>NC_141874.1:164851806-174851806 GCF_056163025.1 Triticum urartu | reverse complement strand
AAGGCTAGCAAATAGGTTGAGAAGCGACCAGCTAGAGAGTGAAAACGGTCATGAACATGCATTATGCATAAGTAACATTGAATACTAGCATGAGTAGGATATGGACACCATGAACATAAATATCATAGAGGCTATGTTGGTTTTGATTCAACTACATGCATGAACATGTGCCAAGTCAAGCCACTCAAACATTCCGAAGAGGATACCATATCATCATACTACATCACAATCATTTTAACGCAATGTTGACATCCAAGATAAATCATTATCCACTCCTAGCTACTTATGCATGGCATGAGAAACTATAATCTCTAATTGTCATTGAAAAAAAGTTTGATCATAATAGGCTGAATCATGGATACTAGGTTAAACATATTTACAGAAACAGAACAAGTCGAGTTCATACCCGTTTCTCTCTGCCATTCCCAGTTCATCAAATATCATCATTATTGCCTTTGATTTGCATGACCGAATGATGTGAAAATAATAATAGTGCAAGAGTGTCATGGACTAAGCTGGAATCTGCAAACATTTTATTCAAAAGGAGAAGACAAGGTAATATGGGCTCTTTGTTAGATCAACAATAATGCATATGAGAGCCACTCAACATTTTCATCGTGGTCTTTTTCTCGGTCTGACTCAACAAAAAGAAAAGAAATTCAGAGAAACACACTGAAATATTTTTGGAGTTTTTGGCTTTTCTGGAAGAAAGCAAATTAAAGAAAGAAAAACAAAAACGAGAAAAACTATTTACATGGGAAAGCTCCCAACAAGTACAAGAAGAATAAGGAAATATTTTTGAGTTTTCTTTTTAGATACTATAGCTAACTACAGTAGAAAGAAAAATAAAAAAGAAGCAAGAAATATTTTTGTATTTTCTCAAAGCTTTTCAAACACACAAGAAGAAAGCGAGAAAATAAATTTAGCATGGATAATACAATGAAAGAGTGTGGGCACAGATAACTGAAATGACATGTGTGAACATGAATGTAATGTTGGTGGAAATACATACTCCGGTTTAAGTTTTTGATGCACAAGTAGAATTCCCACTTAGTACAAGTGAAGGCTAGCAAATTGGTTGAGAAGCGACCAGCTAGAGAGCGAAAACGGTCATGAACGTGCATTATGCATAAGTAACATTGAATACTAGCATGAGTAGGATATGGACACCATAAACATAAATATCATAGAGGCTATGTTGGTTTTGATTCAACTACATGCATGAACATGTGCCAAGTCAAGCCACTCAAACATTCCGAAGAGGATACCATATCATCATACTACATCACAATCATTTTAACGCAATGTTGACATCCAAGATAAATCATTATCCACTCCTAGCTACTTATGCATGGCATGAGAAACAATAATCTCTAATTTTCATTGAAAACAAGTTTGATCATAATAGGCTGAATCATGGATACTAGGTTAAACATATTTACAGAAACAGAACAAGTCGAGTTCATACCCGTTTCTCTCTGCCATTCCCAGTTCATCAAATATCATCATTATTGCCTTTGATTTGCATGACCGAATGATGTGAAAATAATAATAGTGCAAGAGTGTCATGGACTAAGCTGGAATCTGAAAACATTTTATTCAAAACGAGAAGACAAGGTAATATGGGCTCTTTTTAGATCAACAATAATGCATATGAGAGCCACTCAACATTTTCATCGTGGTCTTCTCCTCGGTCTGACTCAATAAAAAGAAAAGAAATTCAGAGAAACACACTTAAATATTTTTGGAGTTTTTGGCTTTTCTGGAAGAAAGCAAATTAAAGAAAGAAAAACAAAAACGAGAAAAACTATTTACATGGGAAAGCTCCCAAGAAGTACAAGAAGAATAAGGAAATATTTTTGAGTTTTCTTTTTATATACTATAGCTAACTACACTAGAGAGAAAAATAAAAAAGAAGCAAGAAATATTTTTGTATTTTCTCAAAGTTTTTCAAACACACAAGAAGAAAGCGAGAAAATAAATTTAGCATGGATAATACAATGAAAGAGTGTGGGCACCGATAACTGAAATGAAATGTGTGAACATGAATGTAATGTTGGTGGAAATACGTACTCTGGTTTATGTTTTTGATGCACAAGTAGAATTCCCACTTAGTACAGGTGAAGGCTAGCAAATAGGTTGAGAAGCGACCAGCTAGAGAGCGAAAACGGTCATGAACATGCATTATGCATAAGTAACATTGGATACTAGCATGAGTAGGATATGGACACCATGAACATAAATATCATAGAGGCTCTGTTGGTTTTGATTCAACTACATGCATGAACATGTGCCAAGTCAAGCCACTCAAACATTCCGAAGAGGATACCATATCATCATACTACATCACAATCATTTTAACGCAATGTTGACATCCAAGATAAATCATTATCCACTCCTAGCTACTTATGCATGGCATGAGAAACTATAATCTCTAATTGTCATTGAAAACAAGTTTGATCATAATAGGCTGAATCATGGATACTAGGTTAAACATATTTATAGAAACAAAACAAGTTGAGTTCATACCCGTTTCTCTCTGCCATTCCCAGTTCATCAAATATCATCATTATTGCCTTTGATTTGCATGACCGAATGATGTGAAAATAATAATAGTGCAAGAGTGTCATGGACTAAGCTGGAATCTGCAAACATTTTATTCAAAAGGAGAAGACAAGGTAATATGGGATCTTTTTTAGATCAACAATAATGCATATGAGAGCCACTCAACATTTTCATCGTGGTCTTCTCCTCGGTCTGACTCAATAAAAAGAGAAGAAATTCAGAGAAACACACTGAAATATTTTTGGAGTTTTTGGCTTTTCTGGAAGAAAGCAAATTAAAGAAAGAAAAACAAAAACGAGAAAAACTATTTACATGGGAAAGCTCCCAACAAGTACAAGAAGAATAAGGAAATATTTTTGAGTTTTCTTTTTAGATACTATAGCTAACTACACTAGAGAGAAAAATAAAAAAGAAGCAATAAATATTTTTGTATTTTCTCAAAGTTTTTCAAACACACAAGAAGAAAGCGAGAAAATAAATTTAGCATGGATAATACAATGAAAGAGTGTGGGCACCGATAACTGAAATTAAATGTGTGAACATGAATGTAATGTTGGTGGAAATACGTACTCTGGTTTATGTTTTTCATGCACAAGTAGAATTCCCACTTAGTACAGGTGAAGGCTAGCAAATAGGTTGAGAAGCGACCAGCTAGAGAGCGAAAACGGTCATGAACATGCATTATGCATAAGTAACATTGGATACTAGCATGAGTAGGATATGGACACCATGAACATAAATATCATAGAGGCTCTGTTGGTTTTGATTCAACTACATGCATGAACATGTGCCAAGTCAAGCCACTCAAACATTCCGAAGAGGATACCATATCATCATACTACATCACAATCATTTTAACGCAATGTTGACATCCAAGATAAATCATTATCCACTCCTAGCTACTTATGCATGGCATGAGAAACTATAATCTCTAATTGTCATTGAAAACAAGTTTGATCATAATAGGCTGAATCATGGATACTAGGTTAAACATATTTACAGAAACAGAACAAGTCGAGTTCATACCCGTTTCTCTCTGCCATTCCCAGTTCATCAAATATCATCATTATTGCCTTTGATTTGCATGACCGAATGATGTGAAAATAATAATAGTGCAAGAGTGTCATGGACTAAGCTGGAATCTGCAAACATTTTATTCAAAAGGAGAAGACAAGGTAATATGGGCTCTTTGTTAGATCAACAATAATGCATATGAGAGCCACTCAACATTTTCATCGTGGTCTTCTCCTCGGTCTGACTCAACTAAAAGAAAAGAAATTCAGAGAAACACACTGAAATATTTTTGGAGTTTTTGGTTTTTCTGGAAGAAAGCAAATTAAAGAAAGAAAAACAAAAACGAGAAAAACTATTTACATGGGAAAGCTCCCAACAAGTACAAGAAGAATAAGGAAATATTTTTGAGTTTTCTTTTTAGATACTATAGCTAACTACACTAGAAAGAAAAATAAAAAAGAAGCAAGAAATATTTTTGTATTTTCTCAAAGTCTTTCAAACACACAAGAAGAAAGCGAGAAAATAAATTTAGCATGGATAATACAATGAAAGAGTGTGGGCACCGATAACTGAAATGAAATGTGTGAACATGAATGTAATGTTGGTGGAAATACGTACTCCCCCAAGCTTAGGATTTTGGCCTAACTTGGTAATCAGTTAGTAACCTGCATAATGATCGGACTGATAGCTCACGGAGGCTCTCAGTGCAGATGCCTCAGTCTGCCGCGCAGCCACAACTATCGCGTTATGAGCTCGGGCCTCTTTCTAAGAATAAAATATCTTCCCTTACCGTGAACATCAAAGAGAGCAGATGCAGGCAAATATGTGTCCACAACGGAACATTTATTAATTAGTGGGTTATAAGTGAAATTATGGGGTTCACCACTAAGGATCTTATGACGTTTCATAGCATCAAAGTCTAAGTACTGCGTGCGTAAAATAGGGTCATAAGGCAAAGGTGAAACACCCAGCTCTCTTGCTAAGTGTGTCGCATAAATCCCACCATAAAAATATCCACTACCAGCGTTATGTTTCAATCTACATGCAACAATAGCTCCAAGGTTATAACTTTTGTCACCGGTGAGAGCGGTGTGTATGAGGCTCAAGTCTGGAGCACAGTGTACTACAATCTTGTTTACCTACAATACATTTTTCATTAAATAAAGAAAAGTACTGGATTGAGGGAAAATGAATGCTCTTTATTCTACACTACGTCACTCCCCTAGTCTCACCATAGCAAAGACTAGTCAAGAATATATCAAACTCAGATCTTGGTGGTTCGTCAAGCAAGCCCCAGAATGGGATTTTGCAGCAATAGGCAAATCTCTCTAGAGATATGGTAAATGAATTTTCATATAGTTTAAATGACACCCTAGACTCACGGGGATGGAATTTAAATCCTTTGGTAAATGATTCAGTGAGAGTGAGGTGTTGGTTGCACTTATGTGGAATGTAGGGACCGAGCTCGGCATTGCGAACATATTGCTAAAATTCTTCCTTAATGCCCACACGCACCCTATAATCGTTGCATGGCCATAAGCATGTTTTGGTGGCGGCATCTCGTATGGAACTTTCACTTGATTCAACATAATACCTACGAGCGGAGCTGCTACTAGAAGATGCCTCCGAGGATCTCCTCGAAAAACTCCTTCCAAAGAGGTTCATCATATTCACGTACAATTTTCTGAAAAAATTGGGTCACAAAAATTTGTTAACAAAACTTTACAAGATTGGTAGCAACAACTCCTAAGGATGCATAGAGGCCATAGCAAGCATTCCAACTACTCAGAACTCTAAGAATTCAACATGCAAGCTCATCTACAGCAGCACCAAGAGTAGATAATTATTCAAAATACAATCTACTAAAGCAAAAACTAATTGGACCAACGGAGGAGTCACATACCAAGCAACAATCCCCCGAAATAGTTTCGGAAACAGAGCTTCGAGCAAAGAGATCGAAATCCACGGGTTCGGGAGCAAGAACACGAGAGAGAGAGAAATGGAGATTTTTTTCTGGAGGTAGGTGGTGATGTGGGATGAAGAGATAAGTGAGGGGGGCATGTGGGGACCACAACCCACAAGGACGCGCCTGGGGGTCCTGGCGCGCCAATGTGGGTTGTGCCCACCTGGTGCACCTCCCTCTGATGTTATTTGCACCACAAATTATTAAATATTCAGAAAAAATCGTATTAAATTTTCAGAGCATTCTAAGAAATTTTATTTTTGGGTCATTTTTTATTGCACGGGAAATTCAAAAAACAGGCAAAACATGGCATTTTATTTTATTTAACTAATAAAAACAGAAGACAAAAGGTAGGGACAGAAGGTAGTTCTCACTAAATTCATCAACTTCATACCTCTCAAAAATGATCAATTAATAAGGTTGATAAGGTCTTATTAACAACCACTTTCGATTATAATGAAACCGAAGAACTTTCGTAAATCACTAAGTTACCTCAACGGGGATATGAATGTCCCCAACAATAAGCATTTCATATTTTTTTAACAGTAGGTAGAGGTAGTTGATAACTTCCAGTAGTGATTGTCGGAGATTTTTCAATAACATTAATACCATTCACTTGGAATTGGTTCTTCGGAAAGTGCACCATATGCTCATTACCATTGATATGAAAAGTGGCCTTGCTTTTATTGCAATCAATAACAGCCCCTGCAGTATTCAATAAGGGTCTACCAAGGATAATCGACATGTTGTCATCCTCGGGCATCTCAAGTATAACAAAGTCAGTCAAAATAGTAACATTAGCAATAACAACGGGCGCATCCTCACAAATACCGATAGGTATGGCAGTTGATTTTTCAGCCATTTGCGAAGATATTTCAGTAGGTGTGAGTTTATTCAAATCAAGTATTTTGTATAAAGAGAAACGCATAATACTAACACCAGCTCCCAAATCACATAAAGTAGTTTTTCACATAATTTCTTTTTATGGAGCAAGGTATAGTTGGTATTCCCGGATCTCCGAGTTTTTTAGATACTCGGTCTTTAAAAGTATAATTATCAAGCATGGTGGAGATTTCATCTTCTGGTATTTTTCTCTTATTGGTGATGATTTCTTTCATGTACTTCGCATAAGGAGGCATATTTAAGACATCAGTCAAGCGAGTACGCAAAAAGACCAGCCTCAACATTTCAGCAAAGAGTTCAAATTCTTCATTGTAACACCCTCGATGCGACTATATCTCCCACGTGTCGAGGCACGACTTAGAGGCATAACCGCATTGAAGGCATATGTCGCAAGTTAGGCAATCTTCACAACATCCCATGTAATATAGATAATAAAAGGGGAGATAACATAGTTGGCTTACACTCGCCACGTCAACCAAGTACATAAATAACATTACATCATCCAAACACTCATGGCCCGACTACGGCGCCAAAATAAAAGATAACCCAACATGCGACACGGTCCCGATCACCCCCAACTGGGCACCACTACTGATCATCAGGAAAGGAAACATAGTATCGTTGAGAGTCTTCGTCGAACTCCCACTTGAGCTCGAGCGCGTCACCTGGAGAGGAATCATCAGGCCCTGCATCTGGTGTAATAGTAATCTGTGAGCCACAGGGACTCAGCAATCTCGCACCCTCGCAATCAAGACTATTTAAGCTTATAGGTAAGGCAAGGTAAATATGTGGAGCTGCAGCAAGCGGCTAGCAAATATGGTGGCTATCCTGTTCGCAAAAGAGAGCGAGAAGAGGAGGCAAAGCGTGAGCGAGAAACTAGAGAGCAACCTGCGCAAGCATTACTCCAACACCGTGTCCACTTCCCGGACTCCACCAAGAAGAGGCCATCATGGTAACACACTCAGTTGATTCATTTTAATTAAGTTAAGGTTCAAGTTATCTACAACCGGACATTAACAAATTCCCATCTGCCCATAACCGCGGGCACGGCTTTCGAAAGTTCAAATCCCTGCAGGGGAGTCCCAACCTAGCCCATGACAAGCTCTCACGGTCAACGAAGGAATAGACCTCCTCCCGAGACGTTCCGATCAGACTCGGTACCTCGGTTCTTCAAGACACTTCGACAGGTTAAAACAAGACCAGCAACACCGCCCGAATGTGCCGACAAAACCCAATAGGAGCTGCACATATCTCGTTCTCAGGGCACACTCAGATTGTCCAAACTTCCGGTAGGCCAGCCCAGAGTTGCCCCTGGTGGCCACCGGCGGCTGACGAGGTGGACCAACACTCAGAGGAGCACTGGCCCGGGGGGGTTTAAAATAAGATGACCCTCGGGCTCCGGAAACCCAAGGGAAAAAGAGGCTAGGTGGCAAATGGTAAAACCAAGGTTGGGCATTGCTGGAAAAGCTTTAATCAAGGCAAACTATCAAGGGGTTCCCATTATAACCCAACCGTGTAAGGAACGCAAAATCCGGGAACAAAACACCGATATGACGGAAACTAGGGCGGCAAGAGTGGAACAAAACACTAGGCGAGAGGCCGAGCCTTCCACCCTTTACCAAGTATATAGATGCACTAAGATAACAAGATAATATAATGATATCCCAACAAGTAAATAACTGTTCCAACAAGGAACGGCCTCCAATCTTCTCCTGCAACTAGCAACGCTATAAGAGGGGCTGAGCAAAGTGGTAACATAGCCAATCAACGGTTTGCTAGGACATGGTGGGTTAGAGGTTTGACATGGCAATTTGGGAGGTTTGAAAGCAAGTGGTAGGCATCGTAGCATTGGCATAGCAAAAGAGCGAGCATCTAGCAAAGCAAAGATAGTAGTGATTTCGAGGGTATGATCATCTTGCCTGCAAAGTTGTCAGAGTTGACTGGATCCTCGAAAGCAAACTCAACGGGCTCCTCGTTAGCGAACTCGTCTCCCGGCTCTACCCAAACAAGACAAACAAGTAACGAGGACACAATCAACCACGTGCAAGGATCAAACAATATAATGCAAGGATGGTATGCTATGCGGGATGCGATGCGGGATGCATATGCAAGATTTGACAAGGGATGCATGAACCTGGCCTCAACTTGAGAATCCAAGTATGCCACTGGAAATATGCGATGAAATCGCTTGAAAACGATATAAAGAACACCGGAAACGGAGTTACGGTTTGGAAATGGCACGCAATTCAAATATGACCACGTTCTACGATTTACAACGAGTAGCCATCTGAATGCAAAGAGATGAACAAGCTACAACACCCAAACATGGCAACAAAATACATGGCAGGATGCATTCAAGATGCTTAACAAAAGTCTAGCACTGAGCTACGGCCAATTCATCCATTATCAGGTTCAAAAAAGCATGGCAAAAATGCATATGGTAAATAGATTTCAGACTTAGTGAAATTAACACTTGTCTGGAATTTTAGATCAGGTAGCACACTTCGTAGCAACAAAACTACATGCTACAAGGCCTGAACATGGCAAAGTAAAGCATGGCATGGAGCTGCTCAAAGAGCTTAACAAAAGTCCCTTAGTGACCTTGAGCCAAAAGGGATCAGAAAATACAATTGCAAGCATGTGAACATGGCAAAAACATAATCAGTTCTCAGACTTAGTGAAAACTGGAGCATGCTGAAAACAGATATCAAGTAGGCATGTTTACGAGCTCGATGCACTCACTACGGAGCAAGTCATGATAAACTAAGCATACACCCATCAAGAATACACAAAATACAAGCTAGACATGGCAAGAACAATAACATAGCATGCACGGATCAACTACAACATCCTCGGCAAAATCGCTACAAGTAGACAATCTACCCAGATTCACGAAGTAGCAAAAATAGAGCTCGATTGACTCAAGCTAGGATGCTCCATAATTGCAAACAAAGACATGGATGGATAGAGCACTACAATATTAACAAAACATCCTTACTGATCATCCTCACAAGAGGCACGGATCACTAGGAAACAACATGAACATATGGCAACATGAGATAAATAGATCAAGGACTTAGTGGAAATGCTAAGTCCCTGAAATCAGCATTACCAAGTGCCTCACTTTGCAAGCTTGTGCTAGTCACCACACACATCACAAAAATACATGGGTTGCACCTCTGGAAAGATGGCAAAACTCTTAACAAAACATATGTAGAGCTCAGGGGCATATCATGCACACAATAATCATGGCAAAAATGACAAATATCTAAATGGAGTAGCAGATCTGACAATTATCTCAAGTAGCACTCTTCTAACAGCATTTCGGGCATCAAGATGAACTCAAATGAAAATGACGCAATGGAATGAAATGATGTACTCTCTGAGATGAACATTTTGATATGCTATATGCACAAATCGGATCTACGATGAGAGAGTTATGACATGCCAAAGTTTGCAAATATTTAGGGTTCGGGGATGACAAAGTCAACCGTCTCAAATCTGGATCTGGATCTGGCGCGTATACTGTTCACCGAAGCACGGACTTCGAGGCACCACCGGAGATGGACTTGACAGCCGGCGATTGCCGGAGCTGCGGAGGCCGGCGGAGGGACGCGGGCGCCGGTGGCCGGGGAAGCGGGCGCCGGTGATGGAGGCCGCGGTGGCCGGCGAGCAAGGAGCGGCGGAGGACGGCGGTCGCCGGCGAGGGGCGGCCGCGACGGCGGTCGCCGGCGTCGGTGTCTGCGGTGGCCGGAGCGGCGGAGTAGCAGGGCGGCTCGAGTGGCGCACGACCGCGCGGGGGGGGGGGGGGGGGGAGGAAGACCCGGGCGGCGGCGGACGATGGGCTCGCGGGGGCCCGACTTGGGCCTCCCGAGCCGGAGCGGTGGGAGGCGGCGCAGGGGGCCACGTGGCAGCTCCTGAGTGGTGGCGGCGATGTGTCCGGCGACGGCGGACGTGTCCGGCCGCGCGGAGAGGAGCGGGGCTAGGGTTAGGGGTGGAATGACCCGAAAATTACGGGGGAGATGCTATTTTATAGGTAGAGGGAGCTAGGAGAGTCCAAATGAGGTGCGGTTTTCGGCCACGCGATCATGATGGAACGCTCTAGATGATGGAGAGGGTTTAGGTGGGTTTTGGGCCAAATTGGAGGGGTGTTGGTCTGCAACACACAGGAGGACTTTTCGGTCCCTCGGTTAACCGTTGGAGTATCAAACGAAGTCCAAATGATACGAAACTTGACATGCGGTCTACCGGTAGTAAACCAAGGCCGCTTGGCAAGTCTCGGTCCAATCCGAAAATGTTTAATCCCCACACACAAAAGAAAGCTAGAAATGACCACCGGAGGAGAACGAAGCGCCGGAATGCAAAACAGACAATGGGGAAAATGCTCGAATGCATGAGATGCACACGTATGCAAATGCAATGCACATGATGACATGATATGAGATGCATGACAACGATAACAACACACGGAGACAAAGACCCGAACCCGAGAAAATAAAATAACTTAACGCCGGAAACGGCAAGAGTTGGAGTACAAATTGGGTAAGTCATATCCGGGGTGTTACAACACTCCACCAATACGAAAGGATCTCGTCCCGAGATCTAGGACTAAAAGAACGCCGAGTATTCAGTACGGAGGTGATCCTCGCGTTCCCAGGTAGCTTCACGGTCGGAATGGTGTGACCACTTGACTTTGAGGAATTTGATTGACTTGTTGCGAGTCTTGTGTTCAGTCTCTTCGAGAATAGCAACGGGGTGCTCACGATAGGAGAGATCTCCTTGGAGCTCAATGTCCTCGAAGTTGACGGTGCGGTCAGGAGTCTTGAAGCACTTTCGGAGCTGGGAGACATGGAACACATCATGAACATTTGCAAAGTTTGAAGGAAGCTCGAGTTGATAGGCGAGATCGCCTCTCTTGCTGACAATCTTGAAAGGTCCCACGTATCTGGGGGCAAGCTTCCCTTTGATACTGAAGCGACGAGTACCTTTCATAGGAGAGACGTGGAGGTAAACATGATCTCCGATCTCAAAAGCCAAATCACGATGCTTACTATCATAGTAGCTCTTCTGGCGGGATTGGGCTGCTTTAAGGTTATCACGAATGACTTTGCACATTTCATCTGCCTCTGTGATTAAGTCATTACCCAAAATCTGACGTTCGCCGGTTTCAGACCAGTTGAGAGGGGTACGACACTTCCTGCCATACAGAATTTCAAATGGGGCCTTGCCCGAACTTGCTTGAAAACTGTTGTTGTAGGAGAATTCAGCATATGGAAGAGAATCCTCCCACTTCATGCTGAAGGAGATCACACAAGCCCTGAGCATATCTTCAAGAATCTGGTTGACATGCTTGACTTGACCGCTAGTTTGAGGATGGAAAGCTGTGCTAAAGCGAATGTTGGTGCCCATGGCCTTCTGAAAAGAATCCCAAAACTTGGAGGTAAAGATGCTGCCACGGTCTGAAGAGATCACCTGTGGAATACCGTGGAGAGAGACAATTCGAGAGGTATAGAGTTCCGCCAATTGAGCTGCAGTGATCGACTCTTTGATAGGCAGAAAGTGAGCCACTTTGGTGAGTTTGTCGATGACAACGAATATAGCATCATTGCCACGCTTGGACTTTGGAAACCCAGTCACGAAGTCCATCTCAATGTGGTCAAACTTCCATTCTGGAATGGCAAGAGGTTGGAGGAGACCAGCTGGCCTTTGGTGTTCTGCCTTCACTCTTCTGCAGACATCACATTCATTCACGAATTGAGCAATCTCGCGCTTCATGCGAGTCCACCAATAAGCCTGCTTGAGGTCCTGATACATCTTCGTGCTCCCAGGGTGGATGGAGAGGAGAGAATTGTGAGCCTCGTTCATGATCACTTTACGAAGTTCACCTTTGGGCACAACAATACGATCCTCGAAGAAGAGAGTATCCTTGTCATCAAGGCGGTAGCACTTGTACTTGGGTTGACTCTTGGCAATCCCAATCTTCACCTTTTTCACCATAGCATCAAGAAGCTGGGCTTGGCGAATCTGGTCTTCCAAGGTAGGAGAGACTTGAAGGTTGGCGAGGAAACCTTGAGGAACAACTTGCAGATTAAGTTTGCGGAAAGCTTCACAAAGCTCGGGTTGATAAGGCTTGAGAATAAGACTGTTGCAATAAGCTTTCCTGCTCAAAGCGTCAGCAATCACATTGGCCTTGCCTGGAGTATACTCGATACTCGGATTATACTCTTGAATCATTTCGACCCATCGAGTTTGCCTGAGGTTGAGATTAGGCTAGGTGAAGATGTACTTGAGACTCTTGTGGTCAGTGAAGATGTCCACTTTTCTTCCCAATAGAAGATGTCTCCAAGTCAAAAGATCATGCACAACTGCCGCCAACTCGAGATCATGAGTGGGGTAGTTCTTCTCATTGGGCTTCAATTGGCGAGAGGTATAAGCAACAACTTTCTTCTCTTCCATCAACACTGCGCCAAGACCTTGGAGAGAGGCATCACAAAAGACCTCATACGGTTTGGATTCATCAGGCGGAGTCAGAACTGGAGCAGTGATCAATTTCTCTTTCAAAGTGTTGAAAGCAATGTCACACTCCGGAGACCAAACGTACTTGACGTGCTTCCGGAGAAGATTAGAGAGAGGCTTCGCGATCTTAGAAAAGTTTTCAACGAATCTTCGGCAATAACTTGCGAGACCGAGGAAGCTACGGAGTTGCTTCACGTTCTGAGGAGGTTCCCAATTCACAATTGCAGACACCTTCTCAGGATTCACCGCAATGCCCTTGGCAGAGATGATATGACCAAGATAAAGAACCTCATCGAGCCAAAATTCACACTTGGAGAACTTGGCGTAGAACTTGTGTTCCCTCAACTTATCGAGCACCAAACGCAAGTGCTTGGCATGATCTTCCTTGTTCTTCGAGAAAACCAGAATGTCGTCGAGATAGACCAAAACGAATTCATTGGTGTAGGCGTTGAAGATGAAGTTCATCATGCGAGAGAACGTTGGAGGAGCGTTGACGAGGCCAAAAGACATGACAGTGTATTCATATGAACCATAGCTTGTCCTGAAAGCCGTCTTGGGAATATCTTGCTCACGGATTCGAATCTGATGATAACCCATACGGAGATCAAGCTTGGAGAATACTTGGGCACCTTTGAGTTGTTCGAACAGCTCATTGATGTTGGGAAGTGGGTATTTGTTCTTGATGGTCTTCTTGTTCAATGGACGGTAATCAACACAAAGTCGGTCCATTCCATCCTTCTTCTTCACAAAAAGAACACCACAACCCCACGGAGAAGAACTAGGCTGGATGAGACCCATTCTCTCTTGAATATCGAGTTGCTTCTTCAGCTCCTTCAACTCTTCAGGTCCAAGCTTTTAAGGACGCTTGCACACGAGTTCTGTGCCAGGCTCAAGATCAATAACGAATTCAACTGGCCGGTGCGGAGGCATTCCTGGAAGCTCTTCTGGAAAGACGTCTTGATATTCGCAAACAACTAGAATTTGCGAGATGGCATCGAGTTCACCCTTCTCATTGAGAGAAAACAGATGGACGGTATTATCCCGAGCGGCAAAGACAATTACATCCTCACACGAATGAGTCAATTGAATCTGCCTGGCAGCACAATCAAGCTGAGCCTTGTTCTTAGAAAGCCAATCCATCCCGAGAATAAGATCAATATCTGAGTTACCAAGAACCATTGGAGAAGCCAGAAATTTGAAATCACCCATCAAGATAGAAATTTGAAAGAACCTGGCTCTGATACCAACTTGTAACACCCTCGATGCGACTATATCTCCCACGTGTCGAGGCACGACTTAGAGGCATAACCGCATTGAAGGCATATGTCGCAAGTTAGGCAATCTTCACAACATCCCATGTAATATAGATAATAAAAGGGGAGATAACATAGTTGGCTTACACTCGCCACGTCAACCAAGTACATAAATAACATTACATCATCCAAACACTCATGGTCCGACTACGGCGCCAAAATAAAAGATAACCCAACATGCGACACGGTCCCGATCACCCCCAACTAGGCACCACTACTGATCATCAGGAAAGGAAACATAGTATTGTTGAGAGTCTTCGTCGAACTCCCACTTGAGCTCGAGCGCGTCACCTGGAGCGGAATCATCAGGCCCTGCATCTGGTGTAATAGTAATCTGTGAGCCACACGGACTCAGCAATCTCGCACCCTCGCGATCAAGACTATTTAAGCTTATAGGTAAGGCAAGGTAAATATGTGGAGCTGCAGCAAGCGGCTAGCAAATATGGTGGCTATCCTGTTCGCAAAAGAGAGCGAGAAGAGGAGGCAAAGCGCGAGCGAGAAACTAGAGAGCAACCTGCGCAAGCATTACTCCAACACCGTGTCCACTTCCCGGACTCCACCAAGAAGAGGCCATCACGGTAACACACTCAGTTGATTCATTTTAATTAAGTTAAGGTTCAAGTTATCTACAACCGGACATTAACAAATTCCCATCTGCCCATAACCGCGGGCACGGCTTTCGAAAGTTCAAATCCCTGCAGGGGAGTCCCAACCTAGCCCATGACAAGCTCTCACGGTCAACGAACGAATAGACCTCCTCCCGAGACGTTCCGATCAGACTCGGTACCTCGGTTCTTCAAGACACTTCGACAGGTTAAAACAAGACTAGCAACACCGCCCGAATGTGCCGACAAATCCCAATAGGAGCTGCACATATCTCGTTCTCAGGGCACACTTAGATTGTCCAAACTTCCGGTAGGCCAGCCCAGAGTTTCCCCTGGTGGCCACCGGCGGCTGAAGAGGTGGACCAAGACTCAGAGGAGCACTGGCCCGGGGGGGTTTAAAATAAGATGACCCTCGGGCTCCGGAAACCCAAGGGAAAAAGAGGCTAGGTGGCAAATGGTAAAACCAAGGTTGGGCATTGCTGGAAAATCTTTAATCAAGGTGAACTATCAAGGGGTTCCCATTATAACCCAACTGCGTAAGGAACGCAAAATCCGGGAACATAACACCGATATGACGGAAACTAGGGCGGCAAGAGTGGAACAAAACACTAGGCGAGAGGCCGAGCCTTCCACCCTTTACCAAGTATATAGATGCATTAAGATAACAAGATAATATAATGATATCCCAATAAGTAAATAAATGTTCCAACAAGGAACGGCCTCCAATCTTCTCCTGCAACTAGCAACGCTATAAGAGGGGCTGAGCAAAGCGGTAACATAGCAAATCAACGGTTTGCTAGGACATGGTGGGTTAGAGGTTTGACATGGCAATTTGGGAGGCTTGAAAGCAAGTGGTAGGCATCGTAGCATTGGCATAGCAAAAGAGCGAGCATCTAGCAAAGCAAAGATAGTAGTGATTTCGAGGGTATGATCATCTTGCCTGCAAAGTTGTCAGAGTTGACTGGATCCTCGAAAGCAAACTCAACGGGATCCTCGTTAGCGAACTCGTCTCTCGGCTCTACCCAAACAAGACAAACAAGCAACAAGGACACAATCAACCACGTGCAAGGATCAAACAATATAATGCAAGGATGGTATACTATGCGGGATGCGATGCGGGATGCATATGCAAGATTTGACAAGGGATGCATGAACCTGGCCTCAACTTGGGAATCCAAGTGTGCCACTGGAAAGATGAGATGAAATCGCTTGAAAACGATATAAAGAACGCCGGAAACGGAGTTACGGTTTGGAAATGGCACGCAATTCAAATATGACCACGTTCTGCGATTTACAGCAAGTAGCCATCTAAATGCAAAGAGATGAACAAGCAACAGCACCCAAACATGGCAACAAAATACATGGCAGGGATGCATTCAAGATGCTTAACAAAAGTCTAGCACTGAGCTACAGCCAATTCATCCATTATCAGGTTCAAACAAGCATGGCAAAAATGCATATGGTAAACAGATTTCAGACTTAGTGAAATTAACACTTGTCTGGAATTTCAGATCAGGTAGCACACTTCGGAGCAACAAAACTACATGCTACAGGGCCTTAACATGGAAAAGTAAAGCATTGAATGGAGCTACTCAAAGAGCTTAACAAAAGTCCCTTAGTGACCTTGAGCCAAAAGGGATCAGAAAATACAATTGCAAGCATGTGAACATGGCAAAAACATAATCAGTTCTCAGACTTAGTGAAAACTGGAGCATGCTGAAAACAGATATCAAGTAGGCATGTTTACGAGCTCGATGCACTCACTACGGAGCAATTCATGATAAACTAAGAATATACCCATCAAGAATACACAAAATACAAGCTAGACATGGCAAGAACAATAACATAGCATGCACGGATCAACTACAACATCCTCGGCAAAATCGCTAACAAGTAGACAATCTGCCCAGATTCACGAAGTAGCAAAAACAGAGCTCGATTGACTCAAGCTATGGTGCTCCATAATTGCAAACAAATACATGGATGGATAGAGCACTACAATATTAACAAAACATCCTTACTGATCATCCTCACAAGAGGCACGGATCACTAGGAAACAACATGAACATATGGCAACATGAGATAAACAGATCAAGAACTTAGTGGAAATGCTAAGTCCTTGAAATCAGCATTACCAAGTGCCTCACTTTGCAAGCTTGTGCTAGTCACCACACACATCACAAAAATACATGGGTTGCACCTCTGGAAAGATGGCAAAACCCTTAACAAAACATATGTAGAGCTCAGGGGCATATCATGCACACAATAATCATGGCAAAAATGACAAATATCTAAATAGAGTAGCAGATCTGACAATTATCTCAAGTAGCACTCTTCTAACAGCATTTCATGCATCAAGATGAACTCAAATGAAAATGATGCAATGGAATGAAATGATGTACTCTCTGAGATGAACATTTTGATATGCTATATGCACAAATTGGATCTACGATGAGAGAGTTATGACATGCCAAAGTTTGCAAATATTTAGGGTTCGGGGATGAAAAAGTCAACCGTCTCGAATCTGGATCTGGATCTGGCGCGTATACTGTTCACCGGAGCACGGACTTCGAGGCACCGCTAGAGCTGGACTTGACAGCCGGCGACTGCCGGAGCTGCGGAGGCCGGCGGAGGGACGCGGGCGCCGGTGGCCGGGGCGGCGGGCGCTGGTGATGGAGGCCGCGGTGGCCGGCGAGCAAGGAGCGGCGGAGGACGGTGGCCGCGACGGAGGTCGCCAGCGTCGGTGTCTGCGGCGGCCGGAGCGGCGGAGTAGCAGGGCGGCTCGGGCGGCGCACGACCGCGCGGGAGGAGGAGGAAGACCCGGGCGGCGGCGGACGATGGGCTCGCGGGGGCCCGACTTGGGCCTCCCGGGCCGGAGCGGTGGGAGGCGGCGTAGGGGGCCACATGGCAGCTCCTGAGTGGTGGCGGCGATGTGTCCGGCGGCCGGCGGACGTGTCCGGCCACGCGGAGAGGAGCGGGGCTAGGGTTAGGGGTGGAATGACCCGAAAATTACGGGGGAGATGCTATTTTATAGGTAGAGGGAGCTAGGAGAGTCCAAATGAGGTGCGGTTTTCGGCCACGCGATCGTGATCGAACGCTCTAGATGATGGAGAGGGTTTACGTGGGTTTTGGACCAAATTGGAGGGGTGTTGAGCTGCAACACACACGAGGCCTTTTCGGTCCCTCGGTTAACCGTTGGAGTATCAAACGAAGTCCAAATGATACGAAACTTGACAGGCAGTCTACCGGTAGTAAACCAAGGCCGCTTGGCAAGTCTCGGTCCAATCCGGAAATGTTTAATCCCCACACACAAAAGAAAGCTAGAAATGACCACCGGAGGAGAACGAAGCGCCGAAATGCAAAACGGACAACGGGGAAAATGCTCGAATGCATGAGATGAACACATATGCAAATGCAATGCACATGATGACATGATATGAGATGCATGACAACGATAACAACACACGGAGACAAAGACCCGAACCCGAGAAAATAAAATAACTTAACGCCGGAAACGGCAAGAGTTGGAGTACAAATTGGGTAAGTCATATCCGGGGTGTTACATTCATCATCTTTCTTTTTAGTTGAGTTAGGTGGAAAGGGCATTGGTTTTTGAACCCATGGTTCTCTTTCCTTACCGTGTTTTCTAGCAACAATGTCTCTTTTATCATATCTTTTATTCTTGGGTTGTTGCTTATCAAGATCAACTGTTGGTTCTATCTCAATATCATTGTTTGGTTCTTTATTGTTTGTTTGAGTATCTTCACGAACCTCATCATTATCTTTTTC
The DNA here is from genome assembly GCF_056163025.1 of Triticum urartu. Lineage (NCBI taxonomy): Eukaryota > Viridiplantae > Streptophyta > Magnoliopsida > Poales > Poaceae > Triticum > Triticum urartu. The sequence goes on along the minus strand of NC_141874.1, from coordinate 174,833,138 downwards.
ATTATCAGAAGGTGAGTGCTAATTACCAGATTGAGTTTCAACATCAGAGATAGAAGCTTCATTTTCATTATCAGGAGGTTTTTCTACTTCAAGTTCACTAGAGGCATGCAAAGTCCTATCATTTTTCTTCTTATTTTTCTTTTTAGAATGACTATGTGCATCAGCGTTAACCCTTTGAGAGTCTTGTTCAATTCTTTTTGGGTGTCCCTCATGATAAAGTGGTTCTTGAGTCATCCTACCTCCTCTAGTCATTAATCTAACAACATGATCATTGATATTACTATTCGTCTCATCTACCAACTCTCTTTGAGATTTAGCAACTTGTTCTAACTGAGTTTGAACCATAGAATCATGCTCCCCCACACCTCTAACATCATTTGAGATTCTAAATAACAAGTCACTCAAGCGAGCAGTCATATCAGAATCGTCTTTCAATTGTTTCATAACATTTGCATTGAAGTGATCTTGCTTTCTAATGTAATATTAAAACTCATAAAGGCATTCGCTAGGGTGCATATCATGAGAACTATCATTATCATTGAATTTAATTAGAGAATTACCTCTACCACCTTAGGTGGTGGTGGTGTATCAAGCCCATGTATTTCTTCAATAGGAGGTCAATTTTTGACATCCTCGGCTTTAATACCTTTTTCTCTCATAGATTTCTTTGCCTCTTGCATATCTTCAGGACTGAGATATAAGATACCCCTCTTCTTCGAAGTGGGTTTAGGCAGTGGTTCAGGAAGAGTCCAATCATCATAATTTTTCAATATGTTACTCAATAAATTCTTCAACTTGCCCAATAGTTCATTCCCTGAAAACACAACTAGCACAGCTATCTAGGAAATCCATCCCCTCGTCTTAGAGGGAAAAATCTTAGTCTTAGCATCCTTCAGATTCTTCATAGTGATACTTTGATAATAATCTCAAGTGACTCAACAAATATAGCTATGCTCCCCGGCAACGGCGCCAGAAAAAGGTCTTCATAACCCACAAGTATAGGGGATCGCAATAGTTTTCGAGGATAGAGTATTCGACCCAAATTGATAGATTCAACATAGGGGGAGCCAAAGAATATTTGCAAGTATTAGCAACTGAGTTGTCAATTCAATCACACCTGGAGATTAATTATCTGTAGCAAAGTGATCAGTAGCATAGTAGTATGATAGCTTTGATAGTAGTGGTAGCAGCAACAGTAACGGTAACAATGATAGTAATAGTTTTGTAGCAGTGATAATAGTAGTAGCAGAATTAGTAACTTAGCAAGATCAATATGTAGGAAAATCATAGGCATTGCATCGGTGATTTGTTGGATGATATTCATCATATAACAGTCATAACCTAGGGCGATACGACACTAGCTCCAATTCATAAATATAATGTAGGCATGTATTCCGTAAATAGTCATACATGCTTATGGAAAGAACTTGCATGACATCTTTTGCCCTACCCTCCCGTGGCAGCGGGGTCCTCTTGGGAACTAAGGGATATTAGGGCCTCCTTTTAATAGAGAACTGGAACAAAGCATTAACACACGATGACTACATGAACTCATCAAACTATGGTCATCACCGGGAAGTATCCCGACTAATGTCACTCCACGGTTGCCGGATCATAACACGTAGTAGGTGACTATAACTTGCAAAATCAGATCTAGAACATAGATATAATGATGATAACATAAACGGTTCAGATCTGAAATCATGGCACCTGGGCCCAAAGTGACAAGGATTAAGCATGGAAAAGTCATAGCAACATCAATCTCAGAACATAGTGGATACTAGGGATCAAGCCCTAACAAAACAAACTCGATTACATGATGAATCTCATCCAACTCCTCTACAACCAACGAGCCTACGAAGGAATTACTCACTCCCGATGGAGAGCATCATGGAATTGGCGATGGAGGAGGGTTGGTGATGACGAAGACCGAAGATTCCCCTCTCTAGAGCCCCAAGCGGACTCCAGATCTGGCCTCCCAATGTAGAACAGGAGGTGACGGCGGCTCCGTCTCGTGAAACACGATAATTCTTCCTCCCTCATTTTTTCTGGAAATATGTGATTTTATAGCGTCGGCTTCAGGGGATGCGGGGCCACCAGGTGGGGATAACCTACCTAGGCTCGCGTGGAGGGGGTGACGGTGTCCTAGACCAGGGGGTACTCACCACGTCGTCTCCCGATCAGTTGGATTGGGCCGAGGACCGCCATGACCGTTTACTCATGGGCTAGTTTGGACAGCCGATGTATACACGAGGAAGATTCCACAAGACTTGGTGATCAATACAAGGACTCCTCTCCACCGACGTATTCAACTAGGACTCTTGTTATCCTAGGCCTCTAGTACATTATATAAGCTGAGGCCTGGCTAGTCAATAGGGATATGCTAGATCATTATGACATTATTCATCATACCCTCGGGTTTTAGACCACAATATATTATCTCGAGGTAGATCAACTCTGTACTTGATACTCCATCATTATAAACAAGAGCAGGATGTAGGGTTTTACCTCCATCAAGAGGGCCCGAACATGGGTAAAACATTATCTCCTTCGTTCCTGTTACCATTGATCCAAGAATCCACAGCTCGGGACCCCCTACCCCGAGATCTATCGGTTTTGACACCGACAGCGGGGCGCGCCCTGGTGGGTTGTGCCCACCCAAGTGTCCCCCTTCGGTGGTTCTTGGCTCCAGTAATTCTCTTTTATTGAATAAAAAATCCTCGCAAAGTTTCGTTCCAATCCGAGAACTTACATTTCTGCACAAAAACAATACCATGGTAGTTCTACTAAAAACAGCGTCAGTCTGGGTTAGTTTCATTCAAATCATGCAAATTGGAGTCCAAAACAAGAGGAAAAGCGTTAGGAAAAGTAGATACGACGGAGACGTATCAAGTGGATATGGTGATGTTGAAGATGTTGATGGAGATTTCCCTCCCCAAGATGGGAGAGTTGTTGGTGATGATGATGACGATGATCTCCCCCTCTGGGAGGGAAGTTCCCTCGGTGGAATCGCTCCGCCGAAGGGCAAAAGTGCTCCTGCCCAAGTTCCGCCTCGAGACGGCAACGCTTCATCCCGAAAGTCCTCTCCTTATTTTTTCTAGGTCAAAATGACTTATATACCAGAAGATGGGCACCGGAGGCGGGCCGAGGAGGGCATAACCCACTAGGGCGCGCTTGGGGGCCCTGGCGTGCCCAGGTGGGTTGTGCGCACCTGGTGGGCCTCCTCTGGTAGTTATTTGCTCCAATAATTCTTATATATTCCATAAAAAATCTCTGTGAAGTTTCAGCTCATTTGGAGTTGTGCAGAATAGGTGGCCTGACGTAGCCTTTTCAGGTCCAGAATTCCAGCTACCGGTATTCTCCCTCTTTGTGTGAACCTTTCATATTATGAGAGAAAAGGCATTATAATTACTCCATAAAGCATTATTATGCATAAAAACATCATAAATAACAGCAGGAAAACATGATGCAAAATGGACGTATCACAAGTACATGCTCCAGTGCACCAAAGTTTGTTGAAAAATCACATGTGTGTCTTTGGGTGAATTTATAGGTCCCTTGCAAGAAATGGGATTGAAACTCAAACATCTGGGCATCGTGGCTCAGCCGGAAACATTGAGAAACTTGGTTTTTAAATTCCTGTAAATCCAAAACATGTATGAAAATCATGAAACTTGGTATGGTGTCATGATATGGCACCAACATGTTGTGGTAAATTTTTTGGCCGAATTGGGACAAGCTTTGGTATAAGATTCTTGCAAACCGGAGCTTCTCTCAAGAAGGCTCATGGTTCTGAGAGGGAACGTGTCACCTTCGTGTGCGAAACGACATACACTGCCTTTTCCCACCTTGATTTTTTATAGAGGCAACATAGACCAATAGGAGTTTTGTGCTAAATTTTGGAATTATTCCGGCTTCGTTTGGCCTTTTTATACATTAATTGAGTTTCTAGGCATTTAATGCACATAATTCAAATTTGTGCTACAAGCACATGCTCCAGTGCACCAAAGTTGGTTCGAAAATCATTTATGTGTACTTGGGTGAATTTCTAGGTCCCATGCAAGAGATGAGAATGGAATTCAAACATCTGGGCATCGTGGCTTGGCCGGAAACATCGAGAAACTTGGTTTTTAAACTTCTGTAAATCCAAAACTCGCCTAAAAATCATGAAACTTGGCATGGTGTCATGACATGGCACCAACATGTTGTGGTATTTTTTTGTCCGATATGCGAAGGCGCACACAATAACAGCCAACAAAGTCAGTTTGGAACAAGTGTTGTCACATTGCAATCGGAAACACAAGTATTATTGAAACCATGGGCGTTCTACTTACCATTTACGTACCACCACGCATCCCCTCTATTTTATTGTCTATGAGGCATCATGTGTGGCATCTCTTTGAGTATGGGTGGCGTGCGATCAGACCCCTACGCATGCTTTTCGGGAGGAGAGCCCTTTGATCTCCATCCGCCGCCCACCTCTCTCCCAACGTCTCCATTAATGGCGCCCAAGCCACTGTTTTATGCTATGGTACGTCTCACTCGACTGAGATTTAAGAAGAAAAAGAAAATTTGGCACGGATATTGATGTAAGATCTGACGGACATATAGCATTGACTTCGACTTATAGCAAGATTGGTATGAATATATAAGGATGATGACAGTGAATAATAATTGTCTTACATATTTAGGAAGATAACTAAAAAGCCACATGCGACAATGCCGGGAATACACAAGGGCAAAAGAAGAAGAAAGATGTAGACAACAATCTGGCTCGCTAATCTCTACTTTCTTGATGCGTTGCTGCAGGCCGCGGAGACTAGTTCTCATGGAGAGTGGCGATGAGCTCTTTCGTGTTCTCAATACGCTGCTTGAGAGCATCCACGGATTCCTCCATCAGCCTTCCTCGCTCGATGCGGAGCATGGCATTCTCGTCCATAAGTTTCTTGATGATGACGTTCGTCTTCTACAACAAGGCAGTGGTCTCCATGTACTGCTTCGTTGTCCCGGTGATCTTCACCCTCAGCAGGTCCCGCTCGGTGCAGAGTTTCACCTTGTCCTCCCCTATTCCCTGGATGACGCTGGTAGCATTTTGAAATGTGGCATTCATCTCATCCTGCAGCTTCATCCAGCAAGAGATCTTATCCATCAGGTCATCGAGCATAGCGCACACGTGCATGTGAGAGTCCTCGCCTGCCTGCGATACATTTTCCCAGACCGCTGTGGTGCAGGAGGACCTCTCTGCTACATTCGCGGCATGGCGGGACATCTCTGCTGCTTCCGCGGCGTGTCCAGACCAGTCTGCTGCATTGACGGTGTGGCAGGACCTCTGTGTTGCTTCGGCGGCACGGCGGGGCCTTTGTGCTGCTACGGCAGCGCGGTGGGACATGTTTGATGCTTTCGCGACAAGGTGGGACATCTCTCGTGCTTCTGCTTCCATGCTCGCCTCTCCCTGGTAGTAATCTCTTGACCCAGAACTCATGCGGGCCATGGCAGACGAAAGGGAACGACGATGAAAGACTTGTTTGTTTTTCTGGATGAGGAGTTGAGGAGGAAAGTGCAGTCATCTTGGAGTAGGTAGTATTTATAACTGAGTACTAATACGCTCCTAAGTGGGAAACCGTTTAGGTTTTGATCGGCGTGAACAGGTATGCAATTAAATATAGCGTGCTAGTATTTTGGAATGTGACGGGACGGAATCTCATAATTTATTGGCGCTTCTAGTTTTGAAGTGCAACACTATTCCCGAATGGTGTAATGCGGGCACGCGTTCTCAGCCGCGTACGTGGCGTTTGCACCATAGGGTGCACCGCAATAGGCGATGTTAGCACACGTCTTGTTCCATCAACCGTGCGCGCTCGTTATTACTATCGTGCATGCTTCTTTTAATTAGAATGTGAGACCGTCTATCACACACTGAAGGAAATATGCCCTAGAGGCAATAATAAAGTTGTTACTTATATTTCCTTATATCATGATAAATGTTTATTATTCATGCTAGAATTGTATTAACCGAAAACTTGATACATGTGTGAATACATAGACAAAACAAAGTGTCCCTAGTATGCCTCTACTTGACTAGCTCGTTAATCAAAGATGGTTAAGTTTCCTAACCATAGACATGTGTTGTCATTTGATGAACGGGATCACATCATTAGGAGAATGATGTGATGGACAAGACCCATCTGTTAGCTTAGCATAATGATCGTTAAGTTTTATTGCTATTGCTTTCTTCATGACTTATACATATTCCTCTGACTATGAGATTATGCAAATCCCAACTACCGGAGGAACACCTTGTGTGCTATCAAACGTCACAACGTAACTGGGTGATTATAAATATGCTCTACAGGTGTCTCCGAAGGTGTTTGTTGGGTTGGCATAGATCAATATTAGGATTTGCCACTCCGAGTATCGGAGAGGCATCTCTGGGCCCTCTCAGTACTGCACATCACTATAAGCCTTGCAAGCAATGTGACTAAAGAGTTAGTTATGGGATGATGCATTACGAAACGAGTAAAGAGACTTGCCGGTAACGAGATTGAACTGGGTATGATGATACCGATGATCGAACCTCGGGCAAGTAACATACCGATGACAAAGGGAACAACGTATGTTGTTATTGCGGTTTGACCGATAAGGATCTTCATAGAATATGTAGGAACCAATATGAGCATCCAGGTTCTGCTGTTGGTTATTGACCGAAGATGTGTCTCAGTCATGTATACATAGTTCTCGAACCCATAGGGTCCGCATGCTTAACATTCGATGACGATTTGTATTATGAGTTATGTGTTTTTGGTGACCGAAGTTTGTTTGGAGTCCCGGATGAGATCACGGACATGATGAGGAGTCTCAAAATGGTCGAGAGGGAAAGATTGATATATTGGAAGGTAGTATTCGTACATCAGAAGGGTTCCAGAGTGTATCGGGTACATACCAGAGTACCGGAAGGGTTACCGGAACCCCCCAGGGAAAGATATGGGCCATATGGGCCATAGGAGGGAGGCTAACCAGCCCACAAGGGGCTGGTGCGCCACCCACAAGGGATGAGGCCAAATTGGACTAGGGAAGGGGGCGCCACCCCCCTTTCCTTCTCCTACTCCATCTCCTTTCCCCCTTTCCCCCTCCATGAGAAGGAAAAAAAGGGGGGCCGAATCCTACTAGGACCGGGAGTCCTAGTAGGACTCCCCCCTTATGAGGCGCCCCCTAGGGCCGGCCTCCTCCCTCTCCCTCCTTTATATACGTGGGCAGGGCACCCCTTGGAGTCACAACAATTGTTCCAACCCGTGTGCAGCGTCTCTCTCCATAGTTTGCTCCTCCGGTCATAGTGTCGTAGTGCTTAGGCGAAGCCTTGCGCAGATCACATCACCGTAACCACGCCATCATGCTGTCGGAACTCTCCCTCGACCCTCTGCTGGATCAAGAGTTCGAGGGACGTCATCGAGCTGAACGTGTGTAGAACTCGGAGGTGCCGTACGTTCGGTACTTGGATCGGTTGGATCGTGAAGACGTTCGACTACATCAACCGCGTTACTAAACGCTTCTGCTTTCGGTCTACGAGGGTACATGGACACGCTCTCCCGTCTCGTTGCTATGCATCTCCTAGATAGATATTGCGTGATCGTAGGAATTTTTTTAAAATGATGCGTTCCCCAACAGTGGCATCCGAGCCAGGTCTATGCGTAGATGATATGCACGAGTAGAACACAAAAGAGTTGTGGGCGATAATAGTCATACTTCTTACCACCAACGTCTTACTTTGTTTCGGCGGTATTGTTGGATGAAGCGGCCCAGTCCGACATTACATGACCGCATTCATGAGACTAGTTCTATCGACGTGCTTTGCACACAGGTGGCTGGCGGGTGTCTGTTTCTCCAACTTTAGTTGAATCGAGTTTGACTACCGCCGGTCCTTGTTGAAGGTTAAAACAGCACACTTGACGAAAAATCATTGTGGTTTTGATGCGTAGGTAAGAACGGTTCTTGCTAGAAGCCCGTAGTAGCCATGTAAAACTTGCAACAACAAAGTAGAGGACGTCTAACTTGTTTTTGCAGGGCATGTTGTGATGTGATATGGTCAAGATGTGATGAGATATAAATTGTTGTATGAGATAATCATGTTTTGTAAAAGTTAACGATAACTGGTAGGAGCCTTATGGTTGTCGCTTTATTGTATGAAATGCAATCGACATGTAATTGCTTTACTTTATCACTAAGCGATAGCGATGGTCGTAAAAGCAATAGTTCGCGAGACGACAATGACGCTACGATGGAGATCAAGGTGTCAAGCCGGTGACGATGGAGATCATGAAGTTGCTTTGGAGATGGAGATCAAAGGCACAAGATGATGATGACCATATCATGTCACATATTTTCATTGCATGTGATGTTTATCTTTTATGCATCTTATTTTGCTTAGTACATCGGTAGCATTATAAGATGATCCCTCACTAAATTTCAAGATATAAATGTTCTCCCTGAGTATGCGTCGTTGCTACAGTTCATCGTGCCGAGACACCACGTGATGATCGGGTGTGATAAGCTCTATGTTCACATACAATGGGTGCAAGCCAGTTTTGCACGTGCAGAATACTCGGGTTAAACTTGACGAGCCTAGCATATGAAGATATGTCCTCGGAACATTGAGACCGAAAGGTCGAACATGAATCATATAGTAGACATGATCAACATAGTGATGTTCACCATTGAAAACGACTCCATCTCACGTGATGATCGGACATGGTTTAGTTGATATGGATCACATGATCATTTAGATGACTAGAGGGATGTCTATCTAAGTGGGAGTTCTTAAGTAATATGATTAATTGAACTTAGTTTATCATGAACTTAGTCCTGATAGTATTAGCATATCTATGTTATAGATCAATAGCTCGCGTATTGCTCCCCTGTTTTATTTTTAATATGTTCCTAGAGAAAACTAAGTTGAAGGATGATAGTAGCAATGATGCGTACTTGGTCCGTGATCTGAGGATTATCCTCGTTGCTGCATAGAAGAATTATGTCCTTGATGCACCACTAGGTGACAGACCTATTGCAGGAGCCGATGTAGATGTTATGAATGTTTGGCAAGATCGATATGATGACTACTTCATAGTTTAGTGCACCATGCTTTACGGCTTAAAATCGGGACTTAAAAAACGTTTTGAACGCCATGGAGCATATGAGATGTTCCAAGAGTTGAAATTAGTATTTCAGACTCATGCCCGTGTCGAGAGGCATGAGACTGTCGGTGTCAAAACCGGCGGATCTCGGGTAGGGGGTCCCGAACTGTGCGTCTAGGATCGATGGTAACAGGAGACAGGGGACACGATGTTTACCCAGGTTCGGGCCCTCTCTATGGAGGTAATACCCTACTTCCTGCTTGATTGATCTTGATGAATATGAGTATTACAAGAGTTGATCTACCACGAGATCGTAATGGCTAAACTCTAGAAGTCTAGCCTATGAATATGGTAATGAGTATATATGATGTCCTTTCCGGACTATCCCCTTCGGTTTATATAGACACTGAGGGGATCTAGGGTTTACATGGAGTCGGTTAGATAAGAAGGAATCTTCGGTCGCCAAGCTTTCCTTCCATGCCAAGTAGAGTCCAATCCGGACACGGTGCGGTCTTCGGTCTTCATGTGTTCACAGCCCATCAGTCCGGCCCATAGATAACAGGCCAGACGCCCGAGGACCCCTTAGTCCAGGACTCCCTCAGTAGCCCCTGAACCAGGTTTCAATGACGAGGAGTCCGGCGCGCAGATTTGTCTTCGGCATTGCCAGGCGGGTTCCCTCCTTCCGAACTCCAGAATAGTCTTCGGACGAAACAAGTGCATCCAGACCTGTTACGCACACCATACACAACCGCAGAGAGAATATAATATTTGGATGAATCCAATCTATTGACATCGTCTCTCCAACACGGCATCGTGTCTGTCCAGTTATAATTTCGAACCGTTTTTCTTCTGCTATCCCATGTTTCGAGACACGGTTGCTATTGGCACGTCTTGTCGAAACAGAGATCGTGTCCCCTTATCGCGGGATTCTCATCAATGCGGGCATGGGTAACTCAACCGTGCCATTCATACAGTCCAAGGGAACAGGCGAATCCTAAGGCGAATGAGGAGGCATTTTAATATCTGCTGCCTTTATAAGGGGATAAGGATTCACCCTTCCTCTCCTCACGCCTTCTCTCCATCTTTGCCCTTCTGATCTCAAGCTCCAGCGCCAAAGTTCCCATCTCCTTTCCACTCAAGCAACCATGTCCGGATCTGGTGGTCAGGGCAAGTGGATGGTCTCCTCCGTCAAGGAGGAGGACATTACTGAGCTCCGGGCGGCCGGATATTTGGCAAAGGAGATCGCCCATCGTCTACCAGCCGAGGGACAAGTCGTCCCCACACCGGAGCCCACAGAGAGAGTAGTATTCATCCCCCATTTCCTCCGCGGGCTAGGGTTTCCACTCCACCCTTTTGTCAGCGGGTTGATGTACTATTACGGGACAGATTTCCATGATCTGTCCCCGAATTCCTTCCTCAACATCTCGGTGTTTATCGTCGTGTGCAAGGCCTTCCTCCACATCCATCCCCACTTCGGGTTGTGGCTCAAAGTCTTTAATGTGAAGCCGAAGGTGGTGGATGGTCAGCACGCAGAGTGCGGAGGGGCCATGGTGAGCAAGCTATCCAACGTCTCCTGGCCCAAAGGCACCTTTATAGAGACAGTAAAGGAATGGCAAAAGCAGTGGTTCTACATCATAGAACCTCGCGGCGCCACCTGGGCCGCTGCAGCTGAATTCCGCTCTAGCTCTCCCACGCGGCTCACCTCCTGGGTCGGGAAGAGGCTGGACTGGTGTTCACCTAACGAGCTGATAGCGCTCCAGACGCGCGTTCAAGGCATGGTGACCAAGGATGTCAAGCTCGTCGATGTTATCCACGTGATGTTGGTCCGTCGGATTCTTCCGTGCCAGCGCCGAAGCTGCCCTTTATGGGAGTTCAATCCGAAGAAGCACCAGATCCTGAGAAGGCTCTTCGACACTTCTCATGAAGGGGCCTGGAAGTTGCTCTTTAAGGGCAACGAGAAGCCACCGGCCATGAACTCAGACCATGGTCACAATTGTAAATGCCCCACCAGCGAGGTATGTTTCTTTTGACGTATTCCCAACTTGAATGTTTCGAGGATGACGTCTGAGATTTATTATTGCTCCTTCAGGACTGGGTGGAGAAGGCGCAGCGGATCCGGTGTCTGGCGCCGCTGCCCGAGGAACCGGTCATCCCGCACCTGGCGAGGATGCTGGTACCGGCGCCATATATGGCGCCGGAGAAGAAGGCCAAGAAGAAGGCCAAGGGGGCCAAGAGTGGCCCCCGTCGCAAGGGTGCTTCGGACGTGATGTCCGAAGACGACGAGGCCCATTCCTCCGTCCCCGAGGACAATGACGAGGAAGAAGAGGAGGAGGAGGAAAACAACCCTCCTCCCGAGGATAAGAAGAAGAGGGTGGCCCCAGCACATCCGGAGGAGAAAGCGCCCAAAAAGGGGAAGGGCGCCCAAGCGGTCAACACCGTGTGGGACATTGACAGTAGTCCGGAACGACGCCCCCTGAGGGAGTCCTGGATTATGGGGTCTCCGAACAGCCGGACTGTTGGACTATGAAGATACAAGATTGAAGACTTTGTCCCGTGTCCGGATGGGACTTTCCTTGGCGTGGAAGGAAAGCTTGGCAATACAGATATGTAGATCTCCTCCCTTGTAACCGACTCTGTGTAACCCTAGCCGCTTCCGGTGTCTATATAAATCGGAGGGTTTAGTCCGTAGGACAACAGACAATCATACCATAGGCTAGCTTCTAGGGTTTAGCCTCTACGATCTCGTGGTAGATCAACTCTTGTAATACTCATATCATCAAGAACAATCGAGCAGGACCTAGGGTATTACCTCCATCAAGAGGGACCAAACCTGGGTAAACATCGTGTCCCTTGCCTCCTATTACCATCCTCCTTAGACACATAGTTCGGGATCCCCTACCCGAGATCCGCCTGTTTTGACACCGACATTGGTGCTTTCATTGAGAGTTCCACTATGCCGTCGCCATAAGGCTTGATGGCTCCTTCGATCATCGGTAACGATGCGGTCCAGGGTGAGGATTTCCTTCCCGGACAAATCTTCGTATTCGGAGGCTTCGCACTGCGGGCCAATTCGCTTGGCCATCTGGAGCAGATCAAGAGCTATGCCCCTGGCCATCAGGTTAGGTTCAGAAACTTAAACTACACTACCGACATCCGCAGAGACTTGATCTTCGATGGATTCGAGCCCATGTCAGGTGCGCCGCACAGTCACGACGAGCATGACGTAACTCTGCCGTTGGACAATATTCGGGAGATCGCGTCTGCAACTACTCCGGCCGTCAATCCGGAGCAAATCGCACCATCCAAGAATGGAGGGATAGACCCCTCCATGGATGCCGCACTCTCAGTGGCGATAGAGCCGGATACTGACGTCACCCCTTACGAGAGCCGTGTCTCCGAACCACTGGATTCGTCTCCGGCCACGGACTCCGAGACGCTTGCATCCGTGCCCATCGAATCCGACTGGGCGCCAATCATGGAGTTCACCTCCACGGATATCTTTCAGCACTCGCCTTTCCGTGATGTGCTAGATTCATTAAGGTATCTCTCCTTGTCAGGAGAACCTTGGCCGAACTATGTCCGGCTAGAATGGGATGCGGACGACGAAGAAATTCGCTGCCCACCCACCACCCACTTAGTAGCCACTGTCGATGAATTAACCGACATGCTCGACTTCGACTCCGAAGACATCGACGGTATGGACGATGATGCAGTAGACGAACAGGAACCACCGCCCACAGGGCGCTGGACCGCCACCTCATCATATAATATATACGTGGTGGACACCCCCAAAGAAGGCAATGACGACGAGACAACGAAGGATGGACCCTCCAAGAAGCAACCCAAGCGCCGACGTCAGTGGCACCGCTCTAAGTCCCGCCACAGCAAAAGCAGTGATACCGGCACAGGAGACAATAACACTCCGGATAGTGCCGAAGACAACCACAATCACCTCCAGCACAATGTAGAGCGGGAGGATGGACAAGCTAGCCCTCCAGAGCAGGCGGCAGATGGAGAACCAGAGGAGGACAATTACATGCCTCTCTCCGAAGACGAGGTGAGCCTCGGCGACAAAGAATTTATCGTGCCTGAGGATCCCGTCGAGTAGGAGCGCTTCAAGCGCCGGCTTATGGCCACAGCAAATAGCCTGAAGAAAAAGCAACAACAGCTTCAAGCTGATCAAGACTTGCTAGCAGACAGATGGACTGAAGTCCTTGCGGCCAAGGAATATGAACTCGAGCGCCCCTCCAAGAGTTACCCGAAACGCAGGTTGCTACCTCACCTCGAGGAGGAAGCATTGAAACCACCATCACCAGTGTACGATGCGGCTGACCGGCCACCACGTGACCAAGCCAGAGAGGCGTTTCAGCCTGAAGTTCAGCCTGCACCCCGCCGCCACTCAATCAAAAATACCAAGGCCCGGAGCAACACACGGGACCTGCAAGACATATTGGACAACAGGGCAAAACTTGCAAGATCAATATATGGGTCACGGGGGCGCGCGCCAACGCGGGACGATGACCGTCGCACCGGATACACTAAAGGTAAATCCGGCCGGGCCGAATACAGCAGACAAGACTCATATGACCTGCGTCGGGATATAGCCCGGCACAGAGGCGCCGCACCCCCCTATGCTTCACTGATGAAGTTATGGATCACGAATTCCCGGAGGGTTTTAAACCCGTAAATATCGAATCGTATGATGGCACAACAGATCCCGCTGTATGGATTGAGGATTTCCTCCTTCACATCCACATGGCTTGCAGCGATGATCTACATGCTATCAAGTACCTCCCACTAAAACTCAAAGGACCAACTCGGCATTGGCTGAATAGCTTGCTAGCAGACTCCGTCGGCAGTTGGGAGGATTTGGAAGGCGCATTCCTTGACAACTTCCAGGGCACTTATGTGCGACCGCCGGATGCTGATGACTTGAGCCATATAACTCAGCAGCCAGGGGAATCGGCCAGGCAATTCTGGACACTGTTCCTAACTAAGAAAAACCAAATTGTCGACTATCCGAATGCAGAGGCCTTAGCGGCATTCAAGCATAACATCCGTGACGAGTGGCTTGCCCGGCACGTTAGCCAGGAGAAGCCGAAGTCTATGGCAGCCCTCACGACACTCATGGCCCACTTTTGCGCAGGCGAGGATAGCTGGCTGGCTCGCAGCAACAACACATCCAAGAATCTGGGCACTCCGGATACCAAAGATGCCAACGGCAAACCACGACGCAACAAACACAAGCGCCGTAAATATGGTGATAAAACCAAAAATATGGCAGTTAATGCCGAGTTCGGGGTCTCAAAGTCTGGTCAGTGGAAAGGGCCGCCCAAAAATACAATTCTTGGTCCATCCAGTCTGGATCGCATACTCGCTCGTCAATGCCAAATTCATGGCACCCTAGAAACACCAGCCACCCGTACCAACAGAGAATGATGGGTCTTCAAACAAGCCGACAAGGCAGGCGCCAAAAATGAAGAGGGGTCTCAAAGCGACGACAGCGACGAAGAGCCCAGATCACTGAACACAGGAGGGCAAAAGAAATTCCCCCTCCCCCATATTCAATCGGTAAATATGGTAAATACCACCCAAATTGCCCACTTGGACCAGATATGCACCCTTAGGGACAGCGGCTCAACGGAACTCGCCGTCCCACAATATAAGCTAGGGCCGGTCACCTTCAACCGGATGGATCGTCCGGTTAACGCCAATCGGGGCAATCCAACCGCACTAATTCTCGACCCAATAGTAGACGGGTTCCACCTCACTCGAGTCCTTATGGATGGAGGTAGCAGTTTAAATCTGCTTTACCAGGATAGAGTGCGTAAGATGGGCATCGATCATTCAGTGATCAAGTCCACTAAAGCCACTTTTAGAGGCATCATACCAGGTATGCAGATCAGCTGTACAGGCTCCATTGCCCTCGAGGTAATCTTCGGATCACCAGAAAATTACCGCATCGAAGAGTTAATCTTCGAAATCGCCCCTTTCCACAGTGATTATCAAGCACTGCTCGGGCGAACCGTGTTCGCTCGATTCAACGCGGTGCCACATTATGCCTACTGTAAGCTCAAAATGCCCGGTCCAGGTGGCGTCATCACAGTTCAGGGCAAGTCTGAACCTTCCTTCGGCACCAACAAATACATCACTGCCTTAGCAGCAGGAAGACCGAGCAGCACCTTGCAGCCGAACCATGAGTCGGCACCTAGGCTCCCGGACACCGTCAAGGGGCTCCGAATTACTTTGCGGAAGGATACCCCGGCTCGTCCAGGGCTCAACTAAACACTCCGGCGACGGCCATGACAGGCCGCACTCAACGGTTCAACCACCCTCCGGCATGCAAACATTTCTTATATTTCCTTTGCAGGTTCACCTTCGCACCGAACAGGACGGACTCCGCATAAGCTGCTCGAACGCGTCAGGAGATCCTTAGACGTTCCCCGCAGCGAACGTCCGGCTACAATAACGGATCCGCACTCAACCTCTTCCCCCTGGTCACAGCAGGTTCTGCTATCACAACCTTTTTTATCACATTACTTGTATCCATACGCATAGACGTACTATTCAAATACAACATGTGGATTCATATGACATTTACCTGCCTACTATTTCTTATCGAAGTCATTCGTCAAGTGGTATCCGTACATAGCGATACGCCTTAAATATGCCAGGGGCTTCGTCTTCCCCGTAACACGGCAATAAAAGTCCGAACACCTTCACGGAAGTTCGGCACCCCGAACTTATAGCATTATATGCATCGGCTCTGAATCATGTCTTGGGTCAATAGTTGGGTTTGCCCGGCTCCTATGTTTTGGTACCTTATGTTCCGCTATATCGGCTAAGGTAGCATTGGGAGAACTACTGTGATTGTGTCCCGATTCTTCCGGACGAGCACCTCAGTAGAGAAAGCCTAAAACTGACTGTCATGATACAGCAAGAGCTAGTCAGCTGTTCGAGCGGTCACAAAATCTTTACGGATTTCTCCCGCATAATGCCATAACCAATGCAGCGTGCGATGGATCAGCTTTTTTCTTTGATCAGGCGCTTATAAAGCCCCTAGTACGGTCTTCCGAACACAAGGGGCTGCGCCGACCATACTAAAGCTCCTATGGCTAAGTGAGAGTGATAAAGCCCTATAGTCCGATTGCCTGGTTCGTTGTGCTGAGCACCTCCTTCGGAGGACGCAAAACTGGGATAAAGAGTGCTCAGGTTTATCCTGAACACCCCCGTACTCCTTACATGGGGGCAGAAGCCGACGACTGGCCAACTCTCAGCCTTAACATACAAACGGCCGCACAGGAGGGTAAACTTTTATATAACAGGTGACATATCAACGACCTTGTTCAAAAAGACAACGGACAACATGATCGGCATTCATGGAAATATAATGTCCATGGTACATAGCTCCGCTGCAAGGTAGGATCCTTTCAGGACACTCTTATAATACAATGCGGGCTGGCAGTGCTCCTTCCCCTCCGACGGTCCCTCGGTCACTAGCTTTTCGGCATCCATCTTCCCCCAGTGCACCTTTGCGAGGGCGAAGGCCATTCGCACTCCTTCTATACAGACCGATCACTAGATGACGTCAAGCCGAGGGCAAGCGCTTACAAGCCGCCTCACGAGCCTGAAGTAGCTGCTTGGAATCAGCTCGGTAGGCCATCGCCGGATAACTACATCTTTCATGGCTAGTTCCGCCGCCTTATGCAATTCGATCAGCTGTTTTAGTTGATCGGCAAAAGGCACCGGATAATTCGGCACCAAATACTGTGACCAAAAGAGCTTATCGGCGGTGCTCCTTCCTTCGGCTCAGTAGAAGTGAGAGGCATCTAATATACTGTGAGGTAGCTCGGCAAATACACCTAAGAAGTCCGGAGTCACAATCAGAAACATAGTGTTCCCTTCAAATATTTGCTTTACATGGGAAAAGCTTACCCGCCGCGATCTTCCTCGCTTCTTGGATCCACTGCAGGGCGCTTTGGGTTTCCCCCTGGGCGTCGCTCGTAGCTTGACGCGCCTCGGTGAGTTCAGAATCTTTCTCCGTTAAATTCTGCTCCAAGGCCTCGCATTTCCTTACGGCCTCTTGCAGCTCCTGCTCAGCTTTAATAACTCTGGCTTCGTGTTTCTCACGAAGAGTCCGCTCCGTGGCCGCCTTTTTCTCGGCCTCGGCAACGGCCCTTTTGAGGGCCTCGACTTCGGTCATAACCCCTAGCACAAATTAAGCGGCTTATTTCATACTGAACATTTATTTCACAATAAATGCGCGCAAACGCTTGTGCATACCTTGTTTATCCCTCAACTGCATTTTTAATTGGCCAATTTCTTCCATGGCCCGCTCCAGACTTTGATTCAGTCCGGAGATCTCCACAGTGCGAGAGGCAGCAGTCGCTGCAGGTATCTGCTTGGAATAGAAGAGAAATCAATATCACTCAATGAGTTTTCCTGTGATCATCAATGCGATCCCCTGTCCGGTTCCTTCTTTCGCCGAACAGGGTATCAGGGGCTACTATCTATACTATGACACTCTTCAGCAAACGTATAAAACATACCTCAAAGCCTCTTATAAGGCTGATACATGCTTCGTTTAGTCCACTCTCGGTTGACTGAATCTTCTCAATCACCGCACCCATAAGGTGTGACGCCCCAAGACCGGAGCTTCAGATGCCTTCCATGGTTTCCGAGATTCGTGGTGTGATTTGTTTTTTGCTTGTTGCTTTCATCATTGCATCATGTGCATTGCATCATGTCATCATGCCATCATTTTCTCAAAGCCAACTAAAACCCACTTAAATAAATTGCATGGATCTTCGGTCCATTTAAACGAAGGGTGACTTCTCTTTATAACGTATCCTCCCTATATTAGGGAGCTATTATAAAGTATTCCAGGGATGTAGAATTACCGTGACACACTTCCAATTTAAACTCTCAAGTCTTTTCTGCTTCGAGTTTCTCCTCAAACTTTGCCATATATTCGTTCATCATTATCCGGAGCTCCATCAAAAATCCGAATGTTTTTGGACCTTCCTAACCCTCACTTCCTATTCGAACCATTTGAATTTAAATCAAATGAGTTTGAATTTAAACTTTAAAAAATGCCCACTCCATTTTTCTTGGATCGTACACACTTTTGTGAGTCCGGGAATAATATCCGCGTGCGCTAATTCTTTCCCTAACCCCTCCCTCTTTCTTTTCTTCTCCACTTTTGTTTGCTGCTATAGAAATAAGAAGAGAGAGAGAGAGAGAGAGCTTGCGTCGGCGGCCTCCTGGGCCTTCCAACCTCCCACGATGGCCCACGAAAGGCCATCCATCCCCGCAGGCCCAACCATCCATCCTAACCAGTCTAACCCTAGCCTCTCTCGATCCCCTGGCATCTCCCTCGTCTCCCCCCAGCACCGCCACTCACGCAGGGATCGAGCTAGGAGAGCCTTGCGCTCGACCCTTCTCTCGATCGCTGCCCACCTCCTGCTCGATCTCCCTCACTCCCTCGTCTCGTTCCCCTGCTCGTGCGCTAGAGAGGAGCGAGAGCCTCTCACTCGATCCCGTACGCAGGAGCCGTGCGCCCGATCCCCACCATCGCCAGCGCGCCCTGTCACCCGGTCGCTGGACCTCGCCTGGCCTTCCTCCACCACCACCGATGGCCTGCTTCCCCTCCTGCAACCTCATCCCCGACGCCAGCCGGAGCCCCCGCCACCACCTTGCTCTGTCGCCCACCTTCCTCGCGAACCGCCGCTTTAGGCCGTAGGTCGTGGAGACCACCGCGACCAGGAGGAGCTCCCCGCTCCAACGTGCTCCTCCCTCGCCTCGGACGCGTCGCCGGCCAACCTTTGCTTGAGCACGCGCCTGAGTCGGCTCAACCCCGCGTCCTCGCCTACAGCGCCTCAAGCTCACTGCGCTCAATCCCCCGCATCCTCTGCTCGCGAGCCTCGCCCGTTTGCCTCCGTCCTCAACCACGCCGGCCGCCGGAGCCGTTGCCAGCTACCACCCCATCATAGCTCCATGCAGCCTACTCTGCTTCCCCTCCTCGTGCCTAAGCGGAGCAGCTTCACCGCTGGCCGAAGTCCCGCAGGAGCAGGAGCTCGTGTCGTCTCTGCCGTCCAGCGTCGCCTCCCGCCTTCCTCTCCTGCACCTCGTGCCCGCCAAGTTCCAGGAAACCCAAGTATGACCTCGTGTACGTCTACGTGGTGAGCCGCCAAGTTCCACGAAGCTCCAAGTTCGACTACATTGTGAGACGAAGAACGCCAAGTACCTCTCCGAAAACGAACATGCACCACTACGCCCGGAGGCCTCGGATCCGTCAAGTCCAACAACAATTGTGCTCAACTACCCACGACCCCGAACGTCTACGAAAATGGGTACTACTACCGTCGCCGATATCACGAGAACCTCTACCTATGAACCATAGAGCAAGTGAGAACCTCTACCGACGAACTCAGAGCACGTACGATGACCGATGTCGAAGACCCGTGCACGACTACCGTCGACCGCGAAGGGCTTGGAGTCATCAAGTACCTCTCCGAAAGAACGTGAACGACTACTTCCACAATGAACGTGAACGACTACCGTCGCGAGAACAACTACATCCCGTCAAACTCGTTCCGCCCCGAAAACGCACGCTTTGAAGGTATAACCACTGAGACGACGCCCGTGAACGAATGTTGTGTGATGTATGAGATGCTCGTGGTTGCACTGTGTCCGAGTTGTTCTTTGCGAGTTCCTCGTTGCCTTGCCGTCGGCATGTGGGAACCCGGTATCCGGGATCACCCCACCATCCTTGCATGACACGCTCCCGTCACTTTTCCTTTTGCACTGGTATCTCCATGAGCTACCGGAACCGAGATGTTTTCGTGGCATCATTTTTGGATTCGTTGCCGTGGCACCCTTCCGTTTCCGCCACTTTGACAAATGCTTCATAATATGCTCATGCCAACATTTTCATAAAATTGCATAAACTCGAACATGGCATCCGCATCATGTTAACAACATCAAGAATGGTTTAAATTGTTGTTTGCATTAATTTGCTAAATGCATATGGGGATTTACTGGATTTGTTGTTTGTCATATCCGACCCCATTTAAATTGTTTAGATAGTATAGTTTTGTTATGCTTCACCTCTTACCATGTTAATTAACATCTAATTTTGTTGAGTACTTAAACAATATCGAACTAAATAATTGACGTGGTGTTTCGCCAATATGCAACGGAGTTGCATATTGAGCTCCACTTAATTTGTAGTATCGTTTGTGCACTTTGCCATGCCATGCCTCATTAAACCGGACATGCATCATACTTGGTTGTGCATCATGCCATGGCTATGTGATGGTTGTTTACTATGTTGTTTGGTTCTTTCCGGGTTGCTTCTCTCGTTAGCTTCGGTTTCATTCCGGAGTTGTGAGGTTTCATTCGACTACATCCGTTTGTCTTCTTCATGGACTCGTTCTTCTTCCTTGCGGGATCTCAGGCAAGATGACCATACCCTCGAAATCGCTTCTATCTTTGCTTGCTAGTTGCTCGCTCTATTGCTATGCCGCGATACCTACCACTTGCTTTGTCATGCCTCCCATATTGCCATGTCAAGACTCTAACCCACCTTCCCTAGCAAACCATTGTTTGGCTATGTTACCGCTTTGCTCAGCCCCTCTTATAGCGTTGCTAGTTGCAGGTGAATATTAAGTTTGTTCCATGTTGGAACATGGTTATGTTGGGATATCACAATATCTCTTATTTAATTAATGCATCTATATACTTGGCAAAGGGTGGAAGGCTCGGCCTTATGCCTGGTGCTTTGTTCCACTCTTGACGCCCTAGTTTCCGTCATACCAGTGTTATGTTCCTTGATTTTGCGTTCCTTACACGGTTGGGTGTTATGGGGACCCCTTGACAGTTCGCTTTGAATAAAACTCCTCCAGCAAGTCCCAACCTTGGTTTTACCATTTTCCTCACCACCACCTACTTTTCCCTTGGGATTCATGCTCCCGAGGGTCATCTTTATTTTAACCCCCCCGGGCCAGTGCTTGTCTAAGTGTTGGTCCGAAACAGAGCCACTTGCAGCGCCACCTCGGGGAAACTTGAGGGTTGGTTTTAGTTGTACGTAGTGTTCATCCCGTGTTGTCATGAGAACGAGATATGTGCAGCTCCTATCGGGATGTCGGCGCATCGGGCGGTCTTGCTGGTCTTATTTTACCATTGTCGAAATGTCTTGTAACCGGGATTCCGAGCCTGATCGAGCCTTCCTGGGAGAAGGAATATTCTTTGTTGACCGTGAGAGCTTGTGATGGGCTAAGTTGGGACACCCCTGCAGGGTTTTGAACTTTCAAAAGTCGTGCCCGCGGTTATGGGCAGATGGGAATTTGTTAATGCCTGGTTGTAGAGAACTTGAAACTTAACTTAATTAAAATGCATCAACCGCGTGTGTAGCCGTGATGGTCTCTTTTCGGCGGAGTCTGGGAAGTGAACACGGTTCTTGTGTTATGCTTGAACGTAAGTAGTTTCAGGATCACTTCTTGATCACTTCTAGTTCACGACCGTGCATTGCTTCTCTTCTCGCTCTTATTTGCGTATGTTAGCCACCATATATGGTTAGTGCTTGCTGCAGCTCCACCTCTCTACCTTTTCCTACCCATAAGCTTAAATAGTCTTGATCTCGCGGGTGTGAGATTGCTGAGTCCCCATGACTCACAAATTACTTCAAACAGTTGTAGGTGCCGATGATAATCGTGCAGGTGACGCAACTGAGCTCAAGTGGGAGCTCGATGAAGATCGTGTTTGTTGTGTTGTTTCGTTTCCAGTTGATCAGTAGTGGAGCCCAGTCAGGACGATCGGGGATCTATTGAATTAGGGGTTGTCTTTCTTTATTTGGTTCCGTAGTCGGACCTTGATTGTATTCTGGATGATGTAATGCTATATTTATGTATTGTGTGAAGTGGCGATTGTAAGCCAACTCTTTATCCCTTTCTTATTCAGTACATGGGATGTGTAAAGATTACCCCTCTTGCAACATGCCTACTATGCGGTTATGCCTCTAAGTCGTGCTCCGACACGTGGGAGATATAGCCGCATCGTGGCTGTTACAAGCTAGTAATCAGAGCCTTCCCCGACTTAGGAGCCCCCTGCTTGATCGAATCGCTGGCGTTGTTGAGTCTAGAAAAATATTTTGAGTCGTATAGGATTATATATATCGGAGAGTAGGATTCTTTTTACTCCTCAGTCACTTTGTCGTTCTGGTGAGGCCTCCTGACGTAGAGTTTTTACTCTTCTCTCCTTAAATTTCACGATTTTTTTTAGGATCATGCGGGTATCTTGGAATCATTTCGATGGTTTTGTGAAGATAACATTGTTCTTGGTGCCTCCGGACATTTAGGGGTTGTGGCAGTGTCCCGTGGAGTTGAGCTCCGAGGTGTTGTCGTCACAATTTTATCGTTGCAGTTCTGGAATACCTGAGTTCGCCGACATCGAAAATCTCTTTTATGCAGTTGTTGGTGAGATAACCTCGACGCCACCCAATACTGGGGCGGGAGTTCGGGAGTATTGCCATAACTCGTATAACGGATGCTTTTCGAAGGTTGAGGTAAATGATTTCCGAAGGTTTGTTGGTTATGTGTTGAAGGATGGATACAACTGGATGTAGGATTTGCTAGTTTTGGGTGAGATATTATGCTTCCCCTGTATCCCCAACACCTGATTGCATAACCAGAAAGTTTCGAGAGTTTATAAGTGGGAATTTAAGTAGCTCCTAGAATATCTTTCCAACAGACACATGATACGATATGGGATCTATCATATGTTTGTTTCCGGCTTATTCTGCAAGCCAATCCTTTGTTTTTGTTTTGAGTTGTGGTATTCGAGTTGCTTCAATGTCAAATGTGTTTCCATACCTTTCCTAAGGGGTGTTCTCATATATCTATGGGAGTACTAATCCTTCTTGATCATCGAGGTTGTCATGTCAATTCTTTTCTACCGGCGTGTTTCTCTTCAAGTGGATCCAATCATTTCAACATTCGCAAGATCACCTCTAAGTTTTCCCAACGTTGTTCGTTTCATCCGTCCCAAGTCGTCTTTGTTTTTCCCGCCCTCCCAGCCTTTTCTTCAAGGACTCGGATTTCTGAATCAAGTATCCATCTTATGGTTGGGAAGCCTCTCCATTCAGTTCCGTTAATGTCCTTATCCGGTGATTCTCAGGAAGATACTAACGAAACATCGAGTTTATTATTCTTCGTTCTATTTCTTCTCCGGTGGATTCAATTCAAGCTTTGTCGATCATATGCTTTTCCTCGTTTCAAATGTTTTCTCATGCCGGTGCACCTCTTAATTGTTCACCTCTCTCTATTCATTTGTTCCGGAGTGCGAAGATATCTTAGAAGATGTTATCTCATTCAATCCGTTCAAGCTATTTCGAGGTTGTTATCTCATTCAAGCCATTTAATTCAACCGGCGCAATCTATCTTTTAAATCGTTCGACGGTGTTTCTTTTGAGTGGGACCTAACCCACAGGTCTTTTCCCAGGATCTTACATGACTCTTCTAATTTTCCCGGAGCTATCCTCAAATTCTTCCACAAGTTTGACATAAGAATGAATTATCATCAGTCATATGTATTCCTCCAAGATCTGTCAAATTCTTTTTATCGTTGGTCCAACCTTTCTATTATTCATTCCGGAGTACCTAAAAAATTCATGGTGGTGTTTCTCATTTTCATTCTCTGCATTTGAAGACCGAAGAAGAGTTCCTCTTAAATCCTTATCCATTCTCTTGAAGATTCTTGGTGCTAGCTTTACGCCATCCTCTCATAATTGTTTTTTATTGTGAGAATTCTTTTCACCCATCCGGAGCATTTCATGAGTTGTTTCCATTTCTTTCCTCCGAAGGCCATCTTTTCAAATATTATTCATTCCAGCTTTCAGCTTTCGTTCTCTAAATCTTACTAGTGCATCGTTCAAATATCCTCTAATCAGTTCAGGATCTCTTCGTTCTCATGTATCTAAATGCTAGCAAGTATCTTCATTTGTTTTCCAATTCTTCCCGATGAATTGTGCCTTTGCTACTTCCATTTTCAATTCTTACGGTGGTTTGTTCAAGACTTCTCTTCCTTCGTTATCATATCAATTTATTTGTTGTTTCAATCCTACGGGTGGTTCGTCGAAGACCTTCTCAAGTTTACGCTATATCTATCTTAATCCTTTCTATGAGAATAAGTAGTATGCCAAATCCTTTGCTTGTCATCAATTTAAATTGGTGAAGGATAAGCATAATGTAATTCTTATTATTGTTTCATCGAGTAAATTCAATTCCTTATTCCGGAGGCTAATCAAATTCTTGTTTTCAATTGTTCATCTTTCTTTCCGGAGTTCCAAGTTTTTCTCGGCTATATCATCGCGAAGATCCATCCAAATCATCGCAAGGCTTCACCTTATGTTCTCCACTTCTCTTTCTTTCTATCATCCTTTTATTACCGGAGTTCTTCATGGAGGCTCTACATCATGGTTCATCAAGGATTTTTTTCATTATTCAATTGTCCTCGAGATTTCTCTATGAGTTAAGATCCGCCAAGCTATACTCTAGAAGAAACATGTTGCTTAACACATGTTTTGTCTTGAGGAGTTTAAGTACTCTTCATCTTGCATTTCAAAGTTCAATCCCTTCTCCCTTATCTTTTGAGGTGGTGTTATGTTATTCTTGATAATTTCCCTTCGTGTTTCACGATTCACAAGTTATCAAGAATGAGGTATTTTAAATCCATTAATCTCTTCATTGGAGTTATCTTGGGTTATATTTCACCTAAAGTGTTCCCTAAGGATTGTTGCTATTTATGGTGCTCATAAATGATCCAAGTTCTTCAGTTATCCTTCCGGTGAAATAAGTTTCTCATCTCCTTGTTCATATCAATCCAACCTATTGTTTCCGTTAGTGGCAGAATTTCACCTCATAATTTTGAGATGTTTGCCATAAGCCCACTACAAGTTTGTTCTTTTTGTTGTTGGTTTTCCAACAACTCCATTATAACCTTCTTGGAAGGGTGCTTTCCAAGCTCATTCGTGGCAGAAGTTGGCATTTTCTTCTCCATTCTTTTATGCCAATGATCTATCTTTTATTATTTCTTTCGGAGGCATTGTGATGTTGCTCTTTTCACTCATCATCTCGAATTGTGAAGATCATGTTCTTTCCTTTTGCTTATCCATTCAACCGGAGTGTCGTGTCCTCTTTTCAAGTATCTTCTCATCTTGTCAAGTTCATGATTCTTATTCTTTCCATTACAGTCGGAGTGTTGTCCAAATTATATTATTCTTATTCCTTCTCTATCTTGTTTTAATCGGAGTGTTGTTTCTATCATTCCTCGTCTAACCGGAGTTTCATCCAGGTGATTTCATTTTGTCAAGCTCATATTCTTTACCTTCCTTTTCCAACCGGAGTGTTGTCGTAATTGAACCTTATTGTTCCTTGTTCATCTCGTTTCATCCGGAGTGCTTGCATGTACTTCTTGTCCATTGCAACCATTTTTCTTATGTATTTCGACCTACAAGGTTCTAGTAATGTTCCTTGTTCCTCTTTCCTAACGGAGTGTTTTCAACTTTGTTCATCTTTGTTGTATTCTTCCTTTCAATTTGTTTAACCTCTCAAGGTTCGTAGTTTTAGTCTTTTGTCAGGAAGCAACTTAGTTTTACCTCTTCCTCTTCCTCTTCCTCTTCCGTGTTCTCTCCGGTGCCATCCTAAATCTCGGGACGAGATCCTCTCGTAGTGGTGGAGTGTTGTGACACCCCAAGACTGGAGCTTCAGATGCCTTCCATGGTTTCTGAGATTCGTGGTGTGATTTATTTTTTGCTTGTTGCTTTCATCATTGCATCATGTCATCATGCCATCATTTTCTCAAAGCAACTAAAACTCACTTAAATAAATTGCATGGATCTTCGGTCCATTTAAACCGAGGGAAGAGTGACTTCTCTTTATAACATATCCTCCTGATATTAGGGAGCTATTATAAAGTATTCCATGGATGTGGAATTACCGTGACACACTTGCAATTTAAACTCTCAAGTCTTTTCTGCTTCGAGTTGCTCCTCAAACTTTGCCATATATTCTTTCATCATTGTCCGGAGCTCCACCAAAAATCCGAACATTTTTGGACCTTCCTAACCCTCACTTCCTATTCGAACCATTTGAATTTAAATCAAATGAGTTTGAATTTAAACTTTGAAAAATGCCCACTCCATTTTTCTCGGACTGTAAACATTTTTGTGAGTCCGGGAATATTATCCGCATGCGCTAATTCTTTCCCTAACCCCTCCCTCTTTCTTTTCTTCTCCACTTTTGTTTGCTGCTATAGAAATAAGAAGAGAGAGAGCTTGCGCCGGCGGCCTCCTGGGCCCTCCAACCTCCCGCGATGGCCCACCTAAGGCCATCCAGCCCCGCAGGCCCAACCATCCATCCTAACCAGTCTAACCCTAGCCTCTCTCGATCCCCTAGCATCTCCCTCGTCTCCCCCCAGCGCCGCCACTCACGCACGCATCGAGCCAGGAGAGCCTCGCGCTCGATCCTTCTCTCGCTCGTTGCCCACCTCCTGCTCGATCTCCCTCACTCCCTCGTCTCCTTCCCTTGCTCGTGTGCCAGAGAGGAGCGAGAGCCTCTCGCTCGATCCCGCACGCAGGAGCCGTGCGCCCGATCCCCACCATCGCCAACGCACCCTGTCGCCCGGTCGCTGGACCTCGCCTGGCTTTCCTCCACCACCACCGCTGGCCTGCTTCCCATCTAGCAACCTCGTCCCCGACGCCAGCCGGAGCCCCCGCCACCACCTTACTCCGTCGCCCGCCTTCCTCGCGAACCGCCGCTTCAGGCCGCCGGTCGTGGAGACCACCGCGACCAGGAGGAGCTCCCCACTCCAACGTGCTCCTCCCTCGCCTCAGACGCGTCGCCGGCCAACCTTCGCTGGAGCACGCGCCTAAGTCGGCTCGACCCCGCGTCCTCGCCTACAGCGCCTCAAGCTCCCTGCGCTCGATCCCCCGCATCCTCTGCTCGCGAGCCTCGCCCGTTTGCCTCCGTCCTCAACCACGCCGGCCGCCGGAGCCGTTGCCAGCTACCACCCCATCATAGCTCCATGCAGCCTACTCTGCTTCCCCTCCTCGTGCCTAGGCGGAGCAGCTTCACCGCTGGCCGAAGTCCCGCAGGAGCAGGAGCTCGTGTCATCTCTGCCGTCCAGCGTCGCCTCCCGCCCTCCTCTCCTGCACCTCGTGCCCGCCAAGTTCCAGGAAACCCAAGTATGACCTCGTGTACGTCTACGTGATGAGCCGCCAAGTTCCACGAAGCTTCAAGTTCGACTACATTGTGAGACGAAGAACGCCACGTACCTCTCCGAAAACGAACATGCACCACTACGCCCGGAGGCCTCGGATCCGTCAAGTCCAACAACGATTGTGCTCAACTACCCACGACCCCGAACGTCTACGAAAATGGGTACTACTACCGTCGCCGATATCACGAGAACCTCTACCTATGAACCATAGAGCAAGTGAGAACCTCTACCGACGAATTCAGAGCACGTACGATGACCGATGTCGAAAACCTCGCCCGTTTGCCTCTATCCTCTACCACGCCGGCCACCGGAGCCGTTGCCGGCTACCACCCTATCGTAGCTCCATGCTGCCTGCTCTGCTTCCCCTCCTCGTGCCTAGGCGGAGCAGCTTCACCGTTGGCCGAAGTCCCGCAGGAGCAGGAGCTCATGTCGTCTCTGCCGTCCAGCGTCGCCTCCCGTCTTCCTCTCCTGCACCTCATGCCTGCCAAGTTACAAGAAACCCAAGTATGACCTCGTGTACGTCTACGTGATGAGCGATGAGCCGCCAAGTTCCATGAAGCTCCAAGTTCGACTACATTGTGAGACGAAGAACGCCAAGTACCTCTCCGAAAATGAACATGCACCACTACGCCCGGAGGCCTCGGATCCGTCAAGTCCAACAACGATTGTGCTCAACTACCCATGACCCCGAATGTCTACAAAAACGGGTACTACTACCGTCGCCGAGATCACGAGAACCTCTACCTACGAACCTGGAGCAAGTGAGAACCTCTACCGATGAACTCGGAGCGCGTACGGCGACCGTTGTCGAAAACCCGTGCACGACTACCGTCGACCGCGAAGGGCTTGGAGTCATCAAGTACCTCCCCGAAAGAACGTGAACGACTACTTCCACAATAAACATGAACGACTACCTTCGCGAGAACAACTACATCCCGTCAAACTCCTTCTGCCCCGAAAACGCACGCTTCGAAGGTATAACCACCGAGACGACGCCCGTGAACGAATATTGTGTGATGTATGAGATGCTCCTGGTTGCACTGTGTCCGAGTTGTTCTTTGCGAGTTCCTCGTTGCCTTGCCGTCGGCATGTGGGAATCCGGTATCCGGGATCACTCCACCATCCTTGCATGACACGCTCCCGTCACTTTTCCTTTTACACTGGTATCTCCATGAGCTACCGGAACCGAGATGTTACTGTGGCATCATTTTTGGATTCGTTGCCGTGGCACCCTTCCGTTTCCGCCACTTTGACAAATGCTTCATAATATGCTCATGCCAACATTTTCATAAAATTGCATAAACTTGAACATGGCATCCACATCATGTTAAAAACATCAAGAATGGTTTAAATTGTTGTTTGTATTAATTTGCTAAATGCATATGGGGATTTACCGGATTTGTTGTTTGTTATATCCGGCCCCATTTAAATTGTTTAGATAGTATAGTTTTGTTATGCTTCACCTCTTACCATGTTAATTAACATCTAATTTTGTTGAGTACTTAAACAAGATCGAACTAAATAATTGACGTGGTGTTTCGCCAATATGCAACAGAGTTGCATATTGAGCTCCACTTAATTTGTAGTATTGTTTGTGCACTTTGCCATGCCATGCCTCATTAAACCGGACATGCATCATACTTGGTTGTGCATCATGCCATGGTTATGTGATGATTGTTTACTATGTTGTTTGCTTCTTTCCGAGTTGCTTCTCTTATTAGTTTCGGTTTCGTTCCGGAGTTGTGAGGTTTCGTTCGACTACGTCCGTTTGTCTTCTTCATGGACTCGTTCTTCTTCCTTGCGGGATCTCAGGCAAGATGACCATACCCTCGAAATCACTTCTATCTTTGCTTGCTAGTTGCTTGCTCTATTGCTATGCCGCGATACCTACCACTTGCTTTGTCATGCCTCCCATATTGCCATGTCAGGCCTCTAACCCACCTTTCCTAGCAAACCGTTGTTTGGCTATGTTACCGCTTTGCTCAGCCCCTCTTATAGCATTGCTAGTTGCAGGTGAAGATTAAGTTTGTTCCATGTTGGAACATGGTTATGTTGGGATATCACAATATCTCTTATTTAATTAATGCATCTATATACTTGGAAAAGGGTGGAAGGCTCGGCCTTATGCCTGGTGTTTTGTTCCACTCTTGCCACCCTAGTTTCCGTCATACCAGTGTTATGTTCCTTGATTTTGTGTTCCTTACACGGTTGGGTGTTATGGGGACCCCTTGACAGTTCACTTTGAATAAAACTCCTCCAGCAAGGCCCATCCTTGGTTTTACCATTTGCCTCACCACCACCTACTTTTCCCTTGGGAGTCACGCTCCCGAGGGTCATCTTAATTTTAAACCCCCCCGGGCCAATGCTTGTCTAAGTGTTGGTCCGAAACAGAGCCACTTGCAGCGCCACCTCGGGGAAACTTGAGGGTTGGTTTTAGTTGTACGTAGTGTTCATCTGGTGTTTCCCTGAGAACGAGATATGTGCAGCTCCTACCGGGATGTCGGCGGATCGGGCGGTCTTGCTGGTCTTGTTTTACCATTGTCGAAAGGTCTTGTAACCGGGATTCCGAGCCTGATCGGGTCTTCCTGGGAGAAGGAATATCCTTCGTTGACCATGAGAGTTTGTGATGGGCTAAGTTGGGACATCCCTGCAGGGTTTGAACTTTCGAAAGCCGTGCCCGCGGTTATGGGCAGATGGGAATTTGTTAATGTCCGGTTGTAGAGAACTTGAAACTTAACTTAATTAAAATGCATCAACCGCGTGTGTAGCCATGATGGTCTCTTTCCGGCGGAGTCCGGGAAGTGAACACAGTTCTTGTGTTATGCTTGAACGTAAGTAGTTTCAGGATCACTTCTTGATCACTTCTAGTTCACAACCGTGCATTGCTTCTCTTCTCGCTCTTATTTGTGTATGTTAGCCACCATATATGGTTAGTGCTTGCTGCAGCTCCACCTGTCTACCTTTTCCTACCCATAAGCTTAAATAGTCTTGATCTCGCGGGTGTGAGATTGTTGAGTCCCCGTGACTCACAGATTACTTCAAACAGTTGCAGGTGCCGATGATAACCGTGAAGGTGACGCAACTGAGCTCAAGTGGCAGCTCGATGAAGATCGTGTTCGTTGTGTTGTTTCGTTTCCAGTTGATCAGTAGTGGAGCCCGGTCAGGACGATCGGGGATCTATTGCATTAGGGGTTGTCTTTCTTTATTTGGTTCCGTAGTCGGGCCTTGATTGTATTCTGGATGATGTAATGCTATATTTATGTATTGTGTCAAGTGGTGATTGTAAGCCAACTCTTTATCCCTTTCTTATTCAGTACATGGGATGTGTAAAGATTACCCCTCTTGCGACATGCCTACTATGCGGTTATGCCTCTAAGTCGTGCTCAACATGTGGGAGATATAGCCGCATCGTGGGTGTTACATAAGGGCACGGTGTTTGTCAACAATGGAGGCATCTCGTAATGCCGCCAACAAAGCATCTGGCACCTTTGGATGGACAGAGGTCGCCGGCGGAACAGGCACGCCCCCTCCAGCCGAAGGAGGCAGCCTTCTTGATTCTGGAGCCGTATAAACCTTTGGAATCGCATCCAGTGAGGAGCCAAACTCAGGCTCGCCCCCACCGTCTGACCCTGTGGGAATCTTTTTGCCCACGTGTCTGACCCCTGCGGTTTGACCTCCAGGCGCCGCCTTCATGGTTTCTTCCTTCCCTCCCTGGCCAGGGTCCTTCTGGGACGAAGCCTCGGTGTCATGCACTTGTTTGGAGGAAGGGGCCTTTTGGGGCGTCCCACTCTCCATAGCGTTCGAGCTCAACAGGTCCTCTGATGAGGATTGTTTGGTACGGGACCTCACCGGACTACCAAAAATATGGCTTAAGGTTAAGATGCTAAGCCAAGGTAAGTCCAGACGTTCAAACGTATTCGGATTTTATATACTTATGTGTTAACCAGGGGCTGGGCCCTGGGATCCCATGCCAGGCCGCTGTCGGCGGCGGCAGTGGACTCCTCCGGAAGAGAATCCCTTCCCCTTTTGGGCAGTTCGGCCTCCAAGGGTGCGGAGCCCGTCCTCTTCCTCCTTCCCCCTGTTGGGGATTCATCTTCCTCCTTTTTATCCTCTTCGGAGGCAGAACGGGCTTCAGAGCCTTCGAGTACTGTGTCCAAAGTGCCGCGACGACGAAGGCCGCCTCGGGTCTTTTTGGCCTCCTTTTCGGTCGTCTTCTTCGGCACCTTGTAAGGCGACGGGACCAGCATCTTCGTCAGAAGTGGAATTGCCGTGTCTTCGGGCAACGGGGCCGGACAATGGATCCGCTCCACCTTCTTCGTCCAGCTCTGGGGGGAGTTGAATAAACATACGTTAAGCGCTTCCTTTGGTTCATACGGATAGAAAAGTTTAATAAACTCACCGAACTTGCAGGGCGGGACAGTTGGTACCCGCGGTCTTCGGCGGAGTCCGACCTTGATTCGCTGGACTTGAAAAGCACCTTCCAAATGTCCTCGTGCGAGGAGCCGAAGAACCTTTGCAGAGTTTGGTGCCTGGCCGGATCAAAATCCCATAGATTGCAAGTCCGGTGTTGACAAGGTAGTATACGGCGGACTAACATCACCTGGACTACGTTGACAAGTTCAACGTTCTTATTTCCCTTATCTTTAACGTGCGTCTGAAGCACCGACAGTTTGTCGGACAAGGACCAGTCCAGGCCTTTCTTGACCCAGGATGTAAGCCACAGAGGGGCGCCAGATCGAAACTCAGGAGAGGTGGCCCATTCCTTGCCGCACGGCTTAGTGATGTAAAACCACTGCTGTTGCCACTCCTTGACAGAATCACTAAAGGTTCCCGTTGGCCATGTGACGTTGGGCATCTTGCTCACCATAGCACCCCCGCACTCGGCGTGCTCGCCGCCCACCACCTTGGGCTTCACATTAAAAACCTTCAGCCATAAACCAAAGTGCGGTGAAATGCGGAGAAAATCCTCACACACAATGATAAATGTCGATATGTTGAGGAAGGAGTTAGGGGACAGATCGTGAAGATCGATCCCATAATAATACATGAGGCCACGGACGAACGGGTGGAGGGGAAACCCTAGCCTGTGGACAAAATGAGGGAGGAATACAACCCTCTCATGGGGTTTCGGAGTAGGGACGATCTATCCCGCCGTCGGGAGACGGTGGTTGTTTTTCTTGACCAGATACCCGGCCTCCCGAAGCTTTTTAATATCCTTCTCTCGGACAGTAGAGGCCATCCATTTGCCCCCTGCTCCGGATCCGGACATCTTTGGAAGACCTTTCGTGGGTAGAGAAGATGAACGCTTGAGCGCTGGAGCTTGATCAGAATGGAATGAATTGGGAAGAAGGCGTGGGTGAAAAGAATGAGTCCTAATCCCTTTATAAGGGAGGAAGAGGCGATGCGCCTCCCCACTTGCCTAGTAAAATCGCTTATTCCCCAAGTGTCGTAATTGATGGCACGGTTAGGTTACCCGTGTTCGTATTGATGAGAATCCCGTAATAAGGGGAACACGATCTCTGCTTTGACAAGACATGTCAAGAAAACCGCCTCATGATATGTGCGGTGCTGGTTGAGAAAAACGGTTTGAATAATGACCGGATCATGGCGTGATGTCATGCTGTCGAAATGTGTCAGCAGATTAGATTTGTGGAAATATTATTCTCTCTACGGTGGTATGTGGAACTTGTTTTGCAGTGCCGGACACTATTCTGGTGTTTAAAGTCTTCTATGGAGTATTCGGAGGAGGAACCCGCCTTGCAATGCCGAAGACAAAACTGCGCGCCGGACTCATCGTCATTGAAGCCTGGTTCAGGGGCTACTGAGGGAGTCCTGGATTAGGGGGTCTCCGGATAGCCGGACTATATCCTTTGGCCGGACTACTGGACTATGAAGATACAAGATTGAAGACTTTGTCCCGTGTCCGGATGGGACATTCCTTGGCATGGAAGGCAAGCTTGGCAATACGGATATGTAGATCTCCTCCCTTGTAACCAAATCTGTGTAACCCTAGCCCCTTCCGGTGTCTATATAAACCGGAGGATTTAGTCCGTAGGACAACAGACAATCATACCATAGGCTAGCTTCTAGGGTTTAGCCTCTACGACCTCGTGGTAGATCAACTCTTGTAATACTCATATCATCAAGAACAATCGAGCAGGATGTAGGGTATTACCTCCATCAAGAGGGCCCGAACCTGGGTAAACATCGTGTCCCTTTCCTCCTGTTACCATCTGCCTTAGACGCACAGTTCGAGACCCCCTACCCGAGATCCGCCGGTTTTGACACAGACACCCCCGCACTAGGCCTCAGGCCGCATCGTAAGCGACATGGCTCATTTACGTGCATATCCAACCCTTTCTTTTTATTATGCTAACATGGTTAATCCACACTTTTGCAGTCCGGCCTGTGACCTTATCCAACGTTCCTGATCTAGAGGTTCGTTGGCTCGGTCAGAGATGGCGAGCATGTCGCCACCGCCTGCTTGCTCCCCCGGGGCCAGGGCGACATCGAAGTGTTGTCCCGGAGGGCCGCTCCGAAGGGAGGAGCTCGGGACATTGTCCGGGGGGCGCCACAAGGTGGGACCTCCACTGCCGGACAGATGGGGGAGCAGATCCCCAAGGAGACCGGCGAAGAGGGCCGTATTCCATTCGGCCCTCAGCCGGATATGATTCCGGAGATCCATATGGCTCCGAAATCAGGCGAGCACCCTCCTTTGAAGGAGGGGGGTGTGCCGATTCCACCGGTGGCCCCTGTCCACCCAGGGGCGCCGGATGACCTGATGGAGGCCCTACGAGGCACCTCCGTTGTGGACGAGCACCGTGTCCTTATGGGTTCGGTGATCGAGAAGGTTCAGTTCGCCAAGAGCGGACTAGACGAAGCCTGCAGCAATCTGTTGACGGGTTTCGAGGTAAGTGACATAGAAAGAGGGAAAACTCGTGTATTCAGTAGCCCCTGAGACACTGTCCGAAGTGCGGCAAGAAGAACCGTACAGAGGATCAACCTCTTATTGTAGGAGACTAACAGAATATGTATGAATAAGCAGGCGTCGCTGTTGGTCACGACCTCGGATACTACCGAGGTCTCCGAGCTGAAGCGGACCGAGAACGAGCTCGGCGAGATTAAGGTTCGGCTCGAAGAGAAGCAAGGTGAGGAACGACTTGCTATATGTTCGGGAAAGGATAAGTGTTGTGTAGTGACAGCGGTATCTTTATATGTGCAGAAGCCGCGACCAAGGTCGGGCCCCTGAAGAAGGCCCTGGGCAAGGGCGAGGAGAAGGCTGTCCAGCAGCAGGCCGCCCGTAAGAAGCTCAAGGCCCGGGTCAAAGAAGTCCAACAGGAGCTCCAGGATGCGGTGAAAAAATGCGAGACCTTGGAGCATGATGCGTCGATTCAAGGGACCGAACTTGCCAAGGCTCGTCAAAGCACGGAGACTGCCCGGAATGAGGTCCAGGCCGCCCTCCAGGAGATCCAGGAGGCCAAGAAGATCACGACGGGTAAGGCATTTAAGATGCAAAGCAAGTATGTGGAGAAGTAGTACCTTTTACAAAATCAAGTTCGGAGTTCCCAGGGGCCTTTGCGGATTTGCCACGCAGTGTATCCGATGATGTGGAGTTCTATCGAGTCGAAGGAGGGAATTCCATGGAGAAGCTATTCTGGTCGCAGTATGCGGCGCCGGAGCATCCCGTGTCCTTCACTGATCAGCTGAAACAGCTGGTGGAGCTGCATAGGGTGGCTGAACTAGCCATTAAGGATTTGATAATCCGGCTATGGCCAGCCAAAGCTATGCAAAGCAGCTACTTCGGACTCATGAGGAGGGTGGTGAATGCCTGCCCTCGGCTGGACGTCGTGAAGCGCTCGGCCTGTATTGAAGGTGCGCGCATGGCCTTCGCCCGTTACAAGATGTGGTGGACGAAGATGGACGCCGTCGAGGTGACCAGGGGGCCACCGGAGGGCAAGGAGCACCGTACACCGAAACGGTATTTTGCGGATTTCCTGGAGGGGTCTCGCCTTGCGGCAGCACAATGTTCACAGGACATTGTGTTTGAATGAATGTATTCATGTTGCCTTTGCATTGTATTATGATAAACAAAGCATGTTTTTTAATGCAATTTTGTTATGCTTTGATTGTTTCCTCCTATGCGGCAGTGTTATATGTAATCTAAGGGTTCGCCAGTCGTCGGCTTCTGCCCTCACGTAGATAGTACGAAGGTGTTCGGGATGGAATCTAAACAATCTTGATCCAATTACATGGTCCATGAAGGAGTTGTTTAGTGCAACGAACAAGGCAATCGTCATCATCTGATATGGAAGTACCGATCTTTCGCATAATGCGGATAAAATCTCCAACGATTTGTAACCCTCGAGTAGCTGACCGGCTCTCGCCGTATCATGACAGTTAGTTTTCGGCTTTCTCTACTAAGGTGCTTGTCTGGTCCAAGCCAGGGCACAATCGCAGTAGTTCTCCCTTTACTACCCTAGCCGATGGAGCGGAACGTAGGGTAGCAAGCACAGGAGCTGGGCAACCCAACTATTGACCAAAGACATGATTCGGATCCAATGCATATAATGCTAAATTCGGGTTGCCGAACTTATATATAAGAAGTGTTCGGACAGTGCTGCAGTATTGTGGGGCGATAGGTAGCCCTGGCAAATATGAAACGTAAAAGAGTGTCGATGCAGCAGATAGGCAGATCGAAATAATACGAAGTAAGAAGTGAAAAACACAGAGACTGGGCCACGAACCATTTTTATTATAACTGGATGGATATGTCAAGGTGTATCTTGTACAGATGGTGCTAGAAGTATCCGACCATTTAACGTGCCGGAACCGGTATGGCGCAGCGTGCGGGTCTTGAGAAAGAAGTGTGAATACTGTCAAGAAGAACGTATAAAGGTTACCCTACACACCTGTGTTGCTTGCCTCTGTTGCGTTCCAGTCCTTCTAGAGGACTTGATTATCAGGCCTACGAAAAAAAGGTGCCTGTAATGAGAAAAATAAGTAAAAGTATGTGTGTACGGGATCGGTTTTGCCGAATTGTAGCCCCCGGGTTATCTCGTGCCTCCGTCGATGTCCATGGAATTTTGAGTGCGTAACTGTGTACGTGTGGTACGAATGCCACTGCCTCATTGCAGCTGGGACGAAGGCCGAATTGCTAGTCGAGCTCTTGACGAGCCGCGCTGTCCTGTTGTAGTGTAGTCCGGACCCTCTTGATGGTGTCCAGGGGCTCGGCAGCCGGATTACAATACTGCTTGAGAAGGCCGTTCTGTACTTCTGCTGCCAGGGCGGCGGTTTGCTGCTCTCTTCGGAGGGAGCGTTCTGTGTTGCCATTGACTGTTATGACGCCGCATGGGCCGGGCATCTTGAGCTTGAGATAAGCATAGTGTGTCACTGCGTTAAATCTAGCAAACACGGTTCGTCCGAGCAGTGCATGGTAGCCGCTGCGGAAGGGGACGATATCGAAGATTAACTCTTCGCTTCAGAAGTTGTCCGGAGAACCGAAGACCACCTCCAGCGTGATTGAGCCTGTACAACGGGCCTCTACACCTGGTATGACTCCTTTAAAGTTAGTGTTTGTTGGTTTGATTCCTGAGGGATTAATGCCCATCTTCCATACTGTATCCTGGTGCAGCAGATTGAGGCTGCTTCCACCATCCATCAGGACTCGTGTGAGGTGGAATCCGTCGATGATTGGGTCAAGGACCAGTGCGGCCAAACCGACGTGGCGGAGACTAGTCGGATCGTCTTGTCGATCAAAGGTGATCGGAAATGCCGACCATGGATTGAACTTGGGGGCGACTGGCTCTACCGCGTAGACGTCCCTGAATGCTCGTTTGCGCTCCTTTCTAGGGATGTGCGTGGCGTATATCATGTTCACCATTTTGACTTGGGGGGGATTTCTTCTGTCCCCTGGTGTTTAGCTGTCGGGGCTCTTCATCATCGTCCTCACTTTGTGGTCCCTTTTCCTTGTTTTCGGCATTTAACTTGCCAGCCTGCTTGAAGACCCAACAATCCCTGTTGGTATGATTGGCTTGCTTATCCGGGGTGCCGTGAATTTGGCACGGACAGTCGAGTATGTGGTCCAGGCTGGAAGGTCCTTCGTTATTTCTTTTGTAGGGCTTCTTCTATTGGCCGGACATGGAGCCACTGAATCCAGCGTTGATTGTGGTGTCCTCGGTGTTGTCGCCATTGCTTCGGCGTTTGTGTCTATTGCGCCGGAGCTTTCCGGTGCTGTTCTTGGCCTCGGTGGGGCCTGCCTCGCTGGCTGTGTTTTTGCTACGAGCCAGCCAGCTATCCTCGCCTACGCAAAAGCGGGTCATGAGTGCCGTAAGGGCTGCCATTGACTTCGGTTTTTCATGTCCGAGGTGGCGTGCTACCCGTTCATCACGGATGCTGTGTTTGAAGTCTGCTAGGGCTTCGGCATCCGGACAGTCAACAATCTGGTTCTTCTTGGTTAGGAACCTAGTCCAAAATTTTCTGGCTGATTCTCTAGGTTGTTGAACTATGTGGCTTAGGTCATCGGCGTCTGGTGGCCAGACATAAGTTCCTTGGAAGTTGTCGAGGAAAGCCTCTTCCAAGTCTTCCCAGCTGCCAATGGAGTTCTCAGGTAGGCTATTTAACCAGTGTCGAGCTGGTCTTTTGAGCTTTAATGGGAGGTATTTGATGGCGTGGAGGTCGTTTCCTCGGGCCATGTGGATGTGGAGGATGAAATCCTCAATCCATACTGCAGGATTGGTTGTGCCGTCATATGATTCGATATTGACGGGCTTGAACCCCTCGCGGAATTCATGATCCAATACTTCATCTGTGAAGCAGAGCGGGTGTGCGGCGCCTCTGTATCGGGCCGCATCGTGGCAGAGCTCTGAAGGAGTCCGTCTGTGGCATTCGGCTCGAGCGTGGTTAGGTTTGTCACGTCCAAATATGTAGCCGCCGTCGCGCCTCGAGGCACGTCCTCGTGACCCATAGATCGATCTTGTGTGTCCTGCTTTACAATCCAGGGTTTGTCGGAGGTCATACGTATGACTCCGGACTCTTCCGTCCCTATTTTGACGGGGTGGTGG
Organism: Triticum urartu; assembly: GCF_056163025.1. NCBI lineage: Eukaryota > Viridiplantae > Streptophyta > Magnoliopsida > Poales > Poaceae > Triticum > Triticum urartu. The sequence goes on along the minus strand of NC_141874.1, from coordinate 174,794,677 downwards.
GGTGGTCTGCTGTTCGGCCTGAGTTGCCGCTTTATCTCGACCGCGGGGTGGCCGTTCCGCCGCCCTGTCCCGACCATGTGGTGGTCGATCCACATTGCGCGAGGGAGATATATGCTCCGGCGCTTCCTCATCGAATTGAGGTAGCAGTATGCGTTTCGGGTAGCTCTTGGCTGGGCGGTTGAGGCCATATTCCTCGGCTGTCAGGACGTCAGTCCATCTATCGACGAGCAGGTCTTGTTCAGCTTGAAGCTGCCGTTGTTACTTTTTAGGCTCCTTGCAGTGGCTATGAGCTGAAGCTTAAAGCGCTCCTACTAAAGAGGGTCCTCATGCACGATGAAGTCTTCGTTGCCGAGGCTTGTATCCTCCTAGGAGGGCGAATGGTAACTATCATCCTCCGGGTCATCTTCTATGGCCTGTTCGTCAGTGATGTCTTGCCTGCTGTCGTGTTCCTGTTCAGATGTAGCCCCAGCGGGGTCTTCGCTATTTTTGGCATCGCCCGGAGTACTATTTTCTCCGGTGCCAGTGTTGTCGTCCTTTGAGCGATGGGGCTTAGGGCGGCATTTGGGCCGCCGGCGCTTGGACTGTGTCTTGGAGGTTTTGTTCGTATCCGGCTCTTCTTTGTCGTCCCCGGGTCCCTTAAGTGTATCAACCATGTACACGTCGTATGAAGAGGTGGCCGTCCAGCGTCCAGTGAATGGCGGGTCTTGGCCTTGCTTCTTGTCGGCATCGTCGTCCATACCGTCGACGTCTTCGGAACCATAGTCAAGCACGTCGGTTAAGTCATCGACGGTGGCTATGGAGTGGGTAGAGAGTGGGAAGCGAAATTCCTCATCATCTGTCTCTAGCTCGAACTAGCCATAGTTTGGCTGTGTGTCCTTTTCCAAGGACAAATTCTTTAAAGATTTTAGCACGTCACCCAAAGACGAGTGTTGGAACACGTCGGCGATGCTGAACTCGAGGATCGATAACCGATCTAGCTCGGTGTCCGCGGGTGTAACTTGTGGCCGGAGATGAGTCCGAAGTTCCGTTAAAGCGAATATCATAGGGCATCAGGTCCACGTGCGTCTTCAACGCCGCGGACTCTGAGGCTTCGGATGGCTCGGTTTGCTTTGGCTCTAAGGTCGTTGCAGCCGCAGGAACCATCTCCTGGGTGTGATCCGATGACAGATTTAAGTCATGTTCATCGGGATGAGAGGGAGCGATCGCCGCAGGCTCAAATCCCTTGAAGATCAGGTCTCCACGGATATCCGTGGCGTAGTTCAAGCTTCCGAATCCAGCCTGATGGCCGGGGGCGTAGCTGTCGATCTGCTCCATATGGCCTAGCGAGTTGGCCCGCAGTACGAAGCCGCCAAACATGAAGATCTGTCCGGGGAGGAAGGTTCCTCTTTGGACAGCGTCATTACTGACGATTAAAGGGGCCATCGAGCCTCTTGTCGACGGCACGGTGGAACTCTCATTGAAAGCACCAATGTCGGTGTCAAAACTGGCGGATCTCGGGTAGGGGGTCCCGAACTGTGCGTCTAGGATCGATGGTAATAGGAGACAGGGGACACGATGTTTACCCAGGTTCAGGCCCTCTCTATGGAGGTAATACCCTACTGCCTGCTTGATTGATCTTGATGAATATGAGTATTACAAGAGTTGATCTACCATGAGATCGTAATGGCTAAACCCTAGAAGTCTAGCCTATGAATATGGTAATGAGTATATATGATGTCCTCTCCGGACTATCCCCTTCAGTTTATATAGACACCGAGGGGATCTAGGGTTTACATGGAGTCGGTTACATAAGAAGGAATCTTTGGTCGCCAAGCTTGCCTTCCACGCAAGTAGAGTCCAATCCATACACGATGCGGTCTTCGGTCTTCATGTCTTCACAGCCCATCAGTCCGGCCCATAGATAACAGGCCTGACGCCCGAGGACCCCTTAGTCCAGGACTCCCTCAGAGACCTCTGACAGTACTTTGCCTACAAGATGGAGGAGAATAGCTCAACCAGTGAGCATGTGATCAGATTGTCTTGGTACTACAATTGCTTGAATCAAGTGGGAGTTAATCTTCCAGATAAGATAGTGATTGACAAAGTTCTCTAGTCACTATCACCAAGTTACTAGAACTTCGTGATGAACTATAATATGCAAGGGATGAACAAGACATTCTCGATCTCTTCACGATGCTAAAGGCTGCGGGGGTAGAAATCAAGAAAGAGCATCAAGTGTTGATGGTTAACAAGACCACTAATTTCAAGAAAAAGGGCAAAGGGAAGAAGGGGAACTTCAAGAAGAATAGCAAGCAAGTTGCTGCTCCCGAGAAGAATCCCAAGTCTAGATCTAAGCCTCAAACTGGGTGCTTCTACTGCAAAGAAAATGGTCACTGGAAGCGAAACTGCCCCAAACATTTGGCGGATAAGAAGGATGGCAAAGTGAACAAAGGTATATTTGATATATACATTATTGATATGTACTTTACTAGTGTTCATAGTAACCCCTAGGTATTTGATACCGGTTCAGTTGCTAAGATTAGTAACTCGAAACAGGAATTACAAAATGAACAGAGACTAGTTGAGGGCAATGTGACGATGTGTGTTGGAAGAGATTCCAAGGTTGATAAGATCACCATCGCATACTCCCTATACCTTCGGGATTAGTGTTGAACCTAAATAAATGTTATTTGGTGTTTGTGTTGAGGATGAATATGATTTGATCATGTTTATTGCAATACAGTTGTTCATTTAAGTCAGAGTTGTTCTCTTTACATGAATAATACCTTCTATGGTCATACACCCAATGTAAATGGTTTATCGAATCTCGATCATAGTGATACACATATTCATAATATTGATGCCAAAAGATGCAAAGTTGATAATGATAGTGCAACATATTTGTGGCACTGCCGTTTAGGTCATATTGGTGTAAAGCGCATGAAGAAACTCCATGCTGATGGGTTTTTGGAATCACTTGATTATGAATCACTTGATACTTGTGAACCATGCCTCATGGGCAAGATGACTAAAACTCTTCGGAACAATGGAGCGATCCACTGACTTATTGGAAATAATACATACTGATGTATGCAGTCCGATGAGTGTTGAGGTTCGTGGTGGGTATCGTTATTTTTTGACCTTCACAGATGATTTGAGCAGATATGGGTATATCTACTTAATGAAACATAAGTCTGAAACATTTGGAAAGTTCAAAGAATTTCATAGTGAAGTGGAAAATCATCATAACAAGAAAATAAAATTTCTACGATCTGATTGCGGAGGCAAATATTTGAGTTACGAGTTTGGTCTTCATTTGAAACAATATGGAATAATTTCACAACTCACGCCACCTGGAAAACCACAGTGTAATGGTGTGTCTAAACGTCACTTTATTAGATATGGTGCAATCTATAATGTCTCTTACTGATTTACCACTATCGTTTTGGGGTTATGCATTAGAGACAATTGCATTCACGTTTAATAGGGAACCATCTAAATCCGTTGAGACGACACCGTATGAACTATGGTTTGGCAAGAAACCAAAGCTATCGTTTCTTAAAGTTTGGTGTTGCGATGCTTATGTGAATTTTTTTTAGCCTGATAAGCTCAAACCCAAATCGGAGAAGTGCGTCTTCATAGGATACCCAAAAGAAATTATTGGGTATACCTTCTATCACAGATTCGAAGGCAAGATCTTTGTTGCTAAGAATGGATCCTTTCTAGAGAAGGAGTTTCTCTTGAAAGAAGTGAGTGGGAGAAAAGTAGAACTTGATGAGGTAATTGCACCTTCTCCTGAATTAGAAAGTAGTTCATCACAGAAATCAGTTTCAGTGATGCCTACACCAATTACTGAGGAAGTTAATGATGATGATCATGAAACTTCAAAGCAAGTTACTAATGAACCTTGTAGGTCAACCAGAGTACGTTCCGCACCAGAGTAGTATGGTAATCCTGTTCTGAAAGTCATGTTACTAGACCATGACGAACCTACGAACTATGAGGAAGCAATGATTGACGGTGTCCTGGACTAGGGGGTACTCACCATGTCGTCTCTCGATCAATTAGATTGGGCCGAGGACCCCCATGGCCATATACTCATGGGCTAGTTCGTACAACCGATGTATACATGAGGAAGATTCCACAAGACTTGGTGATCAAGACAAGGACTCCTCCCCACCGGCGTATTCGACTAGGACTCTTGTTATCCTAGGCCTCTGGTGCATTATATAAACTGAGGCTAGGCTAGTTGATAGATATATGCTAGATCATTATGACATTACTCATCATACCTTTAGGGTTTAGACCACAATATATGATCTCGAGGTAGATCAACTCTGTACTTGATACTCCATCAATATAAACAAGAGCAGGACGTAGGGTTTTACCTCCATCAAGAGGGCCCGGACCTGGGTAAAACACCGTGTTCATCGTCCCTATTACCATTGATCCTAAATCCACAGCTCAGGACCCCCTACCCCGAGATCTGCCGGTTTTGACACCGACAATGATGCTTTCATTGAGAGTTTCGTTGTGTGATCGGCAAAAGGATCAATGGCTCGCCTGCAGATCAACTGCCACGTCGACGTCTTCGTCGCCGCCTCGACTGATCAACTTGGCTTGACCGAGGACTATGCCCTACCTCCAATCATCATGTTCGGACAAGGGCCTTCACCAACGCCAACTCCGATCTCTATCAAGATCATGGAGGAATCATCCATGGAGCTCGGGGGCTCGACATCAACATTGTCCTCGGGCGATCATGATATTTTTCCAAATAGAAAACTTGTATCCGCTTCCACCACCTCCTCGAACATCGCTTTGACGATTCCTTCAGTGGAATTGTGCGGAATTAAGTCTGCAACAACCATGCAAAATTTTGTCGAGTTCCGATATAGGAATCTCTGGCAATCTACGATATACCGGAGCCCTGTTAAACCTGGAGGGGAATCTGGACGAGTTTAGGTCGTGGTCTCTAGAGCCCAGCTCGGAGGTCCTTTAGAAGATCCAACCATTTATCTGCTGCGGAATTCCCATATCTTCCACCCCTCCAAATTTCAGCTCGATCCGACGGTTCAAACTCCAGGAACCTTCCGATGAGTGGACCACTTTTCGGATATGTTTTCTGCGCGAATACGAATCGGGCCCGAGTTCATGTTTCTTCATGAACGGGATATTGGACAACCCTTTTGAATGAATTTTTTCTAGGGTATTGTGCGTTGTTTTTAAACACGTGCCCATAAAATTTTAAGCCTCCTCCGAGGTAATCTTCACCATCACACTTGTGTCAAACCAGTCCGGCAATATTGCTCCACGGCTGCCAACCTACGCTAGACACGTCGCCGCTTTGTTCAGCCGAGCTCAGCTTCTTCGGATCATCATCTCGGCAAGCCGAACAAGAGTTCGGCATCGCGAATTATAAATCATCACCAACATCACTGCCCCACGGATTACACAGAGCGGGTACACCGGCATCGCCGCATGGTCACTTCATCAAGCCGGCATTGACCGCGTCACAAGTCACGACCTGCGTCGGCATGGCCGCACTGTTGCTTCTTCAAGCCGATGTCCATCACGCCGAACTGCTTCAACACATAGGCTGACATGGCAGCTGCAACGTCTCCTCACCGACCTGCTCCGTCACCTCGGCTGGACCGGGGACTTGGCTATTTCTTCATCAACATACTTCGGTGACTTCGGCGTCACCAGCCGACAAGCTTCGTCATGTTAGCTGGACCGAGGGCTTTGTCTCGGCAAGCCAACCTTTGCCAGCATCGCCATGCCATCGCTTTATTGCCCATCAGGCAATGGGTGTGCGGATCGATTCCCAATTTTGGGAGTCACATTTCTTCGGATTGCTACAACAAATAAATCAGGTGCTATTTATCCTAGTAATTTTTGTTTGTTTGGGTTTATTTTTCTCAAGGAATTATTACTCTGGTTTGTTCCATCATCTGTACACAGGTCTATCAAATGGTGGCCGCATAACGGCGGTCACATGGTGGTTCGATCAGTTTCCGTGCATAGTTCGGCGAACGCCACATCTAAAAATCGGACCGACCTGTGAAGTCAGGCTTTGCCACGCCTTTACCGCATCACGCTGACGCCGTGCATCGACATTGACTTCGGCGCCCAGCCACATATTAAATGAATTATCTTGCGTAAATTAATTACGCGAGGATTTTTATATATTTATATTATTGTTGTTCACCTACACTATTTTACATGTGCAGGTAATGGACTTCGACTACGTCACGTGGTCTTTTCGGCAAGCCGACGACGTCGTCCCAATCGGCGTAAATCGTCTCGCGTGATCACCTTGTTGGTCGTGTTGCCATACCGACGTGTTCGGTTGCCTCGGGGACTTCAACATCGTTGAGAGAGCTCTAACTCATCGAGTGTTCGGCACACGAGCCATATTTCTTTTATTACTCACTTTGCATAAATTATTAATTATGCAACTAATTTTTTTAATTTATTGTTATTACTATTATCTCTGGTTTGCACTATTTTTTGTGCATAGGTAAATGATCCGGGTCGGGCAGTGTTGTCACCTCGGCATACTGAAATACCATGTCACCTCGGATGGACGGGGGCTTCGTCATCACTTCATTAACCCACGCCGGGGACTTCAGCGTCACACTGTCGGCCTGCTTCATCGCGTCGGTCGGACTGGGGGTTCCACCTCGCCACATTGGCCGTGCTACGTCGCCACTTCAGAGTGCCGAGCTCTTCGCTCCGCCACCTCGGGACCGGCTCGGGGGCTGGGACCTTGTCCCCATCAAGCTCGGACTGCGTCATCAACACCGAGCACATTAACCAGCTAAGTCGCTTTCATGCTCAAAAACTTTCAATTTTAAATTTTGTTCGGTTCGACCAAGCATTATACTTTTTTGGCAAATAGTTGTTTGTGAAAAACTTCCTTGTCAAAACTTTGTTTGTGACACACAAATTCAAATACCCCGTTTACTTATGGGCTTCCTTTATGAAGCCTTTCCTCTTGCATATGATTATACTTGTATGGCTTCGTTCCTTGTTCGTGTATCACGCCACAATATGCACCATGTTGACTTAAGTGTTCCGCAAGCTGGGTTGCCTTGCTCCTGTGTTTACCCCTACGTTCCCGATTGTTCGGCTAAGCAGTAAAGGGAGCACCTCTGCGATTGTCATGATCGGGTCATCCGAGCTCGGACCTCAGACTGGGTGAAGCTGAAAGCTAGCGCTCTTATTGTTTTGAATCACTTTCGGCACACAACGGAACTCATGAGTACAAAAAAATCTATTGCATAAGTCTCATAGTAACAATGAGCAACCGAAGAAAGGTATCGATGGGGGTACTATTTTCTTCGAAGATGCTTCTTACACCTCGTCAATAATATAGCATAAGTTCCCTGAGCGCGCTTTGTCTGTTACGGCCTTATGGCCTGATTGCCTGGTTATCAGAAACACCGTCGATATTCTCGACAGGTGGAGTACATAACACTTTTCGGCCCTTGACCGAAGAGGGAGAAGCCGACGGTCGGTTAAGACGCGTTTAAAGTTCGGGTGAACACATATATGATATTAGTACTTCGGTACATACAATCATTATACATAAAATTCTTTTACCCAAGTCACTTGGGGGCTCTTAAATTAGTATGAGCTGTTTTATAATAAGTGTTCGTCTTCTTAGTCATTGCAAAGTCTTTTTCTATCACTCCTTTTTTCGACACGAGTGTGTGGTCAATAGCCGGGGAGCCTAATTTCTCTCTCAAAGCCGCTAGAGATTTGTTTGCTAAACTGGCCTAACGAGAAGTACTCCGCCTTCGGGATAGGAGGTTGAAGCCGTAGGCTAACCCGCTTGAAGTCGCGAGATAGGATGTGTCATGTTAAAGCACGATAGAAGCACCTTTTTTTCTAAGACCAATTTTTGAATTGGCACCGAACACTTGATCTAGTTCGGACGTCAAGTTTTTAATGCAGTTTTTTGATTCTCCAAGCTTAGGGCACTTTTAAACTATTTGTGTGTTTCCATCATAAGTCTCACAGTGCAACGTCGGACACCTTTAGAGATTCAGCAAAAACATTCTCGGATATTGCTATATATGCATTGGTTTTGAATTGTGTCTTCGGTCAATAGTTGGGTTGCTCAGCTCCTGTGCTTGCCTCCTACATTCTGCTTTGTTCAGCTAGGTGTGCAAAGGAAGAACCACTGCGATTGTGCTTCCAGCTCACATGGTTAAGCACCTCAGTGGAGAAAGCCGAAAACTGACTATCACAATAAGCGTAAACTGGTCAGCGATCCGATGACTGTGTTAAATGACGGGTCGTTCATAACATTGGCCGAAGTGTTTACGGCTTGACCTAGGCTGTCACCGAACACTAACCCGGGGCTAGTAACTGGCATCCCAACTTTAAACTCCTATGACTAAGTGAATGTTATAAAGCCCGCATATCTGATTGCCTCGTTTCCGCTAACACAACCGCCTTCGGGCACCGAGACATCGGCTAAGGGTTGTCTTGTTATGGCGGAAACACCCTGCGTAGTATCTACAAAGGGGGTGGAAGCCGACGATGGGCCACTTTCAACTGATAAACGGTCGAAACAGAGTCAAAATAAACATATCATCAGCATTTGTATTCAGTATACAAGCGCTGCCTTCTGTAATTATCGTTATAAAGCCATAAATATTTTTACTTCTGGCTCCTGTGATTACCCCTACGTTCCTAATTGTTCGGCTAGGAGGTAAAGGGAGCACCTCTGTGATTGTTACTTCTGGGTCATCCGTGTTAGTACCTCAGACTGGGAGAAGCCAAAAGCTAGCCATCTTAAAGAATATAATTGGTCGGCAACGACGGAAGTGAAAATTTTGGTCCATTAAAAACCACAGAGATCGGGAACTTACCCCAAACTAAATCCTCAATATTTTTCTACTGCATCGATCGGAGTTGAGGTTTCATGATCATGGTCGGCATGACAACCCAAAGACAGGAACCGATAGTGGGATTATTTTCTTTAGGAGATGTTTCTTACATCAAATAGTAATATAATATTCTCTCTGCATACCTTTGTTTATAAAACCATATGGCCGGATTGCCTTGTTTGTCGTAAACCTTGGCCCTTGTAAAGGCTTTATAAAGTAGGACAAACACCCCTCGGCCACTGGTCGAGGAGGTTGAAGCCGATGGTCGGTCAACAAAGTTTTGTACAATGCGGATCTGAGCATTAATGATGAAAAGTACTTGGGTACATAGAATCATTACACATAAAAATTGTGAGTAAAATCCATTTACTGCAATCCATCTTTTAAAGCACCTTGGGGCCTACCTTGGCGAGCTTGGATTTCGACCAGCTCTAAGCTCTTTTAAGAGATCTTTATTCTCTTTCTGAGACATTTGTGTTAAACACAACAAAATTTTCTGTCAAACGGATATTGATCCTTAATTTGACCACCTGTGCCCACATAAAGGCTCGAGGGCTACTGGGTTTCGCGCTCATTATTTATAAATATTAAAGGGGCACATCGATCCCCTGATCTGGGGTTTCCACCCGACCAGTGTCTCGGGGGCTAATGCATTGCTTATTCAATGCAGAGAATTCAAAGTGCTCAGTGTTCGACATGACCGAACTATGGGCAAGTGCTTCTTGGACAACAATAAGTACCATCCGGGACTTATCCGGCATCAAGCAAATATATCACGGCAACTTCTCGCAACCCTTTCTCAGGGGCCTGTCCGCCGATCACTATTTCTAATATATTACACTGTGTTTCTATTCCTACGTATGCCGCCGAGCTAGGAGTTGATCCTCAAGACGATTTCACAAATCAACCTGAGTCTCAGAGGCTACTAGGATCAACAATTTTATGTTTTCCTTTAGGTGCATCTCGGGTTTTATACTGACACACACCTTGAGGGCTACTGGATATACATATACTGGCTATACATCTCGGCAGAGAATAAATTGCACCAATCAAAAATATTCACAAAAAATCAGCCCACGGTCGGGGTGGTGCACCACCTCAGAAGTAGTCCGGCATAAAGCTCAGGCATCAGTGGCTGGCTCCATAGAGGGCATTTCCGGCATTAAGCTCGGCTGAATTCGTTCAATCTTTTAAAAGACCGAGGTAGTTTACGACACCTCGGACGCTGACCATCGTTGGAGCTCGAAAGTGGTCCGGCATAAAGCTTGGATTCGAATGGCTTGTTCCATAGAGAACTTTTCAGCGTTAAACTCGGATAACCTCATTCAAACTTCTTCAAGCCAAGGTGATCTATGACACCTCGGATATAGTCCGGTGTTGGAGCTCAGATATAGTCCAGCATTGGTGCTCGGCTACAAAAGATATCTCGAATGCAGTCCGACGTTGGAGCTTGGATGCAAGAGGACACCGCCGCACGGGAACAACTTCCAACCCGAGGTGTGGCATAAAAAATAACAATGCATTGATAAAGGCCGATAACTTAAAGGGGCTCCTCGGATACTCGACATGTAAACTCTCCGGATTCACTTCGGCGATCCTCAAGATCAAAGATGAGATGATATGTTGAACCAGTTTTCAAGACTGACGACCGAATATGAAGAACTGTTCGGAAGAATCGAGGAGCGTCCCCAACTTGAAGACTGGTTTAGGGGGCTACTGACAGTGTCCTGGACTAGGGGGTACTCACCACGTCGTCTCTCGTTCAGTTAGATTGGGCCGAGGACCCTCATGGTCGTATACTCATGGGCCAGTTCGGACAACCGATGTATACACGAGGAAGATTCTGCAATACTTGCTGATCAAGACAAGGACTCCTCCCCACCGGCGTATTCAACTAGGACTCTTGTTATCCTAGGCCTCTGGTGCATTACATAAACTGAGGCTAGGCTAGTTGATAGATATATGATAGATCATTATGACATTACTCATCATACCTCTAGGGTTTAGACCACAATATATGGTCTCGAGGTAGATCAACTATGTACTTGATACTCCATCAATATAAACAAGAGCAGGACGTAGGGTTTTACCTCCATCAAGAGGGCCCGAACCTGGGTAAAACACCATGGTCATCTGTAACACCCACGATGCGGCTATATCTCCCATGTGTCGGAGCACGACTTAGAGGCATAACCGCATTGTAGGCATGTCGCAAGAGGGGTAATCTTTACACATCCCATGTACTGAATAAGAAAGGGATAAAGAGTTGGCTTACAATCGCCACTTCACACAATACATAAATATAGCATTACATCATCCAGATACAATCAAGGTCCGACTACGGAACCAAATAAAGAAAGACAACCCTAATGCAAAAGATCCCCGATCGCCCCGACTGGGCTCCACTACTGGTCAACTGGAAACAAAACAACACAACAAACACGATCTTCATCGAGCTCCTCCTTGAGCTCGGTTGCGTCACCTGCACGGTTATCATCAGCACCTGCAACTGTTTGAAGTAATTTGTGAGTCACGGGGACTAAGCAATCTCACACCCTCGTGATCAGGACTATTTAAGCTTATGGGTAGGAAAAGGTAGTGAGGTGGATCTGCAGCAAGCACTAGCATATATGGTGGCTAACTTACAGAAATGAGAGCGAGAAGAGAAGCAAAGCACGGTCGTGAACTAGAAGTGATCAAGAAGTGATCCTGAAACTACTTACGTTCAAGCATAACACAAGAACCGTGTTCACTTCCCGGACTCCGCCGAAAAGAGACCATCACGGTTACAAATGCAGTTGATTCATTTTAATTAAGTTAAGTGTCAGGTTTTCTACAACCGGATATTAATAAATTCCCATCTGCCCATAACCACGGGCACAGCTTCCGAAAGTTCAAAACCCTGCAGGGGTGTCCCAACTTAGCCCATCACAAGCTCTCATGGTCAACGAAGGATATTGCTTCTCCCAGGAAGACCCGATCAGACTCGGAATCCCGGTTACAGGACATCTCGACAATGGTAAAACAACACCAGCAAGACCACCCGCTGTGCCGACAAATCCTGATAGGAGCTGCACATATCTCGTTCTTAGGGCACACCGGATAAGCTAAGCGTACAGGAACCGACATAACCCAAGTTGCCAGGCCCTGCACGGTGCTCTAGTTTGGACCAACACTCGGAGGAGCACTGGCCCGGGGATTTAAAATAAAGATGACCCTTGAGTCTGCAGAACCCAAGGGAAAAAGGCTTAGGTGGCAAATGGTAAAACCAAGGTTGGGCCTTGCTGGAGGAGTTTTATTCAAGGCGAACTGTCAAGGGGTTCCCATTATATCCAAATCGCGTAAGGAGCGCAAAATTAAGGAACATAACACCGGTATGACGGAAACTAGGGCGACAAGAGTGGAACAAAACACCAGGCATAAGGCCGAGCCTTCCACCCTTTACCAAGTATATAGGTGCATTAAAGTAAACAAGATATAATAATGATATCCCAACAAATATCCATGTTCCAACAAGGAACAAACTTCATCTTCACCTGCAACTAGCAACGTTATAAGAGGGGCTAAGCAAAGTGGTAACATAGCCAAACAACGGTTTGCTAGGAAAGGTGGGTTAGAGGCTTGTCATGGCAATATGGGAGGCATGATATAGCAAGTGGTAGGTATCGCGGCATAGCAAAAGAGCGAGCAACTAGCAAGCAAAGATAGAAGTGATTTCGAGGGTATGGTCATCTTGCCTGCAAAGTTCTCCGAGTTGACGAAAGCTTGATCCTCGAAAGCGTACTCAACGGGTTCCTCGATCACGAACTCGTCTCCCGGCTCTACCCAAGGCAAGAACACAAGCAAAGGAAACCATAATCAACCACGGTGCAATGCGCAAGCAACATGATGCAAAACATGGCATGATATGCGGGATGTGATATGCAATGCATATGCATGTTTCGGAAGGAAAAGATTGAATCAGGACTCAACTTGGCAAACCAAGTGTGCCGCTGGAAAGATGAGTTGATTTCGGTCGAAATCGGTATAAAGATCACCGGAATCGGATGCACGGTTTGTAAATGGCAAGCAAAACAAGAATGGCACAATTCTGCGATAAACAGCACAATGCCATCTATAATGCAACAAGAAACTAATCTACTGCACTCCAACATAGCAACAAAGCACACGACAGTGATCTACTCAAGATGCTTGACAATAGATGAACACTGAGCTACGGCTAAATCACACAAGAGCGGGCTCAAACAAGCATGGCAAAAGTGCAAAAGATATCAGCATCACAGACTTAGTGAAAATACTAACATGCCAGGAATTACCATCATGAAGCAATGTTTAGAGCAAGATAACAACATGCTAAAGGATCAGATCATAGCAATACAAGGCATGGCATGAATCTACTCAAAGCATATAACAAAAGTCCCTTACTGACCATAAGCCAAAAAGGATCAGAAGATATGATGGCACCCATGTAAACATAGCAAGTTTCGTTAACAGATTCAGACTTAGCAGAAAATTGGACATGGCATAAACAGAGTTACGAAGGCATGTTTGCGAGCTCGATGCACTCAACACAAGGCATTGCATGACAAGCTAAGCACACTACCAGCAAGAAGACATGTTCAAGAAGCAAACCATGGCAAGAACCATCTCATAGCATGCATGGGTCAACTACAACAACCTTGACAAAATTGATTAACATGTAAACAATCTGCCAGGAACATTTTATAGCAAAAGTAGAGCAAGATTGAGTCATGCTAGGTCACTCCATAAATGCAAACAAGGGCACGGATGGATAGAGCACAACCATATGCCCACATCATCCTTACTGAACATACTCAAAAGAAGCATGGATTACTCTGTAGCAACATGAATACATGGCATAAAAATAACAGCACACAAAGACTTAGTAAAATTCTAAGTCTCTGAAATCAGCAATATTACAAGAGCTACTTTGCATGCTTGTGCTAGTCACCACATTGATCACAAAAATACATGGCATACACCCCTGTAAAGATGGCATGGCATAGCCCAAAACACATGTAGAACTCATGCCCAAATGCAGCACACAATAATCATGGAAAAAATGACAAATGCTCATAAACTGATAAGAATCAGCACCTAACATTATGAAGCACTCTTGCATCAACAATTTGGGCATCAAGATGGACTCAAACAAGCATGGCACAATGGAACAAAATGAAGAGTATATCCAGATGAACATTTTGATATATCATGCATGCAAAACGGAGCTATGAGCAGGAACTTATGGTAGGTTAAAGATGCACACATAATATGAAAATCCTGGAGACTTAGTAAAAAACGACGTGAGCGCAACATAGCTATCTGTCGCCTGGGCGCTAGGTAAGCAAGGGTGCTCACATTGGGCCAAACGGGCCGACTGGGAGGCTGACGCTGGGCCGCGGGCGAGGCCGATTGGACTGGCCCGCGCGGGCGGCGCTGGAGGAGTCGTCCTCCCGATCCAGGGGACGAACGCGGCGGCGGCGACGGGCGCCCGGCGTCGGCGGCGACGGGAAGATGACGGGGCGGCGCAGGAGGTGAGGACGGCGCATGATGGACAGATTAGGGCGGCGGCTCTCTGGATCCGGCGCGGGATCGTGCGCGAGGTGCGGTGCGCCGGAGATGGCGAAGCTCGCCGGAGGGAGGCGGGGCGAGGCGACTTCCGGCGATGACCTCGGGTGGCGGCCATGGCATCGCAGCAGCGGGGTCTGGCGAGCAACAACGGCGGAGGACGAACGGCGGCTTGGGCACGAGGCTGCGGTTGCGTATGCGCGCCCGCGGGCGGCGGCGCTGGCGGGATGGGCCTAGTGGGCCAGATCTGGGTTCCACGGGCCCGCGGTGGGAGGAGAGAGAGACGTGGTGAGGTGGCGCGACGCGAGTGGAGTGGTGCGCGGTGGGGTGATGTGGCGGCTTCTGGTTGGCCGGAGCAACGTGGCCGGCGTACATGTCCGGCGACGGAAGAAGAAATGTCCAGCGGCGCGAGGAGAGGGAGAGCTAGGGTTCATCCGTGAAATTTCGGGGAGGCACACATATATATAGGTAGAGGGAGCTAGGAGAGTCCAAATGAGGAGCGGTTTTCGGCCACGCGGTCGTGATCGAACGACCGAGAGGATGGAGGGGGTTTGGATGGGTTTTGGGCCACTTTGGAGGGGTGTTGGGCTGCAACACACACGAGGCCTTTACGGTTCCTCGGTTAACCGTTGGAGTATCAAACGGACTCCAAAAGGCACGAAACTTAACAGGAGGTCTACCGGTAGTGTACCAAGGTCGCTTGGAAAATCTCGGTCCATTCCGAGAAAGTTTAACACCCACACACGAAAAGAGACAAAAGAGGGCGCCGGAGGACATAGGAGTGCCGGAATGCAAAACGGACAACGGGGAAAATGCTCGGATGCATGAGACGAACACGTATGCAAATACGATGCACATGATGACATGATATGAAATGCATGACACGCAAACAAATGACAAGGCAACAACAGCGAATAACTGGAAGACACCTAGCGCAACAGTCTCGGGGCGTTACATCATCGTCCCTGTTACCATTGATCCTAAATCCACAGCTCGGGACCCCCTACGCCGAGATCTGTCGGTTTTGACACCGACAATGATGAGCCCAGATTCCGCGAAATGGCTTGAGGCCATGAAATTTGAGATGGGATCCATTTATGAGAACAAAGTGTGGACTTTGGTTGACTTGCCCGATGATCAGCGAGCTATAGAGAATAAATGGATCTTCAAGAGGAAGATGGACGCGGATGGTAGTGTTGCTATCTACAAAGCTCGACTTGTCGCAAAAGGTTTTCGACAAGTTCAAGGTGTTGACGACAATGAGATTTTCTCACTCGTAGCGATGCTTAAGTCTGTTTGAATCATGTTAGCAATTGTCGCATTTTATCATTATGAAAGTTGGCAAATGGATGTCAAAACTGCATTCCTTAATGGATTTCTTAAAGAAGAGTTGTATATGATGCAACCATAAGGTTTTGTCGATCCTAAAGGTGCTAACAAAGTGTGCAAGCTCCAGCGATCCATTTATGGACTGGTGCAAGCCTCTCAGAGTTGGAATATATGCTTTGATAGTGTGATCAAAGCATATGGTTTTATACAGACTTTTGGAGAAGCCTGTATTTACAAGAAAGTGAGTGGGAGCACTGCAACTTTTTCTGATAAGTATATGTGAATGACATATTATTGATCAGAAATGATGTAGATTTTTCTGGAAAGCATAAAGGAGTGTTTGAAAGAAGTTTTTCATAGAAAGACCTCGGTGAAGCTGCTTACATATTGAGCATTAAGATCTATTGAGATAGATCAAGGCGCTTGATAAGATTTTTCAATGAGAACATACCTTGACAAGATTTTGAAGTAGTTCAAAATAGAACAGTCAAAGAAGGAGTTCTTGCCTGTGTTGCAAGGTGTGAAGTTGAGTAAGACTCAAAACCCGAACACGGAAGAAAATAGAAAGAGAATGAAAGCCATTCCCTATGCCTCAGTCATAGGTTCTATAAAGTATGCTATGTTGTGTACCAAACCTATTGTGTACCTCACCGTGAGTTTGGCAAGAGGGTACAATAGTGATCCAGGAGTGGATCACTGGACATCGGTCAAAATTATCCTTAGTTACCTAAGAGGACTAAGGAAATGTTTCTTGGTTATGGAGTTGATAAAGAGTTCGTTGTAAAAGAGTTACGTCGATGCAAGCTTTAAACACTAATCCAGATGACTCGGCATCTCAATCTGGATACATATTGAAAGTAGGAGCAATTAGCTAGATTGGCTCAATGCAGAGCATTATAGACATAATATTTGCAAAATACATACAGATATGAATGTAGCAGACCCGTTCACTAAGCTTCTCTCACAAGCAAAACATGATCACACCTTAGTACTCTTTGGGTGTAAATCACATGGCGATGTGAACTAGATTATTGACTCTAGTAAACCCTTTGGATGTTGGTCACATGGCGATGTGAACTATTGGTGTTAAATCACATGACGATGTGAACTAGATTATTGACTCTAGTGCAAGTGGGAGACTGAAGAAAATATGCCCTAGAGGCAATAATAAAGTTGTTATTTATATTCCCTTATATCATGATAAATGTTTATTATTCATGCTAGAATTGTATTAACCGAAAACTTAATACATGTGTGAATACATAGACAAAACAAGTGTCCCTAGTATGCCTCTACTTGACTAGCTCGTAAATCAAAGATGGTTAAGTTTCCTAACCATAGATATGTGTTGTCATTTGATGAAGGGGATCACATCATTAGGAGAATGATGTGATGGACAAGACCCATCCGTTAGCTTAGCATAATGATCGTTAAGTTTTATTGCTATTACTTTCTTCATGACTTATACATCATTAGTATGGAGAACTACTAAACAAACAGTTTTTAACCCCTTTCCGCGACGGCATTTGGAACCGTCGCCAAGTGAGTGTGGGCGATAGGGGGGTCCTCCCCACACGACCTAGAAACCGTCGGGGATATGCCCTCCTGGCGCACACGCTCGGCAAAATGAGGTCATGTGCGACCGGCGAGCGCTCAAATACGGAAATATGCACAGTAGAGCTAAAAAATACAATTATACGGCAAAATTGTTTCCGGTCGCAAGTACATCCCACACAGTCAGTCCCCGCTAAATCTTTCCGTTCGTATGTACATCCCACACAGTTGCTCCAAGGAAAACATTTCTGTTCACAGGTACATCACACACAATTTTTCCTGTTAAATCGTTTGCGTTATTGAATGTATCACACACGGTCCGTAGAAGAAACTGTGTGGCAAAGGATCTCCATCACACACAGTTTTTATGTGGTAAACGTTTGCGCAAGGTGGCCTAACGCAAACAATTTTCAAGAGAAAGTCGTGTGTGATTGTTCATTGATCCAACACGGTTTATTCCTAGATCGCGATAATTCTTTTTCCCTAATTTTTTCTAGAAATATGTGATTTTATAGTATCAGGGGGGTCGTCAGCGGGGCCACTAGGAGGGTACAACCCACCTGGGCGTGCCAGGAGAGAGGGGCGCGCCCTGGTGAGTTGTGCCCACCCAGGGTCCCCTCTCTGGTGGGTCTTGGCTCCAGAAATTCTTATTATTGATATAAAAAATCCTCGCAAAATTTCGTTCCATTCCGAGAACTTCTATTTCTGCACAAAAACAATACCATGGTAGTTCTGCTAAAAACAGCGTCAATCCAGGGTTAGTTTCATTTAAATCATGCAAATTAGAGTCCAAAACAAGAGGAAAAGCGTGAGAAAAAGTAGACATGTTGGAGACGTATCAACTCCCCCAAGCTTAAACCTTTGCTTGTCCTCAAGCAATTCAGTTGATAAACTTAAAGTGAGAAATAAAAACTTTTAAGAAATCGTTTCCTCTTGTTTGCATAAATAATCTTAAACAACACCCAAGTTTTCAGCCAATCATTATAACTAACCATGTCGACAATAACTCTCAAAGATTATAATGACTCATATCAATGACATAATCAGCTAGCGAGCAATAATAAGATATCTCAAACGGCAACACGTTGTCAAAACAACCATGATATAATATGACAATAGTGGTATCTCGCTAGCCCTTTCTGGGACCACAAAATATAAATGCAGAGCACCTCCAAAGTTCAAGGAGCGACTAAACATTGTAATTCATTGTAGAAAAGATCCAGTCATGATGCACCCAACATTAGCTACATACAATGCATAAATCATGACCGCTGTGCTCTACTCAGTTTCTGGCGCTTGTTTTAGAAGGTGATGACACAACATAAAAGTAAATAGAAAGTCCCTTCGCAGAGGGAAGCAGTGATTTGCAGAGGTGCTAGAGCTCAATTTTTAAAACAGAGATAAATGATATTTTGAGACATGCACCCTTCTTATTCACTTCACGGCCATCAGTTATCAACATCTTTCTATGCTAAGCACACTAGTGGCGGTTCCCAAGCGGTAAAAGTAAAGGTTTTGACTCCATTGGGAGTTTTTGTTTAATTATTTCAGAGATGAACTCTTTTTCATGTTTGCAGTTTGGGACTGGGCATCCCTATTACCGGCCATTTTCTCGTGCGATGGCGAGTGAATAAACACTCGACCTGAGAATAACCCACTTAGCACGGAAGATATCGAGCACCTCCTGTCGTTCCATGAACGATCCAGGCACACAAAACGGATAATTTTTTGGAAGTTTTTAGAGGTGGCACATGCAAATTTACTTAGGACGACAGGGTAATATCGTATATAGGTAGGTATGGTGGACTCATCTGGAATAACTTTGGGTTCAAGGTTTTTGATGTACAAGAAGAATCCCCACTTAGTACAGGCGAAGGCTAGCAGTTTAGATTAAGAAGCGGCCAGCTAGAGAGCAACAACGATCATAACCATGCATTATGCATAAGTAACATTGGACACTAGCATGACTGAATATGAACACCATGAACATAAAAATTATAGAGGCTATGTTGGTTTTGATTCAACTACATGCATGAACATGTACCGAGTCAAGCCACTTGAACATTCAGAGGAGGATAACATATCATCATACTATATCATAATCATCTTAACGCTATGTTGATATCCAAGATAAATCATTATCAACTCTCGGCTACTTATGCATGGCATGAGAAACTATAGTCTATAATTGTCATTGCAAACATGTTTAATCATAATGGGTTGAATCATGGAGGCTAGGTTAAACATATTTACACAGACAAGACAAGTCGAGTTCATACCAGTTTCTCTTTGCCACGGCCAGCTCGTTGAATGTCGTCATTATTGCCTTTCACTTGCATGACCGAATGATATGAAAATAATAATAGTGCAAGAGTGCCATGGACTAAGCTGGAATCTGCAAACATTTTATTCAACAGGAGAAGACAAGGTAAAATGGGCTCTTATTAGTTCAACAACTATTCATATGAGAGCCACTCAACATTTTCATCGCGGTCTTCTCCTCAGTACAACTCGAATAAAAGAAAAGAAATTCAGAGAAACACACTGAAATATTTTTGGAGTTTTTGGTTTTCTTTAGCAAGCAAATAGAAGGGAAAAGCAAAAATGAGAAAAACTATTTACACGAGAAAGCTCCCAACAAGCAAAATAAGAACTAGGAAATCTTTTTGGATTTTCTTTTTAGTACTACTACTAAACATGCATAGAAAGTAAATTAACTACAACTAATTTTTTTGGTTTTTCTAAGGGTTTTTCAAACACACAAGAAGAAAGCAAGAAAATAAATCTAAGCATGGATGATACAATGAAAAAGTGTGAGCACCGACAAATGGAATAATATGCATGAATGTAATGTTGGTGGAAACACGTACTCCCCCAAGCTTAGGCTTTTGGCCTAACTTGGTAGTGAATCAGTAGCCTGGAGGGTAGTAGTCGGCGTGGTAGCTCACGGAGGCCCTCGGTGCGGATGCTTCAACACGTCGTGCTGCCACCACCGCTGCGTTATGAGCTCGGGCCTCGCTCTCAAGAACACAATATCTTCCCTTGCTGTTATAATCAAAAAGAGCAGGCGCAAGAAAATATGTGTCCATAATAGATCTTTGGTTGAACATTAGATTGTAAGTGAAATTATCAACCCTTCCCTTAAGGATCTTGTGTTCCTTCAGAGTGTCAAAATCTAAATACCGTGTGGGTAGGATAGGATCAAAGGGCAAAGGTGAAACACTCAGCTCCCGTGCTAAACGCGTGGCATAAATTCCACCATAGAACCAACCACGGTTACATTGTGCTGGAGTCTACGTGCAACAATCGCTCCAAGGTTATAATTCCTTTCACCGGTGAGAGCGGTGTGAAGGAGGCTCAAGTCTGGCTCACAAAGTATGCTATAGTCTTGCTTGCCTACTATGCATTTCTCGTTAAATAATGCAAAATACTGAATTGCGGGAAAATGAATGCTCTTTATTCTTCCTTGTTTCACTCCCCTACTTTCACCATAGCACAGGCTAGTCAAGAAAGACTCTTACTCAACCGTTGGTGGCTCATCAAGTGAACCCCAAAATGGAAGCTTGCAGTGATAAGCAAAATTCTCTAGTGGGATAGTATAAGGATTATCACAAAGCATAAATGACACCATAGACTCACGTGGAAAATATTTAAATCCTTTGACAAACTATTCAGTGAGAAGTTGGTGTTGTACACACTTATCTGATAGGTAGGGACCGAGGCTGGCATTGTGAACATATTGCTCAAATTCCTCCTTAATGCCCACACGCATCATATATTCAACGCTAGGCCATAAGCATGTCTTGGTGGCGGCATCTCGTGTGGAACTTTCACTTGGTTCAACATAAGACCGACGAGAAGAACTGTCACTAGAAGATGCCCCGGAGGATCGTCTCCTCGAAGAACTCCTTCCAAATAGGTTCATGACGTCCACGTACATCTAAAAAATAAAAAATTTGGAGTTACAAATTTTTTTCAACAAAACTTTGTAAGATTGATAGCAACTACTCATAGGGATACATAGAGGCCATAGTAAGCATTCAAACTACTTAGAACACTAAGAATCAACATGCAAGCACATCTACAATAGCACCAAGAGTACCTAATTATTCAAAGTATAAACCACTAAACCAAAAACTAATTGGACAAATAGTGGAGTCACATACCAAGCAACAATCCCCCGAAACAGTTTCGGAAATGGAGCTTCTCGAGCAAAGAGATCAAAATCCGCGGGCTTGAGCTCAAGAACACGGGAGAGAAAGAGCAATGGGGATTTTTTTGGAGGTAGGTGATGATGTGGTATGAAAAGATAAGTGAGGGGGCATGTGGGTACCACAACCCACCAGGGCGCGTTTGGGGGTGCTGGCGTGCCCAGGTGGGTTGTGCCCACCTGGTGCACCTCCCTCTGATGTTATTTGCACCAAAAATTCTTAAATATTTAGGAAAAAATCATATAAAATTTTCAGGGCATTCTAAGAACTTTTATTTTTGGGTCATTTTTTATTGCACGGGAAATTCAGAAAACAGATAAAACATGGATTTTTATTTTATTTAACTAATAAAAACAGAGAATAAAAAGTAGGGACAGAAAGTAGTGCTTACTAAATTCATCAACCTCATACCGTTCAAAAATGATCCATTAATAAGGTTGATCAAGTCTTATTAACAACCACTTTCGATTAGCATGAAACCGAAGAACTTCGTAAATCACTAAGTTACCTTAGTGGATATGCATTTCCCCTACAATAAGTATTTCATATTTCTTTTTGACAGTAGGTAGAGGTATTTGGAAACTTCCTATAGTGATTGTCGGAGATTTTTCAATAACATTAATACCAGTCACTTGGAATTGTTTCTTCGGAAAGTGCACCGTATGCTCATTGCCATTAATATGAAAAGTTACCTTGCTTTTATTGCAATCAATAACAGCCCCTGCAGTATTCAAGAAGGGTCTACCAAGGATAATCGACATGTTGTCGTCCTCGGGCATCTCAAGTATAACAAAGTCAGTCAAAATAGTAACATTAGCAACAACAACGGGCACATCCTCACAGATACCGATAGGTATGGTAGTTGATTTGTCAGCCATTTGCAAAGATATTTCAGTAGGTGTGAGTTTATTCAAGTCAAGTATTTTATATAAAGAGAAAGTCATAACACTAACACCAGCTCCTAAGACACACAAAGCAGTTTTCACATAATTCTTTTTGATAGAGCAAGGTATAGTTGGTATTCCTGGATCTCCAAGTTTTTTAGGTACTCCATCTTTGAAAGTATAATTAGCAAGCATAGTGGAGATTTCAGCTTCCGGTATTTTTCTCTTATTAGTGATGATGTCTTTCATATACTTTGCATAAGGAGGCATTTTCAAGATATGAATCAAGCGAGTACGCAAAAAGACTGGCCTCAACATTTCCGCAAAGCGTTCAAATTCTTCATCATCATTCTTTTTAGTTGACTTGGGTGGAAAAGGCATAGGTTTTTATACCCATGGTTCTCTTTCTTTACCGTGTTTTCTAGAAACAAAGTCTCTTTTGTCATATCTTTTATTCTTAGCTTGTGGGTTATGAAGATCAACAGGTGGTTCTATCCCAATATCATTATCCGGTTGTAACATCCCAAATTTTCAATTTGGAATGTTATACATTAGATCATCATTGCATATCATATTTTGTTTTGCTTTTGGGTTTGATCCTAGAAATTTCTAGGCAACTCAAGGACCCACGGAGAGAGTTGGGAAATTCATTATTTTCATATTTGAGTTTGTTATTTTATCA
Organism: Triticum urartu; assembly: GCF_056163025.1. Taxonomy (NCBI): domain Eukaryota; kingdom Viridiplantae; phylum Streptophyta; class Magnoliopsida; order Poales; family Poaceae; genus Triticum; species Triticum urartu. The sequence continues at coordinate 174,771,546 of NC_141874.1, read as the reverse complement.
TCAATTATTTATATTACAAAAATATGAGAGAGGGAATAAAATGACTTTTCCAAAATATAGAAATATTGAGGATTTAATAATAAAATCAAATAAGATTTTATTTCGGAGTTTTTCGTTATTTTATTTGAATTTAGGAAAAATGTGCGTTTTTCAAAATTGCATTTAGGCCCCAAATAAATGTTCACCTTGTGCGGCTTCATTTTAGAAGCCCGGGAAAATTTATTTCGGGATTTTTGGAGTCCGTTTAGTATTTCTTTTTATTTTTATTTTGCGCGTAATTATTTTAAAAAAATCGAACCGACCTAACGGGCCGTGTCCGACCCGGACTCTGGCCCGACTAGGCTTTATAAGCCGGGGGAGGAGGCCCAGCCGAAACCCTAAGCCGCCGCCCTCGAACCCCGCGCCGCCGCCACCTGCCAGCGCCGCCGCCCACTTCCGCCGCCGCCGCCTCGCCGCCGCACGCCGCCCGAGGTCGCCTCGATTTCCGCGCCGTTTTTTTTTATTTTTTTTCGAAAAACCATCTGTTTTTTATCGGTTTTTTTGTTTCGGTTTTTTTAATAGATCGGTTTTTCCGCTTTACTTAGTTAGCGAGTGTTCGTCCGTTCGTTCGTTCTAGTGAATGTTCGTCGTTTTTCTTTTTCTCGGATTAAATCCGCGATTTTTCTGATCGCGATTCCTGATCCGATTTTCATTTTAGTATAACTTTTCGCTCATTTATCGGAATCAGGCGATTCAAGCGCCTGGATTTCGTCTCGAAACCCTCTATCCGTTTAACCAACTTAAACAAGTTTTTGCTACTGTAAAATTTCACTTAGATCCAGATTAGTAGAACGAAGTTGTTTTCTTTCGCCGTTTGACTTTCGTTGCTTCGTTCGATTTGATTCTTTTTGCAAACCGGAGTTCTTAAGTTGATTTTTCTGGTTAGATCAATTATTTGACTTTTACCCATGCATTAGATGAGTACTTATTGTATGCTTGTTTGTTTGTCTGCGATAGAATACCCGGAGTGCGCCGCCTGTTACTTTGAATCTCTAGGTTTCGCGGATCATCAGCAAGGCAAGTAACACTTTGATCATACCTTTTCTACTACCCAGTTTTATTGCATTAGATCAATCCTCACACATTGCATGATTAGGATCTAATTAAATTGTGGGATGGGAAGTATTTGAGGTAGTACCTATTACCTGTTTATTACCAAACCTTTGGGAGTTACTTCTACGTTTGCTTACTGTGCCATGCTATGCTAGTAGACGTGGATTGGATGAGTGATATCCATGACAGATGTGATTATTGTTAATTAATGGTTTATCTTAGGTGGCAACTTAACACACATCTGGGTGGATTGAGGCACCTGGGTAGTCCAGGACTTGCCTGTTTTCTTTTGGACCGCCACCCAGGCTCAAAGGGATCATGAGATTATTCAGACTAGAAACTTCCGTGTGCAGCCACAAGCTATTATGGGCTCTACCATAGTTGATTAAGTCATGCGAACTCTTACAGGATAGACTAGCAGATGTAGGGGAAAGTAGGTGTAACGGTCTATCCATCGTAAGGTGGTAGCGCTTCTGAAAGACTATGTCTCGGTCATCCGTGTTCTCAAACACCATGTAGTGCGAGAAACCAAACGGAGGCGATCGAGTCTTGTGGGGAAAAGTGTGCAAACCTCTGTAGAGTGTAATAAACTAATCATGGTTAGCCGTGTCCCCGGTTATGGACATCTTGAGTATCTAGTACCTGGATTATCATGTGAATCTCAACATGTTACTCTAAATTAATTTTGTTGGGTTTTGTTTAATGATGATGTTTAATTGGGATTGAGGATGTTGTCAACCATTCTCAATGTTTAACAACTACCATGATAGTTAAATAAATTTATTCCTTTGCAGTAGGGAAAATTGGCTTTACGCAAAACTGTAACCATAGAGCTTTCCACCAGCCAAAAATGCATATAGTATAGTTGTTTCATTCCATTACTCTCTATGTGTTACCTTGCCAGCATATTCCATGTGCTGACCCGTTTTGGGCTGCAACGTTAATGTTGCAGACTTTTCAGACGACGATTAAGGAGTTTTTAGGTCGTGGTTCTATACTCAGTGATGCCGTTGGAGTTGATGGACTCACTTATCTTCCAAGCCTTCCACTGTTATCGTTATTAGATGGCCTTAAGCCATATTTATTGTAATAAGTTCTCTATGGAGACACTCGATGTAATAAGTGTGCGATTGCTACTCTATTATAAGTCCTCCGAGTACTGTGTGGTGTCAGCATTACTGATCCAGGGATGACATTGGAGCACAGAGATCAGACTGTTTGAGGTCTGGTCGCTATAGAGATGGTATCAGAGCACATGCTGACTGTAGGACACGACCACTAAGCTAAAAGACCTAGATCACTATCCACTCTCTTCTCATCTGACCTCTCATCTTTTCTACTCTTTTAGGATGGCGGATGCAAGGAACAAGTTCACGCAACCGGATGAAGATACACCCTTTGGAGGTCACTTGAAGGAAGTCACTAGATACCTGAACATAGGAGTACCAAACCGGAACCTACAACGCCACTTTACCTGAAGAAGAGCGCTGGATGATTCAAGTTCAAGTTCCAGGAAGGACGTTCATGCCAGTCACTGAGCCCATAGAGTTTTCTTTTGATGCACCAACTTGGAGTCTAGGAAAGAGCATGGCAGCTCACATCGCCATGGGACGCATTGGAGAAGTCTACCGCAATGATCTCAAGGATACAATCTACCAGATTTGTGGGCGCCGAGATGAGCACTGGGAGATGATCAGCACCAGGAAGGATAGATCAATTGCAGCTTTTATCCAGGAGTTAAACCAGCACATTCGACGACAGGAGAACCAGATGTGCGCCGACATGATAGATCTGAAGAAGGCTAAGACAAGAATCAAGGAACTGAAGGAAGAACTCAAGGCTACACGTGAAGATTATGAAGAGGAAATTGAAGTATTGGTGGATAAGAATGCCGACCTAACTATGAAGCTAGCAGTATTTATGGGAGACCCTACACCAGTAGATGAAGACGAAGAACCCAAGGAGATTAGCCCGGAAGACTACATCATCATCGACGACACCGACTCGGACCCAGATGATAGCGATGATGATTATGTTGATGAAGCTGGAGCAGATATCATGGAGTCTGCAACCGAAGAATATTTCTAGTAGATCACCTCATCAGTAGTAGTACTCCACCATGTAAATATAGTAGTCCGAGCACTTCTGCGATAGTTAGATCGATTGTATGCCCTTGTTTGATTGAATGAAGTGAATTGTTTGCTTTTGCCTCATGTGCATATGGGTAGTGTTTTCTCTTTAGACCCCCTCTATTCTTACATCTCATCTTTTCTAAACCCTTAGATGCCTCCGAGACGTGACCCCGGATTTACCTTCCCACCGGAGCTCACCCAGTTGATCCAGCAGCAGAACACATTGATGCAGTTGCTAGTCCAAAATCAGAACCAGGGGAACAACAACAACAACCCACCACCACCACCACCACCACCTGTTGATCACTTAGCCCGTTTTCTTAGGCTGAATCCGCCGGTGTTTTCCAGTAGCACCGAGCCGATAGTAGCAGATGATTGGCTCCACAAGACAGCTAGAGAGTTGACCATAGCAAGATGCACGGATGCGGAGAAGGTGAAGTTTGCTGCACATCAGCTTGAAGGACCCACGGCATCATGGTGGGAGAATTTCACAGCCACTTTCCCTGTCGACACTATCACATGGGACCAGGTTCAGCAGGCCTTTCGCACTGCCCATGTTTCAGCAGGAGCTATGGCCATGAAGAAGCGTGAGTTTCGCAACTTGCACCAGGGAGGACGGACAGTTGGCCAGTATGTGGAGGACTTTAGTAAGTTAGCACGTTATATCCCAGATGATGTTGCTATAGATGCAGCTAAGCAGGAGAAGTTTCTGGAAGGACTGAGTGATGAGTTGAGCATGCAGTTGATGGTAGCAACCTTCAACAACTACCAGGAGTTGGTAGACCGTGCTCTTATGATTGAAGGCAAGCAACAGCAAATTGAGAACCGCAAGAGGAAGTATGGACAAGGGAAGTACAATTCTGGAGCTCAGCAGAAGCCACGTTTTACCCCTAGACCAGGAGGACATTTTCAGCATACTCATGGAGGAGGTAGCTCGCACAATCACAATGGCACCAGGAATGGTAATGGGAATGGAGGAAGCAATGGCCAGAATCGCACCAACCCATCAACCCCAGCCAAGAAGGACCTGAGCCAAGTCACTTGCTTTAAGTGTTCGAAGACAGGACATTATGCAAATGAATGTCCTGAATTACAAAATGGAAATAGCAATGGAATCTCTAGGAAGAAGCCGAACCCTTTCAACAGGGGACAGGTGAACCACGTAAACGTGGAGGAGGTTGAAGAGCAGCCAGATGTCGTTATCGGTAAGTTTTTGGTTAAGTCATTTACTGCACTCGTTCTTTTTGATACTGGTGCATCGCATTCATACATATCAAGGGGATTTGTGGATAAGTATAACCTTCCCACTAAGGTTCTTAGAACACCTATGCTAGTAAGCTCACCAGGAGCGGAGTATATGGCCAGTCAAGGATGTTTTCAAGTGCCATTGAGTATAGGTAGGCATGTGTTTCCCTCGGATTTAATCATTTTCGAATCACAAGGATTGGATGTAATTCTGGGTATGGATTGGCTGTCGATGTACGGAGGAAACATCGATTGCGCCAGTAAGACAATTTTGCTTACCACCCCGGAAGGGAGAAGGATCAAGTATGTATCCCAGCATGTCCCCAAGAGGACTTAAGTAAATTGTTTAACAGGAGTAGTGCAGGAGGAAGTACCAGTGGTAAGGGATTTCCCTGAAGTATTTCCGGAAGAGTTGCCAGGCATGTCACCGGATAGAGATATTGAGTTTTTGATTGAGCTATTGCCAGGAACCGGGCCAATATCGAAGAGACCATATAGGATGCCAGCAAAGGATTTGGTGGAAATTAAGAAGCAGATTAAGGAGTTATTGGATAAAGGATATATTCGCCCAAGTTCTTCGCCTTGGGGATCGCCAGTACTTCTAGTGGAGAAGAAGGATGGATCGTTAAGGATGGTTGTTGATTATCGAGGATTGAATGAAGTAACGATCAAGAACAAGTACCCACTACCAATGATTAATGATCTGTTTGATCGATTGCAAGGAGCTGAGGTATTTTCCAAGATCGATCTGCGATCACGATACCACCAGTTGAAGATTCGAGAACAGGATATTCCTAAGACAGCTTTTACCACCAGGTATGGGCTGTACGAGTATACCGTTATGTCATTTGGTCTGACTAATGCACCTACCTATTTTATGAACATGATGAACAAAGTGTTTATGGAGTTATTGGATAAGTTCGTCGTGGTGTTCATTGATGATATCCTGGTTTACTCGAAGAATGAAGAAGAGCATAAGGAACATTTGCGATTGGTACATCAGTTGTATGCCAAGTTCAGCAAATGTGAGTTTTGGCTGAAGGAAGTAGGATTTCTCGGACATGTTATATTCGGAGAAGGAATATCAGTTGATCCCACAAAAGTTGATACCATGACCAAGTGGGAAGCACCAACCACGGTTGGAGAGATCCGGAGTTTTCTTGGACTAGCAGGATACTACCGGAGATTCATTGAGAATTTCTCAAAGATTGCGAAGCCTATGACGGAGTTATTAAAGAAGGATACCAAGTTCAAATGGACTGAGGAATGTGAGGCTAGTTTCCAGGAGTTGAAGAAACGCTTGGTTACTTCACCAGTGTTGATTTTGCCAAATCAGACCAAGGACTATGAGGTGTATTGCGACGCTTCACGTCGAGGACTTGGAGCAGCGCTTATGCAAGAAGGGAGAGTTGTTTCATATGCCTCAAGACAACTGAAGCCTCATGAGTTGAATTATGCTACGCATGATTTGGAGTTAGCAGCCGTAGTGCATGCATTGAAAACATGGAGACATTTCCTCATTGGAAACCATTGTGAGGTGTACACGGATCATAAGAGTTTGAAGTACATTTTCACGCAGAAGGAGTTAAACCTCAGACAAAAGAGATGGTTGGAGCTCATTAAGGATTATGATATGAGATTGCATTACCATCCCGAAAAGGCTAATGTAGTAGCTGACGCATTGAGCCGTAAGAGCCACGTCAATACATTAATGACGGGAGAAATACCAAGGGAGTTAGCAGAAAATCTTCATGAACTATGTTTGGAAATAGTTCCGAGAGGCTATGTAGCAGCATTGGAGATTCAGTCAACTTTGATGGATAGAATCAGAGAAGCTCAGAAGACTGACAAGGAGATTGCCTCTATTAAGGAGAAACTGAGCAAAGGAAAGGCTAAAGGATTTCGTGAGGATGAGCACGGCACCCTATGGTTTGAAGACCGTGTTTACGTGCCCAATGACCCAGAGATCAGGAAGTTGATACTGCAAGAGGCACACGATTCACCATATTCGATTCATCCAGGAAATACCAAGATGTATTTGGATTTGAAAGATATTTTCTGGTGGACCGGAATGAAGAAGGATATTGCGGAGTATGTAGCAGTTTGTGATGTATGTCAAAGAGTAAAGGCAGAGCATCATAAGCCAGCAGGATTATTACAACCATTGCCGATACCCGAATGGAAGTGGGATAAGTTAGGCATGGATTTTATCACGGGATTACCCAGGACTCGTTCAGGCTATGACCCGATTTGGGTTGTAGTTGATCGGTTGACGAAAGTAGCTCATTTCATCCCGGTAAAGACCACTTAGACCAGTGCTAAGTTGGCAAAGATATACATGACCAGGATCGTATGTCTGCATGGAGTTCCGAGGAGTATCGTATCAGATAGAGGAACCCAGTTTACCTCAAAGTTCTGGAAGCAGTTGCATGAAACTTTGGGTACCAGGCTAGAGTTCAGCACAGCTTTTCATCCACAGACAGATGGACAGACCGAGAGAGTCAATCAGATTTTGGAGGACATGCTGAGAGCTTGTGCGCTAGATTACGGATCTAGTTGGGACGATAATTTGCCATATGCAGAGTTCTCTTACAACAATAGTTACCAAACCAGTTTAAAGATGGCCCCTTTCGAAGCCTTGTATGGAAAGAGGTGCAGGACACTGTTGTCATGGGACGAAGTTGGAGACCGCCAGTTGTTTGGGCCTGATTTGATTAAAGAGTCTGAACAGAAGGTGAAATTGATTCGCGATAGACTCAAGGTAGCTCAGTCCAGACAGAAGAGTTATGCAGATTCTAAACGCAAGGAGACAGCTTACGAAGTTGGAGATAGAGCTTATCTTCGAGTATCTCCACTTCGGGGAACAAAGCATTTTGGAGTTAAAGGAAAGTTAGCGCCACGATTTGTAGGACCATATCGAGTTTTGGAACGTATGGGAGAAGTGGCCTACAAGTTGGAATTGCCCGAAGAATTGTCAGGAGTTCATGATGTGTTCCACGTTTCTCAGTTGAAGAAGTGCCATGCGGACATGGCTGACATACCCTTGAGAGACACAGTGCCATTGGAAACAATTCAGTTGGATAATGATTTGACCTATGAGGAGAAACCAATTAAGATTCTCGAGTTGGCCAGCCGAGTCACTCGCAGCAGGGTTATCAAGTTTTGCAAAGTTCAATGGAGCCACCACACGAAGGACGAAGCCACCTGGGAACGAGTGGAAGATTTTCTCAAGGACCACCCTCACCTATTTTCTAGCCAACCCGAATCTCGAGGGCGAGATTCATCTTAAGGGGGGTAGGTTTGTAACATCCCAAATTTTCAATTTGGAATGTTATCCATTAGATCATCATTGCATATCATATTTTGTTTTGCTTTTGGGTTTGATCCTAGAAATTTCTACGCAACTCAAGGACCCACGGAGAGAGTTGGGAAATTCATTATTTTCATATTTGAGTTTTCTCAAATGTTGAGAATAGGATCATTTGATTTTGTTATTTTATCGTCAATTATTTCTATTACAAAAATATGAGAGAGGGAATAAAATGAATTTCCCAAAATATAGAAATATTGAGGATTTAATAATAAAATCAAATAAGATTTTATTTCGGAGTTTTTCGTTATTTTATATGAATTTAGGAAAATGTGCGTCTTTCAAAATTGCATTTAGGCCCCAAATAAATGTTCACATTGTGCGGCTTCATTTTAGAAGCCCGGGAAAATTTATTTCGGAATTTTTGGAGTCCGTTTAGTATTTCTTTTTATTTTTCTTTTGTGCGTAATTATTTAAAAAAAATCGAACCGACCTAAAGGGCCGTGTCCGACCCGGACTCTGGCCCGACTAGGCTTTATAAGCCGGGGGAGGAGGCCCAGCCGAAACCCTAAGCCGCCACCCTCGAACACCGCGCCGCCGCCGCCGCCTGCCAGCGCCGCCGCCGCCCGCCGTCGCCTCGCTGCCGCACGCCGCCCGAGGTCGCCTCGATTTCCGCGCCGTTATTTATTTATTTTTTTCGAAAAACCGTCGGTTTTTTGTTTCGGTTTTTTTAAATAGATCGGGTTTTTCCGATTTATTTAGTTAGCGAGCGTTCGTCCGTTCGTTCGTTCTAGCGAACGTTCGTCGTTTTTCTTTTTCTCGGATTAAATCCGCGATTTTTCTGATCGTGATTCCTGATCCGATTTTCGTTTTAGTATAACTTTTCGCTCATTTATCGGAATCAGGCGATTCAAGCGCCTGGAGTTTCGTCTCAAAACCCTCTATCCGTTTAACCAACTTAAATAAGTTTTTACTACTGTAAAATTTGACTTAGATCCAGATTAGTAGAACGAAGTTGTTTTCTTTTGCCGTTTGACTTTCGTTGCTTCGTTCGATTTGATTCTTTTTGCAAATCGGAGTTCTTAAGTTGAATTTTCTGGTTAGATCTCTTATTTGACTTTTATCCGTGCATTAGATGAGTACTTATTGTATGCTTGTTTGTTTGTCTGCGATAGAATACCCGGAGTGCGCCGCCTATTACTTCGAATCTCTAGGTTTCGCGGATCATCAGCAAGGCAAGTAACACTTTGATCATACCTTTTCTACTACCCAGTTTTATTGCATTAGATCAATCCTCACACATTGCATGATTAGGATCTAACTAAATTGTGGGATGGGAAGTAGTTGAGGTAGTACCTATTACCTATTTATTACCAAACCTTTGGGAGTTACTTCTACGTTTGCTTACTGTGCCATGCTATGCTAGTAGACGTGGATTGGGTGAGTGATATCCATGACAGATGTGAGTATTGTTAATTAATGGTTTCTCTAAGGTGGCAACTTAACACACATCTGGGTGGATTGAGGCACCTGGGTACTCCAGGACTTGCCTGTTTTCTTTTGGACCGCCACCCGGGCTCAAAGGGATCATGAGAGTATTCATACTAGAAACTTTCGTGTGCAGCCACAAGCTATTATGGGCTCTACCATAGTTGATTAAGTCGTGCGAACTCTTACAGGGTAGACTAGCAGATGTAGGGGAAAGTAGGTGTAACGGTCTATCCATCGTAAGGTGCTAGCGCTTCTTAAAGACTATGTCTCGGTCATCCGTCTTCTCAAACACCATGTAGTGCGAGAAACCAAACGGAGGCAATCGAGTCTTGTGGGGAAAAGTGTGCAAACCTCTGTAGAGTGTAATAAACTAATCATGGTTAGCCGTGTCCCCGGTTATGGACATCTTGAGTATCTAGCACCTGAATTATCATGTGAATCTCAACATGTTACTCTAAATTAATTTTGTTGGGTTTTGTTTAATGATGATGTTTAATTGGGATTGAGGATGCTGTCAACCATTCTCAATGTTTAACAACTACCATGATAGTTAAATAAATTTATTCCTTTGCAGTAGGGAAAAATTGGCTTTACGCAAAACTGTAACCATAGAGCTTTCCACCAGCAAAAAATGCATAAAGTATAGTTGTTTCATTCCATTACTCTCTATGTGTTACCTTGCCAGCATATTCCATGTGCTGACCCGTTTCGGGCTGCAATATTAATGTTGCAGACTTTTCAGACGACGATTAAGGAGTTTTTAGGTCGTGGTTCTATACTCAGTGATGCCGTTGGAGTGGATGGACTCACTTATCTTCCAAGCCTTCCGCTGTTATCGTTATTAGATGGCCTTAAGCCATATTTATTGTAATAAGTTCTCTATGGAGACACTCGATGTAATAAGTGTGTGATTGCTACTCTGTTATAAGTCCTCCGAGTACTGTGTGGTGTCAGCATTACTGATCCAGGGATGACACCGGAGCACAGAGATTAGACTGTTTGAGGTCTGGTCGCTACACCGGTTCTTTATCATTGGTTGGTTGAGAGTCTTCATGAACATTAGCATTATCTATCTCATTACCATTAGGTGAGTGTTCATTACCGGATTGAGTTTCAGCATCTGAGATAGAAACTTCATTTTCATTATCAGGAGGTTTCTCTATTTCAGGCTCACTAGAAGTGTGCAAAGTCCTGTCATTGTTCTTTTTATTTTTCTTCTTAGAAGGAATGGATGCACTAGTGTTAGCTCTTTGTGAATCTTGTTCAATTCTTTTAGGGTGTCCCTCGGGATAAAGTGGTTCATGAGTCATTTTACCTCCTCTAGTTGCAACTCTAACAACAAAGTCATGTATATTATGATTCATTTCATCAAGCAATTCTCTTTGTGATTTATCAACTTGTTCTAATCGAGTTTGAACCATAGAAGCATGCTTTCCAACACCTCTAACATCATTTGAGACTCTACATAACAAGTCACTCAAGCGAGCAATCATATCAGAATTGTATCAATTGTTTCATAACATTTGCATTGAAGTGATCTTGTTTTCTAATATAGTTTTCAAACTCATAAAGGCATTGACTAGGATGCATATTGTGAGGATTATCATTATCGTTGAACTTCATAAGAGAATTTACCTCTACCACCTTAGGCAGTGGTGGTGTATTAAGCCAATGTATTTCTTCAGTAGGAGGTAAATTTTTGACATCCTCAGCTTTAATACCTTTTTCCTTCATAGATTTCTTTGCCTCTTGCATATCTTCGGGACTAAGATATAATATACCCCTCTTCTTCGGAGTGGGTTTAGGCGGTGGTTCAGGAATAGTCCAATCATCATAATTTTTCAATATGTTATTCAATATTTCTTCAGCTTGTCCAACAGTTCGTTCCCTGAAAACACAACCAGCACAACTATCTAGGAAGTCCCTAGAAGCACCAGTTAGTCCATTATAGAAGATATAAAGTATTTCATTTTTCTTAAGAGGATGATCAGGCAAAGCATTAAGTAATTGGCAAAGCCTCCCCCAAGCTTGTGGGAGACTCTCTTCTTTAGTTTGCACAAAGTTACATATTTCCTGTAAGGCAGCTTGTTTCATATGATCAGGAAAATATTTTCCAGAGAAGAAATAAATCATATCCTGGGGACTACGCACACAACGAGGAGCAAGAGTATTGTACCAAGCTTTAGCATCACCCTTTAATGAGAAAGGAAATAATTTGAGAATAAAGTAATAGCGAGTTTTCTCATCATGAGTAAAAAGGGTGGTTGTATCATTCAACTTAGTAAGATGTGCCACAACAGTTTCAGTTTCATAACCATGGAAAGGATCAGATTCAACCAGAGTAATTAACTCTGGGTCGACAGAGAATTCATAATCCTTGTCATCCATAAAGATAGGTGAAGTAGCAAACTTAGGATCACACTTCATTCTAGCATTCAGAGATTTTTTTTGTTTATACTTGTGTAATAATTTCTCTAAATCATCTCTATCATTACAATCAAGAATATTTCTAGTTGTTTCTTCACTCATAACATAACCTTCCGGTACATTAGGAAATTCATATCTAGGAGGGGAAGTTCTAGCAGGTGTTTCAGGAGTTTCAGTTTCAATCTCATCATCAGATTCAATAACATCATTTTGTATAACTCTAGCAATTTGTTTATCAAGGAATTCACCAAGTGGCACATCATCATTAAGCAAGGTACTAACATCATCATAAGCATTATCCACAGCAGAGGTAGCATCATCAATAACTTGTGATATATCAAAATTAATAGCATGTGGTGGCGCTGCAAGTTTAGTTATAACAGAAGGTGAATCTAAAGCAGAACTGGATGCCAGTTCCTTACTGTAGGATCGAAAGTATGTCTAGAGGGGGGTGCTTAGACTACTTGACCAAATAAAACTTATCCTTTTCCCAATTTTAGTTCTTGGCAGATTTTAGCAAGTTTGGACAAGTCAAGCAATCTTAACACAATTCAAGCAAGCATGCAACAAGTATATGAGCAGCGGAAAGTAAAGCATGCAACTTGCAACAATGTAAAGGGAAGGTTTTGGAGGATTCAAACGCAATAGGAGACACGGATGTTTTGTCGTGGTTCCGATAGGTGGTGCTATCGTACATCCACGTTGATGGAGACTTCAACCCACGAAGGGTAACGGCTGCGCGAGTCCATGGAGGGCTCCACCCACGAAGGGTCCACGAAGAAGCAACCTTGTCTATCCCACCATGGTCGTCGCCCACGAAGTACTTGCCTCACTAGGGTAGATCTTCGCGAAGTAGGCGATCTCCTTGCCCTTACAAACTCCTTGGTTCAACTCCACAATCTTGTTGGAGGCTCCCAAGTGACAACTAGCCAATCTAGGAGACATCACTCTCCAAGAAGTAACAAATGGTGTGTTGATGATGAACTCCTTGCTCTCGTGCTTCAAATGATAGTCTCCCCAACACTCAACTCTCTCTCACAGGATATGGATTTGGTGGAAAGAAGATTTGAGTGGAAAGCAACTTGGGGAAGGCTAGAGATCAATATTCATATGGTAGGAATGGAATAACTTGGCCTCAACACAAGTGTAGGTGGTTCTTCATCACTATTGAAATCAACATACTCAGGGTGTGATACCTTTGGGCCTTTAGCCATGAAGCATCTTCCAAGTCCTTCATTTGGTGAATCAAATATGTTGTAGGAGTTGGTTGACGCAAGTGCTAGACCGGCAACACCTTCATCTTGAGTATATTCGGAGCCGGAGTGATAGCTTCTCTCGGAGTGATTGTCCAAGTCGGAGCCGGATACCCATTCACCAACATGAGCTTGATGTCTTCGTTTTGTGTAGCTCCTTGATGACTTGTCCTTCCTTTCTGAATCCTTCCTTCTCCGGGATGTTCTTCGTTCATAATGATCATCTCTACTCCTTCTCTCTCTTGATGGTGATTCTTCTCTTCTACTTCTTCTTTTTGGAGAATCTTCTCTTCTCTTGTAGGGTGTCGTACACTCATTGGAATAGTGTCCGGGTCTTCCACAACTGTAGCAATTTCTCTCTCGACTAGAAGATCTTTTGTCATTGTAGGACCTTGACTTGGAACTTCTCTCTTTGCTTCTACTCTTGTAGAACTTGTTGAAGTTCTTCACCATTAGGCTCGATTCTTCATTGAAGGTTTGTTTCTCACTTGATGATGTGGGAGCTTCACATGAGGCTTTGTAAGCACCACTTGACTTGTTATGGAGCTCTCCTTATCCTTGAGTGGCATCTCATGAGCAACAATTCTTCCAATGACTTCCGTTGGCTTGAGATCTTTGTAATTGGGCATCATTTGGATCAATGTGCATACGGTATCATATTTTTCGTCCAAAGCTCTTAGGATCTTCTTGATGATGAATTTGTCGGTCATCTCTTCACTTCCTAAGCCGGCGATCTCATTTGTGATAAGAGCAAGCCTAGAGTACATTTCAGCGACACCTTCACCATCCTTCATTTTTGAACTTGTCAAGCTGACTTTGAAGCACATCCAACTTGGATTCCTTGACGGAGTCGGTACCGTCATGCATATCAATCAAAGTATCCCAAATTTCCTTTGCATTCTCAAGACGGCTGATTTTGTTGAATTCTTCGGGGCACAATCCGTTGAAGAGGATATCACAAGCTTGAGCATTGTATTGCAGCATCTTCAACTCTTCCGCGGTAGCTTCACGGTTCGTTTCTCTCCCATCAAAGAATTCACCTTGCAAGCGAATACACACAATAGCCCATACGGCGGGGTTATGTCCAAGAATATGCATTTTCATCTTATGCTTCCAACTAGCAAAATTAGTACCATCAAAGTAAGGACCTCTACGGTGGTAATTTCCCTCGCTAGACGCCATACTCTCCTAGGTTGTGAAACCAAGGCTATGACTACCAAAAGCTATGGAAATCAAAGCAAATGGAGACCAAGGCTCTGATACCACTTGTAGGATCGAAAGTATGTCTAGAGGGGGGTGATTAGACTACTTGACCAAATAAAACTTATCCTTTTCCCAATTTTAGTTCTTGGCAGATTTTAGCAAGTTTGGACAAGTCAAGCAATCTTAACACAATTCAAGCAAGCATGCAACGAGTATATTAGCAGCGGAAAGTAAAGCATGCAATTTGCAAGAATGTAAAGGGAAGGGTTTGGAGGATTCAAACACAATAGGAGACACGGATGTTTTGTAGTGGTTCCGATAGGTGGTGCTATCGTACATCCACGTTGATGGAGACTTCAACCCACGAAGGGTAATGGCTGCACGAGTCCACGGAGGGCTCCACCCACGAAGGGTCCATGAAGAAGCAACCTTGTCTATCCCACCATGGTCGTCGCCCACGAAGGACTTGCCTCACTAGGGTAGATCTCCACGAAGTAGGCGATCTCCTTGCCCTTACAAACTCCTTGGTTCAACTCCACAATCTTGTCGGAGGCTCCCAAGTGACACCTAGCCAATCTAGGAGACACCGCTCTCCAAGAAATTGTAACATCCCAAAATTCTAAATTTTGGAATGTTATAATAAATAGATAGACTTGATGGATTGTTTGATTGATTGACTGAAAGTGAGTGAAATTCGAAACTTTTTGAAAGTTAAATGAGAGGGAATAAAAGGACTTTCCCAAACTTTCATTTTTGCATTTTATGCTCTCCGTGAATTCAAATACCTTTCATCACAAAACCCTGGAGAGAAGATGACATGACTTCTTCCATTTATATAAATGAAAAGGGTTTTTGAAAATATTTGAATTTCATTTGGAAATATTTTCCAACTCAGAAACTTTATGCAACTCAATGATTTTCGTGAGAGAAGATAAAATGACTTCTTCAAATTATATGAAATTGTAGCGACCCGACCCGAATGGATCAAGTCTCTGTGCTTAAGTGTCATCCCTGGATCGGTATGCTGACACACACAATACTCGAAGGATTTATAACAGAGGTAAATCACATGTATAAAGTAACGTAAATACTATTACCTCAATCCATATAGCGGAAGCAACAAGGTTGTGGATTCCCATCAACACCAACGGCAAAGTTGACTGTAGAAATCGTAACCCTAACGTATCACTTACTCGTCGTAAGATAATCCTGCAACATGAGACATTGCAACCCGAAACGGGTCAGTACATTGGATGTACTGGCAAATTCACACCATAGAGAAAAATGATGAACAATGGCTATCACTATATGCATATATGGCTGGTGGAAAAGCTCTATGGTTATAAGGTTTTTGCGTAAAGCCAATTTTTCCCTACTGCAAAGGAATAAATTTATTAAACTATCATGGTGGTTGTTGAACATTGAGAATGGTTGACAGCATTCTCAATCCCAATTAAGTAACTAAAACCCAACAACATTAATTAGAAGTAACATGATGGGATTCACATGATAATCCAAGAACTAGATACTCAAGATTGTCCATAACCGGGGACACGGCTAATCATGATTACTTTGTACACTCTGCAGAGGTTTGCACACTTTTCCCCACAAAACTCGATCGCCTCCGTTTGGTTTCTCGCACTACATGGTGTTTGAGAAGACGGATGACCGAGACATAGTCTTTCAGAAGCACTAGCACCTTACGATGGATAGACAGGTACACCTACTTTCCCCTACATCTGCTAGTCTACCCTGTAAGAGTTCGCACGACTTAGTCAACTATGCCAGAGCCCATAATGGCTTGTGGCTGCACACGGAAGTTTCTAGCATGAAAGATCTTATGATCCCTTTGAGCCTGGGTGGCGGTCCAAAAAAAACAGGCAAGTCCTGATAGACATCAGGTGCCTCAATCCACCCAGATGTGTGTTTAAGTTGCCACCTTAGATAAACCATTAAAATTATCAACTCACATCTGTCATGGATATCACTCACCCAATCCACGTCTACTAGCATAGCATGGCATAATAAGCAAACGTAGAAGTAACTCCCAAAGGTTTCATAATAATACAGGTGATAGGTACTACCTCATCTACTTCCCATCCCACAATTTAATTAGATCCTAATCATGCAATGTGAGAGGATTGATCTAATGCAATAAAACATGGGTTGTAGAAAAGGTATGATCAAAGTGTTACTTGCCTGCAATGTTGATGATCCGCGAGTCCTAGGGTTTCGAAGTAACAAGCGGCGCAATCCGGATGATCTAACGCAGACAAACAACAAGCATACAATAAGCACTCATCTAATGCACAGGTAAAACTCGAACAAGAGAACAAACCAGAAAGTTCAACTTAAGAACTCCGGTTGCAAAGAAAGAAAGAACCGAACAAAGAACCGGAAAAACAAACGGCGGAAGAAAACAACTTGGTTCTAGAAAGTTGAAACTAGGTCAAATTTTACTGTAGCAAAAGCTTGTTCAAGTTGATTAGACGGAACGGCAGTTTCGAGACGAAACTCCAGGCGCTTGAATCACCTGATTCCGATAAACGAGCGAGAAGAAAGACTAGAACGAACATCGGATCTGAGATCACGATTCATGGAAAAGACGCGGAGTAAATCCGACGAGAAAGAAAACGAAGAACGGTTGAACGAACGGACGTTCGTTAACCTAGAAGAATCCGGTGATCACGTTCGTTAGCACGAACGGTCCGGCGAACGGTCCAAAGGCAACTGAATCGGAAAAGAAAACGAATCCGATCTAGGGTTTTTCGGAAAAGAAACCGAAAAAAGAAAACGGAAAACCGATCTAGGGTTTCGGAAAAGAAACCGAAACGAAGAATCGGAGAGAAAAACCGGAAAAGAAAACCGGAACGGTTTCTTTTAAAAGAACCGAACCGCGGGGAAGGAAAAGAGAGGCGCGGGGCTACCTCCGGCGAGGCGGGGCGAACGGTGGCGACGGCGGCGTGCTAGGGCGGCAGCGGCGGCACTATAGGGGCGGCGGCGGTGGGGCGCGGCTTGGGGAGGAGAGGGGGGGGTCTATGGGGGTATTTATATAGGAGAGGGGAGAGATTACTTGGGGTAGGGGACAAGAAATAGAATAGGAAAAGGAAAAACGGAACAAGGAAAAGGGGAGGGGCTAGCCTAGAATCCAAGCCGGACTCGGCTTAGAGCGAGGCGGCGGCCTGGCTGGCGCCTGGCGCTGGCGCGCGGGGCTGGGGTGGCCGGCCGGCTGGGCCTTTGGCCCAGGCGGGGCGCTGCTGCCTTTTTTTTAAATGGTTTCGCGCGCAGAAAAACACAGAAAAGAAAATCTAAACGGGCTCCAAAAATTCTAAAGTAAATTTTCCCCGACTCCTAAAAATGAGCCGAACAAAATGAACTTTACTCCGGACCTAGAGTGAAATTTTTAAAACGCGCATTTTTTTCCTATCCAAATAAAATGCAAATAAAACTCCGGCAAACAAAATTTGATCTATTTATTAAATCTTCATTTTTCCTAAATTTGGGAAAGTCATATTATTCCCTCTCTTATATTTTGATATTGGAAAAATAATTGAAGATGAAATAAATAAATCAAATGATCCTCTTTCAAATTCGAGAAAACTCTCAAATATGAAAATAACGAAATCTCCAACTCTCTCCGAAGGTCCTTGAGTTGCGATTTCTAGGATCGACCAAAATGCAAGAAAATAAGATATGCATGATGATCTAATGTATAACATTCCAAATTGAAAATTTGGGATGTTACAAACCTACCACCCTTAAAAGGAACCTCGTCCTCGAGATTCGGAGAGGCTAGCAAGAAAAAGTTAGGGTTTGGGGGTCTCCTCAAAATCCGTGGATCATCACACGGGGTCTGGGGTGCTACCACCCTTAGAATCATTGTTACGGTTCCATCAAAACTCATATACTCCATCCTTATTCTTGACAGTGCCGTCTTCTCAGATCGTAAGGATAATTCCTTCTCTAGGCTCTTCAGGTAGTGGCATAACCTTTTACTCAATTCTTCTGTCATTTCCTCTTAGTAAGGTTATTCCGAGATTGGGTCTTCTTAGCTGACGGGTCTAGCGCCAAAACTAAACAACTATCGATATCTCATGGTGGTCAACAATGTATGGTTTCTCCTGCAGGAAATGGGTCTGGGTTGATCCTCACAGTATAACCTACGGTTGGCAAAAGCTGCCTTGTACAAGGGAAAAAAATACCTATACCATTCTAAGGCTTAAACAAGGTTTAATATCGTCGTCTCTCTACTATAGGCAAGTCACTCAGATTTACCATCCCATATAGCAAGGCGAATAATAAGAGTAAGTCGGTATGGTGATCAATCCATCCCGCACCCAAATCATTACCTTGTATACGGTTTAGCGAATCTCGCATTCTAACACTCGATCATCCTCACAAGCATTTGCAAAATTTCTCTTGTCGACGAACCAAGTTCGGAATAATCCATTGATTCTGCAAGCCAGACAAACATCTATCGTTCCTTCACAACTCTCAGGTTTTGCGTAAACTCCTATAAAATCGTCTGTCAACAAGGGTATATCCACTTCCAGGGTTTTTCCTTCAGCAAGAATGTGCTTGCTTCTTGGCAGGTCCTGGGGCCTGTGGGTTATGGCACATCTCATCACTTGTAGTCCTTGAACTTATCATCGGGCAACCGATCATTGTTCCAACTTCCAACTTCCTAGTATTCTTAAATCCATCCAATCGTACTATCTTCCTTCCGTCTATTGGCACCCAACTAAAACGTGATTACTCAAACTCATCATGGAATTTCCATTGATCCATATTCCAACATCATACCTCCTTTATATCCAATAGTACTTCATCTCTTCATCCTCGTGGGGTATCCCTCATACCGAGATAAAACTTATACTTATGAAGTCCATATTCCACTTCGTGGAACATCATTATCCTTTCCGCGGTCAAGCGTCCTTACAGGGGAATATTGGCCATCTCTGCATGGCACTTCTTCAACTGGGAAACGTGAAATACATCATGAACTCTTGAGAGTTCATCGGGTAATTCCAACTTGTAGGCCACTTCTCTCATACGCTCCAAAACTCAGTATGGTCCTACAAATCTCGGGGCTAACTTTCCCTTAACTCCAAATTGTTTAACTCATCGCAGAGGGGTCACGCGAAGACATGCTCTGTCTCCAATTTCATAGACTACCTCCTTGAGTTTTTGAGTCTACATAACTCTTCTGCCTGGACTGAGCTACCTTCAGTCTATCTCAAATCAACTTAACATTCTCTTCTGACTCCTTGATCACATTTGGTCCAACGGACGGTTTCCAACTTCATCCTACTTACTCTTAGGGTATCACACATATCGAGACAAAACTCGTATTTTGTCCGAAGTCCACTCAATGGAGTATGCTTATCTTTTCCAGGGGTCAACGGTTCTTACAGGGTACTACCACCCTTAAAATGCTCCAATATTTTATAGACCATATTTCTCATATCCTCAAAAATGGTCAACATCTTTCCTCATAGAGTAACTCATAAAATCCAAATCAGTACCAACACTCCTAGCTTTATTGATTCTCAAATTATTACAATCTCCTGTTTTTTTCCATCACATGCCTCAACTCAACACCTCAATATAAAGGAAAATGTTCTCACTACTACGACTATATTTCTTCTGTTACAAACTCAACTACTTATCACAAGTCTCCTTCTCCTTCGGACAATCT
Organism: Triticum urartu; assembly: GCF_056163025.1. Lineage (NCBI taxonomy): Eukaryota > Viridiplantae > Streptophyta > Magnoliopsida > Poales > Poaceae > Triticum > Triticum urartu. The sequence continues at coordinate 174,751,695 of NC_141874.1, read as the reverse complement.
CTGGCAAAGTGCCCTGCTTTATTACAACGGAAACATATTACATCTGACAAGTTTCGAGGTTTTCTTGTGATTATATAGCCTCCTTGGGTTCTTGGCTTCCTTTTTGGGCAACTGTGGAGGTAGTGCCCTGACTCCTTGCACCTATAACAGGTGATATGACTTAGGTCCTTCCTGGAATCCAATCGGTTTCTCTTTCTGGACCTTTCCATACCCATCATGGCTTCTATTTCCTGTGGGTCATATTCTACTTCCTCTATCGGGAATTCTACTAGATCCCCATTCAAACAATTTTGGGAGATGTGTCCTTCTTCTCCACATGAAAAGCAAGACTTAGTGCAGGGTTTACTCGAGTCCTCTTTAGATGTGTCCTCCTTCATCACAGTTTCTTCTAAAATTTCCATGAGGGCTCCTTTCATTTCTTCTTTCTTCTGCTGGATGGTTCGTTGTACCATGGGGTAAATGTGACATTGAGCAGGATAGTGGGTAGTCCCTTCACACAAGAAACAAGTAATTTGCCTAGTTGGGCATTCTTCAACTGGGTGACTTCCTTCACAATTAGGGCATTCATCCTTGTGTTCTTTATGGGTGTGTCCGATTTCTCCACAAATCTTGCATGCACAAGGTTTCTTCATGTCCTTTCCATAAGGCTTCAACTTCTGGGACACAAACTGAGACTTTAGCAAAGTCAACTTAAATTCTTTCCAAGTGGTTACTCCTTGCCATCCATTCATGGTTTGGTATATCCTCCACCAAGTAGCAGCACCTCTTTCAAAGCATTGAAGAGCATACTGGGCCATATCCTTTCCGACTATAGGCTTGTTCTTCATATGATCCTCCATGTTCTGAATCCATCGGTCTGTCTCCAATTGACTCATCGGTCCAGAAAATACAAGCTCATCTCCATTCATCATCTGTTGGGTCCACGGGTTTTGGGGTGTGATAAGAGAGATCAAGAGGGATGCACACAATACAAACAAAAGTTTTGAAAAGATAGATTTTATTGTGGCTGTCAGAAAAACAACAAACAAATGACAGCTCACAATCGTCGCATCTAACGTAGGTGTATAACATGGGTTTGGTCTTCTAAGGTCAACGTCGCCAAACTCTTCAAGTCTTGTTCATGCCTCCAATGGCTTCTTCCGATCATGCTTGTCTTCTCAAGTTCTTTTGCTAGATCATCTCTGTTGACGTGAAATCTCTCGTGACATCCTTTAATATTCTGGAGTTGTATTTCAAACTTCTAGGTTTCAACATTGGCATGAATCATGGTACTACTGCCCTTCAGTTCCTGATGAATCTCCTGTATCTCGAGGTTGTAGCTCCTCCATCTTGGCTACTTTCAGCTTTTGGTTCCTGAGTTCTTCACGAAATGCTTCCTTGTCTAATATGCTTTCATGGAGCTCCACCTTAAACTTCTTTATGTACTATTCCAGATCCTGGTGATACACCGGCTAAGGTTAAAACTGCATCCTTAACTCAGCATGGCGACAATAGCATCAGCGCGAGATAACTTCTTGGATAGCTGTGTTTCTGCTCTTGTCATTTCCATGAGCTATCATTCCATAGTTGATATCTCTTGCCTTAGGGTTTTCTTGACAAAACTTTGAGTTCTCGTGCTCCTTGTTTCAGTCTTTCTCCGATACACCTTGATCTCGGGTATTGACAACTTCCATAGTCTGCCAAGTTCCATAAGGGTAACCTTCCTAGGTCATATAAATCTGGGAATTCTTCAGAGCCTTCAAATTCTACTTGTCTTCGGCCTTCAACCGTTGTAGTTTCCATTATTCAGATGCACGGAAAATACTCTTCATTCCGAAGTGGTCTTAGTCGTCCGATATCTTGTACTTCTTGGAGTGGTCTCATCAGTCAAATCTTCGTGTGGTCAAAAGGGGAAAGGGGTATAGTCTCACTAAAAGGGAATATTTGAATAAGCTCAGAAGAGAAGAGAGGTAAAAGATCTTTTGAAAGGGAAAGTTGTAGAGAAAAAATCTTTGCTATGGGCTTGCCAGTTTCTAGGGTCACGTCCTACAGTCAACATGTGCTCTGATACCATCTTGTAGCGACCCGACCCGAATGGATCAAGTCTCTGTGCTTAAGTGTCATCCCTGGATCGGTATGCTGACACACACAGTACTCGAAGGATTTATAACAGAGGTAAATCACATGTATAAAGTAACGTAAATACTATTACCTTAATCCATATAGCGGAAGCAACAAGGTTGTGGACTCCCATCAACACCAACAGCAAAGTTGAGAGTAGAAATCGTAACCCTAACGTATCACTTACTCGTCGTAAGATAATCCTGCAACATGAGACGTTGCAGCCCGAAACGGGTCAGTACATTGAATGTACTGGCAAATTCACACCATCTAGGGTTTCGGAAAAGAAACCAAAACGAAGAATCGGAGAGAAAAACCGGAAAAGAAAACCGGAACGGTTTCTTTTAAAAGAACCGAACCGCGGGGAAGGAAAAGAGAGGCGCGGGGCTACCTCCGGCGAGGCGGGGCGAACGGTGGCGACGGCGGCGTGCTAGGGCGGCAGCGGCGGCACTATAGGGGCGGCGGCGGTGGGGCGCAGCTTGGGGAGGAGAGGGGGGGTCTATGGGGGTATTTATATAGGAGAGGGGAGAGATTACTTGGGGTAGGGGACAAGAAATAGAATAGGAAAAGGAAAAACGGAACAAGGAAAAGGGGAGGGGCTAGCCTAGAATCCAAGCCGGACTCGGCTTAGAGCGAGGCGGCGGCCTGGCTGGCGCCTGGCGCTGGCGCGCGGGGCTGGGGTGGCCGGCCGGCTGGGCCTTTGGCCCAGGCGGGGCGCTGCTGCCTTTTTTTTAAATGGTTTCGCGCGCAGAAAAACACAGAAAAGAAAATCTAAACGGGCTCCAAAAATTCTAAAGTAAATTTTCCCCGACTCCTAAAAATGAGCCGAACAAAATGAACTTTACTCCGGACCTAGAGTGAAATTTTTAAAACGCGCATTTTTTTCCTATCCAAATAAAATGCAAATAAAACTCCGGCACACAAAATTTGATCTATTTATTAAATCTTCATTTTTCCTAAATTTGGGAAAGTCATATTATTCCCTCTCTTATATTTTGATATTGGAAAAATAATTGAAGATGAAATAAATAAATCAAATGATCAACTCTCAAATATGAAAATAACGAAATCTCCAACTCTCTCCGAAGGTCCTTGAGTTGCGTGAAATTTCTAGGATCGACCAAAATGCAAGAAAATAAGATATGCATGATGATCTAATGTATAACATTCCAAATTGAAAATTTGGGATGTTACAGAAATACGAGTTGGGAGTTTCAAAGAATTAAATTCAAAGTTCTTTTGAATTTATTTTCAATTTGGAGTTATTTGAGTTTTATTCAAATTATTTTTCTCCAAAAATAAAATATATGGAAATTAGGGTAACATGATTCCCTATAATAGAAAATTGGAGAAAAATTAATTTGAAATCATTTTGGTATTTTAAAAATGTTTTTTGTTGGATTTTAATAGACGAGTAGCACTGTTTGAATTATTAGAATTTATGTGTATTTTATTTAATGCAAGAAAAATGTTCATGTCATAGAAAATCTTTTTCTGAAAATTTTGATATATAATATGCCTATATAAAGTTTATTTTATTTTCGTTTTTCAGTTTATTGCATTCTGTAAAAAAAACCCACGGGGCCGGCCGGGAAAAAAAAAAAAGAAACTGCACCGCGCAGCCGGCCGAAGGCCTTTAGGCCCATCGCCTCTTTTCTTCTCTGTTTCGTATATTTTCGTCTACGTTTAGTCCCACATTGCCTAGCCTTTGACCCCTAAGCCTCTTTTCCACCAATAAATATAGACCCATAGAGCCTCCAAAAATCATTCAATTCGGGTTAAATCAATATTTTGGTTTGACTAGATTTATTTAAGAAAAATATATTTTTTCTCTCCGGCGCGACTTCTGGAAGTTGTCTCCACTCTCCAAAGTTGTCTTTTCTCTGCCTTATAAAGGTATCTTTCTTTATTTTTTTTCTTCTTATACTTCTGTAGTTTATTATTTTTAGACTAATACGATAGAATAATTAGATTATCAATTAGTCTACGTATTTATACATTAGACCCTAGCCTGTAGCTATTTTTTTCTTCCGTAAAACAGCTTGGCCCTGATTTTTCGAATAGCCATAACTTTTTACTCGTTTGCCCAAATCCAACGAAACCAACGCCCGCTTCTTCGTTATGATGTCCTCTATCCAGTAATCCAACCCAAACATGTTTTTGAAAATTTTAAAATTTGAATTAGATCAGATTTGAATTCAAACTTCTTTTGATCATATCTTTTTATCCGTAACTCCGTTTGAGTTGATTCTTTTTGCAAATCGAAGCTCTTGACCTAAACCTTCTGATAAGGCCAAATTCACATAATTTTGGTACCGTTAGAAATAGTTTTATGTTGCAAGAGCTATTTGCTTGGTTTCGATGTTTTCCGAATTGTTTTCTTCGTTCTTCCCGATCTTTTGAGTGATCGCTTATGTGTGGTTACGACTGCTTGCTTACGATAGATTGACCGGAGTGTGACGAGTAGAACTATCAAGAGTTTTGAGTGCGAATCATCTTCATCAACATTGCAGGAAAGTTCACACTTTGATCATATCCCCTTCCATACCCAGTTTTTTTGCATTAGATCAATCTTCACACATTGCATGATTAGGATCTAATTAAATTGTGGGATGGGAAGTAGATGAGGTAGTACCTATTACCTGTTTATTATCAAACCTTTGGGAGTTACTTCTACGTTTGCTTTATGCCAAGCTATGCTAGTAGACGTGGATTGGGTGAGTGATATCCATGACAGATGTGAGATTGTTAATTAATGGTTTATCTAAGGTGGCAACCTAACACACATCTGGGTGGATTGAGGCACCTGGGTATTCCAGGACTTGCCTGTTTTTATTTTGGACCGCCACCCAGGCTCAAAGGGATCATGAGATTATTCATACTAGAAACTTCCGTGTGCAGCCACAAGCCATTATGGGCTCTGGCATAGTTGAGTAAGTCGTGCGAACTCTTACAGGGTAGACTAGCAGATGTAGAGGAAAGTAGGTGTACCGGTCTATCCATCGTAAGGTGCTAGCGCTTCTGAAAGACTGTGTCTCGGTCATCCGTTTCTCAAACACCATGTAGTGCGAGAAATCCAACGGAGGCGATCGAGTCTTGTGGGGAAAAGTGCACAAACCTCTGCAGAGTGTATAAACTAATCATGATTAGTCGTGTCCCCGGTTATGGACATCTTGAGTATCTAGTTCTTGGATTATCCCGTTGATCTCATCACGTTACTTTAAATGAATATTGTTGGGTTTAATGATGTTACTTAATTCGGATTGAGAATGTTGTCAACCATTCTCAATGTTCAACAACCACCATGTTAGTTAAATAAAATTTATTCCTTTGCAGTAGGGAAAAATTGGCTTTTCGCAAAAACCTTATAACCATAGAGCTTTTCCACCAGCCAAATATGCATGTAGTGATAGTCTTTATTCATCATTCTCTATGGTGTGAATTTGCCAGTACATTCAATGTACTGACCCTTTGTGGCTGCAACGTCTCATGTTGCAGGATTATCTTACGACGAGTAAGTGATACGTTAGGGTTACGATTTCTACACTCAACTTTGCCGTTGGTGTTGATGGGAATCCACAACCTTGTTACTTCCGCTATTTTGGATTTGAGGTAATAGTATTTACGTTACTTTTACATGTGATTTACCTCTGTTATAAATCCTCGAGTACTGTGTGTGTCAGCATACCGATCCAGGGATGACACTTAAGCACAGAGACTTGACCCATTCGGGTCGGGTCGCTACAGAAGTAACAAATGGTGTGTTGATGATGAACTCCTTGCTCTTGTGCTTCAAATGATAGTCTCCCCAACACTCAACTCTCTCTCACACAGGATATGGATTTGGTGGAAAGAAGATTTGAGTGGAAAGCAACTTGGGGAAGGCTAGAGATCAAGATTCATATGGTAGGAATGGAATATCTTGGCCTCAACACAAGTGTAGGTTGTTCTCTCTCAGAAAAGGTAAGTTGGAAGTGTAGGTTCGTTCTGATGGCTCTCTCTTCGAATGAAGAGGAGGTGGAGGGGTATATATAGCCTCCGCACAAAAGCTAACCATTACACACAACTTGCCAATCTCGGTGGTACCGAAATGATAAACTCGGTCGGACCGATTCAGCAAATCTAGTGACCGTTAGGATTTTCGGTGGGACCGACATGCAACACGGTAGGACCGATATGGTTAGGGTTAGGGCATAACGTAATCTCGGTGAGACCTATTACACAAACTCGGTGAGACCGATTTTGGTAATAAGCTAACCAGAGAGTTGGTCAGGTAAACTCGGTGGGACCGATTCGCTCATTTCGGTGACGCCAAAATGTTACGAAAGGGAAACAGAGAGTTTACATTGCAATCTCGGTGGGACCGATCGCTCATCTCGGTGGGACCGAAACGTTATGAAGGGAAATAGAGAGATTATAATCCCATCTCAGTGAGACCAAGATCCCTATCGGTGATACCGATTTGCCTAGGGTTTGTGGCAGAGGCTATGACATCTAAACTCGGTGGCGCTGGATAGAAAGAATTGGTGGGGCCGAGTTTGACTTTTGGTTTAGGTCATATGTGGATGTGAGAAAGTAGTTGAGGGATTTGGAGCATATCACTAAGCATTTTGAGCAAGAGCCTCATTAAGCAACACCTCATCCCTCCTTGATAGTATTGGCTTTTTCTATAGACTCAATGTGATCTTGGATCACTAAAATAGAAAATGTAGAGTCTTGAGCTTTGAGCTTGAGCCAATCCTTTTGTCCTTAGCATTTTGAGGGGTCTACTTTTCTCATCCATGCCATGCCAATCATTGAGCTTTCCTGAACTATTAATCTTGAAATAGCATTAGCTCAATGAGCTATATGTTGTTAGGAATTACCAAAACCACCTAGGGATAGTTGCACTTTCAATCTCCCCCTTTTTGGTAATTGATGACAACATATAGATCAAAGCTTCGACAAATGGTAATAAGAGTGAAAAACATTGTCGCTTTGAGAAGTATGTGAAAAGCAAGAGCTCCCCCTAAATTTGTGCATTGTTTAAGATTTGCTTTGGACTGCAAATGCATAATGAGTTAGGATCATGGGTTACTCTTACATGTCACATACATCTTGGTGGAGCGCTCAAAATGATAATAATTAAATACATGCACTCATCACCAAGCAAAGTGAATGATCATATGGGATATAAAAGGATAATGTCATCCAACAAGCATTAAGGTAGCATAAGACCAAACACATGATCATCCAAGTATCACACAAAGGCATAAAGTATCTCAAACAAGCAAATAACAAAGTTCAACCACCAAACAACAAGAGAGAACAAAGAGCAACACTCTCTATCGAAGCCTATGATCTATACATTTTCTCCCCCTTTGGCAACAAGTTACCAAAAAGTTCATAAAAATGCATAGTGCTAGATCGACTCTCTGGCTTGGTCTTCAGGTGGTGGTGCAGATAAAACTCCAAGGACGAAGGCATCAGTTGATGTAGATGGAGCTGGTGGAGTGGGTGCTGGAGCTGGTGGCACTGAAGTTGTAGCTGGTGCAGATGAAGTTGCTCTGGTGTCTATAACTGGCACTGCAGCAGATCTCTATCCTCTGGGAACTCTAGCAAAAGCATCAGTGGTAGACTTGCCCTTCTTCTCCTGCACTTCATCCTGAAGTTGCTCAACAACTGACTGTATCTCTGTGACCTTCACATCTAAATCATAGAACTTCTGCTCCATGATCCTCTCCAAGCTCTCCTGGTTTTGAGTCAGGGTGGCCAATCCCTTCTCAATCCTCAGAGTGGAGGCAATCAAGTAGCCAAGCTGATCTTGCTTGCTCTTCAGAAGATACTGAGATGCCTCATCAATGGTTGGCATCTTTGCAGCCTTTTCAGTCCTTGCCTTCTCCCTCTTTGCTTGTGCTTGCACAGAAGATGGTTCATTCTCATCCATTACCACAGCGTTGTCCTCAAAGTCTGGGTAGATGGTCATATGTTCCTTGTCCAAGAGATATGTGCCAGTGCCCATCTTGGAGTTGATTAGCTCCTGGATCTGTGGGGGCATACCCACAACTTCTCTTCTGATCTGCAGCTGTTCTCTTTATAGTTTCCACAATTAGGCTCATGAATTTGAACTTTTGAGGCACATGAAATATGTGAAGCAGGTTAATTGCATGGCCTCTGATCATCTTGTGATCACCTGACTTTGGCAATAGAGTGTGCCTGAGGATCCAGTTGATTGTTGGCAAACCTGACAGAAGGTAATGTACTGATCCAAATTTGTATGTCTCAAGAGTAGCATCTGGGATCTCTCTGTACATATGTGCCATGGTGTTGTGATCCTTCTTCTTCTTGGCATAGACATCCAAGTCATCTTCATTCTCCTTAGGAGCATTGATCAATTTTGCCCATTCTTCAACCGTTGACTGGTACCTAGTACCTTCAGACATCCAGACAATCCTTCCATCTGGGTAGAAATGAGCTGTGGAGTAGAACTGCATAATAAGCTCATCATTCCACTTTGTGAGCTTCTGCCCAACAAAGTCCTCTACTCCACAAGACTTAAAACTAGCATAGACTCCAGGATAGTGTTCTTCATTTTCCCTGATGTACTCCCAGTCCACCCATCTCATATCATGGACTATAGGCTTCTTGTCAAGCAACACTGTCTCACAGAAGTCCTGTTGTTCCTTTGTATGGAACCTGTAGTCCACAGCAGTTCTTCTCCTGACTGCATAGGGATCAGTCAATCTCCACTGTTTGAGTCCTGCATCCTTCCTGAGCTTCATGTCCTCAGCTACTGGATGAGCATCATTGTGATCTGGAATTTTGGGCTTCAACTTCCTCAAGACATGTGACTCATCATCTTCTTCTTCTATAGCACCTTCATGAAGGAAATATGCCCTAGAGGCAATCATAAAGTTATTATTTATTTCCTTATATCATGATAAATGTTTATTATTCATGCTAGAATTGTATTAACCGGAAACATAATACATGTGTGAATACATAGACAAACAAAGTGTCACTAGTATGCCTCTACTTGACTAGCTCGTTAATCAAAGATGGTTATGTTTCCTAACCATGAACAAGTAGTTGTTATTTGATTAACGAGATCACATCATTAAGTGAATGATCTGATTGACATGACCCATTCCACTAGCTTAGCACCCGATCGTTTAGTATGTTGCTATTGCTTTCTTCATGACTTATACATGTTCCTATGACTATGAGATTATGCAACTCCCGTTTACTAGAGGAACACTTTGTGTGCTACCAAACGTCACAACGTAACTGGGTGATTATAAAGGAGCTCTACAGGTGTCTCCAAAGGTACATGTTGGGTTGGCGTATTTCGAGATTAGGATTTGTCACTCCGATTGTCGGAGAGGTATCTCTGGGCCCTCTCGGTAATGCACATCACTTAAGCCTTGCAAGCATTGCAACTAATGAGTTAGTTGTGGGATGATGTATTACAGAACGAGTAAAGAGACTTGCCGGTAACGAGATTGAACTAGGTATTTGGAATACTGACGATCGAATCTCAGGCAAGTAACATACCGATGACAAAGGGAACAACGCATGTTGTTATGCGGTCTGACCGATAAAGATCTTCGTAGAATATGTAGGAGCCAATATGAGCATCCAGGTTCCGCTATTGGTTATTGACCGGAGACATGTCTCGGTCATGTCTACATTGTTCTCGAACCCGTAGGGTCCGCACGCTTAAGGTTACGATGACAGTTATATTATGAGTTTATGCATTTTGATGTACCGAAGTTTGTTCAGAGTCCCGGATGTGATCACGGACATGACGAGGAGTCTCGAAATGGTCGAGACATAAAGATTGATATATTGGAAGCCTATGTTTGGATACCGGAAGTGTTCCGGGTGAAATCGGGATTTTACCGGAGTACCGGGAGGTTACCGGAACCCCCCGGGAGCTATATGGGCCATGATGGGCCTTAGTGGAAAACAGAAGAGGCAGCCCTTCATGGGCGGCGCGCCCCTCCCCTCCCTTGGTCCGAATAGGACAAGGAGAGGGGGCCGGCCCCTCTCTCTCTTTTCCCCCCTCCACGAATCCTATTCCAACTAGGATTGGGGGGGGGAATCCTACTCCCAGAGGGAGTAGGACTCTCCTGGCGCGCCCTCCTTGGCCGGCCAGCCTCCCCCCTTTAGTCCTTTATATACGGAGGCAGGGGCACCCCAGAAACACACAAGTTGATCCATGTGATCTTTTCCTTAGCCGTGTGCGGCGCCCCAGCCACCATAGTCCTCGATAATATTGTAGCGGTGCTTAGGCGAAGCCCTGTAGCAGTAGTACATCAAGATCGTCACCACACCGTCGTGCTGACGGAACTCTTCCCCGACACTTTGCTGGATCGGAGTCCGGGGATCGTCATCGAGCTGAACGTGTGCTAAAACTCGGAGGTGCCGTAGTTTCGGTGCTTGATCGGTCGGGCCGTGAAGACGTACGACTACATCAACCAAACGCTTCCGTTGTCGATCTACAAAGGGTACGTAGATCACACTCTCCCCTCGTTACTATGCATCACCATGATCTTGCCTGTGCGTAGGAATTTTTTTTGAAATTACTACGAAACCCAACAGTGGCATCCGAGCCTAGGTTTTATATGTTGATGTTATATGCACGAGTAGAACACAAGTGAGTTGTGGGCGATATAAGTCATACTGCTTACCAGCATGTCATACTTTGGTTCGGCGGTATTGTTGGACGAAGCGGCCCGGACCGACATTACGCGTACGCTTACGCGAGACCGGTTCTCCCGACGTGCTTTGCACATAGGTGGCTTGCGGGTGACAGTTTCTCCAACTTTAGTTGAATCGAGTGTGGCTACGCCCGGTCCTTGCGAAGGTTAAAACAGCACCAACTTGACAAACTATCGTTGTGGTTTTGATGCGTAGGTAAGATTGGTTCTTGCTTAAGCCCGTAGCAGCCACGTAAAACTTGCAACAACAAAGTAGAGGACGTCTAACTTGTTTTTGCAGGGCATGTTGTGATGTGATATGGTCAAGACATGATGCTAAATTTTATTGTATGAGATGATCATGTTTTGTAACCGAGTTATCGGCAACTGGCAGGAGCCATATGGTTGTCGCTTTATTGTATGCAATGCAATCGCACTGTAATGCTTTACTTTATCACTAAACGGTAGCGATAGTCGTGGAAGCACAAGCTCGGCGAGACGACAACGATGCTACGATGGAGATCAAGGTGTCGTGCCGGTGACGATGGTGATCATGACGGTGCTTCGGAGATGGAGATCACAAGCACAAGATGATGATGGCCATATCATATCACTTATATTGATTGCATGTGATGTTTATCTTTTATGCATCTTATCTTGCTTTGATTGACGGTAGCATTATAAGATGATCTCTCACTAAATTATCAAGTAGTGTTCTCCCTGAGTATGCACCGTTGCGAAAGTTCTTCGTGCTGAGACACCACATGATGATCGGGTGTGATAGGCTCTACGTTCAAATACAACGGGTGCAAAACAGTTGCACACGCGGAATACTCAGGTTAAACTTGACGAGCCAAGCATATACAGATATGGCCTCGGAACACGGAGACCGAAAGGTCGAGCGTGAATCATATAGTAGATATGATCAACATAAAGATGTTCACCAATGAAACTACTCCATCTCACGTGATGATCGGACATGGTTTAGTTGATTTGGATCACGTAATCACTTAGAGGATTAGAGGGATGTCTATCTAAGTGGGAGTTCTTTAAGTAAAATTAACTGAACTTAAATTTATCATGAAACTTAGTTCCTGATAGTATCTTGCTTGTTTATGTTTGATTGTAGATAGATGGCTGTTGTTCCGTTGAATTTTAATGCGTTCCTTGAGAAAGCAAAGTTGAAAGATGATGGTAGCAATTACACGGACTGGGTCCGTAACTTGAGGATTATCCTCATTGCTGCACAGAAGAATTACGTCCTGGAAGCACCGCTGGGTGCCAGGCCTGCTGCTGGAGCAACGCCGGATGTTATGAACGTCTGGCAGAGCAAAGCTGATGACTACTCGATAGTTCAGTGTGCCATGCTTTACGGCTTAGAATCGGGACTTCAACGATGTTTTGAACGTCATGGAGCATATGAGATGTTCCAGGAGTTGAAGTTAATATTTCAAGCAAATGCCCGGATTGGGAGATACGAAGTCTCCAATAAGTTCTATAGCTGCAAGATGGAGGAGAACAGTTCTGTCAGTGAGCATATACTCAAAATGTCTGGGTATGATAATCACTTGATTCAATTGGGAGTTAATCTTCTAGATGATTGCGTCATTGACAGAATTCTCCAATCACTGCCACCAAGCTACAAGAGCTTCGTGATGAACTATAATATGAAAGGGATGAATAAGACTATTCCTGAGCTCTTCGCAATGCTGAAAGCTGCGGAGGTAGAAATCAAGAAGGAGCATCAAGTGTTGATGGTCAACAAGACCACTAGTTTCAAGAAAAAGGGCAAAGGGAAGAAGAAGGGGAACTTCAAAAAGAACGGCAAGCAAGTTGCTACTCAAGAGAAGAAACCCAAACCTGGACCTAAGCCTGAAACTGAGTGCTTCTATTGCAAGCAGACTGGTCACTGGAAGCGGAACTGCCCCAAGTATTTGGCGGATAAGAAGGATGGCAAGGTGAACAAAGGTATATGTGATATACATGTTATTAATGTGTACCTTACTAATGCTCGCAGTAGCACCTGGGTATTTGATACTGGTTCTGTTGCTAATATTTGCAACTCGAAACAGGGACTACGGATTAAGCGAAGATTGGCTAAGGACGAGGTGATGATGCGCGTGGGAAACGGTTCCAAAGTCGATGTGATCGCAGTCGGCACGCTACCTCTACATCTACCTTCGGGATTAATATTAGACCTAAATAATTGTTATTTGGTGCCAGCGTTAAGCATGAACATTATATCTGGATCTTGTTTGATGCGAGACGGTTATTCATTTAAATCGGAGAATAATGGTTGTTCTATTTATATGAGTAATATCTTTTATGGTCATGCACCCTTGAAGAGTGGTCTATTCTTATTAAATCTCGATAGTAGTAACACACATATTCATAATGTTGAAGCCAAAAGATGCAGAGTTGATAATGATAGTGCAACTTATTTGTGGCACTGCCGTTTAGGTCATATCGGTGTAAAGCGCATGAAGAAACTCCATACTGATGGACTTTTGGAACCACTTGATTATGAATCACTTGGTACTTGCGAACCGTGCCTCATGGGCAAGATGACTAAAACGCCGTTCTCCGGTACTATGGAGAGAGCAACAGATTTGTTGGAAATCATACATACAGATGTATGTGGTCCGATGAATATTGAGGCTCATGGCGGATATCGTTATTTTCTCACCTTCACAGATGATTTAAGCAGATATGGGTATATCTACTTAATGAAACATAAGTCTGAAACATTTGAAAAGTTCAAAGAATTTCAGAGTGAAGTTGAAAATCATCGTAACAAGAAAATAAAGTTTCTACGATCTGATCGTGGAGGAGAATATTTGAGTTACGAGTTTGGTGTACATTTTAAAAATTGTGGAATAGTTTCGCAACTCACGCCACCCGGAACACCACTGCGTAATGGTGTGTCCGAACGTCGTAATCATACTTTACTGGATATGGTGCGATCTATGATGTCTCTTACTGATTTACCGCTATCGTTTTGGGGATACGCTCTAGAGACGGACGCATTCACGTTAAATAGGGCACCATCAAAATCCATTGAGACGACGCCTTATGAACTATGGTTTGGCAAGAAACCAAAGTTGTCGTTTCTGAAAGTTTGGGGCTGTGATGCTTATGTGAAAAAGCTTCAACCTGATAAGCTCGAACCCAAATCAGATAAATGTGTCTTCATAGGATATCCAAAGGAGACTATTGGATACACCTTCTATCACAGATCCGAAGGCAAGACTTTTGTTGCTAAGTTCGGAAATTTTCTAGAGAAGGAGTTTCTCTCGAAAGAAGTGAGTGGGAGGAAAGTAGAACTTGACGAGGTAACTGTACCTGCTCCCTTATTGGAAAGTAGTACATCATAGAAAACTGTTTCTGTGACACCTACACCAGTTAGTGAGGAAGCTAATGATGATGATCATGAAACTTCAGAACAAGATACTACTGAACCTCGTAGATCAACCAGAGTAAGATCCGCACCAGAGTGGTACGGTAATCCCGTTCTGGAAGTCATGCTGCTAGATCATGATGAACCTACGAACTATGAAGAAGCGATGGTGAGCCCAGATTCCGCAAAGTGGCTTGAAGCCATGAAATCTGAGATGGGATCCATGTATGAGAACAAAGTATGGACTTTGGTTGACTTGCCCGATGATCGGCAAGCAATAGAGAATAAATGGATCTTCAAGAAGAAGACTGACGCTGACAGTAATATTACTGTCTACAAAGCTCGACTTGTCGCAAAAGGTTTTCAGCAAGTTCAAGGGATTGACTACGATGAGACTTTCTCACCCATGGCGATGCTTAAGTCTGTCCGAATCATGTTAGCAATTGCCGCATTTTATGATTATGAGATTTGGCAGATGGATGTCAAAACTGCATTCCTGAATGGATTTCTGGAAGAAGAGTTGTATATGATGCAACCAGAAGGTTTTGTCGATCCAAAGGGAGCTAACAAAGTGTGCAAGCTCCAGCGATCCATTTATGGACTGGTGCAAGCCTCTCGGAGTTGGAATAAACGTTTTGATAGTGTGATCAAAGCATTTGGTTTTATACAGACTTTTGGAGAAGCCTGTATTTACAAGAAAGTGAGTGGGAGCTCTGTAGCATTTCTGATATTATATGTGGATGACATATTACTAATTGGAAATGATGTAGAATTTCTGGGTAGCATAAAGGGATATTTGAATAAGAGTTTTTCAATGAAAGACCTCGGTGAAGCTGCTTACATATTAGGCATTAAGATCTATAGAGATAGATCAAGGCGCTTAATTGGACTTTCACAAACCACATACCTTGACAAAGTTTTGAAGAAGTTCAAAATGGATCAAGCAAAGAAAGGATTCTTGCCTGTGTTACAAGGTGTGAAGTTGAGTAAGACTCAATGCCCGACCACTGTAGAAGATAGAGAGAAGATGAAAGATGTTCCCTATGCTTCAGCCATAGGATCTATCATGTATGCAATGCTGTGTACCAGACCTGATGTGTGCCTTGCTATAAGTATAGCAGGGAGGTACCAAAGTAATCCAGGAGTGGATCACTGGACAGCGGTCAAGAACATCCTGAAATACCTGAAAAGGACTAAGGATATGTTTCTCATATATGGAGGTGACAAAGAGCTCATCGTAAAAGGTTACGTTGATGCAAGCTTTGACACTGATCCGGACGATTCTAAATTGCAAACCGGATACGTGTTTACATTAAACGGTGGAGCTGTCAGTTGGTGCAGTTCTAAACAAAGCGTTGTAGCGGGATCTACATGTGAAGCGGAGTACATAGCTGCTTCGGAAGCAGCAAATGAAGGAGTCTGGATGAAGGAGTTCATATCCGATCTAGGTGTCATACCTAGTGCATCGGGTCCAATGAAAATCTTTTGTGATAATACTGGTGCAATTGCCTTGGCAAAGGAATCCAGATTTCACAAGAGAACCAAGCACATCAAGAGACGCTTCAATTCCATCCGGGATCTAGTCCAGGTGGGAGACATAGAGATTTGCAAGATACATACGGATCTGAATGTTGCAGACCCGTTGACTAAGCCTCTTCCACGAGCAAAACATGATCAGCACCAAGGCTCCATGGGTGTTAGAATCATTACTGTGTAATCTAGATTATTGACTCTAGTGCAAGTGGGAGACTGAAGGAAATATGCCCTAGAGGCAATAATAAAGTTATTATTTATTTCCCTATATCATGATAAATGTTTATTATTCATGCTAGAATTGTATTAACCGGAAACATAATACATGTGTGAATACATAGACAAACAAAGTGTCACTAGTATGCCTCTACTTGACTAGCTCGTTAATCAAAGATGGTTATGTTTCCTAACCATGAACAAGTAGTTGTTATTTGATTAACGGGATCACATCATTAAGTGAATGATCTGATTGACATGACCCATTCCACTAGCTTAGCACCCGATCGTTTAGTATGTTGCTATTGCTTTCTTCATGACTTATACATGTTCCTATGACTATGAGATTATGCAACTCCCGTTTACCAGAGGAACACTTTGTGTGCTACCAAATGTCACAACGTAACTGGGTGATTATAAAGGAGCTCTACAGGTGTCTCCAAAGGTACATGTTGGGTTGGCGTATTTCGAGATTAGGATTTGTCACTCCGATTGTCGGAGAGGTATCTCTGGGCCCTCTCGGTAATGCACATCACTTAAGCCTTGCAAGCATTGCAACTAATGAGTTAGTTGTGGGATGATGTATTACAGAACGAGTAAAGAGACTTGCCGGTAACGAGATTGAACTAGGTATTTGGAATACCGACGATCGAATCTCGGGCAAGTAACATACCGATGACAAAGGGAACAACGTATGTTGTTATGCGGTCTGACCGATAAAGATCTTCGTAGAATATGTAGGAGCCAATATGAGCATCCAGGTTCCGCTATTGGTTATTGACCGGAGACATGTCTCGGTCATGTCTACATTGTTCTCGAACCCGTAGGGTCCGCACGCTTAAGGTTACGATGACAGTTATATTATGAGTTTATGCATTTTGATGTACCGAAGTTTGTTCGGAGTCCCGGATGTGATCACGGACATGATGAGGAGTCTCGAAATGCTCGAGACATAAAGATTGATATATTGGAAGCCTATGTTTGGATACCGGAAGTGTTCCGGGTGAAATCGGGATTTTACCGGAGTACCGGGAGGTTACCGGAACCCCCCGGGAGCTATATGGGCCATGATGGGCCTTAGTGGAAAAGAGAAGAGGCAGCCCTTCATGGGCCACGCGCCCCTCCCCTCCCTTGGTCCGAATAGGACAAGGAGAGGGGGCCGGCCCCTCTCTCTCTTTTCCCCCCTCCGCGAATCCTATTCCAACTAGGATTGGGGGGGGAATCCTACTCCCAGAGGGAGTAGGACTCTCCTGGCGCGCCCTCCTTGGCCGGCCAACCTCCCCCCCCTTTAGTCCTTTATATACGGAGGCAGGGGCACCCCAGAAACACACAAGTTGATCCACGTGATCTTTTCCTTAGCCGTGTGCGGCGCCCCAGCCACCATAATCCTCGATAATATTGTAGCGGTGCTTAGGCGAAGCCCTGCAGCAGTTGTACATCAAGATCGTCACCACGCTGTCGTGCAGACGGAACTCTTCCCCGACACTTTGCTGGATCGGAGTCCGGGGATCGTCATCGAGCTGAACGTGTGCTAAAACTCGGAGGTGCCGTAGTTTCGGTGCTTGATCGGTCGGGCCGTGAAGACGTACGACTACATCAACCAAACGCTTCCGTTGTCGATCTACAAAGGGTACATAGATCAAACTCTCCCCTCGTTGCTATGCATCACCATGATCTTGCGTGTGCGTAGGAATTTTTTTTGAAATTACTACGAAACCCAACACTTTAGGCACTAGGGCCTCGATAATATTCCTTGTACTCCTCTTGGATTGCTTTGGACTGCAAATGCATAATGAGTTAGGATCATGGGTTACTCTTACATGTCACATACATCTTGGTGGAGCGCTCAAAATGATAATAATTAAATACATGCACTCATCACCAAGCAAAGTGAATGATCATATGGGATATAAAAGGATAATGTCATCCAACAAGCATTAAGGTAGCATAAGACCAAACACATGATCATCCAAGTATCACACGAAAGCATAAAGTATCTCAAACAAGCAAATAACAAAGTTCAACCACCAAACAACAAGAGAGAACAAAGAGCAACACTCTCTCTCGAAGCCTATGATCTATACATTTTCTCCCCCTTTGGCAACAAGTTACCAAAAAGTTCATAAAAATGCATAGTGCTAGATCGACTCTCTGGCTTGGTCTTCAGGTGGTGGTGTAGATAAAACTCCAAGGACGAAGGCATCAGTTGATGTAGATGGAGCTGGTGGAGTGGGTGCTAGAGCTGGTGGCACTGAAGTTGTAGCTGGTGCAGATGAAGTTGCTCTGGTGTCTGTAACTGGCACTACAGCAGATCTCTGTCCTCTGGGCACTCTAGCAAAAGCATCAGTGGTAGACTTGCCCTTCTTCTCCTGCACTTCATCCTGAAGTTGCTCAACAACTAACTGTATCTCTATGATCTTCACATCTAAATCACAGAACTTCTGTTCCATGATCCTCTCCAAGCTCTCCTGGTTTTGAGTCAGGGTGGCCAATCCCTTCTCAATCCTCAGAGTGGAGGCAATCAAGTAGCCAAGCTGATCTTGCTTGCTCTCCAGAAGATACTGAGATGCCTCATCAATGGTTGGCATCTTTGCAGCCTTTTCAGTCCTTGCCTTCTCCCTCTTTGCTTGTGCTTGCACAGAAGATGGTTCATTCTCATCCATTACCACAGTGTTGTCCTCAAAGTCTGGGTAGATGGTCATATGTTCCTTGTCCAAGAGATATGTGCCAGTGCCCATCTTGGAGTTGATTAGCTCCTGGATCTGTGGGGCATACCCACAACTTCTCTTCTGATCTGCAGTTGTTCTCTTTATAGTTTCCACAATTAGGCTCATGAATTTGAACTTTTGAGGCACATCAAATATGTGAAGCAGGTTAATT
This sequence comes from Triticum urartu, assembly GCF_056163025.1. Taxonomy (NCBI): domain Eukaryota; kingdom Viridiplantae; phylum Streptophyta; class Magnoliopsida; order Poales; family Poaceae; genus Triticum; species Triticum urartu. The sequence continues at coordinate 174,732,888 of NC_141874.1, read as the reverse complement.
GCATGGCCTCTGATCATCTTGTGATCACCTAACTTTGGCAATAGAGTGTGCCTGAGGATCCAGTTGATTGTTGGCAAACCTGACAGAAGGTAATGTACTGATCCAAATTTGTGTGTCTCAAGAGTAGCATCTGGGATCTCTCTGTACATATGTGTCATGGTGTTGTGATCCTTCTTCTTCTTGGCATAGACATCCAAGTCATCTTCATTCTCCTTAGGAGCATTGATCAATTTTTCCCATTCTTCAACCATTGACTGGTACCTAGTACCTTCAGACATCCAGACAATCCTTCCATCTGGGTAGAAATGAGCTGTGGAGTAGAAGTGCATAATAAGCTCATCATTCCACTTTGTGAGCTTCTGCCCAACAAAGTCCTCTACTCCACAAGACTTGAAACTATCATAGACTCCAGGATAGTGTTCTTCATTTTCCCTGATGTACTCCCAGTCCACCCATCTCATATCACAGACTATAGGCTTCTTGTCAAGCAACACTGTCTCATAGAAGTCCTGTTGTTCCTTTGTATGGAACCTGTAGTCCACAGCAGTTCTTCTCCTGACTGCATAGGGATCAGTCAATCTCCACTGTTTGAGTCCTGCATCCTTCTTGAGCTTCATGTCCTCAGCTACTGGATGAGCATCATTGTGATCTGGAATTTTGGGCTTCAACTTCCTCAAGACATGTGACTCATCATCTTCTTCTTCTATAGCACCTTCAGGCACTGGGGCCTTGTTCTTCTCTGCAGCTGGAATATTCCTTGTACTCCTCTTGGGTGCAGTTTTGGGTTTTGGAGCAGCTGCATTGGGAGCTTCTTTGGGCTTAGATGGGGCAGGCCTTGATCTTATAGCATCTCCCATAAGCTTTTGAGCTTTAGGTGCTGGTGCAGCAACCTCTTCCTCTTCATCTCCATCATTGAGGGCTTCCCAATTACTCTGGACATGGTCTTCTTGACCCTTTCTTTCCTTTTCTTACCATCTCCAGTTTCCTTGGGTTCAAGAGTGAACTCCATTGTTTCTCCTGTGGCAACTTTCCTTGCCTTAGACATGGGTTGTCTTCTTGCTGGCATCTTAGTCTTCAGACCTGGCTTAGTTGCAGCAGGTGTGCCATATTACTTTTTCAGAACTTTCCTCTTTGAGGTGGCCTCTTCCTCAACAGCCACATAGTCCTCATCCTCAGAATCTAAGGTTCTCTTCTTTCTGGTCCTGGTGGCTGCCTTAGGCAAGTTGCTGGGTGTACTCCTGCTTCCATCTTCATAGCTGCTAGAGGGACTAGTGCCCCCACTCATGTGAACTTGCTCCTCAGACTTGTTCTGACTGTCACTCTGATCTGACATGATGCAAACACTGACAGCAGACCCTGTGAATAGATATAGATGAGATAGATTGGATGAGCATCAGAAGTGCAGAGGTTTTTGCAAAAGAATGAGTCAAAAACTTAGTTTTAGTTTTCCACAGAAAGCATTTTGGATCTACCGATTTGAAAACTCGGTGATACCGAAGCAACTTTTGGAACCTAAACTAGTGAACTCGGTTAGACCGAGTCATAGTTCGGTGGCACCGAGACTGCTAGGGTGTCACAAAGAATTGAACTCGGTCATAGCGATTTGCAATTCTCGGTCAGATCGAGAATCACATGTGCAATGGCCTTAGCCAAATCGGTGGAACCGATTTCAACAACTCGGTTGGTCCGAGATGATTTCGGCGGAAACCTAACCCTAAATTTTCAATCCACAACTAAACTACGGAGTGATTTCGCTGGATAGAGTGATCTCAATCGTGGCAAGATACATGGCAAAAAAATATGCTAGGAATCAGAGTGAGATTAGCACAAGGATCAAGTCCATACCCTAAGTGTGGCGATGGACCTGCTATGGCGGCAACGGCGCAGACGATTTTCGTTGACGGCGGCGAAGACCAGCGGCGGGAGGCGGCTGGCGATGAGGAGGACGATCCGGAGACCCAGGGAGGCAGAGTAGGCTGAGCGCGGGCGAAGGGGTTCGGAGAATTTTCCAAATTTTGGCCCGGGAATATATATAGCCTGGCCCTGTCAGTGTGACCGAGTGGAACAACTCGGTGGCACCGAGATGCATAACTGCAAGCAGTTACTACAACTCGGTGGGACCGAAAAGTTCAAATCGGTTGCACCGAGATTGAAAACCTAGATCTACTTAGTGATCTCGGTATGACCGAAATGGATGAATCGGTCAGACTGAAACACACAAAGAAGTTTTAGAAGTTTAAGTCTATGATGAATCGGGGACTCCGAGTGCTCCTCACACAGAGTGGTTCGAATCTGACTTGATCAAACTTTGTGATGTAGCATGAACAGAGTTTGAGACAAGAAAAGCATAGATAGCTAGAGAAGGTTCTTAGGCATTCTTGTCCATCCACTTGGCAAAAGAAAAAGGAACCAAACAATCAAAACAACAAGTGGATGTCCTCGAATAAGTAAATTATGCAACCAACATGCTCACACAATAAAATGGCAAATGAAATATGTGGCAAAGCATGCACAACCAATTCTAGCATCTATCAAGCAATTGGCGATGACTTGGTCATCTATATATGAGTATATTGACTTAGGAGTCAAATGGGAACATTTGATCATAGGTCATACTCATCGTTTAAGCACAAGTGGGGTTACCACTTTTACATAAAGCGTTGTTGTGTTCACACCATTAGAGTTGCTTTAGATCAATTCTTAGAGTAAAGCTCCCCCTAGATGTGAGATCCCCCCTAAGAGGGGTGAACTAACCTTGGGTTTTGTCGATGATGACTTCATGTAGGTGTTGAAGATGTGGATGCTCAATGTTGATGTAGATCATTTTGAGCAATCCTTTGGAGTGAGTTGCACTTTCAATGCCTACACAGGTTAGTCCCACAAGGAACAAACAAGGATATCCATAGACATATAGTGATGCATACACAAGATGATGTCTATGAAAGCATTAGGTTACCTTGTCCCTTGTCTTACCAACAAGAGGGTTTGTGACTCCTTGAACTAGTGCAAGATGTGGAAGTTGATTGCACTTGTTCTTGCCAAAATGATAAGAGTGAAGTATGTTGGCGGAGTCACCCTCAGGAATTCTCTAGTTCTTCTTCTTTGGGATCCACATCATCTTGATGGGAATCCTTGGAGTTGTAGTTGTACTTGATGAAGTAGAACTTGATGTAGCCTTGGGAACCCACTTGACCAAGGCCTTAGGATCTTCTTCAAATGCATTAATCTCCTCTTGAAGCTTATCCTTTCCTTTTTGCTTGTGGTCTTGTGGTGGAAGATCATCTTGAGCTTGTGCCCTTTGAAGGAAGTAGGATCATACTTCTTTTGTTGAGGAACAAACTTCGTCTTGGGGTATTGATCTTCTTCCCACTCAACTCCATTGGCATTGAACTTTCGTTCAAAACCAACACCTTGGTTCTTCCAATGCCTTCCTTGCTTGCGTACAATCTCCTCGAATTGCTTACTCTCGGCAAGGCTCTTGTAAACACCTTTCTCTATAATTCCCTTCAATAAGCTATTTTCTTGCTCAAGTGTAACTTGGCTAAGAGAATCATTAGTTGAATCCAGAGAACTACCAGAAGCAACAACATTGGATTGAGCATGATTATTGTTACTACTAGAGGAAGAATCTTTCTTGTTCTTGTTACTAGACTTGACTTGAGGCATGTAAGTGGATAAGAGTAAACGCTTGGCATTGTAACAAGAACTTTTCTTGCGAAGATCATCATTGATTGCTTTTAAGAACTCATGCTCTTGCTCAAGGTTGAGCTTTTCAAAACATAATTTCTCATAAGTCCTTAAAAGTTCTCGATGATCTCCTAAGATCGTTTCATGAGCTAACTTAAGAATGTTTAGTTCTTTAGTTAGAAACTCAATATTCTCCTTATCATTGTCATTCGTTTTATCTTGATTAGCATGATTAATTGACGTTTCATCATAGTATTCATCACTAGAGTTGTCAACAAGTAAATCATCATCACCTAACAAGTCATCTTCATCACTATTGAAATCAACATACTCGGGGTGTGATACCTTTGGGCCTTTAGCCATGAAGCACCTTCCAAGTCCTTCATTTGGTGAATCAAATATGTCGTAGGAGTTGGTTGACACAAGTGCTAGACCAGCAACACCTTCATCTTGAGTATATTCGGAGTCGGAGTGATAGCTTCTCTCGGAGTGATTGTCGGAGTCGGAGCAAGATACCCATTCACCAACATGAGCTTGATGTCTTCGTTTTGTGTAGCTCCTTGATGACTTGTCCTTCCTTTCCGAATCCTTCCTTCTCCGGGATGTTCTTCGTTCATAACGATCATCTCTACTCCTTCTCTCTCTTGATGGCGATTCTTCTCTTCTACTTCTTCTTTTTGGAGAATCTTCTTTTCTCTTGTAGGGTGCCGTACACTCATTGGAATAGTGTCCGGGTCTTCCACAATTGTAGCAATTTCGCTCTCGACTAGAAGATCTTTTGTCATTGTAGGACCTTAACTTGGAACTTCTCTCTTTGCTTCTACTCTTGTAGAACTTGTTGAAGTTCTTCACCATTAGGCTCAGTTCTTCATTGAAGATTTGTTTCTCACTTGAAGATGTGGGAGCTTCACATGAGGCTTTCTAAGCACCACTTGACTTGTTATGGAGCTCCTCCTTATCCTTGAGTGACATCTCATGAGCAACAATTCTTCCAATGACTTCCGTTGGCTTGAGATCTTTGTAATTGGGCATCATTTGGATCAATGTGCATACGGTATCATATTTTCCGTCCAAAGCTCTTAGGATCTTCTTGATGATGAATTTGTCGGTCATCTCTTCACTTCCTAAGCCGGCGATCTCATTTGTGATAAGAGCAAGCCTAGAGTACATTTCAGCGACACCTTCACCATCCTTCATTTTGAACTTGTCAAGCTGACTTTGAAGCACATCCAAATTGGATTCCTTGACGGAGTCGGTACCGTCATGCATATCAATCAAAGTATCCCAAATTTCCTTTGCATTCTCAAGACGGCTGATTTTGTTGAATTCTTCGGGGCACAATCCGTTGAAGAGGATATCACAAGCTTGAGCATTGTATTGCAGCATCTTCAACTCTTCCGTGGTAGCTTCACGGTTCGGTTCTCTCCCATCAAAGAATTCACCTTGCAAGCGAATACACACAATAGCCCAAATGGCGGGGTTATGTCCAAGAATATGCATTTTCATATTATGCTTCCAACTAGCAAAATTAGTACCATCAAATTAAGGACCTCTACGGTGGTAATTTCCCTCGCTAGACGCCATACTCTCCTAGGTTGTGAAACCAAGGCTATGACTATCAAAAGCTATGGAAATCAAAGAAAATGGAGACTAAGGCTTTGATACCACTTGTAGGATCGAAAGTATGTCTAGAGGGGGGGTGATTAGACTACTTGACCAAATAAAACTTATCCTTTTCCCAATTTTAGTTCTTGGCAGATTTTAGCAAGTTTGGACAAGTCAAGCAATCTTAACACAATTCAAGCAAGCATGCAACGAGTATATGAGCAGCGGAAAGTAAAGCATGCAACTTGCAAGAATGTAAAGGGAAGGGTTTGGAGGATTCAAACTATAACGCCCCCGATTTGACCGTACACTAATCATACACGCAATGTGTACGACCAAGATCAGGAACTCACGGGAAGATATCACAACACAACTCTAGACACAAATTTAAAATAATACAAGCTTTATATTACAAGCCAGGGGCCTCGAGGGCTCGAATACAAGAGCTCGATCATAGACGAGTCAGCGAAAGCAACAATATCTGAGTACAGACATAAGTTAAACAAGTTTGCCTTAAGAAGGCTAGCACAAACTGGGATACAGATCGAAAGAGGCGCAGGCCTCCTTCCTGGGATCCTCCTAACTACTCCTGGTCGTCGTCAGCGGGCAGCACGTAGTAGTAGGCACCTCCGGTGTAGTAGGAGTCGTCGTCGAAGGTGGCGTCTGGCTCCTGGGCTCCAACATCTGGTTGCGACAACCAGAATGAAAGGAAAGGGGGAAAAGGGGGAGAAAGCAACCGTGAGTACTCATCCAAAGTACTCGCAAGCAAGGAGCTACACTACATATGCATGGGTATCAAATGGAGTAAGGGTATCATATGTGGACTGAACTGCAGAATGCCAGAATAAGAGGGGGATAACTAATCCTTTCGAAGACTATGCTTCTGGCAGCCTCCGTCTTGCAACATGTAGAAGAGAGTAGACTGAAGTCCTCCAAGTAGCATCGCATAGCATAACCCTAACCGCTGATCCTCCCCTCGTCGCCCTGTGAGAGAGCGATCACCGGTTGTATCTGGCACTTGGAAGGGTGTGTTTTATTAAGTATCCGATTCTAGTTGTCATAAGGTCAAGGTACAACTCCAAGTCGTCCTGTTACCGAAGATCACGGCTATTCGAATAGATTAACTTCCCTGCAGGGGTGCACCACATTCCCCAACACGCTCGATCCCATTTGGCCGGACACACTTTCCTGGGTCATGCCCGGCCTCGGAAGATCAACACGTCGCAGCCCCACCTAGACCAACAGAGAGGTCAGCACGCCGGTCTAAACCTAAGCGCCCAGGGGTCTGGGCCCATCGCCCTTAGCACACCTGCACGTTGCGAACGCGGCCGGAAGCAGAACTAGCCCCCTTAATACAAGAGCAGGCTTACGGTCCAATCCGGCGCGCGCCACTCAGTCGCTGGCGTCACGAAGGCTTCGGCTGATACCACGACGTCGGGATACCCATAACTACTCCCGCGTAGATGGTTAGTGCGTATAGACCAAATGGCCAGACTCAGATCAAAAACCCAGATCTCGTTAAGCGTGTTAAGTATCCGCGAATGCCGACCAGGGCCAGGCCCACCTCTCTCCTAGGTGGTCTCAACCTGCCCTGTCGCTCCGCCTCAAAGTAACAGTCGGGGGCCGTCGGGAACCCAGGCCCACCACTACCTGGGTGGAACCACCTGCCCCTTCAGCCCCCATCTCCGAACAGTACCACAGGTAATGTAACAGTGTAAAGTATATTGTATATGCCCGTGATCACCTCCCGAAGTGATCACGGCCCAGTAGTATAGCATGGCAGACGGACAAGAGTGTAGGGCCACTGATGGAACACTAGCATCCTATACTAAGCAGTAGGATAGCAGGTAATGGTAACAACAGTAGTAGCAAGGACAGGCTATGCATCAGGATAGGAATAACGGAAAGCAGTAACATGCTACACTACTCTAATGCAAGCAGTATAGAGAAAAGAGTAGGCGATATCTGGTGATCAAAGGGGGGGCTTGCCTGGTTGCTCTGGCAAGAGAAAGGGGTCGTCAACACCATAGTCGTACTGGGTAGCAGCGGCGTTGGTCTCGGTGTCTAGCGAGAGAAGAGGGGGAAGAAACAATAAATATAATGCAAGCAAAGCATCACAAGGCATAACATGACAAAGCGTGATGCTAGGTGTGCCCTAACGCGGTACGAGGTGGTACCGGTGAAGGGGGGAAACATCCGGGAAAGAATCCCCGGTGTTTCGCGTTTTCGGGCAGAGGAGCCGGAGGGGGAAAGTTGCGAGTTTGCTATGCTAGGGATGCGTGGCGGACGAACGGGCTACGTATTCGGATTCGTTAGATTTTTCTAAGCAACCTTCATGTAGAAAACATTTTCATCCGAGTTACGGTTTATTTTCTATGAATTATCAAAGATTAAACCATTTTCTGAAATTAATAATATTTTGAAAATAGATTAGAAATGCTAAGTGTACCCAAAAGTACACCCAGCCCGCGGCTGTGTGGGGCTGACAGAGGGCCCAGTCAACTGCCCAGACAGCAGTTGACTGGTCAATGTTGACTGGTCAAAGGCCCCTGTGGGACCCATCTGTCATTGACTGAACAGCTAAATGTTTTAGTTAATCTAATTAGATCGTGGGGCCGACCTGTCAGTGTCTATTAACTTAATTAACTTTAGTTTAGTTAATTAACTAATAGTGGGGGGGCACCTGTCATTAGGCTAACTCTTAATAATACAAAAACAACAAAAAGAACAGGGGCTAATCCCCATTATCAGTTCGGATGAGCTCGTGCTCGTTCAGAGAAAGGCGATGCCATGGCCAAGAGCGGCCGGCCGAAGCAATTGCGAGGGGCGGGAGAGCGGGGCGTGGCTTGGCGCCGGTGCGGGGTGCTGTAGGAGAAAACGGGGCGGAGGGGCGCCCGTGCCCGAGGCCGTAGCCTGCCCGGGCGATGGGGGAGGGCCGGGCGTGAGCGCCGGCGGCCAGGGGCTACGCGGGCGGTGGCTCGAACATGGCAGCGGGGTGGAGGGGACGGCCGGCGAGCGCGGCGGCGCATCCGCGGACGCGGAAGGCGGGCGGCTGCAGCATCGGCGCAACGGCGGCCGCGAGCTCCTCGGAGCTTGGGCGTGACGGCGGGGACGGGGCCCGGGCACGGAGTCGCGCTGGCGTGCGCGGGACGACGACCAATGGCGAGACAAAAACAGGAGAGGGGAAGGGGAATCGGCGTGGGAGCTCACAACGAGGTAGACGACGGTGAGCTCGCGTGGACGCGGGGAGGATCGGAGCTGGAGGTCGCTGAGGTAGCCGAGGCAAGCACCGGCGAGGGGAACGGGCACAACCGGCGTTGTTGAGGCTCCCCGGCGACAACCTGGTTCTGTAGACGAAGAAGACGAGGCCCACGGTGCGGATGGGCACGGCGGTGGGGTGCGATGAGGCCAATGGCCGCGGCTTTGACGGGCCATGGCGACGCTCGGAGACGGTGGCGGCTTCAGGCGCTTCTCCCCGGCGCTGGAGAAGGGAGAGGAAGCGATGCGATCTGGGAGGCGAGGGGAGATCTGGGCGACGAGGGGCCATGGGGGGGCTGCGGCCTTATCCTCTCGGCGAGGCCGACGAGGTGGTCGGGGTCGACCTCACCCCTGTAGCGACCGCGCCACGGGAACAGAGGGAGAAGGAGACCGGTGGGGGGGCTGGTTGCCTGGGCCGGCCAGTTTGCTAGCTGGGCCGGACGGTTGGCTAGCTGGTCCGGTCGGTTCAGCGTGGGGGGGGGTCTTTCCAAAAAAATTTAACAAAAGTGCTAGTATTCTTATTTAGATTAATTAGTGATTGATTTTTGTCGAAGCTCAAACTTTGCACAAAAATGATATACAATAACCTAGGGCTGCACAAAGGTTTTGAGGCATTTGCAAAGGTTGAGAAGGTTTGCTTTTTTTTTGAAAAGGCCAATTTATAAGCCTTTGGACCACTTATTGAAAACCTAGGAATTTATTTGTGAGCCAATTTGAGTTGGTTCAACTTGACAAAGGGTCAGGGGAATTTATACAATATCGCAAACATTTTAGTTTGAACGTTTGAAAACTTTTGCCGTTTGACTTGATTTAGAATTTGAATTCGAACGGGATTGGATCAACGCGAGTTTATTAACAGTAATCATGATGACGTGGCATCATTACTAGAGGGTTACTGTAGCTTGATTATCCGAGCGTCACACAAACGCAATAGGAGACACGGATGTTTTGTCGTGGTTCCGATAGGTGGTGCTATCGCACATCCACATTGATGGAGACTTCAACCCATGAAGGGTAACGGCTGCGTGAGTCCACGGAGGGCTCCACCCACGAAGGGTCCACGAAGAAGCAACCTTGTCTATCCCACCATGGCCGTCGCCCACGAAGGACTTGCCTCACTAGGGTAGATCTTCATGAAGTAGGCGATCTCCTTGCCCTTACAAACTCCTTGGTTCAACTCCACAATCTTGTCGGAGGCTCCCAAGTGACACCTAGCCAATCTAGGAGACACCACTCTCCAAGAAGTAACAAATGGTGTGTTGATGATGAACTCCTTGCTCTTGTGCTTCAAATGATAGTCTCCCCACCACTCAACTCTCTCTCACAGGATATGGATTTGGTGGAAAGAAGATTTGAGTGGAAAGCAACTTGGGGAAGGCTAGAGATCAAGATTCATATGGTAGGAATGGAATATCTTGGCCTCAACACAAGTGTAGGTGGTTCTCTCTCAGAAAAGGTAAGTTGGAAGTGTAGGTTCGTTCTGATGGCTCTCTCTTCGAATGAAGAGGAGGTGGAGGGGTATATATAGCCTCCACACAAAATCTAACCGTTACACACAACTTGCCAATCTCGGTGGGACCGAATTGATAAACTCGGTCGGACCGATTCAGCAAATCTAGTGACCGTTACGATTTTCGGTGGGACCGACATGCAAATCGGTAGGACCGATATGGTTAGGGTTAGGGCATAACATAATCTCGGTGAGACCGATTACACAAACTCGATGGGACCGATTTTGGTAATAAGCTAACCAGAGAGTTGGTCAGGTAAACTCGGTGGGATGGATTCACTCATTTCGGTGAGACTGAAATATTACAAAAGGGAAACAGAGAGTTTACATTGCAATCTCGGTGGGACCGATCGCTCATCTTGGTGGGACCGAAACGTTATGAAGGGAAACAGAGAGATTATAATCCTATCTCAGTGAGACCGAGATCCCTATCGGTGAGACCGATTTGCCTAGGGTTTGTGGCAGTGGCTATGACATCTGAACTCGATGGCGCCGGATAGAAAGAATCGGTGAGGCCGAGTTTGACTTTTGGTTTAGGTCATATGTGGATGTGAGAAAGTAGTTGAGGGATTTGGAGCATATCACTAAGCATTTTGAGCAAGAGCCTCATTAAGCAACACCTCATCCCTCCTTGATAGTATTGGCTTTTCTTATAGACTCAATGTGATCTTGGATCACTAAAATAGAAAATGTAGAGTCTTCAGCTTTGAGCTTGAGCCAATCCTTTTGTCCTTAGCATTTTGAGGGGTCCACTTTTCTCATCCATGCCATGCCAATCATTGAGCTTTCTTGGAATATTATTCTTGAAATAGCATTAGCTTAATGAGCTATATGTTGTTAGGAATTACCAAAACCACCTAGGGATAGTTGCACTTTCACTTACCTCCCCTCGTCTTTGAGGGAAATATCTTAGTCTTAGCATCCTTCAGATTCTTCATAGTGATAGTATGATAATAATCCCAAGTGACTCAACAAATATAGTTATGCTCCCTGGCAACGGTGCCGGAAAAAGGTCTTGATAACCCACAAGTATAAGGGATCGCAATAGTTTTTGAGGGTAAATATTCAACCCAAATTTATAGATTCGACACAAGGGGAGCCAAAGAATATTTGAAGGTATTAGCAGCTGAGTTGTCAATTCAACCACACCTGGAGATTAATTATCTATAGCAAAGTAGTTTGATAGTTTTGATAGTAGTGATAGCAGCAACAGTAGCAGTAACAGTGATAGCAATAATTTTGTAGTAAGTGTAACAGTGATGATAACAGTAGTAACTTAGCAGAAACAATATGGAAAAGTTTGTAGGAATTGGATCGGTGACTTGTTAGATGATATTCATCATGAGACAGTTATAACCTAGGGCGATACGGCACTAGCTCCAGTTCATCGACATAATGTAGGCATGTATTCCGTAAATAGTCATACGTGCTTTATTAAAAAGAACTTGCATGACATCTTTTGTCCTACCCTCCCATGGCAGTGGGGTCCATATTGGAAACTAAGGGATATTAAGGCCTCCTTTTAATAGAGAACCGAAACAAAGCATTAACACATAGTGAATACATGAACTCCTCAAACTACGGTCATCACCGGGAGTGGGCCCGGTTGTTGTCACTCCGGGGTTACCGGATCATAACTGTAGTAGGTAACTATAACTTGCAAGATCGGATCTAGAACATGGATATAATGATGATAACATAAACGGTTCAGATCTGAAATCACGGCACCCGGGCCCAAAGTGTCAAGCATTAAGTATGGCAAAGTCATAGCAACATCAATCTAAGAACATAATGGATACTAGGGATCAGACCATAACAAAACTAACTCGATTAAATGATGAATCTCATCCAACTCCTCACCGACCAGCGAGCCTATAAAGGAATTACTCACTCCCGGTGGGGAGCATCATGGAATTGGTGATGGAGAAGGGTTGGTGATGATGAAGAACGAAGATCCCCCTTTCCGGAGCCCCAAACGGACTCCAGATCTGCCCTCCTGAGGAAGAACAGGGCTTGGCGGCGGCTCCGTCTCATGGATCATGATAATTCTTTTTCCCTATTTTTTCTGGAAATATGTGATTTTATAGTATCAGGGGGGTCATCGGCGGGGTCACCAGGTGGGTATAACCCACCTGGGCACGCAGGAGACGGGGTCGCGCCCTGGTGGGTTGTGCCCACCCAAGGGCACCTCTCTAGTGGGTCTTGGCTCCAGAAATTCTTATTATTGATATAAAAAATCCTTGCAAAGTTTCGTTCCATTCCGAGAACTTTTATTTCTGCACAAAAACATCACCATGGTAGTTCTGCTGAAAACAGCGTCAGTCTGGAGTTAGTTTCATTTAAATTATGCAAATTAGAGTCCAAAACAAGAGGAAAAGCGTGAGAAAATGTAGATATGTTGGAGACGTATCAGCTGAGCGCACTCGTCTGGAGAAAATGTGAAAATGAAGGAGGTTCCTCCACAATACATCCTTGATCGGTGGACAAAATGTGAAAAGGAAACAGAATTTTATCAGATGCACATATGGCGGCATGGAAGACAGTCCTATTGCAAGACGTGTTGATAGTTTGTGCAATTCCTTCTACCCAGTTGCAGAGATAGGGGGCATGTCAGATGATTCATTTAATTCCTTTATTGAAGACCTCGGCACCTTAAAAATATTACACTAGCAACTTAAGTTATGAAAATAATAAGAATCATGTTGGTACTGAGGAAGATCAATTGCAGAAAGATGCACTTTCTGATGGGAAGACAACAAGTAAAACTATACTAAGTCTAATAATTGTTAGAGGTGTTGGACATCCTCCTTCGTTGAGAAAATAATCTAAGATTGATAGCTTATTCGTCAAGTAGACGAAAAGAAGAAGAAAAATGAACAAAGGGAGAATAGAAAGGCTACATAGAAGGAGAAGAAAGAAGCAGTACAAAAGGTATTCTTGCTTATATTACATTTTTCTGTTGTGAAAAATAAGGACCCAAATTCGTGCATGTGAGCTCACTAGATTTGTTTTAGTTTAGGCTCGCTCCATGAATTTTAAACTGAAAAGGTCCAATAAAAATAGAAAAATCCTCAGAGGATGATGTTCTAGATCAAAATATTCTAGATCATGTGGTATTTATCTAATTATTGTTCTCAATATTTTCTATGCACTTGGCAACTTTAATGTAATAGCTGAAAGGCACCAATGCACTAGAAAGTAAATGAATTTACGTGCTATAATCTGTTTTTTCCTCTAAAGTGGCAGAACTGCTTATGAAACTATTATACAGTTGCAATTATCCACAAATATGTTTGTGTGCACATTGCCGCTATCTAACTCCCTTGATTGAGAGCTTTTTGTGGCTTCCATTTCAATCTTTTCTAATTTGAACAGCATAGTGCTCCTATCCCCAGCCTGGTACTCTATCTATTTTCAAGCATCTCAACAATCAAAGACAAAAACAATAATACATAAGGATGTTTCCAAAAAACAGATATCTTATTCATGATTCTAATTGGAACAATATGATCACAACATACAAGTTACACATGCTTTACCATCCTTCAAACTTTTCAGAACTGAGCAACCTTGTATATTGATTTTAGAGTTTTCTATTTTTGTGCCCCTGGTTCGTTAGTTGTACACATTCATCCCCACGCACTTAACTTTTGCTCACTTTTCCCCACTCCCTTGCCCAAAACCCTCAGAACTGGTTACAACGGACATTGCCGTCGAGTCAATACCTTTGATTGTTAACTCTGACGAGTGGGGCTGTGTAGGATCGAGTCCACCTTTGATCGTTCCCTGGACGAACCCGTATAGTGGTTTCGTATGCTGACCATACAGCGGTATTCGTATACGTGGCGCATGCAACTGACTATGGTCATGGGGTACCACGTGTCCATGGGACATGCCAGAAACGTCCCATCGTATAAAGAGGGGGAACCACCTCCCGGCGCATCGCCCCTACCATTTCCCCCAAATCCCCTCCCTACCGCATTGTCTTCCTCTCCCCATTACCCCCACCCTGTCGTCTCGCTCTCCTCCATTGCCTCCACCGCACCGCCTCGCTCTCCCCCACCGTATCCTCTTCCTCACCTTCATCGCCTCCATCTGTCTGATGGCCGACGCGCGTGGCGGCGCCGGCGCAGCGGCCGGAGATGTAGTGGAGCTGTGATACATCTCCAATGTATCTATAATTTTTTATTGTTCCATGCTATTATATTATTTGTTTTGGATGTTAATGGGCTTATTTATACACTTTTATATTATTTTTGGGACTAACCTACTAACCCAAGGCCCAGTGCAAATTGTTGTTTTTTGCCTATTTTAGTGTTTCACAAAAAAGGAATATCAAACGGAATGAAACCTTCGGGAGAGTTATTTTTGGAACAAACGTGATCCAGGGGACTTGGAGTAGACATCAAGAAATCAACGAGGAGGCCACTAGGCAGGGAGGCACGCCTCTACCCCCCTGGAGGCGGCCCCCACCCTCGTGGGCCCCTCGTGGCTCCACCGACCTACTTCTTCCTCCTATATATACCACGAAAACATCCGGGAGCACCACGAAACCCTATTTCCACCGCTGGAACCTTCTGTAACCAAGAGATCCCATCTTGGGGCCTTTTCCAGAGCTCCGCCGGAGGGGAATCGATCACGGAGGGCTTCTACATCAACACCATAGCCTCTCCGATGATGTGTGAGTAGTTTACCTCAGACCTTCGGGTCCATATTTATTAGCTAGATGGCTTCTTCTCTCTCTTTGGATCTCAATACAAAGTTCTCCTCGATCTTCTTGGAGATCTATTTGATGTAACTCTTTTTGCGGTGTGTTTGTCGAGGTCCGATGAATTGTGGGTTTATGATCAAGTTTATCTATGAACAATATTTGGTTCTTCTCAGAAATCTTTTATGTATGATTGGTTATCTTTGCAAGTCTCTTCGAATTATCAGTTTGGTTTGGCCTACTAGATTGATCTTTCTTGCAATGGGAGAAGTGCTTAGCTTTGGGTTCAATCTTGCGGTGTCCTTTCCCAGTGACAGCAGGGGCAGCAAGGCACGTATTGTATTGTTGCCATCGAGGATAAAAAGATGGGGTTTATATCATATTGCTTGAGTTTATCCCTCTATATCATGTCATCTTGCTTAATACATTACTCTGTTCTTATGAACTTAATTCTCTAGATGCATGCTAGATAGCGGTCGATGTGTGGAGTAATAGTAGTAGATGCAGAATCGTTTCGGTCTACTTGTCGCGGACGTGATGCCTACATACATGATCATGCCTAGATATTCTCATAATTATGCACTTTTCTATCAATTGCTCGACAGTAATTTTTTCCCCACCGTAATACTTATGCTATCTTGAGAGAAGCCACTAGTGAAACCTATGGCCCCCAGGTCTATTCTCTATTATATTAATCTCCCGTCAACTAGCTATTTCTGGCACCGTTTATTTTGCAATCTTTACTTTTAGTTTATATCATAAAAATACCAAAAATATTTATCTTATTATTATTATCTCTATCAGATCTCACTCTCGTAAGTGACCGTGAAGGGATTGACAACCCCTTTATCGCGTTGGTTGTGAGGTTCTTATTTGTTTGTGTAGGTACAAGGGACTTGCGTGTAGTCTCCTACTGGATTGATACCTTGGTTCTCAAAAACTGAGGGAAATACTTGCGCTACTTTGCTACATCACCCTTTCCTCTTCAAGGGAAAACTAACGCACTGCTCAAGAGGTAGCAAGAAGGATTTCTGGCGCCGTTGCCAGGGAGATCTACCACAAGTCAAGACATACCAAGTACCCATCACAAACTCTTATCCCTCGCATTACATTATTTGCCATTTGCCTCTCGTTTTTCTCTCCCCCACTTCTAAAACGATTTTCGAAAACCTTTACCTTTTCTTCGCCTTCTTCTTGTATGTATATTTGTTTGTGTTTCCATGTGCCTTCTATTTGCTTGCATCTTTTCTTGCTAAAAATTTATTGATATGGATCCACTTAAAGTGTTCTACTTGGATTATCTTCGATCCTTATGTGCTCGTGCTGAAACCCCAACTAGCCTAGTTGATGGGAAATCTTTAGATGAGCATGCTCATTTTGTGTGTCACCGTTTGTCTGAAAAAGGGAGACTCTTATGGGATCAAATAAACAGATTGTTGTGTTATGCTTGGAATCTTTGTGAAATTTGTGATTTTACTTGTTGCTCTAAGAACCCTAAAAAACACCTCCCCTACCTATGTGAGTTTAATGATAATGAAATCTTATCTTCTTATGCAAAGGGTGTTTATAGTTACTATGATATCAAACAAATTGAAGAATTTGTTGCTTTTAAGGGTGCTTATGAAGTTGCTTCTTTGATTGGAAGTGTGATATTACTCTCTACGAATCTGAAAATCTTGACATACTTAAATATTGCTATGAAAAATATGCTCACAATACGTGTGTTAAGGAATTTATTGAGAGAATGACCGTTGCTTTGGAAGAAAATAAGGATATGCATGAATCTATAGATAATTATGATTCCGATGATTTGATTGAAATATCCCTTGATGAACATGATGCTTGCTATTCTTGTGGCCATGATGCCAATATTTATGAAGATGAGTTTGCTACAGTTCCTTATGTTAAACATGAGATCGTTGCTATTGCACCCATACTTGGTAGTTCCTTCGATGAAAAGCATGATTGCAATGATGTTATTATAAATTCTCTTAATGTCAATTGTTTTAATGATATGCAAAACCTCAAGCTTGGGGATGCTAGTTTTGCTATGACTACTATTTGTTGCAATGATCATGATTGGGGTGATTCTTCTTTTGATCTTGAAAATTTATTTAAGCCACGTGATGAATATGAGATTGATAATAGTGTTTGCAGTATTATTGAAAGTGGGTTTGGAAGAGTGTCAACTTTAGATCCCACGTATTTGGAGAATGTTCAATCTTATGAAATTTTTGATAAAAGTGGGTTTGGAGAGGTCATGACTTTAGTTAATGTTAATCCCACTATTTTGGAAGAGTGTCAACTTTGCATGCATGTGGATCGTGTTGAAAATATTTTATGTGATAGCTATTTTGTTGAATTTTCTTAGTATCCCACATGTAATTATTATGAGAGAGGAAAATATGATTGTAGAAATTTTCTTGTTACTAAATTACCTTTCGTTATGTTGAGATTGCTATCGTTTCTTTCCGCTTCCTTGCATATGCTAGTTTTTGCTTGCTATGATAATTTGTTTGCCTTTAGGATGCCTATGCATAGGAAGTATGTTAGACTTAGATGTGTTTTCACGTGTTTCATGATGCTCTCTTTGTGCTTCAATTCTTGTCTTTCATGTGAGCATCATTGAAATTATCAATGCCTAGCTAGGGGCGTTAAACGATAGCGCTTGTTGGGAGGCAACCCAATTTTATTTTTGTTTCTTGCTTTTTGGTTATGTTTAGTAATAAATAATTCATCTAGACTCTGTTTATATGTGGTTTTATGCTTTTAATTAGTGTTTGTGCCAAGTAGAACCTTTGGGAAGACTTGGGGAAAGTCTTTGCGATTTTGCTGTAAAAAATAAAAAAATTAGCACTCACGAGATCTGCTGCCATTTTTTACTGGAGAGTGCGACTAAGTTGATTCTTGTTGAAGATGATTAATAGATAAATTCCTCACGCCCAGAAATTTATTTCAGAATTTTTGGGATTACAGAAGTATTCGAAACCTACAGATTACTACAGATTGTTCTGTTTTTGACAGATTCTGTTTTCGTGTGTTGTTTGCTTATTTTGATGAATCTATGGCTAGTATCGGAGGTTATGAATTATAGATAAGTTGGAATACAGTAGGTTTAACACAAAAATAAATAAATAATGAGTTCATTACAGTACCTTAAGTGGTGGTTTGTTTTCTTATACTAACGGAGCTCATGAGATTTTCTGTTTAAGTTTTGTGTTGTGAAGTTTTCAAGTTTTGGGTAAAGATTTGATGGATTATGGAATAAGGAGTGGAAAGAGCCTAAGCTTGGGGATGCCCAAGGCACCCAAAGGTAAAATTCATGGACAACCAAAAGCCTAAGCTTGGTTATGCCCCGGAAGGCATCCCCTCTTTCATCTTCTTCTATCGGTAACTTTACTTGAGGCTATATTTTTATTCACCATATGATATGTGTTTTGCTTTGAGCGTCTTGTATGATTTGAGTCTTTGCTTTTAGTTTAACACAATCATCCTTGCTGTACACACCTTTTGAGAGAGACACACATGAATTGAATTTATTAGAATACTCTATGTGCTTCACTTATATCTTTTGAGCTAGATAATTTTGCTCTAGTGCTTCACTTGTATCTTTTAGAACACGGTGGTGGTTTTATTTTATAGAAATTATCGATCTCTAATGCTTCACTTATATTATTTTGAGAGTCCTTTAGAACAGCATGGTAATTTGCTTTGGTTATAAAAATAGTCCTAATATGATAGGCATCCAAGATGGGTATAATAAAAACTATCATAAAAAGTGCATTGAATACTATGAGAAGTTGGATGCTTGATAATTGTTTTGAGATTTAAAGATGGTGATATTAGAGTTGTGCTAGTTGAGTAGTTGTGAATTTGAGAAATACTTGTGTTGAAGTTTGCAAGTCCCATAGCATGCACGTATGGTAACCGTTGTATAACAAATTTGAAACGTGAGGTGTTCTTTAATTGTCTTCCTTATGAGTGGTGGTCGGGGACGAGCGATGGTCTTTTCCTACCAATCTATCTGTAACATCTCAAATTTTCAATTTGGAATGTTATACACTAGATCATCATGCATATCATATTTTATTTTTGCATTTTGGCTGATCCTAGAAATTCTACGCAACTCAATGACCCACGGAGAGAGTTGGGGATTTCGCTATTTTCATATTTGAGTTTTCTCAAATTTTGAGAATAGGATCATTTGATTTTAATTATTTTATCATCAATTATTTCTATTACAAAAATACGAGAGAGGGAATAAAATGACTTTCCCAAAATAAAGAAATATTGAGGATTTAATAATAAAATCAAATAAGATTTTATTTCGGAGTTTTTCGGTGTTTTATTTGAATTTAGGAAAAATGTGCGTTTTTCAAAATTGCATTTAGGTCCCAAATATATGTTCACCTTGTGCGGCTTGATTTTAGAAGCCCGTGAAAATTTATTTCGGAATTTTTGGAGTCCGTTTAGTATTTCTTTTCATTTTTCTTCCGAGCGGAATAAAAAACCGAACCGACTTAACGGGCCGTGTCCGACCTAGACACCGACCCGGGAGGCCTTTATAAGCCGGGGGGGAGTCAGCCGAGCCCAGCCACCCACGCCCCCAAACCCTAGCCCGCTAGCCGCCGCCGCCGCCGCCGTCGCTGCGCCGCCGCCGACGTCCGCCGCCGCCGCCGCCGGATCCCGCCGCCGAGGTTCGTCGCGCCTCGTTTTCCATGCTGAAAAAAAATAAGAGAGAAAAAAAATCGGCGTTTGTCGTTTTTCTTTTTCTCGGATTAAATCCGCGATTTTTCTGATCGCAATTCCTGATCCGATTTTCGTTTTAGTATAACTTTTCGCTCGTTTATCGGAATCAGGCGATTCAAGCGCCTAGAGTTTCGTCTCGAAACCCTCTATCCGTTTAACCAACTTAAACAAGATTTTGCTACTGTAAAATTTGCCCTAGATCCAGATTACTAGAACGAAGTTGTTTTTTTTCGCCGTTGGACTTTCGTTGCTTCGTTCGATTTGATTCTTTTTCCAACCGGAGTTCTTAAGTTGAACCTTCTGGTTAGATATCTTATTTGAGTTTTACTTGTGCATTAGATGAGTACTTATTGTATGCTTGTTTGTTTGTTTGCGATAGAGTACCCGGAGTGCGCCGCTTGTTACTTTGAATCGTTAGGTTTCGCGGATCATTAGCAAGGCAAGTAACACTTTGATCATACCTTTCCTACTACCCAGTTTTATTGCATTAGATCAATCCTCACACATTGCATGATTAGGATCTAATTAAATTGTGGGATGGGAAGTAGATGAGGTAGTACCTATTACCTGTTATTATCAAACCTTTGGGAGTTGCTTCTACGTTTGCTTATTATGCCATGCTATGCTAGTAGACGTGGATTGGGTGAGTGATATCCATGACAGATGTGAGATTGTTAATTAATGGTTTATCTAAGGTGGCAACTTAAACACACATCTGGGTGGATTGAGGTACCTGGGTATTCCAGGACTTGCCTGTTTTCTTTTGGACCGCCACCCAGGCTCAAAGGGATCATGAGATTATTCATACTAGAAACTTCCGTGTGCAGCCACAAGCTATTATGGGCTCTAGCATAGTTGACTAAGTTGTGCGAACTCTTATAGTGGTAGACTAGCAGATGTAGGGGATGTAGGTGGTACGGTCTACCCGATCGTAAGGTGCTAGCGCTTCTGAAAGACTATGTCTCGGTCATCCGTCTTCTCAAACACCATGTAGTGCGAGAAACCAAACGGAGGCGATCGAGTATTGTGGGGAAAAGTGCGCAAAACTCTGCAAAGTGTAATAAACTAATCATGGTTAGCCGTGTCCCCGGTTATGGACATCTTGAGTATCTAGTACTTGGATTTTCATGTGAATCTCAACATGTTACTCTAAATTAATTTTGTTGGGTTATGTTAATGACAATGCTTAATTGGGATTGAGGATGCTGTCAACCATTCTCAATGTTTAACAACCACCATGATAGTAATTAAATTTTATTGCTTTGAAGTAGGGAAAATTGGCTTTACGCAAAACTGTAACCATAGAGCTTTCCACCAGCCAAATATGCATTTAGTATATCTGTTTCATTCCATTACTCTCTATGTGTTACCTTGCCAGCATATTCCATGTGCTGACCCATTTTCGGGCTGCAAAGTAGCTGTTGCAGACTTTTCAGACGACGATTAAGGAGTTTTTAGGTCGTGGTTCTATACTCAGTGATGCCGTTGGAGTTGATGGACTCACTTATCTTCCAAGCCTTCCACTGTTATCGTTATTAGATGGCCTTAAGCCATATTTATTGTAATAAGTTCTCTTTTGAGACACTCGATGTAATAAGTGCGTGATTGCTACTCTACCATAAATCCTCCGAGTACTGTGTGGTGTCAGCATTACTGATCCAGGGATGACACCGAAGCACAGAGATCATATTGTTTGAGGTCTGGTCGCTATAGAGATGGTATCAGAGCACACGCTGACTGTAGGACACGACCACTAAGCACAAGACCTAGATCACTATTCACTCTCTTCTCTTCTGACCTCTCATCTTTTCTACTCTTTAGGATGGCGGATGCAAGGAACAAGTTCACACAACCGGATGAAGATACACCCTTTGGACGACACTTGAAGGAAGTCACTAGATACCTGAACATAGGAGTACCAAGTTTCACCAGAACCTACAACGCCACTTTACCTGAAGAAGAGCGCTGGATGATTCAAGTTCAAGTTCCAGGAAGGACGTTCATGCCAGTCACTGAGCCCATAGAGTTTTCTTTTGATGCACCAACTTGGAGTCTAGGACAGAGCATGGCAGCTCACATCGCCATGGGACGCATTGGAGAAGTCTACCGCAATGACCTCAAGGATACTATCTACCAGATTTGTGGGCGCCGAGATGAACACTGGGAGATGATCAGCACTAGGAAGGATAGATCAATCGCAGCTTTTATCCAGGAGCTAAAACAGCACATTCGACGACAGGAGAACCAGATGTGCGCCGACATGATAGATCTGAAGAAGGCTAAGACTAGAATCAAGGAACTGGAGGAAGAACTCAAGGCTACACGTGAAGATTATGAAGAGGAAATTGAAGTATTGGTGGAGAAGAATGACGACCTGATCAAGAAGATTGGAATATTTATGGGAGGCCCTACGCCAGTAGAGGAAGACGAAGAACCCAAGGAGATTAGCCCGGAAGACTACATCATCATCGACGACACCGATTCGGATCCAGATAGTAGCGATGATGACTATGTTGATGAAGATGGAGCAGATATCATGGAGTCTGCAACCAAAAAATATTTCTAGTAGACCACCTCATCAGTAGTAGTAGTCCACCATGTAAATATAGTAGTCCAAGCACTTTTGCGATAGTTAGATCGATTGTATGCCCTTGTTTGATTGATTCAAGTGAATTGTTTGTTTTGCCTCATGTGCATATGGGTAGTGTTTTCTCTTTAGACCCCCTCTATTCTGATATCTCATCTTTTCTAAACCCTCAGATGCCTCCGAGATGTGACCCCGGATTTGCCTTTCCACCGGAGCTCACCCAGTTGATCCAGCAGCAGAACACATTGATGCAGTTGCTAGTCCAGAATCAGAATCAGGGGAACAACAACAACAACCCACCACCACCACCACCTGTTGACCACTTAGCCCGTTTTCTTAGGCTGAATCCTCCGGTGTTTTCTAGTAGCACCGAGCCGGTAGTAGCGGATGATTGGCTCCGCAAGACAGCTAGGGAGTTGACCACAGCAGGATGCACAGATGCGGAGAAGGTGAAGTTTGCCGCACATCAGTTAGAAGGATCCGCAGCATCATGGTGGGAGAATTTCATAGCCACTTTCCCAGTCGACACTGTCACATGGGACCAGTTTCAGCAGGCTTTTCGTACTGCACATGTTTCAGCAGGAGCTATGGCCATAAAGAAGCGTGAGTTTCGCAACTTGCGCCAAGGAGGACGGACAGTTGGCCAGTATGTGGAGGAATTTAGTAAGCTAGCACGTCATGCCCCAGATGACGTCTCTACGGATGCAGCTAAGCAGGAGAAGTTTCTGGAAGGACTGAATGATGAGTTGAGCATGCAGTTGATGGTGGCCACCTTCAACAACTACCAGGAGTTGGTAGATCATGCTCTTATGATTGAAGGGAAGCGGCAGCAAATTGAGAATCGCAAGAGGAAGTATGGACAAGGAAAGTGCAATTCAGGAGCTCAGCGGAAGCCACGTTTTACCCCTAGACCGGGAGGACATTTTCAGCATACCCATGGAGGAGGTAGCTCGCACAACCACAATGGCACCAAGAATGGTAATGGCAATGGAGGAAGCAACGGCCAGAACCGCACCAACCCCTCAGCCCCAGCCAAGAAGGACTTGAGCCAAGTCACTTGCTTTAAGTGTTCGAAGACCGGACATTATGCCAATGAATGTCCTGAATTACAAAATGGAAATAGCAATGGAAGTTCTTGGAAGAAGCCGAACCCTTTTAACAGGGGACAGGTGAACCACGTTAGCATGGAGGAGGTTGAAGCTCAGCCCGATGCAGTAATAGGTAAGTTTTTGGTTAAGTCATTTACTGCACTCGTTCCTTTTGATACTGGTGCATCGCATTCATACATCTCAAGGGGATTTGTGGATAAGTATAACCTACCAACCCAAGCCCTTAGGTCACCCATGTTAGTAACCTCACCCGGAGAAGAGTATGTGGCTAGTCTATGGTGTGATCGGTTACCATTAAGGATTGGTAACTATGTTTTTCCCTCAGACCTAATAGTATTGGAATCTCAAGGATTGGATGTGATATTAGGCATGGATTGGTTATCAAAGTATGAAGGGAATATAGAATGTGCTAGTAAGTCAATTTTGCTTACCACCCCAGAAGGGAGGAGGATCAAGTATGTATCCCGACATGTGCCAAAGAGGACTCAAGTAAATTGCCTAACAGGAGTTGTGCAGGAGGAAGTACCAGTGGTAAGGGATTTTCCTGATGTATTTCCAGAGGAGTTGCCAGGCATGCCACCGGATAGAGACATTGAGTTTTTGATTGAGCTATTGCCAGGCACAGGACCAATATCAAAGAGACCATATAGGATGCCTGCAAAGGATTTGGTGGAAATTAAGAAGCGGATTAAGGAGTTACTGGATAAAGGATATATTCGCCCAAGTTCTTCGCCTTGGGGATCGCCAGTACTTCTAGTGGAGAAGAAGGATGGATTGTTAAGTATGGTTGTCGATTATCGAGGATTGAATGAAGTAACCATCAAGAACAAGTACCCACTACCTATGATCAACGATCTGTTTGATCGATTGCAAGGAGCTAAGGTATTTTCCAAGATCGATCTGCGATCAGGATACCACCAGTTGAAGATTCGAGAACAGGATATTCCGAAGACAGCTTTTACTACCAGGTATGGGCTGTATGAGTATACCGTTATGTCATCTGGTCTGACTAATGCACCTGCCTATTTTATGAACATGATGAACAAAGTGTTTATGGAGTTTTTGGATAAGTTCGTTGTAGTGTTCATTGATGATATCCTGGTTTATTCGAAGAATGAAGAGGAACATAAGGAGCATTTGCGTTTGGTACTTGGAAAGCTCAGAGAACATCAATTATATGCCAAGTTCAGCAAATGTTAGTTTTGGTTGAAGGAAGTAGGATTCCTCGAACACGTTATATCTGGAGAAGGTATAGCAGTAGATCCTGCTAAAGTTGAAACCGTGACCAAGTGGGAAGCCCCAACAACAGTTGGAGAGATCCGGAGTTTTCTTGGACTCGCAGGATACTACCGGAGATTTATTGAGAATTTCTCAAAGATTGCAAAGCCTATGACTGAGTTGTTGAAGAAGGATACCAAGTTCATATGGACAGAGGAATGTGAGGCTAGTTTCCAGGAGTTGAAGAAACGCTTAGTTACCTCACCAGTGTTGATTTTGCCAGACCAGACCAAGGATTATGAGGTGTATTGCGACGCTTCACGTCGAGGACTTGGAGCAGTGCTTATGCAGGAAGGGAGAGTTGTTTCATATGCCTCAAGACAACTGAAGCCTCATGAGTTGAATTATGCCACGCATGATTTGGAGTTAGCAGCCGTAGTGCATGCATTGAAAACATGGAGACATTTTCTGATTGGAAATCATTGTGAGGTGTACACGGGTCATAAGAGTTTGAAGTACATTTTCACACAGAAGGAGTTGAATCTCAAACAAAGGAGATGGTTGGAGATTATCAAGGATTATGATATGAAATTGCATTATCACCCCGGAAAGGCTAATGTAGTAGCCGACGCATTAAGCCGTAAGAGCCATGTCAATACATTAATGACGGGAGAAATACCCACGGAGTTAGCAGAAAATCTTCGTGAACTATGTTTGGAAATAGTTCCGAGAGGCTATGTAGCAGCATTGGAGATTCAGTCAACCTTGATGGATAAAATCAGGGAAGCTCAGAAAGCTGACAAAGAGATTGCCGCTATAAGGAGAAACTTAGCAAAGGAAAAGCTAAAGGATTTCGTGAGGATGAGCACGACACCCTATGGTTTGAAGACCGTGTTTACGTGCCCAATGACCCGGAGATCAGAAAGTTGATTTTGCAAGAGGCACATGACTCACCGTATTCAATTCACCCAGGAAATACCAAGATGTATTTGGATTTGAAGGATATTTTCTGGTGGACCAGAATGAAGAAGGATATTGCGGAGTATGTAGCAGTTTGTGATGTATGTCAAAGAGTAAAGACAGAGCATCAGAAGCCAGCAGGATTGTTACAACCATTGCCGATACCCGAATGGAAGTGGGATAAGCTAGGCATGGATTTTATCACGGGATTACCCAGGACTCGTTCAGGCTATGACTCGATTTGGGTTGTAGTTGATCGATTGACGAAAGTAGCTCATTTCATCCCAGTAAAGACCACTTACACCAGTGCTAAGTTGGCAAAGATATACATGACCAGAATAGTATGTCTGCATGGAGTTCCGAGGAGTATCATATCAGATAGAGGAACCCAGTTTACCTCAAAGTTCTGGAAGCAGTTGCATGAAACTTTGGGTACCAGGCTAGAATTCAGTACAGCTTTTCATCCACAGACAGATGGACAGACCGAGAGAGTCAATCAGATTTTGGAGGATATGCTGAGAGCTTGTGCGCTAGATTATGGATCTAGTTGGGACGATAATTTGCCATATGCGGAGTTCTCTTACAACAGCAGTTATCAAACCAGTTTAAAGATGGCCCCTTTCGAAGCTTTATACGGAAGGAGGTGCAGGACACCGTTGTCATGGGACGAAGTTGGAGACCGCCGGTTGTTTGGTCCTGACTTGATTAAAGAGTCTGAACCGAAGGTGAAGTTGATTCGCGATAGGCTCAAGGTAGCCCAGTCCAGACAGAAGAGTTATGCAGATTCTAAACGCAAGGAGACTGTTTACGAAGTCGGAGATAGAGCTTATCTTCGAGTATCTCCACTTCGAGGAACAAAGCGTTTTGGAGTTAAAGGGAAGTTAGCGCCACGATTTGTAGGACCATATCGAGTTTTGGAGCGTATGGGAGAAGTGGCCTACAAGTTGGAATTGCCTGAAGGATTGTCAGGAGTTCATGATGTGTTCCACGTTTCTCAGTTAAAGAAATGTCGCGCGGAGATGGCTGACATACCGTTGAGAGATACAGTGCCTTTGGAAACTATTCAGTTGGATAAAGATTTGACCTACGAGGAGAAACCAGTCAAGATTCTCGAGTTTGCCAACTGAGTTACTCGCAGCAAGGTTATCAAGTTTTGCAAAGTTCAGTGGAGCCACCACTCAGCGGATGAAGCCACCTGGGAGCGAGAGGAATATTTTCTCAAAGACCACCCTCACCTATTTTCTAGCCAACCCGAATCTCGAGGGCGAGATTCATCTTAAGGGGGATAGGTTTGTAACATCCCAAATTTTCAATTTGGAATGTTATACACTAGATCATCATGCATATCATATTTTATTTTTGCATTTTGGCTGATCCTAGAAATTCTACACAACTCAATGACCCACGGAGAGAGTTGGGGATTTCGCTATTTTCATATTTGAGTTTTCTCAAATTTTGAGAAATAGGATCATTTGATTTTAATTATTTTATCGTCAATTATTTCTATTACAAAAATATGAGAGAGGGAATAAAATGACTTTCCCAAAATAAAGAAATATTGAGGATTTAATAATAAAATCAAACAAGATTTTATTTCGGAGTTTTTCGGTGTTTTATTTGAATTTAGGAAAAATGTGCGTTTTTCAAAATTGCATTTAGGTCCCAAATAAATGTTCACCTTGTGTGGCTTGATTTTAGAAGCCCGTGAAAATTTATTTCGGAATTTTTGGAGTCCGTTTAGTATTTCTTTTTATTTTTCTTCCGAGCGGAATAAAAAAACGAACCGACTTAACGGGCCGTGTCCGACCTGGACACCGACCCGGGAGGCCTTTATAAACGGGGGGGAGCCAGCCGAGCCCAACCACCCGCGCCCCCAAACCCTAGCCCGCTAGCCGCCGCCGACGTCCTCCGCCGCCGTCGCCGGATCCCGCCGCCGAGGTTCGTCGCGCCTCGTTTTCCCTGCCGAAAAAAAGGTAGAGAGAAAAAAAATTGGCGTTCGTCGTTTTTCTTTTTCTCGGATTAAATCCGCGATTTTCTGATCGCGATTCGTGATCCGATTTTCGTTTTAGTATAACTTTTCGCTCGTTTATCGGAATTGCCTAGAGTTTCGTCTCGAAACCCTCTATTCGTTTAACCAACTTAAACAAGATTTTGCTACTGTAAAATTTGCCCTAGATCCAGATTACTAGAACGAAGTTGTTTTTTTTCGCCGTTGGACTTTCGTTGCTTCGTTCGTTTTGATTCTTTTTCCAACCGGAGTTCTTAAGTTGAACCTTCTGGTTAGATCTCTTATTTCAGTTTTACTTGTGCATTAGATGAGTACTTATTGTATGCTTGTTTGTTTGTTTGCGATAGAGTACCCGGAGTGCGCCGCTTGTTACTTCGAATCGTTAGGTTTCGCGGATCATCAGCAAGGCAAGTAACACTTTGATCATACCTTTCCTACTACCCAGTTTTATTGCATTAGATCAATCCTCACACATTGCATGATTAGGATCTAATTAAATTGTGGGATGGGAAGTAGATGAGGTAGTACCTATTACCTGTTATTATCAAACCTTTGGGAGTTCCTTCTACGTTTGCTTATTATGCCATGCTATGCTAGTAGACGTGGATTGGGTGAGTGATATCCATGACAGATGTGAGATTGTTAATTAATGGTTTATCTAAGATGGCAACTTAAACACACATCTGGGTGGATTGAGGCACCTGGGTATTCCAGGACTTGCCTGTTTTCTTTTGGACCGCCACCCAGGCTCAAAGGGATCATGAGATTATTCATACTAGAAACTTCCGTGTGCAGCCACAAGCTATTATGGGCTCTAGCATAGTTGACTAAGTTGTGCGAACTCTTACAGTGGTAGACTAGCAGATGTAGGGGATGTAGGTGGTACGGTCTACCCGATCGTAAGGTGCTAGCGCTTCTGAAAGACTATGTCTCGGTCATCCGTCTTCTCAAACACCATGTAGTGCGAGAAACCAAATGGAGGCGATCGAGTATTGTGGGGAAAAGTGCGCAAAACTCTGCAGAGTGTAATAAACTAATCATGGTTAGCCGTGTCCCCGGTTATGGACATCTTGAGTATCTAGTACTTGGATTTTCATGTGAATCTCAACATGTTACTCTAAATTAATTTTGTTGGGTTATGTTAATGATGATGCTTAATTGGGATTGAGGATGCTGTCAACCATTCTCAATGTTTAACAACCACCATGATAGTAATTAAATTTTATTGCTTTAAAGTAGGGAAAAATTGGATTTACGCAAAACTGTAACCATAGAGCTTTCCACCAGCCAAATATGCATTTAGTATAGCTGTTTCATTCCATTACTCTCTATGTGTTACCTTGCCAGCATATTCCATGTGCTGAGCCATTTTCGGGCTGCAACGTTAATGTTGCAGACTTTTCAGACGACGATTAAGGAGTTTTTAGATCGTGGTTCTATACTCAGTGATGCCGTTGGAGTTGATGGACTCACTTATCTTCCAAGCCTTCCGCTGTTATCGTTATTAGATGGCCTTAAGCCATACTTATTGTAATAAGTTCTCTTTGGAGACACTCGATGTAATAAGTGTGTGATTGCTACTCTGCTATAAATCCTCTGAGTACTGTGTGGTGTCAGCATTACTGGTCCAGGGATGACACCGAAGCACAGAGATCAGACTGTTTGAGGTCTGGTCGCTACACTATCCCCCTAGGATCATGCGCGTAGTGCTTGGTTTTTGATGACTTGTATAATTTTGCAATAAGTGTGTGAGTTCTTTATGATTAATGTTGAGTCCAAGGATTATACGCACTCTCACCCTTCCATCATTGCTAGCCTCTTCGGTACCGTGCATTACCCTTTCTCACCTTAAGAGTTGGTGCAAACTTCGCCGGTGCATCCAAACCCCGTGATATGATACGCTCTGTCACACATAAACCTCCTTATATCTTCCTCAAAACAGCCACCATACCTACCTATTATGGCATTTCCATAGCCATTCCGAGATATATTGTCATGCAACTTTCCACCGTTTCATTTATGACACGCTTCATCATTGTCATATTGCTTTGCATGATCATGTAGTTGACATCGTATTTGTGGCAAAGCCACCATGCATAATTTATCATACATGTCACTCTTGATTCATTGCTTTCCCGGTACACCGCCGGAGGCATTCATATAGAGTCATATTTTGTTCTAGTATCGAGTTGTAATCATTGAGTTGTGAATAAATAGAAGTGTGATGATCATCATTAATAGAGCATTGTCCCAAAAAAGGAAAGGCCAAATAAAAAGGCCCCAAAAAAAAGAAATAAAAAGGGGCAATGCTACTATCCTTTTTTCCACACGTGTGCTTTAAAGTAGCACCATGATCTTTATGATAGAGAGTCTCTTGTTTTGTCACTTTCATATACTAGCGGGAATTTTTCATTATAGAACTTGGCTTGTATATTCCAACAACGGGCTTCCTCAAATGCCCTAGGTCTTCGTGAGCAAGCAAGTTGGATGCACACCACCTTAGTTTCTTTTGTTGAGTTTTCATACATTTATAGCTCTAGTGCATTAGTTGCATGGCAATCCCTACTCCTTGCATTGACATCAATTGATGGGCATCTCCCTAGCCTGTTGATTAGCCGCGTCGATGTGAAACTTTCTCCTTTTTTGTCTTCTCCACATAACCCCCATCATATTATTCTATTCCACCCATAGTGCTATATCCATGGCTCACGCTCATGTATTGCGTGAAAGTTGAAAAAAGTTTGAGATTACTAAAGTATGAAACAATTGCTTGGCTTGTCATCAGGGTTGTGCATGATGAGAGCATTCTTGTGTGATGAAAATGGAGCATGACCAAACTATATGTTTTTGTACGGATGAACTTTCTTTTGCCATGTTATTTTGAGAAGACATGATTGCTTAGTTAGTATGCTTGAAGTACTATTATTTTTATGTCAATATTAAACTTTTGTATTGAATGTTTCAGATCTGAACATTCATGCCACAATAAATAAAATTACATTGAGAATTATGCTAGGTAGCATTCCACATCAAAATTCTGTTTTTAACATTTACCTACTCGAGGACGAGCAGGAATTAAGCTTGGGGATGCTTGATACGTCTCCAACGTATCTATAATTTTTGATTGTTCCATGCTATTATATTATCTGTTTTGGATGTTAATGGGCTTATTTATACACTTTTATATTATTTTTTGGACTAACCTACTAACCCAAGGTCTAGTGCAAATTGCTGTTTTTTTGCCTATTTCAATGTTTCGCAGAAAAGGAATATCAAACGGAATCCAAACGGAATGAAACCTTCGGGAGGGTTATTTTTGGAACAAATGTGATCCAGGGGACTTGGAGTGGACGTCAAGAAATCAACGAGGAGGCCACGAGGGAGGGAGGTGCGCCTGCCCCCCTGGGCGCGCCCCCACCCTCGTGGCTCCACCGACCTACTTCTTCCTCCTATATATACCCATATACCCCGAAAACATCCAGGAGCACCACGAAACCCTATTTCCACCGCCGCAACCTTCTGTACCCAAGAGATCCCATCTTGGGGCCTTTTCCGGAGCTCCACCGGAGGGGGAATCGATCACGGAGGGCTTCTACATCAACACCATAGCCTCTCCGATGATGTGTGAGTAGTTTACCTCAGACCTTCGGGTCCATAGTTATTAGCTAGATGGCTTCTTATCTCTCTTTGGATCTCAATACAAAGTTCTCCTCGATCTTCTTGGAGATCTATTTGATGTAACTCTTTTTGCAGTGTGTTTGTCGACATCCGATGAATTGTGGGTTTATGATCAAGTTTATCTATGAACAATATTTGATTCTTCTCTGAAATCTTTTATGTATGATTGGTTATCTTTGCAAGTATCTTTGAATTACCAGTTTGGTTTGGCCTACTAGATTGATCTTTCTTGCAATGGGAGAAGTGCTTAGCTTTGGGTTCAATCTTGCGGTGTCCTTTCCCAGTGACAGCAGGGGCAGCAAGGCACGTATTGTATTGTTGCCATCGAGGATAAAAAGATGGGGTTTATATCATATTGCTTGAGTTTATCCCTCTACATCATGTCATCTTTCTTAATGCATTACTCTGTTCTTATGAACTTAATACTCTAGATGCATGCTGGATAGCGGTCGATGTGTGGAGTAATAGTAGTAGATGCAGAATCGTTTCGGTCTACTTGTCGCGGACGTGATGCCTATATACATGATCATGCCTAGATATTCTCATAATTATGCACTTTTCTATCAATTGCTCGACAGTAAATTTTTTCACCCACCGTAATACTTATGCTATCTTGAGAGAAGCCACTAGTGAAACCTATGCCCCCTGGGTCTATTCTCTATTATATTAATCTCCCGTCAACTAGCTATTTCTGGCACCATTTATTTTGCAATCTTTACTTTTAATTTATATCATAAAATACCAAAAATATTTATCTTATTATTATTATCTCTATCAGATCTCACTCTCGTAAGTGATCGTGAAGGGATTGACAACCCCTTTATCGCATTGGTTGCGAGGTTCTTATTTGTTTGTGTAGGTACGAGGGACTTGCATGCAGTCTCCTACTGGATTGATACCTTGGTTCTCAAAAACTGAGGGAAATACTTACGCTACTTTGTTGCACACCCTTTCCTCTTCAAGGGAAAAACAACGCAGTGCTCAAGAGGTAGCAAGTTGTAGGGCGCGGTGACCACGGATGAAGTGAAGGATGTTGGCGGCGTCCATGGTGGTGCAGGGAAACTCGCAACCGCTGCGTATGTGGAGAATGAGGTGGCGGGCTCCGCCTCAGCGCTACCGGAGCAGAAGGTGACGATGTCGAGCAGTGCAGTCCATCCCGATGCGCAGCCTGGCGAGCAGCAGGAGGTATTTGCACTTGCTTGTTAGTTGCAATATTTATGATATTAGCTTGTAGAGTTAGTTGCATTGGTTAGATTGTGATTTGTACGGTAGTACAGATGGTTAGATTAGTTGGTTTGACGGATCGGCCGGGGTTTTCTGTATGGGGGGAGGGTCGATGGGGGTTTTTGTACTAGGGTTTTTTGGATTACATTCATTGCAAAAATTCTAGATAGATTTGTATGAGAGATAGGGATCTCTGTGCATCAATGCTACACAGATGTATGCTTATTAGATTTGTTTTTAGCGACCCTTGTTTTTAATGCTACACAGATTGGGGGTTTTAATGCTACAGACATGTATGCTTATTAGATTGCGTCCCTATTTGATTTGTTTTTGAATGCTACGCAGATTGGGGTTTTGAATGTCATATGCCCAAATGGAATCCATTGATTAAGAAGTTATTTTATTCATTAGTATATAAATTTGTCCACAATATGTAGTTATATTAGCTCTGTAGTTCAATGTGTGTGCATGACAATGGAAAATGCAACCCAGATGCAAATAGTATCATAGTATATTAGCCCTATGATCAATGTGTCATGTGTGCATATCTAAATTTTCAATTGGCTTCTATATTTACTAGTGATGGATGTAATTGTATATTTAGGAGGATGATGGCTGGGGGAAAAAGAGGAAGATGGCCCTTACTGGGTTTGACCCGTACGATTCAGAGTATAGTGACGACGAAGAATATGAGGTAAGCCTACTTAAAATTTAGATTGTTCATTTAGTTCCTTTGACATGGTGTATATGAATCTATAGTGTATTAATATAATTCATTCATGTGTGCAGTATGATTCTGGAGAAGATGTGTACAAGGGCAACATGGCGTCCTTCACTGTGAAGGAGGTGGAGAAGATCAAGGCCAAGGGAGTTGCTTCCTTCTACAACCGCAAGATCAAGAAGTGGCACTGCCTCTACTGTACCACCAAGTCAAAGCCGAAGGATGGCCGCTTCGATCACCTTGTGTCTCATGCAGAGGATGTAGCGATTCGCGGGGAGGACTACAAGATGAGGCGCCAGCATGCTGCCCTCGCGAAGGCCCTGACTCCGGTGTGATGTGATGATGTTTTATCTTTGGGATACTTTTGGTAAACTGAATGTGGCTGTTTGATAAACTTTGTGTGGTGGTATCTAAACTTTGTGTGTGATCTATGGTAGTAATGTATTGTGCTATCTATATTTGTCTATCCTTAAATTTGCCTGTGGTGTATGGTATGTTCTGTTTAGATGTTGTGAGCTATAAGTTTAGGTGCTGCAATGACCACACATGTTGCTTCACTGATCAGACATGCTGCAAACAATAAGAGCAAATAGTCCATCATTTTATCCAATATTCCAATAGCAGAGCAAAAAACAACATTTGAATGAAGATGTAATGATTTTTGTAATAAAGGAGTATTATCCTAATTATTTGTCTCATGTTTATTAATCAAATGCATGCTTTTTCCCACCAGCATATCTCATTATCCGATGTTTTGAACTGACATTCGACAGGACAGTATAAATTCAAAAAATGCAAAAAAAACCTTGGCAACCTATCTACGTTTGTGTAGGAGATCATGTGTGAAAAATTTGAGGTGATTTAGAGGAGGTCAAAAAAATTTGAATTGGAGAAATGTGCTCCAAATGAGCTCCCAGGCGGTAAACAACCCCATTTGTAATCAAGTTTTTTTGCACCTACTCTAAATGTGCCAAATGCTTTTTTATTAACACCTATTCAATCTATGTAGTGTAGATTCGAAGTCTCGCTATTTTTTTTAATTAATCTTCATATTTTTACATTTTCTTTTAAACAATATGCTTTAATAAAAACTATTGAAAACATGTTTAAAATATGAAAATGGAAAACTAAGTTTAGATCCTTCTTATTCACTATGAAATAAAGCTTTGGTGATTTTTTGATTTTTTAAATTTTCAAAAACAGAAGGTAACCATACCTCCTCTCCTCGAACTCTATGAAATGTTGTACGTGGTAGTTCATATGTGTGAAGGTTTTTTCATGAAAATGACCATAGACCAAGTTTATGATTTTTTGTTGGTAACATGTCACATAAGACAACATTGTGCGTAGGCTTTATATTTTTTTGATTTTTAAATTAATGGTGCTCATTTGACCTTGATTGTGCCAGCTAGGTTTTTTAAAAAAAATATCCGTATACCAAGTTTAGTATTTTTCCTCGTTAGTGTGTCTTATAAAACGACGAACGGCGCAGGTTTCATATTTTTTCGATTTTTTAAAATTAGTTATGCTTAGTCAAAGCCTTGGAAACCACGTTGGCCAGCTCAAAACCCCTCTAAACCCCGCGGAGTTTCGCCTAACCCTAGCTCCGAACGTCAGCCGCCCGATCATACCCTGGCGCCAAGCGACAGCCCTCAGATGTGGTCTTCTAGAAGGAATTCGGTGGGCATGCTGCGTGCAGGCTCCACGTTGTTGGATCACATGGGCGGCTCCGCATCGTTGGATCGTGGGGCGATCCGCGAGAGGCGATCATGTTGGTTGTGCTCGGCTGCTCGCCCACCACTGACTTCGTGAAAAAACGTAGTTATTGGGCCCAAAAGGAAACCAAGCTCTGGTTGGGCCGTCGAATTGCGTCGTTTTTTGCATCATTTGCTCTGTTTTTTTAACGTGTTGGCTATGTTCTTTTGCATCGTTTGAAATTACACAACAATTGACATTGCCTGGAAAATTTAGTCCTTTTTGTTCAATACAAATGCAAATTGACCAAATTTATAAGGGTTAAATTTATTTTTATCATGCAAAATGGCCACAAACTATTCAAAAATTGTTTTTTGTTCATATAATATATATGACCACGGATTCCCACGCATGTAATTAGATTCTTTTTCTTCTTCTTTTCAAACCACGGTTTCCCACGCGTGTACACTCCCGATGCCATGGCGAAATAACACGTAGCACTACGGCTATTTAAGCCACCCTCTGCCTCTGCCATCCCTCATCCATCTCCCATCCTCTGCCATCTGCCCTTCTTGCTCTTCGACCCCTTCTCCTTCTTTTGCACATCCCTCAGTCATGCAGTATATCGAACCAACCTACTGCTTCCCACCCACTGTGTCGGAGAGGCTCTACCCTACCGGCGTGTACATTGAGCGCACTCTACGTGTGTGGGCGATATCAAGGTGGAGGACCGCAAGGAACTTCACCGAATTCTTCCTCGGGCCGGCTACCGCCACCTCCCGCGGGGATCTCCAACGATGTTCCGCGTCGAGGAGGTCATCCAAAACGGGGTGGTGGTTGCTCTCCTTGCCCACTTCACCGACACATTCAATGCCTTCTACTTCCTTGGCCGGGTGTTTTGGTGTGGCTGCGAGTTCATCGCTTTCACCATCCACAACATGTTCACGAAGTACACCAACATCTTCCCCACCGTGTCGTGCATGCACACTCTTTCGTACCCCATCGACAACGCCCCCGAGGAGCAGTGAAGGGCGCCCGGAGGAGGAGCGAGGTGGAGAAGGCGGTGGCTAGGGTTCTAAACCCTCTATCTATTTTTTGAGTCTATGTTATGTTAAGATGTAATTGAACTATGTTGGAGATGCTATGGGCTTGTTGGCTCTTTTATAAGTTTTATTATTAAGTTTTCTATCAATTCTATTATTAAGTTCTTCCTAATTTGAACTATATGATCGTGGTATGGACTTGTTGGCCCTATCTACATATCTGTTGATTGTTTTCTTGGAGAGCTCGCTTTGTTAGTAATCACCTAGTACAAGCAACCACAACGAACCCTTCTCTTTTTTTACACAAGTCACAAATATGTAGCCACCTAGCTAGTGCATGCAGCCACAAAAATATAAAATATAAAACATATTGTTCAATTTATTTGTCGTAGAAAAACGGATGCGCATGCGAGTGGATCGAAAAGGCTGAAACTAATCGTAAAAAAACGATGCTCTAAATCGAAGAGACAAGCGTGCGAGAAGAGAGGAACCAGCGGCAGCAACCATTGCTGCATCTGTGGCGGCTGGCGTGCACGAAAGCGGCTCGGTCAGTGCATCGTGGCGGCATGCATCAACACATGCAGGCTCGGTCGGTGCATCGTGGCGGCGCGCATCGACGCATGCAGGCAAGCTTGCTGGGTGAATGCATAGCAGGCTTCTTTTGTGGCGCGCACAGGCATTTAATTCAAGGAACGACTCAACAAAACCACAGCCCAACGGTCGAACAGCGACACCGCCCAACGCGTCCCCACTTGTCAGAGTTAACGGTCAAGTCATTGACCCGACGGCAATGTCTGTTGTGACCTGTTCTGAGGGTTACGGACAAGGAAGTAGGGAAAACTGAGCAAAAATTAAGAGCACGGAGATGAATGAGTAGAGCTAAGGAACGAGGGGCACAGTTGTAAAAATCTCTAGATTTTATTGATAATGTCGTAGCGGTGCGGTTGTAGTTGTGGGGCTGTCCCAGCCAGTAGTGGGCCCTTTATTTTCCTCAGATTTCTATTGGGGTAGCTTGTAGAAGTCGTTCATGGCATTCCATATCCCATGAGATAGAGCAAAAGAGAGATGATGAGAAAAGACGACATGACCTACGAAAATGTATGGCTGAAATAAAAGTTTGTCTTAATAAGGAGAGAAAGGGGATAGAGCGGTGAGTGGGGTCCACCAGACGCTCGTCGCCCACGTAAAAGGCGAAAAGCGAGTCATGATTATAGCCGGTTGAGGGCATATACAATGGTGGCATATAGATACATATGCCTCATGACAAAAAGTAATTTGAGACATCTATATTTATTTTTTCTGTCCAATGCAAGCTATCACTAGTGGGCCTTATTAAGAAATAGAAAATAAAGACTCTAGTACACATGCATTTCTACTTTTTATTCCAACATTTTCAGCTTTTGTCATCGGACCACACTTTTTTGTTCAAGCACCCGTCTTCTAGAGAGGATCCCGTTTCCCTATCCGAACCTACTTTACGTCATATCCGATCCTACATGGCATGCGAGGCATCACCTTAAAACTATGCATTGTACACGCCCTGACAAGAATCAATTTTCTTTCTTTATTTGATGACTTCGGCCCGACCGACAATGTGTACGTGGATTTTGGTATCGTTCATTTGATGATGTGCGTTGAAGTTACCCTCATGATAGAACACAACATCTATCAGCCAGAACAGCCAGAACCACGCATTACACACACACACACACACACCAACAGTGCGAGAGGCGCCCCCTTGCTTGAGCGCGACTATGTGTCACTTGGTGCGAGACCGAACAAGGTCTCCCTGAAGCAGGCAACAATGGGTGGCCCAGCGCGCTGGACATCCACCAGACTTAAGTGCTCGTTTTCCCCCACTTTATTTAATTTTTTTATTTATGTTTCAAAATATTTTAAACGTATATATTATAAAAATCACTTTACATTAAATTTCGAATAGATGTTAATGATGCATTTTTAAAATCTTACACATGTATAGAAAATTGTTTCTAATGTATATGAAAAATGTGCAACGTGTATGAAAGAAATAGACATCAAAATATATATCTTAAAAAATGCTAAACCTGTATAAAACTATGTTTCTGATGTATAAAAAATATGTAAATGGCGTACGGAAAAATTATACACCAACATATGTTTTAAAATGTTAGTCATATATTTCAAGAATGTTGGATGTGTATAAAAATGTTCCTGGTGTATAGGAAAAATGTATGGTATGTATGGATTCTTTTTAAAATTAGAACCAATGTTTGAAAAAAAAGGTTTAGGATGTACCTGGAAAATGTTAAACGTGTATAAGGATTTTTTTTTTTGATGTATACAAAAATTGTACAATTTGTATGCAAAAATAGACATCAAAACATATATATGAAAATTGTTAATCATGTACTTAAAAAATGTTGAACGTGTATAAGTAAAATGTTTCCAATGTATATGGAAAATGTCCATTTTTTATGAAAAAAGTAGACATCAAAACGTATATCTGGAAAAGGTTAATGATGCATTTGAAAAATGTTTAATGAGTATACAAAAAAAATTTCTTATGGTATTCAAAAAATATATACTATGTATGAAAAAATGGACCTTAAAAAATATTTTTAAATGTCAATCATATATTTAAAAAGATAAGCATATATAATAACAAATATTTATAATCTGTATGAAAAATAAAGGAGACATTAAAACATATATTTGAAAAAAAAATTAATCTGGTATTTAAAAATTGCTAAACATGTATAAGAAATGTATCTAGTGTATACAAAAAATTGTAGACTTACATTAAGAAACCTGAAGAAAACGAAAATGAAGAAAAGGAAAAGGCTAGAAAGCGAAGGAAGAAACATAGAAAACAAAAGAAAAATTAATAAGAAAAACTGAAAAGGAAACAAACAAAACGAAAATAAAAACAAAAACAACAAAAAACAGAAGAAAACCCGGAAAACTATTGCAAAACAGCCCCAAACCATGCTACGGTACTGGGCCGGCGAGGGGAGCATACATCTCACAACAGGCCAGATATAGCTCCCACCGTAATTGTTATGTATCGCCCATACTGATATATAATAGGGCTCGCCCACAGTCGCTACAGTACCAGACCGGTCCATTTTTGCTTGTTC
This sequence comes from Triticum urartu, assembly GCF_056163025.1. Classification (NCBI taxonomy): domain Eukaryota; kingdom Viridiplantae; phylum Streptophyta; class Magnoliopsida; order Poales; family Poaceae; genus Triticum; species Triticum urartu. The sequence continues at coordinate 174,694,009 of NC_141874.1, read as the reverse complement.
GCGCGTTTGTCCCGTTGCGCACTGTCGCGGGCACATTTGCTTCGCCGGTCGTGTTTTTTTTTGTTCAGTTTTATATGTTTATTTTATGGTTTTTATTTGTATCCTCCGGTTTTCTTTTATTTCCCTTTTTTTCTATGGGTTTCTTTGTTTTCTTTCATCGGTTTTCACCTATTTTCTCTGGTTTTATTTTTTATTCCATTTTCCTTTTTTAACACATTTCTACATTTTTCATACACATTGTACATTTTTCCTATGCGTTAGGAACATTTTTTAAACATGTTTAACATATTTTAAATACATGATTAACATTTTTATAATATATCTTTTGATGTCTAATTTTTTTCATACACGTTGTATATTTTATTTTACATATAATATTTTTTATAAATGTTTCGTAATGTTTAAATACATTTTTACAAAAAAGTGCTTTGAACATTTTTTTAATGCATGTTGGAATTTTTTAATGATAAAAACATATTTTATTGAAAAAAAATCTCAAGTTTTATACACGGCCCATAAGAAATTCCATACGAATTCGGCCAGCCGTCAAGCACGCGCTATTATTAGCCCACGAGAGCTCACAAACCTCTTCGGCCATTTCCCTCCTTCGCCTCCTTCTTCCTCTCCTTATCCACAATTTCCATACCAATCCACTCGGCCTTCCCCTCGCTACCACTCCGCCTGCTGCCGCGCCATGGCGCTCCACGCCGTCTCCCCTGCGGCGGCGGCCTCCCCGCCCTGCGCCCTCTCCTCTGCCCGTCTGCCCCAGCGCCCAGGTTGCTCCTCCTTCCTCCGCGCTTTCCCGCTTCGTTGAAACCCGCGAGTATCACCCGTGTTCTGCTTTTATCATTCACGATACGGGTTGCGGCGTAGTAAGCACTGTAGCGCTAAGACGAACCCCAGGTCAGGAATGCGATGGCATGCAAATGCCGGTGCTTTTATCGCTTCTCCGTTCACGGCACAACCTTTGCAGTTAGGTTGCTGTTTGCATTGAGCCAACATATAGAGAAACTAAGACTGAATCGGATTTGGAATGGCAAGCTCTATACTCCACTGTGCACTTGGATATGTAATTGAGAGTCATTTCAGCCTGCATTTCACGATACTTGTGGAAAATATGTACTACTAGTATTACTTTACTTGTGGTTTTGAGCTAATGTCTTCCCCAGGCTGTTGAAATACTAGTACGTATTTCTTTGCACTTAAATGGTTAGATATCAGGAAACCATTGACAGCTGTTATCCTTCACAATTCAGGGTCATTCAGAAGTGACCGAAGCCATTTATAAATCGATGTATCTCATGAAATTCATCACTGGATGTTTGCTGTTTGTCGTGGAAAACTGGTGAGATGGATGTAGTAGCTAATGTGGCTCCAAGTAACTAGTTTCTACTCCCTCGGAATTAGTTGACACTCAAACGGATGTATCTAGACGTATTTCAATGCTAGATACATCTGTTTGAGCATCAACTAATTCCGGACTGAGGAAGTAGATAAGAGTAGACTGCTGTATTCACATAATTTCATCAGCAAGGAATAATGTGACAAGGCATCATCAGTCATCAGAGCATATTGCATTCAACATGTTGTGGTTCTTTCTCAGTACTGTTTCTACCTTATTGTAATTCCTACTAGTTTACCAAGCAACCAGAGTACATATTCCTACTAGAACTCAATGTTGGGCAAGGTCTCATCAGAGAATACTGTATTTCACAGGTTGTGGTTGTCTCTCAAACCGTTCATCCCTGTTAAGTTCGTCCACAAACTTCATGAAATTTCAGTCTGGAGCAGTGGGTTTCTTTGGTGTGCCTTTGGTTCTTCAACACTCGGACAAGAGGCGAGTAGTTTTGCATTTAAATAATTCTTGTACTTGATGAGCTTCAAGTTAGTCTTCGTTAACTTGTGATTATCATGTATCAGAGCAGTTTTGAGGCATGCCACTAATGAAGAAATTGAGGAAGAAAAGATGATCGTTGAAGAACAAGCTGTAAATAACAATGCAACTCTGTATTAGAAGTGTTAATATTTGCCTTGTAAAGTCTTTTAGCATGGTGCTAACTAGCTGGCACTATGTATTGTCAGAAAGAAAAGATGGAGAAGGCCATTGAAACAGTTCAATCGAACTTCAATACCGTCAGGACTGGGCGGGCAAACCCGTCTATGCTCGACAGGATTGAGGTTTGATGATTATTCCTTTTTTTTATATTCTGAAAGTAACAATTGCATGATAGCACCTGTCATTCCGTGTAATGTCCTTTCTGTATCTGTATAACAATTTAATTGGCTTACTCCATAACTAGGCTACGTGTGAACCAGTAGTTATTTCAGTAGGCTAATAGTTACCATTAAATTCTGAACTGATATCAGTGGAACAATGTGTGGTCAATACAATTCATTGATATTGTTTGGAAACAATTGAATTAGCGTATGCAATTATGGCTAAAGCACAAAGAGGTTACTGTGCAATGGTGAAGCTGCTCATATGGCGAATAATTCCTTGCAGGTTGAGTACTATGGAACTCCTGTAAACTTGAAGACTATTGCACAGATAAATACCCCAGATGCGACTTCTCTTCTTATCCAACCATATGACAAGTCTTGGTAAGCTATTTATCGTCCCCAGTTTAGGCATAGCTTGGTATTGCTTTGTACGTCCCGTGTTGTTGACATATATATACTGTGCAGCCTCAAGCTCATTGAGAAAGCTATAGTTGCTGCAAATATTGGGGTAACACCAAGCAATGATGGAGAAGTGATACGAGTCACTGTCCCACCATTGACATCTGACCGCAGAAAGGTTTGTGCATTACATTTCCAACCTCTTGTGCTTAAATTAGTAGTATTGTGCATTTAAATTCTGGCTCGTTTGGTCACACTTTTAGTTTGCATGATTGTGCCTATTTCTTCTTCCTTGTGTTAAAATTCAATTGGAAAATATGACAACAACAAATCCTAATATGCACACCATTTCTCGAATCATAATAGTAAGGAGACTTTAATAATTCATATCTGAGACCTAGACACACCAGCTAAGAGAAAAGATAACTCTTGTACTAAAATATGTTTCTGAAACTTATGTGATTCCCAAGTGACACCTTCACTGATTGTTAGCACCATAAAATACAACATTCTTTAACTCAAAGAAGATCAGAAATTGATTTGAACATGATGCGTAAAAAGGGCATGTTTTTTCTAGTGAACATTTTAGATGGATTATCTGGTAAGTGTTGCGTGCTGCTTAAGTGTAGTTGTTCAAGCATAGGAATTTTCTATAGCTTGATAACATGTCCAATCTATAGGTTTTGCACAGATAATAAAATTATTATACCTTTTTTCCCAATTAATCTTCTCTTTTTTCATGGGGCAGGAAATGACAAAAACCGTAGCCAAGTTATCTGAAGAAGGCAAGGTACAACCTCACCTCGGCACACATTATACATTCTTTTCAGCAGAATATTTATAATTATATTTATACCGGGGCTTAATTTTCTGTACAACGTTTTCATGCATTTTGTTTATGATTGGCCACCCTACTTGCACTATTTCAACAGTTTGAAGTATATCTGAAGCCTTTATGCATTTGCGGATAAGTTATTTTATCTCACCTTTACAAATTACTTCTGTTGTAATTGTGATGTACATTAGATAAAATTTAACAACAACCACGTATGAACTGTTGACGTTTCATGAAAGTTGTTAAATCACATGCTCTTTACTGTGTCTGTTACACATAAATTGGTGTATAGAAATGTTTTTTTCCGAACTTGGTAAAAGTCATGTCGATCTCTGTTCTTTTCTGCTGTTGTTCTAACATCTGTAGATGCTCATGCTTTAGTATATACAAGATGTTGAGTTGCACGATAATTTTCATGAAATATTGTGATTTCCTTCTCCTTAGTGGATCCTAATAAGAATGGGTGATAATTATGACTTTTTTTTCAGGTTGCTATCAGAAACATAAGACGAGATGCAATCAAAGCCTACGATAAGCTAGAGAAGGTTTGCTCTTCTCAGCTGGTACTAGTTCGGACTATTCTACCTTTGCCCTCAGATTAACAGCTCGCGCTTGTATACATAGGAAAAGAAACTTTCTGAAGATAATGTGAAGGATTTATCAGCCGATCTACAAGTGAGGATACACACTTCCATGCCCCCCTGTAGTTAGTATAACGATGCATTGGGGACTAAGACTAACTTCTTGTGCAAATTCTACAGAAAATCACAGACGAGTACATGAAAAAGGTTGAAGCCATCCAAAAGCAGAAGGAACAGGTACTTTAGTCCATAAGATGGTCCTGCTTATCTCTTCAATGCTACTCCTGTCTTAAGATAATTGGTTAATTTGACGCAACTAGTAAAAAATGGCTTCGCTTGATGCCAAAGGAGTTACTGTATTATTCATCATCACTCGAGAACCATGGAAAAATAAACAAAAACTTATCGATTTCCCTTTTCAGGAGCTGAGCAAGGTTTAGATCCTGACCCGACTGAACAAAAACTGGTGAGTCGCATTTCGTCCTGTGAAGTACCTTGGCTATGTTAAAGAAACTGATTTATCAGCAACCAACACATTTGCTGGGTTATCACAGAACCGTGCTCCTAAAACGGCAGTCGTTTCATCAAATTAGCAGCTAACACGTGAATTTCTGCAGGCTACATGTTTTCTGAAGCCCTCCTCGTCATCGGATGGTTGCCACTGCGCTGGGATGCACTCATTGGGTTGTTGGAGTCTTGCTAAAACTGATGGATGCGAGTTCAGACAGTGCCGCTGCGTCCATCGTTTCCCTTTTGTAATTAGGCCTTCCCCGTCTTGCTGCCCGACTGCCATTGTCAATATTTCCATGAATTAAATTCTGTGATGTGCACTCTAAAAGTTCTTTTCACGTTTCGTTTGCTAATTATACACCCGGGGCCGGGCTCCACTACAATCGGGTGCCACAAATTGGGCAAGTTCTTTCCATGTTTCAGAGATTGAAACGAGGATTTACTGTAACTTTTGACACGATATGCCGGCCACCGGCTGTAGCCAGTGTATCATGGGTCCCGCGTGAAAATATCCACACATCAGCGACGATGACTTGCAGGGCGACACGTCCCTTGTCGACAACGACCAGGCTGCGATAATTACGGACGCTGGTGCCGGCCCCACGGAAGGACGGGCCGGACTCGTGTGGCAGTGGTAGGGCCGGCCACCAATCGGCGGGTGGTCCCGGCGTACAGTACGTCCCATTCCTGTGCTCTCCACTAGGATCGAGTGATGGTGACTCCGGTAGGCAAAGTATTCATTGCCGGCATGGACCGGTAAGCATTTTGAATGCTGTGCTAGTGCTCGAGTAGGAGTGCTACTTCATGTGTCCGTCAGATATCACCTCAACGATAGGAGAAGCGGCAATTAGCAAATTATTACCACCATGCAGTTCGTTTTGTTCTCATGGCTGTTTTCCTTTTTGCAAGGCTAGGAAAATGATCCCCTTCAAAAAATGGAAAATGGCCATTCGATTAGACGGTGCTAATGTGTTGGAGTACTACTAGCATCGCTTCGGACAAGAAAAGGCGGAGGAGTGCGTGCGTGCGTTGGGCGCAGTCTAGGAAACACGTCAAATTCTCAGAGGCTTCAAGACTGAAGCGGCGGAAAAGGATGCTCGAAAGTGGAACCGATCACCCAGGAGGAAATGCGCAGCAAGCAACCGACGAAGACAACATATATATAGGTCAAACTTTGAGGGGACAAGAAGGAGAACCCGGCGAAAGTTGGAAAGAGGCAGATCAGATCGACCGAACAGTTCAACCGAGGCAGACGGAGAATCAAAAACAAAACCAACAAGAACGCACCGGCCAGGGCGGAAATGGAAGGTAGCAAGTCGATGGCCGCTCCCCGCCGTCGTCATCTCGCTTCCGTCGCCGTTCTCCCGGGCAGCGGCAGCGCAGATCTCCACGGCACCCGACGGCGGTGACGATGGCGTAGGAGAGGAGAAAGAAAGCCGCCCTCGTCGCCGTGGTATTCCTCTGCTCTCCTCGTCTTTTCAGAGAGCGCGGCGCCCTCTGCCTTTGTACTGTCCCTTGGGTTGACTATACCATGCCGACTGCACATAACGTCAGCCACTGTAATCTGTGGAGGGTAGTACTAGTACTGGTGGACATGGGGAGGGGTGAAAAAGCTGGTGGGTCCCATGCTTCCGTGGCCCCAGCATCTGCTGTCTATTCATGCGGGCCCACCCCTGAAATATTTACTCGCCGAGTAGTGCAACGACAACCGGCCGATAGTGGGACCCGCGGCTTATCAAGACGGCATATAGTAGCAGAACTATACGGACACGGCAGCGGGTCGGCGTGGCCCCACGCGTACGTGGACCCAGGTGGGCGCGGAAAGCAGATTGGACCGCGGTGCGGAGGGGCCCGCGGCTATCCCTGTCGCGATGAGATCTCGGGGCTCTCGACGTCGAGAGGCGAGCTGATCTGGACCGTGCACTCGTTCAGGCACCATCGCCGGCCACCGGAGACCGGACGATGTGGATTGGTCGATCGCGGAGAGGATATGGTAGCTGGGTACTCGTGTGTTCTGATTTTTGGTCAACAAAATAGTTTTCTTTTCTTTTACGCGGTCAATAAGATATTTTTCAACCCCCACCTCAAAAAACTCCAACTCCACAGATAAAAAACAAGATACATTTCAGATTGGCTAGAGATATTTTAAGATATCCGCTGGCATCCAAGCATGGAATGTGCAATGGATATAGAATAGAGAGTAAAGAATTCAAGTGCTCGGATTGCTCCATATAGTGATCTAAACTAATTTATATTTCTTTACAGAGGAACTACTTTAGAATTAACACACTATTATACATGTATTTTATTTGTCGGGTATTGAAAGATTTCACAATTGATGTATCTTGTTAGAAAAAACATAGTTTTTTTTTGTTTTAGTGATAAGAACTATATTTTAGATTAACATATGATAACTCTCTGTTTAGTGAAATAAATTGTCATGTTAGATATTATTTTCTTAGAGCAATCCGAGCACTCAGTTCGCTATCCTGGACTGCTCTAAGATAGCGAACGGAGCATTGGAAATGCCCTTTGTTCTTGGGTCACCAGATATGGGAAAAACAATAATTAAAAAAAATAGAAGTTTTTTGGAATAAACTCGACTTTTTTCTGCACAAGTACATAAATTTTTGTGATAAAAACTATCGTTGACTTTAGGGCAAAAAGTAAAATTTATTGCTATATAGAAGTCATTATTCACACTTTTTGGCCTATTTTTTTGTTTCTTTACTTGAAGTCAACGTTTTCTTTCTTTTGTGATTTTTTTTGTTGTGAGTAAAATGGAAGGCCAAGTTTATTTCAAAAATATTTTTAGAATTTTTTTACTTTTTATTGAATTCCATTTTTTCATATAGGATGTATATACACCCAGGAACCAAATGTTCTTGTCCACTCGTCGTTCCGATAGCTATGTTCGTTATGGTAGAATCAACCCGCCAAGGTTCAAGTCTCATATTTGGCACTGGTGCTCGCTTTTTTTGGAATTACCTTATTTTTTTTAGCGATGCTTGTGTAGTACAAGGAGACATCCCTGTTTTGACTACAGGGCATGTTTGGTGACTTCGTCAATCTCAAAATATTGTGTCAACTTAGTATCTCGGCGGTGCTGATAGGGATAGGGTGTGCGTCCGTCCGTTCAAAGGGGTGAGTGTATGTGCGTATATGTGAGCATCGTGTATGTGTGTATATGTGAGCATCCAGCGAACAGACGGTCGCGCTCCGCCTCGCTGACGTGGAGCCGCCATCGCTTGCGGCGGATGGCACGGGAAGTTTTCACGGATTCGTACAACGCTCGTTGCTCATTTAGTATGCCCAGATTCTCTGTGACCATAGCCACGATGGCCCCCTTGTTCGCCTACTCGCTGACGATCTGGCCCTCCGAGCTGGTGCTGCTCGAGGAGTTGCAGGTTGTACCGCTGCTCCTCTTGCAACATCCGAAACACGGAGACCGGCGTCATCGTGTACTCCTCCTGCGGCACATCCGCCATGACATTGTTGAAGTGTGCTTGCCCTATGGTGAACCCGGCGACTAGCGTGGGTGCCTGTTCCTAATCGGACGCCTCATCCATCGTCCGGTCCTCGTCATCCAAGCTCTCCTCCAGCGAGTTTGGAGGTAGTCCTGCCTCTATGCGTTGCACGCGTCGGGCTTGCGAGTCGTGCAAAAGGTCCACGATCTCATGTCGGCGCCACGTGGAGAACCTCTTCCTGAAGGAAATATGCCCTAGAGGCAATAATAAAGTTATTATTCATTTCCTTATATCATGATAAATGTTTATTATTCATGCTAGAATTGTATTAACTAGAAACATAATACATGTGTGAATACATAGAAAAACAGAGTGTCACTAGTATGCCTCTACTTGACTAGCTCGTTGATCAAAGATGGTTATGTTTCCTAACCATAGACATGAGTTGTCATTTGATTAACGGGATCACATCATTAGGAGAATGATGTGATTGACTTGACCCATTCCGTTAACATGGAACTTGATCGTTTAGTTTGTTGCTATTGCTTTCTTCATGACTTATACATGTTCCTATGACTATGAGATTATGCAACTCCCGTTTACCGAAGGAACACTTTGTGTGCTACCAAACGTCACAACGTAACTGGGTGATTATAAAGGTGCTCTATAGGTGTCTCCGAAGGTACTTGTTGGGTTGGCGTATTTCGAGATTAGGATTTGTCACTCCGATTGTCGGAGAGGTATCTCTGGGCCCTCTCGGTAATGCACATCACTTAAAGCCTTGCAAGCATTGCAGCTAATGAGTTAGTTGCAGACTGATGTATTACAGAACGAGTAAAGAGACTTGCCGGTAACGAGATTGAACTAGGTATTAAGATACCGACGATCGAATCTCGGGCAAGTAACATACCGATGACAAAGGGAACAATGTATGTTGTTATGCGGTCTGACCGATAAAGATCTTCGTAGAATATGTAGGAGCCAATATGAGCATCCAAGTTCCAATATTGGTTATTGACCGGAGACGTGTCTCGGTCATGTCTACATTGTTCTCGAACCCGTAGGGTCCGCACGCTTACCGTTACGACGACAGTTTCATTATGAGTTTATATGTTTTGATGTACCGAAGGTTGTTCGGAGTCCCGGATGTGATCACGGACATGACGAGGAGTCTCGAAATGGTCGAGACATAAATATTGATATATTGGAAGCCTATGTTTGGACATCAGAAGTGTTCCGGGTGAAATCGACATTTTACCGGAGTACCGGGAGGTTACCGGAACCCCCCGGTAACCTAATGGGCCTTAATGGGCCTAGTGGAGGAAGTAGAGAGGAGGCCAAGGGGCAGCCACGCGCCCCTCCCCCCAAGTCCGAATTGGACAAGGAGGGGGGGCAGCGCCCCCCTTTCCTTTCCCCTCTTTCTCTCCTTCCCCCCAAGTCCTAGTTCAACATGGAAAAGGGGGGGAGTCCTACTCCCGGTGGGAGTAGGACTCCTCCTGGCGCGCCCCTTGCCTGGCCGCACCTCCTCCCCCTTGCTCCTTTATATACAGGGGCAGGGGGGCACCCCAGAGACACAACAATTGATCATTGAATTCTTAGCCGTGTGCGGTTCCCCCCTCCACCATAATCCTCGATAATATTGTAGCGGTGCTTAGGCGAAGCCCTGCGATGGTAGAACATCAAGATCGTCACCACGCCGTCGTGCTGGCGGAACTCTTCCCCGACATTCTGCTGGATCGGAGTCCGGGGATCGTCATCGAGCTGAACATGTGCTAGAACTCGGAGGTGCCGTAGTTTCGGTGCTTGATCGATCGGGCCGTGAAGACGTACGACTACATCAACCGCGTTGTGCTAACGCTTCCATTTTTGGTCTACGAGGGTACGTAGACAACACTCTCCTCTCTCGTTGCTATGCATCACCATGATCCTTGCGTGTGCGTAGGAAATTTTTTGAAATTACTACGTTCCCCAACAGTGGCATCCGAGCCTACGTTTTATGCGTTGATGTTATGCACGAGTAGAACACAAGTGAGTTGTGGGCGATATAAGTCATATTGCTTACCAGCATGTCACACTTTGGTTCAGCGGTATTGTTGGATGAAGCGGCCCGGACCGACATTACGCGTACGCTTACGCGAGACTGGTTCTACCGACGTGCTTTGCACACAGGTGGCTGGCGGGTGTCAGTTTCTCCAACTTTAGTTGAACCGAGTGTGGCTACGCCCGGTCCTTGCGAAGGTTAAAACAGCACCAACTTGACAAACTATCGTTGTGGTTTTGAAGCGTAGGTAAGAACGGTTCTTGCTCAGCCCGTAGCAGCCACGTAAAACTTGCAACAACAAAGTAGAGGACGTCTAACTTGTTTTTGCAGGGCATGTTGTGATGTGATATGGTTAAGACGTGATGAGATATAAGTTGTTGTATGAGATGATCATGTTTTGTTGAAGTTATCAGCAACTGGCAAAAGCCTTATGGTTATCTCTCTATTGCATAAGATGCAAGCGCCAAATAATTGCTTTACTTTATCGCTATGCGATAGCAATAGTTGCAAGAGCAATTGTTGGCGAGACAACCATGTGACGACACATTGATATAGATCGAGATGATGGAGATCATGGTGTCATGCTGGTGACGATGGAGGTCATGACGATGCTTTGGAGATGGAGATCAAAGGCACAAGATGATGATGGCCATATCATGTCACATATTTTGATTGCATGTGATATTTATCTTTTATACATCTTATTTTGCTTAGTTCAACGGTAGCTTTATAAGATGATCTCTCACTAATTATCAAGGTACAAGTGTTCTCCCTGAGTATGCACCGTTGCGAAAGTTCTTCATGCTGAGACACCACGTGATGATCGGCTGTGATAGGCTCTACGTTCAAATACAACGGGTGCAAAACAGTTGCACACGCGGAATACTCAGGTTAAACTTGACGAGCCTAGCATATAACAGATATGGCCTCAAAACACGGAGACTGAAAGGTCGAGTGTGAATCATATAGTAGATATGATCAACATAGTGATGTTCACCATTGAAACTACTCCATCTCACGTGATGATCGGACATGGTTTAGTTGATATGGATCACGTGATCACTTAGAGGATTAGAGGGATGTCTATCTAAGTGGGAGTTCTTAAATAATATGATTAATTGAACTTTAATTTATCATGAACTTAGTCCTGGTAGTATTAGCATATCTATGTTGTAGATCAATAGCTCGCGTTTAGCTCCCCTGTTTTATTTTTGATATGTTCCTAGAGAAAACTAAGTTGAAAGATGTTAGTAGCAATGATGCGGATTGGATCCGTGATCTGAGGTTTATCCTCATTGCTGCACACAAGAATTGTGTCCTTAATGCACCGCTAGGTGACAAACCTATTGCAGGAGCAGATGCAGACATTATGAACGTTTGGCTAGCTCAATATGATGACTACTTGATAGTTTAGTGCACCATGCTTAACAGCTTAGAATCGGGATTTCAAAGACGTTTTGAACGTCATGGACCATATGAGATGTTCCAGGAGTTGAAGTTAATATTTCAAGCAAATATCCGAGTTGAGAGATATGAAGTCTCCAACAAGTTCTATAGCTAAAAGATGGAGGAGAATCGCTCAAGCAGTGAGCATGTGCTCGGATTGTCTGGGTACTACAATCGCTTGAATCAAGTGGGAGTTAATCTTCCAGATAAAATAGTGATTGACAGAATTCTCTAGTCATCATCACCAAGTTAGTAGAACTTAGTGATGAACTATGATATGCAAGGGATAATGGAAACGATTCCCAAGCTCTTCATAATACTGAAATCAACGAAGGTAGAAATCAAGTAAAATATCAAGTGTTGATGGTAGACAAGACCACTAGTTTTAAAAAAGGGCAAAGGGAAGAAGGGGAACTTCAAGAAGAACGGCAAGCAAGTTGCTGCTCAAGTGAAGAAGCCCAAGTCTGGTCCTAAGCCTGAGACTAAGTGCTTCTACTGCAAAGGGACTAGTCACTAGAAGCGGAACTGCCCCAAGTATTTGGCGGATAAGAAGGATGGCAAAGTGAACAAAGGTATATTTGATATACAGATTATTGATGTGTATTTTACTAGTGTTCGTAGCAACCCCTCGGTATTTGATACTGGTTCAGTTGCTAAGAGTAGTAACTCGAAACGGGAGTTGCAGAATGAACAGAGACTAGTTAAGGGTGAAGTGACGATGTGTGTTGGAAGTGGTTCCAAGATTGATATGATCATCATCGCACACTCCCTATACCTTCGGGATTAGTGTTGAACCTAAATAAGTGTTATTTGGTATTTGCGTTGAGCATGAATATGATTTGATCATGTTTATTGCAATAGGGTTATTCATGTAAGTTAGAGAATAATTGTTGTTCTGTTTACATGAATAAAACCTTCTATGGTCATACACCCCATGAAAATGGTTTGTTGGATCTCGATCGTGGTGATACACATTTTTATAATATTGAAGCCAAAAGATGCAAAGTTGAAAGTGCGTTATATCGACTAGAGGGGGGGTGAATAGGTGATTTTTATGAAAGTCTTCAAAACGTGGAAGTTATGAAGATAAACGATAGAAATAAACCTATTACCCTGCAGCGGAAGGTAGACTACACTAGGCAAGCCATAGTCAAGTATTCAATAGAGTGAAAGCACAATGACTAATAGCAGCAATGTAGTAAGGATCAGGTAGGAAGATATTGTGAAGCCACACAGAACACGCAGTCACTCAGTGAAGACAAAAGATAGTGCGAACATACAATGACTTCACAAGGAGTAACAGTAAGTAAAGGGAAGGGAAGATGAAACCAGTGACTCGCTGAAGACAATGATTTGTTGGACCAGTTCCAGTTGCTGTGACAACTGTACGTCTGGTTAGGGCGGCTAGGTATTTAAACCTTAGGACACACAGTCCCGGACACCCAGTCTTGAACACGCAGCTCAGGACACCCAGTCCTCACCGTATTCCCCTTGAGCTAAGGTCACACAGACCTTGCCCAATCACTCTGGTAAGTCTTCAAGGTAGACTCCAAACCTTCACAGACTTTGTTCACCGGCAATCCACAATGTCTCTTGGATGCTCAGAACGCGACGCCTAACCGGCTGGAGGATGCACATTCCTCAAGTGTAATAAGTCTTCAGATCACACAGACAAGAAGACTTAAGTGATGCCTAATTCTCTTTGGCTCTGGGTGGTTAGGGCTTTATCCGCGCAAGGAATTCTCTCTCAAAGGGTTCGAGGTGGGTTGCTCTCAAACGACAAAAGCCGTACTCTGAATCTGAGCAGCCAACCGTTTATGGTTGTAGGGGGTGGGCTATTTATAGCCACTTGGCAACCCGACCTGATTTGTCTGAAATGACCCTGGGTCACTAAGGAACTGACACGTGTTCCAACGGTTAGATTTCAAACTCACACGACAACTTTACTTGGGCTTCAAGCAAAGCTGACTTGCCCGACTCTGGACAAGATTCGCTCTCAAAGTCTTCACTCGAAGACATAGGTTTTGTTTAAGCATCACTTCAGTCATTCTGACTGGTTCTCTTGGACCCCACTTAACAGTACGGTGGTTCCTATGACTCAACACAGAAGAAAAAGAACTACGAAAGATCTAAGTCTTCAAGCTCCATAGGCTTCATGTGGTGTCTTCTCTTGTCATAGTCTTCAATGTGAATATCTTCATATACCACCTTTGACTTCAATGTCTTCATACATTTTTAGGGGTCATCTCTGGTAGGAAAACCGAATCAATGAGGGACTTCTACCTGTGTTATCCTGCAATTCTCACAAACACATTAGTCCCTCAACTAGGTTTGTCGTCAATACTCCAAAACCAACTAGGGGTGGCACTAGATGCACTTACAATCTCCCCCTTTTTGGTGATTGATGACAAACTAGTTGAAGTTTTCAACGGGGAATATAATCTGTGAAATTGTAAAGGATAAGGAATTGTCTTCATAAGTTGCAAGGGCTCCCCCTGAAGATGTGCATATAAGTAATCTGCTTTTGGAATGCAAATGCACATGGCAGGTTGTACTTGTGGAGATCCACTTCAACTTATGATGACAAACCACTATGCATGTGAAAGTATATGAAGATAATGACATGCATAATGGAAAATGGACGTCTGCAGAATGATCTAAGTGCGGAATTTATCGTCGCACATGCGGAATTTATTATCGCAACACAAGGTGGCAAATAAGTAGCAGACGACCATCGAGTTTAAGTGTTACAACTCAAAGAACCAAATGTAGCAAAACGAGAGCTGTAAGCACGAAGAAAAATATAAAGCACCCGCCCATATGGACCCGCTTGAATACTATCAACCTCATATGCTTCTCCCGCTTTTGTTAGTAAGGACCAAAAAGGTTTGAAGACATAGAGCATCTACTCGTTCCCATGAGGAGTAGGTGAAGCAGCAGGATCATTGGTTGTGTTTGGCGGTGCTGAAGAGCTTGGAGCAGAGTCGAAGCATGTTGAAGGAGGTGGCGGTGAAGTAGCATCGTCTTCATCCTCGATTACTCTGGCATTCACAGTTGCAGCGGAGGAAGAGAACTCAGAGGCTTCAAGGGATGGAGTTCGTCGCAGCACTGCCCTTCGAGGAGGTGTGGAGTCAAACTTGAATCGCTCAGTGAAGCCATCCTCTTGAAGATCATCTTCAGAACACATTAGTGTTAGCCCTTTCCATGTGCGGCGAGAGGTTTCATGGGCAACAAAAGCATTCTTGGTGGCAAGATTGCGAATGCGATTAACATCCACCAAGAGGCTTTGCATCTGATGCTTCAGCCAGTCATGATGCCTATCCTGTTTCTGATGAAGAGCCACAAGAATCTCTCGGTCGTTGAGAACACGAGTGCGCTTCTTGGGTCGTGGAGCAGTTGTACTGTCAGTGGCTTCAGTGAGAGCAGGATGCGGTGCACGTGTAGTGCCAGCCAAAGGATACACACGAGTTACGGCTTCAACGCCTTCAACGTTCTGAGTGAAACTTTGATGCTCTGCATTCTGAAGACTGAGAGGTTCCTTGGAAGGCTCAGGATAGATGGCTTCAATAGACATATCCACATCAGGCAAAAAGATCCGATGGTTGCGGGCCGAGGGCTGATATGAGATAGCGGAGTGAAGTTTGATCAGCCGCATCACCCAAGGGGCATAGAACTTCAAACCAAATAGATCAGAGCCAGATGCAGCAAGTTGGCGAATGAAGAAATCCTGTGTATTGAAGCATTTTCCATGAAGAATGTAGAAGACCAAAGTCTTCATTGCACCTTCCAGCTTGGCATGGGGAGAATGTCCTTTGATTGGACAGAGAGTTCGCCTTATGATGTGATAAATGGTTCTTGGCAGATACTCAAGGTCTTCAACGAAGAACTCCGTGGGATAAGCAGCATCTTGGGGCAATGGCTTCATCATACTGAGCATCTGACTCATATTAGGTTCAGTCTTCTGAAAGTTGCTCTCAATAGCTTCACTATGAAGCTGACAGCCATGCTCGTAGAGATCGCCAGGAGTGGGCAAACCAGTGAGCTCAATGATGTCAAAGGCTTTGGTTTCGTGATGAACGTTTCCTGTCATCCACTCCAGGACCCAAGTCTTTGGATCTCTACTATACCCGCGGATGTGAAGTGTGGCATAGAATTGGAGCAGTAACTCTTCATTCTAATGCTCTTGGTCAGTGACGAACGGCAGCAGTCCAACCTCTTTGAAGCAATCCAGAGCTTCTTCCAGACAGGGCAGACCAGCTATTGCTTCAATGTCAATGCGCTTGTGTGGGAAGATGCGACCTTGGTTGTAAAGAACGCATGAGTAATAGCTTCGCTGCGGATAACTCCAGAACCGATGAGATGATATTCTTTCCCTGGAGTAGGGGTTCCTAGAGCTGTTGAAGAATGTGTTGTCTGCTCTGAAGCCATTGATATTGAAGTAGCCAGGTGCTGATGCAGGACCTGGGAACCTTGGCAATCTTGGGATTGGCTTCTGTACCTGAGGCCTGTGCTCAACATGATAGTTGAATTGGGGACCGGCAGCAGACGCAGGAACAGAAGCAGCGGGATCAGTGGCTTCGCTGACTTCTGGTGCTTTTGTTGGTGAGGGCTCCACATTTGCTTCAGCCATGACAGCGTCAGTGGCTTCAGTGGTGTTGGTGGTGGCAGCCGCAAGATTTTCAACCTCCACTTGACGAGCTGGAGGGTCGCTTACGATCACGTTCTCCTCGAGAACTGCTTCTTGGTGGGACAGGGGAGTAGCAGCTTGTGCTACTTCTTCTTCATCGGCTGATGCAGCCGGAATGTCTTCAGCAGTTTTAGCTTCAGAAGCAGAGACTTGAGGCCTTGGACCTTTGCGAAGCCTGCGCAACGCGGGTGACGCCTGTGGAGTTTGTGTTGGCTGGGCCTCAGAGTCTTCTTCCTCTTGTGGGCGATCCGCCCACGAAGCATCCTGTGCTATTGGTGTCAGTGGACGACCAATGCTGATGAGTTCACTATGCGTGAGCACATGCGATGATACCTGTTGGTGCTCTAGCTGAGGAAGGGCTGCATCATCTTCAACATGGTCATGGTGACCAATGTCCTCAGCGGCGAGGGGATCAGCTGCTGGAAAGTCTTCAGCTTCATGAGCCTCTGTGAAAGCAGGCTCATGGACAGTCAGTTGACGTTCTTGTGGATCGGTGTCGGGATGAACCATGGAAATGGGTTCAACAATCAAGGGCTCTGTGGGAGCAGCCCGTTCCTTCTTGGTCATTCTTTTCTTCTTGGCGGGGGCAGTAGCAAAGGCTTCAGGATGTTTTCTCTTCCTTGCTTCAGCCTCAGCAGTCCTGGTCTTCTTCAGTTCTAAAGCGGTTGACCTGGCCTTTGGCTTCGGGCCAGTCATGCTAGTTGGGAAGACAAGGGGATCTGCCTCCTGCCTTGGTGCTTCAGGTTCAGCCATAGCGGGCTTCTTCTGCTTCTTGGCAGCCATCCCGGGGTCGATGCCAGGACGCCCAAGGGCCTTGCGCTTCTCAGCCTCATTGTAGGCTTGCACACACCTATCAGCCAGGACCTTCATGCGCTCACGAGAACCCTGAGCTTCTGCATGTTTCTATAGAAAGGCTTCCTTGAGCTCGTGCAGCATAATCTTGAAATTCTTCACGTCTTGCACGCTGAGCTTGGCCATATGCTTCTTGAACTGAGATTTCTCAAAGTCAATCTTCTGCTTCAGTTCGACAATGCGCTGGGTGATAGCTAACTCTGAAGCAATGGCGCCATGGAAGGCGACACTGAGGCCAATGGGTAGTTGGAGATCGTCGAAGCTGATATTTGGCATGTCAAACCATTCATCAATAAAGTTGTGAATGACTGTTACATCAAAGAGAGGCAGATCATTGAAGATTTCTGCTTCTTCTTTGCTCTTGATGAGTTGCTCAAGAGCGTCATCTGCAAGATCTTCATCACTTGACAGATCAATGGCATCATTGCGCAGAATGGCAGCAGCTGTTAGCTCTTGGCCGGTGTGTGGCAGAGGCATCTTGACCTTCTGGGGCTTGGAGATGCATGATAAATCTTCGGACTACACACTGTCTTCAGGAGGTGCAGTTGCCAGTGGCTTCGCCCGTGAGATTTTTGGTGAAGGGGCAGGCTTTGAAGCTTTAGGCTTCTTCAACTTCTTTGGCTTCGGCGCTGCAGGCGCTTCATCTGATTCAGCGTCAGCTGCAGGCTCATTCACTGCAGTCCCTTGAACCAAGATATGGGTGATGAGGCCTTCAAGGTTGTAGAAAGGACCGACGACATTGGGTTCTGCATCTCGTGTGCCATCAGCCCTTGGAGCTGAGGGACCAGGGTTGAAGTCTAGTCCCAATGTCTTCATGTTTTGCTTCGCTGAGTTCTGGGCAAACTGGAAGTTGCGCTTGAACATAATGTCGTCACGACACCATAGTAGTGACGATGGGTGTGCATCAACAGGCTGTGGCCCACGGACCATGCAGGGATAGAAGCCTTGTTCAATGGCTTCATCTCTGGACCTGGGTTGAAGATTCCTGTATAGGATGTCTCCCCACGGTCTCTTGATGGCATTTTTCTCAGCATATTCCTGGGTTACAAATCAGTATTTGAACCATTGTTCTGCCCAATATCTTAGAATCCATTGGATTCGGGTCTTGCGCTGATTGTAATCATCTTCAGGATCTGTCTTGTACAGTTCTGAGAGGTCATCTAGTAGATCTCTAGATGTTTCTCCACGACGCTTTCTGCCACCCTTCCTTGCTGATTTCTCTGAAGCCATGAACTTTAAACTGAAAGGCTTCAACACGTTCAAAGGCTTCAAATATTTTCGCTTGCTGGACAAACAGGAACTTGCTTCAGGAGAATTTATATGATGCTGTAAGAATTCTGCAAATGAATGCAGACTATGAGAACTAAGGGATTCTCCCACGGACATGTACTTGTGACAGCATTAAGGTGCGAGAGAAGGGGAAGAGGTCATATGCATTCTCAGAAGATTTTGAATATAAATCAGTTTAGAAGACATTGACCTCATCGTGCGAAGACATTCACTCATAGATAAGGAGTTGGTTCCAGATTTGTACGAATCCAGAGATCAGTACAAGTGAGGAATCTAACTACTTTGTGAAGCATAAGTGAATATACTAGGCATGTTATGAGATGCAGTATGAGAGAGATCTAACTTGTGTGAATAGAAACTGCTTGTTGTAGAAAGTGTCAAAGCCATAGGATCAACGGTGCCGTAAAAAGGAAGTTTTATTTACCACACTAAGAACTGCTAGACGGAGTAGAAGATGAGGCCGAGCAGTTCGATCTTCCGTGCCCTAACTTGGCGACGGAGGACACCTACGGCGACGGCGGAGAGGACGATGTCCGCGGTCGGCGTGAAGACGGCGTCGGAGAGGTTGCAACAGCGAACGCTTCGTCGCCGGCGTCGTCGAGGGCTAGCGGTGGCGCTAGGGTTCGTGCGAGAGTGGAAGAAGAGATAATGACCGCCGTGAAGTGTGTATTTATAGGTACAGGGGCGGCACTGCATTATTACACAGGTGCCCCTGGCGATTCGCATCTGAGGAACACGTGGCCATCATGCAGAATTTTGGGGTTTGTTCCACGTCCCACGCACGCCTGGATTGTCGGGTGGTCGTTCCTACTTCTCCGGGTTTCATGTGGAGGAATGAGCATTGAAAGTGGACTTAAGGTTTGTCTTTGTATCTTCTGCTGACAAGGACGCAGAGAAGACATTCGACAGTTTCAATAGAATGCATATGATTTGGAGAGATAGAGCTTGAGATAGATAGCATAGAGAGGTTAGGGTCCGATCACATTCACTTAGTTCAAAAGATTCAACAAGAAGACATAGCTATAAGTGAATGCTGTAGAGGACAGAACACTAGTATATATATATATAATCAACATAGTGAAGATAATCATGAAGACATGTTGAGATTGAAGCCAAACCAAATGTGAAGACATAGCAAGGTAACGCCATGAGTGAAACACTTCAAAATAGAACATTTGGTGGTGGCGTTACCCACCGTATAGGAAGTATTAGACCCAGACACGGCGCACAATTATTGTGGCGCTCCTAAGTCAAATTCCACATTAATGTATTCACACTTAGAATGCATATCTTCATTTGATTGAAGATATACTTTACTTCGTGTGTTGCACATCTAAGTCATCAATATGCATAAGGGTTAGGATGTGTGCCTGATCACAGGACATTTGAGGATTCCAGGATATTTAGCTCACACCGTAACTTGCAAAATCTCTTCTCATCCAAGGGCTTGGTGAAGATATCTGCCAATTGCTCTTCAGTGTTGATGTGTATGATATCAATATCTTCCTTCACAACATGATCTCTGAGAAAGTGATGACGAATTTCAATGTGCTTTGTCTTCGAGTGCAGAACTGGGTTGTTGGCAATCTTGATGGCGCTTTCATTATCGCAGTAGAGTGGCACTTGCTTCAGATGAATGCCATAGTCCTTGAGTGTTTGCTTCATCCACAGAAGCTGAGCGCAGCAAGATCCAGCAGCAATGTATTCAGATTCAGCAGTGGAGAGAGATACACAGCTCTGCTTCTTTGAAGACCAACATACAAGTGATCGTCCCAGAAAGTGACATGTGCCTAATGTAGACTTGCGATCAACTTTGTCACCAGCATAATCAGCATCCGAGAATCCAACCAGATCAAACTTTGAGCCCTTTGGATACCATAATCCTAGAGTTGGGGTGTGAGCCAAATATCGAAGAATTTGCTTCACAGCTAAGTGATGCGACTCCTTTGGTGCCGCATGGAATCGAGCACACATGCAAACACTAAGCATAATATCTGGCCTAGATGCACATAGATAAAGTAAAGAACCAATCATGGAGCGGTATACCTTTTGATCAAACTCTTTACCATTGTCGTCAGGACCCAGATGATGCTTGGCTGGCATTGGCGTCGTGAAGCCTTTGCAGTCTTGCATACCGAACTTCTTCAGGCAATCTTTGAGATACTTCTCTTGAGATATGAAGATGCCGTTGTGTTGCTGTCGTATTTGAAGACCAAGAAAGAACTTCAGCTCTCCCATCATAGACATTTGATATTGCTCTTGCATCATATATCCAAACTCTTCACTGTACTTCTAATTGGTGCAGCCAAAGATAATGTCATCCACATATATTTGGCACACAAACAGTTCACCATCATATGTCTTCATGAAGAGAGTGGGGTCGAGAGAACCAGGTATGAAGCCTTTGCTCTTCAGGAAGTATTTGAGTGTGTCATACCAGGCCCGAGTGGCTTGTTTGAGGCCATACAGTGCCTTGTTGAGCTTGTATACCATGTCAGGATGTTTTGGATCTTCAAAGCCAGGAGGTTGTGCAACATACACTTCTTCTTCAATCTTGCCATTGAGGAAGGCGCTCTTCACATCCATTTGATAAAGAAGTATGTTGTGATGATTTGCATAGGCCAGCAGTATGCGTATGGCTTCAAGTCTAGCCACAGGAGCAAATGTTTCATCGAAGTCAATGCCTTCCACTTGAGTATATCCTTGAGCAACGAGACGAGCTTTGTTTCTGACAACTTGACCATGCTCATCTTGCTTGTTGCGGTATATCCATTTGGTGCCTATTATGTTGTGCTTCCGAGGATCGGGACGCTTGACCAGTTCCCATACATTATTCAGCTCAAACTATTGAAGCTCGTCTTGCATAGCTTGAATCCATTAAGGTTCCATGAAGACTTCTTCAACTTTCTTGGGTTCTGTTATTGAGACGAATGCGAAGTGCCCACAGAAATTTGCTAGCTGAGTTGCCCTTGAACGAGTGAGTGGACCGGGTGCATTGATGCTATCAATTATTCTTTCAATCTGCACTTCATTGGCAACGCGAGGATGTACAGGGCGAAGATTTTGCTCTTGCTGATCATTGTCGTTGTTAGAAGGAATGTCTTCAGGCTGAGCATTGTCTTCATGTTGATCAGGTGCTGAGATGATAAGTTCTTCTTCAGGATGAGCTTCAGAAGGTATAATTTCTCCAGTTCCCATTAGCTTGATTGATTCACTGGATGGAACTTCATCTAGCACATTTGGCAGTTGCTCTCTTTGTGAACCGTTGGTCTCATCGAACTGCACATCCATTGTTTCAACCACTTTGTAATGAAAGAGATTGAAGACTCTGTAGGAGTGCAAATCCTTTCCATATCCAAGCATAAAACCCTCATGTGCTTTTGGTGCAAACTTTGAGGTGTGATGTGGGTCCTTGATCCAGCACCTGGCGCCAAATACTCTGAAGTAACTGACATTTGGCTTCTTGCCAGTAAGGAGCTCATAAGATGTCTTGTTCAGAAGCTTGTGAAGATAAACATGATTGATTGTATGGCATGCAGTATCAATGCCTTCAGGCCAGAATTTTCTTGGAGTCTTGTATTCATCTAGCATTGTTCTGGCCATCTCAATGAGTGTTCTGTTCTTGCGTTCGACGACCCCATTCTGCTGTGGCGTGTACGGGGCTGAGAATTCATGTGTGATGCCCAAGGTATCAAGATATGTATCAAGGCCAGTGTTCTTGAATTCGGTGCCATTGTCACTTCTAATATGCTTTATCTTGGCGCCATAGTTGTTCATTGCTCGATTGGCGAAGCGTCTGAAGACATCCTGCACTTCAGTCTTGTAAAGGATTATGTGCACCCAAGTATATCTAGAATAATCATCAACAATGACAAAGCCATAGAGACAAGCAATAATAGTAAGAGTTGAGTAATGAGTGGGACCGAAAAGATCCATGTGAAGCAGTTCGAAGGGTCGAGTAGTGGTCATGATTGTCTTCGAGGGATGTTTGGCTCTTGTCATCTTTCCTGCCTCACAGGCACCGCATAAGTGATCTTTCTTGAACTTGATGCCCTCGATGCCTATGACATGCTTCTTCTTTGCCAGGGTGTGGAGGTTCCTCATGCCAGCATGCCCAAGCCTCCGATGCCAGAGCCAGCATTCTGAAGCTTTTGCTAGAAGACATACGGCAAGCTGTGGTCCTGCTGAGAAATCTACCACGTACAAATCATCTTTTCGATACCCTTCAAATACTAGAGACTTGTCAGATTCCATTAAAACAAGGCAACGATATTTTCCAAATATTACGATCATGTTTAAATCGCAAAGCATTGAGACAGACATTAAGTTGAAGCCAAGGGATTCAACAAGCATGACTTTATCCATGTGTTGATCCCTTGAGATTGCAACTCTACCTAGACCCAATACCTTACTTTTACCAGTGTCAGCAAATGTGATGTGGCTCTTGTCGGATGGACGTAAGGTTGAGTCCATAAGAAGGCTTCTTTTGCCAGTCATGTGATTTGTACACCCACTATCAATAATCCATTCTGAAGACGCTGGTGTCGTACCCTACAATGCAGTTAGGGGGATAGGCTTCACGAACAGCATTATGAAGCAAAAACATTTGACGAACCAGTGGGTTATGAAAGCTTAGATCCAGATTAGGACTAATAGGGAGAGTAGCAAGTGATTCAGGAATGAAGTACATAGTAAGACCATTCGGGCATTTGATCTTGCGCCCTACAAGATGTTTAAGGTCCCCAGCAGTAGCGTCAGACGATTTTGGTTTTCTGCTGGAGACCTTTCCCTGCAAAAGAGAATTAAGCTTTCTTAGCCACCCACATCTTCAAGGGTGGCTTAGAAGCAATAAGTCTAAGTGCAGCATCTGAGAACTTTGGCTTTGGAGCCCTAGCAAACAGTCTTGCAGGCGGACAATAGTACTCATAAGAATAAGCAGAATAGTTCTTGGTCTTATGAACATGGCGGTTTGATGAACCGCTCTCATATTCATATGCCTGAGTATGGTTTCCCTGCAAAACATTTGCGTTAGTGCGACTCAGGTGAGTCCTTTGTCTGTATGAAGCCTTTGGACCGTATGAAGCCTTTGGTCTAAGGTTTGTCTTCTTCACGTGAGGTGTCATGATGACATTCACATGAAGATTCTCCAGACACCTTTTCGAAACCCAGATCTTCTTCATAGGCGGTCCATTCCTGCAGTTAGTACCAATGTACCTGGCAAACACTTCACCATTCTGATTCTTAAACAGTTTATAGTTTGCATCAAAGGATTCATCAATGACAATGGGGTTAGCAGAAGTGGACCCAGATAGAGTGGATGGATCTGCTGAAAATTCCTTTGCAGCAACCCATGTGGTTTTGGGGTACTGCTCAGGTTTCCAGTAAGAGCCATCAGCATTCATTTGAAGGGGAACATAGCATAAATTCAAAATTTTCCTACGTGTCACCAAGATCTATCTATGGAGTCATCTAGCAACGAGGGAGGAGTGGATCTACATACCCTTGTAGATCGCGCGCGGAAGCGTTCAAGAGAACGGGGTTGATGGAGTCGTACTCGTCGTGATCCAAATCACCGATGATCCTAGCGCCGAACGGACGGCACCTCCACGTTCAACACACGTACGGAGCAACGACGTCTCCTCCTTCTTGATCTAGCAAGGGGGAAGGAGAGGTTGATGGAGATCCAGCAGCACGACAACGTGGTGGTGGAAGTAGCGGGATTCCAACAGGGCTTCGCCAAGCGCTGCGGGAGGAGGGAGATGTGTCATGGGAGGGAGAGGGAGGTGCCAGGGCTTAGGTTGGGCTGCCCTCCCTTCCCCCCACTATATATAGGGCCAAGGGAGAGGGGGAAGACGCAGCCTTGGCCCTTCCTCCAAGGAAGGGTGCGGCCAGGGAGGAGTCCCACCTCCCCAAGGCACCTCGGAGGTGCCTTCCCCTTTTAGGACTCTTCCCTTTCCTTGACTCTTGGCGCATGGGCCTCTTGGGGCTGGTGCCCTTGGCCCATATAGGCCAAGGCGCACACCCCTACAGCCCATGTGGCCCCCCGGGGCAGGTGGACCCCCTTGGTGGACCCCTGGGACCCTCCCGGTGGTCCCGGTACGTTACCGATAAAACCCAAAACTTTTCCGGTGACCAAAATAGGACTTCCCATGTATAAATCTTTACCTCTGGACCATTCCGGAACTCCTAGTGACGCCCAGGATCTCATCCGGGACTCCGAACAACTTTCGGGTTACCGCATACTAATATCTCTATAACCCTAGCGTCACCGAACCTTAAGTGTGTAGACCCTACGGGTTCGAGAGACATGCAGACATGACCGAGATGACTCTCCGGTCAATAACCAACAGCGGGATCTGGATACCCATGTTAGCTCCCACATGTTCCACGATGATCTCATCAGATGAACCACGATGTCAAGGACTTAATCAATCCCGTATACAATTCCCTTTGTCTAGCAGTATGATACTTGCCCGAGATTCGATCGTCGGTATCCCGATACCTTGTTCAATCTCGTTACCGGCAAGTCTCTTTACTCGTTCCGTAACACATCATCTCGTGATAAAATCTTTGATCACATTGTGCACATTATGATGATGTCCTACCGAGTGGGCCCAGAGATACCTCTCCGTTTATACGGAGTGACAAATCCCAGTCTCGATTCGTGCCAACCCAACAGACACTTTCGGAGATACCTGTAGTGTACCTTTATAGCCACCCAGTTACGTTGTGACATTTGGCACACCCAAAGCACTCCTACGGTATCCGGGAGTTGCACAATCTCATGGTCTAAGGAAATGATACTTGACATTAGAAAAGCTTTAGCATACGAACTACATGATCTTGTGCTAGGCTTAGGATTGGGTCTTTGTCCATCACATCATTCTCCTAATGATGTGATCCTGTTATCAATGACATCCAATGTCCATGGTTAGGAAACCGTAACCATCTATTGATTAACGAGCTAGTCAACTAGAGGCTTACTAGGGACATGGTGTTGTCTATGTATCCACACATGTATCCGAGTTTCCTATCAATACAATTCTAGCATGGATAATAAACGATTATCATGAACAAGGAAATATAATAATAATCAATTTATTATTGCCTCTAGGGCATATTTCCAACAGTCTCCCACTTGCACTAGAGTCAATAATCTAGTTCACATCGATATGTGATTAACACTCAAGGTCACATCCCCATGTGACTAACACCCAAAGAGTTTACTAGAGTCAATAATCTAGTTCACATCATCATGTGATTAAGACTCAATGAGTTCTGGGTTTGATCATGTTTTGCTTGTGAGAGAGGTTTTAGTCAACGGGTCTGCAACATTCAGATCCGTATGTACTTCGCAAATTTCTTATGTCATCTTGTAGATGCAACTACTACGCTACATTTGGAGCTATTCCAAATAACTGTTCTACTATACGAATCCAGTTTACTACTCAGAATAATCTGGATCAGTGTCAAAGTTTGCATCGGCGTAACCCTTTACGACGAACTCTTTTACCACCTCCATAATCGAGAAAATTCCTTAGTCCACTAGTTACTAAGGATAACTTTGACCGCTGTCCTGTGATCCATTCTTAGATCACTCTTGTACCCCTTGACTGACTCATGGCAAGGCACATTTCAGGTGCGGTACACAGCATAGCATACTGTAGAGCCTATGTCTTAAGCATAGGGGACGGCCTTCGTCCTTTCTCTCTATTCTGCCGTGGTCGAGCTTTAAGTCTTAACTTCATACCTTACAACTCAGGCAAGAACTCCTTCTTCGACTGATCCATCTTGAACACCTTCAAGATCATGTCAAGGTATGTGCTCATTTGAAAGCACCATTAAGCGTTTTGATCTATCCTTATAAATCTTGATGCTCAATGTTCAAGTAGCTTAATCCAGGCTTTCCATTGAAAAACACTTTCCAAATAACCCTATATGCTTTCCAGAAATTCTACGTCATTTCTGATCAACAATATGTCAACAACATATATTTATCAGAAATTCTATAGTGCTCCCACTCACTTCTTTGGAAATACAAGTTTCTCATAAACTTTGTATACACCCAAAATCTTTGATCATCTCATCAAAGCATACATTCCAACTCCGAGATGCTTACTCCAGTCCTTAGAAGGATTGCTGGAGCTTTGCATACTTATTAGCATCTTTCAGGATTGACAAAACCTTCCGGTTGTATCACATACAACCTTTCCTCAAGAAAATCGTCGAGGAAACAATGTTTTTTGACATCCTATCTGCAAGATTTCATAAATAATGCAGTAATCGCTAATATAATTCCAACAGACTCTTAGCATCGCTACGAGTGAGAAAGTCTCATCGTAGTCAACTCCTTGAACTTGTCGGAAAACATCTTAACGACAAGTCGAGCTTTCATAATGGTGATACTTACCATCATTGTCCGTCTTCCTTTTAAAATCCATATGTACCTAACAGCCTTACGACCATCAAGTAGTTCTCCCAAAGTCTACACTTTGTTTTCATATATGGATCCTCTCTCGGATTATATGGCCTCGAGCCATTTTGGAATCCAGGACCACCATCGCTTCTCCATAGCTCGTAGGTTCATTGTTGTCTAGCAACACGACTTCCAAGTCAGGATTACGTACCACTCTGAAGTAGTACGCATCCTTGTCATCCTACGAGGTTTGGTAGTGACTTGATCTGAAGTTTCATGATCACTATCATAAGCTTCCACTTCAATTGGTGTAGGTGCCACAGGAACAACTTCCTGTGCCCTGCCACACACTAGTTGAAGAGACGGTTCAATAACCTCATCAAGTCTCCACCATCCTCCCACTCAATTCTTTCGAGAGAAACTTTTCCTCGAGAAAGGACCCGATTCTAGAAACAATCCCTTATTGCTTTCGAATCTGAGACATGAGGTATACCCAACTGTTTTGGTTGTCCTATGAAGATGCATTTATCCGCTTTGGGTTCGAGCTTATCAGCCTGAAACTTTTTCACATAAGCGTCGCAGCCCCAAACTTCTAAGAAATGACAGCTTAGGTTTCTCTAAACCATAGTTCATATGGTGTCATCTCATCGGAATTACGTGGTGCCCTTTTTAAAGTGAATGTGGTTGTCTTTAATGCCTAACCCATAAACTATCGTGGTAATTCGATAAGAGACATCATGGTATGCATCATATCCAATAGGGTGCAGTTATGATGTTCGGACACACCATCACACTATGGTGTTCCAGGCTGTATTAGTTGTGAAACAATTTCCACAATGTCTTAATTCTGTGCCAAACTCGTAATTCAGATATTCATCTCTATGATCATATCATAGATCTTTTATCCTCTTGTCACGACGATCTTTCAACTTCACCCTGAAATTACTTGAACCTTTCAATAATTCAGACTCGTGATTCATCAAGTAAATATACTCAACATCTACTCAAATCATCTGTGAAGTAAGAACATAACGATATCCACTACATGCCTCAGCACTCATTGGATTGCACACATCAAAATGTATTACTTCCAACAAGTTGCTTTCTAGTTCCATTTTACTGAAAACGAGGCTTTCAGTCATCTTGCCCATGTGGTATGATTTGCATGTCTCAAGTGATTCAAAATCAAGTGAGTCCAAACGATCCATATGTATAGAGTTTCTTCATGCATATCTACCAACAAACATAGTTCGCATGTCTCAATCCTTTCAAAGATGAGTGAGTCCAAAGATCCATCAACATGGAGCTTCTTCATGCATTTTATACCGATATGACTTAAGTGGCAGTGCCACAAGTAGGTGGTACTATCATTACTATCTTATATCTTTTTGGCATGAACATGTGTATCACTATGATCGAGATTCAATGAACCATTCATTTTAGGTGCAAGACCATTGAAGGTATTATTCAAATAAACAGAGTAACCATTATTCTCCTTAAATGAATAACCGTATTGCGATAGACATAATCCAGTCATGTCTATGCTCAACGCAAACACCAATCTTGATGGTAGAGGGAGCGTACGATATTTGATCAACCTTGGAAATACTTCCAACACATATCGTCATCTCACCCTTAGCTAGTCTCTGTTTATTCCGTAGCTTTTATTTCGAGTTACTAACACTTAGCAACCGAACCGGTATCTAATACCCTGGTGCTACTAGGAGTACTAGTAAAGTACACATTAACACAATGTATATCCAATATACTTCTATCGACTTTGCCAGCCTTCTCATCTACCAAGTATCTAGGGTAATTCTGCTCCAGTGGCTGTTCCCCTTATTACAGAAGCACTTAGTCTCGGGTTTGGGTTCAACCTTGGGTTTCTTCACTAGAGAAGCAGCTAATTTGCCGTTTCATGAAGCATCCCTTTTTGCCCTTGCCCTTCTTGAAACTAGTGGTTTCACCAACCATCAACAATTGATGCTCCTTCTTGATCTCTACTTTTGTGGTGTCAAACATCGCGAATATCTCAAGGATCATCATATATGTCCCTGATATATTATAGTTCATCACGAAGCTCAAGCATCTTGGTGGTAATGACTTCGGAGAACCATCACTATTTCATCTGGAAGATCAACTCCCACTCGATTCAAGCGATTGTTGTACTCAGACAATCTGAGCACAAGTTCAACAATTGAGCTTTTCTCCCTTAGTTTGCAGGCTAAGAAAATCGTCGGAGGTCTTATACCTCTTGACGTGGGCACGAGCCTGAAATCCCAATTTCAGGCCTCGAAACATCTCATATGTTTCGCGACGTTTCAAAACGTCTTCGGTGCCTCAACTCTAAGCCGTTTAACTGAACTATCACGTAGTTATCAAAATGTGTATGTCAGATGTTCGCAACATCCATAGACAACGTTCGAGGTTCAGCACACTGAGCGGTGCATTAAGGACATAAGCCTTCTATGAAGCAATGAGGACAAACCTCAGTTTACGGACCTAGTCCGCACTACTATCAACTTTCAACTAAATTTTCTCTAGGAACATATCTAAACAGTAGAACTGAAGCGCGAGCTACGACATAATTTGCGAAGACCTTTTGACTATGTTCAGGATAATTAAGTTCATCTTATGAACTCCCACTCAGATAGACATCCCTCCAGTCATCTAAGTGATTACATGATCCGAGTCAACTAGGCCATGTCCGATCATCACGTGAGACGGACTAGTCATCATCGGTGAACATCTTCATGTTGATCGAATCTACCATACGACTCATGC
This sequence comes from Triticum urartu, assembly GCF_056163025.1. Classification (NCBI taxonomy): domain Eukaryota; kingdom Viridiplantae; phylum Streptophyta; class Magnoliopsida; order Poales; family Poaceae; genus Triticum; species Triticum urartu. The sequence goes on along the minus strand of NC_141874.1, from coordinate 174,664,481 downwards.
TCGACCTTTCGGTCTCTTGTGTTCCGAGGCCATGTATGTACATGCTAGGCTCGTCAAGTCAACCTAAGTGTTTCGCGTGTCTAAATCTGTCTTACACCCGTTGTATGTGAACGTTAGAATCTAACACCCGATCATCACGTGGTGCTTCGAACAACGAACTGTCGCAACGGTGCACAGTTAGGGGGAACACTTTCTTGAAATTATTATGAGGGATCATCTTATTTACTACCGTCGTTCTAAGTAAACAAGATGCATAAACATGATAAACATCACATGCAATCAAATAGTGACATGATATGGCCATCATCACTTTGCTCCTCTTGATCTCCATCTTCGGGGCTCCATGATCATCATCGTCACCGGCATGACAGCATGATCTCCATCACCATGATCTCTATCATCGTGTCTTCATGAGGTTGTCTCGTCAACTATTACTTCTACTACTACAGCTAACGGTTAGCAATAAAGTAAAGTAATTACATGACGTTTATGTTGACACGCAGGTCATAAATAAATTAAGACAACTCCTATGGCTCCTGCCGGTTGTCATACTCATCGACATACAAGTCGTGATTCCTATTACAAGAACATGATCAATCTCATACATCACATATATCATTCATCACATCCTTTTGGCCATATCACATCACATAGCATACCCTGCAAAAACAAGTTAGACGTCCTCTAATTGTTGTTTGCATGTTTTACGTGGCTGCTATGGGTTTCTAGCAAGAATGTTTCTTACCTACGCAAGAACCACAATGTGATATGCCAATTGCTATTTACCCTTCATAAGGACCCTTTTCATCGAATCCGATCCGACTAAAGTGGGAGAGACAGACACCCGCTAGCCACCTTATGCAACTAGTGCATGTCAGTCGGTGGAACCAGTCTCACGTAAGAGTACGTGTAAGGTCGGTCCGGGCCGCTTCATCCCACAATACCGTCGAAACAAGATTGGACTAGTAACGGTAAGCATATTGAACAAAATCAACGCCCACAACTACTTTGTGTTCTACTCGTGCATAGAATCTACGCAATAGACCTAGCTCTGATACCACTGAAGGGGAACGTAGCATAAATTCAAAATTTTCCTACGTGTCACCAAGATCTATCTATGGAGTCATCTAGCAACGAGGGAGGAGTGGATCTACATACCCTTGTAGATCGCGCGCGGAAGCGTTCAAGAGAACGGGGTTGATGGAGTCGTACTCGTCGTGATCCAAATCACCGATGATCCTAGCGCCGAACGGACGGCACCTCCACGTTCAACACACATACGGAGCAGCGACGTCTCCTCCTTCTTGATCCAGCAAGGGGGAAGGAGAGGTTGATGGAGATCCAGCAGCACGACAGCGTGGTGGTGGAAGTAGCGGGATTCCAACAGGGCTTCGCCAAGCGCTGCGGGAGGAGGGAGATGTGTCATGGGAGGGAGAGGGAGGCGCCAGGGCTTAGGTTGGGCTGCCCTCCCTTCCCCCCACTATATATAGGGCCAAGGGAGAGGGGGAAGGCGCAGCCTTGGCCCTTCCTCCAAGGAAGGGTGCGGCCAGGGAGGAGTCCCACCTCCCCAAGGCACCTCGGAGGTGCCTTCCCCTTTTAGGACTCTTCCCTTCCCTTGACTCTTGGCGCATGGGCCTCTTGGGGCTGGTGCCCTTGGCCCATATAGGCCAAGGCGCACACCCCTACAGCCCATGTGGCCCCCCGGGGCAGGTGGACCCCCTTGGTGGACCCCCGGGACCCTCCCGATGGTCCCGGTACGTTACCGATAAAACCCGAAACTTTGCCGGTGACCAAAATAGGACTTCCCATATAAAAATATTTACCTCCGGACCATTCCGGAACTCCTCGTGACGTCCGGGATCTCATCCGGGACTCCGAACAACTTTCGGGTTACCGCATACTAATATCTCTATAACCCTAGCGTCACCGAACCTTAAGTGTGTAGACCCTACGGGTTCGGGAGATGCAGACATGACCGAGATGACTCTTCGGTCAATAACCAACAGCGGGATCTGGATACCCATGTTGGCTACCACATGTTCCACGATGATCTCATCGGATGAACCACGATGTCAAGGACTTAATCAATCCCGTATACAATTCCCTTTGTCTAGCGGTATGATACTTGCCCGAGATTCGATCGTCGGTATCCCGATACCTTGTTCAATCTCGTTACCCGCAAGTCTCTTTACTCGTTCCGTAACACATCATCCCGTGATAAACTCCTTGATCACATTGTGCACATTATGATGATGTCCTACCGAGTGGGCCCAGAGATACCTCTCCGTTTACTTGGAGCGACAAATCCCAGTCTCGATTCGTGCCAACCCAACAGACACTTTCGGAGATACCTGTAGTGTACCTTTATAGCCACCCAGTTACGTTGTGACGTTTGGCACACCCAAAGCACTCCTACGGTATCCGGGAGTTGCACAATCTCATGGTCTAAGGAAATGATACTTGACATTAGAAAAGCTTTAGCATATGAACTACATGATCTTGTGCTAGGCTTAGGATTGGGTCTTTGTCCATCACATCATTCTCCTAATGATGTGATCCTGTTATCAATGACATCCAATGTCCATGGTTAGGAAACCGTAACCATCTATTGATTAACGAGCTAGTCAACTAGAGGCTTACTAGGGACATGGTGTTGTCTATGTATCCACACATGTATCTGAGTTTCCTATCAATACAATTCTAGCATGGATAATAAACGATTATCATGAACAAGGAAATATAATAATAATCAATTTATTATTGCCTCTAGGGCATATTTCCAACATCATTTTCCTTACGAACCCAACACCCTCTTTCCTCGGGTTTCGGTTCAAAATCTGCTTTTTGAGGACATCACATAGTGTCTGATGCCCTTTAAGACTTTTGTACATCCCTGTTTCAAGCAATGTCTTCAACCTAGCATTCTCATCAGCAATTGCAGTGGAATCCTCAGCAGAGGGGTTAGTTCCCACATCAACAGTTGAAGATATTGCAATAGTAGCAGCAGTAGAACATTCAGCAACAGTAGTAGCATTATCACGCTCAATGCATTTAAGACATGGTGGTTCAAATCCTTCCTGAGCGGAGCTGATCTGTTCGGCGCGAAGTGACTCGTTTTCCTTTTGAAGATCTTCATGAGCCGCTCTCAATTTCTCAAGATCTTGCTTCCTTTGAAGATAATCATAGGAAAGCTTTTCATGAGTTGTTGAGAGAGTTTCATGACGACTTTCAAGTTCCTCATACTTAACGTGAAGATTTTTTATGTCTTCAATTAATGATTCAGATCGAGTCATTTCAGCACCTAACAGATCATCGCTTCTGTCTAACAGTTTTTGAATATGTTCCATAGCTTTCTGTTGTTCAGTTGCAATTTTAGCAGGTGTTTTGTAGCTGGGTTTTGAACCACAATCAGAGTCATCGTCACTAGATGTTTGATAGTGAGTAGTGCGTGTGTTTACCTTGGCACCGCGTGCCATGAAGCAGTAGGTAGAAGCGGAGTAGTCCTTGTCATTTGCATCGGTATCGGTGATGAAGTCATTGTCTTCAGTGTTGAAGATGGACTTGGCAACGTATGCTGTAGCCAGACTTGCGACTCCTGAATCGGACTCCTCCTCAGACTCCACCTCCGCCTCCTCAGAAGCGGACTCCTCCTCTGAATCCATTTCCTTACCAACAAACGCATGTGCCTTGCCAGATGAGCTCTTCTTGTGTGATGAAGACTTTGAGGAAGACTTGGAAGAAGACTTTGAGTGTTTCTTCTTCTTCTTGACGTCAGAGTCATATTCCTTGCTCTTCTTCTTCGTTTTGTTCTTATTGTCCCACTGTGGACACTCAGAGATGAAGTGGCCAGGTTTCTTGCACTTGTGACATGTTTTCTTCTTGTAGTCGTGAGCAGAAGCTTCATCATTCCTTGAGCTTGATCGGGAAGACTTTCTGAAACCTTTCTTCTTGGTGAATTTTTGGAACTTCTTCACAAGCATAGCAAGTTCCCTTCCAATGTCTTCAGGATCATCCGAACTGCTGTCAGATTCTTCTTCAGATGAGGAGACAGCTTTTGCCTTCAAGGCACGAGTTTGCCCATAGTTTGGACCGTAGATATCTCTTTTCTCAGAAAGCTGAAACTCATGGGTGTTGAGCCTCTCAAGTATGTCAGACAGATCGAGTGTCTTGAAATCAGGACGTTCTTGAATCATCAGGGCTAGGGTGTCAAACGAACTATCAAGTGATCTCAGTAGTGTCTTGACGACTTCATGTTTGGTGATCTCAGTAGCGCCGAGGGCTTGAAGCTCATTTGTGATGTCAGTGAGTCGGTCAAATGTGAGCTGGACATTCTCATTGTCATTTCGCTTGAAGCGGTTGAAGAGGTTGCGAAGGACACTGATTCTCTGATCTCTCTGGGTTGAGACGCCTTCATTGACCTGGGAGAGTCAGTCCCAGACCAGCTTAGATGTTTCCAAAGCACTCACACGGCCGTACTGTCCTTTGGTCAGATGACCACAGATAATATTCTTGGCAGTAGAGTCCAGTTGAACGAACTTCTTGACATCAGCAACAGTGACACCTTCTCCAGCCTTGGGAACGCCGTTCTTGACCTTCTCCAGCCTTGGGAACGCCGTTCTTGACGACATACCATGGGTCGACGTCAATGGCTTCAAGATGCATGCGCATCTTATTCTTCTAGTAGGGATATTCAATTCCATCAAAGACGGGGCACGCAGCGGAGACTTTAATTATCCCTGCAGTCGACATAGCTAAAACTCCAGGTGGTTAAAACGAATCACACAGAACAAGGGAGCACCTTGATCTGATACCAATTGAAAGTGCGTTATATCGACTAGAGGGGGGTGAATAGGCGATTTTTATGAAAGTCTTCAAAACGTGGAAGTTATGAAGACAAACGATAGAAATAAACCTATTACCCTGCAGCGGAAGGTAGACTACACTAGGCAAGCCATAGTCAAGTATTCAATAGAGTGAAAGCACAATGACTAATAGCAGCAATGTAGTAAGGATCAGGTAGGAAGATATTGTGAAGCCACACAGAACACGCAGTCACTCAGTGAAGACAAAAGATAGTGCGAACATACAATGACTTCACAAGGAGTAACAGTAAGTAAAGTGAAGGGAAGATGAAACCAGTGACTCGCTGAAGACAATGATTTGTTGGACCAGTTCCAGTTGCTGTGACAACTGTACGTCTGGTTAGGGTGGCTAGGTATTTAAATCTTAGGACACACAGTCCCGGACACCCAGTCCTGAACACGTAGCTCAGGACACCCAGTCCTCACCGTATTCCCCTTGAGCTAAGGTCAGACAGACCTCGTCCAATCACTCTGGTAAGTCTTCAAGGTAGACTCCCAAACCTTCACAGACTTCGTTCACCGGCAATCCACAATGTCTCTTGGATGCTCAGAACACAACGCCTAACCGGCTGGAGGATGCACAGTCCTCAAGTGTAATAAGTCTTCAGATCACACAGACAAGAAGACTTAAGTGATGCCTAATTCTCTTTGGCTCTAGGTGGTTAGGGCTTTATCCTCGCAAGGAATTCTCTCTCAAAGGCTTCGAGGTGGGTTGCTCTCAAACGACAAAAGCCGTACTCTGAATCTGAGCAGCCAACCGTTTATGGTTGTAGGGGGTGGGCTATTTATAGCCACTTGGCAACCCGACCTAATTTGTTTGAAATGACCCTAGGTCACTAAGGAACTGACACGTGTTCCAACGGTCAGATTTCAAACTCACACGGCAAATTTACTTGGGCTTCAAGCAAAGCTGACTTGCCCGACTCTGGACAAGATTCGCTCTCAAAGTCTTCACTCGAAGACATAGGTTTTGTTTAAGCATCACTTCAGTCATTCCGACTGGTTCTCTTGGACCCCACTTAACAGTACAGTGGTTCCTATGACTCAACACAGAAGAAAGAGAACTACGAAAGATCTAAGTCTTTGAGCTCCATAGGCTTCATGTGGTGTCTTCTCTTGTCATAGTCTTCAATGTGAATATCTTCATATACCACCTTTGACTTCAATGTCTTCATACATTTTTAGGGGTCATCTCTGGTAGGAAAACCGAATCAATGAGGGACTTCTACCTGTGTTATCCTGCAATTCTCACAAACACATTAGTCCCTCAACTAGGTTTGTCGTCAATACTCCAAAACCAACTAGGGGTGGCACTAGATGCACTTACAAAAGTTAATAATGATAGTGCAACTTATTTGTGGCACTGCCGGTTAGGTCATATTGGTATAAAGCGCATGAAGAAAATCCATGCTGATGGGTTTTTGGAATCACTTGATTATGAATCAGTTGATGCTTGCGAACCATGCCTCATGGGCAAGATGACTAAGACTCCGTTCTCCGGAACAATGGAGCGAGCAACAGATTTGTTGGAAATCATACATACTGATGTATATGGTCCGATGAATATTGAGGCTCGCGGCAGGTATCATTACTTTCTGATCTTCACAGATGATTTGAGCAGATATGAGTATATCTACTTGATGAAACACAAGTCTGAAACATTTGAAAAGTTCAAAGAATTTCAGAGTGAAGTGGAGAATCATTGTAACAAAAATAAAAGTTTCTACGATATGATCGCAGAAGTAAAATATTTGAGTTACGAGTTTGACCTTCAGTTAAAACAATGTGAAATAGTTTCATTACTCACGCCACCTGGAACACCACAGTGTAATGGTGTGTCCGTATGTCGTAACTGTGCTTTATTAGATATGGTGCGATCTATGATGTCTCTTACCAATTTACCGCTATCGTTTTGGGGTTATGCATTAGAGACAGCTACATTCACATTAAATAGGGCACCATCTAAATCTGTTGAGATGACACCGTATGAACTATGATTTGGCAAGAAACATAAGCTATCGTTTCTTAAAGTTTGAGGTTGCGATGCTTATGTGAAAAAGTTTCAACCTGATAAGCTCAAACCCAAATCGGAGTAGTGCATCTTCATAGGATACCCAATAGAAAATGTTGGGTACACCTTCTATCCGAAGGCAAGATATTCATTGCTGAGAATGGATCCTTTCTAGAGAAGGAGTTTCTCTCGAAAGAAGTGAGTGGGAGGAAAGTAGAACTTGATGATGTAACTGTACCTGCTCCCTTATTGGAAAGTAGTTCACCACAGAAATCTGTTCCTGTGACTACTACACCAATTAGTGAGGAAGCTAATGATGATGATCATGTAAACTTCAGATCAAGTTACTACCGAACCTTGTAGGTAAACCAGAGTGAGATCCGCACCAGAGTGGTACGGTAATCCTGTTCTGGAGGTCATGTTACTTGACCATGACGAGCCTATGAACTATGAGGAAGCGATGATGAGCCCAGATTCTGTGAAATGGCTTGAGGCCATAAAATCTGAGATGGGATCCATGTATGAGAACAAAGTGTGGACTTTGGTTGACTTGCTCGATGATCAGCAAGCCATAAAAAATAAATGGATCTTCAAGAGGAAGACGGACGGTGATAGTAGTGTTACTATCTACAAAGCTAGAATTGTCGCAAAAGGTTTTCGACAAGTTCAAGGTGTTGACTACTATGAGAGTTTCTCACTCGTATCTATGCTTAAGTCTGTCCGAATCATGTTAGCAATTGCCGCATTTTATGAAATCTAGCAAATGGATAAACAAAACTACATTCCTTAATGAATTTATTAAAGAAGAGTTGTATATGATGCAACCAGAAGGTTTTGTCAGTTCTAAAGGTGCTAACAAAATATGCAAGCTCCAGCGATCCATCTATGGACTGGTGCAAGCATCTCGGAGTTGGAATATACGCTTTGATAAGTTGATCAAAGCATATAGTTTTATACAAACTTGCGGTGAAGCCTGTATTTAGAAGAAAGTGAGTGGGAGCACTACAACATTTCTGATAAATATATGTGAATGACATATTGTTGATCGGAGATAATGTAGAATTATTCTGCAAAGCATAAAGGAATGTTTGAAAGGAGTTTTTCAAAGAAAGACCTCGGTGAAGCTGCTTACATATTGAGCATCAAGATCTATAGAGATAGATCAAGACGCTTGATAAGTTTTTCAATGAGTACATACCTTGACAAGATTTTGAAGTAGTTCAAAATGGAACAGTCAAAGAAGGAGTTCTTGCCTGTGTTACAAGGTTTGAAGTTGAGTAAGACTCAAAACCCAACCACGGCAGAAGATAGAGAGAGAATGAAAGTCATTCACTATGCCTTAGCCATAGGTTCTATAAAGTATGCCATGCTGTGTACCAGACCTATTGTATACCCTGCCCTAAGTTTGGCAAGGGAGTACAATAGTGATCTAGGAGTAGATCACTGGACATTGGTCAAAATTATCCTTAGTGGAATAAGGATATGTTTCTCGATTATGGAGGTGACAAAAGGTTCGTCGTAAAGGGTTACGTCGATGCAAGTTTTGACACTGATCCAGATGACTCAAAGTCTCAATATGGATACATATTGAAAGTGGGAGCAATTAGCTAGAGTAGCTTAGTGCAGAGCATTGTTGACATAGAAATTTGCAAAATACTTACGGATCTGAATGTGGCAGACCCGTTGACTAAACTTCTCTCACAAGCAAAACATGATCACACCCTAGTACTCTTTGGGCGTTAATCACATAGCGATGTGAACTAGCTAGATTATTGAATCTAGTAAACCCTTTGGGTGTTGGTCACATGACGATGTGAACTATGGGTGTTAATCACATGGCGATGTGAACTAGATTATTGACTCTAGTGCAAGTGGGAGACTGAAGGAAATATGCCCTAGAGGCAATAATGAAGTTATTATTTATTTCCTTGTTTCATGATAAATGTTTATTATTCATGCTAGAATTGTATTAACCGGAAACATAATACATGTGTGAATACATAGACAAACAGAGTGTCACTAGTATGCCTCTACTTGACTAGCTCGTTGATCAAAGATGGTTATGTTTCCTAACCATAGACATGAGTTGTCATTTGATTAACGGGATCACATCATTAGGAGAATGATGTGATTGACTTGACCCATTCTGTTAGCATAGCACTTGATCATTTAATTTTTTGCTATTGCTTTCTTCATGACTTATACATGTTCCTATGACTATGAGATTATGCAACTCCCGTTTACTGGAGGAACACTTTGTGTGCTACCAAACGTCACAACGTAACTGGGTGATTATAAAGGTGCTCTATAGGTGTCTCCGAAGGTACTTGTTGGGTTGGCGTATTTCGAGATTAGGATTTGTCACTCCGATTGTCGGAGAGGTATCTCTGGCCCCTCTCGGTAATGCACATCACTTAAAGCCTTGCAAGCATTGCAGCTAATGAGTTAGTTGCGGAATGATGTATTACAGAACGAGTAAAGAGACTTCTCGGTAATGAGATTGAACTAGGTATTAAGATACCGACGATCGAATCTCGGGCAAGTAACATACCAATGACAAAGGGAACAACGTATGTTGTTATGCGGTCTGACCGATAAAGATCTTCGTAGAATATGTAGGAGCCAATATGAGCATCCAGGTTCCGCTATTGGTTATTGACCGGAGACGTGTCTTGGTTATGTCTACATTGTTCTCGAACCCGTAGGGTCCGCACGCTTAACGTTACGATGACAGTTTCATTATGAGTTTATATGTTTTGATGTACCGAAGGTTGTTCGGAGTCCCGGATGTGATCACGGACATGACGAGGAGTCTTGAAATGGTCGAGACATAAAGATTGATATATTGGAAGCCTATGTTTGGACATCGAAAGTGTTCCGGGTGAAATCGGCATTTTACCGGAGTACCGGGAGGTTACCGGAACACCCCAGTAACCTAATGGGCCTAATGGAGGAAGTAGAGAGGTGGCCAAGGGGCAGCCGCGCACCCCTCCCCCCCCAAGTCTGAATTGGACAAGGAGGGGGGGGCGGCGCCCCCCTTTCCTTTCCCCTCTTTCTCTCCTTCCCCCCAAGTCGTAGTCCAACATGGAAAAGGGGGGAGTCCTACTCCCGGTGGGAGTAGGACTCCTCCTGGCGCGCCCCTTGCCTGGTCGCACCTCCTCCCCCTTGCTCCTTTATATACAGGGGCAGGGGGCACCCCAGAGACACAACAATTGATCATTGGTCTCTTAGCCGTGTGCGATGCCCCCCTCCACCATAATCCTCGAGAATATTTGTAGCGGTGCTTAGGCGAAGCCCTGCGACAGTAGAATATCAAGATCGTCACCACGCCGTCGTGCTGGCGGAACTCTTCCCCGACATTCTGCTGGATCAGAGTCCGGGGATCGTCATCGAGCTGAACGTGTGCTAGAACTCGGAGGTGCCGTAGTTTCGGTGCTTGATCGGTCGGGCCGTGAAGACGTACGACTACATCAACCGCGTTGTGCTAACGCTTCCGTTTTCGGTCTACGAGGGGATGTAGACAACACTCTCCTCTCTCGTTGCTATGCATCATCATGATCTTGCGTGTGCGTAGGAATTTTTTTAAAATTACTACGTTCCCCAACACTTCCAGCACATGCGGCAGATCCGAGCGATTTGAACCAACTATCGTGGAAGGAGGAGGAAGGAAAGCAATGGTGCGCCGACAACAGACTATGCGAGATGGAGCTCGGAGGTGGTATGGTTTGTGTTGTGGACGATCGTCTTTAAATGCTGGGCGTCAGGCAGATCAAGCGCCAATTTGAATGCAGGCGCCGAAATTAGTTTCTCGGGCGCCTCGCCGGTTGAATGCCGGGTAGGCAGACGAACATTCAGCGGCAATTTCAATGCAGTAGGAAGTCTTCCCATCGGATTGTCCGGCCACGTCTCTCGATTCGACATTAATGAGGCACAGAGAGCGAGCGGCGGGTTTTTTTTACTGCGGCGCCGGTTGAGTGCCTCACCATTCGGTCAGCATACGACAGTGATAGGTCATGATTATTTGGACCGGCATGAATACGGCGCCGAGAGCAGATGAACTTTGGAGCGGAAGCTGCGGAGAGACTTTTGGATAGGCCTGTGTAGTCTGAGGCTTACGTGGCATGAGTCAGGTCGCTCACAGACCTTTCACGGATTTGGTATGGTTTTATGGTATTTCGGACATTTAAAATGCGTCCACGGACATTTGAAGCACATATTTGGATGGCAATTTATGTTCGAACTGGACGATCAAGGGAGATTTGATATACAGTATTGGAGTTGTCCTAATTGTAGGCTTGATCCCCCAAAAATCTAGTTAGGTGGCTTTTGCAACCCCCCCCCCCCCCCCCCCCCCACACACACACACACAAGGCTAGCAGTTGCAGTTTGTTTAAATTGTGGGTATGGCATAAAATTGTCACCATCAGCGTTGGATCTAGATCCGACGGCTTTGGAGAAGGTTGTCGGGATCGCACCCCCAGCAATGGTTCGCCAGGTATGATTTCCGAAAATCAAAGCAATTGCGAATGCGGTACTCTAATTGCTAATCACTTCTTGCTACATTTGACAAGTGAGCTTTCTATATAGGAGTTTTACTAATATGTTGTGCTTTCTTGAGCATGGGTGCATATGTCTGTTCTTCCAGTGGCCCGTATATAAAAATGGGAGTTGCAATTACCTCTTTCAGTTATTGTGATCGAGTGGATATTTTCCATCAATCTAATATCTATTGTCTACTACTCCATCTCGTAATATAAGAACATTTCTCAAGCTGTTTAGCTTAAAAAAAGTTTACTAGGTTAGGGGATGGAGTGAGTGGCGAACCAACTTATGGTTGGATGGTTAGAGAGACTCTGGTATCCCAGCTCATCAGGGTTCAAATCCTGGTGCTCGCATTTATTTCAGGATTTCTGGCGATGCGCATTCAGTGGGGGGGGGGGGGGGGGGGGGACGTTCTCGTCGATGACGAGGTGCATACGGTGACTTCGCAAATCTCAAGGTGATATGCCGGCTCAGTCTTTCGGGGATGCTCATAGGGATGAGTGTATTCACTTGTATATGAGTGCTTGTATCTGTATTGGTGTTCAAAAAAAAGAAACGGAATGAGTGCATCTGAATCATTTTTTTAGGCAATAAAACCTTCAGAATTACAGCACAGCAATGCTGTTGTGCTGCAATGGGCACAAAATGGCAAAACTGATAAAATCTGAGCAACGCATTGGGCATAAGCAACACATCAAGATCATCACGGATATGCCTCTAGGGGGAAAAGAGAGTAGTACTTTGACGCCGGGCTTCAAAAGATATTCGAACACCGAAGAAAAAGATGACGGCCAAGTTGGATCACCGAGGAGAAAATGCACAGCAACCAACAAATCAAAACAATCAGGCGGACATTTACGACGGGAGGACAGGATTATAAGAAATGAGCGAAAGCTTGAAGATCGATCGGACCATTTCCGCAAGACGCGGAAAGCAAAGCCCGTACAAAGGGCAAACTCACACGGACGCCGGTGCGGCCGCGGGCATGGCAGCTGCCCGTGGCCAGCTTGATTCCACCATGGCAGCTTCCAGGGCAGGCAAGCGAGGACGACGACGACATGACGCTTGAGGCGCAGACGATCAACCAACGTGGAAGAAAGAAAGGAGGAGGAAAGCCACCCTTGGCGCCGCGGTATTCCTCTGGTTTCGTGGCCTTTTTACAGAGAGCGCAAGCAGCGACTTTATACTGTCCTTCCCCTCCTTTTCGTGGTAGTACTACTAGACTTTGATAGTGGTCACAGTGATGGGCAGGGCCCATTCTGTCCAATGTTTCGCTGTCTTTTTAAAAAGGGACCCCCAGTGCAAATCATTTTCCATCAATTTCGGCAGAAGCTACGGAGAAAAAAAAGACAGGCATGCAACAGCCAGGCGCTGAAAATCCCAGTGTGCTGCTCGTCTCCGCGAATGGGACCCACGAAAACGAGCAGGTGAGGACCCACGGGGCCACGGGGGGTGGAGCAAAATTGCACGAACATGGCACCACCAAGGTCCAGACACTCGAGGCTAGCAGTGGCAGGCTCCACCGGACAGTGGGCCCAACAGCCGCGGATTGAACACCGGACAGTGGGCCCAACAGCCGCGGGTTGAATTTTCTGAATAATGCGCAATACTCTGCGTCCATGGCTCTCGCCCGCGATGTGTCGGCAGATGTTCCGAACACCGACTTGCATTTGGCCTTCACTGAATTGACGGCCAAGAATAACGTTTGGTCAAAATGCTCGAGATATTTACTCCTGGATATCTGCTGCCGTGCCCGAGCGGATTGTTATAGCATTCGGCCTCGCTGTGCAGACACCTAGCATAGTCCCACTGGCCACTGCTAGGGCAATTTTTCTTCTCCACACTTCATTGAAAAACACATGGATTCGTCTCCTCTCTGTCCGCCGCTTCAGCGATCGGTGATGGGAAGGAGAAGCCGATGCCTGTGCTCCGATTAGTAGTTTAGTTTGAAGTTTTTAGTCCTCGCGGGTGTGGCGCTCATGCGGATGAATTCGTTTCTTCTTCTTCAAGTTTGTCTTTCGGGCTTCGATTCTTCTCAAGTTCATCCGTTTGGACGTACTCCACGAAGGTCTGGCGTATATTTCTACCTTCTTGGTACGGCGCGGTTAAGGTTTCTCATCATGTGATGAGAGTTGGTGTCAAATGCTTCAGATTTATGCGACGGCTCAACGGCGATGACTATGGCTACAGGGCGCCGGTCCTTAGGGTCACGTGCACGAAGACTTTCTGGTTGTCATCGAGAAGGCCAAGCCGGCTTCGGTGAGGGAGCGGCGTCGCATAAGAGTGCGGTGACGCCGACATGTCAACGGCTTATTCTGATGGCAGTAGTGGTTATTTGATGGTCTCAGAATCTCGATGTAAATTTTATTGTGTTCAAGATACTTTGTACCTTCGATGAACCCTTATGATAAATCTGATTCTTTCCGGAAAAAGCAACAACTTTAGCATAGCCATATAAGACAAGTAGCATGTTTTAGATAGATACAATGTTTATTGTTGTTGTGCGCAATCACACAATTGCCATTATTATTTTTCTGTGTCAACTTAACAATCAAAACACACTTAATTTTAAGAATGAATACACTAATTTAAAATAACATTGCATTACAAAATGATTGTATAGGGGTAGAATAGATTAAACTCACGACTTCTTACGTTTTTTGAGAAGCACTAGTTGCTCCCCACCACAATGAATGCAATGTACGGGGCACATCATATATGAGGAGCCCATTTGTTCTTTACGCATGACAATGTAATGGTCTGACGACCTTTGTTTTTGTCATGTTCCTGCTAGTCATAGTCGAGGTTGGGGACGACTTTTTCGTGGAGGGCAAGGTCCAATAGAACATACTTTGTCTTGGTGAATGTCACCATGGTCATGTGGAATAAGGGCATCTGTATTCAATCATGACGACTGACTTTTTATAGTCTCAAGTGGCGGGTGTCTGGAAAACATAGTGGGTGATGGAAGAGGCCGCAGACAGTTGGCATGCGACGACTGTCGTTGGCACGCTTTCGATGCTGTGGTCGTCTGGCCCTCTGTGTGCCATTGGCAGGGAGAAGATGAGAGACGTGGAAGGCTGAGGAGACAGATGAAACTTCCCTCCCGCATGACCATTGATGAATGGAGCAAAAAACATAAATTTGATCTCAGAACGAAACTATTTCACAAACTAAACTATGTTTAAAAATATTTCACCCAGCTGACCTCTAATGTGCAGCGCTCAACAGCAAGACGCTACACTCTTACTGTGCAGCGCCTAACACACAGGCGCCACACTGTGCAACGCCTAGCTGTAAGGAGCTGCACTACACTGTGCAGCGCCTAACTGTAAGGAATTGCACAGTAGAGTGCAGCGCCTTACTGTTGGGAGCTGCACAAAAGGGTCAGCGGTGTGAAATATTTTTGAAAACAGTTTAGTTTGTGAAATATTTTCGCTTTGAGGTCAAATTTGTTAATTCTGCCGATGAATGGAACACACATTTGAAGGCTCGGGCTAAATATGGAACTTGTACATAAATTGTGGCCACTCGAGGGCTCGAGGCCATATGACTATTATGCTACTAGAGTGCGTCTTTTTATAAAGACACAATTATTATGGCAATCGGGGCCTATGACGACTCTGTTGGAGTTGTCTTATCCCCTCCCTATCGGATTTGGTGGAGTATAATGAATAAGTATGAAGGTGGTGTGATATCTTCTATATCTAAATAGCTAGCCGCTACTAATATATTTCTCTTAACATGCAAGTATGCCACCTCATCATTTAACATGCATAAGGAAAATGCCCACCTCAACATGCAGCTATTCATATTAAAAATCCACTACAACATGCATGCATATAAAATTTCATTTTATTATGCTGTTTACATTTAATTCTTATATACTTTCAAAAACTATTGTTTCAAGAATTCATATTTCATATAATTAAAATCTCATTGAAATATTGCAAACATTCCCGCAACAACGTGCGGGGCATCATCTAGTTCATAAGAAATAGTTGTACCACGCCATTTGATGGGCAAAGAGCTGTAGGACAGGGAGGGCCTCCTAGATTTGCAGATTTCTAAAAATGTAGAAATAAGAATAACATAAGAATGAGGTGACATGTCTTCTTGTATCCTATGTGATTATAATATAAACAATATAAATATAAGTAAAAGAGTGTTTGATAGCACAGATAAAACAAAACAAAACATTCTACCAAAAAGTTTGAGTGGATAATATTTTTCCTACGAATAGATGTTACATGAGAATTTTTGAAAATTCCAATCATACGAATCAAATGATCGCCGTAGGAAAAAGAAAACTAATAATTCGAACCCTCTAAAATCACTGTAGAATCCGTCCGAATGAAAGGAGTCTTGAACAAGTACTGGTATTATCTTTTTTTCATAATAATATGTGTCTTAGTTATATCATAAAGATTAAATTATAAGTCATATATTGACCAATATGAGAAAATTGAAAAGACAACAAAATATCTCTGAGCTTCACACCAGTGCCTGTCACCTGCCTCCGGCGCCACCATAGCAGCCACCGAAAAAAATGACGAATCACCTTCTCACCCGAGCTTGACGCGGCTCCATCGCTGATATGCAGCTTTGCAGACTCCAAGGTGGCTCGCCAAAGACAAAACCATTACCGTTGAACGAATCAGACTGGGGCAACACCCCGGACACGCTATCGAACTCAAGATCTGGCAACCCCCACATGACTAAGACGCCGGAGGAGGAAGCCATACCTGCCATCCACGAACCACGAGCCCAACACACATTTTGTTTTCCAGATGTCGTCGATGCAGACCATAATCTACATCCGCTCCTCGACTACCTCCCAAGCTTTGCGTCCACGCTGAAGCAGACGTCGTCGCAACGGCGAAGACCGAGGACACATGTCCACCGCAATTATGCCGCGGTCGCCACAACATCCCCGCTTGAACAGGATGGTTCCCAGATCCTTCACGACAATAAAGACGATCGCCTCACCGGAGAAGAATCCGGTTTATTCAGCATCACCGTCGCCGCCGCCGAAGTCAAGACACCAAACGATCCAAAATCCTAAGCTTCTTGGCCCTAAAACCTAAAGCTAAAACAATCCACACGCGCGGGATCCGGCGACCCCCCCCCCCCCCCCCCCCCCCTCCCCCCCGACAATCAAAAGGGAGCCGGCGGAAGACGGCGCGGGAAGGAGCGGCTCTCCTTATGGCGGCGGCTAGGTTTCGCTATTTTTTCCGGTACTTTTTTTTGAGGATAAGTACCAGTAATATCGTCTATCGTCTAGTACAATATACTGTACGGTCGGAGATATGGTTGTGTGCATCACCTGACATAGAGCCCGGGGTAATACTCTTTTTATTAGAAGAAAAATAAGGAAAAAATATGAAAATAATCCTTGGTATAGAAAGATCATCTGGGGCCTAGCGTCAAACGGAAATCACTGGATGGCTGGATGCACACATCATATGCTTCTTGGTGGCAGTGGGGCGCTGGAGTATCCGTGGGAAGTTGCGCCATCCTTCCGGCAAACTTAAGCTGACGTGGCTGTGCCGTGGCCCAGCCGTATCGATGCTTCTCTACCCAGAGAGGAGGAGAAGCGACATGGATGCTCCGAGGCCCGCCGATACCGGCAGCGCGAACCAGTTCCGCTTCCACGTTCGAAATGGAAAGTGGGCAAGGCGAGCAGATTTCGTCCCTTTCGGGCGTCGTAGTCATCCACTCATCGTGTACTACATCAGTGTTAGGAACGCACGTTGTTACACGTCACTTTGGGTGCTTTATACAAATCAAAAACGTCAAACGGCCTCTTGGCCCTATATATATACACTAGCTGTATTTCACTGTCGTCACGTTTGATAGAAAATTGTTTGGACGGACACGCGTGATTCAATGAATCCTCCCGTGAATGAAGCAACGCTTTCTCTTCCTCCGGAAGCTCATGCCACTGGACTACAAAATGTAGAAAGGTGAAACGGCCGCATTGCTTTCATTCTCCCACAAGAGAGAATAAAAGGTGCCGTGTGAGCAATCGCCGTTCCGGAGACGTCGACACATGCCTGTCTCTTCGTCCGGAGATCAGAGGAGTAGCGGCTGTGCAGCATGCACCATCTGCTGGACTGTGTACAGTAAATAAGTACTACCACCACCTCGACGGCCACGTTATCCGCCACAGGTTCACGTTCACCCAAAGGAGAAGAGTGAGACCTCACGGCACCGTTGCACTAGGACGCACGGAGAGGCGGAGAGTGGTACCGGAGTAGACTATAGACAGCGGGACGCGGCTACGAGCCACCACCCTCCCGCACCTCCCCACCGAACCTTATCACGGCAGACGGGGCCTGGCTCCCATCGGCGGGACACCGGATCGAGCCGACGTGTCCGTCCCCAGTGCGCCGGACCCGCCTCGTCCAGGATCTTATGATGAAGCCGTGCTACGGGACACGCACGACAGCGCCATTACCGATGGAAAATGACCAGCATGATTGCATGAGTGTGCCGGGGTCCGTTGAGATGGGCGAGCGAGAGCATATATAGAAGCAAACTCGGCCAGACGAGAACACAGTTTAGTTTAGTAATGACTGGCTTCTTGTTGGCTTATTGATCGTGGCCGGTGACGCTGACCTCCATTAACTGGCTGCCAAAATCCATCCATCTACCCGGCCGCTGGACGACAAGGGTTTATCGTGGGTTCACCACGTGTGTTCATATCATCACCTTCTTCGTCTCCTCTTCGCGTCTCATGTAGAGTAATTTGGCCAGTCATTTGCAACCTTGGTTGTAAAACAAGAGAAAGAGATTGGATCGGCACAATCAACATGATGGCCTCGGGGATGTATTTATATACGTGCTCTAGAGCAGCACATGGCATAGCTGATATACATGGTTTAGTTAAAGGAGATCTAGGCGTCTGGACAACAGACTTATCTCAACAATATATAGGGTTGATGTAGAAACCCTCCGTGATCGAATCCCTCTCCGACAGAGGGCCAGAAAAGGTCTCAAGATGGGATCTCACGTGTACAGAAGGTTACAGCGGCGGAAAAGTATTTTGGTGGACGCCTCTGGTCATTTGGAAATATTTGAGAATTTATAGAGGTGGATTTAGGGTTAGGGGCTCCCGAGGGCCCCACAAGCCCTTAGGGCGCGCCCCTGAGGCTTGTGTCCTCCTTGGGACTCTTCTGACCCTCTCTCCAAGTTACGTGGGTGTCTTCTGGTTCAAGAAAAATCATCGCGAAAGTTTTATTCCGTTTAGACTCTGTTTGATATTCCTTTTCTGTAAAACTCAAAAATAAGGAAAAAACAGAAACTGACACTCGGCTGTAGGTTAATAAGTTAGTACAAAAATAATATAAAATAGCATATTAATGTATATAAAACATGCAAAACAGACAATATAATAGCATGAAACAATCAAAAATTATAGATACGTTGGAGACGTATCAATGATGTGGTCGGTGGCCCCCGTGTCTGAAGGAAATATGCCCTAGAGGCAATAATAAAGTTGTTATTTATATTTCCTTATATCATGATAAATGTTTATTATTCATGCTAGGATTGTATTAACCGAAAACTTGATACATATGTGAATACATAGACAAAACACAATGTCCCTAGTAAGCCTCTAGACTATCTCGTTAATCAAAGATGGTTAAGTTTCCTAATCATAGATATGAGTTGTCATTTGATAAACGGGGTCACATCATTAGGAGAATGATGTGATGGACAAGACCCATCCGTTATCTTAGCATAATGTTCGTTAAGTTTTATTGCTACTGCTTTCTTCATGACTTATACATATTCCTTTGACTATGAGATTATGCAACACCCGAATACCGGAGGAATACCTTATGTGCTATCAAACGTCACAACGTAACTGGGCGATTATAAAGATTCTCTATAGGTATCTCCGAAGGTGTTTGTTGGGTTGGCATAGATCGAGATTAGAATTTGTCACTCTGAGTATCAGAGAGGTATCTCTGGGCCCTCTCGGTAATGCACATCATGATAAGCCTTGCAAGCAATGTGACTAATGAGTTAGTTGCGGGATGATGCATTATGGAACGAGTAAAGAGACTTGCCGGCAACGAGATTGAACTATGTATGAAGATACCGACGATCGAATCTCGGGCAAGTAACATACCGATGACAAATGGAATGACGTATGTTATCATTACGGTTTGACCGATAAAGATCTTCATAGAATATGTAGGAGCCAATATGAGCATTCAGGTTCCGCTATTGGTTATTGACCGGAGAGGTGTCTCGGTCATGTCTACATAGTTCTCGAACCCGTAGGGTCCACACGCTTAATGTTCGATGACGATTTGTATTATATGAGTTATGTGATTTGGTGACCGAATGTTGTTCGGAGTCCCAGATGAGATCACAGACATGAGGAAGAGTCTGGAAATGGCCGAGAGGTAAAGATTGATATATTGGATGATAGTATTCGGACACCAGAAGTGTTTCAGAATGTATCAGGTACATATCGGAGTACCCGGGGGGGGGGGGTTACCGGAACCCCCCGGGGGAAGATATGGGCCATAGGAGGGAGGCACACCGGCCCACATAGGGGTGGCGCGTCCCCCACAAGGGAGGATTCCAAATTGTACTAGGGGAGGGGCGGCGCCCCCCTTTCCTTCTCCATCTCGCTCTTCTTCCCCCTTTCCTCCTCCGATAAAAGGAAGGGGGGGGGGCGAATCCTGCAAGGAGCCCAAGTAGGACTCCTCCTACATGGGGCGTGCCTAGGGTGTAACGCCCTCGATGCGGCTATATCTCCCACGTGTCGAAGCACGACTTAGAGGCATAACCACATTGAAAGCAATGTCGCAAGTGAGGTAATCTTCACACAACCCATGTAATACATAAGGGAAAAGAGATACATAGTTGGCTTACAATCGCCACTTCACACAATACATGAATAAAGCATTACATCATCCAGATACAAACAAGGTCCGACTACGAAACCAAAATAAAAGAAAAACCCCAAATGCGACAAGGTCCCCCGATCGACCCCACTGGGCTCCACTACTGATCAACTAGAACGAAACAACACAAAGGACAAGATCTTCATCGAGCTCCTCCTGAGCTTGGTTGCATCAGCTGTATGGTTCAACGGCACCTGCAAGCTGGTTTTGGAAGTATCTGCGAGTCACGGGGACTCAGCAATCTCGCACCCTCGCGATCAAGACTATTTAAGCTTATGGGTAAGGTAAAGGTATGAGGTGGAGCTGCAGCAAGCGACTAGCATATATGGTGGCTAACATACGCAAAAGAGAGCGAGAAGAGAAGGCAAAGCACGTTCGAGAAATCTATGATCAAGAAGTGATCCTAAAACAACCTACGTCAAGCATAACTCCAACACCGTGTTCACTTCCCGGACTCCGCCGGAAAGAGACCATCACGGTTACGCACGCGGTTGATGCATTTTAATTAAGGTCAACTTCAGGTTTTCTACAACCGGACATTAACAAATTCCCATCTGCCCATAACCGCGGGCACGGCTTTCGAAAGTTCAATCCCTGCAGGGGTGTCCCAACTTAGCCCATCATAAGCTCTCACGGTCAACGAAGGAATAGACCTCCTCCCGAGACATTCCGATCAGACTCGGTATCTCGGTTCTACAGGACACTTCGACAAGTTAAAACAAATCCAGCAACACCACCCAGATGTGCCGATAAATCCCGATAGGAGCTGCACATATCTTGTTCTCAGGGCACACCGGATGAGCAAGACGTCGGGTAGGCCAGCCCAGAGTTGCCCCTGGTAGCTCCGGACATCGCTCGGTTGGACCAACACTCAGAGGAGCACTGACCCGGGGGGTTAAAATAATGATGACCCTTGGGCGCGCGACCCCCAAGGGAAAAGAAAAGACTAGGTGGCGAATGGTAAGACCAATGTTGGGCATTGCTGGAAGAGTTTTATTCAAGGCGAACTGTCAAGGGGTTCCCATTATTACCCAACCGCGTAAGGGACGCAAAATTCGGGAACATAACACCGATATGACGGAAACTAGGGCGGCAAAAGTGGAACAAAACACCAGGCATAGGGCCGAGCCTTCCACCCTTTACCAAGTATATAGATGCATTAATTAAATAATATATATAGTGATATCCCAACAAGTAAACATGTTCCAACAAGGAACAACAACTCCATGTTCCAACAAGGAACATACTTCAAACTTCACCTGCAACTAACAACGCTATAAGAGGGGCTGAGCAAAGCGGTAACATAGCTAATCAACGGTTTGCTAGGACAAGGTGGGTTAGAGGCTTGGTTCAACAATATGGGAGGCATGATAAGCAAGTGGTAGGTATCGCAGCATAGGCATAGCAAAAGAGCGAGCAACTAGCAAGCAAAGGTAGAAGTGATTTCGAGGGTATGGTCATCTTGCCTGAAATCCCGCAAGGAAGAAGAACGAGTCCATGAAGAAGACAAACGGACATAGACGAACGAGTCCTCACAAACGTGATGTTACAGGAACCAACCCGAAGAAGCAACACCGGAAAGAAGCACACAACATAGTAAACAAGCCACACATGAACATGGTATGATATGCGGGATGCGGAATGCGATGCATATGCATGATTTGACAAGAGATGAATAAACCTGGCCTCAACTTGGAAATCCAAGTATGCCACTGGAAAGGTGAGGTGAAATCGGTTGAAAACGATATAAAGATCACCGGAATCGGAGTTACGGTTTGGAAATGGCAAGCAATTCAAATATGACCACGTTCTGCGATTTACAGCAAGTAGCCATCTAAATGCAACAAGATGAACATGCTACAGCACCCAAACATGGCATCAAAATATATGGCAGGGATCCATTCATGATGCTTAACAAAAGTCTAGCACTGAGCTATGGCCAATTCATCCATTAACAGGTTCAAACAAGCATGGCAAAAATGCATTTGGTAAACAGATTTCAGACTTAGTGAAATTAACACTTGTCTGGAATTTCAGATCAGGTAGCACACTTTGGAGCATGAAAACTATATGCTACAGGACCTGAACATGGCAATTTAAAGCATGTCATGGAGCTACTCAAAGAGCTTAACAAAAGTCCTTTAGTGAACTTGAGCCAAAAGGGATCAGAAAATACATTTGCAAGCATGTGAACATGGCAAAAACATAATCAGTTCTCAGACTTGGCGAAAACTGGAGCATGCTGAAACAGATATCAAGTAGGCATGTTTATGAGCTCGATGCACTCACTACAGAGCAAGTCATGACAATCTAAGCATGCACCCATCAAGAATACACAAAATACAAGCTAGACATGGCAAGAACAATAACATAGCATGCACAGATCAACTACAACATCCTCGGCAAAATTGCTAACAAGTAGAAAATCTGACCAGATTCACGAAATGACAAAAGTAGAGCTCGATTGACTCAATATAGGGTGCTCCATAATTTCAAACAAAGACATGGATGGATAGAGCACTACAATATTAACAAAACATCCTTACTGATCATCCTCAAAAGAGGCACGGATCACTAGGAAACAACATGAACATATGGCAATATGAGATAAACAGTCCAAGGACTTGGTGGAAATGCTAAGTCCCTGAAATCAGCATTAACGAATGCTCCACTTTGCAAGCTTGTGCCAGGCACCACACACATCACAAAAATACATGGGTTGCACCTCTGGATAGATGGCAAAACATATAACAAAACTCATGCAGAGCTCAGGGGCATATCATGCACACAATAATCATGGCAAAAATGACAAATAACTAATTGGAGCAGCAGATCTGACAAATATCTCAAATAGCATTCTTCTAACAGCATTTCAGGCATCAAGATGAACTCAAATGAAAATGATGCAATGAGATGAAATGATGTACTCACTGGGATGAACATTTTGATATGCTATATGCCCAAAATGGATCTACGGATGCAAAGTTACGATGCGATGAACATGGGCATATGGATCTGGGAATTTCGGGGACAGTGAAATTATACCTCCAGATCTAGGGTTTCATGGCACGGACTTCGAGGATGACCGGAGCTCGCCGGGAACGCCGGGGATCGCCGGAGAGGAGGTTGGGGCCGCCGGATCCGGCCGGCTCCTGCCTGGATCTGGCCGGAGGAGAGGCGCACGCCGGCGCGAGCGAACGGCGGCGGTGGTCGCGGGCGTGGCTGCGCCGGCAAGGAGAGTGCGGCGGGTGGCGAGGCGCGCTGGTCGGCGGCGAGGCGGCGCGGAGGAAGAGGCGGGCGGCGTCGGGCGCTGCGGGCGACGCGCGGCCCGAACGCGCAGAGGAGGGGGCCGGCCTTGGGCCGAGCGGGCCGGTGGGAGGCGCGGGCGGCGGGGCGCCAAGTGGCGTGCTGTGATTGGGCGCGGGAGGCGGCGCGCTGACGTGGCGGCGCTCGATTGGTCGAAGCAACGTGGCGGCGGCAGTGGACGCGTCCGCCGGTGAACGGACATGTCCGGCGGCGCGGAGGGAGGTGAGATCTAGGGTTCATCCGCGAAATGATCCGAAATTTCAGGGAGGGGTGCTCTTTTATAGGTAGAGGGAGCTAGGAGAGTCCAAATGAGGTGCGGTTTTCGGCCACGCGATCATGATCGAACGACCGAGATGATGGAGGGGGTTTAGGTGGGTTTTGGGCCAAATTGGAAGGATGTTGGGCTACAACACACACGAGGCCTTTTCGGTCCCTCGGTTAACCGTTGGAGTATCAAACGAAGTCCAAATGGTACGAAAATTGACAGGCGGTCTACCGGTAGTAAACCAAGGCCGCTTGGCAGGTCTCGGTCCAATCCGAAAATGTTTAATCCCCACACACGAAAGAAAGGTAGAAATGACCACCGGAGGAGATAGGAGCACCGGAATGCAAAACGAACAACGGGGAAAAAGCTCGGATGCATTGGACGAACATGTATGCAAATGAAATGCACATGATGACATGAGATGCAATGCATGACACGCAAGCAATGACAAGGCAACAACAACGAATAAGCGGAGGACACCTGGCACATCGGTCTCGGGGCGTTACAACACTCCACCACTACGAGAGGATCTCGTCCCGAGATCTAGAATGGCACCTAAGGGACAACGGAAGAGAAAGAGAAGAGGTAAAACTAAGTTGCTCCTTTGACAAACGAGTGAAACCAAATAACCTTGAGAGGTTGAACTAATTGAAAGAAATGAAACAACGGAGAAGTACAAAGTTCAAAGCACTCCGTTAAGAAAGAGGAAAAAGAAGGAACCGATTCGGATAGCACTCCGGTTGAGAAGGGATGCAAGACTTGATAAAATGAGAGAACTTGAGAAAAAAGGAACACAACACTCCGGTTAAATGGATAAGTCAAGAAAAGAACACGATCCCGACAAAACAAGAAGATGTGTTTGAAGAGAGCAGCAACACAATGCCTCCGGAACAAAAGTAAGAATGGAATGAACGAAGGGAAAAATGAGAGCACGCTTACAACACATGCTAGAACGGAATTGTTGGAAACCCAACAACGAAAAGAATAATCTTGATATGGTCTTATGGAATACATCTCAAATTATGAGGTGACAACCTGCCACTCACGGGAAAAAGAATTGGATTGATATGAACGAGGAGACGAGAAACTTATTTCACCGGGAGGATAAATGAAGAACTTGGGTCCTTTGTAAACACTATAGATAGCAACACTCCTTGGGGAAGGCTTTGGTGAAACATAACCCAAGATAACTCCAAAGAAGAGATTGATGGATTTAAAATACCTCATTCTTAATAACATGTGAATCATGAACTCAAATTATCAAGAATGATGTAAAACCCCTCCAATGATACGGTAGAAAGAAATGCACTCCGGATAGCAAGACGAAGAATGCTTGAAATCCACTGAAAGAATGTTGATGAACGCTTTGAGAAGGAAATAAAACCTCGATGAACCATCATGTAGGACATCCATGAGGAACTCCGGTAAACAAAATGATGATAAAAGCAAGAGAAGTTGAAAACACAAGGTGAAACCTTGTAATGATTTAGAAGGAGCTTTGCGACGAGATAAAGTGGAATCTTGGAACTCCAGAAAAGAAAGATGATACAAGTGAAACCAAGAGTTTGATGAGCCTCCGGACTAAGGAATTGAATTTACTCGATGAAACAAGAATAAGAATTACGTTATGCTTATCCTTCATCAATTAAATTGATGACAATCAACGGATTTGACATATTACTTATTCTCTTGGAAAAGATTAAGAGAGATATAACATAAACTTGAGAACGTCTTCGACGAATCCACCGGTAGGATTGAAAACAACAAATGAATTGATATGATAACAAGGTAAGAAGAATCTTGAACGAACCACCATAAGAATTGAAAATGAACGAAGAAGAAAAATAAAGAAGCACCGGGAAGAATTAGAGAACAAATGAAGATACTTGAGGGGAATTTAGATAAAAGAGAATGAAGAGATCACGAGCCGATTAAAGATCACTTGAGCGAAACACCGGCAAAATTGGAGAATGATAGCTGAAAGCTGAGAATGAATAATCCCGAAATGATGGCCTCCGGATAATCAAACTTAACAGAATCTTGAATTGCTCCGGATAGGTGAAAAGAATTCTCACGATCACGACAATTACGAGAGGATGGCAACAAGCTAGAATCACGAATCTTGAAGAGAATGGAGCAAGATTAAAGAGAAACTCTTCTTCGGTCTTCAAAATCCGAGAATGACGATGAGTAACACCACCAAGAATTATTGAGGCACACCGGAATGAAGAATGGAAAGGTTGATCCAATGATGAAAAGAATTTGGAAGGTCTTGGGGAAAAACATAAGACTGATGATAATTCATTCTTACGTCAAACTTCGAAATGAAATTTGAGGATAGCTCCGGGAAAATTAGAAGAGTCAGGTAAGATCCTGGGAAAAGACTTGTGGGTTAGGGCCCACTCAAAAGAAACACTGTAGAACAATTTAAAAGAGAGAATGCACCGGTTGAATTAAATGGCTAGATTGAGATAACAACCTCGAGATATCTTGAACGAATTAGGAATGAAAATACGAATCTTCTGAGAT
This sequence comes from Triticum urartu, assembly GCF_056163025.1. Classification (NCBI taxonomy): domain Eukaryota; kingdom Viridiplantae; phylum Streptophyta; class Magnoliopsida; order Poales; family Poaceae; genus Triticum; species Triticum urartu. The sequence continues at coordinate 174,638,039 of NC_141874.1, read as the reverse complement.
ATCTTCAGCACTCCGGAACAAAAGAATAGCGAGAAGTGAACTATTATGAGGTGCACCAGTATGAGAAGGTATTTGAAACGAGGAAAAAGGGATATGAGATCAACACCGAAAGCTTGAATTGGTTCCACCGGAGAAGAAAGAGAATGAAAAATGATGAACTTGAGGTTCCGTTAGAATCTTCATGAGAATCACCGGGTAAGAACATTGAAGGAAAAGAATGGAGAGACTTCCCATCAATAAAAGGATACTTGAATAATAAATTCGAGTCCTCAAAGAAAAAGGGTGGGTGGGCGGGAAAAACAAAGGCAACTTGGAGACGGATGAAACAAACACCGTTGAGAAGAAGTGATAATAGATCTTGCGAATGTTGAAGTGATCGGATTCACTTGAGGAGAGACACACCGGTTAAAAGGGATTGACAAAAACAATCTTGATGATCAAGAAGGATTAGTATTCACATAGGAGTATGAGAACACCGCTTAGGAAAAGTATGGAATCAACATTTGACATTGAAGCAACTCGAATACCACCACTCAAAACAAAACAAAGGATTGGCTTTCAGAATAAGCCAGAACAAACATATGATAGAGATTTCGTCCGAAGTTTTCATGGTGGGGCCTACACGGGCTCGATCGTACAGCACCATCATGTACAAGGCAGTGCACATGACATACGAAGCGTCCCCGAGTCGGCATAGCCAAGGACTCTTTAAGACACAACGAGACCACTGTAAAACCAACCGTGAATAGGCGGACCACTAGACGTCGAACCCCAATTTCATATCATACATCTGTTGGAAAGATATCCTAAGAACTACTTGATTTCCCACCTATGAAACTCCCGAACCTTTCCGGTTATGCAATCAGGTGTTGGGGATACAGGGGAAGCATAATATCTCACCCAAAACTAGCAAATCCTACATCCAGCTGTATCCATCCTTCAACACATAACCAAGAAACCTTGGGAAATCGTCTACCTCAACCTTCGAAAAGCATCCGTTATACGAGTTATGGCAATACTCCCGAACTCCCGCCCCAGTACTGGGTGGCGTCGAGGTTATCTCACCAACGAACTGCATAAAAGAGATTTTCGATGTCGGCGTACTAAACTCTGGTATTCCAGAACTGCAACGATAAAATTGTGACGACAACACCTCGGAGCTCAACTCCCCGGGACACTGTCACAACCCCTAAAGACAGGAGGCACCAAGAACAATGTTCTCGTCACAAAACCATCGGAACGATTCCAAGATAACCGCGTGATCCTAAATTTTTTTAGTGAAATTTAAGAAGAGAAGAGTCAAAACTCTACGTCAGGATGCCTTACCAGAGCGACGAAGGGACTGGGGAGTAAAAAGAATTCCTAAACTCTCCGATATATAATTCCCAAATGATTCAAAACATTTTTCTAGACTCAACAACGGCTGCTAAAACGATCAAGCAGTGGGGGCTCCTAAGGTCGGGGAAGGCTCTGATTGTTGGGTAACGTAGCATAAATTCAAAATTTTCCTACGTGTCACCAAGATCTATCTATGGAGTAATCTAGCAACGAGGGAGGAGTGGATCTACATACCCTTGTAGATCGCGCGCGGAAGCGTTCAAGAGAACGGGGTTGATGGAGTCGTACTCGTCGTGATCCAAATCACCGATGATCCTAGCGCCGAACGGACGGCACCTCCGCGTTCAACACACGTACGGAACGGAGACGTCTCCCACGCCTTGATCCAGCAAGGAGGAGGGAGAGGTTGATGGAGATCCAGCAGCACGACGGCATGGTGGAAGTAGCGGGATTCCAACAGGGCTTCGCTAAGCGCTGCGGGAGGAGGGAGATGTGTCACGGGAGGGAGAGGGAGGCGCCAGGCCTTAGGTATGGTTGCTCCTCCTTTTCCCCACTATATATAGGGACAAGGGAGAGGGGGGAGGCGCAGCCCTTGCCCCTTCCTCCAAGGAAGGGTGCAGCCAAGGGGGGGGGAGGAGTCCATCCTCCCCAAGGCACCTCGGAGGTGCCTTCCCCCTTTAGGACTCTCCCCTTTTTTCTCTCTCTTGGCGCATGGGCCTCTTGGGGCTGGTGCCCTTGGCCCATATAGGCCAAGGCGCACCCCCTACAGCCCATGTGGCCCCCCGGGGCAGGTGGCCCCACCCGGTGGACCCCCGGGACCCTTCCGGTGGTCCCGGTACAATACCGGTGACCCCGAAACTTGTCCCGATGGCCGAAATAGCACTTCCTATATATAATTCTTTACCTCCGGACCATTCCGGAACTCCTCGTGACGTCCGGGATCTCATCCGGGACTCCGAACAACTTTCGGGTTACCGCATACTAATATCTCTATAACCCTAGCGTCACCGAACCTTAAGTGTGTAGACCCTACGGGTTCGGGAAGCATGCAGACATGACCGAGACGTTCTCCGGTCAATAACCAACAGTGGGATCTGGATACCCATGTTGGCTCCCACATGTTCCACGATGATCTCATCGGATGAACCATGATGTCAAGGACTTAATCAATCCCGTATACAATTCCCTTTGTCTAGCGGTATTGTACTTGCCCGAGATTCGATCGTCGGTATCCCTATACCTTGTTCAATCTCGTTACCGGCAAGTCTCTTTACTCGTTCCGTAACACATCATCCCGTGATCAACTCCTTGATCACATTGTGCACATTATGATGATGTCCTACCGAGTGGGCCCAGAGATACCTCTCCGTTTACACGGAGTGACAAATCCCAGTCTCGATTTGTGCCAACCCAACAGACATTTTCAGAGATACCTGTAGTGCACCTTTATAGTCACCCAGTTACGTTGTGACGTTTGGTACACCCAAAGCATTCCTACGGTATCCGGGAGTTGCACAATCTCATGGTCTAAGGAAATGATACTTGACATTAGAAAAGCTTTAGCATACGAACTACATGATCTTGTGCTAGGCTTAGGATTGGGTCTTGTCCATCACATCATTCTCCTAATGATGTGATCCCGTTATCAATGACATCCAACGTCCATGGTTAGGAAACCGTAACCATCTATTGATCAACGAGCTAGTCAACTAGAGGCTTACTAGGGACATGGTGTTGTCTATGTATCCACACATGTATCTGAGTTTCCTATCAATACAATTATAGCATGGATAATAAACGATTATCATGAACAAGGAAATATAATAATAACTAATTTATTATTGCCTCTAGGGCATATTTCCAACACTGATACCAACTTGTAATGCCCTCGATGCGGCTATATCTCCCACGTGTCGAAGCACGACTTAGAGGCATAACCGCATTGAAAGCAATGTCGCAAGTGAGGTAATCTTCACACAACCCATGTAGTACATAAGGGAAAAGAGATACATAGTTGGCTTACAATCGCCACTTCACACAATACATGAATAAAGCATTACATCATCCAGATACAAACAAGGTCCGACTACGGAACCAAAATAAAAGAAGAACCCCAAATGCGACAAGGTCCCCCGATCGACCCCACTGGGCTCCACTACTGATCAACTAGAACGAAACAACACAAAGGACAAGATCTTCATCGAGCTCCTCTTGAGCTTGGTTGCATCAACTGTATGGTTCAACGGCACCTGCAAGCTGGTTTTGGAAGTATCTGTGAGTCACGGGGACTCAGCAATCTCGCACCCTCGCGATCAAGACTATTTAAGCTTATGGGTAAGGTAAAGGTATGAGGTGGAGCTGCAGCAAGCGACTAGCATATATGGTGGCTAACATACGCAAAAGAGAGCGAGAAGAGAAGGCAAAGCACGTTCGAGAAATCTATGATCAAGAAGTGATCCTAAAACAACCTACATCAAGCATAACTCCAACATCGTGTTCACTTCCCGGACTCCACCGGAAAGAGACCATCACGGTTACGCACGCGGTTGATGCATTTTAATTAAGGTCAACTTCAGGTTTGCTACAACCGGACATTAACAAATTCCCATCTGCCCATAACCGCGGGCACGGCTTTCGAAAGTTCAATCCCTGCAGGGGTGTCCCAACTTAGCCCATCACAAGCTCTCACGGTCAACGAAGGAATAGACCTCCTCCCGAGACATTCTGATCAGACTCGGTATCTCGGTTCTACAGGACACTTCGACAAGTTAAAACAAATCCAGCAACACCACCCAGATGTGCCGACAAATCCCGATAGGAGCTGCACATATCTCGTTCTCATGGCACACTGGATGAGCAAGACGTCAGGTAGGCCAGCCCAGAGTTGCCCCTGGTAGCCCCGGGCATCGCTCGGTTGGACCAACACTCAGAGGAGCACTGGCCCGGGGGGGGGGGGTTAAAATAATGATGACCCTTGGGTGCGCGTCCCCCAAGGGAAAAGAAAAGGCTAGGTGGCGAATGGTAAGACCAATGTTGGGCATTGCTGGAAGAGTTTTATTCAAGGCGAACTGTCAAGGGGTTCCCATTATTACCCAACCGCGTAAGGGACGCAAAATTCGGGAACATAACACCGATATGACGGAAACTAGGGCGGCAAAAGTGGAACAAAACACCAGGCATAAGGCCGAGCCTTCCACCCTTTACCAAGTATATAGATGCAGTAATTAAATAATATATATAGTGATATCCCAACAAGTAAACATGTTCCAACAAGGAACAACAACTCCATGTTCCAACAAGGAACATACTTCAAACTTCACCTGCAACTAACAACGCTATAAGAGGGACTGAGCAAAGCGGTAACGTAGCCAATCAACGGTTTGCTAGGACAAGGTGGGTTAGAGGCTTGGTTCAACAATATGGGAGGCATGATAAGCAAGTGGTAGGTATCGCAACATAGGCATAGCAAAAGAGCGAGCAACTAGCAAGCAAAGATAGAAGTGATTTCGAGGGTATGGTCATCTTGCCTGAAATCCCGCAAGGAAGAAGAACGAGTCCATGAAGAAGACAAACGGACATAGACGAACGAGTCCTCACAAACGCGACGTTACCGGAACCAACCCGAAGAAGCAACACCGGAAAGAAGCACACAACATAGTAAACAAGCCACACATGAACATGGTATGATATGCGGGATGCGGAATGCGATGCATATGCATGATTTGACAAGAGATGAATAAACCTCGCCTCAACTTGGAAATCCAAGTGTGCCACTGGAAAGGTGAGGTGAAATCGCTTGAAAACGATATAAAGATCACCGAAATCGGAGTTACGGTTTGGAAATGGCAAGCAATTCAAATATGACCACGTTCTGCGATTTACAGCAAGTAGCCATCTAAATGCAACAAGATGAACATGCTACAACACCCAAACATGGCATCAAAATACATGTAAGGGATCCATTCATGATGCTTAACAAAAGTCTAGCACTGAGCTACGGCCAATTCATCCATTAACAGGTTCAAACAAGCATGGCAAAAATGCATTTGGTAAACAGATTTCAGTCTTAGTGAAATTAACACTTGTCTGGAATTTCAGATCAGGTAGCACACTTTGGAGCATGAAAACTATATGCTACAGGACCTGAACATGGCAATTTAAAGCATGTCATGGAGCTACTCAAAGAGCTAAACAAAAGTCCTTTAGTGACCTTGAGCCAAAAGGGATCAGAAAATACATTTGCAAGCATGTGAACATGGCAAAAACATAATCAGTTCTCAGACTTTGTGAAAACTGGAGCATGCTGAAACAGATATCAAGTAGGCATGTTTACGAGCTCGATGCACTCACTACAGAGCAAGTCATGACAATCTAAGCATGCACCCATCAATAATACACAAAATAAAAGCTAGACATGGCAAGAACAATAACATAGCATGCACGGATCAACTACAACATCCTCGGCAAAATTGCTAACAAGTAGACAATCTGCCAAAATTCACGAAATGACAAAAGTAGAGCTCGATTGACTCAAGCTAGGGTGCTCTATAATTGCAAACAAAGACATGGATGGATAGAGCACCACAAGGTTAACAAAACATCCTTACTGATCATCCTCAAAAGAGGCACGGATCACTAGGAAATAACATGAACATATGGCAATATGAGATAAACAGTCCAAGGACTTAGTGGAAATGCTAAGTCCCTGAAATCAGCATTAACGAATGCTCCACTTTGCAAGCTTGTGCTAGGCACCACACACATCACAAAAATACATGGGTTGCACCTCTGGATAGATGGCAAAACATATAACAAAACTCATGAAGAGCTCAGGGGCATATCATGCACACAATAATCATGGCAAAAATGACAAATAACTAATTGGAGCAGCAGATCTGACAAATATCTCAAATAGCATTCTTCTAACAGCATTTCAGGCATCAAGATGAACTCAAATGAAAATGATGCAATGAGATGAAATGATGTACTCACTGGGACGAACATTTTGATATGCTATATGCCCAAAATGGATCTACAGATGCAAAGTTACGATGCGATGAACATGGGCATATGGATCTGGGAATTTCGGGGACAGTGAAATTATACCTCCAGATCTAGGGTTTCGTGGCACGGACTTCGAGGATGACCGGAGCTCGCCGGGAACGCCGGGGATCGCCGGAGAGGAGGTTGGGGCCGCCGGATCCGGCCGGCTCCTGCCCGGATCTGGCCGGAGGAGAGGCGCACGCCGGCGCGAGCGAACGTCGGCGGTGGTCGCGGGCGTGGCTGCGCCGGCCAGGAGAGTGCGGCGGGCGGTGAGGCGCGCTGGTCGGCGGCGAGCCGGCGCGGAGGAAGAGGCGGGCGGCGTCGGGCGCTGCGGGCGATGCGCGGCCCGAACGCGCGGAGGAGGGGGCCGGCCTTGGGCCGAGCGGGCCGGTGGGAGGCGCGGGCGGCGGGGCGCCAAGTGGCGTGCTGTGATTGGGCGCGGGAGGCGGCGCACTGACGTGGCGGCGCTCGATTGGTCGAAGCAACGTGGCGGCGGCGGTGGATGCGTCCGCCGGTGAATGGACATGTCCGGCGGCGCGGAGGGAGGTAAGATCTAGGTTTCATCCGCGAAATGATCCGAAATTTCGGGGAGGGGTGCTCTTTTATAGGTAGAGGGAGCTAGGAGAGTCCAAATGAGGTGCGGTTTTCGGCCACGCGATCATGATCGAACGACCGAGATGATGGAGGGGGTTTAGGTGGGTTTTGGGCCAAATTGGAAGGATGTTGGGCTGCAACACACACGAGGCCTTTTCGGTCCCTCGGTTAACCGTTGAAGTATCAAACGAAGTCCAAATGGTATGAAACTTAACATGCGGTCTACTGGTAGTAAACCAAGGCCGCTTGGCAAGTCTCGGTCCAATCCGGAAATGTTTAATCCCCACACACGAAAGAAAGGTAGAAATGACCACCGGAGGAGATAGGAGCGCCGGAATGCAAAACGAACAACGGGGAAAAAGCTCGGATGCATGAGACGAACATGTATGCAAATGAAATGCACATGATGACATGAGATGCAATGCATGACACGCAAGCAATGACAAGGCAACAACAACGAATAAGCGGAGGACACCTGGCACATCGGTCTCGGGGCGTTACATAGGGCCGACCTCCTCCCTCTCCCTCCTTTATATACGGGGGTGGGGGTGCCTCTAACAAACATAAATTGTTCTAAGACGTGTGCGGCGCCCCCCTCCACAGTTTACGCCTCCGGTCATATTCATGTATTGCTTAGGTGAAGCCCTGCTCGGATCACTTCACCATCACCGTCACCACGCCGTCTTGCTGACGGAACTCTCCCTCGACACTTTGCTAGATCAAGAGTTCGAGGGATGTCATCAAGCTAAACATGTGCAGAACTCGAAGGTGTCATACGTTCGGTGCTTGATCGGTTGGATCGAGAAGACGTTCGACTGCATCAACCGTGTGTTAAGCTAACGCTTCCGCTTTCGGTCTATGAGGGTACATGGACACACTCTCCCCCTCTCGTTGCTATGTATCTCCTCGATAGATCTTGCGTGAGCGTAGGATTTTTTTTGAAATTGCATGCTACGTTCCCCAACAGTGGCATCTGAGCTAGGTCTATGCGTAGATGATATGCACGAGAAGAACACAAAGAGTTGTGGGCGATGATAGTCATACTGCTTACCACCAACGTCTTATTTTGATTCGGCGGTGTTGTTGGATGAAGCGGCCTGGACCAACCTTACATGACCACGTTCATGAGACCGGTTCCACCGACAGACATGCAACTTGTTTTGCATAAAGGTGGCTGGCGGGTGTCTATTTCTCCAACTTTAGCTGAATCGAATTTGACTACATCCGGTCCTTGTTGAAGGTTAAAACAACAAACTTGACGAAACATCGTTGTGGTTTTGATGCGTAGGTAAGAACGTTTCTTACTAGAAGCCCGTAGCAGCCACGTAAAACTTGCGACAACAAAGTAGATGATGTCTAACTTGTTTTTGCAGGGCATGTTGTGATGTGATATGGTCAAGACATCATGTGATATACGTTATTGTATGAGATGATCATGTTTTGTAAAAGTTATCGGCAACTGGAAGGAGCCTTATGGTTGTTGCTTTATTGTATGAAATGCAGTCGCCAGGTAATTGCTTTACTTTATCACTATGCGTTAGCAATAGTTGTAGAAGCAATAGTTGGCGAGAGACGACAACGACGCTACGATGGAGATCAAGGTGTCAAGCCGGTGATGATGGAAATCATGATGGTGCTTTGGAGATGGATCAAAGGCACAAGATGATGATGGCCATATCATGTCACATATTTTGATTGCATGTGATATTTATCTTTTATGCATCTTATTTTGCTTAGTACGGCGATAGCATTATAAGATGATCCCTCACTAAAATTTCAAGGTATAAGTGTTCTCCCTGAGTATGCACCATTGCGACAGTTTGTCGTGCCGAGACACCACGTGATGATCGGGTGTGATAAGGTCTACGTTCACATACAATGGGTGCAAGACAGTTTTGCACATGCGGAATACTTAGGTTAAACTTGATGAGCCTAGAATGTACAGACATGGCCTCGGAACACTGGAGACCGAAAGGTCGAACGTGAATCATATAGTAGATATGTTCAACATAGAGATGTTCACCATTGAAAATTACTCCATCTCACATGATAATCGGACATGGTTTAGTTGATATGGATCACATGATCATTTAGATGACTCGAGGGATGTCTATCTAAGTGGGAGTTCTTAAGTAATATGATTAATTGAACTTAATTTATCATGAACTTAGTCCTGATTGTTTTTGCATATCTATGTTGTGGATCAATGGCCCATGCTACCATTCCCTTGAATTTTAATGCGTTCCTAGAGAAAGCTAAGTTGAAAGATGATGGTAGCAACTACACAGACTGGGTCCGTAACTTGAGGATTATCCTCATTGTTGCACAGAAGAATTATCTCCTTGATGCACCGCTAGGTGAAAAGCCCCCTCCCGCTAATGTAGACGCTTTGAACGTCTGGCAGACACGGTCTGATGACTACTCTATAGTTCAGTGTGCCATGCTCTACGACTTAGAATCAGGACTTCAAAGACATTTTGAACGTCATGGACCATATGAGATGTTCCAGGAATTGAAGTTAATATTTCAAGAAAATGCCCGAGTTGAGAGATATGAAGTCTCCAACAAGTTCTATAGCTGCAAAATGGAGGAGAACAGTTCTGTCACCGAACACATACTCAGAATGTCTAGGTATCATAACCACTTGACTCAGCTGGGAGTTAATCTTCCAGATGATAGTGTTATTGACAGAGTTCTTCAATCACTGCCACCAAGCTACAAAGGCTTCATGATGAACTATAATATGCAAGGGATGGATAAGACAATTCTCGAGCTCTTCGCTATGCTCAAAGCTGCGGAGGTAGAAATCAAGATAGAGCATCAAGTGTTGATGGTTAACAAGACCACTAGTTTCAAGAAAAAGGGCAAGGGAAAGAAGCGGAACTTCAATAAGAATGGCAAACAAGTTGTCACTCCTGGGAAGAAGCCCAAGTTTGGACCCAAGCCTAAAACTGAGTGATTCTACTGCAAAGAGACTGGTCACTGGAAGCGGAACTGCCCCAAGTATTCGGCGGATAAGAAGGATGGCAAAGTGAACAAAGGTATATTTGATATACATGTTATTGATGAAGGATATATGCCCTAGAGGCAATAATAAAGTTGTTATTTATATTTCCTTATATCATGATAAATGTTTATTATTCATGCTAGAATTGTATTAACCGGAAACTTAGTACATGTGTGAATACATAGACAAACAGAGTGTCCCTAGTACGCCTCTACTAGACTAGCTCGTTAATCAAAGATGGTTAAGTTTCCTAGCCATAGACATGTGTTGTCATTTTAGGAACGGGATCACATCATTAGAGAATGATGTGATAGACAAGACCCATCCGTTATCTTAGCACTATGATCGTTTAGTTTATTGCTATTGCTTTCTTCATAACTTATACATGTTCCTATGACTATGAGATTATGCAACTCCCGAATACCAGAGGAAGACTTAGTGTGCTATCAAACGTCACAATGTAACTGGGTGACTATAAAGATGCTCTACAGGTGTCTCCGATGGTGTTTGTTGAGTTGGCATAGATCGAGATTAGGATTTGTCACTCCAAGTATCGGAGAGGTATCTATAGGCCCTCTTGGTAATGCACATCACTATAAGCCTTGCAAGCAATGTGACAAATGACTTAGTTATGGGATGATGCATTACGGAACGAGTAAAGAGACTTGCCGGTAGCGAGATTTAACTAGGTATTGAGATATCGACGATCGAATCTCGGACAAGTAACGTACCGATGACAAAGGGAACAACGTATATCATTATGCGGTTTGACCAATAAAGATCTTCATAGAATATGTGGGAGCCAATATGAACATCCAGGTTCCACTATTGTTTATTGACCGGAGACGTGTCTCGGTCATGTCTACATAGTTCTTGAACCATAGGGTCCGCACGCTTAACGTTCGGTGACGATCGGTATTATGAGTTTATGTGTTTTGATGTACCGAAGATAGTTCGGAGTCCTTGATGTGATCACGGACATGACTAGGAGTCTCGAAATGGTCGATACATAAATATTGATATATTGGATGACTATATTCGGACACCGGATGAGTTCCGGGGGTCACCGGATAATTATCGGAGTGCCGGGGGGTTATCGGAACCCCCAGGGGGACTAATGGGCCAACATGGGCCTTAGCGGAGAGAGAGACGACCGGCCAAGGCAGGGCCGCGCACCCCTCCCCCTCTAGTCTGAATTGGACTAGGTAATGGGGGGCGCCCCCCTTTCCTTCTCTTCTCTCCCTCTGCTTCCTTCCCCCCTCCTCCTCCTAGTTGGACTAGGAAAGGGGAGTCCTACTCCTACTAGGAGGAGGACTCCTCCCCTCCTTGGCACGCCTCCAAGGGTCAGCCGTCCTCCCCCTTGCTCCTTTATATACGGGGGCAGGGGGCACCCCATAGACACACAAGTTGATCATTGATCTCTTAGCCGTGTGCGGTGCCCCCCTCCACCATAATCCACCTCAGTCATATCGTCGTAGTGCTTAGGCGAAGCCCTGTGCCGGTAGCTTCATCATCACCGTCATCACGCCATCGTGCTGACGAAGCTCTCCCTCGACACTCAGCTGGATCGAGAGTTCGTGGGACGTCACCGAGCCGAATGTGTGCAGATCGCGGAGGTGCCGTACTTTTGGTACTAGGATCGGTCGGATTGTGAAGACGTATGACTACATCAACCGCGTTGTCATAACGCTTACGCTTACGGTCTACGAGGGTACGTGGACAACACTCTTCCCCTCTCGTTGCTATGCATCACCATGATAGATCTTGCGCGTGCGTAGGATTTTTTTTGAAATTACTGCATTCCCCAACAATTGATGTGTACCTTACTAATGCTCGTAGTAGCGCCTGGGTATTTTATACCGGTTCCGTTGCTCATATTTTCAACTTGAAACAGGGGCTATGGATTAAACGAAGATTGGCTAAGGACGAGGTGACGATGCGCGTCGGGAATGGTTCCAAGGTCGATGTGATCGCTGTTGGCACGCTACCTCTACATCTACCTTCGGGATTAGTTTTAGACCTAAATAATTGTTATTTGGTGCCAACGTTGAGCATGAACATCATATCCGGATCTTGTTTGATGCGAGGCGGTCATTCATTTAAATCAGAGAATAATGGTTGTTCTATTTATATGAGTAATATCTTGTATGGTCATGCACCCTTACGTAGTGGTCTATTTTTGTTGAATCTCGATCGTGGTGATACACATATTCATTATATTGATGCCAAAAGATGCAAAGTTGATAATGATAGTGCAACATATTTGTGGCACTGCCGTTTAGGTCATATTGGTGTAAAAGCATGAGGAAACTCCATGCGGATGGACTTTTGGAATCACTTGATTATGAATCATTTGATGCTTGTGAACCATGCCTCATGGGCAAGATGACTAAGACTCCGTTCTCCGAAACAATGGAGCGAGCCACTGACTTATTGGAAATAATACATATCGATGTATGCAGTCCGATGAGTGTTGAGGCTCGCAGTGGGTATCGTTATTTTCTAACCTTAACAGATGATTTGAGCAGATATGGGTATATCTAATTAATGAAACACAAGTCTGAAACTTTTGAAAAGTTCAAAGAATTTCAGAGTGAAGTGGAGAATCATTGTAACAAGAAAATAAAGTTTCTACGATCTGATCGCGGAGGCGAATATTTGAGTTACAAGTTTGGTCTTCAATTAAAACAATGTGGAATAGTTTCACAACTCACGCCACCTGGAACACCACAACGTAATGGTGTGTCCGAACGTCGTAACCGTACTTTATTAGATATGGTGCGATCTATGATGTCTCTTACCGATTTACCACTATCATTTTGGGGTTATGCATTAGAGACAGCTGCATTCACGTTAAATAGGGCACCGTCTAAATCCATTGAGACGACACCGTATGAACTATGGTTTGGCAAGAAACATAAGCTGCCATTTCTTAAAGTTTGGGGTTGCGATGCTTATGTGAAAAAGCTTCAGCCTGATAAGCTCGAACCCAAATCGAAGAAGTGTGTCTTCATAGGATACCCAAAAGAAACTGTTGGGTACACCTTCTATCACAGATCCGAAGGCAAGATCTTTGTTGCTAAGATCCTTTCTAGAGAAGGAGTTTCTCTCGAAAGAAGTGAGTGGGAGGAAAGTAGAACTTAATGAGGTAATTGTACCTTCACTCGAATTGGAAAGTAGTTCATCACAGTAAACAATTCCCGTGATGCCTATACCAATTAGTGAGGAAGCTAATGATGATGATCATGAAACTTCAGATCAAGTAACTACCGAACCTCGTAGGTCAACCAGAATACGTTCCGCACTAGAGTGGTACGGTAATCCTGTTCTGGAAGTCATGTTACTAGAGCATGACGAACCTATGAACTATGAGGAAGTGATGATGAGCCCAGATTCCGCGAAATGGCTTGAGGCCATGAAATCTGAGATGGGATCCATGTATGAGAACAAAGTGTGGACTTTGGTTGACTTGCCCGATGATCGGCAAGCCATAGAGAATAAATGGATCTTCAAGAAGAAGACTGATGCTGATGGTAATGTTACTGTCTACAAAGCTCGACTTGTTGTGAAAGATTTTCGAAAAGTTCAAGGAGTTGACTATGATGAGACCTTCTCACCCGTAGCGATGCTTAAGTCTGTCCGAATCATGTTAGCAATTGCCGCATTTTATGATTATGAAATCTGGAAAATGGACGTCAAAACTACATTCCTTAATGAATTTCTTAAAGAAGTGTTGTATATGATGCAACCAGAAGGTTTTGTCGATCCTAAAGGTGCTAACAAAGTGTGCAAGCTCCAGCGATCCATTTATGGACTGGTGCAAGCATCTCGGAGTTGGAATATATGCTTTCATGAGGTGATCAAAGCATATGGTTTTATACAGACTTTTGGAGAAGCCTGTATTTACAAGAAAGTGAGTGGGAGCTCCGTAGCATTTCTAATATTATATATGGATGACATATTGTTAATTGGAAATGATATAGAATTTCTGGATAGCATAAAATGAAACTTGAATAAAAGTTTTTCAATGAAAGAGCTCGGCGAAGCTACTTATATGTTGGGTATCAAGATCTATAGAGATAGATCAAGACGCTTAATTGGACTGTCACAAAGCACATACCTTGATAAAGTTTTGAAGAAGTTCAAAATGGATCAGTCAAAGAAAGGGTTCTTGCCTGTGTTACAAGGTGTGAAGTTGAGTCAGACTCAATGCCCGATGAAAGGATCGATATAGTTGACTAGAGGGTGGGTGAATAGGCAACTAATTTTTTTTCAGATTTTCTTTACTAAATTAAACTTTGCATCAAAGTAGGTTGTCTAGATATGCAACTAGGTGAAAAACCTATATGATGCAACAACAACAAGCACACAAGTGAGCAAGGGATACAAGACAATATAAGCTTGCACAAGTAAACGTAAGAGATAACCAAGAGTGGAGTCGGTGGAGACAAGGATGTGTTACTGAAGTTCCTTCCCTTTGAGAGGAAGTACGTCTCCGTTGGAGCGGTGTGGAGGCACAATGCTCCCCAAGAAGCCACTAGGGCCACCGTATTCTCCTCACGCCCTCACACAATGCGAGATGCCGTGATTCCACTATTGGTGCCCTTGGAGGCGGCGACCGAACCTTTACAAATAAGGTTTGGGAAATCTCCACAACTTAATTGGAGGCTCCCAATGACACCACGAAGCTTCACCATAATGGAATATGGCCCCGTAGTGACGTCAACCCTCTAGGGTGCTCAAACACCCAAGAGTAACAAGATCCGCAAGGGATTAGTGGGGGAAATCAAATTTCTCTTGGCGAAAGTGTAGATCGGGGCCTTCTCAACCAATCCCTAGAAAATCAACAAGCTTGATTGGCTAGGGAGACAGATAGGGCGAAAATGGAGCTTTGAGCAACAATGGAGCTTGGGGAGGGAAGAGGTGGTCAACTTGGGGAAGAAGACCCCCTTTATATAGTGGGGGGAAAGATCCAACCATTACCTAGTTATTCAGCCCGCGACATGCGGTACTACCACACAGACACACGGTACTACCGCTAGATGGTGCGGTACTACCGCGCACGTGGCAGAGACCAGACGAGGCCCTGTTGCGTATAGCAGCGAGCGCTAGAACCGCCAGAGCAGTACTACCACGCGCCCTTGTGGTACTACCGCAAGGCAGGGTTCAACTGGGCTGGGAAGGCACGGACTAATAAAATTACATCCGTGGCTACTTCCGCTGAGTTTCAGACTATGCAAAAATCAGGCACGGTACTATGATACGTCTCCAACGTATCTATAATTTTTGATTGTTCCATGTTGTTATATTATCAATCTTGGATGTTTTATAATCATTTTATATCATTTTTTTGGTACAAACCTATTGACAAATGATGTAACTCTTTTTGCGGTGTGTTTGTTGGGATCCGGTGAACTTTGAGTTTATGATCAGATCCATCTTTTTATATCCATGAAAGTTATTTGAGTTTCTTTGATCTCTTATATGCATGATTTCTTATAGCCTCGTATTTCTTCTCTGATATTTGGATTTTATTTGGCCAACTTGATCTATTTATCTTGCAATGGGAAGAGGTGCTTTGTAGTGGGTTCGATCTTACGTTGCTTGATCCCAATGACAGAAAGGGAACCGACACGTATGTATCGTTGCTACTAAGGATAAAACGATGGGGTCTATCTCTACATAGATAGATCTTGTCTACATCATGTCATTGTTCTTATTGCATTACTCCGTTTCTCCATGAACTTAATACACTAGATGCATGCTAGATAACGGTCGATATGTGGAGTAATAGTAGTAGATGCAGGCATGAGTCGGTCTACTAATCTTGGACGTGATGCCTATGTAATGATCATTGCCTGGATATCATCATGAATATTTGAAGTTCTATCAATTGCCCAACAGTAATTTGTTCACCCACGGTTTTCTTATTTTTCTCAATAGAAGCCACTAGTGGAACCTACAGCCCCTGGGTCTCTTTCTCATATTATTTGCCTTTGCGATCTATTTTCCTTTGCTTTTATTTTCATATCTATTAAACGAAAAATACAAAAATACCTTGCTGCAATTTATTTTATGTGGTGTTCGATCTATCATTATTTACAACTCTCTCACGTCCTTTTGCCAATTTCTGGCGCCGTTACCCGAATGGGATTGACAACCCCTTTTACACGTCGGGTTGCGAGTATTTGTTATTTGTGTCCAGGGGCTGTTTATGTTGTGTTGCTTGGTTATCCTACTGGTTCGATAACCTTGGTTTCATATCTGAGGGAATTACCTACCGCCGCTGTGCTGCATCATCCCTTCCTCTTTGGGGAAATATCGACGTAGCTTCAAGCGACATCAAAAGGAATTTCTGGCGCAGCTGCATTCAAGATACCTGTCAACGCACCAATTTCTGGCGCCATTGCCGGGGAGGATCTTCAACATATACCAGGTTCCTAATCACAAATCTCATCTCCTCGCAATTTACATTATTTGCCATTTGCCTCTCGTTTTCCTCCCCCACTTCACAAAAATTTGCCGTTTTATTTGCCCTCTTTTTCGTTTGCTGTTTTCTCGTCGGATCTATCTTTTTGGTTGCAATATTGTTTGCTACCTTTGCTTGTGTTACCATGTGCTTTCTATTAGCTTGCATCTTCGCTTGCTAAAAATTTATTGATATGGATCCCCATCCGCTTGCTAATCTTTTTAAAAGATCCAATCATGATGAACCAATTGCTAGTGAGTTGAGTGCTCTAGATTATCTTTATGATGTTTTGCTTGAGATTTGTGAATCTGAAAATTGTGATGAAGAAATTTATGAAGTGATTCATGATAGCTCCTTGAATGAAAAGCATGATTGCGATGATTTTACTATAAGTTCTATTAATGTTAATTGTGCTAATAATATGCAAAACCCCAAGCTTGGGGATGCTAATTTTGCTGTGTCCATTACTTATTGAAATGATCATGATTGGGGCGGTTCTTCTTATGATCTTGAAAATTTATTTAAGCCTCATGATGAATATGATATTGATTGCAATAATATTGAAAGTGGGTTTGGAAGAGCGTCATCTTTAGATTAAAATAATCCCACATATTTGGAGAGTGTTAAATCTTATGAATTTTTTTTATAAAAGTGGGTTTGGAGAGGTCATGACTTTAGTTGATGTTAATCCCACTATCTTGGAAGATCATAAAACTTTTATGCATGTGGATCGTGAAGTGAAAATTGTTGGGGAACACAGTAATTTCAAAAAAATTCCTACGCACACGCAAAATCCATCTAGGTGATGCATAGCAATGGGAGGGAAAGAGTGTTGTCTACGTACCCTCGTAAACCGTAAGCGGAAGCGTTATGACAACGCGGTTGATGTAGTCGTACGTCTTCACGATCCGACCGATCCTTGCACCGAAGGTACAACACCTCCGCGACCTGCACACGTTCTCGGTGACTGTCGGTGTAAAAACCGGCGGATCTCAGATAGGGGGTCCCGAACTGTGCGTCTAAGGTTGATTGTAACAGGAGACAGGGTACACGAAGTTTTACCTAGGTTCGGGCCCTCTTGATGGAGGTAATACCCTACGTCCTGCTTGATTGATATTGATAAGTATGGGGGTTACAAGAGTTGATCTAGCACGAGATTGTAATGACTAAAACCATAGAAGTCTAGCCTGTATGATTATGATTACCTCTACGGACTAAACCTTCCAGTTTATATAGACACCGAAGGGGCCTTGGGTTGTACAAAGTCAGTTACACAGAAAGGAAATAGTACATCCGCCCGCCTAACTTCCTTCCATTCAAAGGAGATTCCTATCCGGACACGGGAGGAAGTCTTCTATCTTGTATCTTCATGGCCCAATAGTCTGGCCACGTCACACAGGCCGGACGCTCGAGGACCCCTTAATCCAGGACTCCCTTAGTAGCCCCCAAACCAGGCTGCAATGACGAGGTGTCCGGTGCGCAGATTGTCTTCAGCATTGCAAGGCGGGTTCCTCCTCCGATCACTTCAAATTACCTGACTTAAAGAGCTATATTTGGCCCTCCATTTAATCTCTCACCCATCGGCTTCTGTGCCTCCACACCTTCTGCTTCCACGCGTTGAGCGAATACGAGAGGTCGGGGTATTTTTTGCATAACCCCCCTCCGGCCACATAAGAAAGTCCTCTATTTAAAGGGATTGGATCTCAGATCCATTCCACACCCAGCGGAAAATCCTCAGAGTCTTGCCAGAGGAAACCATTCGACATGGCTAGGGTCCCCAGTTCCTCCTCCCTCACGGCTCAAAAAAGGCGATTGGGAGAGATGCTTTGTATCCCATGAGAAGTTGGTTAAGCTCCAAACACAGGGATTCCTTTCCCCCGCGGATCTGTTCCCTGTTCGAGCATGATTGACCTCCTTCATAGGCGAAGTTCTGGCGGAAAATTTCCCCAATCCAACCAGGGGGGAACGGGTGTGCTTCATATCTTACTTGTTGAGAGGCGTCGGGTTTCCAATCCACCCTTTCCTCCATGGACTCCTGGAGTATTACGGCCTCCAACTGCACAACCTCACGCCGGCCTCTATCCTGCACATCACGGGTTTTGTTGCCCTGTGCAAGCTTTTCTTGGGCTGTGAAGCCCACTTTCATTTGTGGAGGAAGCTATTCTACCTCGTCCCTCGCAACCAAGAAGGGTCGATATTCGAGGTGGGTGGCGCCGAAGTATGGCGCATAGCCAGGACCGGATACCTGTCTGGCATGCCGAAGAAGGCGCCTGAAGAATGGCCCTCAGAATGGTTCTATATTGAAGATGTTGCTCTCCCCGACCCAATGCGAAGGGGTCTTCCCGAATTTTCAAGTGCTCCATTGAAGAAATGTCACAGCTGGCGCCCCCGGAGCCTCGAGGAGGAAGATAGCGCGGAAGTCCGTCAATTGATGGGCAAGATAAGGACACTTGCCCAGTCCGGATTATCAATAATCAAGGTGATGGCGACTTCCATAGTGCGGGGGGTCCAGCCACTTCAATATAGAGGGCTTCCCATGTGGCACTATAATGGGGAGGATGACGCCTCACGCAGCGGTCGGAAGGGTCCGGACACCCCCGCCGCTTTGGTCAAAATATTGGCCGGACAGTACAAAGGGGAGAAAGAGGAGTTCACTCGTCTGAAACGCCGAGATGGATTTTCCATGTACAATCCTCCGAGCTGGGTGAGCTCTAATCCCACCACTTTACTCGATCCTATCCCTGAATTGCTTTTAATGGATATTAACCCATCTATTCGTAACAGGAATGGCGGAAGGTCATCGAGGGGATTTATAGCCCCGCCCCACAGCCAGAGGATCCCAACCGGGACCTAGACCCTGGATTTGAAGAGGATCCGGACATATTTGAAGGAAATATGCCCTAGAGGCAATACTAAATTTTTTATTTATATTTCCTAATATCATGATAAATGTTTATTATTCATGCTAGAATTCTAGTAACCAGAAACTTAGTACATGTGTGAATACATAGACAAACAAAGTGTCACTAGTATGCCTCTACTTGACTAGCTCGTTAATCAAATATGGTTAAGTTTCCTAGCCATGGACAAAGAGTTGTCATTTGATAAGCGGGATCACATCATTAGAGAATGATGTGATTGACTTGACCCATCTGTTAGCTTAGCGCGATGATCGTTACAGTTTCATTGCTACTGCTTTCTTCATGACTTATACATGTTCCTCAGACTATGAGATTATGCAACTCCCGAATACCAGAGGAACACCTTGTGTGCTATCAAACATCACAACGTAACTGGGTGACTATAAAGATGTTCTACAGGTGTCTCCGATGGTGTTTGTTGAGTTGGCATAGATCAAGATAGGATTTGTCACTCTGTGTATCGGAGAGGTATCTCTGGGCCCTCTCGGTAATGCACATCACTATAAGCCTTGCAAGCATTGTGACTAATGAGTTAGTTGTGGGATGATGCATTACGGAATGAGTAAAGAGAATTGCCAGTAACGAGATTGAACTAGGTATGAGGATACCGACGATCGAATCTCGGGCAAGTAACATACCGATGGCAAAGGGAACAACGTATGTTGTTATGCGGTTTGACCGATAAAGATCTTCGAAGAATATGTAGGAGCCAATATGATCATCCAGGTTCCGCTATTGGTTACTGACCGGAGATGTGTCTTGGTCATGTCTACATAGTTCTCGAACCCGTAGGGTCCGCACGCTTAACGTCCGATGATGACTTATATTATGAGTTATGTGATTTGATGAACGAAATTTGTTCGGAGTCCCGGATGAGATCGGGACATGACGAGGAGTCTCGAAATGGCCGAGAGGTAAATATCGATATATTGGAAGGCTATATTCGGACATCGGAAAGGTTCCGAGTGATTCGGGTATTTTTCGGAGTACCGGAGAGTTACGGGAATTCGCCGTGGGCCTTATTGGGCCATACGGGAATAGAGGAGGCAGGCCAAAGGGAAGGAGGCGTGCCCCCCATGGGTCCGAATTGGACTAGGGGAAAGGGGGTGGCGCCCCCCTTGCCCTTTCCTACTCCCTCTCTCTTTCCCTCTTTCTTCTCTCCTACTCCGTAAAGGAAAAGGGGAATCCTACTAGGACTTGGGAGTCCTAGTAGGACTCCCCACACTTGGCGCGCCCCCTCTAGGGCCGGCCTCCTCCTCCTCCCTCCTTTATATACATGGGCAGGGGACACCCCAAAGGCATAACAGACAATCTCTTTGCCGTGTGCGGTGCCCCCCTCCATAGTTACACACCTCGGTCATATCGTCGTAGTGCTTAGGCGAAGCCTTGCGCCGGTAACTTCATCATCACCATCGGCACGCCGTCGTGCTGACAGAACTCTCCCTCGGCCTCAACTGGATCAAGAGTACAAGGGACGTCATCGAACGTGTGCAGATCACGGAGGTTCCGTACTTTCTGTACTAGGATCGGTCGGTTCGTGAAGACGTACGACTACATCAACTACGTTGTCATAACACTTCCGCTTATGGTCTACGAGGGTACGTGGATAACACTCTTCCCCTCTCGTTTCTATGCATCACCACGATAGATCTTGCGTGTGCGTAGGAATTGTTTTGAAATTACTGCGTTCCCCAACAATATTTGTGGAGCTTGAGGATGGAGTATTCTACCAGGCGAGCTATGATGGCACAGTACTGCCAATCGTGGCCGACTATCCCGGCCTCCTTCCTGCCTCACATGTAAGTAATCAAGAGACATCTTCTTCGAAAGAGCTTCCTCATTACGCCTCATCCACTGCACTATTTCATGCTCCAAAGGGGAGGCGCTCGACGTCACAGCGTGCACCAGAGGCATCTCCTAGGAGAGCGGTGCCCGCGCCTAGCAAATCTTCGAAGAGAAAGGCGGACGATAATATGACAAAACCTTGATCAAAGATGTATGATTTTTAACCATGCTTCCTGGCAGTCATATCAAACTGTGACATTATCCACTATGTCTTATCAGGAAAAGCGTTCGCCGGACTATGTCTGGGGATCCTGCCGGCCATGCCTCCACTAGTTAGATTGCAGACCCTGCCCTAAGGGCAGGGGCTGACACGGGAGTGGCGCCAGACTGTCCTTTCGTAGAGGATTCAGATGATATGTCCATTACAAACTCTGAAGTGGAGAGCGTCATGAATCATCGGCGCCGGAGGGCTGCTCTCCATGACCCCGACTTTTCAAAAGAGGCATTCAATGCCTTTAGCTCGGCCGATGCATACATCCGAGCTGCTCGGGATGGACTTGCCAAAGCCACGGACCAGCAAAGATATGCGGGTAAGTGTAGATTTGATAATCATATACTAGTAGCCCCCGAGACTTGAAGCAGTTGATACAACTGATTTAAGGATCATTGTATAATCAGGTACTCACGGAGAAGAACATCCCGCTGTCTCAAGAGCTGGAAAAATGTCAGACCCAGCTACATGCGGCTACCGCCAAATTGGAGAAATCCAAGGGGGCATCGCCGGGTAATGTTTCCCCGCATGAGAAAAAGTATAATCATATACCAGTAGTATTAATACATTGTGTTTCCACTGACAGGATCAGTAGATCAACTGAGGGAAAAGCTGAAAATTCCTAGGCTGGTGAACAGGAGGCCAAAAGGCAACATGCGACAGGCGAGCGTGTGCTGATACGGGTCAGGGATGAAAAGAACAAGCTGCAGGATTCAAATACCCTGCTGGGCGAAGAACTAAAAGATGTGCGTGTCCAGCTAGCTGACGCCGTCAAAGAGAATAGGAGGCTAAAAGGCGGCATATTCAGTATGTGTTTGACTTTACCTTTATGTAATTCGGCGAAGAAATGATCTGACAGATTTATGTCTACATGTATGTTGACTGGCTATCCTGAAGAGGAGATGTCCGACTCTCAAGGCGACCTTCTGCAAGAGCCATCCCAATTGCACGAGCGAGCTCGGCAAGCAATGCAGATCATTGCCAAAGCTTTGTAGCCGTCCGCCTCTCCTCCAGGGAGTATGGAGGAGCTTGTAAAGCTATTCCAGGGAGCTCGGCGGCGCTTCCAATTATGGAAGATATCAGCCTGCCGAGAAGGTGCGCGAGAGGCCTGGGCCATGGTAAAAACACGATACACCAAGCTCGATCCGAATCATATGGCTCGGGTTGGACCTAAGGGGTCAGATGGAAAAGAAATTCCAGTTAGTTTGGTATACGACCAAGTAAAGGTAGCCGCCACATATTCCCAACATGATTGTAAGCTATATAGCTTATTAGACGGCATAGAGGAAGAAGTTTTTGAGTCTAAATGACTATGTACTTCAATTGAAAAATTTGTCCCTAGCCGGATTGTAAAACGATTGTCATGGCAGACCTTTTCGCTTAGACCTCTGGACCCGAAGGCCTGGAGTGTTTCCGAATACCCGCTCAGTAATATAAACCGGGGCATGCGTGGAAACCAGGCGTAGGGGTCATAGTTGCTTGAACAGACAAGTTGTATCCAGCTAGGTATGTTATATTACATTGTAATTGTAAGAAACATCTTCCAGGGAGAATAGTTCCGTTAAGGGTTCCTTTCTCTGGGCGAATATGCGTTAGTATGCATGTCCGAACTATGATTTAAAAAATCGCAGTGTGAGTGGCATCTGGGGGTTCATAGTGTAATGAGTGTAACACGTCTTTAGTCCGCTGACCGAATATTCCCTTAAGAACGCTAGCTTTCGGCTTCACCCAGTCTGAGGTACACGTCCGGATGACCCGGCAGTAACAATCGCAGAGGTGCTCCCTTTATGCCTTAGCCGAACAAACGGGAATGTAGGGCATAAGCCCAGGAGCCAGGAAACCCAGCTTGGCCAAAACTCAACTCATAACGATGCATATAATGGCGAAGAAAAGGTACATATGCGGAAGAGGACACATATGTGTTGAGCTTGATGCCCGGAGACTAATAATAAGCTTCTCTAAAAGAAGCCCTAAGGTATTATGAGTGTATACATTTAAGGATGTTCACATCATAGGTGTGCGGTTTGGCCGCACAAGAGCTTAAAGAGCTAAGTGAAAAGTTAAAGAGAGTAAAAGAAAATAATGGAAACAACGGGAGAAGAAGACGAACAAAGAGTCCGACTCTAGGCGTAGAATCTTCGGAGTCTGGCGGCATTCCATGGGTTCGGCTCTAAGCGGTTGTCCGATGCATCACACAGGCGGTATGCTCCTCCAGTGAGAACTTCATCTATGATGAAGGGAACCTCCCACTTGGGCTTGAGTTTGTCCTTTTTCTTCTCTTGTAAGCGTAGAATGAGTTCGCCAATGTTATAAGTCTTGGCCCGCATTCTCTGCTTTGATATCTACGAGCCTGCTGTTGATAAAATGCGGAACGGGCTTTTGCGACGTTGCGCTCCTCCTCTAGGGCATCTAAGCCGTCCTGCCAATCAAGCTCGGCCTCTCTCTCTTCATACATGCGCACTCGAGGCGAGTCATGAATAATGTCGCAGGGCAACACAGCCTCTGCGCCGTATACCATGAAGAAGGGTGTATATTTGGTAGTGCATAGGGCGTGGTCCGCAACCCCCAGAGTATGGAGTCGAGCTCCTCAACCCAATGCTTGTCTGATTCTTTCAAATATCACACTAGTCTAGGCTTAATGTCACTCATAATAAGACCATTAGCTCGTTCGACTTGACCGTTTGTTTGTGGATGATAGACCAAGGCGTAATTGAGTTTAATGCCCAATTTAGCACACCGGGATTTCACTTCATCGGCTGTGAAATTGGAGTTGTTATCGGTGATGATGCTGTGTGGGACACCATAACGGTGCACGGCACCGGATATAAAGTCTATCACCGGTCCAGCTTCGGCCGTTTTCACTAGTTTGGCCTCTATCCACTTGGTGAATTTATCTACCATGACTAGCAGATATTTTTTCTTATGGCTCCCTCCTTTAAGGGGTCCCACCATATCAAGCCCCCAGACAGCAAAAGGCCAAGTAATGGGGATTGTTTGTAGTGCAGTAGGCGGCATATGGCTTTGATTGGCGAAGAGCTGGCATCCGACACAACGTTGGACCAAGTCCTGTGCATCTACTTGGGCCATCAGCCAGAAGAAACCTGTACGGAAGGCCTTATTACAAGGGCCCGAGCCGCGGCATGGTGACCACCGAGGCCAGCATGAATATCGGCTAGGAGTTGGCGTCCTTCTTCTTCGGAGATACATCTTTGAAGGACTCTGGTAGCACTTTTCTTATAGAGCTCTCCGTCATGGACCTTGTAGGCTTCCGAGTGCCGAACAATGCAGCGAGCCTCATACTGGTCCTCAGGGAGGTCT
This sequence comes from Triticum urartu, assembly GCF_056163025.1. Taxonomy (NCBI): domain Eukaryota; kingdom Viridiplantae; phylum Streptophyta; class Magnoliopsida; order Poales; family Poaceae; genus Triticum; species Triticum urartu. The sequence continues at coordinate 174,613,293 of NC_141874.1, read as the reverse complement.
CGCCTATTAAGGTAGGCCAAGAACGGTTCAGTCCATGGGGCAATTACTGCCATTATTAGATGGGCCGATGGTGTTATTTTGGTGGCCGAACCCCCGATTATATCGGTATTTTGTTTGGAATCTGTGGGTATAGTCGGATCCGGGCTAGTGTTACCACTCTCATCCTGCCACACCACAGATGGCTTGAAGAGCCTTTCCAATAGATGTTAGGCGGGCGGGGTCGCGCTTGGCACCCATGCGAGCAAGGACGTCCGCCGCTTGATTACTTTCTCGAGCCACATGATGAAACTCGAGTCCCTTGAACCGAGCTGATATCTTGAGTACGGCGTTACGGTAGGCCGCCATCTTCGGATCCTTGGCATCGAAGTCTCCATTTATTTGGGATATTGCGAGATTTGAATCCCCGCGCACCTCTAGGCGTTGTATGCCCATGGAGGCAGCCATCCGAAGACCGTGCAATAAGGCCTCGTATTCGGCTGCGTTGTTGGAGTCTGTGTATAATATTTGGAGTACATACTGGACTGTGTCTCCAGTGGGGGACGTTAAAACAACGCGTGCTCCTAAACCAGACAGTATTTTAGAGCCATCAAAGTACATGACCCAGTTGGAATATGTGCCGTACTCTTTAGGGAGTTCGGCCTCTGTCCATTCGGTGACAAAGTCGGCCAATACTTGGGAATTAATGGCATGGTGTGGTTTATATGTTATGTCAAATGGTAAGAGCTTAATAGCCCACTTGGCAATCCGACCCATAGCGTCGCGGTTATTTATTATATCATTGAGTGGTACTTCGGAAGCTACCATAATCTAACACTCTTGGAAGTAGTGTCGTAGCTTCCGGGATGCCATGAATACCACATATGCTATCTTTTTGGTAATGAGGGTACCAGGATTTGCATGGTGTGAGGATAGTGGATACGTAGTATACCGGTTTCTGGAGTGGGAACTTGTGTCCGTCCTCCTCTTGCTCGACGATGAGCACTGCGCTCACCACCTGGTGTGTTGCAGAGATGTATAATAACATCGGTTCGCTGATGTTTGGTGCAGTCAGGATTGTGTTGCTCGCTAAAAGAGCCTTTATTTCCTCTAGTCCGGCTGTTGCTGCTTCCGTCCACTCAAAGTGGTTGGAACGTCGGAGAAGGCGGTAAAGTGGAAATGCTTTTTCTCCTAGTCTGGAGATAAAGCGAATTAAAGCTGCCACGCACCCGGCTAGTTTTTGGACCTATTTAAGGTCAGTTGGCGTAGCCAATTGTGACAAAGCTCGGATTTTGGCTGGATTTGCCTCAATTCCTCTACGGAAACGATGAAGCCCAACAGCTTTTCGGCGGGAACACTGAAAACACACTTCTCTGGATTGAGATTAATGTCATATGTCCGGAGATTGTCGAATGTGAGACGCAAGTCGTCTATTAACGACTCGACGTGTTTAGTTTTGATGACGATGTCATCCACATATGCTTCCACTATCTTGCCGATTTGCTTCTCCAGGCATGTTTGAATCATGCGTTGGTAGGTGGCCCCGGCGTTTTTGAGCCCAAAGGACATAGTGTTGAAGCAGAAAGGCCCGTATGGGGTGATGAATGCCGTTGCGCCTTGATCGGATTCCTTCATTTTAATTTGATGGTATCCGGAGTATGCGTCAAGGAAACACAGTGAGTCGTGTCCTTTAGTTGCATCAATGATCTGATAGATGCAGGGGAGGGGGAAGGGATCCTTAGGGCAAGCCTTATTGAGGTCTTTGAAGTCGACGCATAGGCGCCAGGATTTTTCCTTCTTTGGTACCATCACCAGGTTTGCTAGCCAGTCTGGGTGTTTTATTTCTCTGATGAATCCGGCCTCGATTAACTTGGCTAGTTCTTCCCTGATACATCTCCGTCATATCTATAATTTTTGATTGTTCCATGCCAATATTATTCAACTTTCATATAATTTTGGCAACTTTTTATACTATTTTTGGGACTAACATATTGATCCAGTGCCCAGTGCCAGTTCCTGTTTCTTGCATGTTTTTTGTTTCGCAGAATATCCATATCAAACGGAGTCCAAATGGAATAAAAACTGACGGAGATTTTTTTGGAATATATATGATTTTTGGGAAGAAGAATCCACGCGAGACGATGCTCGAGGGGCCCACGAGGTAGGGGGCACGCCCCAGGGTGTCAGGCGCCCCCCTGACCCTCGTGGCCACCCCGTAAGGCGGTTGGTGCCCTTATCTCGCCGCAAGAAAGCTAATTTCCGGATAGAGATCATGTCAAAATTTCATCCCAATCGGAGTTACGGATCTCCGGGAATATAAGAAACGGTGAAAGGGAAGAATCTAAGAACGCAGAAATAGAGAGAGACAGAGAGACAGATCCAATCTCGGAGGGGCTCTCGCCCCTCCCGTGCCATGGAGGCCATGGACCAGAGGGGAAACCCTTCTCCCATCTAGGGAGGAGGTCAAGGAAGAAGAAGAAGGAGGGGGGGGCTCTCTCCCCCTCGCTTCCGGTGGCACCGGAACGCCACCGGGGGCCATCATCATCACCGCGATCTACACCAACACCTTCGCCATCTTCACCAACATCTCCATCACCTTCCCCCCTCTATCTATAGCGGTCCACTCTCCCGCAAGCCGCTGTACCCTCTACTTGAACATGGTGCTTTATGCTTCATATTATTATCCAATGATGTGTTGCCATCCTATGATGTTTGAGTAGATTTTCATTGTCCTATTGGTGGTTGATGAATTGCTATGATTGATTTAATTTGCTTGTGGTTATGTTGCTGTCCTTTGGTGCCCATCATATTATTGCGCGTGTGGATCACACCCTAGGGTTAGTTGTATGTTGATAGGACTATGTATTGGAGGGCAAGAGTGACAGAAGCTTCAACCTAGTATAGAAATTGATGCATACGGGATCGAAGGGGGACCAATATATCTTAATGCTATGGTTGGGTTTTACCTTAATGAACATTAGTAGTTGCGGATGCTTTCTAATAGTTCCAATCATAAGTGCATAGAATTCCAAGTCAGGGATGACATGCTAGCAGTGGCCTCTCCCACATAATACTTGCTATCGGTCTAGTAAAGTAGTCAATTGCTTAGGGACAATTTCGCAACTCCTACCACCACTTTTCCACACTCTCTATATTTACTTTATTGCTTCTTTACTTACAACAGCCCCTACCTTTTATTTACTTGCTCTTTATTATCTTGCAAACCTATCCAACAACACCTATAAAGTACTTCTAGTTTCATACTTGTTCTAGGTAAAGCGAATGTCAAGCGTGCGTAGAGTTGTATCGGTGGTCGATAGAACTTGAGGGAATATTTGTTCTACCTTTAGCTCCTCGTTGGGTTCGACACTCTTACTTATCGAAAACTGTTGCGATCCCCTATACTTGTGGGTTATCAAGACCTTTTTCTGGCGCCGTTGCCGGGGAGAAATAGCGTGGGGTGAATATTCTCGTGTGTGCTTGTTTGCTTTATCACTAAGTAATTTTTATTTGCTGTTCTTAGTTGTTCTCTATCTTTAGTTATGGATATGGAACACGAAATACCAAAAAATTAGGTGTACTTGCTACTCATGGAGATGGGGAACCTCCTAAAACCCTCGATACTGGTTATGTGAAAGATTTTATGTACTACTTTAATAATCCTGAGAAAACCCCATTTAATTATGTAATAGGTGTAACGTTGGATCTACGTGAATACTTTAGGGATTATCGCTTGACACAAAAAGGGAAACTATTATGGGATCAAATTTATATATTGAAGTGGTATGCTAGACAACTATGCTCTGAATATGATTACACTTGTTGCTCTAGGATGAATTCTCCACACCTCCCCTTTTCATGCAAATTTAATGATAATGAAACGTTGGCTTCTTATGCTAGAGGTATATATGATTACTATGATGTGGAACAAATAGAAGAATTTGTTGCTTTTATGGGTGCTTATGAAATTGAATCTATGTTTAAAGAGTTTGATGATATCGATGATGCTTGTTATAGATCTGAAAACTTAGCTATCCTCAAATATTGCTATGAGAATTATGAATACAATTTTCAAAATTAGTGCACTTATTAAGAAAGTCTCCGCTGTCCAAGAAGAGACTAATATTTTGCAGGAATCTATGGAAGAAGAAGTTGATGACACTGTGAGCTCATTGGATGAAAAAGATGAGGAGAAGAGCGAAGAACAAAAGGAGGAAGAGCGGATTGATCACCCATGCCCACCTTCTAATGAGAGTAACTCTTCAACTCATACATTGTTTAATTCCCCTTCGTGCTTACCGAAGGATGATTGCTATGATGACTTTTATGATCCCTATGATTCTTTTGAAATATCCCCTTTTGATGATGCTTGCTATGCTTGTGGCCAAGATGCCAATATGAATGATGCTTATGGAGATGAACTTGCTATAGTTCCTTATGTTAAACATGAAATTGTTGCTATTGCACCCACACATGATAGTCCTATTATCTTTTTGAATTCTCCAAACTATACTATATCGGAGAAGTTTGCACTTATTAAGGATTATATTGATGGGTTGCCTTTTACCGTTGCACATGATGATTTAGATAAACATAATATGCATGTGCTTGCTGCTCCTACTTGCAATTATTATGAGAGAGGAACTATATCTCCACCTCTCTATGTTTCCAACATGATAAAATTGCAAGAAACTGTTTATACTATGCATTGGCCTTTACTTTGTGTGCATGAATTGTTCTTTTATGACATGCCGATGCATACAAAGAGAGTTAGACTTCGTCATTACATGATACATGTTACTTTGTGCTCACTACTAAATTACAAATCATTGCTAATTAAAATTGGTTTTGATATACCTTGGGATCCGGGTGGATTCACTACTTGAGTACTATATGCCTAGCTTAATGGCTTTAAAGAAAGTGCTGCCAGGGAGACAACCCGGAAGTTTTAGGAGTCATTTATTTCTGTTGAGTGCTTTCATATAGTTTAAAAACGACAAAAATAAAGAGGGGAACCCAAAACTTTTCAAAAAGGAAAGTGAAAGTGAGAAAGACAAGCATTGTTGAAGTGGGAGAGCTCCTTGAACTTTGTTCATGCTCACGGAAACTTTGTGAATCTTGATTACAGACAATTTTCAATAAAAATAATTATACCCTTGTACAATTCCATTGTATAATAAAAATAATGTGCCAAGATTTGCCTTTAGGATGTTTACATTTGCTTGATGGTTTGTACGGTGCAGGACAGAAACTTTGGCTGTAGTGCGCGATTTTACATTTTTAGCTGAAACGTCAAATGGTTCTGATTCTTTTTGCACTGTCTTCCTATACAAATTAGTTATTCTTGCTAATTTTGGTAGAATTTTTCAAGTATTAGAAGTATGGTGAATGTTCAGATTATTACAGACTGTTCTGTTTTAGACAGATTCTGTTTTTGATGCATAGTTTGCTTGTTTTGATGAAACTACCAATTTATATTAGTGGATTAAGCCATGAAAAAGTTATATTACAGTAGACACAATGCAAAAACAAAATATGAATTGGTTTGCAACAGTAGTTATAGGAGTGATTTTCTTTATCATACTAACGGATCTTACTGAGTTTTCTGTTGAAGTTTTGTATGGATGAAGTGTTCGATGATTGAGAAGGTTTTGATGTGAGAAGAAGGAAGAGAGGCAAGAGCTCAAGATTGGGGATGCCCGAGGCACCCCAAGTAAATATTCAAGGAGACTCAAGCGTCTAAGCTTGGGGATGCTGGGAAGGCATCCCCTCTTTCTTCAACAAATATCGGTATGTTTTCAGATTCGTTTTCGTTCACGCGATATGTGCAATCTTAGAGCGTCTTTTGCTTTAGTTTTCTTTTTTATTTTAATGCACCATGCTGGTATGAGATAGTCCTTGGTTGATTTATAGAATGCTCTTTGCACTTCACTTATATCTTTTGAGTATGGCTTTATACAATGCTTCATGTGCTTCACCTATATCATTTGAAGTTTGGATTGCCTGTTTCTCTTCACTTAGACAACCGCCATTTGTAGAATGCTCTTTTGCTTCACTTATATTTGTTAGAGCATGGGCATATCTTTTGTAGAAAGAATTGAACTCTCTTGCTTCACTTACATCTATTTAGAGAGATGACAGGAATTGGTCATTCACATGGTTAGTCATAAAATCCTACATAAAACTTGTAGATCACTGAATATGATATGTTTGATTCCTTGCAATAGTTTTGCGATATAAAGATGGTGATACTAGAGTCATGCTAGTGGGTAGTTGTGTATTAGTAGAAATACTTGTGTTGAGGTTTGTGATTCCCGTAGCATGCACGTATGGTGAACCGTTATGTGATGAAGTCGGAGCATGATTTATTTGTTGATTGTCTTCCTTATGAGTGGCGGTCGGGGACGAGCGATGGTCTTTTCCTACCAATCTATCCCCCTAGGAGGATGCACGTAGTACTTTGTTTCGATGACTAATAGATTTTTGCAATAAGTATGTGAGTTCTTTATGACTAATGTTGAGTCCATGGATTATACACACTCTCACCCTTCCATCATTGCTAGCCTCTCTAGTACCGCGCAACTTTCACCGGTACCATAAACCCACCATATACCTTCCTCAAAACAGCCACCATACCTACCTATTATGGCATTTCCATAGCCATTCCGAGATATATTGCCATGCAACTTCCATCATCATCATATACATGACTTGAGCATTCATTGTCATATTGCTTTGCATGATCGTAAGATAGCTAGTATGATGTTTTCATGGCTTGTCCGTTTTTTGATGTCATTGCTACGCTAGATCATTGCACATCCCGGTACACGGCCGAAGGCATCCATATAGAGTCATACTTTGTTCTAGACATTGAGTTGTAAGTAAATAAAAGTGTGATGATCATCATTATTAGAGCATTGCCCCAGTGAGGAAAGGATGATGGAGACTATGATTCCCCCATAAGTCGGGATGAGACTCCGGACTTTACAAAAAAATAAAAGAGGCCAAAGAAGCCCAAATAAAAAAAAGAGGCCAAAGAAGCCACCAAAAAATAAAAATAGAAAAAATAAAAAAATGAGAGAAAAAGAGAGAAGGGGCAGTGCTACTATCCTTTTCCACACTTGTGCTTCAAAGTAGCACCATGTTCTTCATATAGAGAGTCTCTTGAGTTATCACTTTCATATACTAGTGGGAATTTTCATTATAGAACTTGGCTTGTATATTCCGATGATGGGCTTCCTCAAATGCCCGAGGTCTTCATGGGCAAGCAAGTTGGATGCACACCCACTTAGTTTTAGTTAGAGCTTTCATACAGTTATAGCTCTAGTGCATCCGTTGCATGGCAATCCCTACTCACTCACATTGATATCTATTGATGGGCATGTCCATAGCCCGTTGATACGCCTAGTTTATGTGAGACTATCTTCTCCTTTTTGTCTTCTCCACCATCATATTCTATTCCACCTATAGTGCTATGTCCATGGCTCACACTCATGTATTGCGTGAAAGTTGAAAAGGTTTGAGAACATCAAAAATATGAAACAATTGCTTGGCTTGTCATCGGGGTTGTGCATGATGTGAATATTTTGTGTGGTGAAGATGGAGCATAGCCAGACTATATGATTTTGTAGGGATAACTTTCTTTGGCCATGTTATTTTGAAAAGACATGATTGCTTTATTAGTAGGCTTGAAGTATTATTGTTTTTATGTCAAATGATAGACTATTGCTTTGAATCACTCATGTCTTAATATTCATGCCATGATTAGATATGTGATCAAGATTATGCTAGGTAGCATTCCACATCAAAAATTATCTTTTTTATCATTTACTTACTCGAGGACGAGCAGGAATTAAGCTTGGGGATGCTGATACGTCTCCGTCGTATCTATAATTTTTGATTGTTCCATGCCAATATTATTCAACTTTCATATACTTTTGGCAACTTTTTATACTATTTTTGGGACTAACATATTGATCCAGTGCCCAGTGCCAGTTCCTGTTTGTTGCATGTTTTTTGTTTCATAGAATATCCATATCAAACGGAGTCCAAACGGAATAAAAACTGACGGAGATTTTTTTTGGAATATATATGATTTTTGGGAAGAAGAATCCACGCGAGACGATGCTCGAGGGGCCCACGAGGTAGGGGGCGCGCCCCAGGGTGTAAGGCGCGCCCCTGACCCTCGTGGCCACCCCGTAAGGCGGTTGGTGCCCTTCTTTGGCCTAAATAAAGCTAATTTCCGGATAGAGATCGGGTCAAAATTTCAGCCCAATCGGAGTTACGGATCTCCGGGAATATAAGAAACGGTGAAAGGGAAGAATCTGAGAACGCAGAAACAAAGAGAGACAGAGAGACAAATCCAATCTCGGAGGGGCTCTCGCCCCTCCCGTGCCATGGAGGCCATGGACCAGAGGGGAAACCCTTCTCCCATCTAGGGAGGTGGTCAAGGAAGAAGAAAGAGGGGGGCTCTCTCCCCCTCGCTTCCGGTGGCACCGGAACGCCACCGGGGGCCATCATCATCACCGCGATCTACACCAACACCTCCGCCATCCTCACCAACATATCCATCACCTTCCCCCCTCTATCTACAGCGGTCTACTCTCCCGCAAGCCGCTGTACCCTCTACTTGAACATGGTGCTTTATGCTTCATATTATTATCCAATGATGTGTTGCCATCCTATGATGTCTGAGTAGATTTTCGTTGTCCTATTGGTGGTTGATGAATTGCTATGATTGATTTAATTTGCTTGTGGTTATGTTGCTGTCCTTTGGTGCCCATCATATGATTGCGTGCGTGGATCACACCCTAGGGTTAGTTCTATGTTGATAGGACTATGTATTGGAGGGCAAGAGTGACAGAAGCTTCAACCTAGCATAGAAATAGATGCATACGGGATCAAAGGGGGACCAATATATCTTAATGCTATGGTTGGGTTTTACCTTAATGAACATTAGTAGTTGCGGATGCTTGCTAATAGTTCCAATCATAAGTGCATAGAATTCCAAGTCAGGGATGACATGCTAGCATTGGCCTCTCCCACATAATACTTGCTATCGGTCTAGTAAAGTAGTCAATTGCTTAGGGACAATTTCGCAACTCCTACCACCACTTTTCCACACTCTCTATATTTACTTTATTTCTTATTTACTTACAACAGCCCCTACCTTTTATTTACTTGCTCTATATTATCTTGCAAACCTATCCAACAACACCTACAAAGTACTTCTAGTTTCATACCTGTTCTAGGTAAAGCGAACGTCATGCGTGCGTAGAGTTGTATCGGTGGTCGATAGAACTTGAGGGAATATTTGTTCTACCTTTAGCTCCTCGTTGGGTTCGACACTCTTACTTATCGAAAACTGTTGCGATCCCCTATACTTGTGGGTTATCACTCCCCCATGGCTTTTCGTTTAGGTTCGGAAAAGCGTCGCAGTGTTTGCTTGACCGGCTTATATCCCTTCGATATATTGAGGCTGTGTTCGGCCAGCCTGCATGGGATTTGATGTCTACTACACAACCTTCTTCTTGTAGACGTTGTTGGGCCTCCAAGTGCAGAGGTTTGTGGGACAGTAGCAAATTTCCCTCAAGTGGATGACCTAAGGTTTATCAATCCGTAGGAGGCGTAGGATGAAGATGGTCTCTCTCAAGCAACCCTGCAGCCAAATAAAAAAGAGTCTCTTGTGTCCCCAACACACCCAATACAGTGGTAAATTGTATAGGTGCACTAGTTCAGCGAAGAGATGGTGATACAAGTGCAATATGGATGGTAGATAAAGGTATTTGTAATCTGAAAATATAAAAACAGCAAGGTAACTAATGATAAAAGTGAGCGTAAACGGTATTGCAACGATAGGAAATAAGGCCTAGGGTTCATACTTTCACTAGTGTAAGTCCTCTCAACAATAATAACATAGATAGATCATATAACGAGCCCTCAACATGCAACAAAGAGTCACTCCGAAGCCACTAATAGCGGAGAACAAACGTAGAGATTATGGTAGGGTATGAAACCACCTCAAAGTTATTCTTTCAAATCAATCCGTTGGGCTATTCCTATAAGTGTCACAAACAACCCTGGAGTTTTTACTAGAATAACACCTTAAGATACAAATCAACCAAAACCCTAATGTCACCTAGATACTCCATTGTCACCTCAAGTATCCGTGGGCATGATTATACGATATGCATCACACAATCTCAGATTTATCCAACCAACATAAAAGTACTTCAAATAGTGCCCCAAAGTTTCTACCGGAGAATCAAGAACGTGTGCCAACCCCTATGCATAGGTTCATGGGAGGAACCCGCAAGTTGGTCACCAAAACATACATCAAGTGGCACGTGATATCCCATTGTTACCACAGATAAGCACGACAAGACATACATCAAGTGTTCATAAAAGACTCAATCCGATAAGATAACTTCAAAGGGGAAACTCAATTCATCACAAGAGAGTAGAGGGGGAAAGAAACATCATAGGATCCAAATATAATAGCAAAGCTCGCGATACATCAAGATCGTATCATCTCAAGAACATGAGAGAGAGAGAGATCAAACACATAGCTACTGGTACATACCCTCAGCCCCGAGGGTGAACTACTCCCTCCTCATCATGGATAGCGCCGGGATGATGAAGATGGCCACCGGAGATGGATCCCCCTCCGGGAGGATATCGGAAAGGGGTCCTGATTGGTTTTTCGTGATTCTAGAGGCTTGCGGCGGCGGAACTCCCGATCTATCTTCTCCCGGATGTTTTTAGGGTATATGGAGATATATAGGCGGAAGAAGTACGTCGGTGGAGCTCCGAGGAGCCCACGAGGCAGGGGGCGCGCCCAGGGGGGGGGCCTCCACCCTCGTGACCTCCCCGGAAACTTCTTGGAGTAGGGTCCAAGTCTCCTGGATCACGTTCGGTGAGAAGATCACGTTCCCGAAGGTTTCATTCCATTTGGACTCCGTTTGATATTCTGTTTCCTCGAAATACTGAAATAGGCAAAAAACAGCAATTCTGGGCTGGGCCTCCGGTTAATAGGTTAGTCCCAAAAATAATATATAAGTGGAAAATAAAGCCCAATATAGTCCAAAACAGTAGATAAAGTAGCATGGAGCAATCAAAAATTATAGATACGTTGGAGACGTATCAGGCATCCCCAAGCTTAATTCCTGCTCGTCCTCGAGTAGGTAAATGATAAAAAGAGAATTTTTGATGCGGAGTGATACTTTGGCATAATTTCAATGTAAATCTTCTTAATCATGGTATGAATATTCAGATCCGAAAAGTTCAAGAGAAAAGTTCATATTGACATAAAAAATGATAATACTTCAAGCATACTAATCAAACAATTATGTCATCTCAAAATAACATGGCCAAAGGAAGTTCATCCCTACAAAATCATATAGTTAGGCTATGCTTCATTTTCGTCACACAAAGATGTTCCCAACTTCTATACCCCCGATGACAAGCCAAGCAATTGTTTCATACTCAAATAATCTCAAACTTTTTCAACCTTCACGCAATACATGAGCGCGAGCCATGGACATAGCACTATGGGTGGTATAAAATATGATGATGGGGATTGTGTGGAGAAGACAAAAAAAGGAGAAAGTCTCACATCAACGAGGCTAATCAATGAGCTATGGAGATGCCCATCAATTGATGTTAATGCAAGGAGTAGGGATTGCCATGCAACGGATGCACTAGAGCTAAGAATGCTCAACAAAAGAAAACTAGTGGGTGTGCATCCAACTTGCTTGCTCATGAAGACCTAGGGCATTTTGAGGAAGCCCATCGTTGGAATATACAAGCCAAGTTCTATAATGAAAAATTCCCACTAGTATGAACAAGACAACTTATGAGACTCACTATATGAAAATCATGGTGCTACTTTGAAGCACAATATAGAGACTCACTACATGAAGAACAAGGTGCTACTTTGAAGCACAAGTGTGGAAAAAAGAGATAGTAGCATTGCCCTTTTTATTTTCTCTTTTTTTGGGACCTTCTTTTTTCCTTTCTTTTTGGCCTTTCTCTTTTTTTGATTGGGAAATGCTCTAATAATGATGATCATCACACTTCTATTGATTACAACATAATGATTACAACTCGATACTAGAACAAGATATGACTCTATATGAATGCCTCCGGCGGTGTACCGGGATGGTGCAATGAATCAAGAGTGACATGTATGAAAAATAATGCATGGTGGCTTTGCCACAAATACGATGTCAACTACAAGATCATGCAATGGAAATATGACAAAAGTAAAGCATTTCATGATGATGATGATGATGGAAGTTGCATGGCAATATATCTCGGAATGGCTATGGAAATGCCATGATAGGTAGGTATGGTGGCTGTTTTGAGGAAGATATGGGGAGGTTTATGTGTGAAAGAGCGTATCATATCACGGGGTTTGGATGCACCGGCAAAGTTTGCACCAACTCTCAATGTGAGAAAGGGCAATGCACGGTACCGAAGAGGCTAGCAAATGGCGGAAAGGTAAAAGTGCGTATAATCCATGGACTCAACATTAGTCAAAAGAACTCATATACTTATTGCAAAAATTTAGAAGTCATCAAAAATCAAGTACTACGCGCATGCTCCTAGGGGGATAGATTGGTAGGAAAAGACCATCGCTCGTCCCCAACCGCCACTCATAAGGATGCACAAGCCAGGTACACTTCATGCTTCAAATTTGTTACACAACTTTAACCATACGTGCATGCTACGGGACTTGCTAACTTCAACACAAGTATTTCTCAAATTCACAACTACTCAACTAGCACGACTATGATATTATCACCTCCATATGTCAAAACAATTATCAAGCATCAAACTTATCTTAGTATTCAACCCACTAAAAAGAAAGTTTCACATATCTTGAATACCAAGTATATTAACATTAAGCAAATTACCATGCTATTAACGACTCTCAAAATAATCTAAGTGAAGCATGTGAGATCAAGTTTATTTAAAACAAACCACCACCATTCTCTAAAATATCTAAGTGAAGCACTAGAGCAAAAATTATCACGCTCAAAAAGATATAAGTGAAGCACATAGAGTAAACTATCAAGCTCAAAAGATATAAGTGAAGCACATAGAGTATTCTAACAAGTTTCAATTCATACATGGCTCTCTCAAAAGGTGTGTACAGCAAGGATTATTGTGGTAGACTAACAAGCAAAGACACAAATAATAGAAGACGCTCCAAGCAAAACACATATCATGTGGTAAATAAAAATATAGCTCCAAGTAAAGTTACCGATGAACGAAGACGAAAGAGGGGATGCCTTCCGGGGCATCCCCAAGCTTAGGCTCTTGGTTCTCCTCGAATATTACCTTGGGGTGCCTTGGGCATCCCCAAGCTTAGGCTCTTGCCACTCCTTATTCCATAGTCCATCGAATCTTTACCCAAAACTTGAAAACTTCACAACACAAAACTTAAAGTAGAAAACTCGTGAGCTCCCTTAGTATAAGAAAATAAATCACCACTTCAAGGTACTATAATGAACTCATTCTTAATTTATATTGGTGTTAAACCTACTGTATTCCAACTTCTCTATGGTTTATAAACTATTTTACTAGCCATAGATTCATTAAAAAAAAGCAAACAACACACGAAAAACAGAATCTGTCAAAAACATAACAGTCTGTAGTAATCTGGATCAAACGTATACTTCTGGAACTCATAAAATTCTCAAATAAATTTCTGGACCTTAGTAATTTATCTATTAATCATCTTCAAAAAGAATTAACTAAATATCACTCTCTAAATAAAAATGGATGCAGTTCTCGTGAGCACTAAAGTTTCTGTTTTTTACAGCATGATCAACAAGACTTTACCCAAGTCTTCCCAAACGTTCTACTTGGCACAAACACTAACTAAAACATAAAAAAACATCTAAACAGAGTATATATGAATTATTTATTACTAAACAGGAGAAAAAGGCAAGGAACAAAAATAAAGTTGGGCTGCCTCCCAACAAGCGCTATCATTTAACGCCCCTAGCTAGGCATGATGATTTCAACGATGTTCACATAAAAGATAAGAATTGTAACATAAAGAGAGCATCATGAAGAATATGACTAGCACATTTAAGTCTAACCCACTTCCTATGCATAGGTATTTTGTGATAAAACAACTTGTGGGGACAAGAATCAACTCGCATAGGAAGGTAAAACAAGCATAACTTCAAAATTTTAAGCACATAGAGAGGAAACTTGATATTATTGCAATTCCTACAAGCATATGTTCCTCCCTCATAATAATTTTCAGTAGCATCATGAATGAATTCAACAATATAAACAGCACCTAAAGCATTCTTTTCATGATCTACAATCATAGAAAATTTATTACTCTCCACATAGGCAAAATTCTTCTCATTCGGAATAGTGGGAGTATCATAGGAAAGTCGAATACTATAAATTGTTTCCATATTAAAAGAGTAATGTTCAGAGAAGGGGTAATCATAATCATGACAAGTTTTATAAATATAATCACTACTTTTTATAGCATAAGTATCATCATAATAATCATCATAAGTTGGAGGCATGCTATCATCATTATAAACTTGCATATCAAAACTCGGGAGACTAAAAATATCATCTTCATTAATCATAGCTTCCCCAAGCTTGGGACAAACATTAATTGCAGCAAATATATTCTCAAAAACATCATCTTCATCAAACATAGCATCCCCAAGCTTGGGCCTTTTCATATCATAAGCATAATCATTCTCATAATTAATAGTATGGATAGCACCAATAGTATAGCAATTATCATATTCTTCCAAGCAAGTGCCAAAAAGATGTTCAAGATCATAAGAAATATCAGTATCTTCCACAATTATAGTTTCATGAGGCACAATATTAATAGGAGCAGCACTATTTGGGGGACATATCTTTTTACCTCTCTTCCTTTTTCTTTTCTTCTTCTTCACCACATCATGTGTGGGTTCAATTATTAATGAGATTGGTTGAATAGGAGGCTCCTCCTCGTTACCTGATTCATCATAAGAAATAATAGGAGGATATTGGGAAGTCTCTTCCGTTTCATTAGTATTCTCTTCATCCTCTATTTGTTTTCTTTTCTTTATGTAATTGGCAATATAAGGATTTTCAATGCAATTCACCGCACAATACATATAAATATTCTCTAGATCAAAATCAAGAACTCTATCAAGATTAAACTTTGGAATACCCTCAGTTATACGTTTCATTTCTTCATAACCCAAAAGAAGGCTAAGCTCTTTATGATGCTCAAGGGTAATCAAATTATCACAATGTTTGGACACGACTTGATCATGAAACAAATAGCATTGGAGATTTAAATGACCATGTTCATTGCAAAGTTCACAAGGGGCACGAAAAATATTGAATCTTTCAGCACATTCATCTAGCTCTTCTTGCAACAATTTGGTTTCTAAGTACTTATGCCTCTTACAATATCTATCTTCCCTATTCAGTGTGTACTTGCAAACCCAATCTACTCCACAAAAATTGACATGTTTATAGGAGGTATTTTCATCATAACTAGTGCAATCATCATTAGCATCATGGATATTCAAAGAATTCATACTAACAACATTGCAATCATGCTCGTCATTCAAAGATTTAGTGCCAAACATTTTAGAGATTTCTTCTTCTAGCACTTGAGCACAATTATCCTTTCCATCATACTCACGAAAGATATTAAAAAGGTGAAGCGTATGAGATAAACTCAATTCCATTTTTTTGGTAGTTTTCTTTTATAAACTAGACTAGTGCTAAAACAAGAAACAAAAAGATTCGATTGCAAGATCTAAAGATATACCTTCACTTACCTAGCCTCCCCGGCAACGGCGCCAGAAAAGAGCTTGATGTCTACTACACAACCTTCTTCTTGTAGACGTTGTTGGGCCTCCAAGTGCAGAGGTTTGTAGGAAAATAGCAAATTTCCCTCAAGTGGATGACCTAAGGTTTATCAATCCGTAGGAGGCGTAGGATGAAGATGGTCTCTCTCAAGCAACCCTGCAACCAAATAACAAAGAGTCTCTTGTGTCCCCAACACACCCAATACAGTGGTAAATTGTATAGGTGCACTAGTTCGGCGAAGAGATGGTGATACAAGTGCAATATGGATGGTAGATAAAGGTATTTGTAATCTGAAAATATAAAAACAGCAAGGTACCTAATGATAAAAGTGAGCGTAAACGGTATTGCAACGATAGGAAATAAGGCCTAGGGTTCATACTTTCACTAGTGTAAGTCCTCTCAACAATAATAACATAGATAGATCATATAACGAGCCCTCAACATGAAACAAAGAGTCACTCCGAAGCCACTAATAGCGGAGAACAAACGTAGAGATTATGGTAGGGTACGAAACCACCTCAAAGTTATTCTTTCAAATCAATCCGTTGGGCTATTCCTATAAGTGTCACAAACAACCCTGGAGTTTTTACTAGAATAACACCTTAAGATACAAATCAACCAAAACCCTAATGTCACCTAGATACTCCATTGTCACCTCAAGTATCCGTGGGCATGATTATACGATATTCATCACACAATCTCAGATTTATCCAACCAACATAAAAGTACTTCAAATAGTGCCCCAAAGTTTCTACCGGAGAATCAAGAACGTGTGCCAACCCCTATGCATAGGTTCATGGGCGGAACACGCAAGTTGGTCACCAAAACATACATCAAGTGGCACGTGATATCCCATTGTCACCACAGATAAGCACGGCAAGACATACATCAAGTGTTCATAAAAGACTCAATCCGATAAGATAACTTCAAAGGGGAAACTCAATTCATCACAAGAGAGTAGAGGGGGAAAGAAACATCATAGGATCCAAATATAATAGCAAAGCTCGCGATACATCAAGATCGTATCATCTCAAGAACACGAGAGAGAGAGAGAGATCAAACACATAGCTACTGGTACATACCCTCAGCCCTGAGGGTGAACTACTCCCTCCTCGTCATGGATAGCATCGGGATGATGAAGATGGCCACCGGAGATGGATCCCCCTCCGGCAGGGTATCGGAAAGGGGTCCCGATTGGTTTTTCATGGTTCTGGAGGCTTGCGGCGGCGGAACTCCCGATCTATCTTCTCCTGGATGTTTTTAGGGTATATGGAGATATATAGGCGGAAGAAGTACGTCGGTGGAGCTCCGAGGGGCCCACGAGGCAGGGGGGCGCGCCTAGGGGGGGCCCTCCACCCTCGTGACCTCCTGGGAAACTTCTTGGTGTAGGGTCCAAGTCTCCTGGCTCACGTTCGGTGAGAAGATCACGTTCCCGAAGGTTTCATTCCGTTTGGACTCCGTTTGATATTCTGTTTCCTCGAAATACTGAAATAGGCAAAAAACATCAATTCTGGGCTGGGCCTCCGGTTAATAGGTTAGTCCCAAAAATAATATAAAAGTGGAAAATAAAGCCCAATATAGTCCAAAACAGTAGATAAAGTAGCATGGAGCAATCAAAAATTATAGATACGTTGGAGACGTATCAGGATTCCTGGCATATCAGAAGGGTGCCAAGCGAATATATCCCAGTTCTCGCGCAGGAACGTTCGTAGTGCGGCGTCAACCGTTGGGTCCAGCTGTGCCCCGATGGAAGCTATCTTCTTGGGGTCCGTCGGATGGACTGGGAATTTGACTATTTTGTCTGCTGGTTTGAAGGAGGTGGATTTGGGATGCTTATCAAGGATTACATCATCCCTATCCATCGTAGAGCATAGTGCGGTTAACTCTTCGGCCGCGAGGGCCTCAGACAGTGCCCTGAGGGCTAGGGATGCTGTTTTGTTTTCGGCGCGGAGGGCTATGTCCGGATCACTAGCAAGAGTGATCATACTGTTGGGCCCGGGCATCATGAGCTTCATATACCCGTAACGAGGTATAGCTTGAAAGCGTGTGAATGCATCTCGCCCCAACATGGCATGATATCCACTGTTAAAAGGGGCCACTTGGAAGGTTATCTCTTCGGACCGATAGTTCTCCGGCGTGCCGAATACCACATCGAGTGTAATTTTCCCCGCACATCATGCCTACCGGCTGGGAATGATCCCTCGGAAGGTTGTATTAATATGCTCGATGCGGCTCCTGTCTATTTCCATTTTATTCAGTGTGTCCTCGTAGATGAGGTTTAGTCTGCTGCCACCGTCCATGAGCACTTTAGTGAGCCGAAAGCCATCCACAATTGGGTTGAGGACCAAGGCGCTGGTGCCCGGACTGACAGGATTTTTGGTTCGTCACTGGCGTTGAAAGTTATGGCCATGTCGTTCCAAGGATTTATTGTTGCGACTTGGCACACTTCGGCGAGGTCGTGGAGTGCCCTCTTGCGCCGATTGTTTGAAGCAAAAGTCTCAAAGACTGCCAATACTCTGTGGTCGTTGTGTTCCAGGGGGAGTTGCTCCGTGGTGTTTTTAGTGAGGATATCCTCACCGCTCTTGGCCACTTGCCGGAGTATCCAACATGCTCTAAGGCTGTGGGTTGGTATGATATCCGGTGTTGTGTGTATTTTGCATGGCCTATCGAGCCATCCCTCCAGAACGGTTATGCGGCCCGTGATGGGCCTAGGTTTCTTTACTATTGGGTAGGGCGCCCCACGAGGGTGCATCCTTTTTGCCCGGACGAGGGGTTGAGTGGAAACCGGTGGTTCCCAGCGAGCTGCCTGAGCTTCCCAGGCGCTTTCCATTGCGCATTACTTATGTACTAAGGTTGCCAAGTCAGCAAAGTGTAATAGGTGACAGCGGTTGATGGCGTTGAGGATTCCATCGTTCGTGCAATTATTGCAGAATACCGAGATCACGTCTTCGTCGCGGCAATCTTTAATTTTGTCTTCGACAAGGAGGAATCTGGCCCAAAAGTGATGGCCTGTTTCTTGAGACTGCTATTGTATGCACATGATATTGCGCATATCTGGGTGGGTGGGTGGCTTTAGATCCGAAACCTGACCCAATTTGGGATCCGGAGTCTAAGGAACTTCCATGCTTAATAGTTCGGGCTCCGGGATATCAACCGATTTTTTCAGGTCCGCCGTCCGATTCTAGGTTCGGAGGACGGGGCGTGTTGTTCTGCGGATGGGTATCTGGCTCTTCGAGCTCGAAAATCCGAACATAGTTCGTCCTCAATATAGAGGAAGAGCTGTTCATTTTCTCCTCTACTACCGCTATCTGATGGGTGATCAGCGGAGATTTGATTTCTCTCTGATCGGGTTTAAGCCCAATCCGATCATAGTCTATAGCGACCCCCAAGGTGGCGATGCGATCCAGGAGCTCGTTTAAAGACGACAACTCTGTCGGATCCATATGTTTGGAGTATTCAGGGTCAACACGAAGGCGATTTTTGATGACCCGAGAAGTCCTCGTCGGCTTAACGGCCGGACGGGCGGTCATTGTAAAGTCGCCCAACCGAAGGGTTGGCCTGAGGCCAAGGCTCCTCCGGAGGTGATACTGTCCTTGATAACAAGGCGAGCCATCAATCCCGTCTTCGACGTCACAGAGGAACTCTCAATGTAAGCACCAATGCCGGTGTCAAAACCGGCGGATCTCGGGTAGGGGGTCCCGAACTTTGCGTCTAAGGTTGATGGTAACAGGAGATAGGGGACATGAAGTTTTACCCAGGTTCGGGCCCTCTTGATGGAGGTAATACCCTACGTATTGCTTGATTGATATTGATGAGTATGGGGGTTACAAGAGTTGATCTACCACGAGATCGTAATGGCTAAAACCCTAGAAGTCTAGCCTGTATGATTATGATTACCTCTACGGACTAAACCCTCCGGTTTATATAGACACCGAAGGGGCCTAGGATTGTACAAAGTCGGTTACATAGAAAGGAAATAGTACATCCGGCCGCCTAGCTTGCCTTCCACGCAAAGGAGAATCCTATTCGGACATGGGACGAAGTCTTCTATCTTTTATCTTCATGGCCCAATAGTCCGGCCCACGTCACATAGGCCGGACGCCCGAGGACACCTTAATCCAGGACTCCCTTAGTGACGTCCCACGAACTCTAGATCCAGCTGAGTGTCGGGGGAGAGCATCGTCAGCACGACAGCGTGATAACGGTGATGATGAAGTTACCGATGCAGGGCTTCGCCTAAGCACTACAACGATATGACCGAGGTGGAAATCTGTGGAGGAGGGCACCGCACACGGCTAAGAGATCAACTTGTGTGTGTATGGGGTGCCCCCCTCCCCCGTATATAAAGGAGTGGAGGAGGGGGAGGGCCGGCCCCTCTATGGCACGCCCAAGGGGAGTCCTACTCCCATTGGGAGTAGGATTCCCCCCTTCCCTAGTTGGATTAGGAGAGGAAGGAAGGGGAAGAGAGGGGGAAGGAAAGGGGGGCCCAGCCCCCACCCAATTTGGATTGGGCTTGGGGGGGGGCGCCCCCTCCTAGGCTCCCTTCTCCTCTCTCCCACTATGGCCCAATAAGGACCATATACTTCCCGGGGGGTTCCGGTAACCTCCCGGTACAACGGTATATGCCCGAACTCACACGGAACCATTCCGATGTCCAAACATAGGCTTCCAATATATCGATCTTTATGTATCGACCATTCCGAGACTCCTCATCATGTCTGTGATCTCATCCGGGACTCCGGACAACCTTCGGTACATCAAAACACATAAACTCATAATACCGATCGTCACCGAACGTTAAGCGTGTGGACCCTACGGGTTCGAGAACTATGTAGACATGACCGAGACTCATCTCTGGTCAATAACCAATAGCGGAACCTGGATGCTCATATTGGTTCCTACGTATTCTATGAAGATCTTTATCGGTCAAACCGCATAACAACATACGTTGTTCCCTTTGTCATCGGTATGTTACTTGCCCGAGATTCGATCGTCGGTATCTCAATACCTAGTTCAATCTCGTTACCGGCAAGTCTCTTTACTCGTTCCGTAATGCTACATCCCATAACTAACTCATTAGATACATTGCTTGCAAGGCTTATAGTGATGTGCATTACCGAGAGGGCCCAGAGATACCTCTCCGATACACGGAGTGAAAATCCTAATCTCGATCTATGCCAACTCAACAAACATCATCGGAGACGCCTGTAGAGCATCTTTATAGTCACCCAGTTAAGTTGTGACGTTTGATAGCACAGTAAGTGTTCCTTCGATATTCGGGAGTTGCATAATCTCATAGTCATAGGAACATGTATAAGTTATGGAGAAAGCAATAGCAGTAAACTAAACGATCAAAGTGCTAAGCTAACAGATGGGTCAAGTAAATCACATCATTCTCTAATGATGTGATCCTGTTCATCAAATGACAACTCTTTGTCCATGGCTAGGAAACTTAACCATCTTTGATTAACGAGTTAGTCAAGTAGAGGCATAATAGTGACACTCTGTTTGTCTATGTATTCACACATGTACTAAGTTTCCAGTTAATACAATTCTAGCATGAATAATAAACATTTATCATGATATAAGGAAATATAAATAACAACTTTATTATTGCCTCTAGGGCATATTACCTGCAGTCTCCCACTTGCACTAGAGCCAATAATCTAGATTACATTGTGATGATTCTAACACCCATGGAGTCTTGGTGTTGATCATGTTTTGCTAATGAGAGAGGCTTAGTCAACGGGTCTGCAACATTCAAATCCATATGTATCCTGCAAATCTCTATGTCTCCCTCCTTGACTTGATCACAAATGGAATTGAAGCGTCTCTTGATGTGCTTGGTTCTCTTGTGAAATCTGGATTCCCTTGCCAAGGAAATTGCACCAGTATTGCCACAAAAGATTTTCATTGGACCCGGTGCACTAGGTATGACACCTAGATCGAATATGAACTCCTTCATTCGCTGCTTCCGAAGCAGCTATGTACTCCGCTTCACACGTAGATCCCGCCACAACGCTCTGCTTGGAACTGCACCAACTGACAGCTCCACCATTCAATAAAAATACGTATCCGGTTTGTGACTTAGAGTCATTCGGATCAGTGTCAAAGCTTGCATCGACGTAACCATTTACGATGAGCTCTTTGTCACCTCCATAAACGAGAAACATATCCTTAGTCCTTTTCAGGTATTTCAGGATGTGCTTGACTGTTGTCTAGTGATCCACTCCTGGATTTCTTTGGTATCTCCCTGCTAAACTGATAGCAAGGCACACATCAGGTCTGGTACACAACATTGCATACATGATAGAACCTATGGCTGAAGCATAGGGAATGACTTTCATTTTCTCTCTATCTACTGTAGTGGTCGGGCATTGAGTCTGACTCAACTTCACACCTTGTAACACATGCAAGAACCCTTTCTTTGCTTGATCCAGTTTGAACTTCTTCAAAACTTTATCAAGGTATGTGCTTTGTGAAAGTCCAATTAAGCGTCTTGATCTATCTCTATAGATCTTGATGCCCAATATATAAGCAGCTTCATCGAGGTCTTTCATTGAAAAATTCTTATTCAAGTATCCTTTTATGCTATTCAGAAATTCAGTATCATTTCCGATCAGCAATATGTCATGCACATATAATATCAGAAATGCTACAGAGCCCCCACTCACTTTCTTGGAAATATAGGTTTCTCCAAAAGTCTGTATAAAACCATATGCTTTGTTCACACTATCAAAGCGTATATTCCAACTCCGAGAGGCTTGCACCAGTCCATAAATGGATCGCTGGAGCTTGCACACCTTGTTAGCACCTTTTGGATCGACAAAACCATCTGGTTGCATCATATACAACTCTTCTTTAAGATATCCATTAAGGAATGCAGTTTTGACATCCATTTGCCAAATTTCATAATCATAAAATATGGCAATTGCTAACATGATTCGAACGGACTTAAGCATCGCTACGGGTGAGAAAGTCTCATCGTAGTCAACTCCTTGAACTTGTCGAAAACCTTTTGCAGCAAGTTGAGCTTTGTAGATAGTAACATTACCGTCAGTGTCAGTCTTCTTCTTGAAGATCCATTTATTCTCTATGGCCTACCGATCAACGTGCAAGTCAACCAAAGTCCACACTTTGTTCTCATACATGGATCCCATCTCAGATTTCATCATCACTTCCTCGTAGTTCGTAGGTTCATCATGGTCAAGTAACATGACCTCCAGAACAGGATTACTGTACCACTCTGGTGCGGATCTTAGTCTGGTTGACCTACGAGGTTCGGTAGTAACTTGATCAGAAGTTTCATGATCATCATCATTAGCTTCCTCACTTACTGGTGTAGGAATCACCGGAACTGATTTCTATGATGAAGTACTTTCCAATAAGGGAGTAGGTACAATTACCTCGTCAAGTTCTACTTTCCTCCCACTCACTTCTTTCGAGAGAAACTCCTTCTCCAGAAAGGATCCATTCTTAGCAACGAATATCTTGCCTTCGGATCTGTGGTAGAAGGTGTACCCAATAGTTTCCTTTGGGTATCCTATGAAGACACATTTCTCTGATTTGGGTTCGAGCTTATCAGGTTGAAGCTTTTTCACATAAGCATCGCCGCCCCAAAATTTAAGAAACGACAACTTGGGTTTCTTGCCGAACCATAGTTCATAAGGTGTCGTCTCAACGGATTTTGATGGTGCCCTATTTAACGTGAATGCAACCGTCTCTAAAGCATAACCCCAAAATGATAGCGGTAAATCAGTGAGAGACATCATAGATTGCACCATATCTAATAAAGTGAGGTTACAATGTTCAGGCACACCATTACGCTGTGGTGTTCTAGGTGGCATGAGTTGCGAAACTATTCCGCATTGTTTCAAATGAAGATCAAACTCATAACTCAAATATTCACCTGTAACATCCCAAAATTCTAAATTTTGGAATGTTATAAACAAATAGATTGATTGATTGATTGTTTGATTGATTGTCTGAAAGTGAGTGAATTTGAATTCTTTTTGAAAGTTAAATGAGAGGGAATAAAAGGACTTTCCCAAACTTTCATATTTGTTTTCTGATCTCCATGAATTCAAATGCTTTTCAAACACAAAACCCTAGAGAGAAGATGACATGACTTCTTCCATTTAAAAATGAAAAGGGTGTTTGAAAAATAATTGAATTTCATTTGGAAATATTCCAATTCTGAAACTTTATGCGACTCAATGATTTTCACGAGAGAAGATAAAATGACTTCTTCAAATTATATGAAATATGAGTTGGGAGTTTCAAAAGAATTAAATTCAAAGCTCTTTTGAATTTATTTTCAATTTGGAATATTAGATCATCTTGCATATCTTATTTTCTTGCTTTTTGGTCGATCCTAGAAATTTCACACAACTCAAGGACCCTCGGAGAGAGTTGGAGATTTCGTTATTTTCATATTTGAGAGTTTTCTCGAATTTTGAAAATAGGATCATTTGATTTATTTATTTTATCTTCAATAATTTTTCCGTTATCAAAAATATAAGAGAGGGAATAATATGACTTTCCCAAAATATAGGGAAAAATGAAGATTTAATAAATAGATCAAATTTCGTTTTCCGGTGTGTGTTTGTTTTTCTTTGGATAGGGAAAAATGCGCGTTTTTGAAAATTTTATTTTACGCCCGGAGAAAAGTTCATTTTGTTCGGCTCATTTTTAGGAGTCGGGGAAAATTTACTTTATTAGTTTTGGAATCCGGTAGATTTTGTTTTTCTGTGTTTTTTTCCAAGCGCGGATCTGTTAAAAAAAAACTGCAGCGCCTTGGGCCAAAGGCCCAAGCCACCAGCCGGCCGAGGCCAAGGCCATCGCTAGCGCCCCAGCCTCCCCGTGCGCAGGCGCCAGGCGCCAGGGAGCCGCCGCCTCTTTTTTTTTAGGAAATCCTAGTAGGACTTTTGTCCTACTTCCGTTTATTTTTCTAGATCTTTCCTACTCCTATTCTTATTCCTTGCCCCCTATCCCAAGTTTTATCTCCCCTCACCCATATAAATACCCATGCACCCCCCCTCTAAACACATCAAATCAAAGCCGCAACAAGCAGCAGCACGCAGCTCCACCCCGCGCCCTGCGTCACCGCCGCCCCGCGCCTAAGCCGCCTCACCACCACCGCGCCGCGCCGCACCTTGCCCACCGCCGCCGCCGCACCACCACCTCACCATCACCCCGCCTCGCCCGTGCCTCTCACCCGCGCCGCGCCTCTCGCCCTGCGCCGCACCTTGCCGCGCCGCCGCCGCCCTGCGTCACCGCCACAGCCGCACCTTGCCGCGCCGCCGCCGCCCTGCGTCACCACTGCCGCCGCCTTGTGCACTGCCGCCGCCGCCCAACGCCGCCGTCGCCGCCGTTCGCCGGAGGTACCACGCCGCGTCTCTTCTTTCCCTCGGTTCGGTTTTTCTTATAAACCGTTCCGATTCTTTTCTTCTCTACCGATTCGTTTTCTTTCCGATTTTTCGCTAAACCGTTCCGGTGTTCTAGATCGGTTTTTCGTTTCGATCTCTTTTCCGAAAACCCTAGATTGGTTTTCGTTCTTCTTTCAGACCGTTCGTCTCAACGAACGTGATCACCGATTATTTCATGGTTAACGACGCCTGTTCGTATAACCGTTCTTCTTTTTCTTCTCGTCGGATTTATTCCGCGATCGCGATCTCAGATCCGATCTTCGTTCTAGTTTATCTTCTCGCTCGTTTATCAGAATCAGGTGATTCAAGCGCCTGGAGTTTCATCTCGAAACCGCCGTTCCGTCTAATCAACTTGAACAAGCTTTTGCTACAGTAAAATTTGACCTAGTTTCAACTTGCTAGAACCGAGTTGTTTTCTTCCGCCGTTTGTTTTTCGTCGTTGTTCGGTTCGTTCTTTCTTTGCAACCGGAGTTCTTAAGTTGAACTTTCTGGTTCGTTCTCTTGTTCGATTTTTCCCTGTGCATTAGATGAGTACTTATTGTGTGGTTACTATTGCTTGCCTACGATAGATTGACCGGAGTGTGACGAGTAGATCTATCAAGAGTTTTGAGTGCGCATCATCTTCATCAACATTCCAGGCAAGTCCACACTTTGATCATACCTTTTCTACAACCCAGTTTTATTGCATTAGATCAATCCTCACACATTGCATGATTAGGATCTAATTAAATTGTGGGATGGGAAGTAGATGAGGTAGTACCTATCACCTGTATTATTATTATGAAACCTTTGGGAGTTACTTCTACGTTTGCTTATTATGCCATGCTATGCTAGTAGACGTGGATTGGGTGAGTGATATCCATGATAGATGTGAGTTGATAATTTTAATGGTTTATCTAAGGTGGCAACCTAACACACATCTGGGTGGATTGAGGCACCTGATGTCTATCAGGACTTGCCTGTTTTTTTTCGGACCGCCACCCAGGCTCAAAGGGATCATAAGATCTTTCATGCTAGAAACTTCCGTGTGCAGCCACATGCTACTATGGGCTCTGGCATAGTTGACTAAGTTGTGCGAACTCTTACGGGGTGGACTAGCAGATGTAGGGGTTGTAGGTGGTACGGTCTACCCCACATGTAAGGTGCTAGCACTTCTGAAAGACTATGTCTCGGTCATCCGTTTCTCAAACACCATGTAGTGCGAGAAAACAAACGGAGGCGATCGAGTCTTGTGGGGAAAAGTGCGCAAACCTCTGCAGAGTAGCAAACTAATCATGATTAGCCGTGTCCCCGGTTATGGACAACTTGAGTATCTAGTACTTGAATATCATTGTGAATCTCATCACGTTACTTCTAATTAATGTTGTTGGGTTTTAATTACTTTTAATTGGGATTGAGAATGCTGTCAACCATTCTCAATGTTTCACAACCACCATGATAGTTAAATAAATTTATTCCTTTGTAGTAGGGAAAAATTGGCTTTACGCAAAAACCTTATAACCATAGAGCTTTTCCACCAGCCAAATATGCATGTAGTGATAGCCTTTATTCATCATTCTCTATGGTGTGAATTTGCCAGTACATTCAATGTACTGACCCGTTTTCGGGCTGCAACGTCTCATGTTGCAGGTTTCTTACGACGAGTAAGTGATACGTTAGGGTTATGATTTCTACACTCAACTTTGCCGTTGGTGTTGATGGGAAACCACAACCTTGTTGCTTCCGCTATATTTGGATTGAGGTAATAGTATTTACGTTACTTTATACATGTGATTTACCTCTGTTATAAATCCTTCGAGTACTGTGTGGTGTCAGCATACTGATCCAGGGATGACACCGTAAGCACAGAGACTTGACCCATTCGGGTCGGGTCGCTACATCACCTCCACGATCAGATCGTAGAAACTTAATTTTCTTGTTACGATGATTTTCCACTTCACTCTGAAATTCTTTGAAGTTTTCAAATGTTTCAGATTTATGTTTCATCAAGTAGATATACCCATATCTGCTCAAATCATCTATGAAGGTAAGCAAATAACGATACCCACCACGAGCATCAACACTCATCGGACCGCATACATCAGTATGTATTATTTCCAACAAGTCTGTTGCTCGCTCCATTGTTCCGGAGAACAGAGTCTTAGTCATCTTGCCCATGAGGCATGGTTCACAAGCATCAAGTGATTCATAATCAAGTGATTCCACAAGTCCATCAGTATGGAGTTTCTTCATGCGCTTTACACCAATATGACCTAAACGACAGTGCCACAAATAAGTTGCACTATCATTATTAAACTTATATGTTTTGGCTTCAATACTCCTAATCATCTATGAAGGTGAGATAATAACGATATCCGTCGCGGGCTTCAATGTTCATTGGACCACATACATCAGTATGTATTATTTCCAATAACTCTGTTGCTCGCTCCATTGTTCCGGAGAACAGAGTTTTAGTCATCTTGCCCATGAGGCATGGTTCGACCAAGTGATTCATAATCAAGTGATTCCAGAAGTCCACCAGAATGGAGTTTCTTCATGCGCTTTACACCAATATGAGCTAAACGGCAGTGCCACAAATAAGTTGCACTATCATTATCAACTCTGCATCTTTTGGTTTCAATACTATGAACATGTGTATCACTACTATCAAGATTTAGTAAAAACAATCCACTCATCAAGGGTGCATGACCATAAAAGATATTATTCATATAAATAGAACAACCATTATTCTCTGATTTAAATGAATAACCATCTCACATCAAACAAGATCCAGATATAATGTTGATGCTCAACGCTGGCACCAAATAACAATTATTTAGGTATAAAACTAATACCAAAGGTAGATGTAGAGGTGGCGTGCCGACGGCGATCACATCGACTTTGGAACCATTTCCCACGCGCATCATCACCTCGTCCTTAGCCAATCTTCGCTTAATCCGTAGCCCCTGTTTCGAGTTGCAAATATTAGCAACGGAACCAGTATCAAATACCCAGGCGCTACTGCAAGCATTAGTAAGGTACACCTCAATAACATGTATATAAAATATACCTTTTACTTTGCCATCCTTCTTCTCCGCCAAATACTTGGGCAGTTCCGCTTCCAGTGACCAGTCCCTTTGCAGTAGAAGCACTCAGTCTCAGGCTTAGGTCCAGACTTGGGCTTCTTCACTTAAGCAGCAACTTGCTTTCCATTATTCTTGAAGTTCTCCTTCTTTCCTTTACCCTTTTTATTGAAACTGGTGGTCTTGTTGACCATCAACACTTGATGCTTGTAAGTGCATCTAGTGACCCTGAGTGATTTTGGTGTATTGAAGACTTATAGGTTAAGGGACTAATGCGTTTGTGAGTGTACACATGTCTATAAGTCTATGAGGAGTTTGATATTTACAGAGAAAGTCGACCCCTAAAAATGAAGTTCTTTGACTGAAGACTTTGTCTTTCTGAAGACTTTGAAAGTGAAGAAATTGGTGTGACCTTGAAGACTTGGTGTTCATTAGAGGAACATGAAGCGTGAAGACTTTTGTTTTCATAGTTTCGTTTTCTCTTTCTTGAGTCATAGGAAACACCGTACTATTAAAGGGGGTCGAGGAAATACTAAGGAAAAATTTCCATGTGATTCTCAACTCAAAATCCTACACCTACCAATCCCTTCGAGTGAAGCCATTGGAAATCTCATATAGTCCAGTCATATTCTTCAGTGACAGAGACGAAGTTCTTCTGGTATCTAAGGAATTTATTCTGACTGAGGAGTTAGGAATTCGCCAGTGCGGATTGCCTACACAGTGAGGAACATGATAGCCCTGAGGATTTTGCTACTCAAAATTCCGACCGTTGATGTGCTATGCGCCAGCTGTCCCAAAATATCTATCCACCTAACGGTCATATCATTGAAGGGCATTTATGTCTTATCATGTCGGGCTGCTCCCTAGGCTATAAATAGCCGCCCCCTACAACCACTAGCTGGTTGGCTGCTCCGAGAGAAACTGACACTTGTCATTTGAGAGAAACCCATCCTCCAGGACTTTGAGCGAAAATCATCAAGTGAGGAAAAACCCAAACCCAAACACCTACAAACCCCAAGTGATTGAGCATCACTGAAGAGATTGATCCTGCGTGGATCCGACGCTTGTTACCTTTGAAGACTGTGCTTCTTCCAGACGGTTAGGCGTCATGGTCTAGAGCATCCAAGAGGAATTGTGGATCAGCGAGTGACCAAGTTTGTGAAGGTTCGGAAGTCACCTGAAGACTTACCACGAGTGATTGGACGAGGTCTGTGTGACCTTAGTTCAAGGAGAATACGGTGAGGACTTGGTGTCCTGAGCTGCGTGCTCAGGACTGGGTGTCCGGGACTGTGTGTCCTTGAGTTTAAATACTCAGCCGCTCCAACCAGACGTACAACTGAGACAGCAGTTGGAACTGATCTACCAAATCATTGTCTTCACCAAGCTTACTGGTTCTATTCCCTCAACTCGTTCATTTCCTCATATATGTGCTGTGTGTTTGTTCATACCTGTGTTTGAAGACTTTGATTGAAGACTTTCTCAATTTCCTCAGTTCAATATCTTCAGTCTGTTTGTCTTCATCCTGTGTTATCCTGTACTTACGCTTCCTGTACTCTATGCCTGTCTTCATTTCATCATGATGACTATGCTTGTATTTTGTTATGTTTACTTTTGAGTACTTATTCCGCTGCTAGTAGTTCTTCGCTAAGGAATTTCCTCACCGGCAAATTCCTCAGTGAAGAATTTCATAAAAATCGCATATTCACCCCCCTCTAGTCGATATAACGCACTTTCAATTGGTATCAAAGCAAGGTACTCCCTTGTTCTGTGTGATTTTGGTTTAACTGCTTGGTGTTTTAGTTATGTCGACCGCAGGTATGAAGAAAGTGACATGCCCCATCTTTGACGGTCATGAGTATCCCAAGTGGAAGGCCATGATGAAGAAGCAGCTCATGGCGATGAACAACGAGTTGTGGACCGTCACTGAGATTGGTCTGACCGATCTGTGCAAGATGGCGGAAGCAGATGACATTCGCAAGTACACTCTTCTCAACCTCACGGCGAAGGACATCATCTGCTCCTGTCTGTCTCAAAATCAGTTCAGGAATATCATGCATCTCGATCATGCGAAGCTTATCTGGGACCGTCTCTCCGAGGTCTATGAAGGTCATTGAACCTGTCATGATCCTTGGTTTGAGGACTTCAAGGAATCTCTCAAAGCGATGACATTCGAACCAGAATCATCATCTTCTGCATCATGTCTTATGGCAAAAGATGCTGAGGTAACTGAATGCTACCTATCCGAGTCTGGTGATGATGAATCTGGTGATGAATTTGGACCCAGCTATGTCAAACTTTCTTCCCTTGCCACTAAACAACAAAGAGCCTTGGAAAAAGTTCATTACATGCTAAATAAGAGCGATGATATGTTGGGTGAAGAAATGGATCAGTCAAAAGCTTTGGCTGAAAGTCTTCAGAGACTTCATACTAAGTATGACACCCTTCAAGATCATCATAACACTCTCTTATCCGATCATGAGAAGCTTTCTTATGAATTTATTCAAAGAAAGCAAGATCTTGAGAAGCTAAGAGTGAGTTATGAAGACCTTCAGAAGGAACACGATTCATTACTTGCTCAACAAATCAGTGCTTCTCAGGAATAATTTGTTCCTCCATGCTTGAAGTGCATTGAACGTGAATCTGCTAATTCTTCACCTGAATGTTCAAATGCTGCTAATGTTTCAAATTCTTCACATGCCTCTGCTATCACTAATTCCTCATCTGAGGACATTGCTAGTATCATTGACGATGTAGGGCTGAAGGAATTGTACATGACAGGCATGTACAAAAGCCTCAAAGGGCATCAGACTCTTTGTGATGTGCTTAAAAAGCAGATCCTCAATAGGAACCCTAGGAAAGAGGGTATTGCCTTTGAGAGGAAACTTAATGCTGTTGGTACATATTGGAAGCCTGAGAAGTACCCCAAAACTACATGGGTTGCTGCAAAGGCACCTCCAGTTGATCCATCTAATTTATCTGGATTTGCATGTGAATCTCCTCGTTCTGATGATGGGTCATTTGACTCCAACTATAAACTGTTCAAAAATCAGAATGGTGAAGTATTTTCTAGATATGTTGGCACTAACTGCAGGAACGGTTCCCCTATGAAGAAAATCTGGGTTCCCAAAAGATGCCTTGAAAATCTTCAGGTGAATATCATCATGACACCACCTGTGAAGAATAGGAACCCCAGATCAAATTCTTCATATGGACCAAATTCTTCATATGGATCCAAGTCCTCATACGGACCAAACTCTTCACATGGATCATATTCCTCAAAAGGATCAAAGTCCTCATATGAACATCATCGTGCTAACCCGTCTGTTTCGCAGGGAAGATCTAAGGATTATGGATATGTGCATTATTCTTCAAATCATTATGTCCATAAGTACTCGAAGAATTTCTCTGCTTACTCTTATGCTTACTCTAACCCCTCTTATGTGAAATGAAATGGACTGGCTTCTATGCCATCCTTCTTGTATGGAGATCGCAGAGTGATGAAATCTTTGCCAGCCCTTTAGATGTGGGTGGTGAAGAAAAAGAACTAATCTCTTCTGCAGGGTCAGGTCTCTAGACGTACGTAATCGTCTGAAGAATTTTCTAGAGACCTGAGTATGCCTGAT
Organism: Triticum urartu; assembly: GCF_056163025.1. Lineage (NCBI taxonomy): Eukaryota > Viridiplantae > Streptophyta > Magnoliopsida > Poales > Poaceae > Triticum > Triticum urartu. The sequence continues at coordinate 174,581,346 of NC_141874.1, read as the reverse complement.
AGGACGCAGGCTAATCCTGAAGAAATGAACTTTCATTTCTCACGTCCTCATACTACTTTATCTGTTCTTCTGCTTGATGAAATTGATCTAATGAATTGATGTCATATTCTTCACTGATGAAGTATATGAGTTCGTAAGTTGCACTAATTCATCTGTAGGATGATCAACCAAAAGCCACTGAGTGGGTCCTCGATAGTGGATGTACAAATCACATGACTGGTGACAAGAATCTATTGATGGATGCTCCATTATCTCCATCGCATCTGAAGCATATCATCTTTGCCGACAAAGGCAAAAGTCAGGTATTGGGTCTAGGTAAGGTTGCGATCACAAAGGATCGACACATGGACAAAGTCATGCTTGTTGAGTCCTTAGGATACAACCTTATGTCTGTCTCAATGCTTTGTGATCTTGATATGGTTGTTTTCTTTGGCAAGTACCGTTGTGTTGTGGTTATGGAAGCTGACAATTCCAAAGTCTTCGAAGGCTTTAGGAGAGGAGACCTGTATATTGTTGATTTCTCTACAGGACCACAACCAGCCGTGTGCCTACTTGCAAAGGCTTCAGAAGGCTGGCTCTGGAATCGACGACTTGGTCATGCAGGCATGAGGAATTTGCACATGCTTGCGAAGAAGAAGCATGTCATTGGCATCGAGAATGTCAAATTCCTCAAGGATCACCTATGCGGAGCCTGTGAAGCTGGGAAGATGACAAAGGCCAAGCATCTAGCGAAGACTATCATGACCACTACTCGCCCATTTGAATTGCTTCACATGGATCTCTTCGGTCCTAATCATTATTATGCTGTTTCAAATGAAGCATCTCAATATGGCTTTGTTATTGTTGATGATTACTCTCGTTACACATGGGTACACCTTGTTACTTACAAACATGAAGTGTAGGAAGTCTTCAAACGATTTTCCTCGAGGGCTTCAACCAACTTTGGTGTGAAGATCAAGCACATCAGAAGTGACAATGGCACTGAGTGCAAGAATTCTGGTCTCGATGACTATCTTAATGAACTTGGTATTACTCATGAGTTATCTGCTCCTTATACTCCTCAGCAAAACAGCGTCGTGGAGCGCAAGAACATGACTCTTGCTGAGATGGATCGCACTATGCTTGATGAATACAAACCGCCTCGTCGGTTCTGGATTGAGGAAATTGATACTACGGGCCACATCATCAACAGAGTATATCTTCACAAATTCTTCAAGAAGACTGCCTATGAACTTCTCACTGATAGGAAACCGAATGTAAGTTATCTCAAAGTCTTCGGTGCTAAATGTTGGATTAGAGATCCTCATCACAACTCTAAATTTGCACCGAAAGCACATGAAGGTTTTATGCTTGGTTACGGAAAGGACTCGCACACCTACAGAGTATTCAACAACGTTCTTCACAAGGTTGTTGAAACCGTAGATGTGCGGTTCGATGAAACTAATGGCTCGCAAAGAGAGCACCTACCTACTGTGATAGATGAACCAGCACCTGAGGAAACTATCAAGTTCAAGGCTACCGAGGATGTCATTCCTACTGAAGAATTTGCTGAAGAATTCATTCCAGAACATGAAGAACGTCGAGCTAATGCACCTGAAGAAAATACTTAAGAAAATGGTGCTGAAGAGAATGCTGATCAAATTCCTCAACGACAACCAGCTCATCCTCGCATTGCAAAAGAAGTGCAAGTTGAAAAGATCATCAATGACATCAAAGCTCCAGGTCCTCTCACACGCTCAAAAGCTTCACATTTATCTAACTTTTGTGGGCACTATGCTTTTGTCTCTATCACAGAGCCCACTAAGGTAGATGAAGCATTTCTGGAACCTGAGTGGATTTAGGCCATGCAAGAAGAATTACATCAGTTCGAGCTAAAGAATGTCTGGGAACTGGTCAAACATCCAGATCCTCGCAAGCACAATATCATTGGCACAAAGTGGATCTACCGCAACAAGCAAGATGAAAATGGCCTTGTGGTGAGGAATAAGGCACGGCTTGTAGCTCAATGCTACGCACAGGTTGAAGGAATTGATTTCAATGAAACTTTTGCACCTGTTGCTAGACTTGAGGCTATTCGCATATTACTTGCTTATGCTAACCATCATGATATCACTTTATATCAAATGAATGTGAAAAGTGCATTCCTCAATGGTAAGCTTGAGGAAGAAGTATATGTTGCTCAACCCCCAGGTTTTGAAGATCCAAAGAATCCTGACAAAGTCTTCAGACTCAACAAGGCCCTCTATGGCCTCAAGCAGGCCTCTCGGGCGTGGTATGATACCTTGAAGGAATTCTTCATGAAGAAAGGCTTCAAACCCGGTTCACTCGACCCTACTCTTTTCACTAAATCTTATGATGGTGAATTGTTCGTGTGCCAAATATATGTTTATGATATTATCTTTGGCTGTACTGACCAACATTATAGTGATGAATTTGCCTATATGATGAGTGAAGAATATCAAATGTCTATGATGGGAGAGTTGAAATTTTTCTTAGGTCTTCAAATTCGTCAACAATGCAATGGCATATTCATATCTCAGGAGAAATACCTCAAGGATGTAGTGAGGAAATTCGACATGCAAGATTGCAAAGGCATAAAAATTCCTATGCCCACAAATGGCCATCTGTGCACCGATGAAAATGGTATTGACTTTGATCATAAGGTATACTGCTCCATGATTGGCTCTTTATTGTACTTATGTGCATCTAGGCCAGATATAATGCTTAGTGTTTGCATGTGTGCCCGATTTCAAGCTACACCGAAGGAATCACACCATAAGACTGTGAAGCATATTCTTCGATATCTAGCTCACACACCAACACTTGGATTATGGTACCCCAAGGGCTCGGCTTTTGATATCATTGGATATTCTGACTCTGAGTATGCCGGTGATTGTGTGGACCGCAAGTCAACATCTAGTACATGTCATTTTCCTCGGACGATCTTTGGTCTGTTGGTCCTCGAAGAAACAGAACTGCGTATCACTATCTACTGCTGAAGCTGAGTACATTGCCGCTGGTTCTTGTTGTGCTCAATTGCTATGGATGAAGCAAACTCTCAAGGACTACGACGTCAACATGAAGAATGTGCCTCTCTTCTATGACGATGAGAGTGCCATCAAGATTGCTCACAACCCAGTTCAGTACTCGAAGACTAAGCACATTCAGATTCGTCATCATTTTCTTCATGTTCATGTGTTGAAGGGCGACATTTCTATTGAGCATGTGAAGACTGAAGAACAGCTAGCCGATATCTTCACAAAGCCCTTGGATGAGAAGAGATTTAGCAAGTTGCGGTGTGAGCTAAATATCCTAGAATCTTCGAATGTTCTTTGAAAAGGACACTCATCCTAACTCTTATGCAAAATTGATGACTTAGATGTGCAACACATGAAGAAACATTTTTCTTCAATCAATGAAGAATAACACTCTTAGTGTGAAGAAATTAACGAAGAATTTGATTCTCATAACCCGACGATAATTGTACGCGGTGTCTGAAATCATCATTCTTATACGGCGGGTCACGCCACCACCAAAAGTTGAAATTCCTCAGTTGTTCATAATCTTCAACTTTGCATTGTCTTCACTTTTTCCATCGTTTTTCTTCATTGGCTATATATATATACGAGTTTATGTCCTCTACAACATTCACTTATTGCTAATTCTTCAAGTTGGTTTTTCTGCTAAGTGAATGTGATCGGACCCTTCCCCCTCTTTGGTAAACTCAACCCAATCTGTTCACAAATTCTTCATGTGCGTTCTATTTGAAACTCGTTCAAAATCTTCACTGTGTCCTTGTTAGCTGAAGAAATTGCGAACGGAACTTTAAAACCTATCTTATCTAAATTTTCGGCTTTGCCGCTCAAACCGTTCCGCATCCCTCGATACACTTATCCATTCACCCACGATCATACACGATCTCCACCTCTCAGTACGTGGGTGACACATGTCATGCGAATGAGAAGGGTCAGGGGCAGGTTCGTCCAATTTCTTCGGGCGAACAGTTTTTCACCATGGCTATAAATACCCCTCTTCCCCTTCCTCACTTCTTTTACTCCGCTCGACCTCTCTCCAGCTCGAGCTTCTCAAACCCTAGCGCTGCCGCTACTTCATCATCGCCGGTGAGGAAGAGCTTCACTGCCTCGACCTCGTCGCCGCCGTACTCACGCCGGCCGCGGAAATCTTCACTCCACCGCCGCCGTAGCCGTCTTCCTCCGCCAAGTTAGGGCGTGGAAGATCTACATAGACGAACTTCACATCTCCACATCACTGTTCGTCGTGTTCTTCATCCAGGGTAATTAAAAGTTACTTTTACTGCCCTCGTTGATTCGAATGATTATCTACAAAATCTTCAAAGGTGTTTTTCTTCATATCTTCACACACTAAAACACCTCTCATATCATCTGTTCTTGATTCATTTCTCTAAGCTATGTTTTTCTTCATGATTCCTCAAATGTGTGGATTTTTGATCTATACATCTCTGGAACCTAAGACAAAGAACGCTTAGTGAAATTCTTCAAGACTCATCTGGTCAAATTCCTCAAACTTGTTCTTTATAAAACCTTCTGAGAACGCATATGACCTCTCCAAATTCCTCGCAACTATACTCTATTCACAGGTACTCATGTCAGCTGCTGAATCACTAGGTTCTCATCAACTTAACTTATTTGCAACGTTCCTCAAAGAAAAGTTGCATACTTCTTCAGAGAATTCAATTGTTCAAATTCCTCAACTGAAGAAAATGGCTGACGGTAAGAAGCCACAGAAAGGAGGAAAGAGGGCTGAGGTCAACACAGCGTTTGAGATCCCTGATGATATATATGCTGGATACTGCACACCTCTTGAGGAAGACAAAAATCAGCGCAAGGTGCGCATTCAGAAGATAGAGAGGAGATGGGCAAGAGAGTGGAGGGAGTACAGTTATGTTACTCCCAAGTACATGAAGAAATTCACACTCAATCCTCCATGCCCAAGACCTCCATTGGCACCTGGCCAAATAGCTGATCCCACCAGCCTCAAGCGCGGTGAGGACTATCCTGATGAATGGGCCAAGGACCAAGCCAAGTTGGCTAAGCAAGCCAGAGAAGCAGTGAGGAAATTCAATGAAGACTCTGCTGCTGCTGTGCCTCTATTGAGGCCTCTGCTGTCAAGCCGAAGAAGGCTATGTCAAAGAAGCCTGCGCGCAAGCCAAGTGCTTCACCAACAGTGCCCTCAAGGCCAAGTTCCTCAGCAATGCCCTCACAGCCAGAATCCTCAAAGCCCTCACGGCCAATTCCTCATGCTGCTCCAGTTCCTCAAAAGTCCTCAGCTCCTCCGCCAAAGTCTTCGGCCGCTCCGACAAAGTCCTTTGAACCTGTGCATCTCGCCACGTGTCAAAGGACCACAGGCGTCTCTATTGCCTCAGGAGCTTCAGCTAGTTCCTCAGCTGCACCAAATTCCTCAACGGGACCCTCTCTACTGAAGACAAAGGCCACTGCTGGACGAGGTCCTCGCCCTAGTCCTCAGAAGAAGCAGGTCGCCTTCCAAGTGCCGTCTGAAGAAGACGAAGCTGATGATGATGAACTTGCTGAAATCATCAGAGATAGGCAAGTCAGGGCCGCTAGAGCCAAGGGAACAAATGTGCCACTGCTGTTGGATCCCAAGTTGATCCTCGAATACATTGACATTTGGCACAAGGACACCAACACTCCCATGCCTGACTTCAAGCTGACTCCTGGCCAAAGTCGCATGTTGACTCACTTCATTCAAGAAGAAAATGGAAATTTGAGAAGGCCAGGCAGATTAAGAAAGCGCAGTACAAGAAGGAGTGCTATCTGAAGAAAACGTTGTCTCTATGACAACTGAAGAACTTGTCACTACTCAATCTGAGATCAAGAAACTCAGTGATGAATTTGACGCATATCATGCTGATTGGCTTGGAGCCAAAGTTCGTTTTGTGAGACTCACTGATAACTTCACCTCAAATGTTGCAGCCCCAATGCAACAGGAAGTTCCTCAGACTGAAGCATCTGCTCAGCCGACTGAAGAACATGCCAGCCCACTGATGAAAATCAGGCTGCTGAAGAAAATGTGAGTTCCAGGGCTGATGACTGCATTCCAGCCGCTGAAGAAATTGCCAGGGCATCCGCTAGTGGTGCGCCTGAACAAACTGAAGAAATCAGGGCAACTGCATCAGTTGTGCATGAAGAAAATCAACATGATTCCTCTGCTCCTCCTGAGCCGACACCAACTCCGATCCTTCCATCTGCATCAGATGTGAAGAAGACCAAGGCTGCAGAGCGTGCAGCAGTGAAGAAAAGGAAAGCATCAGCTACTTCAGATTCTTCAGCTCCGAAGAAGATGAAGCCTTTGACCAGTTCATTTGCTAATCCCATTGATGCTGTTCCGATCTCAACCATGTCATCAAAGGACCTTGTTCCTTTTGGTGAAGAATATGAGATCCCTAGCAGATCTGATGAAGAAAATCATTCTGCTACTTCGTCGGAGCAGATTGATGAAGAAATTGAAGTGGATGGGATCCCTTCAACACCTGTCATCCCCTCGCCCATGCCTCAGTTCATAGCTGAACAGGCTGGCGTTGAAGAAATGGAAGATGAAGATGTGGACGTTGGCTGCTCCACACCAGTAATAAGTGATGAATTCTGGGAAAGTCAGCATCCAAACTCTCCAATGTTCACACCATTGCAGCAAATACCTCTGTCACCTGCACAAACTATTCAAATGGGCTCTGAAGAAACTCACCCCACTTCATCTGTGCGTGAAGAAATTCCAGCCACTAGCGCTGAAGAAACTGCTGCTGCTGAACATCTGAAGACGCAGACTGGCACTGAAGAGGAACCAGAAAATCCTCAGCCTGAAGAACCTGAGATTGCGATTCCTGAGGTCGTGATGCAACTCACTGACACTCCTCTGCCCAAGCCAAAGGATCCATTCTCACGCAAGCAAAAGTTCAAGGCTGATGATTTCTTCGGCGAGCACGTATTCTTCGAAGACTACAACCCATATGATTCTACTCGCATTAGGAAGAGGCGTTTCTGGACTGCTAGTCAAGCCAATTTCTATTCCTCAGTGTTGTTCAACAAAGAGAAAATCTTCTACCATGAGTGAGGGAGTCCTGGATTAGGGGGTCTCCGGACAGCCGGACTATCTCCATTAGCCGGACTGTTAGACTATGAAGATACAAGATTGAAGACTTCGTCTCGTGTCTGGATGGGACTCTACTTGGCGTGGAAGGCAAGCTAGGCAATACGTATATGGATATCTCCTCCTTTGTAACCGACCTTGTGTAACCCTAACCCTCTCCGGTGTCTATATAAACCGGGGGTTTTAGTCGTAGGACAACAATCACAACATACAATCATACCGTAGGCTAGCTTCTAGGGTTTAGCCTATCTGATCTCGTGGTAGATCTACTCTTGAAACACCCATATCTTCAATATTAATCAAGCAGGACGTAGGGTTTTACCTCCATCAAGAGGGCCCGAACCTGGGTAAAACTTCGTGTCCCTTGCCTCCTGTTACCATCCGGCCTAGACGCACAGTTCGGGACCCCCTACCCGAGATCCGCCGGTTTGACACCGACATTGGTGCTTTCATTGAGAGATCCTCTATGTCGTTGCTGTTAGGCTTGATGGCTCCTACTATCATCGATAGCGATGCGGTCCAGGGTGAGACTTTTCTTCCTGGACAGATCTTCGTATTCGGCGGCTTTGCACTGCGGGCCAATTCGCTTGGCCATCTGGAGCAAATTGAAAGCTACGCCCCTGGCCATCAGGTCAGATTTGGAAGTTTGAATTACACGGCCAACATCAGTGGGGACTTGATCTTCAACGGATTCGAGCCACAGCCGGGCGCGCCGCACTGTCACGATAGGTATGACCTAGCTCTGCCATCGGACGGTACCCCAGAGGCCGCGCCCGCATCAGCTCCGACCCTTAGCTCGGAGCCAGCTGCGCTAATCGAGGACGGGTGGCTAGACACCACCTCAGGGGCTGCAGTCTCAACGGCGATCGAGCCGAGCACCAGCATAATCCTCTGTGCAGCCCGTGACTCCAAGGTGCGGGACTCTCCTCCGGACCCCGAACCATCCGCGCCCGTGCCAATCGAATCCGACTGGGCGCCGATCATGGAATTCACCCCTGCGGATATCTTTCAGCACTCGCCCTTCGGTGATATTCTGAATTCACTAAGGTCTCTCTCTTTGTCAGGAGAGCCCTGGCCGGATCATGTCCAAAAGGACTGGGATACGGACGACGAAGAAATTCGACGCCCACCCACCACCCACTTTGTAGCCACTATCGATGATTTAACCGACATGCTCGACTTCGACTCCGAAGACATCAACGGTATGGACGACGATGTAGGAGACGAACATGAGCCAGCACCTATAGGGCACTGGAAGGCCACCTCGTCGTATGACATATACATGGTGGATACACCCAATGAAGGCAACGGCGACGAGATAGAGGAGGATGACCCCTCCAAGAAGCAACCCAAGCGCCAACGTCAGCGGCGCCGCTCTATGTCCTGCCAAAGCAAAAGTGATGATACCGGCACAGGAGATAATAACACTCCGGATAGCGCCGAAGACAACAAAAATCCCCTCCAACAAGAGTTAGATTAGGAGGATGAAGGAGCCAGCTCTCCTGAGAGAGCGGCTGGCGGAGAGGAGGAGGATGACAATTACATGCCCCCCTCCGAAGACGAGGCAAGCCTCGGCGACGATGAATTCGCCGTACCAGAGGATCCCGTAGAACAAGAACGCTTCAAGCGCAGGCTTATGGCCACGGCAAATAGCCTGAAGAAAAAGCAGCAGCAGCAGCTTCAAGCTGATCAAGATCTGCTAGCTAACAAATGGACTGAAGTCCTCGCAGCCGAGGAATATAAACTCGAGCGTCCCTCCAAGAGTTACCCAAGACGCAGGTTACTACCCCGACTGGAGGAAGAAGCGTATGATACGGCTGATCGGCCAGCTCATGGCCGCGATAGAGAGGCATTCCTGCCGAAAGCTCTGCCTCCACCCCAATGCCATCCAAATAAAAAGGCATGGGGAGACACGCCAGACCTGCGAGACATATTGGAGGACAAAGCAAAGTATTCAAGATCGATCTATGGATCACGAGGGCGCACTACTCTACAAGACGGTAAACGTCACGCCGGATACAGTAAAAGCAAATCCGGCCGGGCCGAACACAGCGGGCAGGACCCATACGAGCTACGTCGCGATATAGCCCAATACAGAGGCGCCGCACACCCCTTATGCTTCACAGACGAAGTAATGGAACATCAATTCCCAGAAGGTTTCAAACCTATAAACATTGAATCATAAGACGGCACAACAGATCCCGCGGTATGGATTGAGGACTTCCTCCTCCACATCCACATGGCCCGCGGTGATGACTTACATGCCATCAAGTACCTCCCACTAAAACTCAAAGGACCAGCACGACATTGGCTTAATAGCTTGCCAGCGGACTCCATTAGCTGCTGGGAAGATCTGGAAGCCACATTCCTCGACAACTTTTAGGGCACTTATGTGCGACCACCAGACGCCGATGACTTGAGCCACATAATTCAGCAGCCAGAAGAGTCGGCCAGGTAATTCTGGACTCGGTTCCTTACAAAGAAAAACCAAATCATTGACTGTCTGGATGCGGAGGCCTTAGCGGCTTTCAAGCACAACATCCGAGACGAGTGGCTAGCCCGGCACCTTGGTCAGGAAAAACCGAAATCTATGGCAGCCCTCACGACGCTCATGACCCGCTTTTGTGCGGGAGAAGATAGCTGGTTGGCTCGCAGTAACAACATATCAAAGAACCATGGTACCTCAGATACCAAGGACGGCAACAACAGGTCACGTCGCAACAAGCATAAGCGCCGCATTAACGGCAAAAGTACTGAGGATACGATAGTCAATGCCGGATTCAAAGGCTCTAAACCCGGTTAGCGGAAAAAGCCATTCAAACAAAGTACGCCGGGTCCGTCCAGTTTGGACCGTATACTCGATCGCTCGTGTCAAATACACGGCACCCCAGACAAGCCAGCCAATCACACCAACAGGGATTGTTGGGTGTTCAAGCAGGCCGGCAAGTTAATCACCGAAAACAAGGACAAGGGGCCGCATAGCGATGACGAGGAAGAACCCCGGCAGCCGCACACTGGAGGACAGAAGAGGTTTCCCCCACAAGTATGGATGGTGAACGTGATATACGCAACCCACATCCCCAAGAGGGAGCGGAAGCGTGCGCTCAGGGATGTATATGCACTGGAGCTAGTCGCCCCAAAGTTCAACCCTTGGTCCTCCTGTCCGATCACCTTCGATCGCAGGGACCACCCCACTAGTATCCATCACGGTGGATTCGCCACACTGGTCTTAGACCCAATCATCGACGGATTTCACCTCACTCGAGTCCTTATGGACGGCGGCAGCAGCCTGAACCTGCTTTATCAGGACATAGTGCGCAAAATGGGTATAGACCCCTCAAGGATCAAACCCACAAAGACGACCTTTAAAGGCATCATTCCAGGCGTAGAGGCCCACTGCACAGGCTCAATTACACTGGAAGTGGTCTTCGGATCCCCGGATAACTTTCGAAGCGAAGAGTTAATCTTCGATATAGTCCCCTTCTGCAGTGGTTACCACGCGCTGCTCGGACAAACCGCATTCGCTAGATTCAATGCGGTGCCACATTATGCATACCTCAAGCTCAAGATGCCAGGACCGCGGGATTATTACAGTCAATGGAAACACAAAGCGCTCTCTCCGAACAGAGGAGCACACCGCGGCCCTTGCAGCAGAAGCGCAAAGCAGTACTTACCCTTGTTCTCCTCAAGCTGCCTCTTAGCAAGGCCGAGCTCTTTCTGGGACCCCTTGAGGGCCTCCTTCAGTACGGCGACCTCCGCAGTCAGTGCGGCAGACGCCAGCAGCGAAGCCTACACATGCATATTGACATACTTATAGTAGACTGATGCGATATTATTTGATCCTATGTTCGGCTTTTCTTTGTGAACACCGACCAAAGCATCAGGGGCTACTGTCTATGTGGTAATATTTCTACTACATTTTAAAAAACACTTACCTCGAAGCCTGTTAGAAGGCTAGTACAGGCTTCAGTCAATCCGCTCTTGGCGGACTGAACCTTCTGGATCACCGCACTCATGATAGTGCGGTGCTCCTCCTCAATGGAAGCGCTGTGAAGCGCTTCCAACATAGTGTCCGGCGCCTCTGGATGGACAGAGGTCACCGGCACAGGCGTCTCACCCTCCTTAGAAGGGGACCGCCTACCCGAGCTCGGAGCCGTTGGCAGGTCCGGCGCGGTGTTCGGCTGAGGGCCGAACTCGGAGCTCTCGGGGACCCCGTCCCCTCAGCTCCCGGAGTCCGAAAGGTCGCCTTGAGGTGCCTCCGAGATTGTCCCCCCTCGATCCGGTGCCTCTTGAGACAGCACCTCGGTGTCATCGGCTGGATGAGGGGAGGTGGCGGTTGGGACTGGATCGCTATCCATGTCCGACGCGCCCAGGGAGCCGTCTGAGGATACCTCGATATTGGCTCGGGGCGGCCTGCACAATTGAGTTTGGCGTTAGGGAAAGCAATGCGACAAAGGAATCCTATGGGTTACTTTGGTATCTGAATACTTACGATCTCCCCTGGGGCTTGGCCCTGGGCAACCACTCGTCTTCACTTTCGTCGGCGGCGGTGGAGCTGCCCGGAAGGAGCGTCCTTCCCTTCTTGGACCCTTCGGCCTCCCCAGTTGGGGCGGCCTTCCTTTTCTTGTCTCCCCCAGTCGGTGGGGGAGCCTCCTTTTCCTCTTCCTCGTCTTCAGGGGCAGAATGCGCCGCAGACTCATCAGATGGCCAGTCCGACGACGCCTGGCGTCGGGAACTCTTTCGAGCCCCCTTGGCCTTCTGGGTCTTCTCCGGCACCTTATAAGGGGCCGGAGTCAACATCTTCGCCAGAAGGGCATCTGTAGGGCCTTCGGGCAAGGGAGCCGGACAGTTGATTTGTCCGGCCATCTTCTGCCAGTCTTGTTAACGGCATGGGAGTTTAGATCCCGCATAGAATCAATCTATATAGAGAACAAGTATCCTGTGAAAGGTAAAACAACTTACCGCACTGGCGTGGCGCTTCGCGCTGAATCCGCGATCCTCAGTAATGGGGGGAGGGACCGCGGCACCCTTGAACAGCACCCTCCAAGCATGTTCATGAGTCATGTCAAAGAGCCTGTTCAGAGTTCGGTGCTGCTCCGGATTGAACTCCCACAAGGTAAACTCCCGTTGTTGGCACGGGAGTATCCGACGAATGAGCATAACCTGGACTATGTTGACAAGCTTGAGCTTATTATCCACCATGTTCTGAATACATGACTGGAGTCCGTTCAGCTTTTTTGAATTACCCCAGGACAGGCCCTTCTCTTTCTAGGAGGTGAGCCGCATGGGGATGCCAGATCGGAACTCAGGGGCCGCTACCCATGCGGGGTCGCGTGGCTCGGTGATATAGAACCACCCCGATTGCCACCCCTTTATGGTGTCCACAAAGGTGCCCTCGAGACATGTGATGTTGGGCATCTTGCCCACCATGGCGCCTCCGCACTCCGCCTGGCGGCCGCTCACTACCTTTGGCTTGACATTGAAGGTCTTCAGCCATAAGCCGAAGTGGGGATTGATGCGGAGGAAGGCCTCGCACACAACGATGAATGCCGAGATGTTGAGGATGAAGTTCGGGGCCAGATCATGGAAATCCAGGCCTTAATAAAACATGAGCCCCCGGACGAAGGGATGGAGAGGGAATCCCAGTCCGCGAAGGAAATGGGTGAGGAATACCACCCTCTCATGGGTCTCGGGGGTGGGGATGAGCTGTCCCTCATCTGGGAGCCGGTGCGCGATGTCGTCGTGCAGGTATCCGGCTCTCCTCAGTTTCTTGACGTCTCCCTCCGTGACGGAGGAGACCATCCACTTGCCTCCCGCTCCGGACATGGTTGGAGAAGGTTGAGATGGAAGTGAGGACTTGGGCGCTAGAGCTCGAGTATGCGGGAGCGGATGAGCAGAGGAGGAAGAAGGCATGGATAGAAAGGTGAATCCTTATCCCTTCATATGGGCGGACAAAATTAAACGCCCCCACTTGCCTAGTAAAACTCACTTATCCCCCAAGCGCCGAAATTGATGGCGTGGTTGGGTTACCCACGCCCATATTGATGAGAATCCCGTAATAAGGGGACACGATCTCTGCTTTGACAAGACGTGTCAAAAAACTGCCTCCCGGGGCTCGCTAAAAGAAACGGTTCGAATAGTCACCGGGCCATTACATGACGTCATGCTGTCAAAACAAGCCAACAAATTAGATCTGCGAAAAAACATTATTCTCTCTACGGTGAAATGTGGGACTTATTTTGCAGGGTCAGACACTATCCTCGTATTCAACTTCTTCTGTAATGTATTCGGAGAAGGAACCCGCCTTGCAATGCCGAAGACAACTGCGCCCCGGACTCGTCATCATTGAAGCCTGGTTCAGGGGCTACTGAGGGAGTCCTGGATTAGGGGGTCTCCGGACAGCCGGACTATCTCCATTAGCCGGACTGTTAGACTATGAAGATACAAGATTGAAGACTTCGTCTCGTGTCCGGATGGGACTCTACTTGGCGTGGAAGGAAAGCTAGGCAATATGTATATGGATATCTCCTCCTTTGTAACCAACCTTGTGTAACCCTAACCCTCTCCGGTGTCTATATAAACCAGAGGGTTTTAGTCGGTAGGACAACAATCACAGCATACAATCATACCGTAGGCTAGCTTCTAGGGTTTAGCCTCTCTGATCTCGTGGTAGATCTACACTTGTAACACACATATCTTCAATATTAATCAAGCAGGACGTAGGGTTTTACCTCCATCAAGAGGGCCCGAACCTGGGTAAAACTTCGTGTCCCTTGCCTCCTGTTACCATCTGGCCTAGACGCACAGTTCGGGACCCCCTACCCGAGATCCGCCGGTTTTGACACCGACAATGAGCACATTCCTCACGTGGATATGGAATCTCTGCCGTGTTTCATGCCAGTCCTTAGTTTTCTTCACGATGCTGGACTATTAAATTTTTGCTCTAACATCTGTGATTGGAATGAAGAACTGATTGTTCAATTTTATGCAACGCTGCACATCACAAGAGATTCTGAAGATGTGAATTCATGGGTGCTGGACTGGATGTCTGAAAACACTCACTACACCGCACCAACGTCTGAATTGCTTTGTGCCTTACCACTAAGTCCTCCCCTTGAAGAAGCTCGTTGCATCTATAGTGAACCTGAGCTTCCAAATCACTACATGCAGGTCCTGATGAAACCTTTGAAGCCATGTCAGGCCCCACGAACCAAGTTCCTCGTGAAGGAATTACTTTATGTGCCCAGAACTGTCTATCGTATTCTTACGAGGAAAATGAGTCCTATCAAAGGCCACGAATCATCTGATGAGGAAATTGTTGGCATCATGAAGAATCTGGTATTCAACATCGTTCATGGCATTCCTGTCAATTATCACAATTTCTTCATGAGGACTCTGGCAAATGTTGCACTGTCTCCGTTTGAGCTGAAGCCTTATGCACCTTGGATTATGAGATTCCTCAGGACAAGGTCTTCACCCAACTACAAAGCTGATTTTCAGAATCACCTCAGCTACTTGCCCCCAATTGAAGTCCTCAAGCAGACCTATTCCTCAGTTGATGAAAAGGGCAAGGCACCAGCTGTTATAGATGAAGGCATTCGTTCATTGGATGGTCAGTTTCGCAAAGCTGCCTCTTATTCTACCAATGATGACTTTGCCACACATGACTTTGCCAATGCACCCAAGTCTACTCCTCAAGCCACCGCTCCTCGTGTCATGACTGATCGTGAGCTTCTGCTTAGTCTTCACCAGAAGGTGGATCGAAATCACAAATGGGTTAAGCGTCAGTTTGGTTCATTTCTTCACAACATGACTACTACACATAATGCAGTGAAGAAAAGCCATTACTACCTCCATGAAGTCTTCGGTCGCACCTGGGCCATTCTGTCACATCTGTATGGTGAAGAATATCTGAAGAGAATGGGTCTCAAGGAATATTTTGACTGGTCTGCACCTCCACCGAAGAAATTCAAGAAGGTCAAGGTTCCTTCTCTGGTGGCTAGCTCATTTTCTTCATCGCGCGACACTGATGAGAATGAAGACTTGGACGACACTGCGGCAGGCCCTACTATGACAAACGATCCCAACAACGCGGGCGCTCCTTCATCAACATGATATTCTTCAGGGGCGTTAGTCCTCATATTCGATCCTTTTGGTCATTTGATGACAAAGGGGGAGAATTTTGAGTTAGTCTTCAAGCGGGTCTTTCTATATGGGCATTTTTTTAAGTTACAACTCTCGTTCTTCTGAGACTTTATTGGATCGAGTTGTAAACTTAAACCCGATGGTGCTCTGATACTTTTGTTACATTTTTCTGCATGCTTATTCCTCGTTAATATTATTGCACGCATGCTGAATTACATCAGTCACCATATTTTATCATGCATTTCAAATTCTTCACTGTTATATGTCAAATGTGTGTATGAATTACAAGATATAGGGGGAGATCTCCATGATTCAACTCTTCAAGTGTGCATTGCTTCAAAAGCAAATTCCTCACTATGCACATATTCAGGGGGAGTTCTTCTATATCTTGCAATCAAATTCCTCAATATCAGTATTTACACTTCATATGTTTATCCCCGTTGAAAACTTAACCTATATTGTCATCAATCACCAAAAAGGGGGAGATTGTAAGTGCATCTAGTGCCCCTTAGTGATTTTGGTGTACTGAAGACTTATAGGTTAAGGGACTAATGCGTTTGTGAGTGTACACAGGTCTATAAGTCTATGAGGAGTTTGATATTTACAGAGAAAGTCGACCCCTAAAAATGAAGTTCTTCGACAGAAGACTTTGGCTTTCTGAATACTTTCTGAAGACTTTGAAAGTGAAGAAACTGGTGTGACCTTGAAGACTTGGTGTTCATTAGAGGAACATGAAGCGTGAAGACTTTTGTTTTCGTAGTTTCATTTTCTCTTTCTTGAGTCATAGGAAACACTGTACTGTTAAAGGGGGTCGAGGAAATACTAAGGAAAAATTTTCATGTGATGCTTAACTCAAAATCCTACACCTACCAATCCCTTCGAGTGAAGCCATTGGAAATCTCATAAAGTCCAATCATATTCTTCAGTGGCAGAGACGAAGTTCTTCTAGTATCTGAGGAATTTGTTCTGACTGAGGAGTTAGGAATTCGCCAGTGCGGATTGCCTACACAGTGAGGAACATGATAGCCCTGAGGATTTTTCTACTCAAAATTCCGACTGTTTCTGTGCTATGCGCCAGCTGTCCCAAAATATATATCCACCTAACGGTCATATCGTTGAAGGGCATTTATGTCTTATCATGTCGGGCTGCTCCCTAGGCTATAAATAGATGCCCCCTACAACCACTAGCTGGTTGGCTGCTCCGAGAGAAACTGACACTTGTCATTTGAGAGCAACCCATCCTCCGAGGACTCTGAGCGAAAATCATCAAGTGAGGAAAAACCCAAACCCAAACACCTACAAACCCCAAGTGATTGAGCATCACTGAAGAGATTGATCCTGCGTGGATCCGACGCTTGTTACCTTTGAAGACTGTGCTTCTTCCAGACGGTTAGGCGTCATGGTCTAGAGCATCCAAGAGGAATTGTGGATCGCCGAGTGACCAAGTTTGTGATGGTTCGGAAGTCACCTGAAGACTTACCATGAGTGATTGGACGAGGTCTGTGTGACCTTAGTTCAAGGAGAATATGGTGATGACTTGGTGTCCTGAGCTGCGTGTTCAGGACTAGGTGTCCAGGACTGTGTGTCCTCGAGTTTAAATACTCAGCCGCTCCAACCAGACGTACAACTGAGACAGCAGTTGGAACTGGTCTACCAAATCATTGTCTTCACCAAGCTTACTGGTTCTATTCCCTCAACTCGTTCATTTCCTCATATCTGTGTTGTGTGTTTGTTCATATATGTGTTTGAAGACTTTGACTCAAGACTTTCTCAATTTCCTCAATTCAATATCTTCAGTCTGTTTGTCTTCATCCTGTGTTATACTGTACTTACGGTTCCTGTACTCTGTGCCGGTCTTCATTTCATCATGATGACTATGCTTGTATTCTGTTATGTTTACTTTTGAGTACTTATTCCGCTGCTAGTAGTTCTTCGCTAAGGAATTTCCTCACCGGCAAATTCCTCAGTGAAGAATTTCATAAAAATCGCCTATTCACCCCCCTCTAGTCGATATAACGCAGTTTCAATGCTCCTTCTTAATTTCTACCTCCGCAGCCTTTAGCATTGCGAAGAGCTCAGGAATCGTCTTATCCATCCCTTGCATACTATAGTTCATCACAAAGCTCTTGTAGCTTGGTGGTAGTGATTGAAGAACTCTGTCAATGACACTATCATCAGGAAGATTAACTCCCAGCTGAGTCAAGTGGTTGTGGTACCCAGACATTCTGAGTATATGTTCACTGACAGAACTATTCTCCTCCATTTTGCAGCTGTAGAACTTATTGGAGACTTCATATCTCTTAATCCGGGCATTTGCTTGAAATATTAACTTCAAGTCCTGGAACATCTCATATGCTCCATGACGTTCAAAACGTCGTTGAAGTCCCAGTTCCAAGCCGTAAAGCATGGCACACTGAACTATCGAGTAGTCATCAGCTTTGCTCTGCCAGGTGTTCATAACATCTGGCGTTGCACCTGCAGCGGGTTTGTCACCTAGTGGTGCTTCTAGGATGTAATTCGTGTGTGCAGCAATGAGGATAATCCTCAAGTTACGGACCCAGTCCGTGTAATTGCTACCATCATCTTTCAACTTAGCTTTCTCTAGGAAGGCATTAAAATTCAAAGGAACAACAACACGAGCCATCTATCTACAACAACATAGACATGCAAAAAACTATCAGGTACTAAGTTCATGATAAACAAAAGTTCAATTAATCATATTACTTAAGAACTCCCACTTAGATAGACACCCCTCTAATCATCTAAGTGATCACATGATCCATATCAACTAAACCATGTCCGATCATCACGTGAGATGGAGTAGTTTTCAATGGTGAACATCACTATGTTGATCATATCTACTATATGATTCACGCTCGACCTTTCGGTCTCAGTGTTCCGAGGCCATATCTGCATATGCTAGGCTCGTCAAGTTTAACCCAAGTATTCCGCATGTGCAAAACTGGCTTGCACCGTTGTATGTGAACATAGAGCTTATCACACCCGATCATCACGTGGTGTCTCGGCACGACGAACTATAGCAACGGTGCATACTCAGGGAGAACACTTGTACCTTGAAATTTAGTGAGAGATCATCTTATAATGCTACCGCCAAACTAAACAAAATAAGATGCATCAAGGATAAACATCACATGCAATCAATATAAGTGATATGATATGGCCATCATCATCTTGTGCCTTTGATCTCCGTCTCCAAAGCACCATCATGATCACCATCGTCACCGGCTTGACACCTTGATCTCCATCGAAGCATCATTGTCGTCTCGCCAACTATTGCTTCTACGACTATCGCTACCGCTTAGTGATAAAGTAAAGCAATTACATGGCGATTGCATTTCATACAATAAAGCGACAACCATATGGCTCCTGCCAGTTGCCGATAACTCTGTTACAAAACATGATCATCTCATACAATAAAATTCAGCATCATGTCTTGACCATATCACGTCACAACATGCCCTACAAAAACAAGTTAGACGTCCTCTACTTTGTTGTTGCAAGTTTTACGTGGCTGCTACAGGCTGAGCAAGAACCGTTCTTACCTATGCATCAAAAACCACAACGCGGTA
This sequence comes from Triticum urartu, assembly GCF_056163025.1. NCBI lineage: Eukaryota > Viridiplantae > Streptophyta > Magnoliopsida > Poales > Poaceae > Triticum > Triticum urartu. The sequence goes on along the minus strand of NC_141874.1, from coordinate 174,562,468 downwards.
TAGTGATTGCTTTTTGATATTCAGAAAGAACCCTGTTCATTGAATCCGATTCAACTAAAGTTGGAGAAACTGACACCCACCAGCCACCTGAGTGCGAAGCACGTCGGTAGAACCAGTCTCACGTAAGTGTATGCATAATGTCGGTCTGAGCCGCTTCATCCAACAATACCGCTGAATCAAGAATCAACTAGTGACAATAAGCAATATGTATATACCCACGTCCACAACTCCTTTGTTTTCTACTCGTGCATATAACATCTACGCATAGACCTGGCTCAGATGCCACTGTTGGGGAACGCAGTAATTTCTAAAAAAATCCTATGCACACGCAAGATCCATCTAGGTGATGCATACCAATGAGAGGGGAAGAGTGTTATCTACGTACCCTCGTAGACCGTAAGCGGAAGTGTTATGACAACGCGGTTGATGTAGTTGTATGTCTTCACGATCCGACCGATCCTAGCACTGAAGGTACGACACCTCCATGATCTGCACACGTTCAGCTCGGTGACGTCCGACGAACTCTAGATCCAGCTGAGTGTCGGGGGAGAGCTTCATCAGCATGACGGCGTGATGACGGTGATGATGAAGTTACCGACGCAGGGCTTCACCTAAGCACTACAACGATATGACCAAAGTGGAAATCTATGGAGGGGGACCGCACACGGCTAAGAGATCAACTTGTGTGTCTATGGGGTGCCCCCTTCCTCGTATATAAAGGAGTGGAGGAGGGCGAGCGCGGGCCCCTCTATGGCACGCCCAAGGGGAGTCCTACTCCCACTGGGAGTAGGATCCCCCCTTCCCTAGTTGGATTAGGAGAGGAAGGAAGGGGAAGAGATGGGGAAGGAAAGGGGGGCTGCCCCCACCCAATTCGGATTGGGCTTGGGGGGGGGGGCGCCCCCTCCTAGGCCCCCTTCTCCTATCTCCCACTATGGCTCAATAAGGCCCATATACTTCCCGGGGGGTTCCGGTAACCTCCCGGTACTCCGGTATATGCCCGAACTAACCCGAAACCATTCCGATGTCTGAACATAGGCTTCCAATATATCGATATTTATGTCTCGACCATTCCGGAACTCCTCGTCATGTCCGTGATCTCATCCGGGACTCCGAACAACCTTCGGTACATCAAAACACATAAACTCATAATACCGATCGTCACCGAACATTAAGCGTGCGGACCCTACGTGTTCGAGAACTATGTAGACATGACCGAGACTCATCTCCGGTCAATAACTAATAGCGGAACCTGGATGCTCATATTGGTTCCTACATATTCTATGAAGATCTTTATCAGTCAAACTGCGTAACAACATACGTTGTTCCCTTTGTCATCGGTATGTTACTTGCCCGAGATTCGATCGTTGGTATCTCAATACCTAGTTCAATCTCTTTACCGGCAAGTCTCTTTACTCGTTCCGTAATGCTACATCCCGTAACTAACTCATTACTTACATTGCTTGCAAGGCTTATACTGATGTGCATTACCGAGAGGGCCCAGAGATACCTCTTCGATACACGAAGTGACAAATCCTAATCTCGATCTATGCGAACTCAACAAACATCATCAGAGACACCTGTAGAGCATCTTTATAGTCACCTAGTTATGTTGTGACCTTTGATAGCACACTAAGTGTTCCTCTGGTATTCGGGAGTTGCATAATCTCATAGTCATAGGAACATGTATAAGTTATGGAGAAAGCAATAGCAGTAAACTAAATGATCAAAGTGCTAAGGTAACGGATGGGTCAAGTCAATCAGATCATTCTCTAATGATGTGATCTTGTTCATCAAATGACAACTCTTTGTCCATGGCTAGGAAACTTAACCATCTTTGATTAATGAGCTAGTCAAGTAGAGCCATACTAGTGACACTCTGTTTGTCTATGTATTCACACAAGTACTAAGTTTCCGGTTAATACAATTCTAGCATGAATAATAAACATTTATCATGATGTAAGGAAATATAAATAACAACTTTATTATTGCCTCTAGGGCATATTTCCTTCAAAAAATTATATGATAGATATATTATTGAATTTCATTAGGATCCTACATATAATTATTATGAGAGAGAAAATATGGTTGTAGAAATTTTCATGTTATTAAATTTCCTCTTGTTATGTTGAGATTGTCAATGTTTTATTCCTCTCCTTTGCGTATGTTAGATATTTCTTGTCTTGACTATTTGTATTCCTGTAAAATTCCTATGCATAGGAAGTATGTTAGACTTAAATGTGTTTGTCACATGTTTCATGATGCTATCTTTGTGTTTGAATTATTATCTTTCGTGTGAGCATCGTTGAAATAGTATGCCTAGCTAGGGCCATAAAACTATAGCGCTTGTTGGGAGGCAACCCAATGAATAAAATTTATTTTGTTTTTGATTTATGTTCATGAGTATTAGCACAATTATGCTACTATTATGATTGTGTTTTTTGTGTTTTAGTTAGTGTTTGTGCCAAATAAAGCCTTTAGGATCTTCTTGAGTGATAGTTGTTTAATCTTGCTGAAAAAACAGAAACTTTTGCGCTCGCAAAAATAATTTTCGTTTTTAACCAGAGAGCGATAAAATACCCATTTCTTTTTCTGTAGATTAATATAAAAATTTCTCACGCCGTCCTAATTTTCAGTGTTTTTTGAAGATATAGAAGTATCTGAAATATCCAGATTTCTACAGACTGTTCTGTTTTTGACAGATTCTGTTTTCTTTGCGTTGTGTGCTTGTTTTGATGGCTCTATGGTTTTCTTTGATGAGTTTTTGCCACAGGAAAGTTAGACTATAGTAGATATAATGCAAGAAGAAAATATGAGTTGGTTTTCTACAACACTTATAGTAGTGATTTGTTTTCTTATAGTAACAGATCTCACGAAGGCTTTTGTTGAGTTTTTTGTGATTGAAGTTTTAAAGTTTTGGGTTATCTTACGATGGATGAAGGAATAAGGAGTAAGAAGAGCCTAATCTTGGGGACATCCTGCCATCCCAAGATATTATCCAAAAGAGAGCAAGCAACTAAGCTTGGGGATGCCCCGAGTGGCATCCCCTCTTTCTTCTAATGACCATCGGTATTTTACTCGAAGCTATATTTTTATTCCTCACATTCTATGGGTTTTATTTGGAGCGTCTTGTATGATGTGAGTCTTTGCTTGTTTTATTTTGTGTTTAAGTCCTGATTCCTTGATGGACACACCTATTTGAGAGAGCCAAAATTAAGCCATGACTTGTTAGAATTGCTCTTTATGCTTCACTTAAATTTTTATGAGCTATGGACTTGCTCTAGTGCTTCACTTATATCTTTTTGAGCACGGTGTGATTTAGTATTTTTGAAGAAATGCGCGCTTGCTTCACTTAGATTTATTTGAGAGTTCTTAAAATTTTCTAGAAATTCTCTCTTGCTTCACTTAAATTAATTTGAGAGAAATAAATATTATGCTCATGATCTTCACTTATATTTGTTTGAGCTTGTCAAAAGCAACACATGAAAATTAGTCCCAAAGTGATAAATATCCAAGAAGGATATAATAAATTCTTTCATGAACATCATTGGACAAAATAAACTTGATTCTTAGTAATAGTTTTGAGATATGATGATGTGATATGTAAGTCATCTTGATGAGTAATTATGCTTTAGTACTAAGAATATTGGTGTTAAGGTTTGTGATTCCCTATGCAAGCACGAAAGTTAATAATTGTGCAATGAAATTATATCCTACTTGTGGTGCATTATTCGGTGTTATTTGTGCTTAATGCTCGCTTATGAGATTATTCTTTTCTTGGTTGGTTGCTTCTCAATCTTTTGCTAGCCTTCATTTTGCACAAGTATGATCACTACTTGTGCATCCAGAAACCCTTAAACCAGTTTTGCCACATGAGTCCACTATATCTACCTATATGCGGTATTCTTTTGCCGTTCTAAGAAAATTTGTATGTGCCATCTCTAATTTTCAAAATAAACTTTTCTTTTGTGTGTTCGTACCACTCGCGGAGCGGTGAGGGGTGTCTAATATTTTCCATGCTAGATGTGTTATTCTCACGATGAGTGTTTATTCACTTGTCATTGCACGAGAGTAAGGCAAAGGTATTAGGGATGCCCAGTCCCGAAATGAAAAATGATTTTACTTTATGTTGTCAAATAATAAATTCCTTGGAAAGTGTTGGTATGGAAGGCACTGATAACCCACAAGTATAGGGGATTGCAACAGTTTCCGAGGGTAGAGTATTCAACCCAAATTTATAGATTCGACAAGGGGAGCCAAAGAATATTTGAAGGTATTAGTAGCTGAGTTGTCAATTCAACCACACATGGAGATTAATTATCTACATCAAGTAATCAGTAGCAAAGTAGTTTTATACTTTTGATAATAGTGGCAACAACAACGGTAACAATAACAATGATAACAGTAATTTTGTAGCAAGCGTAACAGTGATGATAGCAGTAGTAACTTAGCAGAAACAATATAAGATAAATTCGTAGGCACTGGATCGGTGATTTGTTGGATGATATTCATCATGTGATAGTTATAATCTAGGGCTATTAGGTACTAGGTCTAGTTCATCGATATAATGTAGGCATGTATTCCGTAAATAGTCATACATGCTTTAATAAAACAACTTGCATGACATCTTTTGCCCTACCCTCCCGTGGCAGCAGGGTCCATATTGGAAACTAAGGGATATTAAGGCCTCCTTTTAATAGAGAACCGGAACAAAGAATTAACACATAGTGAATACATGAAATCCTCAAACTACGGTAATCACCGGAAGAAGTCCCGGTTATTGTCACTCCGGGGTCACCGGATCATAATATGTAGTAAGTGACTATAACTTGCAAGATCGGATCTAGAACATGGATATAATGGTGATAACATAAACGGTTCAGATCTAGAATCATGACACCCGGTCCCAAAGTGATAAGCATGGCAAAGTCGTAGCAACATCAATCTAAGAACATGGTGGATACTAGGGATCAAACCCTAACAAAACTAACTCGATTACATGATGAATATCATCCAACTCCTCACTGACCAGCGAGCCTACGAAGGAATTACTCACTCCCAGTGGGGAGCATCATGGAATTGGCGATCGAGAAGGGTTGGTGATGATGACGAACGAAGATCCCCCTCTCCGGAGCCCCAAACGGACTCTAGATCTGCCCTCTCGAGGAAGAACAGGTCTTGGCGGCGGCTCCGTCTCGTGGATCGCGATAATTCTTTCTCCCTGATTTTTCTCCAAAAATAGGATTTTATAGCGTTGGTATCAGGGTCAGCGGGGCCACTAGGTGGGGATAACCCACCTGGGCACGCCAGGAGAGGGCGGCGCGCCCTGGTGGGTTGTGCCCACCCAGGTGCCCCTCTCTGGCAGGTCTTGGCTCCACAAATTCTTATTATTGATATAAAAAAAATCCTCGCAGAGTTTCGTTCCATTCCGAGAACTTTTATTTCTGCACAAAAACAACACCACGGTAGTTCTGCTGAAAACAACGTCAGTCCGAGGCTAGTTTCATTCAAATCATCCAAATTAGAGTCCAAGAGAAGAGGAAAAGCGTTAGGAAAGTAGATACGTTGGAGACGTATCAGGCACTCGTGTATACGGTTAGCCATGGAAAGTGAAAGTATGGTGGAAAAAGGAATAAACTTTATTTTTTTTGTTTGGGAACCGCCTATGATATATCTAGCATGGAAAGTGTTGGTAACTCTAAGTCATTTTCGTTGGTGGGAAAGATACACCTCCCAAAATGTTTTTATCGCTAAGTTTTTCGCTTTGAGCTCGGGCACCTCTACAAATCCCTACTTCCCTCTGCAAAGGGCCGTTCTTTTACTTTATGAAATTTTTATTTTTGAATTTGAGTCTCCATCTTCTCTTATAAAGCACCAACTAGGAGGCACTATGATCGTACTTGAGCATTGGGTGTAGTTAATATGCGAGTGTGTTTCATGAATGGATCAATGATTGAGCATGATGGGGCTAGGGATAGCTTATTTTAGCGTTGATATTTTGAAAGACATGGTTGCTTGTTGATATGCTTGAGTATTTAAGTTATCATGTCAAAACTAGACTATTGCTTTGAACAATATAAAAGTCCAAATGTCCATGCTATAAAGAAAAGAGTATGAAATGACATGTTAGGTGGCATTCCACATAAAAAATTCTATTTTTATCACTTACCTACTCGAGGACGAGTAGGAGTTAAGCTTGGGGATGCTGATATGTCTCCAACGTATCTATAATTTTGGATTGTTCCATGCTATTATATTATCAATCTTGGATGTTTTATAATCATTTTATAGTCATATATAATTTTTTGGTACTAACCTATTGACATAGTGCCAAGTGCTAGTTGTTGTTTTCTGCATGTTTTTTACACCATAGGAAATCAATACCAAACGGAGTCCAAATGCAACGAAACTGTAGGGAGATTTTTTTCGACCAGAAGACACCCTATGGGGCAAGGCAGCACCTAGGGGGGGGGTGCTCCAAGGGGAGCACAACCCACCCGGGCGCGCCAGGAGGCCCAGGCGCGCCCTGGTGGGTTGTGCCCACCTCGGGTGCCCCCGGACTGCCTCTTTGCTCTATAAATACCCCAATATTCCAGAAACCTTAGGGGAGTCGACGAAAATCAATTCCAGCCGCTGTAGAGTCGAGAACCACCAGATCCAATCTAGACACCATCACGAAGGGGTTCACCACTTCCATTGGTGCCTCTCCGATGATGCGTGAGTAGTTCGTTGTAGAACTTCGGGTCCGTAGTTAGTAGCTAGATGGCTTCCTCTCTCTCATTTGATTCTCAATACAATGGTCTCTTGGAGATCCATATGATGTAACTCTTTTTGCGGTATGTTTGTCGGGATCCGATGAACTTTGAGTTTATGATCAAATCTATCTTTTTATATCCATGAAAGTTATTTGAGTTTCTTTGATCTCTTATATGCATGATTGCTTATGGCCTCTTATTTCTTCTCCGATATTTGGGTCTTGTTTGGACAACTTGATCTATTTATCTTGCGGTGCGAAGAGGTGCTTTGTAGTGGGTTCGATCTTACGGTGCTTGATCCCAGTGACAGAAAGGGAACCGACACGTATGTATCGTTGCTACTAAGGATAAAACGATGGGGTCTATCTCTACATAGATAGATCTTGTCTACATCATGTCATCATTCTTATTGCATTACTCCGTTTCTCCATGAACTTAATACACTAGATGCATGCTGGATAACGGTCAATGTGTGGAGTAATAGTAGTAGATGTAGGCAGGAGTCGGTCTACTAATCTTGGACGTGATGCCTATGTAATGATCATTTCCTGGATATCGTTATGAGTATTTGAAGTTCTATCAATAGCCCAACAATAATTTTTTCACCCACCGTTTGCTATTTTTCTCGAGAGAAGCCACTTGTGAAACCTACGCCCCCCGGGTCTCTTTCTCATATTATTTGCCTTTGCGATCTATTTTCCTTTGTTTTTATTTTCAGATCTATTAAAGCGAAAATACAAAAATACCTTGCTGCAATTTATTTTATTAGCGTTCGATCTATCATTATTTACAACTCTCTCATGTCCGTTTGCCAATTTCTAGCACCGTTTCCCGAAAGGGATTGACAACCCCTTTTACACGTCGGGTTGCGAGTATTTGTTATTTGTGTGTAGGGGCAATTTACATTGTGTTGCTTGGTTCTCCTACTGGTTCGATAACCTTGGTTTCATATATTAGGGAAATACCTACCGCCGCTGTGCTGCATCATCCCTTCCTCTTTGGGGAAATACCGACGTAGCTTCAAGCAACATCATACTACCGCTCACAGGGAGCGGTACTACCGCGTAGGGCACGGAAGTAAAAAATTACTTCCGCACCTACTTCCGTGCGTGCCAGCATTCTGGGCTAGAGGCCACGATACTAGCGCTGGCGAGGAGTGGTACTACCGCACGACGCGGTACTATCGCTTCCTTGGGTGGTACTACCGTGGACCACTGCGGTACTACTGCCCCCTTGAGCAGTACTACCGCATGCCACAGAATCTATAGCGCTTGGAGGCCTTCATCTTTGCATAGATAAGGGAAAACGAACGGTGCCCCAATGAAGCGAAGGAAAGGTGGTGCGAAGGAACAAATGTGTACGTGTTTATTCCACCCTAACCTTTCTGAAGCGGACCCCCTCTTAATAGTACGGCTTTCCTATGACTCAAATCCACCGAAGAGAAACGTAGAGAAACGCCGTCTTTGATAGGCTCCGAGGGGCACCGAATCGTCTTGTGCCTAGACATGAGATATCTGAAATGCTCAATGCACACGATTAGTCCGCAAATGCATTGTCATCAATCACCAAAACCACATAGGGAGAGATATGCCCTTACAATCTCCCCCTTTTTGGTGGATTGATGACAATACTAGATTTGCACATAAGGATATAAAATGAACATAAGGAAGCCCAATCATCTATAAAATATAGACAGGCTCCCCTAGATGTGTGAACTCTATAGATATGCTTTGGACTGCACGACACACATAGTAGGATCAACACTTCCCCTATATTTTATAGACAAGGCAATCCTTGCAACAATATAAATGACCTAAACATGGAGGCAAGGTAAAGTACGTGAGCATGAAGTAAATGGCACAAGATAACATAAGCTCACAATCTACTAAACATACTAGACAATAAGATAAGCTTGAGGGCATATGTCTCACACCATATGATAGTCTCCTGGTCTCACACGAACACAACCACACACCAACGAACCAAATCAATGAAGGTTCAACAGAACAAAAGCAAAGCGACACAAACACAAGACTCGACACAAGATAACATAAGCTCACAATCTGCTAAACATACTAGACAATAAGATAAGCTTGAGGGCCTATGTATCACACCATATGATAGTCTCCTGGTCTCACACGAACATAACCACAAACCAACAAACCAAAGCAATTAAGGTTCAACGGAACGAAAGCAAAGTGACACAAACACAAGACTCGACACAAGACTCGCAAATCCTACACTCTCTCCCCTTTGGCATCGAGACACCTTCGACACAGGTGGTGGTAAAACTCCAAGGCATCACCAGTCATGTTCCTCCTCCTCAGACTCCTTAGCAGCACGAGATGAAAAGCGAACTCCAGCATCCTCCGCAGACTCACTCCACTGGGAGTGCTGTCTGGTCCATGCTTCCTCATCTGCGATCCTCTCCTGTGAGCCACTGTTGACCTCAAGGCCAAACTGCCTCATAATTGCCTTGTCGCGACGACAAGCCATATTGGCGTTCACATGAGCCTTGTACTGTCCCTTGGCCTGCATGCAGAACAGAGCCTTCATCTTGGCCTTGAGCTTCTTAGCCCAAGATGGCTCAGCAGAGGGAGGAGCGTACCCCTTAGAACTGTCCTCAGCCTCCTCCTCCTCAAACTCATCCTCATCAACATCGAGCAGTGCAGCCTCAGCCTCAGCCCGGGTCATGGTATTAGTCCACTTGCTCTTGATGCGAAGCTTGATAGGCTCATGGCAAACCCAGTTGGGAGCAAAAAACTCTTCACCCGGAAAGAGCTTCTCACAAGTCTTCGAGATCAAGAGAAACAGGTACGGTCCATAGGTGGGCACCTTACGATTGAACACAGTAAACTGCAGCTCGCACCACATGATATGTGAGACATCAAGTGGTTCAGTCTGCTGGAGACGCGCTTTCTCACAGATGAGCATCATATCCACAAGATAGGCATGCACCTTGTCCTTGTCGCCCATGCGAGGAAAAAGTGAGTTGCGGAAGATCAGGTGCATGATGTCAAGGAACAGCTTACCCATGTCTTCTTATCATTGGCTAACTTCTTCTCAACAAGGTGGGGTAGAAGCTTGTTCTTGTTTGCCAACTCGGGGTTGGCATGTGGGTGAACACCAACGGGCACATTTAGCCCCTCATCACGAACGTGCAACATGTCCATGAACTCCTTCCACTTAGCAGACATCCTCTTCCCATTAGTCATCCAAGTCATGGTCCGCTGCTCATCCATGTGGAAGTGGACAAAAGCAAAGAACCGAGTCACGATCTCTGGGTCAAAGTCCATGTGGAACGTGAGTAACTCCTCAATGCCAAACTGCTCCACCAAAACCAGAGGCTCACAAAAATATGCCCGGTTGTTGTCCTTCTTCATATGATGCATGTCAATACACGGCACTGGCACATAGGTGTTCTGCTTGGCCTTGATCACATCTAGGAAGATGAGATTGTGCTGTTTGGTCCAAAACAAGTCATTGCCCCTTGTGATCTCCCTAGGGTTGATGTAGGGGTTGAGCTTCCTTCTAATCAGAAACTCCGCTTGAGGCATTTCATCCATGCCAACATTTGGCTCCTTGATCTTGGTAGCTATGGTCTTGGCTTTGCATTGTGGGGCACTCACTGGTGCGCGTTGGTGCTATACAAACGGTTTTAACCCCTTTCCGCGATGACATTTGGAACCGTCGCCTAGTGAGTGTGGGCGATAGGGGGGGGTCCTTCCCACACAACCCAAAAACCGTCGGGGAAATGCCCTCCTGGCACACACGCTCGGCAAAATGATGTCGTGTGCGACCGGCGAGCGCTCAAATATGGAAATAAGTATTATAGTGCTAAAAAAATACAATTAATACAGGCAAAATTGTTTCTGGTCGCAAGTACATCCCACACAGCCAGTCCCCGCTAAACATTTCCGTTCGTATGTACATCCCACACAGTCGCTCTAAGGAAAACGTTTCCATTCACAGGTACATCCCACACAATTTTTCCAGTTAAATCGTTTGCGTTATTGAATGTATCACACACGGTCCGTAGAAGAAACTGTGTGGCAAAGTCTGTCCATCACACACAATTTTTATGTGGTAAATGTTTGCGCAAGGTGGCCTAATGCAAACAATTTTCAAGAGAAAGTCGTGTGTGATTGTTCATTGATCCAACACGGTTTATTCCTAGAAACTGTGTGCGTTGCCTGAGGTCATGGCCCATGGTATTTTTTCAATAACCGTTTGCAATAGAAAAACCCAATTAGCAGGCTAATTCGCCATTAGCAGGCTAATTGCCCTATTATTAATAATCAATTTATTAATCTAATTGACATTCATATTAAGCACATAATATATTTCATTTCCATATTAAGGAAGCAGAATTTGATAATTGAAATACATCAGAGTACAACATGATATAGCTTCAGCACTCAGCCACCCCATTACACAACTGCACCAGCACCAAGTTTCACATGCAATATGTAGAAACCTTTCAAAATTAGTATCATAGACGGTATATAGACAGATGCATCTCATCTAGAAAACTACTGAAGCAGAAGGCGAATATTGAGCCTTCATTCGTGTTGAAGGTCTTTTCACCTTTAGGCCAGTGCCTCTGGATGATTGACCGTTCGTCCTTCGTTCTCTTCAGGAACACTTCAATATTGAACCGTGGGTGTTGTATGAAAACCTTCCTCACCTCCTGACCATAGAGTTGTTTTGAGAGGTAATCATCAGTGAACTGCTTTGGAAAGGCCTGAAAACAAGGATGCGTATAAATATCTTCTCTATATTGGAAATGGGGCAAAGGAATAAAAAAGGCAAGGTATAATAGTTAGTACTCCCTCCGTTTTTATTTACTCCGCATATTAGAGTTGACTGAAGTCAAACTTTGTAAAATTTGACCAAATTTATAGAAAAGAATATAAATATTTAGCATAACAAATCTATATAATATGGAGGTACATCCAACAATGAATCTAATGGTATTGATTTGTTATTGTATATGTTAATATTTTTGTCTATAAACTTTGTCAAAATTTGTAAAGCTTGACTTTGACCAAAACTAATATGTGAAGTAAATAAAAATGGAGGGAGTACCATCTTGTAGTGAACCGATGTCTTCTTCATTGTGCAGACAAAGATCTTGTTGTTTTTTGTCACCAATTTCTTTATTCTAACAATCTTTCTGAGTTTCTTGATTTGGTTGATATTAATGGACACCTCATTTCCCCATATGCGAAAAGGGTAGAATAGTGGGTCAAAACCTCTGACAACAGGACCTACATGTGCAAGACCAAATTTGTCGGATTTGGGGTTCCGGCAAACCCTTAAGGTTCGAACACTAGGGTGCGCGCGAAGTCTTTCCTTCCCACCAATCTATGCCCTAGCTCGTTAAGATCTCGCGAACAAACTCGACGAACTCACAACACAGAAAGACACAAGATTTATACTGGTTCGGGCCACCGTTGTGGTGTAATACCCTACTCCAGTGTGGTGGTGGTGGATTGCGTCTAGGGCTAATGATGAACAGTACAAGGGAAGAACATCCTCCTGACGTTGAGGTGTTCTTGAGCTCGGTGAGCTTGTGTGTGTGAGGACGGTCTGAATGATCCGTCCCTTGCTAAGGTGGTGGCTAGTCCTATTTATATTGGCCCTGGTCCTCTTCCCAAATATCGAGCGGGAAGGGAGCCAACAATGGCGGGCCGATATAAAGGGGGACAGCTAGTACAAGCTATCCTGACAAAAGTGGTCTTCGCCTACGAAAAGCTCTATGGTGACACCGTCTTGGGCTCCACGATGACCTCCGTCTTTCCATCCTCCTAGTCTTGGTCTCGTTGCACCAATATAGCAACCTTTGCCTGATGCCTCGGTACTCTTCGCCCGCGCTGGCCTCCTTAGCACCAAAGAGGAAACAAGGATGCTGTGCGCATTGGCGCCTGCCTGGTGTCGTGCGTCATGGCTCATGTCACGAGGGTCTCGTGAGGTTTGCCCCGCCTTGATATCTCCGCTCCTCGTGAGCCTGCCCAGCCAGGCTACTCCAGAGGAGGTCTTGCGTCATCCGCCTCGCGAGGCTTGGACCCCCGCGAGGATCTTGGATGCTTTGCTGGTGAAGATGGGCCGTAGAGCCTGCTGGCTCAGCCATGCCGTGGGCCGCAGGCAGGCAAGTCTGGGGACCCCCATTCCCAGGACGCCGACAATAGCCCCCAGGCCCAAGGTGCGCTCGGGCTTGGCTTCGCGGCGAAGCCAAGGGCCAAGTTTGGAGCACCACGGGCCCCAAAAGCCTGCGGCCTCGATTGATGCGTGGTGGATGATTGGACGTGGGCGTCTTCGCTTCCCCATGTTGCCTCGGCAACTACTTGACTTGTCAAGTCCCTGCGACATGCAAGGAAAACCATCATTACCTGCGATCGTGGGAGATGCCGGTTGGCCTTCCCTTTCTATAAATGGGGAGGGGGGCGGAGCCCCCGTTGCCCATCTCTTCCTCACTTGCTTGCTTCTTCCTCCTTGCTCCATTGCTGACAACAATGGCACCCATCAAAAAGTTCTCTACTGAAGAGAAATGAAAGGCTCCTTACGATGATCCGGGGCCTCTTCCGCCGAAGAAGAGGTCGATCCATCGTCGTGATGAGGCGGCGATGCAGGTGGTGTCAAGGCCTTGGTGCGAGCGGCCTCCTCCGGGGTACCCGCTGCCCTTGTACGCCCAAGCCGAGGGCTCGGGAGGACGGAGTGACGAGCAGCGCCGCCCACACCGCATCCAGGGTCACCGCGCCACGGCGACGCGTGCTGTCGCCCCTGGGGTTCACGCCGCGGACTCCTCGCGCAAGTTGGTGCTGTGGGCGCCGATGCCTCTGAGCTCCTGGATCCGCTTCCCGCGGTTCTTCTCCGACGTGATGCCGCCGAGGGGGCCTCTCAAGCTCTGGCTGCAACACGCCGACTGCAGCGCTCCGGCGACCGGAGCGGATATGGAAGCGGTCCCCACCGGCAAGATCTTCATGACACGCGGCTGGGGCGAGATCGCGCGGGTCTACCATCCGAGGGGCGCCCTCGCGATCCACTTTGAGTACGACGGCGTCTCCACGCTCTTCTTCAAGGTCTTCGATGCTGAGGGCCGCCGCCTGGAGTGCTGCTCCGGAGAGGAGCGTGAGGCTGACGCGCGTCCCGCTCGCAGCCACTCCAGCAGCAGCAACCCTTGGGAGTCCAGCAGCTCTCCTGAGCTCTATGAGACTCTGGAGACGAGCGACGACAGCTACGTGCCCCCGAGCTCTCGCCGCGCTTGGAGCAGGGCTGCGGCGTCCGGCCGTCGCCGCCGCTGATCTGGATGGGGTTGGCGCGGGCCTCCCGTGGCCCACTGTTGATGATGGTGTCCACCAGGAAGGATGTAGATAGGATTCCCCTTAGTATCGGCTTTTGTTTCCTGCAATGAATCATGAATTACCGCGTGGGGGCATGTAAGGGTCTGTAATGTCCTTTGTGCTTATCTTCCCTGTTATGAGAATTTGGTGAACGCATGTCCCATTAAGGCTCGGTCCCCCCTTTTTCCTTGCGATAGCTTGTTGCTCTACGCTGACAGGTCCCGGTCCCCAGGCAGGCTACAACCATCGCTGGTATGCCAGGTCGCGTGCCGTGGTCAAGGCCAGGAGGTGTGCGGCCCGAGGTCCAGTAAGAGCCCCTGAGGCGCGATGCTCAAGAGGTCCCCCTTAGCGCTCAAGCAACCATGGTAAGGCGAGAAAGGGAGTTGACATGGCCACAACGGGGCTGTGGCAAGGCGTGAGTGACCATTAGGCCTAAACATTTAGCCAATCCGAGTGCGGGACTTATCTTGTTGATCTCGTGGCGACTCCTGACGTTGTGCTAGGGCTGCACGCCTACTCGTGCGACATAGCTAGGCTGGCCCATACGAGTTTCCCTCCCCTCATGCTCTCCTTAGTGCTCTACGTCCTCACGTCCCGGCCCTCGAGCAAGCTCAACCGCCGCTGGTATGCCAGGTCGCGATGCCGTGGTCAAGGCCAGGGGGTGAGGGCTGGAGAGCCAGTAAGAGCTCCTGAGTCCCGATGCTTAGGAGCCCCCCTTTTAACACGCAAGCGAATTGCACGAGAGAAAAGGAGACTCGCGGTGCTGCCTGCTATCCTTCCCACGAGGTCCCTGTGAACAGGCACAAGAAGAAACACGGCTTGCTGTTACAGCTGTCAGCCTACCGCTGGTTTCTCTGGATGAGGAGAAGACACTGAGGGCCTGGTGAGGTGACGTGCGTGGGGCGTGCCGCGAGCCAGAGCTCGACCGCTTAGATTTGTCAGCGTGGCAGGGACGGACCCTCGCACCAGCACCGTGCCTGTGTGGAGGCCCCGGGAGGCGATGATCAAGTAGGTGATAGCAGTTGGCAGGTTAAGCATGGAGAGCATATCAACTTGGATAAATGCAGGAAGATGCGTGCCACCGGGTCCGGCCCGAGTGGCTTGGGGATGATGCAGCCCGAGGAGTGCCCCCAACAAGGTAAGCTGAAGACATAAGCAAAAGGGATACATACCGCATGGACAAACCCACGCGGCCTGGGAATAATGCAGCCCGTGGGGCACTCCCAGCTAAACGAGCTTGGAAGATGTCACCTGGTTCTGTAGACGAAGTAGAGTTGGTGCAGCTGAAGGTGTGCGTTGAAGAAATGACTCCTCATGAGACGCCAGAACCCCGAGCCTCGGGAGGCTCTAAGGGTTCGGGAGGTTCCCTGAAGACCGTCTCCATCTCCTCCAGAACGGCATGGTACCTGGCTTCCTGAGCCGCCAGGACACGTCGCATGTTGCCCTGATAGGCTGACGCCACGCTCGGCAAGCCAAAAGGCATACGAACGTAGCTGTGCGGCGGGCCCTCGCAGCGGCCCACACGCGAAGGCCAGAAACGCTCTTGAGATGCGGCCCTGTTCAGCCCTGGGACGTCGATGCAGACACACAGCCCAGCATCCTCGCCAGGATGCGGAGCTGCGCCTCGTGGGCGGCTGTCGCCACGCATGGCTCTTGCTTCTTGCAATTCCTGGGTGGTCTTGGTGATGAACTCATGGGTGGTGTGCACTCCTTGCCCTGTGCTCTCCTGAGGGCCGCGTGCCGTGAAGCACGCCTCCAAGTGGTGCCCAAGCGCCTCCCTCACGAGGTTGGCAAGGTCTGAGGCCCTCTAGAAGAGATCCCCCGAGCCCTGCCTGAGGAGGGGGCCGGGCGCGCCTTCCTATGTGATAGAGGGAGGCGCCCCTGGAGCGGGCGCTGGTCCTGACGTGGCTTGTACCGCGACGCCGTCCTCCTGAGGTCTTGCACGGCGCAACTTCTTCTTCTTGGGGATGGCCTCCAGAGGGCCTTCATTTCTGCCGTTGGGGTCGTCGATTACAGCGGCTTGAAAGGCGCGCTCGGGGGAGCACACCGCATCTCTCTCTTCACATGGGACCGTGATGATTCCTCCGCTTCCTGGCATCTTGAGAACGTTGTAGGCGTGATGAGTGACTGCCATGAACTTGGCCAGGGCTGGATACCTGAGGATGGCATTGTACGACAGGCATATGTGCACGACGTCGAAGTCGATGAGCTCGGTGCGGTAGTTCTTGCGCTCCCCGAAGGTGACAGGCAGGCGGACCTGCCCTATCGGTGCGGTGGAGCCGTCAGTCACTCCTGAGAAAGGCTTGGTGGGCTGGAGCTGCTCATATGGCACTTGGAGGTTGTCGAACGTGTCGACGGACAGGACGTTGAGCCCTGCGCCACCGTCGATCAAGGTCTTGGTGACCTGCACATTGCTGATGACTGGGGAACAGAGCATAGGGAGGGTGCCAGCGGTGGCTGCGCACTTGAGTTGATCCGCCGAGTTGAAAGTGATGGCGCATTGGGACCACCTGAGCGGGCGCGTGGCCTCGATTTTGGGGAGCGCCACGTTCACCTCGTGAGCAAACTGCTTGAAGACGTGCTGAGAGGCTGGGGCCTGGGCGCCGCCCAAGATGCAGGCGATCGCGCGCGGTTCCTGGAAGCCCCCAGCCCCCTCGTCCTGGCGGTGGTCATCGTTCCTTCTTGGTGGCGGCAGCGGGGGAATACCGGCGTTGCCGTGGGGGCGATCCTCTCACGGCGGGTCCCTCCAAGCGCCCTCACGAGGTTGGTCCTGCTAGCGGTCCTCACGAGGTCGGTCGCGCCACTCCTGGCGCGGGCCACCGCGTCTGCCTCCACGTCCTCCTCCGCGGCTGTAGCCCCGGTCGTTGCGCTCGGGGCGTCGACCGTAGCGTCCTTCTCGTATGGCTCTGAGCTCTTGAGAGTCGCTGGTGTTGTGGGTGTTCAGGTTGTGGAAGGCGCAGAATGGTCGGCCGTTCTTGGATGACTCGGGCTGATCTCTGCCCCGCTTGATGTCGGGCTCTGCTGCGAGCACATCTACCTCCTTGCGCTTCACGTCCTTGGCCTTTCCCTCCTTCTCCTCCGCGCCCACGGATGGCGGCTCAAGGAGAGAGAGGCGCCCCTCCTCAGCTCTTGCGCACTTGGTCGCCAGGTTGAACAGCTCCTGAGATGTGCACAACTCCTCGTGGATGGCAAGCTATTCCTTCATCTTGATGTCACGGATGCCGTCAGAGAACGCGAAGATGATGGCCTCGTCCGTGACCTTGGGGATCTTGAGGCGGGTGTTGTTGAAGCGCTGGATGTACTTCTGGAGGGTCTTTCCTGCCTGCTTCCTGATTCAGCGTACCTCACCCGCGGCCGGCGGGCGGTCGTGAGTGCCCTGGAAGTTGATGACGAAGCGGTCGCGCATCTCGTCCCTGGAGGAGATCGAGCTGTGTTGTAGGTTCAGGAGCCAGGAGCGAGCTCCATCCTTGAGAGCCATGGGAAACCAGTTCGCCATGACCTTTTCTTCGCCGTTGGCCGCTTCGATGCTCAGCTCATAGAGCTGCAGGAACTCCGCGGGGTCGGCGGTACCATCATAGCGAGGAGGCACGTCTGGCTTGAACTTGCCCGGCCAGGCGACGCTACGCAGCTCGGGGGTGAAGGCGCGGTAGCCAGCCGTGGTTGCCGGGGCCTGCTTCGGAGGTGGAGCTTGGTCTTGACGAGGTCCGTGCTGCACCGCTGTGGGCGGTGCACGGTCTTGACGAGGTGGCGCGGGGAGCACAGGTGCAGCTTCTCGCGGCCGCGAAATTTCTTGGCAGCTTCTCTCTTCGCGCGCGAGCGCCGGGCGCGACGGATCACGTCGTGGAGCTGCACGCCTCGGTGCCAAGGCGATGTCTTTGGGCCGAGGTGGTGGAGGCGCGCCATGAGCCCCGTCGCCCATGGCTTGTTGAGAGGGAGGCAGAGAGTGGGACGGCGCCGGAGAGCCCCCCGCGACGCGGACAAGCTCGGCGACGCGTTCGAGCCACTCCTCGTAGAGGTCGTCGATGGGGCGGTAGCGCATGAGCTCGTTCGCTGCGAGGAGTGCAGTCCGTGCCTCCATGGGAGCACGGTGCACGTGAGACGATGAACCGGCAGGGGTCAGTGAAGATGCCTGCTGCTCGTTCCCCGCCGGGCCAGTGGCAGCATTGGCGGCGGGGGACGGAGAACGGCGATGTGAGCCACCGACGGGAGCCGTCTGAGTGACGCGGGCGGTGAGGGCAGCCCGACGCTCAGCTCGAGCACGGCGAGCATCCGCCATGGAAACGATGGAGCGACGGAGTGACAAACTGATGGAAGGTAGGGTACGGCACACCCCTACCTGGCACACCAAATGTCGGATGTGGGGTTCCGGCAAACCCTTAAGGTTCGAATACTAGGATGCGCGCAAAGTCTTTCCTTCCCACCAATCTACGTCCTAGCTCGCTAAGATCTCGCGGACGAACTCGATGAACTCGCAACATAGAAAGACACAAGATTTATACTAGTTCGGGCGACCGTTGTGGTGTAATACCCTACTCCAGTGTGGTGGTGGTGGATTGCCTCTAGGGCTAATGATGAACAGTACAAGGGAAGAACAACCTCCTGAGGTTGAGGTGTTCTTGAGCTCGGTGAGCTTGTGTGTGTGAGGATGGTCTGAATGATCCGTCCCTTGCTAAGGTGGTGGCTAGTCCTATTTATATTGGCCCTGGTCCTCTTCCCAAATATCGAGCGGGAAGGGAGCCAACAATGGCGGGCCGATTTGAAGGGGGACAGCTAGTACAAGCTATCCTGACAAAAGTGGTCTTCGCCTGCGAAAAGCTCTATGGTGACGCCGTCTTGGGCTCCATGATGACCTCCGTCTTGCCATCCTCCTGGTCTTGGTCTCGTTGCACCAATATAGCAACCTTTGCCTGATGCCTCGGTACTCTTCACCTGCGCTGGCCTCCTTAGCACCAAAGAGGAAACAAGGACGCTGCGCGCATTGGCGCCCGCCTGGCGCCCACCTGGTGTCGTGCGTCATGGCTCACGTCACGAGGGTCTCGTGAGGTTTGCCCCGCCTTGATATCTCCGCTCCTCGTGAGCCTGCCCAGCCAGGCTACTCCAGAGGAGGTCTTGCGCCGTCCGCCTCTTGAGGCTTGGACCCTCGCGAGGGTTTTGGATGCTTTGCTGGTAAAGATGGGCCGCACAGCCTGCTTCGTCCACCTCGTGATGGGCCGTTCCCAGGACACCGACAAAATTGTAAAAAAACCAAAATATTAGAATGGTTCCTGCAATTGCACAATAATGTGCTATTAGAGAACGGACCATGCATGTGCTAACCTTGATTGTAAACCTCAGTGCTTCCCATTGTTTCCCTGCAACATATATAAGGTAGTTAGTCATCAGGTTAAGTAAGAGTTCGCATGCTATGAGTAAAATATGTTGATGAAAAATAAGCACATTGCAGATTCATCAGATTAATTCAAGCCACATGGAAAACCCATTTATCCAAACCAAGCATTATTAAGAACTAGGAAATATAGCACTTGTATATGTTTCTCATGTATTAAGTGTAGCCAAATTCGATTTATTCCTCACATGCACAACAATACAAAATTCTACCCACGGAAATTGGACATCGTGTTGCAGAATTGAACCAAGCTGTTAACTAAACAATACAACAAATGAGCCAAACATTAACTGAGCACCACATTGCACAATATAACACACTCCTAGAGCAATGACCAGTCCTAGGAAGATTTATTTCTCACATGGAAGACAATACAAAATTGTAGCCTGAAAAATTGAACATCACATTTGCAGAATTGAACTAAACAGTTAACTGAAGACGACAACTAATTAACAAAATAGTTAATAAGTGAGAACCACACTGCACTATATATAGAACAAATACACTAGAGCAACAGATTGCAGGTAACATTAGATAGCACAATTCAATAGAATTTGTGAAGGAAAGGCACGAGCAGCACACGCAACGGGTAAATCGAGCATGCTTAACCGGCGTAGCTAGCAAATGGCAAGGTGCTCCTCCAAGATCTGGGGGTCGACACGAATGGCATCCATCGCGACCTCATCCGTGCGTGCGGCCGCGATTTGCTTCTCCGCTGCCAAATGGTCCCTGAGATCCTGGTTATACTGCGGGCACCATGGCTTAGGGCGGCGCTTATTTGGTGGAGGGGTCGGTGATTTGGGTGGAAGGTGTCGCGCCGGTGGTCGGGGCATGTGGGATGTGGAAGGAGGAGGAGGATGGGGGTCGGTGATAACCCACAAGTATAGGGGATCACAACAGTTTTCGACGGTAGAGTATTCAACCCAAATTTATTGATTAGACACAAGGGGAGCCAAAGAATATTCTCAAATATTAGCAGCCGAGTTGTCAATTCAACCGCACCTGGAAACTTAATATTTGTAGCAAAGTAATATGATAGTAGCGGTAACGGTAGCAAAAGTAATAGTTTGGGTTTTATATTGATTATAACAGTAGCAACAGAAAAGTAAATAAGCAAAGAACAATATGTGAAAAGCTCATAGGCAATGGACCAGTGATGGATAATTATGTCGGATGCGATTCCTCATGCAATAGTTGTAACATAGGGTGACACAGAACTAGCTCCAGTTCATCAATGTAATGTAGGCATGTATTCCGAATATAGTCATATGTGCTTATGGAAAAGAACTTGCATGACATCTTTTGTCCTACCCTCTCGTGGCAGCGGGGTCCTATTGGAAAGTAAGGGATATTAAGGCCTCCTTTTAATAGAGTACCGGACCAAAGCATTAACACTTAGTGAATACATGAACTCCTCAAACTACAGTCATCACCGGTAAGTATCCCGATTATTGTTACTTCGGGGTTAACGGATCATAACACATAATAGGTGACTATTGACTTGCACGATAGGATCAAAAACTCACATATATTCATGAAAACATAATAGGTTCAGATCTGAAATCATGTCACTCGGGCCCTAGTGACAAGCATTAAGCATAGAAAAGTCATAGCAACATCAATCTCAGAACATAATGGATACTAGGGATCAAACCCTAACAAAACTAACTCGAGTACATGATAACTCTCATCCAACCCATCACCATCCAGCAAGCCTGCAATGGAACTACTCACGCACGGCGGTGAGCGTCATGAAATTGGTGATGGAAGAAGGTTGATGATGACGATGGCGATAGATTCCCCTCTCCGGAGCCCCGAAGGGACTCCAGATCAGCCCTCCCGAGAGAGATTAGGGCTTGACGGCGGCTCCATATCGTAAAACATGATGAATCCTTCTCTCTAATTTTTTTCTCCCCGGACGTGAATATATAGAGTTGGAATTGAGGTCGGTGGAGCTCTAGGGGGCCCACAATGTAGGGGGGCGCGCCCAGGGGGTAGGCGCGCCCCCACCCTCGTGGACAGGGTGTGGGGCCCCTGGCCTTGATTCTTTCGCCAGTATTTTTTATATATTCCAAAAATATTCTCCGTTGACTTTTAGGTCATTCCAAGAACTTTTATTTCTGCACAAAAATAATAGCATGGCAATTCTGCTGAAAATAGCGTCAGTCCGGGTTAGTTCCATTCAAATCATGCAAGTTAGAGTCCAAAACAAGGGCAAAAGTGTTTGGAAAAGTAGATACGTTGGAGACGTATCAGTCGGGTGTGGATTACCAGCCTGAATAGACGAGGCTGAGCAGCGCGAAGGAGGGTCGCCGGCGAGGCGGCGGCGCTGCAAGCAAGGAGTGAAGGTTTCAACTTGTAAAGGAAGGCAGAAAGAGGGGAAATGTGGCTTTTGGTAAGGGGGAGGGGGCAGGGAGGTAGATATTTCCGCGGAAGCCGAAAATTTGGAATCGCTTCAGCGAAAAAACCTTCACGCAAAGTGTCATCAGACACGGTCCCTTATTCAGAACTGTGTATGATATGTTAACATCACAAACCATTCAGATAGCTTAACCCGTGTATGATGAGTTTGAACGTCAAAAATTTCGGTTCAAATTTCCATGGTTACAGTGGTCATCCACATCATTGCATAATTTGGGTACACAAAGGAGACTACAGCACACCCACACTTCTTAATGGAGCAAGTTCAGCAAATAAACAGAGCTAGCTGACCTAAACATTACTCTAACAAATTAAATACCGGCGCTCTGAATTAAACAAAACAAAGAGTACTACTACGGCTAGTGCTCGTCGATCTCCACCACCGCCTCCATCTCCAACGGCGCCCGACGGTCTCCTGGGGAAGGGGCTCCATGGCATCCATCGCACCATACTCGGCAAGCATCTCGGCATCCACGTCCGCCATCTCTTTGGAAAAGGCCGCTGAGGGAGTCCTGGATTAAGGGGTTCTAGACTAAGGGGTCCTCGAGCGTCCGGCCTGTTAGCTATGGGCCGGACTGATGGGCTGTGAAGATATGAAGACCGAAGACTGCACCCGTGTCCGGATGGGACTCTCCTTGGCGTGGAGAGCAAGCTTGGCGATCAAATATGTAGATTCCTTTCTTTGTAACCGATCTTATGTAATCCTAAATCCTCCTGGTGTTTATATAAACTAGAGGGCTTAGTCCGGAGAGGGACTGATACTCATTACCATGGTCATACATGCTAGACTTCTAGGGTTTAGCCATTACGATCTCATGGTAGACCAACTCTTGTAATACTCGTACTCATCAATATCAATCAAGCAGGACGTAGGGTATTACCTCCACAGAGAGGGCCCGAACCTGGGTAAACATCGTGTCCCCTGTCTCCTGTTACCATCGACCTTAGACGCACAGTTCAGGACCCCCTACCCGAGATCCGCCGGTTTTGACACCGACATTGGTGCTTTCATTCAGAGTTCCACTGTGTCGTCCTCAAAAGGTTCGATGGCCCTTTCAATCGTCAACAATGATGCTGTCCAAGGAGAAACCTTCCTCCCCGGACAGATTTTTGTGTTCGGCGGCTTCGCGCTGCGGGCCAACTTGATTGGCCACGTGGAGCAGATCGATAGCTACGCCCCTGGCCATCAGGTCAGATTTGGGAGTTTGAACTACGTTGCGGACATCCATGGACATTTGATCTTCGCCGGATTCGAGACCGCGGCGGCCGCTCCCGGTCACCTTGACGAACATGACCTAAATCCGTCGTTAGACCGCAGCCAGGAGATAGCTCCTGTGACCACTCCGGCCTTAGATCCAGAGCACACTGCGGCATCCAAGGGTTGGAGGTTCAACCCCACCACGGAGGCCACAGATTCCCTGGTGTTGGAGCCGCACATGGACTTAAACTCACACAATAGTTTTGTCACCGGAACCCTGGACTCGTCTCCGGGTGTAAGTTCCAAACCATGTGAGTCCACGGATGCCGAACTTGATCGTTTATCGATCTTCGAGTTCAGCGCCGCAGACATGTTCCAGCACTCACCCTTGGGCGATGTTCTAAGCTCATTAAAGAACCTGTCCTTGGCGGGGGACTCACAGCCGAACTATATCCGATCCGAACTAGAAGCTGATGATAAGGAATTTCGCTCCCCACCCGCCACCCACTTTATAGCCACTGTCGAAGACTTAACTGACATGCTCGATTACGGCTCCGATGACATCGACGGTATGGATGACGATGCCGAAGAAGAAGAGGCCCAGGACCCGCCGTTCACCGGACGCTGGACGGCCACTTCCTCATACGATGTTTACATGGTGGATGCACCAAAGGAGAATAGCGGCTATGACAAACAAGACCCAGTTGAGGATAAACCTCCTGAGATACAATCGAAACACCGGCGTCAGTGGTGCCGCTCTAAATCACGCCGCAGTAAAGATAGCAACACCGGCACATGAGAAGATAGCACTCCGGAAGGTGCCGAAGACAACGAAGACCCCGTTGACGCAGCTACCGAACAGGATGAATGGGAAGCTGGGCAGGTTAGCCCTGGTAGACAGGCCACACATGAGGACTCGGAGGATAGTAATTATCTTCTGCTCTCCGAGGATGAGGCCAGCCTCGGCACCGAAGATTTCATCATGCCTGAGGAACCTCTTGAGCAGGAGCGCTTCAAGCGCCAGCTAATAGCCACTGCAAGGATCCTGAAAAAGAAGCAGCGGCAGCTTCAAGCTGACCAAGATCTGCTCAACGATAAATGGACCGATGTCCTAGCAGCCAAAGAATACGGCCTCAAGCGCCCGGCCAAAAGCTACCCGAAGCGCAAATTGCTACCTCAGTACGACGACGAGGCGCCGGAACACATCCCACCATCGTGGAATGCGGCTGACCGACCACCACGTGGACAGGGCAAGGCAGCAACTCAAGACGAACACTAGCCGCCCCGCCTCATCGCAAAGGCAGAGGTAAATCAGCTCACGGTCATACATATGGCCTTTGACATGACCTAAACAATAAAGTAGGATATACCCGATTG
The DNA here is from genome assembly GCF_056163025.1 of Triticum urartu. Classification (NCBI taxonomy): domain Eukaryota; kingdom Viridiplantae; phylum Streptophyta; class Magnoliopsida; order Poales; family Poaceae; genus Triticum; species Triticum urartu. The sequence continues at coordinate 174,537,991 of NC_141874.1, read as the reverse complement.
ATTTACGGAGCGCGAGGATGTTCCTCGACACGTAATGATGGCTACCTATTCGGACGTGACAAACCTAGTCACACCCGAGCAGACAATCGCAGACGGACTCCATCGGAGCTACGTCGTGACGCGGCCCGATATAGAGGCGCCGCACACTCCCTCTACTTCACTGATGAAGTAATGGACCTTGAATTCCCCGAAGGGTTTAAACCCGTGAATATCGAATCATACGACAGGACAACTGATCCCGCGGTATGTATCGAGGATTTTATCCTCCACATCCACATGGCCCGGGGAGATGACCTCCACGCTATCAAGTACCTCCCACTCAAGCTTAAAGGACCAGCTCGGCACTGGTTAAACAACCTGCCTGAAAATTCTATTGTTAGCTGGGAGGAATTGGAAGAGGCCTTCCTCGACAACTTCCATCTAAGGCCGGAGTGGTCACATGAGCTATCTCCTGGCTGCGGTCTGACGATAGATTTAGGTCATGTTCGTCAAGGTGACCGGGAGCGGCTGCCGCGGTCTCGAATCCGGTGAAGATCAAATGTCCATGGATGTCCGCAACATAGGTCAAACTCCCAAATCTGACCTGATGGCCAGGGGCGTAGCTATCGATCTGCTCCACGTGGCCAATCGAGTTGGCCCGCAGCGCGAAGCCGCCGAACACGAAAATCTGTCTGGGGAGGAAGGTTTCTCCTTGGACAGCGCCATTTTTTACGATTGAAGGGGCCATCGAACCTTTTGAGGACGGCGCAATGGAACTCTCAATGAAAGCACCAATGTCGGTGTCAAAACCGGCGGATCTCGGGTAGGGGGTCCCGAACTGTGCGTCTAAGGTCGATGGTAACAGGAGACAGAGGACACGATGTTTACCCAGGTTCGGGTCCTCTCTATGGAGGTAATACCCTACGTCTTGCTTGATTGATATTGATGAGTACGAGTATTACAAGAGTTGATCTACCACGAGATCATAATGGCTAAACCCTAGAAGTCTAGCCTGTATGACTATGGTAATGAGTATCCTTCCCTCTCCGGACTAAGCCCTCTTGTTTATATAAACACCAGGAGGATCTAGGGTTACATAAGGTTGGTTACAAAGAAAGGAATCTACATATTTGATCGCCAAGCTTGCCCTCCACGCCAAGGAGAGTCCCATCCGGACACGGGTGCAGTCTTCGGTCTTCATATCTTGACAGCCCATCAGTCCGGCCCATGGCTAATAGGCCAGATGCCCGAGGACCCCTTAGTCCAGCACTCCCTCAGGCCGGACTTCGTCGCCGAACGGACAAAGGCCGAAATCCCTAAAGAGTATGGCACATATTCCAATTGGGTTATGTATTTCGACGGCTCCAAAATGTTGGCAGGGCTAGGGGCGGGCGTCGTTTTAACGTCACCTACTGGAGACGTCGTTCAGTACATACTCCAAATACTATACACAGACTCGAACAATGCAGCCGAATATGAGGCCTTATTGCATGGTCTCCGGATGGCTGTCTCCATGGGCATACAACGCCTAGAAGTGCGCGGGGACTCAAACCTTGCAATATCTCAAATAAATGGAGACTTCGATGCCAAAGATCTGAAGATGGCAGCTTATTGTAATGCCGTCATAAAAATGTCGGCCCGGTTCGAGGGGCTCGAGTTCCATCATGTGGCTCGAGAAAGTAATCAAGCGGCGGATGTTCTTGCTCGTATCGGCGCTAAGCGCGACACCGTCCCACCTAATATATTTCTGGAAAGGCTTTTTAAGCCATCCGTGGTGTGGCAGGGGGAAAACGGCAACACTAGCCCAGATCCGAACATAACCCCAGATTCCGAAACACCGACATCATCGGAGGCTCAGCCACCGAAATAACATCGTCAGCGCATCTCATCATGGCATTCATTGCCCCATGGACTGAACCCTTCCTGGCCTACCTTAACAGGAAGGAGCTTCCCGAAGATCAGAATGAGGCCCGCTGCATTGTCCGGCGTTCGAAGGTCTACAAGGTTCATGATGGAGAGCTCTATAAGAAAAGCGCTACCGGAGTTCTTCAACGATGTATCTCCGAGGAAGAGGGGCGGCAGCTCTTGGCTGAAATTCATGCCGGACTCGGCGGTCACCACGCTGCAGCTCGGGCCCTTGTTAGCAATGCCTTCCTGTAACACCCACGATGCGGCTATATCTCCCACGTGTCGGAGCACGACTTAGAGGCATAACCGCATAGTAGGCATGTCACAACAAGGGTAATCTTTTCACATCCCATGTACTGAATAAGATAGAGATAAAGAGTTGTCTTACAATCGCCACTTCACACAATATATCAATATACCATTAATCATCCAGAATACAATCAAGGTCCGTCTACGGAACCAAAATAAAGACAACCCCAAATGCAATAGATCCCCGATCGCCCCAACTGGGCTCCACTATTGATCGTCTGGAAAGGAAACATAGTAACGTCCTGAATCCTCGTCGAACTCCCACTTGAGTTCGGTCGCATCCCCTGTAATGGCATCATCGGCACCTGCATTTGGTTTTGGAAGTAATCTATGAGTCACGGGGACTCAGCAATCTCACACCCTCGTGATCAAGACTATTTAAGCTTATGGGTAGGAAACGGTAGTGAGGTGGAGCTGCAGCAAGCACTAGCATATATGGAGGATAACTTATGCAAATGAGAGCGAGAAGAGAAGCAAGGCACTCTCTAGAAACTATAAGATCAAGAAGTGATCCTGAAACTACTTACGTTCAAGCATAACACGAAACCGTGTTCTCTTCCCGGACCCCGCCGAAAAGAGACCATCACGGCTACACACGCCGTTGATTCATTTTAATTAAGTTAAGTGTCAAGTTTTCTACACCGGATATTAACAAATTCCCATCTGCCCATAACTTCGGGCACGACTTTACAAAATTCAAAACACTGTAGGGGTGTCCCAACTTAGCCCATCACAAGCTCTCACGGTCAACGAAGGATATTCCTTCTCCCAGGACAACCCGATCAGACTCGGAATCCTGGTTACAAGACATTTTGACAATGGTAAAACAAGACCAGCAAAGCCACCTGAATGTGCTGACAAATCCCGATAGGAGCTGCACATATCTCGTTCTCAGGGCACACCGGATTGTCCAAGATTCCGGTAGGCCAACCCAGAGTTGCCCCTGGTGGCCACCGGCTGCTGGCTGGTTGGACCAACACTCAAAGGAGCACTAGCCCGGGGGTTTAAAATAAAGATGACCCTTGAGTCCGCGAAACCCAAGGGAAAAAGGCTTAGGTTGCAAATGGTAAAACCAAGGTTGGGCCTTGCTGGAGGAGTTTTATTCAAGGCGAACTGTCGAGGGGTTCCCATTTTAACCCAACCGCGTAAGGAACACAAAATCAAGGAACATAACACTGATATGACGGAAACTAGGGCGGCAAGAGTGGAACAAAACACCAGGCATAAGGCCGAGCCTTCCACCCTTTACCAAGTATATAGGTGCATTAAAGTAAACAAGATATAATAATGATGTACCAATAATAATCATGTTCCAACAAGGAATAAACTCCATCATCACCTGCAACTAGCAACGCTATAAGATGGGCTGAGCAAAGCGGTAACGTAGTCAAACAACGGTTTGCTAGGACACGGTGGGTCAGAGGTTTGACATGGCAATTTGGTAGGCATGGTATAGAAAGTGGTAGGTATCGCGGCATAGCAAATGAGCAAGCAACTAGCAAGCAAAGATAGAAGTGATTTCGAGGGTATGGTCATCTTGCCTGCAAAGTTCTCCGAGTTGACGTAAGCTTGATCCTCGTAAGCGTACTCAACAGGTTCCTTGATCACGAACTCGTCTCCCAGCTCTACCCAAGGCAAGAACACAAGAAAAAGGAAAACACAATCAACCACGGTGCAATCCGCAGGCAACATGATGCAAAACATGACATGATATGCGGGATGTGCTATGCAATGCATATGCGTGCTCTGGAAGGAAAAGATTGAACCAGGCCTCAACTCGGCAAACCAAGTGCACCACTGGAAATATGAGTTGATTTTGGTCGAAATCGATATAAAGATCACTGGAATCGGATGCACGGTTTGCAAATGGCGAGCAAAACAAGAATGGCACTATTCTGCGATTAACAGCATGATGCCATCTAAAATGCAACAAGAAATAAGCTACTGCACTCTAACATAGCAACAAAGCACATTGCTGTGATCTACTCAAGATGCTTGACAAAAGATGAACACTGAGCTACGGCTAAATCACACAATAGCAGGTTCAAACAAGCATGAAAAAGTGCAAAAGACATCAGCATCACAGACTTAGTGAAAATACTAACATGTCAGGAATTAACATCAGGAAGCAAAGTTTAGAGCAAGCAAACAAAATGCTACAGGAACAGAACATAGCAAAGCAAGGCATGGCATGAATCTACTCAAAGCATATAACAACAGTCCCTTACTGACCATAAGCCAAAAAGGATCAGAAGATATGATGGCACCCATGTAAACATAGCAAGTTTCGTTAACAGATTCAGACTTAGCAGAAAACTGGACATGGCATCAACAGAATTACGAAGGCATCTTTGCGAGCACGATGCACTCATCACAAGGCATTGCATGACAAGCTAAGCATACTACCATCAAGAAGACATGTTCATGAAACTAACCAAAGAAAGAACAATCTCATAGCATGCATGGATCAACTACAACAACGTTGGCAAAATTGATTAACACGTAAACAATCTGCCAGGAACATTTTATAGCAAAAGTAGAGCAAGATTGAGTCATGCTAGGGCACTCCATAAATGCAAATAGGGACATGGATGGATAGAGCACAACCATATGTCCAAATTATCCTTAATGAACATACTCAAAAGAAGCATGGATATCACTGTAGCAACATGAATACATGGCATAAAAATAACAGCAGACAAAGACAGTGAAATTCTAAGTCTCTGAAATCAGCAATATTGCGAGAGCTACTTTCCATGCATGTGCTAGTCACCAATTGATCACAAAAATACATGGCATACACCCCTATAAAGATGGCATGACATAGCCCAAAACACATGTAGAGCTCAAGTTCATATGCAGCACACAATAATCATGGCAAAAATGACAAATGCTCATAATATGCTAAGAAAAAACACCTAACATTTTATAGCACTCTTGCAACAGTCATTAGGCCATCAAGATGGACTCAAACAAGCAAGGTGCAATGGAACAAAACTAAGAGCACATCCAGACGAACAATTTCATATATGGCAGGCACAAAATGGTGCTACGGATCGGGAGATATGGCATGTAAAACATGGCTAGAAAATATAGCCGAAAAGGGACTTAGAGGAAAAGAGAGGTCAACCTAGGGTTTACTGTAGCACGTGGATCAAGGCAGATCCGGGCTGGCCGCAGTTGGAGAGATGGCCAGAGAGGAGGTGCATCGGCGAGGAGCGGCGCGGCTCCGGCGTTCGCCGGCGACGGGAGGAGGCGGCGGCGCGGCGTTGAGGACGGCGCGGGAGGCGGTGGTCGTCGAGGAGCTCGGCGGGCGGCGGCCGGAGCGAGTGGGCCTGTGGCGCGGGCGGTCGGCGGCGACGCTCGCCGGAGTTGCGAGCGGCAGCGTGGCGGGCGGCGCGGCGCCGGGCAAAGGCGGCAGCAGACGATGCGGGGAGATCCCGGGCGGCGGGCGGCGGCGCTGGCCCCGCAGGGGGGGGGGGGGCGGACGCGTCCGAACCGGACGGACGTGTCCGGCGGCGCGAGGAGAGGGTGAGTTAGGGTTGGACTGCGCGAAAATTTCGGAAGGGGCACATATTTATAGGTAGAGGGAGCTAGGAGAGTCCAAATGAGGTGCGGTTTTCGGCCACGCGATCGTGATCGAACGTCCGAGAGGATGGAGGGGGTTTGGATGGGTTATTGGGCCACTTTGGAGGGGTGTTGGGCTGCAACACACACGAGGCCTTTCCTGTTCCCCGGTTAACCGTTGGAGTATCAAACGGACTCCAAATGGCATGAAACTTGAATGGCGGTCTACCGGTGGTGTACCAAGGCTGCTTGGCAAATGTCGGTCCATTCCGATAATGTTTAACACCCGCTCACGAAAAGAGGCAAAAGGGGGCGCCGGAGGACATAGGAGTGCCGGATTGCAAAACAGACAACGGGGAAAATGCTCGGATGCATGAGACGAACACGTATGCAAATGCGATGCACATGATGACATGATATGGAATGCATGACATGGAAAAAATGCAAAACAAATACAAAACCCAACCACGGGAAAATATCATAACTTAGAGCCAAAAATGGCAAGAGTTGGAGTACAACTATGATAAGTTACATCCGGGGCGTTACAACACTCCACCACTATGAAAGGATCTCGTCCCAAGATCTAGGACTGAATGAACTCCGGATATTCGGAACGAAGGTGGTCCTCGCGTTCCCAGGTGGCCTCTTGGTCGGAATGGTGTGACCACTTCACTTTCAGGAATTTGATAGACTTGTTGCGAGTCTTGCGCTTAGTTTCTTCAAGAATAGCAACGGGATGCTCATGATAAGACATGTCTTCTTGGAGATCAATCTCTTCAAAGTTGATGGTGCGGTCAGGAGTCTTGAAACAGTTGCGAAGCTGTGACACGTGAAACACGTCATGCACGTTTGCAAAGTTGGGAGGAAGCTCAAGTTGATAGGCGAGATCGCCTCTTTTGCCAATGATCTTGAAAGGACCCACGTATCTAGGGGCAAGCTTCCCTTTGATAATGAAGCGACGAGTACCTTTCATTGGAGAGACGCGGAGGTAGACATGGTCTCCGATCTCGAAAGCCAAGTCACGATGCTTGCTATCATAGTAACTCTTCTGGCGCGATTGCGCGGCTTTGAGATTTTCACGGATGACTTTGCACATTTCTTCAGCTTCTGTAATTAAGTCATTGCCAAGAAGTTGGCGTTCACCAGTCTCTGACCAATTAAGAGGAGTACGACACTTTCTGCCATAGAGAATCTCGAATGGGGCCTTGCCCGAACTGACTTGGAAGCTGTTGTTGTAGGAGAACTCGGCATATGGAAGACAATCTTCCCACTTCATACCGAAAGAAATGACGGAAGCCTGAGCATATCTTCAAGAATTTGATTTACTTGCTCGACTTGTCCACTAGTTTGAGGATGGAAGGCTGTGCTGAAGCGAATGTTGGTGTCCATGGCCTTCTAGAAGGAATCCCAGAACTTAGAAGTAAATATGCTTCCATGATCTGAAGATATCAACTACGGAATCCCATGCAAGGAGACAATCTTGGAGGTATATAGGTCTGCCAACTGAGCTGCTGTGATAGATTCTTTGATAGGAAGAAAATGAGCCACTTTAGTAAGCTTGTCGATGACAACAAAGATAGCATCATTTCCACATTTGGACTTGGGAAATCCAGTCACAAAGTCCATCTCAATATGGTCAAACTTCCATTCTGGAATGGCAAGAGGTTGGAGGAGACCAGCTGGTCATTGGTGTTCTGCTTTCTCTCTTTTGTAGACATCACATTCATTCATGAACTGAGCAATCTCTTGCTTCATTCGAGTCCACCAATATGACTGCTTGAGGTCATGGTACATCTTTGTACTTCCAGGATGAATAGATAGGAGTGAATTGTGAGCCTCGTTCATAATGACTTTACGAAGGTCACCTATAGGAACAACAATTCGATCCTCGAAGAATAGAGTATCTTTTTCATCAAGGCAATAGCACTTGTACTTGGGTTAGCACTTGGCAATCCCATTCTTCACCTTCCTCACCATTGCATCAAGAAGTTGAGCCTCACGAATCTAATCTTCCAAAGTAGGAGAGACTTGGAGGTTGGCAAGGAATCCTTGCGGAACAACTTGGATATTAAGTTTGCGGAAAGCTTCACAAAGATCTGGTTGGAAGGGCTTGAGAATCAAGCTGTTGCAGTAAGCCTTCCTGCTCAAAGCGTCAGCAATGACATTGGCCTTGCCTGGAGTATATTCAATACTCGGATTATACTCTTGAATCATTTTGACCCAACGAGTCTGCCTGAGGTTGAGGTTGGGCTGAGTGAAGATGTACTTGAGACTCTTATGATCCGTGAAGATGTCCACTTTCCTTTCCAACAAGAGATGTCTCCATGTTAAAAGAGCATGGACAACTGCCGCCAACTCGAGGTCATGAGTGGGGTAGTTCTTTTCATTGGGCTTCAACTAGCGAGAGGTATAGGCCACAACTTTATTCTCTTGCATTAACACAACACCGAGACCTTGCAGGGAAGCATCACAGAAAAATTCGAATGGTTTGGATTCATCAGGAGGAGTCAGAACTGGAGTTGTGACTAACTTCTCTTTGAGGGTGTTGAAAGCGATGTCACATTCAGGCGTCCAGACATACTTCACATGCTTCTGGAGGAGGTTGGAAAGAGGCTTTGCAATCTTAGAGAAATTCTCAACGAATCTTCGACAATAACTTTGTAGTGACCTGACCTCAAACGGTCAAGTCTCTGTGCTTCCGTGTCATCCCTGGATCGGTAATGCTGACACACACTGGACTCTAAGGATGTATAACAGAGTAGCAATCACACACTTATTACATCGAATGTCTCAAATGAGAACTTATTACAGTAAATATGGCTTAAGGTCATCTAATAAGATAACAGCAGAAGGCTTGGAAGATAAAGTGAGTCCATCAACTCCAACGGCATAGCTGAGCTGCACGGCAACGACCTAATGAACCTTAATCCTTGTCTGAAAAGTCTGCAACATAATACGTTGCAGCCCGAAAACGGGTCAGCACATGGAATATGCTGGCAATATAACACAGTAGAGCAAGAACAGAATAATGCTATCACTACATGCATATTTGGCTGGTGGAAAGCTCTATGGTTATAGTTTTGCAAAAAGCCAATTTTTCCCTACAATAAAGGAATAGTTTTTAATTTAACTATCATGGTAGTTGAAACATCATTGAGAAGGTGTCTCCAACTCAATCCCAATTAAAGTAATATAACAACCCAACAATATTAATTAAGAGTGATGAGATACTTAAGATACTCAAAGTACTAGATACTCAAGATTGTCCATAACCGGGGACACGGCTAACCATGATTAGATTGTACACTCTGCAGAGGTTTGCGCACTTTTCCCCACAAGACTCGATCGCCTCCGTTGATTTTCTCGCACTACATGGTGTTTGAGAAACGGATGACCGAGACACAGTCTTTCAGAAACATTAACTCTCTACTCCGGTGTAGCGACCCGAGCTCAAACGGTCAAGTCTCTGTGCTTTAGTGTCAACCCTGGATCGGTAATGCTGAGACACACAATACTCGAGGACTAATAACAAAGTAGCAATCACACACTTATTATATCGAATGTCTCCAAAGAGAACTTATTACAATAAATATGGCTTAAGGCCATCTAATACGATAGCAGCGAAAGGCTTGTAAGATAAAGTGAGTCCATCAACTCCAACGGCATAGCTGAGCTGCACAGCAACGACCTAACAAACCTTACTCCTCATCTGAAGAGTCTACAACATAATACGTCGCAGCCCGAAAATGGGTTAGCACATGGAATATGCTGGAAAAGTAACATAGTAGAGCAAGAACAGAATAATGCTATCACTACATGCATATTTGGCTAGTGGAAAGCTCTATCATTATAGTTTTCTGCGAAAAGCCAATTTTTCCCTACATAAAGGAATAGATTTTAATTTAACTATTATGGTAGTTGAAACATCATTGAGAAGGTTCCTCCAACTCAATCCCAATTAAGGTAATTATAAACCCAACAATATTAATTTAGAGTGATGAGATACTTAAGATACTCCAAGTACTAGATACTCAAGATGTCCATAACCCGGGACATGGCTAACCATGATTAGTTTGTACACTCTGCAGAGGTTTGCACACTTTTCCCCACGAGACTCGATCGCCTCCGTTGGATTTCTCACACTACATGGTGTTTGAGAAATGGATGACCGAGACATAGTCTTTCAGAAACATTAACTCTCTACTCCGGGCAGACCATACCAAACCTACAACCCACTACCTACTGATCCACCTCTTCAAGAGCTTCACGTAACTTACTCAACTATGCCAGAGCCCATAATAGCTTGTCGCCGCACACGGAAGTTTCTCGCATGAATAATCTTAGTTCCCTTTAAGCCTGGGTGGCGGTCCATAGGAAGATCACATGGGTACTCCGGGATTTCCAAAAATACAGGCAACACTGGGTACTCCAGGTGCCTCAATCCACCCAGATGTGTATTTAAGTTGCAACCTTAAGTTGAACCATTAATTAACAATCTCACATCTGCCATGGATTTCACTCACCCGAACCACGTCTACGAGCATAGCATAACAATATAAGCAACGCGTAGAAGTAACTCCCAAGGGTTTGAATGTAACAGGGTAATAGGTTCTACCTCATCAACTACTTCCCAACCCACATGTTAATGACATCCTAACCATGCAATGTTTGAGGATTGGAACTAATGCATAAAAACTGGGTGATAAAGGGGTATGATCAAAGTGTTACTTGCCTTGCTAACGATCCGCGTAACCTAGAGACTCCAAATAACACTCTTCGCACTCCGTGAATTCTGTCGCAAACAAACAATAGCATACATAAGCAATCAAGAAAAGAAGCACGGTAAAACTCAAATAAGAAGATCTAACCAGAAATTTCAACTTAAGAACTCCGGTTTGCAAAAAGAATCAAATCAAACGGAGCAATGAAACACAAACGGCGAAAGAAACAAGATCCGTTTACTAATCTGGACCTAGGTCAAATTTTACAGTAGCAAAAACTTGTGCAAGTTGGTTAAGCGGAAAGAGGGTCTCGAGACGAAGATCTAAGCGCTTAGATTGCCTGATTCCGACTAATGAGCGAAAAGATAAATTAGAACGAAAATCGGATCAGAAATCGCGATCAGAAATAACCGCGGAAAAATCCAATAAAAGAATACTGACAAACAGGCTAACGAACAAACGTTCGTTATCTGTAACTAACGAGCAGAAACCGTTCGTTAAAACGAACGTACGGATGAACATCCGCTAAAAAGAAAAACTGGGAAAAAACCGACGAACCAAAAAAAATGAACTAGGGTTTTCTAAAATAAACCAAATCGGTTTTCTAAAAAAACCAACGGCGACGACGCGTTACCTCGTCGGATCTGGCGGGGTGCGACTCCGGCGGGTCTGGCGGCGAGGCGGCTCGGTGGCGGCAGCACGCGGCAACAGTGGCGCGGGCGGCGGCAGGCGGCGGCGCGGGCGACAGGGCTCGGCGGCGCGGGCTACGGCGGCGGGGCTGGCGGGCGGTGGTGGTGGCGAGGCGGGGTGGGGGCGGTGCTATTTAAAGGGGGTGAGGGGCGGTGTGGCTTGGGCGAGGGGGCGCCCGGGGAAGAGTCCGGCTTGGACTACCCTCGGCGTCCGTGCTGCGCACGGCGGCGCGCGCGAGGGAGACGGCGGCGGAACGGGTGTCGTGGTATTCTCACGGAGGGGGTGCAAGACGACATATGCCACAAGGTGGCTTTGTGTGAGGGCAAGACTGCTGCTAGAATATCCAGGGATGGGTATGCGAGTGGCACGCGCTAGTTTACCCAGGTTCGGGGCTCTCCGGAGAGATAACACCCCTACTCCTGCATGTCTGAGTATATCTGGTATATCTGGTACAGAGTGCTCCTAGAGCTGTATCTAAGGTCAGTGCCATAGGCATCTGGCCTCGTATATATGTGGATGACCAGATGAGCATGCAAGCTCCAGTGGCCGAATGGTATGTGTGTGTGCTAGCTAGCTATCTTGCTAGCTAGTATGCATGCATGAGGGTGTGGGGGTGTGAGTCCATCCTGGATGGATGGATGGGTGTGTGCCTTATATAGGCATGGCTAGCTTAGCAAGTAAGCTATGTGGTGGCATGGGAGCAAGGGGGTATAGTGGGGTGTCATACTTGTCCCCTGGGTCACTTCATAAATAGTGCAAGGGGACAAGTGACACTATACATGATGGCATCGAGGTACATCCGTCTCGTCCGCGGTATGGCCGCCACGTCGGGGTCTTGTCGGTGTCGGGTCGGGCTGCAGTCGGCAGTCGGCTGGTTGGCGCAGTCGGCAGCCGGCTGGTTGGCGCAGTCGGCAGCCGGCAGCCGGCCGGGCAGAGCAGCTGGACTTGGAGCCGACAGGAGCGGCCGGGCAGTCGGACTGAGGGGCTTTGCTAGCCCCGATGTCTTGATTTATTGTCTCGCCGTCTTCGGGGTATCTGTGTCCAATTTCTCCGACAACGGGCCGGTTGGGCTTCGGCCCAGCTTGGTCCGGAAACTCTTTTTTAAAAAATAATTTCGACAAAACTAAAAATAATCCTAGAAAAATAAAATAAAAATCTATAAATGCCAAACCAAATTTTCACCGTCTAAATAAAATATTTAGAACGAGATGAACATTTTCTTGGCCCTAAAATGCATTTTTGAAAACGTACAGTTTTTCTAATGCAAACAAAATTGCAAATAAAATCCAAATAAAAACAAATATTGATTTTAATATTTTTCCCTCCGACATTTCAATTATTTTGGAGAAGTCATATTATCTCCTCTCATATATTTTAGTTTGAAATATTTTTGGAGAGAAAAATAATTAAAACCAAAATCCTCGTTTCAAAATTTGATAAAATCAAATTTGAAAACCACGGGAATCCCCAACTCTCTCCGAGGGTACTTGAGTTGCTTAGGATTTCGAGGATCGCGAGACGAAATGCAATAAAAGATGATATGCAAGAATGATCTATGTGTAACATTCCAAATTGAAAATTTGGGATGTTACAAACCTACCCCCCTTAAGATGAATCTCGCCCTCGAGATTTGGGTTGGCTAGAAAATAGGTGTGGGTGGTGTTTGCGAAGATCATCCTCTCGTTCCCACGTGGCTTCATCCTCGGTATGGTGGCTCCACTGAACTTTGAAAAACTTAATAACCATGCTGCGGGTGACTCGACTGGCAAACTCCAAAATCTTGACTAGCTTCTCCTCATAAGTCAAGTCATTGTCGAACTGAATCGCCTCCAAGGGTATGGTATCTCTTAGCTGTATGTCGGCCATCTCAACATGTCTCTTCTTCAACTGGGAAACGTGAAACACATCGTGAACTCCTGACAGTCCTTCAGGCAACTCCAACTTGTAGGCAACTTTCCCATCCGTTCCAAAACACGATACGGTCCTACAAATCTTGGGGCTAACTTTCCCTTAACTCCAAAACGTTTCACTCCTCGCAAAGGTGATACTCGCAGATATGCTCTGTCTCCAATTTCATAGTTACCTCCTTGCGTTTCGAATCTGCATAACTCGTCTGCCTGGACTGAGCTATCTTCAGTCTATCCCGCATCAGTTTAACCTTCTCCTCAGACTCTTTGATCAAGTCTGGTCCAAACAACTGTCGGTATCCAACTTCATCCCACATCAATGGTGTTCTGCACCTTCGGCTGTACAGGGCTTCAAACGGTGCCATCTTCAAACTGGCTTGGTAACCATAGTTGTATGAGAACTCTGTGTAAGGCAAATTGTCATCCCAACTAGATCCATAATCTAGCGCACAAGGCCTCAACATGTCCTCCAGAATCTGGTTGACTCTCTCGGTGTGTCCATCCGTCTGCGGGTGAAATGCTGTACTGAACTCCAACCTTGTTCTCAAAGTCTGGTGCAGCTGATGCCAAAACTTTGAGGTAAACTGTGTTCCTTTATCTAATACGATGGTCCTCGGAAATCCATGCAGACATACGATCCTGGACATATATATCTTGGCCAACTTCGCACTTGTATAAGTTGTTTTCACTGGGATAAAGTGAGCCACTTTGGTCAAGCGGTCAACTACTACCCATGTTGAATCATATCTTGATTTGGTCGTGGGTAATCCGGTGATAAAATCCATGCCAAGTTTATCCCACTTCCATTCGGGTATCGGCGTAGGCTGTAACAATCCTGCTGGCTTTTGATGCTCTGCCTTCACTCTCTGACATACATCACATACGGCTACATACTCGGCGATATCCTTCTTCATCCATGTCCACCAGAAACGTTCCTTCAAATCCAAATACATCTTGGTGTTTCCGGGGTGTATCGAGTATGGTGAGTCATGAGCCCCCTGAAGTATTAACTTCCTGATCTCGATGTTATTGGGCACATAAACACGATCCTCAAACCATAAGGTGTCGTGCTCATCCTCACGAAAACCTTTGGCCTTTCCTTCGCTCATTTTCTCCTTTATCTCGGCAATCTCTTTGTCATCCTTCTGAGCTTCTCGAATTTTCCCCAACAATGTAGACTGTACCTCCATTGTTGCGACAAAACCTCTAGGAACAATCTCCAATCGAAGTTCCTGGAGATCCTCTGCAAACTCCTTCGGCAATCCCGTGCTCTCTAGGGTATTAGCATAACTCTTCCGGCTCAAAGCGTCTGCTACGACATTGTCCTTTCCTAGATGATAGTGAAGCTTCATGTCATAATCCTTTATAAGCTCCAACCATCTTCTCTGCCTAAGGTTCAGTTCCTTCTGGGTGAAAATGTACTTCGAACTCTTATGATCCGTGTACACATCACAATGATTTCCAATAAGGTAATGTCTCCAAGTCTTCAACGCATGTACTACGAATGCTAGCTCCAAATCATGCGTGGCATAATTTAGCTCGTGTGGATTTAGTTGCCGCGAGGCATACGAAACAACTCTTCCGTCCTGCATAAGCACACTTCCAATTCCTAAGCGAGAGGCGTCGCAATACACTTGGAAATCCTTACGTATATCTGGCAGTGTCAGCACTGGGGCTGTAGTCAAACGTTTCTTCAGCTCCTGGAAACTTGCCTCACAATCTTCCGTCCATTTAAACTTGGTATCCTTCTTCAATAACTCTATCATTGGCTTCGCAATCTTCGAAAAATTCTCAATGAATCTCTGATAGTATCCTGCGAGTCCAAGAAAACTGCGGATCTCGCTAACTAAAGTTGGTGCCAACCATTCAGTGACTGACTGAACCTTGGTGGGGTCTACTGCTATACCTTCTCTTGATATAACATGTCCAAGGAATCCGACTTCCTTCAACCAAAATTCGAATTTGCTGAACTTGGCATACAACTGGTGTTCCCTGAGTTTCTCGAGAACTAAACACAAATGCTCCTTGTGTTCCTCTCAATTCTTCGAGTATACCATTATATCATCAATAAACACCACAACAAACTTGTACAAATACTCCATGAACACCTTGTTCATCATGCTCATGAAATAGGCAGGGGCGTTAGCCAGTCCAAATGACATGACCGTATATTCGTATAACCCGTACCGTGTGGTGAATGCTGTCTTGGATATATCCTTCTCTCGAATCTTCAACTGATGGTATCCTGATCGCAATCGATGTTCGAAAACACCTTAGCTCCTTGCAGCTGGTCAAACAGATCATTGATCATCGGTAGTGGGTACTTGTTCTTGATCGTCACTTCATTCAAGGCCTGATAATCAACAACCATTCTTAGAGACTTATCCTTCTTCTCAACCAAAAGCACTGGGGCTCCCCATGGTGATGAACTCCGTCGAATGTAACCTTTCTCTAATAACTCCTTGATCTGTTTCTTAATCTCCTCCAGATCATTCGCGGGCATCCGGTATGGTCTCTTCGATATAGGCCCGGTACCTCGCAATAGCTCTATCAAAAACTCGATATCTCGATCTGGTGGCATGCCTAGTAACTCCTTTGGGAAAACATCCGGGTAATCCTTCACTACATGCACTTCCTCCTGAACAACTCCCGTGAGGGTATTCACTTGACTACTTCTTGGCGCATGCCTAGATACGTACTTGATCCTTTTTCCCTCCGTGGTGGTGAGACAAACTGACTTACTAACACAGTCAATTCTTCCTCCATACTTTGACATCCAGTCCATTCCTAATATCACATCCAATCCTTGTGATTCCAAGATAATTAGGTCCGACAAAAAAACATGGCTACCAATGGTTAGGGGTATCTGGTCGCACCATCGACTAGCCATATACTCTGCTCCAGGTGAACTCACTAACAGAGGGGTCCTAAGGGTTTGGGTTGGTAGTCTAAACTTATCCATGAATCCCCTTGATATGTATGAATGCGATGCACCAGTATCAAAAAGAACAAGAGCGGTAAATGACTTAATCAAAAACATACCTATAACCGCGTCAGGCTGCTCTTCAACCTCGTCCACGTTAACGTGGTTCACTTGTCCTTTGTTGAATGGATTGGGCTTCTTCCCAGTGCTCCCATTCCCGTTTCCATTCTTCCCTTCAGGGCACACCATGGCATAGTGTCCAGTCTTCCCGCACTTATAGCAAGTAATGTGACTTAGATCTCTTTTGGCGGGTGTGGCTGGATTAGGGCGGTTCTGATTGTTTCTTGCTCCATTCCCATTCCCATTCCTTGGGCCAATATGCTTATGGTTACTTCCTCCATTATGGGTGTGGCCTCCACGGTTATGAACAAGTCCTCCCGAGTTCGAGATTAGGTGAGGCTTCTGCTGAGGTCCTGAATTATACCTTCCTTGTCCATACTTCCTCTTACGGCTCTCAATCTGCTGCTGCTTCCCTTCAATAAGAGCCTTATCTACCAACTCCTGGTAGTTGTTGAATGTTGCCACCATCAACTGCATGCTCATCTCATGATTCAGACCTTCCATAAACTTCTCCTGCTTCGCGGCATCTGTGGCCACGTCATCAGGGGCATAGCGAGATAACTTGCTAAACTCATCCACGTACTGAGCTACAATACGGTTCCCCAGGCGTAAGTTGCGAAACTCACGCTTATTCATACTCATAGCTCCAGTTGAGACATGGGCTGTACGGAAAGCTTGCTGAAACTGATCCCATGTCACTGTGGCTATAGGGTAAGTGACAGTGTAATTCTCCCACCATGAGGCTGCCGGTCCATCTAACTGATGTGCGTTAAGACGCACCTTCTCAGCATCGGTACATCCTGTAGTGGTTAACTCCCTTCCAATCCTGCGGAGCCAATCATCTGCTACTATGGGCTCGGTGCTACTGGAAAACACCGGTGGTTGCAACCTCAGAAAACAGGTTAAGTTATCAACTGGTGGTGGTGGTGGATTGTTGTTGTTGTTGCCTTGGTTCTGGACTAACAACTGCGTCAAGGTATTCTGTTGCTGGATCAATTGAGTGAGCATCAGTGGGAAAGCAAATCCGGGGTCACATCTCGGAGGCATCTGATGGGTTTAGAGGGAAGAGATTAGAATAGAATGAGGTCTAATGAGAAAGCACTACCCATATGCACATGAGACAAACACAAACATTTCACTCACTCAATCAAGCAAGGGCATACAATCGATCTAGAACTATCGCAAAAGTGCTCAACTACTACTAAATACATGGGGGAATACTACTAATCATTTGGTGGTCATCTAGAAGTTTTGATTGGTGGAAGACTCCATGATATCTGCTGCAGCTTCGTCTTCAAAGTCATCATCACTAGGGTTGGAATCAGTGTCGTCGATGATGATGTAGTTCTCCGGGCAAGTGGAATCGTTGTCTTCTCTTCCCAGTGCTGGATCTCCCATGAATACTCTGATCTTCTTAATCAGGTCGTCATTCTTCTCCAATAGTGTCGCAATTTCCTCTTCGTATCCATTGCGTGTAGACTTAAGTTCTTCTTCCAGCTTGATGATCCTTGTCTTCTCCTTCTTCAGATCTATCATTTGTGCGCACATCTGATTCTCCTGGCGTCGAATGTGCTGGTTTAATTCCTAGATGAAAGCTGCAATTGACCTATCTTTCCTGGTGCTGATCATCTCCCATTGCTCCTCTCGGCACCCGCAGATCTGGTAGATAGTATCCTTAAGCTCCTTTTGGTAAACTTCTCCAATGCGTCCCATGGTGATGTGAGCTGCCATACTCTTTCCTAGACTCCAGGTTGGTGCATCAAAGGAAAACTCTATGGGCTTAGTGACTGGCGTGAATGTCCTTCCTGGAACTTGAACTTGAATCATCCATCGCTCCTCTTCAGGTAAAGTGGCGTTGTAAGTCCCGGTGAAGCTTGGTATTCCTATGTTCAGGTACCTAGTGACTTCCTTCAAGTGTCGTCCAAAAGGTGCATCTTCATCCGGTTGTGCAAACTTGTTCCTTGCGTCCGCCATCCTAAAGAGTGGAAAATGGAGAGGAGTCAGAAATGAGAAGAGAATATTGATCTAGGGCTTTATCTTAGTGGTCATGTCCTACACTCAGCGTGTGCTCTGATACCATCTTGTAGCGACCCGACCTCAAACGGTCAAGTCTCTGTACTTCTGTGTCATCCCTGGATCGGTAATGCTGACACACACAGTACTCGAAGGATTTATAACAGAGTAGCAATCACACACTTATTACATCGAATGTCTCAAAAGAGAACTTATTACAATAAATATGGCTTAAGGCCATCTAATAAGATAACAACGGAAGGCTTGGAAGATAAAGTGAGTCCATCAACTCCAACGGCATAGCTGAGCTACACGGCAACGACCTAACAAACCTTACTCCTCGTCTGAAAAGTCTGCAACATAATACGTTGCAGCCCGAAAACGGGTCAGCACATGGAATGTGCTGGCAATATAACGCAGTAGAGCAAGAACAGAATAATGCTATCACTACATGCATATTTGGCTGGTGGAAAGCTCTATGGTTATAGTTTTGCGAAAAGCCAATTTTTCCCTACAACAAAGGAATAGATTTTAATTTAACTATCATGGTAGTTGAAACATCATTGAGAAGGTTTCTCCAACTCAATCCCAATTAAAGTAATTTAACAACCCAACAATATTAATTAAGAGTGATGAGATACTTAAGATACTCCAAGTACTAGATACTCAAGATTGTCCATAACCGGGGACACGGCTAACCATGATTAGATTGTACACTCTGCAGAGGTTTGCACACTTTTCCCCACAAGACTCGATCGCCCCCATTAATTTTCTCGCAATACATGGTGTTTGAGAAACAGATGACCGAGACGTAGTCTTTCAGAAACATTAACTCTCTACTCCGGGCAAACCATACCAAACCTACAACCCACTACCTGCGAATCTACCTCTTCGAGAGCTTCACGTAACTTACTCAACTATGGTAGAGCCCTTAATAGCTTGTGGCTGCACACGGGTGTTTCTAGCATGAATCATCTCAGTTCCCTTTGAACCTGGGTGGCGGTCCATAGGAAGATCACACGGAACCCCGGGATTTCCAAAAATACAGGAAACACTAGGTTCTCCAGGTGCCTCAATCCACCCATATGTGTATTCAAGTTGCCACCTTAAGTTGAACCATTAATTAACAATCTCACATCTGTCATGGATTTCACTCACCCAAACCATGTCTACGAGAATAGCATAGCAATATAAGCAATACATAGAAGTAACTCACAAGGGTTTGAATAAAACAGGGCTGTAGGTTCTACCTCAACATCTACTTCCCAACCCACATGTTAATGGCATCCTCATCATGGAATGTTTCAGGATTGAAACTAATGCATAAAAACTGGGTATGGAAATATTATGATCAATGTGTTACTTGCCTTGCTAACTATCCGCGAAACCTAGGGATTCGATGTAGCACGCTTCGCACTCCGGGAATTCTATCGCAAACAAACAATAGCATGCATAAGCAAACAAGAAAATATGCATGGGCAAAACTCAAATAAGAGAGATTGACCAGAAAGTTCAACTTAAGAACTCCGGTTTGCAAAAAAAATCAAATCGAACGGAGCAACGAAACTCAAACGGCGAAAGAAACAAGATACATTTACTAATCTGGACTAAGGTCAAATTTTATAGTAGCAAAATCTTGTTTAAGTTGATTAAACAGAAAGAGGGTCTCGATACGAAGATCTAGGCGCTTGAATCGCCTGATTCCGATAAACGAGCGAAAAGATAAACCGAAACGAAAATCGGATCAGAAATCGCGATTGAAAATAATCACAGAAAAATCTGATAAAAAGAAAACTGACGAATAGGCTAACGAACAAGCGTTCGTTGTCTGTAACTAACGAGCGAAAACCGTTCGTTAAAACAAACGTATGGACGAACGTTCGCTAAATAGAAGAACCGGGAAAAACCGGCGAACCGATCTAAAAAACAAACTAGGGTTTTAGAAAAAAACCAAATCGGTTTTCTTAAAAAAACGGCGGCGGCGAACGGCTACCTCATTGGTGAGGCTCCAGTGAGGCGGGGCTCGGGCGGTGGGGCGGCGGGCTGGTGGGGCGGCGGGCGAGGTGGCGCAGGCGACTGTCGGCGTTCTGGAAACGGGGGTCCCCAGACTTGCCTGCCTGCGGCCTGCGGCGTGTCTCAAGCGGGGGCCCAGCGCGGCCCATCTTCATCAGCTCAAGCTCAAGACCCTCGCGAGGGGCCAAGCCTCGTGGGGCAGACGACAGGAAGCTTCCTCGGAGGCAGCCTCATCAGGCAGGCTCGCGAGTAGGCGGAGAGATCAATGCAAGGGTACCTCGCGAGGAACCCGTGACGCAAGCCATGACGATCGAGACCATGCAGGCGCCGGCCCGCGCAGCGTCCTTGTTTCCCCTTTGGTGCAAAGGGGGCAAGCACAGGCCAAGGCATCAGGAAAATGTTACCATTTCAGTGCAACGAGAGCAAGACTAGCCGGACGGTAGGACAGAGGTCACCGTGGAGCCCAAGACAGCGTCATCGCCAGTGCTTTTGGCAGCCGAAGACCACCTTTGGTCAGGATAACTTGTACTAGATGTTGCCCTTCGAAATGGCCAATTGTTGGCGCCTTTCCCGCTCATTATTTGGGGAGAGGCCCAGGGCCTCTATAAATAGAGCTAGCCACCACAGAAGGAGGGGACGGCTTGAAATCTGGTAGAACCATAGCAGAGAGAGAGGAAGAGGCGACTGAACTCACCCTAGCAGTTCATCGCACCAGCTCAAGAACACCTCTCGCGAGGCTGTTCTTCCCTTGTACTGTCCATCATCAGCCCCATAGGCAATCCACCACACCACACACTGGAGTAGGGTATTACACCACAACGGTGGCCCGAACCAGTATAAACCTCGTGTCTCTTGTGTTGTTCATCATTTTCATCTTAGTTCGCACGAGAGGATCGGACGTAGATTGGTAGGGGAGAGATCTCCGCGGGCACCCCAGTGTTCGAACCTCAAGGGTCTGCCGGAACCCGAAACCCGACATTTGGCGCGCCAGGTAGGGGTGCACCGGAATCTTCCTTCCGCTGTTCGCATGTGATCTTCCGTCGTGTCCATGGCTGATGCTCGTCGGGCTCGCGCTGAGCGCCGGGCTCCTCACGCCGCTCGTGTCGCCCAGACGGCACCCGTCGGCGGCCCCCCTCGTCGTTCCCCGTCGCCCGCCGCCAGCGCCGCCACCGGCCCGGCGGGGAACGAGCAGCAGGCCTCGTCCCAGCACCCCTCGGTGCGGCGGGATGGACGCACCGCCACCACGTCGCTGACTCCAGCTGGCTCGTCATCCCACGCCCATCGCGCACCATGGATGCGCACGCCTCACTGCTCTTGTCGCGGGAGCTCCTGCACTATCACCCCGTCGACGACCTCTACGAGGACTGGCTCGCCCGCATCACCGAGCTCGTCAGTGCCGTAGGGGGCTCCCCCTTGCGGTCCCTCTTGCTGCCTCGCCCTCCGTCCCGTGCAGGTTGCGAGGATCAGGAGGCGCCTCCTCCCTAAGAAGGTGGCTTGGCTCCAAGGCGCGCAGCCCCAGGGCGAGACCCTCCATGTCCGGCGCCTGCGCAGCAAGAAGGGAGCTGCCAAGAGATCCCACGTCCCCGGGAAGGTGCTCGCGCGCTCCCAGCGCCGACACGCCAAGATCGCGCCCCAGCGCCTCCACGAAAAAACCCCGCGCTGCTCCCAGAGGCGGCGCGTGGGGACCCGCAAGAACGAGTCCAGCACCAGCAAAGGGCGTCGGTGGCCACGGCGGGCTGCCTCGCCTTCACCCTCGAGCTGCGCGGTGTCACATGGCCAGGCAAGTTCAAGCCTGACCTCCCTCCCCTCTACGATGGCACAGCGGACCCCGCGGAGTTCCTGCAGCTCTACGAGCTGGGCATCGTAGCCGCCAAAGGAGATGAGAAGGTCATGGAAAATTGGTTCCCCATGGCGCTCAAGGACGGCGCCCGCACCTGGCTCCTGAACCTGGCTCCTGGCACGATCTCCTCCTGGAGCGAGATGCGCACCCGCTTCATCGCCAACTTCTAGGGCACTCGCAACCGGCCCCCGGCCGTGAGCGACCTGCGCCGCATCAAGCAACAACCAGGAGAAATCCTGCATAAGTACATCCAGCACTTCAACTACGCTCGCCTCAAGATCCCCAAGGTGACTGAAGAAGCCATCATCTCAGCCTTCTCCGACGGCGTGCGCGACATCAAGATGAAGGAAGAACTAGCAATCCATGAAGACCTGTGCACAAACCTGGAGCCATTCAACTTGGCGACCAAGTGCGCCAGGGCTGTGGAAGGGCGTCTCTCCCTCCTCGAGCTCCCGGCATCCGACCCAGAAGAAAAGAAGCTCAAGGCCAAGGACGTGAAGCACAAGGGGGCTGCCGTGCTAGCAGCGGAACCGGACACCAAGCGAGGCAGGGATCAGCCAGAGTCATCGAAGGGCGGACGGTACTGCGTGTACCACGACCTCCACACCCACAACACCAACGAATGTCAAGAGCTCAGAGCCATGCGAGATGGGTGAATCGGCCGACGCCCAGAGCACAACGACGGGGGCTATGGCCGAGGAGGAGGAAGAGGCGGTGGATGATGGGAAGACCATGGCCTTCGCCAGGGATGGCGTGACTGCCCTTGTGAGGACCGCTGGCAGGACCAGCCTCGCGAGGGAGGCTGGAGGGACCAGCCTCATGAGGACCGTCCCCCCGACAACGCAGTCCTCCCTCCTCTGCCAGCTCCACCAAGGAGGAACGAAGACCAACACCAAGACGATGGGGCTGGGGGCTTCCAAGAGCCGCGTGCAATTGCTTGCATCTTGGGCGGCGCCCAGGCCCCAGCCTCACAGCGCATCTTCAAGTAGTTTGCTCGCGAGGTGAATGCAGTCCTTCCCAAGCTTGAGGCCACGCGCCCTCTCAGGTGGTCTTCGTGCGCGATCACATTCAGTTCAGCAGACCAGCTCAAGTGTGCGGCAACGGCCGGAGTCCTCCCGATGCTTTTCTCTCCAGTCATTAGCAATGTGCAGGTCATCAGGACCCTCATCGATGGCGGGGCAGGACTCAACGTCCTATCCGTCGAGACGTTCGACAATCTCCAAGTGCCATACGACCAGCTTCAGCCAACCAAGCCTTTCTCAGGAGTCACCGATGGTTCCACTTTTCCAATTGGGCAGGTTTGCCTCCGGTCACCTTCGGGCAACACAACAACTACCGCACCTAGCTCATCGACTTCGACGTTGCTCACATCCGCCTGCCGTACAACGCCATCCTCGGGTACCCAGCCCTAGCCAAGTTTATGGCAGTGACTCACCATGGTTACAATGTCCTCAAGATGCCAGGAAGCGGTGGAGTCATCACCGTACCCTATTAAGAAAGGGACGAAGTGTGCTCGCTCGAGCGTGCGTTCCAAGCCGCAGCAATCGAAGACCCAGATCGCAGGAGCAGGAGGCCTCCCGAGGCGACCCTCAAGAAGAAGAAGACCTCACCTGGCCAGAGCCACTAGGAAGCAGGCACCTCCAGAGGTATTGCGTCAGGATTCGCGCCCGGTCAAGGAGCGCCGCCCTCTCGCGCATAGGAATGCGCGCCTGGCACCCTCCTTAGGCAGGGCTCTGGGGCTCTCGCTTGGAGAGCCACCGACCTTGCCAAGGTCGCGGGGGAGGCGCTCGGGCACCACTTGGAGGGGTGCTATCAGGCATGCTTCCCTCAGAAAGGTACAAGTCAAAGGAGACAAAACCCTTAGGAGTTCATCGCAAGGAACACCCAAGAGCTACAAGAGTCCAGAGACATGCGCGACAGCCGCCGCTTACCTACCGCGGCCCCACATCCAGGCAAGGATGGAGGGCTGTGCGTCTGCGTCGATGTACTAGGGCTCAACTGAGCTGCGTCCCAGGAGCGCCTTTGGCCTTTGGCCGTAGGGCGCTGCGTGAGACCACCCCACAACTACGTTCGCATGCCCTTCATCCTGCCGAGCGCGGTCGCCGCACATCAGCACCTGTTGAGGAGCATTCTGGAGGCTCAGGAGGTTAGGCATCGCGCGGTCCTGGCGGAGGTGGCGATGGTCCCCGAAGACCTGCACGTGCCCCCAGAGCCTCCCGAGGCCCCTGGGCCTGGGGGCTCATGAGGGCCGACGTCTTCACCGCGCATCGCTCACTTCCTCAGCATCACTTCATCTTCAACATCACCAGGTGACATCTTTCAGAGTTCTACTTTCAGTTGGGAGCGCCCACAAGGCTGCACCATTCCCAGGCCGCGTGGGTCCGTCCCCTTGGCATGTATCCATTTTGGTTATGCTCTTTACTTACCCTGTTAGGGGCGCCCCTCGGGCTGCATCATCCCCACACCACTCGGGCCCGACCCAGCGGCAGTTGCTTTTCCAGCATTTACCCTAGGATGAAGTTGTTCTTTCACGCTTAATCCGATTCCCATAATTATCACCTACTGCTTGTCGTCGTGCAAAGCGCTTGCACGTTAAAAGGGGGGCGCCTGAGCATCGCGACTCGTGGGCTCTTACTGGCTCTCCAGCCCCCACCCCCTGGCCTTGACCCACGGCATCACGACCTGTCATACCAGCGGCAGCTGAGCTCGCTCGGAGGCTGGGACCTGAGGACGTAGAGCATTTGCATTCTAACAACCCTGCAGGAACACACCAATTGATAAAGGCCCAGAGCCAGGCGCAACCCGCCTCGAGGTAGGGCGTCGTGAGTCCCTCGCTGGCTCACGGGTGTAAAGATACACCTCTCCTAGCCCTACCGTGCCGGCCACGTGTCAGGGCGGGGTTGTACACGCCCCGGGGGCTCCTCCCGGAGGGGAGCCCCCTCCCACGCACCAGTGGAAGCACCATGCTCCGTGCTGGCTGACGACACCGCCGAGGAGCGGCTATGCCCGTACACATACTGAAGCGCTATGCTCCGCGCTGGTGATAAACAACTGAGGGCGGCCCATGGCCGTACCAACCTCAGGGAGCCCAGAGCTCAGTGTCTGGCACCATAGCAACGCCTCCCCTCGGGAGTGCCGCGCGAGGGGGCTGGACACGGGGGCTACGCCCGGGCCTCGCCCGAGCGCACGCCACCCAGCAAGGTCCCTTGGACCTGGTCGTCGCGCGCCACTCCCCAAGTGGAGCCAAGGTACGAAACCCGTTTGAGCGTCTAGGGGGACTCCCGAGCATCGCGACTCAGGAGCCTAACTTGCCACGCAGCCCCTCACTCCTTAGTCCCGTCCTTGGCTTCCGGTCGGGGCTAACGCTGGGTGAGGTACACGCGGGGCCGGGCCCTGCCGACGTAGAAGGATCAATCCACTTCTCGCTCCCCCCTTCCCTACTTGTTGCTCGCGCATCAAGGGGGACTCCTGAGCATCGTGGCTCAGGAGCCTGACTTGCCACGTAGCCCCTCACTCCTTATTCCCATCCTTGGTTTCCGGTCGGGGTTAACGCTGGGTGAGGTACGCGCGGGGCCGGGCCCTGCCGAAGTAGAGCGTAAACAAGTAGGAGGGGAAAATGCAAATTCCGCGAAATTCAAAGCAAATATTACAAGCCATAAGATTGTTCCACAACGCCAAACACAAGTTTTAACGCCTCCGCGAGGCATGGTGCATGTGCAGGAATAAAACAGGATGGAAGTCGCGAAGGAATCACTCCCCAGTAACGCCGTCACCGGTGGTGGAGTCACGCTGGACGGCTTCGCCTCTCGAGGTCGCAAGGCCGGCGGCACCGCGCCCGGGCAGGACGCTGGGGGAGCGGAACTTCCCCAGCAAAACCTTGGCTCGGGCCCTCACGGCCTCAGCGGCGGCACCGGCACGGTTGCCGCTCATAGGCTCCAGCAGGCTGTCGAAGTCGACGTTTGGGTCGCGCAGGTAGACATGGCCGAGGACACGCGTCAGTGCCGCAGAAGACAAGGCACGCGCCTCGGCCTCGACCGTGGGGCCAAGGCCGTCTGTGACGTCCTCAAGCGCATCAACCAAGAAGGGGAGCAGCTTGGCGGGGCCATCCTCAGCACCAGCCAACGGCTCCTCCAGGCCACTCTCATACATTGTCTTCAGTATGCCCTAGTTGGCCTCGGGAGGGCGGTTGGGTCGGAGAGGCGCCGGCCTCGCCGTCCTCTCCCCCAACAGCCGAAGGCGTCGCCCCGGCAGACGGATTCGCCCCAAGCAGGGCCGCAGAAGCCTCCTTCAACCTCTTGGCCGCAGGTGCCGGCCTGGTAAAAGAGCGCAAACGTCAAGCCTCAGTGGCAGAAACCAAGCAGAGCAAGAATCGAGCACTTACTGGACGTCGTCCATGGACTCAAGCAACCTCCGGCCAAACTTGAAGCCCGAGAGCCTGCAGCGGGGGTCAGCCTTTGGGGGCCCGGAAGCAGAAGGCGCGTCAGGAGGGATGGAGCTGGCCTTGAGACCCCCCAGGGAACAGAGCAGACCCTGGGGGAACCAGGCTCGACCTGCCCTTCCTCGTGACCGAGGAAGAGCCCTCCTTTCCTCGCCTGGCGCCGGCCTCGTCGTCGTCCGGCATGGAGCGGAGGGCCTGGGACCTGCGCCAAGGGAAGGACTCCCCCCAATCCTCGCCAGTCTCCTCCGAGTCGGAGGCTTCCTCCTCCGCCTCTTCTTCCTCCTCTTCCCCGCTGGAGCTGCCGGAGGACAAGTTCACCGTCGTCAAGACCGCCAGATCTTCGGGAGCTGCCGTGGGCACCAGCCCCTCACCGTTGAAGGTGGGCATGGTGTTCACCACCAGCTCCCAGTCGTCACGAAGGAACAAGGGGACGGGGGTGCCCATCGGGCTCGCCACGTCTCCCCCAACCAAGGAATGGAGGGCCGTAGCCAGATCCTCATCGGTCAGGGCCTCGGAGCTCAGGCGCAGGGCGGTGTCTGCTCCTCCAAGCCTCCACAGTGGGGGCGGGTGCTCCTGGAGCGGAGCCACCCGGTGCTCCAAGAACTCCCTCAGGAGCGTGGCCCCGGTTAACTTCGCCGACTCCGAGTTGCTTGGTCTCAGGTCCGCGTTCATCCTCCTCAACACCGCCTTCGCGCGAGGGTCGACGAGCTCCACACGGGACCATGCGTCAACGGACTTAGGTTGCCCCGTGGGCAATACCAGACGAGGGTGGAGGCGCCCAACATCCATCATGACCCACTTGCTCTGGTATCCTTCAATACTCTTCCCAGGCTTCGAGATGGCGTTGGAGCTGGAATATGCAATGAAGCTCGCGCATGCGGAGACCTGAGCACCAGAAACCCGGAAGGAGAAAAAGTGGCGTAGCAAGGCCACCGAGGGCTTCACACCAACATGAGCCTCGCAATAGTAGGCGAAAATCGCCAGGAGAAGGACAGAGTTGGGGTGGAGATGCAGAGCCTGCATGTTGTATTGGCGGAGAATGGCATGGAAGAACTCAGAGAAAGGAGGCACCAGACCAGCGACAATGGCGCTCACGAAGAACGGGTAGAAGGTGCTCCCCTTGCCCTCAAGCTGATCGGAGCCGACTTTGAGCACAGTCGCTCCCTCGCTGCCCTGCGCCATCATCATCAGGCGCGCGAGGGCGAGGTTCTTCTCCGACAAATTCAGGGAATCCAGGGCCGGTGAGTACCAAGCATCAGCCGGGGACTTGCGAGGCGCCATGGCGTGCCGGATGCGAAGGATTGAGACGGAGCTGGAGGATTTCGGGAGCAAGAGGAAGGAGAACGAGAAAGGGGATCTAGGGCAAGGCGGACGAGAGCGGGGCAAGTAAGCCTGGCCAGGGCACCCCCTTTTGTTAGTCGTGCAGTTGCCGAGGCATCGTGGGAAGTGCAGATGCCCATGCCCAATCAACCGCCACACGGCGCCCAAGGCCGCAGGCTGTTAGGGCCCGTGGCGCTTCACGCTTGCCCCTTCGCTTCTCTGCTAAGCCAAGCCCGCGCGCGCCTTGGGCCCGGGGGCTACTGTCGGCGTTCTGGGAACGGGGGTCCCCAGACTTGCCTGCCTGCGGCCTGCGGCGTGGCTCAAGCGGGGGCCCAGCACGGCCCATCTTCATCAGCTCAAGCTCAAGACCCTCGCGAGGGGCCAAGCCTCGCGGGGCGAACGACAGGAAGCTTCCTCAGAGGCAGCCTCATCAGGCAGGCTCGCGAGGAGGCGGAGAGATCAATGCAAGGGTACCTCGCGAGGAACCCGTGACGCAAGCCATGACGATCGAGACCAGGTGGGCGCCGGCCAGCGCAGTGTCCTTGTTTCCCCTTTGGTGCAAAGGGGGCAAGCACAGGCCAAGGCATCAAGCAAAGGTTACCATCCCGGTGCAACAAGACCAAGACCAGCTGGACAGCAGGACGGAGGTTACCGTGGAGCCCAAGACAACGTCATCGCTAGTGCTTTTGGCAGCCAAAGACCACCTTTGGTCAGGATAACTTGTACTAGATGTTCCCCTTCGAAATGGCCAATTGTTGGCGCCCTTCCCGATCATTATTTGGGGAGAGGCCCAGGGCCTCTATAAATAGAGCTAGCCACCACAGAAGGACGGGACGGCTGGAAATCTGGTAGAACCATAGCAGAGAGAGAGGAAGAGGCGACTGAACTCGCCCTAGCAGTTCATCGCACCAGCTCAAGAACACCTCCCGCGAGGCTGTTCTTCCCTTGTACTATCCATCATCAGCCCAGAGGCAATCCACCACACCACACACTGGAGTAGGGTATTACACCACAACGGTGGCCCGAACCAGTATAAACCTCGTGTCTCTTGTGTTGTTCATCATTTTCATCTTAGTTCGCACGAGAGGATCGGACGTAGATGGGTAGGGGAGAGATCTCTGCGTGCACCCCAGTGTTCGAACCTCAAGGCTCTGCCGGAACCCGAAACCCGACAGCGACGGTGACGCGGCGCTGCGGCAAGGGGCAGCGGCGGCGGCGAGGCGCGGGAGGCGGCACGGGCGACGGCGGTGCGGCGAGGGGCGGCAGCGGTGGCGAGGCGCGGGAGGCGGCACGGGCGACGGCGGTGCGGCGAGGGGCGGCGGCGGCGGCGAGGCGCGGCTCAGGAGGTGGCTGCGGGGCGGCGGGGTTTGGTGGTGGTGGCGGGGGGCTTGGGGCGACATATAAAGGGGGGAGGGGTGGCTTGGAGGAGGGGGCAAGGCGGCGGCAGAGGAGTCCGGCTCGGACTCCTGTCCGAGTCGGCGGTGGCGGCGGCGCGCATCCTGGGGGAGACGGCGGCGCGGGGAGATGGGCCGGCCCGACTCGGTTTCGACCCAGTCGGCGCCCGAAGCTTTTTTTAAACAATTCCACCGAACAGAAAATAAATCCTAGAAAATAAAATAAAAATCTAAAAATGCCAAAACAAATTTTCACCGTCTAAATGAAATATTTTGAACGAGATGAACATTTTCTTGGCCCTAAAATGCAATTTTGAAAACGTGCAATTTTTCTAATGCAAATTAAATATGATATGCATGAGTGATCTATGTATAACATTCCAAATTGAAAATTTGGGATGTTACAAACTTGCAAGCCCAAGGAAACAGCGGAGCTGCTTCACATTCTGAGGCGGTTCTCAATTCACAATTGTAGACACCTTCTCAGGATTAACTATGTCCTTGGCGGAGATGATATGCCCAAGGTAGAGAAACTCATCGAGCCAAAACTCGCACTTTGAAAACTTCGCATAGAACTGATGTTCTCTGAGTTTGTCCAGCACCAATCTCAAATGCTTGGCATGATCCTCTTTGTTCTTCGAAAAGACCAAAATATCATCAAGATACACCAAGACGAAATCATTTGTGTAAGGGTTGAAGATGAAGTTCATCATGCGAGAGAATGTTGGAGGAGCATTGACAAGGCCGAAAGACATGACAGTGTATTCGTAAGAACCATAGCTTGTTCTGAATGCTGTCTTGGGGATATCTTGTTCATGAATGCGAATCTGATGATAGCCCATACTAAGGTCAAGCTTGGAGAATACTTGTGTTGGCGTTCTGGGAACGGGGGTCCCCGGACTTGCCTGCCTGCGGCCTGCGGCGTGGCTCAAAGGGGAGCCCAGCGTGGCCCATCTTCACCAACACAAACCCAAGACCCTCGCGAGGGGCCAAGCCTCGCGGGGCGGACGATGCGGAGCTTCCTCAGGCGTGGCCTTGTCAGGATGGCTCACGAGGAGGCAGAGAGATCAAGGCGGGGTACCTCACGAGGTGCCCGTTACGCAAGCCATGACGACCGGGGTGCCAGGCGGGTGCCAGCCCGCGTAGTGTCCTCCCTTCCTCTTTGGTGCAAAGGGGGCAAGCGCAGCCGCGGAGTACCGAGGCATCAGGCAAAGGTTGCCATTTCGATGCAACGAGACCAAGACCAGGAGGACTACGAGAAGGAGGTCACCGTGGAGCCCAAGACGGCGTCATCACCAGAGCTTTGCGCAGGTGAAGACTACTTTTGTCAGGATAGCCGATACTAGCTGTCCCCCTTCAAATTAGCCCGCCATTGTTGGCTCCCTTCCCGCTCGATATTTGGGAAGAGGACCGGGGCCTCTATAAATAGGACTAGCCACCCACAGAGCAAAGGGAGCTCGGAAGAAAAGAGAGGGATCGAAGGAGAGATCAGGTAGAGAGAGAGAGAAGGGTGACTGAGCTCCTCCCAGCAGTTCATCGCCCCAGCCAGGAACAGACCCTCGCGAGGCTGTTCTTCCTTGTATTGTTCATCATCATCAGCCCAAGAGGCAATCCACCACACCACACACTGGAGTAGGGTATTACACCACAACGGTGGCCCGAACCAGTATAAACCCTGCGTCTCTTGTGCTGTTCTTTCCTTAGTTGAGATCCTAGCAAGGCGGAGGAGTGCAGGTAGGTAGGAGGAGAAATCTCCGCGCGCACCCCAGTGTTCGAACCTCAAGGGTCTGCCGGAACCCGAAATCCGACATTTGGCACGCCAGGTAGGGGTATGTCGGGATTCGTCTTCCATGACCCCGTTCTCCTCCGACCATCACGCCCATGTCTGACGCTCGTCGGGCCCGCGCCGAGCGCCGGGCCACACTCGCTTCCCGCGTCGCCAAGACAGCCCCTATCGGCGGGCGTCCTCGCCGTTCCCTGTCACCTGCCGTCAACGCCGCCACCGGCCCGGCGGGGGACGAGAAGCAAGCATCGTCCCAGCATCCGTCCGTGCGGCAAGACGGCTGCACCGCGACTCCCTCGCTCACCCCAGCTGGTTCTTCGTCCCGCGCGCTCCGCCCGCCCATGGAGGCTCGAGCTGCACTCATCGCGGAAAACGAGCTCCTGCGCTACCGTCCCGTCGACGACGTCTACGAAGAATGGCTCGACCGTGTCGCCGAGCTCGTCCGTGCCGCAGGGGGCTCTCCTGCGCCGTCCGTTCAGCTGCACCGCACCCCGCCCCGCGCGGGCAATGAAGGTCCAGCGGCGCCCCGGCCGCCTCCTCCGCAGGAAGGCGCCATGGCTCCAAGGCGCGTGGCCCCTGGGCGGAACCCGCTCCGTCAGGCGCCAGCGCAGCAAGAGCAGAGCTGTCAAGAAGTCCCTCGCCCGCAAGAAGCTGCCCGGGCACTCCCTGCTCCAGCACGTCGCGACCATGCTCCTTCCCCCGCGCGTCAAGACCCCGCGCTGCTCCCAGCTGCAGCGCGTGGGGACATGCAAGACCAAGCTCCTCGTCATCCAAGGCCTCCCGTGGCCACAGCAGGCTGCCGCGCCTTCACCGCCGAGCTATGCAGCGTCGCGTGGCCCGGCAAGTTCAAGCCAGACTTGCCTCCTTGCTACGACAGCACGGCTGACCCTGCGGAGTTCCTGCAGCTCTACGGGCTGGGCATCGAAGCTGCCAACAGAGACCAGAAGGTCATGGCGAACTGGTTCCCCATGGCACTCAAGGGAGGGGCCCGCACCTGGCTCCTGAACCAGGCTCCAGGCACAATCTCTTCCTGGGACGAGATGCGCACCCGCTTCATCGCCAACTTCCAAGGCACTCGCGACCGGCCACCCGCCGTGAGAGACATGCGCCGCATCAAGCAACAGCCCGGGGAGACCCTGCAGAAGTACATCCAGCGCTTCAACAACGCGTGCCTCAAGATTCCCAAGGTGACTGAGGAGGCCATCATCTCGGCCTTCTCCGACGGCGTGCGCGACGTCAAGATGAAGGAGGAGCTGGCGATGCATGAAGACCTGTGCACTTCCTTGGAACTGTTCAACTTGGCAACCAAGTGCGCCAGGGCCGAGGAAGGGCGTCTCTCCCTCCTCGAGCTGCCTGCCGCAGACCCAGAAGAAAAGAAGCCCAAGGCCAAGGATGTGAAGCGCAAGGGGGCTGCCGTGCTCGCGGCAGAACCAGACACCAAGCGGGGCAGTGATCAGCCTAAACCTTCAAAGGGCAGCCGGTACTATGTGTACCACGACCTCCACACCCACAACACCAACGAATGTCAAGAGCTCCGAGCCGTGCGAGAAGGAAAGATCGGCCGTCGCCCTGACCGCAATGACCGGGGCTACGGTCAAGGAGGAGGAAGGAACACAGGACGCTGGGAAGACCGTGGCCCGTGCCAAGGGTGGCGCGATCAACCTTGCGAGGATCGCTGGCAAGACCCGCCTCGCGAGGGAGGCTGGAGAGATCGGCCTCGCGAGGGAGACTGGAGGGATCAGCCTCGCGAGGATCGCCCGCAAGTCAACGCATGCCTCCCACCGCTGCCATCGCAGCCAAGGAGAAACGAGGACCGCAACCAGGACGAGGGGGCTGGGGGCTTCCAGGAGCCGCGCGCGATCGCCTGCATCCTGGGCGGGGCACAAGCCCCAGCCTCTCAGCGCATCTTCAAGAAGTTCGCCCGCGAAGTGAACGCAGTCCTCCCCAGGCTCGAAGCCACGCGCCCTCTCAGGTGGTCGGCGTGCGCCATCACGTTCAGCTCAGCAGATCAGCTCAAGTGTGCGGCTATAGCCGGAGTTCTCCCGATGCTTTGTTCCCAAATCATCAGCAACGTGGTGGTCACCAAGACCCTCATCGATGGCGGGGCAGGGCTCAATGTCCTGTCTGTGGAAACATTCGACAACCTCCAAGTGCCCTACAGCCGGCTTCAGCCAACCAAGCCTTTCTCCGGTATCACCGATGGCTCCACGGTCCCGATTGGGCAGGTCCGACTGCCTGTCACCTTCGGGGCATGCGACAACTACCGCACCGAGCTCATCGACTTCGACGTCGCTCACATTCGCTTGCCGTACAACGCCATCCTTGGGTACCCAGCGCTGGCCAAGTTCATGGACGTAACTCACCACGGCTACAACATCCTCAAGATGCCAGGAAGCGGCGGAGTCATCACGGTGCCATGTGAAGAGAAGGACGCGGTGTGTTCCCTGGAAGGAGCCTTTCAGGCCGCGTCACTGGAAGACCCGGATCGTGGAAGCAGGAGGCCTCCCGAGACCGCCCCTAAGAAGAAGAAGACATCGTCCGGCCCGACCACCCAGGAGGCAGCCCCCTCTGGGCCCACGCCTGCCCAGGGGGAACCTCCTTCCATCGCATAGGAAAGTGCGCCTGGTGCCCTCCTCAGGCAGGGCTCGGGGGCTCTCCCCTGGAGGGCCACCGACCTAGCCAGGGTCACGAGGGAGGCGCTTGGGCACCACATGGAGGTGTGTTTCGAAGCACGTTTCCCTCAAGAAGGAGCAAGGCAAGGAGACCCAGACCCTCAGGAGTTCGTCAGCAAGGCCATTCAGGAGCTACAGGAGTCAAGAGTCATGAAAGGCGGCCGCCGCCTACCAGCAGTGGCTCCCCATCCAGGCGAGGATGGTGGGCTGTGCGTCTGCATCGACATACCAGGGCTCAACCGAGTCGCCTCTCTGGAGCGCCTCTGGCCCTCGCGAGTGGGGCGCTGCGGAGGCCCACCCCACAGCTATGTTCGCATGCCTTACGGCTTGCCGAACGCGGCTGGCACGTACCAGCGCCTCATGAGGGGCATCATGGGGGCACGAGAGGCCAGGCATTCCGCAGCCCTGGCAGGGATGGAGATGGCCCGTGAGGAGCCGTCAGCGCCTCCGAAGCCTCCCGAGGCCCCTAGGCCTGGGGGCTCGTGAGGATCGGCTCCCGCAGCCCACTGAGCCTGCTACATCGACGCTCCTTCGTCCTCAACATCATCAGGTGACATCTTTCGAGTTTTATTTCCAGCTGGGAGCGCCCCCCCAGGGCTGCATTATTCACAGGCCCCGTGGGTCTGTCCCTGCGGCGTGTATCCCTTTTTTATTCCATGTTGTTAGCTTACCTTGTTGGAGGCGCCCCTCGGGCTGCATGATTCCCAAGCCGCTCGGGCCAGGCCCAGCGGCATGTATCCCATTTGCGTTTATTTCTGATTATGTGTTAGACCCACCATGCTTGATTATTTGATGCCGGTCCACGGCACCTCTTCTTCTCCATGCTGACCACTTGCACGTTAAAGGGGGGGTACCTGAGCATCGCGACTCAGGGCTCTTACTGGCTCTCCAGCCCTCACCCTCTGGCCTTGTCCATGGCATCGCGACCTGGCATACCAGCGACGGCTGAGACCAGCTCGAGGGCCGGGACCCGAGGACGTAGAGTGCCGACATCTAACCAAATTTGCAGGGACACATCACAAGATAAGGCCCAGTGCCAGGCGCAACCCGCCTAGAGGTAGGGCCCCGTGAGTCCCGCGCTGGCTCACGGGTGCCCAGATACACCTCACCAGGCCCTACCGTGCCCCCTCCCACGTACTAGTGGAAGCACCATGCTCCGTGCTAGCTGACGACACTGCCGAGGAGCGGCTATGCCCGTACACATACGGTAGCGCTATGCTCCGCGCTGGTGATAAACAACTGAGGGTGGCCCCCGGGCCGCACCAACCTCAGGGATCCCGGAGCTCAGTGTCCAGCCTCATCGTAACGCCTCCCCTCGGGAGTGCCGCGCGAGGGGGCTGCGGCTGGGTCACACCCAGACGCATGCCGCCCAGCCAGGTCCCCCCGGGCCTGGTTCGTTGCGTGTCTCTCCCCGAGCGGAGCCAAGGTACGAAGGCCGTTTGAGCGTCAAGGGGGACTCCTGAGCATCGTGACTCAGGAGCCTAACGGGTCACGTAGCCCCTCACTCCGTGGCCCCGTCCTGGTTTCCGGTCGGGACCAACGCTGGGTGAGGCACGCGCGCGGCCGGTCGGGACTACAAGACGGAGGTCACCGTGGAGCCCAAGACGGCGTCATCACCGGAGCTTTGTGCAAGCGAAGACTACTTTTGTCAGGATAGCCGATACTAGCTGTCCCCCTTCAAATTAGCCCGCCATTGTTGGCTCCCTTCCCGCTCGATATTTGGGAAGAGGACCAGGGCCTCTATAAATAGGACCAGCCACCCACAGAGCAAAGGGAGCTGAGAGGTTGGAAGAAAAGAGAGGGATCGAAGGATAGAGAAGATCAGGTAGAGAGAGAGAGAGAAGGGTGACTGAGCTCCTCCCAGCAGTTCATCGCCCCAGCCAGGAACAGACTCTCGCGAGGTTGTTCTTCCTTGTATTGTTCATCATCATCAGCCCAAGAGGCAATCCACCACACCACACATTGGAGTAGGGTATTACACCACAACGGTGGCCCGAACCAGTATAAACCCTGCGTCTCTTGTGCTGTTCTTTCCTTAGTTTAGATCCTAGCAAGGCGGAGGAGTGCAGGTAGGTAGGAGGCGAAATCTCCATGCGCACCCCAGTGTTCGAACCTCAAGGGTCTGCCAGAACCCGAAATCCGACAACTTGAGCACCCTGGAGTTGTTCGAATAGCTCATCGATGGGGAAGTTGGTACTTGTTCTTTATGGTCTTCTTATTCAATGGACGGTAAGGATTACCCAATCACAAACCAAATATCTGCGGGAAGAAATACTAGAGCTACATGAATTCCCACCTATGAAACTCCCGAAACTTTCTGGTTATGCAATCAGGCGTTGGGGATACAGGGGAAGCACAATATCTCACCCAAAACTAGCAAATCCTACATCCAGTTGTATCCATCCTTCAACACATAACCAAGAAACCTTCGGAAATCATTTACCTCAACCTTCAAAAAGCATCCGTTATACGAGTTTTGGCAATTCTCCCGAACTCCCGCCCCAGTATTGGGTGGCGTAGAGCTTATCTCACCAACAACTGCATAAAGGATATTTTCGATGCCATCGAACTCGGGTATTCCAGAACTGCAACGATAAAATTGTGACGACAACACCTCGGAGCTCAACTCCCCGGGACACTGCCAGAACCCCTAAATGTCAGGAGGCACCAAGAACAATGTTCTCGTCACAAAATCATCGAAACGATTCCAAGATACCCGCGTGATCCTAAAAAAAATTCGTGAAATTTGAGGAGAGAAGAGTCAAAACTCTATGCCAGGAGACCTCACCAGAGCGATGAAGGGACTGAGAAGTAAAAAGAGTCCTACTCTCCGATATATATAATCCTAAAATACTCAAAACATTATTATAGACTCAACAACGCCAGCGATTCGATCAAGCAGGGGGCTCCTAAGTCGGTTAAGGCTCTGATTACCAACTTGTAACACCCACGATGTGGCTATATCTCCCACGTGTTGGAGCATGACTTAGAGGCATAACCGCATCGTAGGCATGTCGCAAGAGGGGTAATCTTTACACATCCCATGTACTGAATAAGATAGAGATAAAGAGTTGGCTTACAATTTCCACTTCACATAATACATAAACATAACATTACATCATCCAGAATACAATCAAGGTCCGTCTACGGAACTAAAATAAGGACAACCCCAAATGTGATAGATCCCCGATCGCCCCAACTGGGATCCACTACTGATCGTCTGGAAAGGAAACATAGTAACGTCCTGAATCCTCGTCGAACTCCCACTTGAGTTCGGTCGCATCCCCTGTAATGGCATCATCGGCACCTGCATCTGGTTTTGGAAGTAATCCATGAGTCACGGGGACTCAACAATCTCACACCATCACGATTAAGACTATTTAAGCTTATGGGTAGGAAAAGGTAGTGAGGTGGAGCTGCAGCAAGCACTAGCATATATGGAGGCTAACTTACGCAAATGAGAGCGAGAAGAGAAGCAAGGCACGGTCGAGAAACAATAAGATCAAGAAGTGATCTTGAAACTACTTACGTTCAAGCATAACACGAAACCGTGTTCAATTCTCGGACTCCACCGGAAAGAGACCATCAGGACTACACACGCCATTGATTCATTTTAATTAAGTTAAGTGTCAAGTTTTCTACAACCGGATATTAACAAATTCCCGTCTGCCCATAACCGCGGGCACTGCTTTAGAAAGTTCAAAACCCTGCAGGGGTGTCCCAACTTAGCCCATCACAAGCTCTCACGATCAACGAAGGATATTCCTTCTCCCAGGACAACCCGATCATACTCGGAATCCCAGTTACAAGACATTTCGACAGTGGTAAAACAAGACCAGCAAAGCCACCCGAATGTGCCGACAAATCCCGATAGGATCTGCCCATATCTCATTCTCAGGGCACACCGGATTGTCCAAGATTCCGGTAGGCCAAACCAGAGTTGCCCCTGGTGGCCACCGGCTGCTGACAGGTTGGACCAACACTCAGAGGAGCACTGGCCCGGGGGTTTAAAATAAAGATGACCCTTGAGTCCGCGAAACCCAAGGGAAAAAGGCTTAGGTGGCAAATGGTAAAACCAAGGTTGGGCCTTGCTGGAGGAGTTTTATTCAAGGTGAACTATCAAGGGGTTCCCATTATAACCCAACCGCATAAGGAACACAAAATCAAGGAACATAACACCGATATGACGGAAACTAGGGCGGCAAGAGTGGAACAAAACACCAGGCATAAGGCTGAGCCTTCCACCCTTTACCAAGTATATAGGTGCATTAAAGTAAACAAGATATAATAATGATATCCCAACAATAATCATGTTCCAACAAGGAACAAACTCCATCATCACCTGCAACTAGCAACGCTATAAGATGGGCTGAGCAAAGCGGTAACATAGCCAAACAATGGTTTGCTAGGACACGGTGGGTTAGAGGTTTGACATGGCAATTTGGGAGGCATGATATAGCATGTGTAGGTATCACGACATAGCAAATGAGCGAGCAACTAGCAAGCATAAGATAGAAGTGATTTCGAGGGTACGGTCATCTTGCCTGCAAAGTTCTCCGAGTTGACATAAGCTTGATCCTCGTAAGTGTACTCAACGGGTTCCTCGATCATGAACTCGTCTCCCGGATCTACCCAAGGCAAGAACACAAGCAAAAGGAAAACACAATCAACCACGGTGCAATTCGTAGGCAACATGATGCAAAGCATGGCATGATATGCGGGATGTGCTATGCAATGCATATGCGTGCTCCGGAAGATAAAGATTGAACCAGGCCTCAAATCGGCAAACCAAGTGTGCTGCTGGACAGATGAGGTGATTTCGGTCGAAATCGATATAAAGATCACTGGAATCGGATACACGGTTTGCAAATGGCAAGCAAAACAAGAATGTCACTATTCTGCGATTAACAACACGATGCCATCTAAAATGCAACAAGAAACTAAGCTACTGCACTCTAACATAGCAACAAAGCACATGGCAGTGATCTACTCAAGATGCTTGACAAAATATGAACACTGAGCTACGGCTAAATCACAAAATAGCAGGTTCAAATAAGCATGGCAAAAGTGCAAAAGATATCAGCATCACAGACTTGGTGAAAAAACTAACATGTCAGGAATTAACATCACGAAGCAAAGTTTAGAGCAAGAAACAACATGCTACAGGAAAAGAACATAGCAAAGCAAGGCATGTCAAGAATCTACTCAAAGCATATAAAAAAAGTCCCTTACTGACCATAAGCCAAAAAGGATCAGAAGAAATGATGGCACCCTTGTAAACATAGCAAGTTTCGTTAACAGATTCAGACTTAGCAGAAAACTGGACATGGCATCAACAGAATTACGAAGGCATCTTTGCGAGCTCGATGCACTCATCACAAGGCATTGCATGACAAGATAAACATACTACCAGCAAGAAGACATGTTCATGAAACTAACCAAAGAAAGAACTATCTCATAGCATGCATGGATCAACTACAACAACGTTGGAAAAATTGATTAACACGTAAACAATCTGCCAGGAACATTTTATAGCAAAAGTAGAGCAAGATTGAGTCATGCTAGGGCACTCCATAAATGCAAACAGGGACATGGATGGATAAAGCACAACGATATGTCCAAATCATCCTTACTGAACATACTCAAAAGAAGCATGGATCTCACTGTAGCAACATGAATACATGGCATAAAAAAATAACAGCAGACAAAGACTTAGTGAAACTCTAAGTCTCTGAAATCAGCAATATTACGAGAGCTACTCTGCATGCATGTGCTAGTCACCACATTGATCACAAAAATACATGGAATACACCCCTATAAAGATGGCATGGCATATCCCAAAACACATGTAGAGCTCAAGTCCATATGCGGCACACAATAATCATGGGAAAAATGACAAATGCTCATAATTTGCTAAGAAACATCACCTAACATTTTATAGCACTCCTACAACAGTCATTAGGGCATCAAGATGGACGCAAACAAGCATGGCGCAATGGAACAAAATGAAGATCACATCCAGATGAACAATTTGATATATGGCACGCGCAAAACGGATGTATGGATGAGGAGATATGGCATGTAGAACAGGGCTAGAAAATACAGCCGAAAAGGGACTCAGATGAAAAAGAGAGGTCAACCTAGGGTTTACTGTAGCACGTGGATCGAGGCAGATCAGGGATTGCCGGAGTTGGAGAGAAGGCCGGAGAGGAGGTGCGCCGGCGAGGAGCGGCGTGGCTCCGGCGCTCGCCGGCGACGGGAGGAGGCGGCGGCGCGATGTTGAGGACGGCGCGAGAGGCGGTGGCCGGCGAGGAGCTCGGCGGGCGGCGGCCGGAGCGCGTGGGCCAGTGGCGCAGGCGGTCGACGGCAACGCTCGCCGGAGTTGCGAGCGGCAGCGCGACGGGCGGCGGACGGCGCGGTGCCGGGCAAAGGCGGCGGCGGACGATGCAGGGAGATCCCGAGCGGCGGGCGGCGGCGCTGGGCCCACGGGGGCCGGACGCGGGCCTGGTGGGCGCGGGGCAGCGGAGGCTGAGGTGGTGGCACGTGATTCAGCGGAGGGGGCGGTGCGGACACGTCCGACCAGGACAGACGTGTCCGGCGGCGCGAGGAGAGGGTGAGTTAGGGTTGGACTGCGCGAAAATTTCGGAAGGGGCACATATTTATAGGTAGATGGAGCTAGGAGAGTCCAAATGAGGTGCGATTTTCGGCCACGCGATCATGATCGAACGGCCGAGAGGATGGAGGGGGTTTGGACGGGTTATTGGGCCACTTTGCAGGTGTGTTGGGCTGCAACACACACGAGGCCTTTCCGTTTCCCAGGTTAACCGTTGGAGTATCAAACAGACTCCAAATGGCACGAAACTTGACAAGCGGTCTACCGGTGGTGTACCAAGGCCGCTTGGCAAATCTCGGTCCATTCCGAGAATGTTTAACACCCGCTCACGAAAAGAGGCAAAAGGGGGCGCTAGAGGACATATGAGCGCCGGATTGCAAAACGGACAACGAGGAAAATGCTCGGATGCATGAGAGGAACACGTATGCAAATGCGATGCACATGATGACATGATATGAAATGCATGACATGGACAAAATGCAAAACGAAGACGAAACCCAACCATGGGGAAATATCATAACTTAGAGCCGAAAATGGCAAGAGTTGGAGTACAAATATGGTAAGTTACATCCGGGGCGTTACACTTCCGTACAGGGTTTTATTGGCCGACGGCCCGAGCAGATGCACAAGACCTTGTCCAACGTTGCGTCGGATGCCAACTATTTGCCAACCAAAGCCATATGCCCCCCACTGCCTTACAAACAATCCCCATCACTTGGCCTTTGCAGTCTGGGGACTCGATATGGTCGGACCCCTTAAAGGAGGAAGCCATAAGAGAAAGTATCTGCTGGTCATGGTGGATAAATTCACTAAGTGGATAGAGGCTAAACCAGTCAAAACGGTCGAAGCGGGGACGGTAATAGATTTCATATCCGGCATGGTACACCGTTATGGTGTCCCACACAACATAATCATCGATAATGGCTCTAATTTCACAGCCGATGAAGTGAAAACCTGGTGTGCTAATCTAGGCATTAAGCTCGATTATGCCTCTGTCTATCACCCGTAGACAAACAGTCAAGTCGAACGGCCTAATGGTCTTATTATGAGTGGCATCAAACCTAGACTAGTGCGGTCTTTGAAACAATCAGACAAGAACTGGGTGGAGGAACTTGAATCCATACTCTGGGGGCTGCAGACCACGCCCAACTGCACTACTGGATATACAACTTTCTTCATGGTGTACGGTGCAGAAGCAGTGTTACCCTACGATATTATTCATGACTCACCTCGAGTGCGCATGTACGAAGAGAGAGAAGCCGAGCTTGATCGGCAGGACAGCTTAGATGCCCTGGAGGAGGAGTGTGACGTTGCAAAAGCCCGTTCCGCATTTTATCAATAGCTGGCTCACAGGTATCAAAACACAGAAGTACGGGCCAAGACTTATAACATTGGCGAACTCGTTCTATGCCTGTCAAAGAAGAAAAAGGACAAACTCAAGCCCAAGTGGGAGGATCCCTTCAACATTGACGAAGTTCTCACCGGAGGAGCGTACCGCCTGCGTGATGCGTCAGACAATAACCTAGAGCCGAACCCCTGGAACGCGGCCAGACTCCGACGATTTTATGCCTAGCGCCAAACTTTGTGTTCGTCTCCTTCCTCCTATTATTAATGCTATTTTCTCTCTCTCTTTTCGTTTTAATCTCTTCTCATTTTGTTCTTTAGCCCTATGGCTTTAGTACGGCTAGACCGTCCTCCCCTGATGCGTACATCTCCACATATGTACGTTCATTATACCTGGGGGTTTCTCATACAGAAGCTTGCTATTATTCTTTGAGCATCAAGCTCACCACATATGCGTTTTTCCGTATGTACCTTTTCTTCACCATTATATGCATCGATATGACTTGAGTTTTTGCCAAGTTGGGTTTCCTGGCTCCTGTGCTTATGCCTACGTTCCCATTAGTTCGGCTAGGGCATAAAGGGAGCACCTCTGCGATTGTTACTGCCGGTTCATCCGGATGTGTACCTCAGACTGGGTGAAGCCGAAAGCTAGCGTTCTTAAGGGAATATTAGGTCGGAAAATTAAAGATGTTTCCGCATTCACTCCATTGTGAAACCCCAGAAGTTACTTACTCTGCGATTTTTTCAATCAAAGTTCGGACATGCACGTTAAACGCATGCACACCCAGGGAAAGGAACCCTTAACGGAACTATTCTCTCTGGAAGATGTTTCTTACATAAGGTAATATAAAATAACTAGCCGGATACACATTGTCTGTTCAAGCAACTATGACCCCTACGCCTGGTTCCCATGCATACCCCGGTATATTCTATCGTTAGG
Organism: Triticum urartu; assembly: GCF_056163025.1. Taxonomy (NCBI): domain Eukaryota; kingdom Viridiplantae; phylum Streptophyta; class Magnoliopsida; order Poales; family Poaceae; genus Triticum; species Triticum urartu. Next base: position 174,495,497 of record NC_141874.1, on the reverse strand, counting down.
GTATTCGGAAACACTCCGCACCTTCGGGTCCAGAGGTCGAAGCGAAAAGGTCGGCCATGACAATTGTTTTTTATTATCTAGCTAGAAGGAAAGTACATAGTCACTTAGGACTCAAAAACTTCCTCCTCTATACCGTCCAACAGGCGGTCTAATTTACAATCCTGTTGGGAGTATCTAGCAGCCACCTCTACTTGGCCAATACTAAACTAATGGGAATTTCTTCCCCATTTGACCCTAGTGGTCCGACCCGGGCCATGTGATTCGGATCCAGCTTGGTATATCGTGTTCTTACCATGGCCCAGGCCTCTCGCGCACCCTCTCGGTAGGCCGATATCTTCCATAATCGGATACGCCGCCGTGCTCCCTTGAACAGCTCTACAAGCTTCTCCATACTCCCTGGAGGGGAGTCGGATGGCCATAAGGCCTTGGCTACACTCCGCATTGCCAGCCGAGCTTGCTCGTGCAACTGCGACAACCCTTGTTGAAGATCACTTGATGATCCAGACACCTCCTCTTCGGGACGGCCCGTCAATATACCTGCAATCACAGCTATATCAGCTACTTTACTTCCAAATTATTATAAGGTAAATACGGCCACATACTGAATATGCCGCCTCGTAGTTTTTTGTTCTCCTTCACAGACTTGGCTAGCTGGGCCCGCACATCCTTCAGCTCTTCGCCCAGCTGGGTGTTTGCATCTTGGAGTTTGTTTTTCTCCTGTCTGACACGGGTCAAAACCCGCTCGCCTGGGGCATGCAGTCTTTTTGATTCTTTTTCCTCCAATTGATCCGATGATCCTGTTATGAGATAAAGCCGCAGTGTTAACACGGTCGCTATGCAATAACTGTTTCTCGATGGAGGGAAATATCACCGGAGGACGCCGCTTTGGATTTTTCCAGTTCGGCGGCCACTGCGTTCAACTGCGTCTGGCACTTTTCTAGCTCTTGGGCTAGCACGTCGTTCTTCTCCGACAGAAATTGGTCATGCAACAATCCTCAAATCAGTTGTCCCAACTAGTTTAAGTCTTGGGGGCTACTGGCATATGGTTATCGTAGTTAGACAAAGTAAACTTACCTGCACATCTTTTAAATGCTGCTTTGTGGCTCTGTTAAGCCCATCTCGAGTAGCTTGGATATATGCATCAGCCGAGGTGAAGGCGTTAAATGCCTCTTCTGGAAAGCCAGGGTCTTGTATAACGGCCCTGCGGCGCCGACGATTCATGGCACTCTCCACTTCCAAGTTGGTGACGGATACGTCATCCGAATCCTCGGCTGGAGGACAGTACGACATCACCCCCGCATCAGCCCCCGTCTTCACAGCAGCATCTGGATCCTGGCTGTTGGAAGTATGGCCGGCGGGACCCCGGATATAGTCTGGCGCAGCTTTATCCTGATATAGGGTAAACGGAAAGGTCACAGTTGGATGTGACTGCCAAGGTGCATATTTTCAAATTCATACCTCTTTGATGAAGGCTCGGCCGTATCTTCGTTTGCCTTCCTCTTCAAAGGCTTGCCTAGTGTGGGGGACGCTCTCTTCGGAGATGCCCCCGGGGCAGCATGGCGCGCCGAGCGCCTCCCCTTTTGAGCACAGGACAATGCGGTGGGTAAGGAGGAATGCGATAACTCTCTTGGATAAGGTATCTCTGGATTACTTACATGTGAAGCAGGAAGGAGCCGGGGTAATCGGCGATGATGGGTACATCTGTACCGTCATAGCTCATCTGATAGAATATTCCATCCTCGAGCTCCACAAATATGTCTGGATCTTCCTCATATCCGGGGTCAAGATCCCGGTTGCGATTCTCCGGATGAGGGGCAGGGTCATGGATCCCCTCGACAGCCTTTCACCATTCCTGCTATAAGTAGATAAGATACTGCCTGTCAAGAATGATTCAGGGATAGGAGTAAAATAGTGGAGCTGAAGCTTACTCGGCTGGGAGGATTATACATGGAAAATCCGTCTCGATATTGGAGACGGGTGAACTCCTCCTTCTCCCCTTTATACAGCTCGGCCAGTATTTTGGCCAGGGGTGGCGGGGGTCTTCGGGCCCTTCCGACCATAGCGTGAGGCGTCGTCTTCCCCATTATAATGCCACATGGGCAGCCCTCTGTATTGGAGTGGCTGGATCCCCCGCATTATAGAGATCACCATTACCTCGACTATTGACAATCCGGACTGGGCAAGCATCTTGATCTTGCCCAGCAGCAGGCTGATCTCTGCACTATCTTCTTCCTCGAGGCTCCGAGGACACCAGCTATGGCGTTTCCTCAGCGGAGCATTTGAAAACTCAGGGAGGCCCATGCGGACGGGGTCGGGTAGAGCGACATCGTCGATGTAGAACCATTCGGAAGGCCACTCTTCGGGAGCTTTCTTCGGCGTGCCGGACAGGTACCCGGTCCCGGCGATGCGCCACACTTCGACTCCTCCCACTTTGAAAATCGACCCGCCTTGATTGCAAGGGATGAGGCAGAACAGTCTTCTCCATAAATTGAAATGGGCCTCGCAGCCCAGGAATAGCTCGCATAGAGCGACATAACCCGCAATATGAAGGATAGAGGCGGGAGTGAGACTGTGCAGTTGGAGGCCGTAATACTCCAGCATACCTCGGAGGGAGGGATGGATCGGAAAGCCGACACCTCTTAACAAGAAGGAGACGAAGCACACTCTTTCTCCTACGGACGGATTGGGGAAATCCTCCGCCTGGGTTTTGCCATTGAAGGAGGCCAATCCTGCTCGAACAGGGACCAAATTTGCAGGAGGGAGAAATCCCTGTGTTTGCAACTTCTCTAATTGGCTGTGGGACACAGAGCACCTCTCCCACTCGCCTTTCTCTGGGTCGGAACGGGAGGTGGAGCTGGGAATTTTAGCCATGTTGGAATGGTCTTTCCTGGCAATCTCTGAAGATTTTTCTCCGCATGGTGCCGAATGGATCTGAGACCCAATCTCTTTAAATAGACGCTCTTTCTTGCTTGGACGGGGTGTTATTTGCAAAAAATACACTGACCGTCCGCATTTGCCCGACACGTGGAAGCTGACGTCAAAGATGCACAGAAGCCGAGGTGTGTGGCATTGAATTATAAGCCGCATACATTACTTGGAAGTTGTCGGAGAAGGAACCGCCCTGCAATGCCGAAGACAATCTGCGCGCCAAACATCTTGTCATTGAAGCCTGGTTCGGGGGCTACTGAGGGAGTCCTGGATTAAGGGCTCCTTGGGCATCCGGCCTGTTAGCCATGGGCCGGACTGATGGGCTGTGAAGACACAAAGACCGAAGACTGCACCCATGTACGAATGGGACTCTCCTTGGCGTGGAAGGCAAGCTTGGCGGCTGAATACGTAGATTCCTTTCTTTGTAACCGACCTTGTGTAACCCTAGATCCCTCCTGTGTCTATATAAGCCGGAGGGCTAGGTCCGTAGATATGCCGAATACTCATTATCATAGTAATATAGGCTAGACTTCTAGGGTTTAGCCATTATGATCTCGAGGTAGATCAACTCTTGTAATACTCGTATTCATCAATGTTAGTCAAGCAGGACGTAAGGTATTACCTCCATAGAGAGGGCCCGAACCTGGGTAAACATTGTGTCCCCTGTCTCCTGTTACCATCAACCTAAGACGCACAGTTCGGGACCCCCTACCCGAGATCCGCCGGTTTTGGCACCGACAGCCGCCATGAGCTAGGCGTGAGCGGATGTGATCTAAGCTTGGACGGGCTCCGTCGTCGCAAGGTATGCGACAGAGGTACGGACGGCTGCTCGAACGCTCTTGGCGATTGCCAGCTCTTCGGTCGTGGGTTTCCGACCATTGTGGGAGAAGCTTTGTTTGATTTGTGCAGTGACCGCTAGGAGCTGGGCGTGGGCGGCCTCGACATGGTCGTGGGCAACCTCCATCAGGGCTAAGACTGCCGCTGCGGAATGAACAGCCGTTGTGCCGCTCTCGCCAGTTGTTACCCCCGAGCCAGATGTTGTTGCCGCCACGTGAGAAGCAACAGCGGCCGTTTGGGCGGCGATGGTCACCCGGTCGGAGATTGCGGCCGCACTCATGCACCTTCTTAGCACGCGCACGATGGATGCGGCCGCGCTCTTGCCAGAGTGGGCCACCGAAGTTGCCCTCACGACGCGGGTCCACGTACCCATCTTCCACCGGTGATGATTGAACAGTGAAATGATATTTGGGGAGCGAGCTAGTGTGCTTGAGAAGCCGGTGATGACCCACAAGTATAGGGGATCTATCGTAGTCCTTTCTATAAGTAAGAGTGTCGAACCCAACAAGGAGCAGAAGGAAATGATAAGCGGTTTTCAGCAAGGTATTCTCTGCAAGCACTAAAATAATAGGTAACAGATAGTTTTGTGATAGGATAATTTGTAACAAGTAACAAGTAACAAAAGTAAATAAAGTGCAGCAAGGTGTCCCAATCCTTTTTGTAGCAAAGGACAAGCCTGGAAAAACTCTTATAGGATGTAAAGCGCTCCTTAGGACACATATGAATATCGTCTAGCTAGGTTTCATCATGTTCATATGATTCGCGTTCGGTACTTTGATAATTTGGTATGTGGGTGGACCGGTGCTTGGGTACTGCCCTTACTTGGACAAGCATCCCACTTATGATTAACCTCTATTGCAAGCATCCGCAACTACAACAAAAGTATTAAGGTAAAACTAACCATAGCATGAAACATATGGATCCAAATCAGCCCCTTACGAAGCAACGCATAAACTAGGGTTTAAGCTTCTATCACTCTAGCAACCCATCATCTACTTATTACTTCCCAATACCTTCCTCTAGGCCCAAATAATGGTGAAGTGTCATGTAGTCGACGTTCACATAACACCACTAGAGGAGAGACAACATACATCTCATCAAAATATCGAACGAATACCAAATTCACATGACTACTAATAGCAAGACTTCTCCCATGTCCTCAGGAACAAACGTAACTACTCACAAAGCATATTCATGTTCATAATCAGAGGGTTATTAATATGCATATAGGATCTGAACATATGATCTTCCACCAAATAAACCAACTAGCATCAACTACAAGGAGTAATTAACACTACTAGCAACCCATAGGTACCAATCCTGGACTTGAAGACAAAAATTGGATACAAGAAATGAACTAGGGTTTTGAGAGGAGATGGTGCTGGTGAAGATGTTGATGGAGATTGCCCTCTCCCAATGAGAGGAGCGTTGGTGATGACAATGGCGATGATTTCCCCCTCCCGAAGGGAAGTTTCCCCGGCAGAACAGCTCCGCCAGAGCCCTAGATTGGTTCCACCAAGGTTCCGCCTCGTGGCGGCGGAGTCTCGTCCGGAAAGATGGCTTATGATTTTTTTCCTCATCGAAAGACTCCATATAGCAGAAGATGGCCATCGGAGGGCCACCAGGGGGGCCGCGAAGCAGGGGGCGTGCCCAGGGGGTAGGGCGCGCCCCCCACCCTCGTGGGCAGGGTGTGGGCCCCCTGGTGAACTTCTTGCGCTCGATATTTTTTATATATTCTGAAAATGACTTCCATGAAGTTTTGGGACTTTTGGAGCTGTGCAGAATAGGTCTCTAATATTTGCTCCTTTTCCAGCCCAGAATCCCAGCTGCCGGCATTCTCCCTCTTTATGTAAACCTTGTAAAATAAGAGAGAATAGGCATAAGTATTGTGACATAATGTGTAATAACAGCCCATAATGCAATAAATATCGATGTAAAAGCATGATGCAAAATGGACGTATCAGCCGGCTGTGGGCTGTAGCCGACAAACCTTTTCGCGTAAGCCATAGGCGTACTGTACACCGACGGTGCTCCAGGATATTTTGTGCTGCATCTCACACGGTTGGTGATAATAAACTGTGTGCGATCTACTTGATTTTTGATCTTGATTTGAATTACATAATGGGGTCACAGCGGCAATGGACGGTGTTTGAATTGCTAGACCTTTTATCTGGAGTGAACATGCAACTATATGTGTGTCATAAAAGAATTGGAATTATTCAGGGTTCGTTTGAACATTTTATACATTAAATTGGTTTTCTAGCCATTTTAGGTGCACAATTCAGAATTAAACTACATGGGTTGTAAAATCATATATGTATCCATGGGTTTATGCTTATCTCCCATGAAAGAAATGGGGACGAAATTCGAACAACACGACACCGTGGCTCTCCGGCAAATGTCGACGTACTTGCTTTTGTAGTTCTAGTAAATCCAAAATTCGTTTCCAAATTCATGAAACTTGGCATGCTATCAAGGAGCGGCATCAACATGCCGTGGTAAAAAATTTGTTCCATTTGGGGTTGGTTTGGGTATAAGCTTCTCATAAACCAGAGCTTCTCACAACAAGTGTGATGGTTTCGGTAGGGAACGTTTCACCTTTCTGGATGAAATGATATTCATTGCCTCTTCTCGATTTCAATTGTTTCCTAGTGTCAACATAGAAAAATAGGAGTGTTGTGTCAATATTTGCGATTTTTCGGGGTTCGCTTGAACATTTTTATACATTAACTGAGTTTTTTGTGCATTCATGTGCTTAAGTCAAATTTGAACTGTGGGCACATGCTGTAATGCATATAAATTAGTTGAAAATTCAAATCTGTGTCCTGGGTTGCCTGCTTAGGTCCCATGCAAGAAATGGGAATGAATGTCAAACACCCTGCCACCGTCACTCGGCCACAAACATTGAGATACCTAGTTTTTAAAATCTAGTAAATCCAAAACTCGTCTGAAATTCATGAAACTTGGCATGCTATCATGGAGCGGCATCAACATGCCATGGTAAAATTTTGTCCCATTTGGGGCAGGTTTGGGTATATGCTTCTCACAAACCGGAGCTTCTCACAACAATCATGATGGTTTCGGTAGGGAACATCCCACCTTTGGGGACGAAACGATATCCATTGCCTCTTATTGCTTCCAAAAAATTTCTCGTGTCAACATAGAACAACAGGAGTGTTGTGTCATTTTTTGTGATTTTCGGGGTTCGTTTTGACATTTTTATGCATTAACTGAGTTTTCAATGCATTTATGTGCATAATTCAAATTTGAACTACATGCACATGCTCCAGTCCATATAAATTGGTTGAAAAATCAAATATGTGTCCTTGGGTGCATGCTTAGGTCCCATGCAAGAAATGGGAATGAATTTCAAACACCAGGGCACTATTGATTGCCGGCAAAACATTGAGATGCCTGGTTTTTAAATTCTAGTAAATCCAAAACTCGTCTGAAATTCTTGAAACTTGGCATGCTATCATGGAGCGGCATCAACATGCCGTGGTAAAATTTTTGTCCCATTTGGGGCAGGTTTGGGGATATGCTTCTCAAAAACCAGAGCTTCTCACAACAAGCCAGATGGTTTCGGTAGGGAACGTCCCACCTTTGGGGACGAAACGATATCCATTGCCTCTTATTGCGTTCAAATTCTTTCTCGTGTCATCATAGAACGACATGAGTGTTATGACAATTTTTGTGATTTTTCGGGGTTCATTTGGACATTTTTATGCATTAACTGAGTTTTCAATCACTACAGGAATCAGGAACTTTTCCGTCAGGCATGGCGGACGGCAAAGGCACACATGGCGGATGGCAAAGACCTTTGCCGTTAGCCAGCTGACGACAATACGTCCGGCTGAACAGGCTATGGCAAAGGCTTCTTTGTCACCAGCTCGCGGACGGCAAAGATACAAAGGTCTTTGTCGTCCGCCAGCCGACGGCAAAGAGCGTGGACGGCACACGTGTCAGCTTAGGTCCATTAAGGGTTTAACGGCGTTGATTGTCGTCGGCTGGTGGACGGTAAAGACCTTGTATCTTTGCCGTCCGCCAGTCGACGGCAAAGCGTGCCACATGGCAGCACCTGGGGGCTGGCCTATTTGGTAGCGGCAAATATTAAAAGTTCTTTGTCGTCGGCTGGCCGATGGCAAAGCAACAAAATAGTCCCCAGGTTGTACAGGTAGCTGACACGTGGCATTTTTGCCGTCCGCTGGCCGATGGCAAAGCTCTTTGCCGTCCGCCAGCTGACGGCAAAGAGTCTATATAGCCCTTGTTTTTTCTTGAAACCATTCAATTTGACAGAATTTCACATATATATACACACACATATGAAAACACTTTTGACAAGCATACGAACACATATACATACCTAATCATATCCCTGCAATATGGATATGATCATCCAACACATATACATAGCAAATGGTTTCATCCAACACATATACATAGCCAACATATCCAACAACAAACATACAATGGTTTCATCCATACATACATATATAGGTAGCAAGTTTGACATTGTTCATCGTACAAAATCAAAACAAGAAGGAAGCATAAAGAGAAGAGTATACTTCGTCAACACAAGCTTCCTCATCTAAAGCAAATCTGCATATTGGGTAAGAAGCAAGTTAGAAGAAGAAGACTATCTAGAAAAAGAAGAAGAGGAGGAGGAAGAAAAGGAAGAAGAAGAAGCAGAAGATTTTTTCTTCTCTTTCTTTTTCTAAGTGTAGGTCTAACTTAGGTAGTTATGCCATTTAGGAGAAAATTAAGCTAACTATGCATTTGTTAAGCAAAACACTAGAGAAAACTTACCCTCATCACAACAAATGCGATGAAGATCGTAACTAAGGTAAAGATTGATCCAACAGCATAATGATACCAAGCCTCATTATCCATGGCATATTTTCTAATCTTCTTAACTTCAGGCACATTCCATCCATCTTCAAGCGCATTGCATTCATCTTCATCTTGTGATCATCGACGACATAGGCAACATACAACTCCAATGTCATCTTCTCTTCTTCAATTCTTTTAATTTTCATTTCAAATACTCATTTTGCTTTTCAACTAAATTTAACTTCTCAACACGAGGGTCAGTTTCAAATTCCAGTTCACATACCTCCTAGATTAAAATATCTCTATGTCAACTTGATGGCCATAATTGTCATAAATGAGAATGCAACAAATAGTTATGAAAGAGAATTTACCACATCTGAATCATATAGCGGACGAGGGCCAATGGGGACGGACATCAAGACCATGGCACTATGTATAAGAAATAGTCATACAAAGTAAGAAAAATATACAAGTAACTATATAAATCATACAATCATACAAGTAACTATATAAATCAAGTACAACATAAAAAATTGAATACCTAGTCATAATATGGTTCAATAAATGCTTCGGGATCAATAAATGCATCATCATCATCACTATCAGTAATGACGTGCTCATCATCATTAATAAATGCATCATCATCAAATGAAAGGCCACCTCTACGTAATCTGTCAGGCATTGATAGGTCATCCATAGCAGTAACCTCTTCTAGTTCAGGCTATTCTTATTTCGGCTGAGGGGTGAAGTCGGGTTCGCTGTCGCTATCTACTTCAATGTTCTGGGGTGAAGTAGAGCGGTTCTTGAAACGTTTTTTGGAAAGACGTGTTTCTTGGAAGAATTCTCCTTCATTTGTGTCTGGGTTAATGTGAGGTGCATAATCATCTTCATTGGGGGGAGGTGGTCTAACACGTGGCGGCACTTCATAATATAGACATCGGGAACATCCAAATGGGTGCTTTGATTGATTTCCACTAGCCTCTATGTTCATGAGTCCTTCTAGTCACCTTCGGTTGGAACCAATAACATTTGAAGACTACGACGTTTGGTGGGTTTGCACCATAGAATTGAAGTTCATAAATTGCTTCAACTCTTCCATAATACTCGGTATCTCCTTCGCCAATAGCAGAGACGCAACAATTCGTAGACTTTCGGCCGGCCATAGATAACTCTTTGCCATAGGTACGAAAGTGATACCCGTTGATGTCGTATTTGTCAAATGAATGGACCTTATAGTCAAACCCATTAGCGACTTGTCTCAATTCGGCGTTCATAAGCTCCGGATTAGCCTACAACTTTAATACGAAAGGGATTGTTGCATTAGCCACAAATTAGATGAATAAATGAAATGGTCTAATGGAAATTACTGTTTGTTTGAACAAAGAGATGAAACCGGGATAGCCGCGTCCATGCTTTCCCAGAAGCTCATACTCTTCGATGGAATCCTTTTGGATCACCACTCCATACGAGAATTTGGTGACGTATCGACCGTATCAAATTTACCCGGGAATAAGAGCAGTTTAAAGGAATTAGAAGTTGCGAAACAATGTACCGAGAACTTTCTCGATGTACGGCCGAACTTCTGTTAGGTTGTTGAAGATATACAACAAAATGTTCTGCCATTCTTCGAAAGCCAACGTTAAGGAATTAGAAGCACCAGCTGGTGCGAGATCCCCTTTGAATAGGCTGAGGTTGGATTGACCCTTTTTAGGTTTGTCAGCATTGTACCGAGGCTTCCGATTATGCAAATGACGAGTTTTGGCTTCATAGTGTGCTGTCACGAAGTTTGACGCCTCCTTAGTAATGAATGCCTCGGAAATCGATGCTTCAATTCTACGTTTATTTTTACATTTTTCTCGAAGCGTCTTCTGCATCCTCTCAGTGGCGTAGCACCAATGATTTTGCACATGCCCCCCAATCTTGCCTCGGTTGGGAGATGCAAAATCAAGTGCTGCATTGAATTAAAGAAGCCCGACGGAAAGATCTTCTCTAACTTGCAGATCAACTCCGGCGCCAACTCTTCCATTTCTTCTAGCAGGCCAGGCAATAGTTCTTCCACACAGAGAACACGGAAGAAATAGCTCAACTCTGCTAGTACTAGCCAGTCATCCTCAGGGATGAAGCCATGCAACATCACCGACATTGCCCGCCCAATCCATATGTGCCACTCATGACTCTTGATACCAAATATCTTCAATTTATCAAGACTCGCTCCCCTCTTCAGATTCGCTGCATAACCATCGGGGAACATCAACTAATGTTGCACCCACAAGATAATTTCCCTGATACCTGGCCTTCCAAGATTGAACCATGCCTTTGGCTTCATCCAGTTCTGCTTTCCTTTCGGTTCTTTCATGTTTTGTAACGGCCTATCACATAGCGCCTCCAAATCGACTCTAGCCTTAGTATTATCCTCTGACTTACCATCTATGCTGAACAATGTACCAAAAAGTGCCTCGGCGATATTCTTCTCAGTGTGCATCATGTCGATGTTGTGTGGGCAAAGGAGGTCTTTGGAGTAAGGGAGATCCCACAAGCATGTCTTGTTAGTCCAGGCGTGTTTCGAATTATACCCCTTGAAATACCATGGACGCTCTAGATCTGGCTCGAGAGCGTTTAAATGATCCTGGGTCTCTTGGCCTGTCAATGTAGGTGGTGCAGAGTTTTTGACAACTCTACCTCTGATGAAGTTCTTCTTGTCTTTCCTGAACTTATGGCAAGGATCTAGGAACTATCTATGCATATCGAAGCAAGAAAACTTGCGACCGGCCTGAAGCCAACGAAACTCAAGAGCTCCCTTGCATGTGGGGCATGGGAACCTTCCATGCACACACCAGCCAATGAATAGCGCATACACCGGCAAGTCATGCGTCGAGTACATGTACCAGACACGCATTATGAAGTTCCGTTTGCTAAAGGCATCGTATGTCTTGAACCCATTATCCCAGGCTTCTTGCAATTCGTCCTTCAGTGGCTGCATGTACACATTCATATTCTTCCCCGGATAGTTGGTCCCTGGAATTATCAACGTCAGGAAAATGTTCTTTCTTTGCATAATCTGTCCGGGGGGGACATTGAGTGGAAAGACAAATATAGGCCAACAACTGTATTGGGCTGTTGTCAGACCAAACACACTGAACCCATCCGTGCTGATGCCGACTCGAGGATGCCTCGGATCTGCCGCTTTGTCATCATGTAATGCATCGAAGCTCTTCCATGATTCACCGTCCGATGTGTGCACCATCATCAGCTTCCCATTTGCATCTAGTTTCCTTCTTTTGCCCGTTTTGTGCCATGTCATTTGTCTTTTCTTCTCTTCGACCATGAAAAGACGTTGAAGTCTTGGTACGATTGGCATATAGTGAAGAACATTAACGGGGATTTTGGTCTGCGTCTTCTCACCCATACCATTTTCTACCACAACATACCTGGATGAGTTGCAAATGGGACAATAGTTCAAGTCCGCATACTAAAGCCTAAATAAGACACATCCTTTTTCACATGCATGTATCTTCTCATAGGGCATCTTAAGAGCACGGAGAATTTTGTCTGACTGGTACAGGTTTGCAGGTAGTACATGGCCTTTGGGTAGAAAACGTCCAAATATTGTCATAATTGCGTCATAGCATTCTCTGCCCAAGTTGAATTGAGCCTTCAGAGCCATTATTTGTGAGATAGCATCTAGCTGACAAAGCTCGGTGTGCTCGTGGAGAGGACGTTTTGAAGACTCCAACATTTCATTGAAGGCCTTTGAAGATTCCTCCATCTCATCATCCGAGTCCCGAGCATCATCAAAGTCTTGCACCATGTCTTGCATCCCGGTACCATGCTCGTCGGTGCGACGACGAAGCACCTCAGCTTTGGCATGTCGGGCAGACTCACCATGAAATGTCCACACCGTATAATCTGGCGTAAAACCCCACTTCTGCAGGTGTTTGCCCATTTCATCCTCTGTCCTCTTGTGCCAATTGTTGCACTCACCGCAGGGGCACCATGTTATCCTCTGGCCATTTGCAAATGCGGCTCTCAGAAACCCCTTGGTTTTTTTAACCATTCAGTGGCCATGTCTTTCTGACTAGTGTGACCGGTGTACATCCACGCACGATCAGTCATCTTGCCTAACTAATGGACACATAAGAAATATATATATAAATCAGCATGTATATATTCATCAGTTAATAGAGTTTGTCACTTTTATTACGTCCATGCAACCTAGATGCTAATAGGTAAAGATAGGTCCTAATCCCACCTGAGTATGTGTAGATTGGGTTCGTTTTCCCATGCTCTGCTCCAGATCTAACGCAAAATTTCGGCAGCACCTCCCTGCTGTTCTCCTGATACACGTCTTGGCAATAAGCAGAGAGGATGTGTACCCGGAGAACAACAGGGAGGCACTGACGAAATTCTGCATTGGATCCGTGCCAGAGCATATGGGAAAACGAACCCAATCTACACATACTCGGGCTGTCCATGGATAACGTTGGACAATTTGAAAGAATCACAGTTATAAATATGCAAAAGAATGCATATTTATAGATGTAACCCTTTCGAACGGGAGACGCATGGTGGTCACGCATACTGATGATTGAAGACACCTATAGCTAGCAAGTTTCATCGGCACGAAGACCGGAACGGAGCAAATCAAGGGGGATGGAGATGTCATTTGTGCTAACCCGCGAACGCAGGGGCGGAGCTCGTCGAACACTAGACCCTCGTAGCGACGAAAAAACTGCACATTTAAATCGAAAGATGAGTTTCATAGCAATATTATTTTTTCCGTCAACCTAAATAAATATTTACAATAGGACGAGCGGGTTAGGGGTTCCTCGGCGTCGATAGAACCCTAAATAGCAACTACCATCGGTGCAAGGTACATGAGGCGGTCGGCGTTGAACACTAGATCCACGTCCCACAAGTGACGCCGGCGCCCGACGTCCCGCAACAATAGTTCTAGTGGCCGATGATGGTCGAACACCTTGGCAAATTTGTCTAGCAGCCTCTGCGATGAGGATTAAAGCCATGTTTTGAAATTTCAAACAACCAAACCGACTTGAGTCAATTTGGGTGTTTCAAGTTTCAACACTTAGCTTTCAATCGTCATCTCTGAGGCTGCCAGACAAATTCGCAATTGTGTTCGACCGCCATCGACGCCAAGAGCTGTTGCTACGGGACGCAGGACGCCTGTGTCACTTGTGGGACGTGGATGTAGTATTCGACACCGACGGCCACATGTACCTCGCACTGACGATACTTGCTATTTAGGGTAGCATCAACACCGAGGAACCCCCTAACCCGCTCGTCCCCCTAATCGTACCTAAAGTAAACTAAACTAAACCTAAACTAAAGTAACTAAACTAAACGTAAACTAAACCAGAAACTTCACCTAAGCTAATCTAAACTAAACTGACTAAACTAAAAAAACTAAACTAAATTATACTAAACCTAATTAAACTAAATCTAAAAGAACAAAAAAAATGAAAATTTCTCACCTTGGAGCGGCTGGGGCGGCGAGGCGGTGCATCGGGGCGGTCTGCCGGGGCAGCTGGGGTAGGGCAGGGCTGTCGGGGTGGCCGGGGCGACGACGCAGCCCGGGGCGGCGCGATGAGAGGGGCAGGCGGGGCGGGGCGGCGTCGAGGGGGGCGGCCGGGGCGAGGTTGTGGCATGGGATTGGGACGAGGGGAGAGGGAGAGAGAGAGGGGCAGGGCGCGAGCGGTTTGATACATATAGGACTAGTCTCTTTGCCGTCCGCTAGCTGACGGCAAAGAGCCTAGCTAGCGGATGTTAGAATGGCGACCCTCTTTGCCACCGGTTAGCGAACGATAATGTTTCTTTGCCATTAGCTACCGGACGACAAAGAAAGTGGCTGTTAGCTGCCCCTCACTATCGGCCCACCCTGCCTCTTTGCGGTCGGCTAGTGGACATCAAAGGTTCTATGCCATCAGCTATCTGACGGCAGAGATGAAGCTGGCAAACACTTTCTTTGCCGTCAACTGCTTCTCTGTCGTCAGGTTTCTTCGAGCGGATGGCAAAGAACCTCTTTGCCATCAGCTAGCTGACGCCAAAGAAACGGCTGACGTCAAAGTTCCTGATTCCAGTAGTGAATGCATTTATGTGCATAATTCAAATTTGAACTACATGCACATGCTCCAATGCATATAAATTGGCTGAAATATCAAATCTGTGTCCTTGGGTGCATTCTTAGGTCCCATGCAAGAAATGGGAATGAATTTCAAACACTAGGGCACCGTTGATTGCCGGCAAAACGTTGAGATACTTTATTTCTAAATTCTAGTAAATCCAAAACTTGTCTGAAATTCATGAAACTTGTCATGCTATCATGGAGCGGCATCAACATGTTGTGGTAAAAATTTTGTCCCATTTGGGGCAGGTTTGGGTATATGCTTCTCACAAACCAGAGCTTCTCACAACAATCATGATGGTTTTGGTAGGGAACGTCCCACCTTCGGGGACGAAATGATATCCATTGCCTCTTATTGCTTCCAAAAATTTTCTCGTGTCAACATAGAACAACAGGAGTGTTGTGTCAATTTTTGTGATTTCTCGCGGTTCGTTTGAACATTTTTATGCATTAAATGAGTTTTCAATGTGTTTATGTGCATACTTCAAATTTGAACTACATGCATATGCTCCAATGCATATAAATTGGTTGAAAAATCAAATCTGTGTCCTTGGGTGCATCTGTAGGTCCCATGCAAGAAATGAGAATGAATTTCAAACACCAGGGCACTGTTGATTGCCGGCAAAACATTGAGATGCCTGGTTTTTAAATTCTAGTAAATCCAAAACTTGTTTGAAATTCATGAAACTTGGCATGCTATCGTGGAGCGGCATCAACATGTCAGGGTCAAATTTTTGCCCCATTTGGGGCAGGTTTGGGTATATGCTTCTCACAAATCAGAGCTTCTCACAACATTCATGATGGTTTCGGTAGGGAACGTCCCACCTTTGGGGACGAAATGATATCCATTGCCTCTTATTGCTTTCAAATTTTTTCTCGTGTCAACATAGAACAACCGGAGTGTTGTGTCAATTTTTGTGATTTTTCGGGGTTCGTTTGGACAATTTTATGCATTAACTGAGTTTCCAATACATTTATGTGCATAATTCAAATTTGAACTACATGCACATGCTCCAGTGCATATAAATTGTTTGAAAAATCAAATCTGTGTCCTTGGGTGCATGCTTAGGTCCCATGCAAGAAATGGGAATGAATTTCAAACACCAGGGCACCGTTGATTGCCGGTAAAATGTTGAGATACTTTATTTTTAAATTCTAGTAAATCCAAAACTCGCCTGAAATTCATGAAACTTGGCTTCCTATCATGGAATGGCACCCGATATGCTGTGGTATTTTTCGTGTCTATTTTGAGAGAAGGCGCACTCGAATAATGACAGCCAACAAAGGCATTTTGAAAAAATAGCTGCCACTTTAATACCTCAAAAGTCTGTATAATTCAAACAATGTGTGTTCTATTAAAAATTCACATGACGCCACGTGTCTTGGTTTTAATGGCTGTAGGAGGTGTCGTGCGGACAGCTGCTTGACCTTGACTGAGCGGGAGGCGCGCGAGCACAGTCTGGTGCGCAGGCTGACCGAGAGGCATGCAAGCTGTTCTCGAATGCGCAGGCTCACCGGGAAGCGTGCTAGTTGTACGCTACACAGGCTCACTGGGAAGCGAGCCCTTTGACTTCCATGGACGCCCGCCTTCCTCTCCGTGCGCGTGCCCCCCTCAGCGGCATGGGATGCCACCATCGAACGCTACCTCTCAGCGCCTCCAGCCGTCGTCCTCCTACGCCACGCCCGTTGACCCCGGGACAACATGATGCAAAGTGAGAGCAGGATTTGTGCATGTCTTCAACACAAATGGTTCTTTTGGATGACCCGTGTGCAACCACTTACAAACAATTTGGTGCGATTTGCATCTGTCATATTGGGTATGTTACCATTTGTCAAAATGGAAAGATTGACAGTTGTTGATCTAGTAACATTTCCATTTGTCAACCTTGCAACACTGCGATTTGTCAAAATATGAAGCTAAAAATCACTAGCAGTATCTAATTTTTGCAACTAAAATTCAGTAATTAAGCATAGATTTCATTCATAGATAAAGTAGTCGTTCTTAATTTATACAAATAGTTCAACTCGACAGCTGAACCGACCAAACTTTTCCCCAATTGTTGCCAACCACGTACTGAAATAGCTAGTTCAACTATATATACTAGCTAATTTTATGTATGTTGTACAGTTCCACCTCATCTATAGTCAGGTGAACTGAACAAAATAGCTCCTAAATACTACTACTACCACAGAGAGGCTTTGTGCTACTTCTGGCTGCCTCTCCTATGCCAAGCACGCTCAGTAAGAGGCGAAGGAGGAGGATCCTACCGACGAGCTGGGCAACCACAGTACGGTGCCTGTCGTTGTTGCAGCTTCAGCGACGCTCACCTCGAACGCACTCTGCCGCTCCAGACGACCCCTCTCGGAGTGGTGGTTCTCCTCGTAGATCTCCTGATTCCTCGCCTCTGAGGCGGTGTGTGCCGCGGCCACGGCGGCGGTAAGGCGCTCCTTGTCGGTGTCAAAACCGGTAGATCTCGGGTAGGGGGTCCCGAACTGTGCGTCTAAGGATTGATGGTAACATGAGACAAGGGACACGATGTTTTAACCAGGTTTGGGCCCTCTCGATGGAGGTAATACCCTACATCCTGCTTGATTGACTTTGATGAGTATAGGGGTTACAAGAGTTGATCTACCACGAGATCGTAATGGTTAAACCCTAATTGTCTAGCCTGTATGATTATGATTGCCTCTACGGACTAAACCCTCCGGTTTATATAGACACGGATGGGGCTAGGGCTGTACAGAGTCGGTTTACAGAGAAAGGAATATTCATATCCGCATGCTAAGCTTGCCTTCCACGCCAAGGAGAGTCCCATCTGGACACGGGAGGTAGTCTTCTGTCTTGTATCTTCACGACCCATTAGTCCGGCCCATGTCATATAGTCCGGACGCCCGAAGACCCCTTAATCCAGGACTCCCTCAGTAACCCCTGAACAAGGCTTCAATGACGAGGTGTGTGACGTGCAGATTGTCTTCAGCATTGCAAGGCGGGTTCCTCCTCCAAATACTTCAAAGTAGTCCTCAAACACAGAAGATGTGTCGAGCTCTGCAAGACAGGCACCACACATAGCTGCAAAGAGTATAATATTTCACAAGTAACATCTACTGACAACTTTTTGTAGCGAGACGTTACATCCCTGCTCGGTCATTATTTCGAACCGTTTTTGAGCTTCCCGCTCAATATTCTGAGGCACGGTTTTCATTGGCATGTCTTATCGAAGCAGATATCGTGTCCCCTTATCGCGGGATTCTCATCAATACAGGCGTGGGTAATCCAACCGCGCCGTCCGCACGACCCTTGGGGAATAGGCAAGTTTTAAGGTGAGTGGGTCCTACGTCTTGAGCTTGCGTTGGTTTTCCCTGAAGAGGAAGGGATGATGCAGCAGAGTAGCGTAAGTATTTCCCTCAATTTTTGAGAACCAAGGTATCAATCTAGTAGGAGGCCACGCGCAAGTCCCTTGTACCTACACAACAGAAAGAGCTCAAAGCAACCAACGTGATTTGGGGTTGTCAATCCCTTCACGGTCAATTATGGAAGTGAGATCCGATAGATAATATTTTTGGTATTTTTGATATAAAGATGCAAAGTGAAAAGTAAAAGGCAAAGTAAAAACAAAACAAGATTAAAGTGATGGAGATTGATATGATGAGAATAGACCCGGGGGCCATAGGTTTCACTAGTGGCTTCTCTCGAGAGCATAAGTTTTCTACGGTGGGTGAACAAATTACTGTTGAGCAATTGACAGAATTGAGCATAGTTATGAGAATATCTAGGCATGATCATGTATATAGGCATCACGTCCGTGACAAGTAGATCGAAACAATTCTGCATCTACTACTATTACTCCACTCATCGACCGCTATCCAGCATGCATCTAGAGTATTAAGTTAAAAATAGAGTAATGCTTTAAGCAAGATGACATGATGTAGAGAGATAAATTCATGCAATATGAAATAAAGCCCATCTTGTTATCCTCGATGGCAACATACAATACGTGTCTTGCTGCCCCTTCTGTCACTGGGAAAGAACACCGCAAGATCTAACCCAAAGCTAAGCACTTCTCCCATGGCAAGAACTACCAATCTAGTTGGCCAAACCAAACGGATAATTCGAAGAGACTTGAAAAGGTAACCAATCATACATAAAAAGAATTCAGAGAAGATTCAAATATTGTTCATAGATAGACTTGATCATAAGCCCACAATTCATCGGTCTCAACAAACACACCGGAAAAGAAGAAGATTACATCGAATAGATCTCCACAAGAGAGGGGGAGAACATTGTATTGAGATCCAAAAAGAGAGAAGAAGCCATCTAGCTACTAACTATGGACCCGAAGGTCTGAGGTAAACTACTCACACTTCATCGGAGAGGCTAGGATGATGTAGAAGCCCTCCGTGATGACGGCCCTCTTCCGGTGGAGCTCCGGAACTGGCCCCAAGATGGGATCTCGTGGATACAGGAAGTTGCGGCGGTGGAATTAGGTTTTTGGCTCCTGTTTTGATCGTTTGGGGGTACGTGTGTATATATAGGAGGAAGAAGTACGCCGGAGGAGCAACGAGGGGCCCACGAGGCAGGGGCGCCCCCTAGGGGGGCGCCCCCACCCTCGTGACCGCCTCTTTTGTTCCTTGGAGCAGGGTCCAAGTCTCCTGGATCACGTTCGGTGAGAAAATCACGTTCCCGAAGATTTTATTCCGTTTGGACTCCGTCTGATATTCTGTTTCTTCGAAACACTGAAATAGGCAAAAAACAGCAATTCTGGGCTAGGCCTCCGGTTAATAGGTTAGTCCCAAAAATAATATAAAAGTGGAAAATAAAGCCAAATATAGTCCAAAACAATAGATAATATAGCATGGAGCAATCAAAAATTATAGATACGTTGGAGAGGTATCAGGCATCCCCAAGCTTAATTCCTGCTCGTCCTCGAGTAGGTAAATGATAAAAAGAGAATTTTTGATGCGGAGTGCTACTTGGCATAATTTCAATGCAAAATTTCTTAATTGTGGTATGGATATTCAGATTAGAAAGATTCAAGACAAAAGTTCATATTGACATAAAGAATAATAACACTTCAAGCATACTAATAAAGTAATTATGTCTTCTCAAAATAACATGGCCAAAGAAAGTTATCCCTACAAAATCATATAGTCTGGCTATGCTCTATCTTCGCCACACAAAGTATTTAAATCATGCACAACCCCGATGACAAGCCAAGCAATTGTTTCATACCCTAACTTTTTCAAAACCTTTTCAATCTTCACGCAATACATGAGCATGAGCCATGGACATAGCACTATGTAGAATAGAAGGGTGGTTGTGGAGAAGACAAAAAGAGGGGAAGATAGTCTCACATCAACTAGGCGTATCAACGGGCTATGGAGAGGCCCATCAATAGATATCAATGTGAGTGAGTAGGGATTGCCATGCAACGGATGCACTAGACCTATAAGTATATGAAAGCTCATCAAAAGAAACTAAGTGGGTGTGCATCCAACTCGCTTGCTCACGAAGACCTAGGGCAATTTGAGGAAGCCCATCATTGGAATATACAAGCCAAGTTCTATAATGAAAAATTCCCACTAGTATATTAAAGTGACATAACGAGAGACTCTATATCATGAAGATCATGGTGCTACTTTGAAGCACAAGTGTGGTAAAAGGATAGTAACATTGTCCCTTCTCTCTTTTTCTCTCATTTTTTTATTTGGGCCTTTTCTCTTTTTTATCGCCTCTTTTTTTTCGTCCGGAGTCTCATCCCGACTTATGGGGGAATCATAGTCTCCATCATCCTTTCCTCACTTGGGACAATGCTCTAGAAAATGATGATCATCACACTTTTATTTTTCTTACAACTCAACAATTACAACTCGATACTTAGAACAATATGACTCTATATGAATGCCTCCGGTGGTGTACCAAGATATGCGATGAATCAAGAGTGACATGTATGAAAGAATTATGAATGGTGGCTTTGCCACAAATACGATGTCAACTACATGATCATGCTAGCAATATGACAATGATGGAGCGTGTCATAATAAACGGAAAGGTGGAAAGTTGTGGCAATATATCTCGGAATGGCTATGGAAATGCCATGATAGGTAGGTATGGTGGCTGTTTTGAGGAAGGTATATGGTGGGTGTATGATACCGGCGAAAGGTGCACGGTATTAGAGAGGCTAGCAATGGTGGAAGGATGGGAAAAAGTGCATATAATCCATGGACTCAACATTAGTCATAAAGAACTCATATACTTATTGCAAAAATCTAGAAGGTATCAAAGCAAAGTATTACGCGCATGCTCCCAGGGGGATAGATTGGTAGGAAAAGACCATCGCTCGTCCCCGACCGCCACTCATAAGGAAGACAATCAATAAATAAATTATGCTCCGACTTCATCACATAACGGTTCACCATACGTGCATGCTACGGGAATCACAAACTTTAACACAAGTATTCTTTAAATTCACAACTACTAAACTAGCATAACTCTAATATTATCACCTCCATATCTCAAAACAATTATCATGCTTCAATCTTCTCTTAGTATTCAACGCACTCAAAAGAAAATTTCACATATCTTGAACACCAAACATATTATATTAAGCAAATTACCAGGCTATTAAGACTCTCAAAATAATTTAAGTGAAGCAGGAGAGATCAATAGTTTCTTTAAAACAAACCATCACCGTGCTCTAAAAGATCTAAGTGAAGCACATAGAGCAAAATTATAACGCTCAAAAGATATAAGAGAAGTGCATAGAGCAAAACTACATAGCTCAAAAGATATAAGTGAAGCACATAGAGTATCCTATCAAATTTTAATTCAAGTATGGCTCTCTCAAAAGGTGTGTACAGAAAGGATGATTGTAGCATACTAACAAACAAAGACACAAATAATACAAGACGCTCCAAGCAAAACACATATCATGTTGGTGAATAAAAATATAGCTCCAAGTAAATTACCGATGGAAGTGGACGAAAGAGGGGATGCCTTCCGAGGCATCCCTTGGTGTCCTTGGATTATCTTGGGGGTGACATGGGCATCCCCAAGCTTATGATCTTGCCACTCCTTGTTCCATAATCCATCAAAAGAACTCACCCAAAACTTGAAAACTTCACAACACAAAACTCAAAATAGAAAACTCGTGAGCTCCGTTAGCGAAAGAAAACAAAAGACCACTTCAAGGTACTGTAATGAACTCATTCTTTATTTATATTGGTGTTAAAGCTACTGTATTCCAACTTCTCTATGGATTATAAACTATTTTACTAACCATAGATTCATTAAAATAAGCAAACACACGAAAAACAGAATCTGTCAAAAACAGAACAGTCTGTAGTAATCTGTAGCTAGCGCAAGATCTGGAACCTCAAAAATTCTAAAATAAATTGCTGGACGTGAGGAATTTATCTATTAATCATCTGCAAAAATAATTAACTAAATAGCGCTCTTAAAATAAAAATGACAGCAGTTCTCGTGAGCGCTAAAGTTTCTGTTTTTTACAGCAATTTCAACAAGACTTTCCCCAAGTCTTCCCAACGGTTCTACTTGGCACAAACACTAATTAAACACAAAAAACACAACCAAAACAGAGGCTAAATAATTTATTTATTTAATAACAGGAAGGATAAATATTGGGTTGTCTCCCAACAAGCGCTTTTCTTTAAATCCTTAAAGCTAGGCATTGATAATTTTAATGATGCTCACATGATAGTTTCATATGGTAATTTTATTTTCTTTCTAGAAACGTGTTCCATGCCCTTTTTTAATGGAAATTGGAATCTAATATTCCCTTCCTTCATATCAATAATCACACCAACCGTTCTAAGGAAAGGTCTACCAAGAATAATAGGGCAAGAAGGATTGCAATCTATATCAAGAACAATGAAATCTACGGGCACATAATTCCTATTTGCAACAATAAGAACATCATTAATTCTTCCCATAGGTTTCTTAGTAGTGGAATCCGCAAGATGCAAGTTTAGGGAGCAATCATCAAGATTGCGGAAATCTAGCAAATCACACAAAGTTTTGGGAATAGTGGAGACACTAGCACCCAAATCACACAAAGCATAAAACTCATGATTTTTAATTTTAATTTTGATAGTTGGTTCCCACTCATCATAGAGTTTTCTAGGGATAGAGACTTTCAACTCAAGTTTTTCTTCATAAGATTGCATCAAGGCATCAACAATATGTTCGGTGAAGGCTTTCTTTTGACTATAAGCATGCGGAGAATTTAGCACGGATTGCAACAAAGAAATACAATCAATCAAAGAGCAACTTTCATAATTAAATTCCTTGAAATCTAATATAGTGGGTTTAGCAACATCTAAATTTTTATTTCTTTCAATCCCACTTTCGTCAATTTCATCATAAAGATCTAAATACTCCGAATTTTTGGAACGCCTTCTAGGTAAAGGAAGATCATATTCAGTTTCATCAAGATTCATATTGCAAAACAAAGATTTGATAGGGGACACATCAATAAATTTTAGATCTTCATCTTGATTTTCATAAGAATTAGAAGAACACGCTTTAATAAAGGCATCTTTGGAAGCACGCATCCTAGCGGTTCTTTCTTTACACTCAGTAATTGAAATTCTCATGGCTTTTAGAGACTCATTAATATCATGCTTAGGTGGAATAGATCTAAGTTTCAAAGCATCAACGTCAAGAGCAATTCTATCAACGTTACTAGCCAAATCATCAATCTTAAGCAAATTTTCTTCAATCATTGCATTAAAATTCTTTTCCGAAGAAATAAATTCTTTAATATTAGATTCAAAATTAGAGGGCATCTTATTATAATTTCCATAAGAGTGGTTGTAGGAATTCCCATAATTATTAGAAGGATTACTAGGATAAGGCCTAGGATTAAAATCCCCTCTATAAGCGTTGTTACCATAATTATTCCTACCAACAAAATTCACATCCATAGATTCATTGTTATTCTCAATCAAGGTAGACAAAGGCATATCATTAGGATCAAAAGAAACAATCTTAGTAGCAAATAATTTCATAAGTTCATCCATCTTTCCACTCAAAACATTGATTTCTTCTATCACATGCACTTTTTTATTAGAAGATCTTTCAGTATGCCATTGAGAATAATTAACCATAATATTATCTAGGATTTTAGTAGCATCTCCTAAAGTTATCTCCATAAAAGTGCCTCCCGCGGCCGAGTCTAAAAGATTTCTAGAAGCAAAATTCAATCCGGCATAAATTTTTTGTATAATCATCCACAAATTTAAACCATGAGTAGGGCAATTACGTATCATTAATTTCATTCTCTCCCAAGCTTGTGCAACATGTTCATGATCAAGTTGCTTAAAATTCATAATATTGTTTCTAAGAGAGATGATCTCAGTTCCCTTTGAACCTGGGTGGCGGTCCATAGGAAGATCACACGGAACCCCGGGATTTCCAAAAATACAGGAAACACTAGGTTCTCCAGGTGCCTCAATCCACCCATATGTGTATTCAAGTTGCCACCTTAAGTTGAACCATTAATTAACAATCTCACATCTGTCATGGATTTCACTCACCCAAACCATGTCTACGAGAATAGCATAGCAATATAAGCAATACATAGAAGTAACTCACAAGGGTTTGAATAAAACAGGGCTGTAGGTTCTACCTCAACATCTACTTCCCAACCCACATGTTAATGGCATCCTAATCATGGAATGTTTCAGGATTGAAACTAATGCATAAAAACTGGGTATGGAAATATTATGATCAATGTGTTACTTGCCTTGCTAACTATCCGCGAAACCTAGGGATTCGATGTAGCACGCTTCGCACTCCGGGAATTCTATCGCAAACAAACAATAGCATGCATAAGCAAACAAGAAAATATGCATGGGCAAAACTCAAATAAGAGAGATTGACCAGAAAGTTCAACTTAAGAACTCCGGTTTGCAAAAAAAATCAAATCGAACGGAGCAACGAAACTCAAACGGCGAAAGAAACAAGATACATTTACTAATCTGGACTAAGGTCAAATTTTATAGTAGCAAAATCTTGTTTAAGTTGATTAAACAGAAAGAGGGTCTCGATACGAAGATCTAGGCGCTTGAATCGCCTGATTCCGATAAACGAGCGAAAAGATAAACTGAAACGAAAATCGGATCAGAAATCGCGATTGAAAATAATCACAGAAAAATCCGATAAAAAGAAAACTGACGAATAGGCTAACGAACAAGCGTTCGTTGTCTGTAACTAACGAGCGAAAACCGTTCGTTAAAACAAACGGATGGACGAACGTTCGCTAAATAGAAGAACCGGGAAAAACCGGCGAACCGATCTAAAAAACAAACTAGGGTTTTAGAAAAAAACCAAATCGGTTTTCTTAAAAAAACGGCGGCGGCGAACGGCTACCTCATTGGTGAGGCTCCAGTGAGGCGGGGCTCGGGCGGTGGGGCGGCGGGCTGGTGGGGCGGTGGGCGAGGTGGCGCAGGCGACTGTCGGCGTTCTGGAAACGGGGGTCCCCAGACTTGCCTGCCTGCGGCCTGCGGCGTGTCTCAAGCGGGGGCCCAGCGCGGCCCATCTTCATCAGCTCAAGCTCAAGACCCTCGCGAGGGGCCAAGCCTCGTGGGGCAGACGACAGGAAGCTTCCTCGGAGGCAGCCTCATCAGGCAGGCTCGCGAGTAGGCGGAGAGATCAATGCAAGGGTACCTCGCGAGGAACCCGTGACGCAAGCCATGACGATCGAGACCATGCAGGCGCCGGCCCGCGCAGCGTCCTTGTTTCCCCTTTGGTGCAAAGGGGGCAAGCACAGGCCAAGGCATCAGGAAAATGTTACCATTTCGGTGCAACGAGAGCAAGACTAGCCGGACGGTAGGACAGAGGTCACCGTGGAGCCCAAGACAGCGTCATCGCGAGTGCTTTTGGCAGCCGAAGACCACCTTTGGTCAGGATAACTTGTACTAGATGTTGCCCTTCGAAATGGCCAATTGTTGGCGCCTTTCCCGCTCATTATTTGGGGAGAGGCGCAGGGCCTCTATAAATAGAGCTAGCCACCACAGAAGGAGGGGACGGCTGGAAATCTGGTAGAACCATAGCAGAGAGAGAGGAAGAGGCGACTGAACTCACCCTAGCAGTTCATCGCACCAGCTCAAGAACACCTCTCGCGAGGCTGTTCTTCCCTTGTACTGTCCATCATCAGCCCCATAGGCAATCCACCACACCACACACTGGAGTAGGGTATTACACCACAACGGTGGCCCGAACCAGTATAAACCTCGTGTCTCTTGTGTTGTTCATCATTTTCATCTTAGTTCGCACGAGAGGATCGGACGTAGATTGGTAGGGGAGAGATCTCCGCGGGCACCCCAGTGTTCGAACCTCAAGGGTCTGCCGGAACCCGAAACCCGACATTTGGCGCGCCAGGTAGGGGTGCACCGGAATCTTCCTTCCGCTGTTCGCATGTGATCTTCCGTCGTGTCCATGGCTGATGCTCGTCGGGCTCGCGCTGAGCGCCGGGCTCCTCACGCCGCTCGTGTCGCCCAGACGGCACCCGTCGGCGGCCCCCCTCGTCGTTCCCCGTCGCCCGCCGCCAGCGCCGCCACCGGCCCGGCGGGGAACGAGCAGCAGGCCTCGTCCCAGCACCCCTCGGTGCGGCGGGATGGCCGCACCGCCACCACGTCGCTGACTCCAGCTGGCTCGTCATCCCACGCCCATCGCGCACCATGGATGCGCACGCCTCACTGCTCTTGTCGCGGGAGCTCCTGCACTATCACCCCGTCGACGACCTCTACGAGGACTGGCTCGCCCGCATCACCGAGCTCGTCAGTGCCGTAGGGGGCTCCCCCTTGCGGTCCCTCTTGCTGCCTCGCCCTCCGTCCCGTGCAGGTTGCGAGGATCAGGAGGCGCCTCCTCCCTAAGAAGGTGGCTTGGCTCCAAGGCGCGCAGCCCCAGGGCGAGACCCTCCATGTCCGGCGCCTGCGCAGCAAGAAGGGAGCTGCCAAGAGATCCCACGTCCCCGGGAAGGTGCTCGCGCGCTCCCAGCGCCGGCACGCCAAGATCGCGCCCCAGCGCCTCCACGAAAAAACCCCGCGCTGCTCCCAGAGGCGGCGCGTGGGGACCCGCAAGAACGAGTCCAGCACCAGCAAAGGGCGTCGGTGGCCACGGCGGGCTGCCTCGCCTTCACCCTCGAGCTGCGCGGTGTCACATGGCCAGGCAAGTTCAAGCCTGACCTCCCTCCCCTCTACGATGGCACAGCGGACCCCGCGGAGTTCCTGCAGCTCTACGAGCTGGGCATCGTAGCCGCCAAAGGAGATGAGAAGGTCATGGAAAATTGGTTCCCCATGGCGCTCAAGGACGGCGCCCGCACCTGGCTCCTGAACCTGGCTCCTGGCACGATCTCCTCCTGGAGCGAGATGCGCACCCGCTTCATCGCCAACTTCTAGGGCACTCGCAACCGGCCCCCGGCCGTGAGCGACCTGCGCCGCATCAAGCAACAACCAGGAGAAATCCTGCATAAGTACATCCAGCACTTCAACTACGCTCGCCTCAAGATCCCCAAGGTGACTGAAGAAGCCATCATCTCAGCCTTCTCCGACGGCGTGCGCGACATCAAGATGAAGGAAGAACTAGCAATCCATGAAGACCTGTGCACAAACCTGGAGCCATTCAACTTGGCGACCAAGTGCGCCAGGGCTGTGGAAGGGCGTCTCTCCCTCCTCGAGCTCCCGGCATCCGACCCAGAAGAAAAGAAGCTCAAGGCCAAGGACGTGAAGCACAAGGGGGCTGCCGTGCTAGCAGCGGAACCGGACACCAAGCGAGGCAGGGATCAGCCAGAGTCATCGAAGGGCGGACGGTACTGCGTGTACCACGACCTCCACACCCACAACACCAACGAATGTCAAGAGCTCAGAGCCATGCGAGATGGATGAATCGGCCGACGCCCAGAGCACAACGACGGGGGCTATGGCCGAGGAGGAGGAAGAGGCGGTGGATGATGGGAAGACCATGGCCTTCGCCAGGGATGGCGTGACTGCCCTTGTGAGGACCGCTGGCAGGACCAGCCTCGCGAGGGAGGCTGGAGGGACCAGCCTCATGAGGACCGTCCCCCCGACAACGCAGTCCTCCCTCCTCTGCCAGCTCCACCAAGGAGGAACGAAGACCAACACCAAGACGATGGGGCTGGGGGCTTCCAAGAGCCGCGTGCAATTGCTTGCATCTTGGGCGGCGCCCAGGCCCCAGCCTCACAGCGCATCTTCAAGTAGTTTGCTCGCGAGGTGAATGCAGTCCTTCCCAAGCTTGAGGCCACGCGCCCTCTCAGGTGGTCTTCGTGCGCGATCACATTCAGTTCAGCAGACCAGCTCAAGTGTGCGGCAACGGCCGGAGTCCTCCCGATGCTTTTCTCTCCAGTCATTAGCAATGTGCAGGTCATCAGGACCCTCATCGATGGCGGGGCAGGACTCAACGTCCTATCCGTCGAGACGTTCGACAATCTCCAAGTGCCATACGACCAGCTTCAGCCAACCAAGCCTTTCTCAGGAGTCACCGATGGTTCCACTTTTCCAATTGGGCAGGTTTGCCTCCGGTCACCTTCGGGCAACACAACAACTACCGCACCTAGCTCATCGACTTCGACGTTGCTCACATCCGCCTGCCGTACAACGCCATCCTCGGGTACCCAGCCCTAGCCAAGTTTATGGCAGTGACTCACCATGGTTACAATGTCCTCAAGATGCCAGGAAGCGGTGGAGTCATCACCGTACCCTATTAAGAAAGGGACGAAGTGTGCTCGCTCGAGCGTGCGTTCCAAGCCGCAGCAATCGAAGACCCAGATCGCAGGAGCAGGAGGCCTCCCGAGGCGACCCTCAAGAAGAAGAAGACCTCACCTGGCCAGAGCCACTAGGAAGCAGGCACCTCCAGAGGTATTGCGTCAGGATTCGCGCCCGGTCAAGGAGCGCCGCCCTCTCGCGCATAGGAATGCGTGCCTGGCACCCTCCTTAGGCAGGGCTCTGGGGCTCTCGCTTGGAGAGCCACCGACCTTGCCAAGGTCGCGGGGGAGGCGCTCGGGCACCACTTGGAGGGGTGCTATCAGGCACGCTTCCCTCAGAAAGGTACAAGTCAAAGGAGACAAAACCCTTAGGAGTTCATCGCAAGGAACACCCAAGAGCTACAAGAGTCCAGAGACATGCGCGACAGCCGCCGCTTACCTACCGCGGCCCCACATCCAGGCAAGGATGGAGGGCTGTGCGTCTGCGTCGATGTACTAGGGCTCAACTGAGCTGCGTCCCAGGAGCGCCTTTGGCCTTTGGCCGTAGGGCGCTGCGTGAGACCACCCCACAACTACGTTCGCATGCCCTTCATCCTGCCGAGCGCGGTCGCCGCACATCAGCACCTGTTGAGGAGCATTCTGGAGGCTCAGGAGGTTAGGCATCGCGCGGTCCTGGCGGAGGTGGCGATGGTCCCCGAAGACCTGCACGTGCCCCCAGAGCCTCCCGAGGCCCCTGGGCCTGGGGGCTCATGAGGGCCGACGTCTTCACCGCGCATCGCTCACTTCCTCAGGATCACTTCATCTTCAACATCACCAGGTGACATCTTTCAGAGTTCTACTTTCAGTTGGGAGCGCCCACAAGGCTGCACCATTCCCAGGCCGCGTGGGTCCGTCCCCTTGGCATGTATCCATTTTGGTTATGCTCTTTACTTACCCTGTTAGGGGCGCCCCTCGGGCTGCATCATCCCCACACCACTCGGGCCCGACCCAGCGGCAGTTGCTTTTCCAGCATTTACCCTAGGATGAAGTTGTTCTTTCACGCTTAATCCGATTCCCATAATTATCACCTACTGCTTGTCGTCGTGCAAAGCGCTTGCACGTTAAAAGGGGGGCGCCTGAGCATCGCGACTCGTGGGCTCTTACTGGCTCTCCAGCCCCCACCCCCTGGCCTTGACCCACGGCATCGCGACCTGTCATACCAGCGGCAGCTGAGCTCGCTCGGAGGCCGGGACCTGAGGACGTAGAGCATTTGCATTCTAACAACCCTGCAGGAACACACCAATTGATAAAGGCCCAGAGCCAGGCGCAACCCGCCTCGAGGTAGGGCGTCGTGAGTCCCTCGCTGGCTCACGGGTGTAAAGATACACCTCTCCTAGCCCTACCGTGCCGGCCACGTGTCAGGGCGGGGCTGTACACGCCCCGGGGGCTCCTCCCGGAGGGGAGCCCCCTCCCACGCACCAGTGGAAGCACCATGCTCCGTGCTGGCTGACGACACCGCCGAGGAGCGGCTATGCCCGTACACATACTGAAGCGCTATGCTCCGCGCTGGTGATAAACAACTGAGGGCGGCCCATGGCCGTACCAACCTCAGGGAGCCCAGAGCTCAGTGTCTGGCACCATAGCAACGCCTCCCCTCGGGAGTGCCGCGCGAGGGGGCTGGACACGGGGGCTACGCCCGGGCCTCGCCCGAGCGCACGCCACCCAGCAAGGTCCCTTGGACCTGGTCGTCGCGCGCCACTCCCCAAGCGGAGCCAAGGTACGAAACCCGTTTGAGCGTCTAGGGGGACTCCCGAGCATCGCGACTCAGGAGCCTAACTTGCCACGCAGCCCCTCACTCCTTAGTCCCGTCCTTGGTTTCCGGTCGGGGCTAACGCTGGGTGAGGTACACGCGGGGCCAGGCCCTGCCGACGTAGAAGGATCAATCCACTTCTCGCTCCCCCCTTCCCTACTTGTTGCTCGCGCATCAAGGGGGACTCCTGAGCATCGTGGCTCAGGAGCCTGACTTGCCACGTAGCCCCTCACTCCTTATTCCCATCCTTGGTTTCCGGTCGGGGTTAACGCTGGGTGAGGTACGCGCGGGGCCGGGCCCTGCCGAAGTAGAGCGTAAACAAGTAGGAGGGGAAAATGCAAATTCCGCGAAATTCAAAGCAAATATTACAAGCCATAAGATTGTTCCACAACGCCAAACACAAGTTTTAACGCCTCCGCGAGGCATGGTGCATGTGCAGGAATAAAACAGGATGGAAGTCGCGAAGGAATCACTCCCCAGTAACGCCGTCACCGGTGGTGGAGTCACGCTGGACGGCTTCGCCTCTCGAGGTCGCAAGGCCGGCGGCACCGCGCCCGGGCAGGACGCTGGGGGAGCGGAACTTCCCCAGCAAAACCTTGGCTCGGGCCCTCACGGCCTCAGCGGCGGCACCGGCACGGTCGCCGCTCATAGGCTCCAGCAGGCTGTCGAAGTCGACGTTTGGGTCGCGCAGGTAGACATGGCCGAGGACACGCGTCAGTGCCGCAGAAGACAAGGCACGCGCCTCGGCCTCGACCGTGGGGCCAAGGCCGTCTGTGACGTCCTCAAGCGCATCAACCAAGAAGGGGAGCAGCTTGGCGGGGCCATCCTCAGCACCAGCCAACGGCTCCTCCAGGCCACTCTCATACATTGTCTTCAGTATGCCCTAGTTGGCCTCGGGAGGGCGGTTGGGTCGGAGAGGCGCCGGCCTCGCCGTCCTCTCCCCCAACAGCCGAAGGCGTCGCCCCGGCAGACGGATTCGCCCCAAGCAGGGCCGCAGAAGCCTCCTTCAACCTCTTGGCCGCAGGTGCCGGCCTGGTAAAAGAGCGCAAACGTCAAGCCTCAGTGGCAGAAACCAAGCAGAGCAAGAATCGAGCACTTACTGGACGTCGTCCATGGACTCAAGCAACCTCCGGCCAAACTTGAAGCCCGAGAGCCTGCAGCGGGGGTCAGCCTTTGGGGGCCCGGAAGCAGAAGGCGCGTCAGGAGGGATGGAGCTGGCCTTGAGACCCCCCAGGGAACAGAGCAGACCCTGGGGGAACCAGGCTCGACCTGCCCTTCCTCGTGACCGAGGAAGAGCCCTCCTTTCCTCGCCTGGCGCCGGCCTCGTCGTCGTCCGGCATGGAGCGGAGGGCCTGGGACCTGCGCCAAGGGAAGGACTCCCCCCAATCCTCGCCAGTCTCCTCCGAGTCGGAGGCTTCCTCCTCCGCCTCTTCTTCCTCCTCTTCCCCGCTGGAGCTGCCGGAGGACAAGTTCACCGTCGTCAAGACCGCCAGATCTTCGGGAGCTGCCGTGGGCACCAGCCCCTCACCGTTGAAGGTGGGCATGGTGTTCACCACCAGCTCCCAGTCGTCACGAAGGAACAAGGGGACGGGGGCGCCCATCGGGCTCGCCACGTCTCCCCCAACCAAGGAATGGAGGGCCGTAGCCAGATCCTCATCGGTCAGGGCCTCGGAGCTCAGGCGCAGGGCGGTGTCTGCTCCTCCAAGCCTCCACAGTGGGGGCGGGTGCTCCTGGAGCGGAGCCACCCGGTGCTCCAAGAACTCCCTCAGGAGCGTGGCCCCGGTTAACTTCGCCGACTCCGAGTTGCTTGGTCTCAGGTCCGCGTTCATCCTCCTCAACACCGCCTTCGCGCGAGGGTCGACGAGCTCCACACGGGACCATGCGTCAACGGACTTAGGTTGCCCCGTGGGCAATACCAGACGAGGGTGGAGGCGCCCAACATCCATCATGACCCACTTGCTCTGGTATCCTTCAATCCTCTTCCCAGGCTTCGAGATGGCGTTGGAGCTGGAATATGCAATGAAGCTCGCGCATGCGGAGACCTGAGCACCAGAAACCCGGAAGGAGAAAAAGTGGCGTAGCAAGGCCACCGAGGGCTTCACACCAACATGAGCCTCGCAATAGTAGGCGAAAATCGCCAGGAGAAGGACAGAGTTGGGGTGGAGATGCAGAGCCTGCAGGTTGTATTGGCGGAGAATGGCATGGAAGAACTCAGAGAAAGGAGGCACCAGACCAGCGACAATGGCGCTCACGAAGAACGGGTAGAAGGTGCTCCCCTTGCCCTCAAGCTGATCGGAGCCGACTTTGAGCACAGTCGCTCCCTCGCTGCCCTGCGCCATCATCATCAGGCGCGCGAGGGCGAGGTTCTTCTCCGACAAATTCAGGGAATCCAGGGCCGGTGAGTACCAAGCATCAGCCGGGGACTTGCGAGGCGCCATGGCGTGCCGGATGCGAAGGATTGAGACGAAGCTGGAGGATTTCGGGAGCAAGAGGAAGGAGAACGAGAAAGGGGATCTAGGGCAAGGCGGACGAGAGCGGGGCAAGTAAGCCTGGCCAGGGCACCCCCTTTTGTTAGTCGTGCAGTTGCCGAGGCATCGTGGGAAGTGCAGATGCCCATGCCCAATCAACCGCCACACGGCGCCCAAGGCCGCAGGCTGTTAGGGCCCGTGGCGCTTCACGCTTGCCCCTTCGCTTCTCTGCTAAGCCAAGCCCGCGCGCGCCTTGGGCCCGGGGGCTACTGTCGGCGTTCTGGGAACGGGGGTCCCCAGACTTGCCTGCCTGCGGCCTGCGGCGTGGCTCAAGCGGGGGCCCAGCACGGCCCATCTTCATCAGCTCAAGCTCAAGACCCTCGCGAGGGGCCAAGCCTCGCGGGGCGAACGACAGGAAGCTTCCTCAGAGGCAGCCTCATCAGGCAGGCTCGCGAGGAGGCGGAGAGATCAATGCAAGGGTACCTCGCGAGGAACCCGTGACGCAAGCCATGACGATCGAGACCAGGTGGGCGCCGGCCAGCGTAGTGTCCTTGTTTCCCCTTTGGTGCAAAGGGGGCAAGCACAGGCCAAGGCATCAAGCAAAGGTTACCATCCCGGTGCAACAAGACCAAGACCAGCTGGACAGCAGGACGGAGGTTACCGTGGAGCCCAAGACAACGTCATCGCTAGTGCTTTTGGCAGCCAAAGACCACCTTTGGTCAGGATAACTTGTACTAGATGTTCCCCTTCGAAATGGCCAATTGTTGGCGCCCTTCCCGATCATTATTTGGGGAGAGGCCCAGGGCCTCTATAAATAGAGCTAGCCACCACAGAAGGACGGGACGGCTGGAAATCTGGTAGAACCATAGCAGAGAGAGAGGAAGAGGCGACTGAACTCGCCCTAGCAGTTCATCGCACCAGCTCAAGAACACCTCCCGCGAGGCTGTTCTTCCCTTGTACTATCCATCATCAGCCCAGAGGCAATCCACCACACCACACACTGGAGTAGGGTATTACACCACAACGGTGGCCCGAACCAGTATAAACCTCGTGTCTCTTGTGTTGTTCATCATTTTCATCTTAGTTCGCACGAGAGGATCAGACGTAGATGGGTAGGGGAGAGATCTCTGCGTGCACCCCAGTGTTCGAACCTCAAGGCTCTGCCGGAACCCGAAACCCGACAGCGACGGTGACGCGGCGCTGCGGCAAGGGGCAGCGGCGGCGGCGAGGCGCGGGAGGCGGCACGGGCGACGGCGGTGCGGCGAGGGGCGGCAGCGGTGGCGAGGCGCGGGAGGCGGCACGGGCGACGGCGGTGCGGCGAGGGGCGGCGGCGGCGGCGAGGCGCGGCTCAGGAGGTGGCTGCGGGGCGGCGGGGTTTGGTGGTGGTGGCGGGGGGCTTGGGGCGACATATAAAGGGGGGAGGGGTGGCTTGGAGGAGGGGGCAAGGCGGCGGCAGAGGAGTCCGGCTCGGACTCCTGTCCGAGTCGGCGGTGGCGGCGGCGCGCATCCTGGGGGAGACGGCGGCGCGGGGAGATGGGCCGGCCCGACTCGGTTTCGACCCAGTCGGCGCCCGAAGCTTTTTTTAAACAATTCCACCGAACAGAAAATAAATCCTAGAAAATAAAATAAAAATCTAAAAATGCCAAAACAAATTTTCACCGTCTAAATGAAATATTTTGAACGAGATGAACATTTTCTTGGCCCTAAAATGCAATTTTGAAAACGTGCAATTTTTCTAATGCAAATTAAATATGATATGCATGAGTGATCTATGTATAACATTCCAAATTGAAAATTTGGGATGTTACAAACTTGCAAGCCCAAGGAAACAGCGGAGCTGCTTCACATTCTGAGGCGGTTCTCAATTCACAATTGTAGACACCTTCTCAGGATTAACTATGCCCTTGGCGGAGATGATATGCCCAAGGTAGAGAAACTCATCGAGCCAAAACTCGCACTTTGAAAACTTCGCATAGAACTGATGTTCTCTGAGTTTGTCCAGCACCAATCTCAAATGCTTGGCATGATCCTCTTTGTTCTTCGAAAAGACCAAAATATCATCAAGATACACCAAGACGAAATCATTTGTGTAAGGGTTGAAGATGAAGTTCATCATGCGAGAGAATGTTGGAGGAGCATTGACAAGGCCGAAAGACATGACAGTGTATTCGTAAGAACCATAGCTTGTTCTGAATGCTGTCTTGGGGATATCTTGTTCATGAATGCGAATCTGATGATAGCCCATACTAAGGTCAAGCTTGGAGAATACTTGTGTTGGCGTTCTGGGAACGGGGGTCCCCGGACTTGCCTGCCTGCGGCCTGCGGCGTGGCTCAAAGGGGAGCCCAGCGTGGCCCATCTTCACCAACACAAACCCAAGACCCTCGCGAGGGGCCAAGCCTCGCGGGGCGGACGATGAGGAGCTTCCTCAGGCGTGGCCTTGTCAGGATGGCTCACGAGGAGGCAGAGAGATCAAGGCGGGGTACCTCACGAGGTGCCCGTTACGCAAGCCATGACGACCGGGGTGCCAGGCGGGTGCCAGCCCGCGTAGTGTCCTCCCTTCCTCTTTGGTGCAAAGGGGGCAAGCGCAGCCGCGGAGTACCGAGGCATCAGGCAAAGGTTGCCATTTCGGTGCAACGAGACCAAGACCAGGAGGACTACGAGAAGGAGGTCACCGTGGAGCCCAAGACGGCGTCATCACCAGAGCTTTGCGCAGGTGAAGACTACTTTTGTCAGGATAGCCGATACTAGCTGTCCCCCTTCAAATTAGCCCGCCATTGTTGGCTCCCTTCCCGCTCGATATTTGGGAAGAGGACCGGGGCCTCTATAAATAGGACTAGCCACCCACAGAGCAAAGGGAGCTCGGAAGAAAAGAGAGGGATCGAAGGAGAGATCAGGTAGAGAGAGAGAGAAGGGTGACTGAGCTCCTCCCAGCAGTTCATCGCCCCAGCCAGGAACAGACCCTCGCGAGGCTGTTCTCCCTTGTATTGTTCATCATCATCAGCCCAAGAGGCAATCCACCACACCACACACTGGAGTAGGGTATTACACCACAACGGTGGCCCGAACCAGTATAAACCCTGCGTCTCTTGTGCTGTTCTTTCCTTAGTTGAGATCCTAGCAAGGCGGAGGAGTGCAGGTAGGTAGGAGGAGAAATCTCCGCGCGCACCCCAGTGTTCGAACCTCAAGGGTCTGCCGGAACCCGAAATCCGACATTTGGCACGCCAGGTAGGGGTATGTCGGGATTCGTCTTCCATGACCCCGTTCTCCTCCGACCATCACGCCCATGTCTGACGCTCGTCGGGCCCGCGCCGAGCGCCGGGCCACACTCGCTTCCCGCGTCGCCAAGACAGCCCCTATCGGCGGGCGTCCTCGCCGTTCCCTGTCACCTGCCGTCAACGCCGCCACCGGCCCGGCGGGGGACGAGAAGCAAGCATCGTCCCAGCATCCGTCCGTGCGGCAAGACGGCTGCACCGCGACTCCCTCGCTCACCCCAGCTGGTTCTTCATCCCGCGCGCTCCGCCCGCCCATGGAGGCTCGAGCTGCACTCATCACGGAAAACGAGCTCCTGCGCTACCGTCCCGTCGACGACGTCTACGAAGAATGGCTCGACCGTGTCGCCGAGCTCGTCCGTGCCGCAGGGGGCTCTCCTGCACCGTCCGTTCAGCTGCACCGCACCCCGCCCCGCGCGGGCAATGAAGGTCCAGCGGGGCCCGGCCGCCTCCTCCGCAGGAAGGCGCCATGGCTCCAAGGCGCGTGGCCCCTGGGCGGAACCCGCTCCGTCAGGCGCCAGCGCAGCAAGAGCAGAGCTGTCAAGAAGTCCCTCGCCCGCAAGAAGCTGCCCGGGCACTCCCTGCTCCAGCACGTCGCGACCATGCTCCTTCCCCCGCGCGTCAAGACCCCGCGCTGCTCCCAGCTGCAGCGCGTGGGGACATGCAAGACCAAGCTCCTCGTCATCCAAGGCCTCCCGTGGCCACAGCAGGCTGCCGCGCCTTCACCGCCGAGCTATGCAGCGTCGCGTGGCCCGGCAAGTTCAAGCCAGACTTGCCTCCTTGCTACGACAGCACGGCTGACCCTGCGGAGTTCCTGCAGCTCTACGGGCTGGGCATCAAAGCTGCCAACAGAGACCAGAAGGTCATGGCGAACTGGTTCCCCATGGCACTCAAGGAAGGGGCCCGCACCTGGCTCCTAAACCAGGCTCCAGGCACAATCTCTTCCTGGGACGAGATGCGCACCCGCTTCATCGCCAACTTCCAAGGCACTCGCGACCGGCCACCCGCCGTGAGAGACATGCGCCGCATCAAGCAACAGCCCGGGGAGACCCTGCAGAAGTACATCCAGCGCTTCAACAACGCGTGCCTCAAGATTCCCAAGGTGACTGAGGAGGCCATCATCTCGGCCTTCTCCGACGGCGTGCGCGACGTCAAGATGAAGGAGGAGCTGGCGATGCATGAAGACCTGTGCACTTCCTTGGAACTGTTCAACTTGGCAACCAAGTGCGCCAGGGCCGAGGAAGGGTGTCTCTCCCTCCTCGAGCTGCCTGCCGCAGACCCAGAAGAAAAGAAGCCCAAGGCCAAGGATGTGAAGCGCAAGGGGGCTGCCGTGCTCGCGGCAGAACCAGACACCAAGCGGGGCAGTGATCAGCCTAAACCTTCAAAGGGCAGCCGGTACTATGTGTACCACGACCTCCACACCCACAACACCAACGAATGTCAAGAGCTCCGAGCCGTGCGAGAAGGAAAGATCGGCCGTCGCCCTGACCGCAATGACCGGGGCTACGGTCAAGGAGGAGGAAGGAACACAGGACGCTGGGAAGACCGTGGCCCGTGCCAAGGGTGGCGCGATCAACCTTGCGAGGATCGCTGGCAAGACCCGCCTCGCGAGGGAGGCTGGAGAGATCGGCCTCGCGAGGGAGACTGGAGGGATCAGCCTCGCGAGGATCGCCCGCAAGTCAACGCATGCCTCCCACCGCTGCCATCGCAGCCAAGGAGAAACGAGGACCGCAACCAGGACGAGGGGGCTGGGGGCTTCCAGGAGCCGCGCGCGATCGCCTGCATCCTGGGCGGGGCACAAGCCCCAGCCTCTCAGCGCATCTTCAAGAAGTTCGCCCGCGAAGTGAACGCAGTCCTCCCCAGGCTCGAAGCCACGCGCCCTCTCAGGTGGTCGGCGTGCGCCATCACGTTCAGCTCAGCAGATCAGCTCAAGTGTGCGGCTATAGCCGGAGTTCTCCCGATGCTTTGTTCCCAAATCATCAGCAACGTGGTGGTCACCAAGACCCTCATCGATGGCGGGGCAGGGCTCAATGTCCTGTCTGTGGAAACATTCGACAACCTCCAAGTGCCCTACAGCCGGCTTCAGCCAACCAAGCCTTTCTCCGGTATCACCGATGGCTCCACGGTCCCGATTGGGCAGGTCCGACTGCCTGTCACCTTCGGGGCACGCGACAACTACCGCACCGAGCTCATCGACTTCGACGTCGCTCACATTCGCTTGCCGTACAACGCCATCCTTGGGTACCCAGCGCTGGCCAAGTTCATGGACGTAACTCACCACGGCTACAACATCCTCAAGATGCCAGGAAGCGGCGGAGTCATCACGGTGCCATGTGAAGAGAAGGACGCGGTGTGTTCCCTGGAAGGAGCCTTTCAGGCCGC
Source organism: Triticum urartu (assembly GCF_056163025.1). Taxonomy (NCBI): domain Eukaryota; kingdom Viridiplantae; phylum Streptophyta; class Magnoliopsida; order Poales; family Poaceae; genus Triticum; species Triticum urartu. The sequence goes on along the minus strand of NC_141874.1, from coordinate 174,457,112 downwards.
GTCACTGGAAGACCCGGATCGTGGAAGCAGGAGGCCTCCCGAGACCGCCCCTAAGAAGAAGAAGACATCGTCCGGCCCGACCACCCAGGAGGCAGCCCCCTCTGGGCCCACGCCTGCCCAGGGGGAACCTCCTTCCATCGCATAGGAAAGCGCGCCTGGTGCCCTCCTCAGGCAGGGCTCGGGGGCTCTCCCCTGGAGGGCCACCGACCTAGCCAGGGTCACGAGGGAGGCGCTTGGGCACCACATGGAGGTGTGTTTCGAAGCACGTTTCCCTCAAGAAGGAGCAAGGCAAGGAGACCCAGACCCTCAGGAGTTCGTCAGCAAGGCCATTCAGGAGCTACAGGAGTCAAGAGTCATGAAAGGCGGCCGCCGCCTACCAGCAGTGGCTCCCCATCCAGGCGAGGATGGTGGGCTGTGCGTCTGCATCGACATACCAGGGCTCAACCGAGTCGCCTCTCTGGAGCGCCTCTGGCCCTCGCGAGTGGGGCGCTGCGGAGGCCCACCCCACAGCTATGTTCGCATGCCTTACGGCTTGCCGAACGCGGCTGGCACGTACCAGCGCCTCATGAGGGGCATCATGGGGGCACGAGAGGCCAGGCATTCCGCAGCCCTGGCAGGGATGGAGATGGCCGGTGAGGAGCCGTCAGCGCCTCCGAAGCCTCCCGAGGCCCCTAGGCCTGGGGGCTCGTGAGGATCGGCTCCCGCAGCCCACTGAGCCTGCTACATCGACGCTCCTTCGTCCTCAACATCATCAGGTGACATCTTTCGAGTTTTATTTCCAGCTGGGAGCGCCCCCCCAGGGCTGCATTATTCACAGGCCCCGTGGGTCTGTCCCTGCGGCGTGTATCCCTTTTTTATTCCATGTTGTTATCTTACCTTGTTGGAGGCGCCCCTCGGGCTGCATGATTCCCAAGCCGCTCGGGCCAGGCCCAGCGGCATGTATCCCATTTGCGTTTATTTCTGATTATGTGTTAGACCCACCATGCTTGATTATTTGATGCCGGTCCACGGCACCTCTTCTTCTCCATGCTGACCACTTGCACGTTAAAGGGGGGGTACCTGAGCATCGCGACTCAGGGCTCTTACTGGCTCTCCAGCCCTCACCCTCTGGCCTTGTCCATGGCATCGCGACCTGGCATACCAGCGACGGCTGAGACCAGCTCGAGGGCCGGGACCCGAGGACGTAGAGTGCCGACATCTAACCAAATTTGCAGGGACACATCACAAGATAAGGCCCAGTGCCAGGCGCAACCCGCCTAGAGGTAGGGCCCCGTGAGTCCCGCGCTGGCTCACGGGTGCCCAGATACACCTCACCAGGCCCTACCGTGCCCCCTCCCACGTACTAGTGGAAGCACCATGCTCCGTGCTGGCTGACGACACTGCCGAGGAGCGGCTATGCCCGTACACATACGGTAGCGCTATGCTCCGCGCTGGTGATAAACAACTGAGGGTGGCCCCCGGGCCGCACCAACCTCAGGGATCCCGGAGCTCAGTGTCCAGCCTCATCGTAACGCCTCCCCTCGGGAGTGCCGCGCGAGGGGGCTGCGGCTGGGTCACACCCAGACGCATGCCGCCCAGCCAGGTCCCCCCGGGCCTGGTTCGTTGCGTGTCTCTCCCCGAGCGGAGCCAAGGTACGAAGGCCGTTTGAGCGTCAAGGGGGACTCCTGAGCATCGTGACTCAGGAGCCTAACGGGTCACGTAGCCCCTCACTCCGTGGCCCCGTCCTGGTTTCTGGTCGGGACCAACGCTGGGTGAGGCACGCGCGCGGCCGGTCGGGACTACAAGACGGAGGTCACCGTGGAGCCCAAGACGGCGTCATCACCGGAGCTTTGTGCAAGCGAAGACTACTTTTGTCAGGATAGCCGATACTAGCTGTCCCCCTTCAAATTAGCCCGCCATTGTTGGCTCCCTTCCCGCTCGATATTTGGGAAGAGGACCAGGGCCTCTATAAATAGGACCAGCCACCCACAGAGCAAAGGGAGCTGAGAGGTTGGAAGAAAAGAGAGGGATCGAAGGATAGAGAAGATCAGGTAGAGAGAGAGAGAGAAGGGTGACTGAGCTCCTCCCAGCAGTTCATCGCCCCAGCCAGGAACAGACTCTCGCGAGGTTGTTCTTCCTTGTATTGTTCATCATCATCAGCCCAAGAGGCAATCCACCACACCACACATTGGAGTAGGGTATTACACCACAACGGTGGCCCGAACCAGTATAAACCATGCGTCTCTTGTGCTGTTCTTTCCTTAGTTTAGATCCTAGCAAGGCGGAGGAGTGCAGGTAGGTAGGAGGCGAAATCTCCATGCGCACCCCAGTGTTCGAACCTCAAGGGTCTGCCGGAACCCGAAATCCGACAACTTGAGCACCCTGGAGTTGTTCGAATAGCTCATCGATGGGGAAGTTGGTACTTGTTCTTTATGGTCTTCTTATTCAATGGACGGTAAGGATTACCCAATCACAAACCAAATATCTGCGGGAAGAAATACTAGAGCTACATGAATTCCCACCTATGAAACTCCCGAAACTTTCTGGTTATGCAATCAGGCGTTGGGGATACAGGGGAAGCACAATATCTCACCCAAAACTAGCAAATCCTACATCCAGTTGTATCCATCCTTCAACACATAACCAAGAAACCTTCGGAAATCATTTACCTCAACCTTCAAAAAGCATCCGTTATACGAGTTTTGGCAATTCTCCCGAACTCCCGCCCCAGTATTGGGTGGCGTAGAGCTTATCTCACCAACAACTGCATAAAGGATATTTTCGATGCCATCGAACTCGGGTATTCCAGAACTGCAACGATAAAATTGTGACGACAACACCTCGGAGCTCAACTCCCCGGGACACTGCCAGAACCCCTAAATGTCAGGAGGCACCAAGAACAATGTTCTCGTCACAAAATCATCGAAACGATTCCAAGATACCCGCGTGATCCTAAAAAAAATTCGTGAAATTTGAGGAGAGAAGAGTCAAAACTCTATGCCAGGAGACCTCACCAGAGCGATGAAGGGACTGAGAAGTAAAAAGAGTCCTACTCTCCGATATATATAATCCTAAAATACTCAAAACATTATTATAGACTCAACAACGCCAGCGATTCGATCAAGCAGGGGGCTCCTAAGTCGGTTAAGGCTCTGATTACCAACTTGTAACACCCACGATGTGGCTATATCTCCCACGTGTTGGAGCATGACTTAGAGGCATAACCGCATCGTAGGCATGTCGCAAGAGGGGTAATCTTTACACATCCCATGTACTGAATAAGATAGAGATAAAGAGTTGGCTTACAATTTCCACTTCACATAATACATAAACATAACATTACATCATCCAGAATACAATCAAGGTCCGTCTACGGAACTAAAATAAGGACAACCCCAAATGTGATAGATCCCCGATCGCCCCAACTGGGATCCACTACTGATCGTCTGGAAAGGAAACATAGTAACGTCCTGAATCCTCGTCGAACTCCCACTTGAGTTCGGTCGCATCCCCTGTAATGGCATCATCGGCACCTGCATCTGGTTTTGGAAGTAATCCATGAGTCACGGGGACTCAACAATCTCACACCATCACGATTAAGACTATTTAAGCTTATGGGTAGGAAAAGGTAGTGAGGTGGAGCTGCAGCAAGCACTAGCATATATGGAGGCTAACTTACGCAAATGAGAGCGAGAAGAGAAGCAAGGCACGGTCGAGAAACAATAAGATCAAGAAGTGATCTTGAAACTACTTACGTTCAAGCATAACACGAAACCGTGTTCAATTCACGGACTCCACCGGAAAGAGACCATCAGGACTACACACGCCATTGATTCATTTTAATTAAGTTAAGTGTCAAGTTTTCTACAACCGGATATTAACAAATTCCCGTCTGCCCATAACCGCGGGCACTGCTTTAGAAAGTTCAAAACCCTGCAGGGGTGTCCCAACTTAGCCCATCACAAGCTCTCACGATCAACGAAGGATATTCCTTCTCCCAGGACAACCCGATCATACTCGGAATCCCAGTTACAAGACATTTCGACAGTGGTAAAACAAGACCAGCAAAGCCACCCGAATGTGCCAACAAATCCCGATAGGATCTGCCCATATCTCATTCTCAGGGCACACCGGATTGTCCAAGATTCCGGTAGGCCAAACCAGAGTTGCCCCTGGTGGCCACCGGCTGCTGACAGGTTGGACCAACACTCAGAGGAGCACTGGCCCGGGGGTTTAAAATAAGGATGACCCTTGAGTCCGCGAAACCCAAGGGAAAAAGGCTTAGGTGGCAAATGGTAAAACCAAGGTTGGGCCTTGCTGGAGGAGTTTTATTCAAGGTGAACTATCAAGGGGTTCCCATTATAACCCAACCGCATAAGGAACACAAAATCAAGGAACATAACACCGATATGACGGAAACTAGGGCGGCAAGAGTGGAACAAAACACCAGGCATAAGGCTGAGCCTTCCACCCTTTACCAAGTATATAGGTGCATTAAAGTAAACAAGATATAATAATGATATCCCAACAATAATCATGTTCCAACAAGGAACAAACTCCATCATCACCTGCAACTAGCAACGCTATAAGATGGGCTGAGCAAAGCGGTAACATAGCCAAACAATGGTTTGCTAGGACACGGTGGGTTAGAGGTTTGACATGGCAATTTGGGAGGCATGATATAGCATGTGTAGGTATCACGACATAGCAAATGAGCGAGCAACTAGCAAGCAAAGATAGAAGTGATTTCGAGGGTACGGTCATCTTGCCTGCAAAGTTCTCCGAGTTGACATAAGCTTGATCCTCGTAAGTGTACTCAACGGGTTCCTCGATCATGAACTCGTCTCCCGGATCTACCCAAGGCAAGAACACAAGCAAAAGGAAAACACAATCAACCACGGTGCAATTCGTAGGCAACATGATGCAAAGCATGGCATGATATGCGGGATGTGCTATGCAATGCATATGCGTGCTCCGGAAGATAAAGATTGAACCAGGCCTCAAATCGGCAAACCAAGTGTGCTGCTGGACAGATGAGGTGATTTCGGTCGAAATCGATATAAAGATCACTGGAATCGGATACACGGTTTGCAAATGGCAAGCAAATCAAGAATGTCACTATTCTGCGATTAACAACACGATGCCATCTAAAATGCAACAAGAAACTAAGCTACTGCACTCTAACATAGCAACAAAGCACATGGCAGTGATCTACTCAAGATGCTTGACAAAATATGAACACTGAGCTACGGCTAAATCACAAAATAGCAGGTTCAAATAAGCATGGCAAAAGTGCAAAAGATATCAGCATCACAGACTTGGTGAAAAAACTAACATGTCAGGAATTAACATCACGAAGCAAAGTTTAGAGCAAGAAACAACATGCTACAGGAAAAGAACATAGCAAAGCAAGGCATTTCAAGAATCTACTCAAAGCATATAACAAAAGTCCCTTACTGACCATAAGCCAAAAAGGATCAGAAGAAATGATGGCACCCTTGTAAACATAGCAAGTTTCGTTAACAGATTCAGACTTAGCAGAAAACTGGACATGGCATCAACAGAATTACGAAGGCATCTTTGCGAGCTCGATGCACTCATCACAAGGCATTGCATGACAAGATAAACATACTACCAGCAAGAAGACATGTTCATGAAACTAACCAAAGAAAGAACTATCTCATAGCATGCATGGATCAACTACAACAACGTTGGAAAAATTGATTAACACGTAAACAATCTGCCAGGAACATTTTATAGCAAAAGTAGAGCAAGATTGAGTCATGCTAGGGCACTCCATAAATGCAAACAGGGACATGGATGGATAAAGCACAACGATATGTCCAAATCATCCTTACTGAACATACTCAAAAGAAGCATGGATCTCACTGTAGCAACATGAATACATGGCATAAAAAAATAACAGCAGACAAAGACTTAGTGAAACTCTAAGTCTCTGAAATCAGCAATATTACGAGAGCTACTCTGCATGCATGTGCTAGTCACCACATTGATCACAAAAATACATGGAATACACCCCTATAAATATGGCATGGCATATCCCAAAACACATGTAGAGCTCAAGTCCATATGCGGCACACAATAATCATGGGAAAAATGACAAATGCTCATAATTTGCTAAGAAACATCACCTAACATTTTATAGCACTCCTACAACAGTCATTAGGGCATCAAGATGGACGCAAACAAGCATGGCGCAATGGAACAAAATGAAGATCACATCCAGATGAACAATTTGATATATGGCACGCGCAAAACGGATGTATGGATGAGGAGATATGGCATGTAGAACAGGGCTAGAAAATACAGCCGAAAAGGGACTCAGATGAAAAAGAGAGGTCAACCTAGGGTTTACTGTAGCACGTGGATCGAGGCAGATCAGGGATTGCCGGAGTTGGAGAGAAGGCCGGAGAGGAGGTGCGCCGGCGAGGAGCGGCGTGGCTCCGGCGCTCGCCGGCGACGGGAGGAGGCGGCGGCGCGATGTTGAGGACGGCGCGAGAGGCGGTGGCCGGCGAGGAGCTCGGCGGGCGGCGGCCGGAGCGCGTGGGCCAGTGGCGCGGGCGGTCGACGGCAACGCTCGCCGGAGTTGCGAGCGGCAGCGCGACGGGCGGCGGACGGCGCGGTGCCGGGCAAAGGCGGCGGCGGACGATGCAGGGAGATCCCGAGCGGCGGGCGGCGGCGCTGGGCCCACGGGGGCCGGACGCGGGCCTGGTGGGCGCGGGGCAGCGGAGGCTGAGGTGGTGGCACGTGATTCAGCGGAGGGGGCGGTGCGGACACGTCCGACCAGGACAGACGTGTCCGGCGGCGCGAGGAGAGGGTGAGTTAGGGTTGGACTGCGCGAAAATTTCGGAAGGGGCACATATTTATAGGTAGATGGAGCTAGGAGAGTCCAAATGAGGTGCGATTTTCGGCCACGCGATCATGATCGAACGGCCGAGAGGATGGAGGGGGTTTGGACGGGTTATTGGGCCACTTTGCAGGTGTGTTGGGCTGCAACACACACGAGGCCTTTCCGTTTCCCAGGTTAACCGTTGGAGTATCAAACAGACTCCAAATGGCACGAAACTTGACAAGCGGTCTACCGGTGGTGTACCAAGGCCGCTTGGCAAATCTCGGTCCATTCCGAGAATGTTTAACACCCGCTCACGAAAAGAGGCAAAAGGGGGCGCTAGAGGACATATGAGCGCCGGATTGCAAAACGGACAACGAGGAAAATGCTCGGATGCATGAGAGGAACACGTATGCAAATGCGATGCACATGATGACATGATATGAAATGCATGACATGGACAAAATGCAAAACGAAGACGAAACCCAACCATGGGGAAATATCATAACTTAGAGCCGAAAATGGCAAGAGTTGGAGTACAAATATGGTAAGTTACATCCGGGGCGTTACACTTCCGTACAGGGTTTTATTGGCCGACGGCCCGAGCAGATGCACAAGACCTTGTCCAACGTTGCGTCGGATGCCAACTATTTGCCAACCAAAGCCATATGCCCCCCACTGCCTTACAAACAATCCCCATCACTTGGCCTTTGCAGTCTGGGGACTCGATATGGTCGGACCCCTTAAAGGAGGAAGCCATAAGAGAAAGTATCTGCTGGTCATGGTGGATAAATTCACTAAGTGGATAGAGGCTAAACCAGTCAAAACGGTCGAAGCGGGGACGGTAATAGATTTCATATCCGGCATGGTACACCGTTATGGTGTCCCACACAACATAATCATCGATAATGGCTCTAATTTCACAGCCGATGAAGTGAAAACCTGGTGTGCTAATCTAGGCATTAAGCTCGATTATGCCTCTGTCTATCACCCGTAGACAAACAGTCAAGTCGAACGGCCTAATGGTCTTATTATGAGTGGCATCAAACCTAGACTAGTGCGGTCTTTGAAACAATCAGACAAGCACTGGGTGGAGGAACTTGAATCCATACTCTGGGGGCTGCAGACCACGCCCAACTGCACTACTGGATATACAACTTTCTTCATGGTGTACGGTGCAGAAGCAGTGTTACCCTACGATATTATTCATGACTCACCTCGAGTGCGCATGTACGAAGAGAGAGAAGCCGAGCTTGATCGGCAGGACAGCTTAGATGCCCTGGAGGAGGAGTGTGACGTTGCAAAAGCCCGTTCCGCATTTTATCAATAGCTGGCTCACAGGTATCAAAACACAGAAGTACGGGCCAAGACTTATAACATTGGCGAACTCGTTCTATGCCTGTCAAAGAAGAAAAAGGACAAACTCAAGCCCAAGTGGGAGGATCCCTTCAACATTGACGAAGTTCTCACCGGAGGAGCGTACCGCCTGCGTGATGCGTCAGACAATCACCTAGAGCCGAACCCCTGGAACGCGGCCAGACTCCGACGATTTTATGCCTAGCGCCAAACTTTGTGTTCGTCTCCTTCCTCCTATTATTAATGCTATTTTCTCTCTCTCTTTTCGTTTTAATCTCTTCTCATTTTGTTCTTTAGCCCTATGGCTTTAGTACGGCTAGACCGTCCTCCCCTGATGCGTACATCTCCACATATGTACGTTCATTATACCTGGGGGTTTCTCATACAGAAGCTTGCTATTATTCTTTGAGCATCAAGCTCACCACATATGCGTTTTTCCGTATGTACCTTTTCTTCACCATTATATGCATCGATATGACTTGAGTTTTTGCCAAGTTGGGTTTCCTGGCTCCTGTGCTTATGCCTACGTTCCCATTAGTTCGGCTAGGGCATAAAGGGAGCACCTCTGCGATTGTTACTGCCGGTTCATCCGGATGTGTACCTCAGACTGGGTGAAGCCGAAAGCTAGCGTTCTTAAGGGAATATTAGGTCGGAAAATTAAAGATGTTTCCGCATTCACTCCATTGTGAAACCCCAGAAGTTACTTACTCTGCGATTTTTTCAATCAAAGTTCGGACATGCACGTTAAACGCATGCACACCCAGGGAAAGGAACCCTTAACGGAACTATTCTCTCTGGAAGATGTTTCTTACATAAGGTAATATAAAATAACTAGCCGGATACACATTGTCTGTTCAAGCAACTATGACCCCTACGCCTGGTTCCCATGCATACCCCGGTATATTCTATCGTTAGGGTATTCGGAAACACTCCGCACCTTCGGGTCCAGAGGTCGAAGCGAAAAGGTCGGCCATGACAATTGTTTTTTATTATCTAGCTAGAAGGAAAGTACATAGTCACTTAGGACTCAAAAACTTCCTCCTCTATACCGTCCAACAGGCGGTCTAATTTACAATCCTGTTGGGAGTATCTAGCAGCCACCTCTACTTGGCCAATACTAAACTAATGGGAATTTCTTCCCCATTTGACCCTAGTGGTCCGACCCGGGCCATGTGATTCGGATCCAGCTTGGTATATCGTGTTCTTACCATGGCCCAGGCCTCTCGCGCACCCTCTCGGTAGGCCGATATCTTCCATAATCGGATACGCCGCCGTGCTCCCTTGAACAGCTCTACAAGCTTCTCCATACTCCCTGGAGGGGAGTCGGATGGCCATAAGGCCTTGGCTACACTCCGCATTGCCAGCCGAGCTTGCTCGTGCAACTGCGACAACCCTTGTTGAAGATCACTTGATGATCCAGACACCTCCTCTTCGGGACGGCCCGTCAATATACCTGCAATCACAGCTATATCAGCTACTTTACTTCCAAATTATTATAAGGTAAATACGGCCACATACTGAATATGCCGCCTCGTAGTTTTTTGTTCTCCTTCACAGACTTGGCTAGCTGGGCCCGCACATCCTTCAGCTCTTCGCCCAGCTGGGTGTTTGCATCTTGGAGTTTGTTTTTCTCCTGTCTGACACGGGTCAAAACCCGCTCGCCTGGGGCATGCAGTCTTTTTGATTCTTTTTCCTCCAATTGATCCGATGATCCTGTTATGAGATAAAGCCGCAGTGTTAACACGGTCGCTATGCAATAACTGTTTCTCGATCGAGGGAAATATCACCGGAGGACGCCGCTTTGGATTTTTCCAGTTCGGCGGCCACTGCGTTCAACTGCGTCTGGCACTTTTCTAGCTCTTGGGCTAGCACGTCGTTCTTCTCCGACAGAAATTGGTCATGCAACAATCCTCAAATCAGTTGTCCCAACTAGTTTAAGTCTTGGGGGCTACTGGCATATGGTTATCGTAGTTAGACAAAGTAAACTTACCTGCACATCTTTTAAATGCTGCTTTGTGGCTCTGTTAAGCCCATCTCGAGTAGCTTGGATATATGCATCAGCCGAGGTGAAGGCGTTAAATGCCTCTTCTGGAAAGCCAGGGTCTTGTATAACGGCCCTGCGGCGCCGACGATTCATGGCACTCTCCACTTCCAAGTTGGTGACGGATACGTCATCCGAATCCTCGGCTGGAGGACAGTACGGCATCACCCCCGCATCAGCCCCCGTCTTCACAGCAGCATCTGGATCCTGGCTGTTGGAAGTATGGCCGGCGGGACCCCGGATATAGTCTGGCGCAGCTTTATCCTGATATAGGGTAAACGGAAAGGTCACAGTTGGATGTGACTGCCAAGGTGCATATTTTCAAATTCATACCTCTTTGATGAAGGCTCGGCCGTATCTTCGTTTGCCTTCCTCTTCAAAGGCTTGCCTAGTGTGGGGGACGCTCTCTTCGGAGATGCCCCCGGGGCAGCATGGCGCGCCGAGCGCCTCCCCTTTTGAGCACAGGACAATGCGGTGGGTAAGGAGGAATGCGATAACTCTCTTGGATAAGGTATCTCTGGATTACTTACATGTGAAGCAGGAAGGAGCCGGGGTAATCGGCGATGATGGGTACATCTGTACCGTCATAGCTCATCTGATAGAATATTCCATCCTCGAGCTCCACAAATATGTCTGGATCTTCCTCATATCCGGGGTCAAGATCCCGGTTGCGATTCTCCGGATGAGGGGCAGGGTCATGGATCCCCTCGACAGCCTTTCACCATTCCTGCTATAAGTAGATAAGATACTGCCTGTCAAGAATGATTCAGGGATAGGAGTAAAATAGTGGAGCTGAAGCTTACTCGGCTGGGAGGATTATACATGGAAAATCCGTCTCGATATTGGAGACGGGTGAACTCCTCCTTCTCCCCTTTATACAGCTCGGCCAGTATTTTGGCCAGGGGTGGCGGGGGTCTTCGGGCCCTTCCGACCATAGCGTGAGGCGTCGTCTTCCCCATTATAATGCCACATGGGCAGCCCTCTGTATTGGAGTGGCTGGATCCCCCGCATTATAGAGATCACCATTACCTCGACTATTGACAATCCGGACTGGGCAAGCGTCTTGATCTTGCCCAGCAGCAGGCTGATCTCTGCACTATCTTCTTCCTCGAGGCTCCGAGGACACCAGCTATGGCGTTTCCTCAGCGGAGCATTTGAAAACTCAGGGAGGCCCATGCGGACGGGGTCGGGTAGAGCGACATCGTCGATGTAGAACCATTCGGAAGGCCACTCTTCGGGAGCTTTCTTCGGCGTGCCGGACAGGTACCCGGTCCCGGCGATGCGCCACACTTCAACTCCTCCCACTTTGAAAATCGACCCGCCTTGATTGCAAGGGATGAGGCAGAACAGTCTTCTCCATAAATTGAAATGGGCCTCGCAGCCCAGGAATAGCTCGCATAGAGCGACATAACCCGCAATATGAAGGATAGAGGCGGGAGTGAGACTGTGCAGTTGGAGGCCGTAATACTCCAGCATACCTCGGAGGGAGGGATGGATCGGAAAGCCGACACCTCTTAACAAGAAGGAGACGAAGCACACTCTTTCTCCTACGGACGGATTGGGGAAATCCTCCGCCTGGGTTTTGCCATTGAAGGAGGCCAATCCTGCTCGAACAGGGACCAAATTTGCAGGAGGGAGAAATCCCTGTGTTTGCAACTTCTCTAATTGGCTGTGGGACACAGAGCACCTCTCCCACTCGCCTTTCTCTGGGTCGGAACGGGAGGTGGAGCTGGGAATTTTAGCCATGTTGGAATGGTCTTTCCTGGCAATCTCTGAAGATTTTTCTCCGCATGGTGCCGAATGGATCTGAGACCCAATCTCTTTAAATAGACGCTCTTTCTTGCTTGGACGGGGTGTTATTTGCAAAAAATACACTGACCGTCCGCATTTGCCCGACACGTGGAAGCTGACGTCAAAGATGCACAGAAGCCGAGGTGTGTGGCATTGAATTATAAGCCGCATACATTACTTGGAAGTTGTCGGAGAAGGAACCGCCCTGCAATGCCGAAGACAATCTGCGCGCCAAACATCTTGTCATTGAAGCCTGGTTCGGGGGCTACTGAGGGAGTCCTGGATTAAGGGGTCCTTGGGCATCCGGCCTGTTAGCCATGGGCCGGACTGATGGGCTGTGAAGACACAAAGACCGAAGACTGCACCCATGTACGAATGGGACTCTCCTTGGCGTGGAAGGCAAGCTTGGCGGCTGAATACGTAGATTCCTTTCTTTGTAACCGACCTTGTGTAACCCTAGATCCCTCCTGTGTCTATATAAGCCGGAGGGCTAGGTCCGTAGATATGCCGAATACTCATTATCATAGTAATATAGGCTAGACTTCTAGGGTTTAGCCATTATGATCTCGAGGTAGATCAACTCTTGTAATACTCGTATTCATCAATGTTAGTCAAGCAGGACGTAAGGTATTACCTCCATAGAGAGGGCCCGAACCTGGGTAAACATTGTGTCCCCTGTCTCCTGTTACCATCAACCTAAGACGCACAGTTCGGGACCCCCTACCCGAGATCCGCCGGTTTTGGCACCGACAGCCGCCATGAGCTAGGCGTGAGCGGACGTGATCTAAGCTTGGACGGGCTCCGTCGTCGCAAGGTATGCGACAGAGGTACGGACGGCTGCTCGAACGCTCTTGGCGATTGCCAGCTCTTCGGTCGTGGGTTTCCGACCATTGTGGGAGAAGCTTTGTTTGATTTGTGCAGTGACCGCTAGGAGCTGGGCGTGGGCGGCCTCGACATGGTCGTGGGCAACCTCCATCAGGGCTAAGACTGCCGCTGCGGAATGAACAGCCGTTGTGCCGCTCTCGCCAGTTGTTACCCCCGAGCCAGATGTTGTTGCCGCCACGTGAGAAGCAACAGCGGCCGTTTGGGCGGCGATGGTCACCCGGTCGGAGATTGCGGCCGCACTCATGCACCTTCTTAGCACGCGCACGATGGATGCGGCCGCGCTCTTGCCAGAGTGGGCCACCGAAGTTGCCCTCACGACGCGGGTCCACGTACCCATCTTCCACCGGTGATGATTGAACAGTGAAATGATATTTGGGGAGCGAGCTAGTGTGCTTGAGAAGCCGGTGATGACCCACAAGTATAGGGGATCTATCGTAGTCCTTTCTATAAGTAAGAGTGTCGAACCCAACAAGGAGCAGAAGGAAATGATAAGCGGTTTTCAGCAAGGTATTCTCTGCAAGCACTAAAATAATAGGTAACAGATAGTTTTGTGATAGGATAATTTGTAACAAGTAACAAGTAACAAAAGTAAATAAAGTGCAGCAAGGTGTCCCAATCCTTTTTGTAGCAAAGGACAAGCCTGGAAAAACTCTTATAGGATGTAAAGCGCTCCTTAGGACACATATGAATATCGTCTAGCTAGGTTTCATCATGTTCATATGATTCGCGTTCGGTACTTTGATAATTTGGTATGTGGGTGGACCGGTGCTTGGGTACTACCCTTACTTGGACAAGCATCCCACTTATGATTAACCTCTATTGCAAGCATCCGCAACTACAACAAAAGTATTAAGGTAAAACTAACCATAGCATGAAACATATGGATCCAAATCAGCCCCTTACGAAGCAACGCATAAACTAGGGTTTAAGCTTCTATCACTCTAGCAACCCATCATCTACTTATTACTTCCCAATACCTTCCTCTAGGCCCAAATAATGGTGAAGTGTCATGTAGTCGACGTTCACATAACACCACTAGAGGAGAGACAACATACATCTCATCAAAATATCGAACGAATACCAAATTCACATGACTACTAATAGCAAGACTTCTCCCATGTCCTCAGGAACAAACGTAACTACTCACAAAGCATATTCATGTTCATAATCAGAGGGTTATTAATATGCATATAGGATCTGAACATATGATCTTCCACCAAATAAACCAACTAGCATCAACTACAAGGAGTAATTAACACTACTAGCAACCCATAGGTACCAATCCTGGACTTGAAGACAAAAATTGGATACAAGAAATGAACTAGGGTTTTGAGAGGAGATGGTGCTGGTGAAGATGTTGATGGAGATTGCCCTCTCCCAATGAGAGGAGCGTTGGTGATGACAATGGCGATGATTTCCCCCTCCCGAAGGGAAGTTTCCCCGGCAGAACAGCTCCGCCAGAGCCCTAGATTGGTTCCACCAAGGTTCCGCCTCGTGGCGGCGGAGTCTCGTCCGGACAGATGGCTTATGATTTTTTTCCTCATCGAAAGACTCCATATAGCAGAAGATGGCCATCGGAGGGCCACCAGGGGGGCCGCGAAGCAGGGGGCGTGCCCAGGGGGTAGGGCGCGCCCCCCACCCTCGTGGGCAGGGTGTGGGCCCCCTGGTGAACTTCTTGCGCTCGATATTTTTTATATATTCTGAAAATGACTTCCATGAAGTTTTGGGACTTTTGGAGCTGTGCAGAATAGGTCTCTAATATTTGCTCCTTTTCCAGCCCAGAATCCCAGCTGCCGGCATTCTCCCTCTTTATGTAAACCTTGTAAAATAAGAGAGAATAGGCATAAGTATTGTGACATAATGTGTAATAACAGCCCATAATGCAATAAATATCGATGTAAAAGCATGATGCAAAATGGACGTATCAGCCGGCTGTGGGCTGTAGCCGACAAACCTTTTCGCGTAAGCCATAGGCGTACTGTACACCGACGGTGCTCCAGGATATTTTGTGCTGCATCTCACACGGTTGGTGATAATAAACTGTGTGCGATCTACTTGATTTTTGATCTTGATTTGAATTACATAATGGGGTCACAGCGGCAATGGACGGTGTTTGAATTGCTAGACCTTTTATCTGGAGTGAACATGCAACTATATGTGTGTCGTAAAAGAATTGGAATTATTCAGGGTTCGTTTGAACATTTTATACATTAAATTGGTTTTCTAGCCATTTTAGGTGCACAATTCAGAATTAAACTACATGGGTTGTAAAATCATATATGTATCCATGGGTTTATGCTTATCTCCCATGAAAGAAATGGGGACGAAATTCGAACAACACGACACCGTGGCTCTCCGGCAAATGTCGACGTACTTGCTTTTGTAGTTCTAGTAAATCCAAAATTCGTTTCCAAATTCATGAAACTTGGCATGCTATCAAGGAGCGGCATCAACATGCCGTGGTAAAAAATTTGTCCCATTTGGGGTTGGTTTGGGTATAAGCTTCTCATAAACCAGAGCTTCTCACAACAAGTGTGATGGTTTCGGTAGGGAACGTTTCACCTTTCTGGACGAAATGATATTCATTGCCTCTTCTCGATTTCAATTGTTTCCTAGTGTCAACATAGAAAAATAGGAGTGTTGTGTCAATATTTGCGATTTTTCGGGGTTCGCTTGAACATTTTTATACATTAACTGAGTTTTTTGTGCATTCATGTGCTTAAGTCAAATTTGAACTGTGGGCACATGCTGTAATGCATATAAATTAGTTGAAAATTCAAATCTGTGTCCTGGGTTGCCTGCTTAGGTCCCATGCAAGAAATGGGAATGAATGTCAAACACCCTGCCACCGTCACTCGGCCACAAACATTGAGATACCTAGTTTTTAAAATCTAGTAAATCCAAAACTCGTCTGAAATTCATGAAACTTGGCATGCTATCATGGAGCGGCATCAACATGCCGTGGTAAAATTTTGTCCCATTTGGGGCAGGTTTGGGTATATGCTTCTCACAAACCGGAGCTTCTCACAACAATCATGATGGTTTCGGTAGGGAACATCCCACCTTTGGGGACGAAACGATATCCATTGCCTCTTATTGCTTCCAAAAAATTTCTCGTGTCAACATAGAACAACAGGAGTGTTGTGTCATTTTTTGTGATTTTCGGGGTTCGTTTTGACATTTTTATGCATTAACTGAGTTTTCAATGCATTTATGTGCATAATTCAAATTTGAACTACATGCACATGCTCCAGTCCATATAAATTGGTTGAAAAATCAAATATGTGTCCTTGGGTGCATGCTTAGGTCCCATGCAAGAAATGGGAATGAATTTCAAACACCAGGGCACTATTGATTGCCGGCAAAACATTGAGATGCCTGGTTTTTAAATTCTAGTAAATCCAAAACTCGTCTGAAATTCTTGAAACTTGGCATGCTATCATGGAGCGGCATCAACATGCCGTGGTAAAATTTTTGTCCCATTTGGGGCAGGTTTGGGGATATGCTTCTCAAAAACCAGAGCTTCTCACAACAAGCCAGATGGTTTCGGTAGGGAACGTCCCACCTTTGGGGACGAAACGATATCCATTGCCTCTTATTGCGTTCAAATTCTTTCTCGTGTCATCATAGAACGACATGAGTGTTATGACAATTTTTGTGATTTTTCGGGGTTCATTTGGACATTTTTATGCATTAACTGAGTTTTCAATCACTACAGGAATCAGGAACTTTTCCGTCAGGCATGGCGGACGGCAAAGGCACACATGGCGGATGGCAAAGACCTTTGCCGTTAGCCAGCTGATGACAATACGTCCGGCTGAACAGGCTATGGCAAAGGCTTCTTTGTCACCAGCTCGCGGACGACAAAGATACAAAGGTCTTTGTCGTCCGCCAGCCGACGGCAAAGAGCGTGGACGGCACACGTGTCAGCTTAGGTCCATTAAGGGTTTAACGGCGTTGATTGTCGTCGGCTGGTGGACGGTAAAGACCTTGTATCTTTGCCGTCCGCCAGTCGACGGCAAAGCGTGCCACATGGCAGCACCTGGGGGCTGGCCTATTTGGTAGCGGCAAATATTAAAAGTTCTTTGTCGTCGGCTGGCCGATGGCAAAGCAACAAAATAGTCCCCAGGTTGTACAGGTAGCTGACACGTGGCATTTTTGCCGTCCGCTGGCCGATGGCAAAGCTCTTTGCCGTCCGCCAGCTGACGGCAAAGAGTCTATATAGCCCTTGTTTTTTCTTGAAACCATTCAATTTGACAGAATTTCACATATATATACACACACATATGAAAACACTTTTGACAAGCATACGAACACATATACATACCTAATCATATCCCTGCAATATGGATATGATCATCCAACACATATACATAGCAAATGGTTTCATCCAACACATATACATAGCCAACATATCCAACAACAAACATACAATGGTTTCATCCATACATACATATATAGGTAGCAAGTTTGACATTGTTCATCGTACAAAATCAAAACAAGAAGGAAGCATAAAGAGAAGAGTATACTTCGTCAACACAAGCTTCCTCATCTAAAGCAAATCTGCATATTGGGTAAGAAGCAAGTTAGAAGAAGAAGACTATCTAGAAAAAGAAGAAGAGGAGGAGGAAGAAAAGGAAGAAGAAGAAGCAGAAGATTTTTTCTTCTCTTTCTTTTTCTAAGTGTAGGTCTAACTTAGGTAGTTATGCCATTTAGGAGAAAATTAAGCTAACTATGCATTTGTTAAGCAAAACACTAGAGAAAACTTACCCTCATCACAACAAATGCGATGAAGATCGTAACTAAGGTAAAGATTGATCCAACAACATAATGATACCAAGCCTCATTATCCATGGCATATTTTCTAATCTTCTTAACTTCAGGCACATTCCATCCATCTTCAAGCGCATTGCATTCATCTTCATCTTGTGATCATCGACGACATAGGCAACATACAACTCCAATGTCATCTTCTCTTCTTCAATTCTTTTAATTTTCATTTCAAATACTCATTTTGCTTTTCAACTAAATTTAACTTCTCAACACGAGGGTCAGTTTCAAATTCCAGTTCACATACCTCCTAGATTAAAATATCTCTATGTCAACTTGATGGCCATAATTGTCATAAATGAGAATGCAACAAATAGTTATGAAAGAGAATTTACCACATCTGAATCATATAGCGGACGAGGGCCAATGGGGACGGACATCAAGACCATGGCACTATGTATAAGAAATAGTCATACAAAGTAAGAAAAATATACAAGTAACTATATAAATCATACAATCATACAAGTAACTATATAAATCAAGTACAACATAAAAAATTGAATACCTAGTCATAATATGGTTCAATAAATGCTTCGGGATCAATAAATGCATCATCATCATCACTATCAGTAATGACGTGCTCATCATCATTAATAAATGCATCATCATCAAATGAAAGGCCACCTCTACGTAATCTGTCAGGCATTGATAGGTCATCCATAGCAGTAACCTCTTCTAGTTCAGGCTATTCCTATTTCGGCTGAGGGGTGAAGTCGGGTTCGCTGTCGCTATCTACTTCAATGTTCTGGGGTGAAGTAGAGCGGTTCTTGAAACGTTTTTTGGAAAGACGTGTTTCTTGGAAGAATTCTCCTTCATTTGTGTCTGGGTTAATGTGAGGTGCATAATCATCTTCATTGGGGGGAGGTGGTCTAACACGTGGCGGCACTTCATAATATAGACATCGGGAACATCCAAATGGGTGCTTTGATTGATTTCCACTAGCCTCTATGTTCATGAGTCCTTCTAGTCACCTTCGGTTGGAACCAATAACATTTGAAGACTACGACGTTTGTTGGTTTTCACCATAGAATTGAAGTTCATAAATTGCTTCAACTCTTCCATAATACTCGGTATCTCCTTCGCCAATAGCAGAGACGCAACAATTCGTAGACTTTCGGCCGGCCATAGATAACTCTTTGCCATAGGTACGAAAGTGATACCCGTTGATGTCGTATTTGTCAAATGAATGGACCTTATAGTCAAACCCATTAGCGACTTGTCTCAATTCGGCGTTCATAAGCTCCGGATTAGCCTACAACTTTAATACGAAAGGGATTGTTGCATTAGCCACAAATTAGATGAATAAATGAAATGGTCTAATGGAAATTACTGTTTGTTTGAACAAAGAGATGAAACCGGGATAGCCGCGTCCATGCTTTCCCAGAAGCTCATACTCTTCGATGGAATCCTTTTGGATCACCACTCCATACGAGAATTTGGTGACGTATCGACCGTATCAAATTTACCCGGGAATAAGAGCAGTTTAAAGGAATTAGAAGTTGCGAAACAATGTACCGAGAACTTTCTCGATGTACGGCCGAACTTCTGTTAGGTTGTTGAAGATATACAACAAAATGTTCTGCCATTCTTCGAAAGCCAACGTTAAGGAATTAGAAGCACCAGCTGGTGCGAGATCCCCTTTGAATAGGCTGAGGTTGGATTGACCCTTTTTAGGTTTGTCAGCATTGTACCGAGGCTTCCGATTATGCAAATGACGAGTTTTGGCTTCATAGTGTGCTGTCACGAAGTTTGACGCCTCCTTAGTAATGAATGCCTCGGAAATTGATGCTTCAATTCTACGTTTATTTTTACATTTTTCTCGAAGCGTCTTCTGCATCCTCTCAGTGGCGTAGCACCAATGATTTTGCACATGCCCCCCAATCTTGCCTCGGTTGGGAGATGCAAAATCAAGTGCTGCATTGAATTAAAGAAGCCCGACGGAAAGATCTTCTCTAACTTGCAGATCAACTCCGGCGCCAACTCTTCCATTTCTTCTAGCAGGCCAGGCAATAGTTCTTCCACACAGAGAACACGGAAGAAATAGCTCAACTCTGCTAGTACTAGCCAGTCATCCTCAGGGATGAAGCCATGCAACATCACCGACATTGCCCGCCCAATCCATATGTGCCACTCATGACTCTTGATACCAAATATCTTCAATTTATCAAGACTCGCTCCCCTCTTCAGATTCGCTGCATAACCATCGGGGAACATCAACTAATGTTGCACCCACAAGATAATTTCCCTGATACCTGGCCTTCCAAGATTGAACCATGCCTTTGGCTTCATCCAGTTCTGCTTTCCTTTCGGTTCTTTCATGTTTTGTAACGGCCTATCACATAGCGCCTCCAAATCGACTCTAGCCTTAGTATTATCCTCTGACTTACCATCTATGCTGAACAATGTACCAAAAAGTGCCTCGGCGATATTCTTCTCAGTGTGCATCATGTCGATGTTGTGTGGGCAAAGGAGGTCTTTGGAGTAAGGGAGATCCCACAAGCATGTCTTGTTAGTCCAGGCGTGTTTCGAATTATACCCCTTGAAATACCATGGACGCTCTAGATCTGGCTCGAGAGCGTTTAAATGATCCTGGGTCTCTTGGCCTGTCAATGTAGGTGGTGCAGAGTTTTTGACAACTCTACCTCTGATGAAGTTCTTCTTGTCTTTCCTGAACTTATGGCAAGGATCTAGGAACTATCTATGCATATCGAAGCAAGAAAACTTGCGACCGGCCTGAAGCCAACGAAACTCAAGAGCTCCCTTGCATGTGGGGCATGGGAACCTTCCATGCACACACCAGCCAATGAATAGCGCATACACCGGCAAGTCATGCGTCGAGTACATGTACCAGACACGCATTATGAAGTTCCGTTTGCTAAAGGCATCGTATGTCTTGAACCCATTATCCCAGGCTTCTTGCAATTCGTCCTTCAGTGGCTGCATGTACACATTCATATTCTTCCCCGGATAGTTGGTCCCTGGAATTATCAACGTCAGGAAAATGTTCTTTCTTTGCATAATCTGTCCGGGGGGGACATTGAGTGGAAAGACAAATATAGGCCAACAACTGTATTGGGCTGTTGTCAGACCAAACACACTGAACCCATCCGTGCTGATGCCGACTCGAGGATGCCTCGGATCTGCCGCTTTGTCATCATGTAATGCATCGAAGCTCTTCCATGATTCACCGTCCGATGTGTGCACCATCATCAGCTTCCCATTTGCATCTAGTTTCCTTCTTTTGCCCGTTTTGTGCCATGTCATTTGTCTTTTCTTCTCTTCGACCATGAAAAGACGTTGAAGTCTTGGTACGATTGGCATATAGTGAAGAACATTAACGGGGATTTTGGTCTGCGTCTTCTCACCCATACCATTTTCTACCACAACATACCTGGATGAGTTGCAAATGGGACAATAGTTCAAGTCCGCATACTAAAGCCTAAATAAGACACATCCTTTCTCACATGCATGTATCTTCTCATAGGGCATCTTAAGAGCACGGAGAATTTTGTCTGACTGGTACAGGTTTGCAGGTAGTACATGGACTTTGGGTAGAAAACGTCCAAATATTGTCATAATTGCGTCATAGCATTCTCTGCCCAAGTTGAATTGAGCCTTCAGAGCCATTATTTGTGAGATAGCATCTAGCTGACAAAGCTCGGTGTGCTCGTGGAGAGGACGTTTTGAAGACTCCAACACTTCATTGAAGGCCTTTGAAGATTCCTCCATCTCATCATCCGAGTCCCGAGCATCATCAAAGTCTTGCACCATGTCTTGCATCCCGGTACCATGCTCGTCGGTGCGACGACGAAGCACCTCAGCTTTGGCATGTCGGGCAGACTCACCATGAAATGTCCACACCGTATAATCTGGCGTAAAACCCCACTTCTGCAGGTGTTTGCCCATTTCATCCTCTGTCCTCTTGTGCCAATTGTTGCACTCACCGCAGGGGCACCATGTTATCCTCTGGCCATTTGCAAATGCGGCTCTCAGAAACCCCTTGGTTTTTTTAACCATTCAGTGGCCATGTCTTTCTGACTAGTGTGACCGGTGTACATCCACGCACGATCAGTCATCTTGCCTAGCTAATGGACACATAAGAAATATATATATAAATCAGCATGTATATATTCATCAGTTAATAGAGTTTGTCACTTTTATTACGTCCATGCAACCTAGATGCTAATAGGTAAAGATAGGTCCTAATCCCACCTGAGTATGTGTAGATTGGGTTCGTTTTCCCATGCTCTGCTCCAGATCTAACGCAAAATTTCGGCAGCACCTCCCTGCTGTTCTCCTGATACACGTCTTGGCAATAAGCAGAGAGGATGTGTACCCGGAGAACAACAGGGAGGCACTGACGAAATTCTGCATTGGATCCATGCCAGAGCATATGGGAAAACGAACCCAATCTACACATACTCGGGCTGTCCATGGATAACGTTGGACAATTTGAAAGAATCACAGTTATAAATATGCAAAAGAATGCATATTTATAGATGTAACCCTTTCGAACGGGAGACGCATGGTGGTCACGCATACTGATGATTGAAGACACCTATAGCTAGCAAGTTTCATCGGCACGAAGACCGGAACGGAGCAAATCAAGGGGGATGGAGATGTCATTTGTGCTAACCCGCGAACGCAGGGGCGGAGCTCGTCGAACACTAGACCCTCGTAGCGACGAAAAAACTGCACATTTAAATCGAAAGATGAGTTTCATAGCAATATTATTTTTTCCGTCAACCTAAATAAATATTTACAATAGGACGAGCGGGTTAGGGGTTCCTCGGCGTCGATAGAACCCTAAATAGCAACTACCATCGGTGCAAGGTACATGAGGCGGTCGGCGTTGAACACTAGATCCACGTCCCACAAGTGACGCCGGCGCCCGACGTCCCGCAACAATAGTTCTAGTGGCCGATGATGGTCGAACACCTTGGCAAATTTGTCTAGCAGCCTCTGCGATGAGGATTAAAGCCATGTTTTGAAATTTCAAACAACCAAACCGACTTGAGTCAATTTGGGTGTTTCAAGTTTCAACACTTAGCTTTCAATCGTCATCTCTGAGGCTGCCAGACAAATTCGCAATTGTGTTCGACCGCCATCGACGCCAAGAGCTGTTGCTACGGGACGCAGGACGCCTGTGTCACTTGTGGGACGTGGATGTAGTATTCGACACCGACGGCCACATGTACCTCGCACTGACGATACTTGCTATTTAGGGTAGCATCAACACCGAGGAACCCCCTAACCCGCTCGTCCCCCTAATCGTACCTAAAGTAAACTAAACTAAACCTAAACTAAAGTAACTAAACTAAACGTAAACTAAACCAGAAACTTCACCTAAGCTAATCTAAACTAAACTGACTAAACTAAAAAAACTAAACTAAATTATACTAAACCTAATTAAACTAAATCTAAAAGAACAAAAAAAAATGAAAATTTCTCACCTTGGAGCGGCTGGGGCGGCGAGGCGGTGCATCGGGGCGGTCTGCCGGGGCAGCTGGGGTAGGGCAGGGCTGTCGGGGTGGCCGGGGCGACGACGCAGCCCGGGGCGGCGCGATGAGAGGGGCAGGCGGGGCGGGGCGGCGTCGAGGGGGGCGGCCGGGGCGAGGTTGTGGCATGGGATTGGGACGAGGGGAGAGGGAGAGAGAGAGGGGCAGGGCGCGAGCGGTTTGATACATATAGGACTAGTCTCTTTGCCGTCCGCTAGCTGACGGCAAAGAGCCTAGCTAGCGGACGTTAGAATGGCAACCCTCTTTGCCACCGGTTAGCGGACGATAATGTTTCTTTGCCATTAGCTACCGGACGACAAAGAAAGTGGCTGTTAGCTGCCCCTCACTATCGGCCCACCCTGCCTCTTTGCGGTCGGCTAGTGGACATCAAAGGTTCTATGCCATCAGCTATCTGACGGCAGAGATGAAGCTGGCAAACACTTTCTTTGCCGTCAACTGCTTCTCTGTCGTCAGGTTTCTTCGAGCGGATGGCAAAGAACCTCTTTGCCATCAGCTAGCTGACGCCAAAGAAACGGCTGACGTCAAAGTTCCTGATTCCAGTAGTGAATGCATTTATGTGCATAATTCAAATTTGAACTACATGCACATGCTCCAATGCATATAAATTGGCTGAAATATCAAATCTGTGTCCTTGGGTGCATTCTTAGGTCCCATGCAAGAAATGGGAATGAATTTCAAACACTAGGGCACCGTTGATTGCCGGCAAAACGTTGAGATACTTTATTTCTAAATTCTAGTAAATCCAAAACTTGTCTGAAATTCATGAAACTTGGCATGCTATCATGGAGCGGCATCAACATGTTGTGGTAAAAATTTTGTCCCATTTGGGGCAGGTTTGGGTATATGCTTCTCACAAACCAGAGCTTCTCACAACAATCATGATGGTTTTGGTAGGGAACGTCCCACCTTCGGGGACGAAATGATATCCATTGCCTCTTATTGCTTCCAAAAATTTTCTCGTGTCAACATAGAACAACAGGAGTGTTGTGTCAATTTTTGTGATTTCTCGCGGTTCGTTTGAACATTTTTATGCATTAAATGAGTTTTCAATGTGTTTATGTGCATACTTCAAATTTGAACTACATGCATATGCTCCAATGCATATAAATTGGTTGAAAAATCAAATCTGTGTCCTTGGGTGCATCTGTAGGTCCCATGCAAGAAATGAGAATGAATTTCAAACACTAGGGCACTGTTGATTGCCGGCAAAACATTGAGATGCCTGGTTTTTAAATTCTAGTAAATCCAAAACTTGTTTGAAATTCATGAAACTTGGCATGCTATCGTGGAGCGGCATCAACATGTCAGGGTCAAATTTTTGCCCCATTTGGGGCAGGTTTGGGTATATGCTTCTCACAAATCAGAGCTTCTCACAACATTCATGATGGTTTCGGTAGGGAACGTCCCACCTTTGGGGACGAAATGATATCCATTGCCTCTTATTGCTTTCAAATTTTTTCTCGTGTCAACATAGAACAACCGGAGTGTTGTGTCAATTTTTGTGATTTTTCGGGGTTCGTTTGGACAATTTTATGCATTAACTGAGTTTCCAATACATTTATGTGCATAATTCAAATTTGAACTACATGCACATGCTCTAGTGCATATAAATTGTTTGAAAAATCAAATCTGTGTCCTTGGGTGCATGCTTAGGTCCCATGCAAGAAATGGGAATGAATTTCAAACACCAGGGCACCGTTGATTGCCGGTAAAATGTTGAGATACTTTATTTTTAAATTCTAGTAAATCCAAAACTCGCCTGAAATTCATGAAACTTGGCTTCCTATCATGGAATGGCACCCGATATGCTGTGGTATTTTTCGTGTCTATTTTGAGAGAAGGCGCACTCGAATAATGACAGCCAACAAAGGCATTTTGAAAAAATAGCTGCCACTTTAATACCTCAAAAGTCTGTATAATTCAAACAATGTGTGTTCTATTAAAAATTCACATGACGCCACGTGTCTTGGTTTTAATGGCTGTAGGAGGTGTCGTGCGGACAGCTGCTTGACCTTGACTGAGCGGGAGGCGTGCGAGCACAGTCTGGTGCGCAGGCTGACCGAGAGGCATGCAAGCTGTTCTCGAATGCGCAGGCTCACCGGGAAGCGTGCTAGTTGTACGCTACACAGGCTCACTGGGAAGCGAGCCCTTTGACTTCCATGGACGCCCGCCTTCCTCTCCATGCGCGTGCCCCCCTCATCGGCATGGGATGCCACCATCGAACGCTACCTCTCAGCGCCTCCAGCCGTCGTCCTCCTACGCCACGCCCGTTGACCCCGGGACAACATGATGCAAAGTGAGAGCAGGATTTGTGCATGTCTTCAACACAAATGGTTCTTTTGGATGACCCGTGTGCAACCACTTACAAACAATTTGGTGCGATTTGCATCTGTCATATTGGGTATGTTACCATTTGTCAAAATGGAAAGATTGACAGTTGTTGATCTAGTAACATTTCCATTTGTCAACCTTGCAACACTGCGATTTGTCAAAATATGAAGCTAAAAATCACTAGCAGTATCTAATTTTTGCAACTAAAATTCAGTAATTAAGCATAGATTTCATTCATAGATAAAGTAGTCGTTCTTAATTTATACAAATAGTTCAACTCGACAGCTGAACCGACCAAACTTTTCCCCAATTGTTGCCAACCACGTACTGAAATAGCTAGTTCAACTATATATACTAGCTAATTTTATGTATGTTGTACAGTTCCACCTCATCTATAGTCAGGTGAACTGAACAAAATAGCTCCTAAATACTACTACTACCACAGAGAGGCTTTGTGCTACTTCTGGCTGCCTCTCCTATGCCAAGCACGCTCAGTAAGAGGCGAAGGAGGAGGATCCTACCGACGAGCTGGGCAACCACAGTACGGTGCCTGTCGTTGTTGCAGCTTCAGCGACGCTCACCTCGAACGCACTCTGCCGCTCCAGACGACCCCTCTCGGAGTGGTGGTTCTCCTCGTAGATCTCCTGATTCCTCGCCTCTGAGGCGGTGTGTGCCGCGGCCACGGCGGCGGTAAGGCGCTCCTTGTCGGTGTCAAAACCGGTAGATCTCGGGTAGGGGGTCCCGAACTGTGCGTCTAAGGATTGATGGTAACATGAGACAAGGGACACGATGTTTTAACCAGGTTTGGGCCCTCTCGATGGAGGTAATACCCTACATCCTGCTTGATTGACTTTGATGAGTATAGGGGTTACAAGAGTTGATCTACCACGAGATCGTAATGGTTAAACCCTAATTGTCTAGCCTGTATGATTATGATTGCCTCTACGGACTAAACCCTCCGGTTTATATAGACACGGATGGGGCTAGGGCTGTACAGAGTCGGTTTACAGAGAAAGGAATATTCATATCCGCATGCTAAGCTTGCCTTCCACGCCAAGGAGAGTCCCATCTGGACACGGGAGGTAGTCTTCTGTCTTGTATCTTCACGACCCATTAGTCCGGCCCATGTCATATAGTCCGGACGCCCGAAGACCCCTTAATCCAGGACTCCCTCAGTAACCCCTGAACAAGGCTTCAATGACGAGGTGTGTGACGTGCAGATTGTCTTCAGCATTGCAAGGCGGGTTCCTCCTCCAAATACTTCAAAGTAGTCCTCAAACACAGAAGATGTGTCGAGCTCTGCAAGACAGGCACCACACATAGCTGCAAAGAGTATAATATTTCACAAGTAACATCTACTGACAACTTTTTGTAGCGAGACGTTACATCCCTGCTCGGTCATTATTTCGAACCGTTTTTGAGCTTCCCGCTCAATATTCTGAGGCACGGTTTTCATTGGCATGTCTTATCGAAGCAGATATCGTGTCCCCTTATCGCGGGATTCTCATCAATACAGGCGTGGGTAATCCAACCGCGCCGTCCGCACGACCCTTGGGGAATAGGCAAGTTTTAAGGTGAGTGGGTCCTACGTCTTGAGCTTGCGTTGGTTTTCCCTGAAGAGGAAGGGATGATGCAGCAGAGTAGCGTAAGTATTTCCCTCAATTTTTGAGAACCAAGGTATCAATCTAGTAGGAGGCCACGCGCAAGTCCCTTGTACCTACACAACACAAAGAGCTCAACGCAACCAACGTGATTTGGGGTTGTCAATCCCTTCACGGTCAATTATGGAAGTGAGATCCGATAGATAATATTTTTGGTATTTTTGATATAAAGATGCAAAGTGAAAAGTAAAAGGCAAAGTAAAAACAAAACAAGATTAAAGTGATGGAGATTGATATGATGAGAATAGACCCGGGGGCCATAGGTTTCACTAGTGGCTTCTCTCGAGAGCATAAGTTTTCTACGGTGGGTGAACAAATTACTGTTGAGCAATTGACAGAATTGAGCATAGTTATGAGAATATCTAGGCATGATCATGTATATAGGCATCACGTCCGTGACAAGTAGATCGAAACAATTCTGCATCTACTACTATTACTCCACTCATCGACCGCTATCCAGCATGCATCTAGAGTATTAAGTTAAAAATAGAGTAATGCTTTAAGCAAGATGACATGATGTAGAGAGATAAATTCATGCAATATGAAATAAAGCCCATCTTGTTATCCTCGATGGCAACATACAATACGTGTCTTGCTGCCCCTTCTGTCACTGGGAAAGAACACCGCAAGATCTAACCCAAAGCTAAGCACTTCTCCCATGGCAAGAACTACCAATCTAGTTGGCCAAACCAAACGGATAATTCGAAGAGACTTGAAAAGATAACCAATCATACATAAAAAGAATTCAGAGAAGATTCAAATATTGTTCATAGATAGACTTGATCATAAGCCCACAATTCATCGGTCTCAACAAACACACCGGAAAAGAAGAAGATTACATCGAATAGATCTCCACAAGAGAGGGGGAGAACATTGTATTGAGATCCAAAAAGAGAGAAGAAGCCATCTAGCTACTAACTATGGACCCGAAGGTCTGAGGTAAACTACTCACACTTCATCGGAGAGGCTAGGATGATGTAGAAGCCCTCCGTGATGACGGCCCTCTTCCGGTGGAGCTCCGGAACTGGCCCCAAGATGGGATCTCGTGGATACAGGAAGTTGCGGCGGTGGAATTAGGTTTTTGGCTCCTGTTTTGATCGTTTGGGGGTACGTGTGTATATATAGGAGGAAGAAGTACGCCGGAGGAGCAACGAGGGGCCCACGAGGCAGGGGCGCCCCCTAGGGGGGCGCCCCCACCCTCGTGACCGCCTCTTTTGTTCCTTGGAGCAGGGTCCAAGTCTCCTGGATCACGTTCGGTGAGAAAATCACGTTCCCGAAGATTTTATTCCGTTTGGACTCCGTCTGATATTCTGTTTCTTCGAAACACTGAAATAGGCAAAAAAACAGCAATTCTGGGCTAGGCCTCCGGTTAATAGGTTAGTCCCAAAAATAATATAAAAGTGGAAAATAAAGCCAAATATAGTCCAAAACAATAGATAATATAGCATGGAGCAATCAAAAATTATAGATACGTTGGAGAGGTATCAGGCATCCCCAAGCTTAATTCCTGCTCGTCCTCGAGTAGGTAAATGATAAAAAGAGAATTTTTGATGCGGAGTGCTACTTGGCATAATTTCAATGCAAAATTTCTTAATTGTGGTATGGATATTCAGATTAGAAAGATTCAAGACAAAAGTTCATATTGACATAAAGAATAATAACACTTCAAGCATACTAATAAAGTAATTATGTCTTCTCAAAATAACATGGCCAAAGAAAGTTATCCCTACAAAACCATATAGTCTGGCTATGCTCTATCTTCGCCACACAAAGTATTTAAATCATGCACAACCCCGATGACAAGCCAAGCAATTGTTTCATACCCTAACTTTTTCAAAACCTTTTCAATCTTCACGCAATACATGAGCATGAGCCATGGACATAGCACTATGTAGAATAGAAGGGTGGTTGTGGAGAAGACAAAAAGAGGGGAAGATAGTCTCACATCAACTAGGCGTATCAACGGGCTATGGAGAGGCCCATCAATAGATATCAATGTGAGTGAGTAGGGATTGCCATGCAACGGATGCACTAGACCTATAAGTATATGAAAGCTCATCAAAAGAAACTAAGTGGGTGTGCATCCAACTCGCTTGCTCACGAAGACCTAGGGCAATTTGAGGAAGCCCATCATTGGAATATACAAGCCAAGTTCTATAATGAAAAATTCCCACTAGTATATTAAAGTGACATAACGAGAGACTCTATATCATGAAGATCATGGTGCTACTTTGAAGCACAAGTGTGGTAAAAGGATAGTAACATTGTCCCTTCTCTCTTTTTCTCTCATTTTTTTATTTGGGCCTTTTCTCTTTTTTATCGCCTCTTTTTTTTCGTCCGGAGTCTCATCCCGACTTATGGGGGAATCATAGTCTCCATCATCCTTTCCTCACTTGGGACAATGCTCTAGAAAATGATGATCATCACACTTTTATTTTTCTTACAACTCAACAATTACAACTCGATACTTAGAACAATATGACTCTATATGAATGCCTCCGGTGGTGTACCAAGATATGCGATGAATCAAGAGTGACATGTATGAAAGAATTATGAATGGTGGCTTTGCCACAAATACGATGTCAACTACATGATCATGCTAGCAATATGACAATGATGGAGCGTGTCATAATAAACGGAAAGGTGGAAAGTTGTGGCAATATATCTCGGAATGGCTATGGAAATGCCATGATAGGTAGGTATGGTGGCTGTTTTGAGGAAGGTATATGGTGGGTGTATGATACCGGCGAAAGGTGCACGGTATTAGAGAGGCTAGCAATGGTGGAAGGATGGGAAAAAGTGCATATAATCCATGGACTCAACATTAGTCATAAAGAACTCATATACTTATTGCAAAAATCTAGAAGGTATCAAAGCAAAGTATTACGCGCATGCTCCCAGGGGGATAGATTGGTAGGAAAAGACCATCGCTCGTCCCCGACCGCCACTCATAAGGAAGACAATCAATAAATAAATTATGCTCCGACTTCATCACATAACGGTTCACCATACGTGCATGCTACGGGAATCACAAACTTTAACACAAGTATTCTTTAAATTCACAACTACTAAACTAGCATAACTCTAATATTATCACCTCCATATCTCAAAACAATTATCATGCTTCAATCTTCTCTTAGTATTCAACGCACTCAAAAGAAAATTTCACATATCTTGAACACCAAACATATTATATTAAGCAAATTACCAGGCTATTAAGACTCTCAAAATAATTTAAGTGAAGCAGGAGAGATCAATAGTTTCTTTAAAACAAACCATCACCGTGCTCTAAAAGATCTAAGTGAAGCACATAGAGCAAAATTATAACGCTCAAAAGATATAAGAGAAGTGCATAGAGCAAAACTACATAGCTCAAAAGATATAAGTGAAGCACATAGAGTATCCTATCAAATTTTAATTCAAGTATGGCTCTCTCAAAAGGTGTGTACAGAAAGGATGATTGTAGCATACTAACAAACAAAGACACAAATAATACAAGACGCTCCAAGCAAAACACATATCATGTTGGTGAATAAAAATATAGCTCCAAGTAAATTACCGATGGAAGTGGACGAAAGAGGGGATGCCTTCCGAGGCATCCCTTGGTGTCCTTGGATTATCTTGGGGGTGACATGGGCATCCCCAAGCTTATGCTCTTGCCACTCCTTGTTCCATAATCCATCAAAAGAACTCACCCAAAACTTGAAAACTTCACAACACAAAACTCAAAATAGAAAACTCGTGAGCTCCGTTAGCGAAAGAAAACAAAAGACCACTTCAAGGTACTGTAATGAACTCATTCTTTATTTATATTGGTGTTAAAGCTACTGTATTCCAACTTCTCTATGGATTATAAACTATTTTACTAACCATAGATTCATTAAAATAAGCAAACACACGAAAAACAGAATCTGTCAAAAACATAACAGTCTGTAGTAATCTGTAGCTAGCGCAAGATCTGGAACCTCAAAAATTCTAAAATAAATTGCTGGATGTGAGGAATTTATCTATTAATCATCTGCAAAAATAATTAACTAAATAGCGCTCTTAAAATAAAAATGACAGCAGTTCTCGTGAGCGCTAAAGTTTCTGTTTTTTACAGCAATTTCAACAAGACTTTCCCCAAGTCTTCCCAACGGTTCTACTTGGCACAAACACTAATTAAACACAAAAAACACAACCAAAACAGAGGCTAAATAATTTATTTATTGAATAACAGGAAGGATAAATATTGGGTTGTCTCCCAACAAGCGCTTTTCTTTAAATCCTTAAAGCTAGGCATTGATAATTTTAATGATGCTCACATGATAGTTTCATATGGTAATTTTATTTTCTTTCTAGAAACGTGTTCCATGCCCTTTTTTAATGGAAATTGGAATCTAATATTCCCTTCCTTCATATCAATAATCACACCAACCGTTCTAAGGAAAGGTCTACCAAGAATAATAGGGCAAGAAGGATTGCAATCTATATCAAGAACAATGAAATCTACGGGCACATAATTCCTATTTGCAACAATAAGAACATCATTAATTCTTCCCATAGGTTTCTTAGTAGTGGAATCCGCAAGATGCAAGTTTGGGGAGCAATCATCAAGATTGCGGAAATCTAGCAAATCACACAAAGTTTTGGGAATAGTGGAGACACTAGCACCCAAATCACACAAAGCATAAAACTCATGATTTTTAATTTTAATTTTGATAGTTGGTTCCCACTCATCATAGAGTTTTCTAGGGATAGAGACTTTCAACTCAAGTTTTTCTTCATAAGATTGCATCAAGGCATCAACAATATGTTCGGTGAAGGCTTTCTTTTGACTATAAGCATGCGGAGAATTTAGCACGGATTGCAACAAAGAAATACAATCAATCAAAGAGCAACTTTCATAATTAAATTCCTTGAAATCTAATATAGTGGGTTTAGCAACATCTAAATTTTTATTTCTTTCAATCCCACTTTCGTCAATTTCATCATAAAGATCTAAATACTCCGAATTTTTGGAACGCCTTCTAGGTAAAGGAAGATCATATTCAGTTTCATCAAGATTCATATTGCAAAACAAAGATTTGATAGGGGACACATCAATAAATTTTAGATCTTCATCTTGATTTTCATAAGAATTAGAAGAACACGCTTTAATAAAGGCATCTTTGGAAGCACGCATCCTAGCGGTTCTTTCTTTACACTCATCAATTGAAATTCTCATGGCTTTTAGAGACTCATTAATATCATGCTTAGGTGGAATAGATCTAAGTTTCAAAGCATCAACGTCAAGAGCAATTCTATCAACGTTACTAGCCAAATCATCAATCTTAAGCAAATTTTCTTCAATCATTGCATTAAAATTCTTTTCCGAAGAAATAAATTCTTTAATATTAGATTCAAAATTAGAGGGCATCTTATTATAATTTCCATAAGAGTGGTTGTAGGAATTCCCATAATTATTAGAAGGATTACTAGGATAAGGCCTAGGATTAAAATCCCCTCTATAAGCGTTGTTACCATAATTATTCCTACCAACAAAATTCACATCCATAGATTCATTGTTATTCTCAATCAAGGTAGACAAAGGCATATCATTAGGATCAAAAGAAACAATCTTAGTAGCAAATAATTTCATAAGTTCATCCATCTTTCCACTCAAAACATTGATTTCTTCTATCACATGCACTTTTTTATTAGAAGATCTTTCAGTATGCCATTGAGAATAATTAACCATAATATTATCTAGGAGTTTAGTAGCATCTCCTAAAGTTATCTCCATAAAAGTGCCTCCCGCGGCCGAGTCTAAAAGATTTCTAGAAGCAAAATTCAATCCGGCATAAATTTTTTGTATAATCATCCACAAATTTAAACCATGAGTAGGGCAATTACGTATCATTAATTTCATTCTCTCCCAAGCTTGTGCAACATGTTCATGATCAAGTTGCTTAAAATTCATAATATTGTTTCTAAGAGAGATGATCTTAGTGGGAGGAAAATACTTAGAGATAAAAGCATCTTTGCACTTGTTCCAAGAATCAATATTGTTTTTAGGCAAAGACGAAAACCAAGCTTTAGCATGATCTCTAAGCGAAAAAGGAAATAGCTTCAATTTAATGACATCATTATCGACATCTTTTTTCTTTTGCATATCACATAAATCAACGATGCTATTCAGATGAGTAGCGGCATCTTCACTAGTAAGTCCGGCGAATTGATCTTTCATAACAAGATTCAATAAAGCAGTATTCATTTCTCAAGATTCAGTATTGGCAAGAGGAGCAATCGGAGTGCTAAGAAAATCA
Organism: Triticum urartu; assembly: GCF_056163025.1. Taxonomy (NCBI): domain Eukaryota; kingdom Viridiplantae; phylum Streptophyta; class Magnoliopsida; order Poales; family Poaceae; genus Triticum; species Triticum urartu. The sequence continues at coordinate 174,423,582 of NC_141874.1, read as the reverse complement.
TTATTGTTGGTATTGGTGAAGTCACACAATTTGGTAGTATCTTGAGCCATCGCGACAAACAAGCAATCTAACACACGAGCAAACAAAAGCAAATGGGCAAAAAGAGGCAAATAGAGAGGGAGGATAGGGAGAGAGAGGGCGAATAAAATGGCAAGGGTGAATTGGGGGGGAGAGGAAAACGAGAGGCAAATGGCAAATAATGTAATGCGGGAGATAGGGATTGTGATGGGTACTTGGTATGTTGACTTTTTGCGTAGACTCCCCGGCAATGGCGCCAGAAATCCTTCTTGCTACCTCTTGAGCTTGTGTTGGTTTTTCCTGGAGAGGAAGGGATGATGCAGCAGAGTAGTGTAAGTATTTCCCTCAGTTTTTGAGAACCAAGGTATCAATCCAGTAGGAGGCCCCGCGCAAGTCCCTTGTACCTACACAACACAAAGAGCTCAACGCAACCAACGCGATTAGGGGTTGTCAATCCCTTCACGGTCACTCACGGAAGTGAGATCCGATAGATAATATTTTTGGTATTTTTGATATAAAGATGCAAAGTGAAAAGTAAAAGGCAAAGTAAAAACAAAACAATATTAAAGTGATGGAGATTGATATGATGAGAATAGACCTGGGGGGCATAGGTTTCACTAGTGGCTTCTCTCGAGAGCATAAGTTTTCTATGGTGGGTGAACAAATTACTGTTGAGAAATTGACAGAACTGAGCATAGTTATGAGAATATCTAGGCATGATCATGTATATAGGCATCACGTCCGTGACAAGTAGATCGAAACGATTCTGCATCTACTACTATTACTCCACTCATCGACCGCTATCCAGCATGCATCTAGAGTATTAAGTTAAAAACAGAGTAATGCTTTAAGCAAGATGACATGATGTAGAGAGATAAATTCATGCAATATGAAATAAACCCCATCTTGTTATCCTCGATGGCAACGATACAATACGTGTCTTGCTGCCCCTTCTGTCACTGGGAAAGAACACCGCAAGATCTAACCCAAAGCTAAGCACTTCTCCCATGGCAAGAACTACCAATCTAGTTGGCCAAACCAAACGGATAATTCGAAGAGACTTGAAAAGATAACCAATCATACATAAAAAGAATTCAGAGAAGATTCAAATATTGTTCATAGATAGACTTGATCATCAACCCACAATTCATCGGTCTCAATAAACACACCGCAAAAGAAGAAGATTACATCGAATAGATCTCCACAAGAGAGGGGGAGAACATTGTATTGAGATCCAAAAAGAGAGAAGAAGCCATCTAGCTACTAAATATGGACCCGAAGGTCTGAGGTAAACTACTCACACTTCATCGGAGAGGCTAGGATGATGTAGAAGCCCTCCGTGATGACGGCCCTCTTCCGGTGGAGCTCCGGAACTGGCCCCAAGATGGGATCTCGTGGATACAGAAAGTTGCGGCGGTGGAATTAGGTTTTTCGCTCCTGTTTTGATCGTTTGGTGGTACGTGTGTATATATAGGAGGAAGAAGTACGCCGGAGGAGCAACGAGGGGCCCACGAGGCAAGGGGCGCCCCCTAGGGGGGGCGCCCCCACCCTCGTGACCGCCTCTTTTGTTCCTTGGAGCAGGTTCCAAGTCTCCTGGATCACGTTCGGTGAGAAAATCACGTTCCCGAAGATTTTATTCCGTTTGGGCTCCGTCTGATATTCTGTTTCTTCGAAGCACTGAAATAGGCAAAAAACATCAATTCTGGGCTGGGCCTCCGGTTAATAAGTTAGTCCCAAAAATAATATAAAAGTGGAAAATAAATCCCAATATAGTCCAAAACAGTAGATAATATAGCTTGGAGCAATCAAACATTATAGATACGTTGGAGACGTACCAGTGGGGAGGCGCTTGATATTCGCTACCTTTATAAGAGGATAAAGATCCATTCTTTCACCGACACCTTCTTCCTCTCTGCCCATCCATTCTTGAGCTCCAGCGCCCATGCTTCCATCCTTTCTGCCTCCAAAAAGCACTCCGACCATGTCTAGTCGCGGAACGCAAGGCAAGTGGATGGCCTCCTCCGTCATGGAGGGGAACATCATGGAGCTCCGGGAAGCAGGGTACTTGGCCCAAGGAATCACCCACCGGCTTCCGGCCAAGGGGTAGATCATCCCCACCCTGAAGCCCAACAAGAGGGTGGTATTCATCCGCCACTTCATCCGTTTGTTAGGATTTACCCTCCACCCCTTCGTCCGTGGACTCATGTTCTACTACAGGTTAGATTTCCACGATCTAGCCCCGAACTCTTTCCTCAACATCTCGGCATTCATTGTCCTGTGCGAGGCCTTACTCCGCATCCCACCCCACTTTGGATTATGGCTGAAGATCTTCAATGTGAAGCCGAAAGTGGTGGATGGTCAACATGCGGAGTGCAGAGGTGCCATGGTGAGCAAACTATCCAATATCATATGGCCCACTGGCACCTTTGTGGAAACCGTTAAGGGATGGCAGAAGCAGTGGTTCTATGTCACTGAGCCCCGCGGCACCACCTGGCCAGCGGCTCCCGAATTCAAGTCCGGGCCCCAATGCGGCTTACCCCTTGGCTAAAAAAGGGCCTGGACTGGTCATCGTCAAACGAGATATCGGTGCTACAGGCGTGCATCAAGAGCATGGTGGACAAGAACATCAAGCTCGTCAATGTGATCCAGGTGATGCTTTTTCGCCGGATCCTCCCCTGCCAAAGCCGGACTTGCCATCTGTGGGAGTTCGATCCGGCCAAGCACCAGACCTTGCGATATTTCTTCGGCTCCATGCACGAAGATATCTGGAAGGTGCTTTTTAAGGCCAATCTGACGTGGCCGCTGACGTCCGAGGACCATGGATACGACCTGACCCATCTAGCCAGTCTGGTAAGTTCTTCATACTTCAAGGTGTATCTCCCCCTACGCATTCAAGGAAGATGTCTAAGTTTCTCCATTTGTCTTTTCAGAGCTGTATAAAGAAGGTGGAGCGGATCTAGTGTCCAGCTGCATTGCCCGAAAACCCAGCCATCCCGCTCCTGACGAAGATGCTGGTTCCGGCGCCCTACCAGGCGCCAAAGAAGAAGGCCAAGAAGAAGGGCCAGGAGATAAGAAGCGGCCTCCGCCGTAGAGGCACTTCGGACGCAACATCCGAAGATGCCGAAACCCACTCCTCCCCTCACTACAAAAAAGACACATCCGTGACATTTTGGGCCGAACGAAATTTTTTTCTGTCATACTTACGACACTTCTATGACAATAATTGTGACAAAACACGGTATCATCATAGATGTGGTGGGGTCCTACTTCTATGACAAAAAATCATAACATAAAATGGGCTTTTCGTCCTGGGCGGGCCGGAGACGCAGCTGCATGACATTCTTTGGGCCGTCCATGACGGAAAAAACCGTGGTAGAAGCGAGGGCGAGGAAAATATCGGGGTGTTCGCGGTTACGGTGGGTGGTCGGGGCCGAGCGATGCGTGTTTCTCTTGTACACGCACGCGCGTGGGTGCGAGGAGTTGGGCTCTAACTGAACCCGAGCGAGGCGTTGGGCTCTAACTGAACCCGAGCGATTGCACTGCAGGCTACGCGTTACTGAACCTGATCGAGCGATTCCTTCGCTACTGCTGCTAACTAAAGCCGATCGATGCTGCCTCTGGATGAACAGTGAGCGTTGCTGGGGGGTTTGGATGAACATTTTCCGGTGGGGGTGGATGAACAGGACCCCGTGGTGTTGCCTCTGGGTGAACAAGACCCCGATCGATCGAGCCGGTTGGGGCTGGATGAACAGGACCCCGTGAAGGGCAGGATGAACAGGACCATCCCATGGAGGGCTGGATGAACAATAGATGGTGGAGGGCTGGATGAACAGTAGCCCGTGGAGGGGTGGTTGAACCGGAGCCCGTGGAGAGGGCTGGTTGAACAGTAGCCGGTGGAGTAGCGCGTGGTGGAGGCTGGATGAACAGGAGCCCGTGGATGAACAGTCACAGGTCGAGGCTGGAGGAGGTCGACGGTGGATGAACAGTAGCCCATGCAGGCTGGAGGGGGTCGACGCTGGGGATGAACAGTATCTCGTGCAGTCCCGTTTTGCGGTACGCCACACCCCTCCTGATGAACAGGACCCCCATTTTGACCGTAGCGCTCCAACACAAGTTCGTTTTCCTCCGTTTTGCGGTACGCCACACCCCTCCCGATCAACAGGACCCCCGTTTCGACCGTAGGAGGTCCATTTCCTCTGTTTTGCGGTATGCCAGACCCCTCCCGATGAACAGGATCCCGTTTCGAACGTGGCCGGTCGAACACAAGGCCGTTTCCTCCGTTCTGCGGTACGCCAGGCCTCGTTTCCATCAGCTGTTCCGTCCAAGCCCTCCCGATGAACACGACGACACATTCCGTTCTGACCCAGCCGGTTGGCTCCCCATGAACACGACGACGACATTGTTTCTCCATTCCGACCCAGCCATGTACACGAGCCCTGGCCGTACGTATGCGCGAGTAGGCATTCGAGACCCTACCCATATGTACGTACGTGGCCGTATTTTCTTTCTTGCACACTGGCCGATGTACATACGTGTACATGCTACGTGCGCGCCTCTACTACGAAACATGCGTGCCTCTACATCGACCAGTATATACGTACACGTTCGCGACCAGAATGACAACTCTACCTATGCTTCGACCAGGTGGGTCCCGAGTGTCAGGCACTTCCTTGCGTGCGAAGATGTAGCTGGTGGGTCCCAGCAGTCAGGGGGGTGAATCATTTTTTTTTGCCCGGACACACTTCCTTGCGTGCGAAGATTTAGCTGGTGGGTCCCAGCAGTCAGGGGGAAACATTTTTTCACGAAATATTGTGGCCCGTTCGGTGGGTCCCCACTGTTAGGTGGAGGAATAATTATTTTGCGTGTAATAAGGAGGCACTTCCTTGCTGCAGCCGTGGACCCAGTTGTCAGCCTCTCCACGTATAGTCCAGGTTCGACTGAAGTTGTTCCTTGACCATGTTGACCATGCCACGCCAAGAGCACCAGGGCGGTGGACGACGGCGAGGCCTAGGAAGGGGACGACGCGCCGTCGGGGAAGCTGCGGCAGTGGAAGCCTGCGCGGAGAGGAGTACGAGGGTTCACTGGTTCGGCTGTGGTTTGAGGCTGCCCTCGCCGCAGGCCCTGGCCAGCGGTGGGAATAGTAGGGGCGGTGAGGTTTACGCGGCAGCACAGCTGGCCACGGGAGGCAGGAGCATGCAGCACGACCGACGCTGCATTGGGCGGCTGGATACACATGTTCACGCCAAAAGATGTAGAGTTAATAATGATAGTAGCACTTTCTCGTGGCACTGCCGCTTAGGTCATATTGGCGTAAGATGCATGAAGAAACTCCATGTCGATGGACGTTTGGAGTCACTTGATTTTGAATCACTTGACACATGCGAGCCATGCCTCTTGGGCAGGATGACTAAGACCCCGTTTTCAGGTACAATGAAACGAGCAAATGACTTGTTGGAAATCATGCATGCTGATACGTGTGATCCAATGAGAATTGAAGCGTGCAGTGGATATCGCTATTTTCTCTTCTTCACTGACGATTTGGGTAGATATAGGTATATCTACTTAATAAAGCACAAGTCTGAAACGTTTGAAAAGTTCAAGCGATTTCAGAATGAAGTTAAGAATCATCATAACAATAAGATCATGTTCCTACGATCTGATCAAAAGGGGATTTTCTGAGTTATGAGTTTGGCAATCACTTAAGACATTGTGGAATTGTTTCACAGTTGAAGCCACCTGGAACACCACAAGGTAATGGTGTGTCCGGACGTCGTAATCGAACCCTATGAGATATGGTGCGATCTATGATGTCTCTTACCAATCTACCGTTTTCATTTTGAGGTTATGCGTTAGAGACAGCTGCATTCACATTAGATAGGACACCATTTAACTCCGTTGAAACGACGTCATGTGAACATTGGTTTGGCAAGAAACCAAAGTTTTCACTTCTTAATGTTTGGGGCTGCGATGCTTAAGGCTTCAGCTGGAGAAGCTCGAACCCAAAGCGGACAAACACATCTTCATAGGATACCCAAAGGTGACAGTTGGGTACACCTTCTATCTTAGATCTGAGGGCAAATTGTTTGTCACTAAGAACGGGTCCTTTCTCGAGAAGGAATTTCTCTCGAAAGAATTGAGTGGGAGGAAGATAGAACTTGATGAGGTTGTCGAACCTTTACTTCAACCAGAGAGTGATGCAACACAGAAAGATGTTTTCTGTGGCGCCTACGTCTGTTGAATAGGGAGTTAATGATAGTGATCATGAAGCTTCGGATCAAGTTTCTATCGAACCTCGTAGGTCGACAAGGATATGTACTACTCCTAAGTGGTACGGTAATCCTGTCTTAGATATCATGTTGTTAGACAACAATGAACCTACGAGCTATGGAGAAGCGATGGTGGGCCCGTATTTCGACAAATGGTTAGAAGCCATGAAATCCGAGATAGGATCCATATATCAGAACAAAGTATGGACTTTGGTGGACTTGCCCGATGATCGTCAAGCCATTGAGATAAATGGATCTTTAAGAAGAAGATGGATGTGGGTGGTATTGTTACCGTCTATGAAGCTCGACTTGTGGGAAAGAGTCTTTTCACAAGTTTAAGGAGTTGACTACGATGAGAATTTCTCACTCGTAGCGCAGCTTAAGTCCGTCGGAATCATGTTAGCATTAGCTGTATTTTTCGATTATGGAATCTTACAGATGGATGTCAAAACAAGTTTTCTTACCAGTTTTCGTAAGAAAAGTTGTATGTGATACAATAAAAGGTTTTGTCGATCCTAAGGATGCTAAAAGGTATGCTGGCTCCAGCAATCCTTCTATGGACTAGAGCAAGCATCTCAGAATTGGCATACATGTTTTGATGGAGTGATCAAACCTTTTAGGTTTATACAATGTTTGCCAGAAACTTGTATTTACAAGAAAGTGAGTGGGAGCACTACAACATTTCTGATAAGTATATGTGGATGACATATTGTTGATCCGAAATAATGTAGAATTTTTGGAAAGCATAAACGGTTGTTTGAAGAAGGTTTTTCAAAGGAAGACCTGGATAAAGCTGCTTACATATTGGGCATCAAGATCTATAGAGATAGATCAAAACGCCTGATGATACTTTCAAAGAACGCACACCTTGACATGTTTTGAAGGAGTTCAAAATAGATCAGTCAAAGAAGGGGTTCTTACCTGAGTTGTAAGGTGTGAAGTTGAGTAAGACTCAAAGCTTGACCACGGCAGAAGAAAGAGGAAGGATGAAGGTCGTCCCCTATGCTCTTGTCATAGGCTCTATACGGTATGCCATGCTGAGTACCGCACTTGATGTGTGCCTTGCCACATGTCTGGCAAGAGGGTACAAAGGTGATCTAGGACTGGATCACCAGATAGCGGTCAAAATTGTCCTTAGAGGAATAAGGAAGTGTTTCTCGGTTATGGAGGTGATAAAGATTTCGACGTAAAGAGTTACGTCGATGCAAGCTTAACACCTATCCAGATAGCTCTGAGTAGAGATACCGGATATGTATAATGGAGCAACAATTTGGAATAGTTCCAAGTGGAACGTGGTAGCAGCATCTACGATATGACATAAAGTTTTGCGAAATACATAGGGATCTGAATATGGCAAGACCCGTTGACTACAACCTCTCTCACAAGCATAACATGATCAAACCCAGAACTCATTGAGTGTTAAACACATAGTGATGTGAACTAGATTATTCAGTCTAGTAAACTCTTTGGATGTTGGTCACATGGCGATGTGAACTAGATTATTGACTCTAGTGCAAGTGGGAGACTGTTGGAAATATGCCCTAGAGGCAATAATAAATTAGTTATTATTATATCATATTTCATTGTTCATGATAATCGTTTATTATCCATGCTAGAATTGTATTGATAGGAAACTCAGATACATGTGTGGATACATAGACAACACCATGTCCCTAGTAAGCCTCTAGTTGACTAGCTCGTTCATCAATAGATGGTTACGGTTTCCTGACCATGGACATTGGATGTCGTTCATAATGGGATCACATCATTAGGAGAATGATGTGATGGACAAGACCCAATCCTAAGCCTAGCACAAAGATCGTGTAGTTCGTATGCTAAAGCTTTTCTAACGTCAAGTATCATTTCCTTAGACCATGAGATTGTGCAACTCCCGGATACCGTAGGAGTGCTTTGGGTGTGCCAAACGTCACAACGTAACTGGGTGGCTATAAAGGTTCACTACAGGTATCTCCGAAAGTGTCTGTTGGGTTGGCACGAATCGAGACTGGGATTTCTCACTTCGTGTAAACAGAGAGGTATCTCTAGGCCCACTCGGTAGGACATCATCATAATGTGCACAATGTGACCAAGGAGTTGATCACGAGATGATGTGTTACGGAATGAGTAAAGAGACTTGCCGGTAACAAGATTGAACAAGGTATCGGGATACCGACGATCGAATCTCGGGCAAGTATCGTACCGATAGACAAAGGGAATTGTATACGGGATTGATTGAATCCTTGACATCGTGGTTCATCCGATGAGATCATCGTGGAGCATGTGGGAGCCAGCATGGGTATCCAGATACCGCTGTTGGTTATTGACCGGAGAGTTGTCTCGGCCATGTCTGCATGACTCCCGAGCCCGTAGGGTCTACACACTTAAGGTTCGATGACGCTAGGGTTATAGGGAAAGTATGTACGCGGTTAACGAATGTTGTTCGGAGTCCCAGATGAGATCCCGGACGTCACGAGGAGTTTCGGAATGGTCCGGAGGTAAAGATTAATATATAGGAAGTATGGTTTTGGCCACCGGAAGTGTTCCGGGCATCACCGGTAGTGTACCGGGACCACCGGAGGGGTCCGGGGGTCCACCAGGTGGGGCCACCAGCCCCGGAGGCCTACATGGGCCAATAGTGGGAAGGGACCAGCCCCTAGGTGGGCTGGGGAACCTCCCACCAAGGCCCAAGGCGCCTCCAAGAGGGGAGGGGGCAAACCCTATGGCAGATGGGCCCTAAGGCCCACCTCAGGTGCGCCTTCCCCTCTCCCCGTTGTGGCCGCCACCCTAGATGGGATCTAGGGCTGCCGCCACCCCTAGGGAGGAAACCCTAGGTGGGGGCGCAACCCTCCCTCTCCCCCTATATATAGTGGAGGCAAAGGGGCAGCCCAACACATGAAGTTCCTCCCCTGTTGGCGCAGCCCTACCCCTCTCCCTCCTCGTCTCTCGTAGTGCTTGGCGAAGCCCTGCTGGAGTCCCGCGCTCCTCCACCACCACCACGCCGTCGTGCTGCTGCTGGATGGAGTCTTCCCCAGCCTCTCCTTCTCCCCTTGCTGGATCAAGGTGTAGGAGACGTCACCGGGCTGTACGTGTGTTGAACGCGGAGGTGTCGTCCGTTCGGCACTAGGATCATCGGTGATTTGGATCACGACGAGTACGACTCCATCAATCCCGTTCACTTGAACGCTTCCGCTTAGCGATCTACAAGGGTATGTAGATGCACTCTCCTTCCCCTCGTTGCTAGATTACTCCATAGATTGATCTTGGTGATGCGTAGAAATTTTAAATTTCTGCTACGATCCCCAACAGTGGCATCATGAGCTAGGTCTATGCGTAGTTTCTACGCACGAGTAGAACACAAAGCAGTTGTGGGCGTCAATATTGCCAATTTGCTTGCCGTTACTAGTCTTATCTTGATTCGGCGGCATCGTGGGATGAAGCGGCCCGGACCGACCTTACACGTACGCTTACGTGAGACTGGTTCCACCGACTGACATGCACTAGTTGCATAAGGTGGCTAGCGGGTGTCTGTCTCTCCCACTTTAGTCGGATCGGATTCGATGAAAAGGGTCCTTATGAAGGGTAAATAGAAATTGGCATATCACGTTGTGGTTTTGGCGTAGGCAAGAAACGTTCTTGCTATAAACCTATAGCAGCCACGTAAAAACTTGCAACAACAATTAGAGGACGTCTAACTTGTTTTTGCAGCATATGCCTTGTGGTGTGATTTGGCCAAAAGGATGTGATGAATGATATATGTGATGTATGAGATTGATCATGTTCTTGTAATAGGAATCACGACTTGCATGTCGATGAGTATGACAACCGGCAGGAGCCATAGGAGTTGTCTTAATTTATTTATGACCTGTGTGTCAACTTAAACATCATGTAATTACTTTACTTTATTGCTAAAGCGTTAGCCATAGTAGTAGAAGTAATAGATGACGAGACAACTTCAAGAAGACACGATGATGGAGATCATGGTGTCATGACGGTGACAACGATGATCATGGAGCCCCGAAGATGGAGATGAAAAGGAGCAAAATGATATTGGCCATATCATGTCAATATTTGATTGCATGTGATGTTTATCATGTTCTACATCTTATTTGCTTAGAACGACGGTAGCTTAAATAAGATGATCCCTCACTAAAATTTCAAGAAAAGTGTTCCCCCTAACTGTGCACCGTTGCGAAGGTTCGTTGTTTCGAAGCACCACGTGATGATCAGGTGTGATAGATTCTAATGTTCGAATACAACGGGTGTAAGCCAGATTTACACACACAATACACTTAGGTTGACTTGACGAGCCTAGCATGTACAGACATGGCCTCGGAACACGGAAGACCGAAAGGTCGAACATGAGTCGTATAGAAGATGCGATCAACATGAGATGTTCACCGTTGATGACTAGTCCGTCTCACGTGATGATCGGACACGGCCTAGTCGATTCGGATCATGTTTCACTTAGATGACTAGAGGGATGTCTATCTGAGTGGGAGTTCATTAAATAATTTGATTATATGAACTCAATTATCATGAACATAGTCTAAATTGTCTTTGCAAATATGTTGTAGATAAATAGCTCACGTTGTAGCTCCCTGTTTCAATACGTTCCTAGAGAAAGATTAAGTTGAAAGATATTGTAAGCAATGATGCGGACTAGGTCCATAGTCCGAGGAGTGTCCTCACTGCTACACAGAAGGCTTACGTCTTTGATGCACCGCTCGATGTGCAAACCCCTACAACGTTGTCTGTGGATGTTGTGAACACCTGACGGACACATCCTGATGACTATTTGATAGTTTAGTGCACCATACTTTACAGCTTAGAATCGGGATTCCAATGACGTTTTAAACGCCATAGAACATATGAGATGTTCCAAGAGCTGAAATTGGGATTTTAGGCTCATGCCCGTGTTGAGAGGTGTGAGACCTCCGACAAGTTCTTTTTGCCAACAAGATGGAGGGGAATAGCTCAGCTAGTGAGCATGTGCTCAGAATGTCTGGGTGCTACAATCACTTAAATCAAGTGGGAGTTAAACTTCCAGATAAGATAGTGATTGATAGAGTTCTCTAGCCACTATCACTAAGCTACTAGATCTTCGTGATGAACTATGACATGCAAGGGATGGAGTTGATCCCGGAGCTGTTCGCGGTGCTTAAGACCGCGAAAGGTAGAAATCAAGAAGGAGCATCAAGTGTTGATGGTTTAAGAAGACCACTGGTTTCAAGAAGGGCAAGGGCTAGAAGGGAAACTTCATGGATGGCAAACCAGTTGCCGCTCCAGTGAAGGAACCCAAGGTTGAACCCAAACCCGAGACTAAGTGCTTCTATTGTAAGGGGAACGGTCACTGGTAGCAGAACTACCCCAAATACATGGTAGATAAGAAGGCTGGCAACTTCAACAAAGTATATACGTGTTATTAATGTGTACCTCACTAGTACTCCTAGTAGCACCTGGGTATTGGATACCGGTTCAGTTACTATTGGTGACTTGAAGCAAAAGCTACGGACTGAACGGAGACTGGCTAAGTGCGAGGTGACGATGTGTGTTGGAAGTGTTTCCAAAGTTGATGAGATCACCATCGCATGCTCCATCTGCCTTCGGGATTAGTATTGAACCTAGATAAATGTTATCAGGTGTCTACGTTGAGCATGAATATGATTAGATCATGTTCATTGCAATACGGTCATTCATTTAAGTTAGAGAATAATGGTTATTCTGTTTACATGAATGATACCTTTCATGGTCATGCACCCTATGTGAATGGTTCATTGAATCTCGGTCGTGGTAATACACATGTTCACGCCAAAAGGTGTAGAGTTAATAATGATAGTACCACTTTCTCGTGGCACTGCCGCTTAGGTCATATTGGCGTAAGATGCATGAGGAAACTCCATGTCGATGGATGTTTGGAGTCACTTGATTTTGAATCACTTGACACATGCAAGCCATGCCTCATGGGAGGATGACTAAGACCCCGTTTTCAGGTATGAAACGAGCAAATGACTTGTTGGAAATCATGCATGCTGATACGTGTGATCCAATGAGACTTGAAGCATGCAGTGGATATCGCTATTTTCTCATCTTCACTGGCGATTTGGGTAGATATAGGTATATATACTTAATGAAGCACAAGTCTGAAACGTTTGAAAAGTTCAAGCGATTTCAGAGTGAAGTTAAGAATCATCATAACAATAAGATCATGTTCCTATGATCTGATCAAAAGGGGATTTTCTGAGTTATGAGTTTGGCAATCACTTAAGACATTGTGGAATTGTTTCACAGTTGAAGCCACCTGGAACACCACAAGGTAATGGTGTGTCCGGACGTCGTAATCGAACCCTATGAGATATGGTGCGATCTATGATGTCTCTTACCAATCTACCGTTTTCATTTTGAGGTTATGCGTTAGAGACAGCTGCATTCACTTTAGATAGGACACCATTTAAGTCCGTTGAAACGACGTCGTGTGAACATTGGTTTGGCAAGAAACCAAAGTTGTCACTTCTTAATTTTTGGGGCTGCGATGCTTAAGGCTTCAGCCGGAGAAGCTCGAACCCAAAGCGGACAAACACATCTTCATAGGATACACAAAGGTGACAGTTGGGTACACCTTCTATCTTAGATCCGAGGGCAAATTGTTTGTCACTAAGAACGGGTCCTTTCTCGAGAAGGAATTTCTCTCGAAAGAATTGAGTGGGAGGAAGATAGAACTTGATGAGGTTGTCGAACCTTTACTTCAACCAGAGAGTGATGCAACACAGAAAGATGTTTTCTGTGGCGCCTACGTCTCTTGAATAGGGAGTTAATGATAGTGATCATGAAGCTTCGGATCAAGTTGCTATCGAACCTCGTAGGTCGACAAGGATATGTACTACTCCTAAGTGGTATGGTAATCCTGTCTTAGATATCATGTTGTTAGACAACAATGAACCTACGAGCTATGGAGAAGCGATGGTGGGCCCGTATTTCGACAAATGGTTAGAAGCCATGAAATCCGAGATAGGATCCATATATCAGAACAAAGTATGGACTTTGGTGGACTTGCCCGATGACCGTCAAGCCATTGAGATAAATGGATCTTTAAGAAGAAGACGGATGTGGGCAAGAGTCTTTTCACAAGTTTAAGGAGTTGACTACGATGAGAATTTCTCACTCATAGCGATGCTTAAGTCCGTCGGAATCATGTTAGCATTAGCTGTATTTTTCGATTATGGAATCTTACAGATGGATGTCAAAACAAGTTTTCTTACCAGTTTTCGTAAGAAAAGTTGTATGTGATACAATAAAAGGTTTTGTCGATCCTAAGGATGCTAAAAGGTATGCTGGCTCCAGCAATCCTTCTATGGACTAGAGCAAGCATCTCAGAATTGGCATACATGTTTTGATGGAGTGATCAAAGCTTTTAGGTTTATACAATGTTTGCCAGAAACTTGTATTTACAAGAAAGTGAGTGGGAGGACTACAACATTTCTGATAAGTATATGTGGATGACATATTGTTGATCCGAAATAATGTAGAATTTCTGGAAAGCATAAACGGTTGTTTGAAGAAGGTTTTTCAAAGGAAGACCTGGATAAAGCTGCTTACATATTGGGCATCAAGATCTACAGAGATAGATCAAAACGCCTGATGATACTTTGAAAGAACGCACACCTTGACATGTTTTGAAGGAGTTCAAAATAGATCAGTCAAAGAAGGGGTTCTTACCTGAGTTGTAAGGTGTGAAGTTGAGTAAGACTCAAAGCTTGACCACGGCCGAAGAAAGAGGAAGGACGAAGGTCGTGCCCTATGCTCTTGTCATAGGCTCTATACGATATGAGATGCTGAGTACCGCACTTGATGTGTGCCTTGCCACATGTCTGGCAAGAGGGTACAAAGGTGATCTAGGACTGGATCACCAGATAGCATTCAAAATTGTCCTTAGAGGAATAAGGAAATGTTTCTCGGTTATGGAGGTGATAAAGAGTTCGACATAAAGAGTTACGTCGATGCAAGATTAACACCTATCCGGATAGCTCTGAGTAGAGATACCGGATACGTATAATGGAGCAACAATTTGGAATAGCTCCAAGTGGAACGTGGTAGCAGCATCTACGATATGACATAAAGTTTTGCGAAATACATAGGGATCTGAATATGGCAAGACCCATTGACTACAACCTCTCTCACAAGCATAACATGATCAAACCTAGAACTCATTGAGTGTTAATCACATAGTGATGTGAACTAGATTATTCAGTCTAGTAAACTCTTTGGATGTTGGTCACATGGCGATGTGACCTGTGAGTGTTAATCACATGGCGATGTGAACTAGATTATTGACTTTAGTGCAAGTGGGATACTGTTGGAAATATGCCCTAGAGGCAATAATAAATTAGTTATTATTATATCATATTTCATTGTTCATGATAATCGTTTATTATCCATGCTAGAATTGTATTGATAGGAAACTCAGATACATGTGTGGATACATAGACAACACCATGTCCCTAGTAAGCCTCTAGTTGACTAGCTCGTTGATCAATAGATGGTTACGGTTTCCTGACCATGGACATTTGATGTCGTTGATAACGGGATCACATCATTAGGAGAATGATGTGATGGACAAGACCCAATCCTAAGCCTAGCACAAAGATCGTGTAGTTCGTATGCTAAAGCTTTTCTAATGTCAAGTATCATTTCCTTAGACCATGAGATTGTGCAACTCCCGGATACCGTAGGAGTGCTTTGGGTGTGCCAAACGTCACAACGTAACTGGGTGGCTATAAAGGTTCACTACAGGTATCTCCAAAAGTGTCTGTTGGGTTGGCACGAATCGAGACTGGGATTTGTCACTCCGTGTAAACGGAGAGGTATCTCTGGGCCCACTCGGTAGGACATCATCATAATGTGCACAATGTGACCAAGGAGTTGATCACGGGATGATGTGTTACGGAACGAGTAAAGAGACTTGCCGGTAACGAGATTGAACAAGGTATGGGGATACCGACGATCGAATCTCGGGCAAGTATCGTACCGATAGACAAAGGGAATTGTATACGGGATTGATTGAATCCTTGACATCGTGGTTCATCCGATGAGATCATCGTGGAGCATGTGGGAGCCAACATGGGTATCCAGATCCCGCTGTTGGTTATTGACCGGAGAGTTGTCTCGGCCATGTCTGCATGACTCCCGAGCCCGTAGGGTCTACACAATTAAGGTTCGATGACGCTAGGGTTATAGGGAAAGCATGTACGCGGTTAACGAATGTTGTTCGGAGTCCTAGTTGAGATCTCGGACATCACGAGGAGTTCTGGAATGGTCCGGAGGTAAATATTAATATATAGGAAGTATGGTTTTGGCCACCGAAAGTGTACCGGGCATCACCGGTAGTGTACGGGGACCACCGGAGGGGTCCGGGGGTCCACCAGGTGGGGACACGTGCCCCGGAGGCCTACATGGGCCAATAGTGGGAAGGGACCAGCCCCTAGGTGGGCTGGGGCGCCTCCCACCAAGGCCCAAGGCACCTCCAAGAGGGGAGGGGGGCAAACCCTAGGGCAGATGGGCCCTAAGGCCCACCTCAGGTGCGCCTCCCCCTCTCCCCCTTGTGGCCGCCACCCTAGATGGGATCTAGGGCTGCCGCCACCCCTAGGGAGGAAACCCTAGGTGGGGGTGCAGCCCTCCCTCTCGCCTATATATAGTGGAGGCAAAGGGGCAACCCAACATATGAAGTTCCTCCCATGTTGGCGCAGCCCTACCCCTCTCCCTCCTCGTCTCTCGTAGTGCTTGCCGAAGCCCTGCAAGAGTCCCGCGCTCCTCCACCACCACCACGCCATCGTGCTGCTGCTGGATGGAGTCTTCCCCAACCTCCCCTTCTCCCCTTGCTGGATCAAGGCGTAGGAGACGTCACCAGGCTGTACGTGTGTTGAACGCGGAGGTGCCGTCCGTTCGGCACTAGGATCATCGGTGATTTGGATCACGACGAGTACGACTCCATCAACCCCGTTCACTTAAACGCTTCCGCTTAGCGATCTACAAGGGTATGTAGATGCACTCTCCTTCCCCTCGTTGCTAGATTACCCCATAGATTGATCTTGGTGATGCGTAGAAAATTTTAAATTTCTGCTACGATCCCCAAAAATATAGCCCCTGTTTTTTCTTGAAACCATTCAATTTGACAGAATTTCACATATATATACACACACATATGAAAACACTTTTGACAAGCATACGAACACATATACATACCTAATCATATCCCTTCAATATGGATATGATCATCCAAGACATATACATAGAAAATGGTTTCATCCAACACATATACATAGCCAACATATCCAACAACAAGCATACAATGGTTTCATCCCTACATAAATATATAGGTAGCAAGTTTGACATTGTTCATCGTACAAAATCAAAACAAGAAGGAAGCATAAAGAGAAGAGTAGACTCCGTAAACATAAGCTTCCTCATCTAAAGCAAATCTGCAAATTGGGTAAGAAGCAAGTCAGAAGAAGAAGACTATCTAGAAAAAGAAGAAGAGGAGGAGGAAGAAAAGGAAGGAGAAGAAGCAGAAGATTTTTTCTTCTCTTTCTTTTTCTAAGTGTAGGTCTAACTTAGGTAGTTATGCCATTTAGGAGAAAAGTAAGCTAAGTATGCATTTGTTAAGCAAAACACTAGAGAAAACTTACCCTCATCACAACAAATGCGATGAAGATCGTAACTAAGGTAAAGATTGATCCAACAGCATAATGATACCAAGCCTCATTATCCATGGCATATTTTCTAATCTTCTTAACTTCAGGCACATTCCATCCATCTTCAAGCGCATTGCCTTCATCTTCATCTTGTGATCATCGACGACATCGGCAACTTACAACTCCAATGTCATCTTCTCTTCTTCAATTCTTTTAATTTTCATTTCAAATACTCATTTTTCTTTTCAACTAAATTTAACTTCTCAACACGAGGGTCAATTTCAAATTCTAGTTCACATACCTCCTAGATTAAAATATCTCTATGTCAACTTGATGGCCATAATAGTCATAAATGAGAAATGCAACAAATAGTTATGAAAGAGAATTTACCGCATCTGAATCATATAGCGGACGAGGGCCGATGGGGACGGACATCAAGACCATGGCACTATGTATAAGAAACAATCATACAAAGTAAGAAAAATATACAAGTAACTATATAAATCATACAATCATACAAGTAACTATATAAATCAAGTACAACTTAAAAAATTGAATACCTAGTCATAATATGGTTCAATAAATGCTTCGGGATAAATAAATGCATCATCATCATCACTATCAGTAATGACGTGCTCATCATCATTAATAAATGCATCATCATCAAATGAAAGGCCACCTCTACGTAATCTGTCAAGCATTGATAGGTCATCCGTAGCAGTAACCTCTTCTAGTTCAGGCTATTCTTGTTCCGCCCGAGGGGTGAAGTCGGGTTCACTATCGCTGTCTACTTCAATGTTCTGGGGTGAAGTAGAGCGGTTCTTGAAATGTTTTTTGGAAATATGTGTTTCTTGGAAGAATTCTCCTTCATTTGTGTCTGGGTTAATGTGAGGTGCATAATCATCTTCATTGGGGGGAGGTGGTCTAACACGTGGCGACACTTCATAAACGACATCCCAACCTTTGAGATTAGGATCACTTTAATAGGCCCACGGTAGATAGAAAACTTGGGTTGCCTATTGAGCCATAATATAGACATTGGGAACATCCAAATGGGTGCTTTGATTGATTTCCACTAGCCTATATGTTCATGAGTCCTTCTAGTCTCCTTCGGTTGGAACCAATAACATTTGAAGACTACGACGTTTGGTGGGTTTGCACCATAGAATTGAAGTTCATAAATTGCTTCAACTCTTCCATAATACTCGGTATCACCTTCACCAATAGCAGAGATGCAAAAATTCATTGACTTTCGGCCGGCCATAGATAACTCTTTGCCATAGGTACGAAAGTGATACCCGTTGACGTCGTATTTGTCAAATGAATGGACCTTATAGTCAAAACCATTAGCGACTTGTCTCAATTCGGCGTTCATAAGCTCCGGATTAGCCTACAAGTTTAATACGAAAGGGATTGTTGCATTAGCCACAAATTAGATGAATAGATGAAATGGTCTAATGGAAATTACTTTTTGTTTGAACAAAGAGATGAAACCAGGATAGCCGCGTCCATGCTTTGCCAGAAGCTCATACTCTTCAACGGAATCCTTTTGGATCACCGCTCCATACGAGAATTTGGTGACGTATCGACCGTATCAAATTTACCCGGGAATAAGAGCAGTTTAAAGGAATTAGAAGTTGCGAAACAATGTACCAAGAACTTTCTCGATGTACGGCCGAACTTCTGTTAGGTTGTTGAAGATATACAACGAAATGTTCTGCCATTCTTCGAAAGCCAACGTTAAGGAATTAGAAGCACCAGCTGGTGCGAGATCCCCTTTGAATAGGCTGAGGTTGGATTGACCCTTTTTAGGTTTGTCAGCATTGTACCGAGGCTTCCGATTATGCAAATGACGAGTTTTGGCTTCGTAGTGTCCTGTCCCGAAGTTTGACGCCTCCTTAGTAATGAATGCCTCGGAAATCGATGCTTCAATTCTACGTTTATTTTTACATTTTGCTCAAAGCGTCTTCTGCGTCCTCTCAGTGGCGTAGCACCAATGATTTTGCACATGCCCCCCCCCAATCTTGCCTCGGTTGGAAGATGCAAAATCAAGTGCTGCATTGAATTAAAGAAGCCCGACGGAAAGATCTTCTCTAACTTGCAGATTAACTCCGGCGCCAACTCTTCCATTTCTTCTAGCAGGCCAGGCAATAGTTCTTCCGCACAGAGAACATGGAAGAAATAGCTCAACTCTGCTAGTACTAGCCAGTCATCCTCAGGGATGAAGCCATGCAACATCACCGACATTACCCGCCCAATCCATATGTGCCACTCATGACTCTTGATACCAAATATCTTCAATTTATCAAGACTCGCTCCCCTCTTCAGATTCGCTGCATAACCATCGGGGAACATCAACTGATGTTGCACCCAGAAGATAATTTCCCTCATACCTGGGCTTCCAAGATTGAACCATGCCTTTGGCTTCGTCCAGTTCTGCTTTCCTTTCGGTTCTTTCATGTTTTGTAACAGCCTATCACATAGCGCCTCCAGATCGACTCTAGCCTTAGTATTATCCTCTGACTTACCATCTATGTCGAACAATGTACCAAAAAGAGCCTCGGCGATATTCTTCTCAGTGTGCATCACGTCGATGTTGTGTGGGCAAAGGAGGTCTTTGGAGTAAGGCAGATCCCACAAGCATGTCTTGTGAGTCTAGGCGTGTTTCGAATTATACCCCTTGAAATACCGTGGACGCTCTAGATCTGGCTCGAGAGCGTTTAAATGATCCTGGGTCTCTTGGCCTGTCAATGTAGGTGGTGCAGAGTTTTTGACAACTCTACCTCTGATGAAGTTCTTCTTGTCTTTCCTGAACTTATGGCAAGGATCCAAGAACTATCTATGCATATCGAAGCAAGAAAACTTGCGACCGGCCTGAAGCCAACGAAACTCAAGAGCTCCCTTGCATGTGGGGCATGGGAACCTTCCATGCACACACCAGCCAATGAATAGCGCATACACCGGCAAGTCATGCGTCGAGTACATGTACCAGACACGCATTATGAAGTTCCGTTTGCTAAAGGCATCGTATGTCTTGAACCCATTATCCCAGGCTTCTTGCAATTCGTCCTTCAGTGGCTGCATGTACACATTCATATTCTTCCCCGGATAGTTGGTCCCTGGAATTATCAACGTCAGGAAAATGTTCTTTCTTTGCATAATCTGTCCGGGGGGGACATTGAGTGGAAAGACAAATATAGGCCAACAACTGTATTGGGCTGTTGTCAGACCAAACACACTGAACCCATCCGTGCTGATGCCGACTCGAGGATGCCTCGGATCTGCCGCTTTGTCATCATGTAATGCATCGAAGCTCTTCCATGATTCACCGTCCGATGTGTGCACCATCATCAGCTTCCCATTTGCATCTAGTTTCCTTCTTTTGCCCGTTTTGTGCCATGTCATTTGTCTTTTCTTCTCTTCGACCATGAAAAGACGTTGAAGTCTTGGTACGATTGGCATATAGTGAAGAACATTAACGGGGATTTTGGTCTGCGTCTCCCATACCATTTTCTACCACAACATACCTAGATGACTTGCAAATGGGACAATAGTTCAAGTCCGCATACTAAAGCCTAAATAAGACACATCCTTTCTCACATGCATGTATCTTCTCATAGGGCATCTTAAGAGCACGGAGAATTTTGTCTGACTGGTACAGGTTTGTAGGTAGTACATGGCCTTTGGGTAGAAAACGTCCAAATATTGTCATAATTGCGTCATAGCATTCTCTGCCCAAGTTGAATTGAGCCTTCAGAGCCATTATTTGTGAGATAGCATCTAGCTGACAAAGCTCGGTGTGCTCGTGGAGAGGACGTTTTGAAGACTCCAACATTTCATTGAAGGCCTTTGAAGATTCCTCCATCTCATCATCCGAGTCCCGAGCATCATCAAAGTCTTGCACCATGTCTTGCATCCCGGTACCATGCTCGTCGGTGCGACGACGAAGCACCTCAGCTTTGGCACGTCGGGCAGACTCACCATGAAATGTCCACACCGTATAATCTGGCGTAAAACCCCACTTCTGCAGGTGTTTGCCCATTTCATCCTCTGTCCTCTTGTGCCAATTGTTGCACTCACTGCAGGGGCACCATGTTATCCTCTGGCCATTTGCAAATGCGGCTCTCAGAAACCCCTTGGTTTTTTTAACCATTCAGTGGCCATGTCTTTCTGACTAGTGTGACCGGTGTACATCCACGCACGATCAGTCATCTTGCCTAGCTAATGGACACATAAGAAATATATATATAAATCAGCATGTATATATTCATCAGTTAATAGAGTTTGTCACTTTTATTACGTCCATGCAACCTAGATGCTAATAGGTAAAGATAGGTCCTAATCCCACCTGAGTATGTGTAGATTGGGTTCGTTTTCCCATGCTCTGCTCTAGATCTGACGCAAAATTTCGGCAGCACCTCCCTGATGTTCTCCTGATACACGTCTTGGCAATAAGCAGAGAGGATGTGTACCCAGAGAACAACAAGGAGGCACTGACGAAATTCTGCATTGGATCCGTACCAGAGCATATGGGAAAACGAACCCAATCTACACATACTCGGGCTGTCCATGGATAACGTTGGACAATTTGAAAGAATCACAATTATAAATATGCAAATGCATGCATATTTATAGATGTAACCCTTTCGAACGGGAGACGCATGGTGGTCACGCATACTGATGATTGAAGACACCTATAGCTAGCAAGTTTCATCGGCACGAAGACCAGAACAGAGCAAATCAAGGGGGATGGAGATGTCATTTGTGCTAACCCGCGAACGCAGGGGCGGAGCTCGTCGAACACTAGACCCTCGTAGCGACGAAAAAACTACACATTTAAATCGAAAGATGAGTTTCATAGCAATATTGTTTTTCCGTCAACCTAACTAAATATTTACAATAGGACGAGCGGGTTAGGGGTTCCTCAGCGTCGATAGAACCCTAAATAGCAACTACCATCGGTGCAAGGTACATGAGGCGGTCGGCGTTGAACACTAGATCCACGTCCCACAAGTGACGCCGGCGCCCGACGTCCCGCAACAATAGTTCTAGTGGCCTATGACGGTCGAACACCTTGGCAAATTTGTCTGGCAGCCTCTGTGATGAGGATTAAAGCCATGTTTTGAAATTTCAAACAACCAAACCGACTTGAGTCAGTTTGGGTGTTTCAAGTTTCAACACTTAGCTTTCAATCGTCATCTCTGAGGCTGCCAGACAAATTCGCAATTGTGTTCGACCGCCATCGATGTCAAGAGCTGTTGCTACGGGATGCAGGACGCCTGTGTCACTAGTAGTATTCGACACCGACGGCCACATGTACCTCGCACTGACGATACTTGCTATTTAGGGTAGCACCGACACCGAGGAACCCCCTAACCTGCTCGTCCCCCTAGCCGTACCTAAAGTAAACTAAACCTAAACTAAACTAAACCTAAACTAAAGTAACTAAACTAAACGTAAACTAAACCAGAAACTTCAACTAAGCTAAGCTAAACTAAACTGACTAAACTAAAAAAACTAAACTAAATTATACTAAACCTAATTAAACTAAATCTAAAAAAACAAAAAAATGAAAATTTCTCACCTTGGAGCAGCTAGGGCGGCGAGGCGCCGCGGCCGGGCAGCGGGCGGCGGGGCGGCGAGGCGGTGCATCGGGGCGGTCCGCCGGGGCAGCCGGGGTGGGGCAGGGCTGTCGGGGTGGACGGGGCGACAACGCGGCCCGAGGCGGCCGGGGCGGGGCGGAGTCGAGGGGGCGGCCGGGGCGAGGCTATGGCGTGGGATTGGGACGAGGGGAGAGGGAGAGATAGAGGGGCAGGGCGCGAGCGGTTTGATACATATAGGACTAGTCTCTTTGTCGTCCGCTAGCTGACGGCAAAGAGCCTAGCTAGCGGACGTTAGAATGGCGACCCTCTTTGCCACCGGTTAGCGGATGACAATGTTTCTTTGCCATCAGCTACCGGACGGCAAAGAAAGTGGTTGTTAGCTGCCCCTCACTATCGGCCCACCCTGCCTCTTTGCGGTCGGCTAGTGGACATCAAAGGTTCTATGCCGTCAGCTATCTGACGGCAGAGATGGAGCTGGCAAACACTTTTTTTGCCGTCAGCTGCTTCTTTGCCATCAGGTTTCTTCAAGCGGATGGCAAAGAACCTCTTTGCCATCAGCTAGCTGACGCCAAAGAAACGGCTGACGTCAAAGTTCCTGATTCCAGTAGTGAATGCATTTATGTGCATAATTCAAATTTGAATTACATGCACATGCTCCAATGCATATAAATTGGCTGAAATATCAAATCTGTGTCCTTGGGTGCATGCTTAGGTCCCATGCAAGAAATGGGAATGAATTTCAAACACGAGGGCAGCGTTGATTGCCGGCAAAACGTTGAGATACTTTATTTTTAAATTCTAGTAAATCCAAAACTCGTATGAAATTCATGAAACTTGGCATGCTATCATGGAGCGGCATTAACATGTTGTGGTAAAAATTTTGTCCCATTTGGGGCAGGTTTGGGTATATGCTTCTCACAAACCAGAGCTTCTCACAACAATCATGATGGTTTTGGTAGGGAACGTCCCACCTTCGGGGACGAAATGATATCCATTGCCTCTTATTGCTTCCAAAAAATTTCTCGTGTCAACATAGAACAACAGGAGTGTTGTGTCAATTCTTGTGATTTCTCGAGGTTCGTTTGAACATTTTTATGCATTAACTGAGTTTTCAATGTGTTTATGTGCATACTTCAAATTTGAACTACATGCATATGCTCCAATGCATATAAATTAGTTGAAAAATCAAATATGTGTCCTTGGGTGCATGTGTAGGTCCCATGCAAGAAATGAGAATGAATTTCAAACACCAGGGCACTGTTGATTGCCGGCAAAACATTGAGATGCCTGGTTTTTAAATTCTAGTAAATCCAAAACTTGTTTGAAATTCATGAAACTTGGCATGCTATCATGGAGCGGCATCAACATGTCGTGGTCAAATTTTTGCCCCATTTGGGGCAGGTTTGGGTATATGCTTCTCACAAATCAGAGCTTCTCACAACAGACATGATGGTTTCTGTAGGGAATGTCCCACCTTTGGGGATGAAACGATATCCATTGCCTCTTATTGATTTCAAATTTTTTCTCGGGTCAACATAGAACAACCGGAGTGTTGTGTCAATTTTTGTGATTTTTCGGGGTTCGTTTGGACAATTTTATGCATTAACTGAGTTTCCAATACATTTATGTGCATAATTCAAATTTGAACTACATGCACATGCTCCAGTGCATATAAATTGGTTGAAAAATCAAATCTGTGTCCTTGGGTGCATGCTTAGGTCCCATGCAAGAAATGGGAATGAATTTCAAACACCAATGCACCGTTGATTGCCGGTAAAACGTTGAGATACTTTATTTTTAAATTCTAGTAAATCCAAAACTCGCCTAAAATTCATGAAACTTGGCTTCCTATCATGGAATGGCACCCGATATGCTGTGGTATTTTTCGTGTCTATTTTGAGAGAAGGCGCACTCGAATAATGACAGCCAACAAAGGCATTTTGAAAAAATAGCTGCCACTTTAATACCTCAAAAGTTTGTATAATTCAAACAATGTGGGTTCTATTAAACATTCACATGACGCCACGTGTCTTGGTTTTAATGGTTGTAGGAGGTGCCGTGCAGATAGCTGCTTGACCTTGACTGAATGGGAGGCGTGCGAGCACAGTCCGGTGTGCAGGCTGACCGAGAGGCATGCAAGATGTTCTCGAATGCGCGGGATCACCGGGAAGCGTGCTAGCTGTACGCTACACAGGCTCACTAGGAAGCGAGCCCTTTGACTTCCATGGACGCCTGCCTTCCTCTTCGTGCGCGCGCCCCCCTTAGCGGCATGGGACGCCGCCAGCGAACGCTACCTCTCAGCGCCTCCAGCTGTCGTCCTCCTGCGCCCCGCCCGTTGACCCCGGGACAACATGATGCAAAGTGAGAGCAGGATTTGTGCATGTCTTCAACGACCCGTGTGCAACCACTTACAAACAATTTGGTGCGATTTGCATCTGTCATATTGGGTATGTTACCATTTGTCAAAATGGAAAGATTGACAGTTGTTGATCTAGTAACATTGCCATTTGTCAACCTTGCAACACTACGATTTGTCAAAATATGAAGCTAAAAATCACTAGCAGTAACTAATTTTTGCAACTAAAATTCAGTAATTAAGCATAGATTTCATTCATAGATAAAGCAGTCGTTCTTAATTTATATACAAACAGTTCAACTCGACAGCTGAACCGACCAAACTTTTCCCCAATTGTTGCCAACCACGTACTGAAATAGCTAGTTCAACTATATATACTAGCTAATTTTAAGTACGTTGTACAGTTCCACCTCATCTATAGTCAGATGAACTGAACAAAATAGCCCCTAAATACTACTACTACCACGGAGGGGCTTTGTGCTACTTCTGGCTGCCTCTCCTGTGCCAAGCGCGCTCTGTAAGAGGCGGAGGAGGAGGATCCTACCGACAAGCTGGGCAACCACAGTACGGTGCCTGCCGTTGTTGCAGCTTCAGCAACGCTCACCTCGAACGCACTCTGCCGCTCCAGACGACCCCTCTCGAAGTGGTGGTTCTCCTCGTAGATCTCCTGATTCCTCGCCTCTGAGGCGGCGTGTGCCACGGCCACGGCGGCGGTAAGGCTCTTTGTGTGCTCGACGATGCACTCCTTGTCGGTGTCAAAACCGGTAGATCTCGGGTAGGGGGTCCCGAACTGTGCGTCTAAGGATTGATGGTAACATGAGACAAGGGACACGATGTTTTAACCAGGTTTGGGCCCTCTTGATGGAGGTAATACCCTACATCCTGCTTGATTAACTTTGATGAGTATAGGGGTTACAAGAGTTGATCTACCACGAGATCGTAATGGTTAAACCCTAATTGTCTAGCCTGTATGATTATGATTGCCTCTACGGACTAAACCCTCCGGTTTATATAGACACGGATGGGGCTAGGGCTGTACAGAGTCGGTTTACAGAGAAAGGAGAGTCCCATCCGGACACGGGAGGTAGTCTTCTGTCTTGTATCTTCACGACCCATTAGTCCGGCCCATGTCATATAGTCCGGACGCCCGAGGACCCCTTAATCCAGGACTCCCTCAGTAACCCCTGAACAAGGCTTCAATGACGAGGTGTGTGACGCGCAGATTGTCTTCAGCATTGCAAGGCGGGTTCCTCCTCCAAATACTTCAAAGTAGTCCTCAAACACAGAAGATGTGTCGAGCTCTGCAAGACAGGCACCACACATAGCTGCAAAGAGTATAATATTTCACAAGTCACATCTACTGACAACTTTTTGTAGCGAGACATTACATCCCTGCTCGGTCATTATTTCGAACCGTTTTTTAGCTTCCTGCTCAATATTCTGAGCCACGGTTTTCATTGGCATGTCTTATCGAAGCAAAGATCATTTCCCCTTATCGCAGGATTCTCATCAATACAGGCGTGGGTAATCCAACCGCGCCGTCCGCACGACCCTTGGGGAATAGGCAAGTTTTCAGGTGAGTGGGTCCTACGTCTTGAGCTTGCGTTGGTTTTCCCTGAAGAGGAAGGGATGATGCAGCAGAGTAGCGTAAGTATTTCCCTCAGTTTTTGAGAACCAAGGTATCAATCTAGTAGGAGGCCACGCGCAAGTCCCTTGTACCTACACAACACAAAGAGCTCAATGCAACCAACGTGATTTGGGGTTGTCAATACCTTCACGGTCAATTACGGAAGTGAGATCCGATAGATAATATTTTTGGTATTTTTGATATAAAGATGCAAAGTGAAAAGTAAAAGGCAAAGTGAAAACAAAACAAGATTAAAGTGATGGAGATTGATATGATGAGAATAGACCCGGGGGCCATAGGTTTCACTAGTGGCTTCTCTCGAGAGCATAAGTTTTCTATGGTGGGTGAACAAATTACTGTTGAGCAATTGACAGAATTGAGCATAGTTATGAGAATATCTAGGCATGATCATGTATATAGGCATCACGTCTGTGACAAGTAGATCGAAACGATTCTGCATCTACTACTATTACTCCACTCATCGACCGCTATCTAGCATGCATCTAGAGTATTAAGTTAAAAATAGAGTAATGCTTTAAGCAAGATGACATGATGTAGAGAGATAAATTCATGCAATATGAAATAAAGCCCATCTTGTTATCCTCGATGGCAACGATACAATACGTGTCTTGCTGCCCCTTCTGTCACTGGGAAAGAACACCGCAAGATCTAACCCAAAGCTAAGCACTTCTCCCATGGCAAGAATTACCAATCTAGTTGGCCAAACCAAACGGATAATTCGAAGAGACTTGAAAAGATAACCAATCATACATAAAAAGAATTCAGAGAAGATTCAAATATTGTTCATAGATAGACTTGATCATCAACCCACAATTTATCGATCTCAACAAACACACCGCAAAAGAAGAAGATTACATCGAATAGATCTCCACAAGAGAGGGGGAGAACATTGTATTGAGATCCAAAAAGAGAGAAGAAGCCATCTAGCTACTAACTATGGACCCGAAGGTCTGAGGTAAACTACTCACACTTCATCGGAGAGGCTAGGATGATGTAGAAGCCCTCCGTGATGATGGCCCTCTTCCAGTGGAGCTCCGGAACTGGCCCCAAGATGGGATCTCGTGGATAAAGAAAGTTGCGGCGGTGGAATTAGGTTTTTGGCTCCTGTTCTGATCGTTTGGGGGTACGTGTGTATATATAGGAGGAAGAAGTACGCCGGAGGAGCAACGAGGGGCCCACGAGGCAGGGGCGCCCCCTAGGGGGGGCGCCCCCCCCCTCGTGACCACCTCTTTTGTTCCTTGGAGCAGGGTCCAAGTCTCCTGGATCACGTTCGGTGAGAAAATCACGTTCCCGAAGATTTTACTCCGTTTGGACTCCGTCTGATATTCTGTTTCTTCGAAACACTGAAATAGGCAAAAAACAGCAATTCTGGGCTGGGCCTCCGGTTAATAGGTTAGTCCCAAAAATAATATAAAAGTGGAAAATAAAGCCCAATATAGTCCAAAACAATAGATAATATAGCATGGAGCAATCAAAAATTATAGATACGTTGGAGAGGTATCAGGCATCCCCAAGCTTAATTCCTGCTCGTCCTCGAGTAGGTAAATGATAAAAAGAGAATTTTTGATGCGGAGTGCTACTTGGCATAATTTCAATGCAAAATTTCTTAATTGTGGTATGGATATTCAGATTAGAAAGATTCAAGACAAAAGTTCATATTGACATAAAGAATAATAACACTTCAAGCATACTAATAAAGTAATTATGTCTTCTCAAAATAACATGGCCAAAGAAAGTTATCCCTACAAAATCATATAGTCTGGCTATGCTCTATCTTCGCCACACAAAGTATTTAAATCATGCACAACCCCGATGACAAGCCAAGCAATTGTTTCATACCCTAACTTTTTCAAAACCTTTTCAATCTTCACGCAATACATGAGCATGAGCCATGGACATAGCACTATGTGGAATAGAAGGGTGGTTGTGGAGAAGACAAAAAGAGGGGAAGATAGTCTCACATCAACTAGGCGTATCAACGGGCTATGGAGAGGCCCATCAATAGATATCAATGTGAGTGAGTAGGGATTGCCATGCAACGGATGCACTAGAGCTATAAGTATATGAAAGCTCATCAAAAGAAACTAAGTGGGTGTGCATCCAACTCGCTTGCTCACGAAGACCTAGGGCAATTTGAGGAAGCCCATCATTGGAATATACAAGCCAAGTTCTATAATGAAAAATTCCCACCAGTATATTAAAGTGACATAACGAGAGACTCTATATCATGAAGATCATGGTGCTACTTTGAAGCACAAGTGTGGTAAAAGGATAGTAACATTGTCCCTTCTCTCTTTTTCTCTCATTTTTTTATTTGGGCCTTTTCTCTTTTTTTATGGCCTTATTTTTTCGTCCGGAGTCTCATCCCGACTTATGGGGGAATCATAGTCTCCATCATCCTTTCCTCACTTGGGACAATGCTCTAGAAAATGATGATCATCACACTTTTATTTTTCTTACAACTCAACAATTACAACTCGATACTTAGAACAATATGACTCTATATGAATGCCTCCGGCGGTGTACCGAGATATGCGATGAATCAAGAGTGACATGTATGAAAGAATTATGAATGGTGGCTTTGCCACAAATACGATGTCAACTACATGATCATGCTAGCAATATGACAATGATGGAGCGTGTCATAATAAACGGAAAGGTGGAAAGTTGTGGCAATATATCTCGGAATGGCTATGGAAATGCCATGATAGGTAGGTATGGTGGCTGTTTTGAGGAAGGTATATGGTGGGTGTATGATACCGGCGAAAGGTGCACGGTATTAGAGAGGCTAGCAATGGTGGAAGGATGGGAAAAAGTGCATATAATCCATGGACTCAACATTAGTCATAAATAACTCATATACTTATTGCAAAAATCTAGAAGTTATCAAAGCAAAGTATTACGCGCATGCTCCCAGGGGGATAGATTGGTAGGAAAAGACCATCGCTCGTTCCCGACCGCCACTCATAAGGAAGACAATCAATAAATAAATTATGCTCCGACTTCATCACGTAACGGTTCACCATACGTGCATGCTACGGGAATCACAAACTTTAACACAAGTATTCTTTAAATTCACAACTACTAAACTAGCATAACTCTAATATTATCACCTCCATATCTCAAAACAATTATCATGCTTCAATCTTCTCTTAGTATTCAACACACTCAAAAGAAAATTTCACATATCTTGAACACCAAACATATTATATTAAGCAAATTACCAGGCTATTAAGACTCTCAAAATAATTTAAGTGAAGCATGAGAGATCAATAATTTCTTTAAAACAAACCATCACCGTGCTCTAAAATATCTAAGTGAAGCACATAAAGCAAAATTATAACGCTCAAAAGATATAAGAGAAGTGCATAGAGCAAAACTACATAGCTCAAAAGATATAAGTGAAGCACATAGAGTATCCTATCAAATTTTAATTCAAGTATGGCTCTCTCAAAAGTTGTGTACAGCAAGGATGATTGTAGCATACTAACAAACAAAGACACAAATAATACAAGACGCTCCAAGCAAAACACATATCATGTTGGTGAATAAAAATATAGCTCCAAGTAAATTACCGATGGAAGTGGACGAAAGAGGGGATGCCTTCCGAGGCATCCCTTGGTGTCCTTGTATTATCTTGGGGGTGACATGGGCATCCCCAAGCTTATGCTCTTGCCACTCCTTGTTCCATAATCCATCAAAAGAACTCACCCAAAACTTGAAAACTTCACAACACAAAACTCAAAATAGAAAACTCGTGAGCTCCGTTAGCGAAAGAAAACAAAAGACCACTTCAAGGTACTGTAATGAACTCATTCTTTATTTATATTGGTGTTAAAGCTAATGTATTCCAACTTCTCTATGGATTATAAACTATTTTACTAACCATAGATTCATTAAAATAAGCAAACACACGAAAAACAGAATCTGTCAAAAACAGAACAGTCTGTAGTAATCTGTAGCTAGCGCAAGATCTGGAACCCCAAAAATTCTAAAATAAATTGCTGGACGTGAGGAATTTATCTATTAATCATCTGCAAAAAGAATTAACTAAATAGCGCTCTTAAAATAAAAATGACAGCAGTTCTCGTGAGCGCTAAAGTTTCTGTTTTTTACAGCAAGTTCAACAAGACTTTCCCCAAGTCTTCCCAATGGTTCTACTTGGCACAAACACTAATTAAACACAAAAAACACAACCAAAACAGAGGTAAAATAATTTATTTATTGAATAACAGGAAGGATAAATATTGGGTTGTCTCCCAACAAGCGCTTTTCTTTAAATCCTTAAAGCTAGGCATTGATAATTTTAATGATGCTCACATGATAGTTTCATATGGTAATTTTATTTTCTTTCTAGGAAAGTGTTCCATGCCCTTTTTTAATGGAAATTGGAATCTAATATTCCCTTCCTTCATATCAATAATCGCACCAACCGTTCTAAGGAAAGGTCTACCAAGAATAATAGGGCAAGAAGGATTGCAATCTATATCAAGAACAATGAAATCTACGGGCACATAATTCCTATTTGCAACAATAAGAACATCATTAATTCTTCCCATAGGTTTCTTAGTAGTGGAATCCGCAAGATGCAAGTTTAGGGAGCAATCATCAAGATCGCGGAAATCTAGCAAATCACACAAAGTTTTGGGGATAGTGGAGACACTAGCACCCAAATCACACAAAGCATAAAACTCATGATTTTTAATTTTAATTTTGTTAGTTGGTTCCCACTCATCATAGAGTTTTCTAGGGATAGAGACTTTCAACTCAAGTTTTTCTTAATAATATTGCATCAAGGCATCAACAATATGTTCGGTGAAGGCTTTCTTTTGACTATAAGCATGCAGAGAATTTAGCACAGATTGCAACAAAGAAATACAATCAATCAAAGAGCAACTTTCATAATTAAATTCCATGAAATCTAATATAGTGGGTTTGGCAACATCTAAATTTTATTTCTTTCAATCCCACTTTCGTCAATTTCATCATAAAGATCTAAATACTCCGAATTTTTGGAACGCCTTCTAGGTAAAGGAAGATCATATTCAGTTTCATCAAGATTCATATTGCAAAACAAAGATTTGATAGGGGACACAACAATAACTTTTAGATCTTCATCTTGATTTTCATAAGAATTAGAAGAACACGCTTTAATAAAGGCATCTTTGGAAGCACGCATCCTAGCGGTTCTTTGTTTACACTCATCAATTGAAATTCTCATGGCTTTTAGAGACTCATTAATATCATGCTTAGGTGGAATAGATCTAAGTTTCAAAGCATCAATGTCAAGAGCAATTCTATCAACGTTACTAGCCAAATCATCAATCTTAAGAAAATTTTCTTCAATCATTGCATTAAAATTCTTTTGCGAAGAAATAAATTCTTTAATATTAGATTCAAAATCAGAGGGCATCTTATTATAATTTCCGTAAGAGTTGTTGTAGGAATTCCCATAATTATTAGAAGGATTACTAGGATAAGGCCTAGGATTAAAATCCCCTCTATAAGCGTTGTTACCAAAATTATTCCTACCAACAAAATTCACATCCATAGATTCATTGTTATTCTCAATCAAGGTAGACAAAGGCATATCATTAGGATCAAAATAAACACTCTTAGTAGCAAATAATTTCATAAGTTCATCCATCTTTCCACTCAAAACATTGATTTCTTCTATCGCATGCACTTTTTTATTAGAAGATCTTTCAGTATGCCATTGAGAATAATTAACCATAATATTATCTAGGAGTTTAGTAGCATCTCCTAAATTTATTTCCATAAAAGTGCCTCCCGCGGCCGAGTCTAAAAGATTTCTAGAAGCAAAATTCAATCCGGCATAAAAATTTTGTATAATCATCCACAAATTTAAACCATGAGTAGGGCAATTACGTATCATTAATTTCATTCTCTCCCAAGCTTGTGCAACATGTTCATGATCAAGTTGCTTAAAATTCATAATATCGTTTCTAAGAGAGATGATCTTAGCGGGAGGAAAATACTTAGAGATAAAAGCATCTTTGCACTTGTTCCAAGAATCAATACTGTTTTTAGGCAAAGACGAAAACCAAGCTTTAGCATGATCTCTAAGCGAAAAAGGAAATAGCTTCAATTTAATGACATCATTATCGACATCTTTTTTCTTTTGCATATCACATAAATCAACGAAGCTATTCAGATGAGTAGCGGCATCTTCACTAGGAAGGCCGGTGAATTGATCTTTCATAACAAGATTCAACAAAGCAGTATTCATTTCTCAAGATTCAGTATTGGCAAGAGGAGAAATCGGAGTGCTAAGAAAATCATTATTGTTGGTATTGGTGAAGTCACACAATTTGGTAGTATCTTGAGCCATCGCGACAAACAAGCAATCTAACACACGAGCAAACAAAAGCAAATGGGCAAAAAGAGGCAAATAGAGAGGGAGGATAGGGAGAGAGAGGGCGAATAAAACGGCAAGGGTGAATTGGGGGGAGAGGAAAATGAGAGGCAAATGGCAAATAATGTAATGAAGGAGATAGGGATTGTGATGGGTACTTGGTATGTTGACTTTTTGCGTAGACTCCCCGGCAACAGCGCCAGAAATCCTTCTTGCTACGTCTTGAACTTGTGTTGGTTTTCCCTGAAGAGGAAGGGATGATGCAGCAGAGTAGCGTAAGTATTTCCCTCAGTTTTTGAGAACCAAGGTATCAATCCATTAGGAGGCCACGCGCAAGTCCCTTGTACCTACACAACACAAAGAGCTCAATTCAACCAACACGATTAGGGGTTGTCAATCCCTTCACGGTCACTTACGGAAGTGAGATCCGATAGATAATATTTTTGGTATTTTTGATATAAAGATGCAAAGTGAAAAGTAAAAGGCAAAGTGAAAACAAAACAAGATTAAAGTGATGGAGATTGATATGATGAGAATAGACCCGGGGGCCATAGGTTTCACTAGTGGCTTCTCTCGAGAGCATAAGTTTTCTACGGTGGGTGAACAAATTACTGTTGAGCAATTGACAGAATTGAGCATAGTTATGAGAATATCTAGGCATGATCATGTATATAGGCATCACGTCCGTGACAAGTAGATCAAAACGATTCTGCATCTACTACTATTACTCCACTCATCGACCGCTATCCAGCATGCATCTAGAGTATTAAGTTAAAAATAGAATAATGCTTTAAGCAAGATGACATGATGTAGAGAGATAAATTCATGCAATATGAAATAAACCCCATCTTGTTATCCTCGATGGCAACGATACAATACGTGTCTTGCTGCCCCTTCTGTCACTGGGAAAGAACACCGCAAGATCGAACACAAAGCTAAGCACTTCTCCCATGGCAAGAACTACCAATCTAGTTGGCCAAACCAAACGGATAATTCGAAGAGACTTGCAAAGATAACCAATCATACATAAAAAGAATTCAGAGAAGATTCAAATATTGTTCATAGATAGACTTGATCATAAGCCCACAATTCATCGGTCTCAACAAACACATCGCAAAAGAAGAAGATTACATCGAATAGATCTCCACAAGAGAGGGGGAGAACATTGTATTGAGATCCAAAAAGAGAGAAGAAGCCATCTAGCTACTAACTATGGACCCGAAGGTCTGAGGTAAACTACTCACACTTCATCGGAGAGGCTAGGATGATGTAGAAGCCCTCCGTGATGACGGCCCTCTACCGGCGGAGCTCCGAAACAGGCCCCAAGATGGGATCTCGTGGATAAAGAAAGTTGCGGCGGTGGAATTAGGTTTTTGGCTCCTGTTCTGATCGTTTGGGGGTACGTGTGTATATATAGGAGGAAGAAGTACGCCGGAGGAGCAACGAGGGGCCCACGAGGTAGGGGGTGCGCCCTAGGGGGGGCGCCCCCCACCCTCGTGACCGCCTCTTTTGTTCCTTGGAGCAGGGTCCAAGTCTCCTAGATCACATTCGGTGAGAAAATCACGTTCCCAAAGATTTTATTCCGTTTGGACTCCGTCTGATATTCTGTTTCTTCGAAACACTGAAATAGGCAAAAAAACAGCAATTCTGGGCTGGGCCTCCGGTTAATAGGTTAGTCCCAAAATAATATAAAAGTGGAAAATAAAGCCCAATATAGTCCAAAACAGTAGATAATATAGCATGGAGCAATCAAAAATTATAGATACGTTGGAGACGTATCAGTGGGGAGGCGCTTGATATTCGCTGCCTTTATAAGAGGATAAAGATCCATTCTTTCACCCACGCCTTCTTCCTCTCTGCCCATCCGTTCTTGAGCTCCAGCGCCCACGCTTCCATCCTTTCTGCCTCCAAAAAGCACTCCGACCATGTCTGGTCCCGGAACGCAAGGCAAGTGGATGGCCTCCTCCATCATGGAGGGGAACATCACGGAGCTCCGGGAAGCAGGGTACTTGGCCCAAGGAATCACCCACCGGCTTCCGGCCAAGGGGCAGATTGTCCCCCCCCCCCCCCGAATCCCAACGAGAGGGTGGTATTCATCCGCCACTTCATCCGTTTGTTAGGATTTCCCCTCCACCCCTTCGTCCGTGGACTCATGTTCTACTACAGGTTAGATTTCCATGATCTAGCCCCGAACTCTTTCCTCAACATCTCGGCATTCATTGTCCTGTGCGAGGCCTTACTCCGCATCCCACCCCACTTTGGATTATGGCTGAAGATCTTCAATGTGAAGCCGAAAGTGGTGGATGGTCAACATGCGGAGTGTAGAGGTGCCATGGTGAGCAAACTATCCAATATCATATGGCCCACTGGCACCTTTGTGGAAACCGTCAAGGGATGGCAGAAGCAGTGGTTCTATGTCACTAAGCTCCGCGACACCACCTGGCCAGCGGCTCCCGAATTCAAGTCCGGGCCCCAATGCGGCTTACCCCTTGGCTAAAAAAGGGCATGTACTGGTCATCGTCAAACGAGATATCGGCGCTACAGGTGCGCATCAAGAGCATGGTGGACAAGAACATCAAGCTCGTCAATGTGATCCAGGTGATGCTTTCTCGCCGGATCCTCCCCTGCCAAAGCCAGACTTGCCATCTGTGGGAGTTCGATCCGGCCAAGCACCAGACCTTGTGATAGTTCTTCAGCTCCATGCACGAAGATATCTGGAAGGTGATTTTTAAGGCCAATCTAACGTGGCCGCAGGCGTCCGAGGACCGCGGATACGACCTGAACCATCTAGCCAGTTTGGTAAGTTCTTCATACTTCAAGGTGTATCTCCCCCTACGCATTCAAGGAAGATGTCTAAGTTTCTCCATTTGTCTTTTTGGAGCTGTATAAAGAAGGCGGAGCGGATCTAGTGTCCAGCTCCGTTGCCCGAAAACCCAGCCATCCCGCTCCTGACGAAGATGCTGGTTCCGGCGCCCTACCAGGCGCCGAAGAAGAAGGCCAAGAAGAAGGGCCAGGAGACAAGAAGCGGCCTCCGCCGTAGAGGCACTTCGGACGCAACATCCGAAGATGCCGAAACCCACTCCTCCCCTCACTACAAAAAAGACACATCCGTGACATTTTGGGCCAAATGAAATTTTTTTCTGTCATACTTACGACACTTCTATGACAATAATTGTGACAAAACACGGTATCATCATAGATGTGGTGGGGTCCTACTTCTATGACAAAAAATCATAACATAAAATGGGGTTTTTGTCCTGGGCGGGCCGGAGACGCAGCTGCATGACATTCTTTCGGCCGTCCATGACGGAAAAAACCGTGGTAGAAGTGAGGGAGAGGAAAATATCGGGGTGTTCCCGGTTACGGTGGGTGGTCGGGGCCGAGCAATGCTTGTTTCTCTCGTACACGCACGCGCGTGGGTGCGAGGAGTTGGGCTCTAACTAAACCCGAGCGAGGCGTTGGGCTCTAACTGAACCTGAGCGATTGCACTGCAGGCTACGCATTACTGAACCCGAGCGATCGATCGATGGGTGTTAACTAAACCTGATCGAGCGATTCCTTCGCTACTGCTGCTAACTAAAGCCGATTGATGCTGCCTCTGGATGAACAGTGAGCGTTGCTGGGGGGTTTGGATGAACATTTTCCGGTGGGGGTGGATGAACATGACCCCGTGGTGTTGCCTCTGGGTGAACAAGACCCCGATCGATCGAGCCGGTTGGGGCTGGATGAACAGGACCCCGTGGAGGGCAGGATGAACAGGACCACCTCATGGAGGGCTGGATGAACAGTAGACGGTGGAGGGCTGGATGAATAGTAGCCCGTGGAGGGGTGGTTGAACTGGAGCCCGTGGAGAGGGCTGGTTGAACAGTAGCCGGTGGAGTAGCGCGTGGTGGAGGCTGGATGAACAGGAGCCCGTGGATGAACAGTCACAGGTGGAGGCTGGAGGAGGTCGACGGTGGATGAACAGTAGCCCGTGGAGGCTGGAGGGGGTCGACGGTGGGGATGAACAGTATCCCGTGCAGTCCCGTTTTGTGGTACGCCACACCCCTCCTGATGAACAGGACCCCTGTTTTGACCG
The DNA here is from genome assembly GCF_056163025.1 of Triticum urartu. Classification (NCBI taxonomy): domain Eukaryota; kingdom Viridiplantae; phylum Streptophyta; class Magnoliopsida; order Poales; family Poaceae; genus Triticum; species Triticum urartu. The sequence goes on along the minus strand of NC_141874.1, from coordinate 174,386,552 downwards.
TAGCGCTCCAACACAACTTCGTTTCCTCCGTTTTGCGGTACGCCACACCCCTCCCGATCAGGACCCCCATTTCGACCGTAGGAGGTCCGTTTCCTCCATTTTGCGGTATGCCAGACCCCTCCCGATGAACAGGATCCCGTTTCGAACGTGGCCGGTCGAACACAAGGCCGTTTCCTCCGTTCTGCAGTACGCCAGGCCTCGTTTCCATCAGCTGTTCCGTCCAAGCCCTCCCGATGAACACGACGCATTCCGTTTCGACCCAGCCGGTTGGCTCCCCATGAACACGACGACGACGTTGTTTCTCCATTCCGACCCAGCCATGTACACGAGCCCTGGCCGTACGTATGCGCGAGTAGGCATTCGAGACCCTGCCCGTATGTACGTACGTGGCCGTATTTTCTTTCTTGCACACTGGCCGATGTACGTACGTGTACATGCTACGTGCGCGCCTCTACTACGACACATGCACGCCTCTACATCGACCAGTATGTACGTACACGTTCGCGACCAGAATGACAACTCTACCTACGCTTCGACCAGGTGGGTCCCGACTGTCAGGCACTTCCTTGCATGCGAAGATGTAGCTGGTGGGTCCCAGCAGTCAGGGGGGTGAATCGTTTTTTTTGCCCAGACGCACTACCTTGCGTGCGAAGATGTAGCTGGTGGGTCCCAACAGTCAGGGGAAACATTTTTTTCATGAAATACGGTGGCCCGTTCGGTGGGTCCCCACTGTCAGGTGGAGTAATAATTATTTTGCGCGTAATAAGGAGGTACTTCCTTGCTGCGGCCGTAGACCCAGCTGTCAGCCTCTCCACGTATAGTCTAGGTTCGAGTGAAGCTGTTCCTTGACCACGTTGACCACGCCGCGCCGAGAGCACCAGGGCGGTGGACGACGGCGAGGCCTAGGAAGGGGACGACGCGCAGCCGGGGAAGACGCGGCATTGGAAGCCTGCGCGGAGAGGAGTACAAGGGTTCACTGGTTCGGCTGCGATGTGAGCCTGCCGTCGCTGCAGGGCCTGGCTAGCGGTGGGAATAGTAGGGGCGGTGAGGCCTCCGCGGCAGCACAGCAGGCCACGGGAGGCAGGAGCATGCGGCATGACCGGCGCTGAATTGGGCGTCTGGAGCAACAAGACCAGAGGTTGAAGAAGCACCACGGAATTTGGATGGACATCATACGGTCACTGGGGCTAGAATCGTTCATATTGACTAAGTTGACAAAGCACTCCGTCCCCGTTCCTAATAGCAGGGGGAGTATTCATTTGTTTGTGCGTAATAAGGAGGCACTTCCGGTGGGTCCGAGCTCACAGCGGGGGGGGGGGGACTTTTTTCACGAAATACGGTGGCCCGTCCGGTGGGTCCCAGCAGTTAGGGGGGAACATTTTTTTTGCCAAATACGGTGGCCCGTCCGGTGGGTCCCTGCTGTCAGGTGGAGGAATAATTATTTTCCGCGTAATAAGGAGGCACTTCCTTGCGGCTGCCGTGGACCCAGTTGTCAGCCTCTCCATGTATAGTACTCTTCCGATGGAAGTCGTTCCTTGACCACGTTGACCACACCGCGTAGAGAGCATCAGGGCGGTGGACGACAGTGAGGCCTAGGAAGGGGACGACATGGAGCCGGGGAGGACGCAGTAGTGGATGCCCACGCGTAGAGGAGTATGAGGGTTCGCTGGTTTGCTGCGGTGCGAGGCTGCCGTCGCCGTAGAATAACAGGGGGTGTGGGTGAGTAGAGGGATGGCCTGGCTAGCGGTGGGAGTAGTAGGGGGCGGTGAGGCCTCCGCGGCATCGCAGCCGACCACGGGAGGCAGAAGCACGAGGCACGACCGGCGCTGCATTGGGCGGCTGGAGCAAGAAGACCAGAGGTTGAAGAAGCACTACGGCCGTTGAATGGACTTCGTACGGTCACTGGAGCTAGAATCGTTCATATTGACTAAGTTGACAAAGCCCTCCGTCCGCGTCAACTTTGTTCGCCCACAAGTCAGCCTCCCACTATTATGGGTCCCAGCTAGCAGGGGGTATTCATTTTTTTGTGCGTAATAAGGAGGCACTTCCTTGCGTGCGAAGATATAGCTGCTAGGTCCGACCTGTCAGCTGTGGGAACGTTTTTCGTGAAATACAGAGGCCCTTCTAGTGAGTCCCAACTGTCAGGTGGTGGAATCATTATTTTGCGCGTAATAAGGAGGCATTTCCTTGCGTGCGGCGGCGGACCTAGCTATCAGCCACTCCACGCATAGTCTACTTCTAATGGTGTTGTTCGTTGACCATGTTGACCACTCCGCGCCGAGTGCATCCAAGGTGGTGGACGACGGCAAGGCCCCGGACAGCAACGAGCCGGAGATGGGAAGACGCGGGAGTAGAGTCGCAGACAGAGAGGTGTACGAGGGTTAACTGGTTCTGGTGCGGTGTGGTTCGCCAGTCGGTGGAGAAGAACAGGAGGTGTGGAGGGGTGGAGGGATGGTCTGGCCAACGGTGGAGTAGCGTTTCACAGCGAAGCGTGCTAAGCAGAGCTGCTAGCAGCAGGAGGCGGGAGCAGGTGGTCCCGGCGGCGCTGGAGGAAGAAGACGAGAGATTGAAGATGGATGCCGGTCGTTGGATGTAAATCCAACGGCTAACGATGTCAGAATCATTTGTTGACTAAGTCGACAATGACTTGCATTGGCTTCGACCTATTGGCCCACATTTCAGCCTCCAAAAATGTGGCACGTGATACGTCTCCAACATATCTATAATTTTTGATTGCTCCATGCTACTTTATCTACTGTTTTGGACTATATTGGGCATTATTTTCCACTTTTATATTATTTTTGGACTAACCTATTAACCGGAGGCCCAGCCCAGAATTGTTGTTTTTTTGCCTATTTCAGTATTTCGAGGAAACAGGATATCAAACGGAGTCCAAACGGAATGAAACCTTCGGGAACGTGATCTTCTCACCGAACGTGATCCAGGAGACTTGCACCCTACTCCAAGAAGTTTCCGGGGAGGTCACGAGGGTGGAGGGCGCCCCCTAGGCGCGCCCCCCCTGCCTCGTGGGCCCCTCGAAGCCTCCGTAGCCACCGAAACTCAATCTAGACCCGTTCCGGCACCCTGCCGGAGGGGGCAATCCTTCTCCGGTGGCCATCTTCATCATCCCGGTGCTCTCCATGACGAGGAGGGAGTAGTTCTCCCTCGGGGCTGAGGGTATGTACCAGTAGCTATGTGTTTGCTCTCTCTGTCTCTCTCTCTCGTGTTCTTGAGATGATACGATCTTGATGTATCGCGAGCTTTGCTATTATATTTGGATCCTATGATGTTTCTTCCCCCCTCTTCTCTCTTGTAATGAATTGAGTTTCCCCTTTGAAGTAATCTTATCGAATTGAGTTTTTAAAGACTTGAGAACACTTGATGTATGTCTTGCCGTGGATATCTGTGGTGACAATGGGATACCACGTGCCACTTGATGTACGTTTTGGTGACCAACTTGTGGGTTTCGTGACATTGGGAACCTATGCATAGGGGTTGGCACACGTTTTCGTCGTGATTCTCCGGTAGAAACTTTGGGGCACTCTTTGAGGTTCTTTGTGTTGGTTGAATAGATGAATTGTGATTGTGTGATGCATATCGTATAATCATGCCCACGGATACTTGAGGTGACATTGAAGTATCTAGGTGACATTAGGGTTTTGGTTGATTTGTATCTTAAGGTGTTATTCTAGTACGAACTCTAGGGCTGTTTGTGACACTTATAGGAATAGCCCAATAGATTGATTGGAAAGAATAACTTTGAGGTGGTTTCGTACCCTACCATAATCTCTTCGTTCGTTCTCCGCTATTAGTGACTTTGGAGTGACTCTTTGTTGCATGTTGAGGGATAATTTTATGATCCAATTATGTTAGTATTGTTGAGAGGACTTACACTAGTGAAAGTATGAACCCTAGGCCTTATTTCCTATCATTGCAATACCGTTTACGCTCACTTTTATCATTAGTTACCTTGCTGTTTTTATATTTTCAGATTACAAATACCTTTATCTACCATCCATATTGCACTTGTATCACCATCTCTTCGCCGAACTAGTGCACCTATACAATTTACCATTGTATTGGGTGTGTTGGGGACACAAGAGACTCTTTGTTATTTGGTTGCAGGGTTGCTTGAGAGAGACCATCTTCATCCTACGCCTCCTACAGATTGATAAACCTTAGGTCATCCACTTGAGGGAAATTTGCTACTGTCCTACAAACCTCTGCACTTGGAGGCCCAACAACGTCTACAAGAAGAAGGTTGTGTAGTAGACATCAAGCTCTTTTCTGGCGCCGTTGCCGGGGAGGTGAGTGCTTGAAGGTATATCTTTAGATCTTTCAATCGAGTCTTTTAGTTTCTTGTTTTATCACTAGTTTAGTTTATAAAAGAAAATTACAAAAAAATGGAATTGAGTTTGTCTCATACGCTTCACCTTTTTAATATCTTTCGTGAGTATGATGGAAAGGATAATTGTGCTCAAGTGCTAGAAGAAGAAATCTACAAAATGTTTGGCACTAAATCTTTGAATGATAAGCATGATTGCAATGTTGTTAGTACGAATTCTTTGAATATCCATGATGCTAATGATGATTGCACTAGTTATGATGAAAATACCTCCTATAAACATGTCAATTTTTGTGGAGTAGATTGGGTTTGCAAGTACACACCGAATAGGGAAGATACATATTGTAAGAGGCATAAGTACTTAGAAACTAAATTGTTGCAAGAAAGTCTAGATGAATGTGCTGAAAGATTCAATATTTTTCATGCCCCTTGTGAACTTTGCAATGAACATGGTCATTTAAAGCTCCAATGCTATTTGTTTCATGATCAAGTCGTGTCCAAACATTGTGATAATTTGATTACCCTTGAGCATCATAAAGAGCTTAGCCTTCTTTTGGGTTATGAAGAAATGAAACGTATAACCGAGGGTATTCCAAAGTTTAATCTTGACAGAATTCTTGATTTTGATCTAGAGAATATTTATATGTATTGTGCGGTGAATTGCATTGAAAATCCTTATATTGCCAACTACATAAAGAAAAGGAAACAAATAGAAGATGAAGAGAATACTAATGAAAGGGAAGAGACTTCCCAATATCCTCCTATTATCTCTTATGATGAATTAGGCAACGAGGAGGAGCCTCCTATTCAACCAATCTCATTAATAAGGAGCTCCAAAAAGAGGATTGAACCCACACACGATGTGGTAAAGAAGAAGAAAAGAAAAAGGAAGAGAGGTAAAAAGGTATCTCTCCCAAATAAAGTTGCTCCTATTATTGATGTGCCTCATAAAAATGAAGATGATACACTTGATGATGATCTCGTTATGCCTATTGCTTGTTGTGATGATTATGATTGGGAAGATAATGATACTTCTTATGATCTTGAAAATCTTTTTGGGACATGCTTGGAAGAATATAATAATTGCTATACTATTGGTGCTATCCATGCTATTAATGATGAGAGTGATTATGCTTATGATACGAAAAGGCCCAAGCTTGGGGAAGCTATGTTTGATGAGGATGACATATTTGAGAATATATTTGCTGCAATTAATGTCTGTCCCAAGCTTGGGGATTCTATGTTTAATAATGATGATATTTTTAGCCTTCCATGTTTTGATATGCAAAGTGATTATGATGACAACAAAGTTGCTACTTATGATGATTATTGTGATGAAACTTATGCTATAAAAAGTAGTGATGATTATATTTATAAAACTTGTCATGATTATGATTACTCCTTCTCTGAACATTACTCTTTTAATATGGAAACAATTTATAGTATTCGACTTTCCTATGATACTCCCACTATTCCGAATGAGAAGAATTTTGCCTATGTGGAGAGTAATAAATTTTCTATGCTTGTAGATCATGAAAAGAATGCTTTAGTTGCTGGTTATATTGTTGAATTCATTCATGATTCTACTGAAAATTATTATGAGGGAGGAACATATGCTTGTAGGAATTGCAATAATATCAAGTTTCCTCTCTATGTGCTTAAAATTTTGAAGTTATGCTTGTTTTACCTTCCTATGCAAGTTGATTCTAGTCCCCAAAAGTTGTTTTCTCACAAAATACCTATGCATAGGAAGTGGGTTAGACTTAAATATGCTAGTCATATTCTTCATGATGCTCTCTTTATGTTACAATTCTTATCTTTTATGTGAGCATCATTGAAATCATCATGCCTAGCTAGGGGCGTTAAACGATAGCGCTTGGTGGGAGGCAACCCAATTTTATTTTGTGTTTTTTGTTTTTGGTTCTGTTTAGGAATAAATAATCCATCTAGATTCTGTTTAGATGTGGTTTTATCTTTTAATTAGTGTTTGTGCCAAGTTAAACCTATTAGATCTTCCTGGAAGATAGTTATTTGATCTTGCTGTAATTTCCAGAATCTTTGTGCTCAGTGCCCGAATTGTCAAAAATCACCAGAACGTGATAAAATAGTGATTCCAATTTCTGCTGATCAATAAACAAATTGCCCATGTCGTATAATTTTGGTAGAATTTTTCGGGTTCCAGAAGTTTGCTTTAGTAACAGATTACTATAGACTGTTCTGTTTTTGACAGATTCTGTTTTGCGTGTGTTGTTTGCTTATTTTGATGAATCTATGGCTAGTAAAATAGTTTATAAACCATAGAGAAGTTGGAATAAAGTAGGTTTAACACCAATACAAATAAAGAACAAGTTCACTACAGTACCTTAAAGTAGTCTTTTGTTTTCTTTCTCTAACGGAGCTCACGAGATTTCTATTGAGTTTTGTGTTGTGAAGTTTTCAAGTTTTGGGTGAATTCTTTTGATGGATTATGGAACAAGGAGTGGCAATAGACTAATCTTGGGGATGCCCATGGCACCCCCAAGATAATCCAAGGACACCAAAAAGTCAAAGCTTGGGGATGCCCCGGAAGGCATCCCCTCTTTCGTCCACTTCCATCGGTAATTTACTTGGAGCTATATTTTTATTCACCACATGATATGTGTTTTGCTTGGAGCGTCTTGTATTATTTGTGTCTTTGCTTGTTAGTCTACCACAATCATCCTTGCTGCACACACATTTTGGGAGAGCCATGTATGAATTGAAATTTGATAGAATACTCTATGTGCTTCACTTATATCTTTTGAGCTTGATAGTTTACTCTATGTGCTTCACTTATATCTTTTTGAGCGTGATAATTTTTGCTCTAGTGCTTCACTTAGATCTTTTAGAGCACGGTGGTGGTTTGTTTTAAAGAAACTTGATCTCTCATGCTTCACTTAGATTATTTTGAGAGTCTTAAATAGCATGGTAATTTGCTTAAAATCCTAATATGCTAGGTATTCAAGAATAATAAAAATTCTCTTATGAGTGTGTTGAATACTAAGAGAAGTTTGATGCTTGATGATTGTTTTGAGATATGGAGATGGTGATATTAGAGTCATGCTAGTTGAGTAGTTGTGAATTTGAGAGATACTTGTGTTGAAGTTTGTGATTCCCGTAGCATGCACGTATGGTGAACCATTATGTAACGAAGTCGGAGCATGAGGTGTTTATTGATTGTCTTCCTTATGAGTGGCGGTCGGGGACGGGCGATGGTCTTTTCCTACCAATCTATCCCCCTAGGAGCATCCGCGTAGTACTTTGTTTCGATAACTAATAGATTTTTGCAATAAGTATGTGAGTTCTTTATGACTAATGTTGAGTCCATGGATTATACGCACTCTCACCCTTCCACCTTTGCTAGCCTCTCTAGTACCGCGCAACTTTCGCCGGTACCATAAACCCACCATATACCTTCCTCAAAACAGCCACCATACCTACCTATTATGGCATTTCCATAGCCATTCCAAGATATATTGCCATGCAACAATCCACCGCTCCGTTTATTATGACACGCTTCATCATTGTCATATTGCTTTGCATGATCATGTAGTTGACATTGTATTTGTGGCAAAGCCACCATTCATAATTCTTTCATACATGTCACTCTTGATTCATTGCATATCCCGGTACACCGCCGGAGGCATTCATATAGAGTCATCTTTGTTCTAGTATCGAGTTGTAATTCTTGAGTTGTAAATAAATAGAAGTGTGATGATCACCATTCAATAGAGCATTGTCCCAAAAATAGAAAGGCCAAAAAAAAGAAAGGCAAAAAAAGGAAAGGCCAAATAAAAAAAGAAAATAAATAAAAAGGGGCAATTCTACTATCCTTTTTCCACACTTGTGCTTCAAAGTAGCACCATGATATAGCGAGTCTCATATATTGTGCTTCAAAGTAGCACAATGTTCTTCATATAGAGAGTCTCATATGTTGTCACTTTCATATACTAGTGGGAATATTACATTATACAACTTGGCTTGTATATTCTAATGATGGGCTTCTTCAAAATGCCCTAGGTCTTCATGAGCAAGCAAGTTGGATGCACACCCACTAGTTTCTTTTGTTGAGCTTTCATACATTTATAGCTCTAGTGCATCCGTTGCACGGCAATCCCTACTCACTCACATTGATATCTATTGATGGGCATCTCCATAGCCCGTCGATATGCCTAGTTGATGTGAGACTATCTTCTCCCTTTTTGTCTTCTCCACAACCACCATTCTATTCCACCTATAGTGCTATATCCATGGCTCACACTCATGTATTGTGTGAAGATTGAAAAAGTTTGAGAACATCAAAAGTATGAAACAATTTCTTGGCTTGTCATCGGGGTTGTGCATGATTTAAATATTTTGTGTGGTGAAGATGGAGCATAGCCAGACTACATGATTTTGTAGGGATGAACTTCCTTTGGCCATGTTATTTTGAGATGACATAATTGTTTGATTAGTATGCTTGAAGTATTATCATTTTTTATGTCAATATGATCTTTTGTCTTGAACCTTTTGGATCTGAATATTCATACCATGATTAAGAAGATTTACATTGAAATTATGCCAAAGTATCACTCCGCATCAGAAATTCTCTTTTTATCATTTACCTACTCGAGGACGAGCAGGAATTAAGCTTGGGGATGCCTGATATGTCTCCAACGTATCTATAATTTTTGATTGCTCCATGCGACTTTATCTACTGTTTTGGACAATATTGGGCTTTATTTTCCACTTTTATATTATTTTTGGGACTAACCTATTAACCGGGGGCCCAGCCCAGAATTGTTGTTTTTGCCTATTTCAGTATTTCGAGGAAACAAAATATCAAACGGAGTCCAAACGGAATGAAACCTTCGGGAACGTGATCTTCTCACCGAACGTGATCCAGGAGACTTGGACCCTACTCCAAGAAGTTTCCGGGGAGGTCACGAGGGTGGAGGGCGCGCCCCCCTGGGCGCGCCCCCCTGCCTCGTGGGCCCCTCGGAGCTCCACCGACGTGCTTCTTCCGCCTATATATCTCCATATACCCTAAAAACATCCGGGAACACAATAGATCGGGAGTTCCGCCGCCAGAAGCCTCCGTAGCCACCGAAACTCAATCTAGACCCGTTCCGGCACCCTGCTGGAGGGGGCAATCCTTCTCCGGTGGCCATCTTCATCATCCCGGTGCTCTCCATGACGAGGAGGGAGTAGTTCTCCCTCGGGGCTGAGGGTATGTACCAGTAGCTATGTGTTTGATCTCTCTCTCTCTCTCGTGTTCTTGAGATGATACGATCTTGATGTATCACGAGCTTTGCTATTATATTTGGATCCTATGATGTTTCTTCCCCCCTCTTCTCTCTTGTAATGAATCGAGTTTCCCCTTTGAAGTAATCTTATCGGATTGAGTCTTTAAAGACTTGAGAACACTTGATGTATGTCTTGCCGTGGATATCTGTGGTGACAATGGGATACCACGTGCCACTTGATGTACGTTTTGGTGACCAACTTGCGGGTTTCGTGACATTGGGAACCTATGCATAGGGGTTGGCACACGTTTTCGTCGTGATTCTCCGGTAGAAACTTTGGGGCACTCTTTGAGGTTCTTTGTGTTGGTTGAATAGATGAATTGAGATTGTGTGATGCATATCGTATAATCATGCCCACGGATACTTGAGGTGACATTGAAGTATCTAGGTGACATTAGGGTTTTGGTTGATTTGTATCTTAAGGTGTTATTCTAGTACGAACTCTAGGGCTGTTTGTGACAGTTATAGGAATAGCCCAACGGATTGATTGGAAAGAATAACTTTGATGTGGTTTTGTACCCTACCATAATCTCTTCGTTCGTTCTCCGCTATTAGTGACTTTGGAGTGACTCTTTGTTGCATGTTGAGGGATAATTTTATGATCCAATTATGTTAGTATTGTTGAGAGGACTTACACTAGTGAAAGTATGAACCCTAGGCCTTATTTCCTATCATTGCAATACCGTTTACACTCACTTTTATCATTAGTTACCTTGCTGTTTTTATATTTTCAGATTACAAATACCTTTATCTACCATCCATATTGCACTTGTATCACCATCTCTTCGCCAAACTAGTGCACCTATACAATTTACCATTGTATTGGGTGTGTTGGGGACACAAGAGACTCTTTGTTATTGGTTGCAGGGTTGCTTGAGAGAGACCATCTTCATCCTACGCCTCCTATAGATTGATAAACCTTAGGTCATCCACTTGAGGGAAATTTGCTACTGTCCTACAGCACGTATTCAGCCCATTTTTTCAGAATTTACAGTCTTTTTTTGCGGGGCAAAATTTACAGTCCATTTGATCTCTTTTTTTGAATTACAGTCCATTAGGTGGGCTGGGTGAACAAATAATGTAGTGTCCATGTGGCTCATTTATGTTTTTCCTAAAAAAATACAGGCCATTTGCACTTTCTCGAAATACACGATTTTGCTGGGCTTATTATAATTATAATGTTGGGGTGGGCGCAGCAATGTTATCAAAAAAATAAACAGAGGCTGAGCATTTTGTTATACATATATATATATATATATATAATAAGTGATTTATTATTACATTGGTCCTTAAATTTTACCAAGCTTTTGTACACAATCACCAGGATTTTCGTTGCCAAAAAATCCAGGATTTTATTGTTAAGCAATTATTTTTATAAGTTAATAAGATGTGGGATGTTGTTTTCTTACATATGTAAGTATCTATTAAATATATGATGATAATACCAATAATATATAATAACATATAAAATAATTTAAATATATATAATATATTTAGAAGTGAAGCATAAGTTGGACCAGGCGTTCCTATTCTTATATAGAATAATAGAACAGACCTCTGCGTTTTCTTCAAAAAAAATACATAAATTGGGCTCCCGATGTTTCAGGAAAATTAAAACCTCGGATGGGAGGTCCATAGGCTTGTTTGTACCGGTCGATACATTATGGCCCTCAAGAAAATACAAACAGGCCTATGGACCTCCCATCCGAGGTCGTGGGCTCCGCATGTTAAAAAAGAAAGCCTAGACGGGGCAGCCCAAAACCCAGCTGATACTTGCTCCCTCAGTGATAATAAATGATACCTGCCAGCTCCCCGGCTTCGTTGTGAATTTATCTCCTATAGTAACTACGTTGAAGCACCTAAAAAAATGTAACTATGTTGACAAACCCGTGGGCTCCAACGCCATCATAGCATTAGGAGGAAGTATTTTTTTCGATGAGGCACTTGCTTGCGTACGGCCATAGACCTGGTGGGTCCTGACTGTCCGCCTCTCCACGTACAGTCCTCTCCAGATTCCTCTCATTTGTTCATCCTGTTCACAATGGCAGATAGCGGAGTCGCGGCGAGCGCACAAAGGCGCAGGAGCAGATCCGACCACCTAAGGAAGTGCCTTATTAGTAACGAAACAACTGAACTAGCCTAGTGGCCGAGTGACACTACCCGACAGTTGTTCCGCCCGGGTTCGATTCCACATGTGATATCTCCAATTTTTTTGCCTCTACCTTTATTGACATGTGGGTCCCAATTGTCATCTACGCACACCATGTCCAACACTTGCCAAAACTTCGTCCCTCATTTTCTCTGTTTTTCGCACACTCGACATTGTGTGAGCATCTTGAAAATAGCATATCTTTTTGACTGTGCATCATATGAAGATATGCTATGCATGAATGTTGATCAGCATGATGTTAACTGGTTGGTAGTTCCAGTTTCGACCATGAATAAAACTTCCAGCATGATGTTAACACTGTTTGAAAAGGTTGTGTTAATATAGATGCTCTGCCTCTGAAAGTTGTAGTTTCTTATCTGAAACTGAACTTGGAATTTCTTATCTGAAACTGAAACTTGCAGTCTCTTCTCTGAGAATCACATGTCAGCGACCGAAAGGCAGGGGAACCTCTCCTCTCCATCATCTCCATTCCAAAACCACCATCTCGCCTCTCCCTCTTCTCCATTTCAAAACCACCCCCTCTCCTCTCTATCATCTCCATTCCAAAACCACCGTCTCGCCTCTCCCTCTTCTCTATTGCAAGACCACCGTCTCTCCTCCCATCTTCCAAAGCTAGCACCGGACCACTCAGAATGACATCTATGGAGGGGATGCAGCAACGAATCAGGCAGATCGCTGGCGGCGACTAGGAAAAGTTAGCCAGGTTGAAGGAGATCCTTACTTGGTTTGACAATGAGTGGGAGATTTCGAGGACGGTGAGGGCCATGTGGCAATGTATGCGAAAGAGCGAGACGACGGCGATGAGAGCGACGATGTACTCCTCGGCGGCAGTCACGCCGCAGTCCTACGAGTTCATAGAGTATCTCCTCTGGGCGATGGAGCAGACAGATTCGCCTGAGGCAAAAGTTAGGTGGAGGTGATGGGCATACAGGTTGAAGGTTGAGCATCCAGAGGATAACGAATCGATCGAGTATGGTGTGTCGTTCGTGAGGGTGCAGAGCTAGCCGGAGCCATAGGAGTATTCGTCCTCCTACCACTAGAGGAGGCCGGATGGCGCGGCGTCGCTTCCCCGCCATTCTCCACAGTTCCCTCGATGCTCGCCTCATTTTAACAGCGTCGGTAGGGTTTAAGGTAAGCTTCGCACTAGCCTAATCTTCCATCTGCTCATGCTTACAATCAGTGTGACAACTAATAAAAATCATGCTTACAATCAGTCTCCGAGTACTACGCCAATCACCCTAAAATAGCTCTGGACCTTTGGGTCAAAGTTGTGACACTGTGTACAAATAAAGAAAAATAGATTGGTGCTTCTTTCAGAAAAGAGTACACCCCTAGAAAACAGTGATAACCCACAAGTATAGGAGATCGCAACAGTTTTCGAGGGTAGAGTATTCAACCCAAATTTATTGATTCGACACAAGGGGAGCCAAAGAATATTCCCATATATTAGCAGCTGAGTTGTCAATTCAACCACACCTAGAAAGTTAATATCTGCAGTAAAGTGTTTAGTAGCAAAGTAATATGATAGTAGTGGTAACGGTAGCAAAAGATAATGATAACAAAAGTAATGTTTTTGGTATTTTGTAGTGATTGTAACAGTAGCAATGGAAAAGTAAATAAGCAAAGAACAATATACGGAAAGCTCGTAGGCATTGGATCAGTGATAGAGAATTGTGCCGGATGCGGTTCATCATGTAACAGTCATAACCTAGGGTGACACAGAACTAGCTCCAATTCATCAATGTAATGTAGGCATGCATTCTGAATATAGTCATACGTGCTTATGAAAAAGAACTTGCATGACATCTTTGGTCCTACTCTCTCGTGGTAGCGGGGTCCTAATGGAAAGAAAGGGATATTAAGGCCTCCTTTTAATAGAGTATGGGAACAAATCATTAGCACATAGTGAATACATGAACTCCTCAAACTACGGTCATCACCGGGAGTGGTCCCGATTATTGTCACTTCGGGGTTGCCGGATCGTAACACATAGTAGGTGACTATAGACTTGCAAGATAGCATCAATAACTCTCATATATTGATGAAAACATAATAGGTTCAGATCTGAAATCATGGCACTCAGGCCCTAGTGACAAGCATTAAGCATAGCAAAGTCATAGCAACATCAATCTCAGAACATAGTGGATACTAGGGATCAAACCCTAACAAAACTAACTCGATTACATGATAAATCTCATCCAACCCATCACCGTCCAGCAAGTCTACGATGGAATTACTCACGCACGGCGGTGAGTGTCATGAAATTGGTGATGGAGGATGGTTGATGATGACGATGGCGACGGATTCCCCTCTCTGGAGCCCCGAACGGACTCCAGATCAGCCCTCCCGAGAGGTTTTAGGGCTTGGTGGCGGCTCCGTATCGTAAAACATGATGAATCCTTCTCGCTTATTTTTTCTCCCCAAAAGCGAATATATAGAGTTGGAGTTGAGGTCGGAGGAGTTCCAGGGGGGCCATGAGGTAGGGGGGCGTGCCCAGGGGGGCAGGCGCGCCCCCACCCTCGTGGCTAGGGTGTGGGCCCCCTGGTCTTCATCTTTTGCAAGGATTTTTTTATTATTTCCAAAAAGACGTTCCATGAAGTTTTAGGTCATTCTGAGAACTTTTGTTTCTACACATAAATAACACCATGGTAATTCTGCTAAAAACAGCGTCAGTCCGGGTTAGTTCCATTCAAATCATGCAAGTTAGAGTCCTAAACATGGGCAAAAGTGTTTGGAAAAGTAGATACGATGAAGACGTATCAACTCCCCCAAGCTTAAACCTTTGCTTGTCCTCAAGCAATTCAGTTGACAAGCTGAAAGTGATAAAGAAAAACTTTTACAAACTCTGTTTGCTCTTGTTGTTGTAAATATGTAAAGCCAACATTCATGTTTTCAGCAAAGATTATAAACTAACCATTTTCACAATAATTCTTAGGTCTCATGTTTACTCATATCAATGGCATAATCAACTAGCGAGCAATAATAATAAATCTCGGATGACAACACTTTCTCAAAACAATCATAATATGATATAACAAGATGGTATCTCACTAGCCCTTTCTAAGACCGCAAAACATAAATGCAGAGCACCTTTAAAGATCAAGGACTGACTAGACATTGTAATTCATGGTAAAAGAGATCCAGTCAAGTCATACTCAATGTAAACTATCAGTAATGAATGCAAATGATTGTGGTGCTCTCCAACTGATGCTTTTTAATAAGAGGATGATGACTCAACATAAAAGTAAATAGATAGGCCCTTCGCAGAGGGAAGCAGAGATTTATAGAGGTACCAGAGCTTGGTTTTTAAATAGAGGTGAATAATATTTTGAGCGGTATACTTTCATTGTCAACATAACAACCAAGAGATGGTGATATCTTCCATGCTACACACATTATAGGCGGTTCCCAAACAGAATGGTAAAGTTTATACTCCCCCTCCACCAACAAGCATCAATCCATGGCTTGCTCGAAACAACGAGTGCCTCCAACTAACAAGAGTCCTAGGGGGAGTTTTTGTTTGCAATTATTTTGATTTGATTTGCATAAAGCATGGGACTGGGCATCCCAGTGACCAGCCATTTTCTCGTGAGTTAGGAGCGGAGTCCACTCCTCTTGAGAATAACCCGCCTATTTGAAGGTTTAGAGTTTGGCACATACAAATTTACTTGGAACGGCAGGTAGATACCGTATATAGGCAGGTATGGTGGACTCATATGGAACAACTTTGGGGTTTATGGGATTGGATGCACAAGCAGTATTCCCACTTAGTACAAGTGAAGGCTAGCAAAAGACTGGGAAGCGACCAGCGAGAGAGCGACAACAGTCATGAACATGCATTAAATTTAATCAACACCGAATGCAAGCATGAGTAGGATATAATTCACCATGAACATAAATATCGTGAAGGCTATGTTGATTTTGTTTCAACTACATGCGTGAACATGTGCCAAGTCAAGTCACTTAAATCATTCAGAGGAGGATACCACCCTATCATACCACATCACAACCATTTTAATAGCATGTTGGCACGCAAGGTAAACCATTATAAGCTCCTAGCTAATCAAGCATGGCACAAGAAACTATGATCTCTAGTTGTCATTGCAAACATGTTTATTCATAATAGGCTGAATCGGGAACGATGAACTAGTCATATTTACAAAAACAAGAGAGGTCGAGTTCATACCAACTTTTCTCATCTCAGTCAGTCCATCATATATGGTCATAATTGCGTTTCACTTGCATGACCGAACAATGTGGATAATAATAGTGCATGTGCATTGGACTAAGCTGGAATCTGCAAGCATTCAATAAATAGGAGAAGACAAGGCAATATGGGCTCTTTTGTCAGATCAACAATAATGCATATAAGAGCTACTTCAACAATTTAATCATGGTCTTCTCCTATCGACCCCCAAAGAAAAGAAATAAAACTATTTACACGGGAAAGCTCCCAACAAGCAAAAGAAGAACAGGAAATCTTTTTGGGTTTTCTTTTTAATTACTACTACAAGCATGGAAAGTAAACTAATTAAAAGCTACAACTATTTTTTTTGTTTTTCTTAAGGTTTATTAAACACACAAGAAGAAAGCATAAAAAGGAAAATAAACTATGATAGATATTACAATGAAAAAGTATGAGCACCGACATCTAGAAATGAGTGTGTGAACATAAATGTAATGTCGGTGAGAAATACATACTCCCCCAAGCTTAGGCTTTTGGCCTAAGTTGGTCTATGGCCACGGTTGGCCTGGCGGATATCCATAGTAATAGTTGGGGTCGTACTGCGATGCAGCGGCTATTGCCTCCTGAGCTACAGCGTGG
Source organism: Triticum urartu (assembly GCF_056163025.1). NCBI lineage: Eukaryota > Viridiplantae > Streptophyta > Magnoliopsida > Poales > Poaceae > Triticum > Triticum urartu. The sequence continues at coordinate 174,369,909 of NC_141874.1, read as the reverse complement.
CGGCGAGCTGCCTCCGCCCTCCTCTCGTACTCATCTGCCTCCTCTCTGGTAATAAAATGTCTTCCTTTTGCCTGATAATCAAAGAAGGCAGGAGCAAGGAGACTAATACGGACAGCACGATGTCTGTCAAAGATTAAGCGATACTGGAGAGGTGATTCATTCCTCTCGACAAACTGGTGGTGAACCATAGCATTAAAGTCTAGGTAAGCAGGAGGCAATTCAATATCATCATTACGTACGGTTACACCAAGAAAATCAGCTAAGCGGGTTGCATAAATTCCTCCAAACAAATCTCCATTAAATCTATTATGATGCAACCTAAGTGCAACAATGGCTCCCAAATTATAAGATTTGTCTCCTAACACAACACTCCTAAGAATACTGAGGTCAGGGACACACATATGACATGCTTCATCTTTACCATTTATGCACCTACCTATGAATAGAGCAAAATAATGTATAGCAGGAAAATGAATGCTCCCTATTGTAGCTTGTGCTATATCTCTAGATTCCCCCACAGTTATGCTAGCAAGAAAATTTCTAAATTCAGATTTGCATGGTTCACTAGCACTACCACATTGCGGAAGTTTGCAAGCAGTGGTAAAATCCTCTAAGTCCATCGTACAATATTTTTCATAAAGATCAAATAGGACGGTTGGAGAATTGCGCGAAGATGAAAATTCAAACCTCCTCGCAAAGGAACTAGTGAGATAGTGGTACTGGCGGCACTTTTCCTCCTCGAAGCTCACAAGATCAGCGTTACACAAATATGCGTTAAATTCTTCCTTGATTTCCGCTCGATCCAAAAAGTCCTCTGAAGGCCATTCACAGGGCCGCACTGGAGCGTCCCTTGGTGGCTCATCATCAGCATCACGCATTGCAAGCCTGGGTTCTTGTTTCCTTGAAGAGCCACCTTGGTACATTTTCCTAAACATATTTCTTCCTCTGAAAAATTTATGAAATTTTTAGTAACTTCAAACAAAAGTGAACCAAGCTCAATAAAATTGATAGCAACTACTCCTACAAGTGCCTAGAGCCTACATCATGCATCAAAACTACTTGGAACCATATAAATTTGACATGCAAGCTCAAGAACATGGTCACCTTGGCAGCACAAATTTGCAATGAATAAGCACTAGAACAAAAACTAATTGGACCAATGGAGGAGTCACATATCAAGGAACAATCCCCCAAGCAGTTTTGTGAGAGGTGCTTTGAGCAAAGAGATCGAAAATGGCAGCAAAATGAGCTTGGACTCGGGTTTGAACTGGATAATCGTGTTTGTGGGAGGAACAAGGAGTGTGTGGGTGCAGGAATAAGTGGAGGACGGCCACCGTGGGCCCACGAGGCAAGGGGGGCGCGCCCAGGAGGGTAGGGCGCGCCCTCCACCCTCGTGGCCAGGTGGATGCCCCCTGTGTTGTGTTCTCAGTGCCAAATATTCTCAAATATTCCAGAAAAAATATATTTAAATTTTAGGGCATTTGGAGAACTTTTATTTTCGGGGTATTTTTATATTGCACGGATAATTCAGATAATAGACAGAAAATACTTATTTTTATTTTATTTAATATAAATAATAGAGAGTAAAAGGAGGGTACAGAAGGTTGTGCCTTCTAGTTTCATCCATCTCATGCTCATCAAAAGGAATCCACTAACAAGGTTGATCAGGTCTTGTTAACAAACTCATTCCGAATAACATGGAACCAAAGAAATTTTGAATAACACTATGTTACCTCGACGGGGATATGCACATCCCCAATAATAAGAATATCATATATCTTCTTGACAGTAAGAAGAGGAAATTCAAAACCTCCAAAAATAATCGATGGAATTTTTCCAATAGAATTGATACTGTGGACTTGAGGTTGTTTCCTCGGGAAGTGTACCGTATGCTCATTATCATTAACATGAAAAGTGACATTGCCTTTGTTGCAATCAATAACAGCCCCTGCAGTATTCAAAAAGGGTCTTCCAAGAATAATAGACATACTATCGTCCTCGGGAATATCAAGAATAACAAAGTCCGTTAAAATAGTAACGTTTGCAACTACAACAGGCACATCCTCACAAATACCGATAGGTATAGCAGTTGATTTATCAGCCATTTGGAAAGATATTTCAGTAGGTGTCAACTTATTCAAATCAAGTCTACGATATAAAGAGAGAGGCATAACACTAACACTGGCTCCAAGATCACATAAAGCAGTTTTAACATAGTTTCTTTTAATGGAGCATGGTATAGTGGGTACTCCTAGATCTCCAAGTTTCTTTGGTATTTCACCCTTAAAAGTATAATTAGCAAGCATGGTGGAAATTTCAGCTTCTTGTATCTTTCTTTTATTAGTAACAATTTCTTTCATGTACTTAACATAAGGATTCATTTTAAGCATATCAGTTAATCGCATACGCAAAAAGATAGGTCTAATCATTTCAGCAAAGCGCTCAAAATCCTCATCATCCTTTTTCTTGGATGGTTTGGGAGGAAAAGGCATGGGTTTCTGAACCCATGGTTCTCTTTCTTTACCATGTTTCCTAGCAACAAAGTCTTTCTTATCATAACATCGATTCTTTGATTGTGGGTTATCAAGATCAACAGCAGGTTCAATTTCTATATCATTATTATTGCTAGGTTGAGCATCATCATGAACATTGATGACCCACAAGTATAGGGGATCTATCGTAGTCCTTTCGATAAGTAAGAGTGTTGAACCCAAAGAGGAGCAGAAGGAAATGATAAATGGTTTTCAACAAGGTGTTCTCTGCAAGTACTGAAATAAGTGGTAACAGATAGTTTTGTGATGACATAATTTGTAACGAGCAACAAGTAACAAAAGTAAATAAAGTGCAGTAAGGTGGCCCAATCCTTTTTGTAGCAAAGGACAAGCCTAGACAAACTCTTATATAAGTAAAAGCGCTCCCGAGGACACATGGGAATATCGTTAAGCTAGTTTTCATCACGCTCATATGATTCGCGTTCGGTACTTTGATAATTTGACATGTGGGTGGACCGGTGCTTGGGTGTTGCTCTTACTTGAACAAGCATCCCACTTATGATTAACCTCTATTGCAAGCATCCGCAACTACAACAAAAGTATTAAGGTAAACCTAACCATAGCATGAAACATATGGATCCAAATCAGCCCCTTACGAAGCAACGCATAAACTAGGGTTTAAGCTTCTGTCACTCTGGCAACCCGTCATCTACTTATTACTTCCCAATGCCTTCCTCTTGGCCCAAATAATGGTGAAGTGTTTTGTAGTCGACGTTCACATAACACCACTAGAGGCTAGACAACATACATCTCATCAAAATATCAAACGAATACCAAATTCACATGACTAGTAATAGCAAGACTTCTCCCTTGTCCTCAGGAACAAACGTAACTACTCACAAAGCATAAACATGTTCATAATAAGAGGGGTATTAATATGCACATAGGAACTGAACATATGATCTTCCACCAATTAAACCAACTAGCATCAACTACAAGGAGTAATTAACACTACTGGCAACCTACTAGCACCAATCCCAGACATGTAGACAAGAATTGGATACAAGAGATGAACTAGGGTTTTGAGATGAGATGGTGCTGATGAAGATGTTGATGGAGATTGCCCTCTCCCGATGAGAGGAGCGTTGGTGATGACGATGGCGATGATTTCCCCCTCCAGGAGGGAAGTTTCCCCAGCAGAACAGCTTTGCCGGAGCTCTAGATTGGATCCGCCAAGGTTCCGCCTCGGGGCGGCGGAGTTTCGTCCCGAAAGGTTGCGTCTTATTTTTTTTTTCTCGACGAAAGACTTCATATAGGAGAGGATGGTCATCGGAGAGCCACCAGGGGGCCCACGAGGTAGGGCGCGCCCCCTACCTCGTGAGAAGGGTGTGGGCCCCCTGGTCTTCATCTTTGGCGAGGATTTTTCGTTGTTTATTATAAGGTGTTCCGTGGAGTTTCTGGTCTTTTGGAGTTGTGCAGAATAGGTCTCTAATATTTGTTCCTTTTCCAGCCCAAAATTCCAGCTGCCGGCATTCTCCCTCCTTATGTAAACCTTGTAAAATAAGAGAGAATAGCCATAAGTATTGTGACATAATGTGAAATAACAACCCATAATGCAATAAATATCGATATAAAAGCATGATGCAAAATGGACGTATCAACTCCCCCATGCTTAGACCTTGCTTGTCCTCAAGCGAAAGCCGATAACAATAAATATGTCCCCATGTTTAGAGGTAGAGGCGTCGATAAAAATAAAATACAGACATGAGGGCATCATTATTATTCTCAAAATATAAACATACATAGATATTGTCATATGATTACTTATGTTGAAGTGATGATCTATTCACAATGCAAAAGTATGAATCGGAAACCTTATTGAGAACCAACAAACTATAACCTCAGTCATTGAAGCAATTGCAATTTATCATAACATCAGAAAGAGTCTATGTCAGAGCTGAAAAGCAAGTCCACATACTCAACTATCATCTAGTCCTTCATAATTGCTAACACTGTTGGGGAACGTAGTAATTTCAAAAAAATTCCTACGCACACGCAAGATCATGGTGATGCATAGCAACAAGAGGGGAGAGTGTTGTCTACGTACCCTCGTAGACCGGCAACGGAAGCGTTGACACAACGTAGAGGAAGTAGTCGTACGTCTTCCCGATCCGACCGATCCAAGTACCGAACGTACGGCACCTCCGAGTTCTGCACACGTTCAACTCGGTGACGTTCCTCGAGCTCTGATCCAGCTGAGTGTTGAGGGAGAGTTTCATCAGCACGATGGCGTGATGACGGTGATGATGTTCTACCGACGCAGGGCTTCGCCTAAGCACCGCTACGATATGACCGAGGTGGAATATGGTGGAAGGGGGCACCGCACACGACTAAGGAATGATCACGAAGATCAACTTGTGTGTCATGGGGTGCCCCCTTGCCCCCGTATATAAAGGAGGGAGGGGGGAGGTGCGGCCGGCCCCTAGGGGTGCGCCTGGAGGAGTCCTACTCCCACTGGGAGTAGGACTCCCCCCTCTTGCCTTGTTGGAGAAGGAAAGGGGAAGGGGGAAAGTGGAAAGGGGGGCGCCGCCCCCCCTTCCTTGTCCTATTCGGACTAGGGGGGACGGGGCGTGCAGCCTGCCCTGGCCGGCCCTCCTCTTCTTCCTTAGGGCCCATGTAGGCCCATTAACCCCCCCCTGGGGGGGGGGTTCCGGTAATCCCTAATACTCCGGTAAAATCCCAATTTCACCTGGAATGATTCCGATATCCAAATATAGGCTTCCAATATATCAATCTTTATGTATAGACCATTTTGAGACTCCTCGTCATGTCCGTGATCACATCTGGGACTCCAAACAACCTTCGGTACATCAAAACACAAAAACCCTAATTACGATCGTCACCGAACTTTAAGCGTGCGCACACTACGGGTTCGAGAACTATGTAGACATGACCGAGACATGTCTCTGGTCAATAACCAATAGCGGAACCTGGATGCTCATATTGGCTCCTACATATTCTACGAAGATCTTTATCGATCAGACCGCATAACAACATACGTTGTTCCCTTTGTCATCGGTATGTTACTTGCCCGAGATTCGATCGTCGGTATCTCAATACCTAGTTCAATCTCGTTACCGGCAAGTCTCTTTACTCGTTCCGTAATACATCATCCCGCGACTAACTTATTAGTTGCAATGCTTGCAAGGCTTGAGTGATGTGCATTACCGAGAGGGCCCAGAGATACCTCTCCGACAATCGGAGTGACAAATCCTAATCTCGAAATACGCCAACCCAACAAGTACCTTCGGAGACACCTGTAGAGCACCTTTATAATCACCCAGTTACGTTGTGACGTTTGGTAGCACACAAAGTGTTCCTCCGGTAAACGGGAGTTGCATAATCTCATAGTCATAGGAACATGTATAAGTTATGAAGAAAGTAATAGCAACAAACTAAACGATCAAGTGCTAAGCTAACGGAATGGGTCAAGTCAATCACATCATTCTCCTAATGATGTGATCCCGTTAATCAAATGACAACTCATGTCTATGGCTAGGAAACATAACCATCTTTGATCAACGAGCTAGTCAAGTAGAGGCATACTAGTGACACTCTATTTGTCTATGTATTCACACATGTATTATGTTTCCGGTTAATACAATTCTAGCATGAATAATAAACATTTATCATGATATAAGAAAATAAATAATAACTTTATTATTGCCTCTAGGGAATATTTCCTTCAGTCTCCCACTTGCACTAGAGTCAAGAATCTAGATTACACAGTAATGATTCTAATACCCATGGAGCCTTGGTGTTGATCATGTTTTGGTCCTGGAAGAGGCTTAGTCAGCGGGTCTACAACATTCAGATCCGTATGTATATTGCAAATTTCTATGTCTCCCACTTGGACTAAATCCCAAATACAATTGAAGTGTCTCTTGATGTGCTTGGTTCTCTTGTGAAATATGGATTCCTTCGCCAAGGCAATTGCACCAGTATTGTCACAAAAGATTTTCATTGGACCCGATGCACTAGGTATGACACCTAGATCGGATATGAACTCCTTCATCCAGACTCCTCCATTTGCAGCTTCCGAAGCAGCTATGTACTCCACTTCACATGTAGATCCCGCCACGATGCTTTTTTTAGAACTGCACCAACTGACAGCTCCACCGTTCAATATAAACACGTATCCGGTTTGCGGTTTAGAATCGTCCGGATCAGTGTCAAAGCTTGCATCTACGTAACCATTTATGATGAGCTCTTTGTCACCTCCATATACGAGAAACATATCCTTAGTCCTTTTCAGGTACTTCAGGATGTTCTTGACCGCTGTCCAGTGATCCACTCCTGGATTACTTTGGTACCTCCCTGCTAGACTTATAGCAAGGCACACATCAGGTCTGGTACACAACATTGCATACATGATAGAGCCTATGGCTGAAGTATAGGGAACATCTTTCATTTTCTCTCTATCTTCTGCGGTGGTCGGACATTGAGTCTTACTCAACTTCACACCTTGTAACACAGGCAAGAACCCTTTCTTTGCTTGATCCATTTTGAACTTCTTCAAAACTTTGTCAAGGTATGTGCTTTGTGAAAGTCCAATTAAGAGTCTTGATCTATCTCTCTAGATCTTAATGCCCAATATTTAAGCAGCTTCACCGAGGTCTTTCATTGAAAAACTCTTATTCAAGTATCCCTTTATGCTATCCAAAAATTCTATATCATTTCCAATCAGTAATATGTCATGCACATATAATATCAGAAATGCTACAGAGGTCCCACTCACTTTCTTGTAAATACAGGCTTCTCCAAAAGTCTGTACAAAACCAAATGCTTTGATCACACTATCAAAGCGTTTATTCCAACTCCGAGAGGCTTGCACCAGTCCATAAATGGATCGCTGGAGCTTGCACACTTTGTTAGCTCCCTTTGGATCGACAAAACCTTCCGGTTGCATCATATACAACTCTTCTTCCAAAAATCCATTCAGGAATGGAGTTTAGACATCCATCTGCCAAATTTCATAATCATAAAATGTGGCCATTGCTAACATGATTCGGACAGACTTAAGCATTGCTACGGGTGAGAAGGTCTCATCGTAGTCAATCCCTTGAACTTGTCGAAAACCTTTCGCAACAAGTTGAGCTTTGTAGACAGTAACATTACCGTCAGCGTTAGTCTTCTTCTTGAAGATCCATCTATTCTCAATTGCTTGCCGATCAACGGGCAAGTCAACAAAAGTCCACACTTTGTTCTAATACATGGATCCCATCTCAGATTTCATGGCTTCTAGCCATTTTGCGGAATCTGGGCTCACCATCGCATCTTCATAGTTCGTAGGTTCATCATGATCTAGTAGCATGACTTCCAGAACAGGATTACCGTACCACTTTGGTGCGGACCTTATTCTGGTTGATCTACGAGGTTCGGTAGTAACTTGATCTGAAGTTTCATGTTCATTATCATTGGCTTCCTCACTAATTGGTATAGGTGTCACAGAAACCAATTTCTGTGATGTGCTACTTTCCAATAAGGGAGCAGGTACAGTTACCTCATCAAGTTCTACTTTCCTCCCACTCACTTCTTTCGAGAGAAACTCCTTCTCTAGAAAGGATCCATTCTTAGTAACGAATGTCTTGCCTTCGGATCTGTGATAGAAGGTGTACCCAACAGTCTCCTTTGGGTATCCTATGAAGACATATTTCTCCGATTTGGGTTCGAGCTTATCATGTTGCAGCTTTTTCACATAAGCATCGCAGCCCCAAACTTTCAGAAACGACAACTTTGGTTTCTTGCCAAACCATAGTTCATAAGGCGTCGTCTCAATGGATTTCGATGGTGCCCTATTTAACGTGAATGCAGCCATCTCTGAAGCATAACCCCAAAACGATAGCGGTAAATCAGTAAGAGACATCATAGATCGCACCATATCTAGTAAAGTACGATTACGACGTTCGGACACACCATTACGATGTGGTGTTCCGGGTGGCGTGAGTTGCGAAACTATTCCGCATTGTTTCAAATGTAGACCAAACTCGTAACTCAAATATTCTCCTCCACGATCAGATCGTAGAAACTTTATTTCCTTGTTACGATGATTTTCAACTTCACTCTGAAATTCTTTGAACTTTTCAAATGTTTCAGACTTATGCTTCATTAAGTAGATATACCCATATCTGCTTAAATCATCTGTGAAGGTGAGAAAATAACGATATCCGCCACGAGCCTCAACATTCATCGGACCACATACATCTGTATGTATGATTTCCAACAAATATGTTGCTCTCTCCATGGTTTCGGAGAATGGCATTTTAGTCATCTTGCCCATGAGGCATGGTTCGCAAGTACCAAGTGATTCATAATCAAGTGATTCCAAAATTCCATCAGTATGGAGTTTCTTCATGCGCTTTACACCGATAATGACCTAAACGGCAGTGCCACAAATAAGTTGCACTATCATTATCAACTCTGCATCTTTTGGCTTCAACATTATGAATATATGTATCACTACTATCAAGATTCATCAAAAACAGACCACTCTTCAAGGATGCATGACCATAAAAGATATTACTCATATAAATAGAACAACCATTATTCTCTGATTTAAATGAATAACCGTCTCGCATCAAACAAGATCCAGATATAATGTTCATGCTCAACGCTGGCACCAAATAACAATTATTTAGGTCTACTAATCCCGAAGGTAGATGTAGAGGTAGCGTGCCGACTGCGATCACATTGACTTTGGAACCATTTCCCATGCGCATCGTCACCTCGTCCTTCGCCAGTGTTCGCTTAATCCGTAGTCCCTGTTTTGAGTCGCAAATATTAGCAACAGAACCAGTATCAAATACCCAGGTGCTACTGCGAGCTCTAGTAAGGTACATATCAATAACATGTATATCACATATACCTTTGTTCACCTTGCCATCCTTCTTATCCGCCAAATACTTGGGGCAGTTCCACTTCCAGTGTCTAGTATGCTTGCAATAGAAGCACTAAGTTTCAGGCTTAGGTCCAGATTTGGGTTTCTTCTCCTGGGCGGCAACTTGATTGCTGTTCTTCTTGAAGTTCCTCTTCTTCTTCCCTTTGCCCTTTTTCTTGAAACTAGCGGTCTTGTTGACCATCAACACTTGATGCTCCTTCTTGATTTCTACCTCCGCGGCCTTTAGCATTGCGAAGAGCTCGGGAATCGTCTTATCCATCCCTTGCATGTTATAGTTCATCATGAAGCTCTTGTATCTTGGTGGCAGTGATTGAAGAACTCTGTCAATGACACTATCAACAGGAAGATTAACTCCTAGTTGAGTCAAGTGATTATGATACGCAGACATTTTGAGTATATGTTCACTGACAGAACTATTCTCCTCCATCTTGCAGCTATAGAATTTATTGGAGACTTCATATCTCTCAATCCGGGCATTTGCTTGAAATATCAACTTCAACTCCTGGAACATCTCATATGCTCCATGACGTTTAAAACATCGTTGAAGTCCCGATTCTAAGACGTAAAGCATGGCACACTGAACTATCGAGTAGTCATCAGCTTTGCTCTGCCAGACGTTCATAACATCTGGTGTTGCTCCAGCAGCAGGCCTGGCACCCAGCGGTGCCTCCAGGACGTAATTCTTCTGTGTAGCAATGAGGATAATCCTCAAGTTACGGACCCAGTCCGTGTAATTGCTACCATCATCTTTCAACTTTGCTTTCTCAAGGAACGCATTAAAATTCAACGGAACAACAGCACGGGCCATCTATCTACAATCAAACATAAACAAGCAAGATACTATCATGTACTAAGTTCATGATAAATTTAAGTTCAATTAATCATATTACTTAAGAACTCCCACTTAGAAGGACATCCCTCTAATCTTCTAAGTGATCACGCGATCCAAATCAACTAAACCATAACCGATCATCACGTGAAATGGAGTAGCTTTCAATGGTGAACATCAATATGTTGATCATATCTACTATATGATTCACGCTCGACCTTTCGGTCTCAGTGTTCCGAGGCCATATCTGCATATTCTAGGCTCGTCAAGTTTAACCTGAGTATTCTGCGTGTGCAAAACTGGCTTGCACCCGTTGTAGATGGACGTAGAGCATATCACACCCGATCATCACGTGGTGTCTGGGCACGATAAACTTTGGCAACGGCGCATACTCAGGGAGAACACTTTTATCTTGAAATTTAGTGAGAGATCATCTTATAATGCTACCGTCAATCAAAGCAAGATAAGATGCATAAAAGATAAACATCACATGCAATCAATATAAGTGATATGATATGGCCATCATCATCTTGTACTTGTGATCTCCATCTCCGAAGTACCGTCATGATCACCATCGTCACCGGCGCAACACCTTGGTCTCCATTGTAGCATCGTTGTCGTCTTGCCAATCTTATGCTTCCACGACTATCGCTACCGCTTAGTGATAAAGTAAAGCATTACAGCGCGATTGCATTGCATACAATAAAGCGACAACCATATGGCTCCTACCAGTTGCCGATAACTCGGTTACAAAACATGATCATCTCATACAATAAAATATAGCATCATGTCTTGACCATATCACATCACAACATGCCCTGCAAAAACAAGTTAGATGTCCTCTACTTTGTTGTTGCAAGTTTTACGTGGCTGCTACGGGCTTAGCAAGAACCGTTCTTACCTACACATCAAAACCACAATGATAGTTTGTCAAGTTGGTGCTGTTTTAACCTTCGCAAAGACCGGGCGTACCCACACTCGATTCAACTAAAGTTGGAGAAACTGACACCCGCCAGCCACTTGTGTGCAAAGCACGTCGGTAGAACCAGTCTCGCGTAAGCGTAATGTCGGTCTGGGCCGCTTCATCCAACAATACCGCCAAACCAATGTATGACATGCTGGTAAGCAGTATGACTTATATCTCCCACAACTCACTTGTGTTCTACTCGTGCATATAACATCAACGCATAAAACCTGGCTCGGATGCCACTGTTGGGGAACGTAGTAATTTCAAAAAAAATTCCTACGCACATGCAAGATCATGGTGATGCATAGCAACGAGAGGGGAGAGTGTTGTCTACGTACCCTCGTAAACCGGCAACGGAAGCGTTGACACAACGTAGAGGAAGTAGTCGTACGTCTTCCTGATCCGACCGATCCAAGTACCGAACGTACGGCACCTCCGAGTTCTGCACACGTTCAACTCGGTGACGTCCCTCGAGCTCCGATCCAGCCGAGTGTTGAGGGAGAGTTTCATCAGCACGACGGCGTGATGACGGTGATGATGTTCTACCAACGCAGGGCTTCGCCTAAGCACCGCTACGATGTGACCGAGGTGGAATATGGTGGAAGGGGCACCGCACACGGCTAAGGAACGATCACGGAGATCAACTTGTGTGTCATGGGGTGCCCCCTTGCCCCCGTATATAAAGGAGGGAGGGGGGAGGTGTGGCCGGCCCCTAGGGCTGCGCTTGGAGGAGTCTTACTCCCACCAGGAGTAGGACTCTCCCCTCTTGCCTTGTTGGAGAAGGAAAGGGGAAGGGGGGAAAGAGGAAAGGGGGGCGCCCCCTTCCTTGTCCTATTCGGACAAGTGGGGGGCGCGGCCTGCCCTGGCCGGCCCTCCTCTTCTCCCTTAGGGCCCATGTAGGCCCATTAACCCCCCCCCCCGGGGGGGGCGTCCGGTAACCCCGGGTACTCCGGTAAAATCCCGATTTCACCAGGAACGATTCCGATATCCAAATATAGGCTTCCAATATATCAATCTTTATGTCTCGACCATTTCGAGACTCCTCGTCATGTCCGTGATCACATCCGGGACTCCGAATATCCTTCGGTACATCAAAACACAAAAACCCTAATTACGATCGTCACCGAACTTTAAGCGTGCGGACCCTACGGGTTCAAGAACTATGTAGACATGACTGAGACATGTCTCTGGTCAATAACCAATAGCGGAACCTGGATGCTCATATTGGCTCCTACATATTCTACGAAGATCTTTATCGGTCAGACCGCATAACAACATACGTTGTTCCCTTTGTCATCGGTATGTTACTTGCCCGAGATTCGATCGTCGGTATCTCAATACCTAGTTCAATCTCGTTACCGGCAAGTCTATTTACTCGTTTTGTAATACATCATCCCGCAACTAACTTATTAGTTGCAATGCTTGCAAGGCTTGAGTGATGTGCATTACCGAGAGGGCCCAGATATACCTCTCCGATAATCGGAGTGACAAATCCTAATCTCGAAATACGCCAACCCAACAAGTACCTTCGAAGACACCTGTAGAGCACCTTTATAATCACCCAGTTACGTTGTGACGTTTGGTAGCACACAAAGTGTTCCTCCGGTAAATGGGAGTTGCATAATCTCATAGTCATAGGAACATGTATAAGTTATGAAGAAAGCAATAGCAACAAACTAAACGATCAAGTGCTAAGCTAACAGAATGGGTCAAGTCAATCACATCATTCTCTTAATGATGTGATCCCGTTAATCAAATGACAACTCATGTCTATGGCTAGGAAACATAACCATCTTTGATCAACGAGCTACTCAAGTAGAGGCATACTAGTGACACTCTGTTTGTCTATGTATTCACACATGTATTATGTTTCCGGTTAATACAATTCTAGCATGAATAATAAACATTTATCATGATATAAGGAAATAATGATAACTTTATTATTGCCTCTAGGGCATATTTCCTTCAAACACTCACGCAATACTTGTGGTTATAGAGTTTTAATCGGACACAGAGAAAGATAGGGGCTTATAGTTTCGCCCCACAACCTTTTACCTCAAGGGTAATGTCAACAATAATAACTCATGCCCCCTTACATCCAATTAAATATATATATCAGGTTCTTTCCAACATGCTGGGCTTGCCAATGGATAAAATGAAAAAGGAAAGGTGAAGATCACCATGACACTTGCATAAGGTAGAAGATAATAATAAAAGATAGGCCCTTCGCAGAGGGAAGCAGAGGTTGCCATGCGCTTTTATGGTTGGATGTACAAAATCTTAATTCGAAAGAACGTCACTTTATGTTGCCCCTTGTGATATGAACCTTTATTATGCAGTCCGTCACTTTTATTACTTCCACATCACAAGATCGTATAAAGCTTATTTCTCCCACACCAATCAATCATACATATTTAGAGAGCAATTTTTATTGCTTTGCACCGATGACAACTTACTTGAAGGATCTTATTCAATCCATAGGTAGATATGGTGGACTCTCATGGCAAAACTGGTTTAAGGGTATTTGGAAGCACAAGTAGTATCTCTACTTGGTGCTGAGAATTTGGCTAGCATGAGGGGGAAAGGCAAGCTCAACATGTTAGATGATCCATGACAACATACTTTATCTCATATATAAGAAAACATAACCCATTACGTTGTCTTCCTTGTCCAACATCAACTCTTTAGCATGTCTTATTTTGATGAGTGCTCTCAATCATAAAAGATGTCAATAATAGTATATTTATATGTGGAACTTATCTTTCCTTATTACTTCCTATTAATTGCAATGATGACCAAAGCTATGTCTGCCAACTCCAAACAACTTTTAATCATCACACTCTTTATATGTGAAGTCATTACTATCAATAAGAGCAATATGAACTTTGGTTTCTTTTTATTATTTTTTTCTTTTCTTTTCTTTTATTTGGGATCATGGAAAAAATAAGCAAGCCCTTGACTCAATCACTAATCTTTATTATATAGCTCACAAACTTGATTACATAGAGAGATCATAAAGCAAAACCCGAAACTAGATCATGCCATAAACTTTATTCTACTAGATCAAAATACTACTAATAGGATCGAACTAAGAAAAACGGTAAAGATAAAAGTGATGGTGATACGATACCGGGGCACCTCCCCCAAGCTTGGCAGTTGCCAAGGGGAGTGCCCATACCCATGTGATTATATCTCCTTGGTTGGTGAAGAAGGTGGAGGTGTTGTTGATGATGCGGGCTTGTCATCCATCTTCCAAGGCATAGGTTCACCATCATAAAAGGATGATCGAGTCTCCGGAATCCTTGAATCTGCAGCCAAACTCATTTTTTGAATCTATATTCATACTCACAGTTTTGGTTTTGCAGGTCATAGATTTGGGCTTGGAGGTGCTCGATCTTCTCATGTAGCTTGAAGATGGCCTCCTCGGTGTTCTTGGCATCCGGCTTGTAGTTGTTAGTGAACTCCGCGAGCATCGTGTGGCTATCGTTGATTCCACGCTCCATCATCCCCTGGCACTTGAAAACTTGTTGCTCCATTGCTTCGGGCCTCGCCTCCACGCTACCGGTTCCCTTTGGTCCCTCAGCATCGCGGATGTGCAACAACCCATCACGCATCTCAATGGTTTGAGGGTGTCGCAGCACCTCGCGAGGTAGGGGTTGATGACCTTCTCGAAGACTTGTCCTTGGAAGCACTTGGGGGTGTCATGATAACCTAGATCTGTCAGAAAAACAGCTCGAAACAAAAACAGGAGATTTTTGCGTGATATGGGAGTTAAAACCCCCGGGAGATTATATAATGAATTTTTACCGACCAAAATACGTATCGTGCAAGAAAACGGAGTCCGGAAGGCACATGAGGTGCTCACGAGGTAGGGGGCGCGCCCAGGGGGGTAGGGCGCGCCCTCCACCCTCGTCGGGCCCTCGTGTCCTTCCCAGACTGCTACTAAATTTTCTATTTTTCTAAATATTCCAAAACGGAGAAATATTGCCTTAAAAATTATTTTGGAGTCGGTTTACTTACCGTACCACATACCTATTCCTTTTCGGAGTCTGAAACGTTCTGGAAAGTGTCTTTTATGTACTCATCCAGGGTTATGGTTTCAATAACATTGGTCTCAACATTTATGGGATTACCTGATATATAATGTTTGATTCTTTGACCATTTACCACCTTCGGATTTGTGCCTTCGAAGTTGTTGATTTTTATGGCACCGGAATGATAGACCTCCTCGATAACATAGGGGCCTTCCCATTTAGAGAGAAGTTTACCTGCAAAAAATCTTAAACGAGAGTTGTATAGCAATACATAATCACCTACATTAAACTCACGCTTTTGTATCCTTTTGTCATGCCATCTTTTAACCTTTTCTTTAAATAACTTGGCATTTTCATAATCTTGGGTTCTCCATTCATCAGGTGAGTTAATATCAAATAACCTCTTCTCACCGGCAAGTTTAAAATCATAATTTAGTTCTTTAATAGCCCAATATGCTTTATGTTCTAGTTTGAGAGGTAAGTGACATGCTTTTCCATATACCATTTTATACGGAAACATACCCATAGGATTTTTATATGCAGTTCTATAGGCCCATAATGCATCATCAAGTTTCTTGGACCAATTCTTTCTAGACCTATTGACAGTCTTTTTCAAAATTAATTTGAGTTCTCTCTTACTCAATTCTACTTGACCACTAGACTGTGGGTGATACGGAGATGCAATTCTATGATTGACGTCATATTTAGCAAGCATTTTACGGAAAGCACCATGAATAAAATGTGAACCACCATCAGTCATTAAATATCTAGGGACTCCAAACCTCAGAAGTGTTATGATCAGCACTACTAGTTGGAATAGCTTCTACCCACTTAGTAACGTAATCAACAGCAACTAAAATATGTGTATATCCATTATAGGTAGGAAAAGGTCCCATATAATCAAAGCCCCAAACATCAAATGGTTCAATAACAAGTGAATAGTTCATAGGCATTTCTTGACGTCTACTAATATTACCAATTCTTTGACATTCATCACAAGATAGGACAAACTTATGGGCATCCTTGAAGAGAGTAGGCCAATAAAAACCGGATTGCAATACCTTATGTGCAGTTCTATCTCCCGCGTGGTGTCCTCCATAAGTTTCGGAGTGGCACTTGCATAGGATCTGTTCCTGTTCATGCTCAGGTACACAATGTCTAACAAAACCATCTACTCCTTCCTTATAAAGATGTGGGTCATCTCAAAAGTAATGTCTCAAATCATAGAAGAACTTTTTCTTTTGTTGGTATATGAAGCTAGGTGGTATAAATTTAGCAACTATGTAATTAGCATAATCAGCATACCAAGGGGTACTATGAGAAGTACTTATGGCATTTAATTGTTCATCAGGAAAACTATCATCAATAGGTAGTGGGTCATCAAGAACATTCTCTAACCTAGATAAGTTGTCTGCAACGGGGTTCTCAGCTCCTTTTCTATCAACAATATGCAAATCAAATTCCTGTAGCAAGAGAACCCATCTAATAAGTCTAGGTTTAGCATCTTTCTTCTCCATAAGACATTTAATAGCACCATGACCAGTGTGGATAGTTACTTTAGAATCAACAATATAAGGTATGAACTTATCACAAGCAAATACAACTGCTAAAATTTATTTTTCAGTAGTAGCATAATTTATTTGAGCATTGTCTAGAGTCTTACTAGCATAATGGATAACATTTAATTTCTTATCAATTCTTTGCCCTAGAACAGCACGTACAACATAATCTCTAGCATCACACATAATTTCAAAAGGTAAATTCCAATCAAGTGGCTGAACAATAGGTGCAGAGACTAATGCTTTATTAAGTATTTCAAATGCTTATACACAATCATCATCAAAGACAAATGGTATATCTTTTTGTAATAAATTAGTCAGAGGCCGAGAAATTTTTGAGAAGTCTGTAATGAACCTCCTATAAAATCCGGCATGACCAAGGAAACTTCTTATACCTTTGATGTCCTTGGGACATGGCATCTTTTCAATAGCATCAACCTTGGCTTTACCAACATCAATACCTCTTTCAGAAACTTTATGCCCCAAGACAATACCCTCATTAACCATAAAGTTGCACTTTTCCCAATTCAAGACAAGATTAGTTTCTTCACATCTCTGCAAAACTCGATCAAGATTGCTCAAGCAATCATCAAAAGAAGATTCATAGACAGAAAAGTCGTCCATGAAAACCTCACAAATCTTTTCACAAAAGTCAGAGAATATAGCCATCATGCATCTTTGAAAGGTAGCAGGTGCATTACATAAACCAAAAGGCATACGTCTATAAGCAAAAGTACCAAAAGGGCATGTAAAAGTAGTCTTTGATTGATCTTTAGCCGACACAGGTATTTGAGTGAAATTAGAATAACCATCTAGAAAGCAGTAATGTGTATGTTTTCATAATCTTTCTAGCATTTGATCGATAAAAGGTAAGGGGTAATGATCTTTCTTAGTAGCCTTATTTAATTTGCGGAAATCAATTACCATCCTATAACCTGTAATAATTCTTTGTGGAATCAATTCATCTTTATCATTAGGAACAACAGTAATACCTCCCTTCTTAGGGACACAATGAACGGGACTTACCCATTGACTATCAGCAACGGGATAAATTATACCTGCCTCCAGAAGCTTTAGTATTTCTTTTCTTACCACTTCTTTCATTTTAGGATTCAGACGTCGTTGAGGATCACGAACTGGTTTGGCATCTGCTTCCAAATTTATTTTATGTTGACATAGAGTGGGACTAATGCCCTTAAGATCATCAAGAGTATATCCAATAGCAGCACGGTGCTTCTTCAGAGTTTTCAATAATCTTTCTTCTTCGTGCTCTGAAAGGTTAGCACTAATAATAACAGGATATATCTTCTTTTCATCAAGATAAGCATATTTAAGATTATCAGGCAACGGTTTAAGCTCAAACACGGGATCACCCTTAGGTGGAGGAGGATCCCCTAGGATTTCAACAGGTAAATTGAGTTTTAGCATAGGTTCCTGTTTAAATAATACTTCATCTATTTCCCTTCTTTCATTCATAAACATATCATTCTCATGGTCTAGCAAATATTGTTCTAAAGGATCATTAGGAGGTACGGCAATAGAAGCAAGACCAATAATTTCATCATTACTAGGCAATTCTTCTTCACGGTGTTGTTTACTAAATTTAGAGAAATTAAACTCATGAGTCATATCATCCAAGACGACAATAACAACATTCTTTTCGCAGTCTATCTTAGCATTAATAGTGTTCAAGAAGGGTCTACCAAATATAATGGGACAAAAGCTATCCTTTGGGGAACTAAGAACAACAAAATCAGCAGGATATTTAGTTTTCCCGCACAAGACTTCAACATCTCTAACAATTCCCATTGCTGAAATAGTATCTCTATTAGCAAGTTTAATTGTGACATCAATATCTTCTAACTCAGTAGGTGCAATTTCATGCTTGATTTCTTTATACAAGCCATAAGGTATAACACTAGCACTAGCACCCATATCACATAAGCCATGATAAAAATGTTCTCCTATTTTAACAGAAATAACAGGCACGCCTACCACAGGTCTATGTTTATCTTTAGCACAAGGTTTAGCAATTCTAGCAGTTTCACCGCAGAACTGAATAACATGCCCATCAATATTATCAGACAATATCTCTTTAACAATAGCAACATTAGGTTCAACTTTAACTTGTTTAGGAGGTGTATATGTTTTAATATTTCTTTTATGAACCATAGTTAAAGCTTTAGCATGATCCTTTATCCTAACAGGGAAAGGTGGTTTCTCAACATAAGAAGTAGGAACAATAGGATCATTATAAGTGATAGTCTTTTCTTCAACTTTAATAGGTGCAGCTACTTTTACTTCTATGGGAGGATGATATTTAAACCACTTCTCCTTAGGGAGATCAACATAAGTAGCAAAAGATTCACAGAAAGAAGCTACTATCTCAGAATCAAGTCCATATTTAGTGCTAAACTTATGGAAAATATCGATATCCATAAAAGATTTAACACAATCAAACTTAGGTGTCATACCTGACTCCTTACCATTATCGAGGTCCCCATCTTCAGAGTTGCATTTAATTCTAGCCAATAAATCCCATTTGAATTCAATAGTCTTCATCATAAAAGTGCTAGCATAAGAAGTATCGAGCATGGTGCGATTATTTTCAGAAAGCCGAGCATAAATTTTTTGAAGAATTGTTTCTCTTGGAAGCTCATGATTGGGGCATGAATATAACATTGATTTAAGCCTCCCAAAGCTTGAGCGATGCTTTCTCCTTTGTGAGGCCAAAAATTATATATATAATTGCGATCACGATCAACAAGATGCATAGTGTAATACTTTTGATGAAATTCCAATTTCAATCTTCTATAATTCCATGATCTCGTATCATCACAAAGCCTATACCATACCAATGCGTCTCCCTTCAAAGATAAAGGGAAGACCTTCTTCTTAGCAACATCATCGAGTATACCTGCAAGCTTAAATAATCCACAAACTTCATCCACATATATTAGGTGTTCATCAGGATGCTTTGTTCCATCTCCTGTAAAAGGATTAGCTAGCAGTTTTTCTATCATACTCGAAGGATACTCATAAGGAATTTCGTTTTCATATTCATTTTCAATAGGTTCAGTAGGTTGAGGAGCAACTATTTGCTCTGCTGGTCGGGGTGAAGATACCCCAAACAAGCCCCTCAGAGTATTACTTTCCATAGTAACAAGTGACAGTAAATTTCAGCACACTATATAAATTTTTCCTTACCAAATTCCACCTACCAAAGGCGCTTCACTCCCCGGCAACGGCGCCAGAAAATAGGCTTGATGACCCACAAGTATAGGGGGTCTATCGTAGTCCTTTCGATAAGTAAGAGTGTGGAACCCAAAGAGGAGCAGAAGGAAATGATAAACGGTTTTCAGCAAGGTATTCTCTGCAAGTACTGAAATAAGTGGTAACAGATAGTTTTGTGATGAGATAATTTGTAATGAGCAACAAGTAACAAAAGTAAATAAAGTGTAGCAAGGTGGCCCAATCCTTCTTGTAGCAAAGGACAAGCCTGCACAAACTCTTATATAAGGAAAAGCGCTCCCGAGGACACATGGGAATATCGTCAAGCTAGTTTTCATCACGCTCATATGATCCGCGTTCGGTACTTTGATAATTTGACATGTGGGTGGACCGGTGCTTGGGTTCTGTTCTTACTTGAACAAGCATCCCACTTACGATTAACCTCCATTGCAAGCATCCGCAACTACAACAAAAGTATTAAGGTAAACCTAACCATAGCATGAAACATATGGATCCAAATCAGCCCCTTACGAAGCAACACATAAACTAGGGTTTAAGCTTCTGTCACTCTAGCAACCCATCATCTACTTATTACTTCCCAATGCCTTCCTCTTGTCCCAAATAATGGTGAAATGTTATGTAGTCGACGTTCACATAACACCACTAGAGGCTACACAACATACATCTCATCAGAATATCGAACGAATACCAAATTCACATGACTACTGATAGAAAGACTTCTCCCTTGTCTTTTCAGGAACAAATGTAACTACTCACAAAGCATAAACATGTTCATAATCAGAGGGGTATTAATATGTATATAGGCTCTGAACATATGATCTTCCACCAATTAAACCAACTAGCATCAACTACAAGGAGTAATTAACACTACTGGCAACCTACTAGCACCAATCCCAGACTTGTGGACAAGAATTGGATACAAGAGATGAACTAGGGTTTTGAGATGAGATGGTGCTGACGAAGATGTTGATGGAGATTGCCCTCTCCCGATGAGAGGAGCGTTGGTGATGACGATGGCGATGATTTCCCCCTCCGGGAGGGAAGTTTCCCCGGCAGAATAGCTCTGTCGGAGCTCTAGATTGGATCCGCCAAGGTTCCGCCTCGTGGCGGCGGAGTTTCGTCCCGAAAGGTTGCTTCTTATTTTTTTCTCGACGAAAGACTTCATGTAGGAGAAGATGGTCATCGGAGAGCCACCAGGGGGCCCACGAGGTAGGGGGCACCCTAGGGGGGGCGCCCCCCACCCTTGTGAGAAGGGTGTGGGCCCCCTGGTCTTCATCTTTGGCGAGGATTTTTCATTATTTATTATAAGGTATTCCGTGGAGTTTCAGGTCTTTTTGAGTTGTGCAGTGTAGGTCTCTAATATTTGCTCCTTTTCCAGCCAAGAATTCCAGCTGCCGGCATTCTCCCTCCTTATGTAAACCTTGTAAAATAAGAGAGAATAGCCATAAGTATTGTGACATAATGTGAAATAACAGCCCATAATGCAATAAATATCGATATAAAAGCATGATGCAAAATGGACGTATCAAACATCATCATTAACATTTTCATTAGGTTCATGTTCATTACCGGATTGTGTGTTAGCATCAGAAATAGAGATATCATTTGGATTCTCATGTGGTTCAGCAATAGGTTCGCTAGAAGCATGCAAAGTCCTATCATCTTTATTTTTCTTCTTTTTAGAAGGACTAGGTGCATCAATATTATTTCTTTGAGAATCTTGCTCAATTCTCTTAGGATGGGCTTCAGGATACAAAGGTTCCTGAGTCATTCTACCAGTTCTAGTAGCCACTCTAACAACACAATCATTATTCTTACTATTCAATTCATTGTGCAAATCATTTTGAGCCTTAAGTACTTGTTCTACTTGAGTGGTAACCATAGAAGCATGTTTAATAATAAGTTTAAGTTCACCTTTGACATTAGCCATATAATCACCCAAGTGTTCAAGCATATTTGAATTGTATTTCAATTGTCTACCAAAATAAGCATTGAAATCTTCTTGCTTCACCATAAAATTATCAAACTCATCTAAGCATTGGCTAGCAAACTTTGTAAGAGGGATTTCGGCTTTATCATATCTATAGAGAGAATCTACCTTTACTACCTGTGTCAGGTTATCAAGACCATGTATTTCTTCAATAGGTAATGGATTAAGATCATATGTTTCTTCTACAGGCGGTAAATTAAGACCATGTATTTCTTCAATAGGAGGTAAATTCTTAACATCTTCAGCTTTAATACCTTTTTATTTCATAGATTTCTTTGCCTCTTGCATATCTTCAAGACTGAGAAATAGAACACCTCTTTTCTTCGGAGTTGGTTTAGGAATAGGCTCCGGAAGTGTCCAATTATTTTCATTAGTCAACATATTATTCAATAGAATTTCAGCTTCATCTGGTGTTCTTTCCCTGAAAATAGAACCAGCACAACTATCCAGGTAATCTCTGGAAGCATCGGTTAGTCCATTATAAAATATATCAAGTATTTCATTTTTCTTAAGAGGATGATCAGGCAAACCATTAAGTAACTTGAGAAGCCTCCCCAAGCTTGTGTGAGACTCTCTTCTTCAATTTGCACAAAGTTATATATATCCCCCAAAGCATCTTGTTTCTTATGAGCAGGGAAATATTTAGAAGAGAAGTAATAAATCATATCCTGGGGACTACGCACACAACCAGGAACAAGAGAATTAAACCATATCTTAGCATCACACTTTAATGAGAACGGAAATATTTTAAGGATATAAAGGTAGTGAGATTTCTCATGATTAGTGAATAGGGTGGCTATATCATTTAACTTAGTAAGATGTGCTACAACAGTTTTAGATTCATAGCCATGAAAAGGATCAGATTCAACCAAAGTAATTTTATTAGGATCAACAGAGAATTCATAATCCTTATCAGTAACACAGATAGGTGAAGTAGCAAAAGCAGGGTCGGGTTTCATTCTAGCATTAAGAGATTGCTGCTTCCATTTAGCTTATAACCTCTTGAGCTCGTATCTATCTTTGCAAGCTAAAATATCTAGAGCGGCTTCTTCTTCTAGAACATAACCCTCAGGAATAACAGGCGATTCATATTTATTAGGGGGAGAGTCTTCATCATGACTTTCATCAATGTTATCAGTTTCAATAATTTCATTCTCTCTAACCCTAGAAAGTTGTTCATCAAGAAATTCACCAAGTGGCACAGTAGTATCAAGCATAGAAGTAGTTTCATCATAAGTATCATGCATAGAGAAGTGGCATCATCAATAACATGTGACATATCAGAACGAATAGCAGAAGCAGGTTTAGGTGTCGCAAGCTTACTCAAAACAGAAGGTGAATCAAGTGCAGAGCTAGATGGCATTTCCTTACCTCCCCTCGTGGTTGAAGGATAAATCTTGGTTTTTGGATCTCTCAAGTTCTTCAAATGATAAGCAGATATAAATCCCAAGTGACTCAAAGAATAGAGCTATGCTCCCCAGCAACGGCGCCAAAAAATAGTCTTGATGACCCACAAGTATAGGGGATCGCAATAGTTTTCGAGGGTAGAGTATTCAACCCAAATTTATTGATTCGACACTAGGGGAGCCAAAGAATATTCTCAAGTACTAGCAGATGAGTTGTCAATTCAACCACACCTGGAAACTTAATATCTGCAGCAAAGTGTTTAGTAGCAAAGTAATATGATAGTAGTGGTAACGGTAGCAAAAGGTAATGATAACAAAAGTAATGTTTTTGGTATTTTTTAGTGATTGTAACAGTAGCAATGGAAAAGTAAATAAGCGAAGAAAAATATATGGAAAACTCGTAGGCATTGGATCGGTGATAGAGAATTATGCCGGATGCGGTTCATCATGTAACAGTCATAACCTAGGGTGACACAGAACTAGCTCCAATTCATCAATGTAATGTAGGCATGTATTTTGAATATAGTCATACGTGCTTATGGAAAAGAACTTGCATGACATCTTTTGTCCTACCCTCCCGTGGCAGCGGGGTCCTAATGAAAACTAAGGGATATTAGGGCCTCCTTTTAATAGAGTACCGGAACAAAGCATTAGCACATAGGGAATACATGAACTCCTCAAACTACGGTCATCACCGGGAGTGGTCCCGATTATTGTCACTTCGGGGTTGCCGGATCATTACACATAGTAGATGACTACAGACTTGCAAGATAGGATCAAGAACTCTCATATATTGTTGAAAACATAATAGGTTCAGATCTGAAATCATGGCACTCGGGCCCTAGTGACAAGCCTTAAGCATAACAAAGTCACAGCAACATCAATCTCAAAACATAGTGGATACTAGGGATCAAACCCTAACAAAACTAACTTGATTAAATGATAAGTCTCATCCAACCCATCACCGTCCAGCAAGCCTACGATGGAATTACTCACGCACGGCTGTGAGCATCATGAAATTGGTGATGGAGGATGGTTCATGATGATGATGGCGACGGATTCCCCTCTCCCGAGCCCCGAACGGACTCCAGATCAGCCCTCCCGAGAGGTTTTAGGGCTTGGCGGCGGCTCCGTATCATAAAACACAATGAATCCTTCTATCTTATTTTTTCTTCTCGAAAGCAAATATACAGAGTTGGAGTTGAGGTCGGAGGAGCTCCAGGGGGGCCACGAGGTAGGGGGCGCGCCCCCACCCTCGTGGCTAGGGTGTGGGCCCCTTGGTCTTCATCTTTTGCAAGGATTTTTTATTATTTCTGAAAAGATGTTCTGTGAAGTTTCAGTTCATTCCGAGAATTTTTGTTTCTGCACATAAATAACACCATGGTAATTCTGCTGAAAACAGCGTCAGTCCGGGTTAGTTCCATTCAAATCATGCAAGTTAGAGTCCAAAACAAGGGCAAAAGTGTTTGGAAAGTAGATACGACAGAGACGTATCAAACTTCCAATATAAGCTACTAGTATTTGGTTAGAGGATTTGCTGCCGAGAAAGATCCGTCCACAGTGAGCGCCACACATCCCATTGTGGTGGTGGATGCCAATGCTTAGATGGAGTAGGGTTGGTGTTGGTAATTTTTACTTGGCACCTCGCACTCTGCATATATGTCGGTTCCATCTGTACATTTGTGCAGTTCCACCAAAATGTAGCTGAATAACCCTATTTGCACAGATAATGAAAAGGCGTGATTACATTATATATGAAACATACACTAATAAACAGAAGAAAATATTACATCATACTGGAAATCGACCCAAGTCTCCCCGATACACCTTCTGCCAGTGATGAACATCAATGTACAACGGTAGTACAAGGAGGGGCCTTGAGACATTCAAATCTCTATTTTTGTGCAGATCAACTAAAATTAAGCACCCCAGTTTGCAGAAATGCTTAAACATTAACAATGGGACTAGTTGATGAAACATACATTAACAAAGAGAAGCACTTTCTTTATCTACATTGGAAATGAAATGATAGAGAGGACACTCACTCTATTTTAATTGTATTATTACTTCATTTTATCAGTGACACTAGGGTCGAGCAGGTGGCAAACAAGGTGTATCGTGCGTGGCAAGGATGAAGGCTGGGGGTGCTTAGACTAGGATGCTGAAGCTGGCTCTTTCAGTCCCTATCTTCCCCCTGATGTTTCTGTGGTGGCATTTGGGTTGCAATCCAAACTTGGTCGAGCTGGTGCTGCGTCCTCCTACCTGCCTAGCTTATTTGGCGAACTTGTCTTCTGCTAGTACTCAGTCCGTTCTAGCAGTAGTTGCATAACTGCCCGTTTACACTGAGATGTTGTCGGATAATGGTTCTCTATGTTTGGTTTTATTTAATGAAATCGGAGGGAATCCCCTCTTTTGATATATAAAAAAACAATGGCACTAGCGGTGCCAAAACATTGCCTCAAATTAATAGTGCCACTAGATTAAGATGCAAAATAATAACATTACTGCTCTATCATGGCTGTGCCAAAACAGTAGCACAAGAGCAGGATCAACATGCAGGATCTTTGGCAAACGGTCAGACCAAAAAGGAACATACCTCGTGATGGGAACCATATCTGCAGTCAACGCCATCGTAGAAGGGATGACACCAGTCACCAACATGGATGATTCAATTCATGGGACCTTTTGGTGCAATTCACCTAAAATGAAGCAATGTCCCATGAGCTAGCAGCTTCTTCTTGTTCTTTTTTCAAGAAAAGGGCTCCAACCCCGGTTCCATTTCCATCAGAAAACAAAGCCCACAAAGCTTCTTCTTCATTAGTTGCAATAAAATTGAGCAACATAAAGGTTGGTCGTGAAGCTCCTAGAGAGTAGGCGGACCAGGACAGTTGCATCTCTAACAAAAAGAAGCAACTTATCTTAATGGGAAATTTAGCAGGACATGAAAAAAAGTGCCATTGATTCATATTACTGGAGGCATTACATTGAAAACAACATTGGTTTAACGTGTCCTTATTTTTAACAGTGTGACTGCTACATTTTACCAGAGGCATTACATAAGAGCGGCTCGGGGCAACAAACATCAGAAGAGGATATCTGGGTTGGTTCCATTTTTGTTCGGTATATAGCCACCTTATACTGTGTGAGGCTAGAAAATCTAGTGCTGGACTTACTCTCTTAACTTGTCCCCCAGTCCCCACTTTCTTTCCTTTTTCAACCAATAGATCGGGTTTATATTGAGTTTGTACTGTGTTCCTTATTTCCCTATTAGTCCTAGAGACCAGTTGGATAGCCAGTCTCTGCTACTTTTCGCCCCCATTAATTCCTCTTTCGACCAAGTCCTAGATTTAGTTAACAAATCTTCCCCCACCCCCACCCCCTTTCTTCCTTGTTTGAACCAAGTACTACTAGATTTGAGTGCATGAACTAGTTTTACCTCTTAACAGTAAAAAATTAGGTGGTTTTCGAACAGCCGATCGATCCTATCTACATGAGGGGGGCTGAGAAATAGTAAAAGATACAAATGCAGCAACGTCAGGAGCTCGGGAAGTGGAGCAAGGCCGGTTTCGAAGGAAGTTATACATGAGGGTCGCCGGGATGTCACTAGGTGGGCGGCGGGAGGCCGGATCTGCCCAAACTACGGCAATGAGGAAGAAGGGGTGGGAGGCCCTCCCTCAGCAGCGATGCTTGGGAGAGAATGGCAAGGCACACTGATCGGGACACGCCAGTAGTGGGTAAGAGCCGTCGCCGAGGACGACCGCGTGAAAGTTGCACCTTCTCACCTTCCCCGGAGGAGAGGATCCTGCTGGATCTGTGACCAGCGGTGAGTAGAGAGAGAGAGTGTGTGGCCACCGCTATCGTGTTTAGATCTGGAGAGGACGAGATAGTGTGAAGAGAGCAACACTACCAAGCAAGCGCGGAGGCTCCTGCCTATATAGTGGAGTACTAGTTTTCTTTTGTCGACCGGCCGGAGCCGGCTTGACCTCGGCATTGACTGTCGAGAAGTCTTCATGCACGTGCCCCGGAGGCGCAGTCGTCGTCATTTTGATCTGAAGCACCGGATTATAACGTATAACATGAAAAAATGCCACATGACAAGAAATCATAACCTCACTGCCCAAAGGAGACAAGATGAATCCCGACGAACAAACTAGACGAGGATCAAAGCTCAAATTAAAGATAAACTCATAGAAAAGGGGTCCGTCGATAGATGTCCTAATTAACATAGCCGACTTGACCTAGATGGCAGCCGAGTAGTCTTCGTGCATGTGCCCCCAATGACTAGCCCAACTCAGTTTTCTCTATTTAACCCTCGCGGCAATCCGAAGCACATGACACCTAATTTTGCGAGATGACAAGAAACCTTTTTTTAGATTTCTCACTAGAACTACAGCCATGTACAACACAGCCTGCACGATATGTAGACGATAGCCAATCCAGGCGTGTCTGCTGGAGTCTGGTCACATGCATGGACGAACTGATCTTCCGTGTCTTGCGGATCGTCCAGGTACCAACGTATGTACTACTTCTATTAACTCACTCGACTTGCGGGGCCGGGGAGTGTGCCTATGGTCGGTTCTCAACTGCGGTCCCACATGTGTGTGCAAACGCAATATGACACGCGTTCCATTCGGAGAGCGGCGTTCCAGACCGACCGACCGCCTGGGGTGCAACGCGAACGCGACGGGCGTGCTGTATACTCCGTACATGTGTACCGCCATTTTCTTGAGGCTTTGCTCCATGGCGCAATCCATGGATACAAAATTAGTATACTATACTATTTAAAAGTCGAGGGCGGGGCTTTTCCCGTGCGGTAGACGGGGCAGTTCCACCTAGTCGGTTCGACAGAGACGCGAGAAGATGAGGGAGTAGGCTGCTGCAAATGTAGGGTTGTGTGATTTGACAGTGAGTTACTGCTGGACAGGTGGGGCCCAGTGATTTGACTTGCCATTATCATTTTAACTGCGGCGCTACGACCAGCTTGAGTCTCCTGATTCCTGACCACCTCCATACATGTGCCTCTCCCGATGGTCCACCATGTAGAGGCTGGCTCTTGCTTGACAGCCCACTCCTCCACTTTTTCCTTGCCTCTTTCCCCCAGATACGCAAAAATGCCATGTAAAGCGGGCTTATAGCTCACTATTGCAGTTGATTCTACAGGTGCTAAGCCTACCACATAGGCATAAAGTCTGATGTGGCAAGTTAATTAAGAAGAGACATACTAGTTTGGTGACCCTAGGAAGAAATGGTGATAAGCGCGTGTAACTAGATGAAGCAAACTTAGCAACAAAAAACTAAGCACCTATGCATTGGGGACTTGAGTTGCTAAGCCATTTAATGCCCATAGCACCTCATCTAAGCACCATTTCATTGGAAGAGCTCACTGCTTGGCAAATGCAATAAATACTACAGAGAAAGAGATAGAGAGAAGTAAACAAAAATACACTTATAGCCAACCTTATAGCTAACCTTGTTGTATGAGTGACTAAGTGATGACTATGTATGACATGCCAACATCAGATAGCCTAACGCACCATGTTAAATCTCCAACGGCGCGGCCGCGCCAGCGAGGCGACGGTCGTGGTAGGCGCGACCATGATACGGGCTACCGGCAGCCCTTGGATCTGAGATCAAACGGTCGCATGCTAAGTTGCTAAAAATTTGCAGAATAACCCTCCAGGATAGGATATTCACCCATAGGTCTAGAATCACGCCATGCAACCGTTCGATCTCAGATCCAAGGGCTCTTGGAAGCCCGTATCATGGGAGAATGGAAAGCTTCGTATCACCTGTAATTTTCCCGAAGCTTGACATGACATCAAAAACCATTTAATTGGGCGTCGAGTAGACATGACATCTAATTGGGCCCCCATAGTACTGTGCATGAAACCATTTATCCACCAGGCAAGCCACTACCCTGCCATTTGCACCCCCACTCGACATTTTTACAATCGATAAACCGCTCCTAGTCGTCCCGTCCTTTCACATTACGACAGTTCCACTAATCCTAACCCTCCTCATAAATCCATGGTGTCCCAAATCTCCATGATCGACGGCGAGTACAAGGTTAGAACCATCATCGGCGATGAGTTCGACGTCATCTACACCCGTTCTTCCGCAACGGTGAAAGAATGCCTTGCTCTCTTCAAACGCATGTTCGAAAACTCAAATGATGAGTGGATCGCTGGGCTAGATGTTGAGTACAGCATAGTCCTGGGAAGCGAGAAGAATCTAAAGGAGGTAGAGAAGAAGAAGCCCGCCGTGATCCAGGTTTGCGTGCATGACTTATGCTTGGTCTACCACATATGCCATGCCGACGTTGAGTGCCAGGATTTTAAGAATTTCCTTAAGGACGGTCGAGTCAAAGTCGTTACTGTAGACTTTAGGGACGACAAGGAAATCCTGGGTCGGATAGGCCTCGTTGTAGGCGACCCCTTCGACCTCCAGAAGAAACGGCTGGTGCCCTCTCATGATCAGCCTTCAATGCTGACCCTAGCAGGAGCCATGATTCATCCTTCGTATGGTACACTGAAGAAACCTCCGTTCAGGTTTCATCATGCATGGGAGTGGAATGTACTAGATATAGACCACATCCACTACGCTGCAATGGACGGCTACCTTTGTTTCAATATCTACAAGGGTTGGATGAAGAGCAAGAGCCAAGTGTTCAGTTCAAGCAAAGAAGTATCGGCCAAGAGGAAGAGGGACAAGGACGAAATCGAGGACATGGATGAGGAGTCCGAGTAAGGTGGCAGTGTCGTTTCTCATGGTGGTTCTAATGCAGTGTCTACCGGATTAGTTGCTTAGTTTAATTTCAGGTATGCTTAGTTTTATTTGAGGGGTGTGTTGTGCTGAGCCCCCAGCAGAACTATGTTATGTTTCTTCTTGTTATATTTCGTACATTTCATCTTTTAGTTGGTATAGTACTACCACTCGTTTCTTCACATTATATACGTACAATATATATGGCCAACATCATATAGCCAGCAGTTTAGGTTTCAAAGAATTTCAGGGTGCTTAGTTTTGTCAAAGAATTCCAGGGTGCTTAGTTTTATTTGAGGGGTGTGTTGTGCTGGAGACCATTAACTTATCATTGTGAGAACCGGCTTATTTCTGTCATGTAACATGGTCAACGGGTTTGACGTGAAAATAACAATGTCTAATGGCATTTCTAATATACGCTACCTCCCCCAGATTTTCTTTACAGAGGCAACATAGAACTATATGAGTACCCTGTTAAATTTTGGAATTATTACGGGTTCGTTTGGCCTTTTTTATACATTAATTGAGTTTCTGGTCATTTAATGTGCATAATTCAAATTTGAACTACAAGCAAATGCTCCCGTGCACCAAAGTTGATTGAAAAATCACATGTGTGTCCTCGGGTGAATTTCTAGGTCACATGCAAGAAATGGGAATGAAATTCAAACATCTGGGCATCGTGGTTCGGCCGAGAACATTGAGAAGCTTGGTTTTAAAATTGTTGTAAATCCAAAACACACCTGAAAATCATGAAACTTGGCATGGTGTCATGTCATGATACTACCATGCTGTGGTAAAAAATTGCAGAATAGGAACAAGTTTTGGTATAAGTTTCTTGCAAACCGGAGCTTCTCTCAAGAAGGCTCGTGGTTCTGAGAGGGAACGTGTCACCTTTGTGTGCATAGTTCAAATTTTTAAATACAAGCACATGCTCCGGTGCACCAAAGCTAGTTGAAAAATCACATGTGTGTCCTCGGGTAAATCTCTAGGTCCCATGCCAGAAATGGGAATGAAATTCAAACATCTGGGCGTCATGGCTCGGCTAGAAACATTGAGAAACTTGGTTTTTTAATTCTTGTAAATCCGAAATACGCATGAAAATCATGAAACTTGGCTTGGTGTCATGACATGGCACCAACATGCTGTGGTAATTTTGTTGTCCGATTTGCGAAGGCGCACACATTAACAATCAACAAAGTCATTTCGGAACAAGTGATGTCATGTTACAATTGGAAACACAAGTATTATTGAAACCGTGGGTGTTTTATTTACCATTTATGTGCCGCCACGCGTCCCCTTTTTTATTAGCTAGGAGGCGTCATGCAGGGTAGCTATTTGAGTACGGGAGGTGTGCGAGCCGTTTGACCTCCATCTGTCGTCCACCTCTCTCCCAAGGTCTCCATTAATGGCGCCCGAGCCTCTGTTTAATGGCGTGGCAATGTCTCACTCGACTGAGATTTAAGAGAGAAAAAAGAAAATATGAAAAGAAAATTTTGCACGGATCTTGATGTAAGATCCAGCGGACCTATATAGCATCTACTGCAACTTATAGCAAGACTGATGAATGTGCGGGCTGCACACGGCACCAACACGACACGAGCTTCGTCTTCCTGGTGCGCATGCAGTCGGGTGAGTTGTCCAAGTATAGACACAACCAGGCCCTCGTTGGTATCCGCGCCTCGACTTTGGCTGGTCATAGTGGAGAGTAGCATAGACTAGTTACCAGTCTATGTTACTAGTACCTTCATAGTGGGTAGTGTCATATAGTATATGCATAATTTGGCGACGAGCTCTCTCTATATGTACCACCTTTTTTCTTTAATTACATATTGTTAGTTTTTCTCCATGGCGCAATCCATCGATACTACTACTGAACAAATGTATACATTTTTTAAAAGGCTAGAGGGCGGGGCAGTCTAGCTTGGTCCTTTTCACGAGAGGCGAGGGCCTTTGTGATTTGACCGCTCATTACTGCTGGAAGGCGGGGCCTTGTGCTTTGAATGCTCGTATAAATGTGCCGACGACCTATGGAGGAGCAAAGAACCGTGCGGTATACTCAAGTTTTCCACTGGAGTACGACGGAGGAGCACGAAACACGGCAGCCTAGTGCTATATCCTCTACTCTGTACTCTTATTATATATTACTAGCAAGAGGCATTGTTCTATTGGCGATAAAGAATGATCTAATTTGCTAGTCATCTCATTTTTAGCATTGTTCTATTCATGCCTCGCTGAGAAGGTGACACGTGCGGCCAAACACCCGAAGCAAAATAAGAAACACAGGAGCAAAAGAAGGAGGATTATCACCCCCAAAAAAGAAGGAAGACGCACGCACAAGTCTGGGGCGCTGCTCTCACTACATGAAGGGTTGTTGGCCGCGGAGTCGTAATTGCTTCTTCATCGCCTCCACGACCTCCAACTCCTTGTGTGTATCCTCCGCCATCTTCATCATTGTGTCCATGACGTGGGATTTCTCAACGTGAGCCTTCATCATCTATTCCACGGCCGCATTACGTACCTTGACAGCAGTCGGGTGCTCGATGCGGAGCTTCGCCAACTCCTTCTTCTGTTCCATGACGAGGGCCTGCAACATCTTCATCGAGGAACTACTATTCTCATCAGCTTCTTACAGCCGGTGTTCTCCTCCTTCAGCAGGTCGAGCTCGTGGCAGAGCTTCCCCTTGTCCTCCAGAAGTTGCAGGATTTCGCCGGTCGCCTTCTTCACCAAGGCAATGCTCTTCTTCAGTAGCATCACCAAGCCGGCGGTCAACTCCCCCTGCTCATTGAGCTCAGCGGGCATGTCGTCGAGGCTCTCCTTCATCAGCTCCACCAAGCCGTGGATGAACTCCTTCTGCTTATTGAGGTGCTTATTGAACTGATCGGGCATGTCGTCGAGGGATACCGACTCCAGTGCCACATGTTCGCCTCCGCGCCTAGGGCGCTCCTGGGAGCCATCGCCTGCCCGTGAGAGATCTTTCGAGGTCTCTGCATGGCGGCGAGCCCTCTATTTTTTCCGCAGCTTTGGTTGCCGCTCCCTTTTAGTTCTCGACCTAGAGCTCTGCACACCGGCGATGGCAAGGATGGACAAAGAAGGAGGACTTATGAGGAGGAAGGTAGAGTAATTTTCGGTTAGGTAGTTCCCCTTTTTATAACCTAAGTACTAGCACTAGTACTAAAACCTGCATAGTGGGAACACGTTCAGGTTTGGTACGTACTGGTAGGTGTGAGCAGGCTTGCACTTAATTGTAGCACTAGTACTTTCGAATGTGATGGGAACAAGGTAAAGATTAATTGATGGTTTTTGGTTTTGAGGCCCGAAACGGCTCCCGATGAGTTTAGTGGAACATAAATTTCAAGTAGACTACACTGCTCAGATGCGTAAATATTATGTTACTGTCAAAAATTGGCACTAAATACGAAGGAGACCAATGGAAGTACTACTACTAGCAACCCATGATTTAACTACTCACATGCGCGCAGTACTACGCGCATGTCTTTCTTCCGCCCTCACGTCCGCTCAATTTGCATGCGCTGTATTAATTGACCATCAATGAAGTGAAGGACTTTACACGCGTCAAATTATCACATGGGGTGGATCTTGGTACAAAATTACGTCCGCCCGTGTACCCGCGTGTGCGTGCGAGGGAATGAGTGTGTGTGTGGCGTGCGTGCACATCTTTGCTTCGTGCATGTACCGCCAGTGCGGCTTAGGGAGGACGAGTACATTCTTCTGGAACCAGTAGCACGTCACTGTGATCAATCCACACAAGGATGTTGCGACAACGCCTCCACATGTGCCACATTGCTTCATGAACTGTAAGAGACACACTGTGTAGCGTGCCATTGTGTTTCGCACGTACTCGAAGTACTAGTAAGGTACACGTGCATTGCACGCGTCAGATTTTGCAACCAAATTACGAATAAATACCGCACTGTAGCATGTAAGCTCTAAGTCATATATGCCTGATGTAGACCTTCGTTTAATTCTTATAGTTCATCTCATTCAAAAGCAATTAGTTTTTTATAAAAAAACCTAGGGCCTCTTTGATTCGTAGGATTTCCAAAATGCGGGAATAGGAAGAACATGGTATGAGAGTGGAATGTCGTCTTGAATCCTACAGGATGGTACGAGTGTTTGATTGTGCATAGAAAAAACGCAGAATTCTTTCAAAGAGGTTTGAGTGGATGGGATGTTTCCTATGAAATCTAGTGCAAATGAATCATATGGAAAAATTCCTATGGTTTACAATCCTACAGATCAAACAACCATGATAGGAAAAATTCCTAAGGATTAAAATCCTCCAAAATTCCTTCGAGAATCCTTTGAATCAAAGAAGCCCTTAATCTATTTTATGATTCATGGAATTGTGCATTGTAAAGCATAAAGTAAAAACAAATAATGGCAATTCAACTAGAAAAAAATGTTCGGGCAGTTATGATACGGAAGATTCTGGAACAAAGGAGAACCACTGTTGTTTTGAGATTTGTGCATTATGCTTAAGTTCAACCATGGAGTCTGCTAGATTGTACATGTGGCAAAATCTGGTGCGGGGCTAGAAGATGGTGTGAGGGGCCGAGTGGAGGGAGACCATGAAGGAGTGCTCAACTGCAAGGTCGATATTTAGAGAGAGGGGCGAGAACGGGCGCTATTGCGCGCAGTGGCGGAGCCATGAAAAATGTCCCATGAGCTAGGGGGCCAAGCATTGCTAATCCTTTATGAGGAGGGACAATTCATCAACTTAAACCATTTTACCAGAAATTGTCTAATGATCACATTCATATTAGCCTCGATATATAGTGATGTTAGGGGGGCAGGGCCCTTGCTGCCCCTGTCTTCGCCATTGTGCGCGCGTCTGAGAGATAAAGCGGGAGGCATGGATGATGAGAGGGTGGCGTTGGATATATAATTAATGTGGGTGTATTAGCTATATATGTAATCCTATATAGAGAGGTATAGATTGATCGATGTGGACATGGGAAAGAGGGTGAGACCTCACTAGATATATAGATTGATCGGTTTATGTGGAAAACTATGAAATACCTAGCTATACACACACACACACATATAGGAATATCGATCGTTGCGCATGCACGTGAGAGATAAAGAATGCCCGATATGATGGAGAGGGGGATGTGTGTGTGTGCCTTCATGGGAGACCGACCTAAAGAAAAAGATTGCATGTGTGCGATGGATAATGTCGACTGGTAGTGTGTGTGCATGCATGCATGAGAGAAAGTTAGTGCTACAATTATAATGAGAAGACCAATGTGTGGGTGTAAAAGACTAGGTGAGGTCATAATCAATGTAAAGTTGAATTCAAATATTTGAATAACAGATCATGATGTTTGAAACCCATGCATGCATGAATATAACGGAGATCTGTGTGGTGTGGTTTGGAAACGAGCATGTTGCAATGTATACACATTGAACAAGGTCAGATTGCTTTGAATTTGAGATACCGATGCCAGACATCGTTTGGCCACATTGCATCCGTGCATGGACACACTATTCTAATTGGAGATGATGGGTGACTTTCGCATCACATATCTATATCTATACCCCTATATGTATATTATATTTTATATTTTTTATATAGTGTGTGGATAACTTTAACTTTGAAAGATGGTCGTTGGATGAGGCCAATCCGATGGTGCAGAGCTGGCAAATTTGAGCACTACTGGTCGTTGAATATCATCTAGATTCCACCAGATTTTTCCACATGTACAATCTAGAAGACTCTATGGTTGAACTTAAGCATAATGCACAAACCTCAAAACACAAGCATTTTTCCACCAGATTCTTCTTTGTTCTAGAATCTTCCGTATCAGAATTGCCCAAATATTTTTCTACATGATTTGTTTTTACTTTATGCCTTACAACGCACAATTCCATGAATCTTAAAATAGATTAGCTTTCTTATAAAAACTAGATGATTTTGAATGAAATGAACTATAAGAATTAAACGAACATCTACATCATGCATATATGACTCAAAGCTTACATGCTATAATGTGGTATTTATTCATAATTTGGTTGCCAAATCTCATGCGTGCAATGCACGTGTACCTTACTAGTCTAAATGGTGTCTGTGTGTTGTGCGTGTTAAACACATTGTACGTAGTATATCATATTAGTCTAAATTGTCTTTTTTCTTTTGGGTACACGTTAAGCTTGTTCTCCCGAAATTTCAAGCCGTGCCTTGTTAGGCCGAAATTTCAAGCTAGCGTCTCTCTCTCTATCATGCTACGAAACTCCCGCCTCTTCAACCCGCACCTTGTTACCCCGAAATATTTAAGATAAATCTTTGTCTCGTTGTGCTCCGACAACTCCCTCCATCTCAACCCGTGCCTTGCTATTCCAAAATTACAACGCGCATGAAAACTCCCACCTCCTGTGAAATCCCGACACGCGAAATGCCTGTGACACCCCTGAACCGAAAGAACCGCCTCAAATCGGTGGGGGTACTTTCGTAACTTACCCCACATTTTGGACAAGCGCGTCTGAGGGAGTCCTGAATTAGGGGGTTTCCGGAAAGCCGAACTATATCCTTTTGCCGGACTGTTGGACTATGAAGATACAAGATCGAAGACTTCGTCCCGTGTTCGGATGGGACTCTCCTTGGTGTGGAAGGCAAGCTAGGCAATACGGATATGTATATCTCCTCCCTTGTAACCGACTCTGTGTGACCCTAGCCCCCTCCGGTGTCTATATAAACTGGAGGGTTTAGTCCGTAGGACAACAGACAATCATACCATAGGCTAGCTTCTAGGGTTTAGCCGCTACGATCTCGTGGTAGATCAACTCTTGTAATACTCATATCATCAAGAACAATCAAGCAGGACGTAGGGTATTACCTCCATCAACAGGGCCCGAACCTGGGTAAACATCGTGTTCCCTGCCTCCTGTTACCATCCACCTTAGACGCACAGTTTGGGACCCCCTACCCGAGATCCGCCGGTTTTGACACCGATGTTGGTGCTTTCATTGAGAGTTCCACTGTGCCGTCACCGTAAGGTTCGATGGCTCCTTCGATCATCGGTAACGATGCAGTCCAAGGTGAGGTTTTCCTCCCCGGATAGATCTTCATATTCGGCGGCTTCGCACTACGGGCCAATTTGCTTGGCCATCTGGAGCAGATCAAGAGCGACGCCCCTGGCCATCAGGTCAGATTCGGAAAATTAAACTACACTGCCGAAATCCGCGGAGACTTGATCTTCGATGGATTCAAGCTCGTGTTAGGTGCGCCGCACAGTCACGACGAGCATGACTTAACTCTGCCATCAGACAGTATTCGGGAGATCGCATCTGCAACTACTCCGGCCTTCAATCCGGAGCAAATTGCACCATCCAAGGACGGAGGGATAGACCCCGCCATGGAGGCCGCACTTTCAGTGGCGATGGAGTCGGATACTGAGTTCACCCCTTACGAGAGCCGTGTTGCCGAACCACTGGATTCACCTCCGGCCACGGACTCTGAGCCGCTTACATCCGTGCCCGTCGAATCCGACTGGGCTCCGATCATGGAGTTCACCTCCGCGGATACCTTTCAGCACTCGCCCTTCGGCGATGTGCTAACTTCATTAAGGTCTCTCTCCCTGTCAGGAGAACCTTGGCCGAACTATGTCCGGCTAGAATGGGATGCGGACGATGAAGAAATTCGCTACCCACCCACCACCCACTTAGTAGCCACTGTCGACTATTTAACCAACATGCTCGACTTCGACTCCGAAGACAACGACGGTATGGACGAGGATGCAGGAGACGAGCAGGAACCATCGCCCACAGGGCGCTGGACCGCTTCCTCATCAGACGACATATACATGGTGGACACCCCTAAAGAAGGCAATGGCAACGAGACAGCAGAGGATGACTCCTCCAAGAAGCAACCCAAGCGCCGACGTCAGCGGCGCCGCTCTAAGTCACGCCACAAAAAAAGTAGTGATACCAGCACAGGAGATAATAACACTCCGGATAGTGCCGAAGACAACCACAATCCCCTCCCGCACGATATAGAGCCAGAGGATAAACAAGCTAGCCCTCCAGAGCAGGCAGCAGATGGAGAATCGGAGGAGGACAATTACATGCCTCTCTCCGAAGACGAGGCGATCCTCGGCGACGACGAATTTATCGTGCGTGAGGACCCCGTCGAGCAGGAGCGCTTCAAGCGCCGGTTTATGGCCACAGCAAATAGCCTGAAGAAAAAGGAACAACAGCTTCAAGCTGATCAAGACTTGCTAGCAGATAGATGGACCGAAGTCCTTGCGGCCGAAGAATACGAACTCGAGCGCCCCTCCAAGAGTTACCCAAAACGCAGGTTGCTACCTCACCTCGAGGAGGAAGCATTGACACCTCATTCACCAGTGTACGATGCGGCTGACTAGCCACTGCGTGGCCGAGCCAGAGAGGCGTCTCAGCCTGAAGTTCAGCCTGCACCCCTCCGCCACTCAATCAAAAATACCAAGGCCCGGGACAACACACGGGACCTGCGAGACGTATTGGACAGTAAGGCAAAACTTGCAAGGTCAACATACGGGTCACGAGCACGCGCGCCAACACGGGACGATGATCGTCGCGCCGGATACACCAAAAGCAAATCCGGACGGGCCGAATACAACAGACAAGAGTCATATGAACTGTGTCGTGATATAGCCCGGCACAGAGGCGCCCCACACCCCCTATGCTTCACTGATGAAGTTATAGATCACGAATTCCTGGAGGGTTTCCAACTCGTAAATATCGAATCATATGATGGTACAACAGATCCCGCTGTATGGATTGAGTATTTCCTCCTTCACATCCACATGGCTCGCGGTGATGATCTACATGCCATCAAGTACCTCCCACTAAAACTCAAAGGACCAGCTCGGCATTGGCTAAATAGCTTGCCAGTAGACTCCCTCGGCAGTTGGGAGGATCTGGAAGACGCATTCCTTGACAACTTCCAGGGCACTTATGTGCGACCACCGGATGCTGATGACTAGAGCCATATAACTCAGCAGCCAGGGGAATCGGCCAGACAATTCTGGACTCGGTTCCTGACTAAGAAGAACCAAATTGTCGACTGTCCGGACGCAGAGGCCCTAGCGGCATTCAAGCACAACATCCGTGACAAGTGGCTTGACCGCCACCTTGGCCAGGAGAAGCCGAAGTCTATGGCAGCCCTCACGACACTCGCATGACCCGCTTTTGCGCGGGCGAGGATAGCTGGCTGGCTCGCAGCAATAACACATCAAGGACAACGTCGTAACAGACCAAAGCGCAGCAATAACGGCGACAACACCGAGGATACGGCTATCAATGCCAGATTCAAAGGCTCTAGATCCGGTCAGCGGAAAAAGTCATTTAAAAGAAGTACTCCAGCTCCATCCAGTTTGGATCGTATACTGGATCACTCGTGTCAA
Organism: Triticum urartu; assembly: GCF_056163025.1. Taxonomy (NCBI): domain Eukaryota; kingdom Viridiplantae; phylum Streptophyta; class Magnoliopsida; order Poales; family Poaceae; genus Triticum; species Triticum urartu. The sequence goes on along the minus strand of NC_141874.1, from coordinate 174,330,259 downwards.
ATCCACGGCACCCCCGACAAGCCAGCCAATCACACCAACAGAGAATGTTGGGTGTTCAAGAAGGACGGCAAGTTAAATGCCGAAAACAAGGACAAGGGGCTGCAGAGTGATGACGAGGAGGAGCCCCAGCCGCCGAACACGGGAGGACAGAAGGGGTTCCCCCCACAAGTGAAGACGGTGAACATGATATACGCAACCCACATTCCCAAGAGGGAGAGGAAGCGTGCACTAAGGGATGTCCATGCGATAGAGCCCGTTGCCCCAAAGTTCAACCCATGGTCTGCTTGCTCGATCACCTTTAATCACAGGGACCACCCACTAGTATCCGTCATGGCGGATCCGCCGCACTGGTCCTAGACCCCATCATCGACGGATTTCACCTCACTCGAGTCCTTATGGACGGCGGCAGCAGCCTGAACCTGCTCTATCAGGATACAGTGCGAAAAATGGGCATCGATCCCTTGAGGATCAAACCCACCAAAACCACCTTTAAGGGCGTCATCCCAGGTGTAGAGGCCCATTTCATGGGCTCAATTACATTGGAAGTGGTCTTCGGATCACTGGACAACTTCCGAAGCAAGGAGTTAATTTTTGACATCATCCCGTTTCGCAGTGGCTATCATGCACTGCTCGGACGAACTGCATTTGCAAGATTCAATGCAGTACCGCACGCATACCTCAAGCTCAAGATGCCAGGACCTCGGGGGGTCATAATAGTGAATGGAAACACATAACGCTCGCTCCGCATGGAAGAGCACACTGCGACCCTCGCAGCAGAAGCACAAAGCAGCCTTTCAAGGCAAACCACTAATTCGGAGATATAGCCCCCGAACACATTCAAGCGTGTCCGGAGTAAACTGCAACAGGATCGCCTGGCACGTTCAGAGCTTGCCTAGCAATTCGGCCCCCGTCCCAGTCCCAGTCAAGTGACGAAATCCGTGCTGCGCGTACATAATTATGCACTGAAAATACCATGGACATACATGGGGACACGATCAGGGCATGTCCCGCAATGCGGCTTAACCACCCTAGGGGCTGTATATCTTTATCATTTCTTTTCTGTTTCAGGGCCTAACTCTCTGGAAGCCCTTTCCGGCAGTATGTTTGCCAGACACATTACGGGAAGGAACAACCAAGGCGGCAAGAAGCTAAGATGTACACGGGAACCCCCAGGTGGTCTCTAATAATAATACCCGCTTGCTACTATCCATACGCAGCTTGCCCTTGGATAGGACATTTCGAATAGTCCTATTTTCTGCTTATCGCACTACCTGTACCAGTACGCTTCGACGTATCACTTAAATAACAATGCATAGCATTAGTCTATTATTGCATTGTCATTCTTTTTTTCTCTTATGTCCATTTCCGACAATCCGTACCCGAATTGTACACCAAGGGCTTTCATTTACCCCATATACGGCGCGAGAAGTCCGAACACTTTCGACAGTGCGGCACCCCGAACTTATAGCATTATATGCATCAGCTCTGAATCATGTCTTGGGTCAATAGTTGGGTTTGCCCGGCTCCCATGCTTTGGTACCTTACGTCCCGCTATATCGGCTAAGGTAGCGGTGGGAGAACTACTATGATTGTGTCCCGATTCTTCCGAACGAGCACCTCAGTACAGAAAGCCGAAAACTGGCTATCATAATAAGGCGAGAGACTGGTCGCTGTTCGAGAGGTCTCAAGTCCTTAAAGAGTTTTTCCACTTCGGGCGAGGAGTTGGCCTTGTCCGTCTTAGGCGTGTATAGCACCCCAAATTCGTCATTCCGAATACCAGGGGCTTTGCTAAAATTAAAAATTGTAGACTTCTATGGCTAAGTGAGAGTGATAAAGCATTATAGCCCGATTGCCTGGTTCGTTGCGCTGAACACCTCCCTTGAAGGACCCAAAATTGGGGTAAAGAGTGCTCAGGTTTATCCCAAACACCCTAGTACTAGTTACATGGGGGCTGAAGCCGACGACTGGCCAACTCTCAGATTTTGTAAACGGCCGCACAGAAGGTAATATTTTAAATTAAAAAAGCATTGCATAGCGCAGATGAACTTGTTTCACATTACAGGATCGCATGAGCATGTTCATTCAAAAAATACATCCCTGACACATTCATCCGCCACAAGGCAGGAACCCTTTAGGACACTCTCATAATACATTTCAGGGCAGCGATGCTCCTTGCCCTCCGGTGGCCCCTCTTTCACCAGCTTCACAGCGTCCAGCTTCGCCCAGTGCACCTTCGCTCGGGCAAAAGCCCTGCGCGCACCTTCGATGCAGACGGACCGCTTTATGACTTCAAGCCATGGGCAGGCATCCACGAGCCACCTCACCAGACCGAAGTAGCTGCCGGACAGGGGCTCGCCAGGCCACATCCGGACTATAAGGCCCCTCATGGCCTGTTCGGGCGCCTTGTGAAGCTCGACCATTTGCTTCAGCTGGTCGCTCAAGGGCACGGGGTGTTCGGTCCCAGTATACTGAGACAAGAACAACTTCTTTGTCGAGCTCCCCTCCTCAGCTCGGTAAAACTTCACGGCATCCAGTACACTGCGGGGAAGATCTGCAAACACTCCTGGAGAGCTCCAAACTCGGGTAAGAAAAAGGAAAGTCTCCTTCACGTGCTTGCGTTGCATAATGAATGCCTTACCCGCTGTTATCTTCTTCACCGTATCAATCTCCTGGAGGGCCTTGTGGGCTTCAGCCTTGGCGCTCCGGGCGCTTTCAAGCGCCTGCGCGAGCTCGAACTCTCGCGTCTTAGAGTCAAGCTCCAAGGACTCGTGTTTTTTGGCGAGAGCCTCGAGCTCTGCTGCACCTCGCCCAATCGGGCTTCTTGTTTCTCCCGCTCAATGCGCTCCTCGGCTGCTTTGTCTTCGGCCTCGGACAGCACCTTCTTCAGGGTCGCCACTTCAGTCGTGGCCCCTGGAAAATTCATGATGACCCTGTTACTTTAGACCAGAACTTCTTTTATTTTATATGGACAAGGTATTGCTTACCTTTGCTCTCCTCGAGCTGCCTCTTGGTAAGGCCAAGCTCGTTCTCGGACCGCTCCAGGTCCTTCAGCGCAGAGACCTCCGCAGTACGTGCGGCAGCGGCCAGCAGCAAAGCCTGCATATACACATAGATATATTCTGATTAGACTCCTGAGTCATCATTTCATCCTCTATTCGGCCTTTCTACTCGTATGCCGAACAGAGCATCAGGGGCTACTATCTATGCTGTAATATTTTCTTATATTTTGATTACTTACCTCAAAGCCTGTTAGGAGGCTGGCGCAAGCTTCAGTCAATCCGTTTTTGGCGGACTGAACTTTCCCGATCACCGCACTCATAATAGTACAATGCTCTTCGTCGATGGAAGCGGTTCCAGCAAGTTGTCCGGTGCCTCTGGACAGACAGAGAGCACCGGCATGGGCGGCTTGCCCCCCTTAATGGGGGGTCGCCCGCCGGAGTCCGGAACCACCGAAGATTCCGGTGCAGTGTTCAGCTCGGGGCCGAACCTGGAGCCCACGGGAGTCCGGCTCCCTTTGCGCCAAGGGTCTAGAAGGTCGCCTCGAGGCGCCCCTAGGACTGCCTCCCCTTGGCCCGGTGCCTGTTTAGACAACACCTCGACGTTGTCCATGGGGCAAGTGGTGGAGGCGGTCGGAAGAGAACCGATGTTCATATCCGACGAGTCCAACGAACCGATCGACGAAGATACGTCGAGATGAGCTCGGGACGGACTGCATAATCATGTTCGGCATGAGGAGAAGCAGTGCAGTAAAACATACCATGAATTACTATGGTGTCCGGATACCTACGACTTCGCCAGGGGCTTGAACCTGGGTAGCCACTCGTCGCCGCTGTAGGCGGCCGTCGCGGAGCAGTCTAGAGGGAAGGTCCTGCCCTTCTTGGACCCTTCAGCCTCCCCGGTTGGGTCGGTCTTCCTTTTCTTGTCTCCCCGGCTGGGGGGGAGAACTTTCCTCTTCCTCCTCCTCGTTTTCGTGGGAAGAGGGCTCGTCGGAGTTATCGGACAATGAGTCCGATACAACCTTGCGCCGGAGACCCTTTCGGGTCCCCGCGACCTTCTTCTTGGCCTTCTTCACCGGCACCTCGTAAGGTGAAGGAACCAGCATCTCCGTTAGGAGAGCATCTGCAGGATCTTCCGGCAGGGGGCGGGGCAATCGATCTGCTCCGCTGTCTTCACCCTGGCCTGAAAACGGCATGGAAGGCTTAAATCCCGCACATAATTAAATTGGGCAAATGGATACCCTGTGAAGTATAAAAACTTACCGGATTGGCACGGCGCTTTGTGCTGTGTCCGCGGTCCTCGGTGAGGGAAGGAGGTACCTCGGCGCCCTTGAACAACACCCTCCATACGTCCTCGTGCGTCGTGTCATAGAGCTCTCGCAGAGTTTGGTGTTTGGTCAGGTCGAACTCCCACAAGTTGAATACCCGTTGTTGACACGGGAGAATCCGGCGGAAGAGCATGACCTCGACCACATTGACAAGCTTGATTTTCTTGCTCGTCATGTTCTTGATGCAGGTTTGGAGTCCGGTCAGCTCTACCGAGTAACCCCAGGACAGGCCCTTCTCTTTCCATGAGGTGCACCGTGTGGGGATTCCAGATCGAAATTCGGGGGTCTCCACCCAATTGGTGTCGCGCGGCTCAGTGATGTAGAACCACCCCACTTGCCACCCCTTTATGGTCTCCACATAGGAGCCTTCAAGCCAGGTGACATTAGGCATCTTGCCCACCATGGCGCCTCCGCACTCCGCTTGATGGCCGACCACCACCTTCGGTTTGACATTGAAGGTCTTCAGCCACACGGCGAAATGGGGCTTGATGCGGAGGAAGGCCTCGCACGCGATGATAAACGCCGAGATATTGAGGATGAAATTGGGGGCCAGATCATGAAAATCCAGCCCGTAGTAGAACATGAGCCCACGGACAAACGGGTGGAGATGAAATCCCAGTCCGTGGACAAAGTGGGTAAGAAAAACTACCCTCTCATGGAGTTTGGGCGTTGGGATGATCTGCCCTGCATCTGGCAGCCGGTGCGCGATATCCGCGGCCAGATATCCGGCTTCTCGTAACTTTTTGATGTTCTCCTCCGTGACGGGGGGACCATCCACTTGCCTCTTTCTCCGGACATGCTTGGAGTGGTTTGAGAAGAAGAACGCGAGCTTGGGCGCTAGAGCTCGAGTGTGCGGGAATGGGTAAGCAAGGAGGAAGAAGGCGTGGGTGAAAAGTGTGAATCGTTGTCCCTTTATAAGGGCGGAGGAGGAGATGCGCCTCCCACTTGCCTGGTAAAATTGCTTATTCTCCAAGCGCCGTAATTGATGGCGCGGTTGGGTTACCCACGTCCGTATTGATGAGAATCCCGTAATAAGGGGAACACGATCTCTGCTTTGACAAGACGTGTCAAGAAAACCGCCTCGTGATATGTGCGGTGCTGGTTGAGAAAAACGGTTCGAATAATGACCGGGCCATGGCGTGATGTCATGCTGTCAAAACGTGTCAGTAGATTAGATTTGTGGAAATATTATTCTCTCTACGGTGGTATGTGGAACTTGTTTTGCAGAGCCGGACACTATCCTTGAGTTCAAAATCATCCATGGAGTATTCGGAGGAGGAACCCGCCTTGCAATGCCGAAGACAATACTGCATGCCGGGCTCATCATCATTGAAGCCTGGTTCAGGGGCTACTGAGGGAGTCCTAGATTAGGGGGTCTCCAGACAGCCAAACTATGTCCTTTGGCCGGACTGTTGGACTATGAAGATACAAGATTGAAGACTTCGTCACTTGTCCGGATGGGACTCTCCTTGGCATGGAAGGCAAGCTAGGGAATACGGATATGTAGATCTCCTCCCTTGTAACCGACTCTGTGTAACCCTAGCCCCCTCCGATGTCAATATAAACCGGAGGGTTTAGTCCGTAGGACAACAGACAATCATACCATAGGCTAGCTTCTAGGGTTTAGCCTCTATGATCTCGTGGTAGACCAACTCTTGTAATACTCATATCATCAAGAACAATCAAGCAGGACGTAGGGTATTACCTCCATCAAGAGGGCCCGAACCTGGGTAAACATCATGTCCCGTGCCTCCTGTTACCATCCGCCTTAGACGCACAGTTCAGGACCCCTACTAAACTAAAGTAACTATTCGTCCTTGGCCCTCCCAGCCACAGATGATCCACAACAGACCTCATGGCAAGTACGGACAACCTATGGAGCTCGGCCCACTCGGCCATTTGCTCATTCAACAGCAGCGGACGCACTGGAGCATGGAACTGTGACCAGAACAGCTTTTCCACTTCGCGATCTTTTTGATCCTTGAAGTACTCGGCTGCATCAGCAGCACTTGCCGCCAAATCCATGTAGGCGTCCGCAGAATTCCATAGTTGATCAAGAGGTGCATACTTCGGATCCTCTTCGTACCTAAGCGAGCTATGTCCCTAAGCCATGGTTCCCCTACTCCCATCCCATCCGCCCACCCATTCGTACACCGAGGCCGGCAAAACCCGCGAAGCCCCACACCCTCCTCCGTCCGCCACCCAGCCAGAGCCTCTTCCCCGACGACGTCCCTCATCCACCGTATCGGATGGGGATCTGTCGTCGATGTGGTCGTCCCATCGGTTCAGTCACCCCATCCTCCACCTCCAAGGAGCTGCCCCGACGTTCCCCTCATCTTTCGCGCCACCTCCATTGCCACACCGCCGTCTTCACCTGCACCACCGGAAGAGCATAATCATCACCGTTTCGTTAGATGAAGTTGCGGCCTAATCGGCGCCACCAAAGAGGTTGTACACTAATCGCCGCATTTTCTTCTTGATTTGATCTCACGGTGCTGCCGGCGATCGGTCCCGAGCCGACACGGCGTGGCGCCAACCACGGCGGCGTCGCCGGCCCCTTCCTCCACGATGTCGCTCCCTCGGCGGCGACGTCCACATCAGTAGGAGATGCTGCTGCTTTAGCTCTCGCTCGCGTTGCTGCTCTGCTCTTGCTCTCAGTCCCCTGCCTGGTCTGCTCTTGCTCGCGCTGCTGCTCTCGCTCTTGCTCTTGCTTGCGATGCTGCTACGATTTAGCTACACTTCAGTCGACTGAATCGACTTTTGGGTCAGTCGATTTCAAGGGGTGGGGCGCTCACCGGAGTTAAGGAAGAACCAGCCACAGCGGGGAGGGGGGCTCGCCGGAGAGGTACCCCACTATCTATCTTAGGGTTCAGGGTGGGGGCGGTGGTGGGGCGGTGGCGTGGGATCACCGGAGAAAAAGCTCGGCACAGCGGGGCCCATAGGGATGGCTGGGGCGACGGCGGACCGGCGGTGGGGAGTGTTTTCAGGGCGGGCGGGGCGGCGCACCACCGGCCGCGGGTGGCGGGGGGCGGCTATTTGGCCGGTGCTGGCTAGCAGCTCAGGGGGGTAGAGGTTGAAGATGAACTGCAGGCCCTTCATTTCGTATCCAACGGCTGCAAAATCGACTAACCAGAGATGAAAAATTTAGTCGATTGACGTGTAGCCTCACCTCTAGTGCGTTCAGTTTCGACGGCAAAATTTAGTTTCGACAGTTAAGTTCAGTTTCAACAGTTAAATTCAGTTTCGACAGTTAAGTTCAGAGATGAGCGGCGGATGTATACATCTAGCACTTTGTGGTTATGTATTTTACGTCATCTATTGGAGATGCTATTAGAATTCCACTCGAATTAACCTTGTCTCTCTTGTCCTGCTTCAGCCTCGGTGTCGTACAACTCACCGGAGCTGCTCCAACGACGAAACCCTCCATCACAGCGGAGCAGTACCTCAGGCTCCATCTCCAGACGCCTAAGATCTTCTTCCCCTCCTCCGACAGCCAAGTCAGCCAGAGCATCCTCACCGGCCAACCCAATCACGTTGAGATCGACATGGCTTCACCAAAGAGGTTGTACACTTCTTGAAGTTTGACTTAATCTGACCATGCTTCTTTGCATCCTGTGATCTTCCAATTCTTGTGAACCAAACACCCAGATTGGTAGAAATCCTGTGTTTTTAAATTCTCTGTTTTGCACGTGCATTCCTATCCTATTCCTGTCTATTTCCTATCCCTGCATTGTTAGAATCCTCAAATTCAAACAAGCCCTTACACAATTACTTCTGTTACAGATGTGTGTCAAAGAAAACCTTGTGTGGTTTGTCATGCTCCTGCGGTGCTGTGTTCCACCCCAGCTCAGCTGCTCTAATGACGGAAGGGTTCACCACAGCAGGGATCCGCTCTCCAGACTGTCTTTCGCCGCCTCAGATCCTCTTCCCCGCTGCCGGTAGCCACAACAACTGCATTGCCATCATCAACTGAGCAGATGACCTTGAGGACTACACGGGTCCTCAAGAGAGGTCGCACTCTTCCGTACCTGCTTACGTTATGCATTGCTTAATATGATGACATGCTACTTTGTCGTCGTGTTCACCTATTAGACTCCAACTCAGGTCCAAACTTATGATGAAACTTGAGTTTTTAAATGGTTGTGGGGTACTTATTGGGGCAGGAATCAGTACTATCTGGTTAATCTCGGGTGTCTACTATGAGTTTCATGTTGGGTGCAAACAAACATTGAAGGAGCCATTATGTGTATTTTTTAACTAAAGCTATTATCTGCCTGCTATCATTTGTTTTGGGTCTATCCATAGTTTGCTACCATCACTCTGGATTTGTGCATGCACTCCTTAAATAATCTCACTATGTTTTATTCCTATGCATGTCAGTTATTGTACACAATGGAACTGAACATGTAGAGCAAAAGAGAAAAGCCTTGCATGGCAATAAAATTTCATGCAGACGTCGCTCCATGGTGGGCGCAAAGGCAGCCCCCTCCACCTATTTCAGATCGTAATCAAGAGGAATAAAACTGTTCTGAGGGGGATTCAGAAGCAGAAGACCACTCTGATTTACCCCATGAGGTCTTCGCTCTAACTTGGCATGCTGATGTTGGTAAAAATCATGCATATGGTGCTTTGCATTGCTTACTGTATACGTCAAAGATGTCATCTGCTTAGTTTAGACATGCTTTGTGTCAATGCCATCTGTTTAGTTTCTTTATCGTATATGTGAATCATGCAATGCCATCTTGTTAGCCAGGCATCATATATGTGAATTTTTCAATGCCACCCCGGTTAGCCAGTCATCTTATATGTGAATTATATCATGACATCATTTTTTTATTACGTGTTAAATTTGGCAACAATTTTAGTCATTCAATTACTCTTCCTGTGCATCAGCCATTCGGCATGGTCATGGAAAAATCTGGAGTGGAAACAAGGACTTCGAAGCAGACAATGCTATCTGACGAAGCGCATGTCTTGCTGGTTACAGATAGCTCCCTAGAGGAGGATTCAGAGACAGATGACCAGTCCTACCCCCCCCCCCCCCGAGGTGCATGCTCTAACTTGGCAAGGTTATGTTGCTCATATCGTGCGTATGGTATCTTGCATTGCTATGTCATTTGCTTAGCTTAGACATGCTTTGTGTGAATGCCACATGTTTAGTGTCTAATTACCATATATGTGAATTATGCAATGCCATCTTGTTGCAAGACATTATATATGTGAATTATGCAATGCTATCTTGTTGCAAGGCATTATATATGTGAATTATGCAATGCCATGTTGTTTAGCCAAGCTCATATATGTGAATTATATCATGACGTCCTTTTTTGTATTTCTCATTGCTTTTGTCAACAATGTTTGTATATTCAACTGCTCTTCCTGTGCATCAGCCATTTGAATTGGTGATGGAGAAATCTGATGTGAAAACAAGGTCTTCAGAGCAGACAATGCTACCTGGTGAAGCAGATATCTTGTTGGTTACAGATAGCTCTTCAGAGAAGGATTCAGAGGCAGATGACCGGTCCTATTATCCCTCCGAGGTGTATGCTCAAACTTGGCAGGGTTATATTATTCATATCATGCATATGTTGTATTGCAATGCTTAGTTTTTACCTCATATACACGATATTGAATGCCATCTCCTTAGTTGACACATCATATATGCGATTGCCCTCTGCTCTTCCTTAGTATATAAATCATATATTTGAATTATATCATGCCATGATGTTTACATAGACAACATGTATCTGAATTATGGCATGCCAACCCATTTTCTAAAGACATAATATAGTTATATCATCTCATCCTGTTCACACTTCACATAGCCATCATATTTTGAATTATGTCATTCTATCTGTGAATTATATCATGCCATCATGTTTCCATCAATGGCATGTTTGTAATTTATGGCATGCCAACCACATTAATAGACACATCGTAAAGTTATATCATGTCATCCTATTTACATAGTCATCATATTTTGAAGTATGTCATTCTATCCTGTTTAGTTAGCCATCATACATGTGAAATTGTGTCATGCTATCCTGTTTCATTAGCCATCATATATGTGAAATTATGTCCTGCTATTCTGTTTGGTTAGACAACATAAATGTGAATTATTTCATGCCATGTTTTCTTCCCTACTATCCATTGCACCTGTATATCTTACAATGTCTATACATTCAATTACTTTTCTTGTTTATCTGCCATTTCAATTGGAGGGGGTGATGGCAGTATCTGTGGGAGTAAAAACACGATCTTCAGAAAATATCGTTGTCGGTGTCAAAACCGGCGGATCTCGGGTAGGGGGTCCCGAACTGTGCGTATAAGGCGGATGGTAACAGGAAGCAGGGGACACGATGTTTTACCCAGGTTCGGGCCCTCTTGATGGAGGTAAAACCCTACGTCCTGCTTGATTTATTCTTGAAGAGTATTACAACAGTTGATCTTCCACGTGATCGGAGAGGCTAAATCCTAGAAGCTAGCCTATGGTATGATTGTATGTTGTCCTACGGACTAAAACCCTCCGGTTTATATAGACACCGGAGGGGGCTAGGGTTACACAAGGTCGGTTACAAAGGAGGAGATATACATATCCATATTTCCTAGCTTGCCTTCCACGCCAAGTAGAGTCCCATCCGGACACGAGATGAAGTCTTCAATCTTGTATCTTCATAGTCTAACAGTCCGGCCAAAGGATATGGTCCGGCTGTCCGGAGACCCCCTAATCCAGGACTCCCTCAGTAGCCCCTGAACCAGGCTTCAATGACGATGAGTCTGGCGCGTAGTATTGTCTTCGGCATTGCTAGGCAGGTTCCTCCCCCAAATACACCACGGAAGAATTTTAATACAAGGATAGTGTCCGACCCTACAAAATAAGTTCCACATACCACCGTAGAGAGAATAATATTTCCACAAATCTATTCTGCTGACTTGTTTTGGTAACATGACATTATGCCATGGCCCGGTGATTATTCGAACCGTTTCCTTCAACTAGCCCCGCACATAACGCGAGGCAGTTCTTGACACGTCTTGTCAAACTAGAGATCGTGTCCCCCTTATTACGGGATTCTCATCAATACGGGCATGGGTAACCCAACCGCGCCCAGGACTCCTAGATTTTAGGCAAGTCCCAAACGGCCACGAGGAGGACGCTTTATATTCACCCTCTTTATAAAGGGTCAAGGTTTTTACTGTTTTCCTCCCGTGCTCAATCGAATCCTTCCCCCACCTTGAGTTCTAACACCCAAAGCCCAGGTCAGGTGCTTCAGACCTTCAATCATGTCTGGATCCAGCCTCGAGGGCCGGTGGATGCCCTCCTCCATCACGGAAGAGGATATCAAGAAGTTGAGGGAGGTAAGATACTTGACCGCTGAAGTCTCGCATCGGCTGCCCGCCCGAGGGCAGGTCGTCCCTTCTCCCGAACCCAACGAAGACATCGTGTTCATCTCCCACTTCCACCGAGGACTAGGCCTCACTTTGGATCCCTTCATAAGGGGTTTGATGTTCTATTGCGGGTTTGATTTCCATGATCTAGCCCCGGATTCCTTTCTCCACATCTCAGCATTTATTGTCGTATGTGAGGCCTTCCTCCGCATTACCCCTCACTTCGGCCTGTGGCTCAAGACCTTTGATGTGAAGCCGAAGACGGTTGAGGGGCAGTATGCAGCGTGCGGAGGTGCATTAATAAGCAAGATTGCTGGAGCTCCGTGGCCAAAAGGTTCCTTTCTAGAGGTGTCCGGATTATGGCAAAGGGAGTGGTTCTACATCACCGCTCCCCGAAGTGCCAAGTGGGTAGCTCCCCCCGCCTTTCGCTCGGGCCCTCCACCACAACCGATGTCATGGATCAGCAGGGGGCTGAGCTGGGGTCCAGCTAAGGATGTGCCCATACCGCAGAGCCGCATCCGGGATCTCTTCGAGGGAGATTTTAGTTTGGTTATGGTAGCGCAAGTCATGTTGGTTCATCAAGTCCAGCCTTGCAAACGCCGTCCCCTCCGTTTATGGGAATTCAACCCAGAAGGACCGCGCGCTATTCAGAATTTCCTCGGCCTGACGCACGAGGAGATGTACAATTCGTTCTTTGGACCCCAGATAGAGTGTCCGGACACCTCCGAGGATGTGGGCCTGAGCAGCAACCGCACCGCGGCCCAAGTAAGTAACCCTCTAGCCGAACACACTGTCTTTCTTTTATCATGACATCATTCTGAAGGATCGCTCTTTGACCAGGACTGGATAGCAAAGGCGAAGATGATCAGGTGTTCGGCCCCCCTTCCCGAAGGCTTGGACAATCTAGTGCTGGAAAAGATGCTCGAGCCAGCACCTTGCCTGGTGCCCGCAAAGGAAGATGAAGCGGGGAATAAAGAGGGCCAAAGCGGGCCTCCACCGCTATCTGTTCCAACCGAGCGAACGAGCGCCTTCGTGAGGGAGGATAGCCAAGAGAAGGAGTCTGACATTCCTTCGCTCCGGGGGAGGAAGAGGACTACCTCTGATGATCCAGAAACCAAGGTTTCCAAATGGGAGAAGAAAACTCCACCAGAGGGTCCCATCTCGGAGGGTGCTTTTGCCGCACAAATTTCATGCGGGGATCAGCCCTCTAACGAGTCGTAAGTGATCAAAATTTACTTAATAGTAGAGATACTCTACCTTACTTCCGAGGAAAATAACCGAAGCATTTATCTTGTAGTTTGGATCTTAGCCCTTCTCAACAGAGCTCGTCTTCAGGGGACCTTCTTCCGGAGATGATGGAGAGCGAAACGCCTCCCCCGGACTCCCCCGCTCAAGAAGCGGGCGACCTTGAAGTGTCTTCATGGAGGGCCTCTCCGGATCTGGTGAGGACAGAAGATAATCCCATACTCACCCAAAGTCCCCAGCATCCGGCTCTTGAAGAGGGCAGACAAAAGAGTCCGGTGCCATCTAGTATGCGGTCGGACGTACTGAGGGATCTGCTGAAGCGAGCGACCATCTCGGAAGAACACCGTGCGTTGATGGGTACGGTGATGGAAAGGATTTCGTCCGCCGAAAGCGGGTTGCATGACGCCTTTATGAGTCTACTAACGGGCTTTGAGGTACGTAAAATAACATATCATTGTGATAGTACCGCACAGTTTTAGGTGTGCCCTGTGTAGATAGTAGCCCCTGAGACTCTAGTTGTCACCGGGAACGACGGCAAACAGAGGATCGTAGTCCCAGGTAATAACCATACCGCCTTTATGCGCAGGTAGTGGAAGCTCCGGTGGCTAGCCGGACTCATGAGTTTGCCGAACTAAAGCGGCAACTGGATGCGGCGGATGCCGACATCGAGCTTGTTAACAAGTGGCTTGACGAGGCACAGGGTAAGTGATATTTTCTGGTGAATGTCACGTAGTAAGAGCAGTGTGATGCCAGTATCTTTAATATTGTGTGACTGCAGATGGAGCTGCCACCGTGGAGACCCTTCGGGCGGAAATTGTCCGAGCCAAAGAACAAGCAAGGAGTAGTAATGCGGCTGCTTTGAAGGCGGCCAAAGAGTTAAGAGCCGAGAAGGCCGCGCATTGCAAGAGCAAAGAGAAAATGGCCAAGACGGCTGTAAAGTTAAAAGACACTGCCGACCATTGCCAGTTCCTTGAGGAAGAAAACCGAGCGAAGGCGACTGTCGGTGTCAAAACCGGCGGATCTCGGGTAGGGGGTCCCGAACTGTGCGTCTAGGCGGATGGTAACAGGAGGCAGGGGACATGATGTTTTACCCAGGTTCGGGCCCTCTTGATGGAGGTAAAACCATACGTCCTGCTCGATTTATTCTTGATGATATGGGTATTACAAGAGTTGATCTACCACGAGATCTGAGAGGCTAAACCCTAGAAGCTAGCCTATGGTATGATTGTATGTTGTCCTACGGACTAAAACCCTCCGGTTTATATAGACACCAGAGAGGGCTAGGGTTACACAAGGTCGGTTACAAAGGAGGAGATATCCATATCCGTACTGCCTAGCTTGCCTTCCACGCCAAGTAGAGTCCTATCCGGACACGGGACGAAGTCTTCAATCTTGTATCTTCATAGTCCAACAGTCCGACCAAAGGATATAGTCCGGCTATCTGGAGACCCCCTAATCCAGGACTCCCTCAGTAGCCCCTGAACCAGGCTTCAATGACGATGAGTCCGGCACGCAGTGTTGTCTTCGGCATTGCAAGGCGGGTTCCTCCTTCGAACACATCATAGAAGAGTTTGAATACCAGGATAGTGTCCGACCCTGCAAAATAAATTCCACATACCACTGTAGAGAGAATAATATTTCCACAAATCTTAATCTGCTGACACGCTTTGGCAACATGACATCAGGCCATGGCTCAGTGATTATTCGAACCGTTTTTCTTCAACCAGCTCCACACATAACGCGAGGCGGTTTCTTGACACGTCTTGTCAAAGCAGAGATCGTGTTCCCCTAATTACGGGATTCTCATCAATACGGTCGTGGGTAACCCAACCGTGCCTAGGACTCCTAGATTTTAGGCAAGTCCCAAACGGCCACTAGGAGGACGCTTGATATTCACCCTCTTTATAAAGGGACAAGGCTTTTACTTTTCTCCCTCCCATGCTCAATCGAATCCTTCCCCCGCCTCGAGTTCTAACACCCAAAGCCCAGGTCGGGTGCTTCGGACCTTCAATCATGCCCGGATCTAGCCTTCATGGCCGGTGGATGCCCTCCTCCGTTACTGAAGAGGATATCAAGAAGGTGAGGGAGGCCAGATACCTAACCGCCGAGGTTTCGCATCGGCTGCCTGCCCGAGGGCAGGTCGTCCCTACTCTCGAACCCAACGAGAACGTTGTGTTCATCTCCCACTTCCTCCGAGGTCTAGGCCTCACTCTGGATCCCTTCGTTAGGGGTTTGATGTTCTATTACGGGCTAGATTTCCACGATCTAGCCCCGGACTCCTTTCACCACATCTCGGCATTTATTGTCATATGTGAGGCCTTCCTCCGCATTACCCCTCACTTCGGCCTGTGGCTCAAGACCTTTGACGTGAAGCCGAAGATGGTCGAGGGGCAACATGTAGCGTGCGGAGGCGCATTAATAAGCAAGATCGCTGGAGCTCCATGGCCAAAGGGTTCCTTTCCAGAGGTGTCCGGATTATGGCAACGGGAGTGGTTTTACATCACAGCTCCCAGAAGTGCCAAGTGGGTGGCTGCCCCTGCTTTCCGCTCGGGCCCTCCACCACAACTGATGTCATGGATTAGCAGAGGGCTGAGCTGGGGTCCAGCCAAGGACGTGCCTATACTGCAGAGCCGCATTCAAGATCTCTTCGAAGGAGATTTCAGTCTGGTTATGGTGGTGCAAGTCATGCCGGTTCGTCGAGTCCAGCCTTGCAAACACCGGCCCCTCTGCATGTGGGAGTTCAACCCAGAAGGACCGCGCACTATTAAGAATTTCCTCGGCCTGACGCACGAGGAGATGTATAAATCATTCTTTGGACCCCAAATAGAGTGTCTGGATACTACCGAGGACGTGGGCCTGAGCAGCAACTGCACCACCGACCAAGTAAGTAATCCTCTAGCCAAACACACCGTCTTCCATTCATCATGACGTCATTCCGAGAAATTGCTCTTTGACCAGGACTGGCTAACAATGGCGAAGATGATTCGGTGTTCGGCCCCCCTTCCTGAGGGTTTGGACAATCCGGTACTGGAAAAGATGCTCGAGCTAGCGCCTTGCCCGGTGCCCTCAAAGGAAGATAAAGGGGGGAATAATGAGGGCGAAAGCGGGCCCCCACCACTACCAATTCCAACTGAGGGAATAAGCGCCTCCGTGAAGGAGGATAACCAAGGGGAAGAATCTAACATTCTCTCGCTCCGGGGAAGGAAGAGGACTGCCTCTGAAGAGCTGGAAACCAAGGCTTCCAAACGGGAGACGAAGTCTCCACCAGAGGGTCCTGCCTCGGAGGGTGCTCTTGCCGCACAAAGTCCGTGCGGGGATCAGCCCTCTAACGAGCCGTAAGTGATACAAAATGCTTAACAGTAAAGATATTATACCTTACTTCCGAGGAAAATAACCGAAGCGTTTATCTTGCAGTACGGATCTTGGCCCTTCTCAACAGAGCTCGTCTTCAGGGGATCTTCTTCCGGAGATGATGGAGAGCGAAACGCCTCCCCCAGACTCACCCGCTCAAGAAGCGGGCGACCTTGAGGTGTTGTCACGGAGGGCCTCCCCGGGTCTGGTGAGGCCAGAAGATAATCCTATGGTCACCCGAAGTCCCCAGTATCCGGCCCTTGAAGAGGGCAAACAAAAGAGTCCGGCGCCGTCTGGTATGCGGTCGGACGCACTGAGGGATCTGCTGAAGCGAGCGACCATCTCGGAAGAACATCGTATGTTGATGGGCACGGTGATGGAAAGGATTTCGTCCGCCGAAAGCAGGTTGCATGATGCCTTTATGAGTCTACTAACGGGCTTTGAGGTACGTAAAATGATATACATTTGTGATAGTACCGCACATTTTTAGGTGTGCCCTGTGTAGGTAGTAGCCCCTGAGACTCTGGTTGTCGCAGAGAACAGCGGCAAATAGAGGATCGTAGTCCCAGGTAATAACCATACCTCTTTTATGTGCAGGTGGTGGAAGCTCCGGTGGCTAGCCGGACTATTGAGTTTGCCGAACTAAAGCGGCAACTGGATGCGGCAGATGCCGACATCGAGCTTGTTAACAAGCGGCTTGATGAGGCACAGGGTAAGGGATGTTTTCTGGTGAATATCACATAGGAAGAGCAGCTGATGCCAGTATCTTTAATATGTTGTGACTGCAGATGGAGCTGCCACCGTGGAGACCCTTCGGGCGGAACTTGCCCGAGCCAAAGAACAAGCAAGGAGTAGTAATGTGGCTGCTTTGAAGGCGGCCGAAGAGTTGAGAGCCGAGAAGGCCGCGCATTGCGAGAGCAAAGAGAAATGGGCCAAGATGGCTGTAAATTTAAAAGACACTGCCGACTGTTGCCAGTTCCTTGAAGAAGAAAACCGAGCGAAGGCGACGGACCTTGAAAAGGCCACAATGGCGACCAAAGACACCAGCTCTGCTATGAGAGAGAAGAAGGAGGAGCAGCGTGAAGCCAGGGATATTGTGGCTGGGAAGCCCTTTATGCTGCGGACGAAGTTCGGAGATCCGTGGTATGCCCCTCTGGATCGGCTGTGGAGTTCGGCAGACGCATATCTGGACTTGGCGGCGAGCGCTGTCGATGCGGCCGAATACTTCCGAGATCAAACAGATCGGGAAGTGGACAAGCTGTTCTGGTCACAGTTTAACATTCCAGAGCGTCCGCTTCCATTGACCGATCAGCTAGCTGAATGGGCCGAACTCAATAGGTTGTCCGGACTCGTCATGAGGTCTGTCGTGGATCAGCTGTAGCCGAAAAGCCAAAGCCGAACAGTTATTTTAGCCTGGTGCAGCAGTTCCTTGGTGCGGTGCCACACATCAATGCGATGAAGAGGTCGGCGTGCATAGAAGGCTCGCGGATGGCCCTTGCCCGTGTCAAAGCATACTGGGCGGAGATGGATGCTACCACTGCTGCGGCGCAGGGTTCGGCCATAGGGCGAGTGGCTGCTGAGCACTATTTTGAAGAATTTCTTGAGGGTGCTCGTTTGATAGAGGCCCAGTGCTCGAAGAATATTATGTTTGAGTGACATGTATTCCCATTGTAAAAACAATGTTTTAGTAAATTTATCAAGGCTGTATTTATACTTTTGCCCGAAAGTAATATGATGCCTCCTGTGCGGCCATTTACATATGTATATCCTGAAAGATTGCAGTCGTCGGCTTCAGCCCCCACGCATATAATGCGGGGGTGTTCGCAGAAGACGCGTGTACACACTTAATCCAATGTCTTGGTCCTATTAAGGAGGTGATAGCGCAGCGAACTAGGCAACCGGACTATAATGCTTTAACACTTTCACTTAGCCAGAGGAGTTTGACAGTGGGGCTACTATATAGCCCCAGGTGGCTCCGCACTAAACCGAATTCGGGGTGCGTACATGCCTAGCCAGGAAAATGCCCTTCGTTACGGCGGAGGAATTCTAAGATTCTGATAGGTCATCGAGTGGTTGACCAGTCTCACGCTATATCATGACAGTCAGTTTTCGGCTTTCTCTACTGAGGTGCTCGTCCGGATGAACCAGGGCACAATCGCAGTAGTTCTCCTGGTGCCTCCTTAGCCGATATAGCAAAACGTAAGGCAGCAAAACACAGGAGTAGGGCAAACCCAACATTTGACCAAAGACATGATTCGGAGCTGATGCATATAAGGCCAAACTCGCGACGCCGAACACTCCCTAAGGTATTCGTTCTTTATGGTGTAAACCGAGCCTAAACAGTGCCCTTTGTAAGAAGCCCCTGGTGTCCAGGTACGTGCATTATTCTGATGTGGCCACATGCCAAGACGTCAGCATCCTTCTCAATTGTACTGAGAATCCGAGGGATGTGTATCAACAAGAGACAGTAAAAAAGGCTGACGCAGGGTCTTAATCTAGAAAGAATCCTTGGAACGGGTCCCTGTTGCACGTCTGCGCCTGTGTCTCCGTTGTGCTGTATCATGGACGGGTGTAGCACGATGGTCATCTATAAAAGAGAGGAACTTAGGTGAAAAGTTGTCGTGTAAAAAGGTAGGTTTAAAGAACCATGTACAATTCAAGATGAGTAAAAATTGCCACTTGTCTGCGCGCGTTGAGTCCCTTGTATTTGTAATAGGGGTGTGGCCATCAAACCTGTATGAATTGCATATAGCTGCGTCGGACTCGTCTAACCGTGTCCATAGTCTTGACAACCTATCGAATGCTATAGTTGGTGAGGCCGTTTTAGTGTGCGGCTGCCAAGGCAGCCGCACTCTCTTCGGCACGCAGGGATCGCTCAATATTTCCATTTACTGTAATGATGCCACATGGACCGGGCATCTTAAGCGTGAGGGAAGCGTAATGCGGTATTGAATTAAAGCGAGCGAAAGCTTCGCGTCCAAGTAGTGCTTGATAGCCACTTTGGAACGGAGCAATGTGGAAGGTTAAATTTTCACTACGGAAGTTATCGGGGAAGCCAAATATAACCTCTAGTAGCAGGGAGCCCGTGCAATGAGCCCCTGGGCCTGGCGTTACTCCTTTAAAGGTAGTATTGTTGTGGCAAATTTTCGTTGGGTCTATCCCCATTTTGTGGATTGTGTCTTGATATATCAGGTTTAGACTGCTGCCACCGTCCATCAGGACTCGTGTGAAGTGGTATCTGTCAATTATTGGATCTAATACCAAGGCAGCCCATCCTGCGCGCCGGATACTTGCCGAGTAATCCTGATGGTCGAAGGTGATCGGTTGAGACGGCCAGTGGCAGAACTCCGCGGTGATAGGCCCTTGGGCATATTTATCTGGGAGTGCCGCTTTGTTTCTCCCCTTTATCACGTGTAACACGCTTACTGTTTTGACTTCTAGTGGAAATTACTTCTATTCCGCAGTGCTTTGCTTGCGAGGCTCATCCTCGTCTTCGCTTGGTGTATCCTGCCCCTTATGTTCGGCGTTGAGCTTGCCGGACTGCTTGAAGACCCAACATTCTCTGTGGGTATGATTTGCAGGTTTATCGGGGGTGCTATGGATCTGACATATTTGGTCCAGAATTTTGTTTAGGCTGGACAGTTCATCTCTGGCACCTTTAGAGGGCGGCTTTTACTGACCTGGCCGAGAGCTTCTGAATCCGGCGTTTACCGCCGTGCTCTTCGGGTTGTCTTCTTTATTCCGGTGCTTATTATTTTTGCTGCGTCGTGATTTCCCGTTTCTATCTCTAAATTTGGATGTACTTGGGTCGCTGGTGCTGCATCGGGCTAGCCAGCTGTCCTCGCCCGCACAAAAGCGGGTCATGAGGCTTGTTAATGCTGCCATAGTTCTCGGCTTTTCTTGGCCGAGGTTGGTAAGCCATTCGTCTCGGATGCTATGCTTAAAAGCTGCCAAGGCTTCGGCGTCCGGACAGTCGACTATTTGGTTCTTTTTAGTGAGAAATCCGTTCCAAAGCTTTCGGGCTGACTCTCCGGGCTGTTGAGTTATATGACTTAAATCGTCCGCATCCGGAGGTCGGACATAAGTCCCTTGAAAATTTGCCCAAAAAGCGTCTTCGAGCTCTTCGCAGCTTCCAATGGAGATTTCGGGGAGGCTTTTATGCTAGTGCCGAGCTGGCCCTTTGAGTTTGAGGGGTAAATACTTAATGGCGTGGAGATCATCTCCTCGAGCCATATGGATATGGAGGATATAGTCCTCAATCCAGACCCCAGAGTCTGTTGTTCCGTCGTATGCCTCTATGTTTACGGGTTTGAATCCCTCTGGAAATTCATGGTCCAGCACCTCGTCGGTGAAACATAGGGGGTGTGCGGCACCACTGTATCTGGGTGTACCGTGGTGTTTGGATGTTTGTTGTGTTGCATCGTATGCTGGAGCGCGCTTGCGTGGTCCATAGATGGATCTGGTTGTGACGTCCTTTTGATGCGAGCCCTCGCGTGGATCGCGTATTGGCTTATGTGCGGCGTTGTTTGTCGCTCTATGTTGGCCGTGAGGTCGTCTATCCGGCCAGATGGCCGTTTTAATTTTTGGTTGCGGGGGATCTAAGGCCTCCTCATCGAATTCAGGTAGCAACTTCCGTTTCGGGTAGCTCTTGGTGTGGCAATTACCGCCGTACTTCGCTGTTGTGTTGAGTACTTTACTCCATCTGATTTTGAGTGTGTCTTGCGCAGCCTTGAGCCTTTGCTTCTGCTTTTTTAGACTCCTCGCGGTGGCAACAAGCCTTTGATGGGCATTCTGTTGCTCCGAGTGTCTGTCCGGTGTGTTGTCGTCCGGACTATTATCTTTGACATAGTCGGGTTGTTCGGTTTGATTCTTCGTGTTGCCATGGTCCGGCGATGGTTCACCCTGCTCAAACGCTGGGTCTATATGATTGTTGTTTCTGCCGAGGCGGGATTTGGGGCGGCGCTTACGGCGCCGCTTTTACTGCTTCTTGAGGGGACAACCCTTCGTTGCGTCCTTCCAATCCTCGTCGTCGTCTTCTTTTGGTGTATCCACCATGTATACGTCATGTGATGAAGTGGGCGTCCAGTGCCCTGTGGGCAGTGGTTCCTGTTCGTCTCCTGCATCGTCGTCCATACCATCGATGTCTTCGGAGTCGGAGTCGAGCATGTCGGTTAAGTCATCGACAGAGGCTACTAAGTGGGTGGTGGGTGGGCGGCGAATTTCTTCGTCATCCGCATCCCAATCCTGGAGGACATAGTTCGGCCCGGATCCTCCTGGCAAGGAGAGAGACCTTAATTAGTTCAGTATATCGCCGAAGGGCGAGTGCTGAAAAATATCCGCGGAGGTAAACTCCATGATCGGCGCCCAACCGGATTTGATAGGAACGGGCGCAGGCGGTTCGGAGTCCGTGGCCGGAGAAGAATCCGGCACTTTAGCAACACGGCTCTCGTGAAGGGTGAGGTCGATATTCGGCTCGATCGCTGTTGGGGATACGACCTCTGTGGCGGGGTCTATCCACCCGTCCATGGGAGGCGCAACTGGCTCCGAATTAAGGGTCGGAGCGACTGCCGGTGCAATTTCTTGAACACTGTTCGATGGCAGAGCTAAATCATACTCATCGTGACCGTGTGGCGCACAAGGCAGGGGCTTGAATCCGTCGAAGATCAAGTCTCCGCGGATATCGGCCTTGTAGATTAAGCTTCCAAATCTGAGCTGGCGGCCAGGGGCGTGACTTTCGATCTGCTTCAGATGGCCAAGCGAGTTGGCCCGCAGTGCGAAGCCACCGAACACAAAGATTTGTCCAGGGAGAAAAGTCTCGCCCTGGACTGCATTGCTATCGATGATAGTGGGAGCCATCAAGCCTAACAGTGACGACACAGAGGAACTCTCAATGAAAGCACAAATGTCGGTGTCAAAACCAGTGGATCTCGGGTAGGGGGTCCCGAACTGTGCATCTAGGCGGATGGTAACAGGAGGCAGGGGACATGATGTTTTACCCATGTTCGGGCCCTCTTGATGGAGGTAAAACCCTACGTCCTGCTCGATTTATTCTTGATGATATGGGTATTACAAGAGTTGATCTACCACGAGATCTGAGAGGCTAAACCCTAGAAGTAAGCCTATGGTATGATTGTATGTTGTCCTACGGACTAAAACCCTCCGGTTTATATAGACACCGGAGAGGGCTAGGGTTACACAAGGTCGGTTACAAAGGAGAAGATATCCATATCCGTACTGCCTAGCTTGCCTTCCACGCCAAGTAGAGTCCTATCTGGACACGGGATGAAGTCTTCAATCTTGTATCTTCATAGTCCAACAGTCCGGCCAAAGGATATAGTCCGGCTATCCGGAGACCCCCTAATCCAGGACTCCCTCTGCGACGGGCCTTGAAAAGGCCGCGATGGTGACCAAAGATACCCATTCTGCCATGAGAGCGAAGGAGGAGGAGTTGCGTGAAGCCTGTGACATTGTGGCTGGGAAGCCCTTTTTGCTTTCGGAGGAAGTTCGGAGATCCGTGGTATGCCCCTCTGGATCGGCTGTGGAGTTCGGCAGACACATATCTGGACTTGGCGGCGAGCGCTGTCGATGCGGCCGGATACTTCCGAGATCAAACAGATTGGGAAGTGGACAAGCTGTTCTGGTCGCAGTTTAACATTCCAGAGCATCCGCTTCCATTGACCGATCAGCTAGCCGAATGGGCCGAACTCAATAGGTTGTCCGGACTCGTCATGAGGTCTGTCGTGGATCAGCTGTAGCCGAAAAGCCAAAGCCGAACGGTTATTTTAGCCTGGTGCAGTAGTTCCTTGGTGCGGTGCCACGCATCAATGCGATGAAGAGGTCAGCGTGCATAGAAGGCTCGCGGATGGCCCTTGCCCATGTCAAAGCATACTGGGCGGAGATGGATGCTATCACTGTCGCGGCGTAGGATTCGGCCGTAGGCCGAGTGGCTGCCGAGCACTATTTTGAAGAAGTTCTTGAGGGTGCTCGTTTGATAGAGGCCCAGTGCTCGAAGAATATTATGTTTGAGTGACATGTATTCACATTGTAAAAACAATGTTTTATTTATTTTGTCAAGGCTGTATTTATACGTTTGCCTGAAAGTATTGTGATGCCTTCCTGTGCGGCCGTTTTATGTATACATGTATATAACCTGAAAGATTGCAGTCGTCGGCTTCAGCCCCCACGCATATAATGTGGGGGTGTTCGCAGAAGACGCGTATTCACACTTAATCCAACGTCTTGGTCCTAATAAGGAGGTGATAGCGCAGCGAACTAGGCAACCGGACTATAATGCTTTAACACTTTCACTTAGCCATAGGAGTTTGACAATGGGGCTACTATATAGCCCCTGGTGGCTCCGCACTCACCCGAGTTCGGGGTGCGTACATGCCCGGCCGGGAAACGGCCCTTCATTAAGGCGGAGGAATTCTAGGATTCCGATAAGTCATCGAGTGGTTGACCAGTCTCGCGCTATATCATGACAGTCAGTTTTCGGCTTTCTCTACTAAGGTGCTCGTCCGGATGAACCAGGACATAATCGCAGTAGTTCTCCTGGTGCCGCCTTAGACGATAGACCGGAACGTAAGGCAGCAAAACACAGGAGCCGGGCAAACCCAACATTTGCCAAGACATGATTCGGAGCTGATGCATATAATGCCAAACTAGCGACACCAAACACTCCCTAAGGTATTCGGTCTTTATGGTGTGAACCGGGCCTAAACAGTGCCCTTTGTAAGAAGCCCCTAGTGTCCAGGTATGTGCATTGTTCTGACGTGGCCACATGCCAAGACGTCGGCATCCTTCTCAATTGTACCGAGAATCCGAGGGATGTGTATCAACAAGAGACAGTAGAAAAGGTTGACGCAGGGTCTTAATCTAAAAAGAATCCTTGGGGCGGGTCCTTGCTGCACGTTTGCGCCTGTGTCTCCGTTGTGCCGTATCCTAGACGGGTGTAGCACGATTGTCATCTGTAAAAGAGAGGAACTTAGGTGAAAAGTTGTCATGCAAAAAGGTGGGTTTAAAGAAACCATTTACAGTTCAAGATGAGTAAAAATTGCCACTTTTCTGCTCGCATTGAGCCCCTTGTATTTGTAACAGGGGTGTGGCCATCAAACCTATATGAATTTCATATAGCTGCGCCGGACTCGTCTAATCGTGTCCGTGGTATTGACGACCTATCGAATGCTTTAGTTGGTGAGGCCGTTTTAGTGTGCGGCTGCCAAGGCAGCCACACTCTCTTCGGCGTGCAGGGATCGCTCAATATTTCCATTTACTGTAATGATACCACGTGGACCGGGCATCTTAAGTGTGAGGGAAGCGTAATGTGGTATTGAATTAAAGCGAGCGAAAGCTTCGCGTCCAAGTAGTGCTTGATAGCCACTTTGGAACGGAGCAATGTGGAAGGTTAAATTTTCGCTACTGTAGTTATCGGGGAAGCCGAATATAACCTCTAGTAGCAGGGAGCCCATGCAATGAGCCCCTAGGCCTGGCGTTACTCCTCTAAAGGTAGTATTGTTGTGGCAAATTTTCGTTGGGCCTATCCCCATTTTGCGGATTGTGTCCTGATATATCAGGTTTAAGCTGCTGCCGCCGTCCATCAGGACTCGTGTGAAGTGGTATCCGTCAATTATTGGATCTAATACAAAGGTAGCCCACCCTGCGTTTTGGATACTTGCTGAGTAATCCTGATGGTCAAAGGTGATCGGTTGAGACGGCCAGTGGCAGAACTCCGCGGTGATAGGCCCTTGGGCATGTTTGTCTGTGGGTATGATTTGCAGGTTTATTGGGGGTGCTATGGATCTGACATATTTGGTCCAGAATTTTGTTTAAGCTGGACAGTTCATCTCTGGCGCCTTTAGAGGGCGGCTTTTGCTGACCTGGCCGAGAGCTTCTGAACCCGGCGTTTACCACCGTGCTCTTCGGGTTGTCTTCTTTATTCCGGCGATTATTATTTTTGTTGCGTCGTGATTTCCCATTTCCATCTCTAACTTCGGATGTACTTGGGTCGCTGGTGCTGCATCGGGCTAGCCAGCTGTCATCGCCCGCGCAAAAGCGGGTCATGAGGCTTGTTAATGCTGCCATTATTCTTGGCTTTTCTTGGCAGAGGTCCCTGGCAAGCCATTCGTCTCGGACGCTGTGCTTAAAGGCTGCCAAGGCTTCGGCGTCCAGACAGTCGACTATTTGGTTCTTTTTAGTAAGGAACTTGTTCCAAAGCTTTCGGGCTAACTCTCCGGGCTGTTGAGTTATATGACTTAAATCGTCTGCATCCGGTGGTCGGACATATGTCCCTTGAAAATTTTCCCGAAAGGCGTCTTCGAGCTCTTCCCTGCTTCCAATGGAACTTTCGGGGAGGCTTTTAAGCCAGTGCCGAGCTGGCCCTTTGAGCTTGAGGGGTAAGTACTTGATGGCGTGGAGATCATCTCCTCGAGCCATATGGATATGGAGGATATAGTCCTCAATCCAGACCCCAGGGTCTATTGTTCCGTCGTATGCCCCTATGTTTACGGGTTTGAATCCCTCTGGAAATTGATGGTCCAGCACCTCATTGGTGAAACATAGGGGGTGTGCGGCACCCCTATATCTGGGTGTACCATGGTGTTCGGATGTTTGTTGTGTTGCATCGTATGCTGGAGCGCGCTTTCGTGGTCATAAATGGATCTAGTTGCGTCGTCCTTTCGATGCAAGCCCTCGCATGGATCGCGCATTGGCTTATGTGCGGCGTTGTTCGCCGCTTTATGTTGGCCGTGAGGTCGTCTATCCGGCCGGATGGCCATTTTAATTTTTGGTTACGGGGGATCTAAGGCCTCCTCATCGAATTCAGGTAGCAACTTCCCCTTTGGGTTGCTCTTGGTGTGGCGATTACTGCCGTACTTCGCTGCTGTGTTGAGTACTTCACTCCATTTGATTTTGAGTGTGTCTTGTGCAGCCTTGAGCCTTTGCTTTTGTTTTTTCAGACTCCTCGCCGTGGCAACAAGCCTTTGGTGGCCATTATCTTGCTCCTGCCGCCTGTCCGGTGTGATGTTGTCCGGACTGTTATCTTCAACGGGGTTGGGTTGTTCGGCTTGATTTTCCGTGTTACCGTGGTCGGGCAATGGTTCACCCTGTTCTAACGATGGGTCTATGTGATCGTTATTTCTACCGGGGCGGGATTTGGGGTGGCGCTTACGCCGCCGCTTTGACTCCTGCTCGAAGGAACCACCCGTCGCTGTGTTCTTCCGTTCCTCGTCGTTATTTTCTTTGGGTGTGTCCACCATGTATACTTCATGTGATGAAGTGGGCGTCCAGTGCCCTGTGGGCAGTGGTTCCTCTCCGACTCCTGCATTCTCGTCCATACCGTCGATGTCTTCGGAGTTGAAGTCGAGTGTGTCGGTTAAGTCATCGACAGTGGCCACTAAGTGGGTGGTGGGTGGGCGGCGAATTTCTTCGTCATCCGCATCCCAATCCTGTCGGACGTAGTTCGGCCAGGACTCTCCTGACAAGGAGAGAGACCTCAATGAGTTCAGTATGTCGCCGAAAGGCGAGTGCTGAAAGATATCTGCGGAGGCGAACTCCATGATCGGCACCCAGTCGGATTCGACAGGCACGGGCGCAGGCGGTTCGGAGTCCGTGGCCGGAGAAGGATCCGGCGGTTTCGCAACACGGCTCTCATGAAGGGTAAGGTTGATATTCGGCTCGATCGCCGCTGAGGTTACGGCCTCCGTGACGGGGTCCATCCACCCGTCCATGGATGGCGCAACTGGCTCCGGATTGAGGCTCGGAGCGGCTGCTGGTGCGATCTCCTGAATACGGTCCGATGATAGAGCTAAATCGTACTCATCGTGACCGCGCGGCGCACAA
This sequence comes from Triticum urartu, assembly GCF_056163025.1. Classification (NCBI taxonomy): domain Eukaryota; kingdom Viridiplantae; phylum Streptophyta; class Magnoliopsida; order Poales; family Poaceae; genus Triticum; species Triticum urartu. The sequence goes on along the minus strand of NC_141874.1, from coordinate 174,303,117 downwards.
GGCAGGGGCTCGAATCCGTCGAAGATCAGGTCTCCGCGGATGTCGGCCGTGTAGTTTAAGCTTCCAAACCTGACCTGGTGGCCAGGGGCGTAACTTTCGATCTGCTCCAGATGACCGAGCGAGTTGGCCCGCAATGCGAAGCCGCCGAACACAAAGATCTGTCGGGGAAGAAAAGTCTCACCCTGGACTGCATCGCTATCGATGATCGTAGGAGCCATCAAGCCTAACGGCGATGACACAGAGGAACTCTCAATGAAAGCACCAATGTCGGTGTCAAAACCGGCGGATCTCGGGTAGGGGGTCCCGAACTGTGCGTCTAAGGAGGATGGTAACAGGAAGCAGGGGACACGATGTTTTACCCAGGTTCGGGCCCTCTTGATGGAGGTAAAACCCTACTTCCTGCTTGATTTATTCTTGATGATCTGAGTATTACAAGAGTTGATCTACCACGAGATCAGAGAGGCTAAACCCTAGAAGCTAGCCTATGGTATGATTGTATGTTGTCCTATGGACTAAAACCCTCCGGTTTATATAGACACCGGAGGGGGCTAGGGTTACACAAGGTTGGTTACAAAGGAGGAGATATACATATGCGTATTTCCTAGCTTGCCTTCCACGCCAAGTAGAGTCCCATCCGGACACGAGACGAAGTCTTCAATCTTGTATCTTCATAGTCTAACAGTCCGGCCAAAGGATATAGTCCGGCTGTCCGGAGACCCCCTAATCCAGGACTCCCTCAATCGTGCTACCTGTCGATGGAGATAGAACCACGGTAGTACTTGCCCAAGAACTAGCCCCACCACACATAACCTGGACTCACGCAGATTGTACCCCTACCCAGTTGGACAAAGAACCAACTACACCCCTTCTAACCCCAACCCCAGCAGATAGTAACCCAGTTCCCGTTGACACAGCACCGTCTCTACCACAGAGCACGCAAACACGAGCAGTTAGTAAGGCAACTGCAGTGCCCAAAGCAGAAGAGGAATTGTTCTCATGTCAGGTTCCGTAGCTATGGTTCATACTACTTTCCTCTTGCATCACTATATTTACTCATACCAACTAATTTCAAATTTGAAGGATGCAACTGAAACTCCAATGGCGCAACAGGTATGTTTTAAACCTGTTTCTTTAATGTGTTTGCTGTTGTAACTTGCTCTATGTTGATTTCAGTTTCAATTGAATAAACAGTTATATTCTCATGCCATGCACCTTACAAGTGTTGTTATTGTTGTGTAGTTTCCCACACTTATATTCTGTCTAAGCTGCTTTGTCTTAAATAGATATGATTCGAACGATATCTATCTTGATTTGGCAACATAAACTAGAATGATATAGACCATACAGTAACCATACTACATAGATATATGTTTGTTTCATGTTGTTATCCTGTCCACCTTACTACTGAACTGGTTTACCAAAATGAGTTTCATATAATACATTGTAAACCTATGATGTGTTTGTTTGTTTCTATTTTAGAATGTGGATAAAATATTCAAGAGTACCCCGTCATGCAATGGTACATGAAGTAATGCAGATAAGGTTCAAGATAGTGAGACATCCCTGTTGGTCTCTGTCGGTGTCAAAACCGGCAGATCTCGGGTAGGGGGTCCCGAACTGTGCGTCTAAGGCAGATGGTAACAGGAGGCAGGGGACACGATGTTTACCCAGGTTCGGGCCCTCTTGATGGAGGTAATACCCTATGTTCTGCTTGATTGTTCTTGATGATATGAGTATTACAAGAGTTGATCTACCACGAGATCGTAGAGGATAAACCCTAGAAGCTAGCCTATGGTATGATTGTCTGTTGTCCTACAGACTAAACACTCCGGTTTATATAGACACCGGAGGGGGCTAGGGTTACACAAGGTCGGTTACAAGGGAGGAGATCTACATATCCGTATTGCCTAGATTGCCTTCCACGCCAAGGAGAGTTCCATCCGGACACGGACGAAGTCTTCAATCTTGTATCTTCATAGTCCAACAGTCGGGCCAAAGGATATAGTCCGGCTATCCGGAGAACCCCTAATCCAGGACTCCCTCAGTAGCCCCTAAACCAGGCTTTAATGAAGACGAGTCCGGTGCGCAATATTGTCTTCGGCATTGCAAGGCGGGTTCCTCCTCCAAATACTCCATCGAAGATTTTGAACACCGGAATAGTGTCCGGTTCTGCAAAAACAAGTTCCACATACTATCGCAGAGAGAATAATATTTCCACAAATCTAATTTGCTGACACGTTTTGACAACATGACATCACGCCATGGCCCGGTCATTATTCGAACCAGTTTTCTCAACCAGCACCGCACATATCGCGAGGTGGTTTTCTTGACATGTCTTATCAAAGCAGAGATAGTGTTCCCCTCATTACGGGATTCTCATCGATACGGACATGGGTAACCCAACCGCGCCATCAATTATGGCGCTTGGGGAATAAGCAATTTTACCAGGCAAGTGGGGAGGCGCATCGCCTCCTCCGCCCTTATAAAGGGACGAAGATTCACTCTTTTCACCCATGCCTTCTTCCTCCTTGTTTACCCATTCCCGCACACCCGAGCTCTAGCGCCCAAGCTCGCGTTCTTCTTCTCAAACCACTCCAAGCATGTCCGGAGCAGGAGGCAAGTGGATGGAGGAGAACATTAAAAAGTTACGGGAAGCCGGATATCTGGCCGCGGATATCGCGCACCGGCTGCCAGATGCAGGGCAGATCATCCCAACGCCCGAACCCCATGAGAGGGTAGTTTTTCTTACCCATTTTGTCCGCGGACTAGGATTTCCCCTCCACCGTTTGTCCGTGGGCTCATGTTCTACTACGGGCTGGATTTTCATGATCTGGCCCCCAATTTTATCCTCAACATCTTGGCGTTTATTGTCGTGTGCGAGGCCTTCCTCCGCATCAAGCCCCATTTCGGCCTGTGGCTGAAGACCTTCAATATCAAACGAAGGTGGTGGTCGGCCAACAAGCGGAGTGCGGAGGCGCCATGGTGGGCAAGATGCCTAATGTCACCTGGCTCAAAGGCTCCTATGTGGAGACCATAAAGGGGTGGCAATCGGGGTGGTTCTACATCACCGAGCCGTGCGACACCAACTGGGCGGCGACCCCCGAATTTCGATCCGGAATCCCCACACGGCTCACCTCCTGGAAAGAGAAGGGCATGTCCGGGGGTTCTTCGATAGAGCTGACCGGACTCCAGACCTGCATTAGGAACATGACGAGCAAGAAAATCAAGCTCGTCAACATGGTCGAGGTCATGCTCTTCCGCCGGATTCTCCCGTGTCAACGATGAGCATTCAATTTGTGGGAGTTCGACCCGGCCAAGCACCAGACGCTGCGAGAGCTCTATGACACGACGCACGAGGACGTCTGAGGGTGTTGTTCAAGGGCGCCAAGGTACCTCCTTCCCTCACCAAGGACCACGGACTCAGCGCAAAGCGCCGCGCCAATCCGGTAGGTTTTTATATTTCACAGGATATCCATTTTCCCCAGTTTAATCATGTGCGAGATCTAAGCCTTCCATGACTTTGACAGGACTAGGTGAAGACAGCGGAGCAGATCGATTGCCCCGCCCCCCTGCCGGAATATCCTGCATATGCTCTCCTGACGGAGATGCTAGTTCCGGCACCTTACGAGGTGCTGGTGAAGAAGGCCAAGAAGAAGGCCGTGGGGACCCGAAAGGGTCTCCGGCGCAAGGTTGTATCGGAATCATCGTCCAATAACTCCGACGTGCCCTCCTCCCATGAAGACGAGGAGGAGGAAGAGGAAAGTTCTCCCCCTCTAGCCGGGGGAGACAAGAAAAGGAAGGCCGACCCAACCGGGGAGGCCGAAGGGTCCAAGAAGGGCAAGACCCTCCCTCCAGACTGCTCCACGACGGCCGCCTACGGCGGCGACGAGTGGCTACCCAGGGTCAAGCCCCAGGCGAAGTCGTAAGTATCTAGACACCATAGTAATTCATGGTATGTTTTACTGCACTGCTTCTTCTCATGTCGAACATGATTATGCAGTCCGTCCCGAGCTCATCTCGACGTAACTTCGTTGAGCGGTTCGTTGGACTCATCGGATATGAACATCGGTTCTCTTCCGACCGCCTCCACTCCTTGCCCTGTGGACAAGTCAAGGTGCTGTCTCAACACGCACCGAGCCAAGGGGAGGCAGTCCTGGGGGCACCTCGAGGCGACCTTCCGGACCTTTGGCGCAAAGGGAGCTGGACTCCAATGGGCTCCAGGTTCGGCCCCCAGCCGAACACTGCACCGGAATCTTCAATGGTTCCGGACTCCGGCGGGCGACCCTCCATTAAGGGAGGCAAGCCGCCCGAGCCGGTGTCCTCTGTCTATCCAGAGGCACCGGACAACTTCCTGGAAGCGCTTCGCGGCGCTTCCATCAACGAAGAGCACTATACTATCATGAGTGCGGTGATCGAGAAAGTTCAGTCTGCCAAAAACGGACTGACTGAAGCTTGCGCCAGCCTCCTAATAGGCTTTGAGGTAAGCAATCAAAATATAGGAAAATATTACCACATAGATAGTAGCCCCTGATGCTCTTTTCGGCGTTCGAGTGGAAAGGCTGAATAGAGGATCAAATGATGACTCAGGAGTCTAATCAGAATATATCTATGTGTATGTGCAGGCTTCACCGCTGGCCGCTGCCGCACGTACTATAGAGGTCTCTGCGCTCAAGCAGGACCTGGAGCGGTCCGAGAACGAGCTTGGCCTTACCAAGAGGCAGCTCGAGGAGCGCAAAGGTAAGCAATACCTTGCTTACATGAAATAAAAGAAGTTCGGGTGTAAAGTAATAGGATCATCATGAATTTCCCAGGGGCAACGACCGAAGTGGCGACCCTAAAGAAGGCACTGTCCGAGGTCGAGAACAAAGAGGCCGAGGAGCGCATTGAGCGGGATAAACAAGATGCCCGAGTGGGCGAGGTGCAGCAAGAGCTCAAGGCTCTCGCCAAGAAACACGAGTCCTTGGAGCTTGACTCTAAGACGCGAGAGTCCGAGCTTGAGAAGGCGCTCGAAAGCGCCCGGAGCGCCAAGGATGAAGCCCACAAGGCCCTCCAGGAGATTGATGTGGTGAAGAAGATAGCCGCAGGTAAGGCATTCATTATGCAAGGCAAGCATGTGAAGGAAACTTTCCTTTTTCTTACCCGAGTTCGGAGCTCTCCAGGAGCGTTTGCAGATCTTCCCCGCAGTGTATTGCATGCCACGGAGTTTTACCGAGCTGAGGAGGGGAGCTCGACGGAGAAGTTGTTCTGGTCTCAGTATATTGGGACCGAACACCCCGTGCCTTTGAGCGACCAGCTGAAGCAGTTGGTCGAGCTTCACAAGGCGGCTGAACAAGCCATGAAGGGCCTTATAGTCCGGATGTGGCCTGGCGAGCCCCTGTCCGGCAGCTACTTCGGTCTGGTGAGGCGGCTCGTCGGCGCCTGCCCATGGCTTGAATTCATAAGCCGGTCTGTCTGCATCGAGGGTGCGCGCAGGGCTTTTGCCCGGGCGAAGGTGCACTAGGCGAAGCTGGACGTCGTGAAGCTGGTGAAGGAGGGGCCGCCGGAGGGCAAGGAGCATCGCTGCCCCGAGATGTACTATGAGAGTGTCCTGAAGGGTTCCCGCCTTGTGGCGCATGAGTGTGCCAAGGATGTAATTTTTGAATGAACATGCTCATGTGATCATGTAATATGAAACGAGTTCATTTGCGCCATGCGACAATTTTTTAATTTAAAATATTACCTTCTATGCGGCCATTTATAAAATCTGAGAGTTGGCCAGTTGTCGGCTTCTGCCCCCGTGTAACTAGTACTGGGTGTTCGGGATAAACCTGAGCACTCTTTACCCCAATTTTGGGTCCTTCAAGGGAGGTGTTCAGCGCAACGAACCAGGCAATCGGACTATAATGCTTTATCACTCTCACTTAGCCATAGAAGTCTACAATTTTAAATTTTGGCGAAGCCCCTGGTATTCGGAAGGCCGAGTTTGGGGCGTTATACACGCCTAAGCCGGACAAGGTCGACTCCTCGCCCGAAGCGGAAAAAGTCTTTAAGGACTTGAGACCTCTCGAACAGCGACCAGTCTCTCGCCTTATCATGACAGTTAGTTTTTGGCTTTCTCTACTGAGGTGCTCGTCCGGAAGAACCGGGACACAATCGCAGTAGTTCTCCCACCGCTACCTTAGCCGATATAGCAGAACATAAGGTACCAAAGCATGGGAGCCGGGCAAACCCAACTATTGACCCAAGACATGATTTGGAGCTGATGCATATAATGCTATAAGTTCGGGATGCCGCACTGTCAAAAGTGTTCGGACTTCTCGCGCCATATTATGGGGTAAACGAAAGCCCCTGGCATACTGATCATAACCGAATTTACGGGTGCGGATTGTCGTAATTGGACATAAAGGGAAAAAGAATGAATAATGCAATAATAGACTAATGCTATGCATTGTTGTTTAAATAATACGTCGAAGCGTACTGGTATAGGTAGTGCAATAAGCAGAAAGTAGGACTATTCGAAATGTCCTATCCAAGGGCAAGCTACGAATGGATAGTAGAAAGAGGGTATTATTATTAGAGACCACCTGGGGGTTCCCGTGTTCATCTTAGCTTCTTGCCGCCTTGGTTGTTCCTTCCCGTAATGTGTCCGGCGATCATACTGTCGGAAAGGGCTTCCAGAGAGTTAGGCCCTGAAAGAAAAAGGAATGATAAAGATATACAGCCCCTAGGGCGGTTAAGCCGCATTGCGGGACATGCCCTGATCGTGCCCCCGCCTATGTCCATGGTATTTTCAGTGCATAATTATGTACACGCGGCACGGATTTCGTCGCTTGACTGGGACTGGGATGGGGGCCGAATTGCTAGGCGAGCTCTGAATGTGCCAGGCGATCCTTTTGCAGTTTACTCCAGACACGCTTGAAGGTGTTTGGGGGCTGTATCGCCGAATTAGTGGTTTGCCTTGAAATGCTGCTTTGTGCTTCTGCTGCGAGGGCCACAGTGTGCTCTTCCGTGTGGAGCGAGCGTTCTATGTTTCCATTCACTGTTATGACCCCCCGAGGTCCTAGCATCTTGAGCTTGAGCTATGCGTAATTTGGTACTGCATTGAATTTTGCAAATGCAGTTCGTCCAAGCAGTGCATGATAGCCACCGCGAAACGGGACGATGTCGAAGATTAACTCCTCGCTTCAGAAGTTGTCTGATGATCCGAAGACTACTTCCAGTGTGATTGAGCCCGTGCAATGGGCCTCTACACCTGGGATGACGCTCTTAAAGGTGGTTTTGGTGGGTTTGATCCTCAAGGGATCGATACCCATTTTTTGCACTGTATCCTGATAGAGCAGGTTCAGGCTGCTGCTGCCGTCCATAGGGACTCGAGTGAGATGAAATCCGTTGATGATGGGGTCTAGGACCAGTGCGGCGGATCCGCCATGACGGATACTAGTGGGGTGATCCCTGCGATCAAAGGTGATCGGGCAAGCAGACCATGGGTTGAACTTTGGGGCGACGGGCTCCATCGCATAGACGTCCCTTAGTGCACGCTTCCACTCCCTCTTTGGAATGTGGGTTGCATATATCATGTTCACCATCTTCACTTGTGGGGGGAACCCCTTTTGTCCTCCCGTGTTCGGCCGCCGGGGCTCCTCCTCGTCATCACTATGCAGCCCCTTGTCCTTGTTTTTGGCATTTAATTAGCCGGCCTGCTTGAACACACAATATTCTCTGTTTGTGTGATTGGTTGGCTTGTCGGGGTGCCGTGGATTTGACACAAGCGATCCAGTATGTGATCCAAACTGGACAGAGCCGGAGTACTTCTTTTAAATAGCTTTTTCTGCTGATCGGATCTAGAGCCTCTGGATCCTACATTGACTGTCGTATCCTCGGTGTTATCGCCGTTATTGCGGCGCTTTGGTCTGTTATGACGTTGTCTCCCATTGGCATCTTTGGTATCCGAAGTGCCCGGATTCCTCGATGAGTTATTGATGTGAGCCAGCCAGCTATCCTCGCCCACGCAAAAGCGGGTCATGAGTGTTGTGAGGGCTGCCATAGACTTCGGCTTCTCCTGGCCAAGGTGGCGGGTAAGCCACTCATCACAGATGTTGTGCTTGAATGCCGCGAGGGCCTCTGCGTCCGGACAATCGACAATTTGGTTTTTCTTAGTCAGGAACCGAGTCCAGAATTGTCTGGCTGATTCCCCTGGCTGCTGAGTTATATGGGTGAAGTCATCAGCATCTGGTGGTCGCACATAAGTGCCCTAGAAGTTGTCCAGGAATGCGTCTTCTAGATCCTCCCAACTGCCGACGGAGTCTACTGGCAAGCTATTCAGCCAATGCCGAGCTGGTCCTTTGAGTTTTAGTGGGAGGTACTTGATGGCATGTAGATCATCACCGCGAGCCATGTGGATGTGAAGGAGGAAATCCCAATCCATACAGCGGGATCTGTTGTACCATCATATGATTCGATATTTACGGGTGTGAAACCCTCCGGGAATTCGTGATCCATAACTTCATCAGGGAAGCATAGGGGGTGTGCGGCGCCTCTGTGTCGGGCTATATCCCGACGCAGTTCATATGAGTCTTGTCTGCTATATTCGGCCCGGCCGGATTTGCTTTTGGTGTATCCGGTGCGACGATCATCGTCCCGTGTTGGTGCGCGTGCCCGTGACCCGTATATTGACCTTGCAAGTTTTGCCTTACTGTCCAATATGTCTCGTAGGTCCCGTGTGTTGCCCTGAGCCTTGGTATTTTGGATTGAGTGGCGGCGGGGTGCAGGTCGAACTTCAGGCTGAAACGCCTCTTTGGCTCGGCCATGCAGTGGCCGGTCCGCCGCATCGTACACTGGTGCATGAGGTTTCAATGCTTCCTCCTCGATGTGAGGTAGCAACCTGCGTTTTGGGTAACTCTTGGAGGGGCGCTCGAGTTCGTATTCCTCGGCCGCAAGGAATTCGGTCCATCTGTCTGCTAGCAAGTCTTGATCAGCTTGAAGCTGTTGTTGCTTTTTCTTCAGGCTATTTGATGTGGCCATAAGCCGGCGCTTGAAGCGCTCCTGTTCAACGGGGTCCTTAGGCACTATAAATTCTTCGTCACCGAGGCTCGCCTCGTCTTCGGAGAGAGGCATGTAATTGTCCTCCTCCGGTTCTCCATCTGCTGCCTGCTCTGGAGGGCTGGCTTGTTCATCCTCCGGCTCTATATCGTGCTGGAGGGGATTGTGCTTGTCTTCGGCGCTAGCTAGAGTGTTGTTATCTCCTGTGCCCGTATTGCAACTTTTTCTGTGGCGGGACTTAGAGCGGCGCCGCTGACGTTGGCGCTTCTGTTGCTTCTTGGAGGGGTCATCCTCCGTTGTCTCATCGCCATTACCTTCTTTGGGGTGTCCACCATGTATATATCATATGATGAGGTAGCGGCCCAGCGCCCTGTAGGCGGTGGTTCCTGCTCGTCTCCTGCATCGTCGTCCATACCGTCGGTGTCTTCGGAGTCGAAGTCGAGCATGTCGGTTAAATCATCGACAGTGGCTACTAAGTGGGTGGTGGGTGCGCAGCGAATTTCTTCATCGTCCACATCCCATTCTAGTCGGACATAGTTCGGCCAAGGTTCTCCTGACAGGGAGAGAGACCTTAATGAATTTAGCACATCGCCGAAAGGTGAGTGCTAAAAGATATCCGCGGAGGTGAACTCCATGATCGGCGCCCAGTCGAATTCGACTGGCACGGATGTAAGTGGCTCGGAGTCCGTGGCCGGAGATGAATCCAGGGGTTCGGCGACACGGCTCCCGTAAGGGGTGAAGTCAGTATCCGGCTCTATTGCCACTGGGAGTGCGGCGTCCATGGGGGGGGTCTATCCCTCCGCTCTCGGATGGCGTGATTTGCTCCGGATTGACGGCCAGAGTAGTTGTAGATGCGATCTCCCAAATATTGTCTAACGGCAGAGTTACGTCATGCTCGTCGTGACTGTGCGGCACACCTGACATGGGCTCGAATCCGTTGAAGATCAAGTCTCTGCGGATGTCGGCAGTGTAGTTTAAGTTTCCGAACCTGACCTGATGGCCAGGGGCGTAGCTCTCGATCTGCTCCAGATGGCCAAGCGAATTGGCCTGCAGTGCGAAGCCACCAAATACAAAGATCTGTCCGGGGAGGAAAACCTCACCCTGGACCGCATCGTTACTGATGATCGAAGGATCCATCAAACCTTATGGCGATGGCACAGTGGAACTCTCAATGAAAGCACCGATGTCGGTGTCAAAACCGGCGGATCTCGGGTAGGGGATCCTGAACTGTGCGTCTAAGGCGGATGGTAACAGGAGGCAGGGGACACGATGTTTACCCAGGTTCGGGCCCTCTTGATGGAGGTAATACCCTACGTCCTGCTTGATTGTTCTTGATGATATGAGTATTACAAGAGTTGATCTACCACGAGATCGTAGAGGCTAAACCCTAGAAGCTAGCCTATGGTATGATTGTCTATTGTCCTACGGACTAAACCCTCCGGTTTATATAGACACCGGAGGGGGCTAGGGTTACACAAGGTCGGTTACAAGGAAGGAGATCTACATATCCGTATTGCTTAGCTTGCCTTCCACGCTAAGGAGAGTTCCATCCGGACACGGGACGAAGTCTTCAATCTTGTATCTTCATAGTCCAACAGTCCGGCTGTCTGGAGACCCCCTAATCCAGGACTGCCTCAGTCTCCAAGAAAGCTGATAAAAACTATATTGAAGACACTAAGACAACCCCAAAGTCCTATCTTGATGTAGTGTTCGAGTTACTGGCTACTACTGCTGGCACCAGCTCTTCGAACTCACTGCCCGAATCATTTCGGCTTCTTGAGTCTCAACTTCAAGTTTAAAGACATCGATCAGATGTTATGCGACAAGAAGCCAAAGGACTGAGGAAGTCCCTGTAGAATTCAGATGCATACTTCTGGTGCAACAGAAAGTGTTGGAGGATTTAAGCGCCAAACAAGAGAAAGTAAATAAGGTTTCTAAGCATCTTGCCAGCATTATGGGTACCCAGGGTATTGTTTCTTGAGCTCTTCTAAAGTGGTTTCAGTTCTGGACTTGTTTTGCTGCGGCGTTTGTATGCTGCTTTGTTCCCTATATGTGCACTGGTGGTGAACTTTGATGCCCAGTGGATGTAATATGTGTAATAGCCGTGATAGCCTAGCATAAGTTGCTTGCATGTTTATTTCCTTATTATCTTGTTTATTTGTTTTCTTGTAGTCAGTGCAGTTCTTTTTCCGTGGTTTGCTAGTGGCCGCAATAACCTATTTTTTAAAACTAGGCCACATTAACCATGGGCTACATATTTACTGTAGTTAACATGGGCCTCGTACGGGCCGTAAAAACAATGGGCCTTCTAAGGGCTGTAGAAACAATGGGCCTTCTACGGGGCATAGAAACCATGTGCCTTATACGGGTCATTGACACAATGGGCCTTCTACAGGCCATATCATCAATGGGCCTTCTATGGGTCGTATGATCGGTTGGCCAAACATGGGCCAATAACAGACCACATTATGGTCGTAAATGGGCTAGAGTTGAAATCGTCCGTTCATGGGCCGACCATAACGGGCCGTCGTTAATCGGCCGTATTTGATGACGCAATGAAAACGGCCGAACGTATTAACGGGCCCCAAACGGGCCGACTGTAACCATGGGTTGAATTTGGCCCACAAGCTAAAAATGACAGTAACAGGCCGAAAGTAAACGAATGCTGGAAATGAGCCCAAGAATAAATGGGCCCTGAGAAGGCTGAAAGATAACATGGGCTGGAAATGGCCCAACAGAATAATGGGCCGTTAATGGGTATAAAGTGATACACTGTTCATCACGGGCCAGTTTTACCACGGACCGTTAATGAGCCGAGGGTTACTAAGGGCCTCATATGGGCTGAAAGCCATCATGGGCCATACATGGGCCAGAAGTTAAAACAGGCTGGAATTATATTGGACGGCCCAGATGACGCTACTAGGCCTAATTCGGATAGGCCGTAAACGGGCCCTGGATTAGCGGGTTGTAAATGGGCTATATGCAAACAGGCCATTAAAAGGCTTGCCGTGGGCCGGCCAGCCACCTTTTGGCGAAGTCAAACAGGCCGGCCTTTTCGCAGGAATGGGCCTCTGTTAGGCCGTGCCACGTGTCGACGTATCATAGGCGCTTTGGGTCCAATGAGTGGATGACATCTGTCCCAATGGTGAGTCGACACGTGTTCCCTCTAGCCAATGATGATTTTACACGTGAACAATCCCCATTGGTCGGGGCTGTTGATGGGTTATCGGATCCAAAACCAGACCTGATAGCTTAACGGTGTTCTGTTACAGTGGATGCCACGTGTCGTCCACCCTTGACGAAAGCACTTTTGTGACACGTGATTTATCGTCATGGAAGTGGACACTTTCGTGATGATAATTTTTGTAATGTCATGGAACACTTCTACGACAGCACAGGTATGACTATCTTGATTCTGTCATAAAATTGTCATGGATGTACATGCATGACAGAAAATGTGACCTACTGTGACAAACACGTATCGTCACGGAAGTGTATTTTTTGTAGTGCCTGCCGAGAACGACGAGGAGGAGGAAAGCAATTCTCCCCCGAGGGGGAAGGAAGAAAAGGGTGGCCTCCACAGATCTGGAGGTAGAGGCGTCCAAGAGAGGGAGGATCTCCCCTGAGGATGATTCTGAATCGTACACCGAAAGCATCCCTGAGTGGCATCCCAGGAAGAAGCCCCTGGCCGGATCGTAAGTACTCAAAGGAACTTACACACATATATATTCAGCTTTTTACTTAGTGGTTTTAATGTGTTGAATCATGTGCTGCAGACCGGCTCTTGCTCACCTCCAACGATCCTCATCTTCGAGGAATTCGCTGGATCCAAAGGTGATGGACAGCGGGTCGCTTCCACCGGCCTCCTCCCCCAAGACTACGGACAACGCCGAAGTGTTGTCCCGAAGGACCCTCCCAGGCCAGGGAGAGGTACAGGAGGCCGCCGAGGTGGTGCCATAGGGTGAAACCTCGGCCGCCGGACATATGGGGGAGCAGACCCCCTTGGAGACTGGCGACGGGGTCCATACCCAATTCGGCCCCCAGCCAAATACTATTCCGGAGGCCCGTACGGCTCCGGAATCAGGTAAGCAGCCTCCTTCGAAAGGAGGAGGTGCACCTATTCCACTGGTGACCTCTGTCCATCCAGAGGCACCAGATACTCTTCTAGAAGCGCTCCAGGGTGCTTCCATTGTAGAGGAACACCGTATCCTGATGGGTACGGTGGTTGAGAGGGTTCAGTCCGCTAAGAGCGGACTAACCGAAGCCTGCGCCAGCCTTCTAACAGGCTTTGAGGTACGTGACACAATTTATACAAAAAGAACGCCGTAGTACAGACAGTAGCCCATGAGACTCTGTCCGGTGTTCGAAAAGAATGCCGAACGAAGGATCGAATAATTTTCACATGAGACTAATCATATATGTCTATGTGAATAATCAGGCGTCGATGCTCGCTGCGACCTCCCATTCTGCCGAAGTGGCCGAACTGAAGCAGAGGTTGGAGCAGGCCGATGAAGAGCTCGGCCGCGTCAAAAAGCAGCTTGAGGACAAGCAAGGTGCGTAATGACCTATTAGGATCATTAAAATGATAAGAATTGTTTGTGTTGATCACGTTAATATGATGCTTCATAGGAGCTGCAGCCGAGGTGGAGTCCCTCCAGAAGGCTCTGAGCGAGACCCAGAAGAGGGCGGAGAAGGAATAATATGCCCGCCAAAAACACGAGTCAAGGGTCGGGGAGGTTCAGCAGGAGCTCGAGGATGCCGCAAAGAAGTGTGAGTCCTTGGAGCGCAAGGTTGCGGACCAAGAGTACGAACTTGCTAAGGCCTGCCAAAGCGCACAAGAGGCCCGGGTTGAAGCCCAGGGCGCCTTCCGGGAGGTCCAGGAGGCCAAGCAAAATGCGGCGGGTAAGACCTTTATTATGCAGATCAAATTTGTGAAGAAAAGGTACCTCTTACTGACCCGGATTTGGAGTTCTCCAGGAGCGTTTGCGGATCTGCCTCGCAGTGTGGCTGATGCTACAAAGTTCTTCCGAGCCAAGGAGGGGAGCTCATCGAAGAAGCTGTTCTGGTCGCAATACCTTGCGCCAGAGCATCCGGTGGCCCTCGGCGATCAGCTGAAATAGCTGTCCGAACTGCATAGGGTGGCCGGATTGGCCATGAGGGATTTAGTAATCCGTCTATGGCCTGCCGAAGCCGTACCCAGCAGCCATTTCGGGCTCGTGAAGTGGCTGGTCGATGCGTGTCCTCGGCTTCATGCCATAAAGTGATCGGTCTGCATCAAAGGTGCGCGGATGACCTTCGCCCGCGTCAAGGTGCAGTGGGCGAAGATGAACGCCATCAAGCTTGCGACCGAGGGGCCGCCTGAGGGCAAGGAGTACTGCACACCCTAGCACTATTTTGATGACGTCCTGGAAGGATCTAGCATTGTAGCGGGCCAGTGTGTGAAGAACATTATCTTTGAATGAATGTATTTGTGTTTTATGGAACAAAGCCTATATGTAATATATTGCTTATTGTTTTTCAAAAATATTTCCTCCTGTGCTGTTGTTTATTTAAATCTAAGAGTTGTCCAGTCGTCGGCTTCATCCCCCACGTAGATAGTACGGGGGTGTTCGGATTGAAACCTAAACACACTTGACCCAAGAGTTTGGTCCTTGAAGGAGGTGTTTAGTGCATCGAACCAAGCAATTGGACTATGTGGCTTTATCACCCTCACTTAGCCATAGGAGTTTGACAAGATAGGAGTATAGGCACAGCCCCTAGTTTGTTTATCTGGACTAGGGGCTGTAAACACCTAATCGGGTGGAAGTCGATCCTTCGCGTAATGCGGAAAAAATCGCAAGAGATTTTAGCCACCGAATAGCTGACTAGCTCTCATCGCATCATGACAGTCAGTTTTTGGCTTTCTCTACTGAGGTGTTTATCCGGGTGAACCGGAAACACAATCGCAGTAGTTCTCCCTTTACTACCCTAGCTGATAAAGCGGAACGTAAGGTAGCAAGCCGGGCAACCCAACTATTGACCAAAGACATGATTCAGAGTCGATGCATATAATGCAATATTCGGGGCGCCAAATTGTACTGTAAAAAGTGTTCGGACTTGTTGCCAACATATGGAGCGCAAAGGAGCCCCTGGCGGGTTAAGTCATACCAAAGTGTATGGGTGCAATTGATAAAAATAGTTTAAGTATAATAAAGGAGTAAGCAAATGCCACATATGTTGGGACGCCAACTATTTCCGTTGTGATCTTATTGATACGTCAAGGCGTATTTGTACAAATAATGCAGTAAGCAACCAGGCTATTTAACATGCCGAGGCCAAGGGGAAGCTATGTGCGGGACCTTCAAACAGGCAAAGTGATCATCAAAAAGATCATCTAGATGTTTCTGCCACACGTCTATGCTGCTTGTCTTCTTGGTGTGTTGATCCTTCGAAAGGATAGATGAAGAGGCCGTCGTGAGGGGCCTGTGGAAAAGAAACCTGAAAAAAGGAGAAAAAAGGGAAAGTATGAGTGCCCGAATACGGTCGAGCCATATTGTGGACCATGATCAAGTTATGCCTTCGTCTTTGCCCATGGTATTTTCAGTGCGTAATTATGTACACACGGTACGTACGCCATAGTGCAGGTGGGACTGAGACGGAGGCCAAATTGCTAGTCCGACTCCTGACGAGCCGGACTGTCATGCCGCGGAGTAATTCAAACTCATTTAATAGTGTATGGGGGCTTGGCCGTCGAATTGATGTTCTACTTGATAAGGCCGCCCTGTACTTCCGCTGCCATGGCCGCGGTGTGCTCATCAGTACGGAGGGAGCGTTCCATGTTTCCGTTGACAGTTATGACACCGCGTGGACCGGGCATCTTAAGTTTGAGATAGGCATAATGTGGCACGTGTTGGGGATATGACTACCAGTTATGACCCGCCCAGGAGGGGCCGGGTCAACCACAATGGCGGTTCACCTGTATGAAACCCAAGAGTATACAAGATGGCGGTTCACAGTTAGGCTTATAGGAGGCCCAAGCCCAGAGGCGGCTTGAGGCCCGTAAGTATAAACCGCCATGTATGGATAGACTTGTAATGTAAGGCATGTAAGATACATCACTGAGCCGGACACATTGTATGAGCCGACCGGGACTATGTAGGCCGCAGGGCGTCAACCCGTGTATATAAGGGGACGACCCGGTAGCGGCTTAGGGCAAGAAACAACAGATCGAGAGCTAGGTTAACCATATTCGCTCCCTGGTCATTGAAACCCTAGCAATACACCTCCAACTGGATTAGGCTTTTACCTTCACCGCAAGGGGCCGAACCAGTATAAACTCCTTGTGTCCTTTGTCCTGATTAACCCCTTTAAGCTAATTAGGTTGCGATGGCTCCACGACTAAGTCCTCACACTAGGACATCTACCGTGACAATTCCACGACAGTTGGCGCCCACCGTGAGGCTACCGCATGATGGTTTCAAGTTCTTAGAGGGAAAATTCGAAGGGATTAAGGGATACGCCGTGGGCCGGATGACCAAGAGTCGCCGCGGCAAGCTCTACATTGACGACGTAGGCTGGGGCCCTGAGGCCGGCTCAATTGAGTACGGATACCGGGTGCCCTTCGGCGGAATTCACGTCTTCATCGGCAAGATCGGCGAAACGGGCCATGAGCCGGACATCTGCACCGACATCGTCGAGATGGCTCAGCGTGCGAGACCCGCCCAGGTTCGGCCCGCCATGAATCGTGCCTTCATGGGATTTATCTGTGGAGCAAAATCTGAGGATAGACCGGCATCTGGTGGTGAGACAGTCGTTTATTCTGATGGTGAGTCATCCACCGGTGAGACCGAGTCATTGTATCAACCGCAAGACGGCCGTCTTGGGGGATGTTCCGATGGCGATAGTATTCTAGACCCCTGCGAGCCGCCGAACCGGGTTGCAATCTTCATGGCCGATACACAGCCCGTGCAGCACTCATCGACTGCAGCAGTGTTGATTTCCGAGTTAGCAGCGGCAACGGCTGCCGGGGCAGGAGGCCCTGTGCGCCCACCGGCTCAAGTCTTAACTGGCCTGCTGGATAAGCTGACAGCACTGTTAACCGCAGTGGTTAACCTGGCAGATCAGGATCAGCATAATGCAGCGGTCGCAAAATTGCGTGATGAGATAGCATAGGCCAAGGAGGAGCTAGACACAGAGAACGCGAGAATGGCCGAGGAGCGGGCTGCTTTGGATGCTCAGGCACAGCAGATTCTGTCGGAGTCTTACCGGCTCATGCAAGATCAGAATGCTTCAAACGAAGTCATGAGGAGGAGGCATCAGACTCGTCTACCCTCGGTTTACGAGGCAAGAAATCTCTTTAACACACCAGGAGCAGGAACTAGTAACCTGGCAGTGGTAAACCGGGTCGAAGCACCTGGGACGGGTACGCCGATTCAGCCACGCATGATAGACCCACCTCGTCAGAACAATAACCCACCACAGCACGCGCCGACGCCACCGGGTCATTACTCTAACCCTTTGGATAACATGATCGCTGTGGCGTCATGATTGGCGGCTCTCCCGGTTGAACGCGAGTTGCCGACGGCACTTGAAACACGAAGGGCTAGAGAGCTCCTTCAGACATCACTGGTTCAGCAGCAGGCTTATTCTTACAGTCGTGACAGGATTCATTCCACCCCTCACCCGAGCCGGAGCTACAATAGGCATATCGATGAGCCGGCTGTGTCAAGCGGTGGGCGGAACAATAACCCGCCCCGTGGACATAATCCGGCGGGCGGTGGCGCTGATGCTCAGAATGTAGTGGATCAAGGTAGAGTTCTACCTCTTGATTACTGCGTTGGTTTTCCCTTGAACAGGAAAGGGTGATGCAGCAAAGTAGCATAAGTATTTCCCTCAGTTTTTGAGAACCAAGGTATCAATCCAGTAGGAGACTACACGCAAGTCCCTTGTAGCTACACAAACAAATAAGAACCTTGCAACCAACGCGATAAAGGGGTTGACAATCCCTTCACGGTCACTTACGAGAGTGAGATCTAATAGGGATAATAATAATAAGATAAATATTTTTGGTATTTTCATGATATATATTGAAAGTAAAGATTGTGAAATAAAATAGATTGGAAACTTATATGATACAAGATAGACCCGGGGGCCATAGGTTTCACTAGTGGCTTCTCTCAAGATAGCGTAAGTATTACGGTGGGCGAACGAATTACTGTCGAGCAATTGGTAGAAAAGTGAATAATTTTGAGAATCTCTAGGCATGATCATGTATATACGCATCACGTCTGCGACAAGTAGACCGAAACGATTTTGCATCTACTAATATTACTCCACACATCGACCGCTATCCAGCATGCATGTAGAGTATTAAGTTCATAAGAACAGAGTAATGCATTACGCAAGATGACATGATGTAGAGGGATAAACTCAAGCAATATGATATAATACGTGCCTTGCTGCCCCTGCTGTCACTGGGAAAGGACACCGCAAGATTGAACCCAAAGCTAAGCACTTCTCCCATTGCAAGAAAGATCAATCTAGTAGGCCAAACCAAACTGATAATTCGAAGAGACTTGCAAAGATAACCAATCATACATAAAAAATTTCAGAGAAGAATTAAATATTGTTCATAGATAAACTTGATCATAAACCCACAATTCATCGGATCTCGACAAACACACCGCAAAAAGAGTTACATCGAATAGATCTCCAAGAAGATCGAGGAGAACTTTGTATTGAGATCCAAAGAGAGAGAGAAGAAGCCATCTAGCTAATAACTATGGACCCGAAGGTCTGAAGTAAACTACTCACACATCATCGGAGGGGCCATGGAGTTGATGCAGAGGCCCTCCGTGATCGATGCCCCCTCCGACGGAGCTCCGGAAAAGGCCCCAAGATGGGATCTCTTGGGTACAGAAGGTTGCGGCAGTGGAAATAGGGTTTCGTGGTGCTCCTGGATGTTTTCGGGGTATATGGATATATATATATAGGAGGAAGAAGTAGGTCGGTGGAGCCACGAGGGGCCCACGAGGGTGGAGGGCATGCCCAGGGGGGTAGGCGCACCCCTGCCTTGTGGCCTCCTCGTTGGTTGCTTGACGTCCACTCCAAGTCTCCTTGATCACGTATGTGCAAAAAATAACTCTCCCAAAGGTTTTATTCCATTTGGATTCCGTTTGATATTCCTTTTCTGCGAAATACTGAGATAAGCAAAAAAATAGCAATTTGCACTGGGCCTTGGGTTAGTAGGTTAGTCCCAAAAATAATATAAAAGTATATAAATAAGCCCATTAACATCCAAAATAGATAATATAATAGCATGGAACAATCAACAAGTATACATACGTTGGAGACGTATCATAGAGCACGTCGAGAGGCCGAGCTGGCGGCACAGTATGCGGCCCATCAACCTACTCTGGTTTGTCTAACCACTTCTGTGGAGCCAGGTGTAACCTTGAGAAATTTGGGTGTACCATGCTTACTACCGGATCTACGTAATGAGCGTCTACCCAAGGATTTCAAGGGTCCTCGCAAGGTGCCTAACTATACTGCTGATTTACCTCCTGAAGCATGGGTCGAGAGTTATGAGATAGCCATGGAATTACTAGAAGTTAGTGATGCCGCGTGTGCTAAATATTTCCCTATGATGTTGGATGGAATGGCCCGCACTTGGTTGAAGGGGCTCCCTGCCAATTCTATTGGGTCATGGGCCGAGTTAAAAGCCTGGTTTATCCAGAATTTCAAGGATACATGCAAGCAGCCCATGCCAATTGTGGATTTAGCCTCCTGTGTCCAAGCAGAAGGTGAGTCGACAACCCATTGGGTGCGCCGGGTCTCAACAATCCTGCACTCGTCGGATCGCATCAATGCCGATTCAGCAGTGTTGATGTTGGAAAACAATTGTCGTTTCACGCCCCTAAAACAGAAATTAGGGCGGCTCAAACGCCGCTGTAATGACATGGGGACACTCATGGCGGATCTTGTTAAGTATGCTGACTCTAATGGTACCAAGGACCCCGAGTCTAATGATGAAAAGTCGGGGAAGGGGAAGAAGAGCAGCAGCAGCAAAGGACAGCAGCATAATCCGGCGAATCAGGGAGGCAATGGTAAGCACAAAGCTGATAATAGTTTGGACTTTGTGGCTAACACCAACGCACAGAATAATGTCCAGCGACGTAAAGGTAAACCACCCCCACGAACCGGAGGATCAGGCTTTAATCTTGAGCAGATGTTAAATCAACCCTGCCCAAGGCATGGGACGCGGGAAAGACCATCTGGCCACCTCTGGAAGGATTGCTTCATTATGAAGGAGTACAAAAATTCTAATCTCTTTGAAGACAATCATGGGCCAGGGGGTGGCCCAGGATCTGGCTCTCAAGGACCAGGTTATGGCAGTGGCGGTTCTAGTTCTGGGTTCCAAAATAATCAATGCAATCAGGGTGGCTACCATCAATAGTCAAGTCAGGGGAATTAGCAGCAACAATCGAGATATCAGAGTAACCCAAAGCAGTTGAATAATGGGCAGTACCACGTCTTCACCACAAGTTTATGCAAACGCGATCAGAAGCTTCATAAGAGGGTGGTAGACGTTGTTGAACCGGCAGTTCCCCGTTACTTGCACTGGTCTGAGCAGCCCATTATGTGGAGTCGGGAAGATCACCCGTCCCGGGTTGATAACCCGGGTCACCTGGCATTGGTGGTCGCACCTCCGATCGGAGAGTATAAGTTTACCAAGGTACTCATGGACAGAGGGAGCAGCATCAATATCCTTTATTATGAAACTTTTTGTCGCATGGGGTTGACGGATAAAAATCTTAAACCGTCGAACACTGTTTTCCATGGCATGGTGCCTGGTAAGTCAGCGTACCCAGTTGGTAAGATAGCTCTGGAAGTTGCTTTTGGAGATGATCATGACTCTAGGTCAGAGACATTGACCTTTGAAGTGGTCAAGATTCACATCCCGTATCACACTCTGTTTGGACGGCCGGCTTATGCCAAGTTAATGGAGCGGCCTTGTTATGTTTATCTGCAGCTCAAGATGCCGGGTTACAAGGGGGCCATTACAGTGCATGGGAGCCGTAAGATAGCTTTGGAATGCGAAGAAGGTGATGCACCTTATGCTGAGTCGGTTTGTGCAACGGAGGAGTTAAAATTTTATAAGGACAATGTTGATCTGGCGGATATGACATCTTTGAAAAAGCCAACTACAGAGCATGATCCGGTCTTAATGTTTCCATAAGCAGATGATACCAAGATGGTTGATTTTGTTCCTGGAGATTCATCCAAGCAGTTCAGTATCAATGCTAATCTGGATCCAAAATAGGAAAGCGCGCTCATCAGGTTCATCCATGAGAACCGGGACATCTTTGCATGGAAACCTTGAGACATGCCAGGTGTACTGAGGGAACTCGCTGAGCACACTCTTAATATTGATCCCAAGTTTAAACCGGTCAAGCAACTTCTTCATCGCTTCAACGAAGAGAGGCATAAGGCCATTGGTGAAGAGGTAGCCCGGCTCTTGGTGGCTGGGTTTATTATTGAGGTGTTTCATCCTGGCTGGTTGGCTAACCCGCTGCTGGTACTTAAAAAGAACGGCACCTGGCGTATGTGTGTGGATTACATGGATTTAAACAAGGCTTGTCCAGCTGATCCTTTTGCTCTCCCTCGTATTGATCAGATTATCGATGCTACGGCGGGTTGTGAGCGTTTGAGTTTTTTTGATGCTTATTCTGGTTATCATCAGATCAAGATGGCAGTTAAGGACCAAGAGAAGACAACATTCATAACTCCCTTTGGATCCTTCTGCTATGTGTCTATGCCTTTTGGGCTCAAGAGTGCCCATGCGAATTATCAGAGATGTGCGCAGAATTGCCTTCATGATAAAATTGGGCGCAATGTTCATGCTTATGTGGATGATATTGTGGTGAAATCCAGAGAGAAAGAGACATTGATAGACGATTTGAAAGAAACCTTTGATAATCTCCGGGTCTATAAAATGATGCGTAACCTGGCCAAGTGTGTTTTTGGTGTGCCAACAGGTAAGCTCTTGGGATTCTTGGTGTCTAACAGGGGCATTGAAGCTAATCCGGAGAAGATCAAAGCCATCACTTCTCTGGCTAAACTGGCGTGTGTCAATGATGTGCAACGTTTAGCGGGTCGTATTGTGGCATTAAGCCGGTTGGGAGAGAAGGCTATCCCTCTATATCAGATGATGAAAAAGACAAATAATTTTGTCTGGAGTGATGCCGCTAATACAGCGTTTAAGGACTTGAAGAAATAGCTGGCTGAGCCGCCCGTGCTTGCTGCCCCTGTTGATAAAGAGCCATTGTTGTTATATATGGCTGCTAATAGCCGAGCTGTCAGAGTAGCCATTATGGTAGAAAGGAAGGAGGCAAGCAAGGAATATTCGGTTCAAAGGCCGGCTTACTACATCAGTGAGGTGCTTATTGAGTCCAAGCAGAGATATCCTCACTGGCAGAAGCTCATATATGGGGTGTTCATGGCCAGTCAGAAGCTTAAACAATATTTTCTGGGTCATCCCATCACTGTGGTTAGTTCTGCTCCTTTAGGGGACATTATTCAGAACAGAGAAGCCACAGGTCGGGTAGCCAAGTGGGCCATTGAGCTTGGTCCTCATGGTTTGAAATATATGCCTCGCACGGCCATCAAGTCTCACGCGCTGGTGGATTTCATCAATGACTGGACAGAGCTGCAGATGCCTGAGGAAAAGCCAGATAACACGTACTGGACTATTCACTTTGATGGGTCCAGGCAATTGGAGGGCTTGGGGGCTGGAGTTGTACTCGCTTCCCCTCGAGGTGATAAATTTTGTTATGTTCTCCATTTGATGTTCCCTTGCACTAACAATGTAGTTGAATATGAGGCCTCGCTCCACGGTCTTCGGATGGCTAAGGAAATGAACTTAAGCCGGGTTAGGTGCTTTGGTGACTCAGATTTGGTGGCTCAACAAGTCTCTGGTACTTGGGATTCTAAGGATCCACTCATGGCGGCTTATCGACGAGAAGTGGATGTTATTGCTGGTCACTTCAAAGGTTATCAAGTTGAGCATGTTGATCGGAGAAAAAATGAAGCGGCTGATGCCTTAAGCCGGTTGGGTTCTCAACATAAACCGATGCGGCCTAATGTCTTTCTTGATGTTTTGCATAACCCGTCAGTCAAGTTACCTACAGAGGAGGACTTGGCTATTCCTAACCCGGAAGCTCAGTTTGTGGCAGCTCTTCATGTAATTCCTGATTAGACAGACCCTTATTTGGCTTATATGACCTGGGGTGAGTTACCTGAGGATGAAACCTTAGCCAGGAAGATAACCCGGCGGTCTAAGTCAATGACAATTGTCAATGGAGAGCTGAATCACCACAGTGTTGCAGGGGTCTTCCAACGTTTTGTTTCTCCAGAAGAGGGCCGTGAGATCCTGAGTGAGATTCATGAAGGAGACTGTGGTCATCATGCTAGTTCAAAGTCCCTTGTGGCTAAAGCTTTTCGTCATGGGTTTTATTGGCTAACAACTCATGTTGATGTTGAAGACCTGATCAGCAAGTGTGATGTGTGTCAGAAATTTTCATGACGAGCCCATGTGTTGGCTCAAGAATTGAGGATGATTCCAATTACTTGGCCGTTTGCAGTTTGGGGGCTTGATATGGTTGGACCTTTCAAAATATCCAAGGATAAGAAGACCCGCCTTTTGGTGGCGGTTGATAAGTTCACTAAGTAGGTAGAGGCAGAGCCAGTCAGTAAGTGTGATGCAGCAATGGTGGTTCAATTCATGAAGAAGGTGATCTTCCGTTTTGGCTTTCCACTCAGCGTTATAACAAACAATGGCACTAATCTCTCCAAGGATGCTATGGAAGAATTTTGTCAACGTGAGCATATCCGGCTTGATGTATCGTCACTGGCTCACCCTCAATCTAATGGTCAAGCTAAGAGAGCCAATCAAGAGATCCTGAGAGGCATCAAGCCCCGGCTTATGGTTCCTTTACAGAGAACGCTGAGTTGTTGGGTGGAGGAGTTACCTTCCATATTGTGGAGCATTAATAGTACCCCCAACAGATCTACGGGTTACACGCCTTTCTTCATGGTTTACGGAGCAGAGGCGGTTCTCCCTAGTGACATCCATCATGACTCACCTCGTGTGGCAGCTTATGTTGAAGCTGACAATGGAAAAGCATGTCAGGAAGCACTTGACCTATTAGATGAGGAGCGTGACATCGCAGCGGCTCATTCGGCGATTTATCAGCAAGATTTGCACCGTTACCACAAGCATCGGGTTAAAACCAGAGTTTTCCAAGAAGGTGATCTGGTGCTCCGGCTTATCTAGGATCAAACTGATATGCACAAGTTATCCCCACCTTGGGAAGGACCTTTTGTGGTCAGTAAGAATCTCAACAATGGGTCCTACTACCTTATCGATGTTCGAGAGCACAAACACTCACGTAAGTCAGAGGAGGAGACCCATCGGCCGTGGAATATTGCTCATCTTCAGCCCTACTACACCTGAGCCACTGGCTCTTCTGACGTACATATTTTGACAATGTATATATTATGATCAATATAATAAAATTGGCATCCCTGTTAAAGCAGGGCCTCTGTTGTTTTCTCCTTAAATAACGAGTTTTTGGTCACTTGGGGGCTTCTGCTTTATATAGCGAAGTTATGATTACCCCTTGATCCGGCTTATAGGCCACACATATATAAAAAAACAAAAAAACTTGGGGGCTTCCTACCCAAGTTAAAGGGACCAAAGAGAGTCTGCTGCAAAAGCACAACTCAAACATAGGTGCCCCTTGAGCACAGCTCAAAATATTGCTTGGGGGCTCTTTTGTTCTAAAGAACAAAGAGTTTTTATAACCCTTGTAATAGGCTTGGAAGCCAGGTGTATTCACCTAAAACCCCAGGTTATCCTGCCTTTTTAAGTCTACCACTCCGCCCAGGTAATCCTAGAATGACCCGCCGTACTTTTGGCAAGTCAATCTTATACAGACCCTGAACTTGTCAAAGTTAAAACGACAATTGGTTGTGTGAGGTCTGGCTTATAAGGTATAAAGGTTTAACTCAGTGGCGGTGCGGCCTGTGAAAGCACTTGATTTTTAGGCCTGGCCGCCTATGAAAGCCTTGATTTCTTGTTGTTGTTTGATTTGAACAGTTTTTGAGTTTTTCTTCATGTGGCATAGAAATATATGGTTAAAAAGCCGATGAGAGCTGTGTTGCCTTATGGTTTATACATGAAACTACCCAGTGTTTATTAACCCAGCCTGGCTTTCGACTATAAGTCGCCAGTATGAGATAAGATAATATTCGGTGTTTATTAACCCGACCTGGTTTTTTTGACTATAAGTCGCCAGTATGAGATAAGATAATATCTGGTGTTTATTAACCTGGTCTGGCTTTATTTATAAGCCGGTAATCTCTGATAATTACCAGTGCTCAAATTTTAGGTTATCACTCTTATTACACTAGTTTAGTAAACCAACAGTGTGATCCAATATCACAGGTATGTTGTTTTCTTAACAGTTATCAAACTGGCCATGGTTATGGACTATTTTTCCCCAACGGATTTCATTGGGTATCATGATCCGCCCGACGGTAAACCACCAGGGTCCTTGTGTTTTTCTTTGTGTGCAAGATCATAATAATTCACATCTCATAAGTCAAAGATTATCATACAAACAGTGGTTCTTTAAACCGGTGGATAATCAGTGTTACGGAAGACAGAAAAACATGCACGATGGCACGACCAATTAAAGTTTAACTATTCTATTACATAGCTCCATGAGCTAACATAAGGACAAGTGTTTTATCAAGACTTAACGTCTTTTCAACTGCCTAGCGGTTCACTCTTCTCGATCTTGCTGACGGGAGGCCTCCGGTTCATCCCTTGCTGGTTCTTCTTCCTCCTCCACCGTCTGGAAGTTTGGTTTGGACCAGTCAAAGCCACGCAAGGCAAAGAATTCAGCCTCGTCGTCAATCAGATTGGATGGGTCAATATCAGGGGCAAAAGTGTGCTTACATATCGGCGGAATTAAGTCCATCACTTTATATGAAGGCGTCTGCATCTTCTGATTATCTTTATCATAAGCCGGCTGGTACTTGGAAAGATTGGTCTCTTCAGGAATGACTATTGCATGAGGACGAATTTCTTTAACACAGGTGGCAGAGTCTTGCTGATCAAAAGAGGTTCCATCTTCCTTCAAACTAGGATACCCACTAGCTACATCTGCCGGGTCTAGTTCCGGTACCCATGCTTTGGCACGGCTCAAGGCAGTTACAGATCCGGCTGTAGCACAAGACCATTTGATTTCTTGAAACCTGGTGGGCAAGATGGACAGTTTCTTCAAAACATCACTTAACAGGTTTGGCCCTTGATTCATTGGGGAGATAATAGCGAGAGTCCGCTGAGCTCCGGTGTATAGTTGTTCAACAAGAGTATAGACCGCCTTGAGCTTCACCGGTGTGTCTTGGCTAAGGTTGCTTCTCCTGGGACCTGAGTAAGTTAAAAATTGGTCAAATGGTGGCTTACATTATGACGACAAATACTCACTTTGGATAAATGGCAAGGTGACTTACCGAAGATAGCAGAAACCATCTGAGACACACGGTGTTTTAAACCGGTGAGTTCAGTGGTAACTTCCTCAAGAGCCGCCTCTGCTTTCTTAGCACATTGTATCAGGGTAGACTTTTCCTTAGCCCAAGCCTCTTTATCCGCAATAAAGCTGGTCTTCAATTTTTCTGATTCAGATACACTAAACTGGAATTTTGATTCAGCCTTCTGGGTCTCAGTTTCCTCTTGGCCTCGTTCAGTTGAGTTTCCAATTCAGTGGTAGCAGCCTGCAGGCAGCATGGATTTATCAAACATATTTCAAGGCGGATTGCAATAGTTAAGTCCCAAGCACTTTGCAAGTGAAACCACTTGGCACTTGGGGGCTAATGTCTGTCAACGCAATTTTTTCAACGGAAATGGCTTTTCTAAAGTCCCAAGTGCTTTGCAAGCAACAACACTTAGCACTTGGGGGCTAATGCATATTGCTTGTCTCTTCCTAAAGATGAGCCGGGTGAGCTGTCAAGAATCTCAGCTGACTCATGGGGGCTATACAGTTCTGTTCTGTTCTTTTACAGTGATCAATAGGACCGGCTCATTCATACTGATTAAACTGGCTCTTGGGGACTACAAATGCAAAATTATGCTACTATCAGCATCCGGTTTAGTTTTAAATCAGACTTGGAAGGAGTCTAGGATAGAAGCTTGTAAGTTTTTTAAGTCTACAGATTATTCAATCTTATCATAATCAGGAGACTTCGGGGTTGGCAGGATATATAACTTATATAAGCCAGAGGACGTACCTCATACTTATGGTGCATCTGTTTGACCATCTCAATTTCCAAGTCACGGCTGGAGTGTACTTGACTGAGATAGCCAGATAATATTTCACTATTACTCAATTGAGCATAGTGGGAGACATCAAACCTCACTTTCCGTCTTCCCATGACTTCCTGTTTGGCAGAATGTCTCGCTAGTACAGTTGGATTCCCTGGCTCAATAATGTTGGGGAACGTAGTAATTTCAAAAAAATTCCTACGCACACGCAAGATCATGGTGATGCATAGCAACGAGAGGGGAGAGTGTTGTCTACGTACCCTCGTAGACCGAAAACGGAAGTGTTAGCACAACGTGGTTGATGTAGTCGTACATCTTCACGATCCGACCAATCCAAGTACCGAACGCACGACACCTCCGAGTTCAGCACACGTTCAGCTTGATGACATCCCGCGAACTCCGATCCAGCAGAGCTTCACGGGGGAGTTCTGTTAGCACAACGGCGTGATGACGGTGATGATGTTGCTATCGACGCAGGGCTTCGCCTAAGCACCGCTACGATATGACCGAGGTGGAATATGGTGGAGGGGGCACCGCACACGGCTGGGAGAGATCAACAGATCAACTTGTGTGTCTAGAGGTGCCCCCCTGCCCCCGTATATAAAGGAGCAAGGAGGGAGGCCAGCCGGCCCTCTATGGGCGCGCCAGGAGGAGTCCTCCTCCTAGTAGGAGTAGGACTCCCCTTTCCTACTCCTACTAGGAGGAGGAAAGGAAGGAGGAGAAGGAGAAGGAAGGAGAGGGAGGAAAAGGAGGAAAGGGGGGCCGGCCCCCTATTCCAATTCAGTTTGGGCTAGGGGGGCCGCGTGCCCTGCCTCCTCTCTTCCACCACTTGGCCCATGAGGCCCATTACTTCTTCCTTGTATTCCCGTAACTCCCCGGTACACCGAAAATACCCGAATCCCTTGGAACCTTTCCGATATCCGAATATAGTCGTCCAATATATCGATATTTACGTCTCGACCATTTCGAGACTCCTCGTCATGTCCCCGATTTCATTTGGGACTCCGAACTACCTTCGGTACACCAAATCACATAAACTCATAATACAATCGTCACCGAAACTTTAAGCGTGTGGACCCTACGGGTTCGAGAACTATGTAGACATGACCGAGACACGTCTCCTGCCCAATAACCAATAACGGAACCTGGATGCTCATATTGGCTCCCACATATTCTATGAAGATCTTTATCAGTCAAACTGCATAACAACATACATTGTTGCCTTTGTCATCGGTATGTTACTTGCCCGAGATTCGATCGTCGGTATCTCAATACCTAGTTCAATCTCGTTACCGGGAAGTCTCTTTACTCGTTCAGTAATACATCATCCCGCAACTAACTCATTAGTTGCAATGCTTGCAAGGCTTTAAGTGATGTGCATTACCGAGAGGGCCCAGAGATACCTCTCCGACAATCGGAGTGACAAATCCTAATCTCGAAATATGCCAACCGAACAAGTACCTTTGGAGACACCTGTAGAGCACCTTTATAATCACCTAGCTACGTTGTGACGTTTGGTAGCACACAAAGTGTTCCTCCGGTAAACGGGAGTTGCATAATCTCATAGTCATAGGAACATGTATAAGTCATGAAGAAAGCAATAGCAACAAACTAAACGATCAAGTGCTATGCTAACGGAATGGGTCAAGTCAATCACATCATTCTCTAATGATGTGACCCCGTTAATCAAATGACAACTCATGTCTATGGCTAGGAAACTTAACCATCTTTGATTCAACGAGCTAGTCAAGTAGAGGCATACTAGTGACACTCTGTTTGTCTATGTATTCACACATGTATTATGTTTCCAGTTAATACAATTCTAGCATGAATAATAAACATTTATCATGAAATAAGGAAATAAATAATAACTTTATTATTGCCTCTAGGGCATATTTCCTTCAGTCTCCCACTTGCACTAGAGTCAACAATCTAGTTCACATCGCCATGTGATTTGACATCAATAGTTCACATCACCATGTGATTAACACCCATAGTTCACATCGTCATGTGACCAACACCCAAAGGGTTTACTAGATTCAATAATCTAGTTCACATCGCTATGTGATTAACGCCCAAAGAGTATTAAGGTGTGATCATGTTTTGCTTGTGAGAGAAGTTTAGTCAACGGGTCTGCCACATTTAGATCCGTAAGTATTTTGCAAATTTCTATGTCAACAATGCTCTGCACTAAGCTACTCTAGCTAATTGCTCCCACTTTCAATATGTATCCAGATTGAGACTTTGAGTCATCTGGATCAGTGTCAAAACTTGCATCGACGTAACCTTTTACGACGAACCTTTTGTCACCTCCATAATCGAGAAACATATCCTTATTCCACTAAGGATAATTTTGACCAATGTCCAGTGATCTACTCCTAGATCACTATTATACTTCCTTGCCAAACTCAAGGCAGGGTATACAATAGGTCTGGTTCACAGCATGGCATACTTTATAGAACCTATGGATGAGGCATAGGGAATGACTTTCATTCTCTCTCTATCTTCTGTCGTGGTCGGGTTTTGAGTCTTACTCAACTTCACACCTTTGTAACACAGGCAAGAACTCCTTCTTTGACTGTTCCATTTTGAACTACTTCAAAATCTTGTCAAGGTATGTACTCATTGAAAAACTTATCAAGCGTCTTGATCTATCTCTATAGATCTTGATGCTCAATATGTAAGCAGCTTCACCAAGGTCTTTCTTTGAAAAACTCCTTTCAAACACTCCTTTATGCTTTGCAGAATAATTCTACATTATCTCCGATCAACAATATGTCATTCACATATACTTATCAGAAATGTTGTAGTGCTCCCACTCACTTTATTGTAAATACAGGCTTCACCGCAAGTCTGTATAA
This sequence comes from Triticum urartu, assembly GCF_056163025.1. Taxonomy (NCBI): domain Eukaryota; kingdom Viridiplantae; phylum Streptophyta; class Magnoliopsida; order Poales; family Poaceae; genus Triticum; species Triticum urartu. The sequence continues at coordinate 174,272,871 of NC_141874.1, read as the reverse complement.
AACTATATGCTTTGATCAACTTATCAAAGCGTATATTCCAACTCCGAGATGCTTGCACCAGTCCATAGATGGATCGCTGGAGCTTGCATATTTTGTTAGCACCTTTAGGATTGACAAAACTTTCTTGTTGCATCATATACAACTCTTCTTTAATAAATCCATTAAGGAATGTAGTTTTGTTTATCCATTTGCCATATTTCATAAAATGTGGCAATTTCTAACATGATTCGGACAGACTTAAGCATAGATACGAGTGAGAAACTCTCATCGTAGTCAACACCTTGAACTTGTCGAAAACCTTTTGTGACAATTCTAGCTTTGTAGATAGTAACACTACTATCAGCGTCTGTCTTCCTCTTGAAGATCCATTTAATCTCAATGGCTCGCCGATCTTTGGGCAAGTCAATCAAAGTCCATACCTTGTTCTTATACATGGATCTCATCTCAGATTTCATGGCCTCAAGCCATTTCGCGGAATCTAGGCTCATCATCGCTTCCTCGTAGTTCGTAGGTTCGTCATGGTCAAGTAACATGACCTCCAGAACAGGATTACTGTACCACTCTGGTGCGGATCTCACTCTGGTTTACCTACGAGGTTCGGTAGTAACTTGATCTGAAGTTACATGATCATCATCATTAGCTTACTCACTAATTGGTGTAGTAGTCACAGGAACAGATTTCTGTGATGAACTACTTTCCAATAAGGGAGCAGGTACAGTTACCTCATCAAGTTCTACTTTCCTCCCACTCACTTCTTTCGAGAGAAACTCCTTCTCTAGAAAGGATCCATTCTCAGCAACGAATATCTTGCCTTCGGGTCTGTGATAGAAGGTGTACCCAACATTTTCTTTTGGGTATCCTATGAAGATGCACTTCTCCGATTTGGGTCTGAGCTTATCAGGTTGAAACCTTTTCACATAAGCATTTCAACCTCAAATTTTAAGAAACGACAGCTTAGGTTTCTTGCCAAACCATAGTTCATACGGTATCGTCTCAACGGATTTAGATGGTGCCCTATTTAACGTGAATGTAGCTGTCTCTAATGCATAACCCCAAAACGATAGCGGTAAATCAGTAAGAGACATCATAGATCGCACCATATCTAATAAAGTACGGTTACGACGTTCGGACACACCATTACACTGTGGTGTTCCAGGTGTCGTGAGTAGTGAAACTATTTCACATTGTTTTAACTGAAGGCCAAACTCGTAACTCAAATATTTTACTCCTGTGATCATATCATAGAAACTTTTATTTTTGTTACGATGATTCTCCACTTCACTCTGAAATTCGTTGAACTTTTCAAATGTTTCAGACTTTGTGTTTCATCAAGTAGATATACTCATATCTGCTCAAATCAGCTATGAAGATCAGAAAATAATGATACCTACCACGAGCCTCAATATTCATCGGACCACATGCATCAGTATGTATGATTTCCAACAAATTTGTTGCTTGCTCCATTGTTCCGGAGAACGGAGTCTTAGTCAACTTGCCCATGAGGCATGGTTCCCGAGCATCAACTGATTCATAATCAAGTGATTCCAAAAGTCCATCAGCATGGATTTTCTTCATGCGCTTTACACCAATATGACCTAAACGGCAGTGCCACAAATAAGTTGCACTATCATTATTAACTTTGCATCTTTTGGCTTCAATATTATAAAAATGTGTATCACCACGATCGAGATCCAACAAACCATTTTCATTGGGTGTATGACCATAGAAGGTTTTATTCATGTAAACAGAACAACAATTATTCTCTGACTTACATGAATAACCGTATTGCAATAAACATGATCCAATCATATTCATGCTCAATGCAAACACTAAATAACATTTATTTTAGGTTTAACACTAATCCCTAAAGTATAGGGAGTGTGCGATGATGATCATATCAATCTTGGAACCATTTCCAATACACATCGTCAGTTCACCCTTAACTAGTCTCTGTTCATTCTGCAACTCCCGTTTCGAGTTACTATTCTTAGCAACTGAACTAGTATCAAATACTAAGGGGTTGCTATAAACATTAGTAAAGTACACATCAATAACATGTATATCAAATATACCTACGTTCACTTTGCCATCCTTCTTATCCGCCAATTACTTGGGGTAGTTCCGCTTCCAATGACCAGTCCCTTTGAAGTAGAAGCACTCAGTTTCAGGCTTAGGTCAAGACTTGGGTTTTTTCACTTGAGCAGCAACTTGTTTGCCGTTCTTCTTGAAGTTCCCCTTTCTTCCCTTTTGTCCCTTTACTTGAAACTAGTGGTTTTGTTTACCATCAACACTCGATGCTTTTCTTGATTTCTATCTTCGTCGATTTCAGCATCACGAAGAGCTTGGGAATCATTTCCATTATCCCTTGCATATTATAGTTCATCACAAAGTTCTACTAACTTGGCGATGGTGACTAGAGAATTATGTCAATCACTATTTTATCTGGAAGATTAACTCCCACTTGATTCAAGCGTTTGTAGTACCCAGACAATCTGAGCACATGCTCACTGCTTGAGCTATTCTCCTCCATCTTTTAGCTATAGAACTTGTTGGAGACTTCATATCTCTCAACTCGGGTATTTGCTTGAAATATTAACTTCGACTCCTGGAACATCTCATATGGTCCATGACGTTCAAAACATCTTTGAAGTCCCGATTCTAAGTTGTTTAAGCATGGTGCACTAAACTATCAAGTAGTCATCATATTGAGCTAGCCAAACGTTCATAACATCTGCATCTGCTCCTGCAATAGGTTTGTCACCTAGCGATGCATCAAGGACATAATTCTTCTGTGCGGCAATGAGGATAAACCTCAGATCACGGATCCATTCCACATCATTGCTACTAACATCTTTCAACTTAGTTTTCTCTAGGAACATATCAAAAATAAAATAGGGGAGCTAAACGCGAGCTATTGATCTACAACATAGATATGCTAATACTACCAGGACTAAGTTCATGATAAATTTAAGTTCAATTAATCATATTACTTAAGAACTCCCACTTATAAAGACATCCCTCTAATCTTCTAAGTGATCACGTGATCCAAATCAACTAAACCATAACCGATCATCACGTGAAATGGAGTAGTTATCAATGGTGAACATCACTATGTTGATCATATCTACGATATGATTCACGCTCGACCTTTCGGTCTCAGTGTTCTGAGGCCATATCTGCATATGCTAGGCTCGTCAAGTTTAACCTGAGTATTCCGCGTGTGCAAAACTGGCTTGCACCCGTTGTAGATGGACGTAGAGCTTATCACACCCGATCATCACGTGGTGTCTGGGCACGACGAACTTTGGCAACGGTGCATACTCAGGGAGAACACTTTTATCTTGAAATTTAGTGAGAGATCATCTTATAATGCTACCGTCAATCAAAGCAAGATAAGATGCATAAAAGATAAACATCACATGCAATCAATATAAGTGATATGATATGGCCATCATCATCTTGTGCTTGTGATCTCCATCTCCGAAGCACCGTCATGATCACCATCATCACTGGCGCGACACCTTGATCTCCATCGTAGCATCGTTGTCGTCTCACCAATCTTATGCTTCTACGACTATCGCTACCATTTAGTGATAAAGTAAAGCATTACAGGGCGATTGCATTGCATACAATAAAGCGACAACCATATGGCTCCTGCCAGTTGCCGATAACTCGGTTACAAAACATGATCATCTCATATAATAAAATATAGCATCATGCCTTGACCATATCACATCACAACATGCCCTGCAAAAACAAGTTAGACGTCCTCTACTTTGTTGTTGCAAGTTTTACATGGCTGCTACGGGCTGAGCAAGAACCGTTCTTACCTACGCATCAAAACCACAACGATAGTTTGTCAAGTTGGTGCTGTTTTAACCTTCGCAAGGATCGGGAGTTGCCACACTCGGTTCAACTAAAGTTGGAGAAACTGACGCCCGCCAGCCACCTGTGTGCAAAGCATGTCGGTAGAACCAGTCTCGCGTAAGCGTACGCGTAATGTCGGTCTGGGCCACTTCATCCAACAATACCGCCGAACCAAAGTATGACATGATGGTAAGCAGTATGACTTATATCGCCCACAACTCACTTGTGTTCTACTCGTGCATATAACATCAACGCATAAAACCTGGCTCTGATACCACTGTTGGGGAATGTAGTAATTTCAAAAAAAATCCTACGCACACGCAAGACCATGGTGATGCATAGCAACGAGAGGGGAGAGTGTTGTCTACGAACCCTTGTAGACCAAAAACGGAAGCCTTAGCACAACACGGTTGATGTAGTCGTACGTCTTCATGATCCGACCGATCCAAGTACCAAACGCACGGCACCTCCGAGTTCAGCACACGTTCAGCTTGATGACGTCCCGCGAACTCCGATCCAGCAGAGCTTCACGGGAGAGTTCTGTCAGCACGACTGCGTGATGACGGTGATGATGTTACTACCGACGCAGGGCTTCGCCTAAGCACCGCTATGATATGACCGAGGTGGAATATGGTGGATGGGGGCACCGCACACGGCTGGGAGAGATCAACAGATCAACTTGTGTGTCTAGAGGTGCCCCCTGCCCCCGTATATAAAGGAGCAAGGGGGGAGGCCGGCCGGCCCTCTATGGGCGCGCCAGGAGGAGGAGTCCTCCTCCTAGTAGGAGTAGGACTCCCCATTCCTACTCCTACTAGGAGGAGGAAAGGAAGGAGGAGAAGGAGAAGGAAGGAGAGGGAGGAAAAGGAGGAAAGGGGGGCCGGCCCCCTACTCCAATTCGGTTTGGGCTAGGGGGGCCGCGCGCCCTGCCTCCTCTCTTCCACCACTTGGCCCATGAGGCCCATTACTTCTTCCTCGTATTCCCGTAACTCCCCGGTACCCCCGAAAATACCCGAATCACTCGGAACCTTTCCGATGTCCGAATATAGTCGTCCAATATATCGATCTTTACGTCTCGACCATTTCGACACTCCTCGTCATGTCCCGATTTCATCCGGGACTTCGAACTACCTTCTGTACATCAAATCACATAAACTCATAATACAATCATCACCGAAACTTTAAGCGTGCGGACCCTACGGGTTCGAGAACTATCTAGACATGACCGAGACACGTCTCTGGCCAATAACCAATAGCGGAACCTGAATGCTCATATTGGCTCCCACATATTCTACGAAGATCTTTATCGGTCAAACCGCATAACAACATACGTTGTTCCCTTTGTCATTGATATGTTACTTGCCCGAGACTCAATCGTCGGTATCTCAATACCTAGTTCAATCTCGTTACCGACAAGTCTCTTTACTCGTTCTGTAATACATCATCCCGCAACTAACTCATTAGTTGCAATGATTGCAAGGCTTTAAGTGATGTGCATTACCGAGAGGGCCCAGAGATACCTCTCCGACAATCGGAGTGACAAATCCTAATCTCAAAATACGCCAACCCAACAAGTACCTTTGGAGACACCTGTAGAGCACCTTTATAATCACCCAGTTACGTTGTGACGTTTGGTAGCACACAAAGTGTTCCTCCGGTAAACGGGAGTTGCATAATCTCATAGTCATAGGAACATGTATAAGTCCTGAAGAAAGCAATAGGAACAAACTAAACGATCAAGTGTTATGCTAACGGAATGGGTCAAGTCAATCACATCATTCTCTAATGATGTGACCCCGTTAATCAAATGACAACTCATATCTATGGCTAGGAAACTTAACCATCTTTGATTCAACGAGCTAGTCAAGTAGAGGCATACTAGTGACACTCTGTTTGTCTATGTATTCACACATGTATTATGTTTCCGGTTAATACAATTCTAGCATGAATGATAAACATTTATCATGAAATAAGGAAATAAATAACAACTTTATTATTGCCTCTAGGGCATATTTCCTTCAAATAAATCCGGTGCCAGTGATTAAAACGTCATCGGCATGAGTCTCTGGCGGTTTAACTGGGCTTGACGGTTCAGTAGTTGACGGGTCAATATTGGTTTCATCAATAGACAACTCAGGTATCTTAGGTTGAGCATTGCGATCAGGATCTTCTGGTGGTTCAGAGTTTTCTGGTGCAAAGGTTGGCTGGTCCGATTCAGCGGCTTTAGGATCTTCGGCCGGCTTTGTCACCTTCGCTTTCTTGTTGGGCTTTGCTTGACCGCTAAAAAATAATTTGGATAAGTCAGCATAATGATGAAGATATAAATGTACAGAAGAAAGATAATTATTCTTACCCAGGGGCAGTCTTGAAAGCCGGCAGTTGAGTCTGCGATGAATCGCCAGAGGAAGAGCGGGAAATCTCCTGCAAAAATAAGTCAAAGGAATTGAGTGGTTAACGAAAACAAAAACCTTCTAGTAAATAAAAGAGTTAAGGTAAAAAAGAACCTCATTTTAACGTTTTTGAGGAGTGTTTGGTAAGCTGGAGGATAAATCTTCACCTCCACTGGTCCGGGTCTGGCGGCGGCTCTCGTGTTGCTGTTGTTTCAAAAGAAAGTGAGGGTCTAAATAAGCCAAGGGGTGTGAAAACCTTACTTTTTGGGTTACTCGCCGAAGTTTCTGCCTTGGTAAAGGCTCTGAGTCGGAGGAAATGGTAGTTACCTCTTCTTCAACCGCTTGGCTGGCTCCCATGTCATCCTGGCAATAGTCAGTGTCAATAAGGTGGTTGAAAAACAAGCCAAGAGAGTCAAGGGCTACCTCCGACTCAGAGGTTTCATCCAGCTTAAGCATACCAGAGGCGCTTGGTTTCTTCCTAGATCTCCTGATGGTCTTTTTGGCGTCTTTCGCGGCAGCCCTAGCCTTTTTGGCAGCCTCATGGTCATATTTTGCCTTCCAGACGTCAGATTTAGCCTGCGGAAGAATAATATATTTGAGTTCATGCAATGTTTGCGTGATGAAGTAAGGTAAAAGAAATCAAGAGACTTACATATGGCGGCGGGTTCAGCTTGCAGAAAGGATTCAAGCCCACTTTGCTGCAGTCTTCAAATTTGCTATTTACAAGTGTTGTTGCCATTTCAATGATGCCCTCTTCAGTCAGACGCAGAGAGCTATGGCGTAAGGGGTCGTCTGTTCCTCCAGTATAAGTACACATTAAGCCGGGTCGGTGGCTTAAGGGTATGATCCTCCATGCGAACCAGCAGCAGATTAAATCGACTCTGGTTAAATCATTTCCTAGCAAGGCTTGGACTTTTCTGATTGTAGGAACGAGTTTCTTGCATTCGGCGGCGGTAAGTTTATCAGGGAGTTGATAACTTGAGTCGAGACGTTCAGCACGATAACTCGGCAATGGATTTTCATCAAACGGCGAGATATCTTTGCAGTAGAACCATGTTTGGTTCCAATCCTTGGGGTGACTTGGCAGAGCTTCTTGAGGGAAAATGGCATCTCTTCTGCGTTGAATTGAAATTCCACCAAGTTCCAAGCTGGGCCCGTTTGTGAAATCATTTTGCCGGTTTAGGTAGAAGTATTCCCTAAAAAGCTCAACACAAGGCTCTTCTTGAAGTTACAGATGTTTGATATGGAGTTGGGTCCAATGTCTTGCGGATGTAGTTTGAAGAAGTGCAGGACATCCCTAAAGAACTTAGAGTCGGGCGGCGAGAAGCCCCGGTTCATATGATCAGTGAATACAATAACTTCACCGTCCTTTGACTGAGGTCTCTCTTCGCACGGGTCAGGAGCACGGTAATGCATGCCACTTTTCTCTGGCAAATATCCAACGGTGAAAAAGTCCTTTAAAGTGCTCTCAGTGATGATGGAGGGAACCCAGTTACAGGTAGTAACTGTCTTTGGCAGCATGGTGAAAGAACAACCTAAAGGAAGGAAATAATTTGCCGGCTCAAGTTAGTTGGTGAGATTACAAGTTAACAATTAAAAGTGCATGTTCAAAATGGCGGCTTAAGCGAGGGCTAATGATATATGAAGTAACGATAAGCCGGCAGAATAAGCCGATATGACTAAGATATTCAAGATCTTCCAAGAGTAAAATTTGCTAAGTGTTAGGACAAACAGATTCCACAGTTTGAAGCTATAAATTTGGATCTACCGCTGTTCAAAAAAGGGAAATTAATTCTCAAACCTACAGAGGCAGCAGTATAAAATTGGAGATGCTCTAGAAGAGATCTATCGCAAGAAGATATGTTCTAATATCAAAAGCAGGTGCTAAACTACTACCACACAGGATCTACATTCTTTTCAGATCAAAGCTACGCGATCTAACAAGAAGAAGGAAGAGCAGTAATGGACGCCGACGAACATTGAAACCCTAAAAAACATATCCATGAAAAGGAAAGGGAGAGACTTACTAATGCTAGCTGACGGCGGAGAAGTGTCACGGTGTTTCTGGATCGTTCAGGGCGATGCAGTGGCTGGAGTTGATGAAGAACACGGAGGTCGACGGTGGCGGAGTTCGCGAGGGCTGGTGCATCGCGAGGAAGGAGAAGATGAGAAGGAGAAGAGACGAGAATGTAAAGGGAGTGGTTTGGCCTTATTTATAAGGAAAGGGGCAACATGCAAGCGCGAAAGACGAGCATGCCAAATGATGATTATCCAGCTAATTGGATGCCTCGATTTTCGAAAAGACATTAAAGATAAAGATCCGTTAAGGTGACGTCGTGGCGGGTTTCCGAAATTCCTGGAGATGACGTCATGGCGGATTACAAGGTTTTCACAGCAATTGTAGAAGGATTTTTTTCTCAGTGTTGAAGATTGACATGAACAAAGTTAAAATCAACCTGGAGCCTAATATTGGGGATATGATTACCAGTTATGACCAGCCCAGGAGGGGTCGGATCAACCATAATGGCGGTTCACCTGTATGAAACCCAAGAGTATACAAGATGGCGGTTCACAGTTAGGCTTATAAGAGGCCCAAGCCCAGAGGCGGCTTAAGGCTCGTAAGTATAAACCGCCATGTATGAATAGACTTGTAATGTAAGGCATGTAAGATACGTCACCGAGCCGAACACGTTGTATGATCCGGCGGGGACTCTGTACGCTGCAGAGCATCAACCCGTGTATATAAGGGGACGACCTGGTAGCAGCTTAGGGCAAGAAACAATAGATTGATAGCTAGGTTAAGCATATTCGCTCCCTAGTCATCGAAACCCTAGCAATACACCTCCAACTGGATTAGGCTTTTACCTTCACTGCAAGGGGCCGAACCAGTATAAACTCCTTGTGTCCTTTGTCCTGATTAACCCCTTTAAGCTAATCTCGTTGCGATGGCTCCACGACTAAGTCCTCACACTAGGACATCTGCCATGACAATTCCACGACAGCACCGCATTGAAGCGAGCGAATGCGGTTTGTCCGAGCAGTGCGTGATAGCCACTGTGGAAGGGGCGATGTCGAAGATCAAGTCTTCGCTTCGGAAGTTGTCCGGCGATCCTAAGACGACTTCCAATGTGATTAAGCCCGTGCAGCGGGCCTCTACACCTGGCATTACTCCTTTAAAGGTAGTTTTGGTGGGCTTGATTCTTGACGGATCGATGCCCATCTTGCGGACTGTGTCCTGATAGAGCAGGTTGAGGTTGTTGCCACCATCCATAAGGACCCGCGTGAGGTGGAATCCATCAATGATTGGGTCGAGGACCAGTGCCGCTGAGCCGCCATGACGAATATTGGTCGGATGGTCCCTGCGATCGAAAGTGATCGGGCAAGATGACCATGGATTGAATTTTGGGGCGACTGGCTCTATCGCATAGACGTCCCTAAGTGCATGTTTGTGCTCCCTCTTGGGGATGTGAGTAACGTATATCATGTTCACCTTTTTGACTTAGGGGGGGGGGATTTCTTCTGTCCCCCTGTGTTCAGTGGACGGGGCTCCTCGTCCTCGTCCTCACTTGGCGACCCCTTCTCTTTGTCCTCGGTATGTAAATTACCGGCCTGTTTAAAGACCCAACAGCTTCTGTTGGTATGATTGACAGGTTTATCGGGGGTGTCGTGGATCTGACATGGTCGATCGAGGATTCGGTCCAAGCTGGATGAGCCTGAATTGTTTCTTTTAAATGGCTTCTTCCGCTGACCGGGCTTGGAGCCGCTGAATCCGGCGTTAACCGCCGTGTCATCAATATTATCACCGTTGTTCCCACGCTTGTGCCTATTGCGTCGAGGCTTGCCATTGCTATTTCTGGCTTCAGAAGTGCGAGGTTCGCTTGCATTGTTGCTGCTACGGGCTACCAACTATCTTCGCCCGCGCAGAAGTGGGTCATAAGTGCCGTGAGGGCTGCCATGGACTTTGGCTTCTCTTGGCCAAGGTGTCGGCTGAGCCATTCGCCGCGAATGCTATGCTTAAAGGCCGCTAGGGCTTCGGCATCCGGCCAGTCAACGATATGGTTCTTTTTTATTAGGAACCTAGTCCAAAATTTCTTGGCTGACTCTCCAGGATGTTGGACTACGTGAATTAAGTCATCGGCGTCCGGAGGTCGGACGTATGTACCCTGGAAGTTGTCGCGAAAGGCGTCTTTCAGGTCCTCCCAGCTGCCAATGGAGTTTTCTGGTGGGTTATTTAACCAGTGCCGAGCTGGTCCCTTTAGCTTTAGCGGGAGGTATTTGATGGTGTGAAGATCATCACCGCAGGCCATATAAATATGGAGGAGAAAGTCCTCAATCCATACTGCGGGATCCGTTTTCCCATCATATGATTCGATGTTCACGGGTTTAAACCCTTCTGGGAATTCATGTTCCATTACTTCATCAGTGAAGCAGAGGGGGTGTGCGACGCCTCTATAACGGGCCACGTCGCGACGTAGCTCGGATGGAGTCCATCTGCGGTTTTCGTCCCGAGCGTGGTTATGGTTGTCGTGCCCGGCTAGGTAGCCGTCCTTGTGCGTCGGAGCATGCCCCGTGATTCGTAGATTGATCTGGTCTGGCCTGCTTTGTTTTCCAAATCCTGCCGCAGGTCGTATGTATGTCCCCGAGCTGTTGTGTCTCTACTTTTTTGGCGAGGTGATGTCTACTACACAACCTTCTTCTTGTAAACGTTGTTGGGCCTCCAAGTGCAGAGGTTTGTAGGACAGTAGCAAATTTCCCTCAAGTGGATGACCTAAGGTTTATCAATCTGTAGGAGGCATAGGATGAAGATGGTCTCTCTCAAGCAACCCTGCAACCAAATAACAAAGAGTCCCTTGTGTCCCCAACACACCCAATACAATGGTAAATTGTATAGGTGCACTAGTTCGGCGAAGAGATGGTGATACAAGTGGTATATGGATAGTAGATAAAGGTATTTGTAATCTGAAATTATAAAAACAGCAAGGTAACTAATGATAAAAGTGAGCATAAACGGTATTGCAATGCGTTAAAACAAGGCCTAGGGTTCATACTTTCACTAGTGTAAGTCCTCTCAACAATAATAACATAATTGGTTCAGATAACTATCCCTCAAAGAGTCACTCCAAAGTCACTAATAGCGGAGAACGAACAAAGAGATTATGGTAGGGTACGAAACCACCTCAAAGTTATTCTTTCCAATCAATCCATTGGGCTATTCCTATAATTGTCACAAACAGCCCTAGAGTTCGTACTAGAATAACACCTTAAGACACAAATCAATCAAAACCCTAATGTCACCTAGATACTCCAATGTCACCTCAAGTATCCGTGGGTATGATTATACGATATGCATCACACAATCTCAGATTCATCTATTCAACCAACACAAAGGACCTCAAAGAGTGCCCCAAAGTTTCTACCGGAGAATAACGACGAAAACGTGTGCCAACCCATATGCATAGGTTCATGGGCGGAACCCGCAAGTTGATCACCAAAACATACATCAAGTGAATCACATGATATCCCATTGTCACCACAGATACGCACGGCAAGACATACATCAAGTGTTCTCAAATCTTTAAAGACTCAATCCAATAAGATAACTTCAAAGGGGAAACTCAATCCATTACAAGAGAGTAGAGGGGGGAAGAAACATCATAGGATCCAAATATAATAGCAAAGCTCACGATACATCAAGATCGTATCACCTCAAGAACACGAGAGAGAGAGAGAGAGAGAGAGATCAAACACATAGCTACTGGTACATACCCTCAGCCCCGAGGGAGAACTACTCCCTCCTCATCATGGAGAGCACCGGGATGATGAAGATGGCCACCGGAGAGGGATTGCCCCCTCCGGCAGGGTGCCGGAACGGGTCTAGATTGGTTTTCGGTGGCTACGGAGGCTTCTAGCGGCGGAACTCCCGGTCTAATCTCTGTTCTAGAAGTTTTAGGATACGTATGTATATATGGGTGCAGGAAGTACGTCAGCGGAGCTTCGGGGGCCCCATGAGGCGGGGGCGCGCTCTAGGGGGGGGGCGTCCCCCACCCTCGTGAGCACCTCCCTTGGCTCCTGACGTGGGGTCCAAGTCCATCCGGTAGCTTTCCTTCCAAAAATAACTTCTCCAGTTGATTTCGTTTTGTTTCGACTCCATTTGATATTCCTTTTCTTCGAAACACTGAAATAGGCAAAAACACAGCAATTCTGGGCTGGGCCTCCGGTTAATAGGTTAGTCCCAAAAATAATATAAAAGTGGATAATAAAGCACAATATTGCCCAAAACAGTAGATAACATAGCATGGAGCAATCAAAAATTATAGATACGTTGGAGACGTATCAAGCATCCCCAAGCTTAATTCATGCTCGTCCTCGAGTAGGTAAATGATAAAAACAGAATTTTTTATGCGGAGTGCTACTTGGCATAATTTCAATGTAATTCTTCTTAATTCTGGCATGAATATTCACATCCGAAAGATTCAAGACAAAAGTTCATATTGACATCAAAATGATAATACTTCAAGCATACTAACTAAGAAATTATGTCTTCTCAAAATAACATGGCCAAAGAAAGTTCATCCCTACAAAATCATATAGTTTAGTCATGCTCCATTTTCGTCACACAAGAATTCTCTCATCATGCACAACCCCGATGACAAGCCAAGCAATTGTTTCATACTTTAGTAATCTCAAACCTATAAACTTTCACGCAGTACATGAGCGCGAGCCATGGATATAGCACTATGGGTGGAATAGAATATAATGAGGGGGGTTATGTGGAGAAGACAAAAAGGAGAAAGTCTCACATCAACGAGGCTAATCAATGGGCTATGGAGATGCCCACCGATTGATGTTAATGCAATGAGTAGGGATTGCCATGCAACGGATGCACTAGAGCTATAAATGTATGAAAGCTCAACAAAAGAAACTAAGTGGGTGTGCGTCCAACTTGCTTGCTCACGAAGACCTAGGGCACTTGAGGAGGCCCATTGTTGGAATATACAAGCCAAGTTCTATAATGAAAAATTCGCACTAGTATATGAAAGTGATAACATAAGAGACTCTCTACTATGAATATCATGGTGCTACTTTGAAGCACAAGTGTGGTAAAAGGATAGTAACATTGTCCCTTCTCTCTTTTTCTCTCATTTTTTTGGGCCTTTTATTTTTTATGGCCTTTCTCTTTCTTTCTTTTTGGGCCTTCTCTTTTTTATGGCCTTTCTCTTTTTTTATGGCCTTTCTTTTTTTTTATTCCTCACTTGGGACAATGCTCTAGAAAATGATGATCATCACACTTCTATTTATTTACAACTCAATGATTACAACTCGATACTAGAACAAAGATGACTCTATATGAATGCCTCCGGCGGTGTACCGGGATATGCAATGAACCAAGAGTGACATGCATGAAAGAATTATGAAAGGTGGCTTTGCCACAAATACTATGTCAACTACATGATCATGCTAAGCAATATGACAATGATGAATGTGTCATGATGAACGGAATGATGGAAAGTTGCATGGCAATATATCTCGGAATGGCTATGGAAATGCCATAATAGGTAGGTATGGTGGCTGTTTTGAGGAAGATATAAGGAGGTTTATGTGTGAAAGAGCGTATCATATCACGGGGTTTGGATGCACCGGCGAAGTTTGCGCCAACTCTCAATGTGAGAAAGGGCAATGCACGGTACCTAAGAGGCTAGCAAGGATGGAAGGGTGAGAGTGCGTATAATCCATGGACTCAACATTAGTCATAAAGAACTCGCATACTTATTGCAAAAACCTACAGGTCGTCAAAAACCTCGGCACTACGCGCATGCTCCTAGGGGGATAGATTGGTAGGAAAAGACCATCACTCGTCCCCGACCGCCACTCATAAGGAGGACAATCAAATAACACCTCATGTTTCAAATTTGTTACACAATGTTTACCATACGTGCATGCTACGGGACTTGCAAACGTCAGCACAAGCATTTCTCAATTTCACAACTACTCAACTAGCACGACTTTGATATTATTACCCCCATATCTCAAAACAATCATCAAGCATCAAACTTCTGTTAGTATTCAACACACTCATAAGAAAGTTTTATTATTCTTGAATACCTAGCATATTAGGATTTTAAGCAAATTACCATGCTATTAAGACTCTCAAAAATAATCTAAGTGAAGCATGAGAGTTCATCTATTTCTCTATAATAAAACCACCACCGTGCTCTAAAAGGATATAAGTGAAGCACTAGAGCAAATGACAAACTACTCAGAAAGATATAAGTGAAGATCAATGAGTAGTCGAATAATTATGCAACTATGTGAAGACTCTCTAACATTTAATAATTTAAGATCTTGGTATTCTATTCAAACAGCAAGCAAAGCAAAATAAAATGACATTCTAGAATGGCAAACATCATGTGAAGAAGCAAAAACTTAGGATCAACCGAAACTAACCGATAGTTGTTGAAGAAGAAAGGTGGGATGCCAACCGGGGCATCCCCAAGCTTAGACGCTTGAGACTTCTTGAAATATTATCTTTGGATGCCTTGGGCATCCCCAAGCTTGAGATTTTGTGTCTCCTTAATTCCTCTCATATCACGGTCTCCCTAAATCTCAAAAGCTTCATCCACACAAAACTCACAAGGACTCGTGAGATAAGTTAGTATAAACCATTGCCAAAACCTTATCATACTCTACTGTAGCAAATCACCAAAATTATTATTCAACATTGCATACTAAATGCCTCTGCATATTTAAAAGTCCTATCCTCAAATAGAATCATTAAAGAAGCAAACATATGCAAACAATGCAAACATAACAGCAATCTGCCTAAACAGGATAGTCTGTAAAGAATGCTGCAACATCCATACTTCCCTAGCTCAAAAAATTATGAAAGAAAATTCCCACTGTAGTAAATTTATCAGATCTTAATATGCAAAAGGTTTCAACATTTTATCATATTCTGACATTTCTGGGGAATTATTGCAACAGCGGTAAACTTTCTGTTTTCAAACAGCAACATGTGGACTTCTAAAATAGGCATAGTAAAGGCTATCGATGCCACTTTTATTGAAATAAAAGATGCAAAACATTGTTATAAATAACAGCAAGCAAATCTTAACAAAATAAATTGACGCTCCAAGCAAAACACATATCATGTGGTGAATAAAAATATAGCTCCAAGTAAAGTTACCGATGAACGAAGACGAAAGAGGGGATGCCTTCCAGGGCATCCCCATGCTTAGGCTCTTGGCTATCCTTGAATATTACCTTGGGGTGCCTTGGGAATCCCCAATCTTAGGCTCTTGCCACTCCTTATTCCATAGTCCATCGAATCCTTACCCAAAACTTGAAAACTTCACAACACAAAACTTAACAGAAAACTTGTAAGCTCCGTTAGTATAAGAAAATAAATCACCACTTCAAGGTACTGTAATGAACTCATTCTTTATTTATATTGGTGTTAAACCTACTGTATTCCAACTTCTCTATGGTTTATAAACTATTTTACTAGCCATAGATTCATCAAAATAAGTAAACAACACATGAAAAACAGAATCTGTCAAAAACCGAACAGTCTGTAGTAATATGGATCAAACGTATACTTCTGGAACTCATAAAATTGTCAAATAAATTTCTGGACGTGAGGAATTTGTCTATTAATCATCTTCAAAAAGAATTAACTAAATAGCACTTTCCAAATAAAAATGGCAGAAATTCTCGTGAGCGCTAAAGTTTCTGTTTTTTACAGCATGATCAACAAGACTTTTCCCAAGTCTTCCCAAAGGTTCTACTTGGCACAAGCACTAATTAAAAGCATAAAACTACATCTAAACAGAGTCTAGATGAATTATTTATTACTAAAAAGTAACAAAAAGCAAGGAAATAAAATAAAATTGGGTTGCCTCCCATCAAGCGCTATCGTTTAACGCCCCTAGCTAGGCATGATGATTTCAATGATGCTCACATAAAGGATAAGAATTGAAACATAAAGAGAGCATCATGAAGAATATGACTAGCACATTTAAGCCTAACCCACTTCCTATGCATAGGGATTTTGTGAGAAAACAACTTGTGGGAACAAGAATCAACTAGCATAGGAAGGTAAAACAAGCATAACTTCAAAACTTTAAGCACATAGAGAGGAAACTTGATATTATTGCAATTCCTACAAGCGTATATTCCTCCCTCATAATAATTTTAAGTAGCATCATGAATGAATTCAACAATATATCCAGCACCTAAAGCATTCTTTTCATGATCTACAAGCATAGAAAATTTACTACTCTCCACATAAGCAAAATTCTTCTCATTCAAAATAGTGGGAGTATCATAAGAGACTTGAATACAATAAATTGTTTCCACATTAAAAGAGTAATGTTCAGAGAAGGGGTAATCATAATCATGACAAGTTTTACAAATATAATCACTACTTTTTATAGCATAAGTATCATCACAATAATCATCATAGGTAGGAGGCATGCTATCATCATTATAAAGTTGCATATCAAAACTTGGGAGACTAAAAATATCATCTTCATTAAGCGTAGCATCCCCAAGCTTGGGACAAACATTAATTGCAGCAAATATATTCTCAAAAACATCATCTTCATAAAACATAGCATCCCCAAGCTTGGGCCTTTTCATATCATAAGCATAATCACTCTCATCATTAATAGTATAGATAGCACCAATAGTATGGCATTTATCATATTCTTCCAAGCAAGTGCCAAAAAGATTTTCAAGATCATAAGAAGTATCATTATCTTCCATAATTATATTTTCATGAGGCACAATAGTAATAGGAGCAGCATTATTTGGGAGAGATATCTTTTTACCTCTCTTCCTTTTTCTTTTCTTCTTCTTCACCACATCATGTGTGGGTTCAATCCTCTTTTTGGAGCTCCTTATTAATGAGATTCGTTGAATAGGAGGCTCCTCCTCGTTACCTGATTCATCATAAGAAACAATAGGAGGGTATTGGGAAGCCTCTTCCCTTTCATTAGTATTCTCTTCATCTTCTATTTGTTTTCTTTTCTTTATGTAGTTGGCAACATAAGGATTTTCAATACAATTCACCGTACAATACATATAAATTTCCTCTAGATCAAAATGAAGAACTCTATCAAGGGAAAATTTTGGAATATCCTTAGTTATACGTTTCATTTCTTCATAACCCAAGAGAAAACTAAGTTCATTATGATGTGCAAGGGAAATCAAGTCATCACAATTTTTGGACACGATACGATCATGAAACAATTTGCATTGGAGATTTAAATGACCATGTTCATTGCAAAGTTCACAAGGGGTGCGAAAAATATTGAATTTTTCAGCACAATCATCAAGACTTTCTTGCAACAATTTAGTTTCTAAATACTTATGCCTCTTGCAATATCTATCTTCCATATTTTGTGTATACTTGCAAACCCAATCCACTCCACAAAAATTGACATGTTTATAGGAGACATTTTCATCATAACTAGTGCAATCATCATTAGTATCATGGATATTAAAAGAATTCGTACTAACAACATTGAAATCATGCTCATCATACAAAGATTTAGTGCCAAACGTTTTATACACTTCTTCCTCTAGCACTTGAGCACAATTTTCCTTTCCATCATACTTACGAAAGATATTAAAAAGGTGAAGCGTATGAGACAAACTCAATTCCATTTTTTTATAGTTTTCTTTTATAAACTAAACTAGTGATAAAAAAAGAAACTAAAAGACTCGATTGCAAGATCTAAAGATATACCTTCAAGCACTCACCTCCCCGGCAACGGCGCCAGAAAAGAGCTTGATGTCTACTACACAACCTTCTTCTTGTAGACGTTGTTGGGCCTCCAAGTGCAGAGGTTTGTAGGACAGTAGCAAATTTCCCTCAAGTGGATGACCTAAGGTTTATCAATCTGTAGGAGGCGTAGGATGAAGATGGTCTCTCTCAGGAAACCCTGCAACCAAATAACAAAGAGTCTCTTGTGTCCCCAACACACCCAATACAATGGTAAATTGTATAGGTGCACTAGTTCAGCGAAGAGATGGTGATACAAGTGGTATATGGATAGTAGATAAAGGTATTTGTAATATGAAATTATAAAAACAGCAAGGTAACTAATGATAAAAGTGAGCGTAAACGGTATTGCAATGCGTTAAAACAAGGCCTAGGGTTCATACTTTCACTAGTGTAAGTCCTCTCAACAATAATAACATAATTGGTTCAGATAACTATCCCTCAAAGAGTCACTCCAAAGTCACTAATAGCGGAGAACGAACAAAGAGATTATGGTAGGGTACGAAACCACCTCAAAGTTATTCTTTCCAATCAATCCATTGGGCTATTCCTATAATTGTCACAAACAGCCCTAGAGTTCGTACTAGAATAACACCTTAAGACACAAATCAATCAAAACCATAATGTCACCTAGATACTCCAATGTCACCTCAAGTATCCGTGGGTATGATTATACGATATGCATCACACAATCTCAGATTCATCTATTCAACCAACACAAAGGACCTCAAAGAGTGCCCCAAAGTTTCTACCGGAGAATCACGACAAAAATGTGTGCCAACCCCTATGCATAGGTTCATGGGCGAAACCCGCAAGTTGATCACCAAAACATACATCAAGTGAATCACGTGATATCCCATTGTCACCACAGATACGCACGACAAGACATACATCAAGTGTTCTCAAATCTTTAAAGACTCAATCTGATAAGATAACTTCAAAGGAGAAACTCAATCCATTACAAGAGAGTAGAGGAGGGAAGAAACATCATAGGATCCAAATATAATAGCAAAGCTCACGATACATCAAGATCGTATCACCTCAAGAACACGAGAGAGAGATCAAACACATAGCTACTGGTACATACCCTCAGCCCTGAGGGAGAACTACTCCCTCCTCATCATGGAGAGCACCGGGATGATGAAGATGGCCACCGGAGAGGGATTGCCCCCTCCAGCAGGGTGCCGGAACAGGTCTAGATTGGTTTTCGGTGGCTACGGTGGCTTCTGGCGGCGGAACTCCCGGTCTAATCTCTGTTCTGGAAGTTTTAGGATACGTAGGTATATATGGGTGCAGGAAGTACGTCGGTGGAGCTTTGGGGGCCCCACGAGGCAGGGGGGCATGCCCTAGGGGGCCACCCTCGTGAGCACCTCCCTTGGCTCCTAACATGGGGTCCAAGTCCATCCGGTAGCTTTCCTTCCAAAAATAACTTCTCCAATTGATTTTGTTCTGTTTCGACTCCGTTTGATATTCCTTTTCTTCGAAACACTGAAATAGGCAAAAAACAGCAATTCTGGGCTGGGCCTCCGGTTAATAGGTTAGTCCCAAAAATAATATAAAAGTGGATAATAAAGCCCAATGTTGCCCAAAACAGTAGATAACATAGCATGGAGCAATCAAAAATTATAGATACATTGGAGACGTATCACGAGGTAGCGCGGGCTGGTGTTCAGCTTGAGTTGCCGTTTTGTCATGGCCACGTGGTGGCTGGTCGACTGCATTACGTGCTGATGGTATGGGCTCCAGTGCCTCGTCATTGACTTGAGGTAGCAGCTTACGCTTCGGGTAACTCTTGGTTGGGTGCTCGAGGCCGTATTCCTCGGCTTCCAGGACGTTAGTCCACCTGTTGTTGAGCTGATCTTGGTCAGCTTGGAGCTGCCGCTACTTCTTTTTCAGGCTCCTTGCAGTGGCTATTAGCATGCGCCTAAAGCGTTCCTGCTTGAGGGGTTCCTCCGGTACGATAAATTCCTCGTCGCCGAGGCTCACCTCCTCTTCGGGGGTGGAATATAATTACTATCCTCCGAGTCTTCGTTTATAGCCTGGTCATCAGGGCTAATTTGCCCATCTTCCTGATCGTCCTGTTCGGAAGTTGGCTCAACGGGGTCTTCTTGCTCTTCGGCGTCGTCCGAGTGTTGTTCTCTCTGGTGCCAGTATTGCTATCTTCTTCACGGCATGATTTAGAGCGGCGCCGCTGATGTCGGCACTTTGGTTGAGTCTCAGGAGGTATATCCTCAAATGGATTTTTCTCATTATCGCCATTACTCTCTTTGGATGTATCCACCATATACACGTCATATGAAGAGGTGGTCGTCCATCGTCCGGTAAACGACGTGTTTTGGGCCTGCTCTTCTCTGGCATCGTCGTCTATACCGTCGATGTCTTCGGAGCCGTAATCGAGCATGTCGGTTAAGTCCTCGACAGTGGCTATGAAGTGGGTGGTGGGTGGGACGTAAAATTCCCCGCTCTCAGCCCCTAGTACGGGCTGGGCATAGTTCGGACGTTGCTCCTCTGTAATGACGAGGGATCGCATTAAGTCCAGATCCTCGCTTAAAGGCAAGGTTCGGTCAGGGAGAAGGGAGTTCGTGGAGTACGGCGGGGGGGGGGGAACTCCTTGGCCGAGCTCACACGATGCTGACTCCGAGGGCTCGGGGTCAGTGTTCGGAGAAAAGTTCGGGTTCAATGATTGCTGGTGACACTAATTCCTCCGACTCTCCCGTAGTAGGCTTAATAGCCGCAGAGAGTCCGGCAGGCTCGGGAATCCCGTCTTCGGACCCGGAGATGTGCTTTGATTTAAGGCCATAGCGGAGGCTGGGGTCACAAACCCTTGGAAGATCAAGTCTCCTCGGATATCAGCGACATAGTCCAGATTTCCAAAACTAATCTAGTGACCTGGGGCGTAGCTGTCGATCTTCTCTAGATGGCCAATCGAGTTGGCCCGCAGTGCGAAGCCGTCGAACACGAAGATCTGGCCGGGGAGAAAGACCTCCCACAGGGCAGCATTGTTGTAGATGATTGATGGGGCCATCGAACCTTCTGGCGACGACACAGCGGAACTCTCAATGAAAAAACCAACATCGGTGTCAAAATCGGCAGATCTCGGGTAGGGGGTCCCGAACTGTGAGTCTAACGATTGATGGTAACAGGAGACAAGGGACACGATGTTTTACCCAGGTTCGGGCCCTCTTGATGGAGGTAATACCCTATGTCCTGCTTGATTGACTTTGATGATATAGGGGTTACAAGAGTTGATCTGCCACGAGATCGTAATGGCTAAACCCTAATTGTCTAGCATGTATGATTATGATTGCCTCTACGGACTAAACCCTCTGGTTTATATAGACATGGAGGGGGCTAGGGTTGTACACAGTCGGTTTATGGAGAAAGGAATATTCATATCCACACGCTGAGGTTACCTTCCACGCGAAGGAGAGTCCCATCCGGACACGGGAGGAAGTCTTCTGTCTTGTATCTTCATGGCCAATTAGTCCGGGCCATATCAAATAGTCCGGACGCTCGAGGACCCCTTAATCCAGGACTCCCTCACTCCTCCTCCTCCCGTAGGAACTCGTTGTAGCGCGCAAGGTCGCTGATGCACGTGCGGGCATCCACCTCCGCCTCCCGCCTTCGGGTGGCGGTGGCGGAGCGGGTGATGACCCCGGCGGTCGACGGTGGGATGGCGGCCACGGCGGCCGACGACGGGGTGACGGCCATGACCACCACCTCCTCCCTTCGGGCCGCAGTGGCGGAGCGGGAGATAGCCACGGTGGCCGACAGTGGGGTGGCGGCCACGACGGCCACCTCCCGCCTTCAATTATTTCACTTATATATATACATGTTATTCTACTGTAGATAGAGCAAATCACACGGCTTATTAGCAGCAATCATTTGTGTTATTATTGGTCTTCGCACACATTTCTGATTACGGACATGTTTGTCGCGTATCATACACATCTAGTTTAGTTGAATCGTTTCCATTGTGTTGCCTAATCACACACAGTTCATCCTAGTGAACCGTACGCTATATATCGCACATGCCTTCATCTGGCTTCCCGTTTCTTTTCTTCCTCCTCGTCCCAAACAGTTAACCGAACTGAACTGTATGCCCTGCATCACACATGCAACTAAAATCTTAACCATGTTTGATGCATCCGTCATCGCAAACATTTTGCACCTTTTTTGACGGGTTTTTACACCACCGTTTGCGATTATGGCATCGCACACGGTTTCCACGAAGGGTCTCTGATCGTAGTGTCGCATTTGGACCATCCTGCAGTAGTGACTAGACCCCTCAGGAGCTTCTTGGTTGCGAAGCCGCTTGGAGCTCATGTCACGGCTGGGATTCGAACGCCTGACATTGGAACATGAGCCACCACCTATGACACACAACACAAACACACGAAAAAAACGAGAAGGATTATTGCAAAGACCAAGGCCAAAACCAAACGGAACATGTAGAAATGAGATTGGGAGGACAAAACATAGTAGTTTTGAACCCAATGATAGTACCGGTGTCGGTGTCAAAACCGGCGGATCTTGGGTAGGGGGTCCCGAACTGTGCGTCTAAGGCAGATGGTACCAGGAGACAAGGGACACGATGTTTACCCAGGTTTGGGCCCTCTTGAAGGAGGTAATACCCTACATCCTGCTCGATTGTTCTTGATGATATGAGTATTACAAGAGTTGATCTACCACGAGATCGTAGAGGCTAAACCCTAGAAGCTAGCCTATGGTATGATTGTATGTATTGTCCTATGGACTAAACCCCCCGGTTTATGTAGACACCGGAGGGGGCTAGGGTTACACAGAGTCGGTTACAAGGGAGGAGATCTACATATCCGTATTGCCTAGCTTGCCTTCCACGACAAGGAGAGTCCCATCCGGACACGGGACAAAGTCTTCAATCTTGTATCTTCATAGTCCAACAGTCCGGCCAAAGGATATAGTCCGGCTGTCTGGAGACCCCCTAATCCAGGACTCCCTCAACCGGGCTAGGATGCGGACGTAAAATTTTACATCCGCTCCAGCCGCGGTAGTACTGTGCCGGGTTGGTACGGTAGTACCACGCCTGGAGCGGAAGTAAAATTTTACTTCCGCACGCCGGGCGGTAGTACCGCTCCAGCGGAGCGGCAGTACCGCACGGGGCGGTTCTCGCATGAGCGGGCGGTAGCACCGCTCCAGGAGGAGCGGTAGTACCGCCTGGAACATCAACTCGCAAGAACGGCAAGAACGGATCTAGAAACATCCGTAAAAGTAGATCGGTACTACCGTTGATCAAAACTACACCATTGTATCACACCAAATAGCATATCTACTGCACTAGCACTCTCCAACAATCGCCTCTTGCAAAGATTTAGCAAAAAATCACAAGGACTACACATGCATCTCCCAAAACCTAGAAGCATAACAATGGGGCAAAGAGAGAGAGACTAAGGGGGATACCGATTTCCATGGCAAGAGGGCGAGGTGGGGATCGATCGCATCGGCCAGAATGCGAGGAGAGCGGCCGGAGACTGAGATCTGGCGAGGTCCTTTGACGCCGTTCTTGGGTAGGAGAGAGAGAGAGACGGAGTGATGGAAAGAGATGAATGGGTATGGGGGAGTCGGAACTCCCCCTGCCCGCTCTTAACCCCCACGCGCTCGCGACGACGCGGTAGTACCGCTGGTCATGGCGGTAGTACCGCCGGGCGGAAGTACCGCACACAGGGCGGTAGTACCGCTCTTCCAGCAGTAGTAAAAAATTACTGCCGCGATGGAAGCGGTAGTACCGTGCCTGGGACGCAGCTGTGCACGCACAGGAGCAACCCATCTCCAGCGGTAGTACCGTGGCTTGCCACGGTAGTACCGTAAACCCAAGAAAGTGCACATTTTGACAAAAACAGAAAAACACGACCTTTGCAAATGCAACCTTCAGGCAACTGGACACGCAAAAGAGCACACACATGAGGCAACTCAAACACAAACATGGCTCAAAAGAAGGCAAAAGACAATGAGGACCAAACACAAACCAAAATCTCTCAAAGAGAGAGGGCGCTGGCCGGAGGCACCTATGTTTGAGTCAATTGGTATGGCACCGCGAAGAATTATCCTTGGGCCCATCACCAAAACTCGTCTTTGAAGCACAAGTACCATAAAAATGGCTAATGTTAAAGAGTTGATCAATTTATGCATAATGGGGGAGGGAGAGTTCATTGAGAGAACAACACTCCCCCTATATCCATGCCTACACCTAAACAAATCATCAAGATGAGTATGGTGGGGTGTGCAAAGGTTCAAGCTACATTTCTCAAATCAATGATATTTAGCTCATGCCTTAACTCGTGAAATCTTGCTTCATCCAAGGGCTTCGTGAAAATATCTACAAGGTTATCATGAGTGTTGACATAGTTGAGCTCGATCTCCCCTCGCCTAATGTGATCCTGGATGAAGTGATACCGAATCTCAATATGCTTCGTCTTGAAGTGTTGCACCGGGTTGAGAGAAATCTTGATGGCACTTTCATTGTCACACCAAAGAGGCACTTTGTCACAAATGACACAGTAATCCTTTAAAATTTGCCTCATCCATAGAAGTTGAGCAAAACAACTACTGGTGGCCACATAATCCGCTTCAGTGGACAAGAGAGACACACAACTTTGCTTCTTAGAAGACCAACTCACCAAAGAGCAACCAAGAAATTAGCACCCTCCGGAAGTTGACTTCCTATCCACTTTGTCTCCCGCCCAATCCGAGTCCAAAAAGCCCACAAGGTTGAAGTTTTCTCCTCTTGGGTACCATAAGCCAAAGTTTGGGGTATGAGCCAAATATCGAAAGATTTGCTTGACCGCCACGTACATAGTGACTTTCCTTAGGTGTGGCTTGAAACCGTGCACAAATTCCCACAATCAACATGATATCCGGTCTAAATGCACAAAGGTAAGGCAAGGATCCAATCATGGAACGATATACCTTTTGATCCACCACTTTACCATTGGGATCTGTGTCAAGCTGGCATTTGACGAGCATTGGAGTGGAAGTCGGCTTGATGTCACTTAGCTTGAATCTCTTGAGCATGTCTTGAGTGTATTTGGTTTTCTTGATGAAGGTTCCTTCTCTTCTTTTTTTGATTTCGAACCTGAGAAAGAACTTCAACTCTCCCATCATGGACATCTTGAACTTTGAGGTCATGAGAGTGACAAACTTCTCATTGAAAGCTTTGTTAGGAGAACCAAAGATAATATCATCAACATATAGTTGGCATACAAACAACTCCCCTTTGAACTTCTTAGTAAAAAGAGTGAGGTCGATTTTCCCAATTTCAAACCCACGATCTTGCAACAACTCGATAAGGTGCTCATACAACGCACGTGGGGCTTGTTTAAGGCCATAGAGTGCCTTATCGAGTTGGTACACATGATTGGGGAACTCGGGATCCTCAAACCCTGGGGGGTGTTTGACATACACCAACTCATTAATAGGACCATTAAGAAAAGCACTCTTCACATCCATTTGTTGCAACTTGAAGTTATGATGAGAAGCATAAGCAATCAACAAACGAATAGATTCAAGGAGAGCAACGGGAGAAAAGGTTTCACCATAGTCAATACCCTCGACTTGGGAGTAGCCTTGTGCTACCAAATGAGCCTTGTTGCGAACGATAATCCCATGAGCATCTTGCTTGTTCTTGAATATCCACTTGGTTCCAATGACATTATGGTTCCCCTTTGGCCTTGGCACCAATCTCCACACCTTGTTGTGCTCGAAGTTGTTGAGTTCTTCATGCATGGCATTGAGCCAATCCGGATCCTCGAGCGCCTCATAGACCTTTTGGGGTTCAACACAAGAAACAAATGTGTGATGTTCACAATAGTTTGCTAATTGTCTATGAGTGCTTACCCCCTTTCTTAAGCTTCCAAGCACATTCGTCATGAGATTATCTTTGGTAGTGAGGTTGGATGCAATCTTGGCGGCACGACGCTCAAATTCCTCCTCAGGAGAGAGTTGAGGAGCGGTAACTTGATCATCTTGAGCGTCGTCTTGAGCTTGTTCTTGATCTTGAGCTTGCTCTTGATCTTGAATTTGCTCGGTGGTGAGAACATGACCTTGGGCATCACTTGGTGGTTCACCACCATCTTGAGGTTGATATTGCCCTTGATCTTGCTCATTTGTTTGAGGGTCTTCACTTTGTTCTTTGGAAGCATGTTGGTCTTGGGTTGGTGATGGTTCCACTTGAGAGGAACATTTTCCTTCTCCTTCGGCCACAAGGGGTTCCTCAATGGGTAGAATATGACCAACACCCATTCTTCTTATGGTTTGGGAGGAATTTCATCACCTACATCATAAATACCACTTTGCTCCACTTGGGAGCCGTTAATATCATCAAACTCCACGTTACACGTCTCCTCGATAAGCCCCGTGGACTTATTGAGGACACAGTAAGCATGAGAGTTTGTAGCATAACCAAGAAATATGCCCTCATGAGCTCTAGCCTCAAATTTAGACAAACGAACACCTTTCTTGAGGATGAAACACTTACACCCAAACACCAGGAAGTACTTGAGGTTGGGCTTGTTACCGGTGAGTATTTCATATGGAGTCTTGTTCAAGCCTTTGTGGAGATAGAGCCGATTGGATGCATGACAAGCGGTGTTGATGGCTTCGGACCAATAGTTGTATGGAGACTTGAACTCCGCCATCTTGGTCCTTGCCGCATCCATCAACGTCCGGTTCTTCCTCTCCGCTACACCATTTTTTTGAGGGGTGTAAGGTGCGGAATATTGATGCTTGATCCCCTCATGACTAAGAAACTCATCCAAGGTGTATTTGTTGAACTTGGTGCCGTTGTCACTTCTTATCGACAAGATCTTTGCATTGTGTTGACATTGAGCTTCATTTGCAATGTCGATGACGGTTTGTTGGGTCTCACTCTTCCTCTTGAATAAATATACCCAAGTGTATCTTGAATAATCATCCATAATCACCAAGCAATACTTTTTACCCCAAGACTATCAAAGGATGGAAGCCCAAATAGATCCAAGTGAAGGAGCTCCAAAGGCCTCTTCGAGTAGATGATAGTCGTGGGAGGGTGAGCCTTCTCATGTAGCTTTCCTTCGATACAAGCACTGCAAGCACGATCTTTGGCAAAACTAACATTTGTTAGTCCACGGACATGGCCCCCTTGAGAAGACTTTGCAAAGATCTCATATTGACGTGGGCTAAACGGCGATGCCAAAGCCATCCCACGTCAACTTTAGCCATTAGGCATGTCGCGGTCTTAGTGGGTCACTCCAAAAAGTTAATCACATAAAGACCATTCTCGACATGCCCAACAAAGGCTACTTTAAGAGTCTTGCTCTACAAGAGGGCCACGTTATCAATATCAAAGAAAGTGGCAAAGCCCACGAGTGCAAGTTGACGAACGGAAAGTAAGTTGTATGCAAGGGACTCAACAAGCATGACTTTCTCGATCGTGAGATCATGAGAAATGACAACCTTGCCAAGACCCAATACCTTAGAAGATGAGGCA
Organism: Triticum urartu; assembly: GCF_056163025.1. Classification (NCBI taxonomy): domain Eukaryota; kingdom Viridiplantae; phylum Streptophyta; class Magnoliopsida; order Poales; family Poaceae; genus Triticum; species Triticum urartu. The sequence goes on along the minus strand of NC_141874.1, from coordinate 174,245,330 downwards.
TCACCCCACTCGACATTGGTGGGCATAGATGAAATCTTGTGCATGTCCACCACCAAGTCCTTGCTTCCGGTCATATGATTTGTGGCTCAACTATCGAGCAACCATGATTCCCCACCGGAAGCAAACACCAACAAGAGATCAATGCTTGGTTTTAGGTACCCATTTTGTAATGGTTCCTTTGATGTTAGTAACAAGGGTCTTAGGAACCCAAATAGACCATTCAATGTACTCATAAGGATAACCAACAAATTTGGCATAAACATGGCCATCACTAGCATGACATAACACATAAGAAGGGTTAAAGTCGTCGGCTTTGTTGGAAGGGGTAGCATTGCCCTTCTTGACACCACCACCCTTCACATTGTTCTTCTTCTCCTTAGAAACACCATCTCCCTCCTTCACAAAAGTTTGCTTGAGGGAAGGAGGTTGTTTGGCCTTGTCATTCTTCTTCTTGTTCTTGGACTTGGGTGCAAACCCAATTCCCTCCTTGCCCACAACTTCCTTTTGATTGCTCAAAAGGTCGTTGAGGTTCTTCTCACCTTGTATGCATGACACAAGGCCTTTCTCAAGTTGCTCCTTCAACTTGGCATTCTCCTCCACATGATGCACATGCTCACAACACAAGTCAGTAGCATTTGCATTATCAATTAAAACCATTATGAGGAAATGTGTCTTTTTCTTTGGTTAGCTTCACTTGGAGTTAATCATGAGACTCTTTGAGGCTAGCATGAGCACCCTTCAAGGCCTTGTGAGCCTTGTCGAGTATATAAAACTCCTCCTTGAGTCTAGCACGGTCAACCCCAAGTTTAGCCTTCTCGGAATTGAGCACATGAGATACAACAAGATCATGATCAAGATCTTTCTTTAATTTAGCATGGTCATCGTTGTGTGACTCCTCAAGAGCCAAATGATGACCACACTCTTCCTCAAGCGCATTAGACAGATCCGATATCTCATCAGCATAGTCACAACTATGCCCTTCCATCTTAGAGATGGTTTGTTCGTGAGCCTCGATCATGTCATTGGCTTCACCAAGTTGTTCCAAGAGAGTAACAAAGCGCTTCTTGGATTTACCCTTGAGCTTACTCATGAAAGACTCAAACTCATTTTCCTCCTCCTTCGTCCCCTCACTTTCATCAATGCAATCCATCAAGGAAGGATTAGTAATGATGGTAGTTTTGATGTTGGGGATTACCTTGGTGGCTTTATCCATGAGGCACTTGGCGGTGATGTTCTCGTTGGGTGAATCGAAGAGGCAAACCCGTGAAGTTGTTGCAATGGCAACGGAGGCCATGGAAACCGTCTCACCGCCTTCATCATCATCCTCCTCCTCATTGTACTCTTCTTGTGCCACCAACCCCTCGAGAGGAGTCTTCTTGGTGAAGTTGTTCTTGTTGGGGAAGGACTTGGCCTTGTCTTTTCGGATAAGCTTGCCACCATTGTCTTCCCTCTTCTCGTATGGGCACTCCGCAACTAAGTGGCTCACATTGCCACAATTATAGCATGTCCCCACACGTTGCTTGACCTTGGCGCCACTTGAGTTATTCTTGTTGAAGTTGGGCCTTGAGTTCTTCTTGCTCCAAAATTGTCGTGAAGAAAGAGCCATGTGCTCATGATAAGCATATTTTGTATCTTCGGGGCAACACTCTTCTTCTTCCTCTTCACCCTCTTCTTCCACACTAGCCTTGGCCTTCAAATCAAGGTTGGGCTTCTTTGCTCGTTGAGAACGCAACACCGCATTGTCGGTGGTCTTATCCAAGATCCTCATTGCAACAAACTCATCCAACACTTCACTTGAGGACAAGGCATGACAGTCCGGCCTTTGACGGATGACGGAGGGCATGGCCTTATGGTAAGGCATCATGGCCTTGAGAAACTTGCGCTTGATCCAATTGTCATCTGTATTCTTGCTCCCATGATCTCGGAGTGAGACCGTGAGAGTGGTTAATCTCCGGTAAAGCTCCCGAGGTTCTTCATCTTCATTCATTACAAACTCATCGGCTTCATCTTGCGCCACTTCAAAGTTGGAGCATTGAATGCTTGCGCTTCCCTTGTAAATGGAAACAACATGTTGCCATGCTTCCTTGGACACGGTGAAAGGTCGGAGATGCGCAATATCTTCGGGTGGAATTGCATCTTGGAGAATGAAGAGAGCGGACTCCTTGAATTGATGATCCGCGGCTTCTCTAGGAGTGAAGTTGCTTGGGTCATGCAGGTAGAAACTGAAGGGTTTCGTAGTAATTTCAAAAAAATTCCTACGCACACGCAAGATCATGGTGATGCATAGCAAAGAGAGGGGGAGTATGATCTACATACCTAGTAGATCGACAACGGAAGCATTTGGTTGATGTAGTCGTACGTCTTCACGATCCGACCGATCAAGCACCGAAACTACGGCACCTCCGAGTTCTAGCACACGTTCAGCTCGATGACGATCCCCGGACTCCGATCCAGCAAAGTGTTGGGGAAGAGTTCCGTCAGCACGACGGCGTGGTGACGATCTTGATGTACTACTGCAGGGCTTCGCCTAAGCACCGCTACAATATTATCGAGGACTATGGTGGCTGGGGGCGCCGCACACGGCTAAGGAATAGATCATGTGGATCAACTTGTGTCTTTGGGGTGCCCCTTGCCTCAGTATATAAAGGATGGAGGAGGAGGAGGCCGGCCAAGGTTGGTGCGGCCAGGATGTGGAGTCCTACTAGGACTCCAAGTCCTAGTAGGAGTCCACCAAGAGGGGAGGAAGGGAGAAGGAAGTGGAGGATAAGGAGAGGTGGCCGGCCCCCTTTTCCCTAGTACAATTCGGACTAGAGGGGAGGGGGGGCGCAGCAGCCCCTTGGCCCTTTCTCCTCTTCCCACTAAAGCCCATCAAGGCCCATTGCTTCTCCCGTAACTACCCGGTACTCCGAAAAATACCCGAATCACTCGGAACCTTTCCGATGTCCGAATATAGTCATACAATATATCAATCTTTACGTCTCGACCATTTCGAGACTCCTCGTCATGTCCCCGATCTCATCCAGGACTCCGAACTCCTTCAGTACATCAAAACTCATAAACTCATAATATAACTGTCATCGAAACCTTAAGCGTGCGGACCCTACGGGTTCGAGAACAATGTAGACATGACCGAGACACGTCTCCGGTCAATAACCAATAGCGGGACCTGGATGCCCATATTGGCTCCTACATATTCTACGAAGATCTTTATCGGTCAGACCGCATAACAACATACGTTGTTCCCTTTGTCATCGGTATGTTACTTACTCGAGATTCGATCGTCGGTATCCAATACCTAGTTCAATCTCGTTACTGGCAAGTCTCTTTACTCGTTCTGTAATACATCATCCCGCAACTAACTTATTGGTTGCAATGCTTGCAAGGCTTAAGTGATGTGCATTACTGAGAGGGCCCAGAGATACCTCTCCGACAATCGGAGTGACAAAACCTAATCTCGAAATACGCCAACCCAACATGTACCTTTGGAGACACCTGTAGTACTCCTTTATAATCACCCAGTTACGTTGTGACGTTTGGTAGTACCTAAAGTGTTCCTCTGGTAAACGGGAGTTGCATAATCTCATAGTTATAGGAACATGTATAAGTCATGAAGAAAGCAATAGCAACATACTAAATGATCGGGTGCTAAGCTAATGGAATGGGTCATGTCAATCACATTATTCTCCTAATGATGTGATCCCGTTAATCAAATAACAACTCTTTTGTTTATGGTCAGGAAACATAACCATCTTCGATCAACGAGCTAGTCAAGTAGAGGCATACTAGTGACACTTTGTTTGTCTATGTATTCACACAAGTATTATGTTTCCAGTTAGTACAATTCTAGCATGAATAATAAACATTTATCATGATATAAGGAAATAAATAATAACTTTATTATTGCCTCTAGGGCATATTTCCTTCAGTCTCCCACTTGCACTAGAGTCAATAATCTAGTTCACATCGCCATGAGATTTAACAGCAATAGTTCACATCACCATGTGATTAATACCCATATTTCACATCGATATGTGATCAACACCCAAAGGGTTTACTAGAGTCAGTAATCTAGTTCACATCGCTATGTGATTAACACCCAAAGAGTACTAAGGTGTGATTATGTTTTGCTTGTGAGATAATTTTAGTCAACGGGTCTGTCACATTCAGATCCGTAAGTATTTTGCGAATTTCTATGTCAACAATGCTCTGCACGGAGCTACTCTAGCTTATTGTTCCCACTTTCAATATGTATCTAGATCGAGACTTAGAGTCATCCAGATCTGTGTCAAAGCTTGCATCGACGCAACTTTTTACGACGAACCTTTTTGTCACCTCCATAATTGAGAAATATTTCCTTATTCCACTAAGGATAATTTTGACCGTTGTCCAGTGATCTACTCTTAGATCACTATTGTACTCCCTTGCTTAACACAGTGTAGGGTATACAATAGATCTGGTACACAGCATGGCATACTTTATAGAACCTATGGCTGAGGCATAGGGAATGACTTTCATTCTCTTTCTATCTTCTGTCGTGGTCGGGCTTTGAGTCTTACTCAACTTCACACCTTGTAACACAGGCAAGAAACTTTTCCTTTGACTGTTCCATTTTGAACTACTTCAAAATCTTGTCAAGGTATGTACTCATTGAAAAACTTATCAAGCGTCTTGATCTATCTCTATAGATCTTGATACTCAATATGTAAGCAGCTTTACCGAGGTCTTTCTTTGAAAAACTCCTTTCAAACACTCCTTTATGCTTTGCAGAATAATTCTACATTATTTTCGATCAACAATATGTCATACAGATATACTTATCAGAAATGATGTAGTGCTCCCACTCACTTTCTTGTAAATACAGGCTTCACCGCAAGTCTGTATAAAACTTATATGCTTTGATCAATTTATCAAAGCGTATATTCCAACTCCGAGATGCTTGCACCAGTCCATAGATGGATCGATGGAGCTTGCATATTTTGTTAGCACCTTTAGGATTGACAAAACCTTCTGGTTGTATCATATACAACTCTTCTTTAATAAATCTATTAAGGAATGCAGTTTTGTTTATCCATTTGCCAGATTTCATAAAATGCGGCAATTGCTAACATGATTCGGACAGACTTAAGCATAGATATGAGTGAGAAACTCTCATCGTAGTCAACACCTTGAACTTTGTTGAAAACCTTTTGCAACAATTCTAGCTTTGTAGATAGTAACACTACTATCAGCGTCCGTCTTCCTCTTGAAGATCCATTTATTTTCTATGGCTTGCCGATCACCGGGCTAATCCATCAAAGTCCATACTTTGTTCTCATACATGGATCATATCTCAGATTTCATGGCCTCAAACCATTTCGCGGAATCTGGGCTCATCATCGCTTCCTCATAGTTCGCAAGTTCGTCATGGTCTAATAACATGACTTCCAGAACAGGATTACCGTACCACTCTGGTGCGGATCTCACTCTGGTTTACCTACGAGATTTGGTAGTAACTTGATCTGAAGTTTCATGATCATCATCATTAGCTTCCTCACTAATTGGTGTAGTAGTCACAGGAACAGATTTCTGTGATGAACTACTTTCCAATAAGGGAGCAGGTACAGTTACCTCATCAAGTTCTACTTTCCTCCCACTCACTTCTTTCGAGAGAAACTCCTTCTCTAGAAAAACTCTGAATTTAGCAACAAAAGTCTTGCCTTCGGATCTGTGATAGAAGGTGTATCCAATAGTTTCCTTTGGATATCCTATGAAGATTTACTTCTCCGATTTGGGTTCGAGCTTATCATGTTGGAACTTTTTCACATAAGCATCACAGTCCCAAACTTTAAGAAACGACAATTTTGGTTTCTTGCCAAACCACAGTTCAGATTGTGTCGTCTCAATGGACTTAGATGGTGCCCTTTTAAACGTGAATGCAGCTGTCTTTAATGCATAACCCCAAAACGATAGTGGTAGATCGGTATGAGACATCATAGATCGCACCATATCTAATAAAGTACGGTTATGATGTTCGGACACACCATTATGCTGTGGTGTTCCAGGTGGCGTGAGTAGTGAAACTATTTCACATTGTTTTAACTGAAGACCAAACTCGTAACTCAAATATTTGTCTCCGCTATCAGATCGTAGAAACTTTATTTTCTTGTCACGATGATTTTCCACTTCACTCTGAAATTCTTTGAATTTTTCAAATGTTTCAGACTTATGTTTCATCAAGTAGATATACCCATATCTGCTCAAATCATCTGTGAAGTTCAGAAAATAACGATACTTGCCGTGAGCCTTAACACTCATCGGACCGCATACATCAGTATGTATTATTTCCAATAAGTCAGTTGCTCGCTCCGGAGAACGGAGTCTTAGTCATCTTGCCCATGAGGCATGGTTAAAGCAAGCATCAAGTGATTCATAATCAAGTGATTCCAAAATTCCATCAGCATGGAGTTTCTTCATGCGCTTTACACCAATATGACCTAAACGGCAGTGCCATAAATAAGTTGCACTATCATTATTAACTTTGCATCTTTTGGTTTCAATATTATGATTATGTGTATCACTACGATCGAGATCCAACAAACTATTTTCATTGGGTGTGTAACCATATAAGGTTTTATTCATGTAAACAGAACAACAATTTATTCTCTTACTTAAATGAATAACCGTATTACAATAAACATGATCAAATCATATTCATGCTCAACGCAAACACCAAATAACACTTATTTAGGTTCAACACTAATCCCGAAAGTATAGGGAGTGTGCGATGATGATCATATCAATCTTGGAACCACTTCCAACACACATCGTCACTTCACCCTTAACTAGTCTCTGTTTATTCTGCAACTCCTGTTTCGAGTTACTAATCTTAGCAACAGAACTAGTATCAAATACTGAGGGGTTGTTATAAACACTAGTAAAGTACACATCAATAACATGTATATCAAATATACTTATGTTCACTTTGCCATCCTTCTTATCTGCCAATCACTTGGGGTAGTTCCGCTTCCAGTGACCAGTCCCTTTGCAGTAGAAACACTTAGTCTCAGGCTTAGGACCAGACTTGGGCTTCTTCACTTGAGCAGCAACTTGCTTGCTGTTCTTCTTGAAGTTCCCCTTCTTCCCTCTGCCCTTTTCTTGAAACTAGTGGTCTTGTCTACCATCAACACTTGATGTTTTTCTCGATTTCTACCTTCGTCAATTTCCGCATTACGAAGAGCTTGGGAATCGTTTCCGTTATCCCTTGCATATCATAGTTCATCACGAAGTTCTACTAACTTGGTGATGGTGACTAGAGAATTCTGTCAATCACTATCTTATCTGGAAGATTAACTCCCACTTGATTCAAGCGATTGTAGTACTCACACAATCTGAGCACATGCTCACTAGTTGAGCGATTCTCCTCCATCTTTTAGCTATAGAACTTGTTGGAGACTTCATATCTCTCAACTCGGGTATTTGCATGAAATAGTAACTTCAACTCCTGGAACATCTCATATGCTCCATGACGTTCAAAACGTCTTTGAAGTCCCGATTCTAAGCCATTAAGCATGGTGCACTAAACTATCAAGTAGTCATCATATTGAGCTAGCCAAACGTTCATAACGTCTGCATCTGCTCCTGCAATAGGTCTGTCACCTAGCGGTTCATCAAGGACATAATTCTTCTGTGCAGCAATGAGGATAAACCTCAGATCACGAATCCAATCCGCATCATTGCTACTAACATCTTTCAACACAATTTTCTCTAGGAACATATCAAAATAAACACAGGGAAGCTACAACGCGAGCTATTGATCTACAACATAATTTGCAAAATACTACCAGGACTAAGTTCATGATAAATTTAAGTTCAATTAATCATATTACTTAAAGAACTCCCACTTAGACAGACATCCCTCTAATCCTCTAAGTGATCACGTGATCCAAATCAACTAAACCATAACCGATCATCACGTGATATGGAGTAGTTTTCAATGGTGAACATCGTTATGTTGATCATATCTACTATATGATTCACGCTCGACCTTTCGGTCTCCGTGTTCCAAGGCCATATCTGCATATGCTAGGCTCGTCAAGTTTAACCTGAGTATTCTGCGTGTGCAAAACTGGCTTGCACCCGTCGTAGATGGACATAGAGCTTATCACACCCGATCATCACGTGGTGTCTGGGCACGACGAACTTTGGCAACGGTGCATACTCAGGGAGAACACTTCTTGATAATTTAGTGAGAGATCATCTTATAATGCTACCGTCAATCAAAGAAAGATAAGATGCATAAAGGATAAACATCACATGCAATCAATATAAGTAATATGATATGGCCATCATCATCTTGTGCCTGTGATCTTCATCTCCGAAACACTGTCATGATCACCATCGTCATCGGCGCGACACCTTGATCTCCATCGTAGCATCGTTGTCGTCTCGCCAATCTTATGCTTCCACGACTATCACTACCGCTTAGTAATAAAGTAAAGCATTACATCGCGATTTCATTGCATACAATAAAGCGACAACCATATGGCTCCTGCCAGTTGCCGATAACTCGGTTACAAAACATGATCATCTCATACAATAAAATTTAGCATCATGTCTTGCCATATCACATCACAACATGCCCTGCAAAAACAAGTTAGACGTCCTCTACTTTGTTGTTGCAAGTTTTACGTGGCTGCTACGGGCTTAAGCAAGAACCAATCTCACCTACGCATCAAAACCACAATGATAGTTTGTCGATTTGACTCCGTTTTAACCTTCGCAAGGACCGGGCGTAGCCACACTTGGTTCAACTAAAGTTGGAGAGACTGTCGCCCGCAAGCCACCTATGTGCAAAGCACGTCGGGAGAACCGGTCTCGCGTGAGCGTACGCGTAATGTCGGTTCGGGTCATCTCGTCCAACAATACCGCCGAACCAAAGTATGACATGCTGGTAGGCAGTATGACTTATATCGCCCACAACTCACTTGTGTTCTACTCGTGCATATAACATCAACATATAAAACCTAGGCTCGGATGCCACTGAAGGGTTTCGTAGTAATTTCAAAAAAATTCCTACGCACACGCAAGATCATGGTGATGCATAGCAACGAGAGGGGGAGTATGATCTACATACCTAGTAAATCGACAACGGAAGCATTTGGTTGATGTAGTCGTACGTCTTCACGATCCGACCGATCAAGCACCGAAACTACGGCACCTCCGAGTTCTAGCACACGTTCAGCTCGATGACGATCCCCGGACTCCGATCCAGCAAAGTGTCGGGGAAGAGTTCCGTCAGCATGATGGCGTGGTGACGATCTTGATGTACTACTGCTGCAGGGCTTCGCCTAAGCACCGCTACAATATTATCGAGGACTATGGTGGCTGGGGGCGCCGCACACGGCTAAGGAATAGATCACGTGGATCAACTTGTGTCTTTGGGGTGCCCCTTGCCTCAGTATATAAAGGATGGAGGAGGAGGGGGCCGGCCAAGGTTGGTGCGGCCAGGATGTGGAGTCCTACTAGGACTCCAAGTCCTAGTAGGAGTCCACCAAGAGGGGAGGAAGGGAGAAGGAAGTGGAGGAGAAGGAGAGGTGGCCGGCCCCCTTTTCCCTAGTCCAATTCGGACTAGAGGGGAGGGGGGGCGCAGCAGCCCCTTGGCCCTTTCTCCTCTTCCCACTAAAGCCCATCAAGGCCCATTGCTTCTCCCGTAACTACCCGGTACTCCGAAAAATACCCGAATAACTCGGAACCTTTCCGATGTCCGAATATAGTCGTCCAATATATCAATCTTTACGTCTCGACCATTTCGAGACTCCTCGTCATGTCCCCGATCTCATCCGGGACTCCGAACTCCTTCGGTACATCAAAACTCATAAACTCATAATATAACTGTCATTGAAACCTTAAGCGTGCGGACCCTACGGGTTCGATAACAATGTAGACATGACCGAGACATGTCTCCGGTCAATAACCAATAGCGGGACCTGGATGCCCATATTGGCTCCTACATATTCTACGAAGATCTTTATCGGTCAGACCGCATAACAACATACGTTGTTCCCTTTGTCATCGGTATGTTACTTACTCGAGATTCGATCGTCGGTATCCAATACCTAGTTCAATCTCGTTACTGGCAAGTCTCTTTACTCGTTCTGTAATACATCATCCCGCAACTAACTCATTGGTTGCAATGCTTGCAAGGCTTAAGTGATGTGCATTACCGAGAGGGCCCAGAGATACCTCTCCGACAATCGGAGTGACAAAACCTAATATCGAAATACGCCAACCCAACATGTACCTTTGGAGACACCTGTAGTACTCCTTTATAATCACCCAGTTACGTTGTGACGTTTGGTAGTACCCAAAGTGTTCCTCTGGTAAACGGGAGTTGCATAATCTCATAGTTATAGGAACATGTATAAGTCATGAAGAAAGCAATAGCAACATACTAAACGATCGGGTGCTGAGCTAATGGAATGGGTCATGTCAATCACATTATTCTCCTAATGATGTGATCCTGTTAATCAAATAACAACTCTTTTGTTTATGGTCAGGAAACATAACCATCTTCGATCAACGAGCTAGTCAGGTAGAGGCATACTAGTGACACTTTGTTTGTCTATGTATTCACACAAGTATTATGTTTCCGGTTAATACAATTCTAGCATGAATAATAAACATTTATCGTGATATAAGGAAATAAATAATAACTTTATTATTGCCTCTAGGGCATATTTCCTTCAAAAACCTTGCTCAATAATTCTCCAAAGATTAGTAGAACTATGATTTAAATGTCCTTTAAAGTGATGGACCCAAGAGGCAAAATCCTCATTTTTCACAAACTTAGGAGGAGGACCAACATGATTCAAATGTGTGGAGGGAACCGGTCCTCCATAAGTAGGGGGTGGTTCAACATGGGCAAAGATGCCATTTCCACTTCTACCACTAGTCAAAGGAACTTGATCACTAGTATCTTCCCCCTTGTTGGAGTTAGCATCTGTCACCTTGTTAGTGGGATCGACCACTTCCAACGGTGTGGTGGAAACTTTAAGACCATCAAGAAACTTCTCAAGCATGCCTTTGACCTCAGCCGTCATGGAGGTTTTCAATGTGTCCAAGGCCACACTGAACTCCTCATGAGAGACCGAGGACCCCCTTCGGCCGCAGACAAAGTGGGTCTCGCACCGGGGTGCTCCTCCAACTTGTCTCCGGTGTCAACCATACTCTTCGGATGGCAAACTCCTTAATAAAGAGACGAGGCTCTGATACCAATTGAAAGGATCGATATAGTTAACTAGGGGGGTGAATAGGCAACTAACAATTTTTAGCTTTTCTTTACCAAATTAAACTTTGCATCAAAGTAGGTTGTCTAGATATGCAACTAGGTGAACAACCTATATGATGCAACAACAACAAGCACACAAGCAAGCAAGGGATACAACACACTATAAGCTTGCGCAAGTAAAGATAAGAGATAACCAAGAGTGGAGCCGGTGGAGACGAGGATGTGTTACCGAAGTTCCTTCCCTTTGAGAGGAAGTACGTCTCCGTTAGAGCGGTGTGGAGGCACAATGCTTCCCAAGAAGCCACTAGGGCCACCGTATTCTCCTCACACCCTCACACAATGCGAGATGTTTTGATTCCACTATTGGTGCCCTTGGAGGCGGCGATTGAACCTTTACAAACAAGGTTGGGGCAATCTCCACAACTTAATTGGAGGCTCCCAACGACACCACGAAGCTTCACCACAATGGAATATGGCTCCATGGTGATCTCAATCATCTAGGGTGCTCAAACACCCAAGAGTAACAAGATCCACAAGGGATTAGTGGGGGGAATCAAATTTCTCTTGGTGGAAGTGTAGATCATGACCTTCTCAACCAATCCCTAGAAAATCAACAAGCTTGATTGGCTAGGGAGAGAGATCGGGCGAAAATGGAGCTTGGGGAGGGAAGAGGTGGTCAACTTGGGGAAGAAGACCCCCTTTATATAGTGGGGGAAAAGATCCAACCGTTACCCACTTATTCAGCCCGCGATTTGCGGTACTACCACACAGACACACGGTACTACCGCAAGGGCTTGCGGTACTACCGCTAAACGGTGCGATACTACCACGCGCGCGGCAGAGACCAGACGAGGCCCTGTTGCGTATAGCAGCGAGCGGTAGAATCGCTGGAGCGGTATTACCGCGCGCCCTTGCGGTACTACCGCAAGGCAGGGTTCAACTGGGCTGGGAAGGCACAGACTAATAAAATTACATCTGTGGCTACTTCCGCTGAGTTTCGGTCTATGCGAAAATCCAGCACGGTACTACCGCTCGCAGGGAGCAGTACTACCGCGTAGGACGTAGAAGTAAAAACTTACTTCCGCACCTACTTCCGTGCGTGCCAGCGTTCTGGGCTAGAGGCCACTGTACTACCGCTGGCGAGGAGCGGTACTACCGCATGATGCGGTACTACCGCTTCCCTCGGCGGTACTACCATGGACCGCTGCGGTACTACTGCCCCCTTGAGCAGTGCTATCGCACGCCACAGAAACTATAGCACTTGGAGGCCTTCGTCTTCGCATACAGTAGGGAAAACGACCGGTGCTCCAATGAAGCGAAGAAAAGGTGGTGCAAAGGAACATATGTGTACGTGTTGATTCCACTCTAACCTTTTCGAAGTGGACCCCCACTTAATAGTACGGTTTTCCTACAACTCAAATCCACCAAAAAGAAACATAGAGAAATGTCGTCTTCGATAGGCTCTGAGGGGCACCGAATCGTCTCGTGCCTAGACATGACATATCTGGAATGCTCAATGCACACGATTAGTCCGCGAATGCATTGTCATAAATCACCAAAACCACATAGGGAGAAATATGCCCTTACACCACTGCAAAAGATAGAGAGAAAATGAAAGTCATTCCCTATGCCTCAGCCATGCGTTCTATCATGTATGCAATATTGTGTACCAGACCTGATGTGCGCCTTGCTATAAGTCTAGCAGGGAGGTACCAAAGTAATCCAGGAGTGGATCACTGGACAGCGGTCAAAAACATCCTGAAGTACCTGAAAAGGACTAATGATATGTTTCTCGTTTATGGAGGTGACAAAGAGCTCGTCGTAAATAGTTACGTCGATGCTAGCTTTGACACTGATTCGGATGACTCTAAGTCACAAACCGGATACGTATTTATATTGAATGATGGAGCTATCAGTTGGTGCAGTTCCAAGAAAAGCATCGTGGCGGGATCTACGTGTGAAGCGGAGTACATAGCTGCTTCGGAAGCAGCGTATGAAGGAGTCTGGATGAAGGAGTTCATATCCGATCTGGGTGTAATACCTAGTGCATCGGATCCAATGACAATCTTTTGTGACAATACTGGAGCAATTGCCTTGGCAAAGGAATCCATATTTCACAAAAGAACCAAACACATCAAGAGATGCTTCAACTCCATCTGTGATCAAGTCAAAGAGGGAGACATAGAGATTTGCAAAATACATACGGATCTGAATGTGGTAGGCCCGTTAACTAAGCATCTTCCATGAGGAAAACATGATCAACACCAAGACTCCATGGGTGTTAGAATCATTACAATGTAATCTAGATTATTGACTCTAGTGCAAGTGGGAGACTGAAGGAAATATACCCTAGAGGCAATAATAAAGTTGTTATTTATATTTCCTTATATCATGATAAATGTTTATTATTCATCCTCAAATTGTATTAACCGGAAACTTGATACATGTGTGAATACATAGACAAAACACAATGTCCCTAGTAAGCCTCTACTAGACTAGCTTGTTAATCAAAGATGGTTAAGTTTCCTAACCATAGACATGAATTGTAATTTGACAAGACCCATCCGTTAGCTTAGCATAATGATCGTTAAGTATTATTGCTATTGCTTTCTTCATGACTTATACATATTCCTTTGACTATGAGATTATGCAACTCCCGAATACCGGAGGAATACCTTGTGTGCTATCAAACGTCACAATGTAACTGGGTGATTATAAAGATGCTCTACAGGTATCTCCGAAGGTGTTTGTTGGGTTGGCATAGTCGAGATTAGATTTGTCACTCCAGGTATCGGAGAGGTATCTCTAGGCCCTCTCGATAATGCACATCATGATAAGCCTTGCAAGCAGTGTGACTAATGAGTTAGTTGCGGGATGATGCATTACGGAATGAGTAAAGAGACTTGACGGTAACAAGATTGAACTATGTATGAAGATACCGACGATCGAATCTCGGGCAAGTAACACACCGATGACAAAGGGAATGACGTATGTTGTCATTACGGTTTGACCGATAAACATCTTCGTAGAATATGTAGGAACCAATATGAGCATCCAGTTTCCTCTATTGGTTATTGACCGAAGAGGTGTGTCGGTCATGTCTATATAGTTCTCGAACTCGTAGGGTCCGCGCGCTTAACATTCGATGACGATTTGTATTTATGAGTTATGTGATTTGGTGACCGAATGTTGTTCGGAGTCCCGGATGAGATTACGGACATGACAAGGAGTCTCAAAATGGTTGAGAGGTAAAGATTGATATATTGGATGACAGTATTCGGACACCAAAAGTGTTTCAGAATGTATCAGGTACATATCAGAGTACCGGGGGGTTACCGGAACCCCCCGGGGGAAGATATGGGCCATAGGAGGGAGGCACACTGGCCCACATAGGGGTGGCGCACCCCCCACAAGGGAGGAGTCCTAATTGGACTAGGGGAGGGGGCGGCACCCCCCTTTCCTTCTCCCCCTCTCTCTCCTTCCCCCTTTCCCCCTCCGATAAAAGGAAGGGGGGCGAATCCTACTAGGAGCCCATGTAGGACTCCTCCTACTTGGGGCGTGCCTAGGGCCGGCCTCCTCGCCTCTCCCTCCTTTTATATACGGGGGTGGGCGCCTCTAACACACATAAATTGTTCCAAGCCGTGTGCGGCGCCCCCCTCCACAGTTTACGCCTCCGGTCATATTCACGTAGTGCTTAGGCGAAGCCCTACGCGGATCAGTTCACCATCACCGTCACCATCCTGTCGTGCTGACGGAACACTCCCTCGACACTTTGCTGGATCAAGAGTTCGAGGAACGTCATCGAGCTGAACGTGTGCAGAACTCGGAGGTGCCGTATGTTCGGTGCTTGATCGGTTGGATCGAGAAGACGTTTGACTACATCAACCGCGTTAAGCTAACGCTTCTGTTTTTGGTCTATGAGGGTACGTGGACACACTCTCCCTCTCTCGTTGCTATGTATCTCCTAGATAGATCTTGCGTGAGCATATAAAATTTATTGAAATTGCATGCTACGTTCCCCAATAGTATCCTTGTACCATGCGGGGTCGCCAAGGATAGACGGAGGAGACGTGGCGGCAAGACCAACCATTCACGACTGTGGTGGTTGAAAGGCGAAGTTGAAGTGCCAGACACACTCCTAGGTGAGATGCACAAGTTTGCGACGAGCAAGCAGTGGGTGCGGTTGTCGCCGTCACCATAGTCACCACCGCAGTTGCCGCCATAGTCACCTTGCTCGAGGTCGCCACCACCACCATGGTTGTTGTTATAGCCGGCGTGGTCGCCAATATTACCATGACCCTTGCCACGGTGGTTGCCACCATTGTCATGATTGTTGTTACCACCCTTGTCATGGGCAACGTAGTTAAACAGAGGAGTAACCGATCCCCTGGTGGAGACGGGCATCGTTGTACTCACGTTGACGCTCGAAGGCAATGGCATGGGAGTAGAACTCCCCAAGGGACATGCCATTGAGCCGGGTGGTGGCGACCGTGATGAGTGTCTCGTAGTCGTTGTCGAGGCCGGTGATGACAACAGTGATGATGTCCTCATCCCGCATGGGGTGGCCGGCGGCGACAAGTTGGTCGGCGTTGACGCGAATCTTGGTAAAATAGTCCACCATGGAGAGGTTAACCTTGTGAAAAGTCTCCATGTCCAGCTTGAACAGCACAATGCTAGCACAAGAGTGCGAGTAGTACATCTCCTCCAAGTGTGGCCAGATGGCATTAGCGTGCCGAAACTAGGTGTCGTACTCCAGGTTGGACGTCTGCACCCCCTTGTCGTCGGCTTCTAGGAGTGGATTGGGAGCCTTGATGGTGTCGTCGATGTAGTCAGTGCCATTGGTGATGCATAAAGGAGGAAGAACCTACGCTTTCCACATGAGGTAATTGGAGGTGGTGAGGCGGGCCGTGATGAGGCTAGCAGAAGGGGCGGGCACAACAGAGGGATCCGGCATGAAGAAGCAGACATGTATGGAAAGGGTTGTCATGGCAGAGGAGGAAGAAGCAGCGGCAGAATGAGAACCCATCTTGATGTTAAGTGAGATGGCATAATACCATATGAAACAAGAGAAAGAGATTGGATTGGCACAACCAACATGGTGGCCTCATGGATGGATTTATATATGTGGCACACGACATAGTACATGGGTTAGTTACATGAGATCTAGGTGTCTCTACAACAGACTTATCTCAACAATATACATATTTTGTTGAGTATATTAGCAATTTTTTGATTAATTTAATCCATGAATAAATCCTGAGCATGACATTAACAGAATTAATCACATACTGGTTACTATCCAAGTAAGCACGTACTACGCATATAGTAGAAACATGTACGCACATTGCTAGTACTGTTAAGACAGAAATAATCAGGAGCGGAATAAAGAAGTTATACCCTCTAGTAGGCCAGGTCTAAGCCGCGTTGGCGGCGGCAACGGTGTCCTCGACAGCCTTCTTCTCGTCTTCAAGTTTCTCAGCGGTGAGTTAGTCTTCTTTGGATGGCCGACTCATGATGACGGCGAAGGCGAAGACGACGTAGACTAACGGTGGCAAGAAGTCGCGTAGGAGATGCTCCCAAAAATCTAATCGCCACCGTCTCGTATATGATCTCGAGAGGTGGGGTTTCGGAGGCCTGCTTTCTCGTCAACCATATACGTGATGGACGGGATGAGATCGTCGGCAGCATTAGCAAAAGGAACAACAGTGGAAGGGTGCGCGTGGAGGCAGAGCAAATGCGATCCATTCTTCTCGCGGCAGCTAGGGTTGTCGACGCCTTAAGTATATACTATATAGGCGTGGTCAGAGAGGACATGTACCGAACCCATGTTCGAGTGGGTGACAGCCCACGATCCGATGTCACGGATTCGTGGTGCATCGTGGGCTGGATTCACATCCGAGTCGGTGATAGCCCACGATCAAACGCTACGGATTCGTGGTGCGTATGTTACAGACTCCCTGTTTCTAACCGCCAAAAAATAAGAGCATAGATGTGAGCCCGACTCGCCTCATTCCCACAATCCGCGACGCGCATGCGCCATGGCAAAGAGGGCAGCGGAGGAGGAACACTTGGGAACAACTTATTTTCTCAATCTCTAATAGCATGTGAAAGAAAATATCTTATAAGGAGGTTTAACTGCTCCTCCACTAATGATGTGGGACTAAATTTTCCACCACTTTACTCATCTATACGAGCCGTTTGGAGATTTTCTTGAAATTGTCAGATAGACCTAAGGCCGGCTATATATTTCAACATGTTTAACACTGGTGATTCATTTTGCCCGGGTGGCTAAGGCTCCAGCCTTTCAATAGGCATGTACCACTGTCTGCTACCCACAACCTATTGATAGCCGGTCAGATTCTGCCTATATCCCTTTTATTTCCGGCTAAGGCAGGTAGGCATTGAAGGCCGTCACGGGCCCGTACGCCTCGCAGCTGCTGTGAATATTCTGCGTGTTGACTGAAGCCAGCAGTAATTACAGTGCTGCTGTGAGCAGTGCGCTAGAGCAGAGGGAATCGGTTGTCTATTCGGACGCTTCCGTTGCTGAAGTGAGCGGCGAGTTGGGGGAGAACAGTGACGTGACGACCGGAATACGGTAGGTGGGTTCCGCTGCTCGTCGGACCCATACATCGTTGGTGAATCCAATGCGTACCACGGATCCATAGTAGTACTCCCGCTACGTAGATAGGGTCGTCCATGACGCCATTGATGCGTGGGGGCAGCGGCCATGTGACCCATGGAGAGGGAAAATGGAAGTCTAAGGGCAATTTTAATGGGCGATCCATTTCGTCCGCACTTGTCTGTTTGGATCATTGCGGACAAAAAAAAAGGCTCAACGCATCGATCAAACTTAAATCGAGTTTGCTTCGCGTCCGTGCCGACGCATTTGCGGCCCAAATTTGTGCCCCAAATGCGTCGACGCGAACGCGAAATGGACGCCACGCGCGTCTTCTCGGCGTCCGTCGCGTCCCCATCTAGCGGTCGTCCAACTGCCCGCGGTCAGTCTGGTCAGCTTAATTTATGACCACGGGCCCACGCGCCAGCGACGGCGATCATCATTTTTAAGCCGACCGTGCGGCGGGGCAGTCCTCATCCACTTTCAGTCAGCCTCGTCCCCATCTAGCCACACTCTGCTCCCCCGCCGGCGGCAAACCCTAGCCACCCTAGTGAAGCCAGATGGGACTCTTCTCCGGCGCCGATAGCAGCAAGTCGAAGGACAAACCCCCCGCCATTCCTTTTCCCTCAGAGTTCCTCCCGCCTCTGTCGGCGCCAGCTCGCCGGCCGAGGCACCGCATCAGCGTGCCAGTGCACCAGGCGGAGTGGCACTGGCAGCACGCGTGCCTCTTCCATACCCCTACGCCACCTTGTCGCACGACTGGCACAGGATTCGGAGAGGATCCCAGTGCTGGCGGCACCGCGGTCGGCTAGGGCGCACGCGGAGGAAGTGCAGCGCCGGCGGGCGCTCCTAACGCCGGAGCAGCGCCGTGACGCCGCATACGCTTTCGACTCGCCCAACTGGGCTCGATGGTTTGCCTTCGAGCACAAGAAGCCGAGGCTACGCGGCGTAAGTGAAGTCGTCCGCGAGGAGGACAAGGAGGCGGAGGCCGCTGAGGGAGTCTTGGATTAGGGGGTGTTCGGATAGCCGAACTATACCTTCAGCCGGACTCCCGGACTATGAAGATACAAGATTGAAGACTCCGTCCCGTATCCGGAAGGGACTTTTCTTGGCATGGAAGGCAAGCTTGGCGATACGGATATGAAGATCTCCTACCATTGTAACCGACTCTATGTAACCCTAACCCTATCCGGTGTCTATATAAACCGGAGGGTTTTAGTCCGTAGGACAACATACACATCAACAATCATACCATAGGCTAACTTCTAGGGTTTAGCCTCTCTGATCTCGTGGTAGATCTACTCTTGTACTACCCATATCATCAATATTAATCAAGCAGGACGTAGGGTTTTACCTCCATCGAGAGGGCCCGAAACTGGGTAAAACTTCGTGTCCCTTGCCTCCTGTTACCATCCGGCCTAGACGCATAGTTCGGGACCCCCTACCCGAGATCCGCCGGTTTTGACACCGACATTGGTGCTTTCATTGAGAGTTCCTCTGTGCCGTCGCCGTCAGGCCCGATGGCTCCTACGATCATCAATGGCGATGCAGTCCAGGGTGAGACCTTCCTCCCCGGACAGATCTTCGTCTTTGGCGGCTTCGCACTGCGGGCTAATTCACTTGGCTATCTAGAGCAGATCGAAAGCTACGCCCCTGGCCGTCAGGTCAGATTCGGAAATTTAAACTATATGACTGACATCCGCGGGGACTTGATCTTCGACGAACTCAAACCACCGCCGAGCGCGCCGCACTGTCACGACGAGCATGATCTAGCTCTGCCGCCGAACAGTGCCCTGGAGGCCGCACCCGCATCGGCTCCGACCCTTAGTTCGGAGCCAACCGCGCCGATCGAGGATGGGCGGTTGGACGCCACCTCGAGGGCTGTGATCCCAACGGCCGTTGAGCCGAACACTAGCCCCGTACTCTGCGAGACTCGTGACTTCACGGAGCCGGATTCTTCTCCGGACTCCAAACCCTCCGCACCCCTACCGATCGAATCCGATTGGGCGCCGATCATGGAGTTCACGGCCGTGGACATCTTTCAGCACTCGCCTTTCGGCGATATCCTGAAGTCACTGAAGTCTCTCTCTTTATCAGGAGAGCCCTGGCCGGAATACGGTCGGCAAGGTTGGAGTACGGACGATGAAGAAATTCAAAGCCCACCCACCACCCACTTTGTAGCCACTGTCGACGATTTAACCGACATGCTCGACTTTGACTCCGAAGACATTGACGGTATGGACGCCGATGAAGTAGACAATGAAGAAACAGCGCTTGTTAGGCCCTGGAATGCCACCTCGTCATATGACATATACACGGTCGACGCACCAAAAGATGACGACGAGGAGCGGAAGGACGCATCGAAGGCCTGTTCCCTCGAAAAGCAGTCAAAACGGCGACGCAAGCGCCGCCCCAAATCCCGCCTCGACAAAAATAGCGATCACACAGACCCAGCGCTGGAGCAGGGCGAACCGCTGCCGGACAACGGCAATCCGGATATTCAAATCGAACAAACAAATCCTATCAGGGATAATGGTCCGGACGACATAACGCCGGACAGGCACCCGGAGTATCAGAATGCCCGCGAAAGGCTCATTGCCACCGCAAGGAGCCTTAAAAAGCAGAAGCGGAGGCTCAAGGCCGCGCAAAACAAACTCCAATTCAGATGGAGTAAAATACTTAATATAGCAGCAATGTACGGCGACGATCGCCCCTCAAAGAGCTACCCAAAGCGGAAGCTGCTACCCAAATTCGATGAGGAGGCCTCCAACCCCCCACAACCAAATATCAAAGCAACCACCTGGTCGGATAGACGACCCCTCTATCAACACAGAACGGCATACAATGCCGCTCACAATACAACACGCAACCCACGCGAGGGCTCGCACCCAAAGGACGGCGCAACAAGATCCATCTATGGACCACGCAAGCGCACCCCAGCATACAATGCAACACAACAAGCATCAGAACAACGCGGTACACCCAGTTACAGGGGTGCCGCACCCTCCCTATGTTTCACCGATGAGGTGCTGGACCATGAATTTCCAGAGGGATTCAAGCCCGTACACATAGAGGCATACGATGGGACAACAGACCCTGGGGTTTGGATTGAGGACTATATCCTTCATATCCATATGGCTCGAGGAGATGATCTCCACGCCATCAAATACTTATCCCTCAAGCTCAAAGGGCCAGCTCGTCACTGACTTAAAGGCCTCCCCGAAAGCTCCATTAGAAGTTGGGAAGAGCTCGAAGACGCCTTTCGGGCAAATTTTCAAGGAACTTATGTCCGACCTCCGGATGCGGACGATTTGAGTCATATAACTCAACAGCCCGGAGAGTCAGCCCGAAAGCTTTGGAATAGGCTTCTCACTAAAAAGAACCAGATTGTCGACTGTCCGGACGCCGAAGCCTTGGCAGCTTTCAAGCATAGTGTCCGTGACGAATGGCTCGCCAGACACCTCGGCCAAAATAAGCCAAGAATGATGGCCGCATTAACAAACCTCATGACCCGCTTTTGCGCGGGTGAGGACAGCTGGCTAGCCAGATGCAGCACCAGCGACCCCAGTACATCTGAAGTTAGAGATGGAAACGGGAAATCACGGCGCAACAGCAATAGCAAACACCGGAATAAAGAAGACAGCATGAAGGGCACTGCAGTAAATGCCGGATTCAAAAGCTCCCGGCCAGGTCAAAAGCCGCCCACTAAAGGCACCAGGGATGAACCGTCCAGCCTCAAAAAAATTCTGGACCAGGTATGTCAGATACATAGTACCCCTAGCAAGCCCGCTAATCACACCCACAGAGAATGTTGGGTCTTCAAGCAGTCCGGCAAGCTCAACGCCGTACACAAGGGGGAGGATACACCAAGTGAAGACGAGGATGAGCCTCCCAAGTAAGACACTGGGGAACAAAAGAAATTCCCACCAGAAGTCAAAACAGTAAACGTACTACACATGATCAAGGGAAAAAACAATGCGGCACCCCCAGGAAAATATACCCAAGTGCCTGTCACCGCGAAGTCCTGACTATGGTCGTCTCAACCGATCATTTTCGACCATCGCGATTACTCAGCAAGTATCCGACACGCAGGATGGGCTGCCTTGGTATTAGGCCCGGTAATTGGCGGATATCACTTCACACGAGTCTTGATGGACGGCGGCAGTAGCCTAAACCTAATATACCAGGATACAATCCGCGGGATGGGGTTAGACCCAACACAAATTCGCCATAGCAATACTACCTTTAAAGGAGTAACGTCAGGCCCAGGGGCTCGTTGTACGGGCTCCCTCCTACTACAAGTCATATTCGGCTCCCCCGATAACTTCCGTAGCGAGCATTTAACCTTCCACATCGCTCCGTTTCAAAGTGGTTATCAAGCACTGCTCGGGCGCGAACCTTTCGCTCGCTTTAATGCAATACCACACTACGCCTCCCTCACACTCAAGATGCCCGGTCCACGCGGCATCATTTCAGTGCACGGAAATATCAAGCGATCTCTGTGCGCCGAAGAGAGTGAGGCTGCCTTGGCAGCCACACACTAAAGGCGCCCGGACTAGCCAAAGCGCCCCATAGGTCGTCAAGACCTCAGACACAACTAATCGAGTCCGGCGCCGCTACTTATACCGAATAAATGGTCACACCCCTATTTACAAGGGGCTCAACGCGCGCAGACATGTGGCCATTCCTCCTCATCTTGAATTATGCATAGTTTCTTTAATTATCTTTTTGCATGACAACCTTTTTCACCTAAATTCCTCTCTTTTACAGACGATCATCGTGCCACACCCGTCCAGGATACGACACAACAGAGACACAGGCGTAGACGTGCAGCAGGGACCCGCTCCAAGGATTTTTTTAGATTAATACCCCGCGTAAACCTTTTTTACTGTCTCTTGTTGATACATATCCACCGTTGAGAAGGATGCTGACGTCTTGGCATGTGGCCATGCCAGACCAATGCACGTACCTGGACATAAGGGGCTTCTTACGAAGGCCATTATTTAGGCCCGGTTTATACCACAAAGACCGAATACCTTAGGGAGTGTTCGGCGTCGCGAGTTTGGCCCTATATGCATTAGCTCCGAATCATTGTCTTTGGTCAAATGTTGGGTTTGCCCGGCTCCTGTGTTTTGGTGCCTTACGTTCCGCTTTACCGGCTAAGGTAGCACCAGGAGAACTACTGTGACTGTGCCCTGGTTCATCCGGACGAGCACCTCAGTAGAGAAAGCCGAAAACTGACTGTCGTGATCTAGCGCGAGACTGGTCAACCACTCGATGACCCATGGGAATGTTAGAATTCCCCCGCCTTAATGAAGGGCCGCTTTCCGGCCAGGCATATACGCACCCCGAGATCGGGAGAGTGCGGAGCCACCAGGGGCTATCTAGTAGCCCCACTGTCAAACTCCTATGGCTAAGTGAAAGTGTTAAAGCGTTATAGTCCGGTTGCCTCGCTCGCTCCGCTATCACCTTCTTAATAGGACCAAGACGTTGGGTTAAGTGTGAACGCGTGTTTCTGTGAACACCTCCGCATTATATGCGTGGGGGTTGAAGCCGACGACTGCAATCTTTCAGGTTATACACATGTATACATAAACGGCCGCCCAGGAGGCATCACATTACTTTCAGGCAAAAGTATAAAAGTAGCCTTATGAAAATTTATAAAAGCATTTCGCTTACAATGAGATTACATGTCACTCAAACATAATATTTTTTGAGCACTGGGTCTCTATCAAACGAGCACCCTCAAGAACTTCCTCAAAGTAGTGCTCAGCAGCCCTTCGACCTATGGCCGAATCCTGCGCTGCAACAGTGGTAGCATCCATCTCTGCCCAGTATGCTTTAGCACGGGCAAAGGCCATTCGTGCGCCTTCTATGCACGCCGACCTCTTCATCGCATTAATGCGCGGCACCACGTCAAGGAACTGCTGCACCAAGCCAAAATAGTTGTTCGGTTTTAGCCTTTCCGGCCATAGCTGATCCACAACAGACCTCATGGCGAGTCCGGACAACCTATTCAGTTCGGCCCATTCGGCTAGTTGGTCAGACAACGAAAGTGGACGCTCGGGAGAATGGAATTGTGTCCAAAATAGCTGGTCCACTTCACGGTCCGTCTGACCCTTGAAGTACTTGGCTGCATCAGCAGCGTTCGCCGCCAAATCCATATATGCATCCTCCGAACTCCACAACCGATCCAGAGGGGCATACCGTGGATCTCCGAACTTCCTCTGCAACATAAAGGGTTTCCCACCTACAATATCCCCGGCTTCCCGCAGCTCCTCCTTCTTTGCCCTCATAGCAGAGTAGAGGTCTTTTCCCGTTGCAGCAGCCTTCTCGAGGTCCGATGCCTTCGCCTGGTTTTCCTTTTCAAGAACCTGGCAACGGTCGACGGCGGCTTTTAATTCTATGGCCATATTGGCCATCTTATCTCGGCTCTCGCCATGCGCGGCCTTCTCGGCTCGCAACTCTTCGGCCGCCTTCAAAGCAGCCGCGTTATCCAATTTCGCTTGTTCCTTGGCTCGGGCAAGTTCCGCCCGCAAGGCTTCAACAGTGGCAGCTCCATCTGCAGTCATAACATGTTAAACATACTGGCTTCATGCTGCTCTCACTATGCGGTGTTTACCAGATAATAACACTTACCCTGCACTTCGTCAAGCCTTTTGTTAACAAGCTCGATGTCGGCGTCTGCCGCATCCAATTGCCGTCTTAAATGGGCAAACTCGCTAGTCTGGCTAGCCACCGGAGCTTCCATCACCTGCTCATAGAGGTAGTATGGTTAGTACCTGGGATTATGATCCTCTGATCGTCGTCGTTCCCAACAACAACCAGAGTCTTAGGGGCTACTATCTACATAGGGCACACTTAGCATGTGCAGGGTTATCATACATTATTTTACGTACCTCAAAACCTGTCAGTAGACTCATAAAAGCTTTATGCAATCCTCTTTCGGTGAACAAGATTCTCTCCGTCACCGTATTCATCAGCACACGGTGTTCATCTGAGATGGCCGCTCACCCCACCAACTCCCTCAGAACATCCGACCGCACACTAGACGGTGCCGGACTCGTTTGTCTGCTCTCTTCGGGAGCCGGACACTGGGAACTTCAGGGGTCGACGAGATTATCTTCTGGCCTCGCCGGACTCGGAGAGGCCCTCCGCGACGACACTTCAGGGTCGCCCGCTTCCGGAGCGGAGGAGTCCGGAGGAGGCGTTTCACTCTCCATCATCTCTGGAAGAAGATCCCCCGAAGACGAGCTCATTTGAGAGGGGCTAAGGCCCGAACTGCAAAGATACATGCATTCGGGTCACTTACGACTCGTGGGAGAATTGATCCCCCCGTGGACTTTGTGCGGCAACCGCACCCCCCGGGGTAGGACCCTCTGTGGGAGACTTCTTCTCCCGTTTGGAAGCTTCGGCTTCCGAATCCCCAGACGCAATCCTTTTCCCCTTCTGGGCGTCTTCCTTCATGGAGACGCTCGCTCCCTCGGCTAGAGCGGCCAGCGTTTGGGGCCCGCGACCGCCCGCATTTTCCTTCAAGGGCTCCGGGCAAGGTGCGGTTTGGAGCATCTTTTCCAATATCGGATTTTCCAAACCCTCAGGGAGGGGGGCCGAGCACCGAATCAACTTCGCCTTCGTTAGCCAGTCCTGGTTAAAAAGCGAACTCTCAGAAATAACTTCGCATCAAAGGAGAGGTAGTACGCTTGGTCGGAAGATGCCTTACCTGTTCGGCGGCACGGTTTCTACTCAGGCCCACGTCCTCGGTAATTTCCGGACACTCCACTTGAGGTCCGAAGAACAACTTGTACATCTCCTCGTGCGTCAGGCCGAGGAAATTTCAAATGGCGCGCGGTCCCTCGGGATTGAACTCCCACAAGCGAAGAGGTCGGCGTTTGCAAGGCTGGACTTGACGAACCAGCATAACTTGTGTTACCGTGACCAAACTGAAATCTCCATTAAAGAGATCTTGAATGCGGCTTTGCAGTATAGGCACGTCCTTGACCGGACCCCAGCTCAATCCTCTGCTAATCCATGACATCAATTGTGGAGGAGGGACCGGGCGGAAAACGGGGGCGGCCGCCCACTTGGCACTTCTAGGAGCCGTGATGTAGAACCACTCATGTTGCCACAATTCAGACACCTCTGGAATGGAACCTTTGGGCCATGCAGCCCCCGTCATCTTGTGTATTGAGGCACCTCCACACGCCGCATGTTGCCCCTCGATCATCTTCGGCTTTACTTCAAAAGTCTTGAGTCATAGGCCAAAGTGAGGGTTAACCCGGAGGAAGGCCTCGCACACAACAATAAACGTCGTGATATGAAGAAAGGAGTCTGGAGCTAGATCATGGAAATCTAGCCCGTAGTAAAACATCAAGCCCCTAACAAAAGGATCCAATGCAAGGCCTAGACCTCGGAGGAAGTGGGAGACGAACACAACGCTCTCGTTGGGTCCGGGGGAGGGGACGGCCTGCCCCCGGGGAGGCAGCCGATGCAGAATCTCGGCGGTCAGATATCTGGCCTCCCTGAACTTTTTGACGTCTTCTTCCGTAACGGAGGAAGGCACCTATTGGCCTTGAAGGCTAGATCCGTACATGACTGAAGGTTCGGAGCTCCCGACCTGAACTTTGGGCGTTTGAGCTTGAAGTGGGGGAAAGATTTGATTGAGCACGGGAGGGAAAAATAAAAAGCCTCGTCCCTTTATAAAGAGGCGAACGTTAAGTGTCCTCTCCGTGTCCGTTTGGACTTGCCTATAATCTAGGAGTCCTAGAAACGGTTGGGTTACCCACACCCGTATTGATGAGAATCCCGGAATAAGGGGACATGATTTCTGCTTTGACAAGACGTGCCAAGGAAACCGCCTCGCATGACGCGCTGAGGTGGGATAATGAAACGACTTGGATAAAAGCTTGGCCGTGGTGTGTCGTACTACGGAATACGTCAGCAGATTAGATTTGTCTAAATACTATTATCTCTATGGCAATATGTGGAAAACTTATTTTGCAGAGCCGGACACTATCTTTGTGTTTAGAATCTTCTATAAAGTACTTGGAGGAGGAACCCGCCTTGCAATGCCGAAGACAATCTACGCGCCGGACTCGTAGTCATTGAAGCCTGGTTCAGGGGCTACTGAGGGAGTCCTGGATTAGGGGGTGTTCGGATAGCCGAACTATACCTTCAACCGGACTCCCAGACTATGAAGATACAAGATTGAAGACTCCGTCCTGTGTCCGGAAGGGACTTTCCTTGGCGTGGAAGGCAAGCTTGGCGATACGGATATGAAGATCTCCTACCATTGTAACCGACTCTATGTAACCCTAACCCTATCCGGTGTCTATATAAACCGGAGGGTTTTAGTCCGTAGGACAACATACACATCAATAATCATACCATAGGCTAGCTTCTAGGGTTTAGCCTCTCTGATCTCGTGGTAGATCTACTCTTGTACTACCCATATCATCAATATTAATCAAGCAGGACGTAGGGTTTTACCTCCATCGAGAGGGCCCGAAACTGGGTAAAACTTCGTGTCCCTTGCCTCCTGTTACCATCCGGTCTAGACGCACAGTTCGGGACCCCCTACCCGAGATCCGCCGGTTTTGACACCGACAGCCGCCTGCCAGGCGGCCGTTGCAGCGGTCTTCCGGGAGAGCGAGGAGGACGAGCAGCGCAGGATGGCGGCGAACAAGGAGGCGTAGGCGGCGTACGAGGCGGCCATGGCCCTCTCCGCGGCGGGCGACTCCGTCGTGACGTCGTGGCCCCGCCGTCCCCTGTCAAAGCCAAGCCGGAGGCGCCCCCCATCGAGTGCTACTTTTGGACGGGAGTAGTCCGCGAGTGGGTCAGCACGCCGCCGGTCTGGATGGGAGCGACACCGACGCAGGAGGCGGCGTACCCCGAACAGTGACGCCAGCGACGGCTAGCTGAGGAGCGCCGCCACGGTAAATACCTCGAGATCCTTGAGCGCGACGCCGAGGATGAGCAGCCCGAGGCCGAGGAGGAGGCACGCCAGGCCGCGGCAGCACAACCGGTGGCCGACATCGCCGTCACCTGGAACACGACGTTCCCGTGGGCCGGCCCTGCGCCGACGCTCATCGATCTCATGGACCCCGAGGACGACAACGACGCCTGGGGCAACACGCTGCCTCGTAGTTTAGTTTGTATTTAGTTTTCATTAATGCAAATGTGAACGCATGGACTCCCGCCGGCTTTCATGGCCGGCTTTAATTTTTAATTAATGTTATTTTTATTTTAGAAATGCTTGTATTCTTTTTTTTTCTCGTGCCGTTAAAATGGGTCGGGCCAGCGTTTGACGCATGCGCCGATTCAAACACGAAAGCGAGCTTTCGTGTGTGCCGAGCCGACCTAAACAGACAAAAAATGGATATAATCGCTGTCGGTTTAGGTCAACCCGTTAGAGTTAGCTCTAATATAAGGGATACTACGAGTTTCTCCTTCCTGGTCATAACAGGGCAGACCTACGTGGGAAGCAAACGATAACGGGAGGAACCGGCGGGGCGTTGTGCAGCCAAAGGGCGGCGGTGATGTCTTTACGTCCGGCGAGGGAGGGGAATGCAATGGATGTGGGATTTCACGGTCTGCCGTGGCGCGCGGTTGAAAGCCCCGCTAGCAATATTTTCTGCGTCTACCGATGTGGCGGCACGGGCGACCGCTGGCAGACCTTCTGCCTGCGCGTTGTTCTTTCCCGTGCGCTTTCATCGCCGAACCTTTCCGTCCCTTACCTCTCACTCATCCACACTTCTTAGCTGCTTTTTTTTTTTCAAAAACACTTTCAATCTATTCATCTTTAATCATGATAGTACAACAAACACTAAAAATAATAAAAATTACATCCAGATCGCTAGACCACCTAACGACGATTACAAACACTAAAGCGAGCCGAAGGCGCGCCGCTGTCATCGCCCCTTCCGCACCGGAGTCGGGTAAACCTTATTGTAGTAGACAGTCGGGAAGCCGTCGTGCTAAGGTCTCATAAAACCAATGCATCAGAACAGCAACCGCCGTGGATAAAGAGTGTAGATCAAAAGGATCCAACCCGAAGACACACGAACGAAGACGAACGACGAACAGATGCAAACAAATCCACCAAAGACAGATCCACCGGAGACACACCTCCGCACGCCCATCGATGATGCTACACGCATCACCAGAACAAAGACTAGACGGGAATACCTTTATTTCATTTTCAGGGAGCCGTCGCCGTCTCGCATTTCTAGGCATGATACAAACCCTAACAAAACCCGAAAAAAAAAAACGGAGCCCTCCCACCGGCAAGGGCCGAGATCCACTCCGCCTCCATGGCCCTAAGGCCACCGGAGACGGGACGAACCGGCGCCGGTGCCGGTGGGAGGCAAAGAACCTTAGTTTTGGGGAGGCCGCGGCTGGCTACTTCTTAGCTGCTTTTTACATGCGTGTGTGTGGTTTTTGGCTGTTAACTGTTGCGTAGTCGCGTGCTTTCTCACAATGGGCTAGCTGTCCTAGAGGTTTTCTTTTTTGAAAAGCAGAGGGTATCTTTTTTTTTTTGAGGAAAAGCAGAAGGTATCTACTCCAGTGAATTATCGGGCTTATCTCCTTAATTAGGCCACGTCCACCAGCATGCAGCCCGTCTGTTGTCGGGTAAGCCCACTGAAAATATGCACATGACAAGGCTTTCATCGATTCCGCACGTTTCCTTTGACGACCAGGAGGGGATTTAGGGCAGGCAAGTGCGGGGCATGCATTTTGTGCGCCACCGATCTGCGTCAAGATTTGAACATATAGCTGTGCATATTGTGTTTTTGTGTTGTCTAACATTTGGGCATGGTGACCACAGCGCACAATTATAGAGGTGTTAGGATAAAAGTATCTTTGGCAAATTTGTTGGTTAGTGGCAAGTAAATCATTGAGTCCAGAAAAGTAAGAGATACACATGCAATTGAGTGAGATAGTTTTCTTCTTTTAATACAAGGGTAGATTAAGGAAATCAGGAGATAGACACTTTTCTCTTTCTCTAGGGATAAAAGAGGAATTATAAGGATTTAAAAGAAATGCGCCTTACATTGTGAAGTTTTATCAAAAAACAAATACACCTTATGTAAGGGAACGGAGGTAGTATCTGTTTTTTGGTGTGCCAGATAACTGTTTGTGTGGGGTATATATGATAAGTGAATCTGCACATATACACGTCCGAAGAAAATGATTCATTCACAGTACAGATAGCTAGCTCTCCTTCCCCTCTTTGTTCTTCGTTGCTATCTCTCCCCTTTAGTTCGCTCTCATCTTATAAGAACTAGATTCATCAAGTAAAACTGGTAATTATTTGAATCTACTTAAATAGATAAAGATTGTCAGCAAGACAAGTGGAGTTCTATCAAATGTTGCTGAAAAAGGTTAGTTCTGTTTACATATTTGTTCTTCATAACTTGTTTTTCTTCTATCACAGCTGAAATCTATAATATTTTGTCGAATGCCCTCGTTTTTTTTTTCTGTTGCACATTGATAATTCAATTCTTTTATTTTGTTTGTTCAGTCGACATATTGGATATATTAGCTATGTTTTCTTTGCTATACTACTATTTTCAAAGTTCGAAGGAGAAGGATATTTTACCAGCATTGCAATGTATATAACAATTATTTTTGTTCAGTTACTCAGGATGAAACTTAATATATTCAACTTTTAGTTTTTAGATTGTTTTACTTCATGAGACTATATTAAATCGAAGTCCTATATTGACTGTGTTTGCTGTGACATTATATGATTCCAAATCTTACAAAGGGGCATATTATGGTTACCCTTGTTTGTGATGTGTGTAATGTATGTACGATAACATAACGTTAAGTTGCAGGAAATGAAACGTAATAGATTGTATTTTTAGTTAGTTCAAATTTTGACTCGATGACCACTAAAATATGTTTCATATAATAACGGTCTATGATCTGAGATAGTATGATTTTCGTATAGATGAAACTTAATATATTATACTTTGTATTTAATGATTTGAGATAGTATCTAATGTAATGATGGTTGCTAATATTTGTAACTCGAAACAGGAGTTGCGAAATAAATAGAGACTAGCTAAGTACAATGTGACGATGCACGTTGAAAATGGCTCCAATGTTGATGTGATCGCAGTCGGCATGCTCTTTCTACGTCCATCTTCGAGATTATTTTAAACCTAAATAACTATTATTCAATGCCTGCACTAAGCATGAACATTATATCTGGATCGTGTTTATTGCGAGACGATTATTCATTTAAGTTAGTGTAACATCACAAAATTCTAAATTTTGAAATGTTATATTAAATAAATAATGGTGGTTGTTGTGTGAATGACTGTGTGAAATTGAGTGGAAATTCAAACTTTTTGAAAGTTGAATGAGAGGGAATGAAATGACTTTCTCAAACTTTCACTTTGCATTTTGGATCTCCAAGAATTCAAATTCTCTGAAATTTATTCAAAATGAGAGAAGGAATATGGCTCTTCAAAAATTTAGAGGCATTTACAATATATTTGAATAAGGAAAACATCAAAGAATTGGAAGTGGTTTGAAATTCAAATTCAAAACCAGTTAGGAGTTATTTTGGCTTTTATTTAAATTATTTTTCTCTAAAAATAAAATATATGAAAATTAGGGTAAAATGATTTCCTACAGTAGAGTGGAGAAAAATGAATTTGAAATCATTATGGTATTTTAAAGCAATTTTATTTGATTTTAAAATGCAACAGTAGCATTGTTTGAATTTTGTGCTTTTTGTGAATTTTATTTAGGTTTGGAAAATTGTTCATATTTTAGGATTTCTTTTTCTTTATTTATTTGATATATTATATGCATATATTAAACTTTTATTTATTTCCCTTTAGTTTAGTTTTCTAGTCTGTGTTTATTAAAAAAGTTAGAAAAAGGTCGAAGCCTAGCGGACCCCTACCTCTCTCCCTGGCCCACCTAGCTTTCCGGCCCATCCAGCCACGCACAGGCCGAAGCCGCTACCGCCCGGTCGCCCGCTACCTTCTCTCCCTCTCACCGACGCTGACAGGCGGACCCCGCCCCTCTTCTTCTTCCTCTGCACACAACGACGCACCAGAGCGAGTTCAACCGCCGCCAGAATCCCGATCTTCACGGGATTCGATCTCCCTGATCCGCCCCCTCCTCCAAGCAAACCCCCCTATATATACCCCTCGCCCTCGAACAATTCCACCCTAAAGCCCTAACCCCGACCCCTTCTCTATGCCGGAATTGCTCGTCGGAGTCCGAGACACCCGCCGTGCCATTGCCACTCCCTCGACTTCCAGCGACCACCCCGTCGTCGTCTGAGCCCACCTCCGACCTCCCCTCGTTTGCCTACACCTCTACGGTCCCTTCCCCAAGCACCAGCGCCATCGGAAACGCCCCACCACCAACCATCAAACGCCCTCGCCGCCGCCAAGCTCGTTGTCGTCGCTTCGGTCATCCCCGAGCTCTCCGCCACCCACCCCTAGACTCTCCTATGTCTGCTGAGTCGCCTAGTGCAGTCGCCGTCGCCGAAGGATCACTGGAGCCGCCACACCGTTGACTCCCGAAGGTGCCAACCTCGCCGCGGTGAGCCGTCCTCCTCCCTCCGATCCAAAATATACGGCGTAGATTAGATCCTATGCGATTTTTTAACCGAAACATTACGGTTAATTGTCGGTTTATTTTCGGTTTACCCCGGTTTAGAGCGAACCAACCCGCCTGGGTTTTCTTCGTTAGCCGTCACTGCCGATTTTCTTAAGTCGCGGTCATCCGCCAATAGATCTAGCGCACGCACACTCCTAGGCCAATCATAGATTGCCACGTGTCCTATACCCGATCTGTAGGGCTTAGTTTATTTTCTTTTCTGTTTTAGATTTTAAAATAGTTCTATATTTTATATTGCTGATATCTTTTAGTTTATAGATCCAAATTGAGTGATTCTTTTTGCTGTAGTTTCAAAATTTTGTAAAGTTTCTGATGGTGCACTTTGCTTTCAAATTTGAGTACTTTAAATTTGAATTTGATGAAATTTGTTCAAATCACTAATTTGGCCGTATCTTGAGTTTTATAAAGTATTTTTGATTGATTCTTTTTGCTACTGTTTTGTCTATCCATTAGCATATAGTGATTTATTTTTAGTTTATTTAAAATTAGGGTTTTAGGCAAAACAGTACTGTTTTACATAGTTCGGTGTTATTTTCTTTTTCTTTAGTATTTAAATGTTTTTAATTAATTGTTTTGTCACTTTTGACAAATTTAGTTTAGTTTTTTTATTTAACAGTAGATAATTTTATTCTTATTTTAAAAAAATATTTTCTTTAGTTTTGTAAGAAAACTCGATTAGGTCATAAATAGAGTTATATAGTAGCTTTTTATTTGTTTTTTTGCAAATAAAGTTTTATGAAACATACTTTCTGTTAACTTAGTTGTTTAATATTTTATTTTCTATGAATTTATTAGTTTAGTATTTTCTTTGTTGTTAAATTACTTAGGATAAAATTATTTTGTAGTTGAGTCAAAAAGTTTCTTAGTAGGTTCTTTATAGATTCTTGTGTAGTTTTTCCTTGGGATTTTATTTGGCGTTCCACATTGATTTTGTTTGTTACTTTTATTTGTTGAATGATAATTTGAGTGCTAGGATTTTCTTGCTAGAAAGTATGCTTATGTGAATCTCCTGTTTGTTATTATAGATTTCATCAGAGAGTTATGAATAGTGCTATCAAGTTTTGTTAGAGCGACTTCATCAAGTAATACCAGGAAAGTTTGACCATGTTGTTTTATACCTATGATTTTACTTACGTGTAGTGCCACCTTTCTATCAATTCCTCCAATAGTATATTCAATCTTGTAGTGGGGTAGAAGCATGAGGTAGGAACCCACACCCCTGTTACCAAGTCCCGGGAACGTTGTTTATATTATGCTACGCTATCGTAGACGGGGATTGGTATGAGTGATGCTGAGTGGTGTGAAGTGGAGGACTCTACGTCAATGAAGACAATTTCAACATGGCATCTTCAAGGCCTGCATCTACAAGACCTCAAGACTTCAAGACTCGAGACAAGAATTCAATATACCTCTAGGTGGAGAATGGTTAAGAAGGGTACATTTGGTGCGCCTTGTACTCAGTGATTCCGGAGAAGCGCCATGATATCATGCGGAAAGCTCCACCCAGGCTCAAAGAGACGGAAGAATACTTCATGCCCGTAAGCCTACCTGTGCAACCGCAAGTCAGTATGGGATCTGTCTTGGTTGACCCTAGTGGTGACTCTGGCTGGGACGGTGCCAACAAATGTAGAACTACGGTGGGATTGGATGGGCAACGTACAGTGGTCAGAGGAACTCTTCGAAAGACCATGTTTTGATCGTCCTGTTCTCAAATGATCTAAAGTGCGAGGACGAAAAGGGAGGGATCGAATCTTGCGGGTAAAGTGACAAACCTCTGCAGAGGGTTAAAACCTAATCGATTAGCCGTGTCCCCAGTTACGGACAATTTGAGCCTCTGGACTTGGATCTATCTCAGAACTCTCAACTCCGGACTGATAACTTAATTGTGGGAAACTTATGATGATTTGGGCTATGAGACATCGGTTGGCGGAACCATGTCACTATAGATAACTCTGCAGTGAAGACTCCTCATATTCTTTTGATGTAGGGAAAATAAAACCAGCTTTTACGCAAACAAAACTCAGACACAAAGCCACAAAGCCATATTGCATATAGTATAGTTTTATCATCTGTCTTTCTTACAGTGATCTTGCCGGTACATAAAATGTACTGACCTACACGGCTCCAACATATCATGTTGCAGGATTATTTCTACGACGATTGAGTTTTGTCGTTAGATTACGGTCTACACTCAACTTGCCGACGGCGTTGATGGGAGTTCACTCCCGTTTGTTGGTTTATGCTGAGACTTATGAGGTATATGTATCGGCTTTATGTTATTTATACATGTGATTGCACTTTGATATATATATATATATATATATTTATGTACTGTGTCTGCCAGCATACTGATCCAAGGATGGCACAGATACATAGAGGCTTGACCGTTTGAGGTCGGGTCGCTACAGTCAGAGAATAATGGTTGTTTCTATGAATAATATCTTTAATGGTCATGCATCCAATGTGAATGGTTTATTCTTGTTGAATCTCGGTCGTAGTGATACACATGTTCATAATATTTATGCCAAAACATGCAAAGTTAATAATGTTAGTACCACATACTTGTGGCACTATTGCTTATGTCATATTGGTGTAAAGCGGATGAAGAGACTCCATGCTGATGGACTTTTGGAATAACTTGATTATTAATCACCCGAAACATGTGAACGATGCCTCATGGGCAAGATGACTAAAACCCCATTTTTCGGTACAATGGAGTGGGCAAGTGACTTATTGAAAATAATACATACTGATGTATGTGGTCCGATGTGTGTTGAAGCACGCGGTGGATATCATTATTTCCTTACCTTCACGGATGATTTGAGTGGATATGGGTATATTTACTTAATGAAACACAAATCTATTTTTTTGAAAAGTTCAAGAAATTTCAGAGTGAAGTGCAGAATCATCGTAACAAGAAAATAAAGTTTCTACGATCTGATCGTGGAGGTGAATATGTGAGTTATGAGTTTAGCACACATTTACGACAATGTGGAATTGTTTCACAACTCACGCCACCTGGAACACCACATCATAATTGTGTGTCTGAACGTTGTAATCACACTTTACTGAAGATGGTGCATTCTATGATGTCTCTTACGTATTTTCCTTCATCGTTTGGGGTTATGAATTAGAGAGAGCCGCATTCACTTTATACAGGGCACCATCTAAATCCGTTCAGACGACACCCTATGAATTATGGTTTGGCAAGAAACCTCAGCTCTCGTTTCTTAAGGTTTGGATGCAGCGGTTATGTCAAGAGGCTTCAGCCTGATAAGCTCGAACCCAAAGCGGAGACGTGCGTCTTCATAGTATGCCATAAAGATACCATTGGTTATTACCTTCTACCATAGATCCAAGGGCAAGATCTTTGTTGCCAAGAATGGGTCCTTTCTAGAGAAGGAGTTTCTCTCAAAAGAAGTGAGTGGGAGGAAAGTAGAGCTTGATGAGGAAATCATACCTCCTCTCAAATTGGAAAGTAGCACATCAAATAAAGAAGTTCCCATGATGCCTACACCAGATTTGAAAGCTAATGATAATGATCATGAAACTTTGAATCAAGGTACTACTAAACTTCGTAGGTCGACCAGGACATGTTCTGCACCAGAGTGGTACGGTAATCCTGTCTTAACTCATATTGTTAGACAATGACGAACCTATGAACTATGAAGAAGCAACGATGAGCCTGGATTCTGACAAATGGCTTGAGGCCATGAAATACGAGATAGGATCCATGCATGAGAACCAAGCATGGACTTTGGTAGACTTACCCGATGACCCGTAGACCATTGAGAATAAGTGGATCTTTAAGACAGACGTTGATGGTAATTTCACCATCTATAAAGCTCGACTTGTTGCAGAGGGTTTTCTACAAGTTCAAGGGGTTGACTACGATGAGACTTTCTCACCCGTAGCGATACCAAAGTCTATTAGAATTATGTTAGCAATTGCCGCATATTTCGATTATGAAATCTGGCAAATGGACGTCAAAATAGTGTTCCTTAAAGGTTTCCTTCAGGAAGAGTTGTATATGATGCAACCAGAAGGTTTTATCGATCCTATAAGGATGCTAATAAGGTATGCAAGCTCAAGCGATCCATCTATCGACTGGTGCAAGCATCTTAGAGTTGGAATATATGTTTTCATGAGGTGATCAAAGATTTTATTTTTATACAAACTTACAGAGAATTTTTAGGATTTTAGTATATGACAAAAGTAGGCCCGAGGGCCATAGTTTTCACTAGAGGTTTCTCTCTTGAAAATAGCATACTGTGGGTAAAGAAATTACTGTTGGGCAATTGATAGAAATGCGAATAATCATGAAGATATCCAAGGCAATGATCATGTATATAGGCATCACGTTTGAGACTAGTAGATCGTAATGATTCTGCATCTACTACTATGACTCCAGACGTCGACCACTATCCAACATGCATCTAGAGTATTAAGTTCATAAAGAATGGAGTAACACCTTAAGAAAGATGACATGATGTAGATAAAGTAAAATCACGCACGAATAAACCCCATCTTTTTATCCTTAATGGAAGCGATACAAATACCAGTCATGTCCCTTTCTGTCACTGGGATTGAGCACCGCAAGCTAGATCGAACCCATTACAAAGCACCTCTCCCATTGCAAGAAAAATCAATCTAGTTGGCCAAACCAAATCATTAGATCGAAGAGAAATACAAAGATACAATAATCATGCGTAAAAGAGTTCAGAGAAGACCAAAATAATATTCATGGATAATCTAATCATAAACTCACAACATTCATCGGATCCCAACGAACACACCGCACAAAGTGATTACATTGAATAGAACTCCAAGAACATCGAGGAGAACATTGTATTGAAGATCACAGAGAGAGAAGAAGCCATCTAGCTAGTAACTATGGACTCGTAGGTCTGTGATAAACTACTCACACATCATCCGAAGGGCAACAAGTTTGATGTAGAGCCCCTCCGTGATCGATTCCCCCTCCGGCAGAGTGCCGAAAAAGGCCTCCAGATGGGATCTAATACGTCTCCAATGTATCTATAATTTTCATTGTTCCACACTATTATATATATTATGTTTTGGATGTTTAATGGGCTTTATTATACACTTTTATATTATTTTTGGGACTAACCTATTAACCAAAGGCCCAGTGCAAATTGCTGTTTTTTTGCCTATTTCAGTGTTTCCCAGAAAAGGAATATCAAACGGAGTCCAAACAGAATGAAACCTTCGGGAGCGTGATTTTTGGAACAAACGTGATCCAGAGGACTTGGAGTGGACGTCAAGAAACAATCGAGGAGGCCACGAGGTAGGGGGCGCGCCCTTCCCCCTCGTGGCTCAAACGACCTACTTCTTCCTCCTATATATACTCATATACCCTGAAAACATCCAGGAGCACCACGAAATCCTATTTCCACCACCGCAACCTTCTGTACCCAAGAGATCCCATCTTGGGGCCTTTTCCGGAGCTCCGTCGGAGGGGGCATCGATCACAGAGGGCCTCTGCATCAACTCCATGGCCCCTCTGATGATGTGTGAGTAGTTTACTTCAGACCTTCGGGTCCATAGTTATTAGCTAGATGGCTTCTTCTCTCTCTCTTTAGATCTCAATACAAAGTTCTCCTCGATCTTCTTGGAGATCTATTCGATGTAACTCTTTTTGCGGTGTGTTTGTCGAGATCCGATGAATTGTGGGTTTATGATCAAGTCTATCTATGAACAATATTTGATTCTTCTCTGAAATCTTTTATGTATGGTTGGTTATCTATGCAAGTCTCTTCAAATTATTAGTTTGGTTTGGCCTACTATATTGATCTTTATTGCAATGGGAGAAGTGCTTAGCTTTGGGTTCAATCTTGCGGTGCTCGATCCCAGTGACAGAAAGGGAAACGACACATATTGTATTGTTGCCATCGAGGATAAAAAGATGGGGTTTATATCATATTGCTTGAGTTTATCCCTCTACATCATGTCATCTTACCTAATGCGTTACTCCGTTCTTATGAACTTAATACTCTAGATGCATGCTGGATAGCGGTCGATGTGTGGAGTAATAGTAGTAGATGCAAGCAGGAGTCGGTCTACTTGTCACGGACGTGATGCCTATATAGATGATCATGCCTAGTATTCTCATAATTATTCACTTTTCTATCAATTGATCAACAATAATTTGTTCACCCACCGTAATACTTATGCTATCTTGAGAGAAGCCACTAGTGAAACCTATGGCCCCTGGGTCTGTTCTCCATTATATTAATCTTCCATCAACAAGCTATTTCTATTACCATTTATTTTGCAATCTTTACTTTTAATCTTTATCATAAAAATATCAAAAATATTATCTTACCATCTATATCAGATCTCACTCTCGTAAGTGACCGTGAAGGGGTTGACAACCCCTTTATCACGTTGGTTGAGAGGTTCTTATTTGTTTGTGTAGGTACGAGGGACTTGCGTGCGGCCTCCTACTGGATTGATACCTTGGTTCTCAAAAACTGAGGGAAATACTTATGCTACTTTGCTACATCACCCTTTCCTCTTCAAGGGAAAACCAACGCAGTGCTCAAGAGGTAGCAAGAAGGATTTCTGGCGCCGTTGCCGGGGAGTCTATGCACAAGTCAAGACATACCAAGTACCCATCACAAACTCTTATCCCTCACATTACATTATTTGCCATTTGCCTCATTTTCCTCTCCCCCACTTCACCCTTGCCGTTTTATTCGCCCTCGTTTTCCGTTCCCCTTCTCTTTTTCCGTTTGCTTTTTCTTTCGCTTGCTTCGTCATTATGGCTAGTCCTTTATCTACTCCTTTGTCTCCCAATTTTGAAGTCCTCCACTTCAAACAAAGACAAGGAGAAAACTTAAAATATGCTTGGTACAGGATGATAAAATATTATCATGGTTGCACTATAGAGGGAGACTCCAAGATTTTACTTCGCAATTTTTATATTGGGCTCACCATAT
The DNA here is from genome assembly GCF_056163025.1 of Triticum urartu. NCBI lineage: Eukaryota > Viridiplantae > Streptophyta > Magnoliopsida > Poales > Poaceae > Triticum > Triticum urartu. The sequence continues at coordinate 174,205,840 of NC_141874.1, read as the reverse complement.
CCCATAGGCAACTCCTTGATGTTGTCGCCAAAGGAAATTTTATTGATATTGATCCCAGTGTTGCTTATGAAATTATAGAAGGGATAGTAGGAGTACTTCCCCCACAAAAGGGACCATCTCCTACTCAAGAGGGAACCCAAATCTTAGAGAAATTATGCGAATTGCAAAATTTTATTGAACCTCTTAAAAATGTTGGAGGGAACCTTCACCGCATGAATACGTTGATTACACTTTGCAATAAGCGGTTGGATGCTTTAGATCTAAAAGTCTCCGAGTATGAAGGGAAACGTAAGGAACCTCCCGGATCCGAGCATAACTCCATTAAAAATATAAATACCAAAGATGGCAATACCTAGATCTATCCTTGCTTTTATGCTTAGCCAGGGGCGTTAAACGATAACGCTTGTTGGGAGGCAACCCAATTTTATTTTCATTTCTTGCTTTTTGATTCTGTTTAGTAATAAATAATTCATCTAGCCTCTGTTTAGATGTGGTTTTATGCTTTTAGTTAGTGTTTGTGCCAAGTAGAACCTTTGGGAAGACTTGGGGAAAGTCTTTGCGATCTTGCTGTAAAAAACAGAAACTTTAGCGCTCACGAGTTTTGCTGCCATTTTTTACTGGGAGTGCTATTTAGTTAATTATTTTTTAAGATTATTAATATATAAATTCCTCACGTCCAGAAATTTATTTTAGAATTTTTGGGGTTCCAGAAGTATTCAAAACCTACAGATTACTACAGACTGCTCTGTTTTTTTACAGATTCTGTTTTTCGTGTGTTGTTTGCTTATTTTGATGAATCTATGGCTAGTAATAGAGTTTATGAACTATAGAAAAGTTGGAATACAGTAGGTTTAACACCAATATAAATAAAGAAGGATTTAGTTACAGTACCTTAAGTGGTGGTTTGTTTTCTTTTACTAACGGAGCTCATGAGATTTTCTGTTTAAGTTTTGTGTTTTGAAGTTTTCAAGTTTTGGGTAAAAGATTTGATGGATTATGGAACAAGGAGTGGAAAGAGCCTAAACTTGGGGATTACCAAGGCACCCCAAGGTAAAATCCAATAACAACCAAAATCCTAAGCTTGGGGATTCCCCGGAAGGCATCCCCTCTTTCGTCTTCGTCCATCGGTAACTTTACTTGGAGTTATATTTTTATTCACCACATGATATGTGTTTTGCTTGGATCGTCTTGTATGATTTGAGTCTTTGTTTTTTAGTTTACCACAATCATCCTTGCTGTACACACCTTTTGAGAGATACACACATGAATCGGAATTCATTAGAATACTCTATGTGCTTCACTTATATCTTTTGAGTTGGATAATTTTGCTCTAGTGCTTCGCTTATATCTTTGAGAGCACGTCGGTGGTTCTATTTTATAGAAATAATTGATCTATCATGCTTCACTTATATTATTTTGAGAGTCATTTAGAACAGCATGGTCATTTTATTTGGTTATAAAATTAGTCCTAATATGATAGGCATCCAAGATAAAAACTTGAAAGTGCATTAAATACTAAGAGAAGTTTGATACTTGATAGTTGTTTTGAGATATAAAGGTGGTAATATTAGAGGTGTGCTAGTTGAGTAATTGTGAAATTGATAAATACTTGTTTTGAAGGTTGCAAGTCCCATAGCTTGCACGTATGGTAAACGTTGTGTGACAAATTTGAAGCATGAGGTGTTCTTTGATTGCTTTCCTTATGAGTGGCGGTCGGGGACGAGCGATGGTCTTTTCCTACCAATCTATCCCCCTAGGAGCATGCGTGTAGTGCTTGGTTTTGATGACCTGTAGATTTTTGCAATAAGTATGTGAGTTCTTTACGACTAATGTTGAGTCCATGGATTATACGCACTCTCACCCTTCCATCATTGCTAGCCTCTTCGGTACCGTGCATTGCCCTTTCTCACCTTGAGAGTTGGTGCAAACTTCGACAGTGCATCCAAACCCCGTGATATGATACACTCTATCACACATAAGCCTCCTTATATCTTCCTCAAAACAGCCACCATACCTACCTATTATGGCATTTCCATAGCCATTCTGAGATATATTGCCATGCAACTTTCCACCGTTTCGTTTATTATGACACGCATCATCATTGTCATTGAAACAAACGTGATCCACAGGACTAGGAGTGGACGTCAAGAAACAATCGAGGAGGCCACGAGGCAGGGGGGCGCGCCTACCCCCTAGGCGCGCCCTCCCCCCTCATGGGCCCCTCATGGCTCAACCGACTTACTTCTTCCTCCTATATATACTCATATACCCTGAAAACATCCAGGAGCACCACGAAACCCTATTTCCACTGCCGCAACCTTTTGTACCTAAGAGATCCCATCTTGGGGCCTTTTTTGGAGCTCCGCCGGAGGGGGCATCGATCACGGAGGGCCTCTACATTAACTCCATGGCCCCTCCGATGATGTGTGAGTAGTTTACTTCAGACCTTTGGGTCCATAGTTATTAGCTAGATGGCTTCTTCTCTCTCTCTCTCTTTGGATCTCAATACAAAGTTCTCCTCGATCTTCTTGGAGATCTATTCGATGTAACTCTTTTTGCGGTGTGTTTGTCGAGATTCGATGAATTGTGGGTTTATGATCAAGTCTATCTATGAACAATATTTGATTCTTCTCTGAAATATTTTATGTATGATTGGTTATCTTTGCAAGTCTCTTCGAATTATCAGTTTGGGTTGGCCTACTAGATTGATCTTTCTTGCAATGGGAGAAGTGCTTAGCTTTGGGTTCAATCTTGTGGTGCTCGATCCCAATGACAGAAAGGGAAACGACACGTATTGTATTGTTGCCATCGAGGATAAAAATATGGGGTTTATATCATATTGCTTGAGTTTATCCCTCTACATCATGTCATCTTACCTAATGCGTTACTCTATTCTTATGAACATAATACTCTAGATGCATGCTGGATAGCGATCGATGTTTGGAGTAATAGTAGTAGATGCAGGCAGGAGTCGGTCTACTTGCCACAGGCGTGATGCCTATATACATGATCATGCCTAGATATTCTCATAATTATTCTCTTTTCTATCAGTTACTCGACAGTAATTTGTTCACCCACCGTAATACTTATGCTATCTTGAGAGAAGCCACTAGTGAAACCTATGGCCCCCGGGTCTATTCTCCATTATATTAATCTTCCGTCAACATGCTATTTCTATTACCTTTTATTTTGCAATCTTTAATTTTAATCTTTATCATAAAAATACCAAAAATATTATCTTGTCATCTCTATCAGATCTCACTCTCGTAAGTGACCGTGAAGGGATTGACAACCCCTTTATCGCGTTGGTTGCGAGGTTCTTATTTGTTTGTGTAGGTACGAGGGACTTGCGTGTGGCCTCCTACTGGATTGATACCTTGGTTCTCAAAAACTGAGGGAAATACTTACGCTACTTTGCTGCATCACCCTTTCCTCTTCAAGGGAAAACAAACGCAGTGCTCAAGAGGTAGCAGGATCTCGCGAGACCAGGAACTTGCGGTGGCGGAAAAAGTATTTTGGCTGGCTCTCAGTTGGTTTCCTGATTTTAGAAAATTTATAGAGGTGGATTTAGGTCAAACGGAGTCATGTGGGCCTCGCGAGCCGGGGGTGGGTGCGCCCTGGTGCATTGTGGTCCACTGCTTCATCTTCTGGCCCTCTCCCAAAGCTTCCAGGGCCTCTTATGTCCAGAAAAAAATCTCCAAAAAGTTTCATGGTATTTGGACATAGTTTGGTATATTCTGGAAAACCAAAAACATACAAAAAACATCAACTGGCACTGGTCACTAGGTTAATAGGTTAGTACCAAAAATTATGTATAATTGCTTGCTAATGCATATAAAACATCTAATATTATTAATATAATAGCATGGAACAATAGAAAATTATATATATGTTGGAGACATATCAAGTAATAACCAGATATTCGAGCCCCAAGTGAACTTAGCAAATAGAGTTATGCTCCCTGGAAACGGCACCAGAAAAAGGTCTTGATAACCCAAGAGTATAGGGGATCGTGATACGCCCATTTTGCATCATGCTTTTATGTCCATATTTATTGCATTATGGGCTGTTATTTCATATTATGGCACAATACTTATCCCTTTTCTCTCTTATTTTACAAGATTTACATGAAGAGGGAGAATGCAAGCAGCTGGAATTCTGGACCGGAAATGAGCAAATCTGAGATACCTATTCTGCACAACTCCAAATGTCCTGAAACTTTACAGAGAATTCTTTTGGAATATATAAAAAATACTGGGTGAAGAAACTACAGAAGGGGACCGACCAGGTGGCCACAAGCCTGGGGGCGCGCCCTACCCCTAGAGTGCGCCCCCAGGGCTTGTGGGCCCCCTGGGCATCGTCTGGTGCCCATCTTATGCTATATGAAGGGTTTTGACCTAGAAAAAATAAGAAGGAAGCTTTCGGGACGAAGCACCGCCGTCTCGAGGCAGAACCTGGGCAGAAGTGAAAGTGCGTTATATCGACTAGAGGGGGGGTGAATAGGCGATTTTTATGAAAGTCTTCAAAACGTGGAAGTTATGAAGACAAACGATAGAAATAAACCTATTACCCTGTAGCGGAAGGTAGACTACACTAGGCAAGCCATAGTCAAGTATTCAATAGAGTGAAAGCACAATGACTAATAGCAGCAATGTAGTATGGATCAGGTAGGAAGATATTGTGAAGCCACACAGAATACGCAGTCACTCAGTGAAGACAAAAGATAGTGCGAACATACAATGACTTCACAAGGAGTAACAGTAAGTAAAGGGAAGGGAAGATGAAACCAGTGACTCACTGAAGACAATGATTTGTTGGACCAGTTCCAGTTGCTGTGACAACTGTACGTCTGGTTAGGGCGGCTAGGTATTTAAACCTTAGGACACACAGTCCCGGACACCCAGTCCTCACCGTATTCCCCTTGAGCTAAGGTCACACAGACCTCGCCCAATCATTCTGGTAAGTCTTCAAGGTAGACTCCCAAACCTTCACAGACTTCGTTCACCGGCAATCCACAATGTCTCTTGGATGCTCAGAACGCGACGCCTAACCGGCTGGAGGATGCACAGTCCTCAAGTGTAATAAGTCTTCAGATCACACAGACAAGAAGACTTAAGTGATGCCTAATTCTCTTTGGCTCTGGGTGTTTAGGGCTTTATCCTCGCAAGGAATTCTCTCTCAAAGGCTTCGAGGTGGGTTGCTCTCAAACGACAAAAGCCGTACTCTGAATCTGAGCAGCCAACCGTTTATGGTTGCAGGGGGTGGGCTATTTATAGCCACTTGGCAACCCGACCTGATTTGTCCGAAATGACCCTGGGTCACTAAGGAACTGACACGTGTTCCAACGGTCAGATTTCAAACTCACACGACAACTTTACTTGGGCTTCAAGCAAAGCTGACTTGCCCGACTCTGGACAAGATTCGCTCTCAAAGTCTTCACTCGAAGACATAGGTTTTGTTTAAGCATCACTTCAGTCATTCTGACTGGTTCTCTTGGACCCCACTTAACAGTACGGTGGTTCCTATGACTCAACACAGAAGAAAGAGAACTACGAAAGATCTAAGTCTTCGAGCTCCATAGGCTTCATGTGGTGTCTTCTCTTGTCATAGTCTTCAATGTGAATATCTTCATATACCACCTTTGACTTCATTGTCTTCATACATTTTTAGGGGTCATCTCTGGTAGGAAAACCGAATCAATGAGGGACTTCTACCTGTGTTATCCTACAATTCTCACAAACACATTAGTCCCTCAACTAGGTTTGTCGTCAATACTCCAAAACCAACTAGGGGTGGCACTAGATGCACTTACAAGAAGCAATCTAGTGCTCGGGCGGAGCTATTCTGCCGGGGAAACTTCCCTGTGGGAGGGGGGAATCGAAGCCATCGTCATCATCAACGATCCTCTCATCGAGGGAGGGTCAATCTTCATCAACATCTTCACCAGCACCATCTCCTCTCAAACCCTAGTTCATCTCTTGTATTCAATCTTTGTCCCAAAACCTTAGATTGGTACGTGTGGGTTGCTAGTAGTGTTGATTACTCCTTGTAGTTGATGCTAGTTGGTTTATTTGGTGGAAGATCATATGTTCAGATCCTTAATGATATTCAATACCCCTCTAATCTTGAACATGAACATGCTTTGTGATGGGAATCGTTGTATGGAAAAACAAAACAAAATTCTACGCACATGCAATGATCTATGCTTGGAGATGCATAGAAATGAGGGGGAGAGTGTGTCTACGTACCCTTGTAGACCGTAAGCGGAAGCATTTCACAACGTGGTTGATGTAGTCGAACTTCTTCGCGCTTCAACCGATCAAGTACCGAACGCACGTCACCTCCGCGTTCTGCACACGTTCAGCTCGGTGACGTCCCTCGCCTTATTGATCCAACAAGATGTCGAGGTAGTAGATGAGTTCCGTCAACATGATGGTGTGGTGAAGGTGATGGTGAAGTGATCCTCGTAGGGCTTCGCCTAAGCACTACGAAAATATGACCGAGGGTGTAAACGGTGGAGGGGCACCGCACACGGCTAAATTTTTTTCTGATATGTGCTAGGGGTGCCCCCCACATATATATAGGTGGGAGGGGGAGGGGAGAGGCCAGGAGGCGCCCCAAGTAGGACCAAATCCTACTTGGCTTCCTCCTTGGCCGGCTGCCCCCTTCCTTATTTACCGGAGGGTGAAGGAAAGAGGAGGTGGGAGAATAGGAAGGGGAGGCCGAATCCCCACCTTTCCTTTTTCTTCCCCCTTTCCTTCTCCCTTTGGTTTGGCCCATATGGGGGGCGCACTAGCCCCTGGTGGCTGGTGTGTTTCCCCTCTTGGCCCATAAGGCCCATATCTTTTGCCGGGGGTGTCCGGAACCCCTTCCGGTGAACCGATATGTACTCGGTACCCTCCGGAACACTTCCTGTGTCCGAATACTATCGCCCTATATATCAATCTTTACCTCTCAACCATTTAGAGACTCCTCGTCATGTCCGTGATCTTATCTGGGACTCCGAACAACATTCGCTCACCAAATCATATAACTCATATAATACAATATCGTCATCAAACGTTAAGTGTGCGGACCCTACGGGTTTGAGAACTATGTAGACATGATCGAGGCACCTCTCCGGCCATTAACCAATAACGGAACCTGGATTCCCATATTGGCTGCTACATATTGTATGAAGATCTTTATCAGTTGAACCGTGATGACAACATACGTAATTCCCTTTGTCCATCGGTATGTTACTTGCCCGAGATTCGACCATCGGTATCTTCATACCTAGTTCAATCTCATTACCGGCAAGTCTCTTTACTCATTCTGTAATACATCACCTCGTGACTAACTCCTTAGTCGTTTTCTTGCAAGCTTATGATGTGTATTACCGAGAGGGCCCAGAGATACCTCTTCGATACTCGGAGTGAGCAATCCTAATCTTGATCTATGCCAACTCAACAAACACCTTTGGAGATACCTGTAGAGCATGTTTATGAGCACCCAGTTACGTTGTGACGTTTGATAGCACACAAGGTATTCCTCATATGGGCCGAACCAACTTTATTGTTGCCTCTAGGCATATTTCCTTTAGTCTCCCAGTTGCACTAGAGTCAATAATCTAGTTCACATCGCCATGTGATTAACATCCATAGTTCACATCACCATGTGACTAACACCCAAAGATTTTACTAGAGTCAATAATCTAGTTCACATCGCCATGTGATTAATACCCAAAGAGTACTAAGGTGTGATCATGTTTTTCTTGTGAGAGAAGTTTAGTCAACGGGCCTGCCACATTCAGATCCGTATGTATTTTGCAAATTTCTATATCTACAATGCTCTGCTTGGTGATACTCTAGCTAATTGCTCCCACTTTTAATAGGTATCTAGATTGAGACTCAGAGTCATCTGAATCGGTGTCAAAGCTTGCATCGACGTATCCCTTTATGACGAACTCTTTATCACCTCCATAATCAAGAAATATTACCTTAGTCCTCTTAGGTTTACTAAGGATAATTTTGACCGTTGTCCAGTGATCTACTCCTGGAGCACTATTGTACCCCCTTGTCAATCTCATGGTAAGGTACACAATAGGTTTGGTACACAACATGGCGTACTTTATAGAACCTATGGCTGAGGCATAGGGAATGACCTTCATTCTCTCTCTATCTTCTGCCGTGGTCGGGTTTTGAGTCTTACTCAACTTCACGCCTTACAATACAGGCAAGAAACTCCTTTTTTGACTGATCCATTTTGAACTCCTTCAAAGTCTTGTCAAGGTATGTACTCATTTGAAATCTTATCAAGCGTCCTGATCTATCTCTATAGATTTTAATGCCCAATATGTAAGCAGCTTCACCGAGGTCTTTCATTGAAAAATTTATTCAAGTATCCTTTTATGCTATCCAGAAATTCTATATCATTTCCAATCAATAATATGTCATCCACATATGATATCAGAAATGTTACAGAGCTCCCACTCACTTTCTTGTAAATACAGGCTTCATCATAAGTCTGTATAAAACCATATGCTTTGACCACCTCATCAAAGTGTATATTCCAACTCCGAGATGCTTGCACCAGTCCATAGATGGATCACTGGAGCTTGCACACTTTGTTAGCACCTTTAGGATCGACAAAACCTCTCTGGTTGCATCATATGCAACTCTTCTTTAAGAAATCCATTAAGGAATGCAGTTTTGACGTCCATTTGCCAAATTTTATAATTATAAAATGCGGCAATTGCTAACATGATTCGGAGTAACTTAAGCATCGCTACAGGTGAGAAGGTCTCATCGTAGTCAACCCCTTGAACTTGTCAAAAACCTTTCGTGACAAGTAGCTTTGTAGATAGTAACATTACCATCAGCGTCCGTCTTCCTCTTGAAGATCCATTTATTCTCTATGGCTTGTCGATCATCGGGCGAGTCCATCAAAGTCCATATTTTGTTCTCATACATTGATCCTATCTCAGATTTCATGGCCTTAAGTCATTTTTTGGAATTTGGGCTCATCATAGCTTCTTCATAGTTTGAAGGTTCGCCGTTTTCTAACAACATGACTTGTAGGACAGGATTACCATACCACTGGTGCGACACGTGTTCTGGTCGACCTTCGAGTTTCAGTAGTAACTTGGTCCGAAGTTTCACAATCATCATCATTAGCTTCCTGACTAGTTGGTGCAGGCATCACAGGAACGGTTTTCTGTGATGTGCTACTTTCCAATTCGAGAGAAGGTACAATGACCTTATCAAGTTCTACTTTCCTCCCACTCACTTATTCGAGAGAAACTCCTTCTCTAGAAAGGACCCATTTTTAGCAACAAAGATCTTGCCTTCGGATCTATGGTAGAAGGTGTACCGAATAGTTTCTATAGGGTATCCTATGAAGACACACTTCTCCGATTTAGGTTCGAGCTTATCAAGCTGAAGCCTTTTGACATAAGCATCGCATCCCCAAACTTCAAAAAACAACAGCTTAGGTTTCTTGCAAAACCATAGTTCATACGGTGTCGTCTCAATGGATTTAGCCGATGCCCTATTTAACATGAATGCGACTATCTCTAATGCATAACCCCAAAATGATAGTGGTAAATCGGTAAGAGACATCATAGATCGCACCATATCTAATGAAGTACGGTTACGATGTTCGGACACACCCTTACGCTGCGGTGTTCCAAGTGGCGTGAGTTGTGTGAAACTATTCCACATTGTTTTAAATGAAGGCCAAACTCGTAACTCAAATATTTGCCTCTACGATCAGATTGTAGAAACTTTATTTTCTTGTTACGATGATTCTCCACTTCACTCTGAAATTCTTTGAACTTTTCAAATGTTTCAGACTTGTGTTTCATCAAGTAGATATACCATACCTACTCAAATCATCTATGAAGGTCAGAAAATAACAATACTCGTCGCGTGCTTCAACACTCATCGGACCGCATACATCGGTATGTATTATTTCCAATAAGTCATTAGCTCGCTCCATTGTTCCGGAGAATGGAGTTTTAGTCATCCTGCCCATGAGGCATGGTTTGCAAGTATCAAATGAATCATAATCAAGTGATTCCAAAATCCCATCTGCATGGAGTTTCTTCATGGGCTTTACACCAATATGACCCAAATGGCAGTGCCAGAAGTATGTTGCACTATCATTATTAATGTTGCATCTTTTGGCATCAATATTATGAATATGTGTATCACTATGGTCGAGATTCAATAAACCATTCACATTGGGTGTATGACCATTGAAGGTTTTATTCATGTAATCAAAACAACAATTATTCTTTGACTTAAATGAATAACCATATTGCAATAAACATGATCAAATCACATTCATGCTCAATGCAAACACCAAATAACATTTATTTAGGTTCAACACTAATCCCGAAGGTAGAGGGAGTGTGCGATGGTGATCGTATCAACCTTGAAATCACTTCCAACACACATCGTCACCTCGCCCTTAAGTAGTCTCTATTTATTCTGCAACTCCTGTTTCGAGTTACTAATCTTAGCAACTAAAATGGTATCAAATACCGAGGGGCTACTATTAATACCAGTAAGGTACACATCAATAACATGTATATCAGATATACCTTTGTTCACTTTGCCATTGTCGGCGTTCTGGGAATCGGGTACCTAGACTTGCCTGCCTGCGGCCCATGGTGTGGCTCCATCTCCGGCCTAGTACAACCCATCTTTAGAACCACCAGCACAAGACCCTCGCGAGGGCCAGGCCTCGTGAGGCGGATGACGCAAAGACCTCCAGAAGGAGTGGCCTTTAGGCTGGCTCCTGAGGAGCGGAGATTTCCATGCGAGCTCTCACCTCGTGAGGCGCAGCTGACGCAAGCCATGATGACCAAGGCTAGGCAGGTGCTAGCGGGCACAGTGCGGCAGGTTTCCTCTTTGGTGCTAAAGAGGCAAGTGCCGGCGCAGATTCCCGAGGAATCAACCAAAGGTTTCTATTCCTGTGGTACAAGACCAAGACCGCCAGGACGGCAGGGCGGAGGTCATTGCTGAGCCCACTGCGACGTCACGACCAGAAGCTTTGCAGGCGCAGACCACCTTTCATCAGGATAAGATGTACTAGTTGTCTCCCTTCGAATTTTGCCGTTGTGGGATCCCCTCCTGCCTTCATTTTGGGAAGAGGAACAAGGCCACTATAAGTATAGCCTAGCCACCACCATAGACGGAGAGGATCGAGTCCATCCTGACCAGCTCACACAAGCACAAGAACACACCTCCTGAGGTTGTTCTTCCTGTGTACTAGTTCATCCTCAGCGCACCTCGAGGCTAATCCACCACAAAGCAGGAGTAGGGTATTACACCGCAAGGTGGCCCGAAGCTGGGTAAATTGCCTTGTCCCTTTCTTCCTTGGTTCATCGAGCTAGGCCATGAGATCGACGAGTTGGCGGGCTGGGGAGGTTGAGTTCTTCGCACACACCCTAGAGTTCGAATCTATCTTGGGTCTGCGCAGCTCTGAATTTGACATTTGGCGTGCCAGGTAGGGGTGCGTCGAAGCCTCTCTTCCGCCGGTCGACTCACCTCCGCTCCGCCGTTCCCATGGCTGACGCTCCTCGAGTTCACACTGAGCACTTGGCCGCTTGGCCTACACGGGCTGCACCTTCCACCCAAGAGTACCTCCACTCTGCGCTCCTCGCAGCCCGTGCGCCGCCCAAAATACGAGGTCACATGAAGCCGAGGCTCTTCGCGGGCCACCCGAGCGCTTCACCAACGTCTTCAATTACAACAGCCGCTGGGTACAACTGATATCTTAGGAGCCCGATTATGCTAACCATGGACCGCAGGTGAACCAAGCCACGACAGCAGACCTTAGGATGATGGCCCCGCTGCAGGCGGATGCGATGCACTGGGAGCTGCGCGGGGGGGAGCCCGGCGCCAGGGCCTTCCCCGCGCCGCATGGAGCAAGGTGCCGCCACGATGGCGGTGCGCGCTGCACGAAGGTAGGTCCCCCACCGGGGAAGGCGCCGCCGAGCCCTTCCCCCCGACAGTGGGGCCCGCGATCGTCGGGGCACCGCTAGTGTGCCCCTTGCCCCTTGGTCTCGTCCTAGTTTTCGGACGCCCCAACGGTGGTCGGGGGAGTCGCAGGGCGGGGCCCTTGTCAGGCGCCAGGGATGCCCGTGAAGATCTCCGCTCATGACACTCTCACGTAATAATGAGTTGGGGCTGTACACGCCCCGGACCCTCCTGAATGCCGCCCTCGGGCCCTATGGGGGCTCCCACCCACGTCCAAGTGGAAGCACCATGCTCCGTGTTGGCCGTCGACATTGTACCCCAATGACTATGCCCATGCCCAGTGGAAGCACTTAGCTCCACGTTGGTGATAAGACTAGTTAGGTGCCGGACGCGGTTGTTTGTTTTCACCCTCTTTCTGTAACCCAGTTTGCCATCTTTTGAAATGAGATTTGGAGTTTTGTGTGCTTATCAAAGGAAAAATGGGGGGAATTTTTCTTGATTCACGGTGTTCTCTGCCGTTGGTTTGTGTTTAAGAGTAAGGCTCACGCCTACTACCCCTCCCTGCGAGCGCCCCACGAGCGGGGGCTGGGCGTGTTATGCGCGCATCAAGCACGCTCGAGCTAGCCCAACCGGCGTCGAGGCCCCCTCGGGGCGCCGAGGCCCCCTTGAGGTCAGGAATGCAACTGCCGCATGATCACCGCGCGTGCACCTTACCGTAATCCGGCAATCGGCTCCTCGCGAGGCCCTCTTGGGCGAGCCAGTAGGCACCTTAGGAGGGCCCGCCTCGGGAGAGGAGTGCTTCCATAACACCAGAACCCGCTCAAGACCAACGACACCAAATATAAGTCACGACAATTATTTTGGTCGGGAGCCTCCTGGCTCACGACGGCGCATTCCAGAATCTATCGCAAGAGCATATCATCATTTCATACATTATAAGGGCCCCCCTTCCGAAAATGCTTTCACGCCCCACAGGGCCGTGTCTGGAGTTTTTTTGCATACATGTCAGGACAAGGAGGGAAATGCAGGCCTTCATCATCACCATTCACATTGTCTGCTTCGGCTGCAACCACGATCACGCCGTCTTCAGGAGCGAACTCTGCGACCAAGTCGTCCACGTGGTCGTCCATCCAGTCTGCCAGATTGCCCTGGATGACCGTGGGCACGTGGGCTATCACAGTGTTGAAGTCAAAGTTGGGATCAAGGCTAAGGAGGTGGCTGAATACGTGCAAGAACGCGTGCCGAAGGAGGCCCCAGCTTCTCTCCACGACAAGCTGGCGAGCCCTCATGGCCCGGTCTTCTAGGCGCGTCACGACTTGGGTGAAGAAGTGGAGGTGTTCAGCGTCATCGTCTTCGTGCGGGTGGGGGACACTCTCTTCACAGATTGTGCCAAGGGCACGGTTGGCCTTGGTCCTGAGGTCCTTGAGCATCGAGGATCACTCACGCTGCATCGTCCGACGATGGTATGCTTCATTTGTGGCCTTCTCCGCGAGAGATGTGACGCCCTCAACCTGCTGCTGGAGCGAGGACAAGTCGGCTTGGTTGGAAGCCAAGTTGGCTTGGGCGGAGGCCTGAGCCTCCTTGGCGGACCTCTCCCGTTGCTCCGTTGCGGCCAGCTTTGCCCTGAGGGCGATGGTCCTGCCCTCAAGCTCGACATGCCGCTGCTGGAATAGGGTCTCCTGGAGCCTAACTTCCGGCGGTGCTCGTCGGCAAGAGCCATGCGAATCTTCGCCACCCTTTGGTCAACCTCCTGCTGGATCCTGGCTTCCCGAGCGTCAATGACATCCTCAACCATGACCGCCTGGCACTCCCTCACCTCTAGCCGCTCGAGCTCCAGGCTATGCTCCAAGACCTCAAGCGCTAGCGCGTCCTGCGTGCCTGGACCTCCTTCTCATCGTAGGGGGCCTTGCTTGGCGGTGCCGCCAGGGCAACCCTACGCGGCTGGACCTGCCGCTCAAGGGAGGCGTTTGAAGCTCGAAGCTCCCTCTCCCGCTCCTCGGCTGCCTCACGACGGCAGTCGGCGGCCCAGGCTTCTTCCGAAGCGCGGGCACAAGCTTCACAAGAAGCGGCGAGGGATACCACAGCGTCCGCATGGGCACGCTCATACTGCAGCTGCCCGAGGTTGATGGCGACCTTCAGCTGGTGCCACTCGCGTGCCAAGTGGAGGCCCTCCGCCTGGAGGCGGGCGTCCACATCGACAAGCTCTCCTCCAAACCGACTCAGCGCGCCCATTGCTTCACGGAAAAGGTCATGGCGGACAGCGTTGGGCCTGCGCGTGGCCAAGCCCTTTCTCCGCGTCGGGGGCTGCCGGAGAGGTGCAGCGGCTCACTCGCCTCCAGAAAATGGCTGGCGGTTGGTGCTCCCCCAGCTGCTTCCCAGGCCTCGACGGAGGCATTGGGCGGCGCTGCCTCACCACTCGAAGATGAAGCCGATCCTGAGGTCGCCCAGCCACCAGCGAGGACCAGTGGAGGAGCCCTCGGCAGGCCTCCTGTGCCCCAGGAGTGACCATGAAGGAAGGATGCTGGGAGCACGGGCTCACAGCCTCCCAGCGGCGCATCCATCTCGCGGGATGGCCCGGTGCCTCGCACAGGGCTCAGAACCGTGAGCGGACCGAGGGCCTCATGAGGTCGCTCCCCAGGAGGTTTCTCCACCACAGCCGAAGAAATCTTGAGGAACCAGGTTCAGGAAAGGACGCGATGCACGGAGAACCGCAAAGATAAGGCACTTACTCATCTACGGCTATGTACTTCCTCTGCTTCAGGGGCTGGGGGCGTCACCACTGCTGTTCCAGAGCCTTTTCCTCTTGCGGAGTGCCCCTAGGTCCAGACGAAGTGTGCGGAGGATCGGGGCATGGCCCTTTGCGGCTGGGCTGCATACCTCAGAAGCATTTGCCAAGCTTCAGAGGCAGCCGCCTCAGGAGCACCGGGCCGCACTTGCTCGCCAGCAGCCACCTCAGCAGCGCTCGCTGGAACTTCAGGAGAGGTTATGAGCACCTGAAGGCATCTGCTCCCCAGTGTTCGCCTCAGAAGTACCCGGCGGCATTCGGCCCCCTGCAACCACATCTGGGGCACACACTTCAGGACCGGCAAGCACAAGGGCCACCAAGAAGGGGTTCTCAAGAGGCCCCTCATGGCCCGCTGGGCACAACCCCCACATGTCGAAGCAAGGCATCTGCTTCGTGAAGGCCTCCCTGTTCGAGCAGTGATACAGGAGGCACTTGTCTGCTAGGAGCGCGGTAGGGGCCTGGTCGCCCGTTAGGAGCTGGAGCACCATCTGCAGCGTCTTGGAGGGAAGCGAGGGCACCTGAAGCCTCATGGGGTCGCTGGGGCTGGCGAAGGCCCGCATTGGGTGAGAGTGGCGCTGAAGCGGGGTGATGCGCCTCTTGATGAACTCCCTCACCACCATCGGCGTCATCACCCCCGCCCTCTTCAGCTCGGCCAACCTGGACCAGACACGGGCGAGCCGACGGTCGACGAGCTTCGCGTGTCCCCAGCCGGAGCTCGGCTCCGCCGGCGCCCGCGGAAGCTGGAGGAGGGCGCTATACATGGCGGCGTCCACATACACCCACTTCTCATGGAACCCTGTCATGTCCGAACGAAGCATGAAGTCAATGCTGGAGCCAGCCGTCGCCGCAACCTCCCAGAACGACACACATCCCGAGCATTGTTTGCTGTCGACCAGATAAAGCGAGAAGAAATGGCAAAACAAGGCCACAGATGGGGCGACGCCCTCAATGGCCTCACACAAAAAGGCAAAAGCGGCGAGGAGCACAATGGACCCGGGGTGCCAATGCAGCACGTGGATCTGATAATGTGAAGGCACGGTGATACGTCTCCAACGTATCTACTTTTCCAAACACTTTTGCCCTTGTTCTGGACTCTAACTTGCATGATTTGAATGGAACTAACCCGGACCGACGCTGTTTTCAGCAGAACTACCATGGTGTTATTTTTGTGCATGAATAAAATTTCTCGGAATGACCTAAAAATCCACAGAGACACGTTTTGGACTTAATGAAAAATATTGGCGAAAGAATCAGCATCAAGGGGCCCACACCCTGTCCATGAGGGTGCAGGGTGCCCTCGTGGGGCGCGCCCCCTGCCTCGTGGCCCCCCTGGGACTCCACCGACCTCAACCCCAATTCCATATATTCACTCTCGGGGACAAAAAAATCAGAGAGAAGGATTCATCGCGTTTTACGATACGGAGCCGCCGCCAAGCCCTAATCTTCCTCGGGAGGGTTGATTTGGAGTCCGTTCGGGGCTCCGGAGAGGGGAATCCGTCGCCATCGTCATCATCAACCATCCTCCATCACCAAGTTCATGATGCTCACTATCGTGCGTGAGTAATTTCATCATAGGCTTGCTAGACGGTGATGGGTTGGATGAAATTTACCATGTAATTGAGTTAGTTTTGTTAGGGTTTGATCGCTAGTATCCATTATGTTCTAAGATTGATGTTGCTGTGACTTTGCTATGCTTAATGCTTGTCACTAGGGCCCAAGTGCCATGATTTCAGATCTAAACCTATTATGTTTTCATGAATATATGTGAGTTCTTGATCCTATCTTGCAAGCCAATAGTCACCTACTATGTGTTACGATCCGGCAACCCCGAAGTGACAATAATCGGGACCACTCCTGGTGATGACTGTAGTTTGAGGAGTTCATGTATTCACTAAGTGTTAATGCTTTGGTCCGGTACTCTATTAAAAGGAGGCCTTAATATCCCTTAGTTTCCAATAGGACCTCGCTTCCACGGGAGGGTAGGACAAAAGATGTCATGCAAGTTCTTTTCCATAAGCACGTATGACTATATTCGGAATACATGCCTACCTTACATTGATGAACTGGAGCTAGTTCTATGTCACCCTATGTTATAACTGTTGCACAAGGAATCGCATCCGACATAATTATCTATCATTGATCCATTGCCTACGAGCTTTTCACATATTGATCTTTCCTTAGTTACTTTTCTATTGCCACTGTTATGATTGCTACAAAAACTACTACTATTACTTTTGCCACCGTTACCGTTACTTCCATACTACTTTGCTACTAAATACTTTGCTGCAGATATTAAGTTTTTCAGGTGTGGTTGAATTTACAACTCAACTGCTAATACTTGAGAATATTCTTTGGCTCCCCTTGTGTCGAATCAATAAATTTGGGTTGAATACTCTACCCTCGAAAACTGTTGCGATACCCTATACTTGTGGGTTATCAAGACTATTTTCTGGCGCCGTTGCCGGGGAGCATATCACTTTTTTTTGAGTCACTTGGGATTTATATCAGTTGATCACTATGAGGAACTTGAAAGATGAAAGAACCAAGATTTTCCCCTCAACTACGAGGGGAGGTAAGGAACTGCCATCTAGCTCTGCACTTGATTCACCTTCTGTTATGAGTAAATTTTCGACACCTACACCTGTTATTGATTCTGATATGTCGCATGTTATTGATGATGCCACTTCTGCTATGCTTGATGCTTATGATGAAACTACTTCTATGCTTGATAATACCATGTCATTAGGTGAATTTCTTGATGAACAACTTTCTAAGGTTAGAGAGAATGAAATTATTGAAACAGATAATATTGATGAAAGTGATGATGAAGATTCTCCCTCTAGATATGAATTGCCTGATGTGCCTAAGGGTTAAGTTATGGATGAAGAAACTGCTAGATACCTTTTTGCTTGCAAAGATAGATATGATCTTGAGAAACAGTTAGCTAAGCTGAAAGAAAAGTCTTTGAATGCTAGAATGAAATATGACCCTGCTTTTGCTACTTCACCTATCTGTATTTCCGATAAGGATTATGATTTCTCTGTCGATCCTGAGTTAATTACTTTGGTTGAATCTAATCTTTTTTATGGCTATGAATTTGAAACTGTTGTGCACATCTTACTAAATTGAATGATATAGCCACCCTATTCACTCATGAGGAAAAAATGTTACTACTATATCCTTAAGTTATTTCCATTCTCATTAAAGGGTGATGCTAAAACATGGTTTAATTCTCTTGCTCCTGGTTGTGTGCGTAGTCCCCAGAATATGATTTATTACTTCTCTGCAAAATATTTCCCTGCTCATAAGAAATAAGCTGCCTTAAGGGAAATATATAATTTTGTGCAAATTGAAGAAGAGAGTATCCCACAAGCTTGGGGTAGGCTTCTCCGATTACTTAATGCTTTGCCTGATCATCCTCTTAAGAAAAATTAAATACTTGATATCTTTTATAATGGACTAACCAATGCTTCCAGAGACTACCTGGGTAGTTGTGCTGGTTGTGTTTCTAGGGAAAGAACTGTTGAACAAGCTAAATTGCTATTGAATAATATATTGAGTAATGATAATGATTGGACACTTCCTGAACCAACTCCTAAGCCAACTCAGAAGAAAAGGGGTATTCTATTTATCAGTCCTGAAGATATGCAAGAGGCAAAGACATCTATGAAAGAAAAGGGTATTAAAGCTGAAGATGTTATGAATTTACCACCTATTGAAGAAATACATGGTCTTAATAACCCTACACAGGTAGTAAAGGTAAGTTCTCTCGATAGATTTGATGAAGGTGATATTCCTCGTAATAAGTCTGCTAGCCAATGCTTGGATGAGTTTGATAATTTTATTGTTAAACAAGAAAACTTCAATGCTTATGTTAGTAGACAATTGAAACGTAATGCTTATATGGTTGAACACTTGAGTGATTATATGTCTAGAGTTAAAGGTGACCTTAAACTTATTAGTAAACATGCTTCTATGGTTACCACTCAGGTAGAACAAGTGCTTAAAGCACAAGATGATTTGCTCAATGAATTACATAATAAGAAAAATGATAATTCCGTTAGAGTTATGACTAGAGGGGGTAGAATGACCCAGGAACCTTTGTATCCTGAGGGCCACCCTAAGAGAGTTGAGCAAGATTCTCAGAGAAATAATGTTGATGCACCTAGCCCTTCTAAGAAGAAGCAAAAGAAAAATGAAAGGTTCCTCAGTCATTCCAATGATATTGTTGTTGACACACCTGAGAATCCCAATGATATTTCTATTTCTGATGCTGAAACACAATCTGGTAATGAACATGAACCTAGTGATAATGATGATGTTCATGTTGATGCTCAACCTAGCAGTAACAATGATGTAGAGATTGAACCTGCTGTTGATCTTGATAACCCACAATCAAAGAATCAACGTTATGATAAGAGAGACTTCATTGCTAGGAAGCACGGTAAAGAAAGAGAACCATGGGTTCAGAAACCCATGCCTTTTCCTCCTAAACCATCCAAGAAAATGATGATGAGGATTTTGAGCGCTTTGCTGAAATGATTAGACCTATATTTTTGCGTATGCGTTTGACTGATATGCATAAAATGAGTCCTCATGCTAAGTATATGAAAGATATTGTTACAAATAAAAAGAAAGATACCGGAAGATGAAATTTCCACCATGCTTTCCAATTATACATTTAAAGGTGGAATACCAAAGAAACTAGGAGATCCAGGAGTATCAACTATACCATGCTCCATTGAAAGAAACTATGTTAAAACTGCTTTATGTGATCTTGGAGCCGGTGTTAGTGTTATGCCTCTCTCTTTATATCGTAGACTTGATTTGAATAAGTTGACACCTACTGAAATATCTTTGCAAATGGCCGATAAATCAACTGCTATACCTATCGGTATTTGTGAGGATGTGCCTATTGTGGTTGCAAACGTTACTATTTTAACGGACTTCGTTATTCTTGATATTCCCGAGGACGATAGTATGTCGATTATACTTGGTAGACCCTTTTTGAATATTGCAGGGGCTGTTATTGATTGCAACAAAGGCAATGTCACTTTTCATGTTAATGGTAATGAGCATCCGGTACACTTTCCGAGGAAACAATCTCAAGTCCACATTATCAATTCTATTAGAGAAATTTCAACGATTACTATTGGAGGTTCTGAATTCCCTCTTTCTCATGTCAAGAAGAAATATGATATTCTTATTGTTGGGGACATGCATATCCCCGTTGAGGTAACCTAGTGTTATTCGAAAATTCTCCAGTTTCATGTTATTCGGAAAGAGTTTGTTAACAAGACTTGATCAACCTTGTTAGTGGATTCCTTCTGATGAGCACGAGATGGATGAAGTTAGAAAGCACAACTCTTTGTACCCTCCTTTTACTTTCTGTTATTTAGATTAAATAAAGAAAAAATAGTGTTTTCTGTCTGTTTTCTCAATTATCCTTGTAATAAAAATACCCTGAAAATAAAAGTTCTCCAAATGTACTAAAAATGAAATATGATTTTTGGTAGAATATTTAAGAATTTCTGGCACCGAGAACACACCAGGGGGCCCCACCATTAGGCCATGAGGGCACATGGCACACCCACACCCCTGGGGCACACCCCCTGCCTCGTGGGCCCCATGTGGACCCCCTCCATTCATTCCAGCACCCACTCACTTTGTCTTCCTCCAGAAAAAAAATCCTCCCATAGCTCAAACCAGTGTTCTAGCTCATTTTGCTGCCATTTTCGATCTCTTTGATCGAAGCTCCATTAACAAAACTGTTTCGGGGGATTGTTCTTTGTTATGTGACTCCTCCAATGGTCCAATTAGTTTTTGTTCTAGTGATTTATTTATTGCAAATTTTTGCTGCTAAGGTGACCCTGTTCTTGAGCTTGTATGTCAAATTTATATGGTCCAAAGTAGTTTTAATGCATGATATAGCCTCTAGGCACTTGTGGGAGTAGTTGCTATCAATCTTGTTGAGTTTGGTTCACTTTTATTTTGAGTCACTAAAAAATTTCAGAATTTTTTTAGAGAAATAAAATGATGAAGAGATTGTTGAGGAGCTCTTCGAGCCGAAGCTCGAAGGATAAGTAGAATAAAGAGAATAAAAAGCCCAAATACAATCTTCCTGGCACTGCGGAGATTCGCCCGTGCGAATGGCCTTGAGAGCCACCGGAATTTACGATGACTTCTATTACTTGGCCGAGAATGCAGGCCTCACCGACTTCCTCCACGACCAGCGCGAACAGTATCTCCTACTCACTACTATTTTTGTGCAATTTTTTTATTTCCATGCTAACAAATCACCACCTTCAGTGGAGTTTCACTTATATGATGAGGTTAAGAAGATGTCACTCCATGATTTTTGTCGGGTCTACAATATACCCTTTGTGGGCAGCATCGAGGAACCACATCGTAGTGATGTGGATGGATTTATTTATAGAATTTCTGTAGGGCAAATGAGGAAAGTTTCTGATGCAAGAATTACTAGTATACATTTTCCTATTCTACGTTACTTTGTGATATTTGCTAGTAGATGCTTAGTTGGTCGCGGGAACAGTGGAAATCTTAGTGCTCCTAATATTGTCATTTTGCGCCATGCTTTGTTTCGTGATACAACTTTCAACTTAGGCGCCATTGTTGCTAAATGATTAAGTCTGAACCGTACAAAGGGCCGCATCTTCGGAGGCATCTTTGCTTCATGCCTTGCTAAACACTTTGAGATACCTATTAGGCATTATGAGAAAGAGGAAAAGTTGCTGCCCCCTAATTTTCTAGATTATAAGAGTATGGTAGCACATGAATTTATTGTTAAAAATAAGAAGAAGATGCTTAAGTATAATTTGATATTTGATAAAACTCATTATGCCTACACCCTCTTTGTTTAACATACTTTTAGGCACGTACCTCATCTTACCCGAGGCCATTTATGCATACTGGAGGCTGACACAAGTCCCAGAGCCTGATCGTGAGCCACCACTTGACCCTTATCGACAGTCTGTTTATCAGTGGGATCCGGAGGAGATCGCCAACCAGTGGCACCCTGAGGACCCTCCTTAGTACACCGGAGAGAGTAGCTTCGATCCATGGGCATAGACTAACTTAGGCCAAAAGCCTAAGCTTGGGGGAGTACGTATTTCTCATCGACATTACATTCATGTTCACACACTCATTCTAGTTGCAGTGCTCATACTTTTTCATTGTGCTATACATGCTAGTTTATTTTCTTTTCTTAGCCTTCTTCTTATGTGTTTGAAAAACCTTAAGAAAAAACAAAAAATTAGTTGTAGCTTTTAGCTAGTTTACTTTCCATGCCTGTAGTAGTAGTAATTAAAAGAAAACCCAAAAAGATTTGTCGTTCTTCTTTTGCTTGTTGGGAGCTTTCCCATGTAAATAGTTTTATTTCTTTTCTTATTCTTTGGGGGTCGAGAGGAGAATACCATGATGAAAATGTTGAGTGGCTCTCATATGCATTATTGTTGATTTAACCAAGAGCCCATATTACCTTGTCTTCTCCCTTGTATTAAATGATTGCAGATTCCATCTTAGTCCAATGCACGTGCACTATTATTATTATCCACACCGTTTGGTCGTGCGAGTGAAAGGCAATAATGATGATATATGATGGACTGAGTGAGATGAGAGAAGCTGGTATGAACTCAACCTATCTTGTTTTTGTAAATATGATTAGTTCATCGTTCCTAATTTAGCCTATCAGGAATGAACACATGTTTGCAATGACAATTAGAGATTATAGTTGCTCATGCCATGCTTAATTAGCTAGGAGTTTATAATGGTTTACCTTGCGTGCCAACATGCTATTAAAATGGTGGTGATGTGGTATGATAGGGCGGTATCCTCCTTTGAACGATTCGAGTGGCTTGAGTTGGCACATGTTCAAGCATGTAGTTGAAACAAAATCAACATAGCCTCCATGATATTTATGTTCACGGTGATTTATATCCTACTCATGCTTGCACTCAATGTTGATTAATCTTAATGCATGTTCATGACTGTTGTCGCTCTCTAGTTGGTCGCTTCCCAGTCTCTTTCTAGCCTTCACTTGTACTAAGCGGGAATACTGCCTGTGCATCCACTTCCATAAACCCCAAAATTATTCCATATGTGTCCACCATACCTTCCTATATGAAGTATTTACCTGCCGTTCCAAGTAAATTTGTATGTGCCAAACTCTAAACCTTCAAATGAAATTTTGTTTTGTATGCTCGAATAGCTCATGTATCAACTAGGGCTGTCTATATCTTCCATGCTAGGTGGGTTATTCTCACGATGAGTGGACTCTGCTCATCATTCACGAGAAAATGGCTGGTAACCGGGATGCCCAGTCCCATGCTCAAATCAAATCAAAATAATTGCAAACAACACTCCCCCAGGATTGTTGTTAGTTGGACGACACCCGTTGTTTCAGACAAGCCATTAATTGATGTTTGTTGGTGGTGGGGGAGTATAAACTTTACCATTTTGTTTGGGAACCGCCTATAATGTGTGTAGCATGGAAGATATCGAGATCTCTTGGTTGTTATGTTGACAATGAAAGTATGCCACTCAAAATATTATTTATCTCTGTTTCAAAACTCGAGCTCTGGCACCTCTGCAAATCCCTGCTTCCCTCTGCGAAGGGCCTATCTATTTACTTTTATGTTGAGTCATCATCCTCTTATTAAAAAGCACCAGTTGGAGAGCATCGCTGTCATTCGCATGCATTGCTATTAATTTACATTGAGTATGAATGGATCTCTTTCACCATGAATTACAATGTCTAGTCAGTCCTTGATCTTCAGGGGTGCTCTGCATTTATGTTTTGCGGTCTCAGAAAGGGCTAGCGGGATACCATATTGTTATATCATGTTATGATTGTTTTGAGAAAGTGTTGTCATCCGATATTTATTATTATTGCTCACTAGTTGATTATGCCATTGATATGAGTAAACATGAGACCTAAATGTTATTGTGAATATGGTTAGTTCATAATATTTGCTGAAAACTTGAATGCTGGCTTTACATATTTGCAACAACAAGATCAAACAGAGTTTAAAAAAGTTTTTTATCACTTTCAGTTTGTCAACTAAATTGCTTGAGGACAAGCAAAGGTTTAAGCTTGGGGGAGTTGATACGTCTCCAACGTATCTACTTTTCCAAACACTTTTGCCCTTGTTTTGGACTCTAACTTGCATGATTTGAATGGAACTAACCCGGACTGACGCTGTTTTTAGCAGAACTGCCATGGCGTTATTTTTGTGCAGAAATAAAAGTTCTTGGAATGACCTGAAAATCCACGGAGATACGTTTTGGAATTAATGAAAAATATTGTCGAAAGAATCAGCATTAGGGGGCCCACACCCTGTCCATGAGGGTGCAGGGCGCGCCCCCCTGGGGCGCGCCCCTACCTAGTGGGCCCCTTGCCGGTGTCAAAACCGGCGGATCTCGGGTAGGGGGTCCCGAACTGTGCGTCTAGGATCGATGGTAACATGAGACGGGGGACACGATGTTTACCCAGGTTCGGGCCCTCTCTATGGAGGTAATACCCTACGTCCTACTTGATTGATCTTGATGAATATGAGTGTTACAAGAGTTGATCTACCACGAGATCGTAATGGCTAAACCCTAGAAGCCTAGCCTGTATGACTATGGTAATGAGTATATCCTTTCCGGACTAACCCCTCCGGTTTATATAGACACCGGGGGGGGGGGGATCTAGGGTTACATAGAGTCGGTTACATAAGAAGGAATCTTCATAGTCGGTCGCTAAGCTTACCCTCCACGCCAAGTAGAATCCGATCCGGACACGGGTACGGTCTTCGGCCTTCATGTCTTCACAGCCCATCAGTCCGGCCCATGGATAACAGGCCGGACGGTTGAGGACCCCTTAGTCCAGGACTCCCTCAGTAGCCCCTGAACCTGGCTTCAATGATGAGGAGTCCGGCACGCAGATTGTCTTCGGCATTGCAAGGCGGGTTCCCCCTTCCGGACTCCCAGTTGATCTTCAGATGTGATGATTGTATCTGGACTTGTATACACAACCGCAGAGGACATAATATTTTACGAGTTCACCTAATCGACCATTTTTTGGTAATATGACACCGTGCCTGCCCGGCCACTACTTGCGAACCATTTTAGCCGGCTTGTCGCCCCACGTCCTAAGACGTGGCTTTATTGGCGCGTCTTATCCGAGCGGAGACCGTGCCTCCCTTTTGAAGGGATTCCTGTCAACCCGGACGTGGGTAACCCAACCGTCGCTGGGGTACAACTCCTTGGAAACAAGCATGTTTTTGAGGCCCAAGAGGAGACATTTGATATTTGCAGCCTTTATATAGGGTACAGACCCGTCTTTTTCTTCTACGCTTGCCTCTTCCTCGACCCCTGCATCCCCAAGTTCCAACACCCGGATTTCGGTCACCACAAGCCTCAACCATGTCCGGATACAGCCGTCAAGGCAGGTGGGTAGCTTCTTCTGTCACCGAGGAAGATATCGCAAAGCTTCGAGCGGCGAGATACTTGACAGCAGAAATCTGTCACCCGCTTCCTGCCGAGGGGCAGGTTATTCCCACCACCAAATCCGGCGAGAGGGTCGTGTTCGTGTCCCACTTCCTCCGCGGGTTAGGGTTTGCACTTAACCCCTTCATCCGAGGGCTCATGTTCTACTATGGGCTAGATTTCCACGATCTGGCCCCGGACTCTGTTCTTCTTATCTCGGCATTTATCGTCACGTGCGAAGCCTTCCTCCGAACTACTCCGCACTTCGGCTTGTTGCTCAAGACCTTCGATGTGAAGCTGCAAGTGGTAGAGGGGGAGCAAGCTGAGTGCGGCAGCGCTGCAGTGAGAAAGCTTGCTAGCGCCGTTTGGCTAAAAGGATCCTTTGCCAAATCTTTCGATCTGTGGCAGCAGGGGTGGTTCTATATCACCGAGCCCCGCAGCTCCAAGTGGGCAACTACGCCCGCCTTTCGATCCAGCCCCCAATTCAGCTTGCATCGTGGATTAACAAGGGGCTGGATTGGGGATCAATGAATGATGTGCGAACTCTGCAAAGTCGCATCTGAAGCCTCATTGAGAGGGATATCGACATAGCCAACGTTGTTCAAGTAATGCTAGTTCGTCGGACCCTGCCGTGTCAGCGACGGCCACTCCGCCTATGGGAGTTTAATCCAGAAGGGTCGCGGACTCTTCAGCACTTCTTTGGCACAACGCACGAAGGAATGTGGAAATTATTCTTTGGGAAACGAAGGCAATGGCAGGATACCACCGAAGATGTCGGCCTAGACTGTAACCGTTCAGATACCCCGGTAAGTACCTGATTACCGAATACCCTATAATCAAATACCCAGTGGCAAGATACCAACAGTATCATCCTTTTTCAGGGCTGGATAAAGAAGGTGGAACTGATTAGGTGTCTGGCTCCCCTTCCCAAAGACTCCGCAACTCCCGTGTTAACAAGGATGCTGGCCTCGGCGCCATACTGTAACATCCCAAATTTTCAATTTGGAATGTTATACATTAGGACATCATGCATATCAAATTTTATTTTGCTTTTGGTTTTGATCCTAGAAAATCCTAAGCAACTCAAGGACCCACGGAGAGAGTTGGGGATTTCGTTATTTACGTATTTGAGTTTTCTCAAATTATGTAAACAGGATCATTTGATTTTATTTATTTTATCATCAATTATTTCTATTACAAAAATATGAGAGAGGGAATAAAATGAATTTCCCAAAATATAGAAATATTGAAGATTTAATAAAAAAATCAAATAAGTTTTATTTCGGAGTTTTTCAGTATTTTTTATTTGAATTTAGGAAAAATGCGCGTTTTTCAAAGTTGTAGTTTGGGCCCAGATAAATGTTCACTTTCTCGGGCTTGATTTTAGAAACCCGGCAAAATTTATTTCGTGATTTTTGGAGTCCGTTTAGTATTTCTTTTTATTTTTCTTCCAAGCGGATTAAAAAAAACGCGTAACCGACTCCGGGCTGTACCCGGCCAGGAAACCACCGGCCGGGGGCCTTTATAAGCCGCCGCCCCGGCCCGGGAGAGAGCCAGCGCCTAGCGTAACCCTAACCCTAATCCGTCGCCGCCGCCGCCGCCCGCCGCCGCCGCCGCCGGAGCCGCGCGCCTTTCGAGGTTCGCCGCCGCCTCGTTTTCCGTGCTGTTAAAAAAAATCTGTTCGTCGTTTTTCTTTTTCGTCGGATTTTCCGCGGTTATTTTCTGATCGCGATTTCTGATCCGATTTTCGTTTTAGTATAACTTTTCGCTCGTTTATCGGAATCAGGCGATTCAAGCGCCTGGAGTTTCGTCTCGAAACCCTCTTTCCGAATAATCAACTTAAACATGTTTTTTCTACTGTAAAATTTGCCCTAGATCCAGATTACTAGAATGAAGTTGTTTTCATTCACCGTTTGACTTCTTTTGCTTCGTTTGATTTGATTCTTTTTGCAAACCAGGGTTCTTAAGTTGAACTTTCTGGTTAGATCTTCTATTTGAGTTTTACCTGTGCATTAGATGAGTACTTATTGTATGCTTGTTGTTTGTCTGCGATAGAATACCCGGAGTGCGCCGCCTGTTATTTCAAATCTCTAGGTTTCGCGGATCATCAGCAAGGCAAGTAACACTTTGATCATACCTTTTCTACAACCCAGTTTTATTGCATTAGATCAACCCTCACACATTGCATGATTAGGATCTAATTAAACTGTGGGATGGGAAGTAGATGAGGTAGTACCTATTACCTGTTTATTATCAAACCTTTGGGAGTTACTTCTACGTTTTCTTATTATGCCATGCTATGCCAGTAGACGTGGATTGGGTGAGTGATATCCATGACAGATGTGAGATTGATAATTAAGGGTTTATCTAAGGTGGCAACCTAACACACATCTGGGTGGATTGAGGCACCTGGGGTTACCAGGACTTGCCTGTTTTCTTTTGGACCGCCACCCAGGCCCAAAGGGATCATGAGATTATTCATACTAGAAACTTCCGTGTGCAGCCACAAGCCATTATGGGCTCTGGCATAGTTGACTAAGTTGTGCGAACTCTTACAGTGGTAGACTAGCAGATGTAGGGGAAAGTAGGTGTACCGGTCTACCCGTCGTAAGGTGCTAGTGCTTCTGAAAGACTGTGTCTCGGTCATCCGTTTCTCAAACACCATGTAGTGCGAGAAATCCAACGGAGGCGATCGAGTCTCGTGGGGAAAAGTGCGCAAACCTCTGCAGAGTGTAACAAACTAATCATGGTTAGCCGTGTCCCCGGTTATGGACATCTTGAGTATCTAGTACCTGGATTATCATGTGAATCTCAACATGTTACTCTGAAATTAATATTGTGGGTTTTAATGATGTTACTTAATTGGGATTGAGGATGCTGTCAACCATTCTCAATGTTTCACAACCACCATGATAGTAATTAAATTTATTCCTTTGCAGTAGGGAAAAATTGGCTTTACGCAAAAACTGTAACCATAGAGCTTTCCACCAGCCAAATATGCATATAGTATAGCTGTTGCATTGCATTATTCTCTATGTGTTATCTTGCCAGCATATTCCATGTGTTGACCCGTTTTCGGGCTGCAACATTAATGTTGCAGACTTTTCAGACGACGATTAAGGAGTTTTTAGGTCGTGGTTCTATACTCAGTGATGCCGTTGGAGTTGATGGACTCACTTATCTTCCAAGCCTTCCGCTGTTATCGTCACTAGATGGCCTTAAGCCATATTTATTGTAATAAGTTCTCTTTTGAGACACTCGATGTAATAAGTGTGTGATTGCTACTCTGCTATAAATCCTCTGAGTACTGTATGGTGTCAGCATTACTGATCCATGGATGACACCGGAGCACAGAGATCAGACTGTTTGAGGTCTGGTCGCTACAGAGATGGTATCAGAGCACATGCTGACTGTAGGACACGACCACTAAGCTAAAGACCTAGATCACTACTCACTCTCTTCTCTTCTGACTCCTCATCTTTTCTACTCTTTAGGATGGCGGATGCAAGTAACAAGTTCACCCAACCAGATGAAGATACACCCTTTGGACGCCACTTGAAGGAAGTCACTAGATACCTGAACATAGGAGTACCAAGCTTCACGGGAACCTACAACGCCACTTTACCTGAAGAAGAGCACTGGATGATTCAAGTTCAAGTTCCAGGAAGGACGTTCATGCCAGTCACTAAGCCCATAGAGTTTTCTTTTGATGCACCAACTTGGAGTCTAGGAAAGAGCATGGCATCTCACATCGCCATGGGACGCATTGGAGAAGTCTACCGCAAGGATCTCAAGGATACTATCTACCAGATTTGTGGGCGCCGAGATGAACACTGGGAGATGATTAGCACCAGGAAGGATAGATCAATTGCAGCTTTTATCCAGGAGTTAAACCAGCACATTCGACGACAGGAGAATCAGATGTGCGCCGACATGATAGATCTGAAGAAGGCTAAGACTAGAATCAAGGAACTAGAGGAAGAACTCAAGGCTACACGTGAAGATTATGAAGAAGAAATTGAATTATTGGTGGATAAGAATGCCGACCTAACTATGAAGCTAGGAATATTTATGGGAGGCCCGACACCAGTAGATGAAGACGAAGAACCCAAGGAGATTAGCCCGGAGGACTACATCATCATTGACGGCACCGACTCAGAACAAGATAGTAGCGATGATGACTATGTTGATGAAGCAGGAGCAGATATCATGGAGTCTACAACTGTGGAGTATTTCTAGTAGACCACCTCATCAGTAGTAGTAGACCACCATGTAAATATAGTAGTCCGAGCACTTTTGCGATAGCTAGATCGATTGTATATCCTTGTTTTATTGATTGAAGTGAATTGTGTGCTTTTGCCTCATGTGCATATGGGTAGTGTTTTCCCTTTAGACCCCCTCTATTCTTATATCTCATCTTTTCTAAACCCTCAGATGCCTCCGAGACGTGACCCCGGATTTGCCTTTCCGCCGGAGCTCACTCAGTTGATCCAACAACAGAACACCTTGATGCAGTTGCTAGTTCAGAATCAGAATCAGGGGAACAACAACAACCCACCACCACCACCACCACCTGTTGACCACTTAGCCCGTTTTCTTAGGCTGAATCCGCCGGTGTTTTCCAGTAGCACCGAGCCGATTGTAGTAGATGATTGGCTCCGCAAGATAGCTAGGGAGTTGACCACAGCAGGATGCACAGATGTGGAGAAGGTGAAGTTTGCCGCACATCAGTTAGAAGGACCTGCAGCATCTTGGTGGGAGAATTTCACAGCCACTTTCCCAGTCGACACTGTCACATGGGACCAGCTTTAGCAGGCTTTTCGTATTGCCCATGTTTCAGCAGGAGCAATGGCCATGAAGAAGCGTGAGTTTCGTAACTTGCGCCAAGGAGGACGGACAGTTGGCCAATATGTGGAGGAGTTTAGTAAGCTAGCACGTTATGCCCCAGATGACGTTGCTACGGATGCAGCTAAGCAGGAGAAATTCCTGGAAGGACTGAATGATGAGTTGAGTATGCAGTTGATGGTAGCCACCTTCAACAACTACCAAGAGTTGGTAGATCGTGCTCTTATGATTGAAGGGAAGCAGCAGCAAATTGAGACCGCAACAGGAAGTATGGACAAGGAAAGTATAGTTCAGGAGCTCAGCAGAAGCCTCGTTTTACCCCTAGACCAGGAGGACAATTTCAGCATACCCATGGAGTAGGTAGCTCGCACAATCACAATGGCACCAAGAATGGTAATGGGAATGGAGGAAGCAATGGCCAGAATCGCAGCACCCCATCAACCCCAGCCAAGAAGGACTTGAGCCACGTCACTTGCTATAAGTGTTCGAAGCCAGGACATTATGCAAATGACTGTCCTGAAGGACAAAACGGCAATGGAAGCTCTGGAAAGAAGCCGAACCCTTTCAACAGGGGACAGGTGAACCACGTTAATGTGGAGGAGGTTGAAGCTCAGCCCGATGAAGTAATAGGTAAGTTTTTGATTAAGTCATTTACTGCACTCGTTCTTTTTGATACTGGTGCATCGCATTCATACATATCAAGGGGATTTGTGGAAAAGTATAGCCTGCCCACTAGGATTCTTAAAACACCTATGCTAGTAAGCTCACCAGGAGCGGAGTACATGGCCAGTCAAGGATGTTTTCAAGTGCCATTAAGTATAGGAAGGCATGTTTTCCCAACGGATTTAATTATTTTGGAATCCCAAGGTCTGGATGTGATTCTTGGTATGGATTGGCTGTCGATGTATGGAGGAAACATCGATTGCACCAGTAAGACAATTTTGCTCACAACACCAGAAGGGAGAAGGATCAAGTATGTATCCCGGCATGTACCAAAGAGGACACAAGTAAATTCCTTATCAGGAGTTGTGCAGGAGGAAGTACCAGTGGTGAAGGATTTTCCTGATGTATTTCCCGAAGAGTTGCCAGGCATGCCACCGGATAGAGACATTGAGTTTTTGATTAAGCTTTTGCCAGGCACTGGGCCAATATCGAAGAGACCATATAGGATGCCAGCAAAGGATTTGGTGAAAATTAAGAAGCAGATTAAGGAGTTACTGGATAAGGGATATATTCGCCCAAGTTCTTCGCCTTGGGGATCACCAGTACTTCTAGTAGAGAAGAAGGATGGATCGTTAAGGATGGTTGTTGACTATCGAGGATTGAATGAAGTAACAATCAAGAACAAGTACCCGCTACCAATGATCAATGATCTGTTTGATCGATTACAAGGAGCCAAAGTGTTTTCCAAGATCGATTTGCGATCAGGATACTACCAGTTGAAGATTCGAGAACAGGGTATTCCTAAGATAGCTTTTACCACTAGGTATGGGCTGTATGAGTATACCGTTATGTCATTTGGTCTGACTAACGCGCCTACCTATTTTATGAACATGATGAACAAAGTGTTTATGGAGTTTTTGGATAAGTTCGTCGTAGTGTTCATTGATGATATCCTGGTATATTCGAAGAATGAAGAGGAGCATAAGGAGCATTTGCGTTTGGTACTTGGAAAGCTCAGAGAACACCAATTATATGCCAAGTTCAGCAAATGTGAGTTTTGGTTGAAGGAAGTAGGATTCCTCGGACATGTTATATCTGGAGAAGGTATAGCAGTAGATCCCGCTAAAGTTGAAACCGTGACCAAGTGGGAAGCACCAACAACAGTTGGAGAGATCCGGAGTTTTCTTGGACTCGCAGGATACTACCGTAGGTTTATTGAGAATTTCAAAAAGATTGCGAAGCCTATGACAGAGTTGCTGAAGAAGGATACTAAGTTCAAATGGACTGATGAGTGTGAGGAAAGTTTCCAGGAGTTGAAGAACCGTTTGGTTACCTCACCAGTGTTGATTTTGCCAGATCAAACCAAGGATTATGAGGTGTATTGCGACGCTTCACGTCGAGGACTTGGAGCAGTGCTTATGCAGGAAGGAAGAGTTGTTTCGTATGCTTCACGACAACTGAAGCCCCACGAATTGAATTATGCCACGCATGATGTGGAGTTAGCAGCCGTAGTGCATGCATTGAAGACATGGAGACATTTCCTCATTGGAAATCATTGTGAGGTGTACACGGATCACAAGAGTTTGAAGTACATTTTCACGCAGAAGGAGTTGAATCTCAGACAAAGGAGATGGTTGGAGCTCATCAAGGATTATGATATGAAATTGCATTACCATCCCGGAAAAGCTAATGTAGTAGCTGATGCATTAAGCCGCAAGAGCCATGTCAATAGGTTAATGACGGGAGTAATACCCAAGGAGTTAGCAGAAAATCTTCGTGAGCTAAGTTTGGAAATAGTTCCGAGAGGCTATGTAGAAGCATTGGAGATTCAGACAACATTGATGGACAGAATCAGAGAAGCTCAAAAATCTGACAAAGAGATTGCCGCTATAAAGGAGAAACTGAGCAAAGGAAAAGCTAAAGGATTTTGTGAGGATGAGCACGACACCCTATGGTTTGAAGACCGTGTTTATGTACCCAATGACCCGGAGATCAGAAAGTTGATTTTGCAAGAGGCACATGATTCACCGTATTCGATTCACCCAGGAAATACCAAGATGTATTCAGATTTTGAAGGATATTTTCTGGTGGACCAGAATGAAAAAGGATATTGCGGAGTATGTAGCAGTTTGTGATGTATGTCAGAGAGTAAAGACAGAGCATCAGAAGCCAGCAGGATTGTTGCAACCATTGCCGATACCCGAATGGAAGTGGGATAAGTTAGGCATGGATTTTATCACGGGATTACCAAGGACTCATTCAGGCTATGACTCTATTTGGGTTGTAGTTGATCGATTAACGAAGGTAGCTCATTTCATCCCAGTAAAGACCACTTACACCAGTGCTAAGTTGGCAAAGATATACATGACCAGGATCGTATGTTTGCATGGAGTTCCGAGGAGCATCATATCAGATAGAGGAACCCAGTTTACCTCAAAGTTCTGGAAGCAGTTGCATGAGACTTTGGGTACCAGGCTAGAATTTAGTACAGCTTTTCACCCGCAGACAGATGGACAGACTGAGAGAGTCAATCAGATTTTGGAGGATATGCTGAGAGCTTGTGCGCTAGATTATGGATCTAGTTGGGACGATAATTTGCCATATGCAGAGTTTTCTTACAATAATAGCTACCAGACCAGTTTGAAGATGGCACCTTTCGAGGCTTTGTACGGAAGGAGGTGCAGGACACCGTTTTCATGGGACGAAGTTGGAGACCGCCAGTTGTTTGGACCAGATTTGATTAAGGAGTCTAAACAGAAGGTGAAGTTGATTCG
This sequence comes from Triticum urartu, assembly GCF_056163025.1. Lineage (NCBI taxonomy): Eukaryota > Viridiplantae > Streptophyta > Magnoliopsida > Poales > Poaceae > Triticum > Triticum urartu. The sequence continues at coordinate 174,172,319 of NC_141874.1, read as the reverse complement.
CGATAGGCTCAAGGTAGCCCAGTCCAGGCAGAAGAGCTACGCAGATTCTAAACGCAAGGAGACAGTTTACGAAGTCGGAGACAAAGCTTATCTTCGAGTATCCCCACTTCAAGGGATTAAGCGTTTTGGAGTTAAGGGGAAGTTAGCGCCACGATTTGTAGGACCATATCGAGTTTTGGAGCGTATGGGAGAAGTGGCCTACAAGTTGGAATTGCCAGAAGGATTGGCCGGAGTACGTGATGTGTTTCACGTTTCTCAGTTGAAGAAGTGTCACGCGGAGATGGCTGACATACCTTTGAGAGACACAGTGCCATTAGAAGTAATTCAGTTGGATAACAATTTGACCTATGAGGAGAAACCAGTCAAGATTCTTGAGTTTGCCAGCCGAGTTACTCGCAGCAAGGTTATCAAGTTTTGTAAAGTTCAGTGGAGCCACCATACGGAGGATGAAGCCACCTGGGAGCGAGAGGAAGATTTGCTCAAAGACCACCCTCACCTATTTTCTAGCCAACCCGAATCTCGAGGGCGAGATTCATCTTAAGGGGGGTAGGTTTGTAACATCCCAAATTTTCAATTTGGAATGTTATACATTAGGACATCATGCATATCATATTTTATTTTGCTTTTGGTTTTGATCCTAGAAAATCCTAAGCAACTCAAGGACCCACGGAGAGAGTTGGGGATTTCGTTATTTACGTATTTGAGTTTTCTCAAATTATGTAAACAGGATCATTTGATTTTATTTATTTTATCATCAATTATTTCTATTACAAAAATATGAGAGAGGGAATAACATGACTTTCCCAAAATATAGAAATATTGAAGATTTAATAAAAAATCAAATAAGTTTTATTTCGGAGTTTTTCGGTATTTTTTATTTGAATTTAGGAAAAATGTGCGTTTTTCAAAGTTGTAGTTTGGGCCCAGATAAATGTTCACTTTATCGGGCTTGATTTTAGAAACCCGGCAAAATTTATTTCGTGATTTTTGGAGTCCGTTTAATATTTCTTTTTATTTTTCTTCCGAGCGGATTTAAAAAAAACGCGTAACCGACTCCGGGCCGTACCCGGCCAGGAAACCACCGGCCGGGGGCCTTTATAAGCCGCCGCCCCGGCCCGCGAGAGAGCCAGCGCCCAGCCTAACCCTAACCCTAATCCGCCGCCGCCGCCGGAGCCGCGTGCCTTTCGAGGTTCGCCACCGCCTCGTTTTCCGTGCTGTTAAAAAAAATCTGTTCGTCGTTTTTCTTTTTCGTCGGATTTTCCGCGGTTATTTTCTGATCGCGATTTCTGATCCGATTTTCGTTTTAGTATAATTTTTCGCTCGTTTATCGGAATTAGGCGATTCAAGCGCCTGGAGTTTCGTCTCGAAACCCTCTTTCCGAATAATCAACTTAAACATGTTTTTGCTACTGTAAAATTTGCCCTAGATCCAGATTACTAGAACGAAGTTGTTTTCTTTCGCCGTTTGACTTCTTTTGCTTCGTTCGATTTGATTCTTTTTGCAAACCAGGGTCCTTAAGTTGAACTTTCTGGTTAGATCTTCTATTTGAGTTTTACCTGTGCATTAGATGAGTACTTATTGTATGCTTGTTGTTTGTCTGCGATAGAATACCCGGAGTGCGCCGCCTGTTATTTCAAATCTCTAGGTTTCGCGGATCATCAGCAAGGCAAGTAACACTTTGATCATACCTTTTCTACAACCCAGTTTTATTGCATTAGATCAACCCTCACACATTGCATGATTAGGATCTAATTAAACTGTGGGATGGGAAGTAGATGAGGTAGTACCTATTACCTGTTTATTATCAAACCTTTGGGAGTTACTTCTACGTTTTCTTATTATGCCATGCTATGCCAGTAGACGTGGATTGGGTGAGTGATATCCATGACAGATGTGAGATTGATAATTAAGGGTTTATCTAAGGTGGCAACCTAACAGACATCTGGGTGGATTGAGGCACCTGGGGTTACCAGGACTTGCCTGTTTTCTTTTGGACCGCCACCCAGGCCCAAAAGGATCATGAGATTATTCATACTAGAAACTTCCGTGTGCAGCCACAAGCCATTATGGGCTCTGGCATAGTTGACTAAGTTGTGCGAACTCTTACAGTGGTAGACTAGCAGATGTAGGGGAAAGTAGGTGTACCGGTCTACCCGTCGTAAGGTGCTAGTGCTTCTGAAAGACTGTGTCTCGGTCATCCGTTTCTCAAACACCATGTAGTGCGAGAAATCCAACGGAGGCGATCGAGTCTCGTGGGGAAAAGTGCGCAAACCTCTGCAGAGTGTAACAAACTAATCATGGTTAGCCGTGTCCCCGGTTATGGACATCTTGAGTATCTAGTACCTGGATTATCATGTGAATCTCAACATGTTACTCTGAAATTAATATTGTGGGTTTTAATGATGTTACTTAATTGGGATTGAGGATGCTGTCAACCATTCTCAATGTTTCACAACCACCATGATAGTAATTAAATTTATTCCTTTGCAGTAGGGAAAAATTGGCTTTACGCAACTGTAACCATAGAGCTTTCCACCAGCCAAATATGCATATAGTATAGCTGTTGCATTGCATTATTCTCTATGTGTTATCTTGCCAGCATATTCCATGTGCTGACCCGTTTTCGGGCTGCAACGTTAATGTTGCAGACTTTTCAGACGACGATTAAGGAGTTTTTAGGTCGTGGTTCTATACTCAGTGATGCCGTTGGAGTTGATGGACTCACTTATCTTCCAAGCCTTCCGCTGTTATCGTCACTAGATGGCCTTAAGCCATATTTATTGTAATAAGTTCTCTTTTGAGACACTCGATGTAATAAGTGTGTGATTGCTACTCTACTATAAATCCTCCGAGTACTGTGTGGTGTCAGCATTACTGATCCAGGGATGACACCGGAGCACAGAGATCAGACTGTTTGAGGTCTGGTTGCTACACATACCAGGCGCCAGTAGGGGAGGGCGAGAAGACCCAAGATGACCTTGGTTCCAGGGGTAAGTCAGACACTGCATCCGGAGAAATCAACCTTTCCTCGCCCGAAGACGGAGGCGGAAAAGGACCCAGTATCCCTTCTCCAAATAGGAGGAAAAGGGCCGCCTCTGAAGATTGGGAGGGGCGGTCTCCCAAGAAGGGCAAGATGCCACCGTCGAGCAGCCTGGGTTTGGAAAGCGACACCGTTAAACAGCTCCAACAAGAGGACAAGCCCTCGGCCAAACCATAAGAGAATCCAGAGCACTTTGATAATGTCCCGCTCCGTTGCTGTTACCGAAGATATACGTAACGCATTCATGTATTTCTATAGGTCGGCACAGTGTTTTTCTGGGCGATCCTCTTCTTCTGGGTGTCTCCTCCCAGAGATGATGGAGAGCGAGACGCCTCCTCCAACCTCCTCGCCCAACAAGGCGGATGAATCTGAAGTGTCATCACGGAGGGTCCCTTTTGACCGACAAGTTACGCAGGGGACAGAAGAGGCAGTACCCGAAGGTGGAGCTTCGACCATCCGGGATTCCGGGGCTGATGATAACAAAGGCCCCGGACTGACCGGTTCGTAGCTGATAGTGATTCTGGAGACGGGTGAACAGATTCCTTCAAAGTATGATTGTGCTCCTGGAGCAGCTTCCAGAAACCCGGAGACTCTGTCTCGGGGGAACAGCGTACCTTGATGGGTATAGTGATTGAGAAGATTTCGTCCGCGAAGAGCGGATTAAATGAAGCCTTCATGAGTCTACTGAAGGGCTTCGAGGTTTGTGACATAATGTTTTCGGCTATGCTTCATTTGCAAAGATGTGCCTGTGTATAGGTAGTAGCCCCTGAAACTCGGGTTGGCCTCCACTAGGAAGCAAAATGGAGGATTGAAAAGGATCGTTTGAGGACTAACCTGATCAACTTTGAACACAGGCTGCTTCCCCCTTGGCCGCTTCCCGGACTATGGAAATTGCCGATTTGCAACGAAAGCTTGATGTGGTAGGGGATGATCTTGCTTTAATCAATATGCGTCTGGACGAGTTGCATGGTATGTATTCGGGACAATCCTCATACATTTTTGTGGTATAAGCATGATGCTGAGATTTGGCTGCAGCTGGTGTTGGCGCCGTTGAAGTTCTTCGAGCGGAGCAGGCCCGGGCCAAGGAGCAGGCCCGGCGTAGCAATGCTGCTGCCTAAAAGACATTGGCTGAATTAAAAGCCGAACAAGCTGCACGGTGCCAAGATGAGGAGAAGATATCCATGATGATGCTTGAACTGGAGAATGCTACCGGCCACTGCGAATTTCTGGAGAAGGAGAGTAAAGCCTTAACGACTGATCTGGACAAGGCCTTACAAGAGGCGAGAGAAGCGCGGTCAGAATACAGAGTAGCCCGTGAGGAGGTTCGACATGCGAGGGAGATTGCGGCGGAAAAGCCCTTTCTGCTGAAACTAAGTTCGGTGATCCGAACTATGCCCAGCTTAACCAAGTATGGAGTTCTCCGAATGAGTTCTTGGACTTGCCGAAGAGTTATGCCGATGCAGCGCAGTATTACCAAGCGCGAGATGGATTTGCAACGGAGAAGCTTTTTTGGTCGCATTTTGGTGCATCAAAGCGCCCTTTGTTTCTCAATGAACAGATGTCCCAATGGGCCGAACTTCATAGGATATTCGGCGTTGCCATGAAGGACGTCGTAATCCGGTTGTGGCCAACCGAGCCTGTTCCGAATAGCTATTTCGGTTTGGTGCAAAGGCTTGTTGACACGGTGCCGCGTATCGACGCTGTGAAGCGGTCAACATGCATTGAGGGTGCACGGATGGCTTCTGCCTGAGTCAAGACGTTCTGGGGGAAGATGAAGGCCATCAATGTCGCGACGAAGGGTCCACCCAAAGGCAAGGACCATCCGGAATCGGAGCATTATTTTGAAGACGTCCTAGAGGCCTCCCGCTTTATAGAGGGTCAGTGCTCAAAAGACATAATGTTCGAGTGAGGTGTATGAAAATTGTAAAAGACAATTTTATAGTTAATCTATTTATGTTTTGCTTGAAAGCTTGAATTCCTCCTGTGCGGCTGTTTTGATATAATCTGAAAGTTTTCTGTCGGCTTCAGCCCCCTCGTAGGTAGTACGGGGGTGTTCGCAAAAGCATTTAATCACTATTTATCCAACGTCTTGGTCCATGAAGGAGGTGATAATGCAGCGAACCAGGCAATAGGACTATAAGGCATTAACACTTTCACTTAGCCATAGGAGTTTTATGGTGGGGATACAACATAGCCCCCTGGTATGTATGCGGCGTATGGTGCCTTACATATTTGATCCAAAAAAGATCCCTCGTGTGACACGGAGAATCGCTAAAGATTCCAATAAGTCGTCAAGTGGTTGACCAGCTCACGCCGCATCATGACAGTCAGTTTTTGGCTTCCACTACTGAGGTGCTCGTCTGGTTTAGACCAGGGCACAATCGCAGTAGTTCTCCCTTCACTACCCTAGCCGATAGAGCAGAACGTAGGGTAGCAAGGACAGGAGCCGGGCAACCCAACTATTGACCCAAGACAATGATTCGAAGTTGATGCATATAAGGCCAAACTTGCGATGCCGAAGTATGCTATAGAGCTGTTCAGACTTTTACTGACAACTCATTTGTTCCCACACCGAGCCCCTGGCAGGTTATGCCAAGGTATTTCTATGAAATAACCGAAGGAGCCATATTTGTCGGGAAAACAATACAGATGATTAGTTCGGATATTGTTTACTGGCAACTGAGCGATATGCCAATGATTACTTATGATACACACACACACAAACACTATTCTGATCACAATCTGAACTGCCTGAGTAACGCGCCTGAACTTCCCTCTGTACGAACCCGACCTTGGGCTATCTTCGCAACCGTGGCTTTCCCCATGAATTATTTTGGTTAGTCGTGTTCTATATGATGTTAGTGTAATCTAAAATATTATTTTAGCAACTAAATACCGGTTTTAAATAGGAATCTCGCTCGTTGGCGGATTTTGCTCTCGGGTCGTGATGAAATTGCGTTTATTGCAATTTTACTACCTGAGTTGTTCGACCTGAACTTCTCTCTGTGCTAGGTTGAACTTCCGCCAACATTGCCCAAATGGGCTTGCTATATACCGTTGGAAAGCTATGGACACCAGTACCATGATCCAAGTTAAATTTTTGGCAAAATATAAGTGGTTTAAGAGCAGTTTTGAAAACCGTTTTTTCTTGATACAAAAAATGTGAATCGTATTTTCGATCGCATTTCTAAACCGTTTATCGGAATGAGAAAATAATATGGCGTTGGAAATCTGTTGCAATACCGCTCCTTCCACATGTTGAAAGTTTTCTCTAATTCCTTATGGTTAAAGAGTAATTTAGAAAATCGTAAAATTTCGCAAACAGAACAGTCGAGTCCGTTTTTTCGATGGCATTTCTAAACGGCTAATCCAATAAAGGCAAATCATATGGCGTTGGAAATCTTATGAAAATGCGCTACTTTTTCATGTTAAAAGTTTTTCCTAATTTTGAACGGTTTAAAATTAATTTAGAAAATGATACAAGTACCATCTAGTTTGTATTTTGAAGCTAATTTTTTAACCGTATGTCCGAATGCAGCAAATGATATGGCATTGGAAAGATTGAGGAAATGCAAAAGTTTTTGGTATATATTATTTCTCCCAATTCCTTGCCGTTTTAAGTCAATTTTGAAAATGGCTAAAAAAGTATTTTCGCCGTAATTTCTACAACCTTTATCGGAATTGGGAAAATAATATACTGCTAAAAAGCTACGGAAAATGCAAAACTTTTTCATGTTGATGGTTTTCTCTGATTCCTAGCCGTTTTCAAGTAATTTCGAAAATGGCAGGATCATTCGTTCTGCCTTTATCGCGAAACAGATTCTTCAAAAATGCACCGCGTAAAGAACTTGAACTTCTCGGCATGTTTACTTGAACTTCACTCTATTTTTCACGTGCTTTCTTTGCTCGTAGCTCTCCATCCACTCACCGAAACACTCATCGGAATTGAGCAAGTTATATATCGGTGGAAAGCTGTTGTAAACACGCAACTTTCCCGTTTTGATCATTTTTTTCATACTCACGATGATTTTAAAAGTTTTTCATCTAAAATTCATTCATTGTAGTAGTTGAACTTCCTGTTGTATTCACGCTAAACTTCTGTGACGTATTTTCGTGTGTAATTTTCTCATCCATTCGTTAGTGTTACACAAATGATATTCCTTTTGTACAAACCTCTCTCACAATTTTTTTAACTTTCTCCGACCGAGGACTTGAACTTATAACAACAAAAAAATTTGGACCTTGCTTTTTAATTCATTTTTCTCATATTAAACACATACCATGTAGTACATGAACTTTTCCATTTTTATATTTTGAATTTTTTCTTTTTGAAATCATATTGCTCCCAAATAATAACTGGATTTCTTTTGTGGATTGCGAGAATTATTTTAAAATGCAAAAAACAATTTCTTTTTTGTGTTTTTGAACATGGAAATACAAGGTCAACCTCTCTTGTAAGAACTTTTGAACTTCCTCGGACAAAGCACTTGAACTTCTTTCAACAAACCTTTTAAGGTTTTATTTTTCTATACTTTTATTCTCACCTGAAATGCATTCCTTGCAGTAGTTGAACTTCTCATTGTTTTCACCTTGAACTTCTGTCACGTATATTTGTTCAACCTCTCTCACAAGAATTTTTGAACTTTCTCGGGTCGAGCACTTGAACTTCTAGCAACAAAACTTTAGGCCTTGCATTTTCATTCCTTTTTTAATACAAAATGCACACCGTGTAGTACGTGAACTTCTGGCAGTTATTAATCTGAACTTCTGAAGACCATGCGTGCTGCCTTCATCGGACAAACAGAAGTCTCTGAAAATGCACTTCGTAAAGAGGTTGAACTTATGGAGCAATTCTTTATGAAGTTCACTCTATTTTTCACGTGTTGTTCTTTACCCATAACTCCTCAACCACTTACCGAAATTGAGCAAATGATATACTGATGGAAAGCTGTTGAAAACACGCAACTTTCACGTGTTGATCATTTTTTCATACTCATGGCGGTTCAAAAGAATCGTTTCAATACATAAAAATGTGTTTTAATTGGTATACATGAAACTTTTGAACCGTACATCAAAATGTAGCATATAATATACCGTTGGAAAGCTTATAAATAGGAACAACTTTTTGATGTAGATAGTTCTTACAAATTCGTTGCCGTTTGAGAGCAGTACTAAAAATGACAAAACAACATCGTTTTCCCCGTTTTTAACTTGTAATTGAAGGTCACACGTCTCGCACAAGAGATCTTGAATTGCACCGGGAGGAGGACGTGAACTTCTTGTAACAAACCTTTTAGGCGCATTTGGTGTAGTAGTTTTTTATTCTCATCCGAAGCGCATTGGGTGTAATAGTTGAACTGCTTGCCGTATTCACGTTGAACTTCTGTCACGTATTTTTGTTCGTAAATCCTCACCCGTTTATCGGATTTGTACACCATTTTTTTTGTATATTTTTGCACATGTAAATACACGGTGAACCTCCTTCACAATAATTTTTTAACTTTCCTGGGGCCGACCACGTGAATTTCTAGCAAAAGTCTTTTTAGAAAATCTAAGTTTTTTACATACTTTGAACTTCTTTGTTAATTCAATTTGAACTTCTTAGTCTTATTCTTAGAAAAAAATTGTTTTTAAATAAGCACCAAACATTTCTTTAGAAATTGAACTTGATATATTTATTTTTCCTAGGAACGAAAAGAATTTAAGTTTCCCACATATATCGAGTACTCCTTTTTTATTTAATCTTCTTCATTTTTATTCTGTAGTAACAATGAAAGTTTGAGTTTTTTTGTTAAATATCGAACTTCTCCATTTTTGTAATTTGGACTTCTTGATTATTTCTTTTAGTAACAGAAATATCCTAGTTTTGTAATAAATGTTGGACCGTCCATTTGTTTAAATTTGAACTTCTAGAGTTTTTAAATTTAGAAACTTTGAAAGTCCCTTTTTATGAATTTTTGAGCTTCTCTATTTTTAAAATTTGAACATCTTGTTTTTTATTTTTAGAAACATTGAAATATCCACTTTTCTAAGTGTTTCTTTTACTTTTGAACTGCTTTGTTATTTTTGTTTGAACTTCCTATGATCCTCTTGTGAGCGGATTTGGATTTCCCATTTTTACACATCGAACTACTGCATTATTTTATTTTGAACTTCTTGTTTCCATTCTTTTAATAACAAGGAAATTTGAATTTCGTATAAACATTAAACTACTCCTCTTTTTTAATTTGGACTTCTTGGTTTTGTTTCTTTCAGTAATAGAAAAAATCCTAGTTTTCTAATAAACATCAAGCCACTCCATTTTTTAACTTAAACTTCTAGTTCTTTTTAACCTTTTATGTACCTTTTCATCATTTTAGGTACATTTTTTTCATTGATGGGTTTGATTTTTCCAACCTCCCGAATTTGGTTTATTTATATGCATCAACGTTCCTGGGGGAGAATATTTGAACAAATTTTAAATTATCATTATGTTACATGTGGGCTCTGCATTTTTACTCCTCGGGGACGACCATATAAGCATCAGGAATTCAAGAACATGTACTTTTTAGTTCATCTTTTTCAGAAATGCACCCTTTTACTCTATGCGAACTTCAACTTTTTTATACATGAACTTTATTGTGGATTTCATTTTATTTCTGCATGCAAATTTCGTACATGAACTTTTTATCGTATTACATATTTTTTGAATCTTGTCAATTCTTATTTTTGAACTACTTTCTATTTCTATTATATACACAAAAAGGAGATCTCAAAATCTGAAAAAGTGTCGAAAGTAATAACACAGCGAATTATCTTTCAGATATCAACCAATTCACTAATAACTACTCACGGAAGTTCAAAAAAGAACTAATAGATATTCACGGACATGCTTCATGCACCAACAGAAAAATGCATTTTTTATTAAAATCAATAAAAGCCAAAATGTCTATATATCTCTGCGACATAGCCCAACTAGGAGGTACTTTTCATCCTTAGCCCCCAGGGCATGATCATACAAATAGAGGAACGCATCAATTCTTGATTTTCCACGCATAAGAAATGTGAACATTATTTTTGTTGCAGACATAAAACATCTCTATAATTTTCAACAAAGTCTCTGTTGCGCGTCTGATTCAATAGCGTAGGGAGGGTAGGGACCGGGTGACTTCCATGTACTGAAGCTCGTGCTATGCTCGGCCTCAAAGTTTACTCTGTACATTTTTGTAGTTTGCAAAAAATTGCTTGCTAGTTAATCTAACAAAATTCTAAATGAATCAGATCATAGGACATAGGGTTTGAGAAGTGATCGAGCTCCTGGCCGTGAAATCTCAACCTCTACTTTTCCTCAGCTTCGCGGTTGTGCTACAAGAACAGAATGACGACAACTTGCAAATACCCACAAGAAGATAAGGTTGGAGGCATCTCTCTCGGCACAGAATGGCTTTTCCAGAAAAAATCCTTGATGGTCGCCACCTGAAACAAGACACCGCCGTTGATGACAATTTGTGATTACATGTACTTGTAATCCCAACTGCATTTAGAAGACCAAGTATCCACAGTAGGTTCAAGATTTTCAGGCATATGTACCTGCAGGTCGAGACCTCCTCCAGCTGCAGATCGAGACCCCCCCCCCCAGCTGCAGGTCGGCCAGTGGGACGGGGATTGGGGAGGTGAGCGGGACTGGACCCGGACACCGCTGCCATCGCTGGTTAGGGGGAGATCTTTTGAGCGATGCAGGAGACAATACAAAGGCGCTAGTGGAGATTGGCCGGTCGCGGGAGTAGCAGTTGACCTGCAGGAGCAATTGACCGGTCGCGGAGAGGTGCTGCGAGGATGAGTGGCGGCAGGAGGCTCGTCGGGGCCAAGGGCAAGGGACGGCTGTAGGAGATGCGTCTGGGGTCCCGGTGGGAGCGACAGCGGGTGGCGCGCTGGAGCCAGGCGGTCAGCAGTGGGTGGCGCGTCGAGGTCGTGGTGGTCGTGGAGGGTGGCGCGTCGAGGCAGTGGGGGCAGTGGAGGGTGGCGCGCCGGAGGCAAGGGGTCGGTGCCGGGCAGCGCGTCGAGGCATCGGAGGGTGGCGCCACAGCTAGGGGCCAGTGGCTTGCCGGAGCTAGGGCGGCGGTGGGTGGTCACGAGGATCGGGGCAGAGAGGTGGTGTGGTGGATCGGCGGTGCGTGATGGTGCAGGGGGATCCAGGGGGAGAAGGTGGCCCCGCGGGCGGATTTAGGGGGAGGCGGCGCGGTGGCCGGATCCGATGTTGGAGGTGGCGTGTCGGTCGGTTTCATGCCAGGTGCGGCGTGGCTCGGCGGTGGACGTAGTGGTGGGGGTGGTGGATGGTGGACGAGGGAGTGGTTGGACGAGGGGGCTCTGTTTGTTTAGTTCAGGAACATCCCTGCGCCTTCTATATAGGCGCTCCGTGATCCAAATAGTTATTCTAATTCTAGGATTAGAATAGTGCCACCCTATATATATTTGGATCACGGGGCCATATATAAGAGCAGCGGAGGTGTTCCCGAACTCCTGAACCCGTAGAAAAGAAAAGAAAAATGCAATGCCCATGCCCACTCCTCCACGATCTCCTCCCCGATCCCCAACCTCCCGCTGCCACAACCGCCTCCTCCCGCCACCAGCCCCTGGCTCCGGCATGCCTCCTGCTGCTGGTGCTGGCACACCTCCCACCCCCGGCCACCCTGGCCCTATCGCCGGCCCTCGACCCCGACGCCCCTCCCGCCACCGGCCATCCCGACCCCGAAGCGCCTCCCTCCGTCGGCCACCCTGGCCTAGGATGCGGCCGCCACGCTGCCTTCTTCCTCCAGGTCCAGCCGCCATGACGCCTCCTCCTCCTCCCGGATCCGCTCGCGGGACCATTGCCGCCGCCTAGTATCGGCCCACACCGTCGCCATCAAAGCTTCTTGCGCCCTGCACATCAGATCCCGCCGCCTGGCGCATCCCTGACATCACCAAGGAGCCCCGTCACCTACCTCCCTCAGCTGCCCCGTCCCCCGTACCCAACCGCGGGGATCCGGTTTCGGTCAATAAGCAGCTCATCGCCGGTGATGGGCTACCTCACTCAAGCTGTCACATTAGGTACATGTGTCTGTGTGTATTCGGAGCCAAGCTGATGTGTATGTGTATGTAGACCAAGTGTTGGAGCAGTGGTGCCCATTGGTGGAGGAGAGCAGCAACAAGGGGATTGTGGTGCTCGTCACCAGCCAGAATGAGTGGGACATCACCGGCGGCCTGGCCTTGGTGCAATTGACGGAAGTCCAACTTCAAGAGCAAGGAGGATATGGAGGAGAAGTGCAGGCAGTTCATGCTCGTTGTCGGCAGCCTGCTCGTCATCGCCTTCGTCGTGCCCATGGCGTAGTACTACACCTACATCTCCAAGAAGTATTCGAGCGGCGTGCAGTGTACAGTAGCGTGTAGTGTACATTACAGTATTTTTTTAATCCCCCACTTTGTTGTTTGATTGGAGATTTAGAAGTGAACATAGAGAGATTAATGCAAGCGCGCCGCTATGCATCTGTGCCAGAGAACCTGAACTTCAAAGAACCTGAACTCTCTCTGAATTGTTGTGGATTTTTTTTCGTTCAGAGGCAGGAGGAAGAGAAGACAGCAATCAACACACACGTTTTGAAAAAAATTATTCAAAAGTCAAGAATTTTTATGACCTGGTTCAGTGGATCCTCTCTTCCTTAGTTTGTCAGAAAATTGAAGTCCATGTATATGGAAAATTGATGATTGCGTGTGTATACCGGGGAGCACAAAAAAACTGTCACTGACCAAGGGCCACTGATGCTGAGCTTCTGTGCAGTGGGTACTTGAAATTCTATGTGTATAAACAGATAGAAGTTCAAATATAACAAATGAAAAAGTTCAAAAATATTTAACACGAAAAATAAATTCCCATAGAAGTTAATTTTTTTAAAATTCGCATAGTGCATTTCTCAAAAAGGATGTACTACAAACTACATATTATCTAATTCTGGAAGTTCAAATTAAAATAACATAGAAGTTCAAAGTTTATTAAAATCCTAGGATTTACATGTTCGAAAAACAAAAACAAACAGTGCCATTTTTGGCATTTAAAAAACAAAATATAAGCGGTGATGAATTTTGACAAAACTCTCTACACGCAAAAGTTTCTCCTATTCCATACCCTTTCAACAGGATGTCATATGATCTATTCCGTTAAACGGATCAAAATTTTGGGCCACTGCGAAAATGGAGCATTTTGATGTTCGCAACGAAAACTTGGATCATTCCGGCTACTAAAGAATAAAACATAGAAGTTCAAATTAAAAAAACTAAGAAGTTCCTATTTAAAAACTTGGATTTTTATCGCTACTAAATAAACAAATAAAACCGAGAAGTCCCAAATAAAATACAGAGTAGATCGATGTATACAAAAACAGAGAGAAGTTCAAAGCAAAAAGAACAAGCAGTTCAACTACTACATCAAGTGTGTTTTATATAAGAAAAAGGAATAAAAAGACAATGTCTGAAAAGACTTTTGCTAGAAGTTCACGTGGTTGGCCCAGGAATGTTCAAAAATTCTTGTGAAGGAGGTTCTCCGTGTATTTACATATGCAAAAATACACAAAAAATGTTGTGCAAGAATTTGATGAACGAGTGAGGAATTACGAACAACAAATACGTGACAGAAGTTCAACAAGAAAACAGTGAGTCGTTCAACTAGTACACCGAATGCGTTTCAGATAAGAATAAAAAGAATAAAAAACTAAAATCCTAAAAGGGTTGTTGCAAAAAGTTCACGTGCTCCTCCGGGTGAAGTTCAAGGTTGCTAGTGCGAGACGTCCTACCTTCAGTTACATGTTAAAAACAGGCAAAACGATGTTGTTTTTGCCATTTTTAAAACTGATCTCAAACGACAGCAAATTTGTAACACCTTTCTACATGAAAAACTTGCTCCTATTCATAAGATTACAAACGGTATATTATATCCTACATTCTGATGTACCGTTTAAAAGTTTCGTGTATACCAATTAAAACAAGTTTTTGTGTATCGAAAAGATTCTTTTGAACCGTCACGAGTATGAAAAAATGATCATCACGTGAAAGTTGTTGTTTTCAACAGCTTTCCATCGGTATATCATTTGCTCAATTCCGGTAAGTGGTTGGGGAGTTACGGGTAAAATACAACACGTGAAAAACAGAGTGAAGTTCATAAAGAACTCCTCCAGAAGTTCAACCTCTTCACGAAGTGCATTTTCGGAGACTCCTTTTTTTCGATGAAGGCAGAACGCATGATCTCAAAAATTCAGATTGATAACTGCCAGAAGTTCACGTACTACACGGTGTGCATTTTGTACTAAAAAAGAATGAAAATGCAAAGCCTAAAGTTTTGTTGCTAGAAGTTCAAGTGCTCGACCCGAGAAAGTTCAAAAATTCTTGTGAGAGAGGTTGAACAAACATACGTGACCGAAGTTCAAGCTGAAAACAACGAGAAGTTCAACTGCTGCAAGGAATGCATTTCAGGTGAGAATAAAAGTATAGAAAAATAAAAGCTTAAAAGGTTTGTTGAAAGAAGTTCAAGTGCTCTGTCCGGGGAAGTCCAAAAATTCTTGCGAGAGAGGTTCACCTTGTATTTCCCTGTTCAAAAACACAAAAAATAAATTGTTTTTCGCATTTTAAAATAATTCTCTCAATCCACAAAGAAGTTCAGTTATTTTTTGGGAGCAATTTGATTTCAAAAAGAAAATAAAAAAATTTCAAATTATAAAAAATGGAAAAAGTTAATGTACTACATGGTTTGTGTTTAATATGAGAAAAATGAATTAAAAGGCGAGGTCCAATTTATTTTGTTATAAGTTCATGTCCTCGGTCGGAGAGAGTTAAAAAATTTATTGTGAGAGAGGTTTGTACAAAACTAATATCATTTGTGTAACACTAACGAATAGATGAGAAAATTACAAACGAAAATACGTCACAGAAGTTCAACATGAAAATGGCATAAAGTTCATTAGAAAACTCAGATTTTCCTCATTATTAAAGAATGGAAACAAGAAGTTCAAAAATAAAATAACAAGAAGTTCAACTTTTAAAAATAGAGCGCTTCAAAATTTCGTAAAAAGAGATTAAGAAATAAAATCAGGAAGTCCATATTAAAAAATGGAGAAGTTCGATGGTTATAGAAAACTCAGATTTTCCTCGTTATTGAAGAATGGAAACAAGAAGTTCAAAAATAAAAAACAAGAAGTTCAACTTTTAAAAATATAACGCTTCAAACTTTCAAAAAAAATTAAGTAATAAAATCAGGAAGTCAATATTGAAAAGATGGAGAAGTTTGATGATTATAGAAAACTCAGATTTTCCTCGTTATTAAAGAATGGAAACATGAAGTTAAAAATAAAATAACAAGAAGTTCAACTATTAAAAATAGAGCGATTCAAAATTCATAAAAAAGGATTAAGAAAAATCAGACTAAAAATTCATAAAAAGACTCAAATATTTTCACGTAACCGAGAGAGGTTCAGGTTGATAACTGCAAGAAGTTCATGTACTACACGGTGTGCATTTTGTATTTAAAAAAGAATAAAAAAACAAAGGCTAAAATTTTGTTGTTATAAGTTCAAGTCCTTCGTCAGAGAAAGTTAAAAAAATTATTATGAGAGAGATTTGTACAAAAGGAATATCATTTGTGTAACACTAACTATGGATGAGAAAATTACAAACGAAAATATGTCACAGAAGTTCGACTGAAAACAACAGGAAGTTCAACTATTATGGTGGATGAATTTCAGATGAAAAACTTTGAAAATCATTGCGAGCATGAAAAAACGATCAACACAGGAAAGTTGCATGTTTACAACAGCTTTCCACCGGTATATCACTTGCTCAATTTCGGTGAGTGTTCCGGTGAGTGGATGGAGATCTACGGAAAAAAATCACGTGAAAAACAGAGTGAAGTTCTGGTAGACATGCCGAGAAGTTCAAGTTCTTCACGAGGTGCATTTTCGAAGAATCTGTTTCGCGATAAAGGCAGAACGAATGATCTCGCCATTTTTGAAATTACTTGAAAACAGTTAGGAATGAGAGAAAACTATCAACATGAAAAAGATTCGCATTTTCCTTAACTTTTTCAACGGTATATTATTTGCCCCATTCCGATAAAGTTTGTAGAAATTATTGCGAAAATACATTTTTAGCCATTTTCAAAACTGACTTAAAACAGTAAGGTATTGGGAGAAACAATATATACCAAAAAGTTTCGCATTTCCTCAAGCTTTCAAACGCCAATCATTTGCTGCATTCGGTCATACGGTTAAAAAAATAGATCAAAAATACGAACTCGGTGGAACTTGTACCGTTTTATAAATTACTCTTAGACCGTTCAAAATTAGAAAAAACTTTCTACATGAAAAATTAGCGCATTTTCATAATCTTTCCAACGCTATATCATTTGCCTCAATTGGATTAGCCATTTAGAAATGACATCGAAAATACGAACTCGGTTGTTCGGTTTGTGAAATTTTACGATTTTCCAAATTACTCTTCAACCATAGAGAATTAGAGAAAACTTTCAACATGTGGAAGGAGCGGGTTTGCAGCGGCTTTCCAACGCCATATTATTTGTCTCATTCTGATAATCGATTTAGAAATGCGGTCGAAAATATGATTCACGTTTTTTGTGTGAAGAAAAAATGGTTTTCAAAACTGCCATTAAACCGCTTACAATTTGCCAAAAATTTATTTTGGGTCATGATACTGGTCTCCATAGCTTTCCAACGGTATATCGCAAGCCCCATTTGGACACCTTTTAGCTGAAGTTCAACCTAGTACTCGGGGAAAGTCAGGCGCGTTACTCGGGAAGTTCATGTTTGATCAGAATATTATTCCGATCCCGTGATCAGAATAGTGTTTATATGTGTAACACTTCTGCACAGCACGCTCAACACGAGAGCACTGCACTTTCTATAGCAAGAGCACTGCAATACACACTAGTGAACCTCATGTCGGAAAAAACTGGAAGCCGTGTTTTTTTGTTACTATTTTTGCTCTAATTTTTTAACCGTTTATCGGAACAAGGCGTATAATATAACGTTGGAAAGCTATGGATTAGGCGCAACTTCTCATGTTGAACACTTCTCGAGATTCCCCGCGGTTTAAGAGCAGTTTCAAAAACGGTGCGACGGATGATGAGTGGCTGCGAGCGTATTTTCGTGATATTTTCTAAACCGCTCATCAGAATAAAGAATGATACGCCGTTGGAAAGATATCGTCGAGGCGCATATTTTTCATATCTATTATTTTCTCTAATTCATTACGGTTTAAGAGCAGTTTCAAATTTACTAAATCGCGGAATTACGTTTTTTTGAAATTTTTGCAATTTTTGGTACTGTTTTCGCTCTAGTTTTTGAACCGTTTGTCAAATCGAGGCATGTAATATGTCGTTAGAAAGCTATGGACAAGGCGCAACTTTCATATGTAGAAATGTTTTTGAGATTCCTTACAGTTTTTAGTTAATTTTGAAAATGGTGTGGCTGACGATGAGTGGCAGCGGCCGTTTTTCGCAAAATTTTCACAAACCGCTAATCGAAATGATTCAAATGATATGCCGCGGAAAGATATCGACGATACACTACTTTTTTTAATGTAGATTGCAATCTCTAATTCCTTACGGTTTAAGAACAGTTTTAAAATTACCAAAACACGAACACTGTTTTTCGCGACACCCAAATCTTCATGTGGATTTCATCAGACAGAAGAACGCATTGCTTCGAACAGAAAACCACACTGCATCAGACAGTCAAGCGAACTTCATGATTTGTCTTGTCAGGCATAAATTTTCTCACATGAGCTTTTTGTGAGTTTTTGTTGTCATTTTTTTATGAAATACAAAAGAATGCACTATTTCGGACGGAAAACCGCACTGCATCAGAGAGTCAAGCGAACTTCATGATTTTCTTGTCAGGCGTAAATTTTCTTAGATGAGATTTTGTGAGTTTTTGTTGTCATTTTTTATGAACGACAGAAGAACGCACCGCTTCAGTCTGAAAACCGCACTGCATGAGACAGTCAAACAAACTTCATTATTTCTTTCTGTCGGACGTAAACTTAAAGTGAACCTCATGACTTTTTGTTGCCTTTCTTCTTATTTTTTTCATCGACAAAGTGATTGCTTTGGAGGGCAAACCGCACTGCAATGTCTTCTAAGAGGAGTACACACATTTTTTTCTTTGCAGACAATCGACCGCACTGCTTCATTTGAAAAACCGCACTTCATCAAATGGTCAAGTGAACAACATTATTTTTTGTCGTTTCTCTACCATTTTTCATTTCGGGTTTCCACATTGGCGAGCTATACATGTGCGAATAAGCGAACCACACGGTCGAGGGAAATGAACCGCAACACAATTCGAAATGAACTTCTTTTGTAAACAAAATCTTTTTATATACATGCATGAAAAACATCACAGTCATATTCTTTCCCCCACATTCATATCTTCTTTACACAACCATGGCATCTTTTTGTCTCACATCTAAACGGCTAAACCCATCCCTGCAAGCAGCGCACAAGAGCACTGCATAGCCAACAGCGTGAGCTGTCGCGCTCCTTGTGCACTACACGTTAACACACGAACGTAGCCATCCTTTGCTAACTGAATTGCACAGCGGAGTGTACTGAACATCTTGCTGAAAACAAAAAAGCGAATGGCACAAAATCAATTAGGGGCGGTAAGAACTGCAGAAGTCAGCCAAATTACATCACCATGCCTGCGCTGTGCTGCACTACATCATCGCCAGAGCCGAACTGCACTCCTAAGAAGATCGGATCTCACCCGCCGATAGCTAGTGCCGTCGCCGAGGGGAGGGGTAGAGATTGAGATAGAGGGGACTGGGGTCACCGGGTCGGTGGGTGCCGGCAGTATCTCGCGGTGGAGTACACCGACACCTTTTTTGCCTTGCTGGTACGCCATGGGAAGACAACCGCCGGAGGAGGAGGAGGGCGGGGTTGCTGGCGATCTGCAGATTGGGGAGGAGAGAGCTGTGGGGGTTGTGGTGGCGAACTGCATCGTGTTGCAGGGGAGCTAAAGCAGAGGAGAGGGTGCTGGAGCTGCACAAGTGACACAATCGAGCTGCAAACGACATGTCGAGTGTACCACACGCGCCGCCCCAGCGAACTGCACACATAGTGGAAGAGGACGCGGTGCCCGCGCGACATGATGCAGGCGAGTCTTAGCCGGAGTAGCTCCTGCAACAGTGAAGATTAGGAAAGGTGGAAGAAAGGAAAAGGGGAAACAGGGGCAGTGCTCACCTAAGGATCCCCGCTGGTCAGTACTAGGATTCCACCCAGTACTACGCTGTCCCATGGGACATACTTCTCGCCCCCGTGGGCTGAGCTGCACGCGACACCCGCAGCGGCCGAAGCTAACAGTTGCGCTTGGACGTAGACAAGGACGAGAACAAGGGGAGGAGCAGGACTCCGGCCGTCCGATGGTGGTGCTGCCGTTTCCCTCCTTGTGCGCCTCCCGACGACCAAGATTGTGCCACGCACGAGATCCACGTTCCATGGATCCAGTGAACCCGGTGGCCGAATCTGGCGTGAGATAGGGCATGGCAAGGCGGAGATTGACGGAATCCGGCCAGAGGAGAGGGGAGGCCCGTCGGTGATGGGGATACAGTGCACAACCGCCGAAGGGAAGATGGGGGGCTGGTTGCCGCACCCATGGCCATCGCGATTGATTTTGGTGGCTTAAATGCGCGTCAGGGGCCAGTGGCTGCTGAAAATCAGTGGTTGGATGTTGTGCCATGGGCCAATGGTGGCCGTATCCGGCAATTGAAGCGGCGCCGGGGGATGTGGTGGCCGGATCTGGTGGTTAAGGCCGCGCCGGGGCCCATTGGTGGCGGATCTTGCCATTACCGATGGTGGCACGGGAGAAAGAGGGGGAGGGTGGCGGCGTCGTAGACGGTGGTGCGTGGGGTTGGGGAAAGGTGCGGCATTGGGGGGTAGTGGTCGGAGAAAGGTAGAGGGGTGGGGATGCCGGCGTTCGTAGGGGATTATGGGTATGCCGGCCGGATCAGGAGGTGGGAAAGGGGGTGGTCGAGGCAGCACGTCGGGTAGGGTGGTGACATGTTGGGGTGGGGCGGCCGGCGGCTAGGCTCCTCCGGTGTGGCTCCGGCGCACGGAAGAAGGTGGTAGGAGGGCGGTGGTTGGGGAGGAAGAAGGCTGGAGGTGGGCACGGGATGCGAGAAGGTGTGCAGGCCAGCAGAGGTTGGTGGGATGTGGAGAGGGGGGAGTGGGTCTGCTCGTAGTTCGTTTTGTGTTGTGCTAGTTGGTTCGAGAATCGAGAGGTGTTAGCAGAATAAGAGGTATTGTTAGCAGAATAAGGTCTTAATGGGTGTTGTTAGAATAGACCCACCATATATATATATATATCAAAGGACTAAATCAACATTGCGAAGATAAACCACGAAGATAAATCAGTGTTGAAGACAAATCAAAAATGCAGTTAATGCAATCATGATACCAAAAGAAAATCTTCAAGAAATTTTGTTGGTGGCGTTACCCACTGTATAGGAAGTATGAGACCCAGACACGACGCACAATTATCGTGGCGCTCCGAAGTCAAATTCCGCGTTCACGTATTCACACTTAGAGTGTATGTCTTCATTGATTGAAGATATACGTTACTTCATGTGTTGCACATCTAAGTCATCAACATGCATAAGCGTTAGGATGTGTGTCCAATCATAGGACATTTGAGGATTCTAAGATATTTAGCTCACACCGCAACTTGCAAAACCTTTTCTCATCCAAGGGCTTTGTGAAGATATCTGCCAATTGCTCTTCAGTGTTGATGTGAATGACATCAATATCTTCTTTCATTAAATGATCTCTGAGAAAGTGATGACGGATCTGAATGTGCTTTGTCTTCGAGTGCTAAACTGGGTTGTTGGCAATCTTAATGGTGCTTTCATTGTCGCGGTAGAGTGGCACATGCTTCAGGTGGATGCCATAGTCCTCGAGAGTCTGCTTCATCCATAGAAGCTGAGCGCAACAAGATCCAGCAGCAATGTATTCAGATTCAGAAGTGGAGAGAGATACACTGTTCTGCTTCTTTGAAGACTAACAGATAAGAGATCATCCAACAAAGTGACATGTGCTAGATGTGGACTTGCGATCAACCTTGTCACCAGCATAATCAGCATCTGAGAATCCAACTAGACCAAACTCTGAGCCCTTTGGATACCACAATCCTAGTGTTGGGGTGTAAGCCAAATATCGAAGAATTCGCTTCACAACTAAGTGATGCAATTCCTTTGGTGCCGCTTGAGGCGCACATGCAAACGCTAAGCATTATATCTGGCCTAGATGCCCATAAATAGAGTAAAGAAATTGAGCGGTATACCTTTTGATTGAGCTCTTTACCATTGTCGCCGGGACCCAATTGACTTTAGTTGGCATTTGCGTCGTGTACCCTTTGCAGTCTTGCATTCCAAACTTCTTCAGGCAATATTTGAGATATTTTTCTTGTGAAATGAAGATGACATTGCTCTGCTGGCGGATTTGAAGACCAAGGAAGAATTTCATCTTGCCCATCATGGACATCTGATATTGCTCTTGCATCATATGCCCAAACTCATCACTGTATCACTTGTCAGTGCAGCCAAAGATAATGTCATCCACATAGATTGGGCATACAAATAGTTCACCATCATATTTCTTCGTGAAGAGTGTGGGATCTAGGGAACTAGGTTTGAAGCCTTTGCTCTTCAGGAAGTCTTTGAGTGTGTCATACCACGCTCGAGGTGCTTGTTTGAGGCCATATAGTGCCTTGTTGAGCTTGTATACCATATCAGGACGCTTTGGGTCTTCAAAGCCAGGTGGTTGAGCAACATACACTTCTTCAATTTTTTCGTTGACAAAATCGCACTTTACGTCAATTCGGTACAGAAGAATGTTGTTGTGGTTGGCATAGGCTAGCGGAATACGAATGGCTTCAAGCCTAGCCACATGAGCAAATGTTTCATCGAAGTCAGTCCCTTCAACTTGAGTGTAACCTTGAGCGATGAGACGAGCCTTGTTTTTGACGACTTGAACATGCTCATCCTGTTTGTTGTGATAGATCCATTTGGTGCCAATGATATTGTGCTTGCAAGGATCAGGATGCTTAACTAGCTCCCAAACATTGTTCAGCTCGAACTGTTGAAGCTCTTGTTGCATAGCTTGAATCCATTGAGGTTCCAGGAAGGCTTCATCAACTTTCTTGGGTTCAGATATAGAGACAAATGCACAGTGCCCACAGAAATTTGCTAGCTGTGTTGCTCTTGAACGAGTGAGTGGACTAGGTGCATTGATGCTATCAATTATCTTCTCAATCTGTACTTCATTTGCAATACGTGGATGAACTAGACGAATATTTTGCCCTTGCTGATCATTGTCTTCATCTTCAGCATTGGCTTCAGGCTGAGCAGTGTCTTCGGGTAGATTAGGTGCAAAAATGATGATTTCCTCTTCAGCCTAAGCCTCCGAAAGTATGATTTCTCCAGTACCCATAAGCTTGATAGATTCACTTGGTGCAGCTTCATCTAGCATATTTGGCAGGTGCTCTCTTTGCGAGCCATTAGTCTCATCGAACCGCACATCCATAGTTTCAACCACTTTCTAGTGAAAGTGGTTGAACACTCTGTAGGAGTGCGAATAATTTCCGTAGCCAAGCATAAAACCTTCATGTGCTTTCGGTGCAAATTTTGAAGTGTGATGTGGATCTTTGATCCAGCACCTAGCACCAAATACTCTGAAGTAGCTGACGTTTGGCTTCTTACCAGTCAGGAGCTCATATGATGTCTTCTTTAGGAGCTTGTGAAGATAAACATGGTTGATGACGTGGCATGCAATATCAATGGCTTCAGGCCAGAATTTCCTTGGTGTCTTGTACTCATCAAGCATCGTCCGCGCCATCTCAATGAGGGTTCTGTTCTTGCGCTCCATGATTCCATTTTTCTGAGGTGTGTATGGAGCTGAGAACTCATGTGTGATGACTAATGTATCAAGATAAGTGTTGAGGCCGGTGTTCTTGAATTCTGTGTTGTTGTCACTTCTGATGTGCTTGATCTTCATGCCATAGTTGGTCGTGGTGCGATTGGCGAATCATCTGAAGACATCCTGCACTTCAGTCTTGTAGAGAAATATGTGCAATCATGTATATCTCGAGTAATCATCAACAATGACGAAGCCATAGACACTACAAAAAAATACACTTCCATGATGATACGTGTTTGTCACAGTAGGTCATGTGTTCTGTCATGCATGTACATCCATGACGATTTTATGACAGAATCAAGATAGTCATACCTGTGCTGTCGTAGAAGTGTTCCATGACATTACCAAAATTATCATCATGGAAGTGTCCACTTCCATGATGATAAATCACGCGTCATAGAAGTGCTTTCATCAAGGGTGACCGACACGTGGCATCGACCGTAACGGCTCGCCGTTAAGGTATCGGGTCCAGTTTTGGATTCGATAACCCGTTAACAGCCCGGACCAATGCGGATTTTCCACGTGTAAAATTCTCATTGGCCAACAGAACCACGTGTCAGCTCCTTGTTGGGACAGATGTCATCCACTCATTGGACAGGAGGCGCCTATGATACGTCAACACGTGGCCGGCCCAATAGAGGCCCATTCCAGTGAAAAGGCCGGCCCAGCCAAAGGCCCACCATGTTTTTTCAAGCACTAGTGGGCTGGCCCGTTAACAGTCTGCCATGTTTTGGGTCAAATTGAGTCCCATATCAGATCAGGACCGTTCACAGCCTGCCGAGTTTTGGGCTAAATTATGAGCCATATCGGATCAGGCCCGTTAACAGGCGACTGTACCTTTGGGCCCATTCTAAGACATGTTTGTACTTCAGCCTGTTAAATGCCCGTTTACCAGTTCGACCTGATAATAGTTTTGGCCTGTTAGTGGCCCGTGGAGTATTTGGGACGTTGTCGACCCAGTTTAACTTTAGGCCATTTAACGACCCTCGCAGAAACTGGGCTATTTCTTGTCCGAAGTAACTTTAGACCTCTTAATGGCCCGTAGTCTTCGTGGATAAATTTTAGCCCAACTGGCCTATCGGCTTGTTAATGGTCAGTGTAACAATTGGGCCTAATTACAACCCATGTTGAATCCGACCTGCTTACAGCCCATCTGATAATGGCCCGTGACACTTTTGGGCCTATGGCCCGCGTGGATACTGGCCTGCTTAAAGCCCATAATTTTATTGGGCCAAACGGGCCTGAGATATATTTTGGCATGTTAACTGCTCGTCCTATTTGGGCCAAACATGGGCCTTAGACAGTTTCGACCTGTATTGGCCCATGAATTTTTTGGCTGAACGCTAGCCCAATCTAGGTTTTAGCCTATTAAAAGCCCATTGTATTCTCTGGCCCAGGTGGCCAGAACTTTACTCGGCCTGTTAAAGGCGGGAAACAACCATAAGGTTTAGACCTGCTAATGGCCCAAGATGATTATAGGCCCATGTTTTGGCCCATATGAGTAACGGGCCGCCCTGAAGACCGACAACACTGAGATCCATTGAACCTTCCGGCCTAAATTACAACATACCGACCAAGAATATACCTAGACTATACAACTAAGAAACTACAACATATTACATCCCCTCGGCATTAAAGTTCGCCACCAGTGATAATAAAGGGCAACCAGACAGCATATTACATAAACTGGGCAGGTCACCACCAGTGGAAGTTAACAGGCGGACAAAATAATAGACAGAACTGACAACACTTCAACATAGTTCAAGAAAGGTTAGCCCGGCGCAGCAGCTGCAGCGCAAGCAGCTTAGCAACCTAATGAGACTGCGCTTCTTTGGCGCTCATATCCACCAACTTAAGCTGCATAGCATCAATAAACGTCCTATACTTACGGTTAATCTTGCATAGATTGGAGTTCCAGTCGTATTTGAGCGAAAGCATGTATTTCTGCCTGAATTTTAGACTAAAGAAGTCGAACAGATTCATGCGGCGACTTCATCGAGCTTGTGTCACTGAGTAAGTTTGACACTACATCAAGATGCGACTTCGTGGTCGTATCCCTACCCTCAATATGTTTTGCCTTCTCCTCTGGAATATGTGTTAGAGGGACAAACAATGGGTTCGTCTCACTATCATTGTGACAGTTCTTCCTAGAAGCAGTGTTGTCACCCTGAAAGAGAAACAAGTAGGTAAATAGCAGGTTTTGCATGTATAAGCATCAGCGCTATCAATTCATCTCATTTCTTTGTCAGAAATAAAATGACATGGTTTAAAATAAC
Source organism: Triticum urartu (assembly GCF_056163025.1). Lineage (NCBI taxonomy): Eukaryota > Viridiplantae > Streptophyta > Magnoliopsida > Poales > Poaceae > Triticum > Triticum urartu. Next base: position 174,147,016 of record NC_141874.1, on the reverse strand, counting down.
ATTAACATAATAGGCATTGTTCATAGTTAAGATGGCAGGAAATGGCATTATGCAGGAGCGGCTAGCTTCACCAGACCACTAGATTACAGATCAAGAACACAAGCATAGATGTAGTTCTAAACAACATATAAGCATGAATGGTGAGTGTACTGTCAATTTATACCATTTCAGATTGGTAAATAAAGAGACACGATTTAAATTACATTAATATAATATGGCATTGTTCATAGTTGAGACATAACAAGATATGCCATTGTGCTGTTGTTGGTAGTCTCACCACACCACTGGATTACAGATCAAGAACACAAGCATACACATAGTGCTAAAGAGGATAACTTGCTATGTTTAGTTTAATTTACATGGTACGAATAAGGAACTAGATTGTACAACTAAAGACTGAAATTGAGAACGACAAACTTATGTTTATGTACTTCTACTTTATAAACTTTGAATAAGAAATTTGATGCAGACGACAAAAATAAACAACATTTGCACTCATAGCTATCCAAATATAAACAACGAAGTTTGAAGGCTCGAGGAGGACAAACTTACATTAGTAGTGAAGACATGCTCTATAAAGGCCTTGTCCATATTGATGGGGGGCAATTCAATAAGTTTACCTCACACTCTTCTTCAAGAGTATTGCCTTTATTCTACATTTTGTTAAGAGTAAATATAGATGTGAAAATATAGGAACAAATGGCGATTATTTAACTTAAGATGAGTACAAATATAAATACAGCATACAGGCAGAAGGCACTGACAAGAGCAATGCGGAGCTAAACTTGTTCAGTAACATTGGTTTTATTCAATATTTTGGCAAGAGTAAATGTAGATCTAATGTGTAGAAAAATGGAGGACAAGGGAAAATAAGCTGCAAAGTGTACATGAAGAACTAACCGACAAATACAAGGACAACAGATACTTACAAGAACAATGCAGAACTAAATTTCTTCATAGGCATTGGGTTTATTCTACATTAATTTAAGAATTAATATAGATCTGATAATTTGGAGCGGATAAGCAAGCTATAATGCACAATGATGTCACATAATCCACCAGGTATGAATGTAAGGACAATGATAGGACAATAGGTACTCACAAGAGCAAAGCAACGACCAGCATAGTTGTGATATCCTAGGTTTTGCGGCGCTGGTTCTATCGCTAATATACGTTGGGTGCTACATGATTTCTCCGGTAGCACCACCTTTTTCAAGGACTTTTCTTGTACTCCTTCAGGTTCTGCAATCACCCTCTTCCTTTTGGATGTCTGAAACACAAGAACAACATTTGAATGGAAAAACATGGTATGAAGAAAAATGGAATAGGTGTTGATAATGGATGGACATGGAATCTTCACATATATCATGAGTAAACTAAGCAGATGGCAGTGCAACGAAGCAAAAGAAATGCAAGACACCTTATGCAAGATATGTGCAACCAATAAAACCTTGCCAAATTAGAACAGGCACCTTATTGGGTGAACAGGATAGGCCATCTGCCTTTGACTCCTTGAGCTCATAATAGTCATTAGGATCATATTCTGAATACGAATCTATAGGTCGGGAGCATGTGGGTTTCATTGCATCCACAATGGACCTCAATCCCTTGATGCCAAGTTTGTTATCCATCGAACTGTTCTGCAATATTCTTCTGATGTGCGCATTCTTATATTCATTATGATTATGTACAATATCTGTAAAGCATGAAAAGACAAATAGTAGTGAGATTATCTTTGTAATGCAGAGGATATTGTAATATAATAGAGGCTCCCTATAAACCCTTGTGTGCTATCACTGGATTCTGATGAGAGAGCCCATGTATGATGTAAAATGGTGAGTAGATTAATATAATCTGGCACGACTACACAAAAAATAGGCTCCCTGCTGGGGGCCCCAGATGTAAGGACAGTCGGCAGATGGTAGGTTCATAATATACCGTATAGAAAGTTTATTGCCAAACATGATAACAAGAGCGCAGAGCCAGTAGGCAGATCATAGTGTAGATAATAGGGGTACACCATAACCACCATAAATAAATCGGGAAAGGAGGACTGGCTGGAAAACATAGGGTTTTGCCGCTACTAATATACAGCCTATCGGTCACCTACGGGCCAACTCTATTCATCTGAAGGCGCACAACTGTTACTATCAGTTTAGTCTATCAAAGACCGCGCGGCTCCCACCATTTCTGGGGTATTATGGCAGACCAACTCGAAGTGCAAAATCATTTAGCAGATCTGGCCCAATAGAGGTGTCGACTGCAGATGTCCCTGCTCCCCTTCCTGAGAAGGAACATATTGTGCTTCCCATATAGAACACCGCGCGGGCCGCCGGCCGAACCACCGACCCCCATCGTCTGTGTTCCTCTGCCACCACCACCGCCCAGCCCCGCCCCCACCCGCCTCGAGTTTTATTCATTCGGCGAGGCCCCGCCACCGCCCCGCACAACCACCGTCCCCACCCGAGCCCCTTCCTTCACATCGGCAAACTCCGGCGAGCTCTCAAAAATTGACTGACCCAATTTTGAAATTTAGTCTACTGTCATTTAACTATTGTGGAATATAAAAGGGGAAAACCATAAGCATTGCGAGTATAGTGTTGAGCGTGCCATGGCGGATCTGAAGGTGCAAATCAAACAATGGCAACTTCGCAACCAATGTTCGCTTTCAACTAACAAGTAAGTGATGGACAAGAAATCAGAGTAAAGCAGTGGCGATATATTTTCTTGCTGCGATAAATAAGTTGAGCAGATTCGAAAGAGTACCACCTCTAGTGCGGCACCGTGTATGCATCTTCTGACAATTTGATGGTGCTCCGGTAGCAATGGCTGTCGGCGGCGTGGAAGCAGATCTAGGAGGGTAGACGGTGGCAGCGGGGCGCAGTGGACGAGACGGTCGTGGGAGCGACGCCGGCAAGGTGGACGACGGCGGGGATGAAGCGAGAGGACGGGATGCAAGGATCCTGGTCCGAAGCCGTGGATGAGAGAGGTCGATCTCTTGTAATGGCCGACGGTGTCAGGGTATCAGCTCCGGCATGGTGGAGGAGGATGGCGGTGGATTGGGTGGCGGACGGGGGAGGCTGGGGTGGAGAGGGTGTTTTGGCGCCCACAGAGTACGAACGGGGAAATGGAGGGAGAGAGGAAGGGGGAACCATGTCTTCATGGCGCGCTTGTCTCAAATGCGAGGAAATTTACAAACTTAGCCCCTGTTTAAAAGTTCCTACATCACAGTAATATTAGTCGGTTGGGGATAGGACGGTAATCTCGCATACACCGAATATTTGCCGACGAGAGTTTCATTTTGGCGCCCACCGTGTATGAATCGGGGAGGGAGTCGATTTTGGCCGAGGAGACACTGTGTTTTGGTGCCCACCATGAATGAATCCGGGTGACAGGCGGTTATGTCACGTTTGAGTGAAATTACAAACCTACCCCTATCGAAACCTATAGAAATTGAGCCGATAGGCTTTGCGTGGCAGGGATAGGCAGTAATTTCCATCTCGCAGATTTGGTTTCGGGCGGTTACTGCGACTTTCCCCGTTTCGTTCAAATTTTTGCGGAGCAAAAGTGCACGTTTACCATGCCAACTCAATTCGAATCCAGTTTGTATTCTATTTTTGTTCGAGCATGATCCATTTTCGATTGGAATAAAATTCTAGATACATCATTTTTATATATGTACTTTCAAAAGCACAACACCCTTTATACATAAATATGGTTTACAAATGGCATGATCTCAGGTTCATAAGGCTGTATCCATCTTAATTTGGATTTTCAAATATTTGAAACCACTTTATGTTGAAATCCAATGTACACATTCCTCGCTAACTGTCTCCAATTAATGTGTGTTCCATGCGGGTTTTTATTTTTTTACTTCTCAAACATGTATAATGTGTTTCACACACGCAACATATAGTGTAATCCCCTTTAGACATTAATTGCATATAAACCATGCATTGTCTCTAATTAAAGAATATATGGATCACTAATATTGATAAACTATATAACATCACACGTGTCCCCAAATTCAAATGAATATGCATGTTTGATACAACAATTTGCGTTATGATATTATCGATGTCGTGGTCTCTAGTTTAAATATTTGAATCCCCTTTAATCCAGATATTCGTCTTATATAGGAGTATCTCTCTAGACCTATACACGTTCATCGTCTCTCGGGTATCTCTCGTGCTACCTGTATGTCGACAATGATCTTTTATCTTCGTAACACACTCACGGTACTCTCTCCCTCGACCTCCGTCACTCTATCTGTCTCTAAGTATATCTCGCTCCCTGCTATGTGTCTCTAACTATGATTCTCCATGTGAAATCTCTTTCTCTCACAAAACTCAAACTTCGTCGCCCGGGGTCTCATTTCTCTCTACTATTCCCCTGTGTGCCACTCGCACACACCCTCTCACACAGAGATGTCTTTTGCTCCTTAGGTATGATAAGCTACGACTCTTCCTCTTAAATATCTATTTCTCACACACAAACACAAACTCTGTCTCCCAGGGTCTCATATCTCTCCACCATTCTCTTGTATGTCGCTCACACACACTCTTTCTCCCTAGAGATATCTTGCGTTCCCTCATATGTCTCTCTAGCTATCACTCTCGTTGTGAAATATCTTTCTCTCTCGCAGACACAAAACTCCATCTCTCGGGATCTCATTTCTCTCCGATATTTGTTTGTATATGAGTCACATGCACCCTTTCTTCATCTCTCTCACACCCACACACATAACTCAGCCTTCTGATCCACTTGACTCCTATCTCTAACGCACACTAGCTAGCATCTTTATCTTTCTATTTTTCTGTTTATCCATCAACCTTCTTTCTCGCCCTCACTCTTGCTTCCTATCACACACACTATGTTTGTTTCTCTCTACATGCAGTCAAGTGCCCTCCTTTTATCTTTCTCTCACACACACATAACTTCACCCTCTGAACCACCCGACGGTCATCTCCAACACTCAAACTAGCCGATGTCCCTCTAGCTAGCATTTCCATCTCTATATCTATCTGTAGTTTCTCCGTCAACATTTCTTTCTCGCACGCACTCTTGCTTTCTATCACCCACACTATATATGTCTCTCCATACATGCATTTATATGTTGATCTCTTTTGCACAATCGTTGTGCCTCACTCCCTCTGATCGCCATAGATGCATGCTCCATCCCACGCCACTATCTCTTGAAGACAAAAACACATGCTCAATTGTTGGGCCTTCTTCCCTGCACTCTCACATGCATGCATATTGTCATACCGAAATGTCTCTCCCGTGTCGTTGATCTTATGACTTATGTCTTCTTTCTTTTATCTCGATCATGCACGCGTGCACACACACACACATCCACGTATACATGTATACCTCTCGCACATGCACGTTCAAGGTCTCTTTGTCTCCACACATAGTTAATTACCCTCAACCCTAACGCCACATCGAATCATTCTCTTCTTGTGTGCACATAACTTCCGTCTGGATGGGTAAAACACACACTCACACTTAACAATCTCCTTCTAGCTACCCCCCTCTCACTCTTCCCCTATATCCCCAAAACTAATAAGACCATCCCTTCGTTTAATTCCCGCCTACATGCACCATCGATATATAGTAGTCTTCCTCATTGTCTCTCGAACAAACACGTTCTCTCGATGTCGACTCCTCTCACGCGCACACACCTTCTCTTCCCTCTCCACGGGCCTTTTCTCTCTCGCACCCCATTGTTGGTGCCCTCTGCCATACACATCAGCTCTCTGTGATGAAGCTACGCACACTTAAATTACATCCGCCACCGAGGACCCCATGTCACACACACACCTCCACACACACGCACGCACCCACCCACCCACCCACCCACACAATAAGACTCCATCTCTCACACACAGACGCACCCCCCCACCCCCAGACACACACGCACACACTAAGACTCCATCTAACACACACATGCTCTAGGCGGAGCATTTGTTCCTACCGGCCTTCATCCAACCTTGCTGGTATGATAAACAATCACCTTAATTTACTTGTAACATGGACAAATTCCACTTTACTTTAGTAGTTAGCAAACTTATCATCTCTACTCTTATAAAATATCGAGTTGGTGATGATGGTGTGCCTGCCATCTTGTAAAATAGACCGTCCAATCTATATCTGATGGATAGAAAGCAAACTATGATAATTTTACAAAAGATACTCGCACCTCTCTCCACAACCTCATTGTCGAGATATTAAAAAACGAAGTCTCTGGAACAATCTAGCATGGTGGCCGCTGCCACCTACTGGCGCCGTCCATCCCCATGCCTCCACCCAGTCCGACCACCAGTCACCACCACGCTCCACTCCTCCTCACCTTATCTCTCATCTTTCATTTTTTCGATGAAATTCTCGAGATACCAGTTTTCCGATAAAATTCTCGAGATATCATTAGTTTTTACACATGGGGTTACTCCTGCATGGGTCAATCACAACAGGTGTTTTGTAAAAAAAATGCATATTGATGTTCCGTTCAGTGCACAAGCATCTTGCTTGTAATTATATAATGCAAATCACGACCAGGAAGTGACATTTTTTACACAACCACGTTAACATGGCCACGTAAATCACTAGCTAAAGTGTAATACCATTATACTTATATCCCAATGCAAAAGGTTGAGTACATGTCCAAAGAGAAGAGTCGCACACACGCACTCTGTCTCTCAGAATCTCACACACACCCTAGTTACATGACGCCCACTTAAGTAGACACGTATGTTACAATTTGTGCACCTGCGGGTACACGTGATGGTGCACATTTATTTAAGCCGGACGACGAACCCAAACAGTAGCTGCATTCATTCCCCTCCCGCCGCCTCTTCTCTGATCGCCGTCGCCCGGTAGGCGGTAGCCATGGCCCGGCCGAAGGTAACGACATATGCCATACTCCCGCCGGAGCGACGCTTTAATCTATAAATTTTAATGGTCATGCATGCATCTTTTTGTGCTAGCACTCCTATATAAGGGTGACCTTGTTTCCAAAAAATAAGGGTTGACCGGTCGCTCCCCGCGGACGTGCGCGGGCGGTGGAAGAGGAAGGAGAAGGGAAGCGGGCTGTGGAGTAACGTTTTTTTCCAAAATTTCTTATGAAACCGAGTGCAATAATTGAGTAGTTCTGCAAACTAGCAGTACTACACCTGAAACGGTTCAAAACCAATACTCACTTGCCAGCGCGCGCTTCCCGCGTGAAACGGTCAGCGTCGCCCTGGAGCGTAAGTGCCGCATTAATGCTCGGCCAGAGCGGAGGCGACCTCTCACTGGCGCCGGCTTTGAAGTAGCGCAACGGCCGAGAGAGCGCCGCTTCCCGGTGCACGCGACTGCTCTGCGTCGGGCTGGCCATAGTTTGGAAGAGTCTCCATCATGGGGAGCCACACTAACTGCGATGATATGGATCATTCCATCGATGAAGAACACGTGGGACTGGAACTACGATACAGACATGTACCCAGGAGTGGACGTACGAACCTGAGTAATGTAGCGCAATAAGTGAAGTAGAAAGGCACAAATAGTATGAACATGCATGGCATATAGGCATTTGTCTACTACGTACCACTAAATGTTGTACATGAAATGCACGGTGATGTTATGGAGTACATGCCTAAGTATTCTGCTACTACTATATTAATTGGAGGCACATATTAGGTTTTATATTTGTTTACGTGTATGCCCCGAGACCTTCCAACTAGACGTGTCTTTCTCTCTGCGTCGCACTTTGTATCGTTCATACCACTAGTACTACTATGTGTGGTCTCCGACCCAGAAGTGGAAGAAGTGGAGACGCTCTACCATGCTATTCATGTCCCACTCCTTTCGCTGACGTGTGGCACATCCAGCACGTGCCGTGTTTGGCACTCCTTCGTCGTAAGAGTTGAAACGCTAGCATTCATCAGAAAAAAAAATCAGCAGTGATACTATACCACGCGGTTTCCTTGCTTCTCGATATCGGAAAGAATAGTACTTTCGTTCACCAACACGTGGGACATCGACCATCCTGGTCCACTTGCCATGCACGCAGAACTTCAAGGGAGAGTCACCCCGGTCTTCGCGCCGCAGTAATAATGACTAATGAGCCGTGAAATCACAGGCCCAACCTTTCGCACTGTGAAGTTGGTCAGACAAACGAACCATCATGACTTCGTTGAATTCCGCTTCTTGAAGAAAACTACTGTACCAGCAGTACTGCTAGCTACAGTAGTTACTCCAGCAGAGGCCTCCTTTGTTCATAGCATAGGAATTTTATAGGAATATGAAAAATCATAGGAAGTGAGATGTGAAGGAAATATGCCCTAGAGGCAATAATAAAGTTATTATTTATTTCCTTATATCATGATAAATGTTTATTATTCATGCTAGAATTGTATTAACCGGAAACATAATACTTGTGTGAATACATAGACAAACAAAGTGTCACTAGTATGCCTCTACTTGACTAGCTCGTTAATCGAAGATGGTTATGTTTGCTAACCATAAACAAAAGAGTTGTTATTTGATTAACGGGATCACATCATTAGTAGAATGATGTGATTGACATGACCCATTCCATTAGCTTAGCACCCGATCGTTTAGTATGTTGCTATTGCTTTCTTCATGACTTATACATGTTCCTATAACTATGAGATTATGCAACTCCCGTTTACCGGAGGAACACTTTGGGTACTACCAAATGTCACAACGTAACTGGGTGATTATAAAGGAGTACTACAGGTGTCTCCAAAGGTACATGTTGGGTTGGCGTATTTCGAGATTAGGTTTTGTCACTCCGATTGTCGGAGAGGTATCTCTGGGCCCTCTCGGTAATGCATATCACATAAGCCTTGCAAGCATTGCAACTAAATGAGTTAGTTGCGGGATGATGTATTACAGAACGAGTAAAGAGACTTGCCGGCAACGAGATTGAACTAGGTATTGGAATACCGACGATCGAATCTCGGGCAAGTAACATACCGATGACAAAGGGAACAGCGTATGTTGTTATGCGGTCTAACCGATAAAGATCTTCGTAGAATATGTAGGAGCCAATATGGGCATCTAGGTCCCGCTATTGGTTATTGACCGGAGACGTGTCTCGGTCATGTCTACATTGTTCTCGAACCCGTAGGGTCCGCACGCTTAAGGTTACGATGACAGTTATATTATGAGTTTATGCATTTTGATGTACCGAAGGTTGTTCGGAGTCCCGGATGTGATCACGGACATGACGAGGAGTCTCGAAATGGTCAATACGTAAAGATTGATATATTAGAAGCCTATATTTGGACATCGGAATCGTTCCGGGTGAAATCGGCATTTTTCCGGAGTACCGGGGGGTTACCGGAACCCCCGCGGGGGTTTATTGGGCCTACATGGGCCTTGAGGGAGAAGAGAGAAGGAGGCAAGAGGTGGCCGTGCGCCCCTCCCCTTCCTAGTACGAATAGGACAAGGGAAGGGGGGGGCGCCCCCCCTTTTCTTTCCTCTCTTCCACCTCTTTCCCCTCTCTCCTTGTCCAACTAGGAGTCCTACTCCCGATGGGAGTAGGACTCCCCCTTGGCGCGCCCACCTTGACCGGCTGCCCCCTCTCCCTGGCTCCTTTATATACTGAGGCAAGGGGCACCCCAGAGACACACAAGTTGATCCACGTGATCTATTCCTTAGCCGTGTGCGGCGCCCCCAGCCACTATAGTCCTCGATAATACTGTAGCGGAGTTTAGGCGAAGCCCTGCTGCTGTAGTACATCAAGATCGTCACCACGCCGTCGTGCTGACGGAACTCTTCCCTGACACTTTGCTGGATCAGAGTCCGGGGATCGTCATCAAGCTGAATGTGTGCTCGAACTCGGAGGTGCCGTAGTTTTGGTGCTTGATCGGTCGGATCATGAGGACGTACGACTACTAGGTATGTAGATCTACTAGGTATGTAGATCACACTCCCCCCTCGTTGCTATGCATCACATGATCTTGCGTGTGCTTAGGAATTTTTTTGAAATTACTACGAAACCTAACAGTGGCATCCGAGCCTAGGTTTTATATGTTGATGTTATATGCACGAGTAGAACACAAGTGAGTTGTGGGCGATATAAGTCATACTGCCTACCAGCATGTCATACTTTGGTTCGGCGGTATTGTTGGATGAAGTGGCCCAGACCGACATTACGCGTACGCTTACGCGAGACCGGTTCTCCCGACGTGCTTTGCACAGAGGTGGCTTGTGGGTGATCGTTTCTCCAACTTTAGTTGAACCAAGTGTGGCTACGCCCGGTCCTTGCGAAGGTTAAAACGGAGTCAAATTTACAAACTATCGTTGTGGTTTTGATGCGTAGGTGAGATTGGTTCTTACATAAGCCCGTAGCAGCCACGTAAAACTTGCAACAACAAAGTAGAGGACGTCTAACTTGTTTTTGCAGGGCATGTTGTGATGTGATATGGTCAAGACATGATGCTGAATTTTATTGTATGAGATGATCATGTTTTGTAACCGAGTTATCGGCAACCGGCAGGAGCCATATAGTTGTCGCTTTATTGTATGCAATGCAATCGCGATGTAATGCTTTACTTTATCACTAAACGGTAGCGATAGTCGTGGAAGCACAAGCTTGGCGAGACGACAACGACGCTACAATGAAGATCAAGGTGTCACGCCGGGGACGATGGTGATCACGACGGTGCTACGAAGATGGAGATCACAAGCACAAGATGATGATGGCCATATCATATCACTTATATTGATTGCATGTGATGTTTATCTTTTATGCATCTTATCTTGCTTTGATTGACGGTAGCATTATAAGATGATCTCTCACTAATTATCAAGAAGTGTTCTCCCTGAGTATGCACCGTTGCGAAAGTTCTTCGTGCTGAGACACCACATGATGATCGGGTGTGATAGGTTCTACGTTCAAATACAACGGGTGCAAAACAGTTGCACACACAGAATACTCAGGTTATACTTGACGAGCCAAGCATATACAGATATGGCCTCGGAACACGGAGACCGAAAGGTCGAGCGTGAATCATATAGCAGATATGATCAACATAGTGATGTTCACCAATGAAACTACTCCATCTCACGTGATGATCGGACATGGTTTAGTTGATTTGGATCACGTAATCACTTAGAGGATTAGAGGGATGTCTATCTAAGTGGGAGTTCTTAAGTAATATGATTAATTGAACTTAAATTTTTCATGAACTTAGTCCTGATAGTATTTTGCAAATCATGTTGTAGATCAATAGCTCGCGTTGTTGCTTCCCTGTGTTTATTTTGATATGTTCCTAGAGAAAATTGTGTTGAAATTTTTTAGTAGCAAAGATGCGGATTGGATCCGTGATCTGAGGTTTATCCTCATTGCTGCACAGAAGAATTATGTCCTTGATGCACCGCTAGGTGACGGACCTATTGCAGGAGCAGATGCAGATGTTATGAACGTTTGGCTAGCTCAATATGATGACTACTTGATAGTTTAGTGCACCATGCTTAATGGCTTAGAATCGGGACTTCAAAGACGTTTTGGACGTCATGGAGCATATGAGATGTTCCAGGAGTTGAAGTTAATATTTCAAGCAAATACCCGAGTTGAGAGATATGAAGTCTCCAACATGTTCTATAGCCAAAAGATGGAGGAGAATCGCTCAACTAGTGAGCATGTGCTCAGATTGTCCGAGTACTACAATCGCTTCAATCAAGTGGGAGTTAATCTTCCAGATAAGATAGTGATTGACAGAATTCTCTAGTCACCATCACCAAGTTAGTAGAACTTCGTGATGAACTATGATATGCAAGGGATAACAGAAACGAATCCCGAGCTTTTCATGATGATGAAATCGATGAAGGTAGAAATCAAGAAAGAGCATCAAGTGTTGATGGTTGACAAGATCACTAGTTTCAAGAAAAGGGCAAAGGGAAGAAGGGGAACTTCAAGAAGAACAACAAGCAAGTTGCTGCTCAAATGAAGAAGCCCAAGTCTGACCCTAAGCCTGAGACTAAGTGCTTCTACTGCAAAAGGGACTGGTCACTGGAAGCGGAACTACCCCAAGTGATTGGCAGATAAGAAGGATGGCAAAGTGAACATAAGTATATTTGATATACATGTTATTGATGTGTACTTTACTAGTGTTTATAGCAACCCCTCAGTATTTGATACTAGTTCAGTTGCTAAGATTAGTAACTCGAAACGGGAGTTGCAGAATAAACAGAGACTAGTTAAGGGTAAAGTGACGATGTGTGTTGGAAGTGGTTCCAAGATTGATATGATCATCATCGCACACTCCCTATACTTTCGGGATTATTGTAATACGGTTATTCATTTAAGTAAGAGAATAAATTGTTGTTCTGTTTACATGAATAAAAAACCTTATATGGTTACACACCCAATGAAAATAGTTCGTTGGATCTCGATCGTAGTGATACACATAATCATAATATTGAAACCAAAAGATGCAAAGTTAATAATGATAGTGCAACTTATTTGTAGCACTGCCGTTTATGTCATATTGGTGTAAAGCGCATGAAGAAACTCCATGCTGATGGGATTTTGGAATCACTTGATTATGAATCACTTGATGCTTGCGAACCATGCCTCATGGGCAAGATGACTAAAACTCCGTTCTCCGGAGCGAGCAACTGACTTATTGGAAATAATACATACTGATGTATGCGGTCCGATGAGTGTTAAGGCTCACGGCAAGTATCGTTATTTTCTGAACTTCACAGATGATTTGAGCAGATATGGGTATATCTACTTGATGAAACATAAGTCTGAAACATTTGAAAAGTTCAAAGAATTTCAGAGTGAAGTGGAAAATCATCGTAACAAGAAAAGAAAAGTTTCTACGATATGATCGCAGAGGTAAAATATTTGAGTTACGAGTTTGGTCTTCAATTAAAACAATGTGAAATGGTTCCACTACTCACGCCACCTGGAACACCATAGTGTAATGGTGTGTCCGAACGTCATAACTGTACTTTATTAGATATAGTGCGATCTATGATGTCTCTTACCGATCTACCACTATCGTTTTGGGGTTATGCATTAGAGACAGCTGCATTCACGTTAAACAGGGCACCATCTAAGTCCGTTGAGACGACACAATCTGAACTGTGGTTTGGCAAGAAACCAAAGTTGTCGTTTCTTAAAGTTTGGGACTGCGATGCTTATGTGAAAAAGTTTCAACATGATAAGCTCGAACCCAAATCGGAGAAGTAAATCTTCATAGGATATCCAAAGGAAACTATTGGATACACCTTCTGTCACAGATCCGAAGGCAAGACTTTTGTTGCTAAATTCGGAGTTTTTCTAGAGAAGGAGTTTCTCTCGAAAGAAGTGAGTGGGAGGAAAGTAGAACTTGATGAGGTAACTGTACCTGCTCCTTTATTGGAAAGTAGTTCATCACAGAAATCTGTTCCTGTGACTACTACACCAATTAGTGAGGAAGCTAATGATGATGATCATGTAACTTTAGATGAAGTTACTACCAAATCTTGTAGGTAAACCAGAGTGAGATCCGCACCAGAGTGGTACGGTAATCCTGTTCTGGAAGTCATGTTACTAGACCATGACGAACTTGCGAACTATGTGGAAGCGATGATGAGCCCAGATTCCGAAAAATGGCTTAAGGCCATGAAATCTAAGATGGGATCCATGTATGAGAACAAAGTATGGACTTTAGTTGACTTGCCCAATGATTGGCAAGCAATTGAGAATAAATGGATCTTCAAGAGGAAGACGGACGCTGATAGTAGTGTTACTATCTACAAAGCTAGAATTGTCGCAAAAGGTTTTCGACAAGTTCAAGGTGTTGACTACGATGAGAGTTTCTCACTCGTATCTATGCTTAAGTCTGTCCGAATCATGTTAGCAATTGCCGCATTTTATGAAATCTGGCAAATGGATAAACAAAACTGCATTCCTTAATAGATTTATTAAAGAAGAGTTGTATATGATACAACCAGAAGATTTTGTCAATCCTAAAGGTGCTAACAAAATATGCAAGCTCCAGCGATCCATCTATGGACTGGTGCAAGCATCTCGGAGTTGGAATATACGCTTTGATAAGTTGATCAAAGCATATAGTTTTATACAGACTTGCGATGAAGCCTGTATTTACAAGAAAGTGAGTGGGAGCACTACAACATTTCTGATAAGTATATGTGAATGACATATTGTTGATCGGAAATAATGTAGAATTATTCTGCAAAGCATAAAGGAGTGTTTGAAAGGAATTTTTCAAAGAAAGACCTCGGTAAAGCTGCTTACATATTGAGCATCAAGATCTATAGAGATAGATCAAGACGCTTGATAAGTTTTTTCAATGAGTACATACCTTGACAAAGATTTTGAAGTAGTTCAAAATGGAACAGTCAAAGAAAGAGTTCTTGCCTGTGTTGCAAGGTGTGAAATTGAGTAAGACTCAAAGCCCGACCACGGCAGAAGATAGAAATAGAATGAAAGTCATTCCCTATGCCTCAGCCATAGGTTCTATAAAGTATGCCATGCTGTGTACCAGATCTATTGTATACCCTACACTGTATTAAGAAAGGGAGTACAATAGTGATCTAAGAATAGATCACTGGACAATGGTCAAAATTATCCTTAGTGGAATAAGGAAATATTTCTCAATTATGGAGGTGACAAAAAGGTTCGTCGTAAAAAGTTACGTTGATGCAAGTTTTGACACAGATCTGGATGACTCTAAGTCTCGATCTAGATACATATTGAAAGTGGGAGCAATAAGCTAGAGTAGCTCCGTGCAGAGCATTGTTGACATAGAAATTCGCAAAATACTTACGGATCTGAATGTGATAGACCCGTTGACTAAAATTATCTCACAAGCAAAACATGATCACACCTTAGTACTCTTTGGGTGTTAATCACATAGCGATGTGAACTAGATTACTGACTCTAGTAAACCCTTTGGGTGTTGATCACATATCGATGTGAACTATGGGTGTTAATCACATGGTGATGTGAACTATTGCTGTTAAATCACATGGCGATGTGAACTAGATTATTGACTCTAGTGCAAGTGGGAGACTGAAGGAAATATGCCCTAGAGGCAATAATAAAGTTATTATTTATTTCCTTATATCATGATAAATGTTTATTATTCATGCTAGAATTGTATTAACCGGAAACATAATACTTGTGTGAATACATAGACAAACAAAGTGTCACTAGTATGCCTCTACTTGACTAGCTCGTTAATCGAAGATGGTTATGTTTCCTAACCATAAACAAAAGAGTTGTTATTTGATTAACGAGATCACATCATTAGTATAATGATGTGATTGACATGACCCATTCCATTAGCTTAGCACCCGATCGTTTAGTATGTTGCTATTGCTTTCTTCATGACTTATACATGTTCCTATAACTATGAGATTATGCAACTCCCATTTATCGGAGGAACACTTTGGGTACTACCAAACGTCACAATGTAACTGGGTGATTATAAAGGAGTACTACAGGTGTCTCCAAAGGTACATGTTGGGTTGGCGTATTTCGAGATTAGGTTTTGTCACTCCGATTGTCGGAGAGGTATCTCTGGGCCCTCTCGGTAATGCACATCACATAAGCCTTGCAAGCATTGCAACTAAATGAGTTAGTTGCGGGATGATGTATTACAAAACGAGTAAAGAGACTTGCTGGCAATGAGATTGAACTAGGTATTGGAATACCGACGATCGAATCTCGGGCAAGTAACATACCGATGACAAAGGGAACAGCGTATGTTGTTATGCGGTCTAACCGATAAAGATCTTCGTAGAATATGTAGGAGCCAATATGGGCATCTAGGTCCCGCTATTGGTTATTGACCGGAGACGTGTCTCGGTCATGTCTACATTGTTCTCGAACCCGTAGGGTCCGCACGCTTAAGGTTACGATGACAGTTATATTATGAGTTTATGCATTTTGATGTACCGAAGGTTGTTCGGAGTCCCGGATGTGATCACGGACATGACGAGGAGTCTCGAAATGGTCAATACGTAAAGATTGATATATTAGAAGCCTATATTTGGACATCGGAATCGTTCCGGGTGAAATCGGCATTTTTCCGGAGTACCGGGGGGTTACCGGAACCCCCGCGGGGGTTTATTGGGCCTACATGGGCCTTGAGGGAGAAGAGAGAAGGAGGCAAGAGGTGGCCGTGCGCCCCTCCCCTTCCTAGTACGAATAGGACAAGGGAAGGGGGGCGGCGCCCCCCCTTTTCTTTCCTCTCTTCCACCTCTTTCCCCTCTCTCCTTGTCCAACTAGGAGTCCTACTCCCGATGGGAGTAGGACTCCCCCTTGGCGCGCCCACCTTGACCGGCTGCCCCCTCTCCCTGGCTCCTTTATATACTGAGGCAAGGGGCACCCCAGAGACACACAAGTTGATCCACGTGATCTATTCCTTAGCCGTGTGCGGCGCCCCCAGCCACTATAGTCCTCGTTAATACTGTAGCGGAGTTTAGGCAAAGCCCTGCTGCTGTAGTACATCAAGATCGTCACCACGCCGTCGTGCTGACGGAACTCTTCCTTGACACTTATCTGGATCGGAGTCCGGGGATCGTCATCGAGCTGAACGTGTGCTCGAACTCGGAGGTGCCGTAGTTTCGGTGCTTGATCGGTCGGATCGTGAAGACGTACGACTACTAGGTATGTAGATCTACTAGGTATGTAGATCACACTCCCCCCCTCGTTGCTGTGCATCACATGATCTTGCGTGTGCGTAGGAAATTTTTTGAAATTACTATGAAACCCAACAAGATGACATGCATCTCAATTCCTATAGAGAAAGAGATGCCATTTGATGCATAGGATAGGAATTTTCCATTGAGTCTAGGCTAATGTACTAGTAATTTGGTCTAAAAACTACAGTAGTAAATAGTAGTACCGGTACATGCTCGTACTCAGACACGGACACACACACTAACTACTACTAGTACTACTATTTCTCACATGCTGGCCAGACGTCGTCGTTCTCCTTCCCGGCTTTGTCGGCGACACCCCACCGTGCTTGGATCTCCGCCGACCTCTCCGCAGCAGCATGTGCATCCTCTTCTTTCTTGCGGCGGCGGGCCTCTCTTTTCTTGAGTGCTTTCTGACTTCTGCGCTCCCTCTGTGCGGATTTGGCCGCCTCTTGCTCTACCACCCATTCGGCCTTGGCAGCTTCAAATTCCGCCCACGTAGGTGTGAGGTCGCGAGCGGCGATGAACTCGGCACAATGGGATGCCATCGCTTCCCTACCATTTTGTGTGCGGTCGTGGGCGGCGAGGAACTCGGCGCGGTGGGATGCCATCACTTACTTACCGGTTAGTGTGCGGCGCGGTGGCATGAACGACGCTTGGTGAGAGCTCTGGGGTGGAGTGGCCGGACAACCGTATAGTGTATTGGTTTGTCAAGAGCTCAAGGACAGAAGACGAAGGAAATTTGGATTCCCCTTCAATCCTGGTCATTTATTACCGAGTAAAATGCATTGGAGGTCATCGAACTTGTGTTGATAGCTCACTTTGATCATTATATTATACGTGATGCACACATTAGCGCACACCATCCATGGAGGCAAGTAGCATGTACGCGTGTAGACACTCATGCTCACGCTTTCAAACCATGCTAATGCATGCACGTCGCCCTCTCAATCAAAGTCCTGCTCATGCCGCAATGCAATAGGCCAGCCAGTCACCTGCGCGCCCCAACGGTGCCTGACATTAATGTTTAGACGTTTGATGGAGGCCTCCGCAAACGCCGAGCATGTATTCACCTGGCTCAACACCAACGGTCATACTCGGGACTCGGCGCCTTGCTCATGTATAGCGTCCATCACAGCAACAATATATAAAATAGCCTAGCTAGAGAGGGTACTATGGTATGGAGTATGCACTATCGTGAGCGACCGATCATAGTGCCATTGCACATGAGTGTGTGTCTGATCGATTCATCAATTATTCGTAAGTTATGCATGGTTGCGTGGTGTCGTGGTCGTCGAAGGCTAGCTGGCGACAAGACCGGTTGCATGGACGCCTGGTTGTCAATACGTGCCACATACACTTCAAAGGCTTGTCATCCATGAGTTAAAATTTTACCACCATGCTAGCGTCTGATGGCCCTGGCCTACCGAAACCCCTTCCATCGCTAGCGCGCGCTTCTCATCTGAAATGGTTACCGTCTCTCCAGAACGTCAATGCCGCATTCACCGGACTTAACTGTAGGTGCAGTTGGTGTGTCACTAACATGCAGGCCAGATGCCCGTTGGGCCCGCATTTCAGTGACCCAACGCACCTGCAGTTAAGTCACTGAAGCAGCGTCCGCATTCACGCCCGACGAACCTACTCCGACGCAAGCTGTTCATCCGTCTGTCGCGGCTCATTGCCATTCGCCCGCTATCTCTACTCCTACAAAATACTCAGTTGGTGATGATGGTGTGTCTGCCATCCGTCATTTGTGACCATTAGATCTACATCTAATGGCTGCGAGGAAAGTTGTGGCATTTTTGCAACAATATCCCACTTCTCTGCTCCAATTTGAAGAAAACCCCTTATTATCTTGAAAGCAACACATCCCTCCCTTGCCTCATCAAAACAACCTGAGAAATATATTTTGATTGAAATGTAATATATTTTTAGTGGTATATATGTATATCAAAACAAGAGTATTTTCTTTCAAGTTTGTGAACAAGTACTATTCTACTTTGGATCCATTGCAATGCACGGGCACATTGCTAGTATTAACTTGAGCCCTAGTTCCCAGCCATAGCCAAAGACGCACACTCATTCTCCTCTGGTCCCTTCCTTCTGTCGGCACCACTCCGACCATGGCCTCGTGGCGCTCCCAAGCTCTCTTGGACATACTATCGCAGGAGCAGACGAAGGACATCGACGGCTCCGCTCCGAGCATGCTGGAAAACTCTCTTGGATGTACTGTCGCAGGAGCAGACGAAGGAGATCACTGGCTCCCTCCCCAGCCACCCTCCACCGCCACTACCACGAAGCCAGCGCGCGTGTGCGGGCGCAGCCGGCAGTGAGGAAGGGTAGTACACGGTAGGTCACCGCCGCTCTGGTTGCAGGAAGGACACCGCTCCTCCACTCAGTCGAGCCAAGCATGGTGGGATAAACATCAGCGGCCGAGTAACCGCTTGACGGCGGCGTGGAGGCGGAAATCTTCAGAACCTTGTGCTCCGGAGGAGGAGGTTATCGAGGCGGATGAGGAGGAGGCAAAGGCAATGGCCGGCTTTCTCGGGTTCATGGCCGGACATGGTGGTCAGGCGCCGGCGATCGTTTGGATTAGGTTTACAGTAGGTTTTAGTACGGTTTGTGCGAAATATGTAATGAATTTCATCCAGTTTGTAGGAAATTTTTTCGAAATGTAACGAATTTCATCCGGTTAATTTGAAATTTGCTTTGTTTGCACGAATTTCGTCCGGTTAGTTCATATAGTTGTCGAAAGGTATGCGGGCAGCATTGGATGGCATCCATCATGTCCTCGGATAGATGCCGGTGTAAATTTGTGGGCCAGCTCTGGAGATTAACAATGCTCCATTATTTGGCAGGGAACAATTATCCCTCGATCAAAATCAGATCCGCCGTGTTTCGCACTCCTCCCACATAAGAGTGTAAACTCTTGCTTACATAAAAATGGAGCAAGTGGACGGCACTGTAGCACGTCATATCACTCAAACTAGCCCGCCTAACGCACGGGAAAGCACCGCCCTCGTCAGTTTGATCTGGATTTCTATCGATCGATTGCATGAAAATGTTTCGCTTTGGAAGTTCAAAAGAAAAGGCGACACACTTATGACTCATACGCGTCGCACCCCCGACAGTCTAGCTCGCATGCCGCTCACCAGAAGGGACACGCGTTGTCTTGCAATTTCACTGACATGTGGGACTGCAATTGAATAAACCGTCGATAGCTGAAATCTAATTGCTCGATGGGCGTCGGCTGAGAAGAGAGAGACAGGGGAGGGAGAAGAGATCGCCCGCCCGTCACGCACGGACTCCAAGAAATATATGGTGATAATGTGAGGTGGGCCATGTGGGAGTCCGGACCGCTTCCAAGCCCTCCCCCCTCAGACGCCAGTTGCCCGCATTCATAGAAAGTAGTCTAGTAAAATACTGGCCTGTAAGCCCGCTTATGTGGAGGAGAGACGCATTGACAAAGTCAAGGAGTGGGCTCTGCAAGAGCCCGTCTCTACACGTGCTCCTAGGTATAAAAAAACTAATTCTAAAAAAAGAGGCATAAAAAAATTGTGTCTAAAAAAAGAAAGGTAAAAAACATTTGAGAGGAAATAGATAGAGAGAAAGTGCGAAAAAGTTGTAACCTTTATAGCCAACCTTATAGTCAACACTATGGTAGTATTACATGAGGAAGGAGGGAGTGGTGCACATGCCAAGTTCACTGGGTTGCCGTGTTTCACACTCCTCCGTCGTAATAGTGGAGACAATAGCTTTCATAAAAAATAAACAATGAATACTCGTTGCTCGTCCTCTATATCAGAAAGGAATACTTTCCATTCGCCGACATGTGGGACGTCGACCATCCTGGTCCACCTGCCATGCCCAAAATTATTCTGGTCCACCCCGGTCGTAGCACAGGACCAACCTTTCCTGTTGTTGGTCGGACGAAGGAATCATCATGACTTCGTTGAATTCCGCTTCTTCAAGAAAACTTACTGTACCCGCAATACTGCTACCACACGCGAAGACTGGACGGCATTGTACCACGTCATATCACTAAAACCCACTAGGCCAAACTAGCTTGCCTAGGATTTGTACTCCCTCCGTTTCAAAGTTAGTAGTACAAAGTTGAGTCATCTATTTTGGAACGGAGGGAGTACGTCTCTGAACTGCTATGATTTTGTGTTGTACATCTCTGTACTTTTGCTACGATTTTCGTACTGTATGAACCAAATGAGGCCGAAATGTATCCGTGTCGACTATTGTATGATCGATCGCTAAGCCTTCAATTTTAGGAGCTTGGGCTATTGGCCGATCGATGACGGATAAGTATAAGCGTACCACGAGCTCATCAGCCCCAATGTTTCTCTTCGGTGAGTGTTTTGCAAGTACTATAGCTGGCACAGTAGCTAGCCTACTAACACCAAGAATCATCAAACAAGCCCTGCTGATATGATAAACAGCTCGAACTTACATCGAAGCATGCTATATATTACATCAAAAGCTGGTGAGGATACATCTGTTTCCATAACTCGGAGAGGGTTCGCATGATTCACTATCAAACAAAAGTAGCAAGTACCGCCCACACAAGACAGTGCACTAGCCCTAAGATGGTTTGATAACACGCATCATTCTGGTAATTAAACACAGGGCAACGAAAACTACCCTGAAGGATTAGCGCGACCAACTATTTCTTGTCATCGATCTCTCGGGCAATGACCACAGCACGGACAACAGCATGGGAATCGATCTTTGGGGTGATGTCCATAGGATTGACCGCGACATCGGAATCGATCTCTGGGGTGCTGTCGACGGGATGGATAGCGGCATTGTAATCGATCTCCGGGGCGATGTCAACAGGATGGACCGCGACATCGAAAACGATCTCTGGGGTGTTGTCCACAAGACGGGCCGCGACATTGGAATCATCAAGGACGTCCACCGGCACCTGCACAACCCTAACATATTAGAAAGCACATTGCAAATGATCAAAAACCACAACTATGGTAAGCCATTATTTTTTACCTTGTGTAGCTCACCGGGGGATCCCATCCTCCGGGGCCATCTCCTCGTCCTTGATGGGGGCCATCACCTTGTCAGGGGAATACTGCTTCTCAATGGCGACTATCTCCTAAAACTCGGCCTTGAGCCTTGCATAGGTGGCCATTAGAGTGTCTGGGGTAGGCACGGTGGGGCCCTTGCTGTTCTTCCAACTTTCTTTGAGGAGTTCATTCGCCAACGTCGTCAACTCTTTGGCCAATGCTTGTTTCTTGGAGTTCTTCATCTCCATGGGTTGGCCCGCCAACATGATCAACTCGTTGGTCGGTGCTCGCTTCCTGGAGATCGCTGTCTCCAGTGGGTTGTTCGCTGGCAAATCTTTGGCTAGTGCTCCAGGATCCATCAATGAACTGACAAACAAAAAGCAATCGAAAGGAAACCAAAATCGCAATGAAAATGGGAAAAGAATAGGCTGTGAGAATCGGTCGGTGCTTCCCAAAAAGAAGATTCTTGGAATGAAAATATAGCAGCATCACTGATTCGCCCACCTTTCCTTCGTCAGTACAGAAGAAAAATGGTAGAAGTGAGTAGCCTGGAGTGAGGCTTTCTTCAAGAAAGGGGAGAAAGGGCTTCAACCAGCGTTCCAGTGAATGATGGTTGCTTCATCTAGTCCAACTTCGAGGCCACTTTACCACTACTGGTAAAGGTGGGTTTTGTGATATGACAGGTCATGATGGCCACACCGCCGGAAACTCTTTGTAAAGTACGAGATACATTCCTCCAATCACAAAATGCCTTGGTTGATGAGATTTGAGTATTGAGCCAGTACTGCACGCGGTGAAATCTCTAGAAAGGCAAATACTCCTTTCCGGTTTACATGGCTATACTAGCAAGTACTAGTACTACAATAGTGGGATCAAATAGCAATTCTGTCTCACGCAAGAGCCTGCCTATATGCGTGCTCAAAGGCTCCACACCACGCCCCACCCCTACACAAAGACTGCCACGCGAGCGTTCGCAACTGCCACGTTCAGGTTGCGCTTGGCTCTTCGCCTCTTCGAGAAGACAAATAATGATGTTACTACTACTTTTACAGTAGTATCGAATCCACTGCTGCATGTCCGTCCACCGCATGCGGGAGGGATAGCCACCGCGCGCATGGGCGAGGGAGAAGGCGTGTAGTAGTAAAATCAAGCTTCTCCTTGTTGTACGAGTTGACGCGACACATCATAGCACTAGCCCCACATGGTTGCCTCTAAACTTGGCTGAAAGACCTGCAGTGTACAATACTCTGGGCCTGTTTGGTTCATTACTAACTTTGCCACAACTAACCTTAGGCAAAGTGTGGCTGCCACAAAAAGTGTGGCTAACAAAATGGCCACCAGTGTGGCAAGATTTGGAAAAAAATGAGCCTATGACTTGTGGGCCATATAACTAGAAAAGTGTGGCAATAAACCAAACACATGCCTAAGGTGTTGTGACATGACTAAGGTTAGGCGTGGCAACCTTAGGCTGAGAACCAAACAGCCCCTCCATTTGCCACAACCTCTAACATTTACCCCAACACAAATTAAAATATATATTCCTGTCTTGACCAGATGAGCGTGCAAACAAGAATCACCAGGATGACAAGTAGGTCCACAAGATTATTTGAATCAAAAAAACATGGAGCTGACCCCAATGATTTTAAGCTTACAGGCACAGTACACGCTATCCTAGACTACTCTACACATGAAACTGCCACACGAGCGCCCGGGCTGCGCTTGGCTCTTCGCCTCTTCGGGAAATAGAACAAGGATGGAGTACTATTGCAGTGGAGGAGTACTACAGTATGCTTCTGGCCATCTGACACCGATTGAACCGCTGCATGTCCACCGCATGCGGGAGGGAGAGCGTGTAGAGAACGAAAGCTTCTCCTAGTCCTGCCAGCCACCATGCTCATGGGCGAGGGAGGGACGTAGCTTCATTGACTTACTGCTCCTGCCTTTGCATCTATGACGGGTGGGCCCAACAGGTCGGTGGCCCACCTGTCATGAAGCCAAAGCCAGGTGCTATTAAGGCGAGAGGGCGTTGTAGTAATCAAACTTCTCGGTCTTGTACGAGTTGACGCGACACATCAAAGCACTACACTCGATATATTTCAATAATTTGCGTTTACTGATGCATTAGTCAACGCATGCATGCATGTCGTGACTTTCCTTTTCATACTTGCATGTGTTGATTTGATGCACCTTGCCAAATTTTGACTATAAATTTAACTAACCAAATGTTCATGCGTGTCACAAAAAATTACGGGGCTGTTTGGATTGTGACTATGTTTGTCTTATGTTGCCACATTATTTTTGCCACACTTGCCTAACTTGAGTTGCTCAAATTGTTAGACCCACTTTGGCTTGCCTAAGGGAATCTTGCCACACTTTTTGTGTTTATGACATGTGGGGTTCACTGCTAATAAAAAAATTCTTGTCTTAGGTGTGGCTAGAACCAAACACCCACCTAACTTTGTCAAATTTGCCTAAGGTGAGGTGTGGAAAAGTGTGGCAATATGTGGCTGGAAACCAAACAACCCCTACATCATTGAAAACTACGTTCAAATACGAATCAAACGATATAATTTTTGTTAACATGCACTAACATTTTTTCAATTAAATCTTTGGTCAAAATTTAGCACCAATTACAAAGGGGCCCAATAAATATTGTACTCTCACATTTTGTTTTTAGGATACTCCCACATACTCCATCCATTCCCAAATATAATTCTTTTTAGAGATTCTAACAAGTGACTATATACGGAGCAATGACGAATCCATACTTTAAAATATGTCTAGATACATCCTTATGTTGTAGTCCATTTGAAATGTCTAAAAAGAATTATATTTTGGAACATAGGGAGTAGAAAATATAAATAATAATGCATGTTGGGGCAGCCCACGTTTCCGAAAATTTTAGCCGTGGGCTTGTTCACAATTTTATGAGGGGGTGGTTGCTCATTTAATGGAGGGTCTTGTACCAGACTTGAATGATACAAAGCGCGACCTGGAACACCGTAACACCACTTGGAATAAGCGGGTAGCTATCTCAAAAAACAATCAACAACTAAAAAAAGGTGACCTGTCACGTACACAATTTTAAACGATTGTTTTGATGGAGTGAAAAAGGAAAACTACCCCACTACATATATATAGGCCAGAGCCTCCGCACTTGCTTGCTAGGGTTGCTCTATTCACACACTCTCATCCTCTCCAGATCTAAACAAGATAGCGGTGGTAACACTGTCTTTCTCCCTTCAAAAAACACTGTCTTTCTATCCTCACTGTTGGTTACAGATCCGGATGTATCCCCCTCCACCGGTGAAGGGGAGGAGGGGCAATGTTTAGGCCATCGTCGACAGCGAAGGAGGAGACCCACTGCTGGGCGCACCATTATCTCTGGCCGAGCGCCGGCAAGGGAGGTCCTCCGATCCCTTCATTGTGGCCCTAGTGTGGGCGGATCCGGCCTCCTGCTGCCCACCTACCCACATCGCGATGACCTTCAGGTATATCTTCCTTTGAAACCGCTGTAGCTCTACTTCCCCAGGTCGCTACGTCGCTGCATGTGCATCATTTTCTGCCTCTCAGCCCTTCTCGATCGGATGGTCCAACGTCACCTATTTTTCTTCTTCTATTGTTAGTGGTAAAGCTACTTCATGGAGTCGAATCTTGTACTTGGTTCAAACAAGAAATAAAGTGGGGGTGGGGGAATTTAGTATGTGCATCAGACTTGGTACAAATAGGAAGGATAGGGGGTGAAAGTAGTACAGACTGGTCATCCAACCGGTCTCTTGGTCGAAAAGGAAAATATAGGGGAAACGCTGTACACAGTGGTATGACCAGGACTAGATTTGCTATCCACACATAAGATGGCTGCATGCATCATTATGATGCAGAGGCCCGGGGCACGCCTCCATTTCCAGAAAAACATAGGAGTAGGTGGCTAGAGTGAGCAAAAATAGGACCAACCCAGATATGTTTCTTGGATGTTTGTTTCTCGGGGCAACAAACTCTGAATGACCTCTTTATGCCCCGATTTAGGTACATGGTGCTGGACTGCTGGTGCACCCACTGTCCCAGGCCCTTATACCAAATATTTAGCTATTATTAATCTAATTCCCCTGGTAAAATGAAGCCATGCCACTGTTATAAGCTATGACAAGTTTAGCCAAATGTTTTTGCCTGTAATTGTTTGAGACTCTAACTGTTTCCTCTGTAGCTATTTGTGCAAACAGGGATATCCATTTCACCTGGTTACTATTGTGACCTTTTGGTGCACTACACAAAACACTTCTTAAAAGAAGTGACTTTTGTGCTGTTTAACTAGAATGTCAGAATGGAGCAGTTGGTTCATTTTGGTGGAACTGCACAAACGGAGATCTGTGTTCCAATCCACATCATCCATATTGGCACCATAACCTTCGTTTAGGTAAGAATGATATTTAATGCATGTGTTCATCTCTATTTTGTGACTGCCATGAGAAAATAATGCTATTGTTTACTAGTACACTTGTACTCCCTCACTGACAAAACCAATTCTGAAATAGAAGGCCAATCATGTACTTGGTTTCACGAACTAGTGAGGAGAAAGAGAAACAGAGCATGAAGAGGAGGAAGAAGAAGAATAAACAGTGCCAAGGTGATATTGCTGAAGCTGAGGCCTCAGTCGAGGCCATTCAAGGGCTCCGGCAATGTCTACCTTACATGTGAGACGATCCTCCAGGGAGCCCTTCGACTTCTGTGTATTTTTCATGATGAATTTGATGTTACTGTTAGAGTAATATGCTAATGTCTTTCTATCCTTTCTCACTAAACTAATGAAGGCTTAACCTTGTTCCTACTTGTGCAAACAGGGATCATGTTGTGCCAATCATACATTTTAGTGGAACTACACAAGACAATACAATGAACTGTATCCCAGCCAGTGCTTTAACTCTGCTGGAAGTTCTTGATAATCTTTCGATATAATCTCAGCACTGGTAAACAAGACTGATTTCAACCATACATTTGAAGGGCACAAAAATATATACTATTGAGTGATTTCAGTGAGTGCTTTATCATCTCTTCTGGGACTACATGAATAAGCTTTTTTGCTCATGTTGGTACTGTCCTATGGCCTTCATCCATATTAGTTTGTTGTCATCTCTATTTGTATCGTGCTACTATCATGAGAAACTCCTTTATCTTTGCAAGACTACTATGTTGAGCTAATATAATGTGGGTGCTTCTATTTGTTAGTGTATGTCTCTCAATATATGTGCCAACAAGGATGCTCGATTTTGGTGGAACTGCACAAAAATTTTGGGTGCTTCATTGCCTCAACAGTTTCCTTCCTTTCATGTCAGTCGTTAATCTCGGCTTGCATTCTTCCTTTGCTGTCAATCGCTTGGCTTATCTCAGCTTCCATTCAAATGAAATAGTAATTGATATGCTACCTCACATAGGTTGGTACTGGTCTTTATCCTGATTATTGTTTTTTGTCAACTTAATCAACAAGTGATTCTAGTAGCTGGACCGTTGGATGTTAATCCAACAGCCGTGCTCCTTCTTCAACCTCTGTTCTTGCTCCTGTCTCCCGTGGGCGGCACCGCGGCAGTGATGCCGCGCACCCGAACCAGTCAAGTTTCCCACTCCTCTCCATCAGTGACTCTACTGCCGCATCTTCCCCATCTCCGGGTCGTTCCAGTCCGTGGCCTCACCGTCGTCCACCGGCCTTGGTGCGCTCGGCATGGTGTGGTCAACGTGGTCAACAACCGAGAGTCATCGGAAGATGACTCTACGTGAGAGGCTGACAGTGGGGATGCACCACGTCCATGGACACATGCATGCAAATGCATCCTTTTTACCTTGAAAATTAATGTTTTCTCCCCTGACTACTGGGACCCACCAGCTACATCTTTGCACGCAAGGAAGTGCCTGACAGTCGGGACCCACCTGGTCGAAGCGTACGTAGCATTGTCATTCTGGTCGCGAAGGTGTACGTACATATGATCGGCCTGTCTGCACATGTCGGCCGTGCAAGGAAGGGCACGTGTCGTAGTAGAGGCGCACACGTAGCATGTACACGTATGTACAGCGGCCAGGGTGCAAGAAAGTAAATACGGCCACGTACGTACATACGGGCGGGGTCTCGAACGCCTACTCGCGCATACGTACGGCCAGGGCTCGTGTACATGGCTGTGGCTGGGTAGGAACGAAGAAACTGCGTCATCGTCGTGTTCATGGGGAGGCAACGGAATGCGTCGTGTTCATCGGGAGCCAACGAAACGTGTGTTGTTCATCAGGAGCCAACCGGCTTGGACGGAACAGGCGATGGAAACGAGGCCTAGCATACCGCAGAACGGAGGAAACAGCCTTGTGTTCGACAGACCACGGTGGAAACGGGATCCTGTTCATCGGGAGGGGTCTGGCGTACCGCAAAACGGAGGAAACAGACCTCCTACGGTCAAAACGGGGTCCTGTTAATCGGGAGGGGTGTGGCGTACCGCAAAATGGAGGAAACAGACTTGTGTTGGGCGCTACGGTTGAAACGGGGGTCCTATTCATCGGGAGGGGTGTGGCGTACCGCAAAATGGGACTCCACGGGATACTGTTCATCTCCACCGTCGACTGCCTCCATGGGCTACTGTTCATCCACCGTCGACCTCCTCCAGCCTCCACCTGCGACTGTTCATCCACGGTCTCCTGTTCATCCAGCCTCCACCGCGTGCTCCTCCGCCAGCTACTGTTCAACCAGCCCTCTCCATGGGGGTCCCGTTAAACCACCCCTCCATGGGCTATTGTTCATCCAGCCCTCTCCATCGGGGTCCTATTCAACCACCCCTCCATGGGCTACTATTTATCCAGCCCTCCACCGGCTACTGTTCATCCAGACCTCCACGGGGTCATGTTCATCTACCACCTCAATCGATCGGGGTACTGTTCATCCAACGACAACGACCTCTACTACCACGGGTTCATGTTCATCCAACCCCCCACCGGGAACTGTTCATCCAAACCCCCTCAACAACGCTCACTGTTCATCCAAGGAAGGAGGCTGCAGTGTTCGATCGGCTTCAGTTAGCAGCAGTAGCAAAGGAATCACTCGGGTTTAGCTAACAACAAGGGATCAATCGATCGCTCGGGTTCAGTAACACGTAGCCTGCAGTGCAATCGCTCGGGTTCAGTTAGAGCCCAACGCCTCGATCGGGTTCAGTTAGAGCGCAACGCCTCGCACACACGCACAGACGTATGAGAGAAACGTGCATCGCTCGGCCCCCGACCACCCACCATAACCGGGAACTCCCCCGATATTTTCCCCACCCTCGCTTCTACCATGGTTTTCTCCGTCATGGACGGCCCAAAGAATGTCATGCAGCTGCGTCTCCGGCCCGCCCAGGATGAAAACCCATTTTCTGTCATGATTTTTTGTCATAGAAGTAGGAGCCCACCACATCTATGATGATACCGGGTTTTGTCACAATTATCGTCATAGAAGTGTCATAAGTATGACAGGAAAAAATTTCGTTCGGCCCAAAATGTAACGGATGTGTATTTTTTTTGTAGTGAGAGGCAAGCAGTGGTAGTGAGGGTAGATGTCAGTGCATCTAGTGCCACCCCTAGTTGGTTTTGGAGTATTGACGACAAACTTGGTTGAGGGACTAATGTGTTTGTGAGAATTGCAGGATAACACAGGTAGTAGTCCCATATTGATTCGATTTACCTACTAGAGATGATCCCTAAAAATGTGTGAAGACACTGAAGACAATGGTGGTCTATGAAGATATTCACAGTGAAGATTATGACATGAGAAGACATTCACATGAAGACTATGGAGTGCGAAGACATGGTTGTTTTGTAGTTTCTTTTTCTTCTTTTTTGAGTCATAGGAACCACCGCACTGTTAAGTAGGGTCCAAGTGAACAAAGTCAGAGTGACTGATGTGATGCTCAACCAAATCCTATGTCTTCGTGCGAAGACAATTAGAGCAAATCTTATCCAGAGCGGGATGAGTCAGCTTTAATTGTAGCCCAAGTCAAGCTCTCGCGTGTGTTTGAAATCTGACTGTTGGACACGTGTCAGTTCCTTAGTGACCCAGGGTCATTTTGGACAAATCAGGTCGGGTTGCCTCCTAGCTATAAATAGCCCACCTCCTACACCATAAATTGGTGGCTGTTCAGAGTTAGTGCACGGCTTTTGTCCTTTCAGAGCAACCCACCTTCGAAGCATTTGAGAGAGAGATCCTTGCGAGGACAAAGCCCTAAACACCCAGAGCCAAAGTATTTCTGTCCGCGTGATCTGAAGACTTGTTACACTTGAGGACTGTGAATCCTCCAGCCGGTTAGGCATCGCGTTCTGAGCATCCAAGAGTTATTGTGGATCACCGGGGAACGAAGTCTGTGAAGGTTTGGAAGTCTACCTTGAAGACTTACCAGAGTGATTGGGCGAGGACTGTGTGTCCTTAGCTCAAGGGGAATAAGGTGAATACACTGTCTTCTGAGTTGAATCTCAGCCTCCCTAACCAGACGTACAGTTGTCACAGCAACTTGAACTGGTCTACCAAATCCTTGTCTTCACCAAGCTACTGGTTTTATCCTTCACTTCCCTTTACTTTACAATTTGTCTTCGTGAAGTCATTGCTTGCCTGTATGATCTGATTGACTTCACTGAGTGAAGACTGTTTACAGTTTGGCTTCATACTGTCTTCCATCCTGATCCATACTACCTAGCTGCTGATAGTCTTCGTGCTTTCACTTCATTGCTTACTTGACTATGGCTTGCCTAGTGTAGTCTACCTTCCGCTGCACATCAATAGGATCATTTCTACTGTTTGTCTTCGAAGCCCCTGTGTTTTGAAGACTTTCATAAAAATTGCATATTCACCCCCCTCTAGTCGATAACTAGCACTTTCAATTGGTATGAGAGCAAGGTGCTCCCTTGTTCTGTGTGATTCGGTTTAACCACCTAGAGTTTTAGCTATGTCGACTACAGGGACAATCAAGGTCTCCGCTGCGTGCCCCATTTTTGATGGTCATGATTATCCCCGATGGAAGGCTATGATGAGGAAGCACCTTCTTTCTATGGATAGTGAGCTTTGTACTGTCATGGAGATTGGTCTCACCGATTTATGTAAGATGGCACATGCTGACGATATTCAGAAATACACTTTTCTGGATACGAAGGCGAAGGCTGTTATATGCTCCTGTCTGTCAAGAGACGAGTTCAGGCGCGTCATGCATCTCTGCAATGCAAAGCTTATATGGGACCGGATCTCTCACTTCTACGAAGGTCATCGAACATGTCAGGACCCATGGTTCCTTGAATTCAAGGAGTCACTCAAAACAATGACTCACGAACCTGAGCCATCTTCTCCTACCTATTGCTTCATGGCACGCGGTGCCAAGGTAAACTCACGCGATGCTTACTTTCAAACATCAAGTGAAGATGACTCTGACTGTGAATCTAAACCTAGCTACAAAACACTTGCTAAAATTGCAACAGAACAACAAAATGCTATGAAACATATTCAAAAGTTGCTAGACAAAAGCGATGACCTATTGGACGCGGAAATAACTCAAACTCAGTCCTTAATTGAAGACATTAAAAATCTTCATGTTAAGTACGAGGAACTTGAAAGTCGCAGAGAAACGCTCTCAACTACACATGAAAAGCTCGCCTATGATTATCTTCAAAGGAAGCAAGAGCTTGAGAACTTGAGATCGGCTCATGAAGATCTTCAAAAGGAGAACGAGTCACTCCGCACTCACTAGATCAGTTCCGCTCAGGAAGACTTTGAGCCACCATGTTTAAAATGTTTTGAGCGTGGTAATGTTGTTTTTGTTGCTGGATGTTCTACTGCAGCTACTTTTGCTATGTCTTCAACTGCTGATGTGGAAACTAACCCCTCTTCTGAGGATACCACTACTTTTGCTGTTGAGAATGCCAGGCTGAAGACATTGCTTGAAACAGGGATGTACAAAAGGCTCAAAGGGCATCAGACACTGTGTGATGTCCTTAAGAAACAGATTCTGAACCGAAACCCTAGGAAAGAGGGTGTTGGGTTCGAGAGGAAAATAAATGTTGATGGTTCATACTGGAAGCCTGAGCAGTACCCCAAAACCACATGAGTTGTTGCAAAGGAACCTTCATTAGATCCATCTACCTTATCTAGCTTCACTTGTGTAACCCTATTATCATTGATGAATCCTTTGATGCAAACTATAAACTTTTTAAGAATCAGAATGGTGAAGTGTTTGCCAGGTATATTGGTACTAACTCCAGGAATGGACCACCCGTGAAGCAGATCTGGGTGCCCAAAAGTTGTATTGAGAAACTTCCTATGAATGTCATCGTGACACCACCAGGGAAGAAGACAAACCCCAAACCAAAGGCTTCATACAGACAGAGGACTCACCAAAGTCACCCTAAAGCCAATGTTTTGTAGGGAAATGATACTCAGACTTATGAATGTGAGCGTGTTTCGTCAAACCGCTATGTTCATAAGACCAAGAACTATTCTGCTTATTCTTATGAGTATTATTCACCACCTGCAAGGCTATTTGCTAGGGCTCCAATGCCGAAGTACTCAAATGCTACACTTAGACTCATTGCTTCTAAGCCACCCCTGAAGATGTGGGTGGTTAAGAAAAATTAACTCTCTTTTGCAGGGAAAGGTCTCCAGCCGGAAATCAAAGGCATCTAATGCTTATGCTGGGGACCTAAAACATCTTGTGGGACGCAATATAAAATGTCCAAATGGTCTTATTATGTATTTCGTCCCAGGATTCCTAGACAAACATCCTATTTATCCTAACCAAGACCTAAACTTTCATAATCCGCTTGTTCGTCAAATGTTTATGCTTCACAATACCCTTGGTGAAGCCTATCCCCCAAACTGCACTATAGGGTATGACTTCAAAGGCTTCAGAATGGATTATGGACAGTGGATGCAGTAACCACATGACTGGTGATCGAAGTCTTCTCATGGATTCAACCCACCGTCCATCTGACAAGAGTCACATCACATTTGCTGACACTGGTAAAAGCAAGGTATTGTGTCTAGGTAGAGTTGCAATCTCAAAGGATCAACACATGGATAAAGTTATGCTTGTTGAATCCCTTGTTTCAACTTAATGTCTATCTCAATGCTGTGTGATCTGAACATGATTGTGATCTTTGGAAAATATCGTTGCCTTGTTCTTATGGAATCTGACAAGTCTCTAGTCTTTGAAGGGTATCGAAAACACGATCTGTACATGGTAGATTTCTCAGCAAGACCACAGTTGGTCATATGTCTTCTAGCAAAAGCTTCAGAGTGTTGGCTCTAGCATGGGAGGCTAGGGCATGCTGGTATGATGAACTTGTACACTCTCGCGAAGAAGAAGCATGTCGTAGGCATCGAGGGCGTCAAGTTCACACTGGTACAGCGACATCCTAAACAAACGGTTTAAAACCCCATTCCGCGATGGCATTTGGAACCGTCGCCAAGTGAGTGTGGGCGATAGGGGGGTCCTTCCCACACGACCCAAAAATCATCGGGGATAGGCCCTCCTGGGACCCAGGCTGGGGTCGTGTGCGATCGGGCAAGGCATGGAAACCCAATCATTTCCGTAGGTATGTACATTCCACACGCTGAATCCCAGAAATAATTTCCGTAGGTATGTACATCCCACACGGTGAATCCCAGAAATTATTTCCGTAGATATGTACATCCCAGAAGGTGAATCCCAGAAATCATTTCTGTAGGTATGTACATCCCACACGGTGAATCCCAGAAAATCATTTCCGTAGGTATGTACATCCCACACAGTTCTTTGTGTGGAAACGTTTGTGCAAGGTGGCCTAATGCAAACAGTTCGCTACCGGAAGCCGTGTGTGATTGTTAGTTGATCGAACATGCCTACTTTCTAGAAACCGTGCGGGTTGTTTGAGTTCATCGCCCACGGTGCTGTCTGAGTAACTGATAATCCCCAAGTGAAGGGAATCATCGTAGCAATTCCCAATGGTGGAAGTGATAAGTATGGAGTGTCGAACCCACAAGGAGCTAAAGGTAAGATCAATATTATCTCAAGCCCTATCTGCCACTGATACGACTCTACGTACACCGAACGTTTGCTTCCAACTAGAAACGAGAAATAAAACTACGTTGTGGGTAAGAAGAGGATAACTTTGCATGATATCGGAGAGCTAAAACATAAAAGTAGGTTATGTTATCAAAAAGTTAGAATATATTACTAAATATTATAAATAGCGAGTGTGGAATAATGATGGATCGGTGTGCGGAATTGTCTTAGGCAATTGTTAACAAGACCGGTGGTCGTCATTGCAATTTCATATGAGGGAGAGGCATAAGCTAACATACTTTCTCTTCTTGGATCATATGCACTTATGATTGGAACTCTAGCAAGCATCTGCAACTACTAAAGATCATTAAGGTAAAACCCAACCATAGCATTAAAGCATCAAGTCCCCTTTATCCCATACGCAACAACCCCCTTACTCGGGTTTATGCTTCTATCACTCAAGCAACCCACTATAAGTGAATCATGAACGTATTGCAACACCCTACAACGGGAATCCCTCACGCTTGCGTGACACGGAGGGCACCATAGGACAGCACCAAAATAAAACATACATCTCATACCAATCTAGATCATCAATCAATCCAAAGACAAAGGATATCTACTCAAAACACCATAGGATGGCAACACATCATTGGATCATAATATGTGGCATAAAGCACCCTGTTCAAGTAGGGATTACAGCGGGGTGCGGGAGAGTGGACCGCGTAAAAGAGATGAGGATAGTGATGATGATGGAGATGTTGACGAAAATGATAACCGCGGCAATGATTCCCCCCCCCCCCAATGGCACTCCGACGCCACCGAGAGAGAGGAGGAGAGGTTCTCCCCCTTGTGCTTCCTCCTCCATGGACTCCCCCTGGATGGGGAGAGGTTCTCCCTATGGTCCTTGGCCTTCATGGTGATGATGGCCCCTCCGGGATCCTCCTCCATAGCCTCTGGTGATGATGGCCCCCTCCGGCAGGGTGCCAGAGAGGGCCTAGATTGATTTATCGTGGCTACAGAGGCTTACGGAGGCGGAACTTCCGATCTAGGTTATTTTATGGAGGTTTGGGCATTTATAGGATAGGTTGGCGTCGAGACCAAGTCAAGGGGCCCCACGGGAAGTCCACGAGGCATAGGGGCGCGCCCCCACCCTCATGGGGTCCACGAGACTCCCCTTCGGTAGATTTTTGTTCCAGTATTTTTTATATTTTCCAGAAAAATTCTCTGTTGATTTTCATCGCATTCCGAGAACTTTTATTTCTGCACAAAAACAACACCACAGTAGTTCTGCTGAAAACATCGTCAGTCCGGGTTAGTTCTAATCAAATCATACCAAAATCATATAAAACTATTGTAAACAAGGCATGAATACTTCATAAATTATAGATACGTTGGAAACGTATCAGTAACCGTTTGCAATAGAAAACCCCAATAAGCAGGGTAATTAGCCTATTATTGATAATCCATATACTAATCAAACTGATATTTCTTATAAAGCACGCCAGATATTTCATATCCGTATAAAAGCAACCAGGATTTCATAATCGAATTACATCAGATAGCTTCGGCACTCAGTTACGCCATTACACAACAGCACCAAGTTTCACATGCAGCATCAAAAACCTTTGGAAAGTAGCATCATACACGGTAAATAGATAGATGAATCTCATGTGGGAAACTGCAGAAGCGGAAGGTAAATATTGAGCCTTCAGTGATGTTGAATGTCCTTGCAACTTTAGGCGAGTGGCTATGGATAATTGCCCGCCCAACCTTCGTCCTCTTCAGCAAGACTTCAATATTGTACCATGGGTGTTGAATGAATACCTTCCTCACCTCTTGACCATGCAGGTGGTTTGAGAGGTAATCATCGGTGAACTGCTTTGTGAAGTACTGAAAACAAAGGTATGCATAAATCGTTGTTGTAAATTTTGAAATGGGGCCAGGGGTAAAAACAAGGTAAAAGAGTTGGTACCATCCTATAGTTGACTGATGTCTTCTTCATTGTGCAAACAAAGATCTTGCTGTTATTCGTTGCAAGTTTCTTCATCCTAACAATCTTTCTGAGTTTCTTGACTTGACTGATATTCATGGACATATCATTTCCCCATATGCAAAATGCGTCGAACAGTGGGTCTAAGCCTCTGACAGCAGGACCTACATGTGCAAGACCAAATTGTAAGAAACCTAAATATTAGAATGATTCCTGCAACTGCACAATAATGTGCTATTAGCCAAAGGACCCTGCTTGAACAAACCTCGATGGTAAACCGCAGTGTCTCCCATTGTTTCCTTGCAACACACAAAAGGAAGATCTTGATCAGGTTAACTGAGAGTTGCCATACTATCAATAGAATATTTATTGAGTACAACCAAATTCGATTGGTGTCACATGCATAACAATACAAAATTGTACCCATAGCAAATGAAAATCAAATTGCAGAACTGAACCAAACCATTAAATGGAAAGCAGAACAAATGAACCAAAATAGTTAACTTAGCATGACATTGCAGAATAGAAACAAGTACTAGAAGATAAGACAGTTAGCAAAACAAAGAATGCTTGAGAACAGTACTACGAAATGTAGCAATTGTTGGACCAAAGTGTTAACTGAACATTACATTTCAGAGGATCAAACTATTAAATGAACATCAGATTGCATATTAACATTACAGAGGACAAGTCACTAGAAGGCACTTGTGGTGGCCTAGAGAAAACATCACAAACTGTATTTTAAAGTAGACAACCACGCGACGGTGTCGACGGTGGCCTAGAAGACGAGGTGCTCCTCCAAGATCTGGCGGTCGACATGCACGACATCCATAGCGACCTCGTTCATGCATGCGGACGCATGCTACCCAGCTCCACATTATACTGCGTGTAAAATGGTTGTGGGTGGCGCTTAATTGGAGGAGGGGGCAGTGATTTCGGTGGAAGGTGTCGCTCCATCAGTCGGGGCATGTGGGATGGGAAAGCAGGAGATGGTGTGGGTGGGGTGTGGATTACCTAACCATATCGACGAGGCTGCGTAGCAAGAAGAAGAGTCGGCAGCGAGGAGGACGCGTAGCAACAACAAGGGTCGCGGGCGAGGAGGCGGCGCTGCAAGAAGAAGGGTCGCTGGCGAGGAGGCGGCGCTGCAAGAAGAAGGGTAACCGACGAGGAGGCTGAGCTGCCAGTAAGCAGCAGTGAATGTTTGAACTTGGAAAGCAAGGAGGAACAGTGGAAATGTGGCTTTTGGTAGGAGGGAAGGGGCGGGGAGATAGATATTTCCGCGGTGGCAAAACAATTTCGCTCGGTGCCACAAGAAACAATCGTGCAAGTGTGGTTCAAGCGGGGGCGGTGATCTGTAGACGACGAAGCTTCCTGCGTAAGCCAGACAAGACGGTGCACCAAGATATTTTATATCGCATCCCACACGATTCTTTCTAGTAAATTTTTTAAGGTATACCCAAATTTTTCATTATGTTGAAATACAAAATGGTGTTATGGACGAAAAGGCTGGTGTTTGAATTGCTAGAACATTTACGTACAGTGAACATGCAACTAGTACATGAGTGTCGTGTTTAAATTTGGAATTATTCCGGGTTCGTTTGGCATTTTTATGAATTAATTGAGTTTCTGGGCATTTAATGTGCATAATTAAAATTTGAACTACAAGCACATGCTCCAATGCACCAAAGTTTGCTGAAAAATCACATGTGTTTCTTTGGGTGAATTTATAGGTCCCATGCAAGAAATGGGAATAAAATTCAAACATCTGGGTGTCGTGGCTTGATGACCCACAAGTGTACGGGATCTATCGTAGCCTTTTCGATAAGTAAGAGTGTCGAACCCAACGAGGAGCAGAAGGAAATGATAAGCAGTTTTCAGTAAGGTATTCTGTGCAAGCACTGAAATTGTCAGTAACATATAGGTTTGTGATAAGGTAATTTGTAAGGAGTACCAAGTAATAAAAGTAAATAAGGTGTAGCAAGATGGCCCAATCCTTTTTGTAGCAAAGGACAAGCCTGGACAAACTCTTATATGAAGGGAAGTGCTCCCGAGGACACATGGGAATTATCGTCAAGCTAGTTTTCATCATGTTAATATGATTCGCGTTCGGTACTTTGATAATTTGATACGTGGGTGGACCGGTGCTTGGGTACTATCCTTACTTGGACAAGCATCCCACTTATGATTAACCCCCATTGCAAGCATCCGCAACTACAACAGAAGTATTAAGGTAAACCTAACCATAGCATAAAACATATGGATCCAAATCAGCCCCTTACGAAGCAATGCATAAACTAGGGTTTAAGCTTCTGTAACTCTAGCAACCCATCATCTAATTATTACTTCCCAATGCCTTCCTCTAGGCCCAAACAATGGTGAAGTGTCATGTATTCGGTGTTCACATGACACCACTAGAGGGATGACAACATACATCTCATCAAAATATCGAACGAATATCAAATTCACATGACTACTTATAGCAAGACTTCTCCCATGTCCTCAGGAACAAATGTAACTACTCACAAAGCATATTCATGTTCATAATCAGAGGGGTATTAATATGCATAATGGATCTGAACATATGATCTTCCACCAAGTAAACCAACTAGCTTCAACTACAAGGAGTAATCAACACTACTAGCAACCCACAGGTACCAATCTGAGGTTTGTATACAAAGATTGGATATAAGAGATGAACTAGGGTTTGAGATGAGATGGTGCTGGTGAAGATGTTGATGGAGATTGACCCCCTCCCGATGAGAGGATTGTTGGTGATGACGATGGTGATGATTTCCCCCTCCCGGAGGGAAGTTTCCCCGGCAGAACGGCTCTACCGGAGCCCTAGATTGGTTCCGCCTCGTGGTGGTGGAGTTTCTTCCCGAAAGCTTGCTTATGATTTTTTTTCTCGACGAAACAATACATATAGCCAAAGATGGGCAGCAGAGGCCCACCAAGGGGCCCACGAGGCAGGGGGCGCGCCCCCCACCCTCATGGATGGTGGGTGGCCCCACTCTGGTACTTTCTTCGCTCAATATTTTTTATATTCTGAAAATAACTCCCCTGGAGTTTCAGGACTTTTGGAGATGTGCAGAGTAGGTCTCTAATATTTGCTCCTTTTCCAGCCTAGAATTCCAGCTGCCGGCATTCCCCCTCTTCATGTAAACCTTGTAAAATAAGAGAGAAAAGGCATAAGTATTGTGACATAATGTATAATAACAGCCCATAATGCAATAAATATCGATATAAAAGCTTGATGCAAAATGGACGTATCAACTCCCCCAAGCTTAGACCTTGCTTGTCCTCAAGCGAAAGCCGAAATCGAAAAATATGTCCACATGTTTAGAGATATAGGTGTCGATAAAATAAAATACAGACATGAGGGCATCATGATCATCCTTAGAACAACAACATATATATATATTGTCATATGATCTCTTATGCTAAAGTGACAATTCATTCACAGTTTCAAGTATGAATTATAAACTTCATTGAAAACTAACAAACTATAATCTCAGTAATTGAAGCAATTGCAATTTATCATAACATAGGAAAGAGTCAATATAAGAGCTTTTCAGCAAGTCCACATACTCAACCATTGTTTTCTCCGCACTAATAAGTCATACATATTTAAAGAGCAATTTTTATTGCTTGCACCGATGACAACTTACTTGAAGGATCTTACTCAATACATAGGTAGATATGGTGGACTCTCATGGCAAAACTGGGTTTAAGGACATTTGGAAGCAGTAGTATATCTACTTGGTGCAAAGAAATTGGCTAGCATGAGAGGGAAAGGCAAGCTCAACATGTTGGATGATCCATGACAATATAATTTATCTCAGATGCAAGAGAACATAACCCATTACGTTGTCTTCCTTGTCCAACATCAACTTTTTAGCATGTCATATTTTAATGAGTGCTCACAATCATAAAAGATGTCCAAGATAGTATATTTATATGTGAACCTCTCTTTCTTTATTACTTCCTATTAATTGAAACGATGACCAAAACTATGTTTGTCAATTCTCAACAATTTTTATTCATCATACTCTTTATATGTGAGCTCATTACTCTCCACAAGATCCATATGATCCCTTTATTTCTTTTTATTTCTTCTCTTTTATTTTATTCCCTCAAGATCATAGCAAAATAATCAAGCCCTTGACTCAACACTAATCTTTATTATATATAGCTCACAGACTCGATTACATCGGAAGATCATAAAGCAAAACTCACAACTAGATCATACTAAAACTTTATTCTACTAGATATTATCAAAAGGATCGAACTAAGAAAAACGGTAAAGATAAAAGTGATGGTGATACGATACCGGGGCACTCCCCCAAGCTTGGCAGTTGCCAAGGGGAGTGCCCATACCCATGTGTTTATGTCTCCCTCTTCGTAGGTGGTGATGTGATATTCTTGGCGATGATGCCCTCAAGATACAATTCTCTTCTTCAAGCTTCTTGACTTGCTGCTTGAGGCCCATTATTTCTTTTCGGAGCTTTCCCGTGACGACTAAAGCTCCTTTCACCCATGGATGTTGCATAGATGCGGGAGAACAAGTACCACTCTTTTTCATATTTTCATAAGAAAGAAATCTTACTTTGGAAGGGATGACCGAGTTTGTAATGGCTGAGCAGTTCCCCCACCGTTAATCCAGATCGGAAATGAGAAGTAACTTCTTGATCCTCTTCCATGGCATCTATTCTTTTCAAGTCGGCCTCCATCTCTTCTTCCGTTGACGGCCCAAAGTGGTCAGCATCACTATTTGCTCTTAGTCCCGGTGTCGGATGAGACACCCAACTCTCCCCGACTGACTCTTGAGAAGACATCTTGCTCCGAATCTGCAGCAGAAACAGCTCGAAACAAGAACATGAGATATTTGCGTGATACGGTGGTCAAAACCTACGGGAGGTTATATAATGAATTTTTACCGACTAAAAGAAGTATCATGCAAGAAAACGGAGTCCGGAGAGCGCACAAGGTGCCCACGAGGCAGGGGGCGCGCCCTCCACCCTCGTGGATGCCTCGTGTCCTTCCCGAACTACTTCTTATTTTCCTATTTTCTTAAATACTAGTTGACCCGTTGCGCCAAATGGCGCAGAGACCCGCTAAAGCCATGTTGTCGATGAAAATAGTTTCATTTTGCAAGAACCTCTTCTATATTGGCAGTACAAAGCTCATGTGTTAAACCATGTTATATTGAAAATATGGTTATCACGGTGCAAAATCTGAGTTTAAAAAATTATATTTGTATAACATGTACAAACCAGCTAAGTAAACATTGTTTTAGTTGAAAATATGGTTATCGTGATTAGATATCTGAGTTTGAAAAAAACATATTGAAAAGAAAATTCATGCTTTAGTTGGTTTAGTTGTGAGCAAGCACATATGGTAACAAATTTAACCCCTCTTAATAAAACAGAATGAAGGCTTGCGTCTACAATAAGATGCATAATAACTTTACCCCTTGTGCCAAATGGCACAAGGTCTCATTTCAAATAAAGAGTTATTTGACAATAAATGCTTGACAAATTGGCAACAATAAGGATCCTTTTAATAGTGAAAATTGAGAGAAACATAGCTTCAAACTATGTAATAGAGTTTTCAAAATGATGGCATTCTCTCTATATAATTTTGCTATGTAGGCTGGAACTTAGGAATCCATGTCACGTTTTGTCCTTGATACGTTGTCCGTAACTCTCCCTCCCACTCTGGATCCATAGCATTTTGTCCTTCATAGCCCCTTTATAGGTCAGATGCAATGTAATTCCTTCATTTTTTAAAGAAGCTGAACAAACAATGCCTTGCACCACATTTGTCATCTCTTTAGTGATGGATCCACTCTATAGCCATATCTTATCTTTTGAAGGCAACTGGACAAACAATGCCCAGCGCCATGTTTATAACATGTTGTTCTACTGTAATAGAAGTGCAGACATGAAATGAGGAATCAATTGAAGAAACAAGGACATATTGGTCTGCTGCAATGGAAGGCAAACCAAGATTGACAAGTACCACACCAGGAACAAAAGTTTATAACATAGATAGAAGTGACAATAAACAACAAGTTTTTCAAGATTTACAATGAACAACATGATTTGGCTTCTTGCTCTTAAATAGAAACAATCTGCAGCTCTAAAATACACTCTCTTATGGGAAGTAAAACTGATAATGCTCACCTAACATGTACAAAACCGAGATCAACCATGTAATTATTGCCTGCTAGATTAGTATTTTAGTTATCCTCGTCCAACAAAGAGGAGTCCATGTTTGCAAGAACTATCACTTCATTCATATTTCCCAGCAAAATAGGGTCAGATGCAACACTTATAAACCATTGTCTAATGGTAAAGGAAGTAATGAACTAATGAACACACAAATTCTTAAATCAACCTCCACAACATCATCTGCAGAAAACTTTACAAAAGGAAAGGGCGATCTCTTTTATCATACCAGAGGTACATCAAGTATGTTTCATTTGCATACAATAGAAAAAGAGGCTTAACCCAACTGAAAGGTGGACAATCCAGAAAGACTGATGAACATCAACTATATTGACTTTTGTAGTCCAGGCATACCAGAAGTACCTAATTCAACATCCAGATTCTCTAAATTTGCCTAACAAGAAGATAACAGAATATATGTTAATACACTAAATGGCAGTAGGGACTATTCGAAAGGATATGTGGTCTAGATGCAACCTAGATGCCCTCGTCAGTACAAGCAGAGGTGGTCGTCATAGTGACATCCAAGGATGGTCGCTCAGAACTAATGATTCATCGCACATTAATTACTAAACCACCGTCGCTAGTTTCCTAATCGGGCTACAGAGCTCTTTCTATGTCATCAATCTCAACTACTGCATCGTCCTGACCACTGTCACTGCCAGTCAAATCGAACCAAAAATCAGAAATATTTAGTGAGAAACGACACCTGCTAAGAATGTCCGTGAGCTCACAGTATTATTATGGTGACTGCCTTATCAAAATAACGATGTGAATTAACTGCATCTTTATCTTTATAAACATTTTTTCAGGTACCTCAATATTCACAACAACTATCATGGTCAGGTGTTTAATTTGAGCAGGAAAAAAAGCTGGAATATGCACGAGTAAAAATCTACAAATGCAGGCAAATCAAAATATTCTATGCATTAATAGCTTGAAACACTACATAGCTCTTTCTCTGCCATCAATCTCAACAACTGCGTCGTCCTGACCACTGTAACTGCTAGTCAAATCAAACCAAAAATCAGAAATATTGTAGTGAGAAATGACACCTGCTAAGAATGTCCGTGAGCTCACAATATTAGTTTGGTGATTGCCTTACCAAATAACGATGTCAATTAACTGCATCTTTATCTTTATCAACCATTTTTCAGGTACCTCAATATTCACAACTGTCATGGTCAGGTCAACTTAGGTGGTTAATTTGAGCAGGAAAAAAGGTGGAATATGCATGATAAAAATCTACAAATGCAGGCAAATCAAAATCTTATCTGTATTAATAGCTTGAAACACTACAGTCCTATATTATTGCAGTCAATACCTTGTCTCAAACTGAACTATATGTAGCAATTTTAACTGCGTACCACAGCAAACATCACCAACTATTTCGTTGATTGGATTCTCAGGATTAGCAACAATGAAAGGTGTGTGCAGATGAGCGAGCCAATAACATTTTACCAGCATGAAAAAAAAGAATATACGCATAAACTGGAAGACACTTCAGACCAGTTCCAAATGCTTCTCTGGGTCTTACATCCATCGGTTAATCCGTGAGAAGGAGAACGGAGAAAAACAAAGTGCAGATCTTAGTCTCTAAGGCATTTCATCAAGCACGTAAAGATCTAAAGATGAAGCGGTTCTGGATTTGGGTTGGGAAATTGGCCGAGCAATTATGACCAGGTTGCACCAATAAGTCCTTGCCAAGATGTAAATTATCCGGTTAATAGAAATGGTATACCTTCGTAAATAACCTACCCTATTTAAACAAATAAATTTGTAATATGTTATTAATCGAGACAAAGTGAAATGGCAAGGTCTTCAGAAACATCCAGCCGACAGTCTCAAATTGGAGGCTTGAATTAAAAAAGGATCTTCAACTACTTCAACACAAGATCAAAGACAAGTATTCCACCTTGTTCA
Source organism: Triticum urartu (assembly GCF_056163025.1). Lineage (NCBI taxonomy): Eukaryota > Viridiplantae > Streptophyta > Magnoliopsida > Poales > Poaceae > Triticum > Triticum urartu. The sequence goes on along the minus strand of NC_141874.1, from coordinate 174,103,143 downwards.
AGCAGGCTGTCAGGTAAATTTTTAAATGATTCTCATGTTGCCCAAAACTGAAATTGGATAAGGGATCTGCCCCATTAGCTTAGATCTTTTTTCTTTTGTTTTTGTTTTATCCTTTCCCTTTGTAACATGTTGTTTTTTAATGAAAATATACCATAGAACTATTGTTCTATGATTTGTGGTTCAAAAAAAAAGTGAAATTACCTAAAGGCTATGTCCATCTTCTTCAGTCCTATTCACACTGAGAGGAAATAACAGAAAACTCACAAACATGACAAAAAATAGATCTTCTTGAGTCCTATTCATATGTTCATATGTACCAATGGATGGTTTTTGTATATAAATAGAAAACTTGAAGGCACATGTTCTAGTTTTCTTTATTTACCGGAACACCATAGAGATCACATGCCTATAGTTTGTCGTGCAAGATTCTGCAAGTTAATACCTAGAGCGACATTTCACTACAACAATCAATGGATAATGTATTTGACTAAAGTAGTACTATTATAGTGTCTATATTGCATCTTAAGAATTAATTGGATGTTTGTACAACAAATACTACTCATGAGCGTAACTTCCGCTCTAATTCTTCACCAACTTATCGAATATTATTCTAAAAAACCAAAGCGACAAATCTTGTTATTGTACATATGAGATGGCTTAAGTCCAAAGACTATATCATGCAGTGGCGTCTTTGTCATGTCATTGTCTAATGAAAGTGAAATTTCCATCAGTTCTACTAACTCATCACCAACTTCCTAAAGATCATTCCAAAACCCCAAAGTGAAGAGTTTTTTTACTGGAAATATGAGATAACTGAAGGAAATAGAAATATAGACTATCCTAGGTGGCAAAGTGTTTGGCTTGTTGTCATGTAATGTCAGATGAATGTTTTATGTACAACTATAGGTTTTATATAGCATTTAGTAGCACCGGGCACAACATACCTTAAACACGGCAATGTCCGATCAACAGCAGGAACAAACCACACAGATACATGTTATTTCCTTGATCACGGTAGCTAACCTTCACATCACCTGCAAGAGAACCATTAAAATATGGGTCCAGAAATCAAACGGGTATACGACCCAAAGAAGGAAAAATATGCATGTAACTTTGCACAAGATATTGAATGAAAGATACGATAACATCAATCTACAAATACGACTATGTATGGATTAACAACACTAACCACTGTATGTCTGAGTGAAAAAAATTGAATCACCAATGTAATTTGTTTATATAGCTATCAGGCTACAAACTACAATGCACGGATTGTCAAAGCTAATCTCTATGCGCATCACGTATTGAACAAGCGGGAAAATAATTAGTGACATGCATACAAAAAATTGGTCAGTATATATTAGATGAAAAATAGAAAGAAATAAAGAAAAATAGGAATCAACCTCGACACCTTGGGATTTGGATAATGTGGATATTCAATCTCAGCAGGACACTAAACCAATTCCAACTAATTTCCTTTTTGACATAAATTTTGGTGCAGATCGTCGCGCTAATTAGAAATCAAAGTTGTTAAATGACGAGATGAAGTTCAACAATGTCTTGAAAGTTTCCATGAGCATCATCACTATTTACTACTAACTGAAACAACAATGTATGAAACCAAAAAAACATTTTCTCTCACCTAAAACAAATTTGCTAATGTAGCCATAGCATATATGCAACAACCACTAGGCATGCATTTCCCAGAGCTGGCAACACTAACAAATAAGAGGTTGACACATACATGTGACAAGCTTCCGTCCCCTGCTGCTAGCAACATTAACGTCATTGTACGCGCTAGGGATTCCTTCCTTCATTGAAGTATGCAACTACCATCACCAAAAAACAAGGACCTACACCATTTTCCTCCCTCGTACATGTCACCCAACCTCGTCCCATTTTCCGACCTCCTTGATCTGCACCTCTACCATGGACATAACTCCCTTTATACCTGATGATGAGCGAATGTTAGAAGACGATGGGTGCACGAAGGAGACAAGGACAAAGGTTGGCAACATATATCAAGCAGAACCAAATAAGCAAGCTCACATTGACGAAGCAAATAATTCTTTTCACCAGAGTTCTCCTATAGCTTTGTCCTACTATCTTCTTTCCGGAACATATGCAGAACATCAACACAAATCACGACATTAAAATACATGACCATCAAGCATGAATTCCTTATCAACTTGTAATCCCCACAAACCAATGCCAATACCAACCCGAAAATTTCCATCACAAACACTATTTAGCCCCAATTTGAGGGACAAAGAATGAAATAGGGAAAAGGTTTGACCTTTTTAGGACTATAAACCAAATGTTGACCTCCTCTAAATTCTGAAGCGAAATGCAAACTTATTGTGTCTGCAACACCTAGCTAGCTAGCGCCTTGCTGCAGCACTAGCAGTCGTGGCAGCTTCCTCCGCTGTGAGCCATTGATGCACCCTGCTGATAACTTGATATACTCCTCTAAAGCCACATAAAATTAACATGTCCTTGGAAATTTGAAAAACAATTTACCACTCAAAAAACTTTGCAAGTAGCAACATAATATTATATTCAAAAGTACATTTTGTATGCCATGTTGAAAGACCAAGCTCATAATTCAAAAAAATATTTTCTAACAAATGAAGATGCATCTTTGAAAGTTTCTTAAAATGGAATTGGCAGGAAAAAATGCACTTGAATCTCAATGTTTTTTTCTAACAAATGAAGAGGCATCTCTGAAAGCTGCTGAAAATGGAATTGGCAGGAGAAAATTGCACTTGAATCTTCAGGTTTTTCCTTGAAGTTAGGTTAGTCTGCACCCTAGCAACACAAATTCAGATCTGCTATTGTTGCCGCGGGATCATTTGGCCCCATTTCATCTCCACCCCCTCCTAGTTGTGCGGACAACATCGGATTCCGACAACTCATAATTTAGCCAAGATAAACATGTTGATTGTGACCAAAAGATTCACATCAAATCAAAGTACATCTAAGAAAAACTGAAAAAAATAAAATTTCTCTTGAGATAAACATAAGAGAGTCCATCTATACAAAGGACATAGAGAGAGGGGGTAGGTGAAGCTCACCTTGTCACCGGCATCCTCTCCCTCTTCCTTGGAATGGACCACCTCGGCGAGACCCTACTGTCCAGCAGCCACCGTCACTGCCATTCCCCCTACCGCCGAGAGCTCTCGATGAGGTGGACCAGGCTGTGTCGATGGATGAGGGAGGGGAATAGTGGCATCGGAGAGAGAGAGAGAAAGAGGAGGGACTGGCAGCGCCACTGCAGCCTTAGCCACCGAGGCTCCGGTGGGGTGGCCGGATGAATGGCGGCGTTCCTCACCTGTGGACCACCTCGTCCAACCGCTGTCACCAACCCCGTGCTTTGCCGCCACTATTTTTACTGCTTGTATGGGATGTAGATCCGGGGAGGAGGAAGGAAGCAGAAGTGGCAGGAGGAGAGGGTGGGAATGGATGCGGTGGCGGACAAGGGAGGAGGCGGAGGAGTGAGGGATGTGGCTGCTGTGGATTGGGGCTAGGTCACCCACGACGTCCGCGAGACGCGCGTCACATGGGGACATGTCCATTTGCACCTGTGAATGGTTCACCCAGCCAATAGGAAGGCTGGACGAGCCCACCAGTCATGGACCTTAAGATATTATAGCGTAGTGAAAACCAGAGTAAACACCAGAGGTTTAGATCGGGCGGCTGAGACACATTGGTTGACCAAAATGACTTCCATCGAACGACCAACGAAGCTCCAAATTGGGGGAGCCTCCTGGGAGCGAGTTGGCTAGCCTCTTTATTGATTTAAATTCCAAAACGGAGAAAAATTGCCTTTAGAACTGTTTTGGAGTCAGTTTACTTACCATACCACATACCTATTCCTTTTCGGAGTTTGAAACGTTCTGAAAAGTGTCTCTTATGTATTCCTCCGGGTTTACGGTTTCAATAACATTGGTTTCAACATTTATAGGATTACCTGAGATATAATGTTTGATTCTTTGACCATTCACCACCTTTGGATTTGTGCCTTCGAAGTTGTTGATTTTTATGGCACCGGAATGATAGACCTCCTTGATAACGTAAGGACCTTCCCATTTAGAGAGAAGTTTGCCTGCAAAGAATCTCAAACGAGAGTTGTATAGCAATACATAATCACCTACATTAAACTCATGCTTTTGTATCCTTTTGTCATGCCATCATTTAACTTTTTCTTTAAACAGTTTGGCATTCTCATAGGCCTGGGTTCTCCATTCATCAAGTGAGCTAATGTCAAAAAGCCTCTTCTCACCGGCAAGTTTGAATTAATTGAGCTCTTTACTGGTCCAATATGCCTTATGTTCCAGCTCGAGAGGTAAGTGACATGCTTTACCATAAACCATTGTATACGGAGACATACCCATAGGATTTTTATATGCAGTTCTATATGCCCATAGTGCATCATCAAGTTTCTTGGACCAATTCTTTCTAGATCTATTAAAAGTCTTTTGCAAAATTAATTTAAGCTCTCTATTACTAAGTTCTACTTGACCACTAGACTGTGGATGATATGGAGATGCAATTCTATGATTAACATCATACTTAGCAAGCATTTTACGAAAGGCACCATGAATAAAATGTGAACCACCATTAGAAATTAAGTATATAGGGACTCCAAACCTCGGAAAAATAACTTCTTTAAGCATCTTGATAGAGGTGTTATGATCAGCACTATTAGTTGGAATAGCTTCTACCCACTTAGTAACGTAATCAACAGCAACTAAAATATGTGTATACCCATTAGAGGAAGGAAACGGTCCCATATAATTGAAGCCTCAAACATCAAATGTTTCAATAACGAGTGAATAATTCATAGGCATTTCTTGATGTCTACTAATATTACCAATTCTTTGACATTCATCACAAGATAAGACAAACTTACGGGCATCTTTGAAGAGAGTGGGCCAATAAAAACCAGATTGCAATATCTTATGTGTAGTTCTATCTCCAGCATGGTGTCCTCCATAAGCTTCAGAGTGACACTTGCGTAGGATTTGTTCCTGTTCATGCTCAGGTATACAACATCTAATAACACCATCTACTCCTTCTTTATAAAGGTGTGGGTCATCCCAGAAGTAATGTCTTAAATCATAGAAAAACTTTTTGTTTTGCTGGTATGTGAAACTAGGTGGTATAAATTTAGCATCAATGTAATTAGCATAATCAACATACCGTGGAGCAGTGCGAGAAACATTTATGACAGCTATTTGTTCATCAGGAAAGCTATCATCAATAGGTAGTGGGTCATGAAGAACATTCTCTAATCTAGACAAGTTGTCTGCAACAGGATTCTCAGGTCCCTTTCTATCAATAACATGCAAATCAAATTCTTGTAGCAGGAGAACCCATCTAATAAGTCTAGGTTTAGCATCTTTCTTTTCCATAAGATATTTAATAGCAGCATGATCAGTGTGGATAGTTACTTTAGAATCAACAATATAAGGTCGGAACTTATCACAAGCAAATACAACTACTAAGAATTCCTTTTCAGTAGTAGCATAATTTCTCTGGGCATTGTCTAGAGTTTTACTAGCATATTGAATAACATTTATTTTTATCAACTCTTTGTCCTAGAACAGCACCTACAGCATAATCACTAGCATCACACATAATTTCAAATGGTAAATTCCAATCAGGTGGCTGAACAATAGGTGCAGAAATCAAGGCTTTCTTAAGTATTTCAAATGCTTCTACACAATCATCATCAAAGACAAAAGGAATATCTTTTTGTAAGAGATTAGTCAGAGGACGAGAAATTTTATAGAAGTCCTTAATGAACCTCCTATAAAAACCGGCATGACCAAGGAAACTTCTTATACTTTAATGTCCTTGGGACATGGCATCTTTTCAATAGCATCAACCTTAGCTTTATCAACTTCAATACCTCTTTCATAAATTTTATGCCCCAAGACAATACCGTCATTAACCATAAAGTGGCACTTCTCCCAATTCAAGACAAGGTTAGTTTCTTCACATCTCTACAAAACTCGATCAAGGTTGCTCAAGCAATCATCAAAAGAGGATCCATAAACAGAGAAATCATCCATGAAAACTTCACAAATCTTTTCACAAAAGTCAGAGAATATAGCCATCATGCATCTTTGAAAGGTAGCAGGTGCATTACATAAACCAAAATGCATACGTCTATAAGCAAAGGTACCAAAAGGGAAAGTAAAAGTAGTATTTTCTTGATCATCAGCTAACACAGGTATTTGAGAGAAACCAGAATAACCATCTAGAAAGCAAAAATGTGTATGCTTGGATAATCTTTCTAGCATTTGATTAATAAAAGGCAAAGGTAATGATCTTTTTTAGTAGCTTTATTTAATTTGCGGAAATCAATCACCATCCTATAACCTATAATAATTCTTTGCGGAATCAATTCACCTTTACCATTAGGAACGACAGTAATACCTCCCTTCTTAGGGACACAATGGACAGGGCTTACCCACTGACTATCAGCAACGGGATAAATTATACCTGCTTCAAGGAGCTTTAATATTTCCTTTATTACCACTTCTTTCATCTTAGGATTTAGCCGTCATTGCTGATCAATAACTGGTTTGGCGACTTTCTCCAAATTTATTTTGTGTTGACATAGAGTGGGACTAATGCCCTTAAGATCATCAAGAGTATATCCAATGGAAGCACGGTGCTTCTTCAGAGTTTTCAATAATTTCTCTTCTTCATGCTCTGAAAGGTTAGCACTAATAATAACATGATATATCTTCTTTTCATCAAGATAAGCATATTTAAGAGTATCAGGCAATGGTTTAAGCTCAAACATGAGATCACCCTTGGGTGGAGGAGGATCCCCTAGGATTTTGACAGGCAAGTTGTGTTTCAGAATAGGTCCCTATTTAAAGAATACTTCATCTATTTCCCTTCTTTCATTCATAAACATATCATTTTCATGGTCTAGCAAATATTGTTCTAAAGGATCACTAGGAGGCACGACAATAGAAGCAAGACCAATAATTTCATCTTTACTAGGAAATTCCTCATCACGGGGCTTTCTACTAAATTTAGCAAAATTAAACTCATGATACATATCCCCTACACCATCAGAAACAATATCCTTGATGTAGTCTATCTTAGCATTAACAGTATTCAAGAAGGATCTACCAAATATAATGGGACAAAAGTCATCTTGTGGGGAACCAAGAACAAGAAAATCAGCAGGATATTTAATTTTCCCACACAAGACTTCAACGTCTCTAACAATCCCAACTGGTGAAATAGTATCTCTATTGCCAAGCTTAATTGTAACACCTATCTCTTCTATCCCAGCAGGTGCAATATCATGCATAATTTCTTTGTATAAGGAATGAGGTATTGCACTTGCACTAGCACCCATATCACTTAAGCCATGATATCAATGATCTCCTATTTAAACAGAAATAACAGGCATGCCTACGACAGGTCTATGTTTATTTTTAGCATCACGTCTAGCAATTCTAGCAGCTTCATTGCAGGAGTAAATAACATGCCCATCAATATTATCAGCCAAGAGTTCTTTAACCATAGCAATTTTAGGTTCAACTTTAACTTGCACAGGGGGTTTGTGTGTCCTAATATTACTTTTCTTGACTACAGTTGAAGCTTTAGCATGATCCTTTATTCTAATAGGGAAAGGAGGTTTCTCAATATAAGCAGTAGGAACAATAGGATCATTATAAGTGATAGTCTTTTCTTCAACTTTAATAGGTGCAACTAATTTTACCTTAGTGGGAGGATTATATTTAAACCACTTCTCCTTTGGGAGATCAACATGATGTAGCGACCCGACCCGAATGGATCAAGTCTCTGTGCTTAAGTGTCATCCCTGGATCGGTATGCTGACACACAGAGCACTCGAGGATTTATAACAGAGGTAAATCACATGTATAAGTAACGTAAAATACTATTACCTCAATCCAAAATAGCGGAAGTAGCAACAAGGTTGGGGATTCCCATCAACACCAACGGCAAAGTTGAGTGTAGAAATCATAACCCTAACGTATCACTTACTCGTCGTAAGATTCCTGCAACATGAGACATTGCAGCCACAAAGGGTCAGTACATTGAATGTACTGGCAAATTCACACCAGAGGATAATGATGAATAATGGCTATCACTACATGCATATTTGGCTGGTGGAAAAGCTCTATGGTTATAGTTTTTGCGAAAAGCCAATTTTTCCCTACTGCAAAGGAATACATTTTGCTTAACTACAAAGTTGGTTGAAAATATTGAGAAGGTTCCTCCAACTCAATCCCAAAATAATAATCATTAACCCAACAAATTATTTAAGTAACGTGATGAGATCAATATGATAATCCAAGTACCAGAGACTCAAGATTGTCCATAACCGGGGACACGACTAACCATGATTAGATTGTACACTCTGTAGAGGTTTGCGCACTTTTCCCCACAAGACTCGATCGCCTCCGTTGGATTTCTCGCACTACATGATGTTTGAGAAACGGATGACCGAGACACAGTCTTTCAGAAACATTAACTCTCTACTCTGGGTAGACCATACCAAACCTACAAAACCCACTACCTGCTGATCCACCTCTTCAAGAGCTTCACGTAAATTACTCAACTATGATAGAGCCCATAATAGCTTGTGGCTGCACACGGAAGTTTCTAGCATGAATAATCTTATGATCCCTTTGAGCCTGGGTGGCGAACCATAGGATGATCACACGGTAACCCTGGGATCTCCTAGGACAACACTGGTATATCCCCAGGTGTCCGGGCAAGTCCACTGGTATATCCCCAGGGTGCCCCAACCAATCCACCCAGATGTGTATTAAAGTAGCCACCTTAAGTTAAACCTTAGTTAACAATAATCTCTCACATGTTTCATGAATTCTCTCAAACAAATCCACGTCTACGTGCATAGCATAGCGATATAAGCATAACGTATAAGTAACTCCCAGGGTTTGATAATAAAATGGCAATAGGTTCTACCTCATCATCTACTTCCCAACCCACATGTTAATGACATCCTAACCATGCAATGTTTGAGGATTGGAACTAATGCATAAAAACTGGTTGATAAAGGGTATGATCAAAGTGTGAACTTGCCTGTACTATTGATGAAGATGATTCGCACTCAAAACTCTTGATAGTTCTACTCGTCATACTCCGTTCAATCTATCGTGAGCAAGCAGTAGTAACCACACATAAGAAATCACTCAAAAGATCAGAAAGATCGAAGAAGACGATTCGGAAAGCTTCAAAACTAAGAGAATAACTCTTGCAACATAAAACAATTTATAACAGTACCAAAATTATATGAATTTGGCCTTATCAAAAAGTTTAGGTCAAGAGCTTCGACTTGCAAAAAGAATCAACTCAAACGGAGCTACGGAACTCAAGTTATGATCAAACGAAGTTTGAATTCAAATCTGATCTAATTCAAATTTTAAAGTTTAAAAAACATGTTTGAGTTGGATTACTGGATAGAGGAGATCATAACGAAGACGTGGGCGTTGGTTTCGTTGAATTTGGATAAACGGGTAAAAAGATGTGGTCGTTTGAAGATTAGGGACTAGTTTGTAAAACTTTAATCACAGACGGGTCCCTGGTAGAAATAAAATAAAACGAAAAGGCTACTAAACGAACGTTCCCTAACAAACGCTAACGAACGAAAAATCGTTCGATGCAACCCTAACTAACGAACGTTCGTCAAATAGTTAGACTAAAAGAAAATCGCATTTTAAAGAAAAACCGAGAAACCCAAAAATTACCGATCTAGGGTTCGGTTTTATACCGGTCCTTGGCGGTTCGGCGGTCTTCGGCAGAAAACCGGCAGCTCTCCGGCAAGGCTGTGGACTCCGGGGAGTTCGGCGAGCTCCGGCGTTCGCGGCGGGATGCGGCGGTGGGCGGCAGCAGCGGCGAGGCGAGGCGGAACGGCGGCGCGCGTGCAGCGGTGGTGTCGGCGGCAACAGCAGCAGCAATATGCGGCGACGGCGGCGAACTAGAGCTGTGGCGGTGGCGGAAAGCGAGGAGCCGCGCGGCGGAGCAGAGAGAGGCGGGGTCGGGCGGCGGCTTAAATAGGCGGGGGGGGGGGGCGTCGGGTGGCGTGGAGGAGGGGTAAAGAGGAGAGGCGGCGAGGAGGAGTCCGCGGCGGGGATGGCTCGAACGCCGAGGTGTCGGTGGTGGCGTGCAGGATCCGGCCTCCTGCGTGAGGTCGGGGATGGCGCGGCCGGGCTGGGCTTGGCCTGGCCCGATTGGGTGTTTGGCCGGCCCAGTCGGCGAGCAAGAAAAGTTTTTTTAAAAAAAACTTTTTTTACTGACTGCAAAATATGAATAACCACAAATAAGATAAAATAAACTATAGGCATATAATATATCAAAATTTTCAGAAAAAGATTTCCTACGAGCTGAACATTTTCCTAGCGTTAAATAAAATCCACACAAATTCAGATAATTCAAACAGTGCTCCTGCTCTAATAAAATCCACCAAAATCATTTTAAAAATACCATAATGATTTCAAATTAATTTTTCTCCAATTTTCTATTGTAGGGAATCATGTTACCCTATTTTCCATGTATTTTATTTTTGGAGAAAAATAATTTGAATAAAACTCAAATAACTCCAAATTGAAAATAAATTCAAAAGAACTTTGAATTTAATTCTTTTAAAACTTCCAACTCATATTTCATATATTTTGAAGAAGTCATTTTATCTTCTCTCATGAAAATCATTGAGTTGCTTAAAGTTTATGAATTGAAATATTTCCAAATGAAATTCAATTATTTTCAAATACCCTTTCATTTAATTTAAATGGAAGAAGTCATATCATCTTCGCTCAAGGGTTTTGTATTTGAAAAGAATTTGAATTCATGGAGATCAGAAAGCAAATATGAAAGTTTGAGAAAGTCCTTTTATTCCCTCTCATTTAACTTTCAAAAAGTTTCGAATTCACTCACTTTTAGACAATCAATCAAATCTATCTATTTATTATAACATTCTGAAATTTAGAATTTTGGGATGTTACAAACCTACCACCCTTAAAATGAATCTCGTCCTCAAGATTCGGAGAGGCTAGGAAGAAATAGGTTAGGTTCGAGGTCTCTTCAAAATTTCATCAATCATCTCTGGGGTCTGGGGTGCTACCACCCTTAGAAGCATTGTTACGGTTCCATCAATACTCATATACTCCATCCTTATTCTTGACAGGGCCGATCTTCTCAGATCTTTAGTATAATTCCTTTCTCTGGGCTCTTCCGGTAACGGCATAACCTTTTCCTCAATTCTTTTGTCCTTTCATCTTGGTAAGGTTCTTCTGTGACTGGGTGTTCTTAGCTGATGGATCTGGCGCCAATACTAAACAACCATCGATATCTCATGGTGGTCAACCATTTATGGTTTCTCCTACAGGAAATGGGTCTAGGTTGATCCTCACCGTATAACCTACGGTTGGCAAAAACTGCCTTGTACAAGGGAAAAATACCTATACCATTCTAAGGCTTAAACAAGGTTTCGATCGTCGTCTCTCTACTATAGGTAAGTCACTCAGATTTACCATCCCATATAGCAAGGCGAACAATAAGAGTAAGTCGGTATGGTGATTAATCCATCCCGCACCCAAATCATTACCATGTATACAGTTTAGCGAATCTCGCATACTAACACTCGATCATCCTCACAAGCATTGCAGAATTTCTCTTGTCGATGAACCAAGGTTCGGATAAATCCATTGATTCTGCAAGCCAAACAAATATCTATCGTTCCTTCACAATCTCTCAGGTTTTGTGTAACTCCTATAAGATTGTCTGTCGATAAAATCGTAACTTCTTTCAGGGTTTTTCCTTCAGCAAGAATGTGCTTGCTTCTTGGCAGGTCCTGGGGCATGTGGGTTATGGCCCATCTCATCACTTGTAGTCCTTGAACTTATCATGGGGCAACTGATCATTATTCCAACTTCCTAGTATTCTTAAATCCATCCAATTGTACTATCTTCCTTCCTTCTATTGGCACCAAACTAGGACTTGATTACTCAGACTCATCATGATCCATATTTCCGACATCATACCTGCTTTATATCCAATAGTAATTTATTTCTTCATCCTCATGGGGTATCCCTCATACCGAGATAAAAACTTATACTTATGAAGTCCATATTCCACTTCATGGAATATCATTATCCTTTCCAGGGTGAAGCGTCCTTACAGGGGAATACTGGCCATCTCTGCATGGCACTTCTTCAACTGGGAAATGTGAAACACATCATGAACTCCTGACAGTCCTTCGGGTGACTCCAACTTGTTGGCCACTTCTCCCATACGCTCCAAAACTCGGTATGGTCCAACAAATCTCGGGACTAACTTTCCCTTAACTCCAATTCGTTTAACTCCTCGCAGAGGGGACACACGAAGACATGCTCTATCTCCAATTTCATATACTACCTCCTTGCATTTTTTTAGTCTGCATAACTCTTCTTCCTGGACTGAGATACCTTCAGTCTATCTCGAATCAACTTAACATTCTCTTCTGACTCCTTGATCACATTTGGTCCAAACAACTGACGGTCTCCAACTTCATCCCACATTGTCTTGGGGTATCACGCATATCGAGACAAAACTCGTATTCATTTTGTCCGAAATCCACTCAGTGGAGTATCCTTATCTTTTCCAGGGGTCAAGGGTTCTTACAGGGTACTACCACCCTTAAAATTCACAAATCTTCATTAGACCATATTTCTCATATCCTCAGAAATGGTCAAAATCCTTCTTCATAGAGTAACGACTCATAAAATCCATATCAGTACCAATGATGCTAACTTTATTCGCTCTCAATTGATTACAATCTCTCGCTTTTCCATTACATGTCTCAACTCAACACCTCAATATAAAATAAAATGTTCTCACTTCTACTACTCCATTTCTTTTGTTGCAAACTCAACTATCTAGCACAAGTTTCCTTCTCCTTGGGGCATTCTCTGGCAAAGTGCCCTGCTCTATTACAACGAAAACATATTACTTCTGACAAGTCTCGAGGTTTCCTTTTTGGGCAACTGCTGAGGTAATGCCCTGACTCCTTGCACCTGTAATAGGTGATATGACTCAGGTCCTTTCTGGTATCCAATCTACTTCTCTTCCTGGACTTTTCCGTTCCAATCATGGATTCTATTTCTTGTGGGTCATACTCTACTTCCTCCGTCGGGAATTCTACTAGATCCCCATTCAAACAATTTCGGGAGATGTGTCCTTCTTCTCCACATGAATAGCAAGACTTAGTGCAGGGTTTACTCGGGTCCTCTTTAGGTGTGTCCTCCACATCTTCCTTCATCACGGGTTCTTCTAAAATTTCCATAAGGGCTCCTTTCTTTACTTCTTTCTTCTGCTGTACGGTTCTTCGTACCATGGGGTAAATGTGACACTGAGTAGGATAGTGGGTAATCCCTTCACACAAGAAACAAGTAATCTGCCTAGTTGGGCATTCTTCAACTGGGTGACTTCCTTCACAATTAGGGCATTCATCCTTGTGTTCTTTATGGGTGTGTCCCATTTCTCCACAAATCTTGCATGCACAAGGTTTCCTCATATACTTTCCATAAGGCTTCAACTTCTGGGACACAAGGTGAGATCTTTGCAGAGTCAACTTTAATTCTCTCCAAGTGGTTACTCCTTGTCATCCATTCATGGTTTGGTATATCCTCCACCAAGTAGCAGCACCTCCTTCAAAGCATTGAAGAGCATGCTGGGTCATATCATTTCCAACTATAGAGTTATTCTCCATGTGAACCCCCATGTTCTGAATCCATGGGCTTGTCTCCAATTGACTCACCGGTCTAGAAAATACAAGCTCATCTCCATTCATCCTCTATTGGGTCCAAGGGTTTTGGGGTGAGATGAGAGAGAGGGAGAGGGATGCACAATACAAACAATGGTTTTGAAAAGACAGATTTTATCTGTGGCTATTGGAAAAACATCAAACAAATGACAGCTCACAAACGTCGCATCTAACGTAGGTATATAACAGTGGTTTGGTCTTCTAAAGGTCAATAAATCTTCAACGTCTCCAACTCTTCAAGCCTTGTTCATGCCTCCAATGGCTTCTTCAGATCATGCTTGTCTTTCTCAAGTTCTTTTGCCAGATCAACTCTATTGACGCGAAGTCTCTCGTGACATATTCTGGAGTTGCATTCCAAACTTCTGGTTTCAGCATCCTTCGCATGAACCATGGTCCTACTGTCCTTCAGTTCCTGACGAATCTCCGATATCTCAAGGTTTTGCTCCTCCAGCTTGGCTACTTTAGCTTCTTGGACCTAAGTTCTCCACGAAATGCTCCTTGTCAAAATACGGCTTCCTGAAGGTCCATATTAAACTTCTTGATGTACTACTCCAGATCCTGGTGATACATCGGCTAAGGTTAAAACTTCATCTTACTGTTAGGTACTCCATCAGCCTTCTACCATCCAATCCTTCCGAAGAAATGCATGCTTAGCTCAGCTCGGTGACCATAGTATCAGTGGCGATGACATCACAGATAACCGTGTTTCTGCCCTTGTCATTGCCATGAACTATCTTCCATAGTTGATATCTCCTGCCTTAGGGTTTTCTTGACAAAACTTTGAGTTCTCAGCTCTCCATGTTCTGGTCTTTCTCCAATACACCTTGATCTCGGGTATTGACAGCTTCCATAGTTTGCCAAGTTCCATAAGGGGTGCCTTCCTAGGTCATACAAATCTAGAAATTGTACAGGGCCTTCAAATTCTCCTAGTCTTCGGAGTCTTCAACCGTTGTAGTTTCCATTATTATAATGCATGATAAAATCCTCTTCATTCCGAAATGATCTTGGTTGTCTGATATCTTGTACTTCTTGGAGTGGTCTCATCAGTTGAATCTTCGTGTGGTCAAAAAAAGGGGGAAAGGTATTTAGTCTCACTAAAAGGGAATATTTGAATAAGCTCAGAAGAGAAGAGAGGTAAAAGATCCTTTTGAAAAGAAAGTTGTACAAAAAATGTTTCCTATGGGCTTGCCAGTTTCTAGGGGTCACGCCCTACAGTCAACATGTGCTCTGATACCATCTTGCAGCGACCCGACCCGAATGGATCAAGTCTCTGTGCTTAAGTGTCATCCCTGGATCGGTATGCTGACACACAGAGCACTCGAGGATTTATAACAGAGGTAAATCACATGTATAAGTAACGTAAAATACTATTACCTCAATCCAAAATAGCGGAAGTAGCAACAAGGTTGGGGATTCCCATCAACACCAACGGCAAAGTTGAGTGTAGAAATCGTAACCCTAACGTATCACTTACTCGTCGTAAGATTCCTGCAACATGAGACATTGCAGCCACAAAGGGTCAGTACATTGAATGTACTGGCAAATTCACACCAGAGGATAATGATGAATAATGGCTATCACTACATGCATATTTGGCTGGTGGAAAAGCTCTATGGTTATAGTTTTTGCGAAAAGCCAATTTTTCCCTACTGCAAAGGAATACATTTTGCTTAACTACAAAGTTGGTTGAAAATATTGAGAAGGTTCCTCCAACTCAATCCCAAAATAATAATCATTAACCCAACAAATTATTTAAGTAACGTGATGAGATCAATATGATAATCCAAGTACCAGAGACTCAAGATTGTCCATAACCGGGGACACGACTAACCATGATTAGATTGTACACTCTGTAGAGGTTTGCGCACTTTTCCCCACAAGACTCGATCGCCTCCGTTGGATTTCTCGCACTACATGATGTTTGAGAAACGGATGACCGAGACACAGTCTTTCAGAAACATTAACTCTCTACTCTGGGTAGACCATACCAAACCTACAAAACCCACTACCTGCTGATCCACCTCTTCAAGAGCTTCACGTAAATTACTCAACTATGATAGAGCCCATAATAGCTTGTGGCTGCACACGGAAGTTTCTAGCATGAATAATCTTATGATCCCTTTGAGCCTGGGTGGCGAACCATAGGATGATCACACGGTAACCCTGGGATCTCCTAGGACAACACTGGTATATCCCCAGGTGTCCGGGCAAGTCCACTGGTATATCCCCAGGGTGCCCCAACCAATCCACCCAGATGTGTATTAAAGTAGCCACCTTAAGTTAAACCTTAGTTAACAATAATCTCTCACATGTTTCATGAATTCTCTCAAACAAATCCACGTCTACGTGCATAGCATAGCGATATAAGCATAACGTATAAGTAACTCCCAGGGTTTGATAATAAAATGGCAATAGGTTCTACCTCATCATCTACTTCCCAACCCACATGTTAATGACATCCTAACCATGCAATGTTTGAGGATTGGAACTAATGCATAAAAACTGGTTGATAAAGGGTATGATCAAAGTGTGAAGTTGCCTGTACTATTGATGAAGATGATTCGCACTCAAAACTCTTGATAGTTCTACTCGTCATACTCCGTTCAATCTATCGTGAGCAAGCAGTAGTAACCACACATAAGAAATCACTCAAAAGATCAGAAAGATCGAAGAAGACGATTCGGAAAGCTTCAAAACTAAGAGAATAACTCTTGCAACATAAAACAATTTATAACAGTACCAAAATTATATGAATTTGGCCTTATCAGAAAGTTTAGGTCAAGAGCTTCAATTTGCAAAAAGAATCAACTCAAACGGAGCTACGGAACTCAAGTTATCATAAAACGAAGTTAGAATTCAAATCTGATATAATTCAAATTTTAAAGTTTAAAAAACATGTTTGAGTTGGATTACTGGATAGAGGAGATCATAACGAAGACGTGGGCATTGGTTTCGTTGAATTTTGATAAAGGGGTAAAAAGATGTGGTCGTTTGAAGATTAGGGACTAGTTTGTAAAACTTTAATCACAGACGGGTTCCTGGCAGAAATAAAATAAAACGAAAAGGCTACTAAAAGAACGTTCCCTAACGAACGCTAATGAACAAAAAATCGTTCGATGCAACCCTAACTAACGAACGTTCGTCAAATAGTTAGACTAAAAGAAAACCGCGTTTTAAAGAAAAACCGAGAAGCCGTGCGGTGGAGCAGAGAGAGGCGGGGTCGGGCGGCGGCTTAAATAGGCGGGGGGCATCGGGTGGCGTGGAGGAGGGGTCAAGAGGAGAGGCGGCGAGGAGGAGTCCGCGGCGGGGACGGCTCGGACGCCGAGGCGGCGGCGGTGGCGTGTGGGATCCGGCCTCCTGCGTGAGGTCGGGGACAACGCGGCTGGGCTGGGCTTGGCCTGGCCCGATTGGGTGTTGGGCCGGCCCAGTCGGCGAGCAAGAAAAGTTTTTTTTAAAAAGAACCCTTTTTTTACTGACTACAAAATACGAATAACCACAAACAAGATAAAATAAACTATTGGCATATAATATATCAAAATTGTCAGAAAAAGATTTCCTACGAACTGAACATTTTCCTAGCCTTAAATAAAATTCACAAAAATTCAAATAATTCAAAAGTGCTCCTGCTCTATTAAAATCCACCAAAATCATTTTAAAAATACCATAATGATTTCAAATTAATTTTTCTCCAATTTTCTATTGTAGGGAATCATGTTACCCTATTTTCCATGTATTTTATTTTTGGATAAAAATAATTTGAATAAAACTCAAATAACTCCAAATTGAAAATAAATTCAAAAGAACTTTGAATTTAATTCTTTTAAAACTTCCAACTCATATTTCATATATTTTGAAGAAGTCATTTTATCTTCTCTCATGAAAATCATTGAGTTGCTTAAAGTATATGAATTGAAATATTTCCAAATGAAATTCAATTATTTTCAAATACCCTTTCATTTAATTTAAATGGAAGAAGCCATATCATCTTTGCTCAAGGGTTTTGTATTTGAAAAGAATTTGTATTCATGGAGATCAGAAAGCAAATATGAAAGTTTGGGAAAGTCCTTTTATTCCCTCTCATTTAACTTTCAAAAAGTTTCGAATTCACTCACTTTCAGACAACCAATCAAACAATCAATCAAATCTATCTATTTATTATAACATTCCGTAATTTATAAGTTTGGGATGTTACACATGAGTAGCAAAGGATTCACAGAAAGAAGCTACTATCTTAGAGTCAAGTCCATATTTAGTGCTAAATTCACGGGAAACATCGGTATCCATAAAAGATTTAACACAATCAAACTTAGGTGTTATACCTGACTCCTTACCTTCGTCGAGGTCCCAATCTTCAGAGTTGCGTTTAATTCTTTCCAATAAATCCCATTTGAATTCAATAGTCTTCATCATAAAAGATCCAGTACAAGAAGTATCGAGCATGGAGCGATTATTGAGAGAAAGCCGAGCATAAAATTTTGAATAATCATTTCTCTTGAGAGCTCATGATTGGGGCATGAATATAACATTGACTTAAGCCTCCCCCAAGCTTGAGCGATGCTTTCTCCTTCGCGAGGTCAAAAATTATATATATAATTATGATCACGATGAAGAAGATGCATAGGATAAAACTTCTATGAATGTCCAATTTCAATCGTTTGTAGTTCCATGATCCCATATCATCACATAGCCTATACCATGTCAATGCCTCTCCCTTCAAATATAAAGGGAAGACCTTCTTCTTGATAACATCATCGGGCATACCTGCTAGCTTAAATAATCCACAAACTTCATCCACATAGATTAAGTCTAAATCGGGATGCAATG
This sequence comes from Triticum urartu, assembly GCF_056163025.1. Classification (NCBI taxonomy): domain Eukaryota; kingdom Viridiplantae; phylum Streptophyta; class Magnoliopsida; order Poales; family Poaceae; genus Triticum; species Triticum urartu. Next base: position 174,084,497 of record NC_141874.1, on the reverse strand, counting down.
TTCCATCTCCTGTAAAAGGATTAGCTAGCAGTTTTTCTATCATACACGAAGGAATTTCAAAGTAAACATTTTCAGTAGGTTCAGTAGGTTCAGGAGCAACTCTTTGCTCTACTGGTTAGGGTGAAGATACCCCAAACAAGCCCCTCAAAGGATTATGTTCCATAGTAACAAGTGAGAGTAAATTTCAGCACACAATATAAATTTTTCCTTACCAAATTCCACCTACCAAAGGCGCTTCACTCCCCGGCAATGGCGCCAGAAAAGAGTCTTGATGACCCACAAGTGTAGGGGATCTATCATATCCATTTCGATAAGTAAGAGTGTCGAACCCAACGAGGAGCAGAAGGAAATGATAAGAAGTTTTCAGTAAGGTATTCTTTGCAAGCATTGAAATTGTCGGTAACAGATAGTTTTGTGATAAGGTAATTTGTAAGGAGTAGCAAGTAATAAAAGTAAATAAGGTGCAGCAAGATGGCCCAATACTTTTTGTAGCAAAGGACAAGCCTGGACAAACTCTTACATGAAGGAAAGCACTCCCGAGGACACACGGGAATTATCATCAAGCTAGTTTTCATCATGTTCATATGATTCGCGTTCGGTACTTTGATAATTTGATATGTGGGTGGACCGGTGCTTGGGTACTATCCTTAATTGGACAAGCATCCCACTTATTATTAACCCCCATTGCAAGCATCCGCAACTACAACAGAAGTATTAAGGTAAACCTAACCATAGCATGAAACATATGGATTCAAATCAGCCCCTTACGAAGCAACACATAAACTAGAGTTTAAGCTTCTGTCACTCTAGCAACCCATCATCTACTTATTACTTCCCAATGCCTGCCTCTAGGTCCAAACAATGGTGAAGTGTCATGTAGTCGACGTTCACATGACACCACTAGAGGGATGACAACATACATCTCATCAAAATATCGAACGAATACCAAATTCACATGACTACTTATAGCAAGACTTCTCCCATGTCCTCAGGAACAAACGTAACTACTCACAAAGCATATTCATGTTAATAATCAGAGGGATATTAATATGCATAATGGATCTGAACATATGATCTTCCGCCAAGTAAACCAACTAGCATCAACTGCAAGGAGTAATCAACACTACTAGCAACCCACAGGTACCAATCTGAGGTTTGGATACAAAGATTGGATACAAGAGATGAACTAGGGTATAGATGAGATGGTGCTGGTGAAGATGTTGATGGAGATTGACCCCGTCCCGATGAGAGGATCGTTGGTGATGACGATGGTGATGATTTCCCCCTCCCGAAGGGAAGTTTCCCCGGCAGAACAGCTCTGCTGGAGCCCTAGATTGGTTCCGCCAAGGTTCCACCTCATGGCAGCGGAGTTTCTTCCCGAAATCATGCTTATGATTTTTTTCTTGACGAAAGACTCCCGCCTTAATTTTTTTACACAGCTAGATTAGACCAAATAGAAGTAACGTGCTAAATTTTGGAATTATTCTAGGTTCGTTTGGCATTTTTATACATTAATTGAGTTTCTGGGCATTTAATGTGCATAATTCAAATTTGAACTACAAGCACATGCTCCAGTGCAATTCAAACATCTGGGCATCGTGGCTCGGCCGGAAAGATTGAGAAACTTGGTTTTTCAATTCCTGTAATTCCAAAACACGCCTAAAAATCATGAAACTTGGCATGGTCTCATGACATGGCACTAACATGCTGTGGTAATTTTTCTGCCGATTTGCAAAGGCGCACACATTAACAATCAACAAAGTCATTTTGGAACAAGTGTTGTCATGTTACAAATCGGAAACACAAGTATTATTGAAACCATGGGTGTTCGACTTACCAATTACGTGCGGCCACGCGTCCCCTTTTTTATTTGCTAGGAGGTGTCGTGCGGGGTAGCTATTTGAGTACGGGAGGCGTGCGGTCATACCCTTGCGCTTGCTCATCGGGAGGAGAGCCCTTTTGACCGCTACCCGCCGCACACCTCCCTCCCAACGTATCCATTAATGGCACCTGAGTACATGTTCTACAACGTGGCTATATGTCTCATTGGATTGAGATTTAAGAGAGAAAAATGAAAATCCGAAAAGAAAGTTTTGCATGGATCTTGATGTAAGATCTGACGGACCTATATAGCATCGACTGCGACTTATAGCAAGCATGATGAATATAAGGACGATGACATTGGATAATAATTGTCTTACATATTTATAAACACAATTAAAAAAGCCACATGCGGCAACGTCTGATATACACAAGGGAAAAAGAAGAAGGAAGACAACGATCTGGCTCGCCGATCTCTACTTTCTTGATGCGTTGCTGCAGGCCGCGGGAACTAGTCTCCGCGGCGGGCGGCGATGAGCTCTTTCTTGTCCTCGAGATGCTGGTTGAGAGCATCCAGGGATTCCTCCACCAGCCTTCTGTGCTCGATGCGCAGCATGGGATTCTCGTCCATAAGTTTCTCGACGATGATGCCGGTCCTCTTCAACAAGGCAGTGGTCTGCTCCTGCTGCTTCGCACTTCCGACGATCTTTGCCCTCAGCAGGTCTCGCTCGGCCCGGAGCTTCGCATTGCTCTCATTTAGTTGCCGGATGACGTCGGTAGTCTATTCAAACGAGGCTTTTAGGTCATCCTGCAACCTCGCCCACCTAGAGATCTGATCCATCTGCCTAAGGACGAGGGCACGCATGCGCCTGTAAGAGTCCTCGCGTGCCCGCGAGGCATTTTCCCAGGCCACCGCGGCACGAGAGGACATCTCTGCTGCATTCACAGCATGGAGGGACATATCTATTGCTTGCGCGGCGTGGCCGGAGCAGTCTGTTGCATCGACGACGCGACGGGTCCTCCGTGCTGCTTCGGCGGTGTGGCAGGACCTCTCTGCAGCTATGACCGTGCGACGGGACATGTTGGCTGCTTACGTGGCAAGGTAGTACATCTCTCATGCTCCCACTTCCAGGCTCGCCTCTCCCTGGTGGCAATCTCTCGAACCAGAACTCACGCTGGCCATGGCAGACGCAAGGGAACGATGATGGGTGACTTGTTTGTTTTTAACTTTTTGTGGATGAGAAGTTGAGGAGGAATGTGCAGTCATCTTGGAGTAGTAGTATTTATAACTGCGTAGTAATACGCTCCTAAGTGGGAAATCGTTTAGGTTTTGATCAGCGTGAACATGTTTGCAATTTGGAATGTGACGGGACGCATGCTGAAAATTTACTGGCGGTTATAAGTGTGGCACTATTACCGGAAGGTGTAACGTGGGCACGTACGCCTTCTCGGCCGCGTACGTGGCGTTTGCACCATAGGGTGCACCGCAATAGGAAAAGTTAGCACACGTCTTGTTCCAACAACCGTGCGAGCTCGCTATTACCATCGCGCATGCTTATTTTAATTAGAATGGGTGTGCCCGTCTAGTGCACACACGTTGATCAATTTAACTATTTCTGTTTATTGTGGCTAATCGCAAACAGTTCATCCGTGTGAAGTTTATGCCATCAATCACAGACACTTTGATCTGGCTTACCCGTTTCTGTTCTGTTGCCTAATCACAAATAGTTAATCCTTCTGAAGTGCATGCCCTCAATCACACACACCTTGATCTGGCTCACCATTTCTTTTGTATTGCCTAATCACAAACAGTTCATCTGAGTGAACCGTATGTTGTATATCGCACACACCTTCATCTGGCTGCCCGTTTCTTTTGTGTTTCCTAATCACAAATAGTTCATCCGAGTGAACCGTATGCTCTATATCGCACACGCCTTCATCAGGCTGCCCGTTTATTTTGTTCCGCCTCATCTTAAATAGTTCATTGGACTGAACCGTATGCCCTGGATCACACACGCACCTAAAATCTGAACCGTGTTCAATGAATCCTCCATTGCAAACGTTTTGCACCTTTTTTGACGGGTTTTTTACATCCCTGTTTCTGATTAATGCATCGCACACAGTTTCATGAAAGGGTCTTTGATCGTAGTGTCACATTAGCAACATCCTGCAGTAGTGTCAAGAAGGATCATCTATGTGGTGCCTGGAAAGCTGGAATGGAGACTAGGGCCAAGCATCCCTCGAAGACAATCATGACGACTTCCCGTCCCTTTGAGCTGCTACACATGGACTTATTTGGCCCTACTCACTACTCTACCCTTACTACCACTGCTTGCCTCTATGGCTTCGTCATTGTTGATGATTACTCAAGATATACATGGGTACACATAATCCTCTATAAGAATGAAGTGCGGGATGTCTTCAGAAGATTCGCCAATCATGCCATGACAAACTATGGCATCAAGATCAAGCACATCAGGAGTGACAATGGCACAAAATTCAAGAACATTGGCCCCGACACTTATCTTGATACATTGGGCATCACACATGAGTTCTCAGCTCCATACACACCTCAGCAGAATGGCATCATGGAGCGCAAGAACAGAACCCTCATTGAGATGGCACAGACGATGCTTGATGAGTACAAGACTCCAAGAAAATTCTGGCATGAAGCCATTGACACTGCATGCCACGTCATCAACCGTGTTTATCTTCACAAGCTTCTAAAGAAGACATCATATGAGCTACTAATTGGTAAGAAGCCAAATGTCAGCTACTTCAGAGTATTTGGTGCTAGGTGCTGGATCGTGGATCCGCATCACACTTCAAAATTTGCACCGAAAGCACATGAAGGTTTTATGCTTGGCTACAGAAAGGATTCACACTCCTGTAGTGTCTTCAACCTCTTTCACTATAAAGTGGTTGAAACTGTGGATGTGCGGTTCGATGAAACTAATGGCTCGCAAAGAGAGAACCTGCGAAATGTGCTAGATGAAGTCTCACCAAGTGAATCCATCAAGCTTATGGGTACTGGAGAAATCATACCTTCAGAGGCTCAGGCTGAAGAATAACTCATCATTTCTGCACCTAATCAACCCGAAGACACTGCTCAGCCTGAAGTCAATGCTGATGATGAAGACAATGATTAGCAAGAGCAAAGAATTTGTCCAATTCATCCTCGTGTTGAAAATGAAGTGCAAATTGAGAAGATAATCGATAGCATCAATGCATCCTGGTCCACTCACTCGTTCAGAGCCACACAACTAGTAAATTTCTGTGGGCACTTTGCATTTGTCTCTATATCTGAACCCAAGAAAGTTGATGAAGCATTCATGGAACCTGAATGGATTCAAGAGATGCAAGAAGAGCTTCAACAGTTCGAGCTGAACAATGTGTGGGAACTGGTTAAGCATCCAGATCCTCGCAAGCACAATATCATTGGCACCAAATGGATCTACTGCAACAAACAAGATGAGCATGGTCAAGTTGTCAGAAACAAGGCTCGTCTCGTTGCTCAAGGTTACACTCAAGTAGAAGGGATTGACTTCGATGAAACATTTGCTCCCGTGGCTTGGCTTGAAGCCATTCACATCCTGCTAGCCTATGCCAACCATCACGACATCCTTCTGTACCAAATGGATGTGAAGAGTGCCTTCCTGGATGGAAAAATTGAAGAAGAAGTCTATATTGCACAACCACCTGGTTTTGAAGACCCGAAGCGTCCTGACATGGTATACAAGATCAAAAAGGCACTGTATGGCCTCAAACAAGCCCCTCGTGCTTGGTATGACACACTCAAAGACTTCCTGAAGAGCAAAGGCTTCAAACCTGGGTCCCTGGATCCCGCACTCTTCACAAAGACATATGATGGAGAATTGTTTGTATGCCAAATCTATGTGGATGACATTATCTTCGGCTGCACAGACAAGAAATACATTGATGATTTTGGACACATGATGCAAGAGCAATATCAGATGTCCATGATGGGTGAGCTGAAATTCTTCCTCGGTCTTCAAATCCGTCATCAGAGCAACGACATATTCATATCACAATAAAATTACCTCAAAGATTGTCTGAAGAAGTTTGGAATGCAAGACTGCAAAGGATACACGATGCCAAAGCCAACCAAAAGTCATCTCGGCCCCGATGACAATGGTAAAGAGTTTGATCAAAAGGTATACCACTCCATGATTGGTTCTTTACTCTATTTATGTGCATCCAGGCCAGATATAATGCTTAGCGTTTTCATGTGTGCCCAATTCCAAGGGGCACCAAAGGAATTGCATCACTTAGCTGTGAAGCGAATTCTTCGATATTTCGCTTACACCCCAACACTAGGATTATGATATCCAAAGGGCTCAGAGTTTGATCTAGTTGGATTCTCAGATGCTGATTATGCTGGTGACCAGGTTGATCGCAAGTCTACATCAGGCACACGTCATTTTCTTGGACGATCTCTTGTCTGTTGGTCTTCAAAGAAGCAGAACTGTGTATCCCTCTTCACTACTGAATCTGAATACATTGTTGCTAGATCTTGCTGCGCTCAGATTTTATGGATGAAGCAAACTCTCAAGGACTATGGCATCCATTTGAAGCATGTGCCACTCTACTGCAACAATGAATGCGCCATTACTCAGGTTCGTACGTCCACTCCTGGGTACATGCCCGTCTCGTAGTTCTAGTCCCACGTGTTCTTCATAGATGGAACGATCCATAACTGTGGGCAACGGGAGTCCATATCATAGCAGTTAGTGTGGCTCCCCATGATGGAGACTCATCCAAACTATGGCCAGCCTCGACGAGGAGTAGTCGCGTGCACCGGGAAGTGGCGCTCTCTTGGCCGTCGTGCTGCTTCAAAGCCGGCGCCAGTGAGAGGTCGCCTCTGCTCTGGTCGGGCATTAATGCGGCACTGACGTTCCAGGGCGACGCTGACCATTTCACGCGGGAAGCGCGCGCCGGCAAGGGAGGGGGGTTGGGTCGTCCAGGGCGGTCAGATGCGGGCATGGTGGTGGTACTGGTAGTTTGCAAAACTACTCAAATATTGCACTCAGTTTCCTAAGAAAGTGTGGTAAAAAACGTTACTCCACAACCCGCTTCCCTTCTCCTTCCTCTTCCACCGCCGCGCACGTCTGCGGGAAGCGACCGGTCAACCCTTATATAGGAGTGCTAGCACAAAAAGATGCATGCATGACCACTAAAATTTCCAGATTAAGGTGCCTGTCCGGCGGGAGTATGGCGTATGTCGTTACCTTCGGCCAGGCCATGGCTACCGGGCTACGCGACCAGAGAAGAGGCGGCAGGAGGGGAATGAATGCGGCTACTGTTTGGGTTCCCCGTCCGGCTTAAATAAATGCGCACCATCATGTGTACCCGCGGGTGCACAAATTGTAACATACGTGTCTGCTTAAGTGGGCATCACGTAACTGGTGTGTAAGAGATTCTGAGAGACAGAGTGCGTGTGTGCGACTCTACTCTTTGGACATGTACCCAACCTTTTGCATCGGGGTATAAGTATAATGGTATTACACTTTAGCTAGTGATTTACGTGGCCATGTGTAACACCCCGGATGTAACTTTCCCAATTTGTACTCCAACTCTTGCCGTTCCGGCGTTAAGTTATTTATTTTCTCGGGTTCGGGTTTTTGTCTCCGTGTGTTGTTGTCATTGTCATGCATCTCATATCATGTCATCATGTGCATTGCATTTGCATACGTGTTCGTCTCATGCATTCGAGCATTTTCCCCGTTGTCCGTTTTGCATTCCGGCGTTTCGTTCTCCTCCGGTGGTCATTTCTAGCTTTCTTTCGTGTGTGGGGATTAAACATTTCCGGATTGGACCGAGACTTGCCAAGCGGCCTTGGTTTACTACCGGTAGACGGCCTGTCAAGTTTCGTATCATTTGGACTTCGTTTGATACTCCAACGGTTAACCGAGGGACCGAAAAGGCCTCGTGTGTGTTGCAGCCCAACACCCCTCCAATTTCGCCCAAAACCCACTTAAGCCTTCTCCATCATCTAGAGTGTTCGATCACGATCGCGTGGCCGAAAACCGAACCTCATTTGGACTCTCCTAGCTCCCTCCACCTCTATTTAAAGACCACTCCCCGAAATTTTCGGGCAAACCCTAGATCTCTCCCTCACCTTGCGCGCCAGACAAAAACTGCCGGGCCGGACGTGTCCGACCCGAGCGCCGCCGCCACGTGTCGCTCCTCCATTGGCCGCCGCCCTCGCGCCCACATGACCGCACCGCCACCCGCGGAGGTCCGCGAGGCCCAAGGCCGGCCCCCGCGGCCCGCGGCCGCCAGCCGCCGCCTACCGCGCCCCGCCGCCGCTGCCGCTCCTCCTCGCGCCGCGCTCCGCCGCCTCCGCCGCCCTCCGCCGCGCTCCGCCACTCCGGCCGCCGCCACCACCGCTCCGGCCGCGCCGCCCCAAGGTCGGCTCCGGCCACCCCGCTCCTCCTCGGCCACCCCGGTCTTCTTCCTCTCCGGCGACGCTCCGTGAAGCTCCGGCCGTCTACAGTAAATCCGGCCATCCTCGTAATCCATGCCAGATCCAGATCTGAGATTCGGGTTGACTTTTGCCCGAAACCCTAATCCATGTGCCCTTCTTCTTCATGCTATAACTTTGCATCCGTAGCTCCGATTCATGCATATAGCATATCAAAATGTTCATCTCAGAGAGTACATCATTTAATTCCATTGCATCATTTTCATTTGAGTTCATCTTGATGCCCGAAATGCTGTTAGAAGATGGCTACTTGAGATAATTGTCAGATCTGCTACTCTATTTAGCCTTTTGTCATTTTTGCCATGATTAATGTGTGCATGATATGCCCTGATGCTCTACATATGTTTTGTTAAGGGTTTTGTCATCTTTCCAGAGGTGCAACCCATGTATTTTTGTGATGTGTGTGGTGACTAGTAAAAGCTTGCAAAGTGGTGCACTTGTTAATTCTGATTTCAGGGACTTAGCAATTCCACTAAGTCCTTGATCTGTTTATCTCATATTGCCATATGTTCATGTTGTTTCCTAGCGATCCGTGCCTCTTTTGAGGATGATCAATAAGGATGTTTTGTTAATCTTGTAATGCTCTATCCATCCATGTCTTTGTTTGCAATTATGGAGCACCCTAGATTGAGTCAATCGAGCTCTACTTTTGCTACTTTGTGAACCTGGGCAGATTGTCAACTTGTTTGCAATTTTGCCGATGATGTTGTAGTTGATCCGTGCATGCTATGCTATTGTTCTTGCCATGTCTAGCTTGCATTTTGTGTATTCTTGATGGATGTATGCTTAGCTTATCATGACTTTCTCTGTAGTGAGTGCATCGAGCTCGTGAACATGCCTACTTGATATCTGTTTCAGCATGTGCCAGTTTTCACTAAGTCTGAAAACTAATTATGTTTTTGCTATGTTCACATGCTTGCAATTGTATTTTCTGATCCCTTTTGGCTCAAGGTCACTAAGGGACTTTTGTTAAGCTCTTTGAGTAGATCCATGCCATGCTTTACCTTGCCATGTTCAGGTCTTGTAGCGTATAGTTTTGTTGCTCCGAAGTGTGCTACCTGATCTGAAATTCCAGACAAGTGTTAATTTCACTAAGTCTGAAATCTGTTTGCCATATGCATTTTTGCCATGCTTGTTTGAACCTGTTAATGGAAGATTTGGCTGTAGCTCAGTGCTAGACTTTTGTTAAGCATCTTGAATGCAACCCTGCCATGTATTTTGTTGTCACGTTTGGGTCCTGTAGCATGTTCTTTTCGTGGCATTTAGATGGCTACTTGCTGTAAATCGTAGACCGGTGTCATATTTGAATCGCATGCCATTTTCAAACCGTAACTCCGATTCCGATGATCTTTATATCGTTTTCAAGCGATTTCATCTCATCTTTCTAGTGGCACACTTGGATGTCCAAGTTGAGTCCAGGTTCATGCGTTTCCTGTCATATCTTGCATATGCATCCCGCATCACATCCCGCATAGCATATCATCTTTGCATCATCTTGTTTGATCCTTGCACGTGGTTGATTGTGTCCTTGTTGCTTGTTTGTCTTGTTTGGGTAGAGCCGGGAGACGAGTTCGCTAACGAGGAGCTCGTTGAGTTTGCTTTCGAGGATCCAGGCAACTCTGACAACTGTGCAGGCAAGATGATCATACTCTCGAAATCTCTACTATCTTTGCTATGCTAGTTTGCTCGCTCTTTTGCTATGCCTATGCTACGATGCCTACCACTTGCTTTCAAGCCTCCCAAATTGCCATGTCAAACCTTTAACCCACCATGTCCTAGCAAACTGTTGATTGGCTATATTACCGCTTTGCTCAGCCCCTCTTATAGCGTTGCTAGTTGCAGGTGAAGATTGAAGGCCGTTCCTTGTTGGAACATTATTTACTTGTTGGGATATCATTATATTGCTATGTTATCTTAATGCATCTATATACTTGGTAAAGGGTGGAAGGCTCGGCCTCTCGCCTAGTGTTTTGTTCCACTCTTGCCGCCCTAGTTTCCGTCATATCGGTGTTATGTTCCCGGATTTTGCGTTCCTTACGCGGTTGGGTTATAATGGGAACCCCTTGATGTTTCACCTTGATTAAAGCTTTTCCAGCAATGCCCAACCTTGGTTTTACCATTTTCCACCTAGCCTTTTCTTTCCCTTGGGTTCTCCAGACTCATGGGGCATCATTATTTTAGCCCCCCGGGCCAGTGCTCCTCTGAGTGTTGGTCCAACCGAGCGATGTCCGGGGCTACCAGGGGCAACTCTGGGCTGTCCTACCCGACGTCTTGCTCATTTGAGTGTGCCCTGAGAACGAGATATGTCAGCTCCTATCGGGATTTGTCGGCAAATTCGGGCGGTGTTGCTGGTCTTGTTTTAACCTGTCGAAGTGTCTTGAAGAACCGAGATACCGAGTCTGATCGGAACGTCTTGGGAGGAGGTCTATTCCTTCGTTGACCGTGAGAGCTTGTCATGGGCTAAGTTGGGACTCCCCTGCAAGGATTTGAACTTTCGAAAGCCGTGCCCGTGGTTATGGGCAGATGGGTATTTGTTAATGTCCGGTTGTAGATAACTTGAACCTTAACTTAATTAAAATGGATCAACTAAGTGTGTTACCGTGATGGCCTCTTGTCGGCGGAGTCCGGGAAGCGGACACGGTGTTGGAGTAATGTTTGCGCAGGTTGTTCTCTAGTTTCTTGCTCGCGCTTTGCCTCCTCTTCTCGCTCTCTTTTGCGAATTAAGTTAGCCACCATATTTTGCTAGTCGCTTGCTGCAGCTCCACATATATTTGTACCTTGCCTTACCTATAAGCTTAAATAGTCTTGATCACGAGGGTGCGAGATTGCCGAGTCCCTGTGGCTCACAGATTAATATTACACCAGATGCAGGGCCTGATGATTCCACTCCAGGAGACGCGTTTGAGCTCAAGTGGGAGTTCGACGAAGACTCTCAACGTTACTATGTTTCCTTTCCTGATGATCAGTAGTGGTGCCCAGTTGGGGGTGATCGGGACCGTGTCGCATGTTGGGTTATCTTTTATTTTGGTGCCGTAGTCGGGCCATGAGTGTTTGGATGATGTAATGTTATTTATGTACTTGATTGATGTGGCGAGTGTAAGCCAACTATGTTATCTCCCCTTTTATTATCATATTACATGGGATGTTGTGAAGATTGCCTAACTTGCGACATATGCCTTCAATGCGATTATGTCTCTAAGTCGTGCCTCGACACGTGGGAGCTATAGTCGCATCGAGGGTGTTACACCATGTTAACGTGGTTGTGTAAAAAAATGTCTCTTCCTGCTCGTGATTTGCGTTATATAATTACTAGCAAGATGCTCGTGCATTCCACGTAACATCAATATGCATTTTTTTACAAAACACCTGTTGTGATTGACTCATGCAGGAGTAATCCCATGTGTAAAAACTAATGATATCTCGGGAATTTTATCGGGAAACTGGTATCTCGACAATTTCATCGAAAAAATGAAAGATGAGATATAAGGTGAGGAGGAGTGGAGCGTGGTGGTGACTGGTGGTCGGACTGGGCGGAGGCATGGGGATGGACGGCACCGGCAGGCGGCAGTGGCCACCATGCTAGATTGTTCCAGAGAGTTCCTTTTTTAATTGCTCAGCAATGAGGTTGTGGGAGATAAGGATGATGAACTAGGCAAGGCCTTGTCTGTAAATGTGGAGAGAGGTGCGGGTATCTTTTGTAAAATTGTCATAGTTTGCTTTATATCCATCCGATATAGATGGGACGGTCTATATTACAAAATGGTAGGCACACCATCATCACCAACTCGATTTTTATAAGAGTAGAAATGATAAGTTTGCTAACTACTAAAGTAAAGTGGAATTTTTCCATGTTATACAAGTAAATTAAGGTGATTGCTTATCATACGGGTAAGGTTGGACGAAGGGTTGTAGGAACAAATGCTCTGCCTAGAGCATGTGTGTGTGAGATGGAGTCTTAGTGTGTGTGTGGGGGGTGCGTGTGTGTGTGATGCGGGGTCCTTGGTGGCGGATGTAATTTAAGTGTGTGTGGCTTCATCATAGTGTATGACAGAGGCCATCAACGAGGGGCTACGAGAGAGAAAAGGCACGTAGAGAGGGAAGAGACGGCATGTGCGTGTGAGAGGAGTCGACATCGAGAGAACGTGTTTGTTTGAGAGACACCGAGGAGGACTACTATATATCAATGGTGCATGTAGGCGGAAATTAAACAAAGGGATGGTCTTATTGGTTTCGGGGATATTGGGGAAGAGTGAGAGAGGGGGATAGCTAGAAGGAGATTGTTAAGTGCGAGTGTGTGTTTTACCCATCCAGGCGAAAGTTATGTGCACACAAGAACAGAACGATTCGGTGTGGCATTAGGATTGAGGGTAATTAACTATGTATGGAGACATAGGAGACCTTGAATGTGCATGTGCGAGAGGTATACATGTATACGTTGGATGTGTGTGTGTGCGCGCGTGAGCATGATCGAGATAAAAGAAAGAAGACATAAGTTATAAGATAGACGATATGGGAGAGATCGATATGACAATATGCATGCATGTGAGAGTGCAGGGAAGAAGGCTCGATAATTGAGCATGTGTTTTTGTCTTTAAGAGATAGTGGTCTGGGCTGGAGCATGCATCTATGGCGAGTAGAGGGAGCGAGACACAACGATTGTGCAAAAGAGATCAACCTATAAATGCATGTAGAGAGAAACATATATAGTGTGGGTGATAGGAAGCAAGAGTGCGTGCGAGAAAGAAATGTTGACGGTGTAACTACAAATAGATACAGAGAGAGAGAGAGATGCTAGCTAGAGGGACATCGGCTAGTTTGAGTGTTGGAGATGACCGCCGGGTGGTTCAGAGGATGAAGTTATGTGTGTGAGAGAGAAACATAAAATGAGGGCACTTGACTGCATGTAGAGAGAAACATATATAATGTGCATGATAGGAAGCAAGATTGAGGGTGAGAAAGAAGGTTGATGGAGAAACAGATAAATAGAAAGATAAAGATGCTAGCTAGTGTGTGTTAGACATAGAGTCGAGTGGATCAGAAGGCTGAGTTATGTGTGTGGGTGTGAGAGAGATAGAGAGAGTGTGCATGTGAGTTACATACAAACAAATATCATAGAGATATTAGATGCCGAGAGACGGATTTTTGTGTCTGTGAGCGAAAGATATTTCACAACGAGAGTGATAGCTAGAGAGACATATGAGGGAATGCAAGATATCTCTAGGGAGAGAGAGTGTGTGTGAGCGACATACAAGAGAATGGTGGAGAGATATGAGACCCTGGGAGACAGAGTTTGTGTTTGTGTGTGAGAAAGAGATATTTAAGAGGAGGAGTCGTAGCTTCTCATATGTAAGGAGCGAAAGACATCTCTGCGTGAGAGTGGGTGTGCGAGTGGCACACAGGGGAATAGTAGAGAGAAATGAGACCCCGGGAGACGAAGTTTGTGTTTGTGTGAGAGAAAGAGATTTCACATGGAGAATCATAGTTAGAGCCACATAGCAGGGAGCGAGATATACTTAGAGAGAGATAGAGTGATGAAGGTCGAGGGGGAGAGTACCATCAGTGTGTTGTGAAGATAAAAGATCATTGTCGACATACAGGTAGCACAAGAGATACCTGAGAGACGATGAACGCGTATAGGTCTAGACAGATACTCCTATATAAGCATGAGTAATAGCTATATGAGACGAATATCTGGATTAAAGGGGATTCAAATATTTAAACTAGAGATCACGACATCGATAATATCATGACGCAAATTGGTGAATCAAACATGCATATTCATTTGAATTTGGGGAAATGTGTAATGTTATATAGTTTATCAATATTACTGATCCATAGATTCTTTAATTAGAGACCATGCATGATTTATACGCAAATAATGTCTAAACAGGATTACACTATATGTTGCGTGTGTGAAACACATTATACATGTTTGAGAAGTAAAAAAATCACATGAGACACACATTAATTGGAGACAGTTAGCGAGGAATGCATACATTGTATTTCAACATAAAGTGGTTTCAAATATTTGGAAATCCAAGTTAAGATGAATACAACCTTATGAATCTGAGATCATGCCATATGTAAACCATATTCATGTATAAAGGGTGTTGTGCTTTCAAAAGTATATATAAAAATGATGTATATAGAATTTTATTCGAATGGCAAATGGATCCTGGACGAACAAAAATAGAATTCAAACTGGATTCGAATTGAGTTGGCATGGTAAACGTGCACTCTTGCTCTGCAAAAATTTGAGCGAAGCGGGGAAAGTCACAGTAACTGCCCGAAACCAAAATCTGCGAGATGGAAATTACTGCCTATCCCTAACACGCAAAGCCTATCGACTTGATTTCTATAGGTTTCAATAGGGGTAGGTTTGTAATTTCACTCAAACGTGACATAACCGCCTCTCACCCGGATTCATACACGGTGGGCGCCAAAACACAGTGTCTCCTCAGCCGAAATTGACTCCCTCCCCGATTCATACATGGTGGGCGCCAAAAAGAAACTCTCGTCGGCAAATATTCGGTGTATGCGAGATTACCGTCCTATCCCCAACCGACTAACATTGCTCTGATGTAGGAAATTTTAAACAGGGGTTAAGTTTGTAAATTTCCTCGCATTTGGGACAAGCGCGCCCTGAAGACATGGTTCCCCCCTTCCTCTCTCCCTCCATTTCCCCATTCGTACTCCGTGGGCGCCAAAACAGCCTCTCCACCCCAGCCTGCTCCGTCCGCCACCCCACACACCGCCATCCTCCTCCACCATTCCAGAGCTGATAGCCCGACGCCGTCGTCCATTACAAGAGATCGACCTCTCTCATCCGCGGCTTCGGATCGGGATCTTTGCATCTCGTCCTCTCGCTTCATCCCCGCCGCCGTCCACCTTGCCGGCGCCGCTCCTACGACCATCTCGTCCACCACGCCCCGCCACCACCGTCTACCCTCCTAGGTCTGCTTCAACGCTGCCGACGGCCATCGCTACCGCAGCACCGACAAATTCTCAGCAAATGCATACACGGCGCCGCACCAGAGGCGTTACTCTTCCGTATCTGCTCAACTTATTTATTGCAGCAAGAAAATAGATCGCCACTGCTTTACTCTGATTTTCTTGTCCATCACTTACTTGTTAGTTGAAAGCAAACATTGGTTGTGATGTTTCCTTTGTCTGGTTTGCACCTTCATATCCACCATGGCACGCTCAACACTATACTCGCAATGCTTATGGTTTTCCCCTTTTATATTCCACACTAGTTAAATGACAGCAGACTAAATTTCAAAATTGGGTTAGTCGATTTTTCAGAGCTCGCCGGAGTTCGCTGGTGCAAATGAAGGGGCTCGTGTGGGGACGGTGGTTGTGGGGGGCGGTGGTGGGGCCTCGCCGAATGAAGAAAACTCGACGCGGGTGGGGGCGGGGGTGGGGTGGGGGTGGCGGAGGAATGCAGACAGTGGGGGCGGTTCAGGGGAGGGCGGGGGGTCGGGGCCGGTGGTTCGGCTGGCGGCCCGTGGGGTGTTCTATATGGGAAGAATCAGAGATGAGGAAGAAAGGGTTAGGAGACGTAGGATCTTCATCCAACCGCCTGAAATGGTCGACTGACGCAAATGACAAAAGTCACGCGACTTGCATGCAGACATGCAGAATATGCTTCATCTTTTGTTCTTTAACATGTTCCTCTTATGTTCTTCTTTAGTAAGCATAGTATGTTCCTTGTCAGGAAGGGGAGCAGGGACATCTGAAGTTGACACCTCTACTGGGCCGGTTCTGGTAAATGATTTCGCACTTCGAGTTGGTCTGCCATAATACCCCAGAAATGGTGGGAGCCACATAGTCTTTGATAGAATAAACTGATAGTAACAGTTGTGCGCCTTCAGATGAATAGAGCTGGCCTGTAGGTGATCGATAGGCTGCATAACAGTAGCGGCAAAACCCTATGATTTTTTCCCAGTTCCGCTTTCCTGATTTATTTATGGTGGTTATGTTTTACCCCTATTATCTACACTACGACCTGCCTACTGGCTCTACGCTCTCGTTATCATGGTTTGGCAATAAACTTTCTATACGGTATATTATGAACCTATCATCTGCCAACTATCCTTACATCTGGGGGCCCCAACAGGGAGCTTATTTTTTGTGTAGTTGTGCCAGATTATATTAATCTACTCACCATATTACAGCACACATGGTCCCTCTCATCAGAATCTAGTGATAGCACACAAGGGTTTACAGGGAGCCTCTATTATATTACAATATCCTCTGCATTACAAAGATAATCTCACTACTATTTGTGTTTTCATGCTTTACAGATATTGTATGTAATCTCAATGAATATAAGAATGCGCACATCAGAAGAATATTGCGGAACAGTTCATTGGGTAAAAAACTTGGCATCAAGAGATTTAGGTCCATTGTGCAAGCAATGAAACCCACATGCTCCCGGCCTATAGATTCGTATTCAGAATATAATCCTAATGACTATTCTGAGCTCAAGGAGTCAATGGCAGATGGCCTATCCTGTTCACCCAATAAGGTGCATGTTCTAATTTGGCAAGGTTTTATTGGTTGTACATATCTTGCATAAGGTGTCTTGCATTTCTTTTGCTTCGTTGCACCGCCATCTGCTTAGTTTACTCATGATATATGTGAAGATGCCATGCCCATCCATTATCAACACCTATTCCATTTGTCGTCATACCATGTTTTTCCATTCAAATGTTGTTCTTGTGTTTCAGACATCCAAAAGGAAGAGGGCGATTGCAGAACCTGAAGTAGTACAAGCAAAGTCCTTGAAAAAGGTGGTGCTACCGGAGAAATCACATAGCACCCGACGTATATTGGCGATAGAACCAGCGTCGCAAAACCTAGGATATCGCAACTATGCTGGTCGCTGCTTTGCTCTTGTGAGTACGCATTGTCCTATCGTTGTCCTTACATTCGTACCTGGTGGATTATGCGACATCATTGTGCATTATAGCTTGCTTATCCACTGTTCGCTCCAAATTATCAGATCTATATTAATGCTTAAATTAATGTAGAATAAACCCAATGCCTATGAAGAAATTTAGTTCTGCATTGTTCTTGTAAGTATCGGTTGTCCTTCATCACTATACTTATATTTGTCAGCTAGTTCTTCATGTACACTTTGCAGCTTATTTTCCCCTGTCCTCCATTTTTCTACACATCAGATCTACATTTACTCTTGCCAAAATATTGAATAAAACCAATTTTACTGAAGAAGTTTAGCTCTGCATTGCTCTTGTTAGTGCCTTCTACCTGTATGTTGTATTTACATTTGTACTCCGCATCTTAAGTTAAATAATTGCCGTTTGTTCCTATATTTTTCACATCTATATTTACTCTTAACAAAATGTAGTATAAAGGCAATACTCTTGAAGAAGAGTGTGCGGTAAACTTCTTGAATTGCCCCCCCATCAATATGGACAAGGCCTTTATAGAGCCTGTCTTCACTACTAATGTAAGTTTGTCCTCCTCCAGCCTTCGAACTTCGTTGTTTATATTTGTATAGCTATGAGGGCAAATGCTATTTATTTTTGTCGTCTGCATCAAATTGCTTGTTCAAAGTTTATAAAGTAGAAGTACATAAACATAAGTTTGTCCTTCTCAATTTCAGTCTTTAGTTGTACAATCTAGTTCCTTATTCATACCATGTAAATTAAACTAAACATAGCAAGTTATCTTCTTTAGCACTATGTGTATGCTTGTGTTCTTGATCTGTAATCCAGTGGTGTGGTGAGACTACCAATGATAGCACAATGTCATATCCTGCTATGTCTCAACTATGAACAATGTCATATTATATTAATGTTATTTAAATCGTGTCTCTTTATTTACCAGTCTGAAATGGTATAAATTGACAGTGCACTCACCATTCATGCTTATACGTTGTTTAGAACTACATCTATGCTTGTGTTCTTGATCTGTAATCCAGTGGGCTGGTGAAGCTGGCCGCTCCTGCACAATGCCATTTCCTGCCGTCTTAACTATGAACAATGCCTATTATGTTAATGCTATTTTAAACCGTGTCTCTTTATTTTTGACAAAGAAATGAGATGAATTGATAGTGTTGATGCTTATACATGCAAAACCTATTATCTACCTACTTGTTTCTCTTTCAGGGTGACAACACTGTTGCTAGGAAGAACTGTCACAATGATAGTGAGACGAACCCATTGTTTGTCCATCTAACACATATTCCAAAGGAGAAGGCAACACATATTGAGGGTAGGGATGCAACCATGAAGTAACATCTTGATGTAGTGTCAAACTTACTCAGTGACACAAGCTCGATGAAGTCGCCGACTGAATCTGTTCGACTTTTTCAGTCTAAAATTCAAGCAGAAATACATACTTCTGCTCAAATACGACTGGAACTCCAATTTATATGCAAGATTAACCATGAGTACAGGACGTTTATTGATGCTATGCAGCTTAAGTTGGTGGATATGAGTGCCAAAGAAGCGCAGTCTCATCAGGTTGCTAAGTTGCTTGCGCTGCAGCTCCTCGGTCGGGCTAACCTTTCTTGAACTGTGTTGAAGTGCTGTCGGTTCTGTCTATTATTTTGTCCGCCTGTTAACTTCCACTGGTGGTGACATGCCCGGTTTATGTAATCTGATGTCTGGTTGCCCTTTGTTATCACTGGCGGCGAACTTTGATGCTGAGGGGATGTAATATGTTGTAATTTCTTTGTTGTACAGTACAGGTTTATTCTTGGTCGGTATACTGTAATTTAGGCTGGAAGGTACAGTGAATCTCAGTGTTGTCGGTCTCCAGGCCGGCCCATTACTCATATGTGCCAAAACATGGGCCTATAATAATCTTGGGCCATTAGCAGGTCTAAACCTATAGTTGTTTTCCGCCTTTAACAGGCCGAGTAAAGTTCTGTCCAGCTGGGCTAGAGAATACCATGGGCTTTTAACAGGCTAAAACCTAGATTGGGCTAGCGTTGAGCCGAAAAATTCATGGGCCAATATAGGCCGAAACTGCCTAAGGCTCATGTTGGGCCCAAATAGGACGAGCAGTTAACATGCCAAAATATATCTCGGGCCTGTTTGGCCCAATAAAATTATGGGCTTTAAGCAGGACGATATATACATGGGCCATAGGCCTAAAAGTGTCATGGGCCATTATCAGATGGGCTGTAAGCAGGCCGGATTCAACGCGGGCTGTAATTAGGCCCAACTTTTACACGGGCCATTAACAGGCCGATAGGCCAGTTGGGCTGATATTTATCCATGAAGTCTACGGGCCGTTAAGAGGCCTAAAGTTACTTCGGACAAGAAATAGCCCAGTTTCTGCATGGGCCGTTAAATGGCCTAAAGTTAAACCGGGCCGACAATGTCCCAGATGCACCATGGGCTGCTAACAGGACGAAACTATTATCGGGCCGAACTAGTAAACGGGCATTTAACAGGCTGAAATATAAACATGTCTTAGTATGGGCCCAAAAGAACAGTGGCCTGTTAACGGGCCTGATCCGATATGGGCCGTAATTTGGCCCAAAACACAGCAGGCTGCGAACGTGCCTGATCCGATATGGGCCGTAATTTGGCCCAAAACACGGCAGGCGGTGAACGGGCTTGATCTGGTATGGGCCTCAATTTGGCCCAAAACATGGCAGGCTGTTAATGGGCCAGCCCACTAGTGTCTGAAAAAACATTGTGGGCCTTTAGCTGGGCCGGCTTTTCACTGGAATGGGCCTCTGTTGGGCCGTGCCATGTGTCGATGTATCGTAGGCGCCTCCTGTCCAATGAGTGCATGACATCTGTCCGAATGTTAAACCCACGTGACGACACGTGTTTATTCCGGCCAATGAGAATTTTACACGTGGAAAATTCCCATTGTTCCGGACTGTTAATGGGTTATCGGATCTAAAACCGGACCCGATAGCTTAACGGCGT
This sequence comes from Triticum urartu, assembly GCF_056163025.1. Taxonomy (NCBI): domain Eukaryota; kingdom Viridiplantae; phylum Streptophyta; class Magnoliopsida; order Poales; family Poaceae; genus Triticum; species Triticum urartu. Next base: position 174,064,253 of record NC_141874.1, on the reverse strand, counting down.
CCCATTACGGTGGATGCCACATGTTGGTCACCCTTGATGAAAGCACTTCTATGACGCACAGTTTATTGTCATGGAAGTGGACACTCCCGTGATGATAATTTTGGTAATGTCATGGAACACTTCTACGACAGCACATGTATGACTATCTTAATTCTGTTATAAATTTGTCATGGATATACATATATGACAAAAAACGTGACCAACTGTGACAAACACGTATCATCACGGAAGTGTATTTTTTTGTAGTGATCCAAGAAAAAATTGAAGACAAAGTCTTCAAAGAAAGAGCGTGTTGCGGCCTCTGAGCCCCTTGTTGTTGAGCCCATTTTTATTCCCCGTCCAGCCTCCACCAACCAAGAACGTCGCCTTGTGATCCACGAGCCTGCTTCCACAGAGGCTCCTGAAGATGAAGAAGTTCCAGCTGTTGACCCCATCACAACTGAAGACATTGGTTATGATGACAATGTTGAAGATGATGCAGTCCTTCCTCAACTCGAGCACCAATCGGTTTCATCGCCTGTTCTTATGAACAATGAACTTATCAACATTGGTCTTCCATTAACGCCAATTGCTTAGGATGATTCATGGGCCGAGCGCCCTCAGCAAGACACCCCAGTACATGATGAGACACCCAGAACTCCACCACCTCAAGTCACCACTCCGGTGCTTGACGACGATAACTACATGGTATAGACCACTCCATCACCACAGGCTTCGCCGGCTTTCCGCAGGATTCGCAAAGGCCCCAGGCCACAGGTCACCATGTCGAGCATTCCAGAAGGGGAAGTGCACCGAAGCTCAGTAGCACATGAAGTGTTTCCTGAAGCAACCTCTATCGCAAATGTCTCCGAGTATCAAGCTAAGGCTGCTGAAGACATGTCGGCTGCATCAGCCGATGAAGATCAAGGAGAAAGGGAAGAAGAAAGAGTTGCCACACCCCCTGGTGTTGATCCAGTCATTCTCGAGGAGAATGTTACTGTGCCCAGCCCTCCTGTTATTGAACAAACGGAGGTTGAAAACATTGGGGATGTCACAAACAACAATGCTGAAGCCAATGACACTGTCATGGCTGAAGACAATGTGGTGCCTGAAGCTCACGAGGAGCCCGAAGTGAATGTGGAAGCTGAAGCCAATGTTCCTCCAAGGCCTCACACCATTGAATAGGCCTATGATCATGGTCAGCTTGTCACAGTTAGATGGCCTGTCATGGTTCCACCCTCTGCTCCCAGACCGCAATATGACTATCATGTGGAGTAGAGTGATGTCTACTACATAACCTTCTTCTTGTAGACGTTGTTGGGCCTCGAAGTGCAGAGGTTTGTAGGGCAGTAGCAAATTTCCCTCAAGTGGATGACATAAGGTTTATCAATCCGTGGGAGGCGTAGGATGAAGATGGTCTCTCTCAAACAACCCTGCAACCAAATAACCAAGAGTCTCTTATGTCCCCAACACACCCAATACAATGGTAAATTGTATAGGTGCACTAGTTCGGCGAAGAGATGCTGATACAAGTGCAATATGGATGGTAGATATAGATTTTTGTAATCTGAAAAGTATAAAAAAAAGCAAGGTAACTAATGATAAAAGTGAGCACAAACGGTATTGCAATGTGTTGAAACAAGGCCTAGGGTTCATACTTTCACTAGTTCAAGTTCTCTCAACAATAATAACATAATTGGATCATATAACTATCCCTCAACATGCAACAAAGAGTCACTCCAAAGTCACTAATAGAGGAGAACAAACGAAGAGATTATGGTAGGGTACGAAACCACCTCAAAGTTATTCTTTCCAATCAATCCGTTGGGCTATTCCTATAAGTGTTACAAACAACCCTAGAGTTCGTAGTAGAATAACACCTTAAGACGCAAATCAACCAAAACCCTAATGTCACCTAGATACTCCAATGTCACCTCAAGTATCCGTGGGTATGATAATACCATATGCATCACACAATCTCAGATTCATCTATTTAACCAACACAAATAACTTCAAAGAGTGCCCCAAAGTTTCTACCGGAGAGTCGAGACGAAAACGTGTGCCAACCCCTATGCATAAGTTCATGAGGTCACGGAACTCGCAAGTTGATCACCAAAACATATATCAAGTGGATCAAATGATATCCCATTATCACCACAGATAAGCACGTGCAAGACATACATCAAGTGTTCTCAAATCCTTAAAGACTCAATCCGATGAGACAACTTCAAAGGGAAAACTCAATTAATCACAAGAGAGTAGAGGGGGAGAAACATCATAAGGTCCAAATATAATAGCAAAGCTCGCGATACATCAAGATCGTGCCGACTCAAGAACACAAGAGAGAGAGGGAGAGATCAAACACATAGCTACTAGTACATACCCTCAGCCCCGAGGGTGGACTACTCCCTCCTCGTCATGCAGAGCGCTGGGATGATGAAGATGGCCATCGGAGAGGGATTCCCCCCTCTGGCAGGGTGCCAGAACGGGTCTGGATTGGTTTTCGGTGGCTACGGAGGCATCTGGCGGCGGAACTCCCGATCTATTATGTTCGCCGATGTTTTTAGGGTATATTGATATATATATATAGGCGAAAGAAGTCGGTCAGGGGAGCCACGAGGGGCCCACGAGGGTGGGGGGCATGCCCAGGGGGGCAGGCGCGCCTCCCTACCTCGTGGCCACCTTGAAGCCTCCTTGAGTTCAACTCCAAGTCTCCTGGATCACGTTCGTTCCAAAAATCAGGCTCCCGAAGGTTTCATTCCGTTTGGACTCCGTTTGATATTCCTTTTCTGCGAAACACTAAAACAAGGGAAAAACATAAACTAGCACTGTCAATGGGCTCTGGGTTAATAGGTTATTCCCAAAAATAATATAAAAGTGTTTAATAAAGCCCATAAACATCAAAAACAGATAATATAATAGCATGGATCAATCAAAAATTATAGATACGTTGGAGACGTATCACAGAGATCACAAGTTCAGAAGCCCAAGCCATGGCTGCCATGGCTTCCAGGTGCTGCCACTACAATGGGTTCTTTCAACGTGCATAGCTTCAGAGCCCACAACACCTTCTTTGACAGTGCCAAGAATCCATACTCGAAGCAAAGATCTCTTCCGATCGCTTCTGGAGTCATCAGCAGCACAGCTATTACTCCTGCATTCTATATAATCAAGATCGGATCTTTCCACACATGCGTCTTGACTGTGAAGCTATTGCTGGTCTGCCCTATCTTGAAGAAGCACTTGACTACTTTAGCGATGCTGGTCTTCTACCTTCTGTGATAGAAAAAGAGCACTGGAATGAAGAGCTTCTGCTGCAGTTCTATGCTACACTTCATATTCATCGCTACAACAGAGATCCGAATACATGGATTCTTGAGTGGATGTCAGGTGATGTGTATCATGAAGCCAAAGCTCATGACATCATCGAGCTTACTTCCCTGCCCACTCCAAGCGAGTTCTACGAGCCTGGTTGTCGGCGTCATCGCGATGAACTATAGAGTATCTTCCAGAGGCCCGAGCCAAATATGAGTAAGATGCTTAGTATGATGAAGCCATTGCCTCCGGATGCTGAATACCCCAAAGAGTTCTTCATAAAGGACCTTGAGTACTTGCCCCGCACTGTTTATCATATTCTGAGGCATACTCTCTGGCCAATCAAGGGACACTCTTCTGAAGCCAAACTAGAAGGAGCCATGAAGACTTTGGTATTCTATATCATCCATGGCATCTGATTCAATACCCAGGACTTCTTCATCAAACAACTTGCTACATCAGGGATTGATCTGTTTGGCCTCAAGTTTTATGCTCCATGGGTGATGCGCCTGATCAAGCTCCATTCTACTATTGACTATTAGCCCTCAGCGCGCAACCATCTTGTCATTCTGCCTGAGGTTGATTTGTCCATTGAAGACATCTACCCTGAGCCTACCAAGCAGCCTATACATCTTCAGAATGTTGAACACCATAGCTTCTTTGCAACCAATGGAGGGAATTCTTGTTCCCAATGTTGCAACTCTTACTTATCCTCTTGCTGGGAATATGAGAGTGCCACATCGTGCCAACGCTGAAGCCACATCAAGTACGGCTTCCCAAAGGCCTCAAAAGCGTTCCCATGTCCTCAATGACCGAGAGCTTCTTGTGGCCCTGCACCAGAAACAGGATAAGCATCATGACTAGCTAAAGCATTAGATGCAGAGTATCTTGGTGGATGTCAATCTCATTCGAAACTTGGCCACCGAGAAATCGTTCATTGCCCATGAAGCCTGTCGGCGGTCCTAGAAGAGTCTCACACTACTATGTCATGAAGACGATCTTCGCGAAGATGGCTTCGTTGAGGGCTTCAAGTTTGATTCCAGGCCTCCATGAAATCCAAGCTGGCACCGCACTCCCTCAATTGAAGATTCTGAGCATTCATCTTTGGTTGCAACTGTTGTTGCGACAGTCATCAATGAAGAAGACAACGCCACTTCACCGACCATGACTACACTACATCTTGACACTGCATCACGCCCATCTGCACCACCGAACTCCAACATCGACCTTGCTCCTTCATCTACTCCTGATGGGAACAAGTAGATACTCTATGTCTTCAAACCTTTTTGGTCCTTACTGACAAAAGGGGGAGAAGCTTACGAGTTGATAGTCTTCAAGCGGGTCCTTATGGGTGGTTGCTTTATTTTTCTAAGTCTTTACAACTCTCATTTTTTAAACATTTGGTTCTTTGAGTTGTAACACTTAAACTCGATGGTCGTCTGCTACTTGTTTTGCTACCTTGTGATGCGATGATAACTTCCGCATGAAGCCATTCCGCAGACGTCCATTTTTCATTATGCATGTCATTATCTTCGTTATATCTTTATATGCATGATGAATTGTCTTCATAAGTCGAAGAGGATCTCCGCAAAGTAAAACCTGCCATGTGCATTTGCATTCAAAAGAAAACTACTTATATGCACATCTTCAGGGGGAGCCTTTTGCTACTTATGAAGACAATGCCTTAATCCTTAACTTTCACATACTTTTATCCTCGTTGAAAACTTCAACCTGTTTGTAATCAATCACCAAAAAGGGGGAGATTGTAAGTGCATCTAGTGCCACCCCTAGTTGCTTTTGGAGTATTGACGACAAACTTGGTTGAGGGACTAATGTGTTTGTGAGAATTGCAGGATAACACAGGTAGTAGTCCCATATTGATTCGGTTTACCTGCCAGAGATGACCCATAAAAATGTGCGAAGACATTGAAGACAATGGTGGTCTATGAAGATATTCACAGTGAAGATTATGACATGAGAAGACCTTCAAATGAAGACTATGGAGTGCGAAGACATAGTTGTTTGATAGTTTCCTTTTCTTCTTTGTTGAGTCATAGGAACCACCATACTATTAAGTGGATTCCAAGTGAACAAAGTCAGAGTGACTGATGTGATGCTCAACCAAATCCTATGTCTTCGAGCAAAGACAATTAGAGCAAATCTTATCCAGAGCTGGATGAGTCAGCTTTACTTGTAGCCCAAGTCAAGCTGTCTCGTTTGTTTGAAATCTTACCGATGGACACATGTTAGTTCCTTAGTGACCCAGGGTCATTTTGGACAAATCAGGTCGGGTTGCCTCCTCACTATAAATAGCCCACCCCTACACCCTAAATTGGTGGTTGCTCAGAGTTAGTGCACGACTTTTGTCATTTGAGAGCAACCCACCTCCGAAGCATTTGAGAGAGAGATCCTTGCAAGGACAAAGCCCTAAACACCTAGAGCCAAAGAGTGTTAGGCATAACTGAAGTCTTTCCATCCGCGTGATCTGAACACTTGTTACACTTGAGGACTGTGAATCCTCCATCCGGTTAGGCGTCGTGTTCTGAGCATCCAAGAGTCATCATGGATCGCCGCTGAATGAAGTCTGTGAAGGTTTGGAAGTCTACCTTGAATACTTACCAGAGTGATTGGGCGAGGACTGTGTGTCCTTAGCTCAAGGGGAATAAGGTGAAGACGCGGTCTTCTGAGTTGAATCTCAGCCTCCCTAACCAGATGCACGGTTGTCACAGCAACTGGAACTGGTCTACCAAATCCTTGTCTTCACCAAGCTACTAGTTCTATCCTTCACTTCCCTTTACTTTAAAGTTTGTCTTCGTGAAGTCATTGCTTGCCTGTATGATCTGATTGAATTCATTGAGTGAAGAATGTTTACAGTTTGGCTTTATACTATCTTCCATCCTGATCCATACTGCCTAGCTGCTGATGGTCTTCATGCTTTCACTTCATTTCTTACTTGGCTATGGCTTGCCTAGTGTAGTCTACCTTCCACTGCACATCAATAGGATCATTTCTACTGTTTGTCTTCAAAGCCCGCATGTTTTGAAGACTTTCATAAAATTCACCTATTCACCCCCCTCTAGTCGATAACTATCACTTTCAGTAGAGTAGTGAGTAGGGCCAAATAAGTCCATGTGAAGTAGCTCAAAGGGACGTGTCGTCGTCATGATTGTCTTCGAGGGATGCTTGTCCCTAGCCATCTTTCTAGCTTTGCAGGCACCGCACAAATGATCCTTACTGAACTTGACGCCCTCGATGCCTATGACATGCTTCATCTTCGCGAGAGTGTATAGGTTCCTCATTCTAGCATGTCCTAGCCTGTGATGCCAGAGCCAGCACTCTGAAGCTTTCCCTAGAAGACATATGGCTAGGTGTGGTCCTATGGAAAAAATCTACCATATACATATCGTCCTTTCAATATCCTTCGAAGACTAGAGATTTTTCAGATTCCATAAGCACAAGGCCACGATATTTTCCAAATATCACAATCATGTTCAGGTCACAAAGCATTGAGACAGACATTAAGTTGAAACCAAGGGATTCAACAAGCTTGACTCTCTCCATGTGTTGATCCCTTGAGATTGCAACTCTACCTAGGCCCAATACTTTGCTTTTACCAGTGTCAGCAAATGTGATGTGACTCTTGTCATATGGACATAGGGTTGAATCCATAAGAAGACTTCGATCACCAGTCATGTGGTTAGTGCATCCATTATCTATGATCCACTCTGAAGCCTTCGGTGTCGTACCCTACAGTGCAGTTGGGGGATAGGCTTCACCAAGAGAAGTGTGAAGAATAAACATTTGACAAACAAGCATATTATGAAAGTTCAGATCCTGGTTAGGGTAGATAGGATGTTTATCAATAAATCCCGGGAAAAAATACATAGTAAGACCATTTTGGCATTTTATCTTGTGTCCCGCAAGATGTTTTAGGTCCCCAGCATAATCATCAGACGCTTTTGATTTTTGGCTGGAGACCATTCCCTGCAAAAGAGAGTTAATTGTTCTTCACCACCCACATCTTAAGGGGTGGCTTAGAAGCAATGAGTCTAAGTGCAGCATCTAAGAATTTAGGCTTTGGAGCCCTAGCAAATAGCCTTGCAGGAGGTGAATAATACACATAAGAATAAGCATAATAGTTCTTGGGCTTATGAAGATAGTGGTTTGATGAAACACACTCATATTCATATGTCTGAGTTTGGTTTCCCTGCAAAATATTGGCGTTAGGGTGACTCTGATGAGTCCACTTTCTGTATGAAGCCTTTGGACCATATGAAGCCTTTGGTCTGGGGTTTGTCTTCTTCCTAGGTGGGGTCATGATGACATTCACAGGAAGCTTCTCAAGACAACTTTTGGGAACCCAGATCTTCTTCAGAGGTGGCCCATTCCTGTAGTTTTTTTTTGATTGGGGACTGTAGGGAAAAACCCCCACAGCATATCAAAACTTTATTAAAAGGCAAGACAAGTACAAGTACAAGGGGGATTACAAGGGGTAATCAAGCTAATCTAAATAAAGAAGGGAAAACAACAAACAGGCTCAAGGTGGAAGAAAAGAGATCCATTTAAGGAGATCATCCTTATAAGCAAGCTTAATCCTATATTGCATTAGAGCAATATCATGAAGAAAAGTTGTTATCCATTTATTAAAACCAGCTCTCTCATGCCTAATGACCTTAGCATTTCTGACAATCCATATATTCCAGCAAGCTATAAAGACCACTTCAGTGAAGAAAGGTTTCCTAAAACTCCTGTTTGCATTGATGACCAGCTCCTTCATCGAGTCACCTGATGACCAATCAATTTGCAAATAGTTCCAAACCCTGACACTAAAATTGCAATTGAAGAACAGATGATCTCTTGTTTCCCTCGTCTGCAAAGGGCAGAGAACACAGTTTACTCCATCCTCCAAATGCCAATGCCTCCGTTTCACCATATCTTTGGTATTCAGCCTATCCATAATGAGCATCCAAGCAAAAACCTTTATTTTCATAGTGCAAGAGGGCTTCCAGATCCAAGCTGTCAGGGGGTTGAAAGATTGTGACACAAACACATGGGAGTAAAAAAGCTTCGGAGAGTATCCCTTGGCAGTGCCATTCCAAAGCCAAATATCTTTGGACCCAGTGACTCTATCATGGCTTTCCAACAGAGATTGAAGAATAATCAGCTCATCAAAGGCCTGGCTAGACAAAGGAAGATGGAAGTGGTGATACATGTCCTGAGAGTCCAGGAAATCCTTAACAGAAATCTAAGGATCTTTAACATATGAAAAGAGCCTAGGAAATCTGAATTGAAGCTTAGAGTCCTGATCATCAAGCTTCCAAGTGTCTGACCACATGAGTGCAGTGTCTCCTTCATTTATCTGAACCCAAGCACAGTCCCTAAAGTTTTGCAAGACCTTGCATATATCCTTCCACCAGAAGGAGCCACAATCAGAAGTTCCTTGGGGTACTCTGCCATGATAGTAAGAGTCCCAAATTAAGGACACCCAAGGTATATCCTTTTTATTGAGGAAGTTATTGGCATGTTTGAGCAGTAGCGCCACATTCTGAACACCCAGGTTGAGAATACCAAGGCCTCCCTTGTTTTTTGGCCTGCAAATAAGGTCCCAAGCAGCCAGAGAAGGAGCAGGTTCACCCCTATTTTTCCTCCAGAGGCATTGTCTCTGAATTCTCTCCAATTGCTTTAGAATGCCAGCAGGGACAGCCAAACTACAAAGAAAGAAGATAGGCATAGAAGACAATGCAGAGTTCAGAAACTGTAATCTCTCCCCCTGATTTAAAAAAGAGGAGCTAGCTGTCATTCTTCTCTCCATGCAGTCCACCAGAGGCATGAAGTCCACCATTTTAGGCCTAGTAGTACCTACTGGCAGTCCAAGGTATGTGAAAGGCATTTTCCCAATTTGACATCCAAAAGCAGCAGCTAAATCTGTCATGACAGCAGTGTCCACATTGATGGGAATGATAAAGGATTTATGATAATTCACATCAAGCCTAGTAGACACAGAGAAGACCTTCAACATGTCCTTCAAAGCAATTAACTGTACCTTGTCAGCCGGCAAGATAATCAAGGTATCATCAGCATACTGAATCACAGGATAGTCCCGGTCATGACAAGGTATTGGGAGATGAAGTATGCCCCTTCTGAACATGTCATTAATTACAGTCTGCAATAGGTCAGCTGCTAAGACAAAGAGCAGGGGAGAGACTGGATCTCCCTGCCTAACACCCTTTTTGCATATGAATTTCCTACCAGGAACACCATTCAGCAGAACAGATGAGGTACCTATAGACAAAAGCTGTTTCATCCAAATAATCCACTTTTCATTGAAACCCTTATATCTCAAGATTTGGACAATTGCCTCATGCTCAAGAGAATCAAAGGCCTTCTCAAAATCCAATTTAAGTATGACAATTGGCCTCTTGGACTGATGACACTAGTGTAAATACTAAAAAGTCCATCCAATACAGTCCTGAATAGTTCTGCTTTTTATAAACCCATACTGGTTCTTGTGGATACACTGCGTTATTACCTCTTGGAACCTATTGGCTGCCATTTTGGAAAGGAACTTAAGACCCATTCCTGTTAAAGAAATAGGTCTGAAGTCCCCCACCTCCTTAGGTGAATGTTTCTTAGGCACCAAAGTGATATATGAATCATTGATGTTCTCTAGATGAGCAGTACCATCATAAAAAGCCTGTGCCAGTTCATAAAAATCTGGAGAGATAATGTGCCAGCACCTTTTGAAGAAAAGACCATTAAAACCATCTGGACCTGGGGCTTTATCAACTGGGATATGTTTGACAATCGTGTCCATTTCGTCTTTCTCAAAAGGCTTAGTGAGAACATCCAAACCCTCCACTGGAACAATTAAAGAGGAGAGATCAAAGCCCATGTGGATACCCCTTGAAGAGCCCATTCTATTTTTAAAACAATTCCATATAATACCCTCCATTTGAGAGTGGTCAGATACCACAGTGCCATCAGGTAGTTTTAAGCTAGCAATAGAATTCCTTCTATGCCTCTCAGTAGCCATAGCATGAAAGAACTTAGTGTTTTCTCCACCCACTTTTATATATCTAATAGTACATCTCTTTTTCCAATAAAGCCATTGAAGGTGAAGCAACTTTTCCACATGATTCTTAACCACTCTTCGAAAATTAGATTCATGCCTGTACAATGGTCTGAGCTCCTCAAGTTCATCTAGTAACAGAATAACCTTATTACATTTACAGACAAGCATCTTCAGTTTGGAGATGTTCATCTGCCATCTTTTGAGACACATTCGCAGGGATTTGAACTTGTCAGCTATTCTAGCTGTGATATGTCCCTTTCTAGAAGTTCTTTGCCATGAAGAGTCAACACAGTCCATAAAACCCTTGAGCTCTAACCAATAGTTCTCAAATCTAAAAATGTTAGACTTGGGAATAGAAGTTTTGATTGAAACCACACATGGCACATGGTCAGATGCAGTTTTTGCGAGGGGCGTCACCTTAGTCATGGGATAGTCAGATATCCAATCAACAGAAGTGAAAAACCAATCTAGCTGCTCAAGGAGGGGATTATCCTGCATATTAGACCAAGTGTATGATCTGCCTTTGATGGGCAATTCCAAAAGGCCCAAGTGCCCTATAATCTCATTGAAGATAAACATGTCATTCAGGTCCCCTTCAGGGAAATTTCTGTTATCCAGCGAGCGCAGAAAATTGAAATCCCCCAGGAGCAGCCAATTTTCATCCACTGGAATATTCAGGTGGTATAACCAAGTAACAAAATTATCCCTAGCTTCCCCCTGACAAGGACCATAAACAACAACAAGAGTCCACCTCTCATTATTTTGTCTGGAACAAACTCAATCACTACTGCAAATTGCTGGATTTCCAATAAGGTCCCCTCAAAAACAGAGGAGTTCCAAACAACTATGATTCCACCAGAGGCCCCCAAAGAAGGAGCAAAAGCAAAACTGTCAAATCTTTTAGGACAAAAACTTTTAACTGATCTGGAGTCAAAAGAAGCACATTTAGTTTCCTGCAAACATGCAATTGCACAGTGACTCTCATTGATCTTTTGCCTGATAGCTCTTTGCCTAGTTTCAGAGTTTAAACCCCTGACATTCCAGCACAGGACATTCCAGCTTTTACATTGAGAATTCATAGATAAAGATCATAAACAGGTCCCCAAACCACACAGCACACAATGCCATATGTCCAAAAGCCACATTAAGGTCTGAACCAACATTATTACATATCCAAAGTTCAGAAAGTAAAGACACTTGAACATTCCTGTAGTTAGTACCAATATACCTGGCAAACACTTGAACATTCTGATTCTTAAACAGTTTATAGTTTGCATCAAAGGATTCAACAATGATTATCGGGTTAGCACAAGTGAAGCCAAATAAGGTTGATGGATCCACTAAAGGTCCCTTTGCAGCAACCCATGTGGTTGTGGGGTAGTGCTCAGGCTTCTAGAATGAACCATCAACGTTCATTTTCCTCTTGACCCCAACACCCTCTTTCCTAGGGTTTTGGTTCAGAATCTGTTTCTTGATGACATCACAAAGAGTCTGATGCCCTTTGAGGCTTTTGTACATCCCTGTTTCAAGCAATGTCTTCAACCTAGCATTCTCATCAGCAATAGTACCGGTATCCTCAGAAGAGGGGTTAGTTTCCACATCAGCAATTGAAGATATAGCAACAGTAGTAGCAGTAGAACATTAAGCAACAAAGACAACATTATCACGCTCAGCACATTTCAAACATGGTGGCTCAAAGTCTTCCTGAGCGGTACTGATCTGTTGAGCGTGAAGTGACTCATTCTCTTTTTGAAGATCTTCATGAGACACTCTCAGGTTCTCAAGTTCTTGCTCCCTTCGAAGATAATCATAGGAAAGCTTCTCATGAGTAGTTGAGAGTGTTTCATGACGACATTCAAGTTTCATACTTAACATGAAGATTTTTAATGTCTTCAATTAAGGACTAAGTTTGAGTCATTTCTGCGTCCAACATGTCATCGCTTTTGTCTAGAAACTTTTGAATGTGTTCCATAGCATTTTGTTGTTCTATGGCAATTTTAGTAAGTGTTTTGTAGCTAGGTTTAGATTCACATTTAGAGTCATCTTCACTGGATGTTTGAAAGTAAGCATCATGTGAGTTTACCTTGGCACCATGTGCCATGAAGCAGTAGGTAGGAGCAGATTCATCCTCATCATCAGCATCAGCGTTGGCGACAATATCATTATCTTCAGTGCTGAAGATGGACTTGGCGACATTGGCTGATGCTAGAGCCAGGCTTGCCATGCCTGAATCTGACTCCTCCTCCGAATCCACCTCCGCCTCCTCAGAAGCGGACTCCTCCTCTAAATCCATTTCCTTGCCAGCAAACGCACGAGCCTTGCTTGATGAGCTCTTCTTGTATGATGAAGGCTTTTGTCGGGGATATACCCCATGGCGTAAACCGGACAGAAGTATAACCCGGCCGGACTAGGTGTTTCATTGGTAAACCACCAGAGGATTGGCGGTTTACGTGTCTGGCGGTTTACGTGTCTGGCGGTTCACTGGTATGACGATTCACGAGCCTGAAGATTCATTGGTGACCCGGCACGTATTCCAGATGGATGACAAGGCCCAAGGCCCAGTAGGCCGGTTTAGGTTAATGGTGGGCCGGTTTAAGAGGAAAGGCATGAGGAACATTTATCTTACAAGGAGTTAAGACCTGGACTTGTATCCGGTTTGTATTAAGATAGACTAGTCCTAATCCTAATAGGACTCTACATGTAACCCGCCCCTTCAACATATATAAGGAGGGGCAGGGCACCCCAAGAGGGAGAAGATTCACAAGTTCCACGAGTTGGACAAGTTAGGTTTAGACAATAGCTCTCAAGGTAGAGCACTCTTGTAATCGTGATCATCATCATCATCATCATCAATATCAATGAAGCAGGACGTAGGCTTTTACCTCCACTGTGAGGGGCCGAACCTGGGTAAAACATCGCGTCTCTCATCCCGCTCAACCCCTCTCAAGCTACCACATAGATGCGTTGGCCTCGCGACTAAGTCTTGACACTAAGGACATCTGCCGTGACAATTCCACGACAGTTGGTGCCCACCATGGGGCCTGCGCACGGTGGTGTTGAGTTCTTGGAGGGATCACTTGTAGGGTTTCGAGAAATTCGCAAAATTTCCGAATGAAGAAGAACCGGTTTGGAAGGAGCTGGATCAGCTTCAAGTCATTAATCCAGTCATAGGAAAGCTATGTGTGAAGCTACGTGTGAAGAAAATTGCAGCTACAAGCAACGGGTCCGCTTTTGACTTCTGATGGGTTTGGTGATCCGAAACTTCACACAAGATTATCCGTCCATAGTTTCTACAGGTTTGACCGAGTCTAGGAAGAGGATTGGTCCAAGCAACTACGAACCGGAGAAGGACGGGGACTTGAATGAATCGCAACCGTGGTCTCTCCCTCCGTGGGCAGCCGTGACTACGCCCCGAGCCGCCCGGTTTGCCTCAGCTGTCTACCCGCCGACTGATCTAAGATGTAGCCTCACTGGCGGAGCTTTCGATTCCTAGGCGTACAAGTGTAACATCACGCGTATACCTGACCGGCTGGCTGATGCTGCTCCTCCACTTATGATCCACTTCCATCAAACAAAAATTTGCTGGCGTGAAGACAACAACGACTTATTATCATAAGGTGACCGCGGAGAGCCGCCTCATCCCTGTAGTGAGTCGCCACGCCTGGGGTTACGACTGCAACCTCGCCACTGCCCCGAGCCACCCTATGGAGCCACGTGGTGTCTCGCGTCTCCGCCGCCGTTTTCACCCTTGCAGAGAGCCGCCCTGCGCCGACCGACCTTGAGCCGCTACTCAAAACCGCTGCGGCCGTAACAATCAGTCAATTACCTCATGATTAAAGTATGATCCGATCCCCGCTCGCTGTCACTGGAGGTCGCGTCTATGTCCACACTATATCAAATGGCTTATCAGATGTGCGCAAATCGCTGCCTCAACGGCCCGGTCTACATCAACTCATCGGGCCGCGCCTGTAGCCGGTTCATTCGACCATACCCGCCGGTTCAACCGTCAGCGCCCACGGCCGACCCGTCTGTCCGCGCGGCTTACAATGCCATGGCCGACTCACATGTCTGCTCTGTTATTTAAATATCACGATTGACTCTGATATGTATATCAACAAATCAGAGCCTCCTCTGCGGTCTTGAGCCGCCGGGGGCATGTTCAGCCGCCTCTGTCGCGATAAATGGATCATCCGTCGTCCGAACAAATCAGGTGATATCCATCTAAGTTTATTTTTCTTAACACATTGTTTTTATCAAAGAATAATTATTTGGTCTAACCGGTTTATAAACGCCGCGGTCGACTCGCTGTCCGCGCCGGCTTACAAAACGTCGCGGCCGACTCACCCGTCTGCACCGGTTCATCCGTGAGCGACTTCAATTTCACCAAGCGATCATCAATCTCATGGCAGGATCATTTCCGGCCTGGCACATTAGGTGGTATCCATCTAAGATATATTCTATTGCCATATATTATTGTTGTCAAAGAGCAGTTTATCTTTGCCTTGGTCTGCACTATTGTTGATGCAGGACAATGTGGTTGACTCACCCGCGCCGGTTTACAACACCGCGGCCGACTCATCTATCTGTGCCGCTTCTGATGTTGCGGTCATCTTTGATGTCCGTCTCTCACGCGAATTGGAGGCAAGTTATCATCAGCCGCCGTCTGCACTGATGGTTCAATGGACATGCACACAAATCGCTGCCACTATAGTTTGGTCAACTTCAAATAGCCAGTTGGAAGGAACCATTGGCCGAGTTGCTGACACGGCTCATACGGGATCATTTATAACCCGCCACAGTCACCTCAGCCTTCTGTGGATTTACATTGCGTTATCAACACCAATGATATATACCTTCTGCTATGGTCAAAGTACGGAGAATCTCAAGACAACTCCTTGAGTCATCTTAAGACTCGGGGGCTACGATGATATGACACAGCAAGTCTTGCCAGTTTCAGCAAATTCAAGTGCCCTAGGATGTTGAAGGGAAACCCGGTCCCAGAGGTTACTGTTATATTGATGAAAATTTAAAGGCCGTCAGAAATATTCCGGCTCATAATGATGCTTCCGGTTTATAGTCCGGTTTAAGGGGAATCCCGTCTCCCACACAAAGCTGAAGCTCTTAGTATCTGGATCAAATCCGGTTTAACAATGTCCGGTTCAAAAAAGGAATTAACTTCTCGCAAGTTCGAGTTTAAAGGACGTCAGAAAGTTTCTGGCTGAAAAGGAAGATTCCGGTTTACAATCCGGTTCAAGGGAAAGATATCTCCCACAAAGCTTTGAAGCTCTCAATATCCGGTTCAAGAAAGATTTTATCTCTTGCCAAAAGTTCAAGGGTGCCAAAGAGGACCTGCTGCCATGATGCGCGGTTCAAACATGGGTATCATGCCTTATTGGCTTATCATATCATTGATCACTTGGGGGCTTTGGTCGTATCCGAACCATAGCTACACCTCTTGATCGGCGCAAGGCCACAATATCACTTGGGGGATTTGGTCGCGTCCGAACCATAGCAACACCTTTTGATAGGCGTAAAGCCACAACATCACTTGGGGACTTGTGGTCACGTCTGAACCATAGTCACGCCTCTTGATCGGCCTAGTGCCACAACATCACTTGGGGGCTTGGTCGAACCCGAACCATAGCTACACCTCTTGATCGGTGTAATGCCAAAGCATCACTTGGGGACTTGTGGTCACGTCTGAACCATAGTCACGCCTCTTGATCGACCTAGTGCCACAGCATCACTTGGGGGCTTGGTCGAACCCGAACCATAGCTACACCTCTTGATCAGCGTAATGCCAAAGCATCATTTGGGGACCTGGCTGACTCGAACCATAGCTACGCCTTTTTGGGGGCTTGGTCGTGTCCGTCCATGGTAATGCCTCTTGATCAGCTCAAAGCCTCATTTGCAATGGTTTTATTTTTGCCTTTGCTTGAATTCTATTCTTTTTTGCTAAAGACCTTTTACTTCTGTTGCGTTTTTAAACCAACATTGTTTATCCGGTTCGACTATGAAATTACAAATTGACTGAACACGATCAAATCTTAATCCAGAGGCTATCTGCCTGGTTTGATTTTCTGTTACCATCCTATTATGGAGTAAACCGGTGTTTATCAACCCGGCTCGGCTTTCAACTACAAGTTGTCAGTACACGATAAAGTTATAATCCGGAGACTATCAGCCCGGTCTGGTTTGACTACGAGTCGCCAGTATTATATGTGGTTAAACCGGTGTTTATCACAACCTGGTACGGTTTTATCATAAACCGACACAATATGGAAGGAGTTATCAGTACTCAAAATCTGGGTTATTACCCCTATTCCAAAAAGTTGGTAAACCAACGATGTGATTCAATGTCACAGGTATGATATATTTCATATTTGATTATTCTTAAGTGCAGCCTTGGTTATAAACCTGGGTTATATGTTGGGCATTATGACCCGTCTGACGGTAAACCTCCCGGACACTTTAAACTTCTTGTATGCAGAAACAGGTGGAATAAAGCATGATTATAAATCACCGGCGTTTACTAACCCGACCTGGCTTTAATACGATAAATCGCCAGTATATGATGAGAAATTATCCGGTGTTTATTAAACCGGCATGGCTTTGGACTATAAGTCGCCAGTATATATTTGGATTGCGCCATTGGAATCATGCGCTTATAAATCATTGGGTTATATTATTCAAATAGCCAAACTTGGCTGGATTTTCATTATGATATTGAATGAATAAGGTTTTCATACCAGATTATATTATCTTGAATAGCCATCATGGCTGGATTTTTATGGTTATTAATAACCGGTATTATTAAGTTTTCAAATTCGCTTTAGCGCAATGGCTATTATTTTATCAAAGGATATGATTTATTCTACAATGGAAGGAATAGTCCTGAGTCGCTGCAAGCTTACAACCCGGCACTTGGGGGCTACATTATTCAAATTGAGATTACATGCAAGTCTCATGTCGCTGCAAGCATGCATCATGACACTTGGGGGCTAATGCAAAGTCATTTTTACTAGTCTTATTGAAGACCCGACTCATCATATTATAATGAGCCGGCCCTCGGGGGCTACCAATTGCTCCTATCAACAATTCAAGGTACACAAGTTTTCGTCCATAATATTGAAGGATCCATTGCTCAGTTGGTAAAGCACAAAGCTCTTAACCTTGTGGATGTGGGTTCAAGCCCTACGATGGAAGCTACATTATAAGATGTTATTTTCATTGAAGTATATATCAAGTCCCGGTTCAGTATTATCTTACTAAGCCGGCCCTTGGGGGCTACACATTACTGCTAAAATCTACATAATTATATTTACAAAGTTCCTGCTCATTATTGCATAATGACCCGGCCCTTGGGGTTACACTGATTGAAGTTTTTATAAGCAATTACAAGTCCCAGGTTGCTGCAAGCATGACAACCCGGCACTTGGGGGCTACATATATGGAGTATTCAGTTTTTAGATGAACAAACTGGATTTCTTCAAGGTTGAAACACTTATTGGAGAAAGTCTTAAGTTATCACTATGTTCTCCTCTTAAGACTTGGGGGCTACAGGTATTATGCATATAAAGGAGGAACATCTTCATTTTATCAGTTTTGAGCAAATCAGGAAGATCAGTTACATGACCCGGTGTCGACAACAATTATGACCCGGTGCCGTCAATATTTGTAAACCGGTAATGATAAACCAGCAAGTTCAAGTCTTATACCGGCATAGTTTAACATTCTCAAACCGGCAAGTTTTACATCTTCAAACCGGCTGAATATCAGATAAGTATTTCAAAGACCCATATTTCTTAAATCGGCGCTTTGGGAGCTGAGTCAAAGGAGTTATTCTTCACAATATTTCTCGGTGACAAACCAATGTCGGCAAATTGATTATGAAGCTGGTCTGTTGACTCAGACTTCCCAGAAGGAGGAAATAACAAGGACTTAAGTGTGATCAGGTATCGGTTTACAAGAATTCTTAACCCGGAGCACAACCTGTCAGATTTGTTCTTGTGTTTATTTTGCAGCATAAGTTTACCATGGATAAATCCAAGCTAAACTAGGGGGCTAATGTCGGGGATATACCCTGCGGCGTAAACCGGACGGAAGTATAACCCGGCCGGACTAGGCTTTTCATTGGTAAACCGCTAGAGGATTGGCGGTTTACGTGTCTGGCGGTTTACGTGTCTGGCGGTTTACATGTCTGGCGGTTCACTGGTATGACGATTCACGAGCCTGAAGACTCATTGGTGACCCAGCGCGTATTCCAGATGGATGACAAAGCCCAAGGCCCAGTAGGCCGGTTTAGGTTAATGGTGGGCCGGTTTAAGAGGAAAGGCATGAGGAACATTTATCTTACAAGGAGTTAAGACCTGGACTTGTATCCGGTTTGTATTAAGATAGACTAGTCCTAATCCTAATAGGACTCTACATGTAACCCGCCCCTTCAACATATATAAGGAGGGGCAGGGCACCCCAAGAGGGAGAAGATTCACAAGTTCCACGAGTTGGACAAGTTAGGTTTAGACAATAGCTCTCAAGGTAGAGCACTCTTGTAACCGTCATCATCATCATCAATATCAATGAAGCAGGACGTAGGCTTTTACCTCCACCGTGAGGGGCCGAACCTGGGTAAAACATCGTGTCTCTCATCCCGCTGAACCCCTCTCAAGCTACCACATAGATGCGTTGGCCTCGCGACTAAGTCCTGACACTAAGGACATCTGCCGTGACAATTCCACGACAGCTTTGGTGAAGACTTTGAAGAAGACTTTGAGGATTTCTTCTTCTTCTTGTCATCAGAATCATATTCTTTGCTCTTCTTCTTTTTCTTGGTCTCATTGTCCCATTGAGGACACTCGGAGATGTGGTGACCAGGTTTCTTGCATTTGTGGCATGTTCTCTTCTTGTAGTCATGAGAGGAAGCTTCATCATTTCTGGAGCTGGATCTTGAAGCCTTTCTTCTTGGAGAACTTCTGGAACTTCTTCATGAGCATAGCTAGCTCCCTTCCAATGTCTTCAGGATCCCCAGAACTGCAGTCAGATTCTTCTTCAGATGAGGACACAACCTTTGCCTTCAAAGCCCGGGTTCGGCCATCGATGTCTCTCTTCTCAGATAACTGGAACTCATGTGTGTTGAGTCTCTCAAGTATGTTAGACGGATTGAGAGTCTTGAAGTCAGGACGTTCCTGAATCATCAGGGCCAGGGTGTCGAATGAGCTGTCAAGTGATATTAGAAGCTTCTTGATGATTTCATGCTTGGTGATCTCAGTGGCGCCAAGAGCGTGAAGCTCATTTGTGATATCATGGAGGCGATCAAACGTGAGCTGGCCATTCTCATTGCCATTTCTCTTGAAGCGGTTGAAGAGGTTGCGAAGAACATCAATCCTTGAGTCTCTCTGAGTTGAGAAGCCTTCATTGACCTTGGAGAGCCAGTCCTAGACTAGCTTTGCAGTTTCCAGTGCACTCACACGGCCATACTGTCCTTTGGTCAGATGACCACAGATGATGTTCTAGGCAGCCGAGTCCAGTTGAATGAACCTCTTGACATCAGCAGCGGTGACACCTTCACCGACCGTGGGAACGCCATTCTTGACGACATACCAGAGGTCGACATCAATGGCTTCGAGATCCATGCGCATCTTGTTCTTCCAGTAGGGGTAATCAGTGCCATCGAAGATAGGACACGCAACAGAGACCTTGATTATCCCTGTAGTCGACATAGTTAAAACTCCAGGTGGTTAAACCGAATCACACAGAACAAGGGAGCACCTTGCTCTGATACCAATTTAAAGTGCTAGTTATCGACTAGAGGGGGTGAATAGGTGACTTTTTTAAAGTCTTCAAAACACTGGGGCTTTGAAGAAAACAGTAGAAATAAACCTATTGATATGCAGCGGAAGGTAGATCAAGGCAAGGCGAACCTCGCGAGGTTCCAATGATGTAAGTCATGACGATCAAGACCAGGCGGGCGCTAGTGAGCACAATGTCCTCGTTTCCTCTTTGGTGTTAAGGAGGCAAGCACAGGCGAGTAGTTCTGAGGCATCATGCAAAGGTTTCCATATCAATGCAACAAGACCAAGATCAGTAGGACGGAGGTCACCGTGGAGCCCAAGACGGCTTCACCACCAGAGCCTTTTGGCAGGCGAAGACTACTTTTGTCAGGATAGCTTGTACTAGCTGCCCCCCTTCAAATTGGCCATTGTGAGATCCCTTCCCGCTCAATATTTGGGAAGAGGACTAGGGCCTCTATAAATAGGAGACACAACCATAGCTAGACATCGGATCTTGGGCTGGGATCTCATCTTGCATCTCATCTTGTGTAAGTGCATCTAGTGCCACCCCTAGTTGGTTTTGGAGTATTGAAGACAAACCTAGTTGAGGGACTAATGTGTTTGTGAGAATTGCAGGATAACACAGGTAGAAGTCCCTCATTGATTCGATTGTCCTACCAGAGATGACCCCTAAAAATGTATGAAGAGATTGAAGTCAAAGGTGGTATGTGAAGACATTCACATTGAAGACTATGACAAGAGAAGACATCGCATGAAGACTATGGAGCGCGAAGACTTAGATCTTTCGTAGTTCTTTTTCTTCTTTGTTGAGTCATAGGAACCACCGTACTGTTAAGTGGGGTCCAAGAAAACTAGTCAGAATGACTGAAGTGATGCTTAACCAAAATCCTATGTCTTCGAGTGAAGACTATGAGAGCGAATCTTGTTCAGAGTTAGACAAGTCAGCTTTGCTTGTAGCCCAAGTAAAGTTGCCGTGTGTGTTTGAAATCTGACCATTGGAACACGTGTCAGTTCCTTAGTGACCCAGTGTCATTTTGGACAAATCAGGTCGCGTTGCCTAGTGGCTATAAATAGCCCACCCCCTACAACCATAAACGGTTGGCTGCTCAGAGTTAAAGTACGGCTTTTGTCGTTTGAGAGCTACCCACCTCGAAGCCTTTGAGAGAGAATTCCTTGAGAGGATAAGGCCCTAACCACCCAGAGCCAAAGAGTGTTAGGCATCACTTAAGTCTTCTTGTCTGTGTGATCTGAAGACTTATTACACTTGAGGACTGTGAATCCTCCAGCCGGTTAGGCGTCGCGTTCTGAGCATCCAAGAGTCATTGTGGATCGCCGGTGAACAAAGTCTGTGAAGGTTTGGAAGTCTACCTTGAAGAATTACCAGAGTGATTGGGCGATGACTGGGTGTCCTTAGCTCAAGGGGAATAAGGTGAAGACAAGGTCTTCTGAGTTGAATCTCAGCCTCCCTAACCAGACGTACAGTTGTCACAGCAACTGGAACTGGTCCAACAAATCATTGTCTTCAACGAGTCACTGGTTTCATCCTTCCCATCCCTTTACTTACTGTTGGTCCGTGTGAAGTCATTGTATGATTGCATCACCATTTGGCTTCACTAAGTGATTACTTGTTTTGATTGGCTTTACAATATCTTCCTATCTGATCCTTACTGCCTAGCTGCTATTAGTCATTGCACTTTTACTTCATTGAATACTTGACTATGGTTTGCTTAGCATAGTCTACCTTTCGTTGCATGGTAATAGGTTTATTTCTATCGTTTGTCTTCGAAACTTCCATGTTTTGAAGACTTTCATAAAAATCTCCTATTCACCCCCCTCTAGTCGATCACTAGCACTTTCAATTGGTATCAGAGCAAGGTACTCCCTTGTTCTGTGTGATTCGGTTTAACCACCTGGAGTTTTAGCTATGTTGACTGCAGGGATAATCAAAGTCTCCGCTGCGTGCCCCGTCTTCGATGGAACTGAATATCCCTACTGGAAGAATAAGATGCGCATGCATCTTGAAGCCATTGATGTCGACCTATGGTATGTCGTCAAGAATGGTGTTCCCAAGGCTGGAGAAGGTGTCACTGCTGCTGATGTCAAGAAGATCGTTCAACTGGACTCTACTGCCAAGAATATCATCTGTGGTCATCTGACCAAAGGACAATATGGCCGCATGAGTGCTTTGGAAACATCTAAGCTAGTCTGGGACTGGCTCTCCAAGGTCAACGAAGGCGTGTCAACCCAGAGAGATCAGAGAATCAGTGTCCTTCGCAACCTCTTCAACCGCTTCAAGAGAAATGACAATGAGAATGTCCAGCTCACGTTTGATCGACTCACTAACATCACAAATGAGCTTCAAGCCCTCGGCGCTACTGAGATCACCAAGCATGAAGTCGTCAAGACACTCATGAGATCACTTGACAGTTCGTTTGACACCCTAGCCCTGATGATTCAAGAACGTCCTGATTTCAAGACGCTCGATCCGTCTGACATACTTCAAAGACTCAACACACACGAGTTTCAGCTTTCTGAGAAAAGAGACATCTACGGTCCCAACTATGGGCGAACTCGTGCCTTGAAGGCAAAGGCTGTCTCCTCATCTAAAGAAGAGTCTGACAGCAGTTCTGATGATCCTGAAGACATTGGAAGTGTTGGGGATATCACTACTGGGCGTAAACCGGCCTATCTGGGCCGGGTTAACTTCGTCAATAGTTAACTATATTAAAGCCCAAGAAGGTAGATGAGGGCTCAAGGCCCATAGTCGGTTCAAGGCCTATAGCCGTAAACTGGCGTTGGTATGTAACTTGTATTGTAAGTTAGGAATAAGTAGAGACCAAACCGGACACATCTATGAGCCGGTATTGGGACTCTGTGAACCGACGGGCGTAACCCGTGTATATAAGGGGACGACCCGGCGGCGGTTCAGGACAACAGACAACAACTCGAGACTTAGGCGAAGCTTGTTTGCTCCCTAGTCATCGAAACCCCATCAATTCCATCACAACTAGACGTAGGCTTTTACCTTCATCGAAGGGGCCGAACTAGTATAAACTCTCTTTCGTCCCTGTGTCCGCTTTAACCCCTTCAAGCTAAACCCGTTGCGGTGGCTCCACGACTAAGTCCTTTCACGAGGACATCTGCCGTGACAAAACCACGACAGTTGGCGCCCACTGTGGGGCTATCGCACGATGGTTTCAAGTTCTTGGAGGGCCGCTTTGAAGGACTCGAGGGCTATGTTGTGGGCCGGATGACTAAGAGTCGTCACGGCAAGCTCTACATCGATGATGCAGGCTGGGGCCCCGAGGCCGGCTCAGTTGAGTATGGGTACCGGGTCCCCTTTGGTGGCATACACGTTTTCATCGGCAAGATCGGTGAACCGGGCCTTGAGCCGGACATCTGCACCGACCTCGTTGAAACGGCTCAGCGTGCGCGATCCGCCCGGGTTAAACCGTCCGTGAAGCGTGCCTTCGTGGGAGTTATCCATGGAGGAAGTTATGAGGATGGATC
The DNA here is from genome assembly GCF_056163025.1 of Triticum urartu. NCBI lineage: Eukaryota > Viridiplantae > Streptophyta > Magnoliopsida > Poales > Poaceae > Triticum > Triticum urartu. Next base: position 174,040,586 of record NC_141874.1, on the reverse strand, counting down.
GGAATCTCGCGGCAAGATCGTCGTTTATTCCGGCGACGAGTCATCAACCGGAGAAACCGAATCTCTATATCAGCTACAAGATGGCCGGATTGGGGGCTGTTCCGATGGAGACAGTATTCCGGACCCCTCTGATCTACCCAACCGAGTTGGAATATTCATGGCCGGCACACAAGCAGCGCTTCATTCTTCGACCGCTGTGCCAATAACCTCCGGTTCAGTAGTGGTGACAGCTGCCGGCGCAGGAAGCTCTGCACGCCCGCCGGCTCAAGTTCTATCAGATCTATTTGATGCATTGGCTGTGCTTATGGCAGAAGCTAATCCGGCGGATCAGGAAGTCCACAACGCGGAGATTGCAAAGGTGAAGGAACAGATCACCCAGGCCAAGGCGGACCTGGCAGCTGAGAATGCTAGGATGACCATAGAGCGGGCCGCTTTAGACGCACAAGCCTACAGGCTCATGTTGGACCAGAACGCGTCGCATGAAGTCATGAAGAGGAAGTACCGATCCTGTTTGCCTTCGGTTTTCGAAGCCAGAGACCTTTTCAACACCCCAGGAGCAGGAACCAGTAATCCGCTAGAGGGAAACCAGCCGGAAGCTCCGGGGACCGGCGCGCCGGTTCAACCCCATCCGATGAATCCGCCTCGTCAAAACACTGTCATACCTCAGGCTGTTTCAACACCTCCGGGTCAGTACTCCAACCCAATGGACAATCTCGTTGCCGCTGCTGCACGGCTGGAGGCCATTCCAATTGAATGTGACTCGCGGCAGGCGGTAGAGACGCGACGGGTCAAGGAGCTTCTTAGGACAGCTTTGGTCCAACAGGAAGCATACTCGTACAGCCGTGACCGGATCCACTCGACCCCTCGTCCAAGCCGGAGCTATAGCAGGCGTATGGATGAACCAGCAGTGTCAAGTAATGAATGACGTGGAGCACCCCGCAGCAACAACCCGGTGGGTGGTGCTGATAACGCTCAGGAAGTGGTGGACCGGGCCCGAGCGCGTAGGGAGGCCGAGTTAGCCGCATAGTATCAACCTTGGCAGCTTACGCCGGTTCGTCCAACTATCTCGGTCGAACCCGGTGCTACTTCTAGTTCTTTGGGGATGCCTTGCCTTGTCCCTGCTTTACGCAATGTGCGCCTACCCAAGGATTTCAAGGGCCCGCGCAAGGTACCAAATTACACGACGGATCAACCCCCAGAGACATGGGTGGAGAGCTATGAGATGGCCATGGAGATGCTTGATGTGGATGATGCGGCATGTGCGAAGTACTTCACCATGATGCTTGAAGGAACGGCCCGCACTTGGTTAAAAAGCTTACCGGCCAATTCTATCAATTCATGGGCCCAATTACGAGCCCGGTTTATCAGTAACTTCAAGGATACATGTAAGCAGCCTATGTCGATAGTGGACTTAGCTGCCTATGTCCAGGAGGAAGGAGAATCGACGACTCATTGGGTGCGCCGGGTCTCGCAGGTTCTGCATTCATCAGATCGCATCAACGCTGACACCGCGGTTATAACTCTAGAAGGCAATTGCTGGTTTGGGCCCCTAAAGCTGAAGTTAGGACGGATGAAGCGCCATTGCAATGACATGGGGACCCTCATGGCTGCCTTGGTAAAGTATGCTGATTCTGATAGTACCAAGGATCCCGAGTCTGATGATGACAAGACAGGGAAGGGAAAGAAGAACAACAACTCCAAAGGTCAATAGCATCACTCGGCAGGTAACGGTAGCGGAGGCAAGCGTAAAGCGGATGGCAACATGGACTTCGTGGCTAATATCAACGCACAGGACAAGGGTCAGCGACGCAAGGGTAAACTGCCGAATCGCAGTGGAGCGCCTAACCCTAACCCGGACCGCTTAAATTATCTATTGAACCAGCCCTGTCCAAAGCATGGGACGAAGGAGGTGCCAGCAAACCACCTTTGGAAGGATTGCTTCATTATGCAGGAGTTCAAGAATTCTAATGCTTTCTGGTATGATCACGGCTCCGGTGGTGGCTCAGGATCCGGGCCGGGTTACGGTGGAGGAAATTCCGGTTCAGGATTTAATGGTAATCCGGGCGGACATAACAATCAAAATAATCAGAACAACCAGGGTGGTTACAACGAGCAGCAGCAACAGTCAGGTTACCAGAGCAACCCAAAGCAGTTGAATAATGGGCAGTACCATGTCTTCACCACTAGCTTGGACAAACGAGACCGGAAGGTTCAGAGGCGGGCAGTCAACTCTGTTGAACCGGCCGTGCCCCGTTATCTATGCTGGTCTGAACAACCAATCATATGGAGCAGAGAGGATCACCCTCCCCAGGTTGATAATCCGGGTCAGATGGCTCTGGTGGTGGCGCCTCAGGTGGGAGGTTACAAGTTCACCAAGGTGCTCATGGATGGAGGGAGCAGCATTAATATCTTGTACTATGAGACCTTCCGTCGTATGGGACTAACAGATAAAAATCTCAAACCGTCCAATGCAGTGTTCCACCGTGTGGTACCTAGCAAGTCAGCATATCCTGTTGGTAAGATAGCTCTGGAAGTGGCCTTTGGAGATGATCATGATTCCAGGTCAGAAACATTGACGTTTGAAGTGGTGAAAATCCAAAGTCCATATCACGCCCTGTTCGGGCGACCGGCCTACGCCAAGTTTATGGCACGACCCTATTATGTGTATTTGCAGCTCAAGATGCCGAGTCACAAGGGGACAATAACGGTTCATGGAAGCCGTAAAATCGCTTTGGAGTGTGAGGAAGGAGATGCGGCCTACGCAGAGTCGGTTTGTGCCACCAAGGAGCTGAAGTATTATAAGGACAATGTTGATCCGGCAGACATGACTCCATTAAAGAAGCCCACTACGGAGCATGATCCGGCCCTGAAGTTCAAATCGGCAGCAGAAACTAAGCTTATTGACTTTGTACCTGGCGATTCGTCCAAGCAGTTCAGCATCAGTGCCAACTTGGATCCGAAATAGGAAAGCGCGCTCATCGAGTTCATCCGTGAGAATCGAGACATTTTTGCATGGAAGCCCTCTGACATGCCAGGTGTACTGAGGCAACTCGCTGAGCACACCCTTAATGTGGATCCCAAATACAAACCGGTGAAAGAGTTCCTCCGCCGGTTTAACGAAGAAAGACGCAAGGCGATTGGAGAAGAGGTAGCCAGGCTCTTAGCAGCTGGCTTTATTGTTGAAGTTTTTCACCCTGAGTGGCTTGCCAATCCGGTGCTGGTCCTTAAGAAAAATGGCACCTGGCGCATGTGTGTGGATTACACAGATCTTAATAAGGCTTGTCCAGCAGATCCTTTTGCCCTCCCCATATTGATCAAATTATTGATGCTACGGCGGGTTGTGAGCGTTTAAGTTTTTTGGATGCATATTCTGGCTATCATCAGATCAAAATGGCAGTTATGGACCAGGAGAAGACGGCATTCATAACTCCCTTTGGAGCCTTCTGCTATGTGTCTATGCCCTTTGGGCTCAAGAGTGCCCAGGCAACTTATCAACGGTGTGTACAAAATTGTCTTCACAAGCAGATTGGTCGTAATGTACATGCTTACATGGATGATATCGTGGTTATGTCCAGGGAGAAGGAGACTCTGGTTGATGACTTGAAGGAAACCTTTGATAACCTGAGGACGTACAAGATGATGCTTAATCCGGCCAAGTGTGTCTTTGGTGTACCGGCAGGCAAGTTATTGGGTTTTCTGGTGTCCAGCATGGGAATTGAGGCTAATCCGGAGAAGATCACAGCCATCACCTTCCTGGCTAAACTGAAGTGTATCAATGATGTTCAACGCCTGGCAGGCCGGATTGCCGCGTTAAGCTGGTTTATCAGCCGCCTTGGTGAGAAGGCAATCCCTTTGTATCAGTTGTTGAAGAAGACGAATCAATTCGTCTGGAGTTCTGCTGCTGATGAAGCATTTGAGGACTTAAAGCGGCAATTGGCCAATCCGCCTGTGCTCGCCGCTCCCATTGACAAGGAGCCGTTACTGCTATATGTTGCTGCTAATGCTCGTGCGGTCAGTGTGGCTATTGTGGTGGAGCGAAAAGAGGCAGGCAAGCAGCATTCGGTTCAACGCCCGGTTTATTATATCAGCGAGGTACTCATTGAGTCCAAGCAAAGGTATCCGCATTGGCAGAAGCTGGTATACGGAGTTTTTATGGCAAGCCGAAAGCTTAAGCAATACTTCCAAGGGAACCCCATTACGGTGGTCAGTTCTGCTCCCTTGGGGGATATCATCCAGAACCGGGAAGCGACTGGCCAGATTGCCAAGTGGGCTATAGAGCTTGGGCCTCACGGGTTGAAATATGTGCCTCGAACGACGGTTAAGTCTCAAGCACTTGTTGATTTCATCAATGATTGGACGGAACTACAAGCACCTGAAGAAAAGCCGGATCACACATATTGGACCATCCATTTTGACGGACCCAGGCAATTGGAAGGCTCGGGGGCTGGAGTCGTATTAACTTCCCCATGAGGTGATAAGTTTTGTTAGGTTCTCCGCTTAATGTTCCCTTGTACTAACAATGCAGCTGAGTATGAAGCCTTGCTCCATGGTCTCCAGATGGCTAAGGAGATGAATCTAAGTCGAGTTAAGTGCTTCGGTGACTCGGACCTCGTGGCTCAACAAGTGTCTGGCACTTGGGATTCCAAGGACCCACTCATCGCAGCGTATCGTCATGAGGTGGATATTGTTGCAGGTCACTTTAAAGGCTATCAGGTGGACCACGTGGACCGACGGAAGAATGAAGCGGCGGACGCTTTAAGCTGGCTGGGTTCTCAGCGCAAACCGGTCCCGCCCAATGTTTTTTTTGGATGTGCTGCACAACCCGTCGGTCAAGCTCCCTGGTGAAGCGGATTTGGCTATTCCTGATCCGGAGGCTCAATTGGTGGCAGCTCTTCATGTCATTCCGGATTGGACGCTTCCTTACCCGGCGTACATAAACCGGGGCGAGTTACCAGAGGATGAGACTCTGGCCCGACAGATAATCCGGCAGTCCAAATCCGTGACTATTGTCAATGGCGAGTTGCATCATTGCAGTGTATTAGGGGCGTTTCAACGTTGTGTGTCTCCTGAAGAAGGCTGTGAAATTTTGCATGAGATCCACGAAGGAGATTGTGGTCACCACGCTGGTTCAAAATCTTTGGTGGCTAAAGCGTTCCGCCATGGCTTCTATTGGTTAACTGCTCATGCTGATGCGGAAGATCTAGTCAGACGATGTGACAGTTGCCAAAAGTTTTCAAGACGTGCTCATGTGCCGGCTCAAGAATTGAGAATGGTTCCAATTACTTGGCCGTTTCCAACTTGGGGGCCGGATATGGTTGGGCCTTTCAAAAGGTCCAAAGATAAGAAGACCCACCTCCTGGTGGCGGTTGACAAGTTTACAAAGTGGGTGGAGGCAGAACCTGTTAGCAAGTGTGATGCGGCCATGGCGGTTTAGTTCATCAAAAAAGTGATTTTCCGGTTTGGCTTTCCACACAGTATCATCACAGATAATGGTACCAATTTGTCCAAGGGTGCCATGAAGGAGTTCTGTGAACGGGAGCACATCCGGCTTGACGTTTCATCCATAGCGCACCCACAGTCCAATGGTCAAGCAGAAAGGGATAATCAAGAGATCTTGAGAGGCATCAAGCCCGGGCTTATGGTTCCTTTGCAGAGAACATTGGGTTGTTGGGTAGAAGAGTTACCATCTGTGTTATGGAGCATCAATACCACACCCAACAGATCAACATGATATACACCATTCTTCATGGTCTATGGAGCGAAGGCGGTTCTCCCCAGTGATATCCGTCATGACTCACCTCGTGTGGCGGCTTATATTGAAGCGGACAACGAGACATCACGGCAAGACGCTTTGGACCTGTTGGATGAAGAACGTGACATAGCAGCCGCCCGCTCGGCGATTTACCAACAGGATCTTCGTCGTTATCATAGTCGCCGAGTCAGAACCAGTACCTTTCAGGAAGGAGATTTGGTGCTTCGGCTCATCCAAGATTAGACTAATATGCATAAGCTATCCCCACCGTGGGAGGGACCTTTCGTGGTCAGCAAGAATCTGCACAATGGGTCATACTATCTGATTGATATTCGAGAGCATAAAGACTCACGTACATCAGAGGAGGAGACCAACAGGCCGTGGAACATAGCTCATCTTTGGCCTTACTATACCTGAGCCATTGGCTCTACTTATGTACATATTACGACGATGTATATATTATGATTAATATAATAAACCGGAACCTCAGCTAAAGCGGGGTATCTGTTCTCTTACATCATGTGTGGTTACACGGAGTGGTTCTAAAACGGCCTCCAGTTTACCCCTTGAGTTAGCTTTTCAAAGCATCATGTAATATCACTTGGGGGCTTGGTCGTATCCGAACCAATGCAACACCTTTTGATAGGCGAAAGCCACCAGATCACTTGGGGACATGGTCAAGTCTGAACTAGTCACGCCTCTTGATTGGCCTAAGGCCACAGAATCACTTGGGGGCTTGGTCGAACCCAAACCATTGCCACGCCTCTTGATCGGCAAAAATGCCACGGTTTCATTCGGGGACCTGGCTGACTTGAACCATAGCTACACCTATCGGGAGCTTGGTCGTGTCCGACCATGGTAACGCCATCTGATCGGCTCAAATAAGCCTCTTTTTGCAAACGGTTTTATCATTGCCTTTGCTTCACAATTTTCTTTGATAGATATTTCTTTCTTTTTGTTGCGTTTTTTAAACCGACAAAGTTTTAAACTGGTTCAAACTGTCAATTGACGGAACACGGTCCATTTTTAATCCGGAGACTATTTGCCTGGTTTGATTTTTTATAAACATCCTATTACGGAGTAACACGGTGTTTTATTATAACCCGGCACGGTTTGCATGGTAAACCGGCATTATATATATATACAGGAGCTGCTATCTCCTCCAACAGTGTGGGTTTATAAACCTCCGCTTCAAGATTGGCCAAGCCTTCATGCCCAACGATGGCAGGTATTATGTATCCCAAAGATTTGATCATATGCTTAAATTTCAGATATTTTGATTTCATATATGCAGACATCATACTCCGCTTGACGGTACAACCGCGGTGGCACTTTAAGATTTTCTGTATTGCAGAAAATACTTTGGAAAGTGCATCACCCAAAGGAAGAACAAATTGCAGTAATTATGCACGAAGGCATATCAAAGTCAAGAGTATCGGCTAGCCTATTACAAGGCAACACGGTGCCCAAAATAAGATCATTGTTTTTTCGCAAAGGAGAAGCAGTCTAAACCGGCTTCCGGTTCAAGCTTGGTCACCAGCCTGGCCTGATGGTTGTGGGTCATCCCGCGCCGCTTCAACTTCAGCTTCTCTACCCAGCGGCTGGAAACCAACAGTTGTCCAGTCGATTCCCATTAATGCTTGAAAGACAGCTTCATCATGGATCAGCAACGACGGTTCAATATCGGGAGCGTAAGTATGCTTACGGATTGGAGGGATAAGGTTTTCCACTTCAGGAATTGGTGCAACTACTCGCTTGTTTTGGTTGTCATATTGGGCTTGATAATGAGACAAGTCTGCTTCTTCAACCAATTGACAAGCTAGCGGACGCACCTCCCGGTTTATTGCTCGCAGATCCGCTTCACTAAACTCTGACCCGTCTTCCTTCAAGCTGGGATAGCCCTGAGCCGCTTCAACAGGATCAAAATCCGGCACCCAAGATTTTGCCCGGATTAAGGCATTGATCGCACCGGTTCGAGCAGCAGATTTCTTCAGCTCTTCAACCCGGGCAGGAAGCATTGACAGTCTCTTCAGAGTGTCCTGAATCAAGGTGGGCGCCGGATTGTTGTGGGATGCAGCAGAGATGATCCGTTGTGCACCAGTGTACAGTTGTTCGGTCAATGTGTAGGCGGCTTTCAATTTCTTCCGCACATCTGACCCCAAGTGACCAATGCGTGTCCCTGAAATATTACAAAAGGTTAACAAACTGGCAGCTCTATAAGACGGCCAAATCAATCCAGAAATCAAACCATCTTACCAAAGATAGCAGCGGTCATGGCATGCACTTGCCGCTTTATGCTGGTCAGTTCTTCCACCACCGGTTTCAGTGCAGCCTCGGCATCTTCTGCTCGTTTGGTTAAAGCGGATTTTTCAGTGGCCCAATCCGCCCGTTTCTTCTTGAATCCCTCCTTAAGCTGTTCCATGGCGCTTAAAGCGTTGGTTAATTCCTCTTTTGCTTTGGAGGTTTCAACTTGTTGGGACTTCAGATTTTCTTGGAGATCGGCGACTTGGTTTTCTTTTGTCTTCAGCTCAGCCTGCATACAGACAGTTATATGATTCAGCAAGCAGTGAAAGAATTGAAGCACCAACCACATAACAAGTTATGCACTTGGCGCTTGGGGGCTAATGCCTATTTGATCTTCATATTTCACTTGATTATAAAGTCCCAAGATCAATACAAGTATTGAACTTGGCACTTGGGGGATAATGGCTATTTGCTCGAATAAATTCTGATGCGGCAATCTCAATTACTTAAAGTCCCGGTTTAACTACACTAAGTTGAACTGGCCCTCGGGAGCTACATCAGCTAATTCCGAATTATTGGGATTTATATTCGCAAGTCCTGGTTTAAATGAAGATTCTAAGCCGGCCCTTGGGGGAGAGTTAACAAGATTGAAATATCCAAACAGGAAAAAGTACATGAAAGTTACCTCAAATTTCTCTTTCATCATATTCACTAGACCAGCTTCATAATCACGGCTGGTATACAGCTGGTTCAGGTAGCCAGAATGAAGATCTTGGGCATTCAGAGCAGCATAGGTCACCAAGTCAACATTCCACTTGCCTTTACCCATGGCAGCAAATTCTTCTTTGGCGGTATGCTTGGATAGAGCAACAGGATTGCTGGGCTCTGTACGGCCAATACCAGTAATTACAACTTCATCATCCTTAGCATCACCGGTTTGCACTGGCGCAGTCGGTTTGTCAGCAGGCTGGGATGGACTGGTGGATCTCCCAAACCGGATGGGGCTTGTGGGCTGGTTGACAGGGCCTGAGGCGTCAATAGGCCTTTCTTTAGCAATAAAATCGTCATCCCGTGGTGGTGGATCATTGGGTATATCTTCATGAATAGCCGCTTCAAGATCTGGTGTTTTACCCGGTTCAGGGACGGTGTCCTCCTCAGCCGCTTTATCCAGGCGAGCCTTCTTGCTCGGCCTAGGCTTGGCCCTGAAAGGAATAACAAAGTCAAATACAGCATATGTTACAAGGTGATGTACTAGAAATATTATGATAAGTATAGCTTACCCAAGCACCGTTTTGAGCGGTGGCAGCTGAGTAGCCGATGACTCGCCAGAGGATGAGTGGGAAGTAACCTGATAATCGGAGTCAGATGGATTAAGAGGTTGACGAAAACAGCCCGCTTTAGGACAAGCACTGACAAGCAAATTAGAGAGACCTCTGAACGGCGTTTCCGAACCGGACTGTTCGGTAAACCGGCGGAGGTAACTACCTGGCCGCTGTGCCGGGTTGTGCGGCGAGCTTCGTGCTGTTGGGTCTTCATAAGAAATTTGGGATCCAAGTAAGCAAGAGGATGAGAAAATTTAACCTTCCGGTTTGCCTGACGGATTTTTAGTGAAGGCAAAGGGTCTGAATCGGAAGAGAGAGTAATTACCTCTGCAGCATCAGCATGGCTGGCTTTGGCATCATCCTGACAAATATCATCATCAATAAGGCGCATGAAAAATAAGCCAAGTGAGTCAAGCTCTACCTCAAGGTCCGGATTACCCACATCATCATCAGGGGCCGGATCAGAAGATGCAGTGGTTTTCTTCTTATGAGCAGGCCGTTTCACGACTTTAGTCTTTGGCCGGGTTGGTCGTTCCGGTTTGTCTGTTTTTTCTGGCTTCTCCTGTGGAAGTTTCTTGCTCCAAAACAGATCATTACCCTGTTTAAACAGACATTGATATTAAATAATGACCAGATATATCAATAACAGGTTCAGTAAAAAGAAAATCAAACTCTTACAGCCGGCGGTTTGTTGGTGGCATAGAAGGGAAGCAGGCCGGCTCGAGCACAGACGTGTTCCGGTTCATTCAGCATTTTATTCACAGCCTCTGTGATTTCTTTGTCGGTGAGCTGGATGTTAGCATGTCGCAGTGGGTCATCAACACTACCAGTATACTCGCACATCAAACCGGAGCGCTGACTAAGGGGCAGTATGCTCCACGATATCCAACAGCGAGCGAGATCAACCCCTGTTAAACCGTTGGCCATGAAGGCTCTTAGCTTGGACAGTTGAGGAGCGTATTTGCTTCTCTCCTTGGCAGTCAACCTTTGCGGAAAGGGGTGTGTATTGCTAAGCCGCTCCAGACGAAAGCCAGGCAAAGGATTTTCACTAGCAGGGGAGGTGTCTTTGCAATAGAACCATGTTTGATTCCACTCTTTGGGATGGCTGTGCAGTTTGGCGTGAGGGTATGTGACCTCTTTCCTTTTCTGAATCGCCACACCACCCAATTCCGTATTGGAACCGTCAGTAAACTCAGTGCGGCGGTTTAGATGGAAGCAGTCTCTGAACAATTCAACTGTGGGCTCCTCTTGAAAGAACACCTCACAGAGCACTTGGAAGTGACACATGTTTGTAACAGAGTTGGGGCCAGTGTCTTTTGGGCGGAGTTGAAAATCGGCCAAAACATCCCGGTAAAATTTAGAACCGGGCGGCTTAAAGCCCCGGGCTAAGTGATCTACGAAAACGACAACCTCTCCTTCTTGAGGTGTGGGAGGTCATTCTTTGCCAGGGACCCTCCAATGGATGGTGTTTTTACTGCCTAAAGCGCCGATCAGGACTAAATTGTTCAGTTGAGTCTCTGTGACGCGAGAAGGAGCCCAGTTGCACTCATACACTTGCTTGGCCATGATGAAATCTACAAGATAGGTGATTCCGGTTCAAGAATGCATTGATTAAAGTACACTGGTATGTACAATGTTAAACCGGAGACAGCTCTATCTAAACCGGAGTTTTATGAAGCAACAACATCTGGCGGTTCAACAAGGGGACTAATGGTATATACCGGTTTGTTAATTTTTTCTACACCAAGTTAAACCGCCGGATCTAAGCATTGAAACAGTTGAGATTGCGGGTGGGTAAGTGTACAGAAACAAATTTCACAAGATTTCTATACAGCGACGGATCTGAAGCAAGTTTAGAAAAGAAGGAAAATATTCAAGGTTCAAAAAAGAACAGTACCGAATCAACGGGCAGAGATACAGGTAGATCTATGGTCTTGAGGCATGTAAGTGAAGGCGGATGCTAAAAACTACCGCTACACAGAGCAAAGGTTCACAGGTTCATCTAAGGTCTATCATATGAGTACGAAGCAGACGATGAACACTGAAGAACTTGGAAACCCTAGAACGAATCAATGGAGGAAAAGGTGAAGAACTCACCAGAGCCGAGGAAGAAGCAGAAGGTCGCCGCGATGCTCTGGTACAATCAGGGTGATGCAGCGGCCAAGGTTGGAGCAGAGGTCGTCGACGGCGGCGGAGCTCCGAAGCTGGACAACGCAGGGAAGACGAAGCAGAAAGGGCACGAAGGGGAAAAAGAAATGACCCTTCGGTCCTATTTATAAGCCAAGGGACATGTGTCAGGCGCGAAAATCAAGGGACCGTGGGTGGAAACGAAGCTGTCGCCTCAATTGTCGCAAACCTATTAAACAAAAAAGGTATCATGGATAAGTTTCTTTATAACAGGTGACGTCACGCCGGTTTACAACGACCAGAGAAGATGACATCACGGCGGTTCAACAAACTACAAGAAGATGTTGAAGATGAAGATTTTTGCTAAGGATTGACATGAACCTGTTCAAATAAATCTGGGGCCTAATGTTGGGGATATCACTACTGGGCGTAAACCGGCCTATCTGGGCCGGGTTAACTTCGTCAGTAGTTAACTATATTAAATCCCAAGAAGGTAGATGAGGGCTCAAGGCCCATAGTCGGTTCAAGGCCTGTAGCCATAAACCGGCGCTGGTATGTAACTTGTATTGTAAGTTAGGAATAAGTAGAGACCAAACCGGACACATCTATGAGCCGGTATTGGGACTCTGTGAACCGACGGGCGTCACCCGTGTATATAAGGGGACGACCCGGTGGCGGTTCAGGACAACAGACAACAACTTGAGACTTAGGCGAAGCTTGTTTGCTCCCTAGTCATCGAAACCCCATCAATTCCATCACAACTAGACGTAGGCTTTTACCTTCATCGAAGGGGCCGAACTAGTATAAACTCTCTTGCGTCCCTGTGTCCGCTTTAACCCCTTCAAGCTAAACCCGTTGCGATGGCTCCACGACTAAGTCCTTTCACGAGGACATCTGCCGTGACAAAACCACGACAGGAAGGGAGCTTGCTATGCTTGTGAAGAAGTTTCAAAAATTCACCAAGAAGAAAGGCTTCAGAAAGTCTCCTCGATCAAGCTCAAGGAATGATGAAGCTTCTTCTCATGACTACAAGAAGAGAACATGTCACAAGTGCAAGAAACCTGGTCATTACATCTCTGAGTGTCCACAGTGGGACAATGAGAACAACAACAAGAAGAAGAGCAAGGAGTATGACTCTGACAACAAGAAGAAGAAGAAATACTCAAAATCTTCTTCCAAGTCTTCCTCCAAGTCTTCATCACACAAGAAGAGCTCATCTGGCAAGGCACGTGCGTTTGCTGGCAAGGAAATGGACTCTGAGGATGAGTACGCTTCTGAGGAGGCGGAGGTGGAGTCTGAGGATGAGTCCGATTCTGGCATTGCAAGTTTGGCTACAGCATACGTTGCCAAGTCCATCTTCAACACTGAAGACAATGACTTCATCACTGACACCGATGCAAATTACAAGGACTACTCCGCTCCTTCCTACTGCTTCATGGCACGTGGTGCCAAGGTAAACACACGCACTACTCACTATCAAACATCTAGTGACGATGACTCTGATTGTGGTTCCAAACCCAGCTACAAAACACTTGCTAAAATTGCAACTGAACAACAGAAAACCATGGAACACATTCAAAAACTACTAGACAAAAGCGATGATCTGTTAGACGCTGAAATGACTCGATCTCAGTCCTTAATTGAAGACATAAAAAATCTTCACGCTAATTATGAGGAACTTGAAAGTCGTCATGAAACGCTCTCAACAGCTCATGAAAGGCTTTCCTATGATTATCTTCAAAGGAAGCAAGATCTTGAGAAATTGAGAGCGGCTCATGAAGATCTTCAAAAGGAAAACGAGTCACTTCACGTCGAACAGATCAATTCAGCTCAGGAAGGATTTGAACCACCATGTCTTAAATGCATTGAGCGTGATAATGCTACTTCTGTTGCCGAATGCTCTACTGCTGCTACTGTTGCAATTTCTTCAACTGTTGATGTGGAAACTAACCCCTCTGCTGAGGACACCACTGCTATTGCTGATGAGAATGCTAGGTTGAAGACACTGCTTGAAACAGGGATGTACAAAAGTCTCAAAGGGCATCAGACACTTTGTGATGTCCTCAAAAGGCAGATCCTGAACCGAAACCCTAGGAAAGAGGGTGTTGGGTTCATAAGGAAAATGAATGCTGACCGCTCTTACTGGAAACCTGAGCAGTACCCCAAAACCACATGGGTTGCTGCAAAGGAACCTTCAGCAGATCCATCCACTCTATCTGGCTTCACTTGTGCTAACCCCATTGTTATTGATGAATCCTTTGATGCAAACTATAAACTGTTTAAGAATCAGAATGGTGAAGTGTTTGCCAGGTACATTGGTACTAACTGCAGGAATGGACCGCCTATGAAGAAGATCTGGGTGCCCAAAAGGTGTTTGGAGAATCTTCCTGTGAATGTCATCATGACACCACAGGTGAAGAAGACAAACCCCAGACCACAGGCTTCATACGGTCCAAAGGCTTCATACAGACAGAGGACTCACCGAAGTCAAACTAACGCAAATGTTTTGCAGGGAAGCCACACTCAGGCCTATAAATATGAGCGCGGTCCTTTAAACCTCCATGTTCATAAGACAAAGAACTATTCTGCTTATTCTTATGAGTACTACTGTCCACCTGCAAGACTTTTTGCTAGGGCTCCAAAGACAGAGTTCTCAGATGCTGCACTTAGACTCATTGCTTCGAAGCCACCCCTGAAGATGTGGGTGGCTAAGAAAGCTTAACTCTCTTTTGCAGGGAAAGGTCTCCGGCCGAAAACCAAAATCGTCTGACACTATTGCTGGGGACCTTAAACATCTTGTAGGGCGCAAGATCAAATGCCCAAATGGTCTTACTATGTACATTGTTTCTAAATCGCTTGCAACTTGCCCTATCAGTCCTAATCTCGACCTAAGCTTTAATAATCCACTGGTTCGTCAAATGTTTTTGCTTCACAATTCTCTTCATGAAGCCTATCCCCTTAACTGCACTATAGGGTACGACACCAGTTGCTTCAGAATGGATTATTGATAGTGGGTGTACAAATCACATGACTGGCAAGTGAAGCCTTCTCATGGACTCAACTTTACGTCCATCAGACAAAAGTCACATCACATTTGCTGACACTAGTAAAAGCAAGGTATTGGGTCTAGGTAGAGTTGCAATCTCAAAGGATCAACACATGGATAAAGTCATGCTTGTTGAATCCCTTGGTTTCAACTTAATGTCTGTATCAATGCTTTGCGATTTAAACATGATTGTGATGTTTGGAAAATATCGTTGCCTTGTACTAATGGAATCTGACAAGTCTCTAGTGTTTGAAGGGTATCGAAAAGATGATTTGTATGTGGTAGATTTCTCAGCAGGACCACAACTTGCAGTATGTCTTCTAGCAAAAGCTTCTGAATGCTGGCTCTGGCATCGAAGGCTAGGGCATGCTGGCATGAGGAACCTCCACACCCTTGCAAGGAAGAAGCATGTCATAGGCATCGAGGGCATCAAGTTCAAGAAGGATCACTTATGCGGTGCCTGTGAAGCAGGAAAGATGACGAGGGCCAAGTATCCCTCGAAGACAATCATGACAATGACTCAACCCTTTGAACTGCTACACATGGATCTTTTCGATCCCACTCATTACTCAACTCTTACTACTACTGCTTGTCTCTATGGCTTTGTCATTGTTGATGATTATTCAAGATATACTTGGGTGCATATAATCCTTTACAAGACTGAAGTGCAGGATGTCTTCAGACGCTTCGCCAATCGAGCAATGAACAACTATGACGCCAAGATAAAGCACATCAGAAGTGACAATGGCACTGAATTCAAGAACACTGGCCTTGATACATATCTTGATACTTTGGGCATCACACATGAATTCTCAGCTCCATACACGCCACAACAGAATGGCGTCGTCGAACGCAAGAACAGAACACTTATTGAGATGGCTCAAACGATGCTTGATGAATACAAGACTCCAAGAAAATTCTGGCCTAAAGCCATTGACACTGCATGCCATATCATCAACCGTGTTTATCTTCACAAGCTTCTGAACAAGACATCCTATGAGCTCCTTACTGGCAAGAAGCCAAATGTCAGCTACTTCAGAGTATTTGGTGCCAAGTGCTGGATCAAGGATCCACATCACACGTCAAAATTTGCACCAAAAGCACATGAGGGTTTTATGCTTGGATATGGAAAGGATTCGCACTCCTACAGAGTCTTCAATCTCTTTCATTACAAAGTGGTTGAAATAGTTGATGTGCGGTTGAATGAAACTAACGGCTCACAAAGAGAGCAGCTGCCAAATGTGCTAGATGAAGTTCCATCCAGTGAATCAATTAAACTTATGGGAACTGGAGAAATCATACCTTCTGAAGCTCAACCCGAAGAAGAACTCATCATCTCCACACCTGATCAACCTGAAGATAATGCTCAGCCTGAAGACAATCCCTCTAACAATGACAATGATCAGCAAGAGAAAAATCTTCGTCCTGTACATCCTCGTGTTGCAAATGAAGTGCAGATTGAGAGAATAATCGATAGCATCAATGCACCAGGTCCACTCACTCGTTCAAGGGCAACTCAGCTAGCAAATTTCTGTGGGCACTTCGCATTCGTCTCAATAACAGAACCCAAGAAAGCTGAAGAAGCCTTCATGGAACCTAAATGGATTCAAGCTATGCAAGAAGAGCTTCAACAGTTTGAGCTGAATAATGTATGGGAACTGGTTAAGCGTCCTGATCCTCAGAAGCACAATATAATAGGCACCAAATGGATATATCGCAACAAGCAAGTTGAGCATGGTCAAGTTGTCAGAAACAAAGCTCGTCTCGTTGCTCAAGGATACACTCAAGTTGAAGGGATTGACTTCGATGAAACATTTGCTCCTGTGGCTAGACTTGAAGCCATACGCATACTGCTGGCCTATGCATCATAACATACTTCTGTATCAAATGGATGTGAAGAGCGCTTTTCTCAATGGCAAGATTGAAGAAGAAGTATATGTCGCACAACCACCTGGCTTTGAAGATCCAAAACATCCTGACATGGTATACAAGCTCAACAAGGCACTGTATGGCCTCAAACAAGCCCCTCGGGCTTGGTATGACACACTCAAAGACTTCCTGAAGAGCAAAGGCTTCAGATCTGGTTCCCTCGACCCCACTCTATTCACGAAGACATATGATGGTGAACTGTTTGTGTGCCAAATATATGTGGATGACATTATCTTCGGCTACACCAATCAGAAATACAGTGAAGAGTTTGGATATATGATGCAAGAGCAATATCGGATGTCCATGATGGGTGAGCTGAAGTTCTTCCTTGGTCTTCAAATATGTTAGCAACGCAACGGCATCTTTATATCTCAAGAGAAGTATCTCAAAGATTGCCTGAAGAAGTTTGGTATGCAAGACTGCAAAGGTTTCACGACGCCAATGCCAGCCAAACATCATCTGGGTCCCGACGATAATGGTAAAGAGTTCGATCAAAAGGTATACCACTCCATGATTGGTTCTTTACTTTATCCATGTGCATCTAGGCCAGATATTATGCTTAGTGTTTGCATGTGTGCTCGATTCCAAGCGGCACTAAAGGAATCGCATCACTTAGCTGTGAAGCAAATTCTTTGATATTTGGCTTACACCCCAACTCTAGGATTATGGTATCCAAAGGGCTCAGAGTTTGATCTGGTTGGATTCTCGGATGATGATTATGCTGGTGACAAGGTGGATCGCAAGTCTACGTCAGGCACATGTCATTTTCTGGGACGATCACTTTTATGTTGGTCTTCAAAAAAGCAGAACTGTGTATCTCTCTCCACTGCTGAATCTGAATACATTGCTGCTGGATCTTGCTGCGCTCAGCTTCTGTGGATGAAGCAAACCCTCAAAGACTATGGCATTCATCTGAAGCAAGTGCCACTCTACTGCGACAACGAAAGCGCCATCAAGATTGCCAACAACCCAGTTCAGCACTCGAAGACAAAGCATATTGAAATTCGTCATCACTTTCTCAGAGATCATGTTGTGAAGGAAGATATTGATATCATACACGTCAACACTGAAGAGCAATTGGCAGATATCTTCACCAAGCCCTTGGATGAGAAGAGATTTGCATGTTACGGTGTGAGCTAAATATCTTGGAATCCTCAAATGTCCCGTGATCAGGCACACATCCTAACACTTATGCATATTGATGACTTAGATGTGCAACACACGAAGTAAAGTATATCTTCAATCAATGAAGACATACATTCCAAGTGTGAATACATTAATGTGGAATTTGACTTCGGAGCGCCACGATAATTGTGCGCTGTGTCTGGGTCTAATACTTCCTATACGGTGGGTAACGCCACCACCAAATTCTTCTGTTTGAAGTGTTTTACCCATGGCGTTACATTTGCTATGTCTTCACATTTTGTTTGTCTTCATTCTCAACTTGTCCTCATGATTATCTTCACTATGTTGATTTGATTGTCTTTTTCACACACATATATATATATACATAGTGTTTTGTCCTCTACAGCATTCACTTATAGCTATGTCTTCTTGTTGAATCTTTTGAACTAAGTGAATGTGATCGGACCCTAACCTCTCTATGATTTCTATCTCAAACTCTATCTCTCCAAATCATATGCATTCTATTGAAACTATCGAATGTCTTCTCTGCGTACTTGTCAGCAGAAGATACAGAGACAAACATTAAGTCCGTTTTCAATACCAATTCCTTCACCTGAAACCCGGAGAAGTGGGAACGACCACCCGACAATCCAGGCGTGCGTGGGAACGTGGAACAACCTCTGATAGGTTGCATGATGGCCACGTGTTCTCCAGATGTGAGTCGCCAGGGGCACCTGTGTAATAACGCTGTGCCGTCCCTGTCCCTATAAATACACGCCTCACCACAGTCATTATACTTCTTCCACTCTCGCACGAACCCTAGCGCCACCGCTAGCCCTCGACGATGCCGGCGACGAAGCGCTTAGCTGCCGCGACCTCTCCGACGCCGTCTTCACGCCGGCCGCGGACATCGTCTTCTCCGCCGTCGCCATAGGTGTCCTCCGTCGCCAAGTTAGGGCACGGACGATCGAACTGCTCGGCCTCCTCTTCCACTCCGTCTAGCAGTTTCTTGTGTGGTAAATAAAACTTCCTTTTTACGGCCTCTTTGATCCTATAGATTCGTCACTTTCTACCACACGTAGTTTCTGTTCACAAGTTGGATCCACTTCATACTGCATCTCATATTATGCCTAGTATGTTCACTTATGCTTCACAAAGTAGTTAGATTCCTCACTTGTACTGATCTGTGGATTCGTACAAATCTGGAACCAACTCCTTATCTATGAGTGAATGTCTTCGCACGATGAGGTCAATGTCTTCTAAGCTGATTTATCTTCAAAATCTTCTGAGAATGCATATGACCTCTTCCCCTTCCCTCGCACCTTAATGCTGTCACAGGTACATGTCCGTGGGAGAATCCCTTGGTTCTCATAGTCTGCATTCATTTGCAGAATTCTTACAGCATCACATAAATTCTCCCGAAGCCAGTTCCTGTTTGTCCAGCAAGCGAAAGCCCTTGAAGCCTTTGAACATATTGAAGCCATTCAGTTTAAAGTTCATGGCTGTAGAGAAATCATCAAGGAAGTGTGGCAGAAAGCGTCGAGGTGAGACATCAAGAGATCTGCCCGATGACCTCTCAGAACTGTACAAGACAGATCCAGAAGAGGATTACAATCAGCGCAAGACACGAATCCAATGGATTCGACGATATTGGGCAGAACAGTGGTTCAAGTACAGATTTGTGACAAAGGAATATGCTGAAAAGAATACCATCAAGCGACCATGGGGAGACATCCTATACAAAAATCTTCAACCTAGGTCCAGAGATGAAGCCATTGAACAAGGCTTCTATCCCTGCATGGTCCGTGGACCACAGCCTGCGGATGCTGACCCATCGTCACTGCTCTGGTGTCGTGATGACAATCTGTTCAAGCGCAACTTCCAGTTTGCCCAGAATTCGGCGAAGCAGAATAAGAAGTTATTGGGACTAGACTTCAACCCTGGCCCCTCTGCTCCCCGTGCAGATGGCACCCGCGATGCCGAACCCAATGTCGTCGGTCCGTTCTACAACCTGGATGGCCTCATCACTCACATCTCTGTTCAAGGTGCCAAAGTGGACCATTCTGATGATGATGCTGACACTGATGAAGCCCCAGCTCCTACTCCAAAGCTGCAGAAGTCAAAGCTGCCTAAAGCTTCAAAGCCTGCCTCAGCACCAAGAATCTCACAGGCGAAGCCACTGGCTACTGCACCTCCTGAAGACAGTGTGCAGTCTGAAGATCTGTCACGCATCTCCAAGCCCCTGAGAGTCAAGATGCCTCTGCCACATACCAGCCAAGAACTTACTGCTGCTGCTATTCTGCGTAACGGTACCATTGATCTATCCAGTGATGAAGATCTTGCAGACGACGCTCTTGAGCAACTGATCAAGAGCAAAGAAGAAGCAGAAATCTTCAACAATTTGCCTCTCTTTGACGTGGCAATCATTCACGACTTCATCGATGAGTGGTTTGACACGCCCAACCTTAGCTTTGAAGATCTGCAACTTCCCATTGGCCTCAGTGTCGCTTTCCATGGCGCCATTGCTTCAGAGTTAGCTATAGCCTAGCGCATCGTTGAACTGAAGCAGAAGATTGACTTTGAGAAAGCTCAGTTCAAGAAGCATATGGCCAAGCTCAGTGTGCAAGAGGTCAAGAACTTCAAGATCAGGTTGCACGAGCTCAAAGAAGCCTTTCTCAAGAAGCGTGAAGAAGCTCAAGGTTCTTGTGAGCGCATGAAGAGCGTGGCTGACAAGTGTGTGCAAGCCTACAATGAGGTTGAGAAGCACAAGGCTCTTGGGCATCCTGGCATTGACCCCAGGATGGCTGCAAAGCAAAAGAAGAAGAAGCCCGCTATGGCCGAACCAGAAGCACCAAGGCAGGAAGCACATCCCATTGTCTTCCCAACCAGCATGACTGGCTCAAAGCCAAAGGCCGGGTCTACCACTTCAGACCTAAAGAAGACGAGGACAGCTGAGGTTGAAGCCAGAAAGAGGAAACATCCTGAAGCCTCTGCTGCTGCTCCCTCCAAAAAGAAGCGCAAGACCAAGAAGGAACGGGCTGCTCCCACAGAGCCCTTAATTGTTGAACCTATCTCCATGGTTCGCCCTGCCGCTGAACATCAAGAGCGCCAACTGACTGTCCATGAGCCTGCTTTTACAGAGGCTCATGAAGCTGAAGACATACCAGCAGCTGATCCCACCGCTGCTAAATACATTGGTCATCATGACCATGTTGAAGATGATGTAGTTCTTCCTCAGATTGAGCACCAACAGGTATCATCGCCTGTGCTTACGCACAGCGAACTCATCAGCATTGGTCGTCCTCTGACGCCAATTGCTCAGGATGCAACATGGGCTGATGACCCACAACAACAACAAGTCACACCACCCTGGCAAGAAGAAGATGATGACTTTGAGGCCCGGCCAACTCCATCTCCAAAGGCGTCTCCTGCGTTACGCAGGCTTCGCAAAGGACCAAGGTCTCAAGTCTTCGAGTCTGAAGCTAAAACTGCTGAAGACATTCCGGCTGCATCAGCCGATGAGACCAAAGAAGAAGAACGTGTTCCTACTCCCCCAACTACTGAAGAAGCTGTTCTCGAGGAGAACGTGTTTGTGCCCGACCCTCCAGCTCATCAAGTGGAGGTAGACAATCTTGAGGCTGCCACCACCAACACCAATGAAGCCACTGACGTTGTCATGGCTGAAGCAAATGTGGAGCCTGCACCAACCCAAGAACCAGAAGTCAGCAAAGCCAATGATACTACTGCTTCTGTTCCTGCGCCTGCTGCTGGTCCTCAATTTGACTATCATATTGAGCATAGGCCTCAGGTACAGAAGCCAATGCCAAGGTTGCCCAGGTTTCCAGGTCCTGCAACAGCACCTGGATCCTTCAATGTCAACAGCTTCAAAGCAGATAACACCTTCTTCAATAGCTCCAAGAACCCCTACTTAAGGGAACGAATATCTTCTGGTCGGTTCTGGAGCTATCCGCAGCGAAGCTATTACTCCTGCATTCTGTACAATCAAGGTCGCATCTTCCCACATATGCATCTTGACACCGAAGCAATAGCTAGTCTGCCCTGCCTGGAAGAAGCTCTGGATTGCTTCAAATAGGTTGGATTGTTGCCCTTCATCACCGACCAAGAGCACTGGAATGAAGAGTTGCTGCTCCAATTTTATGCCACACTTCACATACGTGGTTACACAGAGATCCGAAGACTTGGGTCCTGGAGTGGATGGCAGGAAATGTTCATCACGAAGACAAAGCCTTTGATATCATTGAGCTCATTGGTCTGCCCACTCCTGGAGATCTCTATGAACCTGGATGTCAACTTCACAGTGAAGCTATGGAAAGCATCTTTCAGAGGCCTGAACCGAACATGAGTCAGATGCTCAGTATGATGAAGCCTTTGCCACAAGATGCTGCATATCCTAAGGAGTTCTTTGTTGAAGACCTTGAGTATCTGCCAAGGACTATCTATCACATTATAAAGCAAACTCTCTGGCCCATCAAGGGACATTCTCCACATGAAAAGCTGGAGGGTGCAATGAAGACTTTGGTCTTCTATATTCTTCATGGAAAATGCTTCAATGCACAAGACTTCTTCATCTGCCAACTTGCTGCATCAGGATCTGATCTTTTTGGCTTGAAGTTCTATGTTCCATGGATAATGCGTCTCATTAAACTCCACTCAGCTATCTTATATCAGCCATCTGCTCGCAATCATCGGATCTTTCTGCCTGATGTGGATATGTCCATTGAAGCCATTTATCCTGAGCCTGCCAAGGAACCTCTTAGTCTTCAGAATGCGGAGCATCAAAGTTTCACTCAGAACATTGAAGGAGTTGAAGCAGCCACTCGTGTTTATCCTCTGGCTGGTACTACACGTGCACCTCATCGTGCTCTTACTAAAGCCACTGAAAGCACTATTGCCCAACGACCCAAGAAGCGATCTCGTGTTCTCAATGACCGAGAGCTTCTGGTTTCTCTTCATCAGAAATAGGATAGGCATCATGACTGGCTGAAGCACCAAATGCAAAGCCTCTTGGTGGATGTAAACCGCATTCGCAATCTTGCCACCAAGAATGCCTTTGTAGCCCATGAAACTTGTCGGCGTGCATGGAAAGGGATGACACTTATGTGTCCTGAGGATGATCTTCAAGAGGATGGCTTCTCTGAATGTTTCAAGTTTGACTCCACACCTCCCAGAAGGGCTGTGCTGCGATGAACCCCATCTCTTGAAGACTCTGAGTTTTCTTCCTCTGCGACAACTGTGAATGCCAGAGTGATCGAGGAGGAAGATGATGCCACTTGACTGCCCCCTACTTCTGCACGCCTCGACACTGCCCCAAGTACTTCTGCCCCGCCGAACACCACCGACGACCATGCTGCCTCACCTACTCTTCGTGGGAATGAGTAGATGCTCTATGTCTTCAAACCTTTTTGGTCCTCACTGACAAAAGGGGGAGAAGCATATGAGTTTGATAGTCTTCAAGCGGGTCCATATGGGCGGTTACTTTATGTTTTGCCTAGTGTTTACAACTCTCGTTTTGATACATTTGCTTCTTTGAGATGTAACACTTAAACTCGATGGTCGTCTGCTACTTATTTGCCATTTTGTGATGCGATGATAAATTCCGCATGTGCGATGATAAATTCCGCACTTAGATCATTTTGCAGACGTCCATTTACCATTATGCATGTTCATTATCTTCACATACCTTTCATGCATGATGAATTGTCATCATAAGTTGAAGAGGATCTCCACAAGTACAACCTGCCACGTGCATTTGCATTCCAAAAGCAAATTACTTATATGCACATCTTCAGGGGGAGCCCTTGCAACTTATGAAGACAATTCCTTATCCTTTACAATTTCACATATTATATTCCCCGTTGAAAACTTCAACTAGTTTGTCATCAATCACCAAAAAGGGGGAGATTGTAAGTGCATCTAGTGCCACCCCTAGTTGGTTTTGGAGTATTGACGAGAAACCTAGTTGAGGGACTAATGTGTTTGTGAGAATTGCAGGATAACATAGGTAGAAGTCCCTCATTGATTCGGTTTTCCTACCAGAGATGACCCCTAAAAATGTATGAAGACATTGAAGTCAAAGGTGGTATGTGAAGACATTCACATTGAAGACTATGACAAGAGAAGACATCGCGTGAAGACTATGGAGCGCGGAGACTTAGATCTTTCGTAGTTCTTTTTCTTCTTTGTTCAGTCATAGGAACCACCGTACTGTTAAGTGGGGTCCAAGAGAACCAGTCAGAATGACTGAAGTGATGCCTAACCAAAATCCTATGTCTTCGAGTGAAGACTATGAGAGCGAATCTTGTTTAGAGTTGGACAAGTCAGCTTTGCTTGTAGCCCAAGTAAAGTTGTCGTGTGTGTTTGAAATCTGACCGTTGGAACACGTGTCAGTTCCTTAGTGACCCAGGGTCATTTCGGACAAATCAGGTTGGGTTGCCTAGTGGCTATAAATAGCCCACCCCTACAACCATAAATGGTTGGCTGCTCAGAGTTAAAGTACGGCTTTTGTCGTTTGAGAGCAACCCACCTCGAAGCCTTTGAGAGATAATTCCTTGAGAGGATAAAGCCCTAACCACCCAGAGCCAAAGAGTGTTAGGCATCACTTAAGTCTTCTTGTCTGTGTGATCTGAAGACTTATTACACTTGAGGACTGTGAATCCTCCAGCCAGTTAGGCGTCGCGTTCTGAGCATCCAAGAGTCATTGTGGATCACCGGTGAACGAAGTTTGTGAAGGTTTGGAAGTCTACCTTGAAGACTTACCAGAGTGATTGGGTGAGGAATGGGTGTCCTTAGCTCAAGGGGAATAAGGTGAAGACGAGGTCTTCGGAGTTGAATCTCAGCCTCCCTAACCAGACGTACAGTTGTCACAGCAACTGGAACTGGTCCAACAAATCATTGTCTTCAATGAGTCACTGGTTTCATCCTTCCCTTCCCTTTACTTACTGTTGGTCCTTGTGAACTCATTGTACGATTGCATCACCATTTGGCTTCACTAAGTGATTACTTGTTTTGATTTGCTTTACAATATCTTCCTATCTGATCCTTACTGCCTAGCTGCTATTAGTCATTGCGCTTTTACTTCATTGAATACTTGACTATGGTTTGCCTAGCGTAGTCTACCTTCCGCTGCATGGTAATAGGTTTATTTCTATCATTTGTCTTCGAAAATTCCATGTTTTGAAGACTTTCATAAATATCGCCTATTCACCCCCCTCTAGTCGATCACTAGCACTTTCATCTTGGAACAGAGCACAGGTTCACCAAGCACTTCCATCCTTAGCCTCACACAGGTTCACCAAGCACAAGAACACCTCTCCTCACGAGGCTGTTCTTCCATTGTAACTGTTCATCCTTAGCCCAAGAGGCAATCCACCACACCACACTGGAGTAGGGTATTACACCACAACGGTGGCCCGAACCAGTATAAATCTTGTGTCTCATGTTCTTTGGGTCCGTCAAGCTAGGCCGTGAGATCGTTGAGTGTGCGAGCTAGAGAGGGGGGAGATCTTCGTGCACACCCCAGCGTTCGAACCTCAAGGGTTTTGCCTAAATCCGAATTCGGACATTTGGCGCGCTTGGTAGGGGTGCGCCGAAGCCTTCTTCTTCGTCGGTCCATGCTTCGTCACTCCATCAAGCACATGGCCGACGCTCGCCGGGCTCTCGCGGAGTGCCGGGCCGCTCTCGCCGCCCGTGTTGCTCAGACGGCCCCAGTAGGCGGGCCTCCCCGTCGTTTTCCGTCACCCGCCGCCAACGCCGTCACTGGTCCGGCGACAAACGAGCAGCAAGCTTCTTCGTTGCATTGCTCTGTGCACCGCGATGGCCACACCGCCACCCCGTCGCTGACTCCGGCCGGTTCGTCATCTCACTCTCGCCGCGCACCCACTGATGCGCAGGCCGCACTGCTCATGGCACGCGAGCTCCTGCGCTACTGCCCAGTCGACAACATCTACAAGGACTGGGTGGACCGCATCGCAAAGCTTGTCAGCGCCGCGGGAGGCTCTCCTGCACCATCCCTCTTGTTGCCTTGCCCACCCCCAGCTGCGGGCGATGTGGCTCACAGAGCGCCTCCACCTTCCCCGCAACAAGATGGCACCCTCACGCCAAGGTGCACAACTCACGGTGCGCCTCCGCCTCCCCCACGATAGGACGACGCCCTTGCTCCAAGGTGTGTGGCCCCGCGGCGCGACCCACCTCGCCACGTGCCCGCGCACGAAGAAAGAAGCTGCCAAGAGATTGCCCATCCATAAGGAAACGCTCCGCCACTCCCAGCCCCGCTGCGCCAGGATTGTTTGCTGCAACAGGGCCATGCACCGCGTGCCGTGGCGGCGCAGGGGCACCACGACCAAGCGATGCCTCCACGTCGAGCCGCGGTGGCCCTGGCGGGCTGCCGCGTCTTCACACTTGAGTTGCGTAGCGTCGTCTGGCCGGGAAAATTCAAGCCAGATCTACCTCCTCGCTACGACGGCACCCCCGACCTTGCGGAGTTTCTGCAGCTCTACGAGCTGAGCATCGAAGTATCCAACAACGACGAAAAGGTCATGGCGAACTGGTTTCCCATGGCTCTCAAGGACGACGCCCTCTCATGGCTCCCGAACCTGCCCCCAGGCTCGATTTCCTCCTGGGACGAGATGCGCGACCGCTTCATCTCCAACTTCCAGGGCACTCGCAACCGCTCCCCAGTCACGGGTGACCTACGCCGCATCAAGCAACAACCAGGAGAAACCCTGCAGAAATACATCGAATGCTTCAATAGCGTGTGAATCAAGATCCCCAAGCTAATGGACGAGGCCATCATCTCAGCGTTCTCCGACGGAGTCCGCGACGTCAAGATGAAGGAGGAGCTTTTCATCCATGAGGACTTGTGCATGACCTTGGAGCTGTTCAACATCACGACCAAGTGTGCAAGAGCTGAGGAGGGGCGCCTCTCCCTCCTCGAGCTCTCTGCTATGGATCCAGTGGAGAAGAAGGCCAAGGCCAAGGAGGTGAAGCGCAAAGGAGTGGCCGTGCTCGCGGCGGAACCAGACACCAAGATCGTCCAAGGGCAGCCGCACCTTTTGTGCCTTCCACAACATGCGCATGCACAACACTAATGACTGTCAAGAGCTCAGGGCCATTCAAGATGGACGCTTCGGTCGACGCCCCTAGCGCAACGACCGGGGCTATGACCAAGGAGGTGGGCGTGGTGGAGGACGTTGGGACGACCGCGGGACCCGCTAGGAGTGGCGCAACCAACCTCGCGAGGATCATTGGTAGGACCAACCTCGTGAGGGCGCCTGGAGGGACCAGCCTCGTGAGGATCATCCTCAGCGCAACCCTGGTCTCCCTCCGCTGCCGCTGCCAAGAAGGAACAATGACCATCAACAGGATGAGGGGCTGGGGGCTTCCAAGAGCCGCGATCTATCGCCTGCATCTTGGGTGCAGCTCAAGCCCCAGCCTCTCAGCGGGTCTTCAAGCAGTTTGCTCGCGAAGTGAACGCGGTCCTCCCCAAGCTCGAAGCCACATGCCCGCTCAAATGGTCCAAGTACGCCATCATCTTTAGCTCGGCAGACCAGCTCAGGTGCGCGGTGACGGCCGGTGTTGTCCCGGTGCTCTGTTCACCCGTCATCAGCAATTTCCAAGTCACCAAGACCTGCATCGACGGCGGCGCATGGCTCCTTGTCCTGTCCGTCGAGACCTTTGACAACCTTCAAGTGCCATACGATCAGCTCCAGCCTACCAAGCCTTTCTCAGGAGTGACTGACGGCTCTACCACCCCGATAGGGCAGGTTCGCCTCCCTGTCACCTTCGGTCAGCACGACAACTACCACACCAAGCTCATCGACTTCGATGTCGCCCACATTCGTCTACCGTACAATGCCATCCTCGGGTACCCAGCGCTGGCTAAATTCATGGCAGTCGCCCACGATGGCTACAACGTTCTCAAGATGCCCGGAAGCGGCGGAATCATCACCATCCCCTGCGAAGAAAGAGACGCGGTGTGCTCCCTCGAGCGCGCCTTCCAAGCTACATCACTCGAAGACCCCGACAGCAAGCCATCACATTACCGTCCTGAGGCCAACTCCAAGAAGAAGAAGCAGCTGCTCCACACTAGACTCCAAGGGAGTGGCACCTCCAGTGGCACCACTTCAGGATCTAAGCCCGCGCCTGGGGCACCACTCTCCCTCGCATAGGGAGGTGTGCCCGGCGCCGTCCTCAGGCAGGGCTCGGGGGCTCTCTTCTGGAGGGCCTTAGGCCCGGCCAGCATCACGAGGGAGGTGCTCGGGCACCACATGGAGGCGTGCTTCACGACACGTTTCCCTCAGGAGGGCGCTAGGCGAAGAGCGCCCGACGCTCAGGAGTTCGTCGACAAGGCCACTCAGGAGCTTCAGGAAGCAAGAGCAATTCGCGGCGACCGCCGCCCACCTAGTGCTGGTCCCCACCCGGGCGAGGGTGGTGAGCTGCGCGTCTGCATCGACATCCCAGGGCTCAACCGGGCCACATCTTAGGAGCGCTTCTAGACTTCGCGTGTTGGACGCTGCGAGGGTCCACCTCACAGCTACATCTGCATGCCGTTTGGCCTGCCGAGCGTGGCTGCTGCCTTCCAGCGCAACCTGCGGAACGTCATGCCGGGTCAGGAGGACAGGCATCACGCAGTCCTGGTGGAGATGGAGACGGTCCTCAGGGGGCCGCCCGAGCCTCCAGAGCCTCCCGAGGCTCAGGGCCTCGACTGCTTATGAGGGGCGACTTCTTCGCTACGCGTCTTCAGCTACCCCAATACTCCTTCGGCAACCAAACTAGGTGACATCTCTCCAAGTTCATTTAGCTAGGAGCGCCCCTTGGGCTACATCATTCCCAGGCTGTGTGGGTCAGCCTCTGTGGCATGTATCCACTTGTGTTTTTAGCTTACCTTGCTGGGAGCGCCCCACGGGCAGCATTAACCCCAGGTCGCTCGGGTCCAACCCACTGGCATGTATCGTTCTCGCATTTACCTAAGCTAGTTGCTTTTCATGCATAATCTATGTATGGATATCACCTGCTCGATTGTCACCTACCATGGGAGCCGTGCGCCGATTGTCTTTCTTCAGGAACCTTCGCATTAGAAGGCTAGGCACAGCGTCTGTGCTCGGGCCCGTCCCTGCAGCGTCGATAAATCCAACGACTGAGCTCTATCTGGCGGGCCGGCCCCGTTCAAGTCACCTCCTAGGGTCGTTTGTGCTTGGCCTTCTCGTGCGATAGCCTCAGCAAGTCTATTCGGCGCAGGTTGTCGAACCATCCTGCAGGACCGCCACAGCCATCAAGAACCAAGACCAAGCACAACCCGCCTTGAGGTAGGGCCTCGTGAGTCCCGCGCTGGCTCACGAGCGTCTAGATACACCTCGCCTAACCCTGTCGTGCAAGCCACGTGCCAGGGCAGGGCTGTACACGGCACGGGGGCTCTCCGCAGTAGGGAGTCCCCTACCACAAGCCAGCAACGGACAGGCGATCACCACGGCGATTTGTTCCCCTCCTCGCAATGACCTGCAGGAACTTCTTGAGGACTACAGTGGGCGGTACCGCAGACTCTCTATCTTCTCCCATGCAATTCGCTTGCACGTTAAAGGGGGGCTCCTGAGCATCGCGACTCAGGAGCTCTTACTGGCTCTCCAGCCCTCACCCCTTGGCCTTGACCACGGCTTCGCGACCTGGCATACCAGTGACGGCTGATCTCACTCGAGGGCTGGGACCTAAGGACGTAGAGCACCAGGAAGAACATGGAGAACAGGGGGAGGACCGCACGGGCCTGACCTAGCTACCTAGCAGCGGCCAACACCCAACTCTGGTGTGGCACCGGAAGCCGGCTCTGGAACGCCAAGATAAGTCTTGTACCTGGACCGACCCAGCACTACGACATAAGATTCTCGCCTTTTCGCTGCCCTGCTGTGGCGACATCGCCTCCCTTTCCAATCCTCAGGTAGCTGCTTGCACGCTAAAGGGGACCTCTTGAGCATCGCGCCTCAGGAGCTCTTACTGGACCGTGGGCCGCTCACCTCCTGGCCTTGACCACGACATCGTGACCTAGCATACCAGCGACGGCTGCAGCCTGCCTGGGGGCCGGGACCTGTTAGCGTGGACCACAAAGCTGCCGCGGGATTGGAAAGTGGGAGACCGAGCCTCAGCAGGACTTGTTCTCGGAAATTTTCACAATAAGGATAATATCGACAAAAGGCATTACAAACGCTTTCCACACCCTCGCGGGTTCCATTTCGATTCCTCGTAGGGAACGAAAGGAAGGGAATTCCTAGGAGCTCTATATACACGCGCCGGACGTCGCCGACGGCATCATCAACAGTGGGCCACGGAAGGCCGGCGCCAACCCCATCCAGATCAACGGCGGCGGCGGCCAGACGCGACGACCTTGCTCCGGGCCCGACGAGAGCTCGAGGGCACGTAGCTGTCATCGCTTATCTCCGGAGACTCCACGAGCTCGGGAGAGTCGCTGGAGCACCAGGAGTCACCGCTGTCACTGGAGGAGCTGCGGGCGAGGCCAGCGGCAGGCCCGGCGCCTGCAGCTGCACCGTCCTGGTGACCCCGTTCAGGGCATCACTCCAAGCGGCGGCCTTCCTCGTCAAAGACCTTGAAGAACAGCGTGGAGGCACCGCCGAACTCGAAGTGGATGGCGAGGGAGCCGTCCGCGCGGCAGGCTCGGGCAACCTCGCCCCAACCTCGAGTCATGAAGATTCTCCCGAAGGCGACGGCTTCAACTTCCGCTCCAGTCGCCGGGGCGTCGCAGTCGGCGTGCTGCAGCCAAATCTCGAGAGGGCCCGTCGGCGGCATCTCGGCAGTGAAGAACTGCGGAAGGGGAATCCAAGTGCTCGGGGGCATCGCCGCCCACAGCACGAACTCGCGCGACGAGTCCACAGCATGGACCCCTAGGGCGACGGCGTGCGCCTCCGCGGCACGGAGGCCATGACCCTGGCGCAGGCGGCGGCGCTCATCGCTCGTCCCTCCGGAATCATCGGTGTGAGCATCTAAGGGCAACGGGTACCCAGGAGGCGGCCTTCCGTACCACGGCCGTGACACTACCGGCCTCACGACCATCTCGCGACAATGGGACCTCCTCTTCTTCGACGGGAGCAGCTCAAGCTCATTAAGGGGAGCCTTGCCCTTCTCCACGGCCGAGAACCTCTGAATCGGTGCCATGACTACACCACCAAGGAGTGGCGCAAGGAAGGAGAAGACGCAGGAGAAGCAAGGAAGAGACGAGTGATGGGGGATCCGCCCCCACTTCCCATTTATAGCCAAGGGGAGGCCAACCACCGGCCTCCATGATCTAAGGTAGTAATGATATTTTTCCTGCATGCAGCAAGGACCCGTCAAGTCAGGCAGTTGCCGAGGCAGCATGGGGAAGCGGAGACGCCCACATCCAATCAGTCACTGCACGTCGACCAAAGCCGCAGGCTATTGGGGTCCGCGACACTCCGCACTTGCCCTTTGGCTTCGCCTGGAAGCCAAGCCCGAGCGTGCCTCGGGCCCGTGGGCTGCTATCGGCGTTCTGGGAGTGGGGGTCCCCAGACTTGTTTGCCTGCAGCCCGCGGCATGGCTCCTCTAGCGGCCTCGTATGACCCATCTTCACCAGCAAACACCCAATACCCTCGCGAGGGGCCAAGCCTCACGAGGCGGACGATGCAAGACCTCCTCAGGGGCGGCCTCACTAGGCTGGCTCGCAAGGGGCGGAGAGATTAAGGCAAGGTGAACCTCGAGAGGTTCCAATGACGTAAGGCATGACGATCAAGACCATGTGGGAGCCAGCGAGCATAGTGTCCTCATTTCCTCTTTTGTGTTAAGGAGGCAAGCGCAGGCGAGGAGTTCCGAGGCATCACAAAGGTTTCCATATCAGTGCAACAAGACCAAGACCAGCAAGACGGCAGGACGGAGGTCACTGTGGAGCCCAAGACAGCGTCACCACCAGAGCCTTTGGCAGGCGAAGACTACTTTTGTCAGGATAGCTTGTACTAGCTGCACCCCTTCAAATTGGCCGTTGTGGGATCCCTTCCCGCTCAATATTTGGGAAGAGGACCAAGGCCTCTATAAATAGGACTAGCCACCACCATAGCTAGACATCGGATCTTGGGTTGGGATCTCATCTTGCATCTCATCTTGGATCAGAGCCATTCCATCCTTAGCCTCACACAAGTTCACCAAGCACAAGAACACCTCTCCTCAGGAGGTTGTTCTTCCATTGTAACTATTCATCCTTAGCCCAAGAGGCAATCCACCACACCACACTGGAGTAGGGTATTACACCACAACGGTGGCCCGAACCAGTATAAAACTTGTGTCTCATGTTCTTTGGGTCTGTCAAGCTAGGTCGTGAGATCGTTGAGTGTGTGAGCTAGAGAGGGGGGAGATCTTTGTGTGCACCCCAGTGTTCGAACCTCAAGGGTTTTGCCGGAACCCAAAATCCGACAGACATAGGATTTGGTTGTGCATCACTTCAGTCACTCTGACTTTGTTCACTTGGACCCCACTTAACTGTACGGTGGTTCATATGACTCAACAAAGAAGAAAAAGGAAACTACGAAACAGCTATGTCTTCGCACTCCATAGTCTTCACATAAATGTCTTATCCTGTCATAATCTTCACTCTGAATGTCTTCACAAACCACCATTGTCTTCAATGTCTTCACACATTTTTAGTGGTCATATCTTGTACGTAAACCGAATCAATAAGGGACCACTACCTGTGTTATCCTGCAATTCTCACAAACACATTAGTCCCTCAACCAAATTTGTCGTCAATACTCCAAAACCAACTAGGGGTGGCACTAGATGCACTTACAAAGACAGATCTTTCAAACAATATTATCAAGATCTGAGTGAAAACCCAGTCTTCTGCTGCGGAGGATGTTCAATGTCCGATTTATATCCATGTATGATTCTTTAAGTTCTTTGATGACAAACTTGGATGATGTTGTTTTCGTTCAATTATTCAGATCATTGAGTTTGGCTTGGAGGTTGTTAATCTCAACATAATATTCTCTCATGTCTCGAACAACATCAGTTGCTTGAGTAATAACTGCAGAAGGAATGGGCAAAAAGATGCCACTTCACCATCGAATGGATTTGCAATGAACTTGTTGAGTTTCTCCATGATGAATTAATGAATGAAGTAGTGTGGAGCCTCGGATTGGTCATCATTTTGTGCAACTGGTGCAGTCTGCACTGGAACTTGCTCAGTTGGAGACATAGGAGCCAAAGGTTGCGTCAAGATGGGGGCAAACTAAGCAACCTTTTCTTTCGGTGCAGCCTCTTCAGGAGCAGTTTGCTTGGTGGTTGGAGCCTTGGCAGGAGCCGCGATTTGCTTCACTTTTGGCTTTGGAATTTGCTCGCCTGGCTTAGCTGTGCTGATAGGAGCATCAACAATCAAATCCTGTAAGTTGATTGATGGAGGATGAGGGGTTGTATTCACATGATCTACCATAGTGACAGTGGTCTGTGGGGTTTTCCTCTTCAGAATGATCTTCTTCGGAGGTACTACTAGGAGCTCATAGATCAAGTAGCACGGTAGATGTGGTGATGTTCACTTGCTCGGAGAGTGAATCTTGAACTTCTCCTCTCATGGGTGGAGGATCATCTTGATCGGAGGAATTGCTTTCAGCATTTCTATCGACTCGAGCAGTTGGCCTCTTCTTCGATGCACTCTTTTTCTTCAGTGCGGTATTGTTGGGATCATGTTTGCGCTTAGAATGCCCTTCTGATTTTCCATTAGCCTTTTTCTTTGCAATGTCGGTTTTAGTAACTCGACGATTTCCTTCTTCTCGAGCTCTTTCTTTTTCTGCTTTCTTTGCTCTCTTTTCAGAATTCTTCTAGCACTTGTCTAGTTCATCAGGATATGATGCAAGAGTCCGAAGGGATGACTCATCCGCATCTAGTGGTGGAGGTGGTCTCTCCTGGGGATCACTTGCACGCATGAGGCCAATTTCATGATAGTCACCCTAGGGAGGATGAAAGGCAAAGTTCTTCGCAATCTGAGGATGAACCATTTCATAGTTAAACTAGTTGCGCACCCAATGGCGTCGAATCCTTTGTAGACACTTGTGTCTTTCTTATTTTGATTCTCCAGGAACGATGTTATAGTTGTCATGAGAGATATACTGAGCTGAATTGGCATACCGTTGCTCGTGTCTCTTTATTTTGCTGGTACATGGACCTACCGTTGGGCCCTTTGCATTTGGATCTTTTGACTCGTCAGCTGTACCCCAAGATAATCTCATCTTCATTGTCCATGCTCATTGGTCGACCAGAATCCTCAACTGATTGCATACACCTAAGAAATAGAATAGATGTGAGAGAAAATGGGGACAGAGTTACAAATGCTCACAGCAAAGATTTCTTGAGTGAAAACGTTTTGATGAAGAATTAGATGCAGACTTTGAGAAATGTTTCGAATGAAAGAAATGTACAGAACAAACTAGTAGGTCCGAAGAGAAATACTAGTCAGCGTGCTAGGCATTCCATTAGTTCGAGACATACCACAATCCCTAGATATGAAAATTTTCGGATGCGCGGGACAACTACAAACCACATCCACACGATTTACCTGAGCAGTAAAGATCTAAGATATGCGGTAAAATCGGAGAATAATAACTGCAGACGAACTTGAACAAGAAGGACGGAGGCCCGAGTTCGAACTGCTCACACCCTATCTTGGTAGCGTGTAGTAGCTACGTCGGCATGGGGAAGAAGATGTCCCATGAGGGCGAAGAAAGACTCCGGTGACCACTTTCCAGCAGTGAAGCGGCGAAGGGGTCGTCGGTGTCAAGCTGAAGGAGGAGCAATGTGGTGAGGGTTTCGGAGGCGACGGTGGTGAGCAGAAAGAGAAGTGAACTGGAAGAGGGGCGGTGCGGTTTTTATATGCGAATGGAAATAACCTCACACAATGAATTTGATCGAACAACCTCTATTCAAAAACTATTGCGATTCAACGGACAAGATGAGGAGACAGATGACGGATTGCATGTGGCAATCGTCATCTAAGAGCGTGGTCCTGACTTGGGCGGGGAACCCCAAATTTTGGATAGCTTTCGCCAAAATAGATTAAAGTTTGGACCGAATCTTAATCGTGGTCAAGGACACCAGATAAAGTTTCATTCCAGATGAAATTGAGCATTTTTAACGGAACAACAAAGATCGGACGAGATAGAGTAGAGGGAAAACAAGGTGGCATTTCACTCATACAAAGAAACACAAACACCCAAAAGAATAACTATGAGATAAATGCATTCGGACAAAGTTAAAATCTTTCGATAGAAAAGAAACTTAACAAAAGAAAAAAAGTATGGTGGCGTGACCCACCGTATGAGAACTGTATGACCCCGAGTGTCGCACAATTATTGTGTCACCCGGTTAGTCTAGTTCTTCGTTAATGTATTCACTCTTAGAAAGAAAATTTCACTTTGTCAAAATTTTCAAACTCTTCGAGTGTTATGCACCCATTCCTTCTATGATGTGGAAGTGTTAGCACGGGTGTCGAGTCCAGATTACTGCATGTTTGCGAAGTCTAGGATATTTAGCTCACACCGTAACACACATAATCTTTTCTCATCGAGAGGCTTGGTGAAAATATCAGCGAGATTGTCCTCTGTCTTGACGTGATTGATGACAATATCCTCTCGAGCAACTTGATCATGAATGAAATGATGTCTGATGGCAATATGCCTCGTGTGAGAATGTTGCACTGGATTATGTGCAATTTTGATGGCACTCTCCTTTTCAAAATATAAAGGAATCTTCTTGACCTTGATGCCATAATCCTTCAGAGTTTGCTTCATCCATAATAACTGAGTGCAACAAGCGCCGGCAACAATATATTCGGCCTCAGCCGTAGAAAGTGAAACACAATTCTGCTTCCTTGATGACCAACATACCAATGATCTAACAAGGAAATGGCATGTTCTCGAAGTAGATTTCCTGTCGACCAAGTCACCTGCGTGATCTGAGTCTAAATATCCAACGAGATCAAACTGTGCTGCCTTAGGTTACCATAAACCTAAGGTGAGGGTGTGAGCCAAATATCTCAGAAACGCTTAACCGCTTGGTGATGCGATTCTTTCAATGCAGCTTGATAGCAGGCACACATGCAAACACTCAACATAATGTCAGGTTTGGATGCACATAGATAAAGAAGAGAACCAATCATCAAACGATAAGCCTTCTGATCGTAATCCTTATCGTACACATCTGCATCCAGCTTACCATTCGTGGGCATATGTGTTTTGTAGCCCTTCATTTTGGAATCTTGCATTTTAAACTTCTTCAGGCATTCCTTAAGATATTTTTCCAGAGATATGAAAATTCCATTTGCATGTTAACGAATTCGCAATTCAAGAAAGAACTTAAGTTCACCCATCATGGACATTTGATATTTATCGGACATCATTTTCATGAACTCTAAGCTGCAAGCATTGTTAGTACAGCCGAAGGTAATATCATCCACATAGATTTGACATATGAATAGATCATTATCAACAACATTAGTGAAAAGTGTGGGATCAGTGCATCCTGGCTTGAATCCTTTGTCGAGCAAAAACTTCTTCAAGGTGCACTGGTACGCGTCAGTGCTATACAAATGGTTTTTAACCCCTTTCCGCGATGGTGTTCGGAACCGTTGCCAAGTGAGTGACAGCGATAGGGCGGTCTTTCCCACACGACCCAGAAACCGTCGGGGATATGCCCTCTTAGCACAAACGGTCGGAAAAATGAGGTCGTGTGCAACCAGCGAGCGCTCAAATACTGTTATACATACAGTAATGCTAAAAAAATACAATTATACAGGCAAAATCGTTTCCGGTCGCAAGTACATCCCACACATTCAGTCCCCGCTAAACGTTTATGTTCGTATGTACATTCCACATAGTCAATCCAAGGAATATGTTTCCATTAGTATGTACATTGCACGCGTTCTTGTCGGATTCTGGGTTCCGGCAAACCCTTGAGGTTCGAACACTGGGGTGTGCATGAAGATCTCTCTCTCCCTAGCTCACTCTCGCAATGATCTCAAGGCCTAGCTCGCCGAACCCAAGGAACAAGAGACACGGGAGTTTATACTGGTTCGGGCCACCATTATGGTGTAATACCCTACTCCAGTGTGGTGTGATGGATTGCCTCGTGGGCTAATGATGAACTAGTACAGTGGATGAACAGTCTCTTGAGGAGAGGTGTTCTTGAGCTTGATAAGCTGGTGGGATGGCCTTGGTGGAGTGGATCCGATCCAAGATGAGCCTATCCAAGATGAGCCGATCCCTCACTATGGTGGTGGCTAGTCCTATTGCTACCTCTTGAGCATGCGTTGGTTTTCCCTTGAAGAGGAAAGGGTGATGCAGCAAAGTAGCGTAAGTATTTCCCTCAGCTTTTGAGAACCAAGGTTTCAATCTAGTAGGAGACAACACACAAGGAACCTAGTACCTGCACAAACAATCAAGAACCTTGCAACCAACAAGATAAAGGGGTTGTCAATCCCTTCACGGTCACTCGCAAAAGTGAGAACTGATAAAGATAGTAGTGTAAATATTTTTGGTATTTTTGTTTTATAGATTGGAAAGTAAAGATTGCAAAATAGTAAACGAGATGCGATGTAAATAAAAGAGATGCAATATAATAAGAAAGAGGCCCGGGGGGCATAGGTTCCACTAGTGGCTTCTCTCAAGATAGCATGTATTACGGTGGGTGAACAAATTACTGTCGAGCAATTGATAGAAAAGCGCATAGTTGTGATAGAAAAGCGCATGAATATAGGCATCACGTCCGTGTCAAGTAGATCAAAACAATGCTGCATCTACTAATATTACTCCACATATCGACCGCTATCTAGCATGCATCTAGAGTATTAAGTTCATAAGAACAGAGTAACGCTTTAAGCAAGATGACATGATGTAGAGGGATAAACTCAAACAATATGATATAAACCCCATATTTTTATCCTCGATGGCAACAATACAATACGTGCCTTGCTGCCCCTACTGTCACTGGGAGAGGACACCGTAAGATTGAACCCAAAGCTAAGCACTTCTCCCATTGCAAGAAAGATCAATCTAGCAGGTCAAACTAAACCGATAATTCGAAGAGACTTGCAAATATATCAAATCATGCATATAAGAATTCAGAGAAGAACCAAATAATATTCATAGATAATCTTGTTCATAAACCCACAATTCATAGGATCTCGGCAAACACACCGCAAAAGAATATTACATCGAATAGATCTCCAAGAACATCGAGGAGAACTTTGTATTGAGAATTAAAGAGAGAGAAAAAGCCATCTAGCTAATAACTATGGACCCAAAGGTCTGTGGTAAACCACTCACGCTTCATCGGAGAGGCTATGGTGTTGATGTAGAAGCCCTCCGTGATCGATTCCCCCTCCGGTAGATCGCCGGGAAAGGCCCCAAGATGGGATCTCATGGGTACAGAAGGTTGCGGCGGTGGAAAAGTGGTTTCGTGGCCCTCTGTGATCGATCTAGGGTATAAGAGTATAAATAGGCAGAAGAAGTACGTCGGTGGAGCTATGAGGGACCCACGAGGGTGGGGGCGCGCCTACCCCCCTGGGGCGTCCTCCTGTCTCGTGGCCGCCTCATGGCGTTCCAGACTTCAACTCCAAGTCTTCTGGTTTGCTTTCGGTCGAAGAAAGATCATCGCGAAGGTTTCATTCTGTTTGGTATTCCTTTTCTGCGAAACTCTAAAATAGGCAAAAAAAAACAGAAAGTGGCACTTGGCCTCTGGTTAATAGGTTAGTCTCAAAAATAATATAAAAGAGCATATTAAAGCCCATTAAACATCCAAAACAGATAATATAATAGCATGGAAACAATTAAAAATTGTAGATACGTTGGAGACGTATCACCTATTTATAGAGGCCCTGTTCCTCTTCCCAAATGTTTAGGCGGGAAGGGATCCCATAACGGCCAATTTCAAAGGGAGACAGCTAGTACAAGTTATCCTGACAAAAGGTGGTGTTCGCCTGCCAAAGGCTCTAGTGGTGATGCCGCCGTGGGCTCTGCGATGACCTCCGTCCTGCCGTCCTGCTAGTCTTGGTATTGTTGCACCGATATGAAAACATTTTCCTGATGCCTTGATAACCCACAAGTATAGGGGATCGCAACAGTTTCCGATAAGTAAGAGTGTCGAACCCAATGAGGAGCTAAAGGTAGAACAAATATTCCCTCAAGTTCTATCGACCATTGATACAACTCTACGCACGCTTGACGTTCGCTTTACCTATAACAAGTATGAAACTAGAAGTTCTTTGTAGGTATTGTTGCATAGGTTTGCAAGATAATAAAGAGTACGTAAATAAAAAGTAGGGGCTGCCTTAGATAAAGAAACAATAAAGTAAATATAGCAAGTGTGGAAAAGTGGTGGTAGGAGTTGCGAAATTGTCCCTTAAGAAATTGACTACTTTACTAGACCGATAGCAAGTATTATGTGGGAGAGGCGACTGCTAGCATGTCATCCCTGACTTCGAATTCTATGCACTTATGATTGGAACTATTAGCAAGCATTCGCAACTACTAATGTTCATTAAGGTAAAACCCAACCATAGCATTAAGATATATTGGTCCCCCTTCAATCTCATATGCATCAATTTCTATGCTAGGTTGAAGCTTCTGTCACTCTTGCCCTCCAATACATAGTCCTATGAACATACAACTAACCCTATGGTGTGAGCCATGCGCGCACTCATATGATGGGCACCAAAGGACAGCAACATAACCACAAGCAAATTAAATCAATCATAGCAATTCATCAACCACCAATAGGACAACGAAAATCAACTCAGACATCATAGGATGGCAACACATCATTGGATAATAATATGAAGCATAAAGCACCATGTTCAAGTAGAGGGTACATCGGGTTGCGGGAGAGTGGACTGCTGTAGATAGAGGGGGGAAGGTGATGGAGATGTTGGTGAAGATGGCGGAGGTGTTGGTGAAGATCGCGGTGATGATGATGATGGCCACGGCGGCGTTCCGGCGCCACCGGAGGATAGGGGGAGAGGGGGCCCCTTCTTCCTCTTCTTCCTTGACCTCCTCCCTAGATGGGAGAAGGGTTTCCCCTCTGGTCCTCGTCCTCCATGGCATGGGAGGGGCGAGAGCCCCTCCGAGATTGGATCTATCTCTCTGTTTCTCTCCGGTTCTGTTTCACCGTTTCGTATATGTATGGAGATCTGTAACTCCGATTGGCCTGAAACCTTCGCCGTGATTTTTTTCCGAATATTAGTTTTCTTGCGGCAAAAGAAGAGCGCCAACCGCCTTACGGTGGGCTCACAAGGGTAGGGGCGCGCCCTAAGGGGGGGGCGCCCCCTGCCTCGTGACCACCTCGGGCACTGGTTCGCGTTGATTTTCCTTCTGAATTTTCCATATTTTCCAAAAATAAGCTCCGTCCGTTTTTATCCCGTTTGGACTCCGTTTGATATGGATATTCTACGAAACCAAAAACATGCAACAGACAGGAATTGGCACTGGGCACTGGATCAATATGTTAGTCCCAAAAATAATATAAAACGTTGCCAAAAAGTATATGAAAGTTGAATAATATTGGCATGGAACAATAAAAAATTATAGATACGGCTAGACATATCATGCCTCGGGACTCCTCGCATGCGCCTCCTTCCTTAGCACCAAAGAGGAAACTAGCACTCTGTGCCCGCCTGCCTTCGGTCGTCATGGCTCATGTCACGCGGACCTCGTGAGGTGCCCCTTGTATAGATATCTCCGCTCCTCGGGAGCCAGCCTAGCGAGGACGCCCCAGAGGAGACCTTGGTGTCGTCCGCCTCGCGAGGATCTTGAGTGGTTGCTAGTGAAGATGGGTCATACCAAGCCATTGGTGGAGCCACGCCCTGGGCCGCATGCAGGCAAGTCTGGGTACCCCCGTTCCCAGGACGCCAACAGTAGCTCCCGGGCCCAAGGCGCACTCGGACTTGGCTTCGAGGTGAAGCCAGATGGCAAGTGCGGAGTGCCATGGACCCCAACCACCTGCGGCCTCGATTGACGCACGGCGATTGATAGATCGTGGGCGTCTTCGCTTCCCCACACTACCTCGGCAACTTCCCTACTTGACGAGACCCTGCTGTATGCGGAAGAAAATCATCATTAGCTTGGATCATGGAGGCCGGCGGTTAGCCTCCCTCTGGCTATAAATGAGGAGAGGGGCAGAGCCCATGTTGCCCATCTCTTCCTCCATCCCGCTTGCTTCGTCTTCTTCCTCTTTTCTTTGCCGCGACACCCATGGTGCCGATACAGAGGTTCTCTGCCGCTGAGAAGGGCAAAACCCCCCGCGAAGAGCTTGGGCCACTCCCACCGAAGAAGAGGCTGGTCCGCTCCCGCGACATCGTCATGAGGCCGGAGGTGACGAGGCCTTGGTATGAGTGGCCTCCCCTCGCCTACCCGCTGCCCTTGTATGCTCGGGCAGAAGGCTCCGAAGGAGGATGCAGCGAAGAGCGTCGCTCGCGCCAAGGTCGCGGTGGTCATGCCGTGGTGGCCCGCGCCGCTGCCCTGCGAACCCACGCCGAGGGCTCCTCGTGTGAACTCATGGTGTGGGCGGCGATGCCACATAACATGTGGATCCGATTCCCGCCATTCTTCACCGAAGTGATGCCACCAAGGGGGTCGCTCGAGTTGTGGCTCCAGCACGCCCAGTGTGGCACCCCGGCAACGGGAGCAGAGGTTGAGGCCGTCTCCTAGGGCAAGATCTTCATGACCCACATATAGGGTGAGGTTGCCCGCGTCTGTCGCGCGGAGGGGGACCTCTCCATCCATTTTGAGTACGACAGCGCCTACATGATGTTCTTCAAAGTCTTCGATGAGGAAGGCTGCCGCCTGGAGTGCTGTCCTGAAGGGGATCGCCAGGACAGCACGGGGGCAGGCACTGGGCCCGCCCATGGTCCTGCTGACTCCTCCTCCAGCAGTAGTGATGGTGCCCGGGAGTCTAGCGACTCTCCCGAGCCTGACGAGACTCTAGAGACGAGCGACGACAGCTACGTGCCCCCGAGCTCATGCCATGCCCGGAGTGCAGTAGCGGCGTCCGCTCGTCGTCACCACTGATATGGATGGGGTTGGCGCCGGCCCCTCGTGGCCCACTGTTGATGATGGCACCGGCAGTGATACTTGTAGATAGGGCTCCTAGAAAACTTCCTTCTTTTGTTCCCTGCGAGGAATCGAGATGAACCCTGTGGGGTGTGGAAAGATTCTGTAATGCCTTTGCATAAATATCATTTTCATTGCGAAATTCGTGATTGCACGTCTCGATCCGGCATTGTCCTCCCTTTTCGTCCTCGCGGTAGCTTAGTGCTCTATGCCAACAGGTCCCAGTCGCCAGGCAGGCTTCAGCCGTCGCTGGTATGCCAGGTCGCGATGTCATGGTCAAGGCCAGGAGGTGAGCGGCCCGAGGTCCGATAAGAGCTCCTGAGGCACGATGCTCAAGAGGTCCCTCTTAGCGTGCAAGTAGCTCCCTAAAGGTAGAAAAGGAATGCGGCATTGCCAGAGCAAGGCTGCTGGAGCCGAAAATCCTAAGTCGCGAGCTAGGCTGCCTTGGATACATGACTTATCTTAGCGACCACGGATCTGTACCTTGCGTGGCGCCTGGTTCGTGGGCCGCTCATGGAGATGCTGCCAGGTTGTGTCCATGCCATCTCCCACCATTCACACTCTCATGTGTGCTCTGCGTCCTCGGGTCCCGACCCTCGAGCGAGCTCAGCCGCCGCTGGTATGCCAGGTCGCGATGCCGTGGTCAAGGCCAGTGGGTGAGGGTTGGAGAGTCAGTAAGAGTTCCTGAGGCATGATGCTCAAGAGCCCTCCCTTTAATGCCCAAACAAAAAGCATGAAGGTAGCAACTGGTGGGACCTCCTGTAGCTAGGCTCTGGAGGTTCTTGCGGGTTAGTGTGAGAGAGAGTAGCCCATTAGTGCGCTTGCCAGCCTGCCATTGATCCTTCCGCGAGAAGATGAAGGCACTGAGGATCTGGTGAGGTGGCGTACATGGAGCGGGCCGCGAGCCTCAGCTCAACCACACAGGTTTATCAGTGTTGCAGGGATGGACCCGAGTACAAGCACCGTGCCAGCATGTGAGTCTACCGTTGTGGGATGAGCAAGTGACCGATCAGCAGCGCGGGAGGCCATGATGAGCAAGCACCAGGTGAGTAATGGTTATAGAGAAATTCATGCGAGGAGGCAAACTAGTTCAGATAGATGCAAGAACGATACATGCCACTGGGACGGACCCGAGCGGCCTGGGGTATGAGTAGCTCATGAGGCGCTCCCAACAGAGTAAGCTAAAGATGCAAAAGGATACACGCCATAGGGACAGGCCCATGCGACTTGGGGATAATGCTGCCCGAAGGGCGCCCCTCACTGAATGAACTAGAAAGAGTCACCTGATACCATGTTGTAGTGGTGTTGGGGCAGCTGAAGATGCGCGCCAGGGAAGTTGCTCCTCACAAGCCGCCAGGGTCCTGTGCCTCGGGAGGCTCCACAGGCCCAGGTGGCTCCTGAAGAGCTATCATGATCTCCACCAGGACAGCGTGATTCCTGGCCTCTTGAGCCGCCAGAATGCTCCGCAGGTGGCGCTGGAAGGTGACAGGCACGTTCGGCAGGCCGAGCGGCATGCGAATGTAGCTGTGAGATGTCGCTGAGATGCGACCCTGTTGAGCCCTGGAATGTCGATGCAGACGCGTGGCCCGCTGCTGTCGCCATGGTGGGGAATTGCGCTGGATGGTGGGCGACGGTCGCCACGTATGTTCCTTGCCTCTTGAAGCTCCTGGATCGCCTTGGTGATGAACTCCTGAGCATAAGGCGTTCCACACCTCGTGCCCTCTTGAGGGAAACGTGCGGCGAAGCACGCCTCCACATGGTGCTCGAGCGCCTCCCTCGTGACGATGGCTAGGTCTGAGGCCCTCCAGAAGAGAGCCCCCGAGCCTAGCCTGAGGAGGGCACCGGGAACGCCTTCCTATGCGAGGGAAGGAGGCGCCCCATCTATAGGCGCAGGTCCTGAGGTGGTGCTACTGGAGACGCCGCCCTCCTGAGGTCCTTGGCAGAGTAGCTGCTTCTTATTCTTGGGGTTGGCCTCAGGAGGGTGCGGGGTTTCTTCGTTGTTGGGGTCTTCGCCCGCTGCAGCCTGGTAAGAGCGCTCGAGGGAGCACACCGCATCTCTTTCCTCGCAGGCAACCGAGATGACGCCGACACTCCCTGGCATCTTGAGGATGCTGTAGCCGTGGTGGGACACTGCCATAAATTTGGCCAAGGATGGATACCCAAGGATGGCGTTGTACGGCAGGCGGATGTGGGCGACGTCGAAGTCGATGAGCTCGGTGCGGTAGTTGTCACACTGGCCAAAGGTGATAGGGAGGCGGACCTGCCCTATCAGTGTGGTGGAGCCGTCGGTCACTCCTGAGAAAGGCTTGGGAGGCTGTAGCTGATCGTATGGCACCTGAAGGCTGTCGAATGTCTCGACGGAT
The DNA here is from genome assembly GCF_056163025.1 of Triticum urartu. NCBI lineage: Eukaryota > Viridiplantae > Streptophyta > Magnoliopsida > Poales > Poaceae > Triticum > Triticum urartu. The sequence goes on along the minus strand of NC_141874.1, from coordinate 173,996,559 downwards.
AGGACATTGAGCCCCGCGCCCCCGCCGATGAGGGTCTTGGTGACTTGAACGTTGCTGATGACAGGTGAGCAGAGCATCGGGAGGGCGCCGACTGTCGCCGCGCACTTGAGCTGGTCTGCCGAGCTGAAGGTGATGGTGCACTTGGACCATCTGAGCGGGCGCATGGCGTCGAGCCTGGGAAGGGCCGCGTTCACCTCGCGAGCAAATTGCTTGAAGACATGCTGAGAGGCTGGGGCTTGAGCACCACCCAAGATGCAGGCGATGGCGCGTGGCTCTTGGAAGCCCCCAGCCCCTTGTCCTGATGGTGGTCACCGTTTCTCCTTGGTGGTGGCGGCAGCGGAGGGAGGCGGCATTGCCCTGAGGGTGGTACTCACGAGCTGCTCCCTCTAGGGGCCCTCTAGAGGCTGGTCCTGCCAGTGGTCCTCGCGAGGCCAGTCACGCCACTCCTGGCAGGGGCCTCGGTCGTCGCAGCGTCCTCCACTTCGTCCACCTCCTCGGCAGTAACCTCGGTCGTTGCGCTCGGGGCGTCGACCGAAGCGCCCATCTCGGATGGCCTTGAGCTCCTGACAGTCGCTGGTATTGTGGCTGTGAATATTGTGGAAGGCGTGGAATGGGCGGTTGGCCTTGGATGATTCGGGGTGGTCGCGTCCATGCTTCATCTCTGGCTCCTCCGCGAGCACGACAGCCCCCTTGTGCTTCACGTCCTTGATCTTTGCATTCTTGTCCTCCTGGTCAGCAGCTGGGAGCTCGAGGAGGGAAAGGCGCCCTTCCTCGGCCCTTGTGCACTTGGTTGCCATGTTGAACATCTCCAGGGCCGAGCATAGCTCCTCGTGTATGGAGAGCTCCTCCTTCATCTTGATGTCGTGGACGCTATCAAAGAACGCAGAGATGATGGCCTCGTCCGTCACCTTGGGAATCTTGAGGCGAACGTTGTTGAAGTGCTGGATGTACTTCTGCAGGGTTTCCCCTGGTTGCTGCTTGATGCATCGTAGGTCGCCTATGGCCGGCAGACGGTCGTGAGTGCCTTGGAAGTTGGCGACGAAACGCTCGCGCATCTCGCCCCAGGAGGAGATCGATCCCGTGGGCAAGTTTAGGAGCCACGAGCGCGCCATCCTTGAGGGCCATGGGAAACCAGTTCGCCATGACCTTCTCGTGTCCGTTGGCTGCCTTGATGCTCAGCTCGTAGAGCTGCAAGAACTCCGTGGGGTCGGGGGTGCCATCGTAGCGCGGAGGCAGGTCTAGCTTGAACTTGCCTGGCCATACGATGGTGCGCAACTCAGGAGTAAAGGCACGGCGGCCTGTTGTGGTCACCGGAGCCTGTCGCAGTGGTGGAGCCTGATCCTGATATCCATGCACCGCCGCCGCAGGCAGCGCGCGGTCTTGATGCAATGGTGCTGGGAGCGCAGGAGCATTTTCTTGCGGCCTCGGGACTTCTTGGCAGCTTCCTTCTTCGTGCGTGGGTGCTCAGCGTGGCGGGTCACGCCGCGGGGCTGCGCGTCTTGGTGCTAGGGCGCCATCTTGACATGGAGGCGGCGGAGACGCTCCGTGAGCCGCGTGTCTTGGTTGGAGGGTGCTGTCTTGATGCGGAGGTGGCGTAGGCGCTCCGTGAGCCACCTCACCCACAGCTGGAGGTGGGCAAGGCAGCGAGAGGGATGGTGCAGGAGAGCCCCCGGCAGCGCTGACGAGCTCGGTGATGCAGTCCAGCCAGTCGTCGTAGAGGTCGTCGACCCAGCGGTAACGCAAGAGCTCGCATTCCATGAGCAGCGCGGCCTACGCGTCTATGGGCGCGCAGCAAGCATGGGACGACGAGCCGGCCGGAGTAAGCGACGAGGTGGCGTTACGTCCGTCCCGCCGCATGGAGGGGTGCAGCGATGAAGCTTGCTGCTTGTTCGCTGCCGGACCGGTGGAGGCGTTGGCAGCGGGTGATGGAGAACGGTGGGGAGGTCCGCCAACATGCGCCGTCTGAGCGATGCGGGTGACGAGGGCGGCCCGGCGCTCAGCACGAGCTCGGCGAAAGTCGAACATGGATGCGGTGAAGCAGTGGAGCACGAATCAATGGAAGAAAGGCTTCAGCGCACCCCTACCCGGCGCGCAAAATATCGGATTCTGGGTTTCGGAAAACCCTTGAGGTTTGAACACTGGGGTGCGCACGAAGATCTCTCTCTTCCTAGCTCGCTCTTGCAACGATCTCAAGGCCTAGCTCGCCGAACCCAAGGAACAAGAGACACGAGAGTTTATACTAGTTCGGGCAATCGTTGTGGTGTAATACCCTACTCTAGTGTGGTGTGGTGGATTGCCTCGTGGGCTAAGGATGAACTAGTACAGTGGATGAACAGCCTCCTGAGGAGAGGTGTTCTTGAGCTCGATGAGCTGGTGGGATGGCCTTGGTGGAGTGCATCTGATCTAAGATGAGCTGATCCTGCACTATGGTGGTGGCTAGTCCTATTTATAGAGGCCCTGGTCCTCTTCCCAAATATTTAGGAGGGAAGGGTCCCACAACGGCCAATTTCAAAGGGAGACATCTAGTACAAGTTATCCTTACAAAAGGTGGTCTTCGCCTGCCAAAGGCTCTGGTGGTGACGCCGCCGTGGGCTCCGCGGTGACCTCCGTCCTGTCGTACTGCTGGTCTTGGTTTTGTTGCACTGATATGGAAACCTTTGCCTGATGCCTCAGGACTCCTTTTCTACGCCTGCTTCCTTAGCACCAAAGAGGAAACTGGCACTCTGCGCCCGCTAGCACCCGCCTGGCTTCGGTCATCATGGCTCACGTCATGCGGACCTCGCGAGGTGCCCCTTGCATAGATATCTCCGCTCCTCGGGAGTCGGCCTAGCGAGGCCACCCCAGAGGAGGCCTTGGTGTCGTACGCCTCGCGAGGCTTGGCCCCTCGCGAGGGTCTTGAGTGGTTGCTGGTGAAGATGGGCCATACCAGGCCATTGGTGGAGCGACGCCCTGGGCCACAGGCAGGCAAGTCTGGGTACCCCCATTCCGAGGATGACGACAGTTCTTCAATGACCAAATGTTTGCGATGCGCACAACATCACAAACAGTCCATAATTTTGAAGCATGTGTGGTAAGGTGATTATCGCAAACATTTAATAAGAAAGAACTCTGTGCGATGCTGTTGTTAATCACACGCGTTTTTTCTTGGCTGATCGTGTGTGAAGTGGAGATTGATCGCACACTTAGTGGATCCTAGAAACGTATCTAATCTCCACGTCTATCGCAGACGTTTCGCTTTCGCAAACCGTGTGCAGTGTAATCTCTAATTAATCCCGAATTTAATAATCATATGTTTTGAATTTGAAATTAGGCAATCGCTTATTTCATATCCAACCATGTTTATTACAAATATAGGTTCAACCATGAATGCATAATTCGATGCACAGGTACATATACTGAAGAACTACAGAAGCACCCGGTAAAGAATGATGAACCACAGTTGTACTAAAGACTGTAAAGAGATAGGCAAAAGACATTCTGGTTGCTGGAGAAGGTGAAGCGGAATGCCCATATTGTGCCATCCTCCATGCGTAATGCGCGCACGACTCTAGGCTAACACCTTGTGATAGCTGTCCGTCCATCCTTCACTGTCTTCACTACAACTTCTCGATGCTCATTGTAGTCTGGATGAAATACTTTAACCTTCATTGCGTGTCCACCAATCATGTACTTTGCGAGGTAATCTTGAGTGAACTACTTCAGGAACCACTGCAAACAAAAAAGATTCAGACATTGTTGTCTAACAACTTATTATGGGCAGTAAAAAGAGAAGGCTGCAGAGTTTGTAGTTACCATCCTGCAACTCACTATTGTGTTGGATAAAGCATAAAAAAATAATTTGCTTGCCACCATTCGTATCTTTTTGCTAATAATTCTTATCAGTTTCCTCACTTGATGCTTGTTCATGAATATCTCATTGCCCCATACGCAAAAAGGGTCGATGCGTGGATCCTTGCCAAGGTCATATGTACCTGCAAACAACAAGTTAATATTAGAAGCTAACAAGTGTCCAGGCCTGGATCTATATGCACTACATTATGGAACGACAGGGGGAGTACAAGCCGAGGGATGAAGCTAACCTCGGGGGGAAATGGTGGCCACTACCGTTGTTGTCCTACATAAGTAGTGGAAAGACATGATAAGTACAGCAACCTTAACACCAAACAAATATAGCAAAGGTAAACAACATCATCTCGAAATGATAGCTTGAATGTGTTGGTTTCAGCATGCTGTTAAAGCAGATATAAAATTGAAGGCAATGTTATCGACAGCAGGCTTAACAACCATAAATATTGCAATTCAAACCGGTATTGTTGAAAATGAATAGAACGTAGGTAATGCTTAAACATCACACTGGATAAATGTGTAAAACTGAAATAAAGGGCATGTGTTAACTACATCAGGCATAACTGGAACCAAATATAGTCATTCAAACTAGTATTGATGCAGTCGAGCGGCACAGTTCCGACTTGCACATAATGAACAACACATTGTGAATGACTGAAATAAACAAGGCATAAACGATAAGTATAACAACCAAATATAGCCATTGAAAACTAGACATAGTCTCACTGCAACCAACCTAACAAGCAAATACTGATAAACATGGCATATGCTTGAAAACTAGACAAATGCTGACTTCAACCAACCTAACAAGCAAATACACATAAACAAGGCATCTTCTTGAAAACTGGACAAATGCTAAAAAAGCAACCTAACAACCAAATATAGATAAACAAGGCATCTGCTTGCTAACTGGAAAAACGCCCACTACAACCAAACTAAGAACCAAAGACATATAAACAAGGCATACGTTCAATAACTAGAAAAATGCTCACTGCAACCAACCTGACAACCAAATATAGATAAACAAGGCATCTACTCACTATAAACAACCAAATACAGCCATTCATGAAACTAAAGTGGAAAATTCATACTTAAACATCACATAGCCTTATTGAACAATACATTTTTTGCATAACTAAAATAATTAAACACGGCACAGTTAAAGCACCGCACGGAAAATGCTACTACAACAAAGGGTATGGGTTGGCAAGCTAGAAAAGGTAAGATTTGCTGATAGGATGTTGCCTCACATTTCATGGATGGGATCCTTCTAGTTGGAAGAGCACAGACCCACGGTGCACTCTCTGATGTCACAGATGGGTTGTTTCACCTTGGAACAACCTTTGTGGGTGCCCTCCTTGTGGTCGTGGTCGATGAGATCTGACTTGGCAATTGAGGATCCCAAGCTGCTGCCATAGAATGTGTCATTCAGAAATGACAAAATGGGCTCGATGGCATATAAGGATCGCAAATCCTTGACCGCTTGGTAGAGCAGATCAGCGGCAGGGCCATCGAAGAGATCGACGGAGATTGAGCCAGAGGGGTTGGGGATGGACCACTTAACCTATGACATGGCCAGCGTGAAGCCGTCGCTATCGACGAGCTTGATGTCGTAGCCAGCTTTCCCGAGATACAGTAATAATAATGTTGTCAGAATCGTGATTCTGAATCAGATCAGAGCTTCGATGGTAGGATCGCAAATAGTAGAATCTTCACTATTAGGATCGTAGAAACGTAGATTCTAAGAACTAAAATCATAGAATCAGAGGGGTAATCTTGGATCGTAAAGTCGTAGAATCGTATAATAGAACCGCGATCCTGACAACCTTCGGCATGGCAACGTAGTCAACGTCTTCGCCGGCTTCTGCGGCGACATGTTTCTTCGAGATCGACAGACCGGGGCGAATGGCGGCCACCTCGCCAACGTCCGCCGGAGAGGCCATGATAAACCTCTTCTTGCCTGAACGCTCGTCGGGCTCCCCGGGATATGTGGTCAAGCTTAGGCTGTGACATTCTGGAGTAGGGGATGTGGATCTGTCGGGGAGGGACACCATAGGCCTCATCTAAAAACTCTAGGGAGTGGGGTGATGGTATGGGAATCGCTTGGAAACTTGAACTTTATTATCTAGGCTAGGAGGAACGGGCAGACCGGCAGGAGTTGCCGTCGGCGTCGGCAGCAAGCGCGAGCTAGGGTTCCAGGGGAGGAGGGGGCCGGGTGGGGCACTGTGGAGGGGGTGATGTTTGGGGATACGCCGCGGCTACGGAAAATTTTAGTAATGGTGGGTGGAGATGGTGGTGGACGAGGGAGGGCGATGGTTCAAATGCCTCAGCTACTGCAATTTTACTAAAAGGTCGGTGCTGGAGGAGTGTGGGCGATGACTGAAGTACGGTGGCTACTAAAACTCGGGTAAAGGAATTGATGCGGGGCGGGAGTGCCCAAGATCGCGCACGGTACAATAAGAATATGCGTGTATGACAATAAGGAAAAGTGGCGGAATCGCCGATTTTTGCAATGCTCAAGGCGGGTAGTTTGTTTTTATATTTCTAGCTAGCTGGACTATGAATAAAAACATAGTCTACAAATTAGCAACTTCCCACCGGGTCACCCATCCTTGGAGTAGTCCATCCCGAGCACGCTTAACTTCTGCGTTCTATTCGACTAGGCTAGCGGATGGGAAGAAGTCCCTTGCTGATAGGAATTGCCTCCTTGCCTTACGACATTTCACACCGGTCACCCTATGGGACCTACTCCCTCCTATCGCGCACATTTGTGCTTTTAGAAATTGTGTGCGATATTTACATTATTTACATGGCCGGTGTGTTGCCGCCTATCCTTCAATGAGCAGTAACACTGGAAGCGGGAAAACGATCGAAGAAGAGGCGGGAAACCGATGAGAGGAGTGGTGGGAAACAGTAAGTTGTTTACAAAACATAGTAGAGAAGGAAGCGCGAGCTCGCACGACGCATGCGCACAGTGCTTACCCATGTACTGCATGTGCTAGCAAAAGGGCCGAGGGTTGTCGTTCGATCTGGGAGCATCCAATGGCACAGACGTACGATCCGTGGGATTTGGGTTCTGGCCAATCAGAACGCACGACTCAGACCACGCCTGCAGCAGGGGGGAGGGGCATCAACCACGGTTAGGTAGGCACACGGCTTTCATGAGTAAACCGTGTGCTATTTGAAAACATTTCATGAGAAGAATCTTGGTTTTTAAATCCCCGTAAATCCAAAACTCACCCAAAAATCGTGAAACTTGGCATGGTGTCACAACATGGAACATATATGTCGAGGAATTTTTTTCGTCCAATTTGGCACAAGTTTTATTACAAGCCTCTTACAAACCGGAGCTTCTCTCAAAGAAGCCTCATGGTTCCGATAGGGAAATGTGTCCCCCTTGTCAGCGAAACGATAATCAATGCCTCTTTTGACCTTGTATTTTCTTCTACGGGCAACATGGAACGATAGGATATCCATGCTGAAATTTAAACTTATTCAGGGTTCGTTTGTCCTTTTTATACACTAATTGAGTTTCTAGGCATTTGATGTCCAAAATTAAAATCTGAACTTCAAATACATGCTCTAGTTCACCAAAATGGCTAGAAAAATTATACATGTGTCCTTGGGAACATGTTTAGGTCCCATGCCAGGAATGGGAATGAATTACAACTGTACCGGCGTCCTGGCTCATCCTCAAACATTTGGAATCTCAATTTTTAAATCCCTGTAAATCCTATACTCACCAGAAATTCATGAAAGTTTGCATGGTGTCACGTCATGGCACATATATGTCATGGTAAAAACATTGTCCAATTTGGACCAAGCTTTATTACAAACCTCTTACAAACCGGGGCTTCTCTCAAAGAAGCCTCGTGGTCCCCATAGGGAAACGTCTCCCCCTTGTGGGCGAAATGTAATCGCTGCCTCGTTTCGCCTTGTATTTTCTTCTACGGGCAACATGGAACAACAGGATATCCGTGCTGAAATTTAAACTTATTCAGGGTTCATTTGGCCTTTTTATACACTAATTGAGTTTGCTGGGCATTTAATGTCCATAATTCAAATCTGAACTTCAAATGCATTCTCCAGTTCACCAAAATGGCTAGAAAAATTATACATGTGTCCTTGGGTGCATGTTTAGGTCCCATCCCAGGAATGGGAACAAATTACAACCGTACCGGTGTCTTGGCTCGTCCTCAAACATTTGGAATCTCAGTTTTTAAATCCCCGTAAATCCTAAACTCGCCAGGAAGTCATCAAATGTATCACGTCATGGCACATATATGTCATGGTAAAAACATTGCCAATATGGGCCAAGCTTTATTACAAACCTCTTACAAACCGGAGCCTGTCGCAAGAACCCTCGTGGTTTCGATAGGGAAACGTGTCCCCTTGTGCACCAACCAATAATCGCTCCCTCTTCTAGCCTCGTATTTTCTTCTACACGCAGCACGGAACAATGGGAGATTTGCACTAGACTTTGAAATTATTCAGGGTTCGTTTGACCTTTTTTATTCATTAATTGAGTTTTCTAGGCATTTAATGACCATAATTCAAATCCGAACTACAAATACATGCTCCAGTGCACCAAAATGGGTAGAAAAACGTAAATGTGTCCTTGGGGTCCATGTTTAGGTCCCATGGAATGAATGGGAATGAATTCAGCCGTCTCGCCATCCTGGCTTGGCCACAAACATTGCGAATCTCAGTTTTTAAATCTCTATAAATCCAAAACTCACCGGGAAATCATGAAACTTGGCATGGTGTCACTACATGGTACATATAATTGTCCAATTTGGGCGAAGCTATACTACAAGCCTCTTACAAACCGAAGCTTCTCGCAACCCTCGTGGTTCCGGTAGGGAAACATGCCCCTCTTGTGGGCGAAATGATACTCGCTGCCTCTTCTCGCCTTGAACTTTGTTTTCTACATGCAACATAGAATAATAGGAGTGTCATGCTGAAATTTGAAACTGTTCAGGGTTCGTTTGGCCATTGTATATATTAATTAAGTTTTCTAGGCATTTAATGTATTCCATAATTCAAATTTGAACTACAAGCACATGCTCCAGTGAAGCAAAATGGGTGGGAAATTGTACATGTGTCATTGGGTGCATGTTTAGGTCTAATTTAAGGAATGGGGATGAATTACAAACTTCTCGTCATCCTGGAACATTGAGAATCTCAGTTTTTAAGTCCCAATAAATCAAAAACTCGCCCAAAAAACATGAAACTTGGCATGGTTTCATGACATGGCACATATATGTCGTGGTAAAAAATCGTCCAGTTTGAGACAAGGCGCACACATTAATAGCCAACAAAGTCCGTTTTGAAACAAATAGCTGACACATTAATATCGCAAACGGTTGTATTATATGAACCGTGTCAAAATTAAACCATACTCGGGGGGCGTGCGTGCAACTGTTTGATTACACGGGATGAGCACGAGAAGTCCACCGTGCAGGCTCGGCGGGACGCCTGCGAGCTGTCTGCCGCGCAGGATCGACAGAACGCGTGCATCCTGTCCACCTTGCAGGCTCGACGGGACATGTGCAAGTAGCAAGGCCACCCATGCTCACCGGGAAGCGAGCTCTTTGACCTCCATGCACCAGTCGTCACCCGCCTCGCTCACAACTTCTCCATTAATGGGTTAATTAAAGCACGTGGATGGAGGGTGTTTGCTTGTGATCTCATGGCAGCATTTGCTTTGTTCGTGTTTTCAACTCGTATGTTGGCCTAATTTAAATTGCCACACAGGGCAACGGATAATACAACGACAAATAAAATGGCAACGGATAATACGACGACAAATTTACAATGGCGTAGATAATAATTGTCTTACATATTCCGGATAATTTAAAATGCCACATGCGTCAAAGCCCGAAAGACACGAGGGCAAGAGAAGAAGGAAATCACAGACAACAATCTGGGTCACTATTGTCTCTACTTGTTGATGTATCGCCGGGCAAGGACATCCTCTAGCTCCTTTTCCAATTCCTCACGACTTTGCTTGAAAGCAGCCATGGATTCCTCCACCTCCTGCTCGTGCTCGACCCAGAGCTTCCTCAAGTCACCCATCAGTTCCTCGATGACCGCTGTCAACATCATCCCCGAGGCACGGCTCTACTCATGCAGCATCTTCCAGTCAGCGGCCTCCACCTCCTTTCCAGCGAGCACCTTGACGAGATTCACATTTTCACCCATGAGTTGCTCGACGAGGCCGGTGGCCTTGTCAACCGAGGCATCGCTGCTCTCGAGCAGCTTCATCAAGCCGTCGACCAGCTCTTGTTGCTTAATAAGGCCAGCGAGAATGACATCATCGTCGTCCAAGGATTTCAGCAATGCCAGCTTGTCGTGATCACCAACGCGGCGAGTGCGCTTGTGAGAGCCCTCGCGTGCCCATGAGAGCTCGTTCGAGGGCTCCGTGACACGCCGGGACATCTCTGTTGTCGTTGTCGCTTCACGGCGGGACCTTTCTAGTGCTTCTGCAGGCTTGGTCTTTGCTGCCTGGTTATATGTCCACCCAAAACTCCTCCTACCGGTCATGGCGGAACGACTTGACAGGAAAGACCAGTTTTGTGGGTGATGAGGAGAGGAACTGTGAAGTGATTTTCGAGTGGGTGTTTTTATAGACCGGTGCTAAGTGTGAACACATATTGGTTTGATAGGTGTGAACAAATTTGCTATTACTTATTGCGTTGTAATCTGCAATGTGATGAGAAACAAGGTCAAAATTTATTAATGGTTCTGGGCCTACAAAACCCGATTTGTTGTTCTGGCTCATCGCAAATAGTTCTTTTGGACAACCATATGCCACACATCAGAAGCCCAAAACATGGGCCCGCGTTCTCGGATGTACGTGTATGTGTTTGCCCACTGTCACACACGGTCAAGATATCACCATTGTGTCCTATGGATGCGCCGCCACGCCTCCCACGGGATGCCAGAAGGTTGACCACGTGGTTTCTCGCCGTTGAGGTAGCCGAGACGCGCTCTACTCATCGTTGAGGTGGCCGCAACATGCTCTGCTCGCGTCTGTCCGCGTGTTTTGCTCGCCATTGAGGCGGCCGGGATGCACTCCTCTCTCGCGTCCCTGCGCGCGCGCTCTGCTCGCCGTTGAGGCAAATTTACAATGGCAACGGTTAATAATTGTCTTACATATTCAGGATAATTTTAAATGCCACATGCGGCGAGGCCCAGAACACTCACGACCTACATATGCATACAATTATAATATAATATAGGCTAAAGGGTTGAGCTGGCGGCTTCCGCCGACGATCTTCTTGGACTCCATGATCAGCATAGCACCCTTGCGGCCGTTCACTCCAGGTGTTCCGACCCGCCTCCGCCTACGAAGCTGCTGGCGCTGGGAGGCTCTTGGGGCTGCTAGGCCTCTTCTAGAAGAGCTTGACAGCGTGCAATCGCGCGCATGATATCTCCGCGGAACCACTCAATTTCCACGTCTCTGGCCTGGTAGAAAATTCCGTCCATCTCCTGCGTCCTCAAGATATCATGTTGGTGATGTTCTACTTCATCAGGGATGTCAACTCTGCCAAGGATGCGCTCGAGCCTAGCCACCACATCATCGGGATCGAGGTTGACACGGCCGCCGCGGGCAATGATGATGTTGTAGGCTGCCTGTGTCTTGAGTGAATCGTAGAGGCCCTCTGCCCATTCCTTGCGAGGCATCAGGCTCTCGATGAGCATTGGTGACAGCGACTCTTCGGGTGGGTCGTCAATCATGCCGCCGAGCAGCTCTGGATCTTTTGCATGATGGATGGAAAACTGCTCATCATACCTCCTCTGCAATATGTCGATTGTGCTCCCAAGGACTGTCACGCCGATATCGCTGCCGATGGGCCATGGTGCCTGCACCGGCCGATGAAGCTCTTGCTCCCCGACTTGCTCCGGCTCATTCTCCTCGCTGAAGATGTAACACAGGTAGGGGTCGATGTCGAAGCTTCGGTCGTTGGCTGGCATGCTTGGAATAACTAATGGTAGATGGGTGAGGACTATATCTGCGCAGAGTGTCACGACGGCGCGTTGCCGCCTGGGTTATATGTAGCAAGCCATTAGCTGGTGGCGGGAAACTGATGAGGAAAGAGGCGTGGATTTTACAATTCGCCCATGTGGAGCACAGGAAGACTAAGTGGAGCACACACACAACCCGAATACCGTATGCGGTGCCATGTGTTATTTATCACACACATGTTAACATAAGGAAACGTATGTGTAACTTACTAATCATCGCACAATAGTACTCACAGATACATTGTGTGCGAATCTTAGCCACCGCAAGCAACTAGTTTGCATTTTTCTAAGTTTTATGTACGAACAGAATCGCACAGTAACTAACTATAGTAACCGTCTATGTTATAATTTATCATCGCAAACAGTTCATCCGAGTGGGTTGTTTGCTTCATATTGATAATCCTCAAGTGCAAGGAATCATCATAGCACTTTCCAAAGGTGGAAGTGATAAGTATGGAGTGTCGAACCCACACGGAGCTAAAGGTAAGATTAATATTCTCTCAAGTCCTATCTGCCACTGATACAACTCTACGTACACCGAACATTTGCTTCCAACTAGAAACGAGAAATAAAACTACATTGTGGGCATGAAGAGGAGAACTTTGCATGATATCGGAGAAATAAAACATAAAAGTAGGTGATGTTAATATAAAATTAGAATATATTACTATATATTATAAATAGCGAGTGGAAAAATAATGGGTCGGTGTGCGGAATTGTCCTAGGCAATTGTTAACATGATCGGTAATCATTATTGCAATTTCATATGAGGGAGAGGCATAAGCTACATACTTTCTTTTCTTCGATCATATGCACTTATGATTGGAACTCTAGCAAGCATCTACAACTACTAAAGATCATTAAGGTAAAACCCAACCATAGCATTAAAGTGTGAAGTCCCCTTTTTCCCATACACAACAACCCCCTTACTCGGGTTTAAGCTTCTGTCACTCTAGCAACCCACTATAAGCGAATCATGAAAGTATTGCAACAACCTACAGCGGGAATCCTTCACGTGTGCGCGGCATGGAAGGCACCATAGGACAGCACCAAAATAAAACATACAACTCAAACCAATCTAGATCATCAATCAACCCAAAAGACAAAGAAAATCTACTCAAAACATCATAGGATGGCAAAACATCATTGGATCATAATATGTGGCACAAAGCACCATGTTCAAGTAGGGGATTACAGCGGGGTGCGGGAGAGTGGACCGCGTAAAAGAGATGAGGATGGTGATGTTGATGAAGACGATCACCACGGCGATGGTTTCCCCGATGGCACTCCGGCACCACCAAGAGAGAGGGGGAGCAGTTCTCCCCTTTGTGCTTCCTCCTCCATGGCCCTCCTTAGATGGGGCAATGTTCTTCCTCTGGTCCTTGGCCTCCATGACGATGGTGACCCCTCCGGCTTCCTCCTCCATGGCCTCCGGTGATGTTGGCCCCCTCCGGCAGGGTGCCAGAGAGGGCCAAGATTGGTTTTTCGTGGCTACAGCGGCTTACAGCGGTGGAACTCCCGATCTCCCTTCTGTTCTAGGGTTTTTAGGATTTATAGGAGGGGTTGGTGTCGGTTTCATGTCAGGGGCCCCACGACGCAACGACAAGGACAGGTGGCGCACCCTAGGGGGGTGGGGGCGCCCCCCACCCTTGTGGTTAGCCCAGGACTCTTCTCTGGTACCTTTTTGCTCCAATATTTTTTATATTTTCCAAAAATATTCTCCGTAAACTTTCAGCCCATTCCGAGAAATTTTATTTCTGCACAAAAACAACACCACGGTAGTTCTGTTGAAAACAGGGTTAGTTCTAATCAAATCATACCAAAATCATGTAGAATTGTTATAAACATGGCATGAATACTTCATAAATTTTAGATACGTTAGAGACATCACGTATCACACACATCTTGTTTACACGAATCGTTTGTGTTCTTTTGGCTCATTGCAAACAGTTCATCTATGTGAACTGTATGCCGCATATCACACACATCTTGTTAAGTTGATCCATTTCTATTCTCTTCCCTAATCAAAAACAGTTCCTCCAAGTGAACCGTATGTCGTTAATCACACACACCTTGATTTGGCTGACCGTTTCTATTGCATTCCCTAATAGCACACAGTTCATCGGAGCGAACTGTATGGTGTATATCACACACACATTGATATGGCTGCCCGTTTCTTTTCTTCTGACTCATCGCAAATAGTTCTTCTGGATCAACCATATGGCCCGTATCACACACTTAACTAAAATCTAAACCATGTTTGATGTCTCCGCCATCGCAAATGATTTGCATCTTTTTTGATGGGTTTTTTACATTCTCGTTTGCGATTAGTGCATCGTACATAGTTTCATCAAAGGGTCTCTGACCGTAGTGTCGCGTTAGCAGCATCCCGCAATAGTGGTGTCATACCAAGCTCGAGGGGCTTGATAATGGAAATATGCCCTAGAGGCAATAATAAAGTTGTTATTATATTACCTTATTCATAGAAAAGTTTTATTATTCATGCTAGAATTGTATTGATTGGAAACTTAAATACATGTGTGGATACCTAAACAAATACCGTGTCCCTAGTAAGCCTCTACTAGACTAGATCGTTGATCAAAGATGGTTAAGGTTTCCTAACCATGGACATGTGTTGTCACTTGATAATGGGATCACATCATTAGGAGAATGATGTGATGGATAAGGACCATCCGTTAGCTTAGCATATGATTGTTCGGTTTATTGCTATTGCTTTCTTAATTTCAAATACATATTCCTTCGACTATGAGATCATGCAACTCCTGGATACCGGAGGAATACCTTGTGTGCTATCAAACGCACAACATAACTGGGTGATCATAAAGATGCTCTACAGGTATCTCTAAAGGTGTCTGTTGAGTTGGCATGGATCGAGATTAGGATTTTTCACTCCATGTATCAGAGAGGTATCTCTGGGCCCTCTCGGTAATACACGTCACAAGAAGCTTGCAAGCAAAATGACTAAGGAGTTAGTCACGAGATGACGTATTACGGAACAAGTAAAGAGACTTGCTGGTAACGAGATTGAACTAGGATTGAAGATATCGACGATCGAATCTCGGTACCGACAAACAAAGGGAATTGCGTATGTTGTCATAGGGTTCGACCAACAAAGATCTTCGTAGAATATGTAGTAACCAATATGGGCATCTAGGTTCCACTATTGGTTATTGACCGGAGAGGCGTCTCAGTCATGTCTACATCATTCTCGAACATGTAGGGTCCGCACGCTTAACATTCATTGACGATATGGTATTATATGAGTTATGTGATTTGGTGACCGAAGGTTGTTTGGAGTCCTGGATGAGATCACGAACATGACGAGGAGCTCTGGAATGGTCCGGAGGTAAAGATCGATATTTGGTCACCGGGAAGGTTTCAGAGTCTATCGGGTAGTCATCGGATCACCGGAAGGGGTTCCGGAAAGCCCTGGGAGGTTTATGGGCCAAGAGTGGGGGACACACCAGCCCACAAGGGGCTGGTGTTCCCCTTGCCTTGGCCGTCGGCCCTATGGACGGAAAGGGGGAGTGATAGCCCCCCTTTCCTTCCCTCCACCTAAGAGGAAGGAAGGGGGCGCCATAGCGCAGGAGCCTAGGGGGCGGCCACCTTGGGGCGCCCCTTGGTGGACTCCCCTCTCCCCCACCTATATATATATGAGGGAGGGGCACCACACAAACCGACGACAATCTCTTAGTCATGTGTGGTGCCCCTCTCCACAGTTTAGTCCTCCGTCTAGTTCTCCGCAGTGCACAGCGAAGCCCTGCGGGAACAAGTTCACCACCACTGTCACCATGTTGTCGTGTTGTCGGAACTCATCTACTACCTCTCCCGTCTTGCTGGATCAAGAAGGCGAGGATGTCATCGAGCTGAACGTGTGCTGAACGCGGAGGTGCCGTACGTTCGGTACTTGATCGGTTGGATCGCTGAGGTGTTCAACTACATCAATAACGTTGTTAAACACTTCTAGTTGACGGTCTACAAGGGTACATATACATACTATTCCCTCTTGGTGCTATGCATCTCCACGGATAGATGTTTTGTGTGTGCATAGATTTTTTTTGTTTTCCATGCAATGTTTCCCAACAGTGGTATCCGAGCCAGGTCTATGCGTAGATGATATGCACGAGTAGAACACAAAGGAGTTGTGGGTGGTGATGGTCATAATTATTACCACCAAAGTCATATTTTTGATTCGACGGTATTGTGGGATGAAGCGGCCTAGAAAAACCTTACATGTCCACGCACATGAGACCGGTTCCAGCAACTAACATGCAACTTGTTTTGCATGAAGGTGGCTGGCAGGTGTATATTTCTCCTACTTTACTCGAATCGAATTTGACTATGGCCAGTCCTTGAAGAAGGTCAAAATAGAAAACTTGATAATCACCGTTATGGTTTCTGCATAGTTAAGAACGGTTCTTGCTAGAAGCCCGTAGCAGCCACGTAAAACTTGCAACAACAAAGTAGAGGACGTCTAACTTGTTTTTGGAGGGCAAGTTATGGTGTGATATTATCAAAACGTGATGTGATATACGTTATTGTATGAGATGATCATGTTTTATAATATCAACAACCGACAGGAGCCTTAGGGTTGTCTCTTAATTATTGTATGGAATACAAGCACCATGTAATTGCTTTACTTTAGCGCTATGCGTTAACAATAGTTGGCGAGACGACCCTGACGCAATGATGGAGATCAAGGTGTCGATACGGTGACGATGAGATCATGACGATGCTTTGGAGATGGAGATCAAAAGCACAACATGATGATGGCCATATCATGTCACATATTTTGATTGCATGTGATGTTTATTCTTTATGCATCTTATTTTTCTTAGAACGGTGGTAGCATAATAAGATGATCCCTACACTAAATTTCAAGATAAAAGTGTTCTCCCCGAGTATGCACCATTTCCAAAGTTCGTCTTTTCGAAGCACCTCGTGATGATCCGGTGTGATAGACTCTACGTTCACATACAACTGGTGTAAGACAGTTTTGCACATGCAGAATACTTGGGTTAAACTTGACGAGCCTAGCATGTACAGACATGGTCTCGAAACACTGGAGACCGAAAGGTTGAACGTGAGTCATATAGTAGATATGATCAAATATAGAGATGTTCACCATTGATGACTACCCCATCTCACGTGATGATCGGACATGGGTTAGTTGATTTGGATCATGTATCACTTAGATAACTTGAGGGATGTTTATTTAAGTGGGAGTTCATTAGTACTTTGATTAACTGAACTTAATTTATCTTGAACTTAGTCTTAATAGTTTTGCATATCTATGTTGTAGATCAATGCCCCGTGCTACCGTTCCCCTGAATTTTAAAGAGTTCCTAGAGAAAGCTAAGTTGAAAGATGATGGTAGCAACTACACGGACTAGGTCCGTAACTTGAGGATTATCCTCATTACTGCACAGAAGAATTATGTCCTTGATGCACCGCTAGGTGACACGCCTGCTGAAGGAGCTACTATAGATGTTGTGAATGTCTGGCAGGCTCGACCTGATGACTACTCAATAGTTCAGTGTGCCATGCCTTACGAGAACCAGGACTTCAAAGACGATTTGAACGTCACCGAGCATATGAGATGTTCCAAGAGCTGAAGTTGATCTTTCAAGCTAATGCCCGGCTTGAGAGATATGAAGTCTCCAACAAGTTCTATAGCTGCAAGATAGAGGAGAACAGTTCTGTCAGTGAACACATACTCAAAATGTCTGTGTACCATAACCACTTGACTCAACTGGGAATTGATCTTCCAGTTGAGAGTGTTATTGATAGGGTTCTTCAATCACTGCCACCAAGATACAAAGGCTTCGTGATGAACTATAATATGCAACAGATGACGAAAACGATTCCCGAGCTCTTCGCAATGCTTAAGGCCACAGAGGTAGAAATGAAGAAGGAGCATCAAGTGTTGATGGTTAACAAGACCACTAGTTTCAAGAAAAAGGGCAAGGGAAGGAATGGGAACTTCAAGAAGAATGGCAAGCAAGTTGCCGCTCTCGTGAAGAAGCCCAAAGCTGGACCCAAGCCTGAAACTGAGTGCTTCTACTGTAAAGGGAATGGTCGCTGGAAGCGGAACTGCCCCAGATACTTGGCGGATAAGAAGGATGGCAAAGTGAGCAAAGGTATATTTGATATACATGTTATTTATGTGTACCTTACACTACAAAAAAAGACACATCCGAGACATTTTGGGCCGAATGATTTTTTTTCTGTCATGCTTATGACACTTCTATGACGATAATTGTGACAAAACCTGATAGCATCATAGATGTGGTGGGCTCCTACTTCTATGACAAAAAATAATGACAGAAAATGGGCTTTTCGTCCTGGGCGGGCCGGAGACGCAGCTGCATTACATTCTTTGGGCTGTCCATGATGGAAAAAACATGGTAGAAGCGAGGGCGAGGAAAATATCGGGGAGTTCCCGATTACGGTGGGTGGTCGGGGCCGAGCGATGCACAGAGGTTTGCGTGTTTCTCTTGTACACGTACGCGCGTGTGTGCGAGGCGTTGCGCTCTAACTGAACCCAAGTGAGGCGTTGGGCTCTAATTGAACCCGAGCGATTGCACTAGGAACGTTACTGAACCCCAACCGATCCCTTGCTGTTAACTGAACCCGAGTGATTCCTTCACTACTGCCACTAACTGAAGCCGATCGAACCCTACTGCCTCCTTCCCTTGATGAACAATGAGCGTTGTTGGGGGGGGGGTCGGATGAACAGTTCCTAGTGGGGGTTGGATGAACAGGACCCCGTGGTAGTAGAGGTCATTGCCGCTGGATGAACAAGACCCCAACCAAGCCGGTTGGGGGTGGATGAATAGGACCCCGTGAATGGCTGGATGAACAGCACCCCGTGGATGGCTGGTTGAACAGTAGCCGGTGGAGGCCTGGATGAACAGTAGCCCATGGAGGGGAGGTTGAACAGGACCCCGTGGAGAGGACTAGTTGAACAGTAGCCAGTGGAGGAGCGGTGGAGGCTGGATGGACAGTAGCCCATGGATGAACAGTCGTAGGTGGAGGCTGGAGGAGGTTGACGGTGGATGAACAGTAGCCCGTGGAGGCTGGAGGAGGTCGACGGTTGAGATGAACAGTGTACTATGGATTCCTGTTTTGCGGTACGCCACACCCCTCCCGATGAACACGACCCCCGTTTCAACCGTAGGAGGTCCAAGAGAAGTCTGTTTCTTCCTTTTTGCGGTATGCCAGACCCCTCCCGATGAACAGGATCCTGCTTCGACCGTGGCCGGTCGAACACAAGGCCGTTTCCTCCGTTCTGTGGTACGCCAGGCCTCGTTTCGATCGGTTGTTCTGTCCAAGCCGGTTGGCTCCTATGAAGACGACGACGCAGTTTCTCTGTTCCGACCCAGCCATGTACACGAGCCATGGCCGTACATATGCACGAGTAGGCATTCGAGACCCCGCTGTACATATGTGCGAGTAGGCATTCGAGACCCCGCCGTATGTACACGAGCCCTGGCCGTATTTAGTTTCTTGCACCCTGGCTGTATGTACGTGTACATGCTACGTGTGCGCCTCTAATACGACACGTGCCCTTCCTTACTCGGCACGGTTCATCGCTGCAGCCTACAGATGTCGGATGTGGGGTTCCGGCAAACCCTTCAGGTTCGAACACTGGGGTGCGCGCGAAGTCTTTTCCTCCCACCGATCTACGCCCTAGCTCGCTAAGATCTCATGGACGAACTCGTAACATAGAAAGACACAAGATTTATACTGTTTCAGGCCACCGTTGTGGTGTAATACCCTACTCCGGTGTGGTGGTGGTGGATTGCCTCTTGGGCTGATGATGAACAATACAAGGGGAAGAACGGCCTCCTGAGGTTGAGGTGTTCTTGTGCTTGGCTACTTGTGTGTGTGGGGATAATCTTCCGGCTCCCCTTGCCTATGGTGGTGGCTAGTCCTATTTATAGAGGCCCTGGTCCTCTTCCCAAATATTGAGTGGGAAGGGAGCCAACAACGGCGGGCTAATTTGAAGGGGGCAGCTAGTACAAGCCATCCTGACAAAAGTAGTCTTCGCCTGCCAAAGGCTCTGGTGGTGACGCCGTCTTGGGCTCCATGATGACCTCCGTCTTGCCGTCCTTCTGGTCCTGGTCTTGTTGCACCGATATGGTAACCTTTGCCAGATGCTTCGGTACTCCTCGCCTGCGCTGGCCTCCTTAGCACCAAAGAGGATACAAGGACACTGCGCACGCTGGCTCCCCGCCTGGTGTCGATCGTCATGGCTCACGTCACGAGAGCCTCGTGAGGTTTTCCTCGCGTTGACATCTCCGCTCCTCGTGAGGCTGCCCGACTAGGCCACTCCAGAGGAGGTATTGTGTCATCCGCCACGCGAGGCTTGGCCCCTCGCAAGGGTCTTGGATGCCTTGTTGATGAAGATGGGTCGTATGGCCTGCTGGCTTAGCCACGCAGCGGGCCACAGGCAGGCAAGTCTGGGGACCCCCGTTCCCAGAACGCCGACAATAGCCCCCGAGCCCATGGTGCGCTCCGGCTTGGCTTCATGGAGAAGCCAAGGGTCAAGTACGGAGCACCGCGGGCCCCCAAAAGCATGCGGCCTCGGTTGAGGCATGGTGGTTGATTGGACGTGGGTGTCTCCACTTCCCCATGCTGCCTCGGCAACTACACGACTTGACAAGTCCCTGCGACATGCAAGGAAAACCATCATTACCTGCAATCGTGAGAGGTGCCGGCTGGCCTTCTCTTGCTATAAACAGGGAGGGGGCTGAGCCCCCGTTGCCCATATCTTCCTTGCTCGCTTGCTTCTTCCTCCATGCTCCACTACTAACATCAATGGCGCCTATCAGAAGGTTCTCCGCCGAAGAAAAGGGGAAGGCCCCCCGAGATGACCCGGAGCCACTTCTGCCGAAGAAAAGGGCGATCCACCACCAAGACGAAGCAGCGATGCAGGTGGTGACAAGGCCTTGGTGCAAGCGGCCTCCCCCAAGGTATCCGCTACCCCTGTATGCCCAAGCCAAGGACTCAGGAAGGTGGAGCGACGAGCAGCGCCGCCGGCACCGCGCCCGGGGTCACCGCGCCGCGGCGACGCGCGCCGTCGCTCCAGGAATCCACGCCGCGGACTGCTTGCGCGAGCTGGTGCTGTGGGCGCCGATGCCCCCAAGCTCTTGGATCTGGTTCCCGCGGTTCTTCTCCGACGTGATGCCGCCGAGGGGGCCTCTCGAGCTCTGGTTGCAGCACGCCGACTGCGGCGCTCCGGCGACTGGAGCGGAGATCGAAGCGGTCCCGACCGGCAAGATCTTCATGACTCGTGGCTGAGGCGAGATCGCGAGGGGCGCCCTCGCGATCCACCTTGAGTACGACGGTGTCTCCACGCTCTTATTCAAGGTCTTCGATGCGAGGGCCGCCGCCTGAGTGCTGCTCCAAAGAGGAGCGTGAGGCTGACGCGCGCTCCGCTCGCGACCACTCCAGCAGCAGTAGCCCTTGGGAGTCCGGCATCTCTCTTGAGCTCTACGAGACTCCGGAGACAAGCGACGACAGCTACGTGCCCCTGAGCTCTCGCCGCGCTTGGAGCGGTGCTGCCACATCCGGCTGTCGCCGTCGCTGATCTGGATGGGGTTGGCGCCGGCCTCCCGTGGCCCACTGTTGATGATGGCGTCTGCCACGGGGGGTGTAGATAGGATCCTCCTTAGTTTTAGCTTTTGTTTCTTGCGAAGAATCATGAAGCGCCCCGTGGGGGCATGTAAGGGTCTGTAATGTCTTTTGTGCTTACCTTCCCTTTTATGAAGATTTGATGAACGCACATCCTGTTGAGGCTCGGTCCCCTCTTTCTTTCCTCGCGATAGCTTGTTGCTCTACGCCGACAGGTCCCGGTCCCCAGGCAGGCTACAGCCGTCGCTGGTATGCCAGGTCGCGTGCCATGGTCAAGGCCAGGAGGTGTACGGCCCGAGGTCCAGTAAGAGCCCCTGAGGCGCGATGCTCAGGAGGCCCCCCTTAGCGCTCAAGGGAGTTGACGTGGCCGCAACGGGATTGCGACAAGGCGTGAGCGTCCATAAGGCCCAGACATTTAGCCGATCCGAGGGCGAGACTTATATTGTGAACTTCGTGGCGATTCTTGACGCTGCGCTGGGGCTGCGCGCCAACTTGTGCGGCATAGCCAGGCCGACCCATACAAGTTTCCCTCCTCCCATGATCTCCTTAGTGCTCAGCATCCTTAGGTCCCAGCCCTTGACCGAGCTCAGCGGCCGCTGGTATGCCAGGTCGCGATGCCGTGGTCAAGGCCAGGGGGTGAGGGCTGGAGAGCCAGTAAGAGCTCCTGAGTCGATGCTCAGGAGCCCCCCTTTTAACCGCAAGCGAATTGCATGAGAGAAAAGGAGACTCGCAGTGCCGCCTGCTATCCTCCCCGCGGGGTTCCTGTGAACTGGCAAAAGAAGAACATGGTTTGCCATTACAGCCGTCAGCCTGCCACTGGTTGGTCCGAATGAAGTGAAGGCACTGAGGGCCTGGTGAGGTGACGTGCGCGGGGCGTGCCGCGAGCCAGAGCTCGACCGCTCAGGTTTGTCGACGTGGCAGGGACGGACCCATGCGCCAGCGCCGTGCCTGTGAGGAGGCCCCGTGGGAGGCGATGATCGAGCAAGTGATAACCGTAGGCAGGTTAAGCAGGGAAGGCAAATCAGCTTGGGTAAATGCAGGAAGATACATGCCACTGGGTCCGGCACGAGCGGCTTGGGGATGATGCAACCCAAGGTGCGCCCCCAGCAAGGTAAGATAAAGACATAAGAAGATGGGATACATGCCGTAGGGACGGACCCACACGACCTAGGAATAATGCAGCCCAAGGGGCGCTCCCAGCTTAACGAGCTTGGAAGATGTCACCTGGTTCTGTAGATGAAGCAGAGTTGGCGCACCTGAAGGCGTGCGTTGAAGAAATGACTCCTCATGAGCCACCAGAGCCCTGAGCCTCAGGAGGCTCTGGGGGATCAGGCGGCTGATAACCCACAAGTATAGGGGATCACAACAGTTTTCGATAAGTAAGAGTGTCGAACCCAACGAGGAGCTAAAGGTAGAACAAATATTCCCTCAAGTTCTATCGACCACCGATACAACTCTACGCACGCTTGACATTCGCTTTACCTAGAACAAGTATGAAACTAGAAGTACTTTGTAGGTGTTGTTGGATAGGTTTGCAAGATAATAAAGAGTACGTAAATAAAAAGTAGGGGCTGTTTAGATATAGAAACAATAAAGTAAATATAGCGAGTGTGGAAAAGTGGTGGTAGGAGTTGTGAAATTGTCCCCTAAGCAATTGACTACTTTACTAGACCGATAGCAAGTATTATGTGGGAGAGGCCACTGCTAGCATGTCATCCCTGAGTTGGAATTCTATGCACTTACGATTGGAACTATTAGCAAGCATCTGCAACTACTAATGTTCATTAAGGTAAAATCCAACCATAGCATTAAGATATATTGGTCCCCCTTCAATCATGCATGCATCAATTTCTATGCTAGGTTGAAGCTTCTGTCACTCTTCCCTCCAATACATAGTCCTATCAACATACAACTAACCCTAGGGTGTGATCCACGCGCGCAATCATATGATGGGCACCAAAGGACAACAACATAACACAAGAAAATTAAATCAATCATAGCGATTCATCAACCATCGATAGGACAACGAAAATCTACTCAAACATCATAGGATGGCAACACATCATTGGATAATAATATGAAGCATAAAGCACCATGTTCAAGTAGAGGGTACAACGGGTTGCGGGAGAGTGGACCGCTGTAGATAGAGGGGGGGAAGGTGATGGAGATGTTGGTGAAGATGGTGGAGGTGTTGGTGTAGATCGCGGTGATGATGATGGCCCCCGGTGGCACTCCGGTGCCACCGGAAGCGAGGGGGAGAGAGCCCCCCTCCTTCTTCTTATTCCTTGACCTCCTCCCTAGATGGGAGAAGGGTTTCCCCTCTGGTCCATGGCCTCCATGGCACGAGAGGGGTGAGAGCCCCTCCGAGATTGGATCTAGCTCTCTGTCTCTCTCTGTTTTTGTGTTCTCTCCTGGCTCTGTTTCATCGTTTCATGTATATATGGATATCCGTAACTCCAATTGGCCTGAAATCTTCGCCGTGATTTTTTTCCAAAAATTAGCTTTCTTGCGGCGAAAGAAGGGCGTCTGTCGGATTTCGGGTTCCGGCAGACCCTTGAGGTTCGAACATTGGGGTGCGCACGGAGATCTCTCCCCTACCGATCTACATCCAATCTCCTCGCGTAATCTAAGTTGGAAACAATGAACAACACAAGGGACACAAGGTTTATACTGGTTCGGGCCACTGTTGTGGTGTAATACCCTACTCCAGTGTGTGGTGTGGTGGATTGCCTCAGGGGCTGATGATGAACAGTACAAGGGAAGAACCGCCTCGCGAGAGGTGTTCTTGAGGTGGGGCGATGAACTACTAGGGTGAGTTCAGTCGCCTCTCTCTCTCTCTACTAGGGTTCTACCAGGTCTCTGACCGTTTTTCTCGGTGTCTCTCTCTACTAGGGTTCTACCAGATCTCTGGTCGTTTTTCTCGGTGTCTCTACTCCGTGGTGGCTAGCTCTATTTATAGAGGCCCTGGGCCTCTCCCCAAATAATGAGCGGGAAGGGCGCCAACACTTGGCCATTTTGAAGGGGAACATATAGTACAAGTTATCCTGACCAAAGGTGGTCTTCGGCTGCCAAAAGCACTGGTGATGACACCGTCTTGGGCTCCACGGTGACCTCCGTCCTGCCGCTCTGCTGGTCTTGGTCTTGTTGCACCGGAATGGCAACCTTTGCCTGATGCCTTGGCCGATGCTTGCCCCCTTTGCACCAAAGGGGAAACAAGGACACTGCGTAGGCCGGCACCCGCCTGGCGCCCGCCTGGTCTCGATCGTCATGGCTTGCGTCACGGGTTCCTCGCGAGGTATCCCCGCCTTGATCTCTCCGCCTCCTCGCGAGCCTGCCGGATGAGGCTGCCTCTGAGGAAGCTTTCTGTCGTCCGCTCCGCGAGGCTTGGCCCCTCGCGAGGGTCTTGCTTGAGCTGATGAAGATGGGCCGTGCTGGTCCCCCACTTGAGCCACGCCGCAGGCAGGCAAGTCTGGGGACCCCCGTTCCCAGAATACCGACAGTAGCCCCCGGGCCCAAGGCGTGCCCGGGCTTGGCCTAGCAGGAGAGCGAAGGGGCAAGCGCGAAGCGCCGCGGGGCCTAACAGCCCGCGGCCTTGGGCGCCGCATGGCGATTGATTGGACGTGGGCGTATGCGCTCCCCACGATGCCTCGGCAACTGCACGACTTGACAAGTCCCTGCATGCAGAGAAAACAGTCATGATTACCTGCGATCGTGGTGCTCGGCGGTTGGCCTCCTCCGTCTATAAGTACGGGGCTGGGCGAGCCCCTTCAGTCCATCCCTTCCTGTTGCTCCTTCCCTTCTTCTTCCTTGTTCTTGCTTCTCCTCACGCCAATGGCACCAATCCGCCGGTTCTCTGCAGAAGAGAAAGGAAAGGCCCTCCGAGAGGGTCCTAACCCACTTCCGCCAAAGAAGCGGCTGGTCCTCCGCCACCGAGATGAGGGTGCTCAGCAGGAGGCACCGAGGCCCTGGTACGAGTGGCCGCCGGCTGGGTATCCGCTACCCTTGTACGCCCGCATCGTAGGTCCTGCGGGAGAAGGCGTCGAGAAACATCGACGGTGCCGCCGTCGACGCCGGCGAGTCACGGTGGTGCGCGTCGTTCCTCCTGGAGTCCACGCCGAACGCTCCTCTCGCGAGCTCGTGCTCCATGCCGCCATGCCTCCAAGATCTTGGATTCGCCTCCCTCCTTCCTTCGCCTTCGAGATGCCACCGAGCAGGGCTCTGGAGCTCTGGCTGTAGCACGCTGACTGCAGCACCCTTGAGACCGGAGCGGAGGTCGCGGTCGTCGCTCCGGGCAAGGTCTTCATGACCCGGGGCTGGGGCAAAATCGCCCGGGTCTCCCAGATGGTAGGGGCCCTCGTAATTCATCTTGAATACGACGGCGCCTCCCTGATGTTCTTCAAGGTCTTCGATGCTGAAGGACGCCGGCTGGAGTACTGCCCTAGGGAGAGCGGCAGGGGCGATGACCCAGCGAGGACCTGGCCTGCCCGTCAGCCCTCCAGCAGCTCCTCAGGCAGTAGCGGAGGAGCCGGGGAATTCAGTGGCTCCCTCGAGCTCCTCGCGACTCCGGAGATGAGCGACGATAGCTACAAGCCCCCGAGCTCGCGCGGTGCTTGGAGCGGGGCAGCTGCGTCCAGCCGCCGGCGCCACTGATCTGGATGGGGTTGGCGTCGACGTTGGGCAGCCCACTGTTGATGATGGCGTCCCCTGCGGCGGTGCGGGCGATCAGCGTTCCTTAGGATTAGAACTCTTGTTGCCCGTGAGGAATCGAAGCAACAACCCGTGGGGGTATGTAAGGCGTCTGCCATGTTTTTATGAATATTATATCCTTAATATGAATCAATGCGAGGTACTTGTCCTGTCTCAACTCGGCTCCCCTTTCTATCCTCGCGAGGACTTGGCGCTCTACGCTGACAGGTCCCAGTCCCCAGGCAGGCTTCAGCCGTCGCTGGTATGCCAGGCCGCGATGCTGTGGTCAAGGCCAGGAGGTGAGCGGCCCGAGGTCCAGTAAGAGCCCCCGAGTCGAGATGCTCAGGAGGTCCCCTTTAGCGCTCAAGCAGCCGTTGCTGGGCGAGAAAGGAAGGTGACGTCGCCGTGACAGAGCCGCACTGGGCGAGGGTTTTGCGCTGCGTTGGTCCAACTCTTGTAAGGGCGTGACTTATCTCTTGAGTTAGGTGTAGTTCCTCGATGAAGCACCTGGCCCGAGCGGTGGCAACTGAGGCGCTGCTGGGTTAGGTCCTCGCGAGCTTCTTCCCAGTCCCCCGCACTTTCCTTAATGCTCTACGTCCTCAGGTCCCGGCCCTCGAGTGAGCTCAGCCGCCGCTGGTATGACAAGTCGCGATGCCGTGGGTCAAGGCCAGGGGGTGAGGGCTGGAGAGCCAGTAGGAGTCCATGAGTCGCGATGCTCAGGTACCCCCCTTTTAACGTGCAAGCGGTCCGTGCCGGAGAGAGGGAGAGACAGCTCGCGATGTCCCTAGTGTTGCTCCTGGAGTAGGTCCTGCATACCAGTCATAAAGAGAAACAAGACCTGTTGTTACGGTTGCCCGCCAACCTTTGGTCGCTCCGGGGGAGTGATTGGGGCACTGAGGGCCTGGTGAGGTGGCGCCTTGCGGGGCTGCCGCGGCCAGAGCTCGACCACTCAGATTTTTCGGTGTTGCAGGGACGGACCCGTACACAGATGCCGTGCCAGAGCGAGCGGCTCTATAGGTAGGCGTCAATCGAGCAGGCGATTAGGTTTGGTATGTTAAGCACACAGGAGGAAATTCATTTTAAGTAGACGTGGAAAAGCAAATGCCGCAGGGCCAGGCCCGAGCAGCTCGGGGATGATGCAGCCCGAGGGGCGCCCCCAACAAGGTAAGTAAAGAGCATAAGCAAACGGATACATGCTGCAGGGACGGACCCACGCGACCTGGGAATAATGCGACCCGGTGGGCGCTCCAAGCTAAAAACGGAACTTAGAAAGATGTCACCTGGTGCCGTTGAAGATGGAGTGATGCTGAAGAAGTGGGCAACGCGCGATGAAGACGCCGACCCTCATGAGCCCCCAGGCCCAGGAATCTCGGGAGGCTCCGGGGGCACAGGTGGGTCTCCGAGGGCCATTTCCATCTCCGCCAGGACCGCATGATGCCTAACCTCCTGAGCCTCCAGAATGCTCCTCAGCAAGCGCTGATGAGCGGCGACCGCGTTCGGCAGGCCAAAAGGCATGCAGACATAGCTATGAGGTGGACCCTCGCAGTGCCCCACGCGCGAAGGCCAGAGGCACTCCTGAGACGCAGCTTGGTTGAGCCCTGGCACGTCGACGCAGACGCGCAGCACACCATCCTCGCCTGGATGTGGGGCCATGGTGGGCAAGCGGCGGCTGCCACGCATGACTCTCGACTCATGTAGCTCCTGAGTGTTGCTTGCGATGAACTCCTAAGGGTTTGGTCTTCCTTGCCTTGTACCTTCCTGAGGGAAACGCGCCTGGAAGCACCCCTCCAAATGGTGCCCGAGCGCCTCCCTCGCGACCTTGGCAAAGTCAGTGGCTCTCCAAGAAGCTGAGCCCTACCCGAGGAGGGCGCCGGGAGTGCCTTCCTATGCGAGATAGGGTGGCGCTCCCTGGTTGGGCGCAGGTCCTAACCCAACACCTCCAGAGGCGCCTGCCTCCTGATGGCTTGGGCCAGGCGATGCCTTCTTCTTCTTGGGGGTCGCCTCAGGAAGTCTTCCGTTTCTGCGGTCCGGGTCTTTGATTGCTGCAGCTTGGAACGCACGCTCAAGTGAACACACTGCGTCCCTTTCTTCACAGGGTACGGTGATGACTCCACCGCTTCCTGGCATCTTGAGGACATTGTATCCATGGTGAGTCACTGCCATGAACTTGGCCAGGGCCGGGTACCCGAGGATGGCGTTGTATGGCAGATGGATGTGGGCGACGTCGAAGTCGATGAGCTCGGCGCGGTAGTTGTTGCGCTGCCCGAAGGTGACTGGAAGGCGAACCTGCCCTATCGGAACAGTGGAACCATCAGTGACTCCTGAGAAGGGCTTGGTTAGCTGAAGCTGATCGTACGACACTTGGAGATTATCGAACGTCTCGACGGACAGGATATTGAGTCCTGCTCCATCGTCAATGAGGGTCCTGGGGACCTGCACGTTGCTCATGACTGGGGAGAAAAGCATCGGGAGGACTCCGGCCATTGCCGCACACTTGAGCTGAACGTGATAGCACACGCGGACCACCTGAGAGGGCGCGTGGCCTCAAGCTTGGGGAGGACTGCATTCACCTCGCGAGCAAACTGCTTGAAGATACGCTATGAGGCTGGGGCCTGCGCGCCACCCAAGATGCAAGCGATTGCGCGCGGCTCCTGGAAGCCCCCAGCCCCCTCATCCTAATGTTGGTCTTCATTCCTCCTTGGCGGTTGCGGCAGAGGAGGAAGGCCTGCGTTGCCGCGCGGGCGATCCTCACGAGGCTGATCTCTCCAGCCTCCCTCGCGAGGCTGGTTCTGCCAGTGATCCTCGCGAGGTCGGTCACGCCACCCTTGGCGAGGGCCACGGTCTTCCCATCATCCGCCACCTCTTCCTCCTCCTCGGCCATAGCCCCTGTCGTTGCGCTCGTGGTGTCGGCAGACACGTCCATCTCTCACGGCCCTGATCTCTTGACATTCGTCGGTGTTGTGGGTGTGGAGGTCGTGGTACACGCAGTACCGGCTGCCCTTGGATGACTCGGGCTGATCCCTGCCTCGCTTGGTGTCTGGCTCCGCTGCAAGCACGACAGCCCCCTTGCGCTTCACGTCCTTGGCCTTGGGCTTCTTCTCTTCTGGGTCGGCAGCCGGGAGTTCGAGGAGTGAAAGGCACCCTTCGTCAGCCCTGGCGCACTTGGTCGCCAAGTTGAATAGCTCCAGGGATGTGCACAGGTCTTCATGGATTGCTAGCTCCTCCTTCATCTTGACGTCGCGTACGCCATCGGAGAAGGCCGAGATGATGGCTTGTTCAGTCACCTGGGGATCTTGAGGCGAGCGTTGTTGAAGCGCTGGATGTATTTCTGTAGGGTTTCCCCTTGCTGCTGCTTGATGCGGCGCAGATTGCTCACGGCCGGGGGCCAGTCGCGAGTGCCCTAGAAGTTGGCGATGAAGCGAGTGTGCATATCGTCCCAGGAGGAGATTGTGCCAGGAGCCAGGTTCAGGAGCCAGGTGCGGGCCCCGTCCTTGAGCACCATGGGAAACCAGTTCGCCATGACCCTTTCATCTCCGTTGGTGGCTTCGATGCATAGCTCGTAGAGCTGCAGGAACTCCGCCGGGTCCGCCGTGCCATCATAGCGAGGGGCAGGTCAGGCTTGAACTTGCCTGGCCATGCGACGCCGCATAGCTCAGGGGTGAGGGCACGATAGCCTGCTGTGGCCAACGGTGCCTTTTGCTGGTACTAGGCTTGCTCCTAGGGATTACCGCGCGCCGCCGCTTGGAGCAGAGCGGGGTCTTGGCGTGGAGGTGCAGGGACGCGATCTTGGCACGCCGGCGCTGGGAGCGCGCGAGCACCTTCTTGGGGACGAGGGATCTCTTGGCAGCTCCTTTCTTGCTGCGCAGGCGCCGGACGTGGAGGGTCTCACCCTGGGGCTGCGCGCCTTGGAGCCAGGGCGCCTCCTTGGGGAGGAGGCGATGGAGGCACCTCCTGATCCTCGCCTCCTGCGCGGAATGGAGGGCGAGGCAGCGAGAGGGACGACAAGGGGGAGCCCCCTGCGACGCTGACGAGCTCGGTGATGCGGGCGAGCCAGTCTTCGTAGCGGTCATCGACGGGGCGATAGTGCAAGAGCTCTCTTGCCAGGAGCAGCGCGGCGTGCGCGTCCGTGGGGGCTCGATGGGCGTGGGACGATGAAGCGGCTGGAGTCAGCGACAGTGTGGCAGTGCGGCCTTCCCGCCGTACTGAAGGATGCTGGGACGAGGCCTGCTGCTCGTTCCCCGCCGGGCCGGTGGCGGCGTTGGCGGCAGGCGACGGGGAACGACGAGGGCGTCCACCGACGGGCGCCGTCTGGGCGACGCGGGTGGCGAGAGCAGCACGGCACTCAGCACGAGCCCAACGAGCATCAGCCATGGACACGACAGAAGATCACACGCGAACAGCGGAAGAAAGATTCCGGTGCACCCCTACCTGGCGCGCCAAATGTCAGATTTCGGGTTCCGGCAGACCCTTGAGGTTCGAACACTGGGGTGCGCGCAGAGATCTCTCCCCTACCGATCTACGTCCAATCTCCTCGCGTGATCTAAGCTGGAAACAACGAACAACACAAGGGACACGGGGTTTATACTGGTTCGGGCCACCGTTGTGGTGTAATACCCTACTCCAGTGTGTGGTGTGGTGGATTGCCTCAGGGGCTGATGATGAACAGTACAAGGGAAGAACCGCCTCGCGAGAGGTGTTCTTGAGGTGGTGCGATGAACCGCTAGGGTGAGTTCAGTCGCCTCTCTCTCTCTCTACTAGGGTTCTACCAGGTCTCTGACCGTTTTTCTCGGTGTCTCTCTCTACTAGGGTTCTACCAGATCTCTGGCCGTTTTTCTCGGTGTCTCTACTCTGTGGTGGCTAGCTCTATTTATAGAGGCCCTGGGCCTCTCCCCAAATAATGAGCGGGAAGGGCGCCAACACTTGGCCATTTTGAAGGGGAACATATAGTACAAGTTATCCTGACCAAAGGTGGTCTTCGGCTGCCAAAAGCACTGGTGATGACACCGTCTTGGGCTCCACGGTGACCTCCGTCCTGCCGCTCTGCTGGTCTTGGTCTTGTCGCACCGGAATGGCAACCTTTGCCTGATGCCTTGGCCTATGCTTGCCCCCTTTGCACCAAAGGGGAGACAAGGACACTGCACAGGCCGGCGCCCACCTGGTCTCGATCGTCATGGCTTGTGTCACGAGTTCCTCGCGAGGTATCCCCGCCTTGGTCTCTCCGCTTCCTCGCAAGCCTATCAGATGAGGCTGCCTCTGAGGAAGCTTTCTGTCATCCGCCCCGCGAGGCTTGGCCCCTTCCAAGGCTCTTGAGCTTGAGCTGATGAAGATGGGCCGCGCTGGGCCCCCACTTGAGCCACGCCGCAGGCCGCAGGCAGGCAAGTCTGGGGACCCCCGTTCCCAGAACGCCGACAGCGTCAACCACCTTACAGGTGGGTCACGAGGGTCAGGGGCGCGCCCTAGTGGGGGCAACCTCGTCCCACCTCGGACACTTGTTCGCTTTGATTTTTCTTCCAGATTTTCCAAATATTCTGAAAAGTATCTCCGTCCGTTTTTATCCCGTTTGGACTCTGTTTGATATGGATATTCCGCGAAACCAAAAATATGCAACAGACAGGAACTGGCACTGGGCACTGGATCAATATGTTAGTCCCAAAAATAGTATAAAAAGTTGCCAAAAGTATATGAAATTTGAATAATATTGGCATGGAACAATCAAAAATTATAGATATGACGGAGACGTATCAGCATCCCCAAGCTTAATTCCTGCTCTTCCTCGAGTAGGTAAATGATAAAAAGATAATTTTTGATGTGGAATGCTACCTAGGATAATCTTGATCATATGTCTAATCATGGCATGAATATTAAGATACGAGTTATTCAAAGCAACAATCTATCATTTGACATAAAAACAATAATACTTCAAGCCTACTAATAAAGCAATCATGACTTTTCAAAATAACATGGCCAAAGAAATTTATCCCTACAAAATCATATAGTCTGGCTATGCTCCATCTTCTTCACACAAAATACTCACATCATGCACAACCCCGATGAAAAGCCAAGCAATTGTTTCATACTTTTGACGTTCTCAAACCTTTTCAACTTTCACGCAATACATGAGCGTGAGCCATGGACATAGCACTATAGGTGGAATAGAATGGTGGTTGTGGAGAAGACAAAAAGGAGAAGATAGTCTCACATCAACTAGGCATATCAACGGGCTATGGAGATGCCCATCAATAGATATCAATGTGAGTGAGTAGGGATTTCCATGCAACAGATGCACTAGAGCTATAAGTATATAAAAGCTCAAACTGAAACTAAGTGGGTGTGCATCCAACCTGCTTGCTCATGAAGACCTAGGGCATTTGAGGAAGCCCATCGTTGGAATATACAAGCCAAGTTCTATAATGAAAATCCCCACTAGTATATGAAAGTGATAACTCAAGATACTCTCTATATGAAGAACATGGTGCTACTTTGAAGCACAAGTGTGGCAAAAGGATAGTAACATTGCCCCTTCTCTCTTTTTCTCTCATTTTTTTGTTTTTTTGTAGGCTTCTTTGGCCTCTCTCTCTTTTTTGGGGGGCTTCTTTTGCCACTTTTATTTTGATAACCTCACATGGGACAATGTTCTAATAATGATGATCATCACACTTTTATTTACTTACAACTCAATATTACAACTCGATATCTAGAACAAAGATATGACTCTATATGAATGCCTCCAGCGGTGTACCGGGATCTGTAATGATCTAACGTAGCAATGACATCAAAAAACGGACAAGCCATGAAAACATCATGCTAGCTATCTTACGATCATGCAAAGCAGTATGACAATGAATGCTCAAGTCATGTATATGATGATGATGGAAGTTGCATGGCAATATATCTCGGAATGGCTATGGAAATGCCATGATAGGTAGGTATGGTGGCAGTTTTGAGAAAGATATAAGGTGGGTTTATGGTACCGGCGAAAGTTGTGCGGTACTAGAGAGGCTAGCAATGATGGAAGGGTGAGACTGCGTATAATCCATGGACTCAACATTAGTCATAAAGAACTCACATACTTATTGCAAAAATCTATTAGTCATCGAAACAAAGTACTACGTGCATGCTCCTAGGGGGATAGATTGGTAGGAAAAGACCATCGCTCGTCCCCGACTGCCACTCATAAGGAAGACAATCAATAAATACCTCATGCTCCAACTTCGTTACATAATGGTTCACCATACGTGCATGCTACGGGAATCACAAACCTCAACACAAGTATTTCTACAATTCACAACCACCCACTAGCATGACTCTAATATCACCATCTTTATATCGGAAAACTATTGCAAGGAATCAAACATATCATATTCAGTTATCTACAAGTTTTTTGTAGGATTCTATGACTAACCATGTGAATGACCAATTCCTGTCATCTCTCTAAATAGATATAAGTGAAGCAAGAGAGTTTAATTCTCTCTACAAAAGATATGCCCGTGCTCTAACAAATCTAAGTGAAGCAAAAGAGTATTCTACAAATGGTGTTTTTCTATGTAAAGAGAAACAGGCAATCCAAACTTCAAATGATATAAGTGAAGCACATGAAGCATTCTATAAAGCCACACTCAAAAGATATAAGTGAAGTGCAATGAGAATTCTATAAATAAACCAAGGACTATCTCATACCAGCATGGTGCATAAAAGAAAAATGAAAACTAAATGCAAAAGACTCTCCAAGATTGCACATATCGCATGAACGAAACGACTCCTAAAACATACCGATACTTGTTGAAGACAGAGGGGATGCCTTCCGGGGCATCCCCAAGCTTAGACGCTTGAGTCTCCTTGAATATTTACTTGGGATGCCTCGGGAATCCCCAAGCTTGAGCTCTTCCCTCTCTTCCTTCTTCTCACATCGAGACCTTCCCGATCATCGAACACTTCATCCACACAAAACTTCAACAGAAAACTCGGTAAGATCCGTTAGTATAATAAAGCAAATCACTACTCTAAGTATGGTTGCAAACCAATTCATATTTTTTTCATTGTGTCTACTGTAGTATAACTTTTTCATGGCTTAATCCACTAATATAAATTGATAGTTTCATCAAAACAAGCAAACTATGCATCAAAAACAGAATCTGTCTAAACAGAATAGTCTGTAATAATCTGAACATTCACCATACTTATGATACTTAAAAAATTCTACAAAAATTAGGAAAAATAAAAAATTTGTATAGTAAGACAGTGCAAAAATAATCAGAACTATTTGACGTTCCAGCTAAAAACGTAAAATCACGCACTACAGCCAAAGTTTTTGTCCTGCACCGTACAAACCATCAAGCAAATGAAAACATCCTAAAGGCAAACCTTGGCACATTATTTTTATATTTAAACTTTATAAAAGCACACAATAGAAATAAATGACTCTCTAAAACTTCCGGGTTGTCTCCCTGGCAGCGCTTTCTTTAAAGCCATTAAGCTAGGCATATAGTGCTCAAGTAATGGATCCACCCGGATCCCAAGGTATATCAAAGCCAATTTTAATTAACAATGATTTGTAATTTAGTGGTGAGCACAAGGTAACATATATCATGTAATGACAAAGTCTAACTCTCTTCCTATCCATCGGCATGTCATAAAAGAACAATTCATGCACACAAAGTAAAGGCCAATGCATAGTATAAACAGTTTCTTGCAATTTTATCATATTGGAAGCATAGAGAGGTGGAGATATAGTTCCTCTCTCATAATAATTGCAATTAGGAGCAGCAAGCACATGCATATTATATCTATCAAAATCATCATGTGTAGTAGTAAAAGGCAACCCATCAATATAATCCTTAATAAGGGCAAACTTCTCTGATATAGTGTAGTTTGGAGAATTCAAAAAGATAATAGGACTATCATGCGTGGGTGCAATAGCAACAATTTCATATTTAACATAAGGAACTATAGCAAGTTCATCTCCATAAGCATAATTCATATTGGCATCTTGGCCACAAGCATCATCAAAAAGGGATATTTCAAAAGAATCCAAGGGATCATAGCAATCATCCTTCGGTAAGCACAAAGGGGAATTAAACAATGTATGAGTTGGAGAGTTACTCTCATTAGAAGGTGGGCACGGGTGATCAATCCGCTCTTCCTCCTTTTGTTATTCGCTCTCTTCCTCATCTTTTTCATCCAATGAGCTCACAGTTTCATCAATTTCTTCTTCCATAGATTCCTGCAAAATATTAGTCTCTTCTTGGACAGCGGATACTTTCTCTTCTTGGGCATCATAATTCTCATAGCAACATTTGAGGATAGCTAAAGTTTCAGATCTATAAACAGCATCATCAAAATCTTCAAACTCTTTACACATAGATTCAATTTCATAAGCACCCATAAAAGCAACAAATTCTTCTATTTTTTCCACATCATAGTAATCATATATACCATTAGCATAAGAAGCTAAGGTTTTATTATCATTGAATTTGCATGAAAAGGGAAGGTGTGGAGCCTTCATCCTGAGCAACAAGTATAATCATAACTCACGCATAATTGCCAAGCATACCACTTCAATATATGAATTTGATCCCATAATAGTTTCCCTTTTTGTGTCAAGCGATAATCCCTAAAGTATTCTCATTGATCCAACGTTACTCCCATTACATAATTGAATGGGGTTTTCTCAGGATTATTAAAGTAGTACATAATATCTTTCACATAACCAACATCGAGGTTTTAGGAGGTTCCCCATCTCCATAAGCAGCAAGTACACCTAATTTTTTGGTATTTCGTGTTCCATATCCATAACTCAAGATAGAGAACAACTAAGAACAACAAATAAAAATTACTTAGTGATAAAGCAAACAAGCACACACGAGAATATTCATCGCACGCTATTGCTCCCCGGCAACGGCGCCAGAAAAAGGTCTTAATAACCCACAAGTATAGGGGATCGCAACAGTTTTCGATAAGTAAGAGTATCGAACCCAACGAGGAGCTAAAGGTAGAACAAACATTCCCTCAAGTTCTATCGACCACCGATACAACTCTACACACGCTTGACGTTCGCTTTACCTAGAACAAGTATGAAACTAGAAGTACTTTGTAGGTGTTGTTGGATAGGTTTGCAAGATAATAAAGAGTACATAAATAAAAAGTAGGGGCTGTTTAGATAAAGAAACAATAAAGTAAATATAGCGAGTGTGGAAAAGTGGTGGTAGGAGTTGTGAAATTGCCCCTAAGCAATTGACTACTTTACTAGACCGATAGCAAGTATTATGTGGGAGAGGCCACTTCTAGCATGTCATCCCTGACTTGAAATTCTATGCACTTATGATTGGAACTATTAGCAAGCATCTGCAACTACTAATGTTCATTAGTTTAAAACCCAACCATAGCATTAAGATATATTGGTCCCCTTTCAATCCCATATGCATTAATTTCTATGCTAGGTTGAAGCTTCTATCACTCTTACCCTCCAATACATAGTCCTATCAACATACAACTAACCCTAGGGTGTGATCCACGTGCGCAATCATATGATGGGCACCAAAGGACAGCAACATAACCACAAGCAAATTAAATCAATCATAGCAATTCATCAACCACCGATAGGACAACGAAAATATACTCAGACATCATAGGATGGCAACACATCATTGGATAATAATATGAAGCATAAAGCACCATGTTCAAGTAGAGGGTACAATGGGTTAAGGGAGAGTGGACCGCTGTAGATAGAGGGGGGAAGGTGATGGAGATGTTGGTGAAGATGGTGGACGTGTTGGTGTAGATCGCGATGATGATGATGGCCCGCGGTGGCACTCCGGTGCCACCGGAAGCGAGGGGGAGAGAGCCCCCTCCTTATTCTTCTTCCTCCGTAGATGGGAGAAGGGTTTCCCCTCTGGTCCATGGCCTCCATGGCACGAGAGGGGCGAGAGTCCCTCCGAGATTGGATCTGTCTCTCTGTCTCTCTCTGTTTCTGCATTCTCTCCTCGCTCTGTTTCACCGTTTCGTGTATATATGGAGATCCGTAACTCCGATTGGCCTGAAATCTTCGCCGTGATTTTTTCCCCGAAAATTAGCTTTCTTGCGGCAAAAGAAGGGCATCAACCACCTTACAGGCGGGTCACGAGGGTCAGGGGCGCGCCCTAGGGGGGCGCCCCCCTACCTCGTGCCCACCTCGGACACTGGTTCGCGTTGATTTTTCTTCCAGATTTTCCAAATATTCTGAAAAGTATCTCCTTCCATTTTTATCCCGTGTGGACTCCGTTTGATATTGATATTCCGCGAAACCAATATGTTAGTCCCAGAAATAGTATAAAAAGTTGCCAAAAGTATATGAAAGTTGAATAATATTGGCATGGGACAATCAAAAATTATAGATACGACGGAGACGCATCAGAGGCTCCCTGAAGACCATCTCCATTCCCTCCAGGACGACACGGAACCTGGCGCCTCGAGCCGCCAAGTCACGCCGCATGGCGTGCTGATAAGCCGACGCCACGCTTGGCAAGCCGAACGGCATGCGAACGTAGCTGTGTGGCGGGCCCGCGCAACGGCCCACATGCGAAGCCAGAAGCACTCCTGAGACGCGACCCTGTTGAGCCCTGGGATGTTGATGCAGACACGCAGCTCAGCACCCTCGCCTGGGTGGTGAGCCGCGCCCTGTGAGCGGCTGTCGCCGCGCATGGCTCTTGCATCTTGCAGTTCCTGTGTGGTCTTGGAGATGAACTCCTGAGTGGTGGGCACCCCTTGCCCTATGTTCTCCTGAGGAAAATGTGCCATGTAGCATGCCTCCAAGTGGTGCCCAAGCGCCTCCCTCGCGAGGTTGGCAAGGCCTGAGGCCCTCCAGAAGAGATCCCCCGAGCCCTGCCCGAGGAGGGCGCTGGGCACGACTTCCTATGCAATGGAGGGAGGCGCCCCTGGGATGGACACTGATCTTGACGAGGCTCCTGCCGCGACGCCATCCTCCTGAGGTCCTGCGCGACGCAGCTTCTTCTTCTTGGGTTTGGCCTCCAGAGGGCCCTCACTTCTGCTGTCGGGGTCGTCGATTGCTGCAGCTTGGAAGGCGTGCTCAAGGGAGCACACCGCATCCCTTTCTTCACACGGGACCGTGATGACCCCACCACTTCCAGGCATCTTGAGGACGTTGTAGCCATCGTGGGTGACCTCCATGAACTTTGCCAGGGCCGGATACCCGAGGATGGGGTTGTACGGCAGGCGGATGTGCGCGACGTTGAAGTCAATGAGCTCGGTGCGGTAGTTGTCGCGTGTGCCAAGGGTGACAGGCAGGCGGACCTATCCTATCGGTGTGGTGGAGCCATCGGTCACTCCTGAGAAAGGTTTGGTAGGCTGAAGCTGCTCATATGGCACTTGGAGGTTGTCAAAAGTGTCGACGGACAGGACGTTGAGCCCTGCACCGCCGTCGATGAGGGTCTTGGTGACCTGCACATTGCTGATGATCGGGGGACACAACATCGGGAGGACGCCGGCGGTGGCCTCACAATTGAGCCGATCTGCCGAGTAAAAAGTGATGGCGCACTATGACCACTTGAGCAGGGGCACGGCCTCAAGCTCGGGGAGCACCGCGTTCACCTCACGAGCGAACCGTTTGAAGATGCGCTGAGAGGCTGGGGCCTGGGCGCTGCCCAAGATCCAGGCGATTGCACGCGGCTCCTGGAAGCCCCCAGCCCCCTCGTCCTGATGATGATCATCGTTCCTTCTTGGTTGCGGCACTGGAGGAAGACCGGCGTTGCTTTCGGGGCGATCCTCACGAGGCTGGTCCCTCCAGGCCCCCTCGCGAGGATGGTCTTGCCAGCGGTCCTCACGAGGCCTATCGCGCCATTCCTGGCACGGGCCACGGTTGTCCCAACGTCCGCCTCCACGTCCTCCTCCGCGGCCATAACCCCGGTTGCTGCGCTCGGGGCGTTGACCGTAGCGTCCTTCTCGTAGGGCTCAGAGCTCTTGGCAGTCACTGGTGTTGTGGGTGTTCAGGTTGTGGAAGGCGCAGAACGGTTAGCTGTTCTTGGATGACTCGGGCTGATCTCTGCCTCGTTTGGTGTCGGGCTCTGCAGCTAGCACTTCCACTTCCTTGCGCTTCACATCCATGGCCTTGGCTTTCTTCTCCTCTGTGCCTGCGACTGGCAGCTCAAGGAGGGAAAGGCACCCCTCCTCAGCTCTTGCGCACGTGGTCGCCAGGTTGAACAGCTCCTGGGACGTGCAGAGCTCCTCGTGGATAGCGAGCTCTTCCTTCATCTTGACGTCATGGACACCGTCGGAGAACGCGGAGATGATGGCCCCATCCGTGACCTTGGGGATCTTGAGGCGGCTGTTGTTGAAGCGCTGGATGTACTTCTGGAGGGTCTCCCCTGGTTGTTGCTTGATGCGGCACAGGTCGCCCGCGGCCGGCGGGCGGTCGCGAGTGCCCTGGAAGTTGGCGACTAAGTGGTCGCGCATCTCGTCCCAGGAGGAGATCGACCCATGCTGCGGGTTCAGGAGCCAGGAGCGGGCCCCATCCTTGAGAGCCATGGGAAACCAGTTTGCCATGACTTTCTCGTCGCCGTTGGCTGCTTCGATACTCAGCTCGTAGAGCTGTAGGACCTCCGCGCGGTCGGCGGTGCCGTCGTAGCGAGGAGGCAGATCCGACTTGAACTTGCCTGGCCAGGCGACGCTGCGCAGCTCGAGGGTGAAGGTGCGGCAGCCGACCGTAGTTATTGGGGCCCGCTTCAGAGGTGGAGCTTGGTCTTCACGAGGTCCGCGCGGCGCCACCGCGGGCGGCGCGCGGTCTTGACGAGGACGTGCGGGGAGCGCGGGTGCGGCTCCTCGCGGCCGAGGGATTTCTTGGCAGCTTCTCTATTCGCGCGCGGGCACCGGGCGTGGCGGATCACACCGCGGGGCCGCGCGCCTTGGTGCCAAGGCGCTGTCCTTGGGCTGGGGTGATGGAGGCGCACCTCGGGCCTCGTCGCCAGTGGCCGGCTGAGGGTGAGGCCGAGAGAGGGACGGCGCCGGGGAGGCCCCCGCAGCGCGGACGAGCTCGACGACGCGGTCAAGCCACTCCTCGTAGAGGTCATCGACTGGGCGGTAGCGCAGGATCTCGTTTGCGACAGGGAGTGCGGCCCACGCCTCCATGGGAGCGCGGTGTGCATGAGACGAAGAACCGGCCGGGGTCAGTGATGTAGTGGCAGTGCGACCGTCCTGCCGCACCGAAGGATGTAGCGAAGACGCTTGCTGCTCGTTCCCCACCGGGCCGGTGGAAGCGTTGGTGGCGGGAGACGGAGAACGACATGTTGGTCCGCCGATGGGGGCCATCTGAGAAACACGGGCGGTGAGGGCAACCCGACGCTCAGCTCAAGCACGGCAAACGTCCGCCATGGAGACAATGGAGCGACGGAGCAACGAACTGATGGAAGGGAGGCTACGACGCACCCCTACCTGGCGCGCCAAATGTTGGATGTGGGGTTCCGGCAAACCCTTAAGGTTCGAACACTAGGGTGCGCGCGAAGTCTTTTCCTCCCACCGATCTACGCCCTAGCTCGCTAAGATCTCACGGACGAACTCGACGAACTCGTAACATAGAAAGACACAAGATTTATACTGGTTCGGGCCACCATTGTGGTGTAACTACTCCAGTGTGGTGGTGGTGGATTGCCTCTTGGGCTGATGATGAACAATACAAGGGGAAGAACGACCTCCTGAGGTTGAGGTGTTCTTGTGCTTGGCTACTTGTGTGTGTGGGGATGATCTTCCGGCTCCCCTTGCCTATGGTGGTGGCTAGTTCTATTTATAGAGGCCCTGGTCCTCTTCCCAAATATTGAGTGGGAAGGGAGCCAACAACGGTGGGCTAATTTGAAGGGGCACAGATAGTACAAGCCATCCTGACAAAAGTGGTCTTCGCCTGCCAAAGCCTCTGGTGGTGACGCCGTCTCGGGCTCCACGATGACCTCTGTCTTGCCGTCCTTCTGGTCCTGGTATTGTTGCACTGATATGGTAACCTTTGCCTGATGCCTCGGTACTCCTCGCCTGCATTGGCCTCCTTAGCACCAAAGAGGAAACAAGGACGCTGCGCACGCTGGCGCCCGCCTGGTGTCGATCGTCATGGCTCACGTCACGAGAGCCTCGTGAGGTTTGCCTCGCCTTGACATCTCCGCTCCTCGTGAGCCTGCCCGACTAGGCCACTCCAGAGGAGGTCTTGTGTCGTCCTCCTCGTGAGGCTTGGCCCCTCGCGAGGGTCTTGGATGCCTTGTTGATGAAGATGGGCCGTACGGTCTGCTGGCTTAGCAACGCAGCGGGCCGCGGGCTTGCAAGTCTGGGGACCCCTGTTCCCAGAACGCCGATAGCAGATAGACCGATCGACCAGTATGTACGTACACGTTCACGAGCAGAAGACAACGCTACGTACGCTTCAACTAGGTGAGTCCCGACTGTTAGGGAGGATAAGGACGCACTTCCTTGCGTGCGAAGATGTAGTTGGTGGGTCCCAACAGTCAGGGGGCGAATCAATTTTTTTGCCCGTAATATGGACGCACTTCCTTGCATGTGAAGATGTAGCTGGTGGGTCCTAGCAGTCAGGGGGGAACGATTTTTTCATGAAATACGGTGACCCGTCCGGTGGGTCCCAGCTATAAGGTGGAGGAATCATTATTTTCCGCCTGATAAGGAGGCATTTCCTTGTGTGCGGCCATGGACCCAGCTGTCAGCCTCTCCATGTACGGTCCACTTCCAATGGATGTCGTTCATTGACCACGTTGGCCACGCCGCTCTGAGAGCACCAGGGCGGTGCGCGACGGTGAGGCCTAGCAAGGGGACAACGCGGAGCCGGGGAAGATGCGGCAGTGCATGCCCACGCAGAGAGGAGTATGAGGGTTCACTGGTTCGGCTACGGTGTGAGGCTGCCGTCGCCGTAGGGCCTGGCCAGCGGTGGGAGTAGTAGGGGGCGGTGAGGCCTCAGCGGCAGCACAGCCGACCACTAGAGGCAGGAGCAGGCGGTCTCGCCGGCGCTGGTTTGGGCAGCCCGTGCAAAAAGAGCAGCGATTGAAGAAGCAGCAGGACCGTTCGATTCAAATCCAATGGTCACTGCTGCTAGAATCATTTGTTGACTAAGTTGACAAAGCCCTGCATATGTGTCAACTTAGTAGGCCCACAGGTCAGCCTCCAAACTGGTGCTCCCCAGATGTCAGTGGGAGGAATCATTTTTTCGCGTAATAATGAGGCAGTTGATTGCATGCGGCCAGGCCAGCGGAGGGAGTAGGGTGGCCCGGTGAAGCCTACACGGCATCACAGCGGGCCACAAGAGGAGGGAGCAGGTAGTCCCGCCGGCACTGGTTTAGGCGGCTGGAGCAGGAAGATCAGAGATTGAAGAAGCATGTCGGCCGTTGTATGGACATCCAACAGTGACTGCAACTAGAATCGTCTGTTGACTGACAAAGCCTTGCGTAAACAAGTCAGCCTCGAAATCGGTGGTGTGTACAGCCCATTTGCTATTATTTTTATAACTTTTACTCATTTGCTAATTCATATGGAATTTATTGCAGCCCATTTTCCATTTTTAGAATTGCTGCCCATTTTCTGGTCAGTACCAGAGTTAAAAAATTGAACTAAAAGATGTGCGAACTTTTGAAAATTCACAAATTTTTTCTCGGGAACAAAATATTCTTAATCCAAAAATTAGTAGCCATACTAAAACAAATTTAAAAATAAATTAGTACTATGTCAGGCTAAAATCCAATGAAATATAAAATATCAGTGAAGAACAAAAACAAAAAAAGAAACTAATTTCCCATTTGCTATAATTTTTTTGGAATTTTAAAACCCTTTGATATTACTTTTAACAGATACTGGCCATACTCTTTGTTCAGGCCGGAACGCATCCCTCCTCATCTTGAAAGATTTGCAGCCCAGTAAGTTGGAGAAAATAAATAGGCCTAGCTCTTGGGTATTCTTCAAAAAGAAATAGTGGGCTACCTATATTCCCAAAGAAAAAACTACTGGACTGGTCATGTTGTTAGACGGGCCACAGAGACCGCACAACCCAGTTTATAGCCTGCTCCTCCAAACAAATCCTCAAAAAAAAAAGTTGTGCAATTTTGTCGTTAATTGACTATACGTTGAAAATGAGTGGGTCCCAGATATCAGCAGGGTGCATTAGAGTAAAAAACGAGGGGTACATCTGACTAGTAAAAGAGGCGCTTGCTTGTGTTCGGGAGTGGACCTGGTGGGTCTGTACTGTCATACTCATAACTACAGTCCTCTCCCGATTCACTATGTTGATAGGGCCGGACGGCGGCGCCGCGGTGAGCGCACCAAGGCAGAGGATAAAGTGTTGTCGCCAATGTGTTGGGCTGGGTTGGACATTCTTATTGAAAAAATAAAAATGGACCAGAACTATTTACGATGTTGACTACAATTTACATGGGTCCACTGGTTGCAAGGAGAAAATGGTGGGAGAAAAAAGACTCGTCACTATCTTTGCCTAAGAATAATATCGATTGAATGTAACAACACTACCATAGGAAATAATATCCTCCTGTTAAATCATGAATTTAAAGTACTGGTGCATGAGCATTTAGCTTTATTTATTTACTTATTTATGTCTAGGGGACCATGAGAATGTACCTGGACCGGATTCATGTGAGAGCCTCCCTTCCAGTTAATTATGGGCTCCTCTATTGGGCCTTCATCAGTGGGTTGCATGTTATCGACAAGTGGAAAATGTGTTCCGTACCAAAAATAGTATGCGCCACATACGGTACGGGGAACTAAAGGATCGGACCATGCAACAACTTCCAAAACATTGTGTTTGTCACTCTAACAACACATTTATTCAACCAACAGACGAAATATACTACTCACTGTACATTGAAAACAGCAGCAGCAACAACCAAGGCTAGGGTTGCAACAGAAGTAGTAAGTAGGCTAGAAGAGTAAAGACGCAAATCTCTCTTCCAAACCAAACATCAGCCATCATTACAAAAGGGCTACCAAAAAGAACAAGTGTATGCATCAAACTAAATAAAGATCCGACTACACCAAGTGTATGCATCTAACTAACTGGCTCAGTTAGACATTACTATTTATTAAGCTATGGAGATTGGCTGATGGCTTGAACCAGATGGGTGCCTAACGGGGGAAACTCTAGCCAGCAGGTTGAAGTCTGATACTTGCAAACCTCTCTCCTACTTTGGGCTGCTGAGCGTG
Source organism: Triticum urartu (assembly GCF_056163025.1). NCBI lineage: Eukaryota > Viridiplantae > Streptophyta > Magnoliopsida > Poales > Poaceae > Triticum > Triticum urartu. The sequence continues at coordinate 173,952,156 of NC_141874.1, read as the reverse complement.
GCGGCACATATCAGGATATGGTGCATGCAGAGACGCATGGTACATTGTGTACACACAGTTTTTCCTGATAAACGAACGCGCTGCCATCATGATCCTTGCTGTCGGTTATCTCCTAGTTAATCAGATAGTTCAGTCTGAGAAATAGAGAGCGTGTACCAAGGCTACTTACCAGCCTCCGGTCAAAAATTCCTGAAGGCCCAGAGAAGCTGGGACCTGCTCAAAGACCTTGCAGTGACTGTGATTGTATTTCGTGAAACAACACGTCTGGTACGTGCGAATGATCATCAATCGATCGCCATTGTCTGATCGAGCCAGGAACCACCTGCAACTATCATGCCACTTTTTTTGAAAGGTTCTGGGATTAGGAAGGGTAGGGACACCAGGCGGCCTACTACATCATATCGAGTTGGAGTCAAATAAAAAATGGCTCTTAATGTAGTCAATCTTAAAAATGGCATGTTATGAGCATGAATATTTTTTTGTAAATGTTGATAGTAATATAAGAAAGCCATCATGATATCATAAAAAAGTAACATACTACTGTAACAGCCGTTTGTAGCGATGACTGGAGTAGGCCAGCAATACGTCCAGCCATAGAAGGAGCCGATAGCATAAATGAAGCCCTTGTGTTCAATGGCATCAGAGAACCATGGAGGATATATGATCCTGCGACGGACGTGCAGATTTATCCACTTACCGCAGTGACCTGTCAGATAGGCGAGACCACAGTTGAAGAACGCAATTAGCCGGAAGTGTTTATAATTCGCAGATCTTGTGGGCACTTGGCAGATTACAACCTTGAGCGAATCAAACTTGGTATCATGTTGGCTACTGTAAGATTCCAAGTATTCTGGGCCATGGTGCCAAAGTAGTGCGATGTTAATCGAAGGAAGGGGGATCAATCACCAGGTGTAGACCTCCACAAGCATCCAGCTGCTGCAACCATCGACGAGCACCATCCAAGATGTGTGCATGCCGACCCAGTACATACCGTTAATGTAGTTGAGGGTGATAGGGATCGGATCACAGTCAAGGGGGTTGATGCTCGCCACCCTACGATCGTTATGCTGCGTGACACACCATTTCTGAATATCAGGTGGCATCAGCAAGCAAGGAGATGGCTTAAAAAGCTTCGGCCTGAGGGCTTTGAGTAAACGGTACAGCCCCGACGAGCACGCGGCGAGTGGCATGGTACCGAGATTGTCCACACGCGAAACAATGAGCTTGATTACCCCTATGGGAAGCGAATTCCAGCCACTCTTTTGGCGGACGCTGCTCGGTTCTGCCATTGTTAGTGCTTGGGTTTCGGAAGAGGGGGGCGCCTTAGCAAGGATGGAATATTGGACGATTATGTGTGCACAAATATGGAGAAGATAATATGTGCTGCAGGAAGTGGACATGTGATGATGAGTATAGCATGCCGCTTGACTTACGAGACACATACCAGCAGCGTAGGGTCATACCGATGCCAGACAACTTGCTTGAGTGATCACAGTACTGGTACTCCCTACAGTACTACAAGTACTATGCCCTAACTTGCTTGAGTAGAGCAGTAGTGGAGTAGGACTCTGCTCTACTACTAGCACCGAAGGATTAGTATATTCTAATCTAAAATAGTTACAAACTTCAATGCCCGAGTGTGGAACGACTATGAACCACCATCGGTGCTAACTCTAATCCCCAGCAAACGTTCGCTGGTAGACATGGTAGTTGCTAATGCCCGCGACATAGTTACAGTACGTGTGTAAGGGTGGCGGTTTTGTCAAATACTATGGCTTAAAAATAGGCCACCGTCGGATGGAAATCTGACGGTTACATGGGATTCGCCAGGATTGAGCTTGTGGCGAACAATCGCCAGATATCATTAATAAAAAAGTTAAAACACCCGAGGCTATAACTTGCTCTGGATGACCACTAACAATGATACTAACATAGTTGTAAAATTTTCAAAGACCGTGTCTACGTGGTGTTTGGAAATATATGCAAAAAAAACTAGCAAGATGCCCGTGCATTGCACGGAACATCAAGATGCATTTTTTCACAAAACACCTATTGTGATTGACCCATGCAGGAGTAATCCCATGTGTAAAAACTAATGATATCTTGAGAATTTTATCAGAAAAATGGTATCTCGGTCATTTCATCAAAAAAATGATGTCTCGAGAAAGATGATAGATAAGGTGAGGAGGAGTGGGGCGTGGTGGTGACTGGTGGTTCGACTGTGTGGAGGCATGGGGATGGACGGCGCCGGCAGTGGCCACCATGCCAGATTGTTCCAGAAACTTCCTTTTTTAATTGCTCAGCAATGAGGTTGTGGGAGATAAGGATGACTAAGGCAAGGCCTTATCTGTAAATGTGGAGAGAGGTGCGGGTATCTTTCGTAAAATTGCCATAGTTTGCTTTCTATCCGTCAGATATAGATCGGATGGTCCATATTATAAGATGGCAAGCACGCCATCATCACCAACTCGTTTTTTTCTATACTCCTACTCCTACAAAAGACTCAGTTGGTGATGATGGTGTGTCTACCATCCGCCATTTCTGACTATTAGATCTGCATCTAACGACTGTGATGTAAGTTGTGGCCTTTTGCAACAATTCCCACTTCTCTACTCCAGTTTACACAAAACCCCTTAGTATTTTGAAACCAACCACATTCCTCCCTTACCTCATCAAAACAGCCCAAAGAATATACTTGGAGTGAAACATAAGATATTTTTAGTGATATGTATATCAAAACTAAACTATTTTCTTTCAAATTTGTGAATATGTATTATTCTATCTCGGATCCGTTGCAACACACGGGCTCATTGCTATAAAGGTTTATCTCTAGCATCGTCCGCAACGAACACCTGGTGTACTGGTCCGGGCCGAATGCTCGCAACGCGATGACCTGAGTTCGAATTCTGTCCTAAACTTTAGCTTTTATTTTTTAATATATACTTCTTTCGCTACTGTACTAGCTGTGGAACCCATAGAGTACTTAGAATACAAGATTAAGGATGGATTTGCTTCTTTTTAACTTTCTGTATGAATCTGTAGCCAGCCTGCAAGTCATGTACACTATACTAACAGTGGAACCCATAGAGTACTTAGAATACAAGATTAAGGATGCAATTAACTTTTTATAGAGGGAGAATCATACACGCAATTAACTCAAATGGATTGGACGTGACTATTATTCTCCAACGGCAACCGGCAAATTTCCTCCCGCTGGCCAGAGTAGGTTTCTCAGTTCGCATGCGGGTTTAATGAAGGCGTTTCATGGAGGCGAGGAGGCGTCTTCAGCCAGGCATGCAGCGGGCGGCACAGTACTATTCGATTTGACAGCTACTAGTATATTATAAAAAAGAAAGAAGAGTAGTAGAGATAGAGATAAGAGTAGAGATAGAGACTAGGGAAGAGCACCATCTACTGCTTTGTGTGCTACTCCTGCGCTCCATTCCCCGGCCACAATGTCCCCTACAGCCACTCCCTCCCGCGCTCCATTCGGCGGGCGCTGTTGAAATTTGGGGAGCGCACTCGCGCGACTGCTGGCAGCGACGACTTCACCGACGATGACTTCTTCCCCAACCTTGTCAACCTCTTCCTAAACGACACAAGCAACAATCCCAATGCCAACGGTGCTGCTCCTATTGCACCGTATGTGTTTCTATCCTTCCCGTTCGAAATCGTGGTAGAATTCATGTTTCTAGTCTGTGTCCTAGATTCGATCTGTTCATCTACTATGCTAGTCCACATGATTAGTTTAATCTCTGTTATAGTCGTCATGATTTATTTTGTGCTCATTCGGATTAAATCTCGTAGTAACTTGCTCTATATTCAACTGCGCAACGTCCCCTAGAGCCACTCCCGTTTCATGGACGGCCTGGTCGATGCCTCCAAGGAGCCCTTCATCTACTGCTATGAGTGCCCATTGCCGTTTTGGGGCTCGCCGGTGAGCATTGTGCATCACCTCACCCAAGCGTCTGTTTATCACTACTGGCCCGCGGCAAAGAACATCAAGTACAAGACGTGCTACCCGTTCGCTGTGCCAGAGTCGCTGGAGTATCACCACGGCCTGCTAGTCTCAAAGGAGGATGGCAGCGTCTTCCTGTTGATCGTGGGCACCGGCGAGGCCCGCGCAGGCCGCCGCCCCGTCTCTGCAGTGTGCCTCAGGGCGACGCCATAAACGCTGACACTGAAACGAGGCCGATGTACGGGTGCGTGCTCACTGTTACTGCCCCTCAAAGGTACGTGGGCGCCCACACCCACTCCATGATGCTGACTTGGACTGTGCCGAGCTGGGACCTTCCCGCCGATGTGGACATGGAAGATGCATGGTATGATTCCCCCCCCCAACATGGTGCACGCTCCAAGGAGGTTCACCTGGACATATGCGTTACCAAGTTAAATGATGATCATTAGTCTTCGCACAATGTAATCCGCTTTCTAAGCATGTGGAGACTTCTTATTTATATAGTATAGAACCTTCCATGCATGATCTTGCTCTATTAGAGTATCACACTTGAATAAAAGTTTATCCATTTATGGTTTAGTCTAGAATCTTCCATGTATGCTTTTGCTCCATTAGAGTTCTCGCTCGCCATTTATGAGATTAACTGAGAATTTTTACTACAGTACTGGTGAAAGACTTAAGATGAACCATTTCTTACATCTCCTCTGCCCCCTTCCAAGTCAGCCTGATTTAATCCATCCGTCTAGGTGTATAAGAGAATGGTTAATACTTAATAGTATAGCTAACTATTGACTATAAGAAAGTGCCATGTCATCTGTAGTCAAAATGTATACCAATCGATACTCAAAAACTAATTCTTAAAGATCATTTCTTGCAAAGCACAATAAGTGTTATTTCTTCACAAGTTTTGGATGCAGGTTGAACAGTTGAACGCTTTTGTTTGCAAAAGATACTTTTTTATCTATTTCAGCCAGATGTTTGTGAGCGCTAGAGATGAAATAATATCTGAAGAAACCTATCGATACCCGTTTTACATGCGATGACCCCCACATCATTTGTCAAAATAAAAAACTCCCCGATCAATGCATTTCACTGTTCTGTGCAATGCACAGGCACCTTACTATAGATTAGTAATACCAAAAATTTAACTACTCCCTCCGTATAGGTGTGTAAGTCACCTAAGGTGGAGCAGCGCGACCTAGGTGGCTGCGGATTGGAAGAGGCCAAAGAATCAGACCGAAAATTCTTCCAATCACCACACGACTTTTTTCCTCCTAAACCAAACGGAGATTAGCAATGAATCCCTAATTAATAGGGCTGCCGTTTCAGCCAACCCATGCAGGCCCATTGACGTGCATGCAAACTGGGGTCAATCCCTCCCCTAATCAATGTGTTCCTTCTCTGCATGCATAGGTCGCTCATTCTCTCCTGCATTAACTTCCTCCCCCACGTGGTTCAGCCAAAAAAATTGCTCGCTGATAAACGAGGCAGTGAGGGGAACAAGGACGGAATTTAATGCATTGCGCCTAAGTGTTTTGGGAATATCTGATTTTCATAAGGTGACTTACACACGTAGACGGAAGGAGTAACATTATATATAGTACGATAAATGCTCATGCATGTCACCTAAAATTATATTATTGAAAACTATGTTCAAATACGAATCCAACGATATAGTTTTTGTTGACATGCACTAACATTTTGTCAATTAAATCTTCAGTTAAATTCAATGGGGGACTAATAAACCACGACCTATGTAGTACTAGTGTAAAGGGAGGCACTGCACGGGAGTCTCACCCCGCTCGTGGCGCGGCAGTAAAGCCGTCATATCACAAACCCCTACCACTCCCAGTAATAAGTGGCCTGGTAAAATAAATGGACAAGCAACCATCACATCCCTCCGTCTTTTTTGTATTTCATCTCTCTGCATTTAGTTTCTCCGGTTCATCTCGCACACTCGATCCCTATCTACTACTCCTAGTATCCCTAGCTACTACTCCTAGTGTCCCTAGCTACTACTCCTAGGGCCAGTTCTTTTGGCAGCTTAAAAAATAAGACGTCTCTTCCCCAACTTTTCCCATAAGACTAGTCAAAGTGGAGAGTAACATTAAGATACCTCCGTCCTAGTTTATTCATCACCATTGTAATTTGTGCTAAATTTGGACCAAAGATTTAACTGATAAAATGTTAGTGCATGTGACATGCGCAAAAATTTCATTAGTTAAATTTATGGTCAAAATTTGACACAGATTACAATGGGGACCAATAAACCAAAACGGAGGTAGTAGTTATGAGATTACTAATCTAGAAGCCTAAAATAACTGGCTCCTGGTACTCCTAGTAGTAGTAGTACTCAAGTTGGAATTCCAATTGCACGACACAACTTGTTAGGCAAAAAATTCGATACAGGGTGTAAGAAGCGGTTTGGGAATTTCCATGCCTTCCAGACCAGTGAGATACTCCATACAAAGTACGATAGAGAAATAACCACATAGAAGGAAGCTAAAAGTAAACAATCAAACGAGCATTTTTTGCATTTGTTTTGCATTGAATCGTTTCACAAGCTTGACTAGTGTTGTTTTTCTACTTTTACATAAACCGCATCGTAATGTTAAAACGTGCATTTGCACGTACATAAGTAAGAGTAGTACTCCCTCCATCTAGGTGTATAAGTCTTCCCTCCTTCTTGGTCACGGTGCACAACCAAAGATGAATTATTCACCTGGACGGAGTAGCACAGTCTGCAAGCATACATCGAGAGAGACGTGTAGTGCGATAGTATATAGTAAAGTTTGTGCCATATGCATGTACTTACAAAATGCGTACGGATACGCGAGGTTTCCAAACTTTTCTTTTTACATACTTAACTAAGTACGCTAATAATTCCCGAACGTTCGGGATTTATCATTTGTGTCCCAAAACTAATGAGACCGCCTTACAAAACTAAATTATATTCCTAATAAAAGCCACGACGCTCGCAGGAGCGCTTGGGGCGCGCCATGAGTGCCCTAGTGCGTGGCTGTTTCCCAGCCGCCGACACAACGCCTCTTCCTCAGCCTCGCAACTCGCAAGGTGCTGATTAGGGGCTTGCTGGCGAGCGAGCATGATCTCACCGGTGAGGTGATCCGGCGCCAATAGGTACTCCTACTCGCTGGAAGCGTGCACCCGGTCCACGTACCGCCAAGTGTAGATGAGGCGCTTGGGCCCGACTGCACTCAGGGCTTTGGCACGGGCATCCTCCGCCACCCTCACGACGCTCGCACGATCCTTCTGCCAAAGAGCTAATTGCCTAACTCTCTCGGACGCGACATAGGCCTGCCAGGTATCTTGCCCCGCGGTGCGCTTCTCTTCCTCGTCCTTCTTCTCCGCCTCAATTTTGGTGCGCTCTACCAGAGGCAAAGCCTCCCACAAGGCGACATCCATTTCTTTCCAATGCTCCTCAAGGCTGGGGGGCTCGCCGGGCGTCATGGAATTCTCCTCGTAGCGGGGAGCCGATGCGTCCTCCGATGCGCATGCTGGCGAGATTAGGAATGCCGCCGCGTCCACCTCGACGCGTCGCAGTGAGGATCGGAACACCGACTCGTCCTCCTCGTCTAGTGGTGGCGAGGAACGGAACAGCGACGCGTGACCATCCGCGCGGTGCAATGAGGGGCGCCTAGGGCTTGGGAGGGGCGATGCCATGGTGGTTGACGTGAGAGGGGGGGGGAGGAGATAGTGATGTACATGAGCATTCTTCCGAATGCCGTGAGAGTCGCAGTATTTATAGCAAGCAATGGCACACCTATGTAAGATATGGACTGAGCTTCAGTGACTTAACTACAGGTGCAGTTGCGTCACTGACATGTGGGCCAAATGCCTGTTGGGCCCACATGTCAGTGACCCAATGCACCTACAGTTAAGTAACTGAAGCAGCGTCCCGTAAGATATGTTGCATGCACTACTGCAGGACGCTGCTAACGTGACACTACGATCAGAGACCCTTCGACGAAACTGTGTGCGATGCCATAATCGCAAACGGTGGTGTAAAACCCCGTCAAAAAGGTGCAAGACGTTTGTGATGGAGGATGCATCAAACACGGTTCAGATTTTAGTTGCGTGTGCGATGCAAGGCATACGGTTCAGCTCAATTAACTATTTGCAATGAGGAGGAACAAAAGAAATGGGCAGCCAGATGAAGGCGTGTGCGATGTACATCATACGGTTCGCTCGGACGAACTGTTTATGATTAGGCAACACAAAAGAAACGGTTAGCCAGATCAAGGTGTGTGTGATTGAGGGCATACGCTTTAGAAGGATTAACTATTTGTGATTAGGCAATAGAACAGAAACGGGTCAGCCAGATCAAAGTGTCTACAATTGAAGGCATACACTTCACATGGATGAACTATTTGCGATTAGCCACAACAAACTGAAACAGTTAGATAGATCAACCTGTGCGTGCTAGACGGGCACACACATTCTAATTCAAACGAAGCGTGCGCAATGGTAATAACGAGTGCGCATGGTTGTTGGAACAAGACGTGTGCTGACATTGCCTATTGCGGTGCGCCCTATGGTGCAAATGCCACGTACGCGACCGAGAAGGTGTACATGCCCACATTACGCCTTCTAGGAATAGTGCCGCACTTATAATCGTCAGTAATTTTTGAGCATGCGTCCCGTCACATTCCAAATTGCAAACCTGTTCACACTGATCAAAACCTAAACGATTTCCCACCTAGGAGCATATTACTACTCGGTTATAAATACTATTACTCCAAGATGACTGCACATTCCTCCTCAACTCCTCATCCACAAAAAGTCAAAAATAAACAAGTCATTCATCATCGTTCCCTTCCATCCGCCATGGCCAGCATGAGTTCTGGGTCGAGAAATTGCCACCAGGGAGAAGCGAGCCTGGAAGCGAAAGCATGAGAGATGTCCTGCCTCGCCGCGAAAGAAGCCAACATGTCCCGCCACACAGCTGTAGCAGCAGAGAGGTCCCCCTGCACCACCGAAGTAGAACTGAGGTCCCACCGCGCCGTTGATGCAGCTGACTGGTCCGGCCACGCCGCGGAAGCAGAAGAGATGTCTCGCCGCATCGCGAATGTAGCATAGATGTCCTCCCGCGCCACGGCGGCCTGGGAAAATTCTTGTGGGCAGGCGGAGACTCTTATAGGCGCAGGCCTGCCCTCGTCCTTAGGTAGATGGATCATATCTCCAGGTGGGCGAGGTTGCATGATGACTTGAATGCCTCATTTGAACATTCTACCGACGTCATCCGACAACTAAATGAGAGCAATGCGAAGCTCCGGGCCGAGCGCGACCTGTTGAGGGTGAAGATCGTCGGAAGTGCGGAGCAGCTGGAGCAGACCACTGCCTTGTTGAAGAGGACCGGCGTCATCATCGAGAAACATGTGGACCAAAATGCCATGCTGCGCAACGAGCGCAGAAAGCTGGTGGAGGAATCCGTGGATGCTCTCAAGTAGCATCTAGAGGACAAGAAAGAGCTCGTCGCTGCTCGCCGTGGAGACTAGTTCCCGCGGCCTGCAGCAATGCATCAAGAAAGTAGAGATCAGCTAGCCAGATCGTTTTCTTCCTTCTTCTTTTGCCCTTGTATATTTCGGGTGTTGCCGCATGTGGCTTTTTTTAATTATGTTTTTAAATATGTAAGACAATTATTATCCACTGTCATCGTCCTTATATTCATCATGCTTGCTATAAGTCGCAGTCGATGCTATGTAGGTCCGTCGGATCTTACATCAAGATCGGTGCAAAACTTTATTTTTAGATTTTCATTTTTCTCTCTTAAATCCTAGTCCAGTGAGACATATAGCCACGCCGTAAAATAGGTGCTCGGGCGCCATTAATGGAGACGTTGGGAGGGAGGTGCGCGGCTGGTAGCGGTCGAAGGGCTCTCCTCCCGATGAGCACGCACAGGGGTCTGATCGCACACCTCTCGTACTCAAATAGCTACCCCTCACGGCACATCCTAGCCAATAAAAAAAGGGGACGAGTGGCCACACGTAATTGGAAAGTCGAACGCCCACGGTTTCAATAATACTTGTGTTTCCGATTTGTAACGTGACAGCACTTGTTCCAGAATGACTTTGTTGATTGTTAGTGTGTGCGCCTTCGCAAATCAGACAGAAAAATTACCACAACATGTTGGTGCCATGTCATGACACCATGCCAAGATTCATGATTTTCAAGCGTGTTTTGGATTTACAGGAATTAAAAAACCAACTTTCTCAATCTTTCCGGCCGAGCCACGACGCCTAGATGTTTGAATTTCACTCCCATCTCTTGCATGGGACCTAGAAATTCACCCAAGGACAAACATGTGATTTTTCAAATAGCTTTGGTGCACTGGAGCTTGTGCTTGTAGTTCAAATTTGAATTATGCACATTAAATATGCAGAAACTCAATTAATGTATAAAAAAGGCCAAACGAACCCGGAATAATTCCAAAATTTAGCACGGTACTTCTATTTTGTCTAATAAAAAAATTAAGGCGGGAGAAGGCAGTGTACGTATGTCGTTTCGCACACGGAGGTGACACGTTCCCTCTCGGAACCACGAGCCTTCTTGAGGGAAGCTCCGGCTCGCAAGAAGCTTACACCAAAGCTTGTCCCAATTCGGCCAAAAAAATACCGCAGCATGTTGGTGCCATGTCATGACACCATGCCAAGTTTCATGATTCCCAAGCGTGTTTTGGATTTACAGGCATTAAAAAACCAAGTTTCTCAATCTTTCTGGCTGAGCCACGACGCCCAGATGTTTGAATTTCACTCATATCTCTTGCATGGGACCTAAAAATTCACCCAAGGACAAACATGTGATTTTCCAAACAACTTTGGTGCACTGGAGCTTGTGCTTGTAGTTCAAATTTGAATTATGCACATTAAATGCGAAGAAACTTAATTACTGTATAAAAAAGGCCAAACGAACCCGGAATAATTCCAAAATTTAGCATGGTACTTCTATTTGGTCTAATAAAAAAATTAAGGCGGGAGAAGGTGTATGTCGTTTCGCACACGGAGGTGATACGTTCCCTCTCGGAACCACGAGCCTTCTTGAGGGAAGCTCCGGTTTGCAAGAAACTTACACCAAAGCTTGTCCCAATTCGGCCAAAAAAATTACCGCAGCATATTGGTGCCATGTCATGACACCACGCCAAGTTTCATGATTTTCATGCGTGTTTTGGATTTACAGGAATTAAAAACCAAGTTTCTCAATCTTTCCGGCTGAGCCACGACGCCCAGATGTTTGAATTTCACTCATATCTCTTGCATGGGACCTAGAAATTCACCCAAGGATAAACATGTGATTTACAAACAACTTTGGTGCACTGGAGCTTGTGCTTGTAGTTCAAATTTGAATTATGCACATTAAATGCGAAGAAACTCAATTACTGTATAAAAAAGGCCAAACGAACCCGGAATAATTCCAAAATTTAACATGGTACTTCTATTTGGTATAATAAAAAAATTAAGGCGGGAGGTGTATGTCGTTTCGCACATGGAGGTGACATGTTCCCTCTCGGAACCACGAGCCTTCTTGAGGGAAGCTCCGGTTTGCAAGAAACTTACACCAAAGCTTGTCCCAATTCGGCCAAAAATAATCACCGCAGCATGTTGGTGCCATGTCATGACACCATGCCAAGTTTCATGATTTTCAGGCGTGTTTTGGATTTACAGGAATTAAAAACCAAGTTTCTCAATCTTGCCGGCCGAGCCACGACACCCGGATGTTTGAATTTCACTCCCATCTCTTGCATGGGACCTAGAAATTCACCCAAGGACACACATGTGATTTTTCAAACAACTTTGGTGCACTGGAGCCTGTGCTTGTAGTTCAAATTTGAATTATGCACATTAAATACACAGAAACTCAATTAATGTATAAAAAGGCCAAATGAACCTGGAATAATTCCAAAATTTAGCACGGTACTTCTATTTGGTCTAATAAAAAAATTTAAGGCGGGAGAAGGCAGTGTACGTATGTCATTTCACACACGTAGGTGACACGTTCCCTCTCGGAACCACGCGCCTTCTTGAGGGAAGCTCCGGCTCGCAAGAAGCTTACACCAAAGCTTGTCCCAGTTCGGCCAAAAAAATATCGTAGCATGTTGGTGCCATGTCATGACACCATGCCAAGTTTCATGATTCCCAGGCGTGTTTTGGATTTACAGGAATTAAAAAACCAAGTTTCTCAATCTTTCCGGCCGAGCCACGACGCCCAGATGTTTGAATTTCACTCATATTTCTTGTATGGGACCTAGAAATTCACCCAAGGAGACACATGTGATTTTTCAAACAACTTTGGTGCACTGGAGCTTGTGCTTGTAGTTCAAATTTGAATTATGCACATTAAATGCGCAGAAACTCAATTAATGTATAAAAAGGCCAAACAAACCCAGAATAATTCCAAAATTTAGCATGGTACTTCTATTTGGTCTAATAAAAAATTAATGTGGGAGAAGGCAGTGTACGTATGTCGTTTCGCACACGGAGGTGACACGTTCCCTCTCGGAACCACGAGCCTTCTTGAGGGAAGCTCCGGTTTGCAAGAAGCTTACACCAAAGCATGTCCCAATTCGGCCAAAAAATTACCGTCGCATGTTGGTGCCATGTCATGACACTATGCCAAGTTTCATGATTTTCAGGCGTGTTTTGTATTTACAGAATTAAAAACCAAGTTTCTTAATCTTTCCGACTGAGCCACGACGCCCAGATGTTTGAATTTTACTCCCATCTCTTGCATGGGACCTAGAAATTCACCCAAGGACACACATGTGTTTTTCAAACAACTTTGGTGCACTAGAGCGTGTGTTGTAGTTCAAATTTGAATTATGCACATTAAATGCACAGAAACTAAATTAATGTATAAAAAAGGCCAAACAAACCCGGAATAATTCTAAAATTTAGCACGGTGCTTCTATTTGTTCTAATAAAAAAATTAAGGCGGGAGAAGGCACCGTACGTATGTCGTTTCGCACACGGTGGTGACACGTTCCCTCTCAGAACCACGAGCCTTCTTGAGGGAAGCTCTGGTTTGCAAGAAGCTTACACCAAAGCTTGTCCCAATTCGGCCAGAAAAATTACCGCAGCATGTTCGTGCCTTGTCATGACACCATGCCAAGTTTCATAATTTCCAGGCATGTTTTGGATTTACCGGAATTAAAAAACAAAGTTTCTCAATCTTTCTGGCCGAGCCACGACGCCCAGATGTTTGAATTTCACCCATCTCTTGCATGGGGCCTAGAAATTCACCCAAGGACACACATGTGATTTTTCAAACAACTTTGGTGCACTAGAGCATGTGCTTGTAGTTCAAATTTGAATTATGCAAATTAACTTCGCAGAAACTCAACTAATGTATAAAAAAGGCCAAACGTACCCGGAATAATTCCAAAATTTAGCACGGTACTTCTATTTGGTCTAATAAAAAATTAAGGCGGGAGAAGGTTGTGTACGTATGTTGTTTCGCACATAGAGGTGACACGTTCCCTCTCGGAACCACAAGCCTTCTTGAGGGATGCTCCGGATTGCAAGAAGCTTACACCAAAGCTTGTCCCAATTCGGCCAAAAAAATTACCGTAGCATGTTGGTGCCATGTCATGACACCATGATTTCCAGGCGTGTTTTGTATTTCCAGGATTGAAAAACGAAGTTTCTCAATCCTTTCAGCCGAGCCATGACACCCAGATGTTTGAATTTCACTCCTATCTCTTGCATTGGACCTAGAAATTCACCCAAGGACACACATGTGATTTTTCAAACAACTTTGGTGCACTGGAGCCTGTGCTTGTAGTTCAAATTTGAATTATGCACATTAAGTGCGCAGAAACTCAATTAATGTATAAAAAATGCCAAACGAACCCGGAATAATTCCAAAATTTAGCACGATAGTTCTATTTGGTAATAAAAGAATTAAGGCGGGAGAAGGCAGTGTACGTATGTCGTTTCACACATGGGGCTGACACGTTCCCTCTCGGAACCACGAGCCTTCTTGAGGGAAGATCCGATTTGCAAGAAGCTTACACCAAAGCTTGTCCCAATTCGGCCAAAAATATACCGCGGCATGTTAGTGTGATGTCATGACATCATGCCAAGTTTCATGATTTTTAGGCGTGTTTTGGATTTACAGGAATTAAAAAACCAAGTTTCTCAATCTTTCCGGTCGAGCCACGGCGCCTAGATGTTTGAATTTCACTCCCATCTCTTGAATCGGACCTAGAAATTCACCCAAGGACACACATGTGATTTTTCAAACAACTTTGGTGCACTGGAGCCTGTGCTTGTAGTTCAAATTTGAATTATGCACATTAAACATGCAGAAACTCAATTAATGTATAAAAACGGCCAAACGAACCTGGAATAATTCCAAAATTTAGCACGGTACTTCTATTTGGTCTAATTAAAAAATTTAAGGCAGGAGAAGGCAGTGTACGTATTTCGTTTCACACACGTAGGTGACACGTTCCCTCTCGGAACCACGCGCCTTCTTGAGGGAAGCTCCGGCTCGCAAGAAGCTTACACCAAAGCTTGTCCCAATTCGGCCAAAAAAATATCGCAGCATGTTGGTGCCATGTCATGACACCATGCCAAGCTTCATGATTCCCAGGCGTGTTTTGGATTTACAGGAATTGAAAAACCAAGTTTCTCAATCTTTCGGCCGACCCACGACGCCCAGATGTTTGAATTTCACCAATCTCTTGCATGGGACCTAGAAATTCACCCAAGGACTCACATGTGATTTTTCAAACAACTTTGGTGCACCGGAGCCTGTGCTTGTAGTTCAAAATTTAATTATGCATATTAAATTCGCGAAAACTCAATTAATGTACAAAAAAGGCCAAACAAACCCGAAATAATTCCAAAATTTAGCACGGTACTTCTATTTGGTCTAATAAAAAAATTAAGGCGAGAGAAGGCAGTGTACGTATCTCGTTTCGCACACGGAGGTGACACGTTCCCTCTCGGAACCACGAGCCTTCTTGAGGGAAGCTCCGGTTTGCAAGAAGCTTACACCAAAGCTTGTCCCAATTCGGCCAAAAAAATTACCGCGACATGTTGGTGCCATGTCATGACACCATGCCAAGTTTCATGATTTTCACGCATGTTTTGGATTTACAGGAACTAAAAACCAAGTTTCTCAATCTGTCCAGCCGAGCAACGACGCCCGGATGTTTGAATTTCACTCCCATCTCTTGCATGGGACCTAGAAATTCACCCTAGGACACACATGTGATTTTTCAAACAACTTTGGTGCACTGGAGCCTGTGTTTGTAGTTCAAATTTGAAATATGCACATTAAATGCACAAAAACTTAATTAATGTATAAAAGGCCAAACGAACCCGTAATAATTCCAAAATTTAGCACGGTACTTCTATTTGGTCGAATAAAAAAATTAAGGCGTGAGAAGGCAGTGTACGTATGTCGTTTCGCACACGGAGGTGACACGTTCCCTCTCGGAACCACAAGCCTTCTTGAGGGAAGCTCCGATTTGCAAGAAGCTTACACCAAAGCTTGTCCCAATTCATCCAAAAAATTGAAGGAAATATGGCCTAGAGGCAATAATAAAGTTGTTATTTGTATTTCCTTATATCATGAAAAATGTTTATTATTCATGCTAGAATTATATTAACCGGAAACTTAGTACATGTGTGAATACATAGACAAACAGAATGTCACTAGTATGCCTCTAGTTAACTAGCTCGTTGAATCAATGATGGTTATGTTTCCTAACCATAGACATGATTTGTCATTTGATTAACGGGATCACATCATTAGAGAATGATGTGATTGACTTGACCCATCCGTTAGCTTAGCATGAAGATCGTTTAGTTTGTTGCTATTGCTTTCTCCATAACTTATACATGTTCCTATGACTATGCGATCATGCAACTCCCGAATATCGGAGGAACACTTAGTGTGCTATCAAACGTCACAATGTAACTGGGTGACTATAAAGATGCTCTACAGGTGTATCCGATGGTGTTTGTTCAGTTGGCATAGATCGAGATTAGGATTTGTTACTCCGTGTATCGGAGAGGTATCTCTAGACCCTCTCGGTAATGCACATCATTATAAGCCTTGTAAGCAATGTGACTAATGAGTTAGTTACGGGATGTTGCATTACGGAACGAGTAAAGAGACTTGCGGGTAACGAGATTGAACTAGGTATAGATACCGACGATCGAATCTCGGGCAAGTAACATACCGATGACAAAGGGAACAATGTATGTTGTTTTGCGGTTTGACCGATAAAGATCTTCGTAGAATATGTAGGAACCAATATGAGCATCGAGGTTCCGCCATTGGTTATTGAGCGGAAATGAGTCTCGGTCAGGTCTACATAGTTCTCGAACCCATAGGGTCCGCACGCTTAACGTTTGATGATGATGAGTATTATGAGTTTATGTGTTTTTATGAATCGAAGGTACTTCGGAGTCCCGGATGTGATCACGGACATGACAAGGAGTCTCAAAATGGTCGGGACATAAGGATTGATATATTGGAAGGTTATATCCGGACATAGGAAATGTTCCGGGGGTCACCGGATAAATACCGAAGTACCGGGGAGTTACCGGAACCCCCCCCCGGGGGGGGGGGGGGGTCAATGGGACTTCATGGGCCTTAGTGGAAATAGAGGCAGCAAGGGAGCTGTGGGGCATGCCCCCCTTTGGCCCAAACCAAATTGGTTTAGGGCTTGAGGGGCTGACCCCCTCTGTCCTTCTCCCCTCCTCCTCTTTCCTTCCCCTCCTAGTTGGACTAGGAAAGGGGTTACTTACTCCTAGTAGGAGTAGGATTCCCCCCTTGGGGCGCACCCTATGAGGCCGACGGCCCGCCTCCCCTTGCTCCTTTATATACGGGGGCAGGGGGCACCCTAGAACACGCAAGTTGATCATTGATCTCTTAGCCGTGTGCGGTGCCCCCTCCACCATAATCCACGTCGGTCATATCGTCGTAGTGCTTAGGTGAAGCCCTACGCCGGTAGATTCATCATCACCGTCATCATGCCGTCGTGCTGACAAAGCTCTCCCTCGACACTCAGCTGGATCGAGAGTTCGTGGGACGTCACCGAGCCGAACGTGTACAGATCGCGAAGGTGTCGTACTTTCGGTACTAGGATCGGTCGGATCGTGAAGACGTACGACTACATCAACCGTGTTATCATAACGCTTCTGCTTATGGTCTACGAGGGTACGTGGACAACACCCTTCCCTTCTGGTTGCTATGCATCACCATGATAGATCTTGCATGTGCGTAGGAATTTTTTCTAAATTACTGCGGTCCCCAGCAGTGGTATCCGAGCCAGGTCTATGCGTAGATGGTATATGCACGTGTAGAACACAAAGGAGTTGTGGGCGTGGGTATATACATATTGCTTGCCGTCACTAGTTGTTTCTTGATTCAGCAGTATTGTTGGATGAAGTGGCCCGGACCGACATTACATGACCGTGTTCATGAGACTGGTTCTACCGACGTGCTTTGCACACAGGTGGCTGGTGGGTGTCTGTTTCTCCAACTTTAGTTGAATCGGATTCAATGAATAGGGTTCTTTCTGAAGATCAAAAAGCAATCACTATACCACTTTGTGGTTTTTATGCCGTAGGTAAGAACAGTTCTTGCTAAGCCCGTACCAGCCACGTAAAACTTGCAACAACAAAGTAGAGGACATCTAACTTGTTTTTGCAAGGCATGTTGTGATGTGATATGGTCAAGATGTGATGAGATATAAATTGTTGTATAAGATGATCATGTTTTTGTTAAAGTTATCGGCAACTGGCAGGAGCCTTATGGTTGTCTCTTTATTGCATAAGATGCAAGCACCATATGATTGCTTTACTTTATCGCTATGCGATAGCAATAGTTGGTGAGACGACCATGTGACGACACATTGATAAAGATCAAGATGCTGGAGATCATGGTTTCATGCCGGTGATGATGGAGATCATGACAGTACTTTGGAGATGGAGATCAAAGGCTCAAGATGATAATGGCCATATCATGTCACATATTTTGATTGCATATGATGTTTATCTTTTATGCATCTTATTTTTCTTAGTACGGCGATAGCATTATAAGATGATCTCTCACTAAATTTCAAGGTATAAGTATTCTCCCTGAGTATGCACCGTTGCTACAGTTCTTCGTGCCGAGACACCACGTGATGATCGGGTGTGATCAGCTCTACATTCACATACAATGGGTGCAAGCAGTTTTGCACATGCAGAATACTCGGGTTAAACTTGACGAGCCTAGCATATGCAGATATGGCCTCGGAACACTGAGACCGAAAGGTCGAGCGTGAATCATATAGTAGATATGATCAACATAGTGATGTTCACCATTGAAAACTACTCCATCTCACGTGATGATCGGACATGGTTTAGTTGATATGGATCACGTGATCAGTTAGATGATTAGAGGGATGTCTATCTAAGTGGGAGTTCTTAAGTAATATGATTAATTGAACTTAATTTATCATGAACTTAGTCCTGATAGTTTTTGCATATCTATGTTGTAGATCAATAGCTTGCGATGTAGCTCGCCGTTTTTTTTATATGTTCCTAGAGAAAAATAAGTTGAAAGATGATAGTAGCAATGATGTGGATTGGGTCCGTGATCTGAGGATTATCCTCATTGATGCACAGAAGAATTATGTCCTTGATGCACTGCTAGGTGACGGGCCTATTGCAGGAGCAGATGCAGACGTTATGAACGTTTGGCAAAGCTCGGTATGATGAGTACTTGATAGTTTAGTGCACCAAGCTTTACAGCTTAGAACCAGGACTTCAAAAATGTTTTGAAATGTCACGAAACATATAAGATGTTCTAAGAGTTGAAATTGGTATTTCATACTTATGCCTGTGTCGAGAGGTATGAGACCTCTGACAGTACCTTGCCTACAAGATGGAGGAGAATAGCTCAACCAGTGATCATGTGCTCAGATTGTCTTGGTACTACGATCTCTTGAATCAAGTGGGAGTTAATCTTCCAGATAAGATAGTGATTGATAGAATTCTCTAGTCACTACCGCCAAGTTACTAGAACTTCGTGATGAACTATAATATGTAAGGGATGACGAAAACGATTCCCGAGCTCTTCGCGATGCTGAAATCGGCGAAGGTAGAAATCAAGAAAAGCATCAAGTGTTAATGGTTGACAAGACCACTAGTTTCAAGTAAAAGGGCAAGGGAAAGAAAGGGAACTTCAAGAATAATGGCAGGCAAGTTGCCACTCCCATGAAGAAGCCCAAAGCTAGACCCAAGCCTGAAACCGAGTGCTTCTACTTCAAAGGAAATGGTCACTGGAAGTGGAACTGCCCTAGATACTTGGCGGATAAGAAGGATGGCAAAGTGAACAAAAGTATATTTGATATACATGTTATTGATGTGTACTTTACTAGTGTTTAGAGCAACCCCTCAGTATTTGATACTGGTCCAATTGCTAATAGTAGTAACTCAAAACGGGAGTTGCAAAAATAAACAGAGACTAGTTAAGGGCGAGGTGATGATGTGAGTTGGAAGTAATTCCAAGATTGCTAAGATCACCATCGCACACTCCCTTTACCTTCAGGATTGGTGTTGAACCTAAAATAAATGTTATTTGGTGTTTGCGTTGAGCATAATATGATTGGATCATGTTTATTGCAATGCGGTTATTCATCTAAGTCAAAGAATAATTGTTATTCTGTTTACATGAATAAAACCTTATAAGGGCATACACCCAAGGTGAATGGTTTATTGAATCTCGATCATAGTGATACACATATTCATAATATTGAAGCCAAAATATGCAAAGTTAATAATGATTGTGCAACTTATATGTGGCACTGTCGTTTAGGTCATATTGGTGTAAAGCACATGAAGAAACTCCATGCTAATGGACTTTTGGAATCACTTGATTATGAATCACTTCATGCTTGCGAACCATGCCTCATGGGCAAGATGACTAAGACTCCGTTCTCCGGAACAATGGAGCAAGCAACTGGCTTATTGGAAATAATACATACTGATGTATGCAATCCGATGCGTGTTGAGGCTCATGGTGGGCGTCGTTATTTTCTAACCTTCAGAGATGATTTGAGCAGATATGGGTATATCTACTTGATGAAACATAAATCTGAAACATTTGAAAAATTAAAAGAATTTCAGAGTGAAGTGGAAAATCATCGTAACAAGAAAATCAAGTTTCTGCGATCTGATCGTGGAGGAGAATATTTGAGTTACGAGTTTGTTCTTCATTTGAAACAATGCGGAATAGTTTCACAACTCACGCCACCTGGAACACCACAGCGTAATGGTCTGTCCGAACGTCATAGCTGTACTTTATTAGATATAGTGTGATCTATGATGTCTCTTACCAATTTATCACTATCGTTTTAGGGTTATGCATTAGAGACAGCTGCATTCACGTTAAATAGGGCACCATCTAAATCCGTTGAGACGACACCATACGAACTGTGGTTTAGCAAGAAACCTGAGCTGTCATTTCTTAAAGTTTGGGGCTATGATGCTTATGTGAAAAAGTTTCAACCTGATAAGCTCGAACCCAAATCGGAGAAATGCATCTTCATAGGATACCCAAAAGAAATGGTTGGGTACACCTTCTATCACAGATCCGAAGGCAAGATATTCCTTGCTAAGAATGGATCTTTTCTAGACAAGAAGTTTCTCTCGAAAGAATGAGTGGGAGGAATGTAGAACTTGATGAGGTAATTGTACCTTCTCCCGAATTGGAAAGTAGTTCATCACAGAAATCAGTTCTAGTGATTCCTACACCAATTAGTAAGGAAGTTAATGATGATGATCATGAAACTTCAGATCAAGTTACTACCGAACCTCGTAGGTCAACAAGAATACGCTCCGCACCAGAGTGGTACGGTAATCCTGTTCTGGAGGTCATGTTACTTGACCAGGACGAACCTACGAACTATGAGGTAGCGATGATGAGCCCAGATTCCGTGAAATGGCTTGAAGGCATGAAATCTGAGATGGGATCCATGTATTAGAACAAAGTATGGACTTTGATTGACTTGCCCGTTGATCGGTGATCCATTAAGAATAATGGATTTCCAAGAGGAAGGCGGGCGCTGATAGTAGTATTACTATCTACAAAGCTCAAATTGTCACAAAAGGTTTTCGACAAGTTCAAGATGTTGACTACGATGAGATTTTCTCACTCATAGCGATGCTTAAGTCTGCCCGAATCATGTTAGCAATTGCCACATTTCATGAAATCTTGTAAATGGATGTGAAAACTACATTCCTTAATGTATTTCTTAAAGAAGAGTTGTATATGATGCAATAAGAAGGTTTTGTCAATCCTAAAGGTGCTAACAAAGTGTGCAAGCTCCAGCGATCCATCTATGGACTGGTGCAAGCATATCGGAGTTGGAATGTATACTTTGATAAAGTGATCAAAGCATATGGTTTTATACACACTTGTGGTGAAGCCTGTATTTACAAGAAAGTGAGTGGGAGCTCTGTAGCATTTCTGATATTATATGTGGATGACATATTGTCGATCGGAAATGATACTGAATTTCTGGATAGCATAAAAGGATACTTGAATAAGAATTTTTCAATGAAAGACCTCAGTGAAGCTGCTTACATATTGGGCATCAAGATCTATACAGATAGATCAAGACGCTTGATAAATTTTTCAATGAGTACATACCTTGACAAGTTTTTGAAGTAGTTCAAAATAGAATAGTCAAAGAAGGAGTTCTTGCCTGTGTTGCAAGGTGTGAAGTTGAGTAAAGACTAAAAACCCGACCACGGCAGATAATAGAAAGAGAATGAAAATTCATTCCCTATGCCTCGGTCATAGGTTCTATAAACTATGCTATGATGTGTACCAAACCTACTGTACCTTTGCATGATTTTGACAAGGGAGTATAATAGTGATCTAGGAGTAGATCACTGGACAGCGGTCAAAAATTATCCTTAGAGTACTAAGGAAATATTTCTCGGTTATGGAGGTGATAAAAGAGTTCGTCGTAAAGAGTTATGTCGATTCAAGCTTTTTACACCGATCTAGATATTTCTAGGTCTCGATCTAGATACATATTGAAAGTGGGAGCAATTAGCTAGAGTAACTCTGTGAAGAGTATTGTAGACATAGAAATTTTCAAAATACATATGGATCTGAATGTTGCAGACCCGTAGGCTAAACTTCTCTCACAAGAAAAATATGGTCACTCTTTGGGTGTTAATCACATAGCGATGTGAACTAGATTATTGACTCTAGTAAACCCTTTGGGTACTAATCACATAAAGATGTGAACTATTGGTATGAAATCACATGACGATGTGAACTAGATTATTAACTCTAGTGCAAGTGTGAGACTTGAGGAAATATGCCCTAGAGGCAATAATAAAGTTGTTGTTTATATTTCCTTATATCACGATAAATGTTTATTATTCATGCTAGAATTGTATTAACTGGAAACTTAGTACATGTGTGAATACATAGACAAACAGAATGTCACTAGTATGCCTCTACTTTACTATCTCGTTGAATCAATTATGGTTATGTTTCCTAACCATAGACATGAGTTGTCATTTGATTAACGGGATCACATCATTAGAGAATGATGTGATTGACTTGACCCATCTGTTAGCTTAGCACGATGATCGTTTAGTTTGTTGCTATTGCTTTCTCCATAACTTATACATGTTCCAATGACTATGAGATCATGCAACTCCCGAATACCGGAGGAACACTTAGTGTGCTATCAAACGTCACAATGTAACTGGGTGACTATAAAGATGCTCTACAGGTGTCTCTGATGGTGTTTGTTCAGTTGGCATAGATCATGATTAGGATTTCTTACTCCGTATATCGGAGAGGTATCTTTGGGCCCTCTCGGTAATGCACACCACTATAAGCCTTGCAAGCAATGTGACTAATGAGTTAGTTACAAGATGTTGCACTACGGAACGAGTAAAGAGACTTTCCGGTAACGAGATTGAACTAGGTATTTGTTGGAAATATGCCCTAGAGGCAATAATAAATTGGTTATTATTATATTTCCTTGTTCATGATAATAGTTTATTATCCATGCTAGAATTGTATTGATAGGAAACTCAGATACATGTGTGGATACATAGACAACACCATGTCCCTAGTAAGCCTCTAGTTGACTAGCTCATTGATCAATAGATGGTTACGGTTTCCTGACCATGGACATTGGATGTCGTTGATAACGGGATCACATCATTAGGACAATGATGTGATGGACAAGACCCAATCCTAAGCCTAGCACAAGATCGTGTAGTTCGTATGCTAAAGCTTTTCTAATGTCAAGTATCATTTCCTTAGACCATGAGATTGTGCAACTCCCGGATACCGTAGGAGTGCTTTGGGTGTGCCAAACTTCAAAACGTAACTGGGTGGCTATAAAGGTGCACTACGGGCATCTCCAAAAGTGTCTGTTGGGTTGGCACGAATCGAGACTGGGATTTGTCACTCTATGTAACGGAGAGGTATCTCTGGGCCCACTCGGTAGGACATCATCATAATGTGCACAATGTGACCAAGGAGTTGATCACGGGATGATGTGTTATGGAATGAGTAAATAGACTTGCCGGTAACGAGATTGAACAAGCTATCGGGATACCGACGATCGAATCTCGGGCAAGTATCGTACTGATAGACAAAGGGAATTGTATACGAGATTGATTGAATCCTTGACATCGTGGTTCATCCGATGAGATCATCGTGGAGCATGTGGGAGCCAACATGGGTATCCAGATCCCGCTGTTGGTTATTGACCGGAGAGTTGTCTCAGCCATGTCTGCATGACTCCCGAGCCCGTAGGGTCTACACACTTAAGGTTCGATGATGCTAGGGTTATAGGGAATAGATGTACATGGTTACCGAATGTTGTTCAGAGTCCCGGATGAGATCCCGGACATCACGAGGAGTTCCGGAATGGTCCGGAGGTAAACATTTATATATGGGAAGTCATCATACGGTCACCGGAATAATTCGGGGGGTTATTGGTTTTGTACCGGGACCACCAAAGGGGTTCCGGGGGTCCACCGGGAGGGTCCATGTCGGTGTCAAAACCGGCGGATCTTGGGTAGTGGGTCCCGAACTGTGCGTCTAGGCGGATGGTAACATGAGACAAGGGACGCGATGTTTTTACCCAGGTTCGGGCCCTCTCGATGGAGGTAAAACCCTACTCCTGCTTGATTAATATTGATGATATGGGTAGTACAAGAGTAGATCTACCATGAGATCAAGGAGGTTAACCCTAGAAGCTAGCCCATGGTATGATTGTTTTTTGTCCTAGGGACTAAAACCCTCCGGTTTATATAGACACCGGAGAGGGCTAGGGTTACACAGAGTCGGTTACAATGGTTGGAGATCTACATATCCGTATCGCCAAGCTTGCCTTCCACGCCAAGGAAAGTCCCTTCCGGACACGGGACGGAGTCTTCAATCTTGTATCTTCATAGTCCAGGAGTCCGGCCGAAGGTATAGTCCGGCTATCCGGACACCCCCTAATCCAGGACTCCCTCAGTAGCCCCCGAACCAGGCTTCAATGACAATGAGTCCGGCGCGCAGATTGTCTTCGGCATTGCAAGGCAGGTTCCTCCTCTAAGTAGTTCATAGAAGATTTTGAACACAAAGGTAGTGTCCAGCTCTGCAAAATAAGTTTCCACATATTGCCATAGAGAGAATAATATTTACACAAATCTAATCTGCTGACGTATTCCGTAGCGTGACATCACACCACGGCCAAGTCTTTATTCGAATCGTTTTACTGTCCCACCTCAGCGCGTTTAGCGAGGCGGTTTCCTTGGCATGTCTTGTCAAAACAGAGATCGTGTCCCCTTATTCAGGGATTCTCATCA
This sequence comes from Triticum urartu, assembly GCF_056163025.1. Taxonomy (NCBI): domain Eukaryota; kingdom Viridiplantae; phylum Streptophyta; class Magnoliopsida; order Poales; family Poaceae; genus Triticum; species Triticum urartu. Next base: position 173,927,337 of record NC_141874.1, on the reverse strand, counting down.
ATACGGGCATGGGTAACCCAACCGCGCCATTGATTATGGCGCTTGGGAGATAAGCAAGTTTTACCAGGCTGGTGGGGACGCATAGTTGCGTCCGCCCATATAAGGGGATAAGGATCCACCTTTTCATCCACGCCTTCTTCCTCCTTTGCCTATCCATTTCCGCGCACTCGAGCTCCAGCGCCCAAGTCCGCACACCCCACCTCAACCTTCTCCAGCCATGTACGGAGCGGGAGGCAAGTGGATGGTCTCCTCCATCACGGAGGGACACATCAAAAAACTGAGGAAGGCCAGATACTTGTCTAACGACATTGCACACCGGCTTCCCAAAGAGGGGCAGCTCATCGCCACCCCCAGGCCCCATGAGAGGGTGGTGTTCCTCCCCCATTTCCTCCATGGACTGGGCTTCCCTCTCCACCCATTTGTCAGGGGGCTCATGTTCTACTATGGCCTGGATTTCCACGATCTAGCCCCGAACTTCGTCCTCAACATCTTGGCGTTTATCGTCGTGTGCGAGGCTTTCTTCTGCATCCGCCCCCATTTCGGCCTATGGCTCAAGACTTTCAATGTCAGGCCGAAGGTGGTGCACGGCACCCAGGCAGAGTGCGGAGGCGCCATGGTGGGCAAGATGCCCAACGTCCTATGGCTCGAGGGCTCCTTCGTGGAGACCCTAAAGGGGTGGCGATCGGGGTGGTTTTACATCACCGAGCCGCGCGACCCTGAATGGGTCGCAGCCCCCGAGTTCCGATCTGGACCCCCTACGCGGCTCACCTCCTCAAAAGAGACGGGCCTATCGTGGGGTAAAAAAGGAGAGCTGACCGGACTCCAAACATGCATCGAAACCCTGGTGGACAAGAAGCTCAAACTTGTCCATGTAGTCCAGGTTATGCTCATCCGCCGGATCCTCCCGTGTCAACAATGGGCTTTCAACCTGTGGGAGTTCGACCCAGCGCAGCACCGGACTCTAAGCAGGCTCTTCGACACGATGTACGAAGAAGCCTAGAAGGTGCTTTTCAAGGGCGCCGAGGCCCCCACATCCGCTACCGAGGATCGCGGATTCAGCACGCAGCGTCACGCTAATGCGGTAAGCAGTTTTTACCTTTTACAGGGTATTAGTTTTTCATAGTTTGACTCCATGCGGGATCTAAGCTCCCAAACCTTTGACAGGATTGGCAGGAGACGTCCAGACAGATCAACTGTCCGGCTCCTTTGCCCGAAGGCCCAGCGGACGCTCGCTTGGCAAAGCTGCTGGTTCCGGCACCCTATGTGGTGCCGGAGAAGAAGGCCAAGAAGACGGCCACGGGGACTCGAAAGAGTGCCCGGCGCCTGGAGGTGTCGGATTTATCATCCGACGACTCCAAGGCGCACTCCTCCCGTGAAGACGAGGAGGAGGAAGAAGAGACCTCTCCCCCCTCCAGCAGGGGGAGGGAAGAAAAGGAAGGCCGCCCCAACTGGGGAGGCCGAAGGGTCCAGGAAGGGGAAGACCCTTCCTCCGAACTGCTCCACCAATGCCGACGACGGCGAAGAGGAGTGGCCGCACAGGGCCAAGCCCCTGGCAAGATCGTAAGTATTCGGACACCAGAGCAACTCATAGTGTTCCTTTCTTGCACAGCTCCTCCTTACGCCGAATATGACTATGCAGTCTGCCCAAGGCCGGGCTCGACGAGTCGTCGAGCGGCTCCCTGGATTCATCGGACGTGAATTAACTTCCGCCCTCTACCTCCCCCCACCCTATGGACGACGCCGAGGTGGCGTCCCAATAGGTTCCAAGCCAGGAGGAGGTGGGCCTGGAGGCGCCGCAAGGCGACCTCCCGGACTCCAGGCGTAAAGGGGATAGAACCCCCAAGGGCTCCAAGTCCGGCCTTGAGCCAGACACCGCGCCGGAACCTTCAATGGTTCCGGACTCCGGTAGGCAGCCTCCTTCCAAGAGGAGCAAGCCTACTGAGCGGGTGACCTCCGTCCAACCGGAGACACCGGACAATTTGCTGGAGGTGCTTAACGGCACCTTCATCGACGAGGAGCACCGCACTATTATGAGTGCGGTGATCCAGAAGGTTCAGTCCGCTAAGAGCGGACTGACTGAAGCCTGTGCCGGCCTTCTAACAGGCTTTGAGGTAAGTAAAGAATATGTAAAAATATTACCGCATAGGTAGTAGCCCTTGATGCTCTGTTCGGCGTTCGGAAAGAAAAGCCGAATAGATGATCTAATAACATTCGCAGGAGTCTAACATAATCAAGTCAATATGCGTATGCAGGCTTCGCTGCTGGCCTCCGCCGCACTGACTGCGGAGGTGGATACGCTGAAGAAAAACCTCGCACGGTCCGAGAACGACCTCGGCCATGCCAAGAGGCAACTCAAGGAGAAGGAAGGTAAGTAATACCTTGCGCAAGTATATAGAGAAGATGTGGTTGCAAAAAATGACAGGATCAACGTGCTATTATAGGGGCCACGACTGAGGTGGCAACCCTTAAGAAACCGCTGTCCGAGGCCGAAAACAGAGTGGCCGCGGAGCGCACAGAGACAGGGAAGCAGGAGGTGCGGGTGGAGGAGGTGCAGAAAGAGCTCCAGGCTCTCGTGAAAAAACACGAGAGTTTGGAGCTTGACTCAAAGACGCAAGCGTCCGAGCTTGCAGCAGCCCTCGAAAGCGCGAAGTCTGCCAAGGCCGAAGCCCAGAAAGCCCTCCAAGAAATTGAAGTGATGAAGAAGATAGCAGTGGGTAAGGCATTCATTGTGCAAAGCAAGCACATAAAAGTGAATTACTTGTTACTTACCCGAGTCCGGAGCTCTCCAGGAGCATTCGCAGATTTGCCCCGCAATGCGTCTGATGCCGCCGCCTACTACCGATCCGAGGAGGGGAGCTCGACGGAGAAGGTGTTCTGGTCTCAGTATGCTGAGGCCAGACACCTGGTGCCTTTGAGCGACCAGCTGAAGCAAATGGTCGAGCTCCACAAGGTGGCCGAACAGGCCATAACGGGCCTCATAGTTCGGCTTTGGCGGCTGGTGGATGCCTGTCCATGGCTTGAAGTAATCAAGCGCTCCTTCTGCATCGAGGGTGCCCGTAGGGCGCTTGCCCATGCTAAAGTGCACTGGGGCAAGATGGATGCGGAGAAGCTGGTGAAGGACGGGCCGCCGCCAGGCAAGGAGCATCGCGTCCCGGAAGCATATTATGAGGGCATCCTGAAGGGTTCCCGCCTTATAGCGGATGAATGCTCCAAAGATGTAATTTTTTAGTAAACTCGCATTTGTGATCCTGTACGCCGAAAACTTGTTCATATGCACTAAGCAACGCCTTTGAATTTAAAATAGTACCTTATGTGCGGCCGCTTATCAAATTTGAGAGATGGCGAGTCGTCGGCTTCTGCCCCCATGCCACAAGTGCTGGGGTGTTCGGGATAAACATGAGGACTCTTTTTCCCATTCTTGGGTCCTTCGAGGGAGGCGCTCAACACAACGAACAAGGCAATCGGACTATAATGCTTGAACACACTCACTTAGCCATAGAATTCTATAATTTTAAATTTCGGCGAAGCCCCTAGTGTTCGGAAGACCGAGTTCGGGGCGCTATCCACGCCTAGGCCGGACAAAGCCGACTCCTCGCTCTAAGCGGCATAAGTCTATAGGGACTCGAAAACCTCTCGAACAGCGACCAGCTCTCGCCTCATCATGACGGTCAGTTTTAGCTTTCTCTACTGAGGTGCTTAGCCCAGCTCAACTAGGGCACAATCGCAGTAGTTCTCCTAGTGCTACCTTAGCCGACGGAACATAAGGTACCAAAAGATAGGAGCCGGGCAAACCAAACTATTGACCCAAGACATGATTCAGAGCCGATGCATATAATGCTATAAGTTCGGGGTGCCGCACTTGTGAAAGTGTTCGGACTTCTCACACCGTATAGTGGAGTACTTAAGCCCTTGGCGTATTGGCCGTACCAAAGTGTACGGGTGCAACATGTCATTAATGAACATATATTCGTAAAAAGGAGTAATGCAATAATAGACGGAAGCTATGCATTGTTTATTTAAAAAAGCTGCGATCAAAGCAGAACGATACAAATAGTGCAATAAGAAAAAGATGGGACTATTTAACATGTCCTTTCTAGGGGCTAGCTGCGGAATGGTATGTGAAACAGGTATACTGCTCGTTATAGAGACCACCTTAGAGTTCCATAGTGCGGTGTAGCTTTCTGCTTCCCTGTTTGTATCGTTTGTGCGGCAATTGTACTGCCGGACAGGCCTTCTGAAGAATGGAGTCCTGAAAATAAGAGAAAATTAAGAAATCTGCAGCCCCTGGTGCGGTTTAAGCCGCGTTGCGGGCGTGCCGTGATGGTGCCCCTCCCCCTGTGCCCATGGTATTTCCAGAGCGTAGTTATGTACGCGCAACACTGGTTTCGCAAGTTCGCGAGGGCTGGGGTTGGGGCCGCATTGCTACGCTTGCTCGAAATGTGCCAGGCAGTCTTGTTGTAGGTTACTCTGGGCGCGCTTGACGGTGTCCAGACGTTTAATGGCCGGACTGGAGAATTGCCTTGAGAGGCTGCTTTGTACTTCCGCTGTGATAGCCGCCGTATGCTCCTCCGTTCGGAGAGAGAGCGTTCGGTGTTTCCATTGACCATGATGACTCCTCGAGGGCCTGGCATCTTGAGCTTGAGGTATGCGTAGTGCAGAACCGCATTGAACTTGGCAAATGCGGTTCGCCCGAGCAGTGCGTGATAGCCACTGCGGAACGGGACTATGTCGAAGATTAACTCCTCGCTTCGGAAATTATCCGGAGATCCGAAGACCACTTCAAGTGTAACTGAGCCTGTACAGTTGGCCTCTACACCTGGTATGACGCCTTTAAAGGTCATTTTAGTGGGTTTAATCCTCGAGGGATCGATGCCCATTTTCCGCACTGTATCCTGGTAAAGCAGGTTCAGGCTGCTGCCGCCGTCCATAAGGACTCTAGTGAGGTGAAATCCGTCAACAATTGGGTCTAGAAACAATGCGGTGAATCCGCCATGATGGATGCTAGTGGGGTGGAACCTTCGATCAAAAGTGATTGGGCAGGAAAACCATGGGTTGAAATTTAGGGCGACTGGCTCCATTGCGTATACGTCCCTTAGCGCACGCTTCCGCTCCCTCTTGGGGATGTAGGTTGCGGATATCATGTTCACCATCCGCACTTGTGGGGGAAAACCTTTCTGTCCACTGTTGTTCGGCGGTCGGGGCTCCTCCTCGTCATTGCTATGCAGCCCCTTGTCTCTGCTTTCGGCATTTAACTTGCCTGCCTGCTTGAATACCCAACAATCCCCGTTGGTATGATTGGCTGGTTTTTCGGGGGTGCCATGTATCTGGCATGAGCGGTCGAGTATTCGGTCCAAAATGGACGGGCCCGGATTATTTCTTTTGAATGGCTTTTTTCGCTGACCGGGTTTAGAGCCTCTGAATCCAGCATTAACTACCGTATCCTTAGTATTGTCACCGTTAATGCGGCGCTTTTGCTTGTTGCGACACGACCTGCCACTGCTTTCCTTGGTATCCGAATTACCAGGCTCTTGGTCATGTTATTGCTGCGAGCTAGCCAGCTGTCTTCTCCCGCGCAAAAGCGGGTCATAAGTGTCGTGAGGGCTGCCATAGATTTCGGCTTTTCCTGTCCTAGGTGCCATGCAAGCCACTCGTCGCGGATGTTATGCTTGAAGGCTGCTAGGGCCTCTGCGTCTAGACAGTCGACGATTTGATTTTTCTTGGTTAGGAACCGTGTCCAGAATTGTCTGGCCGATTCCTCTGGCTGCTGAATTATGTGGCTAAGGTCATCAGTGTCTGTTGGTCGCACATAAGTGCCCTGGAAATTGTCGAGGAATGCGGCTTCCAGGTCCTCCCAAGAACCAATTGATTCTGCTAGCAAGCTGTTAAGCCAATGCCAAGCTGGTCCTTTAAGCTTGAGTGGGAGGTATTTGATGGCGTGTAGGTCATCACCGCGGGCCATGTGGATATGAAGGAGATAGTCCTTGATCCATACCGCAGGATCTGTTGTGCCATCGTATGATTCGATGTTCACGAGTTTGAAACCCTCAGGGATTTGATAATCCATTACTTCATATGTGAAGCATAGTGGGTGTGCGGCGCCTCTGTATTGGGCTATATCATGACGCAGCTCAAACGAGCTTTGTCTACTGTGTTCGGCCCGGCCGGATTTACTGTATCCGGAGTGACAATTACCGTCTCGTGCCGTGGGGCGCCCACGCGATCTGTAGATCGATCTTGTTTGCCTTGCCTTGTCCTCCAATATATCTCGCAGGTCTGGCACATTTTCCCGTGCCTTGGTATTTTTTGAGCAGCGCCGGGGTGCGGCTTGAGTGGAGGGCCGAGAGGCCTCTCTGTCGCGGCCACGGGGTGGCCGGTCGGCCGCATCATGCGCTGGTGATGTAGGTTTAGGTGCTTCCTCCTCTAATCGGGGTAGCAACCTGCGCTTTGGGTAGCTCTTGGAGGAGCGTTCGAGTTCATACTCTTCGGCCACAAGGACTTCAGTCCATCTGTCGGCTAGCAAATCTTCATCAGCTCTAAGTTGTTGCTGTTTTTTCTTGAGGCTGCTCGCCGTGGCCATAAGCCTGCGTTTGAAACGATCTTGTTCGACGGGATCCTCCGGCACGACAAATTCGTCGTCGTCGAGGCTTGCCTCGTCTTCGGAGGGAGGCATATAATTATCGTCCTCGACCTCTCTGTCTGCCGCTCTCTCATGAGGGCTGGCTTCTCCATCCTCCTGTGCTGAATCTTGCTGGAGGTGGTTGTCTTCGGCATTGTCCGGGGTGTTATTATCTCCCATGCCAGAATCACCGTTTTTGCTTTGGCGGGATTTAGAGCGGCGCCGCTGACGCCGGCGCTTAGGCTGCTTCTTGGAGGGGTCATCCTCCGCTGTTCCATCGCTATTGCCTTCTTTTGGGGTGTCCACCATGTATATATCATACGATGAGGTGGCTTTCCAGTGCCCTATAGGCGCTGGTTCTTGATCGTCTCCTGCATCGGCGTCCATACCGTCGATGTCTTCGGAGTCGAAGTCGAGCATGTCGGTTAAATCATCGACAGTGGCTACGAAGTGGGTGGTGGGTGGGCTTTGAATTTCTTCATCATCCGCATCCCAACCTTGCTGACCATAGTCTGGCCAGGCTCTCCTGATAAAGAGAGAGACTTTAGTGAATTCAGAATATCGCCGAAGGATGAGTGCTGAAAGATGTCCGCGGCGGTGAACTCCATGATCGGCGCCCAATCGGGTTCGATCGATAGGGGCGCGGAGGGCTCGGAGTCTGGAGAGGAGTCCGGCTCCTTGGAGTCACGGGCTTCGCAGAGAATAGGGCTGGTGTTTGGCTCGATCGCCGTAGAGATTGCAGCCCCCGAGGCGGTGTCCAACCACCCATCCTCGATCAGCGCAGTTGGCTCCGAATTAAGGGTCGGAGCTGATGCGGGTGCGACCTCCAGGGCACTGTTCGGCGGCAGAGCTAGATCATGCTCATCGTGACAGTGCGGCACGCTCGGCTGCGGCTCGAATCCGTCAAAGATCAAGTCTCCGCGGAGGTCGGCCGTGTAGCTCAAACTTCCAAATCTGACCTGATGGCCAGGGGCGTAGCTTTCGATCTGCTCCAGATGGCCAAGCGAATTGGCCCGTAGTGCAAAGCCGCCAAATACGAAGATCTGTCCGGGGAGAAAAGTCTCACCCTGGATCGCATCATCGGTGATGATTGGAGGAGCCATCGAGCCTAAAAGTGACGACACAGAGGAACTCTCAATGAAAGCACCAATGTCGGTGTCAAAACCGGCAGATCTCGGGTAGGGGGTCCCGAACTGTGCGTCTAGGCAGATGGTAATAGGAGACAAGGGACATGATGTTTTTACCCAGGTTCGGGCCCTCTCGATGGAGGTAAAACCCTACTCCTGCTTGATTAATATTGATGATATGGGTAGTACAAGAGTAGATCTACCACGAGATCAAGGAGGCTAAACCCTAGAAGCTAGCCTATGGTATGATTGTTTTTCGTCCTACGGACTAAAACCCTCTAGTTTATATAGACACCGGAGAGGGCTAGGGTTACACAGAGTCGGTTACAATGGTAGGAGATCTACATATCCATATCGCCAAGCTTGCCTTCCATGCCAAGGAAAGTCCCTTCCAGACACGGGACGAAGTCTTCAATCTTGTATCTTCATAGTCCAGGAGTCCGACTGAAGGTATAGTCCGGCTATCCGGACACCCCCTAATCCACGACTCCCTCAGTCCACCTGCCCCGCAGGGCCCTATGGGCTGTGTGTGGAGAGGGACCAGCCCCTTAGTGTGCTGGGCGCCTCCCCCCTAGGGCCCATGCGCCTAGGGTTTAGGGGGACCCTAAAGGGGGGCGCCCCTAGCCTTGGGGGGCAAGGCAACCCCCCTGGCCGTCGCCCCCTCCTCAGATTGGATTTGAGGGGGCCGGCGCCCCTCTCCCTTGCCCCTATATATATGTGGGGGTAGGAGGGCAGCCGCACCCAAGTTCTGGCGCAGCCCTCCCCCTCTCCCAAGTCCTCCTCCTCTCCTGCGGTGCTTGGCGAAGCCCTGCAGGATTGCCACGCTCCTCCTTCACCACCACGCCGTCGTGCTGCTGCTGGATGGAGTCTTCCCCAACCTCTCCTTCTCCCCTTGCTGGATCAAGGCGTGGGAGACGTCATCCGGCTGCACATGTGTTGAACGCAGAGGCGTCGTTGTTTGGCGCTTAGATCGGAATCAACCGCGATCTGAATCGCTGCGAGTATGACTCCATCCGCGTTCTTGCAACGCTTCCGCTGAGCAATCTACAAGGGTATGTAGATGCACTCCCCTTCCCCTCGTTGCTAGATTACTCCATAGATTGATCTTGGTGATGCGTAGAAAATTTTAAATTTCTGCTACGATCCCCTACAGTGGCATCATGAGCTTGGTCTATGCGTAGTTTCTATGCACGAGTAGAACACAAGTTGTTGTGGGTGTCGATTTTCTCAATTTACTTGCCGTTACTAGTCTTATCTTGATTCGGCGGCATCGTGGGTTGAAGCGGCCCGGACCGACCTTACACGTACTCTTACGTGAGACAGGTTCCACCGACTGACATGCACTGGTTGCATAAGGTGGCTAGCGAGTGTTTGTCTCTCCCACTTTAGTCGGATCAGATTCGATGAAAAGGGTCCTTATGAAGGGTAAATAGAAATTGGCATATCATGTTGTGGTTTTGGCGTAGGTAAGAAATGTTCTTGCTAGAAACCTATAGCAGCCAAGTAAAAATTTCAACAACAATTAGAGGACGTCTAACTTGTTTTTGCAGGATATGCCTTGTGATGTGATATGGCCAAAAGGATGTGATGAATGATATATGTGATGTATGAGATTGATCATGTTCTTGTAATAGGAATCACGACTCACATGTCGATGAGTATGACAACCGGCAGGAGCCATAGGAGTTGTCTTAATTTATTTATGACCTGCGTGTCAACTTAAATGTCATGTAATTACTTTACTTTATTGCTAAACCGTTGGCCATAGTAGTAGATGTAATAGTTGACGAGACAACTTCATGAAGACACGATGATGGAGATCATGATGATGGAGATCATGGTGTCATGCCGATGATGATGATGATCATGGCGCCCCGAAGATGGAGATCAAAAGGACCAAAATGATATTGGCCATATCATGTTGTCGGATTTCGGGTTCCGGCAGACCCTTGAGGTTCGAACACTGGGGTGCGCGCGGAGATTTCGCCTCCTACCTACCTTCACCCCTCCGCCATGCTTGGATCTAAACTAAGGAATGAACAACACAAGAGACACAGGGTTTATACTGGTTCGGACCACCGTTCTGGTGTAATACCCTAGTCCAGTGTGTGGTGTGTGGATTGCCTCTTGGGCTGATGATGATGAAAAATACAAGGAAGAACAGCCTCGCGAGGGTCTGTTCTTGGCTGGGGCGATGAACTGCTCGGAGGAGTTCAGTCACCTTTCTCTCTCTCTCTCTCTCTCTCTCTCTCTCTGCTCTCCTCTAACCGACCCCCTTGCTGTGTGGGTGGCTGGTCCTATTTATAGAGGCCCTGGTCCTCTCCCCAAATATTGAGCGGGAAGGGAGCCAACAATGGCGGGCTAATTTGAAGGGGGACAGAAAGTATCAGATATCCTGACAAAAGTAGTCTTCGTCTGCGCAAAGCTCTGGTGATGATGCAGTCTTGGGCTCCACGGTGACCTCCGTCTCGTAGTCCTCCTGGTCTTGGTCTCATTGCACCGAAATGGCAACCTTTGCCTGATGCCTCGGTACTCCGCGGCTGCACTTTCCCCCTTTGCACCAAAGAGGAAAGGAGGACGCGGCGCGGGCTGGCACCCGCCTGGCGCCCTGAGTTATCATGGCTTGCGTCATGGGCACCTCGTGAGGTACCCCACCTTGATCTCTCCACCTCCTCGTGAGCCAGCCTGACGAGGCCGTGCCTGAGGAAGCTCCGTGTCGTCCGCCCCGCGAGGCTTGGCCCCTCGCGAGGGTCTTGGGTTTGTGTTGGTGAAGATGGGCCGTGCAGGGCCCCCCTTTGAGCCATGCCGCAGGCCGCAGGCAGGCAAGTCTGGGGACCCCCGTTCCTAGAACGCCGACAGTAGCCCCGGGCCCAAGGCGCGCCTGGACTTGGCCGTGCAGGGAGGCGGAAGGGCAAGAGCGAAGCACCGCAGGCCCTAACAGCCTGCGGCCTTAGGCGCCGCGTGGAGGTTGATTGGACGTGGGCGTCTCCACTTCCCCATGGTGCCTCGGCAACTGCACTGACTGGACAAGTCCCTGCATGCAAAACGGGTCATGATTACCTGCAATCGTGGAGGTCGGCGGTTGGCCTCCGCCGACTATAAGTACGGGACGGCGTGCGCCCCTCCGGTTCATCTCCCCTTGCTTCGCCTTCTTCTTCATGGCCCCGTCGAGGAGGTTCTCAGCCGCGGAGAAGGGGAAGGCTTGCCAGGCTGAGCATGCCTCTCCCCTGCCAAAGCGCGGCCGAGGGCGCCCCCGCAAACATCCTGTGGCCACCACGGCAGCTCCCCGCGGCCGCGGAGACGCTTTCTAGCGCGGTGGCGGGAGGATTGCTGCGGCCGGGGGGTGCGCTCCGGCTATGCATCCCCCTATGCCGCGCTTTCGCGCTGCAGAGGTGCTGCCGGAGTTCGTCGTGTGGTCGGCGGAGCCGACTAGCACCCGGCTCCCACTTCCTCGCTTCCTCCTCGGTGAGCTCCCAGCCAGCTCCCCGGGCGGCCTCTGGCTTCAGGCCGACGGCTGCTGCAGCCGGGCCTCATGGGTTTCATTGGAGGTCTCCGCAGCCGGGAGCCTGGCCCTGGCCCGCGGTTGGTAGATGTTTGCCCGCGCGTGTGGCCTGGGCTGTCGGTGCACCCTATACTTCAGGTTCGACGGTGATGCCACCCTCTACGTGAGGGTGTTTGGGGAAGATGGTCGCCACGCAGGGTGTTGCTCCGAGGGCGACGACCGCGGCTGGGAACCCGGCTCCGGCGATGATGGAGAGGACAGCGCTCGCTGGGCTGGCGGCGCTCAGGGTTCCTCAAGGTTCTCTGGTTCTTCTTCAGGCGGCGACTCTCCTAGTGGTGGCCGCAGCCAGCCCCCACGCCATCGTATTTGCTTGGGGGGTGGTGGCGCGTCCGCCCACCGACGCGCCCTGGTGAAGCGCGAGAGGGAGTCCGCCTGAGCTCCGGAAGCAGCTCGGGCTTCCCTGCGGGCCGGTGCGAGGCGAGCCGCACCAGATTTGTTCTTTCTCTTCCCTTTTCCTGCATAAAGAAGGACAGTAGTGTAGTGCCCCGCGGGGGCGTATATGGGTTATTGTTGTTAATTATCGTTTTGCTTTCTTCATCGTACCATCCGACTATGTGCCCGCGCGTGGATGGTTCCCAGCCCCAGCCGTGGGGGCGACTGACCCAGGCCTTGTGTTTGTGTCGCGGTGCCCGAGGGGCACCGACTGGAGGGGTGCTCCTGCAAGGGGCCCAGGTTGCGAACCCTTTGAGTGACTAGGATAGGAACACTCGCGAGGGCGCTCGGCTCTCCCCCTCGCGAGGCCTTGCACAAGAGAAATCGAGGCAGGAGCATGAAAAGCCGAAGAACCGCAAGCCAAAGACGGCAACAACTTCAATAAAACTTCAAATGAAGAAGAACAAGCCAACTGCGGAAAGCAAATGCAAAGCCGCGTCCGGCACCTAGTCTAGTCTTCGACGTCTTCTCACCAGCGCGGAGCTAAGTGCTACCACTGGGCGTGGGAGGGAGCCCCAGGGCCTGAGGCCGGTGCTCCTGAGACTCCAGGGCGTGTACAACCCCAACTCATTATTACGTGAGAGTGTCACGGGCGGCGAGCTTCACAGGCGTTCGCCTTGCTTCACAGGCTCTGGGCCTTTTCCGAAACGCGATAGCTTCACAGGCATTCGCCTTGCTTTACAGGCTCCAGGCCTTTTCCAAAACGCGATAGCTTCACAGGCATTCGCCTTGCTTCACAGGCTCCGGACCTTTTCCAAAACGCGATAGCTTCACAGGCATTCGCCTTGCTTCACAGGCTCTAGGCCTTTTCCAAAACGCGATAGCTTCACAGGCATTCGCCTTGCTTCACAAGCACCGGGCCTTTTCCAAAACGCGATAGCTTCACAGGCATTCGCCTTGCTTCACAGGCTCCGGGCCTTTTCCAAAACGCGATAGCTTCACAGGCATTCGCCTTGCTTCACAGGCTCCGGGCCTTTTCCAAAATGCGATAGCTTCACAGGCATTCGCCTTGCTTCACAGGCTCCGGGCCTTTTTAGGGGTAGAACCTCCGGAGCTGCTGGATGTTCCATGCGTTCTAGACCGGCACTCCCTCCTGAGTCTCCAAGCGCGCTGAGCCGGGCTTGGAAACATGAACAACCTTGAACGGGCCCTCCCACATGGGAGACAGCTTGTGCAGCCCCTCCCTGGAGAGGACCCGCCTGAGCACGAGGTCTCATACCTCGAGTGTCCTGGGGCGGATGTTGCGGCAGTGATATCGCCGCCGCGCTTGTTGGTACCTCGCCGCTCGTAGCGCGGCTTCTCGGTGACATTCCTCCCCCAGCACGAGGTCCATCCCCCGCATGGCGTCCTGTTGCGCCTCATTGAATGCCAGGACCTGCGCGGAGCGACGTCTGACCTCGTGAGGGAGGACCGCTTCGGCTCCGTAGACCAGGAAGAACGGGGTCTCCCCAGTCGGCTTGGTCCCGGTTGTGCGGATGGACCACAACACGGACTGAAGCTCGTCGTACCAACCTCTGCCGCAGGCCTCCAGCTTCTTCTTGAACGTCCTGGTCTTGAGGCCCCTCAGGACCTCCGCATTGGCTCGCTCGGCCTGGCCGTTGCTTCGGGGGTGCGCCACCGAAGCGTAGCATATCTGCGTTCCAAGGTTAGCACAGTACGTTTTGAAGAGGTTACTGGTGAACTGCGAACCGTTGTCCGTGATGATGCGATTCGGCACCCCGAACCGGCTCACAATGCCCTTGATGAACTTGATCGCGGAACCCGCAGGAATGGTGCGGACAGCCTCCACCTCAGCCCACTTGGTGAACTTGTCTACAGCAACGTAAAGGTAGCGGTAGCCCCCTGGCGCCCGAGGAAACGGACCCAAGATGTCGAGCCCCCAGACTGCGAATGGCCACGAAAGGGGGATAGTCTGCAAGACCCTGCCGGTTGATGGATCTGCTTGGCGTGGAACTGGCAGGCCTCACAAGATTTCACTAGTTCAACAACGTCATTGAGCGCGGTGGGCCAATAAAACCCACTGTGGAACGCCTTGCCGACGAGGGTCCATGATGATGAATGATGTCCGCAGTCCCCATCGTGTATATCTTCCAGTAGTTCCTTCCCTTGCTCCCTGGAGATGCAGCGCAGGGATACATTGTTTGGTCGCTTCCGGTAGAGCTCTCCATCTCTGATGCAGTATGCCGTGGCCTGGCGTGCCACTCGCTCTGCTTCCTCCTCCTTCTCCGGAAGGGTCCCTTGCGTCAAGTAGCTCTGGAGCTCCGTGATCCAACATCCCTCCTGAGGTTCCATCGTCAGGAGCAGGCGTGCTCCTAAGGTCGGGCCACAGGCCGGAGCTCCGGAGGCAGGTGGCTGGGGGAGCTCCTCCCGGGGCTGAGCCATGTTTGATAGTGACGGCAAGGCTGAAGGCTTGAAGAGCCGTTCCTCGAAAATGCCAGGCTCCTGAGGTAACCGCCTGGATGCGCGTTTGGCGATGTCATCGGCCTCTTGATTGGTGCCACGGGGCACATGCTGCAACTCCAACCCCCAGAATTGCTTCTCCATCCTGCGGACCTCTGCAAGGTAGGCCTCCATGTGCTCATCCTTTGGCTCATACACCTTGTTGGAGAAATTGAAAAGGAGCTGCGAATCGCCCTTGATGGTGAGGCGTTTCACCCCCAGGGCAGCTGCGGCCTTCAATCCCGCTATTAAACCTTCATACCCCGCTATGTTGTTGGAGACCTTTTCGCCTTGCTGGAAACAAAGCTGCACGGCGTAATAGAGTTTGTCCTGGGTGGGCGATATAAGCACCGCCCCAGCCCCTGCGCCGTGTCTGGAGAACGCCCCATCGAAGTACATGACCCAGCCTTCTGGCGCCTCGCTTCCCGGGAACAGGGACCAATCCTCGTCGGCCTTCAGGCCTGGCGCCTCCATCCATTCTGCCACAAAATCCGCCAATGCTGCTCCCTTGATAACTCTGGTCGTGCTGAATTCGAGCTGAAACGCTTGCAGCTCTATGTTCCACTCAGCGACTCTCCCAGCTGAATTGGGGCTCCTGAGCACCCTCTCCAGGGGGTATGACGAGACGACCTTGATGGGGTGACCCTGAAAATAGTGCCACAGCTTGCGCGAGGCCACCAGTAGCGCGAGGAGGATTTTCCGGGGCATGGGGTACCGCACCCTCGCATCCCGCAACACTGTGCTGACGAAGTACACTGGGTGCTCAACGAGGTGGAGTGCGTCAGTGCTGGCGGCTCCCTTTGGAGACCATGGTGCCTCTCGAGAAAATGAGGCCTCCTGAGATTGGCCATCTGGGACAGGGGCCTCTTCTGCCTTTGGTGCGCCCCTCTGCGGTGGCTGGTCCTCATCAGCCACTGTGGCGGCTTCTGTGGGCGTTCCTCGTACCAGTTTCGCCTTGTCCCGGGCTGCTGCTGCGGTTTTGATTCGACGCTCCTCTCTGACTGCCACTAGGGCTGCGCTGGCGAAGTAGGGAGTGGCGGCGAGGTAAAGCACCAGGGGCTCTTGACGGCGTGGAGCCACCATGACCGGTGGGCTGGTCAGGTATTTCTTGAGATCCTGGAATGCCTTGTCGGCCTCTTTAGTCCACTCGAAGGGCCCCTTTTTCTTCATTAGCTGGAAGAAGGGTAGCGCTCGCTCCCCCAACTTGGAGATGAAGCGCCCTATTGCGGTCACGCGCCCCATGAGCTTCTGCATTTCTCTGAGGGTCTTTGGCGGGCTCATGTCTTCCACTGCCTTGACCTTCTCCGAGTTAGCCTCGATGCCTCGGTGAGACAAGAGGAAACCCAAGAGCTTGCCCGAGGGGACTCCGAACACACATTTCTCTGGATTGAGCCGTAGGTTCACTGCGTTGAGGCTCGCGAAGGTTTCCTCCAGGTCTTGTATCAAGGTCCTGGCCTCCCGAGATTTTACCACGATGTCATCGACGTAAGCTTCAACATTCTTCCCGAGCTGCGGGCCCAAGGTGATATGCATCAGCCGCTGAAAGGTCGCCCCTGCGTTACGCAGCCCGAATGGCATGCAGGTGTAGCAGTACACCCCACACGGGGTTAGGAAGGCTGTCTTCTCGATGTATTCAACCGCCATCTTGATCTGGTGATACCCAGAGAAGGCATCCAGGAAGCATAGCAGGTCGCATTCCGTAGTGGAATCGACGATCTGGTCAATGCGGGGGAGCGGGAACGGATCTTGCGGCACGCTTTGTTGAGGTTGGTGAAGTCGACGCACATGCGTTCCTTCCCTCCCTTCTTTGGCACAACAACAGGGTTGGCCAACCAATCTGGGTATCGAACCTCGCGAATGACCCCAACAGCCTCTAATTTGCGGGTCTCTTGGACGATGAAGGCCTGCTTTTCTATGGACTGCCGCCTGGCCTTCTGCTTCACAGGGCGCACGTTGGGGCACACGTTGAGGTGATGCTCGATTACACTCCTGGGGATCCCTGCCAACTGGTCTAGCTCCCAAGCGAATACCTTCTTGTTTGCATGCAGGAACCCGACCAGGGCCTCCTCCTGCTCGGGTTTGAGGTGGGCGCCTATGGTGAAAGTGGCGTTGGTGGATCCGTCCTCATCGAAGGGTATCTTCTTGGTTTCTGCCTTGTATTGGGTGAACAACTATTTCTTCTTGGCGGGCGCAGCCCCCTTGGGCTCGGGGACCTCCAAGGTGGCGGGCTGTGCCGACGCTGCTGTCTTGAAGACGAGCTTGAGCACCCGCAGAGCGTCCCCCGTGTCCCCGTGCACGGTGAGGACACCGCTGCTCCCAGGCATCTTCATGAGGTTGTAGGTCGGGTGTGTCGCGGCCATGAACTGGGCCAGCGCTGGGTAGCCGAGGATGGCGTTGTAGGGGAAGCCGATGGGGGCGATGTCGAAGTCGACCAGCTCCGAACGGAAGTTGTCGTAGGTGCCGAAGGTCACTGGGAGCCGGATTTGTCCCAAGGAGCCGGACGACCTGCCCCCAACGCCTGAGAAGGGCCGGCTGGGCTGCAACCGTTCCAGGGGTATGCAGAGGATGTTGAAGGCCTCGACTGAGAGCACGCTGAGGCCTGCCCCGCCATCGATGAGAGTTCTGGTGACGGCCACCTGGCAGATGGTGGGGGTGCACAGCATGGGGAGCGCGCCCGAGCAGGCCGAGTTGGAGGGGTGGTCCTCCGAGCTGAAGCTCAGGCCGGTCTCGGGCGCCGTCCGATCCAGGGGAGTCCCCTGCCGCGTGGAAGCGGCGCTGACCCGGCGGATGAACGGCTTGACGTGGTAACTTGTAGGTGGCGCCTGCGAGCCGCCCAAGAGGGCCGCGACGACTGGGGGTGTCGGTGCAGCGCGATAGGCGGGGGAGAGTTTGCGGGGCTCCGGGGGCGCGCGGAGCGCGCGGGACGAAGAACCAGCTGGGCGAGCGAGGGAGTTACGGTGCGGCCGTCTTGGCGCACGGATGGATGCCGAGACGATGCTTGCTGCTCGTCCCCCGCTGGGCCGGTGGCGGCGTTGACGGAAGGTGATAGGGAACGGCGAGGACGCCCGCCGACAGGGGCCGTCTGGGCGACGCGGGAAGCGAGGGCGGCCTGGCGCTCCACGCTGGCCCGACGAGCGTCAGACATGAGCGCGATGGTCAGAGGAGAACGGGGTGACGGAAGATGAATTCCGGCGCACCCCCTACCTGGCGCGCCAAATGTCGGATTTCGGGTTCCGGCAGACCCTTGAGGTTCGAACACTAGGGTGCGCGCAGAGATTTCGCCTCCTACCTACCTGCACCCCTCCGCCATGCTTGGATCTAAACTAAGGAAAGAACAACACAAGAGACACAGGGTTTATACTGGTTCGGGCCACCGTTGTGGTGTAATACCCTACTCTAGTGTGTGGTGTGTGGATTGCCTCTTGGGCTGATGATGATGAACAATACAAGGAAGAACAGCCTCGCGAGGGTCTGTTCTTGGCTGGGGCGATGAACTGCTCGGAGGAGTTCAGTCACCTTTCTCTCTCTCTCTCTCTCTGCTCTCCTCTGACTGACCCCCTTGCTGTGTGGGTGGCTGGTCCTATTTATAGAGGCCCTGGTCCTCTCCCCAAATATTGAGCGGGAAGGGAGCCAACAATGGCAGGCTAATTTGAAGGGGGACATCAAGTATCAGCTATCCTGACAAAAGTAGTCTTCGCCTGCGCAAAGCTCTGGTGATGATGCCGTCTTGGGCTCCACGGTGACCTCCATCTCGTAGTCCTCCTGGTCTTGGTCTTATTGCACCGAAATGGCAACCTTTGCCTGATGCCTCGGTACTCCGCAGCTGCGCTTTCCCCCTTTGCACCAAAGAGGAAAGGAGGACGCGGCGCGGGCTGGCACCCGCCTCGCGCCCTGAGTTGTCATGGCTTGCGTCATGGGCACCACGTGAGGTACCCCGCCTTGATCTCTCCGCCTCCTCGTGAGCCAGCCTGACGAGGCCGTGCCTGAGGAAGCTCCGCGTCGTCCGCCCCACGAGGCTTAGCCCCTCGCGAGGGTCTAGGGTTTGTGTTGGTGAAGATGGGCCGTGCAGGGCCCCCCTTTGAGCCACGCCACAGGCCGCAGGTAGGCAAGTCTGGGGACCCCCATTCCCAGAACGCCGACACATGTCACTATTTGATTGCATGTGATGTTTATCATGTTTTACATCTTATTTGCTTAGAACGACGGTAGCTTAAATAAGATGTTCCCTCGCAATAATTTCAAGAAAGTGTTCCCCCTAACTATGCACCGTTGCGAAGGTTCGTTGTTTCGAAGCACCACGTGATGATCGGGTGTGATAGATTCTAACGCTCGAATACAACGGGTGTAAGCCAGATTTACACATGCAATACACTTAGGTTGACTTGACATGCCTAGCATGTACAGACATGGCCTCGGAACACGGAAGACCAAAAGGTCGAACATGAGTCGTATAGAAGATACGATCAACATGAAGATGTTCACCGATGATGACTAGTCCGTCTCACGTGATGATCGGACACGGCCTAGTTGACTCGGATCATGTATCACTTAAATGACTAGAGGGATGTCTATCTGAGTGGGAGTTCATTAAATAATTTGATTAGATGAACTTAATTATCATGAACATAGTCTAAATTGTCTTTGCAAATATATTGTAGATAAATAGCTCATGTTGTAGCTCCCTGTTTCAATACATTCCTAGAGAAAGACTAAGTTGAAAGATATTGTAAGCAATGATGCGGACTGGGTCCGTAGTCCGAGGAGTGTCCTCACTGCTACATAGAAGGCTTACGTCTTTGATGCACCGCTCGATGTGCAAACCTCTACAACGTCTTTTGTGGATGTTGTGAACACCTGACAGACACATCCTGATGACTACTTGATAGTTTAGTGCACCATACTTTACGGCTTAGAATCGGGATTCCAATGACGTTTTGAACGCCATAAGACATATGAGATGTTCCAAGAGCTGAAATTGGGATTTTAGGCTCATGCCCGTGTTGAGAGGTATGAGACCTCTGACAAGTTCTTTTGCCAACAAGATGGAGGAGAATAGCTCAGCTAGTGAGCATGTGCTTAGAATGTCTGGGTGCTACAATCACTTAAATCAAGTGGGAGTTAAACTTCCAGATAAGATAGTGATTGATAGAGTTCTCTAGCCACTATCACTAAGCTACTAGATCTTCGTGATGAACTATGACATGCAAGGGATGGAGTTGATCCCGGAGCTGTTCGCGGTTCTTAAGACCGCAAAAGGTAGAAATCAAGAAGGAGCATCAAGTGTTGATGGTTTAAGAAGACCACTGGTTTCAAGAAGGGCAAGGGATAGAAGGGAAACTTCATGGATGGCAAACCAGTTGCCGCTCCAGTGAAGGAACCCAAGGTTGAACCCAAACCCGAGACTAAGTGCTTCTATTGTAAGGGGAACGTCACTGGTAGCGAAATTACCCCAAATGCATGGTAGATAAGAAGGCTGGCAACTTCAACAAAGTATATACGTGTTATTAATGTGTACCTCACTAGTACTCTTGGTAGCACCTGGGTATTGGATACCGGTTCAGTTTCTATTATTGGTGACTTGAAGCAAAAGCTACGGACTAAACGGAGACTGGCTAAGGGCGAGGTGACGATGTGTGTTGGAAGTGTTTCCAAAGTTGATGAGATCACCATCGCACGCTCCATCTGCCTTCGGGATTAGTATTGAACCTAGATAAATGTTATCAGGTGTCTATGTTGAGCATGAATATGATTAGATCATGTTCATTGCAATACGGTTATTTATTTAAGTTAGAGAATAATGGTTATTCTGTTTACATGAATAATACCTTTCATGTTCATGCACCCTATGTGAGTGGTTCATTGAATCTCGGTCGTGGTAGTACGCATGTTCACGCCAAAAGATGTAGAGTTAATAATGATAGTACCACTTTCTTGTGGCACTGCCTCTTAAGTCATATTGGTGTAAGATGCATGAAGAAACTCCATGTCGATGGATGTTTGGAGTCACTTGATTTAGAATCGCTTGACACATGCGAGCCATGCCTCATGGGAAGGATGACTAAGACCCCGTTTTCAGGTACAATGAAATGGGCAAGTGACTTGTTGGAAATCATACATGCTGATGCGTGTGATCCAATGAGAATTGAAGCATGCGGTGGATATCGCTATTTTCTCGTCTTCACTGACGATTTGAGTAGATATAGGTATATTTAGTTAATGAAGTACAAGTCTGAAACGTTTGAAAATTTCAAGCGATTTCAGAGTGAAGTTAAGAATCATCATAACAAGAAGATCATGTTCCTACGATCTGATCAAAGGGGGATTTTCTGAGTTATGAGTTTGGCAATCACTTAAGACATTGTGGAATTGTTTCGCAGTTGAAGCCACCTGGAACACCACAGCGTAATGGTGTGTCCGGACGTCATAATCGAACCTTATGAGATATGGTGCGATCTATGATGTCTCTTACCGATCTACCACTATTATTTTGAGGCTATGCATTAGAGACAGCTGCATTCACTTTAGACAGGACACCATATAAGTCCGTTGAGACGACGTCGTATGAACATTGGTTTGGCAAGAAACCAAAGTTGTCGTTTCTTAATGTTTGGGGCTGCGATACTTAAGGCTTCACCCGGAAAGGCTCGAACCCAAAAACGGACAAATACATCTTCATAGGATACCCAAAGGTAACAGTTGGGTATACCTTCTACCTTAGATCCGAGGGCAAATTGTTTGTCGCTAAGAAAGGGTCCTTTCTCGAGAAGGAGTTTCTCTCGAAAGAATTGAGTGGGAGGAAGATATAACTTGATGAGGTTGTCGAACCTTTACTTCAACCAAAGAGTGATGCAACACAGAAAGATGTTTTCTGTGGCGCCTACGTCTGTTGAAGAGGAAGTTAATGATAGTGATCATGAAGCTTCGGATCAAGTTGCTGTCGAACCTCATAGGTCGACAAGGATATGTACTACTCCTGAGTGGTACGGTAATCCTGTCTTAGATATCATGTTGTTGGACAACAATGAACCTACGAACTATGGAGAAGCAATGGTGGGCCCGTACTCCAACAAATGGTTAGAAGCCATGAAATCCGAGATAGGATCCATGTATCAGAACAAAGCATGGACTTTGGTGGACTTGCCCAAAGATCGGAAAGTCATTGATATAAATGGATCTTTAAGAAGAAGACGGAGGTGGACGGTAATGTTACCATCTATGAAGCTCGACTTGTGGCAAAGAGTCTTTTCACAAGTTCAAGGAGTTGACTACGATGAGATTTTCTCACCCGTAGCGATGTTTAAGTCCGCCGGAATCATGTTAGCATTAGCTGTATTTTTCGATTATGAAATCTGACAGATGGATGTCAAAACAAGTTTTCTTACCAGTTTTCGTAAGAAAAAGTTGTATGTGATACAATAAAAGGTTTTGTTCGATCCTAAGGATGCTAAAAGGTATGCTGGCTCCAGCAATCCTTCTATGGACTAGAGCAAGCATCTCGGAGTCAGAATATATGCTTTGATGGAGTGATCAAAGCTTTTAGGTTTATACAATGTTTGCTAGAAACTTGTATTTACAAGAAAGTGAGTGGGAGCACTACAACATTTCTGATAAGTATATGTGGATGACATATTGTTGATTCGAAATAATGTAGAATTTCTAGAAAGCATAAATGGTTGTTTGAAGAGTGATTTTCAAAGGAAGACCTGGATAAAGCTGCTTACATATTGGGCATCAAGATATATAGAGATAGATCAAGACGCCTGATGATACTTTCAAAGAACGCACACCTTGACATGTTTTTGAAGGAGTTCAAAATAGATCAGTCAAAGAAGGGATTCTTACCTGAGTTGTAAGGTGTGAAGTTGAGTAAGACTCAAAGCTTGACCATGGCAGAAGAAAGAGGAAGGATGAAGGTCGTCCCCTATGCTTTTTTCATAGGCTCTATACGGTATGCCATGCCGAGTACCGCACATGATGTGTGCCTTGCCACATGTCTGGCAAGAGGGTGCAAAGGTGATCTAGGAGTGGATCACCAAATAGCGGTCAAAATTATCCTTAGAGGAATAAGGAAATGTTTCTTGGTTATGGAGGTGATAAAGAGTTCGACGTAAAGAGTTACGTCGATGCAAGCTTAACACCTATCCGGATAGCTCTGAGTAGAGATACCGGATACGTATAATGGAGCAACAATTTGGAATAGCTCCAAGTGGAACGTGGTAGCAGCATCTACGATATGACATAAAGTTTTGCGAAATACATAGGGATCTGAATATTGCACACCTGTTGACTACAACCTCTCTCACAAGCATAACATGATCAAACCCAGAACTCATTGAGTGTTAATCACATAGTAATGTGAACTAGATTATTGAGTCTAGTAAACTCTTTGGATGTTGGTCACATGGCGATGTGACCTGTGAGTGTTAATCACATGGCGACATGAACTAGATTATTAACTCTAGTGCAAGTGGGACTGAGGGAGTCCTGGATTAGGGGGTGTTCGGGTAGCCGGATTATACCTTCAACCGGACTCCTAGACTATGAAGATACAAGATTGAAGACTTCGTCCCGTGTCCGGATGGGACTTTCCTTGGCGTGGAAGGCAAGCTTGGCGATGCAGATATTCAAGATCTCCTACCATTGTAACCGACTTTATGTAACCCTAACCCTACCCGGTGTCTATATAAACCGGAGGGTTGTAGTCCGTAGGCAATCAACTCCATACACAACAATCATACCATAGGCTAGCTTCTAGGGTTTAGCCTCCTTGATCTCGTGGTAGATCTACTCTTGTAGTACCCATATCATCAATATTAATCAAGCAGGAGTAGGCTATTACCTCCATCGAGAGGGCCCGAACCTGGGTAAAAAACATCGTGTCCCTTGTCTCCTGTTACCATCTGGCCTTGACGCACAGTTCGAGACCCCCTACCCGAGATCCGACATTGGTGCTTTCATTGAGAGTTCCTCTGTGTCGTCGCCTTTAGGCCCGATGGCTCCTTTGATCATCAACAAAGATACGGTCCAAGGTGAGACTTTTCTCCCCGGACAGATCTTTGTCTTCGGCGGCTTCGCTCTGCGGGCCGATTCGCTCGGCCACCTGGAGCAGATTGAAAGCTACGCCCCTGGCCATCAAGTCAGGTTTGGAAGCTTAAACTACACGACTGACATCCGCGGAGACTTGATCTTCGACGGGTTCGAGCCACGGCCAAGCGCGCCGTACTATCTCGAGGGGCATGATCTAGCTCTGCCTCCAGACAGTGTCCTGGAGGCCGCACACGCATCGGTTCCAACCCCTAACTCGGAGCCTGTTGCGCCAATCGAGGATGAGCGGTTGGACGTCACCTCGGGGGCTGCGATCCCGAAAGCGATCGAGCCGAACGCTAGCCCCGCACTCTGCACGACCCGTGACTCCGAGGATCCGGACTCCTCCCCGGACTCCGAACCCCCCGCGCCCCTGCCAATCGAATCCGATTGGGCGCCGATAATGGAGTTCACCGCCGCAGACATCTTTCAGCACTCGCCTTGTGGCAATATCCTGAACTCTCTCAAGACTCTCTCCTTATCAGGAGAGCCCTGGCCGAACTACGGTCAGCGAGGATGGGATATGGACGATGAAGAAATTCAAAGCCCACCCACCACCCACTTGGTAGCCACTGTCGACAATTTAAACGACGTGCTCAACTTCGACTCTGGAGACATCAACAGCATGGATGACGATGCAGGAGATACCGACGAACCAACGCCCATAGGGCATTGGACAGCCACCTTATCTCACGATGTGTACATGGTGGATACCCCTAAAGGAAGTGACAACGAGGAAAAAGGGGATGGGACGGGAGATCGACCCCCCGAAAAGCAATCAAAGCATCGGCGTAAACACCGACCCAAGCCCCGCCTCAACAAAAACCCCAGCCATAGAGCAGGACGAGCCGGTAGACGACGAGCAGGCCTTAGAGCAACTGTCCAAACAGGGCAACACGGATAGAGAAACCGAACATCCCTCCTCCGGCGAAAACGGCATTCCGGACGACCTCACGCCGAATAAACATATGCAGCAGAAGAATCTCCACGAGAGGCTCGTTGCAACTGCATGCAGCCTAAAGAAGCAGAAGCGGAAGCTAAAAACAGCGGAAGACGCACTCCGGATTAGATGGAGCAAAGTAATCAATACCACAGATAAGTATGGCGACAGTCGCCGCACTAAAAGCTATCCGAAAGGAAAGCTACTGCCTGAATTCGACGAAGAGGCCCTAGAGCCCTCGCATTCAAAAAATGAAAAAGCCACACGGTCGGATAGACGACCCCATAAAGCGGCAAGCGGCGCCGCACCTAAATCGGCATGCGACCCACTTAAGGATTCGCATCATGGCCCAGTCAGGTCCATTTATGGGCCAAGAAAGCAAGCTCTCATAAGCAACGCTATGAAGCCATCATCAGAATCCGGCACACCCAAATACAGGGGCGCCGCACACCCCCTATGTTTCACCGATGAGGTCCTGGACTATGAATTCCCAGAGGGATTCAAACCCGTAAACATAGAGGCATATGATGGAACAACAGACCCTGGAGTCTGGATCGTGGATTATATCCTCCACATACACATGGCTAGAGGACATGATCTCCACGCCATAAAATATGTACCCCTTAAGCTTAAAGGGCCAGCCTGGCATTGGCTTAAAAGCCTTCCCGAAAACACAATTGGAAACTGGGAAGAGCTCGAGGATGCTTTCCGAGCGAACTTTCAAGGGACCTATGTCCGCCCTCCGGATGCAGATGATCTTAGTCACATAACTCAACAATCTGGAGAATCAGCTCAGCAGTTCTGGAATAGATTCCTCACTAAAAAGAATCAGATAGTCGACTGTCCGGACGCCGAAGCCTTAGCAGCTTTCAGGCATAACGTCCGAGACGAATGGCTCGCCAGACACCTCGGCCAAGAAAAGCCAAGAACAATGGCCGCACTAACAAGCCTCATGACCCGCTTTTGTGCAAGGGAGGACAGCTAGTTGGCAAGGTGCAGCCCCAGCGACCCAAGTACATCCGAAACTAGGGATGGAAACGGAAAACCGCGATGCAACAAGGACCGTCGCCGGACTAAGGACAAAAGTCCGAAGTGCACGGCAGTCAATGCCGGATTCAAAGGCTCACGACAAAATCAGGAAAAATCGCCCCCCAGGATAATAGGGACGATCCATCCAACCTAAATAAAATCCTGGACAGGATATGTCAGATACACAGTACTCCCGGGAAGCCTGCTAACCATACCCACAGAGACTGTTGGGTTTTCAAACAATCCGGCAGACTCAGTGCCGAACACAAGGGGCTCGACACACCAAGCGAAGATGAGGACGAACCCCAAAAGCGGAGCACCAGGAAACAAAAGAACTTCCCACAAGAAGTAAAAACAGTGAACTCACTTCACATAACAAAACGTGCAGCGCCCTTAAAGGTACGCACCACACGGCCCATCCCCAAAGGGTCCTGCCACTGGTTGTCAAAACCGATCATCTTTGATCAGCTAGATTATTCTAGGAATATCAAGAATGTAGGCTGGACTGCCTTGATACTCGATCCAATAATTGGCGGACTCCAGTTTTCAAATTTCCTTATGGACGGCGGCAGCGTACTAAACCTGATATATCAGGATACAATCCAGCACATGGGGATAAACCCAGCAAGAATCCGCCGCAGCAAAACCTCATTTCAAGGGGTAACACCTGGGCCGGACACCCATTGTATGGGTTTTCTCCGGCTCAAAGTTATATTCGGCTCTGCCGATAACTTCCGCCCCGAAAAGCTGACCTTCCATATCGTCCCGTTCTCAAGTTACTATCAAGCACTACTGGGACGCGAAGCTTTCGCCCGCTTTAACGCAATACCGCATTATGCATCTCTCACGCTTAAGATGCCCGGTCCACGAGGCATCATCTCTTTGAAGGGGAAGCACTAAAGTGCGCCTCCCCAAGCGGGGGACTGTGCGGCCGCTTTGACAGCCCCACAGTAAAATGGCCTCACCGGCCAAAAAAAACTTCGAAATAGGTCATTAAAGACCACGAACGAGGATAGACGAGTTCGGTACAAAATCATCATTGATGCAGGCTTAGTGGCCATATACCCCCGCACTAGGGGCTCCATGCATATACAATAAGAGACAACAAAGCTCAATTTTATATATTTTACTTTACACTTTGTTTATTTTAAACTTTTGTTCGGCACGACCCGTTTTCAACTCAGTTCCTCTCTTTTACAGATGAGCGTCGTGCGGCGCCCGTCCAGGATAAGGCACAACGGAGACACAGGCGCAGACGTGCAGTAGGGACCCGTCCTAAAGGATTCTTTTTAGATTAAGACCCTGCGTAAACCTTTTTTACTGTCTCTTGTTGCTACACATCCCCTGGTTTTTTCTGATATAACCAAGGAGGAGGCTGACGTCTTGGCATGTGGCCATGTCAGAAATTTTTGCACGTACCTGGACACTACGGGCTATTTTTAATAAACAGTGTTGTTTCGCCCGCACTCATAAAGACCAAACACCTTAGGGAGTGTTCGGCGTCGCAAGTTTCGGCATTATATGCATCAGCTCCGAATCATGTCTTTGGTCAAATGTTGGGTTGCCCGGCTCCTGAGTTCGGCTACCTTACGTTCCGCTCTATCGGCTAAGGTAGCACCAGGAGAACTACTGCGATTGTGCCCCCGGTTCGGCCGGGTGAGCACCTCAGAAGAGAAAGCCGAAAACTGACTGTCATGATGTAGCGTGAGACTAGTCAGCCACTCGATGACCTATCAGAATCTATCGGATTCCTCCGCTTTAACGAAGGGCCGCTTCTCGGTCAGGCACATATGCGCCCGGAATTCGGACGTGCGCAGTTGCCACCAAGGAGCTACCTAAAGAGTCTCATTGTCAAACCCCTATGGCTAAGTGAAAGTGTTAAAGCATTATAGTTTGGTTGCCTGGCCTGCTGCGCTATCACCTCCTTTGTAGGACCAAGACGTTGGGTTAAGTGTGAAAATGCGTCTTCTGCGAGCACCCCCGCACTATGTGCGTGGGGGCTGAAGCCAACGACTGCCATCTTTCAGATTCTATATATATATATATATATATATCTTAAAACGGCTGCACAGGAGGTGTTCCCAATACTTGGAGGCACAAGTATAAAAAAAGGCCACTATAGTTTATCAAAATATTACTTTATAATTACATATGCTATCATAACATAGCATCTTTCGGGCACTGCGTCTCTATTACACGAGCGCCTTCAAGGACTTCCTGAAAATAGTGCTCGGAAGGTACTCGGCTTTTGTCCGAATCTCGGGACGCAACAATGGTGGTCTCCATCTCTGCCCAGTATGTCTTGACACGGGCAAGAGCCATCCTTGCGCCCTCTATGCATGCTGACCTCTTCATTGCATTAATACGTGGCACCGCGTCAAGGAATTGCCACACCAAGCTGAAATAACTCTTCGGCTCCGATCTCCCCGGCCACAGATGACCCATGACGTACTTCATGGCGAGTCCGGACAACCTATTCAGTTCGGCCCATTGAGCCAAACGATCATCCACTGCCAGTGGACGCTCTGGATTGTGAAACTACGACCAGAAAAGCTTTTCCACTTCGCGATCTTTCTGATCTCGAAAGTGTTCGGTCGCATCAGCAGCACTCGCTGCCAAGTCCAGATAGGTGTCCTCCACACTCCACATCCGGTCCAACGGAGCAAACTTCGGATCACAAAACTTCCTCCGCAGCATAAAGGGCTTTCCAACCACAATCTGTTCGGCCTGACGCAGCTCCTCCTTTGCAGCTCTCATCACAGAGCGAGCGTCCTTGGCATCGGCAACGGCCTTCTCTAAGTCCGTCTGTCTCGCCCGGTCTTCTTTCTCAAGAAGTTTGCAATGGTCTGCAGCGCTCTTTAACTTCTGGCCATCTCTTCTTTGCTTCGGCAGTGAGCAGCCTGTTCGGCTCTCAGCTCTTCAAGGGCCTTCTCGGCAGCCGCATCGCTTTTTCTGGCTTGCTCCTTAGCTCGGGCAAGTTCTTCCCTAAGATTCTCCACGGCGGCCGTACCATCTGCGTCAAGCACACACATCGTAAGACACTGGCATGAAGCTCCTCTTACCTGATGCCGCCCGAAGAATTACATACCTTGAGCCTCATCAAGCCGCTTGTTGACAAGCGCGATGTCGGCATCTGCCACGTCCAGTTGCCGCTTTAGTTCGGCCACATCATCAGTTCGGCTTGATTCCGGACAACTCGCCACCTACATTCAAAGGCGACATCTTAGACCTGGGATAATGATCCTCTGCGTGCCGTCATTTCTTGACAACGCGCAGAGTCTCAGGGGCTACTATCTACAGAGGGTGCATCTTAATTATGCGCAACTGACAAAAGTGTACATTATCTAACGTACCTCAAAACCCGTCAGTAAACTTTTGACGGCGTCATGCAATCCGCTTTCTGCGGATGAAATCCTTTCAATCACCGTGCCCATCAATGCACGGTGCTCCTCTGAGATAGAAGCTCGCCCCAGCAGAATCTTTAGCTCCCCCGGCCGATCACCGGACGGTGCCGGACTTGTCCTATGGCCTCCTTTGAAGGCCGGACACGGAGAGCCCTGGGGGGCCACATAGCTATCTTCCGCCCCTGCCGAATTCAGAGAAACCCTCCGCGACGACACCTCAGGGTCGCCCGCCTCGCTAGGCGGTACGGCAGGGGGAGGCGTCCCACTCTCCATCATCTCCGGAAGAAGATCCCCCGAGGATGAGCTCTGCTGAGAGGGGCTGAGGTCCGAGCTACAAGGTAAAATTTTGGTTAATCTTCTCAGATATAAATCAAGGATTTCTCTCATCCCTCAAAAGGAAAACCTCTCTCTACTTACAGCTTGCTGGACGGCTGATCCCCTTGAGGGCGTAGTCCGGCCGAGGAACTCCCCGGCATCGGACCCTCTGACGAGGATTTTCTCCCCCGCTTCGGGGCCATGGTCTCCGGGTCGTCAGAGGCGGCCCTCTTCTTCCCCTTGGGAGAGGAATTGTCGGTTCCTCCCTTCGGAGCAGCCTCCTTCGAGGAGGCCATAGCTTCCTTGTCCTCCCCCTCCAAAGGCATTATCTTCAACATCCTGACAAGAACGGGATCCGGCCTGGTTTCGGGAAGGGGAGCCGGACACCTGATCAGCTTTGCCTTCGCTATCCACTCCTATTTAAAAGGACAACTCTTTTAGGGGCAAGTTTATGACAATTATACGGATAGAAGGTCCGGGCACAAGGTTGCTTACTTGAGTATCCGGGCGATTGCAGCTTAGGCTTGCGTCCTCGGTTAAATCCGGACACATCTCTTGTGATCCAAAGTACAGTCTATACATCTCCGCGGGCGTTGCGCCCATAAAGTTCTGGAGAGCTCGCGGTCCCTCTGGATTAAACTCCCACAGGCGAAGGGGGCGACGTTTGCCGGGCAATGTTCGGTGAATCAGCATGACCTGCGTCACCTTGACCAGGTTGAGGTCTCTTTCTAAGAGATCCCTGATGCGGCCCTGCAACAAGGGCACGTCTTTGGATAACCCCCAATCTAATCCTTTGTTGACCCATGACGCTAGCCGTGATGGGGGACCCGAGCGAAAGGCAGGAGGCGCCGTCCACTTGGCGCTCCTGGGAGCGGTGATATAGAACCATTCTTGTTGCCACAAGCCGAGCTCGTCTTGAAAGGAGCCCTCGGGCCATGGAGCATCAGCATTCTTACTTATGACAGCGCCTCCGCACTCTGCGTGCCGTCCCTTGATCATCTTCGGCTCCACTCCAAAAGTCTTGAGCCATAATCCGAAGTGAGGAGTAACACGGAGGAATGCTTCGCACACAATGATGAATGAGGAAATGTGGAGGATGAACTTCGGAGCTAAGTCATGAAATTCCAGCCCGTAATAAAACAGCAGCCCCTTCATGAAGGGATCCATCGGGAAGCCTAACCCCTGAAGGAAGTGAGACATGAACACTACACTCTCACCGGGCTGGGGACTGGGAATAGCCTGCCTTTGAGTAGGCAACCTATGCAGAGTTTCGGCGGTCAAGAACTTAGCCTCACTCAACTTTAGCACGTCCTCCTCCGTGACAGAGGAGGGCATCCGTCGGCCTTGAAGGTCGGAACCGGACATTGTCGAAGGTCCGAAGCGCCTGGAATCTGGAGCCTAGGGTGTTGGAGCTCGAGGCGACGGGCGAACTCGTTTGAGATTGGAAAAGGAGTAAGGCCTTGGTCTCTTTATAAGAGGTAGAATACCAGGAGCCCTCCCCGTAACCGTTTGGGACTCGCCTTTAGTCGAGAAAACATGCTAACGGGCGCGATTGGGTTACCCACGTCCGTATTGATGAGAATCCCGTGAAAGGGGGGCACACGATCTCTGCTTTGACAAGACGTGCCGAGGAAACCGCCTCACAAAACATGCTGAGGTGGAAAAGTAAAAACGATTCGAGTGAAGGACTTGGCTGTAGTGTGATGACGCACTGCGGAATACGTCAGTAGATTTGATTTGTGTTAATATTATTCTCTCTATGGCAATATGTGGAAACTTATTTTGCAGAGCCGGACACTACTCTTGGTGTTTACAATCTTCTATGAAGGATTTGGAGGAGGAACCCGCCTTGCAATGCCGAAGACAATTTGCGCGCCGGACTCGTCGTCATTGAAGCCTAGTTCAGGGGCTACTGAGGGAGTCCTGGATTAGGGGGTGTTCGGGCAGCCGGATTATACCTTCAGCCGGACTCCTGGACTATGAAGATACATGATTGAAGACTTCGTCCCGTGTCCGGATGGGACTTTCCTTGGCGTGGAAGGCAAGCTTGGCGATGCGGATATTCAAGATCTCCTACCATTGTAACCGACTTTATGTAACCCTAACCCTATCCAGTGTCTATATAAACCGGAGGGTTGTAGTCCATAGGCAATCAACTCCATACACAACAATCATACCATAGGCTAGCTTCTAGGGTTTAGCCTCCTTGATCTCGTGGTCGATCTACTCTTGTAGTACCCATATCATCAATATTAATCAAGCAGGAGTAGGGTATTACCTCCATCAAGAGGGCCCGAACCTGGGTAAAAAACATCGTGTCCCTTGTCTCCTGTTACCATCCGGCCTTGACGCACAGTTCGGGACCCCCTACCCGAGATCCGCAGGTTTTGACACCGACAGGGACAATGTTGGAAATATGCCTATCGAATTTCGGGTTCCGGCAGACCCTTGAGGTTCGAACACTGGGATGCGCGCGGAGATTTCGCCTCCTACCTACCTGCACCCCTCCGCCTTGCTAGGATCTGAACTATGGAAAGAACAACACAAGAGACGCAGGGTTTATACTGGTTCGGGCCACCGTTGTGGTGTAATACCCTACTCCAGTGTGTGGTGTGGTGGATTGCCTCTTGGGATGATGATGATGAACAATACAAGGAAGAACAGCCTCGTGAGGATCTGTTCTTGGTTGGGGCGATGAACTACTGGGAGGAGCTCAGTCACCTTTCTCTCTCTCTCTCTCTCTTTCTGATCTTCTCTATCCTCCCAATCCCCTGGCTAGCTCTTTTTTCTCCCTGCCCCCCAGCTCTGTGGGTGGCTGGTCCTATTTATAGAGTCCCTGGTCCTTTTCCCAAATATTGAGCGGGAAGGGAGCCAACAATGGCGAGCTAATTTGAAGGGGGGCAGCTAGTATCAACTATCCTGACAAAAGTAGTCTTCGCCTGCGCAAAGCTCTGGTGATGACGCCGTCTTGGGCTCCACGGTGACCTCCGTCTCATAGTCCTCCTGGTCTTGGTCTCGTTGAACCGAAATGGCAACCTTTGCCTGATGCCTCGGTACTCCGCGGCTGCGCTTGCCCCCTTTGCACCAAAGAGGAAGGGAGGATGTTGCACGGGCTGGCACCCGCCTGGCGCCCCCGGTCGTCATGGCTTGCATCACGGGCGCCTCGTGAGGTACCCCGCCTTGATCTATCCGCCTCCTCGTGAGCCAGTCTGACGAGGCCGCGCCTAAGGAAGCTCCGCGTCGTCCGCCCCGCAAGGCTTGGCCCCTCGTGATGGTCTTGGGTTTGTGTTGGTGAAGATGGGCCGCGCTAGGCCTCTCTTTGAGCCACGCCGCAGGCCGCAGGCAGGCAAGTCTGGGGACCCCCGTTCCCAGAACGCCGACAGTAGCCCCCGGGCCCAAGGTGCGCCCGGACTTGGCCGTGCTGGGAGGCGGAAGGGCAAGAGCGAAGCGTCGCGGGCCCTAACAGCCTGCGGCCTTGGGCGCCGCGTGGCAGTTGATTGGACATGGGCGGCACTGTTCCCCCACGCCCTCCTTATTTTGCGCCATGCTAGGCGGACCCGTAGTCGTACACAGCCGTTCCCCTGTTTGGTTGCTCGAGCGCCCTCTGTCCTTCCTCCGCTCGAACTCTGGTTTCTGTTTTCAACTCAATATTGAACCTTCCCCCCTTCCCATCGCCATGGCTCCGACGAAGGAGGGAAGAGGGGAGAAACCTGTGTCTCCGCCTTGCCCGCCGCCGTTGGCGGCCCCCGCCGAGGGCTTGGGCAAGGTCAGCTTGGCTCTGGCCACCATCTTCAATGAATGCGGGAGGACGATGGCCTGGCCCGCGTCCCACTTCTCCATCGGCAGGATAGCCACCGAGGTCCCGTATTTTGCTGACGCCCTGTGGGCGGGTCTGGTTCCTCCCTTTTCTGATTTCTTCAATGCCGTGCTCTCCCATTATCAGATCCACATGATGCATCTGGGTCCTGAATCCATCACTCTCCTTTCGGTCTTCGCCTTTGTTTGCGAGGCTATGATGGGCATCCTTCCTTCGGTTGCCTTGCTGCGCCACTTCTTCTCGCTGCGCCTTGTTGACCCTACCCAATGTTGGGCGTGTGTGAGCTTCGTTGCCGCACCTGAGACGGCGGCATCTGGGATTGACTTCAAGCTCCCTCCGCCCGCGGCTGAGTTCCGCGAGCGGTGGCTGTCTGTGGATGCTGGGGTGCCCAGCCCCCTGCTGTCGGAGCCAACTTCGCCTGCTGTCCCCAATTCAGGCTGGGGCCAGGAGACGCTTGAGAGCCCCCGGCTCATCTTCGTCTGGCACCGCTTCGCGTTCTTGAGGTCGCTTGGCGTGACAACGCCCAAGGTGGCGAAGGAGTTCCTGCTATGCCACGTCGCTCCTCTCCAGCGCCACTCCCGCCGGATGTGGGCCTTCAGCGGGCGCGATGATCGTATGAGGCTCCAGGAAGAGGACCTGACGCCTGAAGTGCTGAGGACGGCGCTCTTGACCCTGACGGGGGACCCCAACCCTGGCAGTATCCAGTAGGGAGGGGCCTTGCTGTACCTCTGCCAGAGCGGGGGCGATTTTGTGAGGCAGATGCCTATCTTCGATGAGTGGGGGCCGCGCCCCGCCGGCCTTCAGGGGCCTCATGAGAACCCAATGGTGGTGACTGCCCTTCTAGTCGGCCCAGGCGACTCTTCCTCAAGTGGCGGAGCAGGGAGGCTCGAGGCGCCAGAGGCCGAGGGGGCTCCCAGCGGGGTGACAGCGCCGGGCGAGGCTCGTGAGGAAGAAGTTATCGGGGCCCGTGCCGCCGAGGCTGAGGGTGACGAGCAGCTGCCTTCTGTGCCTTCGACCGAGGCCACCGGGGCTCCGGCGACTTCTCTTGGCGAGGCGATTGGCGGCGCACGCCAGGCAGGCGCCCCTGACGCAGATCGCCTTGATGCTCCATCTTCGTTGCAGGTTGATCCCTGCGCCCGACTCTTAGGCCGCTTCCGCGTGGACTTTCAGGCCCTCCGGAAGAGAAGGGAGGCCCTGGGCGACGATTACCCTTGTCACCTGCTGAAGCGTAGGAAGTACTTCGCCACTGACGAGTAAGCCTTCTCCTTTCCCAGCTCCCGATCCTTCTGTTGCTCTTACTGACTCTTGCTCCGCAGGCCCCTTCCAGCCGAGCTTGCGGAGACGCCTGAGGAGCCGTCCCCCTTGGCTTCGCCCCCTCCACCGTCCTCAAGCGCTCCAAGCAGTGGAGCCCTTGTGGTGAGGGCGACTGACGAGGCGAACCGTCACGAGGCGTATCGCGGCCCCGCGCACCTCGCGATCCTTCGCGAGCCTTTTCATGGCATAGCCAGCCTGCCGTGGGCTTGTCGCCTGGTCGTGGACTGTAATTGGCTGAGGCGCTTCCTGCGCTCTTCACCTGGGGACGGGCTGGCCCCCGGCCGGGCTTCTGACGCGGCATGCCCGACCGTCGCGAGGGTGCCAGCCCCCAGCCCCCAGCTCGGAGGGGGAGTGCTGGCTCACGGCCCCCGGCGCTTGCTTGGGGCAGATGATGGTGTGGAGGACGTGCTCGAGCGTGCTCGGGAGCGTCGCGCTCTCCACCAAGGATTCCTTCGAAGGGCGGCTGACGCGGTAAGCCTGCTTGGAGAGGAGTTTGCCGATGAAGACGCGCGCCTTGAGGCCGAGGGCCTACGCCTGGCTGCAGAGAGGCGCAAGCTGGAGGGCGCCATCGCCCTTGCACACCGTCAGCGCGATCTTGACGACGCAGAGGCCAAGGCGTCGCTGGTGGCCTTTCGGGAGGCCCGATCTTTGGCCACTGAGGAGGCTCAGGAAGCTGACCGGCGGCGAACGACGGCGGAGGAGCGAGCTCGGGAGCTCCTGGCCTGGTGCCACTCACTGGAGGAGCAGGTGGAGCTGCGCGAGGCAGCTCTCGCGTCGATGAAGGTGGCCTCCGGTGACTCAGCAGAGCTCCAGAAGCGTGAGGAGGCGCTGACGCTGGAAGCCGCCGAACGCACCCGTGAGTACGAGCGCCTGGAGACGAGGGAGCGCTTGGTAACGTAGGCGGAGGATGATGTTGCCGCACGGGAAGCCCGCATCCTGGAGGAAGTCGGACGTCGAGTGGCGATGGCGCATTTGAACCTCGAGCACGAGTTCGACGAGAAGCTGGGGTTGATCCGGGCCGAAGCTGAAGGCAGGACTGCTGCCTTGAGGGCCAAGCTGGAGGAGGTGACGCGGTGGGCCGACGCTTTCCGGGCCGCTCTTGAGGTGGCGCAAGGTGAGTTAACCGCTTCCCAGGCCGAGGTGCTCCTTCTCCGCCAGCGGGTGGAGGAGGCTGATGTCGTCGCGGGCCAGAACGCGGACGAGATCCGTCAGCGGCGGATCCTGGAGCATGAGCACGGCCCCATGCTTGCCACGCTCCGGGAGAGAGCCAACGCAGCCTTGGGAAACATCTGCGAGGCGGCTGTTGGCGAGCCGCACGCAGTCAACTATGCTGGCAATCTTCAGTTCTTCACTGACGTGGTGACGCAGCTGGAGGCGCGGTCGGTCAGGGCTGACAGGTTGGTGGAGGAGAGGAGCCACAGCCTGCTTGGGTGTGCCTTTTCTCGCGTCTTCAGCCACCTCCAGAACATGGATCCCCACTTTGATTTTGACGCTGCCATCGCCCCAGTCCCCCAGGCCGTCCGAGGTGACCTGGCGCACTGGGTGGAGGACAATGTGGACGCTCTTATCAGGGCCTTCGCTTCAGACAACGATGACGCGACCGTGGCGGCCGACGAGGGCGGCGTGCTGAACGGCCCTGACGCCGCTGGCGGCGACGCGGACAGCGATGGCGAGTTGAGCGACGCCAGCAACGGCTCGGGTGGTGCTCTTGAGAACGCATTGGGGGATTCATCCGACTGATTGCGCATCGCTCCTACTTCCTTACCCTGCATGAATAGAACTCAGGTTTTGGCCTGATTGAAGTGAGAGCATTTTGGAGGGGGAGCCCCTTATGTAAAACTTGTGTTCATCGTATTAGTAGACGCTACATTGCCCACGCGCCCGCACCAAGTGGTCGCCCAAGCGACGCGCTGGTCGGCTAGTTTACCTTTGTCCCGTGCTGGCCCGGAGGCAGCCCGCGGGGGGTTGTGGTGTTTTGAGTGTTCCCTGATTGGGTTCATAGGATCTGCGGTAAAACATCCTCCTGAGAGGTCACGTCGGCTGCAGTGTGGGCTGCACGCAAGCTATGCCTGACCCGGCTCGCGAGGGGCTCGCGAGGGGAGGAAGCTGAGGCTATGCGGTAACCAAAACGCGCGAAATTGCTCGAACGAGAATAATCTCCCCTTCCCGAACACACGCAAATCTCAAATTCGAATCCAACTTGAATCCAGCGGGGGAAAACGGCAACCAAAGGGAAAAGCGACGAAAGCAAACAAAAGGCCGCGTCCGGCACCTAGTCTAGTCTTGGACGTCTTCTCACCAGCGTGGAGCTAAGTGCTGCCACTGGGCGTGGGAGGGAGCCCCAGGGCCTGAGGCCGGCACCCCTGAGACTCTGGGGCATGTACAACCCCACTCATTATTACGTGAGAGTGTCACGGGGTGAAAGTGCGTTATATCGACTAGAGGGGGGTGAATAGGCAATTTTTATGAAAGTCTTCAAAATGTGAGAGTTATGAAGACAAACAGTGAAGATTATGCCTATTACTATGCAGCGGAAGTTGGATTACACTAGGCCGGCCATGGTCATGTATTCAATAGAGTGAAAGCGCAATGACAAACAGCTTCAGTGTAATAAGGATCAGGTAGGAAGAAGTTATGAAGCCGAACAGATCATACATTCATGTTGTGAAGACAAAAGATAAAGCAAGCATGCAATGGCTTCACAATGAATAACTGTAAGTGAAAGGAAGTGAAGATGAAACCAGTGACACGTTGAAGACAATGATTTGTTGGACCAGTTCCAGTTGCTGTGACAACTGTACGTCTGGTTGGAGCGGCTAGGTATTTAAACCAAAGGACACACAGTCCCGGACACCTAGTCAAGGACACTTAGTCCAAGACACCCAGTCCTCACCGTTTTCTCCTTGAGCTAAGGTCACACAGACCTCGCCCAATCACTCAGGTAAGTCTTCAAGGTAGACTCCCAAACCTTCACAGACTTCGTTCACTGGCAATCCACAATTTCTCTTGGATGCTCAGAACGCGACGCCTAACCGTCTGGAGGATGCACAGTCCTCAAGTGTAATAAGTCTTCAAATCACACAGACACGAAGACTTAAGTGATGCCCAATTTACTCTGGCTCTGGGTGGTTAGGGCTTTTCTCCTCACTAGGAATTTTTCTTTCAAAGGCTTCGAGGTGGGTTGCTCTCAAACGACAAAAGCCGTGCACTGAAATCTGAGCAGCCAACCGTTTATGGTTGTGGGGGTGGACTATTTATAGCCACTTGGCAACCCGACCTGATCTGTCCGAAATGACCCTGGGTCACAAAGGAACTGACACATGTACCAACGGTCGAATTTTGAACTCACACGGCAACTTTACTTGGGCTACAAGTAAAGCTGACTTGTCTGGCTCTGGACAAGATTTTCTCTCAAAGTCTTCGCTCGAAGACATAGGATTTGAATTAGGCATCACTACAGTCATTCTGACTGGTTCTTTTGGACCCCACTTAACAGTACGGTGATTCCTATGACACTACATAAATGAAATAAAACTACGAAGGATCTAAGTCTTCGAGTTCCATAAGCTTCATAGGGAGTCTTCTCATGTCATTGTCTTCAATATGAATATCTTCATAAACCACCATTGTCTTCAATGTCTTCGTACATTTTTAGGGGTCATCTCTGGTAATAAAACCGAATCAATGAGGGACTTCTACCTGTGTTTTCCTACAATTCTCACAAACACGTTAGTCCCTCAACTAGGTTTGTCGTCAATACTCCAAAACCAACTAGGGGTGGCACTAGATGCACTTACAATCTCCCCCTTTTTGGTGATTGATGACAAACTAGTTGAAGTTTTCAACGGGGAACATAATTTGTGAAATAGTAAAGGAATTTGTCTTCATAAGTTGCAAGGGCTCCCCCTGAAGATGTGCATATAAGTAATTTGCCTTTTGAATGCAAATGCACATGGCAGGTTGTACTTGTGGAGATCCACTTCAACTTATGATGACAATCCACTATGCATGTGAAAGTATATGAAGATAATGACATGCATAATGGAAAATGGACGTCTGTAGTAAGAGATGAGTGCGAAATTTATCGTCGCACATGCGGAATTTATCTTCGCATAACGGAGTGACAAGCAGGTAGCAGACGGCCATCAAGGCTAAGTGTTACAACTCAAAGAAGCAAATGTAGCAAAAACGGGAGTTGTAAGCACGAAGAAAAATGTAGCAAAATATAGAGGCACCCGCCCAAAGTGACCCGCTTGAAGACTATAAACATCTTATGCTTCTCCCCCTTTTGTCAGTGATGACCAAAAAGGTTTGAAGACATAGAGTTTTCTACGCGTTCCCAGGCGCAGCAGGGTCGGTGGAGTTGTTTGGTGGCGGAGCAGATGAGCTTGGTGCAGATTCGACGTGTGTTGAAGCAGGTGGAGATGATGTCGCATCGTCGTCTTCTTCAATAATCCGGGCAGACACGGTGGCAGCAGAAGAAGAGAATTCTGACTCTTCAAGTGATGGTGTGCTTCGCATCACAGCTCTTCTTGGAGGCGTGGAGTCAAATTGGAATCTCTCTCTGAAGCCATCCTCTTGCAGTTCAGCTTCATTGCTCATCATGGTGAGGCCTTTCCAAGTGCGGCGACAGGTCTGGTGTGCGACAAACGCATTCTTGGTTGCCAGATTTCTGATGCGATTGACGTCTTGCATGATGCTTCTCATCTGCTGTTTGAGCCAGTCGTGATGCCTATCTTGCTTTTGGTGAAGAGCCACAAGAAGCTCTCGGTCATTGAGTGCTCGAGCGCGCTTCTTGGGTCTCTTGGCAGCTGTGCTGTCAGTGGCTTCAGTTGATGCAGGGGCACGTGTGGTGCCAGCCATTGGATACACTCGGGAGAGAGCTTCAACACCTTCAATATTTTGAGTGAAGCTCTGGTGTTCTGCATTTTGAAGACTTAATGGTTGCTTGCCAGGCTCTGGATATATTGCTTCAGCAGATGTGTCCACATCTGGCAAGAATATCCTATGGTTGCGGGCTGAGGGTTGATAGGAGATCGCAGAGTGAAGCTTGATCAGCCTCATAACTCAAGGAGCATAGAACTTTAATCCAAACAGTTCTGAGGCAGACGCTGCAAAGTGACGGATGAAGAGATCCTGTGCATTGAAGCATTTGCCATGTAGAATGCAGAAGATGAGAGTCTTCATTGCACCATCAATTGTAGCATATCGAGAGTGTCCCTTTACAGGCCATAGAGTCCGCCTTATGATATGATATATTGTTCTGGGAAGGTACTGTAAATCTTCAACGAAGAATCTAGTTGGATAGGGTGCATTCGGAGGCAGTGGCTTCATCATTGAGAGCATCTGACTCATATCTGGCTCAGGACGCTGAAATATGCTCTCAATTGCTTCAGCATGGAGTTGGCACCCTTCTTCAAAGAATTCGCCAGGAGTGGGAAGGCCGGTAAGCTCAATTAGGTCGAAAGCATTGGCTTCATGATGGATATTGCCTGTCATCCACTCCAGAATCCATGTCTTCGGATCTCTGTTATAGCCTTTGATATGCAAAGTGGCATAGAACTGGAGCAGAAGCTCTTCGTTCCAGTGCTCTTCATCAGTGATAAATGGCAGCAAACCCACTTGCTTGAAGCAATCCAGTGCTTCTTCCAGACCAGGCAGACCAGCAACAGCTTCAACCTCAAGGCGCTTGTGAGTTAAGATGCGGCCTTGGTTGTATAGGATGCATGAATAATAGCTGTGCTGTTGATGGCTCCAAAACCTATCTGATACAATCCGTTCCCTTGAATAAGGGTTCTTGGAGCGGTCGAAAAATGTGTTATCTGCCCTGAAGCCGTTGATGTTGAAGGAACCAGGAGCTGATGCAGGACCTGGGAACCTTGGCAGTCGTGGGATCGGCTTCTGAACCTGGGGTCTGTATGTAATATGATAGTTGAATTGTGGTCCTGCAGCAGACTCGGGCACAGAATGTTCAAGAGCAGTAGCTTCATTGTCTTTTGAAGCTATTGTTGGGTTGGGCTCCATATTTGCTTCGGCATTGTTTGTGGCAGCCTCAACATTTACAGACTCAGGCACGTTCTCCTGGAGAACTGCTTCTTGTTGGTGTGGGGGAGTTGGAGCTTGTGGTGTCTCTGCATGCTCTTCGGCTGATGCAGCCGGAATGTCGTCAGCAGCCTGAGCCCTTGGCCCTTTGCGAAGCCTACGGAATTTGGGCGACGCTTGTGGAGTTGCAGTGGGCTGTGGCTCATCTTCCTCCTGTGGGCGATCTGCCCATGATGCTTCTTGTGTGATTGGCGTCATGGGACGACCAATACTGATCAGTTCGCTTGTCTCAAGCTGAGGAAGGGCTGCATCACCTTGCACATTGTCTTGGAGACCAATGTCTTCAGCAGCGTAGGGTTCGTCTGCTGGAATGTCGTCAGTGTTGGGTTCATGCACAGTCAACTGACGATCTGTGTCAGGATAGCGGACACAGAGGGGTTCAACTATCAGGGGCTCTGTGGGAGCAGCCCGAGATTTCTTGGTCTTGCGCTTCTTGATGATGGGTTCAGAAGGAGAGGCTTCAGAGTGTTTTCTCTTCTTAGCTTCAGCCTCTGCAGTCCGTGTCTTCTTGTGCTGTGAGGCGGTTGATCGACTCTTTGGCTTCGAGCCAGTCGTTGCAGCGGGGGAGACAATCGGAGCAGTTTCTGACCTTGGCGCTTCAGGTTTGGGCACAGCCGCCTTCTTTTTCTTCTTCGCGGCCATCCTGGGGTCAATGCCGGGACGCCCAAGTGCCTTGCGCTTTTCTGCCTCATTGTAGGCTTGCACGCGGCGATCAGCCAAAGTCTTCATGCGTTCTCGCGAGCCTTGAGCTTCGGCACGCGTCTTCAGGAAGTTCTCTTTCAGCTCGTGCAACATGATCTTGAAGTTTTTCACTTCTTGCACACTGAGCTTGGCCACGTGCTTCTTGAACTGAGCCTTTTCATGATCAATTTTCTGCTTCAGTTCTACAATTCGCTGGGCTATTGCAAGTTCTGAAGCAATTGCACCTTGAAAGGCAACGCTGAGGCCTATGGGTAGCTGCAGATCATTGAAGCTTATGTCTGGTGTGTCAAAACATTCATCGATGAAGTTGTGGATGATGGCGACATCAAACAGAGGCAGATTGTTGAAGATTTCAGCCTCCTCCTTGCTCTTGATGAGCTGCTCAAGAGCATCATCTCCAAGATCTTCATCGCTTGAGAGATCAATCGCTTCGCAGCGCAGAATGTCAGCAGCTGTGAGCTCTTTGCCTGTGTGTGGCTGAGGCTTCTTGGCTTCTTGGGGCTTGGACACTCGTGATAAGCCTTCTGACTGCACACTGGCTTCAGGAGGTGCAGTTGCTAAAGGCTTCACTCTTGCGATCTTGGGAGAAGCGGCTGGCTTTGAAGCTTTTGGCTTCTTCTGCTTCGGCTTCGGCGCAGCAGGGGCGTCATCTGACTCAGTATCTGCTGGAGGGTCATTCACAGCAGTCCCTTGGACTAGGATGCGAGTGATGAGGCCTGCAAGATTGGCATACGGCCCGATGATATTGGGATCGGCGTTGCGTGTGCCATCTGCCCTTGGTGAGGAGGGACCAGGGTTGAAGTCAAGCCCAAATTTCTTCTTGTTTATCTTCGCTGATTGTTGTGCAAACTGAAAGTTGCGCTTGAAGAGACTATCATCGCGGCACCAGAGAAGTGATGACGGATGTGCTTCAGCTGGCTGTGGTCCTCTCACCATGCATGGATAGAAGCCTTGAGCAATGGCTTCGACTCTGGACCTGGGTACGAGATTTTTGTATAGTACGTCTCCCCACGGTCTCTTGATGGCGCACTTCTCCGCATATTCCTGAGTGACGAAGCGGTAGTGGAACCATTGCTCTGCCCAATATCTTCGAATCCATTGGATTCGTGTCTTGCGCTGACCATAGCTTTCTTCAGGATCAGTTTTGTACATCTCTGCCAATTCATCAGGAAGATCTTTGGACGTTTCACCACATCGCTGTCTGCCTCCCTTCCTTGCTGCTGTTTCTGAAGCCATGAATAACTTGGAAGGCTTCAAGATGTTCAAAGGCTTCAAAGGCTTCCTTTGCAAGAACTGGCTTCAGGAGAGTTGATGTGATGCTGCAAGTACTCTGCAAATGAATGCAGACTATGAGAACCAAAGGATTCTCCCACGCACATGTACCTGTGACAGCATTAAGGTGCGAGGGAAGGGGAAGAGGACATATGCATTCTCAGAAGATTTTGAAGATAAATCAGTTTAGAAGACATAGACCTCATTGTGCGAAGACATTCACTCACAGATAAGAAGTTGGTTCCAGATTTGTACGAACCCACAGATCAGTACAAGTGAGGAATCTAACTACCTTATGAAGCACAAGTGAATATACTAGGCATGTCATGAGATGTAGCGAGATAACTAACTGATGTGAAGAGAAACTTCTTATGGCAGAAAGTGACTGAACTGTGGGATCAAAAAGAGGCTGTAAAAAGAGGTTTTATTTACCACACTTGGAACTGCTAGATGAAGTGAGAGTTGAGGTCGAGCAGTTCGATCCTCCGTGCCCTAACTTGGCGACGGAAGACACCTACAGCAACGGCGGAGAGAGCGATGTCCGCTGTCGGCGTGAAAACGGCGTCGGAGAGGTTGCGGCAGTGAAGCGCTTCGTCGCCGGCGTCGTCGAGTGCTAGCGGTGGCGCTAGGGTTCGTGCGAGGGTGGAAGAAGGAGATAATGACCGCAGTGAATCGTGTATTTATAGGGATAGAGGCGGCACTGCGCTATTACGCAGGTACCCCTGGCGGTTCGCATTTGAGGCACGCGTGGCCAGTTAGAGGAAGATTGGGATTTTTTCCACGTCCCACGCATGCCTAAATTGTCGGGCGGTCGTTCCTGCTTCTCCGGATCTTATGTGGAGGAATGAGCATTAAAACTGGACTTTTATGGTTGTCACTATGTCTTCAGCTGACAAGGACACAGTGAAGACATTTGACAGTTTCAACAGAATGCATATGACTTGGAGAGATAGAGTTTGGGATAGGAAGCATAGAGAGGTTAGGGTCTGATCACATTCACTTAGTTCAAAAGATTCAACCAAGAAGACATAGCTATAAGTGAATGCTGTCGAGGACAGAACATCAGTACATATATATCCATATAATCAACGCAGTGAAGATAATCATGAAGACATATTGAGAATGAAACCAAACCAATTGTGAAGACATTGAGAGGTAACGCCATGAGAGAAAACACTTCAAAATGGAACGTTTGGTGGTGGCGTTACCCACCGTATAGGAAGTATTAGACCCAGACAGGGCGCACAATTATCGTGGCGCTCCGAAGTCAAATTCCACATTAATGTATTCACACTTAGAATGTATGTCTTCATTGTTTGAAGATATACGCTACTTCGTGTGTTGCACATCTAAGTCATCAATATGCTTAAGTGTTAGGATGTGTGCCTGATCACAGGACATTGGAGGATTCCAAGATATTTAGCTCACACCGTAACTTGCAAAATCTCTTTCATCCAAGGGCTTTGTGAAGATATCTGCCAATTTCTCTTCAGTGTTGACGTGTATGATATCAATGTCTTCCTTCACAACATGATCTCTGAGAAAGTGATGACGAATTTCAATGTGCTTTGTCTTCGAGTGCTGAACTGGGTTGTTGGCAATCTTGATGGCGCTTTCGTTGTCGCAGTAAAGTGGCACTTGCTTCAGATGAATGCCATAATCCTTGAGTGTTTGCTTCATCCACAGAAGCTGAGCGCAGCAAGATCCAGCAGCAATGTATTCAGATTCAGCAATGGAGAGTGATACACAGTTCTGCTTCTTTGAAGACCAACATACAAGTGATCGTCCCAGAAAGTGACATGTGCCTGATGTAGACTTGCGATCAACTTTGTCACCAGCATAATCAGCATCCGAAAATCCAACTAAATCAAACTCTGAGCCCTTTGGATACCATAATCCTAGAGTTGGGGTGTGAGCCAAATATCGAAGAATTCGCTTCACAGCTAAGTGATGCGACTCCTTTGGTGTCGCTTGAAATCGAGCACACATGCAAACACTAAGCATGATATCTAGCCTAGATGCACATAAATAAAGCAAAGACCCAATCATGGA
The DNA here is from genome assembly GCF_056163025.1 of Triticum urartu. Classification (NCBI taxonomy): domain Eukaryota; kingdom Viridiplantae; phylum Streptophyta; class Magnoliopsida; order Poales; family Poaceae; genus Triticum; species Triticum urartu. Next base: position 173,883,130 of record NC_141874.1, on the reverse strand, counting down.
GCGGTATACCTTTTGATCGAACTCTTTACCATTGTCGTCGGGACCCAGATGATGCTTGGCTGGCATTGGTGTTGTGAAGCCTTTGCAGTCTTGCATACCGAACTTCTTCAGGCACTCTTTAAGATATTTCTCTTGAGATATGAAGATGCCGTTGCGTTGTTGCCGTATTTGAAGACCGAGAAAGAACTTTAGCTCCCCCATCATGGACATCTGATATTGCTCTTGCATCATATATCCAAACTCTTCACTATACTTCTGATTGGTGCAGCCGAAGATAATGTCATCCACATATATTTGGCACACAAACAGTTCACCATCATATGTCTTCGTGAAAAGAGTGGGATCCAGGGAACCAGGTATGAAGCCTTTGCTTTTCAGAAAGTACTTGAGTGTATCATACCAGGCCCTAGGGGCTTGTTTGAGGCCATACAGTGCCTTGTTGAGCTTGTATACCATATCAGGATGTTTTGGATTTTCAAAGCCAGGTGGTTGTGCAACATACACTTCTTCTTCAATCTTGCCATTGAGAAAGGCACTTTTCACATCCATCTGATAGAGAAGTATGTTATGATGATTTGCATAGGCCAGCAGTATGCGTATGGCTTCAAGCCTAGCCACAGGAGCAAATGTTTCATCGAAGTCAATGCCCTCCACTTGAGTATATCCTTGAGCAACGAGACGAGCTTTGTTTCTGACAACTTGACCATGCTCATCTTGCTTGTTGCGGTATATCCATTTGGTGCCTATTATGTTGTGCTTCCGTGGATCAGGACGCTTAACCAGTTCCCATACATTATTCAGCTCAAACTGTTGAAGCTCTTCTTGCATAGCTTGAATCCATTCAGGTTCCATGAAGGCTTCTTCAACTTTCTTGGGTTCTGATATTGAGACGAATGCGAAATGCCCACAGAAGTTTGTTAGCTGAGTTGCCCTTGAACGAGTGAGTGGACCAGGTGCATTGATGCTGTCTAGTATTTTGTCAATTTGTACTTCATTTGCAACACGAGGGTGTGTGGGGCGAAGACTTTGCTCTTGCTGATCTATGTGGTCATTTGAAGGTATATCGTCAGGCTGAGCATTGTCTTCATGTGGATCAGGTGCTGAGATGATAAGTTCTTCTTCAGGATGAGCTTCAGAAGGTACAATTTCTCCAGTTCCCATAAGCTTGATTGATTCATTTGCTGGAACTTCATCTAGCACATTTGGCAATTGCTCTCTTTGTGATCCATTGGTTTCATCAAATCGCACATCCACTGTTTCAACCACTTTGTAGTGGAAGAGATTGAAGACTCTGTAGGAGTGCGAATCCTTTCCATATCCAAGCATGAAGCCTTCATGTGCTTTTGGTGCAAACTTTGAGGTGTGGTGTGGGTCCTTGATCCAGCATTTTGCGCCAAATACTCTGAAATAACTGACATTTGGCTTCTTGCCAGTTAGGAGTTCATAGGATGTCTTGTTCAGAAGCTTGTGAAGATAAACACGATTGATTGTATGGCATGCAGTATCAATGGCTTCAGTCCAGAACTTTCTTGGAGTCTTGTATTCATCTAGCATTGTTCTGGCCATCTCAATGAGTGTTCTGTTCTTGCGTTCGATGACGCCATTCTGCTGTGGCGTGTATGGAGCTGAGAATTCATGTGTGATGCCCAAGGTATCCAGATATGTATCAAGGCCAGTGTTCTTGAATTCAGTGCCATTGTCACTTCTGATGTGCTTTATCTTGGCGCCAAAATTGTTCATAGCTCGATTTGCGAAGCGTCTGAAGACATCATGTGGAGCAGTTCGAAGGGTTGAGTAGTGGTCATGATTGTCTTCGAAGGATGTTTTGCCCTTGTCATCTTCCCTGCTTCACAGGCACCGCATAAGTGATCTTTCTTGAACTTGACACCCTCGATGCCTATGATGTGCTTTTTCTTCGCAAGGGTGTGGAGGTTCCTCATGCCAGCATGCCCAAGCCTTCGATGCCAAAGCCAGCATTCTGAAGCTTTTGCAAGAAGACATACTGCAAGTTGTGGTCCTGCTGAGAAATCTACCACATACAAATCACCTTTCCTATACCCTTCAAACACTAGAGATTTGTCAGATTCCATTACCACCAGGCAGCGATATTTGCCAAACATTACAATCATATTCAAATTGCAAAGCATTGAGACAGACATTAAGTTGAAGCCAAGGGATTCAACAAGCATGACTTTATCCATGTGTTGATCCTTTGAGATTGCAACTCTACCTAGACCCAATACCTTACTTTTACCAGTGTCAGCGAATGTAATGTGACTCTTGTCGGATGGACGTAAAGTTGAGTCCATAAGAAGGCTTCTTCTGCCAGTCATGTGATTTGTACACCCACTGTCAATAATCCATTCTGAAGACTTTGAAGTCGCTGGTGTCGTACCCTACAGTGCAGTTAGGGGGATAGGCTTCACGAAGAGTGTTGTGAAGCATAAACATTTGACGAACCAGTGGGTTATGAAAACTTAGATCCAGATTAGGACTAATGGGGAGAATAGCATGCGATTCAGGAACGAAGTACATAATGATGCCATTTGGGCAGTTTATCTTGTGCCCCACAAGATTTTTATGGTCCCCAGCAATAGCATGAGACGATTTTGTTTTTGTGCTGGAGACCTTTCCTTGCAAAAGAGAGTTAAGCTTTCTTAACCACCCACATCTTCAAGGGTGGCTTAGAAGCTACGAGTCTAAGTGCAGCATCTGAGAATTTTGGCTTTGAAGCCTTAGCAAACTGTCTAGCAGGGGGACAATAATACTCATAGGCATAAGCAGAATAATTTTTGGTCATATGAACATGACGGTTCGATGAACCGCTCCCATATTCATATGCCTGAGTGTGGTTTCCCTTCAAAACATTTGCGTTAGTGTGACTCAGGTGAGTCCTCTGTCTGTATGAAGCATTTGGACCGTATGAAGCCTTTGGTCTGAGGTTTGTCTTCTTCACGTGAGGTGTCATGATGAAATTCACATGAAGATTTCGTATGAAGCCTTTGGACCGAGGTTTGTCTTCTTCAAGTGAGGTGTCATGAAGACATTCACAGGAAGATTTTCCAGACATGTTTTCGGAACCCAGATCTTCTTCATAGGCGGTCCATTCCTACAGTTAGTACCAATGTACCTGGCAAACACTTCACCATTCTGATTCTTAAACAGTTTATGGTTTGCATCAAAGGATTCATCAATGATAATTGGGTTAGCACAAGTGAAGCCAGATAAATTGGATGGATCTGCTGAAAGTTCCTTTGCAGCAACCCATGTAGTTTTGGGGTACTGCTCAGGTTTCCAGTAAGAGCCATCAGCATTCATTTTCCTTATGAACCCAACACCCTCTTTCCTAGGGTTTCGGTTCAGAATCTGCTTCTTAAGGACATCACATAATGTTTGATGCCCTTTCAGACTTTTGTACATCCCTGTTTCAAGCAATGTCTTCAACCTAGCATTCTCATCAGCAATAGCAGTGGCATCCTCAGCAGAGGGGTTAGTTGCCACATCAACAGTTGAAGATATTGGAATAGTAGTAGCAGTGGAACATTCAGCAACAGAATTAGCATTATTACGCTCAATGCATTTAAGACATGGTGGTTCAAATCCTTCCCGAGCGGAACTGATCTGTTCGGCGCGAAGTGACTCGTTTTCCTTTTGAAGATCTTCATGAGCCACCCTCAATTTCTCAAGTTCTTGCTTCCTTTGAAGATAGTCATAGGAAAGCTTTTCATGAGTTGTTGAGAGAGTATCATGACGAACTTCAAGTTCCTGATACTTAACGTGAAGGTTTTTTATGTCTTCAATTAAGGATTCAGATCGAGTCATTTCAGCACCCAACAGATCATCGCTTCTGTCTAACAGTTTTTGAATGTGTTCCATAGCTTTCTCTTGTTCAGTTGCAATTTTAGTAAGTGTTTTGTAGCTAGGTTTTGAATCACATTCAGAGTCATCGTCACTGGATGTTTCATAGCGAGTGGTGCGTGAGTTTACCTTGGCACCGCGTGCCATGAAGCAGTAGGTAGGAGTGGAGTCGTTCTTGTCATTTGCGTCGGTGTCGGTGATGCAATTATTGACTTCAGTGTTGAAGATGGACTTGGCGACGTATGCTGTAGCCAGACTCGCAATGCCAGAATCAGACTCCTCCTCAGATTCCACCTCTGCCTCCTCAGATGCGGATTCCTCCTCTGAATCCATCTCCTTGCCTACAAACGCACGCGCCTTGCCAGATGAGCTCTTCTTGTGTGATGAAGACTTTGATGAAGACTTGGAAGAAGACTTTTAGTTTTTCTTCTTTTTCTTGTCGCCAGAATCATATTCCTTGCTCTTCTTCTTCCTTCTATTCTCATTGTCCTACTGTGGACACTCAGAGATGAAGTGCCCAGTTTTCTTGCACTTGTGACATGTTTTCTTCTTGTAGTCATGAGCAGAAGCTTCATCATTCCTTGAGCTTGATCGTGAAGATTTTCTGAAGCCTTTCTTCTTGGTGAATTTTTGAAACTTCTTCACTAGCATTGCAAGTTCTCTTCCAATGTCTTCAGGATCATCAGAACTGCAGTCAGATTCTTCTTCAGATGAGGAGACAACTTTTGCCTTCAAGGCACGAGTTTGCCCATAGTTTGGACCGTAGATATCTCTTTTCTCAGAAAGCAGAAACTCATGTGTGTTGAGCCTCTCAAGTATGTCAGACGGATCGAGTGTCTTGAAATCAGGACGTTCTTGAATCATCAGGGCCAGAATGTCAAACGAACTATCAAGTGATCTCAGCAGCGTCTTGACGATTTCATGTTTGGTGATCTCAGTAGCACCGAGGGCTTGAAGCTCATTTGTGATGTCAGTGAGCCGATCAAAGGTGTGCTGGACATTCTCATTGTCATTTTGTTTGAAGCGGTTGAAGAGATTGCGAAGGACACTGATTCTTTGATCTCTCTGGGTTGATATGCCTTCATTAACTTTGGAGAGCCAATCCCAGACCAGTTTGGATGTCTTCAAGGCACTCACACGGCCATACTGTCCTTTGGTCAGATGACCACAGATGATATTCTTGGCAGTAGAGTCCAGTTGAACGAACTTCTTGACATCAGCAGCAGTGACACCTTCTCCAGCCTTGGGAACGCCGTTTTCGACGACATACCATAGGTCGACGTCAATGGCTTCAAGATGCATGCGCATCTTATTCTTCCAGTAGGGATATTTAGTTCCATCGAAGACGGGACAAGCAGCAGAGACTTTGATTATCCCTGCAGTCGACATAGCTAAAACTCCAGGTGGTTAAACTGAATCACACAGAACAAGGGAGCACCAAGCTCTGATACCAATTGAAAGTGCGTTATATCGACTAGAGGGGGGGTGAATAGGCGATTTTTATGAAAGTCTTCAAAACGTGAGAGTTATGAAGACAAACAGTGAAGATTATGCCTATTACTATGTAGCGGAAGTTGGATTACACTAGGCCGGCCATGGTCATGTATTCAATAGAGTGAAAGCGCAATGACAAACAGCTTCAGTGTAATAAGGATCAGGTAGGAAGAAGTTATGAAGCCGAACAGATCATACATTCATGTTATGAAGACAAAAGATAAAGCAAGCATGCAATGGCTTCACAATGAATAACTGTAAGTGAAAGGAAGTGAAGATGAAACCAGTGACACGTTGAAGACAATGATTTGTTGGACCAGTTCCAGTTGCTGTGACAACTGTACGTCTGGTTGGAGCGGCTAGGTATTTAAACCAAAGGACACACAGTCCCGGACACCCAGTCAAGGACACTTAGTCCAAGACACCCAGTCCTCACCGTTTTCTCCTTGAGCTAAGGTCACACAGACCTCGCCCAATCACTCAGGTAAGTCTTCAAGGTAGACTCCCAAACCTTCACAGACTTCGTTCACTGGCAATCCACAATTTCTCTTGGATGCTCAGAACGCGACGCCTAACCATCTGGAGGATGCACAGTCCTCAAGTGTAATAAGTCTTCAAATCACACAGACACGAAGACTTAAGTGATGCCCAATTTACTCTGGCTCTGGGTGGTTAGGGCTTTTCTCCTCACTGGGAATTTTTCTTTCAAAGGCTTCGAGGTGGGTTGCTCTCAAACGACAAAAGCCGTGCACTGAAATCTGAGCAGCCAACCGTTTATGGTTGTGGGGGTGGACTATTTATAGCCACTTGGCAACCCGACCTGATCTGTCCGAAATGACCCTGGGTCACAAAGGAACTGACACATGTACCAACGGTCGAATTTTGAACTCACACGGCAACTTTACTTGGGCTACAAGTAAAGCTGACTTGTCTGGCTCTGGACAAGATTTTCTCTCAAAGTCTTCGCTCGAAGACATAGGATTTGAATTAGGCATCACTACAGTCATTCTGACTGGTTCTTTTGGACCCCACTTAACAGTACGGTGATTCCTATGACACTACATAAATGAAATAAAACTACGAAGGATCTAAGTCTTCGAGTTCCATAAGCTTCATAGGGAGTCTTCTCATGTCATTGTCTTCAATATGAATATCTTCATAAACCACCATTGTCTTCAATGTCTTCGTACATTTTTAGGGATCATCTCTGGTAATAAAGCCGAATCAATGAGGGACTTCTAACTGTGTTTTCCTCCAATTCTCACAAACACGTTAGTCCCTCAACTAGGTTTGTCGTCAATACTCCAAAACCAACTAGGGGTGGCACTAGATGCACTTACACGGGGCGGGGAGCTTCACAGGCACTGGGCGTTCTTCATAGGTACTGGCCTTGCTTCATATCGCCAGATGAGGGCCCCGCGTTGCGCCACACTCTAGTGCCATCAACGACGACCGGAAACCAGGACGCCGCCGATGGGGTAGAGCGGTCGCCAGCGGTTCCCCCGACGACCACGGGTCCTCCGCCGGGGGCAGGCCCGGAGGCACCTCCCCAACGGAGGGCCTACCTCCTGAGAGCACCTTGCTCCGAACGCCGCGGTGGTGATGTCAGATCCCGGCCCCTCTCCTGCAGCCCCCTGCGCCCTCCTCCCGAGGGGCAGGAGACTGTGGGAGTGGGGCAGTTGCTCGCTGTGGCGACCTGCACCTCCTGCGATCCATGGTTAGCGTATGCCTGCTCCTGAAAAATTAGCGGTACCCGATAATCGTTGGCGCCATCGTGGCCAGTGGGACCGTCCCGGGGCTCCCAGAAAGGCTCAACTTCTGGCGCCTCGTCCCCCCAGCTTGGGCTAAGGAGCGAGCCTTGTTCGCTCTCGTGTGGGTGTCCTCGGTCCATCATGAGGGGCACGTATTCCTCCGGCGCCGTCATCCCGAATGCCACGCCGTAATGCCCCGCATGCCACACGGTCCAGCCTGACGCGCCCACCGTGGGGTGGCAGCGCGGCTGTCCACTGCGGTCGCTGGTCGCGCCGAGTCCTTCTTCTTCGCGGACCGGGAGCGGGGGCAGCGCCGCCGCCGGTCCGGCGCTGACAGCTTCGCTGGCATTGGAGTAGCCTTGGAGCCCGCGGGCGCGCGCAGAGCCCCCGCGCGGGGCGCCCTGGGCCTGAGATGGGAGCTGGGTGGATAAGGGGTGAGCCCCTGAGGCGGCGAAGCCCAGGAGCTCTGCCACCCGCTCCAGTAGCATGTCATGGCCGCCCTCCAGCAGCCTGCACAACAGCAGCTCTCGAGCCACTGTGAGCGCGGCCCTCGAGTTCGCCTGCTCCCTGCGGGTGTACGGTGTCGTGGTCGCGGCGTGATTGGAGGCCCTTGCTGCCGACCGTGCCTGCCGCGGTGTGAGAACTGTCGGAGCCTGTCCGCGTCACCCGGGGCCCGCAGCGCCCTGCGGACCGCGAGCTGCCTGGGGCACGGGGTCGCCCGAGGCAAGCGGCTCTGCGCGGGCGGGCCACGCCACCCACGGATCTGGGTTGCCCGCCTGGTCGCCGGACATGGTGATGATGACGCGACGGGGCGCGAAGCGGTAGAAGGTAGATTCCGGCGCACCCCTACCTGGCGCGCCAAATGTTGGATTTCGGGTTCCGGCAGACCCTTGAGGTTCGAACACTGGGGTGCGCGCGGAGATTTCGCCTCCTACCTACATGCACCCCTCCGCCTTGCTAGGATCTGAACTATGGAAAGAACAACACAAGAGACGCAGTGTTTATACTGGTTCGGGCCACCGTTGTGGTGTAATACCCTACTCCAGTGTGTGGTGTGGTGGATTGCCTCTTGGGCTGATGATGATGAACATTACAAGGAAGAACAGCCTCGCGAGGATCTGTTCTTGGCTGGGGCGATGAACTACTGGGAGGAGCTCATTCACCTTTCTCTCTCTCTCTTTCTGATCTTCTCTATCCTTCCAATCCCCTGGCTAGCTCCTTTTCTCCCTGCCCCCCAGCTCTGTGGGTGGCTGGTCCTATTTATAGAGGCCCTGGTCCTTTTCCCAAATATCGAGCGGGAAGGGAGCCAACAATGGCGGGCTAATTTGAAGGGGGACAGCTAGTATCAACTATCCTAACAAAAGTAGTCTTCGCCTGCGCAAAGCTCTGGTGATGACGCCGTCTTGGGCTCCATGGTGACCTCCGTCTCGTAGTCCTCCTGGTCTTGGTCTCGTTGCACCGAAATGGCAACCTTTGCCTGATGCCTCGGTCCTCCGCGGCTGCGCTTGCCCCCTTTGCACCAAAGAGGAAGGGAGGACGCTGCGCAGGGTGGCACCCGCCTGGCGCCCCCGGTCGTCATGGCTTGCGTCACGGGCGCCTCGTGAGGTACCCCGCCTTGATCTCTCCGCCTCCTCATGAGCCAGCTTGACGAGGCAGCGCCTGAGGAAGCTCCGCGTCGTCCGCCCCGCGAGGCTTGGCCACTCGCGAGGGTCTTGGGTTTGTGTTGGTGAAGATGGGCCGCGCTGGGCCCCCGTTTGAGCCACGCCGCAGGCCGCAGGCAGGCAAGTCTGGGAACCCCCGTTCCCAGAACACCGACAATGCCCTAGAGGCCATAATAAATTGGTTATTATATTTCCTTGTTCATGATAATCGTTTATTATACATGCTAGAATTGTATTGATAGGAAACTCAGATACATGTGTGGATACATAGACAACACCATGTCCCTAGTAAGCCTCTAGTTGACTAGCTCGTGGATCAATAGATGGTTACGGTTTCCTGACCATGGACATTGGATGTCGCTCATAATGGGATCACATCATTAGGAGAATGATGTGATGGACAAGACCCAATCCTAAGCCTAGCACAAGATCGTGTAGTTCGTATGCTAAAGCTTTTCTAATGTCAAGTATCATTTCCTTAGACCATGAGATTGTGCAACTCCCGGATACTGTAGGAGTGCTTTGGGTGTGCCAAACGTCACAACGTAACTGGGTGGCTATAAAGGTGCACTACGGGTATCTCCGAAAGTGTCTGTTGGTTTGGCACGAATCGAGACTAGGATTTGTCACTCCGTGTAACGGAGAGGTATCTCTGGGCCCACTCGGTAGGACATCATCATAATGTGCACAATGTGACCAAGGAGTTGATCACGGGGTGATGTGTTACGGAACGAGTAAAGAGACTTGCCGGTAACGAGATTGAACAAGGTATCGGGATACCGACGATCGAATCTCGGGCAAGTATCGTACCGATAGACAAAGGGAATTGTATACGGGATTGATTGAATCCTTGACATCGTGGTTCATCCGATGAGATCATCATGGAGCATGTGGGAACCAACATGGGTATTCAGATCCCGCTGTTGGTTATTGACCGGAGAGTTGTCTCGGCCATGTCTGCATGACTCCCGAGCCCGTAGGGTCTACACACTTAAGGTTTGATGATGCTAGGGTTATAGGGAATAGATGTACGTGGTTACCGAATGTTGTTCAGAGTCCCGGATGAGATCCCGGACGTCACGAGGAGTTCCGGAATGGCATTTATATATGGGAAGTCATCATAAAATCACCGAAATAATTCGGGGGGTTAGCGGTATTGTACCGGGACCACCAAAGGGGTTCCGGGGGTCCACCGGGAGGGTCCACCTACCCCGGAGGGCCCTATGGGCTGTGTGTGGAGAGGGACCAGCCCCTTAGTGGGCTGGGCGCCTCCCCCTAGGGCCCATGCGCCTAGGGTTTAGGGGGAACCCTAAAGGGGGGCGCCCCCTAGCCTTGGGGGGCAAGGCAACCCCCTGGCCGCCGCCCCCTCCTCAGATTGGATCTGAGGGGGCCGGCCCCCTCTCCCTTGCCCCTATATATATGTGGGGGGTGGGAGGGCAGCCGCACCCAAGTTCTGGCGCAGCCCTCCGCCTCTCCCAAGTCCTCCTCCTCTCCCGCGGTGCTTGGCGAAGCCCTGCAGGATTGCCACGCTCCTCCTTCACCACCATGCCGTCGTGCTGCTGCTGGATGGAGTCTTCCCCAACCTCTCCTTCTCCCCTTGCTGGATCAAGGCGTGGGAGACATCACCGGGCTGCACGTGTGTTGAACGCGGAGGCGCCGTTGTTCGGTGCTTAGATCGGAATCAACCACGATCTGAATCGCTGCGAGTACGACTCCTTCAACCACGTTCTTGCAACGCTTCCGCTTAGCGATCTACAATGGTATGTAAATGCACTCCCCTTCCCCTCGTTGCTAGATTACTCCATAGATTGATCTTGGTGATGCGTAGAAAATTTTAAATTTCTGCTACGATCCCCAACAGTATTGAGATACCGACGATCGAATCTCGGGCAAGTAACATACCGATGACAAAGGGAACAACGTATGTTGTTATGCAGTTTGACCGATAAAGATCTTCGTATAATATGTAGGAACCAATAAAAGCATCCAGGTTCCACCATTGGTTATTGACCGGAGATGAGTCTTGGTCATGTCTACATAGTTCTCGAACCCATAGGGTCCGCACGCTTAACGTTCGATGACGATCGGTATTACGAGTTTGTGTGTTTTCATGAACAAAAGGTAGTTTGGAGTCCCGGATGTGACCACAGACATGACGAGGAGTCTCAAAATGGTCGAGACATGAAGATTGATATATTGGAAGGTTATATTTGGACACCAGAAATGTTCCGGGGGTCACCGGATAAATACCGAAGTACCGAGGAGTTACCGGAACCCCCCGGGGGGTCAATGGGCCTTCATGGTCCTTAGTGGAAATAGAGGGCATCAAGGGAGCTGTGGGGCGCGCCCCCCTTAGGCCCAAACCAAATTGGTTTAGGGCTTGGGGGCGGCCCCCTCTTTCCTTCTCCCCTCCTCGTCTTTCCTTCCCCTCCTAGTTGGACTAGGAAAGGGGGAACCTACTCCTAGTAGGAGTAGGATTCCCCCCTTGGGGCGCACCCTATGAGGTCTGATGACCCAAAATTATAGGGGATCTATCATAGTCCTTTCGATAAGTAAGAGTGTCGAACCCAACGAGGAGCAGAAGGAAATGATAAGCGGTTTTCAGCAAGGTATTCTCTGCAAGCACTAAAATTGTAGGTGACAGATAGTTTTGTGATAAGATAATTTGTAACGAGCAACAACTAACAAAAGTAAATAAAGTGCAGAAAGGTGGCCCAATCCTTTTTGTAGCAAAGGACAAGCCTGGACAATTTCTTATATGAAGTAAAGCGCTCCCGAGGACACATGGGAATTATCGTTAAGCTAGTTTTCATCATGCTCATATGATTCGCGTTCGGTACTTTGATAATATGATATGTGGGTGGACCGTTGCATGGGTGCTGTCCTTACTTGGAAAAGCATCCCACTTATGATTAACTTCGATTGCAAGCATCCGCAACTACAACAAAAGTATTAAGGTAAACCTAACCATAGCATGAAACATGTGGATCCAAATCAGCCCCTTACGAAGCAACACATAAACTAGGGTTTAAGCTTCCGTCACTCTAGCAACCCATCATCTACTTATTACTCCCCAATGCCTTCCTCTAGGCCCAAATAATGGTGAAGTGTCATGTAGTCGACGTTCACATAACACCACTAGAGGAGAGACAACATACATCTCATCAAAATATCGAACGAATACCAAATTCACATGACTACTAATAGCAAGACTTCTCCCATGTCCTCAGGAACAAACGTAAATACTCACAAAGCATATTCATGTTCATAATCAGAGGGGTATTAATATGCATATAGGATCTAAACATATGATCTTCCACCAAATAAACCAACTAGCATCAACTACAAGGAGTAATCAACACTACTAGCAACCTACAAGTACCAATCCCGGACTTAGAGACAAGAATTGGATACAAGAGATGAACTAGGGTTTGAGAGGAGATGGTGCTGGTGAAGATGTTGATTGACATTGCCCTCTCCTGATGAGAGGAGCGTTGGTGATGATGATGGCAATGATTTCCCCCTCCCGGAGGGAAGTTTCCCCGGCAGAACAGCTCCGCCGGAGCCCTAGATTGGTTCCGCCAAGGTTCCACCTCGTGGCGGTAGAGTCTCGTCCCAAAAGCTGGCTTATGATTTTTTCCTCATCGAAAGACTCCATATAGAAGAAGATGGGCATCGGAGGGCTACGAGGGGGCCCATGAGGCAGGGGGCGCGCCCAGGGGGGTAGGGCGCGCCCCCCACCCTCGTGGGCAGGGTGTGGCCCCCTCCGGAACTTCTTGCGCTCAGTGTTTTTTATATATTCTGAAAATGACTTCCGTGAAGTTTCAGGACTTTTGGAGCTGTGCAGAATAGGTCTCTAATAATTGCTCCTTTTCCAGCCCAGAATCCCAGCTACCGGCATTCTCCCTCTTTATGTAAACCTTGTAAAATAAGAGAGAATAGGCATAAGTATTGTGACATAATGTGTAATAACAGCCCATAATGCAATAAATATCGATATAAAAGCATGATGCAAAATGGACGTATCAACTCCCCCAAGCTTAGACCTCCCTTGTCCTTAAGCGAAAGCCGAAATCGAAAAATATGTCTGCATGTTTAGAGATATAGGTGTCGATAAAAAATAAAATACGGACATGAGTGCATCATGATCATTCTTAGAACAGCAACTTATATAATTCTTGTCATGTGATCTCTTATGCTAGAGTAACAATTCAATCACAATTTCAAGTATGAATCATAAACTTCATTGAAAACTAACAAACTACAATCTCAGTCATTGGAGCAATTTCAATTTATCATAACATAGGAAAGAGTCAATATAAGAGCTTTTCAGCAAGTCCACATACTCAACTATCGTATAGTCTTTCACAATTGCTAACACTCACGCAATACTTATGGGTATGGAGTTTTAATCGGACACAGAGAAAGATAGGGGCTTATAGTTTTGCCTCCCAACGTTTTACCTCAAGGGTAATGTCAACAATAATAGTTCATGAAAACTCACATCCAATTAGCCATATATACCAGGATCTTTCCAACATGTTGTGCTTGCCAAAAGATAAAATGTAAAAAAGGAAGGGTGAAGATCACCATGACTCTTATGTAAGGTAGGAGATAAAAGTAAAGGATAGGCCCTTCGCAGATGGAAGCAGAGGTTGCCATGCGCTTTTATGGTCGGATGCACAAAATCTTAATGTGAAAGAACGTCACTTTATATTGCCACTTGTGATATGGACCTTTATTATGCAGTCCGTCGCTTTTATTTCTTCCATATCACATGATCATATAAAGCTTATTTTCTCCCACACTAACAAGTCATACATATTTAGAAAGCAATTTTTATTGCTTGCACCGATGACAACTTACTTGAGGGATCTTACTCAATCCATAGGTAGGTATGGCGGACTCTCATGGCAAAACTGGTTTAAGGGTGTTTGGAAGCACAAGTAGTATCTCTACTTGGTGCAAAGAATTTGGCTAGCATGAGGGGGAAAGGCAAGCTCAGCATTTTGGATGATCCAAGACAATATAATTTATCTCAGATGTAAGAAAACATAACCCATTACGTTGTCTTCCTTGTCCAACGTCAACTCTTTAGAATGTCATATTTTAATGAGTGCTCACAATCATAAAAGAAGTCCAAGATAGTGTATTTATATGTGAAGACCTCTCTTTCTTTATTACTTCCTATTAATTGCAACGATGACCAAAACTATGTTTGTCAACTCTCAACAACTTTTATTCATCATACTCTTTATATGTGAGCTCATTACTCTCCATAAGATCCATATGATCTCTTTTATTTCTTTTTATTCTTTCTCTTTTATTTTATTCACTCAAGATCATGGCAAAATAATCAAGCCCTTGACTCAACTCTAATCTTTATTATATATAGCTCACGGACTCGATTACATAGAAGGATCATAAAGCAAAACTCACAACTAGATCATACTAAGAACTTTTGTTCTACTAGATCAAAATATTATCAAAAGGATCGAACTAAGAAAAGCGGTAAAGATAGAAGTGATGGTGATACGATACTGGGACACTCCCCCAAGCTTGGCAGTTGCCAAGCGGAGTGCCCATACCCGTATGATTATGTTTCCTTTTTCTGGGATGGTGATGTGATATTCTTGGTGATGATGCCCCTCAGGATACGATTATCCTCCTCGAGCTTATTGACTTGCTTCTTGAGGTCCATTATTTCCTTTCGAAGTTTTCCTGTAACAGCCAAAGCTCACTGCTCCCAAGGGTGTTGCATAGCTGCGGGAGAACAAGTGACACTCCTTTTCATATTCTCATAAGAAAGAAATCTAACATTGGAAGGGATAATCGAGTTTGGGATAGCCGAGCTCTACAGTTCCCCCATTGTGAATCCAGCACGGAAGCGAGAAGTGACTTCTTGATCCTCCTCCATGGCATCTATCCTCTTCAAATCAGCCTCCATCTCTTCCTCCGTTGCTGGCCCAAAGTGGTCAACATTGTTGTTTGTCATTGATCTCGGTGCCGGATGAGACACCCGGCTCTCCCCGTCTAACTCTTGCGAAGACATCTTGCTATAATCTGCAGCAGCAACAGCTCGGAACACAAAGAGAGGATAATTGCGTGATACGGGGGTCAAAACCTTCGGGGGATTATATAATGAATTTTTACCGACCAAAATACGTAACGTGTAAGAAAACGGAGTCCGGAGAGCACACGAGGTGCCCACGAGGCAGGGGGCGCGCCCAGGGGGTAGGGCGCGCCCTCCACCCTCGTGGATTCCTCGTGTCCTTCCCGGACTGCTTCTTATTTTCTATTTTTCTAAATATTCCAAAATGGAAGAAAATTGCCATTAGAACTGTTTTGGAGTCAGTTTACTTACCTACCACATACCTATTCCTTTTCGGAGTCCGAAACATTCCGGAAAGTATCCCTTATGTATTCCTCCGGGGTTACGGTTTCAATAACATTGGTTTCAACATTTATAGGATTACCTGAGATATAATGTTGAATAATTTGGCCGTTCACCACCTTCGGATTTGTGCCTTCGAAGTTGTTGATTTTTATGGCACCAGAACGATAGACCTCCTCGATAACGTAAGGACCTTCCCATTTAGAGAGAAGTTTGCCTGCAAAAAATCTTAAACGAGAGTTGTATAGCAATACATAATCACCTACATTAAACTCATGCTTTTGTATTCTTTGGTCATGCCATCTTTTAACTTTTTCTTTAAATAATTTGGCATTCTCATAGGCTTGGGTTCTCCATTCATCAAGTGAGCTAATGTCAAATAACCTCTTCTCACCAGCAAGTTTGAAATCATAATTGAGCTCTTTAATAGCCCAATATGCCTTATGTTCTAGTTCGAGAGGTAAGTGACATGCTTTTCCATAGACCATTTTATACGGAGACATACCCATAGGATTTTTATATGCAGTTCTATAGGCCCATAATGCATCATCAAGTTTCTTGGACCAATTCTTTCTAGATCTATTAATAGTATTTTTGCAAAATTAATTTGAGTTCTCTATTACTCAATTCTACTTGACCACTAGACTGTGGCTGATAAGGAGATGCAATTCTATGATTAACATCATATTTAGCAAGCATTTTATGGAAAGCACCATGAATAAAATGTGAACCACCATTAGTCATTAAATATCTAGGGACTCCAAACCTTGGAAAAATGACTTCTTTAAGCATCTTAAGAGGTGTTATGATCAGCACTACTAGTTGGAATAGCTTATACCCACTTAGTAACGTAATCAACAGCACCTAAAATATGTGTGTATCCATTGGAGGCAGGAAAAGGTCCCATATAATCAAAGCCCCAAACATCAAATGGTCCAATAACAAGGGAATAATTCATAGGCATTTCTTGACGTCTACTAACATTACCAATTCTTTGACATTCATCACAAGATACAACAAACTTACGG
The DNA here is from genome assembly GCF_056163025.1 of Triticum urartu. Classification (NCBI taxonomy): domain Eukaryota; kingdom Viridiplantae; phylum Streptophyta; class Magnoliopsida; order Poales; family Poaceae; genus Triticum; species Triticum urartu. The sequence goes on along the minus strand of NC_141874.1, from coordinate 173,866,944 downwards.
GCATCCTTGAAGAGAGTAGGCCAATAAAAACGAGATTGCAATACCTTATGTGCAGTTCTATCTCCAGCGTGGTGTCCTCCATAAGCTTCGGAGTGAGACTTGTGTAGGATCTGTTCCTGTTCATGCTCAGCTACACAACGTCTAATAACACCATCTACTCCTTGTTTATAAAGGTGTGGGTCATCCCAGAAGTAATGTCTCAAATCATAGAAAAACTTTTTCTTTTGCTGGTATGTGAAACTAGGTGGTATAAATTTAGCAACAATATAATTAGCATAATCAACATACCATGGAGCAGTACGAGAAGCATTTATGACATTTAATTGTTCATCAGGAAAGCTATCATCAATAGGTAGTGGGTCATCAAGAACATTCTCTAGCCTAGACAAGTTGTCTGCAACGGGGTTCTCAACTCCCTTTCTATCAATAATATGCAAATCAAATTCTTGTAGCAAGAGAACCCATCTAATAAGTCTAGGTTTATCATCTTTCTTTTCCATAAGATATTTAATAGCAGCATGATCCGTGTGAATAGTTACTTTAGAATCAACAATATGAAGTCTGAACTTATCACAAGCAAATACAACTGCCAAAAATTCTTTTTCAATAGTAGCATAATTTCTCTGAGCACTGTCTAGAGTTTTACTAGCATATTGAATAACATTTAATTTCTTATCAACTCTTTGCCCTAGAACAGCACCTACAGCATAATCACTAGCATCACACATAATTTCAAAGGGTAAATTCCAATCAGGTGGCTGAACAATAGGTGCAGAGATCAATGCTTTCTTAAGTATATCAAATGCTTCTACGCAATCATCATAAAAAACAAATGGTATATCTTTTTTTAATAAATTAGTCAAAGGCGAGAAATTTTTGAGAAGTCCTTAATGAACCTCCTATAAAAACAGGCGTGACCAAGGAAACTTCATATACCTTTGATGTCCTTGGGACATGGCATCTTTTCAATAGCATCAACCTTAGCTTTATCAACTGCAATACCTCTTTCAGAAACTTTATGCCCCAAGACAATACCTTCATTAACCATAGAGTGGCACTTCTCCCAATTCAAGAGAAGGTTAGTTTCTTCACATCTTTGCAAAACTCGATCAAGGTTGCTTAAGCAATCATCAAAAGATGATCCATAGACGGAGAAATCGTCCATGAAAACCTCACAAATATTTTCACAAAAGTCAGAGAATATAGCCATCATGCATCTTTGGAAGGTAGCAGGTGCATTACATAAACCAAAAGGCATACGTCTATAAGCAGAAGTACCGAACGGGCAAGTAAAAGTGGTCTTAGATTGATCATCAGCTGACACAGGTATTTGAGAGAAACCAGAATAACCATCTAGAAAGCAAAAATGTGTATGTTTGGATAATCTTTCTAGCATTTGATCAATAAAAGGTAAGGGGTAATGATCTTTTTTAGTAGCCTTATTTAATTTGCGGAAATCAATTACCATCCTATAACCTGTAATAATTCTTTGGGGAATCAATTCATCTTTATCATTAGGAACGACAGTAATACCTCCCTTTTAGGGACATAATGGACAGGACTTACCCACTGACTATTAGCAACGGGATAAATTATACCTCCCTCAAGGAGCTTTAGTATTTCCTTTCTTACCACTTCTTTCATCTTAGGATTCAGCCATCGTTGGTGATCACGAACTGGTTTGGCATCTTTCTCCAAATTTATTTTGTGTTGACATAGTGTGGGGCTAATTCCCTTAAGATCATCGAGAGTATATCCAATAGCAGCACGGTGCTTCTTCAGAGTTTTCAATAATCTCTCTTCTTCATGCTCTAAATGGTTAGCACTAATAATAATAGGATATATCTTTTTCTCATCAAGATAAGCATATTTAAGAGTATCAGGTAACGGTTTGAGCTCAAACATGGGATCACCCTTGGGTGGAGGAGGATCCCCTAGGATTTCGACATGCAAATTGTGTTTCAGGATGGGTTCCTGTTTAAAGAATACTTCATCTATTTCCCTTCTTTCATTCATAAACATATCATTTTCATGGTCTAGCAAGTACTGTTCTAAAGGATCACTAGGAGGCACGTTAATAGAAGCAAGACCAATAATTTCATCTTTACTAGGCAATTCATCTTCACGGTGTTGTCTATGAAATTTAGAGAAATTAATGATACATATCACCTAAACCAATAGTAACAACATCCTTTTCGCAATCTATCCTAGCATTAACTATGTTCAAGAAGGGTCTACCAAATATAATGGAACAAAAGCTATCTTGTGGGGAACCAAGAATAAGAAAATCAGCAGGATATTCAGTTTTCCCACACAAGACTTCAACATCTCTAACAATTCCCATTGGTGAAATAGTATCTCTATTGGCAAGTTTAATTGTGACATCAATATATTCTAACTCAGCAGGTGCAATATCATGCATAATTTCTCTGTATAAGTCAATAGGTATTGCACTAGCACTAGCACCCATATCACATAAGCCATGATAACAATGATCTCCTATTTTAACAGAAATAACATGCATGCCTACCACAGGTCTATGTTTATCTTTAGCACGGAGTTTAGCAATTCTAGCAGTCTCATCACAGAAATGAATAACATGCCCATCAATATTATCAGACAAGAGATCTTTAACAATAGCAATATTAGGTTCAATTTTAATTTGCTCAGGAGGTGTATAGGTTCTAATATTGCTTTTAGGAACCACAGTTGAAGCTTTAGCATGATCTTTTATCCTAACAGGAAAAGGTGGTTTCTCAACGTAAGCATTAGGAACAATAGGATCATTATAAGTGACAGTCTTTTCTTCAACTTTAATAGGTGAAGCTACTTTTACTTCTATGGGAGGATGATATTTAAACCACTTCTCCCTAGGGAGATCAACACGAGTAGCAAAAGATTCACAGAAAGAAGCCACTATTTCAGAGTCAAGTCCATATTTAGTGCTAAATTTATGGAAAACATCGGTACCCATAAGATTTAACACAATCAAACTTAGGTGTCATACCTGACTCCTTACCTTCGTCGAGGTCCCAATATTTAGAGTTGCGTTTAATTCTTTCCAATAAATCCCATTTGAATTCAATAGTCTTCATCATAAAAGAGCCAGCACAAGAAGTATCGAGCATGGTGCGATTATTATCAGAAAGCCAAGCATAGATTTTTTTGAATAGTTATTTCTCTTGGAAGCTCATGATTGGGGCATGAATATAACATTGATTTAAGCCTCCCCCAAGCTTGAGCGATTCTTTCTACTTCGCGAGGCCACAAATTATATATATAATTGTGATCACGATGAACAAGATGCATAGGATAAAACTTCTGATGAAATTCCAATTTCAATCGTTTGTAGTTCCATGATCCCATATCATCACCTAGCCTATACCATGTCAATGCATCTCCCTTCAAATATAAAGGGAAGTCCTTCTTGTTAATAACATCATCGGGCACACCTGCAAGCTTAAATAATCCACAAACTTCATCCACATATATTAGGTGCTCATCGGGATGCATTGTTCCGTCTCCTGCAAAAGGATTAGCTAGCAGTTTTTCTATCATACTCGAAGGAATTTCAAAATAGAAATTTTCATTTCCATTTTCATTTTCAGTAGGTTCAATAGGCTGAGGAGCAACTCTTTTCTCTACTGGTCGAGGTGAAGATACCCCGAACAAGCCCCTCAGAGGATTACTTTCCATACTAACAAGTGACAGTAAATTTCAGCACACTATATGAATTTTTCCTTACCAAATTCCACCTACCAAAGGCGCTTCACTCCCCGGCAACGGTGCCAGAAAAGAGTATTGATGACCCAAAAGTATAGGGGATCTATCGTAGTCCTTTCGATAAGGAAGAGTGTCGAACCCAACGAGGAGTATAAGGAAATGATAAGCGGTTTTTAGCAAGGTATTCTCTGCAAGCACTCAAATTGTAGGTGACAGATAGTTTTGTGATAAGATAATTTGTAACGAGAAACAAGTAACAAAAGTAAATAAAGTGCAGCAAGGTGGCCCAATCCTTATTGTAGCAAAGGAAAAGCCTGGACAATTTCTTATATGAGGTAAAGCGCTCCCGAGGACGCATGGGAATTATCATCAAGCTAGTTTTCATCACGTTCAAATGATTCGCGTTCAGTACTTTGATAATCTGATATGTGGGTGGACCGGTGCTTGGGTGTTGTCCTTGCTTGGACAAGCATCCCACTTATGATTAACTTCTATTGCAAGCATCCGCAACTACAACAAAAGTATTAAGGTAAACCTAACCATAGCATGAAACATGTGGAACCAAATCAGCCCCTTACGAAGCAACGCATAAACTAGGGTTTAAGCTTCTGTCACTCTAGCAACCCATCGTCTAGTTATTACTCCCCAATGCCTTCCTCTAGGCCCAAATAATGGTGAAGTGCCATGTAGTCTACGTTCCCATAACACCACTAGAGGAGAGACAACGTACATCTCATCAAAATATTGAACGAATACCAAATTCACATGACTACTAATAGCAAGACTTCTCCCATTTCCTCAGGAACAAACGTAACTACTCACAAAGCATATTCATGTTCATAATCAGAGGGGTATTAATATGCATATAGGATCTGAACATATGATCTTCCACCAAATAAACCAACTAGCATCAACTACAAGGAGTAATCAACACTACTAGCAACCTACAGGTACCAATCCCGGACTTAGAGACAAGAATTGGATACAAGAGATGAACTAGGGTTTGAGAGGAGATGGTGCTGGTGAAGATGTTGATGGAGATTGCCCTCTCCCGATGAGAGGAGCGTTGGTGATGACGATGGCGATGATTTCCCCCTCCCGGAGGGAAGTTTCCCCGGCAGAACAGCTCTGCCGGAGCCGTAGATTGGTTCCGCCAAGGTTCCGCCTCGTGGCGGCGGAGTCTCGTCCCGAAAGCTGGCTTATGATTTTTTTCCTCATCGAAAGACTCCATACAGCAGAAGATGGGCATCGGAGGGCCACCAAGGGGCCCACGAGGTAGGGGGCGCGCCTAGGGGTAGGGCGCCCCCCCCACCCTCGTGGGCAGTGTGTGGCCCCCCTCCGGAACTTCTTGCGCTCAGTATCTTTGATATATTCTGAAAATGACTTCCGTGAAGTTTCAGGACTTTTGGAGCTGTATAGAATAGGTCTCTAATATTTGCTCCTTTTCCAGCCCAGAATCCCAGCTGCCGGCATTCTCCCTCTTTATGTAAACCTTGTAAAATAAAAGAGAATGGGCATAAGTATTGTGACATAATGTGTAATAACAGCCCATAATGCAATAAACATCGATATAAAAGCATGATGCAAAATGGACGTATCAAGGTCGTCGGCCCCCTCCCCTTGCTCCTTTATATACAGGGCTAGGGGGCACCCTAGAACACACAAGTTGATCATTGATCTCTTAGCCGTGTGCGGTGCCCCCTCCACCATAATCCACCTCGGTCATATCGTCGTAGTGCTTAGGCGAAGCCCTATGCTGGTAGCTTCATCATCACCGTCATCACACCGTCGTGCTGACGAAGCTCTCCCTTGACACTCAGCTGGCTCGAGAGTTCGTGGGACGTCACCGAGCCGAACATGTGCGGATCGCGGAGGTGCCGTACTTTTGGTACTAGGATCGGTCGGATCATGAAGACGACGACTACGGCAATTGCGTTGTCATAACGCTTCCGCTTACGGTCTACGAGGGTACGTGGATAACACTCTTCCCTTCTCGCTGACATGCATCACCATCATAGATCTTGCGTGTGTCTAGGAAATTTTTCGAAATTCCTGCGTTCCCCAACAAAAATTATCGCAGCATGTTGGTGCCATGTCATGACACCATGCCAAGTTTCATGATTTTCAGGCGTGTTTTGGATTTACAGGAATTAAAAAACCAAGTTTCTCAATCTTTCCGGCCGAGCCACGACGCCCAGATATTTTAATTTCACTCTCATCTCTTACATGGGACCTAGAAATTCACCCAAGGACACACATGTGATTTTTTAAACAACTTTGGTGCACTGGAGCATGTGCTTGTAGTTCAAATTTGAATTATGCACATTAAATGCATAGAAACTCAATTAATGTATAAAAAAGGCCAAACGAACCTGTAATAATTCCAAAATTTAGCATGGTACTTCCATTTGGTCTAATCTACCTGTGTAAAAAAATTAAGGCGGGAGGAGGCAGTGTACTCATGTTGTTTCGCACACCGAGGTGACACGTTCCCTCTCGGAACCACGAGCCTTCTTGAGGGAAGCTCCGGTTTGCAAGAAGCTTACACCAAAGCTTGTCCCAATTCGGCCAAAAAAATTACCGCAGCATGTTGGCGCCATGTCATGACACCATACCAAGTTTCATGATGTTCAGGCGTGTTTTGGATTTACAGGAATTTAAAAACCAAGTTTCTCAATCGTTCCGGCCGAGCCACGACGCCCAACTGTTTGAATTTCACTCCCATCTCTTGCATGATACCTAGAAATTCACCCAAGGACACATATGTAATTTTTGAAACAACTTTGGTGCACTGGAGCCTGTGCTTGTAGTTAAAATTTGAATTATGCACATTAAATGCGCATAAACTCAATTAATGTATAAAAAAGGCCAAATGAACCCGGAATAATTCCAAAATTTAGCACAGTACTTCTATTTGGTCTAATCTGCCAATGTAAAAAAATTAAGGTGGGAGAAGGCATTGTACGTATGTTGTTTCGCACACGGAGGTGACACGTTCCCTCTCGTAACCACGAGCATTCTTGAGGGATGCTCCGGTTTGCAAGAAGCTTACACCAAAGCTTGTTCCAATTCGGCCAAAAAAAATTCCGCTGCATGTTGGTGCCATGTCATGACACCATGCCAAGTTTCATGATTTTCAGGAGTGTTTTGGATTTATAGAAATTAAAAAACCAAGTTTCTCAATCTTTCCGGACGAGCCACAATGCCCAGATGTTTGAATTTCACTCCCATCTCTTGCATGGGACCTAGAAATTCACCCAAGGACACACATGTGATTTTTCAAACAACTTTGGTGCACTGGAGCGTGTGTTTGTAGTTAAAATTTGAATTATGTACATTAAATGCCCAGAAACTCAATTAATGTAAAAAGGCCAAACGAACACGGGATAATTCCAAAATTTAGCACGATACTTCTATTTGGTCTAATCTGCCAGTGTACAAAAATTAAGGCGGGAGAAGGCAGTGTACATATGTCGTTTTGCACACGGAGGTGACACGTTCCCTCTCGGAACCAAGAGCCTTCTTGAGGGAAGCTCCGGTTTGCAAGAATCTTACACCAAAGCTTGTCCCAATTCGGCGAAAAAAATTACTGCAGCATGTTGGTGCCTTGTCATGACACCATGCCAAGTTTCATGATTTTCAGTCGTCTTTTGGGTTTACAGGAATTAAAAAACCAAGTTTCTCAATCATTCCGCCCGAGCCATGACACCTAGATGTTTGAATTATATTCCCATTTCTTGCATGGGACCTATAAATTCACCCGAAGACACAAATGTGATTTTTTAGCAAACTTTGGTGCATTGGAGCATGTGCTTGTAGTTCAAATTTGAATTATGCATATTAAATGCCCAGAAACTCAAATAATGCATAAAAATGCCAAACGAACCCGGAATAATTCCAAATTTAAACACGACACTCATGTACTAGTTGCATGTTCACTACACATAAATGTTCTAGCAATTCAAACACCATCCTTTCCCTCCGTAACACCATTTTGTCTTTGAAAACATAAGGAAAAAAATCAGGTATACCACAAACAGATTACTAGAAAGAATCATGTGGGATGCGATATAAAATATCTTGGCGCACCGTCTTGTCTGGCTTACGCAGGAAGCTTCGTCGTCTACAGTCCACCGCCCCCTCCTGAACCACACTTGCACGCCAGTTTCTCGCCGCACCGAGTGAAATTTTGTGGCCACCGAGGAAATATCTATCTCCCCGCCCCCTCCCTCCTACCAAAAGCCACATTTCCACTGTTCCTCCTTGCTTTCCAAGTTCAAACCTTCACTACTGCTTACTGGCAGCTCAGCCTCCTCCTCGGCGACCCATCTTCTTGCAGCGCCGCCTCCTCGCCGGCTACCCTTCTTCTTGCAGCACCGCCTCCTCGCCGGCGACCCTTCTTCTTGTAGCGCTGCCTCCTCGCCGGCGACCCTTCTTCTTGCTGCATGGCCTCCTCGCCACTGACCCTTCTTCTTGCTGCGCGGCCTCGTCGATATGGTCAGGTAATCCACACCCCACCCACACCATCCTCCTCCTTTCCCGTCCCACATGCCCCGACCGACGGAGCGACACCTTCCACCAAAATCACGGCCCCCTCCTCCAATTAAGCGCCGCCCACAACCATTTTACACGCAGTATAAACATGGAGTTGAGTAGCATGCGGCCGCACGCGCGAACGAGGTCGCTATGGCTACCATGTGTGTCGACCGCCAGATCTTGAGGAGCACCTCATCTTCAAGGCCACCATCGACAGCACCACGTGGTTGTCTACTTTAAAATACAGTTCGTGATGTTTTCTCGAGGCCACCGCCAGTGCATTCAAGTGATTTTTCCTCTATAATGTTAATATGCAATCTGATGTTCAGTTAATAGTTTGGTCCTCTGAAATGTAATGTACAGTTAACACTTTGGTCAAACAATTGCTAAATTTCGTAGTACTGTTCTCATGCATGCTTTGTTTTGTTAATTGCCTTATCTTCTAGTACATGTTTCTATTCTGCAATGTCGTGCTCAGTTAACTATTTTGGTTCATTTGGTCTGCAGTACATTTAACTATTTGGTTCAGTTCTGCAATTTGATTTTCATTTGTTGTAGGTACAATTTTGTATTGTTATGCATGTGACACCAATCGAATTTGGTTGTACTCAATACATATTCTACTGATAGTATGGCAACTCTCAGTTAACCTGATCAAGATCTTCCTTATGTGTATTATAGGGAAACAATGGGAGAGATTGTGGTTTACCATCGAGGTTTGTTCAAGTAGGGTCCTTTAGCTAATAGCACATTATTGTGCAGTTGTAGGAATCATTCTAATATTTAGATTTCTCACAATTTGGTCTTGCACATGTTGGTCCTGCTGTCAGAGGCTTAGACCCACTGTTCGACCCATTTTGCATATGGGGAAATGAGATGTCCATGAATATCAGTCAAGTCAAGAAACTCAGAAAGATTGTTAGGATGAAGAAACTTGCGACGAATAACAGCAAGATTTTTGTTTGCATAATGAAGAAGACATCGGTCAACTATAGGATGGTACCAACTCTTTTACCTTGTTTTCACCCCTTGCACCATTTCAAAATTTACAACAGCGATTTATGCATAGCTTTGTTTTCAATACTTTTCAAAGCAGTTCGCCGACGATTACCTCTCAAACCACCTGCATGATCAAGAGGCAAGGAAGGTATTCATTCAACACCCACGGTACAATATTGAATTCTTGCTGAAGAGGATGAAGGTTGGGCGGGCAATTATCCATAGCCACTGGCCTAAAGTTGCAAGGACATTCAACATCACTGGAGGCTCAATATTTGCCTTCTGCTTCTGCAGTTTCCCAGATGAGATTCATCTGTCTATTTACCATGTATGATGCTACTTTCCAAAGCTTTTTGATGTTGCATGTGAAACTTGGTGCTATTGTGTAATGGCGTAGCTGAGTGTCGAAGCTATCTGATGTAATTCGATTATGAAATCTTGTTGCTTTTATATGGATATGAAATATCTGGCGTGTTTTATAAGAAATATCAGTTTGATTAGTACATGGATTATCCATAATAGGCTAATTACCCTAGTTACTGGGGTTTTCTAATGCAGAGGGTTACTCAGACAGCACCGCTGGCGATGAACTCAAACAACCCACACGATTTCTAGAAAGTAGGTGTGTTCGATCAACTAACAATCACACATGGCTTCCGGTAGCAAACTATTTGTGTTAGGCCACCTTTCACAAATGTTTCCACACAAAGAACTGTGTGTGATATACATACGAACAGAAACGTTTTCCCTGGATTGACTCTGTGGGATGTACATAAGAACATAAACAAATTCCTTGGATTGACTGTGTGTGATATACATACCTACGAAAATGTTTTTCTGGGATGCACCATGTGGGATGTACATACCTATGGAAATGATTTTCTCGGAGTACCGTGTGGGATGTACATACCTATGGAAATGATTGGGTTTTGATGCTTCGCCCGATCGCACACGGCCCCAGCCTGGGTCCCAAGAGGGCCTATCCCTGACGATTTCTGGGTCGTGTGGGAACAACACCCTATCGCACACACTCCCTTGGCGACTGTTCCAAATGCCGTCGCGGAAAGGGGTTAAAACCGTTTGTTTAGCACATCGTTGTACTAGTGGTGATTAACGTAATAGCTATGTGGGCATATTTGTTGGAGTAAATTACGGAGGGGGGAAGGGGTGGAAATATTGCTGGTCACAACGGATTGGAAGAGCGCGGGGGGAGGAGAGTCATGCATGCAGATTTTTTCCACACGGGGTGGAGTGGTGGGACCGCCGGAGGGAGGAGGAGAGTCAAGTAGGCGTTCAGATGTCAAGGTGCACTAAATTATTGCATGCGATGATTAAGGCTGGCCATAGTGGTGGTAATGTGGTACTAGCCGGTATCATGCACACGGGAATAGCAAACATGCTGTTGTGGCAAAGAATTAAAGAAAAAGAGGGGGTTAGAGTAACATAGGTAGATACCGTATCATATTAAATATTATGCTACTTTGTGTCATGCATGGCACTAAAAAGGTAGTCTAGTATCATACACTAGTATCATGCACATGATACTAGTATATGCTACTTTCTACTATGAGTAGCCCAAAGAGAATATTGACTAATCTCTACTCGCTATCTCTATTTTCTACTCTATATCTCCTATATATACTTATATATATACACTCCTATAAAAATCTAAGTTGGTGGTGATGGTGTGTCTGCCTCTGGACAACGTGAGCTGTTTGATCTGCTTGGAACCAATGGCTGAGATGTGTGTGCATAAAGACATGGCATTGCCACCGGAGGTAGCAGATATTTACCCACCTCTGCCACTGTATAAAATATGGAGCTACTAATTCCAGCCTCATTTCCTTTCTAGTTCATCTCCTTGCATTCTTGCCGCCAGCGGCGAAGGTTCCTGAAGATGGAGTCCAGACTCTAGAAACAACTACAAAAACTATTCCACCACCTCTATCTTGGTAAGAGTAGGTGAAAAGTTTTAATCGAGCCCTTTAAACTAGAAGGGAGGTAGTAGTACTCTAATAGCTAACCTTGTTGTGATGACTAGATAGGACATGGCACACACCTGGACGGAGGAACTAGTCTGCACTGTGCATATAAGTTTTGTCTGAAGTCAATGTACCTCTACTTTGACCAAACTTGTAGAAAAATGTATGAACATTCACAATGTCAAATCGATATTTCTATACTCATTATAAAAAATAGTTTCATAAAATATATATTTGGTATTGTAGATATTGATATTTTTAGTATAAATTTGGTCAAAAACTTTGCAAACTTTGACTTGACACAAATCTTACGTGGAGTAAAAAGGACCAAAGGGAGTATCATGCATGCGGAGTAGGCAAAAAATTGCTCATTTATAGCCGGTCGAAGTCTCAAAGGGCGCGACCGCGCGAAGGAGGCGAACGTCATGGGAGGCGCGACGGTCGACAGAATTAAGTGAAGTTACATCCACGCGCTGGCATGGCGTGCGATCACACGTAAGCTATATCGTCATGCCTATGATATGGGTCTAGTAGACATGACATCTAGTGGGTCCCGCATAGTACTCAAGAACTCTTTGGGGGCATGCAATCGTTTATCCACCTGGCAAGCCAACAACCCCATGCCATTCGCACGCCCTACTCGTCCCCGTCTTCTACCTTACAACAGCTCGCTCCCAGTCGTCCCGTCCTTTCACATTACACCAGTTCAACTTCTCCTAACCCGCCTCCAAAATCCATGGCCTCCAAATCTCCATGATCGTCGCTGAGTACCAGGTTAGAGCCATCACTGGTGATGAGTTCATCGTCATCTACACACGTAGATCCATGACAGTGAAAGCATGCCTTGCTCGCTTCCTACACATGTTCAACAGTTCAAAGGATGAGTGGGTCGCTGGGCTTGATGTTGAGTACACCACAGTCCTGGAAAGTGAGAAGATTCTAAAGGAGGCAGAGAAGAAGAAGCTCGTCGTGATCCAGGTTTGCGTACATAACGTGTGCTTGGTCTACCACATATGCCATGCCGATGTTGAGTGCCAGGATTTTAAGAACTTCCTCAAGGACGAAAGTGTGAAATTTGTTATTGTAGACTTTAGTAACGACAGGATTGTCCTGGGTCGGATAGGCCTCATTGTAGGTCAACCCTTCGATCTCTAGAAGGCAAGCCTGGTGCCCTCCTCTCAGCCTTCAATGCTGACCCTGGCAGCAGCCATGATTGATCCTTCGTACGCTCAATAGAAAAAACCTCACCACAAGTATCATCATGCATGGGAACCGAAGACAATAGCTGAAGATCACATCTTGTACGCAGCAATGGATGCCTACCTTTGTTTAAATATCTACAACTGTTGGATGAAGAAGCAAAGCCCAGTGTCCGGTACAAGCAAAGAAGCGTCGGCGAAGAGGAAGAGGAAGAGGGACGAGGACGAATTCGAGGACGTGGACTCGGACTCCGAGTAAGGTGGCAGTGTCGTCGCTCATGCTAGTTCTACAGCAGTGTCAAGCGTACTAGTTTCTTAGTTTTATTTCAAGGGTGTGTTGTGCTGAGCCCCCAGCAGAACTATGTTTATGTTCTTTTCTCGTTATTTGAACTCTTTAGTACGTACAGTAGTACTAGTATGTCTTACTATTGTTCTTCTTGTAGTTGGTACTACTACTCGTATCTTTGTGTTCCTAATGTACTTAATACGTTCGTACTAGTAGTATAATTTGGGTCAGTCAATTTGTGAAAGAAGTCTGACAGACCGAAGGAAGAAGACCGCAGAGAAGCTACCCCAGTATCTATATTAGGGTGGTAGGGTTCCCATGATCTATCTTATGAGTGTTGGGTGTGGAATGTAGTTCGCCGGAAAAAATGGATCATGCCCGGGGTTAAACGGATGGCGGGGGTGGGGGAGCATGGCGGTGGCAGGCGGTTCAGGGGAGGGCGGAGCGGCGGCGGCAGGCGCTTAGGCTGTAACACCCCGGATGTAGCTTTCCCTATTTGTACTCCAACTCTTGCCGTTTCCGGCGTTAAGTTATATTTATTTCTCGGGTTCGGGTCTTTGTCTCCGTGTGTCGTTTTCGTTGTCATGCATCTCATATCATGTCATCATGTGCATTGCATTTGCATACGTGTTCATCTCATGCATCCGAGCATTTTCCCCGTTGTCCGTTTTGCATTCTGGCGCTTCGTTCTCCTCCGGTGGTCATTTCTAGCTTTCTTTCGTGTGTGGGGATTAAACATTTCCGAATTGGACCGGGACTTGCCAAGCGGCCTTGGTTTACTACCGGTAGACCGCCTGTCAAGTTTCGTATCAATTGGACTTCGTTTGATACTCCAACGGTTAACCGAGGGACCGAAAAGGCCTCGTGTGTGTTGCAGCCCAACACCCCTCCAATTTGGACCAAAACCCACCAAACTCTGCTCCATGTCCTAGAGCGTTCGATCACGATCGCGTGGCCGAAAACCGCACCTCATGTGGACTCTCCTAGCTCCACTTATGCCTATAAATAGCCCCCCCCCCATTTTCGGATCTCGGATCTCTCCCCGTCCAACCCTAGTCTAAAAAAACAGATCCCCGTACCGACGGACGTGTCCGCGCCAGGCCGGACAACGTCCGCCGCTCGCCTCCACCAACCCGCCGCCGCCACGTGGCGCCGCCGCCTCGCCGCCGCCGCGGGCCGGGAGGCCCGGATCCGGCCCCTGCGGCCCGGAGTCGCCGCCGCCAGCCTCGCCTACCCCGCCGCCTTGCCGCCCGCCGCGCCGCCCCGTTGTCCGCCGGAGCTCCACGCCGGAGTCGGGCGCCGCGCCGCCTGCCACCTGACGGCCGAGCCGGCCCCGCCGCCGCCGCCGCCCTCCACCGGCCTACCTCGACGCCGGCCAAGCCCCGGCCTCCTCTTCTTCCTCTCCGGCAAGTCTCCGGCGGTGAACAGAAGAATCCGGCGAGCCTCGGGAACCGTGCAAATCTGGATCTGAAATATCCCGGTTGACTTTCTCCTCCGAACCCTAATTTTTTATGCCTACTTTGACCTACCGTATCTCCGTATCCGTAGCTCCGTTTTGGGCATATAATATATCAAAATGTTCGTCTCGACGAGTACATCATTACATTCCATTGCATCATTTTCTTTTGAGTTCATCTTGATGCCCAAAATGCTGTTAGAAGAGGGCTTCGTGAGTTAATTGTCAGATCTGCTAGTTCATCTTAGACTTTTGTCATTTTTGCCATGATTATTGTGTGCATGCTATGCCTGTGAGTCCTTCATATGTTTTGTTAGGGATTTTCTCTTCTTTCCAGAGGTGCAACCCATGCATTTTTAGGATGTGTGTGGTGACTTGTGCAAGCTTGCAAAGTGAGGCACCCGGGAAATCTGTTTTCAGAGACTTAGTTGTTTTCACTAAGTCCGGGGTTATTTAGTTCATGATGCCATATGTTCAGCTTGTTTCCTAGGGATCCGTGCCTCTTTTGGGGATGATCAGTAAAGGAGTTTCGTTAATCATGTTATGCTCTATCCATCCATGTCTTTCTTTGCAATTATGGAGCAACCTAGCTTGAGTCAATCGATCTCTACTTTTGCTTCATGGTGAATCTGGGCAGATCGTCAACTCGTTTGCGATTTTGCCGATGTTGTTGTAGTTGATCCGTGCATTCTATGCCATTGTTCTTGCCATGTCTAGCTAGTATTTTGTGCCTTCTTAATGGATGTATGCTTGCCTTGCCATGACTTGCACCGTGGTGAGTGCATCGAGCTCGTTTACATGCCTTCGTGAGTTATATTTCAGCATGTCTCAGTTTTCACCAAGTCTGAAAACTGATTGTGTTTTAACTATGTTCGTGTGCCCGTTATATATTTTGTGAACCCTTTTGGCCCCAGGTCACTTTGGGTCTTTTGTTAAGCTTGTTGAGTAGCTCCATGCCATGTTCTTACTTGTCTTAATAAGGTCATGTATCATGTTGTTTTGCTGCTCCGAAGAGGGCTTCGTGATCTGAAATTTCAGACAAGTGTTAATTTCACCGTCTGGAATCTGTTTTGCATTTGCGTTTTCCCATGCTTGTTTGAACCTCATAATGGATGAATTGGCCGTGGCTCAGTGCTAGTCTTTTGTTAAGCATCTTGTGTGCATCCATGCCATGCATTTTGTTATCAGGTTTGGTGGCTGTAGCATGTTCATCTCATTGCATTTAGATGCCTACTTGCTGTAAATCGCAGACCGGTGTCAATTTTGAAACGCTTGCCATTTCCAAACCGTAACTCCGATTCCGGCGTTCTTTATATCGTTTTCAAGAGATTTCATCTCATCTTTCCAGTGGCACCCTTGGAATTCCAAGTTGAGGCCAGGTTCATGCATTTTCTGTCATATTTTGCATTTTGCATCCCGCATAGCATATCTTCATTTCATCATATTGCTTGGTCTTGCACGTGGTTGATTGTATCCTTCTTGTTTGTTTGTATTGTTTGGGTAGAGCTGGGAGACGAGTTCGCTACCGAGGAGCCCGTTGAGTTTGCTTGTGAGGATCCAGTCAACTCTGACAACTATGCAGGCAAGATGATCATACCCTCGAAATCACTACTATCTTTGCTATGCTAGTTTGCTCGCTCTCTGCTATGCCAATGCTACGATGCCTACCTTTTGCTTGTCAGCCTCCCAATTGCCATGTTGAAACTCTAACCCACCATGTCCTAGCAAACCGTTGATTGGCTATGTTACCGCTTCGCTCAGCCCCTCTTATAGCGTTGTTAGTTGCAGGTGAAGGTTGGAGTCGTTCCTCGTTGGAACATCTTTTATTTACTTGTTGGGATATCATTATATTGCTATGTTATCTTAATGCATCTATATACTTGGTAAAGGGTGGAAGGCTCGGCCTCTCGCCTAGTGTTTTGTTCCACTCTTGCCGCCCTAGTTTCCGTCATATCGGTGTTATGTTCCCGGATTGTTCCGTTCCTTACGCGGTTGGGTTATAATGGGAACCCCTTGATATTTCGCCTTGATTAAAGCTTTTCTAGCAATGCCCAACATTGGTCTTACCATTCGCCACCTAGCCTTTCCTTTCCCTTGGGTTCTGCAGACTCAAGGGTCATCTTATTTTAACCCCCCCGTGCCAGTGCTCCTCTGAGTGTTGGTCCAACCGAGCGATGTCCGGGGCTACCAAGGGCAACTCTGGGCTGGCCTACCCGTCGTCTTGCTCATATGAGTGTGCCTTGAGAAAGAGATATGTGCAGCTCCTATCAGGATTTGTCGGCACATTCGGGCGGTGTTGCTGGTCTTGTTTTAACCTGTCGAAGTGTCTTGAGTTACCGAGATACCGAGTCTGATCGGAACGTCTTGGGAGGAGGTCTATTCCTTCGTTGACCGTGAGAGCTTGTCATGGGCTAAGTTGGGACTCCCCTGCAGGGATTGAACTTTCGAAAGCCGTGCCCACGGTTATGGGCAGATGGGAATTTGTTAATGTCCGGTTGTAGATAACTTGAACCTTAATTAATTAAAATGAATCAACTGAGTGTGTTACCGTGATGGCCTCTTCTCGGCGGAGCCCGGGAAGTGGACACGGCGTTGGAGTTATGTTTGCGCAGGTTGTCCCTCTAGATTCTCGCTCGCGCTTTGCCTCCTCTTCTCGCTCTCTTTTGCGCATAAGATAGCCACCATATATGCTAGTCGCTTGCTGCAGCTCCACATATAATTGCCTTACCCTGCCTATAAGCTTAAATAGTCTTGATCGCGAGGGTGCGAGATTGCTGAGTCCCTGTGGCTCACAGATACTATAACTCCAGATGCAGGTCCAGGTGATTCCGCTCCAGGTGATGATTACGAGCTCAAGTGGGAGTTCGACGAGGACTCTCAGCGTTACTACGTGTCTTTTCCTGATGATCAGTAGTGGTGCCTAGTTGGGATTTGATTCGGGGCCTTGTCGCATGTCGGGTTCTTTTCTATTTTGGCGCCGTAGTCGGGCCATGAGTGTTTGTATGATGGATGTTATTATTTACTCTGATGTGACATGGCGAGTGTAAGCCAACTATGTATCTCCCCCTTTTATTATATATTACATGGGATGTTGTAATGATTGCCTGACTTGCGACATTGCTTTCAATGCGGTTATGTCTCTAAGTCGTGCCTCGACACGTCGGAGCTATAGCCGCATCGAGGGC
Organism: Triticum urartu; assembly: GCF_056163025.1. Taxonomy (NCBI): domain Eukaryota; kingdom Viridiplantae; phylum Streptophyta; class Magnoliopsida; order Poales; family Poaceae; genus Triticum; species Triticum urartu. The sequence continues at coordinate 173,849,578 of NC_141874.1, read as the reverse complement.
GTTACAGGCGTGTGGCAGGCTGGCAGCTCGATGCCTGAGAGAGAAGATGAACAGTGCATCAATTTTGGAGGTTGAGGAAACCCTTCTGGCCATCCATGTTCATCCAACGGCTCACAAGGGTCGGCTGACCCAAATAGCTCCTTCAGATTGTAGGATCCATGTGGAATTCACGGTCTCGAAGGTAGATTCCGCGTCCTCACACGGTTTACGGGCTCGGCCGGGCGCGACCGGCTTCCGCCGCGATAGCCGCCATGGGCGCCTCCTCCGCGCGGACGGAGACGACAATGACACGCTAGCTCCTCCTCGCTGGTGTGCTGGAGCACGCGCTCATCCTCCTCTTTGTACGCTGCGTGTATAGATACGGCTCCACCAGCTGCTCGCGCGCTTGGCAGCACGGAGGCATCACAAGGAGGGACTGCAAACGACGTGAGCGGGTGAGCCTTTAGCTTCATGGCACAAGGATGGCGGTGACACGGCAGTGATGGGCGAGAAATGTTTGGCTGGAGCAGGCGGGCGCCGGCATGCGCAACGGTGGCGGCGGCATATTGATGAGTGCGCATATGGGATCTTAGTTTAGTTTTATATAGGGTTGGTCAAACTTAAAAGAAAACTGTACTAGTACACGTAAACATTAGACTGAGGCAACGCTTATATTAGTTACCACAACCATGATACGAAATCCTGTCCAAGCGCGTGAACCACAGCCGCGCAGTCGATCGAACGGTGCGTCACCATGTCGCGCTCGAAGGACATCCACCAAACCTTTTTGTGTGTGTGAAAACAATCCCCGAATATTACTCAACTTTTTTTCCTGGAAAAGTTCTTCACGCTACAAAATTTCCATATATTTGAATTTAGCTTCAGTTCATGTTTATTTGGATTTGGGCGTTTTAGGTGCGCCCTAGTTTTTTTAATAATGATTTTGCGTGTGTGATTGAGAGAGAACGTGTGTATGTGTCCTTATGTGTGTTGTCGCGAAGTGTAATGTGGAGATGGTGTGTGTGTGATAGAGACATAGAGAGGTGTGAATGTGCAAATGATCATGCATCAGTGAGACATAGAGAGATGCCGATATGTTGTGTATACATGAGAGAGCGGTCTTCTATTTGTACTTGTGTGTGTGCGAGAGAGAGAGAGAGAGAGAGAGATAGATAGATAGATAGATAGATAGATGGATAGATAGATAGATAGATAGATAGAGAGAGAGGAGCATCCGTAACACAACAACCACCTCTCTCGATTCGTCCATCCCTCGCACGATCGCATGTAACACATGCATCAACGCACACATTTTGACACCCTCACCCGGCCCCTGCCCTCCTCAAGGCCCACACATCGCTCTCTATCTCGCATGCACAATATCTTCATGTAAACCCTATTTAGCATGTAGCTTTCCATCACATGCACACACATTTCTCTCCATAGGTTTGATTTCTCTCAATATCTGACACACACACACCACACACACACTCCCCCTCCCCCGAGCACACAATTCATCCCCATCCAAGGTTATATGGCGACCACTCCCGCTTGTGCTTCTCTGCACCCCAGCATGCACACCACCTCAATCTTCAAAGAGGGCATCGAGGAGATCAAAGACGGCGACCACACTGCACTAGAGAATGCGGGGCCATTTGGAAGCAGGATGATGTGACGACGACTGACTGACTCCTCCACCCCCCTTATCTCTCCCGCATAAAATTACCAATCCCTCTCTCTCCTACACAGAATTATCAATCCCTCAACCCATGAGATCCTTCCCCTCTCATCCATGTGTTTCCAGCTCTCTCATCAAACCTGTTGTCTCTTCTCCTTCCATGTGTACAGAATCCGGATGCACACGCATCTCATGTATATTACATGTATCCATCTTTCTCACAGACCTAACTTCTTCCTCTCTCTTTCTCTCTCTATCTCTCTCTCTTGTTAGGTTTGTCTCCTACTCTCTCGCCCACATACATACAATATTTCCCGCCCTACCTGCTCCATCCTCGCAAGCTCTCTCTACACGTTTCATTCACACATTGGGATGTGTTCAAAATGTTGCTTTTATAATGGATGATGTAGAGTTATGGTTGGTTTTGTTGCATCCTACAAAGTAATAACTATGAAATGCATCTAGATTTTCATTTGACTGGGATCATGTGAGTATGAGCATATTGTGAAGTACTATAGACCTCATATACATCTTGGAATTCACCAAAGATTGTAACTATTGAATTGTATAGACCATTACATTCGAAGTCAGTAGACTAATATATTTATTTCACAATTACAACAAATGATTAATTCACTACAAAATAAGAAAACAAATGTGAACTCCCTCCGTTTTTATTTAAGTCTGTGTATTAGCATTGGTCAAAGTCAAGTTTTTTAAACTCTCAGAAAGTTTGTAACAAAAAATATTAACATATACAATAACAAATAAATACCATTAGATTCATTATTGGATGTACTTTCACATCATACATATTTGTTATGGTAAATGTTTATATTTTTCTATAAACTTGGTCAAACTTTAGGAAGTTTAACTTCGCTCAAACCTAATATGCAGAGTTACTAAAAACGGAGTGAGTAATAGTAGTTACTAGTACTACTAACTACTAGTACTACTCGCTAGTTGCTTAGCCAAATCACCCAACACGCCCCATGGGGGTTTAGAATCACAAAATTTTGAGGTCGGCGGGAAAATCTCCCGTGAACCTAATTCGAGCAGTTCAAAGTTACCATCATAGCCTTCGGAACAGGCCTACGGATGATGCTTCGTAGGGGGCTGTTTTCGTAACCTCAGGTTCACCCTACCCTGCCAACCCCACCCCGGCACCCAGAGTAGTACACCTGAATACCCCCCATTTTCTATCCCCATCAAAAAATAGACTTCTCCACGACACCGCTGCCTTCGTGCTCCTCCCCTTCTACATCGGCGCACACGTCCACCGCAGCACATCTGCCTCATCAACGACCTCGTACACCGCACTGGAGCCGGTCCACCATCGTCGTCGTACACGGAGGCTCTTCCACGGTCTCGGATCTGCTTCCGGGAAGCCGACGCCAAGTGTAGAAGCACCAGCGTCATGGACAATGAACAGACTCCTGTTGCCGAACATGATGCATAGAGGCCGCCACGACCATCGTACTCCTCCTCGATTGGTAATGTGTGCATTGAATCTCTTAGTAGTACATGTGCACTTCCAATTTTGTTCATACCTACCCTTCAAATTTCCTGGTTGCTATTGTTCCCGTAAAAGTAATTGGTTATAGCCTCCATTGTCCAATAGAATATCAGCTTGTAATTGTGCGTTGCTCCTGTATCGCGCTGTGCTTGGGTAGGTTCTTCATCTACAACCAGCAGTCTGGCAAATGATGGAAAGTTTTTTAGAACTAGCAAGATGCCCATGCATTGCATGGAACATCAAGATGCATTTGTATGAGTAGTTTATCTTGTGGGAGAAAAGGATGAACGAGGGAAGGCCTTATTTGCAAATGTGGAGAGGGGTGTGGGTAACTTTCTGCAAAATTGTCATAGTTTCCTTCCTATCCATCGGATATAAGTCGGACGGCCTATATTGCAGGATGCCAGGTACACCACCATCACCAACTCTATTTTTTAAAAGGGTAGAGAGTAGAGGAGTAGAGATAAATATTAAATATTAAATAAATATAACAACAGATAAGAGAGTAGAGATAGCAGGGACGTTGGGAAAGGATCACGCGGGCGGGAAAAAGCTGTCGGGTGCGTGCTAGTATTGGCGCGCGGCGTCTAGTATTGGCGCGCGGCGTCCGGAGCACTTTATAAAATCCAACGCCCTCCCACCGCTTTGTGCCTTGCCACCACTCTCTCCCCGCTCTGTGCCTCGCCACCGCTCTCTTCCCCCTCTGTGCCTCACCCCCGCACTCTCCCCGCTTTGCGCCTCACCACCGTTCTTTCCCCGCTCTTTCTCGCCTCGTCGCCGCCGCGCCGCCATGTCATCGCGTCGCCGGGAAACTTGGGGATACCACAGCGTCCGCGCGCGCCCCTCCAGCGGCTTCTCCGCCAAGATCCGGTTCCGTGGGATGCGCCTCGACCTCGGCAATTTCGACACCGCCCACGAGGCCGCCCGCGCGTACGACGTAGTGGCGTGACACCTCCGGTGGACTCATAGAACATTCAACTTCCCCAACGTGCCGACGTGGGAGCGGGCGCAGGAGCTCGCGCCTCTGCCGCGGCTTATCACCGATGAGGATCGTCGCGACAACCGGAGGTGGGAGCACCGTCTCAGCATCGCCGAGATGGACGAGGAAGCCATGGCGCTATGGTGCCAACGCTTCCTACAGGTCATCATCAATGAGCGCGAGGTCTACGCTCAAAGGAGGGCGGAGAGGGAGAAGAGGAGGGCGGAGCGAGCCGCCTATTGCGAGGACAAGCGTACGTGAAAAGCAGCCGCTCAATTCAACATGAGGCTAGGAGCAGTGTCGCCCTGGAACTCCGACGACGATCGGTATCTTCACGCCTACATTGAGACGTCGGAGGAGGACATCACCGAGGAGGAGTCGGACGACGAGGAGTAGTTGAACTATCTATTTTTTTATCTATCTATGCTACATCTATGCTGAGAACTATCTATGTCTCTACTCTCTAGTCTCTAGTCTCTATCTCTGCTTCTCTATCTCAGCACTCCGGGCCTGCAAAAACTGGCTATTCCGGCGCTGTAAACGCTTTTTTAAAGTGCCGCGTGTTGCGCTTCTGTTGGAGATGCTCTAACATGGCAGATGAGTGCTATAATGTTGCCCACAAGATGCGTGAGTATTACTAGTATATTTTTCTTGCCATGCTAAGATTTTAAAACCACGAGTGCGAACATGCAGAGGAGCAATGAAGACCAAACACGGGATATTGAGGACATCTTCAAGGAGCGTGGCAAGTTAAAGAGGAGCTGCACCGAACCTATAAAACGAGCTTTGGTAAGTAACACCCTTTCAATTACTTTCGTTTAGCCTCGTGTTCTTTGATGTGTATATGTTGTAGTTTCTATTTCTCTTAGCCTCGTGTTCTTTGATGTGTAATAGAAGAGTCTTAATCGTCCTAATGCTTTCATTTTTAGCTTGATGTAGGAAGTGGGTGTTCTCACCTTGTAGTCTGTTTTTATAATTTTTTTTTCCTTTTGAATTCACTTCTCCGAGTCCTGTTTATCTGGCTTCTACTAAATGGATATGGGTTGCTCTGAGTATTGATCTAAAAAAGAAGTAACTTCATGTCAGGATGCAATTCCTGCGAGGAGGGAAGTATGGTCAACCTCGAGATCATGTTTCCAAAATGAGGTTGGATTACACACAAGGTGCACGTTCCCTAATAATGCTAGATTAGACACACGGTGCAAACTCCCAGAAGATGCCAGATTACACACAGGCCAGGTGGAGTCGTCAATTGTTCGTATCCTCGTGGCTCTAATAAAGGCTGAAAGAAAGCGCGCAACACCTCTTGAGAATGTAGCTGAGTTCCTGAAGAAGTGAAAAGAGAAATCAGATGCTCTCTTCACCCAAACCAAAGAAGAGATGGAAGAAGCCAGAAAGAAGCTAGCAGAGGCAGATCAGGCTAGGCGTCTTCTGCTATCTAAAACTGTTGTCAATACAAATTTTCCTTCATAATAGCTAGGTTCAAATGTTTATCCAGTCAACATGCCTATTGTAATGTTCGTGCATCTACTGATGTGGCACAAAATAATTTTTTTGGGGTCATGTAATTACAGCAATTACTTTCCAAACAATAACAGATGAAGCATTGGACATGGTATAGTTCACGCGCAAGCCCAACATTCCAAGTTCAACTTCCATATCAAACTCATGTTCACAGATATCTGCACATTCATAGATAATGTCCACAACCATGATTCACTTCAAAGCCAAAAAAATGTGAGGAGAGTAATAAATAAAGAAAAACCTCTGGTTCCTACTACCAGTGCGAGCACAACAAGTCAAGACCATGCGTTATTAATTATATTTTGGTCATTTTTTACTAATCACGAATAACTTCTGGAAGCAGGTATAGTTTCTAATGTCGGCCGCAGCTGGGATCCACAATGTTTTGAGCCAAACCGGGCACCACACCGTGTGTCTATGTCGGCGTGTGTTCGTAGCATTCGTGGGTTCACAGTGGCGGCGGCTCCCGTGGTCTACTATTCCTCGGTGTCGGCGGTGGCCGCAAATGTGTTGGCCACCTCCGCCAGCATGTCGCAGTTCCGCCAACGTTTGCGTCTGATGGCACGGCCAACCATGGTGCATTGGTCGCCGTGGTCCCCCGTGTGCCAGCATGCACTGGCCACTCCTCTGCGAGCAGGCTTGGAGCGTCGAGTTGATGCACCAGGGGCCATCTTGGAGCGGCGGCTTGCTCCTCCGCTTGCCCGCCTGTAGCCTTGCCCATGGTACTAATGGCCTGGGGCAGGGAGGAAGGTGGGGCAGCGAGTTGCCTGGCTTGTCGGGGCACCCAGCCGGCTTTTATGTCGGAGAACTTGTCTTCCTGCTTACCAGGTGATATGGAGAGTGTGGAGAAAATGGTGATATGGGGAGCAGTGGTGTGGTGCGGTTCTTGCTAGGCGTCTGGCCTCATTTAAATAGCGAGCGGACAAGAGGAGCCAGCCAACGTTGTGTTCTAAAATGTCGGTCGGCTCGTAGAAGGACGTGTTGCCGGCACACGCGCGGATTCAATGGAAGGCCGGGCAGTCTGAAGCCACTTGCATTCGGCGAGGGGGCATGTTCAGCCTAGCCTGCGCTATGAGAGGTCACGTCCGTGTCAGAGCAATCACTCCCTCCAGTCCTTTTTTGTTTGGGTATAACAAAATTCCATTTTCCATTCACATTTTACAAGTAAAACTCATGGACAAACTTTGACCCAAAATACGATGGGGACTAGTAAACCAGGACGGAGGTAGTAGTTTTTTTTATCAAAGAAGGGCTTCCCCTTCCAATTTTCATTACTAAAAACCAACATCGAAACCATAGTATTTGCCCTAGAACTACCAGGTTCAACATCTCGCAACATAAACCCATACAACCATATGCCAAGGAGGTAGTAGTTATGAATTCCACTTTCGCTCCATACCAATTATTCTAAAAACTACTTAGTACTTATAATGCGCCATTGAAAATCGGAACTCTTACCCTGCTAAAAATGATATTTTAAACGTGGCTACTTGATCATTGGCAACTGGCGAGCCACCGCCTCTAGGTCATTCACCTGTGGTCCTGACCATCAACTCCTACAGATCAAATTATCACGCGAGCTGAATATTCCTACAAAGGTGTGCTCCACCGTGTACCCGGTACCCGCGCATGCAGCAATCGTGCACCTAGGGTTTTAGGGTTTATTTGTTAACAGTGCCTTTACGTAACTCTCATGTGTGCGATACAGCAAGAGACCGACTGCGTGCGTGCGCCTCTTCTCTTTGTATATGTACTCCACCGTTTGTCTGGTGTCCAAAAAATTATATAGTAGTAATAACCACTAGCAATGTGCCAATGCATTGCCACACGATCAAAGTAGATTAATACATATTCACCGATTTGATAGAAAAAAGAGTCTAGTTTTGAAATACGCATATCACTAAAAATATGTCATGTTTCACTCAAAATATATTCCTTTGGCGTTTTTGATGAGATAAGGGAGGAATGTGGTTAGTTTCAAGATTCGAGAAGGGGCATATCTCTAATTTCTACTCTTACTAGCAAGATGCTCATGCGTTGCATGGAACATCAAGATCTTATGGGAGAAAAGGATGAATGAGGGAAGGCCTTATCTGCAAATGTGGAGAGGAGTGCGGGTAAATTGTCATAGTTTCCTTCCTATTCGTTAGATATATATCGGACGGCCTATATTGTAGGATGACATGCACACCATCATCACCGACTATGCTTTTTATAAGAGTAGAGATAAAAAATAGAGTTGGTGATGATGGTGTGCATGCCATGCTGCAATATAGGTCGTCCGATTTATATCTAACAGATAGGAAGGAAACTATGACAATTTTGCAAAAAGATACCCACACCCATCTCCACATTTGCAAATAAGTCCTTCCTCATTCATCCTTTTCTCCCACAAGATAAACTACGCATACAAATGCATCTTGATGTTCCGTGAAATGCATGGGCATATTGCTAGTTGTTGCAAAAAGACCATGTGTGTGTGTGTTGTGTGTGAGAGAGAGAGGGGGGGAGAGGAGGAGGACGAAGTAAATGTGTGACAAACACACAAAGAGTGTGTGTGCGAGAGGTACCAGCTTAAAATGAGGCGATAGTGTGTGTGTGCATGATCGAGAGGGTGTGTCTCAAGAAGGGACACAAAATCTACACAGATACAACGAGCACGAGAGAGACATGTACGCGATAGTGGAAGCATGAGTGTGCGCGTGTATAAACCTATCTAGAGGCTAGTCGATCAATGTTTGTGAGAGAAATACAAGTTGGGGTGCGAAAGTGGGAGTTTTGTGTGTGAGTGAGAGAGAGAGAGAGAGACGATAGTCGGGAATGGGAGTGGAAGCAGGAGTTGTGTGTGTGTGAGAGAGAGACGATAGTCGGGAAGGGGAGTGGAAGCAGGAGTTGTGTGTGTGTGTGAGAGAGAGAGAGATAGAGAGAGGGAGGGGAGTTTGTCTGGTCGGTAAACAAATGAATAATGTCAGTTTTATAACTGGGATGGAGACGAAAAGGAGACTGCAACAAATGTTGTGTCCGTGGGAGAGAGTAATTTTAGTGGTATGAGTCATATCTAGAGAGATATAGGGTGTGTGAGAGAACCCCATAGAGAGAAAGACAAAGTGAAAGACGAGTGAGACTGTGTGTGTGGCGGTGAAAAAGAAAGCTTAGGTACCTAGTGATACCAGAGGATGGTAGAGACATGAGAGATAATGAAAACTGTGTAATGTATAATGAAAGGGAGAGTGTGACACTTCTCAAGGGAGACGTCGAGAGACCATGTTTGCGAAAATAGGAGAAACATGAAGTGAGTGTGCGGGTGAGCTAGAGAAAAGAGAGTGATAGCTACATGAAGGAGCATGAGAGAGAGATGGGCGTGAAAGGAGTCAACATAAAAGGGATTCAAATATTTGAATTCTAGACGGTGATACATGTAATTCATACTCGAACCAAAATTGATCTATCAAACATGCATACTCATATGAATTCATGCGCATCTATGTTATTTAATATGTAGATATTATTGATCCATACATTTTAGTAGAACATAATTTGGTTTAAAAAATTTGAACCTTATGATTTTGAGATCATTGTATTTGTAAATTACATTATATATAGCAGCAGAATTCTTTGTTGTTCTTTTGAAAGTATATATAAAAATGATGTATATAGAATTTTATTCCAATCGAAAATGGATCCTGCCCGAACAAAAATAGAATACAAAACTAGATTCGAATTGAGTTGGCACAGTAAACGTGCACTCTTGCTCTGCAAAAATTTGAACGAAGCGGGGAAAGTCACAGTAACCACCCGAAACCAAAATCTGCGAGATGGAAATTACTGTCTATCCATGTCACGCAAAGCCTATTGGCTCGATTTCTATAGGTTTCGATAGGGGTAGGTTTGTAATTTCACTCAAACGTGACATAACTGCCTCTCACCCAGATTCATACACGGTGGGCGCCAAAACATAGTGTCTCCTCGGCCGAAATCGACTCCCTCCCCGATTCATACATAGTGGGCGCCAAAACAAACTCTCGTCTGCAAATATCGGTGTATGCAAGATTACCGTCCTATCCCCAACCGACTAATATTGTTGTGTGTAGGAAATTTTAAATAGGGGCTAAGTTTGTAAATTTCCTCGCATTTGAGACAAGCGCGTCGTGAAGACATGGTTCCCCACTTCCTCTCTCCCTCCATTTCCCAATTCGTCTTCCGTGGGTGCCAAAACACCCTCTCCACCCCAGCCTCCTCCGTCCACCACCCTATCCAACACCATCCTCCTCCACCATGCCAGAGCTGATACCCCGACACCCTCGTCCATTACAAGAGATCGACCTCTCTCATCCATGACTTCGGACTGGGATCCTTGCATCCCGTCCTCTCGCTTCATCCCCGCCATCATCCACCTTGTCAGTGCCGCTCCTACGACTGTCTCGTCCACCGCGCCTCGCCACCACCGTCTACCCTCCTAGATCTACTTCCACGCCGCCGACAGCCATCACTACCGCAACACCATCATATTCTCAGCAGATGCATACACGGCGCCGCACCAGAGGCGGTACTCTTTCATATCTGCTCAACTTATTTATCGTAGCAAGAAAATAGATCGCCACTGCTTTGCTCTGATTTCTTGTCCATCACTTACTTGTTAGTTGAAAGCAAACATTGGTTGTCAAGTTGCCTTCATCCGGTTTGCACCTTCAGATCCGCCATGGCACGCTCAACACTATACTCGCAATACTTATGGTTTTCCCCTTTTATATTCCACACTAGTTAAATGACAGTAGACTAAATTTCAAAATTGGGTCAGTCGATTTTTGAGAGCTCGCCGGAGTTCGCCGGCACGAAGGAAGGGGCTCGGGTGGGGCCTCACCGAATGAAGAAAACTTGACGCGGGTGGGGCAGGGTTGGGAGTGGGGGTGGCGCAGGAACACAGACGGTGGGGGTGGTTCACGGGAGGGCGGGGGGTCGGGGCCGGTCGTTCAGCTGGCGGCCCGTGCGGTTTTCTGCATGGGAAGAATCAGAGACGAGGAAGAAGAAGGGTTAGGAGAAGTAGGATCTTCATCCAACCGCATGAAATGGTTGACTGACCCAAATGACAAAAATCACACGACTTGCATGCAAGCATGCCTTTATATTCAGTACCATCATCGTAGTTGCTTAGCACTGCTCCTGAATCCATCAAGGTAAACAACGTGCCACTCACAATTCCAAACTTGCTGCTCAAATACGAATCTGATATGATGCTAATATTACTAAAATAGATAACATTTAATTGGTCAGCTAATGTTCCTACTTTACTTTTGAAAAGCACGTGCACCACATAGAGAGAGACAGCAGGGAGTTGCATTCTTAAAGCGCTCTAGTTCATCATGTGTGGGCACTGCGCAATGAACATTTTATTATCCAAAATCTGCTTGCTCTTCTTTAGCATGTTCCTCTTCGGTTCTTCTTTAATAAGTACTATCCCCATTCCTAAATACAAGTCTTTGTATAGATTCCACCATGGACTACATATGGAGCAAAATAAGTGAATCTACACTCTAAAATGTATCTGTATACATCTGTATGTGATCCATAGTGAAAATCTCTACAAAGACTTATATTTTGGAACAAAGGGAGTATGATAGTAGTAAAGTATGTTCCTTATAGTGAATATGAGCAGGGACATTTGCAGTGTAGAGGTCTATACGGTCGGTTGTGATGGATACTTTGAACTCTTCGGGCCTCTTTGATTCAAAGGATTTTGTAAACATAGGAATAGGAATTGTAGTGGCCTGCCCACTTGAATCCTATAAGATTAGCAAGGAAATGCGGGGAGTTGTGTCGCCTTTGAGAGTTACACTGATATTAACAGTACCGCACCTTCAGTTGAAGAGAGTTGGTATCCGAAGCCTTTCTAGCCATACCGGCAATACTATCACATATATTCCAGCAAGTTCCACTTTGCTGATTTTACTCCAGATGCTTAGGGTTTTCCCATTATATCTACACTACAATCTGCGTAGGTGCTTTGTGTCCTAGTAGAAGTTGTTCGCCCTTTAGAGCTAAATAACACACCAATCATACGTCCTAAGGTTCTTCAAATACGAATGTGATATGATACTGACATTAGCTAACAGACACACATTTAATTGGTTAGCTAATGCTCCCAATTGAGTTTCCAAATGCATGTGGCCACATATAGAGAGACATCATGGAATTGCATTTCTTTAGGCGCTCTAATTCATCATGGGTGGGCAAGAAACATTATAAAGAAAGAAGGGGAATCTCAATAACATGCTTCCTCTTCTATTCTTTAATATGTTCCTCTTTTGTTATTCTGTATTTACTACGTAGAGTATGTTCCTTGTCAGGAAGGGGAGCAGGGACATCTGTAGTCAACAGCTGATAGAGTTGGCCTGTACGTGATCGATAGGCTTTCAATTAGTAGCGGCAATACAACACCGTATTTTCCAGCCAGTTTCACTTTCCCGATTTATATATCCTGGTTATGGTGTACCCCTTTTATGTACACTATGATCTGCCTAGTTGTTGTGTGCTCTTGTTATCATGGTTTGGCAATAAACTCTATATACATTATATTATGAACCTATCATCTGCCAACTATCCTTACTTCTTGAGCCTATTTTTGTGTACTTGTGCCAGATTATATTAATGAACGCACCATAGTACAGCACACATGGGCTCTCTCATCAGAACGCAGTGATAGCACACAAGGGTTTACAGGGGCGCCCCTATATTAGAATATCCTCGACACTACAAAGATAATCTCACTACTATTTATGTTCTCATGCTTCTCAGATATTATATGTAATCACAGTGAATATCAGAATCCGTGCATCAGAAGAATATTGTGGAACACTGTAACAACTTACAAAATTGGCACCAAGGCATTGAGTGCCATTCTGGATGCAATGAAACTCATACGCTCCCTGATAACCCGCAAGTATAGGGGATCACAACAGTTTTCGATGGTAAAGTATTCAACCCAAATTTATTGATTTGACACAAGGGGAGCCAAAGAATACTCTCAAGTATTAGCAGCTGAGTTGTCAATTCAACCACACCTGGAAACTTAATATCTGCATCAAAGTAATATGATAGTAGTGGTAATTGTAGGATCGAAAGTATGTCTAGAGGGGGGGTGATTAGACTACTTGACCAAATAAAAATCTAGCCTTTTCCCAATTTTAGTTCTTGGCAGATTTTAGCTATCTTAGCACAAGTCAAGCAATCTCCACACAATTCAAGCAAGCATGCAAAAGAGTATATGAGCAGTGGAAAGTAAAGCATGCAACTTGCAAGAATGTAAAGGGAAGGGTTTGGAGGATTCAAACGCAATTGGAGACACGGATATTTTTGTCATGGTTCCGATAGGTGGTGTTATCGTACATCCACGTTGATGGAGACTTCAACCCACGGAGGGTAACGGTTGCGCGAGTCCACGGAGGGCTCCACCCGTGAAGGGTAAACGAAGAAGCAACCTTGTCTATCCCACCATGGCCATCGCCCACACAGGACTTGCCTCACTAGCGGTAGATCTTCACGAAGTAGGCGATCTCCTTGCACTTACAAACTCCTTGGTTCAATTCCACAATCTTGTCGGAGGCTCCCAAGTGACACCTAGCCAATCTAGGAGACACCACTCTCCAAGAAGTAACAAATGGTGTGTTGATGATGAACTCCTTGCTCTTGTGATTCAAATGATAGTCTCCCCAACACTCAACTCTATCACACAAGATTTGGATTTGGTGGAAAGAAGATTTGAGTGGAAAGCAACTTGGGGAAGGCTAGAGATCAAGATTCATAAGGTTGGAATGGAATATCTTGACCTCAACACAAGTGTAGGTGGTTCTCTTTCAGAAAATGTGTATTGGAAGTGTAGGTATGTTCTGATGGCTCTCTTTTCGAATGAAGAGTGGGTGGAGGGGTATATATAGCCTCCACACAAAATCTAACCATTACACACAATTTGCCAAACTCGGTGGGACCGAATGGTTAAACTCGGCCCGACCGATTCATCAAACCTAGTGACCGTTAGGATTTTCGGTGGGATTGAGATGCAACTCGGTAGGACCGATATGGTTAGGGTTAGGGCATAACGTAATCTCGATGTGACCAATTACACAAACTCGGTGGGACCGATTTTGGTAATAAGCTAACCAGAGAGTTGGTTAGGTAAACTCGGTGGGACCGATTCGCTCATCTCGGTGAGACCGAAATGTTACAAAAGGGAAACAGAGAGTTTACATTGCAATCTCGGTGGGACCGATCGCTCATCTCGATAAGACCGAAATGTTATGAAGGGAAACAGAGAGATTACAATCCCATCTCGGTGAGACCGAGATCCCTATCGGTGAGACCGATTTGCCTAGGGTTTGTGGCAGTGGCTATGACATTTGAAACTCGGTGGCGCCGGATAGAAAGAATCGGTGGGGCCGAGTTTGACTTTTGGTTTAGGTCATATGTGGATGTGGAAAGGTAGTTGAGGATTTTGGAGCATATCACTAAGCTTTTTGAGCAAGCAAGCCATTAAGCAACACCTCATCCCTCCTTGATAGTATTGGCTTTTCCTATAGACTCAATGTGATCTTGGATCACTGAAATATAAAATGTAGAGTCTTGAGCTTCAAGCTTGAGCCAAACTTTTTGTCCTTAGAATTTTGAGGGATCCACTTTCCTGATCCATGCCATGCCATTCATGGAGCTTTTCCTGAAATATTAATCTTGGAATAATGTTAGCTCAATGAGCTATATGTTGTTAGGAATTACCAAAACCACCCAGGGATAGTTGCACTTTCAATCTCCCCCTTTTTGGTAATTGATGACAACATATAGATCAAAGCTTCAACAAATGATAATAAGAGTGAAAGATATTGTCGCTTTGAGAAGTATGTGAAAAGCAAGAGCTCCCCATAAATTCGTGCATATCTTAAGATTTGCTTTGGACTGCAAATGCACAATGAGTTAGGATCATGGGTTACTCTTCCATGTCACATATATCTTGGTGGAGTGCTCAAAATAATAAAGATTGAATACATGCACTCATCACCAAGCAAAGTGAATGATCATGTTAGGATAAGTAAGATAATATCATCTAACAAGCATAAGTGTAGCTTATGATCAACCACATGATCATCAATGTCTCACAGATAATAGCATAGTATCTCAAGCAATCAAAAGACAAACAAAGTTCAACCACCAAAGCAAGAGAGAATAAAAAGCAACGCTCTCTCTCGAAGCCTATGATCTATACATGTTTCTCCCCCTTTGGCAACAAGTTACCAAAAAGTTCCTAGAAAATGCATAGTACTATGTCGTCTCTCAGGCTTGGTCTTCAGTTGGTGGTGTCCGGATAACTCCAATAACGAAGGCTTCAGTCGAAGTAGATGGAGCTGCTGGGGTAGGTGCTGGAGCTGGTGGCACTGAAGCTGTAGCTGCTGCAGATGAAGTGGCTCTAGTGTCTGGTACTGGTACTGCAGTTGACCTCTTAGCTCTAGGCACTCTGGCAAATGCACCAGTGGTTGTTCTTCCCTTCCTCTCCTGCATGTCATCTTGAAGTTGCTCCACAACAGACTGAATCTCAGTTACCTTCACATCCAAGTCATAGAATTTTTGCTCCACAATTCTTTCCAAGCTCTCCTGGTTTTGAGTCAGGGTGGCCAGTCCCTTCTCAATCCTCAGAGTGGATGCAATCAAGTAGCCAAGATGATCTTGCTTGCTTTTTAGAAGATACTAAGATGCCTCCTCCTAGGTTGGCATCTTTGCAGCTTTTTCTGTTTTTGCCTTCTCTCTCTTGGCTTGTGCTTGTACTGAGGATGGCTCATCTTCATCCATAATCACTTGGTTGTCCTCAAAATCTGGATAGGTGACAAAGTGTTCCTTATCCAACAAATATTTTCATGTGCCCATCTTTGAGTTAATCAACTCCTGAATTTGTGGGGCATATCCACAACTTCTCTTTTGGTCTGCTGCAATCCTCTTGATAGTCTCAACCATGAGGCTCATGACCTTGAATTTCTATGGCACATCAAATATGTGTAGCAAATTAATTGCATGCCCTCTGATCATGTTGTGGTCACCTGACTTGGGCAAAAGAGTGTGCCTTAGGATCCAGTTGATCGATGGCAGTCCTGACAGAAGAAAATGGACTGACCCAAACTTGAAAGTCTCAAGAGCTTTGTCTGGGATTTCCTTGTACATCTGTGACATAGAATTGTGATCCATCTTTTTCTTGGCATAAACATCCAAGTCATCTTCACTTTCCTTTGGGGCATTGATCATATTGGCCCATTCCTCAATAGTTGATTGGTATCTCGTTCCTTCAGACATCCAAACTATTCTGCCATCTAGATAGAAATGTGCTGTGGAGTAGAATTGCATAATGAGCTCATCATTCCAGTTTGTCAGCTTCTGCCCAACAAAGTCTGCAACTCCACACGCACTGAACCTGTCATACACTCTAGGATAGTGTTCTTGATTCTCCTTCATGTAGGTCCAGTCGACCCACCTCATATCACACATTATAGGCTTCTTGTCCAACAAAATTGTCTCATAGAAATCCTGCTGTTCCTTTGTGTGGAACCTATAATCAACAGCAGTCCTTCTCCTGGTGGCATATGGATCTGACTCTCTCCATAGCCTCAACCCTGAGTCTCTCCTGATCTTCATGTTCTCAGCCATAGGATGAGCATCATTGTGGTCTGGAATCTTGGGTTTGAGCTTCCTCAGGACTTGTCCTTCATCATCTTCATCAGCAGCAACTTCAGGCACTGGGGCCTTGTTCTTCTTAGCAGCTGGTATACTCCTGGTATTCCTCTTAGGTGCACTCTTGGGCTTGGAGGCTGCTTTGGGTGCTTCTTTGGGCTTTGATGTTGCAGCCCCTGGCTTTATAGCATCACCCATCAGCTTTTGTGCCTTGGGTGCTGGTGCAGCAACCTCTTCTTCCTCTTCTTCTTCCATCATGGAAGCCTTTCCAATCACTCTAGCCATGGTCTTCTTGACCCTTTCCTTCCTTTTCTTTCCTTCTACAGCAGGCTCTTTGGGTTTGGATTCCAAAGATGCTTGAGTGGTGGCTCTGGCTTTTGACATGGGTTGTCTTCCTGCTAGCCTTTTGATCTTCATCCCTGGCTTAACTGCAGCTAAGCTGTACTCCTTCTTGAGCACTTTCTTATTTGATGTGGCCTCATCCTCTACTGCCACATAATCTTCATCCTCAGACTCTGAAGTCTTCTTCTTTTTGGCCCTGGTGACAGCTTTGGGTAAGTTGCTTGGGATGCTCCTGCTACCATCATCTGAACTGCTAGAGGGACTAGTGCCCTCACTCAGGTTAACCTGCTCCTCTGACCTGTTCTGGCTGTCACTCTGATCAGACATACTGCAAACACTGACAGCAGACCCTGTGAATAGATATATATGAGATAGAGTGGATGAGCATCACAAAATGCAGAGGTTTTTGCAAAAGAGTGAGTCAAAAAGTTAGTTTTAGTTTTCCACAAAAAGCATTTCGGATCAACCGATTTGTAAACTCGGTGATACCGAAGCAGCTGTTGGAACCTAAACTAGTGAACTCGGTCAGACCGAGTCACAGTTCGGTGGCACCGAGACTGCTAGGGTTTCACAAAGTCCAGAACTCGGTCACACCAATTTGCAATTCTCGGTCAGACCGAAAATTACATGTGCAATGGCCTGAGCCGAATCGGTGGGTCCGAGATGGTTTCGGCGGAAACCTAACCCTAAATTTTCAATTCAACTCTAATCTACGGACTGTTTTGACTGGATAAGATCGTTTCAATCATGGCAGGATTCATGGCAAACACAATGTGCTAGGAATCGGATTGAGGATAGCATAGTGATCAAGTTCATACCCTAGTACGGCGATGAACTCGCTACGGCGGCAACGGCGGGGATGATTCCCGTTGACGGCGGCGGAGACCAGTGGCAGGAGGCAGCTAGCGACGAGGAAGACGATTCGGAGACCCTGGAGGCAGAGCAGGCTAAGCGCGGGCGAAAAGACTTCGGAGAAATTTCCAAAAGTTTTGCCCGGGGATATATATAGCTCGACCCTGTCGGTGTGACCGAGTGGAACAACTCGGTGGCACCGAGATTCATAACTGCAAGCAATTACTGAAACTCGGTGTGACCGAAAGGTTCAAATCGGTTGCACCGAGATTGAAAACCTAGATCGACTTAGTGATCTCGGTATGACCGAAATGGATGAATCGGTCAGACCGAAACGCACAAAGAAGTTTTGGAAGTTTAATTCTATGACAAATCGGGGACTCCGAGTGCTCCTCACACAGAGTGGTTCGAATCTGACTTGATCAAATTTTGTGATGTAGCATGAATAGAGTTTGAGACGAGAAAAGCATAGATAGCTAGAGAGGGTTCTTAGGCATTCTTGTCCATCCACTTGGCAAAAGAAAAGAAAACCAATCAATCAAAACAACAAGTGGATGTCCTCGAATGAGTAAAATATGCAATCAACATGCTCACACAATAAAATGGCAATTGAAATATGTGGCAAAGCATGCACAACCAATTCTAGCATCTATCAAACAATTTGTGATGACTAGGTCATCTATATATGAGTATATTGACTTACGAGTCAAATGAGAACATTTGATCATAGGTCATACTCATCGTTTAAGCACAAGTGGGGTTACCACTTTTACATAAAGCATTGTTGTGTTCACACCATTAGAGTTGCTTTAGCTCAATTCTTAGAGTAAAGCTCCCCTAGATGTGAGATCCCCCTTAAGAGGGATGAACTAACCTTGGGTTTTGTCGATGATGACTTCATGTAGATGTTGAAGATGTGGATGCTCAATGTTGATGTAGATCATTTGGAGCTATCCATTGGAGTGAGTTGCACTTTCAATACCTACACAGGTTAGTCCCACAAGGAACAAACAAGGATATCCATAGACATAAAGTGATGCACACACAAGATGATGTCTATGAAAGCTTTTAGGTTACCTTGTCCCTTGTCTTACCAACAAGAGGGTTTGTGACTCCTTGAACTAGTGCAAAATGTGGAAGTTGATTGCACTTGTTCTTCCCAAGATGATAAGAGTGAAGTATGTTGGCGGAGTCACCCTCAAGAACTCTCTAGTTCTTCTTCTTCGGGATCCACACCATCTTGATGGGAATCCTCGGTGTTGTACTTGTACTTGATGAAGTGGAACTTGAAGTAGTCTTGGGAACCCACTTGACCAAGGCCTTAGGAGCTTCTTCAAATGCATCAATTTCCTCTTGAAGCTTGTCCTTGCCTTTTTGCTTGTGGTCTTGTGGTGGAAGATCATCTTGAGCTTGTGTCCCTTTGAAAGAAGTAGGATCATACTTCTCTTGTTGAGGAACAAACTTCGTCTTGGGGTATTGATCTTCTTCCCACTCAACTCCATTGGCATTGAACTTTCGTTCAAAACCAACACCTTGATTCTTCTGGTGCCTTCCTTGCTTGCGTACAATTTCCTCGAATTGCTTACTTTCGGCAAGGCTCTTGTAAACACCTTTCTCTATAATTCCCTTCAATAAGCTATTTTCTTGCTCAAGTGTAACTTGGCTAAGAGAATCATTAGTGGAATCAAGAGAACTACTAGAAGCAACAATATTGGATTTAGCATGATTGTTGTTACTACTACAGGAAGAATCTTTCTTGTTCTTGTTACTAGACTTGACTTGAGGCATGTAAGTGGATAAGAGTAAACGCTTGGCAATGTAAGAAAAACTTTTCTTACGAAGATCATCATTGATTGCTTTTAAGAACTCATGCTCTTGCTCAAGGTTGAGCTTTTCAAAGTGTAATTTCTCATAAGTCCTTAAAAGTTCTCGATGATCTCCTAAGATAGTTTCATGAGCTAACTTAAGAGTGTTTAGTTCTTTAGTTAGAGACTCAATCTTCTCCTTATCATTGTCATTCGTTTTATCTTGATTAGCATGATTAATTGACGTTCCATCATAGTATTCATCACTAGAGTTGTCAACAAGTAAATCATCATCACCTAACAAGTCATCTTCATCACTATTGAAATCAACATACTCGGGGTGTGATACCTTTGGGCCTTTAGCTATGAAGCATGTTCCAACTCCTTCATTTGGTGAGTCAAATATGTCATAGGAGTTGGTTGTCGCAAGTGCTAGACCGGCAACACCTTCATCTTGAGTATATTCGGAGTCGGAGTTATAGCTTCTCTCGGAGTGGTTGTCGGAGTCGGAGCCGGATACCCATTCAACGACATGAGCTTGATGTCTTTGTTTTGTGTAGCTCCTTGATGACTTGTCCTTTCTTTCTGAATCCTTGCTTCTCCGTGAGGGTCTTCGTTCATAACGATCATCTCTACTCCTTCTTTCTCAAGATGGTGATTCTTCTCTTCTACTTCTTCTCTTGGGAGAATCTTCTCTTCTCTTGTAGGGGGTCGTACACTCATTGGAATAGTGTCCGGGCCTTCCACAATTGTAGCAGTTTCGCTCTCGACTAGAAGATCTTTTGTCATTGTAGGACCTTGACTTAGAGCTTCTCTATTTGCTTCTACTCTTGTAGAACTTGTTGAAGTTCTTCACCATTAAGCTCAATTCTTCATTGAAGGTTTGTTTCTCACTCGATGATGTGGGGGCTTCACATGAGGCTTTGTAAGCACCACTTGATTTGTTGTGAAGTTCCTCTTTATCCTTGAGTGACATCTCATGAGCAACAATTCTTCCGATAACTTCCGTTGGCTTGAGATCTTTGTAATTTGGCATCATTTGGATCAATGTGCACACAGGATCATATTTTCCATCCAAGGCTCTTAGGATCTTCTTGATGATGAATCTATCGGTCATCTCTTCACTCCCTAAGCCGGCAATCTCATTTGTGATAAGAGCAAGCCTAGAGTACATTTCAGCGACACCTTCACCATCCTTCATTTTGAACTTGTCAAGTTGACTTTGAAGCACATCCAATTTGGCTTCCTTGACGGAGTCGGTACCTACGTGCATATCAATCAAAGTATACCAAATTTCCTTTGCATTCTCAAGACGGCTGATTTTGTTGAATTCTTCGGGGCACAATCCGTTGAAGAGGATATCACAAGCTTGAGCGTTGTATTGCAGCATTTTCAACTCTTCCGCGGTGGCTTCACGGTTCGGTTCTTTCCCGTCAAAGAATTCACCTTGCAAGCAAATACACACAATAGCCCAAACGGCGGGGTTATGTACAAGAATATGCATTTTCATCTTATGCTTCCAACTAGCAAAATTAGTTCCATGAAAGTAAGGACCTCTACGGTGATAATTTCCCTCGCTAGACGCCATACTCTCCTAGGTTGTGAAACCAAGGCTATGACCGCCAAAAGCTATGGAAATCAAAGCAAATGGAGACCAAAGCTCTGATACCACTTGTAGGATCGAAAGTATGTCTGGAGGGGGGTGATTAGACTACTTGACCAAACAAAAATCTAGCCTTTTCCCAATTTTAGTTCTTGGCAGATTTTAGCTATCTTAGCACAAGTCAAGCAATCTCCACACAATTCCATCAAGCATGCAAAAGAGTATATGAGCAGTGGAAAGTAAAGCATGCAACTTGCAAGAATTTAAAGGGAAGGGTTTGGAGGATTCAAACGTAATTGGAGACACGGATGTTTTTGTCGTGGTTCCGATAGGTGGTGCTATCGTACATCCACGTTGATGGAGACTTCAACCCACGGAGAGTAACGGTTGCGCGAGTCCATGGAGGGCTCCACCCACGAAGGGTCCACGAAGAAGCAACCTTGTCTATTCCATCACGGTCGTCGCCCACGAAGGACTTGCCTCACTAGCGGTAGATCTTCACGAAGTAGGCGATCTCCTTGCCCTTACAAACTCCTTGGTTCAACTCCACAATATTGTCGGAGGCTCCCAAGTGACACCTAGCCAACCTAGGAGACACCACTCTCCAAGAAGTAACAAATGGTGTGTTGATGATGAACTCCTTGCTCTTGTGCTACATGGAAATAGGTTCATTTCTATCATTTGTCTTTGAAACTTCCATGTTTTGAAGACTTCCATAAAAATCGCCTATTCACCCCCCCTCTAGTCGATATAACACACTTTCAATTGGTATCAGAGCTAGGTACTCCCTTGTTCTGTGTGATTTTGGTTTAACCGCCTGGAGTTTCAGTTATGTCGACCACAGGTATGAAGACTGTGTCATGCCCCATCTTTGACGGTCACGAGTATCCCAAGTGGAAGGCCATGATGAAGAAGCGCCTCATGGCAACAAACAGCGAGCTGTGGATCGTCACTGAGATTGGTCTGACCGATTTGTGCAAAATGGCAGAAGCTAATGACATTCGCAAGTACACTCTTCTCAACCTCACGGCGAAGGACGTCATCTGCTCCTGTCTATCTCAAAATCAGTTTAGGAATGCCATGCATCTCGATCATGCAAAGCTCATCTGGGACCGTCTCTTGGAGGTCTATGAGGGTCATCGAACTCGCGATGATCCTCGGTTCGAGGACTTTAAGGTGTCACTCAAAGCGATGACTTTCGAACCAGAATCATCATCTTCTGCATCATGCCTTATGGCAAATGATGCTAAGGTAATTGAATGCTATCTATCTGAATCCAGTGATGATGAATCTGGCAATGAATTTGGACCCAGCTATGCAAAACTTCCTTCCCTTGTCACTAAACAACAGAAAGCTATGGAACATATTCAAAAACTGTTAGACAAAAGCGATGACCTGTTGGACGCTGAAATGACTCGATCTCAGTCCTTAATTGAAGACATAAAATATCTTCATATTAAGTATGAGGGGCTTGAAAGTCGTCATGAAACGCTCTCAACAACTCATGAAGAACTCAAGAAATTGAGAGCGGCTCATGAAGATCTTCAAAAGGAAAATGAGTCACTTCGCGCCGAACAGATCAGTTCAGCCCAGGAAGGATTTGAACCACCATGTCTTAAATGCATTGAGCGTGATAATGCTACTCCTGTTGCTGAATGTTCTACTGCTGCTACTGTTGAAATATCTTCAACTGTTGATGTGGAAACTAACCCCTCTGCTGAGGACACCACTGCTATTGCTGATGAGAATGCTAGGTTGAAGACACTGCTTGAAACAGGGATGTACAAAAGTCTCAAAGGGCATCAGACACTATGTGATGTCCTCAAAAGGCAGATCCTGAACCGAAACCCTAGGAAAGAGGGTGTTGGGTTCGTGAGGAAAATGAATGCTGATGGCTCTTACTGGAAACCTAAGCAGTATCCCAAAACCACATGGGTTGCTGCAAAGGAACCTTCAGCAGATCCATTCACTCTATCTGGCTTCACTTGTGCTAACCCCGTTGTTATTGATGAATCCTTTGATGCAAACTATAAACTGTTTAAGAATCAGAATGGTGAAGTGTTTGCCAGATATATTGGTACTAACTGCAGGAATGGACCGCCTATGAAGAAGATCTGGGTACCGAAAAGGTTTTTGGAGAATCTTCCTATGAATGTCATCATGACACCACAGGTGAAGAAGACAAACCCCAGACCACAGGCTTCATACGGTCCAAAGGCTTCATACAGACAGAGGACTCACCTGAGTCATACTAACGCAAATGTTTTGCAGGGAAGCCATACTCAGGCCTATGAATATGAGCGCGGTTCATCAAACCGCCATGTTCATAAGACCAAGAACTATTCTGCTTATTCTTATGAATACTATTGTCCACCCGCAAGACTTTTTGCTAGGGCTCCAAAGCCAAAGTTCTCAGATGCTGCACTTAGACTTATTGCTTCGAAGCCACCCCTGAAGATGTGGGTGGCTAAGAAAGCTTAACTCTCTTTTGCAGGGAAAGGTCTCCAGCCGAAAACCAAAATCGTCTGACACTATTGCTGGGGACCTTAAACATCTTGTAGGGCGCAAGATCAAATGCCCAAATGGTCTTACTATGTACTTTGTTTCTGAATCGCTTGCAACTTGCCCTATCAGTCCTAATCTCGACCTAAGCTTTAATAATCCACTGGTTCGTCAAATGTTTTTGCTTCACAATTCTCTTAGTGAAGCCTATCCCCCTAACTGCACTGTAGGGTACGACACCAGCTGCTTCAGAATGGATTATTGATAGTGGATGTACAAATCACATGACTGGCAAGCGAAGCCTTCTCATGGACTCAACTTTACGTCCATCAGACAAAAGTCACATCAGATTTGCTGACACTGGTAAAAGCAAGGTATTGGGTCTAGGTAGAGTTGCAATCTCAAAGGATCAACACATGGATAAAGTCATGCTTGTTGAATCCCTTGGTTTCAACTTAATGTCTGTCTCAATGCTTTGTGATTTAAACATGATTGTGATGTTTGGAAAATATTGTTGCCTTGTACTAATGGAATCTGACAAGTCTCTAGTGTTTGAAGGGTATCAAAAAGACAATTTGTATGTTGTAGATTTCTCAGTAGGACCACAACTTGCAGTATGTCTACTAGCAAAAGCTTCTGAATGCTGGCTCTGGTATCGAAGGCTAGGGCATGCTGGCATGAGGAACCTCCACACCCTTGCAAGGAAGAAGCATGTCATAGGCATCGAGGGCGTCAAGTTCAAGAAGGATCACTTATGCGGTGCCTGTGAAGCAGGAAAGATGACGAGGGCTGTCGGTGTCAAAACTGGCGGATCTCGGGTAGTGGGTCCCGAACTGTGCGTCTAGGCCGGATGGTAACAGGAGGCAGGGAAAACGATGTTTTACCTAGGTTCGGGCCCTCTTGATGGAGGTAAAACCCTACGTCCTGCTTGATTAATATTGATGATATGGGTAGTACAAGAGTAGATCTACCACGAGATCAAGGAGGCTAAACCCTAGAAGCTAGCCTATGGTATGATTGTTGTATATGGAGTTGATTGCCTACGGACTACAACCCTCCGGTTTATATAGACACCGGATAGGGTTAGGGTTACATAAAGTCGGTTACAATGGTAGGAGATCTTGAATATCCGCATCGCCAAGCTTGCCTTCCACGCCAAGGAAAGTCCCATCCGGACACGGGATGAAGTCTTCAATCTTGTATCTTCATAGTCCAGGAGTCTGGCTGAAGGTATAGTCTGGCTACCCGAACACCCCCTAATCCAGGACTCCCTCAGTAGCCCTTGAACCAGGCTTCAATGACAACGAGTCCGGCACGCAAATTGTCTTCGGCATTGCAAGGCGGGTTCCTCCTCCAAGTCCTTCATAGAAGATTGTAAACACCAAGAGTAGTGTCCGGCTCTGCAAAATAAGCTTCCACATATTGCCATAGAGAGAATAATATTAACACAAATCAAATCTGCTGACGTATTCCGCAGTGCGTCATCACACTACAGCCAAGTCCTTCACTCGAATCGTTTTCACTTTTCCACCTCAACGTGTTTTGCGAGGTGGTTTCCTTGGCACGTCTTGTCAAAGCAGAGATTGTGTGCCCCCCTTTTACGGGATTCTCATCAATACGGACGTGGGTAATCCAATCATGCCCGTTAGCATGTTTTCTCGATTAAAGGCGAATCCCAAACGGTTACGGGGAGGGCTACTGGTATTCAACCTCTTATAAAGAGACCAGGGCCTTACTCCTTTTCTCCAATCCCAAAACAAGTTCGCCCGTCGCCTCGAGTTCCAACACCCTAGGCTCCAGATTCCGGGCACCTCAGACCTTCGACAATGTCCGGTTCCGACCTTCAAGGCCGATGGATGCCCTCCTCCGTCACGGAGGAGGACGTGCTAAAGTTGAGAGAGGCTAAGTTCTTGACCGCCGAAATTTCGCACAGGTTGCCTTCTCAAAGGCAGGCTATCCCCAGTCCCCAGCCCGGTGAGAGCGTAGTGTTCGTGTCTCACTTCCTTCGGGGGTTAGGCTTCCCGATGGACCCCTTTGTGAGGGGACTACTGTTTTATTACGGGCTGGAATTCCACGACTTAGCTCCGGAGTCCATCATCCATATCTCCTTGTTTATCGTTGTATGCGAAGCGTTCCTCCGTGTTACCCCTCACTTCGGATTATGTCTCAAGACTTTCAAAGTGGAGCCGAAGATGATCAAGGGACGGCACGCATAGTGCGGAGGCGCTGTTATAAGCAAAAATGCTGATGCTCCATGGCCCGAGGGCTCTTTTCAAGAGGAGCTAGGCTTGTGGCAACGAGAGTGGTTTTATATCACTGCTTCCTGGAGCACCAAGTGGGTGGCGCTTCCTGCCTTTCGCTCGGGTCCCCCACCACGGCTAGCGTCATGGGTTAATAGAGGGTTAGATTGGTGTTTGCCCAAAGACGTGCCCCTGTTACAGGGCCGAATTAAGGATCTCTTGGAAGGAGACCTCAGCTTAGTCAACGTGACGCAGGTCATGCTGATTCGCCGAATATTGCCCGGCAAACGTCGCCCCCTTCGCCTGTGGGAGTTTAATCCAGAGGGACCGCGAGCTCTCCAGAACTTTATGGGCGCAACGCCCGCGGAGATGTATAGACTGTTCTTCGGATCACAAGAGATGTGTCCGGATTTAACCGAGGACGCAGGCCTAAGCTGCAATCGCCCGGATACTCAAGTAAGCAACCTTGTGCCCGGACCTTCTATCCGTATAATTGTCATAAACTTGCCCCTAAAAGAGTCGTCCTTTTAAACAGGAGTGGATGGCGAAGGCAAAGCTGATCAGGTGTCCGGCTCCCCTTCCTAAAACCAGGCCGGATCCCGTGCTGGTCAGGATGCTGGAGATAATGCCTTTGGAGGGGGAGGACAAGGAAGCTATGGCCTCCTCGAAGGAGGCTGCTCCGAAGGGAGGAACCGACAATTCCTCTCCTAAGGGGAAGAAGAGAGCCGCCTCTGACGACCCGGAAACCATGGCCTTGAAACGGGGGAGAAAATCCTCGTCGGAGGGTCCGACGCTAGGGAGTTCCTCGGCCGGACTACGCCCTCAAGGGGATCAGCCCTCCAGCGAGCCGTAAGTGGAGAAAAGATTTTCCTTTTGAGGGATGAGGGAAGTCCTTGATTTATATCTGAGAAGATTAACCAAACCTTTATCTTGTAGCTCGGACCTCAGCCCCTCTCAGCAGAGCTCGTCTTCGGGGGATCTCCTTTCGGAGATGATGGAGAGCGGGACGCCTCCCCCTGCCGTGCCGCCTAGCGAGGCGGGCGACCCTGAGGTGTTGTCGCGGAGGGTTTCTCCAAATCCGGCAGGGGCGGAAGGTGGCTATGCGCCCCCCCGAGGTTCTCTGTGTCCGGCCTTCGAAAGAGGTCATGGGATGAGCCCGACACCGTCTGGTGCTCGACCGGAGGAGCTAAAGATTCTGCTGGGGCGAGCTTCTATCTCAGAGGAGCACCGTGCATTGATGGGCACGGTGATTGAAAGGATTTCATCCGTAGAGAGCGGATTGTATGAGGCCGTCAAAAGTTTACTGACGGGTTTCGAGGTACATTAGATAATGTATACTTTTGTCAGTTGCGCATGCGTAAGATGCGCCCTATGTAGATAGTAGCCCCTGAGACTCTGCGCGTCGTCAAGAAATGACGGCACGCGGAGGATCAT
The DNA here is from genome assembly GCF_056163025.1 of Triticum urartu. NCBI lineage: Eukaryota > Viridiplantae > Streptophyta > Magnoliopsida > Poales > Poaceae > Triticum > Triticum urartu. The sequence goes on along the minus strand of NC_141874.1, from coordinate 173,822,426 downwards.
AATCCCAGGTCTAAGATGTCGCCTTTGAATGTAGGCGGCAGGGTGTCCGGAATCGAGCCGAACTGACGATTTTACCGAACTAAAGCGGCAACTGGACGTGGCAGATGCCGACATCATGCTTGTCAATAAGCGGCTTGATGAGGCTCAAGGTATGTAATTCCTCGGGCGGCATGAGGTAAGAGCAGTTTTATGCTTGTGTCTTACGATGTGTGTGCTTGACGCAGATGGTGCGGCCGCCATGGAGAGTCTTAGGGCAGAACTTGCCCGAGCTAAAGAACAAACCAGCGAAAGTGATGCGGCCACCAGGAAATCCCTTGAAGAGCTGAGAGCCGAACCGGCTGCTCATTGCCGAAGCAAGGAAGAGATGGCCGAGATGGCCGAAAAGTTAAAAAGCGCTACAGACCGTTGCAGACTTCTTGAAAAAGAAGACCAGGCGAAACAGACGGACTTAGAGAAGGCCGTTGCCAATGCCAAGGACGCGCGCTCTGCGATGAGAGCTGTGAAGGAGGAGCTGCGTCAGGCCGGATAGATTGCGGCTGGAAAGCCCTTTATGTTGCGAAGGAAATTTTGTGATCCGAAGTTTGCTCCGTTGGACCGGATGTGGAGTGTGGAGGATACCTATCTGGACTTGGCAGCGAGTGTTGCTAATGCGACCGAACACTTTCGAGATCAGAAAGATCACGAAGTGGAAAAGCTTTTCTGGTCACAGTTTCACAATCCAGAGCGTCCACTGGCAGTGGATGATCGTTTAGCTCAATGGGCCGAACTGAATAGGTTGTCTGGACTCGCCATGAAGTACGTCATGGGTCACCTGTGGCCGGGGAGATCGGCGCTGAAGAGTTATTTCAACTTGGTGCAGCAATTCCTTGACGCGGTGCCGCGTATAAATGCAATGAAGAGGTCAGCATGCATAGAGGGTGCTAGGATGGCTCTTGCCCGTGTTAAGACATACTGGGCCGAGATGGAGACCACCGTTGTTGCGTCCCGAGATTCGGACAAAAGCCGAGTACCCTCCGAGCACTATTTTCAGGAAGTTCTTGATGGCGCTCGTGTAATAGAGACGCAGAGCCCGAAAGATGCTATGTTATGATAGCATATGTAATTATAAAGTAATATTTTGATAAACTTTAGTGGCCTTTTTTATACTTGTGCCTCCAAGTATTGGGAACACCTCCTGTGCGGCCGTTTTAAGATATATATATATATATATATATAATCTGAAAGATGGCAGTCGTTGGCTTCAGCCCCCACGCACATAGTGCGGGGGTGCTCGCAGAAGACGCATTTTCACACTTAACCCAACGTCTTGGTCCTACAAAGGAGGTGATAGCGCAGCGGGCCAGGAAACCGGACTATAATGCTTTAACACTTTCACTTAGCCATAGGAGTTTGACAGTGAGACTATTTAGGTAGCCCCTTGGTGGCAGCTGCGCTCGTCCGAGTTCGGGGCGCGTATGTGCCTGACCGGGAAGCGGCCCTTCGTTAAAGCGGAGGAATCCGATAGATTCTGATAGGTCATTGAGTGGCTGACCAGTCTCACGCTACAACATGACAGTCAGTTTTCGGCTTTCTCTACTAAGGTGCTCGCCCGACCGAACCGGGGCACAATCGCAGTAGTTCTCCTGGTGCTACCTTAGCCGATAGAGCGGAACATAAGGTAGCCGAACTCAGGAGCCGGGCAACCCAACATTTGACCAAAGACATGATTCGGAGCTGATGCATATAATGCCAAAACTCGCGACGCCGAACACTCCCTAAGGTGTTCGGTCTTTATGAGTGCGGGCGAAACAACACTCTTTATTAAAAAAGCCCCTAGTGTCCAGGTACGTGCAAAAATTCTGACGTGGCCACATGCCAAGACGCCAGCCTCCTCCTTGGTTATATCAGAAAGAAAAAACCAGGGGATATGTAGCAACAAGAGATAGTAAAAAAGGTTTACGCAGGGTCTTAATCTAAAAAGAATCCTTTAGGACGGGTCCCTACTACATGCTGCGCCTGTGTCTCCGTTGTGCCGTATCCTGGACGGGCGCCGCACGATGTTCATCGGTAAAAGAGAGTAACTGAGTTGAAAACGGGTCGTGCCGAAAAAGTTTAAAATAAGCAAAGTATAAAGTAAGATATATAAGATTGAGCTTTATTGTCTCTTATTGTATATGCGTGGAGCCCCTAGTGCGGGGGTATATGGCTTCTAGGCCAGCATCAAAGATGGTTTTGCACCGAACTCGTCTATCCGTGTTCGTGGTCTTGAATGAGCTATTTCGAAGTTTTTTGGTCGGTGAGGCCATATTGCTGTGGGGCTGTCAAAGCGGCCGCACAGTCCTCCGCTTGGGGAGGCGCACTTTAGTGCTTCCCCTTCAAAGAGATGATGCCTCGTGGACCGGGCATCTTAAGCGTAAGAGATGCATAATGCGGTATTGCGTTAAAGCAAGCGAAAGCTTCGCGTCCCAGTAGTGCTTGATAGCGACTTGAGAACGGGACGATATGGAAGGTCAGCTTTTCACGGCGGAGGTTATCGGCAGAGCCGAATATGACTTCGAGCCGGAGAAAACCCATACAATGGGTGTCCCGACCAGGTATTACCCCTTGAAAGGAGGTTTTGCTGCGGTGGATTCTTGCTGGGTTTATCCCCATGTGCTGGATTGTATCCTGATATATTAGGTTTAGTCCACTGCCGCCGTCCATAAGGACATTTGAAAACTAGAGTCCGCAAATTATTGGATCGAGTATCAAGGCAGTCCAGCCTACATTCTTGATATTCCTAGAATAATCTAGCTGATCAAAGGTGATCGGTTTTGACAACCAGTGGCAGGACCCTTTGGGGATGGGCCGTGCGGTGCGTACCTTTATGGGCGCCGCACGTTTTGTTATGTGAAGTGAGTTCACTGTTTTTACTTCTTGTGGGAAGTTCTTTTGTTTCCTGGTGCTCTGCTTTTGGGGTTCGTCCTCGTCTTCGCTCGGTGTGTCAAGCCCCTTGTGTTCGGCATTGAGTCTGCCAGATTGTTTGAAAACCCAACAGTCTTTGTGGGTATGGTTACCAGGCTTCCCGGGAGTACTGTGTATCTGACATATCCTGTCCAGGATTTTATTTAGGTTGGATGGATCGTCCCTGTTATCCCGGGGGGCGATTTTTCCTGATTTTGTCGTGAGCCTTTGAATCTGGCATTGACTGCCGTGCTCTTCGGACTTTTGTCCTTAGTTCAGCGACGGTCCTTGTTCCGTCGCGGTTTTCCATTTCCATCCCTAGTTTCGGATGTACTTCGGTCCCTGGGGCTGCACCTTGCCAACCTGCTGTCCTCCCCTACACAAAAGCGGGTCATGAGGCTTGTTAGTGCGGCCATTGTTCTTGGCTTTTCTTGGCCGAGGTGTCTGGCGAGCCATTCGTCTCGGACGTGATACCTGAAAGCTGCTAAGGCTTCGGCGTCCGGACAGTCGACTATCTGATTCTTTTTAGTGAGGAATCTATTCCAGAACTGCCGAGCTAATTCTCCGGGTTGTTGAGTTATGTGACTAAGATCGTCTGCATCCGGAGGGCGGACATAGGTCCCTTGAAAGTTTGCTCGGAAAGCATCCTCGAGCTCTTCCCAGCTTCCAATTGTGTTTTCGGGAAGGCTTTTAAGCCAATGCTGGGCTGGCCCTTTAAGCTTAAGAGGTAGATATTTTATGGCGTGGAGATCATCTCCTCTAGCCATGTGTATGTGGAGGATATAATCCTCGATCCAAACTCCAGGGTCTGTTGTTCCATCATATGCCTCTATGTTTACGGGTTTGAATCCCTCTGGGAATTCATAGTCCAGGACCTCATCGGTGAAACATAGGGGGTGTGCGGCGCCCCTGTATTTGGGTGTGCCGGATTCTGATGATGGCTTCATAGCGTTGCTTACGAGAGCTTGCTTTCTTGGCCATAAATGGACCTGACTGGGCCATGATGCGAATCCTTAAGTGGGTCGCATGCCGATTTAGGTGCGGCGCCGCTTGCCGCTTTATGGGGTCGTCTATCCGACCGTGTGGCTTTTTCATTTTTTGAATGCGAGGGCTCTAGGGCCTCTTCGTCGAATTCAGGCAGTAGCTTTCTTTTCGGATAGCTTTTAGTGCGGCGACTGTCGCCGTACTTATCTGTGGTATTGATTACTTTGCTCCATCTAATCCGGAGTGCATCTTCCGCTGTTTTTAGCTTCCGCTCCTGCTTTTTTAGGCTGCGTGCAGTTGCAACAAGCCTCTCGTGGAGATTCTTCTGCTCCATAGGTTTATTCGGCGTGAGGTCGTCCGGAATGCCGTTTTCGCTGGAAGAGGGATGTTCGGTTTCTCTATCCGTGTTGCCCTGTTTGGACGGTTGCTCTAAGGCCTGCTCGTCGTCTACCGGCTCATCCTGCTCTATGGCTGGGTTTTTGTCGAGGCGGGGCTTGGGTCGGCGTTTACGCCGACGCTTTGATTGCTTTTCGGGGGGTTGATCTCCCGTCCCATCCCCTTTTTCCTCGTTGTCACTTCCTTTAGGGGTATCCACCATGTACACATCGTGAGATGAGGTGGCTGTCCAATGCCCTATGGGCGTTGGTTCGTCGGTATCTCCTGCATCGTCATCCCTGCTGTCGATGTCTCCGGAGTCGAAGTTGAGCACGTCGTTTAAATTGTCGATAGTGGCTACCAAGTGGGTGGTGGGTGGGCTTTGAATTTCTTCATCGTCCGTATCCCATCCTCGCTGACCGTAGTTCGGCCAGGGCTCTCCTGATAAGGAGAGAGACTTGAGAGGGTTCAGGATATCGCCACACGGCGAGTGCTGAAAGATGTCTGCGGTGGTGAACTCTATTATCGGCGCCCAATCGGATTTGATCGGCAGGGGCGCGGGGGGTTCGGAGTTCGGAAAGGAGTCCAGATCCTCGGAGTCACGGATCATGCAGAGTGTGGGGCTAGCATCCAGCTCGATCGCCTTTGAGATCGAAGCCCCCGAGGTGACGTCCAACCGCTCATCCTCGATTGGCGCAATAGGCTCCGAGTTAGGGGTCGGAACCGATGCGTGTGCGGCCTCCAGGACACTGTCCGGAGGTAGAGCTAGATCATGCCCCTCGAGATAGTGCGGCGCGCTTGGCTGTGGCTCGAACCCGTCGAAGATCAAGTCTCCGCGGATGTCAGCCATGTAGTTTAAGCTTCCAAACCTGACTTGATGGCCAGGGGCGTAGCTTTCGATCTGCTCCAGGTGGCCGAGCGAATTGGCCCGCAGAGCGAAGCTGCCGAAGACGAAGATCTGTCCGGGGAGAAAAGTCTCACCCTGGACTGTATCGTTGTTGATGATCAAATGAGCCATCGGGTCTAAAGGCGACGACATAGAGGAACTCTCAATGAAAGCACCAATGTCGGTGTCAAAACCGGCGGATCTCGGGTAGTGGGTCCCAAACTGTGCATCTAGGCCGGATGGTAACAGGAGGCAGGGAACACGATGTTTTACCCAGGTTCAGGCCCTCTTGATGGAGGTAAAACCCTACATCCTGCTTGATTAATATTGATGATATGGGTAGTACAAGAGTAGATCTACCACGAGATCAAGGAGGCTAAACCCTAGAAGCTAGCCTATGGTATGATTGTTGTATATGGAGTTGATTGCCTACGGACTACAACCCTCCGGTTTATATAGACACCAGATAGGGTTAGGGTTACATAAAGTCGGTTACAATGGTAGGAGATCTTGAATATCCGCATCGCCAAGCTTGCCTTCCACGCCAAGGAAAGTCCCATCCGGACACGAGACGAAGTCTTCAATCTTGTATCTTCATAGTCCAGGAGTCCGGCTGAAGGTATAGTCCGGCTACCCGAACACCCCCTAATCCAGGACTCCCTCAAGGGCCAAGCATCCCTCGAAGACAATCATGACAACGACTCAACCCTTCGAACTGCTACACATGGATCTTTTCGGTCCCACTCATTACTCAACTCTTACTACTACTGCTTGTCTCTATGGCTTTGTCATTGTTGATGATTATTCAAGATATACTTGGGTGCATATAATCCTTTACAAGACTGAAGTGCAGGATGTCTTCAGACGCTTCGCCAATCGAGCAATGAACAACTATGGCGCCAAGATAAAGCACATCAGAAGTGACAATGGCACTGAATTCAAGAACACTGGCCTTGATACATATCTTGATACTTTGGGCATCACACATGAATTCTCAGCTCCGAACACGCCACAGCAGAATGGCGTCGTCGAACGCAAGAACGGAACACTTATTGAGATGGCTCGGATGATGCTTGATGAATACAAGACTCCAAGAAAAGTCTGGCCTGAAGCCATTGACACTGCATGCCATATCATCAACCATGTTTATCTTCACAAGCTTCTGAACAAGACATCCTATGAGCTCCTTACTGGCAATAAGCCAAATGTTAGTTACTTCAGAGTATTTGGCGCCAAGTGCTGGATCAAGGATCCACATCACACTTCAAAATGTGCACCAAAAGCACATGAGGGTTTTATGCTTGGATATGGAAAGGATTCGCACTCCTACAGAGTCTTCAATCTCTTTCATTACAAAGTGGTTCAAACAGTGGATGTGCGGTTCGATGAAACTAACGGCTCACAAAGAGAGCACTTGACAAATGTGCTAGATGAAGTTCCATCCAGTGAATCAATCAAACTTATGGGAACTGGAGAAATCATACCTTCTGAAGCTCAACCTGAAGAAGAACTTATCATCTCCGCACCTGATCAACCTGAAGACAATGCTCAGCCTGGAGACAATCCCTCTAACAATGACAATGATCAGCAAGACCAAAATCTTCGTCCTGTACATCCTCGTGTTGCAAATGAAGTGTAGATTGAGAGAATAATCGATAGCATCAATGCACCAGGTCCACTCACTCGTTCGAGGGCAACACAGCTAGCAAATTTCTGTGGGCACTGCGCATTCGTCTCAATAACAGAACCCAAGAAAGTAGAAGAAGCTTTCATGGAACCTGAATGGTTTCAAGCTATGCAAGAAGAGCTTCAACAGTTTGAGCTGAATAATGTATGGGAACTGGTTAAGCATCCTGATCCTCGGAAGCACAACATAATAGGCACCAAATGGATATATCACAACAAGCAAGATGAGCATGGTCAAGTTGCAAGAAACAAAGCTCGTCTCGTTGCTCAAGTATACACTCAAGTTGAAGGGATTGACTTCGATGAAACATTTGCTCCTGTGGCTAGACTTGAAGCCATACGCATACTGCTGGCCTATGCAAATCATCACAACATACTTCTATATCAAATGGATGTGAAGAGCGCTTTTCTCAATGGCAAGATTGAAGAAGAAGTGTATGTTGCACAACCGCCTGGCTTTGAAGATCCAAAACATCCTGACATGGTATACAAGCTCAACAAGGCATTGTATGGCCTCAAACAAGCCCCTCGGGCTTGGTATGACACACTCAAAGACTTCCTGAAGAGCAAATGCTTCAAATCTGGTTCCCTCGACCCCACTTTCTTCACGAAGACATATGATGGTGAACTGTTTGTGTGCCAAATATATGTGGATGACATTATCTTCGGCTGCACCAATCAGAAATACAGTGAAGAGTTTGGATATATGATGCAAGAGCAATATCAGATGTCCATGATGGGTGAGCTGAAGTTCTTCCTTGGTCTTCAAATACGTCAGCAATGCAACGGCATCTTTATATCTCAAGAGAAGTATCTCAAAGATTGCCTGAAGAAGTTTGGTATGCAAGACTGCAAAGGCTTCACGACGCCAATGCCAGCCAAACATCATTTGGGTCCCGACGACAATGGTAAAGAGTTCGATCAAAAGGTATACCGCTCCATGATTGGTTCTTTACTTTATCTATGTGCATCTAGGCCAGATATTATGCTTAGTGTTTGAATGTGTGCTCGATTCCAAGCGGCACCAAAGGAATCGCATCACTTAGCTGTGAAGCGAATTCTTCGATATTTGGCTTACACCCCAACTCTAGGATTATGGTATCCAAAGGGCTCAGAGTTTGATCTGGTTGGATTCTCGGATGCTGATTATGTTGGTGACAAGGTGGATCGCAAGTCTACATCAGGCACATGTCATTTTCTGGGATGATAACTTGTATGTTGGTCTTCAAAGAAGCAGAACTGTGTATCTCTCTCCACTACTGAATCTGAATACATTGCTGCTGGATCTTGCTGCGCTCAGCTTCTGTGGATGAAGCAAACACTCAAAGACTATGGCATTCATCTGAAGCAAGTGCCACTCTACTGCGACAACGAAAGCGCCATCAAGATTGCCAACAACCCAGTTCAGCACTCGAAGACAAAGCACATTGAAATTCGTCATCACTTTCTCGGAGATCATGTTGTGAAGGAAGATATTGATATCATACACGTCAACACTGAAGAGCAATTGGCAGATATCTTCACCAAGCCCTTGGATGAGAAGAGATTTTGCAAGTTACGGTGTGAGCTAAATATCTTGGAATCCTCAAATGTCATGTGATCAGGCACACATCCTAACACTTATGCATACTGATGACTTAGATGTGCAACACACGAAGTAAAGTATATCTTCAATCAATGAAGACATAAATTCTAAGTGTGAATACATTAATGTGGAATTTGACTTCGGAGCGCCACGATAATTGTGCGCCGTGTCTGGGTCTAATACTTCCTATACGGTGGGTAACGCCACCAAAAAATTCGTCTGTTTGAAGTGTTTTACCCAAGGTGTTACATTTGTTGTGTCTTCACATTTGGTTTGGCTTCAATCTCAACATGTCTTCATGATTATCTTCATTATGTTGATCATATATATATATATATATATATATATATACTAGTGTTCTGTCCTCTACAGCATTCACTTATAGCTATGTCTTCTTGTTGAATCTTTTGAACTAAGTGAATGTGATCGGACCATAACCTCTCTATGCTTTCTATCTCAAACTCTATCTCTCCAAATCGTATGCATTCTATTGAAACTGTCGAATGTCTTCTCTACGTCCTTGTCAGCAGAAGATACAGAGACAAACATTAAGTCCGTTTTCAATGCTAATTCCATCACCTGAAACCCGGAGAAGTGGGAACGACCACCCGACAATCCAGGCGTGCGTGGGAACGTGGAACAACCTCAGATATGTTGCATGATGGCCACGTGTTCTTCAGATGTGAATCGCCAGGGGCACCTGTGTAATAACGTTGTGCCGTCCCTATCCCTATAAATACACGCCTCACCACGTCATTATCCTTTCTTCCACTCTCGCATGAACCCTAGCGCCATCGCTAGCCCTCAACAACACCACCACTGCCGCGACCTCTCCGACGCCGTCTTCACACCGGCCGCGGACATCGTCTTCTCCACTGTCGCCGTAGGTGTCCTCCGTTGCCAAGTTAGGGCATGGGCGATCGAACTGCTCGGCCTCCTCTTCCACTCCGTCTAGTAGTTCCTTGTGTGGTAAATAAAACTTCCTTTTTACGGCCCCTTTGATCCTATAGATTCGTCACTTTCTACCACAAGCAGTTTCTGTTCACACATGTTGGATCCACTTCATACTGCATCTCATATTATGCCTAGTATGTTCACTTATGCTTCACAAAGTAGTTAGATTCCTCACTTGTACTGATCCGTGGATTCGTACAAATCTGGAACCAACTCCTTATCTATGAGTGAATGTCTTCGCACGATGAGGTCAATGTCTTCTAAACTGATTTATCTTCAAAATCTTCTGAGAATGCATATGACCTCTTCCCCTTCCCTCGAACCTTAATGCTGTCACAGGTACATGTCCGTGGGACAATCCCTTGGTTCTCATAGTCTGCATTCATTTGCAGTATTCTTACAGCATCATATAAATTCTCCCGAAGCTAGTTCATATCTGTCCAGCAAGCGAAAGCCCTTGAAGCCTCTGAACGTATTGAAGCCATTCAGTTTAAAGTTCATGGCTGCAGAGAAATCAGCAAGGAAGGGTGGCAGAAAGCGTCGAGGTGAAACGTCAAGAGATCTGACCGATGACCTCTCAGAACTGTACAAGACAGATCCAGAAGAGGATTACAATCAACGCAAGACACGAATCCAATGGATTCGACGATATTGGGCAGAACAGTGGTTCAAGTACAGGTTTGTGACAAAGGAATATGCTGAGAAGAATGCCATCAAGCGACCATGGGGAGACATCCTATACAGAAATCTTCAACCCAGGTTCAGAGATGAAGCCATTAAACAAGGCTTCTATCCCTGCATGGTCCGTGGACCACAGCCTGCGGATGCTGACCCATCGTCACTGCTATGGTGTCGTGGCGACAATCTGTTCAAGCGCAACTTCTAGTTTGCCCAGAATTCGGCGAAGCAAAATAAGAAGTCATTGGGACTAGACTTCAACCCTGGTCCCTCTGCTCCTCGTGCCGATGGCACCCGCGAAGCTGAACCCAATCTAGTTGGGCCCTTCTACAACCTGGATGGCCTCATCACTCACATCTCAGTTCAAGGTGCCAAAGTGGATCATTCTGATGATGATGCTGACACTGATGAAGCGCCAGCTCCTACTCCAAAGCCGCAGAAGCCAAAGCTGCCTAAAGCTTCAAAGCCTGCCTCAGCACCAAAAATCTCACGGGCGAAGCCACTGGCTACTGCACCTCCTGAAGACAGTGTGCAGTCTAAAGATCTGTCACGCATCTCCAAGCCTCCGAGAGTCAAGATGCCTCTGCCACACACCAGCCAAGAACTGACTGTTGCTGCTATTCTGCGCAACGATACCATTGATCTATCCAGCGATGAAGATCTTGCAGATGACGCTCTTGAGCAACTGATCAAGAGCAAAGAAGAAGCAGAAATCTTCAACAATTTGCCTCTCTTTGATGTGGCAATCATCCACGACTTCATTGATGAGTGGTTTGACACGCCCAACCTCAGCTTTGAAGATCTGCAACTTCCCATTGGCCTCAGTGTCGCCTTCCATGGCGCCATTGCTTCAGAGCTAGCTCTAGCTCAGCACATCGTCGAACTGAAGCAAACGATTGACTTTGAGAAAACTCAGTTCAAGAAGCATATGACCAAGCTCAGCATGCAAGAGGTCAAGAACTTCCAGATCATGTTGCACGAGCTCAAAGAAGCCTTTCTCAAGAAGCGTGAAGAAGCTCAAGGTTCTCGTGAGCGCATGAAGAGCCTGGCTGACAAGTGTGTGCAAGCCTACAATGAGGCTGAGAAGCGCAAGGCCCTTGGGCGTCCTGGCATCGACCCCAGGATGGCTGCAAAGCAGAAGAAGAAGAAGAAGAAGAAGAAGAAGAAGAACAAGAAGAAGCCCGCTATGGCCGAACCCGACGCACCAAGGCAGGAAGCACATCCCATTGTCTTCCCAACCAGCATGACTGGCTCGAAGCCAAAAGCTAGGTCTACCGCTTCAAAACTGAAGAAGACAAGGACTGCTGAGGCTGAAGCCAGAAAGAGGAAACATCCTGAAGCCTCTGCTGCTGCTCCCTCCAAGAAGAAGCGGAAGACCAAGAAGGAACAGGCTGCTCCCACAGAGCCCTTAATTGTTGAACATATCTCCATGTTTCACCCTGCCGCTGAACATCAAGAGCGCCAACTGTTGCTCATGAAGCTGAAGACATTCCAGCAGCTGATCCCACCGCAGCTGAAGACATTGGTCAGCATGACAATGTTGACGATGATGTAGTTCTTCCTCTGATCGAGCACCAACAGGTATCATCGCCTGTGCTTACGCACAGCGAACTCATCAGCATTGGTCGTCCTCTGACGCCAATTGCTCAGGATGCATCATGGGCTGATCACCCACAACAACGAGTCACACCACCCCGGCAAGAAGAAGAAGATGACTTTGAGACCCAGCCAACTCCATCTCCAAAAGCCTCGCCAGCGTTATGCAGGCTTCGCAAAGGACCAAGGTCTCAAGTCACCGAGTCTGAGGCTAAAGCTGCTGAAGACATTCCGGCTGCATCAGCCGATGACACCCAAGAAGACGAATATGCCCCTACTCCCCCAACTACTGAAGAAGTTGTTCTCAAGGAGAACGTGTCTGTGCCCGACCCTCCAGCTCATCAAGTGGATGTATAAAATCTTGAGGCTGCCACCACCAACACCAATGAAGCCACTGACGTTGTCATGGCTGAAGCAAATGTGGAACCTACACCAACCCAAGAACCAGAAGTCAGCGAAGCCAATGATGCTACTGCTTCTGTTCCTGCGCCTGCTGCTGGTCCTCAGTTTGACTATCATATTGAGCATAGGCCTCAGGTACAGAAGCCAATTCCAAGGTTGCCCAGGTTTCCTAGTCCTGCAACAGCACCTGGATCCTTCAATGTCAATGGCTTCAAAGCAGACAACACCTTCTTCAATAGCTCCAAGAACCCCTACTCAAGGGAACGAATATCTTCTGATCGGTTCTGGAGCTATCCACAGCGAAGCTATTACTCCTGCATTCTGTACAATCAAGGCCGCATCTTCCCACATATGCGTCTTGACACCGAAGCAATAGCTGGTCTGCCCTGTTTGGAAGAAGCTCTGGATTGCTTCAAAGAGGTTGGATTGTCGCCCTTCGTCACCGACCAAGAGCACTGGAACGAAGAGTTGCTGCTCCAATTTTATGCCACACTTCACATACATGGTTACAACAAAGATCCGAAGACTTGGGTCCTTGAGTGGATGACAGGAAATGTTCATCGCAAAGCCAAAGCCTTTGATATCATTGAGCTCACTGGTCTGCCCACTCCTGGAGATCTCTATGAACCTGGCTGTCAGCTTCACAGTGAAGCTATGGAGAGCATCTTTCAGAAGCCTGAACCGAACATGAGTCAGATGCTCAGTATGATGAAGCCTTTGCCACAAGATGCTGCATATCCTAAGAAGTTCTTTGTTGAAGACCTAGAGTATCTGCCAAGGACTATCTATCACATTATTCGGCGAACTCTCTGGCCCATCAAAGGACATTCTCCACATGCAAAATTGGAAGGTGCAATGAAGACTTTGGTCTTCTATATTCTTCATGGCAAATGCTTCAATGCACAAGACTTCTTCATCCGCCAACTTGCTGCATCAGGATCTGATCTTTTTGGCTTGAAATTCTACGCTCCATGGATAATGCGGCTGATTAAACTCCACTCAGCTATCTCATATCAGCCATCTGCTCGCAATCATCGGATCTTTCTGCCTGATGTGGATATGTCCGTTGAAGCCATTTATCCAGAGCCTGCCAAGGAACCTCTTAGTCTTCAGAATGCGGAGCATCAAAGTTTCACTCAGAACATTGAAGGATTTGAAGCAGTCACTCGTGTTTATCCTCTGGCTGGTACTACACGTGCACCTCATCGTGCTCTTACTGAAGCCACTGAAAGCACTATTGCCCAACGACCCGAGAAGCAATCTCGTGTTCTCAATGACCGAGAGCTTCTAGTTGCTCTTCATCAGAAACAGGATAGGCATCATGACTGGCTGAAGCGCCAAATGCAAAGCCTCTTGGTGGATTTCAACCGCATTCGCAATCTTGCCACCAAGAATGCCTTTGTTGCCCATCAAACATGTCGGCGTACATGGAAAGGGCTGACGCTTATGTGTTCTGAGGATGATCTTCAAGAGGATGGCTTCTCTGAACGTTTCAAGTTTGACTCCACACCTCCCCGAAGGGCTGTGCTGCGACGAACTCCATCTCTTGAAGACTTTGAGTTCTCTTCCTCTGCGGCAACTGCGAATGCCAGAGTGATCGAGGACGAAGATGATGCCACTTCACCGCCCCCCTACTTCTGCAGGCCTCGACACTGCCCCAAGTACTTCTGCACCGCCGAACACCACCGTCGACCCTGCTGCTTCACCTACTCTTCATGGGAACGATTAGATGCTCTATCTCTTCAAACCTTTTTGGTCCTCACTAACAAAAGGGGGAGAAGCATATGAGTTTGATAGTCTTCAAGCGGGTCCATATGGGCGGTTACTTTATGTTTTGCCTAGTGTTTACAACTCTCGTTTTGATACATTTGGTTCTTTGAGTTGTAATACTTTAACTCGATGGTCGTCTGCTACTTATTTGCTACTTTGTGATGTGATGATAAATTCCGCATGTGCGACGATAAATTCCGCACTTAGATCATTTTGCAGACGTCCATTTTTCATTATGCATGTCATTATCTTCACATACCTTTCATGCATGATGAATTGTCATCATAAGTTGAAGAGGATCTCCACAAGTACAACCTGCCATGTGCATTTGCATTCCAAAAGCAAATTACTTATATGCACGTCTTCAGGGGGAGCCCTTGCAACTTATGAAGACAATTCCTTATCCTTTACAATTTCACATATTATATTCCCCGTTGAAAACTTCAACTAGTTTGTCATCAATCACCAAAAAGGGGGAGATTGTAAGTGCATCTAGTGCCACCCCTAGTTGGTTTTGGAGTATTGACGACAAACCTAGTTGAGGGACTAATGTGTTTGTGAGAATTGCAGGATAACACAGGTAGAAGTCCCTCATTGATTCGGTTTTCCTACCAGAGATGACCCCTAAAAATGTATGAAGACATTGAAGTCAAAGGTGGTATGTGAAGACATTCACCTTGAAGACTATGGCAAGAGAAGACATCGCATGAAGACTATGGAGCGCGAAGACTTAGATCTTTCGTAGTTCTTTTTCTTCTTTGTTGAGTCATAGGAACCACTGTACTGTTAAGTGGGGTCCAAGAAAACCAGTCAGAATGACTGAAGTGATGCTTAACCAAAATCCTATGTCTTCGAGTGAAGACTATGAGAGCGAATCTTGTTCAGAGTTGGACAAGTCAGCTTTGCTTGTAGCCCAAGTAAAGTTGCCATGTGTGTTTGAAATCTAACCGTTGGAACACGTGTCAGTTCCTTAGTAACCCAGGGTCATTTCGGACAAATCAGGTCGGGTTGCCTAGTGGCTATAAATAGCCCACCCCCTACAACCATAAACGGTTGGCTGCTCAGAGTTAAAGTACGGCTTTTGTCGTTTGTGAGCAACCCACCTCGAAGCCTTTGAGAGAGAATTCCTTGAGAGGATAAAAGCCCTAACCACCCAGAGCCAAAGAGTGTTAGGCATCACTTAAGTCTTCTTGTCTGCGTGATGTGAAGACTTATTACACTTGAGGATTGTGAATCCTCCAGCCGGTTAGGCATCGCGTTCTGAGCATCCAAGAGTCATTGTGGATCGCCGGTGAACGAAGTCTGTGAAGGTTTGGAAGTTTACCTTGAAGACTTACCAGAGTGATTGGGCGAGGTCTGTGTGACCTTAGCTCAAGGGGAATACGGAGAGGACTAAGTGTTCTGAGCTGTGTGCTCAGGACTAAGTGTCCAGGACTGAGTGTCCTCAGGTTTAAATACCTATCCGCCCTAACCAGACATACAACTGTCACAGTAGTTGGAACTGGTCTACCAAACCTTTGTCTTCGTCACGCACACTGGTTCTATCCTTCTCATCTCTTTATTTACAGTTGGCTCTTGTAAAGTCAGTCCCTATTTGCTTTATCTATTTGTCTTCACTATGTACTTGATCCTTACTGCCTAGCTACTATTAGTCAGTGTGGTTTCACTTCATTGAATGCTTGACTATTGTCTGTCTAGTGTAGTCTATCTTCCGCTGCATGGAAATAGGTTCATTTCTATCATTTGTCTTCGAAACTTCCATGTTTTGAAGACTTTCATAAAAATCGCCTATTCACCCCCCCCCCTCTAGTCGATATAACACACTTTCAGAAAGTGATAAAGAAAAACTTTTACAAACTCTGTTTGCTCTTGTTGTTATTGTAAATATGTAAAGCCAGCATTCACGTTTTTAGCAAAGATTATAACTAACCACATTTGCAATAACGCATAGGTCTCAAGTTTACTCATATCAATAGCATAATCAACTAGCGAGCAATAATAATAAATCTCGGATGACAACACTTTCTCAAAACAATCATAATATGATATAACAAGATGGTATCTCGCTAGCCCTTTCTGAGACCGCAAAACATAAATGCAGAGCACCTTTAAGACCAAGGACTGACTAGACATTGTAATTCATGGTAAAAGAGATGCAGTTAAGTCATACTCAATGTAAACTAACAGTAATGAATGCAAATGACAACGGTGCTCTCCAACTGGTGCTTTTTAATAAGAGGGTGATGACTCAGCATAAAATTAAATAGATAGGCCCTTCGCAGAGGGAAGCAGGGATTTGCAGAGATGCCAGAGCTCGGTTTTGAAACAGAGGTGAATAATATTTTGAGTGGTATACTTTCATTTTCAACATCACAACCAAGAGATGGCGATATCTTCCATGCTACACACATTATAGGCGGTTCCCAAATAGAATGGTAAAGTTTATACTCCCCCTTCCACCAACAAGCATCAATCCATGGCTTGCTCGAAACAACGAGTGCCTCCAACTAACAAAAGTCCCAGGGGGAATTTTGTTTGCAATTATTTTGATTTAGTTTGCATAAAGCATGGGACTGGGCTTCCCGGTGACCAGCCCTTTATCTCGTGAGTGAGGAGCGGAGTCCACTCCTCTTGAGAATAACCCGCCTAACATGGAAGATACAGACAACCCTAGTTGATACGTGAGCTATTCGAGCATACAAAACAGGATATTTATTTGAAGGTTTAGAGTTTGGCACATACAAATTTACTTGGAACGGTAGGTAGATACCGTATATAGGTAGGTATGGTGGACTCATATGGAATAACTTTGGGGTTTAAGGGATTGGATGCACAAGCAGTATTCCCGCTTAGTACAGGTGAAGGCTAGCAAAAGACTGGGAAGCGACCAGCTAGAGAGCGACAACAGTCATGAACATGCATTAAATTTAATCAACACCGAATGCAAGCATGAGTAGGATATAATCCACCATGAACATAAATATCGTGAAGGCTATGTTGATTTTGTTTCAACTACATGCGTGAACATGCGCCAAGTCAAGTCACTTAAATCATTCAGAGGAGGATACCACCCTATCATACCACATGATAACTATCTCAATAGCATGTTGGCACGCAAGGTAAACCATTATAACTCATAGCTAATCAAGCATGGCACAAGAAACTATGATCTCTAGTTGTCATTGCAAACATGTTTATTCATAATAGGCTGAATCAGGAACGATGAACTAATCATATTTACAAAAACAAAAGAGGTCGAGTTCATACCAGCTTTTCTCATCTCAGCCAGTCCATCATATATCATCATAATTGCCTTTCACTTGCACGACCGAATAGTGTGAATAATAATAAGAGAAGACAAGGCATTACGGGCTCTTTTGTCGGATAAACAATAATGCATATAAGAGCCACTTCAACAATTTAATTATGGTCTTGTCCTATCGACCCCCAAAGAAAAGAAAAGAAATAAAACTATTTACACGGGAGAGCTCCCAACAAGCAAAAGAAGAACAGGAAATCTTTTTGGGTTTTCTTTTTAATTACTACTACAATCATGGAAACTAAAACTAGCTAAAAGCTACAACTATTTTTTTTCCTTCAGGTTTATTAAACACACAAGAAGAAAGCATAAAAAGGAAAATAAACTAGCATGGATGATACAATGAAAAAGTATGAGCACCGACATCTAGCAATGAGTGTGTGAACATAAATGTAATGTCGGTGGGAAATACATACTCCCCCAAGCTTAGGATTTTGGCCTAAGTTGGTCTATGGCCACAGCTGGCCTGGCGGATATCCATAATAGTAGCTGGGGTCGTACTGCAATGCAGCGGCTATCGCCTGCTGAGATGCAGTGTGGCGACGAGCGGCCTCCGCTCTCCTCTCGTACTCGGCTGCCTCCTCTCTGGTAATAGTATATCTTCCTTTTGCCTGATGATCAAAGAAGGCAGGAGTAGGGAGAGTAATATGGACAGCACGTCGTCTATCAAAGATTAGTCGATACTGGAGAGGTGATTCATTCCTCTCAATAAACTGGTGGTGAACCATAGCATTAAAGTCTAGGTAAGCAGGTGGTAATTCAATATCATCTTCGCGTATGGCTACACCAAGAAAATTGGCTATGCGGGTTGCATAAATTCCTCCAAAGAAATCTCCATTAAATCTATTAAGATGCAACCTATGTGCAACAATGGCTCCCAAATTATAAGGTTGGTCTCCTAACACAGCACTCCTAAGAATACTGAGATCGGGGACACACATGTGACATGCCTCATCCTTACCATTAATGCATCTACCTATGAAGAGAGCAAAATAATGTATAGCAGGAAAGTGAATGCTCCCTATGGTAGCTTGTGTAATATCTCTAGATTCTCCCACAGTTATGCTAGCAAGAAAATCTATAAATTCGGATTTGCGAGGATCCCTTATACTACCCCATTGTGGAAGTTTGCATGCAGTGGTAAAATCCTCTAAGTCCATAGTGTAAGAATTATCATAAAGATCAAACAGGACAGTTGGAGAATTACGTGAAGTTGAAAATTCAGACCTCCTCACAAAGGTACTAGTGAGGTTGTGATACTGGCTGCACTTCTCTTCCTTGAAGCTCACAAGATCAGCGTTACGCAAATATGCGTTGAATTCTTCATTAATTCCCGCTTGATCCATAAAGTTCTCAGAAGGCCATTCACAAGGATGCACTGGAGCGTCTCTTGGTGGCTCATCATCCGCATCACGCATTGCAAGCCTGGGTCCTTGCTTCCTTGAAGAACCACCTTGGAACATTTTCCTAAGCATATTTCCTCCTCTGAAAAATTCTGAAAATTTTTAGTAACTTCAAAATAAAAGTAAACCAAACTCAATAATATTGATAGCAACTACTCCTACAAGTGCCTAGGGCCTATATCATGCATCAAAACTACTTTTGACCATATAAATTTGACATGCAAGCTCAAGAACAGGGTCCCCTAAGCAGCTAAAATTTGCAATGAATAAAGCACTAGAACAAAAACTAATTGGACCAATGGAGGAGTCACATACCAAGGAACAATCTCCCCAAGTAGTTTTGTGAGAGGTGCTTTGAGCAAGGAGATCGAAAATGGCAGCAAGATGAGCTAGAACTCATGCTTGAGTTGGATATTCGTGTTTGTGGGAGGAAGAAGAAGTGTATGGGTGAAAGAATAAGTGGAGGAGGGCCACCGTGGGCCCACGAGGCAGGGGGACGCGCCCAGGGGGTAGGGCGCGCCCTCCACCCTCGTGGGCAGGTGGTTGACCCCCCTGCTGTGTTCTCAGTGCCAAATATTCTCAAATATTCTAGAAAAAATCATATTTAAATTTCAGGGCATTTGGAGAACTTTTATTTTTGAGGTATTTTTATATTGCACAGATAATCAGATAATAGACAGAAAATATTTATTTTTATTTATTTAATATAAATAACAGAAAGTATAAGTGGGGTACAGAAGGTTGTGCCTTCTAGTTTCATCCATCTCATGATCATCAAAAGGAATCCTCTAACAAGGTTGATCAAGTCTTGTTAACGAACTCATTCCGAATAACATGGAACCGGAGAAATTTCGAATAACACTATGTTACCTCAACGGGGATATGCACATCCCCAATAATAGGAATATCATATTTCTTCTTGACAGTAGGAAGAGGAAATTCAAAACCTCCAAATATAATCGATGGAATTTTTCCAATAGAGTTGATACTACGAACTTGAGGTTGTTTCCTCGGAAAGTGTACCGTATGCTCATTACCATTAACATGAAAAGTGACATTGCCTTTAGTGCAATCAATAACAGCCCCTAAAGTATTCAAAAAGGGTCTTCTAAGAATAATAGACATACTATCGTCCTCGGGAATATCAAGAATAACAAAGTGCGTTAAAATAGTAATGTTTGCAACTACAACACGCACATCCTCACAAATACCGACAAGTATAGCAGTTGATTTATCAGCCATTTGCAAAGATATTTTAGTAGGTGTCAACTTATTCAAATCAAATCTACGATATAAAGAGAGAGGCATAACACTAACACCGGCTCCAAGATCACATAAAGCAGTTTTAACATAATTTCTTTTAATGGAGCATGGTATAGTGGGTACTCCTGGATCTCCAAGTTTCTTTGATATTCCACCCTTAAAAGTATAATTAGAAAACATGGTGGAAATTTCAGCTTTCGGTATCTTTCTTTTATTTGTAATGATATCTTTCATGTACTTAGCATAAGGATTGGTTTTGAGCATATCAGTTAATCGCATACGCAAAAAGATAGGTCTAATCATTTCAGCAAAGCGCTCAAAATCCTCATCATCCTTTTTCTTGGATGGTTTGGGAGGAAAAGGCATGGGTTTTGAACCCAAGGCTCTCTTTCTTTACCATGTTTCCTAGCAACAATGTCTTTCTTATCATAACGTTGATTCTTTGATTGTGGGTTATCAAGATCAACAGCAGGTTCAATTTCTACATCATTATCATTACTATGTTGAGCATCATCATGAACATTATTATTAACATTATCACTAGTTTCAGGTTCATTACCAGATTGTGTTTCAGCATCAGAAATAGAAATATCATTTGGATTCTCAGGTGTTTCAGTAATAGGTTCACTAGAAGCATGAAAAGTCCTATCATTTTTCTGTTTCTTCCTTTTAGAAGAACTAGGTGCATCTATTTTATTTCTTTGAGAATCTTGCTCAATTCTCTTAGAATGGCCTTCAGGATACAAAGGTTTCTGAGTCATTCTACCAGTTCTAGTAGCCACTCTAACAGCATTATCATTATCTTTACTATTCAATTCATTGAGCAAATCATTTTGAGCTTTAAGTACTTGTTCTACTTGAGTGGTAACCATAGAAGCATGTTTACTAATAAGTTTAAGTTCACCTTTGACATTAGCCATATAATCACCCAAGTTTTCAAGCATATTTGAATTGTATTACAATTTTCTATCAAAATAAGCATTAAAGTCTTCTTGCTTAGCCATAAATTTATCAAACTCATCTAAGCATGGGCTACCAAATTTAGTAAACGGGATTTCAGCTTTATCATATCTATAGAGAGAATTTACCTTTACTACCTGTGTCGGTTATCAAGACCATGAGTTTCTTCAATAGGTAAAGGATTAAGATCATATGTTTCTTCAACAGGCGGTAAATTAATACCATGTATTTCTTCAATAGGAGGTAAATTCTTAACATCTTCAGCTTTAATACCTTTTTCTTTCACAGATTTCTTTGCCTCTTGCATATCTTCAGGACTGAGAAATATAATACCCCTCTTCTTCAGAGTTGGTTTAGGAATAGGCTCAGGAATTGGCTCCGGAGGTGTCCAATTATTTTCATTTGTCAACATATTATTCAATAGAATTTCAGCTTCATCCGGTGTTCTTTCCCTGAAAATAGAACCAGCACAACTATCCAGGTAATCTCTGGAGGCATAGGTTAGTCCATTATAAAAGATATCAAGTATTTCATTTTTCTTAAGAGGATGATCACGCAAAGCATTAAGTAATTGGAGAAGCCTCCCCCAAGCTTGTGGGAGACTCTCTTCTTCAATTTGCACAAAATTATATATATATATATATCCCTTAAAGCAGCTTGTTTCTTATGAGCAGGGAAATATTTAGTAGAGAAGTAATAAATCATATCCTGGGGACTACGCACACAACCAGGATCAAGAGAATTAAACCATATCTTAGCATCACCCTTTAATGAGAATGGAAATATTTTGAGGATGTAAAAGTAACGAGTTCTCTCATCTTTAGTGAACAGGGTGGCTATATCATTCAATTTAGTAAGATGTGCCACAACAGTTTTAGATTCATAACCATGAAAAGGATCAGATTCAACCAAAGTAATTATATCAGGATCAACAGAGAATTCATAATCCTTATCAGTAACAAAGATGGGTGAAGTAGCAAAAGCAGGGTCATGTTTCATTCTAGTATTTAGAGATTGCTTACTCCATTTAGCTAATAACCTTTTGAGTTCATTTCTATTTTTATAAGCTAAAATAGCGAAAGAAGCTTCTTGATCAAAAACATAACCCTTAGGAATAACAAGTGATTCTTCATCATCACTTTCATCAGTATCATCAGATTCAATATTTTCAATCTCTCTATCCCTAGCAATTTGTTCATCAAGAAAATCACTAAGTGGCACAGTAGTATCTGGCATAGAGGTAGTTTCATCATAAGTATCATGCATAGCAGAAGTGGCATCATCAATAACATGCGACATATCAGAACGAATAGCAGAAGAAGTTGTAGGTGTCACAAGCTTACTTAAAACAAAAGGCGAATCAAGTGCAGAGCTAGATGGCAGTTCCTTACCTCCCCTCGTAGTTGAGGGATAGATCTTGGTTTTTGGATCTCTTAAGTTCTTCATAATGATCAGTAGATATATATCCCTAGTGACTCAAAGAATAGAGCTATGCTCCCCGGCAACGGCGCCAGAAAATAGTCTTGATAACCCGCAAGTATAGGGGATCGCAACAGTTTTCAAGGGTAAAGTATTCAACCCAAATTTATTGATTCGACACAAGGGGAGCCAAAGAATACTCTCAAGTATTAGTAGCTGAGTTGTCAATTCAACCACACCAGGAAACTTAATATCTGTAGCAAAGTATTTAGTAGCAAAGTAATATGATAGTAGTGGTAACGGTAACAAAAGGTAACAGTAGTAAAAGTAATGTTTTTGGCATTTTGTAGTGATGATAGCAATAGCAACAGGAAAGTAAATAAGCGAAGAACAATATATGGAAAGCTCGTAGGCAATGGATCAGTGATGGAGAATTATGTCGGATGCGGTTCATCATGTAACAGTCATAACCTAGGGTGACACAGAACTAGCTCCAGTTCATTGATATAATGTAGGCATGTATTCCGAATATAGTCATACGTGCTTATGGAAAAGAACTTGCATGACATCTTTTGTCCTACCCTCCCGTGGCAGCGAGGTCCTTATGGAAACTAAGGGATATTAAGGCCTCCTTTTAATAGAGAATCGGAACAAAGCATTAAACATAGTGAATACATGAACTCCTCAAACTACGGTCATCACCGGTAAGTATCCCGATTATTGTCACTTCGGGGTTAATGGATCATAACCCATAATAGGTGACTATAGACTTGCAAGATAGGATCAAGAACACTCATATATTGATGAAAACATAATAGGTTCAGATCTGAAATCATGGCACTCGGGCCGTAATGACAAGCATTAAGCATAGCAAAGTCATAGCAACATCGATCTCAGAACATAGTGGACACTAGGGATCAAACACTAACAAAACTAACTCGATTACATGATAGATCCCATCCAACCCATCACCGTCCAGCAAGCCTACGATGGAATTACTCACGCACGGCAGTGAGCACCATGAAATTGGTGATGGAGGATGGTTGATGATGACGATGGCGACGGATTCCCCTCTCCGGAGCCCCGAACGGACTCCAGATCAGCCCTCCCGAGAGGTTGTAGGGTTTGGCGGCGGCTCCGTATCGTAAAATGTGATGATTTCTTCTCTCTGATTTTTTCTCCCCGAAACTCAATATATGGAGTTGGAGTTGGAGTCGGAGAGGCAACAGGGGGCCCACGAGGTAGAGGGGCGCGCCCCCCACCCTCGTGCAGAGGTGGTGGGCCCCCTGGCCTTCATCTTTTGCAGGTATTTTTCATATTTTCTGAAAAGTGGCTCCGTGAAGTTTCAAGTCATTCCGAGAACGTTTGTTCCTGAACATAAATAACACCATGGTAATTCTGCTGAAAACAGCGTCAGTCCGGGTTAGTTCCATTCAAATCATGCAAGTTAGAGTCCAAAACAAGGGCAAAAGTGTTTGGAAAAGTAGATACATTGGAGAAGTATCACTCCCCATCTGTAGATTCTTGTTCAGAATATGATCCTAATGACTATTCTAACCTCGAGGAGTCAAAGGCGGATGGCATGTCCTGTTCACCCATCAAGGTGCATGTTCTAATTTGGCAATGTTTTATTAATTGCGCGTATCTTGCATAAGTTGTCTTGCATTTCTTCTACTTTGTTGCACCACCATCTGCTTAGTTTACTCATCATATATGTCAAGATGCCATGCTCGTCCATTATCAATACATATTCCATATGTCATCATACCATGTTTTTCCACTCAAATGTTGTTCTTGTGCATCAGACGTCAAAAAGGAAGAGGGTGATTGCCGAACCTGAAGGAGCACCAGCAAAGTCCTTGAAAAACGTGATGGTGCCAGCGAAATCAGACAGCACCCCACTTATATTGGCTCTACAACCAGTGACATAAAACGTAGGACCGACTCCAGTAGACTGTACCCATATTTCACTGGCCACACCACTAGCCCCACGACATAGGACCTGCACTCCAGCAAAAGGTATGCCAATTTCAGTTGCCATAGCACCAGCTGTACCACAGAAAAATCCCACTCTAGCAAAAATACAGCAAGTCCACCGGCTGAAGACCTATCCCAACTACAAAGACACCCAATTCCTGCAGATTGGAACCCCATTCCAGTTGTTCCCAGTTTAAAAGACAATGCTTTCAATGTTGTTAGGGACTACGTGCATATATTCCCATCATGTGAAGATTATAGTGAAGACAAACACCATTTTCACATCTTCCTATCCCACTTACGTGTAAGTGCTATTATTCATGGTGATTATTTTCCTGTTTTCTGCTGATTGAACACATCGATGATTTACATTACATTGTTGTAAGTAGGCGAGGGTCAATCTGGATAGTAATGACGAGCAAAGCTTGCTTGCGCTTTTCAAGGAAGCATTGCAGTAGTATTGGTGTTACCTGAGGAAATCACGCTTTGATGGCAAGTCCATAAATGAATTTTCGGTGAAGTCTCATGTGCTAAATTTAGAAGACATTGAGTGGAAAAACCTTGTTATGCACTGGTCTCGTTCCCAGGATGAGGTATTGTCTATGATATCACATGACAATTTGAACTTCTACTTTTCCGCATGTGCCTTACGGATCTCTTTTGCAGGAAATCTACTCGAAGAAGAATTCCGGTTTGAAAAGGATGACAGGATATCGCAAATATGCCGCCTGCTGCTTTGCTCTTGTTAGTACATGTTGTCCTGTATCATTGTACTTGCATTCATACCTGCTTCATTATGTGACAGCAGTATGCATGATAGCTTGCTTATCAATTGTTCGCTCCAAATTATCTGATCTGTGTGAATGGTTACATTAGTGTAGAATATATCCAATGCCAATGAATCTTTTTAGCTCTACATTGTTCTTGTAAGTACCTGTTGTCCTTTATCAGTGTACTTATATTGGCAGCTAGTTGTTCATGTACCATCACTCTGCAGCTTATTTTCCTTTGCCTCCATTTTCTACACATCAGATCTATATTTACTCTTACCATAAGGTTGGATAACACCAATAGTACTAAAGAAGTTTAGCTTTGCATTGCTCTTGGCTGTACCTTTTGCCTGTATCGTTGTACTTACATTTATAGCTACTTGGTTATGTAGCATCAATCTTCATCTTATCTTCAATTTCTCCATTTTTTTCTTATATTATCACATCTATATTTACTCCTAACAAAATGTAAAATAGAGGCAATGCTTATGAAGAAGATTCTGTGGTAAACTTCTTGAATTGCCCCCCCCCCCATCAGCATGGACAAGGGCTTTATAGAGCCTACCTTCACCAATAATGTAAGTTTGTCCTTCTCAACCTTCAAACTTTGTTGTCTATATTTGGTTAGGCATGAATGCAATAGCTATTTTTTTTGTTTGCATCAAATTGCATGTTTAAAGTTTATTATGTAGTTCATAAACAAAAGTTTGTCCTTCTCAATCTAAGTTTTCAGTTGTACAAACAAGTTCCTTCTCATACCATGTAAATTAAGCTATACAGAGCAAGTGATCTTATTTTGCACTGCATGTATGCTTCTGTTCTTGATCCGTAATCCAGTGGTGTGGTGAACCTACCCACTACATCACAATGTCATATTTTGTAATGTCTTAACTATGAACAATGTCATATCATTCTACTATTAAACCGTCTCTATATTTGCCAATCCGAAATGGGATAAATTGTGTAGGATCGAAAGTATGTCTAGAGGGGGGTGATTAGACTACTCGACCAAATAAAAATCTAGCATTTCCCAATTTTAAGTCTTGGAAGATTTTAGCAACTTAGCACTAGTCCAGTAAATAACCTACACATGCAAATCTAAGAGTATAGCAGTGGAATGTAAAACATTGCACATGAAGGTAAAGGGAGGAGTTTTAGGGAGCAAACGCAGTGTAGACATGAAGATTTTTGGCGTGGTTCTAATAGGTGGTGCTATCGTACATCCACGTTGATGGAGACTTCAACCCACGAAGGGTAACGGTTGCGCGAGTCCACGGATGGCTCCACCCACAAAGGGTCCACGAAGAAGCAACCTTGTCTATCCCACCATGGCCATCGCCCACGAAGTACTTGCCTCACTAGGGTAGATCTTCACGAAGCAGGCGATCTCCTTGCCCGTACAAACTCCTTGGTTCAACTCCACAATCTTGACAGAGCCTCCCAAGTGACACCTAACCAATCTAGGAGACACCACTCTCCAAAAGGTAATAGACGGTGTGTTGATGATGAACTCCTTGCTCTTGTGCTTCAAATGATAGTCTCCCCAACACTCAACTCTCTCTCATAGGATTGGATTTGGTAGAAATATGATTTGAGTGGAAAGCAACTTGGGAAGGGCTAGAGATCAAGATTTATGTGTTTGGAATGGAATATATTGACCTCAACACAAGTGTAGGTGGTTCTCTCTCAGAAAATGTATGGTGGAAGTGTCGGCATGTTCTGATGGCTCTCTCTACGAATGAAGAGTGGGTGGAGGGGTATATATAGCCTCCACACAAAATCTAACCGTTACACACAATTTGCCAAACTCGGTGGGGCCGAATCAGAGAACCCGGTCAGACTGATTTAGTTCATAATGTGAACGTTAGGATTTCCGGTGGGCTGACATGTCAACTCGGTAGGACCGAATCTATTAGGGTTAGGGCATAATGTAATCTCGGTGAGACTGATTACACAAACTCGGGGGGGGGGGCGATTTTGGTAGTAAGCAAACAGAGAGTTGGTCAGGCAAGCTCGGTGGGACCGATACGCTCATTTCGGTTAGACCGAAACGTTACGAATGGGAAATAGAGAGTTTGCATTGCAAACTCGGTGGGACCGATCGCTCATCTCGGTTAGATCGAAACGTTACGAAGGGAAACAGAGAGTTTGCAATCCCATCTTGGTGATATCGAGATCCCTATCGGTAAGACCGAAGTGACTAGGGTTTTGTAGCAGTGGTCATGTCAACTGAACTCGGTGGCGCCGGATGGAAAGTTTCGGGGGCCGAGTTTGACTTTTGGTTTGGGACATATGTGGATATGAGAAAGTGGTTGAGGGTTTTGGAGCATATCACTAAGCATTTTGAGCAAGTAACCCATTAAGCAACACCTCATCCCCTTTTAATAGTATTGGCTTTTCCTATGGACTCACTGTGATCTTGGATCACTAAAAGGTAAAATGTAGAGTCTTGAGCTTGAGCTTGAGCCAATCTTTTGTCCTTAGCATTTTGAGGGGTCCACATTTCTAATCCATGCCATCCCAATCATTGAGCTTTCCTGGAATATTTATCTTGAAATAGTATTAGCTCAATGAGCTATATGTAGTTAGGAATTACCAAAACCACCCAGGGATAGTTGCACTTTCAATCTCCCCCTTTTTGGTAATTGATGACAACATATAGATCAAAGCTTCGACAAATGATAATAAGATTGAAATACATCGTCGCTTTGAGAAGTATATGATAAGCAAGATCTCGCCCTAAATTTGTGTATTATTTAAAATTTGCTTTTGAATGCAAATGCACAATTGATTAGGATCATGGGTCACTCTTCCATGTCACATACATCTTGGTGGAGTGCTCAAAATGATATAACTTAAAAGCATGCACTCATCACCAAGCAAAGTGAATGATCATAGAGATATAAAATATAGTATCATCCAAGCAAGCATTAAAGTAGCATATGATCAATCACATGATCACACAAGTATCTCACACAAGGACATAAAGTATCTCACACGGGCAAATTAAAAGTTCAACCAAAGGAAAAGAAGCAAAGCACTCTCTCTTGAAGCCTATGATTTATACATATTTCTCCCCCTTTGGCAACAAGTTACCAAAAAGTTCAAATATGCATAGTGCTATGCATCTCTCAGGCTTGGTCTTCGGGAGGTTCTGTAGAGAGAACTCCAAGGATGAAGGCATCCATTGATGTAGTTGGAGCTGGTGGAGTGGCTGTTGGAGGAGGTACTGAGGCTGTGGCTGCTGGTGCTGATGTTGTTGCTCTTGTATCATGTACATGCACTGTAGCAGACCTCTGTCCTCTAGGCACTCGCTGAAATGCATCAGTAGTTGTCTTCCCTCTCTTCTCTTCTACTTCCTCCTGGAGCTGCTCAACTGCTTTTTGAATCTTAGTTACCTTCAGATCAAGATCATAAAATTTAGTTTCTACGATCCTCTTCAAGCTCTCCTGGTTTTGAGTGAGGGTGGCCAAGCCCTTCTCAATCCTCAGTGTAGACTGGATCAGATATGCAAGTTGATCTTGCTTGCTCTTCAGAAAAACTTGAGATGCCTCTTCAACACTTGGCATCTTGGCAGCTTTCTCAGCCTTTGCTTTGGCTCTCTTCTCCTGTGCTTGAACTGATGATGGTTCCTCCTCATTCATCACTACAGTGTTGTCTTCAAAATCAGGATATAAGGGTAGATGCTCCTTATCCAACAGATATGTTCTTGTGCCCATCTTGGAGTTGATGAGCTCCTGAAAGTGTGGAGCATACCCACAACTTCTCTTCTGGTCAGCGGCAGTCCTCTTGATTGTCTCTACAATCAGACTCATGACCTTGAACTTCTGAGGGACATCAAAAAGTTGTAGAAGGTTGATAGAATGCCCTTTGATCATCTTGTGATCTCCTGACTTGGGTAGCAATGTGTGCCTAAGGATCCAGTTGATGGTAGGCAGACCATACAACAAGAAATGTACTGATCCAAGATTGTGAGGCTCCAAAGCTTTATCTGGGATCTCCTTGTACATGTTTGCCATAGTGTTGTGGTCTTTCTTCTTCTTGGCATACACATCTAAGTCATCCTCATGTTCCTCTGGGGCATTTATCAGCTTGGCCCATTCTTCAACAGTGGACTAGTACCTAGTACCTTCTGACATCCAAATGATCTTCCCATCTGGGTAAAAGTGAGCAGTGGAGTAAAACTGCATGATCAGCTCATCATTCCATTTTTTGAGCTTCTGTCCAACAAACTCATCTACTCCACATGCTTTGAAGCTGTCATAAACTCCTGGGAAGTGATCTTCATTCTCCTTGATGAATCCCAATCAACCCATTCATGTCACACACAATGGGCTTCTTGTCAAGCAAAATAGTTTCATAGAAGTCTTGTTGTTCTTTTGTGTGAAACCTGTAGTCAACTGCAGTCCTTCTCCTCACAGCGTAGGGATCAGACTATCTCCACAATATTGGTCCAACATCTTTTCTGATGTGCATGTCTTCAGCTACTGGATGAGTATCATTGTGGTCTGCGATCTTGGGTTTCAACTTTCTCAAAACAAGAGACTCATCATCCTCTTATTTAGCTTTAGGCACTGGGGCCTTGTTCTTCTCTTCAGCATGAATACTTCTGGTGTTCCTCTTGGGCTTAGGAGGCTTCTGAGCTTGAGCTTTGGGGCAGCTTTGGGCTTTGATGTTGCAGCCCCTGACTTTATAGCATCTCCCATAAGCTTCTGAGCTTTGGGTGCTGGAGCATCCTCTTCTTCTTCATCATCTTCAGAGGGATCTTTCATCATGGAGGGCTTGCCAATGACTCTGGCAATGGTCTTCTTGACTCTTTCCTTTCTCTTCTTTCCCTCTCCAACTTCTTTGGGTTCAAGAGTGAACTCCATTGTTTCTTGAGTAGAGGCTCTGGCCTTAGACATAGGAATCCTTTTTGCTGGAGCCTTCCTATTCATCCCTGGCTTAACTGTAGTAGATGTGCCATACTCCTTTTTCAACACCTTCTTCTTGGAGCTTACTTCCTCCTCAGTAGCCACATAGTCCTCATCCTCTGAATATGAGGTTCTCTTCTTCCTTGTTCTGGTGGCTGCCTTTGGCAAGTTACTTGGAGTGCTCTTGCTTCCATCATCAGAAGTGCTTGAGGGATCTGAACCCTCACTCAGCTGCACATGTTCCTCAGACCTGTTCTGACTGTCACTCTGATCAGACATCTTTGCAAACTTACTGACAGCAGACCCTATGAATAGATGTAGATGAGGAAGAGTGGATGAGCATCAAAAAGTGCAGAGGTTTTGCAAAACATATGACTTAAAAACATAGTTTTAGTTCTCCACAGAAAGCATTTCGGAGCTATCGATTTGTAAACTCGGTGATACCGAAGCAGCTTTTGGAACCTAAACTAGTGAACTCGGTCAGACCGAGTCACAGTTCGGTGGCACCGAGACTGCTAGGGTTTCACAAAGAATCGAACTTGGTCACACCGATTTGCAATTTTCGGTCAGGCCAAAAATGCATGTGCTATGTCCTAAGCCAAATCGGTGAGATCGATTTCTACAATTCGGTCGGTCCAAGATGAGTTCGGTGGAGACCTAACCCTAAATTTTCAAATCAAATCTAACCTCAAGAATGTTTTCAGTGGATAGAGTGTTTGCATACGTGGTAAGGATCATGGCAAAACAATGTGCTATGAATCAAAGGTAAAGGAATAGCACAAAAGGTCAAACTCATACCCTAGTTCAGCAGGAGTTCGCTACAGCGACAATGGTGGGGCAGATTTCTGTTGACGGCAACAGAGACCAGCGGCGAGAGGTCGCTGGTGGAAAGGAGACAATCCGGAGACCCGAGAAGGCAGAGCAGGACACGCGCCGGATGAAGAGTTTTGGAGAAATTTCCAAAATTCAAACCATGAGTATATATATCCAGACCCTGTCGGTGTGACCGAGTGGAACAACTCGGTGGCACCGAGATGCAGAACCGTGAGCGGTTACTGCAACTCGGTGTGACCGAAAAGTTCAAATCGGTAGCATCGAGATGGAACACCTAGATCAACTTAGTTAACGCGGTGTGACCGAAGTGGATGATTCGGTCATACCGAAGTGCACAAAGAGGTTTTGGAAGTTTAAGTCTATGACGAATCGGGGACTCTGAGTGCTCCTCACACAGAGTGGTTCGAATCTGACTTGATTAAACTTTGTGATGTAGCATGAATAGAGTTTGAGATGAGAAAAGCATAGATAGCTAAAGAAGGTTCTTAGGCATTCTTGTCCATCCATTTGGCAAAAGATAAAAGGCCAAACAATCAAAACAACAAATGGATGTCCTCGAATGAGTAAAAAATGCAACCAATATGCTCACACAATAATATGGCAAATAAAATATGTGACAAAGCATGCACAATCACTCTAGCATCTATCAATCAATTTGCGATGACTAGGTCATCTATATATGAGTATATTGACTGAGGAGTCAAATGAGAACATTTGATCGTAGGTCATACTCATCGTTTAAGCACAAGTGGGTTGCCACTTTTACATAGAGAATTGTTGTGTTCACACCATTAGAGATGCTTTAGCTCAATTGATTAGAGTAAAGCTCCCCCTAGATGTGATATCCCCTCTAAGAGGGATGAACTAACCTTGGGTTTTGTCGATGATGACTTCATGTAGGTGTTAAAGATGTAGATGCTCAATGTTGATGTAGATCATTTGGAGCAATCCATTAGAGTGAGTTGCATATTCAATACCTACACGGGTTAGTCCCACAAGGAACAAACAAGGATATACCTAGACATAGAGTGATGTTCACATAGGATGATGTCCATGAAAGCATTAGGTTACCTTGTCCCTTGTCTTACCAACAAGAGGATTTGTGACTCCTTGAACTAGTGCAAGATGTGGAAGTTATTTGCACTTGTCCTCGCCAAAATGATATAAGTGAAGTATGTTGGCGGGGACACCCTCAATAACTCTCTAGTTCTTCTTCTTCGGGATCCACACAATCTTGATGGGAATCCTTGGAGTTGTAGTCGTACTTGATGAAGCAGAACTTGATGTAGTCTTGGGAACCCACTTGTCCAATGCTTTGGAAGCTTCCTCAAATGCATCAATCTCCTCTTGAAGCTTGTCCTTGCCTTTTTGCTTGTGGTCTAGTGGAAGATCATCTTGAGCTTGTGTTCCTTGGAAAGAAGTAGGATCATACTTCTCTTGTTGAGGAACAAACTTTGTCTTGGGGTATTGATCTTCTTCCCACTCAACTCCATTGGCATTGAACTTTCGTTCAAAACCAACACCTTCATTCTTCCGGTGTATTCCTTGCTTGCATAGAATTTCCTCAAATTTCTTACTTCCGGCAAGGCTTTTGTAAACACCTTTCTCTATAATTCCCTTCAATGAGCTATTTTCTTGCTCAAGTGTATCTTGGCTAATAGAATCATTAGTGGAATCAAGAGAACTACTAGAAGCAACATCATTGGGTTTAGCATGATTATTGTTACTACTAGAAGAAGAATCTTTCTTACTCGTGTTGCTAGATTTAACTTGAGGCGTGTAAGTAGACAAGAGTAAACGCTTGGCAATGTAAGAAGAACTTTTCTTGCGAAGATCATCATTGATCGCTTTTAAGAACTCATGCTCTTGATCAAGGCTGAGCTTTTCGAAGCGTAACTTCTCATGAGTCTTTAAAAACTCTCGATGATTTTCCAAGGTAGTTTCATGAGCTAACTTAAGAGTGGTTAGTTCTTTAGTTAGACGCTCAATCTCCTTCTTATCATCATCATTCGTTTTATCTTGATTAGCATCATTAATAGCAAGTTCATCATAGTTTTCATCACTAGAATTGTCAACAAGTAAATCATCATCACCTAGCAAATCATCTTCATCACTATTGAAATCAACATACTCGGGGTGTGATACCTTTGGGCCTTTAGCCATGAAGCATCTTCCAATTCCTTCATTTGGTGACTCACATATGTCGTAGGAGTTGGTTGACACAAGTGCTAGACCGGCAACACCTTCATCTTGAGTATATTCGGAGTCGGAGTGATAACTTCTCTCGGAGTGATTGTCGGAGTCGGAGCCAGATACCCATTCACCAACACGAGCTTGATGTCTTCGTTTTGTGTAGCTCCTTGATGATTTTTCCTTCGTTTCTAAATCCTTGCTTCTCTGTGATGTTCTTTGTTCATAACGGTCATGTCTACTCCTTCTCTCTCTTGGTGGTGATTCTTCTCTCCTACTCCTTCTTTTGGAGAATCTTCTCTTCTTTTGTAGGGAGCCGTACACTCATTGGAGTAGTGTCCGGGTGTACCACAATTGTAGCAATTACGTTCACGACTTGAAGATCTTTTGTCATTGTAGGACCTTTACTTGGAACTTCTTTCCTTGCTTCTACCCTTGTAGAACTTGTTGAAATTCTTCACCATTAGGCTCAATTCTTCATTGAAGGCTTGTTTCTCACTTGATGATGTGGGAGCATCACATGAGGCTTTGTAAGCACCACTTGACTTGTTGTGGAGCACTTCCTTATCTTTAAGTGACATCTCATGAGCAACAATTCTTCCAATGACTTCCGTTGTCTTGAGATCTTTGTAATTGGGCATCATTTGGATCAATGTGCACACGGTATCATATTTTCCATCCAAGGCTCTTAGGATCTTCTTGATGATGAATCTATCGGTCATATTTTCACTTCCTAAGTCGACAATCTCATTTGTGATGAGAGCAAGCCTAGAGTACATTTCAGCGACACCTTCACCATCCTTCATTTTGAACCTGTCAAGTTGACTTTGAAGCACATCCAATTTGGATTCCTTGACGGAGTCGGTACCTTCGTGCATATCAATGAAAGTGTCCCAAATTTCATTTTCATTATCAAGACGGCTGATTTTGTTGAATTCTTCGGGGCACAATCCGTTGAAGAGAATATCACAAGCTTGAGCATTGTATTGCAGCATCTTCAACTCTTCCGCGCTAGCTTCATGGTTCGGTTCTCTCCCATCAAAGAATTCACCTTGTAAGCCAATGCACACAATAGCATAAACGGCGGGGTTATGTCCAAGAATATGCATTTTCATCTTACGCTTCCAACTAGTAAAATTAGTACCATCAAAGTAAGGACCTTGTGACGCCCCCGATTCGACCGTACACTAATCATACACGCAAACATGTACGATCAAGATCAGGGACTCACGGGAAGATATCACAACACAACTCTACAAATAAAATAAGTCATACAAGCATCATATTACAAGCCAGGGGCCTTGAGGGCTCGAATACAAGAGCTCAATCATAGAAGAGTCAGCGGAAGCAAACAATATCTGAGTACAGACATAAGTTAAACAAGTTTGCCTTAAGAAGGCTAGCACAAACTGGGATACAGATCGAAAGAGGCGCAGGCCTCCTGCCTGGGATCCTCCTAAACTACTCCTGGTCGTCGTCAACGGGCTGCACGTAGTAGTAGGCACCTCTAGTGTAGTAGTAGTCATCATTGACAGTGGCGTCTGGCTCCTGGACTCCAACGTCTGGTTGGAGCAATCGGGTATAGAAAGGGGGAAAAGAGGGAGCAAAGCAACCGTGAGTACTCATTCAAAGTACTCGCAAGCAAGGAGCTACACTACATATGTATGCATTGGTATCAAATGGAATAAGGGTATCATATGTGGACTGAACTGCAGAATGCCGGAATAAGAGGGGGATAGCTAGTCCTTTCGAAGACTACGCTTCGGGTAACCTCCATCTTGCAGCAGAAGGAGAGAGTATATGGTAAGTTCGCCAAGTAACATCGCATAGCATAATCCTAACCGATGATCCTCCCCTCGACGCCCTATGAGAGAACGACCACCGGTTGTATCTGGCACTTGGAAGGGTGTGTTTTATTAAGTATCCAGTTCTAGTTGTCATAAGGTCAAGGTACAACTCCGGGTCGTCCTTTTACCGAGGGACATGGCTATTCGAATAGATCAACTTCCCTGCAGGGGTGCACCACATAACCCAACACGCTCGATCCCATTTGGCCGGACACACTTTCCTGGGTCATGCCCGGCCTTGGAAGATCAACACGTCGCAGCCCTACCTAGGCACAACAGAGAGGTCAGCACGCCGGTCTAAATCCTATGGCGCAGGGGTCTGGGCCCATCGCCCATTTCACACCTGCACGTTGCGTACGCGGCCGATGAGCAGACCTAGCCTCCCTTATACAAGAGTAGGCGTTCCAGTCCAACCCGGCGCGCGCTGCTCAGTCGCTGACGTCATGAAGGCTTCGGCTGATACCACGACGTCGAGTGCCCATAATTGTCCCCGCGTAGATGGTTAGTGCGTATAGGTCAGTAGCCAGACTCAGATCAAATACCAAGATCTCGTTAAATGTGTTATTTTGAAATAACCGCGAACGCCGACCAGGGCCAGGCCCACCTCTCTCCTAGGTGGTCTCAACTTGCCCTGTCGCTCCGCCACAAAGTAACAGTCGGGGGCCGTCGGGAACCCAGGCCCACCTCTACCGGGATGGAGCCATCTACCCCTTCAGCCCCCATCTCCGAACAGTATCATAAGTAATGTAACAGTATCAAGTATATAGCATATGCCTGTGATCACCTCCCGAAGTGATCACGGCTGAAAGCACAAGTGCTCCCAAGGTGGTTTTGATAATTGATGACAACATATCTCTTGTTGGACTAACATTTCGATCTAGCATGTTTTAGATAAGTTCAACAATGGAGTGGCATGGACTAAAGGTTGTGGGAACTCCTTCAAGATGCTAAGGACAAAGGATTGGCTGAAGCTTCAAGCTCAAGACTCCTCATTTTACATTTTAGTGATCCAAGATCACATTGAGTCTTTAGGAAAAGCCAATACTATCAAGGAGGGATGAGGTGTTGCTTAATGAGCCTCTTGCTTCATGTGCTTAGTGATATGCTCCAAAACCCTCAGCTACTTTCCCACTTCCACATATGACCTAAACCCTAAGCCAAACTCGGTCCTACCGATTCTTCCTATCCGGCGCCACCGAGTTTTACTTGTCATAAGCCACTGCCAAACCCTAATCAGTTCGGCCTCACCGATGGGATCTCGGTCTCACCGAGATGGGCTTGCAAACTCTCTTTTACCCATTGCAATATTCTCGGTCCCACCGAGATATGCAATCGGTTCCACCGAGTTTACTTGGCCAAATCTCAGTTTCACTTATTACCCAAATCGGTCCCACCGAGTTTGAGTAATCGGTCAAACCGAGTTTTGGATTTACCCTAACCCTAGCACATCGGTCCCACCGAGTTGATCCAGTCGGTCCCACCGAAATCTCTAACGGTCACTAGGTTTACCTTTTCGGTCCAACCGAGTTTGTTGATTCGGTCCCACCGAGATTGGAAAATTGTGTG
This sequence comes from Triticum urartu, assembly GCF_056163025.1. Classification (NCBI taxonomy): domain Eukaryota; kingdom Viridiplantae; phylum Streptophyta; class Magnoliopsida; order Poales; family Poaceae; genus Triticum; species Triticum urartu. The sequence continues at coordinate 173,786,127 of NC_141874.1, read as the reverse complement.
TAACGGTTGGATTTTGTGTGGAGGCTATATATACCCCTCCACCTCCTCTTCATTCGATGAGAGAGCCATCAGAACGCATACACCATTCCAACTCATATGTTCTGAGAGAGAACCACCTACTCATGTGTTGAGACCAAGATATTCCATTCCTACCATATGAATCTTGATCTCTAGCCTCTCCAAGTTGCTTTCCACTCAAATATTCTTTCCACAAAATCCAAATCCTATGAGAGAGTTGAGTGTTGGGGAGACTATCATTTGAAGTACAAGAGCAAGGAGTTCATTACCTACACACCATTTGTTACTTCTTGGAGAGTGGTGTCTCCTAGATTGGCTAGGTGTCACTTGGGAGCCTCCGACAAGATTGTGGAGTTGAACGAAGGAGTTTGTAAGGGCAAGGAGATCGCCTACTTCGTGAAGATCTACCGCTAGTGAGGCAAGTCCTGTGTGGGCGATGGCCATGGTGGGATAGACAAGGTTGCTTCTTCGTGGACCCTTTGTGGGTGGTTGCTTCTTCGTGGACCCTTCGTGGGTGGAGCCCTGTGTGGAATCGCGCAACCATTACCCTTTGTGGGTGGAGCCCTCCGTGGACTCTCGCAACTATTACGCTTTGTGGGTTGAAGTCTCCATGAACGTGGATGTAGGATAGCACCACCTATCCGAACCACGGGAAAAACATCCGTGTCTCCAATTGCGTTTGATTTCTCCAAACCCTTCCCTTTACATTCTTGCAAGTTGCATGCTTTACATTCCGCTGCTCATATACTCTTTGCATGCTTGCTTTATATGTATTGTGTGTGTTGAAATTGTGCCTAAACTCCACTTAAACCGAAAAAGCTTAAAAATTGCAATTTTAGCATTAAGTGTCTAATCACCCCCCTCTAGACACATCTACTTCTAGATCCTACAAGTGGTATCAGAGCTTTGGTCTCCATTGCCTTGGTTTAATCACCATTGGAGGAAGATGGATGTGTCTACATTAGGGAGTCTTAGACATAGAGTTCCTATTCTTGATGGAGAGTATTTTCATGAGTGGAAAAATGAGATGCTTGTAATCTTCAATCAATATCATTTGAACAATTATATTGCTAGCCCTTGTGCATCTCATATTGATCCTTTGCATCCTACCCTAGATGAAGATATTGACATGATTCACAATCTTAGAACTATTGAGCTCATCATTAGAGGATTGCCCAAAAATTTGATTGCTAGTTTGCCTACTCAAAATTGTGCCTATACTATATGGAAATTTCTTGAGGAACGATTTCCCGATCATTCCTTGAAAACTTTGGATGAAATTCTCCATAAATCTATTGCCTTGAGTAAGATGAACTCTAGTGATCCTAGTTTTGGTAAATGTCTATTTGAACTTACCAATCTTAAGCATGCTAAAGGAGATGTTGGAATCATTAATGATATCATATTCAAAGCTATAAGAATTCATAAAAGTGACCACTTTGATGATCATTTATCTAATGAATTACCCTCTCTAGGAAATGATGAGTCACAAGATCATGATGATGATAGTGACTTCGATCTTGATAATGCAATAAGACATTTTGGTCTTATGGCAAATCTTCGGGAATATGAATCAGGAGGAAAGGAATGGGTTCTTGATAGTGGATGTACTGATCATATGACCGGAGATGAAGAGATGTTTCGTGAGCTTGCTGAAAATGACGGCCCTTGAAAATATGTCACCTTTGGTGATAATTCAAAGGGTAAAGTGGTTGGCCTTGGTAAGGTGGCCATCTCACATGATAGTTCCATTCAAAATGTCATGCTCGTTGAATCTCTTGGCTACAACTTACTTTCAGTATCTAGACTTGCTGATTTCGGTTTGAATGTCCTATTTATTGAGGTAGATTGCCAAGTATTTCGTCGAGACAATCATAAAATGGTCTTTACGGGTATGCGTAGAGGTGATCTTTACATTATCGATTTCTCTAAAAAGGCACAACCTAAAACTTGCTTTGTTGCTAAATCCTCAAAAGGTTGGTTGTGGCATAGACGACTAGGTCACGTTGGCATGAGAAACCTTGACAAGCTTATTAAAGGAAATCATATCCTTGGAGTCAACGGTGTCATATTTGATAAGGATAGACTTTGCAGTGCTTGTCAAGCAGGTAAACAGGTTGGAGGAAGACATCCCGTGAAGAACATCATGACCACAAGGAGGCCACTCGAGCTACTTCACATGGATCGTTTTGGTCCCAACGCCTACAAGAGTCTCGGTGGAAATTCTTTTGGTCTAGTTAGAGTTAATGATTTTTCAAGATTTACGTGGGTGTTCTTTCTTCATGACAAGTCGCAGGTCCAGAAGATCTTCAGAAACTTCGCTAGGAAGGCCCAAAATCAGTTTGATGTGAAGATCAAGAAGGTTCGGAGTGACAACGGAACGGAGTTCAAGAACGCAAATGTGGACACCTTTCTTGATGAAGAAGGGATTTCACACGAGTTCTCGGCTACGTACACACCTCAACAAAATGGAGTTGTTGAGAGGAAGAACCGGACGCTCATCAAAATGGCAAGAATGATGCTTGATGAATACAAGACGCCAAAGCACTTTTGGGCAGAAGCGGTTGAGACAGCTTGTCACGCAACAAATCGCTTATATCTTCACAAGCTACTCGGCAAGACGGCATACGAGCTTCTCACCGGTAACAAACCCCAAGTTGGATACTTTCGAGTATTCGGCTCAAAGTGCTACATTCTTGATAAGCATCGTCGTTCAAAGTTTGCTCCTAAATCTCATGAAGGTTTTCTACTTGGTTATGGCTCAAACTCTCACACTTACCATGTCTACAACAATTTCACCCGAAAGGTTGAAGAGACGGTAGATGTGAAGTTTGATGAATCTAATGGCTCGCAAGTAGAGCAATTGCCAATTGATGTAGGAGACAAAGACCCTTCAGAAGCAATTCAAGACTTGTCCATTGGCAAAATTCGTCCAACGGAGGTGAAGGAGAGTACTTCATCCGTCCAAGTGGAAGCTTCTACTTCACGACAAGGTGAACCAAGAATCGACACGGAAGCATCCACAAGTGGGACACACCAAGATGAAGAAAACGAGGAAATACGTCAAGATGAACATCAGCAACCTCCTTCTCCACCACGACAAGAGAACGACGACGTCAACAATGAAGAAGGCCAAGAAGAAGAACAAGATGAATAAGATGTTCAACGAAGACCCAAGCAAAAGCTCTCACGAGTTCGAGCAAGAATTGCCAAAGATCATCTCGTCGAGAAAATCCTCAATGATATACAAACCGGGAGAATCACTCGCTCAAAAACTCGTTTAGCTAACTTTTGTGAAAACTATTCATTCATCTCTAGCATTGAACCTATGAAGGTTGAAGAAGCATTGGAAGATCCGGATTGGATAAACGCTATGCATGAAGAGCTACATAATTTTGAGAGAAACCAAGTTTGGACATTGGTCGAGAAGCCCGACAACAACCACAACATCATTGGTACCAAATGGGTGTTTCGTAACAAGCAAGATGAAGATGGACAAGTGGTTCGCAACAAAGCACGTCTCGTCGCCCAAGGATACACACAAGTCGAAGGTATGGACTATGGTGAGACATATGCTCTCGTTGCTAGACTTGAGTCCATTCGCATCTTACTTGCCTATGCTAATCACCATAATATCACCTTGTACCAAATGGACATTAAAAGTGCTTTTCTAAATGGTGAAATAGAGGAGGAAGTTTATGTCAAACAACCTCCCGGCTTTATCAATCCTAAGAAACCAAATCATGTTTACAAACTTCACAAAGCTCTTTATGGTCTTAAACAAGCTCCTAGAGCATGGTATAAATGCTTGACCAAGTTCCTTACTACAAGTGGTTTTGAAATTGGTAAAATTGATTCTACTCTTTTTACTAAAAGGGTTAATGGAGAACTATTTGTATGCCAAATTTATGTTGATGATATCATATTTGGTTCAACTAACCCTCTCTTTAGTGAAAAGTTTGGAAAGCTAATGTCAGAGAAGTTTGAGATGTCTATGATGAGTGAACTCAAATTCTTTCTCGGGTTGCAAATCAAGCAAACTAAGGAAGGTACATTTGTCTCTCAAACAAAGTACACCAAGGACTTATTCAAGAAGTTCAATATGCAAGAATGCAAAGGTATGTCTACACCCATGCCTACTAGTGGACATAATGTTTAACCAAAGATGGTGAACCGGTTGATCAAAAGGTTTATCGCTCTATGATTGGTTCATTGTTATACCTATGTGCTTCACGTCCAGATATTATGCTAAGTGTGTGCATGTGTGCATGATATCAAGCTGCTCCTAAAGATTGTCATCTTAAGGCTGTGAAAAGGATAGTGAGATATTTAATCCATACACCAAATTTTGGCATTTGGTATCCTAAGAGGTCTTCTTTTGATCTTGTTGGCTATTCTGACTCGGATTATGCCGGAGACAAGGTTGATAGAAAGTCTACTTCGGGTACTTGTCAATTTCTTGGTAGATCTCTTGTGTCTTGGTCTTCCAAGAAACAAAACTCGGTATCCTTATCCACCGCCGAAGCGGAATACATTGCCGCTGGTTCATGTTGTGCTCAATTACTTTGGATGACCCAAACTCTTAAAGATTATGGGATTTATGTGAAACATGTTCCACTGCTTTGTGACAATGAAAGTTCTATCAAAATTGGTCATAATCCTGTACAACATTCTCGAACTAAGCATATTGAAGTTTGTCATCATTTCATTCGAGATCATGTTGCTAAGGGTGACATCAATCTTAAGCATGTTTGCACCGATAAGCAATTAGCGGATATATTCACTAAACCACTTGATGAGAAAGTGTTTTGCAGGTTGAGAGGAGAATTGAACATCATTGATGCTTCGAACTTGGAGTAGAAACTCCATTGGATACATGCAAGACATGAGCTTATGACTAATCCATGATATATCTCTTATGATAACTATCTTATGTCTTGGATATATTTACACCTTGCATGTTGTCTAACCCATGTAGGTGCTTGGTTGAATCTAATTCCATGAGATTGCGACTCACTCACACCTTGAGCAATCTCTACAAGACCAAGACTCTACACAATAGTGGTTGAAGACAAGGAAGCACAAAACCATTCAAACATATCCTTTGACAAATTCTATGTTAAGCCTCATGATTGTCATTTTTGGATACACAAGTGCTCTTCCTTGCAAGAACTAACCCATGTAGGTAGATGAACTCAAACTCCAAGTGGTGCTCCCAACTCTTGATGAGCTACATCAACCTTGAGCACCCACACAAGTTCAACTACATGAGCAAGAACCACACCACCACCCAAGGTATGTTATTCCATCTTAGAGAAGCTTTACTCCAAGACATGATTCAAAGCAACTCAACAAGATATGAATACATCAAGATGCTTAAACGAAAGATGGTAACCCCATTTTGAGCTTAAACGATGAGTATGACCTATGATCAAGTGTTCCCACTTGACTCCTAAGTCAATATACTCTAACATAGGTGACTATGTCACCGCCCAACTCTAGATGAAGCTCTCTTGTGTTCTTTCTTTGTGTTATTTCATTTGTCTCATGCATGTTTATTTTCTCTCTCCTTTTTTTCAAAAAAAACAAAAAAAACTTCATCTAGATCTTTCAGTTTCTTCTCTTTTCTCTTTGTTTTTGTTCTGCATTTTCTGCACTTAATTCCTTACAAATCCTTCAGGAAATTCATTGCAAATCCTTGTGAGATCCTACATGTCTAGTGAGCTGAGGTGACAAGTGTTTTTCTCTGTGTAAACTCGGTTTCACCGACTTGCAATTTTCGGTCCAACCGAATCTTTTCGGTACCACCAAAATGTGCCACTCGGTGCCACCAACTTTGCAATCAGAAAAACAAGATTGCCACTTGTTCTACATTTCTTCTGATCCAGCTCCACTCAATGAATCTTGTCCTCTACAAGCATCACAATTTTATCCTCTGCTTTGTGCTGAATCTCAAGGACCAAACCTAGTCGACGGATTCCAGGAAAAACCTTCTTGGAAATTGATGTCAAAGGGGGAGAAAGAGATCACATCAAAGCTCAAGGGGGAGAGAAAGTCTCAAGGATCCCAGATATTATTAAGAGGGAGAGAGAAATCTCCAGGGGGAGAGAATACTCAAGGATCCCAGATGCTTGATGTTCAAGAGGAGAGATACCACATGTCCTTTTGGGGGAAAGACATGTTCATATGTACTCATTTGAATTAAGTTCCATTTGTATCTTTCAGCAATGATTTTCTGTTCCCTATCTTCTCCCAATATCCCATGTAAGATTCAGGGGGAGCAAGACACCTAAGGGAAAGAAATCAGTCAAATTCATTGCATATCTTTATTCTTGGGGACATGTTGAATTCAATGTGGTACCTTGTACTCACTCTCTACATGTCATCCCAGTCTTGGTATTCTTGTGGTTTCTTTTGTTTGCTCTGGCTAGTGGATGTACCTGTGTTATCTAACCTTGTTTGTGCAGGTTCATTCCATCCTAAGCCAACTCAAGACCACAAGGTAAGTATATGCATCAAAATCATGAGTATGAGGAGTTCTTGCTTATGTACATACTGTTTGCAAGAAGGACTCATGAGCATGAAGGTATTTTCCTTGATAATCTTTTGCTCTGATGCATATGGCCAAGATGCATGTAACACATTGCCTACTCTGTCATGGTTATGCTCTCACATGCCTCTATATTTCATATTTACATGAGTGCATACATGTAGGGGGAGCCTATGCTTGTTACATGTCCTTCCAAAGCTTTACTTGCTGTTCTTTATATCTTTATCTAAAGCTTTGATGTATGTTGCCATCAATTACCAAAAAGGGGGAGATTGAAAGCACAAGTGCTCCCTAGGTGGTTTTGATAATTGATGACAACATATCTCTTGTTGGACTAACATTTCGATCTAGCATGTTTCAGATAAGTTCAACAATGGAGTGGCATGGACTAAAGGTTGTGGGAACTCCTTCAAGATGCTAAGGACAAAGGATTGGCTAAAGCTTCAAGCTCAAGACTCCTCATTTTACATTTTAGTGATCCAAGATCACATTGAGTCTTTAGGAAAAGCCAATACTATCAAGGAGGGATGAGGTGTTGCTTAATGAGCCTCTTGCTTCATGTGCTTAGTGATATGCTCCAAAACCCTCAACTACTTTCCCACTTCCACATATGACCTAAACCCTAAGCCAAACTAGGTCCTACCGATTCTTCCTATCCGGCGCCACCGAGTTTTACTTGTCATAAGCCACTGCCAAACCCTAATCAGTTCGGTCTCACCGATGGGATCTCGGTCTCACCGAGATGGGCTTGCAAACTCTCTGTTACCCATTGCAATATTCTCGGTCCCACCGAGATATGCAATCGGTTCCACCGAGTTTGCTTGGCCAAATCTCAGTTTCACTTATTACCCAAATCGGTCCCACCAAGTTTGAGTAATCGGTCAAACCGAGTTTTGGATTTACCCTAACCCTAGCACATCGGTCCCACCGAGTTGATCTAGTCGGTCCCACCGAAATCCCTAACGGTCACTAGGTTTACCTTTTCGGTCCGACCGAGTTTGTTGATTCGGTCCCACCGAGATTGGAAAACCATGTGTAACGGTTGGATTTTGTGTGGAGGCTATATATACCCCTCCACCTCCTCTTCATTCGATGAGAGAGCCATCAGAACGCATACACCATTCCAACTCATATGTTCTGAGAGAGAACCACCTACTCATGTGTTGAGACCAAGATATTCCATTCCTACCATATGAATCTTGATATCTAGCCTCTCCAAGTTGCTTTCCACTCAAATCTTCTTTCCACAAAATCCAAATCCTATGAGAGAGAGTTGAGTGTTGGGGAGACTATCATTTGAAGCACAAGAGCAAGGAGTTCATTACCTACACACCATTTGTTACTTCTTGAAGAGTGGTGTCTCCTAGATTGGCTAGGTGTCACTTGGGAGCCTCCGACAAGATTGTGGAGTTGAACCAAGGAGTTTGTAAGGGCAAGGAGATCGCCTACTTCGTGAAGATCTACCGCTAGTGAGGCAAGTCCTGTGTGGGCGATGGCCATGGTGGGATAGACAAGGTTGCTTCTTCGTGGACCCTTTGTGGGTGGTTGCTTCTTCATGGACCCTTCGTGGGTGGAGCCCTGTGTGGACTCGCGCAACCGTTACCCTTTGTGGGTGGAGCCCTCCGTGGACTCTCGCAACCGTTACCCATTGTGGGTTGAAGTCTCCATCAACGTGGATGTAGGATAGCACCACCTATCCGAACCACGGGAAAAACATCCGTGTCTCCAATTGCGTTTGATTTCTCCAAACCCTTCCCTTTACATTCTTGCAAGTTGCATGCTTTACATTCCACTGCTCATATACTCTTTGCATGCTTGCTTGATATGTATTGTGTGTGTTGAAATTGTGCCTAAACTCCATTTAAACCGAAAAATCTTAAAAATTGCAACTTTAGCATTAAGTGTCTAATCACCCCCCTCTAGACACATGTACTTCTAGATCCTACAACGGCCCAGTAGTATAGCATGGCAGACGGACAAGAGCGTAGGGCCACTGATGATAATCTAGCATCCTATACTAAGCATTTAGGATTGCAGGTAAGGTATCAATAGTTGTAGCAACAATGATAGGCTATGCATCAGAATAGGATTCACGGAAAGCAGTAGCATGCTACACTACTCTAATGCAAGCAGTATAGAGGAGAGTAGGCGATATTTGGTGATCAAGGGGGGGCTTGTCTGGTTGCTCTGGCAAGAGAGAGGGTTCATCAACACCGTAGTCGTACTGGGTAGCAGCGGCGTCGGCTCGGTGTCTAGCGAGAGAAGAGGGGGAAGAAACAATAAATATAATGCAAACAAATGCATGACGATGCATGACATGACAAAGCATGATGCTAGGTGTGCCCTAACGCGATACGAGGTGGTACCGGTGAAGGGGAAAACATCCGGGAAAGTATTCCCGGTGTTTCGCATTTTCGGACAAATGAACCGGAGGGGGAAAGTTGTAGTTTTGCTATGCTAGGGACGCGTGGCTGACAAACGGACTGCGTATTTGGATTCGTCTCGACGTTCTGAGCAACTTTCATGTACAAAGTATTTTGATCCGAGTTATAGATTATTTTATATGATTTTTCAAACTTTTAAAGTTTTTCTAAAATTATTTATTAATTTGAATTAAAACAGGATATACTTTTCATACCCACTAAGGGCTAGCCACAGTCAATGACATGTGGGGCCAGGGGACTAGGTTGACCCAGTCAAATGTCCAGTCAGCAGTTGACTAGTCAACTGTTGACTGGTCAAACCTGGATAGTGGGGCCCAGCTGTCATTCTCACAGTTTTAACATTTTCTTTTAAAAAAATATTTAGAGGTGGGTACTTAAATTAGTTTATATTTAAACTAAGTTAATTGCCTTGGGCCCACGGGTCAGTGGCAGTTTAGGGGTTTTTAGTTAGTGGCAAATGATGCCTCGTTAGCAGGTTAAGGCGACTAATCGCCTGGGTTAACAAGGGACGGCGGCGGTGACCATCCGGCCAACTCCGGCGTCGGCCAGGCGCGTGACTAGGGGCGCTTGAAAGCCCTTGGCGTGGCGTAGCGGATGGTGGTCGCGGTAGGTGTGGGGGCAGTCTGCTGCGGTGCCGGCGTCGAGGCGAGCGGCGGCCGGAGCGGGCGTGGTTGCCGGCACGCGAGGCGGGCAGAGGCAGCTGCGGGGCGGCTGCAGGCGAAGGCGGCTAAGGCGTAGGCGGCGGCCACGCGAGCCGAGGACACGCGGGAGCAGCGGCGGTGAGGCGGCCATGGCTAGCAGCGGTGAGCGCGGCCGCGGCAACAAAAGGCGGCAACGACGGTAGTGGGAGGCACCGGAGGTAGTGGTGGGCAGCAGTAGCAGGAGAAGGCGCGGCCGGAGAATCTGGAGCGCGGGTGAGTGCGAGCTCACCGGGGGCTAGCCGCGACGAGGCACGCGAGGGCGAGCGCCTGGGCGCGGGGACGGTGCGGTTGGTGAGCGCGAGCGGTGCACACGGGCGATGGCTACGGCGGGAGACAGAGGAAGGAAAGAGGGGGGGTGGACGTAGCTCATTGCGAGGGAGCTCGTGGGTGTGCTCGGAACCGCGGGGAGGCACCAGTGGTGGAGATCGATGGCGATGGCACCGTGGCCGTGGACGAAGGAGTCGATGCGGGCGTTGCTGAGGTGGTCTCCCGGCCCTGATCAAGCAGTGTAGGCGTCGAAGACGAGGACGTCGGTCCTCTTGGGCTCCAGAGGACGACGAATGGTGGCCGTTGGCCACGCCAATGGAGGTGTTGCGATGGCGACAACACTCGGTGGAGGGGCGGACAAGGTGAGCGGAGAGGTAGTGGGTGAGGAGGAAAAGATCTCTAGGGGGATGACGAGGTCGAGGGGGCTCGCCCTTATCCCCTCGGTGGTGTAGTGGTGCGCGGGGTTGAGCGCCTGCGGCCATGGCGCCGCGGCCTTCTCCTGTAGCTGGAGGGGGGAAGAAAAGCTGCGGTTGTTGGGCTGGGCTGCACTGTGTGCGCCTAGAGCCCAGTCCAACAGTGCGCTCTGTTTTCTTTTCCCTTTTTATTTTATTTTATGTTCTCCTTTTTTTGTTTCTATTTACTTTAGTTTTATAAATTATAAATATTTCACTATAATTAGTTTTGTAAAATATGCCACTGCCACAAAAGTTTGGCAACTTTAATTAAATTAGTTAGAATATTTTACTATTAAAAAGGTATTTAAATAATAGTTTAAGCCTCTGATTTAATTGCTTTAGTGTATTTAAGTAATTTACAAAAAGATGATTTATCCACCAATATACTTATGAATTATTTGTCATAGTTTGTACTTTTTAGTTTTGAATTTTGAAAACTTTAAATTTTTACTTTGATTTAAATTTGAATATGAACCGGCTTTGACTCGAGTGAGATTAGCAACAGTAATGATGGTGACCTGGCACTATTACCAGGGGATTACTGTAGCTTAATTATCCGGGCGTCACAGACCTCTATGGTGGTAATTTCCCTCGCTAGACGCCATACTCTCCTAGGTTGTGAAACCAAGGCTATGATCACCAAAAGCTATGGAATCAAGGCAAATGGAGACCAAAGCTATGATACCACTTGTAGGATCAAAGGTATGTCTATAGGGGGGTGATTAGACTACTTGACCAAATAAAAATTTAGCCTTTTCCCAATTTTAAGTCTTGATAGATTTTAGCAACTTAGCACTAGTAAAGTAAATAACCTACACATGCAAGTCTAAGAGTATAGCAGCGGAATGTAAAACATTGCACATGAAGGTAAAGGGAGGAGTTTGAGGGAGCAAACGCAATGTAGACACGGCGATTTTTGGCATGGTTCTGATAGGTGGTGCTATCGTACATCCACATTGATGGAGACTTCAACCCATGAAGGGTAACAGTTGCGCGAGTCCACGGAGGGCTCCACCCACAAAGGGTCCATGAAGAAGCAACCTTGTCTATCCCACCATGTCCATCGCCCACGAAGGACTTGCCTCACTAGGGTAGATCTTCACGAAGTAGGAAATCTCCTTGCCTATACGAACTCCTTGGTTCAACTCCAAAATCTTGACGGAGGCTCCAGAGTGACACCTAACCAATCTAGGAGACACCACTCTTCAAAAGGTAATAGATTGTGTGTTGATGATGAACTGCTTGCTCTTGTGCTTCAAATGATAGTATCCCCAACACTCAACTCTCTCTCATAGGATTGGATTTGGTAGAAAGATGATTTGAGTGGAAAGCAACTAGGGAAGGGCTAGAGATCAAGATTTATGTGTTTGGAATGGAATATCTTGACCTCAACACTAGTGTAGGTGGTTCTCTCTCAGAAAATGTATGAGGGAAGTGTAGGCATGTTCTGATGGCTCTATCTACGAATGAAGAGTGGGTGGAGGGGTATATATAGCCTCCACACAAAATCTAACCGTTACACACAATTTACCAAACTCGGTGGGACCGAATTAGAGAACTCGGTCAGACCGATTTAGTTCATAATGTGAACGTTAGGATTTTCGGTGGGACCGACATGTCAACTCGGTGGGACCAATTCTATTAGGGTTAGGGCATAACGTAATCTCGGTGAGATCGATTACACAAACTCGGTGGGACCGATTTTGCTAACAAACAAACAGAGAGTTGGTCAGGCAAACTCGGTGGGACCGATTCGCTCATTTCGGTTGGACCAAAACGTTACGAAGGGGAAACAGAGAGTTTGTATTATGAACTCGGTGGGACCGATCGCTCATCTTGGTTAGACCGAAACATTATGAAGGGAAACAGAGAGTTTGCAATCCCATCTCGGTGAGACCGAGATCCCTATCGGTAAGACCGAAGTGACTAGGGTTTTGTGGCAGTGGCTATGTCAACTGAACTCGGTGGCGCCGGATGGAAAGTTTCAATGGGGCCGAGTTTGACTTTTGGTTTGGGACATATGTGGATATGAGAAAGTGGTTGAGGGTTTTGGAGCATATCACTAAGCATTTTGAGCAAGTAACCCATTAAGCAACACCTCATCCCCTTTTAATAGTATTGGCTTTTCCTATGGACTAAATGTGATCTTAGATCACTAAAAGGTAAAATGTAGAGTCTTGAGCTTGAGATTGAGCCAATCTTTTGTCCTTAGCATTTCGAGGGGTCCACATTTCTAATCCATGCCATGCCAATCATTGAGCTTTCCTGAAATATTTATCTTGAAATAGTATTAGCTCAATGAGCTATATGTTGTTAGGAATTACCAAAACACCCAGGGATAGTTGCACTTTGAAATTCACACCACACTAACCATTGATACTTATGAGTTCTTGATCTGTAATCCAGTGGTGTCGTGAAGCTGCCAACTCCTTCACAATGTCATTTCCTGCCATGTCTTAACCTGAAAAATACCATATTGTGTTAATTCTATTTTAAACTGTGTCACTTTATTCGTCGGTAAGAAATGAGATGAATTGCCAGCACTGATACTTATATGTGCAAAACCTGTCATCTTTCTGCTTGTTTATCTTTCAAAGTGAAGAGGGTATAAGTGTCAAACAAGCGCAGTCTCATCAGCTTGCTCAACTGCTTGCGCCGCAGCTCCCGAGCAGGGCTAACCTTTCTTGAACTCTATTGAAGTGTTGTTAGTTTTGTATATTATTTTGTCAGCGTGTTTATTTGCACTGGTGGCAATCTTTGATGCCCGGTGTATGTAATCTGCTGTTTACTTGTGCTTTATTATCATAGTGGCGAATTTTGATGCCCAGTGGATGTAGTATGCTGTAATTTCTTTATTGTATAGTCTAGGTTTTTTCTTATTCATGATGCCGCAGTTATTTTACTGTATATATATCCTGTCTTCGTAGTAAACCGGCCAAACCATAAAATTACGGTACATAACCGGGCCGTCATGCAAATCACTATGTATGATCCGCATCCTGGGCCCAGTCATCTGGTCCGTTAACAGGCCTAAATGTAAACTAGCCCACTAGTACATTCAGGCCTTTAATAGGCCGAGTATACGATCGGTCCTATGTTCGCAAGAAAACTCAATGGGCTTTTAGTAGGCTAAAAAGTAGGTTGGGCCTGAAACATGCCGAACAGCTCACGGGCCGGCAGCAGGCCAAAATAGACCCCGGCCCATGATTGTGCCAATCACATCACGGGCGTTAACAGGCCAAAATTGTCTCGGTCCTTGTTTGGCCCAATCATATTATCGGCTGTGAGCAGGCCGAATGCAAATCGGGCCGTAGTTAGGCCCAACTATATGACGAGCTTTTAAGAGGCCAAAATAAATATAGGGCCAAAATGTTAAACTGGCCTTTAACAGGCTGAAACTAATATCAGGCCGAGTTACTAAATGGGACTTTAGCAAGTGGGCCCAAAAGCATAGCGTTCAGTTGACAGGCTGAATCTGATATGGGCCATAATTTAGCCCAAACCCTCTTAAAGGACTGGATCTGATTTCGATCGTAATTTGGCCCAAAACATGGTAGGCTTTTAATGGGTCGGATCTCATATGGGCCTTTATTAGGCCCAGAACGTGGCAGGCTGTTAATGGGCCGGATCAAATATGGGCCAACATTTGGCCCAAAAGATGGTAGCCTGTTAATGGGCCGGACCACTAGTGTCCTCAAAATCTTGTGGGCCTTTAGCAGGGCCGATCCATTATGGTCGGCAAAATATCATGGGCCTTTAGCTGGGCCGGCGCATTATGGTCCGCAAAATCTTGTGGGCCTTTAGTTGGGCCGGCCCATTTAATCTTTATGGGCCACTTTTGGGCCGGTCCACGTGTCAAAATATCATAGGCGCATCTTGCCCATTGGATGAGTGACGCCTGTGCCAACGTGGAGCTGACATGTGGTTTCGTCAGCCAATGAGAATTTTATGCGTGGAAAATCAACATTGGTCATGGTATTAGCGGGTTATCAGATCCAAAACCGGATCTGATAGCTTAACGACGACCCGTTATGGTGGATGCCACATGTCGGTCACCCTTGACGAAAGCACTTCCATGACGCGGCATTTATCATCATGGAAGTGAGCACTTCTATGATGATAATTTTGGTAATGTCATGGAACACTTCTACGACATCACAGGTATGACTATCTTGATTCTATCATAAAATCATCATGGATATACATGCATGACAGAAAACATGACCTACTGTGACAAACACGTATCATCACGGAAGTGTATGCTTTTGCAGTGTTACTAATGCTCATAGTAGAGCCTGGGTATTTGATACTGGTTCGGTTGCTCATATTTGTAACTTGAAATAGGAGCTGCAGAATAAACGAAGATTGGCTAAGACGAGGTGATGATGCGCATCGGGAATGGTTCCAAAGTCGATGTTATCGCCGTCAGCACGCTACCTCTACATCTACCTTTGGGATTAGTTTTAAACCTCAATAATAATTATTTGGTGCCAGAGTTGAGCATGAACATTATATCTAGATCTTGTTTATTGTGAGATGGTTATTCATTTAAATCAGAGAATAATGGTTTTTCTATTTATATGAGTAATATCTTTTATGGTCATGCACCCTTGATGAATGGTCTATTCTTGTTGAATCTCGGTCGTAGCGATACACTTATTCATAATATTAATGCCAAAAGATGCAAAGTTGATAATGATAGTGCAACATACTTGTGGCACTGATGTTTAGGTCATATTGCTATAAAGTGCAAGAAGAAACTCCATGCAAATGGACTTTTGGAATCACTTGATCATGAATCATTTGATACTTGCGAACCATGCCTCATGGGCAAGATGACTAAAACTCCGTTCTCCGGTTGAGTGAACTTGTTCCTTGGGTCCGCCATCTATAGAGTAGAAATGGAGAAGAGTTAGAAATGAGTAGAGAATATTATCATGTGGCTTTTCCTAGTGGTCGTGTCCTGCTGTCAACCTATGCTCTGATACCATCTTGTAGCGACCCGATCCCAATGGACCGTAGTCTCTGTGCTTATGTGTCATCCCTAGATCGGTATTGCTGACACACACAGTACTCGAGGATTAATAACAGAGTTCAAACACACACTTATTACATCGAGTGTCTCAAAAAGATAACGTATTACAATAATATGGCTGAAGGCCATCTAAATAAGATAGCTGTGGAAGCATCGAAGATAAATGATTCCATCCAACTCCACGGCAATACTGAGTGCATGACAACGACCTATTGCACCTTACTCTTCGTCTGAAAATTCTGCAACATGATACATTGCAGCCGTGTAGGTCAGCACATGGAATATGCTGGCAACATAACACTATAGAGCAATGAACAAAATAACAACTATCACTACATGCATATTTGGCTGGTGGAGGCTCTACGGTTATCATTTGCATAAAACTAATTTTTTTCCTACAACAAAGGAATATATTTTATTTAACTACAAAGTTTATGTCATTATTGAGAAGGTTCCTCCAACTCAATCCCAAAATAATAATTATAACCCAAAAATTTCATTAAGCAAAGTGATGAGATCAAATCAATAATTCAAGTACCAGATACTCAAGATGTCCATAACCGGGGACATGGCTAACCATGATTATTTTATACACTCTACAAAGGTTTGCGCACTTTTCCCCACAAGACTTAACCACATCCAAGATCAGAAGATCGAGACATAGTCTTTCTGAAGCATAAACTCTTTACTCTGGGTAGACAGTACCACCTACTTTCCCCTACATCTGCTAGCCTACCACTGAAAGAGGTCACACAACTTACTCAACTATGCCAGAGCCCATAATGGCTTGTGGATGCACACAAAAGTTTCTAGCATGAATAATCTTATGATCCCTTTGAGCCTGGGTGGCAAACCATAGGATGATCACATGGGTACTTCGGGATATCCTAGGACAACACTGGATTGCTCCAGGTGCCCACAACCAATCCACCCATATGTGTATTAAAGTAGCCACCTTAAATTTCCCTTAGTTATAAATAACTCTCACAACTTTCATGAATCTCACAAACCAATCCACGTCTATGAGCATAGCAAAGTAGTGCAATCATAATGCAGTAACACCCAGGGTTTGAATATAAGACAATGGGTTCCAACCTCATCAACTACTTCCCAAATACCCACATGTTATCAAATACTACTCATGCAATGTTTGAGGGTTGAAACTAATGCATAAAAACTGGGTAATGAAGGGGTATGATCAAAGTGTTACTTGTCTTGCGGACGATCAGAAAACCCTAGAGATTCATAGTAGCACGCCTCGCACTCTGGAAACTCTATTGTGAACAAACAATAGCATACATAAGCACTCAAGCATAAGATGCAAAGGTAAAACCAAAAGAAAATATCCAAACAAAAAGTTCAAGTGAAGAGCTTCGATTTGCAAAAGGAATCAATCAAATCGGAGTTACGAAGCCCAAACTACGATCAAAAAAAGTTCAAATTCAAATCTGCTTGAAACCAAATTTAAAATTTTCAAAATCATGTTCAAGTTGTTTATCTGGATAGAGGGAAATAAGACGAAGATTTTAGCGTCGGTTTCACTAGATTTGGATAAACGAGCAAAAGGTAGTGAGGGTTTGAAGATCAGGGACTAATTTGTGATGAAAATAATTACGGATGGGTCCCTGGCTGAAAATTAAACTAAAAGAAAAATCTAACGAACGAACGTTTGCTAACAGAAACTAACGAACGAATTCATTCGATAAACGAATGAATCGGGTGAACGTTCACTATTTAACAAAACCTAATTAATAAACCGAAAAAACGATCTTTTAAAAAACAGATCTTTAAAAAAACAGTCGGGTCTTATTACGGTTTATACCGGTTCGGGGAAGAGAAACCGGCGGCGGCGCGGTGCTCTGGCGAGACAGTGGCAGCGGCGGTGGGCGGCGTCGGCGGGGCTAGGCGGCATGGCAGCGGGGCTACGTGGCGGCGGTGCGGTGGCGCGGCGCGGGTGGCGACGCGCGGGGCGGCGACGGCGTGCGGCGGGCGGGTTGAGGAGGTGAGGGGCGGCGGCGGTGGCTATTTAAAGGACGGGAGGGGCGACGGCGGCTTGGGGAAGGGGCGAGGCCAAGGCGGAGTCGGGGCGGGACTCCGGCGAGGCGTGCGGAAGCCGGTCTCCCACACTCGGGGAAGGCGGCAGTGGCAAGTTGGGCCTTGGCCTGGCTCGGCTGGGCCGGCCCAGTCGGCGCGCAAAACCTTTTTTTTAATAATTTCGCAGCACAGAAAAATCCAAAAAAACAAAATAAAAAAATCCTAAAATCCCAAAAATAATGTTCATGGTCCTCTCCTAATATTTAGGACCACGTGAACATTTTTCTGGGCTAAAATGCAGTTTTTAAAAAATGAAATTTTCCCCTAATTTAACCGAATAAAATATCAAATAAAATTCAAATAAAAATATTTCTTATTCAAAATTAAATTTCCATTATTTCCTCGCTGTTTTGAAGAAGTCATATTATCTTCTCTCATTATTTTATTTATTTTGAAATAAATGGAAAAATAATTTCAAATAAAAATCACCTTGATCCAATTTACCAATTTTTGAAAATTCAAAAATGGAATTTTATGAAAACCTCCAACTCTCTCACATGGTCCTTGAGTTGCTTAAGGTCTCAAGGATCAAAATGTCCAAATAAACCAAATTCAAAAATGCTCAAATCATGGATGCATATGATGACGTAATGATTAACATCCAAGTTGAAAATTGGGATGTTACAGATCTGATCGCGGAGGCGAATATTTGAGTGATGCGTTTGGTCTTCATTTAAAACAATGTGGAATTGTTTCACAACTCACACCACCTAGAACACCATAGCGTAATGTTGTGTTTGAACGTCTTAACCGTACTTTATTAGATATGGTGTGTTCTATGATGTCTCTTACCGATTTACCACTATCATTTCGGGGTTATGCATTAGAGATAGCCGCATTCATGTTAAATAGGGCAACGTCTGAATCCGTTGAGATGACACCGTATGACGTATGGTTTGGCAAGAAACCCAAGCTGCCATTTCTTAAAGTTTGGGGATGCGACACTTATGTCAAAAGGCTTCAGCCTGATAAGCTCGAACCCAAATCGGAGAAGTGCGTCTTTATAGGATACCCTAAGGAAACTATTGGGTACACCTTCTACCAAAGATCTGAAGGCAAGATCTTTGTTGCCAAGAATGGGTCCTTTCTAGAGAAGGAGTTTCTCTGGAAAGAAGTGAGTGGGAGGAAAGTAGAACTTGATGAGGTAATTGTACCTTCTATCGAATTACAAAGTAGCACATCAGAGAAAATTGTTCCCATGATGCCTATACCAACTGGAGAGGAAGATAATGATGATGATCATGAAACTTCGGATCAAGTCACTACTGGACCTTGTAGGTCGACCAGAACACATACCGCACCAGAGTGGTACGGTAATCCTGTCCTGGAAGTCATGTGATTAGATCATGGCGAACCTACAAACTATGAAGAAGTTATGATGAGCCCAGATTCCGATAATTGGCTTGAGACCATGAAATCTAAGATAGCATTCATGTATTAGAACAAATTATGGACTTTGGTGGACTTGCCCGATGACCGGCAAGCCATTGAGAATAAATGGATCTTCAAGACGAGGACAGACGCTTATGGTAATGTCACTATCTATAAAGCTCAACTTGTCACAAAAGGCTTTCGACAAGTTCAAGGGGTTGACTACGATGAGACTTTCTCACCCTTAGCGATACTTAAGTCTGTCTGAATCATGTTAGCAATTGCCGCATTTTATAATTATGAAATCTGGCAAATGGACGTCAAAACTGCATTCCTTGTTGGATTTCTTAAAGAAGAGTTGTATATGATGCAACCATAAGGTTTTGTCGATCCTAAAGGTGCTAACAAAGTGTGCAAGCTCCAGCGATCCATCTATGCACTGGTGCAAGCATCTCGGAGTTGGAATATATGCTTTGATGATGTGATCAAAGCATATGGTTTTATACAGACTTATGGTGAAGCCTGTTTTTACAAGAAAGTGAGTGCGAGCTCTGTAGCATTTCTGAAATTATATGTGGATGACATATTGTTGATTGGAAATGATATAGAATTTCTGGATACTTGAATAAGAATTTGTTAATGAAAGACCTTAGTGAAGATGCTTATATATTGGGCATCTAGATCTATAGGGATAGATCAAGATGCTTAATAGGACTTTCACAAAGCACATACCTTGACAAAGTTTTGAAGAAGTTCAAAATGGATCAGTCAAAGAAAGGGTTCTTGTATGTGTTACAAGGTGTGAAATTGAGTCAGACTCAAAGCCCAACCACAGCAGAAGATAGGGAGAAAATGAAAGTCATTCCCTATGCCTCAGCCATAGGTTCTATCATGTATGCTATGCTGTGTACCATACCTGATGTGTGCCTTGCCATAAGTTTGGCAGGGAGGTACCAAAGTAATCCAGGAGTGGATCACTGGACAACGGTCAAGAACATCCTAAAGTACCCGAAAAGGACCAAGGATATGTTTCTCGTTTATGAAGGTGACGAAGAGCTCGTCATAAATGGTTACATCGATGCTAGCTTTGACACGGATTCGGGTGACTCTAAGCCACAAACCGGATATGTATCTGTATTGAATGGTGGAGCTGTTAGTAGGTGCAGTTCCAAGCAGAGCATCATTGCGGGATCTACGTGTGAAGCAGAGTAGATAGCTGCTTCGGAAGTAGCACATGAAGTAATCTGGATGAAGGGGTTCATATCCAATCTGGGTGTAATACCTAGTGTGTCGGGTCCAATGAAAATCTTTTGTGACAACACTAGAGAAATTTCCTTAGCGAAGGAATCCAGGTTTCACAAGAGAGCCAAACACATCGAGAGACTCTTCAAGTTCATTCGTCAAAAGGTCAAGGATGGAGACATAGAAATTTTCAAAATACATACGGATATGAACGTAGCAGACCCATTGACTAAGCCTCTTCCATGAGCAAAACATGATCAGCACCAAGACTACATGGGTGTTAGATTCATTACAATGTAATCTAGATTATTGACTCTGGTGCCAGTGGGAGACTGATGGAAATATGCCCTAGAGGCAATAATAAAGTTGCTATTATTATATTTCCTTATTCATGATAAAGGTTTATTATTCATGCTAGAATTGTATTTATCAGAAACTTAAATACATGTGTGGATACATAAACAAATATTGTGTCCCTAGTAAGCCTCTAGTAGACTAGCTCATTGATCAAAGATGGTTAAGGTTTCCTAACCATGGACATGTGTTGTCACTTGATAACGGGATCACATCATTAGGAGAATGATGTAATGGACAAGGCCCATCAGTTAGCTTAGCATATGATCGTTCAGTTTATTGCTATTGCTTTCTTAATGTCAAACACATATTCCTTCGACTATGAGATCATACAACTCCTGGATATCAAAGGAATACCTTGTGTGCTATCGAATGTCACAACATAACTGGGTGATCATAAAGATGGTCTACATGTATCTCCAAAGGTGTCTGTTGAGTTGGCATGGATCAAGATTAGGATTTGTCATTCCATGTATCAGAGAGGTATCTCTGGGCCCTCTCGGTAATGCACATCACAAGAAGCTTGCAAGAAAAATGACTAAGGAGTTAGTTATGAGATGATGTATTACAGAACAAGTAAAGAGACTTGCCAGTAACGAGATTGAAATAGGTATGAAGATACCGATGGTCGAATCTCAGGCAAGTAACATATCGGCAGACAAAGGGAATTACGTATGTTTTCATATGGTTTGACTGATAAAGATCTTAATAGAATATGTAGGAACCAATATGGGCATCTAGGTTCTGCTATTGGTTATTGACTGGAGAGGCATCTCGGTCATGTCTACATCATTCTTGAACCCATAGGGTCCGCACGCTTAACGTTCGTCGATGATATAGTATTATATGAGTTATGTGATTTGGTGACCAAATGTTGTTCGAAGTCCAGGATGAGATCACGGGCATGACGAGGAGCTCTATGATGGTCCAGAGGTAAAGATTGATACATAGGACGATGCAATTTGGTCATCAGAAATGTTTGGAGTGTATCGGGTAGTCATCGGATCACCGGAAGGGGTTCCGGGAAGCCCCAACAGGTTAATGGACTTATGGGCCAAGAGGGGGGACACACCAGCCCACAAGTGGCTGGCGTGCCCCTTCCCTTGGCCGTCGGCCCTATGGATGGAAAGGGTGGAGGGCTAGCCCCTCTTTCCTTCCCTCCACCTAAGACGAAGGAAAGGGGGGCGCCACCTCCTCGTGCATTCCCCTCGCAAGCAAACAAGGAAGGGGGCGCCATAGGGCAGGAGCCCAAGGGGCCGGCCAGCCACCTTGGGGCGCCCCTTGGCTGCCTCCCCTCCCCCCTATATATATGAGGGAGGGGGCGCCACACAAACCGACGACAATCTCTTAGCTTTGTGCGGTGCCCCTCTCTAAAGTTTAGTCCTCCGTCTAGTTTTCCGCAGTGCACGGCGAAGCCCTATGGGAACAAGTTCACCACCACCATCACCACACCGTCGTGTTGTCGGAACTCAACTACTACTTCGCCCATCTTGCTGGATCAAGAAGGCGAGGATGTTATCGAGCTGAACGTGTGCTGAACGTGGAGGTGTCGTACGTTCGGTACTTGATCGGTTGGATCGTGAAGGTGTTCGACTACATCAACCGCCTTGTTAAACGCTTCTGCTTTACGGTCTACAAAGGTATGTAGACATACTCTCCCCTCTCGTTGCTATGCATCTCCATGGATAGATCTTGCGTGTGCGTAGATTTTTTTGTTTTCCATGCAACGTTCCCCAACACTTGCTTCAGCCCATATAGTCTTTTTCAACCTAAAAACTTTGTTAGGAAACTTAGGATGTTCAAAGCCAGGGGATGTCTAACATATACTTCCTCGTCAATTTCACCATTAAGGAAAGCACTTTTCACATCCATTTGATAAAGCAAGATATCATTGTAATTTGCATAAGCAAGAAGAATACAAATTGTCTCAAGGCATGCAACAGGAGCATATGTTTCACCAAAATTAGTACCTTCTACCTGTGTGCACCCTTGAGCAACAAGACATTCTTTGTTTCTCACCATGATGCCATTTTCATCTTGCTTATTGGAAAAAATCCATTTGGTGCCAATAATATTGTGTATCTTAGCATCTTAGGATTCGGTTTGTCAACCAATTCCCAAACATCATTCAGTTTGAATTGCACCAACTCCTCTTGCATTGCATTATCCAATCTGGATCATTCATGGCTTCTTCATACTTGGTCAGTTCTGCCAATGAAACAAAGGAGAAACTGCCACAGTAGTTAGCCAAACGAGTGTGCAAACGAGTTGTGGATCGATAACCCGGATTCTCAAGTTCATCGAGAATTAATGAAGGATCAACTCGATTGGCCACTCGTGGATGAGGATTGTCATCTTGATGATCATTATCATTTTCATCAGCATCAGCATCTGTGTCACCATTCCCTTCAGGACTGCCATCTTGATCGGCATTTGGAATTTGATTGCCATTTGCATTCAGAGTGGCATTTGCTTCAGCAATGGCTTGGCATGTTCTGCTTCAAGACATAGGAGCATCATCATCGGAAAACTCACATCTGAAGGGGTGACTTAGAAGCAATGAGTCTAAGTGCAGCATCTGAGAATTTTGGCTTTGAAGCCCTAGCAAATAGTTTTGTAGGAGGTGAATAGTGCTCAAATGAATAAGCAGAAAAGTTCTTTGATTTGTGAACAAAGTGGCCTGAAGAAACATGCTCATATTCATGAGTCTGGTGATAGTTTCCCTGCAAAACATTGGTGTTAGGGTGACTATATGAGGTCCTCTGTCTGTATGAAGCCTTTGGTATGGGGTTTGTCTTCTTCCCTAGTGGTGTCATGATGACATTCACAGGAAGCTTCTCAAGACGACTTTTAGGAACCCAGATCTTCTTCATAGGGGGCCGATTCTTGCATTTAGTTCCAATAAACCTGGCAAACACTTCACCATTTTGGTTTTTGAACAGTTTATAGTTATAGTCAAATGACTCATCAATGATGATAGGATTAGCACAATTAAAACCATATAAGGTGGATGGATCCACTGAAGGGCGCTTTGCAGCAACCCATGTGGTTTTGGGGTACTGCTTAGGCTTCCGGTAGGACCCATCAACATTCATTTTCCTCTTGAAACCAACACCCTCTTTCCTAGGGCTTTGGTTCAGAATTTGCTTCTTGACGACATCACATAGAGTCTGATGCCCTTTGAGGCTTTTGTACATGCCTGTTTCAAGCAATGTCTTCAACCTAGCATTCTCATTAGAAATAGTAGTGGCATCCTCAGAGGAGGGGTTAGTTACCACATCAGCAGTTGAAGATATTGCAATCTTCGAAGCATTTTAACATTCAGCAGTAGAGATAGCATTATCATGCTCAAGACATTTTAAGCAAGGTGGCACAAACTCTTCTTGAGTGATACTGATCTGTTGAGCGAATAGTGAATCATTTTCCTTTTGAAGATCATCATGAGACGCTCTCAGTTTTTCTAGATCTTGCTTCCTTTGAAGATAATCATAGAAAAGCTTCTCATGATTAGCTGAGAGGGTTTCATGATGACTTTCAAGTTCCTCATACTTAACTTGAAGATTTTTTATGTCTTCAATTAAGGAATGAGTTTTTGAATCTTTTCCATAGAATTTTTTTGCTCAGTTGCAATTTTAGAAAGTGTCTTATAGCTGGGTTTGGATTCACAATCAGAGTCATCTTCACTATAGGTCTGAAAGTAAGCATCGCATGAGTTTACCTTACCACTTCTTACCATGAAGCAGCAGGTAGGAGCAGAGTCATCATTGTCATTGGCTTCAGCGTCGGCGGCATGACCATTGTGTTTAGTGCTAAAGATGGACTTGGCGACGAATGCCGAAGCTAGAGCCAGGCTTGCAACGTCTAAATCAGTCTCCTCCTCTGACTCCACCTCCGCCTCCTCAGAAGCAGACTCCTCCCCTGAATCCATTTCCTTGCCGGTGAAAGCACAAGCCTTGCTAGATGAGCTCTTCTTGTGAGATGAAGACTTTGAAGAAGACTTTGAGGATTTCTTCTTCTTCTTTTCATCAAATCATATTCCTTGCTCTTCTTCTTTTTCTTAGCTTCCTTTTCCCATTGAGGATATTCAGATATGTAATGGCTTGGTTTCTTGCATTTGTGGCAGGTTCTCTTCTTGTAGTCACGAGTGAAGCCTCAGCACTCTTGGAGCTAGATTTTGAAGACTTTTTGAAGCGATTCTTCTTGGAGAGCGTTTGGAATTTTCTCACAAGCATCGCAACTTTTTTGCCTAAGTCTTCAAGATTACCAGAATTGCAGTTAAATCTTCATATGAGGAAACTGCCTTTGCCTTCAAAGCAAGGGATCGCCCATAGTTACGGCCATAGATATCTCTCTTCTTACAGAGCTGGAATTCATGAGTATTGAGCCTCTAAAGTATATCAGACGAGTCAAGATCCTTGAAGTTGGGACGTTCTTGGATCATCGGTGATTGGGTGTCAAATGAGCTATCAAGTGGTCTCAATAGCTTCTTCGCGACTTCATGCTTGGTGATCTCAGTGATGCCAAGAGAACGAAGCTCATTGGTGATATCAATAAGATGATCAAGGGTGAGATGAACATTCTCATTATCAAGCCTCTTGAAGCGGTTGAAGAGATTGTGAAGAACATCGATTCTTGAGTCTCTCTGAGTTGAGACGCCTTCGTTGACCTTGGACAGCCAGTTGCACGAATCTCTTGACGTCAGCAGCGGCAACACCTTCACCGACTTTGGGAACGCCAGTCTTGACGACATGCCAGAGGTCATTGTCAATAGCTTCAAGATGCATGCGCATCTTATTATTCTAGTAGGGGTAATCAGTGCCATCAAAAACAGGGCACGCAGCGGAGACCATGATTATCCCTACAGTTGACATAGCTAAAACTCTAGGTGGTTAAACCGAATCACATAGAACAAGTGAGCACCTTGCTCTAATACCAATTGAAAGTGCTAGTTATCAACTAGAGGGGGTGAATAGGCGATTTTTATGGAAGTCTTCAAGACAGCAATGTCTTGAAGACAGACAATCAAAATAGCAACTAAGAAGAACACATCGGAAGATAAACTATACTAGCCATGCAATAGAGTCAAGCTACAGTACAAAGAATGCATGAAGACAAGTAGCAACTAGGTAGACAGATCAGAATAGGAAGACAATGTGAATCCAAATATGCAATCAGGGTAAATGTCTTCACACAATGTATTCCACAAGAACAAGCAAGCAATGACTTCACGAAGCTAGATAGTAAGTAAGGGGTGAAGTGATAGAACCAGTTGCTCGGTCAAGACAGGGATTTGGTAGACCAGTTCCAGTTGTTGTGACAACTGTACGTCTGGTTAGGCAGGCTGAGATTGAACTCAGAAGACCACGTCTTCAACTTATTCCCCTTGAGCTAAGGTCACTTAGTCCTCGCCCAATCACTCAGGTAAGTCTTCAAGGTAGACTTCCAAACCTTCACAGACTTCGTTCACTGGCATCCACATTGACTCTTGAATGCTCAGAACACGACGCCTAACCGACTGGAAGATCACAATTTTCAAGTGTAATAAGTCTTCGGATCACACGGAACAGAAAGACTTAAGTGATGCTAAACACTCTTTGGGCTCTGGGTGTTTTGTGTTTTGCCCTTGCAAGGATTCTCTCTCTCAAAGTCTTTGGAGGTGGGTTCCTCTCAAACGAAAAAAGCCATGCACTAACTCTGAGAAGCCACCGATTATGGTGGAAGGGGGGCTATTTATAGCCAGGGGCAACCCGACATGATATGTTCGAAATGACCATGGGTCAATGGACAACCAACATGTGTCCAATGGTCGGATTTCAAACGCACGCGGAAGCTTGGCTTGGGCTACAAGCAAAGCTGACTTATCCAACACAGGATAAGAGTTTCTCTCATTGTCTTCACTTGAAGACATAGGATTTGGGTTGAGCATCACATCAGTTTTCCAACTTTGTTCACTTGGACCCCACTTGACAGTTCGGTGATTCCTATGACTCAAGAAAGAAGAAAATGAAACTACGAAAAAACTACGTCTTCGCACTTCAATGTCTTCAAATGAATGTCTTCACGCGTCATTATCTTTGACGCGAATGTCTTCACGAACCACCAATGTCTTCATACATTTTTAGGGGTCATCTTCGATGGGTAAACCGAATCAATAGGGACTTCTACCTGTGTTGTCATGTGAATCTCACAAACACATTAGTCCCTCAACCAAGTTTGTCATCAATACTCCAAAACCAACTAGGGATGGCACTAGATGCACTTACACTTCATGCCCTTATCTCTTAATAATGTTGTCGTTTCACCTCAACTTATCAAAATTTAGTCTTCGTCTGTTCTTTTACTCGTGGCGATCCGGTAACTGTGGAATTTGATGAACTTGGTTTCTCTATTAAGAATGCTCACACTCGAATGGTGTTGCACTAATGTGACAGCCTCAGCGATCTATATCCCGTCCAGCCATCATCATCTTCCACCACTGGATCGGTTGCTCTATCAGCCGGTGTTCATCTTTGGCACATGCGCCTTGGCCATCCAAGCTCCTATGCACTTCATAAAATAATTCCTATGTGATCAAAGGTTTGTTCAATTCTACTCCCTCCATCCCACAATGCAAGACGTTTTTGCAAGCTACATAGCTTGCAAAAACACCTTATATTATGGGATGGAGCGAGTAGCATTCACACTTCATAAATTATTTCTTTCATCATTTACCTACTCGAGGACGTGTAGGAATTAACCTTGTGGATGCTGATACGTCTCCAACGTATCTATAATTTATGAACTATTCATGCTATATTTACATCATTTATGTATGGTTTTGGTGCATTTTTATATATTTTTATGGGCTAACTTATGAATCCAGTGCCCAATGCCACATGTTGTTTTTTCTTGGTTTTGGTTTCGCGAAAAATCTATACCTACGGAGGTCAAAACTAAATGTGAATCTAACACATTTTTATGGGTCAAATGGAACACTCGAAGCTTCGAGAGTCATGGAGAAGAGGCCTGAGGGGCCCACAAGGCCAAGTGGAGCGTCTTGGGGGTGGCCACGCCTTTGGGCTTGTGGGCCCCCCACACCCGTTTGATGTGATTCCAACTCTAGAATATCCTATAAATACCAAACTCCCCGTTGTACCCTGAGAACATTTTTTTCGCCATAGAAAGTTCTTGTAATCCTGTTCCTCGACAATTCCATTTGGAGGCCCTTCCGGCAGAGTGCCAGAAGGGGAACCCATCCACGAAGGTATCTTCCTCAACCTTGCAGCCTCCATAGTGATGTGTGAATAGTACATCCTTGGGGTTGAGTGTATGTACTAGTAGCTATGTGTTCAATCTCTCTCTCTCTCATGTTCTTGACGGATTCAATCTTGATGTATCATGAGCTTGATTAATAAAGATGGATCTTATGATGTTCATCTCCCTCTATACTTTTGTGATGAATTGGGTCTTACTATTTGAGGTTTGTTTATGTTGGATTGAATACTTTGGATTCGAGATCACTTGATGTATGTCTAGTAATTTACTTGCGGATACCCGAGCTGACATTTGGATAATCTTAGCATAAAATTTGAACGATATGTATCATATGGTTTTGTTGTAGTACGATCTCTCGGGCTAGCCATGACACTTTGAGGGTGTAGGATCGAAAGTACGTCTAGAGGGGGGTGATTAGACTACTTGACCAAATAAAAATCTAGCCTTTTCCAAATTTTATGTCTTGGCAGAATTTAGCAACATAGAACTAGTCAAGCAATCAACCTACACATGCAAGTCTAAGAGTATAGCAGTGGAATGTAAAACATTGCACATGAAGGTAAAGGGAGGAGTTTGGAGGGAGCAAACGCAATATAGACACGGAGATTTTTGGCGTGGTTCTGATAGGTGGTGCTATCGTACATCCACGTTGGTGGAGACTTCAACCCACGAAGGGTAACGGTTGCACGAGTCCACGGAGGGCTCCACCCATGAAGGGTCCACGAAGAAGCAACCTTGTCTATCCCACCATGGCCATCGCCCACGAAGGACTTGCTGTTGGAAATATGCCCTAGAGGCAATAATAAAATGGTTATTATTATATTTCCTTGTTCACGATAATTGTCTATTGTTCATGCTATAATTGTATTAACCGGAAACCGTAATACATGTGTGAATACATAGATCATAATATGTGCCTAGTAAGCCTCTAGTTGACTAGCTCGTTGATCAATAGATGGTCATGGTTTCCTGACCATGGACATTGGATGTCATTGATAACGGGATCACATCATTAGGAGAATGATTTGATGGACAAGACCCAATATTAAGCGTAGCACAAGATCGTGTAGTTCGTTTGCTAAAGCTTTCCTAATGTCAAGTATCATTTCCTTAGACCATGAGATTGTGCAACTCTCGGATACCGTAGGAATGCTTTGGGTGTACCAAACGTCACAACGTAACTGAGTGGCTATAAAGGTGCACTACAGGTATCTCCGAAAGTGTTTGTTCGGTTGGCACGAATCGAGACTGGGATTTGTCACTCTGTATGACGAAGAGGTGTCTCTGGGCCCACTCGGTAATGCATCATCATAATTAGCTCAATGTGACTAAGGAGTTAGCCATGGGATCATGCGTTACGAAACGAGTAAGGTGACTTGCCAGTAACGAGATTGAACGAGGTATTGGGATACCGACGATCGAATCTCGGGCAAGTAACATACTGATAGTCAAAGGGAATTGTATACGGGACTGATTGAATCCCCGACATCGTGGTTCATCCGATGAGATCATCGTGGAACATGTGGGAACAAATATGGGTATCCAGATCCCGCTATTGGTTATTGGTCGGAGAGATGTCTCGGTCATGTCTGCATGGTTCCCGAACCCATAGGGTCTACACACTTAAGGTTCGGTGGCGCTAGAGTTGTTATGGGAAATAGTATGTGGTTACCGAAGGTTGTTCGGAGTCCCGGATGAGATCCCGAACGTGACGAGGAGTTCCGGAATGGTCTGGAGGTGAAGATGGATATATTGGACAAAGGGTATTGGAGTCCGGAATTATTCCGGGGGTACCGGGTGACGACCAGCGTGTCCGAAAGGGGTTTCGGAGGCCCCGGCAAGCGTTGGGGGGCCTTATGGGCCAAGGGGAGGGGGCAGATCAGCCCACTAAGGGGCTGAGCGCCCCTCCCACCCCATCTCACGTAACTTGGAGAGGTGGGGGCGCCTCCCCTAGGATAGCCACCCCTCCCGGCTTGGGGGCAAGTTTCCTAGGGGTGGGGGGCCCAAACCCATCTAGGGTTTCCCCTGTGGCCGCCGCCCCTCCCCTAGGGAACCCTAGGGCGCCTCCTCCACCCCCTTCCCCCTATATATAGTGAGGGAGAGAGAGGGCAGCCACAGACCCTTCCTCTGGCGCAGCCCCTCCCCCTCTCCTACACCTCCTTTGCCATCTGCCAGCTCTTTGCCGTCAGCCAGTGGACGGCAAAGATTCTTTGCCGTCAGCTGGCTGACGGCAAAGAGAGAGGTGGCCCCAACCCCCAGCCCGTTTAAAAAAATTAACGCCCCACCTCTTTGCCGTCCGCTAGCAGACGGCAAAGAGAGATAAAGGCGGACGACAAAGAGCGGCGGACGGCAAAGAGTAGTCTAACTAACAGCCCCCACCCCCGCCCGTTACTCTCCCTCTCTCCTCCCCGACGCCCACCAGATCCCCACCCACCGCCGCCCCTGCCGCCCGGCGTCGCCCCCGCCCCGCCGCCCGGCGCCGCCCACGCCCCCGCACCCGCTTGGCCTGTCGCCCCGCCACCCGCCGCCCGGCGCCGCCCCCGCCCCCGCCAACCGTCCCATTGCTCCGATGAGAGGCTACTTCTTTTTCTGTTTTTTCATTTTTTTTGCTGTTTAATTGTTAGTGCTAGATTGTGTTAGTGTTAGTGTTAGAAAAAGAATTAGAAGAAGTAGAAGTAGTAGAAGAAGTAGAAGAAGAAGAAGAAAAGAAAAGAAGTAGAAAAAAGATGAAAAAAGAAAAAGAAGAAAAGAAGTAGAAGAAGAAGAAAGGAAGAAAAGAAAAGAAGTAGAAAAAAGATGAAAAAAGAAGAAGAAGAAAAGAAGTAGAAGAAGTAGAAGAAGAAGAAAAGAAGTAGAAGAAGTAGAAGAAGAAGAAGAAAAGAAGAAAAAAGAAGTAAAAAAGTAGAAAGAAGAAGAAGAAGAAGAAGAAGAAGAAGAAGAAGAAAGGAAAGAAGAAGAAGAAGAGAAAGAAAGAAAGAAGAAGAAGGATAGAAGGAAACACCCCGACCCCCTGACCCGGACACCACACCCCGACACCCCAACCCCCTGACCCCCCTGACCCCGACACCCCGACCCCGACACCCAGACACCACACCCCGACACGACACCCCGACACCCGACCCCCTGACCTCGACCCCGAAACAGCACCCCGACCCCGACACGGCACCCCGACACCGACATGACACCCTGACCCCCGACACCTCCCGAAAGGGTGTTCTTTGGCCTTCCAGAGGCCGACAGGGTCATATATTTGTGAATTATTAGTTAGGTCATATATTTTTCAATTTTGTTATGAAAAACATCATATATAATTGTGTTGATCGGGTAGATTTAAATGTGCAGCTGTTTCATCCCTGTGAGGTTTGGTGTTCGACGACCTCGCCGTGCGTTTGACGAGCTCTGCCCCTTCGTTCGTGGGTGAGCACAAATGACATGTCCTCCTCCCACATTAATTATTTGCTCTGTTCCGGTGTTTGTGCCGATAAAACTTGATAGCTAGCTATATATGTGTCTTGAATCATCAGTGTGCGTAACCAATATGTGTCTCCTGTTCGAAAGCGTCATAGTTATAAATATGCATGCATTTGCATATTTATAACCTTGATTCTTTTGAATTGTCCAACGCTATCCATGGATAGCCCGAGTATGTGTAGATTGGGTTCGTTTTCCCATATGCTTTGCTCCGGATCCGACGCATAAATTTCGTCAGTGCCTCCCCTATTGTTCTCCGGGTACACATCCTCTCTATTTATTGCAGAGACGTGTATCAGGAGAACAACGGGGAGGTGCTGCCGAAATTTTGCGTCGGATCCGGAGCATAGCATGGGAAAATGAACCCAATCTACACATACCCGGGTGGGATTAGGACCTATCATTACCTACTAGAGTGTAGGTTGCATGGACGTAATAAAATTGACAAAGTAGATCAACTGATTAATATATACGTGGTGAATTATATATATAATTGTTGTGTGTCCAGTAGCTCTGAAAGTCAAGATGAGTGATCGTGCGTGGATGTATACCGGTCACACTGGTCAGAACAAATGGAGAGTTGAATGGTTCACAAAAACCAAGGGGTTTGTGCAAGCCGCATTTGCAAATGGCCAGAGGAAAACCTGGTGCCCCTATTTCCGGTGCGGCAATTGGGAAAAGAGGACAGAGGCTGAAATGGGCAAATACCTGCAGAAGAGTGGTTTTACGCCCGATTATACCGTGTGGACATTTCATGGTCAGTCTGCCCAACGTGACCGAGCTGAGGTGGATCGTCGTCGCACCAACGAGCATGGTACCGGGATGGAAAACATGGTGCAAGACTATGATGATGCTCGGGATTCGGACGAGCAGATGGAGGAATCTGCAAAGGCCTTCAATGAAATGTTGGAGTCTTCAAAACGTCAGATCCATGAGCACACTGAGCTTTGTCAGTTGGATGCCATCTCACAAGTAATGGCTCTGAAGGCTTAGTTCAACTTGGGCAGAGAATGCTACAACGCAATTATGACAGTATTTGGACGCTTTCTACCCAAAGGCCATGTAATGCCTGCAAACCTGTACCAGTCGGACAAAATCCTCCATGCACTGAAGATGCCCTATGAGAAGATACATGCCTGTGAGAAAGGATGTGCCTTATTTAGGCTTGACTATGCGGACTTGAACTATTATCCCATTTGCAAGTCTTCCAGGTATATTGTGGTAGACAACGGTATGGGTGAGAAGACACAGACCAAAATCCCCGTTAGTGTTCTTCGGTATATGCCAATCGTACCAAGACTTCAGTGTCTTTCCATGGTCGAAGAGACAGCCAGACAGATGACATGGCACAAAACAGGCAAAAGAACCGAACTAGATGCAGATGGGAATCTGATGATGGTACACACATAGGATGGTGTTGTGTGGAAAAAGTTTGATGAATTACATGCTGACAAAGCAGCAGATCCAAGGCATCCTCGAGTCGGCATCAGCACGGATGGGTTCAGTGTGTTTGGTATGACGGCAACCCAATACAGTTGTTGGCCCGTATTTGTCTTTCCACTCAATCTCCCCCCCCCCCCCCGGACAGATTATGCAAAGAAAGAACATTTTCCTGACGTTGATAATTCCAGGGCCCAACTATCCGGGGAAAAATATGAATGTGTACGTGCAGCCACTTAAGGACGAATTGCAAGAAGCCTGGGATAATGGGTTCAAGACATACGACACCTATAGCAAACGGAACTTCATAATGCGTGTCTGGTACATGTACTCGACGCATGACTTGCCGGCGTATGCGCTATTCGTTGGTTGGTGTGTGCATGGAAGGTTCCCATGCCCCACATGCAAGGGAGCTCTTGAGTTTCGTTGGCTTCAGGCCGGTCGCAAGTTTTCTTGCTTCGACATGCATAGACAGTTCCTGGATCCTCGCCATAAGTTCAGGAAAGACAAGAAGAACTTCATCAGAGGTAGAGTTGTCAAAAACTCTGCACCACCTGCGTTGATAGGCCAACAGACCCTGGATCAGTTAAACGCTCTCGAGCCAAATCCAGAGCGTCCAGGGTACTTCAAGGGGTATAATTCTAAGCATGCCTGGACTCACAAAACATGCTTATGGGATCTGCCTTACTTCAAAGACCTCATTTGCCCACACAACATCGACGTGATGCACACTGAGAAGAATATCGACGAGGCACTTTTTGGTACATTGTTCGGCATAAATGGGAAGTCAAAGCATAATACTAAGGCTAGAGTCGATCTGGAGGCGCTATGTGATAGGTCGTTACAAAACATGAAAGAACCGAAAGGAAAGCAGAACTAGACGAAGCCAAAGGCATGGTTCAATCTTGGAAGGCCAGCTATGAGTGAAATTATCTTGTGGGTGAAAATGCAGTTGATGTTCCCCAATGGGTATGCAGCGAATCTAAATAGGGGAGCGAGTCTTGATAAATTAAAGATATTTGGTCTCAAGAGTCATGATTGGCACATATGGATTGAGCGGGTAATGCCGGTGATGTTGCGTGGCTTCATACCTGAGGATGAATGGCTAGTACTGGCAGAACTCAGCTATTTCTTCCGTGTTCTTTGTGCGAAAGAACTATTGCCTGGCGTGCTAGAAGAAATGGAAGAGTTGGCGCCGGAGTTGATCTGCAAGTTAGAGAAGATCTTTCCACCGGGATTCTTTAATCCAATGCAGCATTTGATTTTGCATTTCCCGACTGAGGCAAGATTGGGGGGCGTGCAAAATCGTTGGTCCTACCAACTGAGAGGATGAAGAAGACGCTTCGAGAAAAATGTAAAAATAAACGTAGAATTGAAGCATCGATGGCTGAGGCATTCATCACTGAGGAGGCGGCAAACTTCGTGACAGCACACTACGAAGCCAAAAATCGTCATTTGCATAATCCGAAGCCTCGGTACAATGCTAACGGCCCTAAAAAGGGTGGATCCAACCTCATCCTATTCAAAGGGAATCTCGCACTAGCCAGTGTTTCAAATCCAGTATCTTTGGATAACGAAGAATGGCGGACCATTTCGTTGTATATCTTCAACAACCTGATAGAAGTGCGGCCGTAAATCGAGTAAGTTCTCGGTACATTGTTTCGCAACTTCTATTTCCTTTGAACGGCTCTTATTCCTGGATATTTCATACAGTCGATACGTCGCCATATTCTCGTATGGAGCGGTGATCCAAAAGGATTCCGTCGAAGAGTATGAGCTTCTCGCAAATCAAGGAGGCGGCTATCCCGGTTTCATCTCTTGGTTCAAACAAACAGTAATTTCTATTAGACAATTTCATTTCATTCGCTAATTTGTGCGTAATGCAACAATCCTGTCATATTAAACTTGTAGGCTAATTCAGAGTCTATGGACGCCGAATTGAGACAAGTCGCTAATGGTTTTGACT
This sequence comes from Triticum urartu, assembly GCF_056163025.1. NCBI lineage: Eukaryota > Viridiplantae > Streptophyta > Magnoliopsida > Poales > Poaceae > Triticum > Triticum urartu. The sequence goes on along the minus strand of NC_141874.1, from coordinate 173,751,465 downwards.
ATAAGGTCCGTTCATTTGGCAAATACGACATCAACGGGTATCGCTTTCGTACCTATGGCAAAGAGCTATCTATGGCCGACCAAAAGTCTACAAATTGTTGTGTATCTGCTATCGGCGAAGGAGGTACCGGGTATTATGGGAGAGTTGAAGCAATTTATGAACTTCTATTCTATGGTGAAAACCCACCGAATGTCGTAGTCTTCAAATGTTATCGGTTTCAGCCAAAGGAGACTAGAAGGGCTCATGAACATATAGGGCTAGTTGAAATCAACCAAAGCACCCATTTAGATGTTCCTGATGTCTATATTACGGCTCAACAGGCGACCCAAGTATTCTATCTACCGTGGGCCTGCCAAACTAATCCAAATCTGAAAGGTTGGGATGTCGTTTATGAAGTGCCGCTACGTGCTAGACTTTCTCCCCCAAAGGAAGAGGATTATGAAGCTCACATTAACCCAGACACATATGAAGGAGAATTCTTCCAAGAGACAAGTATTTCCAAAAAGCATTTCAAGAACCGCTATACTTCACCCCAAAACATTGAAGTAGACAGCGACAGTGAATCCGACATCACCCCAAAGGAGGAACAAGAAGAGCCGGAACAAGAAGAGGTTACTGCTGCGGATGACCTGTCAATGCTTGACCGATTACGTCAAGGTGGCTGAGGGAGTCCTGGATTAGGGGGTGTCCGGATAGCCGAACTATACCTTCAAGCCGGACTCCTGGACTATGAAGATACAAGATTGAAGACTCCGTCCCGTGTCCGGAAGGGACTTTCCTTGGCATGGAAGGCAAGCTTGGCGAGACGGATGTTCAGATCTCCAACCATTGTAACCGACTCTATGTAACCCTAACCCTCTCCGGTGTCTATATAAACCGAAGGGTTCTAGTCCGTAGGGAAACATACACATCAACAATCATACCATAGGCTAGCTTCTAGGGTTTGGTCTCTCTGATCTCGTGGTAGATCAACTCTTGTACTACCCATATCATCAATATTAATCAAGCAGGACGTAGGCTTTTACCTCCATCGAGAGGGCCTGAACCTGGGTAAAACTTCGTGTACCCTGCCTCCTGTTACCATCCGGCCTAGACGCACAGTTGGGGACCCCCTACCCGAGATCCGCCGGTTTTGACACCGACATTGGTGCTTTCGTTGAGAGTTCCTCTGTGTCGTCGCCGTTGGGCCCGATGGCTCCTACGATCATCAATGGCGATGCAGTCCAGGGTGAGACCTTCCTCCCCGGACAGATCTTTGTCTTTGGCGGCTTTGCACTGCGGGCCGATTCACTTGGCCATCTAGAGCAGATCGAAAGCTACGCCCCTGGCCGTCAGGCCAGATTCGGAAGTTTAAACTACACGACCGACATCCGTGGGGACTTGATCTTTGATGGATTCGAACCACTGCCGAGCGCGCCGCACTGTCACGACGAGCATGATCTAGCTCTGCCGCCGAATAGTGCCCTGGAGGCCGCACCCGCATCGGCTCCGACCCCTAGTTCGGAGCCGACCGCGTCGATCGAGGATGGGCGGTTCGACGCCACCTTGGGGGCTGCGATCCCAACGGCGGTTGAGCCAAACACCAGCCCCGTACTCTGCAAGACTCGTGACTCCATGGAGCCGGATTCTTCTCCAGACTCCGAACCCTCCGCGCCCCTGCCGAGCGAATCCGATTGGGCGCCGATCATGGAGTTCACGGCTGCGGACGTCTTTCAGCACTCGCCTTTCGGCGATATCCTGAAATCACTGAAGTCTCTCTCTTTGTCAGGAGAGCCCTGGCCGGACTACGATCAGCAAGGTTGGGGTACGGATGATGAAGAAATTCAAAACCCACCCACCACCCACTTTGTTGCCACTGTCAACGACTTAACCAACATGCTCGACTTCAACTCCGAAGACATCGACGGTATGGACACCGATGAAGGAGATGATGAAGAACCAGCGCCTACTAGGCCCTGGAAAGCCACCTCGTCATATGACATATACATGGTGGACACGCCAAAAGAGGGAGAGGGCGATGGAACAGTGGAGGATGACCCCTCCAAGAAACAGCAAAAGCGCCGGCGTCAGCGGCGCCGCTCAAAATCCCGCCAACACAAAAATGGCGATTCCAACACGGGAGATAATAATACCCCGGAAAGCGCCAAAGAACATCCCCCCAAGCAAGATTTAGCACAGGAGGATGGAGAAACCAGCCCTCATGAGAGAGCGGCCGACAGAGAGGTCGAGGACGATAATTGTATGCCTCCCTCCGAAGACGAGGCAAGCCTCGACGACGACGAATTCGCCGTGCCGGAGGATCCCGTCGAACAAGAGCGTTTTCAACGCAGGCTTATGGCCACGGCAAGAAGCCTCAAGAAAAAACAGCAACAGCTTAAAGCTGATCAAGATCGGCTAGTCGATAGATGGACTGAAGTCCTTGCGGCCGAAGAGCATAAACCCGAATGCCCCTCCAAGTGCTACCCGAAGCGCAGGTTGCTACCCCGATTAGAGGAGGAAGCACTCGACGCGGCCGACAGGCCACCTCGTGGCCACGACAGAGAGGCCTCATGGCCCTCCACCCAAGCCGCACCCCGTACCAAGGCACGGGAATATGCGTCGGACTTACGAGACATGTTGGAGGACAAGGCAAGGCAAACAAGATCGATCTACGGATCGCGTAGGCGCCCCACGGCTCGAGACAATAACCGTCATGCCGGCCACAAATTTGGCAGGGCCGAACACAGTAGACAAAGCTCATTGGAGCTACGTCATGATATCGCCCAGTACAGAGGCGCCGCACACCCATTGTGCTTCACAGACGAAATAATGGATCATCAAATCCCCGAGGGTTTCAAACCCGTAAACATCGAATCATATGATGGCTCAACAGATCCCGCGGTATGGATCGAGGATTATCTCCTTCATATCCACATGGCCCATGGCAATGATTTCCACGCCATCAAATACCTCCCACTCAAGCTTAAAGGACCAGCCCTGCAGTGGCTTAACAGCCTGCCAACAGGGTCAATCAGCTGTTGGGAGGACCTGGAAGCCGCATTCCTCGACAATTTCCAAGGCACTTATGTGCGACCCCCAGACGCTGACAACCTAAGCCACGTAATTCAGCAGCCAGACGAATCGGCCAGGCAATTCTGGACACGGTTCCTAACAAAGAAAAATCAAATACTCGACTGTCCGGACGCAGAGGCCTTAGCAACCTTCAAGCATAATATCCGTGACGAGTGGCTTGCCCGGCACCTAGGATAGGAGAAGCCGAAATCTATGGCAGCACTCACGGCACTCATGACCCGCTTTTGCGCGGGAGAAGACAGCTGGCTTGCTCGTAGCAACAATATGACCAAGAACCCTGGTCGTTCGGACACCAGGGACATTAGTGCCAGGTCGCGTCGCAACCAGCAGAAGCGCCGCATCAACGGCGACAATGCTAAGGATACGGCAGTTAATGCCAGATTCAGAGGCTCTAAATCCGGTCAGCGGAAAAAGTCATTCAAAAGGAATCCTAGGGGCCCGTCCAGCTTGGACCGAATACTCGACCGCTTGTGCCAAATACATGGCACCCCCGAAAAGCCGGCCAATCACACCAACAGGGACTGTTGGGTGTTCAAGCAGGTAGGCAGATTAAGCGCCGACAATGAAGACAAGGGGTTGCATAGCGATGGCGACGAGGAGCCCCGACCACCGAACAACAATGGACAGAAGGGTTTTCCCCCACAAGTGCGGACGGTGAACATGATATATGCCACCCACGTCCCCAAAAGGGAGCGGAAGCACGCGTTAAGGGACGTATACGCGGTAGAGCCAGTCGCCCCAAAGTTCAACCCATGGTCCTCCTGCCCGATCACCTTTGATCGAAGAGACCATCCCACTAGCATCCGTCATGGCGGATTCGCCGCATTGGTTCTCGACCCAATTATTGACGGATTTCATCTTACTAGAGTCCTTATGGACGGCGGCAGTAGCCTGAACCTGCTTTACCAGGATACAGTGCGGAAAATGGGCATAGATCCCTCGAGGATTAAGCCCACCAAAACGACCTTTAAAGGCGTAATACCAGGTGTAGAGGCCAGCTGTACAGGCTCAGTCACACTTGAAGTGGTCTTCGGATCTCCGGATAATTTCCGAAGCGAGGAGTTAATATTCGACATAGTCCCGTTCCGCAGTGGCTACCATGCACTGCTTGGGTGAACCACATTCGCCAAGCTCAATGCGGTCCCACACTACGCATACCTTAAGCTCAAGATGCCAGGCCCTCGAGGAGTAATTACGGTCAATGGAAACACCGAACGCTCTCTCCGAATGGAGGAGCACACGGCAGCCCTTGCAGCGGAAGTACAAAGCAGCCTCTCCAGGAAGTTCTCCAGTATGGCCATTAAACGTCCGGACACAGTCAACCGCGCCCGGAGTAACCTACAACAAGACCGCCTGGCACGTTCCGAGCAGGCGTAGCAATGCGGCCCCAACCCCAACCCCCGCAAAAAGGCAACGCCAGTACTACGCGTACATAACTACGCTCTAGAAATACCATGGGCACGGGGGGAGGGGCACCATCACGGCATGCCCAAAACACGGCTTAAACTGCACCAGGGGCTGCCGATTTTTTTATATACTTTTCTCTTACTTCCAGGACTCTACTCTTCGGAAGGCTTGTTCGGCAGTTCAATTGCCGCACAAATGATGCAAGGACCAGGGAAGCAGACAAGCCATGCCGCATTACGGAAATCCCAGGTGGTCTCTATCACGAGCAGTATACCTGTTTCGCATACTATTCCGCAGCTTGCCCCTGGAGCAGACATGTTAAATAGTCCAACTTTTTCGTTTATCGCATTACTTGTATCGTTCTGCTTTGCTCGCAGTTATTTTAATGAACAATGCATAACTTTTGTCTATTTTTGCATTACCTTTATATATATATATATATATATATGTTCCTTAATGACATGTTGCACCCATACACTTTGGTACGGCCAAAATACGCCAGGGGCTTCAGTACCCCTCAATATGGTGTGAGAAGTCCGAACACTTTAACAAGTGCGGCACCCCGAACTTATAGCATTATATGCATCGGCTCCGAATCATGTCTTGGGTCAATAGTTGGGTTTGCCCGGCTCCTATGTTTTGGTGCCTTACGTTCCGCTATATCGACTAAGGTAGCACTAGGAGAACCACTGTGATTGTGCCCCAGTTGAGCTGGGTCGAGCACCTCAGTGGAGAAAGCTAAAACTGACCGTCATGATGAGGCGAGAGCTGGTCGCTGTTCGAGAGGTCTTTTCGAGTCCTTAAAGACTTATGCCGCTTAGGGCGAGGAGTCGGCTCTGTCCGGCCAAGGCGTGGATAGCGCCCCGAACTCAGTCTTCCGAATACTAGGGGCTTCGCCGAAATTTAAAATTATAGAATTATATGGCTAAGTGAGAGTGTTCACGCATTATAGTCTGATTGCCTCATTCGTTGGGCTGAGCGCTTCCCTCGAAGGACCCAAATATGGGAAAAAGAGCGCCCAGGTTTATCCCCGAACACCCCAGCACTAGCGGCAAGGGGGCAGAAGCCGACGACTCGCCATCTCTCAGTATTGATAAACAGCCGCACAGAAGGTAATATTTTAAATTCAAGCAGCATTGCTTAGCGCATATGAACAAGTTCTCAGCGCACAGGATAACACGAGCGGGTTTTACTCAAAAAATACATCCTTGGTACATTCATCCGCAACAAGGCAGGCACCCTTCAGAACATCCTTATAATAATTCTCGGGCTTGTGATGCTCTTTCCCCGGCGGTGGCCCGTCCTTCACAAGCTTCTCCGCATCCAGCTTGCCCCAGTGCACCTTAGCACGGGCAAGGGCCCTACGGGCACCCTCAATGCAGACGGAGCGCTTGATGTCTTCAAGCCTCGGACAGGCCTCCACCAGCCGCCGCACCAGCCCGAAATAGCTCCCAGGCAGAGCCTCTCCAGGCCACAACCGAACTAGGAGGCCCTTCATGGCCTGTTCGGCCACCTTGTGGAGCTCGACCAGTTACTTCAGCTGGTCGCTCAGGGGCACAGGGTGTCCGGCCTCAGTGTACTGAGACCAGAACACCTTCTCCATCGAGCTGCCCTCCTCGGCTCGATAGAATGCGGCGGCATCGGATACACTCCGGGGAAGATCTACAAATGCCCTGGAGAGCTCCGGATTCGGGTAAGTATCAAGTAACTCACATTTATATGTTTACTTTGCATAAAAAATGCCTTACCCGCAGCTATCTTCTTCACCTCATCCAACTCCTGGAGGGTCTTCTGGGACTCGGTCTTGGCAGACTTGGCATTTTCTATAGCTGCCGCGAGCTCGGACGCTCGCGTCTTCGATTCAAGCTCCAAACTCTCATGTTTCTTCATGAGAACCTGGAGCTCTTGCTGCACCTTGCCAACCTCAGCCTCATACCTCTCCTGCTCGGTGCGCTCCGCGGCCGCACTCTTCTTGGCCTCGAGTAGCACTTGCTTAAGGGTCGCCACCTCAGACGTGGCCCCTACAATAGCCATGTCAATCCTGTCATTTTTTGCAATTGCGCCTTTTTATATACATATTCAAACAGGGTATTTCTTACCTTCCTTCTCCTCGAGCTGCTTCTTGGCACGCCTGAGTTCTTGCTCGGACTTCTCGAGGCTCTGCTTTAGCACGTCCACTTCCGTAGTCAGTGCGGCGGACGCTAGCAGAGAAGCCTGCATACGCATATTGACTCCTTTTGTTAGACTCCTGTGAATTCTTTGATCCTCTATTCGGCTTTTCTTCCCGAACGCCAAACAGAGCATCACGGGCTACTGTCTATGCGGTAATATTATTTAAACATTCTTTACTTACCTCAAATCCTGTTAAAAGAATTGTACAAGCTTCAGTCAGTCCGCTTTTGGCGGACTGAACCTTCTGGATCACCGCACTCATAATAGTGCGGTGCCCCTCGTCGATGGAGGCACCTTGGAGCGCCTCAAACATATTGGCCGGCGCCTCCGGTTGGACGGAGGTCACCGGCACGGTAGGCTTGTGAAGGAAATATGCCCTAGAGGCAATAATAAAGTTATTATTTATTTCCTTATATCATGATAAATGTTTATTATTCATGCTAGAATTGTATTAACCGGAAACATAATACATGTGTGAATACATAGACAAACAGAGTGTCACTAGTATGCCTCTACTTGACTAGCTCGTTAATCAAAGATGGTTATGTTTCCTAACCATGAACAATGAGTTGTTATTTGATTAACGGGATCACATCATTAAGAGAATGATCTGATTGACATGACCCATTCCATTAGCTTAGCACCCGATTGTTTAGTATGTTGCTATTGCTTTCTTCATGACTTATACATGTTCCTATGACTATGAGATTATGCAACTCCCGTTTACCGGAGGAACACTTTGGGTACTACCAAACGTCACAACGTAACTGAGTGATTATAAAGGAGTATTACAGGTGTCTCCAAAGGTACATGTTGGGTTGGCGTATTTCGAGATTAGGTTTTGTCACTCCGATTGTCGGAGAGGTATCTCTGGGCCCTCTCAGTAATGCACATCACTTAAGCCTTGCAAGCATTGCAACTAAATGAGTTAGTTGCGGGATGATGTATTACAGAACGAGTAAAGAGACTTGCCGGCAACGAGATTGAACTAGGTATTGGAATACCGACGATCGAATCTCGGGCAAGTAACATACCGATGACAAAGGGAACGACGTATGTTGTTATGCGGTCTGACCGCTAAAGATCTTCGTAGAATATGTAGGAGCCAATATGGGCATCCAGGTCCCGCTATTGTTTATTGACCGGAGACGTGTCTCGGTCATGTCTACATTGTTCTCGAACCCGTAGGGTCCGCACGCTTAAGGTTACGATGACAGTTATATTATGAGTTTATACATTTTGATGTACCGAAGTTTTTTCGGAGTCCCGGATGTGATCACGGACATGACGAGGAGTCTCGAAATGGTCGAGACATAAAGATTTATATATTGGAAGCCTATGTTTGGATACTGGAAGTGTTCCGGGTAAAATCGGGATTTTACCGGAGTACCGGGAGGTTACCGGAACCCCCCGGGAGCTAAATGGGCCATGATGGGCCTTAGTGGAAAAGAGAAGAGGCAGCCCTACATGGGTCGCGCGCCCCTCGCCTCCCTTGGTCCGAATAGGACAACGAGAGGGGGCCGGCCCCTCTCTCTCTTTACCGCAACTGACTTATTGGAAATAATACATACTGATGTATGAGATCCGATGAGTGTTAAGGATCGCGGCGGGTATCATTATTTTCTGACCTTCACAGATGATTTGAGCAGATATGGGTATATCTACTTAATGAAACACAAGTCTGAAATATTTGAAAAGTTCAAAGAATTTCAGAGTGAAGTGGAGAATCGTCGTAACAAGAAAATAAAAGTTTCTACGATATGATCGCAGAGGTAAAATATTTGAGTTACGAGTTTGGCCTTTAGTTAAAACAATGTGAAATAGTTATACTACTCACGCCACCTCGAACACCATAGCATAATGGTGTGTCCGAACATTATAACCGTACTTTATTAGATATGGTGCGATCTATGATGTCTCTTACCGATCTACCACTATCATTTTGGGGTTATGCATTAAAGACAGCTGCATTCACGTTTAAAAGGGCACCATCTAAGTCCATTGAGACGACACAATCTGAACTATGGTTTGGCAAGAAACCAAAGTTGTCTTAAAGTTTGGGATTGTGATGCTTATATGAAAAAGTTTCATCCTGATAAGCTCAAACCCAAATCGGAGAAATATGTCTTCATAGGATACCCAAAGGAGACTGTTGGGTACACCTTCTATCACAAATCCGAAGGCAAGACTTTTGTTGCTAAATTCGGATTTTTTCTAGAGAAGGAGTTTCTCTCGAAAGAAGTGAGTGGGAGGAAAGTAGAACTTGATGAGGTAACTGTACCTGCTCCCTTATTGGAAAGTAGTTCATCACAGAAATCTGTTCCTGTGACTACTACACCAATTAGTGAGGAAGCTAATGATGATGATCATGTAACTTCAGATCAAGTTACTACCGAATCTCGTAGGTAAACCAGAGTGAGATCCGCACCAGAGTGGTACAGTAATCCTGTTCTGGAAGTCATGTTACTAGACCATGACGAACTTGCGAACTATGAGGAAGCGATGATGAGCCCAGATTCTGCGAAATGGTTTGAGGCCATAAAATCTTAGATATGATCCATGTATGAGAACAAAGTATGGACTTTGATGGATTTGCCCGATGATCGGCAAGCCATAGAAAATAAATGGATCTTCAAGAGGAAGACGGACGCTGATAGTAGTGTTACTATCTACAAAGCTAGAATTGTCGCAAAAGGTTTTCGACAAGTTCAAGGTGTTGACTACGATGAGATTTTCTCACTCGTATATATGCTTAAGTTTGTCCGAATCATGTTAGCAATTGCCGCATTTTATGAAATCTGGCAAATGGATAAAACAAAACTGCATTCCTTAATGGATTTCTTAAAGAAGAGTTGTATATGATGCAACCAGAAGGTTTTGTCAATCCTAAAGGTGTTAACAAAATATGCAAGCTCCAGCGATCCATCTATGGACTGGTGCAAGCATCTCGGAGTTGGAACATACGCTTTGATAAGTTGATCAAAGCATATAGTTTTATACAGACTTACGGTGAAGCCTGTATTTACAAGAAAGTGAGTGGGAGCACTACAACATTTCTGATAAGTATATGTGAACAACATATTGTTGATCGGAAATAATGTATAATTTTCTAGAAAGCATAAAGGAATATTTGAAAGGAGTTTTTCAAAGAAAGACCTCGGTAAAGCTGCTTACATATTTAGCATCAAGATCTATAGAGATAGATCAAGACGCTTGATAAGTTTTTTCAATGAGTACATACCTTGACAAGATTTTGAAGTAGTTCAAAATGGAATAGTCAAAGAAAGAGTTCTTGCCTGTGTTGCAAGGTGTGAAATTGAGTAAGACTCAAAGCCCGACCACGGCAGAAGATAGAAATAGAATGAAAGTCATTCCCTATGCCTCAGCCATAGGTTCTATAAAGTATGCCATGCTGTGTACCAGATCTATTGTATACCCTACACTGTGTTAAGCAAGGGAGTACAATAGTGATCTAAGAGTAGATCACTGGACAGCGGTCAAAATTATCCTCAGTGGAATAAGGAAATATTTCTCAATTATGGAGGTGACAAAAAGGTTCGTCGTAAAAAGTTACGTCGATGCAAGTTTTGACACAGATCTGGATGACTCTAAGTCTCGATCTAGATACATATTGAAAGTGGGAGCAATAAGCTAGAGTAGCTCCGTACAGAGCATTATTGACATAGAAATTCGCAAAATACTTACGGATCTGAATGTGACAGACCCGTTGACTAAAATTATCTCACAAGCAAAACATGATCACACCTTAGTACTCTTTGGATGTTAATCACATAGCGATGTGAACTAGATTATTGACTCTAGTAAACCCTTTGGGTGTTTGTCACATATCGATGTGGACTATGGGTGTTAATCACATGGTGATGTGAACTATTGCTGTTAAATCACATGGCGATGTGAACTAGATTATTGACTCTAGTGCAAGTGGGAGACTGAAGGAAATATGCCCTAGAGGCAATAATAAAGTTATTATTTATTTCCTTATATCATGATAAATGTTTATTATTCATGCTAGAATTGTATTAACCGGAAACATAATACATGTGTGAATACATAGACAAACAGAGTGTCACTAGTATGCCTCTACTTGACTAGCTCGTTAATCAAAGATGGTTATGTTTCCTAACCATGAACAATGAGTTGTTATTTGATTAACGGGATCACATCATTAAGAGAATGATCTGATTGACATGACCCATTCCATTAGCTTAGCACCCGATCGTTTAGTATGTTGCTATTGCTTTCTTCATGACTTATACATGTTCCTATGACTATGAGATTATGCAACTCCCGTTTACCGGAGGAACACTTTGGGTACTACCAAACGTCACAACGTAACTGAGTGATTATAAAGGAGTATTACAGGTGTCTCCAAAGGTACATGTTGGGTTGGCGTATTTCGAGATTAGGTTTTGTCACTCCGATTGTCGGAGAGGTATCTCTGGGCCCTCTCAGTAATGCACATCACTTAAGCCTTGCAAGCATTGCAACTAAATGAGTTAGTTGCGGGATGATGTATTACAGAACGAGTAAAGAGACTTGCCGGCAACGAGATTGAACTAGGTATTGGAATACCGACGATCGAATCTCGGGCAAGTAACATACCGATGACAAAGGGAACGACGTATGTTGTTATGCGGTCTGACCGATAAAGATCTTCGTAGAATATGTAGGAGCCAATATGGGCATCCAGGTCCTGCTATTGGTTATTGACCGGAGACGTGTCTCGGTCATGTCTACATTGTTCTCGAACCCGTAGGGTCCGCACGCTTAAGGTTACGATGACAGTTATATTATGAGTTTATACATTTTGATGTACCGAAGTTTGTTCGGAGTCCCGGATGTGATCACGGACATGACGAGGAGTCTCGAAATGGTCGAGACATAAAGATTTATATATTGGAAGCCTATGTTTGGATACCGGAAGTGTTCCGGGTGAAATCGGGATTTTACCGGAGTACCGGGAGGTTATCGGAACCCCCCGGGAGCTAAATGGGCCATGATGGGCCTTAGTGGAAAAGAGAAGAGGCAGCCCTACATGGGCCGCGCGCCCCTCCCCTCCCTTGGTCCGAATAGGACAAGGAGAGGGGGCCGGCCCCTCTCTCTCTTTTCCCCCTCCGCGAATCCTATTCCAACTAGGATTGGGGGGAATCCTACTCCCAGAGGGAGTAGGACTCTCCTGGCGCGCCCTCCTTGGCCGGCCAGCCTCCCCCCTTTAGTCCTTTATATACAGAGGCAGGGGCACCCCAGAAACACACAAGTTGATCCACGTGATCATATTCTTAGCCGTGTGCGGTGCCCCCTTCCACCATAATCCTCGATAATATTGTAGCGGTGCTTAGGCGAAGCCCTGCGACAGTAGAACATCAAGATCGTCACCACGCCGTCGTGCTGACGGAACTCTTCCCTGACACTTTGCTGGATCGGAGTCCGGGGATCGTCATCGAGCTGAACGTGTGCTAAAACTCGGAGGTGTCGTAGTTTCGGTGCTTGATCGGTCGGGCCGTGAAGACGTACGACTACATCAACCGCGTTGTGCTAACGCTTTCGCTGTTGGTCTACAAGGGTACGTAGATCACACTCTCCCCTCTCGTTGCTATGCATCACCATGATCTTGCGTGTGCGTAGGAAAATTTTGAAATTACTACGTTCCCCAACAGCTTGCTCCTCTTGGAAGGAGGTCGCCCGCCAGACTCTGGAACCTTTGAAGATTCCGGAGCTGTGTCCGGCCTTAAGCCAGACTTGGAGCCCTGGGGGTTTCCTCCCCTTTACTCCTGGAGTCCGGGAGGTCGCCTTGCGGCGCCTCCAGGACCACCTCCTCCCGGCTTGGAACCTGTTGGGACAACACTTCGGTGTCGTCCGTAGGACGGGGGGATGAAGCTGTTGGAAGCGAGTTCACATCCGACGGGTCCAGTGAGCCGCTCGACGATTCGTCGAGCCGGTCTTTGGGTGGGCTGCATAAACATGTTCGACATAAGGGAAAGTTGTGCAAAAAACAAATACTATGAGTCACTCCGGTAGCCGAATACTTACGATTTCGCCAGGGGCTTGGCCCTGGGCTGCCACTCCTCTTCGTCGTCGTCAGCGTCGGTGGAGTAGTCCGGAGGATGGGTTTTCCCCTTCTTGGACCCTCCGGCCTCCTCAGAGAGGGCGGCCTTCCTTTTCTTCTCTCCTCCCGCTAGAGGGGGAGAGGTCTCTTCTTCTTCCTCCTCGTTCTCACGAGAGGAAGGCGCTTCGGGATCGTCGGATGACGAATCCGACACCTCCTGGCACCGGGCACTCCTTCGAGTCCCCGCGGCCTTCTTGGCCTTCTTCTCTGGCACCACGTAGGGTGCCGGAACTAGCAGCTTCGCCAAATGGGCGTCTGCTGGGCCTTCGGGCGTAGGAGCCGGACAGTTGATCTGTGCGGACATCACCTCCCAATCCTATCAAAGATAAGGGAACTCAGATCCCGCATAGAGTCAAACTATGAAAAACTGACACATGTAAAAGGACAAAAATAGCTTACCGCATGAGCATGATGCTGAGTACTGAATCTGCGATCCTCGGCAGCGGATGCGGGAGCCTCGGCGCCCTTGAAAAGCATCCTCCAGGCATCTTCATCCGTCGTGTCGAAGAGCCTGTTAAGAGTTTGATGTTGCGCCGGGTCGAACTCCCAAAGGTTGAAGGCCCGCCGTTGACACGGGAGGATCAGGCGGACGAGCATAACCTAGACTACGTTGACAAGCTTGAGCTTCTTGTCCACAGGGTTTGGATGCATGTTTGGAGTCCGGTCAGCTCTCCTTTTTTACCCCAAGATAGGTCTGTCTCCTTCCAGGAGGTGAGCCGCGTGGGGGGGCGGATCGGAACTCAGGGGGTGCGACCCATTCGGCGTCGCGTGGCTCGGTGATGTAAAACCACCCTGATTTCCACCCCTTCAGGGTCTCCACAAAGGAGCCCTCGAGCCACAGGACATTGGCCATCTTGCCAACCATGGCGCCGCCGCACTCCGCCTGGCTGCCGCGCACCACCTTTGGCTTGACGTTGAAGGTCTTTAGCCATAAGCCGAAATGGGGGCGGATGCGGAGGAAAGCCTCGCACACGACGATAAACGCCGAGATGTTGAGGACGAAGTTCAGGGCCAGATCGTGGAAATCCAGGCCGTAGTAGAACATGAGCCCCCGGACAAATGGATGCAGAGGGAAGCCCAGTCCGCGGAGGAAATGGGGGAGAAATACCACCCTCTCATGGGGCCTAGGAGTGGGGATGAGCTGCCCCTTTTCGCGGAGTCGGTGCGCGATGTCGCTGGCCAGATATCCGGCCTTCCTCAGCTTTTTTATGTGTCCCTCCGTGATGGAGGAGACCATCCACTTGCCTCCCGCTCCAGACATGACTGGAGAAGGTTGAGGTGGTAGTGCGGACTTGGGCGCTGGAGCTCGAGTGCGCAAGAATGGATAGGCAGAGGAGGAAGAAGGCGTGGGTGAAAAGGTGGATCCTTATCCCCTTATATGGGTGGACACGACTACATGTCCCCACCAGCCTGGTAAAACTTGCTTATCTCCAAGCGCCGTAATCAAAGGCGCGGTTTGGTTACCCACGCCCGTATTGATGAGAATCCCGAAATGAGGGGACACGATCTCTGCTTCAACAAGACGTGCCAAGAAAACCGCCTCGCACAACGCGCTGAGGTGGGATAATTAAATGGATAAAGGCTTGGCCGTAGCGTGTCGCACCATGGAATACGTCAGCAGATTAGATTTGTGTTAATATTATTATTCTCTCTATGGCAATATGTGGAAACTTATTTTGCAGAGCTGGACACCATCTTTGTGTTCAAAATCTTCTATGAAGTACTTGGAGGAGGAACCCGCCTTGCAATGCCGAAGACAATCTGTGCGCCAGACTCGTCATCATTGAAGCCTGGTTCAGGGGCTACTAAGGGAGTCCTGGATTAGGGGGTGTTCGGATAGCCGAACTATACCTTCAAGCCGGACTCCTGGACTATGAAGATACAAGATTGAGAACTCCGTCCCGTGTCCGGAAGGGACTTTCCTTGGCGTGGAAGGCAAGCTTGGCGATACGGATGTTCAGATCTCCTACCATTGTAACCGACTCTATGTAACCCTAACCCTCTCCGGTGTCTATATAAACCGGAGGGTTCTAGTCCGTAGGGCAACATACACATCAACAATCATACCATAGGCTAGCTTCTAGGGTTTAGCCTCTCTGATCTCGTGGTAGATCAACTCTTGTACTACCCATATCATCAATATTAATCAAGCAGGACGTAGGGTTTTACCTCCATCGAGAGGGCCCGAACCTGGGTAAAACTTTGTGTCCCCTGCCTCCTGTTACCATCCGTCCTAGACGCACAGTTCGGGACCCCCTACCCGAGATCCGCCGGTTTTGACACCGACAGTGGCCTTGCACATGTTGATGCCACTAAACCCTATGAGCCCATCATTGATTATAGTGATGATGATGATTATGCATTTATTGATGATACTGATCGAGATTATTAGTAGTGGCAGGTATTCAATTTTTTATGTTGTACTTGATGATGATACACTTAAGTGATATACATATTATTATTATTCATGTCGGTATTTTTTTATGTTGTAGCTAACTTTGTTTATTCTTTTTCATGGCAGGTGTTGAAAGATGGTGGGCGCTGGTCGGGAGCGCGCTGAGGCCTCTTCTTCGTTGGCGCGTGGTGTGAGGTATTCCATTCCACACGCACCTCTCCGCCGAGCATTGCTGGACAGTATGGCGACACCGCCGGGCCCTTCTTCGTCGACCGCGGTGCCCAGCAGGGGACGAGGTAAGAAGAAGAGAGGAGGTGGAGCACGTGGTCGCGGGAGAGGAGGTAGGGTGACTGCTACGGCGCCTTCGTCGCCGCCACCCCCAGCTATTTCACTCGAGCACGTGACTGCTAGGGTGGACTCGTCCGAGGAGGAGGCTACACGGACTCCGGTCCACGGGTCTTCGGCCCACGAGCCTCGGGTCGACGGGCCTTCGGCCCACGAGACCCCGGAGGAGCACACGTCTGGATGGGGTACCTGGCCGGATCAGCCTGAGGAGCCGAGTGGCCATGCTGATGATGGCGGGGAGCTGATTGATATTGAGGAGGAGGGGGGCACCGTCTACCAGCATGGTTGTACACGGCTCCCGTCCGTGCCGGCAACCCACGAGCAGAGGTGGTTGATTTTCCCTGATGGGGAGAGGTAAGTGCATTTAATATTTTTGTACCTTCTGCATTCATGTTTCTTCAAATAACTAATGCGTTGGCCTTGTCATGCTGCAGGGGTTGGGACCACCATCATAGTGTCCGCCGGCCCAACTCCGTCCTTGGAGTTCTTTGTCGGCAAAAATTCTCGGGGTTTGTCACGTTGCCTGGTGAGGGTCGACTTCCAGAGCTTGGATTGAGTTGGGAGCACTACTTGGCTGCCTCGGCCTCGCCGGGTGAGATTATCGACGGTGTCTTGTGCAAGACGAGGGCAGATGTGGTGATCAGAAAGTTCTGGGTAATTTCTCCTTTACACAATTAAAAATCTTCAACTAGCTAGTTATTAATTGTACTAATCAATATTGTCTCATTTGATTGCAGACATTCTATAGGTGTGAGGAGGGATACAAGGAGGAAGCAGCAAATGTTATCGATAACGTCTGCAAGCGCCTACTACAGAACTTACGGCATGAGGCTCGGGTGCAGGCTGTTCGAGACTACTACGCCTCGCGTGGTATCAAGAAGACCAAGCCGGCGTGCCGCGAGAAGTTCTTGAGTAAGGAGTAGTACATGAAGGTAATTCTTAAGGCCTTGTACTTACTTCCTTCATTTAGTAATTCATAGCCGTAGCGCTCAAGTTTCTATTTGCTAACTTAGGCCCCTCCGAGATGGTGTGCGGATCGGATGGATTGTTGGGAGGTGCTGGTCAATGAGTGGTCCTCAAATGAATGGCTAGCCCTCCACAACGATGCCAGGGACAAACGTGCCAAAATGAAAGGTGTGCCACACCATCAAGGCAACTCCAACTTATTTCAGTTCGGGCGGAACTGGGTATGTGGTTTGCTTCATGATTCATGCAATTCATTCATCATGCTAGCTTTAGCCCTTTAATTACTAATTAACTTTGTTTCTCTCTTTCAGGCACGCTACAATAAGGCGGATAAGGTGCCAGAGGTGTACGACATGTATGCCATGGCCCACACTGGCCCTTACAAGAAAGTCAAGGCATTCTCTGCGTCTGACCTCGATGATCCAAAGAACTTCACCAACATCTCCTCCCATGACAAGCTCGTGCAATATAGAGATCAGGGGAAGGCGAGGAAAGGGGAGGACTTTAACCCTAGCCAGGGTCCCATTCATACAGAGCTGCTGATGATATCTGGTGGCGGGAGGTCCCATGGCTCCATAGCCATATGAGATGGACTTATCTGTTGTCCTAGCACTCTCCCGGAGATCAAGGCGCGCCAGTCGAGCTCCGCTCCTGAGATAAGGCCTCGTGAACGGCCAGTCCAACTCGCCTTCAAGGTTAGTTATACGTACTCAGCTATATTTCTCCATTACATTGTGTGCGCTTCCATCAATGATTACAAATGGTCATGTGAGTGGTGTTGCAGGCTGCTATACAGAGTGAGAGAGATAGAACAGAGAAACTTCTGGCGGAGGCGGCGGAGAGGCAGTGGGAGTTGGAGGAGAGGACGACAAAGATGTTGGAGGAGGAGAGGGCACGGAATGACATGCAGGCAAGGGCCATGTACGAGCTCCTTGTGGTAAGTTTCTTCTGCAGATTAGCCAAAACATTCATGTAGTGTTTGTCTCATTACTAACTAGTATGACTGTGTTTGTCAAAACCAAATGTGCAGTCTGTGTGAGAAGTTCGGTCAGACCACTCCGCTGATGCCAGTGATTGCTCCTGGGACCACGGTGAGTTTAATTTGAATGGACATTACTTGCTAGTCTTAACATTTGAGTGCCATCATGGTAACAAGACATTGGTAATGATCATTGGTGCAGCGTAACTCCAAACAAGCATCGCACGATCCTTCTCCAGCTACCGGCACGAGCCAGCCCGCTCCTACACCTCCATGATCACGGTAAGTTTCTCTAGTGTTTTGCTTAACAAATGCATAAAGACCTAGACTTAGCTTTATTTCCTCCAATATGCTTACCATAATGACCTAGAGTTAGCTTCTTTTCCTCCAAAATGACTTAATAAGCTTACTGACCTCCAAAACCATCCATTTTACATAAGTTAGCTCTAAAATGATTTGTACATAGCTTACTTATGTCAAAAATTGCATAATTAGCTTAGTTAGCTCATAAACGATCCATTTTACCTAAGTTAGCTCTAAAATGACCCAATTTACCATAGTTAGCTTATAAATGATCCAGTTTATCCAAGTTAGCTCTAAAATGACCCATTTTACCTAGATTAGCTCCTAAATGATCCATTTTACCTACGTTAGCTTTAAATGACCCATTTCACCTAGGTTAGCTCCAAAATGACCCATCTTACCTAGGTTAGCTCCAAAATGACCCATCACACCTAGGTTAGCTCCAAAATGATCCATCACACCTAGGTTAGCTCTAAAATGATGCTTTTTACTAAGTTAGCTCATAAACGATCCATTTCAACTAAGTTAGCTCATAAACGATCCATTTCAACTAAGTTAGCTCATAAATGATCCATTTCACCTAAGTTAGCTCAAAAACGATCCATTTCACCTTAGTTAGCTCAAAAATGATCCATTTCACCTTAGTTAGCTCATAAATGACCCATTTCAACTAAGTTAGCTCATAAATGATCCATTTCACCTAAGTTAGCTCAAAAACGATCCATTTCAACTTAGTTAGCTCAAAAATGATCCATTTCACCTTAGTTAGCTTATAAACGACCCATTTCAACTAATTTAGCTCATAACTGATCCATTTCACCTTGGTTAGCTCATAAACGACCCATTTCAACTTATTTAGCTCATATATGATCCATTTCACCTAAGTTAGCTCATAAATGACATATACTTATTGTTCTAGTCTTCTTCTTGTTCTAGTCTTCTTCTTCTAGTCACCTATTTCTAGCTTTCTTATTTGCCATTTTGCAGATTTCATTCACTTCATGGAAGCTAGCTTGCTATGATGGAGTGCTTGTTTTTTCTTTGCTGAAACTTTGCACTGTATCTAGCTTGCTATGATGGAACTTCCTATCTTGATGAAACTTTGCATCGTAATATGTATATGGATGGAACAATGTGTATGGATGGAACTTGATGGAACTTGCTTATGTATGAATGGATGAAACTTAATTATGTGCTGGATATCTGATATGTTTGCTGTTAAATAGCCCTGTGAAATATATCTATATATGTCATATATATTTGCTGTGAAAATTGTTGGATTCAAAAAAATAGAAAAAAGAGCCAATATGCAGGCTCTTTGCCATCTGCCACCGTCGGCAACGGGCTCTTTGCCGTCAGCCGTGGACGGCAAAGAAGCCACGTGGCAGCCAACTATGCTTCCTGGGAGCTAGCCCATTTGGTCAGTTTGCCTACAGTGGCAGACGGCAAAGAGTGAACAATTTTCCGTCAGCGGCGGGCGGCAAAGGCCTGCCATGTAGTGACGTCTAGCTGACATCATACGGCGGACGGCAAAGGCAGGACAAATTTTGCCGTCAGCGGTGGACGGCAAAGGCCTGCCTTTAGCCACCTAACGGACTAACAGCGCATTTTTTGTTGTCTACTTTCTTTGCCGTCTGCTGCTGATGGCAAAGGCCCCTTTGCCGTCAGCCGCATAAAGCGGACGGCAAAGTAGCTATTTGCCGGACCTTACTTTGCCGGAGCCTGTTGCCGTCCACGGCGGATGACAAAGACCTTTGTCGTCTGTCGTTCAGGCCTTTACCGTCCGCCGTGGCAGACGGCAAAGTAGTTGATTCCTGTAGTGATGACTAAAACCCCGTTCTTTGGAACAATGGAATGGGCAAGTGACTTGTTGGAAATCATACATGCTGATGTGTGCGGTCCGATGAGTGTTGACGCACGCAGTGGATATCGTTATTTTCTCACCTTCACTGGTGAATTGAGTAGATATGGGTATATTTACTTAATGAAGCATAAGTCTGAAATGTTTGAAAAGTTCAAGCAATTTTAGAGTTAAGTTGAGAATCATCGTAACAAGAAGATCAAATTCATTTGATCTGATCAAAGGGAAAGTATCTGAGTTATGAGTTTGGAAATCACTAAAGACAAGGTGGAATCGTTTCACAGTTGACGCCGCCTGGAACACCATAGCATGATGGTGTGTCCGAACGTCGTAATCAAACCTTATTGGATATGGTGTATGATGTCTCTTACCAATCTACCGCTATTTTGGGGGGTTATGCATTAAAGACAATTACATTCACTTTAAATAGGGCACCATCTAAGTCCGTGGAGACGACACCGTATGAACTATGGTTTGGCAAGAAACCAAAGTTGTTGTTTCTTAAGGTTTGGGGCTACGATGCTTATGTCGATAGGCTTCGGTCAGAAAAGCTCGAACCCAAAGCGGAAAATTGTATATTCATAGAATACCCAAACAAGACGATTGGGTATACCTTCTATCTCAGATCTGAGGGCAAAGTGTTTGTCGCTGAGAACAGGTCCTTTCTCGAGAAAGAGTTTCTCTCGAAAGAATTGAGTGGGAGGAAGATAGAACTTGATGAGGTTGTTGAACCTTCACTTCAACCAGAGAGTAGCACGGCATGGAAAGATGTTTCTGTGGCAACTACGTCAGTTGAAGAGAAAGCTAATGATGTCATGAAGCTTCAGATCAAATTACTATCAAACCTCGTCGACAAGGGTGTGTACAACTTCTCAATGGTAACCCTGTCTTAAAGGTCATGTTGTTGGACAACGATGAACCTATGAGCTATGAAGAAGCGATGGTGGGCCCGGATTCCAACAAATGGCTGGAAGCCATGAAATCCGAGATAGGATCCATGTATGAGAACAAAGTATGGACTTTGGTGGACTTGCCCGATGATCGGCAAGCTATTGAGAATAAATGGATCTTTAATAAGAAGACAAACATTGATGGTAATGTCACCATTTATGAAGCTCGACTTGTCTCAAAAAAGTTTCCGACAAGTTCAAGGAGTTGTTTGTGATGAGACTTTCTCAATCATACCGATGCTAAAGTCTGTTAAAATTATGTTAGCAGTTGCTGCATTTTCATTTATGAAATCAGGCAGATGGATGTCAAAACAAAGTTTCCTTGACAGTTTCCATGAGGAAAGGTTGTATGTGATGCAACCAAAAGGTTTTTGCCAATCCTAAGGATGCTAAAAGGTATGCAAACTCCAGCGATCCTTCTATGCACTGGAGCAAGCATCTCGGAGTTAGAACATATGCTTTGATGAGGCGATCAAAGCATTTGGGTTTATACAAAGTTTGCAAGAAACTTGTATTTGCAAGAAAGTGAGTGGGAGCACTACAACATTTCTGATAAGTATATATGAATGACATATTGTTGATCAGAAATGATGTAGAATTTCTAGAAAGCATAAAGGGTTGTTTGAATGGAGTTTTTCAAAGGAAGACCTGTGTAAAAATGCTTACATGTTGGGTATCAAGATCTATAGAGACAGATTAAGACGACTGATAAGACTTTCACAGAGCACATACCTTGACATGATCTCGAAGGAGTTCAAGATGGATCAGTCAAAGAAGGAGTTCTTGCCTGAGTTGTGAGGTGTGAAGTTAAGACTTGAAGCTCGACCATGGTAGAAGAAAGAGAAAGGACGAAAGTCGCCCCTATGCCTTAGCCATAGGCTCTATACGATATTCCATGTTGTGTACCGCGATGTGCCTTGCCACGTGTCTGGCAAGGGGGTACAAGAGTGATCCGGGAGTGGATCATTGGACAGCGGTCAAAATTGTCCTTAGGAATAAGGAAATGTTTCTCGATTATGGTGGTTAAAGAGTTCGGTGTAAAGGGTTACGTCGATGCAAGCTTTAACACCTATCCGGATGACTCTGAGTAGCAAACCGGATACGTATAGTGGAGCAACCATTTGGAATAGCTCCAGGTGGAGCATAGTAGCAACATCTACAATATGAAATCGAGATTTGCGAAGAACACACGGATCTGAATGTTGTAGACCCATTGACTAAAACCTCTCTCGTAAGCATAACATGATCAAACCCTAGAACTCATTGAGTGTTAATCACATGGTGATGTGAACTAGATTATTGACTCTAGTAAACTATTTGGGTATTAGTCACATGGCGATGTGAACTATGAGTGTTAATCACATGGCGATGTGAACTAGATTATTGACTCCAGTGCAAGTGGGAGACTGTTGGAAATATGCCCTAGAGGCAATAATAAAATGGTTATTATTATATTTCCTTGTTCATGATAATTGTCTATTGTTCATGCTATAATTGTATTAACCGGAAACCGTAATACATGTGTGAATACATAGATCATAATATGTCCCTAGTAAGCCTCTAGTTGACTAGCTCGTTGATCAATAGATGTTCATGGTTTCCTGACCATGGACATTGGATGTCAATGATAACGGGATCACATCATTAGGAGAATGATGTGATGGACAAGACCCAATCTTAAGCGTAGCACAATATCGTGTAGTTCGTTTGCTAAAGCTTTTCTAATGCCAAGTATCATTTCCTTAGACCATGAGATTGTGCAACTCCCAGATACCATAGGAATGCTTTGGGTGTACCAAACGTCACAACGTAACTGAGTGGCTATAAAGGTGCACTACAGGTATCTCCGAAAGTGTCTGTTGGGTTGGCACGAATCGAGACTGGGATTTGTCACTCTATATGACGGAGAGGTATCTCTAGGCCCACTTGGTAATGCATCATCATAATGAGCTCAAAGTGACTAAGGAGTTAGCCACAGGATCATGCATTACGAAATGAGTAAAGTGACTTGCCAGTAACGAGATTGAACGAGGTATTGGGATACCGACGATCGAATCTCGGGCAAGTAACATACCGATAGTCAAAGGGAATTGTATACGGGATTGATTGAATCCCCGACATCATGGTTCATCCGATGAGATCATCGTGGAACATGTGGGAACAAATATGGGTATCCAGATCCCGCTATTGGTTATTGGCCGGAGAGATGTCTCAGTCATGTCTGCATGGTTCCCGAACCCGTAGGGTCTACACACTTAAGGTTCGGTGATGCTAGAGTTGTTATGGGAAATAGTATGTGGTTACCGAAGGTTGTACGGAGTCCCGGATGAGATCCCGGACGTGACGAGGAGTTCCAGAATGGTTCGGATGTGAAGATCGATATATTGGACAAAGGGTATTGGAGTCCGGAATTGTTCCGGGGGTACCGGGTGACGACTAGCGTGTCCGAAAGGGGTTTCGGAGGCCCTGGCAAGCGTTGGGGGGCCTTATGAGCCAAGGGGAGGGGCAGATCAGCCCACTAAGGGGCTGAGTGCCCCTCCCACCCCATCTCACGTAACTTGGAGAGGTGGGGGCGCCTCCCCTAGGGCAGCCACCCCTCCCGGCTTGGGGGCAAGTTTCCTAGGGGTGGGAGGGCCCAAACCCATCTAGGGTTTCCCCTGTGGCCGCAGCCCCTCCCCTAGGGAACCCTAGGGTGCCTCCTCTACCCCCTTCCCCCTATATATAGTGAGGGAGAGATAGGGCAGCCACAGACCCTTCCTTTGGCGCAGCCCCTCCCCCTCTCCTACACCTCCTCCTCCTCCGTAGCGCTTGGCGAAGCCCTGCTGGAGAACCACGAGCTCCATCACCACCATGCCGTCGTGTTGTCGGAGTTCTCCCTCAACTTCTCCTCTCCCCTTGCTGGATCAAGAAGGAGGAGACGTCCCCGGGCTATACATGTGTTGAACGCGGTGGCGCTGTTGTTCGGCGCTTAGATCGGAATCGACCGCGATCTGAATTGCTGCGTGTACGACTCCACCAATCACGTTCTTGTAACGCTTCCGCTTAGCAATCTTCAAGGGTATGAAGATGCACTCCCTCTCTCTCGTTGCTAGTATCTCCTAGATTGATCTTGGTGATACGTAGGAAATTTTTTGAATTATTGCTACATTCCCCAACACTTGCCTCACTAGGGTAGATCTCCACGAAGTAGGCGATCTCCTTGCCCGTACAAAATCCTTGGTTCAACTCCACATTCTTGACGGAGGCTTTGAAGTGACACCTAACCAATCTAGGAGACACCACTCTCCAAAAGGTAATAGAGGGTGTGTTGATGATGAACTCCTTGCTCTTGTGCTTCAAATGATAGTCTCCCCAACGATCAACTCTCTCTCACTGATTTGGATTTGGTGGAAAGATAGTTTGAGTGGAAAGCAACTTGGAGAAGGCTAGAGATCGAGATTCATATGGTTGGAATGGAATATCTTGGTCTCAACACATGAGTAGGTGGTTCTCTCTCAGAAAATGAATGTTGGAAGTGTAGGCATGTTCTGATGGCTCTCTCTTCGAATGAAGAGTGGGTGGAGGAGTATATATAGCCTCCACACAAAATCTAACCATTACACACAAATCACCAAACTCGGTGTGACCGAATCATGAAACTCGGTCAGACCGATCTAGTTCAAAATGTGAACGTTAGGATTTTCTGTGGGACCAACATGTCAACTCGGTGGGGCCGATTCCATTAGGGTTAGGGCATAACATAATCTCGGTGAGACCGATTACACAAACTCAGTGGGACCAATTTTGGTAATAAGCTAACCAGAGAGTTGGTCAGGCAAACTCGGTGGGACCGATTCGCTCATCTCGGTGAGACCGAAACATTACGAAGGGGAAACGAAGAGTTTGCATTGTGAACTTGGTGGGACCGACCGCTCATCTCGTTTGGACCGAAACGTTACGAAGGGAAACAGTGAGTTTGCAATCCCATTTCGGTTAGACCGAGATCCCTATCGGTGAGACCGGAGTGACTAGGGTTTGTGGCAGTGGCTATGTGAAGAAAACTCGGTGGCGCCGGATGGAATGTTTCGGTGGGGACGAGTTTGACTTTTGGTTTGGGACATATGTGGATATGAGAAAGTGGTTGAGGGTTTTTAGAGCATATCACTAAGCATTTGAGCAAGCAGCCCATTAAGCAACACCTCATCCCCTTTTAATAGTATTGGCTTTTCCTATGGACTCAATGTGATCTTGGATCACTAAAAGTAAAATGTAGAGTCTTGAGCTTTAGAGCTTGAGCCAATCCTTTATCCTTCGAATTTTGAGGGTCCACATTTCTAATCCATGCCATGCCAATCATTGAGCTTTCCTGAAATATTTATCTTGAAATAGCATTAGCTCAATGAGCTATATGTTGTTAATAATTACCAAAACCACCCAGGGATAGTTGCACTTTCAATCTCCCCCTTTTTGGTAATTGATGACAACATATAGATCAAACCTTCGATAAATGATCATAAGATTAAAATAGATCATCGCTTTGAGAAGTATGTGATAAGAAAGAGCTCCCCCTAAATTTGTGCATTATTTAAAATTGCTTTTGAATGCAAATGCACAATCGATTAGGATCATGGGTTACTCTTCCATGTCACATACATCTTGGTGGGGCTCTCAAAATGATATAAATTAAAAGCATGCACTCATCACCAAGCAAAGTGAATGATCATATATGGGATATAAGAGATAATATCATCCAAGCAAGCATTAAGGTAGCATATGATCAAACACATGATCAAACAAGTATCTCATACAAACATAAAGTATTAACCAAGCACACAATAAAGTTCAACCAAACGCAAGAGAGACAAAGAAGAAAAACACTCTTTCTCTAAGCCTATGATCTATACATTTATACCCCTTTGGCAACAAGTTACCAAAAAGATTGAAAATGCATAGTGATATGCGTCTCTCAGGCTCGGTCTTCGGGAGGTGGTGTAGAGAGAACTCCAAGGATGAAGGCATCTGTTGATGTAGTTGGAGCTGGTGGAGTGGGTGCTAGAGGTGGAACTGAAGCTGTAGCTGTAGGTGCTGACAATGTAGCTCTAGAATCTATTACTGGCACTGCAGCGGACCTCTGACCTCGTGGCACACGCTGAAAAGCATCCGTAGTTGTCGTTCCTCTCCTCTCCTCAGCTTCCTCCTGGAGATGCTCAATAGCTGTTTGTATCTCAGTAACCTTCAGATCAAGATCATAGAATTTTGTCTCAACAATCCTCTCCAAGCTCTCCTGATTCTGAGTCAGGGTGGCCAAGCCCTTCTCAATCCTCAAAGTAGACTGGATCAGATATGCTAGCTGATCTTGCTTGCTCTTCAGGAACACCTGAGATGCTTCCTCTACACTTGGCATCCTTGCAGCTTTCTCTGCCTTAGCCTTAGCTCTCTTCTCCTATGCTTGACCTGATGAAGGTTCATTCTCATTCATCACAACGGTGTTATCTTCAAATTCAGGGTACAGGGGTAAGTGTTCCTTGTCCAACAGGTTGGTGCTTGTGCCCATCTTTGAGTTGATGAGCTCCTGAATGTGTGGAGCATACCCACAACTTCTCTTTTGGTCAGCAACTATCCTCTTGATTGTCTCTACAATCAGGCTCATGACTTTAAACTTTTGAGGAACATCAAAGATTTGCAATGGGTTGATGGAATGTCCTCTAATCATCTTGTGATCTCCTGACGTGGGTAGCAAAGTGTGCCTTAGGATGGTGTTGATTGTAGGCAGACCAGACAACAAGTAATGTATAGATCCAAGCTTGTGTGTCTCCAAAGCTTTATCAGGGATCTCTTTGTACGTGTTTGCCATAGAGTTGTGGTCTTTCTTCTTCTTGGCATACACATCCAAGTTGTCCTCATGCTCTTCTGGGGCATTAATCATCTTGCCCATTCTTCAATTGTAGATTGATAACTTGTACCTTCAGACATCCATACTATCCTTCCATCTGGATAGAAGTGAGAAGTGGAGTAAAATTGCATAATAAGCTCATCATTCCATTTTGTGAGCTTCTGTTCAACAAACTTGTCAACTCCACAAGCTTTGAAGCTGTCTTCTACACCTAGGAAGTGATCTTCATTCTCTTTGATGTATTCCCAATCAACCCATCTCATGTCACAGACAATTGGCTTCTTGTCAAGCAGAATAGTCTCATAGAAGTCTTGTTGTTCTTTGGTATGAAACATGTAATCAACTGCAGTCCTCCTCTGCACAGCATAGGGATCAGACTGTATCCACAATCTCAGTCATGCATCTTTCCTGATATGCATGTCCTCAGCCACAGGATGAGCATCATTGTGGTCTGGAATCTTGGGTTTCAGTTTCCTCATTACAAGGGATTCATCATCCTCTTCTTCAGCTTCAGGCATTGGGGTCTTGTTCTTCTCTTCAGCCGAGATATTTCTGGTGCTTCTCTTGGGCTTAGACTTCTGAGCTTGAGCTGTTGCCTTGGGAGCAGTTTTGGGCTTTGATGTGGCAGCCCCTGACTTGATTGCATCTCCCATAAGCTTTTGGGACTTTGGTGCTAGTGCAACATCCTCTTCCTCCTCTTCTGTTGGATCTTTAAACATGGATGATCTCCCAAGGACTCTGGCAGTGGTCTTCTTGACCCTCTCCTTCCTCTTCTTTCCATCTCCAGCCTCTTTGGGTTCAAGAGTGAACTCCATAGTTTCTTGAGTGAAGACTCTGGCCTTAGACATAGGGATCCTTTTTGCTAGTGCCTTCTTGTTCAACCCTGGCTTTGTTGAAGCAACTATGCCATACTCCTTATTCAAGACTTTCTTCTTTGAGCTGACTTCTTCTTCTACAGCCACATAATCCTCATCCTCAGAATCTGAGGTTCTCTTCTTCCTTGACCTGGTGGCTGCCTTGGGCAAGTTACTAGGTGTGCTCCTGCTGCCCTCATCATAGCTGCTTGAGGGATCAGAACCCTCACTCAATTCCACCTGTTCTTCAGATCTGTTCTGACTGTCACTCTGGTCAGATATCTTGGCAATCTCACTGACAGCAAACCCTGTGAATAGATATAAATGAGCATCACAAAGTGCAGAGTTTTGCAAGACAGATGACTCAAAAACTTAGTTTTAGTTCTCCATAGAAAGCATTTCGGAGCTACCGATTTGTTAGACTCGGTGATACCGAAGAAATTTTGGAACCTAAACTAGTGAAGTCGGTCAGACCGAGTCACAATTCGGTGGCACCGAGACTTCTAGGGTTTCATAGAGAATCGATCTCGGCCACACCGATTTGCAATTTTCGGTCAGACCAAAAACGCATGTGAAATGGCCTAAGCCAAATCGGTGAGACCGATTTCTACAACTCGGTCGGTCCGAGATGAGTTCGGCGGAAACCTAACCCTAAATTTTCAAATCAAATCTAACCTAAAGGATGTTTTCTATGGATAGAATGTTCTCATACGTGGTAAAGATCATGGCAAAGCAATGTGCTATGAATCGGAGTAATGAAATAGTACAAAGGGTCGAACCCATACCCTAGTTCGGCGGGAGTTCACTACGATGGCAACGGCGGAGCATATTTCCGTTGACGGTGATGGAAACCAGCAGCGGGAGGTCGCTGGCGGCGAGGAGACGATCCGGAGACCCAAGGAGGCAGAGCAGGACACGTGCGGGCTGAGAGGTTTTGAACAAATTTCCAAATTCTCACCCGTGGGTTTATATATCCCGACCCTGTCGGTGTGACCGAATGGAACAACTCGGTGGCACCGAGATGCAGAATCGCAAGCGGTTACTGCAACTCTGTGTGACCGAAAAGTTCAAATCGGTTGCACCGAGATTGAAAACCTAGATCAACTTAGTGAACTCGGTGTGACCGAACTAGATGAATCGGTCATACCGAAATGCACAAAGAGGTTTTGGAAGTTTAAGTCTATGATGAATCGGGGACTCCGAGTGCTCCTCACACAGAGTGGTTCGAATTTGACTTGATCAAACTTTGTGATGTAGCATGAATAGAGTTTGAGACGAGAAAAGCATAGATAGCTAGAGGAGGTTCTTAGGCATTCTTGTCCATCCACTTGGCAAAGGAGAAAACGCCAAATAATCAAAACAACAAGTGGATGTCCTTGAATGAGTAAAATATGCAATCAACATGCTCACACAATGAAATGGCAAATTGAAATATGTGACAAAGCATGCACAAACACTCTAGCATATATCAAGCAATTGGCGATGACTAGGTCATCTATATAGGGGTATATTGATGATACATCTCCAACGTATCTATAATTTTTGATTTTTCCATGCTATTATATTATCTGTTTTGGATGCTAATGCGCTTTATTTTACACTTTTATATTATTTTTGGGACTAACCTATTAACCCAAGGCCCAGTGCAAATTGTTGTTTTTTGCCTATTTCAGTGTTTCACAGAAAAGGAATATCAAACGGAATCCAAATGGAATGAAACCTTCGGGAACGTGATTTTTGGAACAAACGTGATCCAGAGGACTTGGAGTGGACGTCAAGAAACAAACGAGGAGTCCACGAGGTAGGGGCGCGCCCTCCCCCCTCGTGGGCCCCTCGTGGCTCAACCAACCTACTTCTTCCTCCTATATATACTCATATACCCTGAAAACATCTAGGAGCACCACGAAACCCTATTTTCACCGCTACAACCTTCTGTACCCAAGAGATCCCATCTTGGGGCCTTTTCCGGAGCTCCGCCGGAGGGGGCATCGATCACGGAGGGCCTCTACATCAACTCCATGGCCCCTCCGATGATGTGTGAGTAGTTTACTTTAGACCTTCGGGTCCATAGTTATTAGCTAGATGGCTTCTTCTCTCTCTTTGAATCTCAATACAAAGTTCTCCTCAATCCTCTTGGAGATCTATTCGATGTAACTCTTTTTGCGGTGTGTTTGTCGAGATCCGATGAATTATGTGTTTATGATCAAGTCTATCTATGAATGGTATTTGATTCTTCTCTGAAATATTTTATGTATGATTAGTTATCTTTGCAAGTCTCTTTGAATTATCAGTTTGGTTTGGCCTGCTAGATTGATCTTTTTTGCAATGGGAGAAGTGCTTAGCTTTGGGTTCAATCTTGCGGTGCTCGATCCCAGTGACAGAAAGGGAAACGACATGTATTGTATTGTTGCCTTCGAGGATAAAAAGGTGGGGTTTATATCATATTACTTGAGTTTATCCCTCTACATCATGTCATCTTACCTAATGTGTTACTCTATTCTTATGAACTTAATACTCTAGATGCATGCTGGATAGCGGTCGATGTGTGGAGTAATAGTAGTAGATGCAGATAGGAGTCGGTCTACTTGTCACGGACGTGATGCCTATATACATGATCATGCCTAGATATTCTCATAATTATTCGCTTTTCTATCAATTGCTCGATAGTAATTTGTTCACCCACCGTAATACTTATGTTATCTTGAGAGAAGCCACTAGTGAAACCTATGGCCCCCAGGTCTATTCTCCATCATATTAATCTTCCGTCAACAAGCTATTTCTATTACCTTTTATTTTGCAATCTCTACTTTTAATCTTTATCATAAAAATACCAAAAATATTATGTTATCATCTCTATCAGATCTCACTCTTGTAAGTGACCGTGAAGGGATTGACAACCCCTTTATCACGTTGGTTGCGAGGTTCTTATTTGTTTGTGTAGGTACGAGGGACTTGCGTGTGGCCTCCTACTAGATTGATACCTTGGTTCTCAAAACCGAGGGAAATACTTATGCTACTTTGTTGCATCACCCTTTCCTCTTCAAGGGAAAACCAACGCAGTGCTCCAGAGGTAGCAATTGATTGAGGAGTCAAATGAAAACATTTGATCGTAGGTCATACTCATTGTTTAAGCACAACTGGGGTTTCCACTTTTACATAATGCATTTTTGTGTTCACACCATTAGAGTTGCTTTAGCTCAATTGGTTAGAGTAAACCTCCCCCTAGATGTGATATCCCCCCTTAGAGGGATAAACTAACCTTGGGTTATGTCGATGATGACTTCATGTAGGTGTTGAAGATGTAGATGCTCAATGCTGATGTACATCATTCGGAGCAATCCATTAGAGTGAGTTGCACTTTCAATACCTACATGGGTTAGTCCCACAAGGAACAGACAAGGATATCCATAGACATAGAGTGATGTTCACACAAGATGATGTTCATGAAAGCATTAGGTTACCTTGTCCCTTGTCTTACCAACAAGAGGGTTTGTGACTCCTAGAACTAGTGTGAGATGTGGAAGTTGTTTGCACATGTCCTTGCCAAAAGATATGAGTGAAGTATGTTGGCGGAGTCACCCTCAAGAACTCTCTAGTTCTTCTTCTTCGGGATCCACATCATCTTGATGGGAATCCTTGGAGTTGTAGTCGCACTTGATGTAGTAGAACTTGATGTAGTATTGGGAACCCACTTGACTAAAGCCTTCGGAGCTTCTTCAAATGCATCAATCTCCTCTTGAAGCTTGTCCTTCCCTTTTAGCTTGTGGCCTTTTGGTGGAAGATCATCTTGAGCTTGTGTCCCTTGAAAAGAGGTAGGATCATACTTCTCTTGTTGAGGAACAAACTTCGTCTTGGGTTATTGATCTTCTTCCCACTCAACTCCATTGGCATTGAACTTCCATTCAAAACCAACACCTTGATTCTTCCGGTGTCTTCCTTGCTTGCATACGATTTCCTCAAATTGCTTACTCCCGGCAAGGATCTTGTAGAAACCTTTCTCTATAATTCCCTTCAATAAGCTATTTTCTTGCTCAAGTGTAACTTGGCTAAGAGAATCATTAGTGGAATCAAGAGAACTACTAGAAGCAACAACATTGGATTTAGCATGATTATTGTTACTACTAGATGAAGAATCTTTCTTGCTTTTGTTGCTAGATTTAACTTATGGCATGTAAGTAGACAAGAGTAAACGCTTGGCAATGTAAGAAGAACTTTTCTTGTGAAGATCATCATTGATTGCCTTTAAGAACCCATGCTCTTGCTCAAGGTTGAGCTTTTCAAAGCATAACTTTCCATGAGAGTTTAAAAGCTCTCGATGATTTTCCAAGGTAGTTTCATGGGCTAACTTAAGAGTGTTTAGTTCTTTAGTTAGATGCTCAATCTCCCTCTTATCATCATCATTCGTTTTATCTTGATTAACATCATTAATAGCAAGTTCATCATAGTTTTCATCACTAGAGTTGTCAAGTAAATCGTCATCACCTAGCAAATCATCTTCATCACTATTGAAATCAACATACTCGGGGTGTGATACCTTTGGGCCTTTAGCCATGAAGCATCTTCCAATTCCTTCATTTGGTGACTCAAATATGTCATAGGAGTCAGTTGACACAAGTGTTAGAGCGGTAACACCTTCATCTTGAGTATATTCAGAGTCGTAGTGATAACTTCTCTCGGAGTGATTATCGGAGTCGGAGCCGGATACCCATTCACCAACGTGAGCTTGATGTCTTTGTTTTGTGTAGCTCCTTGATGATTTGTCCTTCCTTTCTGAATCCTTGCTTCTCCGTGATGTTCTTCGTTCATAACGGTCATCTCTACTCCTTCTCTCTCTTTGGGTGAATCTTCTCTTATTTTGTAGGGAGCCGTACACTCATTGGAGTAGTGTCCGGGTCTTCCACAATTGTAGCAATTACGTTCACGACTCGAAGATCTTTTGTCATTGTAGGACCTTGACTTGGAACTTCTTTCCTTGCTTCTACTCTTATAGAACTTGTTGAAGTTCTTCACCATTAAGCTCAATTCTTCATTGAAGGCTTGTTTCTCACTTGATGATGTAGGAGCATCACATGAGGCTTTGTAAGCACCACTTAACTTGTTGTGAAGCTCTTCCTTATCCTTGAGTGACATCTCATGAGCAACAATTCTTCCAATGACTTCCGTTGGCTTGAGATCTTTGTAACTGGGCATCATTTGGATCAATGTGCACACGGTATCATATTTTCCATCCAAGGCTCTTAGGATCTTCTTGATGATGAATCTATCAGTCATCTCTTCACTTCCTAAGTCTGCAATCTCATTTGTGATTAGAGCAAGCCTAGAGTACATTTTAGCGACACCTTCACCACCCTTCATTTTGAACTTGTCAAGTTGACTTTGAAGCACATCCGATTTGGATTCCTTGACGGCGTCGGTACCCTCGTGCATATCAATCAAAGTATCCCAAATTTCCTTTGCATTCTCAAGACGGCTAATTTTGTTGAATTCTTAGGGGCACAATCCATTAAAGAGGATATCGCAAGCTTGAGCGTTGTATTGCAGCATCTTCAACTATTCCATGGTAGCTTCACGGTTTGGTTCTCTCCCATCAAAGAATTCACCTTGCAAGCCAATACACACAATAGCCCAAACGGCGGGGTTATGTCCAAGAATATGCATTTTCATCTTATGCTTCCAACTAGCAAAATTAGTACCATCAAAGTAAGGACCTCTACGGTGGTAACTTCCCTCGCTAGATGCCATACTCTCCTAGGTTGTGAAACCAAGGCTATGATCACCAAAGCTATGAAAATCAAGGCAAATGGAGATCAAAGCTCTGATACCACTTGTAGGATCGAAAGTATGTCTAGAGGGGGTGATTAGACTACTTGACCAAATAAAAATCTATCCTTTTCCCAATTTTATGTCTTGGCAGATTTTAGCAACTTAGCACTAGTCAAGCAATCAACCTACACATGCAAGTCTAAGAGTATAGAAGCGGAATGCAAAGCATTGCACATGAAGGTAAAGGGAGGAGTTTGGAGGGAGCAAACGCAATGTAGACACAGAGATTTTTGGCGTGGTTCCGATAGGTGGTGCTATCGTACATCCACGTTGGTGGAGACTTCAACCCACAAAGGGTAACGGTTGCGCGACTCCACGGAGGGCTCCACCCACGAAGGGTCCACAAAGAAGCAACCTTGTCTATCCCGCCATGGCCATCGCCCACGAAGGACTTGCCTCACTAGGGTAGATCTTCATGAAGTAGGCGATCACATTTCCCATACAAACTCCTTGGTTCAACTCCACAATCTTGACAGAGGCTCCCAAGTGACACCTAACCAATCTAGGAGACATCACTCTCCAAAAGGTAATAGATGGTGTGTTGATGATGAACTCCTTGCTCTTGTTCTTCAAATGATAGTCTCCCCAACACTCAACTCTCTCTCACTGATTTGGATTTGGTGGAAAGCAACTTGGAGAAGGCTAGAGATCAAGATTCATATGGTTGGAATGGAATATCTTGGTCTCAACACATGAGTAGGTGGTTCTCTCTCAAAAAATGAATGTTGGAAGTGTAGGCATGTTCTGATAGCTGTCTCTTTGAATGAAGAGTGGGTGGAGGAGTATATATAGCCTCCACACAAAATCTAACCGTTACACACAAATCACCAAACTTGGTGGGACCGAATCATGAAACTCGGTCAGACCGATCTAGTTCAAAATGTGGACGTTAGGTTTTTCGGTGGGACCGACATGTCAACTCGGTGGGGCCGATTTCACTGGGGTTAGGGCATAACGTAGTCTCGGTGATCCCGGTTACACAAAATCGATGGGACCGATTTTGGTAATAAGCTAACCAGAGAGTTGGTCAGGCAAACTCGATGGGACCGATTCATTCATCTCGGTGAGACCGAAACATTACGAAGGGGAAACAGAGAGTTTGCATTGCGAACTTGGTAGGACCGATCGCTCATCTCGGTTGGACCAAAACGTTACGAAGGGAAACAGAGAGTTTGCAATCCCATCTCGGTGAGACCGAGATCCCTATCGGTGAGACCGAAGTGACTAGGGTTTGTGGCAGTGGCTATGTCAAGAAAACTCGGTGGCGCCGGATGGAATGTTTCGGTGGGGCCGAGTTTGACTTTTGGTTTGGGACATATGTGGATATGAGAAAGTGGTTGAGGATTTTTGGAGCATATCACTAAGCATTTGAGCAAGCAACCCATTAAGCAACACCTCATCCCCTTTTAATAGTATTGGCTTTTCCTATGGACTCAATGTGATCTTAGATCACTAAAAATAAAATGTAGAGTCTTGAGCTTTAGAGCTTGAGCCAATCCTTTGTCCTTAGCATTTTGAGGGGTCCACATTTCTAATCCATGCCATGCCAATCATTGAGCTTTCCTAAAATATTTATCTTGACACAGCATTAGCTCAATGAGCTATATGTTCTTAATAATTACCAAAACCACCCAGGGATAGTTGCACTTTCAATATCCCCCTTTTTGGTAATTGATGACAACATATAGATCAAAGCTTCGATAAATGAGCATAAGATTAAAATACATCGTCGCTTTGAGACGTATGGGATAAGCAAGAGCAAAATGATCATATGGTTTTGTTGTAGTATGATCTCTAGGGCTAGACATGGGACTTTGAGGGTGGTTCAATTGATTTATTGGAAACACAACTTTGAGGTGGTTTGCTACATATGGGATATCATCCTACTTTCTCCGATAGAATAGAAACTTTAGAGTGATTCTTTGCTGCACTTTGAGTGGTTATCATGATGTTCAATTATATTAACGACATTGAGAGTTGACACTAGTGAAAGTATGAACCCTAGGACTTGTCTCCAAGCATTGATAGACCGTTTTCACACACTATTTTTTACTTGCTACCTTGCTATTTTAAATTTTTCAGATTATAAAAGCTATTTCTACCATCCATATTACACTTGTATCACCATCTCTTCGCCCAACTAGTGCACCTATACAACTAAAAAAATTATTAGGTGTGTTGGGGAGATAAGAGATTGCTTTTATTTGATTGCGGGGTTGTTTGAGAGAGAACCACCTTCATCCTACACCTCTCGTCGATCGATAAACCCTAGCAGCCATTTTCTGTCTAATCTCCATAGCCTTCACCACAACATCTCCCCTCCAAGTTAGTTGCACTTGTAATCACATATCACATCTGGAAACCTTGTAAGACGTATTATCAATAAAGTATTCATCTTTATGTATTATCCGATGATTTCCTCTTGTGATTCGATCATCATGTGTGAGTAAATTGGTAAGGCAAGGCATAGCCTTGCAACCCTATGTATTTGTATGAGGGGTCGATGGAATGACTTTGAATAATTAATGTCATGTATGTGTCCAATTGATACGGAGTTGTCTATTGTATCTTTCTTGTTCTACGACCCTACATGTTCTCAGGATCTAGGAGTTCGATCAAGGAGGTAAGGAGTGAGGAGGGCGCAGAACGCTATTCTGAACACCTGTGACAGAAAGGTTTAGTGTGGTAGCAGAAATCCAACAATTGGTGATTCATGGTGTGTAGTGATTAAATCCCCAATGTTTCTGTCAAATTTTTTTCTTATTAATTGAGGTAACCCCTTGAGACGGTAAGGGCATGTGGTTGGACAAATGACTCTTGATGCAGGTTGCGCACCGGACAAGACATAATTTGGATACATCCCCCACTTCATCACATTGCAAGCATATCTTAATGGGTATCTTCCAGAGCACAAATTAATATCATGATGACCCTGACCACAAATATATGGTTGTAAGAATCAAGACCTCGTACCCATGTCTGTTTTGATTCTAGTGTTTACTCCCCTAAGGTTGTTAAGGTCCAGTTTACAAAAACTGAAATTTAATTCTCTCCCAACAAATAAAGCCTCCATACACCCTACTAATCTATACCTAATATTAAAGGACGGAAGATTTCATAGTTCTCCATAGGTCATCCTTTTATATCCGTTGATTTTGTGTTAATGCTAAAGATAGACGGTTGAGATTTAAAAATAAATCTACATAACACTACTTCAAATATAAGGCACGTACACAACCCAGCACGTACTCGTCTATGAAGATTGCTTTTTTTAACAGTTTATGGGAGTCCGACCTGCACACAAGCACACACACACGTAAAAACACACACAATTCAAGTACGCAGCAACGGGAGGTTAAGAGAATGGGCACAAAACACACCAAGGTAAGAACAACCAGAGGCGATTTCATCTGGCGTGAGCATCTGGAGACAAAAGAGCACGGGCGAGTGCCCCAAGGGGGGCAGCCAGGAGCGAGCAGCACATAAATGTAAAGGCTGAAGAGTAGGCCGTTGGGCTCGTCAGAGGCGCACATGTACCTAGCGGACCACTCAACTGATGATGGAGGCGTGGCTAATCCTAGTGAACGGTGAGATTATGTATGCAAGCACAGCACAATGATGATGGATGGAGCTGTCACACAAGACCCCGGAAATCGTAAAGATGCAGCAAACCATCGACACCATCGTCGTAGGGTCGTCGTGTCCACGTCAAGCTCTCCAACATAGCCATCCAGAGTGCACCAATGACGCTGCCCCACTACCTGCTACGTCCACATGCCATGACTTCGAATGACAATGCCCGGCCCATGCATGGTTACGCTGGAGTTGCTTCACCAACTTGCACCTCGAGCGAAACACTTCACCATGTGGAAGCTGCCGAAGACAAGGATGAGGAGCTCGACACCATGACGCCGCGTCGCCGCTTGCCATCCACTTCATCATGCCGGATGCCGATGAATATGGAGACACAGAGCTTGGAGTCAAGACGCACGCTCTGTGCTTTATCAAGCCGGTGTAGGGTGGACACCGTCTGGACCGTTCCGGTCCCTCATCGACCGACCTTTTGGACTGGCTGTCGGTGGTCCGGACAGGACCAGACCGACCACCCGGTCATGTTTTCAAGGACTGACGGGCGACGCCGAAGCCCGGGACGGACCGAGCGAACTGGCCAATCACCACCGGCGGCGACATGCACGGGTTCAGCGGCAATGTAGGTGACGTGCATGGGTGTTGAGGCAAGGTGGGTGACATGCGTGAGCGCTGGCAGGCTAGGTGGGCGACGTGCTGTTTGAAGTGTGATGAGCCGCGTGGATGTTAGACATGAACCTACACATGGTTGTTCATTAGCAGTTTTTCCGGTTGCATGCAAAGTAGTGTAGTGCGTACATGAGCCTACATTTTCTTTGTGAGGGCCCTGCCGAGATTAGTGGATCAAACTTGACGTGAAGTTAGTCTAAAAATATCAATTTTCGTTTTGTTTTGAAAATAACACATACAGATAACAGATTAGTTAAAAAAGCAAACAACATATAAGTTGACCTCCGAAGACACACACCATTAATAGATGTATATAATTCACTAAGAAAATATATATATACAACTCTGCCACATGCATGTGTATCAAATACAATATGATTTCTTACATAATCAGCACACAAACATCCAAAAGAAAAAAAAACAATAGCAGAGAAGCACAATACACGCACTATGAGTTTCCTAATTGATTTCTATTGCCTCAAATTGAAAAAAAATTAGGATCACCTCACTTGATTTCTGTCTAGCACATAGACGCTCATTCATTTTCACGTGGACTAAGCCAAACTCGAATAATATGAACCTTAGATGACAAAATTGACAAAAAACGCAAGGAAGAAAAAGGAGAAATGATCACACATGTGAAATATTTGTGTCAATACAAATACATGACACGCGGTGGTATGAACACTTACCAGGATGGTAGACAGCCACCAAATTGAAAGAAAGCGTACAACAAATCTATATATATTTCATTACTATCTAGTTCATATTTTAATTTCTAAAAACGTAGACACCAATTAGGTAAGAATTCAGGTTTGAACAACAAATATGAGTATTTTAATTTAAATATTTATATATTTAAAGTTCTCATAACATACGTCTATTTTTTCGATCTGTTTTTACAAAATAAAATCCCTCAAAATCAAATAACAAAATGATTGTTGAAAACATTTCATTCATGTGTTCTACATATCTTGATAAGGCTAAATTTTTCATGAATTGTGGATGTAAATAATTCTCAATAAATCTTAGTATGGGCCAATTTTCTCTACCATTGTAACACACAGGCTCGAAAGTTTCCATACTTGTTTTACTCCGGATCATGACCCATGTTCTAAGTTCCATGTTTTGATCCTCAAATCATGCATCTTTTTATTTTGTCATGAGCAACCGTTGTCACTTGACATAGTTCCTCGACCTCATCAACCATGCTCCATAGGAACTGGTATGTTTCCCCGTTGCAACGCACGAGCATTTGTGCTAGTCCTTATCAAGACTACATACTAATGACCCCCCCCCCCAATACAATACGCTTTCGGATTTGAATTTTAATAATAAAATTTGGACTTTCAAATTTATGAAACTATATCTTAAACATTTCAAGGTCTCGTAAACAATAATTCCTATAACACATGTGCAATCGGCAGCCAACGCATTTCATATTGTTCTCCACACCATAGTACTCCATTTCAAAATAAACATGTAAGTTATTTTCAAAATCATTTCACCCCATAGTATTCCATTTCTACCTCCCCCCACAAGATCACATATATAATCTCTACAACTAACATCAAAATACATCTACGTCGTCACTTGCATCATTTCCCCAACCTGGTCGGCACAACCCCCTTTCATCGAGGTCATCGATAAGGGTGCGAAGGAGTCGATAGTGCCACACTGCTTCCACATGTCTCTATTGTTACCACTTTGTATGCTATCATCCATGGGTCGCTACCATCTACCTCATTAGTGTCCAACAAGGGATGAGTTTAATTATTTATTAGTAGAGAAGTTTAGAGGTTTGGAGTTTTATGTTTGATTCATTTCGGTCGAAGTTTGAAAATTTTCATTCAATATTGGAAGTTGTCTCCATAAACCCAAATATGCCTCACATGAAGTTGCTAGAGTACACCTCTCATTGACCAAAATTTAGTTTCTAATAGCAAAGTGAAAGATTTTGATCTTAGAGCTAAAGATCCAATATTTTGGAAACTAGAGGAAGATGTAGTGAATGTGAGGGAGGAACGCGAGTTACTCGGCCAAGATGTATTTTTTGGTGTGTGTTGGCTTGGTATTTCGATATTGGCTAGCCCACCAATCAAAAGGTCTTTCAAATAAAACTCCACTACTCCCCGAGGTGCACCATACATGGAAGGCTTCTAATATGAGACATCAACAAAATGTCCTCAAATCAAATATATAAACTATGGGATATGGATAGGTGGTATATATGATGCAATATGTTGATTTAGTATAGTCCTAGAAATTAGTGTATGTTTTTTAACTTGTAAGGAGACTCTTGTGTCGTCACTTCTAAAAAAAGACTGTAAATTGTAAAGTTTACCAAGATCTAATGGTCGGCATCGCTCCTTGCTCCGTGCACGTAAATTCTTAATAAACAGGAACATCGAGCATCCATTGTATAGTTGTCAAATTGTAGCGACCACTGCCTTTCTTAACCATTACCACCTCCCCGTACACACACATGTTTCTTCCTATCCCCGGCAAATACTAAATACCTTCTAAATACATCATTATCCTCTTCCGTTTCTACCTTGGCGTTAGCTAGATTGCAATTCGCCCCTCTAGCACAATTGCCAATTCACGAGTCATGTGTGTTTCGTGTAGTCATATTCCAAATCGTGGGCATCGCCTCCCCTCCCCCCATCATCGACGAGGACAACATGTAGTTCCTAGCCCACCATCGTTGTGCTTTCCATGTTGTGGTCACTCCATCGATATTCCTCTCTACCCCTCCTCCGTGAGTCTTATCTCCATCGATGGTGCCTTCCCTCTTCATGACCGTGAGGGTCGTTTCTATGTGATTGATGACTTTGAAGTTCTAGATCTAAGAGTCGATGGTGTCCTCCCTCTTCATGACCGCGAGGGTTAGTTCCAGGTGATTGTCAGATTCAAAGTTCTAGATCTAAGCATCGATGGTGTCCTCCCTCTTCATGACCGCGAGAGTAATTTCCAGGTGATTGTCAGATTCAATGTTTTAGATCTAACCATCATAGTTTAGAGTTTAGGGATTTGTTCCAAATAGCTAATAATTGGATTCCTAATAATGGTGTCCTTCATCTTCATGACCATGAGGGTTATTTGCAGGTGATTGTCGGATTCAAAGTTCTAGATCTAAGCATCAAGGATGTCCTTCATCTTCATGACTATGGGGGTTATTTCCAGGTGATTGTCGGATTCGAAGATCTAGATCTAAGCATCGACGGTGTCCTTCATCTTCATGACCGTGAGGGTTATTTGCAGCTGATTGTCGGATTCAAAGCTCTAGATCTAATCATCAACGGTGTTCTTCATCTTCATGACCATGAGGGTTATTTGTAGGTGACTTCGGATTCAAAGCTCTAGATCTAAGCATCGACGGTGTCCTTCATCTTCATGACCGCGAGGGTTATTTCCAGCTGATTGGATTCAAACTTCTAGATCTAGTACCGATGGTGCCCTCCCTCTTCATGACCGCGGGGGTTATTTCCAGGTGATTGCCGGATTCAAAGTTCCAGATATAAGCATCGATGGCGTGCTCCCTCTTCATGACCACGAGGGTTATTTTCCAGGTGATTTGTGGATTCAAAGTTCCAGATCTAAGCATCGACGGTGTCCTCCCTCTTCACGGCCGCGAGGGTTATTTCCAGGTGATTGTCGTATTCAAAGTTCTAGATCTAAGCATCGTAGTTTATAGTTTAGGGATTTGTTCAAAATAGCTGATGACTGGATTCCTAATAATGATGTCCTTCCTCTTTATGGCCATGGGGTTTATTTCCAGACGATTCCTGGATTCAAAGTTCTAGATCTAAGCATCGATGGCGTCCTTCATCTTCATGACCGTGAGGGTTATTTCCAGGTGATTGCTGGACTCAAAGTTCTAGATCTAAGCATCAATGGTGTCCTCCCTCTCCATGACCGCGAGGGTTATTTCCAGGTGATTGCCGGATTCATAGTTCTAGATCTAAGCATCATAGTTTATAGTTTAGAGATTTCTTCAAAACAACTGTTAACTGAATTTCCAATAATGTTGTTCTTCCTCTTCATGATAGTGGGGGTTCTTTCCAGGTGATTGCCAGATTCAAAGTTCTATATCCAAGCATCGATGGTGTCCTTCCTCTTCATGGTCGTGAGGGTTATTTCCAGGTGATTGTCGCATTCAAAGTTCTATATCGAAGGATCGATGGTGTCCTTCCTCTTCATGGCTGTGCGGGTTATTTCCAGGTGATTGAGAGATTCAAAGTTTTAGATGTAAGCACCGATGGTATGATCCCACTTCATGACCCTGGGGATTATTTCGAGGTAAGTGCCGAAAGCAAAGTTATAGATCTAAGCAAGAAACATTGGTTAAAGTTGTTATGTCTACTGTTTTTATAGAAAGCGAGTTGAAAGTGAAAAGAATATCTTAGATCCGAATTGAAAGCTCGTATGTACCGAGGTTCTAAGTGGGGTTGGGAGGGGAGGGTGGATGACGGGGAGTTGGAGGGTTTGTAGAATAGAATAGACGGGGCATCGATAATAGAGATCGAGTGGCTGATGTCGGAGGGATGTTTGGCCACAGTGGAGGGTCACTCTTCACATACATATGAGTCCTCTTGTTGGATACCCACCCAACATAACATCCTCTTGGACCACTGAATCCTCTCACACCTGGGGTCTCCTCTCCCACTCTCTTTTCCTAAGATCTACCCCTATTGGTCTGATGGCTGGTAACATGACAGTGATGCCTCCTCTATATGTAAATTCTAGGAGATTGTAAATTGCTTAGTTAGTTCCTTTCTTCTTCCTGGAAGAGTAAGGATGTTCATCGTATCCTTAATTGGTAGTTCCCTTCTATGTGTAGCATTTTTTATTAGTCAGGTAGTCTCTTCATTCGGCAGCGTCACTCGCAGAGATCTAGATCTCCCAATATCCTTGAACAGACATGTGCGAACCATACCGCCTCTATTTCCTTGAGAGCTCCTTTGATTCAAATGAAATTTGTAGGATTTTCAAAAGATTTGGATCCTTTAAAAACTTTCCTGCATTGGTCGTTCGATTCACGTGATTGAAATCCCTATGATTCACTCATACTCTACGTTGGAGGAAATTTTAGTGCACTCAAACCTCTTGGTAGAATTCCTTTGCCTTCTCATGTGCTATCAAACACTTCTCGGCGACGCTCAATCCTGCATCTTTTCCCATCTCCACGCTTTTTGCCTACTTGGACCATAGGTCGTATCTGAAGCCGACGATCACCAAACAAGCATTCGCCGTTTTCGCCCACTGGAGTTCCACCGCCCCGCCCAAGGTTCACAGCGCGAGCACGGGTGGCCCACCCAGCCCAGGCGCTCGTGACCGGCGCACGTAGCGCGCAAACGGCGTGGGCATGCAAATCCAGTTGCCGGTAAACTCTGGCGAGTCGCAGAACAGCCTGGCGGTGCTACGTCACGACGGCGACAGGGACACCAGATTTTACTGACGAAAACAACAACTGGACGCACAGAACAAGCACTGGCGCACCTCTCTCCCCGTCCCAATCAAAGACAAGAGTTTTTGGCAATAATGACAGGCCATGGGGCCACCTGATGTGTGTATGCACACGATATCGCAGCGAGGTAGTAGTACTACCACCAGTACTCCTACTACTACTGCATGGCATCCCATGGACGGATGAGCCATGAGTGCGTGCCGGAAAGAAAGGCAAAGGCCAGGTTAACCCAAACAAACAAACAATCAATCCAGCACGCGATTAATCACATGTCACCAACAACCGGGGCGGTGCATCTGGACAAAGGCTCCGTGCGTGCGTGCGTGCGCGCAGACCCACTCCGGACAGGAAAGGGAGGGAACGCCATGCCATTGCGCCAAGCGAAAGGAAAGCGATGTCCCCCGGCCAAGGCAAAAATTTCCAGATACTTTACTTTTCAGCCTGCACGTCGGGTGGCTGTTAGGCCGGACACGTGTGATGGCCGAGAGCGATCCATGTGAATGAGATCATCATCATCCAGCCCCAGTGTCATAGATAGATAGATAGATTAGATATAAATAGAAGATTGGTACGATTAGGAAGAAGATAGCGGCAGCACGCGTCCGTCCGTCCGTCCGGGCAAGTTAACAAATGGCGGAGTGGAAGAGTGGCGTGCCGGACTGCGCACCGGAAAGAGTAGCACTTTCGGATGAGTGAGCACTGCAGTGCCGAGTCATCACACAGGCCAGAATTACTCTGCTTTGCTATCTTAACAAGATTATCCATCCATCCATCCACCGCCTTGATTGATTCATTTCTTCTACAAGGCTACCTAGCTAATTACAACGCACACACCCAAAAGGCAGGTCATGGTCACTCTCATGCTATGCTACGCAACAACTACTAGTACTACTTATCTGCCTCTCTGCCTCCGCCCCAGTTGTTTCTAAAACAATCCAACATACTACTACTCCTACTCCTACTCCTTGAGAGATATTTCCCTCTCTGCCCCAAATTGTTTCTAAAACAATCCAAGCAGATCTGAGTATTGACAAAACACATGGACAAAAAAAAAGGAAAGAAACACAGAAAGAAAGAAAGAAAGAAAAGAGGAAGGCAAGAGCAGCAGCATCACAAAAGTTTCCCTTGACCTGCATACTAATTAAACCTTCTTCCTTCAGTTAAGACAACAACAAAAAGAACAAATCTAAAGAGACCAGACCAGAGCAGAGCAGCACTTGGAGGAGAGGGGAGGGGAGAAGTTCAGAGAGAGACCAGCTTTTGACAATCTTGCATAAAACTGCTAAAAAAAAGGGTTTCTATGCACCTCCAGCTTTCCACCATGGGAGGATAACCTACTACACACAAGTATCACTCCCATCAGCCAGCCGTTCCACATTTTTACTCCACAGATTTGCCAGAGCCCCTGAATGGATGGAATGGGTGCATCATCCTCCTCGTCGACGATCCGGCTCTCGCAGCTATGCCTCTTGCCATGCAATCGCTTCTTCCGCGCGCCGAGCTTCCGACAGAATTAGCAGTTAGCTCGCCGACTCAGATTAGCAGCATTCCCATGCTCTGGCGTCTAGGTCCTTTACTTACCTGACAAACACAAGGGTTTTATGTTAGTCGAAACAACT
The DNA here is from genome assembly GCF_056163025.1 of Triticum urartu. Classification (NCBI taxonomy): domain Eukaryota; kingdom Viridiplantae; phylum Streptophyta; class Magnoliopsida; order Poales; family Poaceae; genus Triticum; species Triticum urartu. The sequence continues at coordinate 173,706,993 of NC_141874.1, read as the reverse complement.
GAGTCAAGTTATATGGTGGCGGTACATGGAACAACGTCTGCAGGGGATACAAGTATGGATAGAGGTCCATTACCAGCAGCAGGCTTCTGATCACTGGTAGGCTTTACGGGCATTGGCATTGAAAACGTCAATTGTGCCGCTGAAAGGTGAGAGTGAGGCGAACCACTCGCAGATTGCCCCGCTGTCGCAAGGTGCATAAAACCACCAGGCGCTGGATGAAGATTGGCCTTCATGTTACTGCCAGCTGCACTATGAGCCTTCCCCGCATCGGCTGGAACCGCAGATGTGGACATCGACATGGAACCAAGAGAGAGCATCGCAGACGAACCAGAGACAGCATTCTGCTGCTGCTGCTGCTGCTGCTGCGTCTTGTCAGCCGAGCGCTTTTGGTAGAGGCCAGCACCAGCTCCAGCATTTACATGCTGAGGCGGACCTTGTGGCGCAAAGGCATTGGAGATGAAGAAATGGCCGTGGCCATGGCCTTGTGGGAACGCCTGCTGTTGTTTCAATGAGGGTCCATGTGACTGCTGCTTACCACCAGAGTGAGCCATGTTTGGTTGCTGACCAAGGATCGATGGCATAGGCATACTGCTGTAGGGATTTGTTGAAGCTGACTTGGATCCAGAAGTTGAAGGAGAGTTCTTTGCTGCATGTTGTTGAGGTGATGACAATTGGACAACTGGCTGGCCACCCTTCGCACTTCCAGATGCAGGTGGGCTACCACCAGTACTTTTGGAGACCGAGTTAGATGGCGAACCAGAAGCAACCGGAGCATTTGAAGATCGAGATAGGTCCCCTGCTCCTCCAGTAGAAAGATTAGTAAGGGAGTGGCCAATCTTCGACGAACTCATGCTTTGTGACTGGTGATTCGGGGTGGAGAGAGCCTGCAGAGCTTTTGCTTGTTGATGGAGACCACTGTTCTTCATCATAATCAAATTAGAAGGCGAGGATGCAGCAGGGACAGAAGCAGCTGAAGGTGGAGCTGACACTCTCATCGACGACGATGCCTTCAATTGAGGTGATTGACCAGGAACTCCGCCTTGAGAAGCGCTTGATGGATACATTAAATTCTGAAAGTTCGTCGCACTCAAACGGTCAGAGTATCCACTTGCATTACTCGGAGCAGCAGACCTGGGGCGAGAGTTCAGATGATTTTGAAACAATTGCTGTTGCTGCTGCTGTTTCTGAAGCTGTAACATATGTTGCTGGTGCTGCTGCTGTTGTTGTTGCTGCTGCTGCTGTTGCTGCTGCTGCTGGAGTTGCTGCTGTTGCTGCTGCTGCTGGAGTTGCTGCTGTTGCTGCTGCTGCTGGAGTTGCTGCTGTTGCTGCTGCTGCTGGAGTTGCTGCTGCTGCTGCTGTTGCTGCTGCTGGAATTGTTGCTGCATCTGGTGCTGATGGTGTTGGTGCAGCTGCAGCTGAATTTGCTGCTGTTGCTGCTGCTGGGACATGGTCGGTGCAGATGGGGCTGCAGCTGACGTAGCTGCTGCAGTAGAAGCACTTGAAGATTTGCTGCTGCCTAACCCAAAGGCATTCGAAGATTCCGCACCAATAAGGCTCAAAGTGCGGACTGAGGGTTCATTAGCACTGCTACCAAGGAAAGGGTGCATAAAAGACTTGTTTTCTGGCTTAGAGAAAGAAAGAGAATGCTGCTGTGAATCACTCGGGTACTTTGCAGATGCAGATTTCTTTCTCTCATTATCTCCAGCACTTGGCGTTGAAGATGAATCCCCAGCCACAGATTTAGCTTCTGCAGCATTTTGATGCTGGGGTTTATGCTGTGCACCTTGAACAGACTGGGCTGAAGCAAAATTGAGCTGAGGGTAACCATGCCGGCCTGCTTCTTGATGGCTCTGGAAAAGCGGATGGTTCTGTGCCAATGACGAGAAGTCAAGACCATTTGGAGCAGAACCAGGAGCGCCAATGGAACCAAAGGGCATCACAAAAGGCTGAGATGAAGCAAGATCAATTCGAACCCCCTGGCCTCGACTGGTTGGTGGCTGCTGGTGGTGATCATTCGATTTCTTCTCACTCTGATTGCCAGCAGATGGCATCAACGCAAAATTTGGAAGATGCATTGGAATAGCAAAATTATGTTCATGCCCACCCTTCTGATGGTGTGAAGACTTGTCATCACTTGACTGGCCATCTTGCAGAGTCTTGTCTGGATCCTGTCGGTGAGCGAGGCCATGTAGAAGAACAGGACGCTGGTTGCCGCTCGAATAGCTCTGGGAACTGTTGGCAGCGGCTGCTGCGGCAGCGGCAGCAGCAGCATTAGCATTTGGTGCATATCCCAGCAACCCTTGTGATTGTTGTGGCTGATGCTTCTGAGAGGAACCAGACAAGCTTGGCATTGAGTTTTTCTGATGATTTTGTTGCTGCGTACCTTGCTGCTGTGATGGGTTCAACATGTGGGGAGAGTAGACATGCCCGTTGAAATACGGTACACCTGGGCCTGGTGGTGCCATGCCTCGATATGATGGAGCTCCTCCAGCATGAGCAGCAGCGAGCTGGAATGGGTAGCCGTTCTGTAAGATGGCCAAGAACTGGGCATCACCCGGCTGCAAGTTGGCAAAGCTCAAGTTCATGGCCGATGCACCAGCGTGTGCTGCTGAAGCGTGGGCAGTGGCAGATGATGGCATCGCACTGCTGGTGCCAGAAGATTTTGTATCTCCCATTCGATTGGCAGCGGCAGTTGCAGCTGCTACTGCTGCAGCATGTTGGTTGAATGGAAAGATGAATGTTGGCGCTTGCTGTAAAAAACAAAGGGTGCACGGGAAATTATATAAGGAAAAAAATACCAAAAAGAACCATAAGAAATACTAGTAATGAATAGCATAAATCCACGACAAGCATACCATCATGTTTGGTGGCATGGGAGAGGACTGCTGCGCTTCAAGAGCTGGAGGTTGCTTCCTTTGGTTTGATTCAGCAACACTGGCACTGCTGGATGCCGCTTTATCCTTGGAGAGGCTCCCCTGGAAAGGAGAAGGCACCATTGAAGATGCCTTAGTTTCTTGCAGCGGGGCGTGTGCCCGAACAGGGTAGCTCCCCTGCATTGGGTTCGCGAGAAGGGAGGCAGCCTCCGCAGGTGGAACGACGCCCATGTTGAATGGTCCTCTTGGACCAAAGAATGGTGCAGATCTTGTGGCGGCGGCGGCAGCAGCGGCAGCCGCTGTTGTGGGCCAGAAAGAGTTCATCTTTGTAATTCGCTGGTGGTATTGGATCTGCTGTGCGATGTAACAATGTGTAGCGCAGCGCTTGGGGCGTACTGGCAGTGGAGGCAATGCAGGATGCTGCAATATAGGAAACCTTTAGACTTGGCAAAGAAATTCACTCCAAAGACAGAAACCACACCATAGCTTAAGTGAGAAAGCAACCTGTAATCCAGCAGAAGTCCCTGGCTTGATGTCCATAGGATGATGAAGCCCAGGAGCTGATAGTCCAGGAACAGGAGCAATGTAACTGCCAAGGTAAGAAACAACAGATTTTAGACCACAAATCCTTCAGGGAGCAAGAGTGCGTGTAAAACATCGAATAGCAGTGAAAACTCACCTAAAAGGTGGGAAAGTCCCCATCCAGCCGCCTACGGTCATTGGCATAGGCGGTGAAGCAGCAGGTAGAGCTGCCAGATGAGGAAAAACCCAAGTCAACAAAGAATCACCTTTTACAAAAGCAGTGAGAAAATGGGGAAGAACCAGGCGAAATTCTTACGTGATTTCTCATGCTTGACCTCGGACTTTGAGGGCTTGTGTTGCTGCTGCTGCGGTGGCGGCAATGGCGGCTGTCTGCGCTCAGATGGCGACTTTTCGTCCCCTTGGCTAGGCTTCTCCAAATCAAGCTGCAGAGTGAGCTTCTTTGGAGCAAGCTCCTCCGCCGGAATCCTTTGCGCCTTCTCGTCCTCCAGATTGATCTCCAGGCCTCTCCGGGTCCTCTCGCCATCTTTCTTTTCAGAATTTCCTCTCCCGGCCTGAAATCCCAGCAAAAGATGAACAACAAATGGACCGATCAGAATCAAACATCCAATGCTCCAGCCGCTAAGGAGGTCAATCAACAGAATTGGTGAAACTGAAGCAGACAGAGGCACCCACCACGTCCATCTCAGAATCCAATCCCTTCTTATCCGCATCAGGGTCGGAAGAGCCATCTCTATCAGGAGATAGCTTCCCAGGAGGGGGAGCCTGGAACAAGCACAAGGGGAGAGAAAAAGGTGAGATGAAAAAAGGGCTGAAAAGAAAACAAAAAAGCCAATCAACAGTTGCGGCAAAAATTGTCGTTTTCAATCTTTGCCCAGCAAATTCCGCAAGACCAATTCAACCACACACATGAAAGCATATACCCACCATGAGATCAATGCAAAACTTTTCTTGCCGAGCGCCATCGGATGCCAGCTCACTGATAAAAAAAATAAAACAATTCACGCGAAATCGTGAATATACTAATCAGATCGGCACAATCCAAAGGCAATAATGGTTATCACAACACCAATAATATAAAAAATCCAAATGGCCCACCTCTTTGTCGCGGTGGTGGCCTCCCCATTCCTGGCCTCAGAGCCGACCGGCGCAGCAGCCTCGCCGTCGGGCTTGACTGCTGCTGCCGGCGGCTCGGCCCGGCTGCTCTCGGGCCCGGGATCCCGTCGATCTGATTCACTGGCCCGGAGCTCTGGATCTCTTCCTCTGTGGTCCTCCCTCTTCTCTGGCTCCCGGGTAGCCTCCTGCTGCGCGCCAGCGGTGGCGGCGGCGGCGGCGGTGCTGGCGACACTTTCGGCCACAGCCGACACGGACGGCTTCGCATCTGATCTTGCCACCGGAAGCACTTCCGGCCTTGCGGGCGGCTCTGCCGTGTCCGGTTTTGCTGGGCTCGCCGGGCGGTTCTCGTTGTCGTACTTGGCGAGCCGTGGCCGCTTCCTCTTTGGGGCTGGCAAAAGCAGTGAGGAAGCTTATTAGACCCACAAAACCAAAATTAGCAACAAAAAATCATTGCAAGATCAAAATTGACGAGCTGCCCACCTATAGTGGTGAGAGAGGCTGAATCTGCCGGCCGGACGACAGATGACGACGGAGCCGGCGAAGAGTTCCCGGACTTGGCCTCCGGCGCGTCCTTGGGCTCCGGCTTGTGGTTCATGTTCTCCTGCTTGGGAGGGCAGGGGAACTGCCGCGTCAGGCCAAATAGCACCTCGGCGACCTCGATCTCCTCCTGAATGAACGATGGCGACTTGGAAATCTTTGCTGGTGGCGGCTGAGGCGGGGCTGCCGAAGGAGCTGAAGCCGGCGACGGCCGCTGCTTCGGTACAGGCCCAGAACCGCCGCTGCTCCCACCGCCGCCAAGTGTTTTCTGCGAGACACCGGAGAGAGGGAAATCAGTAAGGGCAAGAGTTTAAGGAATCATGAGGGGAGATGGATTGTGTCGGCCTGAAAAACGCACCAGCTTTTTCCGAGCAGGGGCGGTGGCCGATGTGGAAGCCGGCGAGATCGGCCGTGAAGAAGGCCGCTGGATCTGCGAGCCGTCTACAGCGGCGCCGCCGCCGCTCCCACCGCCGGGGCCTGTCCACTCGTGCGAAGACCTCTTGGTAGAAGCTGCGGAAAACACGAGGAACGCCGTCGAGATCAGGGAAAGAGAAGCGGCAACAAGGGTGGAAATTTGCTTGTTTTGCGGTGCATAGCATACCTGAGCGCGCCTTCCTCGGGACTGGAACGCCGATCATTTCGTCGGCGGCCTTCCACACTATGGGGCCCTTGGGATTGGAGCCCCCCTTCCGGTGCATCGACTGCGGGCCGTGGTGGTGGTGGTTGTTGTAACCGCCGCCGCCGCCGCCGCTGCTGCTGCTGCTGTGATGGTGCGCGGCGCCAGGCTGTGGCGGGGACGGCGGAGGCGCCGTGCTGGGTGACCGGCGCTGCACCGACGGGAACCTGGGCGCGGAGGCGGCGAGCTCCTCGTCGGGGTCGTCGTCGTCGTCGCCGAGGCTGTCGTCGGAGGTGTCGTCGCCGTCGTCGCGGCCGTTGCCGTTGAGCATGAGGCGGTCCCCCCGCCTCCTCTCGGACCGAGGCGAGTCCCTCGGCCCCGCGCCGCCGGAGACGCCGCCGCCGTTGCTCCTGAGCCGGCGCCGCGGCGGAGGCGCCCCGCCGGACATGGCCAGTGCGGCCCTCCTTCCTTCCCGGATCCGCTCCATGTCAGATCTGAGGCATGCGCCTCCGATCTCCCCGCCTAGTCGCCGGCGTCCGGCAGGCACCGCCGCCGCCGCGCAGATCCACGCACCAACCGCCTCGACAAGGCAGCGGGAGGGAGCGAGAGAGCCCGCCCTCCTTCTCCTTCTCCTTCCCCTCGCGCTCACGAGTATCTCCTCCCTCTCCCTCTCTCTCACGATGCTACTCCTCTCCTAGAGGGAAGAGTGCTCTCCTCTCGTCTCGTCTCCCTCGGCTGGAAGGAAATGGCTGCTGCTTCTCTGGTCTGGTGTGGCCTCCTCCCCTCCCCTTGTGGCTCGCTTTCTAGGCCTCATCCTCTTTTTGTCGCTGCCCATGCCCGCATCCGACGGCCAGGATCCGCCCCACGCATCCGACGGCCCCGCCCCCGCGCCTGCCACCGTGGCCGCCCCCACCGCCCAGCACCCAACGGAACACGCGATAAAATCTCGTGGACGCTTCCTTACGCAACAAGCATGGCCCGATGGCCGACACGTGGCGGGGCAGCCGAGCGGGGTGAGTCCCCGAACCGTCCACGGGCTATAGCAGGTGGGTGGGTGGGTGATGGCGCCACGCCCCGCCCATTTGTTCCCTTCCCCAACCAATTTTTTTATCCTCTAGTAAAAAACTTAACACTCCACGCAAAATAAATAAAGCAAGTAGGAAAAGAATAAAGAAGTGGCGCTACGCCATCGATCGGCTTTGGCCCGGGGGACCACCACGCGTGGATGGGCCTGATCTGGACAGTGCGGAGGGTTTCACCCGGCTGACGTGGCGCCTGCGCGCACCGGTCGCTGCGGGTGGGTTAAAAGGGCACGAGGGAAAGTCTCCAGGCAGGCAGTGGGGGGCGGGCGGGGCCCACGCGCGGGCCCGGGCATCTCCCCGTCTCATCCGCTTTTTTTTTTCTTTTCTTTTCTTTTTCTCTTTCGCGTAACGTTCTGCTCGTGGGCTCCGACGTGGCGGGGCGGGTGACGTCGGCGGGGCCCGCCGGCCACCAACCTTCACCGCACCACTGGCCTACTACTTCTACTCTCAATGAAATTAAGATATTCCTTGAAAACACCCACTAGTTTAATATCATTAAACCACGGAGGAGATCCGGAAGATGTCATTGTGTACGCGGATTGCCGCGGTTACTTAACTGGATCATTAATAAACGCCAGTAAATTTAAATTTAGAATTTCGCTGCGGTGCGGTGCGGTGCTGTGCTGTGCGGGGCGTCGTATTTTGGATCCGGACGCCACCGGGTGCATGGTGGCCTGCCGCTGTTTGCTTTAGTGAACAGCGGTCTCCTCAGCCCATAGGTTTTAAATTTTGGTGTTCGTATTTATCTTGAATTTATTGCAGGATTTTCGGTGATGATGTTTAGTAGAAGGCGTTTCAGTTGACTACAGGCGTCACGGTGACTTCGTAAAATCTCTAAGATAATATGCCGACTCGATCTTTTCCGATATGCTAATAGAGGTAGGGTGCGTGTATGTGCGTTCATAGGGGTGAGTATGTGCGCGTATATATGAGCGCTTGCGTCTGTTTTGTCTTAAGATATATCTACATCCGGGCACCCCAAACTGGCCTCAGATGCCCGGGTGGACAGTCCGGTCATGAATATTCGACCGACACGGGCGCCTCAAATGGGCCTTAAACATCTGAGCTGAACGGCACCCCTCATAGTCAACCCAAATATGGGGCGGATATGAGGGCGCCCGGACACGTCCGCCACATTGGACTGACGACGAGGTCCCACACAAAATCGCCCGAAAATCCGGTGGTCCGACGGACGTCTCCTCCGGTGAGGGTGTGAACGACGTGTGGTTCTACTTCGGCTCGCCGCCCGAGACCAAATCCGACTATTTAATCCGGCCGGCATCACCCAACCCTATCCCGCCGCCTACCTGAGCCCATCCACCTCCTCTCTCCCGCTCTGTCGCTCTTCGCATGCTCTCCAGCTTCTCCATCGTCTGGCAAAAGATAACCACCTACGATATGTTCACGTCGGAGCGCCGGTACCAGATCGAGCAGGAGATCCGGGCGAGGTGCACCGCGCGCACCGCCTGCATCACTATCGGGTTGCCTCCGAACTTGCCGAAACCGGAGGAGGAGGAGCGGGCAAAGGAGGATGAGGGAAAGGAGCAGCAGCCGGCTCCGATGAAGGTGGAGAAGGAGGTGGACGAGCCTGGGAAGCCAAAGCAAGAGCGGCTTCGGGCTTCAACATGGAGGACGTGGAGGCGGAGTTCGCCGTTGCACAAGCGGACGAGATGGCGGAGCAGCAGGCCATTCTGGAGTCCATCCAGGATGAGGCCTATATAGAGGCCAACCGGCAATTCATCCGGCAAGAACGGGCGGCAACTGACGCCCTCTTCAAGGAGGTCGAAGCGGAGATGGATGCAGAGGCCGACATGGAGGAGTCGCGGGAGACGGAGTTGCGGCTGTCGCCCATGTACCTGACGGAGCATTAAAATATAGGGTATCACTACTGCAGGATGCTGCTAACGTGACAGTACGATCAGAGACCCTTCGACGAAACTGTGTGCGATGCCATAATCACAAACGATGGTGTAAAAAACCCGTCAAAAAGATGCAAAATGTTTGCGATGGAGGATGCATCAAACATGGTTCAGATTTTAGTTGCGTGTGCGATGCAAGGCATACGGTTCAGCTCAATTAACTATTTGTGATTAGGCAACACAAAAAAACGGGCAGCGAGATGAAGGTGTGTGCGATGTACAACATACGGTTCACTCGGAAGAACTGTTTATGATTAGGCAACACAAAAGAAACGGTCGGCCAGATCAAGGTGTGTGCGATATACGACATGCGGTTCACTCGGATGAACTGTTTGCGTTAAGACATGAGAACAGAAACGGTTCAACTTAATAATATGTGTGTGATACGCGGCAAACAGGTTTATAATCGAAAACGTGTGCGAAGACCGATAACAACATAGTCGATTACTACTAACAAGCCGTGTGTGTTGTGAGCAAAGGATTGCTGGTATACAATTGTGAGTGGTTGATGAAAACATCACCAACAGGTTCCATTGTTTAGTCCGTGTGCCATGTGATTTTCTTTGTCCGCACAAGCATCAACATATATACTTAAAAAAACAACATTGCATAACCAAATTAAATATACAATTACACAAATGACTACACACATAACATTTCCACGCACCAAAGTAAGCAATTACATGCATACTAAAGTAGGAGAAACGAGGATCTAATCATCTACTTATTGTTGCGATGACACTTGCCATTGCTCTGCTTCCGGCTGGATCCCTGACCATTTTGGGGAAGGAGGCACTTCCTCATGTCAACGATCCGCATGTACATGTCGTAGCTCATGTATGCCTCCTTGGCCGCGTACACGACGTGAGCTTTGTCGAGTTTCTCCATCCAGGCCGAGTGTCAGGCACGCTTGTCCTTGTTGCATGAATCCTTCGTGTCTCTGTAGTAGGGGTCGATGATGGCCTCGGCGAGGTGAACCAGTGAGTCCTTCTCATGCTCCTTGCTGCCCCAGATCTTGTATTGGCCCTAGATGTCGACAAGATTCTGGCAGGCGATGCCCGAATTCTCGAGCGCCTTTACATCGTTGGTGATGTCCACCGTAGTAAACATGTAGTGGGGGTTGTTGACAAACCTAGCGAAACGCTCGCAAGGACTTGTGTCCAGGCAGTAGTGGTAGACGAGTACATGGCGGTGCACACACATCTAGGCGATGACGACCTTGGGACGAGACCCGGAACGAGCGCGGGTGTACTCGAGGTCGAACCCGACCACCTTGTACTTCTCCTCGGCAAGCAACAGCTCCATGATGTGGATGAAGTGCTCCACCCAGACCGGGTCGTTGGTGTACACCACCGAGAGGTCCATGAACCTTCTGTGGGTGTCCACCACGGCACACATGTTGAACTGCTACTCGTCGTCGGCAGCCGCTCGGAGTGCCATTGGAGCCGCGCAGGATACCCTCTAAGAATTTCTCATGGTGAGTGTGCTTCTTGCAATGGTGATGAGCGATCGAAAGGTTGAAGAGACACAAGGGTTAAATGCCCGCTGTAATAAATGGAGGCCGGCCGGCCTATAATCGTCACGTCTTGTCACGACGTTCATAGCGGAGGATTCCAGTGCACGCTTGACAACACCGCACCGCACGCATGGGCTCGAAGAGGCACCAAATGTATAGTCAGTGAGCCTGTTCCCGCGCTACCGCGCTATTTACCGCGCAAGCTTCCCGCACGGCTAGTTTGGCCACACTGCGGCTAGAAGAGGGACAAATCATGGGCATTTATTGGCAAAAGGCATTGTAAAAATGAAGTGTGTGGAATGACTTCGGTCATAAGTTTACCCATGGGTGATGAGGTCAAAATTACACAGAAGGGTGTGATGATGGACACTCGAGTGCGATAATTAATTCTGTGCTCTACAATGCACATGGTGGAAGAAACCAACTGCATGCAATAATGTCGAAGATCGCAGTCAAGTTAGCTATACATATCGTGTGCTGTGAGATCGACAAGATAAACAGATTCGAGAATGGATAATAAAATCTAAGACCATTGCATATTGAGGTCAAAATAGTGCTAGCAATATACGAGTCTCATATGATGCCATTTCAACGATTGTACCACAAAAACTCAAAATATTACAAGGTTCAAATTCCAGAGTTATATGGCTCAAATTTGAAGATTACAAGGTTCAGACTGATATTAGAAATGAAATTCAGCTCATCAGTTGTAAACGCTCGCGCTGATCCGCTGAACATGGATATCAGAGAGGTTCAAACTAACACCACCGCTTCTAAGTCTGGTTTCGAAATCTCACAATTTTTGCAAAGGGGTCAGCCACTGAGAAGTCATGTATAGGGTTGACACGATGACTTCCGATTACTCTGTCATCCGAAGTTCCAAAATGAAATTCTGCATTTTTGGAGCCTACTCCATTCTGCCACAGGCGCCGACGCTGATCAACAAACCATTCATTTTTACGAAATAAATGTAGGGCAAACCTCATTTACTTCAGCACCCTTACTCTGAGAACAAAGAACCTAGCGAATATAATCTCCGGTGGGGTCCCTCAGTATGAGTTCAAAGTAATTTTTGAGAGAGGCGGATCTGGCCATTCGACGTGATTGTTATATTGTATCACATTATCCACCACTGGACCTAATCTTATCTGCAAAATAAGAAAATGTGTTAGTGCCTACATGCAGTTTTGAACATTACTATAGGCCTATTTGGTTTGCAGGATTTGTAAAATGCACTAACATGCCATCTTCGATCTGACATGATTAACATGGGCATTTGATTACATTCTAGAAAAATGTAGCCTTCTTCACAAGAGGTTGGAGTGGATGAAAAGTTCCCTCAGAAAACTAGTACAGATGAACCCAAAGGAGGAATGCTTATTGATTGTAACCATATGGATCAAGCAACCAATATGGGGGGGACATGTATGTACTGAAATCATCCAAAAGAACCTTCAGAAATCATAGTACATTTTCATTGTAAACTTGGAAAAAGGTGTCACAAATTTAACTCCCTTATGGTTAACATTTAACAGGAAAGACACATCACCTCAATATATAGCTTCTCCGGGAACGGAAAGTATCTCAAGAAACTGACAACTTGCTCTAGGTTGGGGCCGATAGATTCTGGTGCTGAAAGCACAAGTGCTCCCTAGGTGGTTTTGATAATTGATGACAACATATCTCTTGTTGGACTAACATTTCGATCTAGCATGTTTCAGATAAGTTCAACAATGGAGTGGCATGGACTAAAGGTTGTGGGAACTCCTTCAAGATGCTAAGGACAAAGGATTGGCTAAAGCTTCAAGCTCAAGACTCTTCATTTTATATTTTAGTGATCCAAGATCACATTGAGTCTTTAGGAAAAGCCAATACTATCAAGGAGGGATGAGGTGTTGCTTAATGAGCCTCTTGCTTCATGTGCTTAATGATATGCTCCAAAACCCTCAACTACTTCCCCATATCCACATATGACCTAAACCCTAAGCCAAACTCGGTCGTACCGATTCTTCCTATCCGGCGCCACCGAGTTTCATTTGACATAAGCCACTGCCAAACCCTAGCAATTCGGTCCTACCGATAGGGATCTCGGTCTCACCGAGATGGGATTGCAAACTCTCTGTTACCTATTGCAATATTCTCGGTCCCACTGAGATATGCAATCGGTCCCACCGAGATTGCAATGTAAACTCAGTGTTTCCCCTTTGTAACTTTTCGGTCTCACCGAGTTCCACTCGGTCTCACCGAAAGAGCAAATCGGTCCCACCGAGTTTGCCTGACCAACTCTCTGGTTAGCTAATTACCAAATTCGGTCTCACCGAGTTTGTGTAATCGGTCTCACCGAGATTACGTTATGCCCAAACCCTAACCATATCGGTCCTACCGACTTGCATGTCAGTCCCACCGAAAATCTCTAACGGTCACTAGGTTTACATTTTCGGTCCGACCGAGTTTATTGATTCGGTCCCACCGAGATTGGAAAACTGTGTAACGGTTGGATTTTGTGTGGAGGCTATATATACCCCTCCACCTCCTTCTCATTCTGTGAGAGAGCTATCAGAACGCACACACCATTCCAACTCATATGTTCTGAGAGAGAACCACCTACTCATGTGTTGAGACCAAGACATTCCATTCCTACCATATGAATCTTGATCTCTAGCCTTCCCAAGTTGCTTTCCACTCAAACCTTCTTTCCACCAAATCCAAATCCTATGAAAGAGAGTTGAGTGTTGGGGAGACTATCATTTGAAGCACAAGAGCAAGGAGTTCATTACCTACACACCATTTGTTACTTCTTGGAGAGTGGTGTCTCCTAGATTGGCTAGGTGTCACTTGGGAGCCTCCGACAAGATTGTGGAGTTGAACCAAGGAGTTTGTAAGGGCAAGGAGATCGCCTACTTCGTGAAGATCTACCGCTAGTGAGGCAAGTCCTGTGTCGGCGATGGCCATGGTGGGATAGACAAGGTTGCTTCTTCGTGGACCCTTTGTGGGTGGTTGCTTCTTCGTGGACCCTTCATGGGTGGAGCCCTGTGCGGACTCGCGCAACCGTTACCCTTGGGTGGAGCCCTGTGTGGACTCGTGCAACCGTTACCCTTCGTGGGTTGAAGTCTCCATCAACGTGGATGTAGGATAGCACCACCTATCCGAACCACGGGAAAAACATCCGTGTCTCCAATTGCGTTTGAATTCTCCAAACCCTTCTCTTTACATTCTCGCACGTTGCATGCTTTACATTCTGCTGCTCATATACTCTTTGCATGCTTGCTTGATATGTATTATGTGTGTTGAAATTGTGCCTAAACTCCACTTAAACCGAAAAAGCTTAAAAATTGCAACTTTAGCACTAAATGTCTAATCACCCCCCTCTAGACACATCTACTTCTAGATCCTACAAGTGGTATCAGAGCTTTGGTCTCCATTGCCTTGGTTTAATCACCATTGGAGGAAGATGGATGTGTCTACATTAGGGAGTCTTAGACATAGAGTGCCTATTCTTGAGGGAGAGTATTTTCATGAGTGGAAAAATGAGATGCTTGTAATCTTCAATCAATATCATTTGAACAAGTATATTGCTAGCCCTTGTGCACCCCATATTGATCCCTTGCATCCTACCCTAGATGAAGATATTGACATGATTCGCAATCTTAGAACTATTGAGCTCATCATTAGAGGATTGCCCAAAAATTTGATTGCTAGTTTGCCTACTCACAATTGTGCCTATACCATATGGAAATTTCTTGAGGAACGATTTCCCGATTATTCCTTGAAAACTTTGGATGAAATTCTCCATAAATCTATTGCCTTGAGTAAGATGAACTCTAGTGATCCTAGTTTTGGTAAATGTCTTTTTGAACTTGCCAATCTTAAGCATGCTAAAGGAGATGTTGGAATCATTAATGATATCATACTCAAAGCTATAAGAATTCATAAAAGTGACCACTTTGATGATCATTTATCTGATGAATTACCCTCTCTAGGAAATGATGAATCACAAGATCATGATGAACATGAATATTATGATGATGATGATAGTGAATTCGATCTTGATGATGCAATGAGACATTTTGGTCTTATGGCAAATCTTCGGGGATATGAATCAGGAGGAAAGGAATGGGTTCTTGATAGTGGATGTACTGATCATATGACCGGAGATGAAGAGATGTTTCGTGAGCTTGCTGAAAATGACGGCCCTCGAAAATATGTCACCTTTGGTGATAATTCAAAGGGTAAAGTGGTTGGCCTTGGTAAGGTGGCCATCTCACATGATAGTTCCATTCAAAATGTCATGCTCGTTGAATCTCTTGGCTACAACTTACTTTCAGTATCTAGACTTGCTGATTTCGGTTTGAATGTCCTATTTACTGAGGTAGATTGCCAAGTATTTCGTCGAGACAATCATAAAATGGTCTTTACGGGTATGCGTAGAGGTGATCTTTACATTGTTGATTTCTCTAAAAAGGCACAACCTAAAACTTGCTTTGTTGCTAAATCCTCAAAAGGTTGGTTATGGCATAGACGACTAGGTCACGTTGGCATGAGAAACCTTGACAAGCTTATTAAAGGAAATCATATCCTTGGAGTCAACGATGTCATATTTGATAAGGATAGACTTTGTAGTGCTTGTCAAGCAGGTAAACAGGTTGGAGGAAGACATCCCGTGAAGAACATCATGACCACAAGGAGGCCACTCGAGCTACTTCACATGGATCTTTTTGGTCCCAACGCCTACAAGAGTCTCGGTGGAAATTATTTTGGTCTAGTTATAGTTGATGACTTTTCAAGATTTACTTGGGTGTTCTTTCTTAATGACAAGTCGCAGGTCCAGAAGATCTTCAGAAACTTCGCTAGGAAAGCCCAAAATCAGTTTGATGTGAAGATCAAGAAGGTTCGGAGTGACAACGGAACGGAGTTCAAGAACACAAATGTGGACACCTTTCTTGACGAAGAAGGGATTTCACACGAGTTCTCGGCTACGTACACACCTCAACAAAATGGAGTTGTTGAGAGGAAGAACCGGACGCTCATCGAAATGGCAAGAACGATGCTTGATGAATACAAGACGCCAAAGCACTTTTGGGCAGAAGCGGTTGAGACAGCTTGTCACGCAACAAATCGCTTATACCTTCACAAGCTACTCGGCAAGACGGCATACGAGCTTCTCACCGGTAACAAACCTCAAGTTGGATACTTTCGAGTATTCGGCTCAAAGTGCTACATTCTTGATAAGCATCGTCGTTCAAAGTTTGCTCCTAAATCTCATGAAGGTTTTCTACTTGGTTATGGCTCAAACTCTCACACTTACCGTGTCTATAACAATTTCACCCAAAAGGTTGAAGAGACGGTAGATGTGAAGTTTGATGAATCTAATGGCTCGCAAGTAGAGCAATTGCCAATTGATGTAGGAGACAAAGACCCTTCAGAAGCAATTCAAGACTTGTCCATTGGCAAAATTCGTCCAACGGAGGTGAAGGAGAGTACTTCATCCGTCCAAGTGGAAGCTTCTACTTCACGACAAGGTGAACCAAGAATCGACACGGAAGCATCCACAAGTGGGACACATCAAGATGAAGAAAATGAGGAAATACGTCAAGACGAACATCAACAACCTCCTTCTCCACCACGACAAGAGAACGACGACGTCAACAATGAAGAAGGCCAAGAAGAAGAACAAGATGAAGAAGATGCTCAACGAAGACCCAAGCAAAAGCTCTCACGAGTTCGAGCAAGAATTGCCAAAGATCATCCCGTCGAGCAAATCCTCAATGATATACAAACCGGGAGAATCACTCGCTCAAAAACTCGTTTAGCTAACTTTTGTGAAAACTATTCATTCATCTCTAGCATTGAACCTATGAAGGTTGAAGAAGCATTGGAAGATCTAGATTGGATAAACGCTATGCATGAAGAGCTACATAATTTTGAGAGAAACCAAGTTTGGACATTGGTCGAGAAGCCCGACAACAACCACAACATCATTGGTACCAAATGGGTGTTTTGTAACAAGCAAGATGAAGATGGACAAGTGGTTCGCAACAAAGCACGTCTCGTCGCCCAAGGATACACACAAGTCGAAGGTATGGACTATGGTGAGACATATGCTCCCGTTGCTAGACTTGAGTCCATTCGCATCTTACTTGCCTATGCTAATCACCATAATATCACCTTGTACCAAATGGACATTAAAAGTGCTTTTCTAAATGGTGAAATAGAGGAGGAAGTTTATGTCAAACAACCTCCCGGCTTTATCAATCCTAAGAAACCAAATCATGTTTACAAACTTCACAAAGCTCTTTATGGTCTTAAACAAGCTCCTAGAGCATGGTATAAATGCTTGACCAAGTTCCTTACTACAAGTGGTTTTGAAATTGGTAAAATTGATTCTACTCTTTTTACTAAAAGGGTTAATGGAGAACTATTTGTATGCCAAATTTATGTTGACGATATCATATTTGGTTCAACTAACCCTCTCTTTAGTGAAAAGTTTGGAAAGCTAATGTCAGAGAAGTTTGAGATGTCTATGATGAGTGAACTCAAATTCTTTCTCGGGTTGCAAATCAAGCAAACTAAGGAAGGTACATTTGTCTCTCAAACAAAGTACACCAAGGACTTATTCAAGAAGTTCAATATGCAAGAATGCAAAGGTATGTCTACACCCATGCCTACTAGTGGACATAATGATTTGACCAAAGATGGTGAACCGGTTGATCAAAAGGTTTATCGCTCTATGATTGGTTCATTGTTATACCTATGTGCTTCACGTCCCGATATTATGCTAAGTGTGTGCATGTGTGCACGATATCAAGCTGCTCCTAAAGATTGTCATCTTAAGGCTGTGAAAAGGATAGTGAGATATTTAATCCATACACCAAATTTTGGCATTTGCTATCCTAAGAGGTCTTCTTTTGATCTTGTTGGCTATTCTGACTCGGATTATGCCGGAGACAAGGTTGATAGAAAGTCCACTTCGGGTACTTGTCAATTTCTTGGTAGATCTCTTGTGTCTTGGTCTTCCAAGAAACAAAACTCAGTATCCTTATCCACCGCCGAAGCGGAATACATTGCCGCTGGTTCATGTTGTGCTCAATTACTTTGGATGACCCAAACTCTTAAAGATTACGGGATTTATGTGAAACATGTTCCACTGCTTTGTGACAATGAAAGTGCTATCAAAATTGGTCATAATCCTGTACAACATTCTCGAACTAAGCATATTGAAGTTCGTCATCATTTCATTCGAGATCATGTTGCTAAGGGTGACATCAATCTTAAGCATGTTCGCACTAATAAGCAATTAGCGGATATATTCACTAAACCACTTGATGAGAAAGCGTTTTGCAGGTTGAGAGGAGAATTGAACATCATTGATGCTTCGAACTTGGAGTAGAAACTCCACTGGATACATGCAAGACATGAGCTTATGACTAATCCATGATATATCTCTTATGATAACTATCCCATGTCTTGGATATATTTGCACCTTGCATGTTGTCTAACTCATGTAGGTGCTTGGTTGAATCTAATTCCATGAGATTGCGACTCACTCATATCTTGAGCAATCTCTACATCACCAAGACTCTACACAATAGTGGTTGAAGACAACGAAGCACAAAACCATTCAAACATATCCTTTGACAAACTCTATATTAAGCTTCATGATTGTCATTTTTGGATGCACAAGTGCTTTTCCTTGCAAGAACTAACCCATGTAGGTAGATGAACTCAAACTCCAAATGGTGCTCCCAACTCTCGATGAGCTACATCAACCTTGAGCACCCACACAAGTTCAACTACATGAGCAAGAACCACATCACCACCCAAGGTATGTTATTCCATCTTAGAGAAGCTTTACTCCAAGACATGAGTCAAAGCAACTCAATAAGATGTGAATACATCAAGATGCTTAAACGAAAAATGGTAACCCCATTTTGAGCCTAAACAATGAGTATGACCTATGATCAAGTGTTCTCACTTGACTCCTAAGTCAATATACTCTAACATAGGTGACTATGTCACCGCCCAATTCTAGATGAAGTTCTCTTGTGTTCGTTTCTGAGTTATTGCATTTGTCCCTTGCATATTTGTCTCTTTCTTTTTCAAAAAAAAACTTCATCTAGAAACTTTCACTCTTTTCTTTTTGGTTTTTGTTCTGCATATTTCTGCATCAAATTCCTTGCAAATCTTTCCGCTAATTCATTGCAAATCTTTGTGAGATCTTACTTGACTAGTGAGCTGAGGTGACAGGTGTTTTTCTCTGTGATGAACTCGGTTTCACCGAATTGCCATTTTCGGTCCAACCGAATCCCTTCGGTACTACCGAAACATGCCACTCGGTGCCACCGATTTCGCAACAGGAAAAACAGTTTGCCACATATTCTATATTTCTTTTGATCCAGCTCCACTCAATGAATCTTGTCCTCTACAAGCATCACAGTTTTATTCCCTGCTTTGTACTGAATCTCAAGGACCAAACCTATTCGACGGATTCCAGGAAAAACCTTCTTGGAAATTGATGTCAAAGGGGGAGAGAGAGATCACATCACATCAAAGCTTATCATCAGAGAGAGAGAGAGAGATCACATCAAAAGCTTATCACCTACAAAGGAGAAAGTACTAAGGGGGAGAGAATACTCAAGGATCCCAGATGATTGATGTTCAAGAGGAGAGATGCCACATATCTTTTTGGGGGAAAGACATGTTCATATGAACTCATTTGAATTTAGTTCTATTCATATCTTTCAGCTCTGATTTTCTGTTTCCTATCTTCTCCCAATATCCCATGTCAGATTCAGGGGGAGCAAGACACCTAAGGAAAAGAAATCAGTCAAATTCATTGCATATCTTTATTCTTGGGGACATGTTGAATTCTATGTGGTACCTTGTACTCACTCTCTACATGTCATCCCAGTCTTGGTATTCTTGTGGTTTCTTTTGTTTGCTCTGGCTAGTGGATGTACCTGTGTTATCTAACCTTGTTTGTGCAGGTTCATTCCATCCTAAGCCAACTCAAGACCACAAGGTAAGTATATGCATCAAAATCATGAGTATGAGGAGTTCTTGCTTATGTACATACTGTTTGCAAGAAGGACTCATGAGCATGAAGGTATTTTCCTTGATAATCTTTTGCTTTGATGCATATGGCCAAGATGCATGTAACACTTTGCCTACTCTGTCATGGTTATGCTCTCACATGCCTCTCTATTTCACATTTACATGAGTGCATACATGAAGGGGGAGCCTATGCTTGTTACATGTCCTTCCAAAGCTTTACTTGTTGTTCTTTATATCTTTATCCAAAGCTTTGATGTATGTTGCCATCAATTACCAAAAAGGGGGAGATTGAAAGCACAAGTGCTCCCTAGGTGGTTTTGATAATTGATGACAACATATCTCTTGTTGGACTAACATTTCGATCTAGCATGTTTCAGATAAGTTCAACAATGGAGTGGCATGGACTAAAGGTTGTGGGAACTCCTTCAAGATGCTAAGGACAAAGGATTGGCTAAAGCTTCAAGCTCAAGACTCTTCATTTTATATTTTAGTGATCCAAGATCACATTGAGTCTTTAGGAAAAGCCAATACTATCAAGGAGGGATGAGGTGTTGCTTAATGAGCCTCTTGCTTCATGTGCTTAATGATATGCTCCAAAACCCTCAACTACTTCCCCATATCCACATATGACCTAAACCCTAAGCCAAACTCGGTCCTACCGATTCTTCCTATCCGGCGCCACCGAGTTTCATTTGTCATAAGCCACTGCCAAACCCTAGCAATTCGGTCCTACCGATAGGGATCTCGGTCTCACCGAGATGGGATTGCAAACTCTTTGTTACCTATTGCAATATTCTCGGTCCCACCGAGATATGCAATCGGTCCCACCGAGATTGCAATGTAAACTCAGTGTTTCCCCTTTGTAACTTTTCGGTCTCACCGAGTTCCACTCGGTCTCACCGAAAGAGCAAATCGGTCCCACCGAGTTTGCCTGACCAACTCTCTGGTTAGCTAATTACCAAATTCGGTCTCACCGAGTTTGTGTAATCGGTCTCACCGAGATTACGTTATGCCCAAACCCTAACCATATCGGTCCTACCGACTTGCATGTCAGTCCCACCGAAAATCTCTAACGGTCACTAGGTTTACATTTTCGGTCCGACCGAGTTTATTGATTCGGTCCCACCCAGATTGGAAAACTGTGTAACGGTTGGATTTTGTGTGGAGGCTATATATACCCCTCCACCTCCTTCTCATTCTGTGAGAGAGCTATCAGAACGCACACACCATTCCAACTCATATGTCTGAGAGAGAACCACCTACTCATGTGTTGAGACCAAGACATTCCATTCCTACCATATGAATCTTGATCTCTAGCCTTCCCAAGTTGCTTTCCACTCAAACCTTCTTTCCACCAAATCCAAATCCTATGAAAGAGAGTTGAGTGTTGGGGAGACTATCATTTGAAGCACAAGAGCAAGGAGTTCATTACCTACACACCATTTGTTACTTCTTGGAGAGTGGTGTCTCCTAGATTGGCTAGGTGTCACTTGGGAGCCTCCGACAAGATTGTGGAGTTGAACCAAGGAGTTTGTAAGGGCAAGGAGATCGCCTACTTTGTGAAGATCTACCGCTAATGAGGCAAGTCCTGTGTGGGCGATGGCCATGGTGGGATAGACAAGGTTGCTTCTTCGTGGACCCTTTGTGGGTGGTTGCTTCTTCGTGGACCCTTCGTGGGTGGAGCCCTGTGTGGACTCGCGCAACTGTTACCCTTGGGTGGAGCCCTGTGTGGACTCGCGCAACCGTTACCCTTCGTGGGTTGAAGTCTCCATCAACGTGGATGTAGGATAGCACCACCTATCCGAACCACGGGAAAAACATCCGTGTCTCCAATTGCGTTTGAATTCTCCAAACCCTTCTCTTTACATTCTCGCAAGTTGCATGCTTTACATTCCGCTGATCATATACTCTTTGCATGGTTGCTTGATATGTATTATGTGTGTTGAAATTGTGCCTAAACTCCACTTAAACCGAAAAAGCTTAAAAATTGCAACTTTAGCACTAAGTGTCTAATCACCCCCCTCTAGACACATCTACTTCTAGATCCTACAGGTGCCAAGACTTTCATTGTGCGCAATTTCGGGGTCAAGCTTGTCGGAATCATTTTCTGAATGACAGACTAACAAACATCTTAAAAATTAAAAATAATGTTAATTTGTAGAAGAAGAGGTAGAAGGCGGCTGTTGTATCTGAACGGGTGTGGATCCAATAACAAGTTCGGAGTATTTGTTAGACGAGTAGCCCACCACTGTCAATTTCAGCGCAGAAATGACATTGATTCTTGTTGGACCTTCTTGATCAACTACAAGTAATCTCTCAAGTGCGGGCGTGTCCTCAATGACCATATCGTGGTACACATCTTGTGATGTCTTCCTGCCGCACCAGCAACACACATAAATAGTCCGGAGGGTCATGGAGGTGATGTGGAAGGTACTCAACCCATTGATTGCCTGAAGACGAAGGTACTCGAGTGCAATACAACCACGGAGCAGGCGATCCATGTCACCGTTTGAGAGGTAGACGACGACGAGCTCGAGGTGCTTCAGTCGTGATAGAATAAGAGCGTGCGCGTCATTAACGGGGGGGGGGGGGGATGGCAGTTCCTAAACTTGGTGACGCGCGACGTGGGCGCGAGGCGGAGTGTGGACGTTGGCAGCGACCGCATAGGTCCATCATCAAAAGTGAGCTCCTTGAGCTGATCTAGGGCGGGTGATCAGAACCAGTTGTCAAGCTTGGCTCGGTCCTTGCCGTTGGAACGGAACTTGCCCATTTTAAGGCCTTTGGTTGGGCCAAGGTGACTGCCGAGGATCTTGGAGAACGCATCCAAGCTTTTGCAATAGCCATGGCAGAGCTCATGGGTGTCGATGAGATCGAGAGGGCTGGAGTTCCATAGGGGGCGCCACCATCGGGAAGGACGATTGTCCGCGCCCCATATTTGATTGGGAGGAGGGAGATGATGACTCTCAACATATCATCGGGGAGGCTGCTGATGAAGTCTAGGCCTGCAAGAGTCGCTTGCGGTTCTAGCTTGCCCCGCCTCCGCTTGTTGGCAGCCTCGTTCGCCACCTCCAGAGTCTCATTGTCAGTGGCGCTTTTTGATAGAAATGAGAGTACATGGAATATTTAGTTAAAATAGGGTAATAGAGAAGTGTATTGGTAACTAGAAGTTATTATGTAGGAATATAGTAAGAAAAGGGAATAACAATTGGTTGCTTAAATACTACACAATTCATTTGACATTGCTGGGTAAGTCAACATGCAGATAGTTGAAAAGAAAACTTACTTTGAACAAAGTCTGGACGGATGATTTTGTCGGGGAAGTTAGCATATATCTCATGACCAGGCCCTTTTATGTGCAGTGCAATTTTAGTGTCATCTTTCAGTACATAAAACTTAGAAATTTCTTTCCAAAAGCCAGTACCAAAATAGGAATCACCATGTTCATCAAGTCTTACGGTAGCAATTATTGTAAATCCATGGTTTGTATGCAGTATGACATCCGTGCAACCTTGATCTATGTAAAGGGAAAAATTGTGCACTACATAATCTGTTGCGTAGCAAGGGATGTGCTGTAGAAAATGGTAGGATTGTTAAAGAAAATATGGTAACATGCAAATATGGCCCAAATTGAAAGAACTGTACATCAGTTGAAATCGAAGGACAAAAATCTATAATTAAACAGATAGGGTAAACATGATGTCATGGAAATATGAGAGTAATCGAAAGAACAATACATCATTAATTTTCCTAATATAGCAAGAAGAGGGGGGATCCCCTTTGACGTATATGGTGCATGTGGCACCTTTTATCCAAATGTAGCAATATTTAGAATATGTTCAGGAAAGTAGGTCATGCCAACCGATTTAGGGTGAGATTGAACATATCGCGCGCGCCCTCAAGTTATCTGGTACGATGAGATGGAATCTCTGGTGGAGGTCGCAAAGTCTTGAAGTGTGGGCGCACTTTAGATTCTATGAATGAAAGAAAACCCTCAAATCAGCTCGAATAAAAATGAATTCACGGCAATTTCCGTCAGGTGATTAAAGGAGGCAGATGAACTGGAATAAGAGATGAGATAATATCTCATTAAATTAGTTACCTTGTCATCCATGAGAAAGAACCCTAAGTACGGCAGATTCCCCAACCGAGCAGAGCTGGGTCGACCGTGAGCAGCATCGAGAAAGTCGATGGCGATAGGCAGCGGCAAGCGGAAGTGGCAAAATGCGGTGGGCTTTGCCGGCAGCCTGGCGGCAGCGCCAGGCATCAAGCTAAGTGTTTACCGCCGCGATAGGCGGTGCCATGGCATAGACGCGGAGGAGCTTGTGCAGGTGTGAATGAGGAACGTACCGGAAGGGGGTGGCAGGCGGGGTGAGGGGTTTTGTGATGTGGGGATGGTGAGGTTTTTTTTTAAATTGGATGGTGATGGTTTTCTATCCCACAAAGAATTTTTGGGGTGATGGTTTGCTAGAGCGAACCATGTGTGATTGACGCAACATGCAAAATGAAAGTCATTGCACATGGTTCCAATTTTGGGAACCGTGTGTGATTGACGTACTACCTCCGTCCTGGTTTATTGGTCCCTCTTTGTAATTTTTACCAAATTTTGACCAAATATTTAACATACTCAGACATAGATAATAAGCGTACACGTACATAAGCATAGTTCAACCATAAGTACATAGTTCAACCGTCATTAAGCATATTCAAGCGTACATAGTTCGATCCATCCCACATCTCATCTCACATGTCGGCATGATCCTGAAGCTTCTCCAGGTACTCAGCGTACGCGCTGTGCGCCACCATGCGAGAATACTTCTGCTTGAAGGAGCCAACGACGCGTCCTCTTGCATGCGCTAGAACACTTAGATATGCGTCATGAAGTTTCTGGTTACAAAATGGGCATCGATAGCCGCCGTTCCAGGTCCTAATACGCCTATTATGCATTCCCGCATAAAGCTCCCTCAGAATTTGCCTCTTGTACCTCCTTTGGACACCTTCATCCTCGTTGTCCACATCGTCAGACAGCACCTATACAAATAGTAAAATAAATTTGGCATCAAATCAAAGATTACATGTCGTGAAGTAGGATTAGGAATTTATGGCTATTTATTTATACATATCCAGATATTATGGTTCGATTTTTAAGCACATTCGTCTATGTACAGACCAATCTTGAAGAAAATAATGGCACAAACCTATGCAGGTCATTCAAAATCAATTGTCAAGTCCTGGCTAGGAATTATAAGCATGAACACTAACCCTGGTCGGATTACTAGCAGAAATCATTTGCACATATGAAACAACTAATCACTTATCACTTGTACCATTCAAACAATCAATACACTACGCAGATCTAACGAAACTTACTCAGATTTCATGGATTGGGAGAACATAACCATAGGATTTCTATTCCAAACCAGGGGAGGCAAGAGTAACCAGAGAAACCCTATGATCTATTTGACACATAAATGGGTATAGATGACTAACCAGCTAGCCGTAGTCATCGGAGTCATTGCCGAAGTGGTCATCGGAGTCGGAGTCGGAGTCGTCATCGGGGTCGTCACCAGAGTCGGTGTGGAACTCTGCCTCCGGCTGTGGAAGCTCGACGCCGTCGATGATGTCAGGGTGCAGCGATAACTCGCCAGCGCTGACGGTAACCTCTGTCTCCATCTCCACGCCGTGCTCCAATGCTTTAGCAGCCTCGGCGTCACCACTCCCTCCGATGGGGCGCTTCGGCGGCATCTGAAGGAAATATGCCCTAGAGGCAATAATAATGTTGTTATTTATATTTCCTTATATCATGATAAATATTTATTATTCATGCTAGAATTGTATTAACCGGAAACTTAGTACATGTGTGAATACATAGACAAACAGAGTGTCCCTAGTATGCCTCTACTTAACTACCTCGTTACTCAAAGATGGTTAAGTTTCCTAACCATAGACATGTGTTGTCATTTGATAAACGAGATCACATCATTAGAGAATGATGTGATGGACAAGACCCATTCGTTAGCTTAGCATAATGATCGTATAGTTTTATTGCTGTTGCTTTCTTCATGACTTATACATATTCCTCTGACCATGAGATTATGCAACTCCCGAATACCGGAGGAACACTTTATGTGCTATCAAACGTCACAGCATAACTGGGTGATTATAAAGATGCTCTACAGGTGTCTACGATGGTGTTTGTTGAGTTGGCATAGATCAAGATTAGGATTTTTCACTCCGTGCATCAGAGAGGTATCTTTGGGCCCTCTCGGTAATGCTCATCACTATAAGCTTTGCAAGCAATGTGACTAATGAGTTAGTTGCGGGGTGATGTATTACGGAACGAGTAAAGAGACTTGCCGATAATGAGATTGAACTAAGTATGAGGATACCGACGATCGAATCTCGGGCAAGTAACATACCGATGACAAAGGGAATAACATATGTTGTCATAAGGTTCGACTGATAAAGATCTTCGTACAATATGTAGGAACCAATATGGGCATCCAGGTTCTGCTATTGGTTATTGACCAGAGAGGTGTCTCGGTCATGTCTACATAGTTCTCGAACCCGTAGGGTCCGCACGCTTAACGTTTGTTGACGGTATAGTACTATATGAGTTATGTATTTTGGTGACCGAATGTTGTTCAGAGTCCCGGATGAGATCACGGACATGACGAGGAGCAATGGAGGTAAAGATTGATATATATATATATAGGATGTTATGGTTCGGCCAAGGGGTGAAGCCCACAAGGCTTTAGGTCGGTGTAAAAGGAGTTTTGCGGAGGCCAGGGGGCCAAAAGCCGGAGACCCTGGCGTCTGGCCCAGGGCCAGATGCTGAGGCCCATGGCGTCTAGGCCAGACGCCAAGGACTGTGGCGTCTGGTCCTGGAAGTCCGAGTAGGACTCTCCCTTGCGGGCAAAACCGACTTTGAGGAGGCTTTTACTCCAAGTTTCGACCCCAGGGTTCAACATATAAATAGAGGGGCAGGGCTAGCACCTGGAACACATCAAGAAACACCAAGCCGTGTGCCAGCAACCCCGTCCCTCTAGTTTATCCTCCGTCATAGTTTCCTTTGTGCCTGGCGAAGCCCTGCGGAGATTGTTCTTCACCAACACCGTCACCACGTCGTCGTGCTGCCGGAACTCATCTACTACTTCGCCCCTCTTGTTGGATCAAGAAGGCGAGGACGTCATCGAGCTGAACGTGTGCTGAACGTGGAGGTGTCGTACGTTCGGTACTTGATCGGGACGGATCGTGAAGGTGTACGACTACATCAACCGCGTTGACAAACGCTTCCGCTTTTGGTCTACGAGGGTACGTAGACACACTCTCCCCTCTCGTTGCTATGCATCTCCTAGATAGATCTTGCGTGATCATAGGAATTTTTTTGAAATTGCATTCTACGTTCCCCAACAGTGGCATCCGATCCAGGTCTAAGCATAGATGTTATATGCACGAGTAGAATACAAAGAGTTGTGGGCGATAATAGTTATACTGCTTACTAGCAACATCTTACTTTGATTCGGCGGTATTGTTGGATGAAGCAGCCTAGACTAACATTACATGAACGCGTTCATGAGACTGGTTCTACTGACATGCTTTACACACAGGTGGCTGGCGGGTGTCTGTTTCTCCAACTTTAGGTGAATCGAGTTTGACTACGCCCGGTCCTTGTTGAAGGTTAAAACAACACACTTGACGAAAAATCGTTGTGGTTTTGATTTGTAGGTAAGAACGGTTCTTACTAGAAGCCCGTAGCAGCCACGTAAAACTTGCAACAACAAAGTATAGGACATCTAACTTGTTTTTGCAAGGCTTGTTGTGATGTGATATGGTCAAGACGTGATGAGATATAAATTGTTGTATGAGATGATCATGTTTTGTAACCGTTATCGGCAACTGGCAGGAGCCTTATGGTTGTCGCTTTATTGTATGAAATGCAATCGCCATGTAATTGCTTTACTTTATCACTAAGCGGTAGTGATAGTCGTAGAAGCAATAGTTGGCGAGACGACAACGAGGCTACGATGGAGATCAAGGTGTCAAGCCAGTGACGATGGTGATCATGACGATGCTTTGGAGATGGAGATCAAAGGCACAAGATGATGATGGCCATATCATATCACTTATATTGATTTCATGTGATGTTTATCCTTTATGCATCTTATTTTGCTTAGTACGGCGGTAGAATTATAAGATGATCCCTCACTAAATTTCAAGGTACAAGTGTTCTCCCTGAGTATGCACCATTGCTATAGTTCTTCGTGCCGAGACACCACATGATGATCGGGTGTGATAAGCTCTACGTTCACATACAATGGGTGCAAGCCAGTTTTGCACACGCAGAATACTCGGGTTAAACTTGACGAGCCTAGCATATGCAGATATGGCCTCGGAACACTGAGACCGAAAGGTCGAGCATGAATTATATAGTAGATATGATCAACATAGTGATGTTCACCATTGAAAACTACTCCATCTCACATGATGATCGGACATGGTTTAGTTGATATGGATCACGTGATCATTTAGATGACTAGAGGGATGTCTATCTAAGTGGGAGTTCTTAAGTAATATGATTAATTGAACCTTAATTTATCATGAACTTAGTCCTGTTAGTATTTGCAAATTATATTGTATATCAATAGCTCGCGATCTAGCTCCCCGTTTATTTTTGATATGTTCCTAGATAAAACTAAGTTGAAAGATGATAGTAGCAATGATGCGGACTGGGTCCGTGATATGAGGATTATCCTCATTGCTGCACAGAAGAATTATGTCCTTGATGCACCGTTAGGTGACAGACCTATTGCAGGAGCAGATGCAGACGTTATGAACGTTTGACAAGCCCGGTATCATGACTACTTGATAGTTTAGTGCGCCATGCTTTACGGCTTATAACTGGGACTTCAAAAACATTTTGAATGGCAGGAAGCATATAAAATGTTCCAAGAGCTGAAATTGGTATTTCAGACTCATGCCCGAGTCGAGAGGTATGAGACCTCTGACAAGTATTTTGCCAACAAGATGGAGGAGAATAGCTCAACCAGTGAGCATGTGCTTAGAATGTCTAAGTACTACAATCTCTTGAATCAAGTGGGAGTTAATCTTCCAGATAAGATAGTGATTGATAGAGTTCTCTAGTCACTATCACCAAGTTACTGGAACTTCGTGATGAACTATAATATGCAAGGGATGACGAAAATGATTCCTCGAGATCTTCGCGATGCTGAAATCGACGAAGGTAGAAATCAAGAAAAACATCAAGTGTTGATGGTTGATAAGACCACTAGTTTCAAGTAAAAGGGCAAGGGAAAGAAAGGGAACTTCAAAAATAATGGCAAGCGAGTTGCTACTCCCATGAAGAAGCCCAAAGCTAGACCCAAGCCTAAAACTGAGTGCTTCTACTGCAAAGGAAATGGTCACTGGAAGCGGAACTACGCCAAATACTTGGCGGATAAGAAGGATGGCAAAGTGAACAAAAGTATATATGATATACATGTTATTGATGTGTACTTTACTAGTGTTCATAGTAGCCTCTGGGTATTCGATACTGGTTCAGTTGCTATGATTAGTAACTTGAAACAGGAGTTACAAAATGAACAGAGACTAGTTGAGGGCGAGGTGACGATGTGTGTTGGAAGTGATTCCAAGGTTGATAAGATCACCATCGCACACTCCCTTTACCTTCGGGATTAGTGTTGAACCTAGAATAAATGTTATTTGGTGTTTGCGTTGAGCATAATATGATTGGATCATGTTTATTGCAATACAGTTATTCAATTAAGTCAAGGAATAATTGTTATTCTGTTTACATGAATAAAGCCTTTTGTGGTCATACACCCAAGGTGAATGGTTTATTGAATCTCGATCATAGTGATACACATATTCATAATATTGATGCCAAAAGATGTAAAGTTGATAATGATAGTGCAACATACTAGTGGCACCGCCATTTAGGTCATATTGGTGTAAAGCGCATGAAGAAGCTCCATGCGGACGGACTTTTGGAATCACTTGATTATGAATCATTTGATGCTTGCGAACCATGCCTCATGGGCAAGATGACTAGGACTCTGTTCTCCGGAACAATGCAGAGAGCCACTGACTTATTGGAAATAATACATATCGATGTATGTGGTTCGATGAGTGTTGAGGCTCGCGGCGGGTATCATTATTTTCTGACATTCACAGATGATTTGAGAAGATATGGGTATATCTACTTAATGAAACACAAGTCTAAAACATTTGAAAAGTTCAAAGAATATCAGAGTGAAGTGGAAATTATCGTAACAAGAAAATAAAAATTTCTATGATCTGATCATGGAGGTGAATATTTGAGTTATGAGTATGGCCTTCATCTAAAACAATGTGGAATAAATTTCACAACTCTCGCCACCTGGAACACCACAGCATAATGGTGTGTCCGAACGTCGTAACTGTACTTTATTGGATATAGTGTGATCTATGATGTCTCTTACCGATTTACCACTATAATTTTGGGGTTATGCATTAGAGACAGTTGCATTCACGTTAAATAGGACACCATCTAAATTTGTTGAGACGACACCATATGAATTGCGGTTTAGCAAGAAACCTAAGATGTCGTTTCTTAAAGTTTGGGGTTGTGATGCTTATGTGAAAAAGTTTCAACCTAATAAGCTCGAACCCAAATCGGAGAAATGCGTCTTCATAGGATACCCAAAGGAAACTGTTGGGTACACCTTCTATCACAGATCTGAAGGCAAGATATTTGTTGCTAAGAATGAATCCTTTCCAGAGAAGAAGTTTCTCTCGAAAGAAGTGAGTGGGAGGAATGTAGAACTTGATGAGGTAATTGTACCTTCTCCCGAATTGGAAAGTAATTCATCATAGAAAATCAGTTCCAGTGATTCCTACACCAATTAGCGAGGATGTCAAGAGCCCGATTCTAAGTCACATCGATCTAGCCGGTAACACCTCATATCACTTTGCGGCCTCACGCACGGTATTCCCACGGGTGTCGCCTTACCATGGCCCGGGACCGTTTGCGCCTTTTGGCTCACGTATATGATAGTGTCGCTAGCATCCATATGACAGAGAACCCGGGCCGACATGACTAGTCGTGAACCCGAAGTGGCACTAACATACGGGGACAGGCATACATGAATCAACATCGAGCATGTTGGTCAGCAGCGTGTGAATCCGGGCTGTCGCACTGGGCTAACAGGACTCCGGGAACCCAGGCAGTAGCAGGCTAGGCAGGACTCCGGATGTCACCGCCTGACATTTCCCCGAAGGGACAGACACAGGAACGAAGTGAATCACATGCCGGTCGGTCAAGTGTTCCGGAGCAGTAGTGCTGGGCTAGCAGGACTCCGGTGAACCGGGCTGTAGCGGACTACTATGGCTCATGGAAGCACAAGACTACATTTCCCCATAAGAGAGGTTACCAAGGATAAACAACTAGGTTGTAGGATCCCACACATACCAAGCATTTCAATCATACACACAATATGCTTGATATGTGTAAACACAACATGGCATCACAACAAGACTCTACGACTCAAAGTATTTATTCATTAGGCTCCGAGGAGCGAGATATTACAAACATGGGTCTCATGACCCAACATTTAGAGCATACAAGTCAAAGCACACGCGGAAGCTTAACATGTCTGAGTACAGACATCTACAAATGAAAAAGGCTGAGAAGCCTGACTATCTACAAGACCCTCCCAAGGGTACAAGATCGTAGCTGAGGTAACGAGCTAAACGTCGAAGTCCACGTGGAACTACTAGCGAGACTGAAGTCTCTCTGCAAAACATAAAATAAGCAAACGTGAGTACAAATGTACCCAGCAAGACTTACATCAGAACTAGCTACATATGCATTAGTATCAACAAAGGGGGGTGGTGGAGTTTAACAGCAGCAAGCCAGCTTTGACTCAGTGCTATCCTGAACTACGACCACAAGTAACTCTTTGAGGTGGCGCACACGAGTCCACATATTCACCATATCAATACACCACTATGGATCCGCTCCCGTCTTCCCACGAGAACGCCATCCATAGCACTCACGCTTATCTTGCGCATTTTAGAGTACCCACTTTCACTTGTCTATGAACTATATAGGCAACCAAGTAGTCCTTTGCCGCGGACGCGGCTATTCGAATAGATGATGTTAACCCTGCAGGGGTGTACTTCTTCACACACGCTCTCACCACTTACCACCGTTTACACGACATGTACTCGGAACCTTCAAGCGGAAGCCCAACGAGGGTGTCGGCCACGGCCTACCTAAACACTCAAGTCTCTAGTCCAGGTTTATCGCCTATCCAGGTTCCATCCGTAGGGAGTCTGGCCGAGGTTTCCACATACAGCCCCGGACGATGTGTACAGGGTTCCGAGACACCAAACGGGCGCCCGGCATGCCCAGCCACGGTGTATCTACCGCATCATAGCCGACCCCTAGGGTCAGCGCTACGCACGGCCGCCAACACATATCCTATAAACACCAGAAACTAGTTGCAACTCCTGGACAGAGAACTAGGATGGTTAAGAAGCCGAGAGGGTCCATTGGTTTCGGGCCCAATGCGTGGTAGTAGCTGGTTCTTAAATCACACATACAGATCTCGATGCTTAAGGACGGTTCCAATGAAACAACCCACCATGTACTCCTACATGGCCTCTCATCGATACCTTTACCAAATCGTGTTCAACACACTTAGCTCGCACATAGTAGGACATGTTCACAACTTTCCAATTCATCCCCGATGAATCAGACCTGACACAACTCTAAGCAATAGCAGGCATGACAAACTAGCATGAATGAGTAGGCACATCAGGGCTCAAACAACTCCTACTCATGCTAGTGGGTTTCATCTATTTACTGTGGCAATGACAGGTCATGCAGAGGAAAGGGGTTCAACTACCGCAACATGTAACAGTTGAATCGTTGTTGTCCTAATGCAGTAAAAGAGAGCAGGAGCGAGAGAGTGGGATTGTATCAGAATGAACAAGGGGTTTTTGCTTGCCTAGCACTTCTGAAGATAATATAGTTCTTCATCGGTGTCATATATCACGTTGTCGGAAACATCGTCGACTGAGAGGGGACGATTACCGGCAAACAGAGAAGGACACAATCAATGCAATGCAACAATATGATGCATGAATGTGACATGGCAATATGCTGTTGATTGGCCTAATGCAACTAGCAACAAGTTAAATGGAGTTGGTTTGAACACTAGGTTCAAATTCAAACTTCATATGTGCTTTCTTAAATGCCATTTAATTGAATTGTCCTAAACAGAGGATATAAGTTGCTCGAACATGCATGAAAATGCCATAAACATATTCTTTGGATTTTTCTGATCATTTTTCATATATAACTTATTTCATTCTGAGCTACGGTTGATTTTATATGATTTTTAGAAGTTTTAACTGTTTTCTGGAATTTTCTGAATTATTTAAAAATCCAGAAAATCACTTACTACGTCAGCATGACATCGAGGTGACGTCAGAACGTCAAAGGTGCCAGCCCAGGTCAAACCTGACGGCTGGGACCCACATGTTAGTGTAACAACTAACTAACAAAGTTAGTTAGTGTTATGTTAGCACTAACCTAGGTTAATTAGGGCCTGGGCCCACTGGTCAGTGTCTAAACTAACTGTTAGGGTTAATTAGCACTAATCTAAATCTAACTAAAGATTAATAGAGATGGGCCCGCACGTCAGTGACCCTGGGGGGGGTCAAACAAGGTCAACCCCAGGTCAGCAGGGTCAAACCCACCGGCGACTCGACGCCGGCGAGGCCCGAGACGGCGGCGCGGCTCGGAAAACGCCCACAGGGCATGGACGAGGTCGTTCTTGGGCTCGTTGGAGAGCTCTTGCAGGCGCGCATCGGGTGATGGTGGAGCCCGGGCCTATGGTGGCCGGAGCCGATGACGACGAGCTCGGTTGTGGCCGCCGGAGTTCGGGCGTGGGTGCGGGCAGCGTTGCGGTGTGCGAGAAAGGGATCTGAGGCGCTAGCGGTGGCCTACGTGATGCGGTGAGTACGTTGGTCGCATGCCCGAGACCAAATGGTCACCGGAGCATCACCGGTGACGAGCGCGGGCGGCGGCGCGTTCGGTTGCAGGCGAGGCGATGGCTATGGCACACGAGGGGAAAACGAATAGGGGGAGCAGGAGCAGGGGCTCACGGCGGTGCGACGAGCTGCTCAGCGGGCCCGGGGAAGACCTAACGGCGACGAATCGATGACGGCGGTCCTCGGTGGCCGAGGAGGGGAACGGCGGAGCTGGCGGCGTCCAGGGGCTTCTGGCGCCTTACATCTTGGTGAGGAGGAAGAGGGGGACGAGGCGGAGCTCTTGAGCCAGTCAGTGAAGCGAGGGGGAGGTGGTGGCCGCGGTGGTGCATGTCGGCGGCGGCGGGCGCGTTCGGGTGGTGAGAGAGAGAGAGAGCCAGGGGAGGGGAGAGGTTGCGGGTGAGAGAGAGAGGTCAGGGGGTCTCTGGGGGTGTCGTGGCGCTCGTAGCGGCATCGGGGAGGCAGTAGGCAGGCATGAGGTGGCGGTGCGCGTGCGTGGGCGCCGCGGGCATGCGCCCCTGTCCTCCTGGCGAGAGGAGAGGGACGACTGGCGTGGCCAGTCAGCTGGGCCGAACTGCTGGGCCGGCTGGTAAGTGGCCCAGGTAAGCCTCTCCCCCTTTTTTCCTATTTTGTTTTCTTTTCTATTTCTGTAATTTTGTTTATGATTTAGTAAAATACTAAACCAATTTATTTTCTTCTGAAAATTAATATAGGAACTAATTGGATTATTCGAGAGCCCACAGTAAAAATCAGAATTATTGGACATATATAATATATATAACATATATATATACATATATATCCAATGGAAATATTTACTGGATTAACTCAAATGGCCAAAAATAAATACTTCTGAGCTCCCAAAAAATTGGTTGGAATTTTAACTCTGGCCAATATTATTTGAGAAAAACAGGAACATTTTCTTCGGCCAAATTGAAGCAATTTTTATCTTGATCATTTCCAAAATGATTTCTGAGGCTTTCACAAGTCCCTATTTCAAATTCATTGAATTTTAAAAATGATGCACACATGACTAGCAAGCCCAGAGCAAACCAGAACTAGGGATGTGACAGAGGAAGCTAATGATGATGATCATGAAACTTCAGATAAAGTTAGTACCGATCCTCGTAGGTCAACCAGAGTACGGTCTGCACCAGAGTGGTACAGTAATCCTGTTCCGGAAGTCATGTTACTAAACCATGACGAACCTACGAACTATGAGGAAGCGATGATGAGCCCAGATTTTGCAAAATGGCTTGAGGCCATGAAATCTGAGATGGGATCCATGTATGAGAATAAAGTATGGACTTTGATTGACTTGACCGATGATCAGCGAGCCAATGAGAATAAATGGATCTTCAAGAGGAAGACGGACGCTGATAGTAGTGTTATTATCTACAAAGCTCGAATTGTTGCAGAAAGTTTTCGACAAGTTCAAGGTGTTGACTACGATAAGATTTTATCACTCGTAGCGATGCTTAAGTCTGTCCGAATCATGTTAGCAATTGCCACATTTTATTAAATCTGGCAAATGGATGTCAAAACTACATTCCTTAATGGATTTCTTAAAGAAGAGTTGTATATGATGCAACAAGAAGTTTTTGTCAATCCTAAAGGTGCTAACAAAGTGTGCAAGCTCCAGCGATCCATCTATGGACTGGTGCAAGCATCTCAGAGTTGGAATATACGCTTTGATAAGGTGATCAAAGCATATGGTTTTATACAGACTTTTGGTGAAGCCTGTATTTACAAGAAAGTGAGTGGGAGCACTACAACCTTTTTGATAAGTATATGTGAATGACATATTGTTGATCAGAAATGATGTAGAATTTTCTGGAAAGCATAACACTACAAAAAAAGACACATCCGTGACATTTTGGGCCGAACAAATTCTTTTCCTGTCATACTTATGAGACTTCTATGACGATAATTGTGACAAAACCCGGTATCATCATAGATGTGGTGGGCTCCTACTTCTATGACAAAAAATCATGACAGAAAATGGGCTTTTCATCCTGGGCGGGCCGGAGACGCAGCTGCATGACATTCTTTGGGCCGTCCATGACGGAAAAAATCGTGGTAGAAGCGAGGGCCAGGAAAATATGGGGTGTTCCCGATTACGGTGGGTGGTCGGGGCCGAGCGATGCATGGAGGTTTGCGTGTTTCTCTCGTACACGCACGCGCGTGGGTGCGAGGCGTTGGGCTCTAACTGAACCCGAGCGAGGCATTCGCCTACTGAACCCGAGCGATTGCACTACAGGCTATGCGTTACTGAACCTGAGTGATCAATCGATGGCTGTTAACTGAACCCGATCGAGCGATTCCTTCGCTACTGCTACTAACTGAAGCCGATCTATGATGCCTCTGGATGAACAGTGAGCGTTGCTGGGGGGGGTTTGGATGAACAGTTCCCGGTGGGGGTGGATGAACAGGACCCCGTGGTGTTGCCTCTGGTTGAACAGGACCCCGATCGATCGAGTCGGTTGGGGCTGGATGAACAGGACCCCATGGAGGGTTGGATGAACAGGACCACCCCATGGAGGGCTGGATGAACAATAGATGGTGGAGGGCTGGATGAACAGTAGCCCGTGGAGGGGTGGTTGAACAGGAGCCCGTGGAGAGGGCTGGTTGAACAATAGCCGGTGGAGTAGCGTGAGGTGGAGGCTGGATGAACAGGAGCCCATGGATGAACAGTCACAGGTGGAGGCTGGAGGAGGTCGACGGTGGATGAACAGTAGCCCATGGAGGCTAGAGGGGGTCAACGTTGGAGATGAACAAGATCCCGTGGAGTCCCGTTTTGCGGTACGCCACACCCCTCCCGATGAACAGGACCCCCGTTTCGACCGTAGCGCTCCAACACAAGTTTGTTTCCTCCGTTTTGCGGTACGCCACACCCCTCCCGATGAACAAGACCCCCGTTTTGACCTTAGGAGGTCCGTTTCCTCCGTTTTGCGATACGCCAGACCCCTCCCGATGAACAGGATCCCATTTCGACCATGGTCCGTCGAACACAAGGCTGTTTCCCTTGTTCTGCGGTACGCCACGCCTCGTTTCCATCGGTTGTTCCATCCAAGCCCTCCCAATGAACACGACGACGCATTCCATTCCGACCCAGCCGGATGCTCCCCAGGAACACAACGATGACACAGTTTCTCCGTTCCGACCCAGCCATGTAAACGAGCCCTGGCCGTACGTATGCGCGAGTAGGCGTTCGAGACCCCGCCCGTATGTACGTACATGGCCATATTTTCTTTCTTGCACACTGGCCGTTGTACGTGTACATGCTACATGCGCGCCTCTACTATGACATGTGCGCGCTCTACATCGACCAGCATCTACGTACACGTTCGTGACCAGAATGACAACGCTACGTACGCTTCGACCAGGTGGGTCCCGACTGTCAGGCACTTCCTTGCGTGCGAAGATGTAGCTGGTGGGTCCCAGCAGTCAGGGGGAAACGTTTTTTTTGTGAAATACGGTGGCCCATCCGGTGGGTCCCCGCTGTCAGGTGGAGGAATAATTATTTTCCGCGTAATAAGGAGGCACTTCCTTGTTGCGGCCGTGGACCCAGCTGTCAGCCTCTCCACGTACAATCCACGTCCGATGGAAGTCGTTCCTTGACCATATTGACCACGCCGCGCCGAGAGCACCAGGGCGGTGGACGATGGCGAGGCCTAGGAAGGGGACGACATGGAGCCGGGGAAGACGTGGCAGTGGATGCCCACGCGTAGAGGAGTACGAGGGTTCACTGGTTCGCTGCGGTGTGAGGCTGCCGTCGCTGCAGAATAACAGGGGGTGTGGGTGAGTAGAGGGATCGCCTGGCCAGCGGTGGGAGTAGTAGGGGGCGGTGAGGCCTCCGCCGCATCGCGGCCGGCCATGGGAGGCAGGAGCACGAGGCATGAGCGGCGCTGGTTTGGGCGGCTGGAGCAAGAAGACCAGAGGTTGAAGAAGCACTATGGCCGTTGGATGGACATCATACGGTCACTGGAGCTAGAATCGTGCATATTGACTAAGTTGACGAAGCCCTCCGTCCCTGTAAACTTAGTAGGCCCACAAGTCAGCCTGCCACTATACTGGATCCCAACTAGCAGGGGGGGTATTCATTTTTTTATGCGTAATAAGGAGGCACTTCCTTGCGTGCGAAGATATAGCTGGTGGGTCCAAGCTATCAGTGGCGGTAACGTTTTTTTCGCGAAATACAGAGGCCCTTTCGGTGGGTCCCAGATGTCAGGTGGAGGAATCATTACTTTGCACGTAATAAGGAGGCATTTCGTTGCATGCGGCCATGGACCCAGCTGTCAGCGTCTCCACATATAGTCCACGTCAGATGCATGTCGGTCGTTGACCACGTTAACCAGGCCGCGCCGAGAGCACCAGGGTGGTGGACGATGGTGAGGCCTAGGAAGGGAACGACACAGAGTCAGGGAAGACTCGACAGTTGTTTCCCACGTGGAGGGGAGTACGACTGTACGAGGGTTTGCTGGTTTGTCTCCCATCGCTGGAGAATAACAACAGGTGTGGGTGAGTAGAGGGATGGCTAGGCTAGCGATGGGAGTACGGTGGGGCGGTGAGGCCTGTGCGGCAGCACAGCCGGCCGCAGGGAGGAGGGAGCAGGCAGTCCCGCCGACGCTTGTTTGAGCGGCTGGAGCAGGAAGAGCAGAGATTGAAGAAGCACGACGGCCGTTGGATGGACATCCAACAGTCACTGCTGTGCGTCAACCTTTTTTTAGGAAAGCCTCAAATCTGTGGAAAACAACATACATCCCATCTGCCATTATTTCTAATAATTTATCGCCCATTTGCTAATTCTTAAGGTTTTTTTTGAGCCCATATTCTTTTTGTTAGCATTATAGCCCATACTGTGGCCAAAGTTAAAAAATTATACGAAATTTTGCATATTTCGGTGAGGTCCGAGCTGTTTTTAATCCCGAAATTTCGAGTCACATTCAAACTGACTTTAAAAATAAATGTATATCAATATAAAATCCAACAATTGTCCATGCATAAAAATCAATGCAATTTAAAATCTCGAAATGAAAAAAAGAAATTTGAAACTAATTGCCGGTTTGATGTGTTTTAAAAATGTACAACCCATTTCTCATTACTGATAGGCCATTTTCTCGGCCAGCCGAATGAAGCTCTCCTCGTCTTGAAAGATTTGCGGCCCAACAGGCCTGACAAAGCGACTTACTTAAAAACTGGGCTGTGGCCGTGGACCCAGCTGTAGCCGTGGACCCTGTCGGTGTCAAAACCGGTGGATCTCGGGTAGGGGGCCCCGAACTGTGCGTCTAAGGTCGATGGTAACAGGAGACAGAGGACACGATGTTTACCCAGGTTCGTGCCCTCTCTATGGAGGTAATACCCTACTTCCTGCTTGATTGATCTTGATGAATATAAGTATTATAAGAGTTGATCTACCACAAGATCAAGATGGCTAAACCCTAAAAGCCTAGCCTGAATGACTATGGTAATGATCATTCCCCCTCCGGACTAAGTCCTCTGGTTTATATAGACACCGGGAGGATCTAGGGTTACACAAGGCCGGTTACAAAGAAAGGAATCTACATATTTGATCGCCAAGCTTGCCTTCCACGCCAAGGAGAGTCCCATCCGGACACAGGTAGAGTCTTCGGTCTTCGTATCTTCATGGCCCATCAGTCCAACCCATGGCTAACAGGCCGACGCCCGAGGACCCCTTAGTCCAGGACTCCCTCAGTAGCCCCTGAACCCGGCTTTAATGACAAGGTATCTGGCGTGTAGATCTGTCTTCGGCATTGCAAGGCGGGTTCCTCCTTATGAACTCCAAGATAGTCTTCGGACGTATTGAACGTGTCCGGACCTGTAACACACACACCACACACAACCACAGAGAAAATATAATATTCCACGAGTCCAATCCGCCGACAACTTTTTACAACATGACATCACGCCTGCCTAGCCATAATTTCAAACCGTTTTTCGTCTGCCGCTCCAGCGGTTGCCATTGGCATGTCTTATCGAAGCAGAGATCGTGTCCCCTTATTGCAGGTTTCTCATCAATACGGGCGTGGGTAACCCAACTGTGCCATTTACACAGCCCTTGGGAATAGGCGAGTTTTAAGGCGAGTGGGGAGGTGTTCAATATTCACTGCCTTTATAAGGAGATAAGAATCCCCTTTCTTCACCCATGCCTTCCCTTCCTCTCTGTCCTTCCATTCTCGAACTCTAGCGCCCAAGTTCCCATCTGTCGTGGTTCTAAGCCTGACAGTGATGTAGGGGGGTACGTATGGAGAGGCAGGATCTTAGCTGTGGAGAAGTTGTAAGCACGCAAGGTTTACGAGTTCAGGACCTTCTCGGAGA
Organism: Triticum urartu; assembly: GCF_056163025.1. Lineage (NCBI taxonomy): Eukaryota > Viridiplantae > Streptophyta > Magnoliopsida > Poales > Poaceae > Triticum > Triticum urartu. Next base: position 173,667,349 of record NC_141874.1, on the reverse strand, counting down.
AAGTAATAGCCCTACGTCTCGGAGCCCGGAGGCGGTCGACTGGATTATGCGTGTATGAGTTACAGAGGTGCGAACCCTTGTCTCGGAGGGGGGGGTGGCTTATGTAGAGTGCGCCAGGCCCCCGGCCAGCCCACGTTACGAAGGGTTCAATGTTCATTAAGGCGAGACGTTACTGGTAATGCTAGTAATAAAGTGCTATGATGACCATAAAAAGCTATTTAATGACCGGCCGTTAGCGTGCGGAGTGACTTTAGGTCTCCTGGCCGTCGAGTGATTGCTTCTTGGTCGATTGTCTTCGAGTCTGTCGAGTGTCTTCGAGTCTGTCGAGTGGAACACCTTCAAGTCGATTGAAAGGTGATTTCTCCTAGAGATGTCCTCTGGTAGGGTAGGTAGGACAGGTCCATGACCCTACCCTAGGTACATAGCTTCATCATTAGCCCCCGAATGGATCGAGGTTTGAGTGGGGAAGGATTCGAGAGCTTCTCCGACTCGTTTTTCATGTCGTGAGCATATCTAGTTTCAGATCAACGGGCCTGAGTGATGGCAGCAACTTCCTTTCCAGTCGCCTTAATCCATTCTTAATTCCTCGTCGAGTGGGTTTCTTTACTTGTAAGGCTCCGAGTGATGGTGTGGAGGAAATCCTTGGTCTGACAAGTTATTCGCTGCCCGCGGATTTAGTGGGATCCGAATTTTGGGAAGCGCGTGGGACGGGGGAGGCCGCAGTAATCGGACGAGATAGAGCGGAGCCACCTCGATCCCCGCACCACCTTTTTCGCCATGTATCACTCGTGCGGTAGTTGCGGGATTTGACAGGGCCGCCTGGGCCTACCCGTCAGCCACTCGGGAGCGGCCTGATATAAAGCGCCTGGACCGGAGCCCCCCGAGCAGTGCATCCCATTACCTCTTCTCTCCCTCACGTCCCTCCGCCGCGCTCGCTCTCGCCCTAACACCACCGCACCGCACGCGCCTCGCCGGTGACAATGGGGAGGGAGAAGACAGCGGCTCTGGAGCGGGCCAAGAAGGCGGCGGTGAAGTCGAAGGGGAAGGCGACCAGCCGAGGCGGATCTTCCTCGCGGTCTGGCCTGCCGAAGGGCTGGATCCAGGGCGATTGGATCCACTCGAGGATCTACCAAGATGACCTCGACGACTTGGCCGAAGGGGGGCTGATCCCCTGCGACGCGGCGCGGCTTCCGGGGAAGGAATCCGAGCCGCAGCCTCGGGAGGGTGAGCGCGTTCTTCTTGCCACCCACGTCGACCGTGGGTTTTCCTTGCCTCCTCATCCTTTCTTCCGAGGGTTTCTGAACTTCTTTGGGGCTCAACTCCACCATTTTACCCCCAACTCAATCGTTTATCTTGCCGCGTTCATTTCCTTGTGTGAGAACTTCTTGGGTTGTCGACCTCACTGGGGTCTTTTCAAGCATATCTTCACTTGTTGCTCCCAGACAGTGAAAAGGGCTAATCCGAGTGACGAGAGGACCCAAGTGATCCACATGTGTGGGGGTCTTGGCATCCAGACGAGGGGAAAAAGCTCCTTTCCGGCCATGATTCTCCCCGATTCAGTTCGCGGATGGCAGTCGACTTGGTTCTACTGCAAAGACCAGTCGATGCCAGGGCAATCGACTGGCCTCCCTCCTTTTACCATGGACCGAGTGGAAAAACCCTCCCCTTTGAAGGTGCTCCCGGAGGAGAAGGAGCACGTGCAGGTGCTGGTCGACCGAGTGGTCCAGCTTATTCGTGACGGGGTCACTGGTATGGATCTCTTGGAGGTCTTCCTTCAGCGGCGCATCCAGCCTCTCCAAGCCCGAGACCATCCGATGTGGATGTATTCGGGCCTTGAAGACTCCACTCGGATCCACCCGGAGGAGGTTGACGACGACACGCTGGAGAAGTGGCTGTCTGGCATTATCGGGAATAAGGACAATCCCAGGGGAGCCAGGAGAGTCCCTCCATTCGACCAGTCCCACGCACCCGAGCAGGTCTGATTCTGAGTTTTTGCTTGTAATCTGAGTTCACTCGCGCAGCCGTCTGTATTGCGTTGACTGACTTTGTTCTCCCTGCTTTCTTTCAGGCCATTATTGAAATGTATTCCATGCCCAACGGGGAGCAAGAGCAAGCTCTGGAAGGCGAGGCGAGTGGCGATGAAAGCGGCGAGGGGGCTTCCGATGGTGAAGGGGACAGAGGGAGCGATGACTCAAGCGCTGGAGAAGAAGTCGAGTCGCCTCCTCGCAGGGAGAGACGATCCAAGCTTGACCAAGAACGGCCGAGTGCTCGCGACAAGGCAACTGCTCCGGCTGGTCAGTCTTCGAAGCGCCCTCGGATCTCTTCACCAACCCCGACTGGGAAGGCACCAAAGCACCCCAAAGTTGTAGAGCCGAAGACTCGGAAGGCGCTGCCAAAGATCAAGATCGATATCCCTGTTGCCTCCGCATGATTGTCTCTCCTTGTATTCACTCGACGCTCCGCGCTGTTTGTTTTTCTTGTTTTAACTGGACGAACTTTGGAATTGTTAGCGCTGCCACTTCCGGAACCTCATCTTACAGGGATGATGATGAGGCGATGGAGGATGCGGTCATTTCTAATCCGGTTATGATTTCTGCCATACTATCTTTTTTTGGTCGGTTCAACTGTATCGTGCATCACTGGGTGACGTGCTTTTGGCAATTTGAACCTTGCACAGCTCCCAACATTATTGACCTCCCTGATGATGAAGGAGAGCCCGAGAGGCCTTTGACGAGGAAGAACAGGCGAGCTCCTGCAAGCAGGGCACTACAGACGACGCCGAGGGCGGAACCAGTTGTTCAGGACACTGGCGACGTTAATCGGGGTCCTGTTACCTTCGCTGAGCCGCTATCGAGTGCTTTGCCTTCTTCATCAACTACTCAGGCCCCTGTCGACCCGCCTTCAATTTTTGCAACCCATCGTGTCCCGGAGGACTAGGTGAATGCTGCTAGGGAAGCCATTCGTCAAGCAGGCATTATGATGGAGAAGATGAAGGCGGTGCGGGATGCCAGCCAAGCCGCCTATGATGCCAGCTCGGCCCTCCAGAGCAACGTTCAGGTTAGTTGGTTGCCGCTTGTTCTGTTAGGATATGCTACCTGAAGAGTCTTTCCGATAATCTTTGCATCTGCACACCCACTGGGTGCGTCGATTGAATTCTTGGACTAGTGGGGGCACGCTAAGTGCACGCACTGGGTGTAGTTCCCGAGACTACGGTCGACTGCTGGCAGTCGACTGTAGTCTTAGTATTTTGTCGAATGTATAGTTTGTCTCTTCCACTCGATCTAGTCGAGTGGGATCAGAACCGATGGGGGCACGCTGAGTGCACCCACTGGGTGTAGTCCCCGAGACTACGGTGGACTGCTGGCAGTCGACTGTAGTCTGAGTTCTTTCTCTTTTTTTTGGACTCGACTTCGGCGGGCCGGTCGAGTGGGGTCAGAACCGGTGGGGGCACGCTAAGTGCACCCACTGGGTGTAGTCCCCGGGGCTATGGTGGACTGCTGGTAGTCGACCGTAGTCTTAGTATTTATTGCCTTTGTTGTTTTTCGCTGTAAAATAACTTCTCCCCTTTGACTTCAGAAATCTTGCGATCTTGGAGCTCGCTTTGCTGACTTGGAGAAGCAGCAGATTCAACTGAACCTTGATCTGGAGCTGGCCAGGACAGAGCTGCAAAAGGCCAGAGACGGCGCCGCACGTAAGACTATTTTGTCGACTGGTTAGTTTTAGGCTTGAGTACCCTTCTGCTATTTCCGAATCAATCATCATTTCTTTGCAGAAAAACTGAGAGAAGCTCTGGTGAAAAAGGATCAGGACTTGGCTGCTGCCCGTAAGGAGGCTGACGACAAGACCGCTCTGGCCGAATAGAAGCTGGCTTCGGTCGGCCAGTTAGAAGAAGAGAATACCAGGCTGAAGACCGCTCTGAATGAAGCCAACAGGGAGTGTACACGCTGGAAGAAGGATAACCTCAACCTGAACGAAAAGATGGAAGGCATTGCTCGCAGGAGGGACGATCTGGAGAGCTACTTGAGGAGCCTTGCCAAGAAGTTGTATATCAAGCTTGAAGGTGCACATTTAGTTCCGACTGATTTTTTTGTGTCGACTTAGTGTATGAAAATTGACTTATCCTTGGATCGTGAATGCAGAGTTTTGCCAGAACTTTGAAGAGGAGACTGGGCGGATCGAACCAGGTTTGGATCCAATCAACTCTCCCGTGAAAGATGAAGCTGCCATGAATTTGCTCCGACTGGAATCTCGCATTGACGGTGCCGTGGACTACTTGGCTCGACTAAAGTTCGCCATGTCACGGATCGACCCGGCACTTTGGCCAGAGGCTACGCTCCAAAATGATCTCGAGTCTTTGATGACTCGTCTTAGCGGAATCCCTGACCGAGTGCAGGAGTGGAAGAAGTCTTCTGCTCGGTGCGGCACTGATGTGGCTCTGTCTTTGGTTCGTGTCCACTGCAAGGAGGTGCGACAAGACAAGCTGGCAGCAATCAAGGTCTCCAACACCCAGAAGCATGACTTCCGAACCTTTATGGAGACTTTCATCGCTGCAGCCACTCGGATAGCCGACGGCGTCGACCTGGATGAGTTCGTCGAGCCTGCCAGCCCTCCTCCCGCGGAGTGAACAAACTCTTATGTCCCACCTTAAATTTGCCTCGGAATGCCGAGTGGTTTTTGTAACCGTTAAACTTTTTCGGGTCGCATGCCCGGTACCTCGATCCGTGATCCAGAACCTTTAGGATTTTATCTGAACTTGGTTTACCGTTGAATATCTTTATGAATCTCCTACTGAGTGAACCCAACCTTTATTCGAGACAACTTTCTGTATTCGCAGCACAGCTCCGAAGGAGGGGGAAGTAGTCGACCCATGCCTTGTATTTGTGGCGAAGCTCCCTAGGGGCGGGCGGCGGTCGACCCACACCCTGTTACTGCAGAGTGGGACGGAGCGCACATTGTATTTGTGGCGAAGCTCTCTAGGAGAAGGGTGGGGGGGCAGTCGACCCGTACTTCATTACTGTAGAGCGGGATGAATCGCACATTGTATTTGTGGCGAAGCTCTCTAGGAGAAGGTGGCAGTCGACCTGCCCCTCGTCGTCCTTGAGGATTGAGATGTGTTTGGGAGAACTTAGGTGAGTACTGGACTGCAGCTAAGCCCTCGAGTGGGAGGATTGCTCTCCACTCGGTAGGGTTTTTTCAAACTTAGGCGAGTGTCTGACTGCAGCTAAGTCTCTAGGTGGGAGAACTTAGGCGAGTACTGGACTGCAGCTAAGCCCCCGAGTGGGAGGATTGCTCTCCACTCGGTAGGGTTTTTTCAAACTTAGGCGAGTGCCTGACTGCAGCTAAGTCTCTAGGTGGGAGAACTTAGGTGATTACTGGACTGCAGCTAAGCCCCCGAGTGGGAGGATTGCTCTCCACTCGGTAGGATTTTTCAAACTTAGGCGAGTGCCTGACTGCAGCTAAGTCTCTGAGTGGGGGAACTTAGGCGAGTACTGGACTGCAGCTAAGCCCCCGAGTGGGAGGATTGCTCTCCACTCGGTAGGATTTTTTCAAACTTAGGCGAGTGCCTGACTGCAGCTAAGTCTCTGAGTGGGATAACTTAGGCGAGTACTGGACTGCAGCTAAGCCCCGAGTGGGAGGATTGCTCTCCACTCGGTAGGATTTTTTCAAACTTAGGCGAGTGCCTGACTGCAGCTAAGTCTCTGAGTGGGAGAACTTAGGCGAGTACTGGACTGCAGCTAAGCCCCCGAGTGGGAGGATGCTCTCCACTCGGTAGGATTTTTTCAAACTTAGGCGAGTGCCTGACTGCAGCTAAGTCTCTAAGTGGGAGAACTTAGGCGAGTACTGGACTGCAGCTAAGCCCCCGAGTGGGAGGATTGCTCTCCACTCGGTAGGATTTTTTCAAACTTAGGTGAGTGCCTGACTGTAGCTAAGTCTCTAAGTGGGAGAACTTAGGCGAGTACTGGACTGTAGCTAAGCCCCCGAGTGGGATGATTGCTCTCCACTCGGTAGGATTTTTCAAACTTAGGCGAGTGCCTGACTGCAGCTAAGTCTCTAAGTGGGAGAACTTAGGCGAGTACTGGACTGCAGCTAAGCCCCCGAGTGGGAGGATTGCTCTCCACTCGGTAGGATTTTTTCAAACTTAGGCGAGTGCCTCACTGCAGCTAAGTCTCTAAGTGGGAGAACTTAGGCGAGTACTGGACTGCAGCTAAGCCCCCAAGTGGGAGGATTGCTCTCCACTCGGTAGGATTTTTCAAACTTAGGCGAGTGCCTGACTGCAGCTAAGTCTCTGAGTGGGAGAACTTAGGCGAGTACTGGACTGCAGCTAAGCCCCCGAGTGGGAGGCTGGCTCGCCACTCGGTAGGATTTTTTTTCAAACTTAGGTGAAACGGATTCGCAGTTAAGCCCCCCGAGTGGGAGGCTGGCTCGCCACTCGGTAGGAAACTGTTTTTACAAACTTAGGCGAATCGGATTCGCAGCTAAGCCACCCACTGGGGGATTTCTTACGCAAACAAAAAACAATAATAATCACTGGGAAAATTATAACGCTCTTGTCTTTGATAAATAAACTACAGGAGTTTTTCTTATTACATCTCATCCGAGTGAGAATTTAGGTATAAAAGGGGCGGAGTAGCTCCGCATTCCAGGCTCGTGGCTCATCGATCTGGCGATCGACATTGTAAAGATGATACTCTCCATTGCGGAGGACTTTGGTGACGATGAAGGGGCCTTCCCAAGTAGGAGCGAGCTTGTGTGGTTTCTATTGATCCACTCGGAGGACTAAATCTCCTTCTTGGAAGGCTCGACTCTTCACATTTCTGGCATGGAACCGACGTAAGTCTTGCTGATAAATGGTCGATCGGATCATAGCCATTTCTCTTTCTTCTTCCAGGAGGTCGACTGCGTCTTGCCGGGCTTGTTCTGCTTCATCTTTGGTGTAAAGCTCGACTCGGGGTGCATTGTGAAGTAGATCACTCGGCAGGACTGCTTCCACTCCGTAAACCAGAAAGAACGGGGTTCTTCCAGTCGACCTATTCGGGGTGGTCCTCAATCCCCACAGAACCGACGGAAGCTCGTCGACCCATGCACCTGCTGCGTGCTTGATATCATGCATCAGCTGAGGTTTTAGTCCTTTGAGAATCAGACCATTTGCCCTTTCTGCTTGCCCATTCGATTGGGGGTGGGCGACCGATGCGTAGTCGACTCGTGTGCCTTGACAGGCGCAAAAAGCTCTGAACTTGTCTGAATCAAAGTTTGACCCATTGTCAGTGATGATGCTATGTGGGACCCCATATCTGAATGTTAACTCCCTGACGAAACTGATGGCAGTGCAAGCATCAAGATTCTTGATAGGCTTGGCTTCAATCCATTTGGTAAACTTGTCGACTACCACAAGCACATGTGTGAAACCGCTCCTGCCTGTTCTCAATGGACCAACCATATCCAACCCCCAAACAGCGAAGGGCCAGACGAGTGGAATGGTCTTCAGGGCTGATGCGGGTTTGTGCGACATGTTGGAGTAGAACTGGCACCCTTCACACTTGTCGACTATCTCTTTTGCCATTTCATTTGCTCTTGGCCAGTAAAAACCCGCTCGGTATGCTTTAGCCACAATGGTCCGAGAGGACGCATGGTGACCACAGGTCCCCGAGTGGATCTCATCAAGGATTATCTGACCTTCTTTCTCTATACAACTGTCCCTTTATGACTGTGAAGGCCTTGGATCGACGGACGATCTGTTGAGCCTCTTCCTCGTCATCCGGGAGTTCCTTCCTCAGGATATACGCGATGTACGGTATCGTCCAGTCGGGGGTGATTGCCAAGACTTCCATGATTAGGTCGACCACCGCTGGAATTTCGACTTCAGTCGGATCCGTGGCACTCTTTGGCTGCGGGACTTCATCTGTAAAAGGATCTTCTTGGACTGACGGCGAGTGGATGTGTTCCAAAAACACATTGCTGGGTATGGCTTCTCTCTTGGAGCCTATCTTTGCCAAATCATCAGCTGCTTGATTTTTCAGTCGGGGGATGTGATGAAGCTCTAACCCCTCGAATTTCTTCTCTAACTTTCTTACTGCATTACAATAACCGGTCATAGCTGGACTTCTGACGTCCCACTCCTTCATCACCTGATTAACCACCAAATCTGAGTCGCCATAGACCATGAGGCGACGGACACCGAGTGAAATGGCCATGCGCAACCCATACAAAAGTGCTTCATATTCTGCTTCATTATTGGAGGAATCAAAGTGAATCTGGAGAACATATCTGAGCTTATCTCCTCGGGGGGAAACCAATACTACCCCAGCACCGAAACCATTCAGCATCTTAGATCCATCGAAGAACATGGTCCAGTGCTCCGAGTGAACTTGAGTCGGAAGTTGCTGTTCAATCCACTCGGCGATGAAATCTGCAATTGCTTGGGACTTGATAGCTTTCTTTGCCTCAAACTTGATATCTAGGGGAAGGAGTTCAATCGCCCATTTGGCCACTCGACCAGTTGCATCTCTGTTGTGCAAGATCTCTGACAACGGAGCGTCGCTGACGACTATAATGGAATGAGCAGAGAAGTAGTGGACAACTTTCTTTGTAGTCATGTAAATCCCATATACGAGCTTCTGTTAATGAGGGTATCTTTGCTTCGATGGGGTCAAGACTTCAGAAATATAATATACTGGGCGCTGAACTTTGAAGGCCTTTCCTTCTTCTTCCCGCTCGACCGTAAGTACTGTACTGACAACTTGTCCTGTGGTTGCAATGTAAAGCAGTAAAGGCTCCTTGCTGATTGGGGCAGCAAGCACCGGCTAGGTGGAGAGCAGAGCTTTGTGCTCTGCAAATGCTGCATCTGCTTCCGGAGTACACTCGAACTTGTCAGACTTCTTCATCAGTCGGTAAAGAGGCAATGCCTTTTCACCGAGACGAGAGATGAATCGACTCAAAACGGCCAAGCAACCTGTAAGCTTCTGGACGTCATGCACACGCACAGGACGCTTCATCCGGAGTATAGTACCATTTTTTTCAGGATTGGCGTCGATTCCCCGTTCGGAAATGAGAAAACCGAGTAGCTTTCCGCCTGGAACTCCGAATGTGCACTTTGATGGATTGAGCTTGATATCATACCTCCTGAGGTTGGCAAAGGTTTCAGCAAGGTCAGTTAGCAGGTCGGAACCCTTCCGTGACTTAACCACAATATCATCCATGTATGCCTCCACATTCCGAGTGATTTGGGTGAGTAAACACTTCTGAATCATCCTCATGAACGTGGCTCCGGCATTCTGGAGGCCGAATGGCATGCTAACATAGCAGAAGCACCCGAATGGGGTGATGAAAGCTGTTTTAATCTCATCAGGTCCATACAGACGGATCTGATGGTACCCGTAATAGGTGTCTAGAAAAGACAGTTGCTCACATCCCGCAGTCGAGTCGACTATCTGGTCGATGCGGGGGAGAGGAAAATGATCTTTCGGGCAGGCCCGATTGATATGCTTGAAATCAATGCACATGTGAAGTGAATTGTCCTTCTTGGGGACCATGACAACATTGGCGAGCCACTCGGAGTGTTAAATTTCTCGGATGAACTCCGCTGCTAAGAGCCGAGCCACCTCCTCGCCAATGGCCTTTCTCTTCTGGATGGCAGACCGTCGAAGATGTTCTTTCACAGGTTTTACTTTTGAGTCGACTCTTAGACGGTGCTCAGCCAGCCCCCTGGGAACACCCGGCATGTCAGCAGGCTTCCAGGCGAAGATGTCCCAGTTCTCACGGAGAAACTGGATGAGCGCTTCTTCCTATTTGGAGTCGACCGTCGTTGAGATGTGAGTCGGAGCAGCGTTTGGATCGGTCGGGTGAATGTGAACTGCCTTCGTTTCATCGGACGACTGAAAAGCTGATTCTGAAGCAGGCTTCTTAGCTCGTAGCAACTCACTCGGATCTGCAGTCTTCTGACTCTTGCAGCTCGACCACCGCCATCTGAGCGTCAGCAATCTTTGAGCCTTTCTGAAAACACTCTTCTGCTTTATTCCGATTGCCTGTAACAGTGATCACACCTTTGGGACCAGGCATCTTCAATTTGAGATACACATAACATGGTCGAGCCATGAAGCGTGTATAAGCTGGCCTGCCCAAAATAGCATGATAAGCACTTTGGAAATCCACAACTTCGAATGTCAACTTTTCCTTGCGGTAATTCTTGGAATCACCAAAAACCACATCAAGGGCAATCTGGCCGAGTGACTCGGCTTTCTTCCTAGGAATGACTCCATGGAAACTCATGTTACTGGTGCTGAGCCTGGACATCGGAATGCCCATCCCTTTCAATGTTTCTGCATACAGTATGTTCAAACCGCTGCCTCCATCCATCAGGACTTTGGTCAGTCGAGTGCCTTCGACAACTGGGTCGACCACCAGAGCTTGCCTCCCAGGGGTGGCAATGCGCGTAGGGTGATCAGACTGGTCGAATGTGATGGCAGTCTGGGACCACTTCAGATAATTGGGTGTTGCCGGAGCAACCATATTTACCTCACGGTTAATAACCTTCAGTCGACTTTTGCTCTCAACATCAGCAAAAATCACCAAGGTGGAATTGACTTGAGGGTATCCATCGTCACTGTCCTCTTTGTCCTCGACTTTGTCCGACTCCTTTTCTTTGCCCTTGGGTTGCTTACCCTGGAACTGTTGGATCAAGAGTCGACACTGTCGAGTGGTATGTTTCGGGTAAATGAAATTACCCTCTTCATCTTTCTTCGTGTGGACGAGACATGGCAAGTCCAACACATCATTTCCGTCCTGGTCTTTAACCTTTTTGGGGTTCCAAGGCCCTTTAGGTTTCCCTTTAAACTTTCCCTGAGTTACGGCCAAGGCTTCCCCGGGAGCAGCTGGCTCGGCTTTCCGCTTCTGTTTCTGATTGGAATTCCCTCCGGTTTCTTGGGCGACTGACTTCAGCTTGCCGCTCCGGAGTCGATCCTCATCTTCACCATTAGCGTACTTGGTGGCAATCTCCATCATCCGATTCAGGGACATCTCTCCGGTTCGACCGAATTTCAAGCTCAGTTCTCTGTACTTGACGCCCTCCTTGAAAGCACAAACCGCTTGGTGGTCAGGCACATTCTCCACCGAGTGATGTAACATGATCCACCTCTGGATGTAATCCCTCAAAGTTTCATTTGGTTTCTGTACACAAGACCGCAGTTCCGTCAGCCCTGCCGGTCGCTTGCACGTGCCTTCGAATGTGGTGACGAACACTCGAGAGAGATCCTCCCAAGTGTAAATGCTGCTAGGCGCCAACTGGTTTAGCCATGCTCTGGCCGAGCCCTCTAACATGAGAGGCAGGTGCTTCATGGCCACTTCATCATTGCCGCCGCCGATCTGGACGACCACTCGGTAATCTTCAAGCCAAGTATCGGGCTTGGACTCGCCAGTGAACTTACTGACTCCGGTCGCCAACCTGAAGTTGGGAGGAATCACAGTGGCCCTGATGGCTTGACTAAAGCACTCTGGCCCCGATACATGCACTCCGCTGTTGGTAGGGGCATCTCTGTCGTGACCTTCTCGGTGAGCCCTATTCCGGTCGACCAAACCTTGGACGAGAATGGATCTCGCGTCAAAGCCTGGCCCTCTGGGGTCGACTGAAACCCTTCGCCCACCACTATGAGTGCGCCTGTCATCCTGCTAGCGAGGCACATATGACCCACTCCTCGGGGGAGGCGTGGGCACTCGACGCCGACTGTCACGACCGACTCGGTGTTCATACTGTTCATGGTTCCCATACTGGTCACGCCGGTCCCCACGTCCCTCACGCTTCGGGGGCGATCTCGGGCTGTGAGCCGACTGGACTGTGTCCGTGGCAACGGATCTGCTATGAATCCTATTCCGCGACTGAGAAACATCGGAATTCTGATCTCCTACTGCCTAGAGCAACGCTCTGATCTGCAGCAAGCCTCTGCCAGCCTCCGACTGGGAAGGCTGAATCGACTCCGCTATGCGGGCTGCAGCTGCTAAATTCTGAATCAGAGTTCGATATACCTGCGGGGGCGGGAAAAGCTGACGTCGACTGGATTCGGGAACCCGTTGTCGCGTCCGCTTGTCGAGTGCTCGCTGGAGGTTTTCCAGTCGAGCACGCTCGGCCAAATTTGCCAGGCGCGTGTCCTCCAAGGCGCGAGCCTCGGGGGTTTCTCCAAAGATAGGGGTGTGTAGTGCATCCATGTTCCGGCGGCGAAGTTCTTCCCTCTGCAGCGACGTGAGAGGCTCGGAAAGATATTCCTCATGGGGACGCGACGGGTCGCCTCCGCCCGTGCCTCCGTCGGTGCGGGGAAAACCGGGAGGACTGGGTGGTCCATCGGCCATCAGAACCTCTGCCGCCGAATCGCTGCTACCGCACTCGGATGCGGTCTCTGCGGAGCCAGTCGACAGATTGAACAGGCCGTAGAGGGATTCGTCGGGCTCGATCGCCACGACTTGAGGGATGGCCGACTGACGGGCCACCGCGTGTCTCACCCACCGCTGAAGTCTTGACCGACCGGAGCGCTTGCGCCGGCGGGAAACGGGGAGGGAGGACAGCACAGGAACCGACCGGTAAGGGGTCGACGGTTGCCCCAGGAGAACGCCGTGGACGCACGCGCGAAAGTGCGTTGCCCCGCGGACAGGGAGTGCGTCCACGTCGAGCGGAGCCTCCTGAAGCCAGGCGGAGTCGTCGGCGATGAACGTGAGTGCGCCGAGACGGATCTCGCGGCCCTCCACCAAAACTCCGTCGAAAACCATGATGATTCGGGTCAGAAAAGATCGCAGCTCCTCCAACAAAACGCTAAAACACCTACCCACGGTGGGCGCCAACTGTCGTGGTTCTAAGCCTGACAGTGATGTAGGGGGGTACGTATGGAGAGGCAGGATCTTAGCTGTGGAGAAGTTGTAAGCACGCAAGGTTTACGAGTTCAGGCCCTTCTCGGAGGAAGTAATAGCCCTACGTCTCGGAGCCCGGAGGCGGTCGACTAGATTATGCGTGTATGAGTTACAGAGGTGCGAACCCTTGTCTCGGAGGGGGGGTGGCTTATATAGAGTGCGCCAGGTGATGAAGCTATGTACCTAGGATAGGGACATGGACCTGTCCTAAGTACCCTACCCAAGGACATCCCTAGAAGAAGTCACCTTTCAATCGACTTGGAGGTATCCCACTCGACAGATTCAAGACACTCGACCACGAAGCAATCACTCGACCAAATTCCAACCACTCGACTGCCAGGAGATCTAAAGTCACCCTGCACGCAAATGGTCGGTCATTAAGTAGCTTTTATGGTCATCATAGCACTTTATTAGGGGCGTTACCAGTAACCCCCAGTCTTAGTGTACTTTAAACCTTGCATTACTGAGGGCTGGAGGGGCCTGGCGGACTCTATATAAGCCACCCCCCTCCTTAGTATCAAGGGTTGGCACCCCTGTTATTCATACACACATAATTCAGTCGACCGCCTCCGGGCACCGAGACGTAGGGCTGTTACTTCCTCCGAAAAGGGCCTGAACTCGTAATCCTCGCGTGCTTAGAACTCCTCCATAGCTAAGATCTAGCCTCTCCATACATACCCCCCTACATCACTGTCAGAGTTAGAACCTCGACAGTTGGCGCCCACCGTGGGGCTAGGAGTCTTAGCGCCTAGTTTGAGAAGTTGCGATTTTTTCCGATCTCCTTGATCATGGTTTCGAGCGGAGCTTTGGTGGAGGGCCGCGAGATCCGTCTCGGCATGCTCACGTTCATCGCCGACGACTCCGCTTGGCTTCAGGAGGCTCCACTCGACGTCGACGCGCTCCCCGTCCGCGGGGCGACGCACTTTCGCGCATGCGTCCGTGGTGTCCTCCTGCGGCAGCCGTCGACCCAGTATCGGTCAGCTCCTGTGGCATCTCCCCGCCCTGTTTCTTGCCGGCGCAAGCGCTCCGGTCGGTCGAGGCTTCAGAGGTGGGTGAGGCATGCGGTGGCCCGCCAGTCGGCCACCCCACAAGTCACGGCAATCGAGCCCGACGAATCCCTCTACGGCCTGTTCGACTGGCTCCGCAGAGACCGCATCCGAATGCGACAGCAGTGACCCAGCTGCAGAGGTTCTGGTGATCGATGGGCCACACAGTCCTCCCAGTTTCCGCCGCGCCGACGGAGGCGCGGATGGGGGCGACCCGTCGCGTCCTCATGAGGAGTATCTCCCCGAGCCTCTCACATCGTTGCAGCGGGAGGAACTTCGCCGCCGGAACATGGATACACTCCACACTCCTATCGTTGGAGAAACCCCCGAGGCCCGAGCCTTGGAGGACGCGCGCTTGGCTAACTTGGCCGAGCGCACTCGACTGGAGAATCTCCAGCGAATACTCGACAGGCGAGCGCGTCAACAGGCTCCAGAATCCAGTCGACGTCAACTCTTTCCGCCCCCGCAGGTATATCGTACTCCGATTCAGAATTTGGCGGCTGCGGCCCGTATAGCAGAGTCGATTCAGCCCTCCCAGTCAGAGGCTGGCAGAGGCTTGTTACAAATCAGAGCGTTGCTCCGGGCAGCGGGAGACCAGAATTCCGCTGTTTCTCAGTCACGGAACAGGATCCACAGTCGATCCGTTGCAGCGGATACAGTCCAGTCGGCTCACAGCCCAAGATCGCCTCTGAGGCGTGAGGGACGTGGAGACCGGCGTGATCAGTACAGAAGGAATGAGCAGTATGATCACCGATTCGATCGTGATGATCGACGTCGAGTGCCAACGCCTCCCCCGAGGAGTGGATCATATGTGCCTCGACAGCAGGTGGACAGATGCCCTCATAGTGTTGGGCGGAGAATTCCAGTCGACCCAGGGAACCAGGCTTTGGTGCGAGATCCATTCTCGTTCAAGGTTTGGTCGACAGGAATAGAGCTCACCGAGAAGGCCACGACAGAGATGCGCCTACCAGTAGCAGAGTACATGTTTCAGGGCTGGAGTGTTTCAGTCAAGCCATCAGAGCCGCTGTAATTCCTCCCAACTTCAGGTTGGCGACTGGAGTTAGTAAGTTCACCGGTGAGTCCAAGCCTGATACTTGGCTCAAAGATTACCGAGTGGCTGTCCATATTGGCGGTGGGAACGATGAGGTAGCCATGAAGCACCTGCCTCTCATGTTAGAAGGCTCGGCCAGAGCGTGGCTGAATCAATTAGCACCCAGCAGCATTTACACTTGGGAGGATCTCTCCCGAGTGTTTGTCACCACATTTGAAGGAACATGCAAGCGACCTGCAGGCCTTACGGAATTGCGGTCTTGCGTGCAGAAACCGAATGAAGCTCTGAGGGATTACATCTAGAGGTGGATCACATTGCATCACACAGTTGAAAATGTACCAGATCATCAAGCAGTTTGTGCCTTTAAAGAAGGCGTTAAGTACAGAGAATTGAATTTGAAGTTCGGTCGAACCAGAGAGATGTCTCTGAATCGGATGATGGAGATTGCCACCAAATACGCTAATGGTGAAGATGAGGATCGACTCCGGAGTGGCAAGCATAAAGCAGTCGCCCAGGAAACTGGAGGAAATTCCAGTCAGAAACAGAAGCGGAAAGCCGAGCCAGCCGCTCCTGGGGAGGCCCTGACCATAACCCAGGGAAAATTTAAGGGAAACCCAAAGGACCTTGGAACCCCAAGAAAGTTAAAGACCAAGATGGAAATGATGTTTTGGATCTATCGTGTCACATCCACACCAAGAAAGATGGAGAGGGTAAACTCATTTACCCAAAGCATACCACTCGACAGTGTCGGCTTCTAATCTAGCAGTTTCAGGGCAAGCAGTCCAAAGACAAGGAAAAGGAGTCGGACAAAGTTGAGGACAAGGAAGATAGTGACGATGGGTACCCCCAGGTCAATTCCACCCTGATGATTTTTGCTGATGTTGAGAGCAAAAGTCGACTGAAGGTTATTAACCGTGAGGTAAATATGGTTGCTCCGGCAACACCCAATTATCTGAAGTGGTCCCAGACTGCCATCACATTCGACCAGTCTGATCACCCTACGCGCATTGCCACCCCTGGGAGGCAAGCTCTGGTGGTCGACCCAGTTGTCGAAGGCACTCGACTGACCAAAGTCCTGATGGATGGAGGCAGCGGTTTGAACATACTGTATGCAGAAACATTGAAAGGGATGGGCATTCCGATGTCCAGGCTCAGCACCAGTAACATGAGTTTCCATGGAGTCATTCCTGGGAAGAAAGCCGAGTCACTCGGCCAAATTGCTCTTGATGTGGTTTTCGGTGATTCCAAGAATTACCGCAAGGAAAAGTTGACATTCGAAGTTGTGGATTTCCAAAGTGCTTATCATGCTATTTTGGGCAGGCCAGCTTATACACGCTTCATGGCTCGACCATGTTATGTGTATCTCAAATTGAAGATGCCTGGTCCCAAAGGTGTGATCACTGTTACAGGCAATCGGAATAAAGCAGAAGAGTGTTTTCAGAAAGGCTCAAAGATTGCTGACGCTCAGATGGCGGTGGTCGAGCTGCAAGAGTATCAGAAGACTGCAGATCCGAGTGAGTTGCTACGAGCTAAGAAGCCTGCTTCAGAATCAGCTTTTCAGTCGTCCGATGAAACGAAGGCAGTTCACAGTCACCCGACCGATCCAAACGCTGCTCCGACTCACATCTCAACGACGGTCGACTCCAAATAGGAAGAAGCGCTCATCCAGTTTCTCCGTGAGAACTGGGACATCTTCGCCTGGAAGCCTGCTGACATGCCTGGAGTTCCCAGGGGGCTGGCTGAGCACCGTCTACGAGTCGACCCAAAATTTAAACCTGTGAAAGAACATCTTCGACGGTCTGCCATCCAGAAGAGGAAGGCCATTGGCGAGGAGGTGGCTCGGCTCTTAGCAGCGGAGTTCATCCGAGAAATTTAACACTCCGAGTGGCTCGCCAATGTTGTCATGGTCCCCAAGAAGGACAATTCACTTCACATGTGCATTGATTTCAAGCATATCAATCGGGCCCGCCCGAAAGATCATTTTCCTCTCCCCCGCATCGACCAGATAGTCGACTTGACTGCGGGATGTGAGCGTTTGTCTTTCCTAGACGCCTATTTCAGGTACCATCAGATCCGTCTGTACGGGCCCGACGAGATCAAAACAGCTTTCACCACTCCATTCGGGTGCTTCTGTTATGTCACCATGTCGTTCGGCCTCAAGAATGCCGGAGCCACGTTCATGAGGATGATTCAGAAGTGTTTGCTCACTCAAATCAGTCGGAATGTGGAGGCATACATGGATGATATTGTGGTCAAGTCACGGAAGGGTTCCGACCTGCTGACTGACCTTGCTGAAACCTTTGCCAACTTCAGGAGGTATGATATCAAGCTCAATCCGTCAAAGTGCACGTTCGGAGTTCCAGGTGGGAAGTTACTCGGTTTTCTCGTTTCCGAACGGGGAATCGACGCCAATCCTGAAAAAATTGGTACTATACTCCGGATGAAACGTCCTGTGCATGTGCATGACGTCCAGAAGCTTACAGGATGCTTGGCCGCTTTAAGTCGATTCATCTCTCGCCTCGGTGAAAAGGCATTGCCTCTTTACCAACTGATGAAGAAGTCCGACAAGTTCGAGTGGACTCCAGAAGCTGATGCAGCGTTTACAGAGCTCAAAGCTCTGCTCTCCACCCAGCCGGTGCTTGCTGCCCCAATCAGCAAGGAGCCTTTGCTGATTTACATTGCAGCCACAGGACAAGTTGTCAGTACAGTACTTACGGTCGAGTGGGAAGAAGAAGGAAAGGCCTTCAAAGTTCAGCGCCCAGTATATTATGTTTCTGAAGTTTTGACTCCTTCAAAGCAAAGATATCCTCATTACCAGAAGCTTGTATATGGGATTTATATGACCACAAAGAATGTTGCACATTACTTCTCTGATCATTCCATTACAGTCGTCAGCGACGCTCCACTATCAGAGATTTTGCACAACAAAGATGCAACTGGTCGAGTGGCCAAATGGGCGATTGAACTTCTTCCCCTAGATATCAAGTTTGAGGCAAAGAAAGCTATCAAGTCCCAAGCAATTGCAGATTTCGTCGCCGAGTGGATCGAACAGCAATTTCCGACTCAAGTTCACTCGGAGCACTGGACCATGTTCTTCGATGGATCTAAGATGCTGAATGGTTCCGGTGCTGGGGTAGTATTGGTTTCCCCCCGAGGAGATAAGCTCAGATATGTTCTCTAGATTCACTTCGATTCCTCCAATAACGAAGCAGAATATGAAGCACTTTTGTATGGGTTGCGCATGGCCATTTCACTCGGCGTCCGTCGCCTCATGGTCTATGGCGACTCAGATTTGGTGGTTAATCAGGTGATGAAAGAATGGGACGTCAGAAGTCCAGCTATGACTGGTTATTGCAATGCAGTGAGAAAGTTAGAGAAGAAATTCAAGGGGTTAGAGCTTCATCACATCCCCCGACTGAAAAATCAAGCGGCTGATGATTTGGCAAAGATAGGCTCCAAGAGAGAAGCCATCCCCAGCAATGTGTTTTTGGAACACATCCACTCGCCATCAGTCCAAGAAGATCCTTTTACAGATGAAGCCCCACAGTCAGAGAGTGCCACAGATCCGACTGAAGTTGAAATTCCGGCAGTGGTCGACCTAATCATGGAAGTTTTGGCAATCACCCCTGACTGGACGATACCGTACATCGCGTATATCCTGAGAAAGGAACTCCCGGAGGACGAAGAAGAGGCTCGACAGATCGTCCGTCGATCCAAGGCCTTTACAGTCATAAAGGGACAGTTGTATAGAGAAAGCGCGACTGGAGTCGGTCAGAAGTGTATAACACCAGAAGAAGGTCAGATAATCCTTGATGATATCCACTCGGGGACCTGTGGTCATCATGCGTCCTCTCGGACCATTGTGGCTAAAGCATACCGAGCGGGATTTTACTGGCCAAGAGCGAATGAAATGGCAAAAGAGATAGTCGACAAGTGTGAAGGGTGCCAGTTCTACTCCAACATGTCGTACAAGCCTGCATCAGCCCTGAAGACCATTCCACTTGTCTGGCCCTTCGCTGTTTGGGGACTGGACATGGTTGGCCCATTGAGAACAGGCAGGAGCGGTTTCACACATGTGCTTGTGGCAGTCGACAAGTTTACCAAATGGATTGAAGCTAAGCCTATCAAGAATCTTGATGCTTGCACTGCTATCAGTTTCGTTAGAGAGTTAACATTCAGATATGGAGTCCCGCATAGCATCATCACCGACAATGGGTCAAACTTTGATTCAGACAAGTTCAGAGCTTTTTGCGCCTCTCAAGGCACACGAGTCGACTATGCATCGGTCGCCCACCCCCAGTCGAATGGACAAGCAGAAAGGGCAAATGGTCTGATTCTCAGAGGACTAAAGCCTCGGCTGATGCGTGATCTCAAGCACGCAGCAGGCGCTTGGGTCGACGAGCTTCCGTCGGTTCTGTGGGGATTGAGGACTACCCCGAATTGGTCGACTGGAAGAACTCTGTTCTTTCTGGTTTACGGAGCAGAAGCAGTCCTGCCGAGTGATCTACTTCACAATGCACCCCAAGTCGAGCTTTATACCAAAGATGAAGCAGAACAAGCCCGGCAAGACGCAGTCGACCTCCTGGAAGAAGAAAGAGAAATGGCTATGATCCGATCGACCATTTATCAGCAAGACTTGCTCGATTCGATGCCAGAAATGTGAAGAGTCAAGCCTTCCAAGAAGGAGATTTGGTCCTCCGAGTGGATCAACAGAAACCACACAAGCTCGCTCCTACTTGGGAAGGTCCCTTCATCGTCACCAGAGTCCTCCACAATGGAGCGTATCACCTTTACAATGTCGATCGCCAGATCAATGAGCCACGAGCTTGGAATGCAGAACTGCTCCGCCCCTTTCACACTTGAATTCTCACTCGGATGAGATGTCAGAAGAAAAACTTCTGTAGTCTATTTATCAAAGACAAGAGTGTTATGAATTTTCCTATAATTGTTGTTGCTTTTGTTTGCGTGTGAAATCCCCCAGTGGGTGGCTTAGCTGCGAATCCGTTTCGCCTAAGTTTGTAAAAAAAATCCTACCGAGTGGCGAGCCAGACTCCCACTCGGAGGCTTAGCTGCAGCCCAGTGCTCGCCTAAGTGTTTAAAAATCCTACCGAGTGGTGAGCCAGACTCCCACTCGGAGGCTTAGCTGCAGCCCAGTGCTCGCCTAAGTGTTTAAAAATCCTACCGAGTGGTGAGCCAGACTCCCACTCAGAGGCTTAGCTGCAGCCCAGTGCTCGCCTAAGTACGGAACACATCCCAATCCGCAAGGACGACGAGGTGCAAATCGACTGCTACCTTCTCCTTCGGAGTTGCACCACAAATACAAAGTTATTTCGAGTGAAGATATTCAACGATAAATCAAGTTCAGATAAGATCCAAAGGTTCTAGACCGCAGATCAAAGTACTCGAGCCTCCATCTCGACAGAGTTTAATGGTTACAAAATCCACTCGGCATTCCGAGGCAAATTTAAAGTGAAGCATAAAAGTTTTTATTCCTCATGCGGAGGACTGGAAGGGGTGACAAACTCGTCCAAGTCGATCCCGTCTGCAATGCAAGTGGCAGCAGCAATGAAAGTCTCCATGAAGTCTTGAAAGTTGTGCTTCCTGGTATTGGCAACTTGGATGGCGGCCAACTTTTCTTCTCGCGCCTCCTTGCAGTGGACGCGGACCAGAGACAGAGCGACGTCAGTGCCACATCTAGCAGAAGATTTCTTCCATTCTGCCACTCGCCCCGGGACTTCATTCAGTCGAGTCATCAGGGACTCAAGGTCATTCTGAAGCGTCGTCCTAGGCCAGAGTGACGTGTTGATCCGTGACATCGCAACCTTCAACCGAGCAAGATAGTCAACAACGCCGGCAACATGAGATTCCAGCCGGAGCACGTTCATAGCAGCCTCCTCCTTCACTGGAGATTTGATGGGGTCCAAGTCTATCTCCACTCGACTGGTCTCCTCTTCGAAGTTCTGGCAGAATTCTGTAAACACAATTCAAGGATAAGTCAGTGGCTCTACGCAGATTTGGTAACTGCAAGTCAGTCGGGCCGGAGTAATTACCCTCGAGCATGACGAACAGCTTCTTGGCGAGTCCACCGAGATAAGCCTCCAGATCATTCCTCTTCCCCGCCAGTTCACTTGCCTTGTCATTCAGAGCTATATTGCCATTCTTCAGACGGCTGGCCTCTCGATTAGCCGCGTCGAGAGCAGTTTTCAGCCTGGAGTTTTCCTTTTCAAGAGTACCGACTGAAGCTAGTTTTTCTTCAGCAAGCTTCGTTTTGTTCAGGGCCTCCTTCTGCGCTTCGACAAGGTCTTGATCCTTCTTCTTCAGAGCCTCCTCCATTTTGTCCGCGAAACAGCAAGTGAGATCAACATCGAGGACGGCCAGAAAGAAAGGACAGTCGACAAAAGCTCACCAACCATACCTTTTGCTTCGTCCCTCGCCTTCTCCAAGTTCTCCTGAGCAAGCTTCAAGGCAAGGTTCAGCTGGATCTGTTTGTTCTCCAACTCAGTGTAGCGAGCCACAAGTTCGCAGGATTTCTACAAAAAATCAGTCGACAGACATCCAAGATAAGTTGCTTCCGAGTAACCAAGAGACAATGATGGCATTTCTAAGACTACAGCCGAATCAAAAACATTCGACAGTAGTCTCGGGGACTACACCCAGTGGGTGCACTCAGCGTGCCCCCACTGGTTCGACCAAAAAAAATCGACTGCCCTCAGCCGACCGTGTATAGTTCCATTCGACATGGCCCGACCAGACCGAGTGAAGAAGTTCAGCTAAAGCAACACAGTATAAAGACTACAGTCGACTGCCAGCAGTCCACCGTAGTCTCGGGGACTACACCTAGTGGGTGCACTTAGCATGCCCCCACTCGTCAAAAAGATTAATAGACACACCCAGTGGGCATACAGATATAAAGATCTTCGGAAAAGAGATTCTTCAGATAGCATATCCTAACAGAACAAGCGGTGAATCGACTGACCTGGACGTTGCTCTGAAGAGCTGAGCTCGTGTCATAAGCTGCTTGGCTGGCTTCCCAAACCACCTTCACTTGCTCCATCATGATCCCCGCCTGGCGTATAGCCTCTTTAGCGGCACCCACTTGGTCCTCAGGGACGTGGTGTGTGGCAAAAAGCGAAGGCGGATTTGCAGTCGACGTCGAAGGCCGGACACTCGTCAGAGGTTTAGCGAAGGTCACAGAAACCCGAGTGGTATCACCACCCTCCCGGACTGCGGCCTCAGGCGCCGGAGTAGTTTGTGGGGTCTTGCCAGCCGGCGCCCTCCTGTTCCTTCGCGCCCTCAGCGGCACTTTGTCGTCATCATCAGGGAGGTCAATGACATGAGGATGAGCTACAAGAAAAATCCAATCGACTGGAATTATAAGAAATCGTCAGGCAACTAAAAGCAGAGCATCAGTAATCGTACCGGGGTTGGAGGTAACGGCGTCTTCCATCTCTTGATCATCGTCCTTGGCGGAGATCTCCGAGGTGGCAGCACTGCAAATTTCGAAAGTCAGTCAGCTTATTCAATGAGTCGACCAAGAGTCCGTCACGTTCGACAAAGGAAAACAAATTCTACTATTACCCAGAAATGGTGGGGACGGTCATCTTCATCTTGGGCAGAGCCTTGGGCGGCTTGGACGGCGTCGCGCGTGGGTGCTTGGGAGCTTTTTATGTCGGCGCTGGAGATGAGGTCTAAGGGCGCTTCGACGACTGCCCAAAGGGACAGTCGCCTTACCACGTTCCCGCGCAGGGCCATGTGTAAGCTTGGATCGCCGTTCCGAGCGGGGAGGTTCGACTTCTTCCTCCTCCTCTTCACTGGAGTCGTCGTCGTCATCCCCCTCTCCTTCGCCGTCAGATTCCCACTCTTCTCCCTCGTCTCCACTTTAGCCTCCACTCGCCTCTCCTTCCTCAGTAGTGGCTTGGAGGACAACAAACGAGACAAAAGTCAATCGACTGATCCAAAAAGAACAAATAAAGAAAGCAAGATCATAGTCGGAAACGCAAGGTCAGACCCTGTCCACTTCGTATGTTTGGTCGAGTGGAGGAATCCTCCTGGCTCCTCGAGGGTTGTCCTTGTTCCCTGTGATACTCGACAGCCACCCTTCCAACATCTTGTCAGTGACCTCCTCTGGGTGAATCCGAGTGGTGTCTTCGAGACCCGAGTACAGCCACATCGGGTGGTCACGAGCCTGAAGCGGTTGGATGCGCCTCCGAAGGAAGACTTCCAACAAGTCCATGCCAGTCACACCCTCGCGGACAAGCTGAACCACTCGACCGACCAGCACCTTGACTTGCGCCTTTTCCTCCGGCGTCACTTTCAGAGAGGCAGGTTTTTGTGCTCGATTCAGAGAAAAAGGGGGAAGCCCAGTCGACTGTCCTGGGGTCACCTGGTCTTTACAGTAAAACCAAGTCGACTGCCACCCACGGACTGACTCGGGAAAAGTGATAGACGGAAAGGAACTTTTTCCCCTCATCTGGATCGCCAGACCCCCGCACAGCTGGATCACCTGCATCCGTTCATCACTCGACTTGGCCTTCTTGACCGACTGAGAGCGGCAAGTGAAGATGTGCTTGAAGAGTCCCCAATGGGGGCGGCAACCCAAGAAGTTTTCACACAAGGAAACGAAAGCAGCAAGATACACAATAGAATTGGGAGTAAAGTGATGGAGCTGCGCTCCGAAGAAGTTCAAGAAGCTCCAGAAAATGGGATGAGGAGGCAGAGAGAATCCACGATCGATATGGGTGGCGAGGAGGACACACTCACCATCAAGAGGCTGGGGTTTGACTTCTTTCCCCGGGAGGCACGCAGATTCATGGGGAATGAATCCCCCCTCGACCAGATCATCGAGATCATCCTGCCGAATTACCGACGGCATCCAGTTGCCCTGGATCCAATCCTTGGGCAGAGCAGTCCTCGAGGAAGATCCGCCCCGAGTGGACTTCTTCCCCTTCCCCTGCACCGCCGCCTTCTTCGCGCGCTCCATAGCCGACGTCTTCTCCTTCACCATCGTCGCCGGCGAAGCTCGAACAGACCTACGGCACCAAGGTGGGAGCGGAGGTGGCGGAGGATCTTGTGAAGGAAGGGGGAAAAGTGAAGGCGCACTGTTCGGGGGTACCGAGCCGACAACTTATAAGAGGTCGCTTCTGAGTGGCTGACTGGTAGGCCCAGGCAATCCCGTCAAATCCCGCAACGGGCGCGCGCGCGGTACGTGGCGAAAAAGGTGGCGCGGGGATCGAGGAGCTTCCGTCCTATCCCATCCGATTACTGCGGCCGCCCCCGTCCCGCACGCTCCCCGAAATTCAAATCCCGCAAAATCCGCGGGCCTCAGAACAACTCGTCAAACAGAAGATCCCTTTCACACCGTCACTCGGAACTTCACAAGTAAAGGAATTCACTCGACAAGAGGCCAAGAATGGATCAAGGAGACTGAAAGAAGTTGACGACGTCATTCGTGACAATTGATCCAAAACAAGACGTTCATATAACATGAAGAACCAGTCGGAAAGATCCCCAACTCCTTCCCCACTCGAACCTCGATCCATTCGGGGGCTAATGATGAAGCTATGTACCTAGGATAGGGGCATGGACCTGTCCTAAGTACCCTACCCAAGGACATCCCTAGAAGAAGTCACCTTTCAATTGACTTGGAGGTATCCCACTCGACAGATTCAAGACACTCGACCACGAAGCAATCACTCGACCAAATTCCAACCACTCGACTGCCAGGAGATCTAAAGTCACCCTGCACGCAAACGGTCGGTCATTAAGTAGCTTTTATGGTCATCATAGCACTTTATTAGGGGCGTTACCAGTAACCCCCAGTCTTGGTGTACTTTAAACCTTGCATTACTGAGGGCTGGAGGGGCCTGTCGAACTCTATATAAGCCACCCCCTCCTCAGTATCAAGGGTTGGCACCCCTGTTATTCATACACACATAATTCAGTCGACCGCCTCCGGGCACCGAGACGTAGGGCTGTTACTTCCTCCGAGAAGGGCCTGAACTCGTAATCCTCGCGTGCTTACAACTCCTCCATAGCTAAGATCTAGCCTCTCCATACATACCCCCCTACATCACTGTCAGAGTTAGAACCACGACACCAGGCCCCCGGCCAGCCCACGTTACCAAGGGTTCAATGTTCATTAAGGCAAGGCGTTACTGGTAACGCTAGTAATAAAGTGCTATGATGACCATAAAAAGCTATTTAATGACCGGCCGTTAGCGTGCGGAGTGACTTTAGGTCTCCTGGCCGTCGAGTGGTTGGATCTTGGTCGAGTGATTGCTTCTTGGTCGAGTGTCTTCGAGTCTGTCGAGTGTCTTCGAGTCTGTCGAGTGGAACACCTTCAAGTCGATTGAAAGGTGATTTCTTCTAGAGATGCCCTCGGGTAGGGTAGGTAGGACAGGTCCATGACCCTACCCTAGGTACATAGCTTCATCACCATCTTCTCCATCTCAAGGAAGCACTCAATCATGTCCGGATCCGGAGGCCAAGGCAAGTGGATGGTCTCCTCCGTCAAGGAGAAGGACATCACCCAGCTTCGGGCGGCCGGGTACCTAGCAAAAGGAATCGCCCACCGTCTGCATTCCAAGGGGCAAATCATCCCCACCCCGAAGCCTACTGAGAGGTTAGTTTTCCTCCCTCACTTCGTCCACAGACTGGGGTTTCCACTTCACCCTTTCGTCCTTGGACTGATGTATTATCATGGGCTAGATTTCCATGATCTAGCCCCGAACTCCTTCCTCAAAATCTCGGCATTTATTGTCGTGTGCGAGGCCTTCCTCTGTATCCATCCCCACTTAGGCCTATGGCTCAAGGTCTTCAACGTGAAGCCGAAGGTGGTGGACAGTCAGCACGCTGAGTGCGGAGGCGCCTTGGTGAGCAAGATGCCCAACGTCATTTGGCCCACAGGCACTTTTGTGGAGGCTATCAAGGAGTGGTAGAAGCAGTGGTTCTACATCACAGAGTCGCGCGGCGCCACTTGGGCGGCGACTCCCGAGTTTAAGGCCGGAGCCCCAGTGCGGCTCACCTCCTGGAAGGAGAAAGGCCCCAACTGGTCGGCGTCAGACGAGCTGATAGCGCTGCAAACGTGAATTCAGAGTATGGTGGATAAAAACGCCAAGCTCGTTGACGTGATCCAGGTGATGTTGGTTCGCCGGATTCTCCCCTACCAAAGCCGAAGCTTTCCTCTATGGGAATTCGATCCGGAGAAGCACCAAACGCTGGAAGGGCTCTTTGGAACTACTCACGCAGATGCCCGGAAGTTGCTCTTCAAGGGCAACGAGAAGCCACCGGTCATAGATTCGGACCATGGGCACGATCACTCACATCCCGCCAATGAGGTAAGTTCTTATTTTCTTAAGGCATACCTTCTACTTGTTTGCTCAAGGAGGATGCCTAACCTTTGCTGTATTTTTTTCAGGCGTGGACGGAGAGAGCGGAGCGGATCCATAGTTCAGCTCCGCTGCCCGAAGAGCCAGTCATCCCGCTCCTGGCAAATATGCTGGTTCCGGCGCCCTATAGGCCGCCGGAAAAGAAGGCCAAGAAGAAGGCCAAGGGGGCCAAAGGTGGCCCCCGTCGCAAGGTTGCTTCGGACGTGACGTCCGAAGACGAAGTGGCTCTTTCCTCCGCCGCCGAGGACGACGACGACGAGGAGGAGGAGAACAACCCTCCCCCTGATGAGGGAAAGAAGAAGAGGGCGGCCTCCACAAACCTGGAGGCGGAGACGTCCAAGAAAGGGAAGGGCTCCCTCGCGGATAACTCCGCATGGGACGTCGACAGAAGTCCGGAGAGACTCCCCCGCACTAAGCCTCAGGCTGCATCGTAAGTGCTAGGACTCATACATGCCCATAAATCTAACCTCGCCTCTTTGTTGTATTGACATGATTAGTTATGCTATTGCAGTCCGGCCCACGACAGCTCCCAGCGATCCTCATCATGAGGTTCGTTGGATTTAAAGGCGATGGCTAGCGAGTCACCGCCGGCCGCTCACTCCCCCAAGGCCAAGGACGACATGGAGGTGCTATCCCGAAGGATCTTTCTAGGCCGGGGAGAGCCTCAGGAGGCGCCAGAAGGCGAAACCCCCATCGCCGGACACCAGGGGAAGCCAATCCCCATGGAGATTGGTGAGGAGGGCCATATTCAGTTCGGCCCTCAGCCGGACTCGATTCCGGAGACCGATGCGGCTCCGGAATCCGGCGCGCAACCTTCTTCGAAAGAAGGGGGTATGCCTATTCCGCCGGTGACCCCTGTCCAACCAGGGGCACCGGATAATCTGCTGGAAGCGCTGCGAGGCGCTTCCATTGTGGACGCGCACTGTGTTCTTATGGGCATGGTAATTGAAAGGGTTCAGTCCGCCAAGAGCGGACTAACCGAAGCCTGCAGCAGCCTGCTAACAGGTTTTGAGGTAAGCGACGCCAAAAAAGAGAAAATCCCAATATAAACAGTAGCCCCTGCGACACTGTCCGGTGTTCGGAAGAAAAAACCGGACAGAGGATCAATCCTTTATTGCAGGAAACTAACTAAATTTGTCTGAAATGAATACGCATGCGTCGCTGTTGGCCATAGCCTCGCATACTGCCGAGGTCTCCGAACTGAAGCAGAGACTGGAGCAGGCCAAGGAGGAGCTCGGCCGGGTGAGGAGGCACCTCCAAGAAAAACAAGGTATGTGATAACCTATTATGTATTCGAAAAAATTAAAATGATATGCATTGACCAAAGTGTCATGATATGTACAGAAGCGATGACCGAGGTCGAGGCCCTGAGAAAGGCCCTGGCCAAAGCCGAGGGGAAGGCTGTCAAGGAGCAGGCCGCTCGTAAGAAGCTCAAGGCCCGGGTCAACGAGGTCCAACAAGAGCTCCATGCCGTGGTGAGGAAGTGTGAGACCTTGGAGCGCGATGCGCCGGCTCAAGAGACCGAACTCACCAAGGCTCGTCAGAGTGCGGAGACGGCCCGGAGTGAGGCCCAGGTCGCCCTTCAAGAGATCCAGGAGGCCAGGACGATTGGGACGGGTAAGGCATTTAGTATGCAAAGCAAGTATGTGAAGAGGAAGTATCTTTTACTAACCCGGATTGGGAGTTCTCTAGGGGCTTTTGCTGATTTGCCACATAGTGTGTCCGATGCCGCGGAGTTCTTCCGAGCCGAAGAAGGGAGCTCCACGGAGAAACTGTTCTGGTCGCAATATCTTATGCCAGAACATCCGGTGCCCTTCAGCGATCAGCTAAAACAGCTAGTCGAGCTGCACAGGGTGGCCAAACTGGCCATGAAGGATTTAATAATCCGTCTGTGGCCAGCCGAAGCTATACCCGACAGTTACTTCGGCCTCGTCAAGCAGCTGGTGGATGCCTGTCCTAGGTTGGACGCCATCAAGCGGTCCGTCTGCATCGAGGGCGCACGTATGGCCTTTGCCCGCGTCAAGGTCTGGTGGGCGAAGATGGACGCCATCAAGCTTGTGACTGAGGGGCCGCCCGAGGGCAAGGAGCACCGTACACCCGAGCGGTATTTTGGCGATATCCTGGAGGGGTCTCGTATTGTAGTGACACAATGTTCGCAGGACATTATCTTTGACTGAATGTATTCAAGTTCCTTCTACCTTGTATGATAAAACAAAGTGGGTTTGTAATATAATGCTTGTTATGTTTTAAATTTTACCTCCTGTGCGTCCGTATTGTATGAAATCTGAGGGTTGGCCAGTCATCGGCTTCTGCCCTCACGTAGGTAGTACGGAGGTGTTCGGGATGGAATCTAAACAATCTTGATACAATTATATGGTCCTTGAAGGAGTTGTTTAGCGCAACGAACCAGGCAATCAGACTATGCGGCTTGAACGCCCTCACTTAGCCATAGGAGTTTGACAATAAAAACATGGGCGCAACCCCTAGTATCCAAACCATAGTGCTATAAGCGTCTGATCGGGAAGTACCGATGCTTCGCGTAATGCGGAAGAAATCTCCAACATTTGCAACCTCCGAACAGCTGACCGGCTCTCGCCGCATCATGACAGTCAGTTTTCGGCTTTCTCTACTAAGGTGCTCCTTTGGATAAACCAAGGCACAATCGCAGTAGTTCTCCCTTTACTACCTTAGCCGATATAGCGGAACATAAGGTAGCAAGCACAGGAGCCGGGCAACCCAACTGTTGACCAAAGACATGATTCGGAGCCAATGCATATAGTGCTAAATTCGGGGTGCCGAACTATACTATAAAAAGTGTTCGGACTTTTGTTGCCATAGTGTGGGGTGCTATGAAGCCCCTGGCAAACATCAAACGTACCAAAATGTACGGGTGCTACCTGATAGGGTTACCCACAGGGAAGAAGAAGAGAAAAAAAGAGAAAGAAAACAGAAAGGGTGCAAAAGGTGATAAGCTGGGGCCTTAAAGCTCCAGTCGTGAACTGTTTGCATTGTAATTTGATTACTACGTCGAGGCGCATTGATACAAGTAGTGTGATAAGCAACAGGCTATTTAACATGCCAAAAACCAAGGGAGAGCTGCATATGGGTCCTGAAAAATAGGTAGAGTGATTGTTAACGAAACCACCTTGAAAATCCCCCGTACGTCTGCGTTTCTCGCCGTCTTGGTGTGTTTATCCTTCAAGAGGGCTGGTGATCAGGCCATCAGATGGGGCCTGCGGGATTGAAACCTGAAAAGGAAATGAATAAAAGTGAAAGTATGTGTGTATCCAGTGTTGGTTGAGCCGTACTGTGGATCACAAACTAGCTATGGCTCCGTCGATGCCCATGGGATTTTGAGTGTGTAGTTATGTACGCGTGGTGCGAATGCCGCTACTTAACCAGGACTAAGACGGAGGCCGAATTGCTAGTCTAGCTCCTGACGAGCCGAGCTGTCCTGCTATAGGGTAGTTCGGATCTCTTGACGGTGTCCGTGGGCTCGGCATCCGAATTAAGGTTCTGCTTGAGAAGGCCGCTCCGTAGTTCTGCTGCTAAGGCAGCTGTGTGCTCTTCTGTATGGAGGGAGCGTTCTGTATTTCCATTGATTGTTATGATGCCACGTGGACTGGGCATCTTGAGCTTGAGATAAGCATAGTGTGGCACCGCATTGAATCGGGCGAATGCGGTCCGTCCGAGCAGTGCGTGATAGCCGCTGCGAAAGTGGACTATGTCGAAGATTAACTCCTCGCTTTGGAAAATTGTCCGGAGATCCGAAGACAACCTCGAGCATGATTGAGCCCGTACAGCGGGCCTCTACACCTGGTATGACTCCTTTGAAGGTAGTCTTTGTGGGTTTGATCCGTGATGGATGAATGCCCATTTTGTGCACTGTATCCTGATAGAGCAAGTTGAGGCTGCTGCCACCGTCCATCAGGACTCGCGTCAGGTGGAACCCATCAATTATTGGGTCCAGGAGCAGTGCAGCTGAACCGCCGTGACGGATAATGGTCGGATGATCCCGACGATCAAAAGTGATCGCGCATGATGACCATGGATTAAATTTTGGGGCGACTGGCTCTATCACGTAGACGTCCCTGAGTGCGCGCTTCCGCTCCCTCTTGGGGATGTAGGTAGCGTATATCATGTTCACCGTTTTGACCTGAGGGGAAAACTTCTTCTGTCCCCTTATGTTCAGTAGCCGGGGCTCCTCGTCGTCGTCTTCGCTTTGCGATCCCTGATCCTTGTTTTCGGCATTTAACTTGCTGGCCTGTTTAAAACCCTAGCAATCTCTGTTGGTATGATTGGGTGGTTTGTCTGGGGTGCCATGAATCTGGCATGGACGATCGAGTATGCAGTCCAGGCTGGATGGTCCCTGATTGTTTCTTTTGTATGGTTTCTTCCGCTGGCTGGACTTGGAGCCGCTGAGTCCGGCGTTGATTGTAGTGTCATCGGTATTATCACCATTGCTTCGGCGTTTGTGTTTGTTATGTGGAGTTTTCCATTGCTGTTTTTGACCTCGGAGGGGCCTGCCTCGCTGGCTGTGTTTTTTCTACGAGCCAGCCAACTATCCTCACCCGCGCAAAAGCGGGTCATGAGTGCCGTAAGAGCTGCCATAAATTTTGGCTTTTCTTGGCTGAGGTGGCAGGCGAGCCATTCGTCGCGGATGCTATGTTTAAAGGCGGCTAGGGCTTCGGCATCCGGACAATCGATGATCTGGCTCTTTTTGGTTAGGAACCTAGTCCAGAATTTCCTGTCTGACTCTCCAGGTCGTTGAACTATGTGGCTTAAGTCATCGGTGTCTGGTGGCCGGACATATGTACCTTGGAAGTTGTCGAGGAAGGCTTCTTCCAAGTCCTCCCAGCTGCCGATAGAATTTTTAGGCAAGCTGTTTAACCAGTGCCGAGATGGTCCTTTAAGCTTTAGTGGAAGGTATTTGATAGCATGGAGGTCGTCTCCCTGGGCCATGTGGATGTGGAGGATAAAGTCCTCGATCCATACCGCGGGATCAGTTGTCCCGTCGTATGATTCAATATTCACGGGTTTGAACCCTTCGGGGAATTCGTGATCCATTACTTCATCAGTGAAGCAAAGAGGGTGTGCGGCGCCTCTATATCTGGCCGCATCACGACGTAGCTCTGATGGAGTCCGTCTACGGTTGTCGGCTCGGGCGTGACTAGGTTTGTCATGTCCGAATAGGTAGCCATCATCACGTGTCGAGGAACGTCCTCGCGATCCATAAATCGATCGGGTATATCCTACTCTGCTATCCAGGGTCTGCTGGAGGTCGTATGTATGACCCCGAACTGTTTTGTCTCTATTTTTGTGTGGCGGTGGGGCAGGCTGTTCGGCCTGAGTTGCCGCTCTATCCTGACCGCATAGTGGTCGGCCGGCTGCATTACGCGAGGGGGACATGGGCTCCGGCGCCTCTTCATCGAACCGAGGTAGCAACCTTTGCTTTAGGTAACTCTTGGCTGGGCGTTTGAGGCCGTATTCTTCGGCTGCCAGAACATCAGTCCACCTATCGACGAGCAGATCTTGGTCAGCTTGAAGCTGCTGCTGCTTCTTTTTCAGGCTCCTTGCGGTCTATTAGCTGGCGCTTGAAGCGCTCCTGCTCGAGAGGTTCTTCAGGCATGATTAAATCTTCGTTGCCGAGGCTTTCCTCATCCTCGGAGAGCGGACGATAACTACCGTCCTCTGAGTCGTTGGGCCTGGCCTGTTCGTCGAGGCTAGCTTGCCCATTTTCTTGCTCCTCCTATTCGGATGTTTCCTCGGCAAGGTCTTCATTGTTTTCGGCGTCGTCTGGAGTATTATTTTCTCCGGTGCCAACATTGCTGCCTTTTGAACGATGTGACTTAGAGCGGCGCCGAGGACGCCGGCGTTTTTGCTGTATCTCAGGAGGTTTATTCTCGATTGGATTTTCTTTGTCATTGTCGTTGGTTGTTTTGGGTGTGTCCACCATGTACACATCGTACGAAGAAGTGGCCGTCCAGTGTCCAGTAAATGGTGGATTTTGGTTTTGCCCCTCATCAGCATCATCGTCCATACCGTCGATGTCTTTGGAGTCGTAATCAAGCGTGTCAGTTAAATCCTCGATCGTGGCTATGAAGTGGGTGGCGGGTCGGAAGCAAAATTCTCCATCGTCAGCCCCTAGTTCAAACCGGACATAGTTCAGCTGTGAGCCCCCCGCCAAGGACAGATTCTTTAATGAGTTTAGCACAACGCCCAAAGGCGAGTGCTGGAAGATGTCTGCGGCGCTGAATTCAAAGATTGATAAACGATCGAGTTCGGCGTCCGTGGGCTCACATGGTTCAGAACTTATAACCAGAGACAAGTACAGAGTTCCGATGGCACAAGTATCGTGTGAGATTAAGTCTATGTGCGGCTCCAACGGCGGGGAATCTGTGACCTCCGTGGCGGGGTTGAGCTTCCCATCCTTGGATGGCGCAGTCTGGTCCAGATCTAAGGCCAGAGCGGTTACAAGAGCTATCTCCTGGACGCGGTCCGATGACAGATTAGGTCATGTCCATCAGGGTGACCAGGAGTGGTTGCCGCGGTCTTGAATCCGGCGAAGATCAAGTCTCAACAGATGTCCGCAACATAGTTCAAGCTCCCAAATCTGACCTGGTGGCCAGGGGCGTAGCTATCGATCTACTCTAGATGGCCAAGCGAGTTGGCCCGCAATGCGAAGCCGCCGAACACAAAGATCTATCTAGGGAGGAAGGTCTCGCCTTGGATAACATCATTGTTGACGATTGAAGGGGTCATCAAAACCTTTTAGGGAGGGCACAGTGGAACTCTCAATGAAAGCACCAATGTCAGTGTCAAAACCGGCGGATCTCGGGTAGGGGGCCCCGAACTGTGCGTCTAAGGTTGATGGTAACAGGAGACAGAGGACACGATGTTTACCCAGGTTCGGGCCCTCTTTATGGAGGTAATACCCTACTTCCTGCTTGATTGATCTACCACGAGATCGAGATGGCTAAACCCTAAAAGCCTAGCCTGAATGACTATGGTAATGATCGTTCCCCTCCAGACTAGGTCCTCCGATTTATATAGACACCGGGAGGATCTAGGGTTACACAAGGTCTGTTACAAAGAAAGGAATCTACATATTTGATCGCCAAGCTTGCCTTCCACGCCAAGGAGAGTCCCAACGGGACACAGGTAGAGTCTTCGGTCTTCGTATCTTCACGGCCCATCAGTCCGGCCCATGGCTAACAGGCCGGACGCCCGAGGACCCCTTAGTCCAGGACTCCCTTAGACCTAGCTGTCAGCTTCTCCACATACAGTACTCTTCCGATGGAAGTCGGTCGTTGAGCACATTGACCACGCCACGCCAAGAGCACCAAGGCGGTGGACGACGGCGAGGCCTAGGAAGGGGACGACGCGGAGCCGGGGAAGACACGACAGTGGATGCCCATGCAGAGAGGAGTACGAGGGTTCACTGGTTCGGCTGCGGTGTGAGGCTGCCATCGCCGCAGAATAACAGGGGGTGTGGGTGAGTGGAGGGATGGCCTGGCCAGCGGTGGGAGTAGTATGGGGGCGGTGAGGCCTCCGCGGCAGCACAGCCGGCCACAGGAGGTAGGAGCAGGCGGCACGACCGGCACTGCTTTGGGCGGCTGGAGCAAGAAGACCAGAGGTTGAAGATGCACTATGGCCGTTGGATGGACATCGTACGGTCACTGGAGCTAGAATCGTTCATACTGACTAAGTTCACAAAGCCCTCCGTCCCCGTCAACTTAGTAGGCCCACAAGTCAGCCACCCACTATGGTGGGTCCCAGCTAACAGGAGGTATTCATTTTTTGTGTGTAATAAGGAGGCACTTCCTTGCGTGCAAAGATATAGCTGGTGGGTCCGACCTGGGGGACGTTTTTTTCACGAAATACAGAAGCCCTTCCCGTGGGTCCTAGCTGTCAGGTGGAGGAATCATTATTTTGCGCGTAGTAAGGAGGCATTTCCTTGCGTGCGGCCGTGGACCCAGCTGTCAACCTCTTCACATACAGTCCACTTCCGATGGATGTTGTTCATTGACCACGTTGACCAGGCCGCGCCGAGAGCACCAGGGCGGTGGACGACGGAGGCCTAGGAAGGGAATGACACGAAGCCAGGGAAGACTCGACAGCTGTTTCCCACGCGGAGGAGTACGAGGGTTTACTGGTTCGTCCGTCGTCCCCGGAGAATAACATCAGGTCTGGGTGAGTAGAGGGATGGCTAGGCCAGCGATGGGAGTACGATGGGGCGGTGAGGCCTGCGCGGCAGCATAACCGGCCGCGGGAGGAGGGAGCAGGCAGTCCCGCCGGCGCTTGTTTGAGCGGCTGGAGCAGGAAGAGCAGAGATTGAAGAAGCACAACAGCCGTTGGATGGACATCCAACAGTCATTGCTCTCGTGTGCATTATTTCTAATAATGTACAACCCATTTGCTAATTCTTAATATTTTTTTGGAGCCCATCTTCTTTTTGTTAGCATTACACCCCATATTGTGGCCACGGTTAAAAAGTATACAAAATTTTGCATATTTCGGTGCGGTCAACTGTTTTTAATCCCAAAATTTTGATTCACATTCAAACTATTTTGAAAATAATTTATATAAATATAAAATCCAAATAATTGTCCACGCATAAAAATCAATGGAATTTAAAATCATTAATGAAAAAAAATTGAAACTAATTCCCGGTTTGATGTATTTTAAAAATGTACAACCCATTTCTGGGGCAAACCGAATGAAACTCTCCTCGTCTTGAAAGATTTGCAGCCCAGCAGTGCTGATAAAGCAAGTAGGCCTCGTTTGGGTATTTCTTTAAAAAAATAGAACTGGGCTAGCCATTTTCAGCAAGAAAAAAGCACAACTGGCTCATGATGTGGTAAACATAAATAAAACCCTCGCTAGACGGGCCACAACCCCCGCACAGCCCCGTTGTTACCCTGATCCATCGCTAAAACTAGTATAAATAACAACTGCTTGTTCCTCAAAAAAAAACCGCGTGACCTGTTGGGTCCCTGGTGTCAGCCGCTCGTAGTGTAATTCTCTCGTTTATTGACTACGTTGACAATGGCGTGAGCCCCATATGTCCAACCATTAGGAGGAACCATATTTTTGGGCTTGTAATATAGAGGCACTTGCTTGCGTACTGCCATGACGCTGGTGGGTCCCTACTGTCATCCTCTCCACGTACAATCATCTCCTTGTTCCTCTTGGTTGTTGACAACATTGATAATGCAAGAGGGCGGCGCACCGCGCACGGCGAGCGAACCAAGGCCGCAAGGTGGAGGACGACGGCGAGGCCTTGGACGAAACGAACAGGATCCGTGGAAGATGCACCGGTTGATGCGTCTCCAACGTATCTACTTTTCCAAATACTTTTGCCCTTGTTTTGGACTATAACTTGCATGATTTGAATGGAACGAACCCAGACTAACGCTGTTTTCAGCAGAATTACCATGGTGTTATTTATGTGCAGGAGCAAACGTTCTCGGAATGACCTGAAACTTCACGGAGCCACTTTTCAGAAAATAAGAAAAATACCTGCCAAAGATGAAGGCCAGGGGGCCCACTATCTCTCCACGAGGGTGGGGGGCGCGCCTGCCCCCCTAGGGCGCGCCCCTACCTCATGGGCCCCCTATTGCCTCTCCGACTCCAACTCCACCTCCATATATTGAGTTTCGGGGAGAAAAAATCAGAGAGAAGAAATCATCACGTTTTACGATACAGAGCCGCCGCCAAGCCCTAAAACCTCTCGGGAGGGCTGATCTGGAGTCCGTCCGGGGCTCCGGAGATGGGAATCTGTCGCCATTGTGAACCATCCTCCATCACCAATTTCATGATGCTCACCGCCGTGCGTGAGTAATTCCATCGTAGGCTTGCTGGACGGTGATGGGTTGGATGAGATCTATCATGTAATCGAGTTAGTTTTGTTAGGGTTTGATCCCTAGTGTCCACTATGTTCTGAGATTGATGTTGCTATGACTTTGCTATGCTTAATGCTTGTCACGAGGGCCGAGTGCCATGATTTCAGATCTGAACCTATTATGTTTTCATCAATATATGAGAGTTCTTGATCCTATCTTGCAAGTCTATAGTCACCTATTATGTGTTATGATCCATTAACCCCGAAGTGACAATAATCGGGATACTTACCGGTGATGACCGTAGTTTGACGAGCTCATGTATTCACTATGTGTTAATGCTTTGTTCCGGTTCTCTATTAAAAGGAGGCCTTAATATCCCTTAGTTTCCGTAAGGACCCCGCTGCCACGGGAGGGTAGGACAAAAGATGTTATGCAAGTTCTTTTCCATAAGCATGTATGACTATATTCGGAATACATGCCTACATTATATCAATGAACTGGAGCTAGTTCTGTGTCACCCTAGGTTATGACTGTTACATGATGAACCGCATCCGGCATAATTCTCCATCACCGATCCATTGCCTACGAGCTTTCCATATATTGTTCTTCGCTTATTCCCCTTTCCGTTGCTATTGCTATTATCACTACAAAATACCAAAAACACTACTTTTACTACGGTTACCTTTTGCTACCGTTAACACTACTATCATATTACTTTGCTACTAAACACTTTGCTACAGATATTAAGTTTCCAGATGTGGTTGAATTGACAACTCAGCTGCTAATACTTGAGAATATTCTTTAGCTCCCCTTGTGTCGAATCAATAAATTTGGGTTGAATACTCTACCCTCGAAAACTGTTGCGATCCCCTATACTTGTGGGTTATCAAGACTATTTTCTGGCTCCATTGCCGGGGAGCATAGCTCTATTCTTTGAGTCACTTGGGATATATATATATATGCTTATCATTATGAAGAACTTGAGAGATCCAAAAACCAAGATCTATCCCTCAACTATGAGGGGAGGTAAGGAACTGCCATCTAGCTCTGCACTTGATTCACCTTCTGATATGAGTAAGTTTGCGACACCTACACCTGCTTCTGCTATTCGTTCTAATATGTCGCATGTTATTGATGATGCCACTTCTGCTATGCATGATACTTATGATGAAACTACCTCTATGCCTGATACTATTATGCCACTTAGTGATTTTCTTGATGAACAACTTGCTAGGGCTAGAGAGATTGAAAACAACGAATCTGATGATACTGTTGAAAGTGATGATGAAGAATCACTTGTTATTCCTAAGGGTTATGTCTTTTATCAAGAACCTTCTTTAGCTATTTTAGCTTGCCAAAATAGAAATGAACTCAAAAGATTATTAGCTAAATGGAGTAAGCAATCTTTAAATGCTAGAATGAAACCTGACCCTGCTTTTGCTACTTCACCTATCTTTGTTACTGATAAGGATTATGAATTCTCTATTGATCCTGATATAATTACTTTGGTTGAATCTGATCCTTTTCATGGTTATGAATCTGAAACTGTTGTGGCACATCTTACTAAATTGAATGATATAGCTACCATGTTCACCAAAGATGAGAGAACTCGTTACTTTTATATTCTTAAAATATTTCCATTCTCATTAAAGGGTGATACTAAGATATGGTTTAATTCTCTTGATCCTGATTGTGTGTGTAGTCCCCAGGATATGATTTATTACTTCTCTGCTAAATATTTCCCTGCACATAAGAAACAAGCTGCTTTAAGGGATATATATATATATATAATT
Organism: Triticum urartu; assembly: GCF_056163025.1. Classification (NCBI taxonomy): domain Eukaryota; kingdom Viridiplantae; phylum Streptophyta; class Magnoliopsida; order Poales; family Poaceae; genus Triticum; species Triticum urartu. Next base: position 173,629,339 of record NC_141874.1, on the reverse strand, counting down.
TTGTGCAAATTGAAGAAGAGAGTCTCCCACAAGCTTGGGGGAGGCTTCTCCAGTTACTTAATGCTTTGCCTGATCATCCTCTTAAGAAAAATGAAATACCTGATATCTTTTATAATGGACTAACTGATGCCTCCAGAGATTACCTGGATAGTTGTGCTGGTTCTGTTTTCAGGGAAAGAACACCGGATGAAGCTGAAATTCTATTGAATAATATGTTGACAAATGAAAATAATTGGACACCTCCGGAGCCAATTCCTGAGCCTATTCCTAAACCAACTCCGAACAAGAGGGGTATTCTATTTCTCAGTCCTGAAGATATGCAAGAGGCAAAGAAATCTATGAAAGAAAAAGGTATTAAAGCTGAATATGTTAAGAATTTACCTCCTATTGAAGAAATACACGGTCTTAATTTACCGCCTGTTGAAGAAACATATGATCTTAATCCATTACCTATTGAAGAAGTACATGGTCTTGATAACCCGACACAGGTAGTAAAGGTAAATTCTCTCTATAGATATGATAAAGCTGTAATCCCATTTACTAAGTTCGCTAGCCCATGCTTAGATGAGTTTGATAAATTTATGGCTAAACAAGAAGATTTTAATGCTTATTTTGGTAGACAATTGAAAAACAATTCAAATATGCTTGAACACTTGGGTGATTATATGGCTAATGTTAAAGGTGAACTTAAACTTATTAGTAAACATGCTTCTATGGTTACCACTCAAGTAGAACAAGTACTTAAAGCTCAAAATGATTTGCTCAATGAATTGAATAGTAAAGATAATGATTATGTTGTTAGAGTGGCTACTAGAACTGGTAGAATGACTCAGGAACCTTTGTGTCCTGAAGGCCACCCTAAGAGAATTGAGCAAGATTCTCAGAGAAAAAACATAGATGTACCTAGTTCTTCTAAAAAGAAGAAAAAGAAAAATGATAGTACTTTGCATGCTTCTAGTGATCCTATTGTTGAAACACCTGAGAACCCAAATGATATTTCTATTTCTGATGCTGAAACTCAATCTAGTAATGAACCTGAAACTAGTAATAATGTTAATGATAATGCTCATGATGATGCTCAACCTAGTAATGATAATGATATAGAAATTGAACCTGCTGTTGATCTTGATAACCCACAATCAAAGAATCAACGTTATGATAAAAAAGATTTTGTTGCTAGGAAACATGGTAAAGAAAGAGAGCCTTGGGTTCAGAAACCCATGCCTTTTCCTCCCAAACCATCCAAGAAAAAGGATGATGAGGATTTTGAGCGCTTTGCTAAAATGATTAGACCTATCTTTTTGCGTATGCGATTAACTGATATGCTCAAAACCAATCCTTATGCTAAGTACATGAAAGATATTATTACAAATAAAAGAAAGATACCGGAAGCTGAAATTTCCACCATGATTGCTAATTATACTTTTAAGGGTGGAATACCTAAGAAGTTAGGAGATCCAGGAGTACCCACTATACCATGCTCTATTAAAAGAAACTACGTTAAAACTGCTTTATGTGATCTTGGAGCCGGTGTTAGTGTTATGCCTCTCTCTTTATATCGTAGACTTGATTTGAATAAGTTGACACCTACTGAAATATCTTTGCAAATGGCTGATAAATTAACTCCTATACCTGTCAGTATTTGTGAGGATGTGCCTGTTGTAGTTGCAAACGTTACTATTTTAACGGACTTTGTTATTCTTGATATTCCCGAGGACGATAGTATGTCTATTATTCTTGGAAGAACCTTTTTGAATACTGCAGGGGTTGTTATTGATTGCACTAAAGGCAATGTCACTTTTCGTGTTAATGGTAATAAGCACACGGTACACTTTCCGAGGAAACAACCTCAAGTTCATAGTATCAACTCTATTGGAAAAATGCCATCGATTATATTTGGAGGTTTTGAATTCCCTCTTCCTACTGTCAAGAAGAAATATGATATTCTTATTATTGGGGATGTGCATATCGCCGTTGAGGTAACATAGTGTTATTCGAAATTTCTCCGGTTCCATGTTATTCGGAATGAGTTCGTTAACAAGACTTGATCAACCTTGTTAGTGGATTCCTTTTGATGATCATGAGATGGATGAAAGTAGAAGGCACAATCTTCTGTACCCACTTTTACTTTCTGTTATTTATATTAAATAAAATAAAAATAAATATTTTTCTGTCTGTTATCTGATTATCCATGCAATATAAAAATACCTCAAAAATAAAAGTTCTCCAAATGCCCTGAAATTTAAATATGATTTTTTCTATAATATTTGAGGATTTATGGAACTGAGAACACACCAGGGGGGTCAACCACGTGCCCACGAGGGTGGAGGGCGCGCCCCCCTGCCTCGTGGGCCCACGGTGGCCCTCCTCCACTTATCCTTTCACCCATACACTTCATCTTCCTCCCATAAACACGAATAATCAGCTCAAACCCGAGTCCTAGCTCGTTTTGCTGCCATTTTCTATCTCCTTGCTCAAAGCACCTCTCACAAAACTGCTTGGGGAGATTGTTCCTTGGTATGTGACTCCTCCATTTTTCCAAATAGTTTTGTGCTAGTGCTTTATTCATTGCAAATTTGTGTTGCTTAGGTGACCCTGTCCTTGAGCCTACATGTCAAATTTATATGGTCAAAAGTAGCTTTGATGCATGATATAGGCCCTAGGCATTTGTAGTAGCTGCTATCAATATTATTGAGTTTGGTTTACCTTTATTTTGAAGTTACTAAAAAATTTCAGAATTTTTCAGAGGAAGAAAAATGCTTAGGAAAATGTTCCAAGGTGGTTCTTCAAGGAAGCAAGGACCCAGGCTTGCAATGTGTGATGCTGATGACGAGCCACCAAGAGACGCTCCAATGCGTCCTTGTGAATGGCCCTATGAGAACTTCATGGATCGAGCGGGAATTAAGGAAGAATTCAACGCATATTTGCGTAACGCTGATCTTGTGAGCTTTGAGGAAGATAAGTGCAGCCAATATCACTATCTCACCAGTACCTTTGTGAGGAGGTTTGAATTTTCAACTTTACGTAATTCTCCAACTGTCCTGTTTGATCTTTATGATAAATCTTACACTATGGACTTAGAGGATTTTACCACTGCTTGCAAACTTCCATAATGGGGTAGTATAAGGGATCCTCGCAAATCTGAATTTATAGATTTTCTTGCTAGAATAAATGTGGGGGAATCTAGAGATATTACACAAGCTACCATAGGGAGCATTCACTTTCCTGCTATACATTATTTTGCTCTCTTCATAGGTAGATGCATTAATGGTAAAGATGAGGCATGTCACATGTGTGTCCCCGATCTTAGTATTCTTAGGAGTGCTGTGTTAGGAGACAAATCATATAATTTGGGAGCCATTGTTGCACGTAGGTTGCATCTTAATAGACTTAAGGAGATTTCTTTGGTGGAATTTATGCAACCCGCATAGCTAATTTTCTTGGTATAGCCATATGCGAAGATGATATTGAATTACCTTCTGCTTATCTAGATTTTAATGCTATGGTTCACCACCAGTTTGTCGAGAGGAACGAATCACCTCTCCAGTAGCGACTAATCTTTGACAGACGCCGTGTTGTCCGTATTACTCTCCCTGCTCCTGCCTTCTTTGATTATCAGGAAAGAGGAGGATATACTATTACCAGAGAGGAGGCATATGAGTACGAGAGGAGAGAGGAGGCCGCTCGTCGCCACGCTGCAGCTCAACAGGCGATAGCCGCTGCATCGCAGTACGACCCCAGCTACTATTATGGATATCTGCCAGGCCAGCCGTGGCCATAGACCAACTTAGGCCAAAAGACTAATTTTGGGGGAGTACGTATTTCCCACCGACATTACATTTATGTTCACACACTCATTGCTAGATGTCGGTGCTCATACTTTTTCATTGTATCATCCATGCTAGTTTATTTTCCTTTTTATGCTTTCTTCTTGTATGTTTAATAAACCTTAAGAAAAACAAAAAAAATAGTTGTAGCTTTTAATAAGTTTACTTTCCATGCTTGTAGTAGTAATTAAAAAGAAAACCCAAAAAGATTTCCTGTTCTTCTTTTGCTTGTTGGGAGCTTTCCCGTGTAAATAGTTTTATTTCTTTTCTTTTCTTTGGGGGTCGATAGGAGAAGACCATAATTAAATTGTTGAAGTGGCTCTTATATGCATTATTGTTGATCTGACAAAAGAGCCCATATTGCCTTGTCTTCTCTTGTTTATTGAATGCCTGCAGATTCCAGCTTAGTCCAATGCACATGCACTATTATTATTATTCACATCGTTCGGTCGTGCAAGTGAAAGGCAATTATGATGATATATGATGGACTGGCTGAGATGAGAAAAGCTGGTATGAACTCGACCTCTTTTTTTGTAAATATGATTAGTTCATCATTCCTGATTCAGCCTATTATGAATAAACATGTTTGCAATGACAACTAGAGATCATAGTTTCTTGTGCCATGCTTGATTAGCTATGAGTTATAATGGTTTACCTTGCGTGCCAACATGCTATTAAAATGGTTATGATGTGGTATGATAGGGTGGTATCCTCCTCTGAATGATTTAAGTGACTTGACTTGGCACATGTTCACGCATGTAGTTGAAACAAAATCAACATAGCCTTCACGATATTTATGTTCATGGTGGATTATATCCTACTCGTGCTTGCATTCGGTGTTGATTAATTTTAATGCATGTTCATGACTGTTGTCGCTCTCTAGCTGGTCGCTTACCAGTCTTTTGCTAGCCTTCACCTGTACTAAGCGGGAATACTGCTTGTGCATCCAAACTCCTTAAACCCCAAAGTTATTCCACATGAGTCCACTATACCTACCTATATACGGTATCTACCTGCCGTTCCAAGTAAATTTGTATGTGCCAAACTCTAAACCTTCAAATAAATATCCTGTTTTGTATGCTCGAATAGCTCATGTATCAACTAGGGCTGCCTGTATCTTCCATGTTAGGCGGATTATTCTCAGGAGGAGTGGACTCCGCTCCTCACTCACGAGATAAATGGTTGGTCACCAGGATGCCCAGTCCAGTGCTTTATGCAAACTAAATCAAAATAATTGCAAACAAAACTCCCCCTGGGACTCTTGTTAGTTGGAGGCACTCGTTGTTTCGAGCAAGCCATGGATTTATGCTTGTTGGTGGAAGGGGGAGTATAAACTTTACCATTCTGTTTGGGAACCGCCTATAATGTGTGTAGCATGGAAGATATCGCCATCTCTTGGTTGTTATGTTGACAATGAAAGTATACCGCTCAAAATATTATTCACCTCTATTTCAAAACCGAGCTCTGGCACCTCTACAAATCCCTGCTTCCCTCTGCAAAGGGCCTATCTATTTACTTTTATGCTGAGTCATCATCCTCTTATTAAAAAGCACCAGTTGGAGAGCACCGCTGTCATTTGCATTCATTACTGTTAGTTTACATTGGGTATGACTTGACTGGATCTCTTTTACCATGAATTACAATGTCTAGTCAGTCCTTGATCTTTAAAGGTGCTCTGCATTTATGTTTTGCGGTCTCAGAAAGGGCTAGCGAGATACCACCTTGTTATATCATATTATGATTGTTTTGAGAAAGTGTTGTCATCCGAGATTTATTATTATTGCTCGCTAGTTGATTATGCTATTGATATGAGTAAACTTGAGACCTATGCGTTATTGTAAATGTGGTTAGTTATAATCTTTGCTGAAAACTTGAATGTTGGCTTTACATATTTACAACAACAAGAGCAAACAGAGTTTGTAAAAGTTTTTTCTTTATCACTTTCAGTTTGTCAACTGAATTGCTTGAGGACAAGCAAAGGTTTAAGCTTGGGGGACTTGATACGTCTCCAACGTATCTACTTTTCCAAACACTTTTGCCCTTGTTTTGGACTCTAACTTGCATGATTTGAATGGAACTAACCTGGACTGACGCTATTTTCAGCATAATTACCATGGTGTTATTTATGTGCAGGAGCAAACGTTCTCGGAATGACCTGAAACTTCACGGAGCCACTTTTCAGAAAATAAGAAAAATACCTGCCAAAGATGAAGGCCAGGGGGCCCACCGTCTCTCCACGAGGGTGGGGGGTGCGCCCCCTACCTCGTGGGCCCCCTGTTGCCTCTCCGACTCCAACTCCACCTCCATATATTGAGTTTCAGGGAGAAACCCTAAAACCTCTCGGGAGGGCTGATCTGGAGTCCGTTCGGGGCTCCGGAGAGGGGAATCCGTCGCCATCGTCATCATCAACCATCCTCCATCACCAATTTCATGATGCTCACCGCCGTGCATGAGTAATTCCATCGTAGGCTTGCTGGACGGTGATGGGTTGGATGAGATCTATCATGTAATCGAGTTAGTTTTGTTAGGGTTTGATCACTAGTGTCCACTATGTTCTGAGATTGATGTTGCTATGACTTTGCTATGCTTAAGGCTTGTCACTAGGGCCCGAGTGCCATGATTTCAGATCTGAACCTATTATGTTTTCATCAATATATGAGAGGTCTTGATCCTATTCTGCAAGTCTATAGTCACCTATTATGTGTTATGACCCGTTAACCCCGAAGTGACAATAATCGGGATACTTACCGGTGATGACTGTAGTTTGACGAGTTCATGTATTCACTATGTGTTAATGCTTTGTTCCGGTTCTCTATTAAAAGGAGGCCTTAATATCCCTTAGTTTCCGTAAGGACCCCGCTGCCATGGGAGGGTAGGACAAAAGATGTTATGCAAGTTCTTTTCCATAAGCACGTATGACTATATTCGGAATACATGCCTACACTATATCAATGAACTGGAGCTAGTTCTGTGTCACCCTAGGTTATGACTGTTACATGATGAACCGCATCCGGCATAATTCTCCATCACCGATCCATTGCCTACGAGCATTCCATATATTGTTCTTCGCTTATTCCCTTTTCCGTTGCTATTGCTATCATCACTACAAAATACCAAAAACACTACTTTTACTACGGTTACCTTTTGCTACCGTTACCACTACTATCATATTACTTTGCTACTAAACACTTTGCTGCGGATATTAAGTTTCCAGATGTGGTTGAATTGACAACTCAGCTGCTAATACTTGAGAATATTCTTTAGCTCCCCTTGTGTCGAATCAATAAATTTGGGTTGAATACTCTACCCTCGAAAACGGATGCGATCCCCTATACTTGTGGGTTATCACCGGTCCAGTCGCAGGCGTAGGGGAGTACGAGGGTTGACTGGTTCGGGTGCGGGTGCGTGTTGGGGCTGACATCGCCGGAGAATAACAGGACGTGTGGGGGAATAGAGGGAGGGACTGGCCAACGTTGGAGGGTACGTACGGTAGGGCAGCGGAGGCGCAACCAGCCATGGGAGGCGGGAGCAAGCGGAGCCGATGGGGTGGTTTGGTTTGGGTGGCTGGAGGAAGAAGAATACAAGAGATAGAAGATACACGATAGATGTTGGATGTCAATCCAAGAGCTGGTAGGCAGAATCGTTTGTTGACTGGCTAGTAAGTCGACACCACCTTGGATAGGCTATTATCTCGCAGGTCCCAAATGTCAGAATCCAAATCTATCACAGTCATGCAACCTTTTCTATGAAAATTTACAGCCCATTTGATGTGCTAGTTCAAAATAAGTTTGTGGGTGCTGGTGGGGGCTAATCACTTGGCTTCTGTAATGCACACTGAGCTCAAGCAGCCGGCGAGAGTGATGTTATTTCCCTTGGTTGGGATTTGTTAGTTGTTACAATATTTCACGCTAAATTAAACAACTGGCAAGCCATTTGCCTTGCTTCAAAGAAAATATGACAGCCACAGCCGAGTTGAAAAGGTCAAGAACATCTAACTCCAGCTTACAAACTGTACAAAAGCACGAGGATTAATTGTTAATTAGGTTTACAAAAGAACCCAGGTTGAAAAGGGCAACAACATCTAACTCCAACACTGTTTTTAGCAGTCACAGTCAAATGGATCGGTCAGGTCCATAGAATGAACATCCTGGGTTGTAAAATTTACTGGATTATGACCACAATATGTTGTAAATAGAAGCCCGGCGTGTTCATAAGCTCTTTTGCCCACCTGAAACTCCTTTTTTTGCTCTTCCACATACCCATCCGTCAAAACCATGCTGCTGATAAACTTAATCCTGATGGACAATAGTAACCTCGCATTCATCAGGAAGAATGTGACAAATCTAGTGTTTGCACGGTTGGCTACATATCGTTCTAACGTTATTGTCTTCAATCGAATCTCATGAGAAGTGAGAAAATCCCGATGCGTACGAATCCACCAATTGGTTATAACTTTCTTACCCCGTCCTGTTGCCTAAATAGACATGAAAATTGAAAACAGTTAATGTCTAAAAAAAGAGTGTCGAAAGAGCAACAGCTGAATGGTTAATTCTAGTACACTATATGCGGGCTTCCAATGTGCGTGAAATTATCACCTTTATATACAACATCTCCAGACATGGAAAGCATTGCAGCAAGCCAATAATCTTGTTCAGATCAAAACTATTCATTTGGATATATAAGATCTTGACAGAATCCAGCACCATTGATAGGCCATCCATGGAGAAACTCTTCATTGAGCATAGAACATAATATTAGTACAAAATGTGTACTCCAAGATGACATATAACTTATGCGCAGAAATTTAAAATGTAGCTTATGGTTACAAGTGTAGATTATAATATAAAGTACCTGAAGAACCGTGGAGCCAAACACCATATTGAAATGAGCACAGAGATCATGTATTACACCCAAGGTCTCCAGTTTAGGCGCAGAGAGGACGATTATTTGCAACGGTGAATAACTAGAATCAAGGATTAAACTTTGAAGTGAAGGGGCATCTTGGATGATGAGCTGCCTTCCGTCAAAAGAAATTCCAATTATTACAAGGTTAGGCGAGTTTATTTGGAGACAACCGATTCTAACTGTGAAAACAAGCACCAAGCACTCCAGGGCAACTGGAGTGGATGATGCCGTGCAATGAGGCCTCCGATATACGAACCCACACAAGTGAAAGTTTCTTGAGAAATGGGAGTCGAAGGTTTAGTACTAGATTGTCTGGTAGGTCGCACATCGCAAAGGTGGCGGTGTGGAGAGAGGAGGAAAACCGCGAGATGGACATTGGTGCTGAGGGCACAGGTAGATGGCATTCGGTATCTGGTAGGTGATTTCCAGGGGAATAGTAGAACTCAAGCAGCTATAGTTCTATGAATTCAGGGGATTTCAGCCAGGCGTCCACCGTGCAGGGCATGGTATGCTTGCTCAGGTAGCATGACATGATGCAGAGGCTTTGAACGGAGCCCTGGTGGGAGGAGATGATGGCTCTAGTGATTTCAAAATCATTGAAGAGAGATAGCTGACGACAGTCGAGATTAAGGGGCACGGCGCGCCATAAAGGGCGCCACCAAATTGAGAGGACTTGGGTGCGACAGCAATCCTTGGTGGGGAGAAGCGAGATGATCTCCCCAAGGACAGTTCCGGGAGATCGCTGATGCGGTCCACCCGAGATTCTACGGGTTCCTGGGATCCGGTGGGGGCGGAGTCGCCGCTTCTCCCCACGCTGCCGGGTGCCGGATCTACAACAGGCGTCGCCGCTGGCGGGAGCCTCATCTTGTTGGCGCTGGGGTCAGCCGACTCCATTTTCCTCGAGGGCATCGCGTCGCTCTCACGGATTTGAGCAGAGTAACGAATGATGAGCCTAGTTGTAGTGCGAGTGAAGAAGAAGGGGAGTTGGGGTTTTTCTGTAGTAGTGAGGAAGAAGGGGAGCTGGGGTTTTCTATAGGAGTGAGGTGAGGAATTTGGGGGTACAAGTGGAGCGAGCTGACGTGAGGTGGGTGGGAGTGAGGAGGAAGAAGAACACCCAGGGTTTTTTGGGGGGCGGTGTGCTGGGTGTGGGTAGCGCCTCTCATTCAGCAAATATATGGACTTTTGAATTGATTTTACTATTTACTAGGGTGGATGGGATGTTTTGTCTTGGGCCCAGAGAAACAATTACTACTAGTATAGTGGAGACACTCTACAGCTACCGAGAAAAACAGTTACTACTAGTATAATGGATACAATACCGCTTCTGGCTCCTCCTAGGTCATCGAAACGTCTCCCTCTACTGAATGTCATTATACTTTTGTTCACTGACATGCGGGCCATGCAGCGTGTGGGCCCAAATGCCATCCACCAAATTAGAAGGCAGTATGCAGGCGGAGAGTCACCCCGGTCCTAGCGCGGCAGTAACGAGCCGTCGTATCACAAAACCCCACCTCCCCGCAGTCTAAGTTTCACAGACGAAGCAACCATCATTTCACTCTTCGCTGAATCCCCTTCTCCCTCACCGTCTTCAAGAAAGGCAACACTCGCATCTGCCACTATTCTTCTCTCCCAGCGAAGGGAAGGTAAGCGGATCCGAGATGTTGGTATATTTTCGTTTAGAGAAAAAAAGAACTTTTGCAAAGCAGTAACTGATCCTCACTCTCTTTTTTGTTTCATTGTCATTGCGATTGTGTTTTCCTTTGAGTGGTCTCCTAGTATTCGTCAGTTTCATGATGGACCACGGAGAACCAGGCAAAGATCCGGCAATATTGGAGCAGACGCGGGAGGCTGATCCCCACGAGACAGAGAGCTCCAAGAAGATGGAGGCAGCCACCGAGCCGACCCCAAATACGCTCACGGCCACTACTAAGATGGTCAACGCCCCGTTTGAGGTTACAGCCCCCGTGGCACTGCAGGAGCAGTTTTCCCCCTTCGAGGATGTGTCCCCCCTGCTGAGCTGCCCAAGGTGATTTTCTTCTTTGCCGATATCGATTGTGGTTTTTCATCTAAGTATGTGGTGATGAATAATGCAAAATTTTATTAGCTTTGATGCCATGCTATACATAGTGGTTTAAATAACTTGTGTTTCTTATACTGGAAAGTAATTCAGAATTTGTTTCTGTTTCAATTAGAGCCCTGATGCAGACAAGGATTGTGTGGTTGTACATGTCACTCGCTATGAGGCGGATGACCTGAATATACGCACTAGGAAAACTGAGTTTTTAGGCTCTTGGATCCTGGAAGCCATTTGCGCTTATACCAATGAAGAGTTGTATTCCAGCTTCACTGTTGTCAGGCGTGTTGTCCAGGGTGTATTGAAGCACAAGAAGTTCAAAGCTACTCCTTCGTTTGTGAGGCATACTGTTCTTGTCAAGGTTACGCAGGAAGATGACATGGCATGCCTCCACAAACAAGTTTACGAGTGGCAAGGCCACAAGGTTGTCTTCATGAAGGTTCACAGGATTGAGCTGCTGCCGGACGTCCTAGATGATGTTCATGGCAAGGTCCGTCTTGTGTCCAGCCCAACCCACTTGTAAGCAGTTGTGCAAAACACGGCACATTGGCTCAGCTCGCTTCAACACTAGGCTATCGACCAACTAACAATCAACAATCTGCTGTCTGACATATAAGCAACTATGTATCTTGTTACAGTGGTTCATGTAGTTAACTAAGGCCACAATGTAAATTCCAAACGTTCACACGCTAGTCTAGCGTTCATGTGGAACACTCACATTAAACTCGGCTTCATAAAAAACTTGAAAAGCATAAGTTAAGAAATTTTATACATCTTAATGATTCATAGAACATAACAAACATATACTAGTTCACAACAAAAGACAAAGTTGTGAGAGGGTTTACAAACCAGGAAAAAACAAGCAAGGCTTCTCTGAGCAAAGGGCCTCCCGGCAGGCTTAAATTTCTTGGAGTTCACTCTGGTTTTTTCTTGTTGCCACCATCCAGGGTTAGGTTCTCCCATTCCAGAATAACCAATTATAATTGTGTTCTCAGCTGGAATGCTGAACTGAACCATGTAGTGTACTGACCAGCTGAAAGTCTTGTGCATTCCACTAAATTTAAGCATCGCTATTTGCAGAAATAAGCTGACCACAATGCCTCTTCTCCGCGCACCTGTCCAAAAAACCACCGTGCAGTCGTGCCAGCTAGTCCTTGGTCCATGGATGAACTAGTAGAAAGTGCATTCCGGACTAGGATGCAGTTGTTTTTGCTCGTCCCTACACTGCAATCAGGAAGTAAAATGTACGAATCAACTTCTTTTATATTGCGTTGGTCATTCTACCTAGTAACTACCAATGTAGGAATACCTGGAAGACGGGTGGTTAGACGACGGCAATGAGGGATAGCCATCTCATTTTGCGTAGTTCTACTAAAACTAAGGTGTGTGCTTTTGATTGCGTGGATAGAAATGATACGGAGACAGACATCCCGAAACGATATGGAGACAGACATCCTTGTTTGCGCAAATACGAAATACGGTTATTTAAATAGTGACAGATATTTGCAGTGGCGTATGATTAACACTAACATCTATTGTGTTATAATTGGCACTAGATTGACAGTATGAAAGTGTGCTTAATTAAGTAGCATCACATCACATCAACACTGCCACTAGATTAACATGCAGAATAATAGCATTAGTATTACTGTCATGAGAGTAGCACATGGTCAGTAAATGTGCAATCAAATTTGTGCAGTTCGACTGGGATGAAGCAATGTTAGCGGTGTGAGATTTAAGTGTAACTAGAAAAACACAATTCATGGGAAATAAAGCAAGACGGAAGCACTTCATAAAATGGTGGTGGCATTGCTTCAATTTATCGACAGCACTAGACCATTACTTATAGTGACATTAGGTGGCATTGCTTAATGCTTCATGTGATTTTACATTAACGGTAGCGATATGGGCGTAGGGACAGCAGGGGCATAAAGTGGTGAGGCAGATGTGGTTGCCGAGAGCGGCAAACACTCAGGCAGCATGTCTGCATTTGTCCCATTTTTTATCTCCTCGGCGACATTTACCCGTCACATTATTTCCTTTTTCAACCAAGAGATAGGTCCACTTCCCCCCACCCTTCGCCATCCACCATGCTTTCTTCATATTTTCAACCAAGAGACCGGTGGGGTAGCCAGTATCTACTACTTTCCCCCGTTTCCTCGTAGAACCAAGTCCTAGATTCATGCTACAGCTTTCCCACTTTCTTCCATGTTTGAACCAACTCTTAGAGTTGACTGTATGAACTAGCTTTACCTCTAATAATAGTAAAAGTCTAGGTGGCTTTGGAACAACAGATGGAAGTAGAAAAAGATCCACACGAAGCCAAGTGGGGAGCTGGGGCAGTAGAGCAAGGCAGGTTTCGAAGGAATATATACCTGAGGGTCGTCGGCATGTGGCAAAGGCGGCGTCGGGAGGCCGCATCTTGGCCACAATACCGCAGGGAGGAAGAAGGGGTCGGAGGCCCTCCCGTGTCGGCACTCTCTTGGAGAGAACGACACGGCCGCCGATCGGGACGCGCGGGCAACCGTTGGTCTCCTCCCTCGCTGCCGACGACATCGTGAACGATGCACCTACACCCCTGCCCCGGTCGAGGTTGTCCGGCCGGATTTGTGACCAGCCGTGAGCTGAGAGAGAGTGTGCCCACCTATGTCTTGCTTAGATCTAGAGATCATGAGAGAGTGAACGAGAGGAACCCTAGTAAAGCAACAGCTAAGGCTCCTGCTTATATATATAGTGGAGTGATTTTGTTGTACCAGCTTGATACGTCTCGGACGTATCTATAATTTTTGATTGTTCCATGCTATTATATTGTCTATTTTGGATGTTAATGGGATTATTTTTACACTTCTATATTATTTTTGGGACTAACCTATTAACTGGAGGCCCAACCCAAATTGCAGTTTTTTTTGCCTATTTTAGAGTTTTGCCAAAAAGGAATATCAAACGGAGTCCAAACGGAATGAAACCTTCGGGAGCGTTATTTTTGGAACAAATGTGATCCTGGAGACTTGGAGTGGACGTCAAGAATCAGTCGAGGAGGCCACGAGGCAGGGGGGGCACCCACCCCCCTAGGCGCGCCCTCCACCCTTGTGGGCCCCTCGTTGCTCCACCGACCTACTTCTTCCTCCTATATATCCATATACCCCGCAAACATCTAGGAGCACCACGAAAACCTAATTCCACCACCGCAACCTTATGAACCGAAGAGATCCCATCTTGGGGCCTTCTCCGGAGCTCCACCGGAGGGGGCATTGATCACGAAGGGCCTCTACATCAACTCCATGGCCCCTCCGATGATGTGTGATTAGTTTACTTCAGACCTTCGGGTCCATAGCTAGTAGCTAGATGACTTCTCTCTCTTTGGATCTCAATACAAAGTTCTCCTTGATTCTCTTAGAGATCTAGTCAATGTAATCTTATTTTGCGGTGTGTTTGTCGAGATTCGATGAATTGTGGGTTTATGATCAAGTTTATATATGAACAATATTTGAATCTTCTCTGAATTCTTTTATGTATGATTGGTTTATCTTTGCAAGTCTCTCCGAATTATCAGTTTGGTTTGGCCTACTAGATTGATGTTTCTTGCAATGGGAGAAGTGCTTAGCTTTGGGTTCAATCTTGCGGTGCTCGATCCCAGTGACAGAAAGGGAAACGACACGTATTGTATTGTTGCCATCGAGGATAAAAAGATGGGGTTTATATCATATTGCATGAGTTTATCCCTCTACATCATGTCATCTTGCTTAAGGCGTTACTCTGTTCTTATGAACTTAATACTCTAGATGCATGCTGGATAGCGGTTGATGTGTGGAGTAATATTACTAGATGCAGAATCGTTTCGGTCTACTTGTCTCGGACGTGATGCCTATATACATGATCATGCCTAGATATTCTCATAATTATTCGCTTTTCTATCAATTGATCGACAGTAATTTGTTCACCCACCGTAATACTTATGCTATCTTGAGAGAAGCCACTAGTGAAACCTATGACCCCCGGGTCTATTCTCCATCATACAAGTTTCCAATCTAGTTTATTTTGCTATCTTTTACTTTCAATCTATATCATAAAAATACCAAAAATATTTATCTTATTATTATCATCTCCATCAGATCTCACTCTTGCAAGTGGCTGTGAAGGGATTGACAGCCCCTTTACCGCGTTGGTTGCAAGGTTCTTATTTCTGTGTGTAGGTACGAGGTGACTCACGCGTGGTCTCCTACTGGATTGATACCTTGGTTCTCAAAAACTAAGGGAAATACTTATGCTTATCTACCGCATCACCCTTTCCTCTTCAAGGGAAAACCAACGTTGTGCTCAAGTGGTAGCACAGCTTCAAAAAAATGCGCTCCTACATGTACCCGCGAGTGGGTGTGAGAGAATTAGTGTGTGCGTGCACCACTTCTGTTCGTGAGAGTACAATATACTATGCCCAAAGAACGTTCGCCACAAGAGTAATAGTATAAGTGTGTGACCCGTGAGCTAAAATAAAATGTGCGCGACATCTTTTGTTTTTTAGAAGTTCTGAGGGTAGGGTGTGAAGAGCACATATGTGTGTGACGTCTACCTGCAGATAGACGGTGGGTGCGAGAGGACTCGACAGAGTCGTGACTAGTGAGGGTGCCTGTGCGTGAGAGAGAGGGGGGCACGTATCAGTGCAATGCATGTGTCCATAAATCATTATCTGACAAACGTTCGCCACAAGCCTTTTCCTGACGAACACCGTAAGAACTGTTAGATCGGCATCTGACAGTGTTAGTTTTGCCATGTCATTTAACAGAACAGCCACTCCCCCTACACACAAATCTTCCACGTGAGTGTTAGCAACTGCCATATGCTCCCTCCATTCCGAAATGCAGTGCATATAGCTTTATTGAAAATTCGAACCTCACAAACTTTTACCAAGTTTTCGTGTACCAAATTGCACATGTAGAATACCCTGTATATATCATTTCATTCATCTTCGAGAGGTAACTATAAAGATGGGGGAGGAGTCTACAAAGAAAGACCATCGTATCACCTGCATCAATTTCAACCATCCTTTGGTGTGGAGGAATATCATAGGAACTCTATATGATATGATTTTTATAGGATTTTTTTCCTTTAGAGCCAATTGGTTCATAGGAATAGATTCATATACTCCACATTTCAAAGGAAATAAACATGATATCATTTCTATAGCTTTAGAGCCACTTGGTTCATATGAATGGATTCCTATACTCCCATAATTTCAAAGGAAAATAAACATTAGCGTATATTCAATAGAAAAGTTCCTATGATATGAACCAAATTACATCTCTTTTCTAATCCATCCTCATAGGAATTGAGATACATGTCATCTCTAGATTAAATAGAAAAGTTCCTATGATGTGAACCAAATGACATCTCTTTTCCAATCCCTACTCATAGGAATTGAGATACTCCATGTCATCTCTTTCCCTACAACTTCCATGTATACATCTTCTATTCCTAAATAGCTAGTACAACCCACTAGTAGCTTTTTCCAAGACATGCAACTATGGCACAAGAACTATATAGTGTGCGAATAACTTTGAAAGTTGGTCGCTGGATGAAGCTAATCCGACAGTGCAGAGATGGCAAATCCGAGCTCTACTGGCCGTTGGATATCATCAACATTCCACCAGATGTGCCACATGTACAATTTAGAAGACTCCGTGGTTGAACTTAAGCATAATGCACAAATCTCAAAACACAAGCACTTCTCCTTTGTTATAGAATCTTCCATATCATAATTGCTTTTTTTCTAAATGAATTGCCATTATTTGTTTTTCACTTTATGCTTTACAATGCACAACCCCATGAATCTTAACATTTTTATAAAACTAATTGATTTTGAATGAGATGAACTATAAGAACTAAACGAACATCTACATCATGCATATATGACTCAAAGCTTTACATGCTATAGTGTGTATTTATTCATAATTTGGTTTCGAAATCTCATGCATTCAATGCATGTGTACCTTACTAGTTTTGAGTAGAGTAGCAAATTTCAAGCGGCCCTGGGTATATCAAAATGCAGGGCCCATGCATCATTGCCTTTCGATCGAACCTACGTCCACAATTTTTTGCGTACTATATCTCCACTGGTCCCCGAACCCAAAATGTTGCCTCATTCCCCTAAAACCAAGCGGCCCACACATATTTAAGGCATCGACTCGAACTCAATCCCTCTCCCGTTTACTACGACATGGCCCCGCATGCCGTAGTAGTACTCCACTACTACTACAAACCCTACCGCTGCACACATCATCGGTTTTCTACAAGAGGATGAGGAAGAAGCCGATTTGTAGTGGAGGCACTTTAAAAAAAAGATCTATAGTGGAGACCCCTACCCTAGGGTGCCCTAGGTAGCTGCCGCACGCATCATTTGTTTTCTCTTTTCTTTATGCTCTTGCGCCCTAGAGTGAAATGATGGTTGCTTCATCTGTCCAGCTTAATGTGGGAAAGGCGGGGCTTTGTGATTTGACCCCTCATCGCTCATTTTATACTAATGCGGCGCTACGACCGGGGTGCCTCCAATTTCAACCGCTGCTCCGAACTATAATTTGGTGCATCGCATGTGGAACAAGACGGTGGATGAGCCACATGTCGGCCGAAGGGGTCCTGTTAAGTGTGTCGCCATTTTCGTGTGTGGACTGACCCTACTTGAGTTGCTACGCCAACACGATAGGTGCAACCTACCACTTGGTTTTGCTCCTTGGTGAATACTGACTATATTGATCTAAAAAGATACGTACTGAACTACCCTCCCCATCTCGTTTTTTAGGCGT
This sequence comes from Triticum urartu, assembly GCF_056163025.1. NCBI lineage: Eukaryota > Viridiplantae > Streptophyta > Magnoliopsida > Poales > Poaceae > Triticum > Triticum urartu. Next base: position 173,611,739 of record NC_141874.1, on the reverse strand, counting down.
CTCGTTTTATAGGGCGTGCACATAGTTTTAAATGACCCTGCTTGAGTTACTATGTCACAAAAAGTATATCATTGGATTATTAAGCGGATGTAGTTTCTAAACATATACTGTTCATCACATATATAGCCAGTTAAATTCTTAACCTAGAACGACGTGCATGCCATGTAAACCGATACGGAGGAAGTATAGTAGTAAAAATGAGGTGATTTTACCGAGCGTTCAGTGGGGGAGCATGTCCTGTCATGCGGTCCCACGTGTCATGATGTACCAAGGCGATGCACGTGTCCCTCTTGAGGCAGAAGCAATACTACGTGGTTTGAGATGATGGCGAACCGAAGTGTGAAATAATGGTTGCTTCGTCCGTCTGGGAAGGTGCGACATTGTGATTTGACATCTCATTGCTCATTACTACTACTACTGGGGCGGTACAACTGGGGTGCGTCCCCCTATTGTTCTGCACTGTTATTTGGTGCTTGACACGTCGACCCGGTTGTTATATGTCCCACATGCCGGCGACAGGAAGTACACAATTCATGGAAGCGAGCGTCGACGGAGGAGTACAAGACACGGCTTGGGTTTTTGCTGCTTCGCGCGATCCATTGATACAAACCCGGACTAAAAGAAGGCGAGGGAGGGTCTTTTCCCGCGCGGCAGGCATGGGAGTTTGGCATAGTCTGTTCGAGGCAAGGAGGCAGGAAGGGAAACAAGCAAATAAACGTTGAGCGACTTAGTTTTGGGAAAATATGATTTTACGTAGTACGTACCCACTAGGGTTTATAGGGCTCATCTAAAAATATTCATTTTTCTGTTTTATAAGTCTCAATTCTACTATTAGTAGTAGTACCATCACATGTTGGATTTCGAGGTGCGTTAGATCACCCGATGCAAGCAGTGTCAAGAGAAAACTCACCAATGCATGTAGAAGTTCATGGAAATTTAGTGGTCATTCATGCTTTCGTTCTAATTAATGCCTCGGTAAACATAACTTCTTGAGAAAAACGAGCGTACTAATTACTTGTGCAAACTAGGAGTACAAAATTAATTCGACCACTCACCGTCTACCTTGGTTGGAGAGATTTTGAAATTGAGCCATAAACTGGAAAAGGAGGGAGTAGTAACTTTTGTCTCGATTACTATTTGTGGCCTTGTATAGATGCAAAATGTATTTTTTATAGTGGCCGTGTATAAGTAAATGGAGGGAGCACTAAAGGACATATATATTCCAAAAAATATGATAATCTCTCTAACCAAGGTAGTAGGGACGAGGAGTAAACGGAGGGAGTAGTCAAATTTTCTCGTCGTCCTGCGAGCCACCGCGCGCGTAGGCGAGGGCGCGGGCGTAAGGCGTACATTACTACTACTAGTAAGCAAGCTTCATCTCATCCTGCGAGCCACCGCGCCCGTGGGCGGGGGAGACTGCGTACTAAGCAAGCTTCTCCTCGTTCTGCGAGTTGACGGGACACATCAAAAGTACTCCAGTGTATAGAGCCTTGCCTCTAAGGTAGGCCCCACATGGTTTGCCTCTTTTTTAACATAACACGTCAAGTCGCAATTTGTTTGTTCACCCATGGTAGACGATCCTCCCTCCACCAAGTGGACAACCAGTACACGGTCAAATTACCACGTGGGCTGCCTTTTCGTACAGAAATGAGCTCCACTGTGTACCCGCGCTGGTGTGGTTGGGAAAGAGACGGGAGTACGTGCGCCGTGCGTGCACCTCTTCTCTTCGTGCACGTCCCCCACCTACGTGGGTGTGTGTGAGAGATACAAACCTAGACAAATGGCTTGTGCGGAATAACTACTCTTCGTAAGCCATGTAAGAGTGGACAAAATGGTGAAGGAGGAGATAGGGGAGCGGCGGAGGTGTGCGATTCTTGGGCGGCGTTTGGCCTCGTTTAAATAGGAGATTAAATAGACAGCGGACGGGAGGAGCTCGTCCAGCGTTGTGTTTAATGCCGGCCGGTCATGAACGGACGTGTGTCCAGAGTGGGTTTCTCGGCTTCCACACGGGCGGGTTTCATGGAGGCGTTTCAATGCGGCAAGGAGGCGTGTTCAGCTGGGCGTGCAACGAGTAGCGCCCTCGACTCTGACGTAGGACACCGCGCCGTTCTTCCACTGACGTGTGGGCTCTTTGGGTACATGTCCTGCATGTTAGTGACCCAACGCAGGCAGCGCACAGCAGAGGAACCTTTGGTGGGCCAGGGCGGTCAGAAGCGGGCATTTCATAAACCGATGAGTGTTCATTGAGTTTGACGTCATCCTTTTCATGTAGATAAGCATACTATGTTGATAGCCCGTTCGATACATTGTGATTCATAAAGATCGCTGCAAACATCAATGTTCTACTTATCACAGATAAGATTGATTAATACCTGTAACAATCCATGTCCTTAACAAAGGGTGCATGCACGTATAGGTTGAGTGTGTGTCTTGTCGTGTGTTGTGTGCATGCAAGCGTGCGAGTGTTGCGTGCGTGCAAGGGTACGTTTCAGTGTTGCATGTGTGTGTGCGTACGTGTGTGTGTTCGTCAGTGCATGCGTACGTGTTAGTGTTGCACGCCTGCATGCGTGCGTGTGTTCGTTATGTGTACGTGTCAGTGTTGCACGCCTGCATGCGTGTCTTGCGTGCGTGCATGTGTACATGCGGGGTGAGGCTACACGTCAATCGACTGACTTTTTCATCTCTGGTCATTAGATTTTCCAGCCGTTGGATACGAAATCAAGGGCCTGCAGTTTATCATCAAACTCCACCCCCCTGAGCCGCCAACCATCACCGGCTGAACCGCCGGCCCCCACCGCCCGCGGCCGGCCCGTGCCGCCCCGCCCTCCCCGAAACCACTACCCACCGCCGGTCCGCCGCCGCACCGGCCATCCCTTTAGCCCCCCCGCGCCGAGCTTTCTCTCCGGCGATCTCCACCCCACCACCCAATCAACGCGTCCCCACCACTGGCGACTGCCAACCAGAGGTCTCACGACTACGAGTACCCACCAACCACTAATTTATTACCATTTCTGTCCTTCATATATGCGCTGACGGGTGGGCCCTATGGTAATGCGCGCTGCTGAATGTGGACCATTTGACTGGTCAATTGATTGTGTAATCAACAAATTACAGAGCTGTATGGTGAGCCAGTGATTGTATGATCACCCTAAAATGTATTTTATTAACACAGTACAGACTCAAACTACCATTTCTTTCATTCATATATGGACTGACAGGTGGGCCCCACAGTTACGCGTCCCGATGGTGCAACACTAGTTGCGCCACGTGGAACATTTGACTGGTCAATTGATTGTGTCATCAACAAAATACAGACTTGTACGGGTGAGCCAGTGATCGTATAATCATGACATGTATTTTTTAACACGGTACAGACGCAAGGGCTCATATATACGCGCAAGCACTTACCGCTATAAGCGCACACACGCAGACCCTACCCCTATGGGCACCTTCGAGAGAGTGAGCCAGCATATGATCTTGAGATTTTATGAAGTCACCATAGGTGCCTTGTAGTCGAGTGGAACGTCTCCTCCCACTGAACGCACATCGCTGAAAATACTGAAATTAACCCAGGATAAATGCGAGCACCGGGACTTTAACCCTGGTGGGCTCGAGAAACCACTGTCCTCCTAACCATCCAACCACATGTTGGTTAGCACGACAAAATGTATGTCGTGACCGTGATGAGCTTATTCTGAAGTCCAGTGACCATATCGTGCTTTCGCTTCAAATACAATGACCGTAAGTGTCGTCAACAAAATACGGAGCACGCATCAAATGCAAAGTCCGTCAGTGTCATCAAGAAAATACGGAGACGTATCATGAGCTAGATACCGTATGATCACCACGAGACTGTATACGGTGACCGTAATGAGCATATTCCGAAGTCCAGTGACCGTATAGTGCTTTAGCTTGAAATACAGTGACCGTCACGCGTGAATGTGTCGTGGGCATGCATACTTTTAGAGGGCCGAGAGATAGTTTGTGTGCGTACGTGAAAGTGGTGTAGAAAGAGGGGGTGTCCGGTGGAGACACGGAGAGATGTGCCCTTCGTTTCTCTTTCCCGTGACTAATATTTTAGGAGAATATATAAACATTCACAATGCAGAACAAATATTTTTGGATGCACCATGCAATTAACTTTCATGTATAACATTGTACTATTGTATATGCTTATTTTCTTAGTGGCCAATTGCGTGTGTGGTGAGGTGGGCACATCATTTCTAGTTGTGGTGGGTCCACATGAGGACTCATGGGTCAGTTCCATCCTGTGCCACATAGGTTGCACCGAGACGCGTTATACAAAGACCCATGTGGAGGACTCGGCGTACAACACGAAGCTAGCTACCAGAGTTGCGGAGGACTCTATCCCCACTGGTGATAAGCCGACTATATATGATTTGTAACCCTAGGCCCCCAGTATGTTATAGAAGCTTGGGGGCTAGTTCGTTGATAGTATACACACACGCACAATGCCTGGTATTCACGTGTACTTTGTACACACCCCTATCACTAATATATAGTACCAGGAGTAGGATTTTTCCTCAACTGCAAGGGTCCGAACTAGGGTAAAACTTTGCCTCGTATTACCATCCAGCCTAACAGTTAGGCATATCCTACTGAATGATATGATGCAATCAAATATGCCAACTACTAAGAGAGAGGTGTGTCTGGGGGGGGCAATGTGTGCGAGAGAGGCCTAAAGATAATGTGCGTGTGGAAGACACGTAGGCACATATATGTGCGTATAGAGGGCTAGTAGAGACCGCGCGTGTGTATATATGCATGTGAGAGAAATAGTGTTTTCCAACTGAGATTAGTGAAAAGAGTGGTACACAGTAGTCAGAAAGAGAGAGAGATACAGAGAGAGCATGCGCGTGAGACTCCCCGACACCCCGAGAGAGATTGTGAGCATGTGTGAAAGAGAAATGTCGATGCATATAAAGTGTGTGCACTTATGCTGTAGATAGAGAGATATATAGCGCGTTTGTGAGAACGGGCCGAGGCATAGTGCATCTACGGGTAAAAGGCGATTCTACGCATTAAATTAAAATATAAATGGCATTATTATTTTTGGATGAGATCATGAATTTTGCAAATTGCATTTGGACGAAAATCGGTCTATCAGACACCCATACTCTATTGAATTCTAGCATGTGCATGTGTTTATTTCATATTATCGATCCATAGAGTGAGAGCGATTTGAAATACAGGGAATGGATGCTTTTGCAATTCATATATAAACATTAATTAGTGCACTCCATGTTGTTAGTGTGAAGCACTTTATTCATTTGTTGCTTGCATGGATACATTCCAAATTGCTAGCTACGAAATAGAATACATGTCAAATTCAACATAAAGGGGGTTTCGAAGATTCGAATTCATAGGAAGTGCATTCATTTATTTGAACCCGAGATAATGGCATTTGTAAATCAGATGTAAAAGGGGGCATCAATCTGTGTTGTGCGTTTGAACATGCTATATATATTCATACGCATGTCTAACTTTTTTTTGCAACCAAGGAGATTATATCTGGAACCATGCATGAACTGAGGTAAGTTGCATATTATTTAATATATACTCGTGTACAATGTATATTCAAATGTACCCCCTCCATTCCAAAATAATCGTAGCTTTAGGATTTTCAAGAGTAAAGATTTGTGAAGTTTGACAAATCCTGAAAGTTCAATTCAAGAGAACCGAAAACATTAATGCTTCTGCTCCCAAATATTGAACGAAGCGCCAAATAGACCTCTGATCACCTGAAACCGCGTGAGACTAATGTTTGGTGGTAGGAAATTACTGTCCTGACTCTGGCCTGTGTAGCCAATCGGCCCGATGTCCAAAGGTCTAAACTGGGGTAGGTTTGTAACTTCACCAAGACACCAGTCTCAATCGCCTCTGAGAAGCATTCATACGCCGCGGGCACCTAAACACCCATGCGCTCGGCCGAAATCTATCCCACCCACATTTGGGACACCTGAGATTACTGTCCTACCCCCAACCCGCAACATGTCCGAATTTTTAAATGGGGGCAAAGTTCATAACTTTCCCCAAATTTCAAACAAGCGCCTCCCAAACCGAAACATTTCCCCCCTTAGTTCCCCGCCTCCCTCCATTTCCCCATTCATACTCCGTGGGCACCAAAACGCTCTCTCCACCAGCCGCGAAACCCCAGCCTCCTGTGTCCTCCACCCCATAGTGCCCAATCCACTGCCGCCCTCCTCCATCACGCCAGAGCCGGTACCCCGACGTCGTCATCCAGCGCAGCCGCAACCGCAATGCCCTCAAGGACTTAGCAGCTGAAGCCGGGGTAGAGTGGCCTCCATGACGCCGACGCCGACGTGCGCCGTACCAGAACCACTCCGACCACGCCGTCCTGCGCCTCACTGCTGCCGCTCCACTGTCGCAACCGTCCATCGCACCGGAGCTGTTCCTGCTACGCCGTCGTTCGCCGCCTCGGATCTGGTTCCCCGCCGCCGACAGACGGCCACCGCACCACACTCAACAACTTGGCCATGGGTTCGTCCAAGGCTCCACCGTCCTCCACAACTTCTCGTTTCCAGCGAACCACAAGAAGATCGTTGGAAAAACAAAAGGAGGACACAACACTGCCAGACACCCATACTCTTCCCTTATTCGTGTAAACCTTACGTCTCTGCTCACACCGTATTCATCCCACGAAAGAAACTAGTTGAGCGCTTCTTACTGCATCTTCTTCATGATACTAAATGCACAAGGTTTCCTCCCTTTACTATTTCACCTTTGATAGAGGTCAGTAGCCCGCCTGGATTTCAATTCAGGGCCAGTCGAACCGCAAATTAAAGAAGCAGCACCCTCTTAGGTGCGCGGAGCACCTAGTCTGCCTGTTCGCCGGGGAAGCGGCGCATCGGTGTCTATCTTAGGGGTGTGGGGCGCAGGAGCTGCTTGCGCCCGATCTGGAGGTCGGCGGGGCTTGAATGGATGGCCGGGGGGCGGTGCCAAGCACGGCGATGCGGTGAGGTCGAGGGGAGGGCGCAGGCAGGGGACTGGGCCGGTGGTCGCTGGCGTTTCGAGGAAGATCGTCAACACTGACTGGCTGGAGGTAGATGAAGGCGATCTGCCCGTTCTTTGTACATGGACGGTGCAGAAAAAATGGACTAACCTATTTGTTTTTAGTCGACTGTTATTTTCATAGAATCCTATAGTAATTTAGTGTGCCATGCATGTTGTAGAGCTATCATATGTCTCCCGTCATTTATTTCTCATTGACCTGCTATCTACTACCTTTACACTGTACTAATTGTGCACACACTTCACCCATACTCACACTATTGTTTTTTATGCATGGGTATTTCAGACTCTGACGCAGTGTTGATGAATGCAGAAAAGAAAAGACAGAAGTCGCTCTAGTGTAATTCAAAGATAAGCACTAAGAGTTTCAACACTCTAAAGGGTGCAGTGTCAGCAGTTGGAGACAGTAAACGTAGCTCTACAGTTGATGATCTCAATTGCCACACACAACCATCCCAGGTGCTTGCTTTAACTTCGCGCTATCAAATGTGGTTGCATGTTGCATATGGTGTCTAGCTTGTATTGCTTCCAATTTGGTTAAATTGCATCTGCTTACTTTACACATTATACCTTTGATAATGACATGCCTTCCTGTTTTTGATACATACTACATATGTCTATTAACCATGTTCGTACATCAAACTAATGCTCTTTTGTATCCCTCGTCAATCACTTATGATGAGACAGTCACCCAGTGGGTTACTATGAGATGCCATACTCGTTTAAAGAGTGCAGTGTCATCCTCCCCACATGATTCTCAAGAAACAGCAAGGCTAAATGAAGATAGTCAAGTAGCTCTCTAGTTGATGACCGCAATTCCCCCACACCACCATCACAGGTGCTTGCTCTAACTTCGTTGTGTGATATGTGGTTGCATGTTGCATACAGTGTCTAGCTTGTAATGCTTCTAATTAGGGTAAATTGCATCTGCTTAGTTTACACATTATAACTGTGAATATGACATGCCTTCCTATTTTTGGTACACACTACACCTATGTGTTAACCTTGTTCTTACATGAAACTACCTCTCTTCTGTATCCCGCATCAATCACTTACGATGAGTCACCTTTATTCGTTGCATATTGCATATTATTTCTAGCCTATTGCCATGTATTGCTTCTAATTTGGTCAAATACATTTGTTAGGGCACCCTTTTAATTTGGCAGAGTGATATTGGTTTCATCTTTCATATGGTTTCTAGCTTGCATTGATTCTAATAAGTTCAAGCACCTTGTGCTTAGTTTACACTTTATACATCATACATGTCAATATGTCACACCGTCCTCTTTTTCATACATATTCCATCCTCCTATCACGCGGCTGCCTTACATGAAAGTAGTGTTCGTCAGTATCATGCATCAATGAGTTCTGAAGAGCAAATTTTATTCCTTTTTCTTGTGGGTTTGACTTGACAAGGCAAAATCAAGAAAGAGGAAGGAAAAGAGTAAGGAAGGTGATGATGGTGGTCCTTTGCAGCAACGTAAACGGAGCATCTGTACCGATTCTCCTTGTATTGATAGTGCATTACAAGGTCCAAGTCTCCGCTCCCCTACTCCATCATCCAACGTGCTTGCTCTAACTTGGCAGTGTGATATCTGGTTGATGTTGCATATGGTGTCTAGCTTGTATTGCTCCTAATTAGTGTAAACTGCATCTTCTTAGCTTACACATGATACGTGTGAATATGACATGCTTTCCTGTTTTTGGTACATACTATATCTGTCTATCACACCATGTTCTTACATGAAACTACTCTTCTTGTGTATCTTGCATCAGCCACTTATGATGGGACACCTTTAAGTTGGCAGTGTGATATTGGTTTGCATCTTGAATATGATTTCTAGCATGTATTGCTTCTAGTTTGATGAACGCCACCTATGACGAGACAGTTTTAACTTGTCAAAGTGATATTGATTGCAACTTTCATATGGTGTCTAGTTTGCAGTGCTTCTAATTTGTTGAAGTGCCTTTTGCTTAGTTACCACATCATAGGTGTGAATATGTCAATCCGTCCATTTTTTCGTACATATTCCATCCTCGTATCATGACTTTGCCTTTCATCAGAGTAGTGTTCGTCAGTATCATGCATGAATGAGTTCTAAAGAGCGAATTATATTCTTTTTTCTTGTTGGTTTGACCTCACAATGCAAAATCAATAAAGCTGAAGGAAATTGGCAAGGCATTGGATGATGGTGGTCCTTCTGAGCAACTGAAACGGAGGTTCTCTACAGATTCTACTCCGCCATCCTCGCAACAAGATTCGCAAGACAACGCAAGGCTAGACAGTCAACGTAGCTGTGTAGATGATGAGCACATCTCCCCTACTCCACCATCACAGGTGCTTGCTCTAACTTGGCACTATTATATGTGGTTGCATGTTGCATATGATGTCTAGCTTGTACTCCCTCCGTTTCTTTTTAGTCTGCATATAAGGTTTGGTCAAAGTCAAGCTTTGTAGAGTTTGACTAAATTTATATTAAAAAATATAAACATTCACAATATGAAATCAATATTATCAGATGCACCATGAAATGTATGTTCATACTATATAGTTTTAGTATTGTAGATGTTCATATTTTTTTATATAAATTTGGTCAAACTTTGTGTAGTTTGACTTTGACCAAATCTTATGTGCGGAGTAGAAAGAAACGGAGGGAGTATTGCTTCTAACTTTGTTGAATTGCATCTGCTTACTTTACACATAATGCCTGTGAATATGACATATGTTCTTGTTTCTAGAACATACTATATCTGATCACATGATGTTCTTACATCAGACTACTGTTCTTGCATATCCCGCATCAGTCGCTTATGATAAGGCACCTTTAAGTCGCCACTGTGATATTGGTTGTGTCTTGCATATGATTTCTAGCATGTACTGCTTCTAATTTGTTGAAACGCCATACAATTTGAACTTGGTAGAGTGATATTGGTTGCATCTTTCATATGGTGTCTAGCTTGCAGTGCTTCTAATTTGTTGAAATGCCTTCTACTTAGTTACCACATCATAGGTGTGAATATGTCACGCCATCCTGTTTTTCATACATATTCCATCCTCGCATCATGTGTTTGCCTTTCATCCGAGTAGTGTTCGTCAGTATCATGCATGAATGAGTTCTGAAGAGTGAATTTTGTTCCTTTTTCTTATCGGTTTGACTTCACAATGCAAAATCATTACAACTGAAGGAAATTAGTCCAACAATGGATGATGGTGGTCCTTCGGAGCAATTCAAACATGGGGTCTCTACAGATTCTACTCCGCCATCCTCCCAACAAGATTCGCTAGACAACACAAGGCTGGACAGTCAATGTAGCTGTGTAGATGATGATCACATCTCCCCTACTCCACCATCACAGGTGCTTGCTCTAACTTGGCACTATTATATGTTGTTGCGTGTTGCGTATGATGTCTAGCTTGTATTGCTTCTAACTTTGTTGAATTGCATCTGCTTACTTTACACATAATGCCTGTGAATATGACACGTGTTCCTGTTTCTAGAAGATACGTGTACATGATGAGCACATCTCCCCTACTCCATCACAGGTGCTTGCTCTAACTTGGAACTGTTATATGTGGTTCTGTTTTCCGTATGATGTCTAGTTTGTATTGCTTCTGATTATATTGAATTGCATCTGCGTAGCTTACAACTTATACCTGCAATGATCACTTACCCATAAGACACATTTAACTTGGGACTGTGATGTAGGTTGCATCTTGCATTGTCTTCTAGCTTGTACTGCTTCTAATTTCTTGAAATGGCACTTACGACAAGACACTTTTTACCTGATAGAGTGATATTGGTTGCATGTTCATATGGTGCCTATCTTTCATTTTTTCTAATTTTGTTGAAATGCCTTCCGCTTACTGTTTTTTCATACATATTCCATCCTCCTATCATACGTGTGAATATGAAACGCTGTCTTTTTTTGTATATATTCCATCCTCCTATCCTGCGCTTGCCTTACATCAAAGTAGTGTTCGTCTGTATCATGCATCAACTAGTTATGCAGAGCTAATTTTATTCATCTTCTTGTGGTTTTGACTTCATAAGGCAATATCAGAAAATAGGAAGGAAAATAGTAAGTTAGGGGATGTTGGTGGTCCTCTGCACCGACGCAAACAGAGACTCTCTAGATTTGCCACTGCTACTGCTAATGAAGTTGAAGTCCCAAGTCTACATGATGAGTTCATCTCCCGTACTCCCCCATCGCAGGTGCTTGCTCTAAGTTGACAGTGTGATAATTGGTTTCATGTTGCATATGTTGTCTAGACTGTATTTCTTCTATTTTGATTAAATTGCACCTGCTGAGTTTATACGTTATACATGTGCATATGACATGGCGTGCTGTGTCTAGAATACACTGCATCTATCTATCATACCATGTTCTTACATCAAAGTACTGCTGTTGTGTATCCCACATCAGTCACTCATGATTGGATGCTTTTAACATGGTAGTTTGATAGTGGTTGCATCTTGCATTGATTTCTACGGTGTACTGCTTCTAATTTTTCGAATTGCCACTTATGACAAGACACTTTTAACTTGGCAGAGTAATATTGGTTGCATCTTTCATATGGTGTCTAGCTTGCATTACTTCTATTTTCTTGAAAATCCTTCTGCTTAGTTTACACATCGCAGCTGTGAATACGTCAAGCCATCCTGTTTTTCTTACATATTCCATCCTCATACGATTGTCTTACATCAAAGTATTGCTTGTCTTTATCATGCATCAATGAGTTCTAAAGAGCGATGTTATTCTTTTGTGTTGTGGGTACGACTTGACATGGCAAAGTCAAAAAAGAGCAAGGAAAATAATATAGTAGGGAGTGGTGTTACTCGTTGGGAGAAATGGAAAAGGATCTGCCGTCCAGATTCTGCTGGTACTTATAGTGCAGTAGAAGGTCCAAGTCCACAGGCTAAATCTACAAACACAGTATCACCTGCTCCACCAGCTGCAACATCCGCTTCAACTGTACCAGCATCTCAACGAGTTACTCGTTCGTTTGCTCCAGAACTGGCCAGTTCCCAAGATGCCTTCACACCTAACACTACTTCCGAAGCACTGCTGACACAACAGGACCTGGCAAGATCAGATGAACCTCATGAGCATCAACACCAAGACAGTACCTGACCGAGTCAAGTTGAAGTTGCATGCTCCTTTATATGTACTCTCACAGTTTGATGTACACTAACACTTTCCATATTTGTTGTTGAACTAGCACCACGGTGCAAGCGGAAACAAACATCAGGGATAATGCTTGACAGATTAACAAAATCTAAAGGAGGAAGAATGGAGATCTATTTTGAGGCAGGTTTAAAAAGGCCACGTGATGCTATAGAGTCAGCCAAGTTAGTATCAGAGGCAGCCGTTGCCGTTAGGTGTCATGCATGTATCCTCCCAACGTGGATCTAGTACAGAAATGAGAAAGACAATACCCAGTTTAACACCTTCCTTGACCATTTATCTATAAGTAATGTTATTCATCACAATTAGTAATATTGTCTTGCTCTGTCCCATACTTTCTAGCTTCCTCCTAATAAGACCCACATTCTTTTTTCAACAGATGAGGTTCAAGTTGGATCCGAAAGATGATGCAACTAAACAAGCATGCACTCATGTTTTTCAGTCTGCTCTGCGACAGTATCGGTACCACCTTAGAAAATCTCACTTGGAAGGCAAGACTAACAATGAAATCGCCCAAACATCTCCAGTGGAATATATTACAGATGAATACTGGACATCCGTCGTTAAACACTGGTCTGATCCAAAGTATCAGGTAGGCTATGTGTATTTGATCAGACCACATATTGAACTTGTATTTATGTATGTGCCTTACAAGTGTATCTTCTTCTAGGCTAACTGTTTGAAGAACAAAACCAACCGTTCTAAAGTGAAATTCCAACAGACAACAGGATCTCGTAGCTATATTGCACACTGCGAGGCTCTTGTAAATAGTTGCTACTTCCTTCTTATTTTTGTGCCATATTATCGTATTTATATTGACTTGTTCCAAATACAGAGGAAAGCCTGTGCAGACCAAAAAGAACCTGAACCGAACTCAGTGCAAATCTTCAAGGATTGCCACACCAGCAAGATGAAGGGCATGAGCACACCAGTTCAAGCTGCTATTGTAAGTCCTTACTCCTCCTGCCTTTGAACTGATTGGTACTGTGATGTGTTCATTTAACTACTTGGTTTGCAGCCAATGTCAGTTACTCTGTTCACTTTTATACATAGTTGTCTTAACGTATCATTTCACCTTACATGGTTTAAAAGAGATGAAGGATATTCTTTTGGTCTTGATCTGTAATCTAGTTGTTATGTTCACGTGCGCACACAATGATAAAATAGCCTGTTTGTTTTATATCTGTTTGCCCATGATATGAATGATGTCATACTATGTTCATCCTACTTTAAACCATGTCTCTTTATCCTTAGATGTCAACGAATGTGAGGAAATAGACAATCCAGTAGGCATGCTACATGGACATATGTTCCGAAAGTGATTTTATTATGTAGTTGGCACTACAATACATGCTAATGTATTACAGTAGTTCACCAAAATAAGTTATGTATAAACATGTAACCTACTTTGTTTGTTTTTGTCTCATTAGTAACTTATCTGGTACACTAATCTACAAGTTCAAACTTTCAGGAAGCTATGGAACAAATGATTGAACAGCCACAGCCACCTGAAGGCGATGAGGCTACCACAGGCACAATGTCACCTCTTCTTGCAGTGCGTCAGTATCTCTCCACTAACAGTGCAAAAAGCACCTTCCTGCGTAATTCTGGGTTGGTTGTCAAGGTAACCTTGTCCAAATCGCCTACTGAACAAAATCTTCCTGCTAGACAGAGTGATATAGCTGTGCTCCAGACACAAGTCCAATCCCATATGGACATCGTTTTGGAAACAAGAATAGTGGTTGACAAATGTCATCAAGATATGAATGGTTTTGAAACCAGACTATCAGACATTCGCTTCGTTGTTCAAGAGCAATGTCAGAAAAAGGTGAAGATCATGCTGCTCCATCAGATTCTACAGCCTGAAACATTAGCACTCAGGTCAAATGATCTGTGCTTCTATACATCTGATGGTGCTTTTATCTGCAAGGACTGTAAACTTTATGCCAACAGGCCTTTTGTTGTATGGGCAGAATTTATTTTGTTGTGATACATCATTAATGATGCTGCCAAAGGCTGCAGTAATTACGACGCTATTTTTGTACAGTATAGGTTTATCTTAGTAATGTATTCGGCTGAAAGCTTCATAGGAGCCCAACATGCCAACATTCGTCGGGCCCATTCCAATTGGGCTAAAAACGATTATGGGCCGAAATTTGCATGTAGCCTACTAAAAATATCTAGGCCTAAATCAGCATAAGCTTTCATATTTTTCTGGTTGGCCTGTGCCCATCGTGGGCCTTTAACATGCCTAAACATATTTGGGCCCTCTATAACAATAGTACGTTTACAGGTGTAAATATCTCGAGCCCATAAAAAACATGGGCCTTTAATAGACCGAAAGTGAGATTGGGCCCTGATTGTGCCAAATAACCCACTGGTCTTAGTAGGCCGAAATGGTGGCCCATTTATGATGCAGATCCTTCACAGGACGAAATTCAGACAGGCTGTAAATGGGTCGACCTAATACACGAAACTTTAACAGGCCGAAAGTTCGGTCGGGCTAGATTATCGTCATTTTTATATGGGCCGTTAATGGGCCCGATGTGACGTTGGGCCACACATGGCCCATGGATTTCGTCTGACGTTAACAGGCCGAGATCACAACAGGCCGAAAGTGGCCCAAATCTATAGTGGGCCTCTAACAGGCCAAATGTCAGACATGGCCGAATATGACCCAAATCCTTCACGGTCATTTATGGGCCGAAAGTTTGAATGGCCTGTAAATGGGCCCAAATGAAGAAGAACCTTTAACAGGCCGAAAATACACCGGGCCGTAATTCGGCCCATATACTTAGCGGACTGTTAACGGCCAGAAGTGACCATGGGCCGTGATGATGACAAGTTTAGGACAGGCCGTTGACAGGCCGATTTGACACTAGTCGTACATGCCTTAACTGAGAATGTTGGGCCTTTAGCTGGGCCGACCCATTATGGTCTGCAAAATCTTGTGGGCCTTTAGCTGGGCTGGCCCATTGTGGTCCGCTAAATCTTGTGGGCCTTTAGCTGGGCCGGCCCATTATGGTCTGCAAAATCTTGTGGGCCTTTAGCTGGGCTGGCCCATTATGTTCCGCTAAATGTTGTGGGCCTTTAGTTGGGTCGGACCATTTAAACTTTATGGGCCCGTCCACGTGTAAACATATCATAGGCCCATCTCGACCGTTGGATGAGTGGCACCTGTGCCAACGCGGAGCTGACGCGTGGTTCCGTCGGCCAATGAGAATTTTACACGTGGAAAATCGGCATTGTTCATGGCTGTTAGCAGGTTATCGGATACAAAACCGGACCTGATAGCTTAACGGTGTCCCGTTACGGTGGATGCCAGATGTCGGTCACCCTTGACGAAAGCACTTCTATGACGCGCGATTTATCGTCATGGAAGTGGACACTTCTGTGATGATAATTTTGGTAATGTCATGGAACACTTTTACGGCAGCACATGTATGACTATCTTCATTCTGTCATAAATTTGTCATGGATGTACATGCATGACAGAAAACGTGACCTACTATGAAAAACACATATCATCATGGAAGTTTTTTTTGTAGTGTAAAGGAGTGTTTGAGAGGAGTTTTTCAAAGAAAGACCTCGGTGAAGTTGCTTACATATTAAGCATCGAGATCTATAGATATAGATCAAGACGCTTGATAAGTTTTTTCAATGAGTACATACCTTGACAAGTTTTTGAAGTAGTTTAAAATGGAACAGTCAAAGAAGGAGTTCTTGCCTGTGTTGCAAGGTGTGAAATTGAGTAAAGACTCAAAACCCGACCACGGTAGAAAATAGAAAGAGAATGAAAAGTCATTCCCTATGCCTCGTTCATAGGTTCTATAAAGTATGCTATACTGTGTACCAGACCTATTGTGTACCCCACCATGAGTTTGGCAAAAGGGTACAATAGTGATCCAGGAGTGGATCACTGGACAATGGTCAAAATTATCCTTAGTGGAATAAGGACATGTTTCTCGGCTATGGACGTGACTGATACGTCTCCAACGTATCTATAATTTTTGA
Organism: Triticum urartu; assembly: GCF_056163025.1. Taxonomy (NCBI): domain Eukaryota; kingdom Viridiplantae; phylum Streptophyta; class Magnoliopsida; order Poales; family Poaceae; genus Triticum; species Triticum urartu. The sequence continues at coordinate 173,595,485 of NC_141874.1, read as the reverse complement.
TTGTTCCATGCTATTATATTATCGGTTTTGGATGTTAATGGGCTTTATTTTACACTTTTATATTATTTTTGGGACTGACCTATTAACCGGAGGCCCAGCCCAAATTGCTGTTTTTCCCTATTTCAGTGTTTCGTAGAAAAGGAATATCAAACGAAGTCCAAACGGAATGAAACCTTCAGGAGCGTGATTTTTGGAACAAACGTGACCAATGGGACTTGGAGTGGAAGTCAAGCAATCAATGAGGCGGCCACGAGGCAGGGGGTGCGCCTACCCCCTGGGCGCGCCCTCCACCCTCGTGGGCCCCTTGTTGCTCCACCGACCTACTTCTTCCTCCTATATATATTGGCATACCCCGAAAACATCCAGGAGCACCACAAAACCCGATTTCCACCGCCGCAACCTTCTGTACCCAAGAGATCATCTTGGGGCCTTTTTCGGAGCTCCGCCGGAGGGGGCATTGAACACGGAGGGCCTCTACATCAACTCCATGGCCTCTCCGATGATGTGTGAGTAGTTTACTTTAGACCTTTGGGTCCGTAGCTAGTAGCTATATGGCTTCTTCTCTCTCTTTGGATATCAATACAAAGTTCTCCTCGATTCTCTTGGAGATCTATTCGATGTAATCTTCTTTTGCGGTGTGTTCGTCGAGATCTGATGAATTGTGGGTTTAGGATCAAGTTTATCTATGAACAATATTTGAATCTTCTCTGATTTTTTTATGTATGATTGGTTTATCTTTGCAAGTCTCTTCGAATTACCAGTTTGGTTTGGCCTACTAAATTGATGTTTCTTGCAATGGGAGAAGTGCTTAGCTTTGGGTTCAATCTTGCGGTGCTCGATCCCAGTGACAGAAAGGGAAACGACACGTATTGTATTGTTGCCATCGAGGATAAAAATATGGGGTTTATATCATATTGCATGAGTTTACCCCTCTGCATCATGTCATCTTGCTTAAGGCGTTACTCTGTTCTTATGAACTTAATACTCTAGATGCATGTTGGATAGCGGTCGATGTGTGGAGTAATAGTAGTAGATGCGAAATCGTTTTGGTGTACTTGTCTCGGACGTGATGCCTATATACATAATCATACCTAGATATTCTCATAATCATTCACTTTTCTATCAATTGCTCGACAGTAATTTGTTCACTCACCGTAATACTTATGCTATCTTGAGAGAAGCCACTAGTGAAACCTATGGACCCCGGATCTATTCTCCATCATATAAGTTTCCAATCTATTTTATTTGCAATCTTTACTTTCAATCTATATCATAAAAATACCAAAAATATTTATCTTATTATTATTATCTCTATCAGATCTCACTCTTACAAGTGCCCGTGAAGGGATTGACAACCCCTTTATTGCGTTGGTTGCGAGGTTCTTATTTGTTTGTGTAGGTACGAGGTGACTCGCGCGTGGTCTCCTACTGGATTGACACCTTGTTTCTCAAAAACTGAGGAAAATACTTACGCTGTTTTACTGCATCACCCTTTCCTCTTCAAGGGAAAACCAACGTTGTGCTCAAGAGGTAGCAAGAAGGATTTATGGTGCCGTTGCCGGGGAGATCTACGCCAAGTCAAGACATACCAAGTACCCATCACAACTCTTATCCTTCGCATTACATTATTTGCCATTTGCCTCTCGTTTTCCTCTCCCCCACTTCACCCTTGTCGTTTTATTCGCCCTCACTTTCCGTTCGGCTCTTTTTTCTTCATGCCTTCTGCGTGCTTGTTCTTTTTGCAATCTGTTGCCATCATGTTTGAAACTGGGTAGGTTATCGTTGATAAGGATAATAATATGTAAAACTTTGATGCTGTCGATGATCCTCTTGAAAATCCTACTATTTTACACACTAAAAAGTTCCAGATTGGTAGCGGTAATATTATTGGGAAGGGAGTTATTCAAGATTTCTTTACTTGTGCCGGTGCTTTGCCCACCATGAGTGGATCTATCCTTCATAAAACTAGTAGTCTCACAGATGCTATATCTTTGCTCATAGTTGAACTCGAAAGACAATTTTTACATATGCATCCTTCCATACAAAGGATTTACCTTGAATTTTCTAATATTGAGCATTCTTGTGTCAAGCGATCAGCAACCATCTTTTTAGCTCATGAGTTCAGATTTATAATAAAAGAAGCCAATGAAATTTTTGCGCATTATAGGGTGGATGCTGGCCGTCCTCCCATAGAAGCGATCCTTTTCTATCAAGAAGACATTATGCGTTTACGATCTTTAGATCATGTTGCTTTCAATGAAAACCTTAGGGAAAAGGTTCCTATCGATGCTCTTGTTAATAGGATCTCTGAACTTAATGATAATTTTGCCATCCAGAACAATGGGCTAGGTTTTCCCCTTGAACAAAGGCTCATGACTTTTTGCCAAAAGAATGCTTATAATGATGCATTGATTGTGCAATATGAGGGGCCAAAGGAGGAACCAACACCTCCCGAGCTTGATCTTGGGGACTTTGTCCCATTAAATTTAGCCCTTTTGATTACTTTTTCTTTCCACAAAGGAAGCTTGCTGCTGAACATAGGGAGTATGAGATGAGCTTTCGCGATTTACCTTATCATTATCATGGCAATACCTAGATCTATCCTTGCTTTTATGCCTAGCTAGGGGCGTTAAACGATAGTGCTTGTTGGGAGGCAACCCAATTTTATTTTTATTCCTTGGTTTTTGTTCCTGTTTAGTAATAAATAATTTATCTAGTCTGTGTTTTGGTAGTGTTTTTTGTGTTTAATTAGTATTTGTGCCAAGTAGAACCGTTGGGAAGACTTGGCGAAAGTCTTTTTGATCTTGCTGTAAAAAACAGAAACTTTAGCACTCACGAGAATTGCTGACATTTTTTATTGGAGAGTGCTATTTAGTTAATTTTTTGTAGATGATTAATAGATAAATTCCTCACGTCCAGCAATTTATTTTAGAATTTTTGGGGTTCCATAAGTTTGCATTAGTTGCAGATTACTACAGACTGTTCTGTTTTTGACAGATTCTGTTTTTCGTGTGTTGTTTGCTTATTTTGATGAATCTATGGCTAGTAATAGAGTTTATAAACCATAGAGAAGTTAGAATACTGTAGGTTTAACACCAATATAAATAAAGAATGAGTTCATTACAGTACCTTGAAGTTGTGTTTTGTTTTCTTTCGCTAACGGAGTTCACGAGATTTTCTGTTAAGTTTTGTGTTGTGAAGTTTTCAAGTTTTGGGTAAAGATTTGATGGATTATGGAACAAGGAGTGGCAAGAGCCTAAGCTTGGGGATGCCCAAGGCACCCCAAGGTAAAATCCCCTCTTTTGTCTTCGTTCATCGGTAACTTTACTTGGAGGTATATTTTTATTCGCCACATGATATGAGTTTTTCTTGGAGCGTCTTGTATGATTTGAGTCTTTGCTTTTTAGTTTACCACAATCATCCTTGCTGTACACACCTTTTGAGAGAGACACACATGAATTGGAATTTATTAGAATACTCGATGTGCTTCACTTATATCTTTTGAGCTATATAGTTTTTGTTCTAGTGCTTCACTTATATCTTTTAGAGCACGGTGGTGGTTTTATTTTATATAAATAATTGATCTCTCATGCTTCACTTATATTATTTTGGGACTCCTTTAGAACAACATGGCAATTTGCTTTTCGGCATAATAAAAAGCTTTCATATAAGTGCATTGAATACTAAGAGAAGTTTGATACTTGATGATTGTTTTGAGATATGGAGATAGTGATATCAAAGTTGTGCTAATTGAGTAGTTGTGAATTTGATAAATACTTGTGTTGAATTTTTCAAGTCCCGTAGCATGCACATATGGTAAACGTTGTGTAACAAATTTGAAACATGAGGTGTTATTTTATTGTCTTCCTTATGAGTGGCAGTCGGGGACGAGCGATGGTCTTTTCCTACCAATCTATCCCCCTAGGAGCATGCACGTAATACTTGGTTTTTGATGACTTATAGATTTTTGCAATAAGTATGTGAGTTCTTTATGATTAATGTTGAGTCCATGGATTATACGCACTCTCACCCTTCCATCATTGCTAGCCTCTTCGGTACCGTGCATTGCCCTTTCTCACCTTGAGAGTTGGTGCAAACTTCGCCGGTGCATCCAAACCCCGTGATACGATACACTCTATCACACATAAACCTCCTTATATCTTCCTCAAAATAGCCACCATACCTACCTATTATGGCATTTCCATAGCCATTCCGAGATTTATTGCCATGCAACTTTCCACCGTTCCGTTTATTCTGACACGCATCATCATTGTCATATTGCCTTGCATGATCATGTAGTTGGCATCTTATTTGTGGCAAGGCCACCATTCATCATTCTTTCATACTTGTCACTCATGAGTCATTGCACATCCCGGTACACCGCCAGAGGCATTCATATAGAGTCATATCTTGTTCTAGTATCGAGTTGTAATCATTGAGTTGTAAATAAATAGAAGTGTGATGATCATCATTAATAGAGCATTGTCCCCCAAAAAAGAGAAAGTTCAAAAAAAAGAAGGCCCAAAAACATATAAATAAAAAGGGGCAATGCTACTATCCTTTTTTTCCACACTTGTGCTTCAAAGTAGCACCATGATCTTTATGATAGAGAGTATCTTGTTTTGTCATTTTCTTATACTAGTGGGAATTTTTCATTATAGAACTTGGCTTGTATATTCCAACAATGGGCCTCCTCAAGTGCCCTAAGTCTTTGTGAGCAAGCAAGTTGGATGCACACACACTTAGTTTCTTTTGTTGAGCTTTGATACATTTATAGCTCTAGTGCATCCATTGCATGGCAATCCCTACTCCTTGCATTGACATCAATTGATGGGCATCTCCCTAGCCCATTGATTAGCCACGTCAACGTGAGACTTTCTCCTTTTTGTCTTCTCAACATAACCCCCTTCATTATATTCTATTCCACCCATAGTGCTATATCTATGGCTCATGCTCATGTATTGCATGAAAGTTGAAAAAAGTTTGAGATTACTAAAGTATGAAACAATTGCTTGGCTTGTCATCGGGGTTGTGCATGATGAGAACATTCTTGTGTGACTAAAATGGAGCATGACCAAACTATATGATGTTGTAGGGATGAACTTTCTTTGGCCATGTTATTTTGAGAAGACATGATTGCTTAGTTAGTATGTTTGAAGTATTATTATTTTTATGTCAATATTAAACTTTTATCTTGAATCTTTTGGATATGAACATTCATGCCACGATAAAGAAAAATTACATTGAGAAATATGTTAGGAAGCATTCCACATCAAAAATTCTGTTTTTATCATTTACCTTCTCGAGGACGAGCATGAATTAGTGACAAAAAGTTCGTCGTAAAGGGTTACGTCAATGCAAGCTTTGACACTGATCCAGATGACTCTAAGTCTCAATCTGGATACATATTGAAAGTGGGAGCAATTAGCTAGAGTAGCTCCGTGCAGAGCTTTGTAGACATAGAAAATTTGCAAAATACATACGGCTCTGAATGTGGCAGACCCGTTGACTAAACTTCTCTCACAAGAAAAACATGATCACACCTTAGTACTCTTTGGGTGTTAATCACATAGAGATGTGAACTAGATTATTGACTCTAGTAAACCCTTTGGGTGTTAGTCACAAGGAGATGTGAACTAATCACATAAAGATGTGAACTATTGGTGTAAATCACATGACGATGTGAACTAGATTATTGACTCTAGTGCAAGTGGGAGACTGAAAGAAATATGACCTAGAGGCAATAATAAAGTTTTTATTTATATTTCCTTATATCATGATAAATGTTTATTATTCATGCTAGAATTGTATTGACCGGAAACTTAGTACATGTGTGAATACATAGACAAACAGAGTGTCCCTAGTATGCCTCTACTTGACTAGCTCGTTACTCAAAGATGGTTAAGTTTCCTAACCATAGACATGTGTTGTAATTTGATAAATGGGATCACATCATTAGAGAATGATGTGATGGACAAGACCCATCCGTTAGCTTAGCATAATGATCATATAGTTTTATTGCTATTGATTTCTTCATGACTTATACATATTCCATTGACCATGAGAATATGCAACTCCCGAATACCGGAGGAGCACTTTGTGTGCTATCAAACATCACAACGCAACTGGGTGATTATAAAGATGCTCTACAGGTGTCTCCGATGGTGTTTGTTGAGTTGGCATAGTCAAGATTAGGATTTGTCACTGCGTGTATCGAAGAGGTATCTCTGGGCCCTCTCGGTAATGCTCATCACTATAAGCCTTGCAAGCAATGTGACTAATGTGTTAGTTGTAGGGTGGTGTATTACAGAATGAGTAAAGAGACTTGCCGATAATGAGATTGAACTAGGTATGAGGATACCGACGATCGAATCTCGGGCAAGTAACATACCGATGACAAAGGGAATAACGTATGTTGTCATAAGGTTCGACCGATAAAGATCTTCGTAGAATATGTAGGAACCAATATGGGCATCCAGGTTTCGCTATTGGTTATTGACCAGAGAGGTGTCTCGGTCATGTCTACATAGTTTTCAAACCCGTAGGGTCTGCACGCTTAACATTCATTGACGATATAGTACTATATGAGTTATGTATGTTGGTGACCGAATGTTGTTCGGAGTCCCGGATGAGATCACGGACATGACAAGGAGCTTTGGAGGTAAATATTGATATATAGGATGATATGGTTCAGCCAAGGGGTGAATCCCACGAGGCTTTAGGTCGGTACAAAAGGATTTTTGCGGAGGCCAGGGGGCCAGACGCCGAGGCCCATGGCGTCTGGGCCAAATGCCAAGGACTGTGGCGTCTGGTCCTGGAAGTCTGAGTAGGACTCTCCCTTGCAGGCAAAACCAACTTTGAGGAGGATTTTACTCCAAGTTTCGACCCTAGGGCTCAACATATAATTAGGGGGGCAGGGCTAGCACCTGGAACACATCAAGAAACACCAAGCCATGTGCCGGCAACCCCGTCCCTCTGGTTTATCCTCTGTCACAGTTTCCATTGTGCTTGGTGAAGCCCTACGGAGATTGTTCTTCACCAACACCGTCACCACACCGTCGTGCTGCCGGAACTCATCTACTACTTCGCCCCTCTTGCTGGATCAAGAAGGCGAGGACGTCATCGAGCTGAACATGTGCTGAATACGGAGGTGCCGTACGTTCGGTACTTGATCGGGACGGATCGTGAAGGTGTACGAATACATCAGCAGCGTTGATAAACGCTTCCGCTTTTGGTCTACAAGGGTACGTTGTCAGATTTCGGGTTCCGGCAAAACCCTTGAGGTTCAAACACTAGCGTGCGCACAAAGATCTCTCCCCCTCTCTAGCTCACACACTCTACGATCTCACGGCCTAGCTCGATGAACCCAAAGAACATGAGACACAAGATTTATACTGGTTCGGGCCACCGTTGTGGTGTAATACCCTACTCCAGTGTGGTGTGGTGGATTGCCTCTTGGGCTGAGGATGAACATTTACAAGGGAAGAACAGCCTCGCGAGGAGAGGTGTTCTTGTGCTTGGTGAACTTGAGTGGTTGGGGTGCTATGGATTTGATCTAGGTCCGAATCAGATTGCCTCCTATGGTGGTGGCTAGTCTTATTTATAGATGCCCTGGTCCTCTTCCAAAATATTGAGCGGGAAGGGATCCCACAACGGCCAAATTCGAAGGGAGACAACTAGTACAAGCTATCCTGACAAAAGTAGTCTTTGCCTGCCAAAGGCTCTGGTGGTGACGCCTGCTACCTCTTGAGCACTGCGTTGGATTTCCTTGAAGAGGAAAGGATGATGCAGCAAAGTAGCATAAGTATTTCCCTCAGTTTTTGAGAACCAAGGTATCAATCCAGTAGGAGGTCACGTGCGAAGTCCCTAGTACCTGCACAAAACAAATAGCTCCTAGCAACCAATGCGATAAGGGGTTGTCAATCCCTTCACGGTAACTTACGAGAGTGAGATCTGAAGATATGATAAGATAATATTTTTGGTATTTTTGTGATAAAGATGCAAAGTAAAATAAAAGCAAAGTAAAAAGCAAAGGAAATAACTATGTATTGGAAGATTAATATGATGAAGATAGACCAGGGGGCCATAGGTTTCACTAGTGGCTTCTCTCAAGAGCATACGTATTTTACGGTGGGTGAACGAATTACTGTTGAGCAATTGACAGAATTGAGCATAGTTATGAGAATATCTAGGTATGATCATGCATATAGGCATCACGTTCGAAACAAGTAGACCGACTCCTGCCTGCATCTACTACTATTACTCCACTCATCAACCGCTATCCAGCATGCATCTAGAGTATTAAGTTCATGAAAACAGAGTAACGCCTTAAGCAAGATGACATGATGTAGAGGGATAAATTCATGCAATATGATAAAAACCCCATCTTGTTATCCTCGATGGCAACAATACAATACGTGCCTTGCTGACCCTACTGTCACTGGGAAATGACACCGCAAGATTGAACCCAAAGCTAAGCACTCCTCCCATTGCAAGAAAGATCAATCTAGTAGGCCAAACCAAACTGATAATTCGAAGAGACTTGCAAAGATAACCAATCATACATAAAAGAATTCAGAGAAGATTCAAATATTGTTCATAGATAATCTTGATCATAAACCCACAATTCATCGGTCTCAACAAACACACCGCAAAAAGAATATTACATCGAATAGATCTCCAGAAGAGAGGGGGAGACCATTGTATTGAGATCCAAAAAGAGAGAAGAAGCCATCTAGCTAATAACTATGGACCCGAAGGTCTGAGGTAAACTACTCACACTTCATCGGAGAGGCTATGGTGTTGATGTAGAAGCCCTCCGTGACGGATACCCCCTCCGGCGGAGCTCCGGAACATGCCCCAAGATGGGATCTCGTGGATACAGGAAGTTACGGCGGTGGAATTAGGGTTTTGCTCCGTATCTGATCGTTTGGGGGTACGTAGGTATATATATAGGAGGAAGGAGTACGTCGGTGGAGCATCAAGGGGACCACGAGGGTGGAGGGCGCACCTGGGAGGGGGGGGTAGGCGCGCCCCCTACCTCGTGGCATCCTCCTTCATTTCTTGACGTAGGGTCCAAGTCTCCTGGATCATGTTTGGTGAGAAAATCACGTTCCTGAAGGTTTCATTCCGTTTGGACTCCGTTTGATATTCCTTTTCTTCAAAACCCTAAAATAGGCAAAAAACAACAATTCTGGGCTGGGCCACCGGTTAATAGGTTAGTCCCAAAAATAATATAAAAGTGGATAATAAAGCCCAATAATGTCCAAAACAGTAGATAATATAGCATGGAGCAATCAAAATTATAGATACGTTGGAGACGTATCAAGCATCCCCAAGCTTAATTCCTGCTCGTCCTAGAGTAGGTAAATGATAAAAACAGAATTTTTGATGCGGAGTGCTACTTGGCATAATTTTAATGTAATTCTTCTTAATTGTGGTATGAATATTAAGATCCGAAAGATTCAAGATAGAAGTTTAATATTGACATAAAAATAATAATACTTCAAGCATACTAACAAAGCAATCATGTCTTCTCAAAATAACATGGCAAAAGAAAGTTATCCCTACAAAATCATATGGTCTGGCTATGCCCTATCTCCACCACACAAAATATTTAAATCATGCACAACCCCGATGACAAGCCAAGCAATTGTTTCATACTTTTGATATTCTCAAACTTTTTCAATCTTCATGCAATACATGAGCGTGAGCCATGGATATAGCACTATATGTGGAATAGAATGGTGGTTGTGGAGAAGACAAAAAGGGAGAAGATAGTCTCACATCAACTAGGCGTATCAATGGGCTATGGAGATGCCCATCAATAGATATCAATGTGAGTGAGTAGGGATTGCCAAGCAACAGATGCACTAGAGCTATAAGTATATGAAAGCTCAACAAAAGAAACTAAGTGGGTGTGCATCCAACTTGCTTGCTCATGAAGACCTAGGGCATTTTGAGGAAGCCCATCATTGGAATATACAAGCCAAGTTCTATAATGAAAAATTCCCACTAGTATATGAAAGTGACGAAATGAGAGACTCTCTATCATGAATATCATGGTGCTACTTTGAAGCACAAGTGTGGTAAAGGATGGCAACATTGTCCCTTCTCTCTTTTTCTCTCATTTTTTTTATTTTTTTATTTTTTATTTGGGCCTTTTCCCTCTTTTTTATTGCCCCTTTTCTTTCTCTCTTTTTTTATTTTTTATTTTTTTTATTTTTCGTCCGGAGTGTCATCTCGACTTGTGGGGGAATCATAGTCTCCATCATCCTTTCCTCACTGGGACAATGCTCTAATAATGATGATCATCACACTTTTATTTTCTTACAACTCAACAATTACAACTCAATACTTAGAACAAAATATGACTCTATATGAATGCCTCCGGCGGTGTACCGGGATATGCAATGAATCAAGAGTGACATGTATGAAAGAATTATGAATGGTGGCTTTGCCACAAATACGATGTCAACTACATGATCATGCTAAGCAATATGACAATGATGGAGTGTGTCATAATAAACGGAACGGTGGAAAGTTGCATGGCAATATATCTCGGAATGGCTATGGAAATGCCATAATAGGTAGGTATGGTGGCTGTTTTGAGGAAGGTATATGGTGGGTGTATGATACCGGTGAAAGGTGCACGGTATTAGAGAGACTAGCAATGGTGGAAGGAAGAAAGTGCGTATAATCCATGGACTCAACATTAGTCATAAAGAACTCATATACTTATTGCAAAAATCTACAAGTTATCAAAGCAAAGTATTACGCGCATGCTCCTAGGGGGATAGATTGGTAGGAAAAGACCATCGCTCGTCCCCGACCGCCACTCATAAGGAAGACAATCAAAAAATAAATCATGCTCCGACTTCATCACATAACGGTTCACCATACGTGCATGCTACGGGAATCACAAACTTTAACACAAGTATTTCTCAAATTCAGAACTACGCAACTAGCACAACTTTAATACCACCATCTTCATATCTCAAAACAATTATCAAGCATCAAACTTCTCATAGCATTCAACACACTCATAAGAAAGTTTTTACTATTCTTGAATACCAAGCATATTAGGATTATTTAAACAAATTACCATGCTATTTAAGACTCTCAAAATAATCTAAGTGAAGCATGAGAGATCAATAGTTTCTATAAAACATATCCACCACCATGCTCTAAAAGATATAAGTGAAGTACTAGAGCAAAACTATATAACTCAAATGATATAAGCGAAGCACATAGAGTATTCTTAACAAATTCCAAATCATGTCTGGCTCTCTCAAAAGGTGTGTACAGCAAGGATGATTGTGGTAAACTAAAAAGGAAAGACTCAAATCATACAAGACGCTCCAAGCAAAACACATATCATGTGGTGAATAAAAATATAGCTCCAAGTAAAGTTACCGGTCGAAGTAGACGAAAGAGGGGATGCCTTCCGGGGCATCCCCAAGCTTTGGCTTTTGGGTGTCCTTAGATTATATTGGGGGTGCCATGGGAAACCCCAAGCTTAGGCTCTTGCCACTCCTTGTTCCATAATCCATCAAATATTTACCCAAAACTTGAAAACTTCACAACACAAAACTTAAAGTAGAAAATCTCATGAGCTCCGTTAGCGATAGAAAACAAAAGACCACTTCAAGGTACTGTAATTAACTCATTCTTTATTTATATTGGTGTTAAACCTACTGTATTCCAACTTCTCTATGGTTTATAAACTATTCTACTAGCCATAGATTCATCAAAATAAGCAAACAACACATGAAAAACAGAATCTGTCAAAAACAGAACAGTCTGTAGTAATCTGTAGCTAACGCAAGATCTGGAACCCCAAAAATTCTAAAATAAATTTCTGGACGTGAGGAATTTATATTTTAATCATCTGCAAAAATAATTAACTAAATATGACTTTCCAAATAAAAATGGCAGCAGTTCTCATGAGCGCTAAAGTTTCTGTTTTTTACAGCAAGATATCAAGACTTTCCCCAAGTCTTCCCAACGGTTCTACTTGGCACAAACACTAATTAAACACAAAAAACACAACCAAAACAGAGTCTAGGTAAATTATTTATTACTAAACTGGAGCAAAAAGCAAGGAATAAAAATAAAATTGGGTTTCCTCCCAACAAGCGCTATCGTTTAACGCCCCTAGCTAGGCATAAAAAGCAAGGATAGATCTAGGTATTGCCATAATAGTAAGATAGATCATTAAAACTCGTTTCATATTCTCTACGTTCGGCAGCAAGTTTTCTTTGAGGCAAGCAAAAGTAATCAAAATGGCTAAATTTAATGGGTCAGAAGTCCCCAAGATCAACCTTGGGAGGTATAGGTTCCTCCTTTGGTCCTTCGTATTGCACAACCAATTCATCATTATAAGCATTCTTTTGACAGAACTTTGTGAGCCTATATTCAAGAGAATATCCTACTTCATTATTTCGAATGGCCAAATCATCATTAAGTTCAGAAATTCTATTAACTAAAACATTGGTAGGAACCCTTTTTCTAAGATTTTCATTGAAAGCAACATAGTCTAGAGATTGAAAACGCATTATTTCTTCTCACTACAAAAAAAGACACATCCGTGACATTTTGGGCCGAACGAAATTTTTTTCTGTCATACATATGACACTTCTATGACGATAATTGTGACAAAACCCGGTATCATCATTGATGTGGTGGGCACCTACTTCTATGACAAAAAATCATGACAGAAAATGGGCTTTTCGTCCTGGGCGGGCCAGAGACGCAGCTGCATGACATTCTTTGGGCCGTCCATGACGGAAAAAACTGTGGTAGAAGCAAGGGGGGGGGGAATTTCGGGGAGTTCCCGGTTACGGTGGGAGGCCGGGGGCCGAGCGATGCGCGTTTCTCTCGTACACGTACACGCGTGTGTGCGAGGCGTTGGCTCTAACTGAACTCGAGCGAGGCGTTGGGCTCTAACTGAACCGGAGCGATTGCACTGCAGGCTACGCGTTACTGAACCCGAGCGATCGATCGATGGCTGTTAACTGAACCCGATCGAGCGATTCCTTTTCTACTGCTGCTAACTGAAGCCGATTGATGCCGCCTCTGGATGAATAGTGAGCGTTGCAGGGGGGGGGTTGGATGAAAAGTTCCCGGTGGGGTGGATGAACAGGACCCCGTGGTGTTGCCTCTGGATGAACAGGACCCCGATCGATCGAGCCGGTTGGGGCTGGATGAACAGGACCCCGTGGAGGGCTGGATGAACAGGACCACCCCGTGGAGGGCAAGATGAACAGTTGACGGTGGAGGGCAGGATGAATAGTAGCCCGTGGAGGGGTGGTTGAACAGGAGCCCGTGGAGAGGGCTGGTTGAACAGTAGCCGGTGGAGTAGCGCGCGGTGGAGGCTGGATGAACAGGAGCCCGTGGATGAACAGTCGCAGGTGGAGGCTGGAGGAGGTCGACGGTGGATGAACAGTAGCTCGTGGAGGCTAGAGGGGGTCGACGGTGGAGATGAACAGTATCCGCTGGAGTCCCGTTTTGCGGTACGCCACACCCCTCCCGATGAACAGGACCCCTGTTTCAACCATAGCGCTCCAACACAAGTCCGTTTCGTCCGTTTTGCGGTACACCACACCCCTCCCGATCAACAGGACCCCGTTTCGAACGTAGGCGGTCCGTTTCCTCCGTTGTGTGGTACGCCAGGCCTTGTTTCCATCGCCTGTTCCGTCCAAGCCCTCCCGATGAACACGACACATTCTGTTGCCTCCCCATGAACACGATGACGACGTTGTTTCTCCGTTCTGACCCAGCAATGTACACGATCCCTGGCCGTACGTATGCACGAGTAGGCGTTCGAGACCCCGCCCTTATGTACACATACGTGGCCGTATTTTCTTTCTTGCACCCTGGGCACTGTACGTATGTGTACATGCTACGTGCGCGCCTCTACTACGACACGTGCGCGCCTCTACATCGACCAGTATGTATGTACACGTTCACGACCAGAATGACAACGCTACGTACGCTTCGACCAGGTGGGTCCCGACTATCAGGCACTTCCTTGCCTGCGAAGATGTAGCTGGTGGGTCCCAGCAGTCAGGGGGCGTATCATTTTTTTGCCCGGACGCACTTCCTTGCGTGCGAAGATGTAGCTGGTGGGTCCCAGCAGTCAGGGGGAAATGTATTTTTTCATGAAATACAGTGGCCCGTCCGGTGGGTCCCAGCTGTCTGGTGGAGGAATCATTATTTTCCGCGTAATAAGGAGGCACTTCCTTGCTGCGGCCGTGGACCCAGCCGTCATCCTCTCCACGTACAGTCCACGTCCGATGGAAGTCGTTGCTTGACCACGTTGACCACGCCGCGCCGAGAGCACAAGGGCGGTGGACGATGGCGAGGCCTTGGAAGGGGACGACACGGAGGCAGGGAAGACTCGGCAGTTGTTTCCCATGCGGAGGGGAGTACGATTGTATGAGGGTTTACTAGTTCGTCTGCCGTCGCTAGAGAATAACAGCAGGCGTGGGTGAGTAGAGGGATGGCTAGGCCAGCGATGGGAGTACGGTCGGGCGGTGAGGCTTGCGCGGCAGCACAGCCGGCCGCGAGGAGGAGGGAGCAGGCAGTCCCGCCGGCCCTTGTTTGAGCGGCTGGAGTAGGAAGAGCAGAGATTAAAGAAGCACGACGGCCATTGTATGGACATCCGATAGTCAGTGCTTGTGCGTCAACCTTTTTTTAGGAAAGCCTCAAATCTGTGGAAAACAACATACAACCCATCCGCCATTATTTCTAATAATTTACAGCCCATTTGCTAATTCTTAAGGTTTTTTTTGGAGCCCATATTCTTTTTGTTAGCATTACAGCCCATATTGTGGCAACGGTTAAAAAATTATACGAAATTTTGCATATTTCAGTGCGGTCCGAACTGTTTTTAATCCCGAAATTTTGACTCACATTCAAACTGATTTTAAAAATAAATGTATATCAATATAAAATCTAACAAATTCTCCACGCATAAAAATTAATGTAATTTAAAATCTTGAAATGAAAAAAAGATATTTGAAACTAATTGCCGGTTTGATGTGCTTTAAAAATGTACAACCTATTTCTCATTACTGATGGGCCATTTTCTCGGCCAGCCGAATGAAAGCTCTCCTCATCTTGAAAGATTTGCAGCCCAACATGCCTGATAAAGAGACTTACTTGGCAAATCACAAAAAAACTATGCTGTGGCCGTGGACCCAGCTGTCAGCCTCTCCACGTACAGTACTCTTCCGATGGAAGTCGTTCCTTGACCACGTTGACCACGCCGCGCGGAGAGCACCACGTCGGTAGACGACGGCGAGGCCTAGGAAGGGGACGACATGGCAGTGGAAGCCCGTGCGGAGAGGACTACGAGGGTTCACTGGTTCGGCTGCAGTGTGAGGCTGCCGTCGCCGCAGGGCTTGGCCAGCGGTGGGAATAGTAGGGGGCGATGTGGCCTCTACGGCAGCATAGCCGGCCACGGGAGGCAGGAGCATGCGGCACGACCGACGCTGCTTTGGGCGGCTGGAGCAAGAAGAACAGAGGTTGAGGAAGCATTACAGCTGTTGGATGGACATCGTACGGTCACTAGAGCTAGAATCGTTCATATTGAGTAAGTTGACAAAGCCCTTCGTCCCCGTCAACTTAGTAGGTCCACAAGTCAGCCTCCCAGCAAGGTGGGTCCCAGCTAGCCGGGGGAGTATTCATTTTTTTGTGCGTAATAAGGAGGCACTTCCGGTGGGTCCGAGCTGACAGCGGGGGGAACATTTTTTTCATGAAATACGGTGGCCCGTCCGGTGGGTCCCAGCTGTCAGGGGGAAACGATTTTTTTCGCAAAATACTGGTGGCCCGTCCGGTGGGTCCCTGCTGTCAGGTGGAGGAATCATTATTTTCCGCGTAATAAGGAGGCACTTCCTTGATGCCGCCGTGGACCCAGCAGTCAGCCTCTCCACGTACAGTCCACGTCCGATGGAAGTCGTTCCTTCCACATTGACCACGCCGCGCCGAGAGCACCAGGGTGGTGGACGACGGTGAGGCCTAGGAAGGGGACGACGCGGAGCCGGTGAAGACGTGGCAGTGGATGCCCACGCGGAGAGGAGTATGAGGGTTCACTCATTCGGCTATGGTGTGAGGCTGCCGTCGCCGCAGGGCCTGGCCAGCGGCGGGAATAGTAGGGGGCGGTGAGGCCTCCACGGCAGCACAGCCGGCCACGGGAGGCAGGAGCAGGCGGCACGACCGACGCTGCTTTGGGCGGCTGGAGCAAGAAGACCAGAGGTTGAAGAAGCACTACGGCCATTGGATGGACATCATACAGTCACTGCAGCTAGAATCGTTTATATTGACTAAGTTGATAAAGCCCTTGGTACCACAACTTAGTAGGCCCACAGGTCAGCTTCCAAAACAGTGCGCCCCAGATGTCAGGGGGAGGAATCATTTTTTGGGCGGGTGAAGCTAGAATATCTGAGATTGAAGAAGAAGCACGACATCTGTTGGATAGACATCCAACGGCCACTGCTGCTAGAACCGTGTGTTGACTATTAGTTGACAAAGCCTTGCATACGCGTCAACTCTATTTTTTAGGGGACGCGTCAACTTAATAAGGCCAGAAGTGTGTGGTAGAGAACTTATAGCCCATTTGAGATTTGTAAGAATGTGTAGCCCATTTTTGAATTCTAATGGAATTTACTACAGCCCATTTACAGTTTGTTAAAAGTACAGCCCATTTCAACCAACCGTTCAAAACAGAATTCAATAAAATTTCCCACATTTTGATGGGATCCGAAATATTTTTATCCCGAAATTTCTAGTCAGATTAAATACAATTTCAATATAAATTTATATTACGTAAAAATTCAATGAAACATTGCGCTCGCAACAATTAATGAAATTAAAATTTTCAATATCCAAAAGTAATATTTTATAAAGTAATCACGTGTTTGGTGCATTTTTTTATAGTTACTGCCCAGTTTTTATAATTACATCCCATTTATTATTTCCTAAAGCCCATTTTCTTGTTAAGCCTAATGCGTCCCTCCTAGGAAAGATTTGCAGCCCAGCGGGGCGGAGAATAACAACTTGACCTTGCGTGGGTATTCCTAAAAAAGTATAGCTGGGCTAGCCATATTCAGCTTGAAAAAAAATTAATATCTGGGCTGGATATCTGGCCTGGGCTAGACGGGCCACAGCCCGCCTAGTTAATACTTGCAGCGATGTTTTCGTTGTTGTTCAGAGGAGAAAAATTAATATCTGGGCTAAACATCGGAAAACTCTATAGTGCTCACACCTCAAAAACACAAATACTGCTCGAGCTGCTTGGTCCCAGCTATGGGCCGCTTCTTGTGCAATTCTCTCGTTTATTGACTAGTACTACATAGGTTGACAATGGTGTGGGACCGTGATGTCAGGAAACTAGGGGGAAGCAAAATAAATAACTCCAGCGAGCGCTTCCACTCTGCCTCGTTGTCTCCCGTGGAAACCCCTTTCCTCCCTTTTTTTGCTCGGGCAAGGACCAATGCGTGCAGCACGTCCATGCGGTTATTAGGCAAGAAATAAAAGCGCTTTGCATTATATGAATTACGATGGCCTGCATGAGTAGCTAATAAGGCATCCTCTTAACTGCTGTGATTAAATGTTGTGTTTAGAAGAGAGAAATATTCTTCTTTTCCACCAATCTGCTTGCACCTAGGTCGTGATGCACCTTCTAATACGACTTATTCACCTAGACATAGGGAGTATAGTTTTATACATATATATATATATATATATAATAAGGAGGCACTTGCGTACGTAGGCTATGGACCTGGTGGTTCTCCATTGTCATCCTCTCCAAGTAAAGTCATCTCCTCGCCCGCGCGCGCTTTCCGCCCGAAACAGTCAATGCCGCCCGCCCCGCTTCCCGGTGCAGGCGATTGCTCCGCCTTCAAACGACACAAGTGACGTCCGTCTGTCCATCTGCCACCCACATTAATGATATGCGGTTGCCGAGGTGGCTATTCCAGCGCCACACGTCCGTACCTCCGCCCGCCCACCATTGCTATATAAACTGCTACGCCGGCCATAGCTGCAGTCCTCCGCATCCGTTCCCTTTCTCCTGTCCACACCACTACTGCCCACCATGGCTTCCTCGCGCTCCAGCGCTCTTCGGGACAGGCGGACGACAGACCACAAGGAGATGGCAGCCATTGCTGCCGACCGGCTGGCCGGCAGGCAGCCGGAGGACGACGATGTCCCAATGGAGAACATGGTAGTCGACGATCCGGCGCCAACCCCCTCCTCCACGCCATCCTCGCCGGTGCATTGCACCATGACCATCGGCGAGGCCCGTGCCCAATATATGGACAGTGTGAGGCAGATGCGTCAGGAGCGATTCCGGGAGGCGCAGGCCGACGCCGCCTACAACCACCATCTCCTCCAGGAGCATCTGCAGGTGGAGGAGCAGATCGCCGCGGAGCGGGCGGAGCAGGAGGCGCTGCTCGACTCGTACCGCTCAGCCCGCAAGGGCCGCCTCGAGCGGTGGCGGGAGCGCATGCTGGTGGCGGAGGCTGCGGCCGCCTACAAAGAGGCTAGCAAAGAGGGCGATGAAGTGGGCGAGGCGTTGTTTGGCGAGACCGAGGGCGAGGCAGAGGACAATGCCGGCTCCAACGAGTCGCCGCTCCACTGGCGTCGACGAGGCCCTGCTCCGCCGAGGCCCCGTGGCGCCAACAACGAGGCAGAGGACACCGCCGGCTCCGCCAAGGCCCCGCCCCACCAACAACGAGGCAGAGGACATCGCCGGCTCAGCTGAGGCCCCACCCTACCGGCAACACGGGGGAGGATTTCCACCCCTCCGCTGAGGCGCCACCCGCCGGCAACGAGAAAGAGGACATCGCTGGCTCCGCCGAGGCCCCGCCCCGCTGCCAACGAGGCCGCGCCACACAGAAAACGAGGAAGAGTAGAACACGGTAGGTCGCCGCCGCTTGGGTCCAAGTAAGGCCACCACGGCTACCCTCCTATTGAAGCCAAGCTAGGCGAGTTGACCATTGACAGCCGGTTAGCTTCTTGGCGGCAACGTGGAGTCGCGGAGTTCTGCTGGAGAATAACGCTGCTTCTACTTAACTGCTGGTGCAGTTGGCTGACTGACACGTGGGCCCAACAGGCCACATGTCAGTTACGCACCTGCACCTGCAGTTAAGTCACTGAAGCTTCTGTTCGGCTCAGTGGGACACAGGTGGGTAGCTTCAGTTAATTAATTATACCTCCAGCGCACCCCTTTTTAGTTGAAGAATGTATGAAATGTAATGAAATCTGGCATGTTTATATGAAATCCGACCGTGTATGAATGAATTTATTTCGATTAGTTCGAATTCCTGTATCACTGGCATCGGATGAACATGCAAAACAATATGTACTAGCATTATTCCCAGGGTGATCACCTCGTTTGCAGCAGTTTCACATGTACTCCCTCCGGTCCTTTCTAGTCTGCATACAAGTTTTGTCTGCAGTCAAAGTATCTCTACTTTGACCAATCTTATACAAAAAAGTATGCACTTTCACAATGTGCGAAGTAAAAAGGAACAGAAGGAGTACAAAGAGTTTGAGCAGGTTTTTAGCATTTCTGTACATTGCAATCAAGCACACAGGCCTGACAATTCATAGAGAACATTCAAAACAATCGATGATTATGCATCTCAGTGACTCACATGTCAGAGGCAATATTTACTTCACAACTAAAGAATAAAGAAAAAATTGATCGACGCTGCTGACAGCAAGGGCGTCCCATTCGAAATATCAAACGCATGTCTTGCTAAAATCAATGAGCAAAATTTGACAAGGTTGTCCCATTCCAAAATACCAAATGCCTATGATTGTGGAATGGGCAGGGTTTGCCATCAGTTCGGACATTGACATGGCACCTCGTGCTAAATAAACCAGCTGCTCTTTTTGTGCAGTTCCACCAAAATCAAGCAAATTCGCGTGTAGCTTGTATGATTTCGCCCTTATATGTGGCAACGCCTTGAACTTATCGGCACCTCCTTTCTTGTGGTGGAAATGAATGATTCGATGTATTCATGAACATTTTGTGCAGTTCCCATTGAAATCAAGCTGAGCACCCTTGTTTGCACAAATACAAAAAAGTGATTAGTATAGAGCAAACTTTACTATGAATTGACAGTTTCAACAGGCACATACATGGTCCATGTAGAGCACACTTTTAGAAAAATGGAACTCACCAGAAAGAATCCTAGAACAACATTGTACTCGCGCATCACAACAAAAAAATGGAGATTTTGTCAGTCCTTCTGAGCTGAAGTTACTTTGGTCTTGTGGGGAGTAATGTAACCATCCTTCAACTGCTCCTTCTAATGATAAGATAGATAGGGCTTCTTCATCCTGGCATAACCGGAACTAGTCACTTCACATACTCCATATTCTTCTTCAAAGGAAGATGATCCTGTTGTGCAAAGACAAGAGGACTACTAAATGCTAGCATCACTGTTTGCTCGAAAAAAGGAAAGGAAATATTTAAAACAGCACAGATGAAGCACTTCTCAAGGATAATGCCACTTTTTCATGACAGCACCGGGAGTTGATTTTTGTTTTTCTTCCCCTTGTTCGTCCCCTTCATCACTTGGTTCAATAGCAAACAAGCTTCGCCTTCAATGTAAGATTTGGCATGTCAATTAGGGAGCACAAGTATAGTACTAAACTTAATTTTCTGATGAAAGTGGCAAAATACAGGCCAGCAGTTGTGAAATATCCTTATCTTACCTCAATGGGATATTACGGTGCACGTACAGATTGGAAGTCTTGTCTCCATTTGTGCAGTTCACTAAAATCAAGCAACATTATCGTACAATTAGCACAACATATGAATGCACACTGTAGAATCATGTGAAAGAAGGCTAGTACTAACCTCTCATGATGCGGAATTCAAACAACTCACAAGAAGAAGATCTGAACCAAATTCGCCTTAACGGATAGGAAGTAAGATCTCCTCTTGTGCAGTTCCACTAAGATCAAGCAATCAAGCAACGTTGTCGATGTGACATTTTGGTTGAACTGCACAAAACACTCTTAAAACAAAAGTGTTTTGTGCAGTGCAACAAAAGGTCACAATGGCAACGAGGTGAAGTAGATAACCCTGTTTACACAGAGGTGCAAAGGAAACAATTAGTGGTCAATAACGGTGGATGACACAGAAGCCAACAAAAAGAAGCATCTACCTTATCTAAATGGGAAAGAAAGCAAGACAGTAGCATTTCTCAAACGGTGGCATTGATTAATATTAACATAGAGATTATATTAACAATAAAATTCATTAAACATGTAATTTGCTTTTAACTGTGGCATCGCATCAATTTTCCAGCGGCATTATTAGAGGGTGTTTGTTTACAGGGACATTTTGGTGTAGGGACTAAAAAAACTCCGTGTCAGTCCCATCTAAACCAAATAGGAGGGACTTTTAGGGACTAAAAGTGGGCATTTGGGACTAAAGAAAGAAGACCCCGAGGGAGTCTTTTTGGGACTTTTTCCAATAGTTGCCCCTGCCACGCATCGCACCTTGTCTCTATTAGTTCATTACTAGGGGTAACATGGTCTTTTAGCATGTCATTTAATAACCTCTAGTCCATGTTTAGTCCTTGGAACCCAGCAGGTAGGGACTAGGGAGTTTTTAACCAAACAGGGCCTTAGATTAACAACAGCTAATGAGTTGCACTGGACAGTGGACGCACCAGCACCATGTGCATCTACCGATGTACTGTGGTCATGCACAGTCTGTTGCAACAAAGAACAAGCAACCAAGGAGCATATTTGTGTTGGTCCCAGTTTTGTTATCTTTAGACGCCTTTCCCTACGTGAGCGCAGCAAATCTAGTCCTGCTCAAACTCTACAGCCTTGTCCCTTCCTTTTCCTTTTTGAACTAGTACTTTCGCCCCTTCCTTTCCTATTTGAACCACGTCCTAGATATATGCGATACAACTTTCCCCACTACTTTCCCCCATTCCTTTCCTCTTTGAACCACGTCCTAGATTAATGCTATACAACTTTCCCCCTTCATTTCCTCTTTGAACCACGTCCTAGATTCACGCTATATACAGCTTTTCCCACTACTTTCACCCACTCCTTTCCTCTTTGAACCACGTCCTAGATTCGTGGTATACATGCAGCTAGAGCAATGCATGTGGAGTAAGTAAATTATACCTTAAGGTTCTTGGGGCGTGGTTCGGTGGGCGACGGGACGGCGGCGAAGAAGAAGGGGTCGGAGGCCCTCCCACGCCGCCGCTGGGTGGAAAGTGAACAGCTGCGCCGGTAGTCCCTCGCCGACGACGACAGTGTTAAGCCTCCTTCCCTTCCCGGCGGACGGATCCTGCCGGCTCTTTGAGCAGCAGTGAGGAGAGAGAGAGGCCAATGAAGTCTTGTTTAGATCTGGAGAGGGTGAGAGAGTGTGAAGAGAGCAACTACAAGCGCCGAGGCTCCAGCGGGAGAGGGCGAGAGAGTGAGCGAACAGGCTAACCAGCTACACAACCCTCCCGTTATGTTCAACGAGAGGGAAATAACCTTTTATACATTCCTGCATTCGTGTGACAAGCATGCCGTGTGTTTTTGTGTGTGTGGGAGTCATTGGGATTTCAATCATAATCGTGTCATGTGGTTTTGGTGGTAATACTATCCACAGTGATGCCGAAATAATGTAGCCTTAGTCACCTTACCTCTCTCCACGTAGTACGTTGGGTCCCACCAGTCAGAGGGTGAACAAACAAATTAATAAGAAAAATTAAAAGTGCTAGCAGTGTATCTTACCTCACACATCTCGCTACTGCTCGGGAACACTGTCCAATTGATCCCTCTGTTCGCTCACGTATTATTTTAAGTGAATCCTTATTATAACATGCACACAAATTTTGGCCACTTGTATTCGACTTAAGTCAGTGTGCCACCGTATCTCGTATACTTACTACTCCCTCCGTCTAGGTGTAATAAGTCACGTTAGAAGGTGCAACGGGACCAAGGTGCGTGCGTGTGCATGTGTGTGTGTGTGTTAGAGAGAGCAACAGATCGACCTACTCCTACAGAGAGATGTTGTGTAGTGTACAATTTTAGCCGCGAGAGTCGGTGCATCCTCTCGTTTCCGGGCGTGTCCGGTAGGGACATGTAGACAGCTTCCACGCCCGCTCCTGACCAGCCTGGCCCACCCAAAGCCCCTCCATTTCCAGTGCGTGCTTCCCGCCCGAAACGGTCAGCGCCGCTCCAAAGAATCGGTGCCGCATTCATGCCTGGGCAGAGCGGACGCGACCTCTCACTGGCGCAAGAGTGATGGTTGCTTCGTCCGTCCAACTTACTCCTGGGTCTATGTGATTTGACGGCTCATTGGTCTTTATTACTGAGGTGGTAGGACTGCTGGATGTCCCACGCTTTCGGCGAAAGGAGGTATACTACTACTACTAGATTACAATTTTCTCCATTCTTACAGCGGAGGCGTGCAAGGGCAGTGAAAACACGCAGGCTCAGTGATTACATGGCCCACCTCACACTACTATCACTGTGCGACACCTAACTCTTTACATAGTACTCCCTCGGTTCCTAAATATTACTAGATGAGTCCCCGCGCGTTGGCGCGGAACAGCGGTATATCTCTCTGCGCAAAATTATCGATTTCATAGAACAAAAAAACTCTATAACGGCATGACAAATGTGGTAGCCGAACTAAATAAACTCCCATCATCATTTAGATCATCCCACGTAAGGAAAAAAGATCAGCCAACTCCTGAACTCCTACTGCATAATGGGATTATATTTTTGTTTTTGACATGTTAATGGGACTTAAAAGGTCACTTACATGCATGCTACCGGTGCATGCTTGCATGCAGACATGTTGATGTGATTTAAAACCCACTCACATGCATGTGGCACGGTATTTCTGCATGCTTGCATGTGGCTTAGTGCGGAGCCTCTCAACGTCAAGATCAGACGGCTATTTTGGACTGATTTACTTCATCTAACGGCTACATCAATTTTGATGACGTGGCTCAAGGAGAGGATAGAGAATTCCTAGTAGTGGGGGCTAGCTATTACTAGTAGATATAAGTCTTTGTAGAGATTCCACTACATACGGAACAGAATGAATGAATCTACACTTAAAATGCATCTATATACATCCGCATGTGGTTCATGGTGCAATATCTACAAAGACTTATATTTAGGAACGGGGGAAGTACTAGTATAGTACGTACTATAATTTATCAGCGAGATAAATTTGTACAATGCTATGAAGCTTCCAACGTCTGTTACATGTATCTTGCGTCCAAGGTTGCCCGTTGCAACATTTCATCAAATACAAAGGAGACTAACATGCATGCTATTGCATCTCAATGATTGACAGATCATAGCAAATATGTACTCCCTCCATTCCAAAATAAGTTTCTCAACTTTGTGCAAACTTTAGTACAAAGTTGTACTACTACTAAAGTTGACAATTATTTTGGAACAGAGGCAGCTAAAGAAAAAAACGATCCATGCAGTCCCTAGCCCTTGAACCGTGAACCCTGACCAGGATTCAATTTGCTGGCAACGTTCGAGCTTCCTAATAAATGAAGTTTGCAACCTTTTGACCATCGGATCATTTTGTGCAGTTTCACCAAAATCGAGATGAGCATCCCCGTGGCAAAGAAATTGAACAAGAGTGATTAGAATAAGATTACTGGGACTAGTTGATGAGACATAAACTCATCACAAATACAGTACGTAGAAGCCAGTAGAGGTATGTGCGGGGTAAAGAAGTAGAGAAATATCCACAGGGAGTGATGTGGGCAGCTGGAGCAGTGGTGCAAGCTGGCTGTAAAGGTAGTTGTACCTGAGGGACGTAGCTCAACCTTGAGGAGGGCGGCGGGAGGCGGCAACTGCCCACGTCGTGGCAGTGAGCAAGGGACGAAGGCAACCTCACCGACTTTGAGAGAGAGAACGGCGGGGACCCCTGATCGGGACGTGCCGATAGTGGGTTTTCGCTGTCGGCGACGGCCACCGCATCTACACTAAGCATCCACCCCTTCCCCAAGCGGACGTGATCCGTCGGGATGTTAGAGATGTGGTCACAGTCGTTTTGTGTGAGAGAGTGTGAAGAGAGCAACCCCAGCAAGCAACCATGTAGGCTGGCCCGTCCTAACTATGTACTCCTTTTCTCTCCATATGAACCTATCATATTGCGTACGTGCCACTGAAGAAAAAAACTTTATTTATAAATGACGCGGCACCTACTACTCATTCTCCTATAACCTTGCGCTTGGCATCTCCAAAATATTGACCTTGCGATTGGCTCTTCGCCTCTTCAGGAAGTCGAGCAATAATGGTAGTGCAGTATATATCGTTCTGGCTATATGAGACCGAATGAATTGCTGCACGTCCACCACGTGGGCGAGGGTCGAGGGGTGAGGGAGAGTGCTACATACGGAGCAAAATGAGTGAATCTACACTCTAAAATACGTCTATATACATCAGTGTTTGGAGTATGTACTAGTAGTTCATATTGAAATCTATTAAAGGACATATATATTCCAAACAATATGATATAATCTCTATAACCAAGGTAGTAGGGACGAGGAGTAAACGGAGGGAGTAGTAAATTTTTCTCCTCGTCCTGTGAGCCACCGCGCGCATGGACGAGGGAGCGGGCGTAAGGCGTAGTAAGCAAGCTTCACCTCATCCTGCGAGCCACCGCGCCCGTGGGCGGGGGAGACGGCATACTAAGCAAGCTTCTCCTCGTTCTGCGAGTTGATGGGACACATCAAAAGTACTCCAGTGTATAGAGCCTTGGCTCTAAGGTAGGCCCCACATGGTTTGCCTCTTTTTTAACATAACACGTCAAGTCGCAATTTGTTTGTTCACCCGTGGTAGACGATCCTCCCTCCACCAAGTGGACAACCAGTACACGTGCCAAATTACCACGTGGGCTGCCTTTTTTGTACAGAAATGAGCTCCACCGTGTACCCGCGCGGGTGTGGTTGGGAAAGAGACGGGAGTATGTGCGTCGTGCATGCACCTCTTCTCTTCGTGCACGTTCCCCACCTACGTGGGTGTGTGTGAGAGATACAAACCGCGTTCGTGAGTGTTTTTTGTTTTGGGGTGGGGGGTGGGGTGAGGGGTTGTTTTCGTGAATTATTTGTGGGAATATGTGTCGATGACATCTCAAACAAAATTTTGCATGCAATGTGTGTGAAATGGAGGCCTATCCATATCATACATAGAGGGTCGGGCAGTCCATGAGAAGAGAGGGAGGGGTCATAGCTATCGATAGAGTCGAAGAGAGGATCAAGTGGGTGGGTGCGAGATCGATGAAGAGAGCCATCGAAATTGTGTGTGTGTACAAGTCAAAGATATAGGGCGACTGGCCTACCGGAACGTTAGAGGGCACACGTCAAGTTTGTGTGTGGCAGGGAGACATGACTAGAGCGCTCGATGTATCGGTGTGTGTGGGGGGGAGGGGGGTGGTGGGAGGGGTAGGCAGAGGCCTAACTATAGAGGTAGAACGACTCGTATATGTGTTTAGAAGGAGAGACCCAACTATGTCTTGAGGGAGATCGGTCGACATCCATACATAACTAAAGGACGGGAAATATGATGGGAGAGAGATAGAGGAGAGAGAGAGGGAGGGAGAGGGAGGGAGAGGGATAGAGTGCTGGATGGGTGATGGAGTTGCTTCTCGAAGATGGTGGGAGAGGCCTACTAGACAAACTGAGGGTGGAACTGCAATGTTATCACTAAGAGTGGGGATGTGTTTCTGTGTGTGCCTGTGCGTGATAGATCTGTCGGGACGCATCCATGGATGATGAAGGGGAACCATGTGTTTGGTAAGCAAACCTAACTAGATCGGTAGATCAATTGTTGTTTGTCGGAGGAAGGGAGAGACACAATTAATGAGGTAGGTCGATTAACGTGTGGGTAAAAACGAGTTATAAGGACCTAGCTAGCTATATGTATAACGAGAGATCGGTCGGTGTACGTCCATTTGTTAGAGGCTAATAAGGCCCAGCGAAACGGATAGACAGAGAGAATGGAGCTAGGAGGTGGTGTGAGAGGCACAACTACTAGCTAGATAGGGGGAGGAGTGCGGTTGTGAGAGAGCAATGAAAACAGGGGCGAGAGTTTACACGTGTGTCTGACCATATGAGAGACATGAGGCAAGGACACATAAAGGAGGAGATTGAAGGTGTGTTTGTATGTTGTAGGCAGGCATCGCTGGAGAGGTTTATCGATCGGTGTGTGTTGGAAAGGAGTTGTGGAGACTCTGCGAGAACGACCTAAAGAAAAAAATGAATGTGCCCGGTGGATAGAATGCCGAGGGAGGGGGAGGGCGAGGAGGGCGTGTGCATGCACGAGAGAAAGTTAGTGGTAGCTACAAAGGCTAGAGGATTGTGTGGGTGTAAGAGACTAACAAAGATCATAATTTGATATGAAAGCGGATTCATATATTTGAATAGGAGATCATAGTGTTTTAAACATTGCATGCATGAATATAGCGGTGATACACGTGCTGTGCACATGTTATACCATAATGTGATAATGCATGGTGCTTGCAACTCACAGCTAAATGCCGAACAATCTAAACCATACTAGACATCAAACAATCTCACATTTTATTTGAATTTGTGATAATGTGTGGCGTTTGCAGCTTACAACTAAATATCGAACAATCTAAACAATACTATATATCGAACATTCTCACATTTTATTTGAATTTGTGGTAATGTGTGGTGTTTGCAACTCACATCTAAATACTTGTAGGCGTATGGGGCGGGGCACCATACATAATGTGATAAACACATTATACATATGAGACATGGTTTAGATTATGAAGATCTAGCTAGAGCTAGAAATGTAATGTGATTTGAAATCAAAATAAAGTGGATTCAAAAAATCTAGTTCGAGTTCATATAGTACACATAGTTCATATGTAACTCGAGACTAATCATGTGGTGTGCTGTGAAGATAATACACAAACGATGGTTTAACTTGACAATAATGATGATTGTAGATCTTTCTAAAACAGAGAAACGAATTCAAATGCTTTGACTTCACAACAATCATTACTGTAGATCTTATTCAAATAGAGAAACGAATTCAAGTTTAGTTCATATTGAAGCGGTAGTATATACGTTTGGAATGCAGTAAAACATTCATTTGAGTAGTAGGTTGCATGCATTATACACGTAGCAAAATATTTTAATTAAACATAACATGAATTCAAAGTTTTGAATGACATTTGTAGGGCGCATTGATTTGGTACAGTACACGTTAGGCTTGTCCGGAAATTTCAACCCGCGCCTTGTTAGCCCAAAATATTTAAGATATATCTTTGTCTTGTTGTTCTCCGACAACTCCCTCCATCTCAACCCACGCCTTGCTATTCCAAAACTACAACGCGCACGAAAACTCCCACCTCCTGTGAAATCCCGACACACGAAATGCCCGTGGTACCCCTGAACCGAAAGAACCGCCTCAAATCGGTGGGGGTACTTTCGTAACTTACCCCACATTTCAGACAAGCACGTCTCTAAGCCATGGTTCCCCACTGCCATCCCATCCGCCCACCCATTCGTACACCGAGGCCGCGAAAACCCGCGATGAAACCCCACACCCTGCTCCGTCCGCCACCCAGCCGGAGCCTCTTCCCCGACGACATCGTCCACATCAACACCTCGACGTCCCTCCTCCATCGTACCGGATGAGGATCCGTCGTCGATCTCATCATCCCACCGGTTCAGCCACACCGTCCTCCACCTCCAAGGAGCTGCCCCGATGTTCCCCTCGTCTTTCGCGCCACCTCCATTCCCACACCGCCGTCTTCACCTGCACCACCAGAAGAGCATCATCATCACCGTTTCCTCGGATGAAGCTGCGGCCTAATCGGCGCCACCAAAGAGGTTGTACACTAATCGCCGCATTTTCTTCTTGATTCGATCTCACGGTGCTGCCGGCGCTCGGTCCCGAGCCGACACGGTGCGGCTCCATCCACGGCGGCGTCGCCGGCCACTTCCTCCATGGCGTCGCTCCCTCGGCGGCGACATCCACATTAGTAGGACCTGCTGCTGCTTTAGCTCTCGCTCGTGCTGCTGCTCTTCTCTTGCTCTCGGTCCCCTGCCTGGTTTGCTCTTGCTATTGCTCTTGCTCGCACTGCTGCTCTCGCTCTTGCTCTTGCTTGCGATGCTGCTCCGATTTAGCTACACTTCACTCCGATGCCGCCAGGGTGAAGGAAGAACCAGCCGCAGCGGGGAGGGGGGCTCGCCGGAGAGGTACCCCACTATCTATCTTAGGGTTCAGGATGGGGGTGGTGGTCGCCGGCGGTGGTGAGGCGTTGGCGGGGCGGTGGCGTGGGGATCGCCGGAGAAAAAGCTCGGCACGGGGGGGGGGGGGGGGCTAGAGGGATGGCCGCGGCGGCGGCAGACCGGCGGTGGGGAGAGTTTTCGGGGCGGCCAGGGCGGCGCACCGCGGGCGGCGGGGGCTGCTGTTTGGCCGGCTCAGGGGGGTGGAGGTTGAAGATGAACCGCAGGCCCTTGATTTGGTATCCAACGGCTGCAAAATCGACTGACAAGAGATGAAAAAGTCAGTCGACCGACGTGTAGCCTCACCTTGCTAGTGCGTCCAGTTTCGACAGCAAAATTCCGTTTCAACAGCAAAATTCAGTTTCGACAGTTAATTTCAGTTTCGACAGTTAAGTTTAGTTTCGACAGTTAAGTTCAGTTTCGA
Organism: Triticum urartu; assembly: GCF_056163025.1. NCBI lineage: Eukaryota > Viridiplantae > Streptophyta > Magnoliopsida > Poales > Poaceae > Triticum > Triticum urartu. Next base: position 173,565,782 of record NC_141874.1, on the reverse strand, counting down.
CAGTTAAATTCAGTTTCGACAGTTAAGTTCAGAGATGAGCGGCTGATGTATTTTACATCTAGCACTTTGTGGTTATGTATTTTACGTCATGTATTGGAGATGCTATTAGAATTCCACTCAGGTTAACGTTGTTCATTGTCTCTCTTGTCCTACTTCATCCTCGGCGTCGTACAACTCATCGGAGCTGCTCCAACGACGAAACCCTCCATCACAGCGGAGCAGGACCTCGGGCTCCATCTCCAGACGCCTAAAATCTTCTTCCCCTCCTCCGACAGCCAAGTCAGCCGGAGCATCCTCACCGGCCAACCCAACCACCCTGAGATCGACATGGCTTCGCCAAACAGATTGTGCACTTGTTGCATCTCTTTTTTACTCTACATGTTATATATATATATATTGTCCACTGAGCACACAGATTTGTTCCTTTAGTGTCTCCTTGAAAGAAAAAACGTAGGAATTTTAATTTTCACTTGTCCTTCTTTTCAAATTCCTATTCATGAAGCACAAGACTAAGAGATAGTAGCATAATAGCATTATAACCGCACATTTTCCTGTGGTTTGACTTAATCTCACCATGCTTCTTTGCATCCTGTGATCTTCCAATTGTTGTGAATCAAACACCCAGATTGGCAGAAATCCTGTGTTTTTAAATTCTCTGTTTTGCACGTGCATTCCTATCCTATTCCTGTCTATTTCCTATCCCTGCATTGTTGTAATCCTCCAATTCAAATGAGCCCTTACAGAATTACTTCTCTTACAGATAGTTGTCAAAGAAAACCTTGCGTGGTTTGTCCCGCTCCTACTGCGCCATCGTCCACCCCAGCTCAGCTGCTCCAATGACAGATGGGTCTAGCACAGCAGGGATCCGGCCTCCAAACTATCTTTCGCCGCCTCAGATCTTCTTCCCCGCCGCTGGCAGCCATGAAAACTGCACTACCATCATCAACCGAGCAGATGACCTCGAGGACTACACGGGTCCGCAAGAGAGGTCGCACTCTTTCGTGTCTGCTTACGTTATGCATCGCTTAATATTACATGCTACTTTATCGTCCTATTCACTGATTAGACTCTGAGTCAGCTCCAAACTAATGGTCAAACTTGAGTTTTTAAATGGTTGTGGGGTACATATCGGGGCCGTTATCAATAGTATCTATCTACTATCTGGTTAATCTCCGGTGTCTACTATGAGTTTCATGTTGGGTGGGAAACAAACAGTAAAGAAGCCATTATATGTATTTTTTAACTGAAGCCATTATCTGCCTTCTATTAATGGTTTTGGGTCTATCCATAGGTTGCTACCATCACTCTGGATTTCTGCATGCACTCCTTACATAATCTCACTATGTTTTATTCCTATGCATGACATTTATTGTAGACAATGGAACTGAACATGTAGAGCAAAAGAGACGAGTCTTGTGTGGCAATAAAATTTCATGCAGACGTCGCTCCATGGTAGGCGCAAAGGCAGCCCCCCTCCACGCATTTCGGATTGTAATCGAGAGGAAGATATCTGTTCTGAGGGGGATTCAGAAGGAGAAGACAACTCCTATTTACCCCCTGAGGTCTTCACTCTAACTTGGCATGCTGATGTTGGTTATATCATGCATATGGTGTCTTGCATTGCTTACTTTATACATCAAATATGTCATCTGCTTAGTTTAGACATCCTTTGTGTGAATGCCATCTGTTTAGTTTATTCATCGTTTATCTGAATTATGCAATGCCATCTTGTTTAGCCAGGCATCATATATGTGAATTTTGCAATGCCATCCTGCTTAGCCAGTCATCTTATATGTAAATTATATCAGGCCATCCTTTTTTTCGTTACATATTACATTTGTCAACAATGTTATTAGATTCAACTGCTCTTCATGTGCATCGGCCATTTGACACGGTGATGGCAAATTCTGGAGTGAAAACAAGGTCTTCAGAGCAGACTATGCTATCTGACGAAGCGCATATCTCGCTGGTTACGGATAGCTCCTCAGAGGAGGATTCAGAGACAAATGACCAATCCTATTCCCCCCGAGGTGTATGCTCTAACTTGGCAGGGTTATGTTTCTCATATCGTGCGTATGGTGTCTCGCATTGCTATGTCATTTGATTAGTTTAGACATGCTTTGTGTGAATGCCACCTATTCAGTGTCTAATTACCATATATGTGAATTATGCATTGACATCTTGTTGCAAGACATTATATATGTGAATTATACAATGCTATCTTGTTGCAAAGGCATTATATATGTGAATTATGCAATGCCATGCTGTTTAGCTAATCATCATGTATGTGAATTATATCATGCTATCATTTTTTTGTATTACGTGTTCCATTTGGCGACAACGTTTGTATATTCAACTACTCTTCCTGTGCATCAGCCATTTGAAGCGGTGATGGAAGTATCTGGAGTGAAAACAAGGTATTCAGAGCAGACAATGCTACCTACTGAAGCAGACATCTTGCTGGTTACAGAGAGCTCCTCAGAGGAGGATTCAGAGACTGATGACCAGTCCTATTTCCCCCCTGAGGTCTATGCTCAAACTTGGCAGGGTTATATTACCCATGTCATGCATGTTGTCTTGCATTGCTTAGTTTTTACATCATATATGTATTGCCATCTGCTTACTTGCTTACTATATAAATCATGTATTTGAATTATATCATGCCATCATGTTTACATAGTACATACACATCATCTATCTGAAGTATGGCATGGCAACCCATTTAATAAAGACATCATATAGTTATATCATCCCATCCTGTTTAGTGTTTACAGCCATCATATTTTGAACTATGGCATTCTATCCGTGAATGTATGTGAATTATGGCATGCCAACCTATTTAATAAACACATTATATAGTTATGTCATGTCATCCTGTTTACATAGTCTCATATTTTGAACTATGTCTTTCCATCTTTTTTAGTTAGCCATCATAATGTGAAATTGTGTCATGCTATCCTGTTTAGTTAGCCATCATATATGTGAAATTGTGTCATGCTATCCTGTTTGGTTAGACAACATAAATATGAATTATTTCATGACCTCTTTTATTCCCCACTATCCATTGCACATGTCTATCATACAATGTCTATACTTTCAATTACTTTTCTTGTTTATCAGCCATTTGAATTGGAGAGCGTGATGGAAGTATCTAAGGGAGTAACAACACGGTATTCAGAAAAGATAGTGCTACCAATTGATGCAGATAGAACCACGGTTGTACTTGCCCAAGGACCAGATCCACCACACATAACCCAGACTCTCGCAGATTGTACCCCTACCCAGTTGGACAGAGAACCAGCTACACCCCTTCTAACCCCAACCCCGGCAAATAGTAACCCAGTTCCAATTGACACAACACCGTCTCCACCACAGAGAACCCAAACACGAGCAGTTAGTAAGGGAACTGCAGTGCCCAAAGCACGAGGACCACCACTCCAAATCCCAACTAAACGCTTAAAGGAGAAGAAGATTTGTTCTCAGGTCAGGTTCTGTACCTATGGTTCATACTCCTTTGCTCTTGCATGACTGTATTGACTCATACCAACTATTTTCAAATTTGAAGGATGGAATTGAAACTCCAATGGCGCAACAGGTATGTTTTAAACCTGTTTGTTTAACTGGTTTGCTGTTGTAACCTGCTCTATGCTGATTTCAGTTTCAATTGAATAAACAGTTATGTTCTCATGTCATGCACATTACAAGTGTTGTTATTGCTCTATAGTTACCCATACTTATATTCTTTCTATTCTGCTTTGTCTTGAACAAATATTATTTTAACTGTGTCTCTATCTCGATTTGGCAACAAAAACTAGAATGGTATAGACCATAAAGTGACCATGGTACATAGATATATGTTTGTTTCATGCTGTTATCCTGTCCACTTTACTACTGAACTCATTTACCAAAATGAGTTTCATATACAACATGGTAAACATGTGATGTGTCTGCTTGTTTCTCTTTTAGAATGCGGACAAAATATTGGAGAACAGTATCGCATTATCCAATGGTAAAGGAAGTAATGCAGATAAGGTTCAAGATAGTGCGACATCCCTGTTGGTCTCCAAGAAAGCTGATAAAAACTATCTTGACGACAGTGAGGGAACCCAAAAGTCCTGTCTTGATGTAGTGTTCGAGTTACTGGCCACTACTACTGGCACAAGCTCTTCGAACTCGCTGCCTGAATCAGTTCGTCTTCTTGAGTCTCAACTTCAAGTTGAAAGACATCGATCAGATGTGCTGCGACAGGAAGCTGAAGGACTAAGGAAGTCCCTGCATAATTCATATGCATATTTTCTAGTGCAACAACAAGCGCTGGAGGATTTAAGCGCCAAACAAGAGAAAGTTAATAATCTTGCTAAGCATCTTGCTAGCATTATGGGTACCCAGGATATTGTTTCTTGAGATCTTCTGAAGTGGTTTCAGTTCTGGATTTGTTTTGCTGCGGCGTTTATTTGCGCTGGTCGCCAACTTTGACAACCAATGTATATGATATGCTGCTTTGTTCCCTATATTTGCACTGGTGGTGAACTTTGATGCCCAGTGGATGTAATATGTGTAATAGCCGTGATAGCCTAGCGTTAGTTGCTTGCTTATTTATTTCCTTGTTGTCTTGTTTATTTGTTTGCTTGTAGTCATTGCAGTTCTTTTTCCGCGGTTAGCTAGTGGCTACAATAACCTATTTTTTAAAACTAGGCCACAATAACCATGGGCTAATATTTACTGTAGTGACACTGGGCCTCCTACTGGCCGTAGAAACAGTGGGCCTTCTACGGGCCGTAGAAACAATGGGCCTTCTACGGGCCATAGAAACAATGGGCCTTCTGCGGGCCGTATTATCAATGGGCCTTATACAGGCCGTCTAATCGATTGGCCAAACATGGGCCAAATAGACCGTATTATGGCCGTAAACGGGCTAGAGTTGGAATCGTCCGTTCATGGGCCGACCATAATGGGCCATCGTTAATAGGCCGTATTTGATGACGCTATGAAATTGGCCCAACGTATTAACGGACCACAAACGGGCCGACTGTAACCACGGGCTGAATTTGGCCCACAAGCAGAAAATGACAGTAACGGGCCGTAAGTAAACGAATGCTGGAAATGAGCCCAAGAATAAATGGGCTCTGAGAAGGCCGAAAGATAACATGGGCTGGAAACGGCCCAATGGAATAACGGGCCGTTAATGGGTATAAAGTGATACACTGTTCATTATGGGCCAGTTTCACCACGGGCCGTTAATGGGTGTAAAGTGATACACTGTTCATTACGGCCCAGTTTCACCACGGGCCATTAGTAGGCCAAGAGTTACATAGGGCCTCATATGGGCCGAAAGACGTCATGGGCCATACATGGGCCAGAAGTGAAAACGGGCTGGAATCATATTGGATGGCCCAGATGACGCTACCGGGCCTAATTCGGATAGCGTGTAACGGGCCTTGGGTTAGCGGGCTGTAAATGGGCTATATTCGAACATGCCGTTAACAGGCTTTCCATGGGCCGGCCCACCAGCTTTTGACCAAGTAAAACGGGCCGGCCTTTTCACAGGAATGAGCCTCTGTTGGACCGTGCCACATGTCAACGTATCATAGGCGCCTTCCGTCCAATGAGTGGTTGACATCTGTCCCAACGATGAGCTGACACGTGTTTCCTCCAGCCAATGATGATTTTACACGTGGAAAATCCCTATTGGTCGGGGCTGTTAACGGGTTATCGGATCCAAAACCCGACCCGATAGCTTAACGGCGTTCCATTACAGTGGATGCCACGTGTCGGTCACCCTTGACGAAAGCACTTCTGTGACGTGCGATTTATCATCATGGAAGTGGACACTTCCGTGATGATAATTTTTGTAATGTCATGGAACACTTCTACGACAACACAGGTATGACTATCTTGATTCTATCATAAATTTGTCATGGATGTACATGCGTGACAAAAAAAGCGACCTACTGTGACAAACACGTATCATCAAGGAAGTGTATTTTTTTGTAGTGTCTTGATCAAAAAGGATAGCCTCTATGGGAGGACGGCAAGCGTCCACCCTATAATGCGCAAAGATTTCTTTGGCCTCTTTTATTGTGAATATAAACTCATGAGCCAAAAAGATAGTGGCGGCACGCTTAACAGAAGACTGCTCAATATTAGAAAATTCTAGGAAAATCCTTTGTATGCAAGGATGCATGTGCATGAATTGTCTTTCAAGTTCAACTACAAGCATGGCAATAGCATCCGCAAGACTACTAGTTCTATGAAGGATAGAACTACCCATAGAAGGTAAAGCACTGGCACAAGTAAAGAAATCTTGAATAACTCATTTTCCAATAATATTACCACTACCAACACGGAATTTTTTTGTATGTAAGATGGGAGGGGGGGGGTTCTTTAGCAGGAGCATCAGAATTTTTCATGATATTATTATTGTCCATATCGACAATAATTTCCCCAATTTCAGACATAACGGCAGAAGGTGCAAAGGGCAAAAAAAGAGATAAATAGAGCAAGAGAGGGAGGATAGAGAGAGAGAGGGCGAATAAAACGGCAAGGGTGAAGTGGGGGAGAGGAAAACAGGAGGCAAATGGCAAATAATGTAATGCGGGAGATAAGGGTTGTGATGGTTACTTGGTATGTTGACTTTTGCGTAGGGAGTCAAATCTTGACTTGCGCGAACCTCCCCGGCAACGGTGCCAGAAATCTTCTTGCTACCTCTTGAGCACTGCGTTGGATTTCCTTGAAGAGGAAATGATGATGCAGCAAAGTAGTGTAAGTATTTCCCTCAGTTTTAGAGAACCAAGGTATCAATCCAGTAGGAGGTCATGCGCGAAGTCCCTAGTACCTGCACAAAACAAATAGCTCCTCATAACCAATGCGATAAGGGGTTGTCAATCCCTTCATGGTCACTTACGAGAGTGAGATCTGATAGATATGATAAGATAATATTTTTGGTATTTTTGTGATAGAGATGCAAAGTAAAATAAAAGCAAAGTAAATAACTAAGTATTGGAAGATTAATATGATGAAGATAGACCCGAGGGCCATAGGTTTCACTAGTGGCTTCTCTCAAGAGCATAAGTATTTTACGATGGGTGAACGAATTACTGTTGAGCAATTGACAGAATTGAGCATAGTTATGAGAATATCTAGGTATGATCATGTATATAGGCATCACGTCCGAAACAAGTAGACCGACTCCTGCTTGCATCTACTACTATCACTCCACTCATCGACCGCTATCCAGCATGCATTTAGAGTATTAAGTTCATGAAAACAGAGTAACGCCTTAAGCAAGATGACATGATGTAGAGGGATAAATTCATGCAATATGATAAAAACCCCATCTTGTTATCCTCGATGGCAACAATACAATACGTGCCTTGCTGCCCCTACTGTCACTGGGAAAGGACACCGCAAGATTGAACCCAAAGCTAAGCACTTCTCCCATTGCAAGAAAGATCAATCTAGTAGGTCAAACCAAACTGATAATTCGAGGAGACTTGCAAAGATAACCAATCATACATAAAAGAATTCAGAGAAGATTCAAATATCGTTCATAGATAATCTTGATCATAAACCCACAATTCATCGGTCTCAACAAACACACCGCAAAAACAAGATTACATCGAATAGATCTCCACAAGAGAGGGGGAGAACATTGTATTGAAATCCAAAAAGAGAGAAGAAGCCATCTAGCTAATAACTATGGACCCGAAGGTCTGAGGTAAACTACTCACACTTCATCGGAGAGGCTATGGTGTTGATGTATAAGCCCTTCGTGATGGATACCCCCTCCTGCGGAGCTCCAGAACAGGCCCCAAGATGGGATCTCGTGGATACAGGAAGTTACGGCGGTGGAATTAGGGTTTTGGCTCCGTATCTGATCGTTTGGGGGTACGTAGGTATATATAGGAGGAAGGAGTACGTCGGTGGAGCATTAGGGGGCCCACGAGGGTGGAGGGCGCGCCTGGGGGGGGGGGGGTAGGCGCGCCCCCTACCTCGTGGCCTCCTCCTTTATTTCTTGACGTAAGGTCCAAGTCTCCTGGATCATGTACGGTGAGAAAATCACATTCTCGAAGGTTCCATTCCGTTTAGACTCCGTTTGATATTCCTTTTCTTCGAAACCCTAAAATAGGCAAAAAACATCAATTCTGGGCTGGGCCTCCGGTTAATAGGTTAGTCCCAAAAATAATATAAAAGTGGATAATAAAGCCTAATAATGACCAAAACAGTAGATAATATAGCATGGAGCAATCAAAAATTATAGATACGTTGGAGACGTATCAATGCCATCTTGGGCTCCACGTGACCTCCGTCCTACCGTCCTGCTGGTCTTGGTCTTGTTGCACCGGAAACCTTTGCCTGATGCCTCGGGACTCCTCGTCTGCGCTTGCCCCTTTAGCACCAAAGAGGAAACGAGGACACTGCGCGCTGGCGCCTGCCTGGCTCTAGTCATCATGGCTTGCGTCACAGAAACCTCGTGAGGTGCCCCTCGCCTTGATCTCTCCACCCCTCGCGAGCCAGCCTGGTGAGGCCGTCCGTGAGGAGGTCTTGCATCATCTTCCTCGCGAGGCTTGGCCCCTCGCGAGGGTCTTGAATATTTGTTGGTGAAGATGGGCCGTAGAGGTCCGCTGATAGAGCCACGCTGCGGGCCGCAGGCAGGCAAGTCTGGGGACCCCCTTTCCTAGAACGCCGACAGCAGCCTCCGGGCCCAAGGCGCGCTCGGGCTTGGCTGCGAGGCGAAGCCAAGGGGCAAGCACGGAATGCCACGGGCACCATCAGCCCGCGGCCACGGTTGACGCGTGGCGACTGATTGGACGTGGGCGTCTCTGCTTCCCCACGATGCCTCGGCAACTGCCCGACTTGACGGGTCCTTCCTGCATGCATAAAACATATCATTATTACCTTAGATTGTGGAGGCCGGTGGTTGGGCTCCCCTTGGCTATAAATGGGAAGTCGGGGCGGAGCCCCCGTCACCCGTCTCTTCCTTGCTTCTCCCGCTTCTTCTTCTTCTTTAATCCACTGCTGGTAGGGACACCCATGGCGCCTGCGAAGAGGCTCTCGGTTGTAGAGAAGGGGAAGGCTCACCAGGAGGGGCCTGGCTCACCGCCGCCCAAGAGGGGGCGCGGCCGTCCCCGCAAGCACACTGCGACCCCCGCCGCGGCCCCTCGCGGCCGCGGCGGTGCCTCTTCTCATGGCTACGACCCCCGCCGCGGCACCTCTTCTCATGGTGGCGGCCGCCCTGGTCGTGGCAGTCCTGTTGATGAGGTGAGGCGTGCCATGGTTGCGCGGCCCCCTCGGCCGCTCTTCCATTCAGCGGAGGTGATGCCGGAGTTCATCGTGTGGTCGGAGAACCCGGCCGGCACTTGTCTTCAGCTCCCGCGCTTCTTTATCGGCGAGCTGCCTGCCACTGGTGCAGGCGGTCTTTGGCTGCAGGCGGATGGCTGCTGCAGCAAGGCTTCCTAGGTCGCGATCGAGGTCTCCGCCGCAGGCAACACCGTCCTGGCTCGCGGCTGGCAAACGTTCGCCCGCGCGTGTGGACTAGGCAGGCGGTGTGCCCTCCACTTCAAGTACGACGGCGATGCGACCCTCTTCATGAGGGTATTTGGGGAAGATGGTTGCCGCGTAGGGTGCTGCCCCGAGGACAACGAGGGCGACGAGGTGCTCGGCCTTGGCGATGGTCGTGATGAGGAGGAGGGCGGCTTCGTCCTCGGTGCTGGCCATGGTTCGTCCAGCTACGACAGCTCCTCTTCCGACAGCAGCTCCAGCAGTGGCGGCTACGACCAGCCGCCACGCCCGCTTCGAAGGCGGCAGCGGGTCGTCGCATCGCCACGCTCCGGTGAAGCGCGAGGAGGGGTTTGGCTAAACCCAGGAGAGCGCCACGGGCCCGTCCTCGCGACCTGCCGCGCGGGCACGTCCCACTTTTGTTTTTTTCTTCCTTTCCTTCCTGCATTTGAGAGAGACAAGTATGGGGCCCTGCTAGCGCATGCAACAATTATGATTTCTAAGTGGCTGTGCTATGTTTATCATTCCTGTGTTGTGTTGCAGCGTCATGTTTTATGTATGTGCATAGAATGACTTAGCTCGATGCGCCTGAAGTAGGTTTCGCCTCACGAGACGCGCGTTCCCCAATGCTTGACGAGGCCTCTTGTGCTCGGAAGGCGCCTGAGAACTGCCAAAATTCATTAGGGAATACTTATTCTTCCAGACCCTGGTCGTAGGCACTGCCGGCCGTAACCCAGGGCTTCACATCGCGGTACCCGGGGGGCACGGACTGAGAGTGGAGCGCTAGTTTGCGAGCACGAGCGAGGGTGCCTTGCGAAAGACAAGAAAACGAAAACGCTCACGAGGGCGCCTATCCAGCCCCCTCGCGAGGCATGCGAGGGAGAGGACGGGTCAAAAATGAGGAACCGAGGGCAGAAAAGGAGGCAACAAGGACAATGGAACCAGGCCAGCAAGGAACACCAGAAAGCAAATTCTCACATAAAAGAGGGGGTAACCAACTGCGGAAAGCAAATGAAAAGCCGCGTCCAGCACCTAGTCTAGTATTCTTGTATTCTCACCAGCGCTGAGCTAAGTGCTGCCACTAGGCATGGGAGGGAGCCCCCGAGGCCCGAGGGCAGCACTCCTGAGACTCCGGGGCGTGTACAGACCCACTCATTATTACGTGAGAGTGTCACAAGCGGAGATTCTTCACAGGCACTGGGCCTTGCTTCACAGGCACCAGACCTTGCTTCATGGGTAGAACTTCCGGAGGTGCTGGATGTTCCAGGTGTTGTGGATGGCGATCCCGTCCTGTGTCTCCAGGCGCGCGGCGCCAGGCCTAGAGACGTGGGCGACCCGAAACGGGCCCTCCCACATGGGTGAGAGCTTGTGCAGCCCTTCCCTGGAGAGCACTCGCCTCAGGACAAGATCACCCACCTCGAGCATCCTGGAGCAGAGGCTGTGGCAGTGGTACCGCCGTAGCGCCTGGTGGTACCTCGTAGCTCGGAGCGAGGCTTCTCGGCAGCGCTCCTCCCCCAGCATGAGATCATCCCCTGCATGGCGTCCTGCTGCGTTTCATCAAACGCTAGGACCCGCGCAGAGCGATGCCTAACCTCGTGTGGGAGAACCGCTTCTGCTCCGTAGACGAGGAAGAACGGGGTCCCTCCTGTCGGCCAGGTGGCGGTGGTGTGGATGGACCACAACACAAACTGGAGCTCGTCTTGCCAGTCCCTGCCATAGGCCTCGAGCTTCTTCTTGAAGGTCCTTGTCTTCAGACCCCTCAGGACCTCCGCGTTGGCTCGTTCGGCCTGGCCGTTGCTCCTGGGGTGCGCCACGGTGGCGTAGCAGATCTGCATTCCAAGGTTAGCACAATACGTTTTGAAGAGATTGCTAGTGAACTGTGAGCTGTTGTCGGTGGTGATGAGATTAGGGACACCGAATCGGCTTATGAGGCCTTTGATGAACTTGACTGCTGACCCGACTGGGATGGTGCAGACAGCTTCCACTTCCGCCCATTTGGTGAATTTGTCAATGGCGACATAGAGGTAGCGGTAGCCTCCATGCGCTTGAGGGAATGGCCCCAGTATATCCAGCCCCCAGACCGCGAACGGCCATGAGAGTGGGATAGTCTGGAGGTCCCGAGCAGGCTGGTGGATCTGCTTGGCGTGGAACTGGCAGGCCTTGCAGGATTTTACCAGCTCGGCCGCGTCATTGGGTGTCGTGGGCCAATAGAACCCGCTGCGGAAAGCCTTGTCGACCAGGGTGCGTGACGAGGAGTGGTGCTTGCAGTCTCTGCCATGTATGTCGGCCAGCAGCTCATTCCCCTATTCCCTGGAAATGCATCATAGAGAAACATCATTTGGTCACTTCCTGTATAGCTCACCGTCCTGAATGCAGTATGCCGTAGCCTGTCGGGCCACACGCTCCGCGTCTTCTTCTTCGGCAATGTGCCTTGCATCAGGTACGCCTTGAACTCCTCGATCCAGCACCCCTCCTGAGGCTCGAGCGCTAAGAGGAGGCGCGCTCCTGAGGTCGGGCCGCAGGCGGGGGCTCCCGAGGCTGGAGGCTGGGGAAGTTCCTCCTGAGATGGCACTGGCTCCGTAGGCGGAGGTGCTGCCGAAGGCTTGAAGAGCTGCTCCTCGAAGACGCTAGGCTCTTGGGGTAGCCGCTTGGATGCTCTTCTGGCGATGTCATCAGCCTCTTTGTTGGTGCCACGAGGCACATGCTATAGTTCCAGGCCCAGGAACTGCTTCTCCATTTTGCGCACCTCCGCGAGGTATGCCTCCATGTGCTCATCCTTTGGCTCGTACACCTTGTTGGAGAAGTTGACGAGGAGCTACGAGTCTCCCTTGACGGTGAGGCGCTTCTGTAGGGTAACACAGCAGAAAACAAAAATTTTCAGACCTACTCACCAGCCCAGGACCACTATGGAGACTGCATACATGGTTTGATCTTTTTCGTTACCGACTCGTAGCGCAGCTGGAAGTAGAGTCGATGACGATCGGCGGTGCAGATCCCCGCAGCTAGGATTTACAACCTCCCAACCGCGAGGATGTATACCCTCATCTGCTCCTCAGACAGCCCTCCGGGAGGCGATCGAATAGCCCCCCGGACGGTGTCGCGGACAGCCCTTCGGGAGGACCTTCCAAACTCGAGCGGTCACTCGGACAGCCCTTCGGGAGGACGTTCGAAACTCGGACGGTCACACAGACAGCCCTCCGGGAGGCACTCACAAACTAAGACCGAGACTACGATCTCTCAACAGAGTTGCACACATACGGTGTCATCTATCCGGCAGGGCTTCGCCATCCAGAACTAGTTCCTGCCGGAACCCAGACAGCCTTTCGGCTCTATGAAACTATTTCACGGGGAGGGAGAAAGAAGCCAGATCATTGCATGGCACTTGTATGTGAGAAGGGATCAGGAGAATGGCAGCCCCTTCTCCTCCTTTTATAGGGCAAGGCAAGGGGTGGGGTGGTGGAGGAAATACCAAAACACCCATGCTACATGTCCCACATGAAGAGTGAAATGGTAACTCAAGTGGGGCACCAAGGGGACACCATGGAGGCACCCCCTTGGCCAGCCACAACCTTGCCCCCTCCCATGGGGGGGGCAACAAGCCACCAACATGTCTCCTAGAAACATGGGTGCTCCCTAGACAAAAAGCCACCAAACATGTAACCCCCGATTCATGGGATCTTGTCCCCTCGTGCTGAGACAAGATGTTTTCCGCGAAACATTTTTTCTGAAAATTCCAGAAGGTCCCAGAACATTTCCGGCACCCTCTAAAATTCTTCTGGGCATGATCCGAAACATTTCCGGTGTGGTGATTTTTATCAGCGAAAAGCAACAACGACGGTTACGGCACCTCCGGAAAATTTTCGGTTTTTCTCTCCGAAAATTCCCAAAAGATCCCAGACCAATTCTGGGGCCCTCTAAGAATTTCCAGGCGAGTTCCTAAACTATTTTGACCCAATAATATATTTCAAAACAACTTTTTGGTTTTACCGAAACTCTTTCGGTGTTCTCTCTCCGAAACTCTTTCGTTGTCTCCGAAACTTTTCCGGTGACTTTCTCTCAGACTCCCTGTCTAGTATTCAGCAGATAGATGACCCTTAAGCGTGTGACCCTATAGGTTCGGTGAAGTATAGACATGACTTGGAACCCCTTCCAATCAACGATCAACATCGGAACCGTGGACACCCATATTGACCCGTATACCCACACGAATGAATATTCGAGTGAACCTCCAGTTGTTGTGTGCTATTCCTGTTGCTTCGTGATATGTTACAAATACCCGAGGTGAGATTTACTTGCATCCCCGTGGATCAACGACTTGTCCACTATGTTAGTTACCTCGTTATCGGTTTTGTTCTCTTTTCTCGTTTCCGTGTTGCGGCATCCCTGTGATCAAATCACATTGTGTCTGGCCAGACGATGATGGATACCGTAACACCGAGAGGGCCCGAGAATATCTCTCCATCGTCGGAGGAGCAAATCCCAATCTTGAGCTATCAAGTTACTTGACACACTTTTCCATGAACCCGTAAGCCACCATAATAGCCACCCATTTATGGATGACGTTTAACAAACCCCAAAGTTCATGAAGCAAGTATGAATAAACTCGATACTTTGATGGTCTAAAGAATTATGCAAACATTAACCATCTCTGTGTTATGTACCATTAACTTGTGACGAACGAATCTCATAGCATAACATCAATCCGGGTCGATTCAACACAAATGTTCTCTTAACATTGTGCCCTCAAAGTTGCTTGCATAGACATGCCCATGACGAGGAAAACAGAATCATCATGCAACACTTGAGCTAGTCTTAGAGGCCAGACTAGGAATACTTCTTACCATTTATTATTCCACACATGCATATGAGTCTTCCTCCGAGCCTCGTGTTATTGCAGACTCGAGAACCATAGCAGTTATAGCATGGAACATAAACATAATTATGATCATGGAGATAAGTAATAGCATTTATTATTGCCTCTAGGGTATATCTCCTACAGCTTCACCCCCAGGGCCACCGCTGCTTTGAGGCCGGTGATGAGACCCTTGTTCTCTGCTATATTGTTGGAGACCTTCTTGCCCTACTGGAAGCAGAGCTGCACAACGTAGTAAAGCTTGTCCTGAGTGGGCGAGATGAGCATGGCTCCAGCCCTTGCGCCCTTCCGTGCGAAAGCGCCATCGAAGTACATGACCCAACCATCTGGCCCTTCACTTCCTGGCGAGAGGGATCAGTTCTCGCCTGCTTCGAGCTCCGGGGTGTCGGTCCATTCCGCCACAAAGTCGACAAGTGCAGCCCCCCTGATGACTCTGGTTGTGCTGAACTCCAAGTCGAATGCTTGCAGCTCGATGTTCCATTCGGCGACCCTTCCCGTAGCATTGGGGCTTCTGAGCACTCTGTCCAATGGGTAAGCTGAAACGACCTTGATGGGGTGACCTTGGAAGTAGTGGTGCAGCCTGCGCAAGGTCATCAGGAGCGCGAGCAAGAGCTTCTGAGGCATGGGGTATCGCGCCCTCGCATCTCGTAGGACCGTGCTGACGAAGTACACTGGGTGCTCAACAAGGGTGGGAGAGCTGACGGAGTTTTGGCTCCCAGGGACTGAGGTGTTTCCTGTGGGTTTCCAGCTCCTGAGGCTACTGTCTCAGGAGCATCGCCTTGGTGCTGAGCTACCTCATCCGACTTGGCGACTTCACTTGGCGGGTCCTCGACCTCCGGCCCCTCCCCGAGGGCCACCAGCGCCGCGCTGGCGGGGTGGGGTGTGGCAGACAGGTAGAGTACCAAGGGCTCGCGAGGATGAGGCGCCAGCATCACCGGCAGGCTGGTCAAGTATCTCTTGAGGTCTTGAAATGCCAGGTCGGCCTCGGGGGTCCATTCGAACGGACCCTTCTTCTTCATCAGCTTGAAGAACGGCAATGCGCGCTCCCCTAACTTGGAGATGAAGCGCCCCAACGAAGTCACGCAGCCTGCAAGCTTCTGCATCTCCTTGAGGGTTTGTGGTGGGCTCATGTCTTCGATTGCCTTGACCTTCTCCGGGTTGGCCTCGATCCCCTTGTGAGACACGAGGAAGCCCAACAGCTTGCCCAAAGGGACACAGAACACGCACTTCTCCGGGTTGAGCCGCAGGTCCACCTGGCGTAGGCTCGCGAAGGTCTCCTCCAGGTCCTGAATCAGAGTTCTTGCCTCCCGAGACTTCACCACAATGTCATCGACGTAGGCCTCAGTGTTTCTTCCGAGCTACTGCCCCAAGGCGATGTGCATCAGTCGCTGGAAGGTCGCTCCTGCGTTGCGCAGTCTGAATGGCATGCAAGTGTAGCAGTACACCCCACGTGGGGTCAAGAAAGATGTTTTCTCCTCATCTTCCACCTCCGTCTTGATCTGGTGGTAGCCTGAGAACCCACCCAGGAAACAAAGCAGATCGCACTCGGTGGTGGAGTCGACAATCTGGTCGATGCGCGGCAGCGCTAACGGGTCTTGAGGGCAAGCCTTGTTGAGGTTGGTGAAGTCGACACGCATGCGCTCCTTCCCTCCTTTCTTCGGCACAACGACCAGATTCGCCAGCCACTCTAGGTACTGGACTTTGCGAATGGCACCCGCTGCCTCCAACTTGCGGGTTCCTGAACAATGAAGGACTGCTTCTTGATGGATTGCCGCCTTGCCCTCTGCTTCACAGGGCGCACATTGGGGCATACCCTCAGGCGATGCTCGATCACTCTTCTCGGGACCCCTGCCAGCTGCTTGGGTTCCCAGGCAAATACTTCCATGTTCGCCCGCAAGAAGTCCACCAACTCTTTTTCTAGATCTGGGGCGAGGTCGGCACCTATGGTAAAGGTGGCGCCAGAGGCCCCGTCCTTGTCGACCGGTATCTGCTTCGTCTTCGCTCGACCCTGAGTGAATAGCTGCTTCTTCTTAGTCGGTGCAGCTCCCTTGGTTCTGGGCACTGCCTTGTTGGTCGGGAAAGCTGCCGCCGTGGCCCTGAAGGCGAGCTTGAGGGCCGTCACAGCTTCCTTGGTGTCTCCGACCACGGTGAGGACGTCCTTGCTTCCTGGTGATACATCTCCAACGCATCTATAATTTTTGATTGCTCCATGCTATTATATTATCTATTTTGGATGTTAATGGGCTTTATTTCACACTTTTATATCATTTTTGGGACTAACCTACTAACCGGAGGCCCAGCCCAAATTGCTATTTTTTTCCCTATTTTAGAGTTTCACCGAAAAGGAATATCAAACGGAGTCCAAACGGAATGAAACCTTCGGGAACGTGATTTTCTCAACGAATGTGATCCAGGAGACTTGGAGTGGGCGTCAAGAAACAATCGAGGAGGCCACAAGGCAGGGGGCGCGCCTACCCCCTGGGCGCCCTCCACCCTCGTGGGCCCCTCGTTGCTCCACCGACGTACTTCTTCCTCCTATATATATATCCACATACCCCCAAACATACAGGAGCACCACGAAAACCTAATTCCACCACCGCAACCTTCTGTACCCAAGAGATCCCACCTTGGGGCCATTTCCGGAGCTCCGCCGGATAGGGTATTGATCACGAAGGGCCTCTACATCAACTCCATGGCCTCTCTGGTGATGTGTGAGTAGTTTACTTCAGACCTTCGGGTCCATAGTTATTAGCTAGATGGCTTACTCTCTCTCTTTGGATCTCAATACAAAGTTCTCCTTGATTCTCTTGGAGATCTATTCGATGTAATCTTCTGTTGTGGTGTGTTTGTCGAGATTCGATGAATTGTGGATTTATGATCCAGATTATCTATGAACAATATTTGATTCTTCTCTGAATTCTTTTATGTATGATTGGTTTATCTTTGCAAGTCTCTTCAAATTA
This sequence comes from Triticum urartu, assembly GCF_056163025.1. NCBI lineage: Eukaryota > Viridiplantae > Streptophyta > Magnoliopsida > Poales > Poaceae > Triticum > Triticum urartu. The sequence continues at coordinate 173,548,448 of NC_141874.1, read as the reverse complement.
TCAGTTTGGTTTGGCCTACTAGATTGATCTTGCTTGCAATGGGAGAAGTGCTTAGCTTTGGGTTCAATTCTGCCGTGCTCGATCCCAGTGACAGTAGGGGAAACGAAATGTATTGTATTGTTGCCATCGAGTATAAAAATATGGGGTTTATATCACATTGCATGAGTTTATCCCTCTACATCATGTCATCTTACTTAAAGCATTACTCTGTTCTTATGAACTTAATACTCTAGATGCATGTTGGATAGCGGTCGATGTGTGGAGTAATAGTAGTAGATGCAGAATCGTTTCGGTCTACTTGTCACGGATGTGATACCTATATACATGATCATACCTAGATATTCTCATAACTATGCTCAATTCTATCAATTGCTCGACAGTAATTCGTTTACCCACCGTAATACTTTTGCTCTTGAGAGAAGCCAGTAGTGAAACCTATGGCCCCTGGGTCTATCTTCCATCATATTAATCTTCCAACACCTAGCTATTTCTATTGCCGTTTATTTTACTTTGCCTCTTTATTTCTCTTTATCATAAAAATAGAAAAAATCTTATCTTATCATATCAATCAGATCTCACTCTCGTAAGTGACCGTAAAGGGATTGACAACCCCTTTATCGCGTTGGTTGCGAGGTTCTTATTTGTTTGTGTAGGTGCATGGGACTCGAGCATGATCTCCTACTGGATTGATACCTTGGTGCTCAAAAACTGAGGGAAATACTTACGCTACTTTACTGCATCACCCTTTCCTCTTCAAGGGAAAACCAACGCAGTGCTCAAGAGGTAGCAAGAAGGATTTCTGGCTCTGTTGCCAGGGAGATTCGCGCCAAGTCAAGTCAAGATTTGACTCCCGACAACGAGCCATTTCTGGCACCGTTGCCGGGGGTCTACGCACAAGTCAATACATACCAAGTACCCATCACAAACTCTTATCCCTCGCATTACATTATTTGCCATTTTCCTCTCGTTTTCCTCTCCCCCACTTCACCCTTGCCGTTTTATTCGCTCTCTCTTTTACGTTCGTCGCTTTCTTGCTTGCCTTGTCGTTATGGCTAGTCCTCTATCTTCTCCGTTGTCTCCCGAGAATGAAGTTCTTAATTTTAAGCAAAGGGAGGGAGAAAATCTAAAAGACTCTTGGTATAGAATTTGCAATGCTCAAAATAGATCCACCAGGAAGCAATCTACTTCCGTTCTTCTCCACAATTTTTATGTAGGCGCTACTCCTTGGTAAAGATATATTCTTGATACCATTGCCGGAGGGAATTTCTTGGGTAGCTATACTTTTGATTCTTATAATGCTATGATAGATTTGTTCGGCTCACCACCTCTTTTGGTTAATGGAACTATGTTAACTTTGGAACATGTGACGCAAAGGCTTGAAATTATTGAGAATAAAGTTGCTACTTTAGAGTTGATTGAGAATTTGGATAAAAATATCCACAACCAAATTACCCAATATGGATCTAAGGTGGGAGTTACTCTAAAAAGTTTTAAGGAAAAAGAACCCATAGTTAATGAAAGAATAGATCAAGATTCTACTAGAATCGATAAACTTGAGGGAATTATCACCAACTTGGGGTCCGCTTTTTCTTCCATTAAAAATACTCCAAATCCTCCTACCAAAATTGCCAAGCTTTTTTATGTTCCTAAAAATAAGGGTGAATCCTCTAGTAAGGAAACTGCGGATTTAAAATCAATAAGTGTTCATCACAATCTTTTTGCTATCATTAAGGAACCGTTTGCTACAAATGATTTTCTTGATTTTGTGCCTAGGAGTATGAGAATTAATAAAAATAAAGAAACTCCTAGGGGTTATAGGTGTCTTATTGAAGAATTTCCCACCAAAGATGGCAATACCTAGATCTATCCTTGCTTTTATACCTAGCTAGGGGCGTTAAACGATAGCACTTGCTGGGAGGCAACCCAATTTTATTTTAGTTTTTTGCTTTTTGTTCCTGTTTAGTAATAAATAATTTATCTCACTTCTGTTTTGGTTGTGTTTTTGTGTTTAATTAGTATTTGTGCCAAGTAGAACCGTTGGGAAGACTTGGGGAAAGTCTTTTTGATCTTGCTGTAAAAAACAGAAACTTTAGCGCTCACGATAATTGCTTCCATTTTTATTTGGAAACTGATATTTAGTTAATTATTTTTGAAGATGATTAATAGATAAATTCCTCACGTCCAGCAATTTATTTTAGAATTTTTTGGGTTCCAGAAGTTTGCGTTAGCTACAGATTACTACAGACTGTTCTGTTTTTCGTGTGTTGTTTGCTTATTTTGATGAATCTATGGCTAGTAAAAGAGTTTATAAACCATAGAAAAGTTGGAATACATTAGGTTTAACACCAATATAAATCAAGAATGAGTTCATTACAGTACCTTGAAGTGGTGTTTTGTTTTCTTTCGCTAACGAAGCACACGAGATTTTCTATTTAAGTTTTGTGTTGTGAAGTTTTCAAGTTTTGGGTAAAGATTTGATGGATTATGGAACAAGGAGTGGCAAGAGCCTAAGCTTGGGGATGCCCATGGCACCCAAGGTAAAATTCAAGGACACCAAAAATCCTAAGATTGGGGATGTCCCGGAAGGCATCCCCTCTTTCGTCTTCGTCTATCGGTAACTTCACTTGGAGCTATATTTTTATTCACCACATGATATGTGTTTTGCTTGGAGCGTCTTGTATGATTTGAGTCTTTGCTTTTTAGGTTACCAAAATCATCCTTTCTATACACACCTTTTGAGAGAAACTCACATGATTTGAAATTTATTAGAATACTCTATGTGCTTCACTTATATCTTTTGAGCCATATTGTTTTTGCTCTAGTGCTTCACTTATACCTTTTAGAGTACGGCGGTGGTTTTATTTTATAGAAATAATTGATCTCTCATGCTTCACTTATATTATTTTGAGAGTCCTTTAGAACAACATGGAAATTTTCTTTTAGGAATAATATAAAAACTTTCATAGAAGTGCATTGAGTACTATGAGAAGTTTGGTACTTGGTAATTGCTTTGGGATATGGAGATGGTTATATTAGAGTCATGCTAGTTGAGTAGTTGTGAATTTGAGAAATAGTTGTGTTAAAGTTTGTGATTCCCGTAGCATGCACGTATGGTGAACCATTATGTGATGAAGTCGGAGCATGATTTATTTATTGATTGTCTTCCTTATGAGTGGCGGTCGGGGACGAGCGATGGTCTTTTCCTACCAATCTATCCCCCTAGGAGCATGCGCGTAATACTTTGCTTTGATAACTTGTAGATTTTTGCAAAAAGTATATGAGTTCTTTATGACTAATGTTGAGTCCATGGATTATACGCACTCTCATCCTTCCACCATTGCTAGCCTCTCTAATACGGCGCACTTTTCACCGGTATCATACACCCACCATATACCTTCCTCAAAACAGCCACCATACCTACCTATTATGGCATTTCCATAGCCATTCCGAGATATATTGCCATGCAACTTTCCACCGTCCTGTTTATTATGACACGCTCCATCATTGTCATATTGCTTTGCATGATCATGTAGTTGCAATCGTATTCGTGGCAAAGCCACCGTTCATAATTCTTTCATACATGTCACCCATGAGTCATTGCACATCTCGGTACACCGCCGGAAGTATCAAGTTGTAATTCTTGAGTTGTAAGTAAATAAAGTGTGGTGATCATCATTATTAGAGCATTGTCCCATGTGAGACAAGGATGATGGAGACTATGATTCCCCCACAAGTCGGGATGAGACTCCGGACGAAAAAAGTCCATAAAAATGGAGAAGTCCCAAAAAAATGAGAGAAAAAGAGAGAAGGGACAATTCTACTATCCTTTTTCCACACTTGTGCTTCAAAGTAGCACCATGATCTTCATGATAGAGAGTCTCCTATGATATCACTTTCATATACTAGTGGGAATTTTTCATTATAGAACTTGGCTTGTATATTCCAATGATGGGCTTCCTCAAAATGCCATAGGTCTTCATGAGCAAGCAAGTTGGACGCACACCCACTTAGTTCCTTTGCTGAGCTTTCATACACTTATAGCTCTAGTGCATCCGTTGCATGGCAATCCCTACTCACTCACATTGATATCTATTAATGGGCATCTCCATGGCCTGTTGATACGCCTAATTGATGTGAGACTATCTTCTCCTTTTGTCTTCTCCACAACCACCATTCTATTCCACATATAGTGCTATATCCATGGCTCACGCTCATATATTGCGTGAAGATTGAAAAAGTTTGAGAACATCAAAAGTATGAAACAATTGCTTGGCTTGTCATCGGGGTTGTGCATGATTTAAATATTTTGTGTGGTGAAGATAGAGCATAGCCAGACTAGATGATTTTGTAGGGATAACTTTCTTTGGGCATGTTATTTTGAGAAGACATGATTTCTTAGTTAGTATATTTGAAGTATTATTATTTTTATGTCGGATCTGAACATTCATGCCACAATAAAGAAAAATTACATTGAGAAATATGTCAGAAAGCATTGCACATCAGAAATTCTTTTTTTATCATTTACCTACTCGAGGACGAGCAGGAATTAAGCTTGGGGATGCTTGATATGTCTCCAACATATCTATAACTTTTGATTGCTCCATGCTATTATATTACCTATTTTGGATGTTAGTGGGCTTTATTTTACACTTTTGGGACTAACCTACTAACCAGAGGCCCATCCCAAATTGATGTTTTTTTGCCCATTTTAGAGTTTCCCCGAAAAGGAATATCAAACAGAGTCCAAATGGAATGAAACCTTCAGGAACGTGATTTTCTCAATGAACGAGATCCAGGAGACTTGGAGTGGGTGTCAAGAAACAATCGAGGTGGCCACGAGGCAGGGGCGCGCCTACCCCCCTGGGCGCGCCCTCCACCCTCGTGGGCCCCTCATTGCTCCACCGACGTACTTCTTCCTCCTATATATATCCACGTACCCCCAAACATCCGGGAGCACCACGAAAAGCTAATTCCACTGCCGCAACCTTCTGTACCCGAGAGATCCCATCTGGGGGCCTTTTCTGGAGCTCCGACGGAGGGGGCATTGATCACGGAGAGCCTCTACATCAACTCCATGGCCTCTCCAGTGATGTGTGAGTAGTTTACTTCAGACCTTCGGGTCCATAGTTATTAGCTAGATGGCTTCTTCTCTCTCTTTGGATCTCAATACAAAGTTCTCCTCGATTATCTTGGAGATCTATTCAATGTAATCTTCTTTTGCGGTGTGTTTGTCGAGATCCGATGAATTGTGGGTTTATGATCCAGATTATCTATGAACAATATTTGATTCTTCTCTGATTCTTTTATGTATTATTGGTTTATCTTTACAAGTCTCTTCGAATTATCAGTTTGGTTTGGCCTACTAGATTGATCTTTCTTGCAATGGGAGAAGTGCTTAGCTTTGGGTTCAATCTTGTGGTGTCGATCCCAGTGACAGTAGGGGAAATGACACATATTGGATTGTTGCTATCGAGGATAAAAAGATGGGGTTTATATCATATTGCATGAGTTTATCCCTCTACATCATGTTATCTTACTTAAAGCAGTACTTTGTTCTTGTGAACTTAATACTCTAGATGCATGCTGGATAGCGGTCGATGTTTGGAGTAATAGTAGTAGATGCAGAATCGTTTCGGTCTACTTGTCACGGACGTGATGCCTATATAAACGATCATACCTAGATATTCTCATAACTATGCTCAATTCTATCAATTGCTCGATAGTAGTTCGTTCACCCACCGTAATACTTTTGCTCTTGAGAGAAGCCACTAGTGAAACCTATGGCCCCGGGGTCTATCTTCCATCATATTAATCTTCCAACACTTAGCTATTTCTATTGCCATTTATTTTACTTTGCCTCTTTATTTCTCTTTATCATATAAATACCAAAAATATTATCTTATCATATCTATCAGATCTCACTCTCGTAAGTGACCATGAAGGGATTGACAACCCCTTTATCGCGTTGGTTGCGAGGTTCTTATTTGTTTATGTAGGTGCGTGGGACTCGAGCGTGATCTCCTACTGGAGTGATACCTTGGTTCTCAAAAACCGAGGGAAATACTTATGCTACTTTACTGAATCACCCTTTCCTCTTCAAGGGAAAACCAACACAGTGCTCAAGAGGTAGCACCTGGCATCTTCATGAGGTTGTAGGCAGGATGAGTGGCTGCCATGAACTGGGCCAGCGCCGGGTACCCGAGGATGGCGTTGTACGGCAAGCTGATGCGGGCGATGTCGAAGTCGACCAGCTCGGTGCGGTAGTTGTTGCGTGTGCCGAAAGTCACGGGGAGACGGATCTGCCCCAGGGGGTCGGAGGAGCCGCCGCCGACCCCGGAAAAAGGCTTGCTTGGGCGGAGCCGCTCAAGTGGTACGTGAAGGAGGCTGAAAGCCTCCACGGAGAGCATGTTGAGGCCGGCGCCGCCGTCGATGAGGGTCTTGGTAACGGCTACGCCGCATATGGTGGGCGTGCAAAGCATCGGAAGCACGCCCGAGCCGACGGTGGTGACTGGGTGATCCCCCGAGTTGATGATCAGGTCGGCCTTGGGCGCCGCCGAACCCGGGGGAGCCCCCTGCCGCGTGGAGATGGCGCTGATCTGGCGAAAGAATGGCTTGGCGTGATGATCTGAGGGCGGCGCCTGCGAGCCACCGAGGAGAGCCGCGACGATGGGGGGTGCCGGTCCTCTGAAGCGCGCAATGAAGAGGTCACGTAGCTCCTCCCAGGAGGCCACGGAAGATTCCGGCAGATGGACGAGCCAGGCGCGTGGCACACCAGCCAGGGCCATTGGGAGCTAGATGGCCATGACTTTACTATCACCCCCGGCCTCCAAGACGGCCTCCTCGTATGCCAGCAAGAAGGCTACCGGATCTTCCACACCATCATAACGAGGCAGCATCTCTGGCTTGAACTTGTGCGGCCACTACACCCGCCGCAAGGCGGGAGTGAAGGCCCGGAGCCCCCCGACGCTGCAGAGGGCGCCCATTGATCAGTCGGAGAAGAGGCGGCGTTCATGAGAGTCGGTCGGAGAGGCAAGGCCGTCGGGGGGCGGGGAGGGCAAATCTTCGACGCACCCCTACCTGGTGTGCCAAATGTCGGATTTCTGGTTCCGGCAAAACCCTTGAGGTTCGGACACTGGGGTGCGCACAAAGGTCTCTCCCCCTCTCTAGCTCGCACATTCTACGATCTCACGGCCTAGCTCGACGAACCCAAAGAACATGAGACACAAGATTTATACTGGTTCGGGCCACCGTTGTGGTGTAATACCCTACTCCGGTGTGGTGTGGTGGATTGCCTCTTGGGCTAAGGATGAACAGTTACAAGGGAAGAACAACCTCGCAAGGAGAGGTGTTCTTGTGCTTGGTGAACTTGAGTGGTTGGGGTGCTATGGATTCGATCTAGATCCGAATCAGATTGCCTCCTATGGTGGTGGCTAGTCCTATTTATAGAGGCCCTGGTCCTCTTCCCAAATATTGAGTGGGAAGGGATCCCACAACGGCCAAATTTGAAGGGAGACAACTAGTACAAGCTATCCTGACAAAAGTAGTCTTTGCCTGCCAAAGGCTCTGGTGGTGATGCCGTCTAGGGATCCACGGTGACCTCCGTCCTGCCGGCCTGCTGGTCTTGGTCTTGTTTCACCGATATGGAAACCTTTGCCTGATGCCTCGGAACTCCTCATCTGCGCTTGCCCCTTTAGCACCAAAGAGGAAACGAGCACACTGTGCGCGCTGGCGCCCGCCTGGCTCTAGTCATCATGACTTTTGTCACAGAAACCTCGTGAGGTGCCCCTCGCCTTGATCTCTCCACCCCTCGCGAGCCAGCCTGGTGAGGCCATCCCTGAGGAGGTCTTGTGTCGTCCGCCTCACGAGGCTTGGCCCCTCGCGAGGGTCTTGAATGTTTGCTGGTGAAGATGGGCCGTACAGGGCCACTGGTGGAGCCACGCTGCGGGCCGCAGGCAGGCAAGTCTGGGGACCCCCGTTCACAAAACGCCGACATACGTAGACACACTCTCCCCTCTCGTTGCTATGCATCTCCTAGATAGATCTTGCATGATCGTAGGAATTTTTTTGAAATTGGATGCTACGTTCCCCAACAGCATCCTCATACACTAACGACTTTGAGGACTGAGAGCGGCATCGAGGATGCAACCGAAGAGAGAGGATTGTGGGTGTGTGGCGAGGATGGGGGGTGCGGCCGCTCGGGTGCACCATTATTATGGAGTAGTGGGAGTTATGGGAGAGAGGCGGGCGCCGGTCAAACCTGTCGGATCTGGGGTTCTGTCAGACCCTTAAGGTTCGAACACTGGGGTGCGTGCGAAGGTTTTCTCCCTATCGATCCATGCCCTAGCTCTCTAAGATCTCACAGACGAACACGACGAACTCTCAACATAGAAAGACACAAGATTTATACTGGTTCGGGCCACCGTTGTGGTGTAATACCCTACTCCAGTGTGGTGGTGGTGGATTGCCTCTTGGGCTAATGATGAACAGTACAAGGGGAAGAACAACTTCCTGAGGTGGAAGTGTTCTTGTGCTTGGTGTGTTTGCGTGGGTGAGATGATCTTGAATCTGCTCTCGACTTGTGATGGTGTCGATCCTCTGTTCTCTCTCGTCATCTCTCCGTCCTCTTTCTTTCTCTGAGGTGGCTAGTTCTACTTCTATAGGCCATGGTCCTCTCCCCAAATATTGAGTGGTAAGGGAGCCAATAACGGCCGATTCGAAAGGGGACAACTAGTATAGGCTATCCTAACAAAAGGTGGTCTTCGCCTGCAAAAGGCTCTGGTGATGACGCCGTCTTGAGCTCCATGGTGACCTCCACCTTGCCGTCCTTCTGGTCCTGGTCTTGTTGCACCAATATGGTAACCTTTGCTTGATGCCTCAGTACTCCGCGCTTGCGCTTGCCCCCATAGCACTAAAGAGGAAACAAGGACGCTGCGCGCGCTGGCGCCCGCCTGGTCTCGATCGTCATGGCTCACGTCATGAGGACCTCGCGAGGTTTACCTTGCCTTGATCTCTCCGCCCCTCGTGAGCTTGGCTGACGAGGCCGCTCTTGAGGAGGTCTGGCATCGTATGCCCCGCGAGGCTTGGCCCCTCGCGAGGGTTTTGAAAGTCTTGTGGATGAAGATGGGTCGTACGAACCTGCCAGCCCGGCCACGCCATGGGCCGCAGGCAGGCAAGTCTGGGGACCCCCGTTCCCAGAACGCCGACAGTAGCCCCCGGGCCCAAGGTGCGCTCGGGCTTGGCTTCGAGGCGAAGCCAAAGGGTCAAGCGCGGTGCGCCATGGGCCCCAAAAGCTTGGGCCCTCGGTTGATGTGTGGAGGTTAATTGGACATGGGCGTCTCCGCTTCCCCACGCTGCCTTTGACCTCGCCTGGCTATGCGGCCCTCGCAACCTACACAGTTATTCTCCCATTGCGCACGCCTTGCTCCCCCAGTCCTCCTGCTTCCTCGAGACTCTACTCCTCCTCTCTAATCTGACCTGCACTCTGCCCGCTTCATTGCCATGGCGCCGAAACAAGTAGACAAGGGGAAGAAGCCTATGTCCCCGCCTGGTTTGCCTCCAGCCGCCGAGCCTGCAGTCGGCCGGTCCTTGGTGCTCAACGACGAGGCCATGGACAAGGTGCGCCCCATGCTCGCCACCAGTTTCAACGAGTGGGGGGAGACGGTGCCTTGGCCTGCGTGTCGCGCTCGTATTGCTCGGGCGGTCATCGAGGTCCCAATCTTCATTGACGTCCTTTGGGCAGGCCTGATCCACCCTTTCTCTGCCTTCTTCAACGCGGTGCTTGAACATTACCAGATCCATGTGCTGCATCTCGACCCCCAATCCGTGACTCCCCTCGCTGTCTTCACCTTCGTGTGTGAAGCCATGGTGGGCATTGCCCCATCCGTGGCCCTTCTCCGCCACTTCTTCTCGCTGCATCTGACTGATCCCCAGCAAAGCTCGGGGTGCGTGAGCTTCCAGGCCGTGGCCGCGATGGCTGGCGCGGGGATCGACTTCGAGCTTCCTCCATCCACGAGCGAGTTTCGAACGCGGTGGGTATTCGTTGATGCCAGTGTGCTCAGCCCTCTGCTCCATGCCCCGTCAGCGCCCGCCGTTCGCCACTCTGGCTGGGGCCACAAGAGGCTCGCAAGGCCCCATCTTGCCCCTGTCTGGCTCAGGCTAAGGATGTTGAAGGACCACGGCGTGACCGCGCCGATGGTGGTGAAGGAGTTCATCAAGCGCAGGGTTGCTCCGCTTCAACGCCATTCTCGCCCGATGTGGGCCTTGCTCAACAGTCAGGACCACATGAGGCTTCAGGAGTTCAGGCTCCCCCTTGGGGCGCGGCAAACGGTGCTCAAGGTCCTGACATGTGTCTTTGCCGAACGATTTGCCTGGGAAGAACTGTCTGCTGTACCGATGCAGGAACAAAGCCGAATTCGCTGGTGGCATGCCTTCCTTTGATGAGTGGGGGCTGCGTCCGGAGGGCCTGGTGGGATCCCGCGAGAACCCTGCCAGCATGGTTCCCCCTTGGTTGTTGTTGCCGAGCTCGTCCCGAATGTGGGTGCGGGGGGACGAGCGCTACCAGAGGCTGGCGGCATGAGCGCTGATGTGCAGACGCCGCCTGGGGCTCCTGAGGTGTCGTCCTCAGGATCCCGTGATCCTGGGTCGCTGGTAGCTGAGGCGATGCCGCACGCGGCTCCCGAGGCCGAAACTCCAGAGGCCTCGGAAGGTCGTGGTGAGACCGCGCCCGGCTGTTCTCCGGAGCCAGGCACCCCTGAAGTTGTCCTCTTGAGCACTTCCCCGACTAGTCCCCGCACTGGCCGCCACGTTCAACGCTTCAGTCGGCTTTGCGTGGACTTCGGGGAGCTCCACAAGAGGATAGGATCTCCGAGCGGCAATGGTATCTTCGGGCCATTGAAGTGACGAAAGTACATTGTTGTTGACAAGTAAGTATCTTATCTTGGTGATCTTCTGTGTGCCGCCTTCCTTCCCTGACGATTGTCCCCTCAGGAACCCTTCTGCCGAGGCCGTGAAATCTCCTGAGAAGCAGATCCCTCTCGTCCCGTCGCACCCGCCAAGCTCCGGTGCTGCAGGTTCGGGCACTGCCCGTGGCGTGGGGTCAGTCATTGGAGTCGCTCCATCATCAAGGCGCCCCGAGCTCGGGCCTTCGTCGTCCTTTCTTCGAGGCCTTGCTTGGAGCGCAGCAGGCGTGCTAAGGGATCCTCCCTGGTCGTGGTCGGCAGCTGGTGTCCCCGTCCCCGGGGTCTTCTTCAAGCAGCGGGACCATTCGGTTTTGGCCCCTCGTGAGGGCCAGCCGGCGCCCGGGGCCGCGCCAGCCCCCAGCCCCCTACCGAGAGGAGGCGCTCCGCACCGAGCATCGCCCACAGCCCCTGTAGCAGAGGGCGATATGGGCCGTGTGCTCTGGTTCGAGCGCGCGCGGAGCGTCTGCTACCTCTTGAGCACTGTGATACGTCTCCAATGTATCTATAATTTTTGATTGCTCCATGCTATGTTATCTACTGTTTTGGGCAATATTGGGCTTTATTATCCACTTTTATATTATTTTTGGGACTAACCTATTAACCGGAGGCCCAGCCCAGAATTGTTGTTTTTCGCCTATTTCAGTGTTTCGAAGAAAAGGAATATCAAACGGAGTCGAAACAGAACGAAATCAACTGGAGAAGTTATTTTTGGAAGGAAAGCTACTGGATGGACTTGGACCCCACGTCAGGAGCCAAGGGAGGTGCTCACGAGGGTGGGGGCGCCCCCCTAGGGCGCGCCCCCTGCCTCGTGGGGCCCTCGAAGCTCCACCGACGTACTTCCTGCACCCATATATACTCACGTACCCTAAAACTTCCATAATAGACAATAGATCGGGAGTTCCGCCGCCAGAAGTCTCCGTAGCCACCGAAAACCAATCTAGACCCGTTCCGGCACCCTGCCGGAGGGGGAATCCTTCTCCGGTGGCCATCTTCATCATCCCGGTGCTCTCCATGACGAGGAGGGAGTAGTTCTCCCTCGGGGCTGAGGCTATGTACCAGTAGCTATGTGTTTGATCTCTCTCTCTCTCGTGTTCTTGAGATGATATGATCTTGATGTATCGCGAGCTTTGCTATTATAGTTGGATCTTATGTTTCTCCTCCCCCTCTACTCTCTTGTAATGAACTGAGTTTCCCCTTTGAAGTTATTTTTATCGGATTGAGTCTTTAAAGATTTGAGAACACTTGATGTATGTCTTGCCGTGCGTATCTGTGGTGACAATGGGATACCACGTGATTCACTTGATGTATATTTTGGTGATCAACTTGCGGGTTCCGCCCATGAACCTATGCATAGGGGTTGGCACACATTTTCGTCGTGATTCTCCGGTAGAAACTTTGGGGCACTCTTTGAGGTCCTTTGTGTTGGTTGAATAGATGAATCTGAGATTGTGTGATGCATATCGTATAATCATACCCACGGATACTTGAGGTGACATTGGAGTATCTAGGTGACATTAGGGTTTTGGTTGATTTGTGTCTTAAGGTGTTATTCTAGTACGAACTCTAGGGCTGTTTGTGACTCTTATAGGAATAGCCCAACGGATTGATTGGAAAGAATAACTTTGAGGTGGATTCGTACCCTACCATAATCTCTTCATTTGTTCTGCGCTATTAGTGACTTTGGAGTGACTCTTTGTTGCATGTTGAGGGATAGTTATGTGATCCAATTATGTTATTATTGCTAAAAGGACTTGCACTAGTGAAAGTATGAACCCTAGGCCTTGTTTCAATACATTGCAATACCGTTTACACTCACTTTTACCATTAGTTACCTTGCTGTTTTTACATTTTCAGATTACAAATACCTTTATCTACTACCCATATTGCACTTGTATCACCATCTCTTCGCCGAACTAGTGCACCTATAAAATTTAGCATTGTTTTGGGTGTGTTGGGGACACAAGAGACTCTTTGTTATTTGGTTGCAGGGTTGCTTGAGAGAGACCATCTTCATCCTACGCCTCCTACGGATTGATAAACCTTAGGTCATCCACTCGAGGGAAATTTGCTACTGTCCTACAAACCTCTGCACTTGGAGGCCCAACAACGTCTACAAGAAGAAGGTTCTGTAGTAGACATCACACTGCGTTGGCTTTCCCTTGAAGAGGAAAGGGTGATGCAGCAAAGTAGCGTAAGTATTTCCCTCAGTTTTTGAGAACCAAGGTATCAATCCAGTAGGAGGCTACGCGCGAGTCCCTCGCACCTGCACAAAACAAATAAATCCTCGCAACCAACGCGATAAGGGGTTGTCAATCCCTACATGGTCACTTACGAGAGTGAGATCTGATAGATATGATAAGATAATTTTTTTGGTATTTTTATGATAAAGATGCAAAGTTAAATAAAAGGCAATGAAAATAAGTAAGTGTTGGAAGATTAATATGATGAAGATAGACCCCGGGGCCATAGGTTTCACTAGTGGCTTCTCTCAAGAGCATAAGTATTTTACGGTGGGTGAACAAATTACTGTTGAGCAATTGACAGAATTGAGCATAGTTATGAGAATATCTAGGTACGATCATGTATATAGGCATCACGTCCAAGACAAGTAGACCGACTCCTTCCTGCATCTACTACTATTACTCCACACATCGACCGCTATCCAGCATGCATCTAGAGTATTAAGTTCAAGAGAACAGAGTAACGCTTTAAGCAAGATGACATGATGTAGAGGGATAAACTCATGCAATATGATGAAAACCCCATCTTGTTATCCTCAATGGCAACAATACAATACGTGCCTTGCTGCTCCTACTGTAACTGGGAAAGGACACCGTAAGATTGAACCCAAAGCTAAGCACTTCTCCCATTGCAAGAAAGATCAATCTAGTAGGCCAAACCAAACTGATAATTCGAAGAGACTTGCAAAGATAACCAATCGTACATAAAAGAAATAAGAGAAGATTCAAATATGTTTCAAAGATAAACTTGATCATAAACCCACAATTCAACGGTCTCAACAAACACACCGCAAAAAGAAGATAACATCGAATAGATCTCCACAAGAGAGGGGGAGAACTTTGTATTGAGATCCAAAAAGAGAGAAGAAGCTATCTAGCTAATAACTATGGACCCGAAGGTCTGAGGTAAACTACTCACACATCATCAGAGAGGCTATGGTGTCGATGTAGAAGCCCTCCGTGATCGATGCCCCCTCCGGCGGAGCTCCGGAACAGGCCCCAAGATGGGATCCCGTGGATACAGAAAGTTGCGACGGTGGAATTAGGGTTTTGGCTCCGTATCTAATCGTTTGGGGGTACGTAGGTATATATAGGAGGAAGAAGTACGTCGGTGGAGCAACAGGGGGCCCACGAGGGTGGAGGCGCGCCTGGGGGGTAGGCGCGCCCCCTACCTCGTGGCCTCCCTGTTGGTTGCTTGACGTAGGGTCCAAGTCTCATGGATCTTGTTCGTTCCAAAAATCACGTTCCCGAAGGTTTCATTCCGTTTGGATTCCATTTGATATTCCTTTTCTTCGAAACCCTAAAATAGGCAAAAAAAACCAGCAATTCTGGGTTGGGCCTCCGGTTAGTAGGTTAGTCCCAAAAATAATATAAAAGTGGATAATAAAGCCCAATAATGTCCAAAACGGAAGATAATATAGCGTGGATCAATCAAAAATTATAGATACGTTGGAGACGTATCAAGCATCCCCAAGCTTAATTCCTGCTCGTCCTTGAGTAGGTAAATGATAAAAACAGAATTATTGATGTGGAATGCTACTAGGCATAATTTCAATGTAATTCTTCTTAATTGTGGCATGAATATTCAGATCCGAAAGATTCAAGATAAAAGTTTAATATTGACATAGAAATAATAATACTTCAAGCATACTAACTAAGCAATTATGTATTCTCAAAATAACATGGCCAAAGAAAGTTCATCCCTACAAAATCATATAGTTTAGTCATGCTCCATTTTCGTCACACAAGAATGCTCTCCTCATGCACAACCCCGATGACAAGCCAAGCAATTGTTTCATACTTTAGAAATCTCAAACTTTATAAACCCTCACGCAATACATGAGCGTGAGCCATGGATATAGCACTATGGGTGGAATAGAGTATAATGATGGGGGTTATGTGGAGAAGACAAAAAAGAGAAAGTCTCACATCAACGAGGCTAATCAATGAGCTATGGAGATGCCCATCGATTGATGTTAATGCAAGGAGTAGGTATTGCCATGCAACAGATGCACTAGAGCTATAAATGTATGAAAGCTCAACAAAAGAAACTGGTGGGTGTGCATCCAACTTGCTTGCTCACGAAGACCTAGGGCACTTGAGGAGGCCCATTGTTGGAATATACAAGCCAAGTTCTATAATGAAAAATTCCCACTAGTATACGAAAGTGACAAAACAAGAGACTCTCTATCATGAAGATCATGGTGCTACTTTGAAGCACAAGTGTGGAAAAAAATATAGTAGCATTGTCCCTTTTCATTTTTTGGGGCCTTTTTTGGCCTTTATCTTTTTTTGTTGAAACAATGCTCTATATGATGATCATCACACTTCTATTTATTTACAACTCAATGATTACAACTCGATACTAGAACAAGGTATGACTCTACATGAATGCCTCCGGTGGTGTACCGGGATAGGCAATGAATCAAGTGTGACATGTATGAAAGAATTATAAACGGTGGCTTTCCCACAAATACTATGTCAACTACATGATCATGCTAAGAAATATGACAATGATGAATGTGTCATGATATACAAGATGGTGGAAAGTTGCATGGCAATATATCTCGGAATGGCTATGGAAATGCCATAATAGGTAGGTATGGTGGCTGTTTTGAGGAAGATATAAGGAGGTTTATGTGTGAAAGAGCATATCATATCACGGGGTTTGGATGCACCGGCGAAGTTTGCACCAACTCTCAATGTGAGAAAGGGCAATGCACGGTACCGAAGAGGCTAGCAATGATGGAAGGGTGAGAGTGCGTATAATCCATGGACTCAACATTAGTCATAAAGAACTCACATACTTATTGCAAAAATCTACAAGTCATCAAAAACCAAGCACTACGTGCATGCTCCTAGGGGTATAGATTGGTAGGAAAAGACTATCGCTCGTCCCCGACCCCCACTCATAAGGAAGACAATCAAATAACACCTCACATTTCAAATTTGTTACATAACGTTTACCATACGTGCATGCTACGGGACTTGCAAACTTCAACACAAGTATTTCTCAATTTCACAACTACTCAACTAGCATAACTTTAACATCACTACCGCCATATCTTAAAACAACCATAAAGCATCAAACTTCTCTTATTATTCAAAACACTCATAAGAAAGTTTTTACTAATATTGAATACCTAGCATATTAGGATTATTTAAGCAAATTACCACGCTATTTAAGACTCTCAAAATAATCTAAGTGAAGCATGAGAGATCAATAGTTCCTATAAAACGAATCCACCACCATGCTCTAAAAGATATAAGTGAAGCACTAGAGCAAAACTATATAACTCAAAACATATAAGTAAAGCACATAGAGTATTCTAATAATTTCCGATCATGTGTGTCTCTCTCAAAAGGTGTGTACAGAATGGATGATTGTGGTAAACGAAAATCAAAGACTCAAATCATACAAGACGCTCCAAGCAAAAACACATATCATGTGGTGAATAAAAATATAGTTCCAAGTAAAGTTACCGATGGAAGTAGACGAAAGAGGGGATGCCTTCCGGGGCTTCCCCAAGCTTTGGATTTTTTGTGTCATTAGATTATCTTGGGGGTGCCATGGGAATCCCCAAGCTTAGGCTCTTGCCACTCCTTGTTCCATAATCCATCAAATCCTTAACCAAAACTTGAAAACTTCACAACACAAAACTTAAAGTAGAAAATCTCGTGAGCTCCGTTAGCGAAAGAAAATAAAAGACCACTTCAAGGTACTATAATGAACTCATTCTTTATTTATATTGGTGTTAAACCTACTGTATTCCAACTTCTCTATGGTTTATAAACTATTTTACTAGCCATAGATTCATCAAAATAAGCAAAAAACACACGAACAACATAATCTGTCAAAAATAGAACAGTCTGTAGTAATTTGTAGCTAGCGCAAGATATGGAACCCCAAAAATTCTAAAATAAATTGCTGGACGTGAGGTATTTATCTATTAATCATCTTACAATTTTTTTAACTAAATAGCACTTTCCAAATAAAAATGTCAGCAGTTCTGGTGAGTCCTAAAGTTTCTGTTTTTTACAGCAAGATTAACAAGACTTTCCCCAAGTCTTCCCAACGGTTCTACTTGGCACAAACACTAATTAAACACAAAAAAACACAACCAAAACAGAGGCTAGATAAATTATTTATTAGTAAACATGAGCAAAAAGCAAGGAATAAAAATAAAATTGGGTTGCCTCCCAACAAGCGCTATCGTTTAACGCCCCTAGCTAGGCATAAAAAGCAAGGATAGATCTAGGTATTGCCATCTTTGGTTGGTAATTCTTCAATGAGGCATCTACCATCCTTAGGAATTTCTTTCTTTTTATTGATTATAAAACTTTCAGGCACAAGATCTAAAAATTCATTTATAACAAATGGTTCCTTAATGATAGCGAAAAGATTGGGATGAATACTTATAGATTTGAGATCTGCAGTTTCCTTACTAAAAGATTCACCCTTATTTTTAGGAACATACATAAGCTTGGCAATTTTAGTGGGAGGAATTGGAGTATTCTTTATGGAAGAAAAAGTGGTTCCCAAGTTGGTAATAATACCCTCAAGTTTATCGATTCTAGTGGAATCCTGATTTATTTTCTCATTAACTATAGGTTCCTTTTCTTTAATATTTTTCAAAGTGACTCCTACTTTAGATCCATATTGAGTGATTCGGTTGTGGATATTTTTATCCAAATTTTCAATTAACTCTACAGTAGCAACCTTATTCTCAATAATTTCAGGTCTTTGTATTACATGCTCCAAAGTTAACATAGTTCCATTAACCAAAAGAGGTGGTGAGCCAAACAAATCTATCATAGCATTATAAGAATCCAAAGTATGGCTACACAAGAAGTTCCCTCCGGTAATGGTATCAAGGATATATCTGTACCAAGGAGTAGCGCCTACATAAAAATTGCGAAGAAGAACGGAAGTAGATTGCTTCCTAGTAGATCTATTTTGAGCATTGCAAATTATATACCATGCGTCTTTTAGATTTTCTCCCTCCCTTTTCTTAAAATTTAGAACTTCATTCTCGGGAGACAATGGAGAAGATAAGGGACTAGCCATAACGACAAGCAAACGGAAAAGAGGCAAACGGAGAAAGAGAGGGAGGATAGAGAGAGAGGGTGAATAAAACGGCAAGGGTGAAGTGGGGGAGAGGAAAACGAGAGGCAAATGGAAAATAATGTAATGCGGGAGATAAGGGTTTGTGATGGGTACTTGGTATGTTGACTTTTGCATAGACCTCCCCGGCAACGGCGCTAGAAATCCTTCTTGCTACCTCTTGAGCACTGTGTTGGTTTTCCCTTGAAGAGGAAGGGGTGATGCAGCAAAGTAGCGTAAGTATTGCCCTCAGTTTTTGAGAACCAAGGTATCAATCCAGTAGGAGGCTACGCGCAAGTCCCTCACACCTGCACAAAACAAATAAATCCTTGCAACCAATGCGATAAGGGGTTGTCAATCCCTACACGGTCACTTACGAGAGTGAGATCTGATATATATGATAAGATAATATTTTTGGTATTTTTATGATAAAGATGCAAAGTAAAATAAAAGGCAATGAAAATAACTAAGTGTTGGAAGATTAATATGATGAAGATAGACCCGGGGGCCATAGGTTCCACTAGTGGCTTCTCTCAAGAGCATAAGTATTTTACGCTCGGTGAACAAATTACTGTTGAGCAATTGACAGAACTGAGCATAGTTATGAGAATATCTAGGTATGATCATGTATATAGGCATCACGTCTGAGACAAGTAGACCGACTCCTGCCTGCATCTACTACTATTACTCCACACATCGACCGCTATCCAGCATGCATCTAGAGTATTAAGTTGAAGAGAACAGAGTAACGCTTTAAGCAAGATGACGTGGTGTAGAGGGATAAACTCATGCAATATGATGAAAACCCCATCTTGTTATCCTTGATGGCAACAATACAATACGTGCCTTGCTGCCCCTACTGTCACTTGGAAAGGACACCGCAAGATTGAACCCAAAGCTAAGCACTTCTCCCATTGCAAGAAAGATCGATCTAGTAGGCCAAACCAAACTGATAATTTGAAGAGACTTGCAAAGACAACCAGTCATACATAAAAGAATTCAGAGAAGATTCAAATATTGTTCAAAGATAAACTTGATCGTAAACCCACAATTCATCGGTCTCAACAAACACACCGCAAAAAGAAGATTACATCGAATAGATCTCCACAAGAGAGGGGGAGAACTTTGTATTGAGATCCAAAAAGAGAGAAGAAGCCATCTAGCTAATAACTATGGACCCGAAGGTCTGAGGTAAACTACTCACACATCATCGGAGAGGCTATGGTGTTGATGTAGAAGCCCTCCGTGATCGATGCCCCCTTCGGCGGAGCTCCGGAACAGGCCCCAAGATGGGATCTCGTGGATACAGAAAGTTGCGGCGGTGGAATTAGAGTTTTGGCTCCGTATCTGATCGTTTGGGGGTATGTAGGTATATACAGGAGGAAGAAGTACGTCGGTGGAGCAACAGGGGGCCCACGAGGGTGGAGGGCGCGCCTGGGGGGGGGGGGGGTAGGCGCGCCCCCTACCTCGTGGCCTCCCTGTTGATTGCTTGACATAGGGTCCAAGTCTCCTGGATCTTGTTCCTTCCAAAAACCACGTTCCCGAAGGTTTCATTCCGTTTGGACTCCGTTTGATATTCCTTTTCTTTGAAACCCTAAAATAGGCAAAAAAACAACAATTCTGGGATGGGCCTCCGGTTAGTAGGTTAGTCCCAAAAATAATATAAAAGTGGATAATAAAGCTCAATAATGTCCAAAATAGAAGATAATATAGCATGGAGCAATAAAAAATTATAGATACGTTGGAGACGTATCAGCGTCGTTCGCCATTAGCTCTTCCAGGAGGCGATGGGCGCAATGGACCGACTTGGCGAAGAACTTGAGGGTGCCGACGCGCGCCATGAGGCTGAGGGTCTTCGGTTGGCGGAGGAGCGGCACAAGCTGAAGGTGGCCATCAACCTCGGGCACCACCAGCGTGAGCTGGACAACGCGAAGGCTGAGGCCGCCCTTGCAGCCTCCCGTGAAGCCTGCTCTCGGGTTCTGGAGGAGGCTCGTGAAGCTGACCGCCGTCGTGAGGCTGCAGAGAAGCGCGCGTGGGAGCTCCACGCCTGGAGTGCGTCCCTCGAGCAGCAAGTGGAGGCGCGCAAGGCTGTCCTCGCGGCACTAAGGGGGACGCCTGCCGAGGAAGATGAGGTCCGGAAGCGCGAGAAGGCGCTGGCTCTGGAAGCCATGGAGCGCAACCTCGAGCTTGAGCAACTGGAGATGAGGGAGCGTCAAGTTGCCCAAGCGGAGGATGCCGTCGGGGCTCGCGAGGCCCGATTCCAGGAGGAAGTCGACCGCTGGGTGGCCGAGGTTCGTGTGGATCTTGAAGGTCAGCACGCCTTGAAGCTGAAGCTTGCGGGGACTGAGGCAACGGGCAAGACCGCCGCTCTCCGGCCCAGGTCAGATGAGGCGGAGAGGCGTGAGGAGGCCACTGCCGCCGCCCTGGTCATGGCGCAGGCGGACTTGGCCTCCGCCCATGCCGAGCTGCTTTCTCTTCAGAGGCGGGTTGACGATGCCGAGGCCGTTGCGCAGCAAAACAGGGAGGAAGTGCGTCAACGGCGGACGCTAGAGCGCGAGCACGCCCCCATGCTTCAGGGTCTACGGAGCAGGGCTAATGCCGCCCTGGGCTTCATCTGTGACGAGAATGCACCGCCTCCCCACTCGAATGACTACGCCAGTCACCTCACCTTGTTCACCAACGTGGTGTCGCGCCTAGAAGCCCGGTCTAACAGGGCTCGCCAGCTTGTGGAGCAGAGAAGTCGCAGTCTGCTTGGGCACGCGTTCTCCCACGTCTTCAGCCACCTCCGGAACATTGACCTCGACTTCAATTTTGACGCCACTATCGCCCCCGTGTCGGAAGCTATCCGGGGCGACTTGGCGCGGTGGGTTGAAGACCACGTGGATGCGCTGGTCTTGGCCTTTGCTTCTGACGATGACGGGGTTGTGGTTGCGGCGGATGCAGGCGACGTGGTTGATGACGGCGTCGTCGACGCCGACGAAGGTGGAGGCAAAGCCAGCGATGGTGACAGCGACGCCAGTGGTGCGTCTGAAGATGACATGGGGGATGCGGTGAGCGACATATCCACCTGATTCCCTGTTATTTATCCTGTAAAAACTTAGGCGTGGCCCTAGAAGACTGTAAGAGCATTTTGAGAGGGGGAGCCCCTCATGTAAACAATAGCAGCTTTTATCCTTTCGATCTAAATTGAGTTCGCGTCTTCGTGAGCTTTAGCATGCCGGGACAAGGGTGTCGTTACGGTTTTACCTTAGCTTGGGCAAGCCCAAAACTGCCCCGTGAGATTGCAGATTCTTGAGGAGCCCCTGATGAACTCTTCGCCACGCACGAGAGGACTATGTGACAAGCGAGCGGCCGCCACGGCTCGACACGCGTGAGGTTCGTGTGCTTCCTGCCCAGCCCAGCTCGCGAGGGGCCCGCGAGGGGGGGGAGCGACTGGCGCGAACTCCGAAATAAGGCAAGAACAAGACTGCGAGAAATAACTCGAACGAGACTGGCGCATCAAATGAAAACTGGACTTCAACTTAAATCCAAATCCAGAAGGCAAGGTTATAGAAAAGAGATCCAAAGCAAATGGCCGCGTCTGACGCCTAGTCTAGTCTTCGACGTGTTCTCACCAGCGCGGAGCTAAGTGCTACCACTAGGCGGGGGAGGGAGCCCCTGAGGCCTGAGGGCGGATCTCCGGAGACTCCGGGGCATGTACAGCCCCACTCATTATTACGTGAGAGTGTCATGGGCGGAGATCTTCACAGGCACTAGGCCTTGCTTCACAGGTACCGGCCTTGCTTCATATCGCCAGGCGAGGTCCCCGCCTTCCGCCACCCTCTACCACCGTTCAGACGACCGGAAACCTGGACGGCCCAGCGAGGGCAGAGGGGACGCCAGCGGTGCCCTCGGCGACCACAGGTCCTCTGTCGGGGGAAAGGTCGCGGTCGCCACCCCGGCAGAGGTCCTACCTCCGGGTGTTGCCTTGATCCCCGTGGCTTGGGGAGGGGCCTTGCTCCTGACCCCTTCTGCGCAGCCCCCAGTGGGTTTCTCCTATCGGGGCAGGCATCGCCGTGCCGGAGCCACAGTTTGGCGCTGTAGCCTGGTGCATCTGTGACTCATGGTTAGCATAAGCTTGCTCCTGAGGGATTAGTTGTACCATATATCTGTTGTCGAAGGCACGGTTGGCGGGGCTCTCCGGCGGCTCTTGGAAGGCTTCAGCTCCCAATGCCTCCTCCTCCCACGAGCCGGGGTCGTCCTCCAGCGTGTACTCCTGGTCCACCATGCGGGGCACATAGGCTTCCGGGGTTGTCACCCCAAACACCTTGCCGTAGTGCCCCACGCTCTACGTCGCCCGACCCAGCACGGCGTCCTGAGGATGATAGCACGACGCCACGCTGGGGCCGTGGGGGGCAATGCTCGTGCCCATGTTCATCAGAGGCGGCGCGGGGGCAACGGGGCCCCCGGCGCCGCCGGCCGTCCTGGGGATGATGAAGCCCCCGGGCGCACCCGAGGGCACGCGGCCGCGGCCTGGCCCGTCATAAGGTCCAGTAGCGGCTCGGGACGGAACCAGATAGCAGAAAGGCGGCGCTCCTAATGCCGTCGCATCCAGCAGCTCAGCGACACGTTCCAGCAGTGTGTCGCGTCCGCTCTCCATCAGCCGGCACCACAGCAACTCCCGCGCCATCGTGAGCGCGGCCCGCATGTTCGCCTGCTCCCGCCGGGTGTGTGGCGCCGTTGCTGCGGCGTGGCTTGCGGCCCTTGCAGTGGCTCACGCTTGTCATGGAGTGGGGGTGGATGATGCCTGGCTGCGCCGACTGGAGCATAGGGTTGAGGTCTTCATGGGCAGGTGGCGCCGCTCGGGCTGGCCAGGCTGCCCATTGGTCGGAGTCAGCCCTTGGGTCACCAGACATCGGGGCCAAAGAGCGTCGATGGGTCAATTGGTGGGGAAAAGACTCCGACGCACCCCTACCTGGCGCACCAAATGTCGGATCTAGGGTTCCGGCAGACCCTTAAGGTTCGAACACTCGGGTGTGCGTGAAGGTTTTCTCCCTATCGATCCACGCCCCAGCTCTCTAAGATCTCGCAGACGAACGCGACGAACTCTCAACACAGAAAGACACAAGATTTATACTGGTTCGGGCCACCGTTGTGGTGTAATACCCTACTCCAGTCTGGTGGTGGTGGATTTCCTCTTGGGCTAATGATGAACAGTACAAGGGGAAGAACAACCTCCTGAGGTGGAAGTGTTCTTGTGCTTGGTGTGTTTGCATGGGTGAGATGATCTTGGATCTGCTCTCGACTTGTGATGGTGTCGATCCTCTGTTCTCTCTCGTCGTCTCTCCGTCCTCTTTCTTTCTCTAAGGTGGCTAGTTCTACTTATATAGGCCCTAGTCCTCTCCCCAAATATTGAGCGGGAAGGGAGCCAACAATAGCCAATTCGAAAGGGGATAGCTAGTACAGGCTATCCGGACAAAAGGTGGTCTTCGCCTGCAAAAGGATCTGGTGATGACGCCGTCTTGGGCTCCATGGCGACCTCCGCCTTGCCGTCCTTCTGGTCCTGGTCTTGTTGCACCAATATGGTAACCTTTGCTTGATGCCTCGGTACTCCGCGCCTATGCTTGCCCCCTTAGCACTAAAGAGGAAACAAGGACCCTGCGTGCGCTGGCGCCCGCCCAGCGCCCGCCTGGTCGATCGTCATGGCTCACGTCACGAGGACCTCGCGAGGTTTACCTTGCCTTGATCTCTCTGCCCCTCGTGAGCCTGCGTGGTGAGGCCGCTCTTGAGGAGGTCTGGCGTCATCCGCCCCGCGAGGCTTGGCCCCTCGGGAGGGTCTTGAAAGTCTTGTCGATGAAGATGGGCTGTATGAACCTGCCAGCCCACCCACACCGTGGGCCGCAGGCAGGCAAGTCTCGGGACCCCCGTTCCCAGAACGCCGACAAAACCGATGGCTCACCTCCCGGTGAGCCCGCGCACCGGACTGCTGGCATGCCTACCAAAGTTTCACACAGCTACTCGGAGGCCTCCCGATGACACTGCCCAGCGAGCACGCCTCCATCAATTCACACGCCTGCACACACGCCTCCCCGTCTGCCTGCGCGGCGGACTGCTCGCATGCGTCCTGTCAACTCACGCCTGCTCACATGGCACTGATACGTCCATTTTGCATCATGCTTTTATATCAATATTTATTGCATTATGGGCTGTTATTTCACATTATGTCACAATACTTATGGCTATTCTCTCTTATTTTACAAGGTTTACATAAGGAGGGAGAATGCCGGCAGCTGGAATTCTGTGCTGGAAAGGGAGCAAACATTAGAGACCTATTCTGCACAACTCCAAAAGTCCTGAAACTCCATGAAACACCTTATAATAAATAATGAAAAATCCTCGCCAAAGATGAAGACCAGGGGCCCACACCCTTCTCACAAGGGTGGGGGCCGCCCCCCTAGGGCGCGCCCCCTACCTCGTGGGCCCCCTGGTGGCTCTCCGATGACCATCTTCTCCTATATGAAGTCTTCCATCGAGAAAAAAATAAGAAGCAACCTTTCGGGACGAAACTCCACCGCCATGAGGCGGAACCTTGGCGGATCTAATCTAGAGCTCCGGCAGAGCTGTTCTGCCGGGGAAACTTCCCTCTCGGAGGGGGGAATCATCGCCATCGTCATCACCAATGCTCCTCTCATCGGGAGAGGGCAATCTCCATCAACATCTTCATCAGCACCATCTCATCTCAAAAACCTAGTTCATATCTTGTATCCGATTCTTGTCTTCAAGTCCGGGATTGGTGCTAGTAGCACTACTAGGGAAAACCTTATACACAGACGCTTACTAGTAGCGCTGTATTTACCCACGCTACTGCTAATTACTAGTAGCGCGCCATACTGGCCCTCGCTACTAGTAAATATTTACTAGTAGCGCCTGGCGAAGAAAACACGCTATTAGTAAATATCTTCCACGGACAGGATATACTAATAACGCAGATGACAAACCTGCGCTACTACTAAGCAAATAGCTGTAGCGATTTGAGATACCCACGCTACTACTAAGCGTGTCCACCACCGCACGCGGATCAACCCCCACCCCCACCAAACTCTCTCACACAAATCCCTGGAAAAAAACTCTCTCTCACGACCCCCAGTACCCCTCGGTCGATCTCCTCCCCCACCCCTCAGTCGATCTCCTCCCCCAGATCTCCTCGCTGCTGCCCACCTCCTCTCTCTCCCCTAAATCCGCCGCCCCCCCGACCTCTCCTTTGCTCCAAAGGCTGCAGATCGAGCCGACAAGCTCTGGTTGGTTGTGGCCATCTCCGTGGGACGCCCTCATCGTCCATCCATGGAGACCCTTCCTCCCCTCCGGCCAGATTCATCCTCGGCTCGAGCTGTTCAGCCGGCGCCTAGATCCGCAGAACCGTCCTCCTTCACAACCACGCGGCGGCAGTGGCAGAGCCATGGACCCGAAACCCTAGCCCGCGGAACACCTAATGATCCTTTATTGGTCTTGCTTCTATTGTCATACCTCCTAATGATCCTTTAGAACAATATTTGCTAGACCATGAAAATGATATGTTTATGAATGAAAGAAGGGAAATAGATGAAGTATTCTTTAAACAAGAACCTATGCTAAAACACAATTTGCCGGTTGAAATCCTAGGGGATCCTCCTCGACCTAAGGGTGATCCCGTGTTTGAGCTTAAACCGTTGCCTGATAATCTTAAATATGCTTATCTTGATGAAAAGAAGATATATCCTGTTATTATTAGTGCTAACCTTTGAGAGCATGAAGAAGAAATATTATTGAAAACTCTGAAGAAGCACCGTGCTGCTATTGGATATACTCTTGATGATCTTAAGGGCATTAGTCCCACTCTATGTCAACATAAAATAAATTTGGAAGCAGATGCCAAACCAGTTCATGATCCTCAATGACGTCTGAATCCTAAAATGGAAGAAGTGGTAAGAAAAGAAATACTAAAGCTTCTGGAGGCAGGTATAATTTATCCCGTTGCTGGTAGTCAGTGGGTAAGTCATGTTCATGGTGTCCCTAAGAAGGGAGGTATTACTGTTGTTCCTAATGATAAAGATGAATTGATTCCACAAAGAATTATTACCGGTTATAGGATGGTAATTGATTTCCGC
Source organism: Triticum urartu (assembly GCF_056163025.1). NCBI lineage: Eukaryota > Viridiplantae > Streptophyta > Magnoliopsida > Poales > Poaceae > Triticum > Triticum urartu. The sequence continues at coordinate 173,522,023 of NC_141874.1, read as the reverse complement.
AAATTAAATAAGGCTACTAAGAAAGATCATTACCCCTTACCTTTTATCGATCAAATGCTAGAAAGATTATGCAAACATACACATTACTACTTTCTAGATGGTTAATCTGGTTTCTCTCAAATACCTGTGTCAGCTAAAGATCAATCAAAGACTACTTTTACATGCCCTTTTGGTACTTTTGCTTATAGACGTATGCCTTTTGGTTTATGTAATGCACCTGCTACCTTTCAAAGATGCATGATGGCTATATTCTCTGACTTTTCTGAAAAGATTTGTGAGGTTTTCATGGACGACTTTTCCTTCTATCGATCTTCTTTTGATGATTGCTTGAGCAATCTTGATTGAGTTTTGCAGAGATATGAAGAAACTAATCTTGTCTTGAATTGGGAAAAGTGCCACTTTATGGTTAATGAGGGTATTGTCTTGGGGCATAAAGTTTCTGAAAGAGGTATTGAAGTTGATAAAGCCAAGGTTGATGCTATTGAAAAGATGCCATATCCCAAGGACATCAAAGGTATAAGAAGTTTCCTTGGTCACGCCGGATTTTATAGGAGGTTCATCAAGGACTTCTCAAAAATATCTCGGCCTCTGACTAATTTATTACAAAAAGATATACCATTTGTCTTTGATGATGATTGTGTAGAAGCATTTGAAATACTTAAGAAAGCATTAGTCTCTGCACCTATTGTTCAGCCACCTGATTGGAATTTACCCTTTGAAATTATGTGTGATGCTAGTGATTATGCTGTAGGTGTTGTTCTAGGGCAAAGAGTTGATAAGAAATTAAATGTTATCCATTATGCTAGTAAGACTCTAGACAATGGTCAAAGAAATTATGCTACTACTGAAAAAGAACTTTTAGCAGTTGTATTTGCTTGTGATAAGTTCAGACCTTATATTGTTGATTCTAAAGTAACTATCCACACTGATCATGCTGCTATTAAATATCTTATGGAGAAGAAAGATGCTAAACCTAGACTTATTAGATGGGTTTTCTTGCTACAAGAATTTGATTTGCATATTGTTGATAGGAAAGGAGCTGAGAACCCCGTTGCAAACAACTTATCTAGGTTAGAGAATATTCTTGATGACCCACTACCTATTGATGTTAGTTTTCCTGATGAACAATTAAATGTCATAAGTACTTCTCGTAGTACCCCTTGATATGCTGATTATGCTAATTACATAGTTGCTAAATTTATACCACCTAGCTTCACATACCAACAAAAGAAAAAGTTCTTCTATGATGTGAGACATTACTTTTGGGATGACCCACATCTTTATAAGGAAGGAGTAGATGGTGTTATTAGACGTGTACCTGAGCATGAACGGGAACATATCCTATGCAAGTGCCACTCCAAAACTTATGGAGGACACCACGCGGGAGATAGAACTGCACATAAGGTATTGCAATCCGGTTTTTATTGGCCTACTCTCTTCAAGGATTCCCGTAAGTTTGTCCTATCCTGTGATGAATGTCAAAGAATTGGTAATATTAGTAGACGTCAAGAAATGCCTATGAACTATTCACTTGTTATTGAACCGTTTGATGTTTGGGGCTTTGATTATATGGGACCTTTTCTGCATCTAATGGATATACACATATTTTAATTGCTGTTGATTACGTTACTAAGTGAGTAGAGGCTATTCCAACTAGTAGTGCTGATCATAACACTTCTATTAAAATGCCTAAAGAAGTTATTTTTCTGAGGTTTGGAGTCCCTAGATATTTAATGACTGATGGTGGTTCACACTTTATCCATGGTGCTTTCCGTAAAATGCTTGCTAAATATGACGTCAATCATAGAATTGCATTTCCGTATCACCCACAGTCTAGTGGTCAAGTAGAATTGAGTAATAGAGAACTCAAACTAATTTTGCAGAAGACTGTCAATAGGTCTAGAAAGAATTGGTCCAAGAAACTTGATGATGCATTATGGGCCTATAGAACTCCATATAAAAATCCTATGGGTATGTCTCCGTATAAAATGGTATATGGAAAAGCATGTCACTTACCTCTCGAACTAGAACATAAGGCATATTGGGATATTAAAGAGCTCAACTATGATTTCAAACTTGTTGGTGAAAATAGGTTATTTGATATTAGCTCACTTGATGAATGGAGAAGCTTATGAAAATGCCAAGTTGTTTAAATAAAAGGTTAAAAGATGGCATGACAAAAGGATACAAAAGTGTGAGTTTAATGTAGGTGATTATGTATTTCTATACAACTCTCGTTTAAGATTTTTTGCAGGGAAACTTCTCTCTAAATGGGAAGGCCCCTATGTTATCGAGGAGGTCTATCATTCCGGTGCCATAAAAATCAACAACTTCGAAGGCACAAATCCGAAGGTGGTAAACGGTCAAAGAATCAAACATTATGTCTCAGGTAATCCCATAAATGTTGAAACCAATATTATTGAAATCGTAACCCCGGAGGAATACATAAGGGACACTTTCCAGAATGTTCCAGACTCCGAAAAGGAATAGGTATGTGGTACGGTAAGTAAACCGACTCCAAAACAATTTTTAAGGCAATATTTCTCCGTTTTGGAATATTTAGAAAAATAGAAAATTAAGTAGCAGTCCGGGAAGGACACGAGGGCCTCACGAGGGTGGAGGGCGCGCCCTACCCCCCTGGCGCGCCCCCCTACCTCGTGAGCACCTCGTGTGCCTTCTGGACTCCGTTTTCTTGCATGATATGCATTTTGGTCGGTAAAAATTCATTATATATTCTCCTGAAGGTTTTGACTCCCGTATCACGCAAAAATCTCATGCTTTTGGTTCGAGCTATTTTCTGTCAGGGTTGTCAAGGCCAGGCACTATGTCGTCTCCCTCCTCCACCAACCATGAGGGCAACGATGCTTGGCTAATGAAGATAGAGCTGAAGAGAGAAGAACCTATGGAGATCAACAAGGATGAAGGGATCAAGAAGGCCGTGGAGGACCAAGTTCCAGCAACAGAAGACACCCTTCAACTAGATCATAATCTTCTTACCCCTACAGAAATCGAAGCTTTCAAGATGATTGAGTTGGCTCGTATACAAAATAAGTATCTCACACGTGAAAATATTTTGTTGAAGGAGCATATCATCGCACTCAAGGGCATTATCCGCAAGTTAGAAGACCTCCTACGCTCGATGTGCGACTATCAATCATCAACAACTCCACCTTCTTCACCAACCGAGGAGACATAATCACATGGGTATGGGCACTCCCCTTGGCAACTGCCAAGGTTGGGGGAGGTGCCCCGGTATCGTATCACAATCACATCTCCTATCTTTACCATTTTTCTTAGTTCGATCCTTTTGGTAGTATTTTGATCTAGTAGAATAAAGTTTATGGCATGATCTAGTTGTGAGTTTTGCTTTATTACCCTTCTATGTAATAGAGTGCGTGAGCTATATAATAAAGATTAGTGTTGAGTCAAGGGCTTGATTTTCTTGCTATAATCTTGGGTGAATAAAAGAAAAGAGAAAAAGAATAAAAAGAAACAAAAGTTCATATTGATCTTATTGATAGTAATGACTTCACATAGAAAGAGTGTGATGATTAAAAGTTGTTGGGAGTTGGCAGACATAGCTTTGGTCATCGTTGCAATTAATAAGAAGTAATAAGGAAAGAGCAGTTTCACATATAAATATACTATTATTGACATCTTTTATGATTGGGAGCACTCATCAAAATATTACATGCTAAAGAGTTGATGTTGGACAAGGAAGACAACGTAATGGGTTATGTTTTCTTATATCTGAGATAAAGTATGTTGTCATGGATCATCCAACATGTTGAGCTTGCCTTTCCCACTCATGCTAGCCAAATTCTCAGCACCAAGTAGAGATACTACTTGTGCTTCCAAATATCCTTAAACCAGTTTTGCCATGAGAGTCCACCATATCTACCTATGGATTGAATAAGATCCTTCAAGTAAATTGTCATCGGTGCAAAGCAATAAAAATTGCTCTGTAAATATGTATGATTCATTGGTGTGGGAGAAATAAGCTTTATACGATCTTGTGATGTGGAAGTAATAGAAGTGACGGACTGCATAATAAAGGTTCATATCACAAGGGGCAATATAAAGTGATGTTCTTTCGCATTAAGGAGGGAGAATGCCGGCAGCTGGAATTCTGGGCTGGAAAAGGAGGAAATATTAGAGACCTATTCTGCACAACTCCAAAAGTCCTGAAACTCCACGGAACACCTTATAATAAATAATGAAAAATCCTCGCCAAAGATGAAGACCAGGGGGCCCACACCCTTCTCATGAGGGTGGGGGTGCGCCCCCCCTAGGGCGCGCCCCCTACCTCATGGGCCCCCTGGTGGCTCTCCAATGACCATCTTCTCCTATATGAAGTATTTCATCGAGAAAAAAAAATAAGAAGCAACCTTTCAGGACAAAACTCCGCCGCCATGAGGCGGAACCTTGGCGAATCCAATCTAGAGCTCCGGCAGAGCTGTTCTGCCGGCGAAACTTCCCTCCCGGAGGGGGAAATCATCGCCATCGTCATCACCAACGCTCCTCTCATCGGGAGAGGGAAATCTCCATCAGCATCTTCATCAGCACCATCTCATCTCAAAACCCTAGTTCATCTCTTGTATCTGATTCTTGTCTTCAAGTCCGGGAATGGTGCTAGTAGGTTGCTAGTAGTGTTAATTACTCCTTGTAGTTGATGCTAGTTGGCTTAATTGGTGGAAGATCATATGTTCATATCCTTTATGCATATTATTACCCCTCTGATTATGAACATGAATATGCTTTGTGAGTAGTTACGTTTGTTCCTGAGGACAAGGGAGAAGTCTTGCTATTAGTAGTCATGTGAATTCGGTATTCGTTTGATATTTTGATGAGATGTATGTTGTCTAGCCTCTAGTGGTGTTATGTGAACGTCAACTACATAACACTTCACCATTATTTGAGCCTAGAGGAAGGCATTGGGAAGTAATAAGTAGATGATGGGTTGCTGGAGTGACAGAAGCTTAAACCCTAGTTTATGCGTTGCTTCGTAAGGGGCTTTATTAAACAACACCGCAAAGAACGCCAATAATTTCATCCTTACTAGGAAATTCTGGAGAGAAGATGACCCGCGGCCCATGTGTGCATTGACCAAGGCATCTAACGACAATGAACGCCAAAAACAACTGATCTAATGACTGAAATTGCTAGTGCCCTGAGATGGCTGGATTAGTGCTTGGTTATAATGTATCTAAATTAGATGCTGGGTTGCTAGAGTGATAGAAGCTTAAACCCTAGTTTATCTGCTATTCCGTAAGGAACTGATTTGGATCCATATGTTTAATGTTATTTTTAGATTTTACCTTAATTTTTCTTTCATAGTTGTGGATGCTTGCGAGAGGTGTTAATCATAAGTGGGAGGCTTGTTAAAGTAAGAACAACACCTGAGCATCGGTCCACCCACATATCAAATTATCAAAGTAGCGAACATGAATCAAACAAACATGATGAAAGTGACTAGATAAATTTCCGTGTGTCCTCAAGAACACTTTGCTTATTATAAGAGACCGTTCTGGCCCATCCCTTGCCACAAAAGGATTGGGCTACATTGCTGCACTTTATTTACCGTTACCGTTACTTGTCCGTTACAAATTATTTTGCTATCAAACTACCTATTACCGACTATTTCAGTGCTTGAAGATAATACCTTGTTGAAAACCACTTGTCCTTTCCTTTTGCCCCTCTTTGGGTTCAACACTCTTACTTATCAGGACTATGATTTATCCCCTATACTTGTGGGTCATCAAGACTCTTTTCTGGTGCCATTGCTGGGGAGTGAAGCACTCTTGGTAAGTGGAAATCGGCAAGGAAAAAATTTATACTATGTGCTGAAATTTATTGTCACTTGTTACTATGGAAAACCATCCTTTGAGGGGTTTGTTCCGGGTATCTTCACCTCGGCCGTCCCCTTCCTAGGCCTCGCCGTCGTCCACCGCCTTGGTGCTCTCGGCGCGGCGTGGTCAATGTGGTGAACGACCGACTTCCATCGGAAGAGTACTGTACATGGAGAGGCTGACAGCTGGGTCCACGTCCGCAGCAAGGAAGTGCCTCCATATTACACGGAAAATAATTGTTCCTCCACCTGACAGCAGGGACCCACCGGACGGGCCACCGTATTTCGCGAAAAAAATGTTTCCTCACTGACTACTGGGACCCACCAGCTACATCTTCGCACGTAAGGAAGTGCGTCCATATTACAGGAAAAAAATGATTCGCCCCCTGAGTGCTGGGACCCACCAACTACATCTTCGCACGCCAGGAAGTGCCTAACAGTCGGGATCCACCCAGTCGAACCGTACGTAGCGTTGTCATTCTGGTCGCGAATGTGTACGTACATATTGGTCGATCGGACTGTCTGCAGGCTGCATCGATGAACTGTGGCCATGTAAGGAAGGGCACGTGTGGTAGTAGAGGCGCGCATGTAGCATGTACACGTACATACAGAGGCCAGGGTGCAAGAAAGTAAATACGGCCACATATGTACATACGGGCAGGGTATCGAACGCCTACTCACGCATATGTACGGCCAGGGCTCGTGTACATGGCTGTGGCTGGGTTGGAACGGAGAGACAACGTCGTTGTCGTGTTCATGGGGAGGCAACAGAATGCGTCGTGTTCATCGGGAGACAATGGAACGCGTGCTGTTCATCGGGATCCAACCGGCTTGGACGGAACAGGCGATGGAAACGAGGCCTGGCGTATCGCCGAACGGCAGAAACGGCCTTGTGTTCGACCGTCCACGGTGGAAACGGGATCCTGTTCATCGGGAGGGGTCTGGCATACCGCAAAACGGAGGAAATGGACCTCCTACGGTCGAAACGGGGTCCTGTTGATCGGGAGGGTTGTGGCGTACCACAAAACAAAGGAAACAGACTTGTGTTGGAGCGCTACGGTCGAAAACGATGGTCCAGTTCATCGGGAGGGGTGTGGCGTACCGCAAAATGGGACTCCACGGGATACTGTTCATCTCCACTGTCGACTGCCTCCACGGGCTGCTGTTCATCCACCGTCGACCTCCTCCAGCCTCCACCTATGACTGTTCATCCACGGGCTCCTGTTCATCCAGCCTCCACCACGCGCTCCTCCACCGGCTACTGTTTAACCAGCCCTCTCCATGGGGGTCCTGTTCAACCACCCCTCCACAGGCTACTGTTCATCCAGCCCTCCATTGGCTACTGTTCAACCAGCCCTCCACCGGCTATTGTTCAACCAGCCCTCCACGGGGTCCTGTTCATCCAACCCTCCATGAGGTCCTGTTCAGCCACCGGCTCGATCGACCGGGGTACTGTTCATCCAGTGGAAATGGCCTCTACTACCACGGGTTCCTGTTCATCCAACCCCCACCGGGAACTGTTCATCCAAACCCTCTCAACAACGCTCACTGTTCATCCAGGGAAGGAGGCAGCAGTGTTCGATCCGCTTTAGTTAGCAGCCATAGCGAAGGAATCACTCGGGTTCAGTTAACAACAAGGGACCGATCGATCGCTCGGGTTCAGTAACGCGTAGCCTGCAGTGCAATTGCTCACGTTCAATTAGAGCCCAACGCCTCACTCGGGTTCAGTTAGAGCCCAACGCATTGCACACATGCGCGTACGTACGAGAGAAACGCGCATCGCTTGCCCGCCGACCACCCACCGTAACCGGGAACTCCCCGATATTTTCCTCGCCCTCACTTCTACCACGGTTTTTTTGTCATGGACGGCCCAAAGAATGTCATGTAGCTGCGTCTCCGGCCCGCCTAGGATGAAAAGCCCATTTTCTGTCATGATTTTTTTTCATAGAAGTAGGACCCCACCACATCTATGATGATACCAGGTTTTGTCACAATTATTGTCATAGAAGTGTCATAAGTATGACAGAAAAAAATTGTTCGGCCCAAAATGTCACAGATGTGTCTTTTTTTTGTAGTGACTCTCCTGGCCACTCCGACCAACAACCCGTCAGGGTTCAGTCCTGGGTGGCCCCGTGCCTACCAAAGGCACCAACGGCCACCATCGTGGCAAAAACATAAACGGTCCCAAACGGGGACAAAAAAGTTCCTAACAACAACTACGGGCACACAAGGCTTATGTCCGCCTACCTGATCAGGGTAGCGCGCGCCCATAACCTTTCCTCATTGGAGGCAACGGCGGGAGGCACGACAATAGACCCAGTTAGGACCTTCCCATAAAGCCAAGTGTGGTTGCACTAGTCAGCTCGATATGGTGGCACCATGACTCAGCCAATAGTTGTCGGAGTAATTGGACACGGATACCCCGAAGACGGCGAGACAATAAATCAAGATATCGGGGCTAGCAAAGCCCCTCAGTCCGACTGCCCAGCCGCTCTTGCCGGCTCCCCGTCTGACTGCTCTGCCCGGCTGGCTGTGCCAACCAGCCGGCCGCCGACTGCGCCAACCAGCCGGCTGCTGGCTGCAGCCCGACCCGACACCGACGGGACGACCGTACCACGACGTCATCTACAGTGTACCGTGTCCCCTGGGTACTGATTTATAAAGTACCCCAGGGGACAAGCATGACATGCACCATGCTACTAGCTATTCCTACATAGCTTGGCTTGTAAGCTACCGAAGGTAGCTTACAACCAAAGCCTCTACCACCCATACCACTAGCTAGCTTACACATTAAGCTAGCTACACACTATAAAAGGAGGCCTCATCCATCCATCCAGGAGGATGGACTCCCACGACCACACACAACACCACGGCCATGCTTGGCCACTAGAGCATGCACGCTCACTCCGGACACACGCATATATAGAGTCAGATGCCCATGACACTGATCCCAGATACAACTCCAGGAGCACTTTGTACTGCCTGATGTACACCCCAGATAGGCAGATATATACTCAGACATGCAGGAGTAGGGGTATTATCTCTCCGGAGAGCCCCGAACCTGGGTAAACTAGCGCGTGATACTCGCATACCCGTCCCTGGATATTCCTGCAGCAGTCTTGCCCACACACTAAGCCACCTTGTGGCATCTGTCGTCTAGCACCCCCTGTGAGAATACCACGACAATAGTTGTTCAAGTTCAATTAAGTCCGGTTAAACTTGAATGCAATAAGATGAGCCATATTAAAATAACATGATGCAACTACAATGCATGAGCATGGATCAACATAAGAAGGGAAGTGCAACATAATCATCGAGCATAACCATAATGAAACATTAACCAAAGAAGCATGGTAGACTGACGAGCATAACATTAGACATGAGCATATCATTATACATAAATATCATGCTAGAACTTAACCAAAATACTACAAAGTAAGCATATAAACAAATGGATGCAAAGTAACATGCATAGCTACGACACTAGATAACAGATCTTAAACATGCATCTGAAAGAAAATACTGCTACCACTATCAAGCATGACATATAACAATAATACTAGTAATAAGTGCAAGATAACAAGATGCAGAAGAGCATAGCATGCAAGTGAACACAGATCTATAAGAATCACCGAAACAACGATAACCGTATCCAAACAAGCAAACATTTATTAAATATTCAAGTTGAAAACCATGGCTATTGTATGACTATCATGCAAGTGGTTGTTGTGGCTTGCCTGGGGGTGACGGAGACTCCAAGAGGAAGTGCGGTGAAGTCACAGAACGAAACACCGGCGGTTCTTTCTTGGAGGGGGGCTGATTTGAGGCAAGGGAAAATGGTCATTTTCACTATGAGACCACCTAGTGAAAATGTTACCAAAAGATAGAGCTTCACAATATGAAGAAGTGAGCGTTGGTTTCACCTCAATCGGAGTTACGGTTGCGGAGTTATGAGGTGTGGAAGAAGAAGGACCAATCTGTGAATATTTCTTCAGCAAACAGGTCCCTGAGTGGATAAGGCAGAGGTGCAAAATCAGAAATACGCTTTCTGAACAAGAAAACGCACTTTAGAGAAAAGAAGAAGGAAATACTCTTTCGGGCAAATGAAAGCGTATAAGCGAAATACGCTTTCAAAGAACTGAAAGTGCACTCACCTAAAGGGCGTCTCCACTTATCCACGTGGCAGGGCGCTGGGCCACTGGCGCGTGGGTCCCAGGCGCAGGGGGGCGATCGGGCGTGGCTTCTTCCTCCTTGCCCCTGTGCTCGCGTGAAGCAGAGCAGGGCGCGCGGGGAGGAAACGTCGATGGGGCCAGCCGGCCCAGGCTAGCTCCGGCCAAGGGGAGGGCACAGGGCGGCTGTGGCGGGCGGCGGCGACCCGAGGAGGACAGAGAGGCGGACATGCGGTGGCGGCAGGGGGCTTCCGGCGACTAGGAGGTGAGGGAGAAAGGGCGGGGCGACTCGCCGAAAGGAGGGGGAGGTTGTGGTGAGGTCGGGGAAGCACGAGGAGGCTCGGGACGGCCGGTCGGTGAGGTGCCAAAACGGAACGAGCGACGTCCGGACTTGGGAGACGCGACCACGAGGCTCTCCGGCCGATGGACAAGTGGGTGGGGCGACGCGTGAGGATGCGGGAAAGCTAGTGGACAGCTCTGGAGGAGAGGGGAGGGGCTAGGTTTGCCGGAACCGAGGCAGCCATGGCGATCTCCAGCGAAAAGAAGAGGGGGCCGAGGACTCCGGTGGGCTAGGGAAGCAAATGAGGAGTGGGAGGGAGTGATGCGGTGCGGAACACCTTGGGCACGCTATATATAGCTGCGGAGGAATGCTCTAGCGCTCAAGGACGAGCTCTCAACCAAGATTTAATGGCGGGCAAAGGCTGGACGCGGCACGGGCATGGCACTAGCTGCGCATTTAAGGCGAACCACGACAAGGCAGAGGCACAGGGCGACACGGGAGCTCACGGGGCAGCTACTATACATGGTTCGAGGTCGAGACGAGGAGGGAGGAGACGAGCATAGTGGCCGAACCGAGCTAGAGCTTGCAATGTGCGTCACGCCAGCGTGATCACCACAGGCACTGGTGCAAACGACGCATTCTAGCCAAGCCGACCATGTCTAAGGGCAAACAAGAGATTTGCAGATGGCCCCAAAGCAAACCAGCAGCCAAGTGTTTGTGCTGTGCAGTGGGGACACCAGCTTGGTAATGCAGTAAATAATTTTTCTGGTGATGATCACACACTAAGGTGATGTTGATCACCAAAAATTAGACTGAGAAGAGGAGTTTAGATGAGGGTTGTTGTAGAAACCACCATAGTGTCTAGAATTAGAGATGATGAAGTTGCACGCACACGAAGAGGCAAGTTGAGATGAAATTGGGCATGGCCCAATTATTTGAAGAGATGAAGATGCCCAAAAATTTTCAGGCCATTTGGATGAATCAAAATAGCACTTGTTTCACAATGCTTCTCTCCAGACAGAATTTTGGAAAATTTGCACAGGGCAAATGGATTAATGGATTGAGCCAAAAATTGGTGGAGAGAGTTGATATGGATAGGAGAATGATTTGGAAACTTTTCAGCTTAAATGAAGCAATATAAAATATAGTTGCTTCACAAACTGCAAATCTGACCAGAAACTAAGATTTGGAGTTGGGCTCACATAGACGAGTTACATGGGATCAAATTTGGTGGAGAGTCATGATTTAATCATATGAAAGACCTTGCAAAATTTCATCTCATTTGGATATGCCTAGCTTGTACTTCCTTCACAATGACTTCCCTCAGATAGGAACTTTGAAAAATTGCTCAGGAATATTTACTAGGCAAATTGAGTTAAATTTTGGCATGGGGAAATTATATGGACAGGAAAAGGTGTCCAACAAGGTTGGGGTCAACCAAGAAAAGATAAATTACACTTCCTTCTCAAATCACCACTTAGGGCAGAATCAGAAAAGGAATTTTTGTGAATTATCTTTAATGATTCCAAGGAAGGGTTTTGACATATTTGTGGAAGATATGACCCAAAAAATTTATGAGAATTATTTGGGAATTTTGGGAGTGACAGAAATATAGGTTGCTTCACAACCTAGGGTTTAAAAAGGGTTATTCCTTTATCAGAAAAAGGAATATTCCCAATAAAAAGAATATTGGGTTAGTTCAAGGATGGAAATGACATGATCTTGGCATGATGATGAGGGTGACAAGCCACTATAAAACCTAGGAAGACATGATCTCCCCAAGTTTCAGAACCACATAGCCACGGAAAAGCAACTCAAATCAGAAATCCAAGAAAATCAAAGGAAAAAAGAAAAGGGCAGAAATCCAGGCTGTTACACTACAGGAGATTTATCAAAGACTTTTCTAAAATTTCTAGGCCTCTTATGAATCTTTTGCAAAAGGATATTCCTTTTGTTTTTGGTGATGATTGTTTAGAAGCCTTTGAAACACTCAAGAAAGCCTTAATTTATACACCTATTGTTCAACCACCTGATTGGAACTTGCTTTTTGAAATTATGTGTGATGCTAGTGATTATGCTGTTGGTGCTGTTCTAGGACAAAGAGTTGATAAGAAACTGAATGTTATTCATTATGCTAGTAAAACTCTAGACAGTGCTCAACGAAACTATGCTACTATTGAAAAGAAATTCTTAGTAGTGGTGTTTGCTTGTGATAAATTTAGACCTTATATTGCTGATTCCAAAGTAATTCTTCACACGGACCATGCTGCAATCAAATATCTTATGGAAAAGAAAGATGCTAAACCTAGACTTATTCGATGGGTTCTCTTGTTACGAGAATTTGATTTACATATCATTGATAGAAAAGGAGCTGAGAACCCCGTAGCTGATAATTTATCTAGGCTTGAAAATGTGCGTGATGACCCACTACCTATTGATGATAGTTTTCCTGATGAGGAGTTAGCTGCAATAAATATTGCTCATAGTACTCCTTGGTATGCAGACTATGCTAATTACATTGTTGCTAAATATTTACCACCTAGCTTTACATACCAAAAAAAGAAAAAAATTCATCCATGATTTAAGGCATCACTTTTGGGATGACCCACATCTTTATGAAGAAGGTGTAGATGGTATTATTAGACATTGTGTACCTGAGCATGAACATGGATAAATCCTACAGAAATGTCACTCCGAAGCTTATGGAGGGCATCATGCTGGAGATAGAACTGCTCACAAGGTATTTCAATCTGGATTTTATTGGCCTACTCTCTTCAAGGATGCCCGTAAGTTTGTCTTATCTTGTGATGAATGCCAAAGAATAGGTAATATCGGTAAGCGTCAATAAATGCCTATGAACTATTCACTTGCTGTCGGACCATTTGATGTTTGGGGATTTGATTACATGGGACCTTATCCTTCCACTAATGGGTATACACATATTTTGGTTGTTGTTGATTATGTTACTAAATGGGTAGAAGCTATTCCAACCAGTAGTGCTAATCACAACACATCTATTAAAATGCTTAAGGAAGTTATTTTCCCAAGGTTTGGAGTCCATAGATATTTAATGACTGATGGTGGTTCACACTTTAGTCATGGTGCTTTTCATAAAATGCTTGCCAAGTATGATGTTAACCATAGAATTGCATCACCTTATCATCCTCAGTCTAGTGGTCAAGTTGAACTTAGCAATAGAGAAATAAAATTAATTTTGCAAAAGACTGTCAATAGTTCTAGGAAGAATTGGTCTAAGGAATTAGATGATGCACTTTGGGCTTATAGAACAGCATATAAAAATCCTATGGGTATGTCTCCTTATAAAATGGTTTATGGAAAAGCTTGTCATTTGCCTCTTGAGTTAGAACATAAAGCATATTGGGCCATCAAAGAACTCAATTATGATTTCAAACTTTCTGGTGAAAAGAGGTTATTTGATATTAGCTCATTAGATGAATGGAGAACCCAAGCTCATGAAAATGCAAAATTATACAAAGAAAAAGTTAAAAGATGGCATGACAAAAGAATCCAAAAGCGTGAGTTTAAAGTAGGAGAATATGTTCTTTTGTACAACTCTCGTTTCAGATTCTTTGCAGGAAAACTCCTGTCAAAATGGGAAGGTCCCTACGTTATCAAGGAGGTTTATCGGTCTGGAGCCATCAAAATAAATATTGCTGAAGGTACTAACCCAAAGGTTGTTAATGGGCAACAAATAAAACATTATATCTCAGGTACGACCATTAATGTTGAAAGTAATATTATCCAACTTTGACACCGGAAGAACACATAAAAGAGTCCTTCCGGAACACTCTAGAATCATGAAAAAAGGAGGTACGTGATACGTAAGTAAACGGACTCCAAAATCCACAGAAATATTTTTCGTTAGTTTTGGAATATTTAGAAAAATAGGAAATAAGAAACTTCCAGGAAGTGTACGTTGGTGGGAAAGACACCAGGGCGCGCCAGGCTTGCCTGGCGCGCCCAGGTGGGTTGTTCCCACCTGGGGCACCTTTCGGACTCCGTTTTTCTACAATTTTCTTGTCCCCCAAGATAAAAAATCTATAAATACTCCCCGAACCTGTTGATCACCGTATCGTGGAGAAATCCTCTGTTCTATTTTCTTGTTGTTTTCGGTCAGATCTATCAAGCCATGCATCATGTCGTCCTCCTCCAACAACAACATGGAAGAAGATTCTTGGTTGATGAAGATCGAGTTGAAGAGGGCGGAGCCTACGGACGCCGTCAAGGGAGGTAAGGGCAAGGAGGCTACCGTAGATCCACCCTTGGTGGTAGAACAAGCACTGCCTGCCGAGGAGGAAGAAGAAGATATCCTTAAGCCTTACCTTGCTCATCTTACCCTTACTGAGGTTGAAGCCTTTCGCATCATTGAAACAGTCCACGTGCAAAATAAGTATCTCACTCGCGAAAATATTCTGTATCAAGAGCATATCATCCATCTCTGGAGCGTCATCTGTCGATGGAGAATCTCTTGATCCTTAAAGATAGGATCGCTTCATCACCACCATCATATTCTTAATCACCAAAGGAAAAGTGAGTATCAGGTATGGGCACTCCCCTTCGCTTCTGCCAAGCTTGGGGGAGGTGCCCGGGTATCGTATTATCCCACTATATTTTTGCCTTTACTTATTGTAGTTCAATCTTTTTCTTTAGATGAATAAACGTTTAGTTTGATCATTTCTTCTTTGAGAGTTTTCTTAGTGATCTATCCTTGTAATCGTGTGCAAGATATATAATAAAGTTTAGTTTGAGTTTTTGCTTTCTTTACTTTCATGTTGCAAATAAAAGAAAAGAAATGAGGAAGAAAAAAGAGAAAGGAAATAAATCAAGAAGATCATATACTAATCTTATGGTAGGTGATGACACCACATAAGGAAAAGTATAAGTAGAAAATTTTATTAGAGATTGACAAACATAGAATTAGTCAATGATGCAACTCATGAAAGAATTAATAAGGGAAGAGAAGATTCACATATAAATATACTATCCTAGAAATCTTTTGTGATTGTTATCCCTCATCAAAATATTATATGCCAAAATTGTTGACGTTGCACAAGGAAGATAACCTAATGGTTTATGTTTGTTTGTATTCACATAGAAGTCATATTGTCATGGATCCTTTAACATGTGGTGCTTGCCTCCTATCTTTGCTAGCCAAAAATTCCGCACTGAGATACTACTTGTGCATCCAAAAACCCTTAAACCCTAATCTTATTTTCAAGAGTCCCCCATACCTACCTAAGGATTGAGCAAGATCCCTCAAGTAAGTTGTTGTTAGTGCAAAAAGGCAATAAAAATTGCTTCTAAAAGTGTGAGAGTAAGAGAAAATTGAGCATTGTACGAACTTGTGATGGTGAAGAATAAAAGCGACAGACTGCATAATAAAGGTTTCCATCACAAGGGGAAATGCAATGTGACATTCTTTTGCACTAAGGGGTTGAGCATACAAACAAATAAGCGCATGGAAACCTCTGCTTCCCTCTGCGAAGGGCCTATCTTTTACTTTTATGTATTTACTTTTATGCAAAGAGTCAAAGTTTTCCTTCTATTCCTTTTTTATTTTTCTCCTTTGGCAAGCATCATGTGGTGAGGAAACATCTAGGCACATATATCCAGTTGAATATAGATAGCATGAGTTATTATTGTTGACATCACCCTTGAGGTGAATACGTTGAGAGGCAAAACTACAAGCCCCTATCTTTCTCTGTGTCCGGTTGAAACGTTTTGCTCATGTGTACGTGGTGAGTGTTATTAATCATATAAGCCTATATGATGGTTGAGTATGTGGACTTTCCTAAAGGCTCCGATACGTGACCCTTCCTGAAAAGATGATGAATTGTAGTTACAAAGTTGACTGAGAACATAGTTTGTTGGTTTTTAATAGAGTTCTTGCTTTATACTTCAATAGTGTGATGAAATGTCACTTATTCATGAGAAGTATATGATAAGAGCTTTATGATAAGAGTCTTCTGTTTAAGTTTGTTGTTGTTATAATAATGAACATGATGCTTCTATGTCCGTATTTTGTTTTTATCGACACCTCTCTCTCTCTAAGCATGTGGACATGTTTTTTTATTTCGATTTTTCGCTTGAGGACAAGCGAGGTCTAGGCTTGGGGGAGTTGATACGTCCATTTTGCATCATGTTTCCTTACTATTATTTATGATGTTTTTATGCATAATAATGCTTTTTGGAGTAATTCTAATGCCTTTTCTAGCATAATTTACAAGGTACACACAAAGAGGGAGAATTCCGGCAGCTAGAAATCTGGACCTGTAAAAGCTACGCCAGGCCACCTATTCTGCACAACTCCAAACAAATTGAAACTTCATGGAGATTTTTTATCAAATATATTAGGAATATTGGAGCAAATAACTAGCATAGGGGCACCAGGTGGGCACAACCCACCTGGGCGCGCTAGGGAGCCCAGGCGTGCCCTCGTGGGTTGTGCTCACCCAGGCCCACCTCCAATGCCCATCTTCTGGTATATAAGTCATTTTGACCTAAAAAATTAGGAGAGAACTTTCGGGACGGAGTGCCGCCGTCTCGAGGCAGAACTTGGGAAGGAGCACTTTTGCCCTCCGGTGGAGCGATTCCGCTGAGGGAACTTCCCTCCTGGAGGGGGAAATCATCGTCGTCGTCATCACCAACAACTCTCCCATCTTGGGGAGGGCAATCTCCATCAACATCTTCAACAACACCATCCCATCTCAAACCCTAGTACATCTCTTATGTTCAATCTTGTTACCGGAACTATAGATTGGTGCTTGTGGGTGACTAGTACTGTTGATTACATCTTGTAGTTGATTACCATATGGTTTATTTGGTGGAAGATTATATGTTCAGATCCAATATGCTATTTAATACCCCTCTGATCTTGAGCATGAATATCATTTGTGAGTAGTTACTTTTGTTCTTGACGTGAGAAATCATGTTGCAAGTAATCATGTGAACTTGATATGTGTTCAATATTTTGATAGTATGTATGTTGTGATTCCCTTAGTGGTGTTTTGTGAACGTCGACTACATGACACTTCACCATATTTGGGACGAAGGGAATGCATTGTGGAGTAGCAATTAGATGATGGGTTGTGATACATCTCCAACATATCTACTTTTCCTAACGCTTTTCCTCTTGTTTTGGACTCTAATTTGCATGGTTTGAATGAAACTAACCCCGGACTGACGCTGTTTTCAGCAGAACTACCATGGTGTTGTTTTTGTGCAGAAATAAAAGTTACGGAATGGAACAAAACTTTGCAAGGATTTTTTATATCAATAATAAGAATTTCTGGAGCCAAGATCCACCGGAGAGGGGCACCTGGGTGGGCACAACCCACTAGGGCGCGGCCCCTCTCCTGGCGCGCCCAGGTGGGTTGTGTAACACCCCGGATATGACTTTCCCAATATGTATTCCAACTCTTGTCGTTTCTGGCCTTAAGTTATTTTATTTTCTCGGGTTCGGGTTTTTGTCTCCATGTGTTGTGGTCGTTGTCATGCATCTCATATCATGTCATCATGTGCATTGTATTTGCATACGTGTTCATCTCATGCATTCGAGCATTTTCCCCCGTTGTCCGTTTTGCATTCCGGCGCTTCGTTCTCCTCCGATGGTCATTTCTACCTTTCTTTCGTGTGTGGGGATTAAACATTTCCGGATTGGACCAAGACTTGCCAAGCGGCCTTGGTTTACTACCGGTAGACCGCCTCTCAAGTTTCATACCATTTGGACTTCGTTTGATACTCCAACGGTTAACCGAGGGACCGAAAAGGCCTCGTGTGTGTTGCAGCCCAACACCCCTCCATTTTGGCCCAAAACCCACCTAAACCCTCTCCATCATCTAGAGCGTTCGATCACGATCGCGTGGGAAAAAACCACACCTCTTTTGGACTCTCCTAGCTCCCTCCACCTCTATTTAAAGGCCCCTCCTCGAAAATCTCGGATCCCCTCCTCGAAACCCTAAAAAAATATCTTCTCCGCCGCCGCCGGACACGTCCAGACGGAGCGGACGTGTCCGCCCACCGCCGCCGACCAATCCGCGCGCGCCACGTGTCCTAGGCGGCGCCCACTTTGCTGCCGACCGCGAGGGCCCGCCAGGCCCGAGGCCGGCCCCCGCGGCCCATCCGCCACGCGCTGCAAGGTCTCCTCGCCCGCGCCTTCTTCCCGCGGCCGTGGCCGCTCTCACCGGCCGGCGCCGCCGCGCCACCGCGGCCGTCTTCAACGCCGGCGGCCGCCGCCGCCCTGCTCCGCCATGCTCCTCACCGGACGCCGCCCTCCGGCCGCCCCTCGTCACCCGCGGTCACCTCCACCGCGCCCGGGGCCGGCGAGCCTCTCCTCCGCCTCCCCGTCAACCTCCAGCGACCTTCATCTCCGTCGGTGAACAGTAACTCCAGCGGGCTGCTTTGAAATCCGTGCCAGATCCAGATCTGGAAATTGGGACGGTTGACTTTTTGCCCGAAACCCTAGTTCATATTGCCATGTTCATCGTGTTGTAACTTTGCATCCGTAGCTCCGTTTTGGGCATTTAGCATATCAAAATGTTCGCCTCAGAGAGTGCATCAATTCATCTCATTGCATCATTTTAATTTGAGTTCGTCTTGATGCCCGAAATGCTGTTCGAAGAGTGCTACTTGAGATAATTGTCAGATCTGCTGCTCCATTTAGATATTTGTCATTTTTGCCATGATTATTGTGTGCATGATATGCCCATGAGCTCTACATATGTTTTGTTAAGGGTTTTTCCATATTTCCAGAGGTGCAACCCATGTATTTTTGTGATGTGTGTGGTGACTAGCACAAGCTTGCCAAGTGAGGCACTTGGTAATGCTGATTTCAGGGACTTAGCATTTCCACCAAGTCCTTGACCTGTTTATCTCATATGGCGATATGTTCATGTTGTTTCCTAGTGATCCGTGCCTCTTTTGAGGATAATCAGTAAGGATGTTTTGTTAATATTGTAGTGCTCTATCCATCCATGTCTTTGTTTGCAATTATGGAGCACCCTAGTTTGAGTCAATCGAGCTCTACTTTTGCTACTTCATGAATCTGGGCAGATTGTCTACTTGTTAGCGATTATGCCGAGGATGTTGTAGTTGATCCGTGCATGCTATGCTATTATTCTTGCCATGTCTAGCTTGTATTTTGTGTATTCTTGATGGATGTATGCTTAGATTATCATGACATGCTCTGTAGTGAGTGCATCGAGCTCGTAAACATGCCTACTTGATATCTGTTTTCAGCATGCTCCAGTTTTCACCAAGTCTGAGAACTGATTATGTTTTTGCCATGTTCACATGCTTGCAATTGTATTTTCTGATCCCTTTTGGCTCAAGGTCACTAGGGGACTTTTGTTAAGCTCTTTGAGTAGCTCCATGCCATTCTTTACTTTGCCATGTTCAGGTCCTGTAGCATGTAGTTTTGTTGCTCCTAAGAGTGCTATCTGATCTGAAATTCCACACAAGTGTTAATTTCACCAAGTCTGAAATCTGTTTGCCATATGCATTTTTGCCATGCTTGTTTGAACCTGTTAATGGATGAATTGGCCGTAGTGCAGTGCTAGACTTTTGCTAAGCATCATGAATGCATCCCTGCCATGTAATTTTTTGTCATGTTTGGGTGCTGTAGCTTGTTCATCTCTTTGCATTTAGATGGCTACTTGCTGTAAATCGCAGACCGGTGTCATATTTGAATTGCTTGCCATTTCCAAACCGTAACTCCGATTCCGACGTTCTTTATATCGTTTTCAAGCGATTTCATCTCATATTTCCAGTGGAACAATTGGATTCCCATGTTGAGGCTAGGTTCATGCATCCCTTGTCAAATCTTGCATATGCATCCCGCATCGCATCCCGCATAGCATACCATCTTTGCATCATATTGTTTGAGCTTTGCCCGTGGTTGATTGTGTTCCGTTTGCTTGTTTGTCTTGTTTGGGTAGAGCCGGGAGACGAGTTCGCTAACGAGGAGCCCGTTGAGTTTGCTTTCGAGGATCCAGTCAACTCTGACCACTTTGCAGGACAGATGATCATACCCTCGAAATCACTACTATCTTTGCTTTGCTAGATGCTCGCTCTTTTGCTATGCCAATGCTACGATGCCTACCACTTGATTTCAAGCCTCCCAAATTGACATGTCAAACCTCTAACCCACCATGTCCTAGCAAACCGTTGATTGGCTATGTTACCGCTTTGCTCAGCCCCTCTTATAGCGTTGCTAGTTGCAGGTGAAGATTGGAGACCGTTCCTTGTTGGAACATTATTTACTTGTTGGGATATAATTATATTATCTTGTTATCTTAATACATCTATATACTTGGTAAAGGGTGGAAGGCTCGGCCTCTCGCCTAGTGTTTTGTTCCACTTTTGCCGCCCTAGTTTCCGTCATATCGGTGTTATGTTCCCGGATTTTGCGTTCCTTACGCGGTTGGGTTATAATGGGAACCCCTTGATAGTTCGCCTTGATTAAAGCTTTTCCAGCGATGCCCAACCTTGGTTTTACCATTTTCCACCTAGCCTCTTTTTCCCTTGGGTTTCCGGAGCCCGAGGGTCACTTATTTTAGCCCCCCTGGGCCAGTGCTCCTCTGAGTGTTGGTCCAAACTAGAGTCCTGTGCAGCACCCCCTCGGGGAAACTCGAGGTTTGGTTTTAGTTGTATGGAGAGCTCATCTGAGTGTGCCCTGAGAACGAGATATGTGCAGCTCCTATCGGGATTTGTCGGCACATTCGGGCGGTGTTGCTGGTCTTGTTTTAACCTCTCGAAGTGTCTTGAAGAACCGAGATACCGAGTCTGATCGGAACATCTCGGGAGGAGGTATATTCCTTCGTTGACCGTGAGAGCTTGTCATGGGCTAAGTTGGGACTCCCCTGCAGGGATTTGAACTTTCGAAAGCCGTGCCCGCGGTTATGGGCAGATGGGAATTTGTTAATGTCTGGTTGTAGGTAACTTGAACCTTAACTTAACTAAAATGAATCAACTGAGTGAGTTACCGTGATGGCCTCTTCTCGGCGGAGTCCGGGAAGTGGACACGGTGTTGGAGTAATGTTTGTGCAGGTTGCTCTCTAGTTTCTCGCTCGCGCTTTGCCTCCTCTTCTCGCTCTCTTTTGCGAACAGGTTAGCCACCATATATGCTAGTCGCTTGCTGAAGCTCCACATATTTACCTTGCCTTACCTATAAGTTTAAATAGTCTTGATCGCGAGGGTGCGAGATTGCTGAGTCCCTGTGGCTCATAGATTACTATTACACCTGATGCAGGGCCTGACGATTCCGCTCCAGGTGACGCGCTTGAGCTCAAGTGGGAGTTCGACGAAGACTCTCAACGATACTATGTTTCTTTTCCTGATGATCAGTAGTGGTGCCCAGTTGGGGTGATCGGGACCGTGTCGCATGTTGGGTTACCTTTTATTTTGGCGCCGTAGTCGGGCCATGAGTGTTTGGTTGATGTAATGTTATTTATGTACTTGATTGACGTGGCGAGTGTAAGCCAACTATGTTATCTCCCCTTTTATTACATATATATTACATGGGATGTTATGAAGATTGCCTAACTTGCGACATATGCCTTCAATGCGATTATGCCTCTAAGTCGTGCCTCGACACGTGGGAGATATAGTCGCATCGAGGGTGTTACAAGTTGTCCCCACCAGGTGGCCCCGCAGACCCTGAAACCGACACTATAAAATCCTATTTTTCTAGAAAAAATCAGGGAGAAAGAATTATCGTGATCCACGAGACGGAGCCGTCGTCACACTACAAAAAAATACACTTCCATGATGATACGTGTTTGTCACAGTAGGTCACGTTTTCTGTCATGCATGTACATCCATGACAAATTTATGACAGAATCAAGATAGTCATACCTGTGCTGTTCCTAGAAGTGTTCCATGACATTCCCAAAATTATCATCACGGAAGTGTCCACTTCCATGACGATAAATCGCGCGTCACAGAAGTGCTTTCATCAAGGGTGACCGACATGTAGCATCCACCATAACGGAACGCCATTAAGCTAACGGGTCGGGTTTTGGATCCGATAACCTGTTAACAGCCCCGACCAATGGGGATTTTCCACGTGTTAAATCATCATTGGCTAGAGGAAACACGTGTCGGCTCATCGTTGGGACAGATGTCAACCACTCATTGGACGGAAGGTGCCTATGATACGTCGACATGTGGCATGGCCCAACAGAGGCCCATTCATGTGAAAAGGCCGGCCCGTTTGACTTGGTCAAAAGCTGGCGGGCCGGCCCATGGAAAACCTGTTAACGGCCTGTTCGAATATATCCCATTTACAGCCCGCTAACCCAAGGCCCGTTACGCCCTATCCGAATTAGGCCCAGTAGCGTCATCTGGGCCATCCAATATGATTCCAGCCCGTTTTCACTTCTGGCCCATGTATGGCCCATGACGTTTTTCGGCCCATATGAGGCCCTATGTAACTCTTAGCCTACTAACCGCCCGTGGTGAAACTGGCCCGTAATGAACAGTGTATCACTTTACACCCATTAACGGCCCGTGGTGAAACTGGCCCGTAATGAACAGTGTATCACTTTATACCCACTAACGGCATGTTATTCCGTTGGGCCGTTTCCAGCCCATGTTATCTTTCGGCCTTCTCAGAGCCCATTTATTCTTGGGCTCATTTCCCGCATTCGTTTACTTACGACCCGTTACTGTCATTTTCTGCTTGTGGGCCAAATTTAGCCCGTGGTTACAGTCGGCCCGTTTGTGGTCCGTTAATACGTTGGGCCGATTTCATAGCGTCATCAAATACGGCCTATTAACGATGGCCCGTTATGGTCGGCCCATGAAGGGACGATTCCAACTCTAGCCCGTTTACGGCCATAATGCGGTCTGTTTGGCCCATATTTGGCCAATCGATTATACGGCCCGTATAAGGCCCATTGATAATACGGCCCATAGAAGGCCCACTGTTTCTACGGCCCGTAGAAGGCCCATTGTTTCTATGGCCCGTAGAAGGCCCATTGTTTCTACGGCCCGTAGAAGGCCCACTGTTTCTACGGCCAGTAGGAGGCCCAGTGTCACTACAGTAAATATTAGCCCATGGTTATTGTGGCCTAGTTTTAAAAAATAGGTTATTGCAGCCACTAGCTAACCGCGGAAATATAACTGCAATGACTACAAGCAAACAAATAAACAAGACAACAAGGAAATAAATAAGAAAGCAACTAGTGCTAAGCTATCACGGCTATTACACATATTACATCCACTGGGCATCAAAGTTCGCCACCAGTGCAAATATAGGGAACAAAGCAGCATATCATATAAACTGGTTGTCAAAGTTGGCGACCAGCGCAAATAAACGCCGCAGCAAAACAAATCCTGAACTGAAACCACTTCAGAAGATCTCAAGAAACAATATCCTGGGTACCCATAATGCTGGCAAGATGCTTAGCAAGCTTATTAACTTTTTCTTGTTTGGCGCTTAAATCCTCCAGCGCTTGCTGTTGCACCAGAAAATATGCATCTGAATTCTACAGGGACTTCCTCAGTCCTTCAGCTTCCTGTCGCAGCACATCTGATCGATGTCTTTCAACTTGAAGTTGAGAATCAAGAAGACGAACTGATTCAGGAAGCGAGTTCGAAGAGCTTGTGCCAGCAGTAGTGGCCAGTAACTTGAACACTACATCAAGACAGGACTTTTGGGTTCCCTCACTGTCGTCAAGATAGTTTTTATCAGCTTTCTTGGAGACCAACAGGGATTTCTCACTATCTTGAACCTTATTTGCATTACTTCCTTTACCATTGGATAACGCGGTACTGTTCTCCAATATTTTGTCCGCATTCTAAAAGAGAAACAAGCAGACACATCACATGTTTACCATGTTGTATATGAAACTCATTTTGGTAAATGAGTTCAGTAGTAAAGTGGACAGGATAACAACATGAAACAAACATATATCTATGTACCATGGTCACTTTATGCTCTATATCATTCTAGTTTTTGTTGCCAAATCAAGATAGAGACACAGTTAAAATAATATTTGTTCAAGACAAAGCAGAATAGACAGAATATAAGTGTGGGTAACTATAGAGCAATAACAACACTTGTAATGTGCATGACATGAGAACATAACTGTTTATTCAATTGAAACTGAAATCAACATAGAGCAGGTTACAACAACAAACCAGTTAAAGAAATAGGTTTAAAACATACCTGTTGCACCATTGGAGTTTCAATTCCATCCTTCAAATTTGAAAATAGTTGGTATGAGTAAATACAGTCATGCAAGAACAAAGGAGTATGAACCATAGCTACAGAACCTGACTTGGGAACAAATCTTCTTCTCCTTTAAGCATTGAGTTGGGATTCGGAGTGGTGGTCCTCGTGCTTTGGGCACTGCAGTTCCCTTACTAACTACTCGTGTTTGGGTGCTCTGTGGTGGAGACGGTGCTGTGTCAACTGGAACTGGGTTACTATCTGCCGGGGTTGGGGTTAGAAGGGGTGTAGTTGGATCTCTGTCCAACTAGGTAGGGGTACAATCTGCGAGAGTCTGGGTTATGTGTGGTGGATCTGGTCCTTGGGCAAGTACAATCGTGGTTCTATCTGCATCAACTGGTAGCACTATCTTTTCTGAAGACCGCGTTATTACTCCCTTAGATACTGCCATCACGCTCTCCAATTCAAATGGCTGATAAACACGAAAAGTAATTGAAAGTATAGACATTGTATGATAGACAGGTGCAATGGATAGTGGGGAATAAAAGAGGGCATGAAATAATTCATATTTATGTTGTCAAAACCAAACAAGATAGCATCAAACAATTTCATATATACGATGGCTAACTAAACAGGATAGCATGACACAATTTCACATTATGATGGCTAACTAAAAAAGATGGAAAGATATAGTTAAAAATATGAGACTATGTAAACAGGATGACATGACATAACTACATAATGTGTTTATTAAATAGGTTGGCATGCCATAATTCACATACATTCACAGATAGAATGCCATAATTCAAAATATGATGACTGTAAACACTAAACATGATGAGATGATATAACTATATGATGTCTTTATTAAATGGGTTGCCATGCCATAATTTAGATAGATGATGTGTATGTACTATGTAAACATGATGGCATGATATAATTCAAATATATGATTTATATAGTAAGCAAGTAAGCAGATGGCAATCCATATATGATGTAAAAACTAAGCAATGCAAGACAACATGCATGACATGGGTAATATAACCCTGCCAAGTTTGAGCATAGACCTCAGGGGGAAAATAGGACTGGTCATCAGTCTCTGAATCCTCCTCTGAGGAGATCTCTGTAACCAGCAAGATGTCTGCTTCAGCAAGTAGCATTGTCTGCTCTGAATACCTTGTTTTCACTCCAGATACTTCCATCACCGCTTCAAATGGCTGATGCACAGGAAGAGTAGTTGAATATACAAACGTTGTCGACAAATGGAACACGTAATACAAAAAAATTATAGCATGATATAATTCACATACATGATGATTGGCTAAACAACATGGCATTGCATAATTCACATATATAATGCCTTTGCAACAAGATAGCATTGTATAATTCACATATATAATGTCTTGCAACAAGATGGCAATGCATAATTCACATATATGGTAATTAGACACTGAACAGGTGGCATTCACACAAAGCATGTCTAAACTAATCAAATGACATAGCAATGTGAGACACCATACACACGATATGAGCAACATAACCCTGCCAAGTTAGAGCATACACCTCGGGGGGGGGGGGGGGGAATAGGACTGGTCATCTGTCTCTGAATCCTCCTCGGAGGAGCTATCCGTAACCAGCGAGATATGCGCTTCGTCAGATAGCATGGTCTGCTCTGAAGACCTTGTTTTCACTCCAGAATTTGCCATCATCGTGTCAAACGGCTGATGCACACGAAGAGCAGTTGAATGTAATAACATTGTTGACAAATGTAATATGTAACGAAAAAAAGGATGGCCTGATATAATTTACATATAAGATGACTGGCTAAGCAGGATGGCGTTGCAAAATTCACATATATGATGCCTGGCTAAACAAGATGGTGTTGCATAATTCACATAAACGATGAATAAACTAAACAGATGGCATTCGCACAAAGGATGTCTAAACTAAGCAGATGACATATTTGATGTATAAAGTAAGCAATGCAAGACACCATATGCATGATATAACCAACATCAGCATGCCAAGTTAGAGCGAAGACCTCAGGGGGTAAATAGGAGTTGTCTTCTCCTTCTGAATCCCCCTCAGAACAGATATCTTCCTCTCGATTACAATCCGAAATGCGTGGAGAGGGGCTGCCTTTGCGCCTACCATGGAGCGACGTCTGCATGAAATTTTATTGCCACGCAAGGCTTGTCTCTTTTGTTCTACATGTTCAGTTCCATTGTTTACAATAACTGTCATGCATAGGAATAAAACATAGTGAGATTATGTAAGGAGTGCATGCAGAAATCCAGAGTGATGGTAGCAACCTGTGGATAGACCCAAAACCAATAATAGCAGGCAGATAATAGCTTCAGTTAAAAAAATACAGATAATGGCTTCTTTACTGTTTGTTTCCCACCCAACATGAAACTCATAGTAGACACCGGAGATTAACCAGATAGTAGATAGATACTATTGATAGCGGCCCCGATATGTACCCCACAACCATTTAAAAACTCAAGTTTGACCATTAGTTTGGAGCTGACTCAGAGTCTAATCGATGAACATGACGATAAAGTAGCATGTAATATTAAGCGATGCATAACGTAAGCAGACACGAAAGAGTGCGACCTCTCTTGTGGACCCATGTAGTCCTCGAGGTCATCTGCTCGGTTCATGATGGTAGTGCAGTTTTCATGCCTGCCAGCGGCAGGAAAGAAGATCTGAGGCGGCGAAAGACAGTCTGGAGGCCGGATCCTTGTTGTGCTAGACCCTTCTGTCATTGGAGCAGCTGAGCTGGGGTGGACGACGACGCAGCAGGAGCGGGACAAACCACGCAAGGTTTTCTTTGACAACTATTTGTATGAGAAGTAATTCTGTAAGGGCTCGTTTGAATTGGAGGATTCCAATAATGCAGGGATAGGAAATAGACAGGAATAGGATAGGAATGCACGTGCAAAACAGAGAATTTAAAAACACAAGATTTCTGCCAATCTGGGTGTTTGATTCAGAACAATTGGAAGATCACAGGATGAAAAGAAGCATGGTGAGATTAAGTCAAACCACAAGAAGATGTACGGTTATAATGCTATTATGCTACTATCTCTTAGTCTTGTGCTTCATGAATAGGAATTTGAAAAGGAGGACAAGTGAAAATTAAATTCCTACGTTTTTTTCTTTCAAGGAGACACTAAAGGAACAAATCCGTGTGCTCAGTGGACAATATATATAACATGTAGAGTAAAAAAGAAATGCAACAAGTGTACAACCTCTTTGGCGAAGCCATGTCGATCTCAGCGTGGTTGGGTTGGCCGGTGAGGATGCTCTGGGTGACTTGGCTGTCGGAGGAGGGGAAGAAGGTCTTAGGCGTCTGGAGATGGAGCCCGAGGTACTGCTCCGCTGTGATGGAGGGTTTCGTCGTTGGATCAGCTCCAGTGAGTTGTACGACGCCGAGGCTGAAGCAGCACAAGAGAGACAACGAACAACGTTAACCTGAGTGGAATTCTAATAGCATCTCCAATACATGACATAAAATACGTAAACACAAAGTGCTAGATGTAAAATACATCAGCCGCTCATCTCTGAACTTAACTGTCGAAACTGAATTTAACTGTCGAAACTGAACTTAACTGTCGAAACTGAACTTAAGTGTCGAAACTGAACTTAACTGTCGAAACTGAATTTTGCTGTCGAAACTGAATTTTGTTGTCGAAACTGAACGCACTAGCAAGGTGAGGCTACACGTCGGTTGACTGACTTCTTCATCTCTGTTCAGTCGATTTTGCAGCCGTTGGATACGAAATCAAGGGCCTGCGGTTCATCTTCAACCTCCACCCCCCTGAGCCAGCCAAACAGCAGCCCCCCGCCGTCCGCGGTCGGCGGTGCACCGCCCCGCCCGCCCCGAAAACACACCCCACCGCCGGTCCGCCGCCGCCCCAGCCATCCCTCTAGGCCCCCCCGTGCCGAGCTTTTTCTCCGGTGATCCCCACGCCACCACCCGCCACCGCCGGCGACCACCGCCCCCATCCTGAACCCTAAGATAGATAGTGGGGTACCTCTCCGGCGAGCCCCCTCCCCGCTGTGGCTGGTTCTTCCTTCACCCCGGCGGCATCGGAGTGAAGTGTAGCTAAATCGGAGCAGCATTGCAAGCAAGAGCAAGAGCAAGAGCAGCAGCGCGAGCAAGAGCAATAGCAAGAGTAGACCAGGTAGGGGACCGAGAGCAAGAGCAGAGCAGCAGCGCGAGCGAGAGCTAAAGCAGCAGCAGGTCCTACTGATGTGGACGTCGCCGCCGAGGGAGCAACGCCATGGAGGAAGTGGCCGGCGACGCCGCCGTGGATGGAGCCGCGCAGTGTCGGCTCGGGACCGAGCGCTGGTAGCACTGTGAGATCGAATAAAGAAGAAAATGCGGCGATTAGTGTACAACCTCTTTGGTGGTGCCGATTAGGCCGCAGCTTCATCCGAGGAAACTATGATGATGATGCTCTTCCGGTGGTGCAGGTGAAGACGGTAGTGTGGGAATGGAGGTGGCGTGAAAGACGAGGGGAACGTCGGGGCAGCTCCTTGGAGGTGGAGGACGGGGTGGCTGAACCGACGGGACGATGAGATCGACGATAGATCCTCATCTGGTACGGTGGATGAGGGACGTTGAGGTGTTGTTGTGGACGACGTCGTCGGGGAAGAGGCTCCGGCTGGGTGGCGGACGGAGCAGGGTGTGGGGTTTCATCGTGGGTTTTCGCGGCCTCTGTGTTCGAATGGGTGGGCAGATGGGATGGCAGTGGGGAACCATGGCTTAGAGACGCGCTTGTTCGAAATGTGGGGTAAGTTATGAAAGTACCCCCACCGATTTGAGGTGGTTCTTTCAGTTCAAGGGTACCACGGGCATTTCACTTGTCGGGATTTCACAGGAGGTGGGAGTTTTCGCGCGCATTGTAATTTCGGAATAGCAAGGCGCGGGTTGAGATGGAGGGAGTTGTCGGAGCACAACGAGACAAAGATATATCTTAAATATTTCGGGCTAACAAGGCGCGGGTTGAAATTTCCGGACAAGCCTAACGTGTACTGTACCAAATCAATGCGCCCTACAAATGTCATTCAAAACTTTGAATTCATGTTATGTTCAATTAAAATATTTCGCTACGTGTATAATGCATGCAACCTATTACTCAAATGAACATTTTAGTGCATTCCAAACATATATACTACCGCTTCAATATGAACTAAGTTTGAATTCGTTTCTCTATTTGAATAAGATCTACAGTAATGATTGTTGTGAAGTCAAAGCATTTGAATTCGTTTCTCTGTTTTAATAAGATCTATAATCATCATTATTGTCAAGTTAAACCATCGTTTGTGTATTATCTTCACAGCACACCACATGATTAGTCTCGAGTTACATATGAACTATGTGTACTATATGAACTTGAACTAGATTTTTTTGAATCCACTTTATTTTGATTTCAAATCACATTACATTTCTAGCTCTAGCTAGATCTTCATAATCTAAGCCATGTCTCATATGTATAATGTGTTTATCACATTATGTATGGTGCCCCGCCCCCTACGCCACAAGTATTTAGATGTGAGTTGCAAACACCACACATTACCACAAATTCAAATAAAATGTGAGAATGTTTGATATATAGTATTGTTTAGATTGTTCGATATTTAGTTGTAAGCTGCAAATGCCACACATTATCACAAATTCAAATAAAATGTGAGATTGTTTGATGTATAGTATGGTTTAGATTGTTCGGCATTTAGCTGTGAGTTGCAAACACATGCATTATCACATTATGGTATAACATGTGCACAGCACGTGTATCACCGCTATATTCATGCATGCAATGTTTAAAACACTATGATCTCCTATTCAAATATATGAATCCGCTTTCATATCAAATTATGATCTTTGTTAGTATCTTACACCCACGCACTCCTCTAACCTTTGTAGCTACCACTAACTTTCTCTCGTGCATGCACACGCCCTCCTCGCCCTCCCCCTCCCTCGGCATTCTGTTCATCGGTCACATTCATTTTTTTCTTTAGGTCGTTCTCCCAGAGTCTCCACAACTCTTTTCCGACACACACCGATCGATAAACCTCTCCAGCGATGCCTGCCTACAACATACAAACACACCTTCAATCTCCTCCTTTATGTGTCCTTGCCTCGTGTCTCTCATACGGTCAGACACACGTGTAAACTCTCGCCCCTCTTTTCATCGCTCTCACAACCGCACACTCCTCCCCCTATCTAGCTAGTAGTTGGGCCTCTCGCACCACCTCCTAGCTCCATTCTCTCTGTCTATCCGTCTCGCTGGGCCTTATTTGCCTCTAACAAATGGACGTACACCGACCGATCTCTCGCTATACATATAGCTAGCTAGGTCCTTATAACTCGTTTTTACCCACACGTCAATAAATCTACCTCATTAGTTGTGTCTCTCCCTTCCTCCGACAAACAACAATTGATCTACCGATCTAGTTAGGTTTGCTTACCAAACACATAGTTCCCCTTCATCATCCATGGATGCGTCCCGACAGATCTATCATGCACAGGCACACACAGAAACACATCCCCACTCTTAGTGATAACATTGCAGTTCCACCCTCAGTTTGTCTAGTAGGCCTCTCCCACCATCTTCGAGAAGCAACTCCATCACCCATCCAGCACTCTATCCCTCTCCCTCCCTCTCCCTCCCTCTCTCTCTCCTCTATCTCTCTCCCATCATATTTCCCGTCCTTTAGTTATGTATGGATGTCGACCGATCTCCCTCAAGACATAGCTGGGTCTCTCCTTCTCAACACATATACGAGTCGTTCTACCTCTATAGTTAGGCCTCTGCCTACACCTCCCACCACCCCTCCCCCCCCACACACCGATACATCGAGCGCTCTAGTCATGTCTCCCTGCCACACACAAACTTGATGTGTGCCCTCTAACATTCCGGTAGGCCAGTCGCCCTATATCTTTGACTTGTACACACACAATTTCGATGGCTCTCTTCATCGATCTCGCACCCACCCACTTGATCCTCTCTTCGACTCTATCGATAGCTCTGACCCCTCCCTCTCTTCTCGTGGATTGCCCGACCCTCTACGTATGATATGGATAGGCCTCCATTTCACACACATTGCATGTAAATTTTCGTTTGAGATGTCATCGACACATATTCCCACAAATAATTCACGAAATCAACCCCCCACCCCAAAACAAAAAACACTCATGAACGCGGTTTGTATCTCTCACACACACCCACGTAGGTGGGGGACGTGCACGAAGAGAAGAGGTGCATGCACGACGCACGTACTCCCGTCTCTTTCCCAGCCACACCCGCGTGGGTACACGATGGAGCTCATTTCTGTACGAAAAAGGAAGCCCACGCGGTAATTTGGCACGTGTACTGGTTGTCCACTTGGTGGAGGGAGGATCGTCTACCACGGGTGAGCAAACAAATTGCGACTTGACGTGTTATGTTAAAAAAGAGGCAAACCATGTGGGGCCTACCTTAGAGGCAAGGCTCTATACACTGGAGTACTTTTTATGTGTCCCGTCAACTCGCAGAATGAGGAGAAGCTTGCTTAGTATGCCGTCTCCCCCGCCCACGGGCGCGGTGGCTCGCAGGATGAGGTGAAGCTTGCTTACTATGCCTTACGCCCGCTCCCTCTCCCATGCACGTGGTGGCTCGCAGGACGAGGAGAAAAATTTACTACTCCCTCCGTTTACTCCTCGTCCCTACTACCTTGGTTATAGAGATTATATCATATTGTTTGGAATATATATGTCCTTTAGTAGATTTCAATATGAACTACTAGTACATACTCCAAACACTGATGTATATAGACGTATTTTAGAGTGTAGATTCACTCATTTTGCTCCGTATGTAGCACTCTCCCTCGCCCCTCGACCCTCGCCCACGTGGTGGACGTGCGGCAATTCATTTGGTCTCATATAGCCAGAACGATATATACCGTACTACCATTATTGCTTGACTTCCCGAAGAAGCGAAGAGACAATCGCAAGGTTAATATTTTGGAGATGCCAAGCGCAAGGTTATGGGAGAACGAGTAGTAGGTGCCGCGTCATTTATAAATAAAGTTTTTTTTTCTTCAGTGGCACGTACGCAATATGATAGGTTCATATGGAGAGAAAAGGAAACCGCTCCACTATATACATAGTCAGGACGGGCCAGCCTACACGGTTGCTTGCTGGGGTTGCTCTCTTCACACACTCTCGCACAAAACGACTGTGGCCACATCTCTAACATCCCAGCGGATCACGTCCGCTTGGGGAAGGGGTGGTTGCTTAGTGTAGATGCGGTGGCCATTGCCGACGGCGAAAACTCATTGTCGGCACGTCCCGATCAGGGGTCCCCGCCGTTCTCTCTCACAAAGCCGGTGAGGTTGCCTTCGTACCTTGCTCACTTCTGCGATGTGGGCAGTTGCCGCCTCCCGCCGCCCTCCTCAAGGTTGAGCTACGTCCCTCAGGTACAACTCCCTTTACAGCCGGCTTGCACAACTCCTCCAGCTGCCCACATCACTCCCTGTGGATATTTCTCTACTTCTTTGCCCCGCACATACCTCTACTGGCTTCTACGTACTGTATTTGTGATGAGTTTATGTCTCATCAACTAGTCCCAGTAATCTTATTCTAATCACGCTTGTTCAATTTCTTTGCCACAGGGATGCTCATCTCGATTTTGGTGAAACTGCACAAAATGATCCGATGGTCAAAAGGTTGCGAACTTCATTTATTAGGAAGCTCGAACGTTGCCAGCAAATTGAAGCCTGGTCAGGGTTCACGGTTCAATGGCTAGGGACTGCATGGATCGTTTTTTTCTTTAGCTGCCTCTGTTCCAAAATAAGTGTCAACTTTAGTAGTAGTACAACTTTTTACTAAAGTTTGCACAAAGTTGAGAAACTTATTTTGGAACGGAGGGTGTACATATTTGCTATGATCTGTCAATCATTGAGATGCAATAGCATGCATGTTAGTCTCCTTTGTATTTGATGAAATGTTGCAACGGGCAACCTAGGATGCAAGATACATGTAACAGAAGCTGGAAGCTTCATAGCATTGTACAAATTTATCTCGCTGATAAATTACAGTACGTACTATACTAGTACTTCCTCCGTTCCTAAATATAAGTCTTTGTAGAGATTTCACCATGAACCACATGCGGATGTATATAGATGCATTTTAAGTGTAGATTCATTCATTTTGTTCCGTATGTAGTGGAATCTCTACAAAGACTTATATCTAGTAGTAATAACTAGCCCCCACTACTAGGAATTATCTATCCTCTCCTTGAGTCACGTCATCAAAATTGATGTAGCTGTTAGATGAAGTAAATCGGTCCATAATAGCTGTCTGATCTTGACGTTGAGAGGCTATGCACTAAGCCACATGCAAGCATGCAGAAATACCGTGCCACATGCATGTGAGTGGGTTTAAAATCACATCAACATGTCTGCATGCAAGCATGCACTGGTAGCATGCATGTAAGTGAGCTTTTAAGTCCCATTAACATGTCAAAAAGAAAAATATAATCCCATTATGCAGTAGGAGTTGGCTGATCTTTTTTTCTTACGTGGGATGATCTAAATGATGATGGGAGTTTATTTAGTTTGGCTACCAAATTTGTCGTGCGGTTATAGAGTTTTTTTTGTTCTATGAAATCGATAATTTTCCGCAGAGAGATATAGCGCTATTCTGCGCTAATGCGCGGGAACAGAGGGAGTACTATGTAAAGAGTTAGGTGTCGCACGGTGATAGTGTGAGGTGGGCCACGTAATCACAGAGCCTACGTGTTTTCACTGCTCTTGCATGCCTCCGCTGTAAGAATGGAGAAAATTGTAATCTAGTAGTAGTATACCTCCTTTCACCGAAAGCGTGGGACATCCAGCAGTCCTACCACATCAGTAATAAAGACCAATGAGCCGTCAAATCACACAGACCCAACAGTAAGTTGGACGGACGAAGCAACCATCACTCTTGCGCCAGTGAGAGGTCGTGTCCGCTCTGCCTGGGCATGAATGCAACACCGATTCTTTGGAGCGACACTGACCATTTAGGGCGGGAAGTGCACGCGGGCGATGGAGGGGCTTTGGGTGGGC
Source organism: Triticum urartu (assembly GCF_056163025.1). Taxonomy (NCBI): domain Eukaryota; kingdom Viridiplantae; phylum Streptophyta; class Magnoliopsida; order Poales; family Poaceae; genus Triticum; species Triticum urartu. The sequence continues at coordinate 173,487,434 of NC_141874.1, read as the reverse complement.
CAGGCTGGTCAGGAGCGGGCGTGGCAGCTGTCCGCATGTCCCTACCGGACACGCCCGGAAGCAAGAGGATTCATCGACTCTCGCGGCTAAAATCGTACAATACACAACATCTCTCTGTAGGAGTAGGTCGATCTGTCGCTCTCTCTAACACACACATGGTGTTAAACACACACACACACACGCACGCACGCACGCACCTTGGTCCCGTTACTCCTTCTAACGTGACTTATTAATCCTAGACGGAGGGAGTAGTAAGTATACGAGATACGGTGGCACACTGACTTAAGTCGAATACAAGTGCCCAAAATTTGTGTGCATGTTATAATAAGGATTCACTTAAAATAGTACGTGAGCGAACAGAGGGATCAATTGGACAGTGTTCCCGAGCAGTAGCGAGATGTGTGAGGTAAGATACACCGCTGGCGCTTTTAATTTTTCTTATTAATTTGTTTGTTTCACCCTGACTGGTGGGACCCAACGCACTACGTGGAGAGAGGTAAGGTGACTAAGGCTGCATTATTTTCTGCACCACTGTGGATAGTATTACCACCAAAGCCACATGACACGATTATGATTGAAATCCCAATGACTCCCACACACACAAAAAAACACGGCATGCTTGTCACACGAATGCAAGAATGTATAAAAGGTTATTTCCCTCTCGTTGAACATAACGGGAGGGTTGTGTAGCTGGTTAGCCTGTTTGCTCATCAAACTTGAGGTCTCGGGTTCGATAACTACACTTGAGCATAATTTGTGCCAGGAGGATTCTTTGACTGGTCAAAATGTTTTCTGGGGTTTGCACGCTTCACATTCTCTCTCCAGTATATATATACACGCTGGAGCCTCAGCGCTTGTAGTTGCTCTCTTCACACTCTCTTTCCCTCTCCCGCTGGAGCCTCAGCGCTTGTAGTTGCTCTCTTCACACTCTCTCGCCCTCTCCAGATCTAAACAAGACTTCGTTGGCCTCTCTCTCCCCTCACTGCTGCTCAAAGAGCCGGCATGATCCGTCCGCCGGGAAGGGAAGGAGGCTTAACGCTGTCGCCGTCGGCGAGGGACTACCGGTGCAGCTGTTCACTTTCCACCCAGCGGCAGCGCGGGAGGGCCTCCGACCCCTTCTTCTTCGCCGTCGTCCCGTCGCCCACCGAACCACGCCCCAAGAACCTTAAGGTATAACTTACTTACTCCACATGCATTGCTCTAGCTGCATGTATACCATGAATCTAGGACGTGATTGAAACAGGAAAGGAGTGGGGGAAAGTAGTGGGAAAAGTTGTATATAGCATGAATCTAGGACGTGGTTCAAAGAGGAAATGAAGGGGGAAAGTTGTATAGCATTAATCTAGGACGTGGTTCAAAGAGGAAAGGAATGGGAGAAAGTAGTGGGGAAAGTTGTATCGCATAAATCTAGGACGTGGTTCAAAGAGGAAAGGAAGGGGCGAAAGTACTAGTTCAAAAAGGAAAGGAAGGGACAAGGCTGTAGATTTGAGCAGGACAAGATTTGTTGCGCTCACATAGGGAAAGGCGTCTAAAGATAACAAAACTAGGACCAACACAAATATGCTCCTTGGTTGTTTGTTCTTTGTTGCAACAGACTGTGCATGACCACAGTACATCGGTAGATGCACATGGCGCTGGTGCGTCCACTGTCCCGTGCAACTCATTAGCTGTTGTTAATCTAAGGCCCTGTTTGGTTAAAAACTCCCTAGTCCCTACCTGCTGGGTTCCAGGGACTAAACATGGACTAGAGGTTATTAAATGACATGCTAAAAGACCATGTTACCCCTAGTAATGAACTAATAGAGACAAGGTGCGATGCGTGGCAGAGGCAACTGTTGGAAAAAGTCCCAAAAAGACTCCCTCGGGGTCTTCTTTCTTTAGTCCCAAATGCCAACTTTTAGTCCCTAAAAGTCCCTCCTCTTTGGTTTAGATGGGACTGAAACGGACTTTTTTAGTCCATACACCAAAATGTCCCTGTAAACAAACACCCTCTAATAATGCCGCTGGAAAATTGATGCAATGCCACAGTTAAAAGCAAATTACATGTTTAATGAATTTTATTGTTAATATAATCTCTATGTTAATATTAATCAATGCCACCGTTTGGGAAATGGTACTGTCTTGCTTTCTTTCCCATTTAGATAAGGTAGATGCTTCTTTTTGTTGGCTTCTGTGTCATCCACCATTATTGACCACTAATTGTTTCCTTTGCACCTCTGTGTAAACAGGGTTATCTGCTTCACCTCGTTGCCATTGTGACCTTTTGTTGCACTGCACAAAACACTTTTGTTTTAAGAGTGTTTTGTGCAGTTCAACCAAAATGTCACACTGACAATGTTGCTTGATTGCTTGATCTTAGTGGAATTGCACAATAGGAGATCTTACTTCCTATCCGTTAAGGCGAATTTGGTTCAGATCTTCTTCTTGTGAGTTGTTTGAATTCCGCATCATGAGAGGTCAGTACTATCCTTCTTTCACATGATTCTGCAGTGTGCATTCATATGTTGTGCTACTTGTACGATAATGTTGCTTGATTTTAGTGAACTGCACAAATGGAGACAAGACTTCCAATCTGTATGTGCACCGTAATATCCCATTGAGGTAAGATAAGGATATTTCACAATTGCTGGACTATATTTTGCCACTTTCATCAGAAAATTAAGTTTAGTACTATACTTGTGCTCTCTAATTGACATGCCAAATGTTACATTGAAGGCGAAGCTTGTTTGTTATTGAAACAAGTGATGAAGGGGAAGAACAAGGGGAAGAAAAATAAAAATCAACTCCCGGTGCTGTAATGAAGCACTGGAACTGTGATGACTCAAGTAATGATATAGTTTTGCATCTTAATTTATTGCTATGGCTGGAACGAGCAATTGTTTTGCCACTGATTTGATGCCTCTCTTAATGTAATATGTAATTATCTCTACTTCTGCAAACATGGATCTTCTTTGAAGATACCATATATTTTAGTGGAACTGCACAAAAAGATGTTGGAAACATTAAACTAATCGAGGAGTATATAGTAAGCATGGCCACCACCATAGATAGCAACAGATGGTTCTGGAGAATTGCTTCATCTGGATGCTCTACACAATAAGCCTCCTGATAAAGGTTGATACTCGCCCACTGATTTCATCCATATGATTGAGCTTTGTCATCTCTATTGGTGTTGTGCTACTGTTTAGATACTGTCATGAAAAAGTGGTATTGTCCTTGAGAAGTGCTTCATCTGTGTTGTTTTAAATATTTCCTTTCCTCTTTTTCGAGCAAACAGTGATGCTAGCATTTAGTAGTCCTCTTGTCTTTGCACAATAGGACCATCTTCCTCTGAAGAAGAATATGGAGTACGTGAATTGACTAGTTCTGATTATGCAAGGATGAAGAAGCCCTGTCTATCTTATCATCAGAAGGAGCAGTTGAAGGATGGTTACATTACTCCCCACAAGACCAAAGTAACTTCAGCTCAGAAGGACTGACAAAATCTCCATTTTTTTGCTGTGATGCACGAGTACAATGTTGTTCTAGGATTCTTTCTGGTGAGTTCCATTTTTCTAAAAGTGTGCTCTACATGGACCATGTATGTGCCTGTTGAAACTGTCAATTCATAGTATAGTTTTCTCTATACTAATAACTTTTTTGTATTTGTGCAAACAGGGGTGCTCAGCTTGATTTCAGTGGGAACTGCACAAAATGTTCATGAATACATCGAATCATTCATTTCCACCACAAGAAAGGAGGTGCCGATAAGTTCAAGGCGCTGCAACATATAAGGGCGAAATCATACAAGCTACGCATGAATTTGGTTGATTTTGGTGGAACTGCACAAAAAGAATAGCTGGTTTATTTAGCACGAGGTGCCATGTCAATGTCCGAACTGATGGCAAACCCTGCACATTCCACAATCATAGGCATTTGATATTTTGGAATGGGACAACCTTGTCAAATTTTGCTCATTGATTTTAGCAAGACATGCGTTTGATATTTTCGACTGGGACCCCTTTGCTGTCAGCAACGTCTATCAATTTTTTCTTTATTCTTTAGTTGTGTAGTAAATATTGCCTCTGACATGTGTAACACCCCGGACACACCCGCCGGTGGCCGTTACTCCTGGCAGGATCTAGACTGGCCCCACAAATCAATACTAGTCTTTTCTGCGCACCTTGTCCTCACTCGTGCGCACCCGGGAGCAACTTCTCGGTCGGTCACCCATCCCGACACTACTCCAAGGTGAGCACGCTTAACTTTGGAGTTCTATCCGAATGGGCTCCCGGAAAAGAAGGAATTCCTTATTGATATGAGTAGTCTATCATCCCTAATAAGCTAGGCTATCACATACACCCCCACTCAGAGGAACCGACGTCCTCGTCGGGCCACAGGAACGTTCCCTCTTGGCACAAACGTCTGTGCATCCAGTCCGGTACATATACCATGCCTGTGCCACGACGGGTCACAAACGTCATGAACAACATGACCGCGCACCTGTCCGCAAACATCCGTGTAACCACGAGGGTCGGCTCTGATACCAACTTGTAACACCCCGGACACACCCGCCGGTGGTCGTTACTCCTGGCAGGATCTAGACTAGCCCCGCAGATCAATACTAGTCTTTTCTGCACACTTTGTCCTCACTCGTGTGCACCCGGGAGCAACTTCCCGGTCGGTCACCCATCCTGACACTACTCCAAGATGAGCACGCTTAACTTTGGAGTTCTATCCGAATGGGCTCCCGGAAAAGAAGGAATTCCTTATTGATATGAGTAGTCTATCATCCCTAATAAGCCAAACTATCACAACATGTGAGTCGCTGAGATGCATAATCATCGATTGTTTTGAATGTTCTCTATGAATTGTCAGGCCTGTGTGTTTGATTGCAATGTACAGAAATGCTAAAAAGCTGCTCAAACTCTTTGTACTCCTTCTGTTCCTTTTTACTTCGCACATTGTGAAAGTGCATACTTTTTTGTATAAGATTGGTCAAAGTAGAGATACTTTGACTGCAGACAAAACTTGTATGCTGACTAGAAAGGACCGAAGGGAGTACATGTGAAACTGCTGCAAACGAGGTGATCACCCTGGGAATAATGCTACTACGTATTGTTTTGCATGTTCATCCAATGCCAGTGATACAGGAATTCGAACTAATCGAATAAATTCATTCATACACGGTCAGATTTCATATAAACATGCCAGATTTCATTACATTTCATACATTCTTCAACTAAAAAGGGGTGCGCTGGAGGTATAATTAATTAACCGAAGCTACCCACCTGTGTCCTGATGAGCCGAACAGAAGCTTCAGCGACTTAACTACAAGTGCAGTTGCATAACTGACATGTGGCCTGTTGGGCCCACGTGTCAGTCAGCCAACTGCACCAGCAGTTAAGTAGAAGCAGCATTATTCTCCAGCAGAACTCCCCGACTCCACGTCAACACCAAGAAGCTCACCGGCCGTCAATGGTCAACCCGCCTAGCTTGGCTTCAACAGGAGGGTAGCAGCGGTGGCCTTACTTGGACCCGAGCGGCGGCGACCTACCGTGTTCTACTCTTCCACGTATTCTGTGTGGCACGGCCTCGGCGGAGCCGGCGATGTCCTCTGTCTCGTTGCCGGCGGGTGGCGCCTCAGCGGAGCAGTGGAAATCCACCCCCGCGTTGCCGGCAGGGTGGGGCCTCGACTGAGCCGACGATGTCCTCTGCCTCGTTGTTGGCAGGGCTGGGCCTCGGCGGAGCCGGCGGTGTCCTCTGCCTCATTGTTGGCGCCGCGGGGCCTCGGCGGACCAGGGCCTCGTCGACTCCAGCGGAGCGGGGACTCGTCGGAGCCGGCATTGTCCTCTACCTCGTCCTCAGTCTCGCCAAACAGCGCCTCGCCCGCTTCATTGCCCTCTTTGCTAGCCTCCGCCACCCGCATGCGGTACCGCCAGTGCTCGAGGCGGCCCTTGCGGGCAGAGCGGTACGAGTCGAGCAGCGCCTCCTGCTCCGCCCGCTCCACGGCGATCTGCTCATCCGCTTGCAGGTGCTCCTGGAGGAGATGGTGGTTGTAGGCGGCGTCGGCCTGCGCCTCCCGTAACTGCTCCTGACGCATCTGCCTCACACTGTCCATATATTGGGCACGGGCCTCGCCGATGGTCATGGTGCAATGCACCGGCGAGGATGGCGCGGAGGAGGGGGTTGGCGCCGGATCATCGACTACCATGTTCTCCATTGGGACGTCGTCGTCATTCGGCTGCCTGCCTGCCAGCCGGTCGGCAGCAATGGCTGCCAGCTCCTTTTGGTCTGTCGTCCGCCCGTCCCGAAGAGCGCTGGAGCGCGAGGAAGCCATGGTGGCCAGTAGTGGTGTGGACAGGAGAAAGGGAACAGATGCGAATGACTGCGGCTATGGCCGACGCAACAGTTTATATAGCAATGGTGGGTGGGGGGAGGGACAGACGTGTGGCACCGGAGTAGCCGCCTCGGTAACCGCGTATCACTAATGTGGGCGGAAGATGGACGGACGACACTTGTGTCCTTTGAAGGCGGAGCAATCGCCTGCACCGGGAAGCGAGGCGGGCGGCGCTGACTATTTCGGGCGGAAAGCGCGCGCGGGCGAGGAGATGACTTTACTTGGAGAGGATGACAATGGGGACCCACCAGGTCCATAGCCTCACGTACGCAAGTGCCTCCTTATTATATATATGTATTAAACTATACTCCCTCCGTCTAGGTGATTAGGTCGTATTAGAAGGTGCATCACGACCTAGGTGCAAGCAGATTGGTGGAAAAGAAGAATATTTCTCTCTTCTAAACACAACATTTAATCACAGCAGTTAAGAGGATGCCTTATTAGCTACCCATGCAGGCCATCGCAATTCATAGCATGCAAAGCACTTTTCTTTCTTGCCTAATAACCGCATGGACGTGCTGCATGCATTGGTCCTTGCCCGAGCAAAAAAAGGGAGGAAAGGGGTTTCCACGGGAGACAACGAGGCAGAGGTGGAAGCGCTCGCGGGAGTAATTTATTTTGCTTCCCCCTGGTTTCCTGATATCACGGTCCCACACCATTGTCAACCTATGTAGTAGTCAATAAATGAGACACCGACAGCTGGGACCAAGCAGCTCGAGCAGTATTTGTGTTTTTGAGGTGTGAGCACTGCAGAGTTTTTCGATGTTTAGCCCAGATATTAATTTTTCTCCTCTGAACAACAACGAAAACATCACTACAGGCATTAACTGGGCAGGCTGTTACCCGTCTAGCCCAGGCCAGATATCTAGCCCAGATATTAATTTTTTTCAAGCTAAAAATGGCTAGCCCAGCTATACTTTTTTTAGGAATACCCAAGCAAGGTCAAGTTGTTATTCTCTGCCCCGCTGGGCTGCAAATCTTTCCTAGGAGGGATGCATTAGGCTTAACAAGAAAATGGGCTTTAAGAAATAATAAATGGGATGTAATTATAAAAACTGGGCAGTACCTATAAAAAATGCACCAAACACGTGATTACTTTATAAAATATTATTTTTGGATATTGAAAATTTTAATTTCATTAATTGTTGCGAGTGTAATGTTTCGTTGGATTTTTACGCAATATAAATTTATATTGAAATTGTATTTAATCTGACTAGAAATTTCGGGATAAAAATATTTCGGATCCCATCAAAATGTGGGGAATTTGATTGAATTCTATTTTGAACGGTTGGTTGAAATGGGTTGTACTTTTAACAAACTGTAAATGGGTTGTAGTAAATTCCATTAGAATTCAAAAATGGGATACACATTCTTACAAATGTCAAATGGGCTATAAGTTCTCTGCCACACACTTCTGGCCTTACTAAGTTGACACGTCCCCTAAGAAAAACAGAGTTGACGCGTATGCAAGGCTTTGTCAACTTATAGTCAACACACGGTTCTAGCAGTAGTGCCCGTTGGATGTCCATCCAACGGATGTCGTGCTTCTTCTTCAATCTCGGATATTCTAGCTTCACCCGCCCAAAAAATGATTCCTCCCCCTGACATCTGGGGCGCACCATTTCGGAAGCTGACATGTGGGCCTACTAAGTTGACGTACCAAGGGCTTTGTCAACTTAGTCAATATAAACGATTCTAGCTGCAGTGATCGTACGATGTCCATCCAACGGTCGTAGTGCTTCTTCAACCTTTGGTCTTCTTGCTCCAGCCGCCCAAAGCAGCGCCGGTCGTGCCGCCTGCTCCTGCCTCCAGTGGCCGGCTGTGCTGCCGCGGAGGCCTCACCGCCCCTACTATTCCCACCGCTGGACAGGCCCTGCAGCGACGACAGCCTCACACCGCAGCCGAACGAGTGAACCCTCATACTCCTCTCCGCGTGGGCATCCACTGCCGCGTCTTCACCGGCTCCGTGTCGTCCCCTTCCTAGGCCTCGCCGTCGTCCACCGCCCTGGTGCTCTCGGCGCGGCGTGGTCAACGTGGTCAAGGAACGACTTCCATCGGACGTGGACTGTATGTGGAGAGGCTGACAGCTGGGTCCACGGCGGCAGCAAGGAAGTGCCTCCTTATTATGCACAAAAAAATGAATACTCCCCCGGCTAGCTGGGACCCACCTTGCTGGGAGGCTGACTTGTGGGCCTACTAAGTTGGCGGGGACGAAGGGCTTTGTCAACTTAGTCAATATGAATGATTCTAGCTCCAGTGACCGTACGATGTCCATCCAACGGCCGTAGTGCTTCTTCAACCTCTGGTCTTCTTGCTCCAGCCGCCCAAAGCAGCACCGGTCGTGCCGCATGCTCCTTCCTCCCGTGGCCGGTTGTGCTGCCGCATAGGGCTCACTGCCCCCTACTATTCCCACTGCTGGCCAGGCCCTGCTGCGACGGCAGCCTCACACCGTAGACGAACCAGTCAACCCTCGTAGTCCTCTTCGTGCGGGCTTCCACTGCCGCGTCATCCCCTTCCTAGGCCTCGCCGTCGTCCACCGCCATGGTGCTCCCCCCGCGGCGTGGTCAACATGGTCAAGGAACGACTTCCATCGGAAGAGTACTGTACGTGGAGAGGCTGACAGCTGGGTCCACGGCCACAACCCAGTTTTTTTGTGGTTTGCCAAGTAAGTCGCTTTGTCAGGCCTGTTGGGCTGCAAATCTTTTAAGGCGAGGAGAGCTTTCATTCGGCTGGCCAAGAAAATGGCCCATCAGTAATGAGAAATGGGTTGTACATTTTTAAAACACATCAAACCGGCAATTTGTTTCAAATATCTTTTTTTTCATTTCAAGATTTTAAATTACATTAATTTTTATGCATGGAGAATTTGTTGGATTTTATATTGATATACATTTACTTTTAAAATCAGTTTGAAGGTGAGTCGAAATTTCAGGATTAAAAACAGTTCGGACCGCACCGAAATATGCAAAATTTCGTATAATTTTTTAACCGTTGCCACAATATGGGCTGTAATGCTAACAAAAAGAATATGGGCTCCAAAAAAACCTTAAGAATTAGCAAATAGGCTGTAAATTATTAGAAATAATGGCAGATGGGTTGTATGCTGTTTTCCACAGATTTGAGGCTTTCCTAAAAAAAGGTTGACGCACAAGCACTGCCTATTGGATGTCCATCCAACGGCCGCCGTGCTTCTTCAACCTTTGCTCTTCCTGCTCCAGCCGCTCAAACAAGCGCCGGCGGGACTGCCTGCTCCCTCCTCCTCGCGGCCGGCTGTGCTGCCGCGCAGGCCTCACCGCCCGACCATACTCCCATCGCTGGCCTAGCCATCCCTCTACTCACCCACACCTGCTGTTACTCTCCGGCGACGGCAAACGAACCAGTAAACCCTCATACAGTCATACTCCCCTCTGCATGGGAAACAACTGCCGAGTCTTCCCTGCTTCCGTGTCGTCCCTTTCCTAGGCCTCGCCGTCGTCCACCGCCTTGGTGATCTCGGCGCGGTGTGGTCAATGTGGTCAAGGAACGACTTCCATCGGACGTGGACTGTACATGGAGAGGCTGACAGCTGGGTCCACGGCCGTAGCAAGGAAGTGCCTCCTTATTACGCGGAAAATAATGATTCCTCCACCTGACAGCTGGGACCCACCGGACGGGCCACTGTATTTCGCGAAAAAATGTTTCCCCTGACTGCTGGGACCCACTAGCTACATCTTCGCACGCAAGGAAGTGCGTCCGGGAAAAAAAATGATTCGCCCCCTGACTGCTAGGACCCACTAGCTACATCTTTGCAGGCAAGGAAGTTCCAGACAGTCGGGACCCACCTGGTCTAAGCGTACGTAGCGTTGTAATTCTGGTCGCGAACGTGTACGTACATACTCGTCGATGTAGAGGCGCGCACGTGTCGTAGTAGAGGCACGCACGTGTCGTAGTAGAGACGTGCACGTAGCATGTACACATACGTATAACGGCTAGGGTGCAAGAAAGAAAATACGGCCACGTATGTGTACATACGGGCGGGGTCTCGAACGCCTACTCGCGCATACGTACGGCGAGGGCTCATGTACATGGCTGGGTTGGAACGGAGAAACAGTGTCGTCGTCGTGTTCATGGGGAGGCAACGGAATGCGTCGTGTTCATGGGGAGGCAACAGAATGCTCGTGTTCATGGGGAGGCAATGGAACGCGTGGGAGCCAACCGACTGGGTTGGAACAGAATGCGTAGTCGTGTTCATCGGGAGGGCTTGGACGGAACATGCGAAGGAAACGAGGCCTGGTGTACCCCAAAACGGAGGAAATGGCCTTGTGTTTGACCGGCCACATTCGAAACGGGATCCTGTTCATCGGGAGGGGTTTGGCGTACCGCAAAATGGAGGAAACGGACCTCCTACAGTCGAAACGGGGGTCCTGTTGATCGGGAGGGGTGTGGCGTACCGCAAAACGGACAAAACGGACTTGTATTGGAGCGCTACGGTCGAAACGGGGGTCCTGTTCATCGGGAGGGGTGTGGCGTACCGCAAAACGAGACTCCACGGGATACTGTTCATCTCCACCGTCGACCCCCTCCAGCCTCCACGAGCTACTGTTCATCCACCGTCGACCTCCTCCAGCCTCCACCTGCGACTGTTTATCCACGGGCTACTATTCATCCAGCCTCCACCGCGCGCTACTCCACCGGCTACTGTTCAACATGCCCTACCACGGGCTCCTGTTCAACCACCCCTCCACGGGCTACTGTTCATCCTGCCCTCCACCTTCTACTATTCATCCTGCCCTCCACGGGGTGGTCCTGTTCATCCAGCCCTTCACGGGGTCCTGTTCATCCAGCCCCAACTGGCTCGATCGGTCGGGGTCCTGTTCATCCAGAGGCAACACCACGGGGTCCTGTTCATCCACCCCCACCGGGAACTGTTCATCCACCCCCCCGCAACACCCACTGTTCATCCAGAGGCAGCATCGATCGGCTTCAGTTAGCAGCAGTAGCGAAGGAATCGCTCGATCGGGTTCAGTTAACAACCATCGATCGATCGCTCGGGTTCAGTAACGCGTAGCCTGCAGTGCAATCGCTCGGGTTCAGTTAGAGCCCAATGCCTCGCTCGGGTTCAGCTAGAGCCAACGCCTCGCACACACGCGCCTACGTGTACTAGAGAAACGCGCATCGCTCGGCCCCCGACTTCCCACTGTAACCGGGAACTCCCCGAAATTTTCCTCGCCCTCGCTTCTACCATGGTTTTTTCCGTCATGGACGGCCGAAAGAATGTCATGCAGCTGCGTCTCCAGCCCGCCCAGGATGAAAAGCCCATTTTCTGTCATGATTTTTTGTCATAGAAGTAGGAGCCCACCACATGTATGATGATACCGGGTTTTGTCACAATTATCGTCATAGAAGTGTCATATGTATGACAGAAAAAAATTTCGTTCAGCCCAAAATGTCATGGATGTGTCTTTTTTTGTAGTGTCACCTCCTGTTGTTCATCGGGAGGCTAGATCTAGAGTCTGTTTGGGGCTCCAGAGAAGGGGATCTTTATTCTTCGTCATCACCAACCCTTCTCCATTGCCAATTCCATGATGCTCCCCACTGGGTGTTAGTAATTCATTCGTAGGCTCGCTGGTCAGTGAGGAGTTGGATGAGATTCATCATGTAATCGAGCTAGTTTTGTTAGGGCTTGATCCCTAGTATCCACTATGTTCTAAGATTGATGTTGCTATGACTTTGCCATGCTTAATGCTTGTCACTTTGGGCCTGGGTGCCATGATTTCAGATCTGAACCCGTTATGTTATCACCATTATATCCATGTTCTAGATCCAATCTTGCAAGTTATAGTCACCTACTACGTGTTATGATCCGGCAACCCCGGAGTGACAGATACCGGGACTTCTCCCGGTGATGATCGTAGTTTGAGGAGTTCATGTATTCACTATGTGTTAATTCTTTGTTCCAGTTCTCTATTGAAAGGAGGCCCTAATATCCCTTCGTTTCCAATATGGACCTTGCTGCCACGGGAGGGTAGGACAGAAGATGTCATGCAAATTCTTTCCATAAGCACGTATGACTATTTATGGAATACATGCCTATATATATTGATGAACTGGAGCTAGTGCCGTATCGCCCTAGGTTATAACTGTCTCGTGATGAATATCATCCAACAAGTCACCGATCCAATGCCTACGAATTTATCTTATATTGTTCTTGCTAAGTTACTACTGCTATCATCACTGTTACACTTGCTACAAAACTGCTATCACTGTTATTGTTACTGTTACTACTGTCACTACTATCAAAACTATCATATTACTTTGCTACTGATTACTTGTTGTAGATAATTAATCTCCAGGTGTGGTTGAATTGACAACTCAGCTGCTAATACCTTCAAATATTCTTTGGTTCCCCTTGTGTCCAATCTATAAATTTCGGAAAACTGTTGCAATCCCCTATACTTGTGGGTTATCAAGACCTTTTTCTGGCCCCATTGCCAGGGAGCATAGCTATATTTGTTGAGTCACTTGGGATTATTATCAATTTATCAGTATGAAGAATCTGAAGGATGCCAAGACTAAGATTTTTCCCTCAAAGACGAGGGGAGGTAAGGAACTGCCATCCAGTTCTGCTTTATGTCGCAAGTTATTGATGATGCTACTTCTGCTATGGATAATGCTTATGATGATGCTAGTACCCTTGCCTGATAATGATGATGTGCCACTTGGTAAATTTCTTGATGAACAAATTGCTAGCGTGATACAACATGATGTTGTTGAATCTGATGATGAGCTTGAAACTGAAACTCCTGAAACACCTTCTAGAACTAGTCTTCCTAGATATGAATTGCCTATGGTACCAGAAGGTTATGTTATGAGTGAAGAAACAACTAGAGATATTCTTGCTTGCAGAGATAGAGATGATCTAGAGAAATTATTATGCAAGCATAAAGAAATATCTCTAAATGCTAGAATGAAATATGATCCTAAGTTTGCTACTTCACCTATCTTTATTGATGATAAGGATTACGAATTCTCTGTCGGCCCAGAGTTAATTACTTTGGTTGAATCTGATCCTTTCCATGGTTATGAAATGGAAACTGTTGTGGCACATCTTACTAAGTTGAATGACATAGCCACCCTTTTTAATTACTCATGGTGAGAAAATTCGCTACTACTTTATTCTCAAATTAAAGGGTGATGCTAAAGCTTGGTACAATACTCTTGCTCCTGGTTGTGTGCGTAGTCCCCAGGATATGATTTATTACTTCTCTGAAAAATATTTCCTTGCTCATAAGAAACAAGCTGATTTACAGGAAATATTTAACTTTGTGCAAACTAAAGAAGAGAGTCTCCCATAAGCTTAGGGGAGGCTTTGCCAGTTACTTAATGCATTGCCAGACCATGCTCTTAATAAGAATGAAATACTTGATATCCTCAATAATGGACTAACCGATGCTTCTAGGGACTTCCTAGATAGTGCTGGTTGTGTTTTCAGGGAACGAACTATTGGACATGCTGAAGAATTATTGAATAATATATTAAAAAATCATGATGATTGGACTCTTCCTGAACCACCGCCTAACCCACTCCAAATAAGAGGGGTATATTACATCTCAGTCCTGAAGATATGCAAGAGGCAAAGAAATCTATGAAGGAAAAAGGTATTAAAGCTGAGGATGTTAAAAATTTACCTCCTATTGAAGAAATATATGGGATTAATACACCACCACTGCCTAAGGTGGTAGAGTTAAATTCTTTAATGAAGTTCAATGATAATGACAATCCTCACAATATACATCCTAGCCAATGCCTTTATGAGTTTGAAAATTATATTAGAAAACAAGATAACTTCAATGCAAACGTTATGAAACAATTGAAATACAATTCTGATATGATTGCTCGCTTGAGTCACTTGTTATTTAGAATCTCAAATGATGTTAGAGGTGTTGGAAAACATGCTTCTATGGTTCTAACACAGTTAGAACAAGTTGCTAAATCACAAAGAGAATTGCTTGATGAAATGAATAATAATATACAAGAGTTTGCTTTTAGGGTTGCAACTAGAGGAGGTAAAATGACTCAGGAACCACTTTATCCTGAGGGATACCCAAAAAGAATAGAACATGATTCACAAAGGAACAACATCACTACACCTAGTCCTTCTAAAAAGAAAAAGGAACAGGAAAATGATAGGGCTTTGCACACTTCTAGTGAACCTGAAATAGAAAAACCTCCTGATAATGATAATGAAACTTCTATCTCTGATGCTGAAACTCAGTATGGTAATGAACATTCACCTAGTGATAATGAAAAAGATAATGCTGATGTTCATGAAAATACTCAACCAAATAATAAAGAACCAGACAATGATGTTGAGATAGAACCACCAGTTGATCTTGAAAACCCACAACCTTAGAATGAAAGGTATGATAAAAGAGACTTCATTGCTAGAAAACATGGTAAAGAAAGAGAACCGTGGGTTCAAAAACCTAAGTTAACTAAAAAGAATGATGATGAAGAATTTGAACACTTTGCTGAAATGCTGAGGCCAGTCTTTTTGTGTATCGCTTGACTGATATCTTGAAAATGCCTCCTTATGCAAAGTATATGAAAGACATCATCACAAATAAGAGAAAAATACCGGAAGCTGAAATCTCCACTATGATTGCTAATTACACTTTTAAAGATGGAGTGCCTAAAAAAATTGGAGATCCGGGAATACCAACTATAACTTGCTCCATCAAAAAGAATTATGTGAGAACTGCTCTGTGTGATTTAGGAGCTAGTGTTAGCGTTATGCCTTCCTCTTTATATAAAAGACTTGATTTGAATAAACTCACACCCACTAAAATATCTTTGCAAATGGCTGATAAATCAACTGCCATACCTATCGGTACCTGTGAGGATGTGCCCGTTGTTGTTGCTAATGTTACTATTTTGACTGACTTTGTTATACTTGAGATGCCCGAGGATGACAACATGTCGATTATCCTTGGTAGACCCTTCTTGAATACTGTAGTGGCTGTTATTGATTGGAATAAAAGCAAGGTCACTTTTCATATCAATGGTAATGAGCATACGGTGCACTTTCCAAAGAAACAATTCAATGTGAATGGTATTAATGTTATTGAAAAATCTCTGGCAATCACATTTGGAAGTTTTCAGATAACTCTACCTACTGTCAAAAAGAAATATGAAATGCTTATTGTTGGGGACATTCATATCCCATTGAGGTAACTTAGTGATTTATGAAAGTTCTTCGGTTTCATGCTAATCGAAGGTGGTTGTTAATAAGACTTGATCAACGTTATTAATGGGTCATTTTTTACGGTATGAAGTTGATGAATTTAGTAAGCACTACCTTTTCTCCCAACGTTTTGTTCTCCGTTATTATTAGTGAAATAAAATAAAATGCCATGTTTTGTCTGTTTTCTAATTTTTCCGTGCTATAAAAAATTGACCCAAAAATAAAAGTTCTCAGAATGCCCTAAAAATTTAATACTATTTTTTCTGAATATTTCTGAATTTCTGGTGCAAATAATATCAGAGGGAGGTGCACCAAGTGGGCACAACTCACCTGGGCGTGCCAGGACCCCCCAGGCGTGCCCTGGTGGGTTGTGGTCCCCACGTGGTCCCCCCTCACTTATCTCTTCACACCACATCATCACTCACCTCCAGAAAAAAATCTCAATTGCTCTCTCTCCCGTGTTCTTGCTCTCAAACCCGCGGATTTCGATCTCTTTGCTCGAAGCTCGGTTTCCAAAACTGATGTAGGGTGGAACCCTATATGGCCGATCTTTCACGAAAGGAGCGGATCCCGCGAAGAACATGAAGAACACGAGGGGAAACAAGAGAGAATCACTCAAACCAACTAGAATGATTACACATGTGCTAGATCCTCGAACACAAAAGATATCACACGATCCACGATCAACAAAGGACGATACACGGCAACTGGTTCATCTCCAAAGGAGGTCTTGATGGGGCCACCCAAAAAGGGGTCTTGAATCCAAGGGGATCTTCTCCATAGAGGGGCCGCGGCCTCTCTCGTGGAGTAGATCCGATGTGGATGAGCGAGGCCTATCTCTAATATGAGCTATCACAATGCTAAACCTAACTAGGAGGAGGAGGAGGTCTATTTATACTCTTAGTGGAAATGGGGACGAAGTGAGGGGGTACATGGGCCTCGGGCCCGAATCCTGTACACAGACAGGTACCGGACGTCCGGTGTTGTAGCGGTCGTCCGGTGGCTCATGGGCGGCCGGACGTCCGATGGCTTCTGGACTTCCGTAGATTACGTTCTGTTGTGGAGGTAGCGGATGTCCGGTCTTCCATGGATTTCCGCTATTTTCATTCGGTCGTAGGGGCGCTGGTCGTCCGGAGCCTGGGAGGTGTCGGACGTCTGGTCCTGGGCGGTCGTCCGGCCGCTGTAGGCTTCGATGACCTGGTTTCCTTCGTCTGGTGTGGCCTTCAGTGGCCGAATGTCTGGTCTGGACCGGTCGTCTGGTGGCTGTAGTTTCCGTGGCAGCTCTTCTTCTTGTCCTTTGCACTTGGTGTCCTCGCCAGCTTTCCTATTGGATGTAGATGGTCCGTGGCTTTCCTCCAAGTACCTGAGCACACATAGTGTTTCCGCTTAAGGTAGCAGCCATGTCTCATGCATAAAGAGTGGTAGTTCGGAAAGGAGCGAGCTCACCTTATCTTCGATAGCTTTGGCTCGTGCTCTTGTCATTGGTCCAAGTGGTGTCGTGGGAGACGTAGGTAGGTCCATGGGGATGATCTTGGAATGCTCTGCATCATCTCCCCTCCCTTGGGAAAGATCTGTCTCCAGATCAAATTCTTCATCACCATGGTAGGGCGAGAGATCCTTGACATTGAAGACATCGCTCACGTTGTACTTGTCGCGTGGGAGGTCAGTCTTCTAAGCGTTGTTGTTGTCGCGTGCAAGCACCTTGAAGGGTCCATCCGCTCGTGGTAGGATTTTGGACTTGTGTTCGGTAGGGAAACGGTCCTTGCGAAGGTGTAGCCACACCAATGTTGAATACCATGGGGTGCTTGTTGATATTGAGCTTGGTCGCAAGTCATTGTACTTGGCGCTCGATGGTGTGCCTTATATCTTCATGCACCTTCTTTTTATGGTTCACACATGCACTTGCGTTCATATTGATGCGCTCATGGAGTGGTAGAGGAAGAATGTCCAATGGTGACAATGGGTTGAATCCGTAGACGACCTCTAACGGGGACTTGCCGGTAGTTGAGTGTCTTGCGCGGTTGTAGGCAAACTCGGCGATAGGTAGACACACCTTGATGTTCTTCTTGATTAGCACGCGAAGTAGAGCAGAGAGTGTGCGGTTGGTCACCTCTGTTTGGCCGTTGGTTTGTGGATGGTACGCCGTGGAGAAGAGTTGCTTGATTTCGAGCTCGGCACATAGGGTCTTCCAAAAGTAGCTTCGGAACTTGACATCACGGTCTGAGACTATCGTCTTTAGCACTCAATGTAGACGAAGTATTTCCCTACAAAAGATATTGGCAACATGTGAAGCATCATCTATCTTGTTGCAAGGAATGAAATGTGCCATCTTAGAGAATCGGTCCACAACAACAAATACCGAATCCTTTCCATTTCTAGTTCTAGGCAATCCAAGTACAAAATCCATGCTAATATCTTCCCATGGTTGATATGGAATTGGGAGAGGAATATAATATATGGAATTGGGAGAGGAATATAATGGCCATGGAATTGAGCTTTAGACTTAGCTTTGCGACATGTAGAGCATCGGTTGGTGAAGCGGTTGACGTTGCGAAACATCTTGGGCCAAAAATAGTTCTTGGAGAGCGTAGCAAATGTCTTGTCACGTCCAAAATGTCCCATTAGTCCTCCTCCATGAGATTCCTGCAAAACCAACAAACGAAGAGAAGACTCGGGGATGAAAAGTTTGCTAGCTCTCATAAGATATCCATCTTTGATGTAATAATGATCCCAAGAGGTATGCGTCAAACACTTGGCATAAGGAATAGCAAAAATAGGATCTTGCTCATACAAGTCTTTTATGTGCTCAAAGCCAATGACATCCAATTCAAGTTGAGTGACAAGCATGCATATGCGGGAAAGAGCGCCCGCCACAACATTTTCCTTACCTTTGATGTACTTGATTATATAAGGAAATGACTCAATCAGTTCACTCCATTTAGCATGACGCTTGATCAACTTAGTTTGACCCTTAAGGTATTTAAGCGTTTCATGATTGGTATGGATGAATGTAGCGACCAGACCTCAAACAGTCTGATCTCTGTGCTCCGATGTCATCCTTGGATCAGTAATGCTGACACCACACAGTACTCGGAGGATTTATAACAGAGTAGCAAACACAAACTTATTACATCGAGTGTCTCAAAGGAGAACTTATTACAATAAATATGGCTTAAGGCCATCTAATAACGATAGCAGCGAAAGGCTTGGAAGATAAGTGAGTCCATCAACTCCAACGGCATCACTGAGTATAGAACCACGACCTAAAACTCCTTAATCATCGTCTGAAAAGTCTGCAACATTAACGTTGCAGCCCAAAAACGGGTCAGCACATGGAATATGCTGGCAAGGTAACACATAGAGAGTAATGGAATGAAACAGCTATACTATATGCATATTTGGCTGGTGGAAAGCTCTATGGTTACAGGTTTGCGTAAAGCCAATTTTTCCCTACTGCAAAGGAATAAAATTTATTTAACTATCATCGTAGTTGTTAAACATTGAGAATGGTTGACAGCATTCTCAATCCCAATTAAGTAACATCATTAAAACCCAACAATATTAATTAAAGTAACATGATGAGATTCACATGATAATCCAAGTACTAGCTACTCAAGATGTCCATAACCGGGGACACGGCTAATCATGATTAGTTTGTTACACTCTGCAGAGGTTTGTGCACTTTTCCCCACAAGACTCGATCGCGTCCGTTTGGTTTCTCGCACTACAGGGTGTTTGACAAGACGGATGACCGAGACATAGTCTTTCAGAAGCGCTAGCACCTTACGATCGGGTAGACCGTACCACCTACATCCCCTACATCTGCTAGTCTACCACTGTAAGAGTTCGCACAACTTAGTCAACTATGCTAGAGCCCATAATAGCTTGTGGCTGCACACGGAAGTTTCTAGTATGAATAGTCTTATGATCCCTTTGAGCCTGGGTGGCGGTCCAAAAGAAAACAGGCAAGTCCTGGAATACCCAGGTGCCTCAATCCACCCAGATGTGTGTTTAAGTTGCCACCTTAGATAAACCATTTATTTAACAAACTCACATCTGTCATGGATTTCACTCACCCAATCCATGTCTACTAGCATAGCATGGCATAATAAGCAAACGTAGAAGTAACTCCCAAAGGTTTGATAATAAACAGGTAATAGGTACTACCTCATCTACTTCCCATCCCACAATTTAATTAGATCCTAATCATGCAATGTGTGAGGATTGATCTAATGCAATAAAAGTGGGTAGTAGGAAAGGTATGATCAAAGTGTTACTTGCCTTGCTGATGATCCGGGAAACCTAACGATTCGAAGTAACAGGCGGCGCACTCCGGGTATTCTATCGCAGACAAACAACAAGCATACATTAAGTACTCATCTAATGCATAGGTAAAACTCAAATAAGAGATCTAACCAGAAGGTTCAACTTAAGAACTCTAGTTGGCAAAAAGAATCAAATCGAACAAAGCAATGAAAGTCAAACGCCGAAAGAAAACAACTTTGTTCTACTAATCTAGATCTAGGGCAAATTTTACAGTAACAAAAACATGTTTAAGTTGGTTAAACGGATAAAGGGTTTCGAGACGAAACTCTAGGCGCTTGAATTGCCTGATTCTGACAAAGGAGCGAAAAGATAAACTAAAACGAAAATCGGATCAGGAATCGCGATCAGATAAATCGCGGATTTAATCCAAGAAAAAGAAAACTGACAAAAAGTTAATCGAACGGACGTTCCTTAACAGAAACTAACCGGTGAACACGTTCGCTAAAACGAACGGATCGGTGAACGTTCACTAATTAAATAAACCAGAAAAAAAAACCGATCTAGGGTTTCGAAAAAATAAACTGAGGCGGTTTTTTTTAAAAAACGAATGACGAACGGCGGCGGCTATACCTCCGGCGAGGCACTCCGGTGGGCGGGGCGGGGCTCCGGCGGGTCGGGGGGGGGGGGTGCGGCGCGGCGACGGGAGGCGGCGGGGCGGCTGCGGCGGCGCGGCTCGGCGTGGGGTGGGGTGAGGTGAGGGCGGCGGGGGGGGGGGGGTCCGGTATTTAAGGAGGGGGGGTGTGCTGCCTTGGGGAAGGGGCACAGCGGGGCGGCTCCGAGCCGGACTCGGGCGGCGGCGGCGGCGGCGGCGGCTCTAGTCTCCTGGAGGGAGACGGCAGGTGGCGGGGTGGGCCGTCGGCTGGGCCTTGGCCCAGTCGGCGCGCGGCGTGTTTTTTTTATTTCGCTTGGAAGAAAAAAAATAAAAAGAAAAACTAAACTGACTCCAAAAATTCCGAAATAAATTTTCACGGACTTCTAAAATCAAGCCTCACAAGGTGAACATTTATTTGGGACCTAAATGCAATTTTGAAAAACGCACATTTTTCCTAAATTCAAATAAAACACCGAAAAACTCCGGAATATAATCTTATTTGATTTAATTATTACATCCTCAATATTTCTTTATTTTGGGAAAGTCATTTTATTCCCTCTCTCATATTTTTGTAATAGAAATAATTGATGATAAAATAAATAAAATCAAATGATCCTATTCTCAAAATTTTAGAAAACTCAAATATGAAAATAACGAAATCCCCAACTCTCTCCGTGGGTCATTGAGTTGCGTAGAATTTCTAGGATCAACCAAAATGCAAAAATAAAATATGATATGCATTGATGACCTAATGTATAACATTCCAAATTGAAAATTTGGGATGTTACAAACCTACCCCCCTTAAGATGAATCTCGCCCTCGAGATTCGGGTTGGCTAGAAAATAGGTGAGGGTGGTCCTTGAACAAATCTTCCTCTCTCTCCCAGGTGGCTTCATCCTCTAAGTGGTGGCTCCACTGAACTTTGCAAAACTTGATAACCTTGCTGCGAGTAACTCGGTTGGCAAACTCGGGAATCTTGACTGGCTTCTCCTCGTAGGTCAAATCGTTATCCAACTGAATAGTTTCCAATGGCACTATATCTCTCAACGGTATGTCAACCATCTCCGTGTGACACTTCTTCAACTGGGAAACGTGGAACACATCATGAACTCCTGACAATCCTTCGGGCAATTCCAACTTGTAGGCCACTTCTCCCATACGCTCCAAAACTCGATATGGTCCTACAAATCGTGGCGCTAACTTCCCTTTAACTCCAAAATGCTTTGTACCTCGAAGTGGAGATACTCGAAGATAAGCTCTATCTCCAACATCGTAAACTGTCTCCTTGCGTTTAGAATCTGCATAACTTTTCTGTCTGGACTGGGCTACCTTGAGCCTATCGCGAATCAATTTCACCTTCTGTTCAGACTCCTTAATCAAGTCAGGTCCAAACAACCGGCGGTCTCCAACTTCGTCCCACGACAATGGTGTCCTGCTCCTCCTTCCATAGAAGGCTTCGAAAGGGGCCATTTTTAAACTGGTTTGATAATTGTTGTTGTAAGAAAATTCTGCATATGGCAAATTGTCGTCCCAACTAGATCCATAATCTAGCGCACAAGCTCTCAGCATATCCTCCAAAATCTGATTGACTCTCTCGGTCTGTCCATCTGTCTGTGGATGAAAAGATGTGCTGAATTCTAGCCTGGTACCCAAAGTTTCATGCAACTGCTTCCAGAACTTTGAGGTAAACTGGGTTCCTCTATCTGATATGATACTCCTTGGAATTCCATGCAAACATACGATCCTGGTCATGTATATCTTTGCCAACTTAGCACTGGTGTAAGTGGTCTTTACTGGGATGAAATGAGCTACTTTCGTCAATCGATCAACTACAACCCAAATTGAGTCATAGCCTGAACGAGTCCTGGGAAATCCTGTGATGAAATCCATGCCTAGCTTATCCCACTTCCATTCGGGTATCGGCAATGGTTGTAACAATCCTGCTGGCTTCTGATGCTCTGCTTTTACTCTCTGGCATACATCACAAACTGCTACATACTCCGCAATATCCTTCTTCATTCTGGTCCACCAGAAAATATCCTTCAATTCTAAATACATCTTGGTAGTTCCTGGGTGAATTGAATACGGTGAGTCGTGTGCCTCTTGTAAAATCAACTTCCTGATCTCCGGGTCGTTGGGCACGTAGACACGGTCTTCAAACCATAAGGTGTCATGCTCATCCTCACGAAATCCTTTAGCTTTTCCTTTGCTCAATTTCTCCTTTATAGTGGTAATCCCTTTGTTAGCTTTCTGAGCTTCTCTAATTCTATCCATCAAAGTTGACTGAATCTCCAACGCTGCTACATAGCCTCTCGGAACTATTTCCAAACATAGTTCACGAAGATTTTCTGCTAACTCCTTGGGTATTTCTCCCATCATTAACGTATTGACATGGTTCTTACGGCTTAATGCGTCAGCTACTACATTAGCCTTTCCGGGGTGATAATGCAATTTCATATCATAATCCTTGATAAGCTCCAACCATCTCCTTTGTCTAAGATTTAACTCCTTCTATGTGAAAATGTACTTCAAACTCTTATGATCCGTGTACACCTCACAATGATTTCCAATGAGAAAATGTCTCCATGTTTTCAATGCATGCACTACGGCTGCTAACTCCAAATCATGCATAGCATAATTCAACTCATGGGGCTTCAGTTGTCTTGAGGCATATGAAACAACTCTTCCTTCCTGCATAAGCATTGCTCCAAGTCCTCGACGTGAAGCGTCGCAATACACCTCATAATCCTTGGTCTGGTCTGGCAAAATCAACACTGGTGAGGTAACCAAACATTTCTTCAACTCCTGGAAACTAGCCTCACATTCCTCTGTCCGTACGAACTTGGTATCCTTCTTTAATAACTTCGTCATAGGCTTCGCAATCTTTGAGAGATTCTCAATAAATCTCCGATAGTATCCTGCGAGTCCAAGAAAACTCCGGATCTCTCCAATTGTGGTTGGGGCTTCCCACTTGGTCACGGTTTCAACTTTAGCGGGATCTACTGCTATACCTTCTCCAGATATAACATGTCCGAGGAATCCTACTTCCTTCAACCAAAACTCACATTTGCTGAATTTGGCATATAATTGATGTTCTCTGAGCTTTCCAAGTACCAAACGCAAATGCTCCTTATGCTCCTCTTCATTCTTCGAGTAAACCAGGATATCATCAATGAACACTACGACGAACTTATCCCAAAACTCCATAAACACTTTGTTCATCATGTTCATAAAATAGGCAGGTGCATTAGTCAGACCAAATGACATAATGGTGTACTCATATAGCCCATATCTGGTAGTAAAAGCTATCTTCGGAATATCCTGTTCTCGAATCTTCAACTGGTGGTATCCTGATCGCAGATCGATCTTGGAAAATACCTTAGCTCCTTGCAATCGATCAAACAAATCGTTGATCATTGGTAGTGGGTACTTGTTCTTGATCGTTACTTCATTCAATCCTCGATAATCTACAACCATCCTTAACGATCCATCCTTCTTCTCCACTAGAAGTACTGGCGATCCCCAAGGTGAAGAACTTGGGCGAATATACCCCTTATCTAGTAACTCCTTAATCTACTTCTTAATTTCCACCAAATCCTTTGCTGGCATCCTATATGGTCTCTTTGATATTGGCCCTGTGCCTGGCAATAGCTCAATCAAAAACTCGATATCTCTATCCGGTGGCATGCCTGGAAAATCTTCTGGAAATACATCAAGGAAATCCCTTACCACTGGTACTTCCTCCTGCACAACTCCTGTTAGGCAATTTACTTGAGTCCTCTTTGGCACATGCCGGGATACATACTTGATCCTTGTCCCTTCTGGGGTAGTAAGCAAAATTGACTTACTAGCACACTCAATATTTCCTTCATACTTTGATAACCAATCCATGCCTAATATCACATCCAATCCTTGAGATTCCAATACTATTAGGTCTGAGGGAAAAACGTAGTTACCAATCCTTAATGGTAACCGATCACACCATAGACTAGCCACATACTCTGCTCTGGGCGAGGTTACTAACATGGGTGACCTAAGGGCTTGGGTTGGTAGGTTATACTTATCCACAAATCCCCTTGAGATATATGAATGCGATGCACCAGTATCAAAAAGAACGAGTGCAGTAAATGACTTAACCAAAAACTTACCTATTACTGCATCGGGCTGAGCTTCAACCTCCTCCACGCTAACGTGGTTCACCTGTCCCCTGTTGAAAGGGTTCGGCTTCTTCCCAGAACTTCCATTGCCATTTTGGCCTTCAGGACATTCATTGGCATAATGTCCGGTCTTCGAACACTTAAAACAAGTGACTTGGCTCAGGTCCTTCTTGGCTGGGGTTGATGGGTTGGTGCGGTTCTGGCCGTTGCTTCCTCCATTGCCATTACCATTCTTGGTGCCATTGTGATTGTGCGAGCTACCTCCTCCATGGGTATGCTGGAAATGTCCTCCTGGTCTAGGGGTAAAACGTGGCTTCTGCTGAGCTCCTGAATTATACTTTCCTTGTCCATACTTCCTCTTGCGATTTTCAATTTGCTGTTGCTTCTCTTCAATCATAAGAGCACGATCTACCAACTCCTGGTAGTTGTTGAAGGTGGCTACCATCAACTGCATGCTCAACTCATCATTCAGTCCTTCCAGAATCTTCTCTTGCTTAGCTGCATCCATAGCGACGTCATCTGGGGCATAACGTGCTAGCTTACTAAATTCCTCCACATACTGGCCAACTGTCCGTCCTCCTTGGCGCAAGCTGCGAAACTCATGCTTCTTCATGGCCATAGCTCCTGCTGAAACATGTGCAGTACGAAAGGCCTGCTGAAACTGGTCCCATGTGACAGTGTCGACTGGGAAAGTGGCTATGAAATTCTCCCACCATGATGCTGCGGGTCCTTCTAGCTGATGTGCGGCAAACTTCACCTTCTCCGCATCTGTGCATCCTGCTGTGATCAACTCCCTAGCTATCTTGCGGAGCGAATCATCTGCTACTATCGGCTCGGTGCTACTGGAAAACACCAGCGGATTCAGCCTAAGAAAACAGGCTAAGTGGTCAACAGGTGGTGGTGGTGGGTTGTTGTTGTTGTTCCCCTGATTCTGATTCTGGACTAGCAACTGCATCAATGTGTTCTGCTGCTGGATCAACTGGGTGAGCTCCGGTGGGAAAGCAAATCCGGGGTCACGTCTCGGAGGCATCTGAGGGTTTAGAAAAGATGAGATATAAGAATAGAGGGGGTCTAAAGAGAAAACACTACCCATATGCACATGAGGCAAAAACAAACAATTCACTTCAATCAATCAAACCAAGGCATACAATCGATCTATCTATCGCAAAAGTGCTCGGACTACTATATTTACATGGTGGACTACTACTACTGAGGAGGTGGTCTACTAGAAATATTCTTCGGTCGTTGACTTCATGACATCTGATCCAGCTTCATCAACATAGTCATCATCGCTACTGTCTGATTCCGAGTCGGTGCCGTCGATGATGATGTAGTCTTCTGGGCTAATCTCCTTGGGTTCTTCGTCTTCATCTACTGGTGTAGGGCCTCCCATAAATATTCCAATCTTCTTGATCAAGTCGTTATTCTTCTCCACCAATACTTCAGTTTCCTCTTCATAATCTTCACGTGTAGCCTTGAGTTCTTCCTCCAGTTCCTTGATTCTAGTCTTAGCCTTCTTCAGATCTATCATGTCGGCGCACATCTGGTTCTCTTGTCGTCGAATGTGCTGGTTTAGCTCCTGGATAAAAGCTGCAATTGATCTATCCTTCCTGGTGCTGATCATCTCCCAGTGTTCATCTCAGCGCCCACAAATCTGGTAGATAGTATCTTTGAGATCCTTGCGGTAGACTTCTCCAATGCGTCCCATGGCGATGTGAGCTGCCATGCTCTTTTCTAGACTCCAAGTTGGTGCATCAAAAGAAAACTCTATGGGCTCAGTGACTGGCATGAACGTCCTTCCTGGAACTTGAACTTGAATCATCCAGCGCTCTTCTTCAGGTAAAGTGGCGTTGTAGGTTCCCGTGAAGCTTGGTACTCCTATGTTCAGGTATCTAGTGACTTCCTTCAAGTGTCGTCCAAAGGGTGTATCTTCATCCGGTTGTGTGAACTTGTTCCTTGCATCCGGCATACTAAAGACTAGAAAAGATGAGGAGTTAGAGAAGAAGAGAGTGAATAGTGATCTAGGTCTTTTAGCTTAGTGGTCGTGTCCTACAGTCAGCGTGTGCTCTGATACCATCTCTGTAGCGACCAGACCTCAAACAGTCTGATCTCTGTGCTCCGGTGTCATCCCTGGATCAGTAATGCTGACACCACACAGTACTCGGAGGATTTATAACAGAGTAGCAAACACACACTTATTACATCGAGTGTCTCAAAGGAGAACTTATTACAATAAATATGGCTTAAGGCCATCTAATAACGATAACAGCGGAAGGCTTGGAAGATAAGTGAGTCCATCAACTCCAACGGCATCACTGAGTATAGAACCACAACCTAAAACTCCTTAATCGTCGTCTGAAAAGTCTGCAACATTAACGTTGCAGCCCAAAAATGGGTCAGCACATGGAATATGCTGGCAAGGTAACACATAGAGAGTAATGGAATGAAACAGCTATACTATATGCATATTTGGCTGGTGGAAAGCTCTATGGTTATAGTTTTGCGTAAAGCCAATTTTTCCCTACTACAAAGGAATAAAATTTATTTAACTATCATGGTAGTTGTTAAACATTGAGAATGGTTGACAGCATTCTCAATCCCAATTAAGTAACATCATTAAAACCCAACAATATTAATTAAAGTAACATGATTAGATTCACATGATAATCCAAGTACTAGATACTCAAGATGTCCATAACCGGGGACACGGCTAATCATGATTAGTTTGTTACACTCTGCAGAGGTTTTCGCACTTTTCCCCACAAGACTCGATCGCCTCCGTTTGGTTTCTCGCACTACAGGGTGTTTGAGAAGACGGATGACCGAGACATAGTCTTTCAGAAGCGCTAGCACCTTACGATCGGGTAGACCGTACCACCTACATCCCCTACATCTGCTAGTCTACCACTGTAAGAGTTCGCACAACTTAGTCAACTATGCTAGAGCCCATAACAGCTTGTGGCTGCACACGGAAGTTTCTAGTATGAATAGTCTTATGATCCCTTTGAGGCTGGGTGGCGGTCCAAAAGAAAACAGGCAAGTCCTGGAATACCCAGGTGCCTCAATCCACCCAAATGTGTGTTTAAGTTGCCACCTTAGATAAACCATTTATTTAACAAACTCACATCTGTCATGGATTTCACTCACCCAATCCATGTCTACTAGCATAGCATGGCATAATAAGCAAACATAGAAGTAACTCCCAAAGGTTTGATAATAAATAGGTAATAGGTACTACCTCATCTACTTCCCATCCCACAATTTAATTAGATCCTAATCATGCAATATGTGAGGATTGATCTAATGCAATAAAACTGGGTAGTAGAAAAGGTATGATTAAAGTGTTACTTGCCTTGCTGATAATCCGGGAAACCTAACGATTCGAAGTAACAGGCGGCGCACTCCGGGTATTCTATCACAGACAAACAACAAGCATACATTAAGTACTCATCTAATGCACATGTAAAACTCAAATAAGAGATCTAACCAGAAGGTTCAACTTAACAACTCCGGTTGGCAAAAAGAATCAAATCGAACAAAGCAACGAAAGTCAAACAGCGAAAGAAAACAACTTCATTCTACTAATCTGGATCTAGGGCAAATTTTACAGTCAGAAAAACTTGTTTAAGTTGGTTAAACGGATAAAGGGTTTCGAGAAGAAACTCTAGGTGCTTGAATCGCCTGATTCCGATAAACGAGTGAAAAGATAAACTAAAACGAAAATCGGGTCAGGAATCGCGATCAGATAAATCGCGGATTTAATCCGAGAAAAAGAAAACTGACGAATAGTTAATTGAAGGACGTTCGTTAACAGAAACTAACCGGTGAACACGTTCGCTAAAACGAACGGATCGGTGAACGTTCACTAATTAAATAAACTAGAGAAAAAATAAACCGATCTAGGGTTTCGAAAAAAATAAACCGAGGCGGTTTTTTTTAGAAAAAAACCAAACGGCAGACTGCGGTGGCTATACCTCCGGCGAGCGGGGCGGGGCTCCAGCGGGTCGGCGGGGTGCGGCGCGGCGACGGGAGGTGGCGGGCGGCGGCGGCACGGGCGGCGGGGCGGCTGCGGCGGCGTGGCTCGGCGGGCGGCTCGGGGCGGGGTGGGGTGAGGTGAGGGCGGCGGGAGGGGGGGCGGGGGTTCGGTATTTAAGGAGGGGGGGTGTGCTGCCTTGGGGAAGGGGCACGGCGCGGCGGCTCTGAGCCGGACTCGGGCGGCGGCTCCAGTCTCCTGGAGGGAGACGGCAGGCGGCGGGGTGGGCCATCGGCTGGGCCTTGGCCCAGTCGGCGCACGGCACGTTTTTTTATTTCGCTCGGAAGAAAAAAAAATAAAAAGAAAAACTAAACGGACTGCAAAAATTCCGAAATAAATTTTCACGGGCTTCTAAAATCAAGCCTCACAAGGTGAACATTTATTTGGGACCTAAATGCAATTTTGAAAAACGCACATTTTTCCTAAATTCAAATAAAACACCGAAAAACTCCGGAATATAATCTTATTTGATTTTATTATTACATCCTCAATATTTCTTTATTTTGGGAAAGTCATTTTATTCCCTCTCTCATATTTTTGTAATAGAAATAATTGATGATAAAATAAATAAAATCAAATGATCCTATTCTCAAAATTTGAGAAAACTCAAATATGAAAATAACGAAATCCCCAACTCTCTCCGTGGGTCATTGAGTTGCGTAGAATTTCTAGGATCAATCAAAATGCAAAAATAAAATATGATATGCATTGATGATCTAATGTATAACATTCCAAATTGAAAATTTGGGATGTTACAATGAAAAATTCATGAGGGCGAAGATAACATTCCCATTCACGCAAAACTCGCACTAAAGCATATAACTATTTGTCATAGATGGGGTAATTGAGTTGCGCTCCGGAAAGTTTTTCACTAAAGTAAGCTATGGGGCGCTTCTCTCGCGTTAACACACCTCCCATGCCATTACCACTAGCATCGCAATGAATCTCAAAGGTTTTGTCAAAGTTGGGTAATGCAAGCACGGGAGCATGAGTAAGCAAATTCTTAATCTCATTGAATGCGGTATCTTGGGATGGTCCCCAAACAAAAGGCACATTTTTCTTGCTCAAAGAATGCAAAGGTGAAGCGATGGTGCTAAAGTCCTTCACAAATCTAGGGTAAAAACTGGCTAAACCAAGGAAGCTATGCACTTGTTGCAAGTTGGTTGGTTGTGGCCAAGTTTTAATAGCATTGATCTTAGAGTCATCAACATGAACACCCTTAGAGGACACAAGAAAACCCAAGAAAACAAGCTTATCAATGCCAAAAAGGCATTTTTCCATGTTAGCATAGAGACGCTCTTTTCGAAGAGTTTGCAAAACGGTTCGAACATGGGTGACATGATCTTTGAGAGATTTGCTAAAAACAAGGATCTCATCGAAGTAGACCACAAAAAACTCACCAATGTAAGGGCGAAACACATGATGCATAAGACGCATGAAAGTACCTGGTGATTCCGATAAACCCATAGGCATGACTAACCACTCATATAATCCAAACTTTATTTTGAAAGCGTTTTTCCATTCATCACCCTCTTTTAAGATCAATTTTGGAAAAAAATAGTGGCACCGCTAAGTTCATCAAGCATATCATCAAGGTGTGGAATGGGGTACCTATATCGAACGATGATAGCATTGATAGGTCTACAATTGGAACACATGCGAAAGCTGCCGTCTCTTTTTGGCACAAGAATGACCGGAACAGCACAAGGACTCAAACTTTCACGCACTTGTCCATGGTCTATGAGATGTTTTACTTGTTGTATTTCTTTGGTTTCTTCGGGGTTGACGCGGTAGGGAGCTTCATTTGGAAGTGGTGCTCCGGGGATGAGGTCGATGTAGTGCTTGATGCCTCGTAGTGGAGGTAGACCCGGAGGTAGCTCGTCGGGGAAGACATCTTGGAATTCCTGCAAAAGAGAATACAACACTAATGGTAGAGTGTGAGAGGCGTTAGCTTTTGGTGCGTCGTCCTTGCACAAAATTACATATCGTCGGGGAAGACATCTTGGAATTCCTGCAAAAGAGAAGACAACACTAATGGTAGATGGGTTCTCACACACTTCTCTTATCTCACTTTTGGTGGGAAATAGAACTGAGTTCTTCTTTTCTCTCATCGTGGAGGCACTCCATTTAGGCTTGTGGCGCTCACTCTCTTTTTGGTGGTTTTCTCTCTCACTATTCTCTCCACGATGGGTGGATTGCTTGTCGGCGATCACTTAGCTTGGAGACATAGGGCGAAGTACGTACTCATTTCCTTGCATCTTGAAGATGTAGTGGTTTGTTCGGCCGTTGTGGATGACACCTCTATCAAATTGCCATGGTCGACCAAGAAGAAGGTGGCAAACGGTCATTGGAACGACATCACAATCCAAAGTGTCTTTGTAAGCTCCGATTTTGAAGGAGACTTGCACCCTATGTTCGACTTGAATAGTGCCGGAGTTGCTTAGCCATTGAACTTTGTAGGGATGTGGGTGATTCGTCTTGGGAAATTGTAGCTTGGAGCAAAGTTCTTCACTTGCTAAGTTATGACAACTCCCTCCATCGATGATGACCTTGACGGACCTTCCATTGATGCCGGCCTTGGTATGGAATATGTGGCATCTTTGGTCTTCTTCTTGGTGATGTTGAAGAGTCAAGACCTTGGAGACAACTAGAGCGGGGCTTGAATATTCATCACAAAAGACTTGTTCTTCTTCATCGTTCACTTGCTGGTGCATGGCGACTTGCTCAACTGCTTCCGTTTCTCCTTCACTTAGGGAGTCGTATGTACCATCATCCTTGAGGATCATGGTTCGCTTGTTGGTACACTCAAATGACTTGTGGCCTCAGCCTCCGCATGTGAAACATTTGGAGGAAATTATGTTGACTGTCTCATCGGTTGGGGCAGATGATGATGAAGCTCTTGGCTTGAAGTTGCTTGTAGTAGGAGGATGACTTGAGGTTGTCGAAGCTTTCTTGTAACTCGACATGTCGGTGTTGCTTGTAGAAGGCTTGGTTGATGTAGAAGGTGTTGGAGTCGTTGAATCTTGGGTGTTGGAGAAGCCGTATGACTTGGATGAGAACTTGGCATACTTGAAGTCATCTTGCACTTGACATTCCTCTTTGGTAGCCTGATGGACTAGCTCGATGAGGTTCGAATATGGTTGGAAGTCGGTGATCTTCTTGATAGGATGATTGAGTCCATTCAAGAAACGTGCCATAGTTTGCTCATCATCTTCCGTGACATTGGCTCGTATCATTGCAATCTCCATTTCCATATAATATTCTTTAATGCTCTTGGTTCCTTGCTTGAGGAGCTGGAGTTTCTTGAATAGGTCGCGATTGTAGTAGGTTGGCACGAAGCATGCTCTCATGACATCCTTCATTTGCTCCCAAGTAGTGATGGGTAGTTCATCTTTTGCCTCTCGGCGCTCAATGACTTGTTCCCACCAAATGAGGACATAGTCTTGGAACTCAAGGGATTCCATCGCGATCTTCTTCTATTCTTCATAGTTCTGCAAGCGGAAGATTTTGTCGACCTTCAATGCCCATGAAAGGTACTCTTAAGGATCATTTCTTCCATTGAACTTGGGCATGGTGAACTTTAGCTTGCCGTAGCGTTGCTCTTCATTGTGTTCAGGTCGGGGATGATGACGTCCTAGACGAGGAGGATCGTCTCTCACAACTTGCTCTTGCCGTGGGGGATTTACATTGTCTTCTTGTTCTTTTTGAACTTGATGTTCTTGGCGAGCTTGTGGAGGAACTTGTTGACCTTGACGATGCACGCGAGCTTGGTATATTCATTCTTGAACTTCTTCACAAAGTTCTTCTTGATGTACACGAGCTTGTCGGCCTCGGTTGGCTACGGCTCGACTTGATTCTTGGAGGGCTTGTTGCGCCTCAAGTGCTTGAGCTTCTCGCAATTGTTGTTCTTGACGTTGTGCCTCAGCATCTTGTGCTTCTTGGTGTAGTCGCGCTCGCTCTTCCTCTTCGTGTTGGCGTTGTCGTTGCCGTTCTCGTGCTTGTGCAAAGGTAGCTTGGTTTTGACGATGCCGTTGTTCTTGAGAGTTGTTGTCGTGTAGAGGGTTGCGGTTTTCGTGATGATCTTGGCGCGTGGCACGACGATGAGTATTCGATGTCTGTGTACTTGAGCTGGAGATGGTGTAGTCGGAGTGTCGACTTGAGCGGCTCCGTCTTGATGAGGACGAAGTGGAAGAAGAGCGGTTGAGCAACAAAGCACGAATCTCGTCCATTCTTGCGTCATTTTCTTGCTTGTGGTCGTCGAGCTTGTGGTCGAAATAATCTCTTGTACATTGCTCGGGGAGTCACAAGTCGGTGGCGAGGTTGCCGATGCGTTCGCTCATTGCTTGTTGCTCTTGATGCAAAGCACGTTGTGCACCAAAGAGGTGGCTCTTTGTGACGTAGGAGTTCATGTCGTCGTCTTGCCCGATGAAGAGTGGGTTGGTTGAAGTACTTGGCCTATCCATCATTCTAAGGGAAATATGTGAGTGGGAGAAATAGAAGAACGTATACCAAACGTACCTTGACAGATGTTGAAGATGGATCAAAGATCACTCCAATGTAGAACAAGGAAATAGCACAATTGGTACCAATTCTTATCGGTTTCTCACACCTACACAAGTAAAAGCTTATGGTGGATCTTGGTTAGGATTGTGGAACAAAATTTGATGCAATTGTTAGTGAGCTTCAGTAATGTTGGAAAAGATTCGCAAGTTTGCAATGCAACAAGTAGACCAATAGCAAAATTTGGTACACTGAGACACACACGTAGAGAGATAAGTAGGGTCGTGCAACCAAGGATGAGCCAAAATGTGGAATCCACAAAAATGCTCTTGTTGCACAACACTAGAGAGATGCTAGCACGATTGCACGATAGGCGGATACGAAGACTTGTGCACAACCTACTAAGCAAAAATGCAACGACTTCTATCCCAAGTATGCTCTATGTATGGTATTCTGATGATATGATCCAAGATGATCTAGTATGACAATCTTAATGTTGTATGATGCTATGGTTCTTGCTTAAAAGCTCTTAGCTTATCTTTCCCTTTTGCTTAAAATCTTGTTTGGCTCTTTGTGTTTGAGCTCTTTTCTCAGGCAATTCTTTACGAACTAAGATAGCAAATGATTATGCGATGACACTTTGTGACACAAGAGATAATATGCACCAATGATATGTATGTATGCTATGGGGAGTATGATCACTAATGTGCACAAGTCACATTGCCAGCAATACTCAAAGGCTAGTCTCGATGGGTAAGTGATGTGAAAGAGTAAGGCTATGATGGCTAGCAATGTAATGGCAAGAATGATGTATCACAATACCAAGATGAGGTTACCATTCTTGCTTACAGTATGGTGTCAAAATGGTGGAGTGGTCGTTGTCAATGACGCGTCCATGGTGAAGATGAGAGGCAATAAGACACAATAGGACACGGAACCGCAACTCAAATTCTCAAAGCACAATGTGGCAAAAACGCATCGGAGAAACAAGTAAGCAATGGTGGTTTCGGAAAGTGGTGGTGGTATGGGGATGTGTATGCGGAAGTGGGGGCGGTGGCTGACATTTTCGGGGGGGGGAGGATTCAGTTTCGTTAGGGTTTTATGGACGTCCTGTGGTTTACGGTCGCCCGGTCGTCGGACGTCCGGTGCCTGGGCAAATTTCGGGCACGGGCGGAACAGTTAGGGTTTGTGGTGGAGAGGTCAAAATCCGTCGAATCGGGGCGATTTTGTGGATGAAAATGGTGGAGACGAAAGGGAAAAGTTAGATCTACTCAAGGCAAAGCAAATTCACGGATCAAATCCAACAAAATTTCATCACACCAACAAATCACAAATTTTTTTGGGGGGGGGGCCTATTTTTGTGGGGAATTTTCAAATTAGAGACAAAATCAACAAAACAAGGCTAGAAAACACAACGTGGAGGCTACGAAATCGTGATCAACATGGCTATAGATACCAAGATGATGTAGGGTGGAACCCTATACGGCCGATCTTTCATCAAAGGAGCGGATCCCGCGAAGAACATGAGGGGAAAACATGAGGGGAAACACAAATCACTCAAACCAACAAGAATGATTACACATGTGCTAGATCCTCGAACATGAAAGAGATCACACGATCCACGAGAAACAAAGGACGATACATGGTAACCGGTTCTTGTCGGATTCGGGTTCCGACAAAACCCTTGAGGTTCGAACTCTGGGGTGCGCACGAAGATCTCTCCTCCCTCTAGCTGACGCCCTCACCACAATCTCAAAGCTCGGCACGTCAAACTCGTAGAACAAAGGACACGGGGTTTATACTGGTTTGGGCCAGCGATGTGGTGTAATACCCTACTCCAGTGTGGTGTGGTGGATTGCCTCTTAGGCTGAGGATGAACAAGTACAAGGGATGAACAGCCTCCTGAGGGGAGGTGTTCTTGAGCTTGGTGAGCTTGTTGGTCGCCTTGGTGGAATGGATCTAATCCAAGATGAGATGCCTCCCTACGGTGGTGGCTAGTCCTATTTATAGGACCCTGGTCCTCTTCCAAAATATTAGGCGGGAAGGGATCCCACAATGGCCAGTTTAAAGGGGGGCAACTAGTACAAGTTATCCTGACAAAAGGTGGTCTTCACTTGCCAAAGGCTTTGGTGGTGATGCCGTCCTGGGCTCTTCGGTGACCTCCGTCTTGCCGTCCTGCTGGTCTTGGTCTTGTTGCACTGATATGGAAACCTTTACCTGGTGCCACGGGACTCCTTACCTGCGCTTGCGTCTTTAGCACCAAAGCGGAAGCGAGGACACTATGTGCGCTGGCGCCCGCCTGGCCTTGGTCATCATGGCTTCCGTCATAGGGATCTCGCGAGGTTGCCCCTTGCCTTGATCTCTTTGCCCCTCGCGAGTCAGCCTGGTGAGGCCGCCCCCGAGGAGGTCTTGCATTGTCTGCCTTGTGAGGCTCATCCCCTCGAGAGGGTCTTGAATGTTTGCTGGTGAAGATGGGCCGTACGAGGCTGCTGGCGGAGCCACGCCGTGGGCCGCATGCAGGAAAGTCTAGGAACACCCATTCCCAGGACGCCGACAGTAGCCCCCGGGCCCAAGGCACGCTCGGACTTGGCTTCGAGGTGAAGCCAAGGGGGCAAGTGCGGAGCGCCGCAGGCCCCAACAGCCTATGGCCTCGGTTGATGCGTGGCGATTGACAGGACATGGACGGCCCCGCTTCCCCATGCAGCCTTGATATCTGCCTAGCTTGGCGGCCACCGTGACTTACACAGTTATTCTCCCATTGCAGGTGACGCGCCGCTCCAACTCTCCCGCCTTTCCGAAACAATAACCTCCTCTTCCAATTTGTCCCGAGCTCGGCCCTCCTTGTTGCCATGGCGCCCCGGCGAATGGAGAAGGGGAAGAAGAAGTCTCAGTCTTCAGTCGGGCCACCCCCAGCCGTTGAACCCGCCATAGGCCGGTCGTTGGTGCTCAACCAGGAAGCCATGGACAAGGTGCGCCCCGCGCTCGCCGCTGACTTCAACGAATGGGGGAGGATGGCGGCCTGGCCCGCATCCCACGCCTCCGTCGACAGGACAGCCATCGAAGTCCAATTCTTCATCGATGCCCTGTCGGCTGGCCTGGTTCCTCCCTTCTCCGCCTTCTTCAACGATGTGCTCTCCCACTATAAGATCCATATGTTGCACCTAGATCCCCAATCTGTCTCACTTCTCGCCGGTTTTGCTTTCGTCTGCGAGGCCATGGTGGGCATTCCCCCTTCCATAGCCCTATTGTGCCATTTCTTCTCGCTGCACCTGACTAGCCCTTGGTAGTGCTCGGGAAGCTTGAGCTTCCAGGCTGTGGCTGCGACGGTTGGCTCAGGGATTTATTTTGAGCTTCCACCATCCACAAGCGAGTTTCGAACATGGTGCGTGTTTGTGGACGTCGGTGTGCTCAGCCCCTTCTCTGGCCCCCTTTGGCGCCCGCCGTTCCCAGGTCCGGCTGGGGCCACGAGAAGCTCGCAGACCCCTGCCTTGCCTTTGTCTGGCTCCGGTTGAAGAGGCTGAAAGATCTCGGCGTGACTGCACCCATGGTGATGAAGGAGTTCCTCCGACGCTGCGTCGCCCCACTCCAGCGCCATTCCCGGCCTATGTGGGCCCTGTCCGGCAGCCAGGATCACATGAGGCTTCAGGAGTCGGGCCTTCCGCCCGAGGAGCGAAGAATGGTGCTCGAGGTCCTCACGGGTGACCCCTCGCCAGCCGATATGCCTCAGGAGGGCTGTCTTTTGTACTGTTGCTCAAACTGGGTGGAGTTCGTGGGGCAGATGCCCCTCTTCGATGAATGTGGGTTGCGTCCAGTCGGCCTTGAAGAGCCCCGCGAGAACCCTATCTTCTTGGTTCCCCTCCTTGCCGCTAGCGCCGAATTTACCCCAAGAGTGGATGCAGGGGGGCGAGCACCGCTGGAGGCCGGTGGCGCAGGTGCTAAGGCGTCGACACTGCTCGAGGCTCTCAAGGTGCTATCCTCGGGAGCCTGTGACTCTTGCCCTGGGGTGACAGCTGAGGGGGCGACGCAATCCGCAGCTCCTGAGGCCGAAGACTCTGAGGTCTCAACAGGTCATCATGAGGCGCAGCCACAGGGCTCCTATCAGCCCAGCACTCCCAAGGTCGTCTCCTCGGGCGCCTCACCAGCAGCGCCCTGCGCTAGTTGCCACATCCAAGGCTTCGGCCGGCTCCGTCTGGACTTTGATGCGCTCCGCAAGAGGAAAGGGTCTCCAAGCTGTAGCAGTGATGCCTTCCGGCCGTTGAAGCAGAGGAAGTATATCGCCATAGACGAGTGAGTACCTTATGTTTGTAATTCCTCGAGTGCTCCTTCCCCTCGTGACTGTGGTTCCTCAGGGTCCCTTTTGCTAAGGCGGCGAAGTCTCCCGGGAAGCAACCTCCTCCTGCCTCGAATCCCCCGCTCGCCTTGAGCGCCCCAAGCCAGCATGCCGCACCCGGCGCGAGGTCGGCCGGAGAGGCAAATGTCGGTGTTCTGGGAACGGGGGTCCCCAGACTTGCCTACCTACGGCCTGCGGCGTGGCTCGAGTGGGGGGCCAGTGCGGCCCAGCTTCATCAGCTCAAGCTCAAGACCCTCGCAAGGGGCCAAGACTTGCAGGGCGGACAACAGGAGGCTTCCTCAGGAGCAGCCTTATCAGGCAGGCTCGCGAGGAGGCGGAGAGATCAAGGTAGGGGTGCCTCGCAAGGAGCCCATGACGCAAGCCATGACGATCGAGATTAGGCGGGCGCCAGGTGGGCGCCGGTCTACGTCGTGTCCTTGTTTCCCGTTCGGTGCAAAGGGAGCGAGCACATGTCAAGGCATCGGGCAAAGGTTACCATTCCGGTGCAACGAGACCAAGACCAGCAGAGTGGCAGGACGGAGGTCACCATGTACTAGATGTTCCCCTTCAAAATGGCCAATTGTTGGCGCCCTTCCCGCTCATTCTTTGGGAAGAGGACCAGGGCCTCTATAAATAGGACTAGCCACCATAGAAGGAGGGGAGAGGAGAAAAGGAAAGAAAAGAAAGAGAGAAGAGAAAGAGAGAGAGAGAGATCCAGACCGAGTAGAACACACTGCGCCAGCTCAAGAACACCTCTCGCGAGGCCGTTCTGCCCCCTGTATTGTTCACATCAGCCCCTGAGTTAATCCACCATGCCACACACTGGAGTAGGGTATTACACCACATCGGTGGCCCGAACCAGTATAAACCTCGTGTCCTTTGTGTGTTCTTCTTTCTAGCCTAGATTTCTTGCGAGCATAGAAGCGCGAGTCGGTAGGGGAAAGATCTCCGTGCGCACCCCGGAGTTCGAACCTTAAGGGTCTCCCGGAACCCGAAATCCGACATTTGGCGCGCCAGGTAGGGGTGCGCCGGAATCTTTCTTCCGCTGTTCGCGTGTGATCTTCCGTCGTGTCCATGGCTGACGCTCGTCGGGCTCGCGTCGAGCACCGGGCTGCTCTCGCCACCCACGTCTCCCAGACGGCGCCCGTCGGCGGATGCCCTCGTCGTTCCCCGTCGCCTGCCGCCAACGTCGCCACCTGCCCGGCGGGGAACGAGCAGCAGGCCTCGTCCGAGCATCCTTCGGTGCGGTGGGAGGGCCGCACTGCAACCCCGTCACTGACTCCAGCCGGTTCGTCGTCCCACGCCCGTCGCGCCCCCATGGACGCGCACACCGCGCTGCTCCTAGCAAGAGAGCTCCTGCACTACCGCCCCGTCGACGACCTATACGAGGACTGGCTCGCCCGCATCACCGAGCTCGTCAGTGCCGCAAGGGGCTCTCCTTTGTCGTCCCTCTCGCTGCCTCGCCCTCCATTCCGCGCAGGGGGCGAGGATCAGGAGGCGCCTCCGCCACCTCCTCCCCATGAAGGCGCCCTGGCTCCAAGGCGCGCAGCCCCAGGGCGAGACCCTCCATGTCCGGCGCCTCAGCGGCAAGAAGGGAGCTGCCAAGAGATCCCTCGTCCCCAAGAAGGTGCTCGCGCGCTCCCAGCACCGGCGCGCCAAGATCGCGTCCCTACGCCTCCATGCCGAGATCCTGTGCTGCTCCAAGCGGCAGCACGTGGTAATCACCAGGAGTAGGTCCAACGCCAGCAAAGGGCGCTGGTGGCCACAACAGGCTGCCACGCCTTCACCCCCGAGCTACGCGGCGTCACATGGCCAGGCAAGTTCAAGCCTGATCTGCCCGCTCGCTACGATGGCACGGCGGACCCCACGGAATTCCTGCAGCTCTATGAGCTGGGCATCGAAGCCGCCAACGGAGACAAAAAGGTCATGGCGAACTGGTTTCCCATGGCGCCCGCACCTGGCTCCTGAACCTGGCTCCTAGCATGATCTCCTCCTTGGACGAGATGCGCACTCGCTTCATCGCCAACTTCCAGGGCACTCGCGACCGGCCCCCGGCCACAAGCGACCTGCGCCACATCAAGCAACAGCTAGGGGAAACCCTGCAGAAATACATCCAACGCTTCAACAACGCTCGCCTCAAGATCGCCAGGTGACTGAGGAAGCCATTATCTCAGCCTTCTCCGACGGCGTGCGTGACATCAAGATGAAGGAGGAGCTGGCAATCCATGAAGACTTGTGCACATTCCTGGAGCTGTTCAACTTAGCGACCAAGTGCGCCAGGGCTGAGGAAGGACACCTCTCCCTCCTCGAGCTCCCGGCTGCCGACCCAGAAGAGAAAAAGACCAAGGCCAAGGACGTGAAGCATAAGGGAGCTTCCGTGCTTGCAGCGGAACCAGACACCAAGCGAGGCAAGGACCAGCCTGAGTCGTCCAAGGGCAGCCGATACTGCATGTACCACGACCTCCACACCCACAACACGAATGAATGCCAAGAGCTCAGGGCCGTGCGAGATGGGCGTATCGGCCGATGCCCCGAGCGCAATGACAGGGGCTATGGCCGAGGAGGAGGAAGAGGTGGAGGACGATGGAAAGACCGTGGCCCTCACTAAGGGTGGCGTGACCGACCTCGCAAGGATCGCTGGCAGGACCAGCCTCGTGAGGGAGGCTGGAGGGATCAGCCTCGTGAGAAACGCCC
This sequence comes from Triticum urartu, assembly GCF_056163025.1. Lineage (NCBI taxonomy): Eukaryota > Viridiplantae > Streptophyta > Magnoliopsida > Poales > Poaceae > Triticum > Triticum urartu. The sequence goes on along the minus strand of NC_141874.1, from coordinate 173,447,200 downwards.
ACACGGCAACGCAGGCCTCCCTCCTCTACCGCCACCACCAAGAAGGAACGAAGACCAACATCAAGACGAGGGGGCTGGGGGCTTCCAGGAGCCGCACGCAATCGCTTTCATCTTGGGTGGCGCCCAGGCCCCAGCCTCACAGCGCATCTTCAAGCAGTTTGCTCGCGAGGTGAATGTAGTCCTCCCCAAGCTTGAGGCCACGCGCCCTCTCAGGTGGTCTGCGTGAGCAATCACGTTCAGCTCAGCGGATCAGCTCAAGTGCACGGCAACGGCTAGAGTTCTCCCGATGCTTTGCTCCCCAGTCATCAGCAATGTGCAGGTCACCAGGACCCTCGTTGATGGCGGAGCAGGACTCAACGTCCTGTCCGTCGAGACGTTCGACAATCTCCAAGTGCCGTATGATCAGCTCCAGCCGACCAAGCCTTTCTCAAGAGTCATTGATGGCTCCACCGTTCCGATAGGGCAAGTTCGCCTGCCAGTCACCTTCGGGCAGCGCAACAACTACCGCACCGAGCTCATTGACTTCAACGTCGCCCACATTCGCCTGCCATACAACGCCATCCTCGGGTACCCAGCCCTAGCCAAGTTCATGGCAGTGACTCACCATGGCTACAATGTCCTCAAGATGCCAGGAAGCGGTGGAGTCATCACCATACCCTGTGAGGAAAGGGACGCAGTGTGTTCACTTGAGCGTGCGTTCCAAGCCGCAGCAATCGAAGACCTAGATCACAGGAGCGGAAGACTTCCCGAGGCGACCCTTAAGAAGAAGAAGGCTTCGCCTGGCCCAAGCCATAAGGAGGCATGCGCCTCCGGAGGCGTTGCGTCAGGATTCGTGCCCGTTCAGGGAGCGCCACCCTCTGTCTCATAGGAAAGCGCGCCCGGCGCCCTCCTCAGGCAAGGCTCGGGGGCTCTTTCTTGGAGAGCCACCGACTTTGCCAAGGTCATGAGGGAGGCGCTCGGGCACCACTTGGAGGGGTGCTTCCAGGCACATTTCCCTCAGGAAGGTACGAGGCAAGGAAGAGTAAACCCTCAGGAGTTCATCGTAGGAAACACCCAGGAGCTACAGGAGTCGAGAGTCATGCGCGACAGCCGCCGCTTGCCCGCTGTGGCCCCACATCCAGGAGAGGATGGTGGGCTGCGCGTCTGCATCGATGTGCCAGGGCTCAATCGAGCCGCGTCTCTGGAGCACCTCAGGCCTTCGCGCGTGGGGCGTTGCGAGGGTCCACCTCACAGCTACGCTCGCATGCCTTTCGGCCTGCCGAACGCGGTCGCCGCTCATCAGCGCCTGCTGAGGAGCATTCTGGAGGCTCAGGAGATCAGGCATTGTGCGGTCCTGGCGGAGGTGGAGATGGCCCTTGAAGACCTACCCGTGACCCCGGAGCCTCCCGAGGCTCCTGGGCCTGGGGGCTCGTGAGGGTCGACGTCTTCACCGCGCGTCGTCCACTTCTGCGGCATCACTTCATCTTCAACGGCATCAGGTGACATCTTTCAAGTTCCATTTTTAGCTGGGAGAGCCCATAGGGCCGCGTCGTTCCCAGGTCGCGTGGGTCCGTCCCTGTGGCATGTATCCGTTTTACTTACGCACTTTACCTACCTTGTTGGGGGCGCCCCTCGGGCTGCATCATCCCCAAGCTGCTCGGCCCTGGCCCAGCGGCGTTTGCTTTTCCCGCATCTACTTGAAATGAATTTGCTCCTCTGCGCTTAATCTGGTTCCCATGATAGTCATCTACTGCTTATCGCGGACTTCTCCGCTCTCATGCAAAGCGCTTGCACGTTAAAAGGGGGGTACCTGAGCATTGCGACTCATGGGCTCCTACTGGCTCTCCAGCCCTCACCCCCTGGCCTTGACCCACGGCATCGCGACCTGTCATACCAGCGGCGGCTGAGCTCACTCGAGGGCCGGGACCTGAGGACGTAGAGCATTTGTATTCTAACCACCCTGCAGGAACACACCATTGGTAAAGGCCCAGAGCTAGGCGCAACCCGCCTCGAGGTAGGGCCTCGTGAGTCCCGCGCTGGCTCACGAGTGCCCAGATACACCTCTCCTAGCCCTACCGTGCCGGCCATGTGTCAGGGCGGGGCTGTACACGCCCCAGGGGCTCCTCCTGGAGGGGAGCCCCCTCCCACGTACCAGTGGAAGCACCATGCTCCGTGCTGGCTGACGACACTGCCGAGGAGCGGCTATGCTCGTACACATACGGAAGCGCTATGCTCCGCGCTGGTGATAAACAACTGAGGGCCGCCCACGTACCAACCTCAGGGAGCCCGGAGCTCAGTATGTGGCACCATCGCAACGCCTCCCCTCGGGAGTGCCACGCGAGGGGGCTGGACACGGGGGCTACGCCCGGGCCATGCCCGAGCGCACGCCACCCAGCCAGGTCCCTCGGACCTGGTCGTCGCGCGCCCCTCCCCGAGCGGAGCCAAGGTATGAAAACCCATTTGAACGTCAAGGGGGACTCCTGAGCATCGCGACTCAGGAGCCTAAGTTGCCACGTAGCCCCTCACTCCTTAGTCCCATCCTGGTTTCCGGTCGGGGCTAACAGCGGTTGAGGTATGCGCGGGGCCGGGCCCTGCCGACGCAGAACGACCAATCCACTCCTTTGCTCCCCCCTTCCCTACTTGTTGCTCGCGCGTCAAGGGGGACTCCTGAGCATCGCGACTCAGGAGCCTAACTTGCCATGTAGCCCCTCACTCCTTAGTCCCGTCCTGGTTTCCGGGCGGGGCTAACGGCGGTTGAGGTATGCGCGGGGCCAGGCCCTACCAACGTAGAGCGCAAGCAAATAGGAGGGAAAAATGCAAATTCCAGGGAATTTAAAGCAAATATTACAAGCCATAGATTGTTTCACGACGCCAAACACAAGTTTAAACGCCTCCGCGAGGCATGGTGCATGTTGCAGGAGTAAAAACAGGACAGAAGCCGCGACGGGATCACTCTCAATTGGCGCCGCCACCTGTGGTGGAGTCACGCTGGGCGACTCCGCCTCCTGAGGCCGCGGAGCTGGCGGCATCTCACCCGGGCAAGCTACTGAAGGCGCGGAACCTCCCCAGCAAAGCCTCGGCTCGGCCTTTCACGGCCTTAGCGGCAGCGGCAGCAAGGTCACGGCTCACGCGTTCCAGCAGGCTATCGAAGTCGATGTTGGGGTCGCGCAGGTAGACGTGGCTGAGGACATGCGTCAGCGCTGCAGAAGACAGGGCACGCGCCGCGACATCTTCAAGCGCACGAACCAGGAAGGGTAGCAGCTCGGCAGGGCCATCCTACGCACCAGCCAACGGCTCCTCCAAGCCGCCCTCGTAAAGCGTCTTCAGGGCGGCGCGAGATTTCTTCTCCAGCTGCGCGAAGGCCACCGACCCTCGGCCAGCACCTTCGCCTTGGCGTCAAGCTTGGTCCTCTCCGCCTTCAGCGACCGCTCCAGCGTCAACAACCAGCCGCAGCGGTCATCAAGCTTGGCGCCCTGGTCCTTGATGGCATCCTCCCGAGCCTTCATCTCCTTATCCTTCTCCCGGCGGTCGCGGACCTCCTTGGCGAGCTCGTCACGCAGGCCTTGCAGCTCGACCTCCAGCGCCTTGCAGCGGCCCTGGGCAGCTGCGGCGTCGCCCAGGGCAGCGTCGCGAGCGGCCTTGGCTTGGCTGGCGGCCTGCTTCTCCCCATCGGAGGCCGATATGGCCTGGCTCAGCGCTGCTCGGACGGAGGCGGTAGAACGGGCCCAGCCAGAAGCTACCTCCAGGCGCCCGGCCATTAGGCGAGGGTCCGCGCTCAGGTGATCCTCCCGCAGCTGGCTCAATTCGTTGGCGACCCGGTCCAGGACGGCGACGGAGGGATCAGAAGAGACGGGAACCAGTGGAGCGGGCGGAGAGGACGGCAACATGATCATAGCTTGGCAGGAAGGAACCCCCTGGGCCTTGGCTACCCCGGCTGCAGCATCGAGCGCAGCCGCCTCCACAGTCAGCAGGACCACGGGGGCTGACTCCTCGCCGAAGCATCCCGGTTGGCCTCGCGAAGACGATCGGGCAGGAGAGGCGCGAGCCTCACCATCTCCTTCCCCAGCAGATGAAGGCGCCACCCCGGCAGATGGACTTGCCCCAAGCAGGGCCGCAGAAGCCCCTCTCAACCTCTTCGCTGTAGGTGCCGGCCTGGCAAAAGAATGTAGACGTCAAGCCTCGGCGGCAGAAACCAAGCGAAGCACGGATAGAGCACTTACTGGTCGTCGTTCGCGGACTCAAGCAGCTTCCGGCCAAACTTGAAGCCCGAGAGCCTGCAGCTGGGGTCAGCCTTGGGAGGCCCGGAAGCAGAAGGCACGTCAGGAGGGCTGGAGCTAGCCTCAGACCACCCGGGGACCAGAGCAGACCTTGGGAGAACCGGCCCCGACCTGCCCTTCATTGTGACCAAGGGAGAGTCCTCCCCTCCTCGCCTGGTGCCAGCCTCGTCGTCGTTCGGCATGGAGCGGATGGCCCGGGACCTGCGCCGAGGGAAGGACTCCCCTGACTCCTCGCCAGTCGCCTTAGAGTCAGACTCTTCCTCCTCTGCCTCTTCTTCCCTCTCACTCCCGCTGGAGCTGCCGGAGGACACGTCCACCATCACCAGCGCCGCCAGATCCTCGGGAGCTTCCACAGGCACCAGCCCCTCACCATTGAAGGTGGGCATGGAGTTCACCACCTGCTCCCAGTCGTCACGAAGGAACAGGGGGACGGGGGCACCCACCGGACTCGCCATGTCTCCCCCAACCAAGGAGTGGAGGGCCACGACCAGATCCTTGTCGGTCAGAGCCTCGGAGCTTAGGCGCAGGACGGCGTGCGCTTCCCCAAGCCTCCACAATGGGAGCGAGTGCTCCTGGAGTGGAGCCACCCGGTGCTCCAAGAACTCCCTCAGGAGTGTAGCCCCGGTCAGCTTCGTCGCCCCCAAGTTGCCTGGCCTCAGGTCCGCGTTCATCCTCTTCAGCACCGCCTTCGCACGGGGGTCGACGAGCTCCGCGCGGGACCACGCGTCAACGGCCTTGGGCTGCCCCGTAGGCAACACCAGTCGGGGGTGGAGGCGCCCGACGTCCACCATGACCCACTTGCTCCGGAAGCCTTCGATTCTCTTCCCAGGCTTCGAGTTAGCATTGGAGTTGGAGTATGCGATAAAGCTCGCGCATGCGGAGACATGGGCACGCGAAATCCGGAGGGAAAAATAGTGGCGCAACAAGGCCACCGAGGGCTTCACCCCAACGTGAGCCTCGCAATAGTAAGCGAAAACCGCCAGGAGAAGAACAGAGTTGGGGTGGAGATGCAGAGCTTGCAAGTTGTATTGGCGGAGAACAGCAAAGAAGAACTCGGAGAAAGGAGGCACAAGACCGGTGATGATGGCGCTCACAAAGAACGGATAGAAGGTGCTCCCCTTGCCCTCAGGCTGGTCGGAGCCGGTCTTGAGCACAGTCACCCCCTTGCCGCCCTGCGCGACCGTCATCAGGCGCGTGAGGGCAAGGTTCTTCTCTGACAAGTTCAGGGGATCCAGAGCGGCGAGTACCAGGCCTCGGTTGGGGACTTGCGAGGTGCCATGGCGTGCCAGATGGGAAGGATTGAGATAGATCTGGAGGATTTCGGGAGAAGGAAGGAGAAGAGCGAGAAAGGGGATCTGGGGCAAGGCGAACGAGAGAAAAGCAAGTAAGCCTGGCCTGGGCACCTCTTTGTCAAACGGACGGTTGCTGAGGCGTCGTGGGGAAGCGCAGATGCCCATGACCAATCAATCACCACGCGGTGCCCAAGGCCGCAGGCTATTGGGGCCCACGGTGCTTCGCGCTTGCCCCTTCGCTTCTCTGCTAAGCCAAGCCCGGGCGCGCCTTGGGCCCGGGGGCTACTGTCGGTGTTCTGGGAACGGGGGTCCCCAGACTTGCCTACCTGCGGCCTGCGGCGTGGCTCGAGTGGGAGCCCAGTGCGGCCCAGCTTCATCAGCTCAAGCTCAAGACCCTCGCAAGGGGCCAAGCCTTGCGGGGCGGACAACACGAGGCTTCCTCAGGAGCAGCCTCATCAAGCAGGCTCACGAGGAGGCGGAGAGATCAAGGCAGGGGTGCCTCGCGAGGAGCCCGTGACGCAAGCCATGACGATCGAGATTAGGCGGGCGCCGGCCTGCGCAGTGTCCTTGTTTCTCCTTCGGTGCAAAGGCAGCAAGCATAGGCCAAGGCATCGGGCAAATGTTACCATTCCGGTGCAACGAGACCAAGACCAGTAGAGCGGCAGGACGGAGGTCATCGTGGAGCCCAAGACGGCGTCATCACCAGTGCTTTTGGCAGCCGAAGACCACCTTTGGTCAGGATAACTTGTACTAGATGTTCCCCTTCAAAATGGCCAATTGTTGGCGCCCTTCCCGCTCATTCTTTGGGAAGAGGACTAGGGCCTCTATAAATAGGACTAGCCACCATAGAAGGAGGGGAGAGGAGAAAAGGAAAGAAAAGAAAGAGAGAAGAGAAAGAAAGAGAGAGAGAGATCCAGACCGAGTAGAACACACTGCACCATCTCAAGAACACCTCTCGCGAGGCCGTTCTGCCCCCTGTATTGTTCATCATCAGCCCCTGAGGCAATCCACCACGCCACACACTGGAGTAGGGTATTACACCACGTCGGTGGCCCGAACCAGTATGAACCTCGTGTCCTTTGTGTGTGTTCTTCTTTCTAGCCTAGATTTCTTGCGAGCATAGAAGTGCGAGTCAGTAGGGCAAAGATCTCTGTGTGCACCCCGGAGTTCGAACTTTAAGGGTCTGCCGGAACTCGAAATCCGACAGCAAACACGCTAGCCTGTCACCTTAAGCCCGCGCCTTTGCCGTCTCTCCTTCGTGGTCTCGCCTGGGGTGCGGCAAGTGTGCCAAGGGATCATCCTCTGGTTATGGAAGGCGGCTAGATGACTTCAATCATGGCTTCTTCTTCAAGCAACGGGCCTCAACACATCCGGGCCCCTACGGAAGCCCGATCGGTGACATGGGAGGCGCCAGCCCCCAGCCCCCTGCTAAAAGGGGGTGAGACGCTTCGGATCCCGTCGGCAACCCCCACTGTGGGCGACAGACCCGGTTGCGCACTTAACTTTGCGCATGAGCGGAGTGTCGTCCGCCCCGAGCTCTTTCAGGAGGCAATGGGCGCAATGAGCTGGCTTGGCGGAGAACTCGTGGATGTTGCCGCGCGCCTTGAGGCCGAGGGTCTCCAGCGGGTGGAGGAGTGGCATCAACTGAAGGTGGCTGTCAACCTCGGGCGCCTTCAGCGTGAGCACACCAATGCGAAGGCCGAGGCATCCTTGGCAACCTCGCGCGAGGCCAGCTTTCGAGCCTTAGAGGAAGCCAGGGAGGCAGACTGTCGCTGCGCGATTGCCGAGGAGCGCAGGCGGGAGCTCCAGGCCTTGAACGCCTCCTTGGAGCAGTAGGTGGAGGTGCGCATAGCCGCCTTAGCGGTGATGAAGGGCGCACCGTCCGACAAGGAGGAGATCTTGAGGCGCGAAGAAGCACGGCTGTTGGAGGCCACGGAGCGTAGCCTCAAGCTTGAGCGTTTGGAGACGAGGGAGCGCCAGGTCGCCCAAGCAGAAGATGACGTCGGTGCGCGTGAGGCCAAGGCTTAGGAGGAGGTCGACCGCCGGGTGGCCGAGGCTCGCGCGGTCCTTGTTGGCAGGTATGACCTGAAGCTGGTGCTCGTGGAAGCCGAAGCTATGGGCAGGACCACTGCCCTCAAGTCAGCACTGGCTAAAGCGGAATAATGCGAGAAAGCCGCCTCAGCCGCTCTGATCTCTGTGCAGGCCGAGCTGGCCTCCGCCCAGGCCGAGCTGCTCTCTCTTCAGCAGAGGGCTGCCAGAGCCGAGTCCTTTGTGCGGCAAAGCAGGGAGGAGGCACTTCACCGGTAGATGCTACTATGCAAGCACGCTCCCATGCTTCGGGACCTCAGGATGATGGCCAACCAGGCGCTTGGTACCATCTGCGATGAGCATCCCCCTCATCCCCACACCGAGGATTACGCCAGCCATCTTCGCTTCTTCACTGATGTTGTGATGTGCCTGGAGAGCCGTGCTGCGAGGGCTCGCGAGCTTGTGGACGAAAAGAGTCGAGGCCTTCTCGGGTGCGCATTCTCCCGCGTCTTCAGCCATCTCCTGAACACCAATCCTGACTTTGATTTTGCCACCGCCACTGCCACAGTGCCTGAGGTCATCCGGGACAACCTAGTGCACTGGGTGGACGACAATGTGGATGCTCTAGTTAGGGCCTTTGCTTCTAATGATGACGCAGTGGTGGTCGCGGCGGATGAGGGCGACGTGGTTGATGGTGGCGAAGACAGCGACACCAACGGTGCCAGCAGCCTGTCCGGAAGCGATTCGAGAGACGAGGTTAGCGATATGTCCGACTGAGCCCGCGCTCCTTTACTTTGAACCTGCACGCAAAAAGCTTGGGTACGGCCCCTCACAATGTAAGAGCATTTTGGGGAGGGGAAGCCCCTCATGTAAATAGACTACCACTTTATTCCTTAGGCTATGCTTAAAGCGCGCTTTTGGGTGCTCGCAACACCCCTTGCGGGCTTGCTGTTGTAACTTACTTTGGTTTAGTCGAGCTTCAAACTTATTTGGCAGCTGCGGATGTGCATTTCTTCTGAGAGGAGCCCCTCATGAGCTCGCGGGGTTTTGGTTTCCTGAGGGGTCTGCCGGTCCACCCGAGAGGGCCTCGCGAGAAGCGAACGCCAGTAATGGCGAGGTGCGCGCGTAGTGCGTGTGCGCCGCTCCAGCCCTACTCGCGAGGTTTTAGAAAGGGGGGAGATGGCGGACGCAAATCTCAACAAAACACGAATCCAGAAATTCACAAAATCAATGCGAACAAGAAAAGATGCTCCCCACGATTGCCAATGGAAATCCAACTTCAAATTCAAGATCAAAAGCTGCAAGTCTGAGCTACATAAAAGAGGTCAAAAGCAAATGGCCGCATCCGGCACCTAGCTAGTCTTCTTATCTTCGAGTCTTCTCACCAGCGCAGAGCTAAGTGCTTTCACTTGCCGTGAGCATAGTCATTGGGGGGCAGTGCTGAGGGCCAGCACGGAGCATGGTGCTTCCACTAGGACGTGGGCGGGAGCCCCCGTGGCCCGAGGGCGGCACTCCGGAGACTCCGGGGCATGTACAGCCCCACTCATTATTACGTGAGAGTGTCCCGAGCAGAGACCTTCACAGGCGTGAGCCTTGCTTCATATCGCTAGGCGAGGGCCCCGCCTTGTGCCTCCCTCGACCACTATACGCTAGCGGCGCCCTCGGCGACCGCAGGCCCTCTACTGAGGGGAAGGCTCGCCAGTGCCTCCCCGGCAGAGGACCTACCTCCGGGCGACGCCTTGCTCCATGTGATGCAGGGATGGGCCTTGCTCCCGGATCCTCCCACGCATCCCCCAATGCGCTTGCCCGGTGGAAGGGGGCTGCCGTGCTGTGGCCGTCGTCCACCGCTGTGACCTGATTCACTTGCGACCCATGGTTAGCGTAAGCCTGCTCCTGAGAGATTAGTGGTACCCTGTAGCTGTTGTCGCCAGCATGCTCGGCGAGGCTCCCGGGTGGCTCCTGGAAGGCCTCAACTTCTAGCATGCTCTCTTCCCAACCCGGCTCGAGGAACGAGCCGGGGTCATCATCCGGCATGTACTCCTGGTCCATCATGCGGGGCACATAGGCCTCCGGAGCCGTCGCCCCGGAAACCTCGCTCAGGTGCCGCTCTGAGGATGGTAGGGCGGCATCCTGCCGGGACCGTGGGTGGCAATGCTTATGCCTGCGCCCATTGGGGGAGGCACATCTGCGGTTGGGTGTCCGGTGCTGCTGGTTGCGCCGATGTCGACGAAACCTCCTGGTGCGCCTGGGGGCGCGCGGGCGCGACGAGGCCCACCGTGCGATCCAGCCGCAGCATGAGGCATAAGCAAGGAGCAGAAAGGCGGCGTACCCTGGCTGCGGTGTCCAACAGCTTGGCAATGCGCTCCAACAACGCATCTCGGTCACTCTCCATCAGTCGGCACTGCAGCAGCTCCCGCACCACTGTGAGCACGGCCCTAATGTTCGCTTGTTCCCGTCGAGAGTGCGGCGCCATCGCCACGGCGTAGCTTGAGGCCCTTGCGGCGGCCCGCGCGCGCCGTGGGGTAAGGGTGGAAGGTATCGGACCACGCCGCCCGCGCCCCGTGGCGTTTGGCAGTGCGCATGCCGCCTAGAGCACAGACTTGAGGTCTTCTTGGGCAGACGATGCCGCCCGGGCTGGCCAGGCTTCCCAGTGGTCGGCGTCGGCCCTCGGGTCACCGAACATCGATGCTGCAGTGCGTTGCCGGGTCTGCTGATGGAAGAGAGGCTTCGGCACACCCCTACCTGGCGCGCCAAATGCTGGATTTCGGGTTCTCGCAATACTCTTGAGGTTTGAACTCTGGGGTGCGCACGAAGATCTCTCCTCCCTCTAGCTCACGCCCTCACCGCAATCTCAAAGCTCAGCACGTCGAACTCGCAAAACAAAGGACACGGGTTTTATACTGGTTCGGGCCACCGATGTGGTGTAATACCCTACTCCAGTGTGGTGTGGTGGATTGCCTCTTGGGCTGAGGATGAACAAGTACAAGGGATGAACAGCCTCTTGAGGGGAGGTGTTCTTGAGCTTGGTGAGCTTGTCTAGTCGCCTTGGTGGAATGGATCCAGTCCAAGATGAGATGCCTCCCTACGGTGGTGGCTAGTCCTATTTATAGGGACATGGTCTTCTTCCCAAATATTAGGCGGGAAGGGATCCCACAACGGCCAGTTTGAAGGGGGACAACTAGTACAAGTTATCCTGACAAAAGGTGGTCTTTGCCTGCCAAAGGCTCTGGTGGCGACGTCGTCCTGGGCTCCACGGTGACCTTCGTCCTGTCGTCCTGCTGGTCTTGGTCTTGTTGCACTGATATGGAAACCTTTGCCTGCTGCCTCAGGACTCCTCGCCTGCGCTTGCCTCTTTAGCACCAAAGAGGAAACGAGGACACTATGTGCGCCGACACCCGCCTGGTGCCCGCCTGTCCTTGGTCGTCATGGCTTGCGTCACAGGGACCCAGCAAGGTGCCCTTTGCCTTGATCTCTCTGCCCCTTACGAGCCAGCCTGGTGAGGCCGCCCCCGAGGAGGTCTTGCGTCGTCCGCCTCACGAGGCTCAGCCCCTCACGAGGGTCTTGAGTGTTTGCTAGTGAAGATGGGCCATACGGGGCCGCTGGCGGAGCCATGCCATGGGCCGCAGGCAGGCAAGTCTGGGGACCCCCGTTCCTAGGATGCCGATGGTTCTTCTCCAAAGGAGGTCTTGATGGGGCCACCCAAAAGGGGGTCTTGAGTCCAAGGGGATCTTCTCCGTAGAGGGTCCGCGGTCTCTCTCGTGGAGTAGATCCGATGTGGATGAGCGAGGCTCTATCTCTAATAAGAGCTATCACAACGCTAACCCTAACTAGGAGGAGGAGGAGTTCTATTTATAGTCTTAGTGCAAATGGGGACGAAGCGAGGGGGTACATGGGCCTCGGGCCCGAATCCTGTGCACAGACTGGTACCGGATGTCCGGTGTGTAGCGGTCGTCCAGTGGCTTCCGGACTTCCGTAGATTACGTTCTGTTGCGGAGGTAGCAGACGTCCGGTCGTCCTCGGATTTCTGCTATTTTCGTTCGGTCGTAGGGGCGCCGGTCGTCTGGAGATGGCCGGTCGTCCGGAGCCTGGAGGTGTCGGACGTCCGGTCCTGGGCGGTCGTCCGACCACTATAGGCTTCGATGGCATGGTTTCCTTGGGCTAGTGTGGCCTTCAGGGGCCGGATGTCCGGTCTGGACCGGTCGTTCGGTGGCTATAGTTTCTGTGACAGCTCTTCTTCTTGTCCTTTTCACTTGGTGTCCTCGCCGGCTTGCCCGTTGGATGTAGATGTTCCGTGGCTTTCCTCCAAGTACTTGGGCACACATAGTGTTTCCGCTTGAGGTAGCAGCCATGTCTCATGCATAAAAAGTGGTAGTTCAGAAAGGAGCGAGTTCACCTTATCTTCGATAGCCTTGGCTCGTGCTCTTGTCATTGGTCCAAGTGGTGTCGTGGGAGACGTAGGTAGGTCCATGGGGATGATCTTGGGATGCTCCGCATCAAAAACTGTTTCCGAGGATTGTTGCTTGGTATGTGACTCCACCATTTGTCCAATTAGTTTTTGTTTTTGTGGTTTATATTTTGAATAATTAGCTACTCTTGGTGCTACTGTAGATGAGCTTGCGTGTTGAATTCTTAGTGTTCTAAGTAGTTTGACTGCTTGCTATAGCCTCTATGTACCCCTATGAGTAGTTGCTATCAATCTTATAAAGTTTTGATGATAAATTTTTGTCACTCAAAAATATTCAGAAAATTGTACGTGAACACAATGAACCTTTTTGGAAGGAGTTCTTCGAGGAGGCGATCCTCGGGGGCATCTTCTAGTGACAGCTCCGCTCGCCGGTCATATGTTGAACCGAGTGAAAGTTCCACATGAGATACCGCCACCAAAACATGCTTATGGCCTTGCGATGAGTATATGATGCATGTGGGCATTAAGGAGGAATTTGAGCAATATGTTCACAATGCCGGTCTCAGTCCCTACATTTCAGATAACAGTGGAGGCAGCATGGCAGGCCGAGGCATCCGCACTAAGAGCCTCCATGAGCTACCATGCCAACTACTACCATCCAGGCTTCTGATCGACTACCAAGTTAGGCCAAAAGCCTAAGCTTGGGGGAGTACGTGTTTCTCACCAACATTACATTCATATGCACTTATTTTCATTTGTCGATGTTCACACTTTTTCATTGTATCATCCATGTTTAGGTTTATTTTTCTTGCTTTCTTCTTGTGTGTTTGAAAAACTTCAAAAAAAACCAAAAAATTAGTTGTAGTTACTTTACTTCCTATGCATGCTTGATAACCCACAAGTATAGGGGATCGCAACAGTTTTCGAGGGTAGAGTATTCAACCCAAATTTATAGATTCGACACAAGGGGAGCCAAAGAATATTTGAAGGTATTAGCAGCTGAGTTGTCAATTCAACCACACTTGTAGATTAATTATCTGCAGCAAAGTGATCAGTAGCAAAGTAGTTTGATAGTTTTGATAGTAGTGACAGCAGCAATAGTAACAGTAACAATGATAGCAGTAATTTTGTAGCAAGTGTAGAAGTGATGATAGCTGTAGTAGCTTAGCAGAAACAATATGGAAAAGTTTGTAGGCATTGGATCGGTGACTTGTTGGATGATATTCATCATGAGACAGTTATAACCTAGGGCGTCACGGCACTAGCTCTAGTTCATTGATATAATGTAGGCATTGTTGGAAATATGCCCTAGAGGCAATAATAAAATGGTTATTATTATATTTCCTTGTTCATGATAATAGTCTATTGTTCATGCTATAATTGTATTATCCGGAAATCGTGATACATATGTGAATACATAGACCACAACATGTCCCTAGTGAGCCTCAGTTGACTAGATCGTTGATCAACAGATGGTCATGGTTTCCTAACTATGGACATTGGATGTCATTGATAACGGGATCACATCATTAAGGGAAAGATGTGATGGACAAGACCCAATCCTAAGCATAGCACAAGATCGTGTAGTTCGTCTGCTAGAGCATTTCTAATGTCCAGTATCTTTTCCTTAGACCATGAGATTGTGCAACTCCCGAATACTGTAGGAATACTTTGGGTGTGCCAAACGTCACAACGTAACTGGGTGGCTATAAAGGTGCACTACAAGTATCTCCGAAAGTGTCTGTTGGGTTGGCACGAATCGAGACTGGGATTTGTCACTCCATATGACGGAGAGGTATCTCTGGGCCCACTCGGTAAGACATCATCGTAATGAGCTCAATGTGACTAAAGGGTTGGTCACGGGATGATGTGTTACGGAACAAGTAAAGTGACTTGCTGGTAACGAGATTGAACGAGGTATTGGGATACGGACGATCGAATCTCGGGCAAGTAACGTACCGATTGACAAAGGGAATTGTATACGGGATTGCTTGAATCCTCGACATCGTGGTTCATCCTATGAGATCATCGTGGAACATGTGGGAGCCAACATGGGTATCCAGATCCCTCTGTTGGTTATTGGCCGGAGAGTTGTCTCGGTCATGTCTGCATGGTTCCTGAACCTGTAGGGTCTACACACTTAAGGTTCGATCACGCTAGGGTTATTAGGAAGATTTGTATGTGATTAACGAATGTTGTTTGGAGTCCCGGATGAGATCCCGGACGTCACGAGGAGTTCCGGAATAGTCCGGAGGTGAAGATTTATATATGGGAAGTCATCATACGGTTACCGGAAATATTCGGGGGTATGCCGGTATTGTACCGGGACCATCGGAGGGGTTCCGGGGGTCCATCGGGAGGGTCCACCTGCCCCGGAGGTCCTTATGGGCTGTAGGTGGAAGGGAACCAGCCCCTAGTGGGTTGGGCGCCATCCCACCCTAGGGCCCAAGCGCCTAGGGTTTGGGGGGAACCCTAAAGGGGGGCGCCACCCTTGCTTGTGGGGCAAGCCCCCTTCCCCTTTGCTGCCGCCCCCCTCAAGATCTCATCTAGAGGGGCCGGACCCCTTCCCCCTTGTCCCTATAAATAGAGGGGCGAGGGGAGGGCTGCAGCAACACATCCAAGGCGCAGCCCCTCCCCTCCCCAACACCTTTCCTCCTCCACGTGAGCTTGGCGAAGCCCTGCCGGAGAACTGCCACTCCATCACCACCACGCCGTCGTGCTGCTGTTGGAGCCTTCTTCCTCAACCTCTCCCTCCTCCTTGCTGGATCAAGGCGTGGGAGACGTTACCGGGCTGCACGTGTGTTGAACGCGGAGGCGCCGTTGTTCGGTGCTTAGATCGGATTCGGCCGTGATCTGAATCGCTACGTGTGCGACTCCTCCAACCGCGTCTTGCAACGCTTCCGACTCGTGATCTTCAAGGGTATGAAGATGCACTCCCTTCTCTCTTGTTTCTAGTTACTCCATAGATTGATCTTGGTGATGCGTAGAAATTTTTTAATTTCTGCAATGATCCCCGGCAGTGGCATCATGAGCTAGGTCTATGCGTAGTTACTACGCATGAGTAGAACACAAGTTGTTGTGGGCGTCGATTTTGTCAATTTACTTGTCGTTACTAGTCTTATCTTGATTCGGCGGCATCGTGGGATGAAGTAGCCCGGACCGACCTTACACGTACGCTTACGTGAGACTGGTTCCATCGACTAACATGCACTAGTTGCATAAGGTGGCTAGAGGGTGTCTGCCTCTCCCACTTTAGTTGGATCGGATTCGATGAAAAGGTCCTTATGAAGGGTAAATAGAAATTGGCATATCACGTTGTGGTTTTGGCTTAGGTAAGAAACGTTCCTGCTAGAAACCTATAGCAGCCACGTAAAAACTTGCAACAACAATTAGAGGACGTCTAACTTGTTCTTGCAGCATATGCCGTGTGATGTGATATGGCCAAAAGGATGTGATGAATGATATATGTGATGTATGAGATTGATCATGTTCTAGTAATAGGAATCACGACTTGCATGTCGATGAGTATGACAATTGGCAGGAGCCACATGAGTTGTCTTAATTTATTTATGACATGTGTGTCAACATATATGTCATGTAATTACTTTACTTTATCGCTAACCGTTAGCCATAGTAGTAGTTGATGAGAGAACTTCATGAAGACACGATGATGGAGATCATGATGATGGAGGTCATGGTGTCATGCCGGTGACAATGATGATCATGGCGCCCCAAAATGATATTGGCCATATCATGTCACTATTTGATTGCATGTGATGTTTATCATGTTTTACATCTTATTTGCTTAGAACGATGGTAGCACAAATAAGATGATCCCTCGCAATAATTTCAAGAAAATGTTCCCCCTAACTATGCACCGTTGCTAAGGTCCGTTGTTCCAAAGCACCACGTGATGATCGGGTGTGATAGGTTCTAACGTTCGCATACAACGGGTGTAAGCCAGATTTACACACGCAATACACTTAGGTTGACTTGACGAGCCTAGCATGTACAGACATGGCCTCGGAACACGAAAGACCGAAAGGTCAAACACGAGTCATATAGAAGATACGATCAACATAAAGATGTTCACCGATGATGACTAGTCCGTCTCACGTGATGATCGGACACGGCCTAGTTGACTCGGATCATGTATCACTTAGATGACTAGAGGGATGTCTATCTGAGTGGGAGTTCATTAAATAATTTGATTAGATGAACTTAATTATCATGTACATAGTCTAAAATTCTTTGCAATATGTCTTGTAGATCAAATGGCCCACACTAATGTTGCCCTCAACTTCAACGCGTTCCTAGAGAAAACCAAGCTAAAAGACAATGGCAGCAACTACATGGACTGGGTCCGTAACCTGAGGATTATCCTCATAGCTGCCAGGAAAGCATATGTCCTTAATGCACCGCTAGGTGAATCACCTGTTTTCCCAGCAGAACAAGACGTTATGAACGCCTGGCAGACGTGTAGTGATGATTACTCCCTGGTTCAGTGCGGCATGCTTTACAGCTTAGAACCGGGGCTCCATAAGCGTTTTGAGCAACACGGAGCATATGAGATGTTCCAAGAGCTAAAAATGGTTTTCCAAGATCATGCCCGGGTCGAGAGATATGAAGTCTCCGACAAGTTCTATAGTTGTAAGATGAAGGAGAATAGTTCCGTCAGTGAGCACATACTCAAAATGTCTCGGTTGCACAACCGCTTGTCTCAGCTGGGAGTTAACCTCCCGGATGATGCGGTCGTTGAAAGAATCCTTCAGTCGCTCCCACCTAGCTACAAGAGCTTTGTGATGAACTTCAATATGCAGGGGATGGAAAAGACCATTCCTGAGGTTTATTCAATGATGAAATCAGCGGAGGTGGAAATCAAAAAGGAACATCAAGTATTGATGGTGAATAAAACCACTAAGTTCAAGAAAGGAAAGGGTAAAAAGAACTTCAAGAAGGATGGCAAGGGAGTTGCCGTGCCCGGTAAGCAAGCTGCCGGGAAGAAGACAAAGAATGGACCCAAGCCTGAGACTGAGTGTTTTTATTGCAAGGGAAACGGTCACTGGAAGCGTAACTGCCCCAAGTACTTAGCGGATAAGAAGGCCGGCAATGTCAAAGGTATATGTGATATACATGTTATTGATGTGTACCTAACCAGCGCTCGTAGTACCTCCTGGGTATTTGATACCGGTGCGGTTGCTCATATTTGTAACTCAAAACAGGAGCTGCGGAATAAACGGAGACTATCGAAGGACGAGGTGACGATGCGCGTCGGGAATGGTTCCAAGGTCGAAGTGATCGCCGTCGGCACGCTACCTCTACATTTACCTACGGGATTAGTTTTAAACCTCAATAATTGTTATTTAGTACCAGCTTTGAGCATGAACATTATATCTGGATCTCGTTCAATGCGAGATGGCTACTCATTTAATTCTGAGAATAATGGTTGTTCTATTTATATGAGAGACATGTTTTATGGTCATGCCCCGCTGGTCAATGGTTTATTCTTATTTAATCTTGAACGTGATGTTACACATATTCATAGTGTGAATGCCAAAAGATGTAAGGTTGATAATGATAGTCCCACATACTTGTGGCACTGCCGCCTTGGTCACATTGGTGTCAAACGCATGAAGAAACTCCATGCAGATGGACCTTTTGGAGTCTCTTGATTATGAATCATTTGACACGTGCGAACCAAGCCTCATGGGCAAAATGACCAAGACTCCGTTCTCCGGAACAATGGAGCGAGCAACCAACTTATTGGAAATCATACATACTGATGTGTGCGGTCCAATGAGTGTTGAGGCTCGCGGAGGCTATCGTTATGTTCTCACCCTCACTGATGACTTGAGTAGATATGGGTATGTCTACTTAATGAAACACAAATCTGAGACCTTTGAAAAGTTCAAGGAATTTCAGAGTGAGGTTGAGAATCAACGTGACAGGAAAATCAAGTTCTTACGATCAGATCGTGGGGGAGAATATTTGAGACACGAATTTGGCACACACTTAAGGAAATGCGGAATTGTTTCACAACTCACGCTGCCTGGAAAACCTCAGCATAATGGTGTGTCCGAATGTCGTAATCGCACTCTATTGGATATGGTACGATCTATGATGTCTCTTACCGATCTACCACTGTCATTTTCGGGTTATGCTATAGAGACTGCTGCATTCACTTTAAATAGGGATCCGTCGAAATCCATTGAGACGACACCGTATGAATTGTGGTTTGGTAAGAAACCTAAGCTGTCATTTTTGAAAGTTTGGGGATGTGATGTTATGTCAAGAAACTTCAACCTGAAAATCTCGAACCCAAATCGGAAAAATGCATCTTCATAGGATACCCTAAGGAAACTATTGGGTATACCTTCTACCTTAGATCCGAAGGCAAGATCTTTGTTGCCAAGAATGGACCCTTTCTAAAGAAAGAGTTTCTCTCGAAAGAAGTATGTGGGAGGAAAGTAGAACTTGATGAAGTATTGCGTCTTGAACCGGAGAGTGGCGCAGCTCAAGAAAATGTTTATGAGGTGCCTGCACCGACTAGAGAGGAAGTTAATGATGATGATCATGAAACTTCATATCAAGTTGCTACTGAACTTCGTAGGTCCACAAGGACACGTTCCGCACCAGAGTGGTACGGCAACCCTGTCCTGGAAATCATGTTGTTAGACAATGGTGAACCTTCGAACTATGAAGAAGCAATGGCGGGCCCAGATTCCGACAAATGGCTGGAAGCCATGAAATCCGAGATAGGATCCATGTAAGAAAGCGAAGTATGGACTTTGACTGACTTGCCAGATGATCAGCGAGCCATAGAAAATAAATGGATCTTTAAGAAGAAGACAGACGCGGATGGTAATGTGACCATCTATAAGGCTCGGCTTGTCGCTAAAGGTTATCGACAGGTTCAAGGGTTTGACTACGATGAGACTTTCTCACCCGTAGCGAAGCTGAAGTCCGTCCGAATCATGTTAGCAATTGCCGCATTCTATGATTATGAGATATGGCAAATGGACGTCAAAATGGCATTACTTAATGGTTTCCTTAAGGAAGAATTGTATATGATGCAGCCAGAAGGTTTTGTCGATCCTAAGAATGTTGACAAGGTGTGCAAGCTCCAACGCTCAATCTATGGGCTAGTGCAAGCATCTCGGAGTTGGAACATTCGATTTGATGAGATGATCAAAGCGTTTGGGTTTACGCAGACTTATGGAGAAGCCTGTGTTTACAAGAAAGTGAGTGGGAGCTCTGTAGCATTTCTCATATTATATGTGGATGACATATTATTGATGGGAAATGATATAGAATTCTTGGAAAGCATAAAGGCCTACTTGAACAAGTGTTTTTCAACGAAGGATCTTGGAGAAGCTGCTTATATATTAGGCATCAAGATCTATAGAGATAGATTGAGACACCTCATTGGTCTTTCACAAAGTACGTACCTTGACAAGATATTGAAGAAGTTCAATATGGATCAGTCCAAGAAGGGTTTCTTGCCTGTATTGCAAGGTATGAGATTGAGCACGACTCAATGCCCGACCACGGAAGAAGATAGAGAAAAGATGAGTGTCGTCCCCTATGCCTCGGCCATAGGGTCTATATGTATGACATGCTGTGTACCAGACCTGATGTAAACCTTGTCGTAAGTTTGGTAGTAAGGTACCAAAGTAATCCCGACATGGAACACTGGACAGCGGTCAAGAATATCCTGAAGTACCTGAAAAGGACTAAGGATATGTTTCTCGTTTATGGAGGTGATGAAGAGCTCGTCATAAAGGGTTACGTCGATGCTAGCTTCGACACAGATCTGGATGACTCCAAGTCACAAACCGGATACGTGTATATTTTGAATGGTGGGGCAGTCAGCTGGTGTAGCTGCAAGCAAAGTGTCATGGCGGGATCTACATGTGAAGCGGAGTACATGGCAGCCTCGGAGGCAACACAAGAAGCAATTTGGATGGAGTTCATTACCGACCTAGGAGTTATTCCCAATGCGTCGGGCCCGATGATTCTCTTCTATGACAACACTGGAGCTATTGCCCTTGCCAAGGAGCCTAGGTTTCACAGGAAAACCAGGCATATCAAGCGTCGCTTTAACTCCATTCGTGAAAATGTTCAAAATGGAGACATAGATATTTGTAAAGTGCATACGGACCTGAATGTCGCAGATCCGTTGACTAAACCTCTTCCTCGAGCAAAACATGATCAACACCAGAACTCTATGGGTGTTCAATTCATCACAATGAAACTAGATTATTGACTCTAGTGTAAGTGGGAGACTGTTGGAAATATGCCCTAGAGGCAATAATAAAATGGTTAATATTATATTTCCTTGTTCATGATAATTGTCTAATGTTCATGCTATAATTTTATTATCCGAAAATCGTGATACACGTGTGAATACATAGACCACAACGTGTCCCTAGTGAGCCTCTAGTTGACTATCTCGTTGATCAACAGATGGTCATGGTTTCCTGATTATGGACATTGGATGTCATTGATAACGGGATCACATCATTAAGGGAAAGATGTGATGGACAAGACCCAATCCTAAGCTTAGCACAAGATCGTGTAGTTCGTCTGCTAGAGCTTTTCGAATGTCAAGTATCTATTCCTTAGACCATGAGATTGTGCAACTCCCGGATACTGTAGGAATACTTTGGGTGTGCCAAACGTCACAACGTAACTGGGTGGCTATAAAGGTGCACTACGGGTATCTCCGAAAGTGTCTGTTGGGTTGGCACCAATCGAGACTGGGATTTGTCACTTTGTATGACGGAGAGGTATCTCTGGGCCCACTCGGTAAGACATCATCGTAATGAGCTCAATGTGACTAAAGGGTTGGTCACGGGATGATGTGTTACGAAACGACTAAAGTGACTTGCCGGTAACGAGATTGAACGAGGTATTGGGATACGGACGGTCGAATCTCGGTCAAGTAACGTACCGATTGACAAAGGAAATTGTATACGGGATTGCTTGAATCCTCGACATCGTGGTTCATCCGATGAG
This sequence comes from Triticum urartu, assembly GCF_056163025.1. NCBI lineage: Eukaryota > Viridiplantae > Streptophyta > Magnoliopsida > Poales > Poaceae > Triticum > Triticum urartu. Next base: position 173,426,201 of record NC_141874.1, on the reverse strand, counting down.
ATCATCGTGGAACATGTGGAAGCCAACATGGGTATCCAGATCCCGCTGTTGGTTATTGGCCGGAGAGTTGTCTCGGTCATGTCTGCATGGTTCCCGAACCCGTAGGGTCTACACACTTAAGGTTCGATGACGCTAGGGTTATTAGGAAGATTTGTATGTGATTACCGAATGTTGTTCGGTGTCCTGGATGAGATCCCAGACGTCACGAGGAGTTCTGGAATAGTCCAGAGGTGAAGATTTATATATGGGAAGTCATCATACGGTCACCGGAAATATTCGGGGGTATGTCGGTATTGTACCGGGACCACCGGAGGGGTTCCGGGGGTCCACCGGGAGGGTCCACCTGCCCCGAAGGTCCTTATGGGCTGTAGGTGGAAGGGAACCAGCCCCTAGTGGGCTGGGCACCATCCCACCCTAGGGCCCATGTGCCTAGGGTTTGGGGGGAACCCTAAAGGGGGGGTGCCACCCTTGCTTGGGGGGCAAGCCCCCTCCCCCTTGGCCGCCGCCCCCCTCTAGATCCTATCTAGAGGGGCCGACCCCCTTCCCCCTTGTCCCTATAAACAGAGGGGCAAGGGGAGGGCTGCAGCAACACATCCAAGGTGCAGCCCCTCCCCTCCCCAACACCTCTCCTCCTCCGCGTGAGCTTGGCGAAGCCCTACCAGAGAACTGCCACTCCATCACCACCACGCCGTCGTGCTGCTGTTGGAGCCTTCTTCCTCAACCTCTCCCTCCTCCTTGCTGGATCAAGGCGCGGGAGACGTTACCGGGCTGCACATGTGTTGAACGCGGAGGCGCCGTTGTTCGGTGCTTAGATTGGATTCGGTCGTGATCTGAATCGCTACGTGTACGACTCCTCCAACCGCGTTCTTGCAATGCTGCCGACTCGCGATCTTCAAGGGTATGAAGATGCACTCCCTTCTCTCTCGTTGCTAGTTACTCCATAGATTGATCTTGGTGATGCGTAGAAATTTTTTAATTTTTTCAACGATCCCCAATAGGCATGTATTCCGTAAATAGTCATACGTGCTTTATTAAAAGAACTTGCATGTCATCTTTTGTCCTACCCTCCCGTGACAGCGGGGTCCATATTGGAAACTAAGGGATATTAAGGCCTCCTTTTAATAGAGAATTGGAACAAAGCATTAACACATAGTGAATACATGAACTCCTCAAACTACGGTCATCACCGGGAGTGGGCCCGGTTGTTGTCACTCCGGGGTTTCCGGATCATAACACGTAGCAGGTGACTATAACTTGCAAGATCGGATCTAGAACATGGATATAATGATGATAACATAAACGGTTCAGATCTGAAATCATGGCACCCGGGCCCGAAGTTACAAGCATTAAGCATGGCAAAGTCATAGCCACATCAATCTAGGAACAAAGTGGATACTAGGGATCAAGCCCTAACAAAACTAACTTGATTACATGATGAATCCCATCCAACTCCTCACTGACTAGTGAGCCTACGAAGGAACTACTCACTCCCGGTGGGGGGCATCATGGAATTAGCGATGGAGATTGGTTGGTGATGACGAAGAACGATGATCCCCCTCTCCGGAGCCCCAAACGGACTCTAGATCTGCCCTCCTGGGGAAGAATAGAGCTTGGCCGCAGCTCCGTCTCGTGGATCGCAATAATTCTTTCTCCCTGATTTTTTTCTCCAAAAATATGAATTTACAGAGTTGGTTTCAGGGTCAGCGGGGCCACCAGGTGGGGACAACCCACCTGGGTGCGCTAGGAGAGCGGGCGTGCCCTGGTGGGTTGTGCCCACCCAGGGGGCCCTCTCTGGTAGGTCTTGGCTCCAGAAATTCGTATATATTATATAAAAATTCCTCACAAAGTTTTGTTCCATTCCAAGAACTTTTATTTCTGCACAAAAAAAACACCATGGTAGTTTTGCTGAAAACATCGTTAGTCCGGGGTTAGTTTCATTCGAATCATGCAAATTAGAGTCCAAAACAAGAGGAAAAGCGTGAGAAAAAGTAGATACGTTGGAGATGTATCAATGCTTAGTTGTACCATTAAAAAGAAAATCCAAAAAGATTTCCTTGTTCTTCTTTTTCTTGTTGGGAGCTTTCCCGTGTAAATAGTTTTTCTCTTTTTGCTTTTTCCCTTTTTATTTGTTTGTTCAAGAAACTCCAAAAACTCCAAAAATATTTCAGTGTGTTTCTCTGAATTTATTTTCTTTTTATTCGAGTTGCACCAAGGAGAAGACCACGATGAAAATGTTGAGTGGCTCTCATATGAATAATTGTTGAACTAATAAAGAGCACATTTTACATTGTATTCTCCTATTGAATAAAATGTTTACAGATTCCAGCTTAGTCCACGGCGCTCTTGCACTATTATTTTTTTCATATCGTTTGGTCGTGCAATTGAAAGGCAATAATGATGATATTCGATTAATTGGCCGTGGCAGAGAGAAACTGGTATGAACTCGACTTGTTCTGTTTGTGTAATTATGTTTAACCTAGTATCCTTGATCCAGCCCATTATGATTAAACATGTTTGCAATGACAATTAGAGATTATAGTTTCTCATGCCATGCATAAGTAGCTGGGAGTGGATAATGATTTATCTTGGATATCAACATTGCGTTAAAATGATTGTGATGTAGTATGATGATATGGTATCCTCCTCTGAATGTTCGAGTGGCTTGAGTTGGCACATGTTCATGCATGTAGTTGAATCAAAACCAACATAGCCTCTATGATATTTATGTTCATGGTGTTCATATCCTACTCATGCTAGTGTCCAATGTTACTTATGCATAATGCATGTTCATGATCGTTGTGGCTCTCTAGCTGGCTGCTTCTCAATCCAATTGCTAGCCTTCGCCTGTACTAAGTGGGGGTTCTGCTTGTACATCAAAAACCTTGAACCCGAAGTTATTCTAGATGAGTCCACCATACCTATCTATATGCGGTATTACCCTGCCGTCCTAAGTAAATTTGCATGTGCCACCTCTAAAAACTTCTAAAAAATATCCTTTTTGTGTGCCTGGATCGTTCATGGAACGACAGGAGGTGGTCGGTATCTTCCATGTTAAGCGGGTTATTCTCAGGTCAAGTGTTTATTCACTCCCCATAGCACGAGAAAAGGGAGGTAATAGGGATTCCCAGTCCCGAACTCAAAAATGCAAATAATTAAACCAAACTCCACTGGGACAGTTGTTGGTTTGGATGGCACCCATTGTTTCGGACAAGCCATGGAATGTGATTGTTGGTGGAGGGGGAGTAAACCTTTACTTTTATCGCTAGGGAACCGCCACTAGTGTGCTTAGCATGGAAGATATTGATAACTGATGGTCGTGAAGTAAATGAGAAGAGTGCATGTCTCAAAATATCATTTACCTATGTTTTAAAACTTGAGCTCTGGCACCTCTGCAAATCTATTTACTTTTATGTTGTGTCATCACCTTCTAAAACAAGCGCCAGAACCTGATAACACAACTGTCATGACTTATGCATTGTGTCTAGCTAATGTTGCGTGCATCACGACTGGATCTTTTCTACCATGAATTACAATGTCTAGTCGCTGCTTGGACTTTGGAGGTGCTCTGCATTTATGTTTTACGGTCTCAGAAAGGGCTAGCAAGATAGCACTATTGTCATATTAAATCATTGTTGTTTTGACAATGTGTTGCCATTTGAGATACCTTATTATTGTTCGCTAGCTGATTATGTCATTGATATGAGTTAATATAATCTTTAAGAGTTATTGTTGGCATGGTTAGTTATAATGTTGGCTAAAAACCTAGGTGCTGTTTAAGCTTATTTATGCAAACAAGAGCAAAAGAGTTCGTAAAAGTGTTTCTTTTTCACTTTCAGTTTGATCAACTGAATTGCTTGAGGACAAGAAAAGGTTTAAGATTGGGGGTGTTCATACGTCTCCAATGTATCTACTTTTTCCTAATGCTTTTCCTCTTATTTTGGACTCTAATTTGCATGATTTGAATGAAGCTAACCCCAGACTGACGTTATTTTCAGCAGAACTAACATGGTGTTGTTTTTGTGTAGAAATAAAAGTTCTCAAAATGGAACAAAACTTTGCAAGGATTTTTTTATATCAATACTAAGAATTTCTGGAGCCAAGATCCACCGGAGAGGGGCACCTGGGTGGGCACAACCCACCAGGGCGCGCCCCCCTCTCCTGGCGTGCCTAGGTGGTTTGTGCCCACCTGGTGGCCCCTCAGACCCTAAAACTGACGCTATAAAATCCTATTTTTTCCATAAAAACATCAGGGAGGAAGAATTATCACAATCCACGACACGGAGTCGCCGTCAACTCCTGTTCTTCATCGGGACGCCAGATCAGGAGTCCGTTTGGGGCTTCGGTGAGGGGGATCTTCGTTCTTCATCATCACCAACCCTTCTCCATCGCCAATTCCATGATGCTCCCCACCGGGAGTGAGTAATTCCTTTGTAGGCTCGCTGGTCGGTGAGGAGTTGGATGAGATTCGTCATGTAATCGAGTTAGTTTTGTTAGGGCTTGATCCCAAGTATCCACTATGTTCTAAGATTGATGTTGCTATGACTTTGCCATGCTTAATGCTTGTCACTTCGGGCCCAGGTGCCCTGATTTTAGATCTGAACCGTTTATGTTATCACCATTATATCCATGTTCTAGATCCGATCTTGCAAGTTATAGTCACCTACTATGTGTTATCATCCGGCAACCCCGGAGTGACAGAAACCGAGACTTCTCCCGGTGATGATCGTAGTTTGAGGATTTCATGTATTCACTATGTGTTAATGCTTTGTGCCGGTTCTCTATTAAAAGGAGGCATTAATACCCCTTAGTTTCCAATATGGACCCCACTGCCACGGGAGGGTAGGACAAAAGATGTCATGGAAGTTCTTTCCATAAGCACGTACGACTATTTACGAAATACATGCCTACATTATATTGATGAACTGGAGCTAGTGTCGTATCGCCCTTGGTTATAACTGTCTCATGATGAATATCATCCAACAAGTCATCGATCCAATGCCTACGAATTTATCTTATATTGTTCCTACTAAGTTACTACTGCTATCATCACTGTTACACTTGCTACAAAACTGCTATCACTGTTACCGTTACTGTTACTGCTGTCACTACTATCAAAACTGTCATATTACTTTGCTATTGATTACTTGCTGCAGATAATTAATCTCCAAGTGTGGTTGAATTGACAACTCAACTGCTAATACCTTCAAATATTCTTTGGCTCCCCTTGTGTCGAATCTATAAATTTGGGTTGAATACTCTACCCGCGAAAACTGTTACGATGCCCTATACTTGTGGGTTATCAAGTTGCGAGTGTGACAGAAGCTTAAACCCCAGTTTATGCGCTATTCCGTAAGGGACCGATTGGATCCAAAAGTTTAATGCTATGGTTAGAATTTATTCTTAATACTTTTCTCCTAGTTGTGGATGCTTGTGGGAGGGTCAAACATAAGTAGGAGGCTTGTTCAAGTAAGAACAACACCTAAGCACCGGTCCACCCACATATCAAATTATCAAAGTACCGAACACGAATCAAACCAACATGGTGAAAGTGACTAGATGAAAATCCCGTGTACTATAGCAACCAGACCTCAAACAGTCTGATCTCTGTGCTCCGGTGTCATCCCTGGATCAGTAATGCTGACACCACATAGTATTCGGAGGATTTATAACAGAGTAGAAAACACACACTTATTACATCGAGTGTCTCAAAGGAGAACTTATTACAATAAATATGGCTTAAGGCCATCTAATAATGATAACAGCGGAAGGCTTGGAAGATAAGTGAGTCCATCAACTCCAACAGCATCACTGAGTATAGAACCACGACCTAAAACTCCTTAATCATCATCTAAAAAGTCTGCAACATTAACGTTGCAGCCCGAAAACAGGTCAGCACATGGAATATGCTGGCAAGGTAACACATAGAGAGTAATGGAATGAAACAGCTATACTATATGCATATTTGGCTGGTGGAAAGCTCTATGGTTACAGTTTTGCATAAAGCCAATTTTTCCCTACTGCAAAGGAATAAAATTTATTTAACTATCATGGTAGTTGTTAAACATTGAGAATGGTTGACAGCATTCTCAATCCCAATTAAGTAACATCATTAAAACCCAACAATATTAATTAAAGTAACATGATGAGATTCACATGATAATCCAAGTACTAGATACTCAAGATGTCCATAACCGGGGACACGGCTAATCATGATTAGTTTGTTACACTCTGCAGAGGTTTGCGCACTTTTCCCCACAAGACTCGATCGCCTCCGTTTGGTTTCTCGCACTACAGGGTGTTTGAGAAGACGGATGACCGAGACATAGTCTTTCAGAAGCGCTAGCACCTTACGATCGGGTAGACCGTACCACCTACATCCCCTACATCTGCTAGTCTACCACTGTAAGAGTTCGCACAACTTAGTCAACTATGCTAGAGCCCATAATAGCTTGTGGCTGCACACAGAAGTTTCTAGTATGAATAGTCTTATGATCCCTTTGAGCCTGGGTGGCGGTCCAAAAGAAAACAGGCAAGTCCTGGAATACGCAGGTGCCTCAATCCACCCAGATGTGTGTTTAAGTTGCCACCTTAGATAAACCATTTATTTAACAAACTCACATCTGTCATGGATTTCACTCACCCAATCCACGTCCACTAGCATAGCATGGCATAATAAGCAAACGTAGAAGTAACTCCCAAAGGTTTGATAATAAACAGGTAATAGGTACTACCTCATCTACTTCCCATCCCACAATTTAATTAGATCCTAATCATGCAATGTGTGAGGATTGATCTAATGCAATAAAACTGAGTAGTAGAAAAGGTATGATCAAAGTGTTACTTGCCTTGCTGATGATCCGCGAAACCTAACGATTCGAAGTAACAGGCGGCGCACTCCGGGTATTCTATCGTAGACAAACAACAAGCATACAATAAGTACTCATCTAAAGCACAGGTAAAACTCAAATAAGAGATCTAACCAGAAGGTTCAACTTAAGAACTCCGGTTGGCAAAAAGAATCAAATCGAACAAAGCAACGAAAGTCAAACGGCGAAAGAAAACAACTTCATTCTACTAATCTTGATCTAGGGAAAATTTTACAGTAACAAAAACTTGTTTAAGTTGGTTAAACGGATAAAGGGTTTCGAGACGAAACTCTAGGCGCTTGAATCGCCTGATTCCAATAAACGAGCGAAAAGATAAACTAAAACAAAAATCGGATCAGGAATCGCGATCAGCTAAATCGCGGATTTAATCCGAGAAAAAGAAAACTGACGAACAGTTAATCGAATGGACGTTCGTTAACAGAAACTAACCGGTGAACACATTCGCTAAAATGAACGGATCGGTGAACGTTCACTAATTAAATAAACCAGAGAAAAAAAATAAACCGATCTAGGGTTTCGAAAAAAATAAACCGAGGCGGTTTTTTTTAAAAAAAACCGAACGGCGAACGGCGGCGGCTATACCTCTGGCGAGGCACTCCGGCGGGCGGGGCGGGGCTCCGGCGGGTCGGCGGTGGTGCGGCGGGGTGCGGCTCGGGCGGCGGCTGCACAGGCGACGGGGCGGCTGTGGCGGCGCGGCTCGGCGGGCGGCTCGGGGCGGGGTGGGGTGAGGTGAGGGCGGCGGGGGGTCTGGTATTTAAGGAGGGGGTTGTGCTGCCTTGGGGAAGGGGCACGGCGGGGCGGCTCTGAGCCGGACTCGGGCGGCGGCGGCGGCTCCAGTCTCCTGGAGGGAGACGGCAGGCGGCGGGGTGGGCCGTCGGCTGGGCCTTGGCCCAGTCGGCGCGCGACGTGTTTTTTTATTATTTCGCTTGGAAGAAAAAAAATAAAAAGAAAAACTAAACGGACTCCAAAAATTCTGAAATAAATTTTCACGGGCTTCTAAAATCAAACCTCACAAGGTGAACATTTAATTGGGACCTAAATGCAATTTTGAAAAACGCACATTTTTCCTAAATTCAAATAAAACACCGAAAAACTCTGGAATAAAATCTTATTTGATTTTATTATTATATCCTCAATATTTCTTTATTTTCGGAAAGTCATTTTATTCCCTCTCTCATATTTTTGTAATAGAAATAATTGATGATAAAATAAATAAAATCAAATGATCCTATTCTCAAAATTTGAGAAAACTCAAATATGAAAATAACGAAATCCCCAACTCTCTCCATGGGTCATTGAGTTGTGTAGAATTTCTAGGATCAACCAAAATGCAAAAATAAAATATGATATGCATTGATGATCTAATATATAACATTCCAAATTGAAAATTTGGGATCTTACATGTACCCTCAAGAACGCTTTGCTCATCATAAGAGACCGTTTTGGCCTGTCCTTTGCCTCAAAAGGATTGGGCTACCTTGCTCCACTTTTATTGCTACTATCGTTACTTGCTCATTACAAATTATCTTGCTATCAAACTACTCTGCTACTTACAACTTCAGGACTTGTAGACATTACCTTGATGAAAACCACTTGTCATTTTCTTCTTCTCCTCATTGGATTCGACACTTCTACTTATCGAAAAAAGCTACAATTGATACCCTATACTTGTGGGTCATCATTTCGTTCCCAAAGGTGGCACGTTCCCTACCGAAACCATCATGCTTGTTGTGAGAAGCTTATACCCAAACCTGACCCAAATGGGACAAAATTTTTACCATGGCATGTTGATGCCGCTCCATGATAGCATGCCAAGTTTCATGAATTTCAAATTCAATCCCATTTCTTGCATGGGACCTAAGCATGCACCGAAGGACACAGATTTGATTTTTCAACCAATTTTTATGCACTGGAGCATGTGCATGTAGTTCAAATTTGAATTATGCACATAAAATGCCTAGAAAACCCAGTTAATGTATAAAAATGTCCAAATGAACCCCGAAAAATTCCAAAATTAAACACAACACTCCTGTTGTTCTATGTTGACACTAGAAAATTTTGAAAGCAATAAGAGGCAACGGATGCCGTTTCGTCCCCAAAGGTGGCACGTTCCCTACCGAAACCATCACGCTTGTTGTGAGAAGCTCTAGTTTGTGAGAAGATTATACCCAAACCTGCCCCAAATGGGACAAAAAATTTAGCACGGCATGTTGATGCCGCTCCATGATAGCATGCCAAGTTTCATGAATTACATACGAGTTCTGGATTAACTAGAATTTAAAAACCAGGTATCTCAATGTTTGCGGTCGAGCGACGGTGGCAGGGTATTTCAAATTCATTCCCATTTCTTGCATGGGACCTAAGAATGCACCGAAGGACACATATTTAATTTTTCTACCAATTTATAAGCATTGGAGCACGTGCATGTAGTTCAAATTTGAATTATGCACATAAAAATCCTAGAAAACCCAGTTGATGTATAAAAATGTCCAAACGAACCCCAAAAAAATCCGAAATTAAACACAACACTCATGTTGTTCTACGTTGACACTAGAAATTTTTGAAAGCAATAAGAGGCAACAGATATCGTTTCGTCCCCAAAGGTGGCACGTTCCCTACCGAAACCATCATGATTGTTGTGAGAAGCACTGTTTTGTGAGAAGCTTAGACCCAAACCTGCCCCAAATTGGACAAAATTTTTTACCACGGCATGTTGATGTCGCTCCATGATAGCATGCCAAGTTTCATGAATTTTAGACGAGGTTTGGATTTACTAGAATTTAAAAACCAGGTATCTCAATGTTTGCGCCCGAGTGACGGTGGCAGGGTGTTTGAAATTCATTCCCATTTCTTGCATGGGACCTAAGCATGCACTGAAGGACACTGATTTGATTTTCAACCAATTTATATGCACTGGAGCTTGTGCATGTAGTTCAAATTTGAATTATGCACATAAAATGCCTGGAAAATCCAGTTAATGTAAAAAAATGTCCAAACGAACTTCGAAAAATTCTAAAATTAAACACAACACTCATGTTGTTCTATGTTGACACTAGAAAATTTTTGAAAGCAATAAGAGGCAACAGATATCGTTTCGTCCCCAAAGGTGGCACGTTCCCTACCGAAACCATCACGATTGCGGTGAGAAGCTCTGATTTGTGAGAAGTTTATACCCAAACCTGCCCCAAATGGGACAAAATTTTAACACAACATGTTGATGCCGCTCCATGATAGCATGCCTAGTTTCATGAATTTCAGACGAGTTTTGGATTCACTAGAATTTAAAAACTAGGCATCTCAATGTTTGCACCCGAGTGACGGTGGCAGGGTGTTTGAAATTCATTCCCATTTCTTGCATGGGACCTAAGCATGCGCCGAAGGACACATATTTGATTTTTCAACCAATTTATATGCACTGGAACATGTGCATGTAGTTCAAATTTGAATTATGCACATAAAATGCCTAGAAAACCCAGTTAATATATAAAAATGTCCAAACGAACCCCGAAAAATTCCAAAATTAAACACAACACTCCTATTGTTCTATGTTGACACTTCAAAATTTTTGAAAGCAATAAGAGGAAACAGATACCGTTTCGTCCCCAAAGGTGTCACATTCCCTACCGAAACCATCATGCTTGTTGCGAGAAGCTCTAGTTTGTGACAAGCTTATACCCAAACCCGCCCCCAGTGGGACAAAAAATTTACCACGACATGTTGATGCCGGTCCATGATAGCATGCCAAGTTTCTTGAATTTCAAACGAGTTTTGGATTTACTAGAACTTAAAAATCAGATATCTCAATGTTTGCGGCCGAGTGACGGTGGCAGGGTGTTTGACATTCATTCCCATTTCTTGCATAGGACCTAAGCATGCAACCAAGGACACATATTTGATTTTTCAACCCGCTTATATGCACTGGAGCATGTGCATGTAGTTCAAATTTGAATTATGCACCTGAAATGCCTACAAAACCAATTTGAATTATGCACCTAAAATGCCGGTCTTTAATTTGTTCGAGTAATGTTTAGGTCAGCTAGCTTTGTTTAATTGCGGAACTTGCTCGATTAAGAAGTGTGGGTGTGTTGTAGTCTCCTTTGTGTACCAAAATTATGCAATGACGTGGATGACCACTCTAACCAAGGAAATTCGAACCAAAATTTTTGACGTTCAAACTCATCACACACGGGTTAAGCTATCTGAATCGCTTGTGATGTTCACATATCGTACATAGTTCTGAATAGGGGACCGTGTCTGATGACACTTTGCGCGCTAGTTTTTTCGCTGAAGCAATTCCAAATTTTCGGCTTCCGTGGAAATATGTACCTCCCCGCCCCTCCCCCTTACCAAAAGCCACATTTCCCCTGTTTCTGCCTTCCTTTCCAAGTTGAAACCTTCACTCCTTGCTTGCAGCGTTGCCTCCTCGCCGGTGACCCTGCTTCATGCTGTTCGGCCTCGTCTATCCAAGCAGGTAATCCACACTCGAGCCCCATCCTCCTCCTTCCACTTCCCACATGCCCCGACCGCCGGCGCAACACCTTCCACCCAAATCACTGACCCCTCCACCAAATAAGCATCGCCCTAAGCCATGGTGCGCGCAGTATAGCCAGGATCTCAAGGAGCATTTGGTAGTGGAGAAGCAAATCGCGGCCGCACGTGCAGATGAGGTCGCGATGGCTGCCATTCGTGTCGACCCCCAGATCTTGGAGGAGCACCTCGCCATCGAGGCCACCGTCGACGCCTCATGCGCCGACGATATGCCGCGGTTGGCTGTTTGGTTCTACTCTGCAATGTGATGTTCAATTGTTGTGGGTGCATTCTCTTATTGTATACCATGTGAGAAATATATCGAATTTGGGTGTAGTAAATACATGAGAAACAAATACAATTTCTATATTTCCAAGTTGTTAAGCATGCTTAGTTTGGTTAACTATCTGATCTTCTATTAGGAGTATGTTATATTGTGCAATGTGGTGCTCAGTTAATGTTTGGTTCATTTGTTGTAGTGTTTAGTTAACTTTTTGGTTCAATTCTGCGATCCGAAGTTCAATTGTTGTGGGTAAATTCTATTATTGTATACCATGTGATGAATAGATTGAATTTGGTTGTACTAAATACATGAGAAACAAATACAATTGCTATAATTCCAAGTTGTTAAGCATGCTTGGTTTGGTTAACTGTCTGATCTTCTATTAGGAGTATGTTATATTGTGCAATGTGGTGCTCAGTTAATGTTTGGTTCATTTGTCATGGTGTTTAGTTAACTGCTTGGTTCAATTCTACAATGCAAAGTCCAATTGTCATGGGTAGAATTTTGTATTGTTGTGCATGTGAGGAATAAATCGAATTTGGTTGCACTTAATACATGAGAAACATATACAAGTGCTATATTTCCTAGTTCTTAATCGTGATTGGTTTGGATAAATGGGTTTTCCATGTAGCTTGAATTAATCTGATGAATCTGCAATGTGCTTATTTTTCATCAACATTTTTTATAGATAGCATGTGAACCCTCACTTAACCTGATGACTAACTACCTTATATGTGTTGTAGGGAAACAATGGGAAGCACTGAGGTTTACAATCGAGGTTTGCACATTCATGGTCCTTTTGTCTAATAGCACATTATTGTGCAATTACAGGAACCATTCTAATATTTAGGTTTTTAACAATTTTGTCTTGCACATGTAGGTCCCGCTATCAGCGGTTTTGACCCACTGTTCGACCCTTTTTGCATATTGGGAAATGAGTTGTCCATGAATATCAGTCAAGTCAAGAAACTCAGCAAGATGGTTAGGATAAAGAAATTAGCGACAAAAAAACAACAAGATCTTTGTCTGCACAATGAAGAAGACATCAGTTCAGTACAGGATGGTACTAACTATTATACCTTGCCTTTTTTATTCCTTTGCCCGATTTCCAATATAGAGAGATATTTATGCACATCCTTGTTTTCAGGCCTTTCCAAAGCAGTTCGTTGATGATTACCTCTCAAACCACCTGTATGGTCAGGAGGCAAGGAAGGTATTCATATAACACCCACGGTTTAATATTGAACTCTTCCTGAAGAGGAAGAAGGATGGACGGTAAATCATCCACAGGCACTGGCTTAAAGTTGCAAAGACCTTCAATATCAATGAAGGCTCAATGTTCGCCTTCTACTTCAGCAGTTTTCCAGATGAGATACATCTGTCTATGTACCATCTATGATGCTAATTTCGAAAGGTTATGGATGTTGCGTGTGAAACTCGGTGCTGGTGCAGTTGCGTAATGGGGTAGCATAGTGCTGAAGCTATATAATGTTGTACTATGATGTATTTCAATTATGAAAATGAAATATATTGTGTGCTTAATATGAAATGTCAATTAGATTAATAAATGGATTACTAATAATAGGATAATTAGCCTGCTAATTGGGTTTTATTATTGCAAACGGTTATTGAGAAAACACCATGTGTGATGCATTCAATAACGCACACAGTGTCTAGGAATAAATCGTGTTAGATTAATCAACAATCACACACGACATCCTCTTGAAAAATGTTTGCATTAGGCCACCTGGGAAAATTGTGTGTGATGTACCTGCGAATAGAAACGTTTTCCTTGGACCGACTGCGTGGGATGTATATATGAATGGAAACGTTTAGCGGGGACTGACTGTGTGGGATGTACTTACGACCGGAAATGATTTTGCCTGTATAATTGTATTTTTTGAGCACTACTGTACGTATAACCGTATTTGGTCGCTCGCCAGTCGCACACGACCTCATTTTGCTGAGCATGTGTGCCAGGAGGGCATATCCCCGATGGTTTCTGGGTCGTGTGGGAAGGACCCCCCTATCCCCCACACTCACTTGGCGACGGTTCCAAATGCCGTCGTGGAAAGGGGTTAAAAACCATTTGTATAGCACCTCGCTGTACTAGTGTGGTGTCAACAATAATAACTCATGCTACCCATATCCAACTGGATATATGTGCCTAGATCTTTCCTCACCACATGATGCTTGCCAAAAGAGAAAAATAAAGAGGAATAGAGAGAGAAACTTTGATTCTTGCATGAATGTAAATACATAGAAGTAAAAGATAGGCCCTTTGTAGAGGGAAGCAGAGGTTTCCATGCGCTTTTTGTTTGTATGCTCAATCTCTTAGTGCAAAAGAACGTCACGTTATATTGTCCCTTATGATAGCAACCTTTATTATGCAGTCTGTTGCTTTTATTCTTTGCCATCACAAGTTCGTACAACGCTCAATTCTCTCTTACACTAAATGATCTAGCACTTTTAGAAGCAAATTTTATTGCCTTATTGCACCAATGAAAACTTACTTGAAGGATCTTACTCAATCCTTAGGTAGGTATGATGGACTCTTGAAAATAAGATTTGGCTTTAAGGGTTTTTGGATGCACAAGTAGTATCTCTACTTGGGGGGGGGGGAGCACCACATGTTGAAGGATCTATGACAATATAACTTCTATGTGAATATGGACAAACATAAATCATTACGTTGTATTCCTTGTCCAATGCCAACAATTTTGGAATATAATATTTTGATGGGGGCTCACAATCACAAAAGATTTCCAAGATAGTGTATTTACATGTGAATCTTCTCTTCCCTTATTAATTCTTTCATGAATTGCATCATTGACCAATGCTATGTTCGTCAATCTCCAATAAAATTTCCTACTTATACTTTTCCTTATGTGGTGTTGTAACGCCCACGATGCGGCTATATCTCCCACGTGTTGGAGCATGACTTAGAGACATAACCGCATTGTAAGCAATGTCACAAGTGAGGTAATCTTCACACAACCCATGTAATGAATAAGAAAAGAGGTACATAGTTGGCTTACAATCGCCACTTCACACTATACATGAATAAATCATTACATCACCCAGATACAATCAAGGTCCGACTACGGAACCAAAATACAAGAAGACTACCCCAAATGCTACAGATCCCCGATCGTCCCAACTGGGCTCCACTACTGATCAACTGGAAATGGAACAACATAACGAACACGATCTTCATCGAGCTCCTCCTTGAGCTCGGTTGCGTCACCTGCACAGTATCATCGGCACCTGCAACTGGTTTTGGAAGTAATCTGTGAGTCACGGGGACTCAGCAATCTCACACCCTCGCAATCAAGACTATTTAAGCTTATAGGTAGGGTAAATGGTATGAGGTGGAGCTGCAGCAAGCACTAGCATATATGGTGGCTAACATATGGAAATGAGAGTGAGAAGAGAAGGCGACGCACGGTCGAGAATCTATGATCAAGAAGAGATCCTAGACTACTTACGTTCAAGCATAACTCCAACACCGTGTTCACTTCCCGGACTCCGCCGGAAAGAGACCATCATGGCTACACACGCGGTTGATGCATTTTAATTTAGTTAAGTGTCAAATTCTCTACAACCGGACATTAACAAATTCCCATCTGCCCATAACCGCGGGCATGACTTTCAAAAGTTCATAACCCTGTAGGGGTGTCCCAACTTAGCCCATCACAAGCTCTCACGGTCAACGAAGGATAATCCTTCTCCCAGGACGGCCCGATCAGACCCAGAATCCAGGTTACAAGACATTTCGACAATGGTAAAACAAGACCACCAAAGCCGCCCGAATGTGCCGAGAAATCCCGATAGGAGCTGCACATATCTCGTTCTTAGGGCACACTCGGATGAGACATCCTATGAGTAAAACCAACCCTCAAGTTGCCCCGAGGTGGCCCCGCAGTCTACTCAGTTCGGACCAACACTTAGAGAAGCACTGGCATGGGGGGGTTAAAATAAAGATGACCCTTGAGTCTGCAGAACCCAAGGGAAGGTGATAGGTTGTTAGTGCAAATGGTAAAACCAAGGTTCGGCCTTGCTGGAGGAGTTTTATTCAAGGCAAAGTGTCAAGGGGTTCCCATTATAACCCAACCGTGTAAGGAACGCAAAATCAAGGAACATAACACCGGTATGACGGAAACTAGGGCGGCAAGAGTGGAACAAAACACCAGGCATAAGGCCCCGAGCCTTCCACCCTTTACCAAGTATATAGATGCATTAATTAAATAAGAGATATTGTGATATCCCAAACATATCCATGTTCCAAACATGGAACAACTCCATCTTCACCTGCAACTAACAACGCTATAAGAGGGGCTGAGCAAAGCGGTAACATAGCCAAACAACGTTTTGCTAGGACTGATAACCCA
The DNA here is from genome assembly GCF_056163025.1 of Triticum urartu. NCBI lineage: Eukaryota > Viridiplantae > Streptophyta > Magnoliopsida > Poales > Poaceae > Triticum > Triticum urartu. Next base: position 173,410,113 of record NC_141874.1, on the reverse strand, counting down.
CAAGTATAGGGGATCGCAACAGCTTTCGAGGGTAGAGTATTCAACCCGAATTTATTGATTCGACACAAGGGGAGCCAAAGAATATTCTCAAGTATTAGCAGCTGAGTTCTCAATTCAACCACACTTGGAAACTTAGTATCTGCAGCAAAGTGTTTAGTAGCAAAGTAATATGATAGTGGTGGTAGCGGCAACAAAAGTAAAGACAGCAAAAGTAATATTTTTGGTATTTTGTAGTGATTGTAACAGTAGGAACGGAAAAGTAAATAAGCGTAAACCAGTATATGGAAAACTCGTAGGCACCGGATCAGTGATGGATAATTATGCCGGATGCGGTTCATCATGTAACAGTCATAACATAGGGTGACACAAAACTAGCTCCAATTTGTCAATGTAATGTAGGCATGTATTCCGTATATAGTCATACGTGCTTATGGAAAAGAACTTGCATGACATCTTTTGTCCTACCCTCTCGTGGCAGCGGGGTCCTATTGGAAACTAAGGGATATTAATGCCTCCTTTCAATAGAGAACCGGAACAAAGCATTAACACATAGTGAATACATGAACTCCTCAAACTATGGTCATCACCGGGAGTGGTCCCGATTATTGTCACTTCGGGGTTGCCGGATCATAACACATAGTAGGTGACTATAGACTTGCAAGATAGGATCTAGAACTCACATATATTCATGAAAACATAATAGGTTCAGATCTGAAATCATGGCACTCGGCCCCTAGTTACAAGCATTAAGCATAGCAAATTCATAGCAACAACACTCTCTGAACATAATGGATACTAGGGATCAAACCCTAACAAAACTAACTCGATTACATGATAAATCTCATCCAGCCCATCACCGTCTAGCAAGCCTACGATGCAATTACTCACGCACGGCGGTGAGCATCATGAAATTGGTGATGGAGGATGGTTGATGTTGACGAAGGCGACGAATCCCCCTCTCCGAAGCCCCGAACGGACTCCAGATCAGCCCTCTCGAGAGGTTTTAGGGCTTGGCGGCGGCTCTGTATCGTAAAACGCGATGATTTCTTCTCCCTGATTTTTTCTCTCCAAAAGAAAATATATCGAGTTGGAGTTGGCGTCGGAGGGTTTCCAGGGGGCCCATGAGGTAGGGGGGCGCGCCCTAGGGGGGGCACCCTCGTGAGAAGGGTGTGGGCCCCCTGGTCTTCATATTTGGCGAGGATTTTTTTTATTTTTTCTAAGACCTCCCGTGGAGTTTAAGGTCATTCCGAGAATATTTGTTTTCTGCACATAAAACAACATCATGGTAATTCTGCTGAAAACAGCGTTAGTCCGGGTTAGTTCCATTCAAATCATACAAGATAGAGTCCAAAATAAGGGCAAAAGTGTTTGGAAAAGTAGATACGACGGAGACGTATCAACTCCCCCAAGCTTAAACCCTTGCTTGTCCTCAAGCAATTCAGTTGACAAACTGAAAGAAAGAAAGAAAAACTTTTACAAACTCTGTTTGCTCTTGTTGTTGTAACTATGTCAAACCAGCATTCAAGTTTTCAGCATAGATCATAACTAACCACATTTGCAATAATTCTCAGGTCTCATCATTACTCATATCAATAGCATAATCAACAAGCAAGTCATAATAATAAATCTTGGATGACAACACTTTCTCAAACGCAATCATAATATGATATAATAAGATGGTATCTCGCTAGCCCTTTCCGAGACCGCAAAACATAAATGCAGGGCACCTTTAAAGATCGAGGACTAACTAGAGATTGTAATTCATGGTAAAAGAGATCCAATCATAGTCACACCCAATATAAATTAACAGCGATGAATGCAAATGACGGTTGTGCTCTCCAGCTAGTGCTTTTTAATAAGAGGGTGATGACTCAGCATAAAAGTAAATGGATAGGCCCTTCGCAGAGGGAAGCAGGGATTTGTAGAGTAGCCAGAGCTCGGTTTTGAAATATAGATAAATTGTATTTTGAGAGGTATACTTTCATTGTCAACGTAGCAACTAAGAGATGGTGATATCTTCCATGCTAAACACATTATAGGCGGTTCCCAAATAGAATGGTAAAGTTTATACTCCCCCTCCACCAACAAGCATCAATCCATGGCTTGATCGAAACAACGAGTGCCTCCAACATACATCAGGTCCCAGGGGGAGTTTTTTTGCAATTAATTTTGATTTAGTTTGCATAAAGCATGGGACTGGCCATCCCGGTGACCAGCCATTTTCTCGTGAGTGAGGAGCGGAGTCCACTACTCTTGAGAATAACCCGCCTAACACGGAAGATAAGGACAGCCTTGGTTGATACATGAGCTATTCAAGCATACAAAACAGAATGTTTATTTGAAGGTTTAGAGTTTGGCACATACAAATTTACTTGGAACGGTAGGTAGATACCGCATATAGGAAGGTATGGTAGACTCATCTGAAATAAATTTGGGGTTTAAGGGATTGGATGCACAAGCAGTATTCCCGCTTAGTATAGGTGAAGGCTAGCAAAAGACTAGGACGCGACCAACTAGAGAGCGACAACAGCCATGTACATGCATTAAAATTAATAAACATTGGATGCAAGCATGAGTAGGATATAATCCACCATGAACATAAATATCGTGAAGGCTATGTTGATTTTGTTTCAACTACATGTGTGAACATGTGCCAAGTCAAGTCACTTAAATCATTCAAAAGAGGATACCACCCCATCATACCACATCATAATCATCTCAATAGCATGTTGGCATACAAGTTAAACCATTATAACTCATAGCTAATCAAGCATGGCACAAGCAACTATGATCTCTAATTGTCATTGCAAACATGTTTATTCATAATAAGCTGAATCAAGAACGACAGGCTCATCATATTTACAAAAACAAAAGAGGTCGAGTTCATACCAGCTTTTCTCATCTCAGTCAGTCCATCATATATCATCATAATTGCCTTTCACTTGCACGACTGAATGGTGTGAATAATAATAAGAGTGCACGTGCATTGGACTAAGTTGGAATCTGCGAGCATTCAATAAACAAGAGAAGACAAGGCAATATGGGTTCTTGGTTAAATCGACAATAATGCATATAAGGGCCACTTCAACAATTTAATTATGGTCTTCTCCTACTGACCCCCAAAGAAAAGAAAAGAAATAAAACTATTTACACGGGAAAGCTCCCAACAAGCAAAAGAAGAACGGGAAATATTTTTGGGTTTTCTTTTTAATTATTACTACTACAGCAGAAAAATAAACTACTACTAATTTTTTTGGTTTTTCTTAAGGTTTATTACACACACAAGAAGAAAGCAGGAAAAAGAAAATAAACTAGCATGGATATTACAATGAGAAAGTATGAGCACCGACATCTAGCAATGAGTGTGTGTGAACATAAATGTAATGTCGGTGAGAAATAGATACTCCCCCAAGCTTAGACTTTTGGCCTAAGTTGGTCTGTGGCCACTGCTGGCCTGGCGGATATCCATAATAATAGTTGTTGGGGTCGTACTATGATGAGGAAGGATAGTTGGGGTCATATTGATGTGCGGCGGTTATCGCCTGCTGAGCTGCAGCGTGGAGTCGGGTTGCCTCCGCTCTCCTCTCGTACTCTTCTGCCTCCTCTCTGGTAATATCATATCTTCCTTTTGTCTATGAATCAAAGAAGGCAGGAGCAGGGAGAGTAATACGGAAAACACGTCGTTTATCAAAAATTAAACGATATAAGAGAGGTGATTCAGGCCTCTCGACAAACTGGTGCGAAGCCATAGAGTTATAATCTAAATATGCAGGAGGCAACTCCATATCACCCTCACGAATGTCTATTTCAAGAAAATGAGCTAAGCAGGTTGCATAAATTCCTCCAAAGAAATCTCCATTATGTCTATTGTGATGCAACCTACGAGCTACAATGGCTCCCATATGATAGGATTGGTCTCCTAACACAGCACTCCTAAGAATGCTAAGATCAGGGACACACATGTGACATGCTTCATCCTCAGGATTTATGCATCTACCGATGAAAAGAGCAAAATAATGTATAGCAGGAAAGTGAATGCTCCCTATGGTAGCCTGCGTTATATCTCTAGATTCCCCCACAGTTATACTAGCAAGAAAGTTTCTAAATTCAGATTTAGGGGGATCTCTAACACTACTCCATGATGGAAGTTCGCAAGCAGAAGTGAAATCCTCTAAGTCCATGGTATAAGATTTATCATAAAGATCAAACATGACTGAAGGAGAATTATGCGAAGATGAATACTCAAACCTCCTCACAAATGAACTTGTGAGATCATGATACTGGGGGCATTTGTTAGCCTCCAAATCCTCAAGACCAGCATTGTGCAAATATGATTTGAATTCTTCTTTAATTCCCGCACAGTCCATAAAATTTTCCGACGGCCATTCGCAAGGCCGTACCGGAGCGTCTCTTGGTGGATCCTCGTCAGCATCGCGCATAGCAATCATGGGTCCTTGCTTCTTAGAGGAACCACCTTGGAACATCTTCCTAAACATATTGTTTTCCTCTGAAAAATTCTGAAATTTTTAGTAACTTTAAAATAAAAGTAAACCAAACTCAATAATATTGATAGTAACTACTCCTACAAGTGCCTAGAGCCTATATCAAGCATTAGAACTACATGGAACCGTATAAATTTGACATGCAAGCTCAAGAACATGGTCACCTATGCAACACAAATTTGCAAAGAATAAAGCACTAGAACAAAAACTAATTGGACCAATGGAGGAGTCACATACCAAGGAACAATCTCCCCAAGCAGTTTTGCGAGAGGTGCTTTGAGCAAGGAGATCGAAAATCACAGCAAAAGTGGCTGGAACTCGTGCTTGAGTTGGTTTTTCGGGTTTGTGTGAGATAGAGGAAGAAGATGGGTGCTGGGATAAGTGGAGGAGGGCCACCGTGGGCCCACGAGGCAGGGGGCGCGCCCTATAGGGGGGCGCCCACCACCCTCGTGGCCAGGTGGCAGCTCCTCCCGCGGTAATTTTTGCACAGTAAATTCTCAAATATTCCCGAAAAAATCATATTAAATTGTCATGGCATTCTGAGGACTTTTATTTTTGGTATATTTTTATATTGCATGGATAATCAGGAAGCAGACAGAAAAATACTATTTTTACTTTATTTAATACAAATAACAGAAAATATAAAGAGGGTACAGAAGTTTGTGCTTCTAGTTTCATCCATCTCATGCTAATAAAAGAGAATCCACTAACAAGGTTGATCAAGTCTTGTTAACAAACTCGTTCCGATAATCATGAAACCGGAGAAATTTCGAATAACACTAAGTTACCTCAACGGAGATATGCACATCCCCAATAATAAGAATATCATATTTCTTCTTGACAGTAGGAAGAGGAAATTCAAAACCTCCAAATATAATTGATGGAATTTTTCCAATAGAGTTGATACTATGAACTTGAGGTTGTTTCCTCGGAAAGTGTACCGTATGCTCATTACCATTAACATGAAAAGTGACATTGCCTTTGTTGCAATCAATAATAGCCCCTGCAGTATTAAGAAAAGGTCTTCCAAGAATAATAGACATACTATCATCCTCAGGAATATCAAGAATAACAAAGTCCGTTAAAATAGTAACGTTCGCAACCACAATAGGTACATCCTCACAAATACCAACAGGTATAGCAGTTGATTTATCAGCCATTTGCAAAGATATTTTAGTAGGGGTCAGCTTATTCAAGTCAAGTCTACGATATAAAGAGAGAGGCATAACACTAACACCGGCTCCAAGATCACATAAAGCGGTTTTAATGTAATTTCTTTTAATGGAGCAAGGTATAGTAGGTACTCCGGGGTCTCCAAGTTTCTTTGGTATTCCACCCTTAAAAGTATAATAAGCAAGCATGGTGGAAATCTCAGCTTCCGGTATCTTTCTTTTATTAGTAATGATATCTTTCATATATTTAGCATAAGGATTTGTTTTGAGCACATCAGTTAATCTCATACACAAAAAGATAGGCCTAATCATTTCCGCAAAGCGCTCAAAACCCTCATCATCCTTTTTCTTGGATGGTTTTGGAGGAAAAGGCATGGGTTTCTGAACCCAAGGTTCCCTTTCTTTACCATGTTTCCTAGCAACAAAGTCTCTTTTATCATAACGTTGATTCTTTGATTGTGGGTTATCAAGATCAACAGCAGGTTCAACTTCTACATCATTATCATTACTAGGTTGAGCATCATCATGAACATCATCATTAATATTTTTACTAGGTTCATGTTCATTACCATGTTGTGTTTCAGCATCAGACATAGATATATCATTTGGATTATCAGGTGGTTCAGCAATAGGTTCACTAAAAGTTTGCACAGTTCTATCATTTTTCTTCTTCTTCTTTTTAGAAGAACTGGGAACATCAATATTATTTCTTTGAGAATCTTGCTCGATTCTCTTAGGGTGGCCTTCAGGATACAAAGGTTCCTGAGTCATTCTACCAGTTCTAGTAGCCACTCTAACAGCATAATCATTTTTCTTACTATTCATTTCATCAAGCACTTCTTTTTGATCCTTAAGTACTTTTTCTACTTGAGTGGTAACCATAGAAGCATGTTTTCTAATAAGTTTAAGTTCACCTTTAATATCAGCCATATAATCACCCAAGCATCTAATAATATAAGCATTTTCTTTTAATTGTCTACCAAAATAAGCATTGAAGTTGTCTTGCTTAAACATAAAGTTATCAAACTCATCCAAGCACTGACTAGCAATTTTAGTAGGAGGGACTTCAGCTTTATCATATCTATAGAGAGAATTTACCTTTACTACCTGTGTCGGGATATCGGGATCAGGAGGTTCTTTAGTAAATAAATAATTAAGATCATATGTTTCTTCAACAGGCGGTATATTAAGACCATGTATTTCTTCAATAGGAGGTAAATTCTTAACGTCTTTAGCTTTAATACCTTTTTATTTCATAGATTTCTTTGCCTCTTGCATATCTTCGGGACTGAGAAATAGAATACCTCTCTTCTTCGGAGTTGGTTTAGGAATAGGCTCAGTAATTGGAGCAGGAGTTGGCTCAGGAGCTGGCTCAGGAGGTGCCCAATTACTTTCATTTGTCAACATATTATTCAATAGAATTTCAGCTTCATCTGGTGTTCTTTCCCTGAAAAGAGAACCAGCACAACTATCCAGGTAATCTCTGGAAGCATCGGTTAGTCCATTATAAAAGATATAAAGTATTTCGGGTTTCTTAAGAGGATGATCAGGCAAAGCATTAAGTAACTTGAGAAGCCTCCCCCAAGCTTGTGGGAGACTCTCTTCTTTAATTTGCACAAAGTTGTATATTTCCCTCAAAGCAGCTTGTTTCTTATGAGCAGGAAAATATTTAGCAGAGAAGTAATAAATCATATCCTGGGGACTACGTACACAACCAGGATCAAGAGAATTAAACCATATCTTAGCATCACCCTTTAATGAGAACGAAAATATTTTGAGTAAACAGAGGTAACGTGATCTCTCATTATTAGTGAACATGGCAGCTATATCATTTAACTTAGTAAGATGTGCCACAACAGTTTCAGATTCATAGCCATAAAATGGATCAGATTCAACCAAAGTAATTATATCAGGATCAACAAAGAATTCATAATACTTATCAGGAACACATATAGGTCAAGTAGCAAAAGCAGGGTCGGGTTTCATTCTATCTCTAAGTGATTCTTTGTTCCATTTAATTAATAACCTCTTAAGCTCATATCTATCTTTGCAAGCTAAAATAGCTAAAGAAGCATCTTGATCAAATAAATAACCCTCAGGAATAACAAGTGATTCTTCATCATCACTTTCATCTTCATAATCAGATTCAATATTTTCAATCTCTCTCGCCCTAGCTAGTCGTTCTTCTAGAAAATCACTAAGTGGCATAGTAGTATTAGGCATAGAGGTAGTTTCATCATAAGTATCATGCACAGCAGAAGTGGCGTCATCAATAACATGCGACATATCGGAACAAATAGCAGAAGTAGGTGTAGGTGTCGCAAACTTACTCATAACAGAAGGTGAATCAAGTGTAGAGCTAGATGGCAGTTCCTTACCTCCCCTCATAGTTGAGGGATAGATCTTGGTTTTTGGATCTCTCAAGTTCTTCATAGTGTCCAGCAGATATAAATCCCAAGTGACTCAAAGAATAGAGCTATGCTCCCCGGCAACGGCGCCAGAAAAATGTCTTGCTAACCCACAAGTATAGGGGATCGCAACAACTTTCGAGGGTAGAGTATTCAACCCAAATTTATTGATTCGACACAAGGGGAGCCAAAGAATATTCTCAAGTATTAGCAGCTGAGTTGTCAATTCAACCACACCTGGAAACTTAGTATCTGCAGCGAAGTGTTTAGTAGCAAAGTAATATGATAGTGGTGGTAGCGGCAACAAAAGTAAAGACAGCAAAAGTAATATTTTTGGTATTTTGTAGTGATTGTAACAGTAGCAACGGAAAAGTACATAAGCATAAACCAGTATATGGAAAACTCGTAGGCACCGGATCAGTGATGGATAATTATGTCGGATGCGGTTCATCATGTAACAGTCATAACATAGGGTGACATAGAACTAGCTCCAATTCGTCAATGTAATGTAGGCATGTATTCCGTATATAGTCATACGTGCTTATGGAAAAGAACTTGCATGACATCTTTTGTCCTACCCTCCCGTGGCAGCGGGGTCCTATTGGAAACTAAGGGATATTAAGGCCTCCTTTTAATAGAGAACCGGAACAAAGCATTAGCACATAGTGAATACATGAACTCCTCAAACTATGGTCATCACCGGGAGTGGTCCCGATTATTGTCACTCCGGGGTTGCCGGATCGTAACACATAGTAGGTGACTATAGACTTGCAAGATAGACTCTAGAACTCACATATATTCATGAAAACATAATAGGTTCAGATCTGAAATCATGGCACTCGGGCCCTAGTGACAAGCATTAAGCATAGCAAAGTCATAGCAACATCAATCTCAGAACATAATGGATACTAGGGATCAAACCCTAACAAAACTAACTCGATTACATGATAAATCTCATCCAACCCATCACCATCCAGCAAGCCTATGATGCAATTACTCTCGCACGGCGGTGAGCATCATGAAATTGGTGATGGAGGATGGTTGATGATGACGACGGCGATGAATAACCCCTCTCCGGAGCCCCGAACGGACTCCAGATCAGCCTTCACGAGGGGTTTTAGGGCTTGGCGGCGGCTCCGTATCGTAAAACGCGATGCTTTCTTCTCCCTGATTTTTTCTCTCCGAAAGCAAATATATAGAGTTGGAGTTGGCGTCGGAGGGTTTCTAGGGGGCCCACGAGGTAGGGGCGTGCCCTAGGGGGGAGGCGCCCCCCACCCTCATGAGAAGGGTGTGGGCCCCTGGTCTTCATATTTGGCAAGGATTTTTTATTATTTTTTCTAAGACCTCCCGTGGAGTTTCAGGTCATTCTGAGAATATTTGGATTCTGCACATAAAACAACATCATGGTAATTCTGCTGAAAACAGCGTCAGTCCGGCTTAGTTCCATTCAAATCATACATCCGGGTTAGTTCCATTCAAATCATACAAGATAGTGTCCAAAACAAGGGCAAAAGTGTTTGGAAAAGTAGATACGACGGAGATGTATCAAGGACAAGGTGGGTTAGAGGCTTGACATGGCAACATGGGAGGCATGATATAGCAAGTGGTAGGTATCGCAGCATAGGCATAGCAATAGAGCGAGCAACTAGCAAGCAAAGATAGAAGTGATTTCGAGGGTATGGTCATCTTGCCTGCAAAGTTCTCCGAGAAGACGAAAAGCTTGATCCTTGTAAACGTACTCAACGGGTCCTCGATCACGTACTCGTCTCCCGGCTGTACCCAAAGCAAGAACACAAGCAAAGGGAGACACAATCAACCACGGTGCAATGCACAAGCAACATGATGAAAAACATGGCATGATATGCGGGACGTGATATGCGATGCATATGCATGTTTCGGAAAGGAAATATTGAACCTGGCCTCAACTTGGAAAACCAAGAGTGCCACTGGAAAGAGGAGTTGATTTCGGTCGAAAATCGATATAAAGATCACCGGAATCGGACGCACGGTTAGCAAATGACAAGCAAAACAAATATGGCACCGATCTGCGATTAACAGCACGAGGCCATCTAAATCCGTCAAGAACAACAAGCTACTGCACTCTAACATAGCAACAAAATACATGGCAGGGATCCACTCAAGATGCTTGACAAAAGATGAACACTGAGCTACGGCTAATTCACTCAATAGCAGGTTCAAACAAGCATGGCAAAAGTGCAAAAGATAATAGGTTACAGACATAGTGAAAACATGTCAGGAATTTAACATCAGGAAGCAATGTTTAGAGCAAGATAACAACATGCTACAGGAACATATCATGGCAAAGCAAGGCATGGCATGAAGCTACTAAAAGCATACAACAAAAGTCCCTTACTGACCATAAGCCAAAAGGGATCAGAAAATACAATGGCACCCATGTAAACATAGCAAGTTACGTTAACAGATTCAGACTTAGAAGAAAACTGGAACATGGCAAAACAGATATTAAGTAGGCATGTTTATGAGCCCGATGCACTCACCACAAGGCATTGCATGACAAACTAAGCATACACCCAGCAAGTAGACATGGCATAGAAGCTAGACATGGCAAGAACAACTTCATAGCATGCAAGGATAAACTAAAACAACCTCGGCAAAATTAATTAACATGTAAACAATCTGCCAAGAACATTCTATAGCAAAAGTAGAGCTCGATTGAGTCAAGCTAAGGTGCTCCACAAGTGCAAACAAAGACATGGATGGATAGAGCACAACAATATCTTCAAAACATCCTTACTGATCATGCTCAAAAGAGGCATGGATCACTCTGTAGCAACATGAATACATGGCATAAAAATATTAACAGGGCAAAGACTTAGAAGATTTCTATGTCCCTGAAATCAGCAACATTACGAGGGCTACTTTGCATGCTTGTGCTAGTCACCACAGAGATCACAAAAATACATGGCATACACCCCTGTAAAGATGGCATGGCATACTTCAAAACACATGTAGGGCTCAAGTTCATAGGAGGCACACATTAATCATGGCAAAAATGACAAATGACCAATTACTGATAAGAATCTGAAACTAATATTAACTAGCACTCTTGCAACAGCATGTAGGGCAACAAGATGAACTCAAATGAACATGGTGCAATGGAATGAAATGAATTACTCGTCGAGGCGAACAATTCGATATGCTACACGCTCGAAACGGAGCCACGGTGATGAAGTTATGATGCGATGAATATGGCATGAAAATATGCACACCTGGGGACTTAGTCGAAATTAGACCTCGCGAAAACTGGACGGAGAAGACCCGGGACAGAGGGATCCGGGCGCAGAGAGGCGTTTGGTTGGCGGGATGGGTGGATCTAGTCCCGCTTCGTCTCCGGCGAGGCGTGGTTCTCCAGGGAGCTCAAGGAAGTCCGGCGAAGTCGAAGATGGCCGGAGTTGACGGATCCGGGCCGGATCTCGACGAGGGCGGCGCGGTGAGGTAGCTGCCGGCTTGAGCGACGAGAGTGGCGCGGGCTGCGGTCAAGGTGGCCTGTGGCGGCGCTTGGGAGGCAAGGCAGCGGCACCATGGCTGCGGGCGGCGGGGAACGGGCTCCGCGGCGGAGCGGCGGGGCGCGCGAGCTGCGGCGGTGCTCGGGAGTGGCCGGGGCGAGGCACGAAGGCGGCGTGGCGGTTGTAGGCGGCACGGTGGTGCGGAGCCGGGGCGGCGACGTGGTGGCGGAGAAGCTCCGGCGATGCGGCCGGCGAAGTCCGGCGAAGTCCCGGCGAGCAGGCGCGGGCGACGGCGCGCTGAGGCGCGGGCCGAACGGGCGGACGGTGGCGGCGCGAGCTCGCGCCGGCCCGATCCGGGTCCCGCGGGCCGCGCGCTGGAGCAGAGAGAGGCGGTGACAGGTGGCTCGCCGTAGTTTGGTGAGGCGGCGGCGGAGCTGACGTGGCACGCCATCATTGGTTGGAGTGAGGTGTCCGGCGGACATGTCCGGCGTGGTTGGACATGTCCGGCGGCGCGAGGAGGAAGACACTAGGGTTTCGTCCGCGAATTTTGGAGGGGACCACATATATATAGGTAGAGGGAGCTAGGAGAGTCCAAATGAGGTGCGGTTTTCGGCCACGCGATCGTGATGAACGTACGAGATGATAGAGGGGTTTTAAGTGGGTTTTGGGCCACTTTGGAGGGGTGTTGGGCTGCAACACACACGAGGCCTTTACGGTTCCTTGGTTAACCGTTGGAGTATCAAACGAAGTCCAAATGGCACGAAACTTGACAGGCAGTCTACCGGTAGTAAAACAAGGCCACTTGGCAAGTCTCGGTGCAATCCGAGAACGTTTAATACCCGCACACGAAAAGAGGCAAAAGGAGACACCGGAGGACATAGGAGCGCCGGAATGCAAAACGGACAACGGGGAAAATGCTCGGATGCATGAGACGAACATGTATGCAAATGAAATACACATGATGACATGATATGAAATGCATGACATGCAAGCAAATGACAAGACAACAACAACGAATGAATGGAAGACACCTGGCACATCGGTCTCGGGGGTTTACAACACTCCACCACTATGAGAGGATCTCGTCCAGAGATCTAGAATGGCACCGGAGGGACAACGGAAGAGGACGATAAGCGGTAGAACTAAGTTGCTTCTTTGACCAATAAGTGAAACCAAAAAAACCTTGAGATGTTGAACAAATTGGACGGAAGAAAACAACGAAGATGCACAAAGTTGAAAACACTCCGATAGAAACGAGGAACAAGAACAAATTCAGACAGCACTCCGGTTGAAAGAGATGAAAGACTTGGTAAAATGAAAGAACTTGAGCAGCGGGCACACACTCTGGTTAAAAGGATAAGCATGAAAAGATCATGATCTTCATAATTCGAGATGATGACTGAAAAGAGCAACATCACAAAGCCTCCGGAAGAAAGAATAGAAGATAGATAATTGAAATAAAAGAATGGAGAAGAAAATGCCAACCTCTGCCACAAAAGAGCTTGAAAATGCATCCTTAGGACAAGGGTCGAACGGAGTTGTTGAAAAAAAAACCAACAACGAAATGAGTAAGCTTGTAGTGGGCTTATGGAGAACATCTCAAAACTATGAGGTAAAATTCTGCCACTAACGAAAAACAATAGATTGGATTGCTATCAACAAGGAGACGAGAAGCTTATTTCACCGGGAGGATAAATGAAGAACTTGGGTCATTTATGAGCACCACAATTAGCAACAATCCTTAGGGAAGGCTTTAGGTGAAATATAACCCAAGATATCTCGAATGAAGAGATTGGTGGATTTAAAATACCTCATTCTTAACAACATGTGAACCATGAAACATGAACTCAAATTATCAAGAATGACATAATACCACCTCCAATGATACGGTAGAAAGGATTGCACTTCGGAATGCGAGATGAAGAATGCTTGAGCTCCTCTGAAAAGAATCTCAAAGAACACTTCGTGACGGAATTAAATCCTTGATGACCCATCATGTAGAGCCTCCATGAAGAACTCCGATACCAAAAAGGATGATCAAGACGGAAGGAAAAGAAGTTGAAAACACGAGGTGAAGCCTTGCAATGGTTGGATGAAGCTTTGAAATGATATAACCGAGAAAACTTAGAACTCCGGAAAGAAAAGATAAAGCATCTCGAACCGAGAATGAGATATGATGAACCACTCCGGAAAGAAGAAATTGAATTTACTCCATGAAACAAGAATAAGAATTACATAGTCTAAAATTCTCTGCAATATGTATTGTAGATCAAATGGCCCACGCTAATGTTGCCCTCAACTTCAACGCATTCCTAGAGAAAACCAAGCTAAAAGACGATGTCAGCAACTACACGGACTGGGTCCGTAACCTGAGGATTATCCTCATAGCTGCCAGGAAAGCATATGTCCTTAATGCACCGCTAGGTAAAGGACCTGTTTTCCCAGCAGAACAAGACGTTATGAACGCCTGGCAGACGCGTAGTGATGATTACTCCCTGGTTCAGTACGGCATGCTTTACAGCTTAGAACCAGGGCTCCAAAAGCGTTTTGAGCAACACGGAGCATATGAGATGTTCCAAGAGCTAAAAATGGTTTTCCAAGCTCATGCCCGGGTCGAGAGATATGAAGTCTCCGACAAGTTCTACAGTTGTAAGATGGAGGAAAATAGTTTCGTCAGCGAGCACATACTAAAAATGTCTGGGTTGCACAACCGCTTGTCTCAGCTGGGAGTTAACCTCCCGGATGATGCGGTCGTTGACAGAATCCTTCAGTCACTCCCACCTAGCTACAAGAGCTTTGTGATAAACTTCAATATGAAGGGGATGGAAAAGACCATTCCTGAGGTATATTCAATGTTGAAATCAGCGGAGGTGGAAATCAAAAAGGAACATCAAGTATTGATGGTGAATAAAACCACTAAGTTCAAGAAAGGCAAGGGTAAAAAGAACTTCAAGAAGGACGGCAAGGGAGTTGCCGCGCCCGGTAAGCAAGCTGCCGGGAAGAAGACAAAGAATGGACCCAAGCCTGAGACTGAGTGCTTTTATTGCAAGGGAAACGGTCACTGGAAGCGGAACTGCCCCAAGTACTTAGTGGATAAGAAGGCCGGCAATGTCAAAGGTATATGTGATATACATGTTATTGATGTGTACCTAACCAGCACTTGTAGTACCTCCTGGGTATTTGATACCGGTGCGGTTGCTCATATTTGTAACTCAAAACAGGAGCTGTGGAATAAACGGAGACTGGCGAAGGACAAGGTGACGATGCGCGTCGGGAATGGTTCCAAGGTCGATGTGATCGCCGTCGGCACGCTACCTCTACATTTACCTACAGGATTAGTTTTAAACCTCAATAATTGTTATTTAGTATCAGCTTTGAGCATGAACATTATATCTGGATCTCGTTTAATGTGAGATGGCTACTCATTTAAATCTGAGAATAATGGTAGTTCTATTTATATGAGAGACATGTTTTATGGTCATGCCCCGCCGGTCAATGGTTTATTCTTATTTAATCTTGAACGTGATGTTACACATATTCATAGTGTGAATGCCAAAAGATGTAAGGTTGATAATGATAGTCCCACATACTTGTGGCACTGGTGCCTTGGTCACATTGGTTTCAAACGCATGAAGAAACTCCATGCAGATGGAATTTTTGGAGTCTCCTGATTATGAATCATTTGACACGTGCGGACCATGCCTCATGGGAAAAATGACCAAGACTCCGTTCTCTGGAACAAGGGAGCGAGGAACCAACTTATTGGAAATCATACATACTGATGTGTGCGGTCCAATGAGTGTTGAGGCTCGCGGAGGCTATTGTTATGTTCTCACACTCACTGATGACTTGAGTAGATATGGGTATGTCTAATTAATGAAACACAAGTCTGAGACCTTTGAAAAGTTCAAGGAATTTCAGAGTGAGGTTGAGAATCAACGTGACAGGAAAATCAAGTTCTTACGATCAGATCGTGGGGGAGAATATTTGAGTCACGAATTTGGCACACACTTAAGGAAATGCGGAATTGTTTCACAACTCGCGCCGCCTGGAAAACCTTAGCATAACGGTGTGTCTGAATATCGTAATCGCACTCTATTGGATATGGTACAATCTATGACGTCTCTTACCGATCCACCGCTGTCATTTTGGGGTTATGCTATAGAGACTGCTGCATTCACTTTAACTAGGACTCCGTCGAAATCCGTTGAGACGACACCGTATGAATTGTGGTTTGGTAAGAACCCTAAGCTGTCGTTTCTAAAAGATGGGGATGCGATGCTTATGTCAAGAAACTTCAACCTGAAAAGCTCGAACCCAAATCGGAAAATGCGTCTTCATAGGATACCCTAAGGAAACTATTGGGTATACCTTCTACCTTAGATCCGAAGGCAAGATCTTTGTTGCCAAGAATGGATCCTTTCTAGAGAAAGAGTTTCTCCTGAAAGAAGTAAGTGGGAGGAAAGTAGAACTTGATGAAGTATTGCCTCTTGAACCAGAGAGTGGCGCAGCTCAAGAAAATGTTTCTTAGGTGCCTGCACCGACTAGAGAGGAAGTTAATGATGACGATCATGAAACTTCAGATCAAGTTGCTACTGAACTTCGTAGGTCCACAAGGACATGTTCCGCACCAGAGTGGTATGGCAACCCTGTCCTGGAAATCATGTTGTTAGACAATGGTGAACCTTCGAACTATGAAGAAGCAATGGCGGGCCCAGATTTCGAGAAATGGCTGGAAGCCATGAAATGTGAGATAGGATCCATGTATGAAAACGAAGTATGGACTTTGACTGACTTGCCCGATGCTCGGCGAGCCATAGAAAATAAATGGATGTTTAAGATGAAGACATACGCGGATGGTAATGTGACCATCTATAAGGCTCGTCTTGTCGCTAAAGGTTATCGAAAAGTTCAAGGGGTTGACTACGATGAGACTTTCTCACCCGTAGCGAAGCTGAAGTCCACCCGAATCATGTTAGAAATTGCCGCATTCTATGATTATGAGATATGGCAAATGGACATCAAAACGGCATTCCTTAATGGTTTCCTTAAGGAAGAATTGTATATGATGCAGCCAGAAGGTTTTGTCGATCCTAAGAATGCTGACAAGGTGTGCAAGCTCCAACGCTCAATCTATGGCCTGGTGCAAGCATCTCGGAGTTGGAACATTCGATTTGATGAGATGATCAAAGCGTTTGGGTTTACGCAGACTTATGGAGAAGCTTGTGTTTACAAGAAAGTGAGTGGGAGCTCTGTAGCATTTCTCATATTATATGTGGATGGCATACTATTGATGAGAAATGATATAGAATTCTTGGAAAGCATAAAGGCCTACTTGAACAAGTGTTTTTCAATGAAGGATCTTGGAGAAGCTGCTTATATATTAGGCATCAAGATCTATAGAGATAGATCGAGACGCCTCATTGGTCTTTCACAAAGTACGTACCTTGACAAGATATTGAAGAAGTTTAGTATGGATCAGTCCAAGAAGGGGTTCTTGCCTGTATTGCAAGGTATGAGATTGAGCACGGCTCAATGCCCGACCACGGCAGAAGATAGAGAAAATATGGGTGTCGTCCCCTATGCCTCGGCCATAGGGTCTATTATGTATGCCATGCTGTGTACCAGACCTGATGTAAACCTTGCCGTAAGTTTGGTAGGAAGGTACCAAAGTAATCTCGGCATGGAACATTGGACAACGGTCAAGAATATCCTGAAGTACCTGAAAAGGACTAAGGATATGTTTCTCGTTTATGGAGGTGACGAAGAGCTCGTCGTAAAGGGTTACGTCGATGCTAGCTTCAACACAGATCTCGATGACTCCAAGTCACAAACCGGATACTTGTATATTTTGAATGGTGGGGCAGTCAGCTGGTGTAGTTGCAAGCAAAGTGTCGTGGAGGGATCTACATGTGAAGCGGAGTACATGGCAGCCTCGGAGGCAGCACAAGAAGCAATCTGGATGAAGGAGTTCATTACCGACCTAGGAGTTATTCCCAATGCGTCGGGCCCGATGACTCTCTTCTGTGACAACACTGGAGCTATTGCCCTTGCCAAGGAGACCAGGTTTCACAGGAAGACCAGGCATATCAAGCGTCGCTTCAAATCCATTCATGAAAATGTTCAAAATGGAGACATATATATTTGTAAAGTGCAAAAGGACCTGAATGTCGCAGATCCGTTGACTAAACCTCTTCCTTGAGCAAAACATGGTCAACACCAGAACTCTATGGGTGTTCGATTCATCACAACGTAACTAGATTATTGACTCTAGTGCAAGTGGGAGACTGTTGGAAATATGCCCTAGAGGCGATAATAAAATGGTTATTATTATATTTCCTTGTTCATGTTAATTTTCTATTGTTCATGCTATAATTGTATTATTTGGAAATCGTGATACATGTGTGAATACATAGACCACAACATGTCCCTAGTGAGCCTCTAGTTGACTAGCTCATTGATCAACAGATGGTCATGGTTTCCTGACTATAGACATTGGATGTCATTGATAACGGGATCACATCATTAAGGGAAAGATGTGATGGACAAGACCCAATCCTAAGCATAGCACAAGATCGTGTAGTTCGTCTGCTAGAGCTTTTCTAATGTCAAGTATCTTTTCCATAGACCATGAGATTGTGCAACTCCCGGATACTGTAGGAATACTTTGGGTGTGCCAAACGTCACAATGTAACTGGGTGGCTATAAAGGTGCACTACGGGTATCTCCGAAAGTGTCTGTTGGGTTGGCACGAATCGAGACTAGGATTTGTCACTCTGTATGACGGAGAGGTATCTCTGGGCCCACGTGGTAAGACATCATTGTAATGAGCTCAATGTGACTAAAGGGTTGGTCATGGGATTATGTGTTACAGAACGAGTAAAGTGACTTGCCGGTAACGAGATTGAACGAGGTATTGGGATACCGACGATCGAATCTCGGGCAAGTAACGTACTGATTGACAAAGGGAATTGTATACGGGATTGCTTGAATCCTCAACATCGTGGTTCATCCGATGAGATCATCGTGGAACATGTGGGAGCCAACATGGGTATCCAGATCCCGCTGTTGGTTAATTGCCGGAGAGTTGTCTCGGTCATGTTTGCATGGTTCCTGAACCCGTAGGGTCTACACACTTAAGGTTCGATGAAGCTAGGGTTATTAGGAAGATTTGTATGTGATTACCGAATGTTGTTCGGAGTCCCGGATGAGATCCCAGACGTCACGAGGAGTTCCAGAATAGTCCAGAGATGAAGATTTATATATGGGAAGTCATCATACGGTTACCGGAAATACTCGGGGGTATGCCGGTATTGTACCGGGACCACCGGAGGGGTTCTGGGGGTCCACCGGGAGGGTCCACCTGCCCCGGAGGTCCTTATGGGCTGTAGGTGGAAGGGAACCAGCCCCTAGTGGGCTGGGCGCCATCCCACACTAGGGCCCATGCGCCTAGGGTTTGGGGGGAACCCTAAAGGTGGGGGGTGCCACCCTTGCTTGGGGGGCAAGCCCCCTCCCGGTTGGCCGCCGCCCCCCTCTAGATCTGATCTAGAGGGGCCGGCCCCCTTCCCCCTTGTCCCTATAAATAGAGGGGCGAGGGGAGGTCTGCAGCAACACATCCAAGGCGCAGCCCCTCCCCTCCCCAACACCTCTCCTCCTCCGCGTGAACTGGTGAAGCCCTGCCGGAGAACTGCCACTCCATCACCACCACGCCGTCGTGCTGCTGTTGGAGCCTTCTTCCTCAACCTCTCGCTCCTCCTTGCTGGATCAAGGCGCAGGAGACGTTATTGGTCTGCACATGTGTTGAACGCGGAGGCGCCGTTGTTCAGTGCTTAGATCGGATTCGGCCGCAATCTGAATCGCTACGTGTACGACTCCTCCAACCGCGTTCTTGCAACGCTTCCGACTCGCGATCTTCAAGGGTATGAAGATGCACTCCCTTCTCTCTCGTTGGTAGTTACTCCATAGATTGATCTTGGTGATGCGTAGAAAATTTTTAATTTTTGCAACGATCCCCAATAGGTATGTATTCCGTAAATAGTCATACGTGCTTTATTAAAAGAACTTGCATGTCATCTTTTGTCCTACCCTCCCGTGGCAGCGGGGTCCATATTGGAAACTAAGGGATATTAAGGCCTCCTTTTAATAGAGAACCGGAACAAAGCATTAACACATAGTGAATACATGAACTCCTCAAACTATGGTCGTCACCAGGAGTGGGCCCGGTTGTTGTCACTCCGGGGTAGCTAGATCATAACACGTAGCAGGTGACTATAACTTGCAAGATCGGATCTAGAACATGGATATAATGATGATAACATAAATGGTTTAGATCTGAAATCATGGCACCCGGGCCCGAAGTTATAAGCATTAAGCATGGCAAAGTCATAGCAACATCAATCTAAGAACATAGTGGACACTAGGGATCAAGCCCCAACAAAACTAACTCGATTACATGATGAATCCCATCCAACTCCTCACTGAGCAGTGAGCCTACGAAGGAATTACTCACTCCCGGTGGGGAGCATCATGGAATTAGTGATGGAGATTGGTTGGTGATGACGAAGAATGAAGATCCCCCTCTCCGGAGACCCAAACGGACTCTAGATCTGCCCTCCCGAGGAAGAACAGGGCTTGGCGGCAGCTCCGTCTCGTGGATCGCAATAATTCTTTCTCCCTGATTTTTTTCTCCAAAAATATGAATTTATAGAGTTGGTTTTAGGGTCAGTCGGGCCACCAGGTGGGGACTCCCGGTCCCGAACACAAAAATGCAAATAATTAAACAAAACTCCACTGGGACTGTTGTTGGTTTGGACGACACCCATTGTTTCGGACAAGCCATGGAATGTGATTGTTGGTGGAGGGGGAGTAAAACTTTACTTTATCGCTTGGGAACCGCCACTAGTGTGCTTAGCATGGAAGATATTGATAACTGATGGTCATGAAGTAAATGAGAAGAGTGCATGTCTCAAAATATCATTTACCTAAGTTTTAAAACTTGAGCTCTGGCACCTCTGCAAATCTATTTACTTTTATGTTGTGTCATCACCTTCTAAAACAAGCGCCAGAACCTGAGAGCACAACTGTCATGACTTATGCATTGTGTCTAGCTAATGTTGGGTGCATCATGACTCGATCTTTTCTACCATGAATTACAATGTCTAGTCGCTGCTTGGACTTTGGAGGTGCTTTGCATTTATGTTTTGCGGTCTCATAAAGGGCTAGCGAGATACCACTATTGTCATATTATATCATTGTTGTTTTGACAATGTGCTGCCATTTGAGATACCTTATTATTGCTCGCTAGCTGATTATGTCATTGATATGAGTTAATATAATCTTTAAGAGTTATTGTTGGCATGGTTAGTTATAATGTTGGCTGAAAACCTGGGTGTTGTTTAGGCTTATTTATGCAAACAAGAGCAAAAGAGTTCGTAAAAGTGTTTCTTTTTCACTTTCAGTTTATCAACTGAATTGCTCGAGGACAAGAAAAGGTTTAAGATTGGGGGAGTTCGTACGTCTCCAACGTATCTACTTTTCCTAATGCTTTTCCTCTTGTTTTGGACTCTAATTTGCATGATTTGAATGAAACTAACCCCAGACTGACGTTGTTTTCAGCACAACTAACATGGTGTTGTTTTTGTGTAGAAATAAAATTTCTCAAAATGGAACAAAACTTTGCAAGGATTTTTTATATTAATACTAAGAATTTCTGAAGCCAAGATCCACTAGAGAGGGGCACCTGGGTGGGCACAACCCACCAGGGCGCGCCCCCTCTCCTGGCGTGCCTAGGTGGTTTGTGCCCACCTGGTGGCCCCTCAGACCCTAAAACTAACGCTATAAAATCCTATTTTTCCAGAAAAATATCAGGGAGGAAGAATTATCGCAATCCACGAGACGGAGCCACCGTCAACTCTTGTTCTTCATCGGGAGGCCAGATCTGGAGTCCGTTTGGGGCTTCGGTGAGGGGGATCTTCGTTCTTCGTCATCACCAACCCTTCTCCATCGCCAATTCCATGATTCTCCCCATCGGGAGTGAGTAATTCCTTCGTAGGCTCGCTGGACGGTGAGGAGTTGGATGAGATTCATCATGTAATCGAGTTAATTTTGTTAGGGCTTGATCCCAAGTATCCACTATGTTCTAAGATTGGTGTTCCTGTGACTTTGCCATGCTTAATGCTTGTCACTTCGGGCCCAGGTGCCCTGATTTGAGATCTGAACTGTTTATGTTATCACCATTATATCCATGTTCTAGATCCGATCTTGCAAGTTATAGTCACCTACTATGTGTTATGATCCAGCAACCCCGGAGTGACAGAAACCGGGACTTCTCCCGGTGAAGACCATAGTTTGAGGAGTTCATGTATTCACTATGTTTTAATGCGTTGTTCTGGTTCTCTATTAAAAGGAGGCATTAATACCCCTTAGTTTCCAATATGGACCCCACTGCCATGGGAGGCTAGGACAAAAGATGTCATGCAAGTTCTTTCCATAAGCACGTACGACTATTTACGAAATACATGCCTACATTATATTGATGAACTGGAGCTAGTGTCGTATCACCCTAGGCTATAACTGTCTCTGATGAATATCATCCAACAAGTCATCGATCCAATGCCTACGAATTTATCTTATATTGTTCCTGCTAAGTTACTACTGCTATCATCACAGTTACACTTGCTACAAAACTGCTATCACTGTTACCGTTACTGTTACTGCTGTCACTACTATCAAAACTATCATATTACTTTGCTACTGATTACTTGCTGCAGATAATTAATCTCCAGGTGTGGTTGAATTGACAACTCAGCTGCTAATACCTTCAAATATTCTTTGGCTCCCCTTGTGTCGAATCTATAAATTTGGGTTGAATACTGTACCCTCGAAAACTGTTACGATGCCCTATACTTGTGGGTTATCAAGTTGCGAGTGTGACAGAAGCTTAAACCCCAGTTTATGTGCTATTCCGTAAGGGACCGATTGGATCCAAAAGTTTAATGCTATGGTCAGAATTTATTCTTAATACTTTTCTCCTAGTTGTGGATGCTTGTGGGAGGGTTAAACATAAGTAGGAGGTTTGTTCAAGTAAGAACAACACCTAAGCACCGGTCCACCCACATATCAAATTATCAAAGTACCGAACACGAATCAAACCAACATGGTGAAAGTGACTAGATGAAAATCCCGTGTACCCTCAAGAACGCTTTGCTCATCATAAGAGACCGTTTTGGCCTGTCCTTTGCCTCAAAAGGATTGGGCTACCTTGCTGCACTTTTATTGCTACTATCGTTACTTGCTCGTTACAAACTATCTTGCTATCAAACTACTCTGCTACTTACAACTTCAGCACTTGTAGACATTACCTTGATGAAAACCACTTGTCATTTTCTTCTTCTCCTCGTTGGATTCGACAATTCTACTTATCGAAAAAAGCTACAATTGATCCCCTATACTTGTGGGTCATCATTTCGTTCCCAAAGGTGGCACGTTCCCTACCGAAACCATCATGCTTGTTGTGAGAAGCTTATACCCAAACCTGCCCCAAATGGGACAATTTTTTTCCATGGCATGTTGATGCCGCTCCATGATAGCATGCCAAGTTTCATGAATTTCAAATTCAATCCCATTTCTTACATGGGACCTAAGCATGCACCAAAGGACACAGATTTGATTTTTCAACCAATTTTTATGCACTGGAGCATGTGCATGTAGTTCAAATTTGAATTATGCACATAAAATGCCTAGAAAACCCAGTTAATGTATAAAAATGTCCAAATGAACCCCGAAAAATTCCAAAATTAAACACAACACTCCTGTTGTTCTATGTTGACACTAGAAAATTTTGAAAGCAATAAGAGGCAACGGATACCGTTTCGTCCCCAAAGGTGGCACGTTCCCTACTGAAACCATCACGCTTGTTGTGAGAAGCTCTAGTTTGTGAGAAGCTTATACCCAAACCTGCCCCAAATGGGACAAAAAATTTACCACGGCGTGTTGATGCCGCTCCATGATAGCATGCCAAGTTTCATGAATTTTGTACGAGTTCTGGATTTACTAGAATTTAAAAACTAGGTATCTCAATGTTTGCGGCCGAGCGACGGTGGCAGGGTATTTCAAATTCATTCCCATTTCTTGCATGGGACCTAAGCATGCACCGACGGACACATATTTAATTTTTCTACCAACTTATATGCATTGGAGCATGTGCATGTAGTTCAAATTTGAATTATGCACATAAAAAGCCTAGAAAACCCAGTTGATGTATAAAAATGTCCAAACGAACCCAGAAAAAAATCCAAAATTAAACACAACAATCATGTTGTTCTATGTTGACACTAGAAATTTTTGAAAGCAATAAGAGGCAACAGATATCGTTTCGTCCCCAAAGGTGGCACGTTCCCTACCGAAACCATCACGATTGTTGTGAGAAGCAATGTTTTGTGAGAAGCTTAGACCCAAACCTACCCCAAATTGGACAAAAAATTTACCACGGCATGTTGATGCCGCTCCATGATAGCATGCCAAGTTTCATGAATTTTAGAAGAGTTTTGGATTTACTAGAATTTAAAAACCAGGCATCTCAATGTTTGCGCCCGAGTGACGGTGGCAGGGTGTTTGAAATTCATTCCCATTTGTTGCATGGGACCTAAGCATGCACTGAAGGACACAGATTCGATTTTCAACCAATTTATATGCACTGGAGCATGTGCATGTAGTTCATATTTGAATTATGCACATAAAACGCCTGGAAAATCCAGTTAATGTAAAAAAAATGTCCAAACGAACTCCGAAAAATTCTAAAATTAAACACAACACTCATGTTGTTCTATGTTGACACTAGAAAAATTTTGAAAGCAATAAGAGGAAACGGATATCGTTTCGTTGCCAAAGGTGGCACGTTCCGTACCAAAACCATCACGATTGTTGTAAGAAGCTCTGATTTGTGAGAAGCTTATACCCAAACCTGCCCCAAATGGGACAAAATTTTACCACAACATGTTGATGCTGCTCCATGATAGCATGCCTAGTTTTGTGAATTTCAGACGAGTTTTGGATTTACTAGAATTTAAAAACTAGGTATCTCAATGTTTGCGCCCGAGTGACGGTGGCAGGGTGTTTGAAATTCATTCCCATTTCTTGCATGGGACCTAAGCATGCGCCGAAGGACACAAATTTGATTTTTCAACCAATTTATATGCACTGTAACATGTGCATGTAGTTCAAATTTTAATTATGCGCATAAAAGGCCTAGAAAACCCAGTTAATATATAAAAATGTCCAAACGAACTCTGAAAAATTCCAAAATTAAACACAACACTCTGTTGTTCTATGTTGACACTACAAAAATTTTGAAAGCAATAAGAGGAAACGGATATCGTTTCGTCCCCAAAGGTGTCACATTCCCTACCGAAAGCATCATGCTTATTGCGAGAAGCTCTGGTTTGTGACAAGCTTATACCCAAACCCGCCCCAAATGGGACGAAAAATTTACCACGACATGTTGATGCCGCTCCATGATAGCATGCCAAGTTTCATGAATTTCAAACGAGTTTTGGATTTACTAGAACTTAAAAATCAGGTATCTCAATGTTTGCGGCGGAGTGACGGTGGAAGGGTGTTTGACATTCATTCCCATTTCTTGCATGGGACCTAAGCATGCAACCAAGGACACATATTTGATTTCCAACCCGCTTATATGCACTGGAGCATGTGCATGTAGTTCAAATTTGAATTATGCACCTGAAATGCCTACAAAACCAATTTGAATTATGCACATGAAATGCCGGTCTTCAATTTGTTAGAGTAATGTTTAGGTCAGCTAGCTCTGTTTAAATGCGGAACTTGCTCGATTAAGAAGTGTGGGTGTGTTGTAGTCTGCTTTGTGTACCCAAATTATGCAATGACGTGGATGACCACTGTAACCAAGGAAATTCGAACCAAAATTTTTGACGTTCAAACTCATCAAACACGGGTTAAGCTATCTGAATCACTTGTGATGTTCACATATCATACATAGTTCTGAATAGAGGACCGTGTGTGATGATACTTTGCGCGCTAGTTTTTTCGCTGAAGCGATTCCAAATTTTCGGCTTCCGCGGAAATATGTACCTCCCCGCCCCTCCCCCTTACCAAAAGCCACATTTCCCCTGTTTTTGCCTTCCTTTCCAAGTTGAAACCTTCACTCTTTGCTTGCAGCGCTGCCTCCTCGCCGGCGACCCTCCTTCACGCTGTTCGGCCTCGTCTATCCAGGCAGGTAATCCACACTCAAGCCCCATCCTCCTCCTCCTTCCACTTCCCACATGCCCCGACCGCCGGCGCAACACCTTCCACCCAAATCACCCACCCCTCCACCAAATAAGCGTCGCCCTAAGCCATGGTGCGCGTAGTATAGCCAGGATCTCAAGGAGCATTTGGCAGCGGAGAAGCAAATCGCGGCCGCACGCGCAGATGAGGTCGCGATGGCTTCCATTCGTGTCGACCCCCAGATCTTGGAGGAGCACCTCGCCATCGAGGCCACCGTCGACACCTCACGCGCCGACGACACGACGTGGTTGGCTGTTTGGTTCAATTCTGCAATGTGATGTTCAATTGTTGTGGGTGCATTCTCTTATTGTATACCATGTGAGAAATATATTGAATTTGGGTGTAGTAAATACATGAGAAACAAATACAATTGCTATATTTCCAAGTTGTTAAGCATGCTTGGTTTGGTTAACTGTCTGATCTTCTATTAGGAGTATGTTATATTGTGCAATGTGGTGCTCAGTTAACGTTTGGTTCATTTGTTGTGGTGTTTAGTTAACTGTTTGGTTCAGTTCTGCAATCCGATGTTCAATTGTTGTGGGTACATTCTGTTATTGTATACCATGTGATGAATAGATTGAATTTGTTGTACTAAATACATGAGAAACAAATACAATTGCTATATTTCCAAGTTGTTAAGCATGCTTGGTTTGGTTAACTGTCTGATCTTCTATTAGGAGTATGTTATATTGTGCAATGTGGTGCTCAGTTAATGTTTGGTTCATTTGTCGTGGTGTTTAGTTAACTGCTTGGTTCAATTCTATAATGCAAAGTCCAATTGTCGTGGGTAGAATTTTGTATTGTTGTGCATGTGAGGAATATATCGAATTTGGTTGCACTTAATACATGAGAAACATATACAAGTGCTATATTTCCTAGTTCTTAATCATGCTTGGTTTGGATAAATGGGTTTTCCATGTAGCTTGAATTAATCTAATGAATCTGCAATGTGCTTATTTTTCATCAACATATTTTACAAATAGCATGTGAAACCTCACTTAACCTGATGACTAACTACCTTATATGTGTTGCAGGGAATCAATGGGAAGCACTAAGGTTTACAATCGAGGTTTGCACATTCATGGTCCTTTTGTCTAATAGCAAATTATTGTGCAATTACAGGAACCATTCTAATATTTAGGTTTTTAACAATTTGGTCTTGCACATGTAGGTCCCGCTGTCAGCAGTTTTGACCCACTGTTCGACCCTTTTTGCATATTGGGAAATGAGTTGTCCATGAATATCAGTCAAGTCAAGAAACTCAGAAAGATTGTTAGGATAAAGAAATTAGCGACAAAAAAAACAACAAGATCTTTGCCTGCACAAAGAAGAAGACATCAGTTCACTACAGGATGGTACTAACTATTATACCTTGCCTTTTTATTCCTTTGCCCCATTTCCAATATAGAGAGATATTTATGCACATCCTTGTTTTCAGGCCTTTCCAAAGCAGTTCACTGATGATTACCTCTCAAACCACCTGTATGGTCAGCAGGCAAGGAAGGTATTCATACAACACCCATGGCTCAATATTGAAGTGTTCCTGAAGAGGATGAAGGATGGACGGTCAATCATCCACAGACACTGGCCTAAAGTTGCAAAGACCTTCAATATCAATGAAGGCTCAATGTTCGCCTTCTACTTCAGCAGTTTTCCAGATGAGATACATCTGTCTATGTACCATCCATTGTTGAGGAAATTTTTAACTGGTAGCTGCTCGGTTGGCTAGCAAGTAGGGGGTTAATCGGCTAATCGGCAAGTTAATCGGCCATTTAATCAATTAATCGGACGATTTTTCGGTTTATCGGCTACTCGGTGGCCCTATGAGTAGCGATTAATCGGCAAGTTAACTAGTTAATCGGATGAATTCTGGAACAGGGGTACCATCTATGATGCTAATTTCGAAAGGTTATGGATGTTGCATGTGAAACTCGGTGTTGGTGCAGTTGCGTAATGGGGTAGCATAGTGCTGAAGCTATATAATGTTGTACTCTGATGTATTTCAATTATGAAAATGAAATATATTGTGTGCTTAATATTAAATGTCAATTAGATTAATAAATGGATTACTAATAATAGGATAATTAGCCTGCTAATTGGGTTTTCCTATTGCAAACGGTTATTGGGAAAACACCGTGTGTGATGCAATCAATAACACACACAGTGTCTAGGAATAAATCATGTTAGATTAATCAACAATCACACAGGACATCCTCTTGAAAACTGTTTGCATTAGGCCACCTGGCGCGAACATTTACCACATAAAAATTGTGTGTGATGGACAACCTTTGCCACATAGTTTCTTCTACGCACCGTGTGTGATGCATTTAATAACACAAACGATAAAACTGTTAATACCGTGTGCAATGGAAACGCTATCACAAATGATTTAACGGGGAAAATTGTGTGTGATGTACCTGCGAATAGAAATGTTTTCCTTGGAGCGACTGTGTGGGATGTATATATGAATGGAAACATTTAGCGGGGACGGACTGTGTGGGATGTACTTACGACCGGAAATGATTTTGCCTGTATAATTGTATTTTTTGAGCACTACTGTACGTATAATCGTATTTGGTCGCTTGTCGGTCGCACACGGCCTCATTTTGCTGAGCATGTGTGCCACGAGGGCTCGTGTGGGAAGGACCCCCCTATCGCCCACACTCACTTGGCGACGGTTCCAAATGCCGTCGCGGAAAGGGGTTAAAAACCATTTGTATATCACCTCGCTGTACTAGTGTGGTGTCAACAATAATAACTCATGCTACCCATATCCAACTGGACATATGTGCCTAGATTTTTCCTCACCACATGATGCTTGCCAAAAGAGAAAAATAAAGAGGAATAGAGAGAAAAACTTTGATTCTTGCATGAATGTAAATACATAGAAATAAAAGATAGGCCCTTTGCAGAGGGAAGCAGAGGTTGCCATGCTCTTTTTGTTTGTATGCTCAATCTCTTAGTGCAAAAGAACGGCACGTTATATTGTCCCTTATGATAGCAACCTTTATTATGAAGTTTGTCGCTTTTATTCTTTTCCATCACAAGTTCGTACAACACTCAAGTTTCTCTTACACTAAATGATCTAACACTTTTAGAAGCAATTTTTATTGCCTTATTGGACCGATGACAAGTTACTTGAAGGATCTTACTCAATCCTTAGGTAGGTATGATGGACTCTTGAAAATAAGATTTGGCTTTAAGGGTTTTTGGATGCACAAGTAGTATCTCTACTTGGTGCGGAATTTTTGGCGAGCAAAGATGGGGGGGGAGCACCACATGTTGAAGGATCTATGACAATATAACTTCTATGTGAATATGGACAAACATAAATCATTACGTTTTATTCCCTGTCCAATGCCAACAATTTTGGAATATAAGATCACAAAATATTTCCAAGATAGTGTATTTACATGTGAATCTTCTCTTCCCTTATTAATTCTTTCATGAATTGCATCATTGAACACTGCTATGTTCGTCAATCTCCAATAAAATTTCCTACTTATACTTTTCCTTATGTGGTGTTGTAACGCCCACGATGCGGCTATATCTCCCACGTGTCGGAGCATGACTTAGAGGCATAACCGCATTGTAAGCAATGTCGCAAGTGAGGTAATCTTCACACAACCCATGTAATGAATAAGAAAAGAGGTACATAGTTGGCTTACAATCGCCACTTCACACAATACATGAATAAAGCATTACATCACCTAGATACAATCAAGGTCCGACTACGAAACCAAAATACAAGAAGAGTACCCCAAATGCTACAGATCCCCGATCGTCCCAACTGGGCTCCACTACTGATCAACTGGAAACGGAACAACATAACGAACACGATCTTCATTGAGCTCCTCCTTGAGCTCGGTTGCGTCACCTGCACAGTATCATCGGCACCTGCAACTGGTTTTGGAAGTAATCTGTGAGTCATGGGGACTCGGCAATCTCACACCCTCTAGATCAAGACTATTTAAGCTTATAGGTAGGGTAAAAGGTATGAGGTGGAGCTGCAGCAAGCACTAGCATATATGGTGGCTAACATACGCAAATGAGAGCGAGAAGAGAAGGTAAAGCACGGTCAAGAATCTATGATCAAGAAGAGATCCTAGACTACTTACGTTCAAGCATAACTCCAACACCGTGTTCACTTCCCGGACTCCGCCGGAAAGAGACCATCACGGCTACACACGCGGTTGATGCATTTTAATTAAGTTAAGTGTCAAATTCTCTACAACCGGACATTAAC
The DNA here is from genome assembly GCF_056163025.1 of Triticum urartu. Lineage (NCBI taxonomy): Eukaryota > Viridiplantae > Streptophyta > Magnoliopsida > Poales > Poaceae > Triticum > Triticum urartu. The sequence continues at coordinate 173,379,996 of NC_141874.1, read as the reverse complement.
AAATTCCCATCTGCCCATAACCGCGGGCACGGCTTTCGAAAGTTCATAACCCTGCAGGGGTATCCCAACTTAGCCCATCACAAGCTCTCATGGTTAACAAAGGATAATCCTTCTCCCGGGACGGCCCGATCAGACTCGGAATCCAGGTTACAAGACATTTCGACAATGGTAAAACAAGACCAGCAAAGCCGCCCGAATGTGCCGACAAATCCCGATAGGAGCTGCACATATCTCGTTCTCAGGGCACACTCGGATGAGACATCCTACGAGTAAAACCAACCCTCAAGTTGCCCCGAGGTGGCCCCGCAGTCTACTCAGTTCGGACCAACACTTAGAGAAGCAGTGGCCCAGGGGGGTTAAAATAAAGATGACCCTTGAGTCTGCAGAACCCAAGGGAAGGTGATAGGTTGTTAGTGCAAATGGTAAAACCAAGGTTGGGCCTTGCTGGAGGAGTTTTATTCAAGGCGAAGTGTCAAGGGGTTCCCATTATAACCCAACCGTGTAAGGAACGCAAAATCAAGGAACATAACACCGGTATGACGGAAACTAGGGCGGCAAAAGTGGAACAAACCACCAGGCATAAGGCCGAGCCTTCCACCCTTTAACAACTATATAGATGCATTAATTAATAAGAGATATTGTGATATCCCAAACATATCCATGTTCCAAATATGGAACAACTCCATCTTCACCTGCAACTAACAACGCTATAAGAGGGGCTGAGCAAAGCGGTAACATAGCCAAACAATGTTTTGCTAGGACAAGGTGGGTTAGAGGCTTGACACGGCAACATGGGAGGCATGATATAGCAAGTGGTAGGTATCGCAGCATAGGCATAGCAATAGAGCGAGCAACTAGCAAGCAAAGATAGAAGTGATTTCGAGGGTATGGTCATCTTGCCTGCAAAGTTCTCCGAGAAGACGAAAAGCTTGATCCTTGTAAACGTACTCAACGGGTCCTCAATCACGTACTCGTCTCCCGGCTGTACCCAAAGCAAGAACACAAGCAAAGGGAGACACAATCAACCACGGTGCAATGCACAAGCAACATGATGAAAAACATGGCATGATATGCGGGACGTGATATGCGATGCATATGCATGTTTCGGAAAGGAAATATTGAACCTGGCCTCAACTTGGAAAACCAAGAGTGCCACTGGAAAGAGGAGTTGATTTCGGTCGAAAATCGATATAAAGATCACCGGAATCGGATGCACGGTTAGCAAATGACAAGCAAAACAAATATGGCACCGATCTGCGATTAACAGCACGAGGCCATCTAAATCCATCAAGAACAACAAGCTACTGCACTCTAACATAGCAACAAAATACATGGCAGGGATCCACTCAAGATGCTTGACAAAAGATGAACACTGAGCTACGGCTAATTCACTCAATAGCAGGTTCAAACAAGCATGGCAAAAGTGCAAAAGATAATAGGTTACAGACATAGTGAAAACATGTCAGGAATTTAACATCAGGAAGCAATGTTTAGAGCAAGATAACAACATGCTACAGGAACATATCATGGCAAAGCAAGGCATGGCATGAAGCTACTCAAAGCATACAAAAAAAGTCCCTTAGTGACCATAAGCCAAAAGGGATCAGAAAATACAATGGCACCCATGTAAACATAGCAAGTTACGTTAACTGATTCAGACATAGAAGAAAACTGGAACATGGCAAAACAGATATTAAGTAGGCATGTTTACGAGCCTGATGCACTCACCACAAGGCATTGCATGACAAACTAAGCATACACCCAGCAAGTAGACATAGCATAGAAGCTAGACATGGCAAGAACAACTTCATAGCATGCAAGGATAAACTGAAACAACCTCGGCAAAATTGATTAACATGCAAACAATCTGCCAGGAACATTTTATAGCAAAAGTAGAGCTCGATTGAGTCAAGCTAAGGTGCTCCATAAATGCAAACAAAGACATGGATGGATAGAGCACAACAATATCTTCAAAACATCCTTACTGATCATGCTCAAAAGAGGCATGGATCACTCTGTAGCAACATGAATACATGGCATAAAAATATTAACAGGGCAAAGACATAGAAGATTTCTAAGTCCCTGAAATCAGGAACATTACGAGGGCTACTTTGCATGCTTGTGCTAGTCACCACAGAGATCACAAAAATACATGGCATACACCCCTGTAAAGATGGCATGGCATACTTCAAAACACATGTAGGGCTCAAGTTCATAGGAGGCACACATTAATCATGGCAAAAATGACAAATGACCAATTACTGATAAGAATCTGAAACTAATATTAACTAGCACTCTTGCAACAACATTTAGGGCAACAAGATGAACTCAAATGAACATGGTGCAACGGAATGAAATGAAGTACTCGTCGAGACGAACAATTCGATATGCTACACGCTCGAAACGGAGCCACGGTGAGGAAGTTATGATGCGATGAATATGGCATGAAAATATGCACACCTGGGGACTTAGTCGAAATTATACCTCGCGAAAACTGGACGGAGAAGACCCGGGGTGGAGCGATCCGGGCGCAGAGAGGCGTTTGGTTGGCGGGATGGGTGGATCTGGTCCCTCTTCGTCTTCGGGGAGGCGCGGTTCTCCGGCGAGCTCGAGGAAGTCCGATGAAGTCGAAGATGGCCGGAGATGACGGATCTGGGCCGAATCTGGCCGGATCTCGACGAGGGTGGCGCGGTGAGGTAGCTGCCGGCTTGAGCGACGAGAGTGGCGCGGGCTGCGGTCAAGGTGGCCTGTGGCGGCGCTCGGGAGGCGAGGCAGCGGCGCCATGGCTGCGGGCGGCGGGGAACGGGCTCCGCGGCGGAGAGGCGGCGCGCGCGAGCTGCGGCGGCGCTCGGGAGTGGCCGGGGCGAGGCGCGAAGGCGGCGCGGCGGTTGCAGGGCGGCGCGGCGGTGCGGAGCCGGGGCAGCGACGTGGTGGCGGAGGAGATCCGGCGATGCGGCCGGCGAAGTCCAGCGAAGTCCCGGCGAGCAGGCGCGGGCGACGGCGCGCCGAGGCGCAGGCCGAACGGGCGGACAGCGGCGGCGCGGGCTCGCGCGGGCCCGATCCGGGTCACGCGGGCCGCGCGGTGGAGGAGAGAGAGGCAGTGACAGGTGGCGCGCCGTGGTTGGGTGAGGCGGCGGCGGAGCTGACGTGGCATGCCGTCATTGGTCGGAGTGAGGTGTCCGGCGGACATGTCCGGCGCGGTTGGACATGTCCGGCGGCGCGAGGAGGAAGACACTAGGGTTTCGTCCGTGAATTTTGGAGGGGATCACATATATATAGGTAGAGGGAGCTAGGAGAGTCCAAATGAGGTGCGGTTTTCGGTCACGCGATCGTGATCGAACGTCCGAGATGATAGAGGGGTTTTAGGTGGGTTTTGGGCCACTTTGGAGGGGTGTTGGGCTGCAACACACATGAGGCCTTTACGGTTCCTTGGTTTACCGTTGGAGTATCAAACGAAGTCCAAATGGCACGAAACTTGAAAGGCGGTTTACCGATAGTAAACCAAGGCCGCTTGGCAAGTCTCGGTCCAATCCGAGAACATTTAATACCCGCACACGAAAAGAGGCAAAAGGAGACACCGGAGGACATAGGAGCGCCGGAATGCAAAACGGACAACGGGGAAAATGCTCGGATGCATGAGACGAACACATATGCAAATGAAATGCACATGATGACATGATATGAAATGCATGACACGCAAGCAAATGACAAGGCAACAACAGCAAGTAACTAGAAGACACTTGGCACATCGGTCTCGGGGCGTTACAACACTCCACCACTACGAGAGGATCTCGTCCCGAGATCTAGAATGGCACCAGAGGGACAATGGAAGAGGACGATAAGCGGTAGAACTAAGTTGCTTCTTTGACCAATGAGTGAAACCAAAAAAACCTTAAGATGTTGAACAAATTGGACAGAAGAAAACAACGAAGATGCACAAAGTTGAAAACACTCCAATAGAAACGAGGAACAAGAACAAATTCAGACAGCACTCCGGTTGAAAGAGATGAAAGACTTGATAAAATGAAAGAACTTGAGTAGCGGGCACACACTCTGGTTAAAAGGATAAGCATGAAAAGATCATGATCTTCATAATTCGAGATGATGAATGAAAAGAGCAACATCACAAAGCCTCCGGAAGAAAGAATGGAAGATAGATAATTGAAATAAAAGAATGGAGAAGAAAATGCCAACTTCTGCCACAAAAGAGCTTGAAAAGGCATCCTTAGGACAAGGGTCGAATAGAGTTGTTGAAAAAAAAACCAACAACGAAAAGAGTAAGCTTGTAGTGGGCTTATGTAGAACATCTCAAAACTATGAGGTGAAATTCTGCCACTAACAAAAAGCAGTAGATTGGATTGCTATCAACAAGGAGACGAGAAGCTTATTTCACCGAGAGGATAAATGAAGAACTTGGGTGATTTATGAGCTCCATAATTAGCAACAATCCTTAGGGAAGGCTTTAGGAGAAATATAACCCAAGATAACTCGAATGAAGAGATTGGTGGATCTAAAATACCTCATTCTTAACAACATGTGAATCATGAAACATGAACTCAAATTATCAAGAATGACATAATACCACCTCCAATGATACGGTAGAAAGGATTGCACTTCGGAATGCGAGATGAAGAATGCTTGAGCTCCTCTGAAAAGAATCTCAAAGAACACTTCGTGACGGAATTAAATCCTTGATGACCCATCATGTAGAGCCTCCTTGAAGAACTCTGATACCAAAACGGATGATCAAGACAGAAGGAAAAGATGTTGAAAACACAAGGTGAAGCCTTGCAATGGTTGGATGAAGCTTTGAAATGATATAACCGAGAAAACTTAGACTCCGGAAAGAAAAGATAAAGCATCTCGAACCGAGAATGAGATATGATGAACCACTCCGGAAAGAAGAAATTGAATTTACTCGATGAAACAAGAATAAGAATTACACAGTCTAAAATTCTTTGCAATATGTCTTGTAGATCAAATGGCCCATGCTAATGTTGCCCTCAACTTCAACGCGTTCCTAGAGAAAACCAAGCTAAAAGACGATGGCGGCAACTACACGGACTGGGTCCGTAACCTGAGGATTATCCTCATAGCCGCCAGGAAAGCATATGTCCTTAATGCACCGCTAGGTGAAAGCACCTGTTTTCCCAGCAGAACAAGACGTTATGAACGCCTGGCAGACGCACAGTGATGATTACTCCCTGGTTCAGTGCGGCATGCTTTACAGCTTAGAACCGGGGCTCCAAAAGCGTTTTAGCAACACGGAGCATATGAGATGTTCCAAGAGCTAAAAATGGTTTTCCAAGTTCATGCCCGGGTCGAGAGATATGAAGTCTCCAACAAGTTCTACAGTTGTAAGATGGAGGAGAATAGCAAGCCTTTGCACAATTCGCCTCTGCTCTCAGACATCCATCCCTGCGCTCGCCCGCCCTATCTATCTGCGCGCTGGTTTTCGTCAGCGAGCACATACTCAAAATGTCTGGGTTGCACAACTGCTTGTCTCAGCTGGGAGTTAACCTCCCGGATGATGCGGTCGTTGACAGAATCCTTCAGTCGCTCCCACCTAGCTACAAGAGCTTTGTGATGAACTTCAATATGCAGGGGATGGAAAAGACCATTATTGAGGTATATTTAATGCTGAAATCAGTGGAGGTGGAAATCAAAAAGGAACATCAAGTATTGATGGTGAATAAAACCACTAAGTTCAAGAAAGGAAAGGGTAAAAAGAACTTCAAAGGACGGCAAGGGAGTTGCCACGCCCGGTAAGCAAGCTGTCGGGAAGAAGACAAAGAATGGACCCAAGCCTGAGACTGAGTGCTTTTATTGCAAGGGAAACGGTCACTAGAAGCGGAACTGCCCCAAGTACTTAGCGGATAAGAAGGCCGGCAATGTCAAAGGTATATGTGATATACATGTTATTGATGTGTACCTAGCCAGCGCTCGTAGTACCTCCTGGGTATTTGATACGGGTGCGGTTGCTCATATTTGTAACTCAAAACAGGAGCTGCGGAATAAACGGAGACTGGCGAAGGACGAGGTGACGATGCGCGTCGGGAATGGTTCCAAGGTCAATGTGATCGCCGTCGGCACGCTACTTCTGCATTTACCTACGGTATTAGTTTTAAACCTCAATAATTATTATTTAGTACCAGCTTTGAGCACGAACATTGTATCTGGATCTCGTTTAATGCGAGATGGCTACTCATTTAAATCTAAGAATAATGGTTGTTCTATTTATATGAGAGACATGTATTATGGTCATGCCCCGCTGGTCAATGGTTTATTCTCATTTAATCTTGAACGTGATGTTACACATATTCATAGTGTGAATGCCAAAAGATGTAAGGTTGATAATGATAGTCCCACATACTTGTGGCACTGGTGCCTTGGTCACATTGGTTTCAAACGCATGAAGAAACTCCATGCAGATGGAATTTTTGGAGTCTCCTGATTATGAATCATTTGACACGTGCGGACCATGCCTCATGGGAAAAATGACCAAGACTCCGTTCTCTGGAACAATGGAGCGAGGAACCAACTTATTGGAAATCATACATACTGATGTGTGCGGTCCAATGAGTGTTGAGGCTCGCGGAGGCTATCGTTATGTTCTCACACTCACTGATGACTTGAGTAGATATGGGTATGTCTAATTAATGAAACACAAGTCTGAGACCTTTGAAAAGTTCAAGGAATTTCAGAGTGAGGTTGAGAATCAACGTGACAGGAAAATCAAGTTCTTACGATCAGATCGTGGGGGAGAATATTTGAGTCACGAATTTGGCACACACTTAAGGAAATGCGGAATTGTTTCACAACTCGCGCCGCCTGGAAAACCTTAGCATAACGGTGTGTCTGAATATCGTAATCGCACTCTATTGGATATGGTACAATCTATGACGTCTCTTACCGATCCACCGCTGTCATTTTGGGGTTATGCTATAGAGACTGCTGCATTCACTTTAACTAGGACTCCGTCGAAATCCGTTGAGACGACACCGTATGAATTGTGGTTTGGTAAGAACCCTAAGCTATCGTTTCTAAAAGATGGGGATGCGATGCTTATGTCAAGAAACTTCAACCTGAAAAGCTCGAACCCAAATCGGAAAATGCGTCTTCATAGGATACCCTAAGGAAACTATTGGGTATACCTTCTACCTTAGATCCGAAGGCAAGATCTTTGTTGCCAAGAATGGATCCTTTCTAGAGAAAGAGTTTCTCCTGAAAGAAGTAAGTGGGAGGAAAGTAGAACTTGATGAAGTATTGCCTCTTGAACCAGAGAGTGGCGCAGCTCAAGAAAATGTTTCTTAGGTGCCTGCACCGACTAGAGAGGAAGTTAATGATGACGATCATGAAACTTCAGATCAAGTTGCTACTGAACTTCGTAGGTCCACAAGGACATGTTCCGCACCAGAGTGGTATGGCAACCCTGTCCTGGAAATCATGTTGTTAGACAATGGTGAACCTTCGAACTATGAAGAAGCAATGGCGGGCCCAGATTTCGAGAAATGGCTGGAAGCCATGAAATGTGAGATAGGATCCATGTATGAAAACGAAGTATGGACTTTGACTGACTTGCCCGATGCTCGGCGAGCCATAGAAAATAAATGGATGTTTAAGATGAAGACATACGCGGATGGTAATGTGACCATCTATAAGGCTCGTCTTGTCGCTAAAGGTTATCGAAAAGTTCAAGGGGTTGACTACGATGAGACTTTCTCACCCGTAGCGAAGCTGAAGTCCACCCGAATCATGTTAGAAATTGCCACATTCTATGATTATGAGATATGGCAAATGGACACCAAAACGGCATTCCTTAATGGTTTCCTTAAGGAAGAATTGTATATGTTGCAGCCAGAAGGTTTTGTCGATCCTAAGAATGCTGACAAGGTGTGCAAGCTCCAACGCTCAATCTATGGCCTGGTGAAAGCATCTCGGAGTTGGAACATTCGATTTGATGAGATGATCAAAGCGTTTGGGTTTACGCAGACTTATGGAGAAGCTTGTGTTTACAAGAAAGTGAGTGGGAGCTCTGTAGCATTTCTCATATTATATGTGGATGGCATACTATTGATGAGAAATGATATAGAATTCTTGGAAAGCATAAAGGCCTACTTGAACAAGTGTTTTTCAATGAAGGATCTTGGAGAAGCTGCTTATATATTAGGCATCAAGATCTATAGAGATAGATCGAGACGCCTCATTGGTCTTTCACAAAGTACGTACCTTGACAAGATATTGAAGAAGTTTAGTATGGATCAGTCCAAGAAGGGGTTCTTGCCTGTATTGCAAGGTATGAGATTGAGCACGGCTCAATGCCCGACCACGGCAGAAGATAGAGAAAAGATGAGTGTCGTCCCCTATGCCTCGTCCATAGGGTCTATTATGTATGCCATGCTGTGTACCAGACCTGATGTAAACCTTGCCGTAAGTTTGGTAGGAAGGTACCAAAGTAATCCCGGCATGGAACACTAGACAACGGTCAAGAATATCCTGAAGTACCTGAAAAGGACTAAGGATATGTTTCTTGTTTATGGAGGTGACGAAGAGCTCGTCATAAAGGGTTACGTCGATGCTAGCTTCGACACAGATCTCGATGACTCCAAGTCACAAACCGGATACGTGTATATTTTGAATGGTGGGGCAGTCAGCTGGTGTAGTTGCAAGCAAAGTGTCGTGGCGGGATCTTGTAAGTGCATCTAGTGCCACCCCTAGTTGGTTTTGGAGTATTGACGACAAACCTAGTTGAGGGACTAATGTGTTTGTGAGAATTGCAGAATAACACAGGTAGAAGTCCCTCATGATTCGGTTTTACTACCAGAGATGACCCCTAAAACTTTATGAAGACATTGAAGTCAAAGGTGGTATATGAAGATATTCACATTGAAGACTATGACAAGAGAAGACACGATATGAAGCCTATGGAGCTCGAAGACTTAGATCTTTCGTAGTTCTTTTTCTTTTGTGTTGAGTCATAGGAACCACCGTACTGTTAAGTGGGGTCCAAGAGAACCAGTCAGAATGACTGTAGTGATGCCTAAACCAAAAACCTATGTCTTCGAGTGAAGACAATGAGAGCGAATCTTGTCCAGAGTCGGACAAGTCAGCTTTGCTTGTAGCCCAAGTAAAGTTGCCGTGTGAGTTTGAAATCTGACCGTTGGAACACGTGTCAGTTACTTAGTGACCCAGGATCATTTCGGACAAATCAGGTCGGGTTCCCAAGTGGCTATAAATAGCCCACCCCTACAACCATAAACGGTTGGCTGCTCAGATTGAAAGTACGGCTTTTGTCGTTTGAGAGCAACCCACCTCGAAGCCTTTGAGAGAGAATTCCTTGCGAGGATAAAGACCTAACCACCAAAGCCAGAGAGAATTGGGCATCACTTAAGTCTTCTTGTCTGTGTGATCTGAAGACTTATTACACTTGAGGACTGTGCATCCTCCAGCCGGTTAGGCGTCGCGTTCTGAGCTTCCAAGAGACATTGTGGATTGCTAGTGAACAAAGTCTGTGAAGGTTTGGGAGTCTACCTTGAAGACTTACCAGAGTGATTGGGCGAGGTCTATGTGACCTTAGCTCAAGGAGAATACGGTGAGGACTGGGTATCCCGAGCTGCGTGTTCAGGACTGGGTGTCCGGGACTGTGTGTCCTAAGGTTTAAATACCTAGCCGCTCCAACCAGACGTACAATTGTCACAGCAACTGGAACTGGTCCAACAAATCATTGTCTTCAACGAGTCACTGGTTTCATCTTCACTTCACTTTACTTACTGTTACTCCTTGTGAAGTCATTGTGTGTTTGCTCTATCATTTGTCTTCACTGAGTGACTGCGTGTTCTGTTTGGCTTCACAATATCTTCCTACCTGATCCTTACTACCTAGCTGCTATTAGTCTTTGTGCTTTCACTACGTTGAATACTTGACTATGGTTTGCCTAGCGTAGCCTACCTTCCGCTGCATGGTAATAGGTTTAATTTTATCGTTTGTCTTCAAAACTCCCATGTTCTGAAGACTTTCATAAAAATCGCCTATTCACCCCCCCCCTCTAGTCGATATAACGCACTTTCAATTGGTATCAGAGCGAGGTGCTCCCTTGTTCTGTGTGATTCGGTTTAACCACCTAGAGTTTTAGCTATGTCAACTGCAGGGATAATTAAAGTCTCCGCTGCGTGCCCCGTCTTTGATGGAACTGAATATCCCTACGGATGTCTTCAACGCATCTTGAAGCCATTGACGTCGACCTATGGTATGTCGTCGAGAACGGCGTTCCCAAGGCTGGAGAAGGTGTCACTGCTATTGATGTCAAGAAATTTGTTCAACTGGACTCTACTGCCAAGAATATTATCTGTGGTCATCTGACCAAAGGACAGTATGGCCGTGTGAGTGCTTTGAAGACATCCAAGCTGGTCTGGGACTGGCTCTCCAAGGTCAATGAAGGCATCTCAACCCAGAGAGATCAGAGAATCAGTGTCCTTCGCAACCTCTTCAACCGCTTCAAGCGAAATGACAATGAGAATGTCCAGCACACATTTGACCGACTCACTGACATCACAAATGAGCTTCAAGCCCTCGGCGCCACTGAGATTACCAAACACGAAGTCGTCAAGACGCTGCTGAGATCACTTGATAGTTCGTTTGACATCCTGGCCCTGATGATTCAAGAATGTCCTGATTTCAAGACACTCGAACCGTCTGACATACTTGAGAGGCTCAACACACATGAGTTTCAGCTTTCGGAGAAAAGAGAGATCTACGGTCCAAACTATGGGCGAACTTGTGCCTTAAAGGCAAAAGCTGTCTCCTCATCTGAAGAGGAATCTGACAGCAGTTCTGATGACCCTGAAGACATTGGAAGGGAACTTGCTATGCTTGTCAAGAAGTTCCAAAATTCACCAAGAAGAAAGGCTTCAGAAAGTCTTCCCGATCAAGTTCAAGGAATGATGAAGCTCCTGCTCATGACTACAAGAAGAAAACATGTCACAAGTGCAAGAAACTTGGCCACTTCATCTCTGAGTGTCCACAGTGGGACAATGAGAACAAAAAGAAGAAGAAGAGCAAGGAATATGACTCTGACGACAAGAAGAAGAAGAAGAAATACCCAAAGTCTTCTTCCAAGTCTTCCTCAAAGTCTTCATCACACAAGAAGAGCTCATCTGGCAAGGCACGTGCGTTTGTTGGCAAGGAAATGGATTCAGAGGAGGAGTCTACTTTTGAGGAGGCGAAGGTGGAGTCTGAGGAGGAATCCGACTCAGGCGTCGCAAGTCTGGCTACAACATACGTTGCCAAGTCCATCTTCAACACTAAAGACAATGACTTCATCGCCGACACTGATGCAAATGACAAGGATTACTCCGCTTCTACCTACTGCTTCATGGCACGCGGTGCCAAGGTAAATACACGCACTACTCACTATCAAACATCTAGTGATGATGACTCTGATTGTGGTTCAAAACCTAGCTACAAAACACTTGCTAAAATTGCAACTGCACAACAGAAAGCTATGGAACATATTCAAAAACTGTTAGACAGAAGCGATGATCTGTTAGGTGCTGAAATGACTCGATCTGAATCCTTAATTGAAGACATAAAAAATCTTCACGTTAAGTATCAGGAACTTGAAAGTCGTCATGAAACTCTCTCAACAACTCATGAAAGCTTTCCTATGATTATCTTCAAAGGAAGCAAGATCTTGAGAAATTGAGAGCGGTTCATGAAGATCTTCAAATGGAAAATGAGTCACTTCACGCCAAACAGATCGGTCTCGCTCAGGAAGGATTTGAACCACCATGTCTTAAATGCATTGAGCGTGATAATGCTACTTCTGTTGCTGAATGTTCTACTGCTACTGCTGTTGCAATATCTTCAACTGTTGATGCGGTAACTAACCCCTCTGCTGAGGATACCACCGCTATTGCTGATGAGAATGCTAGGTTGAAGACATTGCTTGAAACAGGGATGTACAAAAGTCTTAAAGGGCATTAGACGCTATGTGATGTCCTGAAAAAGCAGATTCTGAACCGAAACCCTAGGAAAGAGGGTGTAGGGTTCATAAGGAAAATGCAGATGGCTCTTACTGGAAACCTGAGCAGTACCCCAAAACCATGTGGGTTGCTGCAAAGGAACCTTCAGCAGATCCATCCAATCTATCTGGCTTCACTTGTGCTAACCCCATTATCATTGATGAATCCTTTGATGCAAACTATATACTGTTTAAGAATCAGAATGGTGAAGTGTTTGCCAGGTACATTGGTACTAACTGCAGGAATGGACCGCCTATGAAGAAGATCTGGGTTCCGAAAAAGTGTCTGGAAAATCTTCCTGTGAATGTCTTCATGACACCTCACTTGAAGAAGACAAACCTCAGACAAAAGGCTTCATACGGTCCAAAGGCTTCATACAAACAGAGGACTCACCTGAGTTGCACTAACGCAAATGTTTTGCAGGGAAACCATACTCAGGCATATGAATATGAGAGCGGTTCATCAAACCGCCATGTTCATAAGACCAAGAACTATTCTGCTTATTCTTATGAGTACTATTGTCCGCCTGCAAGACTGTTTGCTAAGGCTTCATATCCAAAATTCTCAGATGCTGCACTTAGACTTATTGCTTCTAAGCCACCCTTGAAGATGTGGGTGGTTAAGAAGGCTTAACTCTCTTTTGCAGGGAAAGGTTTCCAGCAGAAAACCAAAATCGTCTGACGCTATTGCTGGGGACCTTAAACATCTTGTAGGGCGCAAGATCAAATGCCCAAATGGTCTTACTATGTACTTCGTACCTGAATCGCTTGCTACTCTCCCTATTAGTCCTAACCTGGATCTAAGCTTTCATAACCCACTGGTTCGTCAAATGTTTTTGCTTCACAATGCTCTTGGTGAAGCCTATCCCCCTAACTGCACTGTAGGGTACGACACCAGCGTCTTCAGAATGGATTATTGACAGTGGGTGTACAAATCACATGACTGGCAAAAGAAGTCTTCTTATGGACTCAACATTACGTCCATCCGACAAGACCCACATCACACCTCAAAATTTGCACCAAAAGCACATGAGGATTTTATGATTGGATATGGAAAGGATTCGCACTCCTACATAGTTTTCAATCTCTTTCATTACAAAGTGGTTGAAACAGTGGATGTGCGGTTCGATGAGACCAACGGTTCACAAAGAGAGCAGCTGCCAAATGTGCTAGATGAAGTTCCATCCAGTGAATCAATCAAGCTAATGGGAACTGGAGAAATTATACCTTCTGAAGCTCATCCTGAAGAAAAACTTATCATTTCAGCACCTGATCAACATGAAGACAATGCTCAGCCTGAAGACATTCCTTCCAACAATGACAATGAATAGCAAGAGCAAAGTCTTCGCCCTGTACATCCTCGCGTTGCCAATGAAGTGCAGATTGAAAGAATAATTGATACCATCAATGCACCTGGTCCACTCACTCGTTCAAGGGCAACTCAGCTAGCAAATTTCTGTGGGCACTTCGCATTCATCTCAATATCAGAACCCAAGAAAGTTGAAGAAGCCTTCATGGAACCTGAATGGATTCAAGCTATGCAAGAAGAGCTTCAACAGTTTGAGCTGAATAATGTATGGGAACTGGTTAAGCGTCCTGATCCACGGAAGCACAATATAATAGGCACCAAATGGATATACCGCAACAAGCAAGATGAGCATGGTCAAGTTGTCAGAAACAAAGCTCGTCTCGTTGCTCAAGGATATACTCAAGTGGAAGGCATTGAGTTCGATGAAACATTTGTTCCTGTGGCTAGACTTGAAGCCATACACATACTACTGGCCTATGAAATCATCATAACATACTTCTATATCAAATGGATGTGAAGAGTGCCTTTCTCAATGGCAAGATTGAAGAAGAAGTGTATGTTGCACAACCGCCTGGCTTTGAAAACCCCAAACATCCTGACATGGTATACAAGCTCAACAAGGCACTGTATGGCCTCAAACAAGCCCCTAGGGCCTGGTATGACACACTCAAATACTTCCTGAATAGCAAAGGCTTCATACCTGGTTCCCTAGATCCCACTCTTTTCACGAAGACATATGATGGTGAACTGTTTGTGTGCCAAATATATGCGGATGACATTATCTTCGGCTGCACCAATCAGAAGTACAGTGAAGAGTTTGGATATATGATGCAAGAGCAATATCAGATGAACATGATGGGGGAGCTGAAGTTCTTCCTTGGTCTTCAAATACGACAACAACGCAATGGCATCTTCATATCTCAAGAGAAGTATCTCAAAGATTGCCTGAAGAAGTTCGGTATGCAAGACTGCAAAGGCTTCACAACACCAATGCCAGCCAAACATCATCTGGGTCCTGACGACAATGGTAAAGAGTTCAATCAAAAGGTATACCGCTCCATGATTGGTTCTTTACTTTATCTATGTGCATCTAGGCCAGATATTATGCTTAGTGTTTGCATGTGTGCTCAATTTCAAGCGGCACCAAAGGAGTCGCATCACTTAGCTGTGAAGCGAATTCTTTGATATTTGGCTCACACCCCAACTCTAGGATTATGGTATCCAAAGGTCTCAGAGTTTGATCTGGTTGGATTCTCGGATGCTGATTATGTTGGTGACAAAGTTGATCGCAAGTCTACATCAGGCACATGTCACTTTCTGGGACGATCACTTGTATGTTGGTCTTCAAAGAAGCAGAACTGTGTATCTCTTTCCACTTTTGAATCTGAATACATTGCTGCTGGATCTTGCTGCGCTCAGCTTCTGTGGATGAAGCAAACACTCAAGGACTATGGCATTCACTTGAAGCAAGTGCCTCTTTACTGCGACAACGAAAGCGCCATCAAGATTGCTAACAACCCAGTTCTGCACTCGAAGACAAAGCACATTGAAATTCGTCATCACTTTCTCAGAGATCATGTTGTGAAGGAAGACATTGATATCATACACGTCAACACTGAAGAGCAATTGGTAGATATCTTCACCAAGCCCTTGGATGAGAAGAGGTTTTGCAAGTTACGGTGTGAGCTAAATATCCTGGAATCCTCAAATGTCTTGTGATCAGGCACACATCCTAACCCTTATGCATATTGATGACTTAGATGTGCAAAACACGAAGTGAAGTATATCTTCAATCAACGAAGACATACATTCTATGTGTGAATACATTAACATGGAATTTGACTTCGGAGCGCCACGATAATTGTGCGCCGTGTCTGGGTTTAATACTTCCTATACGGTGGGTAACGCCACCACGTAACGTTCTATTTTGAAGTGTTTCACTCATGACATTACCTTGCAATGTCTTCACATTTGGTTTGGCTTCAAACTCAACATATTTTCATGATTATCTTCACTATGTTGATTATATATATATATATATATATATATATGCTAGTGTTCTGTCCTCTACAGCATTCACTTATAGCTATGTCTTCATGTTGAATCTTTTGAACTAAGTGAATGTGATCAGACCCCAACTCCTCTATGCTTTCTATCTCAAACTCTATCTCTCCAAGTCATATGCACTCTATTGAAACTGTCGAATGTCTTCTCTGCGTCCTTGTCAGCAGAAGATACAGAGACAACCATTAAGTCCATTTTCAATGCTCATTCCTCCACATGAAATCCGGAGAAGTAGGAACGACCACCCGAGAATCCAGGCGTGCATGGGACGTGGAACAAACCCCAAAATTCCGCATACTGGCCACGTGTTCCTCAGATGCGAATCGCCAGGGGCACCTGTGTAATAGCACAGTGCCGCCCCTGTGCCTATAAATACACACTCACAGCGGTCATTATCTCTTCTTCCACCCTCGCACGAACCCTAGCGCCACCGCTAGCTCTCAACAACGCTGGCGACGAAGCGCTTCGCTGCCGCAACCTCTCCGACGCCGTCTTCACGCCGACCGCGGACATCGTCCTATCCGCCGTCACCGTAGGTGTTCTCCGTCGCCAAGTTAGGGCACGGAAGAGTGAACTGCTCGGCCTCATCTCCCACTCCGTCTAGCAGTTCTCAGTGTGGTAAATAAAACTCCCTTTTTACAGCACCGTTGATCCTATTGATCTGTCACTTTCTACCACAATCAGTTTCTGTTCACACAAGCTAGATCTCTCTCATACTGCATCTCATAACATGCCTAGTATGTTCACTTGTGCTTCACAAAGTAGTTAGATTCCTCACTTGTACTGATATGTGGATTCGTACAAATCTGGAACCAACTTCTTATCTATGAGTGAATGTCTTCGCACGATGAGGTCAATGTCTTCTAAACTGATTTATCTTCAAAATATTCTGAGAATGCATATGACCTCTTCCCCTTCCCTCGCACCTTAATGCTGTCACAGGTACATGTCTGTGGGAGAATCCTTTGGTTCTCATAGTCTGCATTCATTTGCAGAATTCTTACAGCATCACATAAATTCTCCCGAAGCCAGTTCCTGTTGGTCCAGCAAACAAAAACCTTTGAAGCCTTTGAACGTCTTGAAGCCTTTCAAGTTAAAGTTTATGGCTTCCGAAAAGGCAGCAAGGAAGGGTGGCAGAAAGCGTCGTGGTGAGACCTCCAGAGATCTGCCAGATGAACTCTCAGAAATGTACAAGACAGATCCTGAAGAGGATTACAGTCAGCGCAAGACCCGAATCCAATGGATTCGAAGATATTGGGCAGAACAATGGTTCAAATACAGATTTGTGACCCAGGAGTATGCTGAGAAAAGCGCCATCAAGAGACCGTGGGGAGACATCCTCTTCAAGAATCTTCTACCCAGGTCCAGAGATGAAGCCATTGCTCAAGGCTTCTATCCATGCATGGTCCATGGACCACAGCCTGCTGATGCACACTCGTCGTCACTGCTACGGTGTCGTGACGACAATCTGTTCAAGCGCAACTTCCAATTTGCTCAAAACTCTACGAAGCAGAACAAGAAGACATTTGGGTTAGACTTCAACACTGGTCCCTCATCTCCAAGGGCAGATGGCACACGACATGCAGAACCCAATGTCATCGGTCCCTTCGCCAACCTTGAAGGCCTCATCACCTACATCTTGGTTCAAGGGACTGCAGTGAATGAGCCTGCAGCTGACACTGAATCTGATGACGCGCCTGCAGTGCCGAAGCCAAAGCAGTTGAAGAAGCCAAAAGCTTCAAAGCGAGCCCCTTCACCAAAAATCTCAAGGGCGAAGCCATTGGCAACTGCACCTCCTGAAGACAGTGTGCAGTCTGAAGATTTATCACGCGACTCCAAGCCCCAGAAGACCAAGATGCCTCTGTCTCATACTGGCAAAGAGCTAACAGCTTCTGCCATCCTGCGCAATGACGACATTGATCTATCAAGTGATGAAGATCTTGTAGATGACGCTCTTGAGCAACTCATCAAGAGCAAAGAAGAAGCAGAAATCTTCAATGATCTGCCTCTCTTTGATGTCACCATCATCCACAACTTCATTGACGAGTGGTTTGACACGCCAAACATCAGCTTTGAAGATCTGCAGCTACCTATTGGCCTCAGTGTCGCCTTCCAAGGCACCATTGCTTCAGAACTTGCTATTGCCCAGCACATTGTTGAACTGAAGCAGAAGATTGACTATGAAAAGGCTCAGTTCAAGAAGCATATGGCCAAGCTCAGCGTGCAAGAAGTGAAGAACTTCAAGACAATGATGCACGAGCTCAAGGAAGCCTTTGTGAAGAAGCGTGCAGAAGCTCAGGGTTCGCGTGAGCGCA
This sequence comes from Triticum urartu, assembly GCF_056163025.1. Taxonomy (NCBI): domain Eukaryota; kingdom Viridiplantae; phylum Streptophyta; class Magnoliopsida; order Poales; family Poaceae; genus Triticum; species Triticum urartu. The sequence continues at coordinate 173,362,289 of NC_141874.1, read as the reverse complement.
TGAAGACTCTGATTGAGAGATGTGTGCAAGCCTATAATGAGGCTGAGAAGCGCAAGGCACTTGGGCGTCCTGGCATCGACCCCAGGATGGCCGCAAAGAAGAAGAAGAAGCCTGCTACGGCTGAATCTGATGCACCAAGGCAAGAAGCAGTTCCGATTGTATTCCCAACAAGAATGACTAGCTCGAAGCCAAAGAGCCGGTCAACAGCTTTAGAGCTCAAGAAGACAAGAACTGCTGAGGCTGAAGCCAGGAAGAGGAAACACTCTGAAGACTCTCCTCCCTGCCCCCACCAAGAAAAAGCGAAAAACCAAGAAAGCTCGGGCTGCTCCCATAGAGCCCTTGATAGTTGAACCCATTTCTATGGTTCATCCTGATGCAGAACGTTAACTGACAGTTCATGAGCCTGCTTCCACAGAGGCTCCTGAAGCTGAAGACATTCCAGCAGCTGATCCCATCGCTGCTGAAGACATTGGTCATCATGACAATGTAGAAGATAATGCAGTCCTTCCTCAGTTCGAAAATAGCGAACTCATCAGCATTGGTCGTCCACTGACGCCAATTGCACAGGATGCCTCATGGGCGGATCGCCCCACAAGAGGAAGAAGACTATGAGGCCCAACCCACTCCAACTCCACAGGCGTCGTCTGTGTTCCGCAGGCTTCGCAAAGGTCCAAGGCCTCAAGTATCTGCTGAAGACATTCTGGCTGCATCAGCCGCAGAAGAAGAAGTACCACAAGATCCCACTCCCCTGCTCCACCAAGAAGCAGTTCTCCAGGAGAACGTGCCTGTGACCGACCCTCCAGCTAGTCAAGTGGAGGATGAAAATCTTGAGGCTGCCACAACCAACAACGAAGCTAATGTGGAGCCCTCCCAAACAAAAGCTTCAGAAGACAGCGAAGCCACTAATCACGCCACTTCTGTTCCTGAGTCTGCTGCCGGTCCCCAATTCAACTATCATGTTGAGCACAGGCCTCAGGTCCAGAAGCCAATCCCAAGACTGCCAAGGTTTCCAGGTCCTGCATCAGCACCTGGCTCTTTCAACATCAATGGCTTCAGGGCAGACAACACGTTCTTCGATAGCTCCAGGAACCCCTACTCAAGGGAAAGGATATCATCTGATCGGTTCTGGAGCTATCCTCAGCGAAGCTATTACTCTTGCATTCTTTACAACCAAGGTCGCATCTTCCCACACAAGCGCCTTGACGTTGAAGCTATAGCTGGTCTGCCCTGTCTAGAAGAAGCGTTGGATTGCTTCAAGAAAGTGGGTCTGCTGCAATTTGTTTTTGCTGAAGAGCATTGGAATGAAGAGCTGCTGCTACAATTCTATGCCACACTTCACATCAAAGGATACAGTAGAGATCTAAAGACTTGGGTTCTGGAGTGGATGACTGGCAACGTTCATCATGAAGCCAATGCATTTGACATCATTGAGCTCACTGGCTTGCCCACTCCTGGCGATCTCTTCGAGCAAGGCTGTCAGCTGCATGCTGAAGCTATTGAGAGCATCTTTCAGTGGCCAGAACCTAATATGAGTCAAATTCTCAGTATGATGAAGCCATTGCCTCAAGATGCTGCGTATCCCACAGAGTTCTTCGTTGAAGACCTTGAGTACCTGCCCAGAACCATCTATCACATCATCAGGCGAACTCTCTGGCCTATCAAAGGGCACTCTCCAAATGCCAAGCTTCAGGGTGCAATGAAGACTTTGGTCTTCTATATACTTCATGGCAAATGCTTCAATGCACAGGACTTCTTCATATGCCAACTTGCTGCATTAGGCATTGATCTGTTTGGTTTGAAGTTCTACGCCCCTTGGGTCATGCGGCTGATCAAGCTACACTCCGCCATCTCTTATCAGCCCTCAGCCCGCAACCATCGGATCTTCTTGCCTGACGTGGACATGTCTACTGAAGCCATATATTCTGAGCCTGCCAAGCAACCTCAAAGTCTTCAGAATGCAGAACATCAGAGTTTTACACAGAACGTTGAAGGCGTTGAAGCAGTTTCTCGGGTGTATCCTTTGGCTGGCACTACACGTGCACCACACCCTGCTTCCACTGAAGCCACTGTCAGTGCCACTTCTTCAAGACCCAAGAAGCGCACTCGTGTTCTCAACGACCGAGAGCTTCTTGTGGCCCTACATCAGAAACAAGATAGGCATCATGACTGGCTGAAGCGTCAGATGAAAAGCCTCTTGGTGGATGTTAATCGCATTCGCAATCTTGCCACCAAGAATGCTTTCGTTGCCCATGAAACCTGTCGCCGCACATGGAAAGGGCTAACGATGATGCTTTCTGAAGCTGATCTTCAAGAGGATGGCTTCACTGAGAGATTCAAGTTTGACTCCACACCTCCTCGAAGGGCTGTGCTGCTAGGAACTCCATCCCTTGAAGACTCTGAGTTCTCTTCCTCTGCTGCCACAGTCACTGCCAGAATTATTGAGGAAGAAGACGATGCTACTTCATCGCCACCTCCTTCAGCACCTCCAAGCTCTTCTGCACCGCCAAACAACACCAACAACCCTGCTACTTCACCTACTCCTCATGGGAACGAGTAGAGGCTCTATGTCTTCAAACCTTTTTGGTCATTACTGACAAAAGGGGGAGAAGCATATGAGATTGATAGTCTTCAAGCGGGTTCATATGGGCGGGTGCCTTAAATTTTGCTTCGTGCTTACAACTCTCGTTTTTTTGCAACATTTGGTTCTTATGAGTTGTAACACTTAAACTAGATGGTCGTCTGCTACTTATTTGCCACCTTGTTTTGCGAAGATAAATTCCGCACTTAGATCATTCTGCAGTCGTCCATTTTCCATTATGCATGGCATTATCTTCATATACTTTCACATGCATAGTGGATTGTCATCATAAGTTGAAGTGGATCTCCACAAGTACGACCTGCCATGTGCATTTGCATTCCAAAAGCAAATTAACTTATATGCACATCTTCAGGGGAAGCCCTTGCAACTTATGAAGACAATTCCTTATTCTTTACAGTTTCACAGATTATATTCCCCGTTGAAAACTTCAACTAGTTTGTCATCAATCACCAAAAAGGGGGAGATTGTAAGTGCATCTAGTGCCACCCCTAGTTGGTTTTGGAGTATTGACGACAAACCTAGTTGAGGGACTAATGTGTTTGTGAGAATTGCAGAATAACACAGCTAGAAGTCCCTCATGATTCGGTTTTACTACCAGAGATGACCCCTAAAACTTTATGAAGACATTGAAGTCAAAGGTGGTATATGAAGATATTCACATTGAAGACTATGACAAGAGAAGACACGATATGAAGCCTATGGAGCTCGAAGACTTAGATCTTTCGTAGTTCTTTTTCTTTTGTGTTGAGTCATAGGAACCACCGTACTGTTAAGTGGGGTCCAAGAGAACCAGTCAGAATGACTGTAGTGATGCCTAAACCAAAAACCTATGTCTTCGAGTGAAGACAATGAGAGCGAATCTTGTCCAGAGTCGGACAAGTCAGCTTTGCTTGTAGCCCAAGTAAAGTTACCGTGTGAGTTTGAAATCTGACCGTTGGAACACGTGTCAGTTCCTTAGTGACCCAGGGTCATTTCGGACAAATCAGGTCGGGTTGCCAAGTGGCTATAAATAGCCCACCCCTACAACCATAAACAGTTGGCTGCTCAGATTGAAAGTACGGCTTTTGTCGTTTGAGAGCAACCCACCTCGAAGCCTTTGAGAGAGAATTCCTTGCGAGGATAAAGACCTAACCACCAAAGCCAGAGAGAATTGGGCATCACTTAAGTCTTCTTGTCTGTGTGATCTGAAGACTTATTACACTTGAGGACTGTGCATCCTCCAGCCGGTTAGGCGTCGCGTTCTGAGCTTCCAAGAGACATTGTGGATTGCTAGTGAACAAAGTCTGTGAAGGTTTGGGAGTCTACCTTGAAGACTTACCAGAGTGATTGGGCGAGGTCTATGTGACCTTAGCTCAAGGAGAATACGGTGAGGACTGGGTGTCCCGAGCTGCGTGTTCAGGACTGGGTGTCTGGGACTGTGTGTCCTAAGGTTTAAATACCTAGCCGCTCCAACCAGACGTACAATTGTCACAGCAACTGGAACTGGTCCAACAAATCATTGTCTTCAACGAGTCACTGGTTTCATCTTCACTTCACTTTACTTACTGTTACTCCTTGTGAAGTCATTGTGTGTTTGCTCTATCATTTGTCTTCACTGAGTGACTGCGTGTTCTGTTTGGCTTCACAATATCTTCCTACCTGATCCTTACTACCTAGCTGCAATATTCTTTGTGCTTTCACTTCGTTGAATACTTGACTATGGTTTGCCTAGCGTAGCCTACCTTCCGCTGCATGGTAATAGGTTTAATTTTATCGTTTGTCTTCAAAACTCCCATGTTCTGAAGACTTTCATAAAAATCGCCTATTCACCCCCCCCTCTAGTCGATATAACGCACTTTCAGATCTACATGTGAAGCGGAGTGCATGGCAGCCTCGGAGGCAGCACAAGAAGCACTCTGGATGAAGGAGTTCATTACCGACCTAGGAGTTATTCCCAATGCATCGGGCCCGATGACTCTCTTCTGTGACAACACTGGAGCTATTGCCCTTGCCAAGGAGCCCAGGTTTCACAGGAAGACTAGGCATATCAAGCGTCGCTTCAACTCCATTCATGAAATGTTCAAAATGGAGACATAGATATTTGTAAAGTGCATATGGACCTGAATGTCGCAGATCCGTTGACTAAACCTCTTCCTCGAGCAAAACATGATCAACACCAGAACTCTATGGATGTTCGATTCATCACAATGTAACTAGATTATTGACTCTAGTGCAAGTGGGAGACTGTTGGAAATATGCCCTAGAGGCAATAATAAAATGGTTATTATTATATTTCCTTGTTCATGATAATTTTCTATTGTTCATGCTATAATTGTATTATCCGGAAATCGTGATACATGTGTGAATACATAGACCACAACATGTCCCTAGTGAGCCTCTAGTTGACTAGCTCATTGATCAACAGATGGTCATGGTTTCCTGACTATGGACATTGGATGTCATTGATAACGGGATCACATCATTAAGGGAAAGATGTGATGGACAAGACCCAATCCTAAGCATAGCACAAGATCGTGTAGTTCGTCTGCTAGAGCTTTTCTAATGTCAAGTATCTTTTCCATAGACCATGAGATTGTGCAACTCCCGGATACTGTAGGAATACTTTGGGTGTGCCAAACGTCACAACGTAACAGGGTGGCTATAAAGGTGCACTACGGGTATCTCCGAAAGTGTCTGTTGGGTTGGCACGAATCGAGACTGGGATTTGTCACTCCGTATGATAGAGAGGTATCTCTGGGCCCACTTGTTAAGACATCATCGTAATGAGCTCAATTTGACTAAAGGGTTGGTCACGGGATGATGTGTTATGGAATGAGTAAAGTGACTTGCCGGTAACGAGATTGAACGAGGTATTGGGATACCGACGATCGAATCTCGGGCAAGTAACGTACTGATTGACAAAGGAATTGTATACGGGATTGCTTGAATCCTCGACATCGTGGTTCATCCAATGAGATCATCCTGGAACATGTGGGAGCCAACATGGGTATCCAGATCCTGCTGTTGGTCATTGGCCAGAGAGTTGTCTCGGTCATGTCTGCATGGTTCCCGAACCCGTAGGGTCTACACACTTAAGGTTCGATGACGCTAGGGTTATTAGGAAGATTTTTATGTTATTACCAAATGTTGTTTGGAGTCCCAAATGAGATCCCAGATTTCATGAGGAGTTCCGGAATAGTCTAGAGGTGAAGATTTATATATGGGAAGTCATCATACAGTCACGGAAATATTCGGGGGTATGCTGGTATTGTACCAGGACCACCGGAGGGGTTCCGGGGGTCCACCGGGAGGGTCCACCTGCCCCGGAGGTCCTTATGGGCTGTAGGTGGAAGGGAACCAGCTCCTAGTGGGCTGGGCGCCATCCCACCCTAGGGCCCATGCACCTAGGGTTTGGGGGGAACCCAAAAGGGGGGGCGCCACCCTTGCTTGGGGGGCAAGCCCCCTCCCCCTTGGCCGCCGCCCCCTCTAGATCTGATCTAGAGGGGCCGACCCCCTTCCCCCTTGTCCCTATAAATAGAGGGGCGAGGGGAGGGATGCAGCAACACATCCAAGGCGCAGCCCCTCCGCTCCCCAACACCTCTCCTCCTCCGCGTGAGCTTGGCGAAGCCCTGCCGGAGAACTGCCACTCCATTACCAGCATGCCGTCGTGCTGCTGTTGGAGCCTTCTTCCTGAACCTCTCCCTCCTCCTTGTTGGATCAAGGCGCGGGAGACGTTACTGGGCTGAACGTGTGTTGAATGCGGAGGCGCCGTTGTTCAGTGCTTAGATCGGATTCGGCCGCGATCTGAATCGCTACGTGTACGACTCCTCCAACCGTGTTCTTGCAATGCTTCCGACTCGCGATCTTCAAGGGTATGAAGATGCACTCCCTTCTCTCTCGTTGCTAGTTACTCCATAGATTGATCTTGGTGATGCATAGAAAAATATTTTGATTTTTGCAACGATCCCCAATAGGCATGTATTCCGTAAATAGTCATACATGCTTTATTAAAAGAACTTGCATGTCATCTTTTGTCCTACCCTCCCGTGGCAGCGGGGTCCATATTGGAAACTAAGGGATATTAAGGCCTCCTTTTAATAGAGAACCAGAACAAAGGATTAACACATAGTGAATACATGAACTCCTCAAACTATTGTCATCACCGGGAGTGGGCCCGGTTGTTGTCACTCCGGGGTTGCCGGATCATAAGACGTAGCAGGTGACTATAACTTGCAAGATCGGATCTAGAACATGGATATAATTATGATAACATAAACGGTTCAGATCTGAAATCATGGCACCCGGGCCCGAAGTTACAAGCATTAAGCATGGCAAAGTCATAGCAACATCAATCTAAGAACATAGTGGATACTAGGGATCAAGCCCTAACAAAAGTAGCTCGATTACATGATGAATCCCATCCAACTCCTCACTGACCAGTGAGCCTATGAAGGAATTACTCACTCCTGGTGGGGAGCATCATGGAATTATCGATGGAGATTGGTTGGTGATGACGAAGAATGAAAATCCCCCTCTCCGGAGCCCAAACGGACTCTAGATCTGCCCTCCCGAGGAAGAACAGGGCATGGCGGCAGCTCCGTCTCGTGGATTGCAATAATTCTTTCTCCCTCATATTTTTCTCCGAAAATATGAATTTATAGAGTTGGTTTCAGGGTCAGCGGGGCCACCAGGTGGGGACAACCCACATGGGCGTGCTAGGAGAGCGGGCGCGCCCTGGTGGGTTGTGCCCACCCAGGGGGCCCTCTCCAGTAGGTCTTGGCTCCAGAAATTCTTATATATTATATAAAAATTCCTCGCAAAGTTTTGTTCCATTCCAAGAACTTTTATTTCTGCACAAAAAAACACCATGGTAGTTTTGCTGAAAACAGCGTTAGTCCGGGGTTAGTTTCATTCGAATCATGCAAATTAGAGTCGAAAACAAGAGGAAAAGCGTGAGAAAAAGTAGATACATTGGAGACGTATCAATGCTTAGTTGTACCATTAAAAAGAAAATCCAAAAAGATTTCCTTGTTCTTCTTTTTCTTGTTGGGAGCTTTCCCGTGTAAATAGTTTTTCTCCTTTTGCTTTTTCCCATTTTATTTGTTTGTTCAAGAAACTCCAAAAACTCCAAAAATATTTCCGTGTGTTTCTCTGAATTTATTTTCTTTTTGTTCGAGTTGCACCAAGGAGAAGACCACAATGAAAATGTTGAGTGGCTCTTATATGAATAATTGTTGAACTAATAAAGAGCACATTTTACATTGTATTCTCCTATTGAATAAAATGTTTACATATTCCAGCTTAGTCCATGGCGCTCTTGCACTATTATTTTTTTCATATCGTTTGGTCGTGCAAGTGAAAGGCAATAATGATGATATTCGATGAATTGGCCGTGGCAGAGAGAAACTGGTATGAACTCGACTTGTTCTGTTTGTGTAAATATGTTTAACCTAGTATCCTTGATCCAGCCCATTATGATTAAACATGTTTGCAATGACAATTAGAGATTATAGTTTCTCATGCCATGCATAAGTAGCTGGGAGTGGATAATGATTTATCTTGGATATCAACATTGCGTTAAAATGATTGTGATGTAGTATGATGATATGGTATCCTCCTCTGAATGTTCGAGTGGCTTGAGTTGGCACATGTTCATGCATGTAGTTGAATCAAAACCTACATAGCCTCTATGATATATGTTCATGGTGTTCATATCCTACTCATGCTAGTGTCCAATGTTACTTATGCATAATGCATGTTCATGATCGTTGTGGCTCTCTAGCTGGCCGCTTCTCAATCTAATTGCTAGCCTTCGCCTGTACTAAGTGGGGGTTCTGCTTGTACATCAAAAACCTTGAACCCGAAGTTATTCTAGATGAGTCCACCATACCTACGTATATGCGGTATTACCCTGCCGTCCTAAGTAAATTTGCGTGTGCCACCTCTAAAAACTTCTAAAAAATATCCTTTTTGTGTGCCTGGATCGTTCATGGAACGACAGGAGGTGGTCGGTATCTTCCATGTTAAGCGGGTTATTCTCAGTTCGAGTGTTTATTCACTCCCCATAGCATGAGAAAAGGGCGGTAATAGGGATTCCCAGTCCCGAACTCAAAAATGCAAATAATTAAACAAAACTCCACTGGGACTGTTGTTGGTTTGGATGGCACCCATTGTTTCGGACAAGCCATGGAATGTGATTGTTGGTGGAGGGGGAGTAAACCTTTACTTTTATCGCTTGGGAACCGCCACTAGTGTGCTTAGCATGGAAGATATTGATAACTGATGGTCGTGAAGTAAATGAGAAGAGTGCATGTCTCAAAATATCATTTACCTATGTTTTAAAACTTGAGCTCTGGCACCTCTACAAATCTATTTACTTTTATGTTGTGTCATCACCTTTTAAAACAAGCGCCAGAACCTGAGAGCACAACTATCATGACTTATGCATTGTGTCTAGCTAATGTTGGGTGCATCACGACTGGATCTTTTTACCATGAATTACAATGTCTAGTCGCTGCTTGGACTTTGGAGGTGCTCTGCATTTATGTTTTGCGGTCTCAGAAAGGGCTAGCAAGATACCACTATTGTCATATTAAATCATTGTTGTTTTGACAATGTGTTGCCATTTGAGATACCTTATTATTGTTCGCTAGCTGATTATGTCATTGATATGAGTTAATATAATCTTTAAGAGTTATTGTTGGCATGGTTAGTTATAATGTTGGCTAAAAACCTAGGTGCTGTTTAAGCTTATTTATGCAAACAAGAGCAAAAGAGTTCGTAAAAGTGTTTCTTTTTCACTTTCAGTTTGATCAACTGAATTGCTTGAGGACAAGAAAAGGTTTAAGATTGGGGGAGTTCATACGTCTCCAATGTATCTACTTTTTCCTAATGCTTTTCCTCTTATTTTGGACTCTAATTTGCATGATTTGAATGAAGCTAACCCCAGACTGACGTTATTTTCAGCAAAACTAACATGGTGTTGTTTTTGTGTAGAAATAAAAGTTCTAAAAATGGAACAAAACTTTGCAAGGATTTTTTTATATCAATACTAAGAATTTCTGGAGCCAAGATCCACCGGAGAGGGGCACCTGGGTGGGCACAACCCACCAGGGCGCGCCCCCCTCTCCTGGCGTGCCTAGGTGGTTTGTGCCCACCTGGTGGCCCCTCAGACCCTAAAACTGACGCTATAAAATCCTATTTTTCCATAAAAACATCAGGGAGGAAGAATTATCACAATCCACGACACGGAGTCGCCGTCAACTCCTGTTCTTCATCAGGACGCCAGATCTGGAGTCCGTTTGGGGCTTCGGTGAGGGGGATCTTCGTTCTTCATCATCACCAACCCTTCTCCATCGCCAATTCCATGATGCTCCCCACCGGGAGTGAGTAATTCCTTCGTAGGCTCGCTGGTCGGTGAGGAGTTGGATGAGATTCGTCATGTAATCGAGTTAGTTTTGTTAGGTCTTGATCCCAAGTATCCACTATGTTCTAAGATTGATGTTGCTATGACTTTGCCATGCTTAATGCTTGTCACTTCGGGCCCAGGTGCCCTGATTTTAGATCTGAACCGTTTATGTTATCACCATTATATCCATGTTCTAGATCCGATCTTGCAAGTTATAGTCACCTACTATGTGTTATGATCCGGCAACCCCGGAGTGACAGAAACCGGGACTTCTCCCGGTGATGATCGTAGTTTGAGGAGTTCATGTATTCACTATGTGTTAATGCTTTGTGCCGGTTCTCTATTAAAAGGAGGCATTAATACCCCTTAGTTTCCAATATGGACCCCACTGCCACGGGAGGCTAGGACAAAAGATGTCATGCAAGTTCTTTCCATAAGCACGTACGACTATTTACGAAATACATGCCTACATTATATTGATGAACTGGAGCTAGTGTCGTATCACCCTAGGCTATAACTGTCTCGTGATGAATATCATCCAACAAGTCATCGATCCAATGCCTACAATTTATCTTATATTGTTCCTGCTAAGTTACTACTGCTATCATCATTGTTACACTTGCTACAAAACTGCTATCACTGTTACCGTTACTGTTACTGCTGTCACTACTATCAAAACTGTCATGTTACTTTCTACTGATTACTTGCTGCAGATAATTAATCTCCAAGTGTGGTTGAATTGACAACTCATCTGCTAATACCTTCAAATATTCTTTGGCTCCCCTTGTGTCGAATCTATAAATTTGGGTTGAATACTCTACCCTCGAAAACTGTTACGATGCCCTATACTTGTGGGTTATCAAGTTGCGAGTGTGACAGAAGCTTAAACCCCAGTTTATGCGCTATTCCGTAAGGGACCGATTGGATCCAAAAGTTTAATGCTATGGTTTGAATTTATTCTTAATACTTTTCTCCTAGTTGTGGATGCTTGTTGAAGGATTAAACATAAGTAGGAGGTTTGTTCAAGTAAGAACAACACCTAAGCACCGGTCCACCCACATATCAAATTATCAAAGTACCGAACACGAATCAAACCAACATGGTGAAAGTGACTAGATGATAATCCTGTGTACCCTCAAGAACGCTTTGCTCATCATAAGAGACCGTTTTGGCCTGTCCTTTGCCTCAAAAGGATTGGGCTACCTTGGCACACTTTTATTGCTACTATCGTTACTTGCTCGTTACAAATTATCTTGCTATCAAACTACTCTGCTACTTACAACTTCAGCACTTGTAGACATTACCTTGATGAAAACCTGTAAGTGCATCTAGTGCCACCCCTAGTTGGTTTTGGAGTATTGACGACAAACCTAGTTGAGGGACGAATGTGTTTGTGAGAATTGCAGGATAACATAGGTAGAAGTCCCTCATTGATTCAGTTTTCCTACCAGAGATGACCCCTAAAAATGTATGAAGACATTGAAGTCAAAGGAGGTATATGAAGATATTCACATTGAAGACTATGACAAGAGAAGACACCACATGAAGCCTATGGAGCTCGAAGACTTAGATCTTTCGTAGTTCTCTTTCTTCTGTGTTGAGTCATAGGAACCACCGTACTGTTCAGTGGGGTCCAAGAGAACCAGTCAGAATGACTGGAGTGATGCTTAAACAAAACCTATGTCTTCGAGTGAAGACTTTGAGAGCGAATCTTGTCCAGAGTTGGGCAAGTCAGCTTTGCTTGAAGCCCAAGTAAAGTTGCCATGTGAGTTTGAAATCTGACCATTGGAACACGTGTCAGTTCCTTAGTGACCCAGGGTCATTTCGGACAAATCAGGTCGGGTTGCCAAGTGGCTATAAATAGCCCACCCCCTACAACCATAAACGGTTGTCTGCTCAGATTGAGAGTACGGCTTTTGTCGTTTGAGAGCAAACCACCTCGAAGCCTTTGAGAGAGAATTCCTTGCGAGGATAAAGCCCTAACCACCCAGAGCCAAAGAGAATTTGGCATCACTTAAGTCTTCTTGTCTGTGTGATCTGAAGACTTGTTACACTTGAGGACTGTCCATCCTTCAGCCGGTTAGGCGTCGCGTTCTGAGCATCCAAGAGACATTGTGGATTGCCGGTGAACGAAGTCTGTGAAGGTTTGGGAGTCTACCTTGAAGACTTACCAGAGTGATTGGGCGAGGTGTGTGTGACCTTAGCTCAAGGGGAATACGGTGAGGACTGGGTGTCCTGAGCTGCGTGTTCAGGACTGGGTGTCCGGGACTGTGTGTCCTAAGGTTTAAATACCTAGCCGCCCTAACCAGACGTACAGTTGTCACAGCAACTGGAACTGGTCCAACAAATCATTGTCTTCAGCGAGTCACTGGTTTCATCTTCCCTTCCCTTTACTTACTGTTACTCCTTGTGAAGTCATTATATGTTCGCACTATCTTTTGTCTTCACTGAGTGACTGCGTGTTCTGTGTGGCTTCACAATATCTTCCTACCTGATCCTTACTACATTGCTGCTATTAGTCATTGTGCTTTCACTCTATTGAATACTTGACTATGGCTTGCCTAGTGTAGTCTACCTTCCGCTGCAGGGTAATAGGTTTATTTCTATCATTTGTCTTCATAACTTCCACGTTTTGAAGACTTTCATAAAAATCGCCTATTCACCCCCCCTCTAGTCGATATAACGCACTTTCAATTGGTATCAGAGCAAGGTGCTCCCTTGTTCTGTGTGATTCGGTTTAACCACCTGGAGTTTTAGCTATGTCAACTGCAGGGATAATTAAAGTCTTCGCTGCGTGCCCTGTCATTGATGGAACTGAATATCCCTACTGGAAGAATAAGATGCGCATGCATCTTGAAGCCATTGACGTCGACCTATGGTATGTCATCAAGAACGGTGTTCCCAAGGCTGGAGAAGGTGTCACTGCTGCTGATGTCAAGAAGTTCGTTCAACTGGACTCTACTGCCAAGAATATCATCTGCGTTCATCTGACCAAAGGATAGTATGGACGTGTGAGTGCTTTGGAAACATCTAAGCTGGTCTGGGACTAGCTCTCCAAGGTCAATGAAGGCGTCTCAACCCAGAGAGATCAGAGAATCAGTGTCCTTCGCAACCTCTTCAACCGCTTCAAGCGAAATGACAATGAGAATGTCCAGCTCACATTTGACCGACTCACTGACATCACAAATGAGCTTCAAGCCCTCGGCGCTACTGAGATCACCAAACATGAAGTCGTCAAGACACTACTGAGATCACTTGATAGTTTGTTTGACACCCTAGCCCTGATGATTCAAGAACGTCCTGATTTCAAGACACTCGATCCGTCTGACATACTTGAGAGGCTCAACACACATGATTTTCAGCTTTCTAAGAAAAGAGATATCTACGGTCCAAACTATGGGCGAACTCATGCCTTGAAGGCGAAAGCTGTCTCCTCATCTGAAGAAGAATCTGACAGCAGTTCGGATGGTCCTGAAGACATTGGAAGGGAACTTGCTATGCTTGTGAAGAAGTTCCAAAAATTCACCAACAAGAAAGGTTTCAGAAAGTCTTCCCGATCAAGCTCAAGGAATGATGAAGCTTCTGCTCACGACTACAAGAAGAAAACATGTCACAAGTGCAAGAAACCTGGCCACTTCATCTTTGGTGTCCATAGTGGGACAATCAGAACAAAAAGAAGAAGAAGAAGAGTAAGGAATATGACTCTGACGACAAGAAGAAGAAGAAATACTCAAAGTCTTCTTCCAAATCTTCCTCAAAGTCTTCATCACACAAGAAGAGCTCATCTGGCAAGGCACGTGCGTTTGTTGGCAAGGAAATGGATTGAGAGGAGGAGTCCGCTTCTGAGGAGGCGGAGGTGGAGTCTGAGGAGGAGTCCGATTCAGGGGTCGCAAGTCTGGCTACAGCATACGTTGCCAAGTCCATCTTCAACACTGAAGACAATGACTTCATCACCGACACCGATGCAAAAGACAAGGACTACTCCGCTTCTACCTACTGCTTCATGGCACGCGGTGCCAAGGTAAACACATGCACTACTCACTATCAAACATCTAGTGACGATGACTCTGATTGTGGTTCAAAACCCAGCTACAAAACACTTGCTAAAATTGCAAATAAACAACAGAAAGCTATGGAACATATTCAAAAACTGTTAGACAGAAGCGATGATCTGTTAGGTGCTGAAATGACTCGATCTGAATCCTTAATTGAAGACATAAAAAATCTTCACGTTAAGTATCAGGAACTTGAAAGTCGTCATGAAACTCTCTCAACAACTCATGAAAAGCTTTCCTATGATTATCTTCAAAGGAAGCAAGATCTTGAGAAATTGAGAGCGGTTCATGAAGATCTTCAAACGGAAAATGAGTCACTTCACGCCAAACAGATCGGTCTCGCTCAGGAAGGATTTGAACCACCATGTCTTAAATGCATTGAGCGTGATAATGCTACTTCTGTTGCTGAATGTTCTACTGCTACTGCTGTTGCAATATCTTCAACTGTTGATGCGGTAACTAACCCCTCTGCTGAGGATACCACCGCTATTGCTGATGAGAATGCTAGGTTGAAGACATTGCTTGAAACAGGGATGTACAAAAGTCTTAAAGGGCATTAGACGCTATGTGATGTCCTGAAAAAGCAGATTTTGAACCGAAACCCTAGGAAAGAGGGTGTAGGGTTCATAAGGAAAATGCAGATGGCTCTTACTGGAAACCTGAGCAGTACCCCAAAACCATGTGGGTTGCTACAAAGGAACCTTCAGCAGATCCATCCAATCTATCTGGCTTCACTTGTGCTAACCCCATTATCATTGATGAATCCTTTGATGCAAACTATATACTGTTTAAGAATCAGAATGGTGAAGTGTTTGCCAGGTACATTGGTACTAACTGCAGGAATGGACCGCCTATGAAGAAGATCTGGGTTCCGAAAAAGTGTCTGGAAAATCTTCCTGTGAATGTCTTCATGACACCTCACTTGAAGAAGACAAACCTCAGACCAAAGGCTTCATATGGTCCAAAGGCTTCATACAGACAGAGGACTCACCTGAGTCGCACTAACGCAAATGTTCTGCAGGGAAACCATACTCAGGAATATGAATATGAGAGCGGTTCATCAAACCGCCATGTTCATAAGACCAAGAACTATTCTGCTTATTCTTATGAGTACTATTGTCCGCCTGCAAGACTGTTTGCTAGGGCTCCAAAGCCAAAGTTCTCAGATGCTGCACTTAGACTTATTGCTTCTAAGCCACCCTTGAAGATGTGGGTGGCTAAGAAAGCTTAACTCTCTTTTGCAGGGAAAGGTCTCCAGCAGAAAACCAAAATCGTCTGACGCTATTGCTGGGGACCTTAAACATCTTGTAGGGCGCAAGATCAAATGCCCGAATGGTCTTACTATGTACTTCGTTCCCGAATCACTTACTACTCTCCCTATTAGTCCTAATCTGGATCTAAGCTTTCATAACCCACTGGTTCGTCAAATGTTTTTGCTTCACAATGCTCTTGGTGAAGCCTATCCCCCTAACTGCACTGTAGGGTACGACACCAGCGTCTTCAGAATGGATTATTGACAGTGGGTGTACAAATCACATGACTGGCAAAAGAAGCCTTCTTATGGACTCAACCTTACGTCCATCCGACAAGAGCCACATCACATTTGCTGACACTGGTAAAAGTAAGGTATTGGGTCTAGGTAGAGTTACAATCTCAAGGGATCAACACATGGATAAAGTCATGCTTGTTGAATCCCTTGGCTTCAACTTAATGTCTGTCTAAATGCTTTGCGATTTAAACATGATCGTAATATTTGGAAAATATCGTTGCCTTGTTCTAATGGAATCTGACAAGTCTCTAGTATTTGAAGGGTATTGAAAAGATGATTTGTACGTGGTAGATTTCTCAGCAGGACCACAGCTTGCCGTATGTCTTCTAGCAAAAGCTTCAGAATGCTGGCTCTAGCATCGGAGGCTTGGGCATGCTGGCATGAGGAACCTCCACACCCTGGCAAAGAAGAAGCATGTCATAGGCATCGAGGGCGTCAAGTTCAAGAAAGATCACTTATGCGGTGCCTGTGAGGCAGGAAAGATGACGAGGGCCAAACATCCCTCGAAGACAATCATGATCACTACTCGACCCTTCGAACTGCTTCACATGGACTTTTCTGTCCCACTCATTACTCAACTCTTACTACTACTGCTTGTCTCTATGGCTTTGTCATTGTTGATGATTATTCTAGATATACTTGGGTGCACATAATCTTTTACAAGACTGAAGTGCAGGATGTCTTCAGACGCTTCGCCAATCGAGCAATGAACAACTATGGCGCCAAGATAAAGCATATCAGAAGTGACAATGGCACTGAATTCAAGAACACTGGCCTTGATACATATCTTGATACCTTGGGCATCACACATGAATTCTCAGCCCCGTACACACCACAGCAGAATGGGGTCGTCGAACGCAAGAACAGAACACTCATTGAGATGGCCAGAACGATGCTAGATGAATACAAGACTCCAAGAAAATTCTGGCCTGAAGCCATTGATATTGCATGCCATACAATCAATCGTGTTTATCTTCACAAGCTTCTGAAAAAGACATCTTATAAGCTCCTTACTGGCAAGAAGCCAAATGTCAGTTACTTTAGAGTATTTGGCGCCAGGTGCTGGATCAAGGACCCACATCACACCTCAAAGTTTGCACCAAAAGCACAGGAGGGTTTTATGCTTGGATATGGAAAGGATTCGCACTCCTACAGAGTCTTCAATCTCTTTCATTACAAAGTGGTTGAAACAGTGGATGTGCGGTTCGATGAGACCAATGGTTCACAAAGAGAGCAACTGCCAAATGTGCTAGATGAAGTTCAATCCAGTGAATCAATCAAGCTAATGGGAACTGGAGAAATTATAACTTCTGAAGCTCATCCGGAAGAAGAACTTATCATCTCAGCACCTGATCAACATGAAGACAATGTTCAGCCTGAAGACATTCCTTCTAACAACGATAATGATCGGCAAGAGCAAAATCTTCGCCCTGTACATCCTCGCGTTGCCAATGAAGTGCAGATTGAAAGAATAATTGATACCATCAATGCACCCGGTCCACTCACTCGTTCAAGGGCAACTCAGCTAGCAAATTTCTGTGGGCACTTCGTATTCGTCTCAATAACAAAACCCAAGAAAGTTGAAGAAGCCTTCATGGAACCTGAATGGATTCAAGCTATGCAAGACGAGCTTCAACAGTTTGAGCTGAATAATGTATGGGAACTGGTCAAACGTCCCTGTCCTCGGAAACACAACATAATAGGCACCAAATGGATATACCGCAACAAGCAAGATGAGCATGGTCAAGTTGTCAGAAACAAAGCTCGTCTCGTTGCTCAAGGATATACTCAAGTGGAAGGCATTGACTTCGATGAAACATTTGCTCCTGTGGCTAGACTTGAAGCCATACGCATACTGCTGGCCTATGCAAATCATCACAACATACTTCTTTATCAAATGGATGTGAAGAGCGCCTTCCTCAATGGCAAGATTGAAGAAGAAGTGTATGTTGCACAACCTCCTGGCTTTGAAGATCCAAAAAATCTTGACATGGTATACAAGCTCAACAAGGCATTGTATGGCCTCAAACAAGCCCCTCGGGCCTGGTATGACACACTCAAATACTTCCTGAAGAGCAAAGGCTTCATACCTGGTTCTCTCGACCCCACTCTCTTCACGAAGACATATGATGGTGAACTGTTTGTGTGCCAAATATATGTGGATGACATTATCTTCGGCTGCACCAATCAGAAGTACAGTGAAGAGTTTGGATATATGATGCAAGAGCAATATCAAATGTCTATGATGGGAGAGCTGAAGTTCTTTCTCGGTCTTCAAATACGATAGCAACGCAACGGCATCTTCATATCTCAAGAGAAGAATCTCAAAGATTTCCTGAAGAAGTTCGGTATGCAAGACTGCAAAGGCTTCACGACGCCAATGCCAGCCAAGCATCATCTGGGTCCTGACGACAATGGTAAAGAGTTCGATCAAAAGGTATACCACTCCATGTTTGGTTCTTTACTTTATCTATGTGCATCTAGGCCAGATATTATGCTTAGTGTTTGCATGTGTGCTCGATTTCAAGCGGCACCAAAGGAGTCGCATCACTTAGCTGTGAAGCGAATTCTTCGATATTTGGCTCACACCCCAACTCTAGGATTATGGTATCCAAAGGGCTCAGAGTTTGATCTGGTTGGATTCTCGGATGCTGATTATGCTGGTGACAAAGTTGATCGCAAGTCTACATCAGGCACATGTCACTTTCTGGGACGATCACTTGTATGTTGGTCTTCAAAGAAGCAGAACCGTGTATCTCTCTCCACTGCTGAATCTGAATACATTGCTGCTGGATCTTGCTGCGCTCAGCTTCTGTGGATGAAGCAAACGCTCAAAGACTATGGCATTCATCTGAAGCAAGTGCCACTCTACTACGACAACAAAAGCGCCATCAAGATTGCCAACAACCCAGTTCAGCACTTGAAGACAAAGCACATTAAAATTCGTCATCACTTTCTCAGAGATCATGTTGTGAAGGAAGATATTGATATCATACACGTCAACACTGAAGAGCAATTGGCATATATCTTCACCAAGACCTTGGATGAGAAGAGATTTTGCAAGTTACGGTGTGAGCTAAATATCCTGGAATCCTCAAATGTCCTGTGATCAGGCACACGTCCTAACCCTTATGCATATTGATGACTTAGATGTGCAACACACAAAGTAAAGTATATCTTCAATCAATGAAGACATACATTCTAAGTATGAATCCATTAATGTCGAATTTGACTTCGGAGCGCCACGATAATTGTGCGCCGTGTCTGGGTCTAATACTTCCTATACGGTGGGTAACGCCACCACCAAATGTTCTATTTTGAAGTGTTTCACTCATGGCGTTACCTTGCTATGTCTTCACATTTGGTTTGGCTTCAATCTCAACATGTCTTCATGATTATCTTCACTATGTTGATTATATATATAGATACTAGTGTTCTGTCCTCTATAGCATTCACTTATAGCTATGTCTTCTTGTTGAATCTTTTGAACTAAGTGAATGTGATCGGACCCTAACCTCTCTATGCTGTCTATCTCAAACTCTATCTCTCCAAATCATATGCATTCTATTGAAACTGTCGAATGTCTTCTCTGCGTCCTTGTCAGCAGAAGATCCAAAGACAAACCTTAAGTCCACTTTCAATGCTCATTCCTCCACAAGAAACCCAGAGAAGTAGGAACGCCAACTAACAATCCATGAGCCTGCGTTCATAGAGGCTCATGAAGCTGAAGACTTTCCAGCAGCTGATCCCATCACTGCTGAAGACATTGGTCACCATGACCATGTAGAAGATGGTGCAGTCCTTCCTCAGCTCGAGCACAGCGAACTCATCAGCATTGGTCGTCCTCTGACGCCAATCGCTCAGGATGCTTCATGGGCTGATCGCCCACAAGAGGAAGAAGACTTTGAGGCCCAGACAACTCCAACTACACAGGCGTCGCCTGCGTTGCATAGGCTTCGCAAAGGACCAAGGCCTCCAGTCTCTACGTCTGAAGCTGAATCTGCTGAAGACATTCCGGCTGCATCAGCCGATGAAGAAGAAGTCCCACAAGCTGCTACTCCCCTGTCCCACCAAGAAGCGGTTCTCGAGGAGAACGTGATTGTGACCGACCCTCCAGCTCGTCAAGTGGAGGTTGAAAATCTTGAGGCTGCCACCGCCAACACCACTGAAGCCACTGACGCTGTCATGGCTGAAGCTAATGTGGAGACCTCACCAAGAAAAGCACCAGAAGTCAGTGAAGCCACTGATCCCACCACTTCTGTTCCTGAGTCTGCTGCCAGTCCCCAGTTCGACTATCATGTTGAGCACAGGCCTCAGGTACAGAAGCCAATCCTGAGATTGCCAAGGTTCCCAGGTCCTGCATCAGCACCTGGCTCCTTCAATATCAATGGCTTCAGAGCAGACAACACATTCTTCAACAGCTCCAGGAACCCCTACTCCAGGGAAAGAATATCATCTGATCGGTTCTGGAGTTATCCGCAGCGAAGCTATTACTCATGCGTTCTTTACAACCAAGGTCGCATCTTCCCACACAAGCGCCTTGACATTGAAGCTATAGCTGGTCTGCCCTGTCTGGAAGAAGCTCTGGATTGCTTCAAAGAGGTTGGACTGCTGCCGTTCGTCACTGACCAAGAGCATTGGAATGAAGAGTTGCTGCTCCAATTCTATGCCACACTTCACATCCGCGGGTATAGCAGAGATCCGAAGACTTGGGTCCTGGAGTGGATGACAGGAAACGTTCATCACGAAGCCAAAGCCTTTGACATCATTGAGCTCACTGGTTTGCCCACTCCTGGCGATCTCTACGAGCATGGCTGTCAGCTTCATAGTGAAGCTATTGAGAGCATCTTTCAGAAGACTGAACCTAATATGAGTTAGATGCTCAGTATGATGAAGCCATTGCCCCACGATGCTGCTTATCCCACGGAGTTCTTCGTTGAAGACCTTGAGTATCTGCCAAGAACCATTTATCACATCATAAGGCGAACTCTCTGGCCAATCAAAGGACATTCTCCCCATGCCAAGCTGGAAGGTGCAATGAAGACTTTGGTCTTCTACATTCGTCATGGAAAATGCTTCAATACACAGGATTTCTTCATTCGCCAACTTGCTGCATCTGGCTCTGATCTGTTTGGTTTGAAGTTCTACGCCCCTTGGGTGATGCAGCTGATCAAACTTCACTCCGCTATCTCATATCAGCCCTCGGCCCGCAACCATCGGATCTTTTTGCCTGATGTGGTATGTCTATTGAAGTCATCTAACCTGAGCCTGCCAAGGAACCTCTCAGTCTTCAGAATGCAGAGCATCAAAGTTTCACTCAGAACGTTGAAGGCGTGGAAGCCGTAACTCGTGTGTATCCTTTGGCTGGCAATACACGTGCACCGCATCCTGCTCTCACTGAAGCCACTGACAGTACAACTGCTCCACGACCCAAGAAGCGAACTCGTGTTCTCAACGACCGAGAGCTTCTTGTGGCTCTTCATCAGAAACAAGATAGGCATCATGACTGGCTGAAGCGTCAGATGCAAAGCCTCTTGGTGGATGTTAATCGCATTCGCAATCTTGCCACCAAGAATGCTTTTGTTGCCCATGAAACCTCTCGCCGCACATGGAAAGGGCTAACGCTGATGTGTTCTGAAGATGATCTTCAAGAGGATGGCTTCACTGAGCGATTCAAGTTTGACTCCACACCTCCTCGAAGGGCAGTGCTGCGACGAACTCCATCCCTTGAAGACTCTGAGTTCTCTTCCTCTGCTGCAACTGTGAATGCCAGAGTGATCGAGGATGAAGACGATGCTACTTCACCGCCACCTCCTTCAGCACGCTTCGACTCTGCTCCAAGCTCTTCAGCACCGCCAAACACCACCAACGACCCTGCTGCTTCACCTACTCCTCATGGGAACGAGTAGATGCTCTATGTCTTCAAACCTTTTTGGTCCTTACTGACAAAAGGGGGAGAAGCATATGAGGTTGATAGTCTTCAAGCGGGTCCATATGGGCGGGTGCTTTATATTTGCTTCATGCTTACAACTCTCGTTTTGCTACATTTGGTTCTTTGAGTTGTAACACTTAAACTCGATGGTCGTCTGCTACTTATCTGCCACCTTGTGTTGCGACGATAAATTCCGCACTTAAATCATTCTGCAAACGTCCATTTTCCATTATGCATGTCATTTTCCATTATGCATGTCATTATCTTCATATACTTTAACATGCATAGTGGATTGTCATCATAAGTTGAAGTGGATCTCCAGAAAGTACAACCTGCCATGTGCATTTGCATTCCAAAAGCTAATTACTTATATGCACATCTTCAGGGGGAGCCCTTGCAACTTATGAAAACAATTCCTTATTCTTTACAATTTCACAGATTATATTCCCCGTTGAAAACTTCAACTAGTTTGTCATCAATCACCAAAAAGGGGGATATTGTAAGTGCATCTAGTGCCACCCCTAGTTGGTTTTGGAGTATTGATGACAAACCTAGTTGAGGGACTAATGTGTTTGTGAGAATTGCAGGATAACATAGGTAGAAGTCCCTCATTGATTCAGTTTTCCTACCAGAGATGACCCCTAAAAATGTATGAAGACATTGAAGTCAAAGGTGGTATATGAAGATATTCACATTGAAGACTATGACAAGAGAAGACACAACATGAAGCCTATGGAGCTCGAAGACTTAGATCTTTCGTAGTTCTCTTTCTTCTGTGTTGAGTCATAGGAACCACCGTACTGTTAAGTGGGGTCCAAGAGAACCAGTCAGAATGACTGAAGTGATGCTTAAACAAAACCTATGTCTTCGAGTGAAGACTTTGAGAGCGAATCTTGTCCAGAGTTGGGCAAGTCAGCTTTGCTTGAAGCCCAAGTAAAGTTGCCGTGTGAGTTTGAAATCTGACCGTTGGAACACGTGTCAGTTCCTTAGTGACCCAGGGTCATTTCGGACAAATCAGGTTGGGTTGCCAAGTGGCTATAAATAGCCCACCCCCTACAACCATAAACGGTTGGCTGCTCAGATTCAGAGTACGGCTTTTGTCGTTTGAGAGCAACCCACCTCGAAGCCTTTGAGAGAGAATTCCTTGCGAGGATAAAGCCCTAACCACCCAGAGCCAAAGAGAATGAGGCATCACTTAAGTCTTCTTGTCTGTGTGATCTGAAGACTTATTACACTTGAGGACTGTGCATGCTTCAGCCGGTTAGGCGTCGTGTTCTGAGCTTCCAAGAGACATTGTGGATTGCTGGTGAACAAAGTCTGTGAAGGTTTGGGAGTCTACCTTGAAGACTTACCAGAGTGATTGGGCGAGGTGTGTGTGACCTTAGCTCAAGGGGAATACGGTGAGGACTGGGTGTCCTGAGCTGCGTGTTCAGGACTGGGTGTCCGGGACTATGTGTCCTAAGGTTTAAATACCTAGCCGCCCTAACCAGACGTACAGTTGTCGCAGCAACTGGAACTGGTCCAACAAATCATTGTCTTCAGCGAGTCACTGGTTTCATCTTCCCTTCCCTTTACTTACTTTTACTCGTTGTGAAGTCATTGTATGTTCGCACTATCTTTTGTCTTCACTGAGTGACTGCGTGTTCTGTGTGGCTTCACAATATCTTCCTACCTGATCCTTACTACATTACAGCTATTAGTCATTGTGCTTTCACTCTATTGAATACTTGACTATGGCTTGCCTAGTGTAGTCTACCTTCCGCTGCAGGGTAATAGGTTTATTTCTATCGTTTGTGTTCATAACTTCCACGTTTTGAAGACTTTCATAAATATCGCCTATTCACCCCCCCTCTAGTCGATATAACGCACTTTCAAAACCACTTGTCATTTTCTTCTTCTCCTCCTTGGATTCGACACTTCTACTTATCGAAAAAAGCTACAATTGATCCCCTATACTTGTGGGTCATCATTTTGTTCCCAAAGGTGGCACGTTCCCTACCGAAACCATCATGCTTGTTGTGAGAAGCTTATACCCAAACCTGCCCCAAATGGGACAAAAATTTTACCATGGCATGTTGATGCCGCTCCATGATAGCATGCCAAGTTTCATGAATTTCAAATTCAATCCCATTTCTTACATGGGACCTAAGCATGCACCGAAGGACACAGATTTGATTTTTCAACCAATTTTTATGCACTGGAGCATGTGCTAGTAGTTCAAATTTGAATTATGCACATAAAATGCCTAGAAAACTCAGTTAACGTATAAAAATGTCCAAACGAACCCTGAAAAATTCCAAAATTAAACACAACACTCCTGTTGTTCTATGTTGACACTAGAAAATTTTGAAAGCAATAAGAGGCAACGAATAACGTTTCGTCCCCAAAGGTGGCACGTTCCCTACCGAAACCATCATGCTTGTTGTGAGAAGCTCTAGTTTGTGAGAAGCTTATACCCAAACCTGCCACAAATGGGACAAAAAAATTACCACGGCATGTTGATGCCGCTCTATGATAGCATGCCAAGTTTCATGAATTTCATACGAGTTCTGGATTTACTAGAATTTAAAACCAGGTATCTCAATGTTTGCGGCCGAGCCACGGTGGCAGGGTGTTTCAAATTCATTCCCATTTCTTGCATGGGACCTAAGCATGCACCGAAGGACACATATTTAATTTTTCTACCAATTTATATGCATTGGAGCATGTGCATGTAGTTCAAATTTGAATTATGCACATAAAAATCCTAGAAAACCCAGTTGATGTATAAAAATGTCCAAACGAACCTCGAAAAAAAATCCAAAATTAAACACAACACTCATGTTGTTCTATGTTGACACTAGAAATTTTTGAAAGCAATAAGAGGCATCGGATATTGTTTCATCCCAAAGGTGGCACGTTCCCTACCGAAACCATCACGATTGTTGTGAGAAGCACTGTTTTGTGAGAAGCTTAGATCCAAACCTACCCCAAACTGGACAAAAAATTTACCACGGCATGTTGATGCCGCTCCATGATAGCGTGCCAAGTTTCATGAATTTTAGATGAGTTTTGGATTTACTAGAATTTAAAAACCAGGCATCTCAATGTTTGCGCCCGAGTGACGGTGGCAGGGTGTTTGAAATTCATTCCCGTTTCTTGCATGGGACCTAAGCATGCACTGAAGGACACAGATTTGATTTTCAACCAATTTATATGCACTGGAACATGTGCATGTAGTTCAAATTCGAATTATGCACATAAAACGCCTGGAAAATCCATTTAATGTAAAAAAATGTCCAAACGAACTCCGAAAAATTCTAAAATTAAACACAACACTCATGTTGTTCTATGTTGACACTAGAAAATTTATGAAAGCAATAAGAGGCAACGGATATCGTTTCATCCCCAAAGGTGCCACGTTCCCTACCGAAACCATCACGATTATTGTGAGAAGCTCTGATTTGTGAGAAGCTTATACCCAAACCTGCCCCAAATGGGACAAAATTTTACCACAACATGTTGATGCCGCTCCATGATAGCATGCCTAGTTTCATGAATTTCAGACGAGTTTTGGATTTACTAGAATTTAAAAACTAGGTATCTCAATGTTTGCGCCCGAGTGACGGTGGCAGGGTGTTTGAAATTCATTCCCATTTCTTGCATGGGACCTAAGCATGCGCCGAAGGACACAGATTTGATTTTTCAACCAATTTATATGCACTGTAACATGTGCATGTAGTTCAAATTTGAATTATGCACATAAAATGCCTAGAAAACCCAGTTAATATATAAAAATTTCCAAACGAACCCCGAAAAATTCCAAAATTAAACACAACACTCCTATTGTTCTATTTTGACACTACAAAAATTTTGAAAGCAATAAGAGGAAACAGATATCGTTTCTTCCCCAAAGGTGTCACATTCCCTACCGAAACCATCATGCTTGTTGCGAGAAGCTCTGGTTTGTGACAAGCTTATACCCAAACCCGCCCCAAATGGGACAAAAAAATTACCACGATATGTTGATGCTGCTCCATGATAGCATGCCAAGTTTCATGAATTTCAGACGAATTTTAGATTTACTAGAACTTAAAAATCAGGTATCTCAATGTTTGCGTTCGAGTGACGGTGGCAGGCTTTTTGACATTCATTCCTATTTCTTGCATGGGACCTAAGCATGCAACCAAGGACACAGATTTGATTTTTCAACCCGCTTATATGCACTGGAGCATGTGCATGTAGTTCAAATTTGAATTATGCACCTGAAATGCCTACAAAACCAATTTGAATTATGCACCTGAAATGCTGGTCTTTAATTTGTTAGAGTAATGTTTAGGTCATCTAGCTCTGTTTGATGGCGGAACTTGCTCGATTAAGAAGTGTGGGTATGTTGTAGTCTGCTTTGTGTACCCAAATTATGCAATGACGTGGATGACCACTGTAACCAAGGAAATTCGAACCAAAATTTTTGACGTTCAAACTCATCACACACGGGTTAAGCTATCTGAATCGCTTGTGATGTTCACATATCGTACATAGTTCTGAATAGGGGACCGTGTGTGATGACACTTTGCGCGCTAGTTTCTTTGCTGAAGCGATTCCAAATTTTCGGCTTCCGCGGAAATATGCACCTCCCCGCCCCTCCCCCTTACCAATAGCCACATTTCCCCTGTTTCTGCCTTCCTTTCCAAGTTGAAACCTTCACTCCTTGCTTGCAGCGCTGCCTCCTCGCCGGCGACCCTCCTTCACGCTGTTCGGCCTCGTCTATCCAGGCAGGTAATCCACACTCGAGCCCCATCCTCCTCCTCCTTCCACTTCCCACATGCCCTGACCGCCGGCGCAACACCTTCCACCCAAATCACCGACCCCTCCACCAAATAAGCGTCGCCCTAAGCCATGGTGCGCGCAGTATAGCCAGGATCTCAAGGAGCATTTGGCAGTGGAGAAGCAAATCGCGGCCGCACGCGCGGATGAGGTCGCGATGGCTGCCATTCGTGTCGACCCCCAGATCTTGGAGGAGCACCTCGCCATCGAGGCCACCGTCGACGCCTCACGCGTCGACGACACGATGCGGTTAGCTGTTTGGTTCAATTCTGCAATGTGATGTTCAATTGTTGTGGGTGCATTCTCTTATTGTTTACCATGTGAGAAATATATCGAATTTGTGTGTAGTAAATACATGAGAAACAAATACAATTGCTATATTTCCAAGTTGTTAAGCATGCTTGGTTTGGTTAACTGTCTGATCTTCTATTAGGAGTACGTTATATTGTGCAATGTGGTGCTCAGTTAATGTTTGGTTCATTTGTTGTGGTGTTTAGTTAACTGTTTGGTTCAATTCTGCAATGCGATGTTCAATTGTTGTGGGTACATTCTGTTATTGTATACCATGTGATGAATAGATTGAATTTGGTTGTACTAAATACATGAGAAACAAATACAATTGCTATATTTCCAAGTTGTTAAGCATGCTTGGTTTGGTTAACTGTCTGATCTTCTATTAGGAGTATGTTATATTGTGCAATGTGGTGCTCAGTTAATGTTTGGCTCATTTGTCGTGGTGTTTAGTTAACTGCTTGGTTCAATTCTACAATGCAAAGTCCAATTATCGTGGGTAGAATTTTGTATTGTTGTGCATGTGAGGAATAAATCGAATTTGGTTGCACTTAATACATGAGAAACATATACAAGTGCTATATTTCCTAGTTCTTAATCATGCTTGGTTTGGATAAATGGGTTTTCCATGTATCTTGAATTAATATGATGAATCTGCAATGTGCTTATTTTTCATCAACATATTTTACAGATAGCATGTGAACCCTCACTTAACCTGATGACTAACTACCTTATATGTGTTGCAGGGAAACAATGGGAAGCACCGAGGTTTACAATCGAGGTTTGCACATTCATGGTCCTTTTGTCTAATAGCACATTATTGTGCAATTACAGGAACCATTCTAATATTTAGTTTTTTTTAACAATTTGGTCTTGCACATGTAGGTCCCACTATCAGCGGTTTTGACCCACTGTTCGACCCTTTTTGCATATTGGGAAATTAGTTGTCCATGAATATCAGTCAAGTCAAGAAACTCAGAAAGATTGTTAGGATAAAGAAATTAGCGACAAAAAAACAACAAGATCTTTGTCTGCACAATGAAGAAGACATCATTTCACTACTGGATGGTACTAACTATTATACCTTGCCTTTTTTATTTCTTTGCCCCATTTCCAATATAGAGAGATATTTATGCACATCCTTGTTTTCAGGCCTTTCCAAAGCAGTTCACTGATGATTACCTCTCAAACCACCTGTATGGTCAGGAGGCAAGGAAGGTATTCATACAACACCCACGGTTCAATATTGAAGTGTTCCTGAAGAGGACGAAGGATGGACGGTCAATCATCCATAGACACTAGCCTAAAGTTGCAAAGACCTTCAATATCAATGAAGTCTCAATGTTCGCCTTCTACTTCAGCAGTTTTCCAGATGAGATACATCTGTCTATGTACCATTACCATCTATGATGCTAATTTCGCAAGGTTATGGATGTTGCATGTGAAACTCGGTGCTGGTGCAGTTGCGTAATGGGGTAGCATAGTGCTGAAGCTATATAATGTTGTACTTTGATGTATTTCAATTATGAAAATGAAATATATTGTGTGCTTAATATGAAATGTAAATTAGATTAATAAATGGATTACTAATAATAGGATAATTAGCCTCCTAATTGGGTTTTTTTATTGCAAACGGTTATTGAGAAAACACCGTGTGTGATGCAATCAATAACACACACACTGTCTAGGAATAAATCATGTAAGATTAATCAACAATCACATAGGACATCCTCTTGAAAACTGTTTGCATTAGGCCACCTGGCGCAAACATTTACCACATAAAAACTGTGTGTGATGGACAGCCTTTGCCACACAGTTTCTTCTACGCACCGTGTGTGATGCATTCAATAACGCAAACGATAAAATTGTTAATACCGTGTGCAATGAAACGCTATCATAAACGATTTAATGGGGAAATTGTGTGTGATGTACCTGCGAGTAGAAATGTTTTCCTTGGAGAGACTATGTGGGATGTATATATGAATGGAAACTTTTAGCGGGGACTGACTGTGTGGGATGTACTTACGACCGAAAATGATTTTTGCATGTATGATTGTATTTTTTTGAGCACTACTGTATGTATAACCGTATTTGGTCGCTCACCGGTCGCACATGACCTCATTTTGCTGAGCATGTGTGCCAGGAGGGCATATCCCCGACGGTTTCTGGGTCATGTGGGAAGGACCCCCCTATCGCCCACACTCACTTGGCGACGGTTCCAAATGCCGTCGCGGAAAGGGGTTAAAAACCATTTGTATAGCACCTCGCTGTACTAGTGTGGTGTCAACAATAATAACTCATGCTACCCATATCCAATTGGATATATGTGCCTAGATTTTTCCTCACCACATGATGCTTGCCAAAAGAGAAAAATAAAGAGGAATAGAGAGAAAAACTTTGATTGTTGCATGAATGTAAATACATAGAAGTAAAAGATAGGCCCTTTGCAGAGGGAAGTAGAGGTTGCCATGCGCTTTTTGTTTGTATGCTCAATCTCTTAGTGCAAAAGAACATCATGTTATATTGTCCCTTATGATAGCAACCTTTATTATGCAGTCTGTCGCTTTTATTCTTTGCCATCACAAGTTCGCACAACGCTCAATTTTCTCTTACACTAAATGATCTAACACTTTTAGAAGCAATTTTTATTGCCTTATTGCACCGATGACAAGTTACTTGAAGGATCTTACTCAATCCTTAGGTAGGTATGATGGACTCTTGAAAATAAAATTTGGCTTTAAGGGTTTTTGGATGCACAAGTAATATCTCTACTTGGTGCGGAACTTTTGGCGAGCAAAGATGGGGGGCGAAGCACCACATGTTGAAGGATCTATGACAATATAACTTCTATGTGAATATGGACAAACATAAATCATTACGTTGTATTCCTTGTCCAATGCCAAAATTTTTGGAATATAACATCACAAAATATTTCCAAGATAGTGTATTTACATGTGAATCTTCTCTTCCCTTATTAATTCTTTCATGAATTGCATCATTAACCAATGCTATGTTCGTCAATCTCCAATAAAATTTCCTACTTATACTTTTCCTTATGTGGTGTTGTAACGCCCACGATGTGGCTATATCTCCCACGTGTCGGAGCACGACTTAGAGGCATAACCTCATTGTAAGCAATGTCGCAAGTGAGGTAATCTTCACACAACCCATGTAATGAATAAGAAAAGAGGTACATAGTTGGCTTACAATCGACACTTCACACAATACATGAATAAAGCATTACATCACCTAGATACAATCAAGGTCCGACTACGAAACCAAAATACAAGAAGACTACCCCAAATGCTACAGATCCCCGATCGTCCCAACTGGGCTCCACTACTGATCAACTGGAAGCGAAACAACATAACGAACACGATCTTCATCGAGCTCCTCCTTGAGCTCGGTTGTGTCACCTGCACAGTATCATCGGCACCTGCAACTGGTTTTGGAAGTAATCTGTGAGTCACGGGGACTCAGCAATCTCACACCCTCGCGATCAAGACTATTTAAGCTTATAGGTAGGGTAAAAGGTATGAGGTGGAGCTGCAGCAAGCACTAGCATATATGGTGGCTAACATACGCAAATGAGAGCGAGAAGAGAAGGCAAAGCACGGTCGATAATCTATGATCAAGAAGAAATCCTAGCTTACTTACGTTCAAGCATAACTCCAACACCGTGTTCACTTCCCGGACTCCGCCGGAAAGAGACCATCACGGCTACACACGCGGTTGATGCATTTTAATTAAGTTAAGTGTCAAATTCTCTACAACCGGACATTAACAAATTCCCGTCTGCCCATAACCGCGGGCACGGCTTTCGAAAGTTCATAACCCTGCAGGGGTGTCCCAACTTAGCCCATCACAAGCTCTCACGGTTAACGAAGGATAATCCGTCTCCCAGGACGGCCCGATCAGACTCGGAATCTAGGTTACAAGACATTTCGACAATGGTAAAACAAGACCAGCAAAGCCGCCCGAATGTGCCGACAAATCCCGATAGGAGCTGCACATATCTCGTTCTCAGGGCACACTCGGATGAGACATCCTACGAGTAAAACCAACCCTCAAGTTGCCCCGAGGTGGCCCCGTAGTCTACTCAGTTCGGACCAACACTTAGAGAAGCACTGGCCCAGGGGTGTTAAAATAAAGATGACCCTTGAGTCTAAAGAACCCAAGGGAAGGTGATAGGTTGTTAGTGCAAATGGTAAAACCAAGGTTGGGCCTTGCTGGAGGAGTTTTATTCAAGGTGAAGTGTCAAGGGGTTCCCATTATAAGCCAACCGTGTAAGGAACGCAAAATCAAGGAACATAACACCGGTATGACGGAAACTAGGGCGACAAGAGTGGAACAAAACACAAGGCATAAGGCCGAGCCTTCCACCCTTTACCAATTATATAGATGCATTAATTAATAACAGATATTGTGATATCCCAAACATATCCATGTTCCAAACATGGAACAACTCCATCTTCACCTGCAACTAACAACGCTATAAGAGGGGCTGAGCAAAGCGGTAACATAGCCAAACAACGTTTTGCTAGGACAAGGTGGGTTAGAGGCTTGACATGGCAACATGGGAGGCATGATATAGCAAGTGGTAGGTATAGCAGCATAGGCATAGCAATAGAGCGAGCAACTAGCAAGCAAATATAGAAGTGATTTCGAGGGTATGGTCATCTTGCCTGCAAAGTTCTCCGAGAAGAAGGAAAGCTTGACCTTGTAAACGTACTCAACGGGTCCTCGATCACGTACTCATCTCCCGGCTCTACCCATAGCAAGAAAACAAGCAAAGGGAGACACAATCAACCACGGTGCAATGCGCAAGCAACATGATGCAAAACATGGCATGATATGCGGGACGTGATATGCGATGCATATGCATGTTTCGGAAAGGAAATATTGAACCTGGCCTCAAATTGGAAAACCAAGAGTGGAACTGGAAAGAGGAGTTGATTTCGGTCGAAATCGATATAAAGATCACCGGAATCGGACGCACGGTTAGCAAATGACAAGCAAAATAAAGATGGCACCGATCTGCGATTAACAGCACGAGGCCATCTAAATGCATCAAGAACAACAAGCTACTGCACTCTAACATAGCAACAAAATACATGGCAGGGATCCACTCAAGATGCTTGACAAAATATGAACACTGAGCTACGGCTAATTCACTCAATAGCAGGTTCAAACAAGCATGGCAAAAGTCCAAAAGATATCAGGTTACAGACATAGTGAAAACATGTCAGGAATTTAACATCAGGAAGCAATGTTTAGAGCAAGATAACAACATGCTACAGGAACATATCATGGCAAAGCAAGGCATGGCATGAATCTACTCAAAGCATACAACAAAAGTCCCTTAGTGACCATAAGCCAAAAGGGATCAGAAAATACAATGGCACCCATGTAAACATAGCAAGTTACGTTAACTGATTCAGACTTAGAAGAAAACTGGAACATGGTAAAACAGATATTAAGTAGGCATGTTTACGAGCCTGATGCACTCACCACAAGGCATTGCAGGACAAACTAAGCATACACCCAGCAAGTAGACATGGCATAGAAGCTAGACATGGCAAGAACAACTTCATAGCATGCAAGGATAAACTAAAACAACCTCGGCAAAATTGATTAACATGCAAACAATCTGCCAGGAATATTTTATAGCAAAAGTAGAGCTCGATTGAGTCAAGCTAAGGTGCTCCATAAATGCAAACAAAGACATGGATGGATAGAGCACAACAATATCTTCAAAACATCCTTACTGATCATGCTCAAAAGAGGCATGGATCACTCTGTAGCAACATGAATAGATGGCATAAAAATATTAACAGGGCAAAGACTTAGAAGATTTCTAAGTCCCTGAAATTAGCAACATTACGAGGGCTACTTTGCATGCTTGTGCTAGTCACCACAGAGATCACAAAAATACATGGCATACACCCTTGTAAAGATGGCATGGCATACTTCAAAACACATGTAGGGCTCAAGTTCATAGGAGGCACACATTAATCATGGCAAAAATGACAAATGACCAATTACTGATAAGAATCTGAAACGAATATTAACTAGCACTCTTGCAACAGCAATTAGGGAAAGAAGATGAACTCAAATGAACATGGTGCAATGGAATGAAATGAAGTCCTCGTCGAGGCGAACAATTCGATATGCTACACGGTCAAAACGGAGCCACGGTGATGAAGTTATGATGCGATGAATATGGCATGAAAATATGCAGATCTGGGAACTTAGTCGAAATTAGACCTCGCGAAAACTGGAAGGAGAAGACCCGGGACGGAGGGATCTGGGCGCAGAGAGGCGTTTGGTTGGCGGGATGGGTGGATCTGGTCCCGCTTCGTCTCCGGCGAGGCGCGGTTCTCCGACGAGCTCGAGGAAGTCCGGCGAAGTTGAAGATGGCCGGAGTTGATGGATCCGTGCCGGATCCAGCCGGATCCAGACAGATCTCGACGAGGACGGCGCAGTGAGGAAGCTGCCGGCTTGAGTGACGAGAGTGGCACGGCCTACGGTCAAGGTGGCCTGTGGCGGCGCTCGGGAGGCGAGGCGGCGGGGAACGGGCTCCGCGGCGGCGCGCGCGAGCCGTGGCGGTGCTCGGGAGTGGCCGGGGCGAGGCGCGAAGGCGGCGCGGCGGTGCCGAGCCGGGGCGGCGACGTGGTGGCGGAGGAGCTCCGGCGATGCGGCCGGCAAAGTCCCGACGAGCAGGCACGGGTGACGGCGCGCTGAGGCGCGGGCCGAACGGGTGGGCGGCGGCGGCGGCGTGGGCTCGCGCGGGCCCGATCCGGGTCCCGCAGGCCGCGCGGTGGAGGAGAGAGAGGCGATGACAGGTGGCGCGCCGTGGTTGGGAGAGGCGGCGGCGGAGCTGACGTGGCACACCCTCATTGGTCGGAGTGAGGTGTCCAGTGGACATGTCCGGCGCGGTTGGACATGTCCGGCGGCACAAGGAGGAAGACACTGGGGTTTCGTCCGCGAATTTTGGAGGGGATCACATATATATATATATGTAGAGGGAGCTAGGAGAGTCCAAATGAGGTGCGATTTTCGGCCACGCGATCGTGATCGAACGACCGAGATGATAGAGGGGTTTTAGGTGGGTTTTGGGCCACTTTGGAGGGGTGTTGGGATGCAACACACACGAGGCCTTTACGGTTCCTCGGTTAACCGTTGGAGTATCAAACGAAGTCCAAATGGCACGAAACTTGACAGGAAGTCTACCGGTAGTAAACCAAGGCCGCATGGCAAGTCTCGGTCCAATCCGAGAACGTTTAATACCCTCACACGAAAAGAGGCAAAAGGAGACACCGGAGGACATAGGAGCACCGGAATGCAAAACGGACAACGGGGAAAATGCTCGGATGCATGAGACGAACACATATGCAAATTAAATGCACATGATGACATGATATGCATGACACGCAAGCAAATGACAAGGCAACAATAGCGAACTACTGGAAGACACCTGGCACATCGGTCTCGGGGCGTTACAGGTGTCATTACTTACCATAAGATTAGCATATGATCTTTTTCATTTATTTCCTTCCTTTTTATTGAACATGAAAGTAAAGAAAGGAAAACTCCAACTAAAATTTAGTATATATCTCGCTTACGATTACAATGATAGATCACTCTCGAAAAGAAAGGATCGAACTAAACTTTTATTCATCTAAAGCAAAAGAGAACTATGGGTCGAACTAAGGTAACTAAATGCAAAACATAGTGGAGGTGATGCGATACCAGGGCACCTCCCCCAAGCTTGGCGCAAGCCAAGGGGAGTGCCCATACCCGATACTCAATTTTGTTTTGGTGATGAAGAAGGAATTGGTGGTGATGAAGTGGTAGCGATCTTATCCTTGATGATCAAGAGATTCTCCAATCTACAGATGACACTCCGGAGGGAGATGATGTGCTCTTGCAACAGAATATTTTCACGGGTGTGATATTTATTTTGCACATGAACCATTTCGATGATTTGAAAAGCTTCGATCTCGATGGGGGTGAGATGATCATAGTAAGGTTGATCTCCGGTAGGCCAGGCATGCCCAACCGCCGGCGCTTGATCTCCGGGAGCCTCCTTACTCTTCTCCCCTTTGACGGCTTCTACGAGCTCTTCTCTCTTCAACTCGATCTTCATCAACCAAGCATCCTCTTCCATGTTGTTGGAGGAAGAAGAAGACATTTTGTCTGGCTCAACAAATCCGATCGAAACCAGCAAGGATTGAAAATAGATGTTTTCTCCGTGATACAATGGTCAATAGATTTGGGGGGTATATAAAGATTTTTTATCTTGGGAAACAAGCAAACAGAAGAAAAACAGAGTCTGGAAGGTACCCGAGGTGGGCACAACCCAGCTGAGCGCGTTTGGCAAGCCAGGTGTGCCCTCGTGTCTTGTGCCCACTAGGGTCACCTTCCTAATAGTTTCTTATTTTCCTAATTTTTTATATTCCAAAACAGATAGAAAATATTTTGCGGATTTTTCGGAGTCCGTGTACTTACCGTATCACCTACCTCCTTTTTTCACGTTTATGGAGTGTTTCAGAAGGTTTCTTTTATGTGTTCTTCCGGTGTCATAGTTTAGATAATATTTCTTTCAATATTAATGGGTGTACCTGAGATATAATGTTTTATTCGTTGCCCACTAACAACCTTCGGGTTAGTACCTTCGGCATTATTTATTTTGATAGCTCCAGATCGATTAACGTCCTTCATAACATAGGGTCCTTCCCATTTGGAGAGGAGTTCTCCTGCAAGGAATCTGAAACGAGAGTTGTACAAAAGAACATATTCTCCAACCTTGAACTCACGCTTTTGGCTTCTTTTATCATGCCATCTTTTATCTTTTTCTTTAAATAGCTTGGGATTCTCATAAGCTTGGGTTCTCCATTCATCTAATGAGCTAATATCAAATAACCTCTTCTCACCAGCAAGTTTGAAATCATAGTTGAGTTCTTTAATTGCCCAATAAGCTTAATGTTCTAACTCAAGAGGCAAATGACAAGCTTTTCCATAAACCATTTTATAAGGAGACATACCCATAGGATTTTTATATGTTGTTCTATAAGCCCAAAGTGCATCATCTAATTTCTTAAACCAATTCTTCCGGGACCTATTAACAGTGTTTTGTAAAATAAATTTTATTTCTCTATTGCTAAGTTCAACTTTACCACTAGACTGAGGATGATAGGGTGATGCAATTCTATGATTAACATCTTACTTGGCAAGCATTTTATGGAAAGCTCCATGAATAAAGTGTGAACCACCATCATTCATTAACTAGCTAGGGACTCCAAACCTTGGGAAAATAAATTCTTTAAGCATTTTAATAGAGGTGTTTTGATCAGCACTACTAGTTGGAATAGCTTCTACCCACTTAGTAACATAATCAACATCAACCAAAATATGAGTATACCCATTAGATGAAGGAAAAGGTCCCATGTAATCAAATCCCCAAACATCGAATGGTTCAACAACACATGAATAATTCATAGGCATTTCTTGACGCTTACCGATATTACCTATTCTTTGACACTCATCACAAGATAAGACGAACTTACGAGCATCCTTCAAGAGAGTAGGCCAATAAAGACCAGATCATAATACCTTGTGAGCAGTTCTATCTCTCGCATGATGCCCTCCATAAGCTTTAGAGTGACATTTCCATAGTATTTGTTCCTGTTCACGCTCAAGTACACAACGTCTAATAATACCATCTACTCCTTCTTTATAAAGATGTGGCTCATCCCAAAAGTAATGTCTTAAATCATAGAAGAATTTTTTTCTTTTGTTGGTATGGGAAACTAGGTGGTATGTATTAGCAACAATATAATTAGCATAGTTAGCATACCAAGGTGTACTATTAGAAACATTTCTTGCAGCTAATTGCTGATCAGGAAACTATCATCAATAGGTAGTGGGTCATGAAGGACATTCTACAACCTAGACAGGTTATCAACTACTGGGTTCTTTGCTCCTTTTCTATCAATGATATGCAAATCAAATTCTTGTAGCAAGAGAATCCATCGAATAAGCCTAGGTTTGGCATCTTTCTTTTCCATAAGATACTTTATTGCATCATGATCAGTGTGAACAATTACTTTTGAATCTACAATATATGATCTAAATTTATCACAAGCAAACACGGTTGGGTCTGTCCATCACACAATTCTCCTAATGATGTGATCCCATTATCAAATGAGAAGTCATGTCTATGGTTAGGAAACCTTAACCATGTTTGATCAATGACATAGTCTATTAGAGGCTCACTAGGGACACGGTGTTGTTTATGTATCCACACGTGTATTTATGTTTCTGGTTAATACAATTCTAGCATGGATAATAGACATTTATCCTGAATGTGCAAATATGATAATAATCTAGTTTACATCATAATGAATCTAACATCCATAGAGTTCTGGTGATGCTCATGTTTTGCTCATGGAAAAGGTTTAGTCAATGGGTCTGCAACATTCAGATCCGTATGTACTTTGCAAAGTTCTATGTCTCCCTCGATGTAATCACAGATGGATTTGAAGTGGCGTTTGATGTTGTCGGGGCATGACAATCTATGGGACCAGTGTGGCCCCTTTGCATTTCGGCTGGGGAGATCAACAGGGTGGAGAGTAAATCCATAAGTTCGCACGCGAGGTTTTTCCCGGGTTCGGGACATCGTGGGGGGCGTAAAACCCTAGCCCTGACTTTGGGTGGATTGACCTGGGTCTCAAGTTACAATGAGCAGCTTGCCGGAAAGGTGCGTGCAAAGCACAACTACTGTGTAAGAGTGAGCAAAGTGTCAATCCGTGCCAAGGTAACCATGGACCTCCTTTTATAGACCAAAAGGGGTCACCATAGTGGCAACATGGTCATTACATATTATGTAATAGCGGCCTTGATGCTATTCAACCTAATCCTACCGAACTAGGATAAGGGAATTTAATGCACCCTGAGCTGATAACGATCTTTTGGCAAAAGGCGTCTCTCCTTCTGTGCCGCCGGTCTGGGTGAGCATGTTGTCTCGACACGATGAATAGACGGGTGTCAATAAAGTTGACATTTGTGCAATGTGCTAACACATGCCCCGATGATCCTCCCCAAGTCGCTCGTCCTTTTGACACCTAATATTGCCAAGCCATCAGCTAGTCGATGAGGTGGAGTGGTTGAAAAGCGAGAAGGGGGTACTTCGTGGCAAGGAGCATGCTGGGTCTTGGCTTGCCGGTGCGGAGCTTGCGGGTAATTGGAATCTTGTCCTTTAGTACTAACTTAGTACTTCTCGATGACCTGCCAGGAGGCTTCTTCATGGTTGATAATCATGCTCAAGATCAGAGGGGTATTAAATAGCATAATGGATCTAAACATATAATCTTCCACCAAATAAACCATATAGTAATCAACTACAAGATGTAACCAACACTACTAGTCACCCACAAGTACCAATCTATAGTTCCGGTACAAAGACTGAACACAAGAGATGAACTAGGGTTTGAGAGGAGATGGTGTTCTTGAAGATGTTGATGGAGATTGCCCTCCCCAAGATGGGAGAGTTGTTGGTGATGATGATGACGCTGATTTCCCCCTCCGGGAGGGAAGTTCCCCCAGCGGAATCACTCCGCCGAAGGGCAAAAGTGCTCCTGCCCAAGTTTCGCCTCGAGACGGCGGTGCTTCGTCCTGAAAGTCCTCTCTTTATTTTTTTTCTAGGTCAAAATGACTTATATACCAGAAGATGGGCACCGGAGGTGGGCTAGGCTGAGCACAACCCACCAAGGTGCGCCTGGGGGCCTTGTGCGCCCTGGTGTCTTGTGCTCACTAGGTGGCCCCCATCTGGTAGTCATTTAGTCTAGTATTTTCCATATATTCCATAAAAATTCCTCGTGAAGTTTCAGCTCATTTGGAGTTGTGCATAATAGGTAGCCTGACGTAGCTTTTTTAGGTCCAGATTTCCAGCTGTCGGAATTCTCCCTCTTTGCGTGAACATTGCATATTATGAGAGAAAATGCATTAGAATTACTCCAAAAAGCATTTTTATGCATAAAACCTTTATAAATAACAGTAGGTAAACATGATGCAAAATGGACGTATCAACGATCTTGTATGTTGGTATCTTGTCTGGAGTAGTCCGCCGGCAAGCCTTGCTGTCAGGAAGGCTAAAACTGCCTGTGCATAAGTCAGGGTACTAAGGCACCCACATTTTAGTGCACCAATAGGAGCCCCTGGGCCTGGGCCACAAACGCATGCGAGGTGTCATTGGGTTTGGCCCAAACAGTACACAGGCACGCGTGGCAGAGGATAACTATTATAATCTTCTCTTTTACCACGCCCCCGTGACGTGCATTAAATGTCAAACATGGGAGAGGTGGATTAAAATGGTTGCTAGGGGTGGTGGGTATAAAAAGTGCAACCACATAGGACAGTAAAGAGCCAGTCCCCGCGCCTTCCCCATAAAAAGGAAATCACGAGAGGCACTGCTAATTTATCCCCTTTCACTTCCAATCTAGCATCCGCCTCCTTCATCTTCTTCCTTGCGCAAGAACAGAGTGCCCTGCTCCTTTCGCCGCCGCTCCCCTGCGTCATTGCCCTCCCACCGAATCCACTTCCTTGGCATCCACCATGGCTCCCAAAAGAGGCCGGGGCAAGGCTAAAAAGCCAGCCGACCTAGAAGTAGAGGATATGAAGGAGGAAATGGAAGCGCTTCAGAGGAAGAACGTCGTCCTCGTGCCAGTGCTCAAGCAAGAGGATCTAGTAGAGCATTACGTGATCATGTGGGGGAGGGAAATGGTGGCCCATCCCACGCTGCAAGTTTTTCCCGGCTCTACCAAATCCAGCAGAGACAAGTACCCCTTCTTCACCGCAAATTTCTATTGCGGGCTTGTCCCCCCCTTTCTCTGATTTTTTCTCTAAGATCATGTACACATATGAGTTCCATCTCCTTGAATTCACACCAAATGTCATGACTTTTATGTCTATCTTCGCACATGTGCGAGAACTTTGTTGGAGTAACACCCAATGTTCCTCTCTTCCGCCATTACTTTGTTCCACATGTCGAAGTGGATGTTCCTTCCGGTGGCATTACATGGATCCCCAAAGCCAGCGCCAAGGAGGCCAACCTCGATGGACAACTGAACTTGAGGTGGGACGAATGGAGAGCAGAATGGTGCTAGATAAGGGACGCTGAGTTACGAGATTTCTGCAGGCCTATGATGAAAAAGGTGGAGCACAGCGGGGATTGGGGCTCCCTTACATAAACGACAAGAACTCTCAATCGCCACAATTCGCATCCTTCACCTCAGGGCCACTGGCTGATGACCGAGAAGTATAGGGGACCGATCGTAGTCCTTTCGATAAGTAAGAGTATCGAACCCAACAAGGAGCAGAAGGAAATGACAAGCGGTTTTTAGTAAGGTATTCTCTGCAAGCACTGAAATTATCGGCAACAAATAGTTGTGCGATAAGATAATTTATAACGGGAAACAAGTAACAAAAGTAACTAATGTGCAGCAAGGTTGCCCAATCCTTTTTGTAGCAAAGGAAAAGCCTGGACGAACTCTTATATAAAGCAAAGCGCTCCCGATGACAGATGGGAATTACTGTCAAGCTAGTGTTCATCATGCTCATATGATCTGTGTTCATTAGTTTGATAATTTGATATGTGGATGGACCAGTGCTTGGGTACTATCCTTTCTTGGACAAGCCTCCCACTTATGATTAACCCCTCTCGCAAGCATCTGCAACTATGAAAGAAGAATTAAGATAAATCTAACCATAGCATGAAACATATGGATCGAAAGCAGCCCATTACGAAGCAATGCATAAACTAGGGTTTAAGCTTGTGTCACTCTAGCAACCCATCATCTACTTATTACTTCCCAATTCCTTCCCCTGGGCCCAAATCATAGTGAAGTGTCATGTAGTCGATGTTCACATAACACCACTAGAGGAGACACAACATACATCGCATCAAAATACAGAACGAATACCAAATTCACATGATTACTTATAACAAGACTTCTCCCATGTCCTCAGGAACAAACGTAACTACTCACAAAGCACATTCATGTTCATAATCAGAGGAGTATTAATTATTATTAAGGATTTGAACATATGATCTTCCACCGAATAAACCAACTAGCATCAACTACAAGGAGTAATCAACACTACTAGCAACCCACAAGTACCAATCTAAGGTTTTGCGACAAAGTTCGGATACAAGTGATGAACTAGGGTTTGAGAGGAGATGGTGCTAGTGAAGATGTTGATGGAGATTGCCCCCGTCTCGGTCAAAGGATCATTGGTGATGACAATGGCTTCGATTTGCCCCTCCGGGAGGGAATTTTCCCCGGCAGAACAACTTAGCCAGAGCCCTAGATTGGTTCTGCCCCAGTTCCGCCTCGAGACGGCAGCGCTTCATCCTGAAAGCTTCCTCCTGATTTTTTTAGGTAAAAACCCTTCATATAGCAAAAGGTGGGCACCGTGGGCCTGCCAGGTGGATGGCAAGGCAGCGTGTGTGCCCAGGGGGGTAGGGCGCGCCCCCATCCTTGTAGATGCCTGGTGGGGCCCCTCGGGTGTTTTCTTCGCCAAATATTTTTTTATATATTCCAAAATAATTCTCCGTGAAGTTTCGGGACTTTTAGAGTTGTGTAGAATAGGTCTCTCAGATTTGCTCCTTTTCCAGTCCAGAATTCCAGCTGTCGGCATTCTCCCTCTTCATGTAAACCTTGTGAAATAAGAGAGAAAAGGCATAAGTATTCTAACATAATGTGTAATAACAACCCATAATGCAATAAATATCAATATGAAAGCATGGTGCAAAATGGACGTATCAACTCCCCCAAGCTTAGACCTCGCTTGTCCTCAAGCGAAAGCCAAAATCGATAAATATGTCTGCATGTTTAGAGATAGATGTGTCGATAAAATAAAATGCGGTCATGAGGGCATCATGATCATCTTTAGAACAACAACATATATTGTCATATAATTTCTTATGCTAAAGTAAAAATTCGTTCAAAAGGTAAAGTATGAATCAGAAACTTCATTGAAGACTAACAAACTATGATCTCGGACATTGAAGCAATAGCAATTTATCGTATCTTCGGAAAGAGTCAATACAAGAGCTTTTCAACAAGTCCACATACTCAACTATCATTTAGTCTTCCACAATTGCTAACACTCATGCGATACTTATGGGTTCAAACCTTCAGTTGGACACAGAGGAAGATAGGGGCTTATAGTTTAGCCTCCCAACCTTTTACCTCAAGGGTAATGTCAACAATAATACTTTATGAAAACCTACATCCGAGTGGATATATATATATATATATTTATATATATATAGTAGCACTATTCTAATCCTGGGATTAGAATAGTTATTTGGATCACAGCGACCTTATATAGGGGCAATCAGATGTTCCTGAGATAAAAACACCCGAATCAGATCCCACCCACTCCTTCCCCAACCCTCGCACTTTTATTCCTCTCCACCGATTCAGCCGCCGCCACGAGCTCACTATGTGCTGCCTCAACCCCGTCCCCGGCCACCACGCCACGCCGCCCCCGGATCCAGCCGTCGCACCACCCCCACCCCCGGATCTGTCCGTCACGCCGCGCTACCCCGCCCCACCCCATCTTCCGGCCATGTGTGCCACCACCACTAGCAGCACAGCTCGCCACCGCGGCCATAGCCCGCCTCCACCACCGCGCCGGCCATCACCGCCCTTCTACACACACGCCTCCGCCAGGACCTCTCCTCCCCGGATGCTCCCCGCGCGCCGCCGCGAGGACCTGTCCTCCAGGGTTCCGGCCAACCACACACCACCGCCCGTGGATCCGGCCACCACGGATCCCGCACGTACGCATCCGGCCGCAACTCATGGCCGCCATGGATCCTGCGCGCACGCATCTACCCTCTGCTGCCTCACGACCACGCGCCGCCATCGGAACATCCCGATCCCACCACCTCCCTGCGTCACGTTTGCGCTAGCGCCCGACGTGGCCGACCTCCACGGCAGCAGCCGTTGTGGCTCCCTTCCTGGCAGCAGTCGTGCGTCTCCCCCGGCAGTCCTCTGCACATCCGCCGCCATTGGTCTCCATGCGCCCCTACCTGACCTTCATGGGGTGCAGCCCCTACCTTCATCACGTGCGTTCAACCATAGGCAAAACTGCAGGGGACGGCGGCAGTGGCGCAACCATCCGCTCCGTCGAGGTAGGCACCGCGTCCGCCACTCGTGTGCCGCCGCGGTCGCATGCTCCAGCCCACACTATTTCGGCCGCCCCATTTCCCGCTCTTCGACCACCGGCGTCCATCTACGTGCAGCCACTGAGTCCCTGCACCCAACTAGCTATCGCGCGGCCGCGGTCCTCCGTCGAAGACACCGGCATGGCCCAGCCCTGTCGTGCCTCTCCTCTTGTCACAGCAGGCTCACTCCACGCTGCAGTTCATGATGTCGTGCTCAAGGCGCTGAAGATCCATCTCCATGGAGGAATTGAAGTAGCGCACCAAGAGAACCTAGCTCATCCCTACTCTGAAGTGGCGGACACATCAGTTTGAGGGGGACTAAAGTTCAGAGAGTATTGGGGTTAAGGTTCAGATAGGTTATTCCTTGTTTTTTGGGTGTTGTTGCTACCACACAATGTGTTCAGAGGGGCGCATCGTGCAGGCAAAGTGGATGCTAGTGTAAACAACACTAGGAGCAGTACAAATGACAGTCTTCTTCTCCATGGATGTTGCAAGGTCACATATCATGGTACAACTGGTGCGAGAGGTGCAATCTGTTGCTAATTGTGAGTGTAACTTGATTATGTTTGGCCTGTCCAAGAAAAAGAACAGGCTACATATACACTTGTTTGCCTAGGTTCGTTCTTTCATCCTTACTAGTACCTCAACCTACAACCATCTTGAAAAACGTGGCCATCAATTGGCCATATGTGACACAAATGAGAACCTCCTCTATCTCTTATGCTAGTTAGCCGCGGTTTTCCATTGCCATATACACGCAGTTTATTGTTTTTCCCACTCCCTTATATGTGCATTAATGTTTCCAAGTTTTTGCCCAATTTTAT
The DNA here is from genome assembly GCF_056163025.1 of Triticum urartu. Taxonomy (NCBI): domain Eukaryota; kingdom Viridiplantae; phylum Streptophyta; class Magnoliopsida; order Poales; family Poaceae; genus Triticum; species Triticum urartu. Next base: position 173,318,609 of record NC_141874.1, on the reverse strand, counting down.
TCTCCTAAGATTTTGTTTTGGAACAGATGTGCATTTGAACGTGTGAAAGAAGTCTGTACAAAGAAGTTCATGTATTAGTTCCAGGAAGGTTCATGTATTACTAAGTGTGTGCACATATAATTTCTCTTTCCACATATGTGTGTATGTCTGTTTGTGTGTGTTCTCCCAGATCAACTTTAGCATTGACCATGGTTTCACCAGCAAGGGGAACAACAATTCGGCACATACGATTCTTCACATTGCTATCTCTCCCCATAATCCAGTTAGTTATTTTGTCCTGTGTGGCTCAAAAGTCAAATTGTGTTCATAAAAACAAAAAAAACACATATCCAATAATGTTCGTAGGAAAAATTACGAGAAGTTCAAATTGTTCAAATATGGAAGCTAAAAAATGTTAAAATAAATCCAAAATTTTCTACTACTTGCCTCCCACCTCTTTTCTAAAAAAATAGAACCCCCCCCCTCTTGAAAAGAAAAAGGAATTTCATGAACAAAAGTTATATGGAAAACCTAGATATGTAAGAAAAAGAAAAAAATTACATGTTCAACTTAAGAATAAACTCCTGAAATTCCTTATAGGGGAAAATATATCGGTTTTATTTCCCCCATTTCTAAAAATAAAATACACAGAAGTTCAGAATAAAAAAGTTGAGAAGTTCAAATAAAAATAACAGTGTAGTTTGATGTTTAAAATAACTCAGAGTTTTTCTTTTACTAAAATAATGAAAAGTGAGAAGTTCAAACAAAAAAATAAAGCACTTTAAAATTCATAAAAAATATTTTCACGGTTTTCTAAATAAAAAACTATACAAGTTCAAATATAAATAATGGGCCGGTTCAAAATTCAATAAAGAAGTATTTTCACCATTTATAAATAAAAAACTCTAGAAGTTCAAATTTAAATAACCAAGAAGTTTAGTTCGAAATAACCAGGAAGTTGTATGATGTTTATCACAAAACTAGGATTTTTTTGGGTTACAAATGAATAACAGCAAGAAGTCCAAATCGAAAACACCAAGAAGTTCATAAAAAAGATTAAGAAATAAAACCAGGAAATCCATATTAAAAAGATGGAGAAGTTCAATAATTATAGAAAACTCAAATTTTTCTTGTTATTAAAGAATGGAAACAAGAAGTTCAAAAATTAAATAACAAGAAGTTCAACTTTTAATAATAGAGCGCTTCAAAATTTCATAAAAAGATTAAGAAATAAAGCGAGGAAGTCCATATTAAATAGATGGAGAAGTTCGATGATTATAGAAAACTCAGATTTTCCTCGTTATTAAAGAATGGAAACAAGAAGTTCAAAAAGTAAATAACAAGAAGTTCAACTTTTTAAAAATAGAACGTTTCAAAAATTTCATAAAAAAGATTAAGAAAAAATAAAACCAGGATGTCCAATTTAAAAAGATGGAGAAGTTCGATGATTATAAAAAACTCAGATTTTCCTCATTATTAAAGAATGGAAATAAGAAGTTCAATAAATAACAAGAAGTTCAGCTTTTAAAAATAGAGCGCTTCAAAATTTCATAAAAAAGTTTAAGAAAAAAACCAGGAAGTCCATATTAAGAAGATGGAGAAGTTCGCTGATTATAAAAAAAAAGATTTCACTCGTTATTAAAGAATTGGAAACAAGAAGTTCAAAAATAAAATAACAAGAAGTTCAACTTTTAAAAATAGAGCACTTCAGAATTCATGAAAAAAAGATTAAGAAAAATCAGATTAATATTTATAAAAAACTCAGATATTTTCACGTAACCGAGAGAAGTTCAGATTGATAACTGCCATAAGTTCACGTCTACACGGTGTGTATTTTGTATTAAAAAGGAATGAAAAGGCAAAGACTAAAATTTTATTTTTATAAGTTCAAGTTCTCGGTCGAAGAAAATTAAAAAAATTATTGTGAGAGAGTTTTTTACAAAAGGAATATCATCTATGCAACACTGACGAACGGATTAGAAAATTACGAACGAAAAAACGTCACAGAAGTTCAACGTGAAAACAGAACGAAGTTCAACTACTACGATGAATGAATTTTAGATGAAAAACTTTTAAAATCGTCGCGAGTACGAAAAAACGATCAACACAGGAAACTTGCGTGCTTACAGCAGCTTTCCATCGGTATATCACCTGCTCAATTCCGGTGAATGGATGGAGAGCTACGAGCAGTGGATGGAGACCTATGAGCAAAAAAATCACGTGAAAAACATAGTGAAGTTCAGGTACACGCGCCGAGAAGTTCAAGTTCTTCACGCGGTGCATTTTCGAAGAATCTGTTTCGCGATAAAGGCAAAACGAATGATCTCGCCATTTTCGCAATTTCTTGAAAACGGCTAGGAATCAGAGAAAACCATCAACATGAAAAAGTTTCGCATTTTCCATAGCTTTTCAACGGGATATTATTTGCCTCATTCCGATAAAGTTTGTAGAAAATACGGCGAAAATACATTTTTTGCCATTTTTTAAACTGACTTAAACCGTAAAGAATTGGGAGAAACAATACATACCAAAAAGTTTCGCATTTGTTCAAGCTTTCCAACGCCATATCACTTGCTGCATTCGGACACACGGTTAAAAAATTAGCTCGAAAATACGAACTCGGTAGGACTTGGACCATTTTCTAAATTACTCTTAAACCATTCAAAATTACAAAAAAAAATCAAGATGAAAAAGTAGCGCATTTTCATAAGCTTTCCAACGCCGTATCATATGCCTCCATTGGATTAGTCGTTTAGAAATGACATCGAAAAAACGAACTCAGCTGTTCGGTTTACGAAAATTTACGTTTTTTCAAATTACTCTTTAACCATAGGGAATTAGAGAAAACTTTCAATATGTGGAAGGAGCGGTTTTGCAGCAGATTTCCAAGGCCATATTATATGCCTCATTCCGATATACGGTTTAGAAATGCAATCGAAAATACGATTCACGTTTTTTGTGCGAAGAAAAAATGGTTTTCAAAACTGCTCTTAAACCGCTTATATTTTGCCGAAAATTTAAGTTGGGTCATGATATTGGTGTCCATAGCTTTCCAACGGTATATCGCAAGCCCCATTTGAGCAATGTTGGCGGAAGTTCAACCTAGTTCACAGGGAAGTTCAACGTACTACTAGCGGGGCAGGTCAGGTTGTGATCAGAATATTATTCTGATCCCATGATCAGAATAGTGTTTATGTATGTATGTATATATATATATATGGATCTTTCTCCAACACATAGTGCTTGCCAAAAGAAAAAAATGTAAAAATGGAAGGTGAAGATCACCATGACTCTTATATAAAGGTAGAAGATAAAAGTAAAAGATAGGCCATTCGCAGAGGGAAGTAGAGGTTGTCATGCGCTTTTATGGTTGGATGCACAAAATCTTAATGAAAAAGAACGTCACTTTATATTGCCGCTTGTGATAATTATGCAGTATGTCGCTTTTATTTCTTCCATATCACAAGTTCATATAAAGCTTATTTTCTTCACACAAACAGATCATACATATTTAGAGAGTGATTTTTATTGCTTGCACCGATGACAACTTACTTGAAGGATCTTACTCAATCCATAGATAGGTATGGTGGACTCTCAAGGCAAGACTTGTTTAAGGGATGTTTGTTAGGACAGGTAGTATCTCTACTTGGTGTAAAGGATTTGGCTAGCATAAGAGAGAAAAGGCAAGCTCAACATGTTGGAGGATCCATGACAATATAACTTCTATTGGATATAAGAAAACATAACCCATTATGTTGTTTTCCTTGTCCAACAGAAACTTTTTAGCATGTCATATTTTAATGAGTGCTCACAATTACAAAAGATGTCCAAGATAGTACATTTATATGTGAAGCCTCTCTTTCTTTATTGCTTGCTATTAATTGCAACAATGACCAATACTATGTTTGTCAACTTCCAATAAATTTTATTCATCATACTTCTTATATGTGAAGTCATCACTCTCCATAAGATCACTATATGATCTTTTTATTTTTTTTGTTCTTTCTCTTATTCTTATACCCTCAAGATCATAGCAAGAAAGCAAATCCCCTCAACTCAAAACTACTTTTTATTATATATAACTCACATACTCGATTACATAGATAGAGATCAAAACAAAACTCAAAGCTAGATCATACTAAAAACTTTATTCTACTAGATCAAGGTATAACTAAAAGGATCGAACTAAGAAAAATGATAAAGGTAAGGATGTGATGGTGATACGATACCAGGGCACCTCCCCCAAGCTTGGCACAAGCCAAGGGGAGTCCCATACCCATGTGTGTGTATATATATATATATATATCTTTCTTCGGAGGTGGTGATGATGAAGTTGTTGACGTTGTAGGCTTGTCATCCATCTTTCAGGGCATAGGCTCACCATCATAGAAGGATGATAGAGTCTCCGGGATCCTCAAATCTGCATCCAAACTCATTTTCTTAAATATGTATTCATACTCACAGTTTTGGTTTTGCAAGTAATAGATCTAGGCTTGGAGGGGCTCGATTTTCTCGTGAAGCTTGAAGATGGCCTCCCCAATGTCCTTGGCATCCCGCTTGTGTTTATTGGTAAATTCTGCGATCATCAAGCGATTGGCGTTGAGTCCATGTTCCACCATCCCTTGACACTTGAAAACTTGCTGCTCCATTGCTTCGAGTCTTGTCTCCATGCTTCCACTCTTCTTTGGCCCTTCAACATCGCGGATGTGCAGCACCCCTCGTGCATCTCAATGTTTTGAGGGTGTTGCAGCATCTCCGCAAGGTAGGGGTTGATGACCTTCTCGAAAAACTTGCCCTTGGGGGTGCTTGGAGACGTCATGGTGATCTAGATCTGTCAGAAAAACAGCTCGAAACAAGAATAGAGGATTTTGTCGTGGCAAGGTGGTCAAAACCTTCGGGAGATTATATAATGATTTTTTGTCGACCAAAAGAAGTATTGTGCAAGAAAATGGAGTCCGTAGGGTACACGAGGTGGCCACAAGGGTGGGGGCGCACCCTCCTGCCTTGCCACCTCCTCATGCGCTCTTCGGACTACTTTTAATCATTGTTGAGGAAATCGTTAACGGGTAGCTGCTCGGTTGGCTAGCAAGTAGGAGATTAATCGGCTAATCGGCAAGTTAATCGGCCATTTAATCAATTAATCGGACGATTTTTTGGTTTATCGGCTACTCGGTGGCCCTATGAGTAGCGATTAATCGGCAAGTTAACTAGTTAATCGGATGAATTCTTGAATAGGGCTTTTAATTTCCCTAATTTTAAATATTCCAAAACGGAGAAAAGTTGCCATTGGAAATGTTTTGGGGTCGGTTTACTTACCATACCAGATGCTTATTCCTTTTCGGAGTCTGAAATGTTCTGGAATGTATCCCTTATGTACTCCTCCGGTGTTATGGTATTAATTATATTTGTCTCAAAACTTATGGGAGTACCTGAAATATAATGTTTGATTCTTTGACCATTTACCACCTTTGGGTTAGTGCCTTCGGCGTTGTTGATTTTGATGGCACCGGAATGGTAAACCTCCTCGATAATGTAAGGTCCTTCCCATTTAGAGAGAAGCTTTCCTACAAAAAATCTTAAATGAGAGTTGTATAGCAAAACATGATCACCTACATTAAAATCACGCATTTGTATTCTTTTGTCATGCTATCTTTCAACTTTTTCTTTAAACAACTTGGCATTCTCGTAGGCATGGGTTCTCCATTCATCAAGCAATATTATGTCATATAACCTCTTCTCACCGGCAAGTTTGAAATCATAGTTGAGCTCTTTGATTGCACAATAAGCCTTATGTTCTAATTCAAGAGGTAAGTTACATGCTTTTCCATAAACCATTTTATATGGAGACATACCCATAGGGTTGTTATAAGCAGTTCTATAAGCCCATAAAGCATCATCAAGTTTCTTAGACCATTTCTTTCTAGATCTATTATCAGTCTTTTGCGAGATCAGTTTAATTTCTCTATTGCTCAATTCTACTTACCACTAGATCGAGGTGATAAGGAGATGCAATTCTATGATTAACATCATACTTATCAAGCAATTTATGGAAAGCACCATGAATAAAATGTAAACCACCATTAGTCATCAAATATCTAGGGACTCCAAAACTCGGAAAAATAACTTCTTTAAGCATCTTAATAGAAATGTTATGATTAGCACTACTAGTTGGAATAGCTTCTACCCACTTAGTAACGTAATCAACAACAACTAAAATATGTGTATATCCATTAGAGGAAGGGAAAGGTCCCATATAATCAAATCCCCAAACATCAAATAGTTCAATAACAAGTGAATAATTCATAGGCATTTGCTAACGTCTACTAATATTACCAATTCTTTGACATTCATCACAAGACAAGACATACTTACGAGCATCCTTGAAGAGACTAGGCCAATAAAAACCAGTTTGTAATACCTTGTGTGCACTTCTATCTCCAGCATGGTGTCCTTCGTAGGCCTCGGAGTGACACTTGCGTAGGATCTGTTCATGTTCATGCTCCGGTACACAATGTCTAATAACACCATCTAGTCCTTCTTTATAAAGGTGTGGGTCATCCCGAAAGTAATGTCTTAAATCATAGAAAAACTTTTTCTTTTGTTGGTATGTGAAACTAGCCGGTATAAATTTAGCAACAATGTAATTAGCTCAACAGCATACCATAGAGTATTATGAGAAGTATTTATGACAACTAATTGCTCATCAAGAAAGCTTTCATCAATTGGCAGTGGGTCATCAAGAACATTTTCTAACCTAGACAAGTCTAAAACGGGTGTGGGCATTCTAGGAATGGGGGTACCCAGACTAGCCTGCCTGCGACCCACGGCGGGGCTCACCGATGGCCTGGTACGGCCCAGCTTCAGCATCAACAACTCAAGAGCCTCACGAGGGGCCAAGCCTCGCGAGGCGGACAACACCAAGACGTCCACGAGGAGCAGCCACCTCAGGTTGGCTCTTGAGGAGCGGATATTTCTATGCAAGACTCACCTCGCAAGGTTCGGATGACGTGAGCCATGACGACCAAGGCTAGGCTGGTGCCAGTGGGTGTAGTGTACCAGTTTCCTCTTTGGGGCTAAGGAGGCAAGCGTAGACGCAGAGTCCCGAGGAATCAGCCAAAGGTTTCCATTCCCGTGCAACAAGACGAAGACCGCTAGGACAGTAGGACGAAGGTCATCGTCGAGCCCACCACGGCATCACGACCAGAGGCTTTTGTAGGCGAAAACTACTTTTGTCAGGACAGCACGTACTAGTTGTCCCCCTTTGAATTTTGCCATTGTGGGATCCCTTCCCGCCTTCATTTGGGAAGAGGAAAAAGGCCACTATAAATAGGACCTAGCCACCACCATAGAGGGGATCAGATCCATTCCACCCTGATCAGCTCACCAGCTCACTTGAGCTAAAGAAAACTCCTCCTCCTGAGGTTGTTCTCCCACTGTACTAGTTCATCCTCGGCCCCTTGAGGCCAATCCACCACAAAGCAAGAGTAGGGTTTTATGTTGCAAGGTGGCCCGAACCTGGGTAAACTGTCGTGTCCCCTTTTCCTTTGAGTTCGTTGAGCTAGGCTGTGAGATTGGCGAGTAGGCAGACTGGGGAGGTTGAGTTCTTCGCACGCACCCCAGAGTTCGAACCTCTCAAGGGTCTGCGGAATCCGAAATCCTACAACAGGGTTCTTTGTTCCCTTTCTATCAATAATATGCAAATCAAATTCTTGTAACAAGAGAACCCATCTAATAAGCCTAGGTTTAGCTTCTTTCTTTTCCGTAAGATATTTAATAGCTGCATGATCGGTGTGAACAGTTACTTTGGAATCAACAATATAAGATCTAAACTTATCACAGGCAAAGACAACTGCTAAGAATTCTTTTTCAGTAGTAGCATAATTTCTTTGAGCACTGTCTAGAGTTTTACTAGCATAATGAATAACATTCAACTTCTTATCAACTCTTTGTCCTAGAACAACACCAACAGAATAATCACTGGTATCACACATAATTTCTAAGGGTAAATTCCAATCAGGTGGTTGAACAATAGGTGCAGAAATCAAGGCTTCATGTGCCTCATGGCCGGCTCCGCCCCACCAAACCCTTCTCCAGGGTCGTCGACGGCTCCACCTGCCCCCTGGGGCAGATCCGCCTCCCGGTCACCTTTGGCACCCGTGACAACTACCGCACCGAGCTTATCGACTTTGATATCACCCGCATTGGACCCCCTTACAACGCCATCCTCGGGTACCCGGCCTTAGCCCATTTCATGGAAGCAAATCACCCTGCCTACAATCTCATGAAGATGCGGGGGAGCTACAGCGTCCTCACCGTGGCAGGAGATACCAAGGAAGCGTTGCTAGCCCTCAAGCTCGCCTTCAGGGCTGCAGCGGCTGCGCAACCAAGTGAGGGAGGAGACCCAGAGGCTCCAGGGGCCGTGCCAGCGAAGAAGAAACAACTGTTCTCCCAATACCGCGCCGAGATGAAGCAGGTGCCGGTTGATGAAGATGGGGCATCGAGTGCCACCTTCACCATAGGTGCCGGTCTCCCTCCAGATCAAGAGGTGGCGTTGATCAGCTTCTTGCGCAGGAACAAGAATGTGTTCACATGGGAGCCTAAGGATCAGGTCAGGATCCCGAGGGGTATAATCAAGCATCACCTGAGGGTATGCCCTAGCGTGCGTCTGGTGAAGCAAAGGGCTCAGCGGCAGTCCGCAGAGAAGCAATCATTCATCGTCTAGGAGACGTGCAAACTACAAGAAGCTGGTGTCATTCGGGAGGTGCAGTACCCGGTATGGATGGAAAATCCGTTTGTCGTCCCCAAGAAGGGCGAGAAGGAGCTCATGTGCATCGACTTCACCAACCTCAACAAGGCTTGCCCTCAAGACCCCTTCCCACTTCTGTGCATTGATAAGATCGTCGACTCCACCGCCGAATGCGACCTGTTGTGCTTTCTGGACGCCTTCTTGGGCTACCACCAAATCAAGATGGCGGTGCAGGATGTTGAGAAGACAGCCTTCCTGACCCCTTATGGGGTATATTGCTACACCTGCATGCCGTTCGGACTGCGTAACACTGGAGCAACTTTCTAGTGGCTGATGCACATTGCTCTGGGTCAGCAGCTCGGGAGGAACGCCGAGGCCTACAATGACGATATAGTGGTGAAGTCTCAAGAGGCAAGGACCCTAAGGAAGACCTGGAAGAAACATTTGCCTGTCTGCGCAATGTAGATCTACGGCTCAATCTGGAGAAATGTGTGTTTGGCATCCCCTCCGGCAAGTTGCTGGGCTTTCTGGTGTCGCATAGGGGAATCGAGGCCAACCCAGAGAAGGTCACGGCAATAGAGGATGAGCCTGCCACAGACCCTCAAGGAGATGCAGAAGCTGGCGGGTTGTGTGACCTCTTTAGGGCGCTTCACCTCCAAGCTAGGAGAGCGTGTCCTCCCATTCTTCAAGCTGATGAAAAAGAAGGGACCATTCGAGTGGACTCCGGAGTCGACGCGGCGTTCCAAGACCTCAAGAAGTACCTCACCAGCCCGCTGGTGATGGTAGAGCCACGCCCCCTCGAGCCCTTGGTGCTCTACCTGGACGCCACCCTCACTCGGCTAGCGCAGTGCTGGTGGCGGTCCGGGAGGAACGCCCGGCCAAGGGCTCGTGGAGTATCACCCCGCAACCGGTTGGAATGCACCGGCTTCAGGATGGCGCTCCTGAGGCCTTGACTACCCCAACAGAAGACCGAGCCCCTCAGGATGGAGATCCTGAGGCTCCAGTAGCCCAACCAGCGATGAGGCTCCTGAGGCCCGATGGCCTCAGGAGGTACAAGACGTCACCAACACTTCCGCCGTCATCGAGCATCCGCTGTACTTCGTCAGCACCGTGTTGCGCGATGCGTGGGCACGCTACCCCATGCCATAGAAGCTCTTGCTCGCGCTTCTTGCCGCCTCCCGCAAGCTGCGCCACTACTTCCAAGGCCATCCCATCAAAGTTGTCTCAGCTTACCCACTGGAGATGGTGCTCAGGAGCCCTAATGCTGCAGGAAGGGTCGCAGAGTGGAACATCAAACTACAGGCGTTCCAGTTGGAGTTCAGCAGCACCAGAGCCATCAAGGGTGTGGCGCTCGCTGACTTCGTGGTAGAATGGACCAACGTTCCTAGCCCAGAAGTGGGCGAGGGTCGACCCCTCTCGCCGGGAAGCGAAGAACCAGACGGCTGGGTCCTGTACTTCGACGGCGCCTTCGTGCGTCAGGGCGCGGGGGCTGGAGCCGTCCTCATCTCACCCACCCAGGACAAGCTCTACTAAGCCGTGCAGCTCTTCTTCCAGTAGGGTGAGAAGGTAGGAAGGCCTGATCGCCGGGCTCAAGGCTGCGGCAGCCTTGGGAGCAAAGCGCCTCACTATCTAGGGCGATTCCCAGCTCCTCGTCAACTTCTCCAACAAAGTATACGAGCCGAAGGATGAACACATGGAAGCATACCTCGCGGAGGTACGCAAAATTGAGAAACAATTCTTAGGCTTGGAACTGCAACACGTGCCACGCGACACGAATAAGGAAGCAGATGACATCGCCAAGAGGGCGTCCTGGCGCCTGCCACAGGAGCCTGGCATCTTTGAGGAGCGGCTCTTCAAGCCGTTGGCAGCCCCTCCTGCTGCGTAACCAACATCACCTCAGGAGGAGATCCCCCCAGTGCCCCTCTAAGGAGCCCCCCGCTTGCGGCCCGACCTCGGGAGCACGTCTACTCCTCGCGCTTGAGCCTCAAGAGGGGTGCTGGGCTAAGGAGTTCAAGGCATATCTGCTTTAGGGAACTTTGTCGGAGAAGGAAGAAGACGCGGAGTGCGTGGCTCGCCAGGCCACGGCCTACTACATTCAAGACGGTGAGCTCTATCGAAAGCGGCCAAACGATGTCTCTTTGCTGTGCATCTCTAGGGAGCAAGGGCACGAGCTGCTGGCGGGCATACATGGCGGAGACTGCTGGCATCACTCTTCATCACGCACCCTCGTGGGCAAGGCATTCCGTAATTGGTTCTACTGGCCCATGGCACTCAATGATGCCGCCGAGCTAGTGAGATCCTATGAAGCATGCCAATTCCATGCGTAGCAGATCCACCAGCCCGCTCAGGGTCTCCAGACCATCCCTCTCTCGTGGCCATTCGCGGTCTAGGGGCAGGACATCCTGGGCCCGTTCCCTCGAGCGCGCAGGGGCTACCGCTACCTCTACGTCACCATCGACAAGTTCACCAAGTGGGCGGAGGTAGAGGCCGTCCGCACCATCCTAGCTGGTTCGACAGCCAAGTTCATCAAGGGCCTCGTGAGCCAATTCGGGATTCCTAATCGCATCATCACTAACAACGGCTCACAGTTCACTAGCAACCTTTTCAAAACATATTGTGCTAACCTTGGAACGCAGATATGCTATGCCTCAGTGGCACACCCTAGGAGCAATGGCCAGGCTGAGCGTGCCAACGCGGAGGTCCTGAGAGGCCTCAAGGCAAGAACCTTCTAGAAGAAGCTAGAGGCCTACGGCAGGGGCTGGCTGGACGAGCTCCAGTCCATGTTGTGGTCCATCCGCACCATCGCGACCAAGCCAACAAGCGAAACTTCATTCTTCCTCGTCTACGGAGCCGAAGCGATTCTCCCTCACGAGGTCAGGCATCGCTCCGCACGAGTCTTGGCCTTTGATGAGGCATGCCAGGACGCCTGGCGAGGGATGGACCTCATGCTGGGGGAGGAACGCCGCCGTCAAGCAGCGCTCCGAGCAGCAAGGTACCAAAAGGCGCTGCAGCGGTACCACTGCCGCATCATCCGCTCCAGGATGCTCGAGGTGGGTGATCTCGTCCTGAGGCAGGTGCACTCTAGGGATGGGCTACATAAGCTCTCACCCATGTGGGAGGGCCTGTTCAGGATCGCCTATGTCTCCAGGCCTGGCGCCGCATGCCTGGAGACGTAGGACGGCATCCCCATCCATAACGCCTGGAACATCCAGCACCTCCGAAAGTTCTACCCATGAAGCAAGGCCCCGTGCCTATGAAGGTCTCCGCTCGTGACACTCTCACATAATAATGAGTGAGGCTATACATGCCCCGGAGTCTCCTGAGTTTCACCCGCGGGCCTCATGGGGGCTCCCTCCCACGTCCTAGTGGTAGCACTTAGCTCCGTGCTGGTGAGAATACTAGACTAGGTGCCAGACACGGCTGTTCTTTTGCTTGCTTTCTGTAGTTGGTTTGCAACTTTTTAATGGAATTTGGAGTTTTTGTGTTCCTTTTCGTTCAGTGAGTTGGATTTTTTCTCCTCTTACTTCGCTCGCCTCTCAGTCTTGGCTCCGGAAGAGCGGCAGTTGCCCGTCGCTCCTCCTAGCGCGTCACACGCATGGGGACTAGGCAGGTGTGTGTGTTTGGGATTGCCCACACTGTGTACACACCTCATTGAATCCTCGGCTTCTTTAATACTCACGAGACGCTCTCGAATGAGCTCGTGGGCAGTGCGATGCAGTGTACCAACCCCAACCAACCCACGCCTGGGGGCTCGCGCGAGGAAGAATGAAACGCCCCGCCAAGCATTCTAATAACCCCGCAGCTTTCAATGCCTCCTGAGCCCCGATGGCTCCCGGGTCATCAGGAAGGCGGCTCCGCCGGACGCTCCTAGAGAGGTGGTGCGTCGCGAGGAAGGAAACTGCCGCAAGCATATCAAGATAATTTACCCAAACCGCACCTACTCGGAACACACATATCACAACATAACATCAAAATAATAAGCATAGCATAGTGGCATAAGTGCCATGGTTCATTACACACCCAAGCGGGGCCCTCTACTTTTTTCAAAATGCAGGAGGAAGGAAATGTTAAACAAAAGTGGCCCGTACTACCGCAGCAGCTCCTGAAGCCAGGCTCAAACAACCCTGGACTCAGCCCGAGTCCTCCTCCCGCTTCACCAGAGCACGACGGCGAGACGACCCGTCGCCTTCCCCGATCCAAGCCCAGCGGCGGGGCGGCTGATCATAGCCACCACTGCTGGTGCTCTCGTCGGAGGAGGAGCCGCCGCCACTGTAGGAGGCGCGGCCGTCGCCAAGGGCAAGCCCACCCTCGTCGTCGTCGCAGTCATCGTCAAGGCCAAGCTCATCGTCGTTGCTGCCATCCTCGAGGCATCACCCTGCACGGCGGCCGTCCACCCTAAACACCCTCACGTAAAGGTTAGCGAGGTCGTCGTACTTGAAGTGGAGGGTGCACCTCCCAATTAGACCTCGTTGTCGGATGTGGGGTTCCGGCAAACCCTTAAGGTTCGAACACTGGGGTGCGCGCGAAGTCTTGCTCGCTAAGATCTCGTGGACGAACTTGACGAACTCGCAACACAGAAAGACACAAGATTTAAACTGGTTCAGGCCATCATTGTGGTGTAATACCCTACTCCAGTGTGGTGGTGGTGGATTGCCTCTAGGGCTGATGATGAACAATACAAGGGAAGAACAACCTCCTGAGGTTGAGGTGTTCTTGAGCTCGGTGAGCTTGTGTGTGTGAGGATGGTCTAAATGATCTCTCTCCGCCTTTCTAAGGTGGTGGCTAGTTCTATTTATATTGGCCCTGGTCCTCTTCCCAAATATTGAGCGGGAAGGGAGCCAACAACGGCGGGCAAATTCGAAGGGGGACAGCTAGTACAAGCTATCCTGACAAAAGTAGTCTTCGCCTGCGCAAAGTTCTGGTGGTGACGTTGTCTTGGGCTCCACGATGACCTCCGTCTTGCCGTCCTCCTAGTCTTGGTCTCGTTGCACCAATATGGCAACCTTTGTCGGATGCCTCCTTAGCACCAAAGAGGAAACAAGGATGCTGCACGCGCTGGCGCCCGCCTGGCGGCCGCCTGGTGCCGTGTGTCATGGCTCACGTCACGAGATCCTCGTGAGGTTTGCCCCGCCTTGATATCTCCGCTCCTCATGAGCCTGCCTGGCTATGCTACTCCCGAGGAGGTCTTGCATCGTCTGCCTCGCGAGGCTTGGACCCTCGCGAGGGTCTTGGATGCCTTGTTGGTGAAGGTGGGCCATACGGTCTGATGACTTAGCCACGCCGTGGGCTGCAGGCAGGCAGGTCTGGGGACCCCCGATCCCAGAACACCGACAGTAGCCCCCCGGGCCCAAGGTGCGCTCGGGCTTGGCTTCGCGGCGAAGCCAAGGGCCATGTGCAGAGCACCGTGGGCCCCAAAAGCCTGAGGCCTTGGTCGACGCGTGGCGGTTGATTGGACGTGGGCGTCTCAGCTTCCCCATGTCGCCTCGGCAACTGCACGACTTGACAAGTCCCTACGACATGTAATGAAAACCATCATTACCTGCGATCGTGCGAGACGCCGGTTGGCCTTCTCTTGCTATAAATGGGGAGGGGGGCGGAGCCCCCGTCGCCTATCTCTTCCCCACTTGCTTGTTTCTTCTTCCTTGCTCCATCGCTTGCAGTGACACCCATGGCGCCACGAAGGAAGTTCTCTGCCGCTGAGAAGGGGAAGGCCCCTCACGAGGGACCAGGCTCCCCGGCGCCCAAGCGCGGTCGCGGCCGTCCGCGCAAGCATGCCACGACCCCTGCCGTGGCCCATTGTCGAGGCGGCGCCGCGATACGTGGAGCGGGTCATCCCAGCCATGGTGGTCTAGTCGTCGAGGGGAGGCGTGCTGTGGTGGCGCGGCCTCCTCGTCCGCGCTTCCACACGGCTAAGGTGTCGCCGGAGTTTGTCATCCGGTCGGAGAACCCGGCCGGCAACTGGCTCCAACTTCCGCGCTTCTTCGCCGGCGAACTGCCAGCCTCCGGTCCAGGCGGACTCTGGCTGCAGGCGGATGGCTGCTGCAGCAAGGCCTCTTAGGTTGCGGTCGAGACATCTACCGCAGGCAACATAGCCCTGGCCCGCGGTTGGCAGACATTTGCCCGTGCGCGGCCTGGGCAGGCGGTGCACCCTCCACTTCAGGTATGATGGCGGATCGACCATGTATGTGAGGGTGTTTGGGGAAGATGGTCGCCGCGCTGGGTGCTGCCCCGAGGCGAACGATGGTTAGGAGGTGCTCAGCCTTGGGGACGGCCACGGCGAGGACGAAGGCGAGCCCGCCCTCAGCGGCGACGGTGTCTCGTCCAGCTACGGCATCTCTTCCTCCGGCGACAGCTCCAATAGTGGCAGCTACGACCAGCCCCTGCGCCTGTTTCGAAGGTGGCAGCGGGTCATCTCGTCGCCGCATCTCTATGAAGCATGAGGAAGGATCCGGCTAGGCTCGGGGTGGCGCCAGGGGCCTGTCTTCATGGATCGCCGCAACGCTACTTTTGTTTTGCTCTTTTCCTGCATCAAGAATGAAACCATAATGGGCCCAGGGGGCGTGTATCGAACTATGGTTCCTTGGTTATGTCAGTATGCGTGTTGTTCTCGTGCTGTGTCGTTACTTTGCGCAATGATAACTTAACCTGGTATACTCAGGACATCCTCTTCCTCGCGAAGCGTTTATTTCCTCGCATCCATCTTTCCTTGGTGGCTTGCATTCGTTCAGGAACTGCAAAAAACTCGTTAGGAAGTGCGTTAAGAGATTTGTCGTACGTCCTGGCCCTGACCTGGCGCTTCGTATCGTAGTACCCGAGGGGCTCGGACTAGGAGAGGTGCGCCAGCTTTTGGGCTTGAACGAGGGTGGCTCGCGAGAAGGCAGAAAGGAGAGAAAAATGCTCACGAGGGCACCTGCCTAGCCCCCCCCCCCCCCCACGAGGCATGCGAGAGAGAGAACACGAGAAAATTCGAGCCGGAAAAATGCAGTGAGAGGCGAGGGAACCAAATCGGCAAGGAACGCCAAAGGCAAACTTTGATTAAGGAAAAGCGAGTCAACTACGGAAAGCAAATGAAAAGCCGCGTCCGGCACCTAATCTAGTCTTCAAGTCTTCTCACCAGCGCGGAGCTAAGTGCTGTCCACTAGGCATGGGAGGGATCCCCAAGGCCTGAGGCCGGCGCTCCTGAGACTCCGGGGCGTGTATAGCCCCACTCATTACTACGTGAGAGTGTCACGGGCGGCGATTCTTCACAGGCTCTAGGCCTTGCTTCTCAGGCTCTGGGCCTTGCTTCTCAGGCTCTGCGCCTTGCTTCTCAGGCACTAGGCCTTGCTTCATGGATAGAACTTCCGGAGGTGCTGGATGTTCTAGGCGTTCTGGACGGGTATCCCGTCCTGCGTCTCCAGGCGCGCTACACCCGGCCTGGAGACATGGACGACCCTGAACGGGCCCTCCCAAATGGGCGACAACTTATGCAACCCTTCTCTCAGAGGACCCGCCTCAGGACGAGGTCGCCCACCTCGAGCGTTCTGGAGTGGATGTTGCGGCAGTGGTATCGCCGCATCGCTTGTTGGTACCTTGCCACCCTCAATGCAGCTTCGCAACGACGTTCCTCTCCCAACACTTGATCCATCCCCCGCATGGTGTCCTACTGCGTTTTGTCGAACGCTGGGACCCGTGTGGAGTGATGCTTGACCTCGTGAGGAAGGACGGCTTCAGCTCCGTAGACGAGGAAGAACGGAGTCCCGCCCGTTGGCTTGGTAGCGGTGGTTCGGATGGACCACAGCACGGACTGGAGCTCGTCGTGCCAGCCCCTGCCGCAGGCCTCCAGCTTCTTCTGGAAGGTCTTGGTTTTGAGGCCCCTCAGGACTTCCGCATTAGCGCGCTTGGCCTGCCCGTTACTCTTGGGGTGGGCCACCGAAGCGTAGCAGATCTGCGTTCCAAGGTTAGCACAGTAGGTTTTGAAAAGGTTGCTAGTAAACTGTGAACCGTTATCTGTGATGATGAGGTTGGGGACCCCAAAGCGGCTCATGAGGCCCTTGATGAACTTGAGAGCAGAGCCGCCTGGAATGGTACGGACGGCTTCCACTTCCGCCCACTTGGTGAACTTGTTGATGGCGACGTAGACATAGCGGTAGCCCCTGGCGCCCGGGGGAACGGGCCTAAGATGTCCAGCCCCCAGACCACAAACGGCCATGTGAGCAGGATGGTTTGGAGGCCCTGAGCAGGCTGATGGATTTGCTTGGCGTGGAATTGGCAAGCTTCACAGGATTTCACCAGCTCGGCCGCATCGTTGAGTGTTGTAGGCCAATAGAACCCACTGCGGAACACCTTGCCGACGAGGGTCCGTCATGATGAGTGGTGTCCGCAATCACCGCCATGTATGTCAATCAGCAACTCCCTTCCTTGATCGCTGGAGATGCAGCGCAGCATGACATCATACGGTCGTTTCCTGTATAACTTGCCATCCTGGATACAGTATGCCGTGGCTTGCCGGGCCAGGCGCTCCGCGTCCTCTTCCTTCTCCGGCAGTGTCCCGTGCATCAGGTACTCCTTGAATTCCTTGATCCAGCACTCCTCCTGGGGCTCGAGCGCCAAGAGCAGCCGAGCTCCCGAGGTCGGGCCACAGGCTGGGGCTCCCGTGGCCGGGGGTTGTGGGAGCTCCTCCCGAGGCTGAGTCATGCTTGAAAGGGGCGGCATAGTTGATGGCTTGAGGAGATGCTCTTCGAAGACGCCGGGCTCTTGCGGTTGTCGCTTGGATGTTCTCCTGGCAATGTCATCGGCTTCCTTGTTGGTGCCTCGAGGCACGTGCTGCAGCTCTAGGCCCGAGAACTGCTTTTCCATCCTGTGCACCTCCACGAGGTAGGCCTCCATGTGCTCGTCCTTCGGCTCGTACACCTTGTTGGAAAAGTTGACGAGGAGCTGCGAGTCGCCTTTGACGGTGAGGCGCTTCACCCCTAGAGCTGCCGCAGCCCTCAGGCCAGCTATGAGACCTTTGTATTCTACGATGTTGTTGGAGACCTTCTCGCCGTGCTGAAAACAGAGTTGCACGGTGTAGTAGAGCTTGTCCTGAGTGGGCGAGATGAGCACTGCTCCAGCCCCCGTGCCCTGGTGCGCGAAGGCGCCATCGAAATACATGACCCAGCCATCTGGAGCCTCGCTTCCTGGGGAGGTGGACCGGTCTTCTCCCTCCTCAAGAGCCGCTGCATCTGTCCATTCTGCCACAAAATCGGCGAGCGCGGCTCCCTTGATGACCCTGGTAGTGCTGAACTACAACTGGAATGCTTGCAACTCGATGTTCCACTCAACGACCCTTCCGGCTGAGTTAGGGCTCCTGAGCACCCTTTCCAATGGGTAGGCTGAGACGACCTTCAGGGGGTCGCCCTTGAAGTAGTGCCACAGCTTGCGTGAGGCCACCAAAAGTGCGAGCAGGAGCTTCTGCGGCATGGGGTAGCACGCCCTTGCGTCCTGCAGTATAGTGCTGACGAAGTACACCGGATGCTCGACGAGGGCTGGCACTCTGCCGAGGCTCGGGTCCTGCGGAGATTGTGGCATATCCTGGGGTGATGGGTCTCCTGAGACCTGACCGTCCTCAGGAGCCTCTATGATGTTGCCCTGCTGAGCTTAGTCTTCCACCGCTGATGGCTAGGCTGCACCCTCCTGACCCCGTGCTGCATCAGCTCTAGCTTGGCGTGGCACACCCTTGCCTTGGCGCTCCTCCAGAACCACCACCAGCGCCGCGCTGGCGGAGTACGGGGTGACGGCAAGGTAGAGCACCAGGGGCTCAAGTGGCCGCGGTGCCACCATCACTGGGGGGGGGGTACGTCTCCAACGTATCTATAATTTTTGATTGCTCCATGCTATATTATCTATTGTTTAGGACATTATTGGGCTTTATTATCCACCTTTATGTTATTTTTGGGACTAACCGATTAACCAGAGGCCCAGCCCAGAATTGCTGTTTTTTGCCTATTTCAGAGTTTCGCAGAAAAGGAATATCAAACGGAGTCCAAACGGAATGAAACCTTCGGGAACGTGATTTTCAGAACGAACATGATCCAGGAGACTTGGACCCTACGTCAAGAAATAAAGGAGGAAGCCACGAGGTAGGGGGCGTGCCTAACCCCTCCCCCCCAGGCGCGCCCTCCACCCTCATGAGCCCCCTGTTGCTCCACCAACGTACCCCTTCTTCCTATATATACCTACGTACCCCCAAACGATCAAAACGGGAGCCAAAACCCTAATTCCACTGTCGTAACTTTATGTATCCACGAGATCCCATCTTAGGGCCTGTTCCTGAGCTCCGCCGGAGGGGGCATCCATCGGTAACTTTACTTGGAGCTATATTTTTATTCACCACATGATATGTGTTTTGCTTGGAGCGTCTTGTATGATTTGAGTCTTTGCTTTTTAGTTTAACCCAATCATACTTGCTGTACACACCTTTTGAGAGAGCCATACATGATTTGGAATTTGTTAGAATACTCTATGTGCTTCACTTATATCTTTTGAGTTATATAGTTTTGCTCTAGTACTTCAATAATATCTTTTAGAGCACGGTGGTGGATTTGTTTTATAGAAACTATTGATATCTCATGCTTCACTTATATTATTTTGAGAGTCTTAAATAGCATGGTGATTTGCTTAAATAATCCTAATATGCTAGGTATTCAATATTAGTAAAAAAATCTTATGAGTTATTTGAATACTAAGAGAAGTTTGATAGTTGATGATTGTTTTGAGATATGGAGGTAATAATATCAAAGTCGTGCTAGTTGAGTAGTTGTGAATTTGAGAAATGCTTGTGTTGAAGTTTGCAAGTCCCATAGCATGCACGTATGGTAAACGTTATGTAACAAATTTGAAACATGAGGTGTTCTTTGATTGTCCTCCTTATGAGTGGCTGTCGGGGACGAGCGATGGTCTTTTCCTACCAATCTATCCCCCTAGGAGCATGTGCGTAGTGCTTGGTTTTTGATGACTTGTAGATTTTTGCAATAAGTATGTGAGTTCTTTATGACTAATGTTGAGTCCATGGATTATACGCACTCTCACCCTTCCATCATTGCTAGCCTCTTCGGTACCGTGCATTGCCCTTTCTCACATTGAGAGTTGGTGCAAACTTCGCCAGTGCATCCAAACCCCGTGATATGATACGCTCTTTCACGCATAAACCTCCTTATATCTTCCTCAAAACAGCCACCATACCTACCTATTATGGCATTTCCATAGCCATTCTGAGATATATTGCCATGCAATTTCCACCATTCCGTTTATCATGACACATTCATAATTGTCACATTGCTTAGCATGATCATGTAGTTGACATAGTATTTGCGGCAAAGCCACTGTTCATAAATCTTTCATACATGTCACTCTTGGTTCATTGCATATCCCGGTACACCACCGGAGGCATTCATATAGAGTCATCTTTTGTTCTAGCATCAAGTTGTAATCATTGAGTTGTAAATAAATAGAAGTGTGATGATCATCATTTTCTAGAGCATTGTTCCAAGTGAGGAATTAAAAAAAGGAGAGAAAGGCCATAAAAAAAGAAGGCCCAAAAAAGGAGAGAAAAAGATAAGGGACAATGCTACTATCCTTTGCCACACTTGTGCTTCAAAGTGGCACCATAATCTTCATGATAGAGAGTCTTTTGTTTTGTCACTTTCATATACTAGTGGGAATTTTTCATTATAGAATTTGGCTTGTATATTCCAACAATGGGCCTCCTCAAGTGCCCTAGGTCTTCGTGAGCAAGCAAGTTGGATGCACACCCAGTTAGTTTCTTTTGTTGAGCTTTCATACATTTATAGCTCTAGTGCATCCGTTGCATGACAATCCCTACTCCTTGCATTAATATCAATCGATGGGCATCTCCATAGCCCATTGATTAGCCTCGTTGATGTGAGACTTTCTCCTTTTTTGTCTTCTCTACATAACCCCCATCATCATATTCTATTCCACCCATAGTGCTATGTCCATGGCTCGCGCTCATATATTGCGTGAAAGTTTATAGGTTTGAGATTACTAAAGTATGAAACAATTGCTTGGCTTGTCATCGGGGTTGTGCATGATGAGAGCATTCTTGTGTGACAAAAATGGAGCATGACTAAAGTACATGATTTTGTAGGGATGAACTTTCTTTGGCCATGATATTTTGAGAAGACATAATTGCTTAGTTAGTATGCTTGAAGTATTATTATTATTATGTCAATATGAACTTTTATATTGAATATTTCGGATCTGAATATTCATACCACAGTTAAGAAGAATTACACTAAAATTATGCCAAGTAGCACTCCGCATCAAAATTATCTTTTTTATCATTCACCTACTCGAGGACGAGCAGGAATTAAGCTTGGGGATGCTTGATACGTCTCCAATGTATCTATAATATTTGAATGCTCCATGCTATATTATCTACTGTTTTGGACATTATTGGGCTTTATTATCCACTTTTATATTATTTTTGGGACTAACCTATTAACCGGAGGCCCAGCCTAGAATTGCTGTTTTTTGCCTATTTCAGAGTTTCGCAGAAAAGGAACATCAAACAGAGTCCAAACGGAATGAAACCTTCGGGAACGTGATTTTTGGAATGAACATGATCCAGGAGACTTGGACCCTACGTCAAGAAATAAAGGAGGAAGCCACGAGGTAGGGGGCGGCTACCCCCCCTAGGCGCACCCTCCACCCTCGTGGGCCCCCTGTTGCTCCACCGACGTACTCCTTCCTTCTATATATACCTACGTACCCCCAAACGATCAAAACGGGAGCCAAAACCCTAATTCCACTGCAGTAACTTTCTGTATCCACGAGATCCCATCTTGGCGCCTGTTCCAGAGCTCCGCCAGAGGGGGCATCCATCACAGAGGGCTTCTACATCAACACCATAGCCTCTCCGATGAAGTGTGAGTAGTTTACCTCGGACCTTCGGGTCCATAGTTATTAGCTAGATGGCTTCTTCTCTCTTTTTGGATCTCAATACAATGTTCTCCCCCTCTCTTGTGGAGATCTATTCGATGTAATCTTCTTTTTGTGCTGTGTTTGTTGAGACCGATGAATTGTGGGTTTATGATCAAGATTATCTATGAACAATATTTGAATCTTCTCTGAATTCTTTTATGTATGACTGGTTATCTTTGCATGTCTCTTCGAATTATCAGTTTGGTTTGACCTACTAGATTGATCTTTCTTGCAATGGGAGAAGTGCTTAGCTTTGGGTTCAATCTTACGGTGTCCTTTCCCAGTGACAATAGGGGCAGCAAGGCACGTATTGTATTGTTGCCATCGAGGATAACAAGATGGGGTTTTTATCATATTGCGTGAATTTATCTCTCTACATCATGTCATCTTGCTTAAGGCGTTACTCTATTTTCTAGATGCATGCTGGATAGCGGTCGATGAGTGGAGTAATAGTAGTAGATGCAGGCAGGAGTCGGTCTACTTGTCCCGGACGTGATGCCTATATACGTGATCATACCTAGATATTCTCATAACTATGCTCAATTCTGTCAATTGCTCAACAGTAATTCGTTCACCCACCATAAAATACTTATGCTCTTGAGAGAAGCAACTAGTGAAACCAATGGCATGCGGGTCTATCTTCATCATATTAATCTTCCAATACTTAATTATTTCCTTTGCTTTTATTTTACTTTGCATCTTTATCACAAAAATACCAAAAATATTATCCTATCATATCTATCAGATCTCATTCTCGTAAGTGACCGTGCAGGGATTGACAACCCCTTATCGCGTTGGTTGCGAGGAGTTATTTGTTTTGTGCAGGTACGAGGGACTCACGCGTAGCCTCCTACTGGATTGATACCTTGGTTCTCAAAAACTGAGGGAAACACTTACGCTACTTTGCTGCACCATCCTTTCCTCTTCAAGGAAATCCAACGCAGTGCTCAAGAGGTAGCAGGGGGCTAGTGAGGTATTTCTTGAGGTCTTGGAAGGCCTGGTCGGTCTCCAGGGTCCACTCGAATGAGCCCTTCTTCATGAGCTTAAAAAGGGTAAGGCGCGCTCGCCTAGCTTGGAGATGAAACGCCCTAACGCGGTTACCCACCATGCAAGCTTCTGCATTTCCTTGAGGGTCTGTGGTGGGCTCATGTCTTTGATGGCCTTGATCTTCTCTGGGTTTGCCTCGATCCCTCTGTGGGATACGAGGAACCCCGGTACCTTGGCGGAGGGGACACCAAACACGCACTTCTCCGGGTTAAGCCTCAAGTTCACTTGGCGCAAGCTCCCGAAGGTCTCCTCCAAGTCTTGAATCAATGTCCTCGCCTCGTGATATTTGACCACTATGTCATCAACCTAGGCCTCTGTGTTTCTGCCAAGCTGCCGCCCCAAGGCGATTTGCATCAACCGTTGAAAGGTTGCACCCGCGTTGTGCAGCCCAAAGGGCATGCAGGTGTAGCAGTACACCCCGCATGGTGTCAGGAAGGCTGTCTTCTCCGCATCCTCCACTGCCATCTTGATTTGGTGGTATCCTGAGAATGCATCCAGGAAACATAGCAAGTCGCATTCGGCGGTGGAGTCGACAATTTGATCGATGCGTGGAAGCGGGAATGGATCCTGGGGGCACGGTTTGTTAAGGTTGGTGAAGTCCACGCACATCCGTTCCTTTCCGCCTTTCTTTGGTACTACGACGGGGTTCGCCAGCCATTCGGGGTATCGAACTTCTCGGATGGTACCCGCCGCCTCCAACTTCTGTGTCTCTTGGACGATGAAGGCCTACTTCTCAGTGGACTGTCGTCTTGCTCGCTGCTTCATGGGGCGTACGTTGGGGCACACCTTTAGATGATGTTGGATTACCTCTCTTGGGACCCCTACCGGCTGATTGGGCTCCCACGTGAATATCTCCTTGTTCGCGCGCGAAAATCTCACCAAAGCTTCTTCTTGTCCCGGGTCAAGGCCGGTTCCTATGGTGAAGGTGGCTCTTGAAGACCCATCCGCGTTGACCGGCACCTACTTGGTCTCCGCCTTGTCTTGAGTGAACAACTGCTTATTCTTGGTGGGCGCGGTCTCCTTGGCCTCGGGCATACCGACGTCGGCTGGCTGTGCTACTGCCGCGGTCTTGAAGGCGAGCCTGAGCACCGCCACGGTCTCCTTAGCTCCCCCCTTGATGGTGAGGACGCCCTTGCTCCCTGGCATCTTCATGATGTTGTAGGCCGGGTGAGTCGCCGCCATGAACTGAGCGAGGGCCAGGTACCCGAGGATGGCATTGTACGGGAGACCGATGCGTGCGATGCCAAAGTCCACCAGCTCGGTGTGGTAGTTGTCTCGCATGCCAAAGGTGACAGGGAGGCGGATCTGCCCCAGAGAGTGGGCAGCTCCACCACCCACTCAAGTGAAGGGCTTGCTGAGGCTGAGCCATTCGAGCGGCACATGAAGAAGGCTGAAGGCTTCTACGGAGAGCAAGTTGAGGCCGGCGCCGCCGTCGATGAGGGTCTTGGTAATGGCCACGTTGAAGATGGTGGGTGTGCAGAGCATCGGGAGCATCCCTGCGCCGGCGGTGGAGATGGGGTGGTATTCCGAGCCGAAGCTGAGGTCGGCCTCTGGCGCAGCCCAACCAGGCGGAGCCCCTGGGCGCCTGGAGGACGCCCCAATCTGAGCAAGAAAGGTTTGACGTGGCGATCTGAAGGCGGTGCTTGGGAGCCACCCAGTAGTGTCGCGACTGCGTGGTGCGCCGGCACTATGTAGCACGTGGTGAAGAGGTTGCGGAGCTCCCCCCAGGATTCCACCGTGGATCCCGGGAGGTTGAGCAACCAGGCGCGTGGCTCGCCGGCGAGGGCCAGGGGAACAAGTTGGCCATGATCTTGTCGTCACCTCCGGCTTCGAGGACGGCCTCCTCCTATGCCAGAAGGAATGGCGCCGAGTCTGTCGCGTCGTCGTAACGCGGCTGCATCTCCGGTTTGAACTTGGCCGGCCACTGCACTTGTCGCAGGGCGGGGGCCAGGGCTCGGTACCCAGACTCCCTGCTGCTGGTGCTGGCCGCAGAGATGGGTGGCGGGGCACCTGTCATGGGAGTGTAGTGCGGCCGCACGGGGCGCAGGATGGTGGAGAGGAGTCCCGGCACACCCCTACCTGGCGTGCCAAATGTCGGATGAGGGGTTCCGGCAAACCCTTAAGGTTCGAACACTGGGGTGCGCGCGAAGTCTTTTCCTCCCACCGATCTACGCCCTAGCTCGCTAAGATCTCGCGGACGAACTCGACGAACTCGCAACACAGAAAGACACAAGATTTATACTGGTTCGGGCCACCGTTGTGGTGTAATACCCTACTCCAGTGTGGTGGTGGTGGATTGCCTCTAGGGCTGATGATGAACAGTACAAGGGAAGAACAGCCTCCTGAGGTTGAGGTGTTCTTGAGCTCGGTGAGCTTGTGTGTGTGAGGATGGTCTGAATGATCTCTCTCCGCCTTTCTAAGGTGGTGGCTAGTTCTATTTATATTGGCCCTGGTCCTCTTCCCAAATATTGAGCGGGAAGGGAACCAACAACGGTGGGCAAATTCGAAGGGGGACAGCTAGTACAAGCTATCCTGACAAAAGTAGTCTTCGCCTGTGCAAAGCTTTGGTGGTGACGTTGTCTTGGGCTCCACGATGACCTCCGTCTTGCTGTCCTCCTGGTCTTGGTCTCGTTGCACAAATATGGCAACCTTTGCCGGATGCCTCGGTACTCCTCGCCTGTGCTTGCCTCCTTAGCACCAAAGAGGAAATAAGGATGCTGCGCGCACTAGCGCCCACCTGGCGCCCGCCTGGTGCCGTGCGTCATGGCTCACGTCACGAGATCCTCGTGAGGTTTGTCCCGCCTTGATATCTCCACTCCTCGTGAGCCTTCCTGGCTAGGCTACTCCCGAGGAGGTCTTGTGTCGTCTGCCTCGCGAGGCTTGGACCCTCGCGAGGGTCTTGGATGCCTTGTTGATGAAGGTGGGCCGTACGGTCTGCTGACTTAGCCGCGCCGTGGGCCGCAGGCAGGCAAGTTTGGGGACCCCCGTTCCCAGAACGCCGACACTCGTGCGCGAGCGAACACCCAGGCCACATTGCCTGCGGCAGTGACCTCGACCTTGGCCCATGAGGCCCTGCTGCAGCAGCCGCGAGCCTGCAGCCATAGGCTGTCAAGCCTCGTGACCGGCAACTCGCCAACAAAGGAGCTCGAACTCCGGGAGCACATCGTCCAAATGGAAGCTCGGTTAAGGAGGTCGGGCGAGCATGGCACGCCCCCCTTATCACGGGGGCTGCCTTGCCTTTGGCGGCCCCCACCTTGAGAAGAAGCGCCACCGCGGCCACCCCAAGCGACACCGGCCCCCGAGGAAGTGTGCCCACGCCCTTGAGGAGCTACCTCTGAGGTCGCAGCATGCTTGCGGGGCGCCTCACCCCCTCCTGGGCGGCAGCGAGTCCGGCCCCTCCTTGGGTGCTTTCCCCTTCTTAGCTATGGAGAACTTCATTGTTGGCGCCATGAGAACTTCGGCAAGACAGCGAGATGAAGAGGAAGAAGAAGGAGTGGGCGGCAAGAGACGGAGATGAGCAAGAGGGGCTCCGACCCTCCCCTCATTTATAGACTGAGGGAGGCCAACCGCCGGCCTCCATGATCCCATGCAATGCTAGTTTTTCTCTGTGTGCAGCGGGGACTCATCAAGTCGAATGGTTGCCGAGGCCGTGTGGGGAAGCGGAGGCACCCACGTCCCATCAATCGCCACATTTTGACCAAGGCCGCAGGCGGTTAGGGCCCGTGGCGCTTCGCACTTACCCTTTGGCTTCGCCTCGAAGCCAAGTCCGAGCGCGCCTTGGGCCCAGGGGCTACTGTCAACGTTCTGGGGATGGGGGTATGATACGTCTCCGTCGTATCTATAATTTTTTATTGTTCCATGCCAATATTATTCAACTTTCATATACTTTTGGCAACTTTTTATACTATTTTTGGGACTAACATATTGATCCAGTGCCCAGTGCTAGTTCTTGTTTGTTGCATGTTTTTTGTTTCGCAGAATATCCATTTCAAACGGAGTCCAAACGAAATAAAGACTGACGGAGATTTTTTCAGAATATATATGATTTTTGGGAAGAAAAATCCACGCGAGGCGTTGCTCGAGGGGCCCACGAGGTAGGGGGCGCGCCCTAGGGAGGCAGGCGCGCCCCTGACCCTTGTGGCCACCTCGTAATGCGGTTGATGCCCTTCTATCGCCGCAAGAAAGCTAATTTCCGAATAGAGATCATGTCAAAATTTCAGCCCAATCAAAGTTGCCGATCTCCGGGAATATAAGAAACGGTGAAAGGGAAGAATCTGAAAACGCAGAACCAGAGAGACAGATCCAATCTCGGAGGGACTCTCCCGTGCCATGGAGGCCATGGACCAGAGGGGAAACCCTTCTCCCATCTAGCGAGGAGGTCAAGGAAGAATAAGAAGAAGGAGGGGGGCTCTCTCCCCCTCGCTTCCGGTGGCACCGGAGTGCCACCGGGGGCCATCATCATCACCGCGATCTACACCAACACCTCCGCCATCTTCACCAACATCTCCATCACCTTCCCCCCTCTATCTACAGCAGTCCACTCTCCCGCAACGCGCTGTACCCTCTACTTGAACATGGTGCTTTATGCTTCATATTATTATCCAATGATGTGTTGCCATCCTATGATGTCTGAGTAGATTTTCGTTGCCCTATCGGTGGTTGATGAATTGCTATGATTGATTTAATTTGCTTGTGGTTATATTGTTGTCCTTTGGTGCCCATCATATGATTGCGCGCGTGGATCACACCCTAGGGTTAGTTGTATGTTGATAGGACTATGTATTGGAGGTCAAGAGTGACAGAAGCTTCAACCTAGCATAGAAATTGATGCATACGGGATTGAAGGGGGACCGATATATCTTAATGCTATGGTTGGGTTTTACCTTAATGAACATTACTAGTTGCGGACGCTTGCTAATAGTTCCATTCATAAGTGCATAGAATTCCAAGTCAGGGATGACATGCTAGCAGTGGCCTCTCCCACATAATACTTGCTATCGGTCTAGTAAAGTAGTCAATTGCTTAGGGGAAATTTCGCAACTCCTACCACCACTTTTCCACACTCGCTATATTTACTTTATTGTTTCTTTACTTAAACAGCCCCTACTTTTTATTTACATACTCTTTATTATCTTGCAAACCTATCCAACAACACCTACAAAGTACTTCTAGTTTCATACTTGTTCTAGGTAAAGCGAACATCAAGCATGCGTAGAGTTGTATCGGTGGTCGATAGAACTTGAGGGAGTATTTGTTCTACCTTTAGCTCCTCATTGGGTTCGACACTCTTACTTATTGAAAACTGTTGCAATCCCCTATACTTGTGGGTTATCAAGACCTTTTTCTGGTGCCGTTGCCGGGAAGCAATAACGTGGGGTGAATATTCTCGTGTGTGCTTGTTTGATTTATCGCTAAGTAATTTTTATTTGCTGTTCTTAGTTGTTTTCTATCTTTAGTTATGGGTAGGAAACGCAAAATACCAATAAATTAGTTGTACCTACTAAACCAATGGTTGAAGAACCACTCAAAATCTATCACACTGCTGAAGCTTATTACTTGGATCATCTTCGATCCCTATGTGCTCGTGCTGAAACTCCAATTAGCTTAGTTGAGGGCAAATCTTTAGATGAGCATGCTTATTATGTGCGACACCGAATATCTGAAAAAGGGAAAACTTTACTATATCAAATTCATCGTTTGCAATGCTATGCTTGGAATTTATGTGAAATATATGATTATACTTGTTGTTCTGAAGACCCTAAGAAACACCTTCCCTACCAATGTTTGTTTAGTGATAATGGAATCATATCCTCTTATGCTAAGGGTGTTTATAGTTACTTTGATGTTCAACAAATTGAAGAATTTGTTGCTTTTAAGGGTGCTTACGAAATTGCTTCTTTGATTGAAAAGTGTGATGCTACTCTTTACAAATCAGAAAAATTTTCCATACTTAAATAATGCTATGATAATTATGCTTATAATGCCTATGTTGAACCATATATTGAGTACTACTCCGCTGTCCAAGAAGAGACTAATATTTTGCAGGAGTCTATGGAAGAAGAAATTGATGAAACTGTGAGCTCGTTGGATGAAAAAGATGAGGAGAGCGAAGAACAAAAGGAGGAAGAGCGGATTAGCTACCCGTGCCCACCTTCCAATTAGAGTAACTCTTCAACTCATACATTGTTTAATTTCCCTTCGTGCTTACCGGAGGATGATTGCTATGATTATTGTTATGATCCCGTTGATTCTCTGGAAATATCCCTTTTCGATGGTGCTTGCTATGCTTGTGGACAAGATGACAATAAGAATTATGCTTATGGAGATGAACTTGCTATAGTTCCTTATGTTAAACATGAAATTGTTGCTATTTCACCCACACATGATAGTCCTATTATCTTTTTGAATTCTCCAAACTACACTATATCGGAGAAGTTTGCTCTTATTAAGGAATATATTGATGGGTTGCCTTTTACCGTTGCACATGATGATTTTAATGAATATAATATGCATGTGCTTGCTGCTCCTACTTGCAATTATTATGACATAGGAACTATATCTCCACCTCTGTATGTCTCCAATACGATAAAATTGCAAGAAACTGTTTATACTATGCATTGGCCCTTACTTTGTGTGCATGAATTGTTCTTTTATGACATGCTGATGCATAGGAAGAGAGTTAGACTTCGTCATTACATGATATATGTTACCTTGTGCTCACCACTAAATTACAAATCATTGTTAATTAAAATTGGCTTTGATATACCTTGGGATCCGGGTGGATCCATTACTTGAGCACTATATGCCTAGCTTAATGGATTTAAAGAAAGCGCTGCTAGGGAGACAACCCGGAAGTTTTAGAGAGTCATTTATTTATGTTGAGTGCTTTTATATAGTTTAAAAACAACAAAAATAAAGAGGGGAACCCAAATCTTTTTCAAAAAGGAAAGCGAAAGTGAGAAAGACAAGCATTGTTGAAGTGGGAGCTAGCCTTGAACTTTGTTCATGCTCACGGAAACTTTGTGAATCTTGATTACAGAAACTTTTAAATAAAAATAATTATCTCCTTGTACAATTCCATTGTATTATAAAAATAATGTGCCAAGGTTTGCCTTTAGGGTGTTTACATTTGCTTGATGGTTTGTACGGTGCAGGACAGACACTTTGGCTGTAGTGCGCGATTTTACATTTTTAGCTGGAACATCAAATGGTTCTGATTCTTTTTGCACTGTCTTTCTATACAAATTTTTTATTTTTACTAATTTTGGTAGAAGTTTTCAAGTATAAGAAGTATGTTGATTGTTCAGATTATTACAGACTGTTCTGTTTTAGACAGATTCTGTTTTCGATGCATAGTTTGCTTGTTTTGATGAAACTATCGATTCATATTAGTGGATTAAGCCATGAAAAAGTTATATTACAGTAGAAAAAATGCAAAAACAAAATATGAATTGGTTTGCAACATTACTTAGAGTAGTGATTTGCTTTATTATACTAACGGATCTTACCGAGTTTTTCTGTTGAAGTTTTGTGTGGATGAAGTGTTCGATGATCGAGAAGGTCTCAATGTGAGAAGAAGGAAGAGAGGCAAGAGCTCAAGCTTGGGGATGCCCGAGGCACCCCAAGTAAATATTCAAGGAGACTCAAGCATCTAAGCTTGGGGATGCCCCGGAAGGTATCCCCTCTTTCTTCAAAAAGTATCAGTATGTTTTCGGATTCGTTTCGTTCATGCGATATGTGCAATCTTGGAGCGTCTTTTGCATTTAGTTTTCATCTTTATTTTATGCACCATGCTGGTATGAGATAGAACTTGGTTGATTTATAGAATTCTCATTGCACTTCACTTATATCTTTTGAGTATGGCTTTATAGAATGCTTCATGTGCTTCACTTATATCATTTGAAGTTTGGATTGCCTGTTTCTCTTTACATAGAAAACCGCCATTTGTAGAATGCTCTTTTGCTTCACTTAGATTTGTTAGAGCATGGGCATATCTTTTGTAGAAAGAATTAAACTCTCTTGCTTCACTTATATCTATTTAGGGAGATGACGAGAATTGGTCATTCACATGGTTAGTCATTAAATCCTACATAAAACTTGTAGATCACTGAATATGATGTGTTTGATTCCTTGCAATAGTTTTGCGATATAAAGATGGTGATATTAGAGTCATGCTAGTGGGTGGTTGTGAATTGTAGAAATACTTGTGTTGAGGTTTTTGATTCCCGTAGCATGCACGTATGGTGAACCGTTATCTAACGAAGTTAGAGCATGAGGTATTTATTGATTGTCTTCCTTATGAGTGGCGGTCGGGGACGAGCGATGGTCTTTTCCTACCAATCTATCCCCCTAGGAGCATGCGCATAGTACTTTGTTTCGATGACTAATAGATTTTTGCAATAAGTATGTGAGTTCTTTATGACTAATGTTGAGTCCATGGATTATACGCACCCTCACCCTTCCATCATTGCTAGCCTCTCTAGTACCGTGCAACTTTCGCCGGTACCATAAACCCACCATGTACCTTTCTCAAAACAGCCACCATACCTACCTATCATGGCATTTCCATAGCCATTCCGAGATATATTGCCATGCAACTTTCATCATCATCATATACATGACTTGAGCATACTTTGTCATATTGCTTTGCATGATCGTAAGATAGCTAGCATGATGTTTTCATGGCTTGTCCGTTTTTTGATGTCATTGCTACGCTAGATCATTGCACATCCCGGTACACCGCCGGAGGCATTCATATAGAGTCATATCCTTGTTCTAGATATCGAGTTGTAATATTGAGTTGTAAGTAAATAAAAGTGTGATGATCATCATTATTAGAACATTGTCCCATGTGAGGTTATCAAAATAAAAGTGGCCAAAGAAGCCCCAAAAAATAAAAGAGAGAGAGAGAGAGAGGCCAAAGAAGCCAACAAAAAAACAAAAAAACAAAAAAAATGAGAGAAAAAGAGAGAAGGGGCAATGTTACTATCCTTTTACCACATTTGTGCTTCAAAGTAGCACCATGTTCTTCATATAGAGTGTCTCTTGAGTTATCACTTTCATATACTAGTGGGAATTTTCATTATAGAACTTGGCTTGTATATTCCAATGATGGGCTTCCTCAAATGCCCTAGGTCTTCATGAGCAAGCAAGTTGGATGCACACCCACTTAGTTTCAGTTAGAGCTTTCATATACTTATAGCTCTAGTGCATCCGTTGAATGGCAATCCCTACTCACTCACATTGATATCTATTGATGGGCATCTCCATAGCCCGTTGATACGCCTAGTTGATGTGAGACTATCTTCTCGTTTTTGTCTTCTCCACAACCACCATTTTATTCCACCTATAGTGCTATGTCCATGGCTCACGCTCATGTATTGTAACACCCCGAGAATCATGCTACAGTAATCTCCCCCTATAGGTGTCCAAGTCATTATGATTACTATGCAAATTGCCACTTCATAAAAATCAAATAAAAATACAAATTAAATTACAAGTCAATTTTTTATTCTTCAAACGGTAGAACAAAAATGTTTGTAGGGCGGAAAATATTCACTAGGAAATTAACATGTAGGAAACCAACATCAAATGGATTTTTAATTGAACCTGAGATTATTTAAGATATATCTGCAACACTTAGTTGAGACCTTTAAATACAAACCAAAAATTGACTATTTGTAAATACCCCGAAACATTTTGTGCAGCCCCTAAATATAGTGTTTGAATTATGTGCAAAGTTACATGATCAACAAAATTCATTTGATAACAAAAACTAAATAAAACCAAGATCTAATAAGTAGAAAAAAAAGAAGTTTAAAAAGAAAAGGACCTAATCTTCTGGGCGCTTTGGCCCATCTAGCACAATAGCCAGCCCAGCCCGCGGGGGCATCCCCTACCTCCCGCTACAGGAGCAGAGGAGTGCGTGGCGACCATCCACCTTGCCGAGGCCGCCGTGTTGGCTATCTCACGGGTCCCCGGTTAGATAAGACTATCCCCGGTGCCCTAGGGTTCACCCGCTCGCCTTGCCTCTCCCACTTCTCCCCCTCGTGCCGCTCTCCTTCTTCCCCTCGCTCAACCGAGCCGCCATCGCCATGGCCTCCTCCGTGCACGCGCCCAGCGACCTCGCCGCCACCTGAGATTATGTCAGGAGCATCGTATGCATCTCCTACGATGACTACGTGGATGCGTTTGACCTCGGAGCCACCGCAACGATGGGATCGACATCGTCTCCAACCGACGGCCCCGAGCTCCGCCATCGACCCCGCCTTCAACTCGGGACCCGATGCCATTCGCCGCCGATTCCGTCGCCGTCGACCCTCACCGAGCCCACTCCGTCCCCTGCAGCTCTGCTGTGAGCTCCCCTTCCCCTCCGCCCTATTCTCCTCATAGCTCACCATAGTCGTCGATGTCGAGCGCCTGCAGCTTGCTGCGTGGACGCGCTCACCTCGTGCCTCCCGCGAGCGCCCCGCCCTGCCTGCTCGCCGCACCCGTCGTGGCTGTCCGCCGGCGCCCCACTGCACTGGGACGCCCGCCTTACCTCGTCGGCCGGCGCCCCGATAGCCCACACCCGTGATGTCCACTAGCCACCGTCCCCTACCCCGCAGCCGCTTGCCGCCTCCCCACGCCCCCTGTCGCCACGTTCACGAGCTCGACAGGCCGCGGCCTCGCCTTGCGCGTGAGTCGCATGCTCGCGCACGCCCGTCCATGCCTCGCGTCGCCCACGACCACTGCCTTGCCGGCCCGAACTCGCGCTCGCCTACCGGTGCTCGTCCCACCAGCCGCCCCTTCCCTCTACCTCGCCCGCGTCACCCCCTGCAGCCACTCAGCATGTCCGCCCCTGCTCCCGCCTGCTGCTCCTTCTGCTATTACCGCCGCCGCCCCACCACGCCTCGCCGCTTCCCGCCGCGAGCGCGCCTCCCCTGGCTGCCGGCGACCCGCCGTGTCGGCCGCATCCGCCGCTACCTCCGGCGAGCCCTGCTCGCGCCCGCGTTCCCTTGGCTTCGCGCGCTGCCGCCGCGTTGCTTTGCCGGCTCCTCCTCCCGTACTGTCGCCGTCACTGCCGCGTCCGCCGATGCCTAACTGCGTCTGCGCCGCTCCCCCTGCGCCGAGGCCGGCCCCGTCCGGCACATGGCCTCGCCTCCCCGCTGGCTGCTCCTGTTGTTGGCTATGGCCGGCCATGGCCGAGCAGCCATGCGCGTGTGTGTGCGTGTGTTCTATGTGTGTGTGTGTATTAGGTTAGCCCAGGATTAGATTAGTACTAACCTAGTCTGTAGCAAATGACATGTGGGTCCCCCTCTTGATTAGATTAAAGTAAATCAAGTTAGAAAATTCTAAGACACTGACGTGTGGGACCCTCTGGCACCGCTGACCAGTCAATGGGTCAACGTTGACTGCTGACATGGCAGTCAACGGGGCCCACTAGCCAGCCTCTGTGCACTGTTGGGAGCACTTCACTGGGTGCACCCAGTTTCTATTTGGCGAATTTCGAAATTAAAGTAAATAAGAAAATTAGGAAATCACTTAAAAACTTTAGAAAATCATAGAAAATAAATCGTAGCTCGGATGAAAAAGTTTTCTATATGAAAGTTGCTTAGAACAATGGGACAAATCCGGACACGCAGCCCGTTCGTCCGCCACGCATCCCTAGCATAGCAAACATGCAACTTTCCCCCTCCGGTTCATCTGACTGAAAACGCGAAACACCGGGAATACTTTCCCGGATGTTTTCCCCCTTCACCGGTACCACCTCGTAACGCGTAGGGCACACCTAGCTTTTCGCTTTGTCATGTCATGCATCGTCATGCATTTGTTTGCATTATATTTATTGTTTCTCCCCCCTCTTCTCTCGCTAGACACCGAGACCGACGCCGCTGCTACCCAGTACGACTACGGTGTTGACGACCTCTCTCTCTTGCCAGAGCAACCAGGCAAGCCCCCCCTTGATCACCAGATATCGCCTACTCTCCTCTATACTGCTTGCATTAGAGTAGTGTAGCATGTTACTGCTTTCCGTTAATCCTATTCTGATGCATAGCCTGTCCTTGCTACTACTGTTGTTACCTTTACATGCAATCCTAATGCTTAGTATAGGATGCTAGTTTATCATCAGTGGCCCTACAATCTTGTCCGTCTGCCATGCTATACTATCGGGCCGTGATCACTCGGGAGGTGACCACAGGTATATATTATATACTTTATACATGATACATGTGGTGACTAAAGTCGGGTCGGCTCATGGAGCACCCGCGAGTGATTCACGGATTGGGGGCTGAAAGGACCTTTGTCCCAACGGCCCTCTGTGTGGATCTTTGTGGCAAAGCGACAGGGCAAGTTGAGACCACCTAGGAGAGAGGTGGGCCTGGCCCTGGTCGGTGTTCGGGGTTATTTCAAGATAACATGTTTAACGAGATCTTGGTATTTGATCTGAGTCTGGCCACTGGCCTATACGCACTAACCATCTACGCGGGGATAGTTATGGGCACTCGACGTCATGGTATCAGCCGAAGCCTTCGTGACGTCAGCGACTGAGCGGCGCGCGCCGGGTTGGACCGCGTAACACAACTTCCTTTGTAATGGAGGATGCTAGGTCTGCTCTCCGGCCAACCTCGCAACGTGCAGGTGTGCAATGGGCGATGGGCCCACACCCCTGCGCCATAGGATTTAGACTGGCGTGCTTACCTCTCTGTTGTGCCTCGGTAGGGCTGCGACATGTTGATCTTCCGAGGCCGGGCATGATCCAGGAAAGTGTGTCCGGCCAAATGGGATCGAGCGTGTTGGGTTATCTGGTGCACCCCTGCAGGGAAGTTAATCTATTCGAATAGCCGTGATCTTTGGTAACAGGACGACTTGGAGTTGTACCTTGACCTTATGACAACTAGAACAGGATACTTAATAAAACACACCCTTCCAAGTGCCAGATACAACCGGTGATCGCTCTCTCACAGGGCGACGAAGGGAGGATCATCGGTTAGGATTATGCTATGCGATGTTACTTGGTGAACTTACCATCTACTCTCTTCTCCTGCTGCAAGGTGGAGGTTACCAGAAGCGTAGTCTTCGAAAGGACTAGCTATCCCCCTCTTATTCCGGCTTTCTGCAGTTCAGTCCACATATGATACCCTTATTCCATTTGATACCAATGCATACATATGTAGTGTAGCTCCTTGCTTGCTAGTACTTTGGATGAGTACTCACGGTTGCTTTGCTCCCTCTTTTCCCCCTTTCTATACCCGATTGCTGCGAATAGATGTTGGAGCCCAGGAGTCAGACACCACCGTCGACGACGACTACTACTACTCAGGAGGTGCCTACTACTACATCCAGCCCGCTGACGACGACCAGGAGTAGTTTAGGAGGATCCCAGGCAGGAGGCCTGCGCCTCTTTTGATCTGTATCCCAGTCTGTGCTAGCCTCCTTAAGGCAAACTTGTTTAACTTGTCTGTACTCAGATATTGTTACTTCCGCTGACTCGTCTATGATCGACCTCTTGTATTCGAGCCCTCGAGGCCCCTGGCTTGTAATATGATGCTTGTATGACTTATTTTATTTGTAGAGTTGTGTTGTGATATCTTCCCGTGAGTCCCTGATCTTGATCATACACGTTTGCGAGTATGATTAGTGTATGATTGAAGTGGGGGTGTCACAAGTTGGTATCAGAGCCGACTGCCTGTAGGAATCCCCCTTCCATGCTCCTTGGCCGAAGTCGAGTCTAGTCATAGAAAAACTTTTACTAACATGGCTGTGTGGCTTACGGGCCCACATCGCCATTGGGTGGTATTAGGATCTTTTACTCCTTGTCTATACTCTGGGACTCTGATCTCTCTTCTATTCGGGTAAAATGAATTTTGCTAAATCTAACATTAGGATCTCATTATCACTTTCACCCAGAGAGCCCCTTATTACTGATGATCGTCTGCTGCACGTGAAGACCCTGAAGATACTCTCTGCTGTTAACCCGAGAACTTGTGTTCATCGCATTTGCAATTCCCCTTCCACCGTCAACCCTTATGGATAACTACTTGCAGTTGTTATTCTTACATTCATCCCCAGTTGGTCTTGTTATTACAAGATACCCCGAAATGCTCGTCGTTGTTTCGATAATCCTTTAAGCTTACTGCCTTGCTGTTCTTTGTCACCTGAATACCCCTATGGATAATTCTCGCACTTATCGAGTATCCGCTCATCCCCCAGTTGTTCATGTGTTTCACAATGGTCTTCGAAATACTATTCGATCCTCCAAAAATCCTTAGTAGCTTATTGCTCTACAATACTTGTCTGCTTGCATTATGGATGCTTTCCATATGTCTGGCAATATTCGTCAGTATCCTTAGGCACCGTCATTTTGATCCTATTGATTCAACATGAGTGCGAATGCATGCAATCATTAGTTGATCCTTTCAAATTATCTTTCTGGCTCAGACGTCATTTTTGAACATGAGCTTGTTCTCGACCAATCTGTTTGCCGTCAATTGTACCCTTAGGTCTATTGAACTTATCCACCCTTGATCAGAGCGTCTGCTTCTGATCCTTCTATTTGGAAATTATAATTCCTTTGATATCTAAGCATCGAATCATTCAGGTGTTCTATAATCTAATGCCCTTGCATCCTTTCTTCAACTGATTGTGTGTCGATGCTCACATCAGCTCCGCTATGGACCATCAGATCCTTTATTGGATTATTATTCGATAGTGTCCTCCTTATTCAATAACCTCGTGAGCCTTTCCTCTGATACATAATGCTTTTGGTAAATTGTATCCTCTGTTTTCTCAACCATGCTCTGTTTTTGAGCTCGTGGTATTTACGATTGAAGTTTGTGGTATATGTTCCTAAGATGCCCTGATGGGTTGAACCTATGCCTTCCCTAATCCGTGTGAACCCGAAAGATTTCACAGGTCATACTTATCTGGTACTGCACCAGGTAAAACTTTCAATAACTAATGCCATTTCAAAAAGAAACGAGAAGTGAATGATAGGTTATGCATTGAAGAAGTGGGAGTCGACCTTGAACTTTGTGTTCATGCCCATGGACCCGATGTGGAAATTATCATGGAAGCTTCTTGCAAAATATTTAATCATTTGGGAAATTCTTCCAGTGTCATTAAATTGGATCCCTTGCAGCTATGGTTCCGACCATGTTGTTCTTCTTTGATCCCATTTCTCGGGCAAGTTTAAGCATTTGTCTTCTGTGGATCAATACCCCAGTCCAACCTTTACTTTGATCTACCGTCGAGTATTACACTTTGGTATCTCGAGAATATCATGGAACCGCATAACTTCTTATGAGTTCTTCATCAAGTGCTACATTCCCATTGATTCCAATTTTTCACGGGCTCTGAGTTATTAAACACTCAAAGACACCTATAACTGACTCGAGTCCGCACCATGATTAATCAACTCTTGAGGTGATAAACTCAATCACGTCATTCCTAGCCTGCTTGGCTATACCTTTGTCATGCCGATTTTAACTGTGCTACCTGGTCCTTCTTCCCGAAGCAAAAATTTCGAGGTGAGCTAATCTTACGTCGATCTTCCTTGTCATAAAAATTGTCCTTGAATGACAAGCTTGATTTCAAGTTTCTGTCGTACCTATGGTTTCACTAACTTCTCGCTTCATCATTCCGTTGACTTGATGTCATCGCCGATCGGTTACATCTTCTTGAAACCTCTCGATAAATGTGTCGTGATCATCATCAACATTTTGACCCCTTCCAGGATATCAATTGAATTCATGATGGGAAGTACCATCCTTGCCCTCGATGATTTGTGTTATCATCGACCACTTTATTGTCTTCCGTTCAACCCAAACTTGTTCATGTTTTTAGCAACCCTATTGATTTGAAGTTAATGGTCGATATTTCGTTCTTAGACTATTGGTTGTTGAATCACCATTCTAACATTGATCATGCTACCTAAGCCCATATTTCTGGTGCACCTTTCAACCAATGTTTAACTGTGTATGTTTTCCTCCAGCATACCTCATTATATCATTTGATCTGACAAATGTTATCTCCTTGTTCACATAACTATGGAAATCCAAGTTTTTGGAAATCTCGAGGAATTCTCGCTAAGTCCATCAGCCACCCCATCCTCTCCTTGGTTTAATGATGAACTCTTGTTTTGAAACTTGCTTCTATAGTTCATTTCCAAGAATCTTACAATGTCATCTTGTCAATGTGTGTTACACCTTTTCTTCTCAAGCACCCTGAGTCTGATGTATCCTAACACCGACCAGATCTGAATCTCGGTCAGATATGATGGTTGGAACATATTTCCAAGAGTTATAACATTGGTCTTTATATGACTCGGTAAGGTGATGTCATGCCTAGCACACCTGGCCGAAGGCCCTATTGTTATAGTTTTCTTTTTAGCAAGGTTACCCATTCTTCCATGGGGAAACTGTAAGACTTATTCAATAAGTTGTTTCTGTTGAATCCTTTGTGTATCCAAGTCCGACCTTTGCTTAAAGACCATGTCCATGCTATCCCGAAGCATGTATGTGGTACTCCGATTTTCAATAAGAACATTTGAAGCACAATGCAAGAACTTCTTTATTACTTACCCCAAACACCGTTGTATGGGTAAAGTCGTGATATTTCTCTCCCCTTTCCTAAAGGGTTTTCTACTTTATATCATGTCATGGATATCATTCTCTGCTTGTCCTTGGGAAGGATATACCCTTGAAATATGTGTTTAAACACATTTTCCTTTCCATTGTTCTGTTTAAACTGATAATCATATTTTCCTTTGCATTGGTTGGGTTAACGTTTCTTGTGATCTAAATGATCTAAGCAGCAATATTATCCTGCTTATGTAAACACTTCGTTGTACAATTCTATCAGCAAGACCCCGTCACTATTGTTGATGACATTCTGATAACCACCGATGGACGAGAACCTTGCCTATTGGTCTGCCTCGTTTCAACGAGCAGGGAAATGGTTCTCTTCGTCCCTCTCCCTTGGTACCAACGTTGTTACCAACATAACTGGCAGGCTATCCTCTGACATACCTTGCTATCTTGACCGTGCACCTGATAGAGCTTTCCTGTTTTCAACCCACATGGTGGGTCCATAACCCATAGGTCCCAGGATCGAAACCTGACTCTCCTGTACACCCCCTGTTCCCAAAGCTATTCCTCGCACGTGGCCTCATATGTAATTCACGGACCACCTGTCTAGTGATCTATTCTGGTATGAGACGCAATACTTATTATCATTGCTCTGAACCCCTTTCACCTTCTGATTAGGCCATCGAATGATTGCCTGCCCATTGGAAACCTCTCATGGTACCTCCTTACTTTGCTCTCGATATTTTTTGGTTTCAATTCGAGAGTTACTCTCTGCCACCTTCCCCGATGTTATCGACCAGGTAGTCAACCTTTCAGAGGTCCGTTCCCCCCGGAATACCCACCCCTTATTATTTCATAACTACGATGGAGTTCCCGAAGAAAGGTTGCCAACTTCATCATGATGACCTGAAGCATATAAATGAAGACATCAACGTAATGGATCGACCTCTTCGAAAGGGCAGCCAAGACCGAGAAGGCTCGTTAGGTTTCGCTACCAGCACCTTTCCCCCCTTACTCCACCGCTCAAATCTCGGGACGAGATATCTTGTAGTGGAGGAGATTTGTAACACCCCGAGAATCATGCTACAGTAATCTCCCCCTATAGGTGGCCAAGTCATTATGATTACTATGCAAATTGCCGCTTCATAAAAATCAAATAAAAATACAAATTAAATTACAAGTCAATTTTTTATTCTTCAAACGGTAGAACAAAAATGTTCGTAGGGCGGAAAATATTCACTAGGAAATTAACAAGTAGGAACCCAACATCAAGTGGATTTTTAATTGAACCTGAGATTATTTAAGATATATCTGCAACACTTAGTTGAGACCTTTAAATACAAACCAAAAATTGACTATTTGTAAATACCCCGAAACATTTTGTGCAGCCCCTAAATATAGTGTTTGAATTATGTGCAAAGTTACATGATCAACAAAATTCATTTGATAACAAAAACTAAATAAAACCAGGATCTAATAAGTAGAAAAAAAGAGAAGTTTTAAAAAAAGGACCTGATCTTCTGGGCGCTTTGGCCCATCTAGCACAATAGCCAGCCCAGCCCGCGGGGGCATCCCCTACCTCCCGCTACACGAGCAGAGGAGTGCGTGGCGACCATCCACCTTGCCGAGGCCTCTATGTCGGCTATCTCACGGGTCCCCAGTTGGATAAGACTATCCCCGGTGCCCTAGGGTTCGCCCGCTCGCCCTGCCTCTCCCACTTCTCCCCCTCGTGTCGCTCTCCTTATTCCCCTCGCTCAACCGAGCCACCATCGCCATGGCCTCCTCCGTGCACGCGCCCAGCGACCTCGCCGCCACCTGAGATTATGTCAGGAGCATCGTATGCGTCTCCTAGATGACTACGTGGATGCGTTCAACCTCGGAGCCACCGCAACGACGGGATCGACATCGTCTCCAACCGACGGCCCCGAGCTCCGCCATCGACCCCGCCTTCAACTCGGGACCCGATGCCGTTCGCCGACGATTCCGTCGCCGTCGACCCTCACCGAGCCCACTGCCATCCCCTGCAGCTCCGCTGTGAGCTCCCCTTCTCCTCCGCCCTCTTCTCCTCATAGCTCACCATAGTCGTCAATGTTGAGCGCCTGCAGCTTGCTGCGTGGACGCGCTCACCACGTGCCTCCCCCGAGCGCCCCGCCCTGCCTGCTCGCCGCGCCCGCCGTGGCTGTCCGCCGGCGCCCCACTACTCTATGACGCCCGCCTTACCTCGTCGGCCGGCGCCCCGTTAGCCCACACCCATGATGCCCACTGGCACCGTCCCGTACCCCGCAGCCGCTTGCCGCGTCCCCACGCCCCCCTACCGCCACGTTCACAAGATCGACAGGCCGCGGCCTTGCCTTGCGCGTGCGTCGCGTGCTCGCGCACGCCCGTCCATGCCTCGCGTCGCCTGCGACCGCTGCCTTGCCGGCCCGCACTCGCGCTTGCCTGCCGGTGCTCGTCCCACTAGCCGCCCCTTCCCTCTACCTCGCCCGCATCACCCCCCTGCAGCCGCTTAGCCTGTCCGCCCCTCCTCCCCCTGCTGCTCCTTCTGCTATTACCGCCGCCGCCCCACCGCACCTCGCTGCTTCCCGCCGCGAGCGCGCGCCTCCCCTGGCTGCCGGTCACCCGCCATGCCGGCCGCATCTGCCGCTAACTCCGGCGAGCCCTGCCGGCGCCCGCGTTCCCTTGGCCTCACCCGCTGCCGCCGCGTTGCTCTGCCAGCTCCTCCTCCTGTACTATCGCCGTCGCTGCCGCGTCCGCCGGCACCTAACCGCGTCCGCGCAGCTCCCCCTACGCCGAGGCCGGGCCCCGTCCCGCGCGTGGCCTCGCCTCCCCGTCGGTTGCTCCTATTGTTGGCTATGGCCGGCCATGGCCGAGCGGCCATGCGCGCGTGTGTGCGTGTGTTCTGTGTGTGTGTGCGTGTGTGTATTAGGTTAGCCTAGGATTAGATTAGTACTAACCTACTCTGTAGCAAATGACATGTGGGTCCCCCTCTTGATTAGATTAAAGTAAATCAAGTTAGAAAATTCTAAGACACTGACGTGTGGGACCCTTTGGCACCATTGACCAGTCAACGGGTCAATGTTGACTGCTGACATGGCAGTCAACGGGGCCCACTGGCAGCCTCTGTGCACTATTGGGTGCACTGCACCGGGTGCACCCAGTTTCTATTTGGCGAATTTCGAAATTAAAGTAAATAAGAAAATTAGGAAATCATTTAAAAACTTTAGAAAATCATAGAAAATAAACCGTAGCTCGGATGAAAAAGTTTTCTATATGAAATTTGCTCAGAACAACGAGATGAATCTAGATACGCAACCTGTTCATCCGCCACGCATCCCTAGCATAGCAAACACGCAACTTTCCCCCTCTGGTTCATCTGTCCGAAAACGCGAAACACCGGGAATACTTTCCCGGATGTTTTCCCCTTCACTGGTACCACCTCGTACCGCGTTAGGGCACACCTAGCTTTTCGCTTTGTCATGTCATGCATCGTCATGCATTTGTTTGCATTATATTTATTGTTTCTCCCCCCTCTTCTCTTGCTAGACACCGAGACCGACGCCGCTGCTACCCAGTACGACTACGATGTTGACGACCCCTCTCTCTTGCCAGAGCAACCAGGCAAGCCCCCCCTTGATCACCAGATATCGCCTACTCTCCTCTATACTGCTTGAATTAGAGTAGTGTAGCATGTTACTGCTTTCCGTTAATCCTATTCTGATGTATAGCCTGTCCTTGCTACTACTGTTTTTACCTTTACCTCCAATCCTAATGCTTAGTATAGGATGCTAGTTTATCATCAGTGACCCTACATTCTTGTCCGTCTGCCATGCTATACTATCGGGCCGTGATCACTCGGGAGGTGATCATGGGTATATACTTTATACATGATACATGTTGTGACTAAAGTCGGGTCGGCTCGTGGAGCACCCGCGAGTGATTCACGGATTGGGGGCTGAAAGGACCTTTGTCCCAACGGCCCTCTGTGTGGATCTTTGTGGCGAAGCGACAGGGCAGGTTGAGACCACCTAGGAGAGAGGTGGGCCTGGCCGTGGTCGGTGTTCGCGTTTATTTCAAGATAACACGTTTAACGAGATCTTGGTATTTGATCTGAGTCTGGCCACTAGCCTATACGCACTAATAATCTACGCGGGGATAGTTATGGGCACTCGACGTCGTGGTATCAGCCGAAGCCTTCATGACGTCAGCGACTGAGTGGCGCGCGCTGGGTTGGACCGCGTAACGCAACTTCCTTTGTAATGGAGGTTGCTAGGTCTGCTCTCCGGCCGCCCTCGCAACGTGCAGGTGTGCAATAGGCGATGGGCCCAAACCCCTGCGCCATAGGATTTAGACCGGCGTGCTGACCTCTCTGTTGTGCCTAGGTAGGGCTGCGACGTGTTGATCTTCCGAGGCTAGGTATGACCCGTGTCCGGCCAAATGGGATCGAGATTGTTGGGTTATGTGGTGCACCCCTGCAGGGAAGTTAATCTATTCGAATAGTTGTGATCTTCGGTAACAGGACGACTTGGAGTTGTACCTTGACCTTATGACAACTAGAACCGGATACTTAATAAACCACACCCTTCCAAGTGGCAGATACAACCGGTGATTGCTCTCCCACATGGCGACGAAGGGAGTTAGGATTATGCTATGCGATGCCACTTGGTGAACTTACCATCTACTCTCTTCTCCTGCTGCAAGGTGGAGGTTACCAGAAGCGTAGTCTTCAAAAGGACTAGCTATCCCCCTCTTATTCCGGCTTTCTGCAGTTCAGTCCACATATGATACCCTTATTCCATTTGATACCAATGCATACATATGTAGTGTAGCTCCTTGCTTGCGAGTACTTTGGATGAGTACTCACAGTTGCTTTGCTCCCTCTTTTCCCCCTTTCTATACCCGATTGCTACGAACAGACATTGGAGCCCAGGAGCCAGACGCCACCGTCGACGACTACTACTACTCCGGAGGTGCCTACTACTACGTGCAGCCCGCTGACGACGACCAGGAGTAGTTTAGGAGGATCCCAGGCAGGAGGCCTGCGCCTCTTTCGATCTGTATCCCAGTCTGTGCTAGCCTTCTTAAGGCAAACTTGTTTAACTTTCGATCTGTATCTCAGATATTGTTGCTTCCGCTGACTCGTCTATGATCGAGCTCTTGTATTCGAGCCCTCGAGGCCCCTGGCTTGTAATATGATGCTTGTATGACTTATTTTATTTGTAGAGTTGTGTTGTGATATCTTCCTGTGAGTCCCTGATCTTGATCGT
Organism: Triticum urartu; assembly: GCF_056163025.1. Classification (NCBI taxonomy): domain Eukaryota; kingdom Viridiplantae; phylum Streptophyta; class Magnoliopsida; order Poales; family Poaceae; genus Triticum; species Triticum urartu. Next base: position 173,274,042 of record NC_141874.1, on the reverse strand, counting down.
TTGCGTGTATGATTAGTGTACGATTGAAGCGGGGCGTCACATGTATTGCGTGAAAGTTCAAAAGGTTTGAGAACATCAAAAGCATGAAACAATTGCTTGGCTTGTCATCGGGGTTGTGCATGATGTGAGTATTTTGTGTGGTGAAGATGGAGCATAGCCAGACTATATGATTTTGTAGCGATAACTTTCTTTGGCCTTGTATTTTGAAAAGACATGATTGCTTTATTAGTAGGCTTGAAGTATTATTGTTTTTATGTCAAATGATAGACTATTGCTTTGAATCACTCGTGTCTTAATATTCATGCCATGATTAGACATAGGATCAAGATTATGCTAGGTAGCATTCCACATCAAAAATTATCTTTTTTATCATTTACCTACTCGAGGACAAGCAGGAATTAAGCTTGGGGATGCTAATACGTCTCCGTCATATCTATAATTTTTTATTGTTCTATGCCAATATTATTCAACTGTCATATACTTTTGGCAACTTTTTATACTATTTTTGGGACTAACATATTGATCCAGTGCCCAGTGCCAGTTCCTATTTGTTGCATGTTTTTTGTTTCGCAGAATATCCATATCAAACGGAGTCCAAACGGAATAAAAACTGACGGAGATTTTTTTTGGAATATATATGATTTTTGGGAAGAAAATTCACGTGAGACGATGCTTGAGGGGCCCACGAGGTAGGGGGCGCGCCCCATGGAGGCAGGCGCGCCCCTGACCCTCGTGGCCACCCCGTAAGGTGGTTGATGCCCTTCTTTCGCCACAAGAAAGCTAATTTCCGGATAGAGATCGTGTCAAAATTTCATCCCAAGCAGAGTTACGGATCTCCGGGAATATAAGAAACGGTGGAAGGGAAGAATCTGAAAACGCAGAAACAAAGAGAGACAGAGAGACAGATCCAATCTCGGAGGGGATCTCGCCCCTCCCGTGCCATGCAGGCCATGGACCAGAGGGGAAACCCTTCTCCCATCTAGGGAGGAGGTCAAGGAAGAAGAAGAAGAAGAAGGAGGGGGGCTCTCTCTCCCTCGCTTCCGGTGGCACCGGAGTGCCACCGGGGGCCATCATCATCACCGCGATCTACACCAACACCTCCGCCATCTTCACCAACATCTCCATCACCTTCCCCCCTCTATCTACAGCGGTCCACTCTCCCGCAACCCGCTGTACCCTCTACTTGAACATGGTGCTTTATGCTTCATATTATTATCCAATGATGTGTTGCCATCCTATGATGTCTGAGTAGATTTTCGTTGCCCTATCGGTGGTTGATGAATTGCTATGATTGATTTAATTTGCTTGTGGTTATATTGTTGTCCTTTGGTGCCCATCATATGATTGCGCGCGTGGATCACACCCTAGGCTTAGTTGTATGTTGATAGGACTATGTATTGGAGGTCAAGAGTGACAGAAGCTTCAACCTAGCATAGAAATTGATGCATACGGGATTGAAGGGGGACCGATATATCTTAATGCTATGGTTGGGTTTTACCTTAATGAACATTACTAGTTGTGGACGCTTGCTAATAGTTCCAATCATAAGTGCATAGAATTCCAAGTCAAGGATGACATGCTAGCAGTGGCCTCTCCCACATAATACTTGCTATCGGTCTAGTAAAGTAGTCAATTGCTTAGGGGCAATTTTGCAACTCCTACCACCACTTTTCCACACTCGCTATATTTACTTTATTGTTTCTTTACTTAAACAGCCCCTACTTTTTATTTACATACTCTTTATTATCTTGCAAACCTATCCAACAACACCTACAAAGTACTTCTAGTTTCATACTTGTTCTAGGTAAAGCGAACGTCAAGCGTGCGTAGAGTTGTATCGGTGGTCGATAGAACTTAAGGGAATATTTGTTCTACATTTAGCTCCTCGTTGGGTTCGACACTCTTAATTATTGAAAACTTTTGCGATCCCCTATACTTGTGGGTTATCAGGGTACCCAGACTTGCCTACCTGCGACCTATGGCGTGGCTCACCGACGGCCTGGTACGGCCCAGCTTCGGCATCAACAACTCAAGACCCTCATGAGGGGCCAAGCCTCGTGAGGCGGACGACACCAAGACCTCCACGAGGAGCAGCCACCTCAGGCTGGCTCCCGAGGAGCGGTGATTTCTATGCAAGCCTCACCTCGCAAGGTTCAGATGATATGAGCCATGATGACCAAGGCAAGGTGGGTGCCAGCGGGCGCAATGTACCAGTTTCCTCTTTGGTGCTAAGGAGGCAAGCGCAGACGCGGAGTCCCAAGGAATCAGCCAAAGGTTTCCATTCCCGTGCAACAAGACCAAGACCGCCACGGCGGCAGGACGTAGGTCATCGTCGAGCCCACCACAGCATCACGACCAGAGGCTTTTGCAGGTGAAGACTACTTTTGTCAAGACAAGATGTACTAGTTGTCCCCCTTCAAATTTGGCCGTTGTGGGATCCCTTCCCGCCTTCATATGGGAAGAGGACCAAGGCAAATAGGACCTAGCCACCACCATGGAGGGGATTGGATCCATTCCACCCTGATCAGCTCACCAGCTCACTTGAGATGAAGAACACTCTTCCTCCTGAGGTTGTTCTCCCACTGTACTAGTTGATCCTTAGCCCCTCGAGGCCAATCCACCACAAAGCAGGAGTAGGGTTTTACACCGCAAGGTGTCCAGAACCTGGGTAAACTGTTGTGTCCCCTTTTACTATGAGTTCATCCAGCTAGGCTGTGAGATTGGCGAGTAGGCAGACTGGGGAGGTTGAGTTCTTCGCACGCCCCCCAGATTTCGAACCTCTCAAGGGTCTGCGGAACCCAAAATCCAACAACGGGGTTCTCAACTCCCTTTCTATCAATAATATGCAAATCAAATTCTTGTAACAAGAGAACCCATCTAATAAGCCTAGGTTTAGCTTCTTTATTTTCCATAAGATATTTAATAGCAGCATGATCGGTGTGAACAGTTACTTTGGAAACAACAATATAAGATCTTAACTTATCACAGGCAAAGACAACTGCTAAGAATTCTTTTTCAATAGTAGCATAATTTCTCTAGGCACTGTCTAGAGTTTTACTAGCATAATGAATAACATTCAACTTCTTTTCAACTCTTTGTCCTAGAACAACACCAACAACATAATCACTAGCACCACACATAATTTCAAAGGGTAAATTCCAATCAGGTGGTTGAACAATAGGTGCAGAAATCAAGGCTTTCTTAAGTTTTTCGAATGCTTCTACACAATCATAATCAAAAACAAAAGGAACATCTTCTTGCAAGACATTAGTGAGAGGCCTAGAAATTTTAGAGAAGTCTTTAATAAACCTCCTATAGAAACCAGCATGACCAAGGAAACTTCTTATACCTTCGATATCTTTATGACACGAGATCTTTTCAATAGCATCTATTTTAGCTTTATAAACTTCAATACCTCTTTGTGAAAAATTTATGCCCCAAGACAATACCTTCATCAACCATAAAGTGGCACTTCTCCAAATTCAAAACAAGATTAGTTTATTCACATCTGTGCAAACCTCGATCAAGGTTGCTTAAGCAACCATCAAAGGAAGTTCCGTAAACAGAGAAATTATCCATGAAAACCTCAACGATCTTTTCACAAAATTCAGATAATATAGCAGTCATACATCTTTTAAGGGTAGCAGGTGTATTGCAGAAAACCAAAAGGCATACCTCTATAAGCAGAAGTACCGAAAGGACAAGTAAAAGTGTTCTTTTCTTGATCCTCTTTTGACACAGGTATTTGAGAAAAACCAGAATAACCATATAGAAAGCAAAAATGTGTATGTTTGGACAATCTTTCTAGCATTTGATCAATAAAAGGTAGAGGGTAATGATCTTTTCTAGTAGCTTTGTTCAATTTGTGAAAATCAATTACCATTCTATAACATGTAACAATTCTTTGTGGAATCAATTCATTCTTATCATTACAAACAACAGTAATACCTCCCTTCTTAGGGAGACAATGAACAGGACTTACCCACCTACTATCAGCAATAGGATAAATTATACCTGCCTCTAGAAGCTTTAGTATTTCATTTCTTACCACTTCTTTCATTTTTGGATTTAACCGTCGTTGGTGATTAACAACTGGTTTAGCATCAGGCTCCATATTAATTTTGTGCTGACATAGAGTGGGACTAATGCCCTTAAGATCGTCAAGAGTGTATCCAATAGCAGCATGGTGCTTCTTCAGAGTTTTCAATAATCTCCTTTCTTCATGCTCTGAAAGGTTAGCACTAATAATAACAGGATATATCTTCTTTTCATCAAGATAAGCATATTTCAAAGTATCAGGTAATTGTTTAAGCTCAAACATGGGGCCACCCTTGGGTGGAGGAGGATCTCCAAGGATTTCAACAAGCAAATTGTGTTTCAAAACAGACCCTTGATTAAAGAATATTTCATCTAATTCCTTCCTTTCATTCATAAACATATCATTTTCATGGTCTAGCAAATATTGTTCTAAAGGATCAGTAGGAGGCATGGCAATAGAAGCAAGACCAATAATTTCATCCTTACTAGGCAATTATTTATCATGGGGTTGTCTATGAAATTTAGAGAAATTAAAATCATGAGATGCATCCCCAAAACAAACAGTAACAATATCTTTCTCATAGTCTATCTTAGCATTAACAGTGTTCAAGAAAGGTCTACCAAATATCATGGGACAAAAGTCACCTTTTGGAGAACCAAGAACAAGAAAATTAGTAGGGTATTTTATTTTCCCACACAAGACTCCAACATCTCTAACAATCCCAATTGGTGATATAGTATCTCTATTGGCAAGCTTAATAGTAACATCAATATCTTCCATCTCAGCAGGTGCAAAATCATTCATAATTTCTTGATATAAATTAAAAGGAATTGCACTCACACTAGCACCCACATCACATAAGCCATGATAACAATGATCTCCTATTTTAACAGAAACAACACGCATGCCAACAACAGGTCTATGTTTATCTTTATCATCAGGTTTGGTAATTCTAGCAGCTTCATCATAGAAATAAATAACATGCCCATCAATATTATCAACCAAGAGATCCTTAACCATAGCAATACGAGGTTCAACTTTAATCTGTTTAGGGTGTGTAGGTGTTCTAGTATAACTCTTACGAACCATAGTTGCTTTAGCATGATCCTTTTTCCTAATAGGAAAAGGTGGTTTCTCAATATAAGCAGTAGGAACAACATGATCAACATTATAGGTAATAGTTTATTCCTCAACTTTAATAGGTTCTACTTCTTCTAATTCAATGGGAGGATGATATTTAAAATTCTCCTTAGGGAGATCAACCTGAGTAGCAACAGATTCACAAAAAGAATATAATACTCAGAGTCAAGTCCATATTTAGTGCTAAAATCACAAAAAGGATCAGTATCCATAAAAGATTTAACACAATCAAACTTAAGGTTTATACCTGACTCCTTACGTTCATCGAGTTCCCAATCTTCAGAGTTGCATTTACTTCTTTAAAATAAATCCCATTTGAATTCAATGCTCTTCTTCATAAAAGAACCAGTACAAGAAGTATCGAGCATGGATTGATTATTACGAGAAAGCCGAGCATGAAAATTCTAAATAATAATTTCTTTTGAGAGCTCATGATTGGGGCATGAATATAACATTGACTTAAGCCTCCCCCAAGCTTGAGAGATACTTCCTCCTTCACGAGGCCAAAAATTATATATGTCATTCCGATCACGATGAACTAGATACATAGGATAGAACTTCTGATGAAATTCCAATTTCAATTTATATTAGTTCCAAGTCCCAATATCATCGCATAGCCTATACCATGTCAATGCCTTATCCTTCAAAGATAAAGGGAAGACCTTCTTCTTGACTTCATCCTCGGGCAAACCTGCAAGGTTAAATAATCCACAAACTTCATCCACATAGATTAGATGCATATTAGGATGTAATGTTCCATCTCATGCATAAGGATTAGCTAGCAGTTTCTCTATCATACGTGAAGGAATTTCATAATAAATATTTTCAGTAGGTGTAGTAGGTTGAGGGGCAACTCTTTGCTCTTCCGGTTGGGGTGAAGATACCCCTAACAAACCCCTCAAAGGATTACGTTCCATAGTAACAAGTGAGAGTAAATTTCAGCACACTATATAAATGTTTCCTTACCAAATTCTACTTACCAAGGCGCTCCACTCCCCGGCAATGGCGCCAGAAAAGAGTCTTGATGACCTACAAGTATAGGGGATCTATCATAGTCCTTTCGATAAGTAAGAGTGTCAAACCCAACGAGGAGCAGAAGGAAATGACAAGCAGTTTTCAATAAGGTATTCTCTGCAAGCACTGAAATTATCGGCAACAAATAGTTGTGTGATAAGATAATTCGTAACAGGTAACAAGAAACAAAAGTAACTAAGGTGCAGCAAGGTGGCCCAACCTTTTTGTAGCAAAGGACAGGCCTGGACGAACTCTTATATAAAGCAAGTGCTCCCGAGGACACATGGGAATTACTGTCAAGCTAGTGTTCATCATGCTCATATGATTCACGTTCGTTACTTTGATAATTCGTTATGTGGGTGGACCGGTGCTTGGGTGCTGTCCTTTCTTGGACTAGCCTCCCACTTATGATTAACCCCTCTCGCAAGCATCCGCAACTATGAAAGAAGAATTAAAATAAATCTAACCATAGCATGAAACATATGGATCCAAATCAGCCCCCTTACGAAGCAACGCATAAACTAGGGTTTAAGCTTTTGTCACTCTAGCAACCCATCATCTACTTATTACTTCCCAATGCCTCCCCCTAGGCACAAATCATGGTGAAGTGTCATCTAGTCGACGTTCACATAACCCCACTACAGGAGAGACAACATACATCTCATCAAAATATCAAACGATTACCAAATTCACATGATTACTTATAACAAGACTTCTCCCATGTCCTCAGGAACAAATGTAACTACTCACAAAGCATATTCATGTTCATAATGAGAGGAGTATAAATTATCATTAAGGATCTGAACATATGATCCTCCACCGAATAAACCAACTAGCATCAACTACAAGGAGTAATCAACACTACTAGCAACCCACAGGTACTAATCTGAGGTTTTGAGACAAAGATCGGACACAAGAGATGAACTAGGGTTCGAGAGGAGATGGTGCTGGTGAAGATGTTGATGGAGATTGACCCCCTCTCAATGAGAGGATCGTTGGTGATGACGATGGCGATGATTTCCCCCTCTGGGAGGGAAGTTTCCCCACTAGAACAGCTCAGCCGAAGCCCTAGATTGGTTCTGCCCAAGTTCCACCTCGAGACAACGGCGCTTCGTCCCGAAAGCTTCCTCCTGATTTTTATCAAGGTAAAAACCCTTCATATAGCAAAAGATGGGCACCGTGGGCCTGCCAGGTGGACGGCAAGGCAGGGGGCGCACCCCCTGATGAAGCTATGTACCTAGGGTAGGGTCATGGACCTGTCCGACATACCCTCCCCAAGGACATCTCTACAAAGAATCAGAAGCAGTCGAAGAGAAACCATCGTCCACTCGACCATGAAGATTCGCTCACTCGACCACCTTGACGACACTCGACCACCAGAAGATGAGAAACTCTCCACTCTGCAACGGTCAAGACTTAAACCATAGCTTTATGGGCATTTATAACACTTTATTGCAGGCACTACCAGTAACGCCCCTCCTTTATGAACATTGAAGCATGTGGGAGGGGAGGTGGGGTCCTGGCGCACTCTATATAAGCCACCCTCCTCCTCTGGGAGAAGGGTTCGCACTTTTGTAAACACACACTCATATAATCCAGTCGACCGCCTCAGGGCACCGAGATGTAGGGCTGTTACTTCCTCTGAGAAGGGCCTGAACTCGTAAAACTCGTGCGTACAACTACTCCATAGCTAGGATCTTGCCTCCTCATACTTACCCCCCATTCTACTGTCAGTCTTAGATCCACGACAGTTGGCGCCCACCGTGGGGCAGGTGTCTTAGCGACTTATTGGAGAACTTGCAATTTTTCCGATCCCCTTCATCATGGTTTCAGGCGGAGGTTTGGCTGAGGGCCGCGAGATCCGTCTCGACGCGCTCGTGTTTGTCGCCGACGACTCCGCTTGGCTCCAGGAGGCACCACTCGACGCCGACGCGTTCCCCACCTGTGGGGTAGTGCACTTTCGTGCGTGCGTCCGCGGCGTCCTCCTGTGGCAACCGTCGACCCAGTACCAGTCGACTCCAGCAGCTTTCCCCCTCCCTGCGACCTGCCGGAGCAAGCGCACCGGTCGGTCGAGGCTTCAGCGGTGGGTGAAGCATGCGGTGGCCCGCCAATGGGCCACCCCTAATGTCGCAGAGATCGAGCCCAACGAATCTCTCTATGGCCTGTTCGATCTGTCGACTGGCTCCGTAGAGACCGCATCCGAGTGCGGCAGCAGTGACTCGGCGGCGGAAGTCCTGATGGTCAATGGACCACGCAGTCCTCCTGGCTTCAATCGTGAAGATGGAGGTGATGGGAACGGTGATCCGTCGCGCGTTCACGAGGAGTACCGCCCCGAACCTCTCTCCTCACAGCAGAGGGAAGAACTTCATCGCCGGAACATGGATGCCCTGCACACTCCTATAGTTGGAGAAACCCCCGAGGCCCAGGCCTTGGAGCAGGCGCGCTTGGCCAATCTGGCTGAGCGCACTCAACTAGAGAACCTCCAGCACGCACTCGACGATCGCGCTCGACAACGTGCTCCTGAATCCAGTCGACGCCACCTGTTTCCACCTCCAACTCAGGCATACCGAACCCCGATCCAGAATCTAGTTGCTGCTGCCCGGATAGTGGAGTCGATCCAACCCTCCCAGTCAAAAGCTAGTCGAGGTCTGGTGCAGATCCGAGCCTTGCTTCGGGCGGCGGGAGAGCAGAATAGAGTTGTATCTCAGTCACGGGATATGATCCACAGCAGATCCGTGATGGCAGACACAGTTCAGTCGGCCAATAGCCCAAGATCGCCTCCGAGGCGTGAGGGACGTGGGGATCGACGAGATCAGTACAGAAACCGAGAGCAGTATGATCGTCGAGTCGATCGTGATGATCGCCGTCGAGTGCCCACGCGCTCCCTCGAGGAGTGGGTCGTACGTGCCTCGGCAGCATGAAGACAGACGTCCTCACAGTGTTGGGCGAGGTATTCCAATCGACCCCAGGGAGCCAGGCTTTGATGCGAGATCTATTCTTGTGCAGGGCTTGGTCGACAGAAACAGAGGTCACCGGGAGGGCCATGATGGAGGTCCACAAACCAGCAACAGGGTGCATGTCTCTGGTCCAGAGTGCTTCAGTAGAGCTATCAGAGCTACGGTGATTCCCCCCAACTTCAGGTTGGCGTCTGGAGTTAGTAAGTTCACCGGGGAGTCCAAGCCTGACACTTGGCTTCAAGACTACCGAGTGGCTGTCCAGATTAGTGGCGGTAATGATGAAGTGGCCATGAAACACCTTCCTCTGACGTTAGAGGGCTCGGCTAGAGCGTGGCTGAATCATTTAGCACCTGGCAGCATCTATACTTGGGAAGATCTCGCCCAAGTGTTTGTCAGAACATTCGAGGGCATGTGCAAACGGCCGGCAGGTTTGACAGAGTTGCAGTGTTGTGTTCAGAAACCGAATGAAACTTTGAGGGATTATATCCAGAGATGGATCACCCTGCACCACACAGTAGAAGATGTGTCAGATCATCGGGCAATTTGTTCCTTTAAGGAAGGCGTCAGGTATCGAGAGTTGAATATGAAATTCGTCCGGACAGGGAATATGACTCTGGCTCGGATGATGGAAATTGCCACCAAGTATGCCAATGGTGAAGAAGAAGAGTGGCTCCGGAGCGGCAAGCTCAAAGCAGTCGCCCACGAAGCCGGAGGAGGAAACTCTGGTCGGAAACAGAAGCGCAAGGCTGAGCCAGCTGCTCCGGGTGAAGCCTTGGCTGTGGTTCAAGGAAAGTTCAAGGGGAAGCCCAAAGGGCCGTGGAACCCCAAGAAAGTAAAAGATCAAGATGGAAATGCCGTGTTGGATCTGCCGTGCCATATCCACACCAAAAAAGATGAAGAAGGTAATTTCATTTACCCGAAGCACACCACTCGGCAGTGTCGGCTCCTAATCCAGCAGTTCCGAGAGAAACAACCCAAGGAAAAAGAGAAGGAGACAGGCAAGGCTGAGGATGAGGAAGAAGATGACGATGGTTACCCCCACGTGAGTTCTACTCTGATGATTTTTGCTGATGTCGAGAGCAAAAGTCGATTGAAAGTTATCAACAGGGAAGTGAACATGGTCGTTCCGGCGACACCCAGTTACTTGAAGTGGTCACAGACTGCCATTACATTCGACCAGTCTGATCATCCAGCGCACATCGACACCCCTGGGAGGCAAGCACTGGTGGTCGACCCGGTGGTCGAACGCACTCGACTGACAAAGGTCCTGATGGACGGTGGCAGTGGTCTGAACATACTTTATGCAGAAACATTGAAAGGAATGGGCATTCTGATGTCCAGGCTCAGTGAAAGCCATATGAGTTTCCATTGGGTCATTCCAGGCAAGAAGGCCGCATCCCTCGGTCAGATTGCACTTGACGTGGTTTTCGGTGATTCCAAAAATTACCGTAAAGAAAAGTTGATGTTTGAAGTTGTGGATTTCCAGAGTGCTTATCATGCAATTCTAGGCAGGCCAACTTATGCACGATTTATGGCTCAACCATGTTACGTCTACCTCAAACTGAAGATGCCAGGTCCCAGAGGAGTGATTACTATCTCTGGTAATCGGAAGAAGGCAGAAGAGTGCTTCCAGAAGGGCTCAAAGATCGCCGATGCCCAGATGGCCGTAGTAGAATTGCAAGAATACCAGAAAAATGCAGATCCGAGTGACTTGCTGCGAGCCAAGAAGCCAGCCACAGATTCAGCATTCCAGTCTTCTGGTGAAACGAAGTCGATTCATATTCACCCGACAGATCCCAGTGCTGCTCCGACTCACATTTCAACATCACTCGACTCCAAATAGGAAGAAGCGCTCATCCAGTTCCTCCGTGAGAACTCGGACATCTTTGCATGGAAGCCTTCTGACATGCCGGGTGTTCCCAGGGAACTGGATGAGCATCGTTTGGGAGTCGACCCGAAGGTGAAACCAGTCAACGAACATCTTCGACGGTCTGCCGTCCAGAAAAGAAAGGCAATCGGGGAAGAGGTGGCTCGGCTTTTGGAAGCTGAGTTTATCCGAGAGATTTACCACTCCGAGTGGTTAGCCAATGTTGTCATGGTCCCAAAGAAAGACGACTCACTTTGCATGTGCATCGATTTCAAGCATATCAATCGGGCCTGCCCGAAAGATCACTTTCCTCTCCCTCGCATCGACCAAATAGTCGACTCGACTGGAGGGTGCGAGCATTTGTCCTTTTTGGACGCCTACTCCGGGTACCACCAGATCCGTCTGTATGGACCCGACGAAATAAAGACAGCGTTCATCACCCCGTTTGGGTGCTTCTATTACATCACAATGCCATTTGGTTTGAAAAACGCCGGAGCCACATTCATGCGGATGATCCAGAAGTGCCTGCTCACTCAGATCAGTCAGAATGTGGAAGCATACATGGATGACATTGTGGTCAAGTCATGTAAAGGTTCCGACCTACTGACTGACCTTGCTGAAACCTTTGCCAACCTCAGAAGGTATGATATCAAGCTCAATCCATCAAAGTGCACGTTTGGAGTTCCAAGCGGAAAGTTACTCGGTTTTCTTGTTTCCGAACGAGGAATCGATGCTAACCCAGAGAAAGTAGGCGCTATACTCTGAATGAAGCGCCCTGTGCGTGTGCACGATGTCCAGAAGCTTACTGGTTGCTTGGCCGCCCTAAGTCGATTCATTTCTCGCCTCGGTGAAAAGGCGCTGCCTCTTTACCGACTGATGAAGAAATCAGACAAGTTCGAGTGGATCCCAGAAGCTGATGCAGCATTTCCAGAGCTAAAAGCCCTGCTTTCCACCCAGCCGGTGCTTGCTGCTCCAATCAGCAAAGAGCCTCTACTGCTTTATATAGCAGCCACTGGACAAGTCGTCAGTATAGTACTTACGGTCGAGCAGGGAGAAGAAGGAAAAGCTTATAAGGTTCAACGCCCAGTTTATTATATTTCTGAAGTCCTGACCCCATCAAAGCAAAGATATCCTCATTATCAGAAGCTTGTCTATGGGATTTACATGACCACGAAGAAGGTTGCACACTATTTCTCAGATCACTCTGTTACAGTCGTCAGCGACGCTCCATTGTCAGAGATTCTGCACAACAGAGATGCAACTGGTCGAGTAGCCAAATGGGCGATTGAACTCCTTCCCCTGGATATCAAGTTTGAGGCAAAGAAAGCTATCAAGTCCCAAGCAATAGCAGATTTCCTCGCTGAGTGGATCGAACAGCAACTGCCGACTCAAGTTCTCTCTGAACACTGGACCATGTTCTTTGACGGATCCAAGATGCTGAACGGTTCTGGTGCTGGAGTAGTTCTGGTATCCCCCCGAGGAGACAGGCTCAGATATGTCCTCCAGATTCACTTTGATTCCTCCAACAATGAAGCAGAATATGAAGCACTCATGTATGGGTTGCGCATGGCCATTTCACTCGGCGTCCGTCACCTCATGGTCTATGGCCACTCAGATTTGGTAGTTAATCAAGTGATGAAGGAGTGGGACGTCAGAAGCCCAGCCATGACTGGTTACTGCAACGCAGTGAGAAAGCTCGAGAAGAAGTTTGAGGGATTAGAACTCCACCACATACCCCGACTGAAAAATCAAGCAGCCGACGATTTGGCAAAGATAGGTTCCAAGAGAGAAGCCATTCCCAGCAATGTATTTTTGGAGCATATCCACTCGCCGACAGTTCAGGAAGATCCTTTTACTGAAGAGCCCCCGCAACCTAAGAGCGCCACATATCCGACTGAAGTCGAGGTCCCAGCCGTGGTCGACCTGATCATGGAGGTTATGGCCATTACTCCCGACTGGACGGTGCCCTACATTGCGTACATCCTCAGGAAAGAACTCCCAGAGGATGAAGAAGAGGCTCGACAGATCATTCGTCGATCCAAGGCCTTTACTGTGATAAGAGGGCAGCTGTTCAGGGAAAGCGTGACTGGAGTCGGTCAGAAATGCATAACACCAGAAGCAGGTCGAATGATCCTCAATGACATCCACTCGGGGACCTGTGGTCATCATGCGTCGTCTCGGGCCATCGTGGCTAAAGCATACCGAGCTGGATTCTATTGGCCACGAGCAAATGAAATGGTGAAAGATATAGTCGACAGATGTGAAGGCTGCCAGTTTTACTCCGACATGTCCCACAAACCAGCGTATGCTCTGAAGACCATCCCCCTCATCTGGCCCTTTGCTGTTTGGGAATTGGATATGGTTGGACCACTAAACTGGCAGGAGCGGCTTCACTCATGTACTCGTTGCAGTCGACAAGTTTACCAAATGGATCGAAGCTAAACCTATCAAGAACCTTGATGCTAGCACCGCTGTCAGTTTTATCAGAGAATTGACGTTCAGATATGGAGTCCCACACAGCATCATCACGGACAACGGGTCAAACTTCGACTCTGATGAATTCAGAGATTTCTGCACCTCTCAGGGCACTCGAGTCGACTATGCTTCGGTCGCTCACCCGCAGTCAAACGGACAAGCAGAAAGAGCCAATGGCCTAATTCTCAAAGGATTGAAACCCCGACTAATGCGTGATCTCAAACACGCAGCAGGCGCTTGGGTTGATGAACTTCTGTCAGTTCTGTGGGGCTTGAGGACAACTCCTAATCGGTCGACCAGACGAACTCCTTTCTTTTTGGTTTATGGAGCCGAAGCAGTTTTTCCAAGTGACCTGCTCCACAACACACCCCGAGTCGAGCTCTTCTTCGAAGAGGAAGCAGAGCATGCCCGGCAAGATTCAGTCGATCTCTTGGAGGAGGAAAGAGAGATGGCCTTGATCCGGTCGACCATCTACCAGCAAGACTTGCGTCGATTCCACGCCAGAAATGTGAGGGGTCGAGCCTTTCAAGAAGGAGACCTAGTTCTTCGAGTGGATCAACAGAAACCACACAAGCTTTCCCCGACTTGGGAGGGCCCCTTCATCATCACCAAAGTTCTCCACAACGGAGCATACCATCTTTATAGTATTGAGCATCAGAAAGACGAGCCACGGGCTTGGAACGCGGAGCTGCTCCGCCCCTTTTATACTTAAGCACTCGTTCGAATAAAATGTAATGAGAAACACCTTTTGTAATTTTTTTATCAAAGACAAGAGCTTACGGTTCTCTCATTCGATTGTGTTGTTCTTATTTACTTCTGAAATCCCCCAGTGGGTGGGCTTAGTCGCGAATCCGTTTCACCTAAGTTCGAAAAAATCCTACCGAGTGGAGAGCAATCCTCCCACTCGGGGGCTTAGCTGCAGTCCAGCACTCGCCTAAGTTCTCTCAGTAGGAGACTTAGCTGCAGTTCGGTACTCGCCTAATTTTGAAAAGATCCTACCGAGTGGACAGCAATCCTCCCACTCGGGGGCTTAGCTGCAGTCCAACACTCGCCTAAGTTCTCTCACTAGGAGGCTTAGCTGCAGTCTGGTACTAGCCTAAGTTTGAAAAAATCCTGCCGAGTGGAGAGCAACCCTCCCACTCAGGGGTGTAGCTGTAGTCCAGCACTCGCCTAAGTTCTCTCACTAGGAGGCTTAGCTGCAGTCCGGTACTAGCCTAAGTTTGAAAAAATCCTACCGAGTGGAGAGCAACCCTCCCACTCGGGGGCTTAGCTGCAGTCCAGCACTCGCCTAAGTTCTCTCACTAGGAGGCTTAGCTGCAGTCCATCACTCGCCTAAGTTTGAAACAATCCTACCGAGTGGAGAGCGACCCTCCCACTCGGGGGCTTAGCTGCAGTCCAGCACTCGCCTAAGTCCTCCCACTAGGAGACTTAGCTGTAGTCCAGTACTCGCCTAAGTTTGAAAAAATCCTACCGAGTGGAGAGCGACCTTCCCACTCGGGGGCTTAGCTGCAGTCCAGCACTTGCCTAAGTCCTCCCACTAGGAGACTTAGCTGCAGTCCAGTACTCGCCTAAGTTTGAAAAAATCCTACCGAGTGGAGAGCAACCCTCCCACTCGGGGGCTTAGCTGCGGTCCAGCACTCGCCTAAGTTCTCTCACTAGGAGACTTAGCTGCAGTCCAGTACTCGCCTAAGTTTGAAACATATCCCTATCCGCAAGGATGACGAGGTGCAGGTCGACTGCAACCTTCTCCCTCGGAGCTGTGGCACAAATACAACGTCCGGTCCATCCCTATCCGCAAGGATGACGAGGTGCAGGTCGACTGCAACCTTCTCCTTCGGAGCTGCGGCACAAGTACAATGTCCGGTCCATCCCTACCCGCAAGGACGACGGGGTGCAGGTCGACTGCAACCTTCTCCTTCGGAGCTGCGGCACAAATACAACGTCCGGTCCATCCCTATCCGCAAGGATGACGAGGTGCAGGTCGACTGCAACCTTCTCCCTCGGAGCTGCGGCACAAGTACAACGTCCGGTCCATCCCTACCCGCAAGGACGACGAGGTGCAGGTCGACTGCAACCTTCTCCTTCGGAGCTGCGGCACAAATACAATGTCCGGTCCATCCCTATCCGCAAGGACGACGAGGTGCAGGTCGACTGCAACCTTCTCCTTTGGAGCTGCTACGTCTCCGGCACAAAGACTATTCAAAGCAGTGTGTAAAGTCCATTCGAGGACAAACACAAGCACAGTCAGAAATAAACCAAATTCAGATAAATCCTAAAGATTTCGAGCAGTAAATCAAAAGTACTCGGGCATCAAGCTCGATGGAATTCAACGGTTACAACAATCACTCGGCATTCCGAGGCAAATTTAAAGCGTATTCAGGTTTCATGAGTCTGTTCACTCGGCCGGAGGAGGACTGGCAGGCTCCACGAATGAGTCCAGGTCGATCCCATCAGCAATCCGAGTGGCGGCAGCGATGAAAGTCTCCATGAAGGATTGGAAGTCGTGCTTTTTGGTGTTAGCGACTTTGATCGCAGCCAGCTTATCTTCATGCGCCTCCTTGCAATGGACTCGCACCAAGGACAGCGCAAAGTCAGCACCGCACCGGGCAGAGGATTTCTTCCATTCTTGCACTCGGTCAGGGATCTCGTTCAGTCGAGTCATCAGGGATTCCAGGTTATTCTGAAGCGTCGCCCCCGGCCAAAGCGACGAGTCGATTCGAGAGACAACCTCCTTCAGGCATGTGAGGTAGCTTGTGGCGCTGGCGATACGGGACTCCAGTCAGAGCACGTTCATCGCAGTTTTGTCGCAGACTGGTGAAGTGATAGGGTCCAGACCCGTCTCGGCCCTTCCAGTTTCTTCATTGAAGTCTTGGCAGAGTTCTGCAGCCAAAAGTTAGTCAATCAACCGAGCAAGATCCGATCGCAAGCATCAACACAGTCGGATTAAAGGAAATACCTTCCAGCGCGAGATAAAGCTTCTTGGCGAGAGTCCTCAGATAAGCTTCTGTGTCATTCCTCTTGCGGATTGCAGACTCTAACTTTTCATTCAGGACAACCTTGTCCTTCTTTAGACTGTTCACTTCGTGGTTAGCTTCATTATGACAAGATTTCAGTTTGTTCACCTCTCCTTCAAGCGTTCTGATTGAAGCAAGCTTCTTGTCTGCGAGAGCGGTTTTGTCTTGGGCTGCTTTCTGCGCGGTGGCGAGGTCCAAGTCTTTCTTCTCCAGAGCCAACTTCATTTTCTCAGCAAAATAAGCAATCGAGTTAAAGAAGAGATCAAAGAGATATATTGAGAGTTAGTCGACAATCAGTTACCTTCCATACAAGTGGCCTCGTTTTGAGCTTTTTTCAGATTTTGCTGAGCCAATTCCAAGTCTAAGTTGAGTTGCCTCTGCTTCTCCTCGAGTTCAGCAAACGTGGAAATAAGAGTACAAGACTTCTGCAGAAGGCAAAAGACAGATCAATCGATAGGATCAAAGGTGGTTCACTTCCGAGTGAATAAAACCTAGAGAAGTCCAATTAGACCCCAGCCGACTGCACACAGTCGACTGCGGTCTCAGGGGCTACACCCAGCGGGTGCAATTAGCGTGCCCCCGCTGACTAAGACTCAACTCGTCTAGTCCGCCTGGACCAGGTTAAAAAAAGCGCAGCAAGCTATTAAGACCCCAGTCGACTGCCAGCAGTCGACCGCGGTCTAGGGGACTACAACCAGTGGGTGCACTTGGTGTGCCCCCACCGGTTCGGATCTTACTCGACCGGCCTGCCGGAGTCGAGTGTAAGGAGTAGAAAGAAAAGAACAAAGAACTCAGACCCCAGTCGACTGCCATCAGTCGACCGTGGTCTCGGGGACTATACCCGATGGGTGCACTTAGCATGCCCCCACCGGTTCTGATCCCACTCGCCCAGACCGAGTGGAAGAGCTAAACTACCAAAAACAACAAAACACCCAGTGGGTGCTCTAATTCGACGCAAACAACAGGAGATTGTGCAGAAGAAGATTTTTCGAGAACAAAAACAGTCGGAAAGTTTACTCACCTGGACATTGGCCTGAAGGGCGGCACTGGCGTCTTAGGCATCCTGGCTGTTCTCGTGCACCGTCTTCACCCGCTGCATCATCATGTCAGCCTGTCGAATGGCTTCCACAGCCGCTTCCAACTAGTTGTCCGGGACGGGGTAGCTAGTGAAAAAGTGTGCAGACGACCCAGGTGTGGTGGCTTGGAGCTCTGTGGCATGGAGTTGAATAATTGAAGGAACCACAGGTGCAGTCGACGGTGCGGGAGGCCCACTCGACAAGGGTGCAGCAAACGTCACAGAGGCCCTGCCCTCCTCTTCAGCTTGACGGACGGGAGGTGTTGGAGTTGGTTCTTGCCGAGCCACCCTACCAGCTGCTACCTTCTTGCTCTTCCTAGGCTTAGGAGCCACATATTCATCGTCATCTGGAAGATCAATGATGTTGGGTGGAGCTGCAAGGCAGATCATTTGAGCCCAAGTGAACCACACGAACGCAGTCGACCAAAGAATCCAGAACAAGATCACAAGAGTTTATACCTGGGTTGGAGGTCATAGCATCTTCCATTTCCTCGTCTCGGTACTGGAAAGAAGAGGTTCCTGACATAGAGCACTGCAAAGACCCGTATTCAATCGGTTACGTCCGTTTAATCGAGTCGATGAAAAAGACAAGTCAAATGGTTACGCGAAGATAGTAGGAACGGTCACTTTGATCCTGGGCAAAGCTTTTGGCAGTTTGGAAGAGGTGGCTTTCGGCGCTGGAGGCGGCGCAACTTTGGACTGCTTTGGAGCCTTTTCAGCCAGCGTTGGGGAAGACGTCCTGGGAAGCTTCGAAGTCTGACCAGTCGGCGCGACCACTAAGTCCGGAGCACTCGCCGAGTCGTGGGCTTATTTGGATCTCCTCTCCCTGCGAGGAGGCGAGTCGACTTCTTCGTCACCAGTCGATTCGTCGCTCTCCTCGTCTTCCTCGGCCTCCGAATGCTCCTCGCCGCTCTCGCCACCGCTCCCTTCTTCCTCAGCCTCTTGGTCCTGCACTCCGTTGGGCATTGAGTACATGTCGATGAGGGCCTGAAAGGACAATGATCAAAGGAAATTCAATCGACCATAAACAAGATGTCACTCGGTGAATCGAAAAGATACTCGATAAGACAGAATTATACCTGCTCCGGCTGGTGCGAGTTGTCGAATGGAACCACCCTCCTAGACCCCCGAGGGTTGTCTTTGTTGCTGGTGATCCCCATCAACCACTTCTCCAAGGTGTCCTCGTTGACGTCCTCCGGGTGGATCCGAGTGGAATCCTCGAGCCCAGAATACATCTACATCGGATGATCGCGCGCCTGAAGAGGTTGGATGCGTCGACCGAGAAAGACCTCCAGCAGGTCCATCCCGGTCACCCCATCGCGGACAAGCTGGACGACCTGCTCGACCAGCACCTTGACCTGCGCCTTCTCTTCTAGAACTACCTTTAGGGGGCGGGCTTCTCCACTCGAGCCAAAGAAAAAGGAGGAAGTCCAGTCGACTGGCCGGGGGTCGGCTGATCCTTGCAGTAGAACCAAGTCGACTGCCAGCCCCGAACCGAGTCGGGAAGAATCATGGCTGGGAAAGTACTCTTGCTCCTCATCTGGATCCCCAGACCCCCGCACATCTGGATCACTTGTGTCCTCTCGTCACTTGACTTGGCCTTTTTGACCGACTGCGATCGGCAGGTGAAGATATGTTTGAAAAGGCCCCAATGCGGTCGACAACCCAAGAAGTTTTCGCACATCAAAACAAAAGCGGCCAGATATACTATAGTGTTTCGGGTGAAATGGTGGAGTTGAGCCCCAAAGAAATTCAAAAAAACCCGGAAGAAAGGATGGGGGGCAGTGAGAATCCGCAATCTACGTGAGTGGCGAGGAGAACACACTCACCCTCCCTCGGCTGCGGCTCGGTTTCATCCCCCGGGAGCCGTGCTGACTTGTGGGGGATCAGTCCCCCCTCCACCAGGTCGTCGAGGTCATCCTGGGTGATTGTCAAGCGGATCCAGTTGCCCTGGAACCAGCCCGCCGGTAGGCCGAATCTCGACGAGGATCCACCCCGGCTGGTCCGCTTCCCCTTCGCCTTCGCTGTCGCCTTCTTCACGCGTTCCAGCGCCACCGTCCTCTCCTTCCCCATGGCGGTGGGTCGAGCTCGAGTAAAGGCCCGGCGATGAGGGCGGAAGCGAGCGTGGTGGAGAGATTGAGAGAAGAAGAGAGAATGGGAGCGCACAGGGCAGAGGCCTGGTCCGAGGCCTTTTATAAGGTCATCATCCGAGTGACTGACGGGTGGACCCAGGCGATCTAAACAAATCCCGCAACAGTCGCGCGTGCAATACATGGCGAAAAAGGTGGCGTGGGGATCGAGGAGACTTGCCTAATCCGTCCCGATAACCTTGTTTCCGTTTGCCTGGCACGCTTCCCATAATTCGAATCCCGCGAGATCCGCGGAGAGCAGAACAACCTATCAGACGGAAGACAAACATCCTCTGCATCATCATTCGGAATTCTACTGTGAAAATTCACTCGACAAAAACCAAGAATGGACCACGGCGACTGACAAAGGAGTCAACGTCATCACCTCAACTCATTGTTCCAGAACAGGATATACTCGTAACACAAAGAATGGGTCGGAAGTGTTCCCAACTCCTTCCCCACTCAAACCCTGATCCATTCGGGGGCTAATGATGAAGCTATGTACCTAGGGTAGGGTCATGGACCTGTCCGACATACCCTCCCCAAGGACATCTCTGCAAAGAATCAGAAGCAGTCAAAGAGAAACCATCGTCCACTCGACCATGAAGATGCGCTCACTCGACCACCTTGAAGATACTCGACCACCAGAAGATGAGAAACTCTCCACTCTGCAATGGTCAAGACTTAAACCATAGCTTTATGGGCATTTATAACACTTTACTGTAGGCGTTACCAGTAACGCCCCTCCTTTATGAACATTGAACCCTGTGTAACGGAGGGGAGCTGGGGTCCTGGCGCACTCTATATAAGCCACCCTCCTCCTCTGGGACAAGGGTTCGCACTTTTGTAAACACACACTCATATAATCTAGTCGACCGCCTCAGGGCACCGAGACGTAGGGTTGTTACTTCCTCCGAGAAGGGCCTGAACTCGTAAAACTCGTGCGTACAACTCCTCCATAGCTAGGATCTTGCCTCCTCATACTTACCCCCCATTCTACTGTCAGTCTTAGATCCACGACACCCCCCACCCTTGTGGAAGCCTGGTGGGTCCCCTCGGGTGCTTTCTTCGCCCAATATTTTTTATATATTCCAAAATAATTCTTCGTGAAGTTTCAGGACTTTTGGAGTTTTGCAGAATAGGTCTCTCAGATTTGCTCCTTTTCCCAGTCCAGAATTCCATTTGTCGGCATTCTCCCTCTTCATGTAAGCCTTGTGAAATAAGAGAGAAAAGGAAAAAGTATTGTAATATAATGTGTAATAGCAGCCCATAATGCAATAAATATAAATATAAAAGCATGATGCAAAATAGACGTATCATTGACCTCACCATCAAGATGGTAGGAGCAGATTTCCTCTGCCGCCGCATTGCCCCCCTTCAGGACAAGGGAAGGCCAGCTTGGGATTACAAGAACACAGCTGATATCATGCGCGTGACCACTGGGCTTGGCACCAACTTGACGATGATGCAACATAGAGTCCTCTACCACCAGCTCTTCTATACCACCGGCAAGTTCAAGCTGCCGACGAACGTAGTGCATTTGTGCAACAATTCCACCAAGGATGCAATTATTGCGATGATGTCTAACTACAATGCCCATAGCATCAATGGTTGGCAAGAACCACCCGAAGACGCGGTTAGGAAATGGTTTGACACCCTGGTGGAGAAAACCTTCAGGGAGGAGACGGACCTTATCCACAACACCACCAACGAAGAGCCGGCACATAACGCCGGCAAGGCGGCAGAAGCAAGAATGGCCGGAGGCGGCGGTGAACTTGATATCATGGCAGCCGGTGTATAAGAAGAATCTGATGGTGGAATAATATATGAGTCACCGAAAAATCTTGCCGGGGGACGAGGCGAAGAAAATGTTGAGGGGCAAATTCACAGGGAGCCCCCTGTTTCCCCTGCCCTGGCAAGGAAACCTCGCACCCTCCGGAAAGTTGTCTCTGGAGATATAGTCCATCCTCCACCTTCAGGTGACGAAGTGTTTGACAAGGGAACGGTCGTCAAGTCCACTTGGCAGCAAGGATCTCAACGCCAAACTCCTCAACAGCAGCAAATGCGACGCGCCTCTTTGAGGCAACCAACCACATCGGCTATTGGAGTAGTCGGGTCCTCTCGACCTTCTACACATACGCCAACCAAGCGAGAAATGACTCCCACACCGCCTCCTGCCTCTAGCACTGGACCCGAGGGCGAATACGACCTCTCTATCCTTAGAGACAAGGAGGAGGACAAAGAGTATCTGCCAACTGCTTCTATCAGTTCTTGATACATTGTTTTTGTTAATCTGATTTGTCCTACTTCGCTCCAGTTTGATAATGACGGTCTAACCTTGGCACAAAGGATGGCAAAGAAGGTGAGGACCAAAGTAGGGATGGGCCAACGACAAGCACAGCATCTGATGCAAACGTGGTGATCATCATCCCCCAACGCAGCCCCTAGCGTGAGTCCACTATCTCCTTTCCTTTAGAGAGCATTGGCGTTGAGGTTGTCATTGCTGACATCATCGAGGAAGCAGGAGATGGGAACCACAAAGAAGAAGAATGCCCAGAGACAGATCTTGTTGTGATGCCTCCATCGATCACTGTAGTGGAGCCAAACTCTCCAGCAGGCGCCTCCCTCTCTCGCATAGGAAGGCACGCCCAGCGGCCCTCTCAGGCTGGGCTCGGGGGCTCTCCTCCGGAGGGCCTCTGACCTAGCCAACGTCACGAGGGAGGCGCTCGGGCACCATGTGGAGGCGTGCTTTAGCACATGCTACTTCCAGGAAGGCACAAGGCACGGGGAGCCAGGTGCTCAGGAGTTCATCACCAAGGCAACCGAGTAACTTAAAGAGACGAGAGCTATGCGCGGCGACCGCTGCCCACCATCCGGCGCGGCTCCTTGTCCCGGCGAGGATAGCGAGCTGTGTGTCTACATCAACATCCCAGGGCTCAACAGGGCCGCATCTGAGGAGCGCTTCTGGCCATCACGGGTTGGCCGGTGCGAAGGCCCTCCTCACAGCTACGTTCACATGCCTTTTGACTTGCTGAGCAGGGCTGTCGGGCATCAGCATCACAAGTTGAGCATCATGGCTGCTTAGGAGGCAAGGCTCTAGGCGATCCTGACGGAGATGACGACGGATCCTCGTGAGCTCCCTGGGTCTCTAGGGCCTCCCGAGGTTCAGGGCATGGGCGGCTCATGATGGCTACTACACAACCTTCTTCTTGTAGACGTTGTTGGGCCTCCAAGTGCAGAGGTTTGTAGGACAGTAGCAAATTTCCCTCAAGTGGATGACCTAAGGTTTATCAATCCGTAGGAGGCGTAGGATGAAGATGGTCTCTCTCAAGAAACCCTGCAACCAAATAACAAAGAGTCTCTTGTTTCCCCAACACACCCAATACAATGGTAAATTGTATAGGTGCACTAGTTCGGCAAAGAGATGGTGATACAAGTGGTATATGGATGGTAGATAAA
The DNA here is from genome assembly GCF_056163025.1 of Triticum urartu. Classification (NCBI taxonomy): domain Eukaryota; kingdom Viridiplantae; phylum Streptophyta; class Magnoliopsida; order Poales; family Poaceae; genus Triticum; species Triticum urartu. The sequence goes on along the minus strand of NC_141874.1, from coordinate 173,250,873 downwards.
GGTTTTTGTAATCTGAAAATATAAAAACAGCACAGTAACTAATGATAAAACTGAGCACAAACGGTATTGCAATGCGTTGAAACAAGGCCTAGGGTTCATAGTTCCATTAGTGTAAGTCCTCTCAACAATAATATCATAATTGGATCACATAACTATCCCTCAACATGCAACAAAGAGTCACTCTAAAGTCACTAATAGCGGAGAACGAACAAAGAGATTATGGTAGGGTACGAAACCACCTCAAAGTTATTCTTTCCAATCAATCCGTTGGGCTATTCCTATAAGTGTCACAAACAGCCCTAGAGTCCGTACTAGAATAACACCTTAAGACACAAATCAACCAAAACCCTAATGTCACCTAGATACTCCAATGTCACCTCAAGTATCCGTGGGTATGATTATACAATATGCATCACACAATCTCATATCCATCTATTCAACCAACACATAGAACCTCAAAGAGTGCCCCAAAGTTTCTACCGGAGAATCATGACGAAAATGTGTGCCAACCCCTATGCATAGGTTCATGGGCGGAACCCGCATGTTGATCACCAAAACATACATCAAGTGAATCACGTGATATCCCATTGTCACCACAGATACGCACGGCAAGACATACATCAAGTGTTCTGAAATCTTTAAAGACTCAATCCGATAAGATAACTTCAAAGGGGAAACTCAATCCATTACAAGAGAGTAGAGGGGGAGAAGAAACATAAGATCCAACTATAATAGCAAAGCTCGCGGTACATCAAGATCGTATCATCTCAAGAACACGAGAGAGAGAGAGAGAGAGAGATCAAACACATAGCTACCGGTACATACCCTCAGCCCCGAGGGTGGACTACTCCCTCCTTGTCATGGAGAGCGCCGGGATGATGAAGATGGCCACCGGAGAGGGATTCCCCTCCGGCAGGGTGCCAGAACGGGTCTAGATTGGTTTTCGGTGGCTACGGAGGCTTCTGGCGGCGGAACCCCCGATCTATTGTGTTCTCCGGTCATTTTAGGGTATATGGAGATATATAGGCGGAAGAAGTATGTCAGGGGAACCACGAGGGGCCCACGAGGGTGGAGGGCGCGCCCAGGGGGTGGGCGCGCCCCCCTACCTCATGGCTTCCTCGAAGCTCCCTTGACGTGGACTCCAAGTCTCCCGGGTTTCTTTCCTTCCAAAAATAAGTTCCGTGAAGTTTCAGGTCAATTGGACTCCGTTTGATTTTCCTTTTCCGCGATACTCTAAAACAAGGTAAAAACAGAAACTGACACTGGGCACTCGGTTAATAGGTTAGTCCCAAAAATCATATAAAATAGCATATAAATGCATATAAAACATCCAAGGTTGATAATATAATAGCATGGAACAATCAAAAATTATAGATATGTTGGAGACGTATCAGCATCCCCAAGCTTAATTCCTACTCGTCCTAGAGTAGGTAAATGATAAAAACAGAATTTTTGATGTGGAATATTACCTAACATATTTATCATGTATTTGTCTTTATTGTGGCAAGAATATTCAGATCCATAAGATTCAAGACAAAACTTTAATATTGAAATAAAAACAATAATACTTCAAGCATACTAACTAAGCAATTATGTCTTCTCAAAATATCATGGCTAAAGAAAGCTATCCCTACAAAATCATATAGTCTGGCTATGCTCTATCTTCACCACACAAAGTATTTAAATCATGCACAACCCCGATGACAAGCCAAGCAATTGTTTCATACTTTTGATGTTCTCAAACGTTTTCAATCTTCACGCAATACATGAGCGTGAGCCATGGACATAGCACTATGGGTGGAATAGAATGGTGGTTGTGGAGAATACAAAAAGGAGAAGATAGTCTCACATCAAATAGGCGTATCAACGGGCTATGGAGATGCCCATCAATAGATATCAATGTGAGTGAGTAGAGATTGCCATGCAACGGATGCACTAGAGCTATAAATGTATATGAAAGCTCAACAAAAGAAACTAGTGGGTGTTCATCCAACTTGCTTGCTCACGAAGACCTAGGGCATTCTGAGGAAGCCCATCATTGGAATATACAAGCCAAGTTCTATAATGAAAGATTCCCACTAGTATATGAAAGTGACAACATAGGAGACTCTATATCATGAAGATCATGGTGCTACTTTGAAGCACAAGTGTGGTAAAAGGATAGTAGCGTTGCCCCTTCTCTCTTTTTCTCTCATTTTTATTTATTCGTTTATTTATATTTTTTTATTTGGGCCTTCTCTTTTTTATGGCCTCTTTTTTATTTGGGCTTCTTTGGCCTCTTTTTTTTCTTTTTCGTCTGGCGTCTCATCCCGACTTGTGGGGGAATCATAGTCTCCATCATCCTTTCCTCACTGGGACAATGCTCTAATAATGATGATCATCACACTTTTATTTACTTACAACTCAAGAATTACAACTCGATACTTAGAACAATATATGACTCTATATGAATGCCTCCGGTGGTGTACGGGTATATGCAATGACTCATGAGTGACATGTATGAAAGAATTATGAACGGTGGCTTTTCCACAAATACGATGTCAACTACATGATCATGCAAAGCAATATGACAATGATGAAGCGTGCCATAACAAACGGAACGGTGGAAAGTTGCATGGCAATATATCTCGGAATGGCTATGGAAATGCCATAATAGGTAGGTATGGTGGCTGTTTTGAGGAAGATATATGGTGGGTTTATGGTACCGGCGAAAGTTGCGCGGTACTAGAGAGGCTAGTAATGGTGGAACGGTGAGAGTGCGTATAATCCATGGACTCAACATTAGTCATAAAGAAATCACATACTTATTGCAAAAATCTATAGTTATCGAAACAAAGTACTACGCGCATACTCCTAGGGGTATAGATTGGTAGGAAAAGACCATCGCTCGTCCCCGACCGCCACTCATAAGGAACACAATCAATAAATAAATCATGCTCCGACTTCATCACATAACGGTTCACCATACGTGCATGCTACGGGAATCACAAACTTTAACACAAGTATTTCTCAAATTCACAACTACTCAACTAGCATGACTCTAATATCACCATCTTCATATCTCAAAACAATCATCAAGTATCAAACTTCTCATAGTATTCAATGCACTTCATATGAAAGTTTTTATTATATCCCTCTTGGATGCCCATCATATTAGGACTAGTTTCATAACCAAAGCAAACTACCATGCTGTTCTAAAGACTCTCAAAATGATATAAGTGAATCATGAGAGTTCATTAATTTCTATAAAATAAAACCACCACCGTGCTCTAAAAAGATATAAGTGAAGCACTAGAGCAAATGACAAACTACTCTGAAAGATATAAGTGAAGATCAATGAGTAGTCGAACAATTATGCAACGATATGAAGACTCTCTAACATTTAATAATTTAATATCTTGGTATTTTATTAAAACAGCAAGCAAATCAAAAGAAAATGACATTCTAAGAATAGCAAACATCATGTGAAGAAGCAAAAACTTAGGATCAACCGAAACTAACCGATAGTTGTTGAAGAAGAAAGGTGGGATGCCAACCGGGGCATCCCCAAGCTTAGAAGCTTGAGACTTCTTGAAATATTATCTAGGGATGACTTGGGCATCCCCAATATTTATCTTTTGTGTCTCCTTAATTCCTCTCATATCACGGTCTCCCTAAATCTCAAAAGCTTCATCCACACAAAACTCAACAAGGACTCGTGAGATAAGTTAGTATAAACCATTGCCAAAACCTTATCATACTCTACTGTAGAAAATCACTAAAATTATTATTCAACATTTCATACTAAATTCCTCTGCATATTTAATAGTCCTATCCTCAAATAGAATCATTAAAGAAGCAAACATATGCAAACAATGCAAACATAACAGCAATCTGCCAAAACAGGACAGTCTATAAAGAGTGCAGCAAGATCCATACTTCCCTAGATCCAAAATTTATGAAAGAAAATTCCCACTGTAGTAAATATATCATATATTAATATGCAAAAGGTTTCAACATTTTATCACATCCTGACTTTTCTAGGGAATTATTGCAGCAGCGGTAAACTTTCTGTTTTCAAACGACAACATGAAGACTTGTAAAATAGGCATAGTAAAGGCTATCAATGCCACTTTTATTGAAATAAAAGATACAAAACATTGTTCTAAATAAAATCAAGCAAATACTAACAAAATAAATTGACTCTCCAAGCAAAACACATACATGTGGTGAATAAAAATATAGCTCCAAGTAAAGTTACCGATGAACGAAGACGAAAGAGGGGATGCCTTCCGGGGCATCCCCAAGCTTAGGCTCCTGGTTGTCCTTGAATATTACCTTGGGTGCCTTGGGCATCCCCAAGCTTAGGATCTTGCCACTTATTATTCCATAGTCCATCGAATCTTTACCCAAAACTTGAAAACTTCACAGCACAAAACTTAACAGAAAACTCGTAAGCTCCGTTAGTATAAGAAAGCAAATCACCATCATAAGGTGCTGTAATGAACTCATTATAAATTAATATTGGTGTAATATATACTGTATTACAACTTCTCTATGGTTCATACCCTCCAATACTACTCATAGATTCATCAAAATAAGCAAACAACACATAGAAAACAGAATATGTCAAAAACAGAACAGTCTGTAGTAATCTGTAGGTTTCGACCACTTCTGGAACTCATAAAATTCTAAAATAAATTTTTGGACCTGAGTAATTTGTCTATTAATCATCTGCAAAAATAATTAACTAAATATCACTCTTCAGTAAAAAATGGAAGCAATTCTCGTGAGCGCTAAAGTTTCTGTTTTTTACAGCATGATCATAAAGACTTCACCCAAGTCTTCCCAAAGGTTCTACTTGGCACAAACACTAATTAAAAAATAAAACCACATATAAACAGAGGCTAGATGAATTATTTATTACTAAACAGGAGCAAAAAGCAAGGAACAAAAATAAAATTGGGTTGCCTCCCAACAAGCGCTATCGTTTAACGCCCCTAGCTAGGCATGATGATTTCAATGATGCTCACATAAAAGATAAGAATTGAAACATAAAGAGAGCATCATGAGGAATATGACTAGCACATTTAAGTCTAACCCACTTCCTATGCATAGGGATTTTTTGAGCAAACAACTAATGGGAACAATAATCAACTAGCATAGGAGGGCAAAACAAGCATAACTTCAAAACTTTAAGCACATAGAGAGGAAACTTGATATTATTGCAATTCCTACAAGCATATATTCCTCCCTCATAATAATTTTCAATAGCATCATGAATTAATTCAACAATATAACCAGCACCTAAAGCATTATTTTCATGATCTACAAGCATAGAAATTTTATTACTCTCCACATAAGCAAAATTCTTCTCATTCGGAATAGTGGGAGTATCATAAGAAACTCGAATACTATAAATTGTTTCCACATTAAAAGAGTAATGTTCAGAAAAGGGGTAATCATAATCATGATAATTTTTATAAATATAATCACTTTTTATAGAATAAGTATCATCACAATAATCATCATAAGTAGGAGGCATGCTATCATCATTATAAATTTGCATATCAAAACTTGGGAGACTAAAAATATCATCTTCATTAATCATAGCTTCCCCAAGCTTGGGACAAACATTAATTGCAGCAAATATATTCTCAAAAACATCATCTTCATCAAATATAGCATCCCCAAGCTTGGGCCTTTTCATATCATAAGCATAATCACTCTCATCATTAATAGTATGGATAGCACCAATAGTATAGCAATTATCATATTCTTCCAAGCAAGTGCCAAAAAGATTTTCAAGATCATAAGAAGTATCATTATCTTCCACAATTATATTTTCATGAGGCACAATAGTAATAGGAGCAACATTATTTGGGATAGATATCTTTTTACCTCTCTTCCTTTTTCTTTTCTTCTTCTTCACCACATCATGTGTGGGTTCAATCCTGTTTTTGGAGCTCCTTATTAATGAGATTGGTTGAATAGGAGGCTCCTCCTCGTTACCTGATTCATCATAAGAAATAATAGGAGGGTATTGGGAAGTCTCTTCCCTTTCATTAGTATTATCTTCATCTTCTATTTGTTTTCTTTTCTTTATTTAGTTGGCAATATAAGGATTTTCAATACAATTCACCGCACAATACATATAAATTTCCTCTAGATCAAAGCCAAGAAGTTTATCACGGGCAAATATTGGAAGATAGTTAGTTATACGTTTCATTTCTTCATAACCCATAAGCAAACTAAGTTCATTATAATGTGCAAGGGAATCAAATCATCACAATTTTTGGACATGATTAGATCATGAAACAATTTGCATCGGATGGTTAAATGACCACCTTCATTGCAAAGCTCACAAGTATGGCCAAGAAAATTTAAATTTTCAGCACAATCATCTAGCCTTTCTTGCAACAATTTAGTTTCTAAGTACTTATGCTTCTTGCAAAATCTATCTTCCCTATTTGGTGTGTACTTACAAACCCAATGCACTCCACAAAAATTGACATGTTTATAGGAGACATTTTGATCATAACTAGTGAATCATCATTAGTACTATGGATATTCAAGGAGTTCATACTAACAACATTGCAATCATGCTCATCATTCAAAGATTTTGTGCCAAGCATTTTAATGCATTCTTCTTCTAACACTTTGGCACAATTTTATTTTCCATCATACTCACGAAAGATATTAAAAAGATGAAGCGTATGAGACAAACTCAATTCCATATTTTCGTAGTTTTCTTTTATAGACTAAACTAGTGATAAAACAAGAAACTAAAAGACTTGATTGCAAGATCTAAAGATATACCTTCAAGCACTCACCTCCCCGGCAACGGCGCCAGAAAAGAGCTTGATGTCTACTACACAACCTTCTTCTTGTAGACGTTGTTGGGCCTCCAAGTGCAGAGGTTTGTAGGACAGTAGCAAATTTCCCTCAAGTGGATGACCTAAGGTTTATCAATCCGTAGGAGGCGTAGGATGAAGATGGTCTCTCTCAAGCAACCCTGCAACCAAATAACAAACAGTCTCTTGCGTACCCAACACTACCAATACAATGGTAAATTGTATAGGTGCACTAGTTTGGCGAAGAGATGGTGATACAAGTGGTATATGGATGGTAGATAAAGGTTTTTGTAATCTGAAAATATAAAAACAGCAAGGTAACTAATGATAAAACTGAGCACAAGCTATATTGTAATGCGTTGAAACAAGGCCTAGGGTTCATACTTTCACTAGTGTAAGTCCTCTCAACAATAATATCATAATTGGATCACATAACTATCCCTCAACATGCAACAAGGAGTCACTCCAAAGTCACTAATAGCGGAGAACGAACGAAGAGATTATGGTAGGGTACGAAACCACCTCAAAGTTATTCTTTCCAATCAATCCGTTGGGCTATTCCTATAAGTGTCACAAACAGCCCTAGAGTTCGTACTAGAATAACACCTTAAGACACAAATCAACCAAAACCCTAATGTCACCTAGATACTCCAATGTCACCTCAAGTATCCGTGGGTATGATTATACGATATGCATCACACAATCTCAGATTCATCTATTCAACCAACACATAGAACCTCAAAGAGTGCCCCAAAGTTTCTACCGGAGATCATGACGAAAACGTGTGCCAACCCCTATGCATAGGTTCATGGGCGGAACCCGCAAGTTGATCACCGAAACATACATCAAGTGAATCAAGTGATATCCCATTGTCAGCACAGATACGCACGACAAGACATACATCAAGTGTTCTCAAATCCTTAAAGACTCAATCTGATAAGATAACTTCAAATGGGAAACTCAATCCATTACAAGAGAGTAAAGGGGGAGAAGAAACATAAGATCCAACTATAATACCAAAGCTCGCGATACATCAAGATTGTATCATCTCAAGAAAAAGAGAGAGAGAGAGAGAGAGAGATCAAACACATAGCTACTGGTACATACCCTCAGCCCCGAGGGTGGACTACTCCCTCCTTGTCATGGAGAGCGCAGGGATGATGAAGATGGCCACCGGAGAGGGATTCCCCCTCCAGCAGGGTACCAGAACGGGTCTAGATTGGTTTTCGGTGGCTACGGAGGCTTCTGGTGGCGGAACTCCCGATCTATTGTGCTCTTCGATCGTTTTAGGGTATATGGAGATATATAGGCGGAAGAAGTACGTCAGGGGAGCCATGAGGGGCCCACGAGGGTGGAGGGCACGCCCCCTACCGCGTGGCTTCCTCGAAGCTCCCTTGACGTGGACTCCAAGTCTCCCGGGTTGCTTTCCTTCCAAAAATAAGTTTCGTGAAGTTTCAGGTCAATTGGACTCTGTTTGATTTTCCTTTTCTGCGATACTCTAAAACAAGGTAAAAACAGAAACTGGCACTGGGCTCTGGGTTAATAGGTTAGTCCCAAAAATCATGTAAAATAGCATATAAATGCATATAAAACATCCAAGGTTGATAATATAATAGCATGGAACAATCAAAAATTATAGATACGTTGGAGACGTATCAACTCATGAGGAGCGACTTCGGTGACACGCATCTTCACCTACCTAGACGCTTCTTCAGCAACGGTACCAGGTGACATCTTTATGGTTTGTTCAGTTGGGGCGCCCCTCGGGCAGTATTATCCCCAAGCTGCATGGGTCCGTCCTTGTGGCATGTATCCTTCCTGCATCTATCAGAACTGGCTCTACCTTCGATCATTAGCTGGCTTATGATTATCACTTGTTTGCCTGGTGCTCTATCGCCCTTCGCGGCCTCCCCGCACTGCTGACCCGCATCTTGCTCATCCCGCAATGGGGGCTACACATGCTAGCACAGTGCTTGTGCTCGGGTCCGTCCCTGCAACGTTGAGAAATCTGAGAGATTGAGCTCTGGCTCACGGCCTACCCCGCGCACGTCACCTCACTAGGTCCTCAGTGCCTTCATCTTCTTGCAGAATGATCAGTGGCGGGACAACAAGTGTGGTCATGCGTTGTGTTCTTCTCCATGGACTAACTCGCAGGAACCCCGAGAGCTTAACTATGGAAGGGCCCTACCGGCCGCCCCTTTTTCCATGCAATTCGCTTGCACGTTCAAGTGGGGGCTCCTAACCACCACGCCTTAGGATTCCCTACTGGCTCTCTAGCCCTCACCCCCTGGCCTTGACCACGGCATCGCGACCTGGCACACCAGCGGCGGCTGAGCCTCGCTCGAGGTCCGGGACCTGAGGAGGTAGAGCACCTAGATGAGAGAGGAAAAGGGGGAGGCCGGCATGATCCCTACCTAGAAGCGCCACCTCTAAGGCATGACAAGACGGTGCATGAAAGCACAATTGCTCCCTGGGTGATTTTGGTAATTAATGACAACATATTTTTTATTGGACTAATATTTTTATCTAGCATATTACAGATAGTTCAACAAAGGCGTGGCATGGACAAGAGGATGTGGAACCCCTTCAAGAAGCTAAGGACAGAAGATTGGCAAAATCTCAAGGCTCTTCATTTCTATTTTAGTGATCCAAGATCACATTGAGTCCATAGGAAAGCTAATACTATTAAAAGGGGATGAGGTGTTTCTTAATGGCTTGCTTGCTCAAAGTGCTTAGTGATATGCTCCAAAGCCCTCAACCACTTTCTCATTTCCACATATGTCCCAAACCAAAAGTCAAACTCGGCCCCACCGATTTGATCTATCAGGCGCCACCGGGCTCACTTGACATAGCCACTGCCAGAAACCCTAATCAATTCGATCTCATCGATGGGACCTCGGTCTGACCGAGATGGACTTGCAAACTATCTATTGCCTGTTGCAATCATTTCGGTCCCACCGAGTTTCCCTTACCAACTCTCTGTCTGTTTATTACCAAAATCGGTCCCACCGAGTTTGTGTAATTGGTCAAACCGAGTTAATGTCTTACCCTAACCCTAGCACATCGGTCCCATCGTTGATCATATCGGTCCCACCGAAAAACCTATTGTTCACATTTTGAACTGAATCAGTCTAACCGAGTTTTACTATTCAGTCCCACCAAGTTTGGTAAATTGTGTGTAACGGCTAGATTTTGTGTGGAGGTTATATATACCCCTCCACCCTTCCTCCATTCGTGGAGAGAGCCATCAGAACGTGCCTACACTTCTACTACTCATTTTCTGAGAGAGAACCACCTACTCATGTGTTGAGACCAAGATATTCAAATCCAACCACAAGAATCTTGATCTCTAGCCTTCCCCAAGTTGCTTTCTACTCAAATCATCTTTCCACCATATCCAAATCTGTGAGAGAGATTTGAGTGTTTGGGAGACTATCATTTGAAGCACAACAGGAAGGAGTTCATCATCAACACACCGTCTATTACCTTTTGGAGAGTTGTGTCTCCCAGATTGGTTAGGTGTCACTTGGGAGCCTCCATTAAGATTGTGGAGTTGAACCAAGGAGTTTGTAAGGGCAAGGAGATCGCCTACTTCGTGAAGATCTACCCAAGTGAGGCAAGTCCTTCGTGGGCGATGGCCATGGTGGGACAGACAAGGTTGCTTCTTCGTGGACCCTTAGTGGGTGGAGCCCTCCGTGGACTCGCGCAACCGTTACCCTTTGTGGGTTGAAGTATCCATCAACGTGGATTTACGATAGCACCACCTATCGGAACCACGCCAAAAATCTCCGTGTCTCCAATTGCGTTTGCACACTCCAATCCCATCCATTTACTTTCTTGTAGCTTGCATGTTTTACTTTTCGCCAATCATATACTCTTGCCATGCTTGCTTGAAATGTATTGTGAATGCTTAAGCTTGTGTTAAAACTCCACCTTAATCTAAAGAATTTAAAAATTGCTACTTTTCTTTGTTGAGGGTCTAATCACCCCCCTCTAGACACCTCTTCTCGATCCTTTTAGTGCACAAGGGAACCGCCGCAGGCTAACTAAGATAAGTCACCCATACACATCAGCATCAACCTCACGACCTAGTCCCTCGACCCTCGCAGCCTCGCTCGGGCAATGTCGCTTTTCTTTTCGCCCTTTGGGGAGCTGCTTACACGCCAAAGGGAACCTCCTGAGCATCGTGCCTCAGGAGCTCTCACCGGACCTCGGGCCGCTCACTTCCTGGCTTTGACCATGGCATCGCGACCTGTCATACCAGCGGCGGCTGAAGCCTGCCTGAGGACTAGGTCATGCCGGCGTAGAGCACTAAGCTGCCACGAGAACGAAAAGGGGGAACCGTGCCGGAGTGGGATACGCAATTTCAACGCAAAGTTAAGGAGGATAGCATTAAAACAAAAGCTTTATAGTTCTTTACATACCCCCACGGGGCTCGTAACATTCCGCGCAGGGAAACAAAAGAAGAAAACCTCAAAGGACCAGGCCGCTGGGTATCACCGGCGACGGCGACGCCGAGCGGACGTCGCTGCCGCGCTCCTGGCACGGCGAGAGCTCGGCGGCATGTAGTTATCATCGCTGGACTCTGCAGAATCGCTGGGCTCGAGAGAGTCGCTCGATTCCCAGGAGTCATCGCTGCTGCTGGAGGAGCTTCCGGCAAGACCGGAGGCGGGCTCGATGCTCATGGCCGCGCCATGCGGGCTGCTTCCCCCAGGGCAGCACTCCAGCCGTCAGCCCTCCTCATCAAAGACCTTGGAGAACAATGTGGAGGCGCCATCGTACTCAAAATGGATGGCGAGGGCCCCTTTTGGGTGACAGGCATGGGCGACCTCGCGCCCATCCTCGGGTCATGAAGATGCCGCCCGGGGGGACGACCTTGAGCTCCGCCCCGGTAGCCAGGCTGCAGCACCCGGCGTGCTACAGCCATAGCTCGAGCGGCCCCCATGGCAGCATATCCTCAGCAAAGAACCGCGGGAATTGGATCCACGTGCGGGCGGCATTGCCGCCCACACCGCGAACTCACGCGAGGAGCCCTCGGCATGGGTTTGCGGACCGACTGGCCGCACAGCCCTAGCCTGGCCACCGTGGTCGTGGATCGCACGGTGTTGGGCACTGCTGCCCTCTCCGGAGCCCTGCGCATGGGCGTACAGAGGGAGCGGGAAGCCAGGCAGAGGTCGCTCGTACCAAGGTCGCGTCACGTCTGGCCTTTCGCCGGCATCGCGAGGGCGGTTAAACCTCTTCTTCCGCAGAATCGGTTCAGACTCCACCTGAGGGGCCTTTCCCTTTTCCATTGTGGAGAACCTCCTAATCGGTGCCATGGGAGCTATGGCAAGACGGCAAGACAAGAAAGAAGAATAAGATTAAGCGGGCGGTGAGAAGACGGAGATGAGCAAGAGGGGCTCCACCCCTACCCACAATTATAGCCTGAGGGAGGCCAACCACCGGCCTCCATGATCCCACGCAATGATGGTTTTCTCTGCATGCAGCGGAGTCTTGTCAAGTCAAATGGATATCGAGGCAGCATGGGGAAGCGGATGTCGGTGTCAAAACCGGTGGATCTCGGGTAGGGGGTCCCAAACTGTGCGTCTAGGATCGATGGTAATAGGAGACGGGGGACACGATATTTACCCAGGTTCGGGCCCTCTCGATGGAGGTAATACCTGATGACCCACAAGTATAGGGGATCTATCGTAGTCCTTTCGATAAGTAAGAGTGTCGAACCCAACGAGGAGCAGAAGGAAATGATAAGCGGTTTCCAGCAAGGTATTCTCTGCAAGTACTGAAATAAGTGGTAACAGATAGTTTTGTGATAAGATAATTTGTAACGAGCAACAAGTAACAAAAGTAAATAAGGTGCAGCAAGGTGGCCCATTCCTTTTTGTGGCAAAGGACAAGCCTGGACAAACTCTTATATGATGTAAAGCGCTCCCGGGGACACATGGGAATATCGTCTAGCTAGGTTTCATCATAATCATATGACTCGCGTTCGGTACTTTGATAATTTGGTATGTGGGTGGACCGGTGCTTGGATGCTGCCCTTACTTGGACAAGCATCCCACTTATGATTAACCTCTATTGCAATCATCCACAACTACAACAAAAGTATTAAGGTAAACCTAACCATAGCATGAAACATATGGATCCAAATCAGCCCCTTACGAAGCAACGCATAAACTAGGGTTTAAGCTTCTGTCACTCTAGCAACCCATCATCTACTTATTACTTCCCAATGCCTTCCTCTAGGCCCAAATAATGGTGAAGTGTCATGTAGTCGACGTTCACATAACACCACTAGAGGAGAGACAACATACATCTCATCAAAATATCGAACGAATACCAAATTCACATGACTACTAATAGCAAGACTTCTCCCATATCCTCAGAAACAAAAGTAACTACTCACAAAGCATAAACATGTTCATAATTAGAGGGGTATTAATATGCATATAGGATCTGAACATATGATCTTCCACCAATTAAACCAACTAGCATCAACTACAAGGAGTTGATGGAGATTGCCGGACTTGGAGACAAGAATTGGATACAAGAGATGAACTAGGGTTTTGAGATGAGATGGTGCTAATGAAGATGTTGATGGAGATTTCCCTGTCCCGATGAGAGGAGCGTTGGTGATGACGATGGTGATGATTTCCCCCTCTGGGAGGGAAGTTTCCCCGGCAGAACAGCTCCACCAGAGCCCTAGATTGGTTCCGCCCAGGTTCCGCCTCGTGGCGGCGGAGTTTCGTCCGAGAAGATGGATTATGATTTTTTTCCCATCGAAAGACTCCATATAGCAGAAGATGGCCACCGAAGGGCCACCAGGGGGCCCACGAGGTAGGGGGCGCACCCCCCACCCTCGTGGGCAGGGTGTGGCCCCCCTGGTGAGTTTCTTGCTCTTAGTATTTTTTATATATTTGGAAAACATCTTCCGTGAAGTTTCAGGACTTTTGGAGCTATGCAGAATAGGTCTCTAATATTTGCTCCTTTTCCAGCCCAGAATCCCAGCTGCCGGTATTCTCCCTCTTTATGTAAACCTTGTAAAATAAGAGAGAATAGGCATAAGTATTGTGACATAATGTGTAATAACAGCCCATAATGCAATAAATATTGATATAAAAGCATGATGCAAAATGGACGTATCAACTCCCCCAAGCATAGACCTTGCTTGTCCTCAAGCGAAAAGCCGAAATCGAAAAATATGTCCACATGTTTAGAGATAGAGGTGTCGATAAAAATACAATATGGACATGAGGGCATCATGATCATTCTTAGAATAGCAACTCATATAATTTGTGTCATATGATCTCTAATGCTAGAGTAATAATTCAATCACAATATCAAGTATGAATCATAAACTTCATTGAAAACTAACAAACTACAATCTCAGTCGTTGAAGCAATTGCAATTTATCATAACATAGGAAAGAGTCAATGTATAAGAGCTTTTCAGCAAGTCCACATACTCAACTATCATATAATCTTTCACAATTGCTGACACTCACGCAATACTTATGGGTATGGAGTTTTAATCGGACACAGAGAAAGATAGGGGCTTATAGTTTTGCCTCCCAACGTTTTACCTCAAGGGTAATGTCAACAGTAATAGTTCATGAAAACTCACATCCAATTAGCCATATATACCAGGATCTTACCAACATATTGTGCTTGCCAAAGGATAAAATGTAAAAAGGAAGGGTGAGGATCACCATGACTCTTATGCAATGTAGGAGATAAAAGTAAAAGATAGACCCTTCGCGGAGGGAAGCATAGGTTGTCATGCTCTTTTATGGTTGGATGCACAAAATCTTAATGCGAAAGAACGTCACTTTATATTGCCACTTGTGATATGGACCTTCATTATGCAGTCCGTCGCTTTTATTTCTTCCACATCACAAGATCGTATAAAGCTTATTTCCCCCACACCAATCAATCATACATATTTAGAGAGCAATTTTTATTGCTTGCGCCGATGACAACTTACTTGAAGGATCTTACTCAATCCATAGGTAGATATGGTGGACTCTTATGGCAAGACTGGTTTAAGGGTATTTAGAAGCACAAGTAGTATCTCTACTTGGTGCAATGAATTTGGCTAGCATGAGGGGGGAAAGGCAAGCTCATCATGTTGGAAGATCCAAGACAATATAATTTATCCCTGTAAGAAAACATAACCCATTACGTTGTCTTCCTTGTCCAATGTCAACTCTTTAGCATGTCATATTTTAATGAGTGCTCACAATCATAAAAGATGTCCAAGATAGTATATTTATATGCGAAGACCTCTCTTCCTTTATTACTTCCTATTAATTGCAACGATGACCAAAACTATGTTTGTCAACTCTCAACAACTTTTATTCATCATACTCTTTCTATGTGAGCTCATTACTCTCCATAAGACTCAAATGATCTCTTTGTTTCTTTTTATTTCTTTCTCTTTTCTTTTATTCATCTAAGATCATGGCAAAATAATCAAGCCCTTAACTCAACACTAATCTTTATTATATAGCTCATGGACTCGATTACATAGAAGGATAATAAAGCAAAACTCACAACTAGATCACACTAAGAACTTCTATTCTACTAGATCAAGATATTATCAAAAGGATCGAACTAAGGCAAACGGTAAAGATAAAAGTGATGGTGATACGATACCGGGGCACTCCCCCAAGCTTGGCAGTTGCCAAAGTGGAGTGCCCATACCAGATACTCAATTCTTCTTTGTTGGTGGAGAAGGTGGAGTCGTTGACGATGGACAGTCGCACATCGAGCGTAGGAGGTCTTCTAACTTGTGGATAATGCCCTTGAGTGCGATGATATGCTCCTTCAACAAAATATTTTCACGTGTGAGATACTTATTTTGTATACGAGCTAACTCGATCATCTTGAAAGATTCGATCTCAGTTGGGGTGAGAAGATTGTGATCAAGTTGAAGGATGTCTTCTGTTGCCGAAGCTTGGTCCTCCGTGGCCTTCTTGATCCCTTCATCCTTGTTAGTCTCCATGGGTTCTTCTCTCTTCAGCTCTATCTTCATTAGCCAAGCATCATTGCCCTCATGGTTGGAGGAGGAGGGAGACGACAAAGTGCCTGGCCTTGACAACCCTGGAAGAAAACAGCTCGAAACAAAGACAGGAGATTTTTGCATGATACGGGAGTCAAAACCCCCCGGGAGATTATATAATGAATTTTTACCGACCAAAATACGTGTCGTGTACGAAAACGGAGTCCGGAGAGCACACGAGGTGCCCACGAGGTAGGGGCGCGCCCAGTAGGGTAGGGCGCGCCCTCCACCCTCGTGGAGCCCTCGTGTCCTTCTCGGACTGCTGCTTATTTTTCTATTTTTCTAAATATTCCAAAACGGAGAAATATTGCCTTAAAAACTGTTTTGGAGTCGGTTTACTTACCGTACCACATACCTATTCCTTTTCGAAGTCTGAAACATTCTGGAAAGTGTCCCTTATGTATTCCTTCGGGGTTACGGTTTCAATAACATTGGTTTCAACATTTATGGGATTACCTGAGATATAATGTTTGATTCTTTGACCGTTCACCACCTTCGGATTTGTGCCTTCGAAGTTGTTGATATTTATGGCACCGGAACGGTATACCTCCTCGATAACGTAGGGACCTTCCCATTTAGAGAGAAGTTTTCCTGCAAAAAATTTTAAACGAGAGTTGTATAGCAATACATAATCACCTACATTAAACTCACGCTTTTGTATCCTTTTATCATGTCATCTTTTAACTTTTTCTTTAAACAACTTGGAATTTTCGTAGGCTTGGGTTCTCCATTCATCAAGTGAGCTAATATCAAATAACCTATTCTCACCGGCAAGTTTAAAATCATAATTAAGTTCTTCAATGGCCCAATAGGCCTTGTGTTCTAGTTCGAGAGGTAAGTGACATGCTTTTCCATAGACCATTTTATACGGAGACATACCCATAGGATTTTTATATGCAGTTCTATAGGCCCATAATGCATCATCAAGTTTCTTGGACCAATTCTTTCTAGACCTATTAACAGTCTTTTGCAAAATTAATTTGAGTTCTCTATTACTCAATTCTACTTGACGACTAGACTGAGGGTGATAAGGAGATGCAATTCTATGATTAACATCATATTTAGTAAGCATTTTACGGAAAGCACCATGAATAAAATGTGAACCACCATCAGTCATTAAATATCTAGGGACTCCAAACCTTGGAAAAATAACTTCTTTAAGCATCTTAATAGAGGTGTTATGATCAGCACTACTAGTTGGAATAGCTTCTACCCACTTAGTAACATAATCAACAGCAACTAAAATATGTGTATAACCATTAGAGGAAGGAAAAGGTCCCATATAGTCAAAGCCCCAAACATCAAATGGTTCAATAACAAGTGAATAATTCATAGGCATTTCTTGACGTCTACTAATATTACCAATTCTTTGACATTCATCACAAGATAAGAAAAACTTATGGGCATCCTTGAAGAGAGTAGGCCAATAAAAACCAGATTGCAGTACCTTATGTGCAGTCCTATCTCCAGCATGGTGTCCTCCATAAGCTTCAGAGTGACACTTGCGTAGGATCTGTTCCTGTTCATGGTCAGGTATACAACGTCTAATAACACCATCTACTCCTTCTTTATAAAGATGTGGGTCATCCCAAAAGTAATGCCTCAAATCATAGAATAATTTTTCTTTTGCTGGTATGTGAAACTAGGTGGTATAAACTTAGCAACAATGTAATTAGCATAATCAGCATACCATGGAGCAGTATGAGAAGCATTTATGACATTTAATTGCTCATCAGGAAAGCTATCATCAATAGGTAGTGGGTCATCAAGCACATTCTCTATCCTAGACAAGTTGTCTGCAACGTGGTTCTCATCTCCTTTTCTATCAACAATATGCAAATCAAATTCTTGTAGCAAGAGAACCCATCTAATAAGTCTAGGTTTAGCATCTTTCTTTTCCATAAGATATTTAATAGCAGCATGATCAGTGTGAATAGTTACTTTAGAATCAACAATATAAGGTCTAAACTTATCACAAGCAAATACAACTGCTAAGAATTCTTTTTCAGTAGTAGCATAGTTTCTTTGAGCATTGTCTAGAGTTTTACTAGCATATTGAATAACATTTAGTTTCTTATCAACTCTTTGTCCTAGAATAGCACCTACAACATAATCACTAGCATCACACATAATTTCAAAGGGTAAATTCCAATCAGGTGGCTGAACAATAGGTGCAGAGATCAATGCTTTCTTAAGTATTTCAAATGCTTCTACACAATCATCATCAAAAACAAATGGTATATCTTTTTGTAATAAATTAGTCAAAGGCCGAGAGATTTTTGAGAAGTCCTTAATGAACCTCCTATAAAAACCGGCATGACCAAGGAAACTTCTTATACCTTTGATGTCCTTGGGACATGGCATCTTTTCAATAGCATCAACCTTGGCTTTATCAACTTCAATACCTCTTCCAGAAACTTTATGACCCAATACAATACCTTCATTAACCATAAAGTGGCACTTTTCCCAATTGAAGACAAGAATAGTTTCTTCACATCTCTGCAAAACTCGATCAAGGTTGCTCTAGCAATCATCAAAAGAAGATCCATAGACGGGAAAGTCGTCCATGAAAACCTCACAAATCTTTTCACAAAAGTCAGAGAATATAGCCATCATGCATCTTTGAAAGGTAGGAGGTGCATTACATAAACCAAAAGGAATACATCTATAAGCAAAAGTGCCAAAAGGGCATGTAAAAGTAGTCTTTGATTGATCTTTAGCTGACACAGGTATTTGAGAGAAACCAGAATAACCATCTGGAAAAGCAAAAATGTGTATGTTTAGATAATCTTTCTAGCATTTGATCAATAAAAGGTAAGGGATAATGATCCTTTTTAGTAGCCTTATTTAAATTGCGGAAATCAATTACCATCCTATAACCTATAATAATTGTTCGAGGAATCAATTCATCTTTATCATTAGGAACAACAGTAATACCTTCCTTCTTAGGGACACAATGGACAGGGCTTACCCACTGACTATCAGTAACGGGATAAATTACACCTGCCTCAAGGAGCTTTAGTATCTCCTTTCTTACCACTTCTTTCATTTTAGGATTCAACCAGCATTGATGATCACGAACTGGTTTAGCATCTTCTTCCATATTAATTTTATGTTGACATAGCGTCGGACTAATGCCCTTAAGATCATCAAGAGTATACCCAATAGCAGCATGGTGCTTCTTTAGAGTTTTCAATAATCTCTCTTCTTCATGTTCTGAAAGGTTAGCACTAATAATAACAGGATATATGTTTTTCTCATCAAGATAAGCATATTTAAGAGTATCAGGTAACTGTTTAAGCTCAAACACGGGATCACCCTTGGGTGGAGGAGGATCCCCTAGGATTTCAACAGGTAAATTGTTTTTCATCATAGGTTCCTGTTTAAAGAATACTTCATCTAATTCCCTTCTTTCATTCATAAACATGTCATTTTCATGGTCTAGCAAATATTGTTCTAAGGGATCACTAGGAGGTACGGCAACAGAAGCAAGAACAATAATTTCATCCTTACTAGATAATTCTTCTTCACGGTGTTGTGTACTGAATTTAGAAAAATTAAATTCATGAGGCATATCATCTAAACCGATAGTAATAACATCTCTTTTGCAATCTATGGTAGCATTAAAAGTGTTTAAGAAGGGTCTACCAAATATAATGGGACAAAAGCTATCTTGTGGGGAACCAAGAACAAGAAAATCAGCAGGATATTTAGTTTTCCCACACAAGACTTCAACATCTCTAACAATTCCCATTGGTGAAATAGTATCTCTATTGGCAAGTTTAATTGTGACATCAATATCTTCCATCTCAGCAGGTGCAATATCATGCATAACTTCTTTGTATAAGGAATAAGGTATTGCACTAGCACTAGCACCCATATCACATAAGCCATGATAACAATGATCTCCAATTTTAACAGAAATAACAGGCATGCCTACTACAGGTCTAGGTTTATCTTTATCATGGGGTTTAGCAATTCTAGCAGTTTCATTATAGAAAAAAATAACATGCCCATCTATATTATCAGACAAGAGATCTTTAACAATAGCAATATTAGGTTCAACTTTAACTTGCTCAGGAGGTGTATATGTTTTAATATTGCTTTTATGAACCACAGTTGAACCTTTAGCATGATCCCTTATCCTAATAGGGAAAGGTGGTTTCTCAACATAAGAAGTAGGAACAATAGGATCATTATAAGTAATAGTCTTTTCTTCAACTTTAATAGGTGCAGCTACTTTTACTTCTATGGGGGAATGATATTTAAACCACTTCTCCTTGGGGAGATCAACATAAGTAGCAAAAGATTCACAGAAAGAAGCTACTATCTCAGAGTCAAGTCCATATTTAGTGCTAAATTTACGAAAAATATCGGTATCCATAAAAGATTTAACACAATCAAAACTAGGTGTCATACCTGACTCCTTACCAATGTAAAGGTCCCAATCTTCAGAGTTGCGTATAATTCTTTCCAATAAATCCCATTTGAATTCAATAGTCTTCATCATAAAAGAGCCAGCACAAGAAGTATCAAGCATGGTGCGATTGTTACCAGAAAGCCGAGCATAAAAATTTTGAATAATCATTTCTCTTGAGAGCTCATGATTGGGGCATGAATATAACATTGATTTAAGCCTCCCCCAAGCTTGAGCAATGCTTTCTCCTTCGCGAGGCCAAAAATTATATATATAATTGTGATCACGATGAACAAGATGCATAGGATAAAACTTCTGATGAAATTCCAATTTCAATCGTTTGTAATTCCAAGACCTCATATCATCACATAGCCTATACCATGTCGATGCATCTCCCCTCAAAGATAAGGGGAAGACCTTCTCCTTAACAACATCTCTGGGTACACCTGCAAGCTTAAATAATCCACAAACTTGATCCACATATATCAAATGTTCATCAGGATGTTTTGTTCCATCTCCTAGAAAAGGATTAGCTAGCAGTTTTTCTATCATACCCGAAGGAACTTCAAAGCAAGCATTTTCGTTTTCATTTTCAATTTCAATAGGTTCAGTAGGTTGAGGAGCAACTCTTTGCTCTACTGGTCGGGGTGAAGATACCCCAAACAAGCCCCTCAGAGGATTACCTTCCATAGTGACAAGTGACAGTAAATTTCAGCACACTATATAAATTTTTCCTTACCAAATTCCACCTACCAAAGGCGCTTCACTCCCCGGCAACGGCGCCAGAAAAGAGTCTTGATGACCCACAAGTATAGGGGATCTATCATAGTCCTTTTGATAAATAAGAGTGTCGAACCCAACCAGGAGCAGAAGGAAATGATAAGCGATTTCCAGCAAGGTATTCTCTGCAAGTACTGAAATAAGTGGTAACATATAGTTTTGTGATAAGATAATTTGTAACGAGCAACAAGTAACAAAAGTAAATAAGGTGCAGCAAGTTGGCCCAATCCTTTTTGTAGCAAAGGACAAGCCTGGACAAACTCTTATATGATGTAAAGCGCTCCCGAGGACACATGGGAATATCGTCAAGCTAGTTTTTATCACGTTCATATGATTCGCATTCGGTACTTTGATAATTTGGTATGTGAGTGGACCGGTGCTTGGGTGCTGCCCTTACTTGCACACGCATCCCACTTATGATTAACCTCTATTGCAAGCATCCGCAAATACAAGAAAAGTATTAAGGTAAACCTAACCATAGCATGAAACATATGGATCCAAATCATCCCTTACGAAGCAACGCATAAACTAGGGTTTAAGCTTCTGTCACTCTAGCAACCCATCATCTACTTATTACTTCCCAATGCCTTCCTCTAGGCCCAAATAATGGTGAAGTGTCATGTAGTCGACGCTCACATAACACCACTAGAGGAGAGACAACATACATCTCATCAAAATATTAAACGAATACCAAATTCACATGACTACTAATAGCAAGACTTCTCCCATGTCCTCAGGAAAAAAGTAACTACTCACAAAGCATAAACATGTTCATAATCAGAGGGGTATTAATATGCATATAGGATCTGAACATATGATCTTCCACCAATTAAACCAACTAGCATCAACTACAAGGAGTAATTAACACTACTAGCAACCTACTAGCACCAATCCCGGACTTGGAGACAAGAATTGGATACAAGATACGAACTAGGGTTTTGAGATGAGATGGTGCTGATGAAGATGTTGATGGAGATTGCCCTCTCCCGGTGAGAGGAGCATTGGTGATGACGATGGCGATGATTTCCCCCTCCGGGAGGGAAGTTTCCCCGGCAGAACAGCTCCGCCAGAGCCCTAGATTGGTTCTGCCCAGGTTCCACCTCGTGGTGGCGGAGTTTCATCCGAGAATATGGCTTATGATTTTTTTTCCATCAAAACACTCCATATAGCAGAAGATGGCCACCGGAGGGCCACCAGGGGGCCCACGAGGTAGGGGGCGCCCCCAGGGGGTAGGGCGCGCCCCCCACCCTCGTGGGCAGGGTGTGGCCCCCCTGGTGAGTTTCTTGCTCTCAGTATTTTTTATATATTTGGAAAACATCTTCCGTGAAGTTTCAGGACTTTTGGAGCTGTGCAGAATAGGTCTCTAATATTTGCTCCGTTTCCAGCCCAGAATCCCAACTACCGGTATTCTCCCTCTTTATCTAAACCTTGTAAAATAAGAGAGAATAGGCATAAGTATTGTGACATAATGTGTAATAACTGCCCATAATGCAATAAATATTGATATAAAAGCATGATGCAAAATGGATGTATCAATACCCTACGTCGTGCTTGATTGATCTTGATGAATATGAGTGTTACAAGAGTTGATCTACCACGAGATCGTAATGGCTAAACCCTAGAAGTCTAGCCTGTATGACTATAGTAATGAATATATCCTTTCCGGACTAACCCCTCCGGTTTATATAGACACCGAGGCGATCTAGGGTTTACATAGAGTCGGTTACCTAAGAAGGAATCTTCACAGTCGGTCGCCAAGCTTGCCTTCCACGCCAAGGAGAGTCTAATCTGGACACAGGTACAGTCTTCGGCCTTCATGTCTTCACAGCCCATCGGTCCGGCCCATGGATAACAGGTCGGACGCCCGGGGACCCCTTAGTCCATGACTCCCTCAGTAGCCCCTGAACCTGGCTTCAATGATGAGGAGTTCGGCGCGCAGATTTTCTTCGGCATTGCAAGGTGGGTTCCCTTCTATCCGGACTTCAAGATAGTCTTCGGATGCGATGATAGTATCCGGACCTGTTACACACACCATACCTAACCGTAGAGAGAATATATCCTTACACGAGTCTAATCTGCTGACAGCTTTTTACAACATGACATCACGTCTGACCGGTCATAATTCCGAACCGCTTTTGTGTTCGACGTCCCACATCCCACCTCCCGAGTCGCGGTTGCCATTGGCACGTCTTGTCAAAGCAGAGATCGTGTCCCCTTATCGCGGGATTCTCATCAATGCGGGCATGGGTAACCCAACTGTGTCGTTTATACATCCCTTGGGAATAGGCGAATCATAAGGCGAGTGAGGAGGCGTTTAATATTCGTTGCCTTTATAAGGGGATAAGGGTTCCCTCTTCCTCTCTCATGCCATCTCTCTGTCTCTGCCTCTCCAATCTTGAGCTCCAGTGCCCGAGTTCTCATTTCCTTTCCACTCAAGCAACCATGTCCGGATCCGGAGGTTAAGGCAAGTGGGTGGTCTCCTCCATCAAGGAAGAGGACATTACTGAGCTTCGGGTGGCCGGATACTTGGCGAAGGAGATCACTCACCGCCTGCGGACCAAGGGACAAGTCGTCCCCACGCCGAAGCCCACCGAGAGGGTAGTGTTCATCCCCCATTTCTTCCGCGGGCTAGGCTTTCCACTCCACCCTTTCGTCCACGGGCTGATGTATTATTACGGGATAGATTTCCATGATCTGTCCCCGAATTCCTTCCTCAACATCTCGGCCTTTATCGTCATGTGTGAGGCCTCCCTCTGCATCCAACCCCACTTCGGGTTGTGGCTCAAAGTCTTTAACGTGAAGCCGAAGGTGGTGGATGGCCAGCACATGGAGTGCGGAGGAGCCATGGTGAGCAAGTTGTCCAACATCTCCTGGCCCAATGGTACTTTTGTGGACACGGTAAAGGAGTGGCAGAAGCAGTGGTTCTACATCACAGAACCTCGCGGCACCACCTGGGTCGCGGCTGCCGAATTCCGCTATGGCGCTCCCATGCAACTCACCTCCTGGTTCGAGAAGAGTCCGGACTGGGCTTCACCTGACGAGCTGGTAGCGCTGCAGACGCGTGTTCAAAGCATGGTAACCAAGAACGTCAAGCTCATTGATGTGATCCAGGTGATGCTAGTTCGCCGGATCCTTCCATGCCAGCGACGAAGCCATCCTCTGTGGGAGTTCAACCTGAAGAAGCACCAGACCTGGTGAGGCTCTTCGAGACTACTCATGAAGGTGCATGGAAGTTGCTCTTTAAGGGCAACGAGAAACCGCCGGCCGCAGATTCGGATCGCGGGCACAACGCTAAACACCTCGCTAGCGAGGTATGTCTTTTTTGATGCATTCTCCACCTGTTTGTTTCAAGGATGATGCCTGAGCTTTTATTGTTGCTTTTTCAGGACTGGATGGAGAGGGCGAAGTGGATCCAGTGTCCGGCTCCGCTGCCTGAAGAACCGGTCATCCCGTGTCTAGCGAAGATGCTAGTGCCGACGCCTTATAAGGCGCCGGAGAAGAAGGCCAAGAAGAGGGCCAAGGGGGCCAAGAGTGGCCCCCGTCGCAAGGGCACTTCGGACGTGACGTCCGAAGGTGACGAAGCTTATTCCTCTATCCCTAAGGACAATGGCGAGGAAGAGGATGAGGAGGAAAACAATCCTCCCCCTGAGGAGAGGAAGAAGAAGAGGGAGGCTTCGGTGCATCCGGAGGCGGAAACGCCTAAGAAGGGGAAGGCGCCCTAGCGATCAACACCTCATGGGACGTTGACAGCAGTCCGGAGCGACGCCCCCGCACTAAGCCCCAGGCCGCATCTTAAGTGACATGGCTCGCTCATGCGCGCATCCGGCCCTTTCTCTTCATTATCTCGACATAGTTAATTGTACTATTGTAGTACGGCCCGCGACCTTATCCAGCGATCCTCATCTGGAGGTTCGTTGGCTCCGTCGAAGATGGCGAGCATGTCGCCACCGCCTGCTTATTCCCCCGGGGCTAGGGACGACACTGAAGTGTTATCCCGGAGGACCGCTCCGAACCGGGGAGGAGCCCAGGACACCGTCTGGGAGGCGCCACAAGGTGAGACCTCCACTGCCGGACACATGGAGGAGCCAATCCCCACGGAAACTGGCGAAGAGGGCCGCATCTAGTTCGGCCCTTAGCTGAATACGATTCCGGAGGCCCATATGGCTCCGGAGTCGGGTGAGCAGCCCCCTTTGAAGGAGGGGGGTGCGCCGCTTCCACCGGTGTCCCTTGTCCACCCAGGGGCGTCGGATAAACTGATGGAGGCGCTTCGAGGCGCCTCCGTCGTGGACGAGCACCGTGTCCTTATGGGTGCGGTGATCGAGAAGATTCCGTCCACCAAGAGTGGACTAAATGAAGCCTGCAGCAGCCTGTTGATAGGTTTCGAGGTAAGATAGAGAAAACCCCGTGTAGACAGTAGACCCTGAGACACTGTCTGTTGTTCGGCAAGAAGAACCGGACAGAGGATCAATCTTTTGTTATAGGAGACTAACGTAATATGGATGGATAAGCAAGCATCATTGTTGGCCACAACCTCGCATGTTGCCGAAGTCTCCGAACTAAGGCAGAGGCTGGAGCGGACCGAGAACGAGCTCGACGAGGTTAGGGTTCGGCTCCAGGAGAAGCAAGGTGAGTGACGACTTGTTGTGTGTTCGGAAGGAGTAGGCGCTGTATATTGACCGTGGTGTCGTAATATGTGCAGGATCCGTGACCGAGGTCGAGGCCCTAAAGAAGGCCTTGGGCAAGGGCGAGGAGAAGGCTGTCCAGTAGCAAGCCGCCCATAAGAAGCTCAAGGCCCGGGTCAAGAATTCCAACAGGAGCTCCAGGATGTGGTGAAAAAATGCGAGGCCTTGGAGCATGATGCGTCGGTTCAAGGGGCCGAACTCGCCAAGGCTCGTTAGAGCGCGGAGACCGCACGGAATGAGGCCCAGGTCGCCCTCCAGGAGATCCAGGAGGCCAAGAAGATCATGGCGGGTAAGGCATTTAAGATGCAAAGCAAGTATGCGGAGAAGCAGTACCTTTTACTAACCCGGGTTCGAAGTTCCCCATGAGCTCTTGCGGATTTACCACGTAGTGTATCAGACGCCGCGGAGTTCTATCAAGCCGAAGGAGGGGGTTCTACAAAGAAGCTACTCTGGTCGCAGTATGCGGCACCAGAGCATCCCGTGTCCTTCACCGATCAGCTGAAACAGCTGGTGGAGCTGCATAGGGTGGCCGAACTAGCCATGAAGGATTTGATAATCCGGCTATGGCCAGGCGAATCTATGCCAAGCAGCTACTTCGGACTCGTGAGGCGGATGGTGTGTCCTCGGCTGGACGTCGTCAAGCGCTCGGCCTGCATTGAACGTGCACGCATGGCCTTCGCCCATTGCAAGATGTGGTGGGC
The DNA here is from genome assembly GCF_056163025.1 of Triticum urartu. Lineage (NCBI taxonomy): Eukaryota > Viridiplantae > Streptophyta > Magnoliopsida > Poales > Poaceae > Triticum > Triticum urartu. The sequence continues at coordinate 173,224,403 of NC_141874.1, read as the reverse complement.
GAAGATGGACGCCATCGAGGTGACCAGAGGGCCACCGGAGGGCAAGGATCACCGCACACCCGAATGGTATTTTGTGGATGTCCTGGAGGGGTCTTGCCTTGAGGCGGCACAATGTTCGCGGGATGTTGTATTTGAATAAATGTATTCATGTTGCCTTTGCCTTGTATTATAAAAAACAAAGCCTGTTTTGTGATGTAATTTTGTTATGCTTTAATTGTTTCCTCCTGTGCGGCCGTGTTCTATGTAATCTGAGGGATGGCCACTCGTCGGCTTCTGCCCTCACATAGGTAGTTCGGAGGTGTTCAGGATGGAATCTAAACAATCTTGTCCAATTATATGGTCCTTGAAGGAGTTGTTTAGCGCAACGAACAAGGCAATCAGACTATACAGCTTAAACGCCCTCACTTAGCCATAGGAATTTTATAATAAAGCATGGGCGCTGCCCCTAGTTCAAGCCAGGGTGCTGTCAGCATGTGATCGGGAAGTGCCGATCTTTCGCATAATGTGGAAAAAATCTCCAACGATTTGTAACCCTCGAACAGCTGACCGGCTCTCGCCGTATCATGACAGTCAGTTTTCGGCTTTCTCTACTGAGGTGCTCATCTGGTGAAGGCCAGGGCACAATCGCAGTAGTTCTCCCTTTACTACCCTAGCCGATTTATCGGAACGTAGGGTAGCAAGCACAGGAGCCGGGCAACCCAACTATTGACCAAAGACATGATTCGGAGCCAATGCATATAATGCTAAATTCGGGGTGCTGAACTTATCTTTAAAGATTGTTCAGACTTTGTTGTCGTATCGTGGGGCGATGGGGAGCCCCTGGCAAATATGAAACGTACCAGAGTGTACGGTTGCTAGAAAATAAGTAATTTAAAGGAAAACTGAGGGAGAACAGAGATACGATGTGGGGCCCTTGAACTTGGATCATGAACTGTTTCCATTGTAGTTGGGTTAATGCGTCCAAGCACATTAGTACAAAATAATGCAATAAGCAACCGGCTGTTTGACATGCCGCGACCAAAGGCGAGCTGCGTGTGGGTCCTAAAAACGGATATAGTAATCGTTTAGTTAGCCTCTAGGGCTTCCCATGTACACCTGTGCTCCGTGTCAATCCAGTGTGTTTATCCTTTGACAGGACCATTAATCAGGCCGTCGAAGGAGGCCCGCATAAGAGAAACCTGAAAAAGGGAAAAGGAGATAGTAAAGTTATATGTGTGCCCGAGATCGGTCTAGCTGAACTGTAGATCCTGGGCTGACTTGCGCCTCCGTCGATGTCCATGGAATTTTGAGTGCGTAATTATGTACGCGTGGTAGGAATGCCACTACTTCATCGGGACTGGGACGGAGGCCGAATTGCTAATCGAGCTCTTGACGAGCCGCACTGTCCTGTTGCAGTGTAGTCCGGAACCTCCTAATGATGTCCAGGGGCTCGACAGCCGTACTATGGTGCTGCTTGAGAAGGCCGCTCTGTACCTCGGCTGCTAGGGCAGCGGTGTGCTCCTCTGTTTGGAGGGAGAGTTCAGTATTGCCATTGACTGTTATGACGCTGCGTGGACCGGGCATCTTGAGCTTGAGATAAGCATAGTGTGGCACTGCGTTGAATCTATCAAACACGGTTCGTCCGAGAAGTGCGTGGTAGCCGCTGCGGAAGGGGGCAATATCAAAGATTAACTCTTCGCTTCGGAAGTTGTCCGGAGAACGGAAGACCACCTCCAGCGTGATTGAGCTCGTACAACGGGCCTCTACGGCTGGTATGACTCCTTTAAAGGTAGTCTTTGTTGGTTTGATTCATGAGGGATTAATATCCCATCTTCTGCAGAGCAGGTTGAGGCTGCTACCACCGTCCATTAGGACTCGTGTTAGGTGAAATCCGCGATGATTGGGTCGAGGACCAGTGCGGCTGAACCGCCATGCCGGATACTAGTTGGGTGATCTCAACGATCGAAGGTGATCGGGAATGACGACCACGGATTAAATTTTGGGGCGACTGGATCTACCGCATAGACGTCCCTAAGTGCTCGCTTACGCTCCCTTTTGGGGATGTGTGTAGCGTATATCATGTTCACCGTTTTGACTTGAGGGGGAAATTTCTTCTGCCCCCCGATGTTCAGCTGCCGGGGCTCTCCGTCCTCGTCCTCACTTTGTGATCCATTTCCTTGTTTTGGCATTTAACTTGCCAACCTGTTTGAAAACCCAACAGTCTCTGTTGGTGTGATTGGCTTGTTTATCTGGGGCACCATGTATCTGGAACGGGCGATCGAGTATGCGATCTAGGCTGGATGGTCCCTCACTGTTCCTTTTGTAGGGCTTCTTTCGCTGGCCGGACTTGGAGCCGCTAAATCCGGTGTTAACGGTGGTGTCATCGGTGTTGTCGCCATTGCTTTGGCGTTTGTGTCTATTGCACCAGAGCTTATCGGTGCTGTTCTTGGCCTCGGAGGGGCCTGTCTCGCTGGCTGTATTTTTGCTACGAGCCAGCCAGCTGTCCTCACCCGTGCAAAAGCAGGTGATGAGTGCCGTAAGGGCCGCCATGGACTTCGTCTTTTCTTGGCCAAGGTGGCGTGCTAGACATTCATCATGGATGTTGTGTTTAAAGGCCGCTAGGGCTTCGGCATCCGGACAGTCAACGATCTAGTTCTTTTTGGTTAGGAGCCTAGTCTAGAATTTTCTGGCTGATTCTCCAGGTTGTTGAACTATGTGGCTTAAGTCATCGGCATCGGGTGGCCGGACGTATGTACCTTGGAAGTTGTCAAGGGAGGCTTCTTCCAAGTCCTCCCAGCTGCCGATGGATTTTTCGGGCTGGTTATTTAACCAGTGTCGAGCTGGCCCTTTGAGCTTTAGTGGGAGGTATTCGATGGCGTGGAGGTCGTCTCCACGGGCCATGTGGATGTGGAGAATAAAGTCCTCAATCGATACTGCGGGATCGGTTGTTCCGTCATATGATTCAATATTGACGGGCTTGAACCCCTCGGGGAATTCGTGATCCAGCACCTCATCTGTGAAGCAGAGAGGGTGTGCGGCGCCTCTATATCAGGCCGCGTCACGACGCACCTCTAATGAAGTCCGTCTACGGTTATCGGCCCGGGTGTGACTAGGTTTGTCACGTCCAAACAGGTAGCTGTCATCTCGAGTCGGGAAGCATCCTCGCGATCCGTAGATTGATATGGTGTGTCCTGCTCTGCTGTCCAGCTCCTGCCAAAGGTCGTATCACTACTAGGAAAAGGGCTATAGATAGGATTGATACTAATGGCGCACCGTGGAAGCAGTGCGCCACTACTATATACTAATGGGGCACCGGTTGGTGATGCGCCATTAGTGTGGAAGACACTAATGGCGCACCAGAAACAGGGTGCGCCACTAGTATTAATTTTTTTTTCCATTTTTCCATACAAACTAATGGCGCATCAGGTCGAAGTGCGCCATTACTAGTTCTAACTAGTAATGCCGCACCAGGCAGACAGTGCGCCATTACTGTAATTTTTTTTATTCTTTTTTTTTGCAAAACTACTAATGGCGCACCGTTTCACAATGCGCCATTACTAGTTTAAACTAGTAATGGCGCACTATTACCCGGTGCGCCATTAGTATATATTTTTTTTACTTTTTTGCAAAACTACTAATGGCGCACCACCTGCAGGTGCGCCATTAGTAACCAGGGTTACTAATGGCGCATTTGCTGGTGGTGCGCCATTAGTAACCTGGGACCCCAACAAGATATTTTGGACAGCCCCACACCTACCCACTCACTTTCCCCACTTCATTCCCTCCACCTCCTTCTCCAAGCTTTTGGCTGCCTCCTCCTCCTCACCTCATTTCCACCATAGATTCATCAAAATTAAGTGGTGAAATTACCTTTTTTTGATAGGTAAGTAAGGGGAAAGCTTTATTCATGATGTAGATCTACTTTTTTTCTCCCTAGCTCGCTCCAACAACGTGCACATGCACTTTTTGTGGCCTAGCTAGATCTATGTATGTTTGTGGTGTTGCATGTGTTTGTGGTGTTGCATATATGTTTGTGTTTGAAGGTACCGGTATTTGAAATGCGACAGTTGCCAATATTTTCCTGGAATGTTTTGATTCATTTCCGTTTCGGCAAGAATTTTGGCAGTATGCATTCTTTTTGGTCCTATTTTTAGGGAAGGTCATGCCAAATTTTTTCTTGGTTCTAAAATATCGTTTTGCTCTACTCCGCAGGCGACCATGGTCCACATGATGACTGAAGGCATCGTGAATAGGTTTTTGAGCTCCGCGAAGGCCGAGATGCTTCAAAGAACGAGACGGAGATAAGATGTCTGTGTCGAAGATGCAAGCTGAAGAGCCTTATTGCGGACCTGGATTCTGGGCAGGTGCGGGACCACCTGCTCTTGTGTGGTTTCATGGATGGCTATCGGTGGCAAGGTGATGAAGATGACTATGAAGTCGTCCATGGGCGGCGGGCAGGAAATGAGGAAGGGCAACAAGACAAGTACCACCACGGCGAGGGCGGGCGAGAAGATGAAGAATCTCCAGGACATGATCACGACGGTGATGCTGTACACAATCATCATGTAGAAGATGTCGTACATGATGATGAGGAAGATCAAGACGAAGGGCATGATCATGAAGATGAAGATTCCGGAGCAGACGACGATGGAGGCTGGGTGCAGGACCCTAATATTCAAGAGCTGCTTCTCAAGCAGAAGGATAACGCAAGAGCTGCCGCCCGAGAGAAAGCCAAGCTGGATCAACTGGAGATAGACGCGGTTACTCCATTGTATGAAGGATGCAGGCCCGAGGATACCCGCCTGAAAGTAACGCTCATGGCTCTGGAGATGAAGGTAAAACACAAAATGACCGACGCATGCTTCGACGAGAACATGTCATTCTGGCACGAACGTCTTCCCAAGGGGAACAAGTGCCCGACCAGTTTCGAGGAGGCGAAGAAAATCGTGTGTCCTCTGGATTTACCGCACGTGAAATACCATGTGTGCATGAACAATTGTATCATTTATCGGGACGAGCACGCGGAGTCTACCATATGTCCGGTGTGTGGCGTCACTCGATACAAGAAGAGGAAGAAAGCTGCTCGAAAATCGGTGTGGAACTTTCCGATCACTCCTCGTCTGCAGCGGTATTTTGCGGACCCTAAGGTAGCAAAGCTCCTGCGTTGGCACGCGGATAGGGAGGAGAAGAAGCGGGAAGATGACAGAAATGATCCGGAGATAAATCAAAAAGACAAGATGCTGAGTCACCCTAAGGATGCGAGCCAGTGGCAAGCGTTGAACTTCGAATACCCAGAATTTGGGAAGGATCCAAGGAACATCGTGCTGGGCGCGAGCACCCATGGAGTCAATCCATTTGGCAGCCAGAGAAGCACACATAGCACCTGGCCTGTGTTTGTGTGGATGTACAACCTTCCCCCCTGGTTGTGCATGAAGAGGAAGTACATTCACATGAGTATGCTAATTGAAGGGCCGAAACAACCAGGGAACGACATCAATATGTATCTGGGGCTGCTGAAGGAGGAGCTAGACACGTTGTGGAAAACGCCGGCCAATACGTGGTACGCCGCAGAGAAAGAATATTTCCCTATGAGAGCCGCACTGCTCAAGACGGTGCATGACTATCTCAGTTACGGATATCTCGCGGGGCAGGTAGTCCACAGATTTTCTGGATGCGTAAGGTGCATGGATGACACAATGTATCGCCAGCTAGATAGAGATCCCGGGTCTTCAAAAACCGTGTTCATGGGACATCGAAGGTGGCTTCACGACGATGACCCATGGAGGAAACGCAAGGATCTGTTCGATGGTCAAACCGAACCCCGAAAATGCCCGTGTACGAGGAGCGGCGAGGAAATAGACGAGCTATTGAAAAATTGGAAAGACTGCCCACTGCCGGGAAAGAAGCAAAAGGCACCAGAGCCGGGAAAGAAGCGAAAGGCACCAGAGCCGCTGCTGAAGGTATGGAAAACGAGGTCTGTTTTCTGGGACTTGCCGTACTGGAAGATCCACCGTGTGCCTCACAGCCTTGATGTCATGCATATCACGAAGAACGTGTGCGAGAGTCTGCTTGGTACCCTGCTCAACATGCCAGAGAGGACCAAAGATGGGCCAAAAGCAAGGGCAGACTTGAAATCAATGGGCATCAGGCAGGAGCTTCACGCTAATGATGATGATGATGATGATGATGATGATGATGATGATGATGAGGCGAAGCAGGACACAGAAAGTCGTCGCAAAGGCAAAAAGGCCAAGAAGACCGGAAATGACTACCCTCCCGCGTGCTTCACTCTAAGTCAGGAGGAGATCGAGCAGTTTTTCACCTGCCTCCTAGGAGTAAAACTTCCTTACGGTTACGCGGGGAAGATAAGCAGATACCTAGACCCAGCGAAGCAGAAGTTCAGCGGGATGAAGTCTCACGACTGTCACGTGCTGATGACGCAGATACTTCCAGTTGCAATCCGTGGGATCATGGACGCGCACGTCCGTGAAATGCTATTTGGCCTATGCAACTTTTTCGATGTCATCTCTCGAAAGTCGATTGGCATGAGGCAACTCAGAAGGCTACAGGAAGAGATCATGGTGATACTATGCAAGCTTGAGATGTACTTCCCGCCCGCATTCTTCGATGTTATGGTGCATCTGCTGGTCCATATCGTGGAGGATATCATCCAACTCGGGCCGACGTTCCTGCATAGCATGATGCCGTTCGAAAGGATGAATGGTGTCATCAAAGGATACGTTTGCAACATGTCATGTCCAGAGGGAAGTATAGCCAGGGGCTTTCTCACCGAAGAGTGCATCTCCTACTGCACGAATTATCTAGGCATCGAAAACCCCGTTGGTCTGCCCGTCAACAGGCACCTCGGCAGGCTCGCTGGATGGGTTCACCGTGAGGGTCGCCGCGAAATGCATGTCGACTTCGAGGGTCGACTCGCCGACTTTGAAAGAGCAAACCTAGTCGCGCTACAACACATAGACGTGGTCGATCCTTGGGTGGTAGAGCACAAAACCTTTATTGAGAAGACATACAATGACCGAGGCCATCAGACGACGGACGGAGATATACTCAAAGAGCACAACTCATGTTTCACGCGTTGGTTCAAGCAGAAGCTTCTGTCGTACCCTTTACATGAGGATTCTTCCGCGGAAGAACAACTCATATTCGCCTTGTCACAGGGCACCGAGCACAACCTGATGACCTATGAGGCGTATGATATCAACGGCTACACATTCTACACCGAGGACAAGGACATGAAGAGCGATGGTTATCAGAACTCCGGGGTAACGATGGAATCCTACACCGGTAACGACAAGGACAGATACTATGGAAGGATCGAGGAGATCTGGGAGCTGAGCTACGCTGCAGAGAAGGTCCCGATGTTCCGTGTCAGATGGGCCAAGAGCGTCCTAAAAGAAGACCGGTATTTCACCACCATGGTTATACCCGAAGCCAAATCCAAGACCGCAGGCGCAAACGTCACCGTGAAAAATGAGCCATGGGTACTGGCTTCCCAAGTGGGCCAATGCTTCTTCATTACCGACCCGTCAAAGACCAGTCGTGTTGTCGTCAGGAGAGGCAAAATGAAGATCATCGGAATGGATGGAGTAGCCAATGAGCAAGACTTCGACAAGTACGGCGACCCGAAGATCGAACATGACGACGACGATGAAGTAGCAGCACACACCATAAGAAGAAGCAGGACCACCCTACCTAAAGGACGTCCGTTCCACAGAAGAACTCCATTTGCGAAAAAGAAGGGCAAGAAAATTGTGAATCGATAGCTAGCTAAGATCGATTGTATTTAAATCGTAGTCTTCATTTCTCGATTGTATTTCATGGGCACTTTTTGATATCATGAATATTTTTAAATTTCATGGGCACTTTTTGAATTCATGAGGACACTTGATCTCGATCCCCCTCCATCTCGATCCCACCCGCACCCTCCCCCGCTCCATTGTCACAAATGAATGCAACTATAAATCCAAAAAAACAAATTTGATTATATTTTCAAATAACAAATTTGATGATATTTTCAAATAACAAATTTGATGATATTTTTTTAAAAATTATTACTGTTTTTATAAAAATTTATTACCGTTTTATATTCATATGCATTTTCTAAAAAATTATTAGATGCAACAAAAAATAATAAAAAATTACTTATGGCGCACCGCTCGGGGGTGCGCCATTGCTATCAAAAAAACATTCTAATGGCGCACCGCCAGGGGGTGCGCCATTAGTAATGTCCCCCCTAGCTAATTCGCCCGATCCCTTCGTCCCTTCCTCGCCAGATCCACTTCCCCCTCGCCACACCCTCACGCGCACCCCCTCCTTCCACCGCCCGCTCCACCATCGCCGCCCTGCCTCCTCGGGCTCCACCGCCGTCGCCCTGCCTCCTCGAGCCGGGCAGCCACACGCGCCCAGCCTCCGCGGCCCCGACTCCGGCACCGCAGCGCCTCCCTCCCTGTCCCTGGAGCAGCCGCCCCGCCCAGGAACGCCGCCGCTGAAGCTACGTCGGCGACCGGTCCATAGGCAGGTAGCCACCACCCCTCCTTCCTCCTCCCTCCCCCTCCCTCCTTCCCTATTGCATCCTATGCCCGCTCAAAATCCCCCCTGATTTCTGCACCGGATGAGCACCTGCCCTGCTGCTGCCCGCCCTCGCCCCGCCTGCACCGGCCCCCGCCTCTGCTCTCGCCCCGTGCATCGCGCTCGGCCTACCGCCGGCTGAGCCCCGACCCCGCCCGCGCGACCCTGCTGCCGCTGCTCTGTCGTGGTTGCACGCCTGCGCCGCCGCGCTGCTTTGCTGCTCTACATGCTGCTATCGCCGCCTCCTTTCCTCGTCCTTGCTGCTCCTCTCCCCTCGCCCCTAGTGCTGCTACTCCACTTCTCTAAATCCTTCTTGCTGCCGCTCTCTACTGCTTCTACTCCATCTTTATGCTATGAGAAATAACTGTCATCGAAATCTTGCTTTGTGATTGAGTAATCTGCTAGTATAATTGTGTGTTCACCTTGTTTACTAGTCCATGTACTAGTTATCTTTGTACGTGTTTGACTTTCAATCCTTGCTCACTATTTGCTCATCTGCACGTCAAGGAGCTGGAGCTGCATCTGCACTCCAAGGAGCAGCTGGTTAGTACTGCTTGTTCTTGTACCCAGAGCAGTTGGTGATGTTGCAAATAGAAGTAGAGTACTGCTTGTTGTACTTGTGATCTTGCAAATAGGAGTTGGAGTAATTTAACTTAACTGGAGTAATTTGTTGCATCTGTTGTAGGTGGTCTAGTGCTGCCCATCTACTGCCCATTTCCTCTGGTACCGGAGTTGGAGTTTAGTGTACTGGACACTTTCATAGATTGCTAGGGTACTTCCTATCCTTTCTCTCCTTTAGTGTACTAGAAACTTCCATAAATTTCAGAAACTTCATATAAAAATTTTATTCACTGCTGCTGATGTACTACTTGTGATGCTGCTGCTGCACTACTTGTGATGCTGCTGCTACTTGTGATTTTGTCAACTTGTGATGCTGCTGCTACTTGTGATCTTCTGAAATGACCCCTTTCTCCTGAAATGTTGATTAATTTCGGTTTCGTTTGAGAATGGGGCACTCCTAGGTCAAGAAAATTAGCAAAGGTCATGCCCAATTTTCTTGACCTAGAAGGTGCCCGATTCTCAACCGAAACAAAAATTAATCAACATTTATAGTTTGACCTAGAAGATGCCCAATTTGTTAACTCTAGTTCAGGTGTTGAATGTTAATCTGAGTGTGTGTGATGGTGAAAGAACAGATAAATCATGTCTCCCAACATTTTCAGCTAAGTGGACTCTCACACACACACTATCTAGCTTTACACTTAAGCAGTGGCGAGATCTGCTCCCTCCACACAATGTGCAACAAGCAAGCAGGTGGATCTAGGTAGCTTGGCTAGATTAGCTATGAGCCAATGTGGTCAAGTCAAAAGAGATGATACAGATGGATGGATAGATGGATGGATGGGGATGCAGCACCACTCCACCACCTTCACTTGTCTAGCTTGTGGTTTACCCCTCACTCTCTCATGCACCAGAAGAATATGATACATACATCCACTTTGATAAGCTAAAACTAGTAAGAGAAGCAGGGCAAAAAATAATTTTTGTATTTATTTTAGATCACATACACAAAATAACCTACCAGCAATACAAATCCAGTTTCAGAAACATGTGATACATACATCCACTTTGATAAGCTAAAACTAGTAAGAGCAACAGGGCAAAAAATAAATCTATGTACGATATAGGGGTGCTACAGCTATATCCTCCATCCCGTCCCACCGGAGCAAGCAAACCTACAAGCTGCTCCTCATGTTTTTCCCTCTACTAGTAGACTGGAACTTCCCAATGCTGGCTAGTTTGCACCCTCTACAAGTTGCTACTGCTTCCGAATAACCTAATAGCCATCGAAATCTAGTTTGAATCAGAAAAATGTGAGAAAACCCATCGATTGAGGCGGACAACTAGTTGTAGAAGAGGAAGGGCATTTGAGGCCCCATCGAGTCTATGAAGATGTGATGGGTCCTGATATATTGACTTGCGGATTTATTTTTTCCTAGACTGCCTCGATGTCGACAAACCCTAAATGATGAGACCATGATCTTGTTCCTTGACAATAACTAACTTTTTGACCAAATTTTTTTCCTATTTAGAGTGAAACATGGCCCACAACGATGAGGTCGGCGGTTCAGGCGGCAAGCACTTCTGGGAGCTGTCCCAGGAGATGGAGGAAGAACCTCACCGCTATGAGGACGCCGCGGAAGACACCGATCCTGACTACACAACCCCTAGTGGCGTCGGGGATGACACCACTGATGGTGCCGCTGAGGATGCCACCACAGATGATGGCGGTGCACACACAGATGGCAGCCAACCGAAGAAGCAAAGGAAGGACCGGCGCCCGAATGCGCTCCGCACCCTCAAGGAGGAATTCACTCAAGTGGACTCCGATGGGAATCCAACGGAGCCCAAACATATAGTCAAGGGGTACTTGGTTTAGCTCGGGTGCATTCTCCGGAGCACCGTCTCGATCAACACCGAGAACCTTAGGCATAAGGACCGAGGGAATTTGCGCAACCTCCTCTTCACGAAGCTGCACGAACGATACAATTTCCCCGTCAAATTTGAAAACACATGCCTCTCAGGGAATAAAGTGAACAGTGCCGCCCTCACGAATATGAGCACGGCCCTGTCTACTTGGAAAAGCGCGGTGAAGAGAATGATTGATAAAGGTGATAGTTATGAGAAGATCAAGGCGAAATATCCTTTGATGAGCGAAGATGAGTACAAGGAGTTCAAGATCAAGTGCGACAGCAGTGCAACCTCCAAATCAAGTGAGTGGGGGAAAGAAATGCGGGAGTTGAACTTAGGGGAACACAAACTCGGTCCCGGCGGTTACAGAGTGGCGGAGCCTATATGGGACAAGGAGGACGCGGAGCATGCCGAGCAAGGCCTACCGCCCCGCTTCGAGAAATACAGCGGTGACAAGCAGACCAGGAACTATGTCAGGGCCCGGTACAAGGAGGACCCGATAACAAAGGAGCTTACCATGGATCCGAAGACCAGGGCACTTGAGCTTCTTCTAGTAAGGAATACACCCCCACGTAATTAGCTCCATATGGTTGCACTCTAATTAATCCCCAATATTTCTAAATGGTTCACGTTCCTTTCGCAGGACACTGAAAGCAGTAGCGCGGGGTCGTCTAAGAGCTCCACTTTTGACACCCCTTTAAATAGGGCGTTGAACGTAATGAAAAACAAGGATAAGCTCACTAAGCCGACGTCAGTTGGTCATGTGGCCGGCAAAGGCTTGTCCACAAAATGGGGGTCATACTATACCACTGGTGTGCGGAAGGAGAAAAAGACCAGCTCAGAAAGCCAGACGCGCGAGGTTGAAGAACTCAAGGCACAAGTGGCGCGGATTCTGGAGCTTGTCCAAGAGCAAGTGCAACAACAACTTGGAACGACGCTCAACGCCATGGTGCCTACGTTGATTCATGGGCTGACGACGTGGATTGCGGGCGGCCAACAGGGGCCTCCCCCGGTTCCCAGCTTCACGGCCAGCAACTCGCATAGCGCGTAGGCGGCGCCATTGGTGTCTCCGGCGGCGAAGCCATTGGTGTCTCCGGCGGAGGCGGTATTCGTGTCTCCGGCGCCGGCACGGGCATTGGAGCTTAATGCACCCGGGTGTACGCCGGCCGGCACCTCGCCAACAAGAGCCCCCTCCGTCAGTTGCACGCCCGCCATTGGCGGTGCCTCGACATTAGCCGAGCTCGACGGCATCAGGTAAGTAAGCCTCTTGGCCGATGACTTCATCTCCTTGCCTTTGACTGGGCATCCCTAACGCCCTGTACATGTTTTCGCAGGGCACCGCCGACATTCCTTGCACTCTTCTGCACTTCGTGGGCGCCGAGTTGGTCGATGTCGCTAAGGGCAGAATCGTTCAACCGGGCAACCCCATGTTCCACAATAATCCGATGCCACCCACAATGTATAGGGTTGAAGTGGTTCGGGTGCTGCCAGGCTGCGACGAGCTGTTACCTCCGATTCGACCCGCTGGGACCGACGAAGAAGATGAGATGACCCTCAACGCCTGCGTAAACTGGGCCCTACTTTGGCCGAAGAGCCAGATTCGTTTGGGGGAGGGGGACACCACCCCACAGACAAGACCGCCAGTCGTGCCGGCGCCAAGCCATGGCAAGAACGCCGCAACGCTACCGGACCTGCCGGACATCCCTATGGCACAGGATCCGGACAGCCCTATGGCACAGGATCTGGACGGCGACGACAACGATGACGGTACATTTACCAACGTTGATAAGTACTTTGCCGAACATGGGTACGCTGACGAGTTCTGCGGGCCTCTTTCTCAAGAACCCAACCAAGACCACCGCGATCTAGCTGGTACGGCGGAGAATTCCAATTGCAATAGGTGTCGTCTGGCATTCAGTTCTCAGGACACGCCTCCAGCTCCCGCCTTCACCGAGCCTCAGATAGCTGAGGTGCGAAATATTAGCAGCCCCAACACGCTCAAGAAGGCGGTCTGTGAGCAGAACTCGGTCCCATTACAGGAGATCAAGAAGAAGGGATGGAAACGAAAGACTAACAAGGGCGCTGGTGCGAGCCAGCCGGCACCGAGTTCGATCCGTGATCAGGACGGGCCACCTTCACCTAAGGATATCTCGAGGAGGGTGCATGTGGCGGGTAGGGCGATGCTACCGCCAAATATGTTGAATGCTGCAACCGGTGCTATGCGGAGTCTGCACGACAGTGTTCTTTCTTTGGAGAAGCGGCGTCTTAGAGAGAAGGATGTGGCATACCCGGTTTTCGTGGCCAAGGTGCCAGAGGGAAAGGGCTTTGTGGATGGCGAAATCGGTGGTACGATTGTCGTGCGGTTTGATGACATATTTGCTATGTTTAACCTTCATCCGCTGCACCACACCTTCGTTCGGCTGTTTTCGCTGAGTATGGAGATGCGGATCATTAGAGACAAGACCCCGGACATCGTGATAGTCGACCCCTTCTACATGCGTGCCAAGCACTTGAGCAGCGCTGGGGACCGCCAAGTTGCGAGTTCACACCTCGAAGGCGTCATTCTGGCAAACCCAGATAAGGATAACTTCCTTGTGGCTTACTTTCCCGAGTAAGTCATCCCTTAACCGCCCCATAACATATGATTTCTTAGATTTCGATCGTTCTTTTTTTTCTAACATTCTATGTTCTGTGCAGTGACACACATTGCATACTCATCCTCTTAAGCCCGAAATATTCCATGGCCATGTATTTCGACCCGAACCGTAACTCCAACATAGACTACACAAATGTCAAGAAAGTTCTTGATGATGTTCTCCCGGCTACACCAAATCTGGAGGCACCTTCACCAGGGCAGTTCGTAAGTACGGCAAGCACATGTTCTCACACAATACGAAGTTCTGCTGCGTCAAGCAGCCGCCTGGCGGTCAGAAGGATGCCTACTACGCCCTCCATCACATGCGGACGATCATAAGGGACCATCATCAACTTCTGCTACCAGATAATCTCAAAGATGGGGCCGCGAGCTTGTCGGTAGTCCAGGACGCGGACCTCAGACAAGAATTCTTTCGCATCCAGTCGGAGTTTGCGGACATCATCCATCAAGATGTCCTTCATACCTCAGGGCAATTCTTCCTCAGATATCAACCATCCAACAGTGAGATAGATGAAACGCTACAAATGCAGGGTGACAACGACCGCGATTTCATGACCATCATGACAGACGGCGGCTTCATCCACGTTCCTGTCCGATGAGTCGAGTCAAAAGTAGTGATGTGTAGTTCTGAAACATTGATTGGCTCATGTTGTAATTATACTTTAATGAATTCGTATGTCTCTTTGGTTTGGACAGTCGTTCAACTTAGATGTAATCGATGATATTTATTAGTAGGACCATGAATCGTGCTATTAATGTCTTGCTTTTCTCTTCCGATCCTTTTGTTGCATACTTACATATTGCTTATGTATTGTCTGTTGTTTGGCTTGTGCATAGAGATGCCGTCGTATGTCGTGTACAAGGGTAAGGTTCCCGGAGTCTACGACGACTGGGAGGAGTGTCGGAGACAGGTTCACCATTTCAGCGGTAACAGTTACAAAGGGTACACCACTAGGGCGGAGGCCGAATGTAGATACGCCCGCTATCTAGCGGGAGAGAGGAGGGAGCGTTGGAGGAACCGGATGAAGACCAGTTTGATCGCGATGATGCTCATCGTGATGACCACAGCTCTCTTCTATGTGATGGTAGTTTAGATGATCGATATCGACTTGTAATGTGAAGGCAAACTCGATACTCGCGGTCTTGAGACTAGTAATGTTTTATCTTTGTTTGGTCTTTTGAATTTGGAGACTAATATGATGAATTGTATTCGGAGACTAATCTTCTATTGTATTCGATGAATCTGATGTTGCTGTGTGCTGCTGTCTATATTCTATCCAATAATATATTTTGTAACCTGTGCAAAAATCAGAAAAGCAAAAAAAATAAAACCTAATATTCATACAAATGGCGCACCACACAAGACACTAATGGCGCACTGTGATCATCACACTAATGGCGCATTAACTGCTGGTGTGCCATTAGAATGCCAAAGCACATGGGCACATATGGCCCCCTGGGAGGCATTCTAATGGCGCACTGCAGGCTATACTAATGGCGCACTATGTGGTGCACCATTAGAACACCAGATACTAATTGCGCACCAGTGGTGCGCCATTAGAATTTAATTCTAATGGCGTGATGCCAGTGGCACACCGGTAGTGCGCCATTAGAAGGCAAATTCGGTGCGCCACTAGCATGCCTTTTCCTAGTTAGGTTAGGGTAGTGGAGCATGATGCGTCGGTTCAAGGGGCCGAACTCGCCAAGGCTCGTCAGAGTGCGGAGACCGCACGGAATGAGGCCCAGGTCGCCCTCCAGGAGATCCAGGAGGCCAAGAAGATCACGGTGGGTAAGGCATTTAAGATGCAAAGCAAGTATGCGGAGAAGCAGTACCTTTTACTAACCCGGGTTCGAAGTTCCCCAGGAGCTCTTGCGGATTTACCACGTAGTGTATCAGACGCCACGGAGTTCTATCAAGCCGAAGGAGGGGGTTCTACGAAGAAGCTACTCTGGTCGTAGTATGCGGCACCTGAGCATCCCGTGTCCTTCACCGATCAGCTGAAACAGCTGGTGGAGCTGCATAGGATGGCTGAACTAGCCATGAAGGATTTGATAATTCGCCTATGGCCAGGCGTAGCTATGCCAAGCAGCTACTTCGGACTCGTCAGGCGGATGGTGTGTCCTCGGCTGGATGTCGTCAAGCGCTCGGCCTGCATTGAACGTGCACACATGGCCTTCGCCCATTGCAAGATGTGGTGGGCGAAGATGGACGCCATCGAGGTGACCAGAGGGCCACCGGAGGGCAAGGAGCACCGCACACCCGGACGGTATTTTGCGGATGTCCTAGAGGGGTCTTGCCTTGAGGCGGCACAATGTTCGCGGGATGTTGTATTTGAATAAATGTATTCATGTTGCCTTTGCCTTGTATTATAAAAAACAAAGCCTGTTTTGTGATGTAATTTTGTTATGCTTTAATTGTTTCCTCCTGTGCGGCCGTGTTGTATGTAATCTGAGGGCTGGCCAGTCGTCGGCTTCTGCACTCACATAGGTAGTACGGAGGTGTTTAGGATGGAATCTAAACAATCTTGTCCAATTATATGGTCCTTGAAGGAGTTGTTTAGCGCAACGAACAAGGCAATCAGACTATACAGCTTAAACGCCCTCACTTAGCCATAGGAGTTTTATAATAAAGCATGGGCGCTGCCCCTGGTTCAAGCCAGGGTGCTGTCAGCATGTGATCGGGAAGTGCTGATCTTTCGCATAATGCGGAAAAAATCTCCAATGATTTGTAACCCTCGAACAGCTGACCGGCTCTCGCCGTATCATGACAGTCAGTTTTTGGCTTTCTCTACTGAGGTGCTCATCTGGTCAAGGCCAGGGCACAATCGCAGTAGTTCTCCCTTTACTACCCTAGCCGATTTAGCGGAACGTAGGGTAGCAAGCACAGGAGCCGGGCAACCCAACTATTGACCAAAGACATGATTCGGAGCCAATGCATATAATGCTAAACTCGGGGTGCTGAACTTATCTTTAAGGATTGTTCAGACTTTGTTGTCGTATCGTGGGGCGATGGGGAGCCCCTGGCAAATATGAAACGTACCAGAGTGTACGGTTGCTAGAAAATAAGTAATTTAAACGAAAACTGAGGGAGAACAGAGATACGATGTGGGGCCCTTGAACTTGGATCATGAACTGTTTCCATTATAGTTGGGTTAATGCGTCCAAGCACATTAGTACAAAATAATGCAATAAGCAACCGGCTGTTTGACATGCCGCGACCAAAGGCGAGCTGCGTGTGGGTCCTAAAAACGGATAGAGTAATCATTTAGTTAGCCTCTAGGGCTTCCCATGTACGCCTGTGCTCCGTGTCAATCCGGTGTGTTTATCCTTTGACAGGACCATTAATCAGGCCGTCGAAGGAGGCCCGCATAAGAGAAACCTGAAAAAAGGGAAAAGGAGATAGTAAAGTTATATGTGTGCCCGAGATCGGTCTAGCCGGACTGTAGATCCCGGACTGACTTGCGCCTCCGTCGATGTCCATGGAATTTTGAGTGCGTAATTATGTACGCGTGGTACGAATGCCACTACTTCATCGGGACTGGGACGGAGGCCGAATTGCTAATCGAGCTCTTGACGAGCCGCACTGTCCTGTTGCACTGTAGTCCGGAACCTCCTAATGATGTCCAGGGGCTCGACAGCCATACTATGGTGCTGCTTGAGAAGGCCGCTCTGTACCTTGGCTGCTAGGGCAGTGGTGTGCTCCTCTGTTTGGAGTGAGCGTTCAATATTGCCATTGACTGTTATGACGCTGCGTGGACCGGGCATCTTGAGCTTGAGATAAGCATAGTGTGGCACTGCGTTGAATCTATCAAACACGGTTCGTCCGAGAAGTGCGTGGTAGCCGCTGCGGAAGGGGGCAATATCGAAGATTAACTCTTCGCTTCGGAAGTTGTCCGGAGAACGGAAGACCGCCTCCAGCGTGATTGAGCTCGTACAACGGGCCTCTACGCCTGGTATGACTCCTTTAAAGGTAGTCTTTGTTGGTTTGATTCGTGAGGGATTAATATCCCATCTTCTGCAGAGCAGGTTGAGGCTGCTACCACCGTCCATTAGGACTCGTGTTAGGTGAAATCCGCGATGATTGGGTCGAGGACCAGTGCGGCTGAACCGCCATGCCGGATACTAGTTGGGTGATCTCGACGATCGAAGGTGATCGGGAATGACGACCATGGATTAAATTTTGGGGCGACTGGATCTACCGCATAGACGTCCCTAAGTGCTCGCTTACACTCCCTTTTGGGGATGTGTGTAGCGTATATCATGTTCACCATTTTGACTTGAGGGGGAAATTTCTTCTGCCCCCCGATGTTCGGTTGCCGGGGCTCTCCGTCCTCGTCCTCACTTTGTGATCCATTTTCCTTGTTTTGGCATTTAACTTGCCAACCTGTTTGAAAACCCAACAGTCTCTGTTGGTGTGATTGGCTTGTTTGTCTGGGGCACCATGTATCTGGCACGGGTGATCGAGTATGCGATCTAGGCTGGATGGTCCCTCACTGTTCCTTTTATAGGGCTTCTTTCGCTGGCCGGACTTGGAGCCGCTAAATCCGGTGTTAACGGTGGTGTCATCGGTGTTGTCGCCATTGCTTTGGCGTTTGTGTCTATTGCGCCGGAGCTTACCGGTGCTGTTCTTGGCCTCGGAGGGGCATGTCTTGCTGGCTGTGTTTTTGCTACGAGCCAGCCAGCTTTCCTCACCCGTGCAAAAGCGGGTGATGAGTGCCGTAAGGGCCACCATGGACTTCGGCTTTTCTTGGCCAAGGTGGCGTGCTAGACATTCATCATGGTTGTTGTGTTTAAAGGCCGCTAGGGCTTCGGCATCCGGACAGTCAACGATCTGGTTCTTTTTGGTTAGGAACCTAGTCTAGAATTTTCTGGCTGATTCTCCAGGTTGTTGAACTATGTGGCTTAAGTCATCGGCATCGGGTGGCCGGACATATGTACCTTGGAAGTTGTCAAGGGAGGCTTCTTCCAAGTCCTCCCAGCTGCCGATGGATTTTTTGGGCAGGTTATTTAGCCAGTGTTGAGCTGGCCCTTTGAGCTTTAGTGGGAGGTATTTGATGGCGTGGAGGTCGTCTCCACGGGCCATGTGGATGTGGAGAATAAAGTCCTCAATCCATACTGCGGGATCGGTTGTTCCATCGTATGATTCAATATTGACGGGCTTGAACCCCTCGGGGAATTTGTGATCCAGCACCTCATCTGTGAAGCAGAGAGGGTGTGCGGTGCCTCTATATCAGGCCGCGTCACGACACACCTCTAATGAAGTCCGTCTGCGGTTATCGGCCCGGGTGTGACTAGGTTTGTCACGTCCAAATTGGTAGCTGTCATCTCGAGTCGGGAAGCATCCTCGCGATCCGTAGATTGATATGGTGTGTCCTTCTCTACTGTCCAGCTCCTGCCAAAGGTCGTATGTATGGTCCGAGCTGTTCTGTCCCTGTTTTTGCAAGGAGGTGGGGCAGGCTGTTGTTCGGCCTGAGTTGCCGTTTTATCTCGACCGCGGGGTGGTCGGTCCGCCGCACTATCCCAACCACATGGTGGTCGGTTCGCATTGCGTGAGGGAGGTATGGGATCTGGTGCCTCCTCATCGAACTGATGTAGCAGTCTGCGCTTTGGGTAACTCTTGGTTGGGCGCTCGAGGCCGTATTCCTCAGCTGCCAGGACATCAATCCACCTGTCAATGAGGAGGTCTTGATCAGCTTGGAGCTGCTACTGCTTCTTCTTCAGGCTTCTTGCAGTGGCTATTAGCTGGCGCTTGAAGCGCTCCTGCTCGAGGGGTGCCTCAGGCACGATGAAGTCCTCATTGCGGAAGCTATCATCATCCTCGGAGACTGGACGATAACTATCATCGTCTCGGTCATTAAGCATGGCCTGTTTATCAGGGTTATCTTGCCCGTTGCCTTGTTCCTCCTGTTCGGATGCAGCCCCGACAGGGTCTTCATTGTTTTCGGCGTCGCCCGGAGTACTATTTTCTCTGGTGCCAGTGTTGCTGTCATTTGAGCGACGAGGCTTAGAGCAGCGTTTAGGGCGCCGACGCTTGGACTGTGTCTCAGAAGGTATATTCGCAACTGGATCTCCTTTGTCATCATCGCTAGCTTTTTTAGGTGTGTCGACCATGTACACATCGTGGCCGTCCAACATCCAGTGAACAGCGGGTCTTGTCCTTGCTCCATGTCAGCATCTTCGTCCATACCATCGATGTCTTCGGAGCCGTAATCAAGCATGTTGGTTAAGTCATCGACAGTGGCTATGAAGTGGGTGGCGGGTGGGAAGCGAAATTTCTCATCATCAGCCTCTGGCTCGAACCGAACAAAGTTTGGCTGTGAGTCCTTCTCCAAGGACAAGTTCTTTAAAGAGTTTAGCACATCATCCAAAGGTGAGTGCTGGAAGATGTCTGCAGCGCTAAATTCGAGAATCGATAACCGATCCAGCTCGGTGTCCGCAGGCGTACCCGGTGCGGGACTTATTGTCGTGGTTCTAAGTCTGACAGTAGAATAGGGGGGTAGGAGTGTAGAGGCAAGATCTCAGCGATGGAGGAGTTGTACATGCGAGTTTTTACGAGTTCGGGCCCTTCTCGGAGGAAGTAATAGCCCTACGTCGAGTGTCTTCAAGACTGTCGAGTGGAACATAGCTTCATGGTCGAGTGGATGATGATTTTTCTTGGAATGCTTCTGGTTCTTTTAGAGATGTCCTTGGGGAGGGTATCTTGGACAGATCCATGACCCTACCCTAGGTCCATAGCTTCATCATTAGCCCCCGAATGGATCAGGGTTTGAGTGAGGAAGGAGTTGAGAACACTTCCGACTCATTTTTCGTGCTATGAGTATATCTTGTTCTGGATCAATGAACTGAGGTGACGACACCAAATTCTTTTTTAGTCGCCTTGATCCATTCTTAGTTTTTGTCGAGTGAACTTTTACTGAAGAGTTCTTAATGATGATGTGGAGGATGTCTTCCGTCTGACAAGTTGTTCTGTTGTCCGCGGATTTCGCGGGATTCGAATTTTGGGAAGCGCGCTGGGCGGGGGAGGCCGCGGTAATCAGGACGGATTAGGCAGGTGAAAGTGCAACTATCCCTGGGTGGTTTTGGTAATTCCTAACAACATATAGCTCATTGAGCTAACATTATTCCAAGATTAATATTTCAGGAAAAGCTCAATGAATGGCATGGCATGGATGAGGAAAGTGGATCCCTCAAAATTCTAAGGACAAAAAGTTTGGTTCAAGCTTCTAGATCAAGACTCTACATTTTATATTTTAGTGATCCAAGATCACATTGAGTCTATAGGAAAAGCCAATACTATCAAGGAGGGATGAGGTGTTGCTTAATGGCTTGCTTGCTCAAATTGCTTAGTGATATGCTCCAAAATCCTCAACTACCTTCCCACATCCACATTTGACCTAAACCAAAACTCATTAAGTCACAAAATTTGCCTAAGAACCCTCTCTCGCCTCAAACTCTATTCATGCTACATCACAAAATTTGATCAAGTCAGATTTGAACCACTCTATGTGAGGAGCACTCAGAGTCCCCGATTCGTCATAGACTTAAACTTCCAAAACTTCTTTGTGCTTTTTGGTCTGACCAATTCCTCCATTTCGGTCATACCGAGATCACTAAGTCGATCTAGGTTTTCAATCTTGGTGCAACCGATTTGAACCTTTGGGTCACACCGAGTTTCAGTAACTGCCCGCAGTTATGAATCTCGGTGCCACCGAGTTGTTCCACTCGGTCACGCCGACAGGGTCGGGCTATATATACCCACGGGCAAAATTTTGGAAATTTCTCCGAAACCCCTTCGCCCGCGCATAGCTCGCTCTGCCTCCTGGGTCTCCGGATCGTCCTCCTCGTCGCTAGCCGCCTCCTGTCGCTGGTCTCCGCCGCCGTCAACGGAATTCTTCCCCGCCGTTGCCGTCGTAGCGAGTTCATCGCCGAACTAGGGTATGGACTCGATCACAGTGCTATCCCCGTCCGATTCCTAGCACATTGTGTTCATTATGATTCTTACCATGATTGAAATGCTTCTATCCAGTCAAAACACTCCGTAGATTAGAGTTGAATTGAAAATTTAGGGTTAGGTTTCCGCCGAAACCATCTCGGGCCATCCGAGTTGTGGAACTCGGTACCACCGATTCGGCTCAGGCCATTGCACATGTAATTTTCGGTCTGACCGAGAATTGCAAATCGGTGTGACCGAGTTCAGGACTTTGTGAAACCCTAGCAGTCTCGGTACCACCGAACTGTGACTCGGTCTGACCGAGTTCACTAGTTTAGGTTCCAACAGGTGCTTCGGTATCACCGAGTTTGCAAATCGGTTGATCCGAAATGCTTTCTGTGGAAAACTAAAACTAAGTTTTTGACTCATTCTTTTGCAAAAACCACTGCATTTTGTGATGCTCATCCACTCTACTCATCTATATCTATTCACAGGGTCTGCTGTCAGTGTTTGCAACATGTCTGACCAGAGTGACAGCCAGAATAGGTCAGAGGAGCAGGTTCACCTGAGTGAGGGCACTAGTCCCTCTAGCAGTTCAGATGATGGTAGCAGGAGCACCCCAAGCAATTTGCCAAAGGCTGCCACTAGAGCAAGCAAGAAGAAAACTTCAGAGTCTGAGGATGAAGACTATGTGGCCGCTGAGGATGAGGCCACATCAAAGAAGAAAGTGGTTAAGAAGGAGTACAACTCAGTTGTAGTTAAGCCGGGAATGAAGATCAAAAGGCCAGCAAGAAGACAACCAATGTCTAAGGCCAGAGCATCCTCTCAAGCATCTTTGGAATCTCAACCCAAAGAGCCTGCTGCAGAAGGAAAGAAAAGGAAGGAAAGGGTCAATAAGACCATGGCCAGAGTGATTGGAAAGGCTTCCATGATGGAAGAAGAAGAGGAAGAAGAGGTTGTTGCACCAGCACCCAAGGCACAGAAGCTTATGGGTGATGCTATCAGGACAGGGGCTGCATCATCAAAGCCCAAAGAAGCACCCAAAGCTGCCTCCAAGCCCAAGACTGCACCAAAGAGAAATACCAGAAACATACCAGCTGCTGAGAAGAACAAGGCCCCAGTGCCTGAAACTATTGCTAAAGAAGAAGATGAAGAGCATGTTCTGAGAAAATTGAAGCCAAAAATTCCAGGCCACAATGATGCTCATCCTGTGGCTGAGAACATGAAGATCAGGAGAGACTCGGGACTGAGGAAATGGAGAGAGACAGATACATATGCTACCAGGAGAAGGACTGATGTTGATTACAGGTTCCACACAAAGGAACAGCAGGATTTCTATGAGACAGTGTTGTTGGACAAGAAGCCTATAGTGTGTGATATGAGGTGGGTCAACTGGACCTACATGAAGGAAAATGAGGAACACTATCCTGGTGTGTTTGACAGCTTCAGTGCTTGTGGAGTTGCAGACTTTGTTGGGCAGAAGCTCACAAAGTGGAATGAGGAGCTCATAATGCAATTCTACTCCACAGCACACTTCTATTCAGATGGCAGGATAGTATGGATGTCTGAAGGTACAAGGTACCACTCAACTGTTGAGGAATGGGAAAATCTGATCAATGCTCCTAAGGAAGAAGAAGATGACTTGGATGTCTATGCCAAGAAGAAGATGGATCACAACTCTATGGCAAATATGTACAAGGAGATTCCTGAAGATGATCTTGAGACTCACCAGTTTGGGTCAGTAAAACACTTGCTGTCAGGGTTGCCTACAATCAATTGGATCCTTAGGCACACTCTCTTGCCCAAGTCTGGTGATCACAGAATGATCAGAGGCCATGCAATTAACTTGCTACATATATTTGATGTGCCACAGAAGTTCAAGGTCATGAGCCTTATAGTTGAGACTATCAAGAGGACTGCAGCTGACCAGAAAAGAAGTTGTGGATATGCCCCACAGATCCAGGAGTTGATAAACTCAAATATGGGCACAAGAACATACTTGTTGGATAAGGAACACTTGCCTATCTATCCTGACTTCGAGGACAACCAAGTTGTGATGAATGAAGATGAACCCTCCTCAGTGCAAGCACAAGCAAAGAAGAAGAAGGCAAAGAAAGAGAAGGCTGCCAAGATGCTAACTCAAGAGGAGGCATCTGAGTACTTTTTGAAAAGCAAGCAGAACCAGCTTGGTTACTTGATACCGTCATCTCTGAGGATTGAGAAGGGGTTGGCCACCCTAACTCAAAACCAGGAGAGCCTGGAAAGAATCGTGGAACAAAAATTCTATGATTTAGATGTCAAAGTAACTGAGATTCAGTCTGTTGTGGAGTAGCTACAGGATGACATGCAGGAGAGGAAGGGCAAGACAACCACTAATGCATTTGCCAGAGTGCCTCGAGCTCAGAGATCTCCTGCAGTGCCTGTACCAGACACTGGAGCCACTTCATCTGCACCAGCTACAGCTTCAGTGCCACCAGCTCCAGCACCTACCCCATCAGCTCCGTCTACTTCGACTGAAGCCTTCGTCCTTGGAGTTCTACGGACACCACCACCTGAAGACCAAGCATGATAGACGTTTTAGTGCTATGCATTTTCTATGAACTTTTTGGTAACTTGTTGCCAAAGGGGGAGAAAAATGTATAGATAATAGGCTTCGAGAGAGAGCGTTGATTTTTATTCTCTCTTGCTTTGGTGGTTAAACTTTGTTTATCTTTTGATTGCTTGAGATACTATGCTATTATCTGTGAGACATTGATGATCATGTGGTTGATCATAAGCTACACTTATGCTTGTTAGATGATATTATCTTACTTATCCTTATATGATCATTCACTTTGGTTGGTGATGAGTGCATGTATTTAATTATTATCATTTTGAGCGCTCCACCAAGATGTATGTGACATGGAAGAGTAACCCATGATCCTAACTCATTGTGCATTTGCAGTCCAAAGCAAATCTTAAGATATGCACAAATTTAGGGGGAGCTCTTGCTTTTCACATACTTCTCAAAGTGATGATATCTTTCACTCTTATTATCATTTGTCGAAGCTTTGATCTATATGTTGTCATCAATTACCAAAAAGGGGGAGATTGAAAGTGCAACTATCCCTGGGTGGTTTTGGTAACTCCTAACAACATATAGCTCATTGAGCAAACATTATTCCAAGATTAATATTTCAGGAAAAGCTCAATGAATGGCATGGCATGGATGAGGAAAGTGGATCCCTCAAAATTCTAAGGACAAAAAGTTTGGCTCAAGCTTCAAGATCAAGACTCTACATTTTATATTTTAGTGATCCAAAATCACATTGAGTCTATAGGAAAAGCCAATACTATCAAGGAGGGATGAGGTGTTGCTTAATGGCTTGCTTGCTCAAATTGCTTAGTGATATGCTCCAAAATCCTCAACTACCTTCCCACATCCACATTTGACCTAAACCAAAAGTCAAACTCGGCCCCACCGATTCTATCTATTCGGCGCCACCGAGTTTCAAATGCCATAGCCACTGCCACAAACCCTAGGCAAATCGGTCTCATCGATAGGGATCTCGGTCTCACCGAGATGGGATTGTAATCTCTCTGTTTACCTTCGTAACGTTTCAGTCTTACCGAGATGAGCGATCGGTCCCACCGAGATTGCAATGTAAACTCTCTATTTCCCTTTTGTAACATTTCGGTCTCACCGAGATGAGCGAATCGGTCCCACCGAGTTTACCTGACCAACTCTCTAGTTAGCTTATTACCAAAATCGGTCCCACCGAGTTTGTGTAATCGGTCACACCAAGATTACGTTATGCCCTAACCCTAACCATATCGGTCCTACCGAGTTGCATCTTAGTCCCACCGAAAATCCTAACGGTCACTAGGTTTGCTGAATTGGTCCGACCGAGTCTAACCATTCGGTCCCACCGAGTTTGGCAAATTGTGTGTAACTGTTAGATTCTGTGTGGAGGCTATATATACCCCTCCACCCACTCTTCATTCGTGGAGAGAGAGCCATCAGAACATACCTACACTTCCAATACACATTTTCTGAGAGAGAACCACCTACACTTGTGTTGAGGTCAAGATATTCCATTCCAACCATATGAATCTTGATCTCTAGCCTTCCCCAAGTTGCTTTCCACTCAAATCTTCTTTCCACCAAATACAAATCCTGTGAGAGAGAGTTGAGTGTTGGGGAGACTATCATTTGTAGCACAAGAGCAAGGAGTTCATCATCAACACACCATTTGTTACTTCTTGGAGAGTGGTGTCTCCTAGATTGGCTAGGTGTCACTTGGGAGCCTCCGACAAGATTGTGGAGTTGAACCAAGGAGTTTGTAAGGGCAAGGAGATCGCCTACTTCATGAAGATCTACCGCTAGTGAGGCAAGTCCTTCGTGGGCGACGACCATGATGGAATAGACAAGGTTGCTTCTTCGTGGACCCTTCATGGGTGGAGCCCTCCGTGGACTCGCGCAACCGTTACCCTCCGTGGGTTGAAGTCTCCATCAACGTGGATGTACGATAGCACCACCTATCGGAACCATGACAAAAACATCCGTGTCTCCAATTGCGTTTGAATCCTCCAAACCCTTCCCTTTACATTCTTGCAAGTTGCATGCTTTACTTTCCGCTGATCATATACTCTTTCATGCTTGCTTGAATTGTGTGGAGATTGCTTGACTTGTGCTAAGATAGCTAAAATCTGCCAAGAACTAAAATTGGGAAAAGGCTAGATTTTTATTTGGTCAAGTAGTCTAATCACCCCCCCCCTCTAGACATACTTTCGATCCTACAGCAGGTCGCCTCGATCCCCGCGCCACCTTTTTTTGCCACGTATCACGCGCGTGACTGTTGCGGGATTTGATAAGATCGTCCGGGCCTACAAGTCAGTCACTCGGAAGTGTCCTTATAAAAGGCACCGGACCGGG
Source organism: Triticum urartu (assembly GCF_056163025.1). Lineage (NCBI taxonomy): Eukaryota > Viridiplantae > Streptophyta > Magnoliopsida > Poales > Poaceae > Triticum > Triticum urartu. Next base: position 173,197,862 of record NC_141874.1, on the reverse strand, counting down.
CTTTTGAACAGTGTGCCCTCATTGTCCTTCTTCCTCCTCAGATTTGTCCTCTGGACCTGCTTCTGCTCTCGGCGTCGTAGCCCCGCTCGGACTCGATTCGCTGCCATGGGGAAGGAGAAGACGGTGGCATTGGAGTGTGCAAAGAAGGTGACAGCGAAGGCGAAGGGAAAGAGGACCAGCCGGGGTGGATCCTCGTCACGGTCCGGCCTGCCGCTTGGCTGGATCCAGGGCGACTGGATCCGCTCGATGATTAGACAAGACGACATCGATGATCTGGTTGAGGGGGGACTGATCCCTCACCAATCGGCGCGGCTCCCGGGGAACGAGGCTGAGCCGCAGCCGCAGGAGGGTGAGTGCGTCCTCCTCGCCACTCATGTCGACCGCGGGTTTTCTTTGCCTCCCCACCCTTTCTTTCGTGGTTTCTTGAACTTCTTCGGGGCTCAACTCCACCACTTTACTCCAAACACCATCGTGTACATTGCTGCCTTCGTGTCCATGTGTGAGAATTTCTTGGGCTGCTGACCGCACTGGGGTCTCTTCAAGCACATATTCACATGTCGCTCCCAGACGGTCAAGAAGGCCAACCCGAGTGACGAGAGGACGCACGGGATACAGATATGTGGGGGCCTTGGAATCAAAATGAGGAACAACAGCACCTTCCCAACTATGATCCTTCCTGACTCGGTCCAGAGCTGGCAGTCGACCTAGTTTTACTGCAAGGACCAGCCAACCCTGGGTCAGTCGACTGGACTTCCTCCCTTTTCCATGGCTCGAGTGGAGAAGCCCTCCTCCTTGAGAGTGATCCCGGAAGAGAAGGCGCAGGTGAAGGTGTTGGTCGAGCGGGTCGTCCAACTTGTCCGTGAAGGAGTGACTGGTACGGACCTACTGGAGGTCTTCCTCAGTCGACGCATCCAACCACTCCAAGCCTGTGACCATCCGATGTGGATGTACTCGGGACTCGAGGACTCCACTCGGATCCACCCGGAGGACGCCAGTGAGGACACGGTGGAGAAGTGGCTGAGAGGAATCACCGGCAACAAAGATAATCCCCGGGGTTCCAGGAGGGTGATTCCATTCGACCATTTGCGCCAGCCGGAACAGGCATGATTCTGCATTGTCGAGTGTCTTCTTGATTCACTATGTAACATCATGTTGACGGTCGACTGTATTTCTTTTGTTCATTGTCTTTTCAGGCTCTTATTGATATGTACTCGATGCCCAATGGAGTGCAGGAGCAAAATGTCGATGAAGGGGCGAGCGGGGACGAGAGTGGCGAGTGGCACTCGGATGTAGAGGAGGACGAGGAGAGCGACGACTCGAGTGACGAAGAAGAGGTCGACTCGCCTCCTCGTAGAGAGAGGAGGTCCAAGCACACTCACGACCCGGCGAGCACCCCTGACCTGGCGGCCGCACCGACTGGGCAATCTTCAAAGCACCCTCGGACATCTTCTCCGGTGCCGACTGAGAAGGTACCGAAACAGCTCAAGATTGTGCCACCTCCTGCGTCGAAAGCATTGAAGGCCACATCCTCCAAACCACCGAAGGCTTTGCCCAGAATCAAAGTGACCATCCCCACCATCTCTGGGTAATCATCTGACCCGATCTTTTGGTCGACTCGAGCAACAGAACATAACCGACTGAATGTTGACATTTGCAGTGCTGCTACATCTGGAACTTCTTCCTACCAATGCCGAGACAAGGAAATGGAAGACGCGGTTACCTCCAACCCAGGTAAAACTCTCATGATCTTGCTCTTGATTATTTGGTCGATTAAATTCTGGCGATTCACTTAGGGTCGACTGATTTATTTGTAGCCCCACCCAACATCATCGAGCTTCCGGATGATGATGATGATGATGTGGCCCCTAGGCCCAGAAAGAACAAAAAAGTAGCAGCTGGCAAGACGTCTCAGCAGGGACCGATGACGCGGGTGGGGCCTGTGTAACTTTTGTTGTCCCATTGTCGAGTGAGCGCCATGCACCGTCAATTGTACCAGTGTTTCCTTCAGTCATCCAACCTCACGCTTCGGAGCTCCAAGATGCCGCACATGGGTCGTCTGCCCCCTTCTTCACCAACTACCATGTTCCGGAAAGCCAGTCGGACGCGGATGCGAAGGCCATCCGTCAGGCTAATGTGATGATGGAGCGGATGAAGACGGTGCACGAGAACATCCAGGCTGCTTACGATGCCAGCGCGGCTCTCCGGGCCAATGTCCAGGTAAGTTGGCTTTTGACTGACCTTGTTCTATTAGAATATGCTACCTGAAATATTTTCTTTCATACCATCTCTTATTGTTTGCGTCGAATTTGTACACCCACTGGGTGTTTTGTTGTCTTTGGTATTTGCGCTCTTCCACTTGGCCTGGGCGAGTGGGATCTGAACCGGTGGGGGCATGCTAAGTGCACCCACTGGGTGTAGTCCCCGAGACCGCAGTCGACTGCGGACAGTCGACTGGGGTCTGAGTACTTTTTACTTTCTTTTCTTCCACTCGACCTGGGCTGACCGGTAGAATGGGATCTGAACCAGTGGGGGCACGTCAAGTGCACCCACTGGGTGTAGTCCCCGAGACCGTGGTCGACTGCTGGCGGTCGGCCGGGGTCTGGATAGTTCTCTTTTTTTTACTCGATCCGGGCGGACCGGTCGAGTGGGGTCTGAATCAGTGGGGGCACGCCAAGTGCACCCGCTGGGTGTAGTCCCCAAGACCGTGGTCGACTGCGGGCAGTCGGCTGGGGTCTGAGCGAGCTTTTAAGTTTTATTCACTCAGAAGTAAATAATCTTTGATCTTGTCGATTGACATGTCTTTTCCCTTCTGCAGAAATCTTGTACTCTCATTTCTAAGTTCACCGAATTTGAGGAGAAGCAGAGGCAACTTAACCTTAACTTGGAGCTGGCCCAACAAAAGTTGAAGAAAGCTCAAGATGAAGCTGCTGGTATGGAAGGTAACTGCCTGTCGACTGTTCATGTCGATCGTCCTTTTAAAATATTTCTTCGATCTCTTGCTTGATCCGATTGCTTATTTTGCAGAGAAAATGAGGTTGGCTCTAGAAAAGAAGGACTCGGACCTTGCAGTTGCACAGAAGGAGGCTCAAGATAAGACTACCCTTGCAGACCAGAAGCTGGCTTCGGTTGGAGTGCTGGAAGAAGAAGTAAGCAAGCTGAAGTCCTCTCTCACTGAATCCAACCAAGAGGTAACTCGTCTGAAGAAGGATAAGGTGGCTCTGAATGAGAAGCTGGAATCCGCGACTCGCAAAAGAAATGATGTCGAAGCTTATCTGAGAACTCTTGCCAAGAAGCTCTATCTTATGCTGGAAGGTACTCCTTTTAATCTGACAGCTTTACTGCTTGCAAGTTAGTTCTGTCCAATCAACTCACTAACTCTTTGACTGCAGAATTCTGTCAAAACTTCGACGAGGAGACTAGACGGATCGAGACGGGTTTAGACCCTATTGTTTCTCCAGTCGGCGACGAAGCTGCCATGAATGTGCTTCGACTGGAATCCCACGTCGCCAGCATCACAAGTTATCTTGCTCGTCTGAAGGTGGCAGTTTCACGGATCGACTCATCACTCTAGCCAAGAGCGATGCTTCAAAATGACCTCGAATCTCTGATGACTCGACTCAACGAGGTCCCTGGTCGAGTGCAAGAGTGGAAGAAATCCTTTGCCCGGTGTGGTGCTGGCGTGGCGTTGTCCTTGGTAAGAGTCCACTGCAAGGAAGCCCGTGAAGATAAGCTAGCGGCGATCAAGGTCACCAACACCAAAAGGCACGACTTCCAGTCCTTTATGGAGACTTTCATCGCTGCTGCCACTCGGATCGGAGATGGAATCGACTTGGACGAATTCGTCGAACCCGCCAGCCCTCCTCCTGCCGAGTGAAAAACTATAAGATTTAAACATGTCTTAAATTTGCCTCGGAATGCCGAGTGGTTGCTGTAACCGTTAAACTCCTTCAGGCTTGATGCTCGAATACTTTTGATTTGTCGCTCGGAACTTTAGGATTTATCCGAACTGCTTTTGAATATGCTTGCGATTGCTTTTGGAATCTGCTCCCTATTTGGAATGACCTTCGTGTTTGAGGTGCAGACTTGAAATGGAGACTTCAATCGAACCACGCCTTGTCGTCCTTGCGGAAAAGGATGGAGCGCATGTTGTATTTGTGGCATAGCTCGAAGGAGACGGTTGTAGTCAACATGTGCCTCGTCGTCCTTGCGGACAAGGATGGAGCGCACGTTGTATTTGTGGCGTAGCTCGGAGAAGAAGGTTGCAGTCGACCTGCGCCTTGCCGTCCTTGCGGACAAGGATGGAGCGCACGTTGTATTTGTGGCGTAGCTCAGAGAAGAAGGCCGCGGTCGATCTGCACCTCATCGCCCTTGCAGGTAGGGATGGAGCATACATTGTATTTGTGGCGCAGCTCCAAAGGAGAAGGTTGTAGTCGACCTGCACCTCGTCGTCCTTGCAGATGAGGATGGAGCGCACGTTGTATTTGTGGCGCAGCTTCGAAGGAGAAGGTTGCACTCAACCAGCACCTCATCGTCCTTGAGAATAAGGGAGGATTTTAAACCTTAGGCGAGTACTGGACTACAGCTAAGCCTCTGAGTGGGAGGATTGCTCACCACTCGGTAGGAATTTCAAACTTAGGCGAGTACTGGACTACAGCTAAGCCGCCAAGTGGGAGGGTTGCTCACCACTCGGACTGTAGCTAAGCCCCCGAGTGGGAGGCTTGCTCACCACTCGGTAGGATTTTACAAACTTAGGCGAGTACTGGACTGCAGCTAAGCCCCCGAGTGGGAGGATTGCTCACCACTCGGTAGGATTTTTTATACTTAGGTGAGTACTGACTGCAGCTAAGCCCCCGAGTGGGAGGGTTGCTCACCACTCAGTTGATTTTTTAAACTTAGGCGAGTACTGGACTGCAGCTAAGCCTACAAGTGGGAGGGTTACTCACCACTCGGTAGGATTTTTTGAACTTAGGCGAGTACTGGACTGCAGCTAAGCCTCCGAGTGGGAGGACTTCTCACCACTCGGTAGGATTTTTTAAACTTAGGCGAGTACTGGACTACACCTAAGCCCCCGAGTGGGAGGATTGCTCACCACTCGGTAGGATTTTTTAAACTTAGGCGAGTACTGGACTGCAGCTAAGCCTACGAGTGGGAGGGTTGCTCACCACTCGGTAGGATTTTTTAAACTTAGGCGAGTACTGGACTACAGCTAAGCCTCTGAGTGGGAGGACTGCTCACCACTCGGTAGGATTTTTTAAACTTAGGCGAGTACTGGATTACAGCTAAGCCCCCGAGTGGGAGGATTGCTCACCACTCGGTAGGATTTTTTAAACTTAGGCGAGTACTGGACTGCAGCTAAGCCTCCGAGTGGGAGGACTGCTCACCACTCGGTGGGATTTTTTAACGAGTACTGGACTGCAGCTAAGCCCCCGAGTGGGAGGACTGCTCACCACTCGGTAGGATTTTTTAAACTTAGGCGAGTACTGGACTGCAGCTAAGCCCCCGAGTGGGAGGATTGCTCACCACTCGGTAGGATTTTTTTTAAACTTAGGCGAGTACTGGACTGTAGCTAAGCCTACGAGTGGGAGGGTTGCTCACCACTCGGTAGGATTTTTTAAACTTAGCCGAGTACTGGACTGCAGCTAAGCCTCCGAGTGGGAGGACTGCTCACCACTCGGTAGGACTTTTTAACGAGTACTGGACTGCGGCTAAGCCCCCGAGTGGGAGGACTGCTCACCACTCAGTAGGATTTTTTAAACTTAGGCGAGTACTGGACTGCAGCTAAGCCCCCGAGTGGGAGGATTGCTCACCACTCGGTAGGATTTTTTAAACTTAGGCGAGTACTGGACTGTAGCTAAGCCCCCGAGTGGGAGGATTGCTCACCACTCGGTAGGATTTTTTTTCGAACTTAGGCGAAACGGATTCGCAGCTAAGTCACCCACTGGGGGTTTTCAGACGTAAATAAAAGAAACAACAATCGTGCCAGAGGACCGTAAAGCTCTTGTCTTTGATAAACAAATTACAAAGGTATTTCTTATTACATTTTATTCGAACAAGTACTTAAGTATAAAAGGTGCGGAGCAGGTCCGCATTCCAAGCCTGTGGCTCGTCTTTCTTATGCTCGACACTTTAAGGTGGTATGCTCCATTGTGGAGCACTCTGGTGACAATGAAGGGACCTTCCCAAGCCGGGGCGAGCTTGTGTGGTTTTTGTTGATCCACTCGAAGAACCAAGTCACCCTCTTGAAAGGCTCGACCCTTCACGTGTCTAGCGTGGAATCGACGCAAGTCTTGCTGATAAATGGTCGACCGGATCAAGGCCATCTCTCTTTCCTCCTCTAGGAGGTCGACTGCGTATTGCCGAGCTTGTTCTGCTTCATCTTCAGAGAAGAGCTCAACTCGTGGTGCATTATGAAGCAAGCCACTCGGTAGAACAGCTTCAGCCCCATAGACCAAGAAGAATGGAGTTCGGCCAATTGACCGATTGGGAGTTGTCCTCAATCCCCAGAGAACTGATGGAAGTTCATCAACCCAGGCGCCCGCTGCGTGCTTGAGATCTCGCATTAGTCGGGGTTTCAGTCCTTTGAGAATCAGGCCATTTGCTCTTTCTGCTTGTCCATTCGACTGGGGATGGGCGACTGAAGCATAGTCGACTCGTGTGCCTTGTGAGGCACAGAAGGTTCTGAACTCATCAGAATCGAAGTTTGATCCGTTGTCAGTGATGATGCTGTGTGGAACCCCATATCTGAAAATCAACTCTCTGATGAAGCTGACAGCAGTACTAGCTTCAAGATTCTTAATAGGCTTGGCTTCGATCCATTTGGTAAACTTGTCGACTGCTACAAGCACATGAGTGAAGCCGCTCCTACCAGTCCTCGGTGGACCAACCATGTCCAATACCCAAATAGCAAAGGGCCAGATGATTGGAATGGTCTTCAGGGCTGATGAAGGTTTGTGCGACATATTGGAGTAGAATTGGCAGCCATCACATCTGTCGACTATATCTTTCACCATTTCATTTGCTCGTGGCCAATAAAATCCAGCTCGGTATGCTTTAGCCACAATGGTCCGAGAGGACGCATGGTATCCACAGGTCCCCGAATGGATGTCGTGGAGAATCACTCGGCCTTCTTCTGGTGTTATGCATTTCTGGCTGACCCAGTTGCACTTTCTCTGAACAGTTGTCCTCTTATTACAGTAAAGGCCTTGGATCGACGGACGATCTGTCGAGCCTCTTCTTCATCCTCTGGGAGCTCTTTCCTAAGGATATATGCAATGTATGGCACTGTCCATTCGGGAGTGATGACCAACACCTCCATGATCAAGTCAACCACGGCTGGGACCTCGACTTCAGTCGGATCTTTGGCACTCCTAGGCTGCGGGGGCTCTTTAGCGAAAGGATCTTCTTGAACTAAAGGTGCATGAATATGCTCCAGGAGCACATTGCTGAGAATAGCTTCTCTCTCGGAGCCTGTCTTTGCTAAATCATCTGCTGCTTGATTTTTCAGTCGGGGTACATGATGGAGCTCTAACCCCTCAAACTTCTTTTCCAACTTCCTCAACGCGTTGCAGTAACCAGTCATGGCTGGGCTTCTAACGTCCCACTCCTTCATCACTTGATTGACTACCAAATCTGAGTCACCATAGACCATGAGGCGATGGACGCCGAGTGAGATGGCCATACGCAACCCATACAAGAGTGCTTCATATTCTGCTTCGTTATTGGAGGAATCAAAGTGAATCTGGACATTTCTGAGCTTGTCTCCTCGGGGGGATACCAGTACCACCCCAGCACCGGAACCATTCAGCATCTTGGAACCATCAAAGAACATGGTCCGGTGCTCCGAGTGAACTTGAGTCGGCGGTTGTCGTTCAATCCACTCGGCAAGGAAATCTGCTATTGCTTGGGACTTGATTGCTTTCTTCTCTTCGAACTTGGTATCTAAGGGAAGGAGTTCAATCGCCCACTTTGCCACCCGACCAGTTGCATCTATATTGTTCAGAATCTCTGATAATGAAGCGTCACGGACGACTGTAATGGAGTGATCAGAGAAGTAATGTGCAACCTTCTTCGTGGTCATATAAATCCCATAAACAAGCTTCTGATAATGTGGATATCTTTGCTTTGATGGAGTCAAAACTTCAGAGACATAGTATACTGGGCGCTGAACTTTGTAAGCTTTTCCTTCTTCTTCCCGCTCGGCTGTAAGTACTGTACTGACGACTTGTCCAGTGGCTGCAATGTAAAGCAGTAAAGGCTCTTTGCTGATTGGAGCAGCAAGCACCGGCTGGGTGGAAAGCAGGGCTTTGAGCTCGGCAAATGCTGCATCAGCTTCAGGAGTCCACTTGAACTTATCTGACTTCTTCATCAGTCGGTAAATAGGCAGTGCCTTTTCACCGAGGCGAGAAATGAATCGACTTAGGGCGGCCAAACAACTAGTAAGCTTCTGGACATCATGCACATGCACAGGGCGTTTCATCCGGAGTATGGCACCCACTTTCTCTGGGTTAGCGTCGATCCCCCGTTCGGAAACGAGAAAACCAAGTAATTTTCCGCCTGGAACTCCAAACGTGCACTTTGATGGATTAAGCTTGATATCATACCTTCTGAGGTTGGCAAAGGTTTCAGCAAGGTCAGCCAGTAGGTCGGAACCTTTTCGTGACTTGACCAAAATGTCATCCATGTATGCTTCCACATTCCGACTGATTTGAGTGAGCAGACACTTCCGGATCATCCTCATGAATGTGGTTCCGGCGTTCTTCAAACCGGAACCATACAGACGGATCTGATGATACCCGGAATGGGGTGATGAAAGCTGTTTTTATCTCATCGGGTCCATACAGACGGATCTGATGATACCCGGAATAAGCGTCCAAAAAGGACAAACGCTCACACCCCACAGTTGAGTCGACTATTTGGTCGATGCGAGGGAGAGGAAAGTGATCTTCCGGTCAGGCCCGATTGATATGTTTGAAGTCAATGCACATGTGAAGTGAGTCGTCCTTCTTTGGGACCATGACAACATTAGCTAACCACTCAGAGTGGTAAATTTCTTGGATAAACTCAGCTGCTAGAAGTCGAGCCACTTCTTCCCCGATTGCCTTTCTCTTCTTTACGGCGGACCGTTAAAGGTGTTCTTTTATTGGTTTCACTTTTGGGTCGACTCGCAAGCGAAGCTCAGCCAGTCCCCTGGGAACACCTGGCATGTCAGAAGGTTTCCATGCAAACATGTCCCAGTTCTCACGGAGGAACTAGATGAGCGCTTCTTCCTATTTGGAGTCGGGTGTTGTTCAAATGTGAGTCGGAGCAGCATTGGGATCCGTCGGGTGAATGTGAATCCACTTTGTTTCACCAGATGACTGGAATGTTGAATCCGTGGCAGGCTTCTTAGCTCGCAACAAATCACTCGGGTCTGCATTTTTTTGATATTCTTGCAATTCCACTACCGCCATCTGTGCATCGGCGATCTTTGAGCCCTTCTGGAAGCACTCTTCTGCCTTCTTTCGACTGCCAGTGATAGTGATCACCCCTTTAGGACCAGGCATCTTCAAGTTGAGGTACACGTAACATGGTCAAGCCATAAAACATGCATAAGCTGGCCTGCCTAGAATGGCATGATAAGCACTCTGGAGATCCACAACTTCAAATGTCAACTTTTCTTTGCGGTAATTCTTGGAATCACCGAAAACTACATCAAGGGCGATCTGACCGAGTGACGCAGCCTTCTTGCTAGGAATGACCCCATGGAAACTCATATTACTTTCGCTGAGTCCGGACATCGGAATGCCCATTCCTTTCAACGTCTCTGCATATAGTATATTCAGACCACTGCCACCATCCATCAGAACCTTAGTCAATCGAGTGCCTTCGACTATTGGGTCGACCACCAACGCTTGCCTCCCGGGGGTGGCTATGTGTGCTGGGTGATCAGACTGGTTGAATGTAATGGCAGTCTGAGACCACTTCAAATAACTGGGTGTCACCGGAGTGACCATGTTCACTTCTCTGTTGATGACTTTCAATTGACTCTTACTCTCAACGTCAGCGAAAATCATCAGAGTGGAATTGACGTGGGGGTAACCATCATCATCCTCCTCCTCATCCTCAACTTTGTCTGCTTCTTTCTCCTTTTCCTTGGGCTCTTTCTCTCGGAATTGCTGGATTAGGAGTCGAAACTGTCGAGTGGTATGCTTTGGGTAAATGAAATTACCCTCTTCATCTTTCTTGGTGTGAATGTGGCATGGTAAATCCAGCACATCATTTCCATCTCGATCTTTTACTTTCTTGGGGTTCCATGGTCCTTTGGGTTTCCCCTTGAACTTCCCTTTAGTTATGGCCAAGGCTTCTCCAGGAGCAGCTGGCTCGGCTTTGCGCTTCTGCTTCCGACTGGAGTTCCCTCCTCCGGTTTCGTGGGCGACTGTTTTGTGCTTTCCACTCTGGAGTCGGTCTTCTTCTTCACCATTGACGTACTTGGTGGCAATCTCCATCATCCGAGTCAGAGTCATATATCCTATCCGACCGAATTTCAGATTCAACTCCCGATACTTAACGCCTTCTTTGAAGGCACAAATTGCTTGGTGATCTGACACATTCTCCACTGTGTGGTGCAACGTGATCCATCTCTGGATATAATCCCTCAAAGTTTCATTCAGTTTTTGAACGCAACACTGTAATTCTGTCAACCCTGCTGGCCGCTTGCAAGTACCTTCAAATGTTCTGACAAATACTCGAGCAAGATCTTCCCAAGTATAAATACTACCAGGAGCTAACTGATTCAGCCACGCCCTAGCCGAGCGCTCTAGCATCAAAGGAAGGTGCTTCATGGCCACTTCATCGTTGCCGCCACCGATCTGTACAGCCACTCGGTAATCCTCAAGCCAAGTGTTAGGCTTGGACTCACCAGTGAAATTACTGACTCCAGTCGCCAACCTGAAGTTTGGAGGAATCACCGCAGCCCTGATGGCTCTGATGAAGCACTCTGGGCCTAAGACATGCACTCTGCTACTGGTTGGAAAATCTCTGTCGGGGCCTTCTCTGTGAGCTCTGTTTCTGTTGACCAGACCCTGAACGAGAATAGATCTCACATGAAAGCCCGGTTCCCTGGGGTCGACTGGAATCTTTCGCCCACCACTGTGAGGGCGCCTGTCATCCTGCTGCCGAGGCATGTATGATCCACTCCTTGGGGGAGGCGTGGGCCCTCGAAGACGATCATCATGATCGAGTCGGTGATCATACTGCTCACGGTTTTGTCCTGATCTCGTCGGTCTCCACGTCCCTCACGCCTCGGGGGCGATCTTGGGCTGTGGGCCGACTGGACTGTGTTTGCATCCACGGATCTGCTGTGAATCCTATTCCGTGACTGAGATACTACTGTATTCTGTTCTCCCGCGGCTCGAAGCAAGGCCCGGATCTACACCAAACCTCGACCAGCTTCTGACTGGGGAGGTTGAATTGACTCCGCTATTCAGGCCGCAGCTGCGAGATTCTGGATTGGAGTTCGGTATAACTGAGTCGGAGATGGAAAAAGTTGACGTCGACTGGATTCGGGAGCACGCTGTCGAGCACGCTCGTCGAGTGCGCGCTAGAGGTTCTCCATTCGAGTGCGCTCAGCCAGGTTGGCCAGGTGCGCCTCCTCCAAGGCCTGGGCCTCAGGGGTTTCTCCAACGATAGGAGTGTGAAGTGCATCCATGTTCCAGCGGCGAAGTTCCTCCCTCCTCTGTGAAGAGAGGGGTTCGGGTCGGTACTCTTCGTGGACACGCGGCGGATCGCCGCCACCATCGCCTCCGTCCTCACGGGTGAAGCGAGGAGGACTACATGGTCCATTGACCATCAAAACTTCCGCCGCGGGGTCGCTACTGTCGCACTCGGATGCAGTCTCTACGGAGCCAGTCGAGCAGGCCATAGAGAGTTTCATCGGGCTCGATTGCCGTGACCTGGGGGTGGCCGATTGGAGAGCCACCGCATGCCTCACCCACCGCTGAAGCCTCAACCGACCAAAACGTTTCTCCCGGCGGGCTGCAGGGAAGGAGGTTGGCACGGGAGCCGACCGATATTGAGTCGACAACTGCCATAGGAGGACGCCATGGACGCACGCGCGAAAGTACGTTGCCCTGCGGACGGGGAGCACCTCGATGTTGAGTGGCGCTTCCTGGAGCCAAGCGGAGTCATCGGCGATGAACACGAGCGCACCGAGATGGATCTCGTGGCCCTTGGCCAAACCTCCGCCTGAAACCATGTTGATGGGGATCGGAAAAATCACAACTTCTCCAACAAGTCGCTAAGACACCTGCCCCACGGTGGGCGCCAACTGTCGTGGTTCTAAGTCTGACAGTAGAATAGGGGGTAGGAATGTAGAGGCAAGATCTCAGCTATGGAGGAGTTGTACACGCGAGTTTTTACGAGTTCAGGCCCTTCTCGGAGGAAGTAACAGCCCTACGTCTCGGAGCCCGGAGGCGGTCGACTGGATTATATGTGTGTGAGTTACAGGGGGTGCGAACCCTTGTCCCTGAGAAGGGGGTGGCTTATATAGAGTTAGCCAGACCCCTCTTGCCCTCAGTTACAAAGGGTTTAAGGTACATAAAGATGGGGACGTTATTGGTAATGCCTGCAATAAAGATACATAATGACCATTAAAGCTATGACTTAATTCCCGGCCGTTGCAGAGTGGAGTGGCTCTAGATCTTCTGGTAGTCGAGTGATTGTCCATACGGTCGAGTGTCTTCAAGACTGTCGAGTGGAACATAGCTTCATGGTCGAGTGGATGATGATTTTTCTTCGAATGCTTCTGGTTCTTTTAGAGATGTCCTTGGGGAGGGTATCTTGGACAGATCCATGACCCTACCCTAGGTACATAGCCTCATCACTTATAGCCGGAGACGAGTCCGGAGTTCCATTGACGCAAATATTGCGGGGTGCCGAGTCCGTGTGCGGCTCCAATGCCTCGGACTCTATGGCCTCGGATGGCACGATCTGCTCCGGTTCTAAGGCCTTTGCAGAAACAGGAACCATCTCCTGGATGTGATCCAATGACAGATTTAAGTCATGTTCATTGGGGCGAGGGGGAGCGATCGCTGCGGTCTCAAATCCATTGAAGATCAAGTCTCCACGGATATCTGCGGCATAGTTCAAGCTTCCAAATTTGACCTGGTGGCCAGGGGCGTAGCTATCGATCTGCTCCAGATGGCCAAGCGAGTTGGCCCGTAGTACGAAGCCGCCGAACACAAAAATCTGTCCGGGGAGGAAGGTTTCTCCTTGGACAGCGTCACTATAGACAATTGAAGGGGCCATCGAACCTTTCGTTGACGGCACAGTGGAACTCTCAATGAAAGCACCAATGTCGGTGTCAAAACCGGCGGATCTCGGGTAGGGGGTCCCGAACTATGCGTCTAGGATCGATGGTAATAGGAGACGGGGGATACGATATTTACCCAGGTTCGGGCCCTCTCGATGGAGGTAATACCCTACGTCCTGCTTGATTGATCTTGATGAATATGAGTGTTACAAGAGTTGATCTACCACGAGATCGTAATGGCTAAACCCTATAAGTCTAGCATGTATGACTATGGTAATGAATATATCCTTTCCGGACTAACCCCTCCGGTTTATATAGACACCGAGGGGATCTAGGGTTTACATAGAGTCGGTTACATAAGAAGGAATCTTCACAGTTGGTCACCAAGCTTGCCTTCCACGCCAAGGAGAGTCCAATCCGGACACAGGTACAGTCTCCGGCCTTCATGTCTTCACAGCCCATCGGTCCGGCCCATGGATAACAGGCCGGACGCCCGAGGACCCCTTAGTCCAGGACTCCCTCAGCGGAGACTGTTGGGGGATATAGCATGCAATTTAAAAAAATCCTACGATCATGCAAGATCTATCTAGGAGATGCATAGCAACAATAGGGGGAGAGTGTGTCCATGTTCCCTCATAGACTGAAAGCGGAAGCGTTACGTTAACGCGGTTGATGTAGTTGAATGTCTTCACGATCCAACCGATCCAAGTACCGAATGTACGGCACCTCTGTGTTCAGCACACGTTCAGCTCAATGATGTCCCTCGAGCTCTTGATCCAGTAGAGGGTCGAGGGAGAGTTTCGTCAGCACGATGGCGTGGTGACGGTGATGGTGATGTGATCCACGCAGGGCTTCGCCTAAGCACTATGACGCTATGACCGCAGGAGTAAACTGTGAAGGGGGGCACCGCACACGGCTAAGAAACAACTGTTGTGCCATTGGGGTGCCCCTTCCCATGTATATAAATGAGGGGGGAGGAGGCTGGCCCAAGGGGGGCGCGCCAAGAAGGGGGGAGTCCTACTAGGACTCCGTTCCTAGTAGGATTCGGCCCCCCATTTCCTTCCAATGGAGAGGGGGGAAGGGGAAAGGAGGGAGAAGGAGAAGGAAAGAGGGGGCCGCACCCCCTCCCCTTGTCCAATTCAGATTGCGCAAGGGGGTGTCGGTGTCAAAATCGGCCGATCTCAGGTAGTGTAACACCCACAATGTGGCTATATCTCCCATGTGTCGGGGCACGACTTAGAGACATAGCCGCATGGTAGGCTTGTCGCAAGAGGGGTAATCTTCACACATCCCATGTACTGAATAAGAAAGGGATAAAGAGTTGGATTACAATCGCCACTTCACATAGATACAAGTTAAACATACATCATCCAGAATACAATCAAGGTCCGACTACGGAACCAAAATAAAAGAAGACAACCCGAATTGCTAGATCCCCGATCGTCCCAACTCGGCTCCACTACTGATCAATAGGAAATGAAACAACACAACAAACAAGATCTTCATCGAGCTCCCACTTTAGCTGGGTTGCGTTACCTGTACTGGTATCATCGGCACCTGCAACTGTTTGGAAGTATCTGTGAGTCATGAGGACTCAGCAATCTCACACCCGCGAGATCAAGACTATTTAAGCTTATGGGTAGGGGAAGGTAGTGATTTCGAGCTGCAGCAAGCACTAAGCATATATGGTGGCTAACATACGCAGATAAGAGTGAGAAGAGAAACAACGCAGTGGTCGAGAAGCTAGAAATGATCAAGAAGTGATCTTGAAACTACTTACGTTCAAGCATAACACAAGAACCGTGTTCACTTCCCGGACTCCGCCGAGAAGAGACCATCACGGCTACACACGCGGTTGATGCATTGTAATTCAGTTAAGTTTCAAGTTCTCTACAACCGTACATTAACAAATTCCCATCTACCACATAACCGCTGGCACGGCTTTCGAAAGTTCAAAACCCTGCGGGGGTGTCCCGACATAGCCCATCACAAGCTCTCACGGTCAACGAAGGATATTCCTTCTCCCAGGAAGACCCGATCAGTCTCGGAATCCCGGTTACAAGACATTTCGACAATGGTAAAACAAGACCAGCAAGACCGCCCGATGCGCCGACATGCCGATAGGAGCTGCACATATCTCGTTCTTAGGGCAACACCGGATGAACACTACATACAGCTAAAACCAGCCCTCAAGTTTCCCGGAGGTGGCACCGCAAGTGGATCTGGTTCGGACCAACACTTAGAGAAGCACTGGCCCGGGGGGTTAAAATAAAGATGACCCTCGGGTTGGCCGGCCCAAGGGAAGGGTAATAGGTTGTTAGGAAAATGTAAAACCAAGGTTGGGCCTTGCTGGAGGAGTTTTATTCAAAGCGAACTGTCAAGGGGTTCCCATAACACCCAACCATGTAAGGAACGCAAAATCAAGGAGCATAACACCGGTATGACGGAAACTAGGGCGGCAAGAGTGGAACAAAACACCAGGCATAAGGCCGAGCCTTCCACCCTTTACCAAGTATATAGATGCATTAATTAAAATAATAGATATTGTGATATCCCAACATATCCATGTTCCAACATGGAACAATCTTCAACTTCACCTGCAACTAACAACGCTATAAGAGGGGCTGAGCTAAAGCGGTAACTTAGCCAAACAACGGTTTGCTAGGAAGGTGGGTTAGAGGCTTGACATGGCAATATAGGAGGCATGATATAGCAAGTGGTAGGTAGCGCGACATAGCGATAGAGCGAACAACTAGCAAGCAAAGATAGAAGTGATTTCGAGGGTATGGTCATCTTGCCTGAAATCCTGCAAGGAAGAAGAACGGGTCCATGAAGAAGACAAACGGACGTAGTCGGAGGAATCCTCACAACTCCGGAACGGAACCGAAGCTAACGAGGGAAGCAACCCGGAAAGAAGCAAACAACATAGTAAACAGCCATCACATAAGCATGGCATGATGCGCAAACAAGTATGATGCATGTCCGGTTTAATGAGGCCTGACATGGCAAAGTCCACAAGCAACACTACAAGTTAAGTGGAGCTCAATATGCAACGAGTTACATATTGACGAAACACCACATGACTTATTTAGTTCACTCTCGTTTATGCTACTCAACCAAATTAAATGTTGATAAACATGGCAAGAGGTGAGGCAAAAGTAAACTACACAATCTAAACAATTTGAATGGGGCCAGAAACATCAAACAACAATTCCGGTAAATCCCCATATTCATTTAGCAATTGAAGCAAACAACAATTTAAACATTCTTGGTGTTGTTATCATGATGCGGATGACATGTGCAAGTTATATGCAAGTTTTATGAAAATGTTGACAGGTTATAAGATGTGGAGCATTATGGTCACCACGGCGGAAAGAAAGGGGTGCCACGGCAATGACAACGGAAATGATGCACGGCAACATTCCAATGATCCGACAACTCAATTGAGATGCCGGTGCAAAAGGAAGTGACGGGAGCGTGTCATGCAAGGATGGTGGGGTGATCCCGGATATTGGGTTCCCACGGGTCGACGACGGTGCCAAGCGAGGGAAACAACTAACGTTCACGGGAGGATACAACATCCAAACATGCATCTCATACAACACATGCATTCGTTCACGGGCGGTCGTCTCGGGGTTATACCTTCGAAGCGTGCAAACGGGATGGTTCTCGTTCGGTGCCAAGTAGAGGAAGTAGGCGTTATCGGGACGTCGTAGTGGAGGTAGTCGTTCATGTCCGTAGATGTTCAGGGTCACGACACGGAACTTGACGTCCATGGGGTCTTTGCGGGTCGACGGTAGTGGTACATGTTTCGCAGTCGTTCGAGTCGTCTGTAGAGGAACCTGACGGATTTGAATCCCTTCGGGGTTGTCGTGGTACTTGGGGTTTTCGGACTTGCCAGTCTCGATGAAATGAAGGGGTACTTGGTAAATCTGCATAGTCATGCACTTGTCGTCGAGGGACTTGGCAAAAATCCTGGTCTCGGGTTCTGTAGTCGTCCACAAGGTCCAACTTAGGGTCTTGGTGAACCCAGGGTACATCTTGCCGTAGTTGTACTTGCGTTCGGAGTCCGGGTCTTGCCGGTGGTGTACTTGGTGAACTGAAGGGGCATCGAGGGGCTAGCAAAGGCCCTGCCTCGGGAGGTCATTGGAGGCGCGTGGAGGCAGCTGGAGTTGCTGGAGGAAGGCCGTGAGGAGGGGCTGCGCGGAGCAGGCCCAGAACGGGACGGAGACGGCGGGTTCAAGGCGAAGGTCGCCGGATCTGACGAGGAAGAAGCAGGGCGAGCTCGTCAGGCGTCGTGTGGGGCTTGACAGTGAGGCGACCATGGCTGTAGACGGGCGCTCGATGCATCGTTCCCAAGCAACAGAAGCAGGGGAGGCCAGCGAGGTCTTGGATGGCAACATGGGACCTGACCGCATCTTGGCGCGGGCGCTGGGGCCGCCGGAGTTGGCCCCTCCGGTGGTGGCGCGGGGAGGCACGGCGCTCGAGGTCACCGACGTCTGGCAGGGCCGCTGAGGGAGTCCTGGATTAGGGGGTCTCCGGACAGCCGGACTATCTCCATTGGCCGGACTGTTAGACTATGAAGATACAAGATTGAAGACATCGTCTCGTGTCCGGATGGGACTCTACTTGGCGTGGAAGGCAAGCTAGGCAATACGGATATGGATATCTCCTCCTTTGTAACCGACCTTGTGTAACCCTAACCCTCTCTGGTGTCTATATAAACCGAAGGGTTTTAGTCCGTAGGACAACAATCACAACATACAATCATACCATAGGCTAGCTTCTAGGGTTTAGCCTCTCTAATCTCGTGGTAGATCTACTCTTGTATTACCCATATCATCAATATTAATCAAGCAGGACGTAGGGTTTTACCTCCATCAAGAGGGCCCGAACCTGGGTAAAACATCGTGTCCCCTGCCTCCTGTTACCATCCGGCCTAGACGCACAGTTCGGGACCCCCTACCCGAGATCCGCCGGTTTTGACACAGACATTGGTGCTTTCATTGAGAGTTCCTATGTGTCGTCGCCGTTAGGCTTGATGGCTCCTACTATCATCGATAGCGATGCGGTCCAGGGTGAGACTTTTCTCCCCGAACAGATCTTCGTATTCGGCTGCTTTGCACTGCGGGCTAATTCGCTTGGCTATCTGGAGCAGATTGAAAGCTATGCCCCTGGCCATCAGGTCAGATTTGGAAGTTTGACCTACATGCCCGACATCCGCGGAGACTTGATCTTCGACGGATTCAAGCCACAGCCGGGTGCGCCGCACTGTCACGATGGGTATGACCTAGCTCTGCCGCCGAACAGTACCCCAGAGGCCGTGCCCGCGTCAGCTCCGACCCTTAGTTCGGAGCCAACTGCGCCAATCGAGGACGGGTGGTTAGACACCCCCTCAGGGGCTGCAGTCTCAATGGCGATCGAGCCGAACACCAGCATAATCCTCTGCGCAGCCCGTGACTCCAAGGTGCTGGACTCTTTTTCTGACTCCAAACCGCCCGTGCCCCTGCCAATCGAACCCGATTGGGCGCCAATCATGGAATTCACCGCCGCGGATATCTTTCAGCACTCGCCCTTCGGCGACATTCTGAATTCACTAAGGTCTCTCTCTTTGTCAGGAGAGCCCTGGCCGGATTATGGCCAACAGGATTGGGATGCGGAAGACGAAGAAATTTGACGCCCACCCACCACCCACTTCGTAGCCACTATCGATGATTTAATCGACATGCTCGACTTCGACTCCGAAGACATCGACGGTATGGACGACGATGTCGGAGACGAACATGAACCACCACCTATAGGGCACTGGAAAGCCACCTCGTCATATGACATATACATGGTGGATACACCCAAAGAAGGCAATGGCGACGGGATAGCGGAGGATGACCCCTCCAAGAAGCAACCCAAACACCGACGTCAGCGGCGCCGCTCTAAGTCCCGCCAAAGCAAAAGTGGTGATACCGGCACAGGAAATAATAACACTCTGGATAGTGCCGAAGACAACAACAAACTCCTCCAGCAAGATTTAGAGTAGGAGAATGAAGGAGCCAGCTCTCCTGAGAGAGTGGCAGACGGAGAGGAGGAGGATGACAATTACATCCCCCCCCCCCTCCGAAGACGAGGCAAGCCTCGGCGACGATGAATTCGCCGTCCCAGAGGATCCCGTCGAATAAGAGCGCTTCAAGCGCCGGCTTATGGCCACGGCAAATAGCCTAAAGAAAAAGCAGCAGCAGCTTCAAGCTGATCAAGATCTGCTAGCTGACAAATGGACTGAAGTCCTCGCGGCCGAGGAATATAAACTCGAGCGCCCCTCCAAGAGTTACCCAAGGCACAGGTTACTACCCCGACTGGAGGAAGAAGTGTATGATACGGCTGATCAGCCACCTCGTGGCCGTGATAGAGAGGCATTCCAGCCAAAAGCTCAGCCTCCACCCCAACGCCATTCAAATAAAAAGGCATGGGGAGATATGCCAGACCTGCGAGACATATTGGAGGACAAGGCAAAGCATTCAAGATCGATCTATGGATCACGAGGGTGCACCACTCTGCGAGACGACAAACGTCACGCCGGATACAGTAAAAGCAAATCCGTCCGGGCCGAACACAGCGGGCAAGACCCATTCGAGCTGCGTCGAGATATAGCCCAATACAGAGGCGCCGCACACCCCTTATGCTTCACAGACGAAGTAATGGAACATCAATTCCCAGAAGGTTTCAAACCTGTAAATATTGAATCATATGATGGCACAACAGATCCCGCAGTATGGATTGAGGACTTCCTCCTCCACATCCACATGGCCCGCGGTGATGACTTACACGCCATCAAATACCTCTCACTAAAGCTCAAAGGACTAGCGCGGCATTGGCTTAACAGCTTGCCAGCGGACTCCATTTGCTGTTGGGAAGATCTGGAAGCCGCATTCCTCGACAAGTTTCAGGGCACCTATGTGTGACCACCAGACGCCGATGACTTAAGCCACATAATTCAGCAGCCAGAAGAGTCGGCCAGGCAATTCTGGACTCGGTTTCTTACAAAGAAAAATCAAATCGTCGACTATCTGGATGCGAAGGCCTTAGCGGCTTTCAAGCACAACATCCGAGACGAGTGGCTAGCCCGGCACCTTGGTCAGGAAAAGCCGAAATCTATGGCAGCTCTCATGACGCTCATGACCCGCTTTTGTGCGGGAGAAGACGGCTGGCTGGCTCGCAGTAATAACATATCAAAGAACCATGGTACCTCAGATACCAAGGACGTCAATAGTAGGTCACGTCGCAACAAGCATAAGCGCCGCATTAACAGCGAAAATACTGAGGATACGGCAGTCAACGCCGAATTCAAACCCGGTCAGCGGAAAAAGCCATTCAAACAAAGTACGCCGGGTCTGTCCAGCTTGGACCATATACTCGATCGCTCGTGTCAAATACACGACACCCCAGACAAGCCAGCCAATCACACCAACAGGGATTGTTGGGTGTTCAAGCAGGCCGGCAAGTTAATTGCCGAAAACAAGGACAAGGGGCCGCATAGCGATGACGAGGAGGAGCCCCGGCAGCCACACACTGGAGGACAGAAGAGGTTTCCCCCGCAAGTGCGGACGGTGAACATGATATACGCAACTCACATCCCCAAGAGGGAGCGGAAGCGTGCGCTCAGGGACGTATATGCGTTGGAGCCAGTCGCCCCAAAGTTCAACCCTTGGTCCTCCTGTCCGATCACCTTCGATCACAGGGACCACCCCACTAGTATCCGTCATGGCGGATTCGCTGCACTGGTCCTAGACCCAATCATCAACGGATTTCACCTCACTCGAGTCCTTATGGACGGCGGGAGCAACCTGAACCTGCTTTATCAGGACACAGTGTGCAAAATGGGTATAGACCCCTCAAGGATCAAACCCACCAAAACGACCTTTAAGGGCGTCATTCCAGGTGTAGAGGCCCATTGCACAGGCTCAATTACACTGGAAGTGGTCTTCGGATCCCCGGATAACTTCCGAAGCGAAGAGTTAATCTTCGATATAGTCCCGTTCCGCAGTGGTTATCATGCGCTGCTCGGGCGAACCGCATTTGCTAGATTCAATGCGGTACCGCATTATGCATACCTCAAGCTCAAGATGCCAGGACCTTGCGGAGTTATTACAGTCAATGGAAACACAGAGCGCTCTCTCCGAACAGAGGAGCACACCGCGGCCCTCGCAGCAGAAGCGCAAAGCAGCCTCTCAAGGCAATCAGCCAGTTCGGCGCTTCATAGCCCGGACACCTTCAAGCGCGCTCGGGGCAATCGGCAAATAGACCGCCTGGCGCGATCTGAGCTCGCGTAGCAATACGGCGGCCACCCCAATCCCAGCCCAGCGGTGAAACTCGTGTCGCACGTACATAATTATGCATTAAAAATACCATGGGCATAGGTGGGGAGGGGGGCACAACTGCGGCACGCCCCAAAACGCGGCCTAAACCGCACTAGGGGCTTCCCGTTTG
The DNA here is from genome assembly GCF_056163025.1 of Triticum urartu. Taxonomy (NCBI): domain Eukaryota; kingdom Viridiplantae; phylum Streptophyta; class Magnoliopsida; order Poales; family Poaceae; genus Triticum; species Triticum urartu. The sequence goes on along the minus strand of NC_141874.1, from coordinate 173,176,096 downwards.
GTTATTTTTCTTTTTCTTTCAGGACCTTAATCTCTGGAAACACTGCCCGGCAGCACTATTGCCGAACACATGATGCAGCAACCAAGGAGGCAGACAGCTACGTTATATCACGGAATTCCCAGGTTGATTACAGTAACGAGTGAAATATTCAATTTAATATCATTCCTCAGCTTGCCCTTGGAAGGGACATAGTCCTACTCTTTGCTTATCGCACTATCTGTATCACTCTGCTTTAACGCAATTTTTTAATAAACAATGCATGACATTACGACTATTATTGCATTCTTGTTATATATATGTGTGTGTGTGTTCATTAATGACGCCTTGCAACCGTACACTATGGTACGGCCAATACACTAGGGGCTTACGTACCCCACAATGCGGTGTGAAAAGTCCGAACACTTTCACAAGTGCGGCACCCCGAACTTATAGCATTATATGCATCAGCTCCGAATCATGTCTTTGGTCAAATGTTGGGTTTTCCCGGCTCCTATGTTTTGGTACCTTACGTTCCGCTCTATTGGCTAAGGTAGCGCTAGGAGAACTACTGCGATTGTGCCCCGGTTCTGCTGGGTTCAGCACCTCAGTAGAGAAAGCTAAAACTGACTGTCATGATAAGGCGAGATACTGGTCGCTGTTCGGCGAGGTTTTTCGAGTCCCTAAAGACTTATGCCGCTTAGGGCGAGGGGTCGGCCCTGTCCGGCTTACAGCGTGTATCGCGCCCCGAATTCGGCCTTCCGAATACCAGGGGCTTAGCCGAAATTTAAAAATATAGAATTCTATGGCTAAGTGAGAGTGATAAAGCATTATTAGTCCGGTTGCCTTGTTCGTTGTGCTGAGCACCTCCCTCGAAGGACCCAAATATGGGAACAAGAGTGCTCAGGTTTATCCCGAACACCCCAGCACTCATGGCAAGGGGGCAGAAGCCGAGGACTAGCCATCTCTCAGATTGGATAAACAGCCAAACAGAAGGTAATATTTTAAATTCAAACAAGCGTTGCATAGCGCATATGAAACATGTTTTCATAAATACAAGATAAAACGAGCAAGTTTACTCAAATATTACATCTTTTGAACACTCGTCCGCGATGAGACGGGCACCCGATAGAACACCCTCGTAGTACATCTCGGGGTGGCGGTGCTCCTTGCCCTCTAGCGGCCCCTCCTTGATCAGCTTCATGGCGTCTAGCTTGACCCACTACAATTTCACACGGGCGAAAGCCCGGCGTGCACCTTCAATGCAGACAGATCGCTTGACGACCTCCAGCCGCGGGCAGGCATCCAAAAGCCACCTCACCATGCTGAAGAAGCTGTTCGGAAGGGCGTTGCCAGGCCACAGCCAAACTATAAAGCTCTTCATGGCCTGATCGGCCGCCTTATGTAGCTCGACCATCTGCCTCAGCTGGTCGCTCATTGGCACCGGATGTTCGTCCTCAGCATACTGAGACCAGAACAGCTTCTGCGTCGAGCTTCCGTCCTCGGCCTGGTAAAATTGTGTGGCATCGGACACACTGCGGGGCAAATCTGCGAATGCTCTTGAAGAGCTCCGCATCCGGGTAAGTAATCGGTAATTTACTTTTACATGCTTGCTTTGCATATAGAAAGCCTTACCCGCCACTATCTTCTTCATCGCGTCGATCTCTTGGAGGGCCTTTTGGGCTTCGGCCTTGGCACTTTTTACACTCTCGTGGGCCGCGGCAAGCTCAGACTCCCGCGTCTTTGAGTCAAGCTCCAACACCTCGTGCTTCGCCACGAGAGCCTGGAGCTCTTGCTGCACCTCGCCCACCCGAGCCTCGTGCTTCTCTCGCTCGGTGCGCTCCTTGGCCGCTTTATCTTTGGCCTTGGTCAGTGCTTGCTTCAGGGTCGCCACCTCGGTCGTGGCCCCTGGCAAACATACAATGATCCTGTCATTTTGCAATCGCGTCCTTTTTTATATATACATTTCTATAGACAGGGTATTACTTACCCTTGTTCTCCTCGAGCTGCCTCTTGACAAGGCCGAGCTCTTTCCTGGACCCCTCGAGGTCCTGCTTCAGTACGGCGACCTCCGCAGTCAGTGCGGCGGACGCCAGCAGCGAAGCCTGCATATGCATATTGACACACTTATATTAGACTCCTGCGATATTATTTGATCCTTTGTTCGGCTTTTATTTGTGAACACCGAACAAAGCATCAAGGGCTACTGTCTATGCGGTAATATTTCTACTACATTTTAAAACACTTACCTCGAAGCCTGTTAGAAGGCTGGCACAGGCTTCAATCAATCTGCTCTTGGCGGACTGAACCTTCTGGATCACCGCACTCATGATAGTGCGGTGCTCCTCGTCGATGGAAGCGCTGCGAAGCGCTTCCAGCAGATTGTCCGATGCCTCTGGATGGACAGAGGTCACCGGCACAGGCGTCTTGCCCCTCTTAGAAGGAGGCCGCCTGCCCGAGCTCGGAACCGCTGGAGGGTCCGGCGCGGTGTTCAGCTGAGGGCCGAACTCGGAGCTCTCGGGGGCCCCGTCCCCGCGGCTCCCGGAGTCCAGAAGGTCGCCTTGAGGCGCCTCCAGACTGTCTCCCCTTGACCCGGTGCCTCTTGAGACAGCACCTCGGCGTTGTCAGCAGGATGAGGGGAGGTGGCGGTCGGGACTGGATCGCTATCCATGTCCGACGAGCCCAGGGAGCCGTCCGATGATACATTGATGCTGGTTCGCGGCGGCCTGCATAATCATGTTCGGCGTTAGGGGAAGTAGTGCGACAAAAGAATGCTATGAGTTACTCTGGTATCCGAACACTTACGATCTCCTCGGGGGCTTGGCCCTGGGCAAACACTCGTCTTCTCCTTCGTCGACGGCGGTGGAACTGTCCAGAAGGAGAGTCCTTCCCTTATTGGACCCTCCGGCCTGCCCAGTTGGGGCGGCCTTCCTTTTCCTGTCTCCCCCAGTCGGTGGGGGAGCATCTTCTTCTTCTTCCTCGTCTTCGGGGGAAGAATGTGCCGCAGAGTTATCGGACGATGAGTCCGATAACACCTGGCATCGGGAACTCTTTCGGGCTCCCTTGGCCTTCTTGGTCTTCTCCGGCACCCTGTAAGGAGCCGGAGCCAGCATCTCCATCAGGAGAGCGCTCGCAGTGTCTTCGGGCAAAGGGACTAGACAGTTAATCTGCCCCGACATCTCCACCCAGTCCTATCAAAGGCATGGAGATTAGACCCCGCGCATAATTAAGCTAGGGAAAATAAATGTCCTATGGGACGTATTGAACTCACCGAACGCGCTAGACGCTTTGCGCTTAGTCCGCGGTCCTCAGCGAGAGAAGGGGGGACCTCGGCGCCCTTGAACAGCACCTTCCAGACGTCCTTGTGCGTCGTATCGAAGAGCTCGCTCAAAGTCTGGTGCTGGGCCGGGTTGAACTCACACAAGATAAAATCTCGTTGTTGACACGGGAGGATCCGGCGAATGAGCATAACTTGGACTATGTTGACGAGCTTGAGCTTCTTGCTCGCCATACTCCGGATACATTTCTGGAGTCCATCCAGCTCCACTGATGAACCCCACGACAAGCCCTTCTCTTTCCAGGAAGTGAGCCGTGTTTGGAATCCGGATCGAAACTTAGGGGCTGCCGCCCATTTGGCGTCGCGCGGCTTGGTGATGTAGAACCACGCCGATTGCCATCCCTTTATTGTCTCCATGAAGGAGCCTTCGAGCCATATGACGTTGGGCATCTTGCCCACCATGGCTCCACCGCATTGTGCTTGTTGGCCTCATACTACCTTCGGCTTGATATTGAAGGTCTTTAACCACAGGCCGAAGTGGGGCCGAATGCAGAGGAAAGCCTCACACACGACGATGAACACCGAAATGTTGAGAATGAAGTTCGGGGCCAGATCATGAAAGTCCAGCCCATAGTAGAACATGAGACCACGGACGAATGGATGGAGGGGAAACCCTAGTCCGTGGAGGAAGTGGTGAAGGAAAACTACCCTCTCATGAGGTTCCGGGGTAGGGACGATCTGCCCCACAGCGGGCAGCCGATGCGCGATGTTCGCGGCTAAGTATCCGGCTCCGCGCAGCTTTTTGATGTCTCCCTCTGTGACGGAGGAGACCATCCACCTGCCTCCCGCTCTGGACATGATTGGAGAAGGTCGAGGTGGGAAGTGCGGACTTGGGCGCTAGAGCTCGAGTGTGCGAGAACGGATGGGTAAGGGAGGAAGAAGGCGTGGCTAGAAAGGTGAATCCTTATCCCTTTATATGGGCGGACGAAACTAAGCGTCCCCACTTGCCTGGTAAAACTCGCTTATCCCCCAAGCGCCGCAATTGATGGCGCGGTTGGGTTACCCATGCCCGTATTGATGAGAATCCCGTAATAAGGGGACACGATCTCTGCTTTGACAAGACGTGTCGAAAAACTACCTCGCGTTATGTGCGGGGCTGGTTAAAGGAAATGGTTCGAATAATCACCAGGCCATGACATAACGTCATGCTGCCAAAACAAGCCAGCAAATTAGATCTGCGGAAATATTATTCTCTCTACGATGGAATGTGGAACTTATTTTGCAGGGTCGGACACTATCCTCGTATTCAAATTCTTCAGTGATGTATTTGGAGAAGGAACCCGCCTTGCAATGCCGAAGACAATACCGCGCGCCGGACTCATCGTCATTGAAGCCTGCTCAGGGGCTACTGAGGGAGTCCTGGATTAGGGGGTCTCCGGACAGCCAGACTATCTCCATTGGCCGGACTGTTAGACTATGAAGATACAAGATTGAAGACTTCGTCTCATGTCCGGATGGGACTCTACTTGGCGTGGAAGGAAAGCTAGGCAATACGGATATGGATATCTCCTCCTTTGTAACCAACCTTGTGTAACCCTAACCCTCTCCGGTGTCTATATAAACCGAAGGGTTTTAGTCCGTAGGACAACAATCACAACATACAATCATACCATAGGCTAGCTTCTAGGGTTTAGCCTCTCTAATCTCGTGGTAGATCTACTCTTGTATTACCCATATCATCAATATTAATCAAGCATGACGTAGGGTTTTACCTCCATAAAGAGGGCCTGAACCTGGGTAAAACATCGTGTCCCCTGCCTCCTATTACCATCCAGCCTAGACACACAGTTTGGGACCCCCTACCCAAGATCTGCCGGTTTTGACACCGACAGCCGCAGCGAGGGAGCCGAACGGAGGCGGGCGATGGGAGTCTGCAGGGGCGACGTGCTCGAGGATAGGGAGATTGGGGATGGGGAACGAGGTGGCGGCGCTCGCTCCTCTCTGCCTGTGGGTGCGGCGCAGGAGGAGGACGAAGGGAGAAGAGATGGATCAGGAGAGGGCGAGGGGATCAGGAGGTTGCTGCGTGAGGGAGAACGAGAGGGAGAGGGGAATCAGTCGTGCTAGGGAGGGGTCGGCCTAGGGTTCGGGAGGGAGTGGGCCGGCTGAATGTCATGCCCAAGAGGCTAGCGGTGGAAGTGGGCCTAGGGAGAGGATGGCCTAGGTGGGCCGGCTTGGCTGGCTCCTCTCTCCTCTCTTCTCTTATTCTTTTCAAAACAAAAAATAAAGAGAAAGAAAAGGTTAGAGAAAGAGTTTGAGCACGGGGATAATTTTCCCAGATTCACAAAATTGTGCACGACCCAAGAAAAATACATTTGGCACCGCTTGGAAGGATTGCATTCGAACATAATTTGAATGTGATTCAAATAAGTTCGAATTAGGAAAACATTTTTGGAGAGTCCAATAATGTTCGGAATTTTGGTGGAGCTCGGGAAAGTGACGAAAGGATTTATGGGAAAAGTTTGAGGTCAAGTAAATTGAGATAGAAAAGGCATGGAATTTGTTTTGCAAGTATGTTAAGGTGATTCCAAAATAGTGGAATATTTATTATAGCTCCCTAATATTGGGAGGATAAGTTATAAAGAGAAGTCACCCTTCCCTCGATTTAAATGGATCAAAGATCCATACAATTTATTTAAAAGAGTTTTGAAACGGTTGCAATATTAATGGCATGATGACATGATGCAATGCAAAAAGATGACATGATGAAAGCAACAAACAAACGAAACACATGACAACAACGAAAAAACATGGAAGCCATCTGGAGCGTCGGTCTCGGGGCATCACAACATTCCACCACTACGAGAGGATCTCGTCCCGAGATCTAGGATGGCATCGGAGAGATAGCGGAAGAGGAAGAGGTAAAACAAAGTTGCTTCTTGACAAAATAGTGAAACCAAAGAACCTTGCGAGGTTGAAAAAATTGAAAGAAAGAATACAACGAGGATGAACAAAGTTGAAAATACTCCATTATATAAGAGAAACAAGGGACCTTACTAGAACCTTGTAGGATGAAAGACATAAGAAAAGTGTTACAATGGGCAAGAGGTTGATGCAAGCACTCCGATAGAAACGAGATGTACAAGGAACGATAAAGGTCAATTAAGACAACACTCCGGTTGGAAATGGAAGGTAAAGAATATGAGCTTGGCAAAATGAAAGCACTTGGATGAGAGTCCGGTTAGAGGAGGAATGATAGTCACAACACTCCAGTTAAACAAGATAGAGAAGGAATAAGAATGATATAATTTGGGCAGCACTCCGACTGTAAATGGAAGGAGTTAGAATCATGAACTTGACAAGATGAGAGGATACTTGAAAAGAGGACACGACACTCTGGTTGAATGGATAAGCAAAGGAAAGAACATGATATTTGACAAAAATGGGATGATGGGTTGAAGCGTGCAACATCACAATACCTCCGGAACAAAAGATAGAACGGACTGAAAGTAACGAAGAAGAAAACAACATCTTCTACCTCGAATGAGTTTGAAAACATCCTTCCATAGAGGATTGGACGGAGTTGTTGGGAAATGAACAACAACGGTAAGAATAAGCTTGTTGTGGGCTTATAGAATCAGCTCAAAACTTAGAGGTGAAAACATGCCACTACGGAAAACAATTGATTGCTTGAGAGCAACACGAAGATGAAAACTCTTTTGCTAAGAAGAGAAGGAGAAACTTCGATCATTGACAAACACCAAGATAGCAGCATTCCCAATGGAAGGCTTTAGGTAAAATTTTCCAAGATAGCACCATAACGAGATTGATGGATTTAAAATACCTCATTATTGACAACATGTGAATCATGAAACACGAACTCAAATTGTCAAGAATGACATAACACCACCTCAACTGATACGGTAGAAAGAATTGCACTTTGAAATGCAAGATGAAGAATACTTGAGCTCCTCTGAAAACAATCTCGATGAACACTTCGAGAAGGAATTAAATCCTTGATGGACCACCATGTAGAGCCTCCATGAAGAACTCCGGTAATAAAAGAATGATCAAACGAAATGAAGGATGAAAAGAATAAGGTTGAAGCCTTGCAATGATTAGATGGATCTTCGTGATGATGAGAGCTTGTAACTCCGGGAAAAGAAAAGATGAACCAATTGAAACCGAGAATTTGATGAACCTCCGGAATAAGCTTGAATTCACTCGATGAAACAAGAATAAGAATTACATTATGCTTATCCTTCACCAATTTAAATTGATGACATGCAACGGATTTGGCATACTACTTATTCTCGTGGAAAGGATTAAGATAGATATAGCACAAACTTAGGAAGGTCTTCAACAAACCACTGGTAGGATTTGGAAACAACAAACGAATTGATATGATAACCAAGGAAGAGAACTCTTGAACGAACCACCGTAAGAATTGAAAATGAATGAAGAAAAGATAAAGGAACACCGGGAAGAATTAGAGAACGAGTGAAAATACTTGAGAGAATTTAGATACATAAGAACAAAGAGATCACGAGCTGATTAGAGAATATTTGAATGATGCACCGGTAAGATTTGGAGAATGAGAGTTCAAAGCTGAGAATGAATAAACCCGAAATTATGGCCTCCGGAGAACCCAAACTGAAAAGACGCCTGAATTGCTCTAGATGGGTGAAAAGAATTTTCACAATCAAAAATAATTATGATAGGATGGTAGCAAGCTTGAACTACGCATCTCCAAGAGAACGGATAAGATTTGGAGGAAAAACTCTTCTTTGGTCTTCAAAATCCAAGAATGACGACAAGAAACACCACCATGAATTTTTGAGACACTCCGGAATAATAATGTAGAATATAAAGGTTGTATCAACAATGAAAAGAATTTGAAAGATCTTAGAGAAATACATATGACTGATGACAATTCATTCTTACGTCAAACTTTGAGAGAATTTGAGGATAGCTCCGGGAAAAATTAGAAGAGTCAGGTAAGATCCTGGAAAAGGCATGTGGGTTAGGGCCCACTCAAAAGGAAACACCGTTGAACGATTTAAGAGAGAGATTGTGCTAGATGAATTTAATGGCTTGAATGAGATAACAACCTCGAAATAGGTTGACCGGATCTAGGAATGGAAACTTGAATCTTCTGGGATATCTTTAGCACTCCAGAACAAATGAATAGTGAGAGGTGGATGATTAAGAGATGCATCGACATGAGAAGGCATTTGGAACGAGAAAAGGATATGATCGACAAAGCTTGAATTGAATCCACCGGAGAAGAAAAGAGAATGAAGAATGATAACTTGAAGCTCCGTTAGTATCTTTATGAGAATCACCGGATAAGAACATTGACGGAAAAGAATGAAGAGGCTTCCGTCAATAAAATGGATAGTTGATTAAGAAATCTGAGTCCTCGAAGAAAAAGGGATGGGAGGGCGGGAAAACAAAGACAACTTGAGACATATGAACCAAACACCAATGAGAAAACTGAGATTGAATCTTGCAAATGGGAAAAATGGTAGGATCTTCTTGAAGAGAATCGCACCGGTTGTAAATAGAATTGACACGACAATCTCGATAAATAAGAAGGGTTAGTATTCACATATAAATATGAGAACACCACTTAGGAAAGGTATGGAATCGACACTTGACATTGAAGCAACTCGAATACCACGACTGAAAACAAAACAAAGATTGGCTTGCAGAATAAACCGGAAACAAACATATGATAGATCCCATATCGTATCATGTGTATGTTGGAAAGATATCATACGAGATACTTGAATTACCACTTATAAACTCCCGAAACTTTCTGGTTATGCAATCAGGTGTTGGGGATACAGGGAAGCATAATATCTCACCCAAACTAACAATTCCTACATCCAGCTGTATCCATCCTTCAACACATAACCAAGAAACCTTCAGAAATCGTGTACCTCAACCTTCAAAAAGCATCCGTTATACAAGTTATGGCAATAATCCCGAACTCCCGCCCCAGTACTGGGTGGCGTCGAGGTTATCTCACCAACAACTGCATAGAAGATATTTTCGATGTCGGCGAAACTCAGGTATTCCAGAACTGCAATGATAAAATTGTGACGACAACACCTCGGAGCTCAACTCCCCGGGACATTGCCACAACCCTTAAATGTCAGGAGGCACCAAGAACAATGTTCTCATCACAAGACTATCGAAACGATTCCAAGATACCCGGGTGATCCTAAATATTTTTTGTGAAATTTGAGGAGAGGGAGGTCAAAACTTCTACGTCTCGAGGCCTCACCAGAGCGACGAAGGGACTGGGGAGTAAAAAGAATCCAACTCTCCGATATATATAATCTAAGACTCAAAACATTTTGTTCTAGACTCAACAACGTCAACGATTCGATCAAGCAGGGGGCTCCTAAGTCGGGGAGGGCTCTGATTACCAACTTGTAACACCCACAATGCGGCTATATCTCCCACGTGTCGGGGCACGACTTAGAGGCATAGCCACATGGTAGGCTTGTCACAAGAGGGGTAATCTTCACACATCCCATGTACTGAATAAGAAAGGGATAAAGAGTTCGCTTACAATCGCCACTTCACACAGATACAAGTTAAACATACATCATCCAGAATACAATCAAAGAAGAGGACAATGCAGAGATAAAGAGGTTGGTCAGCAAGGTCAGGTTGCTAGCCCATGCCGAGATCTCGATAGTCGAGATTATGGCGATTGCAATAAAGAGGTTTGTCCAACCTCTTCAATCTAGAGTAACCCCTTTATGGTGTTACAATAGAGAAGACGATGCATCCCTCTACAGACGGAAGGGTCCAGATACTCCAGCTGAACTGGCATCAATCATGGCCGATCTGTATAAGGGAGAGAAGGAAGAGTTTCTCCGGTTAAACTGTCGGGAGGGTTATTCCATGTACACCCCCATTGAATGGGTAAGATTTCGATCGTCTATATTTATTTTATTGCCTTACAGACACTAATCAATTTTGCCCTTCGTTACCACCAACGGTCAGGGAGGAAGATGACCGAGGACGTCCATTGTCCCGCTCCCCAGCTGGAGGATCATAATCGTGATAAAGATCCTGGCTTTTGTGAGGATCCGAACATATATGTAGAGTTTGACGACAGGGTATTTTATCAATCGAGTCTTGACGGTTTGGAGGTGGCCATTACCGCTGACTACCCCCGCCTCTATCCCTTCTACATTGTGAGTATCAGGAGGGTCCTTAAAAGGAAATCCTTATATGCCTTTCTATCTCTCACACTGATCCGGATTTTAATTGGATCGGCGCTCTAGGGACCATATTCCCTCAAGGGCGGCCCCTAGGCAAAGCCGTCTTTCAAAGCGAAAAGGGATCGAGAGTGCTGCGGAGACCTCACAGCCTTCCAAGAGGTACGTGTGCTCTAATACATGCCTAGGCATGAGTCCGGATTTGTGAAAAGTCTCCTTTTATCCTTGACATCAGGAGGAGTACGCGGCGGACGGTTGAAAAACACCCGATTAGCCGAATGTCCGCTGATCCGGCCAGACTCATCAACTAGGACGCGAGCCGATGCAACGCCAGTTCCACCTCCTCAAGCAGATTTGGATGACATATCCGTCACAAATTCCGAGGTGGAAAGCATGATGAATAGCCGTTGATTGAAAGAGGCTATGCGGGCTCCGGCATTTTCCGAACAAGAGTTTACCGCACTCAGTTCGGTGGATGCTTATCTCTGAGCCGCTCAAGACGGACTTGCCGGAGTCATTCAGCTGTTCTCAGAGGACATACAGGTAAAAGTTTATGCAATTTTTGATAGTCATGTGCCAGTAGCTCCGGAGACTTGAAGCGGTGAGTTTTAAGCCGATTTAAGGATCATTACCACCCGCAGTTTCTCAAAGAGAAAAATACCGCGCTGTCCCACGAGCTAGAAGCAAATCAGACACAGTTAAATGTTGTCACCGCCGAGCTGGAGGAAATGAAAAAGGGCACAACGAGTGTGTCCGGGAAGAATAAACATGATGGGGAAAAAGACAAATTATCCGAAGAGATAGAGAGCTTAAAGGCTCAGTTATCGGCCGCTCAGAAGGAAAATGAGAAGCTGAAAGGCGGCATGTTCGGTATGTCTTCCTCTCTTATTTAGAACCATCCTAGGTGCTTATGTGCAATCCCTTAATTCAATATGTCATGACTCTGTTGCCACAGGCCTTTTGACTAGTCTACCAAAGGAAGAAGTATCCGGGTTTCAAGGCGACGTGCTGAAGGAACTGTCCGTGGTACTTGCTCGGGCCCGGAAAGCCATGAAAAGTATGGTGAAGGCTTTATGGACATCTGATACCCCTCCGGAAAGTATGGAGGGTCTGGCAGACCTGTTCAAAGGTGCACGACGCCGGTTCGAGATATGGAAGACATCTGCCTGCCGCGAAGGCGCACGAGAAGCCTGGACTATGGTGAAGACACGCTTCACTAAACTGGACCCAAATCATATGGCCCGAGTAGGACCATAGGGACCAGATGGGAAAGAGATTCCAGTGAAGTTGGTTTATGACCAAGTAATGATAGCTACGAAGTACTTGCAGGAAGACTGTAAGTTAGACAGTCTTATATATGGAGTAGGTAAGGAATAGGGGTTTGTATTAGTCAACATGTACCTTTTATCAGAACATGTGAAAATTTTGTCATCGCGGGCCTTTGGCTTTTGTCCTCCGAACAAAAACTGGTGGAGTGTTTCCGGATACTTTTTCTTGAAATGAAAGAAGTATGTATTATATCCGGAAACCAAGCAACCCGGTCATTATGCTCCAACAAACAAAAATTGAGTTCGGAATGTATGTTATATTACACATGTAAGAAACATCTTCCAAGAAAAATAGTTCTGTTAAGGGTTCCTTTCCTTGGGTCGGCATACTATGCGTACACGTGCCGCGGTGTGCGATCCGTAATACGGAAAAACTATCTTGCAGTGTTTTAAAGTAGTTGCAATACTGCAACAATCTGTCGTTTTGATTGCCGACCAATTATTCCCTTAAGAACGCTAGATTTTGGCTTCACCCGTCTAAGGTACATGTCTGGATAACCCGGTTGTAATAATCGTAGAGGTGCTCCCTTTATGCCCTAGACGAACAATCAGGAACATAGGTCATAAGCACAGGAGCGAGGCAACCCAGCTTGGCAGAAACTTAAGTCATAGAGGTGCATATAATGGTAAAAAGGATGTATATCAGCAAACAACACATGTATTGTGAGCTCTAGGCTCAGGATAATGATAAGCTTCTATTTACAGAAGCCCCCAGTCATGGAGGGGTGTGTACATTTAAGAATGTGTACCCCTCAAGTGTTCGGCTTATCCAAACATGTCATGGAAATCATACAAAGACGAGAAAATGAAAAATAGATAAAGAGAAGAAAGAAAAAGAGAACGAAAAGAAGTATGGCCAAACTTATGCGTAGAATCTTCGGAGCCGAGCAGCGTTCCACGGGTTTGGCTCTAAGCGATTGTCCGATGCATTGCGAAGGTGGTAGGCTCCTCCAGTGAGAACTTCATCTATAATGAAGGGACCTTCCCATTTTGGTTTGAGCTTATCCTTTTTCTTCTCTGGGAGGCGTAAAACGAGCTCACCGACGGTATAAGTCTTTGCCCGCACTTCTCTGCTTTAGTATCGCCGAGCCTGTTATTGATAGAATGCGGAACGGGCTTTTGCAACATTGCGCTCCTCCTCCAGGCCATCCAAGTCATCCTGCCAATCGAGCTCGACCTCTCTCTCTCTCTCTCTCTCTCTCTTCACACATGCGCACTCTAGGTGAGTCATGAATAATGTCGCAGGGCAAGACAACCTCTGCGCCGTACACCATGAATAAAGGTGTGTATCCAGTCATGCGATTGGGCGTGGTCCACAGCCCCCAGAGTACAGAATCGAGTTCCTCGACCCAGTTTTTATCCGACTCCCTTAGGGATCACACTAGTCTGGATTTGATGCCACTCATTATCTGGCCATTAGCCCGTTCGACCTGACCGTTTGTTTGAGGGTGATATACGGAGGTGTAGTCGGGCTTAATGCCCAGATTAGCACATCAATTTTTCACCTCATCTGCTATGAAGTTAGAGCCATTGTTAGTGATAATGCTATGCAGGACACCATAACGGTGTACAACGCCGGATATAAAGTCGATCACTAGCCCAGCTTTAGCTACTTTTACTGGTTTGGCCTCTATCCACTTAGTGAATTTATCCACCATGAGTAGCAGATATTATTCTTATGGCTCCCCCTTTAAGGGGTCAGACTATATCTAGCCCCCAGACCACAGAAGGCCAGGTAATGGGAATTGTTCTTAGGGCGGTGAGTGGCATATGACTTTGATTGGCGAACGGCTGGCACCCGACACAACATTGTACGAGTGCTTGCGCATCTGCTCGGGCCGTGGGCCAAAGAAAACTTATACAGAAGGCCTTGCTCACGAGGGCCCAGGCTGCGGCATGATGGCCGCCAAGGCCAGCATGTATTTTGGCCAAGAGTTGTCATCCCTCCTCTTCGGAGATACATCTTTGAAGAACTCCAGTGGTACTTTTCTTGTAGAGTTCTCCTTCATGAACTTTGTAGGCTTTCGAGCATCAGACTATGCGACGGGCCTCATTCTGGTCATCAGGGAGCTCCCGCCTATTAAGGTAGGCTAGGAAGGGTTCGGTCCATGGAGTGATGATGGCCATGATTAAATGGGCGGAAGGTGTCATTTCGGTGTCCGAGCCCCCGATGATATCACACTTGTGTTCGGCAACCAGGGGTATGCTCGGCTCCGGATTAGTGTTGCCGCTCTCGTCTTGCTATACCATGGATGGCTTGAAGAGCCTTTCCACAAAGGTGTTAGGTGGGACGGGGTCACGTTTAGCGCCCATTCGAGCAAGGATGTTTGCTGACTGATTATTTTCTCGAGCAACATGATGAAACTCGAGCCCCTCAAACCGAGCTGATATTTGGAGTATGGCATTGCGGTATGCCGCCATTTTTGGATCTTTTGCATCAAAATCTCCATTTATTTGGGATATCACGAGGTTCGAATCCCCACGTACCTCGAGGCATTATATGCCCATGGAAACGGCCATTCGAGGACCATGCAATAGGGCCTCATATTCAGCCGCATTGTTGGAATTTGTATACATGATTTGTAATATGTAACGGAATGTGTCCCATGTGGGGGATGTTAGGATCACACCGGCCCCCAATCCGGCTAACATTTTAGAGCCGTCGAAGTACATTACCTAGTTAGAGTATGTGTTGTAATCCTTGGGGAGTTCGGCTTTTGTCCATTTGGCGACAAAGTCGGCCAACACCTGAGATTTAATAGCTCGACATGGCTTGTATGTTATTTCAAATGGTAAGAGGCCGATGGCCCATTTGGCGATGCGGACGGTGGCGTCCCGATTGTTTATGATGTCATTGAGTGGTACTTCAGGAGCCACCGTGATCGAACACTCTTGAAAGTAGTGCCGCAACTTTCAGGATGCCATGAAGACCGCATACGCTATCTTTTGATAATGTGGGTATTGAGATTTGCATAGTGTTAGAACAGCCGATACATAGTACACCGGTTTCTGGAGTGGGAATTTATGTCCCTCCTTGTCGGCGTCAAAACCGGCGGATCTCGGGTAGGGGGTCCCGAACTGTGCATCTAGGACGGATGGTAACAGGAGGCAGGGAACACTTTGTTTTACCCAGGTTCGGGCCCTCTTGATGGAGGTAATACCCTACTCCTGCTTGATTAATATTGATGATATGGGTAGTACAAGAGTAGATCTACCACGAAATCAAGGAGGCTAAACCCTAGAAGCTAGCCTATGGTATGATTGTTGTGTATGGAGTTGATCGCCTACGGACTACAACCCTCCAATTTATATAGACACCGGATAGGGTTAGGGTTACACAGAGTCGGTTACAATGGTAGGAGATCTTAAATATCCGCATCTCCAAGCTTGCCTTCCACGCCAAGGAAAGTCCCATCCGGACACGGGACGAAGTCTTAAATCTTGTATCTTCATAGTCCAGGAGTTCGGCTGAAGGTATAGTCCGGCTACCCGAACACCCCCTAATCCAGGACTCCCTCAGTAGCCCCTGAACCAGGCTTCAATGACGACAAGTCTGGCGCGCAAATTGTCTTCGGCATTGCAAGGCGGGTTCCTCCTCCAAGTCCTTCATAGAAGATTTGTAAACACCAAGAGTAGTGTCCGGTTCTGCAAAATAAGTTTCCACATATTGCCATAGAGAGAATAATATTAACACAAATCAAATCTGCTGACGTATTCTGCAGTGCGCCATCACACTACAACCAAGTCCTTTACTCGAATCGTTTTTACTTTTCCACCTCAGCATGTTTTGCGAGGCGGTTTCCTTGGCACGTCTTGTCAAAGCAGAGATCATGTGCCCTTTTTACGGGATTCTCATCAATACGGACATGGGTAACCCAATCGTGCCTGTTAGCATGTTTTCTCGATTAAAGGCGAGTCCCAAACGGTTATGGGGAGGGCTCCTGGTATTCAACCTCTTATAAAGAGACCAAGGCCTTACTCCTTTTTCCAATCCCAAACGAGTTCGCCCATCGCCTCGAGTTCCAACACCCCAGGCTCCAGATTCCAGGTGCTTCGGACCTTTGACAATGTCCGGTTCCGACCTTCAAGGCCGATGGATGCCCTCCTCCGTCACGGAGGAGGACGTGCTAAAGTTGAGAGAGGCTAAGTTCTTGACCGCCAAAATTCCGCATAGGTTGCCTGCTGAAGGGCAGGCTATTCCCAGTCCCCAGCCCGATGAGAGCGTAGTGTTCATGTCTCACTTCCTTCGGGGGTTAGGCTTCCCGATGGATCCCTTCGTGAGGGGGCTGCTGTTTTACTACGGGCTGGAATTTCATGACTTAGCTCCGGAGTCCATCCTCCACATTTCCTCATTCATCGTTGTGTGCGAAGCGTTCCTCCGTGTTACTCCTCACTTCGGATTATGGCTCAAGACTTTTGGATTGGAGCCGAAGATGATCGAGGGGCGGCACACAGAGTGTGGAGGCACTGTCATAAGTAAGAATGTTGATGCTCCATGGCCCGAGGGATCCTTTCAAGAAGAGCTCAGCTTGTGGCAACGAGAATGGTTCTATATCACCGCTCCCAGGAGCGCCAAGTGGGCGGTGCCTCCTGCCTTTCGCTTGGGTCCCCCATCACAGCTAGCATCATGGGTCAACAAAGGATTAGATTGGGGTTTTCCCAAAGACGTGCCCCTGTTACAGGGCCGAATTAAGGATCTCTTGGAAGGAGAACTTAGTTTGGTCAAGGTGACGCAGGTCATGCTGATTCACCGAATATTGCCCGGCAAACGTCGCCCCTTCGCCTGTGGGAGTTTAATCCAGAGGGACCGCGAGCTTTCCAGAATTTTATGGGCGCAACGCCCGCGGAGATGTATAGAATGTTCTTCGGATCATAAGAGATGTGTCCGGATTTAACCGAGGACGCAGGCCTAAGCTGCCATCGCCCAGATACACAAGTAAGCAACCCTGTGCCCGGACCTTCTATCCGTATAATTTTCATAAACTTGCCCCTAAAAGAGCCGTCCTTTTAAACAGGAGTGGATAGCGAAGGCGAAGCTGATCAGGTGTCCGGCTCCCCTTCCTGAAACCAGGCCGGATCCTGTGTTGGTCAGGATGCTGGAGATAATGCCTTTGGAGGGGGAGGACAAGGAAGCTATGGCCTCCTCGAAGGAGGCTGCTCCGAAGGGAGGAACTGACAATTCCTCTCCTAAGGGGAAGAAGAGAGCCGCCTCTGACGACCCGGAAACCATAGCCTCAAAATGGGGGAGAAAATCCTCGTTAGAGGGTCCGACGCCAGGGAGTTCCTTGGCCGGACTACGCCCTCAAGGGGATCAGCCCTCCAGCGAGCCGTAAGTGGAGAAAAGATTTTCCTTTTGAGGGATGAGAGAAATCCTTGATTTTATATCTGAGAAGATTAACCGAAATTTTACCTTGTAGATCGGACCTCAGCCCTTCGCAGCAGAGCTTGTCTTCGGGGGATCTTCTTCCGAAGATGATGGAGAGCGGAACGCCTCCACCTGCCGTGCCGCCCAGCGAGGCGGGCAACCCTGAGGTGTCGTCGCGGAGGGTTTCTCCGAATCCGGCAGGGGCGGAAGATAGCTATGTGGCCCCCCGAGGCTCTCCGCGTCCAGCCTTCGAAAGAGGCCATAGGACAAGTCCGGCACCGTCTGGTGCTCGGCCGGAGGAACTAAAGATTCTGCTGGGGCGAGCTTCTATCTCAGAAGAGCACCGTGCATTGATGGGCACGGTGATTGAAAGGATTTCATCTGCAGAAAGCGGATTGCATGAGGCCGTCAAAAGTTTACTGGCGGGTTTTGAGGTACGTTAGATAATGTACACTTTTGTCAGTTGCGGCTAAGTAAGATGCGCCCTGTGTAGATAGTAGCCCCTGAGACTCTGCGCGGTGTCAAGAAATGACGGCACGCAGAGGATCATAATCCCAGGTCTAAGATGTCGCCTTTGAATGTAGGTGGCGAGGTGTCCGGAATCAAGCCGAACTGATGATGTGGTCGAACTAAAGCGGCAACTGGACGTGGCAGATGCCGACATCGCGCTTGTCAACAAGCGGCTTGATGAGGCTCGAGGTATTTAATTCTTCGGGCGGCATCAGGTAAGAGGAGCTTCATGCCAGTGTCTTACAATGTGTGTGCTTGACGCAGATGGTACGGCCACCGTGGAGAATCTTAGGGCAGAACTTGCCCGAGCTAAGGAGCAAGCCAGAAAAAGCGATGCGGCTGCCGAAAAGGCCCTTGAAGAGTTGAGAGCCGAACAGGCTGCTCACTGCCGAAGCAAAGAAGAGATGGCCGAGATGGCCGAGAAGTTAAAGAGCGCTGCAGACCGTTGCAAACTTCTTGAGAAAGAAGACCGGGCGAGACAGACGGATTTAGAGAAGGCCGTTGCCGATGCCAAGGATGCTCGCTCTGCGATGAGAGCTGCGAAGGAGGAGCTGCGTCAGGCCGAACAGATTGCGGCTGGAAAGCCCTTTATGCTGCGGAGGAAGTTTTGTGATCCGAAGTTTGCTCCGTTGGACCGGATGTGGAGTGTGGAGGACACCTATCTGGATTTGGCAGCAAGTGCTGCTGATGCGACCGAACACTTTCGAGATCTAAAAGATCGCAAAGTGGAAAAGCTTTTCTAGTCACAGTTCCACAATCCAGAGCATCCACTGGCAGTGGACGATCGCCTGGCTCAATGGGCCGAGCTGAATAGATTTTCCGGACTCGCCATGAAGTACGTCATGGGTCATCTGTGGCCTGGGAGGTCAGAGCCGAAGAGTTATTTCAGCTTGGTGTAGCAATTCCTTGACGTGGTGCCGCGTATTAATGCAATGAAGAGGTCAGCATGCATAGAGGGTGCAAGGATGGCTCTTACCCGTGTTAAGACATACTGGGCAGAGATGGAGACCACCGTTGTTGCGTCCCGAGATTTGGACAAAAGCTGAGTACCTTCCGAGCACTATTTTCAGGAAGTCCTTGAAGGCGCTCGTGTAATAGAGACGCAGTGCTCGAAAGATGCTATGTTATGATAGCATATGTAATTGAAAAGTAGTATTTTGATAAACTGTAGTGGCCTTTTTTATACTTGTGCCTTCAAGTATTGTGAACACCTTCTATGCGGCCGTTTTAAGATATATATATATATGTACAGAATCTGAAAGATGGCGGTTGTTGGCTTCAGCCCCCACGCACATAGTGTGGGGGTGCTCGCAGAAGACGCATTTTCACACTTAACCCAACGTCTTGGTCCTACAAAGGAGGTGATAGCGCAGCGGGCCAGGCAACCGGACTATAATGCTTTAACACTTTCACTTAGCCATAGGAGTTTGATAATGAGACTCTTTAGGTAGCTCCTTGGTGGCAACTGCGCTCGTCCGAATTCGGGGTGCGTATGTGCCTGACCGGGAAGCGGCCCTTCGTTAAAGCGGAGGAATCCGATAGATTCTGATAGGTCATCGAGTGGCTGACCAGTCTCACGCTACATCATGACAGTCAGTTTTCGGCTTTCTCTACTGAGGTGCTCGCCCTGGCCGAACCGGGGGCACAATCGCAGTAGTTCTCCTGGTGCTACCTTAGCCGATAGAGCGGAACGTAAGGTAGCCGAACTCAGGAGCCGGGCAACCCAACATTTGACCAAAGACATGATTCGGAGCTGATGCATATAATGCCAAAACTCACGACGCCGAACACTCCCTAAGGTGTTCGGTCTTTATGAGTGCGGGCGAAACAACACTCTTTATTAAAAAAAAGCCCCTAGTGTCCAGGTACGCGCAAAAATTCTGACATGGCCACATGCCAAGACGCCAGCCTCCTCCTTGGTTATATTAGAAAGAAAAAACCAAGGGATGTGTAGCAACAAGAGACAGTAAAAAAGGTTTACGCAGGGTCTTAATCTAAAAAGAATCCTTTAGGACGGGTCCCTACTGCACGTCTGCGCCTATGTCTCTGTTGTGCCGTATCCTGGACGGGCGCCGCACGACGTTCATCTGTAAAAGAGAGGAACTGAGGTGAAAACGGGTCGTGCCGACAAAGTTTAGAATAAGCAAGTATAAAGTAAGATATATGAGATTGAGCTTTATTGTCTCTTATTGTATATGCGTGGAGCCCCTAGTGTGGGGGTATATGGCTTCTAGGCCTGCATCAATGATGATTTTGCACCGAACTCGTCTATCCGCGTTCGTGGTCTTGAATGACCTATTTTGAAGTTTATTGGCCGGTGAGGCCATTTTGCTGTGGGGCTGTTAAAGCGGCCGCACAGTCCTCCGCTTGGGGAGGCACACTTTAGTGCTTCCCCTTCAAAGAGATGATGCCTCGTGGACCGGACATCTTGAGCGTAAGAGATGCATAATGCGGTATTGCGTTAAAGCGAGCGAAAGCTTCGCGTCCCAGTAGTGCTTGATAGCAACTTGAGAACGGGACGATATTGAAGGTCAGCTTTTCGCGGCGGAGGTTATCGGCAGAGCCGAATGTGACTGTGAGCCGGAGAAAACCCGTACAATGGGTGTCCGGACCAGGTATTACCCCTTGAAAGGAGGTTCTGCTGCGGTGGATTCTTGCTGGGTTTATCCCCATGTGCTGGATTGTATCCTGATATATCAGGTTTAGTCCACTGCCGCCGTCCATAAGGACATTTGAAAACTGGAGTCCGCCAATTATTGGATCGAGTATCAAGGCAGTCCAGCCTACATTCTTGATATTTCTAGAATAATCTAGCTGATCGAAGATGATCGGTTTTGGCAACCAGTGGCGGGACCCTTTGGGGATGGGCCGTGTGGTGCGTACCTTTACGGGCGCCGCATGTTTTGTTATGTGAAGTGAGTTCACTGTTTTTACTTCTTGTGGGAAGTTCTTTTGTTTCCTGGTGCTCTGCTTTTGGGGTTCGTCCTCGTCTTCGTTTGGTGTGTCGAGCCCCTTGTGTTCGGCATTGAGTCTGCCGGATTGTTTGAGAACCCAACAGTCTTTGTGGGTATGGTTGGCAGGCTTCCGGGGAGTACTGTGTATCTGACATATCCTGTCCAGGATTTTATTTAGGTTGGATGGATCGTCCCTATTATCCTGAGGGGGCGATTTTTCCTGATTTTGTCGTGAGCCTCTGAATTCGGCATTGACTGCCGTGCTCTTCGGATTTTTGTCCTTAGTCCAGCGACGGTCCTTGTTGCGTCGCGGTTTTCCGTTTCCATCCCTAGTTTCTGATGTACTTGGGTTGCTGGGGCTGCACCTTGCCAACCAGCTGTCCTCCCCTGCACAAAAGCGGGTCATGAGGCTTGTTAGTGCGGCCATTGTTCTTGGCTTTTCTTGGCCGAGGTGTCTGACGAGCCATTCGTCTCGGACATTATGCCTGAAAGCTGCTAAGGCTTCGGCGTCCGGACAGTCGACTATCTGATTCTTTTTAGTGAGGAATCTATTCCAGAACTGTCGAGCTGATTCTCCGGGTTGTTGAGTTATGTGACTAAGATCGTCTGCATCCGGGGGACGAACATAGGTCCCTTGAAAGTTTGCTCGGAAAGCATCCTCGAGCTCTTCCCAGCTTCCAATTGTGTTTTCTGGAAGGCTTTTAAGCCAATGCCGGGCTGGCCCTTTAAGCTTAAGGGGTAGATATTTTATGGCGTGGAGATCATCTCCTCTAGCCATGTGTATGTGGAGGATATAATCCTCGATCCAGACTCCAGGGTCTGTTGTTCCATCATATACCTCTATGTTTACGGGTTTGAATCCCTCTGGGAATTCATAGTCCAGGACCTCATCGGTGAAACATAGGGGGTGTGCGGCGCCCCTGTATTTGGGTGTGCCGGATTCTGATGATGGCTTCGTAGCATTGCTTTCGAGAGCTTGCTTTCTTGGCCCATAAATGGACCTGACTGGGCCATTATGCGAATCCTTAAGTGGGTCACATGCCGATTTAGGTGCGGCGTCGCTTGCCGCTTTACGGGGTCGTCTATCCGACCGTGTGGCTTTTTCATTTTTTTAATGCGGGGGCTCTAGGGCCTCTTCGTCGAATTCAGGCAGTAGCTTTCTTTTCGGATAGCTTTTAGTGCGGCGACTGCCGCCGTACTTATCTGTGGTATTGATTACTTTGCTCCATCTAATCCGGAGTTCATCTTCCGCTGTTTTTAGCTTCCGCTTCTGCTTTTTTAGGCTGCGTGCAGTTGCAATGAGTCTCTAGTGGAGATTCTTCTGCTCCATAGGTTTATTCGGCGTGAGGTTGTCTGGAATGTCGTTTTCGCCGGAGGAGGGATGTTCGGTTTCTCTATCCGTGTTTCCCTGTTCGAACGGTTGCTCTAAGGCCTGCTCGTCGTCTACCGGCTTGTCCTGCTCTATGGCTGGGTTTTTGTCGAGGCGGGGCTTGGGTCTGCGTTTACGCCGACGCTTTGATTGCTTTTCGGGGGGTCGATCTCCCGTCACATCCCCTTTTTCCTCGTTGTCGCTTCCTTTAGGGGTATCCACCCTGTACACATCGTGGGATGAGGTGGCTGTCCAATGCCCTATGGGCGTTGGTTCGTCGGTATCTCCTGCCTCGTCATCCCTGCTGTCGATGTCTCTGGAGTCGCAGTTGAGCACGTCGTTTAAATTGTCGACAGTGGCTACCAAGTGGGTGGTGGGTGGGCTTTGAATTTCTCCATCGTCCGTATCCCATCCTCGCTGACCGTAATCCAGACAGGGCTCTCCTGATAAAGAGAGAGACTTTAGAGAATTCAGGATGTCGCCAAAGGGCGAGTGCTGAAAGATGTCCGCAGCGGTGAACTCCATTATTGGCGCCCAATCGGGTTCGATCGGCAGGGACGCGAGGGGTTCGGAGTTCGGAGAGGAATCCGGCTCCTTGGAGTCACGGGCCGTGCAGAGTGAGGGGCTGGCGTTTGGCTTGATCGCCTTTGAGATTACAGCCCCCGAGGTGACGTCAAACCGCTCACCCTCGATTGGCGCAGCTGGCTCCGAATTAAGGGTCAGAGCCGGTGCGTTTGCGGCCTCCAGGGTACTGTTCGGCGACAGAGCTAGATCATGCCCCACGAGACAGTGCGGCGCGCTTGGCTGTGGCTCGAATCCGTCGAAGATCAAATCTCTGCGGATGTCTGCCGTGTAGTTTAGGCTTCCAAACCTGACTTGATGGCCAGGGGCGTAGCTTTCGATCTGCTCCAGGTGGCCAAGTGAATTGGCCCGCAGTGCGAAGCCGCCGAAGACGAAGATCTGTCCGGGGAGAAAAATCTCACCCTGGACCGCATCGTCGTTGATGATCAAAGGAGCCTTCGGGCCTAAAGGCGACGACACAGAGGAACTCTCAATGAAAGCACCAATGTCGGTGTCAAAACCGGCGGATCTCGGGTAGGGGGTCCTGAACTGTGCGTCTAGGCCGGATGGTAACAGGAGGCAGGGAACACTTTGTTTTACCCAGGTTCGGGCCCTCTTGATGGAGGTAATACCCTACTCCTGCTTGATTAATATTGATGATATGGGTAGTACAAGAGTAGATCTACCATGAGATCAAGGAGGCTAAACCCTAGAAGCTAGCCTATGGTATGATTGTCGTGTATGGAGTTGATCGCCTACAGACTACAACCCTCCGGTTTATATAGACACCGGATAGGGTTAGGGTTATACAGAGTCGGTTACAATGGTAGGAGATCTTGAATATCCGCATCGCCAAGCTTTCCTTCCACGCCAAGGAAAGTCCCATCCGGACACGGGACGAAGTCTTCAATCTTGTATCTTCATAGTCCAGGAGTCCGGCTGAAGGTATAGTCTGGCTACCCGAACACCCCCTAATCCAGGACTCCCTCACTCCTCCTGTCATTCAACGACGAGCACCGCACTTACTACTTGATAAGTCGCAGATATGTAGAGCAACATAGGTTCACAAACACTTGGTGCGGCAAGGATTGGGTTGCTTGCTAACAAATTTTTTATTTCTTCCAATCCGGCTGTAGCCGCATTCGTCCACTCGAAGTGGTCAGTGTGTCGGAGGAGTCGATAAAGTGGTAGCGCCTTCTCCCCTGATCTGGAGATAAAGTGGCTCAAGGCTGCCACGGATCCGGCCAGTTTTTGGACTTGCTTTAAGTCTGTTAGTGTTGCCAGTTGTGACAAGGCTCGGACTTTTGCCGGGTTCGCTTCAATTCCTCTATTGGAAATGATGAACCCAAGTAGTTTTCCGGCTAGAATGCCGAAGACACATTTTTCCGGATTGAGCCGTACATCATATGTTCGGAGGTTGTCGAATGTGACTCGTAGATCGTCCACCAATGATTCAATGTGTTTAGTCTTGATGGCAAAATCATAGACGTATGCCTCCACTGTCTTGCCGATTTGCTTTTCCAAACATGTTTGAATCATGCGTTCGTAAGTGGCACTGGCGTTTTTGAGCCCGAAAGGCATAGTGTTGAAGCAGAAAGGTCCATAAGGGGTAATGAATGTTGTTGCAGCTTGGTCAGACTCCTTCATCTTGATTTGATGGTATCCGGAGTATGCATCAAGGAAACACAGTGAGTCATGTCATATGGCCGCGTCAATTATTTGGTGAATGTGGGGTAGTGTGAAGGGATCCTTAGGGCAAGCCTTATTGAGATCCTTAAAATCGACACAGAGGCGTCAGGATTTATCATTCTTTGGCACCATGACCAGATTTGCCAGCCAGTCTGGGTGTTTGATCTCTCTGATGAACCCGGCTTCAAGTAGCTTGGCTAGCTCCTCCCCCCATAGCTTGTCGTTTGGGTTCAGAAAATCATCACAACGTTTGCTTGACTGGTTTGGACCCCTTTATTATGTTGAGGCCGTGTTCGGCCAGTCTGTGTGGGATTCCCGGCATATCCGAAGGGTGCCACGCGAAGATGTCCCAATTCTCACGCAGGAACGCTCGCAAGGCGATGTCAACCGTCCGATCCAACTGTGCTCCGATGGAGGCTATCTTGTTGGGATCCATCGGGTGCATTTGAAATTTAACTATTTCATCTGCTGGTTTGAAAGAAGTGGACTTGGGCCTTTTATCGAGGATTACACCGTCTTTGTCCATTGTAGAGCGCAGAGTGGTTAACTCTTCGACCGTGAGGGCCTCAGATAGTGCCTCGAGGGCCAAAGATGCTATTTTGTTTTATGCGCGGAGTGCTATATCCGGATCACTGGTGATTGTGATAACTCCATTGGGCCCTGGCAATTTGAGCTTCATGTACCCGTAATGGGGTATATCTTGGAAGCGTGTGAATGTGTATCGCCCCAAAAGGGTGTGATATCCGCTATTGAAAGGTGCCACATGGAAGAGCAACTCTTTGGACCTGTAGTTCTCCGGCGTGCCGAACACCACGTCAAGCTTAACTTTCCCCCAGCTTCGTGCTTCTCGACTAGGGATAATGCCTCGAAAAGTGGTGCAGCTTTGCTCAATGTGACTCTTTTCCATTTGCATTTTTTGGGCGTATCCTCGTAAATGAGGTTTAGTCCGCTGCCGTCGTCCATGAGCACCTTGGTGAGCCTGAAGCCATCCACAATTGGGTTTAAGACCAAGGCGGCAGGTGCTCGGACTGATCTGGCCCTTGGTTCGTCAATGGCAGTGAAAGTTATTGCCACATCGTTCCAGGGATTCATTGCGGCTACGTGGTTGACTTCGGCGAGGTCGCGAAGCGCCCTTTTGCGCCGATTATTTGAAGAAAAGGTCTCGAAGACTACAAAGACATTGAGATCGTGGTCCTCCGAAGAGTATGTCTTCGGAGTTGTGTTGGTGAGGATGGCCTCGCCACTCTTAGCTACTTGCCGGAGTACCCAACATGCTCGAAGGTTGTGTGTTGGTTCGATATTCGGTGTAGTGTGTATTTGACAGGGCTTGTCGAGCAGTTCGTCAAGGACAGTCCTATGTCCTGTGAAGGATGTGGTTCTCTTGTCGATGAGATGATAGTCGGGTGCCCCATAAGGGTGCATCCTTTTTGTCTGTCCGGTGGGCTGCTTAAAGGCAGGAGGTTCCCACCGGGTTGTCTGGTCTTTCCAGGCGCTTTCCATTGCGCAGTACTTCTGTATGATGTGTGCCAGATCTGCGAAGTGCAGTATGCGGTGGTGGTTGAGGGCATGGAGGATTCCCTCGTCCGTACAGTTGCGGCAAAATAATGAAACCGCGTCGTCGTCGCAACAATCTTTGATCTTGTTTTTAACAAGGAGGAATCTGGCCCATAAGTGATGGACCGTTTCCTCAGGCTGTTTTCATCCATACATTAGGTCGCATACGTCTGGAAAGCCTGAATTGCTTGGGGAATATTGCTTGTGGTGGGTGGGCGGGATAAAATCCGAACCCTGACCCACTATTGCATCCGGAGTTTGAAGAACTTCCATGCTTACCAGCCCAGGATTCGGAGTGTCCTGGCGGCTTTTGGGCTCAACGCCCAGTTCTATGTTCGGAGGACATGAGGTCTCTTCTCGAAGATGGGTATCCGGCTTGCAGGGCCCGGAAATCCGAACATAGCTTGTTCTTAACTTAGGGGAAGAAGTATTCTCGGCTTGTTCCTCCACGACCGCTACCAGATGGGTGATCGGCAGGGACTTGATTTCCCTCTGATCGGGTTTAAGCCCAATCCGATCATAGTCTGTTGCAAACCCTAGGGCGGCGATGCAATCTAGTAGTTCGTTCAAGGATGAGACATCTGCTGAATCCAGATTTTCGGGGTGTTCAAGGCCGATGCGAAGATGATGTTTTGCGATTTGGAGGGCTGCCTATGGCTTAACGGCCGCTCGGGCACCCATGGTGAAACCGCCGAGCTAGAGGACCTGTCCCGGAGCTAGGGCCCCTCCAGAGGTAAGGTTGTTGTCAATGACAAGGCGGGCCATCGCTCCTGCCATCGACGACACAGAGGAACTCTCAATGAAAGAACCAATGTCGGTGTCAAAACCGGCTGATCTCGGGTAGGGGGTCCTGAACTGTGCGTCTGAGGATCGAAGGTAACATGAGACAAAGGGGACATGATGTTTACCCAGGTTCGGGCCCTCTTAATGGAGGTAATACCCTACTTCCTGCTTGATTGATCTTGATGAATATAGGGGTTACAAGAGTTGATCTACCTCGAGATCGTAATGGCTAAACCCTAGATGTCTAGCCTATATGAATTCTGATACCCTCTACGGACTAAACCCTCCGGTTTATATAGACACCGAAGGGGCCTAGGGTTGTACAGGGTCGGTTTACAGAGAAAGGAAAGCACACATCCAGACGCCAATCGTGCCATCCACACAAAGGAGAGTCCTATCCGGACACGGGGGAAGGCCTGCTACCTTGTATCCTCACGACCCATCAGTCCGGCCCAAGCTATACGGCCCGGACACCTGAGGACCCCATAATCCAGGACTCCCTTAGGGGGCGCACGCCACCTCTCGTGGCCTGCATCCTCTCCTCCACTATGGCCCATTAGGCCCATTTGAAAGTGCAACTATCCCTAGGTGGTTTTGGTAATTCATAACAACATATAGCTCATTGAGCTAATGCTATTCCAAGATGATTATTTCAGGAAAGCTCAGTGATTGGCATGGCATGGATGTGAAAGTGGAACCCTCAAAATGCTAAGGACAAAGGATTGGATCAAGCTCAAAAGCTCAAGACTCTTCATTTTATATTTTAGTGATCCAAGATCACATTGAGTCTTTAGGAAAAGCCAATACTATTAAGGAGGGATGAGGTGTTGCTTAATGAGCCTCTTGCTTCATGTGCTTAATGATATGCTCCAAAATCCTCAACTACTTTCCCATATCCACATATGACCTAAACCCTAAGCCAAACTCGGTCCTACCGATTCTTCCTATCCGGCGCCACCGAGTTTCACTTGTCATTAGCCACTGCCAAAGCCTAGCAATTCGGTTCTACCGATAAGGATCTCGGTCTCACCGAGATGGGGTTGCAAACTCTCTGTTTCCCTTTCGTAACTTTTCGGTCTTACCGAAAGAGCGAATCGGTCCCACCGAGATTGCAATGTAAACTTAGTGTTTCCCCTTTGTAACTTTTCGGTCTCACCGAGTTCCACTCGATCTCATTGAAAGAGCAAATCGGTCCCACCGAGTTTGCCTGACCAACTCTCTGGTTAGCTAATTACCAAATTCGGTCTCACCGAGTTTGTGTAATCGGTCTCACCGAGATTACGTTACGCCCAAACCCTAACCATATCGGTCCTACCGAGTTGCATGTCAGTCCCACCGAAAATCACTAACGGTCACTAGGTTTACATTTTCGGTCCGACCGAGCTTATTGATTCGGTCCCACTGAGATTGGAAAACTGTGTAACGGTTTGATTTTGTGTGGAGGCTATATATACCCCTCCACCTCCTTCTCATTCGATGAGAGAGCCATCAGAACACACACACCATTCCAACTCATATGTTCTGAGAGAGAACCACCTACTCATGTGTTGAGACCAACACATTCCACTCCTACCATATGAATCTTGATCTCTAGCCTTCCCAAGTTGCTTTCCACTCAAACCTTCTTTCCACCAAATCCAAATCCTATGAGAGAGAGTTGAGTGTTGGGGAGACTATCATTTGAAGCACAAGAGCAAGGAGTTCATTACCTACACACCATTTGTTACTTCTTGGAGAGTGGTGTCTCCTAGATTGGCTAGGTGTCACTTGGGAGCCTCCGACAAGATTGTGGAGTTGAACCAAGGAGTTTGTAAGGGCAAGGAGATCTCCTACTTCGTGAAGATCTACCGCTAGTGAGGCAAGTCCTGTGTGGGCGATGGCCATGGTGGGATAGACAAGATTGCTTCTTTGTGGACCCTTTGTGGGTGGTTGCTTCTTCATGGACCCTTCGTGGGTGGAGCCCTGCGTGGACTCGCGCAACCGTTGCCCTTGGGTGGAGCCCTGTGTGGACTCGCGCAACCGTTACCCTTCGTGGGTTGAAGTCTTCATCAACGTGGATGTAGGATAGCACCACCTATCCGAACCACGGGAAAAACATCCGTGTCTCCAATTGCGTTTGAATTCTCCAAACCCTTCCCTTTACATTTTTGCAAGTTGCATGCTTTACTTTCCGCTGCCTATATACTCTTTGCATGCTTGCTTAAATTATGTGATGATTGCTTGACTTGTCCTAAAATAGCTAAAATCTGCCAAGAACTAAAATTGGGAAAAGGTTAAGCTTTTATTTGGTCAAGTAGTCTAATCACCCCCCCTCTAGACATACTTTCGATCCTACACCATTAAATTCCGGGGGGGTCCGGTAGCCTCCCGGTACTCCGAAAAATCCCCGAACCTTATCAGAACCATTCCTGTGTCCGTATATAACCTTCCAATATATCAATATTTACCTCTCGGCCATTTTGAGACTCCTCATCATGTCTGTGATCTCATTCGGAACTCTAAACAAACTTCGGTCACCAAAACACATAACTCATAATACAAATCATCATCGAACGTTAAGCGTGCGGACCCTACGGGTTCGAGAACTATGTAGACATGACCGAGACATATCTCCAGTCAATAACCAATAGCGGAACCTGGATGCTCATTTTGGCTCCTACATATTCTATGAAGATCTTTATTGGTCAAACCACATAACAACATACTTTATTCCCTTTGTCATCGGTATGTTACTTGCCCGAGATTCGATCGTCGGTATCATCATACCTAGTTCAATCTCGTTACCGGCAAGTCTCTTTACTCATTCTGTAATGCATCATCCCACAACTAACTCATTAGTTACATTGCTTGCAAGGCTTATAGTGATGTGCATTGCCGAGAGGACCGAGAAATACCTCTCTGATACTCGGAGTGACAAATCCCAATCTTGATCTATGCCAACTCAACAAACACCTTTGGAGACACCTGTAGAGCATCTTTATAATCACTCAGTTACGTTGTGACGTTTGATAGCACACAAGGTGTTCCTCGGTATTCGGGAGTTGCATAATCTCATAGTCAGAGGAATATGTATAAGTCATGAAGAAAGCAATAGCAATAAAACTAAACGATCATAATGCTAAGCTAATGGATGGGTCTTGTCCATCACATCTTTCTCTAATGATGCAATCCCGTTTATCAAATGACAACACATGTCTATGGTCAGGAAACATAACCATCTTTAATTAACAAGCTAGTCAAGTAGAGGCATACTAGGGACACTCTACTTGTCTACGTATTCACACATGTACTAAGTTTCCGGTTAATTCAATTCTAGCATGAATAATAAACATTTATCATGATATAAGGAAATATAAATAACAACTTTTTATTGCCTCTAGGGCATATTTCCTTCAGTCTCCCACTTGCACTAGAGTCAATAATCTAGATTACATAGTAATGATTCTAAGAGCATCTCCAGCCGTTCGGCCCCCCAGGGCGCCGAAAAAGAGCCGCCTAGGGGTGAACCGGCTATTGGCGCGTGGGGTGACTCTGCTCCCAGTCGCCGGCCCATAGGTCCCCGCAGGCTCGGCCATATTTCATACAATTTTTTGCAAACTCGGCGATCTTTCACGAACTCGGCGAAATTTCATTGAAATTTGTACAAAAAACATTAAAAAATGCAAACTACACCTAACTACGCCAAACTACGCCTAGGCACTACGCCGGCGTCCACCGCACGCCATCTACATGCCGAGAAGCCTGTAGAAGCGGGTGTAGTTGTCGTCATAGTCGTCGTCGTGCGCCCCGCCGGAGCTGCCGCCATACCTGCTGCACCCCTGGCCAGGGTCGCCGACGCGCAGTGGGGCGCTGGACGGCCCAGCCTCATCCTCCTCATCGCTGTCGAGGATAATGACGCCGCCCTCCTCGCGCCCGCGGCGCTGGGCCTGGAGCTCCGCGTATGCCCGACGTTGGAGGAGCACCTACTCGCGAACGTAGTCCTCCTTCGCCCACTTGAGGGTGGCCTCATCGTCGGGGGCCACCATGTCCGCGTGCTCCGGCTTCACCAGGAGCAGCCCCGGCTCGGTCTTCGGTCGGACCAGGCGGAGGGACCGCGGGGAGGGGCGGGAACCCTCGTTGATGACGAGGGCACCACCGCGGATGCAATGCCGAAGCGGTGTCTCCTCCGGCTGTGGCTTGATGAGGCGGAGAGCCGGCGAGCCGAAGGAGGGCTTGACGGGGCGGAGAGCCGGCGACCCGGAGCCCGACGACGATAACGTCCCCGGCTCCATTCGGCGCGGCGTCCAGGAGCTGCCACGCCGGCGAGAGAAGGACGGCTGCATCAGGTACTCGAGGTGTGGCACATTGCCGGTCTCGACATGGTCGAGGACGGCCTCAAGGGTGCGGACTGGCACGCCCCACCACTAGCGCCACCCGTCGGCATTGAGGCGGCCGCGGGGGATGACACCGTTGATAGAGGTGATCTGCTCTTGGCGGCGGTGCTTGGAGTACATCGTCCACAGCATTTCACTGTCAGCGGCGTACCTCGGCTCGTTTCACTGCTCCTCCGTCAGGGCCGAGCGAATGCGGTCGATCTCGGCCCGCCAAGCCGCCCCTTCGAGCACAGGCGGCACCGGGACACCGCCGGCGCTCAGCCTCCACGCCCCCGGCACACGCATGTTCGGGGGCGCCGGATACTCGGCCTTGTACAGGAGGCGTGCCTCCGGCTCTTGGAGGTCGCGGCAGTCGAAGCCGTTCGCCGTCGTGTCGTCGCATGGAAATCTCTCGGCCATTTGTTCATCGGCGGGAAGGGGGGAAAGGGCTGCTTTGTGCGCCGGAGAGGGGGGAAATGTGAACTGTGGCATCCACCAACGGGGAGGTCGCCTTTTATAGCCATAGCGGGGCAGCGAGAGGCTACATGTCGGGTGACGCATGGCGGGAGAGGGGCGGGACGCGCGTCGCGGAGCCTTCACTGCGCCGCCCATGAGGCATCAATGGAGGCTGACCGGCGCGGTAGCGCGGCAGCCTTCGCATTGATTCCCGCAGGAACCGAGGCGATGAGGACGATGAAGCAGCGTCTCGCTGACTCGGCAGGCCCATCCTGGTTCGGCCTGGGTCTGCCGGCGCCAGTTTCGGCCCAAATCGGTGAAAAACGGGCTCTTGGGGGCGCGACTGGGCCGATTTTTGGGCGCCGGCACAGAAAAATCGCCTGGGGGCGTTGGGGGTGTGGCTGGAGATGCTATAACACCCATGGAGTCTTGGTGTTGATCATGTTTTGCTCGTGAGAGAGGCTTAGTCAACGGGTCTGCAACATTCAGATCCATATGTATCTTGCAAATCTCTATGTCTTCCTCCTTGACTTGATCGCAGATGGAATTTAAGCGTCTCTTGATGTGTTTGGTTCTCTTGTGAATCTGGATTCCTTCGCCAAGGCAATTGCTGCAGTATTGTCACAAAAGATTTTTTTATTGGACCCGATGCACTAGGTATTACACCTAGATCGCATATGAACTCCTTCATCCAGACTCCTTCATTTGCTACTTCCGAAGCAGCTATGTACTCCCCTTCACACGTAGATCCCGCCACGACGCTTTGCTTGGAACTGCACCAACTGACAGCTCCACCATTCAATATAAATACGTATCTGGTTTGTGACTTAGAGTCATCCGGATCAGTGCCAAAGCTTGCATCGACGTAACCATTTACGACAAGCTCTTTGTCACCTCCATAAACGAAAAACATATCCTTAGTCCTTTTGAGGTATGTCAGGATGTTCTTGACCGTTGTCTAGTGATCCACTCTTGGATTACTTTGGTGCCTCCCTGATAAACTTATAGCAAGGCACACATCAGGAATGGTACACATCATTGCATACATGATAGAACCTATGGCTGAGGCATAGGGAATGACATTCATTTCCTCTCTATCTTCTGCAGTGGTTGGGCATTGACTCTAACTCAATTTCACACCTTGTAACACAGGCAAGAACCCTCTCTTTGACTGATCCATTTTGAACTTCTCAAAACTTTATCAAGGTATGTGCTTTGTGAAAGTCCAATTAAGCGTCTTGATCTATCTCTATAGATCTTGATGCCCAATATGTAAGCAGCTTCACCGAGGTCTTTCATTGAAAAATTCTTATTCAAGTATCCTTTTATGCTATCCAGAAATTTTGTATTATTTTCAATCAACAATATGTCATCCACATATAATATTAGAAATGCTACAGAGCTCCACTCACTTTCTTGTAAATACAGGCTTCTCCAAAAGTCTGTATAAGACCACATGCTTTGATCACACTATCAAAGCGTATATTCCAACTCCGAGAGGCTTGCACCGGGCCATAAATGGATCACTGGAGCTTGCACACTTCGTTAGCACCTTTGGGATCGACAAAACCTTCTGGTTGTATCATATACAACTGTTCTTTAAGATTTCCATTAAGGAATGCAGTTTTGACATCCATTTGCCAAATTTCATAATCATAAAATTTGGCAATTGCTAACATGATTCGGACAGACTTAAGCATCGCTACGGGTGAGAAGGTCTCATCGTAGTCAACGCCTTGAACTTGTCGAAAACCTTTCGCAACAAGTCGAGCTTTGTAGACAGTAACATTACCGTCAGCTTCAGTCTTCTTCTTGAAGATCCATTCAGTCTCTATGGCTTGCCGATCATCGGGAAAGTCAACCAAAGTCCACACTTTGTTCTCATACATGGATCCCATCTCAGATTTCATGGCCTCAAGCTATTTCATGGAATCTGGGCTCATCATCGCTTCCTCATAGTTCATAGGTTCGTCATGGTCAAGTAACATGACCTCCAGAACATGATTACCGTACCACTCTGGTGCGGATCGTACGCTGGTTGACCTACGAGGTTCGGTAGTAACTTGATCTGAAGTTTCCTGATCATCATCATTAGCTTCCTCACTAATTGGTGTAGTAATCACTGGAACTGATTTATGTGATGAACTACTTTCCATTTCGGGAGAATGTACAATTACCTCATCAAGTTCTACTTTCCTCCCACTCACTTCTTTCGAGAGAAACTCCTTCTCTAGAAAGGATCCATTCTTAGCAACGAATATCTTGCCTTTGGATCTGTGATAGAAGGTGTACCCAACAGTCTCCTTTGGGTATCCTATGAAGACATATTTCTCCGATTTGGGTTCGAGCTTATCAGGTTGAAGCTTTTTCACATAAGCATCGCAGCCCCAAACTTTAAGAAACGACAGCTTAGGTTTATTGCCAAACCACAGTTCATATGGTGTCGTCTCAACATATTTAGATGGTGCCCTATTTAACGTGAATGCAGTCGTCTCTAAAGCATAATCCCAAAACCATAGTGGTAAATCGGTAAGAGACATCATAGATCTCACCATATCTAATAAAGTACGGTTACGACGTTCGGACACGCCATTAAGCTATGGTGTTCTAGGTGGCGTGAGTTGCGAAACGATTTCACATTGTTTCAAATGAAGACCAAACTCATAACTCAAATATTCTCCTCCTCGATCAGATCATAGAAACTTTATGTCTTGTTACGATGATTTTCCACTTCACTCTGAAATTATTTAAACTTTTCAAATGTTTTAGACTTATGTTTCATTAAGTAGATATACCCATATCTGCTCAAATCATCTGTGAAGGTTAGAATAATGATACCCGCCGCGAGCCTCAACACTCATCGGACCGCATACATCAGTATGTATCATTTCCAATAAGTCAGTTGGTCGCTCCATTTTTTTGGAGAACGGGGTCTTAGTCATCTTGCCCATGAGGCATGGTTCGCAAGCATCAAGTGATTCCAAAAACCCATCAGCATGGAGTTTCTTCATGCGCTTTACACCAATATGACTTAAACAATAGTGCAACAAATAAGTTGCACTATCATTATTAACTTTGCATCTTTTGGCTTCAATATTATGAATATGTGTATCACTACAATCGAGATTCAACAAAAATAGACCACTCATCAAGGGTGCATGACCATAAAAGATATTACTCATGTAAATAGAACAACCATTATTCTCTCATTTAAATGAATAACAGTCTCACATCAAACAAGATCCAGATATAATGTTCATGCTCAATGCTAGCACCAAATAACAATTGTTTAGGTCTAAAACTAATCCCAACAATGGATGTAGAGGTAGCATGCCGACGGCGATCACATTGACTTTGGAACCATTTCCCACACGCATCATCACCTCGTCCTTAGCCAATCTTTGTTTAATCTGTAGCCCCTGTTTCGAGTGCAAATATGAGAAATAGAACCAGTGTCAAATACCCAGGCGCTACTACGAGCATTAGTAAGGTGCACATCAATAACATGTATATCAAATATACCTTTCACTTTGCCATCCTTCTTATCCGCCAAATACTTGGGGCAGTTCTGCTTCAAGTGACCAGTCCCTTTGTAGTAGAAGCACTCAGTTTCAGGCTTAGGTCTAGACTTGGGCTTCTTCCCTAGAGTAGCCACTTGCTTGCTATTCTTCTTGAAGTTCCCATTCTTCCCTTTGCCTTTTTTCTTGAAACTAGTGGTCTTGTTAACCATCAACACTTGATGCTCCTTCTTGATTTCTACCTCCGCAGCCTTTAGCATCGCGAAGATCTCGGGAATTGTCTTTTCCATCCCTTGCATATTATACTTCATCACAAAGCCTTTATAGCTTGGTGGAAGTGATTGAACAACTCTGTCAATGACACTATCATCAGGAAGATTAACTCCCAGCTGAGTCAAGTGGTTATGGTACCCAGACATTCTGAGTATGTGTTCACTGACAGAACTATTCTCCTCCATCTTGCAACTATAGAACTTGTTGGAGACTTCATATCTCTTAACTCGGGCATTTGCTTGAAATATTAACTTCAAGTCCTGGAACATCTCATATGCTCCATGACGTTCAAAACGTCTTTTAAGTCCCGATACTAAGCCGTAAAGCATGGCACACTGAACTATGAACGTCTGGAGTTGCTCCTGCAGTGGGTCTTGCACCTAGAGGTGCTTCCAGGACGTAATTCTTCTATGCAGCAATGAGGATAATCCTCAAGTTACAGACTCAGACCGTGTAGTTGCTACCATCATATTTCAACTTAGCTTTCTCTAGGAATGCATTAAAATTCAAGGGAACGGTAGTATGGGCCATTGATCTACAACAACATAGATATGCAAAAACTATCAGGTCCTAAGTTCATGATAAATTAAAGTTCAATTAATCATACTACTAAAGGACTCCCACTTAGATAGACATCCCTCTAGTCATCTAAATGATCATGTGATCCATATCAACTAAACCATGTCCGATCATCACGTGAGATGGAGTAGTTTTCAATGGTGAACATCACTATGTTGATCATATCTACTATATGATTCACGTTTGACCTTTTGGTCTCAGTGTTCTGGGGCCATATCTGCATATGCTAGGATCGTCAAGTTTAACCCGAGTATTCTGCATGTGCAAAACTGTCTTGCACCTGTTGTATGTGAACATAGATCTTATCACACCCGATCATCACGTGGTGTCTCGGCACGACGAACTGTAGCAACGGTGCATACTTAGGGAGAACACTTGTACCTTGAAATTTAGTGAGGGGTCATCTTATAATGCTACCGTTGTACTAAGAAAAATAAGATACATAAAGGATAAACATCACATGAAATCAAAATATGTCACATGATATGGCCATCATCATCTTGTGCCTTTGATCTCCATCTCCAAAGCACCGTCATGATCTCCATTGTCACCGGCTTGACACCTTGATCTCCATTGTAGCATCGTTGTTGTCTCGCCAACTATTGCTTCTACGACTGTCGCTACCGCTTAGTGATAAAGTAAAGTAATTACATGGCGATTGCATTTCACACAATAAAGTGACAACCATAAGGCTCCTGCCAGTTGCCGATAACTTTTACAAAACATGATCGTCTCATACAACAATTTATATCTCATTACGTTTTGAGCATATCACATCACAACATGCCCTGCAAAAACAAGTTAGACGCCCTCTACTTTGTTGTTGCAAGTTTTACGTCGCTGCTACGGGCTTCTAGCAAGAACTGTTCTTACCTACGCATCAAAACCACAACGATTTTTCGTCAAGTGTGATGTTTTAACCTTCAACAAGGACTGGCTGTAGTCAAACTCGATTCAACTAAAGTTGGAGAAATAGACACCCGCCAGCCACCTGTGTGCAAAGCACGTCGGTAGAACCAGTCTCATGAACGCGGTCATGTAATGTCGGTCCGGGCCGCTTCATCCAACAATACCGCCAAATCAAAGTAAGACGTTGGTGGTAAGCAGTATTACTATTATCGCCCACGACTCTTTGTGTTCTACTCGTGCATATCATCTATGCATAGACCTAGCTCGGATGCCACTGTTGGGGAATGTAGCATGCAATTCCAAAAAATTTCCTACGATCACGCAAGATCTATCTAGGAGATGCATAGCAATGAGAGGGGGAGAGTGTGTCCACGTACCCTCATAGACCAAAATCGTAAGTGTTATGTTAACGCAGTTGATGTAGTCGAACGTCTTCACGATCCAACCGATCCAAGTACCGAACGTACGGCACCTCCGTGTTCAGCACACGTTCAGCTCGATGACGTCCCTTGAGCTCTTGATCCAGTAGATGGTCAAGGGAGAGTTTCGTCAGCACGACGGCATGGTGATGGTGATGGTGATGTGATCCGCGCAGGGCTTCGCCTAAGCACTACGACGCTATGACCGAAGGAGTAAACTATGGAGTGGGGCACCGCACATAGCTAAGAAACAACTGATGTTCCTTTGGGGTGCCCCCTGCCCACGTATATGAAGGAGGGGGAGGAGGAGGCCGGCCCAAGGGGGCGCGCCAAGAAGGGGGAGTCCTACTAGGACTCCGTTCCTAGTACGATTCGCCCCCCCCCCTTTCCTTCCAACGAACAGGGGGAAGGGGAAAGGAGGGAGAAGGAGAAGGAAAGAGGGGGAACCGCGCCCCCTCCCCTTGTCCAATTCGGATTGGGCAAGGGATGGCGCGTGCCACCTCCTGTGGCCTGCCTCCTCTCCTCCACATGGCCCATTAGGCCCATTAACTTTCCCGGGGGGTTCCGGTAGCCTCCCAGTACTCCGAAAAATCCCCAAACCTTATCGGAACCATTCCGGTGTCCATATATAACCTTCCAATATATCAATCTTTACCTCTCAACCATTTGGAGACTCCTCATCATGCCCGTGATCTCATCCTGGACTCCGAACAAACTTCAGTCACCAAAACACATAACTCATAATACAAATCATCATCGAACGTTAAGCGTGCGGACCCTACGGGTTCGAGAACTATGTAGACATGACCGAGACATATCTCCGGTCAATAACCAATAGCGGAACCTGGATGCTCATTTTGGCTCCTACATATTCTACGAAGATCTCTATTGGTCAAACCGCATAACAACATACGTTATTCCCTTTGTCATCGGTATGTTACTTGCCCGAGATTCGATCGTCGGTATCATCATACCTAGTTCAATCTCGTTACCGGCAAGTCTCTTTACTCGTTCTGTAATGCATCATCCCGCAACTAACTCATTAGTTACATTGCTTGCAAGGCTTATAGTGATGTGCATTACCGAGAGGGCCCAGAGACACCTCTCCGATACTCGGAGTGACAAATCCCAATCTTGATCTATGCCAACTCAACAAACACCTTCGGATACACCTGTAGAGCATCTTTATAATCACCCAGTTACGTTGTGACGTTTGATAGCACACAAGGTGTTCCTCCGGTATTCGGGAGTTGCATAATCTCATAGTCAGAGGAATATGTATAAGTCATGAAGAAAGCAATATCAAGAAAACTATACGACCATTATGCTAAGCTAATGGATGGGTCTTGTCCATCACATCTTTCTCTAATGATGTGATCCCATTTATCAAATGACAATACATGTCTATGGTCAGGAAACATAACCATCTTTGATTAACGAGCTAGTCAAGTAGAGGCATACTAGGGACACTCTGTTTGTCTATGTATTCACACATGTACTAAGTTTCCGGTTAATACAATTCTAGCATGAATAATAAACATTTATCATGATATAAGCAAATATAAATAACAACTTTATTATTGCCTCTAGGGCATATTTCCTTTAGAGATGCCCATGTCCCATCACTCGCCATGCGTCGACAAAGGCCGCAGGCCATTAGGGCCCGCGGCGCTCCGCACTTGCCCTTTGGCTTCGCCTTGAAGCCAAGTTCGAGCATGTCGTGGGCCTGGGGCCTATTGTCAGGGTTCTGGGAATGGGGGTACCCAGACTTGCCTGCCTGCGGCCCACGGCGTGGCTCCATCGACGGCCTAGTATGGCCCAGTTTCATGATCAGCAACTCAAGACCCTCGCGAGGGGCCAAGCTCCACGAGGAGCGGCCTCCTCAGGCTGGCTCCCGAGGAGCGGAGATTTCTATGCAAGGCTCACCTCGCGAGGTTCGGATGATGTGAGCCATGACAACCAAGGCTAGGTGGGCACCAATGGGCCCAGTGTACCAGTTTCCTCTTTGGTGCTAAGGAGGCAAGCGCAGGCACCGAGTCCCAAGGAATCAGGCGAAGATTTCCATTCTAGTGCAACAAGACTAAGACCACCACGACAGCAGGACGGAGGTCATCGCCGAGCCCACCGCGGTGTCATGACCAGAGGCTTTTGCAGGCGAAGACTACTTTTGCCGGGATAGCATGTACTAGTTGTCTCCCTTTGAATTTGGTCGTTGTGGGATCCCTTCCCGCCTTCATTTGGGACGAGGACCAAGGCCACTATAAATAGGACTTAGCCACCACCACAGGGGGGGACGGATCATTCAGACCATCCTCACACCCACCAGCTCATCGAGCATAAGAACACTCCTCCTCCTGAGGTTGTTCTCCCACTATACTAATTCATCCTTAGCCCCTCGAGGCCAATCCACCACAAAGCAGGAGCAGGGTTTTACACCGCAAGGTGGCCCGAACCTGGATAAACTGTTGTGTCTCTTTTCGATTCTGTTCGTCGAGCTAGGCCATGATTTTAGAGAGTAGGCAGACCGGGGAGGACGAGTTCTTCGCACGCACCCCAGAGTTCGAACCTCTCAAGGGCCTGCGAAACCCGAAATCTGACAATCTATAAGACTATCTAAACTACAGTCTTCTTGTGAATATTTCGCAGCTATCATCACTTGGTCATCCACCAAGTTCACGGGAATCTCTTTCCCGTCTATTCCCTGAGGTCCAACTCAGGCCATATGATTCGGATGGAGCCTGGTGTAGCGTGTTTTCACCATCGCCCATGCCTCCCGTGCACCTTCCCGGCATGTTGAGGCCTTCCATAGCTCAAAACGGCGCCGGGCACCTTTGAACAGGTTCGCCAACCCCTCCATACTTTCTGGAGGGGCATCAGATGGCCATAAGGCTTTGACCATACTCTTCATGGCTTTTCGGGCCCGCTCATGCACTACGGACAGCTCTTTTAGCACGTCGCCTTGGAACCCGGATACCTCCTCTTCAGGATGCCCAGTTAACAGACCTGCAAGAACAAGCATTATAACACCCCGAATTATGGGACAATATGAGTCCCTCAGATGGTTCAAAAGTCATACTGAATATGCCGCCTTTCAGTTTTTTATTCTCTTTTTGTGTGTCCAATAACTGAGCCTTTAAGTTCTCAATCTCTTCGGCTTTCTTATCCTTTTCCTCATCCAGTTTGTTCTTTTGCTCAATGGTCATCATGGCTTTCTTCATCTCCTCCAGCTCTATGGTGGCGGCATTTAGCTTTGTTCGGCTCGTCTCAAGCTCCTGGGACAATGCGTTGTTCTTCTCTTTGAGAACCTACGGTCATCACGATCCTTAAATCGGTGGGCCTGAACAGCTTCAAGTCTTGGGGGCTACTGGCATATATCTATTAAAAATTACACAAACCATTACCTGCATGTCTTTTGAAAAAAGGTGAGCAGCTCCAGCAAGTCCGTCCCGGGCGGCTCAGATATAGGCATCCACGGTGTTGAGGGCAGTAAATTCCTACTCAGTAAAAGTTGGAGTGCGCATAGTCTCTTTCAGTCGACGGTGATTCATCACGCTCTCCACTTCAGAATTTGTGACAGATACTTTATCTGAATCCTCATGAAGTGGATGAGCTGGCGCCTCATCTGTATTGGCTCTTGTCCTGGTTGATGAGTCCGGTGCCGGATTAGCTGATAATCGGCTAACTGGGACTTTTGACATGGTTCGTTGTGTGCTCCTCCTAGAATAAGACGGGAGGAGATATATGACAATTTGGTCTTATGCCTAGGCACATATTAGAGGATATACCTCTTTGATGAAGGAGGGGGCTCAACGGCACTCCCGGTTTCCTTCCGTTTTGAAGGCTCGCCCTGCGTAGATGCTACCTTCCTAGGGCTGCCCTTGGGGTGCATCCCGCAAGTGGGGGGTTACTTTTTGAAGATAATCTCCGAATACTTACATTGGAGAAAGAGAGGAGGTCGGGGTAGTCGGCCATAATAGTCACTTCCGAGCCAACAAGGCTTGCTTGATAAAATACTCCATATCAAACTTTATAAATATATCTGAATCCTCGCGGGAGCCGGGGTCCTCATTGCGACCATAGTCCTCTGGCTGTGGGGAGGGGCAATGAATGTTTTCGACGACCTTCCTCCAAGTTTGTTTTAAGACAACCAGAGCAATTCGGTTAGCATACCTCGATGATGAAGCGGTGCAATGCTGATAATCGAAAACTTACCCATTCAATGGGGTTATACATGGAGAAACCTTCCCAACAATTTAAACGAATGAATTCTTCCTTATCCCCCTTATAAAGATCTGCCAGGATGGCAGCCAGAGCGGTTGGGGTATCCAGGCCCTCGCGCCTATAACGAGATGTGTCGTCCTCTCCGTTGTAACACCATAAAGGGGTTACTCTAGACTAAAGGGGCTGGCTGCATCGCTTTATCGCGATGGCCATGACTTCGACTATCGAGAATTTGGAATGGGCAAGTAACCTGACCTTGCTGACCAACCTCATTACTTCCGCATTGTCCTCTTGCTTGGGGCTCTGGGGGCGCCAGTTGAGTCGTTTCTTGAAAGGAGCACTGGATAATTCGAGAAGTCCACGTCGAACTGGGTCTGGGAGGGGAACATCTTCAATATAAAACCATTCCGAAGTCCATTCTTCGGATCCCTTTTTTGGAGTTCCGATGAGGTAGCCTGATCCGGCTATGCGACATACTTCGGCGCCGCCCACTGATGACGAGGGACGAGGCAAAAGAACTTTCTCCATAGTTCAAAATGAGCCTCATAACCCAAAAACAGTTCGCAGAGAGCGACAAAACCTGGTGCGTGTGCAGAATGGAACCTGGTGTAAGGTTGTGCAGTTGGATCCCGTAGAATTCCAATAGACCTCTGAGGAAGGGGTGGATCGGGAATCCTAAGCCCCTCAGAATAAACGAGATGAAGCACACCCTCTCCTCCTTGTTGGGGTTGGGGAAATTCTCTGCTAGCACGTGTTGCCAAATGAGGCCAATCCCGCCTGCACGAAGACTAGATCTATGGGAGGGAGATATCCCTGCGTATGAAGTCAATTCAGTTGGAGGTGAGATACGGAGCAGCTTCACCAGTCGCCCGCTTGAGGGCCATGAGGGCGCGAAGAAGAGTTAGGGGTGTTGGCCATGTTTTGAATTTGTTTTGTGTGGCTGGCTCTGATGACCTTTGCGAGATGTGGATGGTATTTGGGATCTAACCTCCTTATATAGATGCTGCCCTCGCATGGTAAGGGGCTTATTTGTAAAAAAAATTATGGACCATTCGCATTCGACCGACACGTGGAAATCGAGGTGACGACAGGAAGGAATCATAAAGGCATAACATGGAAGTTAAGACCGGACTGTCATCGATCCAGAGTATGATGAAGACCCCGCCTTACAAAGCCGAAGACATAAGACAGATACTACATCGTCATTGAAGGCAAGTTGGGGCTACTGAGGGAGTCTTGGATTGGGATCCTCGGGTGTTCGGTCTGTTCGATATGGGCCGGACTAGTGGGTCATGAAGATAAAGCAGAAGGCTATCCCCCGTGTCCGGATAGGACTCCTATATGCGTGGACGGCAAGTTTGGTGTCCGAGTGTATTATTTCCTTCCCTTGTAAACCGACTTTGTACAACCCTAGGCCCCTCCGGTGTATATATAAACCATGGGGTTTAGTCCATAGAGGCTATCGGAACAATCATAGGCTAGACAGCTAGGGTTTTGCCCTTACGATCTCGAGGTAGATCAACTCTTGTAACCCCTATACTCATCGAATACAATAAAGTAGGACGTAGGGTTTTACCTCCTTAAAGAGGGCCCAAACCTGGGGTAAACATCGTCTCCCCATTGTCCCTTATTACCATTTATCCTTAGACTCACAGCTTGGGCCCCCCCTACCCGAGATCTGCTGGTTTTGACACCGACATCGGCGTCCCCGTTGTGT
The DNA here is from genome assembly GCF_056163025.1 of Triticum urartu. Taxonomy (NCBI): domain Eukaryota; kingdom Viridiplantae; phylum Streptophyta; class Magnoliopsida; order Poales; family Poaceae; genus Triticum; species Triticum urartu. The sequence continues at coordinate 173,133,048 of NC_141874.1, read as the reverse complement.
AGTCACCTGCGTCTGGCCAGACGATGATGGATGCCCTCACACCGAGAGGGCCCTAAGAATATCTCTCCATTGTCGGAGGAGCAAATCCCACTCTCGAGCTATCCGGTCACTTGTCAAACTTTTCGGTGTGCCTGAAAGTTGTCGTTATGATCACCTTGTTGCAGATGACGTTTGAGCAACCCCAAAGCCCAGTGTCCGGTAGCAAGTGAACAAGACACTCTCATGGTCTAAGGAACTAAAACACATGCTAACACTCCGTGTTATAATAGATGATTTCAGGCGATATAATCACATAGTATAACAGATAAGTATTGGGTCGATTCAATATGATCATTCTTCTAACGTCATACCCTCAATGTTGTCTTAGGACTATTGTTACACTTAACGATATCTTAAGATCCAGAAAACGTGATCACCAACTACACCTGAGCCGGTCTTAGAGGCGAGACTGGGAACCTTTTGTTTACCATTTATCATTCCACATGTGCATATGAGTTTTCCACTGAATCACATATTTCAGGATCATAGTAGTTATAGCATGCAATATAAACTCTTAATTATGAATATGGAAATATAATAATATAATATTATTGACTCTAGGGCATATTTCGAACAAAAAATTCACCCCATGATCACCCATGAACAATATCAAGATGCATAAATGGTTTGGAGCACGATCGTTGCCAATTCCAGAGTGCAGCTGAAGTAGATGAATTGGTGTAGATCGTACTTGGAGTCCCTCGAACTGTTGATGACGATCCCGCGAACCACCCTCGAATGATCCCTCGAACGGAAGATCGAAAGCACGACCTCTCTACTTGGTTGCAAGCATACAGTCTTCATCATCCGGCAGGGTGTCACCATCCAGAGCTAGTCACCGCCGGAGAATTAGAGGAAAATATTAGAACCACAGTGGGTTTCTAATTATAGGATTAGAGGAACTAGGTCTCGCTCTAATTAGAACAACTAGGATCAACTAGAACTAGAACTAGAGGAGGCTCCAAAACTTGTGTATCCCAAAGGATAAAATCCTCTAGTATATATAGGTTAGAGGGGCGAGGAGAGGCTGCCATCAAGGAGGGAAAGCCCCTCCTAGGTGCGAAGGAAGGGGAGGAGGAATCAGGAGCTCCTATTCAACGAATTTTGCGTCGAACAGCCATGCGGCGCATGCACAGACCGCGCGACTGGGCCGACCCAATAGTGGGCGTTGTAGCGAGCGCTCCTGTTTATCCTACAGTAACACAGGTAAGTTGAAAAAAAAGGAAGAACACAAAGTCATGTCTAGGATTCAAACTTCGGACCTCCATCTTGTGTGCGAGAGCAGCTAACCACAGGAGCTAACAAACGTTACAATAAAAATGGGAGCATGCTAGTATAAGAACTACTCCCTCTGTCCTGAAATGTAAGACGTTTTTTAGGCTTAGACTAAGTCTCAAAAACATCTTACATTTTGGGACGGAGGGAGTAGTTCCAAAGCAGATTCCGGACAGTTGTTTTGAATTTCTTCGAACTTAATTTGGAAATTTTGATTCTTTTTAAAACAAACAATGTTTGAAAATTTGATAATTAATTGAACAACTTGGACAAATTTTCAAATTTTCAAGAAATAAAATAAAAGCGTGAACATTTTTCAACAGAAAGCATTTTGAAATTCTAGAACATTTGATGAAAACATGAACATTTATTGAATTTTGAGAACAAAAAATTGAAAATGGGAACAATTTTTGAAAAGTGCAAACATTTTTCAAAATTCCCGAACATTTTTTAAAAACTCAAATATTTATTGAATTTTGAGACTCTTTTTGATAATGGGAATTGTTTTTGAGTTGTTGAACATTTTTTTAAATTCTCGAACATTTTTTGAAAACACGAACATCATTTGAAAAGAGGGACAGTTTTTTATATTCTGAACATTTTTGTAAACATGAACATTTTTTGAATTTATGGGCAAATATTTTAAAACGGGAACTATTTTTTAAATCACGAACACATCTTGAATTTTTAGAACAAATTTCGAAATGTAGAACAATTCTGAAAATTCCAACAAAATTGAAACGCGAACAATTTTGAATACGTGACCAAAAATTTGGAAACCAGATTTTGTTTGAATTTGTGGCCAAGTTTTGAATATAAGAACGTTTTTTGAAATGCCGGACATTATTTGAAAAGTTCTGATAAATTTGAACAAAAACATTCCAAACAATTTCTGAAAAATGGGAACATTTCTTGAAATTCCTGAACAATTTTATAAAAATGCAAAAAAAAATTAATATATGAACATATTTTGAAAAAACAAGACCATTTTCATAAAATTTGAACTTTTTTAAAAGCACGAATATTTTTTTAAGTTTTCAAACAATTTTCAAAACATGAGCTCTTTAAAAAAGAAAAATAAACTTGAAAGATAAAAAGGAAAGAAAAAAGAAAAAAGAAACAAAAAAGGGAAAGAAAGAAGAAAAATAAACAGGAAAACCGGTTCCCAAAACCAGAAAAACCAGCTAGGAAATTCTAGAAGGTTTCGAGAACCAGAAAAACGGCTGGAATCTAGAAGGTTCCCAAAAACGAAAAACTCTACAATGTGTTTCTGGCCCGGCCTGGGTCATCGCTCGATGTCACCTCTGTGCGAAGGGTCGACATTTTGACACAATATGCATCCAATAGGAAATTCCGGAGGAATCCCCCCCCCCCACACACACACACACTCCAATTCGACCTCCCCACTTGGAAAAGTGGGGCAAGTGGGGAGCCTTTCCTATTGGGCCATGGTAGCCCATTATTCCTTCGACCACTTGGCCTTTTAAGGCTGGTTAATATTAAATTAAATATAAATGCCCTCTAACAATTACTAGAGAATATTATTATTAATTTAACACCTCCACAAACATTTTCCACCTATATATTATTTATCGGTAATACCGGGTATAGCTCGATAAACACTGAAACCCTGCCCGTGACTCCAAAACGCTTCCGATTCCTCTTGAAACTATTCTGAATATTAATGAAACAATTTCATAAATAAATCCTCGATATTCTGGTCCAACAAACATTTAGCAGATCGTGATTACCTTAAACTTGTGACCCCGTAGGTTCGATGAATCATAGACATGAATGAAACTCTTTCGCTCAATGACTGATAGTGGAACCGTGGACGTCCATGGATCCTTATGATTACACGAATGATATTCGAGTGAACCTTTGGTTATCATGTGATGTTCCCTTTACTACGTGATACTTTACAAACCCGAGGTGTGCTGGTATCCTCTTGAGTCATGCACATGCTCACTATACCGTTCTTCTTGTTACCGTTTTTGTTCTTCTTTCTCGTTGAAGTGTCTCGGCATCCGCATGACATAGTCACCTGTGTCTGGCTAGACGATGATTGATGTCGTCACATCAAGAGGTCCCTAAGAATATCTCTTCATCGTCAGAGGAGTAAATCCCACTCTCGAGCTATCTAGTCCCTTGTCAAACTTTCCAATGACCTGTAAGTTGTCGTCATGATCACCGTGTTGTAGACGATGTTTGAGAAACCCCAAAGTCCACCATACGGTAGGAAGTGACTATGATATTCTCATGGTCTGAGGAGCTAAAATCACATGCTAACACTCTATGTTACAATAATTGATTTCAGACGATATTATCTCAAAGTATAACAAACAGGTTTGGGTTGATACAATATGATCATTTTTCTAACGCCATACTCTCGATGTTGTTTTAGGACTATCATTACACTTAACGTATCATAAGATCCAGAAAACATGATCACCAACAACACTTGAGTCAGTCTTAGAGACGAGACTAAGAACCTATTCTTTACTGTTTATTATTTCACACGTATATATGAGTTTTCCACGTAATCACATATTCCATGATCATAATAGTTATAGTATGAAATATAAACTCTTAATTGTGAAAATGGGAATATAATAATACTATATTATTGCCTCTAAGACATATTTTCTATGTGGCCATGTCCTTTATTATTAATAATGTCTCCCATGTCCTATCTCCATTCCGTTGAGGCGAATAGCGTCGTTGGAGGATGTGTGCAGGTGTGTCTTCGTCAGATCTTGTGGGATTCGGTCGGTGCTGGTCTTTGGTGGATCTATTTGGACCCAGTTCATCTTTGTTCGTGTGGTTATAGGTTTGATCTTTCCGACCTGCAACTCACTTCATCGGCGATGGTTGCTGCTGTGGTGCGCTGGTCCTTTGGGGCCTTAGCACGATGACTTCTCGACTGTTTACGACAAGGTTTGCCCAGCTTCGATGAGGGAGGAGCGGTGATAGCGGCTCGCCTTTGACTCGCTTCAGTGTTTATCGTTGTCGCTAAGTGGTCCATGAAATTGATTGTAATTTTCATTACATGTACTATTCTTTGTACTGGCATGATTGATAAATAAATTAGAAAGTTCTTTCGAAAAAAAAAAAGAGGCGGGTACCATGCACTTGAGGGAAGACATACCACGGTAGAGCTAGTTGGGTGTCGTATAGACTTTTCTTCAGGAAATGTTATATGGCGCACGTCAGATATAAGGGAGTTGTGAGCGAAAGCCATGTACACCGTTAGATGTCTACTACGAATCTTGATGCATAGTAAGGTGCCACGTCATTTTTCTGAAGTCGTTCGTTGTATGCTCGAACCCATCGAAGGGAGAGCACCACTCTCTTTAAGCAAACTCCAACACCCCCATCCAAATGGACGCGGATTTATTCATTTGGGTCGGTATGTCCGCCTTCTTTCGCGCCTGGGTTAACAATGAGCCTAACGTGCGGATGCGTTTTTGTCTGCAAGGCCGGAATGCGGTCTATATTTTGCTCTTTTTGCGTACACATAAAAAAACTCCCCCAAGTTCACGTAATTCAACCAAATTCAAATATCCCATAGTTTCACAACCAAATAATATCTCATAATTTACAAGCCAGATAAATTTAAATTTTCACAAATAAATTTAAAAGAAAAAAATAGCCGATACATCTATTGGTTGCCAACATGAGCCCACGTATGCTCAAACAAATCATCGTACAGTTGAATATGAGTTTCTCAATCATACATTTGATGATGAAATTCAGTGAACTGTGCAAACGTTGCCACTCCGTCATGTTCAGGCATAACATTTTCACCCTGACATTGAAACCCTTGGTCGTAGATTTCATCCGGACGTTCATCCTCTACGATCATGATATGCATGATCACATAATCAGTCATCATCTCCCGCAACTTCTTGGTGCTCCAAGTTCCAGCAGGATATCGAATGATACCCCGTCAAGATTGAAGAACACCAAAGGCACGCTCCACATCCTTCCTAGAACTCTCTTGTGCTTGGGCAAATCTCTTCCTCTTCTCTCTTACAGGGTTGGAGATTGTATTCACAAGAGCAGTCCAATGAGGACAGATACCGTCAGCTAGATAGTACCATTTGTTGTAGTGGTGGCTATTAATCTCAACACTGATCTATGGGTTGTTGCCTTCAACAAGCCTTGCGAACACCAGAGAGCGATGAAGCGCGTTGGAGTCATTGTGAGAGTCGGCTATGCCGAAGAAATAGTGTCAAATCCAGAGATCTTGTGAAGCCACGGCCTTAAGTATGACAGTGTAAGCTTTCACATGGCCCATGCCCCTGCCAAGCAGAAGGACAGTTCTTCCTTTCCAAGTGCATACGACCTATGCTACCAAGCATCCCTGAAAAGCCTCTACTGGCATTGGTCACCGACAACCGGGCTGTATCCGCAACAGTTAGCTCTATATAGCCTTGCAGAACTTATACATGGAGTCTAGGCACGTGGACTCGCTCATTCAGATATACTCATGAATGAGATCATTGGGTGCCCCGTATGCAACCATCCGCATAGCTGCAGTGCATCTACGATAAGAGGAGAAGCCAATTTTTTTCAGGGCATCCTTCTTGCTCTTGAAATAGTTATCGTACGCCAGCCCTTCCCAGATATGGTTGAACACATGTCTAGCCATCCAAAAGTGGCGTCGAAATAGGTTGTGTTTGAAGAGCAGTTTAGGAGACTCGAAATAGTCATGCCGGAGTAGGCAATGGCCGCTCTCTCTGTTGCGATTCAACGCCAGAGTATGCCCCGGGATCTAGCCCCTACACATCGGCCACTGCCAACTAATGTGGTCATGTACGACCAAAGCAACAACCACAATATCCTCATCATCGGATGACGAATCATCCGAATTGCAAATGAAATTATTGAAAAAGTAATCGTCACTAGAGTCCATTTGTACCTTGCGGGCGAACCGTCGAACACCTTGCGGACGTGGTGGAAGAAGCTGGCTGGTGAAGAGCCTCGCACCTCTCCGAGACCATGTAGCAGGAATGTCAGCGTGGAGGCGAACATGGCGGCGTCTGGCGAGCGAGGTACGCGCAAGGCATTGCGGCGGGTGGTGGAGGCGAGGGGGTGCCGTCGACGTTGGAGTGCTGCGACGGCGGCGAAAACAGTGCACCGACGCCGTAGTAATGGGTTTATCAAAGGGTGGTGTGCTGCTGGTGGAGGTATCTGGGTGCGGGCGGCTGGCCCGACACCAGAATTGGGTGCTGGCGGTGGCGGCTGGCGGTCGAGGGAGAAAGGGGGGATGGGCACTGTGCCACCGACTCGCGGGCCAGGGGAGGATAAGGGTGGACGTCGCGCGCGTCTGCTACATGTCCACGCCAACGCAAACACGGCCTAAATTTGGATCTGAAATGAATTTGTGCGCAGATAAAATACTGATGCTAGTGCGTTTGCGTCGGCACGTTGTGCCATATTTGTGTCCGTTTGTATCCAAATGGACCCTCGCGGACAATTTGGGTATCTCCCCCACTGCTCTCCGTCTCTACCCCAATGCTATCATTCCCCATCAAATCCACTCACCGCGGGCCGAGCTGGCGATCCCGGTGGTGCGGCGGTCGCCGAGGAATCCAACCCCGCCCCCTCCTTAGCCGGAGAGGCGGAGCAGCTGCCGTCCACGGAGGAGGCACTGCCGCAGCGGTGGCTCGCGTATGCGATGAGCCGTTGGGCCAGTCCGGCATGATTGGCGCGACGCGGCGGTGCCACACGACGAGCAAGCCACCACCTCGGCGACCTCTCCGAGCGGGCCGCCGACCAGGATCCGTGACAAAGACGGCGTCGACGGACAGGGCGATTACGGAGGGGGAGGCGGGGGCCTCCCGATCGCCATCAGGGCCGCGCGCCTCTTGGCGGCTCCGGTCAGTCGGTGCGCGTGGGAGGAGCACCCGCGACTCGCGTCGGTTGCGCCAAGAAGAGCACCGGGGTGGCCCGCCGCGTCTGCACATGAGGAGCACAGTGGTTGCCGCTCCTTCAGCCGCGCGTGGTGGAGAACTAGCGGCTCGCGTCGGACGTGCGAGGAGGAGCACCGGCGTGTCTTCATCGCCGTCGTTGTTGTCCCTGTGTTTGTTGGGGTGGTGCCGGTGCGCGTCGTGAGGATCCAATCCCTGTGTTTGTTTCAGTACTTCGTTTTGGGGGAGATTATTTCTTCATTCCACATCTATGTGGATGTCTAGCCCATCCGATGAAATGCCATGGTTACTTTTCAGGTTCATTTTTTTTTCGCGTAACTTTTCAGGTTCATTTTGTCATGAACTTTGTATCAATTTTGTCCGAATTTGCCCTATGGACATAGCGCATAATTTTCTGAAACTGCCATGTGTTTGAGCATCGTGTGACAAGCTATGGGTGTGTGGCAACTATAACGACTAAGCTAGGGGGTGTCACTTTCAGGTTCCTTTTCCATGTCTTATATGAGTCTTTTTTTTTTCTGATTTTGCCATATGAACATAGCACATATTTCTGAATTTGCCGTGTTTTGAGCATCGTCCTAAATTAGGGTGTCGCCATGATGTGTTCTTCGAGCATCATGGCAAAGTAGTTTATTTTGCATTAATAGCATTTTCACGTGCATTTTCCACATGTCTGAACATTTTTGTAAAATTATATCAGGACATTTTTGGTATATGATGCATGACATTTTTATTGAACATAAGATGACATCAATAAAAATACCATGCAATATACAACACTTTTTGCCATGGCATAATAAAAATGCCATCTCGAAAACAAATAAAAATGACATAGTTACCATGCTATACTATTAATACTAGTAGTACTAAAATAGCGGGGAGCGACCTTTTGGTGGACAGGGGCACTGGCTCCTGTCTTTTCAAATGATTCAAAAGTCATATTTCCAAGTTTATTTTTTTAACTGTGAAATACATATTCACGGCGGATCTGTGAAATTTTGTTCAAAAATATTATGAGTTGCAAGCTGCACGCACAAAATATCCCGACCCAACAATAAAAAAATGGCCAATTTTCATTTACGTATTTGCTTTTTTTGTCTACGCCATGTATGAAAGTATATTGTCATCAAAATTTTCTTGAACGTTTTATATGTCTATGTGTGTATGTACAATTTTCTTTGATTTCTTGTGCGCTGTGGAAATATGCTTTCCCTAAAGTCCACCAATGCACCCGTCCAACGAAAAGGCATTTTCGCAAAACAGCCATGCTATACTACTAATAGTATTTTCGTAAAACAGCCATGCTATACTACTAATAGTTGCCACGTAAGGTGATATAAAAATACCCATCAAAACACTGGTATTTTTGGTAAGATTGTATCATGGCAATTTTTTTGTATGATGCATGACATTCATGATTGAACATAACATGGCATTTTTAATTATTTTTAAAAAGCACTCCATGGTATTTTTTGTTTGCATTTAAGGGAAAATGTAAATTTTCTACTTTCATGACATGCAAATTCATAACTTTTTTATTGTATTCTTTAGAGCATGGCATTTCGTAGAGAATATTTTTTCCGCTAATCTTGCCATGTGCAATTTTAATATAGGTACCTTAGCATTTTTAGTTTTTATGTCATGACATTTATACTAATTAGAACATGACAGCTTCAAAGTAGGTAGCATGGCATTTTTTATTATTTAGTCCATGTCAATTTTTGATAATTAGACTCTGGTAAAGAAAAATAGCTACATGGCAATTTTTAGTAATTATACAATAGCATTTTTATAAGTAGATCATGGTTTATTCAACTTACGTAGCATGGCAATTTTATTTCTATAGAGCATGGCATTTTTAATAGTTAGACCATGGCTTTTTATTAAGTAGACCATGGTAGTTTTAATTTAGTTAGCATGACATCATGGCCATTTTTTATATATGTGGCGATTTTTTGGACTTGTGATTAACTTTTTTCCAACAAGTCCTTTTTTCCTATGTCAATTTTGTAGCATTGTTCTTGACATTTGTCCCAATGGTATTTTTATGTCTATTCCTAGAGCTAGCATGTCTCCATTAGTTTTTTTTTGCGGGATGTCACCATTAGATGTTTCTGTGATAAAAAAATTACTCCATCCGTCCCGTAATATAAGAACATTTTCCAAGCTATGTTAGCTTGAAAAACGCTTTTATATTGGGATATTGAGGGATTACATGGCAATTTTAGTAATTAGACAATGACATCTTTATTAAGTAGACCACGACATATTCAACTTAGGTAGCATGGCATTTTTATTTCTATAGAGCATGGCATTTTTGACATTTAGACCGTGGTATTTTTATTAAGTAGACCATTGTAGTTTTAATTTGGTATGTTTGGTATATGATTGTGCGTGTTTTGGTAAGTGCGGTTGATTTGGTATATTTGATATGTGTGGATGCACTATATTTAGTAAGTCCAACCGCATGATTGAGATGTGTATGGGTGTTAGATGACGGACCATCATCCACTAACTCTCCTTTAATAGTAGAGACAATAAAGATTTATTGAAGCCAAACTAATATAAACGCTAAATGGTGATAAAACACAAAGTTCACCGGAGATCTGCACAGAAAAATCAGCACATTTTCTGTACACGAGTCGAAATTGGCCATTGACGGGAGTACTGTTGACCACCGGACAAGCTGGACGATACTCGGTTCCGAAGTCAGACAGTAAAAACAGTTACTACCACAAAGCGGCAGGTTAACCGCGTCAGATCATGCGGCATAACCGCGCGTTTAACCAGGAGATTCTTCTTCCCCAAGTAAAAAAAAAAAGCCAGGAGATTCTCCACGAGCACGAAGCACGCGTGGTCGCGGTGCACCATGGGCTGTCGTGCACCACAGCCACGGGCGAGAGAAAAAGGGCGCGCGGTGCGGATGTGGCGGGGCCCGCGCCGAGGATAAGCACCCTTTTTTTCCGTGATGACAAGCACGAACAACGAGCGAGGGATAGAGAGAAAAGAAGGAGCACGGGGGCCCGCGGCGCGTACTTTTGCCAGTGACATGCGGGTCCGGCGGCCGTGCTGGCGCGGGCCCCGCGCGTCAGTTTCCTCCCTTCTCTCTCGGGCTTTCCGTCCGCGGTGGGGGCCTGGTGCGGTTCGGGGGCGGGAAAAGCGTGTGGGCGGCGGGGACCACACGCCGCTCACGTGAGCCCCGGATCTTGCTGGGCAAGCCGAGCCGGGCCGAGCACGTGGCCGCCGGATCCTCTGCGGCAGCGCCGCGTAGGGTTGTTGATGCTGCTGCCGCCGCTAGGCTGGTCCGTCCAACTGCACCGCACCTGGTCCACGGCCCCCGGCCAGTGACCCGCGTGGTGGGGCCCGCCCGGACCGGACGCCCGTGCGATGCCCCTTCCAGATTCCCGCGAGAAGTCTACGTCGACTACGTGTGAATCGCGTAGGCGATGAGATATATACCACGGGGTAGTACGCAGGAGTACTTCTGTACGAACATGGAAATGACTGTCGCCGAGCCGAGCAGTGGGCTGAGAGACGTATGTAAATCCACTTGTATGGAGAATGGTACACCTATGAACAGTACGCTGTTCATAGGTAAGCATGCCGCGTCGATCTCACTTTTGCCGAGGTTGGCAATGGCATGGCAGGTCGCTTGTCACTTCATGAAAACGGAATTATCCCGGGCCCAGCAGCCCTCTTTATTTAATTTATTACTAACAAATTATAAAAAAATCAACCAGGAAGAGTTATTTAAGCAGCAGGTCAAGATCCAAAACTTCACAATGCAGCAAGCAGCGGCAGCCTGGAAAAGCCAAAACAGTCGGCATAGAAAGGAGACGGGCGCAAGCAAGCAATGTACAATAGTACGGCCGGCACGGATAGATAGATAGATAAGCATGATGTGTTCCCGTCCGTCCTTGTTGAACGATTCCGAGCATGAATGACATGGACGGAACCGCACCACGCAGGCTCTGTCCAAGCATATACAGATACAGACCCTGCGTCACGGTCGACCTCGAACGGCGCGCCCTGGCTCGAACTCTGCGACGACCAATCCCGCTCCATGCCGGCCAGCCAGACGCCGCGCCGGTTCACATCTCATCAAAGTCCTCGCGTCATCATGCTAGTACTCCGCCGAGGCCGACGAAGCAGCAGTGGGTACCCCGCCCTGCCCTGCCAGCAGCAGCAAAATATCGAATCAGAGTACTTGCCCAGCAGCAAAATCCCAACACACAAAGAGAGAGAGAGAGGTAGGGGGAAATCCAGACGGTCGCCCCATTGCATTGCGTCGCGCTCCGGCTCAGGCCCTGGCACGCTGGCCCCCTCTCCCCGTTGACCCGCGGGAGGCTCTCGCCAGAGCTCAGGCATGACGCCAGGGCAGTCGCAGAGCCCCAAGGCCAAGCACCGAATGAACCGCGAGGCGAGCGACACCAACGTATACCTCACACTCGAACAGCGAGCACCAAGGCACCCCGCCAGCCCGCCTCCTCTCGCGGCCACCGTCTCCGACTCGGCTCGCCGGCGAAATCTCGCGTGTCGCCACCTTGTTCCACACCGGCAGCAGCCTTCCAATCCGGGAGACGAGACGACCAGCCGGGCGGCGAGGAGCAGAGGACCTACCTGGGCTCCATGGAGATCGAGAGGGGCGCGCGCGCGCCTTTGCGCTCGCCACCGCGGTGGGTTTTATAATGCCGCTCCTGTTGCTATCAGCTCCCACCGATCTTTCCGTATAAAAAACGATCTCTGCACTGTGCGCGTACAGTAGGAGTACTATTTAAAGGGGTCGATGGGCTCGCACAGCCAGGTCAATTGTATACTCCGTGGTGTGGCGGAGTATTTTAAGGCTTGCGGATCGTGTGGGCGCACCACCACCCGCTGGACTTTCTCCAGTGACGACCTTTGAACGCCACCAAAGGTGCTTGGACCTTTTCAATCGATTAATCTAATTTTGGAGCGAGTACTACCTAAGCATGAATTTTCTATCTTGGTAGAATTGCATGCATATGCACGATGATGGTGATTAGTTGTAGGAGCTAGTCACTAGCCCTCTGCAAAATATTGTTAATTTCCTGTCCAACGGTATAAAAACATCTATCTTTCCAGAATACACATACTTTCTATTTCATTTGGCTCATGGGAAGCACTTGCAAATTTGCTAATATAACTATCCATGTAAACTTTATGTCAAATCACCATCACCTGTATTGTCAAAGTTGCATCCATTGGGATCATTTATTACTTTTCCTATCAACGTGTCAATACCCTGATTTTGAGAGAGTGTGTGTGTGGAGGAAGCACGCGAAAATAAGTTTGTTAAAATATTTCTATAATGCTACTAATAATAATGGTATTTTGTATTCTCATCCACATGAGTAGGATCTGGAAAACTTCCTGGTCCACACTCTCGCCACATGTCCAGCTCACATGACAAGGACATATACCAGTCCATGTCGCAACAGAAAAGGGAAACTTGTCTAACATATTGCAGTCCATTCACAATCGCATTCATCAGCTGGTCCAACGCCCTAACCCTGATAGATAGATAACATATCATTTGGGTAGGCTGATGACCTTTCCACCCTCTCACAGCAGAGGATTGGTTTATCGACAGGCTCTTGATTATTTGACCACATCGCATCGCCTAAGCAATGACCAAAGATGATGATGATGGCTTGTATTTGTGCGCCCTGCACTTTGTCCCTTCTTAAATCAGTCACTAGCTTGCTTGCTTGCCCTTTTCATTGTGATTGTCTTTGATCGCTCCGCGATTCCCCCCTTTCGTTTTTCCTTCTCCGGAGGCTAGGTGCCATTCTAGACGAGACTAGCCACCATCCAGTGATGTCCTACTAATATTGATTTTTTTGGTAAAGAACATTTCATTGAATTGATATATCAAGGTGATACAACCGCATTCAAAGAATACCCGGTCTCTGCATAGCATGATGCACACAGCAAACAAGTCCTAAAAAAAACATTGTATTACAGCAATAATAAATCAGCGCAGTCTACCATGAGGAAGATCCTATCCAAAGATTACACTAACATTGATAATATGCAATACCAAATAAATATAATATTCCCTCCGATAGTTATTGTTAAAACGGATGGGAGGAAGTACCAAATTTTATTTCATGATGGATCTACTAATACCATTGTAGTGTTGTGGATGCTTTCCTTTTCTCACTCTTTTTCTAAGAAGTGTCTGGCTGTCCACACTAACATATGAGGACGATTTGGAGGCCTTGTTGGAAGATGCTATAAACCCAAATGGTGGTCACTAAGATAAAAGTATTGCTTATCATAGTGGTGATTAATTAATAATTGCATCGACAAAGACAAAAAAAAGCATACTAAATATTGTAAGTAATTTACACTATTAGAAATTCTCGCAAAAAATGGCACGATTAGAATATCGCTAAAGCCTAAAAGACTAGCAAACCAACCTGTATTGGATGGAAGGAGAACTTAGGTATTCCCACCCACCAAGGTTAATGTTCCTATGCTCGTATTTTTCTGGATTTATTTTCGGATTTTCAACGATGCACGTTCAGTAAAAGAAGACGTTTCCGTCGACTGCCAGACGCCTATAGTGACTTTGTAAATCTCAAGATGATATGACAGCTCAATCTCTCAGAGATGCTCGTAAAAATAAGATGTGTATGCATATGTATGTAAGGGCGAGTGCGTATAAATAAGCTTAAAGGAGTAAAGGGTCACGTACGTGGCTGCTTCTCTATCATAATCATATTCTACTACTGCTTGCCATGTCTCTTGTTCGTACCGGAGTAGCTTTTCTTTAGTAGTGTTCATACCCTAGATTTCTTTTATGGTACTGTTCGTACCTAGCTAATGGTACAATGATTCCCCATAGAATATGGTTTACCAATTCCACTAGCTAACCGCTGATTTCGGTCGTTTTATCTGCATACCCGAGAAGAAGAAAAGCAGATTCCTACCTATATTAACTTAAAATATAAGAGAGCGATTGTTCAAGAAATGATTATAACGCTGACCAGCTATCTGCTGACCACTTAAAGTGTTGATTGTTGAACGAAACTCTGCTGGGAAAGTCTGCTGTCTCAAACAAACCTTTATTGAAAACCAGAGAGATTTTCACCCGCAAAAAAACCCCAAAGATTTTAGTTAATGTCTTCTCAGTTATTCTTGAAATTTTATAGGTTAAAATAAGTAACTATTAAAACAGACTATATATTTAGTTACTAGTACCCCATTTTTGATATTTAGGATTTTGAAAAAGTAGTATCACCGCACTCGTTTGATTGCGCCACATGAAAAACAAAAGATTCTTTTCAAGAGGTTGTAATGGGTATTTTTTTTGAAATATATTGCAAACAATCCTTAGAAAAAAATTCTTATATATTCAATCGATGGACGAAATTTTTCCAGGGACTAATCCTCCAAGTTTGTATGAAAATCATTTGAATCAAAGTGATCCCCGAATTGCAATCCACACAAGGCTAATCAAGAACAACCTCGCTATAACAAGGATAATAATAATAACAAAATATTTAGTTTGATCTCAGGCCACAACGAGATACTAATACATTAGTTTTTCTTGTGAGGTTACTACAACATTAGTTTTCCATCTTGTATTTTGCGTGTCTAAGTAGTTGTGGATTAGATAATGTTGACCTAGGTGCATAGATTGGTTCGTATCGATTTGATATTATTTGACAATAGCTAGGTGAATAGTTTAGTTCAACTTGCTGCCCCTTCGACTTGTTTGTACAGTCATCGCGAGTTATTTGATCTTTTCGGAACTCTACAACTTTCATTTTCCTAAGCGAATGAACAAATGAAGTTCAGATAGCTGTCATTTAGCCGATCTGTTCAATCTCCAAGAGTTAAAATTGTAGCACTAATTACAGTGAATGAAACTACACATGCATTCACTGGCGTGCACTGTGCATTATACTTGAAGTCAATATATGAAGCATACATGTGTAAAATATCAAAAGACTAAATATTGATTTTTAAGATTTTAACTGCAAACTAACTAAAGCAAATATAAACACAGATTTCTAAATTGTTGTTACTTTGTTAAACCTCTTATTAAATATGTGCAATTTTGTTAGCTATAAACGAATCAATGCATTAGATGGCATGTTTTTCTTCATTATATACCCACTACTTTGACATTTTATGACATGTGCCCATTTAATAGTTTTTCGTCCCGATTACCCCATTTAGCAGTTGTTTTGCTAGCTTTTACACCATTTAAAATAGTGAGAGTGGTCCACAAAGTAGGTCCTGACAGTCAGGTACACCTGACGGTGAAATGTTTGAGTCGGACCTGCCTAGACAGTGCCAGCCCTCGCACCACCCTTGACTCATGTGCCATTGGTTCCCCTCATATGCACGTGGTTGGGTTTGGATTTTGGCAAAGGTGGTGCCGACAGGGTGACGATGACGACGTAGCGTCGTAAGAAACGGTGGTGGGTGTGAAAGCTGGTTCGAGGTGGTGGTGGCTCTGGTACTTCGCAGAGGAGGAAGAGGATAGTCACACGGTGAGGATGAAACATCTGGCAAAAGAATAAGTTGAATGGGGGGGGGGGGGCATTGTCGATGGCCTCCTTCTACTCCTAGGAAGGAGAAATGTCAAGGAGCACTTTCATTATTGTACATACAATTTCTTCCTCGTAGCTCCATTGTTCTTGCCATCATCTCGAATTCTCCTAGTCTACCCCCTCAAATTGTTCTTTCTTTTAAGTTGTGGATAGCTCCTCCAATGGTTCTGTTGGCAGACAAAGCGTCAATAGAATTATTTCTAGTGCGATGCAAATCCGTAAGCAAATATGGTGAAGCGAAATGAGGTGAAAGCAATAAACAAGGAGCAACTTTGACATGAAGAAGGAACCCACCAAAATGAAGTAATGCATATGCGCAACTGACAACCATGAGAATCAAATTGTTTCTGATCGAGTCATTCTACCGATTCAGGCACAGAAAAAATGCTAGGAGGAGAACCGTGAAGTGACAAATTGTGTACTTGACAGCCGAGAGCCCACCTAGCAAATTGCTCTATATAAAAATTAAAGGGGGTAAAACAGGCAAAAGTTATGCTAAATGGAGTAATCTGGATGAAAAATTGCTAAATGGGCAATTAGTGTACACAATTTTCAAAGTAGGAGGTATAAACTCAACGTAGATGCACTGTATACGAAGAGGGGAGTTTTACTCATCCAATTATATAAACTTGCATACCGCAAAAACGTGTAGGATGGCATACAAAAGAAAGACTAATTACTCCCTCCGGTCCTTTTTACTCTGCATATTAGGTTTGTCTGAAGTCAATCTCATCCAACTTTGACCAAGTTTATACAAAAAATTATTAACATTCACATAACAACACATTTATTATTAGATCCATCTCGGAATATATTTTCATACTATATTTATTAAATGTTATAGATGTCAATATTTTCTAATATAAATTTGGTCAAACTTAGCAAACTTTGACTTTAGACAAAGCTAATGTGCGGAGTAAAAAGAACCTGAGGGAGTACTATAAAAATTAAATGAAGGGCTAATAGTTGTAATGATGATGATACCCAGGGAACCTCAAATTCAAAGTGCAGACAAATGTTTTGTCTTGTATTAGTAATTAACCAGCTAGACTTGCCGACTTAGCAAAAGGAACTTGCTTCTTTTTTCGAGTTGGTGGAACTTGCTTTGTCGATATAGAAAGAGCTAGTGAATGAGAGTTGGTTTCTAGGATCTACTAGCTGTTTGGGCTTATTGGCCCACCACAATTTATATAGATGTCAAATCTACTGATATCTGGCCCACATTAGCCACTCATCAAACATTCATGACTTTTCTTGTCAAAAATAAAAACCATTACTTTTGGACGATTTGTTCCTATTATAATATGGCAACTTGCGTTATTCCGAAATGTGCTACCACTACATCCTGTAGGGCTAGTGAGGGGGAAGGTACTAGTATAAAGCCAGAAAGGCTGAAGACATGATAATGAGGTCTATCAAAAGAGATGCCCAAATGCCTGAAAGCTTCTTTCTTGTCCAGTTTGTTTACACCATACTTGGGACTAAACTAATGGCAGGGGAGGCAACAATGTACGATGGCTCTTGATATTTTTTTGCGTTCTTTGTTTCCACTTTATCGGCCCCACCCGGCATATTATATGCCAGGGATCATGTCTCTAGGTTGAAAGTTTCCTGAGCCCCAATGTGACCTGGACAAGCAACCCAATGCTGCCACATCCCTCCAGAGGCTTGATCACACTAGCTGGCTCGCTGGCACATAAAAAATACTGCTGGTATTTTAAATTGCACGATCGATGCAGGATATCATCATGTTCACCACTAGATACAATATTTGGTGGTAGGGCTAATTGTGTATTTATCTATGGCAAGTGCATGGGCCGGGATGCTTTGTTTGACTGGTGGCACGTACAGATATAGCTATGAGCACACATCTGAACCATTGTATATTGGCAATGTATGATCGGCTGATGGCCAGTTCCACATATAAGTATATGCAGACATATTTTAATCCAACCATTTGGTATGACAAGATTATCCTCAGCACTAAACAAATGCTCATGTTACCAATCTGTTATTATATCGGCATCATGGCGATTACTTTACGAGTAAGTACGTGGTGATGACTACCGATCCTAGACGTATTCTCATGGATATATAAATATAGTGGCTTGAAAGGGATCTAATAGAGGGTGTATAAAATTAAGAGGAGTGGCGTGGCAGGAAGTAGGGGAAGACTAGAATTGCTTGTCATTAGTGCCTAACAAAGTCAATAAAACTAGTATAGTGTAGCTCAAGAGAGAAGTTGGTGTCTATGAAGCTAATAGCTAAAAAAATAGTGGAGTAGAGTAATGAATATGATTTGGCATGTTACCCCCTGAATACCAACATTTCAGAGACTGAAAAATAACGGAGGGTGCGGCATTTACCATCAAAAGTCTTTTGTTGTAACTCATGTTTAGTATTGAAATTTACAGAATATGCACACCGAAATGATGCACCAATGGAAAAAATATATAAAGAGCAAGATAGTACTCCCTCCGTCCGAAAATACTTGTCGGAAGAAATAGATGTATCTAGATGTATTTTAGTTATAGATACATCAATTTTTATCTATTTCGCCGACAAGTGTTTCCGGACGAAGGGAGTAGATAATAGTGGAAGTTTTTGCGCCCCAGAGTTCAAGAAAAAGTTGAGCGCACCTGTATTTTTATGTGAAAAGTATGTCAAATTATGCGCTAATAAGACAAGCGGCGAATTCGTAATACGAGAACTATGCATACCCGAGCTTGAATATCTCTGATGAAAGCAGCACAAAGTGACATCAACAGTACTACAAAATATCCAAGAAACGCACAACGAGTACTTCTCGCCAACATTTCTTGAGATGTGCAACATATTTTTTTTCCCTGCTCATAGCCGCCGGGATCACATTGCTATTTTTCCGTTCCCAAAAAATGGATCAGAATATTTTTCTCTGGCTCGGATCCCCACAGAGAAGCCAAAAAAAAAACATTTCCTAGCACCACTGTTCTGATATGATGCCTGACCAGCTTGCAGTAGAATAGCAGCACTGCTACCATATTCCGTTGGCTTTGCAGTCCGTAGCCTCCTAGCCGCCTGTAGCTGGAAAGCTGATAGGATCGTAGCGGTAGATTTACGTTGCTGTAGCCAAGCATAGGGGGGGCAGTGGTAGGGCAGTGTAGGAAAATAGCATGCGCGTAGGATAGGTTCGGCCAGTGCATGTGCATTCATCAGTTACTGCGCGCCAGTAGTAGCTTTCCGGATCTCTGGCCCAGGTGAGGCGATCTACTGGCTCTACTCGTAACAGTAATACTTATTGCAAGCTATGCGCTCCCAGCTGCAAAATGTAAAGGTGTATCTTAGCAGTTGAATATTTCAAATTTCAATTTTTGATGCGCCCTGCAGTTTTTTCTAACCAATAATGCGCCCAACGTTTAAAAGAAAAAAAAGGCATGTATGCTACATTATGCCAAAAGTTCAGTTTCAGAAAATAGTATGCAAAAAGACAGGCTTGTGTTTTAAGTAATTGAAGATGACCTAATGTTTGATCTAATTAATGAATTGTAGTATCTTTTATAAAGATACTCCCCGGGAGCTTTCCCCATTCCGCAGAATTGAAGTCTTTCGGGACTATATTTTTCATAAAGAATTCGAAGGATTTTCATAAGACTTATATTATGGAGAATGATAAAAAGGCCACCTTTTGCACCAAACGCACTTACTCCCTGAACAATGCAAATAAAAACTTAGGAGTAGGTGTTTAGTCACAACCTCAATATATGATAATTAAGCAACATGAGGATTTTAGACAAACATAAACCTCACACGCTGCAAGCCATGTGAGTGTGATTGGCCCATGAGTGCACAGCCCAATCTGCCTCTCACGCTGGAAGAGCCCAAGTCCAAATAAGCAGAGCAAGACTGCATAGTTCCTCCCACTCTTTACCTCGTCAGCCAACGGCGACCTCACTGAAGAGTAAAGAAAGTAAAACAGGAGTAGCTGATAAAAAGACAGAAGTTTTTTTTCCTTCTCCTGACATGCCATCTGGCATCTGCATTGACACTTGACAGGGACATCAATTTTCTCAACGCGTAGCCATCAGGAACAAATGGCAGATCTTGACAGATCATCACCAGTGCCGAGACAAAAACGACAACATCAAGATGGTAGGCACAAACTTAATGCTTATTGTGCCAATTGATGGCAATTTCTTGGTTGCTATGTACAAGGCCAACATTACACTTGCGCACTAGTCAAACCTTTTCTTTTTCTCCTCTTTTTTTGACTTTCTACCAAGTAGTAGATCAACAAGCTAGTGCTCCACTATAATACAGACAGCGGTTCTTAGTTTCACAGTCATGCTGGCCTGATGGGATGGGTTATATACACTGTATCAATGTGATTTCTTGGAGAATAAAGCCAACTACCCAGTAAATGACCAGATTTAGAATTCCCAAATCAGTCTCATGCAGGAAGTGATGGCATGAATATAAATTGAATGCGTTCCTCTACGATCTGGCTGGATGAAATGCCCTGGCTCCATTAATTTGATAATATTCCGGCAGCAGGTTCAGAAGCGGAACTCATTGTAGCTGATGACTTCATGCTGATCTCAAGCTCTTGTTGTTTCTTGAGATAACTCTGTGCTGTGGAAGTGATTATCTGCATGATGAAATTCATGATCATGAGCCACACCACGGTATTCCAGATCAAAGAGAACGACAGATTCCACTTCTTCCCCTGCACAAGGACAATTCATATTTAGGGGAAATGGCAACTTTCTGGGAAAGCAGACGATAACATCAACTAAGCAAGAACAGCAGAGGAAACAAAAAAGAGGCAACTTTATCATAATCATTGTTCCAGTCCATTACAATGCTGAAGTTATGTTACAATTGTCAACTATCATAACCATGTATCCAAGGCCTCTCATCAGTTCATCTACAAGCTAATCAATTGTGCAAACAATACCAATGACTTGGTTAAACAGTATATTTGTCTAGAAAATATACGAGAATATAAAACATTTCTGCCAGATCATCAGCCGCAAGCCCGCAGTTATCACTTACAGCATACTATTCCATGATAAATTAGGACACTCATTTAAGTTATTAACATTGCATTAACAAATTAATCAAACTTTCTAAAGAATGAGAACATCAAAAGATGATAGAGATCATTTGAAGAAATAAAACATAAACAGTTGAATTTTAAATGCTCGAAACTATTTCCAAACTTAGCAAAAAGCGGTACCTTCGCAGCACTAGAAGCTGATGCAGCAGCACTGGCCATTAAAAACTTATCCTTGGCTGTCTTCAACTTGGTGACTAAAGAGGGAAGGATGGATGATACTCCAGGGAAATTGCTAAACACCCACACAAGCCTTTCCTCCACCAATTCAAGAAGTTGGTTGTTGCAGAGAGTAATTACCAATGTTGTCTACATAAGTAATTTGTAAAATCGGCTAGGTCCATCAGAATAAATGAATTAAACAAATGAAATATGAATATGCAAATATTGCAGTTAAAGTTAAATGCTGTACATAGGAGGAACTGTACCAAGTTAGAAAGTAGCAAACCTGCATATAAACCTTGATAATAGCCTTCCCAATTAAAGTTGCCAGAAAGAACTTCCAGAAGGGGACGTTAAATTGTCCACACAAAATGCCAGCAAGATCAAACAGAGGGTTTGGCACCTAACGAAAGGAAACGTTAGTCTCGAACTGTCATATTTAATAATGAAGCAATAATATGCCAAAGAGAACTTCTCTACATTTGCAATAGCTCCAGTGATCACAAGGAAAGTCATGGTCACATACCACATGCAATTTTTCTATAGAAACTATAGTTTGAGTGGGGAGAGAATGAGTTTCTCAAGAAATTTAAATGGAGTTCACCTAACAGCTTAAACTGTTAAGGAGCTACAAGGCAACTCTAAGTACGGTGACCTAATCAAGCATGTATACAAGCAAATAAATGTCCACAAGAAAGAGACTAACCGAAGCAAGTAGCAGTATTGTCGGGAAATTAAGATACTGTGAGTGAGACATAAGCCAGCGCTTGGCCCGATGTAGAGTTGATGATAGAAAACCTTCTTTTGAGATAGAAGCATCCAATTCTGCCAACTCTTCTACTTTTTGGCCTGATAGGCTAGCTGTGGTTCATTTGTTACCTGAGTCAGTTGCGTCAAGTATTTTTTCCTAATTAATTACACAAATTTAGAGCTTCTTTAGTCTAACTTAAGCTAAAGTTGGCGTGATAAAATGTTAGAAACATGGATTGATCGCATCAGTTATTCTTCCAAAGAAATCACTAAGATCACGGATTGTTTAGCCTTAACTTATGCTAATCTTATATGATTGCTTATTGTGGTCAAGATACTCAAACTCATAGGCCAGATAAGTCAGCTTATCATATAGTTAGCCATAATCATTAAAAAATGGGAACAGAAAAATTGTCATTTAAGCATAACCATAAAAAAAGTAGCAAAGGAAGACTCACAAAAAGTGGGAGCATGGATGGAAGTTAAATGCATTCAAGATCTAACATCTGAGCAGGACCATAAAACTGAACTTTATAACTACTCTGCTCTGCACATAGGATAATTATATTTCTGATTGAAGGCTATACTGTAAGATGGTACACAAATAAGCAACAATCAAATAAAAATTCAAAAGTCATCACTGATCAAAGTGTGCTATATATGTTCAATTAATTTGTAACTGATCAAGAAGCTTCTTGCTAAGAGAACTATGCAGTTCTTTCTGACGCGCAATTACACATCAAAGTAACTATGTGATGTGTTTATGTAAGTTTGGATGCGGTGAAGCAATTATACATAATTTTAAGTGATTCACAATGATGCCCTGGAATAATAATTTGAAGAGTAATGAAGAATCGTGAGATGCTTAAAAAGGTATGAGCAAACATAGAATTATGTAAATTATGTTCGAGTTGGCAAGAGCAAAGCAGTACAAACATAACCTGCTCTAGAGATAAAATATGGAGGAAGCTCTCCAAGTGCAGTTCCAATGCCCCAAAGAACAGCTTCAAGATGAACTTCATGCAGTATTTTGCTGAATGGGATTGTTTCCTGATATATTGGAGGTCCAAACTCCAGACAGTCTTTCTCCAACCATGAAGGCCTCCTTTTAAGAAGAATAGTGTCATAAGGAGCACTCTTTAAATCCACCCGGCCACACTGAACCGCTTTCATTGTGAAAAGGGCAATATGAGGCCCTAAATACAATACAAACGTGTGCAAGCCAGAGCCTGCAAAACAAATGATGCGATGAGAATTGAACTGCATGTGTATTCTTAATGATAAATACTTGCTATGCTAGCATTTTATTCAACAGATTAACCAGTCTCACACAAATACAAATTGAATTTTGGGTTTTACCTAATCCAATGGATGAAGCCACCCCTAGTATGACCCACCATAATCCAAATCTGGCATACCAAAGCAGTTCCTGCATATGCTGCATTGAAGACAAAATATAATGGTTTATCCATGCTGCAAGAGCGCACGCACCACAGACGGAGTACATGACTCACTGCTCCCACCCACCTAGGTTCAAGTCTCACATCTACCTTAATTTCAAAAAGTGCAGGGTATAAATCTTACGCCTTCTCATTCAGAATAAATAGATAATACATTTCAGTGATTTCACCATTCAAAAGCAACAGTTTATTTTATGCATATCCAGAGACTGTGAAAGTAGTGCTCTGTTAATTTGAATACTTGCAGTTCAATTCAGCATACCGCCACTCGATTCGTCTAATTTGAAATACAGAAATGTGCTAAAACAGAAGATGATGATACCTTCTCATGTGGGCCATCAGTTACCAAGAGAAGCACACAGGTAGCACCAAGCAAGGGAACCAGGAACTTCAACCGAGAACCTTCTTTCAGAACACATGAACATGTGCTTCTTATACTCTGTCCAATGGCTAGCACAAATAATGCGAGTGTTTTGAATGGCTGTGATGTCAGCGTTAAACTCTCCAGGTCCATCCGATGCTTATCGCGAAGGTCTGAAATATATGTTAAATCTATTACATCATCGACACACAGCACAGAGTAGTCCTACTTTTATCTCATTTAAGTTAACCAAGCTTTCAGAGAACTCTAATTTTATCTGATGTTACAATGAAGGTGGCATAGACTGAAGGATCCAATGGACGATGCACACCCCTAATATTGCCTTTTATAACAATTTTACCAATCGGGATTCCAAACATTGTGCTGTGCATGAAAATAAAAATTTGCAACTACCTTCCCTAACATAGATTGACCGCAATAAGTAGCATTTCTATTATATCCAAAATAACTCGTATCAGAAAAACTGAATTTATATTTGGATATCTCAAAAGCGCATCACAAGAGACATAAGACTGAAAGAAAAATGCAAAAAATAGAACAATCACCCCTAGCCAATCTTTGCGGGTAGATATCGATGGAAAGTTATGGAGTAAAACGTACTTATGGCAACCGCCATCTGCCCTAAAACCAAACGAAATCCAACTCAGATATCAAGTTTCTTCAACTGTAAACTTTCCAAAAGTGGAATAAATAGTAATTCAATAACACTTGGAAGGTAAATCTCCAGCGTAAATGGCGATCAACTAAGACGAACATGATCGTTATTCTACCTCCAACAGAAACAAAGATGAAGGAGCACAAAGTTATACAAGAAGCAGCTCAACTGGTGTTCTAATTCATTTATCAGTGAATCATTATACTCGCCTCAAACAAGAATAGAAAATGACCACTAACTTGTACGTAAAGAAAACAAAATGCTCCAATTTTCCAGGAAAACCTCAACGATACGCATTCGCAGCCCCATATCGCACAACAAATATAACGCCTTCGACAACCACACGAATCTGGAGAAACCAACCATGAACGCCTCTTACATGATTCTAAATTCTAAGGTTCGAAAGCCCAAAGACCCCCTAGAACCACAGCCGTCTCCAGGAACAGAGCGAGATCAAAGTAACAACGCGATAACAACCCAAGGCCGGCATCGGCCCACTCACCGGACATGGCCTGATCCTCGCCGACGGCGGTGTGCTCCATCATGAACCCGGGGCTTCCCCCTCTGCCGCGGTAGATCTGAGCGGCACCGGCCGGAGCAGGCCGCCACGGCTACTCAAACCAAGGGAAGAAAGAGAAGGTGCGAGCTCTGCAGCTCGTTTGGCGGTTGGCGCGGAAACGCCTGGCCGCTTTCCAGGGTCCGGCGGCGAGGCGGGGTCACGAACTCGGCGAGTCGGAGGATACAGACGGAATCGCTCCTTTCTTTTCTCCTGCAAAGCTGGATGCTTTTGAGTGGAAGTAGATGAAAACAAAGCTTCCTCTGTTTTGTTGCGTGCTCAGGCTTTGTGGTTTTACCAAGTCGGAGACAAACGTATTGCTTTGCCTTTGCCAAGGCGTTTTTGTTACCTTTTTCTTAGGAAAGGCGTTTTTATTTCTTTCATGTAGTTTGGCCATTCAGTTTTCCCATAAGGTAACTTGTGTAGCAAAGTGGATTATCTTTTTTACCCATACAAGGTTAAATAAATATATTGTCTAATATATAGGGTTTCGATTTGGGAAATGATTTAAATCACCTGACCGATAACAACCACCGCGTCCGCCGGTTCCGTGGCCGTCGGATCGGGTGTTAATTAGATGACTCAGAGCAACATATTACATACTCCCTCCTTCCATCTATATAAGGTCTAATGTGTTTTTCAAGACCGCTTTTGACTATTGGTAAGACTAATAATACATGAGATGTATAATATGAAAATTATATCATTGTAAGCTCCTTTCACGTACGAATTTGACGGTATGCTTTGTGTAACTTGCATGTCATACATTATTGCTATAACACCTGGTCAAAGTTAGCCTCAAAAAACGATTAGGCCCTATATAGATGGAAGGAGGGAGTAAACTAGTTTTCGCAACCGAGCCGTCGTTGCAATCGCCCCACCGCAACAAGTGATGTGTTGTAGGATCTGGATCTAGATCCTCTCGTGCTCTCCTGAGCTCCGCATCAAGCCAACACCTCCATGCGCTGCTACCGCTGCTCGCCGCCGGCAGCACGCGAGCGACAGCACGCGAACGAGGCCGTCGACAAGCACGCCGATGAGGTCACCCCTTCCCGTCTCCCTGTGTCCGCTCACGACCAGTGCCCATGGCCGCTCGAGCGCGCACACCGAGCTCAGCTCCGGCCGCCGCCGCCCAGCTATGCCGCTCCGGCCTCGTGCTGCATCGCCTCCACCACCACCATCATCGCATACGCAACTCCCTTCCCCAACAAGATCAATCTGGGTGCAACAATGCAACGCGGTGACTTTCCGCAACAAGACCTCGGTTGCAATTTTTTTTACAATAAGGGATTTGTTTCAAGAAAAATATCAAAAATATTCTACAACAAGACATTTGTTGCAAAAAAGACCTGCAACACAACCTTTGTTATAAAAAGTTCTGCAACAAGACATGCGTTGCAAAAGGATTCTCACAACAAGACTTCTGTTGCAAAAAAGACAACGACGCCTGACCGGGAGACTACGTATCGGACGGATCATAGACGGGCGGATCTTTTTGGCCGAAGCGTAGCATGGCCCTTTCGATTTTTGCAGTTAGTACTGGGTATTTAGTCCCCCCCTTTGGCCCTTGGTCTCCATGGTGGCGGAGGGGTGGGAGCCCCTCCGAGATTGGATCTCCCTCTCTGTTCTCTTCTATTTTGCGCTCCCCAGACCTAGCCCTTCATGATTTCTTAAATTCCTAGAGATCAGTAACTCCGATTGCGCTGAAATTTTTACACGATTTATTCCATAAATTATCTTTCTTGCGCTAGAAGAAGGGCCCCAACCGACCTTCGAGGAGGGCACAGGACACCTGGGCGCGCCAGGGGGTGCCTGGCGCGCCCTGGTGGGTTGTGGGCACTGGGCCCCCCGTTTGCATTGATTCCACCTCCTAAAAATCACATATATTCTAAAATAATTCTCTATAAATTTTTATCGTGTTTGGACTTCGCTTGATATGGATTTTCTGCGAAACAAAAACATGCAACAAACAAGAACCGGCACTGGGCACTAGATAAGTAAGTTAGTCCAAATAAATCATATAAAAAGTTGCCAAAAGTATGTAAAATTTGAATAATATTGGCATGAAACAATCAAAAATTATAGATACGACAGAGGCGTATCAGCATCCCCAAGCTTAATTCCTGCTCGTTCTCGAGTAGGTAAATGATAAAAAAAGATAATATTTGATGTGGAATGCTACCTAACATAAACTTGATCATATGTCTAGTCGTGGCATGAATATTGAGACATAAGTGATTCAAAGCAATAGTCTATAATTTGACATAAAGACATCAATACTCAAGCATCCCAACAAACAATCATGTCTTTCAAAATATCAACGCTAAAGAAAGCTATCCCTACAAAATCATATAGTCTTGTCATGCTCTGTCTTCTTAACACAAAGTATTTATCATGCACAACCCCGATGACAAGCCGAGCAATTTGTTCGTACTTTTTAACGCGCTTCAGCTTTTTCAACCCTCACGCAATACATGAGCGCAAGCCATTGATATAGCACTACGGGTGGAATAGAGTATAATAATAGGGGTAAAGATAGAGAAGACAAAAAGTAAGAAAGTCTCACATCGACGCGGCTAACCAACGAGCTATGGATATGCCCATCAATTGATATCAACGTGAGGAATAGGGATTGCCATGCAACGAATACACTAAGAGCTATAAGTGTATGAAAGCTCAATATGGAAACTAAGTGGGTGTGCATGTAATCCTATAATGAAAAATTCCCACTAGTATATGAAAGTGACAACATAGGAGACTCTCCATATGAAAAACATGGTGCTACTTTGAAGCACAAGTGTGGTAAAGGATACTAACAATGCTCCTTCTCTATTTGTTTATTTATTTTTTCTTTTTCTTTTTCTTTCTTTTTTCTTTTTCTTTTTTTTCTTTTCCCTTTTTTTCTCTCTCATTGTCCGGAGTCTCATCCTGACTTGTAGGGGAATCGTAGTTTCCATCATCCTTTCCTCACCGGGGCACTGCTCTAAAAATGAATAATGATGATCATCACACTTCTATTTACTTATAACTCAAAAGAAATAAAAATTACAACTCGATACCTATGACAAAGTATGACTCTATATGAATGCCTCTAGCATGTACCAGGATGTGCAATGATCTAGCATAACATGTATGAAAAATGATGAACGGTGGCTGAGCCACAACTACTATGTCAGCTATATGATCATGCAAAGCAATATGACAATGAATGCTCAAGTCATCAAACAGAAGCAGTGAAAGTTGCATGGCAATATAGCTCGGAATGGCCATGGAAAAGCCATAACAGGTAGGTATGGTGGCTGTTTTGAGGAAGATATAATAAGGCTTATGTGTGATATAGCGTATCATATCACGGGGTTTGGATGCACCTGCGAAGTTTGCACCACGTCTCGATATGAGAAAGGGCAATGCACGGTACCGTAGAGGCTAGCAAACTGCGGAAAGGTAAGAGTGCGTATAATACATGGACTCACATTAGTCAGAGAGAACTCATATACTTATTGCAAAAGTTTATTAGCCCTCGAAGAAAATCACTACTACGCATGCCCCTAGGGGGATAGATTGGTAGGAAAAGACCATCGCTCATCCCCGACCGCCACTCATAAGGAAGACAATCAATAATCAATCATGCTCCAACTTCATAGCATAACGAGAGACTATACGTGCATGCTTCGGGAATCACAAACCTTAACACCAATATTCTTACTAACCACAACCGTTTACTAGTACCTCCCACATATTCCATCTCTATATCGCAAAACTATTGCAAGGAATCAAACATATCATATTTAGTGATCCATAAGTTTTATGTAGGATTTTATGACTAACCATGCAATTGACCAATTCCTGTTGACTCTCCAAATAGATATAAATGAAGCATGAGAGTTTAATTATTTCTATAAAATACCATGCTCTAATAAATATACGTGAAGCAAAATAGCAATAGCATTCTACAAACAACGTTTTTCCATGTGAAGAGAAACAAGCAATCCAAACTTCAAAAGATATAAGTGAAGTGCAATGAGCATTCTATAAATCAACCATGGACTATCTCATACCAGCATGGTGCATAAAATAAAAATGAAAACTAAATGCAAAAGATGCTCCAATATTTGCACATATCACATGAACGAAACAAATCTGAAAACATACCGATACTTGTTGAAGAAAGATGGGATGCCTTCCGGGGCATCCCCAAGCTTAGACGCTTGAGTCTCCTTGAATATTTACTTGGAGTGCCTTGGGCATCCCCAATCTTGAGCTCTTACCTCTCCTCCTTCTCCTCATATCGAGACCTCCTCTATCTTTGATCACTTCATCCACACAAAACACAACAGAAAACTCGGTAAGATCCGTTAGTATAATAAAGCAAATCACTATTCTAAGTACTGTTACAAACCAATTCTATTTTGTTTTTGCATTGTAGCTACTGTAATATAAATTTTTCATGGCTTAATCCACTGATAGAATCGATAGTTTCATCAAAACAAGCAAAACAATGCATCTAAAACAGAATCTGTCTTAAATAGGACAGTCTGTAGTAATATGAACATTCATCATACTTATGGTACTCCAAAAATTCTGAATTTTTTTATGAAAAATAAAAATTTGTATAGAAAGACAATACAAAAGGTTTCAGAACTGTTTGACGTTCCAGTAAAAAATGTAAAATCTTGCACTACAGCCAAAGTTTCTGTTTTGCACCGCACAAACCAACAAGCAATTTAAACATCCTAAAGAAAAATCTTGGCACATTATTTTTATAATACAATGAAATTGTACAAGTGGATAATTATTTTTTGTTGAAAAGTTTCTGCAATTCAAGATTCATAAAGTTTCCATGAGCATGAACAAAGTTCAAGGATGTCCCCCACTTTCACAATGCTCGTCTCTCTCACTTCCGCTTTTCTTTTTGTGAAGTTTTAAGTTCCCCTCTATATTTTTTGTTTTTAAACTATATAAAAGCATTCAACAGAAATAAATGACTCTCTAAAACTTCCGGGTTATCTCCCTGGCAGCGCTTTCTTTAAAGCCATTAAGCGAGGCGTAAAGTGCTCAAGTAATGGATCCACCTGGATCCCAAGGTATATCAAAGCCAATTAGAATCAGCAATTATTTAGCATTTAGTAGTGAGCACAAAGCAACATATATCAAGCAATGACGAAGTCTAACTCTCTTCCTATGCATCGGCATGTCATATAAGAATAATTCATGCACATTAAGTAAAGGCCAATACATAGCATAAGCAGTTTCTTGCAATTTTATCGTGTTGGAAACATAGAGAAATGGAGATATGGTTCCTCTCTCATAATAATTGCAAGTAGTAGCAGCAAGCACATGCATATTATATTTATCAAAATCATCATGTGCAACGGTAAAAGGCAACCCATCAATGTAACCCTTAATAAGTGCAAACTTCTCCG
Source organism: Triticum urartu (assembly GCF_056163025.1). NCBI lineage: Eukaryota > Viridiplantae > Streptophyta > Magnoliopsida > Poales > Poaceae > Triticum > Triticum urartu. The sequence continues at coordinate 173,102,730 of NC_141874.1, read as the reverse complement.
ATATAGTGTAGTTTGGAGAATTCAAAAAGATAATAGGACTATCATGTGTGGGTGCAATAGAAACAATGACATTCTTAACATAAGGAACTATAGCAAGTTCATATCCATAAGCATAATTCATATTGGCATCTTGGCCACAAGCATAGCAAGCATCAAGTTCATCAAAAAGGGATATTTCAAACGAATCAACGGGATCATAGCAATTATCATAGCATTCATCCTTCGGTAAGCATGAAGGGAAATTAAATAATGTATGAGTTGAAGAGGTACTAATTAGAAGGTGGGCACGGGTAGCTAATTCGTTCTTCCTCCGTTTGTTCTTCGTTCTCCTCATCATCTTTTTCATCCAATGAGCTCGCAGTTTCAACAATTTCTTCTTCCATAGACTCCTGCAAAATATTATTCTCTTCTTGCATAGCGGAGACTCTCTCAATAAATTCATCAATATCGGAATCAAATTTATAATTATCATAGCAATATTTATGGATAGCAAAATTTTCAGGTCTATAAACTGAATCATCAAAATCTTCAAACTTTTCAAACAAAGATTCAATTTCATAAGCACCCTTAAAAGCAACAAAATCTTCTATTCGTTCCACATCATAGTAATCATATATATACCATTAGCATAAGAAGCCAAGGTTTCATTATCATTAAATTCACATGAAAAGGGAAGGTGTGGAGCATTCATCCTAGAGAAACAAGTATAATCATGACTCTGGCATAAATTCCAAGCATACCAATGCAACATATGAATTTGATCCCATTAAAAATTCCCTTTTTGTGTCAAGCGATAATCCCTACAGTATTCACATTGATCCAACGTTACTCCCATTATCAAGTTGAATGGGGTTTTCTCAGGATTACCAAAGTAGTGCATAATATCTTTTACATAACGAGCATCGAGGGTTTTAGGAGGCTCCCCATCTCCATGAGTAGCAAGTACCACTAATATTTTTGGTGTTTCATGTTCCATATCCATAACTAAGATAGAGAACAACTTAGAACAGGAAATAAAAACTACTTAGTGATAAAGCAAACAAGCACACACGAGAATATTCACCCCACGCAATTGCTCCCCGGCAACGGCACCAGAAAAAGGTCTTGATAACCCACAAGTATAGGTGATCGTTTGTACCCTTTTTTGATAAATAAGAGTGTCGAACCCAACGAGGAGCTAAAGGTAGAACAAATATTCCCTCAAGTTCTATCGACCACCGATACAACTCTACGCACACTTGACGTTTGCTTTATCGGAAACAAGTATGAAACTATTTTGTAGGTGTGATGCTAGAACTACTTTGCAAGAATAAAACGAGAAGTACTTTGCAAGACAATAAAAGTTAGGTGTTTAGTAAAAGGGTTTTTGTCAACAAGAAAGTTATTTGTCCCTAGGCAATCGATAACAAGTACCGGTAACCATTCTTGCAATTTTATATGAGGGAGAGGCATGAGCTAACCTACTTTCTCTACTTGGATCATATGCACTTATGATTGAAACTCTAGCAAGCATCCACAACTACTAAAGATCATTAAGGTCATGAAACCCAACCATAGCATGAAGTATCAAGTCCTCTTTATCCCATACGCCATAGCCCACCTACTCGGGTTTAAACTTCTGTCACTCTCGCAACCCACCATAAGCGAACCATGAACATATTGCAACACCCTACAGCGGGGGGCCTCACGTTTGCGTGAGAACGGAGGGCACCGTAGGATAGCACCATAAATAAAATATGCAATCATACCAACCAAGATCACGATTAACCCATAGGAAAAAAACGGGTCTACTCAGACATCATAGGATAACCATAGATCATTGGGAAATAATATATGGAGTTGAGCACCATGTTTAAGTAGAGATTACAGCAGGGAGAAGAGGTGTTACACCGCTACATAGAGGGAGAGAGAGTTGATGTTGACGGTAGCAAGATTGTTGATGTAGATCGATGTCCCGATCGTTGCCCCGGCGGCACTCCGGCGCCACCGGAAGCGAGGGGGAGAGAGCCCCCTCCTTCTTCTTCTTCCTTGCCCCCTAGATGGGAGGAGAGCCCCCCCTTTGCTCCTTGGTCTCCATGGCGGCGGAGGGGTGGAAGCCCCTCCGAGATTGGATCTCCCTCTCCGTTCTCTTCTATTTCGCGCTCCCCAGATCTGGCCCTTCACGGGTTCTTAAATTCCTAGAGATCCGTAACTCTGATTGCACTAAAAATTTTACACAATTTTTTCCATAAATTATCTTTCTTGCGCTAGAAGAAGGGCCCCAACCGACCTTCGAGGAGGGCACAAGACACCTGGGCACGCCAGGGGGTGCCTGGCGTGCCCTGGTGAGTTGTGGGCACTGGGGCCCCCGTTTGCATTGATTCCACCTCCTAAAAGTCACATATATTCCAAAATAATTCTCTGTAAATTTTTATCACGTTTGGACTTCGCTTGATATGGATTTTCTGCGAAACAAAAACATGCAACAAACAGGTACCGACACTGGCACTGGATAAGTAAGTTAGTCCAAATAAATAATATAAAAAGTTTCCAAAAGTATGAAAAATTTGAATAATATTAACATGAAACAATCAAAAATTATAGATACGACGGAGACGTATCAGCATACAATGGGTGTAAGACAGTTTTGCACATGCAGAATACTCAGGTTAAACTTGACGAGCCTAGTGAAAGGATCGATATGGTTGACTAGAGGGGGGGGGGGGTGAATAGGCAACTAACAATTTTTGCTTTTCTTTAACAATTTAAACTTTGCATCAAAGTAGATTGTCTAGATATGCAACTAGGTGAGCAACCTATATGATGCAACAAGGATAGGAACACAAGCAAGCAAGAGATATGAAACAAATAAGCTTGCTCAAATAAAGGCACGAGATAACCAAGAGTGGAGACGGTGGAGACGAGGATGTGTTGCCGAAGTTCCTTCCCTTTGAGAGGAAGTACGTCTCCGTTGGAGCGGTGTGGAGGCACAATGCTCCCCAAGAAGCCACTAGGGCTACCGTATTCTCCTCACGCCCTCACACAATGCGAGATGCCGTGATTCCACTATTGGTGCCCTTGAAGGCGGCGACCGAACCTTTACAAACAAGGTTGGGGCTCTCTCCACAACTTAATTGGAGGCTCCCAACAAAACCACGAAGCTTCACCACAATGGAATATGGCTCCGAGGTGACCTCAACCGTCTAGGGTGCTCAAACACCCAAGAGTAACAAAATCCACACAAGAAAGTATGGGGGAAGCAAATATCCTTTGGTGGAAGTGTAGATCTAGGTCTCCTCCTTCAATCCCTAGCAAATCAACAAGTTTGAGTGGCTAGAGAGAGAGATCGGGCAAGAGAGCTTGAAGAGCATTAATGGTGGAGTGAGAGAGGTCAAAGGTGAGAGTGGTAGGTGGGAGAAGCTCCCTTATATAGTCACCCTCGATTTCCAACCGTTACTGCGATTTTTGCACTGCAGCGGTACAACCGGTCCTCGTCCTGGTACAACCGGGACTCACGGTGTATCTGCAGAACCCTACCAAGTGGTACAACCGGACCAGGGGGGCGGTAGTACCGGCTAAGAAAAATAACCGGACTAACCGCCTGGCCACCGCATCAAAACAGGAGCTTGACCGGTACTTGGGCGGTGCCTGGCCGGAACAACCGCATGGCCTTGAGCTCTTGGGCGGCTAAGTCCTGAGCGGAAGAACCGCTCGGACCACCGGTGGTACCGGTCATCATGGAACGACCGGACCAACCGGGCCACTACCGCCCAAGAACCGCATCAACACAGAAGCGCGAGCGGTACTTGAGCGGTGCATGGACGGAACCACCGCCCCAGCTTTTGCAGAGCATGGTGGCGGTACCACCGCCCGGAGGCAGCGGTACAACCACTCGAGCAAAACTGGTGAGCGACAAGACCCAGCGGTACAACCGCTCCAGAGAGCGGTACAACCGCTGGGCAGAAACAATGAGCAGGAAAGAAAGGGGAAGAGGCAAGGAAAGCTCTCTCTCTCACACACACCTGAGGAAGGCAAAAAGAGGGTGATGAAAGTGTACATGACCTGATTCCCCCAGAGCTTCCTAATGAGGATTCCCTCTTGATAGTACGGGTACTCTACGACCAAAGAAAATGAAAGCGTAGAGGACACGTCTTCGATCTTTTCCTTCGAGAGGCAATAGCAATCCGATGTAAGCCTAAGCATCGAGAACCTGAAATATATAGCACACGATTAGACCACAAAGGGTTGTCATCATCATCCAAAACATAAAGAAGGGAAATGCCCTTTCAATCTCCCCCTTTTTGGTGGATGATGACAACAACACGATTTGCAAGAGATAAGTCAGTGAAATCTAGACGGAACTCCCCCTGAATGTGTGCCCCAACAAGAACTAGCTGTTAGAAAGCATGGGCACACTTTCAGGACTAGAATCCCCCTAGATTTTATAGACTCACCACTCTGAGCACAAAAGGAGAGACAAAATAATACTTAGAGGCAATACTAACGATAAAGACCTACGAACGGAAAGGTAAACTGAGAACAGAAGTCTCACACACAGCAAGGAACGAAACAAGTCCACGAACAGAGACCAACACTAAACACGAGAAAAGGAGAAAAACCCAAGCAAATCCCCGAGACCTATAGAACCCTCTCCCCCTTTGGCATCAAGACACCAAAAAGTAAAAGAGAGAAACTAGCGTCCCAAAGCTCAGGCGTCCTCCTCTGACTCCTCGGCCGCATCTGGATCCTCATCATCAGAGTCATCATCGTCGTCGTGATCAGATTCTTCCATGGCATTGTCAGCTGCTGTAAACGAGGAGGATGGCTGGGGAGGGGCTTCATCATCAGTCCAGGTGCTATGGGTAGAAATCCAACGCTCCTCTGGGGTGATGCTCTTCTCAGAGCCACTCTGAACCTGCATGTTGAGGTGCTTCATCATTGCAATTTGGCGACACCGTGCAAGCTTCTCATTGACATGTGCCTCATACATCTTCTTCTGGATGTCAGCCTGGAGGCAAAAGGTCTTCTTCACCTTGGCAGTAAGCTTGGCCACCCATGAAGGCTTGGCCCCTGGCTCCAGCTCAAAGTCCTCATCGTCAGAAGTAGCATAGACATCCTCAGGAGCATTTGCAGGGAAGCGAGGCTCGGCATGCTTCTTCTTCTTAAGGAGCTTGACCTCATGAACAGTGAGGTTGTCTGGAGAAGTGAGGAGCTCTCTAGGACGACGAACAACCCACACAGAGTTCAGAAAGCACATGACAAACAGAGCATAGATTGGGACTTTACGATAGATGACCATGTTGTACATCTCATGCCACAGCCAATTTGACACATCAAACGTTGCCCCTGTCCCCACCATGGTCTTCATAGCAACCATCAAATCAACCAAATAGCCATGAATCTCATCTTGATTGCCCACCTTGGGCAAGAGCACATTGCGGAACACTCGGTGCATGATGTCATAGACCTTCTCCAAATACTTGGATTCTCCAATAATCCCACGGCCCCGAATGTACAGAGGGGCAAGCTTCTCCTTAGGCATGGACTCAGGAAAATCATGAGGACGAATGTCACCCCTTCCTTCCAGACCGGTATCCTCGTACCCAATAGCATTGCAGAAAGCCCTCCAGGGAACATGAAACAATTCATCACGACACATGAAGGTGAGAGTGCGCGCATCATCTTCCCCAAAATGAACCGTGACATAGAACTGATGGATAAGTTGAACATCAAAGTCGCAGTTGACTGACATGATCTTGACAAGATCAAACTCCTCGCAGAGAGCCAGTGCCTCACCAAAATACTCCATGTTGTTTCTCCAATGGTCAAAATCAATTGTCCACTGCTTGGCATATCTGTTCTTGTTGTGCTCAAAGAGTTCATGAACAATCCGCACTTGCATCTCATTACGGAACTGAACAGTGGTCCAACGGGGAGCAATGGGAACCTCATACGGATTCTTTGAATGGAAGGCTTCCCAATCCTTGGCTTTCCAACGATGCAACGGCATAACCACACGTTGCTTAGCAGCTGCAGACTTTTCACGGCGAGTGGGCTTGGTGGGAATCACAACTTCTTCTTCATCATCAGACACAACCGGGCGCAAGGTCCTTCGTGCCCTCTTCTTGGTCTTGTGAGGAGCAGAGCGAGAACTAGAGCCACCTGAACACACACACACGAAAAGAACACACAAAAACCCAACGAGGATGAGAGGATTGCACCCACTAGCAGAAAAGGAACAAGTTGCAGCAACAGAGAAGATAGAACAGTGCTTTGTGGTTGATATACTCCGGTTGTACCGGATCTTCCGCCGGTAGTACCGCTCCAGCGGTTGTACCGCCCGTAGGGGCGGTAGAACCGCTGACAGTGGCACTACCAGGGAAGATAGATCTAACCGAGGCATACGAATCACACAAGTAATATTCCGAATTCTAAGTGCTGCAAACAAGACGGGAGGCTAACAAAGATCTCTTCTAAACCAGAGATCGAACACTAAACGCGGAACGTTAAGTAAAGCCCTAGACTAGGAAGAACCCTAGAAAGATCTAGAAGCAAAGAACACGAGGCATTACCACCATCCATGGGAAGAGATCGGGAGGCCTCCATGGAGAGAATCCACGGAGAGCCAAGGATCCGAAGCGCGAGACGCACTCCGGGGCAGGGGTAGAGATGGCCGGCGGCTAGGGCAAAGAGGAATGAGGACGAAGGGAAAAAGGACAACCCTTCAGCCTCGTCAAGTATATATAGGCTCGTAGACACGCCCCGGTAGAACCACTTAGGGGAGCGGTTGTACCGCTCGTCTGGTACAGACCGGTGGTTGGAGGCAGTACTTCTGGTGCCTGGGAGGCAGCGGTAGTACCGCACAGTGTCAACCGGTAGTACCGGACGTGGGTAACCGTGGGTTTGAGCAGTGGAACCGCCCAAGCACCGAACGGAGACCCATTGGGACGACACAACCCGGTACCAGCGGTAGAACCGCTCGAGATACCGGTTGTATCGCCCGACCACCTATGCCCAAACCAAGATCAAATGAGTGCAATCCGAAGGGAGGAAGAAGGGGAGAACCTAACACAAAGAGCAAAAACGGAACAAGACAAAACAACACGAGAGCAACAAGGCTAACTACAACCTCCCGAAGAGAGGACGGTGGCCGAGGCCACCTATGTTTGAGTCAATTGGTAAGGGACCGCGAAGAATTATCCTTGGGTCCATGACCAAAACTCGTCTTTGAAGCACAAGAACCATCAAACATGGCTAATGTGAAGGACTCGATCAATTTATGCATAATGGGGGGAAGGAGAGTTCATTGAGAGAACATCACTCCCCCTATGTCCATGCCTACACCTAAACTAGACAACAAATTGAGCGAGGTAGGGTGTGCAAGGGTTCAAGCCACATTGCTTGAATCAATGATATTTAGCTCATGCCTTAACTCGCGAAATCTTGCTTCATCCAAGGGCTTCGTGAAAATATCTGCAAGGTTGTCATGAGTGTTGACATAGTTGAGCTCGATCTCTCCTCGCCTAATGTGATCCCGGATGAAGTGATACCGGATCTCAATATGCTTCATCTTGAAGTGTTGCACCGGGTTGAGAGAGATCTTGATGGCACTTTCATTGTCACACCAAAGAGGCACTTTGTCACAAGTGACACCGTAATCCTTTAAAGTTTGCCTCATCCATAGGAGCTGAGCACAACAACTTCCGACGGCAACATACTCCGCCTCAGTGGACGAGAGAGACACACAACTTTGCTTTTTGGAAGACCAACTTACCAAAGAGCAGCCAAGGAATTGGCACCCTCTGGAAGTGGACTTCCTATCCACTTTGTCTCCCGCCCAATCGGAATCTGAGTACCCTACAAGCTTGAAGTTTGATCCTCTTGGGTACCATAAGCCAAAGTTTGGGGTATGAGCCAAATATCGAAAGATTTGTTTGACCGCCACATAGTGACTTTCCTTAGGTGCGGCTTGAAACCATGCACAAATTCCCACACTCAACATGATGTCCGGTCTAGATGCACAAAGGTAAAGTAAGGAACCAATCATGGAATGATATACCTTTTGATCCACCACTTTACCATTGGGATCTAAGTCAAGTTGGCACTTGGTGGGCATTGGAGTGGAAGACGGCTTGACGTCACTTAGCTTGAATCTCTTGAGCATGTCTTGAGTGTATTTGGATTGATTGATGAAGGTTCCTTCTCTTCTTTGCTTCACTTCGAACCCTAGAAAGAACTTCAACTCCCCCATGGAGGACATCTCGAACTTTGAGGTCATGAGAGCGGCAAATTCCTCATTGAAATCCTCGAATTGGGAGTAGCCTTGTGCTACTAAACGAGCCTTGTTGCGAATGATAATCCCATGGGCATCTTGCTTGTTCTTGAATATCCACTTGGTTCCAATGACATTGTGGTTCCCCGTTGGCCTTGGCACCAATCTCCACACTTTGTTGCGCTCGAAGTTGTTGAGTTCTTCGTGCATGGCATTGAGCCAATCCGGATCTTCTAGCGCCTCATAGACCTTGTGGGGTTCCACACAAGAGACAAACGCGTGATGCTCACAATAATTTGCTAATTGTCTACGAGTGCTTACCCCCTTTCTTAAGCTTCCAAGCACATTTGTCATGAGATGATCCTTGGTGGAGAGCTTGGATGCAATCTTGGCGGCACGATGCTCTAATTCATCCTCGGTGGTGAGTTGAGGAGCGGTTACTTGATCATCTTGAGCATCGTCATGAACTTGTTCTTGATCTTGAACTTGCTCGGGGGAGAGAACTTGACCTTGGGCATCACTTGGTGTGTCAACACCGTCTTGAGTATGATCTTGCCCTTGGTCTTGTTCATGGGGTTGAGGGCCTTCACTTTGTTCTTCGGAAGCGTGTGGGCCTTGGGTTGATGATGGCTCCACTTGAGTGGAGCATTGTCCTTCTCCTTCGGCCACAAGGGGTTCCTCAATGGGTAGGATAAAACCAACACCCATTCTTCTTATGGCTTGAGGAGGAATTTCATCACCTACATCACAAGTGCCACTTTGCTCCACTTGGGAGCCGTTATTCTCATCAAACTCCACGTTACACGTCTCCTCAATAAGTCCCGTGGATTTATTGAGGACACGGTAAGCATGAGAGTTAGTAGCATAACCAACAAATATGCCCTCATGAGCTCTAGCCTCAAATTTAGACATCTGAACACCTTTCTTGAGAATGAAACACTTACACCCGAATATCCGAAAGTACTTGAGGTTGGGCTTGTTACTGGTGAGTATCTCATATGGAGTCTTGTTCAAGCCCTTGCGGAGGTAGAGCCGATTGGATGCATGACACGCGGTGTTGATGGCTTCGGCCCAAAAGTTGTACGGAGACTTGAACTCTGCCATCATGGTCCTTGCCGCATCCATCAACGTCCGGTTCTTCCTCTCCGCAACACCGTTTGTTGAGGGCTGTAGGGTGCGGAATATTGATGTTTGATTCCCTCATCACTAAGAAACTCATCCAAGGTGTAGTTTTTGAACTCGGTGCCGTTGTCACTTCTTATTGTCAAGATCTTTGCATTGTGTTGACGTTGTGCTTCATTTGCAAAGTCAATGATAGTTTGTTGGGTCTCGCTCTTCCTCTTGAAGAAATACACCCACGTGTACCTTGAGTAGTCATCCACAATCACCAAGCAATACTTCCTACCTCCGAGACTATCGAAGGATGGAGGCCCAAAGAGATCCATGTGAAGGAGCTCCAAAGGCCTCTTTGAATAAATGATAGTCGTGGGAGGGTGAGCCTTCTCATGTAGCTTTCCTTCGATACAGCCACTGCAAGCACGATCTTTAGAAAAACTAACATTCGTTAGTCCACGGACATGGTCCCCCTTGAGGAGACTTTGCAAAGATCTCATATTGACATGGGCTAAACGGCGATGCCAAAGCCATCCCACATCAACTTTAGCCATTAGGCATGTCGCGGTCTTAGTGGGTCGCTCCGAAAAGTTAATCACATATAGACCGTTCTCGACATGCCCAACAAAGGCTACTTTAAGAGTCTTGCTCCACAAGAGGGCCACGGTATCAATATCAAAGAAAGTGGCAAAGCCCATGATTGCAAGTTGACGAACGGAAAGTAAATTGTATGCAAGGGACTCAACAAGCATGACCTTCTCGATCGTGAGATCATGAGAGATGACCACCTTGCCAAGTCCCAATACCTTAGAAGATGAGGCGTCACCCCACTCGACATTGGTGGGCATAGATGGAACCTTGTGCACGTCCACCACCAAGTCCTTGCTTGCGGTCATATGATTTGTAGCTCCGCTATCGAGCAACCATGATCCACACCGGAAGCAAACACCTACAAGAGATCAATGCTTGGTTTTAGGTACCCATTTAGTAATGGGTCCTTTAATGTTAGTAAAAAGGGTCTTAGGAACCCAAATAGACCATTCAATATACTCATGAAGAGAACCAACAAATTTGGCATAAACATGCCCATCACTAGCATGGCATAACACATAAGAAGGATTAAAGTCACCGGCTTTGTTGGGAGGGGTGACATTGCCCTTCTTGACATTGTTCTTCTTCTTCTCCTCGGGGGCACTCTCTCCCTCCCTCACAAAGGTTTGCATGAGGGGAGGAGGTCATTTGGTCTTGTCATTCTTGTTCTTGTTCTTGGAGTCGGGCACGTACCCAACCCCTTCCTTGACCACACTTCCCTTTTGGTTGATCAAGAGATCGTTGAGGTTCTTCTTGCCTTGTATGCAAGTTGCAAGACCTCTCTCAAGTTGCTCCTTCAACTTAGCATTTTCCTCAACAAGATGTATATGCTTACAACACGGGTTAGTAGCATTTGCATTATCAATTAAAACCATATGAGGAAAAGTTGCTTTCTCCTTAGTTAGCTTCACTTGGAGTTGATCATGAGACTCCTTGAGACTAGCGTGAATACCCTTCAAGGCCTTGTGGGCCTTGTCAAGTATATCAAACTCCTCTTTGAGTCTAGCAAGATCAACCCCGAGTTTGGCCTTCTCGGAATTTAGCACACGAGAAACAATGAGGACATGATCATAATCTTTATTTAACTTAGCATGATCAACGTTGTGTGACTCCTCAAGAGCCAAACGAAGACCACGCTCTTCCTCAAGAGCATTGGAAAGATCCGAAATCTCATCGGCATAGTCACGACTATGCCCTTCCATCTTAGAGATGGTGTCTTCATGAGCCTCGATCATGTCATTGGCCTCACCCAGTTGTTCCAAGAGAGCAACAAAGTGCTTCTTGGATTTTCCCTTGAGTTTTCCCATAAAGGCCTCAAACTCGTTAGCCTCCACATTAGCTCCCTCAAGTTCATTAATGCTATCCGTTGGGGAAGGATGATTAATGATGGTAGTTTTGATGTTGGAGGTTACCTTGTTGGTGGCTTTAGCCATAAGGCACTTGGCGGTGATGCTCTCGTTGGGTGAGTCAAAGAGAGACACCCGTGATGTTGTTGCAATGGCAACGGAGGCCATGGCAACCGAATCATCATCTTCATCATCGTCATCATCCTCATTGTACTCTTCTTGCACAACCAAAGCCTTGGGAGGAGTCTTCTTGGTGAAGTTGTTCTTGTTGGGGAACGACTTGGCCTTGTCCTTTCGGATGAGTTTGCCACCATTGTCTTTCCTCTTCTCATACGGGCATTCCGCAATGAAATGACTCACGTTGCCGCAATTGTAGCAAGTCCTTACACGTTGCTTGCCCCTTGTGCCACTCGAGTTGTTTTTGCTAAAGTTGGGCCTCGAGTTTTTCTTGCTCCAAAATTGCCTTGAAGCAAGTGCCATGTGTTCATGATATGCATACTTTGTATCTTCGGGGTTGCTCTCCTCTTCTTCTTCTTCCACGGTGAGCTTGGCCTTCAATGCAAGGTTAGGCTTCTTTGCCCGTTGAGAACGGAGCACCGCATTGTCGGCGGTCTTGTCCAAAATGTTCATGGCCACAAACTCATCCAACACTTCGCTTGAGATCAAAGTGTGGAAGTCCGGTCTTTGACGAATGACGAAAGACATGGCCTTGTGGTAGGGCATCATTGCCTTGAGGAATTTGCGCTTGATCCAATTGTCATCCGTGTCCTTGATCCCGTGATCTCGTAGTGAGACCGCGAGTTTGGTTACTCTCTGATAAAGCTCACGAGGTTCTTCATCTTCCTTCATTGCAAACTCATCGGCCTCATCTTGTACCACTTCATAGTTGGAGCGTTGAATACTTGCGCTTCCCCGGTAGAGAGACACGACACAATGCCATGCATCTTTGGCCAAGGCGAAGGGACGAAGATGAGGTAGGTCTTCGGGTGGAATTGCATCTTGAATGATGAAGAGAGCATTCTCATTGAATTGATTATCCGCGGCTTCTCGAGGAGTGAAGTTGCTTGGATCATGTGGATAGAAACCTTCTTCAATGATTCTCCAAAGGTTAGTGTTCACATGATTTAAATGACGTTTAAAGCGATAAACCCAAGAATCAAAATCCTCATTTTTCACAATCTTAGGGGGAGGACCGACATGATTCAGATGAGTGGAAGGAACCGGTCCACCATAAACAAGTGGTGGTTCCACATGGGCAAAGATGCCGGTGCCATTCTTGCCACTAGAAGAAGGAGCCTTTTCACTACTAGCTTCCCCCTTGTCGGGGATAGCATCCTTCACCTTGTTGGCGGGATCACCCACTTTCAACGGTGCGGTGGATAGTTTAAGCCCCTCAAGAAATTTAGTAAACATGCTTTCAACTTCGGTCGTCATGGAGGTTTTCAATGTCTCCAAGGCCACATTGAACTCCTCACGTGAGACCGAAGTTCCCCCATCGCCTGTAGACGAGATAGGATTTATGCCGGAGTGTTCCTCCACACCGTCTACGGTATCAACCATACTCTTTGGACGGTAAAGTCCTTAATAAAGAGACGAGGCTCTGATACCAATTGAAAGGATCGATATGGTTGACTAGAGGGGGGGTGAATAGGCAACTAACAATTTTTGCTTTTCTTTAACAATTTAAACTTTGCATCAAAGTAGATTGTCTAGATATGCAACTAGGTGAGCAACCTATATGATGCAACAAGGATAGGAACACAAGCAAGCAAGAGATATGAAACAAATAAGCTTGCTCAAATAAAGGCACGAGATAACCAAGAGTGGAGACGGTGGAGACGAGGATGTGTTGCCGAAGTTCCTTCCCTTTAAGAGGAAGTACGTCTCCGTTGGAGCGGTGTGGAGGCACAATGCTCCCCAAGAAGCCACTAGGGCCACCGTATTCTCCTCACGCCCTCACACAATGCGAGATGCCGTGATTCCACTATTGGTGCCCTTGAAGGCGGCGACCGAACCTTTACAAACAAGGTTGGGGCTCTCTCCACAACTTAATTGGAGGCTCCCAACAAAACCACGAAGCTTCACCACAATGGAATATGGCTCCGAGGTGACCTCAACCGTCTAGGGTGCTCAAACACCCAAGAGTAACAAAATCCACACAAGAAAGTATGGGGGAAGCAAATATCCTTTGGTGGAAGTGTAGATCTAGGTCTCCTCCTTCAATCCCTAGCAAATCAACAAGTTTGAGTGGCTAGAGAGAGAGATCGGGCAAGAGAGCTTGAAGAGCATTAATGGTGGAGTGAGAGAGGTCAAAGGTGAGAGTGGTAGGTGGGAGAAGCTCCCTTATATAGTCACCCTCGATTTCCAACCGTTACTGCGATTTTTGCACTGCAGCGGTACAACCGGTCCTCGTCCTGGTACAACCGGGACTCATGGTGTATCTGCAGAACCCTACCAAGCGGTACAACCGGACCAGGGGGGCGATAGTACCGGCTAAGAAAAATAACCGGACTAACCGCCTGGCCACCGCACAACCACCGCATCAAAACAGGAGCTTGACCGGTACTTAGGCGGTGCCTGGCCGGAACAACCGCATGGCCTTGAGCTCTTGGGCGACTAAGTCCTGAGCGAAAGAACCGCTCGGACCACCGGTGGTACCGGTCATCGTGGAACGACCGGACCAACCGGGCCACTACCGCCCAAGAACCGCATCAACACAGAAGCGCGAGCGGTACTTGAGCGGTGCATGGACGGAACCACCGCCCCAGCTTTTGCAGAGCATGGTGGTGGTACCACCGCCCGAAGGCAGCGGTACAACCGCTCGAGCAAAACTGGTGAGCGACAAGACCCAGCGGTACAACCGCTGGGCAGAAACAGTGAGCAGGAAAGAAAGGGGAAGAGGCAAGGAAAGCTCTCTCTCACACACACACCTGAGGAAGGCAAAAAGAGGGCGATGAAAGTGTACGTGACCTGATTCCCCCAGAGCTTCCTAATGAGGATTCCCTCTTGATAGTACGGGTACTCTACGACCAAAGAAAATGAAAGCGTAGAGGACACGTCTTCGATCTTTTCCTTCGAGAGGCAATAGCAATCCGATGTAAGCCTAAGCATCGAGAACCTGAAATATATAGCACACGATTAGACCACAAAGGGTTGTCATCATCATCCAAAACATAAAGAAGGGAAATGCCCTTTCACCTAGCATATACAAATATGGCCTCGGAACACTGAGATCGATCTCGAACGTGAATCATATAGTAGATATGATCAACATAGAGATGTTCACCATTGAAAACTACTCCATTTCACGTGATGATCAGACATGGTTTAGTTGATATGGATCACATGATCATTTAGATGACTAGATGGATGTCTATCTAAGTGGGAGTTCTTAAGTAATATGATTAATTGAACTTAATTTATCATGAACTTAATCCAGATAGTATTTGCATATCTATGTTGTAGATCAATAGCTTGCGATGTAGCCCCCCGTTTATTTTTGATATGTTCCTAGAGAAAATAAGTTGAAAGATGATAGTAGCAATGATGCGGACTGGGTCCATGATCTGAGGACTGTCCTCATTGCTGCATAGAAGAATTATGTCCTTGAAGCACCGCTAGGTGACAGACCTATTGCAGGAGCCGATGCAGACGTTATGAACGTTTGGCAAGCTCGGTATGAAGACTACTTAATAGTTTAGTGCTCCATGCTTTACGGCTTAGAACCAGGACTTCAAAAATGTTTTGAATGCCATGAAGCATATAAGATGTTCCAAGAGCTGAAATTGGTATTTCAGACTCATGCCCAAGTCGAGAGGTATGAGACCTCTGACAAGTACGGAGGAGAATAACTCAACCAGTGAGCATGTGCTCAGAATGTCTGAGTACTACAATCTCTTAAATCAAGTGGGAGCTAATCTTCCAGATAATATAGTGATTGACAGAGTTCTCTAGTCACTATCACCAAGTTACTGAAACTTCATGATGAACTATAATATGCAAGGGATGACGAAAACGATTCCCGTGTTGGGAACGCAGTATTTCAAAAAAAATCCTACGATCACACAAGATCTATCTAGGAGATGCATAGCAATGAGAGGGGAGTTTGTGTCCACGTACCCTCGTAGACCGAAAGCGGAAGCGTTTAGTAACGTGGTTGATGTAGTCGAACATCTTCACGATCCAACCGATCCAAGTACCGAATGTACGGCACCTCCGTGTTCATCACACGTTTAGCATGATGACGTCCCACGAGCTTTTGATCCAGAAGATGCTCGAGGGAGAGTTCCGTCAGCACGACGGCGTGGTGACGGTGTTCGTGATGTGATCTGCGCAGGGCTTCGCCTAAGCACCACGACTATATAATCTGAGGTGTAATATGTGGAGGGGGGCATTGCACACGGTTAAGAGAAACTTATGTCTTCTAGGTGCCCCCTCTCCCCACATATATATAGGTTGGAGGGGAGAAGAGGTAGCCTTAGGGCACCCCCAAGTAGGCCGAATCCTACTTGGGGTGCAAGCCCAATTCGGCCCCCTTCCTTATTTCAGCATATGGGAAGGAAAGAGAAGGGGGAAGAGAATGAGAGTGTGGAGGCCGAACCCTCCTCCTTCCTTTCTTCTTCGCCTTGCTTTCCTCCTACTCCTATTCGGCCTAGGAGGGGCGCACCAGCCCACCAGGGGCTGGTATGTCCCTCACTTGGCCCAATAGGCCCATAACTTTGCCGGGGGGGGGGGGGGGGTACCCGGAACCCCTTCCGGTGACCCGATATCACCAGGAACACTTCTGGTGTCCAAATATCATTGTCCTATATATAAATCTTTACCTCTTGACCATTTCGAGACTCCTCGTCATGTCTGTGATCTCATTCGGGACTCCGAACAAACATCGTTCACCAAAAAAACATAACTCATAATACAAATCGTCATCGAACGTTAAGCGTGCGGACCCTACGGGTTCAAGAACTATGTAGACATGACCGAGACACATCTCTGGTCAATAACAAATAGCGGAACCTGGATTCTCATATTGGATCCTACATATTCTACGAAGATCTTTATCGGTCAAACCGCATAACAACATACGTCATTCCCTTTGTCATCGGTATGTTACTTGCCCGAGATTCGATCGTCGGTATCATCATACCTAGTTCAATATCGTTACCGGCAATTCTCTTTACTCATTCCGTAATGCATCATCCTGCAACTAACTTATTAGCCACATTGCTTGCAAGGCTTATAGTGATGAGCATTACCGTGAGGGGCCAGAGGTACCTCTCCGATACACGGAGTGACAAATCCTAATCTCGATCTATGCCAACCCAACAACACCTTCGGAAACACCTGTAGAGCATATTTATAATCACCCAGTTACGTTGTGACGTTTGATAGCACACACGGTGTTCCTCCAGTATTCGGGAGTTGCATAATCTCATAGTTAGAGGAATATGTATAAGTCATGAATAAAGCAATAGCAATAAAACTTAACGATCATTATGCCAAG
This sequence comes from Triticum urartu, assembly GCF_056163025.1. Taxonomy (NCBI): domain Eukaryota; kingdom Viridiplantae; phylum Streptophyta; class Magnoliopsida; order Poales; family Poaceae; genus Triticum; species Triticum urartu. Next base: position 173,085,929 of record NC_141874.1, on the reverse strand, counting down.
ATAATGGATGGGTCTTGTCCATCACATCATTCTATAATGATGTGATCCCGTTCATCAAATGACAACACATGTCTATGGTTAGGAAACTTAACCATCTTTGATTAACGAGCTAGTCAAGTAGAGGCATACTAGGGACACTCTGTTTGTCTATGTATTCACACATGTACTAAGTTTACGGTTAATACAATTCTAGCATGAATAATAAACATTTATCATGATATAAGAAAATATAAATAACGAGTTTATTATTGCCTCTAGGGCATATTTCCTTCAGTCTCCCACTTGCACTAGAGTCAATAATCTAGTTCACATTGTCATGTGATTTAACACTACTAGTTCACATCTTTATGTGATTAGTTCACATCTCCATGTGACTAACACCCAAAGGGTTTACTAGAGTCAATAATCTAGTTCACATCGCTATTTGATTAACACCCAAAGTGTACTAAGGTGTGATCATGTTTTGCTTGTGAGAGAAGTTTAGTAAACGGGTCTGCCACATTCAGAGCCGTATGTATTTTGCAAATGTTCTATGTCTACAATGCTCTGCACGGAGCTACTCTAGCTAATTGCTCCCACTTTCAATATGTATCCAGATTGAGACTTAGAGTCATCCGTATCAGTGTCAAAGATTGCGTTGACGTAACCCTTTACGATGAACTTTTTGTCACCTCCATAATCGAGAAACATGTCCTTATTCCACTAAGGATAATTTTGACCGCTGTCCAGTGATCCACTCCTGGATCACTATTGTACCCTCTTGCCAAACTCATGGTGAGGTACACAATAGGTCTGGTACACAGTATAGCATACTTTATAGAACCTATGACTGAGGCATAGGGAATGACTTTTCATTCTCTTTCTATTTTCTGCCGTGGTCGGGTTTTGAGTCTTGGCAAGAACTCCTTCTTTGACTGTTCCATTTTGAACTACTTCAAAAATTTGTCAAGGTATGTACTCATTGAAATTTTTTATCAAGCATCTTGATCTATCTCTATTGATCTTGATGCCCAATATGTAAGTAGCTTCACCGATGTATTTCTTTTGGAAAAATCCTTTATGCTTTCCAGAAAAATTCTACATCATTTTTGATCAACAATATGTCATTCACATATACTTATCAGAAAGGTTGTAGTGCTCCCACTCACTTTCTTGTAAATACAGGATTCATCGCAAGTCTGTATAAAACTATGTACTTTGATCAACTCATCAAGCGTATATTCCAACTCCGAGATGCTTGCACCAGTTCATAGATGGATCGCTGGAGCTTGCACATTTTGGTAGCACCTTTAGGATTGACAAAACCTTTTGGTTGCATCATATACAACTCTTCTTTAATAAATCCATTAAGGAATGTAGTTTTGATATCCATTTGCCAGATTTCATAAAATGCGGCAATTACTAACATGATTCAGACAGACTTAAGCATCGATACGGTGAGAAAATCTCATCGTAGTCAACACCTTGAACTTGTCGAAAAAAACTTTTTGTGACAATTCGAGCTTTGGAGATAGTAACACTACCATCAGCGTCCGTCTTCCTCTTGAAGATCCATTTATTCTCAATGGATTGCCAATCATTGGGCAAGCCAACCAAAGTCCACACTTTGTTCTCATACATGGATCCCATCTCAGATTTCATGGCCTCAAACCATTTCGCGGAATCTGGGCTCATCATCGCTTCCTCATAGTTCATAGGTTCGTCATGGTCAACCAACATGACTTCCAGAATAGGATTACCGTACCACATTGGTGCGGATCTTACTCTGGTTGTCCTACGAGGTTCGGTAGTAACTTGATCAGAAGTTTCATGATCATCATCATTGGCTTCCTTACTAATTGGTGTAGGAATCACTGGAACTGATTTCTGTGATGAACTACTTTCCAATAAGGGAGTAGGTACAATTACCTCATCAAGTTCTACTTTCCTCCCACTCACTTCTTTCGAGAGAAACTCCTTCTCTAGAAAGGATCCATTCTTAGCAACAAAAATCTTGCCTTCGGATCTTTGATAGAAGGTGCACCCAACAATTTCCTTTTGGGTATCATATGAAGACGCACTTCTCCGATTTGGGTTCAAGCTTATCAGGTTGAAGCTTTTTCACATAAGCATCGCAATCCCAAACTTAAAGAAACGACATCTTAGGTTTCTTTCCAAACCATAGTTCATACGGTGTCGTCTCAACGGATTTAGACGGTGCCCTATTTAACGTGAATGTAGCTGTCTCTAATGCATAACCCCAAAACGATATTGGTAAATTGGTAAGAGACATCATAGATTGCACAATATTGAATAAAGTACGGTTATGACATTAGGACACACCATTATGCTGTGGTGTTCCAGGTGGCATGAGTTTGTGAAACTATTCAACTCAAATATTCGCCTTTGCGATCAGATCGTAGAAACTTTGTTTTCTTGTTACGATGATTCTCTACTTCACTCTGAAATTCTTTGAACTTTTCAAATGTTTCAGACTTGTGTTTCATTAATTAGATATACCCATATCTGCTCAATTCATCTGTGAAGGTCAGGAAACAATGATACCCGCTGTGAGCCTCAACACTCATCGGACCGCATACATCAGTATGTATTATTTCTAATAAGTCAGTGGCTCGCTCCATTGTTCCGGAGAACGGAGTCTTAGTCATCTTGCCCATGAGGCATGGTTCGCAAGCATCAAATGATTCATAATCAAGTGATTCCAAAAGTCCATCCGCATGGAGTTTCTTCATGCGCTTTACACCAATATGACCTAAACGGCAGTGCCACAAGTATGTTGCACTATCATTATCAACTTTGCATCTTTTGGCATCAATATTATGAATATGTGTATTACTACAATCGAGATTCAGTAAACCCTTTACATTGGGTGTATGACCATGGAAGGTTTTATTCATGTAAACAGAACAACAATTATTCTCGGACTTAAATGAATAACCGTATTGCAATAAACACGATCCAATCATATTCATGCTCAACACAAACACCAAATAACATTTATTTTAGGTTCGACACTAATCCCGAAGGTAAAGGGAGTGTGCGATGGTGATCTTATCAACCTTGGAATCACTTCCAACACACATCGTCACCTCACCCTCAACTAGTCTCTGTTCATTTTGTAACTCCTGTTTCAAGTTACTAATCATAGCAACTGAACCAGTATCAAATACCCAGGGGCTACTATGAACCCTAGTAAAGTACACATTAATAACATGTATATCATATATACTTTTGTTCAATTTGCCATCCTTCTTATCCGCCAAGTATTTGGGGCAGTTCTGCTTCCAGTGATTATTCCATTTGCAGTAGAAGCACTCAGTTTCAGGCTTAGGTCTAGCTTTGGGCTTCTTCATGGGAGTGACAACTTCCTTGTCATTCTTCTTGAAGTTCCCTTTCTTTTCCTTTGCCCTTTTTCTTGAAACTAGTGGTATTGTTAATCATCAACGCTTGATGCTCTTTTCTTGATTTCTACCTTCGCTGATTTTAGCATCGCGAAGAGCTCGAGAATCATTTTCGTCATCCCTTGCATATTATAGTTCATCACGAAGTTCCAAAAACTTGGTGATAGTGACTAGATAACTCTCTCAATCACTATCTTATCTGGAAGATTAACTCCCACTTGATTCAAGCGATTGTAGTACTCAGACATTCTGAGCACATGCTCACCGGTTGAGCTATTCGCCTCCATCTTGTAGGAAAAGTACTTGTCAAAGGTCTCATACCTCTTAACACGGGCATGAGTCTGAAATACCAATTTTAACTCTTGGAACATCTCATATGCTCCATGTAGTTCAAAACATTTTTGAAGTCCTGTTTCTAAGACGTAAAGCATGGTGCACTAAACTATCAAGTAGTCATCATACCGAGCTTGTCAAACATTCATAATGTCTGCATCTGCTCCTGCAATAGGTCTGTCACCTAGCGGTGCATCAAGGACATAATTCTTCTGTGCAACAATGAGGATAATCCTCAGATCACGGACCCACTCCGCATCATTGATACGATCATCTTTCAACTTAGTTTTCTCTAGGAACATATCAAAAAAATAAAACAGGGAGCTAAATGCGAGCTATTGATCTACAACAACATAGATATGCAAAAACTATTAGTACTAAGTTCATGATAAATTAAAGTTCAATTAATCATATTACTTAAGAACTCCCACTTATATAGACATCCCTCGAGTCATCTAAATGATCACGTGATCCATATCAACTAAACCATGTCTGATCATCACGTGAGATGGAGTAGTTTTCCATGGTGAACATCACTATGTTGATCATATCTACTATATGATTCACGCTCAACCTTTCGGTCTCAATGTTCTGAGGCCATATCTGCATATGCTAGGCTCGTCAAGTTTAACCTGAGTATTCTGCTTGTGCAAAACTGGCTTGCACCCGTTGTAAGTGAACGTAGAGCATATCACACCCGATCATCACATGGTGTCTCGACACGATGAACTGTAGCAACGGTGCATACTCAGGGAGAACACTTATACCTTGAAATTTAGTGAGAGACCATCTTATAATGCTACCGCCGTCCTAAGCAAAATAAGATGCATAAAGGCTAAACATCATATGGAATCAAAATAAGTGATATGATATGGCCAGCATCATATTGTGACTTTGATCTCCATCTCCAAAGCACCGTCATGATCACCATCGTCACTGGCTTGACACCTTGATCTCCATCGTAGCATCGTCGTCATCTCGCCAACTATTGCTTCTACGACTATCGCTACCGCTTAGTGATAAAGTAAAGCAATTACATGGTGATTGCATTTCAAACAATAAAGCAACAACCATATAGCTCCAGTCAGTTGCCGATAACTGTTACAAAACATGATCATCTCATACAAAAATTTATATATCATCACGTCTTGACCATATCACATCACAACATGCCTTGCGAGAACAAGTTAGACGTCCTCTACTTTGTTGTTGCAAGTTTTACGTGGCTGCTACGGGCTTCTAGCAAGAACCATTCTTACCTACGCATCAAAACCACAACGATTTTTCGTCAAGTGTGCTGTTTTAACCTTCAACAAGGACCGGGCGTAGTCAAACTTGATTCAACTAAAGTTGGAGAATCAGACACCCGCTAGCCACCTGTGTGTGAAGCACGTCGGTAGAACCAGTCTCATGAACACGGTCATGTAATGTCGGTCCAGGCCGCTTCATCCAACAATATCGCCGAATCAAAGTAAGACGTTGCTGGTAAGCAGTATCACTATTATCGCCCACAACTCTTTGTGTTCTACTTGTGCATATAACATCTACACATAGACCTGGCTCGGATGCTACTGTTGGGAACGCAATATTTCAAAAAAATTCCTATGGTCACGCAAGATCTATGTAGGAGATGCATAGCAACGAGAGGGGAGAGTGTGTCAACGTACCCTCATAGACCGAAAGCAGAAGCGTTTAGTAACTCGGTTGATGTAGTCGAACGTCTTCACTATCCAGCCGATCCAAGTACCAAACGTATGGCACCTCCGTGTTCAGCACACGTTCAACACGATGACGTCCCACGAGCTTTTGATCCAACAGATGCTCGAGGGAGAGTTCCGTCAGCACGACGACATGGTGACGGTGTTGGTGATGTGATGCACACAGGGCTTGGCCTAAGCACCATGACTATATAATCTGAGGTGTAATCTATGGAGGGGGGAACCACACATGGTTAAGAGAAACTAATGTCTTCTAGGTGCCCCCTCTCCCCACATATATATATATATAGGTTGGAGGGGGGAAGAGGCAGCCTTAGGGCGCCCCCAAGTAGAACGAATCCTACTTGGGGTGCAAGCCCAATTCGCCCCCCTTCCTTATTTCAGCACATGGGAAGGAAAGAGAAGGGGGAAGAGAAGGAAAGAGTGGAGGCCGAACCCTCCTCCTTCCTTTCCTCCTACTCCTATTCGTCCTAGGAGGGGCGCACCAGCCCACCAGGGGCTGGTCTGTCCCTCACTTGGCCCAATAGGCCCATAACTTTGCCGGGGGGGGGGGGTGCCCGGAACCCCTTTCGGTGACCCGATATCACCCGGAACACTTCCCGTGTCCAAATATCATCGTCCTATATATGCATTTTTCCCTCTCGACCACTTTGAGACTCCTCATCATGTCCATGATCTCATCCGGGACTCCGAACAAACTTCGGTCACCAAAAACACATAACTCATAATACAAATTGTCATCGAACGTTAAGCGTGCGGACCCTACGGGTTCGAGAACTATGTAGACATGACCGAGACACATATCCAGTAAATAACCAATACCGGAACCTGGATGCTCATATTGGCTCCTACATATTCTACGAAGATCTTTATCGGTCAAACCGCATAAGAACATACGTCATTCCCTTTGTCATCGGTATGTTACTTTCCCGAGATTCGATCGTCGGTATCATCATACCTAGTTCAATCTCATTACCGGCAAGTCTCTTTACTCGTTCCGTAATGCATCATCCCGCAACTAACTCATTAGTCACATTGCTTGCAAGGCTTATAGTGATGAGCATTACCGAGAGGGCCCAGAGATACCTCTCCGATACACGGAGTGACAAATCCTAATATCGATCTATGCCAACCTAGCAAACACCTTTGGAGACACCTGTAGAGCATCTTTATAATCACCTAGTTACGTTGTGACATTTGATAGCACACAAGGTGTTCCTCTGGTATTCGGGAGTTGCATAATCTCATACTCAGAGGAATATGTATAAGTCATGAAGAAAGCAATAGCAATAAAACTTAACGATCATTATGCTAAGCTAACGGATGGGTCTTGTCCACCACATCATTCTCTAATGATGTGTTCCCTTTCATCAAATGACAACACGTGTCTATGGTTAGGAAGCCTAACCATCTTTGATTAACGAGCTAGTCAAGTAGAGGCATACTAGGGACACTCTGTTTGTCTATGTATTCACACATGTACTAAGTTTCCGGTTAATACAATTCTAGCATGAATAATAAACATTTATCATGATATAAGGAAATATAAATAACAACTTTTATTATTGCCTCTAGGGCATATTTCCTTCATCCCGAGCTCTTCGTGATGCTAAAATCGGCAAAGGTAGAAATCAAGAAAGAGCATCAAGTGTTGATGGTTAACAAGACCACTAGTTTCAAGAAAAGGGGCAAAGGAAAAGAAAGGGAACTTCAAGAAAGAATGGCAAGCAAGTTGCCACTCCCATGAAGAAACCCAAAGCTAGACCTAAGCGTGAAACTGAGTGCTTCTACTGCAAAGGGAATGTTCACTGGAAGTGGAACTACCCCAAATAGTTGGCGGATAAGAAGGATGGCAAAGTGAACAAAGGTATATTTGATATACATGTTATTGATCTGTAGTTTACTAGTGTTCATAGTAACCCCAAGGTATTTGATACCGGTTCAGTTGCTTAGATTAGTAACTCGAAACGGGGACTGCAAAATGAACAGAGACTAGTTAAGGGCGAGGTGACGATGTGTGTTGGAAGTGATTCCAAGGTTGATAAGATTACCATCGCACACTCCCTCTACCTTCGAGATTAGTGTTGGACCAAAATAAATGTTGTCTGGTGTTTGCGTTGAGCATGGATATGATTGGATCATGTTTATTGCGATACGATTATTCATTTAAGTCAGAGAATAATTTTTGTTCTGTTTACATGAATAAAACCTTCTATGGTCATACACCCAATGTAAATGGTTTATCGAATCTCGATCATAGTGATACACATATTCATAATATTGATGCCAAAAGATGCAAAGTTGATAATGATGGTGCAACATATTTGTGGCACTACCGTTTAGGTCATATTGGTGTAAAGCGCATGAAGAAACTCCATACGGATGGATTTTTGGAATCACCTGATAATGAATCATTTGATACTTGTGAACCATGTCTCATGGGCAAGATGACTAAAACTCCATTCTCCGGAACAATGGAGCGAGCCACTGACTTATTGGAAATAATACATAACGATGTATGCGGTCCATTGAGTGTTGAGGCTCGCGACGGGTATCGTTATTTTTTGAACTTCACAGAAGATTTGAGAATATATGGGTATATCTACTTGATGAAACACAAGTCTGAAACATTTGAAAAGTTGAAAGAATTTTACAGTGAAGTGGAGAATCATCGTAACAAGAAAATAAAGTTTCTACGATCTGACCACGAAGGCGAATATTTGAGTTACGAGTTTGGCCTTCATTTAAAACAATGTGGAATAGTTTCACAACTCACGCCACCTGGAACACCACAGCATAATGGTGTGTTCGAATGTAGTAACGGTACTTTATTAGATATGGTGCGATCTATGATGTCTCTTACCAATTTACCACTATCGTTTTGGGGTTATGCATTAGAGATAGTTGCATTCACGTTAAATAGGGCACCATCTAAATCCGTTGAGACGACACTGTATGGACTATGGTTTATCAAGAAACCTAAGCTGTCGTTTCTTAAAGTTTGGGGTTGCGGTGCTTATGTGAAAAAGCTTCAGCCTAATAAGCTCGAACCCAAATCGGAGAAGTGTGTCTGATAACCCACAAGTATAGGGGATCACAATAGTTTTCGAGGGTAGAGTATTCAACCCAAATTTATAGATTCGACACAAGGGGAGCCAAAGAATATTTGAAGGTATTAGCAGCTGAGTTGTCAATTCAAGCACACCTGGAGATTAATTATCTGCAGCAATATGATCAGTAGCAGAGTAGTTTGATAGTTTTGATAGTAGTAACAGTAGCAACAGTAGCAGTAACAGTGATAGAAGTATTTTGTAGCAAGTGTAATAGTGATGATAGCAATAGTAATGCAGCAAGATCAATAAGGATAAATTCGTAGGCATTGGATCGGTGACTTGTTGGATGATATTCATCATGAGACAGTTATAACCTAGGGCGATACGACACTAGCTCCAGTTTATCGATATAATGTAGGCATGTATTCCGTAAATAGTCATACATGCTTTATTAAAAGAACTTGCATGAAATCTTTTGTCCTACCCTCCCATGACAGCGGGGTCCATAATGGAAACTAAGGGATATTAAGGTCTCCTTTTAATAGATAACCGGAACAAAGCATTAACACATAGTGAATACATGAACTCCTCAAACTACGATCATCACCGGGAGTGGGCCCGGTTGTTGTCACTCCGGGGTTGCCGGAACATAACCGTAGTAGGTGACTATAACTTGCAAGATTGGATCTAAAACATGGATATAATGATGAATTCATAAACGGTTCAGATCTAAAATCATGGCACCCGGGCCCAAAGTGACAACAAGCATTAAGCATGGCAAAGTCATAGCAACATCAATCTAAGAACATAGTGGATACTAGGGATCAAGCCCTAACAAAACTAACTCGATTACATGATGAATCTCATCCAACTCCTCATCGGCCAGCGAGCCCATGAAGGAATTACTCACTCCCGGTGGGGAGCATCATGGAATTGGCGATGAAGTCGGTAATGACGAAGATCGAAGATCCCCCTCTCCGGAGCCCCAAATGGACTCTAGATCCACCCTCTTGAGGAAGAACAGGGCTTGGCAGCAACTCCGTCTCGTGGATCGTGATAATTGTTTCTCCCTCATTTTTTCTGGAAATATGTGAACTTATAGTATCAGGGGGTCATCAGCGGGGCCACTAGGTGGGCACAACCCACCTGGGCGTGCCAGGAGAGGGGGCACGCCCTGGTGGGTTGTGCCTACCCAGGGGCCCCTCTCTGGTGGGTCTTGGCTCCAAAAATTCTTATTATTGGTATAAAAAATCCTCAAAAAGTTTCGTTCCATTCCGAGAACTTTTATTTCTACACAAAAACAGCACCATGGTAGTTCTGTTGAAAACAACGTCAGTCCGGGGTTAGTTTCATTCAAATCATGCAAATCAGAGTCCAGAACAAGAGGAAAAGCGTGAGAAAAAGTAGATACGTTGGAGACGTATCAACTCCCCCAAGATTAAACCTTTGCTTGCCCTCAAGCAATTAAGTTGATAAACTGGAAGTGAGATAGAAAAACTTTTACGAACTCTTCTGCTCTTGTTTGCATAAATAAGCTTAAACAACACCCAGGTTTTCATCCAACATTATAACTAACCATGTCAACAATAACTCTTAAAGATTATAATGATTCATATCAATGACATAATCATATAGCGAGCAATAATAAGATATCTCAAACAGCAACACGTTGTCAAAACAATCATGATATAATATGACAATAATGGTATCTCGCTAGCCCTTTCTGAGACCGCAAAATATAAATGCAGAGCACCTCCGAAGTTCAAGCAGCGACTAAACATTGTAATTCATGGTAGAAAAGATCTAGTCATGATGCACCCAACATTAGCTATACACAATGCATAAATCATGACCGCTGTGCTCTACTCAGTTTCTAGCGCTTGTTTATAGAAGGTGATGACACAACATAGAAGTAAATAGAAAGTCCCTTCGCAGAGGGAAGAAGTGATTTGCAGAGGTGCCAGAGCTCAATTTTTAAAACAAAGATGAATGAAATTTTGACATGCACCCTTCTCATTCACTTCACGACCATCAATTATCAACATCTTCCATGCTAAGCATGCTAGTGGCGGTTCCCAAGCGACAAAAGTAAAGGTTTACTCCCCCTCCACCAGAAATCACACTCCACGGCTTGTCTGAAACAACGGGTGTCGTCCATACCAACATCAGTCCTGGGGGAGTTTTGTTTAATTATTTGCATTTTGAGTTTGGGACTGGGAATCCCTATTACCGCCCATTTCCTCGTGCTATGGCGAGTGAATAAACACTCAACCTGAGGATAACATGCTTAGCACAGAAGATATCGACCACCTCCTATCGTTCCATGAACGATCCAGGCACACAAAACAGATAGTTTTTTAGAAGTTTTTAGAGGTGGCACATGCAAATTTACTTAGGACGGCAGGGTAATACCGTATATAGGTAGGTATGGTGGACTCATCTGGAATAACTTTGGGTTCAAGGTTTTTGATGTACAAGCAGAATCCCCACTTAGTACAGGCGAAGGCTAGCAATTTTAAGATTGGGAAGCGGCCAGCTAGAGAGCAACAACGATCATAACCAGGCATAATGCATAAATAACATTGGACACTAGCATGAGTAGGATATGAACACCATGAACATAAATATTTATAGAGGCTATGTTGGTTTTGATTCAACTACATGCATGAACATGTACCAAGTCAAGCCACTCGAACATTCAGAGGAGGATACCATATCATCATACTACATCACAATCGTTTTAACGCTATGTTGATATCCAAGATAAATCATTATAAACTCTCGGCTACTTATGCGTGGCATGAGAAACTATAATCTCTAATTGTCATTGCAAACATGTTTAATCATAATTGGCTGAAGCCTGGGCACTAGGTTAAACATATTTACACAAACAAGACAAGTCGAGTTCATACCAGTTTCTCCTTGCCACGGTCAGCTCATCGAATATCATCATTATTACCTTTCACTTGCACGACCGAATGATATCAAAAAACAAATAGTGCAAGAGAGCCATGGACTAAGCTGGAATCTGCAAACATTTTATTCAACAGAGGAAGACAAGGTAAAATGAGCTCTTATTAGTTCAACAGTCATTCATATGAGAGCCACTCAACATTTTCATCGTGGTCTTCTCCTCGATACAACTCGAATAAAAGAAAAGAATTTCAGAGAAACACACTGAAATATTTTTGGCGTTTCTGTTTTTCTTCTTCAACAAGTAAATAATAAGCAAAAACGAGAAAAACTAATTACACGGGAAAGCTCTCAGCAAGCAAAAGAAGAACAAGGAAATCTTTTTGGATTTTCTTTTTAGTACTACTACTAAGCATGCATAGAAAGTAAATTAACTACAACTATTTTTTTGTTTTTTCTAAAGTTTTTCAAACACACAAGAAGAAAGCAAGAAAAATAAATCTAAGCATGGATGATACGATGAAAAAGTGTGAACACCGACAAAGGGAATGATATGTGAACATGAATATAACATCGGTGAGAACACGTACTCCCCCAAGCTTAGGCTTTTGGCCTAACTTGGTAGTGAATGAGTAGCCTGGAGTGTAGTATGGGTCCTGAGGACCAGGCATCCACTCATCCCACTGCCGAGGAGCGGGCATCCACTGATCCCACTATGGAGGTGCATGTGCAGCCTCTGCAGCAGCGTGAGCGTTCCAATAGGCGAGGATGTCTGCAGGCATAATCCAATATCCGCCCCTAGCAACAGAATCAAACAAAGCAGGTGCAGGCAAGGGGATAACATCACAAGTGTCAATGTTATAGACCAAGTTATAAGGAATGGCAATGTCACGACGATCATGTGCAAGAAAGTGATGGTGATCCATGGCTGCACGGTCTAGGTAAACTTTGGTAAGAGGGAAATCATGAGGGTGTATCTCAACCTCAAAGTGATCTGCCAAACGAGTAGCATAAATCCCACCATGTATTTTGCCCTGAGATTTATTAAGGTGCAGGCGATGAGCCACGATAGCCCCCAAGCTATACGTGTTGTCGCCCTCAATGGCACGACGTAAAACAGCAAGGTCTGGTGAACTAAGTGCACCCACCTTCTCCCTAGCAAGCAAGCATTTGGTAATGAAATATGCAAAGTAACGAACAACAGGAAAATGTAAACTACCGACAGTGATGGCTGACACTCTCCTCTCATCACCCACTGTCAAAGTGTGACAAAAATCCTCAAACTCGGCCGGCCTAGGCTCGGCTAAGTTCCCGTCAGAAGAGATCAAGCATATGTCACAAAACTCAGTAAGTGGTATCTGATGATTTTCGGCATATAGATCAAAGCTCACTTCAGGAGGATTATTTCTAGGCAAGAAAGTAAAGCTTTGAAGAAACATATTTGTGAGGATTTGGTGCTGGTCACACTCATCTGTGATGAAGTCGGTGAGACCGGCATTGGCAATGAATTGCATGAACTCATCATGAATTCCAGCTTCTTGGAGGAACGGGATGTGCGGCCATTCGCATGGCCGTACCTTTGACAACCTCCAAGGGTGGAGATCATTATCAGAAGACTCCCCAATAACACCCTTGGAGTTCTTCCTTGAGCCGTATTTCCTGAAGATATTCATGTCCGCGTACAATTTTCTGAAAATAAAATTTTTGGAGTGACAAAAATTTGTCAAAAAGACTTTGTAAGATTGATAGCAACTACTCATAGGGATACATAGAGGCCATAACAAGCATTCAAACAACTTAGAACGCTAAGAATTCAACATGCAAGCACATCTACAGCAGCACCAAGAGTAGCTAATTATTCAAAGTATAATCCACTAAAACAAAAAACTAATTGGACAAATGGTGGAGTCACATACCAAGAAACAATCCCCGAAATAGTTTCAGAAACGGAGCTTCAAGCAAAGGGACCGAAAATTGCAGCAAAATGAGCAAGAACACGGGAGGGAGAGCAAGAGTGATTTTTTTCTAGAGGTAGGTGACAATGTGGGCTAAAGAGATAAGTGAGGGGGCCCACGTGAGGACCACAACCCCCTAGGGTGCGCCAGGGGGTGCTGGCGTGCCCAGGTGGGTTATGCCCACCTTGTGCACCTCCCTCTGGTTATTTTTGCATCAATTTTTTTTAAATATTCAGAAACAAATCATATAAAATATTCAGGGCATTATGAGAACTTTTATTTTTGGGACATTTTTTATTGCACTAGAAATTCAGAAAACAACCAAAACATGGCATTTTATTTTATTTAACTAATAAAAACCAAGAATAAAAAGTTGGGACAGAAAGTAGTGCTTACTAAATTCATCAACTTCATACCGTTCAAAAATGATTCATTGATAAGGTTGATCAAGTCTTATTAACAACCACTTTCGATTAGCATGAAACCGAAGAACTTTCGTAAATCACTAAGTTACCTCAATGGGGATATGCATTTCCCCAACAATAAGTGAAGGAAATATGCCCTAGAGGCAATAATAAAGTTGTTGTTTATATTTCCTTATATCATGATAAATGTTTATTATTCAGGCTAGAATTGTATTAACCGGAAACTTGATACATGTGTGAATACATAGACCAACAGAGTGTCCCTAGTATGCCTCTACTTGACTAGCTCGTTAATCAAAGATGGTTAAGTTTCCTAGCCATAGACATGTGTTGTCATTTGATGAACGGGATCACATCATTAGAGAATGATGTGATGGACAAGACCCATCCGTTAGCTTAGCACTATGATCGTTTAGTTTATTGCTATTGCTTTATTCATAACTTATACATGTTCCTGTGACTATGAGATTATGCAACTCCCGAATACCGGAGGAACACTTAGTGTGCTATCAAACATCACAACGTAACTGGGTGACTATAAAGATGCTCTACAAGTGTCTCCGATGGTGTTTGTTGAGTTGGCATAGATCGACATTAGGATTTGTCAACCCGATTGTCGGAGAGGTATCTCTGGGCCCTCTCGGCAATGCACATCACTATAAGCCTTGCAATCAATGTAACTAATGAGTTAGTTGTGGGATGATGCATTACAGAACGAGTAAAGAGACTTGCCGGTAACGAGATTGAACTAGGTATTGAGATACCGACGTCGAATCTCGGGCAAGTAACATACCAATGACAAAGGGAACAACGTATGTTGTTATGCGATTTGACCGATGAAGATCTTCGTAGAATATGTAGGAACCAATATGAGCATCCAGGTTCTGCTATTGGTTATTGACCGGAAGTGAGTCTCAGTCATGTCTACATAGTTCTCGAACCCGTAGGCTCCGCACGCTTAATGTTCGATGACGATCGATATTATGAGTTTATGTGTTTTGATGTACCGAAGGTAGTTAGGAGTCCCGGATGTGATCATGGACATGACGGGGAGTCTCGAAATGGCCGAGACATAAAGATCGATATATTGGAAGGCTATGTTTGGACACCAGAATGGTTTCGGATGAGTTCGGGCATTTTCGGAGTACCTGGAGGTTACCGGAACCCCCCGGGGGCTTAATGGGCCTACATGGGCTTTAGTGGAAGAGAGAGGACAAGGCCAAAACGAGGGGCGTGCCCCCTAGCCCAATATGAATTAGGAGGGGGGTCGGCCCCCTTTCCTTCCTCCCCCTCCTAGTAGGACTAGGAAAGGGGGGAACCTACTCCTAGTAGGAGTAGGATTCCCCCCTTGGGGGAACGCCCAAGGTGGCCGGCTGGCCCCCTCCTGCACCCCTTTATATACGGGGGAGGAGGGCACCAGACACACAAGTTGATTGTTTAGCCGTGTGCGGTGCCCCCTCCACAGAATTCCACCTCGGTCATATCGTTGTAGTGCTTAGGCAAAGTCCTGCATTAGTAACTTCATCATCACCGTCATCACACCATCGTGTTGACGAAACTCTCCCTCGGCCTCAACTGGATCAATAGTACGAGGGACGTCACCGAGCTGAACGTGTGCAGATCACGGAAGTGCCGTGTGTTTGGTACTTGATCGGTTGGATCGCGAAGACGTTCGACTACATCAACCGCGTTTCGTAACGCTTCCGCTTTCGGTCTATGAGGTACGTGGACATACTCTACCCTTATGGTTGCTATGCATCACCTAGATGGATCTTGCATGTGCGTAGGATTTTTTTTGAAATTACTGCGTTCCCCAACAGTGGCATCTGAGCCAGGTTTATGTGTAGATGTTATATGCACGAGTAGAACACAAAGGAGTTGTGGGTGTGTGTGTATATACATATTGCTTGCCGTCACTAGTTGATTCTTGATTCAAAAGTATTGTTGGATGAAGCGGCTCAGAGCGACATTACGCGTACGCTTATGCGAGACTGGTTCTGCCGACGTGCTTCGCACACAGGTGGCTAGTGGGTGTCTGTTTCTCTAACTTTAGTTGAATCGGTTTCAATGAACAGGGTTCTTTCTGAAGATCAAAAAGCAATCACTATACTACGATGTGGTTTTGATGCGTAGGTAAGAACGGTTCTTGCTAGGAACTCGTAGCAGCCATGTAAAACTTGCAACAACAAAGTAGAGGACGTCCAACTTGTTTTTGCAGGGCATGTTGTGATGTGATATGGTCAAGACGTGATTATATAAATTGTTGTATGAGATGATCATGTTTTGTAACACAATTATCGGCAACTGGCATGAGCCATATGGTTGTCGCTTTATTGTATGAAATGCAATCGCCATGTAATTGCTTTACTTTATCACTAAGCGGTAGCGATAGTCGTAGAAGCAATAGTTGGCGAGACGACAACAATACTTCAATGGAGATCAAGGTGTCAAGCCGGTGATGATGGTGATCATGACGGTGCTTTGGAGATGGAGATCAAAAGTCACAAGATGATGATGGCCATATCATATCACTTATTTGATTGCATGTGATGTTTATCCTTTATGCATCTTATTTTGCTTAGTTTGGCGACAGCATTATAAGATGATCTCTCACTAAATTTCAAGGTATAAGTGTTCTCCCTGAGTATGCACCGCTGCTTCAGTTCATCGTGCCGAGACACCACGTGATGATCGGGTGTGATAAGCTCTACGTTCACATACAACGGGTGCAAGCCAGTTTTGCACAAGCAAAATACTCAAGTTAAACTTGACGAGCCTAGCATATGCAGATATGGCCTTAGAACACTGAGACCGAAAGGTTGAGCGTGAATCATATAGTAGATATGGTCAACATAGTGATGTTCACCATTGAAAACTACTCCATCTCACGTGATGATCGGACATGGTTTAGTTGATATGGATCATGTGATCACTTAGATGATTAGAGAGATGTCTATCTAAGTGGGAGTTCTTAAGTAATATGATTAATTGAACTTTAATTTATCATGAACTTAGTACCTGATAGTATTTTGCATGTCTATGTTGTTGTAGATAGATGGCCCATGCTATTGTTCCGTTGAATTTTAATGCATTCCTAGAGAAAGCTAAGTTGAAAGATGATGGTAGCAATTACACGGACTGGGTCCGTAACTTGAGGATTATCCTCATTGCCGCACATAAGAATTACGTCCTGGAAGCACCGTTGGGTGACAAGCCTGCTGCAGATGCTGCTGACAACATTAAGAATGTCTGGCAGAGCAAAGCTAATGACTACTCTATAGTTCAGTGTGCCATACTTTACGGATTAGAACCGGGACTTCAACGATGTTTTGAACGTCATGGAGTATATGTGATGTTCCAGGAATTGAAGTTAATATTTTAATCAAATGCTCGAGTTGAGAGATATGAAGTCTCCAATAATTTCTACAGCTGCGAAATGGAGGAGAATAGTTCTGTCAGTGAACATATACTCAGAGTGTCTGGGTACCACAACCACTTGACTCAGCTGGGATTTTATCTTCCTGATGATAGTGTCATTGACAGAGTTCTTCAATCACTGCCACCAAGCTACAAGAGCTTCATGATGAACTATAATATGCAAGGGGTGGATAAGACAATTCTTGTGCTCTTCGCAATGCTAAAGGCTACGAGGTAGAAATCAAGAAAGAGAATCAAGTGTTGATGGTCAACAAGACCACCAGTTTCAAGAAGAAGGGCAGAGGGAAGAAGGGGAACTTCAAGAAGAACAACAAGCAAGTTGCTGCTCAAGTGAAGAAGCCCAAATCTGGACCTAAGCCTGAGACTAAGTGCTTCTACTGCAAAGGGACTGGTCACTGGAAGTGGAACCGCCCCAAGTATTTGGCGGATTAGAAGGATGGCAAAGTGAAAGGTATATTTGATATACATGTTATTGATGTGTACCTTACTAATGCTCGCAGTAGTGCCTGGGTATTTGATACAGGTTTTGTTGCTAATACTTGCAACTCAAAACAGGAGCTATGGATTAAGCGAATATTGGCTAAGGACGAGGTGACAATGCGCGTGGGAAATGGTTCCAAAGTCGATATGATCGTCGTCAGCACGCTACCTCTACATCTACCTTCGGGATTAGTTTTAGACCCGAATAATTGTTATTTGGTGCCAGCATTAAGCATGAACATTATATCTGGATCTTATTTGATGCGAGACGGTTATTCATTTAAATCAGAGAATAATAGTTGTTCTATTTATATGAGTAATATCTTTTATGGTCATGCACCCTTGATGAGTGGTCTATTTTTACTAAATCTTGATAATAGTGATACACATGTTCATAGTATTGAAGCCAAAAGATATAAGTTTAATAATGATAGTGCAACTTATTTGTGGCACTGACGTTTATGTCATATTGGTATAAAGCGCATGAAGAAACTCCATGCTGATGGACTTTTGGAATCACTTGGTTATGAATCAGTTGATGCTTGCGAACCATGCCTCATGGGCAAGATGACTAAGACTCCATTCTCTGGAACAACGAAACGAGCAACAAACTTATTGGAAATAATACATACTGATGTATGCGGTCCGATGAGTGTTGATGCTCGTGGTGGGTATTGTTATTTTCTGACCTTCACAGATGATTTGAGCAGATATGGATATATCTACTTGATGAAACATAAATCTGAAACATTTGAAAAGTTCAAAGAATTTCAGAGTGAAGTGGAAAATCATCATAACAAGAAAATAAAGTTTCTATGATCTGATCATGGAGGAGAATATTTGAGTTACGAGTTTGGTCTTCATTTGAAACGATGCGGAATAGTTTCGCAACTCATGCCACTTGGAACACCACAACGTAATGGTGTGTCCAAACATCGTAACCGTACTTTATAAGATATGGTGTGACCTATGATGTCTCTTACTGATTTACCGCTATCGTTTTGAGGTTATGCTTTAGATACAACTGCATTCACGTTAATTAGGGAACCATCGAAATCCGTTGAGATGACACCTTATGAACTGTGGTTTGGCAAGAAACCCAAGTTGTCGTTTCTTAAAGTTTGGGCTGCGATGCTTATGTGAAAAAGCTTCAACCTGATAAGCTCGAACCCAAATCGGAGAAATGCATCTTCATAGGATACCCAAAGGAAACTGTTGGGTACACCTTCTATCACAGATCCGAAGGCAAGATATTCATTGCTAAATGGATCCTTTCTAGAGAAGAAGTTTCTCTCGAAAGAAGTGAGTGAGAGGAATGTAGAACTTGATAAGGTAATTGTACCTTCTCCTGAATTGGAAAGTAGTTCATCACAGAAATCAGTTCTAGTGATTCCTACGCCAATTAGTGAGGAAGCTAATGATGATGATCATGAAACTTCAGATCAAGTTACTACCGAACCTTGTAGGTCAACCTGAGTATGGTCCGCACTAGAGTGGTATGGTAATCCTTTCTATAAGTCATGTTACTAGACCATGACGATCCTATGAACTATGAGGAAGCGATGATGAGCCCAGATTCCGCAAAAATGGCTTGAGGCCATGAAATCTGAGATGGGATCCATGTATGAGAACAAAGTGTGGACTTTGGTTGACTTTCCCAATGATCGGCAAGCCATTGAGAATAAATGGATCTTCAAGAGGAAGACAAACGCTAATGGTAGTATTACTATATACAAAGCTAGAATTGTCGCAAAAGGTTTTCGACAAGTTCAATATGTTGACTACGATGAGATTTTCTCACTCGTAGCGATGCTTAAGTCTGTCCGGATCATGTTAGCAATTGCCACATTTTATGAAATTTGGCAAATGGATGTCAAAACTGCATTCCTTAATGGATTTCTTAAAGAAGAGTCATATATGATGCAACAAGAAGGTTTTGTCAATCCTAAGCACAAAGTGTGCAAGCTCCAGCGATCCATCTATGGACTGGTGCAAGCATCTCGGAGTTGGAATATATGCTTTGATAAAGTGATCAAAAGCATATGGTTTTATACTAACTTGCGGTGAAGCCTGTATTTACAAGAAAGTGAGTGGGAGCACTAGAGCCTTTCTGATAAGTATATGTGAATGACATATTGTTGATCGGAGATAATGTAGAATTATTCTGCAAAGCATAAAGGAGTGTTTGAAAGGAGTTTTTCAAAGAAAGACCTCGGTAAAGCTACTTACATATTGAGCATCAAGATCTATAGAGATAGGTCAAGACACTTGATATATTTTTCAATGAGTACATACCTTGACAAGATTTTGAAGTAGTTCAAAATGGAACAGTCAAAGAAGGAGTTCTTGCCTGTGTTGCAAGGTGTGAAGTTGAGTAAAGACTCAAAACCCGACCACGGCAGAAAATAGAAAGAGAATGAGAAGTCATTCCCTATGCCTCATCCATAGGTTTTACAAAGTATGCTATGCTTTGTACCAGACCTATTGTGTACCTCACCAAGAGTTTGGTAAGATGGTACAATAGTGATCCAGGAGTGGATCACTGGACATCGGTCAAAATTATCCTTAGTGGAATAAGGATATGTTTCTTGGTTATGGAGGTGACAAAAAGTTTGTCGTAAACAGTTACATCGATGCAAGTTTTGACACCGATCTGGATGACTCTGAGTCTCAATCTGGATACATATTGAAAGTGGGAGCAATTAGCTAGAGTAGCTCCATGCAGAGCATTGTAGACATAGAAAAATTTGCAAAATACATATGGCTCTGAATGTGGCAGACCCTTGACTAAATTTCTCTCACAAGCAAAACACGATCACTCTTTGGGTGTTAATCACATAGCGATGTGAACTAGATTATTGACTCTAGTAAACCCTTTGGGTATTAGTCACATGGAGATGTGAACTAATCACATAAAGATGTAAACTATTGGTGTTAAATCACATGACGATGTGAACTAGATTATTGACTCTAGTGCAAGTGCGAGACTGAAGGAAATATGCCCTAGAGGCAATAATAAAGTTGTTATTTATATTTCCTTATACCATGTTAAATGTTTATTATTCATGCTATAATTGTATTAACCGAAAACTTGATACATGTGTGGATACATAGACAAACAGAGTGTCCCTAGTATGCCTCTACTTGACTAGCTCGTTAATCAAAGATGGTTAAGTTTCCTAGCCATAGACATGTGTTGTCATTTGATGAACGGGGTCACATCGTTAGAGAATGATGTGATGGACAAGACCCATCTGTTAGCTTAGCACTATGATCATTTAGTTTATTGCTATTGCTTTCTTCATAACTTATACATGTTCCTATGACTATGAGGTTATGCAACTCCCGAATACCGGAGGAACACTTAGTGTGCTATCAAACATCACAATGTAACTGGGCAACTATAAAGATGCTCTACAGGTGTCGCTGATGGTGTTTGTTGAGTTGGCATAGATCGAGATTAGGATTTGTCACTCCAGTTGTCGGAGAGGTATCTCTGGGCCCTCTCGGTAATGCACATCACTATAAGCCTTGCAAGCAATGTCACTAATGAGTTAGTTGCTGGATGATGCATTATGGAACGAGTAAAGAGACTTGCCGGTAACGAGATTGAACTAGGTATTGAGATACCGACGATCGAATCTCGGGCAAGTAACATACCGATGACAAAGGGAACAACGTATGTCGTTATGCGGTTTGACCGATAAAGATCTTCGTAGAATATGTAGGAACCAATATGAGCATCTAGGTTCCACTATTGGTTATTGACCGGAAGTGAGTCTCGGTCATGTCTACATAGTTCTCGAACCCGTAGGGTCGGCACGCTTAACGTTCGATGATGATCGATATTATGAGTTTATGTGTTTTGATGTACCGAAGGTAGTTCGGAGTAACAGATGTGATCACAGACATGACGAGGAGTCTCGAAATGGTGGAGACATAAAAATAGATATATTGGAAGGCTATGTTTGGACACCGGAATGGTTCCGGATGAGTTAGGGCATTTTTCGGAGTACCGGGAAGTTACCGGAACCCCCCGGGGGCTTAATGGGCCTACATGGGCTTTAGTGGAAGATAGAGGAGAAGGCCAAAAGGAGGGGCGCCCCTAGCCCAATCCGAATTAGGAGGGGGCCGGCCCCCCTTTCCTTCCTCCCCTCTCTCCCTTCCTTCCCCCTCCTAGTAGGACTAGGAAAGGGGGGAACCTACTCCTAGTAGGAGTAGGATTCCCCCCTTGGGGGCGCGCCCAAGGTGGCCGGCCGGCCCCCTCCTCCACCCCTTTATATACGGGGGAGGGGGCACCCCATAGACACACAAGTTGATTGTTTAGTCGTGTGCGGTGCCCCCCTCCACAGAATTCCACCTCGGTCATATCGTTGTAGTGCTTAGGCGAAGCCCTGCGTCGGTAACTTCATCATCACCGTCATCACGCCGTCGTGCTAACGAAACTCTCCCTCGGCCTCAACTGGATAAAGAGTACGAGGGACGTCACCGAGCTAAGCGTGTGCAGATCACGGAGGTGCCTTGCATTTGGTACTTGATCGGTTGGATCACGAAGTCGTTCGACTACATCAACCACGTTTCATAACGCTTCCGCTTTCGGTCTACGAGGGTATGTAGACATACTCTTCCCTTCTCATTGCTATGCATCACCTAGATGGATCTTGCGTGTGCGTAGGATTTTTTTTGAAATTACTGCGTTCCCCAACAATAAGCATTTCATATTTCTTCTTGACAGTGGGTAGAGGTATTTGAAAACTTCCAATAGTGATTGTTGGAGATTTTTCAATAACATTAATACCATTCACGTGGAATTGTTTTTTCAGAAAGTGCACCTTATGCTCATTACCATTAATATGAAAAGCGACCTTGCTTTTATTGCAATCAATAATAGCCCTTGCAGTATTCAAGAAGGGTCTACCAAGGATAATCGACATGCTGTCGTCCTCGGGCATCTCAAGTATAACAAAGTCAGTCAAAATAGTAACATTAGCAACAACAATGGGCACATCCTCACAGATACCAATAGGTATGGCAGTTGATTTGTCAGCCATTTGCAAAGATATTTCAGTGGGTGTGAGTTTATTCAAGTCAAGTCTTTTATATAAAGAGAAAGGCATAACACTAACACTAGCTCCTAAATCACACAAAGCAGTTTTCACATAATTCTTTTTGATAGAGCAAGGTATAGTTGGTATTCCCGGATCTCCAAGTTTCTAGGTACTCCATCTTTAAAAGTATAATTAGCAAGCATAGTGGAGATTTCAGCTTCCGGTATTTTTCTCTTATTTGTGATGGTGTCTTTCATATACTTTGCATAAGGAGGCATTTTCAATATATCAATCAAGCGAGTACGCAAAAAGACTGGCCTCAGCATTTCAGCAAAGCGTTCAAATTCTTCATCACCATTATTTTTAGTTGACTTGGGTGGAAAATGCATAGGTTTTTGAACCCATGGTTCTCTTTCTTTACCGTGTTTTCTAGCAATGAAGTCTCTTTTGTCATATATTTTATTTTTAGGTTGTGGGTTATCAAGATCAACAGGTGGTTCTATCTCAACATCATTATCTGGTTCTTTACCATTAATTGGTTGAGATTCTTCATGAACCTATTCATTATCTTTTTTATTATTACTAGGTGAGTGTTCATTACCAGATTGGGTTTCAGCATCAAAGATAGAAGTTTCATTTTCATTATCAGGAGGTTTTTCTATTTCAGGTTCACTAGAAGTGTGCAAAGTCCTATCATTTTTCTTTTTCTTTTTCTTTTTAGAAGGACTAGGTGCACTAGTGTTAGCTCTTTGTGAATCTTGTTCAATTCTTTTAGGTTGTCCCTCAGGATAAAGTGGTTCCTGAGTCATTTTACCTCCTCTAGTTGCAACTCTAACAGCAAAGTCATGCATATTATGATTCATTTCATCAAGCAATTCTCTTTGAGATTTAGCAACTTGTTCTAATTGAGTCTGAACCATAGAAGCATGTTTTCCAACACCTCTAACATCATTTGATATTCTAAATAACAAGTCACTCAAGCGAGCAATCTTATCAGAGTTATATTTCAATTGTTTCATAACATTTGCATTGAAGTGATCTTGTTTTCTAATGTAGTTTTCAAACTCATAAAGGCATTGACTAGGATGCATATTGTGAGGATTATCATTTTCATTAAACTTCATAAGAGAATTTACCTCTACCACCTTATGCATTGGTGGTGTATTAAGTCCAGGTATTTCTTCAATAGGAGGTAAAATTTTAAGATCCTCAGCTTTAATACCCTTTTCCTTCATAGATTTCTTTGCCTCTTGCATATCTTCGGGACTGAGATATATTATACCCCTCACCTTCGGAGTAGGTTTAGGTGGTGGTTCAAGAATAGCCCAATCATCATAATTTTTCAATATGTTATTCAATAATTCTTCAGCTTGAGCAATAGTTCGTTCCCTAAAAACGCAACCAGCACAACTATCTAGGAAGTCCCTAGAAGCATCGGTTAGTCCATTATAGAGGATATCAAGTATTTCATTTTTCTTAAGAGGATGATCAGACAAAGCATTGAGCAACTAGAAAATCCTCCCCAAGATTGTGGAAGACTCTCTTATTTAGTTTGCACAAAGTTAAATATTTCCTGTAAGGCAACTTGTTTCATATGAGCAGGATTTTTTTCCAGAGAAGTAATAAACCATATCCTGGGGACTACGTACACAAATAGGAGAAAGAGTATTGTACCAAGCTTTAGCATCACCCTTTAATGATAAAGGAAATAATTTTAGGATAAAGTAATAACGAGTTTTCTCATCATGTGTAAAAAGGGTGGCTATGTCATTCAACTTAGTAAGATGTGCCACAACAGTTTCAGTTTCATAACCATGGAAAGGATCAGATTCAACCAGAGTAATTAGCTCTGGGTCGACAGAGAATTCATAATCCTTATCATCAATACAGATAGGTAAAGTAGCAAACTTAGGATCACATTTCATTCTAGCATTCAAAGATTTTTCTTTATACTTGCATAGTAATTTCTCTAGATCATCTCTATCATTGCAAGCAAGAACATCTCTAGTTGCTTCTTCACTCATAACATAACCTTCCGGTACTTAGGCAATTCATATCTAGGAAGGCTAGTTCTAGCAGGTGTTTCAGGAGATTCAGTTTCAAGCTCATCATCGGATTCAACAATATCATGTTGTATAACTCTAGCAATTTGTTTATCAAGAAATTCACCAAGTGGCACATCATCATTATCAAGCAAGGTACTAGCATCATCATAAGCATCATTCATGGTAGAAGTAGCATCATCAATAACTTCTGACATATCAGAATTAATAGCATGTGGTGGTGTTGCAAGTTTGCTCATAACAGAAGGTGAATCTAAAGCAGAACTGGATGGCAGTTCCTTACCTCTCCTCGTCCTTGAGGAAAACATCTTAGTATTTGGATCCTTCAGATTCTTCATAGTGATAATATGATAATAATCTCAAGTGACTCAACAAATATAGCTATGCTCCCCCACAACGGCGCCAGAAAAAGGTCTTGATAACCCACAAGTATAGGGGATCGCAACAGTTTTTGAGGGTAGAGTATTCAACCCAAATTTATAGATTTGACACAAGGGGAGCGAAAGAATATTTGAAGGTATTAGCAGCTGAGTTGTCAATTCAACCACACCTGGAGATTAATTATCTGCAGCAATATGATCAGTAGCAAAGTAGTTTGATGATAGTAGTGACAGTAGCAACGGTAACAGTAACAGTGATAGCAGTAATTTGTAGCAAGTGTAACAGTGATGATAGCAATAGTAACGCAACAAGATCAATAAGGATAAATTCATAGGCATTGGATCAGTGACTTGTTGGATGATATTCATCATGCACTACTGTAGGATGCTGCTAACGTGAAACTACGATCAGAGACCCTTAGAGAAACTGTGTGCGATGCAATAATCGCAAACGGTGTTGTATGAAAACCGTCAGAAATGTGTAAAACGTTTGCGACAACGGATGCATCAAACACAGTTCAAGTTTTATTTGCGTGTGCGATGAAGGGCATATGGTTCAGTTCAATGAACTGTTTGTGATGAGGAGGAACAAAAGAAACAGACAGCCAGATGAAGGCGTGTGCGATACACAGCATGCAGTTCACTTGGATGAACTGTTTGTGATTAGGCAACACAAAAGAAACGGTCAGCTAGATCAAGGTGTGTGTGATTGAGGGCATATGCTTTAGAAGGACTAACTGTTTGCGATTAGGCAACAGAACAGAAACGGGTCAGCCAGATCAAAGTGTCTGCGATTCATGGCATACACTTCACATGGATGAACAATTTGCGATTAGACACAACAAACTGAAACAGTTAGATAGACCGACGTGTGTGCGCTAGACGGGCACACACATTCTAATTAAAAGAACCATGCGCGATGGTGCTGACATTGCCTATTGCGGTGCACCCTATGGTGCAAACGCCATGTACGCGGCTGAGAAGGCGTACGTGCCCATGTTACCCCTTCCGGGAATAGTGCCGCACTTATAACCGTTAGTAAATTTTGAGCATGTGTCCCTTCACATTCCAAATTGCAAACCTGTTCACACTGATCAAAACCTAAACGGTTTCCCACTTAGGAGCATATTACTACGCCGTTATAAATACTACTACTCCAAGATGACTACACATTCCTCCTCAACTCCTCATCCACAAAAAGTCAAAAACAAACAAGTCATTCATCATCGTTCCCTTGCGTATGCCATGGCCAGCGTGAGTTCTGGGTCAAGAGATTGCCACCAGGGAGAGGCGAGCCTGGAAGTGGGAGCACGAGAGATGTCCCGCCTCGCCGCGAAAGCAACCAACATGTCCCGCCGCACGTCCGTAGTAGCAGAGGTCCCGCCACGCCGCCGAAGCAGCACGGAGGACCCGCCGCACCATCGATGCAGTAGACTGGTCTGGCCGCACCGCGGAAGCAGAAGAGATGTCCCGGCGCGCCGCGAATGCAGCAGAGATGTCCTCCCACGCCGCGGCGGCCTGGGAAATTGCCTCGCGGGCAGGCGAGGACTCTTACAGGCGCATGCGTGCTCTCGTCCTCATGCAGATGGATCAGATCTCCAGGTGGACGAGGTTGCAGGATGACCTGCAAGCCTCATTTGAACAGTCTACCGACGTCATCCGGCAACTATGAGAGCAATGCGAAGCTCCGGGCCGAGCGCGACCTGCTGAGGGCGAAGATCATCGGAAGTGCGAAGCAGCAGGAGCAGACCACTGCCTTGTTGAAGAGGACCGGTGTCATCATCGAGAAACTTATGGACAAGAATGCCATGCTGCGCATCGAGCATAGAAGGCTGGTGGAGGAATCCGTGGATGCCCTCAACCAGCATCTTGAGGAAAAGAAAGAGCACGTCGCCGCCCGCCGCGGAGACTAGTTCCCGTTGTGGCTTCCCTCTTCTTTTTCCCTTGTGTATATCGGGCGTTGCCGCATGTGGCTTTTTTTAATTATGTTTATAAATAAGTAAGCCAATTATTATCCAATGTCATCGTCCTTATATTCATCATGCTTGCTATAAGTCACAGTTGATGCTATATAGGTCCGTCGGATCTTACATCAAGATCCGTGCAAAACTTTATTTTCAGATTTTCATTTTTCTCTCTTAAATCTCAGTCCAGTGAGACATATAGCCACGCCGTAGAACAGGTGCTCGGGCGCCATTAATGGAGATGTTGGGAGGGAGGTGTGCGGCAGGTAGCGGTCAAAAGGGCTCTCCTCCCGATGAGCATGCGCAGGGGTCTGATCACACGCCTCCCGTACTCAAATAGCTACCCCGCACGGCACCTCCTAGCCAATAAAAAGGGGACGCGTGGCCGCACGTAATTGGTAAGTCGAACACCCACGGTTTCAATAATACTTGCGTTTCCGATTTGTAAAGTGACAGCACTTGTTCCAAAATGACTTTGTTGATTGTTAATGTGTGCGCCTTCGCAAACCGGACAGAAAAATTACCACAACATGTTGGTGCCATGTCATGAGACCATGCCAAGTTTCATTATTTTCAAGCGTGTTTTGGAATTACAGGAATTAAAAAACCAAGTTCCTCAATCTTTTCGGCCGAGCCACGGCGCCCAGATGTTTGAATTTCACTCCCATCTCTTGCATGGGACCTAGAAATTCACCCGAGGACACACATGTGATTTTTCAAACAACTTTGGTGCACTGGAGCATGTGCTTGTAGTTCAAATTTGAATTATGCACATTAAATGCCCAGAAACTCAATTAATGTATAAAAATGCCAAACGAACCCAGAATAATTCCAAAATTTAGCACGGTACTTCTATTTGGTCTAATCTGGCTGTGTAGAAAAATTAAGGCGGGAGAAGGCAGTGAACGTATGTCGTTTCGCACACGGAGGTGACACGTTCCCTCTTGGAACCACGAGCCTTTTTGAGGGAAGCTCCGGTTTGCAAGAAGCTTACACCAAAACTTGTCCCAATTCGGGCAAAAAATTACCACAACATGTTGGTGCCATGTCATGACACCATGCCAAGTTTCATGATTTTCAGGCGTGTTTTGGAATAACAAGAATTAAAAAAACCAAGTTTCTCAATCTTTCCGGCCGAGCCACGACGCCCAGATGTTTGAATTTCACTCCCATTTCTTGCATGGGACCTACATATTCACCCAAGGACACACATGTGATTTTTCAAACAACTTTGGTGTACTGGAGCATGTGCTTGTAGTTCAAATTTGAATTATGCACATTAAATGCCTAGAAACTCAAATAATGTATTAAAAAGGCGAAACGAGCCCGAAATAATTCCAAAATTTGGCACGGTACTTCTATTTGGTCTAATCTGGCTGTGTAAAAAAATTAAGGCGGGAGAAGGCAGTGTACATATGTCGTTTCGCACACGGAGGTGACACGTTCCCTCTCGGAACCACGAGCATTCTTGAGGGAATCTCCAGTTTGCAAGAAGCTTACACCAAAGCTTGTCCCAATTCGGCTAAAAAAATTACCGCAACATGTTGGTGCCATGCCATGACACCATGGCAAGTTTCATGATTTTCAGGCGTGTTTTGGAATTATAGGAATTAAAAAACCAAGTTTCTCAATCTTTCCGGCCGAGCCACGATGCCTAGATGTTTGAATTTCACTCCAATCTCTTGCATGGGACCTAGAAATTCACCAAGTATGCACATGTGATTTTTCAAACAACTTTGGTGCACTGGAGCCTGTGCTTGTAGTTCAAATTTATATTATGCACATTAAATGCCCAGAAACTCAATTAATGTATAAAAAAGGCAAAACGAGCCAGGAATAGTTCCAAAATTTAGCACGATACTTCTATTTGATCTAATCTGGTTGTGTAAAAAAAATTAAGGCGGGAGAAGGCAGTGTACGTATGTCGTTTCGCACACGGAGGTGAAACGTTCCCTCTCGGTACCACGGGCCTTCTTGAGGGAAGCTCCGGTTTGCAAGAAGCTTACACCAAAGCTTGTCCCAATTCGGCCAAAAACTTTACTGCAGCATGTTGGTGCCACGTCATGACACCATGCCAAGTTTCATGATTTTCAACCATGTTTTGGATTTACAGGAATTAAAAAACCAAGTTTCTCAATTATTCCGGCCGAGCCACGACACCCAGATGTTTGAATTTTATTCGCATTTCTTGCATGGGACCTATAAATTCACCCAAAGACACACATGTGATTTTTCAGCAAACTTTGGTGCATTGGAGCATGTGCTTGTAGTTCAAATTTGAATTATGCACATTAAATGCCCAGAAACTCAATTAATGCATAATAATGCCAAACAAACCCGGAATAATTCCAAATTTAAACACGACATTCATGTACTAGTTGCATGTTCACTATATGTAAATGTTCTAGCAATTCAAACACCATCCTTTCCCTCCGTAACACCATTTTGTCTTTCAAGACATAATGAAAAAATCAGGTATATCACAAACAATTTACTAGAAAGAATAGTGTGGGATGCGATATAAAATATCTTGGCGCGTCGTCTTGTCTGGCTTATGCAGGAAGCTTCGTCGTCTACAGTCCACCGCCCCCGCTTGAACCACACTTGCGCGCCAGTTTCTCGCAGCACCGAGCGAATTTTTTTTGCCAACACGGAAATATCTATCTCCCCGCCCTCTCCCTCCTACCAAAAGCCACATTTCCACTATTCCTCCTTGCTTTCCAAGTTCAAACCTTCACTGTTGCTTACTGGCAGCTCAGCCTCCTCGCCGGCGACCCTTCTTCTTGCAGCGCCGCCTCCTCGCCAGCTACCCTTCTTCTTGCAGCGCCGCCTCCTCGTCGGTGACCCTTCTTCTTGCTGCGCGGCCTCCTCGCCGCCGACCCTTCTTCTTGCTGTTCGGCCTCATTGATATGGTCAGGTAATCCACACCCCGCCCACATCCTCATCCTCCTTTCCCATCCCACATGCCCCGACTGATGGAGCGACACCTTCCACCGAAATCACTGCCCCTCCTCCAATTAAGCGCCGCCCACAGCCATTTTACAAGCAGTATAACGTGGAGCTGAGTAGCATGCGGCCACATGCGCGAACGAGGTCACTATGGCTAACATGTGCATCAACCGCTAGATCTTGGAGGAGCACCTCGTCTTCGAGGCCACCGTCGACACCGCCACACGGTTGTCTACTTTAAAATACAGTTCGTGATATTTTCTCGAGGCCACTGCCAGTGCCTTCTAGTGATTTGTCCTCTGTAATGTTAATATGCAATCTGATGTTCAGTTAACAATTTGGTCCTCTAAAATGTAATGTTCAGTTAACACTTTGGTCCAACAATTGCTACATTTTGTAGTATTGTTCTCAAACATTCTTTGTTTTGTTAATTGTCTTATCTTTTAGTACATGTTTCTATTCTGCAATGTCGTGCTCAGTTAACTATTTTGGTTCATTTGGTCTGGTGTCCATTTAACTGTTTGGTTTAGTTCTGCAATTTGATTTTCATTTGCTGTGGGTACAATTTTGTATTGTTATGTATGTGACACCAATCGAATTTGGCTGTACTCAATACATATTCTACTGATAGTATGGCGACTCTCAGTTAACCTGATCAAGATCTCCCTTATGTGTGTTCTAGGGAAACAATGGGAGGCACCGCGGTTTACCATCAAGGTTTGTTTAAGCAGGGTCCTTTGGCTAATAGCACATTATTGTGCAGTTGCAGGAATCATTCTAATATTTAGGTTTCTTACAATTTGGTATTGCACATGTAGGTCCTGCTGTCAAGGGCTTAGACCCACTGTTCGACCCATTTTGCATATGGGGAAATGAGATGTCCATGAATATCAGTCAAGTCAAGAAACTCATAAAGATTGTTAGGATGAAGAAACTTGCGACGAATAACAGCAAGATCTTTGTTTGCACAATGAAGAAGACATCAGTCAACTATAGGATGGTACCAACTCTTTTACCTTGTTTTTACCCCTTGCGCCATTTCAAAATTTACAACAACGATTTATGCATAGCATTGTTTTCAGTACTTTTCAAAGCAGTTCACTGATGATTACCTCTCAAACCACCTGCATGGTCAAGAGGCGAGGAAGGTATTCATTCAACACCCACGGTACAATATTGAAGTCTTGCTGAAGAGGACGAAGGTTGCGCGGGCAATTATCCATAGCCACTGGCCTAAAGTTGCAAGGACATTCAACATCACTGAAGGCTCAATATTTGCCTTCCGCTTCTGCAGTTTGTCAGATGAGATTCATCTGTCTATTTACCGTGTATGATGCTACTTTCCAAAGGTTTTTGATGCTGCATGTGAAACTTGGTGCTGTTGTGTAATGGCGTAACTGAGTGCCGAAGCTATCTGATGTAATTCGATTATGAAATCCGGGTTGCTTTTATACAGATATGAAATATCTGGCGCGTTTTATAAGAAATATCAGTTTGATTAGTACATGGATTATCAATAATAGGCTAATTACCCTGCTTATTGGGGTTTTCTATTGCAAACGGTTACTCAGACAACACTGTGGGCGATGAACTCAAACAACCCGCACGGTTTCTAGAAAGTAGGCGTGTTCAATCAACTAACAATCATACGCGGCTTCTGGCAGCGAACTGTTTGTGTTAGGCCACCTTGCACAAACATTTCCACACAAAGAACTGTGTGGGATGTACATACCTACGGAAATGATTTTTAGGGATTCACCGTGTGGGATGTACATACCTACGGAAATGATTTCTGGGATTCACCGTGTGGGATGTACATACCTATGGAAATGATTTCTGGGATTCACCGTGTGGGATGTACATACCTATGGAAATGATTTCTGGGATTCACCATGTGGGATGTACATACCTACCGAAATGATTTCTGGGATTCACCGTGTGGGATGTACATACATACGGAAATGATTGGGTTTCGATGCCTCGCCTGATCGCACACGGCCCCAGCCTGGGTCCCAGGAGGGCCTATCCCCGACGATTTCTGGGTCGTGTGGGAAGGACACCCTATTGCACACACTCACTTGGCGACGGTTCCAAATGCCGTCGCGGAAAGGGGTTTTAAACTGTTTGTTTAGGACGTCGTTGTACCAGTGATGAGACAGTTATAACCTAGGGCGATACGACACTAGCTCCAGTTCATCGATATAATGTAGGCATGTATTCCATAAATAGTCATACGTGCTTTATTAAAAGAACTTGCATGACATCTTTTGTCCTACCCTCCCGTGGCAGCGGGGTCCATATTGGAAACTAAGGATATTAAGGTCTCCTTTTAATAGAGAACCAGAACAAAGCATTAACACATAGTGAATACATGAACTCCTCAAACTACGGTCATCACCGGGAGTGGGCCCGGTTGTTGTCACTCCGGGGTTGCCGGATCATAACCATAGTAGGTGACTATAACTTGCAAGATCGGATCTAAAACATGGATATAATGATGAATTCATAAACGGTTCAAATCTGGAATCATGGCACCTGGGCCCAAAGTGAAAAGCATTAAGCATGGCAAAGTCATAGCAAGATCAATCTAAGAACATAGTGGATACTAGGGATCAAGCCCTAACAAAACTAACTCGATTACATGATGAATCTCATCCAACTCCTCACCGACCAGCGAGCCTACGAAGGAATTATTCACTCCTGGCGGGGAGCATCATGGAATTGGCGATGGAGATAGGTTGGTGATGACGAAGATCGAAGATCCCCCTCTCTGGAGCCCCAAACGGACTCCAGATCTGCCCTCCCGAGGAAGAACAGGGCTTGGCGGCGGCTCATGGATCACGATAATTCTTTCTCCCTCGTTTTTTCTGGAAATATGTGAATTTATAGTATCAGGAGGGTTATCAGCGGGGCCACCAGGTGGGTACAACCCACCTGGGCGCACCAGGAGAGGGGGGGCGCCCTGGTGGGTTGTGCCCACCCAGGGGCCCCCCTCTGGTAGGTCTTGGCTCCAGAAATTCTTATTATTGGTATAAAAAATCCTCAAAAAGTTTCGTTCCATCCCGAGAACTTTTATTTCTGCACAAAAACAACACCATGGTAGTTCTGCTGAAAACATCGTCAGTCCGGGGTTAGTTTCATTCAAATCATGCAAATTAGAGTCCAAAACAAGAGGAAAAGTGTGAGAAAAAGTAGATACATTGGAGACATATCAGCGTCTTGATAGGATACCCAAAAGAAACTATTGGGTACACCTTCTATCACAGATCCGAAGGCAAGATCTTTGTTGCTAAGAATGGATCCTTTCTAGAGAAGGAGTTTCTCTCGAAAGAAGTGAGTGGGAGGAAAGTAGAACTTGATGAGGTAATTGTACCTTATCTCGAATTGGAAAGTAGCTCATCACAGAAAACTGTTCCCAAGATGCCTGCACCAAGTAGTGAGGACGCTAATGATAATGATCATAAAACTTATGATCAAGTTACTAGTGAACCTCGTAGGTCAACCAGAGCACGCATCGCACCAGAGTGGTACAACAATCCTATTCTGGAATTCATGTTACTAGGCCATGACGAACCTACGAACTATGAGGAAGCGATGATGAGCCCAGATTCCGAAAAATGGCTTGAGGCCATGAAATTTGAGATAGGATCCATGTATGAGAACAAAGTATGGACTTTGATTGACTTGCCCGATGATCAGCGAGCCATTGAGAGCAAATGGATCTTCAAGAGGAAGACAGACATAGATAGTAGTGTTACTATCTACAAAGCTCAAATTGTCGCAAAAGGTTTTTGACAAGTTAAAGGTGTTGACTACGATGAGATTTTCTCACTCGTATCGATGCTTAAAGTCTGTCCAAATCATGTTAGCAATTGCTGCATTTTATGAAATCTGGCAAATGGATGTCAAAATTGCATTCCTTAATGGATTTATTAAAGAAGAGTTGTATATGATGCAACCGGAAGGTTTTCTCAATCCTAAAGGTGCTAACAAAGTGTGCAAGCTCTAGCGATCTATCTATGGACTAGTGCAACCATCTCGGAGTTGGAATATATGCTTTGATGAGTCGATCAAAGCATATAGTTTTATACATACTTACGGTGAAGCCTGTATTTACAAGAAAGTGAGTGGGAGCACTACAACCTTTCTGATAAGTATACGTGAAGGACATATTGTTAATCGGAAATGATGTAGAATTTTCTGGAAAGCATAAAGGAGTGTTTGAAAGGAGTTTTTTTTTCAAAGAAAGACCTCGTTGAAGCTACAAACATATTTGGCATCAAGATCTATAAAGATAGATCAAGACGCTTGATAAGACTTTCGATGAGTACATACCTTGATAAGATTTTGAAGGACTTCAAAATGGATCAGTCAAAGAAGGTGTTCTTGCCTGAGTTGTAAGGTATGAAGTTGAGTAAGAGCCAAAACCCGACCACGGCAGAAGATAGAGAGAGAATGAAAGTCATTCACTATGCCTCACCCATAGGTTCTACTCCATCCGTCCGGAAATACTTGTCATCAAAATGGATAAAGGGGATGTATCTAGACGTATTTTAGTTCTAGATACATCTCTTTTTATCCATTTTGATGACAAGTATTTGCGGATGGAGGGAGTATAAAGTATGTCATGTTGTATAGCAGACCTATTGTGTACCTTGCCATGAGTTTGGCAAAGAGGTACAATAGTGATCCAGGAGTAGATCATTGGACATCGGTCAAAATTATCCTTAGAGGACTAAGGAAATATTTCTCGGTTATGGAGGTGATAAAGAGTTCATCGTATGTAACATCCCAATTTTTATTAAATTTGGATGCTAATAGAATCATTCAATGCATATAATTTTTCTTTGCATTTTGGAGTTTTTAAAATATTCAAAAAATATTTTTCCACTCGAGAAAAACAAATGAGAGGGGATAAGATGACTTCCTCAAAGTATAAAAGAGTGGGAAATTTTATTTTGAATATTATTTGAAGTTTTGGAGTTTATTGGTATTTATTCTTTTCTACAAAAAGTGTATTGATTGCATTAGGAAATATTTTCAAAATGATCTGTGCTTAAGTTAATGTTCATTAGGTTCTAAATATTATATAGTTATTTTAGAAATTATTTTGGTGTTTTTATTAATTCATTTGAATTATTTAGGGCCACTTTAATGTTCGGTTAACAAAAACACGCACGCACTCACCGCAGCCTGGACCGGAACTGGGTTTGGCCCAGGAGCGCCCCAACCGGCCCAGCTAGCCATTTGGCCCAAGGCCAGCGCCGCGCGCCCGAAGCCTCCCACCCAGTCGACCGCCCCGTGCTCACCCTCGCTCCCCTCCTCTCGCTGCCGCTGCCAGGCGGGTCCCGCTCGTCAGCTCGTCCCCAACCTCCCGCAGCTCGCGGGATAAACATCCTCGCCGCGCCTCGCAACTGCCGCTCGGATCCCTCGCGGATGAGGCTTATCCGCAGCCCCGTAGCGCTCCTAGCCGCGCCTATATAAAGGCCAGGACCCCCTCTTCCAACCTTGCCGTCCCGCTTCTTCCCACGCCGCCCCTACCGCTCGTTGTCGCCGTTCGCATCTCGCCGTAGCCGCGCCACTCCGTCATCCATTTCATCGTCTGTGGCACCCCTAGCTCTCCTTCCTTTGTCAATTGGATCCCCGCGACAACGCGCATCTGTTTGACATGTTTTTTGTCCTAGGTACCGTCGGAGCCACCGCACCGTCGATGCCGGAGTCGTCGGAGCACCGAGCCCCGCCATCTTCGCCTCGCCCCATCCCGACGCTGCCAACAAACGCCGACACTATCTTCATGACGCCCTCGGCGCGCGGCACCTCCCCATCTTCTTCCCCGTCGACGAGGACCACCGCAGCCACCGCCCCCTTCATCACCGACGTCGCGCCGCCGTCTTCATCGTCGCCGGCCACCACCACCCCCCAACTGTGAGCCACCACCCCACCCTCGCCCGTTCGATCTACCATGGATGGCCCAAATTAGATTAGGTTCATTTTTTTATTTTGCAAAGAGGTACGCGGTTAACCGCGGTTCCCTTAGACCGTGCGGTTTTATTTAAACCGATCATCGGTTTTTCTTTAGTTAGCCGTCGCCGCTGTTTTTCTTATTTAGCGGTCGTTCGCCGTATAGCCTCCACAA
Source organism: Triticum urartu (assembly GCF_056163025.1). NCBI lineage: Eukaryota > Viridiplantae > Streptophyta > Magnoliopsida > Poales > Poaceae > Triticum > Triticum urartu. The sequence continues at coordinate 173,049,673 of NC_141874.1, read as the reverse complement.
CGGGTGCTGCTCAGCCAGCCACGAGCCGCCATGTGGCCAGGGACTTGTTTGTGATAATTTCTTTCTCTCTTTAGTCCCTATAATTAGCAGATTAGTCCCTGAACTTCGAGTAGCCACAACTTTTTAACCGCAGATCCAAACTCGATGAAACCAACGGCAACTTCTTCATCATGTTTAGATCTGTCCAGTGGTATACTTTTTGCAAACTTTTGTCAGATTCAAATTTGAATTTATTTAGATTCAAATTCGAACTTCAAATGGCCATATCTCCCAAACCGAAGCTCCGATTAAGTTGATTCCTTTTGCATTCTGTCACCATAGCCAAACCCTATCACCTGGACCTTTGTCACAATGATTTTCACACACTAGAATCTGCCCTTTAATATTTTTACTAGTATGCATAGTATGCACTATAGTTCACATCACTTTTTGAACCATAGGCCTATGTTGTTTTGCACTTAGAATATTTTTGTGGTAGATTAGTGTGTTGTATGTTCATTTGGTTTTTTCGAGACTTCTTGCTTCGCATGTTCTTCTTGGTTTTTCTGAAATGTTTGCTTATGTTTGTTTATCTTCTTTGCGATAGATTGCCCGGAGTGCGAAGCAGAATATTATCAGTCTTTAGAATTCAACCAGCAGTACCAAGGCAAGTTGCATCTTGATCATGTTTTCATTACCTATGTTTTTATTATGCACTTAGTTCTTTGTGGTAGGACTGCATGGTAGGAATTAATGTCGTATGACTATGCTTTTCACCCAGGTAGTTCATTGAGGTAGGTCTGAACCATATAACATTGTCGCCATCGTTTTACATTATGTTGCTTCGCTAAGTAGACGTGGACTGGGGAGTGATCATTGTAAAGTTTGAGTGACAATGTAGTAAATAGGACCTAAGATAATTAATGAACTACCTGGGCGGAAACTTGTTGGAATGGTGGCGAAGTACAGTGGGGCACGCATGGAAATCCATGGTGGTGCACCACTAGTGGACCGTCCGCTCAGGCTCAAAGAGATCAATCGTATTCTCATGTCTAGAAGCTTACGTGTGCAGCCACAAGCCAATATGGGCTCTGGCTTAGTTGAGTAGTTAGTGTTACCCCTTCCGGGATGGGCTAGCAGATGTAGAATGATGTAGGTGTACCGGCCTATCCGTGGGTTAAGGGGGAACATTTTCGAAAGACTATGTCTCGATCTTCTGATCATGGAGGTGGTCGAGTCTTGTGGGGAAAAGTGCACAACCTCTGCAGAGTGTCAACCTAATCGATTAGCCGTGTCCCCGGTTATGGACAACTTGAGCATCTAGTAGTGGAAATGCCGGGAGATCTCCTCATCTTTAATTAAATAGTTGGGTTTTAAATGAAACTTGGGAACGAATGGAGTTGGGTTTGCCAACTCATCCTATGCAAATGTGTAGTAGTAGAATAACATCTTTTCTAATAGGGAAAAACTAGCTTCATGCAAAAACTAAACTTAGAGCTTTCCACCAGCCAAATTGCATGTACAAGTAGGTTCTTTACACTTATGATGTGACTTGCCAGTACATTCAATGTACTGACCTATATGGCTGCAACTTATCATGTTGCAGATATATCCGACGAGGATTAAGGTGCGATAGGTCGATGTTCTACACTCAACCTTGCTCGTGGAGTTGGACTCATTTACTACTTTGTTGCCGCAGTATTTGCTTATTGGCTCTGTGCCCTATTTTGTAATAAATGTATTGCTCCTGGACTATCGATGTATTAAAGAGATGTGTGTTATTTCTGTTATTTCATCGAGTACTGTGTGTGCTAGCAAGTCGATCCAGGGACTAGCACGGTAAGCACACAGACTTCAACTCTTACCGAGTTGGGTCACCACAAGATGGTATCAGAGCACACGTTGACTGTAGGATGTGACCCCTTGAAATGGAAAAAGTCATAGGATAAAAACTATATTTTTCACTATCCCTATATATCCTTTGGTCTCGTACCTCCTCTGCTTCAACATCAATTTCTTCTCTCTTTCAAAATGTAGATGTCGTCCGCCCTTGTTGAGTTCGAGCAGCCCGATGAGACCATGCCCTTTGGACGGTAGCTGGTGAAGATCGCGAAGCACCTGAAGATTGGGCTTCCCACATTCACTGGAACCTTCACAGCCACCCTGCCCGAGGAGACACGTTGGAGGATCGATGCTCATATCCCCGAACGCATCCTCGGAAACCGCACCAAGCCCATTGATTTCCATGTGGATACCGCAACATGGGGCTTGGACAGGGGTATCGCTGCTCACATTGCTCTCGGACGCATTCAAGAGGTGTATGACGAAGACCTCAAGAGGACCTCCTTTGTGATGTACGGACGCCGCGACGCAAATGGAGATGTGGTGCGTACCCTGGAGGACGAGACGATAGCTTCCCATATCTAGGACATGGAGGAGCACATTCGCATGATGGAGCTGGAGCTGTTCGACAACATGATCGTCATCAAGAACCTCATGACCCGCAAGGCCGAGCTAGAGGAGGAGCTCCAGGACGCTCGCATTGAGCACGAGGGAGAGCTGGACGCACCGAAGGAGAAGATCGATGACCTAAAGCTGGAGCTTGAGGAGGCCGAGGAGAAGCTGGATGAGGGAGAAAACATCCAGGAGGTTCATTCATATGGTGCCTATGTCAGCCAGGAGAGGGGCCAAAATGATGAGCTCGGAGATGACGACACAAAGAATGATGCAAGGACACCCGATGCCGACATGGTTGACTGGTCCTCATGTGATGAGAGTTAGATTTTATACCACCATGAGAGTTTAGAAATTTGATTTCATTATCCGATTAGTTTATTTCATCTGTAAGACCTTGTCAAATCTTGTGACATGGCGTACCTTAGGTTTGATTATTCGTGTGAACCTCTTTGTTTGAAATTGAATTGGACTGATTTGAAGTTTTATTGCTATCATGTGCATATGGGTAGTGTGATTTTACTCACTAGGCCTTGTTCTATTCTAACTCCTCATCCACTCTAAAACCCATCAGATGCCTCCAAGACGTGACCCCGGATTCAACTTTCCGCCGGAGCTCACGCAATTGATCCAGCAACAGAATGCTCTTATGCAAATGCTCATTCAGAATCAGAACCAGAACTAGAACAACAACAACAACCCACCGCCGCCACCCCCAGTTGACAGTCTTACCGTTTTCTGAGGCTGAACCCACCCGTGTTCTCCAGCAGCACGGAGCCGATTGTCGCAGGTGACTGGCTCCGCAAGATAGGAAGGGAGCTGGCCACGGCAGGATGCAATGATGCTGAGAAGGTGAAGTTTGCTGCCCATGAGCTGGATGGACCGGCAGCTGCTTGGTGGGAGAACTACACCACCACATACGCCATGGAGAATGTGACTTGGACTCAGTTCCAGCAAGCGTTCCGCACTGCCCATGTCTTAGCTGGAGCCATGAGTCTGAAGAAGAAGGAGTTCCGCAGCTTGCGCCAGGGAGGTCGCACGGTATCTCAATATGTTGATGAGTTCAGTAAGTTGGCCGGTTATGCCCCAGAGGACGTGGCCACTGATGTAGCCAAGCAGGAGAAGTTTCTAGAGGGACTGAACGATGAGTTGGGAGTTCAGTCAACTGTAGCGACCTTTGCGGACTATCAGGAGCTGGTTGATAAGGCTACCATTCTCGAAGGCAAGCACCAATAGATGTAGAATCGTAAGAGGAAGTACGGTCATGGGAAGTATAACTCTGGAGTTCAACAGAAACCCCGCCATAGCCCGTACTCAGGAAGTTCTGGAACAGGCACTAGCAAGCTTGGAGGGAATCACCATAACCATGGAGGCCACATTCATCATGGAGGAAATGGACACAACCACCATGGTCACAAGCATGGCAATGGCAATGGAGGAAATGGCAATCAGCAGCATTTCAACTCTTCTACACCGATGAAGAAGGATCTGAGTCACATCTCCTGCTTCAAGTGCAAGAAGACAGGTCACTACTCCAATGAGTGTCCTGAGGCACATAATGGAAATGGAAATGGCAATGGGAATTCTCGAGGCAAGAAGCCCAATCTTTTCACTAAGGGGCATGTGAATCATGTCAATGTGGAAGAGGTTTATGAGCAGCCTGACGTAGTGATTGGTAAGTTCTTGGTTAATTCATTTCCAGCACTCATTCTTTTTGACACTGGTGCATCGCATTCATTCATATCAAGGGGATTTGTGGATAAATATAAGTTACCTACCATAGCTCTTAAGCCACCCATTCTAGTGAGTGATACGTCTCCATCATATCTACTTTTCCAAACACTTCTGCCCTTGTTTTGGACTCTAACTTGCATGATTTGAATGGAACTAACCCGGACTGACGTTGTTTTCAGTAGAATTGCCATGGTGTTATTTATGTGCAGAAACAAAAGTTCTCGGAATGACCTGAAACTTCACGGAACATCTATTTGGAAATAATAAAAAATTGTTGCAAAAGATGAAGACCAGGGGGACCACCACCTGTCCACGAGGGTGGGGGCGCGCCCCCTACCTCGTGGGCCCCCTGGAGCTCGTCCGACGTCGACTCCAACTCTATATATTTGGTTCCGGAGAGAAAAAAATCAAAGAGAAGAATTCATCGCGTTTTATGATACGGAGCCGCCGCCAAGCCCTAAAACCTCTCGGGAGGGCTGATCTGGAGTCCGTTCGGGGCTCCGGAGAGGGGAATTCGTCGCCATCGTCATCATCAACCATCCTCCATCACCAATTTCATGATGCTCACCACCGTGTGTGAGTAATTCCATCGTAGGCTTGCTGGACGGTGATGGGTTGGATGAGATCTATCATGTAATCGAGTTAGTTTTGTTAGGGTTTGATCCCTAGTATCCACTATGTTCTGAGATTGATGTTGCTATGACTTTGCTATGCTTAATGCTTGTCACTAGGGCCCAAGTGCCATGATTTCAGATCTGAACCTATTATGTTTTCATCAATATATGAGTGTTTTAGATCCTATCTTTCAAGTCTATAGTCACCTATTATGTGTTATGATCCGTTAACCCCGAAGTGACAATAATCGGGATACTTACCGGTGATGACCGTAGTTTGAGGAGTTCATGTATTCACTATGTGTTAATGCTTTGGTCCGGTACTATTAAAAGGAGGCCTTAATATCCCTTAGTTTCCGCTAGGACCCTGCTGCCACGGGAGGGTAGGACAAAAGATGTCATGCAAGTTCTTTTCCATAAGCACGTATGACTATATTCGGAATACATGCCTACATTACATTGATGAATTGGAGCTAGTTCTGTGTCACCCTATGTTATGACTGTTACATGATGAACCTCATCCGGCATAATTCTCCATCACCGATCCATTGCCTACGAGCTTTCCATATACTGCTCTTCGCTTATTTACTTTTCTGTTGCTATTGCTATCATCACCACAAAATACCAAAAACATTACTTTTGCTACTGTTACCTTTTGCTATCGTTACCACTACTATCATATTACTTTGCTACTAAATACTTTGCTGCAGATATTAAGTTTCCAGGTGTGGTTGAATTGACAACTCAGATGCTAATACTTGAGAATATTCTTTGGCTCCCCTTGTGTCGAATCAATAAATTTGGGTTGAATACTCTACCCTCGAAAACTGTTGCGATCCCCTATACTTGTGGGTTATCAAGACTATTTTCCGGCGCCGTTGCCGGGGAGCATAGCTCTATTCTTTGAGTCACTTGGGATTTATATCTTCTTATCATTATGAAGAACTTGAGAGATCCAAAAACCAAGGTTTATCCCTCAACTACGAGGGGAGGTAAGGAACTACCATCTAGCTCCGCACTTGATTCACCTTCTATTTTGAGTAAGCTTGGGACACCTAAACCTGCTTCTGCTATTCGTTCTGATATGTCGCATGTTATTGATGATGCCACTTCTGCTATGAATGATACTTATGATGGAACTACTTCTATGCTTGATACTACGTGCCACTTGGTGAATTTCTTGATGAACAACTTGCTAGGGTTAGAGAGAATGAAAATATTGAATCTGATAATATTGATGAAAGTGATGATGAAGACTCTTCCCCTAATAATGAATCACCTGTTATTCCTGAGGGTTATGTTTTTGAAAAAAAGCTTCTTTAGCTATTTTAGCTTGCAAAGATAGGTACGAAATTAAGAGGTTATTAGCAAAGTGGAATAAGCAATCTCTAAATGCTAGAATGAAACCTGACCCTACGTTTGCTACTTCACCTATCTTTGTTATTGATAAAGATTATGAATTCTCTGTTGATCCTGATATAATTACTTTGGTTGAATCTGATCCTTTTCATGGCTATGAATCTGAAACTATTGTGGCACATCTTACTAAAAATTAAATGATATAGCCACCCTGTTCACTAATGATGAGAGAACTTGCTACTTTAATATCCTTAAAATATTTCTGTTCTCATTAAAGGGTGATGCTAAGATATGGTTTAATTCTCTTGTTCCTGGTTGTGTGCGTAGTCCCCAGGATATGATTTATTACTTCTCTGCTAAATATTTCCCTACTCATAAGAAACAAGCTGCTTTAAGGGATATATATAATTTTGTGCAAATTGAAGAAGAGAGTCTCCCACAAGCTTGGGGGAGGCTCCTCCAATTACTTAATGCTTTGCCTGATCATCCTCTTAAGAAAAATGAAATACTTGATATCTTTTATAATGGACTAACCGATGCCTCCAGAGATTACCTGGATAGTTGTGTTGGTTCTGTTTTCAGGGAAAGAACGCCGGATGAAGCTGAAATTCTATTGAATAATATGTCGATAAATGAAAATAATTGGACACTTCCTGAGCCAGCTCCTGAGCCTATTCCTAAACCAACTCCGAAGAAAAGGGGTATTCTATTTCTCAGTCCTGAAGATATGCAAGAGGCAAAGAAATCTATGAAAGAAAAAGGTATTAAAGCTGAAGATGTTAAGAATTTACCTCCTATTGAAGAAATACACGGTCTTAATTTACCGCCTGTTGAAGAAACACATGGTCTTGATAACCCGACACAGGTATTAAAGGTAAATTCTCTCTACAGATACGATAAAGCTGAAATCCCGTTTACTGAATTTGCTAGCCCATGCTTAGATGAGTTTGATAAATTTATGGTTAAGCAAGAAGACTTCAATGCTTATTTTGGTAGACAATCTAAATACAATTCAAATATGCTTGAACACTTGGGTGATTATATGGCTAATGTCAAAGGTGAACTTAAACTTATTAGTAAACATGCTTCTATGGTTACTACTCAAGTAGAATAAGTACTTAAAGCTCAAAATGATTTGCTCAATGAATTGAATAGTAAGAATAATGATAACGCTGTTAGAGTTATGATTAGAGGTGGTAGAATGACTCATGAACCTTTGTATCCTGAAGGCCACCCTAAGAGAATTGAGCAAGATTCTCAGAGAAATAATATAGATGAACCTAGTCCTTCTAAAAGGAGGAAAAAGAAAAATGATAGGACTTTGCATGCTTCTAGTGAACCTATTACTGGAACACCTGAAAATCCAAATGATATCTCTATTTTTGATGATGAAACACAATCTGGTAATGAACCTGAAACTAGTGATAATGTTATTGATAATGTTCATGATGATGCTCAACCTAGTAATGATAATGATATATAAATTGAACCTGCTGTTGATCTTGATAACCCAGAATCAAAGAATCAATGTTATGATAAGAAAGACTTTGTTGCTAGGAAACACGGTAAGGAAAGAGAGCCTTGGGTTCAGAAACCCATGCCTTTTCCTCCCAAACCATCCAAGAAAAAGGATGATGAGGATTTTGAGCGCTTTGCTAAAATGATTAGGCCTATCTTTTTGCGTATGCGATTAACTGATATGCTCAAAATGAATCCTTATGCTAAGTATATGAAAGATATTGTTACAAATAAAAGAAAGATACCAGAAGCTGAAATTTCCACCATGCTTGCTAATTATACTTTTATGGGTGGAATACCAAAGAAACTTGGAGATCCAGGAGTACCCACTATACCATGCTCCATTAAAAGAAATTATGTTAAAACTGCTTTATGTGATCTTGGAGCCGGTGTTAGTGTTATGCCTCTCTCTTTATATCATAGAATTTATTTGAATAAGTTGACACCTACTGAAATATCTTTGCAAATGGACGATAAATCAACTGCTATGCCTGTCGGTATTTGTGAGGATGTGCCTGTTGTAGTTGCAAATGTTACTATTTTAACGGAATTTGTTATTCTTGATATTCCCGAGGACGATAGTATGTCTATTATTCTTGGAAGACCTTTTATGAACACTGCAGGGGATGTTATTGATTGCACTAAAGGCAAAGTCACTTTTCATGTTAATGGTAATGAGCATACGGCACACTTTCCAAGGAAACAACCTCAAGTTCATAGTATCAACTCTATTGGAAAAATTCCATCAATTATATTTGGAGGTTTTGAATTTCCTCTTCCTACTGTCAAGAAGAAATATGATATTCTTATTATTGGGGATGTGCATATCCCCGTTGAGGTAACATAGTGTTATTCGAAATTTCTCCGGTTCCATGTTATTCGGAATGAGTTCGTTAACAAGACTTGATCAACCTTGTTAGTGGATTCCTTTTGATGAGCATGAGATGGATGAAACTAGAAAACACAACCTTCTGTACCCACCTTTTATTTTCTGTTATTTATATTAAATAAAATAAAAATAAGTATTTCCCGTCTGTTATCTGATTATCCGTGCAATATAAAAATACCCCGAAAATAAAAGTTCTCCAAATGCCCTAAAATTTAAATATAGTTTTTTCTAGAATATTTGAGAATATCTGGAACTGAGAACACAACAGGGGGATCAACCACCTGGCCACGAGGGTGGAGGGCGCACCCTACCCCCTGGGCGCGCCCCCCTGCCTCGTGGGTCCACAATGGACCTCCTCCACTTATTCCTGCACCCACACACTTCTTCTTCCTCCCACAAACACGAATATCCAGTTCAAGCACGAGTTCTAGCTCATTTTGCTGCGATTTTCGATCTCCTTGCTCAAAGCACCTCTCACAAAACTGCTTTAGGGGATTGTTCCTTGGTATGTGACTCCTCCATTGGTCCACTTAGTTTTTGTTCTAGTGCTTTATTCATTGCATATTTTTTCTGCTTAGGTGACCCTGTTCTTGAGCTTGCATGTCAAATTTATATGGTCAAAAGTAGTTTTGATGCATGATATAGGCTCTAGGCACTTGTAGGAGTTGTTGCTATCAATATTATTGAGTTTGGTTCACTTTTATTTTGAAGTTACTAAAAATTTTAGAATTTTTCAGAAAATGATGAAGAGATTTTGAGGGGCTCATCGATCCGAAGCTCAAGGGAAAAGCAAAATGAAGAGGCACAGAAGCCCAAATATAATTTGCCTCGCACCGCGGAGGTTCGGCCGTGTGAATGGCCCTCCGATGATTTCTTGAGAGCAACCGAGATTTATGAGGATTTTTATGAATTGGCTAAAAATGCAGGCCTCACCGACTTCCTCCGCGACCGACGTGAACAGTATCTCTTACTCACCAATACTTTTGTGCAAAACTTCTACTATTTTCCTAAGGAATCACCTCCCTCAGTAGAGTTTCATTTATACGATGTTGTTAAGAAGATGCCACTATATGAATTTTGTAGGGTTTGCAAAATACCTTTTGGGGGTAGTTTAGAGGAACCACATCGCAAGGATGTGGACGGTTTTATTGATACTATTACTGTAGGGGAAACTAGGCAGGCTTCGGATGCAAGAATCACTAGCATACATTTTCCTGTTTTACGCTACTTTCAATATTTGCTAGTCGTTGCTTAATTGGTCACGAAAACTGTGGAAACCTTAGTGTTCCTGATATTTTTATTTTGTTCCATGGCTTATTCCGTGATGACTCTGTTAGTATGGGCGGTACTATTGCTAAATGGTTAAGTATGAACCGTACAAAAGGACCCATCTTTGGTGGTATTTATGTTTCACGCCTTGCTGCACATTATAATATACCTATTAGGCATTATGAAAAAGAAGAAAAATTGTTGCCCACTGTTTATTTAGATTATAAGAGTATGGTAGCGCATGATTTTATTATAAAGAATAGGGAAGGGGAGCTGAAATACAAATTGTTCTTTGATAAACGTCATCTTGCGACTATCACCTTGCCTGCTCCTTCCTTGTTTGATTTATCTTCAGGCAAGTACCTCGTCTCGCCTAAGGACATTCACGCTTACCAGAACCCTACATCAGCCACAGAGCCAGAGTCGGAACCACAACTTGATCCTCCACGACAGTCTAATTACCTGTGGGATCCGGAGATGATTGCCAACCAGTGGCAATCAGAGTCTTCGTCATCTCAGTACGACCCAAGTATTACTATGGATATCAGCCAGGCCAGCCGTGGCCATAGACTAACTTAGGCCAAAAGCCCAAGCTTGGGGAGTACGTATTTCCCACCGACATTACATTCATGTTCACACACTCATTGCTAGATGTCGGTGTTCATACTTTTTGATTGTATCATCCATGCTAGTTTATTTTCCTTTTCATGCTTTCTTCTTGTGTGTTTAATAAACCTTAAGAAAAACCAAAAAAGTTAGTTGTAGCTTTTTATCAGTTTACTTTCCATGCTTGTTGTAGTAATTAAAAAGAAAACCCAAAAAGATTTCATGTTCTTCTTTTGCTTGTTGGGAGTTTTCCGTGTAAATAGTTTTATTTCTTTTCTTTTCTTTGGGGGTCTATAGGAGAAGACCATAATTAAATTGTTGAAGTGGCTCTTATATGCATTATTGTTGATCTGACAAAAGAGCCCATATTGCCTTGTGAGGGAGTCCTGGATTAGGGGGTGTTCGGGTAGCCGGACTATACCTTCAGCCGGACTCCAGGACTATGAAGATACAAGACTGAAGACTTCATCCCGTGTCCGGATGGGACTTTCCTTGGCGTGGAAGGCAAGCTTGGTGATGCGGATATTCAAGATCTCCTACCATTGTAACCGACTTTATGTAACCCTAACCCTCTCCGGTGTCTATACAAACCGGAGGGTTTTAGTCCGTAGGACAACTTCATCATACAACAATCATACCATAGGCTAGCTTCTAGGGTTTAGCCTCCTTGATCTCGTGGTAGATCTACTCTTGTACTACCCATATCATCAATATTAATCAAGCAGGACGTAGGGTTTTACCTCCATCAAGAGGGCCCGAACCTGGGTAAAACATTGTGTCCCTTGTCTCCTGTTACCATCCGCCTAGACGCACAGTTCGGGACCCCCTACCCGAGATCCACCGGTTTTGACACCGACATTGGTGCTTTCATTGAGAGTTCATCTGTGTCGTCGCTTTTAGGCCCGATGGCTCCTTCGATCATCAAAAACGGTGCAGTCCAGGGTGAGGCTTTTCTCCCCGGACAGATCTTCGTCTTCGGCAGCTTCGCACTGTGGGCCAATTCGCTTGGCCACCTTAAGCAGATCGAAAGCTACGCCCCTGGCCATCAGGTCAGGTTTGGAAGCCTAAACTACACGACTGACATCCGCGGGGACTTGATCTTCGACGGATTCGAGCCACAGCCAAGCGCGCTGCACTGTCTCGATGGGCATGATATAGCTCTACCGCTGAACAGCGCCTTGGAGGCCGCACACGCATCGGTCCCGACCATTGATTCGGAGCCTACTGCGTTGATCGAGGATCAGCGGTTGGACGCTGCCTGAGGGGCTGCGATCTCAGAGGCGATCGAGCCGAACGCCAGCCCCGCACTCCGCATGGCCCGTGACTCCGAGGAGCCGGATTCCTCTCCGAATTCTGAGCCCCCCGCGCCCCTGCCGATCGAATCTGATTGGGCGCCGACAATGGAGTTCACCGCCGCGGACATCTTTCAGCACTCGCCCTTCAGCGACATCCTAAATTCTCTAAAGTCTCTCTCTTTATCAGGAGAGCCCTGGCCGGACTACGGTCAGCAAGGTTGGGATATGGACGATGAAGAAATTTAAAACCCACCCACCACCCACTTCGTAGCCACTGTCGTCGACTTAACCGACATGCTTGACTTCGACTCCAAAGACATCGACGGCATGGACGACGATGCAGGAGACGAACAAGAACCAGCACCTGTAGGGCGCTGGAAGGCCACCTCGTCATATGACATATATATGGTGGACACTCCAAAGGATGGAGATGGCGATGGAACAGCGGGGGACGATAACTCTAAGAAACAGCCCAAGCGCCGGCGTCAGCGGCGCCGCTCTAAATCCCGCCAAAGCAAAAACGGTGATTCCGGCACGGGAGATAATATTACTCCGGATAGCGCCGAAGAACACCCCCTCCAGCAAGATTCAGCACAGGAGGATAGAGAAGCCAGCCCTCACGAGAGGGCGGCGGACCAAGAGGTTGAGGACGATAATTATACACCTCCCTCCGAAGACGAGGCAAGCCTCGACGACGACGAGTTCGTCGTGCCAGAGGATCTCGCCGAACAAGAGCGTTTTAAACGCAGGCTTATGGCCATGGCAAGTAGCCTCAAGAAAAAGCAGCAACAGCTTAGAGCTGATCAGGATTTGCTAGCTGACAGATGGACTGAAGTCCTTGCGGCCGAAGAGTATGAACTCGAACGCCCCTCCAAGAGTTACCCAAAGCACAGGCTTCTACCCCGGCTAGAGGAGAAAGCACCTACATCACCAGCGCATGACATGGCCGACCGGCCACCTCGTGGCCGCGACAGAGAGGCCTCTTGGCCCTCCACTCAAGCCATGCCCCGACACCGCGTCAAGCATACTAAGGCACAGGAAAATGCGCCCGACCTGCGCGACATACTGGAGGACAAGGCAAGGCAAACAAGATAGATCTACAGATCGCGCAGGCGCCCCACGGCACGTGACGGTGATCGTCACTCCGGATGCAATAAATCCGGCCGGGCCGAACTCAACAGACAAAGCTCCTTCGAGCTGCGTCGTGATATAGCCCAATACAGAGGCACCGCACACCCCCTATGCTTCACAGATGAAGTAATGGATCATAAAATCCCTGAGGGCTTCAAACCCGTAAACATTGAATCGTACGATGGCACAACAGATCCTGCGGTATGGATCGAGGATTATCTCCTTCATATCCACATGGCCCGCGGTGATGATCTACACGCCATCAAATACCTCCCACTCAAACTTAAGGGACCGGCCCGGCATTGGCTTAACAGCTTGCCAGCAGACTCAATCGGTTCTTGGGAGGACCTGGAAGCCGCATTCCTTGACAACTTCCAGGGCACTTATGTGCGACCACCGGACGCCGATGACCTAAGCCACATAATTCAACATCCAGAGGAATCGGCCAGGCAATTCTGGACACGGTTCCTAACAAAGAAAAACCAGATAGTCGACTGTCCGGACGCAGAGGCCTTAGCGGCCTTCAAGCATAATATCCGTGACGAGTGGCTTGCACGGCACCTGGGACAGGAAAATCCAAAATCTATGGCAGCCCTCACGACACTCATGACCCGCTTTTGCGTGGGAGAAGACAGCTGGCTAGCTCGTAGCAACAACTTAACCAAGAACCCTGGTGATCCGAATACCAAGGACAAAAGTGACAGGTCGCGTCGGAACAAACAAAAGCGCCGCATTAACAGTGACATCAACGAGGATACGACAGTTAATGCCGGATTCCGAGGCTACAAATCCGGTCAACGGAAAAAGGCATTCAAAAGAAATACTCAGGGCCCGTCCAGTTTGGACCGAATACTCGACCGCTTGTGCCAGATACATGGCACCCCCGAAAAGCCAGCCAATCACACCAACAGGGATTGTTGGGTGTTCAAGCAGGCAGGCAAGTTAAGAGCCGAAAACAAAGACAAGGGGCTGCATAGAGACAACGAGGAGGAGCCCAGGCCGCCGAACAACAGTGGACAGAAGGGATTTCCCCCGCAAGTGCGGACGGTGAACATGATATACGCAACCCACATCCCCAAGAGGGAGCGGAAGCATGCGTTACGGGACGTATATGCGATGGAGCCAGTCGCCCCAAAGTTCAACCCATGGTCCTCCTGCCCGATCACCTTTGATCGAAGGGACCACCCCACTAGCATCCGTCATGGCGGCTTCGCCGCATTGGTTCTAGACCCAATCATTGACGGATTTCATCTCACAAGAGTCCTCATGGACGGCGGCAGCAGCCTGAACCTGCTTTACCAGGATACAGTGCGAAAAATGGGCATAGATCCCTCGAGGATCAAGCCCACAAAAACGACCTTTAAAGGCGTCATACCAGGTGTAGAAGCCAACTATACAGGCTCAGTCACACTGGAAGTGGTCTTCGGATCTCCGGATAACTTCCGAAGCGAGGAGTTAATCTTCGACATAGTCCCGTTCCGTAGTGGCTATCACGCACTGCTCGGGCGAACCGCATTCGCAAAATTCAACGTGGTACCGCACTATGCATACCTCAAGCTCAAGATGCCAGGCCCTAGAGGAGTAATCACGGTCAATGGGAACATTGAACACTCCCTCCGAACAGAGGAGCACACGGCAGCGCTCGCAGCAGAAGTACAAAGCAGCCTCTCTAGGCAGTTCTCCAGTTTGGCCTTCAAAAAGCCGGACACTGTCAAGCGCACCCGGAGTACCCTACAACAAGACCGCCTGGCATGTTTCGAGCTACCGTAGCAATGCGGCCCCAACCCTAGCCCTCGCAATATAGCGAAACCAGTGCTTCGCGTACATAACTACGCTCTTGAAATACCATGGGCACAGGGGAAGGGGCACTATCACGGCACGCCTGAAATATGGCTTAAACCGCACCAGGGGCTGCCGGATTCCTTTTTTTTTTCTTTTTTTCTCTCTTACTCTCAGGACTCCATACTTCGGATGACCCGTTCGGCAATTCAACTGCCGCACAAACGATGCAAGATCCAGGAAAGTAGACAAGCCACGCCGCATTATGGAACTCCCAGGTGGTCTCTATCGCGAGCAGTATACCTGTTTTTTAATACAATTCCGCGGCCAGCCCCTGGCCAGGACATGTTAAATAGTCCAATCTCTTTTGCTTATCACACTATTTGTATCGTTCCGCTTTCATAGCGGCCTTTCTATAAACAATGCATAGCTTTTTGTCTATTTTTTGCATTATCCTCTTTTTATATATATGTTTATTAATAACATGTTGCATCCGTACACTGTGGTATGGCAAAAATACGCCAGGGGCTTCAGTACCCATCAATATGGCGTGAGAAGTCCGTACACTTTCACAAGTGCGGCACCCCGAACTTATAGCACTATATGCATCGGCTCCGAATCATAATTTGGGTCAATAATTGGGTTTGCCCGGCTCCTATGTTTTGGTGCCTTACGTTCCGCTATATCGGCTAAGGTAGCACTAGGAGAACCACTGTGATTGTGCCCCAGTTGAGCTGGGCCGAGCACCTTAGTGGAGAAAGCTAAAACTGACTGTCATGATGAGGCGAGAGACCGGTCGCTGTTCGAGAGGTTTTTCGAGTCCTTAAAGACTTATGCCGCTTCAAGCGAGGAACCGGCTTTGTCCGGCCAAGGCGTGGATAGCGCCCCGAACTTGGTCTTCCGAATACTAGGGGCTTCGCCGAAATTTAAAATTATAGAGTTCTATGGCTAAGTGAGAGTGTTCAAGCATTATAGTCCGATTGCCTTGTTCGTTGTGCTGAGCGCCTCCCTCGACGGACCCAATCATGGGAAAAAGAGCGCTCAGGTTTATCCCGAACACCCCAGCACTAGTGGCATGGGGGCAAAAGCCGACGACTGGCCATTTCTCAATTTTTTGATAAACGGACGCACAGAAAGTAATATTTTAAATTCAACAAGCATTGCTTAGCGCATATGAACAAGTTTTCAGCGCACAGGATAACACGAGCAAGTTCATTCAAAAATTACATCCTTGGTACATTCATCCGCCGTAAGGCGGGCACCAGCCAGAACATCTTTGTAATAGTTCTCGGGCTTGCGATGCTCCTTCCCCGGCGGCGGCCCGTCCCTCACAAGCTTCTCACCGTCTAGCTTACCCCAGTGCACCTTTGCACGGGCAAGGGCCCTATGGGCACCTTCGATGCAGACGGAGCGCTTGATGACCTCGAGCCTTGGACAAGCCTCCACCAGCCGCCGCACCAGTCCGAAGTAGCTCCCAGGCACTCTCCAGGCCACAGCCGAACTATGAAGCCCTTCAGGGCTTGTTCGGCCGCCTTGTGGAGCTCGGCCAGCTGCTTCAGCTGGTCGCTCAAGGGCACAGGGTGTCCGGCCTCAGCATACTGAGACCAGAACACCTTCTCCGTCGAGCTGCCTTCCTCGGCTCGGTAGAATGCGGCGGCATCGGATACGCTGCGGGGAAGATCTGCGAATGCCCCTGGAGAGCTCCGGATTTGGGTAAGTAACAAGTAGTTTACTTTTATATGTCTGCTTTGCATAGAGAATGCCTTACCCGCCGCTATCTTTTTCACCGCATCCAATTCCTAGAGGGCCTTCTGGTCTTCGGCCTTGGCATATTTGGCAGTTTTAAGGGCCGCAGCAAGCTCGGACGCTCGTGTCTTCGAGTCGAGCTCCAACTCTCATGTTTTTCCATGAGAGCCTGAAGCTCTTGCTGCACCTCGCCGACCTGCGCCTCAAATTTCTCCCGCTCGGTGCGCTCCGTGGCCGCTTTCTTCTCGGCCTCGGACAGCGCCTGCTTGAGGGTCGCCACCTCAGTTGTGGCCCCTACAATAAGCAGTGTATTCCTGTCATTTTTTGCAACTGCGTCTTCTTATAGGCATTTTTTCTATAAGGTATCTCTTACCTTCTTTCTCCTCGAGCTGCTGTTTGGCAAGGCCGAGCTCTTGCTCGGTCCGCTCGAGGCCCTGCTTCAGGGCACCCACCTCCGCAGTCAGTGCGGCGGTGGCCAGCAGCGAAGCCTGCATACGTATATTGACTCCTTTTTAGTTAGACTCCTGCGATATTTAATAGATCCTCTATTCGGCTTTTCTTTCCGAACGCCAAACGGAGCATCAGGGGCTACTGTCTATGCGGTAATATTTTTACATATTTTTTACTTACCTTGAAGCCTGTTAGAAGGCTAGCACAAGCTTCAGTCAGTCCGCTTTTGGCGGACCGAACCTTCTGGACCACCGTACTCATGATGGTACGGTGCTCCTCGTCAATGGAGGCGCCCTTAAGCACCTCCAGCAGATTGTCCGGCGCCTCCAGTTGGACGGAGGATGCCGGCTCGATAGGCTTGCTCCTCTTGGCAGGAGTTCGCCTGCCGCGGTCCGGAACCGTTGATGATTCCGGCGCGGTGTCCGGCTTAAAGCCGGACTTGGAGCCCTAGGGGGTCTGGTCCCCTTTACTCCTGGAGTCCGGGAGGTCGCCTCGCGGTTCCTCCTGGACCACCTCCTCTTGCCCCGGAGCTTGTCGCGACGCCACTTCGGCGTCATCCGCAGCACAGGGGGAGGTAGCGGGCGGAACTGAATTCACGTCTGATGAATCCAGGGAGCCGCTCAACGACTCATCGAGCCCTTCCTTGGGCGGGCTGCATGATTACATTCGACATTAGGGAAAGCTGTGCAACAAAAGGAATATCATGAGTTACTCTGGTATCCGAACACTTACAATTTCGCCGGACGCTTGGCCCTGTCCGGCCACTCCTCTTCGTCCTCGTCGGCGTCGGGGACGTAGTCCGGAGGAGGGGTTTTCCTCTTCTTGGACCCTTCGGCCTCCCCTACTAGGGCAGCCTTCCTCTTCTTTCCCTCCCCCGCTGGAGGAGGAGAGGTCTCTTCTTCCTCCTCCTCGTCTTCACGGGAGGAGTGCGTCTCGGACTCGTCGGACGACGAGTCCGACACCACCATATGCCGGGAACTCTTTCGAGTCCCCGTGGCCTTCTTCTTCTTGGCCTTCTTCTCCGGCACCACATAAGGTGCTAGAACCAGCAGCTTCACTAGGAGAGCAGGGGCTGGGTCTTCGGGCAAGGGAGCCGGACAGTTAATCAGTCCGGACTTCGCCTGCCAATCCTGTCAAAGGTGAGGGAGTTTAGATCCCGCATAGAGTCAAACTATGAAGAAAACTTAACATCCTGTAAAAGATGAAAATATTTTACCTCGCCAGCAGGACGCTGCGAGCTGAATCCGCGGTCTTCGGAGGCGGATGTGGGAGCCTCGGCGCCTTTGGTTAGCCCCCTCCAGACATCTTCGTACGTCGTGTCGAAGAGCCTGCTCAGAGTTCGGTGCTGCGCCGGGTTGAACTCCCACAAATTGAAGTCCCGTTCTTGACACGGAAGGATCCGACGAACGAGCATGACCTGGACTACGTTGACAAGCTTGAGCTGCTTGTTCACCAGGGACTGGATGCATTTTTGCAGTCCGGTCACCTCTTCTTCGTCGCCCCACGACAAGCCCGTCTCCTTCCAGGACGTGAGCCGCGTAGGGGGTCCAGATCAGAATTCAGGGGCTGCCATCCACTCCGGATCGCGTGGCTCGGTGATGTAAAACCACCCTGACTGCCACCCCTTCAAGGTCTCCACAAAGGAGCCCTCGAGCCATAGGACGTTGGCTATTTTGCCCGCCATGGCACCTCCGCACTCCGCCTGGTTGCCGCGCACCACCTTTGGCTTGACGTTGAAGGTCTTGAGCCAGATGCTGAAATGGGGGCGGATACAGAGGAAAGCCTCGCACACGACGATAAACACCGAGATATTGAGGATGAAGTTCGGGGCCAGATCGTGGAAATCTAGGCCATAGTAGAACATGAGCCCGCGGACAAATGGGTGGAGAGGAAAACCCAGTCCGCGGAGGAAGTGGGGAAGAAATACTACCCTCTCATGGGGCCTTGGGGTGGGGAGAAGCTGCCCCTCCTCAGGAAGCCGGTGCGCGATGTCTTTGGACAGGTATGCGGCCTTCCTTAACCTTTTGACATGGCCCTCCGTGACGGAGGAGACCATCCACTTGCCTCCCGCTCCGGACATTGTTGGAGAAGGTTGAGGTAGGAAGTGCGGGCTTGGGCGCTGGAGCTCAGGTGCGCAGAAGATGGATAGGCAAAGGAGGAAGAAGGCATAGGTAAGAAGGTGGACCCTTATCCCCTTATATAGGCGGATGCGACTATGCGTCCCCACTAGCCTAGTAAAACTCGCTTGCCTCTTAAGCGCCATGATAAATGGCGCGGTTGGGTTACCCATGTCCGTATTGATGAGAATCCCGTAAATGTGGGACACGATCTCTGCTTTGACAAGACGTGCCAAGGAAACCGCCTCGCAAAACACGCTGAGGTGGAAAAGTGAAAACGATTCGAATAAAGGCTTGGCCGTAGTGTGATGTCACGCTGTGGAATACGTCAGCAGATTAGATTTGTGTTAATATTATTCTCTCTGTGGCAATACGTGGAAACTTATTTTGCAGAGCCCGACACTACTCTTGGTGTTTACAAACTTTTATGAAGAATTTGGAGGAGGAACCTGCCTTGAAATGCCGAAGACAATCTACGCGCCGGACTCGTCGTCATTGAAGCCTGGTTCAGGGGATACTGAGGGAGTCCTGGATTAGGGGGTGTTCGGGTAGCCGGACTATACCTTCAGCCGGACTCCAGGACTATGAAGATACAAGATTGAAGACTTCGTCCCGTGTCCGGATGGGACTTTCCTTGGCGTGGAAGGAAAGCTTGGCGATGCGGATATTCAAGATCTCCTACCATTGTAACCGACTTTTTGTAACCCTAACCCTCTTCGGTGTCTATATAAACCGGAGGGTTTTAGTCCGTAGGACAACTTCATCATACAACAATCATACCATAGGCTAGCTTCTAGGGTTTAGCCTCCTTGATCTCGTGGTAGATCTACTCTTATACTACGCATATCATCAATATTAATCAAGCAGGACGTAGGGTTTTACCTCCATCAAGAGGGCCCGAACCTGGGTAAAACATTGTGTCCCTTGTCTCCTGTTACCATCCGCCTAGACGCACAATTCGGGACCCCCTACCCGAGATCCGCCGGTTTTGACACCGACACCTTGTCTTCTCCTATTTATTGAATGCTCACGGATTCCAGCTTAGTCCAATGCACGTGCACTATGATTATTATTCACATCATTCGGTCGTGCAAGTGAAAGGCAATTATGACGATATATGATGGACTGACTGAGATGAGAAAGGCTGGTATGAACTCGACCTCTTTTGTTTTTGTAAATATGATTAGTTCATCGTTCCTGATTCAGCCCATTATGGATAAACATGTTTGCAATGACAACTAGAGATCATAGTTTCTTGTGCCATGCTTGATTAGCTAGGAGCTTATAATGGTTTACCTTGCGTGCCAACATGCTATTAAAATGGTTATGATGTGGTATGATAGGGTTGTATCCTCCTCTGAATGATTTAAGTGACTTGACTTGGCACATGTTCACGCATGTAGTTGAAACAAAATCAACATAGCATTCACGATATTTATGTTCATGGTGGATTATATCCTACTCATGCTTGCATTCAGTGTTGATTAATTTTAATGCATGTTCATGACTATTGTCGCTCTCTAACTGGTCGCTTTCCAGTCTTCTGCTAG
The DNA here is from genome assembly GCF_056163025.1 of Triticum urartu. NCBI lineage: Eukaryota > Viridiplantae > Streptophyta > Magnoliopsida > Poales > Poaceae > Triticum > Triticum urartu. Next base: position 173,029,183 of record NC_141874.1, on the reverse strand, counting down.
CCTCCACTTGTACTAAGCGGGAATACTGCTTGTGAATCCAATCCCTTAAACCCCAAAGTTATTCCATATGAGTCCACCATACCTACCTATTTACGGTATCTACCTGCCGTTCCAAGTAAATTTGTATGTGCCAAACTCTAACCTTCAAATAATCAACCTATTTTGTATGCTCGAATAGCTCATGTATCAACTAGGGCTGTCTGTATCTTCCATGTTAGGCGGGTTATTCTCAAGAGGAGTGGACTCCGCTCCTCACTCACGAGAAAGTGGCTGGTCACCGGGATGCCCAGTCCCATGCTTTATGCAAACTAAATCAAAATAATTGCAAAACAAAACTCTCCCAGGGACTGTTGCTAGTTGGAGGTACTCATTGTTTCGAGCAAGCCATGGATTGATGCTTGTTGGCGGAAGGGGAGTATAAACTTTACCATTCTGTTTGGGAACCGCCTATAATGTGTGTAGCATGGAAGATATTGCCATCTCTTGGTTGTTATGTTGACAATGAAAGTATACCGCTCAAAATATTATTCACCTCTATTTCAAAACCGAGCTCTGGCACCTCTACAAATCCCTGCTTCCCTCTACGAAGGGCCTATCTATTTACTTTCATGTTGAGTCATCATCCTCTTATTAAAAAGCACCAGTTGGAGAGCACCACTATCATTTGCATTCATTACTATTAGTTTACATTGAGTATGACTTAACTGGATCTCTTTTACCATGAATTACAATGTCTAGTCAGTCCTTGATCTTTAAAGGTGCTCTGCATTTATGTTTTGCAGTCTCAGAAAGGGCTAGCGAGATACCATCTTGTTATATCATATTATGATTATTTTGAGAAAGTGTTGTCATCCGAGATTTATTATTATTGCTCGCTAGTTGATTATGCCATTGATATGAGTAAACATGAGACCTAAGCGTTATTGTGAATGTGGTTAGTCGTAATCTTTGTTGAAAACTTGAATGCTGGCTTTACATATTTACAACAACAAGAGCAAACAGAGTTTGTAAAAGTTTTTCTTTATCACTTTCAGTTTATCAACTGAATTGCTTGAGGACAAGCAAGGGTTTAAGCTTGGGGGAGTTGATACTTCACCGTCGTATCTACTTTTCCAAACACTTTTGGCCTTGTTTTGGACTCTAACTTGCATTATTTGAATGGAACTAACCCAGACTGACGCTGTTTTCAGCAGAATTGCCATGGTGTTATTTGTGTGCAGAAATAAAAGTTCTCGGAATGACCTAAAACTTCACGGAACATCTATTAGGAAATAATAAAAAATCCTTGCAAAAGATGAAGACCAGGGGGGCCACCACCTGTCCACGAGGGTGGGGGTGCGCCTGCCCCCCTAAGGCGCGCCCCTACCTCGTGGGCCCCCTGGAGCTCCTCCGACCTCGACTCCAACTCTATATATTTGGTTTCGGAGAGAAAAAAATCAGAGAGAAGAATGCATCGTGTTTTATGATACGGAGCCGCCGCCAAGCCCTAAAACCTCTCGGGAGGGCTGATCTGGAGTCCGTTCGGGGATCCGGAGAGGGGAATCCGTTGCTTCCGCTAGGACCCCGCTGCCACGGGAGGTTAGGACAAAAGATGTCATCTAAGTTCTTTTCCATAAGCATGTATGACTATATTCGGAATACATGCCTATATTACATTCATGAATTGGAGCTAGTTCTGTGTCACCCTATGTTATGATTGTTACATGATGAACCACATCCGGCATAATTCTCCATCACCGATCCATTGCCTACGAGCTTTCCATATACTGTTCTTCGCTTATTTACTTTTACGTTGCTATTGTTATCATCGCCACAAAATACCAAAAACATTACTTTTGCTACTGTTACCTTTTGCTACCGTTACCACTACTATCATATTACTTTGCTACTAAATACTTTGCTGCAGATATTAAGTTTCCAGGTGTGGTTGAATTAACAACTCAGCTGCTAATACTTGAGAATATTCTTTGGCTCCCCTTGTGTCGAATCAATAAATTACGGTTGAATACTCTACCCTCGAAAACTATTGCGATCCCCTATACTTGTGGGTTATCAGTGAGTTCCCCAGGAGCCGAGTCTATGGCTAGTCAGGGATGTTTCCAATTGCCTTTGAACATAGGGGGACATGTTTTTCCCACATATATGATTATACTAGAGTTGCAAGGGTTGGATGTAATCCTAGGGATGGATTGGATGTCCAAGTATGAGGGAAACATTGATTGTGCTAGTAGATTGATTTTTCTCACCACCCCAGAGAAGAAGAGGATCAAGTATGTATCTAGGCTTAAGCCTAAGAGGACTCAGGTGAACTCTCTTACGGGAGTTGTCCAGGAAGAATTACCAGTGGTGAAGGATTATCCTGATGTATTTCCGGATGAGTTACCGGGTATGCCGCTAGATCGGGAGATTGAGTTGCTGCCAGGTACAGGACCTATCTCCAAGAGGCCGTATTGGATGCCCGCTAATGATTTGGAGGAAGTCAATAAACAGATTAAGGAGTTGCTAGAGAAAGGGTATATTCACCCGAGTTCATCACCTTGGGGAGCCCCAGTACTCTTAGTAGAGAAGAAGGATGGAACCTTGAGGATGTGTGTGGATTACCGCTCTTTGAACGAGGTGACCATCAAGAACAAGTATCCCCTGCCGATGATCAATGACTTGTTTGACCAGCTAGAAGGAGCGAGTGTTTTCTCCAAGATCGATCTTCGATCGGGTTATCACCAATTGAAGATACGTGAGAAGGATATACACAAGACAACTTTTACCACAAGGTATGGGCTTTATGAGTGTACATTCATGTCCTTTGGTTTGACTAATGCCCCTTCCTATTTTATGAGCATGATGAATAAGGTATTCATGGAGTTCTTAGATAAGTTTGTTGTGTATTCATTGATGACATATTGGTTTACTCCAAGAATAAGGAGGAACACGCCGAACATCTGCGCTTAGTTTTGGAGAAGCTCAGAGAACATCAACTTTATGCCAAGTTCAGCAAGTGTGAGTTTTAGCTCAAGGAAGTCGGATTTCTTGGACATGTAGTGTCAGGTGAAGGGATTGCAGTGGACCCTACCAAGGTGGAGTCAGTCATAGAATGGAATGCACCCACCACAGTTGGCGAGATTCGTAGTTTCCTTGGACTTGCAGGATATTACCGAAGATTTATTGAAAATTTCTCCAAGATTGCAAGGCCCATGACAACGTTGTTGGAGAAGGACACCAAGTTCGTTTGGACTGAAGAGTGTGAAGCCAGCTTTCAAGAGTTGAAGAAGCGTTTGGTTACAGCCCCAATGCTAATCCTGCCTGACGTACACAAGGACTTTCAGGTGTATTGTGATGCTTCACGTGAGGGACTTGGAGGTGTTCTTATGCAAGAGGGAAAGGTTGTAGCTTATGCTTCACGACAGCTTCGACCTCATGAGTTAAACTATGCCACACATGATTTGGATTTGGCAGCTGTAGTGCATGCACTCAAGACATGGAGACACTATCTTATTGGGAACCGTTGTGATGTTTACACGGATCACAAGAGTTTAAAGTAAATCTTCATGCAGAAGGAGTTGAATCTCAGGCAAAGGAGATGGTTGGAACTTATAAAGGATTATGACACGAGTCTGCATTATCATCCAGGAAAGGCCAATGTTGTGGCAAATGCTTTGAGCCATAAGAGTTTTGTTAATACCCTTACAGTAGGAGGTTTACCTCGGGAGTTATGTGATGAGCTTAGAGACCTACAGTTGGAAATAGTTCCCAGAGGTTATGTTGCCGCACTCGAGGTACAGTCCACCTTGTTGGGAAGAACCAGAGAAGCCCAGAAGTTGGACCAAGGTATTGCTGAGATCAAGGAAATGATGAGCAAATGGAAAGCAGAAGGATTCCGTGAGGATGAACATGGAACCATATGGTTTGAGCAACGGATTTGTGTACCCAATGACCCGGAGATCAGGAAGTTGATTCTTCAGGAGGCTCACGACTCACCATATTCGATACACCCAGGCAACACCAAGATGTATTTGGAATTGAAGGAAAGTTTTTGGTGGGACGGTATGAAGAGAGAAATTGCCGAGTATGTGGCAATATGTGATGTATGTCAGAGAGTAAAGGCAGAACATCAGAAACCAGCAGGATTACTTCAGCCGTTGCCGATACCTGATTGGAAATGGGATAAACGTGGTATGGACTTTATCACGGGGTTACCCAGACCCGTTCAGGTTATGATTCCATTTGGGTGATAGTTGATCATTTGACCAAGGTTGCTCACTTCATTCCAGTGAAGACCACCTATACAAGTGCTAAGCTTGCAAAGATATATATGACCAGAATCGTATGTCTGCATGGAGTTGCAAGGAGCATCGTATCAGATAGAGGAACATAGTTTACCTCAAAGTTTTGGAAACAGTTACACGGAACTTTGGGTACCAGGCTAGAGTTCAGTACAGCCTTCCATCCACAGACTGATGGGCAGACAGAGAGAGTCAATCAGATTTTGGAGGACATGTTGAGAGCTTGTGCGCTAGACTATGGGTCTAGTTGGGATGATAAATTACCCTACGTAGAGTTCTCATACAACAACAGCTATCAAGCCAGTTTGCAGATGGCCCCTTTCGAGGCATTGTATGGAAGGAAATGCAGGACACCTTTGATGTGGAATGGAGTTGGAGATCGCAAATTGTTTGGACATGATTTGATCAGGGATTCTGAGGAGAAGGTCAAGTTGATTCGTGAAAGACTTAAGATAGCTCAGTCAAGGCAGAAAAGTTATGCCGGTGCTAAACGCAAGGAAGTGATCTACGAAGTGGGAGATAGAGCATATCTTCGAGTGTCTCCACTTCGAGGTATTAAGAGATTTGGAGTCAAAGGAAAGTTAGCACCATGATTTGTGGGACCATACAAAGTTTGGGAACGTAGAGGAGAGGTTGCATACCAGTTGGTATTACCAGAGGCTTTGTCAGGAGTTCATGATGTGTTTCATGTTTCCCAGCTGAAGAAGTGTCATGCAGAGATGGCGGACATTCCTTTGAGAGATACAGTGCCACTGGAGGCAATTCAGTTGGGAATGATCTGACTTATGAGCAGAAGCCTATTAAGATTCTTGAGACTGCAGAGAGGATCACTTGCACCAAGATCATCAAGTTCTGCAAGGTTTAGTGGAGTCACCACACCGAGGAGGAAGCCACTTGGGAACGAGAGGAAGATCTTAGACAGGACCATCCACTCCTTTTTGCTGGCCAACCCGAATCTCGAGGACGAGATTCATCTTAGGCGTTGTTTGGATAGTGGAGATTAGCGTTAGGATTATAGAAAATGAGTTTTTAGTCGATTTTTAGGAAAACCCGTTTTAAGTCTGTTTTTGCGATAATCAATTTGTAAAAAACTACATTTGGTTAGATAATTCGGAAAACGGGTCCGCCCAATTCCTTGTTTTGATACCCACGACTAGTAGCTATTTCTATTCCCATTCTCCTCCCGTGACTCCATGAGTGACCCACACTTTCCCCAAATCACACGGCGTCATCCAAGCTCGGGGAGATGCTGCTCTCCTCTGATTCTTCCCCCACTCTGTGACACCGCTGCTCCCTCGTCTCGCCCGTGGAAGTTTCACGCGCGGACGCCGGCTAGAGCGCGCCTCCGCCCCCTGAATGCCGATTGCTGCTGGACTCCTAGGTCGCAAGGTACACGCTGCCGCGTGCGGACGCTGGCTACTGCACGCCTTCGCTGGTCCGCTCCTCTAAACTGCTAGGTTGCCAGGCCTCCTACGCTTCGTCCGCCGTGGCGCTGTCGGCCCCGCACAAGCTCTACCCGGCGAGCGGTCCTGCTCCAGGTCAACTCACAGGCCCTGCCTCCACTCAACGTTGGCCATGCAGGCTGCACAAAAATCAACCGTTTTATCATTGGACCGGTGGCGCCCGGGGCAGCAGGCTGCACGGAATCACAAACAACAGAATTGGCGCCAGCTGAGTTTGTTGAGGAAAAGATGGGGGTGGAGAAAAGCAGTTGCATCGATATGTACTAATTGCGTTTGTGGAAAAATGAGTAATACTCGTTTCCCCATAAACCCGGAATTCTGGGTGTTTGAGAAACGAGTTTTCTATATCCGTGGTGTTGTTAGACGAGCCAAACAAGATTTTGTACGGTTAGGCAGTTTCTTTGGCTTATGTAGATCGCGCTCTTTATATTCCTCTTATCCAAACAACGCCTTAAGGGGGGTAGGTCGCCTCCGTGCTCGCCCTCGCTCGCCTCCTCTCGCTGTCGCTGCTAGGCAGGCCCCGCTCGTCAGCTCGTCCCCAACCTCCCGCAGCCCGCGGGATAAACATCCTTGTCGCGCCCCGCAACCGCCGCTTGGCTCCCTCGCGGATGAGGCTTATCCGCAGCCTCGTAGCGCTCCTAGCCGCACCTATATAAAGGCCAGGAGCCCCACTTCCAACCTCGCCGTCCCGCTTCTTCCACCGCCGCCCCTACCGCTCGTTGTCGCCGTTCGCATCTCTCCGGAGCCGCGCCACTCCGTCGTCCATTTCATCGTCTGTGGCACCCCCTAGCTCTCCTTCCTTTGTCAATTGGATCCCCGCGACAACGCGCATCTATTTGACACGTTTTTTTGCCCTAGGTACCGTCGGAGCCACCGCACCGTCGACGTCGGAGTCGTTGGAGCACTGAGCCCCGCCGTCTTGGCCTCGCCCCGTCCCGACGCCGCCGACAAACGCCGACACCATCTTCGCGACTCCCTCGACGTGCCGCACCTCCCCATCTTCTTCCCCATCTACGAGGACCACCGTAGCCACCGCCCCCTTCGTCAGCGACGCCGCGCCGCCGTCTTCATTGTCGCCGCCACCACCACCACCCACTATGAACCACCACCCCATCCTTGCCCGTTCGATCTACCATGGATGGCCCAGATTAGATTAGGTTCTTTTTTTTATTTTGCGAAGAGGTACGCGGTTAACCGCGGTTCCCTTAGACCGTGCAGTTTTATTTAAACCGAGCGTCGGTTTTTCTTTAGTTAGCCGCCGCCGCTGTTTTTCTTATTTAGCGGCCGTTCGCTGTATAGCCTCCACAACGGATGCTGCTCGGCCAGCCACGAGCCGCCACGTGGCCAGGGACTTGTCTGCGATAATTTCTTTCTTTGTTTAGTCCCTGTAATTAGCAGATTAGTTCCTGAACTTCGAGTAGCCACAACTTTTTAACCATAGATCCAAACTCGATGAAACCAACGGCAACTTCTTTGTCATGTTTAGATCTGTCTAGTGGTATCCTTTTTGCAAACTTTTTTCAGATTCAAATTTGAATTTATTTAGATTTGAATTTGAACTTCAAATTCGAATATCTCCCAAACCGAAGCTCCGATTAAGTTGATTCCTTTTGCATTCTGTCACCGTAGCCAAACCCTATCACCTAGACCTTTGTCACAATGATTTTCACACACTAGAATCTGCCCTCTGCCCTTTAATATTTTTACTAGTATGCATAGTATGCACTATAGTTCACATCACTTTTTGAACCATAGGCCTATGTTGTTTTGCACTTAGAATATTTTTGTGGTAGCTTAGTGTGTTGTATGTTCATTTGGTTTTTCCGAGACTTCTTGCTTCGCATGTTCTTGGTTTTTCTGAAATGTTTGCTTATGTTTGTTTATCTTATTTGCGATAGATTGCCCGGAGTGCGAAGCAGAATATTATCAGTCTTTAGAATTCAACCAGCAGTACCAAGGCAAGTTGCATCTTGATCATGTTTTCATTACCTATGTTTTTATTATGCACTTAGTTCTTTACGGTAGGACTGCATGGTAGGAATTAATGTCGTATGACTATGCTTTTCACCCAGGTAGTTCATTGAGGTAGGTTTGAACCATATAACATTGTCGCCATCGTTTTACATTATGTTACTTCGCTAAGTAGACGTGGACTGGGGAGTGATCATTGTAAAGTTTGAGTGACAATGTAGTAAATAGGACCTAAGATAATTAATGAACTACCTGGGCGGAAACTTGTTGGAATGGTGGCGAAGTATAGTGGGGCACGCATGGGAAATCCATGGTGGTGCACCACTAGTGGACCGTCCGCTCAGGCTCAAAGAGATCAATCGTATTCTCATGTCTAGAAGCTTACGTGTGCAGCCACAAGCCAATATGGGCTCTGGCTTAGTTGAGTAGTTAGTGTTACCCCTTCCGGGATGGGCTAGCAGATGTAGAATGATGTAGGTGTACCGGCCTATCCGTGGGTTAAGGGGGAACATTTTTGAAAGACTATGTCTCGATCTTCTGATCATGGAGGTGGTCGAGTCTTGTGGGGAAAAGTGCACAACCTCTGCAGAGTGTCAACCTAATCGATTAGCCGTGTCCCCGGTTATGGACAACTTGAGCATCTAGTAGTGGAAATGTCGGGAGATCTCCTCATCTTTAATTAAATAGTTGGGTTTTAAATGAAACTTGGGAACGAATGGAGTTGGGTTTGCCAACTCATCCTATGCAAATGTGTAGTAGTAGAATAACATCTTTTCTAATAGGGAAAAACTAGCTTCATGCGAAAACTAAACTTAGAGCTTTCCACCAGCCAAATTGCATGTACAAGTAGGTTCTTTACACTTATGATGTGACTTGCCAGTACATTCAATGTACTGACCTATATGGCTGCAACTTATCATGTTGCAGATATATCCGACGAGGATTAAGGTGCGATAGGTCGATGTTCTACACTCAACCTTGCTCGTGGAGTTGGACTCATTTACTACTTTGTTTCCGCAGTATTTGCTTATTGGCTTTGTGCCCTATTTTGTAATAAATGTATTGCCCTGGACTATCGATGTAATATAGAGATGTGTGTTATTTCTGTTATTTCATCGAGTACTGTGTGTGCTAGCAAGTCGATCCAGGGACTAGCACGGTAAGCACAGAGACTTCGACTCTTACCGAGTCGGGTCGCTACATCGTAAAGAGTTACAAAGATGCAAGCTTTAACGCCGATCTGGATGACTCAGAGTCTCAATCTGGATACATATTGAAAGTGGGAGCAATTAGCTAGAGTAGCTCCATGCAGAGCATTGTAGACATAGAAATTTGCAAAATACATACGGATCTGAAGGTGGTAGAACTGTTGACTAAGCTTCTCACAAGCAAAACATGATCACATCTTAGTACTCGTTGGGTGTTAATCACATGGCATTGTGAACTAGTTTAGTGTCTCTAGTAAACCCTTTGGGTGTTGGTCGCATGGCGATGTGAACTATGGGTGTTAATCACATGGTGATGTGAACTATTGGTGTTAAATCACATGGCGATGTGAACTAGATTATTTGACTCTAGTGCAAGTGGGAGACTGAAGGATATATGACCTAGAGGCAATAATAAAGTTGTTATTTTATATTTTCTTATATCATGATAAATGTTTATTATTCATGCTATAATTGTATTAATCGGAAACTTGACACATGTGTGGATACATAGACAAAACACCTTGTCCCTAGTAAGCCTCTACTAGACTAGCTCGTTAATCAAAGGTGGTTAAGTTTCCTAACCATAGACATGTGCTGTCATTTGATGGACGAGATCACATCATTAGTAGAATGATGTGATGGACAAGACCCATCCGTTAGCTCAGCATAATGATCGTTAAGTTTTATTGCTATTGCTTTCTTCATGACTTATATATATTCCTCTGACTATGAGATTATGCAACTCCCGAATACCGGAGGAACACCTTGTGCGCTATCAAACGTCACAAGGTAACTGGGTAATTATAAAGATGCTCTACAGGTGTCTTCGAAGGTGTTTGTTCGGTTGGCATAGATCAAGATTAGGATTTGACACTCCGAGTATCGGAGAGGTATCTCTGGGCCCTCTCGGTAATGCACATCATAATAAGCCTTGCAAGCAATGTGACTAATGAGTTAGTTGCGGGATGATGCATTACGGAATGAGTAAAGAGACTTGCCAGTAACGATATTGAACTAGGTATGAAGATACCGACGATCGAATCTCGGACAAGTAACATACTGATGACAAAGGGAATAACGTATGTTGTCATTACGGTACGACCAATAAAGATATTCGTAGAATATGTGGGAACCAATATGAGCGTCCAGGTTCCTCTGTTGGTTATTGACCAGAGAGGTGTCTTGGTCATGTCTACATAGTTCTCGAACCCATAGGGTCCGCACGCTTAACGTTCGATGACGATTTTGTATTATATGAGTTATGTGATTTGCTGACCGAATGTTGTTCGGAGTCTCGGATGAGATGACGGACATGACGAGAAGTCCATAAATGGTCGAGAGGTAAAGATTCATATATAGGACGATAGTATTCGGACACTAAAAATGTTTCGGGGGTACCAGATACGTATCGGGTCACCGGAAGGGGTTCCGGGCACCCCCCGGCAAAGATATGGGCCTTATTGGGCCTAGGTCGGGACAGACCAGCCCCTTGTGGGCTGGTGCGCCCCCATATGGGCCGATCTAAGTGGAGAAAGGAAACGAGGAGGAGTAAACAAAATAGAGGGAATAGGATTTCCCCTTCCTTTCCCCTCTCCCCTCTTTCCTTCCCCCCTCCGGAGATAAGTAAAGGGGGAGGCCGAATTGGGGGAGGCCCCCAAGTAGGATTCCTCCTACTTCGGGCGCCCCAAGGCCGATCCCCTCCCTCTCCCACCTATATATATATATGGGGAGGGGGCCTAGAACACACACCAACAATTGTTAGCCGTGTGTGGCGCCCCCTCCAGAGTTTACGCCTCCGGTCATATTCACGTAGTGCTTAGGCGAAGCCCTGCGCGGATTACTTCACCATCACCATCACCACGCCGTCATGCTGACAAAACTCTCCCTCGATACTTTGCTGGTTCAAGAGTTCGAGGGACTTCATCGAGCTGAACGTGTGCTGAACTCGAAGGTGCCGTACGTTCGGTACTTGATCGGTTGGATCGCGAAGACATTCGACTGCATCAATCACGTTAACCTAACGCTTCCGCTTTCGGTCTATGAGGATACGTGGACACACTCTCCCCCTCTCATTGCTATGATTCTCCTAGATAGATCTTGCGTGATCATAGGAAAAATTCAAAATTGCATGCTACGTTCCCCAACAGTGGCATCCGAGCCAGGTCTATGCGAAGATGATATGCACGAGTAGAACACAAAGAGTTGTGGTTGATAATAATCATACTGCTTACCGCCAACGTCTTATTTTGATTCGAAGGTATTGTTGGGTGAAGCGGCCCGGACCAACGTTACATGACCACGTTCATGAGACCGGTTCCACGGACAGACATGCAACTTGTTTTGCATAAAGGTGGCTGGCGGGTGTCTATTTCTCCAACTTTAGTTGAATCGAATTTGACTATGGCCGGTCCTTGTTGAAGGTTAAAACAACACACTTGACGAAAATCATTTGTTGATTAAGTTGACAAAGCCCTGTGTACACGTCTACTTAGTAGGCCCACAAGTCAGCCACCAAATCTGCCAGGTCCCAACTGTCATCGGGAGGAATAGTTTTTTTCGCATAACAAGGAGGCACTTCCTTCCGTGCGAAGATACAGCCGTTGGGTCCCAGCCGTCACGGGGAGGAAACATCTTAATAAGGAGTAACTTTCCTTGCGTGCAACCATGGACCTAGTGGGTCCCAGCCGTCAGGCTCTCCACGTACAATCCTCTTCCGATGACTCTTGTTTGTTGACCACGCCGCGCCGAGCGGAGCGAGGCGGTGGACGACGGCAAGGCCCCAAACTGGAATGACCCGGAGATGGGGAAGACGCGGCAGTGGAGTCACAGACGGAGAGGAGCGGGAAACTTTTCAAGTTAGGGTGCGGGGTGGGCCTACACTCGGCAGAGAATAACAGGAGGTGCGGAGTGGAGGGATGGCCTAGCCGTCAGTGGGGTAGCGTTTCGCTGCGAGGCGCGCAAAACAGCGCCGCTGGACGCCGGAGGCTGGAGCAGGCGGTCCCGGCAGCGCTGGGGGTAGAAGACGAGATATTGAAGAAGAATGCCGGCCGTTGGATGTAAATCCAACACCTTTCTTAGGCTTCGACCTACTGGCCCACATGTCAGCCAGCCCATTTGTTTTTTAGTCCATTTGGTGGGCTGGGTGAAACAATGATGTAGCATCTATGCAGCCCGTTTATATATATGGTAGAATTTAAAGCCCATTTGCATTTTTCTCGAAATCCACAGACTTGCAGGGCTGGGTGAAAATATCATGTTGGGCTGGACAGAGAAATGTTATGAAAACATAAACACATGATTGCACATCTATTACTATATTGGTCAGTAAAATCTTTGCAAGCTTATGTACACAATCACTACGAGTTAACTTGCCAAGTTATATATAAATAATAATAATTATTATTTTGTAAGAACTTTCAATTTACGAAATAAAATATCATTTTAATTTGATGAGTTAATAGGACGTGGGGTATTATTATTTTTTAGGCTAGACGTGGGACAGTTGAGTTGGTTCTAGAAAAAAGTACTGAGAAAAAACTCAGTTTATATCGAAAAAAAAAGTGGGAGAAAATTTAAATATAGGATTAATAAAAATGAAAAATAAAAAAAATGGAAGATCTATAAAATGGTTGGACGAACGACTGATTTAACGAAACCTTATGTTATTTTTTTTATATATATGTAATAAAATAAGATATAAATATATATACAGAAACACTATTCTGATCCTAGGATCAGAATAGTTATTCTAACCACGTTCGACTCTATAAGGGCAAGACAACGATGTTTCCGAACTTCAGAATCCAGATAATAAAGAAAAAACATAGCTCTCGCACCCGGGACCACCCACCTCCCCGATCCAAATGCAGCACCCACCACCAACTGGCGACACCGCAGCCGCCCCGCCCCCGGCCGGCGTCTCCGCGGCCGCCCCGCCCCTAGGCGTCGATGCACCGCAGCACCAACCCCAACCGGCAACGCGCCGCACCCCCGACCCAACAAATCCGGAGGAGACGCCGCCGCACCTCTTCCGGAGCACCTCGGGGGTCGCCGAATCCGGCGAGGATCCTTCACCGCCCTTCACTCGCCAATGACCACCAGCACATGCGTGGATTGGACGTTATCCTGCAGCTGGAGGAGGCGTTGACCTTCAGCTCGAGGAGGCAGCAGCCTGCACTGGCCGCCGTGGAAGACCTCTCTCACACCCCGCCGTTGATACCTCCAGCGCCGTCGCCTCTGCCCTGCCACCTCTCCGAGATATGCATCCCGCGCGCCGCCGGCCAACTTCCCACGCAGCGCTGTCCTTCTTCCTTCTTCATTCCTCACCCGCCGGATGGGTTTTGTCGAGATTTTGGCCAGCGGATTCGGTAATCCCTACACCCCCCGTGGGTCTCTGATGACCAATGGATACTGAAGGCGACCACCAGAGCACTCCCTGTCTGCGTCTGGACTGTAGCGATGGCTAGATTCGACCTTCCCCGGCATCATATTTCTTCCTTCTCTCATGGTCCAACTGGAGTGTAGCCCTGCTGCTCGGAGCTCCATTGCCTTGATGGTTCCACTGCCTTGAAGGCTTGGCATTAGTGTAGCCTTTCTGCCCGGATCTCAAGTCCCTTGATGGTTTAGCCGAGGTGTAACTCTGCCACCCAGAACTCCAGCCCCTTGATGGTTTAGGTTGGGTGTAACTCTGCTGCCCGGAACTCCAGTCATTTGATGCCGCGGGAGGATTGTAGCTCTCCTTCCCATAATTAACCAGCTTCGACGCCTCCGGAATGTACCCTTGCGTGCCACTGTACATTCCAGCGGAACCTGGCTCAAGGATAACGAGTGTTGTTGGCGGAACATTACGCCCGGACATCTGGTACTCTGATGTTTGGTAGTAACCATTCTTGTGCCGCCCCTGGGATGAAACTTGCGTAGAAGAACCATATGCATCGTATTTGCTCTGCATGCTTTGGTTGCTGTAAGCACTCTAGCTGCTGATGGATGGCCACTGCAGCAGGATCAGACACCAAGCCATATGGATGGGTATGATGGTGTACCAAAGTTCTGCTCAACAAGTAGCTATTCTGTAATTTTTGTCAAGGTTGAACTGCGTTGGCCAGATAACTGAATGAGAGAAGTTGCTCTATAACTAAAGTAGTATTTCAGAGTTCAGAAAGCCGAATGTTCGGCCGTTGTGTTCAGATAACTGATCCTGATGGCCTCGATGCTGTAAAAGAGATATCCATCCGTTCAGTGACGGCTTCCACAGAAGTTCAAAATCACGAGATTATGACGTAAATATTGAAAATATTAGTATATTGGTGCATGCGTGCGTGCTGGGTGTGATGACTCGTGTGTGTCTGCTACTATGTGGGTGCTTGTGTGTTCGTGTGTCCGAGGCTGCCTGCTCTGCTGTGTACTCCCATTTGTGTGGGGTGCATTTATGAAAATATTTTGATGCTACGGAAATATAGAGTGCTAGAAAATAAGATATGTTCACAAATGTGTTCTTTTATTATGTCAAAAAACTTTTTAGACATTTGCACGTAGCGCATCCCCCTGATGCGTTGACCAAAAATGTTGGATAACCACTACAAATTATAGCATGTAGGCCCATTTAGCATGTCTGAGAAATTATAGTTGCAAATCTATTACGTCTATATGATACGTCTCCAACGTATCTATAATTTTTGATTGCTCCATGCTATTATACTATCTATTTTGGATGTTAATGGGCTTTATTTGACACATTTATATCATTTCTGGGACTAACCTACTAATCGGAGGCCCAACCTAAATTTCTGGGACTAACCTACTAAGGAATATCAAACGGAGTCCAAATGAAATGAAACCTTCGGGAGCATGATTTTCTTAACAAACGTGATCCAGGAGACTTGGAGTTGTCGTCAAGAAACAAGGGAGGAAGGCACGAGGCAGGGGGCGCGCCTACCCCCTGGGCGCGCCCTCCACCCTCGTGGGCCCTTCGTTGCTGCACTGATGTACTTCTTCCTCCTATATATATATATATATCCACGTACCCCCCAAACATCTAGGAGCACCACGAAAACCTAATTCCATCGCCGCATCCTTCTGTACTCGAGAGATCCCATCTCGGGGCCGTTTCCGGAGCTCCACCGGAGGGGGCATTGATCACGGAGGGCCTCTACATCAACTCCATGGCCTCTCCGATGATGTGTGAGTAGTTTACTTCAGACCTACGGGTCCATAGTTATTAGGTAGATGGCTTCTTTTCTCTCTTTGGATCTCAATACAAAGTTCTCCTCGATTTTCTTGGAGATCTACTCGATGTAATCTTCTTTTGCGGTGTGTTTGTCGAGATCCGATGAATTGTGGGTTTATGATCCAGATTATCTATGAACAATATTTGATTCTCCTACAAATTCTTTTATGTATGATTGGTTTATCTCTGCAAGTCTCTTCGAATTATCAGTTTGGTTTGGCCTACTAGATTGATCTTTCTTGCAATGGGAGAAGTGCTTAGATTTGGGTTCAATCTTGCGGTGTTCGATCCCAGTGACAGAAAGGGAACCGATACGTATTTTATTGTTGCCATCGAGGATAAAAAGATGGGGTTTATATCATATTGCATGAGTTTATCCCTCTACATCATGTCATCTTCCTTAAAGCATTACTCTGTTCTCTTGAACTTAATACTCTAGATGCATACTGGATAGTGGTCGATGTGTGGAGTAATAGTAGTAGATGCAGAATCGTTTCGGTCTACTTGTGTCGGACGTTATGCCTATATACATGATCATACCTATATATTCTCATAACTATGCTCAATTCTATCAATTGCTCGACACTAATTCGTTTACCCACCATAATACTTATGCTCTTGAGAGAAGCCACTAGTGAAACCTATGGCCCCCGGGTCTATCTTCCATCATATTAATCTTCCAATACTTAGTTATCTACTTTGCCGTTTATTTTACTTTGCATATTTATTTCTCTTTATCATAAAAATACCAAAAATATTATCTTATCATATCTATTAGATCTCACTCTCGTAAGTGACCGTGAAGGGATTGACAACCCCTTTATCACGTTGGTTGCAAGGTTCTTATTTGTTTGTGTAGGTGTGTGGGACTCAAGCATGATCTCCTACTGGATTGATACCTTGGTTCTCAAAAACTGAGGGAAATACTTACGCTGCTTTACTGCATCACCCTTTTCTCTTCAAGGGAAAACCAACGCAGTGCTCAAGAGGTAGCAAGAAGGATTTCTGGCGCCGTTGCCGGGGAGATTCGCGCCAAGTCATGTCAATATTTGACTCCCACAATGAGTCATTTCTGGCGCCATTGCCAACTCAAAATATACCAAGTACCCATCACAAACTCTTATCCCTCGCGTTACATTATTTGCCATTTGCCTCTCGTTTTCCTCTCCCCCACTTCACCCTTGCAGTTTTATTCGCCCTCTCTTCCTCTTTCCCTCTCTTTCCATCCGCCTCTTTTTCCTTCCTGCCTTTTGTGTGCGTGTTCTTTTTGCAACCTGTTGCCATCATGTCTGAAACTGGGGAGGTTATCATTGATAAGGATAATAATATGGAAATTTTTGATGCTTTTGATGACCCTCCTGAAAACCTTATTATTTTACATACTAAAAAGTTTCGGATTGGTAGCGGCAATATCATTGGGAAGGGAGTTATCCAAGATTTCTTTACTTGTGCCGGTGCTTTGCCTTATATGGGTAGTTCTATCCTTCATAGAACTAGTAGTCTTGCGGACGCTATCGCCATGCTTGTAGTTGAACTTGAAAGGCAATTTATGCACATGCATCCTTGCATACAAAGGATTTCCCTAGAATTTTCTAATATTGAGCATTCTTCTGTTAAGCGTGCCGCTACTATCTTTTTGGCTCATGAGTTCAGATTTATAATAAAAGAGGCCAAAGAAATCTTTGGGCACTATAGGCTGGACGCTGGCCGTCCTCCCATAGAGGCAATCCTCCTTGATCAAGAGGAAATAATGCGTTTTCAATCGTTAGACTATGTTTCTTTTAATGAGAACCTTAGAAAAAAGGTCCCTACCAATATTCTAGTTGATAGAATTTCCGAACTCAATGATGATTTTCCTATTCGAAATAATGAGCTAGGATATTCTCTCGAGTATAGGCTCACTAAATTTTGTCAAAAGAATGCTTATAATGATGAATTGGTTGTGCAATATGAAGGGGCAAAGGAGGAACCTATACCTCCCAAAATTGATCTTGGGGACTTTTGTCCCATTAAATTTAGCCCTTTTGATTACTTTTTCTTGCCTCAAAGAAAAATTGCTTCTGAACATAGAGAATATGAACTGAGTTTTCATGATTTATCCTATTATTATGGCAACACCTAGATCTATCTTCGCTTTTATACCTAGCTAGGGGCGTTAAACGATAGCGCTTGTTAGGAGGCAACCCAATTTTATTTTTATTCCTCGCTTTTTGCTCCTGTTTAGTAATAAATAATTTACATATCCTCTGTTTTGGTTGTGTTTTTGTGTTTAATTAGTGTTTGTGACAAGTAGAACCGTTGGGAAGACTTGGGGAAAGTCTTTTTGATCTTGCTATAGAAAACAGAAACTTTAGCGCTCACAAGAATTGCTGCCATTTTTATTTGGAAGGTGTTATTTAGTTAATTCTTTTTGAAGATGATTAATAGATAAATTCCTCACGTCCAGAACTTTATTTTAGAATTTTTGGGGTTCCAAAACTTGCGTTAGCTACAGATTACTACAGACTGTTCTGTTTTTGACAGATTCTGTTTTTCTTGTGTTGTTTGTTTATTTTGATGAATCTATGGCTAGTAAAAGAGTTTATAAACCATAGAGAAGTTGGAATACAGTAGGTTTAACACCAATATAAATAAAGAATGCGTTCATTACAGTACCTTGAAGTGGTCTTTTGTTTTCTTTCGCTAACGGAGCTCACGAGATTTTCTATTATGAGTTTTGTGTTGTGAAGTTTTCAAGTTTTTGGTAGAGATTTGATGGATTATGGAACAAAGAGTGGCAAGAGCCTAAGCTTGGGGATGAACATGGCACCCCAAGGTAAAATTCAAGGACACCAAAAAGCCTAAGCTTTGGGATGCCCCGGAAGGCATCCCCTCTTTCGTCTTCGTCTATCGGTAACTTTACTTGGAGCTATATTTTTATTCACCACATGATATGTGTTTTTCTTGGAGCGTCTTGTATGATTTGAGTCTTTGCTTTTTAGTTTACCACAATCATCATTTCTGTACACACCTTTTGAGAGAGACTCACCCGATTTGAAATTAATTAGAATACTCTATTTGCTTCACTTATATCTTTTGAGCTATATAGTTTTTGCTCTAGTGCTTCACTTATATCTTTTAGAGCATGGTGGTGGATTTGTTTTATAGAAACTATTATTATCTCATGCTTCACTTATATTATTTGGAGAGTCCTTTAGAACAACATGGCAATAATAAAAACTTTCATATAAGTGCATTGAATACTATGAGAAGTTTGATACTTGATAATTGTTTTGAGATATGGAGATGGTGATATTAGAGTCATGCTAGTTGAGTAGTTGTGAATTTGAGAAATACTTGTGTTGAAGTTTGTGATTCCCGTAGCATGCACGTATGGTGAACCGTTATGTGATGAAGTCGGAGCATGATTTTATTATTGATTGTCATCCTTATGAGTGGCAGTTGGGGATGAGTGATGGTCTTTTCCTACCAATCTATCCCCCTAGGAGCATGCACGTAATACTTTGCTTTGGTAACTTGTAGATTTTTGCAATAAGTATGTGAGTTCTTTATGACTAATGTTGAGTCCATGGATTATAAGCACTCTCACCCTTCCACCATTGCTAGCCTCTCTAGTATCGCGCAACTTTCGCCGGTACCATAAACCCATCATATACCTTCCTCAAAACAGCCACCATACCTACCTATTATGGCATTTCCGTAGCCATTCCAAGATATATTGCCATGCAACTTTCCACCGTTCCGTTATTATAACACTCTTCATCATTGTCATATTGCTTGCATGATCATGTAGTTGACATCGTATTTGTGGCAAAGCCACCGTTTATAATTCTTCATACATGTCACTCATGCATCATTGCACATCCCGGTACACCGCCGGAGGCATTCACATAGAGTCATATTTTGTTCTAAGTATTGAGTTGTAATTCTTGAGTTGTAAGTAAATAAAGTGTGATGATCATCATTATTAGAGCATTGTCCCAGTGAGGAAAGGATGATGGAGACTATGATTCCCCCACAAGTTAGGATGAGACTCCGGACAAAAAAAAGAGGCCAAAATAAAAAAAAAGGGAAAGAAGGCCCCAAAAAATGAGGGAAAAAGAGAGAAGGGACAATGTTACTATCCTTTTTCCACGCGTGTGCTTCAAAGTAGCACCATGTTTTTCATATAGAGAGTGTCCTATGATATCACTTTCATATACTAGTGGGAATTTTTCATTATAGAACTTGGCTTGTAAATTCCAATGATGGGCTTCCTCAAAATGGCCTAGGTCTTCGTGAGCAAGCAAGTTGGATGCACACCCACTTAGTTTCTTTTGTTGAGCTTTCATATACTTATAGCTCTAGTGCATCCGTTGCATGGCAATCCCTACTCACTCACATTGATATCTACTAATGGGCATCTCCATAGCCCGTTGATATGCCTAGTTGATGTGAGACTATCTTCTCCTTTTTTTCTTCTCCACAACCACCATTCTATTCCACCATAGTGCTATATCCATGGCTCACGCTCATATATTGCGTGAAGATTGAAAAAGTTTGAGAACATCAAAAGTATGAAACAATTGCTTGGCTTGTTGTCGGGGTCGTGCATGATTTAAATATTTTGTGTGGTGAAGATAGAGCATAGCCAGACTATATGATTTTGTAGGGATAACTTTCTTTGGCCATGTTATTTTGAGAAGTATAATTGCTTAGTTAGTATGCTTGAAGTATTATTATTTTTATGTCAATATTAAACTTTTATCTTGAATCTTATGGATCTGAACATTCATGCCACAATAAAGAAAAAATACATTGAGAAATATGTTAGAAATCATTCCACATCAAAAATTCTTCTTTTATCATTTACCTACTCGAGGACGAGCAGGAATTAAGCTTGGGGATGCTTGATACGTCTCCAACGTATCTATAATTTTTGATTGCTCCATGCTATTATATTATCTATTTTGGATGTTAGTGGGCTTTATTTTACACTTTTATGTCATTTTTGGGACTAACCTACTAATCGGAGGGCCAACCCAAATTGTTGTTTTTTTTTGCCTATTTTAGGGTTTCGAAGAAAAGGAATATCAAACGGAGTCCAAACAGAATGAAACCTCCGGGAACGTGATTTTCTCAACAAACGTGATCCAGGAGACTAGGAGTGGCCGTCAAGAAACAAGGGAGGAAGGCACGAGGCAGGGGGCGCGCCTACCCCCTGGCGCGCCCTCCACCCTCATGGGCCCTCCGTTTTCGGAGCTCCACCGGAGGGGGCATTGATCACGGAGGGCCTCTACATCAACTCCATGGCCTCTCCGATGATGTGTGAGTAGTTTACTTCAGACCTACGGGTCCATAGTTATTAGGTAGATGGCTTCTTTTCTCTCTTTGGATCTCAATACAAAGTTCTCCTCGATTTTCTTGGAGATCTACTCGATGTAATCTTCTTTTGCGGTGTGTTTGTCGAGATCCGATGAATTGTGGGTTTATGATCCAGATTATCTATGAACAATATTTGATTCTCCTACAAATTCTTTTATGTATGATTGGTTTATCTCTGCAAGTCTCTTCGAATTATCAGTTTGGTTTGGCCTACTAGATTGATCTTTCTTGCAATGGGAGAAGTGCTTAGATTTGGGTTCAATCTTGCGGTGTTCGATCCCAGTGACAGAAAGGGAACCGATACGTATTTTATTGTTGCCATCGAGGATAAAAAGATGGGGTTTATATCATATTGCATGAGTTTATCCCTCTACATCATGTCATCTTCCTTAAAGCATTACTCTGTTCTCTTGAACTTAATACTCTAGATGCATGCTGGATAGTGGTCGATGTGTGGAGTAATAGTAGTAGATGCAGAATCGTTTCGGTCTACTTGTGTCGGACGTTATGCCTATATACATGATCATACCTATATATTCTCATAACTATGCTCAATTCTATCAATTGCTCGACACTAATTCGTTTACCCACCATAATACTTATGCTCTTGAGAGAAGCCACTAGTGAAACCTATGGCCCCCGGGTCTATCTTCCATCATATTAATCTTCCAATACTTAGTTATCTACTTTGCCGTTTATTTTACTTTGCATCTTTATTTCTCTTTGTCATAAAAATACCAAAAATATTATCTTATCATATCTATCAGATCTCACTCTCGTAAGTGACCGTGAAGGGATTGACAACCCCTTTATCGCGTTGGTTGCGAGGTTCTTATTTGTTTGTGTAGGTGTGTGGGACTCGAGCGTGATCTCCTACTGGAATGATACCTTGGTTCTCAAAAACTGAGGGA
The DNA here is from genome assembly GCF_056163025.1 of Triticum urartu. NCBI lineage: Eukaryota > Viridiplantae > Streptophyta > Magnoliopsida > Poales > Poaceae > Triticum > Triticum urartu. The sequence goes on along the minus strand of NC_141874.1, from coordinate 173,007,760 downwards.
AATACTTACGCTGCTTTACTGCATCACCCTTTCCTCTTCAAGGGAAAACCAACGCAGTGCTCAAGAGGTAGCACTATACACCAAGTTTAGAGACGTACAATGAAGTTGTACTACAAAAATACACCAACCCCTCAAAAAATAATTAAGCTAGGTATTACGGCTACGTGTGGGTCGCGATGAAGTTCAACGAACATATACGCGAGCCACAGGGAAGTTCTACTACGGCTATATGCCAAGTTCAACTAAAACTATATGATAAAAAACGTCATTAGAGGAGTTCTGCAGAGCAAAAACAGAAGTAAAGAAACAAAAGTAGAGTTGGGAAAGTTCAGAGGATAAATGTTTAAAATTAAAATAACAAAAAATAGCTTGATTTTTATAAAGACAAATCGTCTTCCCGTTTATTAAATAATAAATAAAAGAAGTTCAAATTTAAAACAATCGAGCAATTTAAAAGTTTAGGAAAAATGGATTTTCTCATTTTTAAGAAAACAAAGCATCGCCTAGAAAATGTTAACTCTGGTAGTTTAAGAAAAATAAGAAGAAGTTCAATTTAAAAAACAAAGAAATTTAACGTTCATAAAAAATAGATATTCCCTTTTCCATGTTTTTTAAAAATAAACAACATCACTTTTCAAAATAAATAAAAAGTTCAGCCTTAGCCTTGTGAAGTTCAGATTTTTGTTGGTACGATGCTTGCTGATGTGTTCATCGTGCATGTAGCACGCGAAGTGTATGTGCTTTGTTGTGCGTAATTTTCTTGAATTTCAATAGCAAATGAAGTTCAAGTTTCAGAAATTCTGAAGTTCAAGTGTACTACATACAGAAGAAATTCATCAAATGAAAAAAGGGACCACCTAGGACATCTCACCAACAGCAAAAAAATGCCTAAAAATGCCGCGAGACAAAAAAACTTCAAATGATATAACATAGTAGGTTCGTTGAAAGTGTGAAAAACCATAATTTGTTTTGTAAGTTTAACCATTTATAAAAAACACCTTGAAGTTCAAATTTAAATAATAGGGCAGTTTAATGTTTATTACAAACCCGTGATTTTCCCCGTTACTTTAGAATAAACAAAGAAGTTCAAAAATAAAAAATGGAGTAGTTCGAACAGTTTATAAAAAATTGTGTTTCAACATTTTACTAACAAATTGGAGAAGTTGAAATTTAAATAACGTAGAAGTTCAAAAATGTTTATTCCAAAACCAAGAAGGTCAAATTAAAAAAATCTAGTAGTTTAAAAAGTTTGTAAACCATGTATTTGCCCCTGTTTTTTAAGATCTAGAAGTTCAACTTTAAATACTTGACCGGTTCGATATTTATTACATAACTAGGACTTTTCCTGTTACTAATGAATAACACCAAGAAGTCCAAAACTAAAAAAACATGAAGTTGTTTAATGTTTATAAAAACTCAGATTTTCCCCAATCTAAAGATTAAAACCAATAAAAAAGTAGAGCGGTTCAATGTTTCTAAAAAACTCAGATATTTTCCCATAACCAAGAGAAGTTCAGATTGATAACTGTGAGAAGGTCACATACTACACGGTATGCATTTTGTATTTAAAAAAGAATGAAAAAAGCAAAGGCTGAAAGATTTTTTGCTACAAGTTCAAGTGCTCATCCCGAGAAAATTAAAAAATTCATGTGAGAGAGGTTGAACAAAAATACGTGACCGAAATTCAAGGTCAAAACAGCGGGAAGTTCAACTACTACTTGGAATGCGTTTTAGATAAGAAAATAAGAATAGAAAACAAAAGGCTTAAAAGGTTTGTTGCAAGAAGTTCAAGTGCTCCGTCCGGGGAAGTTCAAAAATTCTTGAAAGAGAGGTTCACGTTGTATTTCCATGTTCGAAAACACAAAAAAGAAATTGTTTTTTTTGCGTTTTAAAATAATTCTCTCAACCACAAAGAAGTTCAATTATTGTTTGGGAGCAATTTGGTTTCAAAAAGAAAAATAATAAAAATTCAAATTATAAAAATGGAAAAAGTTCATGTACTACATGGTGTGTGTTTAATATGAGAAAAATAAATTTAAAAGGCAAGGTGATTTTTGTTGTTGTTATAAGGTCAAGTCCTCGGTTGGAGAAAGTTAAAAAAATTATTGTGAGAAGGGTTTGTACAAAAGGAAATCATTTGTGTAACACTAACGAATGGATGCGAAAAATTACAAACGAAAATACGTCACAGAAGTTCAACGTGAAAGCAGCAGGAAGTTCAACTACTGCATTGAATGAATTTTAGATGAAAAACTTTTAAAACCGTCGCGAGTATGAAAAAATGATCAACACGGGAAAGTTGCGTGTTTACAGCAGCTTTCCATCGATATATCACTTGCTCAATTCCGGTGAGGGGATGGAGAGCTACAAGCAAAAAAAACATGTGAAAAACAGAGTGAAGTTCAAGTAGGCATGCCGAGAAGTTCAAGTTCTTCACGCGGTGCATTTTTGAAGAATCTGTTTCGCCATAAAGGCAGGACGAATGATCTCGTCGTTTTCGAAATTACTTGGAAACAGCTAGGAATCAGAGAAAACCATCAACATGAAAAAGTTTTGCATTTTCCATAGCTTTTCAACAGTATATTATTTTCCCCATTCCGATAAAGTTTGTACAAATTACGGTGAAGATACCTTTTTAGCTATTTTCTAAATTGTCTTAAAACCGTAAGGAATTGCGAGAAACAATACATACAAAAAAGTTTTGCATTTCCTCAAGCTTTCCAACGCCATATCATTTGCTGCATTCAGACACATGGTTTAAAAATTAGCTCAAAAATATGAACTCGATGGAACTTGTACCATTTTCTAAATTACTCTTAAACCGTTCAAAATTAGGAAAAACTTTCAACATGAAAAAGTAGCGCATTTCCATAAACTTTCCAACACCATATCATTTGCCTCGATTGTATTAGTTGTTTAGAAATGACATCGAAAATACCAACTCGGCTGTTCGGTTTGCGAAATTTTACGTTTTTCCAAATTACTCTTTAACCATAGGGAATTAGAGAAAACTTTCAACATATGAAAGGAGCGGTTTTGCTGCAGCTTTCCAACGCCATATAATTTGCCTCATTCCGGTAAACAGTTTAGAAATGCAATCGAAAATATTATTCACGTTTTTTGTATGAAGAAAAAACGGTTTTCAAAACTGCTCTTAAACCACTTACATTTAGCCAAAAATTTAAGTTGGGTCATGATACTCGTGTCCATAGCTTTCCAACGGTATATAGCAGGCCCCATTTGGGCAATGTTGGCGGAAGTTCAAGCTTGCACAGGGGGAAGTTCAGGTCGAACAACCGAGGCGGTAAAATTGCAAAAACGCAAGTTCATCATGATCCGAGAGAAAAAAATCCGCCTATGAGAGAGATTCCTATTTAAAATGGGCGTTTAGTTTCTAAAAACCGTTTGTAGATTACACTCACATCACATAGAACACGACTAACCAAAATAATTCACGCGGAGAGGCACGGTTGCGAAGATAGCCCGAAGGTCGGGTTCCTACAAAGGGAAGTTCAGGCGTATAACTCAGGAAGTTCATGTTGTGATCAGAATAATATTATGATCCCGTGTTCAAAATAGTGTTTATGAATATATATATATGTGTGTGTGTGTGTACTATTATAGAAGGGAAAACATAGGTTCGGTTTTGCATTCTTATAGAAAAATAGAACTGAGCTGTGTGTCATCTTGAAAAAACAAACATAACTTGGGCTGCTGATGTTATAGACAAGCTAGGTTGGGAGGCCCAGAGGCCGCTTGATACCTGCTGGATCCAGGAAACGTTGAAACATGTCATGGGCTGCCTATGTTAAACAACAAAACCTAGGCCATGGACCTGGTAGGCCCGGGACTATCAGCCTCTCGATGAAGAGTTGTCTCTCGATTCCTCTTGTTTTCCTAACCATGTTGGGAATGACAGACGGCGGCGCCGCGGCGAGCGCACTAAGGCGGAGAACGATGTCAATACCTCGGACCGAACGAACCGGAGCGGGGGAAGACGCAAGCGGAGGGGAGTACGAGGGTTGACTTGTTTGGGTGCAGGGTTGGCCGGTGGAGCTGTCGCCGCTGGACAATGTGTGGGAGTAGAGGGATGGCCTGGCCAACGCCATAGGCTATGATGGCCAACCACTGTATAGGAAGAGGACGAAAGATTGAACAAAATAAAGAAATACAAATGGATAGGTGGTTGGTGCCATATGTCTGTGTACGAGACCTACTGGGTCCACCTAAGAAGGGGAATATGTTGGGAGGAAGGAGATTCAAAGCACGGCAGCCGAGTGAACTAGTTTTTTGAAACAAACAAGTGAACTAGTTACATACATAAGCAAATAGCCACTAAAAAAGCAAACAGGTTAATGGGTTATTAGAAGAAATATTTCGGACAAAACAGATAATTACGACACATAGGCTAATGCATGAAACACTCAGATGATAAAGATGCTTATAAACAGATAAAGTACACCATCTAGACCTTCCTCGCACGCTTGATCATGACGCTGCGGCTGTCCGTGTACTCGTCGGTTACGGGAAGCAGACACGCCCTCATGTCCCAGATCCGCATGTACATGTCGTAGCATGTGTATGCGTCCTTGGCCTTGTAGGTTATGTAGGCTAGATTAAGAGGAAGCTCCCATGTGTTCAGGTCCTTGGTATCGTTGTCTTCTTTCATGTTGGCGTAGCAGGGGTCGATGATGGTCTTGGCGAGGTCAACCATGGAGTCCTTCTCCTGCCCGTTGCCTATGATCTTGTATTGCTTCTGGATGTTGACAAGCTTGTTGCACCAGATGGCCGAATCATTGCGTTCTTCCTTCTCTCCACCTTAGCGAAGGTGCAGTCGTGCTGCCAATGAAATGGGTGAATGCTCCAGAACCTCTGATGGCCCTACAGCAGTGGTAGACGAGAACCTTGTCCTGCACACATACCTGGGCGACCGCGATCCACTGGTCCCTGTCAGGAGATGAATGGATGGGCACAAGGTCTAGTCCTGTGACCTTGTGCTTTCTCGTCCTGTAGGTACTGCTTGAAATCAGCGAGGCAGAGCTTCACTGAGTCCAGATCGTTGGTGTACATCACATTCAACTTGGTGCAGCCATGGGACTTAACGGTGAACTCAAAGGTGAACTCGTTGATGAAGTCCATATCCAGCAGGCTCACCCCTCGGATCGCCATTGGATTCTCTTCAAGCGAACGAATGGATAGGCGGCGGCAGCAGTTCGTTTTTGAGCTCTTGGGGAACTGAATTCAACAGTAAACTGAGTGTGTACAGGCGACAACAGTTACTACCCCTCCCTCGCCCGCTGCACGCCCGGCAGAACATGCACCCTCGGCGCATTCAAATGCCTCCATTAAGAAATCTATTCCGGCCACATGTCGGTTCGCGAGAGGGTTTGTATTGGTGCTGTAATAACAAGTGTTAGTGGTCACTTTACGTAAATTTAATTAGCTTTAATAAAAATATACATATGAAAATAGGGTTTAGATTATCCCGAACATCTCGCTACCTAGACCAATGTACTCTAATTTGAATTCAACATAAAATGGTACACATATTTGAATTGGAGATCGTATGGTACATGTAATTCATAGTGAAATATGATTACTGTTATATGCATGTTTTTTGTTATCAAGATAATATTTAAATGATTGTATAACTTGACAATAATCGTATTCAAATAAGGAAAAATGATTCAAATTTACTCCATATGGTAGACGATAATATATATGTTCATAGGGTCGAGTAAAGTGTTCATATATGATGGAAGATCAAAATGTAGGACTACATCCATTATAAACCGCAAGGTCACCTAATGATATATTCGAATTCAACATAATGTGGATTCAAAAATTGAAATCCGAGATCCTGGCATTTGTAAGCATATAAAAAGGGACATGACTCTTTCTTTTGGTGGGAATTGATTTCTTTTTGTTGATGTTGAGGGAAGTGCGAATCGATTTGGTACTATACAGGGTAATCTTGTTCTCACGATTTTTTTACATTTTTCTTATACGTTTTCAATGGAATTTATAGCAATATAGTAAAAGGGGACATGACTCTCTTGTGTCTTGTATGAATTGTTTTTTTGTACACTTTAAGTTTGTTCTGCCGAACAAGGAATCTGTGCCTTGTTATCCCGAAACTTTCAAGCTCGAGTATCTTTTGTCTCATCTGCATTGAAACTCCTGCCTCTTCAACCCGCGCCATGCCTTGTTATCCCGAAATTTCGACGTGCACAAAAACTCCCTCCTCATCCGAAATCGGTCCCGCAGTCCAGACACGCGAAATCCCCCTTCTACCCCTCAGCCGGAAATGCCGGCTCAGCGTCGCGGTGTCAAAACCGGTGGGGGTACGCTGGTAACTTACCCTACATTTCGGACAAGCGTGTCCCAAAGCCATGGCTCCCCTACCTTCCCCTTCGTCCCCCCATTCATACACCGAGGCCGCCAAAACCCGCAAAACCCCATGCTCCTCCATCGGCCTCCCGACCGCCGCCCAGCCGGAGACTCTTCCCCGACGATGTCGTCCACCGCAACAGCTCGCCGTCCCTCATCCACCACACCGGATGAGGATCCGTCGTCGATCTCACCGTCCCGCCAAATCAGCCGCCCCGTCCTCCACCTCCTAGGAGCTGCCCTGACGTTTGCCTCGTCTATCGCACCACCTCCATCCCCATAGCGCCATCTTGATCTGCCCCACCGGAACCACAACACCCTCACCAATTCCTTTGATGAAGCCGAGGCCAACTTAGAGCCACCAAGGAAGTTCTGCACTCATCACTGCATTTTATCTTTTATTCGATCTCACGGGGCTGCCGGTGCTTGATACCGAGCAGCCATGGCGGGTCTCCATCGATGGCGCCGTCGTCGGCCACTTCATCCACGGCGTCTCTCCCCCATGTCGTTGCTTCCTCGGCGGCGACTTCCACACCGACACTAGCTGCAGCTGCTCCGGCTCTTGCTCGCGCTGCTGCTACTCCGGCTATCGCTCGCGCTGCAGCTCTGTTCTTGTTGTCGGTCGCGCTGCTGCACTCCTCTTGCTTTCGTTTGTGGTGCTGCTCTACTCTGCTCTGCTATTGATGTTGGTCGCGATCTTGCTCCGCTCTTTCTCTAGTTCGTCCTACTGCTTTGCGCTTGCTCTCGCTTGCGCTGCTGCTGCTGCACGACCTCCGGCAGCTACAGGAGTTGCTACTTTAGCACTTGCTCGTGGTGCTGCTGCACGACTTGCTCTTTGCTAGTGCGTTCCTTGCTCGAGCGTCTTCTGATTTAGATCACTGTGTCTCTGCTAATAGTGCTCGAATGCCCTAAACATCTATTGCAATGCTTTGCTACTAGTTCAATCAATTTCGACAGTAAAATTCAATTTTGACTGTAAAGTTTAGTTTCTTCAGTTAAGTTCAAAGTGAACAGTATTTACAGCATCTGTCGGAGCGGCCGTGGCGCGGCTGATGCATTTTACATCTAGCACTTTTTGGTGATGTATTTTACATCATCTATTGCAGATGATATTAGAGTCCCACTTCAGATTAACGTTGTCTGTCTTGTCCTGCTTCAACCTCGCCGCCGTACACCTCACCAGAGCTGCTCCAACGACGGAATCATCCGTCACAGTAGACCAGTACCCTCGGCGCCGTTTCCTGAGGCCTCAGATCTTCTTACCCGCCTCCGACACTATAAAATATGTCTATATACATCCGTATGTGATAGTCCATTTGAAATCTCTAAAAAGACAAATATTTAGGAATGGAGGGAGTCTATGGGAATTATGCAATGCCATCTTCTTTAGCCAGGCATCATATACGTGAATCATGCAATGCCATCCTGTTTAGCCAATCATCGTATATGTGAATTGTATCGTGCCATATTTTTTATAATGTATTCCATTTGTCAACAATGTTTATACATTCATGTACTCTTCCTGTGCATCATCCATTTGAGTCAGTCATGGGAAAATCTGGAGTGCAAACAAGGTCTTCTGAGCAATCAGTGCTACCTGTCGGTGCAGATTTCTTGCTGGTTACACATAGCTCCTCAGAGGAGGATTCAGAGATAGATGACCAGTCGTATTCCCCCCCGAGGTGCATGCTCTAACTTGGTAGGGTTATATTGCTCATATCATGCATATGGTGTCTTGCATGCCATGCCATCTGCTTAGATTAGACATGCTTTGTGTGAATGCCTCTTGTTTGCTTTCTATATAAGATATGTGAATTATGCAATGCCATGTTTTTCCAGCTAGTTATCATATATGTGAATTATGCACCGCCATGTAGCCAGGCATCATATGTGAATTATATCATGCCATCTTTTTTTCATTACATATTCCATTTGTCGACAATCTATGTATATTGAACTACTCTTCATGTGTTTCAGCCATTTGAGCTGGTTATGGAAAAATCAGGAGTGAAAACAAGGTCTTCAGAGCAGGCAATGGTACATGTTGAAGCATATATCTTGATGGTTACAGGGAGCTCCTCAGAGGAGGATTCAGAGACAGATGACCAGTCCTATATCCCACCTAAGGTGTATGCTCTAAGTTGCAATGTTTATATTTCTCATATCATGCATATGGTGTCTTGCATTGCTTAGTTTAGACATAATATGCACAATATTGAATTCCATCTGCTTAGTTTAGAGATCATACATGCGAGTGTCAGCTGCTTAGTATATGAATCAATTATGTCAATTATATCACGCCATCCTGTATACTTAGACAACATGTATGTGAATTATTTCATCCCAACATATTTTACAAAGACATCATATAGTTTTGTCATGTCATTCTGTTTAGATACTCATCATATGTTGAATTATGCCATTATATCCTGTTAAGTTATCCATCATATATCTGAAACTGTGTCATGCTATCCTGTTTAGTTAGGCATCATATATGTGAAATTGTGTCATGCTGTCCTGTTTGGTTAGACAACATATATGTGAATTACCACATCTGTCTATCAAAAAATGTATGTACGTTCAATTTCTTTTCTTGTTTATCAGCCATTTGAATTGGAGGGGGTGATGGCAGTATCTAAGGGAGCAAAAACCCATTCTTCACAAAAGACAGTGCTACCCGTTGATGCAGATAGAACCATGGTTGTACTGGCCCACAAACTAGCCCCACCACACATAACTGAGACTCTTCCAAATTGCACACTTACACCGTTGGGCAGAGAACCAGCTACAACCCATCTAACCCCAACCCCAGCGGATAGTAACCCACTTCTAGTTGACAAAGCACCATGTCCACCACATATTACCCCCACACTAGCAGTTTGTAAAGCAACTACAGTGCCCAAAGCAAGAAGACCACCATAGCGAACCCGAACTCCATGTTTAAAGCAGAAGAGCAACTGTTCTCAGGTCAGATTCCGTAGCTATGGTCCATACTTCTTTGATGTTGCATCACTGTATTTATTCATACCAACAACTTTCGAATTTGATGGATCCAATTGAAACTCCAATGGCGCAACAGGTATGTTTTAAACCTATTTCTTTAACTGGATTGCTGTTCTAACTTCTTGCTCTATGTTGATTTCAGTTTTAGTTGTATAAACAGTTATATTCTCATGTGATGCACAGTACAAGTGTTGCCAATGTTGTGTAGTTTCTCACACTTGTCTATGCTCCTGTGTCTTAAAAATATATGAGTTGAACTATGTCTCTATCTTGATTTGGCAACATAAACTAGAATGATATGGACAATACAGTGACCATAGTACTTAGATATAGGTTTGTTTCATGTTGTTATCCTGTCCACCTTATTACTGAACAGATTTACCAAAATGAGTTACGTATACTACATGCTAAACCTGTGATGTGTCTGCTTGTTTCTCTTATAGTATGCGAATACAATATTGGAGAAGAGCACCCCACTATGCAATGGTAGACAAAGTAATGCAGGGAAGGTTCAAGATAGTGAGACAGCCCTGTTGGCCTCCAAGAAAGGTGATAAAAATGATCTTGTAGACAGTGAGAAAACCCCACAGTCCTGTGTTGATGTAGTATTCGAGTTACTGGCCCATACCGCTGGCACAAGCTCTTCGAACTCGCAGCCTGAATCACTTCGGTTTCTTCAGTCTCAGCTAAAAGATGAAAGACATCAGTCAGCTGTGCTGCGGCAAGAAGCCGAAGGACTGAGGAAGTCCCTACAGAATTCAGATGCATACTTTCTTGTGCAACAACAAGTGCTGGAGGATTTAAGTGCCAAACAAGAGAAAGTTAATAAGCTTGCTAAGCATCTTGCCAGCATTATGGGTACCTAGGATATTGTTTCTTGAGCTCTTCTGAAGTGGTTTCAGTTCTGGACTTGTTTTGCCGCGGCGTTTATTGGCACTGGTCACCAACTTTGACAACCAGTGTATATGATATGCTGCTTTGTTCCCTATATTTGCACTGGTGGCAAACTTTGATGCCCAATGGATGTAATACGTGGAATAGCCGTGATAGCCTAGCGTAAGTTGCTTGCTTATTTATTTCCTTGTTGTCTTGTTTATTTGTTTGCTTGTAGTCAGTGCAGTTCTTTTTCCGCGGTTTGCTAGTGGACGCAATAACCTATTTTTTAAAACCAGGCCACAATAAACATGGGCTACATATTTACTATAGTTACCATGGGCCTCCTACGGGCCGTAGAAACAATGGGCCTTCTACGGGCTGTATGATCGATCGGCCAAACATGGGCCAATAACAGACCACATCATGGGTCGTAAATGGGCTAGATTTGGAATCGTCCGTTCATGGGCTAGCAATAACAGGCTGTCATTAATCGGCTGTATTTGACGACTCTATGAAAGCGGCCCAACGGATTAACCGGCCGCCAACGGGCCGATTGTAACCATGGGCTGAATTTGGCCCACAAGTAGAAAAGGCCAGTAACGAGCTGTAAGTAACCGAATGCTAGAAATGAGCCCAAGAATAAATGGGCCCTAAGAAGGCCGAAAGATAACACGGGTTGGAAACGGCCCAATGGAATAATGGGTCATTAATGGGTATAAAGCGGTACACTGTTCATTGAGGGCCAGATTCACCACAGACCGTTAATGGGTGAAGAGTTACAAATGGCCTTGTATGGGCCGAAAGACATCATGGGCCATACATGGGCTGGAATCATATTGGATGGCCTAGATGAAGCTATTGGGCTTAATTCTGATAGGTCATAACGGCCTGTGAGTTAGCCGTCCGTAAATGGGCTATATATGAACATGCCGTTAATAAGCTTTCTGTGGGCCGGCCTATTACCTTTTGACCAAGTCCAACGGCCCGGCCTTTTCACTAGAATGGGCCTCTGTTGGGCCTTGCCACGTGTTGACGTATCATAGGCGTTTCTTGTCCAATGAATGGATGACATTTGTTCCAACGGTGAGCCAACACGTGTTTCCTCCGGCCAATGAGAATTTTACACGTGGAAAATCCTCGTTGGTCCGGGCTGTTAGCGGGTTATTGGATCCAAAACCGGACCAGATAGCTTAACGGCGAACCGTTACAGTGAATGCCACGTGTCGGTCACCCTTGACGAAAGCACTTCCATGACGCACCATTTATCGTCATGGAAGTGGACACTTCCGTGATGATAATTTTGGTAATGTCATGGAACACTTCTACGACAGACACGTATGAAGTATGACTATCTTGATTTTGTCATAAAATTGTCATGGATGTACATGCATCACAGAAAACGTGACCTACTATGACAGACACGTATCATCACGGATGTGTATTTTTTGTAGTGAACGCTTCCGCTTTTGGTCTACGAGGGTACATGGACACACTCTCCCCCTCTCGTTGCTATGCATCTCCTAGATAGATCTTGCGTGATTGTAGGAAAATTTTGAAATTGCATGCTATGTTCCCCAACAGGTGGCGCCATCATGCATCATGTAGAAACTCTATCGAAGTGGCCAGAATATGAAGAATTTGTGAACGCAGATCCACGACGACAAGAGTATGTGAAGCAGGCTGCTCATGCACACAAAAAGCGGGCTGCCCTGAAGCAATGGGAGATGGCAGTACGAGCTGATTCAGGGTATAGCAGAGTAAAAGGAATAAATTCTCCATCGACAATCCAAGTCAGTGGAGGAAATGGGGCAAAGAAAGTGGCAAGTACAGAAATGAAGATTACCAGAACTCTCGCTCCATGGCCAACTCGTAAGAAAGTCTTAGGTAACTCATTTGAAGTATTCAATGCAATGCCAGTTGGTGTCAAAGTGGTGACAGACAATAGTAGAGAAACCTCCTCAACATCAACGCACTTCAACAGGAAGAAGGCACACAAGACTGTTGTAGAAGGTCCTCGTCGCAGGACACGCAGCCAGAAGGGTTCAGATTATGAAGAGCTTGGGTCAAGCAAGGGAGGGTCCTACAATCCCCTATCAGATAGCACCCCTTGTCCCTTTGAAAATGAGATAGAACTTCACCATGGTGCAGAGCATACAGAGCAAGTCCTAGCGGCGAATGAAACTCGTTCGGTTGAGGAGCAACTAGCCGACCTTACAACTGCACTTCAACGAAAGTAAGATGAGTTGGTAGCCCTTCGTAATCAGATGAGCAATGACCAGAACAAAAGCAATGGAGGGGATGGTGGTGCGAGTGCTAGCAGCCAGCAAGGATGTGCTGGACCTAACCTCGAGGCGATCCAAAGAATGATTGCCGAAGGGGTAAAGTCCTAGTTGATGCAAACTCAATATTCCATGCGGCCAGGGTATGTTAAACCATACCCACCTGATGTAGACATGGTTCCCTTCCCAACTAACTACAGGCAGCCGCAATTCAGCAAGTTTAACGGGAGTGGGTTTACTCATGAACACATAGCCCATTTTCTAGCAGCATGTCAGGACACAGCTCACAACGGAGCACTTCTCCTCAAGCAGTTCATGCAGACATTATTTGGGACTGCCTTCACTTGGTACATCAAGCTTTCTCCTAGTTCCATAAAAACATGGGAGCAGATGCAAAATTCATTTCTCGAGCGATTTTATAACACGTAGAGAACAGTAGGCGTCATTGAGCTAACTCAGACAAAACAGGGGTTCAATGAAAGAGTGGCTGATTTTATAAACAGATGGAGAAATCTAAGCCTTCATTGCCCACAACCCATCACCGAGCCCGAAGCGGTGCACATGTGCACGAATAATCTTCAGTCGGAAGTGGCTGTACAGTTACAAGGGGTGAGACACATCACATTTGAAGAGTTGGTGTCAAAAGCTACAGACATTGAGAATTATATGCACTTGATCCCTCGTCGAACAAAGACAACGTTCAACAAACCGACGAAGAAAGGTGGACAGTGAGAAAAATTTCCGATGAAACCCAAGCCAGCGCAAGCTATGGAAGCAACAATGGTAAGATCTCAGTTTCAGCCTGGAAGAGCACCTATGAGGAACCAAGGACAAAAAGATGAACAAGTTGGTAGAAGGCCAACTCTCAGCGAACGACAAAGCAGGGAGTATTCTTTTCCTATAGAAGAAATCCATGATCTCTTTTGGGGCTTACGAGAGCTAAAACTTATAGAGCTTCCCAAGTCAAAAAGGCCGGAATAGGCCAATATGTTTAATGAGCCAAACTTCCGTCCCTACCACTGCATATTAGGCCATACACTCGATGATTGCTTCATGGTAAAAAATATCATACAGAAAATGATCGATGAGGGGACCATTGATACGGACCTCCTAAAAAACTTAAAGAAAGGAAACAAAGAAGCTGGCTACAGCAAATGTTGCCACTCTTCAAGATAGCTCAGTGAGTTGCGCATCTTCAAATATGAGGCCAACTTATGATGATATGATTTTTACATCATGATATGAATTTACCCCAATTATCTCTTCTGGATTCCTCCAGTACCTCGGTCATAGACCACGTCCTAGGGTCAGCGTAAAAGAGAGGCTCACATTCCCAGTAGCCATGATGGATGGCCCAGCGTACAAGCTTCTCAAGAACCCAAGATTGGAGGGAACAATGGCCAAAACGCCATGCACTACCCCGAGTGATGGAAGAGGTCGCTCCTTTGCGCTTCGTACCAAAGAAATATCAACATTTGGCGAAGCGCATGAAGGTTCACGTGAAGCATAAAAATATATTCCCTCACTTGGTTACATTGCACATGGGCATTATCTTAATGCCACGTGGATTTAGTGCTAATACCATGTAAGGTACAAACATAAAAAAAAATGATAAATGTCAGATAACACATGCAATACCATAATTGCTCCACAAATCTTTGCTTGGTTACACTGCACGCGGGCATTATCTTAGTGCTATGCGGTGTTAGCAGTAATACGAGTAAAAGAGAACTTAATGAAAATAGGTTTACTCCACATCTACATATGCATAGAAAATTCATAAAAAATACATGATAAGGCATATTCGATGTAGCCCACATAGGATTTAAACAAACAAATAATATCATAAGCAAATTTCACTCACGCCAGGCTTGATACTGTCTGGGCTCAGAGCCAACAAGAAATGACATATATCACATGCACCATAAAAAGCACCAAGATTGTGTCAGAAAGCTTCAATCCAATACGCTATATGCAGGCACCATACTAGTGCTATGCAATGATGGTAGTAATGTGATGATGCAAAACTTATTAAAATTGGCATGTCAAGTATATCTGAAAGTGCAACTATCCCTAGGTGGTTTTGGTAATTCATAACAACATATAGCTCATTGAGCTAATGCTATTCCAAGATGATTATTCCAGGAAAGCTCAATGATTGGCATGGCATGGATATGAAAGTGGAACCCTCAAAATGCTAAGGACAATGGATTGGCTCAAGCTCAAAAGCTCAAGACTCTTCATTTCATATTTTAGTGATCCAAGATCACATTGAGTCCATAGGAAAAGCCAATACTATTAAGGAGGGATGAGGTGTTGCTTAATGAGCCTCTTGCTTCATGTGCTTAGTGATATGCTCCAAAACCCTCAACTACTTTCCCATATCCACATATGACCTAAACTCTAAGCCAAACTCGGTCCTACCGATTTTTCCTATCCGGCGCCACCGAGTTTCACTTGTCATTAGCCACTCCCAAAACCCTAGCAATTCGGTTCTACCGATAAGGTTCTCGGTCCCACCGAGATGGGGTTGCAATCTCTCTGTTTCCCTTTCGTAACTTTTCGGTCCCACCGAAAGAGCGAATCGGTCCCACCGAGATTGCAATGCAAACTCAGTGTTTCCCCTTTGTAACTTTTCGGTCTCACCGAGTTCCACTCGGTCCCACCGAAAGAGCAAATCGGTCCCACCGAGTTTGCCTGACCAACTCTCTGGTTAGCTAATTACCAAGCTCGGTCTCACCGAGTTTGTGTAATCGGTCTCACCGAGATTACGTTATGCCCAAACCCTAACCGAATCGGTCCCACCGAGTTGCATGTCAGTCCCACTGAAAATCTCTAACGGTCACTAGGTTTACATTTTCGGTCCGACCGAGTTTATTGATTCGGTCCCACCGAGATTGGAAAACTGTGTGTAACGGTTGGATTTTGTGTGGAGGCTATATATACCCCTCCACCTCCTCCTCATTCGAGGAGAGAGCCATCAGAACACACACACCATTCCAACTCATATGTTCTGAGAGAGAACCACCTACTCATGTGTTGAGACCAAGATATTCCATTCCTACCATATGAATCTTGATCTCTAGCCTTCCCAAGTTGCTTTCCACTCAAATCTTCTTTCCACCAAATCCAAATCCTATGAGAGAGAGTTGAGTGTTGGGGAGACTATCATTTGAAGCACAAGAGCAAGGAGTTCATTACCTACACACCATTTGTTACTTCTTGGAGAGTGGTGTCTCCTAGATTGGCTAGGTGTCACTTGGGAGCCTCCGACAAGATTGTGGAGTTGAACCAAGGAGTTTGTAAGGGCAAGGAGATCGCCTACTTCGTGAAGATCTACCGCTAGTGAGGCAAGTCCTTCGTGGGCGATGGCCATGGTGGGATAGACAAGGTTGCTACTTCGTGGACCCTTTGTGGGTGGTTGCTTCTTCGTGGACCCTTCGTGGGTGGAGCCCTTCGTGGACTCGCGCAACCGTTGCCCTTGGGTGGAGCCCTGTGTGGACTCGCGCAACCGTTACCCTTCGTGGGTTGAAGTCTCCATCAACGTGGATGTAGGATAGCACCACCTATCCGAACCACGGGAAAAACATCCGTGTCTCCAATAGCGTTTGAAATCTCCAAACCCTTCCCTTTATATTCTTGCAAGTTGCATGCTTTACTTTCCGCTGCCAATATACTCTTTGCATGCTTGCTTGAATAGTGTGATGATTACTTGACTTGTCCTAAAATAGCTAAAATCTGCCAAGAACTAAAATTGGGAAAAGGTTAAGTTTTTATTTGGTCAAGTAGTCTAATCACCCCCCTCTAGACATACTTTCGATCCCACAATATCCATGCCACCAACCAAATATATCGTGCAAAATTCCTAAAGGAAAATACATACCCATATCCTATGTGCCAAATGTAGGATAAAATTAGGCCTAGCCAAAATCAATCTCCATTCAGCATGTAAATGAGGTTTAACATGAATTGTTGCATGCTAGGAAAATATATCCCCATACATTACACATGAAATGATGGAGGAGTATTTGCATGAAGCCAAACTTTAAGTTCACCAAGAAGGAGTTCATCGTCGACCACGAGGAGGATTTCTCTTGTAGTATATTTGTAATAGGCATGTGATGTAATCCTATGTAATAGATATGTTGGAATTCTTAATCAAGGGTTTTCTCTTCGGAGATGTAATTAACAGAATTTTTATGTAAATGTAAGTGTTCTGGAAATAAAGTACCTGCAATGTTGATTCTATTTTTTATGCATTTAAATTTCACTCTGTATCAATGACGTGGACGCGTGTCTCATGCCCGCCATTTTCCCATCATCAGAAGGTATTCGAGCGTTGTACAACCGACGAGTAGGCGCTCCAAATCCTCCTTCGAGATGCGGATGCCAATGAGCTCGAGGTGCTTAAGTTTAGGGAGATAGAGCACGCGCAACATCAATCTGGGGGAAAATGCACCGCCTGAATGGAGCACGGCGCAGCATGGGCGCGAGGCGGAGCACGGACGGCGGCAATGAGCAAGGACGTCCAGCATGAAAGCTGAGCTCCTCGAGCCGATCAAGGGCTGGGGATAGGAACCAGTAGTGAAATCTGGGTTCAGTCTTGTTGTGGGTACTGAGCCTGCCGATAGCAAGGTGTTGACTGGCCCAGGGTGTGTGGTGAGGACGTGGGACAATGCGTCCAGGCGTTGCTGCTCCCCGCTGCAGAACTTGTGGTCGACGATGAGGTCCAGGGGGTGGAGTGCCAGAGGGGGTGCCACCGCTGCGAGAGGACAGTGGTCCGCACGCCATATTTGATGGGGAGGTGGGATATGATGGTTACCAACATGTCATCAGGGAGGCTGCTGATGAAGTCTACGTTCGCCGGTGGCTCTTGCGGTTCTGGCTCGACCTGCCCCTGCTTGTTGGCTGGCTCATCCTCCATCTTGCAGCAGGTGGTGATCCTCGGCGGCAGTGCTTGTAGATGAGAACGGAGGACTATTCTACGTACCTTCCGAGGCGGCCGAAACAAAAGTCCAAAACTCGCAATAAATTGCAGCGCTCGCAGCTTGCTTCCCGGTATGGTGAGCTGATACATCTCCAACGTATCTATAATTTTTGATTGTTCCATGCAGTTATATTATCAATCTTGGATGTTTTACAATAATTTTGTAGCCATTTTATATCATTTTTGGTACTAACCTATTGACATAGTGCCAAGTGCTAGTTGCTGTTTTTGCATGTTTTTTACATTGCACAAAATCAATACCAAACGGATTCCAAATGCCACGAAACTTTACGGAGATTTTTTATGGACCAGAAGACACCTAATGGGCCCTGGCTGCGCCTCGGGGGTGCTCCGAGGAGAGCACAGCCCACCAAGGTGCGCCAGGAGGCCTAGGCGTGCCCTGGTGGGTTGTGCCCACCTCGGGTGCCCCCGGACCGCCTCTTTGCTCTATAAATATCCCAATATTCCCAAAATACTAGGGGAGTCGATGAAATATTTATCCAGCCACCACAGAGTCCAGAACCACCAGATCCAATCTAGACACCATCTCGGATGGGGTTCACCACCTCCATTGGTGCCTCTCCGATGATGCGTGAGTAGTTCTTTGTAGACCTTCAGGTCCGTAGTTAGTAGCTAGATGGCTTCCTCTCTCTCGCTGAATTCTCAATACAATGGTCTCTTGGAGATCCATATGATGTAACTCTTTTTGCGGTGTGTTTGTTGGGATCTGATGAACTTTGAGTTTATGATCAGTTATATCTTTTTATATCCATGAAAGTATTTGAGTTTCTTTGATCTCTTTTATGCATGATCTCTTATAGCCCCATATTTCTTCTCTGATATTTGGTTTTTTGGCCAACATGATCTATTTATCTTGCAATGGGAAGAGGTGCTTTGTAGTGGGTTCGATCTTATGGTGCTTGACCCCAGTGACAGAAGGGGAACCGACACATATGTATCGTTGCTACTAAGGATAAAACGATGGGGTCTATCTCTACATAGATAGATCTTGTCTACATCATGTCATCGTTCTTATTGCATTACTCCGTTTCTCCATGAACTTAATACACTAGATGCATACTGGATAGGGGTCGATGTGTGGAGTAATAGTAGTAGATGCAGGCAGGAGTCGGTTTACTAATCTTGGACGTGATGCCTATATAATGCTCATTGCCTGCATATCATCATGATTATTTGAAGTTCTATCAATTTCCCAACAGTAATTTGTTCACCCACTGTTGGCTATTTTTCTTGAGAGAAGCCACTAGTGAAACCTACGCCCCCCGGGTCTCTTTCTCATATATTTGCCTTTGCGATCTACTTTTCCTTTGCATTTATTTTCAGATCTATTAACCAAAAATACAAAAATACTTTGCTGCACTTTATTTTATTTGCGATCTATTTATTCAATCTATTACAACTTTCTCCCATCCATGCACCAATTTCTGGCGCCGTTACCCGAAAGGGATTGACAACCCCTTTAACACGTCGGGTTGCGAGTGGTTGTTACTTGTGTGCTGGGGATGTTTACATTGTGTTGCTTGGTTCTCCTACTGGTTCGATAACCTTGGTTTCATCACTGAGGGAAATACCTACCGTTGTTGTGCTGCATCATCCCTTCCTCTTTGGGGAAATACCAATGTAGTCCTAGCCAACATCGAAAGGAATTTCTGGCACTGTTGCCGGGGAGGATCTTCAACATATACCAGGTTCCTAATCAGAAATCTCATCGCTTCGTAATTTACATTATTTGCCATTTGCCTCTCGTTTTCCTCTCCCCCACTTCACAAAAATTTTCCGTTTTATTCGCATTATAAAGAATCCCAGGGCTAAAAATTTGGTCACCCTTGTCCTTATGAATGAATTTGATTACATAATACGGGAAGCTAAGGAAATATTTGATTTTTATGGTATGAATCGTGAAAAGCATGTGATAGATGAAATTATTTACAATAGTGACTATGCTTTAAGACATTTGCTTGGGGATAATAAAATCTTTGATGCGAATCTTAAAAAGGAAGTCCCCGTTTTAGATATAATCCAACAGGTTTTCAATAATGTTAATGAACATTACTTTTGGATTGTTGTTGGGAATCAAAAAGGTCATGATGAACACCAACTTAGGAACACTAAGATTTCTATGGATAATATGTTTTATGTTGTGTTTACAAAACCCCATGATGAAAACACCTCAAAGAAAGTTAAGAAGAAGGATGACAAAACTTAGATCCTTGCTTTATGCCTAGCTAAGGGCATAAAACTATAGCGCTCGTTGGGAGGCAACCCAATGAATAAAAAAATATTTTTGCTTTTTGCTTCCTGTTTTTGAGTGTTAGAAGAATTACGCCACTGTTGTGTTTTTTGTGTTTTAATTAGTGTTTGTGCCAAGTAAAGCCTTTAGGATCTTCTTGGGTGATAGTTGTTTGATCTTGCTGAAAAAACAGAAACTTTTGCGCTCGTGATGATAATTTTAGTTTTTAACCAGAGAGCGATAAAATACCCATTCCTTTTGCAGTAGATCAATATAAAAATTGTTCAGGTCTTCCTAATTTGTCAGAATTTTTGGAGTTACAGAAGTATTCGAAGCACCCTGATTACTACAGACTGTTCTGTTTTGACAGATTCTGTTTTCCTTGCGTTGTGTGCTTGTTTTGATGGCTCTATGGTTTTCTTTGATGAGTTTTTGCCATAGAAAAGTCAGAATACAGTATATATAATGCAAAAACAAAATATGAATAGTTTTTATACAATACTTATAGTAGTGATTTATTTTCTTATACTAACAAATCTCATGAAGGTATTGTTTAGTTTTGTGTGATTGAAGTTTTCAAGTTTTGGGTTATCTTACGATGATGAAGGAATAAATAGTAAGAAGAGCCTAAGCTTGGGGATGCCCCGGCATCCCCACTATTATCCAAAAGAGATCAAGCAACTAAGCTTGGGGATTCCCCCGAGTGGCATCCCCTCTTTCTTCTAACGACCATCGGTATGTTACTCGAAGCTATATTTTTATTCGT
Source organism: Triticum urartu (assembly GCF_056163025.1). Taxonomy (NCBI): domain Eukaryota; kingdom Viridiplantae; phylum Streptophyta; class Magnoliopsida; order Poales; family Poaceae; genus Triticum; species Triticum urartu. The sequence goes on along the minus strand of NC_141874.1, from coordinate 172,987,208 downwards.
CACATACTATGTGTTTTTCTTGGAGCGTCTTGTATGATATGAGTCTTTGCTTGTTTTATTTTGTGTTTTAAGTCTTGGTTCCTTTCTGGACACACCTATTTGAGAGAGCCAAAATTATGCCATGACTTGTTAGAATTGCTCTCTATGCTTCACTTAAATTTTTTATGAGCTATGGACTTACTCTAGTGCTTCACTTATATCTTTTTAGCACGGTGTGCTTTAGTATTTTTGAAGAAATGCTCTCTTGCATCACTTAGATTTATTTGAGAGTTAGTAAAATTTTGAAGAATTCTCTCTTGCTTCACTTAAATTAATTTGAGAGAAAGAAAGAATTATGCTCATGGTCTTCACTTATATTTGTTTGATCTTTTCAAAAGCAACATATGAAAATTAGTTCCAAAGTGATAGATATCCAAGAAGGATATAACAAAAACTTTCATGAAGATCATTGGACAAAATAAACTTGATTCTTAGTAATAGTTTTGAGATATGATGATGTGATATGTGAGTTATGTTAATGAGTAATTATGCTTTAGTAAGAATATTGGTGTTAAGGTTTGTGATTCCCTATGCAAGCAAGAAAGTCAATAATTATGCAATGAAGTTATATCCTACTTGTGGTGCATTATTGGGTGTTAATTATGCTTAATGCTCGCTTATGAGATTATTCGTTTCTTGGTTGGTCGCTTCTCAATCTTTTGCTAGCCTTCATTTTGCACTAAGTATGATCTCCACTTGTGCATCCAAAAACCTTTAAACCAGTTTTGCCACATGAGTCCACTATATCTACCTATATGCAGTATTCTTTTGCCGTTCTAAGCAAATTTGTATGTGCCATCTCTAATTTTGAAAATAAACTTCTCTTTTGTGTGTTCGTTCCGCTCGCGAAACGGTGAGGGGTGGCTAATATTTTCCATGCTAGATGTGTTATTCTCACGATGAGTGTTTATTCACTTGTCATTGCATGAGAGTAGGGCAAAGGTATTAGGGATGCCCAGTCCCGAAATAAAAAATTAATTTACTTTATGTTGTCAAATAATAAATTCCTTGGAAAGTGTTGGTATGGAGGGCAACCGTGGACACAGCTAGCCATGGAAAGTGAAAGTATGGTTGAAAAAGAAATAAACTTTATTTTTCTGTTTGGGAACTGCCTATGATATATCTAGCATGGAAAGTGTTGGGGACTCTAAGTCGTTTTCGTTGGTGGGAAGGATACACCTCCCAAAATGTTTTTATCTCTAAATTTTTCGCTTTGAGCTCTGGCACCTCTACAAATCCCTACTTCCCTCTGTGAAGGGCCTTTCTTTTACTTTATGCAATTTTTATTTTTGAATTTGAGTCTCCATCTTCTCTTATAAAAGCACCAACTAGGAGGCAATATGATCGTACTTGAGTATTGGGCGTAGTTAATATGCGATTGTGTTTCATGAATGGATCAATGGTTGAGCATGATGGGCTAGGGATAACTTATTTTAGCATTGATATTTTGAAAGACATGGTTGCTTGTTAATATGCTTGAGTATTTAAATTATCATGTCAAAAGTAGACTATTGCTTTGAATCACATAAAAGTCCAAATGTCCATGATATAAAGAAAAGAATATGATATGACATGATAGGTAGCATTTCACATCAAAAAATCTATTTTTATCACTTACCTACTCGAGGATGAGTAGGAGTTAAGCTTGGGAATGCTGATACGTCTCCAACATATCTATAATTTTTGATTGTTCCATGCTGTTATATTATCAATCTTGGATGCTTTATAATCATTTTGTAGTCATTTTATATCAGTTTTTGGTACTAACCTATTGACATAGTGCCAAGTGCCAGTTGCTGTTTTTTGCATGTTTTTTACATCATAGAAAATCAATACCAAACGGAGTCCAAGTGCCACGAAACTTTACATAGATTTTTGATGGACCAGAAGACACCTAATGGGCCCTGGCTACTCCTGGGGGGGTGCTCCAAGGAGAGCACAACCCACCAGGGCGCGCTAGGAGGCCCAGGCGCGCCCTGGTGGGTTGTGCCCACCTCGGGTACCCCCAAACTTCCTCTTTGCTCTATAAATACCCCAATATTCCCAAAACCATAGGGGAGTCGATGAAATATTGATCTAGCCACCGCAGAGTCCAGAACCACCAGATCCAATCTAGACACCATCTCGGATGGGGTTCACCACCTCCATTGGTGCCTCTCCGATGATGCGTGAGTAGTTCTTTCTAAACCTTCGGGTCTGTAGTTAGTAGCTAGATGGCTTCCTCTCTCTCACTGTATTCTCAATATAATGGTCTCTTGGAGATCCGTATGGTGTAACTCTTTTTGCGGTGTGTTTGTTGGCATCTAATGAACTTTGAGTTTATGATCAGTTATATCTTTTTATATCCATGAAAGTATTTTAGTTTCTTTGACATCTTTTATGCATGATCTCTTATAGCCTCGTATTTATTCTCCGTTATTTGGGTTTTGTTTGGCCAACTTGATCTATTTATCTTGCAATGGAAGAGGTGCTTTGTAGTGGGTTCGATCTTACGATGCTTGATCCCAATGACAAAAGGGGAACCGACACGTATGTATCGTTTCTACTAAGGATAAAACGATGGGATCTATCTCTACATAGATAGATCTTGTCTACATCATGTCATCATTCTTATTACATTACTCTGTTTCTCCATGAACTTAATACACTATATGCATACTGGATAGGGGTCAATGTGTGGAGTAATAGTAGTAGATGCAGGCAGGAGTCGGTTTACTAATCTTGGACGCGATGCCTATATAATGATCATTGCCTGCATATCATCATGATTATTTGAAGTTTTATTAATTTCCCAACAGTAATTTGTTCACCCACTGTTGGCTATTTTTCTTGAGAGAAGCCACTAGTGAAACCTACGCCCTCCGGGTCTCTTTCTCATATATTTGCCTTTGCGATCTACTTTTCCTTTGCATTTATTTCCAGATCTATTTTAAACCAAAAATACAAAAATACTTTGCTGCACTTTATTTTATTTGTGATCTATTTATTCAATCTATTACAACTTTCTCCCGTCCACGCACCAATTTCTGGCGCCGTTACCCGAAAGGGATTGGCAACCCTTTAACACGTCGGGTTGCGAGTGGTTGTTACTTGTGTGTAGGGGTTGTTTACGTTGTGTTGCTTGGTTCTCCTACTGGTTCGATAACCTTGGTTTCATCACTGAGGGAAATACCTACTGTCGCTGTGCTGCATCATCCCTTCCTCTTTGGGGAAGTACCAACGTAGTCCTAGCCGACATCATGAGTGTGCACGGTGGACTGCTCATAGTTGTCCCGTCTAATCAAATAGCTGCCCACCTGTGACGCCCCCGATTTGACCGTACATCAATCATGCACACAAATGTGTACGACCAAGATCAGGGACTCACGAGAAGATATCACAACACAACTCTAGACACAAATTAAAATAATACAAGCTTTATATTACAAGCCAGGGGCCTCGAGGGCTCGAATACAAATGCTCGAAGACACAAGAGTCAGGGAAAGCAATAATATCTGAGTACAGACATAAGTTAAACAAGTTTGCCTTAAGAAGGCTATCACAAAAGTAGCAATGATCGAGAAGGCAAGGCCTCCTACCTGGGACCTCCTAACTACTCCTTGAAGCCGAACTCCACGTAGAAAAATCCTAGGGATCCTCTAGCTCCTGGACTCCAACATCTGGTTGCGACATCCGAGAAGAAAAGGAAAGGGGGAAAAGGGGAAAAGGGGGAGCAAAGAAACCATGAGTACTCATCCAAAGTACTCGCAAGCAAGGATCTACACCACATATGCATCGGTATCAATGAAATGGATAGTATATGTGGATTGAACTGCAGAATGCCAGAATAAGAGGGGGATAGCTAGCCCTATCGAAGACTACGCTTCTGGCCACCTCCATCTTGAAGCATGTAGAAGAGAGTAGCTGGTAAGTTCACCAAGTATCATCATATATCATAATCCTACCCGGTGATCCTCTCCTCGTCACCCTGTGAGAGAGCAATCACCGGGTTGTATCTGGCACTTGGAAGGGTGTGTTTTATTAAGTATTTGACTCTATTTGTCATAAGGTCGAGGTACAACTCTGGGTCGTCCTTTTACCAAGGGACATGGCTATTCGAATAGATAAACTTTCCTGCAGGGGTGCACCACATTACCCAACACGCTCGATCCCTCTAGCCGGGCACACTTTCCTGGGTCATACCCGGCCTCGGAAGATCAACATGTCACAGCCCTACCTAGGCACAACAGAGAGGTCAGCACGCCGGTCTAAATCCTATGCGCGCAGGGGTCTGGGCCAATCGCCCATTGCACACCTCCACATTGCGTACGCGGCCAATAAGCAGACCTAGCCTCCCTAATACAAGAGCAGGCGTTCCAGTACAATTGGGCACGCGTCTCTCAGTCGCTGACGTCAAGATGGCTTCGGCTGATACCATGACTTTGTGTGCCCATAACTGTTCCCGCGAAGTTGGTTAGTGTGTATAGGCCAGTGGCGAAACTCAAATCAAATACCACAAGATCTCGTTAAGCGTGTTATTTTAAAGTAACCGCGGACGCCGACTAGGGCGAGGCCCACCTCTCACCTAGGTGGTCTCAACCTGCCCTGTCGCTCCGCCACAAAGATCCACCCAGAGGGTCGTCGGGACAAATGTCCTTTCAGCCCCCAAACCATGAATCACTCACGGGTACTCTACGAGCCGACCCGACTTTAGTCACCACATGTATCATATATTATGTATATAAGTAATATACCCGCGATCACCTCCCGAGTGATCACGACCCGATAGTGTAGCATGGCAGACGGACTAGAATGTAGGGCCACTGATGGGCTACTAGCATCCTATACTAAGGATTTAGGATTACAGGTAAAAGGTAACAACAGTAGTAGCAACGACAGGCTATGCAGCAGAATAGGATTAACCAAAAGCAGTAACATGCTACACTACTCTAATGCAAGCAGTAGAGAGAGGAATTGGCGATATCGGGTTGATCAAGGGGGGGGGGGTGCTTGCCTGGTTGCTCTAGCAAGAAGGAGGGGTCGTCAACACCGTAGTCGTACTGGGGTCTCGGTGTCTAACGAGAGAAGAGTGGAAAGAAACAATAAATATAATGCAAACATATGCATGACGATGCATGCCATGACAATGAGCACTGCTAGGTGTGCCCTAACGCAGATGTAGGTGATACCGACAAATGGGGGAAACATCCAGGAAAGTATTCTCGGTGTTTGGCATTTTCAGACAGATGAAACGGGGGGACAGTTCCATGTTTGCTATGCCAGGGACGTCTGGTGGACGTACAGACTGCGTATTCGGATTCGTCTCATCGTTCTGAGCAATTTTCATGTTCAAAGTATTTTCATCCGACTTACGGATTATCTTGTGTTATTTTTCAAAGTTTTAACCAATTTCTGAAAATAACAGATTTAATTTAATTCAAAAATGTTTATGACGTCATCATGATGACATCACGACGTCATCAGTCAAAGTTGGTCGTTGACCACTCAACTGACGGGTGTGTCCCATCTGTCAATGACTGTTAGCTAATTAACAATCGTTAGTTTTATTAGCAAGTTAATTAGGTTTAATTAGTTAACCAACATAATTAATTAAGTTAATTAATTTTCTTATTTATTTATTTTCTATTTTTTTAAACGTTCTCAGGGGCGGGCCCCACTTGTCATATGCACAGGGGCGCTTAGTGGGCGTGCGGGGCGTCGCCCGTGCGGGCGCTGCGGGCAACGAGCAGCGGGCGAAGGGGGCGGGCGTGCGGCCTGGCTCCGGCGGCCATGGCCGCGCCCGTAGCGGGGCGGCACGTCGAGGCAGTGCAGATGGAGTAGCGGCAGGGCCGCCGCGGGGCGGAAGCGGGGAGATGGCGCGGGCAGACGATGGAGGCAATAGGGGAGGCTACGATGGTGTGGGCCACGACAGGTGTGAGCGCTCCTGGGAGGAGGCCGCGGCTTCAGGGCGGCAGCGGGTGCTCAGCGGTGAGGCAACGGCGGCGCGGCGCCAGGGCATGGGGCGTTGACTGAGCGGGGACAGAGGTCGGGTCGGTCAAAGCGCGGGGCGCGCATGGGGCGGAGCTAGCAGCGGCGCGGCAATAGAACAGCAGAGTAGCATCGGCTTGAGCAGCAAAGCAGCAGCAGAGCAGAAGTGAGCGGGTAGCAACAGTAGCAGTGCACGGGGCACGGCCCGGGCGCGCGTGGGGACGCAGCACGCGCCGGCGGGCGCGGCTAGGAGCTCGTGACGAGCGCGGCCAAGCGAGGCAGGGGGAGGCAGCGGGTTAGCGTGGGGCTTCGGCGTCGGCAGCGACTGGAGTCGGGCGAACTTGGACCTAGGGCTAGGGGGTACTAGGAGGGGTCCTGGGGGTCGCGTTGAGCTCCGGTGAGGCCCGGAAGCTCGAGACACTGCTCGGGCGCGAACTCGGAGGCCAGTGGCCGCGACAGCGAGGCAAGCGACGGCGGTGAGGTTCGGCTACGGTGGCTCGGGCGTCTTGGGGCGATTAGGAGGGGAGGGGAGGAGCGCAATCGGTGCGACGACTCACAGTGGGGGTCGAGGAGCAGCTTGGGGAGGCCGGGGAGGTCGCGGTGGCGCAGATCAATGGCGACGCAGAGGCGGAGCTCGACGAAGGGGATCAGCAAGGGCGGCGTCGATGTGGCATTCTGGTGCCATCCAGCAGGAGCAGGCGTCATGGTAGACAGTGGCGGTCCCCGTGGACAGCTTGGAATGGCGGAAGGTGGCCGGTGACCACGCCAACAACGAGGCGCGGCGACTGGTGCGTTCGGGCGAGCGAGATCTGAGAGGAAGAGGGCGAGGGAGAGAGTGAGGGTTTGAGCTAGGGTTTGTCAGCGGAGAGAGAGGGCGTCGAGGGCGTCCTTATCCCCGCCTTGGAGTCACGGATGCTCGACGCATGCGCATCGGGCGCCATGTGCGGAGGTCCATCTTCCATGGCGCTAGGTTGAAGGAGATGGCCTAAGTGGGCCAGGGCGGGCACTGTTGCCAGCAGGCCTAAGTGCACAGTGCTCGGTGACCTTTTCTTCTTTTTTATAAAAAAATTATTTTCTGTTTTCATATTTCCACTGTTGTTTTGCATTTATTTGTAATAGCAAATGATTTTTGTTTGAGTTGAAACTTGGAACAAAAATATTTGGCAATAATGTGAAGCTGCACAAAAAGTTCTAGAACATTTGGAGTTATTTTAATCATTTTTTAAATGGAAAAGGTCTAGTATTTTGCTGTTGAACCACTTTATAATTTCCTAGGGATTAATTGGTGGGTCAAATTATGTTGGGTTCAACAAGGAAAAGATCAAGGGAATTTATAGGATATTTTGAGTCAAATTATGTTGGGTTCAACAAGGAAAAGATCAAGGGAATTTATAGTATATTCTGAACACTTTAATTTTATTGTTTGAAGAAATAAATTATATGACTTATTTTAAACTTGAAACTAGCTTTGATTTTTGTCAAGTGACAATTCGGTTTAGTTAAACCTGATGACATGGCATCATTACCGGGGATTACTGTAGCTTAATTATCCGGGTGTTACAATTCTCCTCCACTACAAGAAATCTCGTCCCGAGATTTAAGAGGGGAAGTAAAGGGGGAAGGTTCTGGTTACAAAAGTCTAGCGAGGGTTCCCGGTCTTGGTTACTCTTCTCGAAGAGGTCGATCCATTACATTGGTGTCTTCATTTCTCTGCTTTAGATCATCATGATGAAGTCGTCATCTTTTCTTCGGAGTCTTCATCGTACGTACGAAGGACAAGGGGTAACTTCGAAAGAACGGACCTCTGCAAGGTTGGCTATCTCGTCGATAACATCGGGGAAGGTGGCGGAAAGTTACTTTCGAGTTGAAACTTCAAAAAATATCAAGAGAAAAGTAAGGAGGTATCATGGGAAGTTTTGAGCGGGCGTCAATCGTTCGATGCCTGAAACAGGGTGTGAAAGGGGTTCAAAGCAACGAGAATAAGTATTGTGTCTGATACGAGAATTGATGATCTTTCAGAAGGTGGCTCGTGAATTACATACGACTCCATGGGATAGGAATAACCTTGGGAACAGGGGGTGCGTAGGAGAGTCAGGTTTTGATCCTGTGGAACTATGGCTTATGGGCCCACCATGTGGGTTAAAAGTAGGAAGGGCGGTGACGTCTTACACGATCATGTAAGCAAGGCATGTCGGAGGATAGCCAGTTAGTTATGTGGGCAACAACATCGGTACCAAGGGTGAGGGATGAAGAGAACCATTTTCCTGCTCATTGAACGAGGCGAACCAATAGGCAAAGTTCTCGTCCATCGGTGGTTACCGAAATGTCATCAACAATAGTAACATGTTTTTACTGACAGAGTTGTACATCGAGGTGCTTACAAAAGCAGTGACTTATTACTGCTTAGATCATATAAACCTCAAGAAGGTTAAACAAAACAATGGAACAGAAAATGTGATTATCAGATTAAACAAAACAATGGAAAGGAAAAATGTGTTTAAACACACAATTCAGGGGTATATCCTTCCCAAGGACAAGCATAGCATGATATCCATGACAGGTTATAATTGTAGAAAACCCTTTAAGAAAGGGGAGAGAAATTTCATGACATTACCCATACAATGATGTTTGGATAATTTGATAAAGAAAATTTAGCATTGTGCTTCAAATGTTCTTATTGAAAATCAGAGTACCAAAGACATGCTTCGAGATAGCACCTACATGGTCTTCAAGCAAAGGTCAGACTTTGGATACACAAAGGATCCATCAGGAACAACTTATAGAATAAGTCTTACAATTTCCTTATGGAAGAATGGCTAACCTTGCCAAAAAGGAATAACTATAACAATAGGTCCTCCGGCCAGGTGTGCTAGGCATGACATCACCTTACCGGGTCATATAAAGACCATCATATCTGACCGAGGTTCAAATCTGATTGGTGTCAGGATACCTCAGACTCGTGATGCCTGAGAAGAAGAGGTGCAACACAATTGACAGGATGACATTGTAAGATTCTCAAGAAATGAACTATGAAAGCGAGTTCAAAAACAAGAGTTCATTATTAAGCCAAGGAGAGGATGAGGAGGTGGCTGGTGGACTCAGCGATAATTCATCAAAATTTCCAAAAGGATGGATTTCCACAATTATGTGAACAAGGAGATAACATTTGTTAGATCAAATGATACAATGAAGTATGCTCGAGGAAAACATACACAATTAAACATTGGTTGAAAGGTGCACCCGAAATATGGGCTCATGTAGCATGATCAATGTTAGAATGGTGATTTGATAACCAATACACAAAGTATGAAACTGTTGTTCATTAACTTACAAGCAATAGGGTTGATAGAAGTTTTGAATTTTACACATCACAGTCCATTTGTCGGTATTCCGGTGAGAAACAACATGGGGACCAAAAATGAATGTAGATGGTGAGAAGTATTACTATATCAAGAATTTTCAGGAGGTGGTGAAATTCCCATGACAATATTGACATAAAATATGGTAATACTCCAAGGTAAAGTAGAACAAATGCTGGATAGCAAGGATCTCAAGGTATAACACAAAACACGAACAAGTCTGTGTTGAACGGAAGGCAATAAAGTGGTCGATGATAACACAAATCATCAAGGGCAAGGATGGTATTTCTCATCATGAATTCAATTGATATCCCGGAAGAGCTCAGAATGCTGATGATGATCATGACACATTTGTCAAGAGATATCACGAAGATGTAATCGATCGGCGATGGCATCAAGTCAAAGGAATGATGAAGTGAATGGCTATTGGAACCATGGGTACGACACAAACTCGAAATCAAGTTTGTTGTTCAAGGATAAATGATATGATGAGGAAAATCGACATAAGATTAGCTCACCATCAAAATGTGTGCTCTGGGAAGAAGGACCAGGTAGCACAATTAAAATCCGCACGGTAATGATATAGTCGATCAGGCTAGGAATGACTTGAAGGATTATTAATCTCATAAGCAATGAAAATTACTTAGGGTTATCGAACCAGAATGCGGAATCGGTTCACATATCGGTGTTCTCGGTTGACGACAACCCATAACCCAGGAAAATTGGAATCAGTGAGAAATAACAGTTGATGAACCCATAAGAAGTTATGCGGTTCCATGATATTCTCAAGATATCATAGTGTAATACTCGATGATAGATCAAAGTAAAGGTTGGACAGGTGCAATGATCTGCAGAAGACAAGTTCTTCAACTTTTCTGAGAAATGGTATTAAGGAGAAAATATGGTCGGAACCACGATTGCAAAGGGATAAATTCACAGCCACGAGATGATACTTTATCCAGGGGTAATTGTTTTTACAAGAAGCTTCCATGATAAGATCTGCATGGTGTCCATGGGCATGAACACAAACGTTCAAGGTCGACTCCCACTTCGGGTGCACCTTCCAACCAATGTTTAATTGTGTATATTTTATCTCATACACAATTAAAAGTCTTCTGAATGATTATTTGAAGTTCTATCAATTGCCCAACAGTAATTTTTCACCCACCGTTGGCTATTTTTCTCGAGAGAAGCCACTAGTGAAACCTACGGTCCCCGGGTCTCTTTCTCATATATTTACCTTTGTGATATACTTTTCCTTGCATTTATTTTCATATCTATTAAACCAAAAATACACAAATACTTTGCTGCACTTTATTTTATTTGCAATCTATTTGTTCAATCTATTACAACTTTCTCCCGTCCATGCACTAATTTCTGGCGCCATTACCCGAAAGGGATTGACAACCCCTTTAACATGTCAGGTTGCGAGTGGTTGTTACTTGTGTGCAGGGCATGTTTACATTGTGTTGCTTGGTTCTCCTACTGGTTCGATAACCTTGGTTTCATCACTGAGAGAAATACCTACCATCATTGTGCTGTATCATCCCTTCCTCTTTGGGGAAATACCAACGTAGTCCTAGCCGACATCATGAGCTTGCACGGTGGACTGCTCACAATCGCTCCGTCTAATCAAACAGTTGCCTGCGGTAGTAAATGGTTAGTTGAACGCCCACGATTGGACTAATACGACCGTTTGTGATAATAACATGGTGGCGATTTGTTAAAAATGCCTAGGAAAATCAATGTATAAAAAGGTGAAATGAACCCCGAATAATTTCATATGTTTAGCATAGTTAAATGTTGCCTCTGTAAAAAAATCAAGGCGGGAAGATACAGTGTATGACATTTCGCACACAGATTATGTGACCAAGTTTCCTCTAGGAACCATGAGGCTTCTTTATAGAAGCTTCGGTTTGTATGAAAGAAAATATGGGTCAAAGCCAAGTTGAAAAGGGCAACAATATCTAACCCCAACTTATAGAAGCTACAAAAGCATGATGATTAATTGTTCATCTGGTTTACAAAAAATCCAGATTGAACAGGACAATAACAACTAACTCAACCATAGTTTTCAGCAGTCACAATCAAATGGATTGGTCTGACCCATAAAATCAAAATCCTGGGCCAGAAAAACTACTGGTACATGAAGACAAGTTGTTGTAAATAGAAGTCGAGCACGTTCAGAAGCCTTTTTGTCCACCCAAAACTTCTTTTTATACTATTCAACGTGTCCATCCGTGAGAAAGTTTTTGTTAAAAATCTTAATCCTCATGGACAATAGTACTCTCGGATTCAACAGGAAGAATGTGACAAAGTTAGTGTTTGCATGGTTGGATGCATATCCTTCCAGCGTTATTGTCCTCAAACGAATATCATGAGAACTGAGAAAATCCCGGTGCTTCTTATGCCACCGATTGGTTATACCTTTTTGTCCATGTCCTTTAGCCTAAATAGACATGAAGACTAAATACAATTAATCTCTAAAAAAATAGTACATCTGAACGGTTAGTTCTAGTAAAGTATATCAATATGCTTGATATCATCACCTCTATATACAAATTATCCAGACATGGAAAGCATCGCAGCAAGCCGATAATCATGTTCAGACCAGAACACCACACACTGATATGTAAGGTCTTGACAGAATCCAGCACCATTGATAGGGTACACATGGAAAAACTCTTTATTGAGCATAGAACATAATATTACTACCGAAAGCATACCCCAAGATTATATAAAACTTATGCACACAAATGAAAAATGCAGCTTATGATTACAGAAGTGTTGATGATATAAAACTTACGCACACAAATGAAAAATGCAGCTTATGATTACAAAAGTGTTGATGGTAATATACAATACCTGAATAAGTGTGGAGCCAACAACCATCTTGTAACCTTCAAACGGATCAAGAATTACACCCAATGTCTCCAGTTTAGGCGCATAGACCACAGTTATTTGCGAAGGTGCATAACGATAATCAAGGAGCGACCTAGTGAAGGGGCGTCTTTCATGATGAGCTCCTCTCCTTTAAAGCAAATTCCAATGCTTACAAGGTGAGGTGACTTTATTTGGAGACAACGGATATAGATTTCTTTTCCAAAAACATGTAGCAAGCGCTCTAGGGCAGGGCAGCAGGAGTGGATGATGTTGTGCAGTGAGGCCTCCGACGGATCGACCACCATAAGTGCGAGTTTTTTAACAGTGGGAGTTGAAGCATTTGTACCAGATTGTCTGGTAGATGATATCGGGCTAGGGTGGCGGTGTGGAGAGAGAGGAGGAAAACCATGAGATGGACATTGGTGGTGAGGGCACAGCTGCAATGCTTGGTGGAAAACTATTTTCATAGTAATGGTAGAACTCAAGATGTTGGAGTTTTTCAAATTGACGGGATGTTAGACAGACATCCACCATGCATGGTATGTGCAGTAGGTAGCATGTCGGGATACATAGGCGTTGAACAGAGCCCTGGTGGGAGGAGATGATGGCTTCATGGAGTTCAAAATCATCAACGACAGATAGCTGACGACAGTCGAGATTAAGGGGCGCGACGCGTCACTGAGTGCGCCACCGAGATGCGAGGACCTGTGTGCGGCAACCATCCTTGGTGGGGAGAAGGAAGATGATCTCCCCAAGGATGGCGTCTGGGAGATCGCTGATGCAGTTTTCCCGATATTCTACAGGTTCCTCGGATCCAGGGGGTGTGGCCGCTTCTGCCTGCGCTGCCGGGTGCATGATCTACAACCGGTGGCACCACTGGCTGGAGCCTCATCTGTGTACATAGCAATCTGAAAAATAAAGGCAGAAACATACATGTAGGACATTCAAAATCAATTCTTAAGATCTGGAAGAAAAAAAGGCACAAACATATATGTAGGACATTCAAAATCAATTCTCAAGATCTGGCTACGAATTATTAGCACACACGCTAACCCTAGTCGGATTATTAGCAAAAGATCATTTATACAGAACAAACAATTAATCACTAACCATAGATACCATTCAAACAATCAATACACTACACGGATCTAACGAATCTTACTCAGATTTCATGGACTGGGTGAACATCTCAGGATTTATATTCCCAACAAATGGGAGGGCTAACCGGTTTTCCGTCAGAGTCGGAGTAGCTGTGGACCTCCGCCTCTGGCTGGGGAGGCACAATGACGGCGACGAAGTCAATGTCATACTGCTGCCCGCGCGAGACCTCGTCGACGGCGACAATAACCTATGCACCTAGCTTCATGTGTTGCGCAGGTGCTTCACCAGCCCCGGCGTCGCCACTCCCACTGATGGTGTGTTTTGGCAAAATCCTAATACACTCCATGCGGCGGTGACAACTATGGACGGTGTGTGTGATATGTCTCCAACGTATCTATAATTTTTGATTGTTCCATGCTATTATATTATCTGATTTGGATGTTTTATATGCATTAATATGCTATTTTATATTACTTTTGGGACTAACCTATTAACCTAGAGCCCAGTGCCAGTTCTTGTCTTCTCCCTATTTTTGAGTTTCGCAGAAAAGGAATACCAAACGGAGTCCAAATGGAATAAAACCTTCATGGTGATTTTTCTTGGACAAGAAGAAAACCAAGAGACTTGGAGATGAAGTCGGAGGAGCCACGAGGCGGCCACAAGGACGGAGGGTGCGGCCAGGGGGGTAGGGCGCGCCCCCACCCTTGTGCGCCCCTCGTGCACCTCCTGACCTAATTATTTCGCGTATATATTCCCGTATATCCCCAAACCACCATAGGCATCCATGGAAACAGTTCTTCATAACCGCAACCTTATGTACCCGTGTGATCCCATCTAGGGACCTTTTTCGGCACCCTGCTGGAGGGGGATTCGATCATGGAGGGCTTCTACATCAACTCTATTGCCCTTTCGATGAAGCATGAGTAGTTTACCTCAGACCTACGGGTCCATAGCTAGTATCTAGATGGCTTCTTCTATCTCTCTCTTTGATTATCAATACAATGTTCTCCTTGATGTTCTTGGAGATCTATTTGATGTAATACTTTTTTGTGGTGTGTTTGCCGAGATCCGATGAATTGTGGATTTATGATCAGCTTATCTATGAATACTATTTGAATCTCCTCTGAATTCTTTTATGCATGATTTGATATCTTTGTAATTCTCTTCGAACTATCGGTTTTGTTTGGCCCACTAGATTGGTTTTTCTTGCAATGGGAGAAGTGCTTAGCTTTGGGTTCAATCTTGTGATGTCCTTTCCCAGTGACAGTAGGGGCAGCAAGGCACGTACTGTATTGTTGCCATCGAGGATAAAAAGATGGTGTTTTCTTCATATTGCTTGAGTAAATTCCTCTACATCATGTCATATTACTTAATGCATTACTCTGATCTTTATGAACTTAATACTCTAGATGCATGCTAGATAGCGGTTGATGTGTGGAGTAATAGTAGTAGATGCAGAATCGTTTCGGTCTACTTGACACAAATGTGATACCTATATTCATGATCATTGCCTTAGATATCGTTATAACTTTGTGCTTTTCTATCAATTGCTCGGCAGTAATTTGTTCACCCACCGTATTATTTGCTATCTTGAGGGAAGCCTCTAGTGAAACCTATGGCCCCCGGGTCTATTTTCCATCATATAAGTTTCTATTTTCCATCATATAAGTTTCCGATTTACTATTTTTGCAATCTTTTACTTCCCGATCTATAAACCAAAAGTACCAAAAATATTTACTTTACCATTTATCTATCTCTATTAGATCTCACTTTTGCAAGTGACCGTGAAGGGATTGACAACCCCTTTATTGCGTTGGGTGCAAGTTGTTTGATTGTTTGTGCATGTATTTGGTGATTTGTGCGTTGTCTCCTACTGGATTGATACCTTGGTTCTCAAACTGAGGGAAATACTTATCTCTACTTTGCTGCATGACCCTTTCCTCTTCAAGGGAAAAACCAATGCAAGCTCAATAAGTAGCAGTGTGCGGCCGCCTATTATGACCAGCGAATAGGGCACACCATTAATATGGAGCAGTGGGAGTGAGGTTGGCGGCGATCAAAACTTGTCTCAAATTTGAAAAAATATCATAGTCTATTGGTGTCCATATGACACAATGATAAGTTTCATGAATTTCAACTTAGTTTTGGGTTTATTGGATTTTAAAAGCAAGATTATCGATGTTAGAAATTTCTTGCATGGGGACTAAACATGCACCTAGGGACATGTACACATATGATTTTGCAATCCATTTTTGTGCACTATCACGGGTCTCATGTAGATCAAATTTGATTTTTGCACATTAAATCCCTGGGAAATCAATCAATGTATAAAACAGACAAATGTTATCTTTAAAAAGTAACACTAAACTCCTTTGGTCACATGTTCGCTGCAGAAAATGTTTGACATGCATCTTTGGGCCAGATGCACGCAGTGGTCCTAGGACACTCACTCGCGTGTGACACTCTCTGTGGGCCTGCGAGGTCGTCGTCCAGCACTATGACATGCAGTGAGAGAGGTCAATTTTACCAACAAGGATGGTCATTGTTTGGTTTTTGTTATGTATGGTAGGAGTATATATATAGTACGCGTTGAAGAGGGTGGCTGAGGGCAACATATACTAAGAGTCATATAGGATAGTCACTCGTGTGCGATGCTTCCATCCGTGGGCCCGTGAGGTTGTCCTCCGTCTCTTTGACCCAAAAAGGAGGTTTCTTTTTGGGTTGTGTTGCGGTAGGACTATATAGTACCCGTCGAAGAGGGGAGGAGGGGGCTGGGGCAGCACATACTACATACACACACACGTCATGAACAATCTTGCTTCGTGTGTGGACTTTCGGTTTCCGAGGCAGGTGCCACAAAGAAGTTGTGCATATTGGGTATTAAAAACATAACCAACACATTGGGCCACGTGCATAAAATGGTTGCCACTCATTCCATGACGCCCGGATAATTAGACTAGAGTAATTCCCTGCTAATGATGCCACGTCACCTCTGTCACTGTAGTTAATCTCGGGTTAGTTCAAAAACCGATTCAAATTCAAAATTGAATTATAGGCAAACAATAAAAGTTTTTCAAAATTTAAAACTAAAATGTTCGGGGTGAGCCAAATAAATCCTAAGTATTAAGGTGGAGTAACCAACATTTTTAAAAAGTATTTGAATGCGCTAAAATAAATAAAACAACGACTGAAACAATAACTTAAATGCTTTTTCAATTAATAAAGAATACAAGGTGCTTTAATTTTGTCCCAAACTTTTTGTGAGAACAATTAATTTTACAAATCTAATTTAGGAGTGGGTTTCATTTTTTTCTAAAACTATAAACTATTACACAAGTAAATTAAAATAGTAAAGGAAAAATAAATAAAAGGGAAAATCAAGACAAAAACAAAAGAGAGTAAAAGCCCCCACCCTTACTAGGCTTCGGCCCAGTAGGCCACCGACCCAGCTACTGGCCGGCCCAGCCGGCACTCCCATATCCCCTCAACCCCCGCAAACCCTAACCCAACCACCCACTTCCCCCACTCCCTCGTTCCCTCCCCCTCCTGATCCGATCTGGATCAGGGGCTCGACCCACACCACGCTCCACCGTCCTGGACAACGGCGCCGTCGCCGTGTGCCGCACCAACGCCGCCGGGACGCCGCCTTGCCATCCTCCTCCTCGACACCACGCCGCAGCCGCTCGCCTCCCCGTCGTCCGGTCGTCCCCGTTGACCTCCCCGCGCCCCGCTGCCTTTTCCCCACGTCCACCGTGAGCACCCCGTTCGCCTTCCCCTCCTCTCCCTGCTCCCGCACTGGCCTCCCCTCGCTCGTACGCCGTCCTGCTTCTCGCGCTCGCGCGCGCCTCACTTCGCTTCGCCCCACAAGCCCCGCCGCGTCGACCCACAGGACTCGTGCCCACATGCGCCCATGTAGGCCTCCGCCGCACTGCTTGCCCTATTGCTACCCTCCCCTCACACCGCACGGCCCCTCTGCTCCCCACGCCTTCCCTGTCGCGCATTGCCTTGCTGCCTGCTGCTTCCCTGCTGCCTCACCGACAACGCCCAACGCATTGGCCCCCCTATCGCGCTCGCCACGGCCCCTTCCCCGCGCCGCACCGGGGCCTTTCCTCGGCTCCGCCCAGCTCTGCTCGCTGCCAAGACGCGCACACGCGCAAACCGTGCCACCCCGCGCGCACCCCGCGGCCTCTGCTGGCCGCCCCGCTGCATCCTGCAGCCTGCGCTTCCTGCCGCACACCACGCCCTCTGCTGGCCTCGCCCCATCGCGCCCCAGCGGGCATGCACCCGGGCGGGTGCCCGCACGCCCTTCGCCTGTTCGGGCTATGCCCATTCACCCACGCCCATTTGGCCCCTGGGGCCGATGACAAACGGGGCCCACCCCCTGAGAACGAAAAAGAAGAAGAATTATAAATAAATAAATAAGTTAATTAATCCTATTTAATTAATCTAATTAACCTGTTAGTTTAATTAAACAGTAATTAGTTTAACCTAAACCTTAATCAACCTAACAGGGTATGAAAAGTGGGACCCACCCGTCAGTTTGACCCAGTCAACCCCCTGTTGACTGCTGGCATCATGCTGACATCAGCAAACACTGTTCTGGATAATGTTGAATTAAGTTAATTAAATAAATGCTAAAATTGATTTAAATATTTTAAAATCAATATAAAATAAACCGTAGCTCGGATGGAAAAACTTTGTACATGAATGTTGCTCAGAACGACGAGACAAATCCGGATACGCAACCCGTTCGTCCGCCACGCATCCCTAGCATAGCGAACACACAACTTTCCCCCTCCGGTTCATCTGTCCAAAAATGCGAAACACAGGGGATATTTTCCCGGATGTTTCCCCCCTTCACCGGTACCACCTCATACCGCGTTAGGGCACCCCAAGCACCGCTACTTTTCATGTCATGCATCGCTATGCATCTGTTTGCTTAATATTTATTGTTTCTTCCCCCTCTTCTCTCCGATGGACTATGAGACCGACTTCGCTGCTACCCAGTACGACTACGGTGTTGACGACCCCTCTCTCTTGCCAGAGCAACCAGGAAAGCCCCCCCCCCTTGATCACCAGATATCGCCTATTCTTCTCTATACTGCTTGCATTAGAGTAGTGTAGCATGTTACTGCTTTCGGTTAATCCTATTCTGTTGCATAGCCTGTCATTGTTGCTACAGTTGTTACCCTTACCTGCTATCCTACTGCTTAGTATATGATGCTAGCGTTCCATCAGTGGCCCTACACTCTTGTCCGTCTGCCATGCTATACTACTGGGCCATGATCACTTCAGGAGGTGATCTCGGGCATATGCTATATGATACGTCTCCATCGTATCTACTTTTCCAAACACTTTTGCCCTTGTTTTGGACTCTAACTTGCATGATTTGAATGGAACTAACCCGGACTGACGCTGTTTTCAGCAAAATTACCATGGTGTTATTTATGTACAGGAACAAACGTCCTCGGAATGACCTGAAACTTCACGGGGACACTTTTCAGAATATAAGAAAAATACCTGCCAAAGATGAAGGCCAGGGGCCCACCATCTCTCCATGAGGGTGGGGGCGTGCCCCCTACCTCGTGGGCCCCCTGTTGCCTCTCCGACTCCAACTCCAACTCTATATATTGTGTTTTGGGGAGAAAAAAATAAGAGGAGAAATCATCGCGTTTTACAATAGGGCGCCGCCGCCAAGCCCTAAAACCTCTCAGGAGGGCTGATCTGGAGTCCGTTTGGGGCTTCGGAGAGGGGAAATCCGTCGCCATCATCATCATCAACCATCCTCCATCACCAATTTCATGATGCTCACCGCCGTGCGTGAGTAATTCCATCATAGGCTTGGTGGACGGTGATGGGTTGGATGGGATCTATCATGTAATCGAGTTTCCAGGTGTGGTTGAATTGACAACTCAGCTGCTAATACTTGAGAGTATTCTTTGGCTCCCCTTGTGTTGAATCAATAAATTTGGGTTGAATACTTTACCCTCGAAAACTGTTGCGATCCCCTATACTTGTGGGTTATCAAGACTATTTTCTGGCACCGTTGCCGGGGAGCATAGCTCTATTATTTGAGTCACTTGGGATATATATCTGCTTATCATTATGAAGAACTTGAGAGATCCAAAAACCAAGATCTATCCCTCAACTATGAGGGGAGGTAAGGAACTGCCATCTAGCCTTGCACTTGATTCACCTTCTGTTTTGAGTAAGCTTGCGACACCTACACCTGCTTCTACCATTCGTTCTGATATGTCGCATGTTATTGATGATGCCACTTCTGCTATGCATGATACTTATGATGAAACTACCTCTATGTCTGATATTACTGTGCCACTTAGTGATTTTCTTGATGAACAAATTGCTAGGGATAGAGAGATTGAAAATATTGAATCTGATAATACTGATGAAAGTGATGATGAAGAATCACTTGTTATTCTTGAGGGTTATGTTTTTGATATGGAAGCTTCTGCAGCTATTTTAGCTAGCAAAGATAGTTATGAACTAAAAAGATTATTAGCTAAATGGAGTAAGCAATCTCTAAATGCTAGAATGAAACCTGACCCTGCTTTTGCTACTTCACCTATCTTTGTTACTGATAAGGATTATGAATTCTCTGTTGATCCTGGTATAATTACTTTGGTTGAATCTGATCCCTTTAATGGTTATGAATTTGAAACTGTTGTAACACATCTTACTACACTGAATGATATAGCCACCCTGTTCACTAAAGATGAGAGAACCCGTTACTTTTATATCCTTAAAATATTTCCGTTCTCATTAAAGGGTGATGCTAAGATATGGTTTAATTCTCTTGATCCTGGTTGTGTGCGTAGTCCCCAGGATATGATTTATTACTTCTTTGCTAAATATTTCCCTGCTCATAAGAAACAAGCTGCTTTAAGGGATATTTATAATTTTGTGCAAATTAAAGAAGAGAGTCTCCCACAAGCTTGGGGGAGGCTTCTCCAATTACTTAATGCTTTGCTTGATCATCCTCTTAAGAAAAATGAAATACTTGATATCTTTTATAATGGACTAACCGATGCCTCTAGAGATTACCTGGATAGTTGTGCTGGTTCTGTTTTCAGGGAAAGAACACCGGATGAAGCTGAAATTCTATTGAATAATATGTTGGCAAATGAAAATAATTGGACACCTCCGGGGCCAATTCCTGAACCAACTCCGAAGAAGAGGGGTATTCTATTTCTCAGTCTTGAAGATATGCAAGAGGTAAAGAAATCTATGAAAGAAAAAGGTATTAAAGCTGAAGATGTTAAGAATTTACCTCCTATTGAAGAAATACATGGTCTTAATTTACCACCTGTTGAAGAAACTTATGATCCAAATCCTCCTCCTATTGAAGAAACTTATGGTCTAGATAACCCGACACAGGTAGTAAAGGTAAATTATCTCTATAGATATGATAAAGCTGAATCCCATTTACTAAATTTGCTAGCCCATGCTTAGATGAGTTTGATAAATTTATGGCTAAACAAGAAGATTTTAATGCTTATTTTGGTAGATAATTGAAATACAATTCAAATATGCTTGAACACTTGGGTGATTATATGGCTAATGTTAAAGGTGAACTTAAACTTATTAGTAAACATGCTTCTATGGTTACCACTCAAGTAGAACAAGTACTTAAAGCTCAAAATGATTTGCTCAATGAATTGAATAGTAAAGATAATGTTAATTCTGTTAGAGTGGCTACTTGAACTGGTATAATAACGCAGGAACCTTTGCATCCTGAAGGCCACCCTAAGAGAATTGAGCAAGATTCTCAGAGAAATAATATAGATGCACCTAGTACTTCTAAAAAGAAGAAAAAGAAAAATGATAGGACTTTGCATGCTTCTAGTGAACCTATTACTGAAACACCTTAGAATCCAAATGATATTTCTATTTCTGATGCTGAAACTCAATATGGTAATGAACTGAAACTAGTGGTAATGTTAATGATAATATTCATGATGATGCTCAACCTAGTAATGATAATGATATAGAAATTGAACCTGCTGTTGATCTGGATAACCCACAATCAAAGAATCAACGTTATGATAAAAAAGACTTTGTTGCTAGGAAACATGGTAAAAAAAGAGAGCCTTGGGTTCAGAAACCCATGCCTTTTCCTCCCAAACCATCCAAGAAAAAGGATGATGAGGATTTTGAGCGCTTTGCTGAAATGATTAGACCTATCTTTTTGCGTATGCGATTAACTGACATGCTCAAAACCAATCCTTATGCTAAGTACATGAAAGATATCATTACAAATAAAAGAAAGATACCGGAAGCCGAAATTTCCACCATGCTTGCTAATTATACTTTTAAGGGTGGAATACCAAAGAAACTTGGAGATCCCGGTGTACCAACTATACCATGCTCCATTAAAAGAAACTATGTTAAAACTGCTTTATGTGATCTTGGAGCCGGTGTTAGTGTTATGCCTCTCTCTTTATATCGTAGACTTGATTTGAATAAGTTGACACCTACTAAAATATGTTTGCAAATGGCTTATAAATCAACTGCTATACCTGTCGGTATTTGTGAGGATGTGCCTATTGTAGTTGCAAACGTTACTATTTTAACGGACTTTGCTATTCTTGATATTCCCGAGGACGATAGTATGTCTATTATTCTTGGAAGACCCTTTTTGAATACTGCAGGGGCTGTTATTGATTGCACTAAAGGCAATGTAACTTTTCATGTTAATGGTAATGAGCATACTTTCCGAGGAAACAACCTCAAGTTCATAGTATCAACTCTATTGGAAAAATTCCATCGATTATATTTGGAGGTTTTGAATTTCCTCTTCCTACTATCAAGAAGAAATATGATATTCTTATTATTGGGGATGTGCATATCCCCATTGAGGTAACATAGTGTCATTCGAAATTTCTCCGGTTCCATGTTATTTAGAATGAGTTTGTTAACAAGACTTGATCAACCTTGTTAGTGGATTCCTTTTGATGATCATGAGATGGATGAAACTAGAAGGCACAACCTTCTGTACCCCACTTCTACTTTCTGTTAATTATATTAAATAAAATAAAAATAAATATTTTTTTGTCTGTTATCTGATTATTCGTGCAATATAAAAATACCTCGAAAATAAAAGTTCTCCAAATGCCCTGAAATTTGAATATGATTTTTTTCTAGAATATTTGAGGATTTAAGGAACTGAGAACACACCAGGGGGGCCAGCCACCTGCCCACGAGGGTGGAGGGCGCGCCCCCTGCCTCGTGGGCCCACAGTGGCCCTTCTCCACTTATTCCTGCACCCACACATTTCATCTTCCTCCCACAAACACGAATATCCAGCTCAAGCACGAGTTCTAGCTCATTTTCCTGCCATTTTCGATCTCCTTGCTCAAAGCACCTCTCACAAAACTGCTTGGTCAGATTGTTCCTTGGTATGTGACTCCTCCATTGGTCCAATTAGTTTTTGTTCTAGTGCTTTATTCATTACAAATTTTTGCTTCTTAGGTGACCCTGTTCTTGAGCTTGCATGTCAAATCTATATGGTCAAAAGTAGTTTTGATGCATGATATAGGCTCTAGGCACTTGTAGGAGTAGTTGCTATCAATATTATAAAGTTTGGTTCACTTTTATTTTGAAGTTACTACAAAATTCAGAATTTCACAGAGGAAGAAATATGCTTAGGAAAATGTTCCAAGGTGGTTCTTCAAGGAAGCAAGGACCCAGGCTTGCAATGCGTGATGCTGATGAAGAGCCACCAAGAGACGCTCCAGTGCGTCCTTGTGAATGGCCTTCCGAAAATTTTATGGATCGAGCGGGAATTAAAGAAGAATTTAATGCATATTTGTGTAACACCGATCTTGTGAGCTTCGAGGAAGAGAAGTGCAGTTAGTATCATTATCTCACTAGTTCCTCTGTGAGGAGGTTTGAATTTTCAACTTCACGTAATTCTCCAACTACCTGTTTGATCTTTATGATAAATCTTACACTATGGACTTAGAGGATTTTACCACTGCTTGCAAACTTCCACAATGGGGTAGTATAAGGGATCCTCGCAAATCTGAATTTAGAGATTTTCCTACTAGCATAACTGTGGGAGAATCTAGAGATATTACACAAGCTACCATAGGGAGCATTCACTTTCCAGCTATACATTATTTTGCTCTCTTTATAGGTAGATGCATTAATGGTAAAGATGAGGCATGTCACATGTGTGTCCCCGATCTCAGTATTCTTAGGAGTGTTGTGTTAGGAGACAAATCTTATAATTTGGGAGCCATTGTTGCACGTAGGTTGCATCTTAATAGACTTAATGGAGATTTCTTTGGAGGAATTTATGCAACCCGCATAGCTAATTTTCTTGGTATAGACATACGCGAAGATGATATTGAATAACCTCCTGCTTGCCTAGACTTTAATGCTATGGTTCACCACCATTTTGTCGAGAGGAATGAATCACCTCTCCAGTATCAACTAATCTTTGACAGACGTCGTGCTGTCCATATTACTCTCCCTGCCCCTGCCTTCTTTGATTATCAGGCAAGAGGAGGATATACTATTACCAGAGAGGAGGCAGATGAGTATGAGAGGAGAGCGGAGGCCGCTCGTCGCCACGCAGCAGCTCAGCGGGCGATAGCCGCTGCATGTCAGTACGACCCCAACAACTACTATTATGGATATCCGCCAGGCCAGCCGTGGCCATAGACCAACTTAGGCCAAAAGCCTAAGCTTGGGGGAGTACGTATTTCCCACCGACATTACATTTATGTTCACACACTCATTGCTAGGTGTCGGTGCTCATACTTTTTCATTGTATCATCCATGCTAGTTTATTTTCCTTTTTATGCTTTCTTCTTGTGTGTTTAATAAACCTTAAGAAAACCCCCAAAAAATTAGTTGTAGCTTTTAATTAATTCACTTTCCATGCTTGTAGTATGAATTAAAAAGAAAATCCAAAAAGATTTCCTGTTCTTCTTTTGCTTGTTGGTAGCTTTCCCGTGTAAATAGTTTTATTTCTTTTCTTTGGGGGTCGATAGGAGAAGACCATAATTAAATTGTTGAAGTGGCTCTTATATGCATTATTGTTGATCTGACAAAAGAGCCCATATTGCCTTGTCTTCTCCTGTTTATTGAATGCTTGCAGATTCCAGCTTAGTCCAATGCACGTGCACTATTATTATTATTCACATCATTCGATCGTGCAAGTGAAAGGCAATTATGATGATATATGATGGACTGGCTGAGATGAGAAAAGCTGGTATGAACTCGACCTCTTTTGTTTTTGTAAATATGATTAGTTCATCGTTCCTGATTCAGCCTATTATGAATAAACATGTTTGCAATGAAAACTAGAGATCATAGTTTCTTGTGCAATGCTTGATGAGTTATGAGTTATAATGGCTTACCTTGCGTGCCAACATGCTATTGAGATAGTTATGATGTGGTATGATAGGGTGGAATCCTCTTCTGAATGATTTAAGTGACTTGACTTGGCGCATGTTCACACATGTAGTTGAAACAAAATCAACATAGCCTTCACGATATTTATGTGCATGGTGGATTATATCCTACTCATGCTTGCATTCAGTGTTGATTAATTTTAATGCATGTTCATGACTGTTGTCGCTCTCTAGTTGGTCGCTTCCCAGTCTTTTGCTAGCCTTCACCTGTACTAAGCGGGAATAGTGCTTGTGCATCCAAACTCCATAAACCCCAAAGTTATTCCACATGAGTCCACTATACCTACCTATACACGGTATCTACATGCCGTTCCAAGTAAATTTGTATGTGCCAAACTCTAAACCTTCAAATAAATATCCTGTTTTGTATGCTCGAATAGCTCATGTATCAACTAGGGCTGTCTGTATGTTCCAAGCTAGGCAGGTTATTCTCAAGAGGAGTGGACTCTGCTCCTCACTCACGAGATAAATGGCTGGTCACCAGGATGCCCATTCCCATGCTTTATGCAACCTAAATCAAAATAATTGCAAAACAAAACTCCCCCTGGGGATATTGTTAGTTGGAGGCACTCGTTGTTTCGATCAAGCCATGGATTGATGTTTGTTGGTGGAGGGGGAGTATAAACTTTACCATTCTTTTTGGGAACCGCCTATAATGTGTGTAGCATGGAAGATATCGCCATCTCTTGGTTGTTATGTTGACAATGAAAGTATATCGCTCAAAATATTATTCACCTCTATTTCAAAACCGAGCTCTGGCACCTCTACAAATCCATGCTTCCCTCTACGAAGGGCCTATCTATTTACTTTTATGCTGAGTCATCATCCTCTTATTAAAAAGCACCAGTTAGAGAGCACCGCTGTCATTTGTATTCATTACTGTTAGTTTACATTGAGTATGACTTGACTGGATCTCTTTCACCATGAATTACAATGTCTAGTCAGTCCTTGGTCTTTAAAGGTGCTCTGCATTTATGTTTTGCGGTCTCAGAAAGGGCTAGCGAGATACCATCTTGTTATATCATATTATGATTGTTTTGAGAAAGTGTTGTCATCTGAGATTTATTATTATGGCTCGCTAGTTGATTATGCTATTGATATGAGTTAACTTGAGACCTATGCGTTATTACGAATGTGGTTAGTTATAATCTTTGCTGAATACTTGAATGCTGGCTTTACATATTTACAACAACAAGAGCAAACAGAGTTTGTAAAAGTTTTTCTTTATCACTTTCAATTTGTCAACTGAATTGCTTGAGGACAAGCAAGGGTTTAAGCTTGGGGGAGTTGATACGTCTCCATCGTATCTACTTTTCCAAACACTTTTGCCCTTGTTTTGGACTCTAACTTTCATGATTTGAATGGAACTAACCCGGACTGACGCTGTTTTCAGCAGAATTACCATGGTGTTATTTATGTGCAGGAACAAACGTTCTCGGAATGACCTGAAACTTCACGGAGACACTTTTCAGAAAATAAGAAAAATACCTGCCAAAGATGAAGGCCAGGGGGCCCACCGTCTCTCCACGAGGGTGGGGGCGCGCCCCCTACCTCATGGGCCCCCTGTTGCCTCTCTGACTCCAACTCCAACTCTATATATTGTGTTTTGGGGAGAAAAAAATAAGAGAGGAGAAATCATCGCGTTTTACGATACGGAGCCGTCGCCAAGCCCTAAAACCTCTCGGGAGGGCTGATTTGGAGTCCGTTCGGGGTTCCAGATAGGGGAA
Source organism: Triticum urartu (assembly GCF_056163025.1). Classification (NCBI taxonomy): domain Eukaryota; kingdom Viridiplantae; phylum Streptophyta; class Magnoliopsida; order Poales; family Poaceae; genus Triticum; species Triticum urartu. The sequence goes on along the minus strand of NC_141874.1, from coordinate 172,960,691 downwards.
TCCATCGCCATCGTCATCATCAACCAGCCTCCATCACCAATTTCATGATGCTCACTGCCGTGCGTGAGTAATTCCATCGTAGGCTTGGTGGACGGTGATGGGTTGGATGGGATCTATCATGTAATCGAGTTAGTTTTGTTAGGGTTTGATCCCTAGTGTCCACTATGTTCTGAGATTGATGTTGCTATGACTTTGCTATGCTTAATGCTTGTCACTAGGGCCCGAGTGCCATGATTTCAGATCTGAACCTATTATGTTTTCATCAATATATGAGTGTTCTTTATCCTATCTTGCAAGTCTATAGTCACCTATTATGTGTTATGATCCGTTAACCCCGAGGTGACAGTAATCGGGATACTTACCGGTGATGACCGTAGTTTGAGGAGTTCATGTATTCACTATGTGTTAATGCTTTGTTCCGGTTCTCTATTAAAAGGAGGCCTTAATATCCCTTAGTTCCCGTAAGGACCCCGCTGCCACGGGAGGGTAGGACAAAAGATGTCATGCAAGTTCTTTTCCATAAGCACGTATGACTATATTCGGAATACATGCCTACATTATATCAATGAACTGGAGCTAGTTCTGTGTCACCCTAGGATATGACTGTTACATGATGAACCGCATCCGGCATAATTCTCTATCACCGATCCATTGCGTACGAGCTTTCCATATATTGTTCTTCGCTTATTTACTTTTACGTTGTTATTGCTATCATCACTACAAAATACCAAAAACATTGCTTTTACTACTGTTACCTTTTGCTACCGTTACCACTACTATAATATTACCTTGCTACTAAACACTTTGCTGCAGATATTAAGTTTCCAGGTGTGGTTGAATTGACAAGTCAGCTGCTAATACTTGAGAGTATTCTTTGGCTCCCCTCGTGTCGAATCAATAAATTTGGGTTGAATACTTTACCCTCGAAAACTGTTGCGATCCCCTATACTTGTGGGTTATCACTATATACTTTATACTGTTACATTACTTATGATACTGGTCGGAGATGGGGCCTAAAGGGGCAGGTGGCTCCATCTCGGTCGAGGTGGGCCTGGGTTCCCAACGGCCCCCGACTATTACTTTGTGGCGGAGCGACAGGGCAGGTTGAGACCACCTAGGAGAGAGGTGGGCCTGGCCCTGGTCGGCGTTCGTGGATACTTAACACGCTTAACGAGATCTTGGTATTTGATCTGAGCCAGGCCACTGGCCTATACGCACTAACCAACTACGCGGGAACAGTTATGGGCACTCGGCGTCGTGGTATCAGCCGAAGCCTTCGTGACGTTAGCGACTGAGCGGCGCGCGCCGGGTTGGACCGCGTAACGCTTCCTTTGTAATGGAGGTTGCTAGGGCGACAAGGGGAGGATCGCCGGGTAAGATTATGCTACACGATGCTACTTGGTGGACTTACCTTCTGCTCTCTTCTACATGCTGCAAGATGGAGGTGGCCAGAAGCGTAGTCTTCGATAGGACTAGCTATCCCCCTCTTATTCTAGCATTCTGCAGTTCAGTCCACATATGATACCCTTATTCCATTTGATACCAATGCATACATATGTAGTGTAGCTCCTTGCTTGCGAGTACTTTGGATGAGTACTCACGGTTGCTTTGTTCCCCCTTTCCCCCTTTCTATACCCGATTGCTGCGACCAGACGATGGAGCCCAGGAGCCAGACGCCACCGTCGACGACGACTCCTACTATACTGGAGGTGCCTACTACTACGTGCATCCTGCTGACGACGACCAGGAGTAGTTTAGGAGGATCCCAGGCAGGAGGCCTGCGCCTCTTTCGATCTGTATCCCAGTTTGTGCTAGCCTTCTTAAGGCAAACTTGTTTAACTTATGTCTGTACTCAGATATTGTTGCTTCCGCTAACTCCTCTATGATCTAGCTCTTGTATTCGAGCCGTCGAGGCCCCTGGCTTGTAATATGATGCTTGTATGACTTATTTTATTTGTAGAGTTGTGTTGTGATATCTTCCGGTGAGTCTCTGATCTTGATCGTACACGTTTGCGTGTATGATTAGTGTACAATTGAATCGGGGGCGTCACACATTCTCCTGTGACGCTTCCCTCCATGGGCCCACGAGGTCGTTCTCCATCTAATATATGACACAACGAGAAAGGTAATTTGACGAACAAGGAGTATTATTTGTGGGTTGTGCTATAGTACGTAGGAGTATATATCACGCATCAAAGAGGGGAGGGGTGTCGGTGTCAAAACCGGCGGATCTCTTGCATCTAAGGTTGATGGTAACAGGAGACAGGGGACACGATATTTACCCAGGTTCGGGCCCTCTTGATGGAGGTAATACCCTACGTCTTTCTTGATTGATCTTGATGAGTACGAAGATTACAAGAGTTGATCTACCATGAGATCATTGTGGCTAAACCCTAGAAGTCTAGCATGTATGATTGTGATTGTTCTCTATGGACTAAACCCTCTGGTTTATATAGACACCAGAGGGGCCTAGTACCACATGCGAGAACCCTCGAAGAGAACCAAATGTGTTGAAGATTGCTTTATCACATTTTTAAAATATAATAAGAGTGCAGACGCTCCTCCATCCAGTTCCTAGTAGTATAGTACATACCTCTATAGTAGTAGTACTAGTACTAGTAAACTTTGCGCTTGGCTGTTCGCCCCTTCGGGAAGTCGAACAATAATAGTACTAGTATAGTGTATGCTTCTGGCAATATGACATCGAATTAACTATTGCACGTCCACCGCCTGAGCGAGGGAGAGCTTGCATTAGTCAAAAGTTTCTCCTTGTCCTGCGAGCCACCGCGCACAAGCTTCTCCCGTCCTGCAAGCTTCTCCTCGTTCGGCAAGTTGACGGGACACAACAAAGTAATGCTAGTCCATATTGCCTCCTTTTCGGTTAATATGGCTTAATTTCAAACGAGATAAATACACTGTTTGTCACTGTATATTTGTAAAAATGCGGTCAGTGGACTTCATAATACGCTCATTGCGCTCAATATAAACATTTTCCGGTGTTTATACGGTCACTAGCTCACCCTGGCTGAGTATGTGTGTGCATGCACGTGTAGGTTGAGCACTTGAGCGTGACTGTGTGTGTTCCGTCGTGTGCTTGGACATGCATGCATTAGGGCGTCGCACGCGTTTTTGCATCCATGTGTACGTGTGACTATTGCATGCATGCACGAGGTTGTAGTCCCTCACATTCACATGTTCATAAGTCAATGCTTTGTCAAAACGTTGCATGCAAGGTTTAATCATTCGTTGTTCACGCATGCATTCCCGATATTAATACGTTGGTAAAGACAATTTCTTGAGGAAAACGAGCCCATGAATTGAGTACAAAGGGACCAATAAGCCAGGACTGAGGGAGTACCAGTAGTGAACCGGAAGGAGGGAGTAGGTACTAGTAGTACTACGTAACAATGTGCAGTAACAAAATTCCTCTATGCGCATCCTGTCTACGTGTCATGCAAGAAAATAGAGATAAGTACAAGTGAGACTCAGGAACGGTCATACACATAGGGGGAGTATGTGTAGGGGCCACTAAGGAGCAGTCAAATCACATAGTAAGTTAGTCAGAAGAAGCAACCATCATTTCACTCTTCAATGACACGTACGCAATATAAAATGGTTGATATGGAGAGAAAAAGAAAACCACTATATATACACTAGCAGGAGCCTAAGCTACAAGCCTGCTTGCTTGAGTTGCTCTCTTCACAAGCACAGAACGACGGTGGCCACACCGCTGGTCACATATCTGGCCCGATCCCGCTGCTGTGGGAAAGGAACAATGTTGTGCGTAGACGTGGTCGACATCAGCGAGGGAGAAAACCCATAGTCGGTGCATCCCAATAGGGGGTCCCCACGGTATGGGCTGATGTTGCGTCCCAACCGCCCTTATAGCTACAGCCCGACGTCCCATGTACTACATCTTCCTTTTGGATCCGGCTTGCTCCACTGCCGCAGCTCCCCACGTAGCTCCATATCCATGTCGATCTTTATCTACTTCTACCGGCTTCTATTTGTGATGAGTTTATGTCTCATGAACTAGTGCCAGTACTATTATTCTAATCACACTTCTTCAATATCTTTGCCATCAGGGATGCTCAGATCGATTTTAGTGGAACTGCACAAAAGCATCGTATGATCCGAGGGTGCCAGCCGTCTTTCCTTCGACAGGTTCTACCTAGCCAGGAAATTAAATCATGTTTAGTTTAGGGTTTAAGTCGTAGTGACCCCATCAGGCTGGTCGTAATGGGAGTATCATAGGTAGTATCATGTGCGCCAACTAAGCAATTTTGATGAGGTGGCATAGAATTAAGTGAAGAAAGAGAGGCTTGAGTATCATATCATGATACCGTATCATATTAAATGATGTGCTACTTTGTGTCATGCATGGCAATAAATGTAGTCCTATATGATACCAACATATGATACCATGCATTACAGATGTAGTATCATACACTAGTATCATATGCATGATACTAGTATATGATATTCCCCATTACAACCAGCCTTAGTAGTTTTTCTTTTGTACACGCTCTCACAACTTTTGCCTTTAGTTGTGAAGTAAATATTGGCTATGATCTGTGAATCATTGAGATGCATCAGCATGCGTGTTAGTTTTCCTTTGTATTGGATGGAATGTTGTAATGGGGCAACCTTGGAGTAGGAATGAAAATGGAGTGGAAAGTTTCCGTTTTTTTGGGAGAAAAAATGGAAACAGAGAGAAAGCAACGTTTCGTTTTGTTGGATCGCGCCATCGAGCAAAACCAACGTTTAAATCACGTCTTTCGCGTTCGTGTCTCACCCTCCTCCATGGCTCCACCCCACACGGTCGCTCGGCATGAAACTCACCGCAAACCGAGTATACGATAACTTTCTCGCCTGCTTGTCGATGGATTGCGCCATGGAGTACTAGTACTACTGGAAGAGATTGACGAGTTGGGGGAGGACAGCTAGCTGTAGCATGGACTCCCAAGAACTTTTTACATGCATGTTGTGGACGGCTATTGCGACCTTTGAACGCGGAGCAGTCACGTGCACCGGGAAGCGGTGCGGGCGACGCTCTCTCGACCGGCGCGCCGCTTCAATGCCGGCGCCAGTGAGAAGTCGCATCCGCTCTGGTCGGGCATGAATGCGACATTGACCGTTTCGGGTGGGAAGCACGCGCGGGTGATGAAGAGGGTTCGGGTTTGTCAGGAGTGGGCGCGGCAGCGGTCCGAATGCCCACAAACAAGAGATGTTGTACGTTAATATTGCTGCGTATATAATTAACAATGTAAATAATGTGCCGGTTGGACAAATATGAGTGGGGATGGAGATGGAGATGAAATTTTACGTAAACATGGATATGCATGTCTATGTCTATGTGTGTGTGTGCGACGACTCTCGCAACCTGGAAGCGGGGCATGTTTTGATCGAGTTTTCTTTCTTGGTACGTTAAAAAAAATTGTTCGCCAGTTTTCGTTTCTTTTTTTGGGAATGCGCGTATTCTATTTAAAACCACTGCTATGGAGAGATTTTTTTACTCCATTGTATATATAGCCTCTTGTTTGATAGGGTTTCTCGCCTCTCGCTCTCTCACCCTCTCCATATCAAAACAAGATGATAGTGTCCACTCTATCTCTCCTCACCGGTGGTCAAAGATCCGGCCAAATCCCGTCCTCTACGAGAGGTGAGGAGGTGCAGCGTTGAGGTTGTCGCCGTCGGCGATGGAGGAAGCCGATGCACACCGTCCTCTTAGAGCCGGCGCTGGCGCGGACGAAGGTCCTCCGCGCCCTTGTTCGCTGCCGTTGTGTGGGCAGATCCCACCCGCCCGCCTAAGCGACATCAAGCCCACCTGAAGTGGTGTAGCCAGCCCAATAAGCGAGGGTGGTCCATCAATAGAAATATTTACATAATTTTATTTATTTTCAAAGAAATATTTTTTACTACACTATATACAAGCTATGGGGAAATTCCAAGGTGGTCCATGGACCACCCTGGCCACCCCATAGCTACGCCACTGCCCACCTGAGGTATAACTTCTTGTACTGGTCCATCTCCCCAGGTCGCTGCATGCTGGTTTTCTTCTATGCGACTACTCCCCAGCTCCCCATGTACAGTGGCTAGGGTTCGTCGGCTAGTCCAACATCACCTACTATTATAGAGGAAATGCCACTCAAAAAGTTGTCCTGGTTTATGCCTTGATGGAGGTATACATGTTGTTTTGAAAAAAAGTACATGGTGGTTGTGCGGTCATTGTCCATATGCTCCTATTGCTGCTGCTAATCTAATACTATCACTGGTTAAATGAAGAAATGTTTTTTTCTCGGGTATCCTGGTTTAGTTCCCATCAAGATAATAATGATGCTTCTGTTTGTTGGTGCACTTCTCATTAATTCTTATTGACAATTGAGATGTCGCTGTTAATCTTGTACCACTGCCAAAACAAAGTAACAACACTATATCCCTTTTTTATATTTTTGCAAACAGCGATGCGTATCTCCATACCCGGGCATGTCTTCTTCAATTTTAGTGGAACTACACAAAATTGGATGGCCATTGTTGTTCCGCCTCACTGTCCTCTGCCATGTGGTTCTTCCTTCCTCGAGCTTGATTACTGAGAAGAAATAACCACGGTGAGGATTTGTCGAACTTCATAGGTGCCTCACCCAAACTTGATGCCAAATGGATGATGCATCACCATGATGACCTATTGATGCTCATGGTTGCGCCTCATGGTTGCATCGGCTGGTGAAGCTGATCGATTTTTGACGAAAAACAAGCTGTCTTCCATCTGTGCTCTTTGCTTGTTACCCACAAAGATGATATCCTTCATCAGCTCACCTTGGTTGCATTGCAGACGTAGTCGTCTTCCACGTTGGTGCAATTTTATCACACAATTCGCTATGAACCAAATGTTTCCTCGAAGAAGGGTCGATGTTGGTACTAAGGGCATAAGTTTTGTATTGATTTCTAAGCCTTCTCACAACTTTGTCTTCAGCTCCCCTGTAATTTTATTTGTCCAACTATTAACTTTGATTAAAAAATGGTGTGGACTAAAAACCCGGATGGATGTAGTAGCCCTCCATTTTTATTTACTCTGCCTATTAGATTTGACTAAAGTCAAACTTTGTAAAGTTTGACCAAGTTTAGGCCAAACACAACAAACCATAACTATTGAGAGAGGGCAAACTGTACATACTGTCAAACCTTTCCGATAATTGAAATTAAAATTCTTTATTTGTACACACTCTCACACGTTTCCGATAATTTGGCGCATGTGTGGTTGTTCACTTAAGGGAGGGTAGTGTACCGCACGTGAAGGACAGGAAGTGCGACCAGGACGCATGGATCGTTAGTTCATCGAAAGTAGTTGTTTTCTTCACTGGTACGTTAAATAAAGAGTTTTGTTTCGTAGATACACAATTTAAAACGATTGTTATGGAGAGAATAAGAAAACCACTCCATTATATATTAGCAGTATACATGAGTACTATATGGACGCAGCTTCATTGACTTAGTGCACTTTCCTTTGGGTGTATGATAGGTGGGCCCAAAATGTGGCTGGCCCACCTGTCATACAACCAAAGGCAGGTGCAGTTAAGGTACCGGAGCTCAGTCCGTAATACAGTATATATGCAGTACACTATATAAGATGGAGCCTCAGCGCTTGTTCGCTAGGGTTTGCACTCTCCACACTCTCACCGTACTATGCACGCTGGAGGCTCAGCGTTCCTTTGTTAGGGTTTGCTATACTCATAGTCTCTCACCCTCTTCACCAGATCTAAACAAGACTGTGTTGGCCTCTGTCTCTCGCCCCCATCACAACTGTTGAAGGAGGCGTCCGGATCCCGTCGCACAGGGAAGGGGAGGAGGCGCAACGTTCACTCTATCGCCTTCGGTGAGGGAGGCAATCCACTGCCGGCTACGCTGTTCTCTTTCACCCAGTGCCTATACAAGAGGGCCACCGACCCCTTCTTCCTTGCTGTCGTACGTAGTGTCGGCAGATCCGGCCTCTCGCCGCATGCCTTGCCACATCCCGACGACCCTAAGGTATAAGTTTCTTTGAAAGCATCACTGCTCTAGCTACATGCGGATATTTTTCTATTTTGTAGTCGAATCTAGGTCTTGGTTCAAAGAGGAAAGAAGGGTGCGGTGGGGTGGAGCATGAATTTAGGACATGGTTCAATGAGGAAAGGAGGGAGGGAAAGTAGTATAGATTGGCTATCCAGCTGCTTTGTTGGTCGAAAAGGGAAAGGGGGCAACCCCCAGTACACACACCTGTAAGGAACCGGCCACTTTGTTGAAAAGGGAAAGAAACTGGGGGTCGGGAAGTTTTTGTAGGACTAGATTTGCTGCCCTCACATAGGAAAAAGGTTCAAAGAGAACAAATATGGGACCAACGCAGATATGCTGCTTGGATACATACTCTGCATCACCCATTTATACGTGTTGACGCACATGGTGCTGGCATGTCCCATGTACCATACAACTATTTTTCTGTTGTTAATCTAAGAATGCTGCTGGAAAATTGAAGCAATGCCACTGTTAAAAGTAAATTACATTTTTAATGAATGTTGTTTTAACAGAATGTCTCTGTTAATATGAATCAATGCAACCGTTTTAGAAATGCTAATGCCCTACTTTGTTTTCCATCAACATATGTTAGGTGCTTCTTTTTGTAGCCATTTGTTTCATCCTCCTTTATTGGCCAGTAATTTTTTCCTTTTTGCCTCTATTAAAACAGGGGTATCTATTCAACTTGTTGCTATAGCAAACTTAAATGTCACACCGGTGACTTTGCTTGATTTTAGTGCAACTGCACAAAACGAGATTGGATTTCCTATTCGTGTTGGCAGATTCGTATGTGATCTTGTGTGCGTCATGACAGGTTGGTACTTGCCTTCATCCACATGATCGTGCAATGTGTTTTGAGATGTTATGCTACTTGTATTGGTACTGTTTTAAATAAATGTTGAATTGAAGCTATTGTATTGCTCTCTTTTCCCATTAAGTAGTGAACAAAAATGGCACCAACCCAGCCATGATGCTTGTTGCTTTGTTACAACAAACTCTGCATCACCCCCTTTATAAGTAGATGGAAGCACATGGTGTTATTGCACCCACTCTCCCCTGGAACTATTTATTCTTTTTGTTAATCTAATGCCGCTGGTAAAATTAAGCAATGCCACTCTCAGAATTAACTACTGGATCTTAGTTCAGAATTGCAACACTCGTTAGGGATTGGCGGAATGACCATTTTTGTGGCCGCATGTTTCATCCTCCTTTATTGGCCAGTAATTGATTCCTTTTTTGCCTATGTTAAAATAGGGATATCTATTTAACTTGTTGCTATTGCGACATTTTGCTTCGCTACACGAAACACTTTTGTTTTAAGAGTGTTTTGTGCAGTTCAACTTGAATGTCACATCGGCAACTTTGCTTAATTTTGGTGGAACTGCACAAAAGGAGATCATGGATTTTCATATATGTGTTGGGATTTCTTTCAATTCCTCCTCGCGATTTGTTTTAAATCTTGGTCAAGAAAGGTCAGTACTGACTTTCATCCACATGATGCCGCGGTGCCCTTTGAGATGTTGTGCTGCTTGTATTGGTACTGTTTTGGATAAATGTTGAATTGAAGCTATTGAACTACTGTCTTTTACCATTAAGTGGGCAAAAAATGTTCCAACCCATACATGATGCTTGTTTCTTTGTTACAACAAAACTCTGCATCACCCCCTTTATAAGTAGATGGAAGCACATGGTGTTGTTGCGCCCACTCTCCCCTGGAACTGTTTATGCTTTTTGTTAATCTAATGCTGCTGGTAAAATTAAGCAATGCCACTCTCAGAATTAACTATTGAATCCTAGTTCAAAACTGCAACACTTGTTAGGGATTGACGGGATTACCATTTTGTGGCCGCATGTTTCATCCTCCTTTATTCTCTAGTAATTGATTCCCTTTTGCCTCTGTTAAAACATGGATATCTATTCAACTTGCTGCTATTGCGACATTTTACTTCGCTTAATTTTGGTGGAACTGCACAAAATGAGACCGGATTTTCATATACGTGTTGAGATCTCTATCGGGTCTTCCTCATGAGTTGTTTCAAATCTTGGTCTTGAAAGGTCAGTACTGACTTTCCTCAGAATTAACTACTGAATCTTAGTTCAAAACTGCAACACCTGTTAGGGATCGGCGGGAGTACAATTTCTATTAGGGATCGGCCAGAGTACATGTTTAAGAAATGTATTGTTCAGATAATGTCTCTGTTATTATATATCTGAAAGTGCAACTATCCCTAGGTGGTTTTGGTAATTCATAACAACATATAGCTCATTGAGCTAATGCTATTCCAAGATGATTATTTCAGGAAAGCTCAATGACTGGCATGGCATGGATGTGAAAGTGGAACCCTCAAAATGCTAAGGACAAAGGATTGGCTCAAGCTCAAAAGCTCAAGACTCTTCATTTTATATTTTAGTGATCCAAGATCACATTGAGTCCATAGGAAAAGCCAATACTATCAAGGAGGGATGAGGTGTTGCTTAATGAGCCTCTTGCTTCATGTGCTTAGTGATATGCTCCAAAACCCTCAACTACTTTCCCATATCCACATATGACCTAAACCCTAAGCCAAACTCGGTCCTACCGATTCTTCCTATCCGGCGCCACCGAGTTTCACTTGTCATTAGCCACTGCCAAACCCTAGCAATTCGGTTCTACCGATAAGGATCTCGGTCTCACCGAGATGGGATTGCAAACTCTCTGTTTCCCTTTCGTAACTTTTCGGTCTCACCGAAAGAGCGAATCGGTCCCACCGAGATTGCAATGTGAACTCAGTGTTTCCCCTTTGTAACTTTTCGGTCTCACCGAGTTCCACTCGGTCTTACCGAAAGAGCAAATCGGTCCCACCGAGTTTTCCTGACCAACTCTCTGGTTAGCTAATTACCAAATTTGGTCTCACTGAGTTTGTGTAATCGGTCTCACCGAGATTACGTTATGCCCAAACCCTAACCATATTGGTCCTACCGAGTTGCATGTCAGTCCCACTGAAAATCTCTAACGGTCACTAGGTTTACATTTTCGGTCCGACCGAGTTTATTGATTCGGTCCCACCGAGATTGGAAAACTGTGTGTAACGGTTGGATTTTGTGTGGAGGCTATATATACCCCTCCACCTCCTCCTCATTCGAGGAGAGAGCCATCAGAACACACACACCATTCCAACTCATATGTTCTGAGAGAGAACCACCTACTCATGTGTTGAGACCAAGATATTCCATTCCTACCATATGAATCTTGATCTCTAGCCTTCCCAAGTTGCTTTCCACTCAAATCTTCTTTCCACCAAATCCAAATCCTATGAGAGAGAGTTGAGTGTTGGGGAGACTATCATTTGAAGCACAAGAGCAAGGAGTTCATTACCTACACACCATTTGTTACTTCTTGGAGAGTGGTGTCTCCTAGATTGGCTAGGTGTCACTTGGGAGCCTCCGACAAGATTGTGGAGTTGAACCAAGGAGTTTGTAAGGGCAAGGAGATCGCCTACTTCGTGAAGATCTACCGCTAGTGAGGCAAGTCCTGTGTGGGCGATGGCCATGGTGGGATAGACAAGGTTGCTTCTTCGTGGACCCTTTGTGGGTGGTTGCTTCTTCGTGGACCCTTCGTGGGTGGAGCCCTTCGTGGACTCGCGCAACCGTTGCCCTTGGGTGGAGCCCTGTGTGGACTCGCGCAACCGTTACCCTTCGTGGGTTGAAGTCTCCATCAACGTGGATGTAGGATAGCACCACCTATCCGAACCATGGGAAAAACATCCATGTCTCCAATTGCGTTTGAATTCTCCAAACCCTTCCCTTTACATTCTTGCAAGTTGCATGCTTTACTTTCCACTGCCTATATACTCTTTGCATGCTTGCTTGAATTATGTGATGATTGCTTGACTTGTCCTAAATTAGCTAAAATCTGCCAAGAACTAAAATTGGGAAAAGGTTAAGTTTTTATTTGGTCAAGTAGTCTAATCACCCCCCCTCTAGACATACTTTCGGTCCTACAAGTGGTATTAGAGCTTTGGTCTCCATTTGCTTTGATCTCCATAGCTTTTGGTGGTCATAGCCTTGGTTTCACAACCTAGGAGAGTATGGCGTCTAGCGAGGGAAATTATCACCGTAGAGGTCCTTACTTTGATGGTACTAATTTTGCTAGTTGGAAGCATAAAATGAAAATGCATATTCTTGGACATAACCCCGCCATTTGGGCTATTGTGTGTGTTGGTTTGCAAGGTGACTTCTTTGATGGGAGAGAACCAAACCGTGAAGCTACCGCGGATGAGTTGAAGATGTTGCAATACAATGCTCAAGCTTGTGATATTCTCTTCAACGGATTGTGCCCCGAAGAATTCAACAAAATCAGCCGCCTTGAGAATGCAAAGGAAATTTGGGACACTTTGATTGATATGCACGAAGGTACCGACTCCGTCAAGGAATCCAAGTTGGATGTGCTTCAAAGCCAACTTGACAAGTTCAAGATGAAGGATGGTGAAGGTGTCGCTGAAATGTACTCTAGGCTTGCTCTCATCACAAATGAGATTGCCGGCTTAGGAAGTGAAGAGATGACCGATAGATTCATCATCAAGAAGATTCTAAGAGCCTTGGATGGAAAATATGATACCGTGTGCACATTGATCCAAATGATGCCCAATTACAAAGATCTCAAGCCAACGGAGGTGATTGGAAGAATTGTTGCTCATGAGATGTCACTTAAGGATAAAGAGGAACTTCACAACAAATCAAGTGGTGCCTATAAAGCCTCATGTGAAGCCCCTACATCATCAAGTGAGAAACAAGACTTCAATGAAGAATTGAGCTTAATGGTGAAGAACTTCAACAAGTTCTACAAGAGTAGAAGCAAAGATAGAAGCTTCAAGTCAAGGTCCTACAATGACAAAAGATCTTCTAGTCGAGAGCGAAACTGTTACAATTGTGGAAGACCCGGACACTATTCCAATGAGTGTACGGCTCCCTACAAGAGAAGAGAAGATTCTCCAAAAAGAAGAAGCAAAGGATCACCACCAAGAGAGAGAAGGAGTAGAGATGATCATTATGAACGAAGATACTCACGGAGAAGCAAGGATTCGGAAAGGAAGGAAAAATCATCAAGGAGCTACACAAGACGAAGACATCAAGCTCATGTTGGTGAATGGGTATCCGGCTCCGACTCCGACAGCCACTCCGAGAGAAGTTATCACTCCGACTCCGAAGATACTCAAGATGAAGGTGTTGCCGGTCTAGCACTTGTGTCAACCAACTCCTACGTCATATTTGACTCACCAAATGAAGGAATTGGAAGATGCTTCATGGCCAAAGGTCCTAAGGTAAGACACCCCGAGTATGTTGATTTCAATAGTGATGAAGATGACTTGTTAGGTGATGATTTGCTTGTTGACAACTCTAGTGATGAATACTATGATGAAATGTCAATTAAACATGCTAATCAAGATAAAACGAATGACAATGATAAGGAGAAGATTGAGGCCCTAACTAAAGAACTAAACACTCTTAAGTTAGCTCATGAAACCATCTTCTAAGATCATCGAGAACTTTTAAGAGCTCATGAGAAATTACGCTTTGAAAAGCTCAATCTTGAGCAAGAGCATGAGTTCTTAAAAGCAATCAATGATGATCTCCGCAAGAAAAGTTCTTCTTACATTGCCAAGCATTTACTCTTATCCACTTACATGCCTCAAGTCGAGTCTAGTAACAAGAACAAGAAAGATTCTTCCTCTAGTAGTAACAATGATCATGCTAAATCCAATATTGTTACTTCTAGTAGCTCTCTTGATTCCACTAATGATTCTCTTAGCCAAGTTACACTTGAGCAAGAAAATAGTTTATTGAAGGGAATTATAGAGAAAGGAGTGTACAAAAGCCTTGCCGGGAGTAAGCAATTCGAGGAAATTGTGCGCAAGCAAGGAATGCACCGGAAGAATCAAGGCATTGGTTTTGAACGAAAGTTCAATGCCAATGGAGTTGAGTGGGAAGAAGATCAATACCCCAATACAAAGTTTGTCCCTCAACAAGAGAAGTATACTTCTTTCAAGGGGACACAAGCTCAAGATGATCTTCCACCACAAGACTACAAGCAAAAAGGCAAGGACAAGCTTCAAGAGGAAATTGATGCATTTGAAGAAGCTCCAAAGACCTTAGTCAAGTGGATTCCCAAGACTACTTCAAGTTCCACTTCATCAAGTACGACTACAACTCCAAGGATTCCCATCAAGATGGTGTGGATCCAAAAGAAGAAGAACTAGAGAGCTCTTGAGGGTGACTCCGCCAACATACTTCACTCTCATCATTTTGGCAAGAACAAGTGCAATCAACTTCCACATCGTGCACTAGTTCAAGGAGTCACAAACCCTCTTGTTGGTAAGACAAGGGACAAGGTAACCTAAAAGTTTTCATGGACATCATCTTGTGTGTGCATCACTCTATGTCTATGGATATCCTTGTTTGTTCCTTGTGGGACTAACCCATTAGGTATTGAAAGTGCAATTCACTCAAATGGATAGCTCCAAGAGATCTACATCAACATTGAGCATCCACATCTTCAATATCTACATGAAGTCATCATCGACAAAACCCAAGGTTAGTTCATCCCTCTTAGGGGGGATATCACATCTAGGGGGAGCTTTACTCTAAGACTTGAGCTAAAGCAACTCTAAAGATGTGAACAAAACAATGCTTTATGTAAAAGTGGAAACCCCACTTGAGCTTAAACGATGAGTATGACCTTTGATCAAGTGTTCTCACTTGACTCCTAAGTCAATATACTCATATATAGATGACCTAGTCATCGCAAATTGCTTGATAGATGCTAGAATTGGTTGTGCATGCCTTGTCACATATTTCATTTGCCATCTTATTGTGTGAGCATGCTAGTTGCATATTTTACTCATTCGAGGACATCCACTTGTTGTTTTGATTGTTCGGTTTTATTTCTTTTTGCCAAGTGGATGGACAAGAATGCCTAAGAACCTCCTCTAGCTATCTATGCTTTTCTCGTCTCAAACTCTATTCATGCTGCATCACAAAATTTGATCAAGTCAGATTCGAACCACTCTGTGCGAGGAGCGCTTGGAGTCCCCGATTCGTCATAGACTTAAACTTCCAAAACCTCTTTATGATTCTCGGTCTGACCGATACTCCACTTCGGTCCTACCGAGATCATTTAGTTGATCTAGGTTTTCGATCTCGGTGCAACCGATTTGAACCTTTCGGTCTCACCGAGTTTCAGTAACTGCACGCAGTTATGAATCTCGGTGCCACCGAGTTGTTCAACTCGGTCACACCGACAGGGTCGGGCTATATATAGTCACGGGCAAAATTTGGAAATTTCTCCGAACACCTTCGCCCGCGCGATAGCCTGCTCTGCCCCCGAGGTCTCCGGATCGTCTTCTCGCTGCCAGCAGCCTCCAGTCGCTGGTCTCCGTCGCCGTCAACGGTATTTCTGCCCCGCCGTTGCCGCCGTAGCAAGTCCCCGCCGAACTAGGGTATGGACTTGATCTTTGTGCTATTCTCCAATCTGATTCCTAGCACATTGTGATCTTCATGATTCTTGCCACGATTGAAACACTCCTATCCAGTCAAAACACTCATAGATTAGGTTTGATTCGAAAATTCTAGGTTTAGGTCTCCGCCGAAACCATCTCGGACCCACCGAGTTGAAAAACTCGGTCCCACCGATTTGGCTTATGCCATTGCACAAGTGAGACTCGGTCTGACCGAGAATTACTTATCGGTGTGACCGATTTTGGAACTCTGTGAAACCCTAGCAGTCTCGGTGCCACCGAACTGTGACTCGGTCCTACCGAGTTCACTAGTTTAGGTTCCAAAACTGCTTCGGTATCACCGAGTTTGAAAATCGGTAGATCCGAGATGATTTCAGTGGGAAACTAAAACTAAGTTTTTGGATCATTCTTTTGCAAAAATCTCTGCATTTTGTGATGCTCATCCTTTCTACCTCTTCTATAAACTATTCACAGGGTCAGCAGTCAATTTGCATTATGTCTGATCAAAGTGATAGCCAAAATATGTCAGAGCAGCAGGTGCACATGAGTGAGGGCACTAGTCCCTCCAGCTCTTCTGATGAAGGCAGCAGGAGCACTCCTAGCAATTTGCCAAAGGCTGCCACAAGACAGAGGAAGAAGAGGACTTCAGATTCCGAAGATGAGGACTATGTGGCAGAGGAAGAGGCCATTTCCAAGAGAGTTGAGCCAGCTCAAGGCACAAAGCCAGGGCTGAAAATCAAAAGGCCAGCAGGCAGGCAGCCAATGTCAAAGGCCAGAATGTCAACTGAGAAGCCCATAGAGCCAGTTGCAGCTGAGAGCAAGAAAAGAAAGGAAAGGGTAAAGAAGACTGTGGCTAGAGTGCTTGGCAAATCTTCCATCATGGAAGAGGAAGAAGAAGAAGAGGTAGCTGCACCAGCACCCAAGGCACCCAAGCTGATGGGTGATGCCATAAGGTCAGGGGCTACTCCATCTAAGCCCAAAGCTGCCTCCAAGCCAGCACCTAAGAGAAATACAAGGAGCATCCCAGCTGCTGAAAAGAACAAGGCCCCAGTGCCTGAAGCTACAGAAGAAGAGGAAGAGAATGTCCTGAGAAAGCTAAAGCCCAAGATCCCAGACCACAACGATGCTCATCCTGTGGCTGAGGATATGAAGCTCAGGAGAGATTTAGGGCTGAGGAAGTGGAGAGAAGCAGACCCGTATGCTTCAAGGAGAAGGACTGCCGTGGACTACAGATTTCACACCAAGGAGCAGCAGGATTTTTATGAGATAGTGCTGCTAGATAAGAAGCCCATTGTCTGTGATATGCGATGGGTTGATTGGACTTACATAAAGGACAATGAGGAGCACTATCCTGGAGTGCAAGACAGCTTCATAGCTTGTGGAGTAGCTGACTTTGTTGGGCAGAAGCTCACAAAGTGGAACGAGGAACTCATCATGCAGTTCTACTCCATAGCTCACTTTTATCCAGATGGGAGGATCACATGGATGCCTGAGGGTACTAGGTACCAATCCACAGTTGCTGAGTGGGCACAGATCATTAATGCCCCAGAGGAGCAAGATGATGACTTGGATATCTATGCCAAGAAGAAGATGGACCACAACTCAATGTCAAATATGTACAAGGAGATCCCAAATGAAGCACTTGATACCTTCAAGTTTGGCTCAGTACATTACCTTCTGTCAGGGCTCCCGACTATCAATTGGATCTTGAGGCACACCTTATTGCCCAAGTCAGGTGATCACAAGATGATCAGAGGCCATGCTATCAAATTGCTACATGTGTTTGATGTGCCTCAGAAGTTCAAAGTGATGAGCCTCATAGTGGAAACAATCAAGAGGACTGCAGCAGACCAGAAGAGGAGCTGCGGATATGCCCCTCAGATTCAGGAGCTCATCAACTCCAAGATGGGCACGGGAATATATTTATTGGACAAGGAACATTTGCCCATCCATCCAGATTTTGAGAACAATGAAGTTGTGATGACTGAGAACAAGCCATCATCTGCCCAAGCATATGCAAAGAAGGAGAAGGCAAGGAAGGAGAAAGCTGCCAAGATGCCAACTCAAGAGGAGGCATCTGAATACTTCTTGAAGACCAAACAAGAGCAGCTTGGTTACTTGATTGCATCCACGCTGAGGATTGAGCAAAGTCTAGCCACCCTCACTCAGAATCAGCAGAGCCTAGAGAGAATCATGGAACAGAAGTTCTATGACTTGGATGTCAAAGTAACGGAAGTTCAGTCTGCAGTGGAGCAGCTCCAGGAGGACATGCAGGAGAGGAGAGGCAGGACTACCACTCATGCCTTTGCCAGAGTGCCAAGAGGTCCGAGGTCGTCTGTCGTGCCAGTTGCTGACACAAGAGCCACCACCTCAGCACCAGCCACAGCCTCAGTTCCACCAGCTCCAGCATCTACTTCAGCTCCAACTCCAGCGTCTACTTCAGCATCTACCGAAGCCTTCGTCCTTGGAGTAATCCGGACTCCACCACCACCAGAAGATCAATCCTGAGCGTCGATTTAGTGCTATGCATTTTCTAGGAACTTTTTGGTAACTTGTTGCCAAAGGGGGAGAAGATGTATAGATCATAGGCTTCGAGAGAGAGTGTGTGCTTTTCTCTCTTGCTTTATTTGGTGGTTTTTCAAACTTGCTTGCTTTTGAGTGATTGAGATACTATGTTTGTGAGACATTGATGATCATGTGTTTGATCATAAGCTACACTTAATGCTTGCTTAATGCTATTATCTTATCTATCTTATGTGATCATTCACTATTCTTGGTGATGAGTGCATGTATTTCATTCTTATCATTTTAAGCGCTCCACCAAGATGTATGTGACATGGAAGAGTAACCCATGACTCTAACTCCTTGTGCATTTGCAGTCCGAAGCAAATTTTAAATATGCACAAATTTAGGGGGAGCTCTTACTTCTCACATACTTCTCAAAGCAACGATATATTTCATGCTTATTATCATTTGTCAAAGCTTTGATCTATATGTTGTCATCAATTACCAAAAAGGGGGAGATTGAAAGTGCAACTATCCCTAGGTGGTTTTGGTAATTCATAACAACATATAGCTCATTGAGCTAATGCTATTCCAAGATGATTATTTCAGGAAAGCTCAATGACTGGCATGGCATGGATGTGAAAGTGGAACCCTCAAGATGCTAAGGACAAAGGATTGGCTCAAGCTCAAAAGCTCAAGACTCTTCATTTTATATTTTAGTGATCCAAGATCACATTGAGTCCATAGGAAAAGCCAATACTATCAAGGAGGGATGAGGTGTTGCTTAATGAGCCTCTTGCTTCATGTGCTTAGTGATATGCTCCAAAACCCTCAACTACTTTCCCATATCCACATATGACCTAAACCCTAAGCCAAACTCGGTCCTACCGATTCTTCCTATCCGGCACCACCGAGTTTCACTTGTCATTAGCCACTGCCAAACCCTAGCAATTCGGTTCTACTGATAAGGATCTCGGTCTCACCGAGATGGGATTGCAAACTCTCTGTTTCCCTTTCGTAACTTTTCGGTCTCACCGAAAGAGCGAATCGGTCCCACCGAGATTGCAATGTAAACTCAGTGTTTCCCCTTTGTAACTTTTCGGTCTCACCGAGTTCCACTTGGTCTTACCGAAAGAGCAAATCGGTCCCACCGAGTTTGCCTGACCAACTCTCTGGTTAGCTAATTACCAAATTTGGTCTCACTGAGTTTGTGTAATCGGTCTCACCGAGATTACGTTATGCCCAAACCCTAACCATATTGGTCCTACCGAGTTGCATGTCAGTCCCACTGAAAATCTCTAACGGTCACTAGGTTTACATTTTCGGTCCGACCGAGTTTATTGATTCGGTCCCACCGAGATTGGAAAACTGTGTGTAACGGTTGGATTTTGTGTGGAGGCTATATATACCCCTCCACCTCCTCCTCATTCGAGGAGAGAGCCATCAGAACACACACACCATTCCAACTCATATGTTCTGAGAGAGAACCACCTACTCATGTGTTGAGACCAAGATATTCCATTCCTACCATATGAATCTTGATCTCTAGCCTTCCCAAGTTGCTTTCCACTCAAATCTTCTTTCCACCAAATCCAAATCCTATGAGAGAGAGTTGAGTGTTGGGGAGACTATCATTTGAAGCACAAGAGCAAGGAGTTCATTACCTACACACCATTTGTTACTTCTTGGAGAGTGGTGTCTCCTAGATTGGCTAGGTGTCACTTGGGAGCCTCCGACAAGATTGTGGAGTTGAACCAAGGAGTTTGTAAGGGCAAGGAGATCGCCTACTTCGTGAAGATCTACCGCTAGTGAGGCAAGTCCTGTGTGGGCGATGGCCATGGTGGGATAGACAAGGTTGCTTCTTCGTGGACCCTTTGTGGGTGGTTGCTTCTTCGTGGACCCTTCGTGGGTGGAGCCCTTCGTGGACTCGCGCAACCGTTGCCCTTGGGTGGAGCCCTGTGTGGACTCGCGCAACCGTTACCCTTCGTGGGTTGAAGTCTCCATCAACGTGGATGTAGGATAGCACCACCTATCCGAACCACGGGAAAAACATCCATGTCTCCAATTGCGTTTGAATTCTCCAAACCCTTCCCTTTACATTCTTGCAAGTTGCATGCTTTACTTTCCACTGCCTATATACTCTTTGCATGCTTGCTTGAATTATGTGATGATTGCTTGACTTGTCCTAAATTAGCTAAAATCTGCCAAGAACTAAAATTGGGAAAAGGTTAAGTTTTTATTTGGTCAAGTAGTCTAATCACCCCCCCTCTAGACATACTTTCGGTCCTACAAGTGGTATTAGAGCTTTGGTCTCCATTTGCTTTGATCTCCATAGCTTTTGGTGGTCATAGCCTTGGTTTCACAACCTAGGAGAGTATGGCGTCTAGCGAGGGAAATTATCACCGTAGAGGTCCTTACTTTGATGGTACTAATTTTGCTAGTTGGAAGCATAAAATGAAAATGCATATTCTTGGACATAACCCCGCCATTTGGGCTATTGTGTGTGTTGGTTTGCAAGGTGACTTCTTTGATGGGAGAGAACCAAACCGTGAAGCTACCGCGGATGAGTTGAAGATGTTGCAATACAATGCTCAAGCTTGTGATATTCTCTTCAACGGATTGTGCCCCGAAGAATTCAACAAAATCAGCCGCCTTGAGAATGCAAAGGAAATTTGGGACACTTTGATTGATATGCACGAAGGTACCGACTCCGTCAAGGAATCCAAGTTGGATGTGCTTCAAAGCCAACTTGACAAGTTCAAGATGAAGGATGGTGAAGGTGTCGCTGAAATGTACTCTAGGCTTGCTCTCATCACAAATGAGATTGCCGGCTTAGGAAGTGAAGAGATGACCGATAGATTCATCATCAAGAAGATTCTAAGAGCCTTGGATGGAAAATATGATACCGTGTGCACATTGATCCAAATGATGCCCAATTACAAAGATCTCAAGCCAACGGAGGTGATTGGAAGAATTGTTGCTCATGAGATGTCACTTAAGGATAAAGAGGAACTTCACAACAAATCAAGTGGTGCCTATAAAGCCTCATGTGAAGCCCCTACATCATCAAGTGAGAAACAAGACTTCAATGAAGAATTGAGCTTAATGGTGAAGAACTTCAACAAGTTCTACAAGAGTAGAAGCAAAGATAGAAGCTTCAAGTCAAGGTCCTACAATGACAAAAGATCTTCTAGTCGAGAGCGAAACTGTTACAATTGTGGAAGACCCGGACACTATTCCAATGAGTGTACGGCTCCCTACAAGAGAAGAGAAGATTCTCCAAAAAGAAGAAGCAAAGGATCACCACCAAGAGAGAGAAGGAGTAGAGATGATCATTATGAACGAAGATACTCACGGAGAAGCAAGGATTCGGAAAGGAAGGAAAAATCATCAAGGAGCTACACAAGACGAAGACATCAAGCTCATGTTGGTGAATGGGTATCCGGCTCCGACTCCGACAGCCACTCCGAGAGAAGTTATCACTCCGACTCCGAAGATACTCAAGATGAAGGTGTTGCCGGTCTAGCACTTGTGTCAACCAACTCCTACGTCATATTTGACTCACCAAATGAAGGAATTGGAAGATGCTTCATGGCCAAAGGTCCTAAGGTAAGACACCCCGAGTATGTTGATTTCAATAGTGATGAAGATGACTTGTTAGGTGATGATTTGCTTGTTGACAACTCTAGTGATGAATACTATGATGAAATGTCAATTAAACATGCTAATCAAGATAAAACGAATGACAATGATAAGGAGAAGATTGAGGCCCTAACTAAAGAACTAAACACTCTTAAGTTAGCTCATGAAACCATCTTCTAAGATCATCGAGAACTTTTAAGAGCTCATGAGAAATTACGCTTTGAAAAGCTCAATCTTGAGCAAGAGCATGAGTTCTTAAAAGCAATCAATGATGATCTCCGCAAGAAAAGTTCTTCTTACATTGCCAAGCATTTACTCTTATCCACTTACATGCCTCAAGTCGAGTCTAGTAACAAGAACAAGAAAGATTCTTCCTCTAGTAGTAACAATGATCATGCTAAATCCAATATTGTTACTTCTAGTAGCTCTCTTGATTCCACTAATGATTCTCTTAGCCAAGTTACACTTGAGCAAGAAAATAGTTTATTGAAGGGAATTATAGAGAAAGGAGTGTACAAAAGCCTTGCCGGGAGTAAGCAATTCGAGGAAATTGTGCGCAAGCAAGGAATGCACCGGAAGAATCAAGGCATTGGTTTTGAACGAAAGTTCAATGCCAATGGAGTTGAGTGGGAAGAAGATCAATACCCCAATACAAAGTTTGTCCCTCAACAAGAGAAGTATACTTCTTTCAAGGGGACACAAGCTCAAGATGATCTTCCACCACAAGACTACAAGCAAAAAGGCAAGGACAAGCTTCAAGAGGAAATTGATGCATTTGAAGAAGCTCCAAAGACCTTAGTCAAGTGGATTCCCAAGACTACTTCAAGTTCCACTTCATCAAGTACGACTACAACTCCAAGGATTCCCATCAAGATGGTGTGGATCCAAAAGAAGAAGAACTAGAGAGCTCTTGAGGGTGACTCCGCCAACATACTTCACTCTCATCATTTTGGCAAGAACAAGTGCAATCAACTTCCACATCGTGCACTAGTTCAAGGAGTCACAAACCCTCTTGTTGGTAAGACAAGGGACAAGGTAACCTAAAAGTTTTCATGGACATCATCTTGTGTGTGCATCACTCTATGTCTATGGATATCCTTGTTTGTTCCTTGTGGGACTAACCCATTAGGTATTGAAAGTGCAATTCACTCAAATGGATAGCTCCAAGAGATCTACATCAACATTGAGCATCCACATCTTCAATATCTACATGAAGTCATCATCGACAAAACCCAAGGTTAGTTCATCCCTCTTAGGGGGGATATCACATCTAGGGGGAGCTTTACTCTAAGACTTGAGCTAAAGCAACTCTAAAGATGTGAACAAAACAATGCTTTATGTAAAAGTGGAAACCCCACTTGAGCTTAAACGATGAGTATGACCTTTGATCAAGTGTTCTCACTTGACTCCTAAGTCAATATACTCATATATAGATGACCTAGTCATCGCAAATTGCTTGATAGATGCTAGAATTGGTTGTGCATGCCTTGTCACATATTTCATTTGCCATCTTATTGTGTGAGCATGCTAGTTGCATATTTTACTCATTCGAGGACATCCACTTGTTGTTTTGATTGTTCGGTTTTATTTCTTTTTGCCAAGTGGATGGACAAGAATGCCTAAGAACCTCCTCTAGCTATCTATGCTTTTCTCGTCTCAAACTCTATTCATGCTGCATCACAAAATTTGATCAAGTCAGATTCGAACCACTCTGTGCGAGGAGCGCTTGGAGTCCCCGATTCGTCATAGACTTAAACTTCCAAAACCTCTTTATGATTCTCGGTCTGACCGATACTCCACTTCGGTCCTACCGAGATCATTTAGTTGATCTAGGTTTTCGATCTCGGTGCAACCGATTTGAACCTTTCGGTCTCACCGAGTTTCAGTAACTGCACGCAGTTATGAATCTCGGTGCCACCGAGTTGTTCAACTCGGTCACACCGACAGGGTCGGGCTATATATAGTCACGGGCAAAATTTGGAAATTTCTCCGAACACCTTCGCCCGCGCGATAGCCTGCTCTGCCCCCGAGGTCTCCGGATCGTCTTCTCGCTGCCAGCAGCCTCCAGTCGCTGGTCTCCGTCGCCGTCAACGGTATTTCTGCCCCGCCGTTGCCGCCGTAGCAAGTCCCCGCCGAACTAGGGTATGGACTTGATCTTTGTGCTATTCTCCAATCTGATTCCTAGCACATTGTGATCTTCATGATTCTTGCCACGATTGAAACACTCCTATCCAGTCAAAACACTCATAGATTAGGTTTGATTCGAAAATTCTAGGTTTAGGTCTCCGCCGAAACCATCTCGGACCCACCGAGTTGAAAAACTCGGTCCCACCGATTTGGCTTATGCCATTGCACAAGTGAGACTCGGTCTGACCGAGAATTACTTATCGGTGTGACCGATTTTGGAACTCTGTGAAACCCTAGCAGTCTCGGTGCCACCGAACTGTGACTCGGTCCTACCGAGTTCACTAGTTTAGGTTCCAAAACTGCTTCGGTATCACCGAGTTTGAAAATCGGTAGATCCGAGATGATTTCAGTGGGAAACTAAAACTAAGTTTTTGGATCATTCTTTTGCAAAAATCTCTGCATTTTGTGATGCTCATCCTTTCTACCTCTTCTATAAACTATTCACAGGGTCAGCAGTCAATTTGCATTATGTCTGATCAAAGTGATAGCCAAAATATGTCAGAGCAGCAGGTGCACATGAGTGAGGGCACTAGTCCCTCCAGCTCTTCTGATGAAGGCAGCAGGAGCACTCCTAGCAATTTGCCAAAGGCTGCCACAAGACAGAGGAAGAAGAGGACTTCAGATTCCGAAGATGAGGACTATGTGGCAGAGGAAGAGGCCATTTCCAAGAGAGTTGAGCCAGCTCAAGGCACAAAGCCAGGGCTGAAAATCAAAAGGCCAGCAGGCAGGCAGCCAATGTCAAAGGCCAGAATGTCAACTGAGAAGCCCATAGAGCCAGTTGCAGCTGAGAGCAAGAAAAGAAAGGAAAGGGTAAAGAAGACTGTGGCTAGAGTGCTTGGCAAATCTTCCATCATGGAAGAGGAAGAAGAAGAAGAGGTAGCTGCACCAGCACCCAAGGCACCCAAGCTGATGGGTGATGCCATAAGGTCAGGGGCTACTCCATCTAAGCCCAAAGCTGCCTCCAAGCCAGCACCTAAGAGAAATACAAGGAGCATCCCAGCTGCTGAAAAGAACAAGGCCCCAGTGCCTGAAGCTACAGAAGAAGAGGAAGAGAATGTCCTGAGAAAGCTAAAGCCCAAGATCCCAGACCACAACGATGCTCATCCTGTGGCTGAGGATATGAAGCTCAGGAGAGATTTAGGGCTGAGGAAGTGGAGAGAAGCAGACCCGTATGCTTCAAGGAGAAGGACTGCCGTGGACTACAGATTTCACACCAAGGAGCAGCAGGATTTTTATGAGATAGTGCTGCTAGATAAGAAGCCCATTGTCTGTGATATGCGATGGGTTGATTGGACTTACATAAAGGACAATGAGGAGCACTATCCTGGAGTGCAAGACAGCTTCATAGCTTGTGGAGTAGCTGACTTTGTTGGGCAGAAGCTCACAAAGTGGAACGAGGAACTCATCATGCAGTTCTACTCCATAGCTCACTTTTATCCAGATGGGAGGATCACATGGATGCCTGAGGGTACTAGGTACCAATCCACAGTTGCTGAGTGGGCACAGATCATTAATGCCCCAGAGGAGCAAGATGATGACTTGGATATCTATGCCAAGAAGAAGATGGACCACAACTCAATGTCAAATATGTACAAGGAGATCCCAAATGAAGCACTTGATACCTTCAAGTTTGGCTCAGTACATTACCTTCTGTCAGGGCTCCCGACTATCAATTGGATCTTGAGGCACACCTTATTGCCCAAGTCAGGTGATCACAAGATGATCAGAGGCCATGCTATCAAATTGCTACATGTGTTTGATGTGCCTCAGAAGTTCAAAGTGATGAGCCTCATAGTGGAAACAATCAAGAGGACTGCAGCAGACCAGAAGAGGAGCTGCGAATATGCCCCTCAGATTCAGGAGCTCATCAACTCCAAGATGGGCACGGGAATATATTTATTGGACAAGGAACATTTGCCCATCCATCCAGATTTTGAGAACAATGAAGTTGTGATGACTGAGAACAAGCCATCATCTGCCCAAGCATATGCAAAGAAGGAGAAGGCAAGGAAGGAGAAAGCTGCCAAGATGCCAACTCAAGAGGAGGCATCTGAATACTTCTTGAAGACCAAACAAGAGCAGCTTGGTTACTTGATTGCATCCACGCTGAGGATTGAGCAAAGTCTAGCCACCCTCACTCAGAATCAGCAGAGCCTAGAGAGAATCATGGAACAGAAGTTCTATGACTTGGATGTCAAAGTAACGGAAGTTCAGTCTGCAGTGGAGCAGCTCCAGGAGGACATGCAGGAGAGGAGAGGCAGGACTACCACTCATGCCTTTGCCAGAGTGCCAAGAGGTCCGAGGTCGTCTGTCGTGCCAGTTGCTGACACAAGAGCCACCACCTCAGCACCAGCCACAGCCTCAGTTCCACCAGCTCCAGCATCTACTTCAGCTCCAACTCCAGCGTCTACTTCAGCATCTACCGAAGCCTTCGTCCTTGGAGTAATCCGGACTCCACCACCACCAGAAGATCAATCCTGAGCGTCGATTTAGTGCTATGCATTTTCTAGGAACTTTTTGGTAACTTGTTGCCAAAGGGGGAGAAGATGTATAGATCATAGGCTTCGAGAGAGAGTGTGTGCTTTTCTCTCTTGCTTTATTTGGTGGTTTTTCAAACTTGCTTGCTTTTGAGTGATTGAGATACTATGTTTGTGAGACATTGATGATCATGTGTTTGATCATAAGCTACACTTAATGCTTGCTTAATGCTATTATCTTATCTATCTTATGTGATCATTCACTATTCTTGGTGATGAGTGCATGTATTTCATTCTTATCATTTTAAGCGCTCCACCAAGATGTATGTGACATGGAAGAGTAACCCATGACTCTAACTCCTTGTGCATTTGCAGTCCGAAGCAAATTTTAAATATGCACAAATTTAGGGGGAGCTCTTACTTCTCACATACTTCTCAAAGCAACGATATATTTCATGCTTATTATCATTTGTCAAAGCTTTGATCTATATGTTGTCATCAATTACCAAAAAGGGGGAGATTGAAAGTGCAACTATCCCTAGGTGGTTTTGGTAATTCATAACAACATATAGCTCATTGAGCTAATGCTATTCCAAGATGATTATTTCAGGAAAGCTCAATGACTGGCATGGCATGGATGTGAAAGTGGAACCCTCAAGATGCTAAGGACAAAGGATTGGCTCAAGCTCAAAAGCTCAAGACTCTTCATTTTATATTTTAGTGATCCAAGATCACATTGAGTCCATAGGAAAAGCCAATACTATCAAGGAGGGATGAGGTGTTGCTTAATGAGCCTCTTGCTTCATGTGCTTAGTGATATGCTCCAAAACCCTCAACTACTTTCCCATATCCACATATGACCTAAACCCTAAGCCAAACTCGGTCCTACCGATTCTTCCTATCCGGCACCACCGAGTTTCACTTGTCATTAGCCACTGCCAAACCCTAGCAATTCGGTTCTACTGATAAGGATCTCGGTCTCACCGAGATGGGATTGCAAACTCTCTGTTTCCCTTTCGTAACTTTTCGGTCTCACCGAAAGAGCGAATCGGTCCCACCGAGATTGCAATGTAAACTCAGTGTTTCCCCTTTGTAACTTTTCGGTCTCACCGAGTTCCACTTGGTCTTACCGAAAGAGCAAATCGGTCCCACCGAGTTTGCCTGACCAACTCTCTGGTTAGCTAATTACCAAATTTGGTCTCACTGAGTTTGTGTAATCGGTCTCACCGAGATTACGTTATGCCCAAACCCTAACCATATTGGTCCTACCGAGTTGCATGTCAGTCCCACTGAAAATCTCTAACGGTCACTAGGTTTACATTTTCGGTCCGACCGAGTTTATTGATTCGGTCCCACCGAGATTGGAAAACTGTGTGTAACGGTTGGATTTTGTGTGGAGGCTATATATACCCCTCCACCTCCTCCTCATTCGAGGAGAGAGCCATCAGAACACACACACCATTCCAACTCATATGTTCTGAGAGAGAACCACCTACTCATGTGTTGAGACCAAGATATTCCATTCCTACCATATGAATCTTGATCTCTAGCCTTCCCAAGTTGCTTTCCACTCAAATCTTCTTTCCACCAAATCCAAATCCTATGAGAGAGAGTTGAGTGTTGGGGAGACTATCATTTGAAGCACAAGAGCAAGGAGTTCATTACCTACACACCATTTGTTACTTCTTGGAGAGTGGTGTCTCCTAGATTGGCTAGGTGTCACTTGGGAGCCTCCGACAAGATTGTGGAGTTGAACCAAGGAGTTTGTAAGGGCAAGGAGATCGCCTACTTCGTGAAGATCTACCGCTAGTGAGGCAAGTCCTGTGTGGGCGATGGCCATGGTGGGATAGACAAGGTTGCTTCTTCGTGGACCCTTTGTGGGTGGTTGCTTCTTCGTGGACCCTTCGTGGGTGGAGCCCTTCGTGGACTCGCGCAACCGTTGCCCTTGGGTGGAGCCCTGTGTGGACTCGCGCAACCGTTACCCTTCGTGGGTTGAAGTCTCCATCAACGTGGATGTAGGATAGCACCACCTATCCGAACCACGGGAAAAACATCCGTGTCTCCAATTGCGTTTGAATTCTCCAAACCCTTCCCTTTACATTCTTGCAAGTTGCATGCTTTACTTTCCGCTGCCTATATACTCTTTGCATGCTTGCTTGAATTATGTGATGATTGCTTGACTTGTCCTAAATTAGCTAAAATCTGCCAAGAACTAAAATTGGGAAAAGGTTAAGTTTTTATTTGGTCAAGTAGTCTAATCACCCCCCCTCTAGACATACTTTCGGTCCTACATATCAGTTACAGTGTTTTACAAATGGCACTATCCTGCTTTGTAGTTCTTTCTACATGTTTAACCAAGGTATTATTAAGATAATGTCTCTGTTAAAATGAATCAGTCGCATTGTTTTAGGAATGGTACTTTTTTGCTTTGTCATTCTTTATACATGTTGAAACAAGGCATTGTTATGATAATGTCTCAGTTAATATGAATGAATCACACTGATTGAGAGTTGCTACTCTCCTTCTTTGTTTCCCATTAATATAAGGTAGATCAGTAGATTTTTTTCTTCTGGGAGTACAAGTCATCAACCGTTATTTCTCAGTAATTGTTTCCCTTATACCTATTCTTGCTTACAAGGATATCAAAATTAAAGCTGTGTTTTATTCCGACTTTGATTTTAGTTGAGCTGCACAAAAGGAGCCAATATGTTTAAGGAAAACTGCTGCATTAGTGGG
Organism: Triticum urartu; assembly: GCF_056163025.1. Classification (NCBI taxonomy): domain Eukaryota; kingdom Viridiplantae; phylum Streptophyta; class Magnoliopsida; order Poales; family Poaceae; genus Triticum; species Triticum urartu. Next base: position 172,931,602 of record NC_141874.1, on the reverse strand, counting down.
TCCAGTTGGTCTTACCACTCTGCAGAAAGAAGCAGTCACTGTTTGCACTACATTACAGAAGGAATGATCGAGAAGCTTTACAGAGTATTAGTAGACGCTGGTGACATGACTAGTCTGCAGAGAGCATAGGCAACTCTACAATACATGGAGTGCACTGGGAAAAAAGTGCCCAAACAAGTACAAGAAGCCAGGACATGAATCCAAGTCTGCCAATGTAACACCCCGGATGTAACTTTCCCAATTTGTACTCCAACTCTTGCCGTTTCCGGCGTTAAGTTATTTTATTTTCTCGGGTTCAGGTCTTTGTCTCCGTGTGTTGTTGTCATTGTCATGCATCTCATATCATGACATCATGTGCATTGCATTTGCATACGTGTTCATCTCAGGCATTCGAGCATTTTTCCCGTTGTCTGTTTTGCATTCCGGCGCTTCGTTCTCCTCCGATGGTCATTTCTACCTTTCTTTCATGTGTGGGGATTAAACATTTCCGTATTGGACCACGACTTGCCAAGCGGCCTTGGTTTACTACCTGTAGACCGCCTGTCAAGTTTCGTATCATTTGGACTTCGTTTGATACTCCAACGGTTAACCGAGGGACCGAAAAGGCCTCGTGTGTGTTGCAGCCCAACACCCCTCCAATTCGGCCCAAAACCCACCAAACTCTGCTCCATCATCTAGAGCGTTCGATCACGATCGCGTGGCCGAAAACGGCACCTCATTTGGACTCTCCTAGCTCCCTCTACCTATAAAACTAGCCCCTCCTCCGAAAATCCGGATCCCCCCTCGTCCAAACCCTAGATCCAACTCGCCGCGTCGCGCCGGACAAAGATCTGCCGACGGACATTGTCCGGCCGTCCCCGCCGCCACCACATGTCGCCACCGCGTTCGTTCCCCGCCGCCGCCTCCCGCCGGCCCGCCAGGCCCGGGGCGGGCCCTCCTCCTCCGCCGCCTGGGCCGAGCCGCCCCGCCGCCTGCCTCCCTCCGCGCCGCCCGGCCGGAGCGCCTCGCCCGCCGCCGTCGCCCTCGCCTCCTACTCCGGCAGCCCGCGCCGCCCTGCGCCATCGCCGCCGGCCGCCGCCGCCCGCTCCGGCCGCCCCGCGCGCCCTTGGCACCGGCCGCCGCGCCCGGCGCCGCCACCCTCCTCTCCCGCGCCGCCTCGGCGAGCTCCGGCCGCCACGAGCTTCTCCGGCGACCTCGACTTCCGGCAGTGAACAGTAACTCCGGCGACCTCGTAATCCGCGCAGATCTCAGATCTGAAAATATCTCGGTTGACTTTTTGCCCGAAAACCTAGTCATGTGCCCATCTTCATCATGCTATAACTTTGCATTCGTAGCTCCGATTCATGCATATAGCATACCAAAATGTTCATCTCAGAGAGTACATCATTTCATTCCACTGCATAATTTTCATTTGAGTTCAGCTTGATGCCCGAAATGCTGTTAGAAGAGGGCTACTTGAGTTAATTGTCAGGTTTGTTACTCCGTTTAGCACTTTTGTCATTTTTGCCATGATTAATGTGTGCATGATATGCCCGTGAGTTCTACATATGTTTTGTTAAGAGTTTTGTCATCTTTCCAGAGGTGCAACCCATGTATTTTTGTGATGTGTTTGGTGACTTGTGCAAGCTTGCAAAGTGGTGCACTTGCTAATTCTGTTTTTAGGGACTTAGTGATTTCACTAAGTCATGGATCTGTTTATCCCATGTTGCCATATGTTCATATTGTTTCCTAGTGATCCGTGCCTCTTTTGAGGATGATCAGTAAGGGAGTTTTGTTAATCTTGTAGTGCTCTATCCATCCATGTCTTTGTTTGCAATTATGGAGCACCCTAGCTTGAATCAATAGAGCTCTACTTTTGCTACTTTGTGAATGTGGGCAGATTGTCAACTTGTTTGCAATTTTGTCGATGATGTTGTAGTTGATCTGTGCATGCTATGCTATTGTTCTTGCCATGTCTAGCTTGAATTTTGTGCCTTCTCGATGGGTGTATGCTTGTCTTTCCATGACTTGCACCGTAGTGAGTGCATCGAGCTCGTAAACATGCCTACTTGAGTTATATTTCAGCATGTGTCAGTTTTTCACCAAGTCTGAAAACTGATTATGTTTTTGCTATGTTCACATGCTTGCAATTGTATTTTCTGGTCCTTTTTGGCTCAAGGTCACTAAGGGACTTTTGTTAAGCTCTTTGAGTAGCTCCATGCCATGCTTTGCTTTGCCATGTTCAGGTCCTGTAGCATGTAGTTTTGTTGCTCCGAAGAGGGCTACCTGATCTGAAATTCCAGACAAGTGTTAATTTCACTAAGTCTGAGATATGTTTGCCATGTGCATTTTTGCCATGCTTGTTTGAACCTGTGAATGGATGAATTGGCCGTAGCTCAGTGCTAGACTTTTGTTAAGCATCTTGTGTGCATTCCTGCCATGTATTTTTTTGTCATGTTTGGTTGCTGTAGCATGTTCATCTCATTGCATTTAGATGCCTACTTGCTGTAAATCGTAGACCGGTGTCATTTTTGAATCGCTTGCCATTTCCAAACCGTAACTCCGATTCTGGCGTTCTTTATATCGTTTTTAAGCGATTTCATCTCATGTTTCCAGTGGCACACTTGGATTTCCATGTTGAGGCCAGTTTCATACATTTCCTGTCATATCTTGCATTTGCATCCCGCATCGCATCCCGCATAGCATATCATCCTTGCATTGTGTTGTTTGAGTTTGCACGTGGTTGATTGTATCCTTGTTGCTTGTTTGTCTTGTTTGGGTAAAGCCGGGAGACGAGTTCACTAACGAGGAGCCCGCTGAGTTTGTTTTTGAGGATCCAGTCAACTCTGACAACTGTGCAGGAAAGATGATCATACCCTCGAAATCACTACTATCTTTGCTATGCTAGTTTTTGCTCGCTCTTTTGATATGCCAATGCTACGATGCCTACCACTTGCTTGCAAGCCCCCCAAATTTCCATGTCAAACCTCTAACCCACCTTGTCCTAGCAAACCGTTGATTGGCTATGTTACCGCTTTGCTCAGCCCCTCTTATAGCGTTGCTAGTTGCAGGTGAAGATTGGAGGTCGTTCCTCGTTGGAACATTTATTTTCTTGTTGGGATATCATTATATTGCTATGTTATCTTAATGCACCTATATACTTGGTAAAGGGTGGAAGGCTCGGCCTCTCGCCTAGTGTTTTTTTCCACTCTTGCCGCCCTAGTTTCCGTCATATCGGTTTTATGTTCCTGGATTTTGCGTTCCTTACGCGGTTGGGTTATAATGGGAACCCCTTGATAGTTCGCCTTGATTAAAGCTTTTCCAGCAATGCCCAACCTTGGTTTTACCATTTGCCACCTAGCCTTTTCTTTCCCTTGGGTTCTGCAGACTCAAGGGTCATCATTATTTTAACCCCCCACCCCCCGGTCAGTGCTCCTCTGAGTGTTGGTCCAAACCGTCAGCCGCCGGTGGCTACCAAGGGCAACTCTGGGCTGGCCTACCAGAAGTTTGGACAATCTGAGTGTGCCCTGAGAAAGAGATATGTGCAGCTCCTATCGGGATTTGTCGGCACATTCGGGTGGTGTTGCTGGTCTTGTTTTAACCTGTCGAAGTGTCTTGAATTACCGAGATACCGAGTCTGATCGGAACGTCTTGGGAGGAGGTCTATTCCTTCGTTGACCGTGAGAGCTTGTCATGGGCTAAGTTGGGACTCCCCTGCAGGGATTTGAACTTTCGAAAGCCGTGCCCGCGGTTATGGGAAGATGGGAATTTGTTAATGTTTGGTTGTAGATAACTTGAACCTTAATTAATTAAAATGAATCAACTGAGTGTGTTACCGTGATGGCCTCTTCTCGGCGGAGTCCTGGAAGTGGACACGGTGTTGGAGTAATGCTTGCGCAGGTTCGTTCTCTAGTTTCTCGCTCGCGCTTTGCCTCCTCTTCTCGCTCTCTTTTGCGAATAAGTTAGCCACCATACTTGCTAGTCGCTTGCTGCAGCTCCACCTTATATTTACCTTGCCTTACCTATAAGCTTAAATAGTCTTGATCGCGAGGGTGCGAGATTGCTGAGTCCCTGTGGCTCACAGATTACTATTACACCAGATGCAGGGCCTGATGATTCCGCCCCAGGAGACGCGTATGAGCTCAAGTGGGAGTTCGACGAAGACTCTCAACGTTACTATGTTTCCTTTCCCGATGATCAGTAGTGGTGCCCAGTTGGGGGTGATTGGGACCGTGTCGCTTGTTGGGTTCTCTTTTATTTTGGCGCCGTAGTTGGGCCATGAGTGTTTGGATGATGTAATGTTATTTATGTACTTGATTGACGTGGCGAGTGTAAGCCAACTATGTTATCTCCCCTTTTATTATCATATTACATGGGATGTTGTGAAGATTGCCTAACTTGCGACATATGCCTTCAATGCGATTATGTCTCTAAGTCGTGCCCCGACACATGGGAGCTATAGTCGCATCGAGTTACAAGTTGGTAATCAGAGCCTTCCCCGACCTTAGGAGCCCCATTGCTTGATCGTTTTTAGTGGCCGAGTTGTGTCTAGAAAAATGTTTTGAGTCTTTTAGGAATTATATATCGGAGAGATTAGGAATTCTTTTTACTTCCCAGTCTCCTCATCGCTTTGGTAAGGCATCCTGACGTAGAGTTTTGACTCTTCTCTTCTCAAATTTCACTAAAAAAATTTTTAGGATCACGCGGGTATCTTGGAATTGTTCCGATGGTTTTATGATCAGAACATTGTCTTGGTGCCTCCTGTCAGGGGTTTAGTGGAAGTGTCCCGGGGAGTTGAGCTCTGAGGTGTTGTCATCATAATTTTATCGTTGCAGTTCTGGAATACCTGAGTTTAGTACGCCGACATCAAAAATCTCTTTTATGCAGTTCGTTGGTGAGATAACCTCGACGCCACCCAGTACTGGGGCGGGAGTTCGGGAGTATCATCATAACTTGTATAACGGATGCTTTTCGAAGGTTGAGGTAGATGGTTTCCGAAGTTTTTCTTGGTTATGTGTTGAAGGATGGATACAGCTGGATGTAGGAATTGCTAGTTTGGGTGAGATATTATGCTTCCCCTGTATCCCCAACACCTGATTGCATAACCGGAAAGGTTCGGGAGTTTCATAGGTGGGAATTCTAGTAGCTCTAGTTCTTCTTCCACGGATATTGGTTTGAGATTGGGATTTCTTACCGATTATTCGTTCTTGATCCATACCTTGTTGATTTATTTCTCTACCTTAATTCTACGTGGCTTCTCAATTAATGGATATGTGACCATTTCAAGAGGAATGCATTCGTTCATTTTGTTCGGATGTGAAGACTATATGTTGCAATTTTCATTCCGTTGGATTCAGCTTCAATATTTATCTGTCAATGTGCTAATGGTGGTCAACCTCTTCAGGATGGCTCCTCCAACGCGCACGACTCCGAATCCTGATCCGCCACCACCTCCCCCTCCTTCGGAGGCATGGCAAGCTGTGATGGCCGCAACCAATGCAAACACACAGTTGATAATGCAAATTCTTCAAGAGCGCAATCAAGGCAGTCAAGGGAATCAAGGCAGCAATCAGAATCACTTTGCTACACTCAACCAGTTCCTTGCTAACGGGCCAAAGACTTTTAGCAATTGTGTTGAGGCAACCGATGCTGACGATTGGCTTGTGGATCTGTGTAAGCATTTCGAGTGCAGTAACGTCAGGCCTGAGGACTTTGTTAAGTTTGCTTCCTTCCAACTCAAAGATCAAGCTGTAGAATGGTTCCAGCAGTACAAGGACTCCAGAGGTGGACGTGTTATCACTTGGGATGATTTCCGTCGAGATTTCCAAGCTCATCATATTCCTCAGAGCGTGGTTGAAAGCAAGCGTGAGGAATTCCGCAACCTGAAGCAAGGCTCTTTGTCTGTCTATGACTACAACGAGTTGTTTCAGAAGCTCGCCCGCTTTGCCAAGCAGGACGTCCCTGATGAGAAGAGCATGATATACCAGTTCAGGGGTGGTCTCAGAGAAGAAATTCAGCTAGCTCTTGTCCTCTTTGAGCCCTTGAGATACGATGAGTTCTACAACATGGCACTGAAGCAAGAGGCTGCTCAGTTGAGGTGTGATGCTTCCAAGAAGCGAGTCAGAGATGTTACTCCTTCTTCCTCTGCTCAAGTGGCCAAGCAGCAGAAGTATTGGCTTCCTCCTCCTCCGTTCCGTCAGCCGTATCAGCAGAAGAGCAAAGGTGGCAGTGGTTCTTCCCACCCACCCAACCCTGGCTTTCAGAACAAGACCTCGTCTCAAGCTCCAAGATCGAGTGCTCCGTATCACCGTCCGCTTTCAGAGGTCACGTGCAACAAGTGCCAACAGAAGGGTCACTATGCCAACAAGTGTTTCAACCCGAGGCGTCTTCCTCCTCCTCCTCCTGTCAGATCGGCAAGTACAGCTGTGGTCAAGCATAACCCCAAGCATGCCAAGGTCAACTTGATGAATGCAGCTCAGGCAGAGGACTCGTCAGATGTGATCATGGGTAACCTTCCTGTTAACGATGTTCCTGCAAAAGTTCTTTTTGACACTGGTGCATCGCATTGCTTCATCTCGAAACCTTTTGCATCTAAGCATGAGTTGACTTCCCAAGTTATGCATAAACCGTTAGCAGTTGTCTCTCCGGGTAAATGTTTGCTTGCTAATCACGAGATTCCGGATATTTCTATCACGTTGGGCAATTACAAGTTTCTTTCTTCTCCTATGGTGCTTGGTAACTCAGATATTGATCTTATTCTCAGAATGGATTGGCTTGCTAAGCACAAGGCTCAGCTTGATTGTGCAGCCAGGCAGATTCAATTGACTCATTCGTCTGAGGATGTAATTGTCTTTGCCGCTCGGGATAACACCATCCGTCTATTTTCTCTCAATGAAAGGGGTGAACTCGATGCCATCTCGCAAATTCTAGTCGTTTGCGAATATCAAGACGTCTTTCCAGAAGAGCTTCTAGGAATGCCTCCGCACCGGCCAGTTGAATTCGTTGTTGATCTTGAGCCTGGCACGGAACCTGTGTGCAAACGTCCTTACAAGCTCGGACCTAAAGAGTTGAAGGAGCTGAAGAAGCAACTCGATATTCAAGAGAAAATGGGTCTCATCCGGCCTAGTTCTTCTCCGTGGGGTTGTGGTGTTCTTTTTGTGAAGAAGAAGGATGGAACGGACCGACTTTGTGTTGATTACCGTCCAGTGAACAAGAAGACCATCAAGAACAAATATCCACTTCCCAACATCAATGAGCTGTTCGAACAACTCAAAGGTGCCCAAGTATTCTCCAAGCTTGATCTCCGTATGGGTTATCATCAGATTCCAATCCGTGAGCAAGATATTCCCAAGACGGCTTTCAGGACAAGTTTTGGTTCATATGAATACACTGTCATGTCTTTTGGTCTCGTCAACGCTCCTCCGACGTTCTCTCGCATGATGAACTTCATCTTCAACGCCTACACCAATGACTTCGTTTTGGTCTATCTCGACGACATTCTGGCTTTCTCGAAGAACAAGGAAGATCATGCCAAGCACTTGCGTTTGGTTCTTGATAAGCTCAGAGAACATCAGTTCTACGCCAAGTTCTCCAAGTGTGAATTTTGGCTCGATGAGGTTCTTTATCTTGGTCATATCATCTCTGCCAAGGGCATTGCCGTGAATTCTGAGAAGGTGTCTGCAATTGTGAATTGGGAACCTCCTCAGAACATGAAGCAACTCCGCAGTTTTCTCGGTCTCGCAAGCTATTGCCGAAGATTTGAAAGTGCAACTATCCCTAGGTGGTTTTGGTAATTCATAACAACATATAGCTCATTGAGCTAATGCTATTCCAAGATGATTATTTCAGGAAAGCTCAATGATTGGCATGGCATGGATGTGAAAGTGGAACCCTCAAAATGCTAAGGACAAAGGATTGGCTCAAGCTCAAAAGCTCAAGACTCTTCATTTCATATTTTAGTGATCCAAGATCACATTGAGTCTTTAGGAAAAGCCAATACTATTAAGGAGGGATGAGGTGTTGCTTAATGAGCCTCTTGCTTCATGTGCTTAGTGATATGCTCCAAAACCCTCAACTACTTTCCCATATCCACATATGACCAAAACTCTAAGCCAAACTCGGTCCTACCGATTCTTCCTATCCGGCGCCACCGAGTTTCACTTGTCATTAGCCACTGCCAAACCCTAGCAATTCGGTTCTACGGATAAGGATCTCGGTCCCACCGAGATGGGGTTGCAAACTCTCTGTTTCCCTTTCGTAACTTTTCGGTCCCACCGAAAGAGCGAATCGGTCCCACCGAGATTGCAATGTAAACTCAGTGTTTCCCCTTTGTAACTTTTCGGTCTCACCGAGTTCCACTCGGTCTCACCGAAAGAGCAAATCGGTCCCACCGAGTTTGCCTGACCAACTCTCTGGTTAGCTAATTACCAAATTCGGTCTCACCGAGTTTGTGTAATCGGTCTCACCGAGATTACGTTATGCCCAAACCCTAACCGAATCGGTCCTACCGAGTTGCATGTCAGTCCCACTGAAATTCCTAACGGTCACTAGGTTTACTATTTCGGTCAGACCGAGTTTTCTGATTCGGTCCCACCGAGATTGGTAAATTGTGTGTAACGGTTGGATTTTGTGTGGAGGCTATATATACCCCTCCACCTCTTTCTCATTCAGTGAGAGAGCCATCAGAACACACACATCATTCCAACTCATATGTTCTGAGAGAGAACCACCTACTCATGTGTTGAGACCAAGCCATTCCATTCCTACCATATGAATCTTGATCTCTAGCCTTTCCAAGTTGCTTTCCACTCAAATCTTCTTTCCACCAAATCCAAATCCTATGAGAGAGAGTTGAGTGTTGGGGAGACTATCATTTGAAGCACAAGAGCAACGAGTTCATTACCTACACACCATTTGTTACTTCTTGGAGAGTGGTGTCTCCTAGATTGGCTAGGTGGCACTTGGGAGCCTCCGACAAGATTGTGGAGTTGAACCAAGGAGTTTGTAAGGGCAAGGAGATCGCCTACTTCGTGAAGATCTACCGCTAGTGAGGCAAGTCCTTCGTGGGCGATGGCCATGGTGGGATAGACAAGGTTGCTTCTTCGTGGACCCTTTGTGGGTGGTTGCTTCTTCGTGGACCCTTCGTGGGTGGAGCCCTTCATGGACTCGCGCAACCGTTGCCCTTGGGTGGAGCCCTGTGTGGACTCGCGCAATCGTTACCCTTCGTGGGTTGAAGTCTCCATCAACGTGGATGTAGGATAGCACCACCTATCCGAACCACGGGAAAAAACACCCGTGTCTCCAATAGCGTTTGAATTCTCCAAACCCTTCCCTTACATTCTTGCAAGTTGCATGCTTTACTTTCCACTGCCAATATACTCTTTGCATGCTTGCTTGAATTGTGTGATGATTGCTTGATTTGTCCCAAAATAGCTAAAATCTGCCAAGAACTAAAATTGGGAAAAGGTTAAGTTTTTATTTGGTCAATTAGTCTAATCACCCCCCTCTAGACATACTTTCGATCCTACAAGATTCGTTGAAAACTTTTCTAAGATCGCGAAGCCTCTCTCTAATCTTCTCCAGAAGCACGTCAAGTACGTTTGGTCTCCGGAGTGTGACATTGCTTTCAACACTTTGAAAGAGAAATTGATCACTACTCCAGTTCTGACTCCGCCTGATGAATCCAAGCCGTACGAGGTCTTTTGTAATGCCTCTCTCCAAGGTCTTGGCGCAGTATTGATGCCAGAGAAGAAAGTTGTTGCTTATACATCTCGCCAGTTCAAGCCTAATGAGAAGAACTACCCCACTCATGATCTCGAGTTGGCAGCAGTTGTGCATGCTCTTTTGACTTGGAGACATCTTCTATTGGGAATAAAAGTGGACATTTTCACTGATCACAAGAGTCTCAAGTACATCTTCGCTCAGCCTAATCTCAACCTCAGGCAAACTCGATGGGTCAAAATGATTCAAGAGTATAATCCAAGTATCGAGTACACTCCAGGCAAGGCCAATGTGATTGCTGATGCATTAAGCAGGAAAGCTTACTGCAACAATCTGATTCTCAAGCCTTATCAACCCGAGCTTTGTGAAGCTTTCCGGAAACTCAATCTGCAAGTTGTTCCTCAAGGATTCCTTGCCAACCTTCAGGTCTCTCCTACCTTAGAAGACCAGATTCGCCAAGCCCAGCTTCTTGATGCTATGGTGAAAAAGGTGAAGATTGGGATTGCCAAGAGTCAGTCCAAGTACAAGTGCTACCGCCTTGATGACAAGGACACTCTCTTCTTCGAGGATCGTATTGTTGTACCCAAAGGTGAACTTCGTAAAGTGATCATGAACGAGGCTCACAATTCTCTCCTCTCCATCCACCCTGGGAGCATGAAGATGTATCAGGACCTTAAGCAAGCTTATTGGTGGACTCGAATGAAGCGTGAGATTGCTCAATTCGTGAATGAATGTGATGTCTGTAGAAGAGTGAAGGCAGAACACCAAAGGCCAGCAGGTCTCCTCCAACCTCTTGCCATTCCAGAATGGAAGTTTGACCACATTGAAATGGACTTCGTGACTGGGTTTCCAAAGTCCAAGCGTGGCAATGATGCTATATTCGTTGTCATCGACAAACTCACCAAAGTGGCTCATTTTCTGCCTATCAAAGAGTCGATCACTGCAGCTCAATTGGCGGAACTCTATACCTCTCATATTGTCTCTCTGCACGGTATTCCTCAAGTGATCTCTTCAGACCGTGGCAGCATCTTTACCTCAAAGTTTTGGGATTCTTTTCAGAAGGCCATGGGCACCAGCATCCGCTTCAGCACAGCTTTCCATCCTCAAACTAGCGGTCAAGTCGAGCGTGTCAACCAGATTCTTGAAGATATGCTCAGGGCTTGTGTGATCTCCTTCGGCATGAAGTGGGAGGATTGTCTTCCTTATGTTGAATTCTCCTACAACAACAGTTTTCAAGCAAGTTTGGGCAAGGCCCCTTTTGAAATTCTGTATGGCAGGAAGTGCCGTACCCCTCTCAACTGGTCTGAAACCGGTGAACGTCAGCTTTTGGGTAATGACTTAATCACAGAAGCAGAAGAAATGTGCAAAGTCATTCGTGATAACCTCAAAGCAGCCCAATCCTGCCAGAAGAGCTACTATGATAGTAAGCACCGTGATTTGGCTTTCGAGATCGGAGATCATGTTTACCTCCGCGTCTCTCCTATGAAAGGTACTCGTCGCTTCGGTATCAAAGGGAAGCTTGCCCCTAGATACGTGGGACCTTTCAAGATTGTCAGCAAGAGAGGCGACCTCGCCTATCAACTCGAGCTTCCTTCAAACTTTGCAAATGTTCATGACGTGTTCCATGTCTCTCAGCTTCGAAAGTGCTTCAAGACTCCTGACCGCACTGTCAACTTCGAGGAAATTGAGCTCCAAGAAGATCTCTCTTATCGTGAGCACCCAGTTGCTATTCTTGAAGAGACTGAACGCAAGACTCGCAACAAGTCAATCAAATTTCTCAAAGTCAAGTGGTCACACCATTCCGACCGTGAAGCTACCTGGGAACGCGAGGATCACCTCCGTTCTGAGTACCCGGCGTTCTTTCAGTCCTAGATCTCGGGACGAGATCCTTTCATAGTGGTGGAGTGTTGTAACACCCCAGATGTAACTTTCCCAATTTGTACTCCAACTCTTGCCGTTTCCGGCGTTAAGTTATTTTATTTTCTCGGGTTCAGGTCTTTGTCTCCGTGTGTTGTTGTCATTGTCATGCATCTCATATCATGTCATCATGTGCATTGCATTTGCATATGTGTTCATCTCAGTCATTCGAGCATTTTTCCCGTTGTCTGTTTTGCATTCCGGCGCTTCGTTCTCCTCCGATGGTCATTTCTACCTTTCTTTCGTGTGTGGGGATTAAACATTTCCGGATTGGACCGAGACTTGCCAAGCGGCCTTGGTTTACTACCGGTAGACCGCCTGTCAAGTTTCGTATCATTTGGACTTCGTTTGATACTTCAACGGTTAACCGAGGGACCGAAAAGGCCTCGTGTGTGTTGCAGCCCAACACCCCTCCAATTTGGCCCAAAACCCACCAAACTCTGCTCCATCATCTAGAGTGTTCGATCACGATCGCGTGGCCGAAAACCGCACCTCATTTGGACTCTCCTAGCTCCCTCTACCTATAAAACTAGCCCCTCCTCCGAAAATCCGGATCCCCCCTCGTCCAAACCCTAGATCCAACTCGCCGCGCCGCGCCGGACAAAGATCTGCCGACGGACATTGTCCGGCCGTCCCCGCCACCGCCACGTGTCGCCACCGCGTTCGTTCCCCGCCGCCGCCTCCTGCCGGCCCGCCAGGCCCGGGGCGGGCCCTCCTCCGCCGCCGCCTGGGCCGAGCCGCCCCGCCGCCTGCCTCCCTCCGCGCCGCCCGGCCGGAGCGCCTCGCCCGCCGCCGCCGCCCTCGCCTCCTACTCCGGCAGCCCGCGCCACCCTGCGCCATCGCCGCCGGCCGCCGCCGGCCGCCTTCGCCGCCCGCTCCGGCCGCCCCGCGCACCCTTGCCGCCGGCCGCCGCGCCCGGCGCCGCCACCCTCCTCTCCCACGCCACCTCGGCGAGCTCCGGCCGCCACGAGCTTCTCCGGCGACCTCGACTTCCGGCGGTGAACACTAACTCCGGCAACCTCGTAATCCGCGCAGATCTCAGATCTGAAAATATCTCGGTTGACTTTTTGCCCGAAACCCTAGTTCATGTGCCCATCTTCATCATGCTATAACTTTGCATCTGTAGCTCCGATTCATGCATATAGCATATCAAAATGTTCATCACAGAGAGTAGATCATTTCATTCCATTGCATCATTTTCATTTGAGTTCATCTTGATGACCGAAATGCTGTTAGAAGAGGGCTACTTGAGTCAATCGAGCTCTACTTTTGCTACTTTGTGAATCTGGGCAGATTGTCAACTTGTTTGCAATTTTGCCGATGATGTTGTAGTTGAGCCGTGCATGCTATGCTATTGTTCTTGCCATGTCTAGCTTGCATTTTGTGCCTTCTCGATGGGTGTATGCTTGTCTTGCCATGAATTGCAACGTAGTGAGTGCATCGAGCTCGTAAACATGCCTACTTGAGTTATATTTCAGCATGTGTCAGTTTTTCACCAAGTCTGAAAACTGATTATGTTTTTGCTATGTTCACATGCTTGCAATTGTATTTTCTGGTCCTTTTTGGCTCAAGGTCACTAAGGGACTTTTGTTAATCTCTTTGAGTAGCTCCATGCCATGCTTTGCTTTGCCATGTTCAGGTCCTGTAGCATGTAGTTTTGTTGCTCCGAAGAGGGCTACCTGATCTGAAATTCCAGACAAGTGTTAATTTCACTAAGTCTGAGATATGTTTGCCATATGCATTTTTGCCATGCTTGTTTGAACCTGTGAATGGATGAATTGGCCATAGCTCAGTGCTAGACTTTTGTTAAGCATCTTGTGTGCATCCCTGCCATGTATTTTTTGTCATGTTTGGTTGCTGTAGCATGTTCATCTCATTGCATTTAGATGCCTACTTGCTGTAAATCGCAGACCGGTGTCATTTTTGAATCGCTTGCCATTTCCAAACCGTAACTCCGATTCCGGCATTCTTTATATCGTTTTCAAGCGATTTCATCTCATCTTTCCAGTGGCACACTAGGATTTCCAAGTTGAGGCAAGGTTCATGCATTTCCTGTCATATCTTGCATTTTGCATCCCGCATCGCATCCCACATAGCATATCATCCTTGCATTGTGTTGTTTGAGTTTGCACGTGGTTGATTGTATCCTTGTTGCTTGTTTGTCTTGTTTGGGTAGAGCCGGGAGACGAGTTCACTAACGAGGAGCCCGCTGAGTTTGCTTTTGAGGATCCAGTCAACTCTGACAACTGTGTAGGCAAGATGATCATACCCTCGAAATCACTACTATCTTTGCTATGCTAGTTTTTGCTCGCTCTTTTGCTATGCCAATGCTACGATGCCTACCACTTGCTTGCAAGCCTCCCAAATTGCCATGTCAAACCTCTAACCCACCTTGTCCTAGCAAACCGTTGATTGGCTATGTTACCGCTTTGCTCAGCCCCTCTTATAGCGTTGCTAGTTGCAGGTGAAGATTGGAGGTCGTTCCTCGTTGGAACATTTATTTTCTTGTTGGGATATCATTATATTGCTATGTTATCTTAATGCACCTATACTTGGTAAAGGGTGGAAGGCTCGGCCTCTCGCCTAGTGTTTTGTTCCACTCTTGCCGCCCTAGTTTCCGTCATATCGGTGTTATGTTCCCGGATTTTGCGTTCCTTACGCGGTTGGGTTATAATGGGAACCCCTTGATAGTTCGCCTTGATTAAAGCTTTTCCAGCAATGCCCAACCTTGGTTTTACCATTTTCCACCTAGCCTTTTCTTTCCCTTGGGTTCTGCAGACTCAAGGGTCATCATTATTTTAACCCCCCCCCCCCCCCGGGCCAGTGCTCCTCTGAGTGTTGGTCCAAACCGTCAGCCGCCGGTGGCTACCAAGGGCAACTCTGGGCTGGCCTACCAGAAGTTTGGACAATCTGAGTGTGCCCTGAGAAAGAGATATGTGCAGCTCCTATCGGGATTTGTCGGCACATTCGGGTGGTGTTGCTGGTCTTGTTTTAACCTGTCGAAGTGTCTTGAATTACCGAGATACCGAGTCTGATCGGAACGTCTTGGGAGGAGGTCTATTCCTTCGTTGACCGTGAGAGCTTGTCATGGGCTAAGTTGGGACTCCCCTGCAGGGATTTGAACTTTCGAAAGCCGTGCCCGCGGTTATGGGAAGATGGGAATTTGTTAATGTTTGGTTGTAGATAACTTGAACCTTAATTAATTAAAATGAATCAACTGAGTGTGTTACCGTGATGGCCTCTTCTCGGCGGAGTCCTGGAAGTGGACACGGTGTTGGAGTAATGCTTGCGCAGGTTCGTTCTCTAGTTTCTCGCTCGCGCTTTGCCTCCTCTTCTCGCTCTCTTTTGCGAATAAGTTAGCCACCATACTTGCTAGTCGCTTGCTGCAGCTCCACCTTATATTTACCTTGCCTTACCTATAAGCTTAAATAGTCTTGATCGCGAGGGTGTGAGATTGCTGAGTCCCTGTGGCTCACAGATTACTATTACACCAGATGCAGGGCCTGATGATTCCACCCCAGGAGACGCGTATGAGCTCAAGTGGGAGTTCGACGAAGACTCTCAATGTTACTATGTTTCCTTTCCCGATGATCAGTAGTGGTGCCCAGTTGGGGTGATTGGGACCGTGTCGCTTGTTGGGTTCTCTTTTATTTTGGTGCCGTAGTCGGGCCATGAGTGTTTGGATGATGTAATATTATTTATGTACTTGATTGACGTGGCAAGTGTAAGCCAACTATGTTATCTCCCCTTTTATTATCATATTACATGGGATGTTGTGAAGATTGCCTAACTTGCGACATATGCCTTCAATGCGATTATGTCTCTAAGTCGTGCCCCGACACGTGGGAGCTATAGTCGCATCGAGGGTGTTACAGCCAATGTCATTCTAAGCAACAATGATGGGGCATCTGGTTATGGTAATTTGTTTACCATACTTTAAGTTTGTTAGTCCACCGATTGGTGGGTTGACACTGGGGCCAATATTCATGTGTGTGCTGATGTGTCTTTGTTTTCTTGTAGCATATAAATACGAAATCCACAGGGATGCTGAGCTTGATTTTAGTGGAACTGCACAAAATGTTCAGATGGTTCGTGTCCTCCATAATACTTCATCATGCACAATACATCGAATGGTTCTCTAATCATTCGTTTTCACCTTGAGCCACCGGACTATCAGGTAACAAACTGATGACAAACCCTGCATGTTCCACAATCATAGGCATTACATATTTTGAATGGGAAAAGCTTGTCAACGTTTAATCATTGATGTTAGCAAGAAGACATTAGTTTAATATATTGGAATTGGAAAACCTTGTCAAATTTTGCTCATTGATGTTAGCCAGAAGACATGCATTTGATATTTTTGAGTGGGACGCCCTTTGCTGTGAGCAACGTCGATCATTTTTTCCTATTCTTGTCTTCAATTCAGAAATATTTACTCTGCTGAGATGCATAGTCACATGAATGTTGACTTATGTAAGGTATTTTAAGAGTTTGTTATGAATGTTGTCTATGTAATGCCAGGCCTTGTGAGTTTGATTGCAAAGTACAGCTTGGAATGTTGTGGCATGCGGCATCACGAGCTGTTCACCATGCCTCCTGAGAATAATGCTTCATATGGTTTTGCATGTTGAGCTAATGCCTGTGATTTGCATGTTATGAAGATCATCCTCTTCTGTTGTTTCTGTGCTTAAGAAGTTCATTGTCTTATGTTTCATTCATAGCCTATACGACAACTCGGGTAGGTTAGAGGTGAAACCATATGAGCTTCCAACCAACTCATCATCTTAGGCCGTGATTGGATCGTCGTTTTCCAACAAAAACCGCTTGTAAATAAAAGCAGATGGTCTCGGGCGAAGAGCTTGGTTGGTCGATTTTGACTAGTAAAATATACACTGGTCTCTCAAATTACACGCGTAACACGCTAGTTTTCGTTACAGACCTCGGGCCCTCGGTTTCATTACGCCTGTATATTACGCGTTGTTTCTGAGGATGAGTAAATTACACTTGTATCTTAATACAGGTGTGAAATAAACCAGAGCTCCCAAGCGCGGCCTTACCATTTCATGCCGTCTTAGTCTCTCGAAGGTGCTCATAGGTGTCCAATGATCCAGGCTTCCTGAATGAGCAGCGGGTGCTGTATCAGACCATCTGTAGGGCCCGTGAGGCCCTCTCCGTCGTTCTTCGAGTTGTTGCGCTCGTCGTGGCACCGCCGTCTCGCGTTGTCAACATGGTCAATAGTGAACATGGTCAACAGACATGAGGAATGAGGAGATGACTTTACTTGGAGAGGATGACAGTGGGGACCCACCAGGGCCATAGCCGCACGTACGCAAGTGCCTCCTTATTATATACAACTGTAATTTTTTTGCTTCCTCCTGGTTTCCTGACATCACGGTCCCACACCATTGTCAACCTATGTAGTCAATAAATGAGAAAATTGCACATGGAGCGGCTAACAGCTGGGACCAAGCGGCTCGAGCAGTATTTGTGTTTTTGAGGTCTGAGCACTGTAGAGTTTTTCTTAAGCGATGTTTTCGTTGTTGTTCAGAGGAGAGCAGGGTATTAACTAGGCGGGTTGTGGCCCGTCTAGCCCAGGCCAGATATTAATTTTTTCCAAGCTGAAAATGGCTAGCCCAGCTATACATTTTTTTGAGGAATACCCACGCAAGGTCAACTAGTTATTCCAAGAAAATGGTCTTTAAGAAATAATAAATGGGATGTAATTATAAAAACTGGGCAGTAACTATAAAAAATGCACCAAACATGTAATTACTTTATAAAATATTATTTTTGGATTTTGAAATTTGAAATTTCATTAATTGTTGCGCGCGCAATGTTTCGTTGGATATTTACGTAATACAAATTTATATTGAAATTGTATTTAATCTGACTAGAAATTTCGGAATAAAAATATTTTAGATCCCATCAAAATATGGAAATTTTTATTAAATTCTGTTTTGAATGGTTGGTTGAAATTATTAATCGTTGTCCTAGCTAAAATGGGATGTACTTTTAACAAACTGTAAATGGGCTGTAGTAAATTCCATTAGAATTCAAAAATGGGTTGTACATTATTACAAATTGCAAATGGGCTATAAGTTCTCTGCCACACACTTGTGGGCCTACTAAACTGACGCGTCCCCTAAAAAAATAAGTAAGTAGACGCATATGCAAGGCTTTGTCAACTTATAGTCAACACACGGTTCTAGCAACAGTGGTCGTTGGATGTCCATCCAACGGATGTCGTGCTTCTTCTTCAATCTCGGATATTCTAGCTTCAGCCGCCCAAAAAATGATTCCTCCCCCTGACATCTGAGGCGCACCATTTCGGAGGCTGACCTGTGGGCCTACTAAGTTGACGCATACCAAGGACTTTGTCAACTTAGTCAATATAAACGATTCTAGCTGCAGTGACCGTACGATGCCCATCCAATGGTCGTCGTGCTTCTTCAACCTCTGGTCTTCTTGCTCCAGCCGCCCAAAGCAGCGCCGTTCGTGCCACCTGCTCCTGCCTCCCGTGGCCGGCTGTGCTGCCGCGAAGGCCTCACCGCCCCCTACTACTCCCTCCGCTGGCCAGGCCATCCCTCTGCTCTTCCTGCTCCAGCCGCTCAAACAAGCGTCGGGGGGACTGCCTGCTCCCTCCTCCCACGACCGGCTGTGCTGCCGTGCGGGCCTCACCGCCCCACCGCACTCCCATCGGTGGCCTAGCCATCCCTCTACTCACCCACACCCGCTGTTATTCTTTGGCGATGGCAGACGAACCAGTAAACCCTTGTATTCCCCTCCGCTTGGGAAACAACTGTCGAGTCTTCCCTGGCTCCGTGTCGTTCCCTTCCTAGGCCTCGCCGTCGTCCACCGCCCTGGTGCTCTCAGCGCGGCGTGGTCAACGTGGTCAATGAACGACGTCCATCGGAAGTGGATTGTACGTGGAGACGCTGACAGCTAGGTCCACGACCGCATGCAAGGAAATGCCTCCTTATTACGCGCAAAATAATGATTCCTCGACCTAACAACTGGGACCCACCAGCTATATCTTCACACGCAAGGAAGTGCCTCCTTATTACGCACAAAAAATGAATACTCCCCCTGCTAGCTGGGACCCACCATAGTGGGAGGCTGACTTGTGGGCCTACTAAGTTAACGGGGACGGAGGGCTCTGTAAACTTAGTCGATATAAATGATTCTAGCTCCAGTGATCATACGATGTGCATCCAACGGCCAAAGCAGCGTCGGTCGTGCCGCTTGCTCATGCGTCTTGTGGCCGGCTGTGCTACCGCGGAGGCCTCACCGCCCCCTACTATTCTCACCACTGGCCAGGCCCTGCGGCGATGGCAACCTCACACCACAGCCGAACCAGTGAACCCTCGTACTCCTCTCCGCGTGGGCATCCACTACCACGTCTTCCCCGGCTCTGCATCGTCGCATTCCTAGGTCTCACCGTCGTCCACCGCCCTGGTGCTCTCGGCACGGCATGGTCAACGTGGTTAAGGAATGACTTCCATCGGAAGAGTACTGTACGTGGATGTCGGTGTCCTGGGAATGGGGGTACCCAGACTTGCCTGCCTGCGGCCCAGGGCGTGGCTCCACCAAGGGCCTGGTACGGCCCATCTTCATCAACAACCACTCAAGACCCTCACGAGGTGCCAAGCCTCGCGAGGCGGACGATGCCAAGACCTCCTGGGGGCAGCCTCCCTAGGCTGGCTCCCGAGGAGCGGAGATATCAGTGCAAGGGGCACCTCACGAGGTTCCCGTGACGTGAGCCATGACGACCAAGGCCAGGCGCACGCCAGCTGGCGTAGGGTGCCAGTTTCCTCTTTGGAGCTAAGGAAGCAGGCGCAGGCGAGGAGTCCCGAGGCATCAGGCAAAGGTTTCCATATCGGTGCAACAAGACCAAGACCAGCAGGACGGCACAACAGAGGTCACTGTGGATCCCGTGGTGGCGTCACCACCAGAGCCTTTGGCAGGCGAAGACCACCTTTTGTCAGGATAACTTGTACTAGTTGTCCCCCTTCAAAATTGGCCATTGTGGGATCCCTTCCTGCCTAAATATTCGGGAAGAGGACCGGGGCCTCTATAAATATGACTAGCCACCACCTTAGCAAGGGACGGATGATTGAGACCATCCTCACACACACAAGCTCACCGAGCTAAAGAACACCTCTCCTGAGGAGGCTGTTCATCCCTTGTACTAGTTCATCCTCAGCCTGCGAGGCAATCCACCACACCACACTGGAGTAGGGTATTGCACCGCAATGGTGGCCCGAACTAGTATAAACTCTCGTGTCACTTGTTCCTTGGGTTCGGTGAGCTAGGCCTAGAGATCATTGTGAGAGTGAGTGAGGAAGGGAGAGATCTTCACGCGCACCCCAGTGTTCGAACCTCAAGGGTTTGCCGGAACCCATAATCCGACATTTGGCACGCCGGGTAGGGGTGCGCCGAAGCTTCGCCTCTCCGCTTGCTTCTTCCAGCTCCATGGTCGACGCCATCCCCCCAATTAGGCCAGCGGGCGCCTGTGGATGCGCCGCGGGCATCCGGGCCTTCACCCATGCTTTGCGGCAAGTGCGGTGGCCGCGCAAGTTCAGTCCGGAGATGCCGCCCCGCTACGACGGCACGGCGGATCTAGCAGCTTTCCTGGAGGCGTATGAGGAGGCCGTCCTCGAAATCAGAGGCGACAACCAGGTCATGGCCAACTGGTTCCCCCTGGCCCTGGCCGGCGTGCCACGCGCCTGGCTGCTCAGCCTACCGGGATCTTCGGTGGCCTCCTGGGAGGAGCTGCACCGCCTCTTCATCGCACGCTTCGCGGCACAAGTGCCTCTCGCCGTTGTAGCCCTCCTCGCTGGTTGGCGGGCACCACCCATGGATCGCCATGTCAAACAGTTCTTCCGCCATGTGGCCGCTGCCCGCGTGCAGCCGGGGGCTCCCCCGAGTGGGCGACACCCTAGGCCAACCTCACCTTCAGCTTGGAGGACCACCCAGCTATCACTGCGGGCTCAGGCGCGCTCCCGATGTTGTGCACACCCACCATCTGCAACGTGGCGGTGACCAAGACCCTCATCGACGGCAGAGCCGGCCTCAACTTGCTATCTGTGGAAGCCTTTGGCTTGCTTCATGTACCATACGGCAGGCTCCGCCCCACCAAGCCTTTCTATGGGGTCGGCATCGGCTCCACCAGCCCCTGGGGCAAATAAGCCTCCCGATCACCTTTGGTACCCACAACAACTACCGCACCAAGCTGATCGACTTCGACATCGCCCACATCGACCTCCTGTACAACGCCATCCTCGGGTACCCTGCCCTGGCTCAGTTCATGGCGGCAACCCATCCAGCCTACAACCTCATGAAGATGCCGGGGAGGAGCGGTGTTCTCACCGTGGCAGGGGACACCAAGGAAGCCCTGACGGCTCTTAGGCTCGCCTTTGGAGCCGCTGCCGCGGCACGCCCAGCCGACGAGGCCACCCCGGGGGCTAAGGGGGCCGCGCCGGCAAAAAAGAAGCAGTTGTTCACTCAAAATCGGGCAGAAACCAAGCAAGTGCCGGTCGAGGGAGACGGGACCTCGGGAGCCACTTTCACCATAGGCGCCAACCTCAACCCCGACCAAGAAGAGGCGCTGGTGAGATTCTTGCGTGCGAACAAGGAGGTATTCGCCCGGGAGCCCAAGCAGCCAGTGGGAGTCCCAAGGGGAGTGATCGAACATCACTTAAGGGGACGCCCCAATGTGCGCCTTGTGAAGCAGAAGGCGCGACGACAGTCCACGGAGAAGCAGTCTTTCATCATCCAGGAAACCCGCAAGCTACAAGTTGTGGGCGTTATCCGCGAGGTCTGGTACCCAAAATGGCTGGTGAACCCCATCGTTGTGCCTACGAAAGGTGGGAAGGAATGTATGTGCGTCGACTTCACCAACCTCAACAAAGCCTGCCCTCAAGACCCGTTCCCACTTCCGCGCATCAACCAGATCGTCGACTCCATCGCCCAATGCGACCTGCTGTGTTTTCTAGATGCCTTCTCGGGTTATCACCAGATCAAGATGGCGGTGGAGGATGTGGAGAAGATGTCCTTCCTGATCCCATGCGTGGTATACTGCTACACCTGCATGCCGTTCGGACTGCGCAACGCTGGGGCAACCTTCCAGCGGCTAATGCACATCGCCCTGGGCCAACAGCTCGGGAGCAACGCTGAGGCCTATGTCGATGACATCATGGTGAAATCTCGGGAGGCGAGAACCCTCATACAATACTTGGAGGAAACTTTCGCCAGCCTGCGACAGGTGGACCTGTGACTCAATCCAGAGAAGTGCGTGTTCGGCGTCCCTTCGAGCAAGCTGTTGGGTTTCCTCATGTCGCATAGGGGGATCGAGGCAAATCCGGAGAAGGTTAAGGCAATAGAAGACATGAGCCTGCCCCAAACTCTCAAGGAAATGCAGAAGCTCCCGGGTTGCATGACCTCGTTGGGGTGCTTCATTTCCATGCTGGGAGAACGCGCCATGTCGTTCTTCAAGCTGATGAAGAGGAAGGGCTTGTTTGAGTGGACCCCAGAGGCTGACCTGGCATTTCAAGACCTCAAGAGATATTTGACCAACCCTCCGGTGATGGTCGCGCCTCGACCCCTCGAGTCCCTAGTGCTCTAACTGGCCGCCACGCCCCATTCAGCCAGCGCGGCGTTAGTGGCACTCCGGGAGGAGCGCCGGGCCAAGGAAATGCTACGTAATGCCGAACCTCTAGCCGGGACAGAGTGGCATCAGGATGGCGCCGCTAAAGCCACGACGACGCCTGCGGACGATCAGACCCCGTAATATGGCATCTCTAGGCCTACGAAGGCCGTGGTGGGTAACCAAGCTCCTGAGGTCCCCGTACCTCGGGGAGGCACCACACCCTCTGGAGGCCGGAAGCTCCACCGACGCTCCCGCCCTCGTCGAGCACCCAGTCTACTTCGTCAGGATGGTATTACGGGACGGAAGGGCACGGTACCCCATGCCGCAGAAGCTCCTGCTCGCGCTCCTGGTGGCTTGACGCAAGCTGCGCCATTACTTCCAAGGCCACCCAATTAAGGTCGTCTCAGCCTACCCACTAGAGAGGGTGCTTCGGAGCCCCAACGTAGTGGGCAGAGTCACCGAGTGGAACATCGAGCTGCAAGCGTTTCAGCTGGAGTTCAGCACAACTAGGGTCATCAAGGGAGCTGCACTCGCCGACTTCGTGGCAGAATGGACCGATGCTCCGGAGCCCGAAGCGGGCGAGAACCAATCCCTTTCGCTAGGAAGTGATGCGCCAAACGGCTAGGTCATGTACTCCGATGGCGCTTTCGCACGCCAGGGCGTGGGGGCCGGAGCCGTGCTCACCTCGCCCACTCAAGACAAACTCTACTACACTGTGCAACTCAGCTTCCAGCGGGGTGAGAAGGTCTCCAACAACATGGCGGAGTACGAAGGTTTGATCGGTGGCCTCAAGGCTGCGGCGGCCTTGGGGGTGAAGCGCCTCACCATCAAGGGCGACTCTCAGCTCCTCTTCAACTTCTCCAACAAGGTATACGGGCCAAAGGACGAGCACGTGGAGGCATACCTCACGGAGGTACGCAAAATGGAGAAGCAATTTCTGGGCCTAGAACTGCAGCATGTGCCCCGTGGCACAAACAAGGAAGCGGACGATATCGCCAAGCGGGCATCAAGGCGACAGCCCCAGGAGCCTGGCGTCTTTCAGGAGCGACTCTTTAAGCCTTCAGCGGCCCCTCCGGCTGCGGAACCTAAGCCGTCTTGAGAGGAGCTCCCACCACCACCAACCTCAGGAGCTCCCGCCTGTGGCCCGACCTCAGGGGCACGCCTGCGCCTTGCGCTTGAGACTCGGGAGGGGTACTGGACTGAAAAATTCAAGGCGTACCTGCTGCGGGGGACACTGCCGGAGAAAGAATAGGAATCGGAGCGCGTGGCCCGGCAAGCTACAGCATATTGCATCTAGGATGGTGAGTTGTACAGGAAATGACCAAACAATGTTTCTTTGCGATGCATCTCCACAAAGCAGGGGTGAGCTGCTAGCTGACATACACGGCGGAGACTGCGGGCATAACTTGTCGTCACGCACCCTGGTTGGCAAGGCGTTCCGCAGCAGATTCTACTGACCCACGGCACTCAACGATGCAACTGAGCTAGTGAAATCCTGCGAGGCTTGCCAGTTCCATGCCAACCAAATCCACCAGCCTGCTCAGGGCCTCCAGACCATCCCACTCTCTTGGTTGTTTGTGGTTTGGGGGTTGGATATCCTGTGTCCATTCCCTCGAGTGCCAGGGGGCTACCGCTACCTCTACGTCGCCATCAACAAGTTCACCAAATGGGTGAAGGTGGAAGCCGTCCGCACCATCCTAGCTGGGCCAGCAGTTAAATTCATCAAGGGCCTAGTGAACCAGTTTGGGGTCCCTAA
Organism: Triticum urartu; assembly: GCF_056163025.1. Lineage (NCBI taxonomy): Eukaryota > Viridiplantae > Streptophyta > Magnoliopsida > Poales > Poaceae > Triticum > Triticum urartu. The sequence continues at coordinate 172,907,579 of NC_141874.1, read as the reverse complement.
CCGCATCATCACCGATAACGGCTCGCAGTTCACTAGCAATCTCTTCAAGACATATTGTGCTAACCTTGGAACGCAGATTTGCTACGCTTCGGTAGCACACCCCAGGAGCAACGGCCAAGCCGAGCGCACCAACACGGAGGTCTTTAGAGGCCTCAAGACTAGGACCTTCAAGAAGAAGCTTGAGGCCTGCGGCAGGGGCTGGCACGACAAGCTCCAGTCCGTGTTGTGGTCCATTCGCACCACCGCCACCAAGCCAACAGGTGAGACCCTGTTCTTCCTCGTCTATGGAGCATAAGCGGTTCTCCCACACGAGGTCAGGCATCGCTCCGCGCGGGTCCTGGCGTTTGATGAGACGCAGTAGGATGCCATGCGACGGATGGACCTTTTGTTGGGGGAGGAATGCCGCCGTGAAGCCTCGCTCCGGGCGGCAAGGTACTAGCAGGTGTTGCGATGGTACCACAATCGCAGTGTCCGCTCCAGGACGCTCGAGGTGGGTGATCTCGTCCTGAGGCGGGTGCTCTCCAGGGAAGGGCTGCACAAGCTCTCACCCATGTGGGAGGGCCCGTTGAGGATTGCCCGTGTCTCCAGGCCTGGCGCCATGCGCCTGGAGACACAGGACGGGATCCCAATCCAAAATGCTTGGAACATCCAGCACCTCCGGGAAGTTCTACCCATGAAGCAAGGCCCAGTGCCTGTGAAGGTCTCCGCTCGTGACACTCTCACGTAATAATGAGTTGGGCTGTACATGCCCCGGAGTCTCCAGAGTGCCGCCCTCGGGCCTCGGGGGCTCCCTCCCACGTCCTAGTGGCAGCACTTAGCTCCGCGCCAGTGAGAAGACTAGATTAGGTGTCGAACGCGGCTGTTCATTTGCTTTCTGTAGTTGGTTTGCCCCTTTTTGGAGTTCTGGCATTTCTCGATTGCTTGGTTGGACCCTTTCTTTGCCCTACTTCCTCGCTTGGTTCTTTGTTTTGTACCAGGGAGGGTGGCAGTTGCCCGATGCTCTCCCTCGCATGCCTCGCGCGGGGGCTGCGCAGGTGTGTGCGCTCGCCAGGCCACGAACACGCCTCGCCAAAACCCTGTCGCTCCAGAGTTCCGGCTCCCCTAACCTTCACGAGGCACTCTCGATTGAGCTCGCGGTTGGCGCACCCTCCCTTAAGTCTGTGCCCCACAGGTACCGCAACGTGGTGCGCTGGGCCACAATCATGAGGCCTCGCGCAAGCAAGGGCAAGGCACCTAACGGACGTCTCAGTGATTTCTGCAGCTCTGTGACGCCTCCCGAGGACAACGACCCCCGATCGAGACTACCCTGGGCGCATCCAGCTAAGTTACCCTTCTAAGTCTACACGGAGCATGAACGTCATAACACAACACAAGAGTGATAAACATGGAACCAAACAGCATAAGCACTGCAGTTCATTGCACGCCCCCGCGGGGCCCCATACTTGTTCTTGCAATACAGGAGGAAAGGAAAGGACAGGCAAAAGCGACTCCAACGGCGTGGATGCTCACGAGGATCAACCTCCCGGACTCAGCCGGAGCCCTCCTCGCGCTTCACCAGGGCGCGGCAACGGGACAACCCGCCATCGTCCTCGAAGCAAGCCCGACGATGTGGCTGCTGGTCGTAGCCGCCACTCCTGGAGCTCTCGTCGGAGGAGGAGCTGCCATCGCCAAACGAGTCGCGGCCATCCTTAGGGGCAAGGCCGCCCTCGTCCTCGTCGCGGCCGTCGCCAAGGCCGAGTACTTCATCGCCCTCACCGTCCTTAGGGCAGCACCCGGCGGCGACCATCTTCCCCGAACACCCTCATGAAGAGGGTCGGGGCCCCGTCGTATTTCAGGTGGAGGGTGCACAGCCTTACCAGGCCGCGCGCGTGGGCAAACGTTTGCCAGCCGCGGGCTAAGGCTATGTTGCCCGTGGCGCAGACCTCCACCGTGACCCATGAAGCCTTGCTGCAGCAGCCGTCGGCCTGCAGCCAGAGGCCGCCAGGACCCGAGGCCGGCAGCTCGACGGCGAAGGAGCGCGGAAGCTGAAGCCAAGTGCTGGCCGGGTTCTCCGACCACACGGCGAACTCCGGCAGCACCTCCGCCGAGTGGAAGCGCGACCGAGGAGGTCAGGCGACCATGGCGCGCCTCCCTTCGTGGACAGGACTGCCACATCTTGGGCGGCTCCCGCCGCGCGAGGGGACGCCGCCGTGGCCGCCAAGAATGGCGCCAGACCCCGAGGAAGTCCGCTCGCGCCCCCGAGCGGCCACGGCAGGAGTCGCGGCGTGCTTGCGGGGGCGGCCACGTCCCCGCTTGGGCGGTGGAGAGTCGGGCCCCTCCTGGAGCGCCTTCCCCTTCTCCGCGGCCATGAATCACTTCGTCGACGCCATGGGTGTCGCTGCAAGGCGGCAAAGCAAATAGGAAGAAGAGGAAGCAAGCAGGACGGAGGAAGATATGAGCAACGGGGGCTTCAGCCCTTCCTCATTTATAGCCAGAGGGAGGCCAACCGCCAGCCTCCACGATCTAAGGTAATGATGATTTTCTTCTGCATGCAGCAGGGTCTCGTCAAGTCAGGCAGTTGCCGAGGCAACATGGGGAAGCGGAGACGCACGCGACCTATCAATCGCCACACGTCAATCGAGGCCACAGGCTATTGGGGCCCATGGTGCTCCGCACTTGACCCTTGGCTTTCGCCTCGAAGCCAAGTCTGAGTGCGCCTTGGGCCCAGGGGCTACTCTCGGTGTCCTGGGAATGGGGGTACCCAGACTTGCCTGCTTGCAGCCCAGGGCGTGGCTCCACCAACGGCCTGGTACGGCCCATCTTCATCAACAACCACTCAAGACCCTCGCGAGGGGCCAAGCCTTGCGAGGTGGACAACGCCAAGACCTCCTGGGGGTAGCCTCCCTAGGCTGGCTCCCAAGGAGCAGAGATATCAATGCAAGGGTCACCTCACGAGGTTCACGTGACGTGAGCCATGACAACCAAGGCCAGGCGGGCGCCAGTGGGTGCAGGGTGCCAGTTTCCTCTTTGGTGCTAAGGAAGCGGGCAGGCGAGGAGTCCCGAGGCATCATGCAAAGGTTTCCATATCGATGTAACAAGACCATGACCAGCAGGACGGCAGGACGGAGGTCACCGCGGAGACCACGGCGGCGTCACCACCAGAGCCTTTGGCAGGCGAAGACCACCTTTTGTCAGGATAACTTATACTAGTTGTCCCCCTTCAAAATTGGCCGTTGTGGGATCCCTTCCCGCTTAAACATTCGGGAAGAGGGCCGAGGCCTCTATAAATAGGACTAGCCACCACCTTAGCAAGGGACGGATGATTGACTCCATCCTCACACACACAAGCTCACCGAGCTAAAGAACACCTCTCCTCAGCAGGTTGTTCATCCCTTGTACTAGTTCATCCTCAGCCTGCGAGTCAATCCACCACACCACACTGGAGTAGGGTATTAGACCGCAACGGTGGCCCAAACCAGTATAAACTCTCGTGTCACTTGTTCCTTGGGATCGGCGAGCTAGGCCTAGAGATCGTTGCGAGAGTGAGCGAGGAAGGGAGAGATTTTCATGCGCACCCCGGTGTTCAAACCTCAAGGGTTTGCCGGAACCCGTAATCCGACAGTGGAGAGGCTGACAGCTGGGTCCACGGCAGCAGCAAGGAATTGCCTCCTTATTACACGCAAAATAATTATTCCTCCACCTGACAGCAGGGACCCACCTAACGGGGCACCGTATTTCGCGAAAAAAATGTTTCCCCCTGACTGCTGGGACCCACCAGCTACATCTTCGCACAGAAGGAAGTGCCTGACAGTTAGGACCCACGTGGTCGAAGCGTACGTAGCGTTGTCATTCTGGTCGCTAACGTGTACGTACATACGATCGGTATGTTTGCAGGCTGCAGCGATGAACCGTGGTCGTGTAAGGAAGGGCATGTGTCGTAGTATAGGCGCGCACATGTCGTAGTAGAGGCGCGCACGTAGCATGTACGCGTACGTACAGCCAGGGTGCAAGAAAGAAATTACGGCCATGTACGTACATACGGGCGGGGTCTTGAACGCCTACTCGCGCATACGTACGGCCAGGGCTCATGTACATGGTTGGTCGGAACGGAGAAACTACGTCGTCGTCGTGTTCATGGGGAGCCAACCGGCTGGGTCGGAACGGAATGCGTCGCCGTGTTCATCGGGAGCCAACCGGCTTGGGCGGAACAACCGATGGAAACGAGGCCTGGCGTACTTCAGAACGGAGGAAACGGCCTTTTGTTCGACCGGCCACGGTCGAAACGGGATCCTATTCATCGGGAAGGGTCTGGCATACCACAAAATGAAGGAAATGGACTTCTCTTGGTGGAAACGGGGTCCTATTGATCGGGAGGGGTGTGGCGTACCGCAAAATGGAGGAAACGGACTTGTGTTGGAGCGCTACGGTCGAAACGGGGGTCCTGTTCATCGGGAGGGGTGTGGCGTACCGCAAAACGGGACTCGACGAGATACTGTTCATCTTCACCGTCGACCTCCTCCGGCCTCCACGGGCTACTGTTCATCCACCGTCGACCTCCTCCAGCCTCCACCTACGACTGTTCATCCACGGGCTCCTGTTCATCCAGCCTCCACCGCGCGCTCCTCCACCGGCTATTGTTCAACCACCCCTCTCCACGGGGTCCTATTCAACCACCCCTCCATGGGCTACTGTTCATCCAGCCCTCCACTGGCTACTGTTCAACCAGCCCTCCACGGGGTCGTCTTGTTCATCCAGCCCTCCACGGGGTCCTATTCATCCACCCCTCCACGGGGTCATGTTCATCCACTGGCTCGGTCGATCGGGGTACTGTTCATCCAGCGGCAACGGCCTCTACTGCCATGGGATCCTATTCATCCCCCCGGGAACTGTTCATCCAACCCCCCCCCCGACAATACTCACTGTTCATCTAGGGGCAGCAGGTTTGATCGGCTTCAGTTAGCAGCAGTAGCGAAGGAATCGCTCGATCGGGTTCAGTTAACTGCCATCGATCGATCGCTCAGGTTCAATAACTCGTAGCCTGCAGTGTAATCGCTTGGGTTCAGTAGGCGAACGCCTCGCTCGGGTTCAGTTAGAGCCCAACGCCTCGCACTCACGCACGTACGTGTATGAGAGAAACATGCATCGCTCGGCCCCCGACCACCCACCGTAACCGGGAACTCCCCGATATTTTCCTCGCCCTCGCTTCTACCACGGTTTTTTCCATCATGGACGGCCCAAAGAATGTCATGCAGCTACATCTCCGGCCCGCCCAGGATGAAAAGCCCATTTTCTGTCATGATTTTTTGTCATAGAAGTAGGAGATCACTACATCTATGATGATACCGGCTTTTGTCACAATTATCGTCATAGAAGTGTCATAAGTATGACAGAATGTTTTTTCGTTCGGCCCAAAATGTCATGGGTGTGTCCTTTTTTTGTAGTGTCTATTGTCATACCTCGTACTGATCCTTTAGAACAATATTTGCTAGACCATGAAAATGATGTGCACTTGCGTGAAAGAAATGAAATAGATAAAATATCCTTAAACACAATTTTCCTATAGAAACTCTAGGAGGTCCTCCTCCACCTAAAGGTGATCCTGTGTTTGAATTAAAACAATTGCCTAACACTCTGAAGTATGCTTATCTTGATGAGAAAAAGACATATCCTATTATTATTAGTGCTAGCCTTTGAGAACACGAAGAAGATAGATTATTAAAAATTCTTAGGAAGCACCATGTTGCTGTTGGATCTACTCTTAATGATCTTAAGGGCATTAGTCCCACTCTGTTAGCACAAGATTAATATGGAACCTAATGCTAAACCCATTGTTGATCATCAACGATGATTGAATCCTAAGATGAAAGAAGTTGTAAGAACTAAAATACCAAAGCTTCTGGAAGCAGGTGATGGCTCGTGTCCACGTCAGTATTTTCCCCGAAGAGGAAGGGATGATGCAGCACAGCTACAGTAGGTATTTCCCTCAGTGATGAGACCAAGGTTATCAGACTAGCAGGAGAACCATGCGACACTATGTAAACGGTACCTGCACACAAAGAACAAATACTTGCAACCCGATGCGTAAGAGGGGTTGTCAATCCCTCCTGGGTAAAAGATAGATTGGTCTGTAGTAGCAAGATGTTTTGGGTTTTTTGGAATAACAGATCTGAAAATAAAAGAGGCAAATAATAGATCGGAAAGCAAATATGATAAAGAATAGACCCGGGGGTGTAAGATTTCACTAGTGGCTTCTCTCGAGAAAAATAGCATACGGCGGGTAAACAAATTACTGTTGGCCAATTGATATAGCTTCAAATAATTATGACGATATCCATGCAATGATCATTATATAGGCATCACGTCCAAGATTAGTAGACTGACACACCTGCCTCCATCTACTACTATTACTCCACACATGAACCACTATCCAGCATGCATCTAGTGTATTAAGTTCATGGGAAAACGGAGTAATGCAATAAGAACAATGACATGATGTAGACAAGATCTATTCATGTAGGAATAGACCCCATCTTGTTATCCTTAATAGCAACGATACATACGTGTCATGTCCCCTTCTGTCACTGGGATTGAGCACCGTAAGATCGAACCCATCACAAAGCACCTCTTCCCATGGCAAGAAAAATTGATCTAGTTGGCCTAACTAAACCAAAGATTCGAAGAAGAAATACGAGGCTATAAGTAATGATGCTTATAAGAGATCAAAACTCAAATAACTTCCATGGATAAAATGAATCTGATCCCAACAAACACACGCAAAAAGAGTTACATCAAATAGATCTCGAAGAGACCAATGTATTGAGAATCAAAAGAGATAGAGGAAGCCATCTAGCTACTAACTACAGACCTATAGGTCTACAATGAACTACTCACGCATCATCAGAGAGGCACCGATGAGGATGATGAACCCCTTTATGATGGTGTCTAGATTGGATCTGGTGGTTCTGGAACTTCTGGCGATTGGAATTGTGTTTCGTCGACTCCCCTAGGGTTTTTGGATTTCCGGGGTATTTATAGAGCAAAGAGGCGGTGCGAGAGGCCACCGAGGTGGGCACAACCCACTAGGGAGCGCCTGGGCCCCCAGGCGCGCCCTGGTGGGTTGTGCCCCCCTCGGGGCACCCCTCTGGTACTTCTTTGGCCCATCTTGTGTCTTCTGGTCCAGAAAAAATCTCCAAAAAGTTTCGTTGCGTTTGGACTCCGTTTGGTATTGATTTTCTGCAAAGTAAAAACAAGCAAAAAACAACAACCAGCACTAGGCACTATGTCAATAGGTTAGTCCCAAAAATGATATAAAGTTGCTATAAAATTATTGTAAAACATCCAAGAATGATAATATAATAGCATGGAACAAGAAAAAAAATTATAGATACGTTAGAGACGTATCAACAGGTATAATCTATCTGATAGCTGATAGTAGATGGGTAAGTCCTGTTCATTGTGTCCCTAAGAAAGGAGGTATTACTGTTGTTCCTAATGATAAAAATGAGCTTATCCCACAAAGAATAGTGACTGGCTATCGAATGGTAATTGCTATTAGAAAATTAAACAAAGCTACTAGAAAAGATCATTACCCTTTGTCTTTCATTGATCAAATACTAGAAAGACTATCTAAGCACACACACTTTTCTTTTCTTGATGGATATTCTGGTTTCTCTCAAATACCTATTTCACAACTTGGTAAAGATAAAACCACTTTTACTTGACCTTAGGGAACTTATGCTTATAGACGTATGCCCTTTGGTTTTATGTAATGCACCTGCTACCTTTCAAAGATGTATGACTGCTATATTCTCTGATTTTTGTGAAAATATTGTTGAGGTTTTCATGGATGATTTCTCCGTTTACATAACTTATTTTGATGATTGCTTAAGCAACCTTGATCAAGTTTTGCAGGGATGTGAACAAACTAATCTTGTATTTAATTGGGAGAAGTGTCACTTTATGGTTAATGAAGGCATTGTCTTGGGGCATAAAATTTCTGAATGAGGTATTGAAGTGGATAAAGCTAAAGTTGATGCAATTGAGAAAATGTCGTGTCCTAAAGACACTAAAGGTATTTGTAGTTTCCTTGGTCATGCTGGTTTCTATAGGAGGTTTATTAAAGACTTCTCTAAAAAATTTAGGCCTCTTACTAATCTTTTACAAAAGCATGTTCCATTTGTTTTTGATGATGATTGTGTAGAAGCCATTGAAACACTTAAGAAAGCCTTAACTTCTGCACCTATTATTCAACCACCTGATTGGAACTTGCCTTTTGAAATTATGTGTGATGCTAGTGATTATGATGTTGGTGTTGTTCTAGGAAAAAGAGTTCATAAGAAATTAAATGTTATCCATTATGCTAGGAAAACTCTAGACAGTGTCCAAAGAAAATTATGCTACTACTGAGACAAAAAATAGCAGTTGTGTTTGCTTGTGATAAATTCAAATCTTACATTGTTGATTCCAAAGTAATTGTTCACACCGATCATGTTGCTATAAAAGATCTTATGGAAAAGAAAGATGCTAAACCTAGACTCATTAGGTGGGTTCTCTTGCTATAAGAATTTTACTTACATATTACTGATAGAAAAGGAGCTGAGAATCCCATAGCTGATAACTTGTCTATGTTAGAAAATATTCTTGATGATCCACTACCTATTGATGATAGCTTCCCTGATGAACAATTAGTTGTAATAAATGCTTCTCATAACACTCCTTGGTATGTTGACTATGCTAACTATGTCGTTGCTAAATTTATACCGCCTAGTTTCACATACCAACAAAACAAAAAATTCCATGACTTAAGACATTACTTTTGGGATTACCACATCTTTATAAAGAGGGAGTAGATGGTATTATTAGATGTTATGTACCTTAGCATGAATAGGAACAAATCCTACGAAAGTGTCACTTTGAAGCCTATGGGGAACATCATGCAGGAGATAGAACTGCTCATAAGGTATTACAATCTGGTTTTTATTGGCCAACTCTTTTCAAGGATGCCCGTAATTTTTTCTTGTCTTATGATGAATATCAAAGAATAGGTAATATCGGTAAGCGTCGGGAAATGCCTATGAATTATTCACTTGTTTTTGAACCATTTGATGTTCGGGGCTTTGATTATATGGGACCTTTTCCTTCCTCTAGTGGGTACACACATATTTTGGTTGATGTTGATTGTGTCACTAAGTGGGTAGAAGCTATTCCAACTAGCAGTGCTGATCATAACACATCCATTAAAATGCTTAAATAATTTATTTTCCCAGGGTTTGGAGTCCCTAGATATTTAATGATTGATGGTGGTTCGCACTTTATTCATGGTGCTTTCCGAAAGATGCTTGCTAAATATGATGTTAGCATAGAATTGCATCACCCTATCATCCTCAATCTAGTGGTCAAGTTGAACTTAGCAATAGAGAAATAAAATTAATATTACAAAAAACTGTCAATAGGTCCCGATTGGTCTAAGAAACTTGATGATGCACTTTGGGCCTATAGAACAGCTTATAAAAATCCTATTGGTATGTCTCCATATAAAATGGTTTATGGAAAAGCATGGCATTTGCCTCTTGAGTTAGAACATAAAGCATATTGGGCAATTAAAGAACTCAATTGTGATTTCAAACTTGATGGTGAAAAGAGGTTATTTGATATTACCTCACTAGATGAATGGAGAACCCAAGCTTATGAAAATGCCAAATTGTTCAAAGAAAAAGTTAAAAGATGGCATGACAAAAGAATCCAAAACTGGGAATTCAAAGTTGGTGAATATGTTCTATTGTACAATTATCATTTTAGATATTTTGCAGGAAAACTTCTCTCCAAATGGGAAGGACCATATATTATCGAAGAAGTTTATCGCTCTAGAGATATCAAGATTAATAATGCCGAAGGTACCAATCTGAAGGTGGTCAATGGACAAAGAATTAAGGACTATATTTTAGGTACACCTATTAATGTTGAAACTAACATTATCAAAACCATGACACCAGAGGAACACATAAAAGAAACCTTCTAGAACACTCCAGAACCCTGGAAAAGAAGAGGTACGTGATACGGTAAGTAAACGGACTCCGAAAAATCCGTAAAAATATTTTCTGTCAGTTTTGGAATATTAGAAAAAAGGAAAATAAGAAATAATCGGGAAGGCAACCCAGGTGCCCACAAGACACCTGGGCGCCTGCCCCACCTGGCGCGCCCTGGTGGGTGGTGGTCCCCTTGGGCACCTTCCTGACTCCATTTTCCTTCCATATTCTTGTTTCAAGATAAAAAATATGTATATATACCCCGGGACGATTTGACCACCGCATCACGGAGAAATCCTCTGTTCTTCTTGCGTGTTGTTTTCCTGGAAGATCTAAAAATATGTCATCTCAAGATTCAGAGGGAGAGAGCTATGTCGCTGATTATATCGCAAATCCCAAAGTCTATAGGGAGGAGGATCCTTGCGGTTGGACCATGGATGAGGAGGAAGACGCTGACATGGAGACAGCCAGGGATGATAGCTCCGATGAGGATGAAGATCCACTACCTCAACCTGGAGATACGCACGTGGAATTCAATAAGTCAAGCCTTCCTGACAAAAGAAACAAACCAAAGGTTTGATTTATCCCATCCCGTTTTCTACAGGAGAGCAAGGCAGCATTATGCAAGAGGGTATTAAAGCTTGAGCAGGAAAATGATGATCTAAGGGAGGAATATTTTATCCTCCGACACAAGTTGGAGAAAAAGACTACCTCTTCACCACCACCACCATCTTCATCACCAAAGGAGACTTGAGTACACGGGTATGGGCACTCCCCTTGGCTTGTGCCAAGCTTGGGGAAGATGCCTCGGTATCGTATCGCCATCACTTTTATTACCTTTACCTATCTTAGTTTGATCCTTAGCTATTTCATGATTTAGTTGAATAAAAGTTTAGTATGATCTATTTTCGAGTGTTAGTTTCGTGATCTATCTATCTATGTAGTCGAGTGAGAGTTATATAATAAAGTTTAGTTTGAGTTTTTGCTTCTTTACTTTTATGTTTCAATCAAAATAAAAGAAAGTAACAAAAAATAGCATATGCTAATCTTATGGTAAGTAATGACATCACATAAGGAGAAGTATAAGTGGCAAAATTTGTTGAAAGTTGACAAACATAGCATTGGTCAATAATGCAATTCATGAAAGAATTAATAAGGGAAGAGAAGATTCACATGCAAATACACTATCTTGGACATCTTTTATGATTGTGAGCCCCCACTAAATATCTTATGCCAAACTTTTGACGTTGGACAAGGAAGACAACATAATGATTTATGTTTGTTCATATTCACATCAAAGTTATATTGTCATAGATCCTTCAACATGTGGTGCTTGCACAATATCTTTTCTAGCCAAAAATCCGCACTAAGTAGAGATACTACTTGTGCATCCAAAACCCTTGAACCCAAACTCATGTTTGATAGTCCACCATACCTACCTATGGATTGAGTAAGATCCTTCAAGTAAGTTGTCATCGGTGCAAAAAGGCAATAAAAATTGATTCTAAATGTGTTTGATCCTTTAGTGTAAGTGAAAATAAGTGTTGTACGAACTTGTGATGGCAAAGTAATAAAAGTGACGGATTGCATAATAAAGGTTGCTATCATAAGGGGCAATATAACATGACGTTATTTTGCATTAAGAGATTGTGCATACAAAATCAAAAAGCGCATGACAACCTCTGCTTCCCTCTATGAAGGGCCTATCTTTTACTTTTATGTGTTTACTTTTTATGCAAGAGTCAAAGTATTCTTCTCTATTCCTTTTTATTTTTCTCTTTGGAAAGCATCATGTGGCAGGGAAAGATCTAGGCACATATACCCGGTTGGATACAAGTAATCATGAGTTATTATTATTGACCTCACCCTAGAGGTGAATGAGTTGGGAGGCGAAACTATAAGCCCCTATCTTTCTATGTGTCCGGTTGAAACTTTTTGCTCATATATATGTTGTGAGTGTTAGCAATCATAGAAGATTAAATGATGATTGAGTATGTGGACTTGCCAAGAGGCTCTGATACGAGACCCTTCCTGAAAATATGATGAATTATAGTTGCAAAGTTGACTGGGAACATAGTTTCTTGGTTTTCAATAATGTTTATGCTTTTTACTTCGATGTTGTGATGAATTGTTACTTGTTCATGAGAAGCTATATGATAAAGTTTGTTGTTGTTATAATAATGATCATGATGCTACTATGTCTGTATTTTGTTTTTATCGACACCTCTCTCTCTAAACATGTGGACATGATTTTCGATATTGGCTTTCGCTTGAGGACAAGCGAGGTGTAAGCTTGGGAGAGTTGATACGTCCATTTTAAATCATGTATTCCTACTGTTATATATAGTCTTTTTATGCTTTACAACACTTTGTGGAGTAATTCCAATGCCTTTTCTCTCATAATATGCAAGGTTTACACAAAGAGGGAGAATACCGGCCGTTGGAATTCTGGACCTGAAAAAGCTATGTCAGAGATACCTATTCTGCACATCTCCAAATGAGATGAAATTTTACAGAGAATTATTTTGAAATATATAATAAATATTGGAGAGAAGAACTACCAAAGAGGGGCAGCCAGGTGGCCACAAGATACCAGGGCGCGCCAGACCCTCCAAGCGCGCCCTGGTAGGTGGTGGGCTCCCTAGCCCACCTCCGGTGCCCATCTTCTAGTATATAAGGTATTTTGACCTAGAAAAAATAAAGAGAGGACTTTCAGGACGGAGCACCGCCGTCTCCAGGCGGAACTCGGGTAGGAGCACTTTTGCCCTCCGATGGAGCGATTCCGCTGGGGGGAAGTTTCCTCCCAGAGTGGGAAATCGAAGCCATCATCATCACCAACAACCGTCTCATCTTTGGAGGCCAATCTTCATCAACATATTGAACATCACCATCTCATCTCAAAACCCTAGTTCACCTCTTGTGTTCAATCTTTGTACCAGAACCTTAGATTGGTACCTATGGGTGACTAGTAGTGTTGATTACATCTTGTAGTTGATGCTAGATGGTTTATTTGGTGGAAGATTATATGTTCAGATCCATTATGCTATTTAATATCCCTCTAATCTCGAGCATGGATATTATTTGTGAGTAGTTTCCTTTGTTCTTGAGGCCACGGGAGAAGTCATGTTGCAAGTAATCATGTGAATTTGATATTCGTTTGATATTTTGATGATATGTATGTTGTGATTCCCTTAGTGGTGTTATGTGAACGTCGAGTACATGACACGGGCCTAAGGGAATGCATTGTGGAGTAGCTATTAGATGATGGGTTGCTAGAGTGACAGAATCTTAAACCCTAGTTTATGCGCTATTCCGTAAAGGACTGATTTGGATCCATATGTTTAATGCTATGGTTAGATTGTTATCTTAATTCTTATTTCATAGTTGCGGATGGTTGCGAGGGGGTTAATCATAAGTGGGAGGCTTTCTCAAGTAAGAACAACACCCAAGCACTGGTCCACCCACATATCAAATTATCAAAGTAGCGAACGCGAATCAAACCAACATGATGAAAGTGACTAGATGAAATTCCCGTGTGCCCTCAAGAACACTTTGCTTATTATAAGAGACCGTTCCAGCCTATCCTTTGCTACAAAAAGTATTGGGCTACTTTGCTGCACTTTATTTACCGTTACTTGCTCTTACAAATTATCTTACTATCAAACTACCTGTTACCGACAATTTCAGTGCTTGCAGAAATTACCTTGCTGAAAACCGCTTGTCATTTCCTTTTGCTCCTCGTTGGGTTCGACACTCTTACTTATCGAAAGGACTACGATTGATCCCCTATACTTGTGGGTCATCACTCTTTGTCGCACGTTGAAGGATTGTTATATGATTCAGTTATGTTAGCACTGTTGAGAGATTCCACTAGTGAAATTGTGAACCCTAGGCCTTGTTTCTAAGCATTGCAATATTGTTTGTGCTCACTTTTGTTACTTGCTACCTTTCTGTTTTTATATTTTCAGATTACAAAAAGCTATATCTATTATCAATACTACACTTGTATCACCATCTCTACAATTTACCATTGTATTTGGTGCGTTGGAGACACGCGAGATTTCTTGTATTTGATTGCAGGGTTGTTTGAGAGGGACCATCTTCATCCTACGTCTCCCATGGATTGATAAGCCTTAGCTCATCCACTTGAGGGAAAATTGATATTGTCCTACAAATCTCTGCGCTTGGAGGCCCAACACGAGTATACAAGAATAAGTTGTGTAGTAGAAATCAGTCCCTCTTTGGCAAACAAAACTCGAGATGTGCATGCTAATCTCCATGCATGGGATCGAGATACATTGAAAGGACCAAAGAAACGGATCAATAAATTGAAGGAGTTGGAGAAGTTGAAATCGGGCACCCAAAATTCTGAGAGTCGGGCGCGACTAAAGGAAGTAAAGGTATTGACAGAGAACCTCTTGGATCAAGAGAAGATGTATTGGATCCAAAGAGGGAGAGCAAATTGGCTGCTGCATGGCAACAGAAACACAACCTACTTCTAGAAGACTGCGTTTGCAGGAAAGAAGCGTAATCAGATCAAAAAGTTGATGGATGATAATGGTGTATGCCACCAAGGAACGGATCCATTAAATAACACTATCAGGGAATATTTTTTGAATTGTTTGACTCAGAGGTGGTTGATCCTGATCCTACAGTTATCTCGAGGGTGCAAAGGCCTGTTACCTATGAAATGAACAATGTGCTTACGACACCTTTTTTGGCAGAAGAAGTGAGAAAAGGCTTGTTTGATATAGGAGATTTCAAGGCCCCGGGCCCAGATGGTCTTCACTCCATATATTATATAAGGTTCTGGCCAATGCTTGGAGATGATTTAGTTCAGGAAGTCCTCCAGGCCATTAACACATGCACAACTCCCCCTAGTTGGAATGATACAGTCATTGTCATGATACCTAAGAACAACAACCCAAAGAAGGTAACACAATTTCGTCCAATCAGTCTATGCAATGTAGTTTACAAGGTTATTTCGTTGCATGCCTTAAGCCTTTGCTTCCAGAATCATTTCTCCCACCCAGAGTGCCTTTGTTCCTGGAAGACTTATAACTAATAATGTTCTAATTGCGTATGAGAGTCTGCATGAAATAAAGAACAAGAAGAAAGGGAGGGAAGGATGGTGTGCAGTGAAACTTGATATGCACAAGGTGTATGACCGTGTGGAATCGGCATTTTTGGAAGCTATCATGCTAAAAGTTGGCTTTAATGCAAGTTGGGTTGAGATAGGTATGCAATGTGTCAAGTCCATGCAGTACAGGATGCATTTCAACTCATAGGAAACATAAAGTTTCAAGCCATCTAGCGGGTTGAGACAGGGCAATCCCCTCTCCCCTTATCTTTTCCTTCTCTGTACAGAGGGCTTGTCTGCCCTACTATCGCATGTTGAACATACTGGAGCTCTAGAGGGTGTTAAAGTGCATGGAGATGCACTGGTTTTGACTAACCTTTTATTTGCATATGATTCGCTCATCCCGATGAAAGCAAACATCCAGAATGTGGAAACTTTGAAAGGAATTATTGACACATATTGTTTGGCATCTGGACAGCAAGTGAGTGTAGACAAATCAAGTATTTTCTTCAGTCCAAGTACACCTATTGAGACCAGGGCACATGTCTGCACCACCTTGGAGATTATGATAGAAAGCTTAAATGATAAATATTTGGGGCTCCCAACCAATGTAGGGCTGGATGGGAGTGACTGTTATAATTACCTAATTAACGGAATTATTCAGAGATTAATGGGATGGAAAGAAAAGGCTCTATCACTGGGAGGGAAAGAGGAACTTCTCAAATCAGCGTCTCAAGCCATACCATCTTATGCAATGTCGGTCTTCAAAATCCCTAAAAAATTGTAAGGGAATAACAGACACGATGGCGCAGTTTTGGTGGGGTGATGATGCCGGTCATAGGAGAATCCACTGGTCCGCTTGGTGGAAAATGTGTATTCCAAAGAAAGATGGTGGAATGGGGTTCCGTCACATTCATTGCTTTAATCTGGCTCTGCTGGTGAAACAAGCATGGCATTTGTTGGACGACCCTAAGTCCTTATGTGCAACAATACTTAGAGCCAAGTATTACCCTGATGGTGATTTGTTGAGTTCACCCTTGAACAAGAAATCCTCATACACTTGGCAAAGTATTATGGAGGGGGTCAAAACTCTAAAACTCGGGCACATATGGCGAATTGGAGATGGACACGAAGTAAACATTTGGTCGGATGCTTGGATTCCTCAATCACCCTCTAGGCTACCGATTATTCCAAGAGGTAATAATCTGCTGTCCAAGGTTCAAGACTTGATTGATCCTACAACAGGCCATTGGGATGCGATGCTGGTGGAGCAAACCTTTTGGCCGGTTGATGTTCACCGGATACTAACCATTCCACTACCATCCTTTGACATGCCTAATTTTGTTGCTTGGCACCCTTCAAAACATGGCATCTTTTCAGTCAAACCGACCTATCTAGAGGTGTGGCGGAGTCACTATGAACATAAAGCCCCAAGGAGAAACTCCCTGAGCGCTGCTGCACCCAATCCAATTTGGGAATTTCTACGGAAACTGCCCTGCCCTACTAAGGTGAGGATCTTCCTATTGAGAATGCTACATGGCACTCTTCCCTGTCGAGTCGGTCTCGCGGATAGGCATCTAAAAATTATGACAAAACGCCCGGCGTGTGAAAATGCTGAAAGTATGAAGCACATGTTGTTCTGATGCAACAAAGCAAAAGAAGTATGGAAGAAATTGGGTTTGGATATCATCATTCAGAAAAGATGTACAGTCGATCGAGTGGGAGAAGCAGTCCTGGAACATCTCCTGTCTCTTCCGATGGACGAGACTATAGTCCTTGGTCAGAAGAATGGTAACTTAATCGTCACCTGCAGACTAAGGCATAGCCTAGTGGTGGGAAGAGGCTGATGCCTTCCCACCCACCCAGGTTCAAGACATGGTACTTGCAATTTGGGTTTGTTGCACCAATTATATTGTATGGGGTTTCCTTACAGTCTTTCTGTCAAAAAAACTTAATCATCACCTGTTGGTTTCTGTGGTGGGAGAGAAGGAAAATTGCGCATGGTGAGCAAACAAAACAACCACCACAGATTGTTCTTTCAATCCGAGCCCTTGCTAAGAATTTTATTGTTGCACCGGCCAAGTCAGCTGAGGAGAAAAGGAACCCGTGGTCAAGACCGCCGTCGGGATATACCAAGTTAAATGTCTATGCCTCATTTGATCCGGATTTGCTCCAAGGCAGGGTTGGAGATGTTCTGCGTGATAGTGCTAGTAATTTCCTAGCAACAAGCAATAATGTTGTTGGTGTTTGCATGGATGTGTTCATGGTCGAGGCTCTTGCCCTTCGGTTTGGACTGAACTTGGTAACGTCCGTGGGCTGCAACAAGTTGATAGTAAATTTAGACAATATTGATCTGATCTAAACAATGCGAGATGGAGGTAATTCTTCAGGAACGTCGGCTGCTATTCTTGATGATTGTCATCATATGGCCAGGGACTTCTCTCATGTGCGGTATGAACACTGCCATAGAGAAGCTAATGTTGTTGCAAATGAACTAGCTAGACTTTGCAAATCTCCCCCCCCCCCACCCCCAAACTCTTGGTTTGTTGAGGCACCCGAGGCCGTCACTCCTTTGCTTGTAAGTGATACTGTTTTGATTACTAGCTAATAAAGGGGTGTTGAGATGTTAAAAAAATGCCTACGAAACTAAGAACACATGCAAAACTTGTAATAATAAGTAAAGAATTAAGGGAACACAATGAGAAAAACATGGGGATTTCCCCCAAGGTTTGGATTATTGGTGGCGGGGTGGTTTGTACATAAAACCATAAGTTCATCAATATAGACCACAGAGGATCTAACTCATCTATTCCACCATGGCAATCACTCAGGAAGGCTCACTCAGGGTAGATATTCACAAAAAGACAATCTTCAAGCCTTGTACAAACTTCTTGGTTTCTTTGCACACTTAAAGGGTCTCAGTGACACTAACCGTCTAAGAGGCGTACAACTTATGAGAGTAACAAGCAAAAGCAAGGCCACTTGGATGAACTCCCAAACAAGGTCTGCAATTAACACACACACACTCTCTCTCTCTCCCTCCCCCCCCTCTCTCTCTCCCTCCCTCACTCCCTCCCTCTCTCTCTCTCTATCTATCTCTATCTCTCAGTAGGTTTAGAGAAAAGAGAGGTAATTCAAGCAGCAAAGGCATTCTCAGTTCTGATATAAAAAACATATCTTCAAATCACCTCCCACTAAAGGGTGTGGGGTCTATTCATACAAAAAATAGAAAGCCGACTCTTGAAGTCTAAAATCACCACCCACGATGCCCCCCAGGTGGGTCCAGGCCCCTCCATCATTCTGTCCCGAAACTTCTTTAACATTTAATTTCTTTTTCTTGTCTTCAAAAAATTGTTTCCCTGAAAAGTCTAAAAAACAACAACTAGCAATTGGCACTGATTAATAGTTTAGTCCTGAAAATGATGAAAATTGATGCCAAAACTATACCATTATGATATCATTATAGGATGAAGCAAGCAAAAATTATATATATGTTTAGGACGTATTAGAGGCCCAACAATGTCTATAAGAATAGAAGTATGTAGTAGACATCAGTGTGCGAGAGAGAGACCCTTAGATATAATTGATCATTACACACTTTTTCATGTAGTTCGAAGGAGCTGGACGATTTGCTCGAAGGCCTCAACTAAACTAAAAGAGGCAACTTTCAAGTAACCTGGAGGGTTTGAACAAAACTCATCTGGAAGCTCCGAATAGTATTGGTTCACCCGCACACGCTACTGGACATTGTTCGGAATATCCAACCGAGTTGGTTTGGAATATTTGAGCGGGGGTACATAGGCTTACATAAGTCCTCCGGTGGCACCGAATGGAGTTGTCATGGAGACTCCAAATGGATTAGGGTTTGCAACGACTATCTTTGAAATGGATCAGATGATCCGAAATGGATGTTCCTCGGTGGCTTCGAACACTAAGATGAATTAGAGTGAGAGGGAAATGGTTGAGATGGTTTGGAGTTTGATCTCGATGCACATAGCAAGAAAAGCATCACCACTCATCTTTGAACCCTTGTGATAGTATTGGCATACCCATAGACTCATCGTGATACTGATCACTAAACGATAAATATATGTCTTAGCTTTGTCGCTCAAGAACTATGGTCAGCAACCATCTTCCTAGTTCCATTTCTTGGGATATAGTCTGGAAATACACTCGAATGATCATTGGTCCCTTAAGCTATACTGTCATTGATCATAAACAAACTTCCAGCACCCCCCCCCCCCCCCCCCCCTCGCCAATTTTCAATGCTT
Source organism: Triticum urartu (assembly GCF_056163025.1). NCBI lineage: Eukaryota > Viridiplantae > Streptophyta > Magnoliopsida > Poales > Poaceae > Triticum > Triticum urartu. The sequence continues at coordinate 172,888,224 of NC_141874.1, read as the reverse complement.
TCTTGTGACGTCTTATATAGGGAGTAGTAATTTGTAATCGTATTAGTTTACATAGGGAGTAGTAATTTGTAATCGTATTAGTTTACATAGGGAGTAGTAATTTTTAATGCTTTCTTGTAATCATGTCATGTAATCGTCAAACTGAGTAAAAGCCACTGAAATGTCACGCAAGATGAAAACCTAAGTTAGCATAGTTTTATTCCTTTGACCGAAAGGAATTTAGGGCCAGAAGGCAACTCGTTCCCATAAATGTTTGGAGAGGCATTAGAGTGCTCTTGGAGCTAAAATGACAACTTCTTTACAGAACTTAGTGTCACTTAAATTCGAGCACTACTTCTAAGCTTTAAGAATGCTAGCCAAACTTCCTTGGATGTTGTTTTTCGCATTCTTGTCAAACGGGTCGTCTCCAATGTAAAGATCTAAGATAGACTGGCACAAGAGCTTGTTCTGGATACTTCCCACATCTTCTCCTTCAACTACACATAAATGAAGATCTTATTAATCAAGACTTGTAATAACCTTTTAATGAACATAGGAAAGTCATAGGTAGGTGAAAGAAATACCGTATGGAACATAATGAGGATCTTTACCATTGCATACAAATGCCACAAGTGGAATCCTTACTTTCTAAGAACGAGCAGCAGTGATGGTTTATACCCAAAAGTAGATTCCACGCAAAAAATGGAGTCAATATAGCTTTTGTTCGTACCAAAAATTCTATACAGCTTTTACCGTTATTAGTGCAAGTAGTCACCATTTGCTGGACTTTTTTTCAAGTATTAGCAAATACAATGAAAAATGTATAAGTTATTAACAATAATAGATTGATTTCATTATTCCTTTCAGTAATCTCCATGTCGAATACATGAATCAAATGAGTGAAGAAAAGCAAGTGTATGCTGACTGGTACTCGGATACTGAATACAAGCCAATTCATTGTGAATAACCCACATATCTTTCTGACTCTTAAAATCTTTCCTTTCTTCCATCAACACAAATCATATCATCTAAAAATAAAGGGAAACGAAAACAGAACGACTTACTGCTTATTTTAAGAACGTGATTTGATTCCCTCGAAAGCTCAATTACAGATCCCTTTGGTAATTTGTACTCATCCTTGAAAAGTGAAACAAAACTGCAGAAGATCAAGGTGTCAAAATCAGATGAGAAAATTAGATATTGATAGTTGAACTTGGCGAGCATAGGATATGCTAAGATTGGACGATATGATTAAACACAACAATGGAGCAAGTATCATCCAAGTAAACCAACACTGACACACTTCAGCAAATATAGTCTGAATATTTCAGGACTAAGTTGGCCGATTATAAAAGATACTGGTCAGATAACAGTTTTGGCATGTAACGACCAAAGCTCCTTAGTTGTAGCACCAGAATAAGAAATTTCCTTCAGTATGAAACGGAACACATTCAGGTCTCTAACAGCCCTACATTGTAGATGGATTATTAACAACGGCAGTTATGATCAAGTGCCAACATTGTGTCAGTGCCATTAAGGTACAATCCAGCAGGGTCGTGCCTCCCTTCCTTCTCCACCGAGGTAGACGAGAGCGTTGGGTAGACGAGAGCTCCCTGCCGGCCGCCACCCCGGCGCCGGCAGCCACCGCACCCGTCGCCGCCCACGTGGGTGCGGCGTCCACCTTCCTGCCGTGCGCCCCCGTCCGCGCATGACAGCCACCTTCACGGAGCTCCGTCGTGCAGCCTGGGGTCCCTTCTCGAACCCACACTTTAGTCGTCCACTCCCGAGGTACGTCGTTCATCTGGTTTGCTCTCTTCGTTGGTGCTCTTTGAGCTGCAGCCCTGGTCGTGCCTCCCTTCCTTCTCCGCCCGCCTCGCGCCCCTCCGTTGCCTCGTCGGGCTGCGCCTTGGCCATGCACGGCAGCAGCTTCGAGGATGCCATGTTGGCCAAGTATGGTTGCGGCACGGTGGCACAGGTGGCTGGCCCTCGCCGGCCCGCCGGCATCCTTGCCGTCGTCCACAACGAAGGCGTCTTTCTTGCCCCTAGTTTTTTCGCTTCCATGCTGGTCAGCTGGTTCGGTGGCTTCGCCAACAGCTACCAAGTTCGTCATCTCCAGCCTGGCTCTTTCCTCTTCCAAGTTGCGCATACGTCCATCGCCAAGGAGATCGTGCTCCGCGGTTCCTGGAGGTCGGGCATCATTGCGATCGACATGTCCCTTTCCAGTTTGGCCCTTTCCGGTCACCTCGAGGTGTCACGCTCTGTGCGCTCTGCATGCCATGTGACGAAGCGACAAGCTTGGCACGTCAACTCTCTCCTGCCATCGATCCTTGGTCCAGGGCCGGCTCCGTCCGCTTCGGACTCGGCTTGCAGCCCATCGAGCGTCTCCTCCCCGCGTGCCCAGGTTTTCGGGGGCCAGTGTGCTGCAACGCGGGGCTGCGACGCTTATGGCAGCGCCCAGCCCGAGGGTCATCATACTTCTGTGCACCTGCCCTCCCCTAGCGCTGTCGCCACGCTGGCGTCGCCGCCGCCCCAGGGCCAATCCCCAGCCGTCTACGGCTCGGATCCTGCGGGATCTGCTTGCAGCGCTTCGGCTGACCCCAGCGCCCCCAGCTCGCCTCTCTGTCTGTGCATGGTGATGCGCCATACAAAAGAGCCTTGCTCTCCACCAGGCCGTCCGTCTCCGCTGCCTCGCGCGCCACGCCAAATCTGCTTTACAGATTTGCTAAGCCTAAAAACCTGCACAAACGTTGCTTCCGCTGCCTCTCCTAGTCATCGTCGGCGGGATTGCCGGGATCCCGTCGTTTGTTGGTGTTGCCGCCTGGTCGGTCATGTCAGCTTTCAATGCTCTCTCCGCCCCCGGCGCTCACCCCAGCCCAGCCCCTCTTTAAGTGCCGCCCCCCTCGCCCATAGTTCGTCACCTCCAACACCTGCTTCCTCTGCGCTTGTCCTCCACGCTACGCCCTCCTACGCTGGTGACCACGCCCCCCCCCCCCATCCCCCAGCCATGGACCCCGTGGTGCATGGTCGCCCCACCTCCCTCGACGTCCACTACCCCATGATCGCCGACCAAAACTCTCTCGTTTGCCTCGTTGACATCGTCCCACCACACCCGGCTTACTTGGCATGGCTAAAGCGCGTCCTCCGCTACCAGCTTGGCATCTCTGCCGTTCGGTTCGCGGGCTGCTCGGTGGGCACTGTCTTTGCTATCTTTCAGCGTGAATCCGAGCAGGCCGCCGCCATGCGTGCCAGTCCTATCTGCCTTGGCAATCGCAAGATCTGGATCCGGCCGCACAATGCCGGTGACAATGCTTTTTCCTTCTCCTATCGCCGCGTTGTTAGCATCTCCCTTGAAAAGATGCCGCTGGAGCTGTGGAATAGGAGAGGGGTCGCTGCCAGTGTTGCGGGCTTCGCCAATCTCTTCAGGCTTGAGCATGCATGCCTCCATGGTAGCGAGTTCTCCTCCATCTTCGTGCTTGTCAAAGTCGAAGCCCTCCACCATATCCCACACCACCTCACCTTCCATCGCGTCGATGGCAATGGCATCTACGCGAACGTCATCATCAACGAAATTTGGGATGTGGCCCGCTCCCTCGGCGCGCCAACCGCACTGCCCCGGCCTACCGGGCTGGTGGAAGGGGGCGGCGCCAGCAGCTCGCTCCAGCACGCCATGCCACGACAGGGGCATGCTCACCCCCGGCCTGCGCTGTGCAGCTTTGGGGGCAATGAGGGCATGGCTGATCAGGCCCTTCGTGCTTTCCTCCACCCCGAGATGGCCTCGGTCGGGGACTGCCTCGCCATGCTCAAGGTCGCAGTCAAACCGAAGCTCATCAAGAATGCCACCTTCTCCCTTCCGACGGTGGCGCAGATCGGCCATGAGGACGAAGGCAGGCACTGTCTCCTTTCCTCCCTGCTCGCCGCCGACACGCGCGTGCCCCGGGTGTCCGTCTCCTTCGACCCTGAAGAGCTGCAGTTCTCTTTCAAGCTGGAGCTTGCCAACCGGCGCTCGGTCGTTGGGACCATCCCGGTGCGGCCGCTCTCCGTGGGCGACGGCTACTTCCCGTGCTTCAGCTACACCTCCGAGGAGCTCACGCGGGAAAGTTGCAGGTCCCTCCTTTTCAAGTTCTGGCCCAAGCTGCTCGACGGCAGCCTTTGCCCCCACAACCTGCCTCTGCTGCCTTCAGTGGAGTGCAAGTATCCACCCAAGCCCAATGTGCCTTCCAGCCTCCTGCCCGCGGTCGCCCCCCCCCCCTCTCTCTCGGGGACGGCCCGCTCCTCCCCGCTGCTGCTTACTTTCCAGCCCAGGCCCATCTTAAAGCCCACCAGATTCTCACCTCCCGGCCCATCTGCTCGCAGCCAGCCAACCGCATCCCCAGGCCTGAACCTGGTATCCTGCCTTGTGGTCAAGCCTCGCCTGTGGCGCTGACTGACCTTATGCATGGCGCGTGCGCCGCGCTCCCCCCCCCCCCCCCCACGTCGCTACCGTCTTCTGCAGCTGCTGAGACCCGCCGCGGGACCCTGCCGCCGGCGAGCTCCTCTCTTCGCCGCCCACGCTGCAGCTCCTTGACCCCCAGGTGGGCCAAGCGAATGATGAGCGCGGCTTGTCTCCTGGCACGCTCGATCTGAATCTGGTACCGGCCTCTGACGGGGGCCAGGGGGCCGTCGGCGGTCTGGAGGCTGCACTCCCTGCCTTGGAGGGGGCTATCTCCCCGCGACGCAGCCGGCGCCTCCGGGATGCGCATGATGGGGTGCGTTTGGGCTCCGTGGAGCGTGCAGCCAAGCGCAAGGCGGCGGCGTCCGACGCGGATGCGGACCCAGGCGCTGGCCCTTCCCGCCACACTGGCCGTTCCTCGTCCCGCCGCAAGAAGGTCAAGACGGTGGCAATTTCAGGCCTCCTTGAGCTGCCACTGCTGTCAACGCCCTCCCCTCTGACCAGGAGCAAGCTGAAGCAAATCGTGGAGATCTGCGATCTTAATGCGACTGCCATCCTCGACCAAGTCACCGCGCGCTCCTCCCCCGCCACGTCTTCAGTTTCAGTCGGTTCCCCGTGATGGGAATAAGCCATGCTCAGGTCCGTGGTGACCCGCGAGTGTACGCGTACGTGCCAGGTCTGTGGCGACCGGGCGTGCGCAGGTGTGTGCGTGAGTGCATGTTCGTTAGAGATAGTCACGGGATAGGGGTAGACGCTAGCGATCCATGCGGGTTCCAGCTGCGCCCAGCGCGTAGGAGCGCGTCGTGAGCGCAGGCGGCGCATGCGGATCGTGGGCGTGTACGTGCGCATCGTGGGTGTGTGAGCAGCGCGTGTATAAGGTCTCCCTCGGCCTGTGTAACTTGGAGTGGTGCCTGGGAACGAGTTCATGCTCGTGGTAGTGGCGTTCGAGCGCCGGAAACCTCCTGTGCCCACCTGTGTCTTCTTCTTCCCTTCTTCTACCTCGGTCCGCTGCAGAACAAGAGAGCTGGGAGAGGTAGGCGAGAGCTAGGGCTAGACGGCAACAACAATTGGTATCAGAGCATCGGGTTCGGAGGAGCTCGCTGGCGATGGCGCTCGTCCCATGCGGCGGCGGAGGACGGTGATGCCGGGCGTGCGGAGAGCGCGGCGGCCGCGGCGGACCTGTGCGGTGGCGCAGAGGCTGCGGTGGCGCGGCGTGGCTCGGCGGAGGGAAGGCCAAGCTCCGGGACACGCCGGATCGACCACGTTGGTCGCGTCGGAGCGCGATCATGGCGCGAGCTGGAGACGAGCGGAGCGTGGCGAATGAGGCGCGGCGGCGAGCCGGGCGCGACCGATGCGTGTTATGGGTGCGCACCGGACGCGTCGGGCGCGTCGGGACCGCGGGCGTGGACCGCATCGAGGCGCTGGACCTGGTTGCGCAGATCGCGTACGTGCGCCACGGGAGCGCGGGCCGGGAGCGCGGTGACGTGGGGAGTGCGCGCGAAGGGCACGGCGGTCACGGAGACGAGGAGGTCGCGAGGGACCTGCGTGGTGGCGCAGAGGTCGCGACGGCTCGGCGCGACAATCGTGGAAGGTGCGCAGCACGGAGACGCGGCGTGGCGGCCCACGGGACTGCGGGCTGCTGCAGCGGGAGCGAGCGGAGGCTTGTGACGGAGACGCTGCGGAGGCGTACATGGCGACGTGACGACGACAACGACGGAAGCTGCACCAACTCCGGCGACGGCAGATCATGGCTTAGGGCGTGAATGATGGGAATAAGTCATGCTCAGGTCCGTGGTGACCCGCGAGTGTACGCGTACGTGCCAGGTCTGTGGCGACCGGGCATGCGCAGGTGTGTGCGTGAGTGCATGTTCGTTAGAGATAGTCACGGGATAGGGGTAGACGCTAGCGATCCATGCGGGTTCCAGCCGCGCCCAGCGCGTAGGAGCGCGTCGTGAGCGCAGGCGGCGCATGCGGATCGTGGGGCGTGTACGTGCGCATCGTGGGTGTGTGAGCAGCGCGTGTATAAGGTCTCCCTCGGCCTGTGTAACTTGGAGTGGTGCCTGGGAACGAGTTCATGCTCGTGGTAGTGGCGTTCGAGCGCCGGAAACCTCCTGTGTCCACCTGTGTCTTCTTCCCTTCTTCTTCTACCTCGGTCCGCTGCAGAACAAGAGAGCTGCGGAGAGGTAGGCGAGAGCTAGGGCTAGACGGCAACAACACCCCGACCTTCAACGGCTCGTCCGCGTCATCTGTGTGTGTCCTCTCCAGCCTCAATGATTAGGCTTTCGCTTCTTGCTGATGTTCTCATCTGGTTGCGCCTGGTTATGCCCAGTTATGCACTCTTTCGCCTATGTTTGTTCGTCCGCCTTGTTAGTTGGTTGGTCAGTGTTGGTACGGGCTGTGTGTTTGCCCTTGTATCTGGATCCGGCTACTCCGGTCCTAGTCTGTTTCGTGTCCACCCACGGGTGCCTCTACCTAGTTTTATGCCTTCTTTAGCTCCTCGTGTTCTTAGCACCTGCCTGTTCCATGATCTGGGCTGTATGTTCTCTGTTTTACCATGAAGATTTTAAACTGGAATGTGCGCGACCTTGGTGATGACGATAAGTGCTCCCTTGTTCGAGATGCTATAACCTCTTGCTGCCCCAACATTGTTTGTTTGCAGGAAACCAAACTGCCTCACCTCACGACGATCAAGCTCCGATCCCTCCTGCCTGCCTCTTTCCAGGGCCAGGCCGTCACCCCCTCTGTGGGTGCCGCAGGTGGCATTCTTGTTGCCTGGGACACTTCCCTTGTTCAAGGCCAGATCATCGACACACACAGATACCACGTCACTCTGAAGATGCACTCAACCTCTTCTGACACTGCCTTCCAGATCACTGCTGTGTATGCACCTTGCTTGCAAGAGGAACGGGCTGCTTTCTTCGATGCCCTCAATATGGTTGCAGCTGACGAAGACACACCATGGGTCGTCTTGGGCAACTTCAACATGTACCGTTTTGCACACGAGAAGTATTGCGGCCGTTTCAACTGGGGCCTCATGGACATGTTTAACACTTGGATCAGAGAGATGGGTTTGGATGACATTCAGATAGACAATCGACTTTTTACATGGTCAAACAAAAGGGCCCGTCCCACTCTCGTCAGGTTGGATCGAGTGCTGGTCAATGCGGCGTGGAATCTGAGTTTTTTGCAATCCCAGGCCGCCTGTGTACCTGCAGTTACCTCCGACCACACCCCAATTCTGCTGCAGTTCAACGCCGACGTGCCCAAGAGCAAGTTCTTCAGGTTCGAGAACCACTGGCTCGAGATGCCAGAGGCCAGGGAAATCATTCAGGACTGCTAGACCCGTGGTACAAGAGTGTTCAAGTCCTCGGCCTCGCTCATCAGCTTCAAGATGAGGAGAACCAGAGCTGCTCTACGACAATGGTGTCGGCGCAAATCCAGCCTCAAAACTCTGCTAGTTAACAACAAACATGTCATCAGTTTCCTGCAGGCTGTCGAGGAAAAGCGGCACCTGTCTCTGATGGAAGTGGTTCTTCGTGAAGCTGCTACTGCCAAGGCCGAGCAACTCATCCTTTGGCAAGCGGCCATGTGGCGTCGCCGGGCCAAGCTTAGGTGGTGTGTCGATGGTGACGAGAACAGCCGCTTCTTCCATGCGGCTGCCAACGCACAACATCGACGCAATCAGATCAGGGCCCTTGCCCATGACGGTGTGCTGCATTATCACAACAGCCAGCAACTTGCCATTGCAACTCGCTACTTCATGGATGTTTTGGGTCAGCCCAGCCCCTCTCTGCCAACGCTTCAGCTCAACGTTTTGTACACTGGTGAGGACATGGTTGACCTTTCGGAGCTTGCCAATACATTCTCATGGGCTGAAGTGGTGCGCGCCATTAGCCAGTCGCCAAACAACAGGAGCCCAGGGCCGAACGGTTTCACAAACGAGTTCTATAAAGCTTTCATGTCTCTTCTGAAGGATGACATGCTCGCTCTACTCACGGCTTTCCACAATAATCGTCTGCCTTTGGGGGGTATCAACACAGCCTACATCACTTTGCTTCCCAAGAAAGACACCCCGCTGGAGATGTCTGACTTCAGACCTATCTCGTTGGTGCACAGCACGCCTAAGCTGACGTCCAAGATCCTGACAAACAGGCTACAGAGAAGAATCCCGGAGTTAGTCCACCTTCTGCAGTCAGGGTTCTTGCAAGGCAAATCTATCACTGAGAATTTTGTGTTGGCCGCGGAGATGGTGCAAACTGCACATAAAAGGAGGATGCCTGTTATAGCACTGAAATTGGATTTCCGGAAAGCCTTCGATTCGGTTAGCTGGGACTGCCTCTTTCAAGTGATGGAGGCTCAAGGTTTCCCCTCTAAGTGGTCCCAGTGGATCAACTCCCTCCTCTCCTCGGGCAATTCTCGTGTGCTGATCAACGGAGAGCTGGGTGATCCCATTGTGGCCAAACGAGGTTTTCGCCAAGGAGACTCTTTGTCACCCTACTTATTCTTGCTTGTGGCTGACGTCCTCCGGAGACTCTGTCTGCACCACTTCAGAAATGGCAACCTTATGCACCCGCTGGGGCCTGACGTCCTCGACTGTTTTCCGGTCTTACAGTACGCAGACGACACACTGATCATCTTCCGTGGAGATGTGCAGCCGGCGGGCATGATCAAGAATATTCTGTCCGCTTTCTCTGATTTCTTCGGCCTACAAATTAATTTCCAGAAGAGTACGCTCGTACCGATCTGTGTGGATGAAGGTACAACCGTTGAGATCGCCTCTCTGTTAGGGTGCCCGGTGTCCTCTTTCCCATGCAACTACCTCAGGCTGCCTCTGTCCGTTCATAAAATTAAGCATGGAATGCTGCTGCCAGTCATTCACAGAGTTGATCGTAGGCTTTCTGGTTGGCTGGCCTCCTTTCTATCCTGGGGTGGTAGGCTCACTCTTATCAACTCAGTTTTAGCTGGCATCCCTACATACTTCATGCAATGTTTCCCTTAGCCCAAGGAATCGCTGGATAAGCTAGAGGGCCTGCTTCGTGCCTTCTTCTGGCAGGGCAAGAACAAGGTGAAAGGAGGGCAGTGCAATATGGCTTGGAGTAAAGTTGTGGTGCCTCGGATCAACGGTGGGTTGGGGATTATAAATCTGGAGGCACCCAACAAGGCTATGATATGTAAGTTCGTGGCCAGAATTCTTCAGTCATCCGACATCCCATGCTACCGTTGGTTCGCTTCCCAGTACTGCAGTGCTTCTCTACCTCATGATACCAGAGCGCGGGACACTGCCGTTTGGAAAGGTTTCAAGGCCTGCATCCCTCTAGTCATCTCTTCTTCGAGATGCGTTGTCGGAAGTGGCGCCCTTGTTTCTTTCTGGCACGATCAGTGGCTTCCTGAAGGCAGGCTGCGACTGCTTCTCCCGGTGCTGTTCTCCTTTGCTCGCAACCCTTTCTGCTCCGTGCAGTCGCAGTATGAAGAGGAGGGCCGGCGCTTGTCTCTGCATCCAAACCTGACACACACTGCAGCCCTACAGCTTACGCAGCTCATGCAGTTGATTGCGCATGTCACCCCCGACAACTCCAGGCCTGATTCCCGCACACCGCTCTTCCTTGGAAAACAGCTCAGCACAGGCCATTTTTACAGTCTGCTTAACTTCAGAGGTGTGCGTTGGGAGTATGCTTGCTGGGTCTGGGATCCAATCATACCACTCAAATACAGGATCTTCCTCTGGTTGCTTCTTTGGGGCCGTCTCAACACCAGGGATTTCATGACAAAGAAAGGCTGGACTGCAGTGTCTCCCTCCGCATGCTGTGACCTCTGCCCAGCCTTGGAAACTGTCCATCATCTCGTGCTAAGATGCCGGTATGTCAATGCAATATGGGATAAATTGCTGCTGGCCACCCTAGCTTGCTCCTTCCCAGATATCCAGTCTTTCGTCACTGCGGCTGCCAGCCAGTTACAGTTCAACAGTAAATGGACTGTTGCCTTTGCCGCATCTGCTGTCGCTCTGTGGCATGCCAGGAATGATCGGACCTTTAACGACAACAGATGGAGCGTGACCCACATTCGATCCTATGCTGCTAACTTGCTACGTTTATGGGCCAGCAGAGCTTCAAAACAGTGTGACAAAGAGGATCTGCACACTTGGGCTGTGATGCTTGGGTCGTAATTTTTTTTAGGGTAGAGCAAAGCTGTCGCATGCAAGCTTGCATGCATCTATCCTCCTCCCCCTCTCATGTATCCACCCCACCCCCCTTCTAGGCTGCTTGTGGCCATGCACCATGGTGCATTTAGCAAGACTTTGTTCACAACTCCAGGCTTCAGCCTGCTTTGAAATATAAAGATGGCCTTGAGCCATCTTTCTCTTTCAAAAAAAAAGTGCCATTAAGGTAATCCGACCACCTGAGCTCCAAAACTTCAGAAAAGTGAACACTCCACAGCAAAAATAATGGCCAGTTCGATTACACACAACCTAACTAAAAAATGGTTCGAGTCTTCACGAGATTCATGTAATATGCATCCTAAAATCTTTCTAGGTCCAGTTTGAAACTAAATGCAATATAGATATCTAGTTCCTTTTGCCAATCCTAAACTGAACTTGATAACCATGGCACTATTCATAACTGTGGTTAAAAATTATAACTAAATCAAACATAGGATGAAGACAGCACTGCATCCAGCCAGTCTGCAACTGCAAACCAGTATCAAGGATGTATATTTGCTTCTCTCAACAAGAGCACATCATCAAGAGCCAGAATTGCATTTACCTCTGAAGCAACTCTTTGGTGTCTGACCCCCCAAACTTCTGAAGCCTGCTTCCTACACTCTTCTCAAAAGCGCTCCGAACTGAGCCAATGCTCAGCCTCCCATAAACTATCTGAAGCCTGACCGTCATACGAATGTCACGCTCTAGTGCATCGTTGATCAGCTCATCATTTTCCTTCAGATCAGAGATGGGAAGCTTCTGGTACTTGTCCCTCAGCTGCTTCAGATCGCTGTCATCCGCATAAACGCCTGCACAGAGCAACATTTCACAATCTCTTCTCGGCGTTGCAGTTTACAGCATTTTACGATCTGTGTCGATGTTGCAGTTTCCTTTTCTACATTAGATATGCGATGCGACTAGAGGTGTCAATGTAAAAAAAGGAAGGAAATTTGATTAGTAGGTTACCGAACGCGTAGACGTCGATGGACTTGAGGCCGAGGATGGTGGTCTTACGGAGGCCAACGCCGAGGAGGCGGCGCCCGCCGGCGGTCTCGGCGGGGAATGCGGCGCCGGTGCGGGGCTCGACGTTGCCGGGGGCGCCGCTGTCGGCAAGGGAGAGGGAGGCCCAGAGGGGTGCAGAGTGTGACGGGCGCGGGAGCGGCCGACCGGCAGATTTGGCGGTCAGGGCGAAGCCGGCTGCGGCTGCCGCAGCCGCGGCGGCGGCAATTGCGGCGGCGATGGCGGCACGGTGGGGAGGCGGCGGGGTGGGGAGGTGGGCGAAGGTGGCGGCGGGGAAGCGGAGGGACACCATGGCTGAGGCGGAGCGGAGGCCGGAGGCGCGTGCAGTGTGCTGTGCGGTGTACTGTGGTGTCTCGTGTGGTGTGGCCGCGTGGGGGACGGAGCACGCGATGTGGACGGGCGGCAGTTGGCGCGTGGCGACGGCAGCAGCGGGGTGGCACCCGGAAACACAGCCAGAAAGTCTTGCAATTTTCGAATTAATTTTGGACGAAACACGAACGTGTAGATTTTGGACAAAAAACAGTTGGGTTCGTGTTGTGAAAAGAAAGAGTTGTGGAGGGTGTAGCCGCTAATAAGACCAAGACTTATACTTCCTCTGTATTTTTAGATCACGGTAATCTAAAAACTTTTGTATTAGTTTATAGAGGGAGTAACTTGTAAGTGTTTTGTTTTCAATCGACCACAAGACCACCAATAACAACGGAAGATGACAGCTATGATATGCCGATTTTTTGGGCACAACAAGATAATGATCAGAAGATACATTGTTTGTCTGCTGAGAAGTTGACTCTTTCCAAAAAAGAAGGTGGTTTGGGATACAAGGATCTCCATGTGTTTAATTTGGCCATGCTCGCTAAACAAGCGTGGAGATTGTTAGAACACCCTGATTCACTTTGTGCTCGAGTTCTCAAAGCGAAGTATTTCCGTGAAACCGACATACTGCATGCTACACCCAAAAGGGAATGTTGTATCCGTGGCGTAGTATCTTACAGGGAATTGAAGTGGTTAAGAAGGGAGTCATCAAGCGTGTCGGTGACGGCTCGACAGTGAAGATCTGGGAGGACCCGTGGCTTCCTAGAGACTGGGACATGAGACCGATGACACATCGCCGGAACGTTGTCGTCTCAACTGCTGCTGAGCTGATGGACGCATTCTCTGTGGCATGGGACTAACAGCTAGTGCGGTCAATATTCTGGGCACCAGATGCGGACTTGATCCTAGCTTTGCCCATTAAAGAAGATATGGAAGATGCTTGGGCACGGCATCTTGACCATCGTGGTTGTTTCTTTGTGAAGTCGGCGTACAAGTTATGCAGACAATTTCAGATGGTGGACTCGGGTGAGGTTGGTCAAGCAAATGGGGACAACAACAACAACAACAGTTTCAAATGAAGTTTCATATGGCACGCGCCGTGCCCAAATAAAGTGCAACAATTCCTATGGCGTATGGAACACAACAGCCTTCCCCTATGTGCCAATCTGAAGAGGAAAGGAGTAGACATTGACACACTTTGTCCAGTCTGCAAAAGAAGAGATGAAGATGGTAGCCATCTGTTGTTTCAATGTAAACAGGTCAAGCAATTGTGGAGGGAATTAGGACTAGACGAGGTACGTACTAAGTGCATGGCAATGCATGATCCAAAAGAAGTAATACATGAGCTGTTGGGGGTGATCTGCAACGGAAAACAATCATCATTGCACTAGCATGGACGTGGTGGAATGCAAGAAATAAACTGTGGATGGAGGGAAAGAAAATAGACATCACTGGACTACTTTGGCAGATTAGGATTGAAGCTACTGAATATATGACTTACTTCAGTCGTGAGAAGAAACCAGTTGAGCGGGAATCTGAAGTTTGGACCAAGCCGACTGACGGTGTGCTAAAGATTAATACTGATGGCAGCTTTTGTGCGGCGTCATCATTAGGAGGGTGGGGCTATGTCATTCAAGATCATGACAGTGATGTTGTGGTAGCGGCTGCAGGAAGGATATCGCATGCACATGATGCCTTGCAAACTGAAGCTGAAGCATGCATATTTACTCTATACAAGGCGCATGAGTTAGGCATCACCAGGGTTGTGGTGGAGACGGATGCAACGTTGCTGGTCCATGCAATCAAGTTGTCGAACTTTGATCGTTCTTCTATTGGGGTATTGTTCAGGGAGATAAAGACTTTTGCTAGTCTGAACTTCAGTTTTTTCATATTGTTCATTGTCCGAGGGCTTGTAATAAGGTTGCAGACGCTCTTGCGCTGTATGGGTCGAAGATGGAGCTTGTACCCCAAGCCGTATGGCCGGTTCTTGCCCCTACCTTTGTCCGGTCTTTTATTGCTAGCGACGTCGCTAGACATGTTGATTAATGGAATGAAATGTTCCAAGCTCAAAAAAACAACGGAAGACAAAACAAAGTAGCATCATCCATGTTGCCAAAAGAAAAGTGAAGTCCTTTTTTGAAAAATATTCAAATATTATAAAAGTTCGTCACAAGTACAAAGCACTACAAACATAATAAAAATTAAATCGAGGTCTATGGACCACCAAATGAACAATACTGCTGCCTGAACGAGCCATCGACGCGTCGATGTCTCCGCTTCCCTATCGGACTGGCTTGACCTTGTCGATGACAACAAAAAAGTCTTCGTGCATGTTGTAAGGGCATATTTATCCCTAAGTAGTTTTGGTGATTGATGACAATGCATTTGCAGACTAATCGTATGCATTAAGCATTTCAAATATCTCATGATTTAGGCACAAGACGATTCGTTGCCCCTCGGAGTCTAATGAAGACGGAGTTTTCCCTATGTTTCTTTTCGGTGGATTTGAGTCGTAGGAAAGTCGTACTATTAAGAGGGGGTCCGCGTTGGAAAGGTTTGGGTGGAATCATCACATACACGTCCATTCCTTTTGCACCCCCTTTTCTTTGCACCTTTGGAGCAACCATTGTTTTTCCGTGTCTCTGCAAAATGAAGGACTCCTAGTGTTTGTTGTGCTGTGGCATGCAGTAGTACTGCTCATGGGAGCAGTAGTACCACAGAGGCCCATGATAGTACCGGCCGGGGTCACGGTAGTACCGCAGGCCCATGCGATAGTACCGCTCCCCGGGCGCGGTAGTACCGTGGCCTCGGGCCGGGCACAGCAGCACGAGCGGAAGTAGGGGCAGATGCAATTTTTTACATCCGCGTCCTACACGGTAGTACCGCTCCCTTTATGCGGTAGTACCGTGTCAGAGTTTAGCACAGATTGTTACTCAGCGGAAGTAGCCACAAATGTTTTTTTATTCGTCCGTGCTTTCCCAGCCCAGACAAACCCTGCCTTGCGGTAGTACCACAAGGGGGAGCGGTAGTACCACTCTGGCGGTTCTACCGCTCTTTGCTTCAACGCATCAGGGATGGTCTAGCTCCTGCCGTGCATGCGGTAATACCGCAGTGCCCCGCAGTAGTACCGCAGGCCCTTGCGGTAGTACCGCATGTCTGGTGCGGTAGTACCGTCGCGGGCTGAGTAAGTAGAAAACAGTTGGATTTGTCCTATCACTATAAAAGGGGAGTCTTCTTCTCCGAGTTGACTACCTCTTCCATCCCTAAGCTTCATTTTCGCCCGATCTCTCTCCCTAGCCAATCAAACTAGTTGATTTTCTAGGGATTGGTTGAGAAGGCTCCGATCTACACTTCCACCAAGAGAAATTTGATCCCCCCACTAATCCCTTGTGGATCTTGTTACTCTTGGGTGTTTGAGCACCCTAGACGGTTGAGGCCACCATGGAGCCATATTCCATTGTGGTGAAACTTCGTGGTGTCGTTGGGAGCCTCCAATTAAGTTGTGGAGATTGCCCCAACCTTGTTTGTAAAGGTCCGCTCGCCGCCTCCAAGGGCACCAATAGTGGAATCATGGCATCTCACATTGTGTGAGGGCGTGAGGAGAATACGGTGGCCCTAGTGGCTTCTTGGGGAGCATTGTGGCTCCACACCGCTCCAACGGAGACGTACTTCCTCTCAAAGGGAAGGAACTTCGGTAACACATCCTCGTCTCCATCAGCTCCACTCTTGGTTATCTCGTCCCTTTACTTGTGCAAGCTTACTTTGTGTTGCATCCCTTGCTTGCTTGTGTGCTTGTTGTTGTTGCATCATATAGGTTGCTCACCTAGTTGCATATCTAGACAACCTACTTTGATGCAAAGTTTAAATTGTTAAAGAAAAGCTAAAAATTGTTAGTTGCCTATTCACCCCGGCATCTCTAGTCAACTATATCGATCCTTTCAATTGGTATCAGAGCCTCGTCTCTTTATTAAGGACTTTGTCGTCCGAAGAGTATGGTTGACACCGTAGACAGTGAGGAGGAGCACCCCGGTGTGATTCCGTCCTCGTCTACGGCCGATGGGGGAACCTCGGTCTCACGTGAGGAGTTCAATGTGGCCTTGGACACATTGAAAACCTCCATGACGGCCGAGGTCAAAGGCATGCTTAAGATCTTTCTTGATGGTCTTAAATTGTCCACCGCACCATTGGAAGTGGTCGACCCCACTAACAAGGTGGCGGATGCTAACTCTGACAAGGGGGGAGCTACTAGTGATAAAGTTCCTTTGTCTAGTGGTAAAAGTGGAAACGACATCTTTGCCCATGTTGAACCTCCTCTTACTTTTGGAGGACCGGTTCCCTTCACTCATTTAAATCATGCGGGTTCTCCTTCTAAGATTGTTAAAAATGAGGATTTTGACTCATGGGTCTATCGCTTTAAATGTCATTTAAATCATGTCAATACTAATGAGAATCATTGAGCAAGGTTTCTATCCTGTAACGCCCTCGATGCGGCTATATCTCCCACGTGTTGAAGCACGACTTAGAGGCATAACCGCATTGAAAGCAATGTCGCAAGTGAGGTAATCTTCACACAACCCATGTAATACATAAGGGACATAGATACATAGTTGGCTTACAATCGCCACTTCACACAATACATGAATAAAAAATTACATCATCCAAATACAATCAAGGCCCGACTACGGAGCCAAAATAAAAGAAGACTACCCCAAATGCTACACAGATCCCCGACCGACCCCAACTGGGCTCCACTACTGATCAACTAGAACGAAACAACACAAAGGACAAGATCTTCATCGAGCTCCTCCTTGAGCTTGGTTGCGTCATCTGCACGGTTCAACGACACCTGCAACCTGGTTTTGGAAGTGGCAGACCCGTTGACTAAACTTCTCTCACAAGCAAAACATGATCACACCTTAGTACTCTTTGGGTGTTAATCACATAGCAATGTGAACTAGATTATTGACTCTAGTAAACCCTTTGGGTGTTGGTCACATGTCGATGTGAACTATAGGTGTTAATCACATGGTGATGTGAATTATTGGTGTTAAATCACATGGAGATGTGAACTAGATTATTGACTCTAGTGCAAGTGGGAGACTAAAGGAAATATGCCCTAGAGGCAATAATAAAGTTATTATTTATTTCCTTATATCATGATAAATGTTTATTATTCATGCTAGAATTGTATTAACCGGAAACATAATACATGTGTGAATACATAGACAAACATAGTGTCACTAGTATGCCTCTACTTGACTAGCTCGTTGATCAAAGATGGTTATGTTTCCTAACCATAGACATGAGTTGTCATTTGATTAACGGGATCACATCATTAGGAGAATGATGTGATTGACTTGACCCATTCCGTTAGCATAGCACTTGATCATTTAGTTTGTTGCTATTGCTTTCTTCATGACTTATACATGTTCCTACGATTATGAGATTATGCAACTCCCGTTTACCGGAGGAACACTTTGTGTGCTAACAAACGTCACAACGAAACTGGGTGATTATGAAGGTGCTCTACAGGTGTCTCCGAAGGTACTTGTTGGGTTGGCGTATTTCGAGATTAGGAATTGTCACTCCGATTGTCGGAGAGGTATCTCTGGGCCCACTCGGTAATGCACATCACTATAAGCCTTGCAAGCATTGCAACTAATGAGTTAGTTGCGGGATGATGTGTTACGGAACGAGTAAAGAGACTTGCCGGTAACGAGATTGAACTAGGTATTGAGTACCGACGATCGAATCTCGGGCAAGTAACATACCGATGACAAAGGGAACAACGTATGTTGTTATGCGGTTTGACCGATAAAGATCTTCGTAGAATATGTGGGAGCCAATATGAGCATCCAGGTTCCGCTATTGGTTATTGACTGGATACGTGTCTCGCTCATGTCTACATAGTTCTCGAACCCGTAGGGTCCGCACGCTTAAAGTTCGGTGATGATCGTAATAAGAGTTTTTGTGTTTTGATGTACCGAAGGTTGTTCGGAGTCCCGGATGAGATCGGGGACATGACGTGGAGTCTCGAAATGGTCGAGACGTAAAGATTGATATATTGGATGGCTATGTTTGGACATCGGAAGGGTTCCGAGTGGTTCAGGCATTTTTCCGGAGTACCGGAAGGTTACCGGAACCCCCCGGGAGAAGTTATGGGCCTTATGGGCCATAAGAAGGAAGCACACCAGCCCACAAGGGGCTGGTGCGCCCCCTTTGGGCAGGAGGCCGAATTGGAGAAGGTTTGGGGGGTGCGCCCCCCCCCTTTCCTTTTCTCCTACTCCAACTAGGGAAGGGAGGAATCCTACTCCCGGTGGGAGTAGGACTCCTCCAGGGCGCGCCATAGGGGCCGGC
Source organism: Triticum urartu (assembly GCF_056163025.1). Taxonomy (NCBI): domain Eukaryota; kingdom Viridiplantae; phylum Streptophyta; class Magnoliopsida; order Poales; family Poaceae; genus Triticum; species Triticum urartu. The sequence goes on along the minus strand of NC_141874.1, from coordinate 172,869,928 downwards.
CCTCTCCCCCTCCTCCACTCCTTTATATATGGGGGTGGGGGGCACCTCATAGACACACAAGTTGATCTTCGTGATTGTTCCTTAGCCGTGTGCGGTGCCCCCTTCCACCATATTCCACCTCGGTCATATCGTAGCGGTGCTTAGGCGAAGCCCTGCGTCGGTAGAACATCATCACCGTCATCACACCGTCGTGCTGACGGTACTCTCCCTCAACGTTTTGCTGGATTGGAGATCGAGGGACGTCACCGAGTTGAACGTGTGCAGAACTTGGAGGTGCCGTACGTTCGGTACTTGGATCGGTCGGATCGGGAAGACGTACGACTACTTCCTCTACGTTGTGTCAACGCTTCCGTTGCCGGTCTACGAGGGTACGTAGACTACACTCTCCCCTCTCGTTGCTATGCATCACCATGATCTTGTGTGTGCGTAGGATTTTTTTTGAAATTACTACATTACCCAACATCTGTGAGTCACGGGGACTCAGCATTCTCACACCCCCGCGATCAAGACTATTTAAGCTTATAGGTAGGGTAAAAGGTATGAGGTGGAGCTGCAGCAAGCGACTAGCATATTTGGTGGCTAACATATACGCAAAAGAGAGCGAGAAGAGAAAGGCAAAAGCATGATCGAACAACTATGAACAAGAAGTGATCCTAGAACAACCTACGTCAAGCATAACTCCAACACCGTGTTCACTTCCCAGACTCCGCCGGAAAGAGACCATCATGGCTACACACGCGGTTGATGCATTTTAATTAAGGTCAACTTCAGGTTTTCTACAACCGGACATTAACAAATTCCCATCTGCCCATAACCGTGGGCACGACTTTCGAAAGTTCAAAACCCTGCAGGGGTGTCCCAACTTAGCCCATCACAAGCTCTCATGGTCAACGAAGGATATTCCTTCTAGCGGGAAGACCCGATCAGACTCGGAATCCCGGTTACAAGACATTTCGACAATGGTAAAACAAGGACAGCAAAGCCACCCGAATGTGCCGACAAATCTCTATAGGAGCTGCACATATCTCTTTCTCAGGGCACACCGGATTGTCCAAGGTTCCGGTAGGCCAGCCCAGAGTTGCCCCTGGTGGCCACCGGCAGCTGACAGGTTGGACCAACACTCAGAGGAGCACTGGCTCGGGGGTTTAAATAAAGATGACCCTTGAGTCTGCAGAACCCAAGGGAAAGAAAAGGCTAGGTGGCGAATGGTAAAACCAATGTTGGGCCTTGTTGGAAGAGTTTTATTCAAGGCGAACTGTCAAGGGGTTCCCATTATAACCCAACCGCGTAAGGAACGCAAAATCCGGGAACATAACACCGATATGACGGAAACTAGGGCGGCAAGAGTGGAACAATACACCAGGCATAAGGCCGAGCCTTCCACCCTTTACCAAGTATATAGATGCATTAATTAAATAAGATATATTGTGATATCCCAACAAAATATCCATGTTCCAACATGGAACAAGCTCCAATCTTCACCTACAACTAACAACGCTATAAGAGGGGCTGAGCAAAGCGGTAACATAGCCAAACAACGGTTTGCTAGGACAAAGGGGGGTTAGAGGCTTGGCTTAACAAAATGGGAGGCATGATAAGCAAGTGGTAGGTATCACAGCATAGGCATGGCAAAAGAACGAGCAACTAGCAAGCAAAGATAGAAGTGATTTCGAGGGTATGGTCATCTTGCCTGAAATCCCGCAAGGAAGAAGAACGAGTCCATGAAGAAGACAAATGGACGTAGAAGAACGAGTCCTCACAAACGCGACGTAACCGGAACCGACCCGAAGAAGCAACACCGGAAAGAAGCACACAACATAGTAAACAAACCACCCACGAACATGGTATGATATGCGGGATGCGGTATGTGATGCATATGCATGATATGGCAAGGAATGATTGAACCTGGCCTCAACTTGGAAATCCAAGAGTGCCACTGGAAAGGTGAGGTGATTTCGGTCGAAATTGATATAAAGATCACCGAAATCGGATGCACGGTTTGAAAATGGCAAGCGAAACAAATATGGCACCGGTCTGCGATAATCAGCAAGTGACCAACTAAATGCATCAATATAAATATGCTACAGCACTCAAACATGACAACAAAATACATGGCAGGGATCCACTCATGATGCTTGACAAAAGATGAACACTGAGCTACGACTAATTCACTCAATAACAGGTTCAAACAAGCATGGCTAAAGTGTAAATGATAACAGGTTTCAGACTTAGTGAAATTAATACAAGTATGGAATTTATCATTAGGAAGCACACTTTAGAGTATGGAAGCTACAAGCTACAGGAACTTAACATGGCAAAGCAAGGCATGGCATGAAGCTACTCAAAGCTCTTAACAAAAGTCCCTTAGTGACCTTGAGCCAAAAGGGATCATAAAATACAATTGCAAGCATGTGAACATAGCAAAAACATAAATAGATTCAGACTTAGTGAAAAACTGGAGCATGGCAAAACAGTTAACGAGTAGGCATGTTTATGAGCTCGATGCACTCACTACAGAGCATGGCATGACAAACTAAGCATACACTCATCAAGAAGACATGGCATAGGAGCTATACATGGCAATAACAACATCATAGCATGCACGGATCAATAGCAACATCCTCGGCAAAATCGCTAAACATGTCAACAATCTGCCAGGATCATTTATAGCAAAAGTAGAGCTCGATTGACTCAAGATAGGCTGCTCCATAAATGAAAACAAAGACATGGATAGATAGAGCACCACAATATTAACAAAACATCCTTACTGATCATCCTCAAAAGAGGCACGGATCACTAGGAAACAACATGAACATATGGCATAACAACGAAAACAGGCGAAGGACTTAGTGAAATTCTAAGTCCCTGAAATCAGCATTACAAATTACGCTACTTTGCAAGCTTGGACTAGTCACCACAAATATCACAAAAATACATGGCAAGCACCTCTGTAAAGATGGCGTGGCTTATAACAAAACACATGTAGAGCTCAGGATTATACCATGCACACATTAAACATGGCAAAAATGACAAAATGCCATTTGCTGAAACAGATCTGACAAATTCATCAAATAGCCCTCTTCCAACAGTATTTCGGGCATCAAGATGAGCTCAAATGAAAATGATGCAATGAGATGAAATGATGTACTCATCGAGACGAACATTTTTATATGCTACACGCACGAATCGGAGCTACGGATGATGAGTTATGAGCGATGGAAAATGCATAAAAATTTCTGAGATCTGGGGACTTAGCAGATTTCGAGGGGAATGAAAGTCAACCTATGGTTTTTTTCAGATCTGGGCGCGGCGAACGAGGATCGCTGGAGAAGACCTCGCGGTTGCCGGAGACGAAGAGGGAGGTCGCCGGCGAGGGAGTTCCGGGGTGGATCCGGCCGGAGTTGATGAGGCCAGCACCGGGCGCGGTCGCCGGAGGAAAGGGCGCGCCGAGGCGGAGCTTGCCGCGGGCGGGCTCCGGCGGCCGGATCTGTAACGGCGAGGCGGAGCGACGCCGGCAGACGGCGGAGCGGCGCTGCGTGGTGGTGAGGGCGCGGCTCGGCGAGGCGATGGCGGCGGCGCGGTGGCGGAGCCGGGGCGGCTCGGGCGGCGCTCGCCGGCGCGGGGCGGCACGGCAGGGAGCGGGAGGCGGCGCAGGCACGACGGCGGAGATGGCGGCGACGAGCGACGACGGGCGGCCGGCGGTGCGCGGTGGAGGTCGCCGGCGGCGCGGCACGGGGTCGCCGGCGGGAGAGCTCCGGTGGCTGGAGCGGCGATGGGGCGCGGGCCGAGCGGGCGGACGGCGGCGGCGGCGCGGGCTCGCGCGGGCCCGATCCGGGTCCCGCGGGCCGCGCGGTGGTGGGAGGAGAGAGAGGGTAAGGTGGCGCGACCCGATTAGCTGTGGCCGGCGGCGGAGGTGACATGGCACGCTGCCATTGGTCGGAGTGAGGTGGCCGGGCGGGGTGGACATTGTCCGGCGCGGGACGAAATGTCTGGCGGCGTGCGGAGGAGGTTAGGGTTTATCCGCGCGAGAATTTCGGAGGGAGACACATATTTATAGGTAGAGGGAGCTAGGAGAGTCCAAATGAGGTGCGGTTTTCGGCCACGCGATCGTGATCGAACGGCCGAGACGATGGAGGAGGTTTAGGTGGGTTTTGGGCCACTTTGGAGAGGTGTTGGGCTGCAACACGCACGAGGCCTTATCGGTTCCTCGGTTAACCGTTGGAGTATCAAACGAAGTCCAAATGGTACGAAACTTGACAGGCGGTCTACCGGTAGTAAACCAAGTCCGCATGACAAGTCTTGGTCCAATCCGGAAAATGTTTAACACCCGCACACGAAAAGAGGTAGAAAGGGCCACCGGGTGACATAGGAGCGCCGGATAGCAAAACGGACAACGGGGAAAATGCTCGGATGCATGAGACGAACATGTATGCAAATGCAATGCACATGATGACATGATATGAGATGCATGACACGCAAGCAAAGACAAGGCAACAACAGCGAATAACTGAAGGACACCTGGCACATCGGTCTCGGGGCGTTACATATCCGCTTGACCCAAGCAACTTCACCCCTAGAGAAGCCGCGGATCATCAATTCAACGAGAATGCTCTCTTCATCATCCAAGATGCAATTCCATCCGAAGATATTGCACATCTTCGACATTTCACCGTGGCCAAGGAAGCATCGCACCATGTTATTTCCCTTTACAAGGGAAACACGAGCATTCAACGCTCCAACTATGAAGTGGTGCAAGATGAAGCCGATGAGTTTGCAATGAATGAAGATGAAGAACCTCGTGAGCTTTGCCAGAGATTAACCACTCTCGCGGTCTCACTCCGAGATCATGGGAGCAAGGATACAGATGACAATTGGATCAAGCGCAAGTTCCTCAAGGCCATGATGCCTTACCACAAGGCCATGTCCTCCGTCATCCGTCAAAGGCTGGACTTCCCCACCTTGTACTCAAGTGAAGTGTTGGATGAGTTTGTGGCTATGAGGATCTTGGACAAGACCACCGACAATGCGGTGTTGCGTTCTCAAAGAGAAAAGAAGCCCAACCTTTCCTTGAAGGCCAAGGCTAGTGTGGAAGAAGAGGACGAAGAGGAAGAAGAGGAGAGCAACCCCGAAGATACGAAATATGCTTATCATGAGCACATGGCTCTCACTTCAAGGAAATTTTGGAGCAAGAAGAACACGAGGCCCAACTTTAACAAGAACAACTCAAGTGGCGTGAAGGGCAAGCAACGTGTGAGGACTTGCTATAACTATGGCAATGTGAGCCATTTTGTTGCGAGTGCCCATATGAGAAGAGGGAAGACAATGGTGGCAAGCTCATCCGAAAATACAAGGCCAAATCCTTTCTCAACAAGAGCAACTTCACCAAGACGACTCCTCCCAAGGGGTTGGTGGTACAAGACGAGTACAATGAGGATGATGACGACGATGAAGACGGTGAGACGGTTGTCGTGGCCTCATTTGCCATTGCAACAAATCCACGGGTGTCCCTCTTCGACTCACCCAACGAGAACATCACCGCCAAGTGCCTCATGGCCAAAGCCACCAACAAGGTAACTCTCAATATCAAAACTACCATCACTACTAATCCCTCTTTGACAGATTGCATTGATGAAAGTGAGGGGTCTAATGAGGAAGAAAATGAATTTGAGTCTTTTATGAGTAAGCTCAAGGGTAAATCCAAGAAGCACTTTGTTGCTCTCTTGGAACAACTTGGTGAAGCCAATGTCATGATCGAGGCTCATGAAGACACCATCTCTAAGATGGAGGGACATAGTCGTGACTATGCCGATGAGATATCAGATCTCTCTAATGCTCTTGAGGAAGAGTGTGGTCATTGTTTGGCTCTTGAGTAGTCACACAATGATGATCATGATAAATTAAAGAAAGATCTTGATCATGCACTTGTTGTATCTCGTGTGCTCAATTCCGAGAAGGGCAAACTTGGGGTTGATCTTTCTAGACTCAAGGAGGAGTTTGATATACTCGACAAGGCTCACAAAGCCTTGAAGGGTGCTCATGCTAGGCTCAAAGAGTCTCATGATCAACTCCAAGTGAATCTAACTAAGGAAAAGTCCACTTTTCCTCATATGGTCTTAATTGATAATGCAAATGCTACTAACCCATGTTGTGAGCATGTGCATCTTGTGGAGGAGAATGCTAAGTTGAAGGAGCAACTTGAGAAAGGCCGTGTGTCTTGCATACAAGGTGAGAAGAACCTCAACGACCTTTTGAGCAATCAAAAGGAAGTTGTAAGCAAGGAGGGAATTGGGTTTGCTTCCAAGCCCAAGAACAATAAGAAGAATGAGAAGGTCAAATGACCTCCTCCTCTCAAGCAAACTTTTGTGAAGGAGGGAGAGGGTGCTTCTAAGGAGAAGAAGAACAATGAGAAGGGTGGTGGTGTCAAGAAGGGCAATTCCACCCCTTCCAACAAAACAGGCGATTTTAACCCTTCCTATGTGTTGTGCCGTGTTAGTGATGGGCATGTTTATGCTAAATTTGTTGGTTCTCCTTATGAGTACATTGAATTGTCTATTTGGGTTCCTAAGACCCTTGTTACTAACATCAAAGGACCCATTACAAAATGGGTACCTAAAACCAAGCATTGATCTCTTGTAGGTGTTTGCTTCTGGTGGGGGATCATGGTTGCTCGATAGTGGAGCCACTAATCGTATGACCGGAAGCAAGGACTTGGTGGTGGACATGCACAAGATTCCATCTATGCCCACCAATGTCGAGTGGGGTGATGCCTCATCTTCTAAGGTATTGGGACTTGGCAAGGTTGTGATTTCTCATGATCTCACGACCGAGAAAGTCATGCTTGTTGAGTCCCTTGCACACAATTTACTCTTCGTTCATCAACTTGCACTCATGGGCTTTGCCACTTTCTTTGATATTGATACCGTGGCCCTCTTGTGGAGCAAGGCTCTTAAAGTAGCCTTTGTTGGGCATGTCGAGAACGGTCTCTATGTGATTAACTTTTCAGAGCAACCCACTAAGACCGCGACATGCCTAATGGCTAAAGTTGACGTGGGATGGCTTTGGCATCGCCGCCTAGACCATGCCAATATGAGATCTTTGCAAAGTCTTCTCAAAGGGGACCATGTCCGTGGACTAACAAATATTAGTTTTGCCAAAGATCGTGCTTGCAGTGCTTGTATCGAAGGAAAGCTACATGAGAAGGCTCACCCTCCCACGACTATCATTTACTCGAAGAGGCCTTTGGAGCTCCTTCACTTGGATCTCTTTGGGCCTCCATCCTTTCATAGTCTTGGGGGTAGAAAGTATTGCTTGGCGATTGTGGATGATTATTCAAGATACACTTGGGTATACTTCTTCAAGAGGAAGAATGAGACCCAACAAACCATCATTGACTTTGCAAATGAAGCTCAACGCCAACACAATGCAAAGATTTTGGTGATAAGAAGTGAAAACGGCACCGAGTTCAAGAACTACACCTTGGATGAGTTTCTTAGTGTTGAGGGGATCAAGCATAAATATTCCGCACCTTACACCCCTCAACAAAATGGTGTAGCGGAGAGGAAGAACCGGACGTTGATGGATGCGGCAAGGACCATGATGGCAGAGTTCAAGTCTCCATACAACTTTTGGGCCGAAGCCATAAACACCGCATGTCATGCATCCAATCGGCTCTATCTCCGCAAAGGCATGAACAAAACTCCATATGAGATACTCACCGGTAACAAGCCCAACCTCAAGTACTTTCAGGTATTTGGGTGTAAGTGTTTCATTCTCAAGAAAGGTGTCCGTTTGTCTAAATTTGAGGCTAGAGCTTATGAGGGCATATTTGTTGGTTATGCTACAAACTCTCATGCTTACCGTGTCCTCAATAAGTCCACGGGACTTATTGACATGTAACGTAGAGTTTCATGAGAATAACGGCTCCCATGTGGAGCAAAGTGGTACTTGTGATGTAGGTGATGAAATTCCTCCCCAAGCCATAAGAAGAATGGGTGTTGGTTTTATCCTACCCATTGAGGAACCCCTTGTGGCCAAGGGAGAAGGACAATGTTCCACTCAAGTGGAACCCTCACCAACTCAAGACCCACACGCTTCCGAAGAACAAAGTGAAGGCCTTCAACCTCATGAACAAGATCAAGGGCAAGATCAACCTCAAGATGGTGTTGAACCACCAAGTGATGCCCAAGATCAAGTTCTCACCTCCGAGCAAGCTCAAGATCAAGAGAAAGATCAAGATTAAGAACAAGCTCAAGACTACGCTCAAGATGATCAAGTTACCGCTCCTCAACTCACTCCCGAGGAGGAATTGGAGCGGCATGCCGCCAAGATTGCATCCAAGCTCACTACCAAGGGTCATCTCATGATGAATGTGCTTGGAAGCATTCGAAAGGGGGTAAACACTCGTAGACAATTAGCAAACTATTGTGAACATCACGCGTTTATTTCTTGTGTTGAACCCCAAAAGGTCTATGAGGCGCTCGAGGATCTGGATTGGCTTAATGCCATGCATGAAGAACTCAACAATTTCAAGCACAACAAGGTGTGGAGATTAGTGCCAAGGCCAACGGGGAATCATAATGTCATTGGAACCAAGTGGATATTCAAGAACAAGCAAGATGCTCATGGGATTATCATTCGCAACAAGGCTCGGTTGGTAGCACAAGGCTACTCCCAAGTCGAGGGTATCGACTACGGTGAAACCTTTGCTCCCATTGCTCGCCTTGAATCCATTCGTTTGTTGATTGCTTATGCTTCTCATCATAACTTTAAGTTGCAACAAATGGATGTGAAGAGTGCTTTTCTTAATGGTCCTATTAATGAGTTGGTATATGTCAAACAACCCCCAGTGTTCGAGGATCCCTATTTCCCCGATCATGTGTACCAACTCGATAAGGCTCTATATGGCCTTAAACAAGCCCCACATGCGTGGTATGAGCATCTTACCGAGTTGTTGCAAGACCGTGGGTTTGAAATTGGGAAAATTGACCCCACTCTTTTTACCAAGAAGGTCAAAGGGGAGTTGTTTGTATGCCAACTATATGTTGATGATACTATCTTTGGCTCCCCTAACAAAGCTTTCAATGAGGAGTTTGCTGCTCTCATGGCCTCGAAGTTCAAGATGTCCATGATGGGAGAGTTGAAGTTCTTTCTTGGGTTCAAAATCAAGAAAAGAAGAGAAGGAACCCTAATCAACCAAGCCAAATACACTCAAGACATGCTCAAGAGATTCAAGCTAAGTGATGTCAAGCCGGCTTCCACTCCAATGCAAGTCAAATGCCAACTTGACATAGATCCCAATGGTAAAGCGGTGGATCAAAAGGTATATCGCTCCATGATTGGCTCCTTGCTTTACCTTTGTGCATCTAGACCGGATATCATGTTGAGTGTGGGAAATTTGTGCATGGTTTCAAGCCGCACATAAGGAAAGCCACTTTGTGGCGGTCAAGCAAATCTTTCGATATTTGGCTCATACCCCAAACTTTGGCTTATGGTACCCAAGAGGAGCAAACTTCAACCTTGTAGGCTATTCAGACTCTGATTGGGCGGGAGACAAAGTGGATAGGAAGTCAACTTCCAGAGGGTGCCAATTCCTTGGTTTCTCTTTGGTGAGTTGGTCTTCTAAGAAGCAAAGTTGTGTGTCTCTCTCGTCCACCGAAGCAGAGTATGTGGCCGCCGGTAGTTGTTGTGCACAACATCTATGGATGAGGCAAACTTTAAAGGATTATGGTGTCATTTGTGACAAAGTGCCTCTTTGGTGTGACAATGAAAGTGCCATCAAGATTTCTATTAACCCGGTGCAACACTTCAAGACGAAGCATATTGAGATTCGGTATCACTTCGTCCGAGATCATATTAGGTGAGGGGAGATCGAGCTCAACTATGTCAACACTCATGATAACCTTGCAGATATCTTCACGAAGCCCTGGGATGAAGCAAGATTTCGCGAGTTAAGGCATGAGCTAAATATCATTGATTCGAGCAATGTGGCTTGAACCCTTGCACACCACACCATCACTACAAAAAAAGACACTTCCATGATGATACGTGTTTGTCACAGTAGGTCACGTTTTCTGTCATGCATGTACATCCATGACGATTTTATGACAGAATCAAGATAGTCATACTTGTGCTATCGTAGAAGTGTTCCATGACATTAGCAAAATTATCATCACGGAAGTGTCCACTTCCATGACGATAAATGACGGGTCATGAAAGTGCTTTCCTCAAGGGTGACCGACACGTGGCATCCACCATAATGGGTCGCCGTTAAGCTATCGGGTCTGGTTTTGGATCCGATAACCCGTTAACAGCCTGGACCAATGAGGATTTTCCACATGTAAAATTCTCATTAGCCGGAGGAAACACGTGTTGGCTCACCGTTGGGACAGATGTCATCCACTCATTGGACAGGAGGCGCCTATGATAGATCAACACGTGGCATGGCCCAACAGTGGTCCATTCCGGTGAAAAAGGCCGGCCCAGTAAAAATTAGCAGGCTGGCCCATATAAGGCCTACTTGTGTCAGGTCCATTTAAGCCCACGTCCCACACGAGATGTGCCAATTTGGCCCGTTAAAGATTTGACACCATTGCAGCCAATCGTCAGTTTGAGCCCGTTAACAGCCCGCTATATATTTGGGCTCAATATCGGCCCGATGTGATTTCGGCCTGTTAACGGCCCATTCAAGGGATGGGCCAATTTTCAGGATGTACATCTTTCGGCCTTTTAGTGACCCATTTAAGTGTTGGGCCAATTTCCGGCCCGGTGTGTCTTTCAGCCTGTTGACGGCCCATAAATGAGTTGGGCCATTTGTAGTCGGACCTTAGTTTTGGCCTTTTAGCGACCCATTTAAGTGTTGGGCCAATTCCCGGCCCAATGTGTCTTTCAGCCTGTTGACGAGCCATAAATGAGTTGGGCCATTTCTAGTCAGACCTGAGTTTTGGCCTTTTAACGGCCCATGCTCTTCATGGTCCAATACCAGCCCGGTTTCTATTTCGGCCTGCTAAAGGCCCACAACACAGTTGGGCCATTTACAGTACGACCTGACTTTCGGCCTCTTAGCGGCCCATGCTCTTCATGGTCCAGTACGATCCCGCTGTCGCTTTCGGCCTGCTAAAGGCCCACAGTATAGTTGGGCCATATGTAGCCCGACCTTAGTAACGGCCTGTTAACGGCCCATGAAATCAAATGGGCCCACCTGTTGCCCGCTTCGATGTCGGCGTGTTAACGACCCGGCAGGTAAGAGGGCCGACCATTAACTTTCGGCCTGGTAACGGCCCATTAACTTAATGGGTCCACTTAAGTTCGTACATGTATTTAGGCCCAATTAGATAATTTGAGCCCATTACGACGAGCAATTATGCACAGGACCAAAATCGATCAAGCAAAGGTACGACATACATGGAAAAATGTTGCACATCCAACATATATTACAGGAAATTACATCCACTGGGCAATCAAAGATTGATGCCAGTGCAAATAAATGAACAAATCCTAATGATCTACAACATCACAATATGCAACCCACTTGTATAGCAACGTCCTAAACAAACGGTTTAAAACCCCTTTCCACGACGGCATTTGGAACCGTCGCCAAGTGAGTGTGGGCGATAGGGGGGTCCTTCCCACACGACCCAGAAATCGTTGGGGATAGGCCCTCGTGGGACCCAGGCTGGGGCCGTGTGCGATCGGGCGAGTCATGGAAACCCAATCATTTTCGTAGGTATGTACATCCCACACGGTGAATCCCATAAATAATTTCCATAGGTATATACATCCCACACGGTGAATCCCAGAAATCATTTCCGTAGGTATGTACATCCCACACGGTGAATACCAGAAACCATTTCCGTAGGTATGTTCATCCCACACGGTGAACCCCAGAAATCATTTCCGTAGGTATGTACATCCCACATGGTGAATTCCAGAAAATCATTTCCGTAGGTATGTACATCCCACACAGTTCTTTGTGTGGAAACGTGTGTGCAAGGTGGCCTAACGCAAACAGTTCGCGCTGCCAGAAGCCGTGTGTGATTATTAGTTGATCGAACACGCCTACTTTCTAGAAACCGTGCGGGTTGTTTGAGCTCATCGCCCACGGTGTTGTCTGAGTAACTGTTTGCGACAGAAAACCCCAATAAGCAGGGTAATTAGCCTATTATTGATAATCCATGTACTAATCAAACTGATATCTCTTATAAAACACGCCAGATATTTCACATCCGTATAAAAGCAACGGGATTTCATAATCGAATTACATCGATAGCTTCGGCACTCAGTTATGCCATTACACAACATCACCAAGTTTCAGATGCAACATCAAAAACCTTTGGAAAGTAGCATCATACATGGTAAATAGACAGATGAATCTCAACTGGGAAACTGCAGAAGCGGAAGGCAAATATTGAGCCTTCAGTGATGTTGAATGCCCTTGCAACTTTAGGCCAGTGGCTATGGATAATTTCCCGCCCAACCTTCGTCCTCTTCAGCAAGACTTCAATATTTTACCGTGGGTGTTGAATGAATACCTTCCTCGCCTCTTGACCATGGAGGTGGTTTGAGAGGTAATCATCGGTGAACTGCTTTGAAAAGTACTAAAAACAAAGCTATGCATAAATCGCTGTTGTAAATTTTGAAATGGCGCAAGGGGTAAAAACAAGGTAAAAGAGTTGGTACCATCCTATAGTTGACTGATGTCTTCTTCATTGTGCAAACAAAGATCTTGCTGTTATTCGTCACAAGTTTCTTCATCCTAACAATCTTTCTGATTTTCTTGACTTGACTGGTATTCATGGACATCTCATTTCCCCATATGCAAAATGGATCGAACAGTGGGTCTAAGCCTCTGACAGCAGGACCTACATGTCCAAGACCAAATTGTAAGAAACCTAAATATTAGAATGATTCCTGCAACTGCACAATAATGTGCTATTAGCCAAAGGACCCTGCTTGAACAAACCTCGATGGTAAACCGCAGTGTCTCCCATTGTTTCCATGCAACACACATAAGGAAGATCTTGATCAGGTTAACTAAGAGTTGCCATACTATCAGTAGAATATGTATTGAGTACAGCAAAATTCAATTGGTGTCACATGCATAACAATACAAAATTGTACCCACAACAAATGAAAATCAAATTGCAGAACTGAACCAAACAGTTAAATGGACAGCAAACCAAATGAACCAAAATAGTTAACTGAGCACGACATTGCAGAATAGAAACATGTACTAGAAGATAAGACAGTTAACAAAACAAAGAATGCTTGAGAACAGTACTACGAAATGTAGCAATTGTTTGACCAAAGTGTTAACTAAACATTACATTTCAGAGGACCAAACTATTAACTGAAAATCAGATTGCATATTAACACTACAGAGGACAAATCACTAGAAGGCACTGGCGGTGGCCCCGAAAAAACATCACGAACTATATTTTAAAGTAGACAACCGCTCGGCGGTGTCGACCGTGGCCTCGAAGACGAGGTGCTCCTCCAAGATCTGGCGGTCGACACACATGTCAGCCATAGCGACCTCGTTCGTGCATGCGGCCGCATGCTACTCAGGTCCACATTATACTGCGTGTAAAATGGTTGTGGGCAGCGCTTAATTGGAGGAGGGGGGCAGTGATTTCAGTGGAAGGTGTTGCTTCGTCAGTTGGGGCATGTGGGACGGGAAAGGAGGATGATGGTGTGGGTGGGGTGTGGATTACCTGACCATATCGACGAGGCCACGCAGCAAGAAGAAGGGTCAACGGCGAGGAGGCCGCGCAGCAAGAAGAAGGGTCGCCGGCGAGGAGGCAGCGCTGCAAGAAGAAGGGTCGCCGGCGAGGAGGCGGCACTGCAAGAAGAAGGTAGCCGGCGAGGAGGCGGCACTGCAAGAAGAAGGGTCGCCGGCGAGAAGGCTGAGCTGCCAGTAAGCAACAGTGATGGTTTGAACTTGGAAAGCAAGGAGGAACAGTGGAAATGTGGATTTTGGTAGGAGGGAGGGGCGGGAAGATAGATATTCCCGCGGTGGCAAAAAATTTCGCTCGGTGCCGCGAGAAACCGGTGCGCAAATGTTGTTCAAGTGGGGGCTGTGGACTGTAGACGACGAAGCTTCCTGCGTAAGCCAGACAAGATGGTGCGCTAAGATATTTTCTATCGCATCCCACACGATTCTTTCTAGTAAACTGTTTGTGGTATACCTGATTTTTCTCATTATGTTTTGAAAGACAAAATGGTGTTACGGAGGGAAAGGATGGTGTTTGAATTGCTAGAACATTTACGTAGAGTGAACATGCAACTAGTACATGAGTGTCGTGTTTAAATTTGGAATTATTCCGGGTCCGTTTGGCATTTTTATGCATTAATTGAGTTTCTGGGCATTTAATGTGCATAATTCAAATTTGAACTACAAGCACATGCTCCAATGCACCAAAGTTTGCTGAAAAAATTACATGTGTGTCTTTGGGTGAATTTATAGGTCTCATGCAAGAAATGAGAATAAAATTCAAACATCTGGGTGTCGTGGCTCAGCCGGAATGATTGAGAAACTTGGTTTTTTTAATTCCTATAAATCTAAAACATGGCTGAAAATCATGAAACTTGGCATGGTGTCATGACATGGCACTAACATGCTGCAGTAATTTTTTTAGCCGAATTGGGACAAGCTTTGGTTTAAGCTTCTTGCAAACCGGAGCTTCCCTCAAGAAGGCTCCTGGTTCCGAGAGGGAACGTGTCACATCCGTGTGCGAAACGACATACGTACACTGCCTTTTCCCGCCTTATTTTTTTACACAGGGAGATTAGACTAAATAGGAGAATCGTGCTAAATTTTGGAATTATTCTGTGTTCGTTTGGCCTTTTTTATACATTAATTGAGTTTCCGGGCATTTAATGTGCATAATTCAAATTTGAAGTACAAGCACGTGCTCCAGTGCACCATAGTTGTTTGAAAAATCACATGTGTGTCCTTGGTGAATTTTTAGGTCCCATGCAAGAGATGGGAGTGAAATTCAAACATCTGGGCGTCGTGGCTCAGCTGGCCAGATTGAGAAACTTGGTTTTTTAATTCCTGTAATTCCAAAACACGCCTGAAAATCATGAAACTTGACATGATGTCATGACATGGCATGAACATGCTGTGGTAATTTTTTTGGCCGAATTGGGACAAGCTTTGGTGTAAGCTTCTTGCAAACCGGAGCTTCCCTCAAGAAGGCTCGTGGTTCCGAGAGGGAACGTGTCACCTCCGTGTGCGAAACAACATACGTACACTGCCTTCTCCAACCTTATTTTTTTGCACATCCAGATTAGACCAAATAGAAGTACCATGCTAAATTTTGGAATTATTCCGGCCTCGTTTCGCCTTTTTTATACGTTAATTGAGTTTCTGGGCATTTAATGTGCATAATTCAAATTTGAACTACAAGCACAGACTCCAGTGCACCAAAGTTGTTTGAAAAATCACATATTTGTCCTTGGGTGAATTTCTAGGTCCCATGCAAGAGATTGGAGTGAAATTCAAACATCTGGGCGTCGTGGCTCGACCGAAAAGATTGAGAAACTTGATTTTTTTTAATTCCTGTAATTCCAAAACATGCCTGAAAATCATGAAACTTGGCATGGTGTCATGACATGGCACAAACATGCTGCGGTAATTTTTTTGGCCAAATTGGGACAAGCTTTGGTGTAAGCTTCTTGCAAACCGGAGCTTCCCTCAAGAAGGCTCGTGGTTCCGAGAGGGAACGTGTCACCTCCGTGTGCGAAACAACATAGGTACACTGCCTTCTCCCGCCTTAATTTTTTTACACAGCCAGATTAGACCAAATATAAGTACCGTGCTAAATTTTGGAATTATTCCGGACTCGTTTCGCCTTTTTTTACACATTAATTGAGTTTCTGGGCATTTAACATGCATAATTCAAATTTGAACTACAAGCACATGCTCCGGTGCACCAAAGTTGTTTGAAAAATCACATGTGTGTCCTTGGGTGAATTTCTAGGTCCCATGCAAGAGATGGGAGTGAAATTCAAACATCTGGCCGTCGTGGCTCGGCCGGAAAGATTGAGAAACTTGGTTTTTTAGTTCCTGTGTAATTCCAAAACACGCCTGAAAATCATGAAACTTGGCATGGTGTCATGACATGGCACCAACATGTTGCGGTAATATTTTTGGCCGAATTGGGACAAGCTTTGGTGTAAGCTTATTGCAAACCGGAGCTTCCCTTAAGAAGGCTCATGGTTCCGAGAGGGAACGTCTCACCTTCGTGTGCGAAACGACATACGTACACTGCCTTCTCACGCCTTATTTTTTTACACAACCAGATTAGACCAAATAGAAGTACCGTCCTAAATTTTGGAATTATTCCGGGATCGTTTCGCCTTTTTATACATTAATTGAGTTTCTGGGCATTTAATGTGCATAATTCAAATTTGAACTACAAGCACATGCTCCAGTGCACCAAAGTTGTTTGAAAAATCACATGTGTGTCCTTAGGTGAATTTCCAGGTCCCATGCAAGAGATGAGAGTGAAATTTAAACATCTGGGCGTTGTGGCTCGGCCGGAAAGATTGAGAAACTTGGTTTTTTAATTCCTGTAATTCCAAAACACGCCTGAAAATCATGAAACTTGGCATGGTCTCATGACATGGCATCAACATGTTGTGGTAATTTTTCTGTCCGATTTGCGAAGGCGCACACATTAACAATCAACAAAGTCATTTTGGAACAAGTGCTGTCACGTTACAAATTGGAAACACAAATATTATTGAAACCGTGGGCGTTTGACTTACCAATTACGTGCGGCCATGCGTCCCCTTTTTTATTTGCTAGGAGGTGTCGTGCGGGGTAGCTATTTGAGTACGGGAGGCGTGCGATCAGACCCCTGCTCGTGCTCATCGGGAGGAGAGCCCTTTGACCGCTACCCGCCGCGCACCTCCCTCCCAATGTCTCCTTTAATGGTGCATGAGCTCTTGTTCTACGGCGTGGCTATATCTCTCACTGGACTAGGATTTAAGAGAGAGAAATGAAAATCTGAAAAGAAAGTTTTGCACAGATCTTGATGTAAGATCTGACGGACCTATATAGCATCGACTGTGACTTATAGCAAGCATGATGAATATAAGGACGATGACAGTGGATAATAATTGTCTTACATATTTAGAAACATAATTAGAAAAGCCACATGTGGCAACGCCGGAAATACACAAGGGCAAAAGAAGAAGGAAGACAACGATCTAGCTCGCTGATCTCTACTTTCTTGATGCGTTCCTGCATGCCGTGGGAACTAGTCTCCACGGCGAGCGGCGACGAGCTCTTTCTTGTCCTCAAGATGCTGCTTGAGAGCATCCACGGATTTCTCCACAAGCCTTCTGCGCTCGATGCGCAGCTTGTTATTCTCGTCCATAAGTTTCTCGACAATGACGCCGGTCCTCTTCAACAAGGCAGTGGTCTGCTCCTGCTGCTCCGCACTTCCAATGATCTTCGCCCTCAGTAGGTCGCGCTCGGCCCAGAGCTTTGCGTTGCTCTCATTTAGTTGCCAGATGACGTCGGTAGACTGTTTAAACAAGGCTTGCAGGTCATCCTGCAACCTCGCCCACCTGGAGATCTGATCCATCTGTCTATGGACGAGGGCACACATGCGCCTGTAAGAGTCCTCGCCTGCCTGCCAGGCATTTTCCCAGGCCGCCTCGACAAGGGAGGACATCTTTGTTGCATTCGCGGCATGGTGGGACATCTCTTCTACTTCCGCGGCGTGGCCGGAGCAGTCTGCTGCATCAATGGCGCGGCGGGTCCTCCGTGATGCTTCAGCGGTGCGGCGGGACCTCTCTGCTGCTACGGCCGTGCGGCGGGACATGTTGGCTGCTATCGCGGCGAGGCGGGACATCTCTCGTGCTCCCGCTTCCAGGTTCGCCTCTCCCTGGTGGCAATCTCTTGACCCAGAACTCACGCTGGCCATGGCGGACGCAAGGGAATGATGATGAATGACTTGTTTGTTTTTGACTTTTTGTGGATGAGGAGTTTAGGAGGAATGTGCAGTCATCTTGGAATAGTAGTATTTATAACCGCGTAGTAATACGCTCCTAAGTGGGAAACCGTTTAGGTTTTGATCGGTGTGAACAGGTTTGCAATTTGGAATGTGACGGGATGCATGCTCAAAATTTACTGATGGTTATAAGTGCAGCACTATTCCTGGAAGGCGTAACGTGGGCATGTACGCCTTCTCGGCCGCGTACGTGGCGTTTGCACCATAGGGTGCACCGCAATAGGCAATGTCAGCACACATCTTTTAATTAGAATGGGTGTGCCCGTCTAGCGCACACACGTTGGTCTATCTAACTATTTCAGTTTGTTGTGGCTAATCGCAAACAGTTCATCCATGTGAAGTGTATGCCATCAATCATAGACACTTTGATCTGGCTTACCCGTTTCTGTTCTGTTGCCTAATCGCAAACAATTAATCCTTCTGAAGCGTATGCCCTCAATCACACACACCTTGATCTGGCTGACCGTTTCTTTTGTGTTGCCTAATCACAAACAGTTCATCCGAGTGAACCGTATGATGTATATCGCACACACCTTCATCTGGTTGCCCGTTTCTTTTGTGTTGCCTAATCACAAATAGTTCATCCGAGTGAACCGTATGCTCTATATCGCACACGCCTTCATCAGGCTGCCCGTTTCTTTTGTTCTGCCTCATCGCAAACAATTCATTGGACCGAACCGTATGCCCTAGATCGCACACGCAACTAAAATCTGAACCGTGTTTGATGCATCCTCCATCACAACCATTTTCACCTTTTTTAACGGTTTTCATACAGCACCATTTGCGATTATGGCATCGCACACTGTTTCTCGAAGGGTCTCTGATCGTAGTGTCGCATTAGCAGCATCCTGCAGTAGTGACCTCAGCGCGGATGACGCCCATAAGCATGTGGGCAAGTTCTTGATGCTTTGCTACACTATCTTTGAAAACATTGATCAGTTGTTGTTGCGCACGAATGTGCAGCTCTGATTACACCACCATTTCCATCATTGCTTCAGCCATTAATTGGTTCACAAACATACATTTTTTCGTTGCATTCGAGACAGAGGAAACTGAACAGATTCAGATGGCGATTTTGGCAGGCTTGTATTATTGATAGTGGAGAGTGTCTCGACCACTGCATCATAACATAAATTAGGAGGGGAACCGAATAGATTAATCATGAGTTATTGCCATATTACCTGACCTAGATTTATTGGAAAGAAACAATGGGGTTGCCTTGCTGTCGGTGTCAAAACCGGCGGATCTCGGGTATGGGGTCCCGAACTATGCGTCTAGGATCGATGGTAACAGGAGACAGGGGACACGATGTTTACCCAGGTTCGGGCCCTCTCTATGGAGGTAATACCCTACTTCCTGCTTGATTGATCTTGATGAATATGAGTATTACAAGAGTTGATCTACCACGAGATCGTAATGGCTAAACCCTAGAAGTCTAGCCTATGAATATGGTAATGAGTATATACGTTGTCCTTTCCGGACTATCCCCCTCGGTTTGTATAGACACCGAGGGGATCTAGGGTTTACATGGAGTCGGTTACATAAAAAGGAATATTCGGTCGCCAAGCTTGCCTTCCACGCCAAGCAGAGTCCAATCCGGACACGAGTATGGTCTTCGATCTTCACAGCCCATCAGCCCGGCCCATGGATATCAGGCTGGACGTCCGAGGACCCCTTAGTCCAGGACTCCCTCAGTAGCCCCTGAACCTGGCTTCAATGACGAGGAGTCTGGCGCGGAGATTTGTCTTCGGCATTGCAAGGTGGGTTCCCTCCTTCCGAACTCCAGAATAGTCTTTGGACGAAGGAAGTATATCCGGACATGTGTATATACTGGCAGAGAATATAATAACTCACGAGCCCAACTTGTTGATAACTGTTCATGACATCATATCATGCCTGCCCGGTTGCTATTTCCAACCGTCAGCTAGCGAGCCGTCCCACATCTCGGGGTGCGGTTTTACTGGCACGTCTCGTCAGGGCAGAGATCGTGTCCCTTTATTTACGGGATTTTCATTAATGCAGGCGTGGGTAACCCAACCGTCCCCTGGGTACAACTCCTTGGTAATAGGTAAGTTTAGAGACCCCGGGGGAGACGCCCAATATTCGGGGCCTTTATATAGAGAGCTTGTCTTCTTCTTCCCTTGCGCTTGCTCCTTCCTCAACCCCAGCCACCCCAAGTTCCAACCCTCGGGTTCCAATCACCACCAGCCTTAGTCATGTCTGGACCCAACCGTCAGGGCCGGTGGGTGGCTTCTTCTGTCACAGAGGAGGACATTGCGGAGCTTCTCGTAGCGAGGTACCTGACCTCAGAAATCTTTCATCGGCTTCCGGCGCGAGGGAAAGTCATACCGACCCCCAGATCTGGCGAGAGGGTTGTATTTGTGTTTCACTTTCTTCACGGGCTATGTTTCGCGCTTACCCCCTTCGTCTGGGGGCTCATGTTCTACTATGGGCTAGATTTTCACGATCTGACCCCGGACTCTATTCTCCTCATCTCAACATTTATCGTCACGTGTGAGGCCTTACTCCGGACTCCTCCGCACTTCGGTTTGTGGCTCAAGACCTTTGATGTGAGGCCGCAGGTGGCAGAGGAGGAGCAGGCAGAGTGCGACAGCGTCATAATAAGCAAACTGGCCGGCGCGGTTTGGCCCGAAGGATCTTTCGCCAAATCTTCAAACCTGTGGCAGCAGGGGTGGTTTTATGTCAACGAGCCGCGGAGCTCCAAGTGGGCGGCTACACCTGCGTTTCGACCCGGCCCTCTAGTTCATCTTGCTTCATGGGTCAATAAGGGATTGGACTGGGGATCCGTCAATGAAGTGCAGAATCTGCAAAGTCGCATCTGAAGTCTTGTTGAGAAGGGCATCGATCTTGTGAACGTCATTCAAATAATGCTAGTCCACCGGATCCTGCCATGTCAGTGGCGGCCTCTTCATATGTGGGAGTTTAACCCGGCAGGGCGCCGGACCTTACAACACTTCTTCGGCGCTACGCATGAAGGAACGTGGAAATTATATTTTGGGGAACGAGAACAATGGTCGGACACCACTGAAGACGTTGGCCTTGACTGCAATCATCCGGACACTTCGGTAAGTATTCGGTATCCAAGCACCTTCCATTCAGGCATCTCTTAACAAGATATTGAACAATCCGTCCCTGTACAGGACTGGATAAAGCGGTGCTGATCTGGTGTCCGACACCTCTTCTCGAAGGCCCCGCGACCGACCTACTGACGAGGATGCTGGTTCCGACACTGTATTGGGTGGCAGCGTTCGGGGAAACCGAAACCCTTTTACCCAAGGGCAAAAGTGCAGAGGGAGCCTTCCAGGGCAAGAAGAGGGCCGCCTCCGAAGGTCAGGAGGGGAAGCCTTCCAAGAAGGGAAAACACCGTCATTGAGCGGCTTGGGCCGGGCGAACGATGACGGGGACGAACCTCGCGGCAAAACGTAAGCGTGGCTGAGGCACCTCATTATTTTCCTATTAGTGAAGTAATCATCCGATATATGTTCATCCACGCAGGTTAACGCCTGGTGCTTCTCAATCGTTCTCCTCCTCGGGAGATCTTCTTCCGGAGATGATGGAGAGTGATACGCCTTCTCCGGCCCCATCGCCTGATAGGGGGGACGATACCGAGGTATCGTCCCGAAGGGCTCCTCCCGAACACCAAGTGGTACAAGAAGCGGAGAAGGCGTTCCCTGAAGGCAGCGCCTCTGTCACTCGGGGTTCCGGGATCAAGACTGGAGTCCCCGAACCATCCGGTTTACAGCCGGAGACGATTTTGGAGGTAAGTAAGCGGGATCCTTCATGGGAAGGCCGTACTTCGGTGGCGGTTTCCGAAGACCCAAGGGTGCCGAAACCGCTGACGAACTTGCTATGACGAGCATCCCTTTCAGAAGAGCACCTTACTTTGATGGCTACGGTGGTTAAAAGGATTCTATACGCGAAGAGTGGATTGATCGAGGCTTTTACGTGCATGCTACCTCTTGAGCACTGCATTGGTTTTCCCCGAAGAGGAAGGGACGATGCAGCAAAGTAGCGTAAGTATTTCCCTCAGTTTTTGAGAACCAAATCAATCCAGTAGGAGGCTACGCGCGAGTCCCTCGTACCCGCACAAAACAAATAAATCCTCGCAACCAATGCGAATAAGGGTTGTCAATCCCTACACGACCACTTACGAGAGTGAGATCTGATAGATATGATAAGATAATATTTTTGGTATTTTTATGATAAAGATGCAAAGTAAAATAAAAGCAAAGTAAAAGCAAAAGGAAATAACTAAGTATTGGTAGATTAATATGATGAAGATAGACCCGGGGGCCATAGGTTTCACTAGTGGCTTCTCTCGGGAGCATAAGTATTCTACGGTGGGTGAACAAATTATTGTTGAGCAATTGACAGAATTGAGCATATTATGAGAATATCTAGGTATGATCATGTATATAGGCATCACGTCTGAGACAAGTAGACCGACTCCTGCCTGCATCTACTACTATTACTCCACTCATCGACCGCTATCCAGCATGCATCTAGATTATTAAGTTAATGAAAACAGAGTAACGCCTTAAGCAAGATGACATGATGTAGAGGGATAAACTCATGCAATATGATGAAAACCCCATCTTGTTATCCTCGATGGCAACAATACAATACGTGCCTTGCTGCCCCTACTGTCATTGGGAAAGGACACCGCAAGATTGAACCCAAAGCTAAGCACTTCTCCCATTGCAAGAAAGATCAATCTAGTAGGCCAAACCAAACTGATAATTCGAAGAGACTTGCAAAGATAACCAATCATATATAAAAGAATTCAGAGAGGATTCAAATATTGTTCATAGATAGACTTGATCATAAACCCACAATTCATCGATCTCAACAAACACACCGCAAAAAGAAGATTACATCGAATAGATCTCCACAAGAGAGGGAGAGAACTTTGTATTGAGATCCAAAAAGAGAGAAGAAGCCACCTAGCTACTAACTATGGACCCGTAGGTCTGAAGTAAACTACTCACACTTCATCCAAGGGGCTATGGTGTTGATGTAGAAGCCCTTCGTGATCGATGCCCCCTCCAGCGGAGCTCCGGAACAGGCCCCAAGATGGGATCTTGTGGATACAAAAGTTGCGGCGGTGGAATTAGGGTTTTGGCCCCGTATCTGATCATTTGGGGGTACGTAGGTATATATAGGAGGAAGGAGTATGTCGGTGGAGCAACAGGGGGCCCACGAGGGTGGAGGGCGCGCCTAGGGGAGGTAGGTGCGCCCCCCTACCTCGTGGCCTCCTCTTTTGTGTTTCATTCCGTTTGGACTCCGTTTGATATTCCTTTTCTTCGAAACCCTAAAATAGGCAAAAAAACAGCAATTCTGGGCTGGGCCTCCGGTTAATAGGTTAGTCCCAAAAATAATATAAAAGTGGATAATAAAGCCCAATAATGTCCAAAATAGTAGATAATATAGCATGGAGCAATCAAAAATTATAGATACATTAGAGACGTATCAAGCATCCCCAAGCTTAATTCCTGCTCGACCTCGAGTAGGTAAATGATAAAAACAGAATTTTTGATGCAGAGTGCTATTTGGTATGATTTTAATGTGATTCTTCTTAATTGTGGTATGAATATTTAGATCCGAAAGATTCAAGACAAAAGTTCATATTGACATAAAAAATAATAATACTTCAAGCATACTAACTAAGCAATTATGTCTTCTCAAAATAATATGGCTAAAGAAAGTTATCCCTACAAAATCATATAGTCTGGCTATGCTCTATCTTCACCACACAAAGTATTTAAATCATGCACAACCCCGATGACAAGCCAAGCAATTGTTTCATACTTTTGACATTCTCAAAACTTTTTCAATCTTCACGCAATACATGAGCATGAGCCATGGACATAGCACTATAGGTGGAATAGAGTGGTGGTTGTGGAGAAGAAAAAAAGGGAGAAGATAGTCTCACATCAACTAGGCATATCAACGGGCTATGGAAATGCCCATCAATATATATCAATGTGAGTGAGTAGGGATTGCCATGCAACAGATGCACTAGAGCTATAAGTATGTGTAAGCTCAAAAAGAAACTAAGTGGGTGTGCATCCAACTCGCTTGCTCACAAATACCTAGGGCAATTTGAGGAAGCCCATCATTGGAATATACAAGCCAAGTTCTATAATGAAAAATTCCCACTAGTATATGAAAGTGACAACATAGGAGACTCTCTATCATGAAGATCATGGTGCTACTTTGAAGCACAAGTGTGGTAAAAGGATAGTAGCATTGTCCCTTCTCTCTTTTTCTCTCATTCATTTTTATTTGGGCCTTTTCTTCTCTTTTTTTATTTTTTATATGGCCTCTTTTCTTTCTTTTCTTTTTTTATTTTTTTCGTCCGGAGTCTCTTCCCGACTTGTGGGGGAATCATAGTCTCCATCATCCTTTCCTCACTGGGACAATGCTCTAATAATGATGACCATCACACTTTTATTTTCTTACAACTCAACAATTACAACTCGATACTTAGAACAAAATATGACTCTATATGAATGCCTCCGGCGTGTACCGGGATATGCAATGAATCAAGAGTGACATGTATGAAAGAATTATGAATGGTGGCTTTGCCACAAATACGATGTCAACTACATGATCATGCTAAGCAATATGACAATGATGGAGTGTGTCATAATAAACGGAAAGGTGGAAAGTTGCATGGCAATATATCTCGGAATGGCTATGGAAATGCCATAATAGGTAGGTATGGTGGCTGTTTTGAGGAAGGTATATGGTGGGTGTATGATACCGGCGAAAGGCACGCAGTATTAGAGAGGCTAGCAATGGTGGAAGGGTGAGAGTGCGTATGATCCATGGACTCAACATTAGTCATAAAGAACTCATATACTTATTGCGAAAATCTACAAGTTATCAAAGCAAAGTATTACGTGCATGCTCCTAGGGGGATAGATTGGTAGGAAAAGACCATCGCTCGTCCCCGACCGCCACTCATAAGGAAGACAATCAATAAATAAATCATGCTCCGACTTCATCACATAACGGTTCACCATACGTGCATGCTACGGGAATCACAAGATTCAACACAAGTATTTCTCAAATTCACAACTACTCAACTAGCATGACTTTAATATCACCATATCCATATCTTAAAACAATTATCAAGTATCAAACTTCTCATAGTATTCAACACACTCATAAGAGAATTTTATTATTCTTGAATACCTAGCATATTAAGATTTTAAGCACATTACCATGCTATTAAGACTCTCAAAATAATCTAAGTGAAGCATGAGAGATCACTAGTTTGACCTCTTTAGCACTGCGTTGGTTTTCCCCAAAGAGGAAGGGATGATGCAGCAAAGTAGCATAAGTATTTCCCTCAGTTTTTGAGAACCAAGGTATCAATCCAGTAGGAGGCTACGCGCGAGTCCCTCGTACCCGCACAAAACAAATAAATCCTCGCAACCAACGCGAATAGGGTTTGTCAATCCATACACGGCCACTTACGAGAGTGAGATCTGATAGATATGATAAGATAATATTTTTGGTATTTTTATGATAAAGATGCAAAGTAAAATAAAAGCAAAGTAAAAGCAAAAGGAAATAACTAAGTATTGGTAGATTAATATGATGAAGATAGACCAGGGGGCCATAGGTTTCACTAGTGGCTTCTGTCGAGAGCATAAGTATTTTACGGTGGGTGAACAAATTACTGTTGAGCAATTGACAGAATTGAGCATAGTTATGAGAATATCTAGGTATGATCATGTATGTAGGCATCACGTTCGAGACAAGTAGACCGACTCCTGCCTGCATCTACTACTATTACTCCACTCATCGACCGCTATCCAGCATGCATCTAGAGTATTAAGTTAATGAAAATAGAGTAATGCCTTAAGCAAGATGACATGATGTAGAGGGATAAACTCATGCAATATGATGAAAACCCCATCTTGTTATCATCGATGGCAACAATACAATACGTGCCTTGCTGCCCCTACTGTCATTGGGAAAGGACACTGCAAGATTGAACCCAAAGCTAATCACATCTCCCATTGCAAGAAAGCTCAATCTAGTAGGCCAAACCAAACTGATAATTCAGAGACTTGCAAAGATAACCAATATTACATAAAAGAATTCAGAGAGGATTCAAATATTGTTCATAGATAGACTTGATCATAAACCCACAATTCATCGGTCTCAACAAACACACCGCAAAAATAAGATTACATCGAATAGATCTCCACAAGAGAGGAGAGAACTTTGTATTGAGATCCAAAAAGAGAGAAGAAGCCATCTAGCTACTAACTATGGACCCGTAGGTTTGAAGTAAACTACTCACACTTCATAGGAGGGGCTATGGTGTTGATGTAGAAGCCCTCCGTGATTGATCCCCCCTCCGGCGGAGCTCCGAAACAGGCCCCAAGATGGGATCTCGTGGATACAGAAAGTTGCGGTGGTGGAATTAGGGTTTTGGCTCCGTATCTGATCGTTTCGGGGTACGTAGGTATATATAGGAGGAAGGAGTACGTCGGTGGAGCAACAGGGGGCCCATGAGGGTGGAGGGCGCACCTGGGGGAGGTAGGCGCACCCCCTACCTCGTGGCCTCCTCTTTTGTGTCTTGATGTAGGGTCCAAGTCTCATGGGTCTTGTTCGTTGAGAAATTCACGTTCCCGAAGGTTTCATTCCGTTTGGACTCCGTTTGATATTCCTTTTCTTCGAAACCCTAAAATAGGCAAAAAACAGCAATTCTGGGTTGGGCCTCCAGTTAATAGGTTAGTCCCAAAAATAATATAAAAGTGGATAATAAAGCCCAATAATTTCCAAAACAGTAGATAATATAGCATGGGACAATCAAAAAATATAGATACGTTGGAGACGTATCAGTGCCTTCTACGAGGTTTTGAGGTTTGTGATGTAGTTTTGTCAATTAAATTTTATTGACAGAATGCACCTGTTGTATATGCAGTAGCCCCTGAGACTCGGATTGTTTTCCGAAGGAAGCGATCGGAGGATCAAAGAGATATGCTCAGGTATTAACCTTGGTTTAATTTGAAATACAGGCTACTGCCCCTCCTGTGGCTGCCCGGAATATGGAAGTGGCCGAACTCCAGCAAAAGCTGGATATTGCGGATGATGACATTGCATTGATCAACAGGCATCTTGACGACTCGCAAGGTATGTATTTCGAGCATTCTTTACACCAGTGTGCTTGACGTAGGAACAAGCTTTATATGAAATGCACATGAAATGCAGATGGTGCTGCCGCTGTTGAGGCTCTTCGGGCGGAGATAGTCCGGGCCAATGAGCGGGCCCGATTGAGTGATGCTGCTGTAGAGGCATTGGTTGAACTGAAGGGCGAACAAGCTGCACGATGCCAGGTCGAGGAGAAGGTATCCACAATGACACTTGCTTTGGAGAATGCCACTGGCAGCTGCTAAATTCTTGAGAAGGAGAATGAAGCCTTAACAGCTGAACTGGACAAGGCCCGATAGGAGGCAAGAGAAGCGCAATTAGAGTCCAGAGCACTCCGTGTGGAGGTTCGGCAGGCGAAAGAGATAGTGGCTGGAAAGCCTTTTCTGCTGCAAACTAAGTTCAGCGACCCGGACTATGTTTAGCTGAACCAAGTGTGGAGTTCTCCGGACGAGTATTTGGACTTGCCGAAGAGTTCTTCCGATGCAGCGCGGTATTACCAAACGCGAGCTGGATATGCAACGGAGAAGCTTTTTTGGTCACAGTTCGTTGCGTCGAAGCGCCTGCTGCTGCTTAATGAACAGATGTCCCAATGGGCTGAACTTCATAGGGTATCCGGCGCTGCCATGACGGATGTTATAATCCGGCTATGGCCAACTAAACCTGTTCCGAGTAGCTATTTCGGTTTGGTTCAGAAACTTGTCGATGCGGTGCCGCGAATCGATGCTAGGAAGCGATCAGCGTGCGTTGAAGGTTCACGGATGGCCTGAGGGAGTCCTAGATTAGGGGGTCCTCGGATAGCCGGACTATATCCTTTGGCCGGACTGTTGGATTATGAAGATACAAGATTGAAGACTTCGTCCCGTGTCCGGGTGGGACTCTTCTTTGCGTGGAAGGCAAGCTTGGCGATTCGGATATGTAGATCTCCTCCCTTGTAACCGACTCTATGTAACCCTAGCCCCCTCCGGTGTCTATATAAACCGGAGGGTTTAGTCCGTAGGACAAGAACAATCATAATCATAGGCTAGCTTCTAGGGTTTAGCCTCTACGATCTCATGGTAGATCAACTCTTGTAATACTCATATCATCAAGATCAACCAAGCAGGAAGTAGGGTATTACCTCCATCGAGAGGGCCTGAACCTGGGTAAACATTGTGTCCCCCGCCTCCTATTACCATCCGCCTTAGACGCACAGTTCGGGACCCCCTACCTAAGATCTGCCGGTTTTGACACCGACATTGGTGCTTTCATTGAGAGTTCCACTGTGCCGCCACGATAAGGCTTGATGGCTCGTCTTGTTGTCAAGGACAACATTACCTCAGGGGGAGCCCTGGCTGTAGGCCAAACTCATCGACTAGGTGGCTTCGTCATGACCGCCCGTTCGGCCGTCGCACCGACGATGACTTCTCGGGTCATCAAAAACAGCCTCCACGTGGGCTCGGGATTCGCCGAGCAGATGGATCCAATAGAGCTCCCTTCCTTGAACGAGCTCTTGGATCACATCGCCGCCCTGGGAGTCGCAACGGACTATGATCGGATCGGGCATAAACCCGACCAAAGGGAGATTAACTCTCCGCCGGTCACCCATCAGATAGTGGTGGTGGAGGAGCAATGTAGCAATTTTTCCTCTATTTTGAGGACAAACTATGTCCGGATTCCCGAGCTCTCCGAGCCGGATACCCGTCCACGGGAGGACATGGCCCAAGCTTTGAACCTAGAATCAGACAGCGGGCTAGAACTATTGGGCAACATCCCAGAGTCCGAACTGCCAAGCTCGGAAACTCCTCCGCCCCTAGGTCTCAGATCAGTTCAGGGTTTGTACCTAAAACTACCCACCCATCCAGACTCAAGTGATCTTTCCCACATTAGACAAGAGCCCCAAGAGACAGCACATCACTATTGGGCCAGATTCCTCCTTGTAATGAGCAAGGTCAAGGACTATCGCGAGGAAGACGCAATTTCATTCTTTTGCAAAAATTGCACGGACAAGGGAATCCTCAACGCCATAATTCGCCATGACATAGCACACTTTGCTGACTTGGCAGCCATAGTATGGAAGTACTGTGTGATGGCAAGCGCCTGGAAAACCCAAACAAAATTCTGGGACCCCCCGGCTCTCACTAAACCCCCCGTCCGAACTAAAAGGGTGTACTCTCGTCAGTCACCCGATCCAATTACAAAGAAACAAAAGCACACTACAGGGCGTAGAACTGTATTGGAGGGATGGCTCAATGGGCCACGCAAAATTCACAGTACAGCGGATACCATGCCAACACACAGCCTTAGAGCATGTTGGATACTCTGGCAGGTGGCCAAGAGCGGCGAGGATATCCTTATCAACAATACAACAGAGCACCATCCCGGGGAAAATAACAATACAGTATTGACAGTCTTCGAGACCTTCGCCTCAAATAATAGGCGCAAGCGAACACTCCGCAGCCTCACCGAAGTCTGCCACGTTGCAGCAATAAATCCATGGAATGACACGGCCATAACCTTCAGTGCCAGTGACGAACCCCAATTCCGAACAGCCCGAGCACCATCCGCTTTGGTCCTTAGTCCAATTGTGGACGACTTCCGGCTTACTAAAGTGCTCATGGACGGTGGCAGCGGATTAAACATCATCTACGAGGAAACTCTTAGCAAAATGGAAATAGACAAGAGCCGCATTGAGCAAAGCAGCACGACCTTCAGAGGAATCATCCCTAGTCGGGAGGCACGATGTGCGGGAAAAATCACACTAGATGTGGTATTCAGCACGCCGGAGAATTATAGGTCCGAAGAAATCACATTCCAAGTGGCCCCGTTCAGTAGCGGATACCACGCCCTTTTAGGGCGGGAGGCATTCACAATCTTCCAAGCTATACCCCATTACGGGTACATGAAGCTCAAAATGCCCAGGCCCAATGGAATCATCACTCTGGCTAGTGATCTGGACATAGCACTCGGCGCAGAAAATAAAACCTCCACACTAGCCCTCGAGGCGTTATCCAAAGCCCTTGCGGCCGAAGAACTAACTGCGCTGCACTCCACGGTGGACAGGGACGACGTGATACTCGAAAAAGACCCAAGTACACCTCTTTTATACCAGCGGACAAAATAGTCAAATTCCAGGTCCACCCAATGGACCCTACAAAAACAGCATCCATTGGGGTACAACTGAACCCCACAACAGACGCCGCACTGCGGGAGTTCTTGCGCGAGAATTGGGACATCTTCGCCTGGCATCCTTCAGACATGCCAGGAATCCCACGCAGACTGGCCGAGCATAGCCTTAACATTCTAAAGGGGTTCAAGCCGGTTAAGAAGACTCTTCGGCGTTTCTCTGAGCCTAAGCGACAAGCCATGGGAGAAGACATAGCCAAGTTACTCGAGGCCTGATTCATTAGAGAAATAAAACATCCGGACTGGCTAGCAAACCTGGTGATGGTACCAAAGAAGGACAAATCCTGGCGCCTATGTGTCGATTTCAAGGACCTTAACAAGGCTTGCCCCAAGGATCCCTTCCCCCTCCCCCGCATCGATCAAATTATCGATGCTACCACAGGACACGACTCATTGTGCTTCCTCGACGCATACTCCGGATACCATCATATTAATATGGCGGAGCTCAATCAAGCCGCAACGGCATTCATCACTCCATACGGCCCCTTCTGTTTTAACACCATGCCTTTCGGGCTCAAAAATGCCGGTGCAACCTATCAATGCATGATTCAGACATGCCTGGAAACACAGATCGGCAAAACAGTGGAGGCATATGTAGACGATGTGGTCATTAAAACAAGACACGTCGAATCCTTAATAGACGACTTGAGGCTCATGTTCGACAATCTCCGAACATATGACATCAAGCTCAATCCGGAAAAATGTGTTTTCGGCGTGCCCGCCGGAAAGCTCTTGGGCTTCATCGCCTCCAATAGAGGAATTGAAGCAAATCCGGCTAAAATCCGAGCTTTGTCACAGTTGGATATCCCAACAGACCTCAAGCAAATCTAGAAATTAACTGGATGCATGGCTGCCTTAAGCCGCTTTATCTCCCGATTAGGAGAAAAGGCACTACCTCTTTATCACCTTCTTCGACGCACCGGACACTTTGAGTGGACAGATGCGGCCACGGTTGGATTGGAAGAAATAAAATCCGTATTGGCCACCAACCCAATCTTGGCCGCACCAAATGTCGGCGAACCAATGTTGTTATATATAGCGGCAACACAACAAGTTGTAAGTGCAGTGCTCGTCGTCGAACGAGAGACAGATAGACATAAGTTCCCGCTTCAAAAGCCGGTATACTACGTATCCACCATCCTCACTCCATGCAAATCACGGTATCCACATTATCAAAAGATAGCATACGCGGTCTTCATGGCATCCCGGAAACTATGACACTACTTTCAAGAGTGTTCAATTACGGTGGCCTCTGAAGTACCACTCAACGACATAGTAAATAATCGTGATGCCACGGGCCAGATTGCTAAATGGGCTATCGAGCTCCTCCCGTTCGACATAACATATAAACCACGGCGAGCCATTAAGTCGCAAGTACTAGCTGATTTCATCGCCGAATGGACGGAAGCCGAACTCCCTAAAGAGTACGACGCGTACTGTAATTGGATCATGCACTTTGACAGCTCTAAGATGCTGGCTGGTCTGGGGGCAGGCGTCGTCCTGACATCCCCCACCGGAGATACAGTCCAATACGTACTCCAAATATTATACACAGACTCCAACAATGCAGCAGAATATGAGGCCCTGTTGCATGGTCTCCAGATGGCAGTCTCCATGGGCATTCAACGCCTAGAGGTGCGGGGGGATTCGAACCTCGCAATATCTCAAATAAATGGGGACTTTGACACCAAGGACCCAAAAATGGAGGCTTACCGCAACACGGTCCTCAAAATGTCAGCTCGGTTCGAGGGCCTCGAATTCCACCATGTGGTCCAAGAAAAAAATCAAGCGGCGGATATCCTCGCCCGCATCGGCGCTAAGCATGACCCTGTCCCACCTAATATCTTCTTGGAAAGGTTGTTTAAGCCATCTGTGGTGTGGGAAGGGGAGACCAACAAAAACAGTCTAGATCCGTCCACAACACTAGACCTCGAACACTCTGACGTAATCGGAGGCTCTGCCACCGAAATAACACCTTCGGCCCACGTGATTATGGTTGTCATCGCCACATGGACAGAACCCTTCTTGGCTTACCTAACTAGGCAAGAACTCCCTGATGACCCAAACGAGGCACGTTGCATTGTGCGGCGGTCTAAAGCCTACGAGGTCCACGAGGGAGAGCTTTATAAGAAAAGCGCTACCGGAGTAATTCAAAGGTGCATCTCCAAAGAGGAAGGATGGCAACTTTTGGCAGAAATTCATGCTGGACTTGGCGGCCACCACGCCGCAGCCCGGGCCCTTGTAAGCAAGGCCTTCCGTACAGGTTTTTACTGGCCAACGGCCCGAGCAGACGCACAGGACCTCGTTCAACGTTGCGTCAGTTGCCAGCTTTTTGCAAACCAAAGCCATATGCCACCTACCGCTCTCCAAACAATCCCCATTACTTGGCCCTTTGCGGTCTGGGGGCTTGATATGGTCGGACCCCTTAAAGGGGTAAGCCATAAGAAAAAATACCTATTGGTCATGGTGGATAAATTCACCAAATGGATAGAAGCCAAACCAATTAAAACGGCCGAGTCCGGACCAGTGATAGACTTCATATCCGGGGTTATAAACCATTACTGCGTCCCCCACAGCATCATCACCGATAACGGCTCGAACTTTACAGCCGACGATGTAAAAACTTGGTGCGCAACATGGGCATTAAGCTCGATTATGCCTCTGTCTATCACCCGCAAACTAACGGTCAAGTCGAGTGAGCAAATGGTCTTATCATGAGCAGCATTAAACCTAGATTAGTGCGATCCTTGAAGGAATCAGATACGCACTGGGTGGAGGATCTTGACTCCGTACTGTGGAGGCTGTGGACCATGCTGAATCGCACTGCCGAATACACACGGTTCTTTATGGTGTACGGCGCAGAGGCGGTACTGCCCTGTGACATCATTCATGACTCACCTCGAGTACGCATGTACGAAGAGAAAGAAGCCGAGCTTGATCGACATGACAGTTTGGATGCCCTGGAGGAGGAGCGTGACGTGGCAAAAGCCCGCTCCGCATTCTATCAGCAACAGGCTCGGCGGTATCAAAGCAGAGAAGTACGGGCCAAAACTTATAACGTTGGCGAACTTGTTCTACGCCTACCGGAGAAGAAAAAGAACAAGCTCAAGCCCAAATGGGAAGGTCCCTTCGTTATTGACAAAGTTCTGACCGGTGGAGCGTACCGTCTGCGGGATGCATCGGAGAATCGACTCGAGCCAAACCCATGGAACGCAGCCAGACTCCGAAGGTTCTATGCCTAGTGCGGGACTCTGTGTTCGTCTCCTTACCTTCGTCAATATTTTATATATCTGTTATCTGTCTTTTCTTTCTTTCTTTCTTCCCTTTTTCTTCATGGCCTTAAAAGGTTAAAATGTGTCTTGACTACACAATCTTGACACGCTAGGTGTGCTCATTATACCTGGGGGCTTCCTATACAGAAGCTTAATATAACTATGTTCCGTGCTCTATGCCCCCGCACATGTGTTACTTTTCCACATGTACCTTTTTCTTCGCCATTATATGCATCGATATGACTTAAGTTTTGGCCAAGCTGGGTTGCCTAGCTCTTGTGTTTATGCCCTATGTTCCCGTTAATTCGGCTAGGGCATAAGGGGAGCACCTCTGCAATTGTTACTGCCAGGTCAGCCGGATGTGTACCTCAGACTGGGTGAAGCCGAAAGCTGCGTTCTTAAGGGAATATTCGGTCGGTGAAAAAAAGATGACTTTTATTTTTTACCATACATGCCCCCAGATGTTTATATCCCGCGTCTCTTTTCGTAGTTTGGACATGCACATTAATGCATGCATACCCAGGGAAAGGAACCCTTAAGGAACTATTCTCCCTGGAAGATGTTTCTTACTATCCATGTAATATAACATAGCTAGTTGGGTACTTGTTTGTTCAAGCACTTATGACCCCTACGCCTGGTTTCCATGCATACCCAAGTTTTTACATAACTGAGCGGGTATTCAGATACACTCTGGACTGTCGGGTCCGAAGGTCGAAGCGAAAAGGTCCGCCATGACAAATGATTTACAATCTGGCTAGGGACAATATATGTCACTTGAAGTACACAGTCACTTAGACTGACTAAATTCTTCTTCTATACCATCCAACAGGTTATCTAGCCTACAACCCTGTTGGGAATACTTTGCGGCTAATTTCACCTGGTCATACACCAAAACTGACAGGGATCTCTTTCCCATCAGACTCCACAGGTCCGACCTCGGCCATGTGGTTCGGGTCAGCCTTGGTATATCACGTCTTCACCATGGCCCAGGCTTCCCTTGCACCTTGTCGGCAGCCTGATATCTTCCATAATTGGAAGCGCCACCGCGCTCCCTTGAGCATCTCTACAAGCTCCCCCATGCCTCCTGGCAGGGAGGCGGATGGCCACAAGGCTTGGGCAATGCCCAGCATCACCTGCCGAACTTGTTTGTGCAGTTGTGAGAGCTCTGGCAGAAGATCACCCGCAGACCCGGGCATCTCCTCTACGGGACGACCCGTCAGCATACCTACAGATATAACTCTCTTAGCCGGTTTCTTCGCCGAACTCTATAAAAGTTCGTTCAAGCACTTACTAAAAATGCCGCGTCGAAGCCTCTTATTCTCCTTTACGGAGTCAGCAAGCTGGGCCCGAACATCTTTCAGTTCAACGCCTAGCCGGGTATTGGCATCTTGGATATCGTTTTTCTCCCGCCTAACCCGCGTAAGCACGCGCTCGCCAGCCTTTAGCTGTCGTTGAGCATGTTGCTCATTCCCTCGCACGACCTCCGGATTCACTCCAGGATCATCTGCAGAATCTATTGTTAGATTTGCATGCATGCCGAATACTAACTGGTACATGTCATTCTTTTAGATAGAAACAAGTGTTACCAGATGGGGCCTTCTCAGACTCCTTCATTGCGACAACTGCGGCCCGTAGCTGGGCTTTGCACTCCTCCAACTCTTGAGATAACTGGGTATTCTTCTCCGTAAGAACCTATGCAAACAATGATCCTTAAATCAGTTGTGTCAACTGTTTCATGTCTCAGGGGCTACTGATATACATAATTATTAGATTTTCTTACCCGTATATCCTTTACATACTGGTCCGTGGCTCGGGCAAGACCGTTTTGAGCAGCTCGGATGTACGCGTCTCCTGAGTTGAAGGCATCGAATGCCTCTTGTGAGAGACAAGCGTCGTGGAGTACGTCCCGGCGACGCCTGTGATTCATGGCACTCTCCACTTCGGAATTCATAGCGGACAGCCTATCCGCATCATCTGTAGGAGGAACATCCGGTGTTAGCCCCACGTCAGCGTCTGCCTCTAAGTCCGGCTCCGGATCCCGGCTGGTGGAGGCTTGGCCAGCAGGCTCTCCGAATATGGTCCGGTGAGTGTTTTTCCTGCCAGGAACCATGGACGTTATTATATTTTAAAAGACGACAACCACGGAGCGGGGTTATTTTTCATACCTCTGCGACGGCGTCTCAGTCCTGACTACCTTCCTTTTAAGCCTACCCGGCTTTGGTGCCCCTTGTTGGTGAGTCACTATGGGTTCGGCATGGCGTCCCGAGGGCCTTCCCTGTAAGACACCATATGTGTGCGGTAGGTGAAGTGCGAAAAAAAGGATCCTTCTCGGAAGTTGGGACTCCGGTTTTACTTACATGCGATGCAGGGAGCAGTCCGGGATAATCGGCTATGATGGCCACCAAGGCACCGTCGCAGCTTAACTGATAGAACGTCCTGTCGATGAGCTCCACAAATGTGTCCGGATCTTCTTCGAGTCCGGGGGCGAGGGCCTGGTCAGGGTCCTCTGGTTGTGGAGATGGGCTGTGGACCTCCCTCATAGCTTTTCGAAGTTCCTGCTATGAAATAGCAAGGTAAATACTTATGATGAAGAATGCAGGAAGGTCTGGAATAGAAAGTAGCAGCTCACCAGTTTGGGGGGTTGTACATGGAGAATCCATCCCGTGGATTAATGCGGATGAACTCCTCTTCCTCTCCTTTATATAAATCGGACAGTATTTTCACTAGAGCAGCGACGGAGTCCGGTCCCTTACGACCGCAGCGGGTGGCATCGTCTTCTCCATTAAAGTGCCACATGGGTTGTCCCCGATATTGAAGTGGCTGCACCCCCCGCATTATACATATTGACATAACCTCGATTTTATCGTCAATCCTGATTTGGCCAGCGTTTTTATCCATCCCATCAGGTAAAGGACCTCTCTGTTATCTTCCTCCTAGGGGCTCCTAGGGCACCAGCTGCGGCGTTTCTTCAAAGGGGCGTTATTGAACTCAGGAAGGCCCATCCGAATAGGGTCCGGAAGGGGGACGTCCTCCATATAAAACCACTCCGAAGGCCAGTCTTCGGATGTCTTCTTCGGAGTACCGGACAGGTATCCGGTCGCGACGATGCGCCATATCTCAGCTCTGCCCACTTGATATATTGACCCCTCTTGTGTACGGGGTACGAGGCAGAATAGCCTCTTCCATAGCTCGAAATGAGCTTCGCAGCCCAAAAACACCTCGCAAAGGGCGACGTAGCCAGCGATGTGTAATATGGAGGCGGGAGTAAAGTTATGCAGCTGGGGGCCGTAGAACTCCAGGAGCCCGCGGAGGAACGGATGGATTGGAAATCCAAGCCCCCTTAATAAGTAAGGGACAAGGCATACCCGCTCCCCCATGGATGGGTTGGGAAAGCTCTCCGCTTGCTCCCTGCCGTTGTAAGTGGCAAGTCCGGCTCAAATGGGGACCATATACGCTGGAGGGAGAAACCCCTGGGTCTGTAACTCTACTAATTGGCCATGGGGGATGGAACACTTCTTCCAATTGCTTGGCTTAGGGCTACGGGAGCGAGAGGAGGAGCTGCGATGGCCGGCCATGATGGGATGGACTTTTCCGGGCGCGCTCCGATGGATACTCGCTATGGGAGGATGGTGTGATCTGGATCTGAGGATCCCCGTCTCTTTAAATAGACAATTTACTCACATGGTTAGGGTGGCACAAGTGTAAAAATGCCCTAACTTCTTGCATTTGCTCAACACGTGGAGGATAGCCATTATTAGGCGTAGAAGCCAAGGAGTGCAACATTCATGGGAAGCCGAACACTACTCGACAGGTATTCGGAATTTGGAGAAGAACCCACCTTGCAATGCCTAAGACAATCTGCGCGCCGGACTCAACGTCATTGAAGCCTAGTTCAGGGGCTACTGAGGGAGTACTGGATTAGGGGGTCCTCGGACAGCCGGACTATATCCTTTGGTCGGACTGTTGGAATATGAAGATACAAGATTGAAGACTTTGTCCCGTGTCCGGTGGGACTCTTCTTTGCGTGGAAGGCAAGCTTGACAATTCGGATATGTAGATCTCCTCCCTTGTAACCGACTCTGTGTAACCCTAGCCCCCTCTGGTGTCTATATAAACCGGAGGGTTTAGTCTGTAGGACAAGAATAATCATAATCATAGGCTAGATTCTAGGGTTTAGCCTCTACGATCTCGTGGTATACCAACTCTTGTAATACTCATATCATCAAGATCAATCAAGCAGGAAGTAGGGTATTACCTCCATCGAGAGGGCCTGAACCTGGGTAAACATTGTGTCCCCCGCCTCCTGTTACCATCCGCCTTAGACGCATAGTTCGGGACCCCCTACCCGAGATCCGCCGGTTTTGACACCGACATGGCCCTTGCCCGAGTCAAGACATTCTGGGGAAAGATGAAGGCCATCGACGTCACAACGAAGGGTCCGCCTGAAGGCAAGGACCGTCCAGAACCGGAGCGTTATTTTGAAGACGTTCCAGAGGCCGCCCGCTTGATAGAGGGTCAATTCTCGAAAAGCATAATGTTCGAGTGAGCTGTATGATGATTATAAAAGACAACTTTATAATTAATCTATTTGTGTTTTGTTCGAAAGGTTGAATTCCTCCTGTGCGGTTGTTTTAATATAATCTGAAAGTTTTCCAGTTGTCGACTTCAGCCCCCTCGTAGGAAGTAGGGGGGTGTTCGAAAAAGCATTTAATCACTCTTTATCCAACGTCTTGGTCCATGAAGGAGGTGATAATGCGGTGAATAAGGCAATCGGACTATAAGGCGTTAACACTTTCACTTAACCATAGGAGTTTTATGGTGGGGCTACAACATAGCCCCTGGTGTGTATGCAGCGTGTGGTGCCTTGCATATCTGATCTGAAAAAGATCCTTCGTGTTACACGGAGAATCACTAAGGATTCCAACAAGTCGTAAAGTGGTTGACCAGCTCTCGCCGCATCATGACAGTCAGTTTTCAGCTTTCTCTACTGAGGTGCTCATCCGGTCTAGGCCAGGGCACAATCGCAATAGTTCTCCCTTTACTACCCTAGCCGATACGGCAGAACATAGGGTAGCAAACATAGGAGCCGGGCAACCCAACTATTGACCCAAGACAATGATTCGGAGCTGATGCATATGAGGCCAAACTTGCGACGCCGAAGTACGCTATAGAGCTGTTCAGACTTTTACTGGCAGCTCATTCGTTCCCATGCCGAGCCCCTGGCTATGTCGAGGTGTATCTGCAGAGCAGCCGTTAAGGCCGTACCTATTGTTGAAAGAGTATAAAAGATTGGTTCGGATGAGACTTATTGAGAACGGAGCGATGTGCCAATGGTAAATTTATGTATATATATATAATAATAATAAAAAGGGAACTGTGAACCCAGCTATTTGACATGCTCGGGGTCAGGATTAGAGGAAAAAGGGCATATTACAGGCTCGGAATAAAGAGTATGGTCCACAAAATATTATTTTGGACCTCCTATTGCACGTCTGCGTCACCCGTCCTCGGGGAGAGGAATCCTTAACGGAGGTAGCCCCTTAGGTGAGCGTACGGATCCGGACTCCGATAGAGTCCGTTGTAGATGATGTCCGGCTGGTCACATGTTATTTAGGGATGATACAGAAAAGTAAAGTAAGCGGATAGAAAACGTTACAGGAATGCTTGCAGGGTTGTCCGTATTATGCTTCCGCTGATGCCCATGGTATCTTGAGTGTGTAGTGATGTGCGTGTGTTGCAAATTTTGCCAGTACAGTACGTGGGTGGCGGAAGACGGACTGTTATTCGCGTTCCCGGAGTAGGCGAACGTCGGAGGGAAATTGTTTTTGGCCCCTGGCGTTCTGCTAGTGAGCCGATCCGTTGTATTTATTGCCTGGTGGCCTCCTCCCCTTGTGATCAGCGTTAAGCTTGCCTGCCTGCTTGAAGACCCAACAGTTTCGGTTGGTATGATTAGCTGGCATATTAGGTTGACCGTGAATCTGACAAGGTCGGTCCAATATCCTGTCGAGGGTGGATGGTCCATCCTGGTTTGCCTTTAGTGGCTACTTCCATTGACCGGGCTTCAGATTGCGAAATCCGATGTTCATCGTTGTGTCGTGTATATTACTGCGACTGTTGTGTTTGGTTCGTCGTGGCTTGCCGTTGCCATCTCGGATTTCGGAGGTGCTCGGGCTGCTGGCATCGTTACTTTTACGAGCCAACCAGTTGTCTTCTCCCGTGCAGAAGCGGGTCATTAGAGCGGTAAGGGCTGCCATGGATTTGGGTCCTTCTTGGACGAGGTGACGCGCTAGCCATTCGTTCCGGACGCCGTGTCTGAAGGCCGCAAGGGCTTCTGCGTCCGGACAGTCGACAATTTGATTCTTTTTGACTAAGAACCTGGTCTAGAGCTCCCTGGCTGACTCACCGGGCTCTTGGACAATGTGACTTAAGTCATCGGCGTATAATGGCCGGACATATGTTCCCTGGAAATTGCCTCGAAAGGCGTCTTCCAAATCTTCCCAGTTGCCGATGGAATTTTCTGGCAAACTGTTTAGCCAGTATCGAGTTGGCCCTTTAAGCTTGAGAGGTAGGTATTCAATGGCGTGGAAGTCGTCTCCACGGGCCATGTGAATATGAAGGAGGTAATCCTCGATCCATACCGCGGGATCTGTTGTTCCATCGTATGATTCGATGTTGATGGTTTTAAACCCGTCTGGGAATTCGTGCTCCATTACTTCGTTAGTGAAGCAGAGAGGGTGTGCGGCTCCTCTATGTTGGGCCACACTATGAAGCACCTTCGGCGGGTTCCATTTACGGTGTACGGCCCGGGCATGGTCGGCTTTATAGCGGCCGAATAGGCGACCATCATCGTCGGTCGGGGTATATCTTCGTGATCTGTACATCGATCGTGTACGTCCTGCTCTACCCTCAGTGTATTGGTTGAAATCGCGGGTATTCCTTCGAGCTGTTTTGTTTTGACGGCCGGATGGGTTGGTATGGTGCTCTGCTTGGGCTGCTGCTTGGATTGGACCGAACTGTGGTCGGCCCGCCGCATTATTCGATGGTGGTATGGGCTCCACCGCCCAGCCATCGTATTGAGTGAGCCACCTATTCTTTGGGTGGCTTTTGACTGGGCTGCTAAGGCCGTGTTCTTCGGCGGCCAAGACCTCGGTCCATCTATCATTGAGCAAATCTTGGCTTGCTTGAAGCTGCAGCTGCTTCTTTCTTAGGCT
The DNA here is from genome assembly GCF_056163025.1 of Triticum urartu. Classification (NCBI taxonomy): domain Eukaryota; kingdom Viridiplantae; phylum Streptophyta; class Magnoliopsida; order Poales; family Poaceae; genus Triticum; species Triticum urartu. Next base: position 172,829,065 of record NC_141874.1, on the reverse strand, counting down.
CCTTGAAGTGGCTATAAGCTGGCGTTTAAAGTGCTCCTACTGGAGAGGTTCCTTGGGCATGATAAAGTCTTCGTCGCCGAAGATCTCTTCCTCGGAGGGTAGGAGATAATTGCTGTCCTCCGAGCCCCATATGTGGTATGTTCATCAGAGCTGTCCTGCCCGCCTTCCTGTTCATCCTGCTCGGATTCTACCTCAGCAGGGTCTTTGTTGTCCGGGGTGCCGTCTTCTCTGGTGTTGGCAGTGTTTTCTCTTGGGTGATGTGGCCTAGGGTGCCAGTTTCTGGGCTGTGTACCAGGCGGCTTATTCTCGACCGGATTCTCCTTATCATCATCGAGAGTGCCGTAAGGTGTATCCTTCATACACATGTCATACCAGGAAGTGGTCTTCTCGTGTCGAGCGGGTAATAAGCTCTGGCCTTTCCCCTCATCGTCGTCCAAACCACCGATGTCTTCGGGGCATGGATCAGGCGTGTTGGTTAGGTCTTGCACAGTGGCTACGAGCTGGGTGGCGGGTGGGAAACAAAATTCTCCATCGTCCGCTGAAAGTTCGAACCGAACATAGTTTGGCGACGGGTCGTTTGCCAGGGATAGGTTTTTTAGCGAGTTTAGTATGTCACCGATGGGCGCATGTTGGAAGACATCCGCGGTATTGAACTTGAAGATCGATAACCGCTCGAGTTCGGTACATGCGGGCTCGCAGAGTTCGGAGTTCGTTGTCAGAGGCGAGTCCGGGGTTTCGTTGATGCGGATACCGTAGGAAGTGGAATCTGCGTGCGGCTCCAACGCTGCGGAATCGGTAGCCCCTGTGATGGAGTCAAGCTTCCCATCTCCGAGCGATTTGATCTACTCCGGATTTGAAGCCGGAGCTGCTGCAGGAGCTATCTCCTGGGTGCTGCCCGATGATAGGTCTAAGCCATGTTCATCGAGGCAATGGGGAGCGGCTGCTGTGGTCTCGAATCCGCCGAAGATCAAATCTCCACGTATGTCCGCGACGTAATTTAAGCTCCTGAATCTGACCTGATGGCCAGGGGCGTAGCTGTCGATCTGCTCCAGATGGCCAAGCGAGTTGGCCAGCAGTACGAAGCCGCCGAATACGAAGATCTATCCGGGGAGAAAGGTTCCTCCTTGGACAGCGTCATTATTGACGATTGAAGGGGCCATCGAGCCTTCTGCCGACGTCACAGTGGAACTCTCAATGAAAGCACCAATGTCGGTGTCAAAACCGGCGGATCTCGGGTAGGGGGTCCCAAACTGTGCGTCTAGGATCGATGGTAACAGGAGATAGGGGACACGATGTTTACCCAGGTTCGGGCCCTCTCTATGGAGGTAATACCCTACTTCCTGCTTGATTGATCTCGATGAATATGAGTATTACAAGAGTTGATCTACCACGAGATCGTAATGGCTAAACCCTAGAAGTCTAGCCTGTGAATATGGTAATGAGTATATGTGTTGTCCTTTCTGGACTACCCCCCTCGGTTTATATAGACACCGAGGGGATCTAGGGTTTACATGGAGTCGGTTACATAAAAAGGAATCTTCGGTCGCCAAGCTTGCCTTCCACGCCAAGCAGAGTCCAATCCGGATACGAGTATGGTCTTCGATCTTCACAACCCATCAGTCCGGCCCATGGATATCAGGCAAGACGTCCGAGGACCCCTTAGTCCAGGACTCCGTCACTTGCTGTTTTCAGAGTTTGTCTTCTTATCTTCAGCAGCCTGCACCAAATTAACACACTAGCATTGCTATCATTGGTCAGGTCAGATAATAGGAAAGCAACATTGACACAACGAACGTTTGGGCAACCATACCACACCAACCTACACCAAATTAACACAATATGGCACATCTATCATCAGCCAGGTAAGGTAATACGAAAGCAACATTGACACAATGAATGAATGGGCAACCAGAGCAGCACTACAATTCAGTAATGTGCATGATATGAGATAGTACACTCATGCAGCTTAGTATGCAAAACTAGCAGGCAGTTTTCCTTACAAAAATCAACATTGTTGCCTTTAACATTTTGCTACAACTGAATTTAGATCAGATAAAGGTTGGATTCACACCAAATAACAAAATACATGTTGATGTAAAAATATAGTGATATATAGCAGGTACTTACATCAGCATTGGAGCACAGAGAATTCCTGCAAGATACTTTCCTCAAATACGATCCCAGTATAGAAAGTCTTCTATCCTTTAAGCTTATTCCCTAAAAGAGAGATGGGTAAGAAACATGTAGAAAATATGATCAGAATGCTATAAAATTTCATGATGCGAGGATACGCACATGCTTCTTAGAATGGAGTTGACATATTTTTGCTGGACTGGAGCGGACTAGTTCTTTGGCCACTGGAATCTGCTTATTATCAGTGGGATTTGGGTTTCTCTGTGCTAGAGCAGTATCTATGAAAACTGGAGTTGATTTATTATCTCCCAGAGTTTGGATCTTTTGCAAAGACCTGGTTTGTAACCCTTCAGATTCTAACATAGCCGTCTTCCCCTTGCATGCGTTATATAGAATAATGGTGTTTCAATTATAAAACATGCTACAACAAAGATGGAATAGGTACTGAAGAATAGAAAGGCATGACATATTGACATGTATTCCCTCCATCCAGAAATAAATGGATGTGTCTAGGCGTATTTCAGTCCTAGATACATCCAGTTTTATCCATTTCTGCGACATGTAATCTGGACGGAGGGAGTATGATGTAAGAGCTAGGGATACGACATGACGACGGTGTAAAAAACACTACTTGAATGTAAAACTGTATGCTAGCGGAATACATTACAAAAAAACACTAAGGCAACATATGCGTGTATGGTTGGGAAACTAAGATGGCATTGCAAGAGACCACTAGAACATCACTTCAATGTAAAAAAAGAACATGGTATGGTAGACAGATGAAGTACATACTGATGAATAACAATGCATAAGATATTGAGATGCATGATGTCCAAACTAAGCAGATGGCATTGCGATAGAGTAGAATGACAGTACTTGAATTTGAAAACATGTTATCATTAATGGAATAGGTACTGAAAACCAGGAAACCATGCCATATTTACATGCATGATCAGCAGGTGAAGCACAAGGCATTGCAATAGAGTAGATGCACTCCAGGACATTATATGCATGTTGTACCCATATCAAGGGCCAAGCTAGAGCAAGGACCTTATGGGCTGAATAGGATTCATCATGTTTCTGCAAGTATTGTGAAGAACTGCTTTACATGTTCCATCATATTGGGTATCATTGACATCAAGTTTATTGGCCATTACATTGCTCCGTGAGGTTCTTGTGGATAAATCAGTGTGTGCAATTATATCTGACATGCATGGAAGATAACTAGTAGTTAGATTTATGTAATGAGTGCCTGTAGGAGACGACATAAATAGTAGGACTGGGGTTAACTAGCAGCAAGAGGTCTCAAAAACTAAAGGGAGAACACATATGAAAGTTACAGAATATGTATCGTTTGTACTCGAGATTAACTAGATGGCACACAAAAGTATTAAGGAACAACATAGGTTATACTAGAAGTGGTATAATACTATAATCACCAGCCCGTGGGATAGCATTGGCTGATGGATGATAACTATGGAACAACGTTACCTAAAGAACAAGTCTCTTAGCTGAACTATGGAACAACGTTAACTCTTGAACAAGACCCATAAGAGATCAACATGAATATACAATGAAAGGTGATAATCTATTTTCCATGCTTAGATGAATAACAAAGCCATAAATGTTGCACACAGGTAAGATGAGGGTACAACCTATCTGGCCGCCATCCATAGGAGTGAGCATCATGTGCTGACTTGTCAATGGCCCTGTAGTTGTTGTGGCTGTCCATGTTGGGCACAGGCATTCGATGTAGGGAACTGTTGAGTGGGGACTATAGCTCCCTTCTGGTGCATGCTTCCCTTGTTGGAGCAGCTGCGGTGAGTCGGAAGACGGTGTGGCTGAAGATGCAGAAAACACATAATGTTAAGAACGACACATCTCTCTGATCTGAAGAAATACCCTAAGAGATTAACAACAAGGTACGAGAGTGGTCACACGTCTATTGTCTGAAGACTAAATTGGGGTCACACGATTTTATTTTATTTTGGTACTGTCCGATCTATGCCGGATGGCTTGATGGCCATGTTGTGCCTCCCGGCTGACACTGTTCGGAATCTTCCCCGAAGAGCCAGCGACCACCGACAGAGCAGCCTGCTCCGCTATCCGTGGCCCCGACCAAAACCCCGCTCCCCGCCCCACCGCACTGTCATGGTGCCGCCCCTGGGCCAATCCACAAAGACTCGCCGTCATCCTGATCCGGCGGCGGCAGTACCTTCAACCCACTAAACTCTAAGATAGCCATCTAAGCGCTGCTTCCGTGGCGAACTTGCGCCCCCGCACCCTTACGTTAGACACCAGCCAACTGGCAGCCTAGGAGCTCCGCCGGCTCGAGGGGTGCTGCTTTCCATTGGGAATCGATTGGCCCAGAATAAATATTTAGACAACTGATGCCTAAATAAAGTGATTTGAGATGAGGGTGCGACCTATCTGGCGGCTCGGTGAAGTAGGCAGCTCCAGCTGCCTAGTCGGTGAGGGAGGCGCAGTTGCGGTGGCTATCGGCGGCAGGGAAGCAGAGATGTCGTGATGGTCGATGACTGCGGGGAAGCAGCACCGGGGCTCTAGGCGGGTCCAAAGTTGGAGCCGCGCCGGCACCGTGAACAACGGCGGGGGTGAATCGGCTCCGGTTCGGTTCACGCAGCCGTCGTCGAGGCAGCTCCGGCAGCATGGAGTAAGAGGCACACGGCCCAGTGCACGATGGAAAATGGACAGCGTCTCCAGGATTAGAGAGGAGGGCGGCTATGAATTTAGTGCGGTGGGGGCGCCATGGTGGAGGGGCTGAGGTTTCATGGCTCGGGAGAAGGGAGCTTCCGGGGAGAAGGTGATTTGGCGCCCACGAGGTATGAATGGGGAATTGGGAGGGGGAACCATGTCTTACGGACGCATTTTTCTAAAATGTGGGGGGAGTTACAGTTCTACCCTTGCCTTTAGGCTTCTCGGCTTGGGTCTATGTACTGAGGTTCGGGGATAGTAGAGTAACTTTGCTTCTCCCAAATAGTGGGCGCGAGCGATTTCGGGCGATGAGGGTGTGTTTTGAAATATAGTGGGTGCGAGCGATTTCGGGTGAGGAGGGCATGTTTTGAAATATAGTGGGCGTGAGCGATTTCGGGCGAGGAGAGCCTGTTTTGAAATAGTGGGCGCGAGCTATTTCGGGCGAGGAGAGGGTGTTTTGTCGACCATGGTTTATGAATTATTCGGCACATGTCATTTCGGCCGAGGGGAAGGCTCGCTTGGATGAAGTTACAAACCTACCCTCAATGTACAATGGGCCAATTGATGTGTGTCCCACATAGGCCAGTAATTTTGCGTCTCCCATTTATTTGCTCGGGCGAATTCCACCGAGCAGAGGGTGTTTAACGGTTCGTTCAAATTTTGGGAGAACGAGCATCCACGTCTACCTTACCAAGTCGATTCGAATCAAATTTTAAAATATTAGCTTGCCACTTCTTTTTTAGATGGAGAGATGATGCTCGGGAGTAATGTGTTTTTACATGCTCGTTGCTAGCGATTTACTATATGACAAATAGTTGAACCGCTCAAAACGGGAATCAAACCCAAAATGAAATATGTCGATTCAATGAAATAGCTCGTTCACCAGGTCAAAATAGTGAACTAAATCCAAGATTGAACACCTTAATCGAGTAGCATGTTGTACAGTATTATAGTACTCCATGAACATGTTGAAAGTCAAATTAATGAACTTGTTTGATATACGCATGTCTCCGTTCATGTGTGGATTGCAGACAACATGTTCTCCAATTTAAATATTTGAATGCAAGTTTATATCGAAACATGGTTTATATCAGTCTTTGATGCATAACACGCGACCTCCCCCTCTCTCGGACTCCTGCTCTCTCTCTCTCTCTCTCTCTCTTGCCGACAATCTTCAATTCTATCGCACGCATCCAACACACAAACCTTGTTGGTCCCTCCCCGTCTCTCTCTCTCTCTTTGTGTGTGTGTGGGGGTGTCTTTCTAGTTCGCATGCATATATACTCCATCTATAGGTCTCTCTCACACACTATGTATGGTTTTCTAGTACAAGCTAAATATCTTGGGTGCACTCATCATACACACACAAATTCCTTGGCTTGTTGCCCGTAACTCTCTCATGCACCACTCCGTCGTCTCGGAGCTCTTCCCTCTCTCTCTCTCAAACTCTCCATCTACCTGGGTCACTCATACACATGCATATCTCACTCGCACTCGATAGACCCATCTAAAACTCTATTTCTCTCCCTCGTTCTCTCCCCATCTCACACGCACACACACACAATCTCAGGCCTAGCCAAGTATGATGGTCTCTCACTCAAATGTAGGCACACGCAGTCCCCCCTATATGTATATGACTAGCTAATCTTAGTCTCTATCACAAACATGTGCATGGTCTATCTCGATTTCTCTCGGGGCATCTTTCTATCGTGCATGCACCTCCCTCGATCTCCCACCCATATAGTCCCCTCACGATCTCGAGGGGATCTCTCTATCACAAACACACCCTCTCCCTCCCTCCCCATGCGTCCATGTTCTCCATGTGTCCCTCTTGGCCTTTGTTCCTTGTTGGCCAGACCTCTATTGGACATGTGTTATAGGGGTGTCTCTCTCCGTTGCAAACAATCACGCACTAGCAATCTTCGTGTATCTCCTCACCTCGCTTTTCTATCTCGGAGATGCATGCGTGATATGTTTGCATAAAAAACGAAAAAACACACACACTCTCTCTAATTTATCGTTTGTTGTCCCTTTCTCTTTCACACACATACTCTTTTTGCACACTCACTCATTCTCCTTCACACGCACTTGATCTCTCTCGACTTAGGCACTCTCTTCGGTCCATAGCATATAGATTTATTGAAAAGTCAAAAATCACAAAGTTTGACCATGTACGTGGAGAAAAACATTTACATCTAGAACGGCAAACATATACCATTAGATTCATCATGAGATGTAGTTTCGTATGATGTATCTTTGGTATTGTAGATATAAATAACATTTGCGTAAACCTAATCAAAGTTTCTAAAGTTAAACTTCTAAAAAATTTACATGCACTGCATTATCGAGCGGATGGAATATCTCTTCCCCCCTCTCAGCTATCCGACGCACTACTCAGCCTTATCGGGGCTCCTCTATCTCTCGCAAACTTTATATCTCCCTGGTTCACACATACACATGTCTCGCTCGCGCTACATATAGATCCATCCAACACTCTCCGCCCTTGTTCTCTCTCTATGTGACACCCCCCCTAAGTACCATAATCCGTCACTCCATCATAGGCACACGCACTCCCCACTAAGTATGATTATCTCTCAGTAGCCATCAGGAATACACGTATTGTCTCCTTCCATCCATATGTCTATCTCAATATCTCTCGAGTATCTTCTATCACCGCACACACCTTCTCACTCGATCTCCCACCCATGTAGTCCCATCATGATCTCCAGGGGATCTCTCTATGACAAACATACACTCTGTCCTCCCCATGTCTGCATTTTCTCCGTACGTCTCTCTCGACTTCTCTCCCTTGTTTGTCAGACCCCTCTTGGCCACATGCTAGGGGCTTTCTCTCTCGGTTGCAAACAACCACACACTATCTCCTCACCTTGCTTCCGTTATCGAAGATGCATGTGTGATATGTTTGCATAAGACACACATGCCTTTTCTCTACTTTTATCGTGTGTTGTCCATGTCTCTTTCACACACACACACAAACTTTTTTCACTCACCCTTTCTATTTCACACACACACTCTCTCTCTCCCTCTCTCTCTCTCTAGTTAGGGACTCTCTCACGTCCATAAGCATATGGATGTTTTGAAAAGTCAAACCTCAGAAAAGTTTGACCAGGTATATGTGGATAAAAACATTTACATCTGGAACGATCATTAGATTCATCACAACATGTACTTACCTCATACTATCATTTATCTTTGGTATTGTAGATCTAAGTAATTTCTTTACAAACTTGGTCAAAGTTTCAAAAGTTTGACTTTAAAAAAAATATTGGCACTACATTATCGAACGGAGGGAGTAGCTCTTTCTCTCTCTCTCTGCTATCTCTCACGGTCCTCCCCTCTCACTCGAACTCTTTATACCAACGGATTATATGCTTGATGTGTCAGCGTATAGCTCCTTATATTGTTTAGTTGACCAGTTAACCAGTCCACATGCTGCCTTGTCAGCTCGTGTTCTCTATCTTCGTGTGCTGGCCCATGTGGCACTGGGTAAAAATAAGTAAACTAGAGGCCCATCTGACACGCGGTGAAGTAAACAAAGTTGAAACCACTCGGGGTAGCACCCCGCATGCTAGTAAATTGAGGGTGCATTGAGGACACACTTCTTCTGCATGAAGGGCGCACTCGCGCACAATCCACCACTGCGTGGCGGCATACACAGAAGGACACACTCGCGCACACCCAGCAGGCCAACACACAACACACACCAGCACACGTGTACACCGGCGTCGCTGCCGGTTGAGATGGACGGCGAGGCAGCCAACAAGCAAAGGCGGCTCGAGACAAAACCGCATCCGGCGAGCCTGGACTTCATCAGCAGCCTCCCCAACGACATGTTGCTCATCATCATCGGCCTCCTCCCCACCAAATCTGTCGTGCGGACTGCCCTGCTCTCCCGGTGGTGGCGCCCCCTATGGCGCCGCGTCCCCCTCAACCTCACCATCGACAACTGCCTCTGCGATGGGGATTGCAAACGCATGGCCGCAGTCTCCAAGATCCTTTCATCGCACCCTGGGCCAGCCAGATGCCTTAACATCCGCATGTTTAAGTTAGACGAGTGGTTCTTATCCCCCACCCTACATCAGCTCGAGGAGCTCAACTTTGAACCTGGATGATGTTGCTCTCTGCCGCCGTCCGCGCTCTGCCTCACGCCAATGCTGCGCCGCGCCAGCTTCAGCTCCTGCTATCTTCCCCAGATTAATGTCGTGCCCTCCCTTCTTCTCCCTCAACTCAAGCAGCTCGACCTCTTTGACGTTGGCATCTCGAAGCAGGCTATGGAGCACCTGCTCCGCAGCTGTACTGCGCTCGAGTACCTTCATCTTGAGCAGATCCACGAGTTCATTAGCCTCCACATCGCCTCGACGAATCTCTGATGGATTTTTGTGTCTTGCTGGCCCCGCAACAAGACATCAATTGGGAAGAGATCACTCCAGCTGTTCCACGTTATGCTCATTGAGAATGTGCCATTCCTTGAGAGATTGCTTGTATCTGATCTACAAGGTCCAACAAAAATCAGGGTCATTGACGCGCCGAAATTGACATCGTTGGTGTACTCGTCTGCCAAATTCTCCGAACTCTTTATTATTGGATCCGTAATGGTGCAGGTACAGCACTCATCTTCTTCTCTGTCTTCTTGAAATTAACATTTTTAAATTTCTTTTTGATGTATTTACGACTGTCTTCCAGAAAATGATTCCCACAAGCTTGACCGAGTCTATGCGCACAGTGAAGATCTTGGCAATAAAATCTATCGGCACAATCTAGATCAAGTTGTTGGATTCCTTACATGATTTCCGTGCACAGAGAAGGTACTCATCAAGGTGAAAATTCTTTCCTATTAGTAAACGGTAATCACAACGTAGCTCAATTTTTTTGTATTTTTCCCAAATTACGATGACAAGTGTAGTGTTCAAAACTGCATCTACGCACTGCACTGAAAGAAATGTTTTTAGTATTTTTTTCTCACGTGATCACCTGCATCTTTTTTTGTTGTACTACTATAGTAGCCTAGGGTAGTCATAGTGTAAAGTAACTTAGTAACTCTATGGTTACCCTAAGAGCAAGTACTACCTCTGTCCTGGTTTACTCTTCCTATTTTGTAGTATCAAAATTTGACCATAGATTTAACTAACAAAATGTTAATGCATGTCACTAAAAATTATATCGTTGGATTCGTATTTGAACATAATTTCAAATGGTAGAATTTTTGGTGACATGCATTGGCATTTTCTTAGGTAAATCTATGGTCAAAATTTTACACTAAATACGAGGTAGTACAAAAGTGGGCTATAACGGCCCTCCACTATGTAGGCCAAAACACGTGCCAAATTCACTTACGATGCATTTGGCATCGATGCCCCTCCATTGCTCACCTGGTGCTCCAATCCGAATCACCTACTTTGCTCTGTTGCCAAATTAACTCACGCAATGAAAAAACACTTGCGTGGGAGAGAGAGAGGACCGAGGCAATAAAAAAACACTTGTTTGGGAGAGTGAGTGGCTGGTGTAGTTGGTTCGATTGATTTATTTATACATGTGGGTCTGTGTGCACAGCGGTGCCAACTCTCACATCGCGAGAGCGGTGCCAAAATCTTTTGATTTGACATCGATGCGTATTATATGGCATACTTTTGAGAAATATGGCATCGACCACATAGTGGAAGGAAACAAATGCCCAAGCTCTTCACGGGCTCCTAGGTAAATGGGAGGAAAGAGAAAGAGAGAGAGAGAGAGAGTGAAAAATATCACTAGCCAGCCAACCCTATCGTATGAGCGAATGATATTGGTACCTCTTGATGACACGGCAATCTTATACAGCGAGATGTTCTAATATGTTCTCTTCTTTTGCAGATAAAAAGACTCGAAAGTGAAAAATGTGCTGCACTATAACAATCTCATCGAATGCCTTGATCTCCATCTTACAGAAATTGATTTGATCGACTACCGAGGCAACACATCTGAGATTAAATTGGCCAGGTTCTTTGTTCTGGAGGCAAGTGTGCTCAAGGTAATGAGGTTTGGCGTTCTCTGGCGCAACAATGAATGGAGTGCTGATCACCGCAAGCATCTAAGCGTAAATGACAAAGTCTCCGCAGAAGCTAAATTTGTTTTTGAAACATCAAGTGGCCAGAGACTCGAAAATTTATTTGCCCATTAGTGACTTGTCAGGGCGGTGGATTTTAGTTTGTACGATGATGCTGCATCCACCTAAAGTAACGGAAGTTCTTACATAAACTTCCTAGATTCCCTCTTCGTAGGTGCAGCATTACTCTTAACATTTGTAATATCAGTTTGAAACTTGTAACATTGCCGTGTCCTATTCCCGCATTTTCAAAATCCTGTGAATCAAAGAGGTCCTGAGTTCGTGATGATGTTGTGCCTGCCATCTTTCACCAATAGCCGTCGGATCCAGATCTGACGCATACAAACCAAACTTCTCCAGTTTTGCAAAAAGATGCCTGCACTTGTTCCCTATTTACAAACAATTCCTTGTCTCTCACAATCAGCCTTATCTCCTCCCCACCACATCTAGAAGGCCATGGAAAAATCTAGCGCGATGGCCGCTGCCGGCGCTGTCCACCCCCAATCTTGGTGTTCCGTGCAATGCACGGGCATCTATGCACGGGAAATTATGTCGAACATGGCTAGTTGTAAGTAGGATAGATCTATAGCCATGCTGATAGTGACTGCAGACGGTGAGGCTGACTATGTTATGCCAAACACGGCGCCTATACTCAGGTGTCATCTCCGGCGCAGGATCTTGTCACTTCACTACGAGGAGGAGCCCGTAATAATTTGACCGACGGGTAGTACAGTGCTACTACATTGGTAGCACTACTACTAGTACTAGCACCATCGTCTGGATTTAGTAGTACTACCACGTCCATCTGGATTTAGTATTTGACTAGCAATATCTAGTAATGCATGTCACAAAAAAGGGTCTGTCTAGGACACATCTAGATGTGACATAGCTATGTCACATCTAACCTGATGTCCACTATGTTTGTGGCCTGTTTTTTTCTTGTCTTAGCTTTTTTTGTTCCTTGTTGCTACGTTATTTGTGGGAGATTAGATGTGGCGTCCTTGGAAAACATCTAGATGTGAATTAGACAAACTGCACAAAAAATGTACTACTCCCTCTGTAAATAAATACATGGTGTATTGTTTTATTCCTTCCGGTAGATGGCTCAAATATGAAGTCTCATCAATCAAACTACTATTGTACTCACCGAGCGCTCAACTTTGTAAGCTGCCAACAAAAATTGCAATCAAAGACTACTATTGTACTCCCTCTATACTAGTGCATTAGTCACGTTACAAAAACCAAATAGTAATCCCAAAAGTTTTAGGCGCAGTGCATTAACTACCCACCTCTTTCCCTGTTTTTTGCCAAGAAAAAAGAAATCACCCAATACGAGACGTGGGGTGCATATGCATCCAATGACTTGAGACTACTCCCTCTGTCTAGGTATATGACTAGCCATAATGAAGAGTAACATACACTAGTAACATACACATATCCCTAAACTATGTTGCTTCCTTTCATAGTGGGTAGTAACATAAGTATGGTAACATGCAAATCCTCATTTATTAGGTTATAGACTCATATTGCATTGGGACATGTGATGTTACAGTAACTAGCTAAGTTACTCAAACTACCTCTCTCCTCATTAACTCATTGCCACATAAACAAATTTGTTGAGTTGGACTCGATGTTACTGCTAAAGTTACTCCCACTGTGGCTAGTCTAAGTCATCTTAGAGCAAGTGAAAAAGAGGAGTGGGCTCTCATGCAAGAGCCGCTATATGCGGATTCCTAGGCCGATATACAATAAATATGAAGAAAGAGAGAGAAGATGAGAAAAAGTAGTACTCTTATAGCCAGCCTTATAGCTAACCTTATTGTACGAGTGGCTACAAGTGATGGCTCTATATGACATGGCAACATCATATAGCCAGCAGCTGGCTATACTATTAACCATTCTCTTGTGCACCGTGACCAAGACGAAGGGGAAAGCGAGAGAACTTAATGTCTTTTTGCTAATTAATAGGATTACATGCAATGAACTAACCAATGCATGTCATGTTTGGTAGTCTCAAGTCATTGAAAGCATGCACGGCCCACATCTCTCATTTGTTGATATGTCACGAAATAAGAAACGAGGAGGGAGTTAATGTACCGTGCCTAAGTGTTTTGGGATGGAGGGGGACGCAGCTTCATTGACTTACTACACTTGCGTTTGGGTGAATGACTCATGGGCCCAACAGGTGGCTGGTCCACCTGTCATACAGCCAAAGGCAGGTGCAGTAGAGGGTTGAGGAGTAGATGGCCAACACACATGTGAATGCAACACAGTCTACACTTCTCATATAAAGGCTCCCCGCCAGTCCAATCTACGAAATCCTATGCACCTACACACCCTAACCAAGGGCAAGAGTGATCACTCCAATCGCAAGATCAGTTGACTAGAAGTTAGACCCATGGAGGCGATGAGCGCGAGCATTAGCCGGCTGTGCCAAATGGTCCATGAGGCCGGCCAGCAGCCCGGCACCGAGGAACGTCTCCAGGTCATGCTTGAGACCGCCAGGGCGAGAGCATGCTTGGACGACAACTTCGTTTCCTTGTTCGAAAGGTCCTCGTCGGCTTCCTCAACAAATTCACCGTCGTCAAGAAGCTCACAGACGACCTTGACGTACGCCTCCAGCACACGTGCCTAGGCTCTGCGATGCCCGCCACCCTCAACGTCCTCTATGGTGACAACCTCTTCGACGCACTGGTGGCCCTGCGACTGCCCACCGTTGCGCCAGAGAATGTCCACCTCAAGGTCGCGCTCGCCGCGTAGTGCCTGGTGCAGCAAGACACCGTTGACATAATCAGCCACGTCTATGCGCAAATCGTCCACAAGGACTACTATGTGCCAGAGGAGGATGATAGGTCACTAGCCTTCTTGACCCACAGGGCAACCTTGGACGACATTGTTCATAAGCACGTTGAGCTCGCCGCCAACACCGCTGCTCCTCACACGTCGGTTGCTGACCCAGCGCACTAGGGCGTGAGGATGTCATTGCTGGATCCGTATGTATCTTTATCTTTCCGTCAAATCCATTTAGTAGTATATGGTACTACCGGTAATTATGTTACCTTTTGCATCAACTTCATAATTTTCATACGTACTCCATGCATGAACCGCGCTAGAACCAAACTTCTCATTACTCTAGGGAAAATCGTTATTTCTATATATCGGTCGCGCCATGTAGCAGAACCAAATTTTACAAGTTACAAGTTCAAAAGGAAAAGCCTGCCGTGTTCGCGTCGCACCCCCACATGGTTGGTCCGGCACGTCGCTCAAGGGGGAATGCATGCTGTGTTGCATTTTCACTTACAAGTGGGACCGCAGTTGAGCAAACCGACTATCGACAAACCCCACCCCTCCCACCACACGATGGCTGAGAAAACAGGAGGGAGAAGAGATGGCTGTAGCACGGACTCCAAGAAAATTGGTGTCAGATGGGACTCGTGTGGGTGGCGTGTGCCGTACTGCTAGACGTGAATGTTGTTATGGCCCATGCCACCCCATTATATCGAGCCTATATCGAGGTGCTGGGTATGTAGAACAAATTTCCTGGAGTTTGTGCTCAGCCCTCCTCTATCTCTTTTCTCAGCTAGCCAGCAGACGCGTGGAGCCCATCGTCTGTTTGCTCACATGCGGTCCCACATGTCAGTGAAAACGCAAGAGGACCCACTAAACCTGCACATCTTTCACCTCGACATGCTGGTGATGAAAAACAAATCCAATAAAGATCTTCGGTGGCCTCTTTTGGAGTTACTCAAGAGTAGTAAGATTCTATTTACAGTTTAACCCAAGATGCACATCACGTGGCTTCAACTACCACTCCATTTTCTTGCATGACACGACCTGGATGCTGGATGTCCCCTGTGTCGGCAAAAGGAGGAAGAACTCGACCAAATCTTCTCCACATTTAGACCGAAGGAGTAGGAAACACAGCAAGCCCTGTGCCTACATCATACTATGTACAAGCCCACCTCACGCAGTCACGCTATCACCATATTTCTCGGCCTCCGTGCGACACCTAGGTCAAGTTGATCTAACTAGAACTAACTATTGGTTGGCTCTATGTGATGTGGCAACTTCATACTACTACGGATGCTGGCTATACTACTACGGCACTAACACTCCAAGAAGTGAGTCGAAAACCATTTATAAATTAAGTTTATGATATGCATATGCAAATGTACCATTCATTACATACAACAAGTCATCAACACACAACGACAGCGAGGATACATGTTGGATTATATATTAGTTCCAACAAAACATTCTAGTAAACACTAAAGTTTACATCACACAACAAATAACAAGCAATGAAATGAACTTCAGCTCAACCAATACTCGGCGTTGGAAATGCTTGCTTTGAACCAGAAGTGATTCTCTAGGGAGGGGCAGCTACTGTCAATCTCGAGACCAACGCAGGACTGATCATCCAGGCTGAAGCGGCCTATGTCAGGATCGCATATTGTGATAGCCACGGTAGGGAACCATAGCAATGTCCGAGGTATAGATACAATTGCTTCTCATAAATGGTAGTAACATTGTGTCAACAACAGTTGGATCGCCTTTCACCATCATTGGATAGTTTTATCCAAGGAAGAGCGAGTTTCCTCCAAGAGTATCAATACTAAACCAGGGAGAAGGTGTTGACGCTAGCACAGTAGTATCCATCCTGAATACCCTACAACGGATGTTGGAATAGGTTCGGAGAGTGCGACCATGGGAGACAACACCTGCTTCCTTAGTAACATCAGCAGTGCCCTGTATACACACAAGAAGGGGTGATCCATCGGAATAAGTTACCATGCGCCACTGAGTATATGGGTCCCCATGCTCGTGATCATCATTGTCATCTCCCCCTTGGTTATAACTTTTTTCAAATATAGGTGGTGGAATGTTCACAAGACCTTGGAAAGACAAGAAGGTTAATTAGTAAAGGGGAACTAGCTAACCCAATGGTCGCACCGATCAATGAGTTCCTCCACCATGTCATCATTCAGATCGGGGCAAGAATAACGAGGTCGTTTTTGATCTGTTCCCTCCATGGAGAAGACGATTGAACAATGGCATAAGGAAGGGTGAAGGCAAATGGAGGAGGGAGGAAGAGCGTGCGATAGCAGTTCCAAATCAAGAGGGAAAGGCGAAGAGTCGGTGGACGGTTGCCACGGTACACGAAGAGGCACCCCGGCCTACATAGACGTCCGTTCGGAAATTGTACAAAAGTACTTGCCGTCGTCTCACTGACATGTTGGAATGGGACCACATGTCAACGAAGAGGCTTGTGGGGAGCGGATGGTTGCCATATGATACGTCTCCAACGTATCTATAATTTTTGATTGCTCCATGCTATGTTATCTACTGTTTTGGGCAACATTGGGCTTTATTTTCCACGTTTATATTACTTTTGGGACTAACCTATTAACCGGAGGCCCAGCCCAGATTTGCTGTTTTTTTCCTATTTCAGTGTTTCGAAGAAAAGGAATATCAGACGGAGTCGAAATGGAACAAAATCAACTAGAGAAGTTATTTTTGGAATGAAAGCCACCCGATGGACTTGGACCCCACGTCAAGGAAGGAACGAGGAAGCCACGAGGGTGGGGGGCGCGCCCACCCCCCTAGGGCGCGCCCCCTGCCTTGTGGGGCCCTCGTGGCTCCCCTGACGTACTCCTTTCACCCATATATACCCACGTATCCTAAAACTTCCGGAACGGAGATTAGATCGGGAGTTCCGCCGCCAGAAGCCTCCGTAGCAACCAAAAACCAATCTAGACCCGTTCTGGCACCCTGCCGGAGGGGGCAATCCTTCTCCGGTGGCCATCTTCATCATCCCGGTGCTCCCCATGACGAGGAGGGAGTAGTTCTCCCTTGGGGCTGAGGGTATGTACCAGTAGCTATGTGTTTGATCTCTCTCTCTCGTGTTCTTGATTTGGCACGATCTTGATGTATCGCGAGCTTTGCTATTATAGTTGGATCCTATGTTTCTCCTCCCCCTCTTCTCTCTTGTAATGAATTGAGTTTCCCCTTTGAAGTAATCTTATCGGATTGAGTCTTTATAGATTTGAGAACACTTGATGTATGTCTTGCCGTGCGTATCTGTGGTGACAATGGGATACCACGTGATTAACTTGATGTATGTTTTGGTGATCAACTTCCGGGTTCCGCCCATGAACCTATGCATAGGGGTTGGCACACGTTTTCGTCGTGATTATCCGGTAGAGACTTTGGGGCACTCTTTGAGGTCCTTTGTGTTGGTTGAATAGATGAATTTGAGATTGTGTGATGCATATCATATAATCATGCCCACGGATACTTGAGGTGACATTGGAGTATCTAGGTGACATTAGGGTTTTGGTTGATTTGTATCTTAAGGTGTTATTCTAGTATGAACTCTAGGGCTGTTTGTGACACCTATAGGAATAGCCCAACGGATTGATTGGAAAGAATAACTTTGAGGTGGTTTCGTACCCTACATAATCTCTTCGTTCGTTCTCCGCTATTAGTGACTTTGGAGTGACTCTTTGTTGCATGTTGAGGGATAGTTATGTGATCCAATTATGTTAGTATTGTTGAGGGAATTTACACTAGCGAAAGTATGAACCCTAGGCCTTGTTTCCTATCATTGCAATACCGTTTACGCTCACTTTTATCATTAGTTACCTTGCTGTTTTTATAATTTCAGATTACAAATACCTTTATCTACCATCTATATACCACTTGTATCACCATCTCTTCGCCAAACTAGTGCACCTATACAATTTACCATTGTATTGGGTGTGTTGGGGACACAAGAGACTCTTTGTTATTTGGTTGGAGGGTTGCTTGAGAGAGACCATCTTCATCCTACGCTTCGTACGGATTAATAAACCTTAGGTCATCCACTTGAGGGAAATTTGCTACTGTCCTACAAACCTGTGCACTTGGAGGCCCAACAACGTCTACAAGGAGAAGGCTGTGTAGTAGACATCAAGCTCTTTTCTGGCGCCGTTGCCGGGGAGGCAAGGAAAGTGGCACTAACACACCCCGTCAACTAAGCTCTTTTCTGGCGCCGTTGCCGGGGAGGTTAACGCTTCAAGGTATATCTTTAGATCTTGCAATCGAGTCTTTTAGTTTCTTGTTTTATCACTAGTTTAGTTTATAAAAGAAAACTACAAAAAATGGAATTAAGTTTGTCTCATACGCTTCACCTTTTTAATATCTTTTGTGAGTATGATGGAAAGGATAATTGTGCTCAAGTGATAGAAGAAGAAATCTATAAAATGTTTGGCACTAAATATTTGAATGATGAGCATGATTGCAATGTTGTTAGTATGAATTCCTTGAATATCCATGATGCTAATGATATGCAAAGCCACAAGCTTGGGGAAGCTATGTTTGATGAAGATGATATATTTTGCCCCCCAAGTTTTGATGAGCAAATTTATTATGATGAAAGCATGCCTCCTATCTATGATGGTTATTGTGATGACACGTATGCTTTAAAGAATAATGATAACCATGAAACTTTTCATCTTGATCTTAATTTTCAATCACATGATAGTTATTTTGTTGAGTTTGCTCCCACTATTATTCATGAGAAGAATTTTGCTTATGTGGAAAGTAGTAAAATTTCTATGCTTGTAGATCATGAAAATAATGCTTTAGGTGCTGGTTATATTGTTGAATTAATTCATGATGCTACTGAAAATTATTATGAGGGAGGAACATATGCTTGTAGGAATTGCAATAATATCAAGTTTCCTCTCTATGTGCTTAAAATTTTGAAGTTATGCTTGTTTTACCTTCCTATGCAAGTTGATTCTTGTTCCCACAAGTTGTTTGCTCACAAATCCCTATGCATAGGAAGTATGTTAGACTTAAATGTGCTAGTCATATTCTTCATGATGCTCTCTTTATGTTACAATTCTTATCTTTTATGTGAGCATCATTGAAATCATCGTGCCTAGCTAGGGGCGTTAAACGATAGCGCTTGTTGGGAGGCAACCCAATTTTATTTTAGCTCCTTGATTTTTGTTCCTGTTTAATAATAAATAATTCATATAGCCTCTTTTTAGATGTGGTTTTATGCTTTTAATTAGTGTTTGTGCCAAGTAGAACCTTTGGGAAGACTTGGGGAAAGTCTTGTTGATCATGCTGTCAAAAACAGAAACTTTAGCGCTCACGAGAATTTCTTCCATTTTTATTTGGAGAGTGATATTTAGTTAATTATTTTTGCAGATGATTAATAGATAAATTCCTCAGTTCCAGAAATTTATTTTAGAATTTTTGGGGTTCCAGAAGTATATGTTTGATCCAGATTACTACAGACTGTTCTGTTTTTGACAGATTCTGTTTTCTATGTGTTGTTTGCTTATTTTGATGAATCTATGAGTAGTATCGGAGGGTATGAACCATAGATAAGTTGGAATACAGTAGGTTTAACACCAATATAAATTAAGAATGAGTTCATTACAGTACCTTGAAGTGGTGATTTATTTTCTTATACTAACGGAGCTTACGAGTTTTCTGTTAAGTTTTGTGTTGTGAAGTTTTCAAGTTTTGGGTAAAGATTCGATGGACTATGGAATAAGGAGTGGCAAGAGCCTAAGCTTGGGGATGCCCCGGAAGGCATCCCCTCTTTCGTCTTCGTTCATCGGTAACTTTACTTGGAGCTATATTTTTATTCACCACATGATATGTGTTTTGCTTGGAGCGTCAATTTATTTTGTTAGGATTTGCTTGCTATTATTTAGAACAATGTTTTTCATCTTTTATTTCAATAAAGTGGCATTGATAGCCTTTACTATGCCTATGTTACAAATATACATGCTGCTGTTTGAAAACAGAAAGTTTACCGCTGTTGCAATAATTCCCTAGAAAAGTCAGAATGTGATAAAATGTTGAAACCTTTTGCATATTAAGCTCTGATAAATTTACTACAGTGGGAATTTTCTTTCATAATTTTTGGAGCTAGGGAAGTATGGATGTTGCTGCATTCTTTACAGACTATCCTGTTTAGGCAGATTGCTGTTATGTTTGCATTGTTTGCATATGTTTGCTTCTTTAATGATTCTATTTGAGGATATGACTATCAAATATGCAGAGGCATTTAGTATGCAATGTTGAATAATAATTTTAGTGATTTTCTACATTAGAGTATGATAAGGTTTTGGCAATGGTTTATACTAACTTATCTCACGAGTCCTTGTTGAGTTTTGTGTGGGTGAAGCTTTTGAGATTTAGGGAGACCGTGGTATGAGGGGAATTAAGGAGACACAAAAGCTCAAGCTTGGGGATGCCCAAGGCACCCCAAGATAATATTTCAAGAAGTCTCAAGCGTCTAAGCTTGGGGATGCCCCGGTTGGCATCCCACCTTTCTTCTTCAACAACTATCGGTTAGTTTTGGTTGATTCTAAGTTTTTGCTTCTTCACATGATGTTTGCCATTCTTAGAATGTCATTTTATTTTGCTTTGCTTGCTGTTTGAATATAATACCAAGATCTGAAATTATTAAATGTTAGAGAGTCTTCACATAGTTGCATAATTATTCGACTACTCATTGATCTTCACTTATATCTTTCGGAGTAGTTTGTCGTTTGCTCTAGTGCTTCACTTATATATTTTAGAGCATGGTGGTAGTTTTATTTTGAAGAAATAGATGAACTCTCATGCTTCACTTAGATTATTTTGAGAGTCTTAAATAGCATGGTAATTTTCTTAAAATCCTAATATGCTAGGTATTCAAGAATAATAAAATTCTCTTATGAGTGTGTTGAATACTATGAGAAGTTTGATACTTGATAATTGTTTTGAGATATGGAGATGGTGATATTAGAGTCATGCTAGTTGAGTGGTTATGAATTTGAGAAATACTTGTGTTGAAGTTTGTGATTCCCGTAGCATGCACGTATGGTGAACCGTTATGTGATTAAGTCGGAGCATGATTTATTTATTGATTGTCTTCCTTATGAGTGGCAGTCGGGGACGAGCGATGGTCTTTTCCTACCAATCTATCCCCCTAGGAGCATGCGTGTAATACTTTTCTTTGATAACTTGTAGATTTTTGCAATAAGTATATGAGTTCTTTATGACTAATGTTGAGTCCATGGATTATACGCACTCTCACCCTTCCACCTTTGCTAGCCTCCCTAATACCGCGCACCTTTCGCCGGTATCATACACCCACCATATACCTTCCTCAAAACAGCCACCATACCTATCTATTATGGCATTTCCATAGCCATTCCAAGATATATTGCCATGCAACTTTCCACCGTTCCGTTATTATGACACGCTTCGTCATTGTCATATTGCTTAGCATGATCATGTAGTTGACATCATATTTGTGGCAAAGCCACCGTTCATTCTTTCATACATGTCACTCATGAGTCATCGCACATCCCGGTACACCGTCGGAGGCATTCATATAGAGTCATATCTTGTTCTAAGTGTCGAGTTGTAATTCTTGAGTTGTAAGAAAATAAAGTGTGATGATCATCATTACTAGAGCATTGTCCCAGTGAGGAAAGGATGATGGAGACTATGATTCCCCCACAAGTCGGGATGAGACACCGGACGAAAAAAAAGAGGCCAAAGAATCCCAAATAAAAAAAGAGGCCATAAAAAAAGAGAAAAGGCCCAAATAAAAAAATAAAAAAATGAGAGAAAAAGAGAGAAGGGACAATGTTACTATCCTTTTACCACACTTGTGCTTCAAAGTAGCACAATGATCTTCATAGTAGAGAGTCTCTCATGTTATCACTTTCATGTACTAGTGGGAATCTTTCATTATAGAACTTGGCTTGTATATTCCAATGATGGGCTTCCTCAAATTTCCCTAGGTCTTCATGAACAAGCAAGTTGGATGCACACCCACTTAGTTTCTTTTTGAGCTTTCATATAATTATAGCTCTAGTGCATCCGTTGCATGGCAATCCCTACTCACTCACATTGATATCTATCGATGGGCATCTCCATAGCCCGTTGATATGCCTAGTCAATGTGAGACTATCTTCTCCTTTTTGTCTCCTCCACAACCACCATTCTATTCCACCTATAGTGCTATGTCCATGGCTCACGCTCATGTATTGCGTGAAGATTGAAAAAGTTTTGAGAATGTCAAAAGTATGAAACAATTGCTTGGCTTGTCATCGGGGTTGTGCATGATTTAAATACTTTGTGTGGTGAAGATAGAGAATAGCCAGACTATATGATTTTGTAGGGATAACTTTCTTTGGCCATGTTATTTTGAGAAGACATAATTGCTTTATTAGTATGCTTGAAATATTATTATTTTTATGCCAATATGAACTTTTGTCTTGAATCTTTCGGATCTGAATATTCATATCACAATTAAGAAGAATTACATTGAAATTATGCCACCTAGCATTCCACATCAAAAATTATCTTTTTATCATTTACCTACTCAAGGATGAGCAGTAATTAAGCTTGGGGATGCTTGATACGTCTCCAACGTATCTATATTTCTTGATTGCTCCATGCTATATTATCTACTTTTTTGGGCAACATTGGGCTTTATTTTCCACTTTTATATTACTTTTGGGACTAACCTATTAACCGGAGGCCCAGCCCAGATTTGCTGTTTTTTTGCCTATTTCATTGTTTCGAAGAAAAGGAATATCAGACGGAGTCGAAACGGGACAAAATCAACTAGAGAAGTTATTTTTGGAACGATAGCCACCCGATGGACTTGGACCCCATGTCAAGGAAGCCACGAGGGTGGGGGGTGCGCCCACCCCCCTAGGGTGCGCCCCCTGCCTCGTGGGGCCCTCGTGGCTCCCCTAACGTACTCCTTTCACCCATATATACCAACGTATCCTAAAACTTCCGGAACGGAGATTAGATCGGGAGTTCCGCCGCCAGAAGCCTCCGTAGCCACCAAAAACCAATCTAGACCCATTTGGGCACCCTGCCGGAGGGGGCAATCCTTCTCCAGTGGCCATCTTCATCATCCCGGTGCTCTCCATGACGAGGAGGGAGTAGTTCTCCCTCGGGACTGAGGGTATGTACCAGTAGCTATGTGTTTGATCTCTCACTCTCTCGTGTTCTTGATTTGGCACGATCTTGATGTATCGCGAGCTTTGCTATTATAGTTGGATCCTATGTTTCTCCTCCCCCTCTTCTCTCTTGTAATGAATTGAGTTTCCCCTTTGAAGTAATCTTATCGGATTGAGTCTTTATAGATTTGAGAACACTTGATGTATGTCTTGTCGTGCGTATCTATGGTGACAATGGGATACCACGTGATTAACTTGATGTATGTTTTGGTGATCAACTTGCGGGTTCCGCCCATGAACCTATGCATAGGGGCTGGCACACGTTTTCGTCGTGATTCTCCGGTAGAGACTTTGGGGCACTCTTTGAGTTCCTTTGTATTGGTTGAATAGATGAATCTGAGATTGTGTGATGCATATCATATAATCATGCCCACGGATACTTGAGGTGACATTGGAGTATCTAGGTGACATTAGGGTTTTGGTTGATTTGTATCTTAAGGTGTTATTCTAGTACGAACTCTAGGGCTGTTTGTGACACCTATAGGAATAGCCCAACGGATTGATTGGAAAGAATAACTTTGAGGTGGTTTCGTACCCTACCATTATCTCTTCGTTCGTTCTCCGCTATTAGTGACTTTGGAGTGACTCTTTGTTGCATGTTGAGGGATAGTTATGTGATCCAATTATGTTAGTATTGTTGAGGGAACTTACACTAGCGAAAGTATGAACCCTAGGCCTTGTTTCCTATCATTGCAATACCGTTTAAGCTCACTTTTATCATTAGTTACCTTGCTGTTTTTATAATTTCATATTACAAATACCTTTATCTACCATCCATATACCACTTGTATCACCATCTCTTCGCCGAACTAGTGCACCTATACAATTTACCATTGTATTGGGTGTGTTGGGGACACAAGAGACTCTTTGTTATTTGGTTGCAGGGTTGCTTGAGAGAGATCATCTTCATCCTACGCCTCCTATGGATTGATAAACCTTAGGTCATCCACTTGAGGGAAATTTGCTACTGTCCTACAAACCTCTGCACTTGGAGGCCCAACAACGTCTACAAGAAGAAGGTTGTGTATTAGACATCACCATAGAGGTCACAAACTGATGACAAGGTCGTCCTATCAAACCTAGCGCCCGCGCGGGATGGCTTCCGTCCTCCACACGGTTGGTCTGCCACGCCGCTAGGCCAACTCCTGCGCGTGCAGCTCGGACGCGCGTTCGCTCAGCCCCCTTTCCCTCGATGCCCGGGAGCTACCCAACCACGTCTACGTGTTTTGCGCACCCTGCGGATGGATTTGGAGTGGATCCGTTCGGGCTTGAGCTCGCCCGGCTATGGGAGGCCGCGCCGTGCCATGGACTGGCCGGGCACCGGGCCGGAAGGCCACGTCAAGGCCGCAAGGCCGCATGCAGGTACTGACTTCTCCTCTAGTCTCTCGGATCTACACCGTCGGTAGTCCGTCATCAGATACATGAATGGCGGTCGGCCGGGCTTGGTGCTGGCCCAAAAGATCATCGGCGCACCATTGCCACTCATTATGTGCGACGACTGCCCAAAGAAGGTCTTGCGCCGCGTGTCTACAATGCTGGGACATCCCGGATGGGTGTTCATCAAGTGCTCAGCCGATGGGGTATGTGCTACTTTAGCTTCAGTTGTGCTCTCGAATTAGACTAGTTGTGCTAACTTAAAATTTTATTGTGTAGAATGGATGCAAGTTTTGGTATTGGGAAGAAGAGTACATCGATATATTGATAGAGCGCAATTTAGTAGATGTTCTAGCACTTTTAGCTAGCATAGAGGCTAGAGATGAGACTAGTGCACTTGTTGATAGAATAGAGGCTAGACATGAGACTAGATGCGAGGAAGCAACGTCTACTTCTTTACACTCGAAGAAGAAAGAAGCACGCAAGATCGAGCCTCCGCAGATCAACAATGAATGCATCAAGAAGGCACTAATCCAACTTACAGGAGCAGTTATAGAAGTTGGGTATATTCTAAAATGTATTCTTGTGGTTCTTGTTTTCTTTGGTCTTGCTTTTCTAGTCAAATTTTGGTGATGTATTTCCATGTACTAAAAATCAATGGCCCTGTTTGGATACTCTAACTCAGTTAGAGGTTAGAGTCAGATTCTAACCCTGAACTAACTCTAACCAAAGAGGTGTTTGGATGGCAGGGTTAGATGGAGTGCAGATACAGCGAGGCGCCTTCACAGGCGGTGCGAGAGGGAGGGAGGGAGAGGACGAGAAGCTTCGAGGAAGTGGGGAGGGATCTGCTGCGGGAAGAGCGAGAGAAAAAGATGTTTTTAGTGGTCCCGAGAAGAACTAACCCAAATAAGCACATCTTGGGTGGGTTAGTTTTTTGGGGTGGGTTAGATGCATCTAACCCAAACTAACCCTCCTGTTTGGATATTTTTGGGTTAGTTAAGTCCAAACTAACCCAAACTAACTTTAACCCATGGATCTAAACAGGGCCAATGATGAAAAAAAGATATGTGTTTGCAAATAAAAATGTACGTAGCTGGGATGCGTCTGCGCATTGGGCGCACGGCCACCGCATCCGAGAAATGGCCCGGACACGACCCCATTGCCCTGCCCAAACGAACAGAATCGGGGCAAAAGGGAGGTCCATTTGGGGTCATGAGTTGGAGTTGGCCTTACAAGTGGGACCGCAGTTTAGGAAACCGACTATCGGCAAACCCCCACCTCGCCCGCCGCGCGATGGCTGAGTTAGAGAAATGGTGAGGTTGAAGAGATAGTTGTAGCATGGACTCCAAGAAATATGGTGTCAGATGGAAGTCGTGCTGGTGGCGTGTGCTGTACTCCTAGACATGAATGCTTGTTCTGGCCCATGACACCCAACTGTACTATATATCAAGGATTCGAGGTGCTGGTTACGTACAATGAACACATTAACATATGGCCCACCTTACACTGTGGCCAAATTTCCTGGAGTATGTGCTAGGTTAAAAAGTGTTCCTTGTGAGGGTGGGTGGATGGTCTCAAGTTTAAAACTTGTTATATTACGTATACGTAGACATAGAGATAGTGCAGCTGTTTTGAAAGTTTGAACCCAAACATCAGAATGCAATTTCTACCGGACTCATCCGAGGACCTAGGATGATGGGATTCACAGCTACAGTAAAAGCACCCGCCCGACGCGCGAAGTATGTGAAGCTAGTACAAATAGTAGTAGTACTATTGTTGATTGGACTCATCCGATAACCTGTTGCAATGCACGTACAATTATGTATTCGAAAAATATTTTTTTGCCTCGTCACAACATCCACTCAGAGAAGCGACTCGAAAGTCATTCATAAATTTAGTAAGTTTTTCACAGGCATATCATTTTATTACATACAACAGGTCATGAACCCACAACAACAATGAAGATACATTCTAGTAAATACTAAAGTTTTCATCACACAACAAATAACAAGCAATGAAATGAACTTCAGCTCAACCAATCCTCGGCGTTGGAAATGCTTGCTTTGAACCGGAAGTGATTCTTTGGGAAGGGCCGGCTACTGTGAATCTCGAGACCAACGTAGGACTGATCATCCAGGCAGAAGCAGGCTATGTCAGGACCCATAGTGTGATGGTAGGGAAGCATAGCAATGACTGAGGTATAGATATAGTTGCTTATCATAAATGGTAGTAACATTGTGTCAACGGCAGTTGGATCGCCTTTCACCATCATTGGATAGTTTTGTCCAAGGAAGAGCGAGTTTCCTCCAAGACTTACAATACTGAACCAGGGAGAAGGTGTTGGCGCTAGTACACTAGTATCCATCCCGAATACCCTGCAACGGATGTTGGAATAGGTCCGGAGAGTGTGACCATGCAAGACAACACCTGCTTCCTTAGTAACAACAGCAGTGCCTTGTATATAGACAAGAAGAGGTGATCCATCAGAATAAGTTGCCAGGCGCCCTGAGTATATGGGTCCTGCTCGTCCTCATGCTCGTGATCATCAGCATCGTCATCTCCCCCTTGGTTATAAAAATTTTCAAGTATCAGTGGTGGAATGTTCATAGGACCTTGGAAACCCAAGAAGGTTAATTAATTAGTAAAGAGAAACTAGCTAACCTGCATGCATGTGGATGAAGTTGGGAAACGTAGTAATTTAAAAAACAATTCCTACGCACACACAGGATCATGGTGATGCATACCAACGAAAGAGGAGAGTGTGTCCACGTACCCTCGTAGACCGAATGCGGAAGCGTTAGCACAACGCGGCTGATGTAGTCGTACGTCTTCACGATCCGACCGATCCAAGTACCGAACGTACGGCACCTCCGAGTTCTGCACACGTTCAACTTGATGACGTCCCGCGAGCTCCGATCCAGCAAAGCTTCACAGGAGAGTTTCGTCAGCACGACGGCGTGGTGACGGTGATGATGATGCTACTGACGCAGGGCTTCGCCTAAGCACCGCTATGATATGATCGAGGTGGATTATGGTGGAGGGGGGCACCGCACATGGCTAAGAGATCAATGATCAATTGTTGTGTCTATGGGGTGCCCCCTGCCCCCGTATATAAAGGAGAAAAGGGGAGGAGGCGGCCGGCCAGGGAGAGGCGCGCCAAGGGAGTCCTACTCCCACTAGGAGTAGGACTCCTCCTTTTCCTAGTAGGAGTAGGAGAGGGGGAAGGAAAGGGATAGGAGGAGAAGGAAAGAGGGGGCCGGCCCCCTTTGCTCTAAACCAATTCGGTTTGGGCCTTGGGGGGTACGCCCCACACTCCCCTTGCTGCCCTCTATTTCCACTAAGGCCCATATAGGCCCATTAAGCACCCCAGGGGGTTCCGGTAACCCCCGGTACTCCGGTGTATGTCCGAAACCTTCCAAAACCTTTCCGGTGTCCGAACATAGTCATCCAATATATCGATCTTTACGTCTCGACCATTTTGAGACTCCTTGTCATGTACGTGATCACATCCGGGACTCCGAACTACCTTCGGTACATCAAAACACAAAAACTCATAATACCGATCGTCACCGAACTTTAAGCGTGCGGACCCTACGGGTTCGAGAACTATGTAGACATGACCGATACACGTCTTTGGTCAATAACCAATAGTGGAACCTGGATGCTCATATTGGCTCCCACATATTCTATGAAGATCTTTATCGGTCAAACCGCATAACAACATACGTTGTTCCCTTTGTCATCGGTATGTTACTTGCCCGAGATTCGATCGTCGGTATCTCAATACCTAGTTCAATCTCGTTACCGGCAAGTCTCTTTACTCGTTCTGTAATACATCATCCTGCAACTAACTCATAAGTTACTATGCTTGCAAGGCTTATAGTGATGTGCATTACCGAGTGGGCCCAGAGGTACCTCTCCGACAATCGGAGTGACAAATCCTAATCTCGAAATACGCCAACTCAACAAGTAGCTTCGGAGACACCTGTAGAGCACCTTTATAATCACCCAGTTATGTTGTGATGTTTGGTAGCACACAAAGTGTTCCTTCGGTAAACGGGAGTCGCATAATCTCATAGTCATAGGAACATGTATAAGTCATGAAGAAAGCAATAGCAACATACTAAGCGATCAAGTGCTAAGCTAACGGAATGGGTCAAGTCAATCACATCATTCTCCTAATGATGTGATCCCGTTAATCAAATGACAACTCATGTCTATGGCTAGGAAACATAACCATCTTTGATCAATGAGCTAGTCAAGTAGAGGCATACTAGTGACACTCTGTTTGTCTATGTATTCACACATGTATCATGTTTCTGGTTAATACAATTCTAGCATGAATAATAAACATTTATCATGATATAAGGAAATAAATAATAATTTTATTATTGCCTCTAGGGCATATTTCCTTCAGTCTCCCACTTGAACTAGAGTCAATAATCTAGTTCACATCGTCATGTGATTTAACACCAATAGTTCACATCTTTATGTGATTAGTTCACATCTCCATGTGACTAAGACCCAAAGGGTTTACTAGAGTCAATAATCTAGTTCACATCGCTATGTGATTAACACCCAAAGAGTGATCATGTTTTGCTTGTGAGAGAAATTTAGTCAACGGGTCTGCCACATTCAGAGCCGTATGTATTTTGCAAATTTCTATGTCTACAATGCTCTGCATGTTGCTATTCTAGCTAATTGCTCACACTTTCAATATGTATCCAGATCGAGATATAGAGTCATCTAGATCGATGTAAAAAGCTTGCATTGACGTAACACTTTACGACGAACTCTTTTTATCACCTCCATAACCGAGAAATATTTCCTTAGTCCTCTAAGGATAATTTTGACTGCTGTCCAGTGATCTACTCCTAGATCACTATTGTACTCCCTTGCCAGAATCATGCTAAGGTATACAATAGGACTGGTAAATAGCATAGCATACTTTATAGAACATATGACTGAGGCATAGGGAATGACTTTTCATTCTCTTTCTATTTTCTGTTGTGGTCAGGTTTTTGAGTCTTTACTCAACTTCACACCTTGCAACACAGGCAAGAATACCTTCTTTGACTATTCCATTTTGAACTACTTTAAAATCTTGTCACGGTATGTACTCATTGAAAAAACTTATCAAGCGTGTTGATCTATCTCTATAGATCTTGATGCTCAATGTGTAAGCAGCTTCATCGAGATCTTTCTTTGAAAAACTCTTTTCAAACACTCCTTTATGCTTTCCAGAAAATTCTACATTATTTCCGATCAACAATATGTCATTCACATATACTTATCAGAAATGTTGTAGTGCTCCCACTCACTTTCTTGTAAATACAAGCTTCATCGTAAGTCTGTATAAAACCATATGCTTTGATCAACTCATCAAAGCATATATTCCAACTCCGAGATGCTTGCACCAGTCCACAGATGGATCGCTGGAGCTTGCTCACTTTGTTAGCACCTTTAGGATCGATAAAACCTTCTGGTTGCATCATATACAACTCTTCTTTTAAGAAATCCATGAAGGAATATAGTTTTGACATCCATTTGCCAAATTTCATAAAATGCGGAAACTGCTAACATGATTCGGACAGACTTTTAAGCATCGATACGAGTGAAAAAATCTCATTGTAGTCAACACCTTGAACTTGTCGAAAACATTTTTGCGACAATTCGAGCTTTGTAGATAGTAACACTACTATCATCGTCCGTCTTCCTCTTGAAAATCCATTTATTCCTAATGACTCACCGATCATCGGTCAAGTCAATCAAAGTCCATAATTTGTTCTCATACATGGATCCCATCTCAGATTTCATGGTCTCAAACCATTTCGCGGAATCTGGGCTCATCATCGCTTCCTCATAGTTTGTAGGTTCGTCATGGTCAAGTAACATGACATCCAGAATAGGATTACCATACCACTCTGGTGCGGATCTCACTCTGGTTTATCTACGAGGTTCGGTAGTAACTTGATCTGAAGTTACATGATCATCATCATCAGCTTCCTCACTAATTGGTGTAGGAGTCTGTAACACCCACAATGCGGCTATATCTCCCACGTGTTGGGGCACGACTTAGAGACATAGCCGCATGGTAGGCTTGTCGCAAGAGGGGTAATCTTTACACATCCCATGTATTGAATAAGAAAGGGATAAGGAGTTGGCTTACAATCGCCACTTCACACAATACATAAATAATTCATACATCATCCCAGGTACAAACAAAGGTCCGACTACGGAACCAAAATAAAGAAGACAACCCCAATTGCTAGATCCCTGATCGTCCCAACTGGGCTCCACTACTGATCAACGGGAAACAAAATAAAACAACGATCAAGATCTTCATCAAGCTCCCACTTGAGCTCGGTTGCGCCACCTACACTGGTATCGTCAGCACCTGCAACTGTTTTGGAAGTATCTGTGAGGTGGAGTTGCAGCAAGCACTAAGCATATATGGTGGCTAACATACGCAAATAAGAGCGAGAAGAGAAGCATCGCAATGGACGTGAACTAGAAATGATCAAGAAGTGATACTTACGTTCAAACATAACACAAGACCCGTGTTCACTTCCCGGACTCCGCCGAGAAGAGACCATCACGGTTACACACGCGGTTGATGCATTTTAATTAGGTTAAGTGTCAAGTTCTCTACAACCGGATATTAACAAATTCCCATCTGCCACATAACCGTGGGCACAGCTTTCAAAAGTTCAAACCCTGTAGGGGTGTCCCAACTTAGCCCATCACAAGCTCTCACGGTCAACGAAGGATATTCCTTCTCCCGAGAAGACCCGATCAGACTCGGAATCTCGGTTATAAGACATTTCGACAATGGTAAAACAAGACCAGCAAGAACGCCCGATGTGCTGACATCCCGATAGGAGCTGCACATATCTCGTTCTCAGGGCAACACCGGATAAGCTAAGCGTACAGGTACCAACATAACCCAAGTTGCCAAGGGACAGTCCCGCACGGTGCTCTGGTTCGGAGCAACACTTAGAGAAGCACTGGCCTGGGGGGGGGGGGTTAAAATAAAGATGACCCTCGAGAGCGCGACTCCCAAGGGAAAAGTAGGTGGTGGTGAGGCAAATGTAAAACCAAGGTTGGGCCTTGCTGGAGGAGTTTTATTCAAAGCAAACTGTCAAGGGGTTCCCATAACACCCAACCACGTAAGGGACGCAAAATCAAGGAACATAACACCGGTATGAGAGAAACTAGGGCAGCAAGAGTGGAATAAAACACCAGGCATAAGGCCGAGCCTTCCACCCTTTACCAAGTATATAGGTGCATTAAAGTAAATAAGATATAATGTGATATCCCAACATATCCATGTTCCAACATGGAACAAAATTCATCTTCACCTGCAACTAACAACGCTATAAAAGGGGATGAGCAAAGCAGTAACTTAGCCAAACAATGTTTTGCTAGGAAAGGTGGGTTAGAGGCTTGACATGGCAATATGGGAGGCATGATATAATAAGTGGTAGGTAGCGCGACATAGCGATAGAGCGAACAACTAGCAAGCAAAGATAGAAGTGATTTCGAGGGTATGGTCATCTTGCCTGAGATCCCGCAAGGAAGAAGAACAAGCCCATGAAGAAGACAAACAGACGTAGTCGAACGAATCCTCACAACTCCGGAACGAAACTGAAGCTAACGAGAGAAGCAAGCCGGAAAGAAGCAAGCAACAAAGTAAACAACCATCACATAAACATGGCATGATGCACAACCAAGTATGATGCATGTCCAGTTTAATGATGCATGGCATGGCAAAATGCACAAACAATACTACAAATTAAATGGAGCTCAATATGCAACGAGTTGCATATTGATGGAACACCACATTCAAGTTATTTAGTTCGATCTCGTTTATGTACCCAACAATATTAAATGTTGATTAACATGTCAATAGGTGAAGCAAATGAAAACTACCTATCTAGGCAAGTTTAAATGAGGCCGGAACAACAAACAACAAGTCTGGAAACTCCTCATGTGCATATTTTAGGTTTGGTACTGTTCTTCCCTAAACCATATTTTAGATTTGTTAAACATGCAAAGTAAAGCCACCATGTTAAATTAGGCATTTTTACCCCATTTACATATAAAGATTGTTAAGTTTGGAGCTACGGTTATTAAGTTATGAATTAAAGCATTTTAGCATGGCAATATAGCAAAACAAAGCAAACAACAAGTTTAAACATTTTTAACATGGTTGAAAGTTGGATATTATGAAACTAGACACAATTCTAAGCATTTTTCATATATAAATCATTTTAAACCGATGCACGGTTATTAAGTTATTATATGCATGAACAGTAGGGGGTTTTCTGCAAAACTGCTCTCTCTAGAAAAATAGGAAAAACGTTCTATGGAAAAAACACGAAACGGGTCGTATCTAGCTGGCCCAACAATGGAAAAAAAGGAGGGCGATGGAGCTGACCTCACCATGGGCCTTGGCCCATTCGGTGGAAGAGAGGCCGGCAAGGGAGGCGCTGGGCCGGATCTGGCAACGGGGGAAGCGACCCAGGCACGTGCGGTTGACGAGGGGCATGGCGCTGTTACTGTTCGCTGCAGGGGAAGCAGGGCGATGCAGAGGAGCAGAGCACCGGCGGTGGCTGCTGGCAGGCTTGCGGGGCGGGCGAAGGAGCGGCTCCGCAGCGGCTGGAGACGGCCTTGGCGAGGCAGGGACGCGCCATGGCCGGTTAACGAAGCTGGGGTCATGGGTCGAAGTGGCTGCCTGCGTTCCAGGAAGATGAGTGGTGGCGGCTTTGGTGCTTCCAGCGACGGCAGACGGCGGGACGACCACCGGAGGCGGGGCGAGGTCGAGGGGAACCGACTCCCGACGGTGGGAGGCGGATCCGGTCCCCGGAGATGGGTCTAGAAGTTGGTGCCGGACGAGCTCGAGCTCCGGGCTCCATGGTGTCGTTGTTCCTGTCGACAAGAGGGGAAAAGCAGGGGGTCAGAGAGGGGAATGGAGAGCAGAGGGAAGGGGAAGCAGAGGGAAGAGGGAGAGGCCTGGGCGCCTGGGGAAGAAGCACAAGAGCTCGAGATCGAGGCTCCTGCTCGCTCTGGAGCTTGGCGCGAGGATGGATCGAGAGGAGGAGGTGGGATGGTATGGTGCTGAAAACGAGGGAGGAAGGAGGTGCGGGTTGGCTCGGGATGGAACCCGATGAAGATGCGGCGGCGACGGGGTAAGGGACAAATGTCCTAGATTTT
Organism: Triticum urartu; assembly: GCF_056163025.1. NCBI lineage: Eukaryota > Viridiplantae > Streptophyta > Magnoliopsida > Poales > Poaceae > Triticum > Triticum urartu. The sequence goes on along the minus strand of NC_141874.1, from coordinate 172,795,489 downwards.
AGGGTTAGACTAGATTAGGACTAGGGCTTTTTATATAGGGAAAGGAAGGGGTATTTGGACCATCTGAATAAAATCGTACGGTTGAGATAAAAAGCTAGGGGAGTCCAAAATAAAAACTGAAGATGTTTTAGGGGCGTTTGGGGATGATCCGGATCCAACGGTGACGACTGCCCGGGTCGGGTCTGGGACAACTTTCGGATGCGCGCGCGAGGAGGGCCGCGGGCTGACGGGAGAGGTTAGGTTGGGCCTGACGGTAGGTAGTGGACTATTCAGACGGTCTAGGGAGGAAAGAGAGGGAAGCCCGGCAACAGTTTTCAGAGACCGAAAACGTCCGACGATTTGACCGACTATAATGCCGCTATATGTTTAACGGTTGGGCTATCAAATGAACTCCGAATGCGATGAAACTTGGCAACTTTCATCCCATTCCAAGAACATATTCCGGCCACTTATAAAATAATATTTCGGACATGCCGCGGGCGCGTGCAAGTGTGTCTGGGCTCAGAACGGACAACGGAGAGAACTTAGGAACCCGGGCAGATGATGACATGGCAAGATGCAACACACAAGCGAATGACATGGCAACGACGGCGAATAACTGGAAGACACCTGGCGCATCGGTCTCGGGGCATCACAGAGTCATAGGAACAGATTTCTGTGATGAACTACTTTCCAATAAGGGAGCAGGTACAGTTACCTCATCAAGTTCTACTTTCCTGCCACTGACTTCTTTCAAGAGAAACTCCTTCTGTAGAAAGGATCCATTCTTAGAAATGAATGTCTTGCCTTCGGATCTGTGATAGAAGGTGTACCCAACTGTCTCCTTTGGGTATCCTATGAAGATATATTTCTCCGATCTGGGTTTGAGCTTATCAAGATGAAACTTTTTCACATAAGCATCGCAACCCCAAATTTTAAGAAACGACAACTTTGGTTTCTTGCCAAACCACAATTCATATGGCGTCATCTCAACAGGTTTAGATGGTGCCCTATTTAACGTGAATGCAGCTGTCTCTAATTCATAACCCCAAAACGATAGTGGTAAATCGGTAAGAGACACCATAGATTGCACCATATCTAATATAGTACGGTTACGATGTTCGGACACACCATTATGCTGTGGTGTTACAGGTGGCGTGAGTTGCGAAACTATTCTGCATTGTTTCAAATGAAGACCAAACTCGTAACTCAAATATTCTCTTCCATGATCAGATCGTAGAAACTTTATTTTCTTGTTACGATGATTTTCCACTTCACTCTGAAATTGTTTGAACTTTTCAAATGTTTTAGATTTATGTTTCACCAAGAAGATATACCCATATCTTACTCAAATCATCTGTGAAGGTTAGAAAATAACGATACCTGCCATGAGCCTCAACACTCATCGGACTGCATACATCAGAATGTATTATTTCCAACAAGTCTGTTGCTTGCTCCATTGTTCCGGAGAACAGAGTTTTAGTCATCTTGCCCATGAGGCATGGTTCGCAAGCATCAAGTGATTCATAATCAAGTGATTCCAAAAACCCATCAGCATGGAGTTTCTTCATGTGCTTTACACCAATATGACCTAAACGGCAGTGTCACAAATAATTTGCACTATCATTATTAACATTGCATCTTTTGGCTTCAATATTATGAGTATGTGTATCACTACGATCGAGATTCAATAAACCATTTATATTGAGTGTATGACCATAGAAGGTTTTATTCATGTAAATAGAACCACAATTATTCTTTGACTTAAATGAATAACCGTATTGCAATAAACATGATCCAATCATATTCATGCTTAATGCAAACACCAAATAACATTTATTTTAGGTTCACCACTAATCCCGAAAATATAGGGAGTGTGTGATGATGATCATATCAATTTTGGAAGTACTTCCAACACACATGTCACTTCACCCTTAACTAGTCTATGTTCATTCTGCAACTCCCGTTTCGAATTACTAATCTTAGCAACTGAACTAGTATCAAATACTGAGGGGTTGCTATAAACACTAGTAAAGTACACATCAATAACATGTATATCAAATATACCTTTGTTCACTTTGCCATCCTTCTTATCCGCCAAATACTTGGGGCGGTTCTGCTTCCAATGACCAGTCCCTTTGCAGTAGAAGCACTTAGTCTCAGACTTAGGTCTAGACTTGGGCTTCTTCACTTGAGCAGCAACTTGCTTGCCGTTCTTCTTGAAGTTTCCCTTCTTCCCTTTTCCCTTTTCTTGAAACTAGTGGTCTTGTCAACCATCAACACTTGATGTATTTCTTGATTTCTACCTTCGTCGATTTATGCATCATGAAGAGCTTGGGAATCGTTTCCGTTAACCCTTGCATATTATAGTTCATCACGAAGTTCTCGTAACTTGGTGATAGTGACTAGAGAACTCTGTCAATCACTATCTTATCTGGAAGATTAACTCCCACTTGATTCAAGTGATTGTAGTACTCAGACATTCTAAGCACATGCTCACTAGCTGAGCTATTCTCCTCCATCTTGCAGGCAAAGTACTTGTCAGAGGTCTCATACCTCTCGACTCGGGCATGAGTCTAAAATACCAATTTCAGCTCTTGGAACATCTTATATGCTCTGTGGTGTTCAAAACATTTTTGAAGTCTCGGTTCTAAGCCGTAAATCATGGTGCACTAGACTATCAAGTAGTCATCATACCGAGCTTTGCCAAACGTTCATAATATCTGCATATGCTCCAGCAATAGGTCCGTCACCTAGCGGTGCATTAAGGACATAATTCTTCTGTGCGGCAATGAGGATAATCCTTAGATCACAGATCCAATCCGCATCATTGGTACTAACACCATCCAATTTATTTTTCTCTGGGAACATATCAAAAATAAATGGGGAAGCCATGTGTGAGCTATTGATCTACAACATAGATATGCAAATACTATCAGGACTAAGTTCATGATAAATTTAAGTTCAATTAATCATATTACTTAAGAACTCCCACTTAGATAGACATCCCTCTAGTCATCTAAATGATCACGTGATCCAAATCAACTAAGCCATGTCCGATCATCACATGAGATGGAGTAGTTTTCAATGGTGAACATCGTTATGTTGATCATATCTACTATATGATTCACGCTCGACCTTTTGGTCTCCAGTGTTCCAAGGCCATATCTGCATATGCTAGGCTCATCAAGTTTAACCCGAGTATTCTGCGTGTGCAAGTATTCTGTGTGTGCAAAACTGTCTTACACCCGTTGTAGATGAACTTTGAGCTTATCACACCCAATCATCACGTGGTGTCTCGGCATGACGAACTTTGGCAATGGTGCATACTCAGGGAGAACACTTTTACCTTGAAATTTAGTGAGAGATCATCTTATAATGCTACCGTCAAACAAAGCAAAATAAGATGCATAAAAGGATAAACATCACATGCAATCAAAATATGTGACATGATATGGCCATGCTCATCTTGTGCCTTTGATCTCCATCTCTAAAGTATTGTCATGATCTCTATCGTCACCGGCATGACACCATGATCTTCATCATCTTGATCTCTATCAATGTGTCATCATATGGTCATTGAGGGAGTCCTGGATTAGGGGGTCTCCGGACAGCCGGGCTATATCCTTTGGCCGGACTGTTGGACTATGAAGAAACAAGATTGAAGACTTCGTCCTGTGTCCGGATGAGACTCTACTTGGCGTGGAAGACAAGCTAGGCAATACGGATATGGATATCTCCTCCTTTGTAACCGACCTTGTGTAACCCTAGCCCCCTCCGGTGTCTATATAAACCGGAGGGTTTTAGTCCGTAGGACAACATACAATCATACCATAGGCTAGCTTCTAGGGTTTAGCCTCTCTGATCTCGTGGTAGATCAACTCTTGTACTACTCATATTATCAAGAATAATCAAGCAGGACGTAGGGTTTTACCTCCATCAAGAGGGCCTGAACCTGGGTAAAACATCGTGTCCCCTGCCTCCTGTTACCATCCGCCTCAGACACACAGTTCGGGACCCCCTACCCGAGATCCGCCGGTTTTGACACCGACATTGGTGCTTTCATTGAGAGTTCCTCTGTGTCATCGCCGTTAGGCTTGATGGCTCCTACGATCATCGATAACGATGCAGTCCAGGGTGAGACTTTTCTCCCCGGACAGATCTTTTCTCCCCACACGGTCACGATGAGTATGATTTAGCTCTACCATCAGACAGTGCTCAGGAGATCACACCCGCAATCGCTCCGACCCTCAATTCGGAACCAGTTGCGCCATCCATGGACGGGTGGATAGACCCCGCCACGGAGGGCGCACTTTCATCGGCGATCAAGCCGAGTATCGACCTTACCCTTCACGAGAGTCGTGACGCCGAACTCCCGGATTCCTCCCCGGCCACGGACTCCGAACCGCCCGCGCCCATGCCTATCGAATCCGATTGGGCGCCGATCATGGAGTTTACTTCCGCGGATATTTTTCAGCACTCGCCCTTCGGCGACATACTGAACTCATTAAGGTCTCTCTCCTTGTCAGGAGAATCATGGCCGAACTATGCCCGGCAGGATTGGGATGCGGATGACGAAGAAATTCGTCGCCCACCCACCACCCACTTACTAGCCACTGTCGACGACTTAACCGACATGCTCGACTTCGACTCCGAAGACATCGACGGTATGGATGACGATGCGGGAGACAAAGAGGAACCACTGCCCACAGGGCACTGGACAGCCACCTCATCATACGATATATACATGGTGGACACACCCAAAGAAGGCAATGGCGACGAGACAGCGGAGGATGACCCCTCCAAGAAGCAACCCAAGCACCACGTCAGCGGCGCCGCTCTAAGTCTCGCCAAAGCAAAAGCGGTGACACCGGCACAGGAGATAATACCACTCCGAATAGTGCCGAAGACGACAACAATTCCCTCCAGCAAGATTTAGGGCAGGAGGATGGAGAAGCCAGCCCTCCCGAGAGAGCGGCAGATGGAGAGACGGAGGATGATAATTACATGCCTCCCTCCGAAGACGAGGCAAGCCTCAACGATCACAAATTCATCGTGCCTGAGGATCCCATCGGACAAGAGCGCTTCAAGCGTCGGCTTATGGCCACGGCAAATAGCCTTAAGAAAAAGCAACAACAGCTTCAAGCTGATCAAGATTTGCTAGCCGACAGATGGACTGAAGTCCTTGCGGCCGAGGAATATAAACTCGAACGCCCCTCCAAGAGTTACCCAAAGCGTAGGTTGCTACCCCGACTGGAGGAGGAAGCACTCAAGCCTACATCTCCAGCGTATGACGTGGCTGATCGGCCACCTCGTGGCCGCGACAGAGAGGCACTTCAGCCAAAAGCTCAGCCCGCACTCCGACGCCATTCAAATAAAAATGTCAAGGCATGGGGAAATACGCTAGACCTGCGAGACGTATTGGAGGACAAAGCAAAACATGCAAGATCAATCTATGGATCACGAGGGCGCGCCACTATGCAAGACGATAACCGTCACGCCGGATATAGTAAAAGTAAATCCCGCCGGGCTGAACACAGCGGGCAAGACTCATTCGAGTTGCGTCGCGATATAGCCCAGTACAGAGGCGCCGCACACCCCCTATGCTTCATAGATGAAGTAATAGATCACCAAATCCCAGAGGGTTTCAAACCCGTAAATATCAAATCATACGACAGCACAACAGATCCTGCGGTATGGATCAGGGATTTCCTCCTGCACATCCATATGGCCCGCGGTGATGATCTACACGCCATCAAATACATCCCACTCAAGCTCAAAGGGCCAGCTCGACATTGGCTCAACAGCCTGCCAGCAGAGTCCATCGGCTGTTGGGAAGATCTGGAAGCCGCATTCCTCGACAACTTCCAGGGCACTTATGTACGACCGCCAGATGCCGATGACTTGAGCCACATAATCCAGCAGCTAGAGGAACCGGCCAGGCAATTTTGGACACGGTTCCTAACAAAGAAAAATCAAATCATCGACTGTCCGGATGCAGAGGCCCTAGCAGCTTTTAAGCACAACATCCGCGACGAGTGGGTAGCCCGGCACCTTGGCCAGGAAAAGCCGAAATCTATGGCAGCCCTCACGACACTCATGACCCGCTTCTGCGCGGGAGAAGACAGCTGGCTGGCTCGCAGCAATAACATATCAAAGAACCATGGTACTTCGGGTACCAAGGATGGCAATGGTAGGTCACGTCGCAACAAACATAAGCGCCGCATTAACAGCGACAATACCGAGGATACGGCAGTAAATACCGGATTCAAAGGCTCTAAACCCGGTCAGCGGAAAAATCCATTCAAAAGAAGCACTCCGGGCCCATCCAGTTTGGACCGTATACTCGACTGCTCGTGTCAAATACACGGCACCCCCGACAAGCCAGCCAACCACACTGAGGGAGTCCTGGATTAGGGGGTGTTGAAATAGCCGAACTATACCTTCAAGCTGGACTCCTGGACTATGAAGATACAAGATTGAAGACTCTGTCCCGTGTCTGGAAGGGACTTTCCTTGGCGTGGAAGGAAAGCTTGGCGATACGGATGTTCAGATCTCCTACCATTGTAACCGACTCTATGTAACCCTAACCCTATCCGGTGTCTATATAAACCAGGGGGTTTTAGTCCGTAGGACAACATACACATCAACAATCATACCATAGGCTAGCTTCTAGGGTTTAGCCTCTCTGATCTCGTGGTAGATCAACTCTTGTAATACCTGTCGTAGTTCTAACTCTGACAGTGATGTAGGGGGGGTATGTATGGAGAGGCTAGATCTCAGCTATTCAGAAGTTGTAAACACACCAAGATGTACGAGTTCAGGCCCTTCGCGGAGGAAGTAACAGCCCTACGTCTCGGTGCCCGGAGGCGGTCGACTGGATTACTGGCGTGTGAATAACAGGGGTGCGAACCCTTCATACTGAGGAGGGGGGTGGCTTATATAGAGTTCGCCGACCCCCTCCTGCCCTCAGTAGTGCAGGGTTTAAGGTACATTTAAGGTCGGGCGTTACTGGTAACGCCCCTAAGAAAGTGCTATAATGACCATAAAGACTACTTAACAGCTGACCGTTTGCCTGCGGAGTGACTATAGGTCTCCTGGCGGTCGAGTGGTTGGCTTCAGGGTCGAGTGATAGCTTTCTGGTCGAGTGTCTTGAATCCGTCGAGTGGGATAGCTTCAAGTCGATTGAAAGGTGACTTCTCCTAGGGATGTCCTAGGGTAGGGCTCCTTGGACAGGTCCGTGCCCCTACCCTAGGTACATGGCTTCATCATTAGCCCCCGAATGGATCGAGGTTAGAGTGGGGAAAGAGTTGGAGATCTTTCCGACTGGTTCTTTGGGCTACGTGAGCGCCTCGTTTTGGGTCAATCGTCACGGATGACGTTGCCAACCTTTTTCAGTCGCCTTGATCCATTCCAGGCCTTTCGTCGAGTGAATTTCTTTATTTGTGACATACCAAGCGTCGGTGCGGGCGGGGTCTTCCGTTTTGACAAGTTTTTCTGCAGCCCGCGGATGTCGTGGGATTTTGGATTTTGGGAAGCGCGCGGGGCGGGAGCGGCCGCAGTAATCGGAAGCGATAAAGCGGAAGCTCCTCGATCCCCGCGTCGCCTTTTTCGCCACGTACTGCGCGCGCGTCCGCTGCGGGATTTGACTGGATAGTTTGGGCCTACCAGTCAGCCACTCGGGAGCGGCCTCTTATAAATCGCCGGCTCGGGGTTTCCAAGCAGTGCGCTCTCTTCTCCTCCTTTATTCTTCCTCTCTCCCTTCGCAAGTCCTTCCGCCACCTCCGTTCTCGCCCCCGCGCAGTAGGCCCGTGCGAGACTTTGCCGGCGACGATGACGAAGGGCAAGACCTCCGCTCTGGAGCGCGTGAAGAAGGCGGCGGCGCAGGGGAAGGGGAAAAGATCTGCTCGGGGCGGATCCTCCTCAAGGTCCGCTCTGCCCAAGGGCTGGATCCAGGGCGATTGGATGCCATCAGTGATTCGGCAAGAGGATCTCGACGACATGGTCGAGGGGGGAGTCATTCCCCACGAGGCTGCGCATCTTCCGGGGAGAGAGATTGAACCTCAACCCCGCGATGGTGAGTGCGTGCTCCTAGCCACCCACATCGACCGAGGGTTTTCTCTACCGCCCCATCCTTTTTTCCGAAGCTTCTTGAACTTCTTCGGAGCGCAGCTCCACCACTTTACTCCCAACTCCATTGTATACCTTGCCTCTTTCATTTCCATGTGTGAGGCTTTCTTGGGTTGCCGCCCCCATTGGGGACTTTTCAAGAACATCTTTACCTGCCGTTCTCAATCGGTCAAGAAGGCCAAGTCGAGTGACGAGAGGACGCAGGTGATCCAGCTGTGCGGGGGCCTGGCGATCCAGACGAGGGGGAAGAGCTGTTTTCCATCCATTACTTTCCCGGAGTCGGTCCGTGGCTGGTAGGCGACCTGGTTCTACTGTCAGGACCAGGCGACCCCATGACAGTCGACTGGTCTCCCCCCTTTCTCACTCGACCGAGCCGAAAAACCTGCTTCTCTGAAAGTGACGCCGGAGGAAAGGGCCCAAGTCAAAGTGCTGGCCGGTCGAGTGGTTGAGCTTGTCCGTGAGGGCGTGACGGGCATGGATTTGCTGGAGGTCTTCCTCCGGAGGAGCATCCAACCGCTCCAGGCTCGTGACCATCCGATGTGGCTGTACTCGGGTCTTGACGACACCACTCGGATCCACCCAGAGGAGGTCACTGATGAGATGCTAGAGGGGTGGCTGTCGAGCATCACAGGAAACAAGGACAACCCCCGAGGAGCCAGGAGGGTAATTCCACTCGACAACTCATACGACGTGGACCAGGTATGTCTCTATGCTCCCGACTGAGATCTTGTTTTTCTTCATTGGTCTTCTTTGAGTTGGTCGATTGACCTTTGTCTTGCCTGTTGTTTTTCAGGCGACTACTGAGATGTACTCGACGCCCAATGGGGCACAGGGGCCAATTGAGGAAGGGGAGGCGAGCGGAGGTGAGAGCGGGGACGATCAAGGCGAGTGGGAGTCCGACGGTGAAGGAGAGGGAGGCGACGACGTCGACTCCAGCGAAGAGGAGGAGGAGGAGGTTGAACCCCCCCGCCCGGAGGGGCGATCCAAGCTCACACACGATCCAGCGCGGGAGCGTGGCAGTGCGACTGCCCCTGTTGGGCAGTCGTCGAAACGCCCTCGGACCTCTTCTCCTACGCCGACTGGAAAGGCTCCCAAGCACCCGCGCGCAGCGCCGTCCAAGCCGTCCAAGGCTCTGCCCAAGATGAAGATGGCCGTCCCCACCATTTCTGGGTAATAATAAAACTTGCTTTCCTTTGTCGACCGTGGACGGATCCTTGGTCGATTCATTGAGCCAACTGAATGACTTTCAAGATTTGCAGCGGTGCTACTTCTGAGGTCTCCGCCAAGGACGATGACCAAGAGATGGAGGATGCTGTTACCTCCAACCCTGGTACGATTACTGACGTTCCGCTTTGAGTCGACTAAACATTTATTGCAACTCTGGTCGATTGAATGTTTTCCTTGTAGCTCCTCCTCATGTTGTCAACCTCCCGGATGACGACGACGACGAACCGCTGAGAATGAGGAGGAACAAGAGGTCGACGGCTGACAAGACCCCCCAACCTGCTCCGGCGTTTGAGGCCATGGCTCGGGATGGTGGTGACACCACTCGGGCTTCTGTGACTTTCGCCATTCCTCTGACGAGCGTGCGGCCTTCGGCGTCGACTGCGGATCCACCTTCGCTTTTTGCTGCGTACCCCGTCCCTGAGGACCAAGCTGCTGCTGCAAAGGAGGCTATACGCCAGGCGGGGATCATGATGGAGCAAGTGAAGATGGCTCGGGAGGCCAGCCAAGCAGCCTATGACGCGAGTTCGGCTCTTCAGAGCAACGTCCAGGTCAGTCGACTCAACACTTGGTCTGTTATGATATGCTGTTTGAAGAGTCTCTTTTCCGAAGATCTTTTGTATCTGTATCTGTACACCCACTGGGTGTGTCAGCCAATTCTTGGACGAGTGGGGGCACGCTAAGTGCACCCACTGGGTGTAGTCCCCGAGACTACGGTGGACTGCTGGTAGTCGACTGTAGTCTTTACATTGTGTTGCTGTAGCTGTGTTTCTTCATTCGGTCTGGTCGGGCCATGTCGAATGGAACGGTATCCGGTCGACTGCGGGCAGTCGACTTCTCTCTCTCTCTCTCTTTGGTCGAACCAGTGGGGGCACGCTGAGTGCACCCACTGGGTGTAGTCCCCGAGACTACTGTCGAATGTTTTTGATTCGGCTGTGGTCTTAGAAATGTCGTCATTGTCTCTTAGTTACTCGGAAGCAACTTATCTTGGACGTCTATCGAATGATTTTTCTTTTACAGAAATCCTGCAAACTTGTAGCTCGCTATACTGAGTTGGAGAAGCAGAAGATTCAACTGAACCTTGATCTGGAGCTGGCCAGAACAGAGCTGCAGAAGGTCAGAGACGGTGCCGCAGGTAAGACGACTTTGTCGACTGGTTAGTTTTTAGGCTTGAGTACCCTTCTGCTATTTCCGAGTCAATCATCACTTCTTTTCAGAAAAACTGAGCGAAGCTCTTGCGAAGAGGGATCAGGACTTGGCTGCTGCCCGTAAGGAGGCTGACGACAAGACCGCTCTGGCCGAACAGAAGCTGGCTTCGGTCGGCTAATTGGAAGAAGGGAATGCCAAGCTGAAGACCGCTCTGAATGAAGCCAACCGGGAGTGTACACGTTGGAAGAAGGAGAACCTCACCCTGAGCGAGAAGATGGAAGGCATCGCTCGCAGGAGGGACGACCTGGAGAGCTACTTGAGGAGCCTCGCCAAGAAGTTGTACATCAAGCTTGAAGGTGCACACTCAGTTCCGACTGGTTTTTTTTTGTGTCGACTCAGTCTATGAAAATTGATTTATCCTTGGATCGTGTATGCAGAGATTTGCCAGAACTTTGAAGAGGAGACTGGGCGTATCGAAACAGGTTTGGATCCAATCAACTCCCCCATGAAGGATAAAGCTGCCATGAATCTGCTCCGACTGGAATCTCGCATTGACGGCGTTGTGGACTACTTGGCTCGACTAAAGGTTGCCATGTCACGGATCGACCCGGCACTTTGGCCAGAGGCTACACTCCAAAACGATCTCGAGTCTCTGATGACTCGACTTAACGGAATCCCTGACCGAGTGCAGGAGTGGAAGAAGTCTTCTGCTCAGTGTGGCGCTGATGTGGCTCTGTCTCTGGTCCGCGTCCATTGCAAGGAGGCGCGAGAAGAGAAGCTGGCCGCCATCCAAGTTACCAATACCAGGAAGCACAACTTTCAAGATTTCATGGAGACTTTCATCGCTGCTGCCACCCGTATTGCAGACGGGATCGACTTGGACGAGTTCGTCGCCCCTTCCAGTCCTCCACCTAAGGAGTGAAAAACCTTTAAGCTCCACTTTTAAATTTGCCTCGGAATGCCGAGTGGATTTTGTAACCGTTAAACTCCGTCGAGCTGAGGGCTCGATTACTTTGGCCTGAGGTCTGGGACCTTTAGGTCTTATCTGAATTGGATTTATCATTGAATATCTTCATGGATGATCCGCCGAGTGGAACTCGATCTTCACTCGAAATAACTTTTGTATTTGTGGTGCAGCTCCGAAGGAGAAGGTAGCAGTCGATTTGCACCTCGTCGTCCTTGTGGATTGGGTTGTGTCTTGTACTTAGGCGAGCACTGGGCTACAGCTAAGCCTCCGAGTGAGAGGTTTGCTCTCCACTCGGTAGGATTTTTAAACACTTAGGCGAGCGTTGGGCTGTAGCTAAGCCCCCGAGTGGGAGGTTTGCTCTCCACTCGGTAGGATTTTTAAACACTTAGGCGAGCACTGGGCTGCAGCTAAGCCTCCGAGTGGGAGGTTTGCTCTCCACTCGGTAGGATTTTTAAACACTTAGGCGAGCGCTGGGCTGCAGCTAAGCCCCCGAGTGGGAGGTTTGCTCTCCACTCGGTAGGATTTTTAAACACTTAGGCGAGCGCTGGGCTGCAGCTAAGCCCCCGAGTGGGAGGTTTACTCTCCACTCCGTAGGATTTTTAAACACTTAGGCGAGCGCTGGGCTGCAGCTAAGCCCCCGAGTGGGAGGTTTGCTCTCCACTCGGTGGGATTTTTAAACACTTAGGCGAGCGCTGGGCTGCAGCTAAGCCCCCGAGTGGGAGGTTTGCTCTCCACTCGGTAGGATTTTTGAACACTTAGGCGAGCGCCTGACTGCAGCTAAGACTCTAAGTGAGAGAACTTAGGCGAGTACTGGACTGTAGCTAAGCCCCCGAACGGGAGGATTGCTCTCCACTCGGTAGGATTTTTTCAAACTTAGGCGAGTGCCTGACTGCAACTAAGTCTCTAAGTGAGAGAACTTAGGCGAGTACTGGACTGCAGCTAAGCCCCCGAGTGGGGAGGATTGCTCTCCACTCGGTACGATTTTTTCAAACTTAGGCGAGTGCCTGACTGCAGCTAAGTCTCTAAGTGGGAGAACTTAGGCGAGTGCTGGACTGCAGCTAAGCCCCCGAGTGGGAGTCTGGCTCTCCACTCGGTAGGATTTTTCGAACTTAGGCGAAACAAATTCGTAGCTAAGTCACCCACTGAGGGATTTCGCACGCAAACAAAGTGACAGCAATTATTGGAACACTCTTGTCTTTGATAAAAATGAACTGCGGGAAATTTTTTCTTATTACATCTCGTCCAAGGGAGAACTCAAGTGTAAAAGGGGCGGAGTAGTTCCGCATTCCAAGCTCGTGGCTCGTTGATCTGGCGATCAACATTGTTGAGGTGATACGCTCCATTGTGGAGGACTCTGGTGATGATGAAGGGGCCTTCCCAAGTAGGAGCAAGCTTGTGTGGTTTCTGCTGATCCACTCGGAGGACCAAATCCCCTTCTTGGAAGGCTCGACTCTTGACATTCCTGGCGTGGAATCGATGCAAGTCTTGCTGATAAATGGTCGATCTGATCATGGCCATCTCTCTTTCTTCTTCTAGGAAGTCGACTGCGTCTTGCCGGGCTTGTTCTGCTTCATCTTCGGTATAAAGTTCGACTCGGGGTGCGTTGTGGAGAAGATCACTTGGCAGAACTGCTTCAGCTCCATAAACCAGAAAGAATGGAGTTCTTCCAGTCGACCGGTTCGGGGTGGTCCTCAATCCCCACAGAACTGACGGAAGCTCGTCGACCCAAGCACCTGCCGCGTGCTTGAGATCACGCATCAGTCGAGGTTTTAGTCCTTTGAGAATCAGACCATTTGCTCTTTCAGCTTGCCCATTCGACTGGGGATGGGCGACCGATGCATAGTTGACTCAAGTGCCTTGAGAGGCGCAAAAAGCTCTGAACTTGTCTGAATCGAAGTTTGACCCATTGTCAGTGATGATGCTATGCGGGACTCCATATCTGAATGTTAGCCCTCTGACGAAACTGATAGCAGTGCAAGCATCAAGATTCTTGATAGGCTTAGCTTCAATCCATTTGGTAAACTTGTCGACTGCCACAAGCACATGAGTGAAACCACTTCTGCCTGTTCTCAGTGGGCCAACCATGTCTAGTCCCCAGACAGCAAATGGCCAGACGAGTGGAATGGTCTTCAGGGCTGATGCAGGCTTGTGTGACATGTTGGAGTAGAACTGGCACCCTCCACACTTGTCGACTATTTCTTTTGCCATCTCATTTGCTCTAGGCCAGAAAAATCCCGCTCGGTATGCTTTAGCCACAATGGTCCGAGAGGACGCATGGTGACCACAGGTCCCCGAGTGGATATCATCGAGGATTATCTGACCCTCTTCTGGTGTTATGCACTTCTGACCGATTCCAGTCGCGCTTTCTCTATACAACTGTCCCTTTATGACTGTGAAGGCCTTGGATCGGCGGACGATCTGTCGAGCCTCTTCCTTGTCCTCCGGGAGTTCTTTCCTTAGGATATACGCGATGTACGGTATCGTCCAGTCGGGAGTGATTGCCAAGGCTTCCATGATTAGGTCGACCACAGCAGGAAGTTCGACTTCAGTCGGATCTGTGGCACTTTTCGGTTGTGGGGCTTCTTCTGTGAAAGGATCCTCCTGGACTGACGGCGAGCGGATGTGCTCCAAAAACACATTGCTGGGAATGGCTTCTCTCTTGGAGCCTATCTTTGCCAGATCATCAGCTGCTTGATTTTTCAGTCGGGGGATGTGATGAAGCTCTAACCCCTCGAATTTCTTTTCTAGCTTTCTTACTGCGTTGCAGTAGCCAGTCATAGCTGGGCTTCTGACGTCCCACTCCTTCATCACCTGATTAACCACCAAATCTGAGTCGCCGTAGACCATGAGGCGCCGGACGCTGAGTGAAATGGCCATGCGCAACCCATATAAGAGTGCTTCATATTCTGCTTCATTATTGGAGGAATCGAAGTGGATCTGGAGAACATATCTGAGCTTATCTCCTCGGGGGGAGACGAATACTACCCCAGTGCCGGAACCATTCAGCATCTTAGATCCATCGAAGAACATGGTCCAGTGCTCCGAGTGAACTTGAGTCGGAAGCTGCTGTTCAATCCACTCAACGACGAAATCTGCAATTGCTTGGGACTTGATAGCCTTCTTTGCTTCAAACTTGATATCTAGGGGGAGGAGTTCAATCGCCCACTTAGCCACTCGACCAGTTGCATCTCTGTTGTGCAAGATCTCTGACAGTGGAGCGTCGCTGACGACTGTAATGGAATGGTCAGAGAAGTAGTGTGCAACCTTCTTCATGGTCATGTAGATCCCATATACAAGCTTCTGGTAATGGGGATATCTTTGCTTCGAAGGGGTCAAGACTTCAGACACATAATATACTGGGCGCTGAACTCTGAAGGCCTTTCCTTCTTCTTCCGGCTCGACCGTGAGTACTGTACTGACAACTTGTCTCATGGCCGCAATGTACAGCTGCAGAGGCTCTTTACTGATTGGGGCAGCAAGCACCGGCTGGGTGGAAAGCAGAGCTTTGAGCTCTGCAAACGCTGCGTCAGCTTCTGGAGTCCACTCGAACTTGTCAGACTTCTTCATCAGTCGGTAAAGAGGCAACGCCTTTTCACCGAGACGAGAAATGAATCGACTTAGAGCAGCCAAGCAACCTGTAAGCTTTTGGACATCATGCACACGCACAGGACGCTTCATCCGGAGTATGGTACCATTTTTTCAGGATTGGCATCGATCCCCCGTTCGGAAACGAGAAAACCGAGTAACTTTCCACCTGGAACTCCGAATGTGCACTTTGATGGATTGAGCTTGATATCGTACCTCCTGAGGTTGGCAAAGGTTTCAGCAAGGTCAGTCCGCACGTCGGAACCTTTGCGTGACTTGACCACTATATCATCCATGTACGCCTCCACATTCCGACTGATTTGAGTGAGTAAACACTTCTGAATCATTCTCATGAACATGGCTCCGGCGTTCTTGAGGCCGAACGGCATGGTGACATAACAGAAGCATCCGAATGGAGTGATGAAAGCTGTTTTGATCTCGTCGGGTCCATACAGACGGATCTGATGGTACCCGGAATAGGCATCTAGAAAAGACAATCTCTCGCACCCCGCAGTCGAGTCGACTATTTGGTCGATGCGAGGGAGAGGGAAATGATCTTTCGGGCAGGCCCGGTTGATATGTTTGAAATCAATGCACATGCGAAGTGACTTGTCCTTCTTGGGGACCATGACGACATTGGCGAGCCACTCGGAGTGGTAAATCTCTCGGATGAACTCTGCTGCTAAGAGCCGAGCCACCTCCTCGCCAATGGCTTTCCTCTACTGGACGGCGGACCGTCGAAGATGTTCTTTCACAGGCTTGAACTTCGGGTCGACTCATAGACGGTGCTCAGCCAGCCCCTGGGAACTCCAGGCATGTTAGAAGGCTTCCATGCGAAGACGTCCCAGTTCTCACGGAGGAACTGGATGAGCGCTTCTTCCTATTTGGAGTCGAGCGTCGTCGAGATGTGAGTCGGAGCAGCATCGGGGTCGGTCGGGTGAATGTGAGCTAGCTTAGTTTCACCGGACGACTGAAAAGTAGATTCTGAAGCAGGCTTCTTGGCTCGTAGTAATTCACTCGGATCAGCATTCTTCTGGTACTCTTGTAGCTCAACAACTGCCATCTGAGCGTCAGCAATCTTCGATCCTTTCTGAAAACACTCTTCTGCTTTCCTCCGATTGACGGTAATGGTGATCACACCTCTGGGGCCGGGTATCTTCAACTTGAGATACACGTAGCATGGTCGAGCCATGAAGCGTGCATAAGCTGGCCGGCCCAGAATAGCATGATAAGCACTTTGGAAGTCCACAACCTCAAATGTCAACTTTTCCCTGCGGTAATTCTTTGAATCACCGAAAACCACGTCGAGAGCAATCTGGCCGAGTGACTCGGCTTTCCTTCTAGGAATGGCTCCATGGAAGCTCATGTTGCTGGCACTGAGCCTAGACATCGGAATGCCCATCCCTTTCAATGTTTCAGCATACAATATGTTCAGGCCACTGCCACCATCCATCAGGACTTTGGTCAGTCGAGTGCCTTCGACAACTGGGTCGACCACCAAAGCTTGCCTCCCAGGGGTGGCAATGTGCGTAGGGTGATCGGATTGGTCGAATGTGATGGCAGTCTGAGACCACTTCAGATAACTGGGTGTCGCCGGAGCAACCATATTCACCTCACGGTTAATGACTTTCAGTCGACTTTTGCTTTCGACATCAGCAAAAATCATCAGGGTGGAATTGATTTGGGGGTATCCATCGTCACTGTCTTCCTTGTCCTCAACTCTGTCCGACTCTTTTTCCTTGTCCTTGGACTGCTTGCCTTGAAACTGCAGGATTAGGAGCCGGCACTGTCGAGTGGTATGTTTTGGGTAAATAAAATTACCCTCTTCATCTTTCTTGGTGTGGATGTGACATGGCAGATCCAAAACATCATTCCCATCCTGATCCTTGACTTTCTTGGGCTTCCAGAGGCCCTTGGGTTTTCCCTTGATGTTTCCCTGGGCCACGGCCAGGGCCTCCCCAGGGGCGGCCGGTTCGGCCTTCCGCTTTTGCTTCCGACTGGAGTTCCCTCCGGTTTCTTGGGCGACTGCCTTGTGTTTGCCACTCCGGAGTCGATCTTCATCTTCACCATTAGCGTATTTGGTGGCAATCTCCATCATCCGATTCAGAGACATCTCTCCGGTTCGACCGAACTTCAGATTCAATTCTCTGTATTTAATGCCTTCCTTGAAGGCACAAACTGCTTGATGGTCTGGCACATTCTCAACCGTGTGATGCAGTGTGATCCACCTATGGATGTAATCCCTCAGAGTTTCATTCGGTTTCTGCACGCAGGACCGCAATTCTGTAAGGCCTACAGGTCGCTTGCATGTTCCCTCAAAGGTGGTGACAAACACTCGGGAGAGGTCCTCCCACGTGTAGATGCTGCTGGGTGCCAACTGATTTAGCCACGCCCTGGCTGAGCCCTCTAACATGAGAGGCAAATGCTTCATGGCCACCTCATCATTGCCACCGCCAATCTGTACAGCCACTCGGTAATCTTTGAGCCAAGTGTCAGGCTTAGACTCACCGGTGAACTTGCTGACTCCAGTTGCCAACCGAAAGTTGGGAGGAATCACCACGGCCCTGATGGCTCGACTGAAACACTCTGGCCCTAAAACACGTATTCTGCTGCTGGCGGGCGCATCTCTGTTCTGGCCTTCCCGATGAGCCCTCTTCCTGTCAACCAAGCCTTGAACGAGGACAGATCTTGCGTCAAAGCCTGGGTCCCTGGGGTCGACTGGAATCCTCTGCCCAACTCTATGAGGGCGCCTGTCATCTTGATGTCGAGGCGCATATGACCCACTCCTCGGGGGAGGGGTTGGCACTCGACGTCGATCATCACGATCGGATCGGTGATCATACTGCTCATTCCTTCTGTACTGATCATGCTGGTCGCCACGTCCCTCACGCCTCGGGGGCGACCGCGGGCTGTGAGCCGACTGGACTGTATCTGTTGCAACGGATCGACTGTGGATCCTATTCTGCGACTGAGAAACAGCGGAATTCTGGTTTCCCGCCGCCCGGAGCAACGCTCTGATCTGTAACAAGCCCCTGCCAGCCTCCGACTGGGAGGGCTGAATCGATTCTGCTATACGGGCCGCGGCGGCTAAATTCTGAACTGGGGTTCGGTATACCTGCGTCGGCGGGAAGAGCTGGCGTCGACTAGACTCGGGAGCCCGCTGACGCGCTTGCTCATCGAGTGCTCGCTGGAGATTCTCCAGTCGAGTGCGCTCGGCCAAGTTAGCCAAGCGCGCGTCCTCCAAGGCCCGGGCCTCGGGGGTCTCTCCGACAATAGGAGTGCGGAGCGCGTCCATGTTCCAGCGGCGAAGCTCCTCTCGCTGTAATGACGTGAGAGGTTCGGGGAGATACTCATCGTGGGGATGCGACGGGTCGCCCCCACCCGCTCCTCCATCGGTGCAAGGGAAACCGGGAGGACTGTGCGTTCCATCGACCGCCAGAACCTCAGGCGCTGGGTCGCTGCTGTCGCACTCGGACGCGGTCTCCGCGGAGCCAGTCGATAGGTCGAACAGGCCGCAGAGGGATTCGTCGAGCTCGATTGCCGTGACCTGTGGGGCGGCCGACTGGCGAGCCGCGGCATGCCTCGCCCACCTCTGGAGTCTCGACCGACCGGCGCGCTTGCGCCGGTGGGAGACAGAACGGGGAGATGACACGGGGGCCGACCGATACTGGGTCGACGGCTGCCGCAGGAGGACGCCACGAACGCATGCGCGGAAGTGCGTCGCACCGCGGACGGGGAGCGCGTCGACGTCGAGTGGTGCCTCCTGAAGCCAGGCGGAGTCATCGGCGATGAACGTGAGCGCGCTGAGGCGGATCTCGCGGCCCTCCACCAAAACTCCGCACGAAACCATGATCAAAGGGATCGGAAAAATCGCAACTTCTCCAATCGGGCGCTAAGATTCCTGCCCCATGGTGGGCGCCAACTGTCGTAGTTCTAACTCTGACAGTGATGTAGGGGGGTATGTATGGAGAGGCTAGATCTCAGCTATTGGGAAGTTGTAAACACACCAAGATGTACGAGTTCAGGCCCTTCGCGGAGGAAGTAACAACCCTACGTCTCGGTGCCCGGAGGCGGTCGACTGGATTACTGGCGTGTGAATAACAGGGGTGTGAACCCTTCATACTGAGGAGGGGGGTGGCTTATATAGAGTTCGCCGGCCCCCTCCTGCCCTCAGTAGTGCAAGGTTTAAGGTACATTTAAGGTCGGGCGTTACTGGTAACGCCCCTAATAAAGTGCTATAATGACCATAAAGACTACTTAACAGCTGACCGTTTGCCTGCGGAGTGACTATAGGTCTCCTGGCGGTCGAGTGGTTGGCTTCAGGGTCGAGTGATAGCTTTCTGGTCGAGTGTCTTGAATCCGTCGAGTGGGATACCTTCAAGTCGATTGAAAGGTGACTTCTCCTAGGGATGTCCTAGGGTAGGGCTCCTTGGGCAGGTCTGTGCCCCTACCCTAGGTACATGGCTTCATCAATACCCATACTATCAATATTAGTCAAGCAGGACGTAGGGTTTTATCTCCATCGAGAGGGCCCAAACCTGGGTAAAACTTCGTGTCCCCTGCCTCCTGTTACCATCTGGCCTAGATGCACAGTTCGGGACCCCCTACCCGAGATCCGCCGGTTTTGACACCGACATTGGTGCTTTCATTGAGAGTTCCTCTGTGCCGTCGCCGTCAGGCCCGATGGCTCCTACGATCATCAATGGCGATGCGGTCCAGGGTGAGACCTTCCTCTGCGGACAGATCTTTGTCTTTGGCGGCTTTGCACTGCGGGCCGATTCACTTGGCCATCTAGAGCAGATCGAAAACTATGCCCCTGGCCGCCAGGTCAGATTCGGAAGTTTAAACTACACGTCCGACATCCGCGGGGACTTGATCTTCGACGGATTCAAACCACTGCCGAGCGCGCCGCACTGTCACAACGAGCATGATCTAGCTCTGCCGTCGAACAGTGCCCTGGAGGCCGCACCTGCATCGGCTCCGGCCCCTGGTTCGGAGCCGACCATGCTGATCGAGGATGGGCGGTTGGACGCCGCCTCGGGGGCTGCGATCCCAACGGCGGTTGAGCCGAACACCAGCCCCGTACTCTACAAGACTCGTGACTCCATAGAGCCGAATTCTTCTCCGGACTCCGAATCCTCCACGCCCCTGCCGAGCGAATCTGATTGGGCGCCGATCATGGAGTTCACGGTCGCGGACGTCTTTCAGCACTCGCCTTTCGGCGATATCCTAAAATCACTGAAGTCTCTCTCTTTGTCGGGAGAGCCCTGGCCGGACTACGGTCAGCGAGGTTGGGGCACGAACGATGAAGAAATTCAAAACCCACCCACCACCCACTTTGTAGCCACTGTCGACAACTTAACCGACATGCTCGACTTCGACTCCGAAGACATCGACGGTATGGACGCCGATGAAGGAGATGATGAAGAACCAGCGCCTACTAGGCCCTGGAAATCCACCTCGTCATATGACATATACATGGTGGACACCCCAAAAGAGGGAGAGGGCGATGAAACAGCGGAGGATGACCCCTCCAAGAAACAGCAAAAGCGCCGGCGTCAGCGGCGCCGCTCAAAATCCCGCCAACACAAAAACGGCGATTCCAGCACGGGAGATAATAATACCCCGGAAAGCGCCGAAGAACATCCCCCCGAGCAAGATTTAGCACAGGAGGATGGAGAAACCAGCCCTCATGAGAGAGCGGCCGACAGAGAGGTCGAGGACGATAATTGTATGCCTCCCTCCGAAGACGAGGAAGCCTCGACGACGATGAATTCGCCGTGCCGGAGGATCCTGTCGAACAAGAGCATTTTCAACGCAGGCTTATGGCCACAGCAAGAAGCCTCAAGAAAAAACAGAAGCAGCTTAAAGCTGATCAAGATCGGCTAGTCAATAGATGAACTGAAGTCCTCGCGGCCGAAGAGCATAAACCCGAACGCCCCTCCAAGTGCTACCTGAAGCGCAGATTGCTACCCTGATTAGAGGAGGAAGCACTCGACGCGGCCGACAGGCCACCTCGTGGCCACGACAGAGAGGCCTCATGGCCCTCCACCCAAGCCACACCCCGTACCAAGGCACAGGAATATGCGCTGGACTTATGAGACATGTTGGAGGACAAGACAAGGCAAACAAGATCGATCTATGGATCGCGTAGACACCCCACGGCTCGAGACGATAATCGTCACGCCGGCCAGAAATTCGGCAGGGCCGAACACAGTAGACAAAGCTCATTGGAGCTACGTCATGATATCGCCCAGTACAGAGGCGCCACACACCCATTGTGCTTCACAGACGAAATAATGGATGATCAAATCCCCGAGGGTTTCAAACCCGTAAACATCGAATCATATGATGGCTCAACAGATCCCGCGGTATGGATCGAGGATTATCTCCTTCATATCCACATGGCCCGCGGCGATGATTTCCACGCCATCAAATACCTCCCACTCAAGCTTAGAGGACCAGCTCGGCAGTGGCTTAACAGCCTGCCAACAGGGTCAATCAGCTGTTGGGAGGACCTGGAAGCCGCATTCCTCGACAATTTCCAGGGCACCTATGTGCGACCCCCAGACGCTGACGACCTAAGCCACGTAATTCAGCAGCCAGATGAACCGGCCAGGCAATTCTGGACACGGTTCCTAACAAAGAAAAATCAAATACTCGATTGTCCGGACGCAGAGGCCTTAGCAGCCTTCAAGCATAATATCCGTGACGAGTGGCTTGCCCGGCAACTAGGACAGGAGAAGCCGAAATCTATGGCAGCACTCACGGCACTCATGACCCGCTTTTGCGCGGGAGAGGATAGCTGGCTTGCTCGTAGCAACAATATGACCAAGAACCCTGGTAGTTCGGACATCAGGGACGATAGTGGCAGGTCGCGTCGCAACCAACAGAAGCGCCGCATCAACAGCGACAATGCTAAGGATACGGCAGTTAATGCCGGATTCAGAGGCTCTAAATCCGGTCAGTGGAAAAAATCATTCAAAACGAATCCTAGGGGCCCGTCCAGCTTGGACCGAATACTCGACCGCTTGTGCGAAATACACGGCACCCCCGAAAAGCCAGCCAATCACACCAACAGGGATTGCAGGGTGTTCAAGCAGGCAGGCAGATTAAGCGCTGACAATGAAGACAAGGGGTTGCATAGCGATGACGACGAGGAGCCCCGGTCCCCGAACAACAATGGACAGAAGGGTTTTCCCCGACAAGTGCGGACGGTGAACATGATATACGCCACCCACGTCCCCAAAAGGGAGCGGAAGCGCGCGTTAAGGGACGTATATGCGGTAGAGCCAGTCGCCCCAAAGTTCAACCCATGGTCCTCCTGCCCGATCACCTTTGATCGAAGAGACCATCCCACTAGCATCCGTCATGGCGGATTCGCCGCATTGGTTCTTGACCCAATTATTGACGGATTTCATCTCACTAGAGTCCTTATGGACGGCGGCAGTAGCCTGAACCTGCTTTACCAGGATACAGTGCCGAAAATGGGCATAGATCCCTCGAGGATTAAGCCCACCAAAACGACCTTTAAAGGTGTAATACCAGGTGTAGAGGCCAGCTGCACAGGCTCAGTCACACTTGAAGTGGTCTTCGGATCTCTGGATAATTTCCGAAGTGAGGAGTTAATCTTCGACATAGTCCCGTTCCGCAGTGGCTACCATGCACTGCTCGGGCGAACCGCATTTGCCAAGTTCAATGCGGTCCCGCACTACGCATACCTTAAGCTCAAGATGCCAGGCCCTCGAGGAGTAATTACGGTCACTGGAAACACTGAACGCTCCCTCCGAACGGAGGAGCACATGGCGGCCCTTGCAGCGGAAGCACAAAGCAGCCTCTCCAGGCAGTTCTCCAGTCCGGCCATTAAACGTCCGGACACAGTCAAGCGCGCCCAGAGTAACCTACAACAAGACCGCCTGGCACGTTCCGAGCAGGCGTAGCAATGCAACCCCAACCCCCGCAAAAAGGGAATGCCAGTACATCGCGTACATAACTACACCCTAGAAATACCATGGGCATAGGGAAGGGGCACCATCACGGCACGCCCAAAACACGGCTTAAACCGCAGCAGGGGCTGCCGACCTTTTTTATACTTTTCTCTTACTTCCAGGGCTCTACTCTTCGGAAGGCTTGTTCAGCAGTTCAATTGCCGCACAAACAATGCAAGGACCAGGGAAGCAGACAAGCCATGCCACATTACAGAAATCCCAGGTGGTCTCTATCACGAGCAGTATACCTATTTCGCATACTATCCCGCAGCTTGCCCTTGAAGCAAACATGTTAAATAGTCCAACTTTTCGTTTATCGCATCACTTGTATCGTTCTGCTTTGATCGCAGCTATTTCAGTGAACAATGCGTAGCTTTTGTCCATTTTTTGCATTACCCCTTTTTTTAATATATATATATATATATGTTCCTTAAATGACATGTTGCACCCGTACACTTTGGTACGGCCAAAATACGCCAGGGGCTTCAGTACCCCTCAACATGGTGTGAGAAGTCCGGACACTTTAACAAGTGCGGCACCCCGAACTTATAGCATTATATGCATCGGCTCCGAATCATGTCTTGGGTCAATAGTTGGGTTTGCCCGGCTCCTATGTTTTGGTGCCTTACGTTCCGCTATATCGGCTAAGGTAGCACTAGGAGAACCACTGCGATTGTGCCCCAGTTGAGCTGGGCCGAGCACCTCAGTGGAGAAAGCTAAAACTGACTGTCATGATGAAGCGAGAGTTGGTCGCTGTTCGAGAGGTTTTTTCGAGTCCCTAAAGACTTATGCCGCTTCGGGCGAGGAGCCGGCTCTGTCCGGCCAAGGCGTGGATAGCGCCCCGAAATCGGTCTTCCGAATACTAGGGGCTTCGCCGAAATTTAAAATTATAGAATTCTATGGCTAAGTGAGAGTGTTCACGCATTATAGTCCGATTGCCTCGTTCGTTGGGCTGAGCGCCTCCCTCGAAGGACCCAAATATGGGAAAAAGAGCGCCCAGGTTTATCCCCGAACACCCCGGCACTAGCGGCATGGGGGCAGAAGCCGACGACTCGCCATCTCTCAGTATTGATAAACAGCCGCACAGAAGGTAATATTTTAAATTCAAGCAGCATTGCTTAGCGCATATGAACAAGTTTTCAGCGCACAGGATAATACGAGCGGGTTTTACTCAAAAAATACATCCTTGGTACATTCATCCGCAACAAGACGGGCACCCTTCAGAACATCCTTATAATAATTCTCAGGCTTGCGATGCTCTTTCCCCGGAGGTGGCCCGTCCTTCACAAACTTCTCCACATCCAGCTTGCCCCAGTGCACCTTACCACGGGCAAGGGCCCTACGGGCACCTTCAATGTAGACGGAGCGCTTGATGTCTTCAAGCCTCGGACAGGCCTCCACCAGCCGCCGCACCAGCCCGAAATAGCTCCCAGGCGGAGCCTCTCCAGGCCACAGCCGAACTAGGAGGCCTTTCATGGCCTGTTCGGCCGCCTTGTGAAGCTCGACCAGTTGCTTCAGCTGGTCGCTCAGGGGCACGGGGTGTCCGGCCTCAGCGTACTGAGACCAGAACACCTTCTCTGTCGAGCTGCCCTCCTCGGCTCGATAGAATGTGGCGGCATCAGATACACTCCGGGGAAGATCTGCGAACGCTCCTGGAGAGCTTCGGATTCGGGTAAGTAACAGGTAACTCACGTTTATGTGTTTGCTTTGCATAAAGAATGCCTTACCCGCCGCAATCTTCTTCACCTCATCCAACTCCTGGAGGGTCTTCTGGGACTCGGCCTTGGCAGACTTGGCATTTTCTATAGCTGTCGCGAGCTCGGACGCTCGCGTCTTCGAGTCAAGCTCCAAACTCTCATGTTTCTTCATGAGAACCTGGAGCTCTTCCCGCACCTTGCCAACCTCAGCCTCATACCTCTCCCGCTCGGTGCGCTCCACGGCCACACTCTTCTCGGCCTCGAGCAGTGCTTTCTTAAGGGTCGCCACCTCAGACGTGGCCCCTGCAATAGCCATGTCAATCCTGTCATTTTTTGCAATTGCACCTTTTTTATATACATCTTCAAATAGGGTATTTCTTACCTTCCTTCTCCTCGAGCTGCTTCTTGGCACGCCCGAGCTCTTGCTCGGCCTTCTCGAGACTCTGCTTCAGCATGTCCACTTCTGCAGTCAGTGCGGCGGACGCTAGCAAAGAAGCCTGCATATGCATATCGAATCCTTTTGTTAGACTCCTGTAAATTCTTTGATCCTCTATTCGGCTTTTCTTCCCGAACGCCCAACAGAGCATCAGGGGCTACTGTCTATGCGGTAACATTATTTGGACATTCTCTACTTACCTCAAAACCTGTTAAAAGGCTTGTACAAGCTTCAGTCAGTCCGCTTTTGGCGGACTGAACCTTCTGGATCACCGCACTCATAATAGTGTTGTGCCCCTCGTCGATGGAGGCACCTTGGAGCGCCTCCAACATATTGTCCGGCGCCTCCGGATGGGCGGAGGTCATCGGCACGGTAGGCTTGTTCCTCTTGGAAGGAGGTCGCCCGCCGGACTCTGGAACCCTTGAAGATTCCGGAGCTGTGTCCGGCCTTAAGCCGGACTTGGAGCCCTAGGGGGTTTCATCCCCTTTACTCCTGGAGTCCGGGAGGTCGCCTTGCAGCGCCCCCAGGACCACCTCCTCCCGGCTTGGAACCTGTTGGGACAACACTTCGGTGTCGTCTGTAGGGCGGGGGGGTGAAACCGCCGGAAGCGAGTTCACCTCCGACGGGTCTAGCGAGCCGCTCGACGATGCGTCAAGCCGGTCTTTGGGTGGGCTGCACAAACATATTCGACATAAGGAAAAGCTGTGCGAAAAACGAATACTATGAATTACCCCGGTATCCGGACACTTACGATTTCCCCACGGGCTTGGCCCTGGGCTGCCACTCCTCTTCGTCGTCGGCGGCGTCGGTGGAGCAGTTCGGAGGAAGGGTTTTCCCCTTCTTGGACCCTCGGGCCTCCTCGGGGAGGGCGGCCTTCCTTTTCTTCTCTCCTCCCGCTGGAGGGGGAGAGGTCTCTTCTTCTTCCTCCTCGTCTTCACGAGAGGAAGGCGCATCGGGACCGTCGGATGACGAATCCGACACCTCCTGACGCCGGGCACTCTTTCGAGTCCCCGTGGCCCTTTTCGTGGCCTTCTTCTCCGGCACCACATAGGGCGCCGGAACCAACAGCTTCGCCAAGCGAGTGTCCGCTGGGCCTTCGGGCAGAGGAGCCGGACAATTGATCTGTCTGGACGTCGCCACCCAATCCTATCAAAGATAAGGGAACTCAGATCCCGCATAGAGTCAAACCATGAAAAACGGATACCCTGTAAAAGGACAAAAACGGCTTACCGCATGAGCGTGATGCTGAGTACTGAATCCGCGATCCTCGGCGGCGGATGCGGGAGCCTCGGCGCCCTTGAAAAGCACCCTCCAGGCATCTTCGTACGTCGTGTCGAACAGCCTGTTTAGAGTTTGATGATGCGCCGGGTCGAACTCCCACAGGTGGAAGGCCCGTCGTTGACACGGGAGGATCAGGCGGATGAGCATAACCTGGACTACGTTGACAAGCTTGAGCTTCTTGTCCACCAGGGTTTGGATGCATGTTTGGAGTCCGATCAGCTCTCCTTTTTTACCCCACGACAGGTCGGTCTCCTTCCAGGAGGTGAGCCGCGTAGGGGGTCCGGACTGAAACTCGGGGGCTGCGACCCTTTCAGGGTCACACGGCTCGGTGATGTAAAACCATCCTGATTGCCACCCCTTCAGGGTCTCCACAAAGGAGCCCTCGAGCCACAGGACGTTGGCCATCTTGCCAACCATGGCACCGCCGCACTCCGCCTGGCTGCCGCGCACCACCTTCGGCTTGACGTTGAATGTCTTTAGCCATAAGCCGAAATGAGGGCGGATGCAGAGGAAAGCCTCGCACACGACGATAAACGCCGAGATGTTGAGGACGAAGTTCGGGGCCAGATCGTGGAAATCCAGGCCGTAGTAGAACATGAGCCCCCAGACAAATGGATGCAGAGGGAAGCCCAGTCTGCGGAGGAAATGGGGGAGAAATACCACCCTCTCATGGGGCCTAGGAGTGGGGATGAGCTGCCCCTTCTCGGGGAGTCGGTGCGCGATGTCGCTCGCCAGATATCCGGCCTTCCTCAACTTTTTGATGTGTCCCTCCGTGACGGAGGAGACCATCCACTTGCCTCCCGCTCCGGACATGACTGGAGAGGGTTGAGGTGGTAGTGCGGACTTGGGCGCTGGAGCTCGAGTGCGCAAGAATGGATAGGCAGAGGAGGAAGAAGGCGTGGGTAAAAAGGTGGATCCTTATCCCCTTATATGGGTGGACGCGATTATGTGTCCCCACCAGCCTGGTAAAACTTGCTTATCTCCAAGCGCCATAATCAAAGGCGCGGTTGGGTTACCCACGCCCGTATTGATGAGAATCCTGAAATGAGGGGACACGATCTTTGCTTTGACAAGACATGCCAAGGAAACCGCCTCGCATAACGCGCTAAGGTGGGATAATGAAACGATCGGGATAAAGGCTTAGCCATGGCGTGTCGCACCACGGAATACGTCAGCAGATTAGATTTGTGTTAATATTATTATTATTCTCTCTATGGCAATATGTGGAAACTTATTTTGCAGAGCCAGACACTATCTTTGTGTTCAAGATCTTCTATGAAGTATTTGGAGGAGGAACCCGCCTTGCAATGCCGAAGACAATTTGCACGCCGGACTCGTCGTCATTGAAGCCTGGTTCAGGGGCTACTGAGGGAGTCCTGGATTAGGGGGTGTTCGGATAGCCGAACTATACCTTCAAGCCGGACTCCTGGACTATGAAGATACAAGATTGAAGACTCCGTCCCGTGTCCGGAAGGGACTTTCCTTGGCATGGAAGGCAAGCTTGGCGATACGGATGTTCAGATCTCCTACCATTGTAACTGACTCTATGTAACCCTAACCCTATCCGGTGTCTATATAAACCGGAGGGTTTTAGTCCGTAGGACAACATACACATCAACAATCATACCATAGGCTAGCTTCTAGGGTTTAGCCTCTCTGATCTCGTGGTAGATCAACTCTTGTAATACCCATACCATCAATATTAGTCAAGCAGGACGTAGGGTTTTACCTCCATCGAGAGGGCCTGAACCTGGGTAAAACTTCATGTCCCCTGCCTCCTGTT
Organism: Triticum urartu; assembly: GCF_056163025.1. NCBI lineage: Eukaryota > Viridiplantae > Streptophyta > Magnoliopsida > Poales > Poaceae > Triticum > Triticum urartu. The sequence continues at coordinate 172,767,270 of NC_141874.1, read as the reverse complement.
ACCATCCGGCCTAGACGCACAGTTCGGGACCCCCTACCCGAGATCCGCCGGTTTTGACACCGACACACACTAATAGGGATTGTTGGGTGTTCAAGCAGGCCGACAAGTTAAATTGCCAAAGACAAAGATAAGGGGTCACATAGCGATGACGAAGAGGAGCCCCGGCAGCCGAACACCGGAGGACAGAAGAGGTTTCCCCCACAAGTGCGGATGGTGAACATGATATACGCAACCCACATCCCCAAGAGGGAGTCGAAGCGTGCGCTGAGGGACGTATATGCGTTGGAGCCAGTCGCCCCAAAGTTCAACCCATGGTCCTCTTGTCCGATCACCTTCGATCGTAGGAACCACCCCACTAGTATCCGTCACGGTGGATTTGCCGCACTGGTACTAGACCCAATCATTGACGGATTTCACCTCACTTGAGTCCTTATGGATGGCGGTAGCAGCCTGAACCTGCTTTACCAGGACACAGTGCGCAAAATGGGTATAGACCCCTCAAGGATCAAACCCACAAAAACGACCTTCAAAGGCGTCATACCAGGTGTAGAGGCCCATTGCACAGGCTCAGTCACACTAGAAGTGGTCTTCGGATCCCCGGATAACTTCCGAAGCGAGGAGTTAATCTTCGATATAGTCCCGTTCCGCAGTGGCTATCATGCACTACTCGGGCGAACCGCATTTGCGAGATTTAATGCGGTACCGCATTATGCATACCTCAAGGTCAAGATGCCAGGACCTCAGGGGGTCATCACAGTTAATGGAAACACAGAGCGCTCTCTCCACACGGAGGAGCACACTGCGGCCCTCGCAGCAGAAGCGCAAAGCAGCCTCTTAAGGCAATCCACTAGTTCAGCGATTAAGGACCCGGACACCTTCAAGCGCACCCGGAGTAATCGGCAACAAGACCGCCTAGCACATTCCAAGCTCGCATAGCAATGCAGCCCCCACCCCAGTCCCAGCCAAACGGTGAAATACGTGCCACGCATACATAATTACGCATTGAAAATACCATGGGCATAGGTGGGGAGGGGGCACGACTATGGCACGCCCCAAGACGCGGCTCAACCACACTAGGGGCTTCCTGCTTTGTTATTTTTCTCTCTTTCAGGACTTTAATCTCTGGAAACCCTGTCCGGCAGTATGATGGCCGAACACACGATGCAGCAACCAAGGAGGCAGAAAGCTACGTTGCACCATAGAACTCCCAGGTGGATTACGATAACGAATGAAATGCTTGCTTTAATACCATTCCTCAGCTTGCCCTTGGAGGGGACACGTCAAATAGTCCCACTTTTGCTTATCGCACTACTTGTATCATTTTGCTTTAACGCACCTTTTTGAATAAAACAATGCATAGCACTAGACTATTATCGCATTATTTATTCTTCCTTTTTTATATACATATATATGTTCATTCATGACATCTAGCACCCGTACACTCTGGTACGGCTAATACGCTAGGGGCTTAAGCATACCCCTTATTACGGCGTGAGAAGTCCGAACACTTTCAACAGTGCGGCACCCCGAACTTATAGCATTATATGCATCAGCTCCGAATCATGTCTTGGGTCAATAGTTGGGTTTGCCCGGCTCCCATGTTTTGGTACCTTACGTTCCGCTATATCGGCTAAGGTAGCACTGGGAGAACTACTGTGATTGTGCCCGGTTCTGCTGGGCTAAGCACCTCAGTAGAGAAAGCTAAAACTGACTGTCATGATAAGGCGAGAGACTGGTCGCTGTTCGAGAGGTTTCGAGTCCCTAAAGACTTATGCCGCTTAGAGCGAGGAGTCGGATTTGTCCGTCTTAAGGCGTGTATAGCGCCCCGAATTCGGCCTTCCGAATACTAGGGGCTTCGCCAAAATTTAAAATTATAGAGTTCTATGGCTAAGTGAGAGTGATAAAGCATTATAGTCTGATTGCCTTGTTCGCTGTGCTGAGCACCTCCCTCGAAGGACCCAAAAATGGGAACAAGAGTGCTCAGGTTTATCCCGAACACCCCAGCACTCGTGGCATGGGGGCAGAAGCCGACGACTAGCCATCTCTCAGATTTGACAAACAGCCGCACAGAAGGTAATATTTTAAATTCAAACAAGCGTTGCATAGCGCATATGAACGAGTTTTCATACTACAGGATCACACGAGCAAGTTCATTCAAATATTACATCTTTCGCACACTCGTCCGCTACAAGACTGGCACCCTTCAGGACACCCTCATAATACATTTCGTGGTGGCGATGCTCCTTGCCCTGCGGCGGGCCCTCCTTCACCAGCTTCACGACGTCCATCTTGGCCCAGTGCACCTTCGCACGGGCAAAAGCCCGGCATGCACCCTCGATGTAGACGGACCGCTTGACGACCTCCAGCCATGGGCAGGCATCCACAAGCCGCCTCACCAGGCCTAAGTAGCTGTTGGGAAGGGCGTCGCCAGGCCACATCCGGACTGTAAGGCCCTTCATGGCCTGTTCGGCTGCCTTGTGCAGCTCGACCAGTTGCTTCAGCTGGTCGCCCATAGGCATTGAGTGTTCGGTCCCAGTATACTGAGACCAGAACAGCTTCTCCGTCGAGCTTCCCTCCTCGGCCTGGTAAAACTGTGCGGCATCCGACACGCTGCGGGGCAAATCTGCGAATGCTCCTGGACAGCTCCGGACTCGGGTAAGTAACAAGTAATTTACTTTCACATGCTTGCTTTGCATATTGAATGCCTTACCCGCCGCTATCTTCCTCATCGCCTCAATCTCCTGGAGGGCCTTCTGGGCTTCCGCCTTGCCATTCTTTGCGCTTTCGAGGGCCGCGGCAAGCTCAAACTCTCACGTCTTCGAGTCAAGCTCCAAAGCCTCGTGTTTCGTCACGAGAGCCTGGAGCTCTTGCTGCACCTCGCCCACCCGTGCCTCTTGCCTTTCTCGCTCGGTGCGCTCCTTGGACGCTTTGTTTTTGGCCTCGGATAGTGCTTGCCTCAGGGTCGCCACTTCGGTCGTAGCCCCTGGCACATTCATGATGATCCTGTCATTTCGCAACCACATTTTCTTTTACATATAGACAAGGTATGACTTACCTTTGTTCTCCTCGAGCTGCCTCTTGGCGAGGCCGAGCTCTTCCTCGGACCGCTCGAAGTTCAGCTTCAGAGCAGCGACCTCCGCAGTTAGTGCGGCAGAGGTCAGCAGCATAGCCTGCATACGCATACAGACATACTTAATTAGACTCCTGCGAATATTATTTGATCCTCTATTCAGTTTTTCTTTGTGAACACCAAACAGAGCATCAGGGGCTACTGTCTATGCGGTAATATTTTCCTATATTTTAAATACTTACCTCAAAGCCTGTTAGAAGCCTGGCACAGGCTTCAGTCAGTCCGCTCTTGGCGGACTGAACCTTCTTGATCACCACACTCATAATAGTGCGGTGCTTCTCGTCGATGGAAGCGCCGCGAAGCGCTCCCAGCAGGTTGTCTGGTGCCTCTGGCTGGACAGAGGTCACCAGCACGGGCGTCTTACCCCTTTTGGAAGGGGGTCGCCTGCCCGAGTCCGGAACCACTGGGGGTTCCGGCACGGTGCTCGCCTGAGAGCCGAACTTGGAGCCCCCGGGAGCCTTGCTCCCTTTACTCCTGGAGTCCGAAAGGTCGCCTTGAGGCGCCTCCGGGACTGTCTCCCCCCGGGTCGGTGCCCCTGGAGACAATACCTCGGCATTGTCCGTAGGGCAGCGAGAGGTGGCGGTTGGAAGTGGATCGCTATCCATATCCGACGAGCCCAAGGAACCGCCCGACGAGGATACATCGATGCGGGCTCGGGGCGGACTGCATGATCATATTCGGCATTAGGAGAAGTAGTGTGACAATGGTATGCTATGAGTTACTCTGGTATCCGAATACTTACGACTTCGCCAGGGGCTTGGCCCTGAGCAGCCACTCATCTTCACCATCGGCGGCGGTGGTGGAGCAGTCCGGAAGAAGAGTTTTTCCCTTCTTGGACACTTCAGCCTCCCCAGTTGGGGCGACCTTCCTTTTCTTGTCTCCCCCGGCTGGAGGGGGAGAGTCTTCATCTTTCTCCTCCTCGTTTTCATGGGAGGAGTGCGCCGCAGAGTCATCATACGATGAGTCCGATACCACCTGGCACCGGGAACTCTTTCGGGTTCCCTGGGCCTTCTTCTTGGTCTTCTCTGGCACCTTGTAAGGAGCCGGAGTCAGCATCTCCGCCAGGAGAGCGTCAATGGTGTCTTCGGGCAGGGGGGCCGGACAGCTAATTTGCTCCGATGCCTCCATCCAGTCCTGTCAAGGGCATGGGAGCTCAGACCCCGCACATGGTTAAGCTATGGGAAATAAATATCCTACCAGATGTACAGAACTTACCAGATTCGCAGGGCGCTTCGCGCTTAGCCCATGGTCCTCGGTAAGAGAGGGAGGGACCTCGGCGCCCTTGAATAGCACCTTCCAGATGTCTTTATGCGTCGTGTCGAAGAGCTCGCTTAGAGTCTGGTGCTGGGCCGGGTCAAACTCCCATAAATTGAAAGCCCGTTGTTGACACGGGAGGATCCGGCGGAAGATCATAACCTGGACTATGTTGACAAGCTTGAGTTTCTTGCTTGCCATGTTCCAGATACATTTCTGGAGTCCTTCCAGCTCCACAGATGAACCCCAGGATAGGCCCTTCTCCTTCCAGGAAGTGAGCTGCGTGGGAATCCGGATCGAAACTCGGGGGCCACCGCCCAGTTGGTGTTGTGTGGCTCGGTGATGTAGAACCACCCCGATTGCCATCCCTTTATGGTCTCTACGAAGGAGCCCTCGAGCCATGTAACGTTGGGCATCTTGCCCACCATGGCTCCTCCGCATTCCGCTTGTTGGCCGCTCACCATCTTCGGCTTGATATTGAAGGTCTTTAGCCATAGGCCGAAGTGAGGCCGGATGCAGAGGAAAGCCTCGCACACGACGATGAACGCCGAGATGTTGAGGATGAAGTTCGGGGCCAGATCATGAAAGTCCAGCCTGTAATAGAACATGAGGCCGCGGACAAATGGATGGAGGGGAAACCCCAGTCCGCGGACGAAGTAGGGGAGGAAGACCACCCTCTCGTGAGGTTCTGGGGTAGGGATGACCTGCCCCGCGGCTGGCAGCCAGTGCGCGATATCCATGGCTAAGTATCCGGCTCTGCGTAACTTTTTGATGAGCCCCTCCGTGACGGAGGAGGCCATCCACTTGCCTCCCGCTCCAGACATGTTTTGGAGAGAGTTGAGGAGGAGGACGCGGACTTGGGCGCTGGAGCTCGGGTGCGCGAGAATGGATGAGCAAGGAGGAAGAAGGCGTGGGTAGAAAAAGGTGAGATCTTTTCCCTTTATAAGGGCGGACTAAACTATGCGCCCCCACTAGCCTGGTAAAACTCGCTTATCCACCAAGCGCCGTAATTGATGGCGCGGTTGGGTTACCACGTCCGTATTGATGAGAATCCCGTAATAAGGGGAACACGATCTCTGCTTTGACAAGACGTGTCAAGAAACCGCCTCGCGTTATGTGCGGGGCTGGTTAAAGGAAAACGGTTCAAATAATTACCGGGCCGTGGTGTGATGTCATGTTGCCAAAACGTGTCGGCAGATTAGATTTGTGGTAATATTATTCTCTCTACGGTGGTATGTGGAACTTATTTTGCAGGGTCAGAACAATATCCTCATATTCAAATTCTTCCGTGGTGTATTCGGGAGAGGAACCCGCCTTGCAATGCCGAAGACAACACTGCGCGCCGGACTCATCGTCATTGAAGCCTGGTTCAGGGGCTACTGAGGGAGTCCTGGATTAGGGGGTCTCCAGACAGCCGGGGTATATCCTTTGGCTGGACTATTGAACTATGAAGAAACAAGATTGAAGACTTCGTCCCGTGTCCGGATGAGACTCTACTTGGCATGGAAGGCAAGCTAGGAAATACGGATATGGATATCTCCTCCTTTGTAACCGACCTTGTGTAAGCCTAGCCCCCTCCGGTGTCTATATAAACCGGAGGGTTTTAGTCCGTAGGACAACATACAATCATACCATAGGCTAGCTTCTAGGGTTTAGCCTCTCTGATCTCGTGGTAGATCAACTCTTGTACTACTCATATTATCAAGAATAATCAAGCAAGACATAGGGTTTTACCTCCATCAAGAGGGCCCGAACCTGGGTAAAACATCGTGTCCCCTGCCTCCTATTACCATCCGCCTCAGACGCACAGTTTGGGACCCCCTACCCGAGATCCGCCGGTTTTGACACCGACAGTCGTCTCGCCAACTATTGCTCTTGCAACTATTGCTACCGCATAGCGATAAAGTAAAGCAATTGTATGGCGCTTGCATCTTATGCAATAAAGAGACAATCATAAGGCTCCTGCCACTTGCCGATAACTTTAACAAAACATGATCATCTCATACAACAATTTATATCTCATCACGTCTTGGCCATATCACATCACAACATGCCCTGCAAAAACAAGTTAGACGTCCTCTACTTTGTTGTTGCAGGTTTTACGTGGCTGCTAATGGCTGAGCAAGAACCGTTCTTACCTACGTATCAAAACCACAACGATAGTTTGTCAAGTTAGTGTTGTTTTAACCTTCTCATGGACCGGGAGTAGCCACACTCGGTTCAACTAAAGTTGGAGAAACTGACACCCGCCAGCCACCTGTGTGCAAAGCACGTCGGTAGAACCAGTCTCGCGTAAGCGTACGAGTAATGTCGGTCCAGGCCGCTTCATCCAATAATACCGTCAAACCAAAGTATGACATGTTGGTAAGCAGTATGACTTGTATCGCCCACAACTCATTTGTGTTCTACTCGTGCATATAACATCTACACATAAACCTGGCTCTGATACCACTATTGGGGAACGTAGTAATTTCAAAAAAATTCCTACGCACACACAGGATCATGGTGATGCATAGCAACGAGAGGGGAGAGTGTGTCCATGTACCCTCGTAGACCGAATGCGGAAGCGTTAGCACAACGCGGTTGATGTAGTCATACGTCTTCACGGTCCGACCAATCCAAGTACCGAACGTACGGCACCTCCGAGTTCTACACAGGTTCAACTCGATGACGTCCCGCGAGCTCCGATCCAGCAAAGCTTCAAAGGAGAGTTTCGTCAGCACGATGGCGTGGTGACGGTGATGATGATGCTACTGACGTAGGGCTTCGCCTAAGCACCGCTACAATATGATCGAGGTGGATTATGGTGGAGGGGGGCACCGCACATGGCTAAGAGATCAATGATCAAATGTTGTGTCTATGGGGTGTCCCCCTGCCCTCGTGTATAAAGGAGCAAACGGGAGGAGACGGCTGGCCAGGGAGAGGTGCGCCAAGGGAGTCCTACTCCCTCTAGGAGCAGGATTCCTCCTTTTCCTAGTAGGAGTAGGAGAGGGGGAAGGAAAGGGAGAGGAGGAGAAGGAAAGAGGGGGCCGGCCCCCTTTGCCCTAAACCAATTCGGTTTGGGCCTTGGGGGGTGCGCCCCACACTCCCCTTGCTGCCCTTTATTTCCACTAAGGCCCATATAGGCCCATTAAGCCCCCGGGGGGGTTCCGGTAACCCCCTCGTACTCCGGTATATGTCCAAAACCTTCCGGAACCTTTCCGGTGTCCGAACATAGTCGTCCAATATATCGATCTTTACGTCTCGACCATTTCGAGACTCCTCGTCATGTTCGTGATCATATCCGGGACTCTGAACTACCTTCGGTACATCAAAACACAAAAACTCATAATACCGATCGTCACCGAACTTTAAGCGTCCGGACCCTACGGGTTCGAGAACTATGTAGACATGACTGAGACACGTCTCCGGTCAATAACCAATAGCGGAACCTGGATGCTCATATTGGCTCCCACATATTCTACGAAGATCTTTATCGGTCAAACCGCATAACAACATACGTTGTTCCCTTTGTCATCGGTATGTTACTTGCCCGAGATTCGATCATTGGTATCTCTATACCTAGTTCAATCTCGTTACTGGCAAGTCTCTTTACTCATTTTGTAATACATCATCCCGCAACTAACTCATTAATTACAATACTTGCAAGGCTTATAGTGATGTGTATTACCGAGTGGGCCCAGAGATACCTCTCCGACAATCGGAGAGACAAATCCTAATCTCGAAATAGGCCAACTCAACAAGTACCTTCGGAGACACCTGTAGAGCACCTTTATAATCACCTAGTTATTTTGTGACGTTTGGTAGCACACAAAGTGTTCCTCCGGTAAACGGGACTTGCATAATCTCATAGTCATAGGAACATGTATAAGTCATGAAGAAAGCAATAGCAACATACTAAACGATCAAGTGCTAAGCTAACGGAATGGGTCGAGTCAATCACATCATTCTCCTAATGATGTGATCCCGTTAATCAAATGACAACTCATGTCCATGGCTAGGAAACATAACCATGTTTGATCAACGAGCTAGTCAAGTAGAGGCATACTAGTGACACTCTGTTTGTCTATGTATTCACACATGTATCATGTTTCTGGTTAATACAATTCTAGCATGAATAATAAACATTTATCATGATATAAGGAAATAATAACTTTATTATTGCCTCTAGGGCATATTTCCTTCAGATGAAAGAATTATAATTATGGTGGAAGACAAACGTAGGGAAAGCATGATGATTCCATGCAAAAACAGTGCCACAAGTGGTGGCAGCAAACACAAGACCCTCGTATTGAATTGCATCACAGTACTCATCCGTGTACAGAACTTGATTTTTGAGCAATATCCATCGAGGCATGGAAGTAAGGAAGGCAACAAGCTTGTCGAAGATAGGAACAATTTCATAGTTCGTGTAATCCCAAGAGCGGTTGGGAACTCGACAAATTGCTATCTTCCGTAGACGACAGTTACCATGATCATATTTGAACTCACGTAGATCATCTGTGTGCTCAACCTCTGGGCAGTCTGAGATTTTTGGAAGTGGAACCCGGTGACGAGTGTACACATTCACAAGTTCCCACTCGCAGTTGTACCCAATATAAACAACCCAATCTTCATTTGCGCCTGCCCAAGCCTTGCCCTCAAGCGATGACATCTTAACATCACACGTATCATTATCAAGTGAAATCAACATGCACAAGGCGAGGCTTCTGTCGTCCCCGCGCCAGTCAGCAGGGTCACGGTGAACAAGATAGGGGAGATCAAACCGCTCCTAGACCCTTGGGTTGCTTGTAATGATGTTATTAGTTCAGTCGAGAATGGTCTTGAACGAACCTGCCATGCTAGCCGAGGTGATGATGTCGCACCGATCAATGAGTTCCTCCACCGCATCATCATTCAGATCGGGGCAAGAATAACGGGGTCGTTTTCGGCCTGTTCCCTCCATGGAGAAGACGATCGAACAATGGTAGAAGGAAGGGTGAAAGCAAATGGAGGAGGGAGGAATAGCATGCGATAGCAGTTCCAATTTGAGAGGGAAAGGCGAAGAGTCGGTGTATGGTTGCCACGGTACACGAAGAGGCGCCCCAGCCTACATAGATGTCCGTTCGGAAATTGTACAAAAGGTCTTGCCATCATCTCACTGACATGTGGGAACGGGACCACATGTCAACGAAACATGGTGTGTAATTTCTCGTGCAAAATGCGATCTGGCCACGTTGGCCGAGGTGCCGCACTAGTTATCGACCTTTATTTTTTTAATGGTGTGTCGTTCAGTTTTGAAGCACGACTAACTGGTACTGTATGCAGAGAAAATATAAACTACTCTACCACTACTCCACCTCTAGTACTAGTAGTATAAAAAAGATATATAGGCTGGAGCTTCAGTGCTTTCTTACTAAGGGCTGCCCACTTGCTTCTCACACTATCACCCTCTCTCCAGATCTAAAAAAGATGGCCTCTCTCTCCCTCCTCGCCGGTGGTCACAGATCCGCTGGGGAAGAAAAGGATGTTCAGCGTTGATGCACTCGTCGTCGGCGAGCGAGATCACGCATTGAAGACAAGGCCGTCCTCTCAAACCTAGCGCCTGCGCGGGATGGCCTCCGTCCCCAAGCTCGCTGCCGTAGTGTGTGCAAAGGACGACGACCACGAGCGAAGCCACTTCCCGCCGACCCTCAGGTATGCTACCTCTTTTCGAACCATACCCTTGTTCGATTGCCCCATCTGCCATGTCGTTGCATGTGGATCTTGTTCCACTCCACCATCTTCCCAATTTGCTATCCTCTACTCTGCTGGTCACGCAGACGAAAACCTTAACTTGCACTATTAAAGGAAACCCTACTTCATGCAGACTAATCCATGTCTGGGTTGAATAAGGAAAGGAAGGGAGACTGTGCTGTCCAAGAGACTAGGCATCGAACCCGCATCTAGGTTGAAAAGGGGAAAATCAGTAGCTAAAGAGAACAAAAATGGGACGTAATCCACATGTGTTGCCTGGATATTTGTTGCTCTGGGCAACCATACCTCCCTCACCACTCTATGCGTCCGTGGAGGTACATTGTACTAGTGCGCCCACTGTCCGAATGGGCCTCCCATGCTCTTATTGCCACTTTTTTGCTGTTAGTATAACGCCAGCGATCAAGTCAAGCAATGCTACTGCTAAAGTGATGCCACATTTAACTAATGCCACACTCAGTCTAATGCCACTGATAAATTTAAGCAATGCCATTTAATGTAACTGGATTATTTTAGGGTTAGCTGTTGATTGTGGATGTATTAAAGATTTTTCAGCTAAGGCATTCTAATGCTGTTGCACAGCCAGTATACCAACGATGAATCTTGTTACTACCTTCAAATTTTTGCACTGTTAATGCTTATAGATTACATACCTCACTTTCATGAGATAACTCAATTTTTTTGTACAGTGTCAAGAGGAAAGGTCAAGAGTGGGCACCTCCTCCTCTGACTGTTCTCTTGATTCGTTCGATCAAGTTTTTATATTTAATCAATTATCAAAATTGGGATAGCAATTTTTAGGTCCCCTCGAGTTCGAAATGATATTTACCTTGAAGGTACATGGTTTGCAAATTTTTTATACTGTCATTAGTTAATAATGCTAGTTACCTTCAAACTTTTGTATTTGGTTTAATGCTCACTGGTGCGTGTCGGTCCTTAACAAACGGTTTTTAACCCCTTTCCGCGACGGCATATGGAACCGTCTCCAAGTGAGTGTCGGGGATAGGGAGCCTTGATGCATACAGTTGTCCCTGTATAACCGTTTCCGATATCTCGAATATACCAAACGCTTCATCCTTGCTACTCGTTTGTGCTCGCATTGCCATCGCAGTCGAAGTTTTGTGGTTCTGCCTAATACCAGGCAGATTCTAGGCACGGGAGCTTTCCAGGTAGATTCTAGGCAGATTCCAGGCACAGGAGATTTACGATGCCTCACACATCACAAACAGTTCATGATTATAAACCGTGTTTGATAGGTGGACAATCACACACATTTAGTTTTCTAGCACCATATGTGATAGTGTCTGACATCACACACGTTGTGCGAACGACAACTGTGTGCATGCTTGCACACGTTTCCTCTCTATGAACCATCTCGGATTATGGTGTATATCGCAAACATTTGTGTTTACCAACCTTGTGTGCCGTAATGACCTGCACAACATAATTTCGCCCTAATTTAATTGCTGCTATTTAAAATTGTACCTAATTTAAACTTGAAAGTAGGCTATATCTTTATCCATATCCATCAGGTTCAAACAACCAATGCATTATTCGATTCACAGGTACATATGTTTAAGAATTACAGAAGCACCAAATAAAGAATGGTGTACCAGGGTTCTATACTTGTACTATTACAGATGGTAAAGAAAGAGGTGACAGACATTCCGGTTGCTGAACAAGGTGAAGCGAAATGGCCCTATTGTGCTCTGCTGGATGCAGAATGCATGCATGACTCTAGTCCAACCCCTTGTGATGGTCGGCCGCCAATCATGTAGTTTGAGAGGCAATCTTGAGTAAACTGCTTCAGGATCCACTGCAAAAGAAAAAAGATTCAGATATTGTCATCTAACACAACTCATTACGGGCAGTAAAAACAAGGCTACAGGGTTCTTACTTACCATCCTGCAGTTCACTGTTGTCTTGCATAAAGTGTAAACAAATAGTTCAATTGACATCTTTTGACCCATTTTAGTAACAATATTTATCAGTTTCCTCACTTGATGCTGGTTCATGAATATCTCATTGCCCCATACACAGAAAGGGTCGAAGTTTGGATCTTTGGCAATGATATATGTACCTAAAAGCACCAAGTTCATATTAGAAGCTAAACAACAATTGAAAAATGATGTAGTACAACACTCCATCCATCCCATTATATAAGATTTTATTACATGTATATCTAGACATCATCAGAACATTAAGGTAACATTCTTCCTTGTTGCTATGTAGCCTGGGATTGCATATTTAGTCATTCAGTACAATGCATGTTGCTAAACAAAAATTGAAAAACAAAAAGCCATGCTAACTGCAATATCCTTAACAACAACCAAATATCGTGATTCATAGTGGTATTGTTGAAACTGTTATTGATGAAATTGAACTGCACAGCAAATAGTTGCACATATAGAGCATCACATTGTGAAGAACTGAAATAAACAAGTCATAAGGACATCTCTAGGCGATCCTCAAAAAGTTAAAGGACTAAAACCCTTAGTGGATATATATATATACTCCAGCAATTTTTGGCCTTTTCTAGTCGATCCCCTAAACTTAAGGTTGTAAACTTCAATTTGATCAAGTTCAAAGCAGGTTCAACCGAAAGTAGCATGCATTCAAACATAAACATAGATAGTTTTGCATAACCAAACATAAAACATAAATTTAAACTAAGCTAAACTACTTTCAGTCGAAGTAGAGGTCGAGCCAATCATTCCTCGTCATGTACGGTGTGCCGCGAGCCGGGTCCGGGACAGTACCGTCGTCGGGGTCGCTGGGGAAGGCACTCCTCCACTCGTCGACGTCGATCTCCTCATCCTCGTGGCCCACCTCGACGCCCTCCACGCCACCATCGTCGAGGCCTTCGACCTCGTCATCATAGGAGAGCGTGATAACCTCGCCACCCTCCGTGCCGCCTTCGACCTCATCATCGGAGGAGAAGCTTGTCAAAGATAGCGACAACATAAGCATTCCTATAACCCCAAGAGCGGTTGGGAACTCGACAAATTGCTATCTTCCGTAGACGATAGTCAGCATGATCGTATTTGAACTCATGTAGAATACTGGTGTACTCAACCTCTGGGCAGTCGTCTGAGATTTTTTGAAGTGGAACCCGGTGACGAGTGTACACATTCACAAGTTCCCACTCGCAGTTGTACCCAATATAAACAACCCAATATCCATTTGCGCCTGCCCAAGCCTTGCCCTCAAGCGATGGCATCTTAACATCATACGTACCATTATCAAGCGTCATCAACTTACACAAGGTGAGGCTTCCCTCGTCCCCGCGCCAGTCAGCAGGGTCACAGCGAAGAAGATAGGGGAGATCAAACCGCTCCTGGACCTTTGGGTTCCTTATAATGATGTTATTACTTGAGTCGAGAATGGTCTTGAACGAACCTGCCATGCTAGTCGAGGTGATGACGTTGCACCGATCAATGAGTTCCTCCACCGCGTCATCATTCAGATCGGGGCAAGAATAACGGGGTTGTTTCCGGCTTGTTCCCTCCATGGAGAAGACGATCAAACAATGGCAGAAGGAATGGTGAAGGCAAATGGAGGAGGGAGGAAGAGCTAGCATGTGACAACAGTTCCAAATCGAGAGGGAAAGGCGAAGAGTCAGTGGACGGTTGCCACGGTACACGAAGAGGCGCCTGGGGAGCGAACAGTTGCCATAGAGGTCACACACCGACGACAAGGGCCGAGTGAACCGCATGCAATCCCATCGCACAACACACACGTCTTGTTAAGTTGAACCATTTCTGTTCTCTTCTGTCAACGCAAACAGTTCATCTGAGTGAACCGCATGACGTATATAGCACACACCTTGATCTGGCTGACCGTTTATTTTGTGTTGCCTAATCACAAACAGTTCATCCGAGTGAATCGTATGCTGTATATCGCACACACCTTCATCTGGCTGCCTGTTTCTTTTGTGTTGCCTAATCACAAACAGTTCATCCGAGTGAACCGTATGCTGTGTATCGCACACGCCTTCATCTGGCTGCTCGTTTCTTTTGTTCCTTCTCACCGCAAAGAGTTAATTGAACTGATCCGTATGCCCTTCATCGCACACGCAACTAAAATCTGAACCGTGTTTGATGCGTCCTCCATCGCAAATGTTTTATACATTTCTGACGGTTTTCATACACCACCGTTTGTGATTATGGCATCGCACATAGTTTCTCGAAGGGTCTTTGATTGTAGTGTCGCGTTATCAGCATCCTGCAGTAGTGGCTCTTGCATAGCTAGTATACCAATGTTGAAACTTGTTACCTTTACATTTTGTATTGTTAATTCTTATAGAAATCTTCCAGTGGTAGAGCTTGTGGAAATCTGTTCAGTAAAATGATTGTATTGTACCCTCTAATAAAATAACTACTCTACTATTGCACTAGCCACTGGATTAGTGTATATTTGTAATATTCGAATGGTGTTGCATTAGCGCATGCACATATATAAAGTGTGGCAAGCTTTCCCAGACATGTGCTCAAGAAAATTACTACCTGTTTTTTTAAATACTAGATGTTTTGGTATTTTAAATTGAACTACGAAAACGTCTTATATTAAGGAACAGAGGTGTAGAGTTCACTCAAATTATCCCGGTAAAGCTAGTCACACCTTTGTTAAAATTAATGCTCATTATGTTATCGGAGGAGGTCTGTATGTTTGTCTCTAATGTCTGTCGACTACATACCTGACATCATGATGTAATGTTAAGTCATTTCCTTTTGTACAATGTCATTGAATGGTCAAAGCAGTGATGGCATTTTATTTTAGTTGAACTGCACACAATATGCTTAAAAGAAGAGGAAATGTCAAGAATGGCTCAATTTTTAGGAAAAAAACTATGTATGCCTTCCTGACATCAGCCGATGTTGCCTTATTTATTCCTTCAAATAGGTGGTTAGAAACAGTCTTGCTACCTTTTCCCATTATGAAATTGGAATGCTTATATTTGTGAGTCTGTGCTTCAACTAGTGCCACTTCTATAGTAATCACACTTTCAATATCTATGCAAACAACGATGCTCGATTTTAGTGGAACTGCACAAAAAGTCCAAATTGTTCAACATTAGGAGCATGTTTTCTTCCAAACCTTTACATCCAATTGGTGGCACTATGAGCTATTCATTACGAAGGTACATGGTTTGCTACTATCTTTCTAGTCTTTTTGTAGTGTCATTAGATAGTAATACTAGTGGTTTGCATGTGAATTTATTGGCAGGGTGGACCTACATTTGAGGTGCGGGACAGGATTCAATGATTGGATGCTCAATTTCGGTTGTATCAATTTCACCTCTTCCATCACTGCAAACATGGATATCCTTGGTCTGATGAAGAATAGGCGCTATATTTTTGCTCTGAACCAGCAAATCAATTCAGTATGAAATTGTCCAGGGCAAAACATGACTGTATCAAATTGTCCAGTGCAAAACATGACAGATGCTAAGCGGAAGAGACGTGTTTAAACCGAAAATACAAGGTGGGGTATATGTTTACTAGCTGCTTGATATTTGTGCAGACAGAGATGTCCGCCCGTTGCTATTTGGCAAACAAACAAAGTGACCGCAATTCTGGTTGAACTGCACAAGATAATAGTATAGTGATTCCATGCAGTGCCATTTGAAAATAGACACAGAAAGATTGGATAGTCACTTCATGGACTGCAGAAAAGTAGTATTGTACTATTTATTGGCCAACACTAGGTGCTTCATTTCTTTGGTCTGATTATACAATGGGCATCATTTTGCCTAAGTTAAAGTTTGTATTCCGAAAATAGTCTCGCCGTGTGATCGAGAGAAGACCAAATCATATTGCAGTGGATGTTCCTCCATCATGTGTGGTTCATTCTCATGGTTCCAACTGTTGGTGAAACTAGTTACGTTTGCAAGAGGAATTGTAGACTTCACAAACAAATTGTCTTTCACTCTGTACTGAATGTTGGCCAAGAGAAGCATCCACGTTAGTGGAAGAACAGATGTTTTTTCTAGATCTTTGCTTTTGTAGCTACATATTTGTATATGATCTGTGAATCATTGAGATGCATTAACATGTTGATCTTATGTATGGGAATCATACTAGTTGGTTTTGTATTTGGGCTACTAATGTGAACATATTACAATGTCAGGCCTGTGAGTCTCGTGTGAACATTTCAAACGGATCGTCTCTTACTGTTGTGCACATCATGATCCTTATTTCTGTGTTCTCAGTGTTTACAAGTTACTAACAGTTCCTTATTTATGTTCGCTCAGTGTTTACAAGTTACTGATCGATCACTAGCTAGCCTACTAATGCACTCTTGGCAGTTTTAGTTGCGACGCAAGATCCGAAGTGGCAGTTTTTTGAATAAAAATGCCTACCTCCGAAGAAACTGGCAAGCTGCTCTGAAGAAAATGCCATGCGAATCTAAAGATACTGCCAGCAAAAACGTTCGCAAATGCCCTATCTCCTAGCGAATGTTCATCAGCTAATGCGATCGTACACGTACAGTATCCGACCTACTCGATCCTACACGTACACTACCCGACCTACTCGATCCTACACAGATAAATAGAGGATCATGCACGTACTACCTCCTTTCCGGTTTGCATGGCTCAGTTCAAAAAATGACCTACTCGATTCTACACGAATAAATAGCGGATCACGCACGTACTACCTCCTTTCCGGTTTGCAGGGCTTGATTCAAAAATCTCACCAACCAAGGTAGATGATGAGTGGTAGAATAATTTTTGACAAGGAGGGAGTAACTCATCTGGATGATTTGAGTGCACTCTTTTGACCGTCATGCCGGCGTGCGACCCAGCACAGACGGGACGCACCACTGACGGGACGGGATGACACAGTCATAATTTCAGTTTTTCTAGTTTTCCACGGCAAGCTGGTGCGCTAAGCCATGCCTACTTATGCATTGAATTCCGATGACCGCGATGACCGTCGCATTTCCTGCGAAACGCTGGTTCGCCTACCTTCCGCCTATAATTACTGTTTCCCGGGCTTCTCCGGTGGCACCATCACCCAACTCGCCCTATCCTCATAAGCCCCCACTGGCCAGACATCGCTCGCCACTTATCCTCGCTCTCGCCATGTCTGCCATGCCCCCGCCCGTCCGCGATAGGCGACACTGGAGGTGGTCACCGACGGAACTAGTGTTCGGTTTTTCACCAAAAGGCAGACGGAGGGAGGAGGCATTCTATCGGTCTTTAGATGGCAATGCGGAGTATGAGGAGTTGTTGGAGCACGACCGCCTGGCGAAGGAGCGGTGAGGGAGTCCTTGATTAGGGGGTGTTCAGGTAGCCGGACTATACCTTCAGCCGGACTCCTGGACTATGAAGATACAAGATTGAAGACTTCGTCCCGTGTCCGGATGGGACTTTCCTTGGCGTGGAAGGCAAGCTTGGCGATGCGGATATTCAAGATCTCCTACCATTGTAACCGACTTTATGTAACCCTAACCCTATCCGGTGTCTATATAAACTGGAGGGTTGTAGTCCGTAGGCAATCAACTTCATACACAACAATCATACCATAGGCTAGCTTCTAGGGTTTAGCCTCCTTGATCTCGTGGTAGATCTACTCTTGTACTACCCATATCATCAATATTAATCAAGCAGGAGTAGGGTATTACCTCCATCGAGAGGGCCCGAACCTGGGTAAAAAACATCGTGTCCCTTGTCTCATGTTACCATCCGGCCTTGACGCACAGTTCGGGACCCCCTACCCGAGATCCGCCGGTTTTGACACCGACATTGGTGCTTTCATCGAGAGTTCCTCTGTGTCGTCGCCTTTAGGCCCGATGGCTCCTTTGATCATCAACAACGATACGGTCCAGGGTGAGACTTTTCTCCCCGGACAGATCTTCATCTTCGGCGGCTTCGCTCTGCGGGCCAATTCGCTCGGCCACCTGGAACAGATCGATAGCTACGCCCCTGGCCATCGAGTCAGGTTTGGAAGCTTAAACTACACGGCCGACATCCGCGGAGACTTGATCTTCGACGGGTTCGAGCCACGGCCAAGCGCGCCGCACTATCTCGAGGGGCATGATCTAGCTCTGCCTCCGGACAATGTCCTGGAGGCCGCACACGCATCGGTTCCGACCCCTAACTCGGAGCCTATTGCGCCAATCGAGGATGAGCGGTTGGACGTCACCTCGGGGGCTGCGATCCCGAAAGCAATCGAGCCGAATGCTAGCCCCGCACTCTGCATGACCCGTGACTCCGAGGATCTGGACTCCTCCCCGGACTCCGAACCCCCCGCGCCCCTGCCAATCGAATCCGATTGGGCGCCGATAATGGAGTTCACCGCCGCAGACATCTTTCAGCATTCGCCTTTTGGCGACATCCTAAATCCTCTTAAGTCTCTCTCTTTATCAGGAGAGCCCTGGCCGGACTACGGTCAGCGAGGATGGGATACGGACGATGAAGAAATTCAAAGCCCACCCACCACCCACTTTGTAGCCACTGTCGACGATCTAACCGACATGCTTGACTTCAGCTCCGAAGACATCGACGGCATGGACGACGATGTAGGAGACGAACAGGAACCAGCACCTGTAGGGCGCTAGAAGGCCACCTCGTCATATGACATATATATGGTGGATACTCCAAAAGATGGAGATGGCGATGGAACAGTGGGGGATGACACCCCCAAAAAACAGCCAAAGCGCCGGCGTCAGCGGCGCCGCTCTAAATCCCGCCAAAGCAAAAATGGTGATTCCGACACAGGAGATAATACTACCCCGGATAGCTCCAAGAACACCCACCTCAGCAAGATTCGGCACAGGAAGATGGAGAAGCCAGCCCTCATGAGAGAGCGGCAGACCGAGAGGTCAAGGATGATAACTATACGCCTCCCTCCGAAGACGAGGCAAGCCTCGATGATGATGAATTCGTCATACCATCAGACCCCTCCGAACAAGAGCATTTTAAACGCAGGCTTTTAGCCACGGCAAGCAGCCTCAAGAAAAAGCAGCAACAGCTTAGAGCTGCCCAAGATTTGCTAGCTGACAGATGGACTGAAGTCCTTGCGGCCGAAGAGTATGAACTCGAACGCCCCTCCAAGAGCTACCCGAAGCGCAGGCCGCTACCCCGATCAGAGGAGGAAGCACCTACATCACCAGCGCATGACATGGCAGACCGGCCACCTCGCGGTCGCGACAGAGAGGCCTCTCGGCCCTCCACCCAAGGCATGCCCCGACGCCGCTCAACTAAGGCACGGGAAAATGCGCCCGACCTGCGAGACATACTGGAGGATAAGACAAGACAAACAAGATCGATCTACGGATCGCGCAGGCACCCTACGGCATGTGACAATGATCTTCACGCTGGATACAACAAATCCGGCTGGGCCGAACACAACAGACATAGCTCTTCCGAGTTGCGTCATGATATAGCCCAGTACAGAGGCGCCGCACACCCGCTATGCTTCACGAATGAAGTAATGGATCATAAAATCCCAGAGGGTTTCAAACCCGTAAACATCGAATCATACGATGGCACAACAGATCCGGCGGTATGGATCGAGGATTATCTCCTTCACATCCACATGGCACGCGGCGATGATCTACACGCCATCAAATACCTCCCGCTCAAACTTAAAGGACTGGCCCGACATTGGCTTAACAGCTTGCCAGCAGACTCAATCAGTTCTTGGGAGGACCTGGAAGCCGCATTCCTCGACAACTTCCAGGGCACTTACGTGCGACCGCCGGATGCCGACGACTAAAGCCACATAATTCAGCAGCCAGAGGAATCGGCCAAACAATTCTGGACACGGTTCCTAACAAAGAAAAACCAGATAGTCGACTGTCCGGACGCAGAGGCCCTAGCAGCCTTCAAGCATAACATCCGCGAAGAGTGGCTTGCCCGGCACCTGGGACAGGAAAAGCCGAAATCTATGGCAGCCCTCACGACACTCATGACCCGCTTTTGCGCGGGAGAAGACAGCTGGCTAGCTCGCAGTAACAACTTATCAAAGAACCCTGGTAATTCAGATACCAAGGACAAAAGTGGCAGGACACGTCGGAATAAGCAAAAACGCCGCGTTAACAGCGACAGTAATGAAGACACGGCAGTCAATGCCGGATTCAAAGGCTATAAATCCGGTCAGCGGAAAAAGCCATTCAAAAAGAATACTCAGGGCCCGTCCAGTTTGGACCGAATACTCGATCGCTTGTGCCAGATACATGGCACCCCCGAAAGGCCAGCCAATCACACTACAGGGATTGTTGGGTGTTCAAGCAGGCAGGCAAGTTAAGGGCCGAAAACAGAGACAAGGGGCTTCACAGCAACGATGAGGAGCCCAAGCCGACGAACAACAATGGATAGAAGGGCTTTCCCCAACAAGTGCGGATGGTGAACATGATATACGCAACCCACATTCCCAAGCGGGAGCGGAAGCGTGCGCTACGGGACGTATACGCGATAGAGGCAGTCGCCCCAAAGTTCAACCCATGGTCCTCCTGCCCGATCACTTTTGATCGAAGGGACCATCCCACTAGCATCCGTCATGGCGGCTTCGCCGCATTGGTTCTCGACCCAATCATTGACGGATTTCATCTCACAAGAGTCCTCATGGACGGCGGCAGTAGCCTGAACCTGCTTTATCAGGATATAGTGCGGAAAATGGGCATAGATCCCTCAAGGATTAAGCCCACAAGAACGACCTTTAAAGGCGTTATACCAGGTGTAGAAGCCAACTGTACAGGCTCAGTAACACTTGACGTGGTCTTCGGATCCCCGGAAAATCCCCGAAGCGAAGAGTTAATCTTCGATATAGTCCCGTTTCGCAGTGGCTATCATGCCCTGCTCGGACGAACCGCATTCGCAAAGTTCAATGTGGTGCCGCACTACGCATATCTCAAGCTCAAGATGTCAGGCCCTCGAGGAGTAATTATGGTCAACGGAAACACCGAACGCTCCCTCCGTACGAGGGAGCATACGGCGGCTCTCGCAGCGGAGGTACAAAGTAGCCTTCTCAGGCAATTCTCCAGTCCGGCCATTAAAAAGCCAGACACTGCCAAGCGTGCCCGGAGTAACCCACAGCAGGACCGCCTGGCACACTCTGAGCAAGCGTAGCAATGTGGCCCCAACCCCAGCTTTCGCGACATAGCGAAACCAGTACCTCGCGTACATAACTACGCCCTTGAAATACCATGGGCACAGGGGAAGGGGCACAATAACGGCACGCCCAGAATACGACTTAAAACGTACTAGGGGCTGCCGGATTCTCTTTTTTTAATTTTTTCTTACTTTCAGGACTCCATACTTCGGACGACCTGTTCGGCAATTCGACTGCCGCACAAACGATGCAAGATCCAGGGAGGCAGACAAGCCATGCCGCATTATGGAACTCCCAGGTGGTCTCTGTTACGAGCGGTATACCTGTTTTAAATACAATTCCGCGGCCTGCCCCTGGTCAGGACATACTAAATAGTCCAATATCTTTTGCTTACCGCACTATTTGTATCGTTCGGCTTTGATAAATAGCCTCTCTATAAACAATGCATAGCTTTTGTCTATTTTCTGCATTACTCTCTTTTATATATGTTCATTAATGACATGTTGCACCCGTACACTGTGGTACGGCAAGTACGCCAGGGGCTTCAGTACCCTTTAATATGGTGTGAGAAGTCCGTACACTTTCACAAGTGCGGCACCCCGAACTTATAGCACTATATGCATCGGCTCCGAATCATGATTTGGGTCAATAGTTGGGTTTGCCCGGCTCCTATGTTTTGGTGCCTTACGTTCCGCTATATCGGCTAAGGTAGCACTAGGAGAACCACTGCGATTGTGCCCCGGTTGAGCTAGGTTAAGCACCTCAGTGGAGAAAGCTAAAACTGGCTGTCATGATGAGGCGAGAGACCGGTCGCTGTTCGAGAGGTTTTTTCGAGTCCCTAAAGACTTATGCCGCTTCGAGCGAGGAGCCGGATTTGTCCGGCCAAGGCGTGGATGGCGCCTCGAACTCGGTCTTCCGAACTAGGGGCTTCGCCGAAATTTAAAATTATAAAGTTCTATGGCTAAGTGAGAGTGTTCAAGCATTATAGTCCGATTGCCTGGTTCGTTGTGCTGAGCGCCTCCCTTGAAGGACCCAACTATGGGGAGAAGAGCGCTCAGGTTTATCCCGAACACCCCAGCACTAGTGGCATGGGGGCAGAAGCCGACGACTGGCCATCTCTCAATTTTTTGATAAACGGCCGCACAGAAAATAATATTTTAAATTCAACAAGCATTGCTTAAGCGCCTATGAACAAGTTTTCAGCGCATAGGATAAAAACAAGCGAGTTTATTCAAAAATTACATCCTTGGTACATTCATCCGCCACAAGGCGGGCACCCGCAAGAACATCCTTGTAATAGTTCTCGGGCTTGCGATGCTCCTTCCCCGGCGGCGGCCCGTCCTTCACAAGCTTCTCACCGTCCAGCTTACCCCAGTGCACCTTTGCACGGGCAAGGGCCCGATGGGCACCTTCGATGCAGACGGAGCGCTTGATGACCTCGAGCCTTGGACAGGCCTCCACCAGCCGCCGCACCAGCCCGAAGTAGCTCCCAGGCATGGCCTCTCCGGGCCACAGCCGAACTATGAAGCCCTTCATAGCCTGTTCGGCCGCCTTGTGGAGCTCGACCAGCTGTTTCAGCTGGTCGCTCAAGGGCACAGGGTGTCCGGCCTCAGCATACTGAGACCAGAACACCTTCTCCATCGAGCTGCCCTCTTCAGCTTGGTAGAATGCGGTGGCGTCGGATACGTTGCGGGGAAGATCTGCGAATGCCCCTAGAGAACTCCGGATTCGGGTAAGTAACAAGTAGTTTACTTTTATATTTCTGATTTGCATAAAGAATGCCTTACCCGCTGCTATCTTCTTAATCTCCTCCAACTCTTGGAGGGCCTTTTGGGCTTCGTCCTTGGCAGACTTGGCAGTCTCAAGGGCCGCCGCGAGCTCGGACGCTTGGGTCTTTGACTCAAGCTCCAAACTCTCATGTTTTTTCATGAGAGCCTGAAGCTCTTGCTGCACCTCGCCGACCTGAGCCCGAAGTTTCTCTCGCTCGATGCGCTCCGCGGACGTTTTCTTTTCGGCCTCGGACAGCGCCTGCTTGAGGGTCGCCACCTCAGTCATGGCCCCTATAATAAGAAGTGCAATCCTGTTATTTTTTGCAATCACGCCTCTCTATAGGCACTTTTTCTGTAAGGTATTTCCTACCTTCTTTTTCCTCGAGCTGCCGCTTGGCAAGGCCGAGCTCTTGCTCGGTCCGCTTGAGGTCCTGTTTCAGGACACCCACCTCCGCAGTCAGTGCGGCGGTGGATAGCAGTGAAGCCTGCACACGCATATTGACTCTTTATTGTTAGACTCCTGCGAAATTTACTAGATCCTCTATTCGGCTTTTCTTTCCGAACGCCAAATAGAGCATCAGGGGCTACTGTCGATGCGGTAATATTTTTACATATTTTTACTTACCTCGAAGCCTGTTAGAAGGCTAGCGCAAACTTTAATCAGTCCGCTCTTGGCGGACTGAACCTTCTGGATCAACGTACTCATAATAGTACGGTGCTCCTCGTCGATGGAGGCGCCTTCAAGCGCCTCCAGCAGATTGTCTGGCGCCTCCGGTTGGATGGAGGCCGCGGCTCAGAAGGCTTGCTCCTCTTGGAAGGAGTTTGCCTACCGCGGTCCTGAACTATGGAAGATTCCGGCGCGGTGTCCGGCACAAAGCCGGACTTGGAGCCCTGGGGGCCTTATCCCCTTCACTCCTGGAGTCCGGGAGGTTGCCTTGCGGCTCCTCCGGGACCACCTCCTCCTGCCCCGGAGCTTGTCGCGACGCCACTTCGGCGTTGTCTGCAGTGCGGGGGGAGACAGCGGGCGGAACTGAGTTCACGTCCGATGAGTCCAGGGAGCCGCCTGACGATTCGTCGAATTCGGCCCGGGGCGGACTGCATAATTACATTCGATATTAGGGAAAGTTGTGCAACAAAGGAACATCATGAGTTATTCTGATATCCGAACTTACGATTTCGCCGGACGCTTGGCCCTGTTTGGCCACTCCTCTTTGCCCTCTTCGGCGTTGGGGGCGTAGTCCGGCGGAGGGTTCTTCCTTTTCCTAGACCCCTCGGCCTCCCCCGTTGGGGTGGCCTTCCTCTTCTCTCCTCCCCCCGCTGGGGGGGAGAGGTTTCTTCTTCCTCCTCCTCGTCTTCACGGGAGGAGTGCGTCTCGGACTCGTCGTACGACGAGTCCGACACCACCATATGCCGGGAACTCTTTCGAGTCCCCGTGGCCTTCTTCTTCTTGGCCTTCTTCTCCGGCACCACATAAGGTGCCGGAACCAGCAGCTTCGCTAGTAGAGCGGGGGCTGGGTCTTCGGGCAAGGGAGCCGGACAGTTAATCGATCCAGACTTCGCCCGCCAAGCCTGTCAAAGGTAAGGGAGTTTAGATCCCGCATAGAGTCAAACTATGAAAAAACCTAACATCCTGTAAAAGGAGAAAATAGCTTACCTCGCTAGCGTGATGCTGCAAGCTATATCCGCGGTCCTCGGAAGCGGATGTGGGAGCCTCAGCGCCTTTGGTTAGCACCTTCCAGACATCTTCATACGTCGTGTCGAAGAGCCTATTAAGGGTTTGGTGCTGCGCCGGGTTGAACTCCCACAGATTAAAGCCCCATTGTTGACACGGGAGGATCCGGCGGACGAGCATAACCTGGACTACATTGACGAGCTTGATCGGCTTGCTCACCAGGGACTAGATGCATGTCTGCAGTCCGGCCACCTCTTTTTCGTCGCCCCACGACAGGCCCGTCTCTTTCCAGGACATAAGTCGCGTGGGGGGTCCGGATCAGAACTCGGGGGTTGCGATCCATTTCGGATCACGTGGCTCGGTGATGTAAAACCACCACGATTGCCACCCCTTCAGGGTCTCCACGAAGGAGCCCTCGAGCCATAGGACGTTGGCCATCTTGCCCGCCATGGCGCCTCCGCACTCCGCCTGGCTACCGCGCACCACCTTGGGCTTGACGTTGAAGGTCTTGAGCCAGAGGCCGAAATGGGGGTGGATGCGGAGGAAAGCCTCGCACACGACGATAAACACCGAGATGTTGAGGACGAAGTTCGGGGCCAGATCGTGGAAATCCAGGCCATAGTAAAACATGAGCCCCCGGAAAAATGGGTGGAGTGGAAAACCCAGTCCGCGGAGGAAGTGGGGAAGGAATACTACCCTCTCATGGGACCTTGGGGTGGGGAGAAGCTGCACCTCCTCGGGAAGCCGGTGCGCGATGTCTTTGGACAAGTATCCGGCCTTCCTTGGCTTTTTGACATGGCCCTCCGTGACGGAGGAGACCATCCACTTGCCTCCTGCTCCGGACATTGCTGGAGAAGGTTGAGGTGGGAAGTGCGGGCTTGGGCGCTGGAGCTCGAGTGCGCAGGAGATGGATAGGCAAAGGAGGAAGAAGGCGTAGGTAAAAAGGTGGATCCTTATCCCCTTATATGGGCGGATGCGGTTGTGCGTCCCCACCATCCTAGTAAAACTCGCTTGTCTCCCAAGTGCCGTGACAAATGGCGCGGTTGGGTTACCCACGTCCGTATTGATGAGAATCCCGTAAAGGGGGTACACAATCTCTGCTTTGACAAGACGTGCCAAGGAAACCGCCTCGCAAAACATGCTGAGGTGGAAAAGTAAAAACGATTCGAGTAAAGGACTTGGCCGTAGTGTGATGGCGCACTGCGGAATACGTCAGCAGATTTGATTTGTGTTTATATCATTCTTTCTATGGCAATATGTGGAAGCCTATTTTGCAGAACCGGACACTACTCTTGGTGTTTACAATCTTCTATGAAGGACTTGGAGGAGGAACCCGCCTTGCAATGCCGAAGACAATTTGCGCGCCGGACTCGTCGTCATTGAAACCTGGTTCAGGGGCTACTGAGGGAGTCCTGGATTAGGGGGTGTTCGGGTAGCCGGACTATACCTTCAGCCGGACTCCTGGACTATGAAGATACAAGATTGAAGACTTCGTCCCGTGTCCGGATGGGACTTTCCTTGGCGTGGAAGGCAAGCTTGGCGATGCGGATATTCAAGATCTCCTACCATTGTAACCGACTTTATGTAACCCTAACCCTATCCGGTGTCTATATAAACCGGAGGGTTGTAGTCTGTAGGCAATCAACTCCATACACAACAATCATACCATAGGCTAGCTTCTAGGGTTTAGCCTCCTTGATCTCGTGGTAGATCTACTCTTGTACTACCCATATCATCAATATTAATCAAGCAGGAGTAGGGTATTACCTTCATCGAGAGGGCCCGAACCTGGGTAAAAAACATCGTGTCCCTTGTCTCCTGTTACCATCCGGCCTTGACGCATAGTTCGGGACCCCCTACCCGAGATCCGCCGGTTTTGACACCGACAAGCGGCGTATCGCCAATTTGCGCCGCCAGCGGGACATGGAGCAGCAGCGCACCGACACTGAGTCACGAGCAGAGCGCCCGCAACTGGGCCGACTACATGGAGGCCGGCGCCCGGCAAATAGCCCTGGAGGCTGTCGGGCATGCACGCATTCGCGACGCTGAATTTTACTACAAACTTGTCAAGTGGGTTTCCCGCTTAGAAGCTGAAGCTTCGGTGGACCACGCCGGCATGGAAAGGGCCAACGCGTGCAAGCAACGCGCCCTATCGCACCTCTGGCAATTCCGAGGCGAGGCGGAGGACGCCAGTGACGGCGTTTAGCGTGTACCACAGATTGCGGTCGGCATCGTCTAGTTAGCTAAGAGTAAGTTAGTACTCGTACACTACTAGAGTATTAGTGGGAGTAGATAGTTAACTTGGCTATGATGGTTGTCAACATGGAAGTTCAGTACTCTATATCTGGATCAGACCTGTTACTTTGCTCTAAATGTTGAACTTTCCGTTTGAACATATGGATGGGCTGTTATTTTTTTAAATGGGTTGTATTTGTCTGCCACGGGTTTAGAAGCTGACTTGTGGGCCTACCAGGTTGATGCGTACACAATCAGGAGATGATTGTACGTGGAGAGGATGACAACAGGGACCCACCAAGGTCATGGCAATATGCAAGCAAGTGCCTCCTTATTTCAAGCCAATAAAAAATGGCTCCTCCTAATGGATTTCTAACATCTGGGTCCCATGCCATTGTCAACGTAGTCAATAAACGAGAGAATTGCACAACGAGTGGCTGATACTAGGGACCCAGCAGCTCGCGCAGTTATTTTTGTTTTGGGATAATTTGATAAATGCCACTCCAAATCTGGTGATTCCGAGAAATGCCACTGCAATTTTCAAACTTTGAAAAATGCCATTTCTAGTGGCATTTTTTGAAGTCTGGAGTGGCGTTTTTCAAAGTTTGCAAAAATTCCAATGGCGTTTTCAAAGTTGGAAAAAATTGCAGTGGCATTTTTCAAAGTTTGGAAATTGTTGTTGCATTTTTGTGAATCGCCATAACTGGAGTGGCATTTATCTAATTTGTTTTTGAGACGGAAGCAGGGTGTCAATTGGGCTGTGCAGGGCACTCTGGCCTGTCTAGACAGCCTTTTCTTTTATGTTTACCACAGACCAGCCTAGTAGTTTTTTTCTTTCTTTCTGAAAATAGCTAGCCCAGTTTTTTTGTGATTTGTCAAGTAACTCACTTTGTCAGGCCTGTTGGGCTGCAAATCTTTCAAGACGAGGAGAGCTTCATTCGGCTGGCTGAGAAAATGGCCTATCAGCAATGAGAAATGGGTTGTACATTTTAAAACACATCAAACCGACAATTAGTTTCAAATTTCTTTTTTTCCATTTTGAAATTTTAAATTGCATTGATTTTTATGCGTGGACAATTTGTTGGATTTTATATTGATGTACATTTATTTTTAAAATCAATTTGAATGTGACTCGAAATTTTGGGATTAAAAACAGTTCGGACCGCACCAAAATATGCAAAATTTTGTATAATTTTTTAACCATGGCCACAATATGGGCAGTAATGCTAACAAAAAGAATATGGGCTCCAAAAAAACCTAAAGAATTAGCAAATGGGCTGTAAATTACTAGAAATAATGGCAGATGGGTTGTATGCTGTTTTCCATAGATTTGAAGCTTTCCTAAAAAAAGGTTGACGCACAAGCAGTGACTGTTGGATGTCCATCCGACGACCATCGTGCTTCTTCAATCTCTGCTCTTCCTGCTCCAGCCGCTCAAACAAGCGCCAGCGGGACTGTCTGCTCCCTCCTCCCGCGGCCGGCTGTGCTGTCGCGCAGGCCTCACCGCCCCACCGTACTCCCATCACTGGCCTAGCCATCCCTCTACTCACCCACACCTGCTGTTATTCTCCGGCGATGGCAGACGAACCAGTAAACCCTCGTATTCCCCTCCGCGTGGGAAACAACTGCCGAGTCTTCCCTGGCTCCGTGTCGTTCCCTTCCTAGGCCTCACCGTCGTCCACCGCCCTGGTGCTCTCGGCGCGGCGTGGTCAACATGGTCAACGACCGACATGCATCTGAAGTGGACTGTACGTGGAGAGGCTGACAGCTGTGTCCACAGGCGCACGCAAGGAAATGCCTCCTTATTACGCGCAAAATAATGATTCCTCCACCTGACATCTGGGACCCACCGAAAGGACCTCTCTATTTCGCGACAAAAATGTTCTCGCTGCTGACAGCTTGGACCCAGCAGCTATATCTTCGCACGCAAGGAAGTGCCTCCTTATTACGCACAAAAAAATGAATACTCCACCTGCTAGCTGGGACCCAGCATAATGGGAGGCTGACTTGTGGGCCTACTAAGTTGACGGGGATGGAGGGCTTTGTCAACTTAGTCAATATGAACGATTCTATCTCCAGTGACCGTACGATGTCCATGCAACAGCCGTGGTGCTTCTTCAACCTCTGGTCTTCTTGCTCCAGCCGCCGAAAGCAGCACCGGTCATGCCGCCTGCTCCTGCTTCCCGTGGCCAGCTATGCTGCCACGGAGGCCTCACCGCCCCTACTACTCCCACCGCTGGCCAGGCCCTGTGGCGATGGCAGGCTCACACCACAGCCGAACCAGTGAACCCTCATATCTTGTCTGCGTGGGCTTCCACGACCGCGTCTGCCCCGGCTCCGCGTCGTCCCCTTCCTAGGCCTCGCCGTCATCCACCGCCCTGGTGCTCTCGGCGCAGCGCAGTCAACGTGGTCAAGGAACGACTTCCATCAGAACAGTAGTGTATGTGGAGAGGCTGACAGCTGAGTCCACGTCTGCAGCAAGGAAGTGCCTCCTTATTACGCGGAAAATAATGATTCCTCCACCTGACAGCAGGGACCCACCGGACGGGCCACCGTATTTCACAAAAAAAAATGTTTCCTCCCTGACTGCTGGGACCCACAGCTACATCTTCGCACGCAAGGAAGTGCGTCCATATTACGGGCAAAAAAATAATGATTCGCCCCCTGACTGTTGGGACCCACCAGCTACATCTTCGCACGCAAGGAAGTGCCTGACAGTCGGGACCCACCTAGTCGAAGCGTACGTAGCGTTGTCACTCTGGTCGCGAACGTGTACATACATATGATCGGTCTGTCTGCATGCTGCAGCGATGAACCGTGGCCGTGTAAGGAAGGGAAAGTGTCGTAGTAGAGGCACGCACGTAGCATGTACACGTACGTAAAGCGGCCAGGGTGCAAGAAAGTAAATATGACCACGTACGTACATACGGGCGGGGTCTCGAACGCCTACCCATGCATACGTACGGCCAGGGCTCCTGTACATGGCTGTGTCGGAACAGATAAACATCATCGTCGTCGTGTTCATGGGGAGGCAACGGAATGCATCGTGTTCATCGGGAGGCAACGGAACACGTGTTGTTCATCGGGAGCCAACCAGCTTGGACAGAACAACCGATGGAAATGAGCCCTGGCGTGCCACGTAATGGAGGAAATGACCTTGTGTTCGACCGGTGACGGTCGAAACGGGATTCTGTTCATTGGGAGGGGTCTGGCGTCGGACCTCGTACGGTCGAAACGGGGTCCTGTTGATCGGGAGGGGTGTGGCGTACCGCAAACCGGAGGAAACGAACTTGTGTTGGAGCACTACGGTCGAAACGAGGGTCCTGTTCATCGGGAGGGGTGTGGCGTACCGCAAAACGGGAATCCACGGGATACTGTTCATCCACCGCCGACCTCCTCCAGCCTCCACCTACGACTGTTCATCCACGGGCTCCTGTTCATCCAGCCTCCAGCGCGTGCTCCTCCACCGGCTACTGTTCAACCAGCCCTCTCCACGGGGTCCTGCTCAACCACCCCTCCACGGGCTACTGTTCATCCAGCCCTCCATTGGCTACTATTCAACCAGCCCTCCACGGGGTCCTGTTCATCCAGCCCTCCATGGGGTACTGTTCATCCACCGGCTCGATCGATCGGGGTACTGTTCATCCAGCGGCAATGGCCTCTACTACCATGGGGTCCTGTTCATCCAACCCCCCACTGGGAACTATTCATCCAAACCCCCCCAACAATGCTCACTGTTCATCCAGAGGTAGCATCGATCGACTTCAGTTAGCAGTAGTAGCGAAGGAATCGCTCGGGTTCAGTTAACAGTAAGGGATCGATCAGTCGCTCGGGTTCAGTAACACGTAGCATGCAGTGCAATCGCTCGGGTTCAGTTAGAGCCCAACGCCTCGCTCGGGTTTAGTTAGAGCCCAACGTCCGCACACACGTGCGTATGTATGAGAGAAACGTGCATCGCTCGGCCCCCGACCACCCACCGTAACCGGGAACTCCCCGATATTTTCCTCGCCCTCGCTTCTACCACGGTTTTTTCCGTCATGGACGGTCCAAAGAATGTCATGCAGCTGCATCTCCGGCCCGCCCAGGACGAAAAGCCCATTTTCTATCATGATTTTTTGTCATAGAAGTAGGACCCCACCACATCTATGATGATACCGGGTTTTGTCACAATTATCGTCATAGAAGTGTCATAAGCATGACAAAAAAATTCGTTCGGGCCAAAATGTCACGGGTGTGTCTTTTTTTGTAGTGCATGATGAGGACACGAACCTGGGGTAGGGTAATAGGCCTGACCTATACGTCCTACCTAAGGTCCTTGTCCCAAGAACAAAGAAGTTCAAGAATCAGAAGAAGGGATCCAGCAAAGGTGTTGAGTGAAGTCCACTCGATCTACCATTCACTCAGAGACCTCTCTTTATCTAGGTTACTCGACCATGAAACCACTCGACATATAAGAATACCTAAAGCCGCTCTACGCAGCAACGGTCGGGTATTTACTCATATATTTAATGATCATTTGTAGCACTTCAATACAAGTGTTACCTGTAACGCCACCTCTTTACGTACATTGAATCATATGTAACGGAGGGGAGCTGGGGTCCTGGCGCACTCTATATAAGCCACCCCCCTTGTCGGTGTCAAAACCGGTGGATCTCGGGTAGGGGGTCCCGAACTTTGCGTCCAGGCCGGATGGTAACAGGAGACAAGGGACACGAAGTTTTACCCAGGTTCGGGCCCTCTCGATGGAGGTAAAACCCTACGTCCTGCTTGATTAATATTGATGATATGGGTAGTACAAGAGTAGATCTACCATGAGATCGGAGAGGCTAAGCCCTAGAAGCTAGCCTATGGTATGATTGTTGATATGTATGTTGTCCTACGGACTAAAACCCTCCGGTTTATATAGACACCGGAGAGGGTTAGGGTTACACAAAGTCGGTTACAATGGCAGGAGATCTTCATATCCGTATCGCCAAGCTTGCCTTCCACGCCAAGGAAAGTCCCTTCCGGACATGGGACAGAGTCTTTATTCTTGTATCTTCATAGTCCAGGAGTCCGGTTGAAGGTATAGTCCGGCTATCCGAACACACCCCAATCCAGGACTCCCTCAGTAGCCCCTGAACCAGGCTTCAATGACGACGAGTCCGGCGCGCAGATTGTCTTCGGCATTGCAAGGCGGGTTCCTCCTCCAAGTACTTCATAGAAGATTTTGAACACAAAGATAGTGTCCCGCTCTGCAAAATAAGTTTCCACATATTGCCATAGAGAGAATAATATTTACACCAACCTAATCTGCTGATGTATTCCGTAACGTGTCACACCACGGCCAAGCCTTTATCTGAGTTGTTTTATTATCCCACCTCAGCGCGTCATGCGAGGCGGTTTCCTTGGCACGTCTTGTTAAAGCAGAGATCATGTCCCTTTATTCCGGGATTCTCATCAATACGGGCGTGGGTAACCCAACCGCTTCTAGGACTCCTAGATTATAGGCAAGTCCAAACGGACACGGAGAGGACGCTTTATATTCACCCTCTTTATAAAGGGGACAAGGCCTTTATTTTTCCCTCCCGTACTCAATCGAATCCTTCCCCCTCCTCAAGCTCAAACGCCCGAAGTTCAGGTCAGGTGCTCTGAACCTTCAGTCATGTCCGGATCTAGCCTTCAAGGCCGATGGGTGCCTTCCTCCGTCATGGAAGAAGACATCAAAAAGTTGAGGGAGGCCAGATATCTGACCGCCGAGATTTTGCATCGGCTGCCTCCCCGAGGGCAGGCCGTCCCCACCCCCGAACCTAACGAAAACATCGTGTTCGTCTCCCACTTCCTCCGAGGTCTAGGCCTTGCTCTGGATCCTTTCATAAGGGGTTTGATGTTTTACTATGGGCTAGACTTTCATGATCTAGCTCCGGACTCCTTTCTTCATATCACGACATTTATTGTCGTGTGCGAGGCCTTCCTCCGAGTTACCCCTCACTTTGGCCTATGGCTCAAGACCATTGAAGTGAAGCCGAAGATGATCGAGGGGCAACATGCAGCGTGTGGAGGTGCCTCAATATGCAAGATGACGGGAGCTCCGTGGCCCAAAGGTTCCATCCCAGAGGTGTCTGAATTGTGGCAACAAGAGTGGTTCTACATCACGGCTCCTAAAGTGCCAAGTGGGCGGCCCCCCTGTTTTCCGCTCGGGCCCCCCACCACAGCTGATGTCATGGATCAGCAGAGGTCTGAGCTGGGGGCCAGCCAAGGACGTGCCTATACTGCAAAGCCGCATTCAAGATCTCTTCAATGGAGATTTCAGTTTGGTTGCGGTAATACAGGTTATGCTGGTTCGTCAAGTCCAGCCTTGCAAACGCCGGCCTCTTCGCCTGTGGGAGTTCAATCCCGAGGGACCGTGTGCCATTCAAAATTTCCTCGGCCTGATGCACGAGGAGATGTACAAGTCATTCTTCGGACCTCAAGTGGAGTGTCCGGAAATCACCGAGGACATGGGCCTGAGTAGTAACCGCGCCGCCGAACAGGTAAGGCATCTTTCGGCCGAACATACTATCTCTCTTTGTTACGAAGTTATTTCTGAAAGTTCGCTTTTTGACCAGGACTGGCTAACAAAGGCGAAGTTGATTCGGTGTTCGCCCCCCTCCCTGAGGGTCTGGAAAATCCGGTATTGGAAAAGATGCTCCAGACCGCACCTTGCCCGGAGCCCTTGAAGGAAGACACTGTGGAGGATAATGCGGGCGGACGCGGGCCCCCAACGCTGCCCATTCTAGCCGAGGGAGCGAGCGTCTCCATGAAGGAAGACGACCAGAAGAGGAAAAGGACTGCACCCGGGGATTCGGAAGCCGAATCTTCCAAACGGGAGAAGAAGTCTCCCATAGAGGGTCCTACCTCGGGGGGCGCCGTTGCCGCACAAAGTCCGCGGGATCAATTCTCCCGCGAGTCGTAAGTGACCCGAAATACTTTTAATAGTACAGATATGCCATCTTTTTCTTCTGAGAAAATAACCACCGCATATATTTTTGCAGTTCGGGCCTTAGCCCCTCTCAAATGAGCTCATCTTTGGGGGATCTTCTTCCAGAGATGATGGAGAGAGAAATGCCTCCTCCGAACTCCTCCGCTCCAGAAGCGGGCGACCCTGAAGTGTCGTCGCGGAGGGCCTCTCCGAGTCCGGTGAGGCCAGAAGATAATCCCATTGACCCCTGAAGCTCCCAGTGTCCGGCTCCCGAAGAGAGCAGACAAAAGAGGCCGGCACGGTCTGGTGTGCGATCGGATGTTCTGAGGGAGTTGGTAGGGCGAGCGGCCATCTCAGATGAACACCGTGTGCTGATGAACACGATGATGGAGAGAATATCGTCCGCCGAAAGTGGATTGCATGAAGCTTTTATGAGTCTACTGACAGGCTTTGAGGTACGTAAAAGAATGTATGATAGTCCTGCACATGCTAGGTGTGCCCTGTGTAGATAGTAGCCCCTGAGACTCTGGTTGTCGTCGGAAATGACGACGAACAGAGGATCATATTCCCAGGTAATAACCATACTGCCTCTATGTGCAGGTGATGGAAGCTCCGGTGGCTAGCCAGACTAGCGAGTTTGCCCATTTAGAACGGCAGTTGGATGCGGCAGACGCCGACATCGAGCTTGTTAACAAAAGGCTTGACGAGGCGCAGGGTAAGTGTCATTATCTGGTAAACGTCACATAGGAAGAGCAGCATGATGCTAGTATCTTTAATATGTTGTGACTGCAGATGGAGCTGCCACTGTTGAAGCCTTATGGGCAGAACTTGCCCGAGCCAAGGAACAAGCAAGATTGGGTAATGCGGCTGCTGTGAAGGCGGCCGAAGAGTTGCAAGCCGAGAAGGCCGCGCATGGCGAGACCCGAGACAAGATGGCCAAGATGGCTATAGGATTAAAAGCCGCCGCCGACCGTTGCCGGGTTCTTGAAAAGGAAAACCAAGCGAAGGCATCAGACCTTGAGAAGTCTGCTGTGACGAAAAAGGATCTCCGCTCTGCTATGAGGGCAAAGAAGGAGGAGCTGCGGGAAGCCGGGGATATTGTAGCTGGGAAATCCTTTATGTTGCGGAGGAAATTCGGAGATCCACGGTATGCCCCTCTGGATCGGCTGTGGAGTTCGGAGGATGTGTATATGGATTTGGTGGCGAGCGCTGCCGATGCGGCCAAGTACTTCCAGGGTCAGACGGACCGTGAAGTAGACCAACTGTTTTGGAGACAATTCCATTCTCCCGAACTAAATAGGTTGTTCGGACTCTGCATGAGGTCTGTTGTGGATCAGCTATGGCCGGAAAGGTCAAAACCGAGCAGCTATTTCGGCTTGGTGCAGCAGGTCCTTGACGTGGTGACGCGCATTGATGCGATGAGGAGGTCGGCGTGCATAAAGGGCGCATGGATGGCCTTTGCCCGTGTTAAGGCATACTGGGCGGAGATGGATGCTACCAATGTTGCAGCGCGGGATTCGGCTATAGGTCGAAAGGCTGCTGAGCACTACTTTGAAGAAGTTCTTGAGGGTGCCCGTTTGATAGAGACCCAGTGCTCAAAAAATATTATGTTTGAGTGATATGTAATCTCATTGTAAGCGAAATGCTTTTATGAATTTTTATAAGGCTATTTTTATACTTTTGCCTGAAAGTAATATGATGCCTCCTGGGCGGACGTTTATGTATACATGCGTATAACCTGAAAAATTGCAGTCGTCGGCTTCAACTCCCATGCATATAATGCGGAGGTGCTCACAAAAACACGCGTTCACACTTAACCCAACATCTTGGTCCTATTAAGGAGGTGATAGCGGAGCGAGTGAGGCAACCGGACTATAATGCTTTAGCACTTTCACTTAGCCATAGGAGTTTGACAGTGGGGCTACTAGATAGCCCCTGGTGGCTCCGCACTCTCCCGATTCCGGGGTGCGTACATGCCTGGCCGGAAAACGGCCCTTCGTTAAGGCGGAGGAATTCTAACATTCACACAGGTCATCGAGTGGTTGACCAGTCTCACGCTATATCATGACAGTCAGTTTTTGGCTTTCTCTACTGAGGTGCTCGTCCGGATGAACCAGGGCACAATCGCAGTAGTTCTCCTGGTGCTACCTTAGCCGGCAAGGCGGAACGTAAGGCACCAAAACACAGGAGCCGGGCAAACCCAAAATTTGACCAAAGACAATGATTCGGAGCTGATGCATATAGGGCCAAACTCGCGACGCCGAACACTCCCTAAGGTATTCGGTCTTTGTGGTATAAACCGGGCCTAAATAGTGGCCTTTGTAAGAAGCCCCTTGTGTCTAGGTATGCGCATTGTTCTGGCGTGGCCACATGCCAAGACGCCAGCATCCTTCTCAACGGTGGATATGTATCAACAAGAGACAGTAAAAAAGGTTTACGCAGGGTCTTAATCTAAAAAGAATCCTTGGAGCGGGTCCCTGCTGCACGTCTGCGCCTGTGTCTCCGTTGTGCCATATCCTGGACGGGTGTGGCACGATGATCGTCTGTAAAAGAGAGGAAGTTAAGTGAAAAAGTTGTCGTGCAAAAAGATAGTTTTTAAAGAAATCATGTATATTTCAAGATGATAAGAAGTTACCACTTGTCTGCGCGCGTTGAGCCCCTTGTATTGACAAATGGAGGGTGTGACCACTTATTCCGTATAAATAGCGGCGCCGGACTTGATTAGTTGTATCTAAGGTCTTGACGACCTATTGGATGCTTTCGCTTGTCCGGGCGCCTTTAGTGTGCGGCTGCCAAGGCAGCCTCACCCTCTTCGGCGCGCAGAGATCGCTTGATATTTCCGTGCACTGTAATGATGCCACGTGGACCGGGCATCTTGAGTGTGAGGGAGGCGTAGTGTGGTATTGCATTAAAGCGAGCGAAAGCTTCGCGTCCGAGCAGTTCTTGATAGCCACTTTGAAACGAAGCGATGTGGAAAGTTAAATGCTCGCGACGGAAGTTATCGGGGGAGCCGAATATAACTTGTAGTAGGAGGGAGCCCGTACAACGAGCCCCTGGGCCTGGCGTTACTCCTTTAAAGGTAGTATTGCTATGGCGAATTTGTGTTGGGTCTAACCCCATCCCGCGGATTGTATCCTGATATATTAGGTTTAGGCTACTACCGCCGTCCATCAAGACTCTTGTGAAGTGATATCCGCCAATTACTGGGTCTAATACCAGGGCAGCCCATCCTGCGTGTCGGATACTTGCTGAGTAATCGCGATGGTCGAAAGTGATCGGTTCAGATGACCAGTGGCAGGACTTCATGGTGACGGGCACTTGGGTATATTTTCCTGGGAGTGCCGCGTTGTTTTTTCCCTTGATTACGTGTAACACGTTTACCGTTTTGACTTCTGGTGGAAATTTCTTTTGTTCCCCCGTGTCTTGCTTGGGGGGCTCGTCCTCATCTTCACTTGGTGTATCCTCCCCCTTGTGTACGGTGTTGAGCTTGCCGGACTGCTTGAAGACCCAAAATTCTCTGTGGGTATGATTAGCAGGTTTGCCAGGGGTACTATGAATCTGACATACTTGGTCTAGAATTTTGTTGAGGCTGGACAATTCATCCCTGGTGCCTTTAGGGGGCGACTTTTGACCTAGCCGAGAGCTTTTTAATCCGGCATTTACTGCCGTGCCCTTCGTGCTGTCTTCTTTATTCCGGCGTTTGTTATTGCTGTTGCGCCGTGATTTCCCTTTTCCATCTCTAACTTCAGATGTGCTGGGGTCGCTGGTGCTGCATCTGGCTAGCCAGCTGTCCTCACCCGCGCAAAAGCGGGTCATGAGGTTTGTTAGTGCGGCCATCATTCTCGGCTTATTTTGGTCGAGGTGTCTGGCGAGCCACTCGTCACGGACGCTATGCTTGAAAGCTGCCAAGGCTTCGGCGTCCGGACAGTCGACAATCTGGTTCTTTTTAGTAAGAAACCTGTTCCAAAGCTTTCAGGCTGACTCTCCGGGCTGTTGAGTTATATGACTCAAATCATCCGCATCCGGAGGTCGGACATAAGTCCCTTAAAAATTTGCCCGAAAGGCGTCTTCGAGCTCTTCCCAACTTCCAATGGAGCTTTCGGGTAGGCCTTTGAGCCAGTGACGAGCTGGCCCTTTGAGCTTGAGGGGTAGGTACTTGATGGCATGGAGATCATCTCCTCGAGCCATATGGATATGAAGGATGTAGTCCTCAATCCAGACCCCAGGGTCTGTTGTTCCGTCATATGCCTCTATGTTTACGGGCTTGAATCCTTCTGGAAATTCGTGGTCCAACACCTCGTTGGTGAAACATAGGGGGTGTGCAGCACCCCTGTAGCTGGGTGTACCGCGTTGTTCGGATGTTTGTTGTGTTGCATTGTATGCTGGGGCGCGCTTGCGTGGTTCATAGATGGATCTTGTTGCGCTCCTTTGGGTGCGAGCCCTCGCATGGGTCGCGTATTGTATTGTGAGCGGCATTGTATGCCGATCTGTGTTGGTAGAGGGGTCGTCTATCCGACCAGGTGGCTGCTTTGATATTTGTTTGTGGGGGTTCTGAGGCCTCCTCATCGAATTCGGGTAGCAGCTTCCGCTTTGGGTAGCTCTTGGAGGGGCGATTGTCGCCGTACCTTGCTGCAGTGTTGAGTATTTTACTCCATCTGATTTGGAGTGTGTCTTGCGCGGCTTTGAGCCTTTGCTTCTACTTTTTCAGACTCCTCGCGGTGGCAACAAGCCTTTTACGGACAGTCTGCTGCTCTGGGTGCCTGTCCGGCGTTATATCGTCCGGACCATTAGCCTTGATAGGATTTGTTTGTTCGGTTTGATTATCCGGATTGCCGTTGTCCGGCAGCGGTTCGCCCTGCTCCAGCGCTGGGTCTGTATGATCGCTATTTCTGTCGAGGCGGGATTTGGGGCGGCACTTGCGTCGCCGCTTTGACTGCTTTTCGTGGGAACAAGCTTTCGGTGCGTCCTTCCGCTCCTCGTCGTCATCTTTTGGTGCGTCCACCATGTATACGTCATATGACGAGGTGGCGTTCCAGGGCCCAATAGGTGTTGGTTCTTCATCGTCTCCTTCATCAGCGTCCATACCGTCGATGTCTTCGGAGTCAAAGTCGAGCATGTCGGTTAAATCGTCGACAGTGGCTACAAAGTGGGTGGTGGGTGGGCTTTGAATTTCTTCATCGTCCGAATTCCATCCTTGCTGACCGTAGTCCGGCCAGGGCTCTCCTGATAAAGAGAGAGACTTCAGTGTCTTCAGAATGTCGCCGAAAGGCAAGTGCTGAAAGATGTCCGCGGCAGTAAACTCCATAATCGGCGCCCAATCGGATTCGATCGGCATGGGGCGCGGAGGGTTCGGAGTCCGGAGAGGAGTCTGGCTCCTTGGAGTCACGAGTCTCGCAGAGTACGGGGCTGGTGTTCGGCTCAATCGCCGTTGGGATCGCAGCCCCCGAGGTGGCGTCCAACCGCCCATCCTCGATCGGCGCAGTTGGCTCCGAATTAAGGGTCGAAGCTGATGCGGGTGCGGCCTCCAGGGCACTGTTCGGCGGCAGAGCTA
The DNA here is from genome assembly GCF_056163025.1 of Triticum urartu. NCBI lineage: Eukaryota > Viridiplantae > Streptophyta > Magnoliopsida > Poales > Poaceae > Triticum > Triticum urartu. The sequence goes on along the minus strand of NC_141874.1, from coordinate 172,727,929 downwards.
GATCATGCTCGTCGGGACAGTGCGGCGCGCTCGGCAGTGGCTCGAATCCGTCGAAGATCAAGTCCCCGCGGATGTCAGCCGTGTAGTTTAAACTTCCAAATCTGACCTGACGGCCAGGGGCGTAGCTTTCGATCTGCTCCAGACGGCCAAGTGAATTGGCCCGCAGTGCGAAGCCGCCGAAGACGAAGATCTGTCCGGGGAGGAAGGTCTCACCCTGGACTGCATCACCATTGATGATCGTAGGATCCATCGAGCCTGACGGCGACGACACAGAGGAACTCTCAATGAAAACACCAACGTCGGTGTCAAAACCGGCGGATCTCGGGTAGGGGGTCCCGAACTGTGCGTCTAGGTCGAATGGTAACAGGAGGCAAGGAACACGAAGTTTTACCCAGGTTCGGGCCCTCTTGATGGAGGTAAAACCCTACGTCCTGCTTGATTAATATTGATGATATGGGTAGTACAAGAGTAGATCTACCACGAGATCGGAGAGGCTAAACCCTAGAAGCTAGCCTATGGTATGATTGTTGATATGTATGTTGTCCTACGGACTAAAACCCTCCGGTTTATATAGACACCGGAGAGGGTTAGGGTTACACAAAGTCGGTTACAATGGTAGGAGATCTTCATATCCGTATCGCCAAGCTTGCCTTCCACGCCAAGGAAAGTCCCTTCCGGACACGGGACGGAGTCTTTAATCTTGTATCTTCATAGTCCAGGAGTCCGGCTGAAGGTATAGTCCGGCTATCCGAACACCCCCCCCCCCCCCAATTCAGGACTCCCTCACCCCTCCTCTGGGACAAGGGTTCGCACCCCCTGTAACTCACACGCTCATAATCCAGTCGACCGCCTCCGGGCTCTGAGACGTAGGGCTATTACTTCCTCTGAGAAGGGCCTGAACTCGTAAAACTTGCGTGTACAACTCCTCCATAGCTAGGATCTTGCCTCTACATTCCTACCCCCCATTCTACTATCAGACTTAGAACCACGACAGTTGGCGCCCACCGTGGGGCATGGCGTCTATCGAACCATGATGTCGATGGTTTTTTCATCCATCTATGTTTAATTTTATGTTCATGCTGATCATATTGTTCGTCTTTGCAGTAAGTAATTGAAGCATCTCAAAGGAAAGGGAGAAGATACATCTTCACCTGATGCTACAGGCGTGCATGACCGTTCACAAACGGATCAATCAAGAGATTTCTTTCTATGCTATCCTTTTATGATCTAACAATCGTCGTGGATCTAAACAAGTCCGTTGTTGTCTTCCCTGTACGAGCAGGCACCCATCGGAATCAACAATGAAATCTTGCGATGAATAGATCAGACAAGAGACAAGGAGGGGAATATGGCACCGACGCGCTGCGCCAAGGGTTGTAGCCCTCGTCCTCACGCACGGCCGCCAGCGCACCGACCCGATCCTCCTGCTTCCTCCTCTTCATAGAACTCGGTCCGCCCGTCAGCCGGCTGCAACGACCACAGGCGCTCGACCAGCGCGCCGGCCCGCGCCACCCACTTCATCTTCTCCACCGACCACAGATCGCCCGTCAGCCGGCTGCAGCGACCGCAGGCGCTCGGCAGTCCCTCTGGCGGCGTGGGTGCTCGGCTGTGGTCGAGGCGACATGGGCGCAGACCTGGCGCTGCAACGGCCACCTCATCTCTATGACGGCCTGACACGGTGCGTTGCAGCAGCGTCCTTCGTCAACCGCACGGGAGCAACCCCCGCGGCCGATTCATGGACCTGACGCGGCACCAACGCCGTGGCTGTCTACCTCAACAAGACGGGAGCCGCCGGGTCGACTCGGCAATCGGCACCACCTCGAGCTCCGCCCGCACGCAGACTCTTAGAAGAACGCCGTCCCGCACTCGGACTTGTGACGAGCCGCCTCACCTTGCGCTGGGTCCGACTCAAAGCCGCCTCCGCCGCTGCCATGGCCGACCAAGGAGCTCTACGCCCCTCAACTCTCCTAATCTAATTCGACCGTGAGAAACGTTCATTACGTACATGAATGGCTCTAACTCTCACTTAACTAGTGCTCTCTTGCATGCAGATTCTGCGTACAAGTCCAGAACATGGGCAACTCCTTCAATGTGTTGGTCGTCCAAGCAATCACACCTAATTACTTGTGATTTATTGCTCCACGACCAACAGCTCTGCACCAAATCAACCTCCTCGAGGAATAACTGCATGCAGGAAAAAAGAAACGGAAGGACTAGCTCCCACCAGAACGCCACTCCGCTGGCTCCGCTTCGTCAAGGTATAATCGCCTTATTAAGCGGCCAATAATTGGTGAGGATTTCCAACATCCGTTACCTAATTACTGCAGCCATAACAAGCCCGCTGCTTCAGCGCTAATTAATTGGTGCATGCATGCGTGTGCAACGACCGGGCCGTTAACTTCGTGGCTATGCTGGCTATACTTAGTCCATGTGCTAGCTATACTTGCTAACTTTCAGGGAAATGCTGGTACAGCAAAAAATATTTGTGGATGTATGAGTACTTGCTAACTTGCAGGCTCACTGAGACGAACAACGCGGCCCGACCGATTCATCATTTATTCCACTCGGCTGATTGCGTGGCGACCGGATCGCAGCCCAACTGAGGTTCACTCGACCGATTCACCTTTTCACTCGGCCGGCCAACGAACAGCCACCGGCGCCATCCGCCTTGTCATCGTGTCCGGCTTCGTCTGCAAGGCCATCGTCGAACCTCCACGCATAGCCACCTCGCTTGTCATAGTCCCCAGCCACTCGAGATAGAGGATTAAGGACCTTGTCTTCTCCAATCACTTACAGTTTAGTTCTTAAATTACTGTACAACTGCTTAATAGTTTTTTTTCTGTTCGAACCCAGGTTCATTCGGACAGGACTAAAGCTCACTGGAACGACCATCCACTCGAACGATTCACACGCATGCTCGAACGAATTGACTCGGATGGTTAACAAACCACTGCGACACTCAGAGATAAATGTTTTGGTCCAGCAATCACTCGGTCGCTCCGTGCTTCGTCGTCATTCAGCTGGATACGTGCCACTCAGATGCCTCGCATATCGTCACTCTGCGGCACGCATCCCCATCACTTGGCAGCTCCGCGTGTCACCACTCCGCAGGACGCGTCTACTTCAGTCGGACGCCCCACGCATCGTCGCTCCGCAGGACGCGTCAACTTCACTCGGCCGCCCGGTGCGTCATCATCGGTTGGCCACCTCATCACCACTCGGTCGCCCCGCGCGTCGCCATCAGTTGGTCACCTCATCACCACTCGGCGGCCCGGTGCGTCGACATCTGTTGGTCGCCTCATCACCACTCGGTCGCCCCGCGCGTCGCCATCGGTTGGTCACCTCATCACCACTCGGCCGCCCCGCGCGTCGCCATCGGTTGGTCACCTCATCACCACTCGGCTGCCCCGCGCGTCGCCATCGGTTGGTCACCTCATCACCACTCGGCCACCCTGCGCATCGTCATCGGTTGGTCACCTCATCACCACTCGGCCGCCCCGCGCGTCGCCATCGGTTGGTCACCTCATCACCACTCGGCCGCCCCGCGCGTCGCCATCGGTTGGTCACCTCATCACCACTCGTCCGCCCCACGCGTCGCCATTGGTTGGTCACCTCGTCACCACTCGGCCGCCCCGCGCGTCGCCATCGGTTGGTCACCTCATCACCACTCGGCCGCCCCGCGCGTCGCCACTCGGTTGGTCACCTCATCACCACTCGGCCGCCCCGCGCGTCGCCTCTGGGTTGGTCACATCATCACCACTCGGCCGCCCCGCGCGTCGCCTCTGGGTTGGTCACATCATCACCACTCGGCCGCTCCGCGCATCGCCTCTCGGTTGGTTACCTCATCACCACTTGGCCGCTCCGCGCGTTGCCTCTCGGTTGGTCACCTCATCACCACTCGGACGCTCCACGCATCGCCTCTCGGTTGGTCACCTCATCACCACTCGGCCGCTCCGCGCGTCGCCTCTCGGTTGGTCACCTCATCACCACTCGGCCGCTCCGCGCGTCGCCTATCGGTTGGTCACATCCTCGCCACTCTGCTGCCCCGTGCGTCGCCACTCGGTTGGACACATCTACATCAATCAGCTGCCCCGTGCGTCGCCACTCGGTTGGACACATCTACATCAATCAGCTGTCCCGCTCATTGCTATCGGTTGAACACATCTTCACCACTCGGCCACTCGCGCGCCTTCAGACAGCTAAGTCGTTTTACATTCTGTTATTTCCTTCTTCCCGAGTATCCCGTAATTCACACATCATGTTCACTCGGAGGCCACGCCACCGAGTGTACCTCTACGCTCGGCTGGTTATTTTCACATACTTGCTTAGTACTGGTTATGTGACTCCTGAGTCCAACTTCCATTTTTCGCATACATCATTCATGAACACCATGTGTCGTTCTTCATTTTGAGTTTTCATCGGTCCTCCGGGGCTGCAACTCAGTCGAAACACTACACTACTATTTTATTTGAGCCAGTATTCCAACGAGTTCAGTCGGATCCGTCGCTTCAACAAGTTCGAACGGATCCTTCGCTCTTTTAGACTCTTGCTGGTCAACCAGCAAGCCCCTTGCACTCCCAACGGGTGTCTATGGGTGTTATTCACACAAATCATTTCAGCACACATCAAATTTCCTCGAGAAATTATTTCGTTGGCTTGTGCCATTTTTTTAAACAAGTTACGCGATCACTTGACCGCCCTATGCGCCAACTTCATCGCTACCCGGACTCGGTCACCGTACCGGTCCTAGCGCACCACAACACCGAACTTGTCGCTCTGTTGACTTCAAACGCATCCGGCCAACCCCTCTGTGGAATCCTCTTCATCGTATCAATGATATAGACCTCATCAGGCATGAGACAGATAAGTCCCTTTTATAATTAAGCTTCACACTTCACTCTTTTGTGAGTTTGCCTCTTTCGAGCCTCACTCGGAAGCTTCTCCTCATCTTTACCCGAGTCCGACTTGATGAATTGCAAATCACCCATTCAAAACTTTTTTTCTCGTATTCCGACATGTCCGTTGTCGAAGCCTGTAGTATGCTCGAGGGCTACGCCGCACTCGGGGGCTGCATCTCATTTGGAATTACACTCTCCTGAGTAGTCAAGTACTTCATCACTAGTCAGATCCTTCACTTCAACAAGTACATTCAATCCGCCACTTTGACAAGTTTTATAATCACCCAAACGCTCTGCACGCCATCTTCATTCCTACTCAGACTCAGTTGGCACGCCGGTCTTGTTGTGTCGCAACCACACTACACCGACCTCGTCGCTACATTAGCTTCGAAAGCATCTGGCTAACTCCTTCGAAGACCATTTCAGCCACTTGGCTGGACACGCAATCTTTCACTCGGCTGCCCTGCGCGTCGTCACTTGGCCACGCCGCACGTCGTCACTCGACCACTCCGCGCGTCACCACTTGGCTGGACACGTAGTCCTTCACTCGGCCACCCCGCGCATCCTCGCTCGGCCGCCCCGCACGTCGCCACTCGGTTGTGCACGTCTTCACCACTTGGCCGCTCCGCGCGTCCCCTCTCGGTTGTGCATGCCTTCACCACATGGACGTCCCGCGCGTCACCACTTGGCTAGACACGTAGTCCTTCACTCGGCCACCTCGCACATCCTCACTCGACCGCCCCGTGCGTCGCCACTCGGTTGTGCACGTCTTCACCACTCGGCCGCCCTGCGTGTTGCCACTCAGTTGTGCACGTCTTCATCATTCGACCACCTCGCACATCATGACTCGGCCGCTCCGTGCGTCGCCACTCGGCCACTCCGCGCGTCACCACTTGGCTGGACACGTAGTCCTTCACTCGACCACCCCGCGCATCCTCACTCGGCCGTCCCGCACGTCGCCACTCGGTTGTGCACGTCTTCACCACTTGGCCGCTCTGTCCGTCCCCTCTCGGTTGTGCATGCCTTCACCACATGGCCGCCCCGCGCGTCACCACTTGGCTAGACACGTAGTCCTTCACTCGGCCACCTCGCGCATCCTCACTCGACCGCCCCGCGCGTCGCCACTTGGTTGTGCACGTCTTCACCACTCGGCCGCCCTGCGCGTTGCCACTCAGTTGTGCACGTCTTCATCATTCGACCACCTCGCACATCATGACTCGGCCGCTCCGCGCGTCGCCACTTGGTTCTGCACGTCTTCACCATTCGACCGCCCCGCGCGTCGTCACTCGGTTGTACACATCATCGCCCCTTGGCCACCTCGCGCGTCACCATCATTTGGACATGTCTTTACCTCTACATCCCCAGCACAGGAACGACTAAGTTACTCATATGATCAAATCTCATATCACACTCTGTAGCAAGCTTACCTCTTTTGAGCATCACTCGGGGGCTACACACAGCTGTTGGCCATGCTGCCCTTAGGGGTTATGCCCATTCGATCAACCCATTGATCACATCAGGAATATCTTTCTGACCATACATGCTCGTTCTGCCGAAAATCTATAAGGGTAGTACTGTCCACTCGGACGATCGCCCAAATCATCTCTTGAAGTCATCTTTGAGACTGCAAAAGGGTGAAAATGACGCTCCTCTACGGATACACTTGGCCCTTATCCTAGGCTCCAAGGCGTCAGTTTCACAAACTTGGACTCAGAGATGGCATGTGCTGGTGTTCCCCTGGGATAATGAGTGGCATCTCTCCGGAGAGTTAGCCCACACACTAGCCTCGCCACTCAGGTTTCATGGCACGTCCATGTCATACCACTAGTCTATCTCCTCCGGGAGACATACGAGTGCCACCAAGTTTTTCCTTGCAGTCAACATACCCCGGTCAGTTGGGAAGCACGTCCAATCGGACAAATACCCCTTTCACGCAAAATTTAATGGTCAATATAAGAAGTACTACTGGAACGATTACTCCCTGGAGTGTCCAGCTTTTTTCTACAATCGTCAGTTTCAAAGCCGAATTCATTCACTGTGCTGAGAGCACGAAGATTCAACTGCTTGACTGAGTTCCAGGCTGAATTTATTCCATGCCGAGTGCATGAAGATCAGTCCGACTGACTCAGCTCCAGGCTGAGCTTACTTACCATGTCAAGCGCCTGAAGATGCATCCGATTGACTCAATTTCAGACTAAAAAGATATTTACCGTATCGATTGCGTGGAGGTTTACCAGGATACTTAAACCCTCTGCCAGGCTCATCTAGTCCGACAAAGGCTCGGGGACTACACCTAGTGGGTGCACTCAGCGTTCCCCCACTGGAAGAGAACTCGGAAAGAAACATTTTGCTTGATGCAAAACCAGCTCCAGAATTACTCGACCTCTGAGTTAGAGAAGAACAAGTTCGATCAGTACCAGCTAAGAAGATTTTTAGTTCTCTCAGACCCCCGCCGACTGCTCGCAGTCGACGGCGGTCTCGGGGACTACACCCATTAGGTGCACTCAGCGTGCCCCCACTGGAGTAATCTCCACTCGGTACGGCCTGACCAGTCCGAGTGATGAACACCAACAAAAAGGACAGGCTCTAAGACTCCCGCCGACTGCCCGCAGTCGACGACAGTCTCGGGGACTACACCTAGTGGGTGCACTCAGCGTGCCCCCACTGGAATGGTATCAACTCGGAACGGTCCGCCCGTTCCGAGTGACGGCTAGACAACAAAAAAAGACACGTTTTAGGCGTGAAGAAATTCCGAGTAATCAGTTACTCGATGCAGGACCAGCTCCAAATCACTCCAAAAAAATTGCTATAAGGGAGTTTAACGCTCCTCCGTGGACCCATTTGAGCTCATTTCACTCGGACACCATGCAGTCTGGAATCCGTCAAGGCAACACGAAGAGATAAGATCGTCGGGTGACTAGAGGGAGTTCATAAGTGCCTCCGTAGCACTCGACTCATCTGGGAATTCACCTCGACTCGACCCGCTCAACCTCGACCGATTCGGGGGCTAATGACGAGGACATGTATTGGGGGTAGGGTAACAGGCCTGACCTAAAGGCCCTACCCATGGACACCGTATACTTTGTACCGGGCCCCTGGGCCAGATCGTCGTCCAGATGTACCGCAACTTGAAATTCACTCGGACGGCAACAACCACTCGGAGCACGGCACTTCACTCGACGAGCTCATTCCACTCGGCCGTATAACTCACTCAGATATGCAAAGACCAATAGTCAACATGACTGTTTTGTAGTGGGCAGGCATTATGGCATTGATGCTCCACCGTGTAACATAAGGGGTGAGGGGGTGGCGCACTCTATATAAGCCACCCCCACCACTAGACCAGGGGGGCTTCATTCTTCTCTCTTTCTCACCATTAGTCTCAGGACATAGCTCAGGCATGGAGATCCGCTCTCCCCTCTCTCTCAAACACACATTGTAATCTCCGGATACATACTCAGATAAAACAAAGCCTCTCCGGAGCACGAGACGTAGGGTTGTTATCTCCGCCATGAGAGGCCCGAACTCGCTAAAACCATCGTGTCACCTATTTGCATCTCGATAGATCATGCTCCTTTATCCTGCCCCACTCTTATATGGGTTACGTATGGCCATTTCACTCGGCGTCCGTCGCCTCATGGTTTATGGCGACTCAGATTTGGTGGTCAATCAAGTGATGAAAGAATGGGACGTTAGAAGCCCAGCTATGACTGGTTACTGTAATGCAGTGAGGAAGTTGGAAAAGAAGTTTGAGGGGTTAGAGCTCCATCATATACCCCGACTGAAAAATCAAGCAGCCTCTCACTCGGGGGCTTAGCTACAAATCCGTTTCACCCAAGTTTGAAAAATCCTACCGAGTGGTGAGCAAGCCTCCCACTCGGGGGCTTAGCTGCAGTCCAGTACTCGCCTAAGTTTGAAAAATCCTATCGAGTGGAGAGCAACCCTCTCACTCGGAGGCTTAGCTGCGAATCCGTTTCGCCTAAGTTTGAAAAAATCCTACCAAGTGGTGAGCAAGCCTCTCACTCGGGGGCTTAGCTGCAGTCCAGTACTCGCCTAAGTTTGAAAAATCCTACCGAGTGGAGAGCAACCCTCCCACTCGGGGGCTTAGCTGCAGTCCAGTACTCGCCTAAGTTTGAAACACATCCTACCGAGTGGAGAGCAACCCTCTCACTCGGGGGCTTAGTTGCAGTCCAGTACTCGCCTAAGTTTGAAAAATCCTACCGAGTGGAGAGCAACCCTCCCACTCGAAGGCTTAGCTGCAGTCCAGTACTCGCCTAAGTTTGAAAAATCCTACCGAGTGGAGAGCAACCCTCCCACTCGGTGGCTTAGTTGCAGTCCAGTACTCGCCTAAGTTTGAAAAATCCTACCGAGTGGAGAGCAACCCTCCCACTCGGAGGCTTAGCTGCAGTCCAGTGGTCGCCTAAGTTTGAAAAATCCTACCGAGTGGAGAGCAACCCTCTCACTCGGGGGCTTAGCTGTAGTCCAGTACTCGCCTAAGTTTGAAAAATCCTACCGAGTGGAGAGCAACCCTCCCACTCGGGGGCTTAGCTGCAGTCCAGTACTCGCCTAAGTTTGAAAAATCCTACCGAGTGGAGAGCAACCCTCCCACTCGGGGGCTTAGCTGCCGTGCAGTACTCGCCTAAGTTTGAAAAATCCTACCGAGTGGAGAGCAACCCTCCCACTCGGAGGCTTAGCTGCAGTCCAGTACTCGCCTAAGTTTGAAAAATCCTACCGAGTGGAGAGCAACCCTCCCACTCGGGGGCTTAGCTGCAGTCCAGTACTCGCCTAAGTTTGGAACACATCCTACCGAGTGGAGAGCAACCCTTTCACTCGGGGGCTTAGCTGCAGTCCAGTACTCGCCTAAGTTTGAAAAATCCTACTGAGTGGAGAGCAACCCTCCCACTCGGAGGCTTAGCTGCAGTCCAGTACTCGCCTAAGTTTGAAAAATCCTACCGAGTGGAGAGCAACCCTCCCACTCGGGGGCTTAGTTGCAGTCCAGTACTCGCCTAAGTTTGAAAAATCCTACCGAGTGGAGAGCAACCCTCCCACTCGGAGGCTTAGTTGCAGTCCAGTACTCGCCTAAGTTTGAAAAAATCCTACCGAGTGGAGAGCAACCCTACCACTCGGGGGCTTAGCTGCAGTCTAGTACTCGCCTAAGTTTGAAAAATCCCACCGGGTGGAGAGCAACCCTCCCACTCGGGGGCTTAGCTACAGTCCAGTACTTGCCTAAGTTTGAAAAATCCTACCGAGTGGAGAGCAACCCTCCCACCCGGGGGCTTAGCTGCAGTCTAGTACTCGCCTAAGTTTGAAAAATTCTACCGAGTGGAGAGTAACCCTCCCACTCGGGGGCTTAGCTGTAGTCCAGTACTCGCCTAAGTTTGAAAAATCCTACCGAGTGGAGAGCAACCCTCCCACTCGGGGGCTTAGCTGCAGTCCAGTACTCGCCTAAGTTTGAAACACATCCCTATCCGCAAGGACGAGGAGGTGCAGGTCGACTGCAACCTTCTCCTTTGGAGCTGCGCCACAAGTACAATGTGCGCTCCATCCCTATCTGCAAGGACGAGGAGGTGCAGGTCGACTGCAACCTTCCCCTTCAGAACTACGCCACAAATACAACGTGTGCTCCATCCCTATCCGCAAGGACGACGAGGTGCAAGTCAACTGCAATGCGTGCTCCGTCCCTATCCGCAAGGACGATGAAGCACAGGTCGACTGGAGTCACCACCTCAGAGCTGCATCTCAAGCACAAAGATTATTCCGAGTGAAGAACAAAGTCCACTCGAAGGCAAACGCAAGCATATTCGGAAATAAACCAAGTTCGGATAAATCCTAAAGTACCGGACGACGGATCAAAAGTATTCGAGCATCAAGCCCGAAGAAGTTTAACGGTTACACAATCACTCGGCATTAAGAGGCAAATAAAGGTGATGCATAATGTTTTTTCGGTCACGCATCGGGAGAAGGACTGGCTGGGTCACAGAAACTGTCAAGGTCAATGCTATCTGCAATGCGAGTGGTGGCATCAAGGAAGGTGTCCATGAAAGACTGGAAAGTGTGCCTCGTCATGTTAGCAACCTTGAGTTCCGCCAGCTTGTCTTCTTTGACGTCCTTGCAGTGCACTCGGACCAAAGACAACGCGACATCAGCACCACAGCGAGCGGATGACTTCTTCCATTCTTGCACTCGCTCGGGGATTTGATTCAGTCGAGCCATCAGGGACTCAAGATCTTGAGACAGTTCCGCCTGAGGCCAGAGTTCGGCATCAACCCGAGTCATCGCAGCTTTCAGGCGGGCAATATAAGCAACTGCGCTGTCCATACGAGATTCCAACCACAGCACGTTCATCGCAACATCATCCTTGACTGAACAGTTTATGGGATCAAGACCTGTCTCGACCCGCCCAGTTTCTGCTTCAAAGTCTTGGCAAAATTCTGCACAGTCGAGTGAATGGTGAGTCGACGGTATAATTAGACTTGGCAGTCGACAGAAATAAGACAGATTAATCAGTACCTTCAAGTTTCGAAACCAGATTTGCAGCAAGCTGGCCCAGATAAGACTCCAGCTCGCCATTCTTGGCCTTGAGGCTCCCAAGCTCGTCGGTCAGTTTCTCCTTGTCCTTCTTCAGTTGCTCGACCTCCCGATTGGCGTCGGAAACAGCAGTCTTCAGCTTGGAGTTTTCTTCTTCTAACTAGCCGACTGAAGCAAGCTTCTTGTCAGCGAGTGTTGTTTTATCGCGTGCCTCCTTCTGTGCTGCAGCAAGATCCAGATCCTTCTTCTCCAAAGCCTGCTTCATTTTCTCTAAAGAAATAACATTCTTCAGATGGGCTTGGAGTTGGCGGTTTTCACTACATACATCTGCTCGAGTGGAGTCACTTGGTTCAAACAATGGAAAGGAAAAGTGCCAGCAGTGGGATATACAGTTAGCGATTGGTTACCTCCCATGGCAGCTACTTCGTCACGAGCGGTCTTGAGATTCTTCTTGGCCAATTCCAGATCAAGGTTGAGGCTGATTTGTTGTTTGTTCATTGCAGAAAGCTGAGCCCCAAGATCACAAGATTTCTGCAGTTAAAGCCATATCAGTCGACAGAGATAAAAAGACATCACAATGATAGCTACTCTAAGACTACCACCGAATCAAACATTCAATGGCAGTCTCGGGGACTACACCCAGTGGGTGCACTTAGCGTGCCCCCACTGATTTTGTAAAAAAAGGAGAGAGAGGTTCAGATTCTCAGACCACAGTCGACTGCCCGCAGCCAACTATGGTCTCGGGGACTACACCCAGTGGGTGCACTCAGCGTGCCCCCACTGGTTTTGGTTCCACTCGGCGTGGCCTGCCCAGTTCGAGTTGCAAAAAAAAGTTCCTATTCTCAGACCATAGTCGATTGCCCGCAGTCAACTATGGTCTCAGGGACTACACCCAGTGGGTGCACTCCGCGTGCCCCCACTAGTGCAAAGATTCAGCTTGAATCGACACAAAGAGACATACAATTTCAAAACAGCCACACCCCGGTGGGTGATCAAACAAGAAATACGGTCGATCGGAAAATCAACTAACCTGGACATTGGCTTGCAGAGTAGCTCCGGCGTTGAAGGCTACCTAACTAGCCTCATGCACCACTTTCATTTGCCCCATCACAAGATTCAACTGAAGAAGAGCTTCCTTGGCAGCAGCCGGTGGATCGTTCAGAGTTTGATATGCAGTAAAAAGTGATGAAGGCAGAGCAATCGAAGCAGCCGCCGGATCTGAAGCAGAGAGTTGTATCAGCGCAGCAGAAGTCTGAGCAGCTAATCCTGAGGAGCAATCAGTCGACAGCGGAACAGCGAAGGTGACGTTGGTTCGAGTCGGATCTGTCGATCGCTCGACCGTCGTCCCAGGCATCACAGTCGACCAAAGAACCTGGACTTCAGGCGCCTTCCCGCCCAGTTCCTTGTCCTTCCTCCTCCTCCCTCTCAACGGTACTTCTTATTCATCGTCCGGGAGCACAACAATGTCGCGTGGAACTGTAATAAACAGAGAAAGCCATAAGGATAACTAACAAACCATCCAGTCGACCTAATGAATTCGAATCAGGAAGACTTACTGGCTTTGGAGGTGACGGCGTCGTCAGCTTCCTCGTCGGCTGGAGTCTTGTCAATATCCATATCAGTCGCAGCAGAGGTCGGGCTATACAGGTTCATCATCCACTCGGTCAAAACAATAAAACCAGTCAGAACAAGAAATCGGTCGGAACAAGAAAATACGAGAAGAACGTTTACCCGGAGGCAACATGGACGTCCATCTTGATTCTAGGCAAGGTCTTCCGAGCCTTCGAAGGATTAATTTTGGGCTGTTTGGTGACCTTCTCAGTCAATTCTGGAGTCGAGGACCGAGCGCGCTTGTGAGATGGAGCATTCGACGCCACAGCTTTGCCGCGCTTGCTCGCGGGATCATGGCGCAGCTTGGATCGACGTTTAGAACGAGGCGGTGAGTCGGCCACTTCCTCATCGTCTGCCTCGTCGCTCTCGTCTTCATCATCGTCAGCTGGGGACTCCCACTCGTCGCTGTCCTCGGCACTGTCCTCGCCCTCTTGGTCTTGCTCCAGAGCTTGTTCACCATTGGGTATTGAATACATCTCCGTGTAGATCTACAAAACAAGGGACCGATCATAAGTCAGTCGGATCAGCAATCAGTCAGAAAATACGTTCAAAAACTCAGTTATGATGACCAGACCCTGTCTGGCGGGTTGTTGTCGCTGAAAGGGTCGACTCTCCTAGCACCCCTGGGGTTGTCCTTGTTCCCGGTGATACCCATCAACCACTCGGCCACTGTTTTGGCCTCCACCTCCTCCGGATGAACCCGAGCAGTGTCACCAGCCCCGGAGTACATCCACATGGAGTGGTCACGAGCTTGGAGAGGTTGGATCCACCGACTGAGGAACACCTCGAGCAGGTCCATACCGGCGACACCTTGGTTGATCAGTTGGACTACTTTCTCGACTAGCATGCCTGTCTCCGCCTTCTCCGCAGCAGTCACTTTCAATGAAGATGGAGTTTGAACGCGGTCAAAAGAGAAAGGGGGGAGCCTGGTCGACTTGCCTGGGGTCGCGATATCCTGGCAGTAGAACCAGGTCGACTGCCAGCCCCTGACCGACTCCGGAAGAGTCATCGGGGGAAAAGAACTCCTCTTCCTCTTCTGAATGCCCAGACCCCCACACATCTGGATAACGTGGGTCTTCTCGTCGTTCGAGTTTGCTTTCTTCATAGTTTGGGATCGGATGGTAAAGATGTGCTTGAAAAGACCCCAGTGCGGTCGGCACCCCAGGAAATTCTCACACATGGAGACGAATGCAACAAGATATGTGATGGTATTGGGAGTAAAATGGTGGAGTTGGGCACCAAAGAAATTCAGGAAACCTCGAAAGAAGGGGTGTGGTGGAAGCGAGAAGCCGCGGTCGACATGAGTGGCGACCAGAACACACTCACCTGGTCGCGGCTGCGGCTCCGTTTCCCCCCTCGGCGGACGCACGGACTTATGGATGATCAGCCCTAACTCGGCCATATCATCCAAGTCCTCCAGCCGAAGTGAAGATCGGATCCAGTCTCCTTGGATCCAACCCGACGGCAGCCCCGAGCGCAATGAAGACCCCCGATTCATCTTCTTGTTCTTCGCCGCCCCCGTCGCCTTCTTCGCACGCTCTAGCGCCGCCGTTTTGTCCTTCCCCATAGCGGCGGAGCAGCGGCATCGAGAGTGGTTGGGCTAGACGGAGTGGAGATGCGAGGGGAAGAAGAAGCGAAATGGACGTGCACAGTGCAAATGCCTCGGCCTCGCCGCTTTTAAAGGCCTGCTTTCGAGTGGCTGACGCGTGGGGTTGAGCAATCCCGTCAAATCCCCCAACAGTCGCACACGGGATACGTGGCAAAAAATGTGGCGCGGAAATTGAAGCGTCCTATTTATCTACTCCACTTACCGCGGAGCGCTCCGCCTGGCATGCTTCCACCAAAATTTCGAATCCCGTGAAATCCGTGATCCTCTACAACCGATCACGCCAAAGATTTCATGTCAAAGATGTCACTCGATGGATGTCATTGTATAAACCAGTCGGCAAATTCTGAATCGATCAAGGCAACTAAAACGAAGCTGGAGTTCTAACAACTGGCCTCCACTTGGAGATAAAGACAAGACAAAGCAAGAGAAAAAGCAAGGTCAACTCCATCCTTCTTTTTCACTCAAACCTCGATCCATTCGGGGGCTAATGATGAGGACACGAACCTGGGGTAGGGTAATAGGCCTGACCTATACGTCCTACCTAAGGTCCTTGTCCCAAGAACAAAGAAGTTCAAGAATCAGAAGACGGGATCCAGCAAAGGTGTCGAGTGAAGTCCACTCGACCTACCATTCACTCGGAGACCTCTCTTTATCCAGGTTACTTGACCATGAAACCACTCGACATATAAGAAGACCTAAAGCCTCTCTACGCAGCAACGGTCGGGTATTTACTCATATATTTAATGATCATTTGTAGCACTTCAATACAGGCGTTACCTGTAACGCCACCTCTTTATGTACATTGAATCCTATGTAACGGAGGGGAGCTGGGTTCCTGGCGCACTCTATATAAGCCACCCCCCTCCTCTGGCACAAGGGTTCGCACCCCTTGTAACTCACACGCTCATAATCCAGTCGACCGCCTCCGGGCTCCGAGACGTAGGGCTATTACTTCCTCTGAGAAGGGCCTGAACTCGTAAAACTTGCGTGTACAACTCCTCCATAGCTAGGATCTTGCCTCTACATTCCTACCCCCCATTCTACTGTCAGACTTAGAACCACGACAATGCATACTCATCTTGATATCTTGTTTAGGTGTAGGCATGGACATAGGAGGAGTGTTGTTCTCTCAATGAACTTTCCCTCCCCCCATTATGCATACATTGATCAACTCTTTCACATTATCCATTTTTATGGTACTTGTGCTTCAAAGACGAGTTTTGGTCATGGGCCCAAGGATAATTCTTCGCAGTACCATACCAATTGACTCAAACATAGGTGGCTCCGGCCACCGCCCTCTCTTTGGAGAGGTTGTGTCTCGTGTTTGGTCCTTGTTGTCTTTTGCCTTTATTTTGTTCGAGCTGAGTTTGTGTTTGATTTGCCTCTTGTGTTAGCTTCTTTTGTGTGTTTGGTTGCTTGAAGGCTGCATTGAAAAGGGTGTGTCCCTCTCTTTTTGTGAAACTTGCACTTCCTTGGGGGTACGGTACTACCGTGGCAAGCCACGGTACTACCACAGGAGGTGGGCTGCTTTGTGCGTGCACAGATGCATCCTACGCACGGTACTACCTCTTCCATCGCGGCAGTAATTTTTTACTGCCGCTGGAAGAGCAGTACTACCGCCCAGCGAGCGGTACTTCCACCCGGGCGGTTCTACCGCAAGGACCTGCGGTACTACCGCGCCGTCACGAGCGGGTGGGGGTTAAGAGCGGGGCAGGGGGAGTTCCAACTCCCCCATACCCATTCATCTCTTTTCCCCACCCCATCTCTCTCTCTCCTGCCCAAGAACGGTGCCGGAGGACCTCACCGGATCTCCGTCTCCGGCCGCTCTCCTTGCATTCCGACCGGCGGGATCATTCCCCACCTCGCCCTCTTGCCATGGACCCCGGTATTTCCCCAAGTCCTTCCCCTTTTGTTCCATTCTTGTGCTTCTAGGTCTTGGGAGATGCATGTGTAGTTCGTGTGATTTTTGGCTAAATCTTTGCAAGAGAGGATTGTAGGAGATTGCTACTGCAGTAGACATGTTATTTGAAATGATATAATAGTATAGTTTGATCAACGGTAGTACCGATCTAGTGTTGCGGTTGTTTCTAGATCCGGATCCATATCCAAATCCGTTGTTCATGTGGCTGTCAAATCCGTGTGGTACTACCGCTCCTCCTCGAGCGGTACTACCGCACCCTCACCCATTAATTGACCTCGGTGCGGTACTACCGCTTCCAGAAGCGGTACTACCGCCCGGGGCACAGAAGTAAAAAATTACTTCCACTCCAGGCGCGGTACTACCGTGCCACTCCGGCACAGTACTACTGCGGCTGGAGCGGCTGTAATTTTTTACTTCCGTGAGCATGTCCGTTACTACCGTCGATTTGCAAACTTTGCTGTTTTGTACTTCCAAATCTCGTGTTTGCTTGTTTCATTTGGTTTTGGCCCTCGTCTTTGCAATAATCCTTCTCGGTTTCTCTCGTGTTTGTTTTGTGTGTCATAGGTGGTGGCTCCGGTTCCAATGTTCGTCATTCGAATCCCAGCCATGACACGGGCTTGAAGCGCCTGCGCAACCAAGATGAGGTTCCAAAGGGCTCCAGTGCCCCCCAACACAGGACCAAGTCAACGGCCACCAAGACTAAGGAGCCAACAATGGGCATGGATGAAATTCCTCTAGCCGAGTTTATCACTCGCAGGAGGATCAACCCCTATGTGAAGCCCCGTGAGAATTTCAGAGGGAATGATTTGTTTTGGACCAAGCAACAGAACCTTATCTTCCTGGATGTGATCAAGGCCAAGCAGAACATCTACGTGGACGTGCACTGGATTGACATGGTTCATATGAGGAAGGATAATCACCAGGAATATTTTTGTGAGGCTTTGGACCTGGTGGAGCAATTTGGCATTGAGGACTTGCTCACGTTTCACTTGTACTATGACCCAGAGATTATGGCTTAGTTCTTTGCGTTGGTCCACTTTCATACTGATGAGGAACGGACCTTGACGTGGATGACCAATGGGCAAAGGATGACTGCTAAGTGGAAGGAGTTCATGGAGTTGCTGCATGTTCGTGATGAGGGACTCAATACGCCCGTTGGTGTCTGCCCTCATGCCAACGCCGAGTCGGCCAGCAAGGACAAGCTTCAGCCATATCTTGTTGAGAAGAAGCTTGGCACTGACAAGAAGACATGGGTGCTAAATCCATTCCTTGACATCATGCACCAGATCTTCCGCAACTCCCTCTTTCCGCGCATTGGTGACAAGGACAAGGTGCATGATTATCTTGTGGATATGATGCTCATCTGTGAGAAGGCGCGTCTCCATCAGACGGAACCACTTGATGTCTCACATATCATGTGGTGTGAGCTGCAGTTTGTTGTGCTCAACCGTAAGGTGCCCATCTATGGACCTTACCTGCATCTCTTGATCTCAAAGACTTGGGAGCAACTCTTTCCCAATGAAGAGTTTGAAGCCCCTAACGGGATTCGTCATGAGCCTATCAAGTTGTGCATCAAGAACAAGTGGGCTAACACCACTACCCGGGCTGAGGCAGAGGCTGCTAGGATGGATGTGGATGAGGATGAGCTCGAGGAGGAGGAGGAGGATGAGGACAGTTCTGATGGATACACTCCTCCCTCGTCTGAGCCCACTTGGGCTAAGAAGCTGAAGAACAAGATGAAGGCTCTGTTCTGCATGCAGGCCAAGGGACGGTACAAGTCCCATGTTGCTCAGAAGGAGAGTCGCCGACGCGACAGGAGGATCTTGAGGACGTTCAGCAAGCATGTGTCGAGTGGGTCCGAAAGGGTCATAACTCCTAAGGCTGCCTGGATGGCGAAGCAGGGTTACTAGTGGACTGAGTCATAGGAGGAGCCTATTCCCGCTGCCGAGACCGACGAGGAGCGTGATGAGTGATCGCTGCAGTTGAGCTACCACCTGTCTCGTTGGTGTATCGATGCCAAAGGGGGAGAGAGTGTAGGATTTGCAATTCTTGTGTCGTGTCTTATTTCACTTTGTCGCTTTGCTTTCGTTCTGTTGAACCTCGTTTGATTTGGTTTGGTTTGTGCTCGTGAGTCTAGGTTCCCTATCATATGGTGTAAGACATATGCACTCTAGCGTATTTTATTGTCTTTCATGCTTAGTAGCCCGTGAGCCTATGCTATCTTGTGCCCTTTACTTTATGCTCATATTCATTACCTTGCCACCTTGCTTAGTGTAAGTTATATTTGCAAGATATGCCTCGTCTATAAAATATAGGGGGAGTGTTGATCCTAGTATGTGTGTCGTGCAGTCCAAAGCATTTCTCCAAAGAGCACACATCTAGGGGGAGCCTGTCTATATTTTATAGATGTTGGGTTTGCCTATGTTTCATTTTATATCCCTATGCACAAATCCCGTATTGTCATCAGTCCACCAAAAAGGGGGAGATTGTAAGGGCATATTTATCCCTAAGTGGTTTTGGTGATTGATGACAATGCATTTGTGGACTAATCGTGTGCATTGAGCATTTCAGATATCTCATGATTTAGGCACAAGATGATTCGTTGCCCCTCGGAGTCTAATGAAGGCGGAGTTTTCCCTACGTTTCTTTTCGGTGGATTTGAGTCATAGGAAAGCCGTACTATTAAGAGGGGGTCCGCATTGGAAAGGTTTGGGTGGAATCATCACGTACACGTATGTTCCTTTTGCACCCCCTTTCATTTGCACCTTTGGAGCAATCATCGTTTTTCCGTGTCTCTGCAAAATGAAGGACTCCTAGTGTTTGTTGTGTTGTGGCATGCGGTAGTACTGCTCATGGGAGCAGTAGTACCGCAGAGGCCCACGGTAGTACCGGCCGGGGTCGCGGTAGTACCGCAGGCCCGTGCTGTAGTACCACTCCCCGGGCGTGGTAGTACCATGTCCTCGGGCCGGGCACAGCAGCACGAGCGGAAGTAGGGGCGGATGTAATTTTTTACATCCGCGTCCTACGCGGTAGTACCGTTCCCTGTATGCGGTAGTACTGTGTTAGAGTTTTGCACAGATCATTACTCAGCAGAAGTAGCCATGGATGTATTTTTATTCGTCCGTGCGTTCCCAGCCCAGACAAACCCTGCCTTGCGGTAGTACAGCAAGGAGGAGCGGTAGTACCGTTCCGGTGCTTCTACTGCTCTTTGCTTCAACGCATCAGGGATGGTCTAGCTCCTGCCGCCCATGCAGTAGTACCGCAGTGCCCCGTAGTAGTACCGCATGCTCTTGCGGTAGTACCGCCAGTCTGGTGCGGTAGTGCTGCACGTCGCGGGCTGAATAAGTGGAAAACAGTTGGATTTGTCCTATCACTCTAAAAGGGGAGTCTTCTTCTCCGAGTTGACTACCTCTTCCATCCCTAAGCTCCATTTTCGCCTGATGAAGCTATGTACCTAGGGTAGGATCATGGACCTGTCCTAACTGCCCTACCCAAGGACATCTCTAGAAGAAACCACCTTTCAATCGACTTGGAGGCGTTCCACTCGACAGACTCGAAGACGCTCGACCAAGAAGCAATCACTCGACCAAGATCCAACCACTCGACGGCCAGGAGACCTGAAGTCACTCCGCACGCTAACGGTCGGTCATTAAGTAGCTTTTATGGTCATCATAGCACTTTATTAACTAGCGTTACTAGTAACACCCTGCCTTAATGTACATTGAACCCTTTGTAACGTGGGCTGGCCGGGGTCCTGGCGCACTCTATATAAGCCACCCCCCTCCTCCGAGACAAGGGTTCGCACCTCTGTAACCCATATTCATATAATCCAGTCGACCGCTTCCGGGCTCCGAGACGTAGGGCTATTACTTCCTCCGAGAAGGGCCTGAACTCGTAAACCTTGCGTGCTTACAACTTCTCCACAGCTAAGATCTTGCCTCTCCATACTTACCCCCTACACTACTGTCAGACTTAGAACCACGACATCGCCCGATCTCTCTCCCTAGCCAATCAAACTTGTTGATTTTCTAGGGATTGGTTGAGAAGGCTCCGATCTACACTTCCACCAAGAGAAATTTGATTCCCCCCACTAATCCCTTGCAGATCTTGTTACTCTTGGGTGTTTGAGCACCCTAGACGGTTGAGGTCACCGCGGAGCCATATTCCATTATGGTGAAGCTTCGTGGTGTCGTTGGGAGCCTCCAATTAAGTTTGGAGATTGCCCCAACCTTGTTTGTAAAGGTCTGGTTGCCGCCTCCAAGGGCACCAATAGTGAAATCATGGCATCTCGTATTGTGTGAGGGCGTGAGGAGAATACGGTGGCCCTAGTGGCTTCTTGGGGAGCATTGTGCCTACACACCGCTCCAACGGAGACATACTTCCTCTCAAAGGGAAGGAACTTCGGTAACACATCCTCATCTCCATCGGCTCCACTCTGTAGTGACCCGACCTCAAACGGTCAAGTCTTTGTGCTTCAGTGTCATCCCTAGATCAGTAGTGCTGACACACACAGTACTCGAGGATTTATAACAGAGTAGCAATCACACACTTATTACATCGAATGTCTCCAAAGAGAACTTATTACAATAAATATGGCTTAAGGCCATCTAAGATGATAACAGCGGAAGGCTTGGAAGACAAAGTGAGTCTGTCGTGGGTTTGTCACGGCAGATGTCCTCATGAAAGGACTTAGTCGTGGAGCCATCGCTACGGGTTAGCTTAAAGGGGTTAAACCGGACAAGGGGACACGAGGGTTTTTATACTAGTTCGGCCCCTTTGATGAAGGTAAAAGCCTACGTCTAGTTGTGATTGGTATTGCTAGGGTTTCGATGACCAGGGAGTAAATCCGCTTTGCCTGGCTCTCGAGTTGTTGTCCGTCCCTAAACCGCTGTCGGGTCGTCCCTTTATATACACAGGTTCACGCCCGCCGGTTTACAGAGTCCCGAGGCCAGATCATAAACGTGTCTGGCTCGGTCTCTATTCCTTCTACTTACAATACAAGTTACATGATAAAGTCGGTTTACCTCTACAGGCCTTAACTCGCCTTTGGGCCTTGGGCCTTCTTAAAGCGCCTCCATCCTCACGTCTTCCCGGGCTCCTAGCCTTTATAGAGTTAACCCGGCCACTCCTGGCCGGTTTATGTCCAATAGTAATATCCCCAACATTAGGCCTTGGATTGATCTGAACTTGTTTATGTCAATCTTCGATACTTAGAAAAATTCCTCCTTTGCATCTTTACCTTGATCTTGTAAACCGCCGTGACATCATTATAGGATCATAATAAACCGCCATGACGTCACCTTGTTATTAAAAATGATACATCTCTCCTCCAGTTAATGAACCTCCAACAATCGAGGCGACCGCTCCTGTTAGGTATTTAATATTCCGGCTCCTCAATTCTCGCGCCTGTCACCTCTCCCTTTACCTTATAAATAGGGCCAAGGGTCATTTCCCTTTTTCCCCTCCATCCCTTTGCCTCTTCTTCCTCCTCGCAATGCCCCTGCCTCCGAGCGCCGCTGCCATCGCCAAGCTTCGCCTTTGCATCATCGACAGCCGCTGCATCAACCTGATCGCCTCAGCAAGACGCGGCGCATCTCTGCTTCCTGATCTGCTACTTGTAAGCTCTCCCCCCTTCTTCTGTAGATCCATTAGGGTTCATGCAGGCTCTTCTTGTTCTTCGCCAACTCACAGATGATAGAACTTTATCTTGACATGTTCCGCATAGTAGCTACGAAACTCTGTATTTCAACCATTTGATCCAATCTTTAGACACACTGTAATTTGACCTGGACTTTTCGTGAACTGCTTCGGGACCATGCTTTTGAATCTCAATATTTTTCCTTTTCCTGATGTTCGGTAGATCCAAAATTTTCAATGCAGTCTTGTGAAACCTGTTTTACCTTACTTTAGTCGTTCTGGCTTTATATATGTCCCTTTTTACCACATAGGCAGTTTACCTCTGTAAAAACAACCTATCACATAGCATTAGTCCTCTAGTAAACCGGCAAACCCCCTCACATCTGATGTTATAATCCGGTTTAACAACTTGTGTTACCTTTGTTCGGATATGACCTTGTCATTTTAATACTGTATCAGCCTCCGGTTTACGCCATTTTTCATAGTTGTATATCTTTATTCCGTTGCACCGTGCGTACCACCATGAATGATTTGTAAACCGGTATTTCTTTTTCAGCTTTTTCGTTTCACAATGGACAAACAGTTTTATGCTTGCAACTGGGCTCCTTCCCGGGTTACTGAAGGACAGTTGAACGGAATGGTCAATATCGGCACCTTGCCCAAGAAAACGGAGATTCGATGGCGAGTTCCGGGAACAGAGAATCCTCCTACCCCGAGGCAGGGTGAGGTAGTGGTCTTTGTCGACCACATAGGTCGTGGCTTCAAACCGCACGGGTCAAAGTTTTTCCGAGATGTTCTTGCCAGTTTCCGACTCCATCCTCAAGATATTGGACCCAACTCGGTGTCCAATCTATGCAACTTCCAAGTCTTCTGTGAAGCGTACTTACAAGAAGAACCAACTGCTGAACTGTTCCGGGACCTTTTTCATCTGAACCGGCGTACAGAATTTGTAAATGGTCCCAACACTGAACTTGGTGGTGTCTCTATTCAAAAGCGGAAAGAAGTTGAATTCCCTCATGTCAAACTGCACAGTCATCCTAAGGACTGGAACCAGACTTGGTTCTACTGTATAGATACCTCTCCTGAAAATGAGAACCCTCTACCAGGCTATCGTGACCACCGGCTTTGCAATACTCATCCATTGCTGCAACGTTTAAGTTCTGCAGAACGGGCCACATATGCCCCTCAACTCGCCAAGCTCCGGGCCTTTATGGCCAATGGTTTATCGGGCGTTAATTTTGTGCGTTGCTGGATATCTTGGAGCATCTTCCCACTAAGCCGCCGCTCCGGTTTAATGTGTGAGTACACCGGTGAATTAGAAGACCCCCAACGCCACATCAACATTCAATTAACCGATGAAGAGGCCACTAAAAGTGTTAAGAAAATTTTCAATGAATCGGAATCTGTCTGTCGCCAAACCGGCTTGAACCCCTTCTACACTCAAAATAGACCGCCTGTTGTAAGTACTATGCTTCCCTTTTAGCTTCAATATCTTTTAAGTTGTTCAGCCCGTAAACCTTCTTCTATTTGTTTATAAACAGGGTGATGATCCCTTCTGGAAGCGGAAATCCGCAGATAAAGTGGCAAAGCCATCCCATCCCAAAACCAAAGCCGTCAAGCGAACCTCAAAGCGGAAAATAGCCGAACGTATCAACATGGAACTTGATGAAGATGCAGATGAACCAGAAGTTGAGGTAGAACTTGACTCCCTTGGCTCCCTTTTCATGCACCTCATTAACAATGACCTTTATCAGGAGGATGTGGAAGGCAGCCAGGCTGATGATGTAGAGGTAATTATCCTTTCCTACGGTTCAGACTCTATGCCAACACAAAAAACCCGTCAAGCGGCCCGGAAAGTAAGCTTTTCTCATCCTCTTGCTTACTTGGATCCAACATTTATTTTGAAGACACAGTAGCACGAGGCTCGCCGGACAACCCGGCACAGCGGTCAACAGGTTACTTCAGCCGGTTTACCTGACACTCCGGTTCAGAAGCGCTGATCTGAGGTCTCCCCCACTTCTGACAATTCTTATCCCAAGGCAGGGTATTTCCGACAACCTCTTAATCCGTCCGATTCAAATTATCAGGTGACACCCCCCTCATCCTCTGGCGACTCAACCGCGACCCAAATCCCTCCTCTCAAAACTGTAGCTGGGTAAGTATTCAAACCCTTTCTTCAAATGTGTTGCAAATCTTGAATAAAACGCTAAACCTCTTTTACTTTTGTTGGCAGAGCCAAAGCCAGACCCAGTAAGAAAGCTCGGGTTAACAATCCGTCGGAAGACCAGGTGGTTCTTGAACAAGAGCAAATAGGTGATCTGGACCAAACTCGTGAACCGGAGGGTCCGCTTCAAGACCGGAATATTGATGAACAACCAGAAGCTGACACTGCTGTGCCTGACACTGAACCGGCAGCTCCAATCCGGGCTAGTCCGGTGAGAGCTACTAACACTCCATCATCACCCATAAAAACTACTGAAGGCCAAGGAGATGATGTTATCATTACTGGTATGGGCCACAAATCTCCTGGCCATCCTGTAATCTTGGCCCAACATAGTGCCAAAGAAGAACATGCTGCCAGGGAAAAGGGTAATTGGAGCACTGATTTATCAAGTTATGCTCATCTCAGTGTTGAAGAACTTCACTCCGGGTTTTTAAACTGTCTGCACTCAAACCGTGACTATGAAGCCGGTTTGGTGAACCTGATGAAGGAATGCTATGAGGTATTTTCATCTTCTTTCTTTTCTTGATTCCAAAATCTCAACATCAGCCCAAGTAGCCCCCAAGGGCCGTTTTATGATACCAATCTTAAACCGGGACTTTGTAATACCTTAATCCTTACATGCTAATTGTCAACACGTCAAATCCGCAAGAAAAATTGATACTTCATCAATGTAGTTATGTTGCTTTCATCGGTGTAGCCCCTAAGGGCCGGTTTAGCTTTGCGAGGTAACCCGGGTCTTGAATCCATGCATCCGTTTTGAACAGATGTACATTAGCCCCCAAGTGTTAAGGATAATACTTGCATTGTACTTGGGACTTGTTGATAATAGAGCAAATAGGCATTAGCCCCCAAGTACGAAGTGCATAACGTGTTATATGCTTGGTACTTAAAAAATACATATCCTGTTGTTGACATAGCTTCGCCTTTGCAGGCCGAGCTAAATAATAGAGATGCTTGAACCGCTGATCTGCATGAAAATGTGAAGTCCCAACAAGCAGAGGCTTCGAAAGCGAAAGAGGAGCTGACCAAAGCCCTGGCAGCTATGGAGAAATTAAAAGAAACTTTTAACAAGGAGCGTGTAGACTGGGAGGCTGAAAAAGCCGGTTTAACCAAGAAAGCCGAAGACGCAGAAGCAGCTCTGAAACCAGTTGTAGATGAACTGACCAGTTTGACGCGACAGATCAATGCTATGACTTCCGCCGTGTTCGATAAGTATCTCCTGATGCTATTTATCCGAGTCATGAGATCTTAACATTCACCAGTTTGCTGATATTAAACCATGGCAGGCACTCGTATTGCTCATCTGGGCACGGATATGCGGATGAAGCTTAAAGCGGCTTACACCTTAATTGAATAGTTGTATTCTGGATCCCAGCGTGCTATTTGTACTGCAGCTTACAACAAGCCGGCGCCATCACTGATAAAAGAAACCCTTGAGAAGCTGGCCATGCTACCAGCCCGGATTACCGAACTGAAGAAGGCAGCCGCAAGAGCGGGAGCACTAACCGCACTAATCCGGGCCAAGGCATGGATTCCGGATCTTGAAGCAGATGACATCATTAAAGGTTATCCAAGAGTGGAAGAGGACGGTTCAAACTTCAACAATGATGATCTCCGAAGGCTGACCAAAGAGATGCGGCCAATAGCCAGCAAACTGGCAGAGGATACAGACTTATCTCATTTCCAGCCGATTTACGATGCTGAAGGCAAGAGACAGCCTGCTGAAATCCAAGAAGTCGAAGAACTTGTGCCTCCAATCCGTAAGCATACTTACGCTCCTGACATTAACCCCTCCAGCCTTATCCATGAAGAAGCCGTGTTTCAAGCTTTAACCGGAATCGATTGGTCAACGGTTGATTTCCAGCGGCTGGGGAGGGATGAAGAAGAGGTGATTGCACCAAATGACCCTCAATCGTCAAGTCGTCCTGACGAAGCATCCTAAACCGGCAGCCGGGTTACCAGCTACTGTGTGCTACTGCTTGAAACAATTTATTCCAGTGGAGCCGTTTTGAAGCTTCTTGTAATAGGATAGCAAAAACACCCTTATCTGTCATGCCATCGAGCATGTTTATGTTGCTTGATATTGGGAAAACTTGTTTCACTTTTGGGATCTATTTATGCATAGTCCATGATGATTTGTGCTCCTGGATACAAGAACTTGAAAGTGTCCTAGTGGTTTACCACTGGACGGGTCATGATGCCCAAAAAATATACAAGACTTGGATGCATAATCAAAGTTTGTATCAATCAGATAAAATAAATAATATCTGCGACATACCTCGTTGGTTGACCAACTGCTTGTATGGTAGAGGTGAAAACACCAATCCGGAGTATTGATAACTCCTGGCCCTCTTGCCGTTTCATGTAGAAATCACATTGGGCTAAAAACTGTTGAGTTGTTCGTATAAGGCTGGTGACATCTAGTCACAACCAGACCAGAGCAGTTTGCTACCGATTTTAGAATCTCATCATGTACTGATAACTAAGCGCTGAAAGTCAAGCCGGGTTGTAATGAACACCGGTTTGTCAGAAGAA
The DNA here is from genome assembly GCF_056163025.1 of Triticum urartu. Classification (NCBI taxonomy): domain Eukaryota; kingdom Viridiplantae; phylum Streptophyta; class Magnoliopsida; order Poales; family Poaceae; genus Triticum; species Triticum urartu. The sequence goes on along the minus strand of NC_141874.1, from coordinate 172,700,966 downwards.
TATTTATAAATCCCTTATCATAAAAATAGCAAAAACAAAAGAAATATGCAAGGCTTTTCATGGGCTGCCAGGCCCTAAATCGAGGCTTTTCATGGGCTGCCAGGCCGCTGAGTTAAACCATTTTGCAAAGCCTTTTAAGATGGACCTCAATCTTTAACCAATCACCGATTTAACTTTGACAAGTTCAGGGTCCATGGGATTGACTTGTCAAACATTCATTGGCTCATACCACGTTTACCTGGACGGAGTGGCTTACTTAGAGAGGCAGGATAACCCGGGGTTTTAGGTGAATACACCTGGCTTCCAAGCCTGGCTTGATAGCCTATTACAAGGGTTCCAACTCATTGTTCTTTGAGAAGCAAAGAGCCCCCAGGTAATATGCGAGCTGTGCTCGATGGTTACCTATGTTTGAGCTGTGCTTTAATGCAACAGACTCTCTTTGGCTCCATATAATTTCCTTTTGGCTTAAAGCCTATCAAGAGGTGTAGCTATGGTGTGAAGACAACCAAGCCCCCTAGTGATATCCCTTTGTGGTTGTAAACTGATCAAGAGGTATAGCTATGGTTCGGATACGACCAAGCCCCCTAGTGATTTTCTTTCTCTCTGTGCGGCCGTATAGGCCGGTTTAACAAAACTCCATTTTGACAATAGAAGCTCTTGTAGGCTCACACATTATGTAAAAAGAACAGAGACCTCGCTTTATTCGAGACTCCGGTTTATTATATAATATATACATTGTCATAAATATGTACATAAGAAGAGCCCGTGACTCAAGTATAGTAAGGCCGAAGAAGAGCTATATTCCACGGCTGCTTGGTCTCCTTCTCCGATTTACGTGAGTCTTTGTGCTCTCGAACATCAATGAGGTAGTATGACCCGTTGTGCAGATTCTTGCTGACCACAAAGGGTCCTTCCCAAGGTGGGGATAACTTGTGCATATCAGTCTGATCCTAGATGAGCCGGAGCACCAGATCGCCCTCTTGAAATGTTCTGGTCTTAACCCGGCGGCTGTGATAACGCCGGAGATCTTGTTGATAAATCGCCGAACATGCTGCTGCGAGATCACGCTCCTCATCTAACAGGTCCAGTGAGTCCTGACGTGCCGTCCCATTATCAGCTTCAATATAAGCTGGCACATGGGGCGAGTCGTGATGGATGTCACTCGGAGGAACTGCCTCCGCTCCATAAACCATGAAGAAAGGCGTGTAACCCGTAGATCTGCTAGGTGTAGTGTTAATGCTCCATGACACAGAAGGCAACTCCTCAACCCAACAACCCGGTGTCCGCTTCAAAGGAACCATGAGCCGGGGTTTAATACCTCTCAAAATTTCTTGATTTGCCCTCTCCGCTTGGCCATTAGATTGGGGGTGAGCCACCGATGCTATATCAAGCCGGATGTGCTCATGTTGGCAAAACTCCTCCATCTCTCCCTTTGACAAATTAGTACCATTATCAATTATAATATTGTGTGGAAAACGAAACCGGAATATCACCTTTTTGATGAATTGAACCGCCGTGGCCGCATCACACTTACTGACTGGCTCTGCTTCCGCCCATTTGGTAAACTTGTCAACTGCCACTAATAAGTGGGTCTTTTTGTCCTTGGACCGCTTAAAAGGTCCAACCATATCAAGCCCCTAAGTCGCAAACGGCCAAGTTATTGGAATCATCCTCAACTCTTGAGCCGGAATGTGAGCACGGCGTGCGAATTTTTGACAACCGTCACATCGTTTAACTAAATCCTCAGCATCAGCGTGAGCTGTTAACCAATAAAAACCATGACGAAAAGCTTTAGCCACCAAAGACATTGAACTGGCGTGGTGACCACAATCCCCTTCATGGATTTCTCGCAAAATCTCACAACCCTCTTGAGGAGAGACACAACGCTAAATTGCCCCTGTGACGCTGTAACAATGCAACTCCCCGTTGATTATGGTCATTGACTTGGAACACCGGATTACCTGTCGGGCCAAGGTTTCATCCTCAGGTAACTCGCCCCGGTTCATGTAAGCCAAGTACGGGATTGTCCAATCTGGTATGATATGCAAAGCTGCCACCAATTGAGCCTCTGGGTCAGGAATAGCCAACTCCTCCTCTGTTGGTATCTTAACCAACAGATTATGCAGTACATCAAGGAAGACATTTGGTGGGACCAGTTTACGCTGAGAACCAAGGCGGCTTAAAGCGTCCGCCGCTTCGTTCTTTCGCCAGTCTATATGGTCAACTTGATAACCCTTAAAATGACCAGCTACCGTGTCCACCTCTCATCGATATGCAGCCATGAGTGGGTCTTTAGAATCCCAAGTGCCAGACACCTGTTGAGCCACCAGATCCGAGTCACCAAAACACTTAACCCAGCTTAAGTTCATCTCCTTTGCCATCCGAAGACCGTGGAGCAAGGCCTCGTACTCAGCTGCATTGTTAGTACAAGGGAACATTAAACGGAGGACATAACAAAACTTATCACCTCGTGGGGAAGTTAGTATGACTCCAGCCCCCGAGCCCTCCAACCGTCTGGATCCATTAAAGTGAATAGTCCAATACGTGTTATCTGGCTTTCCTCTGGTGCCTGCAACTCTGTCCAATCGTTGATGAAGTCCACAAGTGCTTGGGATTTAATTGCTGTGTGAGGTGTGTATTTGATCCCGTGGGGTCCAAGCTCAATAGCCCACTTGGCAATCCGGCCAGTTGCTTCTCTATTTTGAATGATATCTCCCAGAGGGGCTGAACTGACCACTGTGATAGGATGACCCTGGAAATAATGTTTGAGCTTCCGACTTGCCATGAACACTCCATACACCAGTTTCTGCCAATGTGGATACCTCTGCTTTGATTCAATGAGCACCACACTGATATAATAAACTGGCCGTTGAACCGGATATTCTTTTCCAGCTTCCTTGCGCTCCACCATAATAGCCACGCTAACAGCTCGGGCATTAGCAGCCACATACAGCAATAAGGGCTCTTTATCGATCGGAGCTGCAAGCACAAGCGGTTCAGCTAATTGCCTCTTCAGATCCTCAAATGCTTTGTCAGTCGCCTCACTCCAGACAAAATTATCTGTTTTCTTTAGCATCTGATATAAAGGGATAGCCTTCTCCCCAAGACGACTGATAAACCGGCTCAAAGCCGCAATTCGGCCGGCCAAACGTTGTACGTCATTGATACACGCCGGTTTAGCCAAAGATGTAATTGCTGAAATTTTTTCTGGATTGGCCTCAATGCCCCGGTTTGATACCAGAAAACCCAGGAGTTTGCCTGCCGGGACACGAAAAACACATTTGTCTGGATTGAGCATCATCTTGTAAACCCGGAGGTTGTCAAAGGTTTCTCTCAGGTCATCTATCAATGTTTCCTCCTTCCTGGACTTTATCACAATATCATCCACACATGCATGAACATTGCGCCCAATCTGCTTATGAAGACAATTTTGAACACAGCGTTGATAAGTCGCCTGGGCACTCTTGAGCCCAAAGGGCATGGATACATAGCAGAAGGCTCCAAAAGGAGTTATAAAAGCTGTCTTCTCCTGGTCCTTAACTGCCATTTTGATCTGATGCTAACCATAATAAGCGTCCAAAAAACACAAACAGTCACAACCCGCCGTAGCATCAATAATCTGATCAATACGAGGGAGGGCAAAGGGATCTGCTGGGCAAGCTTTGTTCAAGTCTGTGTAATCTACACACATACGCCAAGTGTCATTTTTCTTGAGAACCAGCACCGGATTAGCCAACCACTCTGGGTGAAAGACCTCCACGATAAATCTTGCGGCCAACAACCGAGCTACCTCTTCACCAATAGCCGTACGCCTTTCTTCATTGAAGCGGCGGAGGAATTGTCGTACCGGTTTAAACTTAGGATCAGTGTTAAGTGTGTGCTCAGCAAGTTCCCTTGGTACACCTGGCATGTCAGAAGGCTTCCATGCAAAGATGTCCCGGTTCTCACGGATGAACTCGATGAGCGCGCTTTCCTATTTGGGATCCAGGTTAGCGTTGATGCTGAACTGCTTGGATGAATCACCAGGAACAAAATCAACCATCTTAGTATCTGTGGCCGACTTAAACTTCAACGTCGGATCGTGTTCCGTAGTTGGCTTTTTCAAAGAAGTCATATCTGCCGGATCAACCTTGTCTTTGTAAACCTTTAGCTCTTCTGTGGCACAAACCGACTCAGCATAAGCCGCATCACCTTCTTCACATTCCAATGCGATCTTCTTGCTCCCATGTACTGTGATGGTCCCCTTATGACCTGGCATTTTAAGCTGCAGATAAACATAACACGGCCTCGCCATGAACTTAGCGTAAGCTGGTCTCCCAAACAGAGTGTGATACGGACTTTTGATTTTTACCACCTCAAAAGTCAATGTTTCTGATCTTGAATCATGATCATCTCCATAAGCCACCTCTAAGGCTATCTTGCCCACTGGATATGCAGACTTATCGGGCACCACACCATGGAAAACGGTGTTTGACGGTTTAAGATTCTTGTCTGTCAACCCCATACGACGAAAGGTATCATAATACAGAATGTTGATACTGCTTCCCCCATCCATGAGTACCTTGGTGAACTTATACCCCCCAACTTGAGGAGCCACCACTAAGGCCAGATGACCCGGATTGTCAACCCGGGGCGGGTGATCCTCTCTACTCCATAAAATAGGTTGCTCAGACCAGCGCGAGTACTGAGGCACCGCCGGTTCAACAGAGTTCACAACCCTGTTGTGAAGCTTCTGATCATGCTTACACAATCTAGTGGTGAAGACATGATATTTCCCACTATTTAACTGCTTCGGATTGCTCTGATAACCCGACTGCTGCTGCTGTTGTTGGTTCCCTTGATGGTTATAACCTCCCTGGTTGCCCTGGTTCCCTTGATTACTGTGTCCGGTTTGATTGCCCTGAAATCCTGAACCGGAGCTGCCACCCCCGTAACCCGGCCCGTGGAAACCACCTCCTGAACCGCCGGGCGGGCCATTATCGTAATCATATTGGAGTTCTTGAAATCTCACATGATGTAACAATCCTTCCAAAGATGTGATGTTGGCTTCTCCTTTGATCCATGCTTTGGACAGGGTTGATTTAACAGACGCTCTAAATTGGGGCCTGAACCTCCGCCCCTCTGGGGCTGCTTGCCCTTACGGCGCTGACCATTCTCCTGAGCATTGGTGTTAGCCACAAAGTCCAAACTGTTGTCGGCCTTGCGCTTACCATTATTCTCATGGCCTGCCGGATTATGCTGTTGACCCTTGGTGTTGTCGTTCTTTTTCCCTTTCCCCGGTTTGTCCTCCTCTGAATCAGGGTCTTTGGTATTATCTGAATCGGCATACTTAACCAAAGCGTCCATAAGTGTTGACATATCATTGCAGTGACGTTTGAGCCTTCCTAACTTCTGTTTGAGTGGCAGAAAACGGCAATTGCCCTCCAACGTTAGCACTGCGGTATCTGCATTAATACGATCCGATGAATGCAAAATAGCTGAGACCCGCTTTACCCAATGGGTCGTGGACTCCCCATCCTCTTGGACACAAGCGGCCAGATCCATAATTGACATAGGCTGCTTACAGTATCTTTGAAGTTCTGGATAAACCAGTGCTTCAACTCGGCCCATGATCCGACAGAGTTAGTTGGTAATCTCTTCAACCAAGTACGAGTTGTACCTTCCAACATCATGGTGAAGTATTTAGCACATACTGCTTCATCCACATCTAACATCTCCATTGCCATCTCGTAGCTTTCAACCCATGCCTCCGGCTGCAGATCGGCGGTGTAATTGGGTACCTTACGAGGGCCTTTAAAATCCTTGGGCAGTCGCACATTACGCAAAGCGGGGGTGAGACATGGCACCCCTAAGGAACTGGATACCATGCCTGGCTCTACTGAAGCGGTAGGGTGAACCGTAGTAGGTTGACAGGCTCCGTGCAGAGCTGCTAACTCGGCCTCTCGACATGCGCGACCATGATCCACCACATCCTGCGCATTAGCACCTCCCCCGGCCGGGTTGTGCCCTCGCGGTGAGTTACGGCGACGTGCACTGCTTGATATGGCCGGTTCATCCTCAACGTGCCTGCTGTAGCTCCGGCTTGGTCGGGGGGGGGGGGGCGAATGAATCCTCTCACGACTATGTGAATAAGCCTGCTACTGGTTTAACACTGTTTGAAGGAGCTCTCTGGCCCGTCGTGCTTCGATCGCAACTGGTGATTCACCGTCGGTTGGGAGGGCTGCCAATCGTGAAGTGGCAGCCACAATGTTGTCCAATGGGTTGGAGTAATGCCCTGGGGGTGTTGGAACATACTGTGGCACAATGTTGTTCTGACGAGGCTGGTCCATTGTGCGCGGCTGAACCGGAGCTCCTGTCCCCGGTGCCTCCGTCCGGTTTAATACTGGCTGGTTACTAGTTCCTGCTCCTAGCGTGTTGAAGAGATTTCTTGGCTCATAACTCGGCGGGAGATGCGATTGGTGTCTTCTTCTCATGACTTCCTCTGAGGCATTCTGATCCAGCCTAAGCCGGTAGGCCTGAGCGTCCAACTCGACCCGTTCTGTAGCCATCGTAGCATTCTCTACCGCTAGGTCCGCTTTAGCCTGAGTTATCTGATCTTTCACCTTTGCGATCTCCGCGTTGTGTTGACCCCGGGCTGTCGCGTCCACCTCCGCGGCCATCAATGTTGCCAAAGCGTCGAACAAGTCAGACAGAACTTGAGCCAGAGGCGGCGCAGAGCCCCCTGCCCCCGCCGGCGTGGCTGTTGCTGAACCGGAGAGCATTGCTGTGGCGGTTGATGAGCGGGGCGCTGATTGTGTACCGGCCATGAAGATAGCGACCCGGCTTGGCAGATCAAGGGAGTCCGGAATACTGTTACCCTCGGAACCTCCATTAATCCGGCCATCCTGTAACTGATATAGCGATTCTTCTCCAGAAGACTCGTCGTCGGAGCAGACAACGGTTTCTCCATCGGATGCCAGTCCGTCCTCAGATTCTGCTCCATGGATGACACCTACAAAAACATGCCTTGCCACGGGCTGAACCGGGGAAGGGCTTGCACGCTGAGCCATCTCGATGATGTCGGTGCAGGTGTCCGGCTCAGGGCCCGGTTCGCCAATCTTGCCGATGAAGACGTGAATCCCACCAAAGGGGACCCGGTACCCGTATTCGATTGAATCGGCCTCGGGGCCCCATCCTGCATTGTCGATGTAGAGCTTGCCGCGACGACTCTTCGTCATCCGGCCCACGGCGTATCCCTTGAGTCCATCAAAGCTGCCCTTCAAGAACTTGAAACCATCGTGTGATAGCCCCACGGTGGGCGCCAACTGGCGTGGGTTTGTCACGGCAGATGTCCTCGTGAAAGGACTTAGTCGTGGAGCCATCGCTACGGGTTAGCTTAAAGGGATTAAACTGGACAAGAGGACACGAGGGTTTTTATACTAGTTCGGCCCCTTTGATGAAGGTAAAAGCCTACGTCTAGTTGTGATTGGTATTGCTAGGGTTTCAATGACCAGGGAGAAAATCCGCTTTGCCTGGCTCTCGGGTTGTTGTCCGTCCCTAAACTGCTGTCGGGTCATCCCTTTATATACACAGGTTGACGTCCGCCGGTTTACAGAGTCCCGAGGCCAGATCATAAACGTGTCCGGCTCGCTCTCTATTCCTTCTACTTACAATACAAGTTACATGATAAAGTCGGTTTACCTCTACAGGCCTTAACTCGCCTTTGGGCCTTGGGCCTTCTTAAAGCGCCTCCATCCTCACATCTTCCTGGGCTCCTAGCCTTTATAGATTTAACCCGGCCACTCCTGGCCGGTTTATGTCCAGTAGTAATATCCCCAACAGAGTCCATCAACTCCAACGGCATAGCTGAGCTGCACGACAACGACCTAACGAACCTTACTCCTCGTTTGAAAAGTCTGTAACATAATACGTTGCAGCCCGAAAACGGGTCAGCACATGGAATATGCTAGCAAAGTAACACAGTAGAGCAAGAACAGAATAATGCTATCACTACATGCATATTTGGCTGGTGGAAAGCTCTATGGTTATAGTTTTTGCGAGAAACCAATTTTTCCCTACAACAAAGGAATAGATTTTATTTAATTATCATGGTAGTTGAAACATCATTGAGAAGGTTCCGCCAACTCAATCCCAATTAAAGTAATTAACAACCCAACAATATTTAATTTAGAGTGATGAGATACTTAAGATACTCCAAGTACTAGATACTCAAGATGTCCATAACTGGGGACACGGCTAACCATGATTAGTTTATACACTCTGCAGAGGTTTGCGCACTTTTCCCCACAAGACTCGATCGCCTCCGTTGGATTTCTCGCACTGCATGATGTTTGAGAAATGGATGAGCGAGACACAGTCTTTCAGAAACATTAACTCTCTACTCCGGGCAGACCATACCAAACCTACAACCCACTACCTGCTGATCCACCTCTTCAAGAGCTTCACGTAACTTACTCAACTATGCTAGAGCCCATAATAGCTTGTGGCTACACACGGAAGTTTTTAGCATGAATCATCTCAGTTTCCTTTGAGCCTGGGTGGCGGTCCATAGGAAAATCACACGGAACCCCAGGATTTCTAAAAAATACAGGCAACACTGGGTACTCCAGGTGCCTCAATCCACCCAGATGTGTATTCAAGTTGCCACCTTAAGTTAAACCATTATTTAACAATCTCACATCTGTCATGGATTTCACTCTCCCAAACCATGTCTACGAGCATAGCATAGCAATATAAGCAATACATAGAAGTAACTCCCAAGGGTTTGAATGTAACAGGACAATAGGTTCTACCTCATCAACTACTTCCCAACCCACATGTTAATCGCATCCTAACCATGCAATGTTTGAGGATTGGAACTAATGCATAAAAACTGGGTGATAAAGGGGTATGATCAAAGTGTTACTTGCCTTGCTGATGATCCGCGAAACCTAGGGACTAGGACTCCAAATAACACGTTTCGCACTCCGGGAATTCTATCGCAAACAAACAATAGCATACATAAGCAATCAAGCAAAGAAGCACGGGTAAATCTCAAATAAGAAGATCTAACCAGAAAGTTCAACTTAAGAACCGGTTTGCAAAAAGAATCAAATCAAACGGAGCAACGAAACTCAAACGGCTAAAGAAACAAGATCTGTTTACTAATTTGGACCTAGGTCAAATTTTACAGTAGCAAAATCTTGTTTAAGTTGATTAAACAAAAAGAGAGTCTCGAGACGAAGATCTAGGCGCTTGAATTGCCTGATTCCGACAAACGAGCGAAAAGATAAGCTAGAATGAAAATCGGATCAGAAATCACGATGAGAAATAACCGCGGAAAAATCCGATAAAAGAAGACTGACAAACAGGCTAACGAACGAGCATCCATTGTCTGTTACTAACAAGCGAAAACCGTTCATTAAAATGGCGTACAGACGAACGTCCGCTAAGAAAAACCAGGAAAAAAACCGGTGAACCGAAAAAAACGAACTAGGGTTTTCTTAAAAAAACCAAATCGGTTTTCTTTTAAAAAAACCGGCGGCAACGGCTACCTCGTCGGTCCGGCGAGACAGGGCGGCGACGGCGGGGCAAGGCGGTGGCGAGGCGCGGCAGCAGCGAGGTGGGGCGCGACAGCGGACGGGGCTGCGGGCGGCGGTGGCGGGTGGTGGTGGCGGTGGGGGGGCTGGGTATTTAAGAGGGGAGGGGGTGACTTGGGGAGGGGGCGAGGGGCGGCGGAGGCGGAGTCCTGGCCGGACTCCCGGTCCGAGGAGGCGCGGCGGCGTCGGTCTCCTGGAGGGAGACGGCGTCGCGGGGGAGGCGGGCCGGCGGCTGGGCTTCGGCCGAGTTAGCCACTGCGCAACATTTTTTTATTAAATAATTCCGCCGAACAGAAAAAAAATCCTAGAAAATAAAATAAAAATCTAAAAGTGCCAAAATAAATTTTCACCGTCTAAATGAAATATTTAGAACGAGATGAACATTTTCTTAGCCCTAAAATGCAATTTTTCTAATGCAAACAAAATTGCAATAAAATCTAAATAAAGACAAATATTTGATTTTAATTTTTTTCCTCCAATATTTCAATTATCTTGGAGAAGTCATATTATCTCCTCTTATATATTTTATTATGAAATATTTTCAGAGAGAAAAATAATTAAAACCAAAATCCTCGTTTCAAAATTTGATAAAATCAATTTTGAAAACCGTGGAAATTTCCAACTCTCTCCGAGGGTCCTTTAGTTACTTAGGATTTCGAGGATCGCGAGACGAAATGCAATAAAATATGATATGCAAGAATGATCTATGTATAATATTCTAAATTGAAAATTTGGGATGTTACACACTCTTGGTTATCTCGTACCTTTACTTGTGCAAGTTTACTTTGTGTTGCATCCCTTGCTTGCTTGTGTGCTTGTTGTTGTTGCATCATATAGGTTGCTCACCTAGTTGCATATCTAGACAACCTACTTTGATGCAAAGTTTAAATTGTTAAAGAAAAGCTAAAATTTGTTAGTTGCCTATTCACCCTCAACCCTTCTCCCCTCTAGTCAACTACATCGATCCTTTCACACGTACTGCTAAGTCATCCTGAAAGATGGCACGGCTGGATAGGCTCACTATGTGCGTGTGCATTGTGCGTATGGGTCTGGCTAGCTGGATAGTTTCATGCGTCACGGGTCTGGGGTGATCGGTTCTTCTAATTGGTTCATGAGCCTACATTTGTGTGGCACCGTGACTTATTTGTAAGCAAACGGCCTCTTCAGCAACAGACATTTGCAAACGATTGCAACGAGCCTACCCAACCGATCACACATTATGCTAGGTCTAAAAAATTATTTGCACCGAATCAAGTTATGGCAGCCGCCACACCTTGCCCACTGGGGTCCTTCGCCAGTGCCCATGAGGACCAACGTAATTGTTGAACCCCTGAATAGCCGAAGCAACTGACATCAAATTTCGTCATCATGCACACACAAGGAGACATCAAGATTCTACACCAGATCTCCATCGACTATATTCAGATGGACAAACTCGAGAGGGATCAGAGCCCGAAAAACAAATTCAAAGAGGTAGCGTCGTCACCCGCCCGAGCGTCGTAACTGTAAGGACTAAAAGAACCTAATCTAAACTAGTAGCCAAAGTGAAGGCACCGGGATTCCCTTAAATGCCACCGGCCGCCGAAGCAATAGGCAAAGCGGAGTTGTGTCCACAGCTTTGCCGACGAAGTCTGAAGGGGGGAGTTTGCCCTAGCCGCCAACGGGAAAGGGGGAAAACGCTTGGAGAAAAACTGTCCGGTCTTTCATATTATCTATTTCAAATGCTAAGTCTAATATGAATGAAAACATTTATAAAGTTTTACATCTACGAATGGAGACTTTTTGAGTTGATATTTTTGCTCATAATGCACATTCACGGTTGTTTTGAGTGCCTCATTGATTTGTAGGATTCTCAAAATATAGAAATAAAACAAATATAAAATTGGAGTGACATGCTCATTTGAATCCTATAAGATTAGCAGAGTGTGTCTGATAGCATAGAACAAGCAAATAAATTGTTAAAGGAGATTGAAGTGGATACTAGGTTTTCTATGAAATGTAGTACAAATCAATCCTTAGAAAAAATTGTACGATCAGAATACCCAGGTGGTGGCTGCATGTAAACCTCCTCACGTAGCTCACCATTAAGAAAGGCATTCTTAACATCAAGCTGAGAAACAGACCAGTGGCGAACAGAGGCCACGACAAGAAGTGTGCGAACAGTGGTCATATGGGCCACAGGAGCAAAAGTCTCATCGTAATCACGACCATGCTCCTGCTGAAAGCCACGAGCCACAAGACAAGCTTTGTAACGCTCAAGAGTACCATCAGAGCGAGTCTTAACCTTGTAGACCCACTTACAAGTGATGGGACGAACACCAGGAGGAAGAGAAACAAGATCCCACGTGCCGATGCGCTCAAGAGCAGCAAGCTCCTCTGCCATCGCAAACTGCCATTCGGGATGAACAATAGCATCGCGATAAGAGGTAGGCTCAAGTATAGCTGAAAGACCATATTTGGAAGGAGAATAGCGGTCAGGAGGAGGACAAGGCAGAGGTCGAAGACCATAAGTTGGCTGAGATGAGGAAGAAGGCACACCAGAAGTAGATGGCGCATCATTGGACCCATCCACAACACGTGGACGGCGGGTGTAATGAAAACGAAAAGAGGGACGGGTAGGAATCACCGGAGGTGGAGATGGGGAAGACATCGGTGCTGATGGAGAAGGCATTGTTGATGAAGATGGAGACAGAGAAGGTATCGAGGATGAAGGTGGAGACGGAGAAGGTATCGGGGATGAAGGTGGAGAGTCATCTGACAAGGAAGGAGAAGAAACTGTGGGAGAGGATGGCGTTGTATCTGCAACAACGGGGGAAGGAGTAGGAATATGGGGCACAAAGGGAGGTGTATCGGGAAATGTGAAAAAAGAGATGTCCTCCACAGAAAAGGTCGAGGAGGATGGGCGTGGGTAGAAAGGACGAGACTCATCAAAAGTTACATCCCGAGAAATACGCATCCGACGACCGACAGGATCCCAACACCGATAACCCTTATGCTCATCGCTATATCCTAGAAAGACACACTCAACAGACTGAGCGGTTAGCTTGGTGCGTTCACGAGGAGGAGGAAGAACATAGCAAACACAACCAAACAAACGAAGCGCCGAATAATCAGGAGAACGATCAGAAAGACGTTCGAAAGGAATACCACCCTGCAAAGCAGCAGATGGCTGAATATTGATGAGATAGGTGGAAGTGGAAATAGCCTCAGCCCAAAAGTGAGGCAGAAGAGAGGCAGCGATCATCATCGCACGCGCCGTATTAAGAAGGTGACGATGCTTGCGCTCGGCCACACCATTCTGAGCATGAGGACCAGGACAAGAGAACTGGGGAAGAGTACCCTGTTCAGTAAGAAATCCTTGCAACGCTCGAGAAATATACTCACCAGCAGAATCTGCGCGAAAAACACGAATAGGAGTGGAGAATTGGGTACGAACCATGGCAGCAAAGTTTTTGTATATAGATAAGACCTCGCTACGAGAAGACATGAAATAGATCCAGGTGTAGCGAGTAAAACCGTCTATAAAGAGAATATAGTAGCGATGATCCCCTTTCGAAGCGAAGAGAGTAGGACCCCAAACATCTGAGTGAATGAGATCAAAAGGACGCTTAGACATCAACTCACTGTGAGGATAGGGTAGCTGAATCTGCTTACCAAGCCTACAACCTAGACAATCCAACGAAGCGTTGCCGGAGACAGACCCCAGAACACCATGATGAACTAAAGACGAGAGACGAGAACCATATAAATGGCCAAGACGATGATGCCACTGCTGAAAAGAGCTAGCAGAAGCGGCAACAGGGGCCACAAAACTGGCAGCGGTGGCATCGGAGGGAAGACGAAGCCAGTCAAGCTCCCAAAGACCATCATGGCATCGAGGGCCAGCACCAAGCAGATCGCCTGTGAACAGAACATGAATCAAAGTCAAGATTGACCCTACAATTAGAGTCAACAATCTGACTACCTGAAAAGAGTTGCATGCTAAGTCGAGGAACATGAGCAACAGAGGGAACAAGAAAATAAGATGTGCTAAGAGTGCCTCGACTAGCGACAGGGAGGGGAGTACCATCAGCAGTATGAACACAAACATGAGACTCGACAGGTCGAACGGATGTCAAAGTGGAGGAATCATAAGTCATATGAAAAGATGCTCCAGTATCAAAAATTCATGAGGATGTACCTGAATGAGTAGAAGGTGGTTTCTCATTGCCCGAAAACTCAGGCGCAGAACCAGCAGAACCTATCAGTGAAAAATCCCAAATATCAAGAAGGCATCGGAGTTGCACAATCTCATGCACAGACAGAGACAAAGTGGCAGACGTCGAGGTAGAACCATCTGCTGATGAAAAGCGGTCGCCACCACCCGTGAAAGCCGTGTGTAGAGTCGACTGAGAAGAGCAAGTCGACGTAGAGCGGTCACCGACGCGCGCGGAGGCGGCGAGGGAAGTCGGTGTAGAGCAGGCACCACCACCACAGACAGAAGCCGCGAAAATAGTCGATGAACAACGACTATCACAGCCTGCTGAAGACGCCATAGAAGGCAACATCAGAGACGGACGAGCATCAAGCACTAAGCAGTGGCGCATATGCGACACGGGATCAATATAGGGAACACCATTGGTAGTCACTGGACGGCGATGAGCAGAGACCGGCAACATAATATCTCTCTCTTACTCTTTTTTTTAATCTCTCCCTCTCTTTTTTTAAGCTCACGTACCAATCTGAATTCTGATGGTACCAGATACACCAGACGAGGCCCAAAGTAAGCTGCCGGATCAACACGATCCAATTCTTCCCGATTGTAATTGTAAACAATGAGAACATCAGGAAACCACCCGATCAGCAGCAGATCAGAGGAGACCGATGGGTTGAGATGGCAAACGACGGGTGGACGAGCGTGATCTCCGGCGACACGGACGGAGCGGCTCAAACGAGGAAAACACGCACCAGCGAACGGGCGGACGACGACCGAATCGGCGGTCGGCGGCAGCGCAATCCGGCACCCGGGTAGGGACCCGAACGGGCAGCCACGCGAAAGAGACGGTGACGGGCTCCTGGGGAAACCAGCCAGTGGGCTGAGGCGGAACGAAGCAGCACCGGCCGAAACGCTCACGCGCTGAATCGGCCAGCGGTGGGTTGGGTCGAGCGAGCGCTCATGCTCGAGGACCAGAGAGTCCCGCCGGGACGAGTAGCAGCCCGGGGATTGAATCCAGCCGGAGGTGGCGGGATCTGGCCACCGGCGGAGGAGATCCAGCGAGGAACGCGGATGATGGCGAAATCCGGCGGGGGCGGCGACGATCAAATTGAAGAGGAGCAGCGGACGAAGTCGAATCCAAGACGAACAGCAGCGGGGTGGTTCGGCTGAAACGCGGGCGACCTGAGGCGTCGCGGGTGGCACGAGTGGACAGCAGGGTTGACCTGCAGTGGAGGCGCAGAAGAGCAGCGCCGGCACACGAGGAGATAGCACAGCCGTGAATTGTGATTGGATCACACGAGTTGCATGTGCGAAAAAAAACCTTAGCTCATGATACCATGTTAGGAGAAGAAGCAACTTGTATTATTAGGAGGCCAAAGCCAACATACATACACATACATAAGGATGCCAAAAGGCTACAAAAGGATGCCAAGAGACTAGAATGCAAAAGGCCAAAAGACATCACTAATATAACTCTAACACAAACAACAACAGAGCTGAAACCCGTGAGATCTTGCAACCAGCTCATGGTTCTCGCACGTGGATCATGCACCCTTGTCCATGACTAGTTCTTTGATGATATTTCAATCCTTCGGATCTCTTTTTACGGACTCCTCCCATGTGAAGTTTAGTCTATCCCGACCTTACATGACATTAGCAACACACTTTAGGTGTCTGCTATGCACTGGAGTTTCTGGAGGCCTGCTTTGTATATGACCAAATCATCTCAGACGATATTGGACAAGCTTCTCTTCAGTTGGTCCTACCCCAACTCTATCCTGGCTGTATATCATCATTACTGACTCGATCCTTCCTTGTATGGCCACACATCCATCTCAACAGCCAACACTCCGTGCCATACAACATTACAAGTCGAATCACCGTCCTATAAAACCCGTCTTTTAGTTTTTTGGCATTCCCTTGCAAGTCGAATTGTATGTATACATAATGGAATTGAAACAACTCAAATGAAAATAAGTTTGCTGTGGTAAGATGGGAAATGTTCAGCCTGACAAATTTACTATCCACACTTTTCTCACAGAAAGCCACATTTTTAATAGGTGGTAAATTTTAGACAAAGCGCAGAAGAAGAAACTGAACCCGCTGATGAGTACGCAAATCCTTGAGATAGTGCCACTACGGAAGGAAAAAAATAGTGATGATAATAAACTGAGGCGACACTCGCCTATTTCAGCAGCTTTCCTTGCTGAAACTTTTGCTGCATTGAGATCATTTATGGTTCCCTCTTTGATTCCTGATGCAGAATTATACAGAACTTTGTTTAGGGTCAAGAAGTCCATAGTGTGGCAGTATGTTCAGCAACAACAAATTTTCAGAATTAATTAAAAAAAAGGAAAGAGAAAAACAACAACCAACCTCCTGAGGTATCCATTTTGATGTGTTGTGCATTTTCAACATCTCAATTCTCGACCAAGAAAACCGAATAAGGCTCTCCTCTTCTCCCTTGTTTCTAACTCAGGTTCTGCACACAGATGCTTCTCTAATTTCCTTGCCACCTCTCTTCTATAGAGCCTCCTCTTTTTTTTTCCCTCCAAACAATTCAGGAGGGCTGCATGTTACCACAAGGCCATCTCTCAAGTGTCGTTGATCTCATTCTACAAGACAAGTAAAATTTTCAGTTTGAGCGAGAGCTCAGAGGTACTCCCTCCGTTCTGAATTACTTGTCTTGGATTTGTCTAGATACATGATACGGATGTATCTAGACTCATTTTAGTGCTAGATACCTCCGTATCTAGACAAATTTAAGACAAGTAATTCGGAACGGAGGGAGTACTTGAGTTGACAATATATACTGGAACACTGGATCATACCCCAAGTGCTTCATGGATAAACAGTTACCCTTCGGACGTGATTGATCTTCTTAAGATAATCATTGCATTCATTTGTTTTTTCTTTATTCTGAAGCTTCTTTGTGAGATCTTTGGAAACTCCTCACAGATATAATTTTTCTAGAGTTCTAAGATGCTCAATGCCATCAGGGAGGGCCTTCAGCTCTGGACAATCTGTGAGAGATAGGTGAACAAGGCTTTGCAATGCACTTTCTTCTACTACAACATCATTGAGCTGAGGTGCATCTGAGATTGATAGCAGTCGCAGTTTTGGAAATGTCATGGCATTGAAGTGCAGCCTCTTCCCTTCATAGGCCTTATCAACCCAAAGTGCACGTAGACCATGTAACACCAGCAGGCATGAAAATGAGTCTTCATCAAGTTTGGAGAAGGCTAAGGCCAACAAGGTAATGTTTTCATGGTCTGAGAAGGACGAGACAATCTGAGGCATCCGTTTCCTATCTAGTTGCCCTCCTATTTCAAGCTTCGAGAGCGTAGGGGGTAAGCAGAGCTCTTCCAGTTCCAGTGTTTCTTTCTCGTTTATAGCCATAATTGCAAGACTAACAAGATGGGTCATATTCATGATAGCATTGCACAAATCAACACACTGTTCTCTCTGCACTTTGGTGATGGACAAAGTTCTCAACTCTGTCAAAGCACCAAGATGACACAAAGTCTCTGAGCTTGCCTCAACAAGTTGCAAGGCTTGCAAGTCTGTCAAGTGCCTTATTCCATTAGGCACCTGGATTCCAGTCCAGGCAACAACTCCTTTAATATTTGTCTTTGGATCAGTAGCAACATATAGATATCTCAACTTCCTAAGTGTCGCCACACTCTCCGGCAAACTCAATAGCTTAGCATTGTAAGCATCCAAAACTTCCAATTTCTGTAGTCTTCCAACTGTTTTCGGAATATCCTCAACCTCGGTATCTCTAAGACCCAGAAACCGCAGATTAAACATGTTGAAAATCTCATTTGGTAGCCTCCTAATTTTGGAACCTTGTAGATCTAAAGTTGATAGCAACTTGAAAGATTTCAAGAAAGGCTTCAGTGAATCAATTGTCAGACCATTGTCAAAAACATAGATTGAACGGAGCTGAACTTCACTTGAAAGAGTCAACTGCTCAATATTGGGGCTTTGGATTGATAGGCGGCGTGTATTTTCTGCTGAAGAACTCACTGAGCCATCATGAACTCTACAGAACCTTTCCTCATTTGATTTAGCCAGAGCAAGAAGGCGAATGATATCATGCATTCGGCAACTCCGCACACGTCCACTTTCATTCCTCTCCACTACCTGCAATAGGCTTCGATTTACAAGTTCATACAAATAGCCCTCTGCCACTTCCTCCATTGTTTTGTGCTCTGTTTCCCTGATGAATCCTGCTGTCACCCAATGTCTAATCAGTCTTTTCCTTTTGATCAAATAATCCTCTGGAAATACAATACAATGAAGAAAGCAGTTCTTCAAAATATATGGAAGATCCCCCAAACTGACCATTAGAACTATGTTAACATCAAGAATCGCATTGTTTGTCAACTGCACTTCTAATTCCTTGTACAATTTTTCCCATTCAGAATGAGTTTGGCTTTTGCAGGACAGTAAACGACCTATGCATGCAATAGCAATGGGCAAGCCATTACACTTGTCCACAAATCTTTGTGCCAAAAACTGTAGCTCCTCCGGACATATTCTGTTTTCATTTTTCCAAAACGCCTCTTTACAGAACAATTCCCGTGGTGCGCTTCTAGTGGTTTCAATTCAACCATGCAATTTCCAGTAGCCAGCAACGCTACATCATGGATTCTTGACGTGATTACAAACCGGCTGGTGCTGTTAGTAGGGAAAGCATCTCTTATTTTGAACCAGATATCAATACCCCAGACATCATCTAGAACCAGAAGATACTTCTTGCCACGCAGGAAATCACGGATGATCTCAACTAGGCTTCTCTTTTCCATGTCAACAATATCAACGCGAAGTTCACCCTTCAAGTCGCTCTTCTGTAACTCCCTGATAATCTGCTTTAACAAGTCCTGAACCTGGTATGCTTTTGAGACAGTTACCCATGCAGCACAGTCGAAGTCAATCTTCAGAGTGTTGTAAACATGGGCAACCAAAGTGGTCTTGCCTACTCCTCCCATCCCCCATACTGTGCTAATTACATTCTCCTGTTGGAAATCACTTGTCAACCAATTAATCAGCAGATTCTTACTCTCATCAATGCCGACAAGATTTTCTTCTATTGGGAAGTATGAAGTCTGATCTGTAGATCTGCAATGAGCATCACTGTTTCTAGCTTCGATTGCAATTCCTCTCATGTCATACCGGGCCTTTCTCCTATCAACATTCTCTAATTTCAGTTTGATGTCTCTCAATTTCAGTGACAAACGGCGCCAGGTACTGATTCTCTTAAACCGCCGCTTGATCTTCACAGAAAAGCCACCATGTTTGTCCTCTAACTTGTAGGTGAACTCGTCAACAACATCCTCGATCTCGAAAGCAAGGCCTCGTATCTTGTTGATGAAGCTGACAGTGGTATTGTCAGTATCCTTGAACCTCTCGGCTTCTTGTAGAAACGACTGCATGCTCTCCAGCTCCTCCTTGATATCACGGATCTGACCAAACAGCCTGGCAATAGAAGAAGCTTTAGCTTGACGGCATAGCTTCCCTGTACCAACCTTGATTGCTTCTATGGCCAAGGCTGAGCCAAGCTTCAGAATCAGCATGCCGACAACCCCCTCTGCCATGGTACTATGGATTTTCACTGGTTGGCTTCTTTCAAGGGTGAAAATGTCCTAAGCCAGAAAGATCAAAGGCAAACAAGCAAGAAGGAGATGAGAGCCAATACAATATCTTGGATGAATCTACCAGAAAGATTGAAATAAAGAATCAGTCAGACTGAAGATATGTAGATAGGCCCCAAGGAAGTGCATTGCAAGGGAAGCATTAGCAAGTACTCCCTCCGTCCCAAAATAAGTGTCTTTTTAGTACAAAGTTGTACTAAGCTTGAGACATTTATTTTGGGACGGAGGGAGTACATGATTCATAAGTATGTTTGCACATACAGCCCACCGATCAACAAAGTCACCTTAGCTCATAGTTCAATTTTTTTATAGTACCACGGAAGCTAATAAATTGTAAGTGATATTTCATTGGCCAGTTTTTCTGATAACCCAAAAGGTTCACTAGCCTAAAAACTTAAGATTGCGGAACTCACCAATCTGAACTTACTCGGTGTTTTGTTTACTCTCGGCACAAAAAAGCGCTGAAGGTAAATTATGTTCATGTAGCTTTTCATGTCATTTTTTAGTATCTACTATTAGGATTAGTTTGCATGATGCTACTGCGAGTGCTCGAGTGCATCTGCAAAGCACATTAATTCACTAACTTGGACAAGAAAAGGCTGTGATAAAGTCTTGTTGGTGCAGAAAGAAAAGACATTCTTCCAATTTGAGTGTACTACATATTTCTCATTGATAACTTATCTAGGACGTACTAGTGTCAAAAACGATCTTATATTATGGGACGGAGGGAGTATAAGTATATAAGAGCACTCCAATGGGGCGACCCATTTCGTCCGCCCGCGTCCGTTTGGGTCAGCGCGGACAAAAATGGCGGCCCAACGCGCCGACCCAAACGGACGCGCGTCCGTTTTTCGTCCGCGGGCGACCCATTCCAGGCCCAATTTTGAGCCGGATTTGCATCGGCGCGGACACGAGACGGACGCGCGCGCGCCTACTCCTCTCCCCGGGCCCGCCTATCGGTGGCAGCCACCACCATTTCCCCCCATTTTCCCCAAAAACGCTCCCGCCCGCGCGCGCCCCCGCCCCCCAACCAGCCATGGAGGACGCCATCGACCTCGACCTCGACGCCGCCGCCGGCCTCGCCTCCCTCGCCTCGTCCGGCGGCGTCGCCCCCTCCGGGAAAGGCAAGCCTCGTGCCCCGCGCAAGACCGCCGCGGCGACCAAGCCGAAGAAGGCGCTGACGCCCGAACAGCGGGCAAGGGAGTCGGCTAAGAGGAAGGGCCGGAGGCACGCCGCGGACGCGAGGGATGAGGCTGCTGCGCAGGCCGCCGCCGCCGCCGCGCAGCAGGAGTTCACCAACGCCCGCGTCGCCGCGGCAACGAGGGAGGCGCTCTACATGCTTGGGGTAAACCCTAGCCAGCACAACCTCGCCCAAGCCGCCGTCGCCGCGGCCAGCACCGGCTCGTCAGCGTTTCCTCGGATGGTGATGCCCGACTCACCCCGCGCATCGGCTTGCAACCCGGTCCTCGGCTTCCACGTCTACCCGCAGGCCTCCCGCCTCTCTGGGGAGTGCTCACCCGACGTGAGCGTGGTCGCGCCTTCCACGCCCGCGCCCGCGCCCATCGACCTCAACGCCACCCCGGTGGTCGGTGGCTCGTCGTCCGGCGGCACGAGGAAACGCGCGCGACAAACGCCGGCCGGCGGTCTCCCGGACGCCCGTAACCTGTTCGAGGAAATGTCGTCCGCCGTCGACGAGGACTACATGCAACACCTCATCTTCGAGGGTGGTGCGCCGGGCGCCGGCTACGATCCCAAGGAGACGCAAAGCCAGGACGGCCGCGGGGCGTTCACGCCGGCCGCTAGCTATGATCCCCAGCAGGCGGCCTTCATGCGTGATTAGGTCGGCATCGACCTGGACGGATTTCGACCACGAGTTCCCGGACGACTATGGGCTAGAGGAAGAGGACGAGTGCAACATCGAAGTGGAGCCTTTGTTCGAGGACGAGCTCGCCAACCAAACCGCCGGTCCTAAGCCGAAGCGCAAGAGCAAGCGCACGAAGGCGTACACAGCTGCCGAGGACAAGCTTCTTTGCGAGTGTTGGCGAGACATTGGACAAGACCCAAAGACGGGCGCCGAGCAAAAGCATTCAACCTTTTGGACTCGTGTGCACCGCGAGTTTCATGAGCGCAAGAAGTTTCCACCCTATCAATTTGTGAGCACGCGCGGGTGGGTCTCTATTTCCAAGCGGTGGAGGGTGATCCAACAAGAGTGCAACAAGTTTTGCGCCACCCTTGAGAGCGTCAAGGCCCGCCCCGTGAGCGGCATCGGCGTGCAAGACATGGTATGATAGCAAGCAAGCCGCCCTCTTTTGTGCCATCAAGATCATCCTTTTAGGTCTTCATTTTTCTATCACTTGCCCATATGCTTGCATGGAAACATTTTATAGGCATTCCAAGCTTTGGAGGCATTCAAGGTTCAACACAATGGCAAGTGCTTCAACCTCTCCCATTGCTATCGGGTCATCAAGGACGAAGAGAAGTTCAAGGCACAATATGCCGCGCTCAAGGCACGTGGGGGGAAGGGCGCCGTGGAGGATGTTGGGGAGGGCGAGCCGGCACGGCCGCGGGGGAAGACCAACTCCAAGAAGGACGATAAGCGAGATGCGGCCACCAACGCCTTGATCGCAAGCGTGGACGGCATGATGAATAAGAAGGACTCAAGAGAGGAGGAGCGCCGGCGTTTCAAGGCGGAGCAAATGGATGCTTTCATGGAGATCCAAAGGAGGAGGCTTGATCTTGACGCCGAGAAGCAAGCCAAGATGTTCGAGCTCGAGGCGGAGAAGCAAGCCAAGATGCTAGAGATTGAGGCCGCCAACGCCAAGACAAAGGCGAAAGAAGTGGCTCTTGCAAGCATGATGACCGGGGTGGAGATCATGAAGGTGGATCTCAACGCCTTGTTGCCAAGGAAGAGGCCGTGGTTCGAGAAGATGCAGGCCGACATGCTCAAGTTCGACGACGAGTGATCTATGACGTCGAGGGGCCATCTTTTTTGTATGCCGGCAGGTGTGCCGGCATGACCACGGGAGCCGCGATGGCGTGGTCGAACTCAAGTCCCACCATTTTTTTGTGTGCTGGCATGTGTGCCGGCCGGCTGGCAAGTGCGCCAGCATGAACTGTGGTGTTTTCTGAAGCCGGCATTCTATGCCGGCGCTGGCATGGTGCCGGCATGAGACATGGTCGCTGGCATGATCGTCCGCGGGCCTTTTTTATTTAAAAAGTTGAATGCGGACATGAAATGGGTCGGCGCGTTGGGCGCATTGCCGACCCAAATGCAAAACTGGACGGACGGCGGGCGGGCGACCGACCCAAACGGACAAAAAGCGGACAAATGCGCCGTCCATTTGGGTCGCCCCATTGGAGTTGCTCTAAGCTCCTATGCTGTGCAGAAAGAAGTACCACCGATCCATACTGTTTCTAAGCTTCTGCCAGACCGAATTTTATCCACGAGATGGCATACGCAGGCTCATTTGGTAGCTGGTACAAACAAACCCGCGGCCAGTAAGTAGATGCAACAGGGGGCAGTCAGATGACACAGGTTATGTAGGCTGGTTTCATTTTAGGATCTAAAGTCTGATTGGTAAGGATAACACGAGGAACGAATCTGGTCCTCTTTTGGTGAGGGAATTAGCTAATCATGCAAATGCAGGGGGTGTCTGAAAATTTCCTTCGTTCTTGCAGTACAGCTTACTGCAAGCGACTATAAAATCGGCAGGTAGCTAGCTAGCACTAGCAGCAGATCCAAAACGGACTACGGAAGCGAGAAAAATATGTATTCCTAGACTAGACTAGATAAAAAGACGGGGTGAGCAAGATCTTATAGGCGACGAATCTAAAAACTCACCCAGCGAATTCCAGGTCTGGGAACCGCTCCGCTGCGGCGGCGAGGAGGAGGGCTCCGGGGTTCGGCGCGCAGAGGGAGTGTTGAAACGGGGAAGAAGCAGCGAGTCTTCGTTTTGCTTGTGTGCTGGAATATCAACCACTCATCTTTGGACCGCGTAAGCGTCATCCCAGACGGGAGACGGCCGACAAGAGAATCAAGCGCGTTTGCTGAGATTAGACGGCCGTCAACTGTTGGCCTCGTAACCCGATTAGTTTTCCTTCCTTTCAAACGCTGCCATTCCTCCTCAGCATCTTTGCTTATGCCATCTGGCTTCAGAAAAAGGGCCGGCTATATGTAAGTGGTCTGAAAATTTTGTTTTGGTTAAGTCAATTTTCTGGGCTATAAGGTTAAGAACCAATGGATGTCCGTCTTTCTTCTTCCTCCAACCATTCCTCCTCTCGCAATATCAACTTACCAAAATTGCAAATTCGGTCAACTTGCATGTAGTTATTGTAAACAAGAATTTGCTCAAGGCAGTTGTTTACAGTGGTAGGGAAGACGACATTCTCTTAGTCGCTTGAATGACTTTGAATATTTACTGTTGAATGAAACCAATCCGATGGTAGAGATGTGACACATTCGAGTATTATTAGCCAATGGATATCTTTATCACTACCAAGATTCTATCACATGTACAATTTGAAAGATTTGGTTCGTCAGAAAATGTTATGGCAGAAAATTTTCAGATGACCTAAAACCTTCTCTCTCTCTCTCTCTCTCTCCTGCCTTTTTTTTTCTGGATGCCCTATTTTGCATCAACTGTTGGAGATGCTCTAGTACACACTGTCGTGTTTATGGTCAAAGGGCAAGCAAAGCACAAATCCAAGTGCAAAAGTCCTCCAGGGCGACAAGTTATGCCAGCACACTATAGAAGTGTCAATCAGACATAATAGATGTTCATGAGCCACAAGATGATCATAACAACCCACTTCTACAGTTTTTAATGCAAAACTGACAGTCAAATTTCCACATGCAAGGATAAAAGAGCCAATGAACTGTGTACTACATAACAGGCACTTCAGATCTTGGGTGCTGCCACACTCACATCCAGAGTTCCCTACAGGCCGAGGCCAACAGTCCGGCCATCTCTCCGGCGCAGGCCTGCTACGTAGAGTTTCTCCAGGTCGGTGTCGAGCTCCTCCTGTTTCTTGACTTCCACTGGACCCTCCCCCTTGTTGACAGCCTTGTTCTCTTGAACCGAGGCAGAGGCATTGCTCTTCACACCCTACAATAGGCCATAGCCACCAAGGCACCCTCAGGCTCTAAGAAAGTGTTAGTGCATCACAGAGTAATTGTTGTTGCTCAGCTGAATTCAGGTCAGAATTTTATAATAAAATTATACATCTTCAAGGAATTACCATGAGTTTGTTGAATTTCTCTTGGCGTTCCCGATCAGAAAACAGATTCGAATCCCAGTGAGTGCTTGTCTGAGGCATTAGAATGAAGGTAAAAAATATGAAGCCAAAGTATGGTAATGCAGGAATAATGGAAGGAAAGAGGCAAAATAACAAATAGATGCTATCCGTGATATACCTCTGTAGGGTTACTCTTTTTATTGCCCCAAAGCAGCTTTTTCTTCTGGTCAATGGATAACCGCCCGGTTCCAACCCCAAATCCTAGAATGTTCTTCTTCACTGCAATTGAGCATGTAAGGAGGGGTCAATCATGCAAAACATTGCATAGCTCTGATCTGTCATGGAAGAGATTAACATCGTAGTCATACAATTGGACCATCATGGAACCAAAATTCTTGTGCTATCAGGGAGAAGTTCAGTCCAACAAATATACTATACCCATCGCACAAAGCCGCATCTTTAATAGGTGCCTCCATCAAATTTTAGAAAAAAACACAGAAGAAACTAAAGCAGCTAATGAGGACATAAATCCTTGAGATAATGCAACGATGGAAGAAAAAAATATTGACAACAAACTGAGGCAACTCACCTGATTCAGCAGCTTTCATTGCTACAACTTTTGCAGCGTTCAGATCATTCATGGTTTCGTCTTTATTTCCTGATGCAGAATTAACCAAAATTTTGTTTAAGGTCAAGAAGTCCATAATCTCATCTTAATAATAGAATAGTGCAGCGGTGTGTTCAGAATTAATAACAAGGAAAACAAAAATATATATTAACCAACCTCCTGAGGTATCCATTTCCATGTGCTGTGCATTTTCAACACCTGGACCAACAGAACTGAATAAGCTTCTTCTCTTCTCCCTAGTTTCTAGCTCAGGTTCTGCTGCACAGCTGCTTTTCTCAATTTCCTTGCCGCTTCTCTTCTTTAGAGCATCCTCCTGCTTGAACTTCTCCTTGTTTTTATTTTCCTTTTCTTCTGGATGCCTTCTGGTAGAGTTGGTTTCCTTTCTTAAATCAGCATCTTTGTCATACTCTGTGCCATCATGTCTAGGGTATTCACGTGGGGGCCCATGTTTTTCCTGATTCTTAGTCCTCTGCTCTCCCTTGACAGATTTGCCGCCATACTTGCTGCCAACATTTCTCCAATCACCATGTGATCTATCAGATGTGTCATCACGCTTTGAAGGATAATAGTAAGTGTCAGCCCTTGATTCCCGATCTGACCGAGAAGTTCTAGAATGGCTCCTGTCATTATCATCAGCTCGCTTATTATGATACCTCCTATAATCATCATGCCTCCTGGATTCACGAGGTGCTCCATAGGAATGCCTATCAGAATGCCTACCAAATTCATGACCTCTGCCTGGTCTGGCATGGTTAGAGTCATTCTGTAGAGCTGAGTTGTCTTTCCTTCCATTCTCACTCCCCTTAGAGTGGCCATCCTTGATTTCCACTGGACTGCGGCTCCTCCCACGTTTGGTGTCCATCCTGCACCCAGCAGCATCTATCAATTAAACAGCAATTCAACAGTTCAATAACATGCAGAATTAAATTGTTCTCCATTTATCATTACACAACACTATTAACACCTCCAGAATGTATATAATGCACTCCTAGGGGATACTGGGTGCATACTGTATGCACCAAAGGCTAGGGTGCAATCACCATGCACTGAAACTAATAAAAGTCACAACATATAGATTTTATTTATGCTAGATGTACTTCATGGACTACTTATGAATAAAATTTCAAGCACACCGCGAAGAAGTGAAAAATCCGATAACTTGATTTCTTACAAATGCTAGAATTTTCTTATTTGTTACTCTTAATACATAATAGTTGGAATTTCAAATGTTAATGGTAGAAGAGGAAAATCGGAAGTACATCTTTAGATTTTATCCCAGATTTTACAAGGATGGCAACTGCATCCTAAGCCTTTAGATTATACAATAGGGCCCTGGGGATACCTTCTAGTGAAGACTCAAAGTTAAAAAATTATTACATCCATCCGGCCTCACACTTCACTTACAAAGTTCAGTTGATTTGCCAGGGTTTTAGATGTCTGTGAAACAAGTGATGAGTATCTCAAATGGATTCCAAAAGGAATAACTAGGTGCTGCCTCTTCTACTTTCAATGAAAATAGATTCGGCATTGTACTCCCTCAAATTCTTCTTCCTCAAACGAAGTGGACTAGTCCAAGTTGGGGGATTTTTTAAGAAGGCAGGGGTACTGCTGATTCATTTCAGAGGACAATAATAATTGTTACAGAGAACAAATAAGCACCTGGAGCCCCAGGTGAGAGAAAAAAAGGATCAAAGAAGATTACTCGCAAACCAAGGGCTCATCGCCATGCACAGTTCCATCCCAAATAAAGGATCAAAGAAGATTACTCGCAAACCAAGGGCTCATCGCCATGCACAGTTCCATCCCAAATAAAGCTAAGCCACGCAGCAAGGATAATCATGCTTGATCTTCTCGACTAGCTGAGCTTCAGAGCAGGTGGTCTGGTCAAAGATACGCCTGCACTTCTCCTTCCAAATATGCCAGCAAACAAACGCAACATTTTGAATATGAAGCCAGTCAAGCGAGTTCAAGACAAATTCCCACCAGGCTGCAGCAGAGGGGTCTGGCTGCTCAGACCATATCGGACCAGTCACTTTTCGTGATCGGGGCAGTCGAGGATGAGGTGCACAGGCATTTCAGGCTCCAAGTTGGGGAATCAAGTAAAGAAGGAAGCAAAATAGTGCTGAAGTACAGAGTTATGTGCTTGGGCAGATGAGAGTCCAATAACAAAGGATAGGGGACTCGCCCTAGTGTAACAGCCAGCATGTTCTCATCCCAGAGGTGGAAGAGGCTACGAGGCTTACCAAGAGCTTTGATTATTCATCAATTGATCCAAACAAGATGCAGGCAGCACAGCTGCAGCCATTTAGAATGGACTTAGGTGAACAAAACTCTCCCTATCTTAAACTTTACCACACTATTCTTTCTGATTCCAACTCTTCCATTTTTTTTAACTTGACTGCTACTGCAGGCTTGATAGACTGCCACTGCGCCAAATCTAACAATGTAGTGATGTGGATAAATAAAAATTGGAATCCTATCCTAGTGAAGAGAATGGGATGGAGAAGTTATTAGAATTTACAACAAGGAGACAACGCCAATATCTAATCTCATATACTAAGTTGCTAATGAGTTGGATTTGCTAGGGGAGAGACGGTAGTACCTTGGGTAGTATATGTCCGATTTGAGCTCAAGCCAACCGCACCAAACATTTAGTACCACTATTTTGGCTAAAGTTTTGGTTGCCCATTTTTTGGCTAATGTTGGCAAGAAAAATGGACTAGAGTTGGCTATGGAGAACGAGCATGCCAAAATTTTGGCAGCCATCCAAGGAAAAGCCAAGATTTTGGTCATAACCAAAAATTAGTAAGGCTGCTTTTGGTGATTAACCAAACAGAATACTCAGGGACTCTGGGTCACAATAGCTGAGAGCTTAACAGGACTTCAGGAAAGCCTTAAAAAACAGTTGATTGCTGAGTAAGTAGCTCAGTTAGTAATATTTGTCGGGTTAGCTGCATTGGGTGGTTTCCCTAGAATATTCAGGTTATGTGACTGCACTGGCTGCTAAAATTGGTCTGCAAATTATGGGTGCCCAATGTAGTAAATTCCCCACATGATCAGTCTGGAGGACCAATACTGTATACTACAGCATTTGGTTTGTCACGGAACATTGCATCCACTTCTCGACATTTTGTTGTCAGAGGAATTCATCCCAAGGGGAATTGCCGCCAAACGTAATTCACTAGAAGAAATCGGTGCGGAAGTGCTCAAAACCCAACAACGCAGGCGTCAGGCTAACAACATCGTACCGGAAAACAGGCCGGCGAAAGGCAGCAGCTACTCACCCAAATACAACCCTCGCTAGCTCGCGGTTGCGCAGCGTGCTTGGATGCTTGGGGCGGCGGCGGGGCGGTGGTCGAAGCCAACCGGTGGTTCGCGACGCGGTGAGGCGGAGGCCGGGTACCGCGGTGGCTATGGCTGGGACCGCCCGCGGCTAGGGTTGGCTACGGTGGGGTGGGTCGATCGCGTCGCCCTTTGCGTTTGGGAGATTTTGGAAGACGGGGTGCGCTTTGCGTCTGGTTTTTTGCGGCTTTTCTGAGCGAACTGGGCCGGCCCATTCAGTTGTTGTACTGCGCTGTTCTTTTTTCGTTTCCTTTTCTTCAATTTTTTTTTGCTTTTCATATATTCACGAACTTACTAAAAAAAATGTTCCCAATAATAAAAATGATCGGTATTTCCAAATATGTTCTCAAAACTCAAAAAATATTCATGATTTCTAAAATTGTTCAAAAAATTATACATTATTCAGATTTGAAAAAATGTTCTCAAAATTAAAAAACAAAACTATTTGAAAGTTTTAAATATTCAAAAAATATTCTTTGTTTCCTTTTCCCAGAAATTAAAAATTATTAAGAATATCAAAATTTATTTGAAGTTTTCAATAAATGTATTTTTAAAAACGCATTCACTATTTCAAAATTACTCACATTTTTTAAAAATTGTACACTTTCTCAAAAAAATGAAATTTCAAAAAGTATCATAGAATCAAATTTTGTTCAGACAATGGGAACAAAAGGTTACAAAATTTGTGTCAGGTGCCGTTGCAGGCTATGGGGTTGTTCAACATGTTGGACAACTGAGGCAACAACACGAGCCTGATCCTCATGCGCCCTTCCTTAGTTCCTCTCTCCTCTGACAGGTGCCTCGCGCGGATCCACTACACCGGTGGCAGGCGGCTGAGGACGAGTAGCTCGTGCTCTGGCACGCATACAAGCTACTCGAGAAAATGTCTGAAGAAAAAATAGTCTTAAGGGAGAAGAGGGTTGACGTTGATGACTGAGTCCCACCTGTAATAACGACAAATATAATGGTCAAAGTTAATGGAGTTGACATTTTGTGCCACCCTGGGTTGGGCAGGCCTGTCATAATCCAGCTTTTTTCTAGTAACGCCTGTCATAATCCGGCTTAAACAACCCGAACCGGTAACTAACAAGAGTTGGTAGTTTTTAGCCAAAAATTAGAACCCATTTGATAGTTCTGCAGGAAAATTTGTAAAGTGGTAGTCCAGTTGGACGAGTGTTTTTTTTTTGTTAAATACTCAGCTTTTGAGTGCCCTCATTACGAGCGAGAAAGAAAAACCTGATGCTCTCCTGGATCGCTGAAGATGCAGAACCGAACAAAAATGCTTCGGAATGTGGTGAAAATAAAGACTGCTTTGGTGTTGAGGTGTTTCCCTTTTGGTTGTCATTTTGTTGTTGTGGACATTTAGCCCTAGACTTCCTTTTCGTTTATGTTTGTTTCTGCTGAGGTAGTACCCGCTGACCTCCGCGTGGGATGTGAAGAACGACAAAATGGAGCCAGGGCTGGGTGCCTTTTTCTTCAAAATTAACAAATCATATCAATGAGAATCTGAAATGACTCATCAAACATTGGTATACATTCATGCTCATGCCAGATATTACATGGTTTGCCGACAGGTAAGGATTTTACATGAGGAATCAAACATCTCCTATGACAAGACAAGCATGACAACATACAGTATGCTCAGGAGTGCACTTACATGTAATTGGAGTTTCAACTTCCAGAAATTTTGCAGCGAGGCGACTTCCAGAAAATCGTGTCATAATTTGACAGAAAGGAGAACTGCTATGAACCAGGATTTGACATATTGATTGAATGAGCGGTGAGAAGTTGGATGATTTCCATTTCATTTATTTCAGAAGTATTTGTACAATAATTGCGCTCTAAAGCAGGGGCAAGATGATGCTTCCTGGCAAATGTACTTGTATGGTAGCTGTAATCTAATCTGATGGGTGGGTATACAACTGTCCATCCATGGGAATTGTGGAGCCTGAGATCTTACTGAATCTGGCAGCCCTTGGTCTCTAGAGGGAACAGGGCGCAGGCAACTGCTGCAAGAAAGAGTACAAGATCGAAGACAAACACAGCTTCTTTCTGATGACAGCTCTCTAACAATCCTACAGCTATGAGTGGGGCAATCATGCCACCTATCCGGCCAAGAGAAGTCGCGACTCCCACTCCGGTGTTTCGACATGATGAAGGGTAGATCTGGACAAGAGTAATATGCAAGGAATAAGTGTTTGCCAGTTGTGTTCTACATTGCACATTTCTATGTATTTCTGACTAGTGAGTGCTAACTGTGTCAGATTAGCGCCAGAACGCATCATGACTCATGATCACTTAAAGTGAAGTACTATTGACCTATTTCTAATGTTATGGAGATGCGTCACTACATTGCAGCTTTTTATGTTGAAATGGATGCGGAGTTGTTCTCATTACCGGAGTTCTTTATCCTTCTTGGTACTGTATCACATAGTCCAAATATAATCAATATAGGAGAAGATTTAACAAATATAAAGATACGATGGAAAGTCATGGGGAATATGAAAATTGGTTGCAACTATTTCGTGTCATTATATCTTTAAAAAAATGAGAAACTTGTACTTGGCTACTAGCTAAATTATGTCCCTTGTTTGCTCGTAGACAGTGACATTGCAATTTCAATTTTCAAGCCTGGATTACCAGTTGGTGATCACATAAGTTAACATATCATCATATACAATGATACTACAGATATATGTACTAACCTCAGGGCCGTAAATATAGAGAACAGCATAACTTCCTGTGATACAAGTCCGGGCACTGAATAGAAGGACGGTTGCTAAACCTTCTTCTAGAGGTGCAGCAAGTGGTGCGACGGAAAGAAGGCACAGAAAAGCAAACGCTCCCATTGACAGTTTGCGACCAACTTTATCAACCAATAGAGCCGCCAAAATCAGACCAGGAAATTCTGTCATGGAATAAACCAAAGCTTTAGCTATTTAATTAACAAATCTTATTGATTTAGGAAATGGTATTGTTCCAGTAATCCTGAAACCAGTTTTTAATCCAAACATTCAGAGATTAAACAGGTATAGGACGAAGACATTTCCAAATCAAGAGCAATACTCTATCTCCCACCCCCTCGAATATCTACTATTTTTTAGATTACTCATTGATATCTAATTGTATACACTTGTCTGTGCATGCAAATGAGCTGTGACAGCAAGGTCTATGATCACATTTGTTAACCAAACTCGGTGAATCAATGGTAGAAATAGATAGATAAAAAAATGAATACAAGATTTAAGATAATAATTGGCTATTTGTCAGAAGCTTTTTACGCACTTACCTGCAATACTTGTCACCAGGACATCTCTGTAGAGTCTGGCATCATTTTGCTGCCACAAATGCATTCCAACAGGTCCACATCTCCTTGGACCATTGCTTAGTTCCGATGTTAGCAATACTATACCATAGTAAGCAAAACAAAATGCAAAGTAGACAAACCAAAGAAGAAGTGTAGATCTAATCAGGCTTCGTGACACAAGTGTACGGAATGCATTGATAGATCTGGATATAGAGGAGCTCATGCAAACGTCAGTTGCAGCACTATCTTGTGAAAGAATCAGTGGTACTATTGTCTCCGCACCAACAACATCATCAGACCTTCTTTGTGGGGCAACTATTAAGATGCCAGAGGGCAGGGCCATGTTGTTCATTATTGATATTCTCTCCAAAATAAATTGAGCATCAGCTGTTCTACCTCTTGAGCAGAGGTACCGTGGTGATTCAGGCGTCATACCGTAGAAAATAAGCAGAATGAAACATGGTGTGGAAGACAACGCTATCAACCACCTCCATCCAAGTACTGGCATGATAGCCTGCAATAAGCATAGATGTCTTGAGTAGTTCCAATTTCCAACCATATTTGTGTCTCCTCTGGTTAAAGTGCTGATTCTTAATGATGGGAAATAACTTTTAACTAACAGAGAAAATACATGGAAAACATTCTGAAGTGTACTATACGGCACATTAAACATTACTGTTAAGATCCAGGAGGCTAGGATTACTATTAAACAAGTCACCCTTTTACTGTTAAATAGTTATTCTCTAGGATACTTTCCTGCTTATAATATTAAAAGAATAAAACCTAGAATAACACTAATAAATAGTGTAGACTGACAAATATGTGAAATTGTAAATTGACAGCAAACTGATAATTGGGCACTAAAGGGCAGGGAAATTAAAAAAAAATACCCATGCAATAAGAGCCTGAAGGATTGTTCCAAAACTCCAGGTACAATGGAAGACAACCACCCAAGTACCCCTGTTTGCAGCAGGAACAAACTCTAGGAACCAAGTACCAAGAACATGACCAGCACCCAATCCCATACCGACAATAAAGCGGAGGGTTAATAGGCACATGTAGTTAGGTGACAAAGCACTGAGAAAACCAAATATGCCAGTGACAACCGCGGTGAATAGAAAACCAATCCTGACGATGAAAAGAATAAAATAAAACAATCTGTTAAATTTGTTTTGGGGAATCAAATACAGACATTATGAAGTGCAACATGAATCTTCAGTTCCTTTTTTCCCTCAATAATTCAAGATGAACTTCAGTATCATTTGTACTTAGCTACACTTCTTCAAGAAAGAAGCTTGCTTTGCTTCACAGAATAAATTCACCATAATATTCCCCTAAAGTTTACTTCGTATAGATGATGCATATGTATGCATTGTTTTTATTACCACAGGTGGGAGTTTGCATTCAGGGGGATAAGTTATTCTGATTTGGTTAATCCCGCAGAAACGAAAAATATCTCCGGAAATTTGTCGCTCTGACTGACAAAAGCCAATTGGTAGTTCATGATATATACTGAATAAACCAAAAAATGTTTGTCAGATTGTTTAGTATCATGCATCTGAGTTACTGTACATGGCATGTTATAAATAGTACTGGTGAATATATCCCCCCCCTAATTCAGCAGGAAAAATGTACTATGGGGTAGCATCTACAGATAAATTTTTTTGTTTGTTCACTGATTTCAATCTGTATATTTGAAATATCCAAAACACCATATATTTGTGAACAGAGGGGGTATGTAATTTAGCCACAACCCACAGGCATTTTATGGCCTTGAAAGATTTGCAAGATCCAGGTTTGCTGGCTTGGACCATTCAATTCGAATTTAGAAGAGGGCAGATACTACAATTACTTATCAAGAGCCAAAGCACGCCCGACCTTCTGCCATATGAGTCTGAGATGACGCCCCCGAGGCAACCCCCGATGATCATCCCGGCGAAGACGACGCTGGTGATGAGCCCCTCCTGCTGGCCCGAGATTCCCCACTCGTCCTTCACGGATGGGCCGACGAAGGACAGCATCATGATCTCCATGGCCTCCGCGGTCCAGCCCACGCCGGCGTAGGCCAGCACCAGCGCCTGGAACCTCCCGAAGCCCACCTGGGACAGCGCGTCGTCCGTCGTGTAGTAGCCGCACTCCCCGCCCCTAGCCTCGCCTCCCGCCATTCCCTTCCAAAGAAACCGGCAGGGCGGTGCGCGGCCGTAGACTGGCGGGAGATTTCGGCGCAAGCGCCGCCGCGCCGGTGGGGGAAGAGGCGCGACTCGCTGGGGGCAGGGGAGGTTGGGTACGGACTATGGAGCCGTAGGTGAGGGCGCCCAGTGCTGTCAGCCTATCAT
The DNA here is from genome assembly GCF_056163025.1 of Triticum urartu. NCBI lineage: Eukaryota > Viridiplantae > Streptophyta > Magnoliopsida > Poales > Poaceae > Triticum > Triticum urartu. Next base: position 172,666,688 of record NC_141874.1, on the reverse strand, counting down.
TTGTGTCTGGCGATGGGAAGGGCGTTGACTCCGAACGGCTGCCAACAGAATGGCCACGGAAACGGACAAGTAAAAGCATTCAAACAATTCTGAATTCCCTTTGTGATAAACATTGATAAATATCTCACACGCGGCACAATTTTTGTGACAAACATTGATGAGTATCTCACATGCGACACAATTTCGTGATGAAATGATATTCATGGAGGTATTGAGCAAAAACAATAAAATTGATGCTCCAAAAACGCCATTTTATCATGAATTTTTGCACACAGATAAACACATCCATTCAGAATTTTTTGAATTTTTTACATTTTTTAATTTTACTATTCATCCAGGTTCACGTGAGTTTGGGATTAGAAGAGCGCTTTCTCATAGAAATATATAAAAATAGAATAACAGCAAAGCTGGAAAAATTCTCACATTAAGAGCATCTACAACCGGACCCCCGCTCCCCCTGAACATCCGCGTGGACAGCCCGGACACTGCTCGGATCTAGAAACGCCACCTAATCGGACTCCTCGAAACCAGCTGATATGTCTCGGCTATCTGGCGCCTCTCATATTCAGTCCATATGTGGGGCGGATATGGGGCGACTCGGAAAGCCAGGGCGCGTCTGCCACATTGGACCGATCCATCTCGACCCTACAAAATCCCATCACTATCCCCATCTCGAACAAGACCCTAGCCATGTATCTCACTCCATTCTACTTTCAGTCTACTCCGCTGTAACGCCCTCGATGCGCACGTGTCGAAGCACGACTTAGAGGCATAACCGCATTGAAAGCAATGTCGTAAGTGAGGTAATTTTCACAAGAACCCATGTAATACATGAGGGAAAGAGATACATAGTTGGCTTACAATCGCCACTTCACACAATACATGAATAAAGCATTACATCATCCAGATACACACAAGGTCCGACTACGGAACCAAAATAAAAGAAGACTACCCCAAATGCTACACAGATCCCCGATCGTCCCAACTGGGCTCCACTACTGATCGACTGAAACGAAACAACACGAAGAACAAGATCTTCATCGAGCTCCTCCTGAGCTCAGCTGCGTCACCTGCACGATATCATCGGCACCTGCAAACTGGTTTTGGAAGTATTTGTGAGTCACGGGGACTCAGCAATCTCACACCCTCGCGATCAAGACTATTTAAGCTTATAGATAGGGTAAAAGGTATGAGGTGGAGCTGCAGCAAGCGACTAGCATATATGGTGGCTAACATACGCAAATGAGAGCGAGAAGAGAGGGCAAAACACGTTCGAGAAATCTATGATCAAGAAGTGATCCTAGAACAACCTACGTCAAGTATAACTCCAACACCGTGTTCACTTCCCGGACTTCGCCGAGAAGAGACCATCATGGTTACACACGCGGTTGATGCATTTTAATTAAGATCAACTTCAGGTTTTCTACAACCGGACATTAACAAATTTCCATCTGCCCATAACCACGGGCACGGCTTTCAAAAGTTCAAATCCCTGCAGGGGTGTCCCAACTTAGCCCATCACAAGCTCTCACGGTCAATGAAGGATATTCTTTCTCCCAAGACACTCCAATCAGACTCGGCATCCCGGTTACAAGACATCCTCGACAATGGTAAAACAAGTCCAGCCACCCAGATGTGCCAACAAATCCCGATATCTCGTTCTCAAGGCACACCGGATGAGCAAGACGTCGGGTGGGCCAGCCCAGAGTTGCCCCTGGTAGCTCCGGACATCGCTCAGTTTGGGCCAACACTTAGACAATCACTGGCCCGGGGGGGTTAAAATAAAGATGACCCTTGGGCTGGCCTAACCCAAGGGAAAAAGAGGCTAGGTGGCGAATGGTAAAATCAAGGTTGGGCCTTGCTGGAGGAGTTTTATTCAAGGCGAACTGTCAAGGGGTTCCCATTATAACCCAACCGTGTAAGGAACACAAAATCCGGGAACATAACACCGATATGACGGAAACTAGGGCGGCAAGAGTGGAACAAAACACCAGGCATAAGGCCGAGCCTTCCACCCTTTACCAAGTATATAGATGCATTAATTAAATAAGAGATATTGTGATATCCCAACAAAATATCCATGTTCCAACAAGGAACAAACTCCAATCTTCACCTGCAACTAACAACACTATAAGAGGGGCTGAGCAAAGCGGTAACATAGCCAAACAACGGTTTTCTAGGACAAGGTGGGTTAGAGGCTTGGCTTAGCAATATGAGAGGCATGATAAGCAAGTGGTAGGTATCGCAGCATAGGCATAGCAAAAGAGCGAGCAACTAGCAAGCAAAGATAGAAGTGATTTTGAGGGTATGGTCATCTTGCCTGAAATTCCGCAAGGAAGAAGAACGAGACCATGAAGAAGACAAACGGACGTAGTCGAACGGTTCCTCACAAACGCGACGTTATCGGAACCAACCCGAAGAAGCAACACCGGAAAGAAGCACACAACATAGTAAACAACCAACACATGAACATGGCATGATATGCGGGATGCGGTATGCGATGCATATGCATGATTTGGAAAGGAATGATTGAATCTGGCCTCAACTTGGAAATCTAAGAGTGCCACTGGAAAGGGGAGTTGATTTCGGTTGAAATCGATATAAAGATCACCAGAATCAGATGCATGGTTTGGAAATGGTAAGCAAAACAAATATGGCACCGGTCTGCGATAAACAGCAAGTAGCCTTCTAAATGCATCAAGACCAACAAGCTACAGCACTCTAACATAGCAAAAAAATACATGGCAAAGATCCACTCATGATGCTTGACAAAAGATGAACACTGAGCTATGGCTAATTCACTCAATAGCAAGCTCAAACAGGCATGGCAAAAATGCAAAAGATAACGGGTTTCAGACTTAGTGAAATTAACAGCAAGTCAGAAATTTATCATCAGGAAGCAATCTTTAGAGCATGAAAACTACATGCTACAGGTGTTGGAAATATGCCCTAGAGGCAATAATAAATTAGTTATTATTATATTTCCTTGTTCATGATAATCGTTTATTATCCATGCTATAATTGTATTGATAGGAAACTCAGATACATGTGTGGATACATAGACAACACCATGTCCCTAGTAAGCCTCTAGTTGACTAGCTCGTTGATCAATAGATGGTTACGGTTTCCTAACCATGGACATTGAATGTCATTGATAACGGGATCACATCATTAGGAGAATGATGTGATGGACAAGACCCAATCCTAAGCATAGCACTAGATCGTGTAGTTCATATGCTATAGCTTTTCTAATGTCAAGTATCATTTCCTTAGACCATGAGATTGTGCAACTCCCGGATACCGTAGGAATGCTTTGGGTGTATCAAACGTCACAACGTAACTGGGTGACTATAAAGGTGCATTACAGGTATCTCTGAAAGTGTCTGTTGGGTTGGCACGAATCGAGACTGGGATTTGTCACTCCGTGTAAGCGGAGAGGTATCTCTGGGCCCACTCGGTAGGACATCATCATATGCGCAATGTGACCAAGGAGTTGATCACGGGATGATGTGTTACGGAACGAGTAAAGAGACTTGCCGGTAACGAGATTGAACTAGGTATCGGTATACCGACGATCGAATCCCGGGCAAGTAACATACCGATAGACAAAGGGAATTGTATACGGGATTGATTAAGTCCTTGACATCGTGGTTCATCCGATGAGATCATCGTGGAACATGTGGGAGCCATCATGGGTATCCAGATCCCGCTGTTGGTTATTGACTGGAGAACGTCTCGGTCATGTCTGCATGTCTCCCGAACCCGTAGGGTCTACACACTTAAGGTTCGGTGACGCTAGGGTTGTAGAGATATTAGTATGCGGTAACCCGAAAGTTGTTCGGAGTCCCGGATGAGATCCCGGACGTCACGAGGAGTTCCGGAATGGTCCGGAGGTAAAGAATTATATATAGGAAGTGCTATTTCGGCCATCGGGACAAGTTTCGGGGTCATCGGTATTGTACCGGGACCACCGGAAGGGTCCCGGGGGTCCACCGGGTGGGGCCACCTGCCCCGGGGGGCCACATGGGCTGTAGGGGGTGTGCCTTGGCCTATATGGGCCAAGGGCACCAGCCCCAAGAGGCCCATGCGCCAAGAGAGAAAAAAAAGGGGGGAGAGTCCTACAAGGGGAAGGCACCTCCGAGGTGCCTTGGGGAGGATGGACTCCTCCCCACCCTTGGCCGCACCCTTCCTTGGAGGAAGGGGCAAGGGCTGCGCCTCCCCCTCTCCCTTGGCCCTATATATAGTGGGGAAAAGGAGGAGCAAACCAATCTAAGGCCTGGCGCCTCCCTCTCCCTCCCGTGACACATCTTCCTCCTCCCGCAGCGCTTAGCGAAGCCCTGTTGGAATCCCGCTAATTCCACCACGCCGTCGTGCTGCTGGATCTCCATCAACCTCTCCCTCCTCCTTGCTGGATCAAGGCATGGGAGACGTCTCCGTTCCGTACGTGTGTTGAACGCGGAGGTGCCGTCCGTTCGGCGCTAGGATCATCGGTGATTTGAATCACGACGAGTACGACTCCATCAACCCCGTTCTCTTGAACGCTTCCGCGCGCGATCTACAAGGGTATGTAGATCCAATCCTCCCTCATTGCTAGATGACTCCATAGATTGATCTTGGTGACACGTAGGAAAATTTTGAATTTATGCTACGTTCCCCAACAGTGGCATCATGAGCTAGGTCTATTGCGTAGATTCTATGCACGAGTAGAACACAAAGTAGTTGTGGGCGTTGATTTTGTTCAATATGCTTGCCGTTACTAGTCTTATCTTTATTCGGCGGCATCGTGGGATGAAGCGGCCCGGACCGACCTTACACGTATTCTTACGTGAGACTGATTCCACCGACTGACATGCACTAGTTGCATAAGGTGGCTGGCGGGTGTCTGTCTCTCCTACTTTAGTCGGATCGGATTCGATGAAAAGGGTCCTTATGAAGGGTAAATAGCAATTGGCATATCACGTTGTGGTTTTGCGTAGGTAAGAAACGTTCTTGCTAGAAACCCATAGCAGCCACGTAAAACATGCAAACAACAATTAGAGGACGTCTAACTTGTTTTTGCAGGGTATGCTATGTGATGTGATATGGCCAAAAGGATGTGATGAATGATATATGTAATGTATGAGATTGATCATGTTCTTGTAATAGATGATCATGGAGCCCCAAGATGGAGATCAAAGGAGCTACATGATATTGGCCATATCATGTCACTATTTGATTGCATATGATGTTTATCATGTTTATACATCTTATTTGCTTAGAACGACGGTAGTAAATAAGATGATCCCTCATTAAAATTTCAAGAAGTGTTCTCCCCTAACTGTGCACCGTTGCTACAGTTCGTCGTTTCGAAGCACCACGTGATGATCGGGTGTGATAGATCCTTACGTTCACATACAACGGGTGTAAGACAGATTTACACAGCAAAAACACTTAGGGTTAACTTGACGAGCCTAGCATGTGCATAGACATGGCCTCGGAACACAGAAGACCGAAAGGTCGAGCATGAGTCGTATAGAAGACACGATCAACATGAAGATGTTCACCGACGTTGACTAGTCCGTCTCACGTGATGATCGGACACGGCCTAGTTCACTCGGATCATGTAATCACTTAGATGACTAGAGGGATGTCTATCTAAGTGGGAGTTCATAAGATGAACTTAATTATCCTGAACATAGTCAAAAGGATTTTGCAAATTATGTCGTATCTCACGCTATAGTTCTACTGTTTAGATATGATCCTAGAGAAAAAAAAATTAGTTGAAAGTTGATAGTAGCAATTATGCGGACTAGGTCCGTAAACTGAGGATTGTCCTCATTGCTTCATAGAAGGCCTATGTCCTTAATGCACCGCTCAAGTGTGCTGAACCTCGAACGTTGTCTGTGGATGTTGCGAACATCTGACATACACATTTTGATAACTACATGATAGTTCAGTTAAACGGTTTAGAGTTGAGGCACCAAAGACGTTTTTGAAACGTCACGAAACATATGAGATGTTTTGAGGGCTGAAATTGGAATTTCAAGCTCGTGCCCACGTCAAAAGGTATAAGACCTCCGACGATTTTCTTAGCCTGCAAACTAAGGGAGAAAAGCTCAATTGTTGAGCTTGTGCTCAAATTGTCTGAGTACAACAATCGCTTGAATCAAGTGGGAGTTGATCTTCCAGATGAGATAGTGATGTTTCTCCGAAGTCATTACCACCAAGCTGCTAGAGCTTCGTGATGAACTATAATATATCAGGGACATATATGATGATCCTTGAGATATTTGTGATGTTTGACACCACAAAAGTAGAAATCAAGAAGGAGCATCAATTGTTGATGGTTGGTGAAACCACTAGTTTCAAGAAGGGCAAGGGAACAAAGGGATACTTCATGAAACGGCAATTCAGCTGCTGCTCTAGTGAAGAAACCCAAGGTTGAACCCAAACCCGAGACTGAGTGCTTCTGTAATAAGGGGAACAGCCACTGGAGCAGAATTACCCTAGATACTTGGTAGATGAGAAGGCTGGCAAGGTCGATAGAAGTATATTGGATATACATTGTGTTGATGTGTACTTTACTAGTACTCCTAGTAGCACCAGGGTATTAGATATCGGTTCAGTTGCTAAGTGTTAGTAACTCGAAATAAAAGCTATGGAATAAAACGGAGACTAGCTAAAGGTGAGCTGACGATATGTGTTGGAAGTGTTTCCAGGGTTGATATGATCAAGCATCGCACGCGCCCTCTACCATCGAGATTGGTATTAAAACCTAAATAATTGTTATTTGGTGTTTGCGTTGAGCATAGACATGATTGGATTATGTCTATCGCAATACGGTTATTCATTTAAAGAGAATAATGGTTACTCTGTTTATTTGAATAATACCTTCAATGGTCTTACACCTAAAATGAATGGTTTATTGAATCTCGATCGTAGTGATACACATGTTCATGCCAAAAGATAGTAATGATAGTACCACCTACTTGTGGCACTGCCACGTAAGTCATATCGGTATAAAACGCATGAAGAAGCTCCATGTTGATGGATCTTTGGGCTCACTCGTTTTTGAAAAGTTTGGGACATGCGAACCATGTCTATTGGTATATATGCATGAAGAAACTCCATGCAAATGGACCGTTTTGTACTCGCTTGATTTTGAATCACTTGAGGCATGCAAATCATACCACATGGGCAAGATGACTGAAAGCCTCGGTTTCAGTAAAATGGAACTAGAAAGCAAATTGTTGGAAGTAATACATTTTGATGTGTGCAGTCCAATGAGTGCTGAGGCATGTAGTGGATATCGTTATGTTCTTACTTCACAGATGATTTGAGTAGATGTTGAGTATATTTACTTGATGAATCACGAGTCTGAATTATTGAAAGGTTCAAGTAATTTCAGTGTGAAGTTGAAAGATCGTCGTGATAAGAGGATAAAAATATCTATGATATGATCATAGAGATGAATATCTGAGTTACGAGTTTGGCACGGAATTAAGACATTGTGGAAATTGTTTCACAACTAATACAGCCTGGAACACCATAGTGTGATGGTGTGTCCGAACATCATAACAACACCCTATTAGATATGATGCATACCATGATGTTTCTTATCGAATTACCACGATAGTTTATGGGTTAGGCATTAGAGACAACCACATTCACTTTAAATAGGGCACCACGTAATTCCGATGATATGACACCGTATGAACTATGGTTTAGAGAAACCTAAGCTGTCATTTCTTAAAAGTTTGGGACTGCGACGCTTATGTGAAAAAGTTTCAGGCTGATAAGCTCGAACCCAAAGCGGATAAATGCATCTTCATAGGACACCCAAAATAGTTGGGTATACCTCCTGTCTCAGATCCGAAAGCAATAAGGGATTGTTTCTAGAATCGGGTCCTTTCTCGAGGAAAAGTTTCTCTCGAAAGAATTGAGTGGGAGGATGGTGGAGACTTGATGAGGTTATTGAACCGTCTCTTCAACTAGTGTGTGGCAGGGCACAGGAAGTTGTTCCTGTGGCACCTACACCAATTGAAGTGGAAGCTTATGATGGTGATCATGAAACTTCGGATCAAGTCACTCCCAAAACTCGTAGGATGACAAGGATGCATACTACTTCAGAGTGGTACGTAATCCTGTCTTGGAAGTCATGTTGCTAGACAACAATGAACCTACGAGCTATGGAGAAGCGATGGTGGGCCTGGATTCCGATAAATGGCTCGAGGCCATATAATCCGAGAGAGGATCCATGTATGAAAACAAAGTGTAGACTTTGGAAGAACTACTTGATGGTCGTAAGGCTGTTGAGTGTAGACGGATTTTAAAAGGAAGACGGACAATGATGGTAAATGTCACCATTAAGAAAGCTCGACTTGTCGTTAAGAAGTTTCCCGACAAGTTCAAGGAGTTGACTACGGTGAGACTTTCTCACTCGTAGCGATGCTAAGAGTCTGTTGGAATTATATTAGCGATTACTGCATTATTTATGAAATCTTGCAGATAGGATGTCAAAACATTGTTTCCTCGACGATTTTCTTGGGGAAAGGTTGTATGTGATACAACCGGAAGGTTTTGTCAATCCTGAAAGATGCTAATAAGTATGCAAAGCTCCAGCAATCCTTCTGAGGACTGGAGTAAGCATCTCGGAGTTGGAATGTATGCTTTGATGAGATGATCAAAGATTTTGGGTTTATATAAAGTTTATGAGAAACTTGTATTTCCAAAGAAGTGAGTGGGAGCACTATAGAATTTCTGATGAGTATATGTTTTAACATATTGTTGATCAGAAATGACGTAGAATTTCTGGAAAGCATATAGGGTTATTTGGAAAGTGTTTTTTAATGGAAAGCCTGGATTAAGCTACTTGAGCATTGAGCATCAAGATCTATAAGGATAGATCAAAACGCTTAATAGTACTTTCAAATGAGCACATACCTTGACATGATCTTGAAGGTGTTCAAGATGGATCAGTCAAAGAAGGAGTTCTTGCCTGAGTTGTAAGGTATGAAGTTAAGACTTAAAGCTCGACCACGGCAGAATAGAGAGAAAGGACGAAGGTCGTCCCCTATGCTTAAGACATAGGCTCTACAGTATGCTATGCTGTGTACCGCACCTGAAGTGTGCCTTGCCATGAGTCAGTCAAGGGGTACAAGAGTGATCCAAGAATGGATCACAAGACAGCGGTCAAAGTTATCCTTAGTAATTAGTGGACTAAGGAATTTTCTCGATTATGGAGGTGGTAAAAGAGTTCGTCGTAAAGGGTTACGTCGATGCAAGCTTAACACCTATCCGGATAGCTCTGAGTAGAGATGTCGGATATGTATAATGGAGCAACAATTTAGAATAGCTCCAAGTAGAACAGTTATTTGGAATAAGCTCCAAATAGAACGTGGTAGCTACATCTAGGAGATGACATAGAGATTTGTAAAGCACACACGGATCTGAAAGGTTCGGACCCGTTGACTAAAACCTCTCTCACAAGCAACATGATCAAACCTAAAACTCATTGAGTGTTAATCACATAGTGATGTGAACTAGACTACTGACTCTAGTAAACTCTTGGGTGTTAGTCACATGGCGATGTGACCTGTGAGTGTTAATCACATGGCGATGTGAACTAGATTATTGACTCTAGTGCAAGTGGGAGACTGTTGGAAATATGCCCTAGAGGCAATAATAAATTAGTTATTATTATATTTCCTTGTTCATGATAATCGTTTATTATCCATGCTATAATTGTATTGATAGGAAACTCAGATACATGTGTGGATACATAGACAACACCATGTCCCTAGTAAGCCTCTAGTTGACTAGCTCGTTGATCAATAGATGGTTACGGTTTCCTAACCATGGACATTGAATGTCATTGATAACGGGATCACATCATTAGGAGAATGATGTGATGGACAAGACCCAATCCTAAGCATAGCACTAGATCGTGTAGTTCATATGCTATAGCTTTTCTAATGTCAAGTATCATTTCCTTAGACCATGAGATTGTGCAACTCCCGGATACCGTAGGAATGCTTTGGGTGTATCAAACGTCACAACGTAACTGGGTGACTATAAAGGTGCATTACAGGTATCTCTGAAAGTGTCTGTTGGGTTGGCACGAATCGAGACTGGGATTTGTCACTCCGTGTAAGCGGAGAGGTATCTCTGGGCCCACTCGGTAGGACATCATCATATGCGCAATGTGACCAAGGAGTTGATCACGGGATGATGTGTTACGGAACGAGTAAAGAGACTTGCCGGTAACGAGATTGAACTAGGTATCGGTATACCGACGATCGAATCCCGGGCAAGTAACATACCGATAGACAAAGGGAATTGTATACGGGATTGATTAAGTCCTTGACATCGTGGTTCATCCGATGAGATCATCGTGGAACATGTGGGAGCCATCATGGGTATCCAGATCCCGCTGTTGGTTATTGACCGGAGAACGTCTCGGTCATGTCTGCATGTCTCCCGAACCCGTAGGGTCTACACACTTAAGGTTCGGTGACGCTAGGGTTGTAGAGATATTAGTATGCGGTAACCCGAAAGTTGTTCGGAGTCCCGGATGAGATCCGGACGTCACGAGGAGTTCCGGAATGGTCCGGAGGTAAAGAATTATATATAGGAAGTGCTATTTCGGCCATCGGGACAAGTTTCGGGGTCATCGGTATTGTACCGGGACCACCGGAAGGGTCCCGGGGGTCCACCGGGTGGGGCCACCTGCCCCGGGGGGCCACATGGGCTGTAGGGGGTGTGCCTTGGCCTATATGGGCCAAGGGCACCAGCCCCAAGAGGCCCATGCGCCAAGAGAGAAAAAAAAGGGGGGAGAGTCCTACAAGGGGAAGGCACCTCCGAGGTGCCTTGGGGAGGATGGACTCCTCCCCACCCTTGGCCGCACCCTTCCTTGGAGGAAGGGGCAAGGGCTGCGCCTCCCCCTCTCCCTTGGCCCTATATATAGTGGGGAAAAGGAGGAGCAAACCAATCTAAGGCCTGGCGCCTCCCTCTCCCTCCCGTGACACATCTTCCTCCTCCCGCAGCGCTTAGCGAAGCCCTGTTGGAATCCCGCTACTTCCACCACGCCGTCGTGCTGCTGGATCTCCATCAACCTCTCCCTCCTCCTTGCTGGATCAAGGCATGGGAGACGTCTCCGTTCCGTACGTGTGTTGAACGCGGAGGTGCCGTCCGTTCGGCGCTAGGATCATCGGTGATTTGAATCACGACGAGTACGACTCCATCAACCCCGTTCTCTTGAACGCTTCCGCGCGCGATCTACAAGGGTATGTAGATCCAATCCTCCCTCGTTGCTAGATGACTCCATAGATTGATCTTGGTGACACGTAGGAAAATTTTGAATTTATGCTACGTTCCCCAACAACAGGAACATATCATGGCAAGGCAAGGCATGACATGAAGCTACTCAAAGCATATAACAAAAGTCCCTTAGTGACCATGAGCCAAAAGGGATCAGAGAATACAATTGCAAGCATGTGAACATAGCAAAAACATAAACAGATTCAGACTTAGTGAAAAACTGAAGCATGGCAAAACAGATAACAAGTAGGCATGTTTACGAGCTCGATGCACTCACTACGAGGCATTGCATGACAAACTAAGCATACACCCAGCAAATTGACATGGCATAGAAGCTATACATGGCAAGAACAACAACAAAGGATGCATGGATCAACAACTAAAAGCTCGGCAAAATCGCTAAACACGTTAACAATCTGCAAGGAACATTTTATAGCAAAAGTAGAGCTCGGTTGACTCAAGCTAGGTTACTCCATAATTGCAAACAAAGACATGGATGGATAGAGCACCACAATATCTACAAAACATCCTTACTGATCATCCTCAAAAGAGGCACGGATCACTAGGAAACAACATGAACATATGGCATAAAAACAATAACAGGACAAGGACTTGGTGAAATTCTAAGTCCCTAAAATCAGCATCATTGAGTAAGCTACTTTGCATGCTTGTGCTAGTCACCACAAAGATCACAAAAATACATGGAATACACCCGTGTAAAGATGGCATGGCATATTTCAAAACACATGTAGAGCTCAGGATCATAGCATGCACACATTAATCATGGCAAAAATGACAAAAGTGCATTTGCTGAAACAGATCTGACATAATCATCACATGGCCCTCTTTCAACGACATTTCGGGCACCAAGATGATCTCAAATGAAAATGATGTAATGAGATGAAATGATGTACTCGTCGAGTCGAACATTTTGATATGCTACGCGCACGAATCGGAGCCACGGATGCAGAGTTATGATGTGATGAAGTTAGCTAAAAGTTACTGGGACTTGGTGGAAAAATTACCCTCCGGGTCTAGGGTTGACTTTGGCACGGAAGTCGAGGCAGGACCGGATCTCGTCGGAGAGCTCGCCGGAGAGCGGGGAGACGACCGGAGAAGAGGGATCCGGTGAGGGGGCGCCTGGATCCGGCGAGGAGGAAGACGGGGAGGCCGGATCCGGCGAGTGACGACGAGGTCCGCGGTGGCCGGAGCATTTGGCGGCGGAGATCGGCTCGAGGCGGCGGCGTGCGCGCGAAAGCCGAGGCTGGCGGGAGGCGGCGACGCAGTCGAGGCGAGGCGGCGGCCGGCGGCGAGCGAGCGGGGCGGCGCCGGCGAGCACAGGCGGTGGGGCGCGCGGACGGGCGGCGGGCGCGGCGCTGGGCCCGCGGGGCCGGACGCGGGCCTGGCGGGCCGCGGGGCGGATGGGGGCTGAGGTGGCTTCGCACTATTGGAGGAGGGAGGCGGCGGAGGCGACGTGGCGCCTCTTGATTGGCCGGGGCGACGTGGCCGGATGCGATGGACGCGTCCGGCGGCGGAGTGGACATGTCCGGTGGCGCGCGGAGGAGGAGGTTAGGGTTTCATCTGCGCGAAAAATCCGGGAGGCACACATATTTATAGGTAGAGGGAGCTAGGAGAGTCCAAATGAGGTGCGGTTTTTGGCCACGCGATCGTGATCGAATGACCGAGATGATGGAGGGGTTTAGGTGGGTTTTGGGCCACTTTGGAGGGATGTTAGGCTGCAACACACACGAGGCCTTTTCGGTCCCTCGGTTAACCGTTGGAGTATCAAACAAAGTACAAATAGCACGAAACTTGACAGGCGGTGTACCGGTAGTAAATCAAGGCCGCAAGACAAGTCTCGGTCCAATCCGAAAACGTTTAACATCCGTACATGAAAAGAGGTAGAAAGGGACACCGGGTGACATAGGAGCGCCGGATTGCAAAACGGACAACGGGAAAAATGCTCGGATGCATGAGACGAACACGTATGCAAATGAAATGCACATGATGACATGATATGGAAAGCATGACACGCAAGCAATGACAAGGCAACAACAGCGAATAACTGGAAGACACCTGGCACATCGGTCACGGGGCGTTACATCCGCCCCTCCTCATTCTCTCCAATCATCTCATGCGTGGCTAACAACGGGTCTAAGACCAGTCGATCCGGATTCATCAGCTAGGAGTTTGTCGCCTGCTCGGACGAGGAGGAGAAAACCCTCCAAGTCGCGGCACGCCGCTCCCTGGAGGATACCGGAGCGCCGTGGATCCGCCAGTCAAGCGCCTTCACCACCACTCCGGTTGGGATCTAGCGGTGGCGGTGCTTCCAGCGAAAGCTCACGCTGGATGTCCACTTTGTCACGGCAGCTGACGAGTGCGGCTAGGCGGGTCCCTGATAGAAGGTTCCAGCACCCCGGCTCAACGTATCCCCGACATTGGGTCCTTGTCCCAGCAACGTTGGCCTTGGAGTCTAAGGCCAATGGCAGCAATGCTTAAGGCCCCAGATGCCCCAGATGTGAAAGGTGCAAAGATGCGTTTGTGGTCGAGGCACAACGTGCCCGTGACATGGAGAGGGTGCATCATGCCGCAAAGCCTCACATGACGCGGAAAAGAAGGCCGAGGCCCGAGGAGGATTCCCATGCCTGATCCTAGCGAAGCGGCAAGTTGGGTCTGCCCATGCCCTCGCAACCTCCCCCGAAAAGGGGATGAGATGCCTAGTGCCACTTCTGACACATCCAGCTCCGGCGTCAAGCATATCAGGATCGACTCCTATTGCGTCTTCAATCTCTACTTCCATGATAACGAGGGCAAGGGAAGCCATAGGTGACGAACTTCCCCTATCTATATAGTCTTTAATCATGAAGAAACAATAGAACATGCCATCATTTTGGTAGTCTCGTGGTATGTATGAATTCCTCTATGCAATGTCCGGACTATGTTTTTTTTTCGAAAAGGGGGTATCCCCGGGCTCTGCATCAGAACGATGCATACAACCATATTATTGATAAGCAAAGGGTTCAACAAAAGTCTTCATGTCTCAAGAAAGAAAAGACGCTCATAGAGAGCATAGGCAAAATAAAAGGATAGCCACAACCGGGAGGCAAAAAGATAAGATAGGAAACTAAACATCTATCATATTACATGACCGCCATCGAAGCCGGTTGAAGATATCACGTGCTACCGTCTCCCATCGGATAGGTCCAGTAACCAAATATCATGTGCTACCGTCTCTATCCTTTTCAGAAGAAGCCTTGAGAGTTTCATGAAAAGGTAACCTAATATGTTATTGTTGCTTCTCTTCGAAATTCAGATTGCCCCAGAAGATCTGAGTAAAGCTCTCAACTAGAGAGCTTGCTCTGTTTATAGTCTCTATTTCAGTCTGTCTCAACCCCGAAAATCCGAGCTCTCCCAGACCCCAGATCTCTAAGTTGAACACGAGAACAATAGAACTGCTCTTTGCATGGTTTGGAATTGAAACCGGTTGCGGAATTCCAGTACTTCAAACTAAATCCGAAGTGTACAGGTACATCGTAGAGTGAAGGTAACCGTTGGATTTTGGGGACTTATATAAGCCGCCTCTTCTTCCCAACAACACATGGCCATTTGTATATGAGCTCTAACCACTATTGTTGACTTTTAGAGCTCGAGTACTCCTCCCAAACTACCCAAGTTTTAATCTTTATGTGGGGAAAGAAAGAGGAGACCTGCTTCATCGAGTTTGTTAATCTTGGAGTTGTGGGGACTCATAGATGATTGGAGTCGCTCAGAGGCTTCGTGATGTGCAAAATCAGTGGAAAAGTTTGTGGAGGTTAGATGCCACCTCAAGACCTACCTCTTAGTAGTTGATCCAAGCTTTGGTTGGCGGGGCTCAAGGAGACGAAGGCGAGACACTCGGTGTCGTTTGGGAACTTAGTGCCCACACCACTCCGACAAAGATTAAAGTCCCCTCAAGGACTTACTTTAGGATACATCACCATGCATCTGGTTATTTTGTTCCCAAGCTTTATTACTTGCTTGGTGTGTTACTAGCTTGCTTACCATGTTTTATCTTGTTACAAGTGTTGTGCTTCATGTCATATTGGTTGATTCAGTTAGTTGCATTTTAGAGAACTTAGAATTCTACGATCCTTAAACCAACTAGGAAAGTTAAAAATGTAGTCGCCTATTCACTCTCCTCTAGTCGACATCTTTCATCTGTCACTTATATACTTATTATTGCTCTTTACTTTATGTGGTACAATGAGCGGTGTGAGTTGGTAGATTGTTTGCGAGGTGATGACGGGTTTGACAAGTGTAGTATGCCCCGCTGTCGTGAAATTCTTTTCGATGTAGGTAACTAGCTTAGACGCTATTCTGTCATCTAGAGGCTGAAAGTCGACCCTTTTGAGATGCCACACCGAGAGTGGAAGGTCAAGGTATTTCATAGGAAAGGAGGTGCACATGGCCGGCAAATTTTGGAAATGTCATCCAAGTTGAAGTGGTCACAACAGGCAAGGAAACTGAGCTCATATGGAAGTTGATAGGCAATCCTGTCACCTCCCTGAAGCAATGCAAGATATTAGTAAGGTTGATCCCGAAACCGCCACATTGTCTGTGTAAATTGAGGTACTAACAATAATGTTGTGGCCCCTAATATTGTGAAGAAGTCCGTGTCGTGTTGCAAAGTCAATGATCTGCTGCAACAACTTTGTGGTGATGACAGATAAAAGCAGCGAGAGGGGTCACCTTGCCAAAGGCCACGACCATGGTTTATGGGAGGGTCGAGTACTTAAGCGAAAATATTTCACTTCTGCAACGAGAACATGAAGAGAAATCAACCAAATTGAGATTTCTCGATTACATAGCGAAAACCTAATTCAGACTACGTAACCAAGAAACAAGCCCAGTGGTTTCTCGGTTTCATCTTCAGCGCAAGGGCGCTTGATTAGATTCGATTTGAAAATTTTAAAATACAAGAGTAAGATGTCAGAAATCTTGGTATCCAAAGAAAGGTCGCTAATAAGTTACATAGTCTCGGAATCCGTGACTAAAATCTTGGCCCAGAATGGAGGGATCCTCGCAGTTGATGATGCAGAAGCTGTTCAGTATATTTATTTTAGTCTCTCGCTCTCCTTCTGCGACAAATGTCACTGTATTCATTCAAGCAGTAGCAGGCGATGCCATTTTGCCAGACTTGAAAGAGCAAAATGTGCAGATATGGTGTCCCCGTCTTAAAGCTTATCTGCACGGAGCAGGGAGCACTCACTTTCACATGCTTGTGCAGGTTCGGACCGATCGATGGCGCTGCCTCCCAAAAAGAATTACTAGAAACTTTCCTGTAGCATCTCTTTAGAAGCAATGGCTTTGCGCTGCATTTGTGGCATCTCCTTCGGCATTGTATGACAGTATGAGAACTGGCGCACTTGGCAGACTGGCTACAACACTGCCAACATACCTGCCCAGGCAATTGTCGTAATTTTTTCTTCCTGTTTACTGCAGATGATCAACTGTTTTTCGTGAAGTTCTTGTAAAAGAAAGAGAGACTTAATCCGATTCTTTCTTGGTCGACCAAGCTAGCACTGGATCGATAACCAAGATGTGGAATTATGTACTTGGAAGTACCTTCTGTTACAGAATGGCAACGCCAACGTTGTCAGGCGTTCATCAGCGTGCGCATTGGGGCTAGTAAACGAGCCATTCTGCCTTCTGCCATGCCACGGACAAGCAGGGGGTCCCCGGCGCAATAGACCGTCCCCGAAACGGAGGAATCTCCGCGGCAACGAGACGCTGAGACCACGTAGCCGAGGAGCCCCCTGCCGGGCAACCCGATTGTCACCGAGTGTATGTATGCGAGGCATGCCATCTCTGCCATGATCGTTACTGCGCCATCACCCTGCATGGGCTTGGGATCGCAGAACTGCCGACATGGGCCACCCGCCTTCTCGGAGCTCGTTTCCATTGTGTTGGCCTGATAAGATTGTTCGAGACCCTCCCGTAAGTACGCCCCTCGGCCCTCACCCACGAGGCTGCCGTTTCGAGGATCCTGCTGCTGTGCATGGTTTCATGGCGATCGGGAGCCATTTTCACTGTGCTGATTGCAACGCCAACACTGCCGCGCACATGCATGCCCCCCTACTCCAAGAGGAGATAAATGTTGGATTAGCCAACAGGTTGCTCGTCGCTCCAGTGTTGCTGTCCCTTCCACGGCGCACCGCCCGCAGATCGCACGGCTCGTCGCCGTCGCCGCCGCCGCCATGTCGTCGTCGGCGCCTCGGCCAGCTCTCGGCCTCGACGAGCGGCTCGGCTACGTGCAGTGCAGGTTCTGCGCCACCATCTTGCTGGTACGTACCATTTGGCTCTCTCTCGTCGCGTCACAGTGTGTGCGCAGAAGCTCACTTAGACTCGCTGCCATGCGTACGTGCAGGTGAGCGTGCCGTGCAGCGGCCTTCTCAAGATGGTGGCCGTGCAGTGCGGCTGCTGCGCCGGCGTCCTCTCCGTCAGCGTGGCTTCTCCCCCTCCGCCGCCGCCGCCGCCGCCGCCGTCCGTCGAGCTGCCTCTTCAGGTCAGCCTTTGCTTCCGAAGTAGCTTTGCATGGGCATCATACAGGGGTAGGACATTGTCCGCATGCTTCTTTTCAGCTTCGACTGTAGTCTGTATACCAAACTGACGGGTGGAACAGGAGCTGGGCATTGATCCGCCGCCGAGAGAATGGTCGGACGACAGCAGCGCCGGCAACGACAACGACGACGACGGGGAGGGAGAGGTCGTGGAGAAGAGTGCCACTGCCGTCAACAAACGTAGACAAACTTACCCGTCTTTTCTTGTGCACCGGCAGACAGATCATGAGCTATGCTTCTTTTGCAGCGCCGGTGAGGAAGCAGCGGACGCCGTCGGCATACAACTGTTTCATCAAGTAAGAAATAAGCATGCAGCCATAACATTTGACAAGCATTTCATGTGAGAGGCCATTGGAAGCTTTTAACATATTCACCATGTTCTCAGGGAAGAGATAAAGAGGATTAAAGCCATGGAGCCTGACATCACCCACAAAGAAGCATTCAGCACGGCTGCTAAAAACGTAGGTATTCATGTCTCCACTAAAAAAACACCTTGCGATCATTGATGTCCATTTGCATTTTCATCCAAAGCTTCGTTCATGTGATTTGGAAATTATAATTGGTTGTTGTGATGCAGTGGGCTCACTTACCCAGAATTCAGCACAAGGGAGACTGATGAAACTGCTGCCGGCTTCACGTGCAAACTGCAAAAGGAGGGGGGAGCAAAATTAGTTTCCATGCAAGTGAGACAGTGAATCCTCTTTCAAGCAGAGTGATTTGCCTCTGTTAATAGCCAAGTCTGCTCTATTCTGCGAGAACATAACTATGAGTTAACCCACCTGATTAAAAGTATGGTTTGTCAACACCTTCGTTGAACGGCACAGGATGTTTTATGCAATTATAAGCTGATTTCGTGAATCCTCAGACAGTGAACTCTATTGGTACAGATAATCATAGCTTCTTTAGCAATTTTGACTAACATACATGATTCCTCTGTCGTTCCACGTCAGTACAAAAATGGAAGCATAACAGGAAATGTCGCATTTAGTTTAGATTACACAAAGACCCCAAACTTCTAGTATTTGTGATCCGAGCTTGTGGGTGAAGCATCACTCTTTTGATGCTGGCATCAGCCGGAGCCTGTCCTCAGAAGGACCTTTCGTCGGATTCTTCTCCTCCGATAGAAGGGCCTGCAGGTCACTCCCATTTGCCAAGCTGTTGAACTCC
Source organism: Triticum urartu (assembly GCF_056163025.1). Lineage (NCBI taxonomy): Eukaryota > Viridiplantae > Streptophyta > Magnoliopsida > Poales > Poaceae > Triticum > Triticum urartu. Next base: position 172,647,624 of record NC_141874.1, on the reverse strand, counting down.
ACTGATTTGGAGGGCAGAGCAGGATAACGACGCTGGCAAAGGGTCATGAGCCTCTTGATCGACTGCAGGTACTTGCGAGTGGTCTCGTCGTTCATGATATGAGCCACACTGTTCGTGTAAATCTTCTCTCGGGCAGAACGCTCGTGGATACCAACCATAGTGACTCCAATAGGCCATGGCGCGTTGCCAATGGCCAGCTTGATGTATTGGTCCATTGCTTGCAAATAATCACGCTTCATGCAGCAGTCCACAATAAAGAGCAATGCTTTACGGATGTCATCGGGAAGAACCTAAACACAGAAGCAATAATTGGCGTCAGAAATGCCAAGCAGTTTCAGTCAGGAGAGGGTCAACATAACGTAGGCATGGAAGGTACAACATAAAGTTCATAAACACTCTTCACAATTCAGATGTGAGCATCACAATTCAGCACGAGCAGGTTCTTTAATGAGAAAGTGAATCCATGTATAAGAAAAGAGTTTAAGAGGAAGCTGAATCCATAAAAAGGACCATCAAAAGTTGCTTCCTCAAAAAGGTCCTTAACTGCTAGCAGAATATGCGCAAAGTTCAACTGAGCCCTTCTTTTTTTAGATTCAGAACTATATCGGGGCCAGGTGGCTAGCTACATCACAATGAATCAGAAACCACAATGTATGCCAGAACATGCACAACACAGATGAAGAATGAGAACAAAGAAGCAAAAATTTAAAGGGGTTTGAAAAAAAAAAGGTTAACCGTTGGCTTTTGAGTCGGGCCTTGAAATTTCGTTTGATAATAAACAATTGAGCCCCAGGCTGAGTCTTCACCAAAATTGTTTTCATCATTTTACAAGAGCACCCTCCCTATAATAGGGATGAATTGATTATGTGTGTGTTTCCTGATACAGCCGTACAGCTACTCTTTACACGCATAAGAGCTATATTAAACTTGAAACTAACACCAACAAAAGAATACCAAGCATACAGTCATGACTTGTTACACTACTCAGAGTACATGGTTTTTAATTTGCATATCCAGCATACAATGAATCAACTAGTTAATAAGAAGTATACTGTAAAAATGAGAGGATTTTCATAACTAGATATATTATGATTTATAGTGCAGAAGTAACAACAAAACAGTGTGATCCTTGGCAGAGTGAAACAGATATAAAGGAGCAGATGCAAAAATGTTGTGCAAAACTGCAAAATCAATGCAAGTTTAGCATCACACTAACTAGGAAGTAGCATGTCTACCATGTGTCATGGATATATAAGAGATATTTCATAGTGAAGTTATATCATTACAGCTTTATAAGCTGGCCTAAGGTACAGAATATATAGTGATCCTCTGGCACTACCAGCATTGAGAAGTTCATAAGCTTCGTTGAATCTCTAGCAAATGTGATTCACATAATCACAAGATCTTAGTGAGATAGACTGAAGTCATATGGTCATAAGAAACTATGTAAATACAGCCAGGTTACTATGGTCATAAGAAACATTAGATGACCATTTATAACTATCTGCTATCATTACATTCAACTGATGACCAGATGTAGGCCCCTTTTCCTTAATAAATTTATTTATGTGATGATGTTGCTCCGGTTACCCCTATTTTAGTCTCGGTATACATGCATAATTTATATGTAAAATATGCATGACAATGACCATCTCTTTGATCAGTTTTCCATTCCAAAATACTCTACGACTTCTTCAGGCTGCAATGCAAGAACCAAGAAGGATTTGAGCAGAAGGTTGAAATTGTATTAGATGTCAAGTTTTGTCATCTCCTATTTCTAATACAACTCTTAAGTTCTACACAATAGCACTCGTCACTTTACCCGTGATTCTGAATTTTGCAGGTACATCATGTCATCGCAAGCATAATTTCAAATCCCAATTCACCCCACTCTTGCACAATTACTTTAATTCGTAACTGAATGAAAATAACATCACACAATTTAAGAAACCAGCTGACAGAACACCAAAATATGCTCACCTTCTTCCTGCAGAACTCAAACAGGGGACTGAGATACCGCGCACACTGCTTGAACGTTGCAAACATTGACTTTCCCTTTGCCGAACGCTTCTCCAGCTCTGTCATATCATCCAGCTCCTGGTTCCACTCATTGAGCAACCTCTTGAAGAAGACTAAGATCTTGTCTTCGTCACAAAGCTCCTCAAACTTGGTCTTCATTCGCTTTGAGTCCTTGTCTGCATCAGCATCATCCCCACTCCTCCGGGCATCCCCGTCCCCTTCATCCACATCGTCTCCCAGGGCGCCGCCCTCACCTCCATCACCAGCACCTACACGCTTGCCTTTGCCCTTGCCATAGGCGTCTCGACCAGCCTTCTGCCGCATGCGGAGCTCAATCATGTCACGGAGGAAATCGTTGGTCTGCCCCTCTGTCATCTCAAGGTCGTCAATGTCGTCAATCGCTCCGGACTTGAGCACGAGCTTGAGGCGATCAAGGCGGTCGGCGTCGTCCTCCCCAAATAACGTGACCGGCTCGCGGAGCACCCGGAGGCGCCGCATGACCTCGTTCCGCGGGAGGACGAGCTCATCAATGCGGCGCTCCTCGGAGTGGAGCGTATCCTCCGGCGGGGCCTTCTTCCCCGCGAGGGCGGGTGGAACAGAGGCCGCGGCGGCGGAGGAGCTAGGGTTAGGGTTCCCGCCCCCGGCCTGGGCGGGGTCGGCGTTGGAGTTGGTAGGGTCGGAGGCGGCGGAGGAGTTGGGGGTGGGCACAGAAGGAACCTTGGCGGGGATCTGGCGGCGCTTCTGGAGCTGCTTGTCCTCCAGCTCCGACCGCCGGACAAAGTTCTTACCGCCGAAGTCGGCCGTCGCCGCCTTCCGCTTCTTCTCCAGCTCCTTCCTCAGGAGATCCATCTCGACGGCGATGCAGCGCAAGGCTCCTCGCCGCTTCCCGGAGACGGAGATGGAGATAGAGGGGGGCAGGCGGCGCCGGTACGACTCCTCTCAGCCTCCGGTACGCACCGGAGATATTCTGTTTTTTTTTTTTTTTTAGAAATCGGAGAGATTCTGTCGAGTTTTTGGTCCTTTGAACAACAAAGGTGGCCAAATGGGCCCGTCCTGGCGTGCTGACCCGATAGCCCGCGTGCCCGACGGCGTGGTGAGTCTAGCTTGGCACGTCGATAATTCGGTCGTACCGGCATGTGGCCCGCTTAAGGCCGTGTTGGGCTGCGAAGCTGGGTACGAGTGCTGGCACGGCACGACCCGTTTCGTTTTTTTTTTAATATTTATACAACCCAATAGACTGAATATATTAAAAAACTTAATAAGCTGAATTCTACGCGGGCCACCGGGCTAAACGTACCTCCATGCTGGCCTTTTTACTAAGTGGCCGTGCCTGGGCTAGGCACATGTGTCGGCCCATATAGTTGGTGTGCCTGGGAGGGTCGTGTCGTGCCTGACCCATTTAGCCCAGGTTGGGCCAGGTCAGCCCACCTGAACAGGTCTGCTTTAAAAAAATAGTAATTCGTGCACATGCAACATATGTGTAGTCTTTTTTTTTGCGAGGAACCATAGGGTATTTTATTCCAGAGTGATAGAGTTACATCTTCACCAACTAGCTTGCTAATACATGAGGGAGGTTGACCCAACCAACAGGCTGTGCTATCCCCACATCTACCAAAATTAGCTAAACAATGTGCAACCCTATTCTGATCCCAAAGAATTTTAACAGGAATAACTACCCTATCATTCAAGAACCTTTTGATCTCCGCCACCAAGTGTCCATATGCTGACCTATCCAATGAATCATCCCCAAGCATCTTGAGAGCCACCGCACAATCAGACTGAAGAACAATAGTGGCCTGAGAATGCTCTATCGCCAACTTCAACCCTTCCATCATAGCTTGCAATTCTGCCTCGAGAGCTTCATTGCAGTGAAATAGTTTGCGGTAGGATGCGAAGATAACAGTCCCGGTCATGTCACGAAGAATCATTCCCGAGCCCGCTGACCCGTCCGTAGGGTCAAAAGAGCCATCCACTGACAACGCCACCTGGTGCACCTGTGGAGGAGGCCAAGGTTTGCGAGGTGCATATATTCCAGATGGGGATCTATGTGTAGGTTCATAAACCACCGGAGCTTTCCCTTTCATAATTTCCTCAACACTGAGCGAGATTTGTTGGAAGGTGTTATAGTAACTTGCCAAGAACAAGCAGGAAACCTCGAGTGGAGGGATAGATTTACCATGAGTGAATTCGTTCCGCAGATGCCATATACGCCATAGTACCATAATGATTCTGCTCCTGATCTGCTTGTTTGATTCCGATAGGAGGTGGAGCAGCCACTTTGAGCCCGTACACTGGATATCTGTTCTGGGGGGAAGTGGCCAGACTAGCCACATAGAATCCCAGAGCATAGCAGCATTAGGGCATACAAGTAACGCATGAAATGAGGACTCCTCCTCCCTTTGATAGAGGTTGCAGCAGGCGGATGTACCAATATGTCGACGAAACTTCTCAACATTTGTTGGAAGTGATCCCGAAATGACTTGCCAAGCAAAGTGTCTCATCTTGGGGGGGGAGGCATCCGCAGACCAGACAAGCTTCCACAACGGTCGGTCACCATTAGGGTTAGAGCTCGACGCACCCGGACTGAGATGATCTCTTATTGAAGACATTGCAAAGTGGTAGGCACTCTTGATAGTAAAACTGCCCCGATCTGTCCCAAGGCCACGATACAAGTCCTCCTGTTGGCGCGGGGAAGTGCGGATCTTCAGTATTGCACCTACATCAGCCTGGCAGAAGAACTGTTGTAGCAAGTTTAACTTCCAGTTGCCGCGATCATCAAGAAAATCCTGGACTCTATTGAGGCGGCAATTGCCTCTTGGCAAGATAGGAGTAAATGGGGGACCCCTAGGGATGCACGGGTCCCTCCACGTTCTGATGCTAGCCCCATTGCCCACTCGCCAGAGTATTCCTTTCTTCACCAATTCTAGTCCATGCTCAATGCCCTTCCACACCGCCGAGGAGTTCGACGGAAAAACTGTATCCACCAAGTTCCCGTTAGGGTAATACTTGGCTTGGGGTAGTCGGGCACATAACGATTCTGGATTAGTGAGAAGCCTCCAGGCTTGTTTAGCCAGAAGAGCCTGATTGTAAGCGCGCATATTCCTAAAACCAACGCCTCCTTGAGATTTAGGGAGAGTCAAACGCTCCCAAGCAACCCATGCCATCTTTTTCTTTCTGTTTTCCACCCCCCACCAGTATTGCCTCATCATCTTTGTTAACTCATCACAAACCGACATGGGAAGTTTGAATATACTCATAACATAAACTGGGATGGCTTGGGCCACCGCTTTTATAAGCACCTCCTTACTTGCAAAAGACGAGTATCGTTCACTCCAATTCATCAAGCACTTACTCAATCTAGACTGCATAGATTCAAAACGTCCCTTATGCATGCGCCCCTCTGGAACCGGGAGGCCAAATACTTTGGTTCAAACTCCTGTTGAGTAACATTCAGAATTTATTTCACTTCCACCACAACTTGATTTGGACAATTGTCAGCAAACAAGATGGAGCACTTTGAGGGGTTGATAATTTGACCCGTAGCTGAAGCATAAGTACTCAAAACATCCTTGACAATCATCGTCGAATCCGTAGTAGCACGGAAGAACAGAAGGGAATCGTCTGCAAACAATAAGTGTGATATAGCAGGGGCCCTCCTACTAATTTTGATAGCCTCAAGTCCTCTACGTTGGACTGCCTCATGTAATAAGGAAGACAAGGAGTCAGCCACAAAGAGGAACAGGAAGGGTGATATGGGGTCACCTTGACGTAAACCACACGAAGGAGAGAACTGCTCCAGTAGCCGGCCATTAAACTTGACAGAATACTTGACCGATCTGACACACTCCATCACTAGATCAACCCACCGTGGGGCGAAGCCCCACTTCAAAAGAGCACGCTCCAGGTAGTCCCAATCAACACGGTCATAAGCCTTCGACAGGTCCAGCTTATACGCACAAAAATCATTATTTCCTGAAGAAGTTTGGATATGGTGGATACACTCAAAAGTAATCATCGAATTATCTGAGATTAAGCGTCCCGGGATGAACGCGCTTTGATTTTCTGAAATGAGATCCACAAGGCACGGTCTGAGCCTATTCACCATACATTTTGAGACTATCTTGTAAATCACATTGCACAGAGAAATAGGACGGAAATCCTTCAACGTCACCGGGTGTTGAATTTTGGGGATCAGTACAATACACGTATCATTGACCCCTTCTGGCATATGGCCTGTGACAAAAACAGTCGAACCGCGGCTATGATTTCCTCTTTCAAGCAACCCCAGTTCCTCTGATAAAACCGGGACGGGAAACCATCCGGACCCGACGCCTTTAAGGGTCCGATTTGGAACAAAGTATCAGATATTTCATCATCAGAAAAAGGCGCGAGGAGACGTTCATTCATCTTAGTCATAGGAATGAATTTCCTCATTTATATTGTTGTTGTGATGTCTGGTTGCTTGATTGTGGGTTCTTATGAATAAACTATTTTGTTGTTTATGGGTAATTGATAGGCTTCATTGTTGTTAATCTTTTCCTCCTAATAATCTTTCCCTACTAATAAAGCGCCTATTGTTTCTGGTCGCACGTCATCGGCGATTTTGCAAAAAAGTACCTATGCTTTTTGGTATTTAACCCGCAATCCTATTTTAAGTGGATCTGATAAATTCGTTTTTACAAAAAACACCCTGAATTTGCCGGTGTCCGCCGCCGCCGACCGCACCCAGCGCCTCCACGCGCGATCTCGCGCTCGAGCCTCCCCGCCGCCCCGCGCCGGCCGCCGCCCATCGCATCGTCCCTCCCCGAACCTCACCGCCGGCAGCCTTTGCCCCTCTCCTCCGCTTCCCTCCCAGATCAAATGGATCCCCCACCAATCCATCTCTCTCTCCCGCGACCCCTCTCTCTCTCCCTGGACACATCTCCGCCGCCACAGATGCCGGCCGATCCCGGCATTCTCCGGCGACTTTCGACACCACGCAGCACCGGCCCGGGCTCGCCTCGCTCCGCTGGGTCTTTTCCGCCAGCGGGATTCGCCGCTCCCGGCCACCAGCGATGACGTTAAGCCCTCACCATGTCTAGGGTTTCGGGCGCCTCCACACTGGCGTGGCTCCGGCGCCTCCGGCGGATCCTCTCCGACGCCCATCGCGCCCCCACAGGCATCTCCGTGTCCAGGATGCTGCTCCTGTGCCCGCTGGCCATGGGGTGAGTTCATCTTCTTCCCTATCTCTCCCCCCTTTCTCCCTCTAATGTCTGGTTTGATCCTCCATGGTAGATGTGCAGAGCAAGGATTGGATGCTTGAGGAAGGAGGGGTCGACCTTGCCTTGCTGCAGCTTGGGATGCACCACCCATGGAGCTTCCTCCTTTCTATCTTCAGCTGAGTTCGCCCCCTCCTCGGCTCTTGTTCGTGGCCATCAGAAAATGTGTTGTATACTGACATATTTCAAACTGAAAACAATGAGTGCCAATACAAGATGTATAGTAACCCCTTGTGAACTCGATTCGTATTGGGTAGTGAATCGTCGTGAACCAAGGAATTGCAGGTAGCTATGCTTCGTTCTTTTATCCGGTTATTATTGAATGAATTTGTGGTCCTGTACATCACTTGATGCCTGGAGAGACGTTTTCTTTCATTATCCATAAATTTCTTATAGAAAGTGAATACCGTGAAGAAATATATGTATGTATGTGATATTAGATGGGGACTGATTCCTTGGATACAAATCATGTTCCTGTAGGTGAAATAAGCAAAGTAATCACCAAGTTCCCTATGATCTATCTGACCAAATAAATTAAGTATCTATAGTTCATATTCTGTTGTGAGATTGTTTTAAAATGTAGTAATGGACGTACGAGCAACATTGATTATTCGATTCTTATTTGACCCATTGATACGCACGATCACAGGTACAACAATGCTTGGCATTCAGGACGCAACGAAGCAGGAAAAATCAAAGGTGGATCTTGCCCAGCTGATAAACAAGAAGGACACCGACCTAAGGGTGATTACAGTGGGCGGAAAAGGTGCTGATCTTGGGCATACATCGATCATCCGGGCAGTTTACGAGGATCCAGAGATCAAAAACAATTTTCCGTGCCGAGCATGGGTGAGGTTGATGCATCCTTTCAGTCCAGAAGACTTCATTCAAAGTTTAGTAGAGCAGCCTCACGCATCCGAAGGAGTTGACATTCTGCTGGAAACAAAAAAGATGGGGAAAGAGTTAGCTGAGGAATTCAATGGATATTTCAATGCTAAGAAGTTCCTGATTGTGCTTAATGACTTATCAACCATTGAAGAGTGGAATCGGGTTAAGAGGTGCTTCCCAAACAATAAGAAAGGGAGCCTGATAATAGTGTCTACAAGGCAAGTTGAAGTTGCAAGCTTATGTGCAGGACAAGAAAGCATAGTATTTGAGCTCAAGCAGTCGTCTGTTGATCAGAATATTAATGCTTTCTATGAGAAGGTAACATTCAAAGTTCTACTGCTTTCCTCTTCTGAATTATACAGCAAGACTCGGTTATAGTGTGGCCTTCGAATCAGAACTACAATATTGACTTTGTAGCTGCATGGTGGGAATCAGTTTTTGTTATCACTGATCCTTCCAAACTGAAGCTTAGAGAGATCAAAATGTTACATGCTGAACGGCCAGGAGTGAACTACTCAAGTCGTCCGACAGTGTCCCACGCCGACCTCCGGTGGATCTCCTCCCGGATCAGACCTAACCCCCGCACTACTTGGGGTCCTCCCCCATGCCATTGCAGCCCTCAGCTACGACGCCCATTGCCTTCTCGAGATCAACAACCACCTGCAAGAAAACTGTTCGATCAATCGACCCAACAAACAGGAGGTAATTCACTAATTCAGCTTTTTGTTCCTTTGGTGTTTCATCTGGCACTAATTTTATGTGAAAGTCTTCATTTATGTACTGCTCATGTTTTGTACATTATGATTGATTATATTAGCCTAGAGAATGGGGAGAAAGAGGAGGAGATGTGGTTGTCGGCACGGTGTTGAACCACCGACGCGGCGGAAAAATGAGCATGTGTTGTGCAAGAGGAGATCCACACTGCCAGCATGTGTCTCTTCAACCAGTATGATCGCGTCCTCGTGTGCCTTCGCCCGGCTGATCCGGTGCCGGCAATTGTCATCTTCTTAAAATTTAGATGGACATTTGGATGTTCTTGATTTTTTTTCTTCTAAAATGAACATACCTGTCAGCTTCTTTCTTGGGTAATCAAACTCCGGTGGAATAATAGTATAACTTGTGTTTTTGTTTTAGGTCTTGCGCATCTGGTGTACCCAAGGCCGTCCACATGCGTTTTGAACATTCATTAGGTGTTTATCGTCTAGCTGAGGAGGCTATGAACAATCTGAAAAAACTAGGTTTGTACCATGAAGCACATGCTCTAGAAATGCTATACATGTTCTCCCCTATGTTCTTTTGGTAATCACTTCACAACTGACTAAATTGCACCACTGCCTGACCTGTGCTATGTATGAATTTGAGGATTTACTTGAGAAAACTTCTACTGAAGTTAATGATTCCCTGTCAAATCCGCGCATATGTAACTGCAGCAAGAACTGCTTGTGATGTGCAAGCTAGGATCAGCTTGAACGTCTTATTGAATGCCTTCATGGAGACAACGGTGATACGTTCCAAGATTGTATTACCTTGGCCCGACTTAAGTAAGTTTCTACAATTAGCTTAATACAGGACAGTGCATCATTGAGCTGTGTATATCTGCTTCATTTTACATGACTGGACTTGCTTGCTTTACAAAAAGATTGCAGCCAATTTTTTTTCCTTTGACTATGGCTTCATAGATCTCTCTGAATCTTAGGTTTCATGTTACTCACCACTGTTTCTATCAATGGTGCAACTTAGGTTTGAAGATTATTTCTCCAACCATGTGGACCAGCTGAATTTTACTCTCCCTGAAGATTCAGTGACCAGCTCTGGTGCTCCCTTTGATCTGGTCTGCAGCAAGTACACTGCCTGATCTTAGTTGTTGCCAGCATCGTGGTTTGGAAAAAAGTGGTGTACGAATGGCTTCTGAGGATAGTTTGCACCAAGTACTTAAGGTCAGCCTACTTATGCTGTTGTAAGCACAACTGTTCAATTTTAAATGATTAGGAAATGAGCATAGCTTCTTTTAGGTCCTATAATTATTAGATGGCTTAAGTAGTGCCCTGTTGCTCTGTCAGTTCTCTGAAAAACATTCAAGAAGGGAGCAATCTTTTACTTAATTCGGAAGCTCTTCATTGTCATTGTTAATATTTCATTGCTTTCTATATATTACGCAGCTACACATATGGCTGCCTTAATCTCTTTACTCAAGACAAGCATAATATGAATACTCTATTATGATGCCCCTCATGTCCTTTTGTTGTTTGTCTTGCCAATTTTGCTACACTATTGTTACATTGCATCCAGATTGCTCACAATGTGGCGGGATCTCAGACCTTTCTACTGAACTGAACTGAACAGAGATAGATAAATCCATAATTATTTTTTCTAAAAGTAAGGGCAAGTTCCTAAGAGGATACAAAAATCGCATGATCGGCTGTTCTCGACGTGGCAGTATTTGGGATAATTTCAGGTCATTTGGACCACGGGTGGGTATAGCTTGTAATGTGACATCGGTTCTTGAATTAGTTGTTTCATGCCATTTGGAATGTTTAGAAAACACACTGTCAGTTGGTATACTTAAATGTCTGGTTTCATTCATTATCACACCGTTGAATTTATAGGTATTAAAAATTAAATGTGGTTGCATCCAGTATTTATTTCTATTGGTTGTTAATCTGGTCTACTCTCTGTTTCTTACAAGAAAAAGCTACTCTATGTTTCTTTCTTACAATGATCCAATAAGATATGTGAATCTTAGAGGCACAAAGGAACATATATATCTATAGCAAAAAGCACAAGCGATTAAGAGGACATATAGTGATTGGATGAGCTTCACGTCCATGCCCCTGCTGCATATCATGTCTCCCAGGTGTAGGTATTAGCTTCCTGCAGTTCTATTTTTGTATACAGTAATACAGGTGTGTATTGAACACCATGGGTTAGAGCTAGAACTTTTTCATGAGTTAGTGTACGGTCATGTTTGGATCGATGATCCGTCTGAGTTTTTTTGATAGCATCAGCCATTTGAGTTTATCACACCTGTTAGTTAGACCATGACATGGATAAATCTACGACCTTATAATGGAAGGTGTGTACGGCTATACTGTAGCTACCCAGATGAGTTTCCTCAAGTCTGATGATCCAAGTCTTTGTATAGGTTTCAGTACGTAAATGATCTTGAAGATTATGACTTCAGTAGGAAGGTTAGAGGCAAAAGTATACAAAGTTACAGTCAGTAGACCAATAATTACACTTTATCGACAAAATATTAGTTTCAGTTTGATTTTCCTTTATGCATCTGAGGTTTGTTCTGCTAGGTTGTTATGATGCATTCTGGATGACTTCACTACTAAGTCCGAGATCTGGGAACGAAACAAATTTCAGGGCAACTAACATGATCAACCAGCATCAATGAAACTGACATACAATTTATCGCCACTTGGATTTGCATACTAGCGACAGACATGATTTGTAAGGAGGAAACTAGATGAGGACAGTTCTGGTCTGATGCTTCAATAGGAGATGCCTAGGTAATTATGACTGGATGTGTTTACAAGATATGCTTTTAAGTGCATGAGGTTGCAACCTATAATGGTACACTGTAGACCTTCATTTATTGAAATAGACGAGTGAAATTTTTATGATTCAAATATTTAATTTAGCTGTCTTTCCCATGTGATTTACCAAATGTAAATATTAATTGATTTTGTTAGGAAGTCAATAGTTTATTTACGATGTTTTAATACTTATGGCTATCAACGATGCATACAAAGAAAGATCAGAAAGTTGTATGTTTGAACAGGTAATGACACTAAAATTGGGGTGAAACCCAAAATGGTTTCAAAGTAAAAACAGTTTGAAACCAAAGAGAGTTGAGTGGTATAAAGTATACAAAGTTGCTTCTTAGGTTTGCCAGAACGCAATGATTTATTTTAGAGCCATTGCAATGCACAAACACTTTTGAAATATATAATTATGCAAAAATGGGGGAGAGTAGTTCCATGTACCGGGTATACAGGGGAGAATCACAAAATAGACAATATTGTCTATATTTATGACCTCATTGCAACACACGGACAATTAATTATAGATGAACAAGCACAATGACACAAGTCAATTTCTTCGGGCAAGAAAACATTGGGTTGGAAGACAGGAGAAAACATTGCGTTGGAAGACAGGCTGGTGAACGCTCAGGCTCGAGAATTGTCGAAAGTTCTTCTATCTCTATGACATTTACACGCCTAATTCCTATGTATCATACATTCTGTTCGCCCGTTGCAACGCACAGGCATATCTTTACCTACTAATAAAATGGCTATCGCTTCTGATCGTTCGTCATTAAAATTACTCTCCAAGTTGATAAAAATTACCCACCAATGCCATCCGTGAGTGAAAAACGATTCGTTTTTTCGGACCAAAAATCGCCGCCTCCTACGCTGTTTTATAGATGCGAGTCGAGTAGAAGTTAACGAACGATGAGTAGCAGGGTGGTTGTCCTATCGCTCCTCTAGCGATGAGACTGGTGTTCGATCCCCAGCTTCTACAATTTTATCGTTCTTTTCTCACGCATAACCCATCTATGCATTCATGGGCCGGCCCACATGCGGCTTTACTCCCCTGTTTCTTCTCATTTTACTTTTTTGTCTTTTTTGTTTTCTTTCTTCTTTAAATTAATTCGGGATCTAATATTCTAAAGTTACGAGTTTTCAAACAAAATGTTTGAGAAATCATACAATATGTGTGAATTCAAAAATGTTTAGAAAATCATAAAAAAATTGCAGATTTAAAAAATGTTGGTGGTTTGCAAAATTGTTTGCAATATTATAAAAGAATCACAATTTGGAAAAATGGTCGAGAAATAAAATCATGTTCATGATTTTGAAAAAAATGATCGTGTAGTCAAAACATATTCGGAAATCTGAAAAAAATGTCCATGACATTTTAGAAAATGTTCATAAAAAAATTTATTTTTAAAATTTGTTCCCCAATTTTTTTAAAAAATTCATCGATTCAAAAAATGTTTGTTGAGTCAAAAATGTTAATGAATTTGAAACCGTTTCAAACATTTAAAAAAGTTTGTAAACAAAACTAAAGCTCATTATTTTTTTTAGAAAATAAAAAGGTTCAAAAAAACATGTTTATTGATTCGAAAAACTGTTCACTGATTTAAAAGTATTTTATGTTTAGGATTTGATTAGTTTTTTAAAAGTCTTTATATGTTTTGGCGTTAGGAGTAGTTCGTAGTCAATGAGATTTGTTTTAGAAGTTTTAAACATTCCTTTGCGCAACATAATGACAAATGTGGCATGCACTGACAAACTCATAACCTTATGATTTACTGCATCAAATGCATTATGATCACGTGAACATCGCAATCATCGGCTAGGGTGAGAAAAAAATAAAAACATGATGATCCACTGTGTTAAAATAGAGTACGTGTCAAAATATTGAGTCATATTTATTTGGCTAGTCATGATTTTTATCTTCCGTTGTAATGCACGAGCATATTTGCTAGTTTACTAGTATATAAATAATAAACTTTCTGGAGGTCCGTCATCGCAGCAGTTTTTCAAATAAGTTCCTCGTTTCTGAGAATTTAACCCGCACTCCTTTTTTAAAAGAAAACACTTTGGTTTTACAAAAAAGACCCTGCAATTTTTGGTACTCAACCCGTGATCACCTCAACAGAGTTTCAGCCGCAAACTCGATCTGGTTATGTGCTTACGTTGGATTTTTTTTTGTCCCACGTCGCTCTTGTAAACTGATTCTCATCAGTTTATATACAATTGTAGTTTATCCGTAATATCAATCAGACTCCTAAAAAAACAAACGGACTGCAAATACATGAGGAGCGAAGACGGATCGCAAAGAGGCGGATAGGATCCAGCGGCGGCACTCAGGATCTGGTGGTCTGCAACGGCGTCAGCAAATGCCTTCACATCGGCCTGCAAGCATAGAACGAGATGAGTATTGGTGAAAGCACAAAATGAGAAAGAGGGATGCAGATGCAGGCCGGTTTGAGTCACTGGGCAGCCTCGCGTGCTAGGCTGGCAGTGGCGTAGTAGGCCGGGGTGAGTCAGTTGGCCTAACCCCACCCGGCTTGGTGGCCCGCCGCTGGATGAGTCACTGGCCTCCTCCACACGGTCAAACGCGAGCAGAGGCGCCGAGGATGAGCGGCGCGTGATCGGCCAGATCCGGAGCACGGGGTGGCGAGTCAGTTGGCCTGACTGCGCCCGGTTGGTGGCCCGCCGCTGGACGAGACAGTGGCCTCCTCCTCATGGTCAACGCGAGCAGAGGCGGCGAGGATGAGCAGCGCGGAATCAGCCGGATCCGCAGAAGGGGTGTCGAGTTCACGGCCAGATCGGGCCCACGACAGGGGAGCTCCAAGGCAGGCGCCCATGGCGTCCTGTGGTCCGACGGCCACGCGCACTCCCGGTGGTGGGGGCGGGGCAACGCCAAGCCAGCCAGCCATTTGTGGGTTTGGTGGATGGATAGAAAGAGGAGAGAGAGAGCTGGGTGGTGATGTGAGATGGATGGAGAGCAGAGGAGGAGGACTAGCCTGCAATGAGGATAAGAAGATGCAGCAGGAGGGGAATGGGGAAAATTTGTGGACTTGCTGTGTTGCTACCTCCTCTTCCCGGTGGGTGCTGGATGGGAATGGGGAAATGGGGGAACTAGAGGCGGAATGACTCGACCGACAAGAAAAGGTGGAAGCACGTGGCACCTAGTTGACGCGTGTGCGAGTCGAGAGCATCGTCATAAATCCAGCGGGACGGGATGTGTTGGATGTTTATGTGTCCTAGCACTGATTAGAAAAATCGCATGAACATCGATTATTTTATTACTTGATGTTGTTTTTACATTATCAAAATAATTAAAAGTGAATGAAATATTGAAAAGAAATCTCTACTCCTAATGGATTATTTTATTACTTGATGTTGTTTTATTAGTTGATAGGATTGCGTCCATAATTTTTATTGTCCGGTTTTATTTCGTTCGATTTTCTTTCAACCCACCTCAGCCACTATCCCTTCATATTGGTTTTTTACTCTTTCAATAAAAACTTTCCTAATCTTTTCACCTTTTCTAACTAGCCACATTACAAACTGGCAGGAACCAATAGCACATTACCAAATAATAAAATCCAGTTTTTTGGTAATTAATTCCAAATCACAACTTTTCTAACGCAATGATCCGTACTTCCCTAACAATTAAATCTACATTTCTCTTTAGCGCAGTAGCCATGAGCCCAATTAAAAAAATAGTTTCTATATACTACACGAAAATGAACGTGTAACGTTATCTTATACTCCCTCTATTTTTATTCACTCCGCGTATTAGCCGGCTATTTCATCGGCTACGACACATCCATCCAATCCTTATCGCCCATTGAGGCCGTAGTCGCCTATCGCCCGTCCTAATCTGATGCAGTCGGGGTTCATCTTTTGTAGGTCATTATCCCAATCGAGTCGGCGCACCAATTGTTTCCGGACCACCGCCTCCACAGGTCAGGGCAGCCAGCAACTCCTCCATACGCGTCTCAGGCCTCAAGAGGCAGCCATGGCATCTCCTGCCACCGAGTCCGAGTCGCTCTAATGTCCCTCTGTCGTTGTAGCGCTGCCCGACTCCGTCTTCGTCTGAAAGGAGCTCGATGCCGGCGAGATTTTTATACCATGTAAAATGTACATGCACAACACCCTTGCATTAATTGGTTGACCTTACGTGCATGCAGATTAAGATGACGATGGACCAACCTAATGGACTACTATATCTTTTTTCCTCTTTTCGATTGGTCAAAATTGCATCGGATGCAGGAACATGGTCGGTCGTTGAGGGCTCCGAGGTGCGATCCATCGACATGCTTTACTAAAGCAGCAGGGTAAGGAAGCGGTCTGTCAAGTAAAATTCTCATATTAACAAGATCTACTATGTATGTGATCATTGAACTGCAGCAACTTATTAAATTAAAAAAGTAGCTATTTTGATCAGTGTATTTTTTGTTACCTTTGCATCCAGTCATCTATATGTTTTCTAATGCCGTTGTGACTATAGTTTGATAGTGCCCAGTATGATCATGGCAAGCTCAATATGATCGTCGTTTTTCTATATACTTCAAATCAACAAGGAGGACCTCACGATTTCCACCACATGCCGCATGACGCAAGCCCACTGCGCTAAAACCGTTGGCACCCTTCACCAACACACGAGGAAGATGACTCACTCTTCATCGTTTACTCTGTAGTAACGCACCTGCGTTGCGCTTATGATGAAAAGCACATCGCCGTGGGATTGATCACGTTCGTCGTGAATAGATGGACAATATGAGCACAACGCAGGTGCGTCGCTAGGAGTGTGCAAGGATTTCTCCCGTTGCAACGCACGGGCACATTTCCTAGTAAGGAACAAACTTGATAATGCCTTTAATTTTGACTATACCAATGCAAGCCTGAGTTGTAATGCTATTTTCTCGACAATAAATATTTCCATTAATGAGGTCTATCTCGATGATGCCTTTATTTTTGACTATACCAATGCAGGTGTGAGTTGTAGACAATCTCCCCCGACAAGGAAGCAATTTATCCTGAAGTAATGTGCTTTAATTACCTTTTTCATGTTTCGTACAACTTGTTTTCATGCTTCAATGGACGCATGCTACAATTAGGATTTTCTCTCTCCTCCAGACAACCCGCTTTCATGTTTTAGTAGATGCATGACCTGAATTCAATCACCTGATCTAATCTCATTAGCGACTTCAACACGCTAGTTTGCATCACACACTCGGTGGGCAATGGCTAGTGCTTCCAGGTTGATTAATGTATAAAGCATGTAAGGAAACACATGAATAATAGAGCGAAGCGGAAATTTATTATAGAGAAACCATATGACATGAGAATAGAAAGCACTATGATGTTGACGGAAAGAATGAAGCCAATATTTAGGTTGTTGGAAACATGTTATATGGACCAATGAAGCACATTACTTTTTTAGTCGACATGGAAGCATAATTTCTATTCGACAAAAACATAGTTTTTTTTGCCGGGATGGAAACATAGTTCTGGTGCATTGGAAATGAACTATTAGAGACAAATATTTTGGGGGTCCCAGTAAGCTAGCTGCATTGGAATCAGATTTTGGTAACAATGTGTAAAATTTGTTTTTACAACACATTGTACATATTTTGATTCATAGGGAAACAAATTGAGAAAGCAACAAAGTTACGATGATGACACTAGAATTTTCATCAGCCTTTTTTTTGGATGTCAGTCATGTCACCCATGACAATGTCTGCGATGTTGAGGACAAAGATGAACAACAACGATGAAAAATCGTGGATGTCGTCTAGAGGGGGGGGGTGAATAGGCGTTTTAAAAAAATTACGATTTAGGCTTGAACAAATGCGGAATAAGCCCAACGGTTAATTTGTCAAGCACAAAACCTAAAACAACTAGGCTCACCTATGTGCACCAACAACTTATGCTAAGCAAGATAAGCAACTATGTGATAGCAAGATATATGACAAGAAACAATATGGCTATCACAAAGTAAGGTGCATAAGTAAAGAGCTCGGGTAAGAGATAACCGAGGCACGCGGAGACGATGATGTATCCCGAAGTTCACACCCTTGCGGATGCTAATCTCCGTTTGAAGCGGTGTGGAGGCACAATGCTCCCCAAGAAGCCACTAGGGCCACCGTAATCTCCTCACGCCCTCGCACAATGCAAGATGTGTTGGGGAACGTAGTAATTTCAAAAAATTTCCTACGCACACGCAAGATCATGTGATGCATAGCAACGAGATGGGAGAGTGTTGTCTACGTACCCAACGCAGACCGACTGCGGAAGCGCTGACACGACGTAGAGAAAGTAGTCGTATGTCTTCACGATCCAATCGATCAAGCACCGAAACTACGGCACCTCCGAGTTCGAGCACACGTTCAGCTCGATGACGATCCCCGGACTCCGATCCAGCAAAGTGTCGGGGAAGAGTTCCGTCAGCACGACGGCGTGGTGACGATCTTGATGTACTACAGCAGCAGGGCTTCGCCTAAACTCCGCTACAATATTATCGAGGAATATGGTGGCAGGGGGCACCGCACACGGCTAAGGAATAGATCACGTGGATCAACTTGTGTGTCTAGAGGTCCCCCCTGCCCCCGTATATAAAGGATCCAAGGGGGAGGGCTGGCCGGCCAAGGAGGAGGGCGCAGGAGAGTCCTACTCCCTCTGGGAGTAGGATCCCCCCCCCAATCCTAGTTGGAATAGGATTCGCGGAGGGGGAAAAGAGGAGGAGGGGGCCGGCCACCTCTCCTAGTCCTAATAGGACTAGGGGAAGGGGGAGGCACGCAGCCCATCCAGGGCAGCCCCTTCTCTTTTCCACTAAGGCCCACTATGGCCCATATAGCTCTCGGGGGGTTCCGGTAACCCTCCCGGTATTCCGGTAAAATCCCGATTTCATCCGGAACACTTCCGATATCCAAACATAGGCTTTCAATATATCAATCTTTACGTCTCGACCATTTCGAGACTCCTCGTCATGTCTGTGATCACATCCGGGACTCCGAACAACCTTCGGTACATCAAAATGCATAAACTCATAATAACTGTCATCGTAACGTTAAGCGTGCGGACCCTACGGGTTCGAGAACAATGTAGACATGACCGAGACACGTCTCCGGTCAATAACCAATAGCGGGACCTGGATGCCCATATTGGCTCCTACATATTCTACGAAGATCTTTATCGGTCAGACCGCATAACAACATACGTTGTTCCCTTTGTCATCGGTATGTTACTTGCCCGAGATTCGATCGTCGGTATCCAATACCTAGTTCAATCTCGTTACCGGCAAGTCTCTTTACTCGTTCCGTAATACATCATCTCACAACTAACATCTTAGTTACAATGCTTGCAAGGCTTATGTGATGTGTATTACCGAGAGGGCCCCAGAGATACCTCTCCGACAATCGGAGTGACAAAACCTAATCTCGAAATACGCCAACCCAACATGTACCATTGGAGACACCTGTAGTACTCCTTTATAATCACCCAGTTACGTTGTGACGTTTGGTAGCACCCAAAGTGTTCCTCCGGTAAACGGGAGTTGCATAATCTCATAGTTATAGGAACATGTATAAGTCATGAAGAAAGCAATAGCAACATACTAAACGATCAGGTGCTAAGCTAATGGAATGGGTCATGTCAATCAGATTATTCAACTAATGATGTGACCTCGTTAATCAAATAACAACTCATTGTTCATGGTTAGGAAACATAACCATCTTTGATTAACGAGCTAGTCAAGTAGAGGCATACTAGTGACACTTTGTTTGTCTATGTATTCACACATGTATTTTGTTTCCGGTTAATACAATTCTAGCATGAATAATAAACATTTATCATGACTATAAGAAAATAAATAATAACTTTATTATTGCCTCTAGGGCATATTTCCTTCAGTCTCCCACTTGCACTAGAGTCAATAATCTAGATTACACTGTAATGATTCTAACACCCATGGAGCCTCGGTGCTGATCATGTTTTGCTCGTGGAAGAGGCTTAGTCAACGGGTCTGCAACATTCAGATCCGTATGTATCTTGCAAATCTCTATGTCTCCCACCTGGACTAGATCCCGGATGGAATTGAAGCGTCTGTTGATGTGTTTGGTTCTTTTGTGAAATCTGGATTCCTTTGCCAAGGCAATTGCACCAGTATTGTCACAAAAGATTTTCATTGGACCCGATGCACTAGGTATGACACCTAGATCGGATATGAACTCCTTTATCCAGACTCCTTCATTTGCTGCTTCCGAAGCAGCTATGTACTCCGCTTCACATGTAGATCCCGCTACGACGCTTTGTTTAGAACTGCACCAACTGACAGCTCCACCGTTTAATGTAAACACGTATCCGGTTTGCGATTTAGAATCGTCCGGATCAGTGTCAAAGCTTGCATCAACGTAACCTTTTACGGTGAGCTCTTTGTCACCTCCATATACGAGAAACATATCCCTAGTCCTTTTCAGGTATTTCAGGATGTTCTTGACCGCTGTCCAGTGATCCACTCCTGGATTACTTTGGTACCTCCCTGCTAAACTTATAGCAAGGCACACATCAGGTCTGGTACACAGCATTGCATACATGATAGAGCCTATAGCTAAAGCATAGGGAACATCTTTCATTTTCTCTCTATCTTCTGCAGTGGTCGGGCATTGAGTCTTACTCAACTTCACACCTTGTAACACAGGCAAGAACCCTTTCTTTGCTTGATCCATTTTGAACTTCTTCAAAACTTTGTCAAGGTATGTGCTTTGTGAAAGTCCAATTAAGCGTCTTGATCTATCTCTATAGATCTTAATGCCTAATATGTAAGCAGCTTCACCGAGGTCTTTCATTGAAAAACTCTTATTCAAGTATCCCTTTATGCTATCCAGAAATTCTATATCATTTCCAATTAGTAATATGTCATCCACATATAATATCAGAAATGCTACAGAGCTCCCACTCACTTTCTTGTAAATACAGGCTTCTCCGAAAGTCTTTATAAAACCAAATGCTTTGATCACACTATCAAAGCGTTTATTCCAACTCCGAGAGGCTTGCACCAGTCCATAAATGGATCGCTGGAGCTTGCACACTTTGTTAGCTCCCTTTGAATCGACAAAACCTTCCGGTTGCATCATATACAACTCTTCTTCCAGAAATCCATTCAGGAATGCAGTTTTGACATCCATCTGCCAAATTTCATAATCATAAAATGCGGCAATCGCTAACATGATTCGGACAGACTTAAGCATCGCTACAGGTGAGAAAGTCTCATCGTAGTCAACCCCTTGAACTTGTCGAAAACCTTTCGCGACAAGTCGAGCTTTGTAGACAGTAACATTACCATCAGCATCAGTCTTCTTCTTGAAGATCCATTTATTCTCAGTTGCTTGCCGATCATTGGGCAAGTCAACCAAAGTTCATACTTTGTTCTCATACATGGATCCCATCTCAGATTTCATGGCTTCAAGCCACTTTGCGGAATCTGGGCTCACCATCGCTTCTTCATAGTTCGTAGGTTCATCATGATCTAGTATCATGACTTCTAGAACAGGATTACCGTACCACTCTGGTGCGGATCTCACTCTGGTTGATCTACGAGGTTCAGCAGTATCTTGATCTGAAGTTTCATGATCATTATCATTAGCTTCCTCACTAACTGGTGTAGGTGTCACTGAAACAGTTTTCTGTGATGTACTACTTTCCAGTAAGGGAGCAGGTACAGTTACCTCGTCAAGTTCTACTTTCCTCCCACTCACTTCTTTCGAGAGAAACTCCTTCTCTAGAAAGGATCCATTCTTAGCAACGAATGTCTTGCCTTCGGATCTGTGATAGAAGGTGTACCCAACAGTCTCCTTTGGGTATCCTATGAAGACACATTTCTCCGATTTGGGTTCGAGCTTATCAGGTTGAAGCTTTTTCACATAAGCATCGCAGCCCCAAACTTTAAGAAACGACAACTTTGGTTTCTTGCCAAACCACAGTTCATAAGGCGTCGTCTCAACGGATTTTGATGGTGCCCTATTTAACGTGAATGCGGCCGTCTCTAAAGCATAACCCCAAAATGATAGCGGTAAATCTGTAAGAGACATCATAGATCGCACCATATCTAGTAAAGTACGATTACGACGTTCGGACACACCATTACGCTGTAGTGTTCCGGGTGGCATGAGTTGCGAAACTATTCCACAGTTTTTCAAATGTACACCAAACTCGTAACTCAAATATTCTCCTCCACGATCAGATCGTAGAAACTTTATTTTCTTGTTACGATGATTTTCAACTTCACTCTGAAATTCTTTGAACTTTTCAAATGTTTCAGACTTATGTTTTATTAAGTAGATATACCCATATCTGCTTAAATCATCTGTGAAGGTGAGAAAATAACGATATTCGCCACGAGCCTCAATATTCATCGGACCACATACATCGGTATGTATGATTTCCAACAAATCTGTTGCTCTCTCCATAGTACCGGAGAACGGTGTTTTAGTCATCTTGCCCATGAGGCACGGTTCGCAAGTACCAAGTGATTCATAATAAAGTGGTTCCAAAAGTCCATCAGTATGGAGTTTCTTCATGCGCTTTACACCGATATGACCTAAACGACAGTGCCACAAATAAGTTGCACTTTCATTATCAACTCTGCATCTTTTGGTTTCAACATTATGAATATGTGTATTACTACTATCGAGATTTAATAAGAATAGACCACTCTTCAAGGGTGCATGACCATAAAAGATATTACTCATATAAATAGAACAACCATTATTCTCTGATTTAAATGAATAACCGTCTCGCATTAAACAAGATCCAGAGATAATGTTCATGCTCAACGCTGGCACCAAATAAAAATTATTTAGGTCTAATATTAATCCCGAAGGTAGATGTAGAGGTAGCGTGCCGACCGCGATCACATCGACTTTGGAACCGTTTCCCACGCGCATCGTCACCTCGTCCTTTGCCAGTGCCCGCTTATTTCGTAGTCCCTATTTCGAGTTGCAAATATTAGCAACAGAACCAGTATCAAATACCCAGGTGCTACTGCGAGCTCTAGTAAGGTACACATCAATAACATGTATATCACATATACCTTTGTTCACCTTGCCATCCTTCTTATCCGCCAAATACTTGGGGCAGTTCCGCTTCCAGTGACCAGTCTGCTTGCAGTAGAAGCACTCAGTTTCAGGCTTAGGTCCAGACTTGGGTTTCTTCTCTTGAGCAGCAACTTGCTTGCCGTTCTTTTTGAAGTTCCCCTTCTTCTTCCCTTTGCCCTTATTCTTGAAACTAGTGGTCTTGTTAACCATCAACACTTGATGCTCCTTCTTGATTTCTACCTCCGCAGCTTTCAGCATTGCGAAGAGCTCGGGAATAGTCTTGTTCATCCCTTGCATATTATAGTTCATCACGAAGCTTTTGTAGCTTGGTGGCAGTGATTGGAGAATTCTGTCAATGACGCAATCATCCTGAAGATTAACTCCCAATTGAATCAAGTGATTATTATACCCAGACATTTTGAGTATATGCTCACTGACAGAACTGTTCTCCTCCATCTTGCAGCTATAGAACTTATTGGAGACTTCATATCTCTCAATCCGGGCATTTGCTTGAAATATTAACTTCAACTCCTGGAACATCTCATATGCTCCATGACGTTCAAAACGTTGTTGAAGTCCCGATTCTAAGCCGTAAAGCATGGCACACTGAACTATCGAGTAGTCATCAGCTTTGCTCTGCCAAACGTTCATAACATCTGGTGTTGCTCCAGCAGCAGGCCTGGCACCCAGCGGTGCTTCCAGGACGTAATTCTTCTGAGCAGCAATGAGGATAATCCTCAAGTTACGGACCCAGTCCGTATAATTGCTACCATCATCTTTCAACTTTGCTTTCTCAAGGAACGCATTAAAATTCAACGGAACAACAGCACGAGCCATCTATCTACAATCAACATAAACAAGCAAGATACTATCAGGTACTAAGTTCATGATAAGTTTAAGTTCAATTAATCAAATTACTTAAGAACTCCCACTTAGATGTCGACATCCCTCTAATCTTCTAAGTGATTACGTGATCCAAATCAACTAAACCATAACCGATCATCACGTGAGATGGAGTAGTTTTCAATGGTGAACATCGTTATGTTGATCATATCTACTATATGGTTCACGCTCGACCTTTCGGTCTCCGTGTTCCGAGGCCATATCTGCATATGCTAGGCTCGTCAAGTTTAACCTGAGTATTCTGCGTGTGCAAAACTGGCTTGCACCCGTTGTAGATGGACGTAGAACTTATCACACCCGATCATCACGTGGTGTCTGGGCACAACGAACTTTGGCAACGGTGCATACTCAGGGAGAACACTTCTTGATAATTTAGTGAGAGATCATCTTATAATGCTACCGTCAATCAAAGCAAGATAAGATGCATAAAAAGATAAACATCACATGCAATCAATATAAGTGATATGATATGGCCATCATCATCTTGTGCTTGTGATCTCCATCTCCGAAGCACCATCATGATCACCATCGTCACCGGCGCGACACCTTGATCTCCATCGTAGCATCGTTGTCGTCTCGCCAATCTTATGCTTCCACGACTATCACTACCGTTTAGTAATAAAGTAAAGCATTACATCGCGATTGCATTGCATACAATAAAGCGACAACCATATGGCTCCTGCCAGTTGCCGATAACTCGGTTACAAAACATGATCATCTCATACAATAAAAATCATGCCTTGACCATATCACATCACAACATGCCCTGCAAAAACAAGTTAGACGTCCTCTACTTTGTTGTTGCAAGTTTTACGTGGCTGCTACGGGCTTTAAGCAAGAACCAATCTCACCTACGCATCAAAACCACAACGATAGTTTGTCAAATAGACTCCGTTTTAACCTTCGCAAGGACCGGGCGTAGCCATACTTGGTTCAACTAAAGTTGGAGAGACAGTCGCCCGCAAGCCATCTATGTGCAAAGCACGTCGAGGGAACCGGTCTCGCGTAAGCGTACGCGTAAGGTTGGTCTGGGTCGTCTCGTCCAACAACACCGCCGAACCAAATTATGACATGCTGGTAGGCAGTATGACTTGTATCGTCCACAACTCACTTGTATTCTACTCGTGCATATAACATCAACATAAATAACCTAGGCTCGGATGCCACTGTTGGGGAACGTAGTAATTTCAAAAAATTTCCTACGCACACGCAAGATCATGTGATGCATAGAAACGAGAGGGGGGAGTGTTGTCTACGTACCCAACGCAGACCGACTGCGGAAGCGCTGACACGACGTAGAGGAAGTAGTCGTATGTCTTCATGATCCAACCGATCAAGCACCGAAACTACGGCACCTCCGAGTTCGAGCACACGTTCAGCTCGATGACGATCCCTGGACTCCGATCCAGCAAAGTGTCGGGGAAGAGTTCCGTCAGCACGACGGCGTGGTGACGATCTTGATGTACTACAGCAGCAGGGCTTCGCCTAAACTCCGCTACAGTATTATCGAGGAATATGGTGGCAGGGGGCACCGCACACGGCTAAGGAATAGATCACATGGATCAACTTGTGTGTCTAGAGGTGCCCCTGCCCCCGTATATAAAGGATCCAAGGGGGAGGGCTGGCCGGCCAAGGAGGAGGGCGCAGGAGAGTCCTACTCCCTCTGGGAGTAGGATTCCCCCCCCAATCCTAGTTGGAATAGGATTCACGGAGGGGGAAAAGAGGAGGAGGGGGCCGGCCACCTCTCCTAGTCCTAATAGGACTAGGGGAAGGGGGAGGCGCGCAGCCCATCCAGGGCAGCCCCTTCTCTTTTCCACTAAGGCCCACTATGGCCCATATAGCTCCCGGGGGGTTCCGGTAACCCTCCCGGTATTCCGGTAAAATCCCGATTTCACCCGGAACACTTCCGATATCCAAACATAGGCTTCCAATATATCAATCTTTACGTCTCGACCATTTCGAGACTCCTCGTCATGTCCGTGATCACATCCGGGACTCCGAACAACTTTCGGTACATCAAAATGCATAAACTCATAATAACTGTCATCGTAACGTTAAGCGTGCGGACCCTACGGGTTCGAGAACAATGTAGACATGACCGAGACACGTCTCCGGTCAATAACCAATAGCGGTACCTGGATGCCCATATTGGCTCCTACATATTCTACGAAGATCTTTATCGGTCAGACCGCATAACAACATACGTTGTTCCCTTTGTCATCGGTATGTTACTTGCCCGAGATTCGATCGTCGGTATCCAATACCTAGTTCAATCTCGTTACCGGCAAGTCTCTTTACTCGTTCCGTAATACATCATCTCACAACTAACATCTTAGTTACAATGCTTGCAAGGCTTATGTGATGTGTATTACCGAGAGGGCCCCAGAGATACCTCTCCGACAATCGAAGTGACAAAACCTAATCTCGAAATACGCCAACCCAACATGTACCATTGGAGACACCTGTAGTACTCCTTTATAATCACCCAGTTACGTTGTGACGTTTGGTAGCACCCAAAGTGTTCCTCCGGTAAACAGGAGTTGCATAATCTCATAGTTATAGGAACATGTATAAGTCATGAAGAAAGCAATAGCAACATACTAAACGATCAGGTGCTAAGCTAATGGAATGGGTCATGTCAATCAGATCATTCAACTAATGATGTGACCTCGTTAATCAAATAACAACTCATTGTTCATGGTTAGGAAACATAACCATCTTTGATTAACGAGCTAGTCAAGTAGAGGCATACTAGTGACACTTTGTTTGTCTATGTATTCACACATGTATTATGTTTCCGGTTAATACAATTCTAGCATGAATAATAAACATTTATCATGACTATAAGGAAATAAATAATAACTTTATTATTGCCTCTAGGGCATATTTCCTTCAAGATGTCGTGATTCCACTAAGGGACCCTTGAGGGCGGTCACCGAACCCGTACAAATGGCAACCCTTGGGGGCGGTCACCGAACCCGTACACTTTGGCAACCCTTGGGGGCGGTCACCGATACCCGTCAAATTGCTCGGGGCGATCTCCACAACCTAATTGGAGACCCCGACGCTTGCCCGGAGCTTTACACCATAATGATTGAGCTCCGAACAACACCAACCGTCTAGGGCGCCAAGGCACCCAAGAGGAACAAGCTCTAGGGTGCCCAAACACCCAAGAGTAATAAGCTTCTCAAACTTCACTTCCACGTATCACCGTGGAGAACTCAAACCGATGCACCAAATGCAATGGCAAGGGCACACGGAGTGCCCAAGTCCTTCTCTCTCAAATCCCACCGGAGCAAATAATGCTAGGGAGGAAAATGAGAGGAAGAACAAGAAGGAGAACACCAAGAACTCCAAGATCTAGATCCAAGGGGTTTCCCTCACATAGAGGAGAAAGTGATTGGTGGAAATGTGGATCTAGATCTCCTCTCTCTTTTCCCTCAAAAACTAGCAAGAACCATGGAGGGATTGAGAGTTAGCAAGCTCAAAGAAGGTCAACAATGGGGGAAGAACACGAGCTCAAAAGGTTAGGTTCAATGGGGAAGAAGACCCCCTTTTATAGGAGGGGGAAAATCCAACCGTTATGTGCTTAGCCCGCACACGAGCGGTACTACCGCTCCTGGTCCCGGTACAACCGGGACTCACAGTATACGTGCAGAACCCTACCAGGCGGTACAACCGGGTGACCAGGCGGTAGCACCGGTTGAGAAGAACAACCGGACCAACCGTCCAGCCACCGCTCAACCACCGCATAGGAACAGAAGGAGTCACCTCTGAGTGCAGTAGTCGAGCGGTACCGGGCCGGTGCAACCGCATGGCCTTGAGCGCTCGGGCGGCTAAGTCCTGAGCGGCCGAACCGCTCTGGACACCGGTGGTACCGGTACGACCGGACCAACCGGGCCACCACCGCCCGAGTACCGCATCAAAACAGAGGCCTGACCAGTACTTGAGTGGTGCCTGGCCGGAACAACCGCCCAAGTCTTTGCTGAGCAAGTTGGCGGTACCACCGCCCGGAAGCAGCGGTACAACGGCTGAGAGCTCCAAGCGGTACTACCGTTGGGGCACGCGGTACTACCGCTGGGACCAGACAAAAACCACTCTCAAGAAAACCAGAACTGCCATAACTTCTGCATATGAGCTCCGAATTGAGCAAACTCAAGCTTGTTGGAAACAAGACGACGAGTAGCATCAAAACAGTGACTGGATATAGTAAGAAGAGGCAGGGGAGGTATGCCAACAAATAGAGGAGTGAAACCTCCAACCGAGAAGAATCGGCAAAACCTCCAACATCGAAAACATCATAGAAGATGCAAGTGAACTCCGTTTTCGATGAACTCGAGCTTGTCATCAAGATGACCATAAGCTCTAAGAATCACAAAGAGAACCATCAAGAACCAAGAAAGATGATGCAAGGATGCAATGGTTTGAGCTCTCTACGAACGATACGATCAACCTACTCATCGAGAGCCCCCCTTGATAGTACGACAATCGATCCTATAACTCGGTCTCCCAACTACCATCATGAGACCGGTAAAATAGAAAACCTATCAAGGGCAAACCTTTGCCTTGCACATGATCCACTTGAGCTAGATGATGACAATCTTGACTCCCTCAAGTTGGACCACCTTTCTTGATTGTGTTGACTCGATGAAGACTAGTTGATTGCTCCCCCATACTCCACTATGGGTGAGCCACTCTTCCGCACATATTCACAAGTCCATTATCACCACAAAGGACGGCAAGCTTCAAGCATTTGATCTCTTCGTGATGCTCCACTTGAACTTGCACACCGCAACCTAACCCCACAAAGAACTCTCACGAAGACCATGGGTTAGTACACAAAGCGTAATTGACAATTCTTATCATACCATGGGATCACTTGATCCCTCTCGGTACATCTTCTGCGCTTTGTGAGTTGATCAACTTGATTCACTCTTGACTTAGTCTTGATCATCCTTGAATCTTTCCAATTCTCTTCATTTGAACGATGTCTTGAAGGTAGACATGAATGATCACACAATCTTCTTCTTCAAGACATGCTTGCAATAAGCTCAACTCTCACATGACCAATCTTTGGATAATTCCTTGAATAACACCTTGGTCGACACAAACTCTCCTTGAAACCAACACATGTACTCCAAGAAAAGCCTATGGACAAAACCTTCAAATATAACTCAAGGCAACCATTAGTCCATAGAGATTGTCATCAATTACCAAAACCAAACATGGGGGCACCGCATGTTCTTTCAAACGAGCAACTGCTGAGACGCTCCCAAAAAACATAATCGACTTTCTTCCGTTGCAGAATCACAAAAGGCGAGGTTCAAGAGGCATGTTCTCCTGTACACACGATCAAAGGGATGGGATCATCGGAAGCTTTATTTTAAGTGCACAAATGACATAGGTTTGAGCTTTATTTTGAACACACATGAATTTTAGAAAATTGCGGGGGATATAATATGGGTGATAAACTAAACTGCAGTGGACTTTTCAAAGAAAAATAAAATAAGGTCTGAGCTTAGTATAAAATGTTGGCATGGGAATGGATCCCATGAAAATTTAGCAGTTTCATCCAAAGGGCTTTCATAAAAAGGAAACTACTTATAAGATTTAAATCATTTTATGTTCCTACGATAACACTACAATTCAAAGAGCCCTGAAGTATCCCCATTAGCAGACATTAGCAGCTCAAGAAGCCTCTAACTTGGCTAATCTATTTGTGTTAGGTTTTTTCTATATGATCCCAACAATAGAGAGAGCCGAGTTTATCTTCAATACTTTTCTCCGTCTCAGTGTATAGGGTGTGCACGTAATTTTAGGTTATCGATTTGACTAGCCAAATATGTGTTATATTTCACCAAAAGTATATCATTGGATTCTCAAGAGGATGTAGTTTCTAAACATATATTTTTCATCACATATAACACATATTTATCTAGTTAAATTGTCAACCTAGAACTACGCGCATGCCCTATACACTTAAGACGGAGGGAGTAGTTAAGTTCTTTGTGACGGAACCAATCCATCTAGCGAGTGATAGGCTTAGCACAGGTGTTCACATTTTTTCTGGATTTATTCCATATTTTTCGACAACTTTCCTTCAGTTGAGAGATGTCGTTACATCAACTATGAGGTGTGTGTGGTTACTACTTGAACGACGTCACACTAACTCGAAACCACTTTTGTTTTGGGTCAAGTGTTGAGTGATACCAGCATTTATTTTAGACTTAAAGCTGCAAATATAGAAGTATAGCAATCCAGGACCAAACTACCAGCCGATTTTCGAATGTAAAATTTTGCCCAACATATCACTCAAATATATTTTTTCTCGATAGCTGAGGGACAAACGGTCACTTGCCACTCCACTTGGGACAGAGCATCGGGTCTTCGCCATTTTCCCCCTTTCCCAATCCCCCCGACCATGTCTTCGGCGACGCAGCAGCAGCCGCCACCGGCGGCGCCGCCGTACCGGCCATACCGGCAGGTGCGCGCGGCGACCCCGCACGCCCGCGCCATCTCCTGCGTGCGCTTCTCCCCCTGCGGGCGCCTCCTAGCGACGGCCTCCCTCGACGGCACGGTCGCCCTCCTCTCCCCGTCCTCGCTCGCCGTCATCGCCAACCTGCGCGGCCACACGCAGGGCGTCTCCGACCTGTCCTGGAGCACGGACTCGAATTACCTCTGCTCCGCGTCCGACGACCGCACCCTCCGCATCTGGGACATCCGCTCCATCCTCCCCGGCCCCAAGCCCGCCGACCCCAACGCCGATCGCTGCATCCGCGTGCTCAAGGGCCACACCAACTTCGTCTTCAGTGCCAACTTCAATCCGCAGACCAGCTCCCAGGTCGCCTCGGGGGGATTCGACTGCACCGTGCGCATCTGGGACGTCAGCAGCGGCCGCTGCATCCGCGCCATCGACGCGCACTCTGAGCCCGTCACCTCCGTCCACTTCATCCGGGACGGGTCGATCATTGTGTCGGGGAGCCATGATGGGAGCTGCAAGATTTGGGATGCGGGAACTGGCTCTTGTCTCAAGACAGTCATTGACGACAAGAAGCCAGCGGTTTCCTGCTCAATGTTCTCACCAAATGGCAAGTTCATCCTCGTCGCTACGCTCGATGACTCACTGGTATGACCAATTGACTGCTATTTCATACCCCCTCCGTCCCAAAATAAGTGTCTCAGCTCTAACCATCACGCTGTTGAGGATCATGTGTAAGCCTCTTAGGCCTTAGGTTAGTGTTGAGCGCAAACCACTTTCAGTTTGTTGGATGGTGTACAAATCACACAATTTCAGCTCATCGCGCAGCACTAGTTCAGACAATATTCATTGTTCTTTGATGTCAAGGTCACTTCGATATATTTTGATCTTGGTACAGTGATTGCAGGCTTTAGCTAGGTTCTAGTCCAATTTTCGGTTGCAACTTACCTCGACTTGACAGTGAATGAAAGCCCTGCTCAGTTCTTAAAATTCAGTTCAAGGGTCCACCCACATGTTTTTTTTTTCTCGAATAGGTCCACCCACATGTTGACAAGGATATTGTATTTGAGACTGTGGGTTTGAAGTCATATTCCCTTCAAAATTATATGCACAATTATCAGAACCGCTCACCTGATATGGAATTCAAATGAAAAATATAGTGTCACACTTGGCAGTGGATGAAATTATAAAACTCCATCTCAATTCAAACTTTGATCTCTGAAGTTCAAAATAACAGCGCTCATTGCACATTTAGGCTCTTCGGCCAAGTGGTGCTCGTCCATTTAACTGTCACTGAAGGTGATTTTAGCACGTTTGGTTCTCACATAGTTGCTACTTTTGCATCAACAGAATTATGGTTTACCAAAATATCAAGTTTCCATTCTTTTGGGGCATTGTGGTAAGCCCATGTTTTCAACTTACATGTCTGAATAGAATTGAGGAGCTGGGGCTCTATATGTTTCAAGTTACATGAGTTTATTTATACTTATCTACTAACTTCATGCCAAGCCCCATGTTCTTGTTATGTTTGCAATCTCCATATTGTGATGAGCCTGCACACTGTCAGCAACTTCTCATTCATCTTTGTCATGCCACAAGGATGATTTGGCTGTTGCAAATTTCAATAGGCATGTCATATGTTCATGCTGTAAGAATCTTTTCCCCGTCTCCTACAACATGACTTGGTGTGAACTCCACCCAATCTGCACGACTTTATTTCCAAGCTTTGTTGTCTCTTCTTTATAACTTCTTGTCCACTTCTTCGCAGACTTACTGTTACCATTGGTCTCCACCTTCTTCCAATTTTTTTTGAACTGAACCTTCTTCCAAATTCAAAGTGTTACACATCATTACATACAATTTCTTATCAATGCTGTAAGCCCTACAGTTCAACTGGCACACCTGATGTTTGAGAATGTTAAACTTTTGTATAGATACATCCTGGAAGGTGTATCAATAACATAGAAGAGGTGGGTTAAGAGGACAATACAACACCGATAAAGGTTTGGCAGCATTGCTAACCCTAGGTTAGCTACAATCCTGAACAACTACATCATCTTCTACCCCTGCCGGTGCCTCAATCTGGCAGCCATAAGCATCCCCAC
Source organism: Triticum urartu (assembly GCF_056163025.1). Taxonomy (NCBI): domain Eukaryota; kingdom Viridiplantae; phylum Streptophyta; class Magnoliopsida; order Poales; family Poaceae; genus Triticum; species Triticum urartu. Next base: position 172,615,350 of record NC_141874.1, on the reverse strand, counting down.
AGAGCAATCCAGCTTTGCTCCATTGAGCTCCTTCCAAGCGAGTTGAGTGCACCCGGGCCCTCATGGAAGATTGGCGGCCATTGAACACCACATCGTTTCGATGGAGCCAAATCATCCGGAAGGTGAGGATAATTTTCTTTTGAGGGACAGAAGGTGAGGATAATGGTCGTGCATAGGTTCCGCAATCCAATGATGTCAGCCTTGTGTTCTGGGATCCACTTGGGTCTCCGGCTATTGAGCATCAAAGTCCACACCTCGTATGCCACCACACAGTCGAGCATCAAATGGGTGATTGCTACATTTCTCAAGGGTGCCTCTCATGCCTCTGGCTATTACATTTTACCATAAAGATTGCCAGTTTTCTATGACTGTTTTTAAAATCTCAGGATGCGCCATGACTTGCAACTAAACATTGTTGCAAATTGCTTCTCAAAACTATTATTTGCATTTTTTCTTTTCTTTAAATGGAAACAATATGCTAGCAATCACCATTGTTTAAACGTTGTTGGGCCTATCTTTTCGAAACTCCATGTTTACTAGAAATGTGCTTACTAAGTGCCTCCCACCTTCTTTGCAGAAACTATGCAACTATGCTACTGGCAAGTTCTTGAAGGTATATAGTGGGCATGTGAACAGAGTATACTGCATCCAGTCTGCGTTTTCTGTCACGAACGGGAAGTACATTGTTAGTGGGTCGGAAGATAAATGCGTATACATATGGGACCTCCAAGGGAAAAACATTCTTCAGAAAATGGAAGGCCATACCGACGCTGTCATCTCGGTGTCATGTCATCCAACAGAGAACAAAATTGCTTCTGGCAGCCTTGATAATGACAAGACTGTGAGACTCTGGGTCCAAGATGGCTGATGAGAACATGCAGAGGAGAGGATAGGTAGACCTGTGTGTACTCTATGTAGAACGAACCTATGCAGCAGCAAGTGGCATCTCAAAGAGAAACTTGCTGCTGTGTTCCATGGGCCGCTCCTGGTTGTATGTCAACCTGGAGGTTTTACTTAATTTGGGCTTGCACTGCTTTGTTTTAATACGAGTTGTTCCTCTTCGAGGTTCCAAGTCTCAACGGATGAGTTGGTCTCCCAATGTTGAGATGTGTTTATTTGGTGCCCGACGGTGCTGTAAGGTACCAGATTTGGACCTCAGCGCGATCGGCAGTTAATAAAAGCATTGCAATGCTGGCAGTGTGTAGGGTTAATGGACATATATCAGTATGGTTACTGCACATCATATGTAGATGGATACTGATGTTCTGTTGATTATTAGGTGTCAATCTGCAGAGCTGGGATAATGGCCTCACTTGAGCTTGCGATATGGCTTCATGGCTGTGAACCTAGCGTGAGCTTAGCTTGACCAAACTTGCTTAGCTCAACGTGTGACGGCCATATATAGATCAAACATGGCTTGGCAACACATGGATGGTACTCCCTCCCTCCATTTCTTTTTAGTTTGCATATAATATTTGATCAAAGTCAAACTTTGTAAAGTTTGACTAGCTTTGTAGGAAAATATATCAACATTCACACTATGAAATCATATTATTAGATGCATGATGAAATTAATTTTCATAACATATAAGTTTTGTATTGTAGATGTTGATAGTTTTTTCTATATACACACTATCTTACATGCATAATGAAATTAATTTTCCATATTTTTTCTATATTTTTTTCTAGATGCATGATGCTTTACAAAGTTTGACTTTGACAAATCTATATGCAAACTAAAAAAAAGAGGGAGTAAGTGAAAGGGAAAAGATTAGGGTCAACTGGCCGATCACGCGTACGCTTTTGCCGCATGTATAGCCGTCAGATACCAATTTCACGACAACAGATAAAAAAGTTCTGCAACGTCATCTGTGTAATAACACCTATGTGTTGGCAAAAAGTTAAAGATAAAAAAAATCTGCAACATCATCTATGTCTCAAAAGCACTTCCGACACTTATGTTTCAAAAGAGTTTAGAAAAAAAAAACTCTGCAACAAAACCTCTATTGCAAATATTTCTGCAACATGAGGTCTATTGCAAAGGGTAAAGATGCGGATGGCCCTCGATCAAACGGATGCGGATGCGGAAGATCCGCCGACTGACACGTAGCGTCGCCCTGAGTGAAATCTATCGATTTTGAAAAAATGTTCAATGTTTCGGCAAAGTCAATGTTTGCAATCGACAATGAACTAGCAATTCCGGTATAGTAAGCAGCATTAATCAACTGAGCATCGACCATAGAGTAGCAATTCCGGTATAGTTAAGCAGCATCGTAAGCAACTGAGCATCAACTGTAGAGTAGCAATTCTAGTATAAGACTATAACTAAGAAGCGTCATAGGGAATTCACCCATATTATACTGATGTTCATAGCCGGCGACGGCCACCGCGACGCAGGCGCAGTGCCGGGCGTTAAACGGCGACGTCGCCGCTTTACCCTGACGATCTTTCGGCCGCAGACGTAGCGAGACACATAGTCTTTAATTACACTGCGTTGCCCGGCATCATCAATCCTGCCGCCTTGAATACGGCCATACCCGTATCGGAGACGGTAGCCCTGATCGATTCTTGACGGCTCATACTTGCTGCCGTAATCCATGCACGAGTAGACGGTGTCGGCACTGACGTAAGGGAACGGCCCCGCATGCACCAACAGCGCGAGCCCTCTTTTTTGCCCTCGCCGAGACTGTATGAGATTATGATTGCACGATGTATTGCTCTCGTGCATAGGCACGTATATATGATGTATAAGATGGAGCCTCTACTTCAATCTATACAATAAATTAGAGAGGTGGACCTAGTCAATATACATGCACAAATAACATACTTAACACCCCTCGCAGTTGAAGCGACACCGCGGCTGACGCAAAGACTGGATCGGAACTCCTCAAATGACGCCGTAGGCAAGCCCTTGGTCATGATATCAGCAAATTATTGGGAAGTAGGGACGTGTAAAACACGAATATGGTCAAGGGTCACCTGTTCCTGAACAAAATGAATATCCAACTCAATATGCTTGGTCCGTCGATGATGCACCGGGTTAGCGGAGAGGTAGACCGCCGAGACGTTGTCGCAGTAGACCACCGTGGCACGGTCAACGGGACAAGAGAGCTGTAACGCCCTCGATGCGGCTATAACTCCTACGTGTCAAAGCACGACTTAGAGGCATAACCGCATTGAAAGCAATGTCGCAAGTAAGGTAATCTTCACAACAACCCATGTAAATATATAAAAAGGGAAAGGATACATAGTTGGCTTACACTCGTCACGTCACCCAAATACATGAATAACATTACAATCATCCAATACACTCATGGTCCGACTACGGTACCAAAATAAAAGATCAACCCCAACATGTGACATGGTCCCCGATCGCCCTAACTGGGCACCACTACTGATCATCTGGGAAAGACACATAGTAACGGTGAGAGTCTTCGTCGAGCTCCCACTTGAGCTCAAGCGCATCATCTGGAACGGTATCATCGGTCCCTGCATCTGGTTTGGAAGTAAATTGTGAGTCACGGGGACTCAACAATCTCGCACCCTCGCGATCAAGACTATTTAAGCTTATAGGGAAGGCAAGGTAATATGTGGAGCTGCAGCAAGCGACTAGCATATATGGTGACTATCCTGTTCGCAAAAGAGAGCGAGAAGAGAAGGCAAAGTACGAACGAAGAACTATGATCAAGAAGTGATCCTAGAACAACCTACGTCAAGCATTACTCCAACACCGTGTTCACTTTCCGGACTCCGCCGAGAAGAGACCATTACGGTTACACACGCGGTTGATTCATTTTAATTAAATTAAGTTTCATGTTATCTACAACTGGATATTAACAAATTCCCATCTGCCCATAACCACGGGCACAGCTTTCAAAAGTTCAAATCCCTGCAGGGGAGTCCCAACTTAGCCCATCACAAGCTCTCACGGTCAACGAAGGATATTGCTTCTTCCGAGACATTCCGATCAGACTCGGCATCCCGGTTTTACAAGACATCCTCGACAATGGTAAAATAAGTCCAGCAACACCGCCCGAATGTGCCGACAAATCCCGATAGGAGCTGCACATATCTCGTTCTCAGGGCACACTCAGATTGTTCAAACTTCCGGTAGGCCAGCCCAGAGTTGCCCCTGGTGGCCACCGGCGACCGACGAGGTGGACCAACACTCAGAGGAGCACTGGCCCGGGGGGGGGGGTTAAATAAAGATGACCCTTGGGCTCCGGAAACCCAAGGAAAAAAGAGACTAGGTGGCAAATGGTAAAACCAAGGTTGGGCATTGCTGAAGGAGTTTTATTCAAGGCGAACTGTCAAGGGGTTCCCATTATAACCCAACCGCGTAAGGAACGCAAAATCCGGAAACATAACACCGATATGACGGAAACTAGGGCGGCAAGAGTGGAACAAAACACTAGGCAAAAGGCCGAGCCTTCCACCCTTTACCAAGTATATAGGTGCATTAAGATAACAAGATAATATAGTGATATCGCAACAATAAACAATGTTTCAACAAGGAACGATCTTCAATCTTCACCTGCAACTAGCAACGCTAAAAGAGGGGCTGAGCAAAGCGGTAACATAGCCAATCAACGATTTGCTAGGACATGGTGGGTTAGAGGTTTGACATGGCAATTTGGGAGGCATAATAAGCAAGTGGTAGGCATCGTAGCATAGGCATAGCAACAGAGCGAGCATCTAGCAAGCAAAGATAGAAGTGATTTCGAGGGTATGATCATCTTGCCTGCAAAGTTGTCAGAGTTGACTTGATCCTCGTAAGCAAACTCAACGGGCTCCTCGTAAGCAAACTCATCTCCCGGCTCTAACCAAACAAGACAAACAAGCAAAAGGAACACAATCAACCACGTGCAATGCTCAAACAACATGATGCGAACATGGTATGCTATGCGGGATGCGAGAAGTGATGCATATGCAAGATTTGACAAGGAATGATTGAACCTGGCCTCAACTTGGAAATCCAAGAGTGCCACCGGAAAGGTGAGGTGATTTCGGTTGAAATCGATATAAAGATCACCGGAATCGGATGCACGGTTTGGAAATGACAAGCAAAACAAATATGGCACCGGTCTGCGATAATCAGCAAGTAGCCATCTAAATGTATCAAGATAAATATGCTACAACACTCAAACATGACAACAAAATACATGGCAGGAATCCACTCATGATGCTTAACAAAAGATAAACACTGAGCTACGACCAATTCATCCATTAACAGGTTCAAACAAGCATGGCAAAAATACAAATGATAAACAGGTTTCAGACTTAGTGAAATTAACACAAGTCTGGAATTTAACATCAGGTAGCACACTTTAGAGCATGAACACTACATGCTACAGGAACTTAACATGGCAAAGTAAGGCATGGCATGAAGCTACTCAAGGCACTTAACAAAAGTCCCTTAGTGACCTTGAGCCAAAAGGGATCAGAAAATACAATTGCAAGCATGTGAACATGGCAAAAACATAAACAGATCTCAGACTTAGTGAAAAACTGAAGCATGCAAAACAGTTAACGAGTAGGCATGTTTACGAGCTCGATGCACTCACTACAGAACATGGCATTACAAACTAAGCATACACCCATCAAGAATACATAACATAGAAGCTAGACATGGCAAGAACAACAACATAGCATGCACGGATCAATAACAACATCCTCGGAAAAATCGCTAACAAGTCAACAATCTGCCAGGAATCACGAAATAGCAAAAGTAGAGCTCGATTGACTCAAGCTAGGGTGCTCCATAAATGCACACAAAGACATGGATGGCTAGAGCACCACAATGTTAACAAAACATACTTACTGATCATCCTCAAAAGAGGCACGGATCACTAGGAAACAACATGAACATATGGCATAACGACAAAAACAGATCAAGGACTTAGAGAAATTCTAAGTCCCTGAAATCAGCATTACCGAATACGCTACTTTGCAAGCTTGTGCTAGTCACCACACATATCACAAAAATACATGGTAAGCACCTCTATAAAGATGGCATGGCATATAACAAAACTCATGTAGAGCTCAGGAGCATATCATGCACACATTAATCATGGCAAAAATGACAAATATCTATTTGATGAAACAGATCTGACAATTTAACGACATAACCCTCTTCCAACAGTATTCAGACATCAAGATGAGCTCAAATGAAAATGATGCAATGAGATTAAATGATGTACTCTCTGAGACGAACATTTTGATATGCTACACGCGCAAATCGGAGCCACGGTTGCGGAGATACGATGCGATGAAATATGCATAAAAACTAGGGTTGGGGCAAAAAGTCAACCGAGGTTATGGTTCCAGATCTGGATCCGAACCGGGCACTGTAGCGGCGCGGAAAAACGATGATCGCAGGAGTTGGAGTCCGAGGTCGTCGGACTTGGAGACGCTCGCCGGCGCGAGGGGCGGCGCGGGCGGCGCGGCGGCGGTGGTGGTGCGGCGAAGAGGTGGCGGTGGTGCGGCGGCCGGAGTGGCCTGCGACGTCGATGGCGGGCGGCAGCGCCGGGCAGAGGCTTGCCGGCGCGGGTGGCGGCGCGCCACGTGGCGGCCTGTGGTTGGCGGCGGCGGGGATGTCCGGCGCGGCCCGGACGTTGTCCGGCGCGCAGAGAGGTGGGGAGCTAGGTTAGGGTAGGAAGAGACCTGGGAATTTCGGAAGGGGATCTAGTTTTATAGTAGGAGGAGCTAGGAGGCTCCAAATTGAGCACGGTTTTTGGCCACGCGATCGTGATCGAACGCTCTAGGTGATGGAAGGGTCTTTGGTGGGTTTTGGGCCAAATTGGAAAGGTGTTGGGCTGCAATACAAACGAGGCCTTTTCAGTCCCTCGGTTAACCGTTGGAGTATCAAACGAAGTCCAAATGACACGAAACTTGACAGGCGGTCTACCGGTAGTAAACCAAGGCCGCATGACAAGTCTCGGTCCAATCCGGAAATGTTTAACCCCCACACATGAAAAGAGATAGAAAGGAGCACCGGAGGAGATAGGAGCGCCGGAATGCAAAACGGACAACGGGGAAATGCTCGAATGCATGAGACGAACACGTATGCAAATGCAATGCACATGATGACATGATATGAGATGCATGACAAAGGCAACTACACATGGAGACAAAAACCCGAACCTGAAGAAATAAAGTAACTTAGCGCCGGAAAACGACAAGAGTTGGGATACATATAAGGTAAATTACATCCGGGGTGTTACAACACTCCACCACTACGAAAGGATCTCGTCCCGAGATCTAGGACTGGAAAAATGCCGGGTACTCAGAACGGAGGTGATCCTCGCGTTCCCAGGTGGCTTCACGGTCGGAATGGTGTGACCACTTGACTTTGAGGAATTTGATTGACTTATTGCGAGTCTTGTGCTCAGTTTCTTCAAGAATAGCAACTGGGTGCTCACGATAAGAGAGGTCTTCTTGGAGATCAATGTCTTCGAAGTTGACGGTGCGGTCAGGGGTCTTGAAGCACTTGCGGAGCTGAGAGACATGGAACACGTCGTGCACATTTGCAAAGTTGGGAGGAAGCTCGAGTTGATAGGCGAGATCGCCTCTCTTGCTGACGATCTTGAAAGGACCCACGTATCTAGGGGCAAGCTTCCCTTTGATACCGAAGCGACGAGTACCTTTCATTGGAGAGACGCGAAGGTAAACATGGTCTCCGATCTCGAAAGCCAAATCACGATGCTTACTATCATAGTAGCTCTTCTGGCGATTGCGCTGCTTTGAGGTTATCACGAATGACTTTCACATTTCCTCTGCCTCTGTGATCAAGTCATTACCAAGAAGTTGACGTTCACCGGTCTCTGACCAGTTAAGAGGAGTACGTCACTTCCTGCCATAGAGAATTTCAAATGGGGCCTTGCCCGAACTTGCTTGAAAACTGTTGTTATAGGAAAACTCGGCATATGGGAGACAATCTTCCCACTTCATACCGAAGGAGATAATGCAAGCCCTAAGCATATCTTCGAGAATCTGATTGACACGCTTGATTTGACCGCTAGTTTGAGGATGAAAAGCTGTGCTGAAACGGATGTTGGTGCCCATGGCCTTCTGAAAAGAATTCCAAAACTTGGAGATAAAGATGCTGCCACGGTCTGAAGAGATCAACTGCGGAATGCCGTGCAGAGAGACAATATGAGAGGTATACAGCTCTGCCAATTGAGCTGCAGTGATAGACTCTTTTATAGGCAGAAAGTGAGCCACTTTAGTGAGTTTGTCGATGACAACGAATATAGCATAATTGCCACGCTTGGACTTTGGAAACCCAGTCACGAAGTCCATCTCAATGTGGTCAAACTTCCATTCTGGAATGGCAAGAGGTTGGAGGAGACCAGCTGGTCGTTGGTCTTCTGCCTTCACTCTTCTGCAGACATCACATTCATTCACGAACTGAGCAATCTCGCGCTTCATTCGAGTCCACCAATAAGCCTGCTTGAGGTCCTGGTACATCTTCGTACTCCCAGGGTGGATGGAGAGGAGTGAATTGTGATCCTCGTTCATAATGACTTTACGAAGGTCACTTTTAGGCACAACAATGCGATCCTCGAAGAAGAGAGTATCCTTGTCATCAAGGCGATAGCACTTGTACTTGGATTGACTCTTGGCAATCCCAATCTTCACCTTCTTCACCATAGCATCAAGAAGTTGAGCCTCGCGAATCTGATCTTCCAAAGTAGGAGAGACTTGAATCCAAGCTCAATCTTCACAAAGCTCGGGTTGGTAAGGCTTGATAATCGGACTGTTGCAGTAAGCCTTCCTGCTCAAAGCGTCAGCAATCACATTGGCCTTGCCTGGAGTATATTCGATGCTCGGATTATACTCTTGAATCATCTCGACCCAACGAGTCTGCCTGAGGTTGAGATTAGGCTGAGCGAAGATGTACTTGAGACTCTTGTGGTCAGTGAAGATGTCCACTTTTCTTCCCAATAAGAGATGTCTCCAAGTCAAAAGAGCATGCATAACTGCCGCCAACTCGAGGTCATGAGTGGGGTAGTTCTTCTCGTTGGGCTTCAACTGGCGAGAAGTATAAGCCACAACTTTCTTCTCTTGCATCAACACTGCACCAAGACCTTGAAGAGAGGCATCGCAGAAGACCTCGGACGGTTTGGATTCATCAGGAAGAGTCGGAACTGGAGCAGTAACTAATTTCTCTTTCAGGGTGTTGAAAGCGATGTCACACTCAGGAGACCAAACGTACTTGATGTGTTTCTGGAGAAGGTTGGAAAGCGGCTTCGTGATCTTTGAAAAGTTCTCAACGAACCTTCGACAGTAGCTTGCGAGACCAAGGAAGCTGCGGAGTTGCTTCACGTTCTGAGGTGGTTCCCAATTCACAATTGCAGACACCTTCTCAGGATTCACCGCTATGCCCTTGGCAGAGATAATATGCCCAAGATAGAGAACCTCATCGAGCCAAAACTCGCACTTTGAGAACTTGGCGTAGAACTGATGTTCTCTAAGCTTATCGAGCACCAAACGCAAGTGCTTGGCATGATCTTCCTTGTTCTTCGAAAAGACCAGAATGTCATCGAGGTAGACCAAGACGAAGTCATTTGTGTAAGGGTTGAAGATGAAGTTCATCATGCGAGAGAAAGTCGGCGGAGCGTTGACGAGGCCAAAAGACACGACAGTGTATTCATATGAACCATAGCTTGTTTTGAACGCCGTCTTGGGGATATCTTGCTCATGGATTCGAATCTGGTGATAGCCCATACGAAGATTGAGCTTGGAGAATACTTGAGCACCTTTGAGTTGTTCAAAAAGCTCGTTGATGTTGGGAAGTGGGTACTTGTTCTTTATAGTCTTCTTGTTCAATGGACGATAGTCAACACAAAGTCGGTCCGTTCCATCCTTCTTCTTCACAAAAAGAACTCCACAACCCCATGGAGAAGAACTAGGTCGGATGAGACCCATTCGCTCTTGAATATCGAGTTGCTTATTCTGCTCCTTCAACTCTTCAGGTCCAAGCTTGTAAGGACGTTTGCAAACAGGTTCCGTGCCAGGCTCAAGATCGATGACGAATTCAACTGGCCGGTGCGGAGGCATTCCTGGAAGCTCTTCTGGAAAGACGTCTTGATATTCGCAAACGACTGGAATTTGAGAGATGGCATCCAGTTCACCCTTCTCATTGAGAGAAAATAGACGAATGGTATCATCACGAGCGGCAAAGACAATTACATCCTCAGACGAATGAGTCAATTGAATCTGCCTGGCTGCACAATCAAGCTGAGCCTTGTGCTTAGAAAGCCAGTTCATTCCAAAAATAAGATCAATATCCGAGTTACCAAGGACCATTGGAGAAGCCAGAAACTTGAAATCACCCAGCATGATAGAAATATCCGGAATCTCGTAGTTTGCGAGCAAACATTTACCCGGTGAGACAACTGCTAACGGTTTATGCAAAACTTGAGAAGACAACTCATGCTTAGATGCAAAAGGTCTCGAGATGAAACAATGCGATGCACCAGTGTCAAAAAGTACTTTTGCAGGAACATCGTTAACAGGAAGGTTACCCATGATGACATTGACGAGTCCTCTGCCTGAGCTGCATTCATCAAGTTGACCTTGGTGTGCTTGGGGTTATGCTTGACCACAGCTGTACTTGCCGATCTCACAGGAGGAGGAGGAGGGAGACGCCTCTGATTGAAGCATTTGTTGGCTTAGTGACCTTTCTGTTGGCACTTGTTGCACGTGACCTCTGAAAGCGGACGATGATACGGAGCACTTGATCATGGAGCTTGAGACGAAGTCTTGTTCTGAAAGCCAGGGTTGGGTGGGTGGGACGATCCACTGCCACCTTTGCTCTTCTGTTGATAAGGCTGACGGAACGGAGGAGGAGGAAGCCAATACTTCTGCTGCTTAGTCACTTGAGTTGAGGAAGAAGGAGTAGCATCTCTGACTCGCTTCTTGGAAGCATCGCACTTCAGTTGAGCAGTCTCTTGCTTCAATGCTATGTTGTAAAACTCATCGTACCTCTTGGGCTCAAAGAGAACGAGAGCTAGCTGGATTTCTTCTCTGAGACCACCCCTGAACTGGTATATCATGCTCTTCTCGTCAGGGACGTCCTGCTTAGCAAAACGGGCGAGCTTCTGAAACATCTTGTTGTACTCGTAGACAGACATAGAGCCTTGCTTCAGGTTGCGGAATTCCTCACGCTTGCTTTCAACCACGCTTTGAGGAATATGATGAGCTTTGAAGTCTTGACGGAATTCATCCCAGGTAATCACACGGCCTCCTCTGGAATCTTTGTACTGCTGAAACCATTCTGCAGCTTGGTCTTTGAGTTGGAAGGAAGCGAACTTGACAAAGTCCTCAGGCCTGATGTTACTGCACTCGAAATGCTTGCATATGTCCACGAGCCAATCATCAGCGTCTGTTGCCTCAACACAATTGCTGAAGGTCTTTGGCTGGTTAGCAAGGAACTGGTTGAGTGTAGCAAAGTGATTCTGATTGTTGCCTTGGCCCTGGTTCCCTTGGTTGCGCTCTTGAAGAAGTTGCATGATCAGCTACGTGTTTGCATTGGTAGCGGCCATCCCGGCTTGCCATGCCTTCGGAGGTGGAGGTGGTGGTGGCGGATCAGGATTCGGAGTCGTGCGCGTTGGAGGAGCCATCCTGAAGAGGTTGACATCCATTAGCACATTGACAGAAAAATATTGAAGTTGAATCAAACGGGTTGAAATTGCAACATATAGACTTCACATCCGAACAAAATGAACGAATGCATTCCAATAGCAATGGTCACATATCCATAAATTGAGAAGCCACTTAGAATTTATGTAGAAGAATAAAACCAACAAGGTACGGAACAAGAACGAATACTCGGTAAGGATCACCCAATCTCAAACCAAATATCTGTGGAAGAAGAACTAGAGCTACAAGAATTCCCACCTATGAAACTCCCGAACCTTTCCGGTTATGCAATCAGGTGTTGGGGATACAGGGGAAGCATAATATCTCACCCAAATCTAGCAAATCCTACATCCAGCTGTATCCATCCTTCAACACATAACCGACAAAAACTTCGGAAATCATCTACCTCAACTTTCGAAAAGCATCCGTTATACAAGTTATGGCAATACTCCCGAACTCCCGCCCCAGTACTGGGTGGCGTCGAGGTTATCTCACCAACAATTGCATAAAAGAGATTTTCGATGTCGGCAAAACTAAACTCAGGTATACCAGAACTGCAACGATAAAATTGTGACGATAACACCTCGGAGCTCAACTCCCCGGGACACTGCCACAACCCCTAAATGACAGGAGGCACCAAGAACAATGTTCTCGTCACAAATCGATCGGAACGATTCCAAGATACCCGCGTGATCCTAAATTTTTTTTAGTGAAATTTGAGAAGAGAAGAGTCAAAACTCTACGTCAGGATGCCTTACCAGAGAGATGAAGGGACTGGGAGTAAAAAGAAGTCCTAACTCTCCGATATATATACTCCTAAATGACTCAAAACATTTTTCTAGACTCAACAACGCCAGCTATTCGATCAAGCAGGGGGGCTCCTAAGGTCGGGGAAGGCTCTGATTACCAACTTCTAACGCCCTCGATGCGGCTATAACTCCTACGTGTCGAAGCACAACTTAGAGGCATAACCGCATTGAAAGCAATGTCGCAAGTAAGGTAATCTTCACAACAACCCATGTAAATATATAAAAAGGGAAAGGATACATAGTTGTCTTACACTCGCCACGTCACCCAAATACATGAATAACATTACAATCATCCAATACACTCATGGTCCGACTACGGTACCAAAATAAAAGATCAACCCCAACTGCAACATGGTCCCCGATCGCCCCAACTGGGCACCACTACTGATCATCTGGGAAAGACACATAGTAACGGTGAGAGTCTTCGTCGAGCTCCCACTTGAGCTCAAGCGCATCATCTGGAACGGTATCATCGGTCCCTGCATCTGGTTTGGAAGTAAACTGTGAGTCACGGGGACTCAGCAATCTCGCACCCTCGCGATCAAGACTATTTAAGCTTATAGGGAAGGCAAGGTAATATGTGGAGCTGCAGCAAGCGACTAGCATATATGGTGGCTATCCTGTTCGCAAAAGAGACCGAGAAGAGAAGGCAAAGCATGAACGAAGAACTATGATCAAGAAGTGATCCTAGAACAACCTACTCAAGCATTACTCCAACACCGTGTTCACTTCCCGGACTCCGCCGAGAAGAGACCATCACGGTTACACACGCGGTTGATTCATTTTAATTAAATTAAGTTTCATGTTATCTACAACCGGACATTAACAAATTTCCATCTGCCCATAACCGCGGGCACGGCTTTCAAAAGTTCAAATCCCTGCAGGGGAGTCCCAACTTAGCCCATCACAAGCTCTCACGGTCAACGAAGGATATTCCTTCTCCCGAGACATTCCGATTAGACTCGGCATCCCGGTTTTACAAGACATCCTCGACAATGGTAAAACAAGTCCAGCAACACAGCCCGAATGTGCCGACAAATCCCGATAGGAGCTGCACATATCTCGTTCTCAGGGCACACTCAGATTGTCCAAACTTCCAATAGGCCAACCCAGAGTTGCCCCTGGTGGCCACCGGCGGCTGACGAGGTGGACCAACACTCAGAGGAGCACTGGCCCGGGGGGGGGGGTTTAAATAAAGATGACCCTTGGGCTCCGGAAACCCAAGGGAAAAAGAGGCTAGGTGGCAAATGGTAAAACCAAGGTTGGGGATTGCTGGAGGAGTTTTATTCAAGGCGAACTGTCAAGGGGTTCCTGAGGGAGTCCTGGATTAGGGGGTGTTCGGATAGCCGGACTATACCTTCAGCCGGACTCCTGGACTATGAAGATACAAGATTGAAGACTCTGTCCCGTGTCCGGAAGGGACTTTCCTTAGCATGGAAGGCAAGCTTGGCGATACGGATATGAAGATCTCCTACCATTGTAACCGACTTTGTGTAACCCTAACCCTCTCCAGTGTCTATATAAACCGGAGGGTTTAATCCGTAGGACAACGTACACATCAACAACCATACCATAGGCTAGCTTCTAGGGTTTAGCCTCCTCGATCTCGTGGTAGATCTACTCTTGTACTACCCATATCATTAATATTAATCAAGCAGGACGTAGGGTTTTACCTCCACCGAGAGGGCCTGAACCTGGGTAAAACTTCGTGTCCCTTGTCTCCTGTTACCATCCGGCCTAGACGCACAGTTCGGGACCCCCTACCCGAGATCCACCGGTTTTGACACCGACATTGGTGCTTTCATTGAGAGTTCCTCTGTGTCGCCGCCGTCAGGCTCGATGGCTCCTACGATCATTGATAGCGATGTAGTCCAGGGTGAGACCTTCCTCCCCGAACAGATCTTTGTCTTCGGTGGCTTCGCACTGTGGGCCAATTCGCTTGGCCGTCTGGAGCAGATCGAAAGCTACGCCCCTGGCCGTCAGGTCAGATTTGGAAGTTTAAACTACACGGCTGACATCCGTGGGGATTTGATCTTCGACGGATTCGAGCCACTGCCGAGCGCGCCGCACTGTCACGACGAGCATGATCTAGCTCTGCCGCCAAACAGTGCCCTGGAGGCCGCACCCGCATCGGCTCCGACCCTTAATTCGGAGCCAACTGCGTCGATCGAGGATGGGCGGCTGGACGCCACCTCAGGGGTTGTGACCCCAACAGCGATTGAGCCAAGCACCAGCCCCGTACTCTACGAGACTCGTGACTCCAAGGAGCCGGGCTCCTCTCCGGACTCCGAACCCTCCGCGCCCCGGCTGATCGAATCCGATTGGGCGCCGATCATAGAGTTCACTGCCGCGGACATCTTTCAGCACTCGCCTTTCGGCGATATCCTAAAGTCACTGAAGTCTCTCTCTTTATCAGGAGAGCCCTGGCCGGACTACGTTCAGCAAGGTTGGGGTACGGACGATGAAGAAATTCAAAGCCCACCCACCACCCACTTTGTAGCCACTGTCAATGACTTAACCGACATGCTCGACTTCGACTCTGAAGATATCGACGGTATGGACGCCGATGAAGGAGATGATGAACCAGCGCCTACCAGGCCCTGGAAAGCCACCTCATCATATGACATATACATGGTGGACACCCCAAAAAAGGGAGATGGCGATGGAACAACGGAGGATGACCCCTCCAAGAAACAGCCTAAGCGCCGGCATCAGCGGCGCCGCTCAAAATCCCGCCAAAACAAACAAGGTGATTCCAGCACGGGAGATAATAATACTTCGGAAAGCGCCGAAGAAAACCCCCTCCAGCAAGATTTAGCATAGGAGGATGGAGAAACCAGCCCTCATGAGAGAGCGGCAGACAGAGAGGTCGAGGACGATAATTATATGCCTCCCTCCGAAGACGAGGCAAGCCTCGACGACGACGAATTCGTCGTGCCAGAGGATCCCGTCGAGAAAAAGCGTTTTCAACGCAGGCTTATGGCCACGTCAAGAAGCCTCAAGAAAAAATAGCAACAACTTAGAGCTGATCAAGATTTGCTAGTCGACAGATGGACTGAAGTCCTTGCGGCCGAAGAGCATAAACTCGAACGCCCCTCCAAGAGCTACCCAAAGCGCAGGTTGCTACCCTGATTAGAGGAGGAAGCACTTTATGCGGCCGACCGGCCACCTCGTGGTCGCGACAGAGAGGCCTCTCGGCCCTCCACTCAAGCCGCACCCCGTACCAAGGCACGGGAATATGCGCCGGACTTACGAGACATGTTGGAGGACAAGGCAAGGCAAACAAGATCGATCTACGGATCGCGTGGGTGCCCCATAGCTCGAGACGGTAACCGTCACGCCGGCCACAAATTCGGCGGGGCCGAACACAGTAGACAAGGCTCATTGGAGCTACGTCACGATATAGCCCAGTACAGAGGCGCCGCACACCCACTCTGCTTTACAGACGAAATAATGGATCATCAAATCCCCGAGGGTTTCAAACCCGTAAACATCGAATCATATGATGGCACAACAGATCCTGCAGTATGGATCGAGGATTATCTCCTTCATATCCACATGTCCCGCGGCGATGATTTCCACGCCATCAAATACCTCCCACTCAAGCTTAAAGGACCAGCTCGGCATTGGCTTAACAGCTTGCCAACAGGATCAATCAGTTGTTGGGAGGACCTGGAAGCCGCATTCCTCGACAATTTCCAGGGCACTTATGTGCGACCCCCAGACGCCGATGACCTAAGTCACGTAATTCAGCAGCCAAAGGAATCGGCCAGGCAATTTTGGACACGGTTCTTAACAAAGAAAAATCAAATAGTCGACTGTCTGGACGCTGAGGCCCTAGCAGCCTTCAAACACAATATCCGTGACGAGTGGCTGGCCCGGCACCTTGGACAGGAAAAGCCGAAATCTATGGCAGCACTCACGACACTCATGACCCGCTTTTGCATGGGAGAAGACAGCTGGCTTGCTCGTAGCAACAATATGACCAAGAACCCTGGTAATTCGGACACCAGGGATAGAAGTGGCAGGTCGCGTCGCAACAAGCAGAAGCGCTGCATTAACGGCAACAATGCTGAGGATACGACAGTTAATGCCGGATTTAGAGGCTCTAAATCCGGTCAGCGGAAAAAGCCATTCAAAAGGAATCCTAGGGGCCCGTCCAGTTTGGATCGAATACTCGACCGCTCGTGCCAGATACATGGCACCCCTGAAAAGCCAGCCAATCACACCAACAGGGATTGTTGGGTGTTCAAGCAGGCAGGCAAGTTAAACGCCGAAAATGAAGACAAGGGGCTGCATAGCGATGACGACGAGGAGCCCCGGCCGCCGAACAACAGTGGACAGAAGGGTTTTCCCCCACAAGTACGGACGGTGAACATGATATACGCAACCCACGTCCCCAAAAGGGAGCGGAAGCACGCGTTAAGGGACGTATACGCGGTAGAGCCAGTCGCCCCAAAGTTCAACCCATGGTCCTCCTGCCCGATCACCTTTGATCGAAGGGATCATCCCACTAGCATCCGTCATGGCGAATTCGCCCCATTGGTTCTAGACCCAATTATTGACGGATTTCATCTCACTAGAGTCCTTATGGACGGCGGCAGCAGCCTGAACCTGCTTTACCAGGATACAGTGCGGAAAATGGGCATAGATCCCTCGAGGATTAAGCCTACCAAAACGACCTTTAAAGGCGTAATACCAGGTGTAGAGGCCAACTGTACAGGCTCAGTCACACTTGAAGTGGTCTTCGGATCTCCGGATAATTTCCGAAGCGAGGAGTTAATCTTCGACATAGTCCCGTTCCGCAGTGGTTATCACACACTACTCGGGCGAACCGCATTCGCTAAGTTCAATGTGGTACCGCATTACGCATACCTTAAGCTCAAGATGCCAAGCCCTTGAGGAGTAATTACAGTCAATGGAAACACCGAACGCTCCCTCCGAACGGAGGAGCACACGACGGCCCTTGCAGCGGAAGTACAAAGCAGCCTCTCCAGGCAGTTCTCCAGTCCGGCCACTAAACGACCGGACACCGTCAAGCGCGCCCGGAGTAACCTGCAACAAGACCGCCTGGCATGATCCGAGCAGGCGTAGCAATGCGGCCCCAACCCCAACCCTCGCAAAAAGGCGACGCCAGTACTTCGCGTACATAACTACGCTCTAGAGATACCATGGGCACAGGGGAGGGGCACCATCACGGCACGCCCAAAACACGGCTTAAACCGTACCAGGGGCTGCCGATTTTTTAATTTTCTCTTACTTTCAGGACTCCATCCTTCGGAAGGCCGGTTCGGCAGTTCAATTGCCGCATAAACGATGCAAGAACCAGGGAAGCAGACAAGCCACACCGCATTACGGAACTCCCAGGTGGTCTCTATCACGAGCAGTATACCCGTTCCGCATACTATTCCGCAGCTTGCCCCTGGAGCGAACATGTTAACTAGTCCAACCTTCCACTTATCGCATTACTTGTATCGTTCTGCCTTGATCGCACCCCTTTTTAATAAACAATGCATAGCTTTCGTCTATTTTTGCATTACCTTTTTTCTTTATATATGTTCCTTAACGACATGTTGCACCCGTACACGTTGGTATGGCCAAAATACGCTAGGGGCTTTAGTACCCCTCAATATGGTGTAAGAAGTCCGAACAATTTAACAAGTGCGGCACCCCGAACTTATAGCATTATATGCATCAGCTCCGAATCATGTCTTGGGTCAATAGTTGGGTTTGCCCGGCTCCTATGTTTTGGTGCCTTACGTTCCGCTATATCGGCTAAGGTAGCACTAGGAGAACCACTGTGATTGTGCCCCAGTTGAGCTGGGTCGAGCACCTCAGTGGAGAAAGCTAAAACTGACTGTCATGATGAAGCGAGATCTGGTCGCTGTTCGAGAGGTTTTTTCGAGTCCCTAAAGACTTATGCCACTTAGGGCGAGGAGCCAGCTCTGTCCGGCCAAGGCGTGGATAGCGCCCCGAACTCGGTCTTCCGAATACCAGGGGCTTCGCCGAAATTTAAAATTATAGAATTCTATGGCTAAGTGAGAGTGTTCATGCATTATAGTCCGATTGCCTTGTTCGTTGGGCTGAGCGCCTCCCTCGAAGGACCCAAACATGGGAAAAAGAGCGCTCAAGTTTATCCCCGAACACCCCAGCGCTAGCGGCACGGGGGCAGAAGCCGACGACTCGCCATCTCTCAGAATTGATAAACAGCCACACAGAAGGTAATATTTTAAATTCCAACAGCATTGCTTAGCGCATATAAACAAGTTTTCAGCGCACCGGACAAAACGAGCAAGTTTCACTCAAAAATTACATCCCTAGAACATTCATCCGCCACAAGGCAGGCACCCTTCAGAACATCCTTATAGTAATTCTCGGGCTTGCGATGCTCTTTCCCCGGCGGTGGCCCGTCCTTCAGAAGCTTCTCAGCATCCAGCTTGCCCCAGTGCACCTTAGCACGGGCAAGGGCCCTACGGGCACCCTCAATGCAGACGGAGCGCTTGATGACTTCGAGCCTTGGACAAGCCTCCACCAGCCGCCGCACCAGCCCGAAATAGCTCCCAGGCAGAGCCCCTCCAGGCCACAGCCGAACAATGAGGCCCTTCATGGCCTGTTCGGCCGCCTTGTGGAGCTCGACCAGTTGCTTCAGCTGGTCGCTCAGGGGCATGGGGTGTCCGGCCTCAGCGTACTGAGACCAGAACACCTTCTCCGTCGAGCTGCCCTCCTCGGCTCGATAGAATGCGGCGGCATCGGACACACTCCGGGGAAGATCCGCGAACGCTCCTGGAGAGCTCCGGATTCGGGTAAGTAACAAGTAACTCACGTCTATGTTTTTGCTTTGCATAAAGAATGCCTTACCCGCCGCTATCTTCTTCACCTCATCCAACTCATGGAGGGTCTTCTGGGATTCGGCCTTGGCAGATTTGGCATTTTCAATAGCCACCATGAGCTCGGACGCTTGCGTCTTCGAGTCAAGCTCCAAACTCTCATATTTTTCCATGAGAGCGTGGAGCTCTTGCCGCACCTTGCCAACCTCGGCCTCATACTTCTCCCGCTCGGTGCGCTTCGAGGCCGCCCTCTTCTCGGCCTCGACCAACGCTTGCTTAAGGGTCGCCACTTCAGACGTGGCCCCTAAAATAGCCACGATAATCCTATCATTCTTTGCAATTGCACCTTTTTATACAAATTTAAAAACAAGGTATTTCTTACCTTCATTGTCCTCGAGCTGCTTCTTGGCACGCTCGAGCTCTTGCTCGGACCGCTCGAGGTTCTGCTTTAGCGTGTCCACTTCCGCAGTCAGTGCGGCGGACACAAGCAGGGAAGCCTGCATATGCATATTGACTCATTTTTGTTAGACTCCTGCGAATTCTATTTGATCCTCTATTCGGCTTTTCTTCCCGAACGCCAAACAGAGCATCAAGGGCTACTGTCTATGCGGTACTATTATTTACACATTCTTTACTTACCCCAAAGCCTGTTAAAAGGCTAGTACAAGCTTCAGTCAGTCCGCTCTTGGCGGACTAAACCTTCTGGACCACCGCACTCATAATAGCGCGGTGCTCCTCGTCGATGGAGGCGCCTTGGAGCGCCTCCAACATATTGTCCGGCGCCTCCGGTTGGACGGGGGCCACCGGCACGACGGACTTGCTCCTCTTGGAAGGAGGTCCCCCGCCGGACTCTGGAACCTCTAAAGGTTCTGGAGCGGTGTCCGGCCTAGAGCCGGACTTGGAGCCCCGGGGGGTTTCATCCCCTTTACTCCTGGAGTCTGGGAGGTCGCCTTGCGGCGCCTCCAGGACCACCTCCTCCCGGCTTGGAACCTATTGGGAACAACACTTCGGTGTCGTCCGTAGGGCGGGGGAGGAAGCCGTCGGAAGCGAGTTCACATCCGACGAGTCCAGTGAGCCGCTCGACGACGCGTCGAGCTGGTCTTTGGGTGGGCTGCGTAAACATATTCGACATAAGGGAAAGCTGTGCAATAAACGAATACTACGAATTACTCTGGTATCCGGGTACTTATGATTTTGCCAGGGGCTTGGCCCTGGGCTTCCACTCCTCTCCGCCGCCGTCGGCGTCGGTGGAGCAGTCCGGAGGAAGGGTTTTCCCCTTCTTGGACCCTCCGGCCTCCCCCGAGAGGGCGGCCTTCCTTTTCTTCTCTCCCCCCGCTGGAGGGGGAGAGGTCTCTTCTTCTTCCTCCTCGTCTTCACGGGAGGAATGTGCCTCGGAACCGTCGGATGATGGATCTGACGCCTCCTGGTGCCGGGCACTCTTTCGAGTCCCCGCGGCCTTTTTTGCGGCCTTCTTCTCCAGCACCACATAGGGTGCCGGAAGCAGCAGCTTCGCCAAGAGAGCATCCGCTGGGCCTTCGGGCAAAGGAGCCGGACAGTTGATCTGTCCGGATGTCACCTGCCAATCCTGTCAAAGGTAAGGGAGTTTAGATCCCGCATGGAGTCAAACTATGAAAAACTGATACTCTGTAAAAGGAAAAAATAGCTTACCGCGAGAGCATGACGCTGCGCACAGAATCCGCGATCCTCGGTAGCGGATGCGGGAGCCTCGGCGCCCTTGAAAAGCACCTTCCAGGCATCTTCGTACGTCGTGTCGAAGAGCCTGCTCAGGGTTTGGTGTCGCGCCGAGTCAAACTCCCACAGGTTGAAAGCCCGTTGTTGACACGGGAGGATCAAGCGGATGAGCATAACCTGGACTACATTGACAAGTTTGAGCTTCTTGTCCACCAGGGTTTGGACGCATGTTTGGAGTCCGGTCACCTCTCCCTTCTTACCCCACGACAGGCCCGTCTCCTTCCAGGAGGTGAGCCGCGTTGGGGGTCCGGATCGAAACTCAGGGGGTGCGACCCATTCGGTGTCGCGCGGCTCGGTGATGTAAAACCACCCCGATTGCCACCCCTTCAGGGTCTCCACAAAGGAGCCCTCGAGCCATAGGACGTTGGCCATCTTGCCCACCATGGCGCCTCCGCACTCCACTTGGTTGCCGCGCACCACCTTCGGCTTGACGTTGAAAGTCTTGAGCCATAGGCCGAAATGGGGACGGATGCGGAGGAAGGCCTCGCACACGACGATAAACGCCGAGATGTTGAGGACGAAGTTTGGGGCCAGATCGTGGAAATCCAGGCCGTAGTAGAACATGAGCCCCTGGGCAAATGGGTGGAGAGGGAAGCCCAGTCCGCGGAGGAAATGGGGGAGGAACACCACCCTCTCATGGGGCCTAGGGGTGGGGATGAGCTGCCCCTTTTCGGGGAGCCGGTACGCGATGTCGTTAGACAGGTATCCGGCCTTCCTCAGCTTTTTGATATGTCCCTCCGTGATGGAGGAGACCATCCACTTGCCTCCCGCTCCGGACATGGCTGGAGAAGGTTGAGGTGGGGAGTGCGGACTTGGGTGCTGGAGCTCGAGTGCGCAAGAATGGATAGGCGAAGGAGGAAGAAGGCGTAGGTGAAAAGGTGGATCCTTATCCCCTTATATGGGTGGACGCAACTACATGTCCCCACCAGCCTAGTAAGACTCGCTTATCTCCAAGCGCCGTAATCAATGGCACAGTTGGGTTACCCACGCCCGTATTGATGAGAATCCCGGGATAAGGGGACACGATCTCTGCTTTGACAAGACGTGCCAAGGAAACCGCCTCGCATAACGCGCTGAGGTGGGATAATGAAACGACTCGGATAAAAGCTTGGCCGTGGTGTGACACGCTACGGAATACGTCAGCAGATTAGATTGGTGTAAATATTATTCTCTCTATGGCAATATGTGGAAACTTATTTTGCAAAGCCGAACACTACCTTTGTGTTCAAAATCTTCTATGAAGTACTTGGAGGAGGAACCCGCCTTGCAATGCCGAAGACAATCTGCGCGCCGGACTCGTCGTCATTAAAGCCTGGTTCAGGGGCTACTGAGGGAGTCCTGGATTAGGGGGTGTTCGGATAGCCGGACTATACCTTCATCCGGACTCCTGGACTATGAAGATACAAGATTGAAGACTCTGTCCCGTGTCCGGAAGGGACTTTCCTTGGCATGGAAGGCAAGCTTGGCGATACGGATATGAAGATCTCCTACCATTGTAACCGACTTTGTGTAACCCTAACCCTCTCCGGTGTCTATATAAACCGGAGGGTTTTAGTCTGTAGGACAATGTACACATCAACAACCATACCATAGGCTACCTTCTAGGGTTTAGCCTCCTCGATCTCGTGGTAGATCTACTCTTATACTACCCATATCATCAATATTAATCAAGCAGGACGTAGGGTTTTACCTCCATCGAGAGGGCCCGAATCTGGGTAAAACTTTGTGTCCCTTGTCTCCTGTTACCATCCAGCCTAGACGCACAGTTCGGGACCCCCTACCCGAGATCCGCCGGTTTTGACACCGACAGTTCACATTATAACCCAACCGCGTAAGGAACGCAAAATCCGGGAACATAACACCGATATGACGGAAACTAGGGCGGCAAGAGTGGAACAAAACACTAGGCAAAAGTTCGAGCCTTCCACCCTTTACCAAGTATATAGGTGCATAAAGATAACAATATAATATAGTGATATCCCAACAATAAACAATGTTCCAACAAGGAACGATCTCCAATCTTCACCTGCAACTAGCAACGCTATAAGTGGGGCTGAGCAAAGCGGTAACATAGCTAATCAACGGTTTGCTAGGACATGGTGGGTTATAGGTTTGACATGGCAATTTGGGAGGCATGATAAGCAAGTGGTAGGCATCGTAGCATAGGCATAGCAACAGAGCGAGCATCTAGCAAGCAAAGATAGAAGTGATTTCGAGGGTATGATCATCTTGCCTGCAAAGTTGTCAGAGTTGACTTGATCCTCGTAAGCAAACTCAATGGGATCCTCGTAAGCAAACTCGTCTCCTGGCTCTACCCAAACAAGACAAACAAGCAAAAGGAACACAATCAACCACGTGCAATGCTCAAACAACATGATGCGAACATGGTATGCTATGCGGGATGCGAGAAGTGATGCATATGCAAGATTTGATAAGGAATGATTGAACCTGGCCTCAACTTGGAAATCCAAGAGTGCCACTGGAAAGGTGAGGTGATTTCGGTTGAAATCGATATAAAGATCACCGGAATCGGATGCACGGTTTGGAAATGGCAAGCAAAACAAATATGGCACCGGTCTGCGATAATCAGCAAGTAGCCATCTAAATGCATCAAGATAAATATGCTACAACACTCAAACATGACAAAAAAATACATTGCAGGGATCCACTCATGATGCTTGACAAAATATGAACACTGAGCTACGACCAATTCATCCATTAACATGTTCAAACAAGCATGGCAAAAATGCAAATGATAAACAGATTTCAGACTTAGTGAAATTAACACAAGTCTGGAATTTAACATCAGGTAGCACACTTTAGAGCATGAAAACTACATGATACAGGAACTTAACATGGAAAAGCAAGGCATGGCATGAAGCTACTCAAGGCACTTAACAAAAGTCCCTTAGTGACCTTGAGCCAAAAGGGATCAGAAAATACAATTGCAAGCATGTGAACATGGCAAAAACATAAACAGATCTCAGACTTGGTGAAAACTGGAGCATGCAAAACAGTTAACGAGTAGGCATGGTTACGAGCTCGATGCACTCACTACAGAGCATGGCATGACAAACTAAGCATGCACCCATCAAGAATACATAACATAGAAGCTAGACATGGCAAGAACAACAACATATCATGCACGGATCAATAACAACATCCTCGGCAAAATCGCTAACAAGTCAACAATCTGCCAGGAATAATGAAATAGCAAAAGTAGAGCTCGATTAACTCAAGCTAGGGTGCTCCATAAATGCACACAAAGACATGGATGGATAGAGCACCATAATGTTAACAAAACATACTTACTGATCATCCTCAAAAGAGGCACGGATCACTAGGAAACAACATGAACATATGGCATAACGACAAAAGCAGATCAAGGACTTAGAGAAATTCTAAGTCCCTGAAATCAGCATTACCGAGTACGCTACTTTGCAAGCTTGTGCTAGTCACCACACATATCACAAAAATACATGGTAAGCACCTTTGTAAAGATGGCATGGCATATAACAAAACTCATGTAGAGCTCAGGAGCATATCATGCACACATTAATCATGGCAAAAATGACAAATATCTATTTGATGAAACAGATCTGATAATTTAACCACATAGCCCTCTTCCAATAGCATTTCGGGCATCAAGATGAGCTCAAATGAAAATTATGCAATGAGATTAAATGATGTACTCTTTGAGACGAACATTTTGATATGCTACACGCGCAAATCGGAGCCACGGTTGCGGAGATACGATGCGATGAAATATGCATAAAAACTAGGGTTAGAGCAAAAAGTCAACCGAGGTTAGGGTTCCAGATCTGGATCCGGATCGGGCACTATAGTGGCGCGGAAAAACGATGATCGCCGGAGTTGGAGTCCGAGGTCGTCGGACTTGGAGACGCTCGCCGGCGCGAGGGGATGGCCGGAGCGGGTCGCCGGAGCGGCGAGGGGCGGCGCGGCCGCGGTGGTGGTGCGGCGAAGAGGCGGCGGTGGTGCGGCGGCCGGAGCGGCCTGCGACTTCGATGGAGGGCGGCGGCGCCGGGCGGAGGCTCGCCGGCGCGAGGAAGGAGACGGGGCGGCGCGGTGAGGGACGCCTCGCCCGGGGCGAGTGGCGGCGGAGGCGGGCCGTGGGGGCTCACCGCGGGCCGAGCAGGCCGCGTGGCTGCAGGTGGCGGCGCGCCACGTGGCGGCCTGTGGTTGGCGGCGGCGGGGATGTCCGGCGCGGCCCGGACATTGTCCGGCGCGCAGAGAGGCGGGGAGCTAGGTTAGGGTAGGAAGAGACCCGGGAATTTCGGAAGGGGATCTAGTTTTATAGGTAGGAGGAGCTAGGAGGCTCCAAATTGAGCACGGTTTTCGGCCACGCGATTGTGATCGAACGCTCTAGGTGATGGAAGGGTCTTTGGTGGGTTTTGGGCCAAATTGGAAAGGTGTTGGGCTGCAACACAAACGAGGCCTTTTCGGTCCCTCGGTTAACCATTGGAGTATCAAACGAAGTCCAAATGACACGGAACTTGACAGGCGGTCTACCGGTAGTAAACCAAGGCCGCATGACAAGTCTCAGTCCAATCCGGAAATGTTTAACCCCCACACATGAAAAGAGATAGAAAGGAGCACCGGAGGAGATAGGAGCGCCGGAATGCAAAACGGACAACGGGGAAAATGCTCGGATGCATGAGACGAACACGTATGCAAATGCAATGCACATGATGAAATGATATGAGATGCATGACAAAGGCAACTACACACGGAGACAAAACCCGAACCCGAAGAAATAAAATAACTTAGTGCCAGAAAACGCCAAGAGTTGGGATACATATAAGGTAAATTACATCCGGGGTGTTACAAGAGCTCCTGAAGCAGCTAGCGAAGCCACGAACACTCGGCGACGGTGTTGGCCACCGCATGATACTCAGCCTCAGCACTGGAACGAGAGACCGTAGGCTGCCGCTTGGACGACCACGAGATAAGTGAGGATCCAAGGTAGACACAATATCCCGAAGTGGAGCGACGAGTGTCAGGGCAGCCCGTCCAGTCTGCATCGGAGTAGGCGGTGACGGCGGTGTCGGCGGAGGCGTGAAGTGTGACGCCAAGATCCATAGTGCCACAGATATAGCGGAGAATCCACTTGACGGTAGCCCAGTGAACGTCTCGAGGAGCATGCATATGAAGACACACCTGCTGCACGGCATACTGGATCTCCGGTCGAGTCAGAGTGAGGTACTGGAGAGCACCAACGATAGACCGATAGAAAGCAGCATCCGAAGTAGGAGAACCATCCGTGGCAGAAAGCTTGGCCTTCATATCAACAGGTGTAGCGGTGGGCTTGCAGTTAAGCATGCCGGCGCGCTCCAGGAGCTCGTGAGCGTACTTCCGCTGATGAAGGAAGAAGCCATCCGGACGGCGCACCACATCGACACCGAGGAAGTAGTGTAAAGGACCCAAGTCCTTAATGGCGAACTCAGCGCCAAGACGAGCCGTGAGCTGACTGAGGAGACCAGCCGTACATGCCGTCAGGATGATGTCGTCGACATAGAGCAGCAAGTAGGCCGTGTTAGAGCCCTGATGATAGACGAAGAGCGAGGCGTCCGAGCGGGTAGAGCGGAACCCAAGATGGTGGAGAAACGCCGCGATGCGCTGGTACCAAGCACGCGGAGCCTGGTTGAGTCCGTACAAGGACCGCAAAAGCAGACACACGTGGTCGGGAAGTGCCGGGTCCACGAACCCGGTGGGCTGCTGGCAGAAGACCTGCTCCTCGAGGGTTCCATGGAGGAAGGCGTTGGAGACGTCCATCTGGTGCACCGGCCAAGCACGGGAGACCGCAAGGTGGACAACCGTGCGTATCGTGCCGGGCTTGACGACCGGAGCAAAGGTGTCAGTGAAGTCGATGCCAGCACGCTGTCGGAAACCACGAACGACCCAACGTGCTTTGTAGCGATCAAGGGTACCATTAGGACGGAGCTTGTGTTTAAAGACCCACTTCCCGGTAATCATGTTGGCGTGCCGGGGACGGGGAACAAGCTGCCACGTCCGGTTGCGCAACAGGGCATCAAACTCCTCTTGCATCGCATCCATCCAGAGCGGGTCATGAAGAGCGGCTCGAACGGAGGACGACAACGGCGACGGCTCAAAGGTGGACGCCGCATGGACATAGTCATCCGAGGCGTAGCGCGAGCTCGGGCGAAAAATGCCCATACGGGCACGGGTGGCCGGACCGGCCACAGGCGCCGGGGAGACCGCGGGGGCCGCGGGCACCGGGGGCGCCGGGGGGCCGGGGGCGCCGGGGGGGGCATCGGAGGGCCGGGGGCGCCTAGGGGGCCGCGGGCACCGGGGGCGCCACGGGGGCCGCGTGCACTAACGTCGGGGGCGTCGGGGGTGCAAGCGCCACAGCTGTAGGAGGCGCCGTATGCAGGGGTGCGCCTCAAAGCCAGGGGGTGGGCCAAGAGAGGCGCGCGAGTGCCCTGGGAGAGGCGTCGAGGAGCCCGCGTCACCGGTGGTGGGAGGAACAACCGGGGAAACCTGGTGAAACGGAAACACATGCTCATCAAAGTAAACGTGCCGGCAAGTAAACACACAGTGGGAGACGGGATCGTAGCACCGATATCCCTTGGAGTTGGAGGGGTAGCCAATAAAGATGCAAGTGATAGAACAAGGTGCAAGTTTGTGAGGAGCGGAGTCGGCAATGCTAGGTTAACAAAGACACCCGAAAAAACGCAAGCCATCATAAGATGGGGGCATACCGAAAAGAAGATGGTGAGGTGCATAGTTCCACCGTGGGCGGCAAGGGCGAAGGTTAAGGAGAAGAGAAGCAGTGGCGAGTGCGTCTGACCAGAAATGAGGCGGCACATTAGCATGGAACAGGAGCATGCGAACGCATTCGTTCAGAGTGCGAAGGACGCGTTCGGCTCGACCGTTCTGCCGGGAAGTATACGGACATGTGAGACAAAAAACTGTGCCGTGATGCGACAGAAAAGTGCGGAAAGCAGGGTTGTCGAACTCTTTTCCATTGTCAGTCTGAAGAGTAAGGATGGGACACCCAAACTACGTGCTGACATAGGAGTAAAAAGCTGTCAAAGTGGAAAGTGCATCCGACTTTCTGCGCAAAGGAAAAGTCCATACATAATGAGAATAATCATCAAGGATAACCAGATAATATAAATAGCCCGAATTACTTGGAACCGGAGAGGTCCACACATCGCTATGAATCAACTGAAAAGGAAAAGAAGCTATGGTGGTGGAGTTATTAAACGGGAGGCGAACATGTTTGCCGACACGACAGGCATGACAGGTGTGATCCTCTATCTTATGACAACTGAAACTGAAACTCTTAAGAATATGACGAATTGTGACGGGGTTGGGATGACCCAAACGAGCATGCCAGAGATTGACGCTGACGGAGAGAGTAATCGGTGCGGTGGTGGAGGTGGATGGCGAATGCACCAGATAGAGCTCGTCGAGGCTGTCACATCGGTGAAGTACCATCCCGGTTCGAGCGTCCTTGACACAAAACCCAAGCTCATCAAATTCAACAGTAACAGGATTTTCACGAGTTAAACGACGAACGGAAACAAGGTTTTTAATAAGATGAGGTGACACAAGTATGTTAGATAAAGTAATAGGCATGGAATTAGAAGGAAAAGAAGTGTGCCCGACATGTGTGATAGGGAGTGTGGAACCGTCGCCAACAATGATGCAGCGGTCGGTGATGATGGGAGTAAAGGAGGCAAGATACTAGGATGAGCAAACATGTGAGCCGTAGCCCCGGTGTCCATGTACCAATTATCACCTCCGGTGTAGTTGTTCAGCGTAGGAGCGGCATGCAGTGCGGGAAGGAGCACCGGGTCCCATGGCGCCGGCGAGGGGGACGGAGACGCCATGGGGAGGCCGTAGCCACCGCTCGGCAGCGGCGGTGGGTACTCTCCAGACAGTATGGGAAGCAGCCCTGGCTGCGACTGCGGTGACGTTTAGGTCGGATGGCCCGTTGCAAAAACCTGCTGCCCAGCGGGTGAATGCTGGCCTGCTGACGACCCCCACCAGTACCCGAGAGCCCCGTACACGGGCGCGTCGAACGCCCCGCACAACAGCAAGAGGTCGACGGGCAGAGTCGGCGCCGGCGGCGGGGCGACGACGGACTGGCCGAAGAGCGCCGGTGGTGGGGCGACGACGTACACCAGCAGGGGCAGCGGAGCCGAGCCGTGCGGTAAATCGGGACGGGCTGGCGGGGCCGCGTCGTAGGGCGCCGATGGAGGAGCCGCGCCAGAGGGCGCCAGCAGCGGGACGGCAGAGGCGGTGAGAGCAGGCTGGCGGGCGACCAGCTCCGCGTGGCCGGACCTCTCAAAATCCAGTACACACGGTAAGCTGGCTGCATGCATCTTCACGTAAGTTTTTTTCATGCAAACTGAAATGGCACACGGTAAGCTAGGTGCGAGTCCGGACGAAGCGGCGGGGCTAGCGATCACGCGCGTTGGTGATGGTGCAACGGCGCGGGGCTAGCGATTGGTGGAGCGGCGGTTGGCGGGCGATCACACGCGTGTGCTGGCGATGCGGGGCTAACGAGGATCGGATGCAATGCGTGCGGGGCAGCAGGGAAAGTGCGGGTGGCTAGGGAAGCACGCACGCAGGGAGAGGATAAGTGGCAGCCGGCGTGTATGTCGCGCAAGCGGCGGCGGCTAGGTGGCGGCGGCGACGGCGGCGGAAATGAGAAACCTAAAAAACTGATACCATGTATGAGATTATGATTGCAGATGTGTTGCTCTCATGCATAGGCATGCATATATGATGTACAAGGTGGGGCCTCTTGTTGGAAATATGCCCTAGAGGCAATAATAAAATGGTTATTATTATATTTCCTTGTTCATGATAATTGTCTATTGTTCATGCTATAGTTGTGTTATCCGGAAATCGTAATACATGTGTGAATACATAGACCACAACATGTCCCTAGTGAGCCTCTAGTTGACTAGCTCGTTGATCAATAGATGGTTACAGTTTCCTAACCATGTACATTAGATGCCATTGATAACGGGATCACATCATTAAGAGAATGATGTGATGGATAAGACCCAATCCTAAGCATATCACAGGATCGCGTAGTTCGTCTGCTAAAGCTTTTCTAATGTCAAGTATCATTTGAAGGAAATATGCCCTAGAGGCAATAATAAAGTTATCATTTAATAAACATTTATTTCATGATAAATGTTTATTATTCATGCTAGAATTGTATTAACCAGAAACATAATACATGTGTGAATACATAGACAAACAAAGTGTCACTAGTATGCCTCTACTTGACTAGCTCCTTAATCAAAGATGGTTATGTTTCCTAACCATAGACATGTGTTGTCATTTGATTAACGGGATCACATCATTAGGAGAATGATGTGATTGACATGACCCATTCCATTAGCTTAGCACCCGATCGTTTAGTATGTTGCTATTGCTTTCTTCATGACTTATACATGTTCCTATGACTATGAGATTATGCAACTCCCGTTTGCCGGAGGAACACTTTGTGTGCTACCAAACATCACAACGTAACTGGGTGATTATAAAGGAGCTCTACAGGTGTCTCCAAAGGTACATGTTGGGTTGGCATATTTCGAGATTAGGATTTGTCACTCCGATTGTCGGAGAGGTATCTCTGGGCCCTCTCGGTAATGCACATCACATAAGCCTTGCAAGCATTGCAACTAATGAGTTAGTTGCGAGATGATGTATTACGAAATGAGTAAAGAGACTTGCCGGTAACGAGATTGAACTAGGTATTGAGATACCGACGATCGAATCTCGGGCAAGTAACATACCGATGACAAAGGGAACAACGTATGTTGTTATGCGGTCTGACCGATAAAGATCTTCGTAGAATATGTAGGAGCCAATATGAGCATCCAGGTTCCGCTATTGGTTATTGACCGGAGACGTGTCTCGGTCATGTATACATTGTTCTCGAACCCGTAGGGTCCGCACGCTTAACTTTACGATGACATTTTCATTATGAGTTTATATATTTTGATGTACCGAAGTTTGTTCGGAGTCCCAGATGTGATCACGGACATGACAAGGAGTCTCGAAATGGTCGAGACATAAAGATTGATATATTGGAAGCCTATGTTTGGACATCGGAAGTGTTCCGGGTGAAATCAGCATTTTACCGGAGTACCGGGAGGTTACCGGAACTCCCCGGTAACCTAATGGGCCTTAATGGGCCTAGTGGAGGAAGAGGAGAGGAGGCCTAGGGGCTGCCGCGCGCCCCTCCCCCCAAGTCCGAATTGGACAAGGAGGGGGGGCGGCGCCCCCCCTTTCCTTTCTTCCCTCTCCTCCTTCCCCCCAAGTCCTAATCCAACTAGGGAAAGGGGGGAGTCCTACTCCCGGTAGGAGTAGGACTCCTTCGGCGCGCCTCCTCCTAGGGCCGGCCGCACCCCCCTTGCTCCTTTATATACGGGGGCAGGGGGCACCTCTAGACACACAAGTTGATCTTCGTGATCGTTCTCTTAGCCGTGTGCGGTGCCCCCCTCCACCATACTCCTCGATAATATTGTAGCGGTGCTTAGGCGAAGCCCTGCGACGGTAGAACATCAAGATCGTCACCATGCCGTCGTGCTGACGGAACTCTTCCCCGACACTTTGCCATATCGGAGTCCGGGGATCGTCATCGAGCTGAACGTGTGCTAGAACTCGGAGGTGCCGTAGTTTCGGTGCTTGATCGGTCGGGTCGCGAAGACATATGACTACATCAACCGCGTTATCATAACGCTTCCGCTGTTGGTCTACGAGGGTACGTAGACAACACTTTCCCCTCTTGTTGCTATGCATCACCATGATCTTGCGTGTGCGTAGGAATTTTTTTGAAATTACTACGTTCCCCTACAGTGGCATCCGAGCCAGGTTTTATGTGTTGATGTTGTGCACGAGTAGAACACAAGTGAGTTGTGGGTGATATAAGTCATACTGCTTACCAACATGTCATACTTTGGTTCGGCGGTATTGTTGGATGAAGCGGCCTGGACCGACATTACGCATACGCTTACGCGAGACTGGTTCTACCGACGTGCTTTGCACACATGTGGCTGGCAGGTGTCAGTTTCTCCAACTTTAGTTGAACCAAGTGTGGCTACGCCCGGTCCTTGTGAAGGTTAAAACAGCACCAACTTGAAAAACTATCGTTGTGGTTTTGATGCGTAGGTAAGAACGGTTCTTGCTAAAGCCCGTAGCAGCCACGTAAAATTTGCAACAACAAAGTAGAGGTCGTCTAACTTGTTTTTGCAGGGCATGTTGTGATGTGATATGGTCAAGACGTGATGAGATATAAGTTGTTGTATAAGATGATCATGTTTTTTTGAAGTTATCGGCAACTGGCAAAAGACTTATGGTTATCTCTCTATTGCATAAGATGCAAGCGCCAAATAATTGCTTTACTTTATCGCTATGCGATAGCAATAGTTGCAAGAGCAATTGTTGGCGAGACGACCACGTGACGACACATTGATATAGATCAAGATGATGGAGATCATGGTGTCATGCCGGTGATGATAGAGATCATGACAGTACTTTGGAGATGGAGATCGAAGGCGCAAGATGATGATGGCCATATCATGTCACATATTTTGATTGCATATGATGTTTATCTTTTATACATCTTATTTTGCTTAGTTCGACAGTAGCTTTATAAGATGATCTCTCACTAAATTTCAAGGTATAAGTGTTCTCCCTGAGTATGCACCGTTGCGAAAGTTCTTCGTGCTGAGACACCACGTGATGATCGGGTGTGATAGGCTCTACGTTCAAATACAACGGGTGCAAAACAGTTGCACACGCGGAATACTCAGGTTAAACTTGACGAGCCTAGCATATACAGATATGGCCTCGGAACACTGGAGACCGAAAGGTCGAGCGCGAATCATATAGTAGATATGATCAACATAGTGATGTTCACCATTGAAAACTACTCCATCTCACATGATGATCGGACATGGTTTAGTTGATTTGGATCACGTGATCACTTAGATGATTAGAGGGATGTCTATCTAAGTGGGAGTTCTTAAGTAATATGATTAATTGAACTTAAATTTATTATGAACTTAGTCCTGGTAGTATTTTGCAAATTATGTTGTAGATCAATAGCTCAAGTTGTTGCTTTCATATGTTTATTTTGATATGTTCCTAGAGAAAATTGTGTTGAAAGATGTTAGTAGCAATGATGAGGATTGGATCCGTGATCTGAGGTTTATCCTCATTGCTGCACAGAAGAATTATGTACTTGATGCACCGCTAGGTGACAGACCTATTGCAGGAGCAGATGCAGACGTTATGAACGTTTGGGTAGCTCAGTATGATGACTACTTGATAATTTAGTGCACCATGCTTAACGGCTTAGAATCGGGACTTCAAAGACGTTTTAAACGTCATGGACCATATGAGATGTTCCAGGAGTTGAAGTTAATATTTCAAACAAATACCCGAGTTGAGAGATATGAAGTCTCCAACAAGTTCTATAGCTAAAAGATGGAGGAGAATCGCTCAACTAGTGAGCATGTGCTCAGATTGTCTGGGTACTACAATCTCTTGAATCAAGTGGGAGTTAATCTTCCAGATAAAATAGTGATTGACAGAATTCTCTAGTCACCATCACCAAGTTAGTAGAACTTCGTGATGAACTATAATATGCAAGGGATAACGGAAACGATTCCCAAGCTCTTCGTGATGCTAAAATCGACGAAGGTAGAAATCAAGAAAAACATCAAGTGTTGATGGTAGACAAGACCACTAGTTTCAAGAAAAGGGCAAAAGGAAGAAGGGGAACTTCAAGAAGAATGACAAGCAAGTTGCTGCTCAAGTGAGGAAGCCCAAGTTTGGTCCTAAACCTGAGACTAAGTGCTTCTACTGCAAAGGGACTGGTCACTGGAAGCGGAACTACCCCAAGTGATTGGCGGATAAGAAGGATGGCAAAGTGAACATAAGTATATTTGATATACATGTTATTGATGTGTGCTTTACTAGTGTTTATAGCAACCCCTCAGTATTTGATACTAGTTCAGTTGCTAAGATTAGTAACTCGAAACGGGAGTTGCAGAATAAACAGAGACTAGTTAAGGGTGAAGTGACGATGTGTGTTGGAAGTGGTTCTAAGATTGATATGATCAT
This sequence comes from Triticum urartu, assembly GCF_056163025.1. Taxonomy (NCBI): domain Eukaryota; kingdom Viridiplantae; phylum Streptophyta; class Magnoliopsida; order Poales; family Poaceae; genus Triticum; species Triticum urartu. The sequence goes on along the minus strand of NC_141874.1, from coordinate 172,581,176 downwards.
CATCGCACACTCCCTATAATTTCGGGATTAGTGTTGAACCTAAATAAGTGTTATTTGGTGTTTGCGTTGAGCATGAATATGATTTGATCATGTTTATTGTAATATGGTTATTCATTTAAGTAAGAGAATAAATTGTTGTTCTATTTACATGAATAAAACCTTATATGGTTACACACCCAATGAAAATAGTTCGTTGGATCTCGATCGTAGTGATACACATAATCATAATATTGAAACCAAAAGATGCAAAGTTAATTATGATAGTGCAACTTATTTGTGGCACTGCCGTTTAGGTCATATTGGTGTAAAGCGCATGAAGAAACTCCATGCTGATGGGTTTTTGGAATCACTTGATTATGAATCACTTGGTACTTGCGAACCGTGCCTTATGGGCAAGATGACCAAAAACACCGTTCTCCGGTACTATGGAGAGAGCAACAGATTTGTTGGAAATCATACATACAGATGTATGTGGTCCGATGAATGTTGAGGCTCGTGGCGGATATCATTATTTTCTCACCTTCACAGATGACTTAAGCAGATATGGGTATATCTACTTAATGAAACATAAGTCTGAAACATTTGAAAAGTTCAAAGAATTTCAGAGTGAAGTTGAAAATCATCGTAACAAGAAAATAAAATTCCTACGATCTGATCGTGGAGGAGAATTTGAGTTACGGGTTTGGTGTACATTTGAAACAATGCGGAATAGTTTCGCAACTCACGCCACCCGGAACACCACAACGTAATGGTGTGTCCGAACGTCGTAATCGTACTTTACTAGATATGGTGCGATCTATGATGTCTCTTACTGATTTACCGCTATCGTTTGGGGTTATGCTTTAGAGACGGCCGCATTCACGTTAAATAGGGCACCATCAAAATCCGTTGAGACGACGCCTTATGAATTGTGGTTTGGCAAGAAACCAAAGTTGTCGTTTCTGAAAGTTTGGGGCTGCGATGCTTATGTGAAAAAGCTTCAACCTGATAAGCTCGAACCCAAATCAGAGAAATGTGTCTTCATAGGATATCCAAAAGGAAACTATTGGATACACCTTCTATCACAGATCCGAAGGCAAGACTTTTGTTGCTAAATTCGGAAACTTTCTAGAGAAGGAGTTTCTCTCGAAAGAAGTGAGTGGGAGGAAAGTAGAACTTGATGAGGTAACTATACCTGCTCCCTTATTGGAAAGTAGTACATCATAGAAACCGGTTTCTGTGACACCTACACCAATTAGTGAGGAAGTTAATGATGATGATCATGAAACTTCAGAACAAGTTACTACTAAACCTCATAGGTCAACCAGAGTAAGATCCGCACCAGTGTGGTATGGTAATCCTGTTTTGGAGGTCATGTTACTTGACCATGACAAACCTACGAACTATGAGGAAGCGATGATGAGCCCAGATTCCGCAAAATGGCTTGAGGCCATGAAATCTAAGATGGGATCCATGTGTGAGAACAAAGTATGGACTTTGGTTGACTTGCCCGATGATCGGCAAGCCATTGAGATTAAATGGATCTTCAAGAGGAAGACGGACGCTGATAGTAGTGTTACTATCTACAAAGCTAGACTTGTCGAAAAAGGTTTTTGACAAAGTTCAAGGTGTTGATTACGATGAGATTTTCTCACTCGTATCGATGCTTAAAGTCTGTCCGAATCATGTTAGCAATTGCCGCATTTTATGAAATCTGGCAAATGGATAACAAAACTGCAATCCTTAATGGATTTCTTAAAGAAGAGTTGTATATGATGCAACCAGAAGGTTTTGTCAATCCTAAAGGTGTTAACAAAATGTGCAAGCTCTAGCGATCCATTTATGGACTAGTACACGCATCTCAGAGTTGGAATATACGCTTTGATGAGTTGATCAAAGCATATAGTTTTATACAGACTTGTGGTGAAGCCTGTATTTACAAGAAAGTGAGTGGGAGCACTATAGCATTTCTGATAAGTATATGTGAGTGACATATTGTTGATCGGAAATAATGTAGAATTATTCTGTAAAGCATAAAGAAGTGTTTGAAAGTAGTTTTTCAAAGAAAGACCTCGGTGAAGCTGCTTACATTTTGAGCATCAAGATCTATAGAGATAGATCAAGATGCTTGATAAGTTTTTTTCAATGAGTACATACCTTGACAAGATTTTGAAGTAGTTCAAAATGGAACAGTCAAAGAAAGAGTTCTTGCCTGTGTTACAAGGTGTGAAATTGAGTAAGACCCAAAGCCCGACCACGGCAGAAGATAAAAAGAGAATGAAAGTCATTCCCTATGCCTCAGCCATAGGTTCTATAAAGTATGCCATGCTATGTACCAGATCTATTGTATACCCTACACTGATTTTGGCAAGGGAGTACAACAGTGATCTAGGAGTAGATCACTGGACATCGGTCAAAATTATCCTTAGTGGAATAAGGATATGTTTCTCGATTATGGAGGTGACAAAAGGTTCGTCATAGAAGGATTATGTCAATACAAGTTTTTGGCACAGATCCGGATGACTCTAAGTCTTCATATGGATACATATTGAAAGTGGGAGCAATTAGCTAAAAGTAGCTCCGTGCAGAGCATTGTAGATATAGAAATTTGCAAAATACATACGGATCTGAATTTTGGCAGACTCGTTGACTAAGCTTCTCTCACAAGCAAAACATGATCACACCTTAGTACTCTTTGGGTGTTAATCACATATAGATGTGAACTAGATTACTGACTCTAGTAAACTCTTTGAGTGTTGGTCACATGACGATGTGAACTATGAGTGTTAATCACATGGTGATGTGAACTATTGATGTTAAATCACATGGCGATGTGATCTAGATTATTGACTCTAGTGCAAGTGGGAGACTGAAGGAAATATGCCCTAGAGGCAATAATAAAGTTATTATTTATTTCCTTATTTCATGATAAATGTTTATTATTCATGCTAGAATTGTATTAACCGGAAACATAATGCATGTGTGAATACATAGACAAACAAAGTGTCACTAGTATGCCTCTACTTGACTAGCTCCTTAATCAAAGATGGTTATGTTTCCTAACCATAGACATGTGTTGTCATTTGATTAACGGGATCACATCATTAGGAGAATGATGTGATTGACATGACCCATTCCATTAGCTTAGCACCCGATCGTTTAGTATGTTGCTATTGCTTTCTTCATGACTTATACATGTTCCTATGACTATGAGATTATGCAACTCCCGTTTGCCGGAGGAACACTTTGTGTGCTACCAAACATCACAACGTAACTGGGTGATTATAAAGGAGCTCTACAGGTGTCTCCAAAGGTACATGTTGGGTTGGCGTATTTCGACATTAGGATTTGTCACTCCGATTGTCGGAGAGGTATCTCTGGGCCCTCTCGGTAATGCACATCACATAATCCTTGCAAGCATTGCAACTAATGAGTTAGTTGCGAGATGATGTATTACGAAATGAGTAAAGAGACTTGCCAGTAACGAGATTGAACTAGGTATTGAGATACCGACGATCGAATCTCGGGCAAGTAACATACCGATGACAAAGGGAACAACGTATGTTGTTATGCGGTCTGACCAATAAAGATCTTCTTAGAATATGTAGGAGCCAATATGAGCATCCAGGTTCCGCTAATGGTTATTGACCGGAGACGTGTCTCAGTCATGTCTACATTGTTCTCGAACCCATAGGGTCCGCACGCTTAACGTTACAATGACATTTTCATTATGAGTTTATATATTTTGATGTACCGAAGTTTGTTCGGAGTCCCGGATGTGATCACGGACATGCCGAGGAGTCTCGAAATGGTCGAGACATAAAGATTGATATATTGGAAGCCTATGTTTGGACATCGGAAGTGTTCCAGGTGAAATCGGCATTTTACCAGAGTACCGGGAGGTTACCGGAACTCCCCGGTAACCTAATGGGCCTTAATGGGCCTAGTGGAGGAAGAGGAGAGGAGGCCTAGGGGCTGCCGCGCGCCCCGCCCCCCCCCCAAGTCCGAATTGGACAAGGAGGGGGGGGGCGGCGCCCCCCCTTTCCTTTCTTCCCTCTCCTCCTTCCCCCCAAGTCCTAATCCAACTAGGGAAGGGGGGGGGGGGAGTCCTACTCCCGGTAGGAGTAGGACTCCTCCGGCGCGCCTCCTCCTAGGGCCGGCCGCACCCCCCCTTGCTCCTTTATATACGGGGGCAGGGGGGCACCTCTAGACACACAAGTTGATCTTCGTGATCGTTCTCTTAGCCGTGTGCGGTGCCCCCCCACCATACTCCTCGATAATATTGTAGCGGTGCTTAGGCGAAGCCCTGCGACGGTAGAACATCAAGATCGTTACCACGCCGTCGTTCTGACGGAACTCTTCCCCGACACTTTGCTGGATTGGAGTCCAGGGATCGTCATCGAGCTGAACGTGTGCTAGAACTCGGAGGTGCCGTAGTTTCGGTGCTTGATCGGTCGGGTCGCGAAGACATACGACTACATCAACCGCGTTGTCATAACGCTTCCGCTGTCGGTCTACGAGGGTACATAGACAACACTTTCCCCGCTTGTTGCTATGCATCACCATGATCTTGCGTGTGCGTAGGAATTTTTTTGAAATTACTACGTTCCCCTACATCATTTCCTTATACCATGAGATTGTGCAACTCCCGGATACTGTAGGAATGCTTTGGGTGTGCCAGACGTCACAACGTAACTGGGTGGCTATAAAGGTGCACTACAGATATCTCCGAAAGTGTCTGTTGGGATTTTTCGCTCCGTGTGATGGAGAGGTATCTCTGGGCCCACACGGTAGGACATCATCATAATGAGCTCAATGTGATCAAGGAGTTGCTCACGGGATGATGTGTTATGGATCGAGTAAAAGAGACTTGCCGATAACGAGATTGAACAAGGTATAGGGATACCGACGATCGAATCTCGGGCAAGTATCATACCGGTAGACAAAGGGAATTGTATACGGGATTGATTGAATCCTTGACATCGTGGTTCATCCGATAAGATCATCGTGGAACATGTAGGAGCCAACATGGGTATTCAGATCCCGCTGTTGGTTATTGACCAGAGAGATGTCTCGGTCATGTCTGCATGCCTCCCGAACCCGTAGGGTCTACACACTTAAGGTTCGATGACGCTAGGGTTATAGGGAAAGTTTGTACGTGGTTACCGAATGTTGTTCAGAGTCCCTGATGAGATCCCTGAAGTCACGAGGAGTTCCGGAATGGTCCAGAGGTAAAGAATAATATATAGGAAGTGAGGTTTTGACCACCGGAAGTGTTTCGGGCGTCACCGGTAATGTACCGGGACCACCGGAGGGTTCCCGGGGTCCACCGGGAGAGGCCACCATCCCCGGAGGCTTGCATGGGCCAAGAGTGGGAATGGACCAGCCCCTGAGTGGGCTGGTGCGCCTCCCACCAGGGCCCAAGGCGCAGCTAGGAGGAGAAAGGGGAAAACCCTAGGCGCAGATGGGCCTAAGGCCCACCCTAGGGTGCGCCCTCCCTCTCCCCCTCTTGGCCGCCCCCTCCATCCCATCTAGGGCTGCCGCCCCCCTAGGGGTGGGAACCCTATAGGGGGCGCACCCTCCTCCCCTCCTCCTATAAATAGTGGGGGGTTTGGGGGCTGCCAAGGACACGAGTCTCTCTCTCTCTCTCTCAACGCAGCCCTACCTCTCCACATCCTCGTTCTCCGTAGTGCTTGGCGAAGCCCTGCTGGAAACCACAATGCTCCACCACCACCACGCCGTCGTGGTGCTGCTGGAGTTGTCTTCCGCAACCTCTCCCTCCTCCTTGCTGGATCAAGGCGCGGGAGACGTCATCGGGTTACACGTGTGTTGAACGTGGATGCGCCGTTGTTCGGTGCTTATATCGAAATCGACCGTGATCTGAATCTCTATGTGTATGACTCCTCCAACCGTGTTCTTGCAATGCTTCCGCATCGCGATCTTCAAGGGTATGAAGATGCACTCCCCTCTCTCTTGTTGCTAGTTTCTCCATAGATTGATCTTGGTGATGCGTAGAAAATTTTAATTTCTGCAATGATCCCCAACAGTGGCATCATGAGCTAGGTCTATGCGTAGTTTCTATGCATGAGTAGAACACAAGTTGTTGTGGGCATCGATTTTGTCAATTTACTTGCTGTTACTAGTCTTATCTTTATTCGGCGGCATCGTGGGATGAAGCGGCCCGGACCGACCTTACACGTACGCTTACGTGAGACAGGTTCCACCAATTGCATAAGGTGGCTAGCGGGTGTCTGTCTCTCCCACTTTAGTTGGATCGGATTCGATGAAAAGGGTCCTTATGAAGTGTAAATATAAATTGGCATATCACGTTGTGCTTTTGGCGTAGGTAAGAAACGTTCTTGCTAGAAACCTATAGCAGCCACGTAAAAATTTTGCAACAACAATTAGAGGACGTCTAACTTGTTCTTGCAACATATGCCGTGTGATGTGATATGGCCAAAAGTATGTGATGAATGATATATGTGATGTATGAGATTGATCATGTTCTTGTAATAGGAATCACGACTTGCATGTCGATGAGTATGACAACCAGCAGGAGCCATATGAGTTGTCTTAATTTATTATATGACCTGCGTGTCAATGAATATGCCATGTAATTACTTTACTTTATTGCTTACCGTTAGCCATAGTAGTAGAAGTAATAGTTGGCTAGGCAACTTTCGTGAAGGCACGATGATGGAGACCATGATGATGGAGATCATGGTTTCATGCCGGTGACGATAATGACCGTGGTGCCCCGAAGATGGAGATCAAAAGGAGCAAAATGATATTGGCCATATCATGTCCCTATTTGATTGCATGTGATGTTTATCATGTTTTTACATCTTATTTGCTTAGAACGACAGTAACTTAAATAAGATGACCCCTCACTATAATTTCAAGAAAGTGTTCCCCCTAACTGTGCACCGTTGCGAAGGTTCGTTGTTTCGAAGCACCACGTGATGATTGGGTGTGATAGATTCTAACATTCACATACAATGGGTGTAAGCCAGATTTACACACGCAATACACTTAGGTTGACTTGACGAGCCTATCATGTACAGATATGGCCTCGAAACACGGAAGACCGAAAGGTCGAGCATGAGTCGTATAGAAGATACGATCAACATGAAGGTGTTCACCGATGATGACTAGTCCGTCTCACGTGATGATCAGACACGACCTAGTTGACTCGGATCATGTATCACTTAGATGACTAGAGGGATGTCTATCTAAGTGGGAGTTCATTGAATAATTTGATTAGATGAACTTAATTATCATGAACTTAGTATAAAATCTTTACAATATGTCTTGTAGATCAAATGGCCCATGCTAATGTTGCCCTCAACTTCAACGCGTTCCTAGAGAAAACCAAGCTGAAAGACGATGGCAGCAACTACACAGTCTGGGTCCATAACATGAGGATTATCCTCATAGCTGTCAAGAAAGCATATGTCCTTGAAGCACCACTAGGTGACGCACCCATTTTCCCAGCAACTCAAGACGTTATGAACGTCTGGCGGTCGTGTAGTGATGATTACTCCCTGGTTCAGTGCGGCATGCTTTACAGCTTAGAACCGGGGCTCCAAAAGCGTTTTGAGCAACACGGAGCATATGAGATGTTCCGAGAGCTGAAAATGGTTTTCCAAGCTCATGCCCGAGTTGAGAGATATGAAGTCTCTGACAAGTTCTACAGTTGTAAGATGGATGAGAGCAGTTCTGTCAGCGAGCACATACTCAAAATGTCTGGGTTGCACAACTGCTTGTCTCAGCTGGGAGTCAATCTCCCGGATGACGCGGTCGTTGACAAAATCCTTCAGTCGCTTCCACCTAACTACAAGAGCTTTGTGATGAATTTCAATATGCAGGGGATGGAAAAGACCATTCCTGAGGTATATTCAATGCTGAAATCAGCAGAGGTGGAGATCAAAAAGGAACATCAAGTGTTGATGGTGAATAAAACCACTAAGTTCAAGAAAGGCAAGGGTAAAAATAACTTCAAGAAGGATGACAAGGGAGTTGCCGCGCCCGGTAAGCAAGCTGCCGGGAAGAAGCCAAAGAATGGACCCAAGCCTGTGACTGAGTGCTTTTATTGAAAAGGGAAACGGTCACTGGAAGCGGAACTGCCCCAAGTATTTAGCGGATAAGAAGGCCGGCAATGCCAAAGGTATATGTGATATACATGTTATTGGTGTGTACCTAACCAGGGCTCATAGTAGCTCCTGAGTATTTGATACCGGTGCGGTTGCTCATATTTGTAACTCAAAACAGGAGTTGTGGAATAAGCAGAGGCTGGCGAAGGACGAGGTGACGATGTGCGTCAGGAATGGTTCCAAGGTTGATGTGATCGCCGTCGGCACGCTACCTCTACATTTACCTACGGGATTAGTTTTAAACCTCAATAATTTTTATTTAGTGCCAGCTTTGAGTATGAACATTGTATCTGGATCTCGTTTAATGCGAGATGGCTACTCATTTAAATATGAGAACAATGGTTGTTCTATTTATATGAGAGATATGTTTTATGGTCATGCCCCACTGGTCAATGGTTTATTCTTATTGAATCTTGAACGTGATGTTACACATATTCACAATGTGAATGCCAAGAAGTGTAAGGTTGATAATGATAGTCCCACATACTTGTGGCACTGCCGCCTTGGTCACATTGGTGTCAAACGCATGAAGAAACTCCATGCAGATGGACTTTTGGAGTCTCTTGATTATGAATCATTTGACACATGCGAACCATGCCTCATGGGAAAAATGACCAAGACTCCGTTCTCTAGAACAATGGAGTGAGCAACCAACTTATTGGAAATCATACATACTGATGTGTGCGGTCCAATGAGCGTTGAGGCTCGCGGTGGCTATCGTTATGTTCTCACCCTCACTGATGACTTGAGTAGATATGGGTATGTCTACTTAATGAAACACAAGTCTGAGACCTTTGAAAAGTTCAAGGAATTTCAGAATGAGGTAGAGAATCAACGTGATAGGAAAATAAAGTTCTTACGATCAGATCGTGGGGGGGAATATTTGAGTCACGAATTTGGCATGCACTTAAGGAAATGTGGAATTGTTTCACAACTCACGCCGCCTGGAACACCTCAGCGTAATGGTGTGTCCAAACTTCGTAATCACACTCTATTGGATATGGTGCGATCTATGATGTCTCTTACCGATCTACCGCTATCATTTTGGGGTTATACTTTAGAGACTGCCACATTCACTTTAAACAGGGCTCCGTCGAAATCCGTTGAGACGACATCGTATGAATTATGGTTTGGAAAGAAACCTAAGCTGTCCTTTCTGAAAGTTTGGGGATGCGATGCTTATGTCAAGAAACTTCAACCTGAAAAGCTCGAACCCAAGTCGAAAAAATGCGTCATCATAGGATACCCTAAGGAAACTATTGGGTATACCTTCTACCTTAGATCCGAAGGCAAGATCTTTGTTGCCAAGAATGGATCCTTTCTAGAGAAAGGGTTTCTCTCGAAAGAAGTAAGTGGGAGGAAAGTAGAACTTGATGAGGTATTGCCTCTTGAACCGGAAAGTAGCGCAACTTAAGAAAATGTTTCTGTGGTGCCTGCACCGATTAGAGAGGGAGTTAATGATAATGATCATGAAACTTCGGATCAAGGTACTAGTGAACTTCGTAGGTCCACGAGGACACATTCCGCACCAGAGTGGTACGGCAACCCTGTCCTGGAAATCATGTTGTTAAACAACGGGGAACCTTCGAACTATGAAGAAGCGATGGCGGGCCCGGATTCCAACAAATGGCTTGAAGCCATGAAGTCCGAGATAGGATCCATGTATGAAAACGAAGTGTGGACTTTGACTGACTTGCCCGATGATCGACGAGCCATAGAAAATAAATGGATCTTTAAGAAGAAGACAGACGCGGATGGTAATGTGACTATCTATAAGGCTCGGTGATGTCTACTACACAACCTTCTTCTTGTAGACATTGTTGGGCCTCCAAGTGCAGAGGTTTGTAGGACAGTAGAAAATTTCCCTCAAGTGGATGACCTAAGGTTTATCAATCCGTAGGAGGCGTAGGATGAAGATGGTCTCTCTCAAGCAACCCTGCAACCAAATAACAAAGAGTCTCTTGTGTCCCCAACACACCCAATACAATGGTAAATTGTATAGGTGCACTAGTTCGGCGAAGAGATGGTGATACAAATGGTATATGGATAGTAGATAATAGTTTTTGTAATCTGAAATTATAAAAACAGCAAGGTAACAAGTGATAAAACTGAGCGTAAACAGTATTGCAATGCTAGGGAACAAGGCCTAGGGTTCATACTTTCGCTAGTGTAAGTCCTCTCAACAATACTAACATAATTGGATCACATAACTATCCCTCAACATGCGACAAAGAGTGACTCCAAAGTCACTAATAGCGGAGAACAAACAAAGAGATTATGGTAGGGTACGAAACCACCTCAAAGTTATTCTTTCCAATCAATCCGTTGGGCTATTCCTACAGGTGTCACAAACAGCCCTAGAGTTCGTACTAGAATAACACCTTAATACACAAATCAACCAAAACCCTAATGTCACCTAGATACTCGAATTTCACCTCAAGTATCCGTGGGTATGATTATATGATATGCGTCACACGATCTCAGATTCATCTATTCAACCAACACAAAGGACCTCAAAGAGTGCCCCAAAGTTTCTACCGGAGAATCACGACGAAAACGTGTGCCAACCCCTATGCATAGGTTCCCAATGTCACGAAACCCGCAAGTTGGTCACCAAAACATACATCAAGTGGCACGTGATATCCCATTGTCACCACAGATATTCACAGCAAGACATACATCAAGTGTTCTCAAGTCTTTAAAGACTCAATCCGATAAGATTACTTCAAAGGGGAAACTCGATTCATTACAAGAGAGAAGAGGGGGAGGAGAAACATAAGATCCAACTATAATAGCAAAGCTCACGATACATCAAGATCGTGCCAAATCAAGAACACGAGAGAGAGAGATCAAACACATAGCTACTGGTACATACCCTCAGCCCCGAGGGAGAACTACTCCCTCCTCGTCATGGAGAGCGTCGAGATGATGAAGATGGCCACTGGAGAGGGATTGCCCCCTCCAGCAGGGTGCCGGAACGGGTCTAGATTGGTTTTTGGTGGCTACGGAGGCTTCTGGCGGCGGAACTCCCGATCTATTGTTTGTTCTAGAAGTTTTAGGGTACGTGGAGTTATATAGGCGGAAGAAGTACGTCAGGGGAGTCATGAGGGCCCCACGAGGCAGGGGGGGCGCCCCAGGGGGGTGGGCACGCCCCCTACCCTCATGAGCTCCTCATTCCTTCCTTGACGTAGGGTCCAAGTCCATCGGGTGGCTTTTGTTCCAAAAATAACTTCTCTAGTTGATTTCGTTCCATTTCGACTCCGTCTGATATTCCTTTTCTTCAAAACACTGAAATAGGCATAAAACAGCAAATCTGGGCTGGGCCTCCGGTTAATAGGTTAGTCCCAAAAGTAATATAAAAGTTGAAAATAAAGCCCAATATTGCCCAAAAGAGTAGATAATATAGCATGGAGCAATAAAAAATTATAGATACGTTGGAGACGTATCAAGCATGCCCAAGCTTAATTCCTGCTCGTCCTCGAGTAGGTAAATGATAAAAAGATAATTTTTGATGTGGAATGCTAGTTGAGATAATTTCAATGTAATTCTTCTTACTTGTGATATGAATATTCAGATCCGAAAGATTCAAGACAAAAGTTTAATATTGACATAAAAATAATAATACTTCAAGCATACTAACTAAGAAATCATGTCTTCTTAAAACAACATGGCCAAAGAAAGTTATCCCTACAAAATCATATAGTCTGGCTATGCTCTATCTTCACCACACAAAATATTTAAATCATTCACAACCCCGATGACAAGCCAAGCAATTGTTTCATACTTTTGATGTTCTCAAACTTTTTCAATCTTCACGCAATACATGAGCGTGAGCCTTGGACATAGCACTATAGGTGGAATAGAATGGTGGTTGTGGAGAAGACAAAAAGGGAGAGGATAGTCTCACATCAACTAGGCGTATCAACGGGCTATGGAGATGCCCATCAATAGATATCAATGTGAGTGAGTAGGGATTGTCATGCAACGGATGCACTAGAGCTATAAATGTATGAAAGCTCAACAAAAGAAACTAAGTGGGTGTGCATCCAACTCGCTTGCTCACGAAGACCTAGGGCATTTTGAGGAAGCCCATCATTGGAATATACAAGCCAAGTTCTATAATGAAAAATTCCCACTAGTATATGAAAATGACAACATAGGAGACTCTCTATCATGAAGATCATGGTGCTACTTTGAAGCACAAGTGTGGTAAAAGGATAGTAGCATTGTCCCTTTTATTTTTTATATTTTTTATTTGGCCTTCCTTTTTTTATTTGGCCTTTCTCTCTTTTTTGGGACAATGCTCTATTAATGATGATCATCACACTTATATTTATTTACAACTCAATGATTACAACTCGATACTAGAACAAAGTATGACTCTATATGAATGCCTCCGGCGGTGTACCGGGATATGCAATGAATCAAGAGTGACAAGTATGAAAGAATTATGAATAGTGGCTTTGCCACAAATACTATGTCAACTACATGATCGTGCTAAGCAATATGACAATGATGAATGTGTCATGGTGAACGGAATGGTGGAAAGTTGCATGGCAATATATCACGGAATGGCTATGGAAATGCCATAATAGGTAGGTATGGTGGCTGTTTTGAGGAAGGTATATGGTAGGTGTATGATACCGGCGAAAGGTGCGCGGTATTAAAGAGGCTAGCAAAGGTGGAAGGGTGAGAGTGCGTATAATCCATGGACTCAACATTAGTCATAAAGAACTCATATACTTATTGCAAAAATCTAGAAGTTACCAAAGCAAAGTATTACACGCATGCTCCTAGGGGGGTAGATTGGTAGGAAAAGACCATCGCTCTTCCCCGACCGCCACTCATAAGGAAGACAATCAATAAATAAATCATGCTCCGACTTCATCACATAACGGTTCACCATACATGCATGCTACGGGAATCACAAACTTCAACACAAGTATTTCTCAAATTCATAACCACTCAACTAGCATGACTCTAATATCACCATCCTCATATCTCAAAACAATTATCAAGCATCAAACTTCTCATAGTATTCAACGCACTCATAAGAAAGTTTTATTATTCTTGAATACCTAGCATATTAGGATTTTAAGAAAATTACCATGATATTTAAGACTCTCAGAATGATAAAAGTGAAGCATGAGAGTTCATCTATTTCTTCAAAATAAAACTACCACCATGCTCTAAAAGATATAAGTGAAGCACTAGAGCAAATGACAAACTACTCCGAAAGATATAAGTGAAGATCAATGAGTAGTCGAATAATTATGCAACTATGTGAAGACTCTCTAACATTTAATAATTTCAGATTTTGGTATTCTATTCAAACAGCAAGCAAAGCAAAATAAAATGGCATCTAAGAGTAGCAAACATCATGTGAAGAAGCAAAAACTTAGGATCAACCGATACTAACCGATAGTTGTTGAAGAAGAAAGGTGGGATGCCAACCAGGGCATCCCCAAGCTTAGATGCTTGAGACTTCTTGGAAATATTATCTTGGGGTGCATTGGGCATCCCCAAGCTTGAGCTTTTGTGTCTCCTTAATTCCTCTCATATCACGGTCTCCCTAAATCTCAAAAGCTTCATCCACACAAAACTCAACAAGGACTCGTGAGATAGGTTAGTATAAACCATTGCCAAAACCTTATCATACTCTACTGTAGCAAATCAATAAAATTATTATTCAGCATTGCATACTAAATGCCTCTGCATATTTAATAGTCCTATCCTCAAATAGAATCATCAAAGAAGCAAACATATGCAAACATAACAGCAATCTGTCTAAACAGGATAGTCTGTAAAGAATGCAGCAACATCCATACTTCCCTAGCTCCAAAAATTATGAAAGAAAATTCCCACTGTATTAAATTTATCAGGTCTTAATATTCAAAAGGTTTCAACATTTTATCACATTCTGAATTTTCTAGGGAATTATTGCAACAGCGGTAAACTTTCTGTTTTCAAACAGCGACATGTATACTTGTAACATAGGCATAGTAAAGGCTATCAATGCCACTTTTATTGAAATAAAAGATGAAAAACATTGTTATAAATAACATAAAGCAAATCCTAACAAAATAAATTGATGCTCCAAGCAAAACACATATCACGTGGTGAATAAAAATATAGCTCCAAGTAAAGTTACCGATGAACGAAGACGAAAGAGGGGATGCCTTCCGGGGCATCCCCAAGCTTAGGCTCTTGGTTATCCTTGAATATTACCTTGGGGTGCCTTGGGCATCCCCAAGCTTAGGCTCTTGCCACTCCTTATTCCATAGTCCATCGAATCCTTACCCAAAACTTGAAAACTTCACAACACAAAACTTAACAGAAAACTCGTAAGCTCCGTTAGTATAAGAAAACAAAAGACCACTTCAAGGTACTGTAATGAACTCATTATTTATTTATATTGGTGTTAAACCTACTATGTTCCAACTTCTATATGGTTTATAAACTATTTTACTAACCATAGATTCATCAAAATAAGCAAACAACACATCGAAAACAGAATCTGTCAAAAACAGAACAGTCTGTAGTAATCTGGATCAAACGTATACTTATGGAACTCATAAAATTCTCAAATAAATTGCTGGAACTTATGAATTTATGTATTAATCATATGAAAAAATAATTAACTAAATATCACTCTCCAAATAAAAATGGTAGCAGTTCTCGTGAGCGCTAAAGTTTTTGTTTTTTACAGCATGATCAACAAGACTTTCCCCAAGTCTTCCCAAAGGTTCTACTTGGCACAAACACTAATTAAAAGCATAAAACCACATCTAAACAGAGGCTAGATGGATTATTTATTACTAAACAGGAACAAAAAGCAAGTAACAAAAATAAAGTTGGGCTGCCTCCCAACAAGCGCTATCGTTTAACGCCCCTAGCTAGGCATGATGATTTCAATGATGCTCACATAAAAGATAAGAATTGAAACATAAAGAGAGCATCATGAAGAATATGACTAGCACATTTAAGTCTAACCCACTTCCTATGCATAGGGATTTTGTGAGCAAACAACTTGTGGGAACAAGAATCAACTTGTATAGGAAGGTAAAACAAGCATAACTTCAAAACTTTAAGCACATAGAGAGGAAACTTGTTATTATTGCAATTCCTACAAGCATATGTTCCTCCCTCATAATAATTTTCAGTAGCATCATGAATGAATTCAACAATATAACCAGCACCTAAAGCATTATTTTCATGATCTACAAGCATAGAAAATTTACTACTCTCCACACAAGCAAAATTCTTCTCATGAATAATAGTGGGAGCAAACTCAACAAAATAACTATCATGTGATTGAAAATTAAGATCAAGATGACAAGGTTCATTGTTATCATTATACTTTAAAGCATACATGTCATCACAATAATCATCATAGATAGGAGGCATGCTTTCATCATAATAAATTTGCTCATCAAAACTTGGGGAACAAAAAATATCATCTTCATCAAACATAGCTTCCCCAAGCTTGTGGCTTTGCATATCATTAGCATCATGGATATTCAAGGAATTCATACTAACAACATTGCATTCATGCTCATCATTCAAATATTTAGTGCCAAACATTTTATAGATTTCTTCTTCTAGCACTTGAGCACAATTATCCTTTCCATCATACTCACGAAAGATATTAAAAAGGTGAAGCGTATGAGACAAACTCAATTCCATTTTTTATAGTTTTCTTTTATAAACTAAACTAGTGATAAAACAAGAAACTAAAAGACTCGATTGCAAGATCTAAAGATATACCTTCAAGCACTCACATCCCCGGCAACGGTGCCAGAAAAGAGCTTGATGTCTACTACACAACCTTCTTCTTGTAGACATTGTTGGGCCTCCAAGTGGAGAGGTTTGTAGGACAGTAGCAAATTTCCCTCAAGTGGATGACCTAAGGTTTATCAATCCGTAGGAGGCGTAGGATGAAGATGGTCTCTCTCAAGCAATCCTGCAACCAAATAACAAAGAGTCTGTTGTGTCCCCAACACACCCAATACAATGGTAAATTGTATAGGTGCACTAGTTCGGCGAAGAGATGGTGATACACATGGTATATGGATAGTAGATAATAGTTTTTGTAATCTGAAATTATAAAAACAGCAAGGTAACAAGTGATAAAACTGAGCGTAAACGGTATTGCAATGCTAGGAAACAAGGCCTAGGGTTCATACTTTCGCTAGTGTAAGTCCTCTCAACAATACTAACATAATTGTATCACATAACTATCCCTCAACATGCGACAAAGAGTCACTCCAAAGTCACTAATAGCGGACAACAAACGAAGAGATTATGGTAGGGTACGAAACCACCTCAAAGTTATTCTTTCCAATCAATCCGTTGGGCTATTCCTATAAGTGTCACAAACAGCCCTAGAGTTCGTACTAGAATAACACCTTAAGACACAAATCAACCAAAACCCTAATGTCACCTAGATACTCGAATGTCACGTCAAGTATCCGTGGGTATGATTATACGATATGCGTCACACAATCTCAGATTCATCTATTCAACCAACACAAAGGACCTCAAAGAGTGCCCCAAAGTTTCTACGAGAGAATCACGAAGAAAACGTGTGCCAACCCCTATGCATAGGTTCCCAATGTCACGAAACCCGCAAGTTGGTCACCAAAACATACATCAAGTGGCACGTGATATCCCATTGTCACCACAGATATTCACGGCAAGACATACATCAAGTGTTCTCAAGTCTTTAAAGACTCAATCCGATAAGATTACTTCAAAGGGGAAACTCGATTCATTACAAGAGAGAAGAGGGGGAGGAGAAACATAAGATCCAACTATAATAGCAAAGCTCGCGATACATCAAGATCGTGCCAAATCAAGAACACGAGAGAGAGAGAGATCAAACACATAGCTACTGGTACATACCCTCAGCCCCGAGGGAGAACTACTCCCTCCTCGCCATGGAGAGCGCCGGGATGATGAAGATGGCCACCGGAGAAGGATTGCCCCCTCCGGCAGGGTGCCGGAACGGGTCTTGTAACGCGCCGAGACCGATGTGCCAGGTGTCTTCCTGTTATTCGCTGTTGTTGCCATGTCATTTGCTTGCGTGTTGCATCTTGCCATGTCATCATGTGCATTGCATCATCATGTTTTAAAACTTGCATTCATCCGGGTTCTCCGAGTTCTCTCCGTTGTACGTTCTGAGTCCAGACACCCTTGCACGCGCCCGCGGCATGTCCGAAATATTATTTTATAAGTGGCCGGAAAATGTTCTTGGAATGGGTTGAAAGTTGGCGTGTGGTCTTGTTTTAGTGTAGATAGACCGCCTGTCAAGTTTCATCGCATTCGGAGTTCGTTTGATAGTCCAACCGTTAAATATAGAGGCAATAATAGCCGGTCTAACGTCGGACGTTTTCGGTCTCCGGAAATAGTTGCCGGGCTGCACTCCTCTCCTCTCATCTCATCCCAACCTCTCTTCACAGCCCACTAGCCCCCCTATCTAACCCCCCTCTGCTCCGGGTCATCCGATCGAGATCGAACGGCTCCGGAACGGACTAAAACCCCCAACCCTAGCTCCTCCTGCTATATATAGCAGCCCCCCTTGCCATTTTTGGGCCTTCTCCTTCCTCCTCCTCGAAATCCGCGCCCCCAATCATCAGCCAGCCGCCTCCCACCTCCTCTGCCTCGTTTTCCACGCCGGCCAAGTCCTCCGCCGCCACTTGTCGCGCCTCCATTAGCCCCGCCGCCACCTGACCGCGCCCTCCTCCAACCCGGGCATGCCACGCATCCCGGCCAACCTCCCACCACCGCCAAGCCCGCCAGGACCCGCTTAGGGCCCTGGGAAGCCCATCGGGGCCCAAGCGCTCCGCCGCCGTAGCCCGAATGCTCCGCCCCCGAGCGGCGCCGTTCCCGCAAGGAGAGCCCCGACCTCCTCATTCCGCCCTCGTCGCTGCCTCCCTGCACTCGTCGGCCACCGGAGCCTCGCCGCCGACGAGCACTTCGACAGCAGGCCAGTGCCGCCCTCGCCTCCCTCTCTCTCCCTCCCCGTTCTCCTTCCTCTCCTCACCAGCTCTCTCCCTCCCTCTGTTGCCACAGGAAACCGCCGCCGCCTCCATGGACGAGCTCCACCTCGCCGGATCCCGCATCCCCGAGCGCCGTCGACCACCCGTGTCATCGGATCTGGAACACCCGTCCTCGGATCCATCCATCCCCGTCGTCCTCCGGCTCCCTACGCGTCGCGCCGCCGTCCCCATCGCCGGCAGCCGCCGCGCCATGCTCCTGCCTCTGCTCTAGCAGAGGAGGACGAGCGCTTCCCTACTGGGCCACCTTCCTCACGCGCATGTGGGCCAACCACGCCCAAGGCCCAGCGCACCCCTCCTGCAGCCCGTCTTGCTCCTCCTTGGACCGGGCCGAAGCCCACTGGGTGAGGCCACCCCCCTGAGCGCCTTCCTTTTTTTTCCCTGCTGTTGGGCCATGCTCTGTACGCCCAGTTTCGGCCCGTTTAGTATTTTTCCCGGTCTGCAAAATTTACCTATTATCCAGAGTTTGCCAGTTTTGCAGAAAAGACCCCCATATTCATGCATATAATAACTCACAATTCGTGCATCGAATTAAAATGATTTATATATGAAACTTTCTTAGAATTTTGTCTAGATTCATAATATCCAACTTTCATCCATGTTCAAAATGTTTAAAATGCTGTTTGTTTAAATTTGCTCCTATGTCATGCTTAAATGGTTTAATTCATAACTAAATAACCGTAACTCAGATTTTAATAAACTTTATATGTATATGGGGTAGAATTTTGCCTAGTTTAACATGGTGGCTTTACTTTGCATGTTTAATAACTCTAAAATTGTGTTTAGGGCAGAACAGTACCAAACCTAATATATGCATATAAGGAGTTTCCGGACTTGTGGTTTGTTGTTCCGGCCTCATTTAAACTTGCCTAGATAGGTAGTTTTCTTTTGCTTCACCCTCTTGCCATGTTTAACAACATTTAATATTGTTGGGTACATAGACAAGATCGAACTAAATAAATCACGTGGTGTTCCGTCAATATGCAACTCGTTGCATATTGAGCTCCACTTAACTTGTAGTGTTGTTTGTGCACTTTGCCATGCCATGCTTCATTAAACCGGACATGCATCATATTTGTTTGTGCATCATGCCATGTTGATGTGTTGGTTGTTTACCATGTGGTTTGCTTTCTTTCCGGTGTTGCTTCTTCGGGTTAGTTCCGACAACGTTGCGTTTGTGAGGATCCGTTCGACTACGTCCGTTTATCTTCTTCATGGACCCATTCTTCTTCCTTGCGGGATTTCAGGCAAGATGACCATACCCTCGAAATCACTTCTATCTTTGCTTGCTAGATGCTCGCTCTTTTGCTATGCCAATGCTATGATGCCTACCACTTGCTTATCATGCCTCCCATATTGTTGAACCAAGCCTCTAACCCACCTTGTCCTAGCAAACCGTTGTTTGGCTATGTTACCGCTTTGCTCAGCCCCTCTTATAGCGTTATTAGTTGCAGGTGAAGATTGAAGTTTGTTCCTTGTTGGAATATGGAGGTGTTGTTCTTTGTTGGAACATGTTCTACTTGTTGGGATATCACAATATATCTTATTTAATTAATGCATCTATATACTTGGTAAAGGGTGGAAGGCTCGGCCTTATGCCTGGTGTTTTGTTCCACTCTTGCCGCCCTAGTTTCCGTCATATCGATGTTATGTTCCCGGATTTTGCGTTCCTTACGCGGTTGGGCTATTATGGGAACCCCTTGACGGTTCGCCTTAAGTAAAGCTCTTCCAGCAATGCCCAACATTGGTTTTACCATTCGCCACCTAGCCTCTTTTTTTCCTTGGGTTTCGCAGACTCAAGGGTCATCATTATTTTAACCCCCCGGGCCAGTGCTCCTCTGAGTGTTGGTCCAACTGTCAGCTACCGGTGACCACCAGGGGCAACTCTGGGCTGGCCTACCCGTACCTAGGACAATCTGAGTGTGCCCTGAGAAAGAGATAAGTGCAGCTCCTATCGGGATTTGTCGGCACATTCGGGCGGTGTTGCTGGTTTAGTTTTACCCTGTCGAAATGTCTTGTTGTACCGGGATACCGAGTCTGATCGAAACGTCTCGAGAGGAGGTCTATTCCTTTGTTGACCATGAGATCTTGTGATGGGCTAAGTTGGGACACCCCTGCAGGGATTTGAACTTTCGAAAGCCGTGCCCGCGGTTATGGGCAGATGGGAATTTGTTAACGTCCGGTTGTAGAAAACCTAAAGTTGACCTTAATTAAAAATGCATCAACCGCGTGTGTAACCGTGATGGTCTCTTTCCGGTGGAGTCCGGGAAGCGAACACGGTGTTGGAGTTATGCTTGGCGTAGGTTGCTATAGGATCACTTCTTGATCATAGATTTCTCGACCGTGCTTTGTCTTCTCTTCTCGCTCTCTTTTGCGTATGTTTAGCCACCATATATGCTAGTCGCTTGCTGCAGCTCCACCTCATACCTTTACCTTACCCATAAGCTTAAATAGTCTTGATCGCGAGGGTGCGAGATTGCTGAGTCCCCGTGGCTCACAGATACTTCCAAAACCAGCTTGCAGGTGCCGATGAGACCGTGCGGATGACGCAACCAAGCTCAGGATGAGCTCGATGAAGATCTTGTCCTTTGTGTGGTTTCGTTCTAGTTGATCAGTAGTGGAGCCCAGTTGGGGTCGATCGGGGACCGTGTTGCATTTGGGGTTCTTCTTTTACTTTGGTTCCGTAGTCGGACCTTGTTTGTATCTGGATGATGTAATGCTTTACTCATGTAATTGTGTGAAGTGGCGATTGTAAGCCAACTATGTATTTTTCCCCCTTATATATTACATGGGTTGCTGAAGATTACCTCACTTGCGACATTGCTTTCAATGCGGTTATGCCTCTAAGTCGTGCTTCGACACGTGGGAGATATAGCCGCATCGAGGGCATTAGAAGTTGGTATCAGAGCCTTCCCCGACCTTAGGAGCCCCATTGCTTGATCGTTTTTAGCGGCCGAGTTGTGTCTAGAAAAATGTTTTGAGTCAATTAGGAATTATATATCGGAGAGTTTAGGAATTCTTTTTACTTCCCAGTCTCCTCATTGCTCTGGTAAGGCATCCTGACATAGAGTTTTGACTCTTCTCTTCTCAAATTTCACTAAAAAAACTTTTAGGATCACGTGGGTATCTTGGAATTGTTCCGATGGTTTTGTGACGAGAACATTGTCTTGGTGCCTCCTGTCAGGGGTTTTGTGGAAGTGTCCCGGGGAGTTGAGCTCTGAGGTGTTGTCGTCATAATTTTATCGTTGCAGTTCTGGAATACCTGAGTTTAGTACGCCGACATCGAAAATCTCTTTTATGCAGTTCGGTTGTGAGATAACCTCGACGCCACCCAGTACTGGGGTGGGAGTTCGGGAGTATCGCCATAACTTGTATAACGGATGCTTTTCGAAGGTTGAGGTAGACGATTTCCGAAGTTTTCTCGGTTATGTGTTGAAGGATGGATACAGCTGGATGTAGGATTTGCTAGAATTGGGTGAGATATTATGCTTCCCCTGTATCCCCAACACCTGATTGCATAACCGGAAAGGTTCGGGAGTTTCATAGGTGGGAATTCAAGTAGCTCTTAGGATATCTTTCCGACAAATGTATGATTTGAAATTGGGGTTCGACGTCTAGTGGTCCGCCTATTCACGGTTGGTTTTACAGTGGTCTCGTTGTGTCTTAAAGAGTCCTTGGCTATGCCGACTCGGGGACGCTTCGTATGTCATGTGCACTGCCTTGTACATGATGGTGCTGTACGATCGAGCCCGTGTAGGCCCCACCATGAAAACTTCGGACGAAATCTCTATCATATGTTTGTTCTGGCTTATTCTGCAACCAATCCTTTGTTTTTGTTTTGAGTTGTGGTATTCGAGTTGCTTCAATGACAAATGTTGATTCCATACCTTCCCCAAATGTTGTTCTCATATTCCTATGTGAATACTAATCCTTCTCGATCATCGAGTTTGTCATTTCAATTTCTTTTCAACCGGCGTGTTTCTCTTCAAGTGGATCCGATCATTTCAACATTCGCAAGACCAATTATCAGTTCTTCTCAACGGTGTTTGTTTCATCCGTCTCCAAGTTGCCTTTGTTTCCCGCCCTCCCTCCCTTGTTTTTCTTCAACGACTCAGATTTCTTAATCAAGTATCCATTTTACTGATGTGAAGTCTCTCCATTCTTTTCAATCAATATCCTTATCCGGTGATTCTCAAGAAGATTCTAACGGAGCTTCAAGTTCGTCACTCTTCACTCGTTCTCTTCTCCGGTGGATTCAAATCAAGCTTTTGGTGTTTGATCATATTCTTTTCCTTATTTCAAATGTCTTCTCTTGCCGGTGCACCTCTCAATCATTAACTTTTCGTTATTCATTTGTTCCGGAGTGCTAAAGATATCTCAAAGATTCGTGTTTTCCACTCTGCATCCGTTCAAGATCTTCCCAGGTTGTTATCTCATTCAAGTCATTTAATTCAACCGGTGCAACCTCTCTCTTAAATCCTTCAACGGTGTTTCTTTTGAGTGGGCCCTAACCCACAGGTTTTTTTTCCAGGATCTTACCTGACTCTTCTAATCTTTCCGGAGTTTTTCTCAAATCTTATAAAGTTTGACGTAAGGATGAATTATCATCAGTCAAATGTATTTCTCCAAGATCTTTCAAATTATTTTCATCGTTGGTTCAACCTTTCCAATTTTAATTCCGGAGTACTCAATAATTCTTGGTGGTGTTTCCCGTCATCATTCTCGGGGATTTGTAGACCGAAGAAGATTTTTCTCTCAATCTTGCTCCATTCTCCTCAAGATTCGCGATTCTATCTTGTTGCCATCCTCTCATAATTATTTGCGATTGTGAGATATTCTTTTCAACCATCCGGAGTAATTCAGGAGCCTTTTCAGTTTGTTCATCCGGAGCCCATCATCTAAGATTTATTCATTCTCAGCTTTCAGCTATCATTCTCCAATTTTACCGGTGCTTCGTTCAAGTGATCCTTAATCGGTTCGTGATCTCTTCGTTCTCATGTATCTAAATCCTCTCAAGCATCTTCGTTCATTTTATAATTCTTCCCAGCGATTTGTGCCTTTTTCCAATTCCATTTTCAAATTCTTACCGGTGATTCACCCCTTTTACTTCGTTCGTTTTCAATTCTTACCGGTGGCTCGTTCAAGATTTCTCTTCCTTTGTTATTGTATCGATCCATTTGTTATTTCTATTCTACCGGTGGATCGTTGAAGACTTTCTCAAGTTTGCGCCATATGTCTCTAAATCCTTCCAACGGGAATAAGTTGTTTGCAATCCGTTGCTTGTCAGCAATTAAATTGTTGAAGGATACGCATAACATAATTCTTGTTCTTGTTCCATCCAAGTGATTAATTCTTTTTCCGGAGTGGTTCATCATATCAAATTCTCGGTTCGAGATGCTTTATCTATTCTTTTCCTGGAGTTCCAAGTTCTCTCAATTATTTCACCACGGAGAGTCATCTAAATCATTACAAGGTTTCACCTTGTGTTTTCAACTTCCCTTTCCTTTTGTTTGATCATCCTTTTGTTACCGGAGTTCTTCTTGAAGGTTCTACATAATGGTCCATCAAGGGATTAATTCCTTCTCCAATTTTTTCATTGAGATTGTTTTCTAAGGAGCTCAAGTTTTCTTCTTCTTGCTATCCGGAGTGCAATTCTTTCTACCATATTATCGGAGGTGGTATTATGTCATTCTTGATAATTTGAGTTCATGTTTCATGATTCACATATTATTAAGAATGAGGTATTTTAAATCCATCAATCTCGTCATTGAAGTATCTTGGTTTATATGTCACCTAAAGCTTTCCCTAAGGACTGTTGCTATTTATGGTGCTCATAAATGACCCAAGTTCTTCATCTATCCTCCCGGTGAAATAATTTCTCGTCTCCTTGTTCTTATCAATACAATTCTTTTCCCGCGAGTGGCAGGTTGTCACCTCATAATTTGAGATGTATTCCGCAAGACCATATCAAGCTTATTCTTTTCGTTGTTGGTTTTCCAACAACTCCGTTCTAGCATTTGTTGTAACCGTGCTCTCTCAAGATCTTGTTTCCCCGCGTTCCGGAGGCATTGTGATGTTGCTCTCTGCAACCCATCTTCTTGTTTTGTCAGGATCGTGTTCTTTTCGTCCTTATCCTTTTAACCGGAGTATTGTGCCCCTTTTCCCAAGTTCTTATTCAATTCCTTTTCTTTACAATCAGAGTGCTGCCCGAAGTTGTTCTTCCTTATTCGTCTTTTCTAACGGAGTGTTCTCAGCTTCGTCATCTCCGTTGTATTCTTTTCTCGATATGGCTTAACCTTTTCAAGGTTCTTTGGTTTCACGCGTTTGTCAAAGAAGCAACTTAATTTTACCTCTTCTTTTTCTCTTCTGTTTTCCCTCCGGTGCCATTCTAGATCTCGGGACGAGATCCTCTCGTAGTGGTGGAGTGTTGTAACGCCCCGAGACCGATGTGCCAGGTGTCTTCCTGTTATTCGCTGTTGTTGCCATGTCATTTGCTTGCGTGTTGCATCTTGCCATGTCATCATGTGCATTGCATCATCATGTTTTAAAACTTGCATTCATCCGGGTTCTCCGAGTTCTCTCCGTTGTCCGTTCGGAGTCCAGACACCCTTGCACGCGCCCGCGGCATGTCCGAAATATTAATTTATAAGTGGCCGGAAAATGTTCTTGGAATGGGTTGAAAGTTGGCGTGTGGTCTTGTTTTAGTGTAGATAGACCGCCTGTCAAGTTTCATCGCATTCGGAGTTCGTTTGATAGTCCAACCGTTAAATATAGAGGCAATAATAGCCGGTCTAAAGTCGGACGTTTTCGGTCTCCGGAAACAGTTGCCGGGCTGCACTCCTCTCCTCTCATCTCATCCCAACCTCTCTTCACAGCCCACTAGCCCCCCTATCTAACCCCCCTCTGCTCCGGGTCATCCGATCGAGATCGAACGGCTCCGGAACGGACTAAAACCCCCAACCCTAGCTCCTCCTGCTATATATAGCAGTCCCCTTGCCATTTTTGGGCCTTCTCCTTCCTCCTCCTCGAAATCCGCGCCCCCAATCATCAGCCAGCCGCCTCCCACCTCCTCTGCCTTGTTTTCCACGCCGGCCAAGTCCTCCGCCGCCACTTGCCGCGCCTCCATTAGCCCCGCCGCCACCTGACCGCGCCCTCCTCCAACCGGGGCATGCCACGCATCCCAGCCAACCTCCCACCACCGCCAAGCCCGCCAGGACCCGCTTCGGGCCCTGGGAAGCCCATCGGGGCCCAAGCGCTCCGCCGACGTAGCCCGAATGCTCCGCCCCCGAGCGGCGCCGTTCCCGCAAGGAGAGCCCCGACCTCCTCGTTCCGCCCCTCGTCGCTGCCTCCCTGCACTCGTCGGCCACCGGAGCCTCGCCGCCGGCGAGCACTTCGACAGCAGGCCAGTGCCGCCCTCGCCTCCCTCTCTCTCCCTTCCCGTTCTCCTTCCTCTCCTCACCAGCTCTCTCCCTCCCTCTGTTGCCACAGGAAACCGCCGCCGCCTCCATGGACGAGCTCCACCTCGCCGGATCCCGCATCCCGAAGCGCCGTCGACCACCCGTGTCATCGGATCTGGAACACCCGTCCTGGATCCATCCATCCCCGTCGTCCTCCGGCTCCCTACGCGTCGCGCCGCCGTCCCCATCGCCGGCAGCCGCCGCGCCATGCTCCTGCCTCTGCTCGAGCAGAGGAGGACGAGCGCTTCCCTACTGGGCCACCTTCCTCGCGCGCATGTGGGCCAACCACGCCCAAGGCCCAGCGCACCCCTCCTGCAGCCCGTCTTGCTCCTCCTTGGACCGGGCCGAAGCCCACTGGGTGAGGCCACCCCCCTGAGCGCCTTCCTTTTTTTTCCCTGCTGTTGGGCCATGCTTTGTACGCCCAGTTTCGGCCCGTTTAGTATTTTTCCCGGTCTGCGAAATTTACCTATTATCCAGAGTTTGCCAGTTTTGCAGAAAAGACCCCCATATTCATGCATATAATAACTCACAATTCGTGCATCGGATTAAAATGATTTATATATGAAACTTTCTTAGAATTTTGTCTAGATTCATAATATCCAACTTTCATCCATGTTCAAAATGTTTAAAATGCTATTTGTTTAAATTTGCTCCTATGTCATGCTTAAATGGTTTAATTCATAACTAAATAACCGTAACTCAGATTTTAATAAACTTTATATGTATATGGGGTAGAATTTTGCCTAGTTTAACATGGTGGCTTTACTTTGCATGTTTAATAACTCTAAAATTGTGTTTAGGGCAGAACAGTACCAAACCTAATATATGCATATAAGGAGTTTCCGGACTTGTGGTTTGTTGTTCCGGCCTCATTTAAACTTGCCTAGATAGGTAGTTTTCTTTTGCTTCACCCTCTTGCCATGTTTAACAACATTTAATATTGTTGGGTACATAGACAAGATCGAACTAAATAAATCACGTGGTGTTCCGTCAATATGCAACTCGTTGCATATTGAGCTCCACTTAACTTGTAGTGTTGTTTGTGCACTTTGCCATGCCATGCTTCATTAAACCGGACATGCATCATATTTGTTTGTGCATCATGCCATGTTGATGTGTTGGTTGTTTACCATGTGGTTTGCTTTCTTTCCGGTGTTGCTTCTTCGGGTTAGTTCCGACAACGTTGCGTTTGTGAGGATCCGTTCGACTACGTCCGTTTATCTTCTTCATGGACTCGTTCTTCTTCCTTGCGGGATTTCAGGCAAGATGACCATACCCTCGAAATCACTTCTATCTTTGCTTGCTAGATGCTCGCTCTTTTGCTATGCCAATGCTACGATGCCTACCACTTGCTTATCATGCCTCCCATATTGTTGAACCAAGCCTCTAACCCACCTTGTCCTAGCAAACCGTTGTTTGGCTATGTTACCGCTTTGCTCAGCCCCTCTTATAGCGTTATTAGTTGCAGGTGAAGATTGAAGTTTGTTCCTTGTTGGAATATGGAGATGTTGTTCTTTGTTGGAACATGTTCTACTTGTTGGGATATCACAATATATCTTATTTAATTAATGCATCTATATACTTGGTAAAGGGTGGAAGGCTCGGCCTTATGCCTGGTGTTTTGTTCCACTCTTGCCGCCCTAGTTTCCGTCATATCGATGTTATGTTCCCGGATTTTGCGTTCCTTACGCGGTTGGGCTATTATGGGAACCCCTTGACAGTTCGCCTTAAGTAAAGCTCTTCCAGCAATGCCCAACATTGTTTTTACCATTCGCCACCTAGCCTCTTTTTTTCCTTGGGTTTCGCGGACTCAAGGGTCATCATTATTTTAACCCCCCCGGGCCAGTGCTCCTCTGAGTGTTGGTCCAACTGTCAGCTACCGGTGACCACCAGGGGCAACTCTGGGCTGGCCTACCCGTACCTAGGACAATCTGAGTGTGCCCTGAGAAAGAGATATGTGCAGCTCCTATCGGGATTTGTCGGCACATTCGGGCGGTGTTGCTGGTTTAGTTTTACCCTGTCAAAATGTCTTGTTGTACCGGGATACCGAGTCTGATCGGAACGTCTCGGGAGGAGGTCTATTCCTTTGTTGACCGTGAGATCTTGTGATGGGCTAAGTTGGGACACCCCTGCAGGGATTTGAACTTTCGAAAGCCGTGCCCGCAGTTATGGGCAGATGGGAATTTGTTAACGTCCGGTTGTAGAAAACCTAAAGTTGACCTTAATTAAAAATGCATCAACCGCGTGTGTAACCGTGATGGTCTCTTTCCGGTGGAGTCCGGGAAGCGAACACGGTGTTGGAGTTATGCTTGGCGTAGGTTGCTATAGGATCACTTCTTGATCATAGATTTCTCGACCGTGCTTTGTCTTCTCTTCTCGCTCTCTTTTGCGTATGTTTAGCCACCATATATGCTAGTCGCTTGCTGCAGCTCCACCTCATACCTTTACCTTACCCATAAGCTTAAATAGTCTGAGTCCCCGTGGCTCACAGATACTTCCAAAACCAGCTTGCAGGTGCCGATGAGACCGTGCGGATGACGCAACCAAGCTCAGGATGAGCTCGATGAAGATCTTGTCCTTTGTGTGGTTTCGTTCTAGTTGATCAGTAGTGGAGCCCAGTTGGGGTCGATCGGGGACCGTGTTGCATTTGGGGTTCTTCTTTTACTTTGGTTCCGTAGTCGGACCTTGTTTGTATCTGGATGATGTAATGCTTTACTCATGTAATTGTGTGAAGTGGCGATTGTAAGCCAACTATGTATTTTTCCCCCTTATATATTACATGGGTTGCTGAAGATTACCTCACTTGCGACATTGCTTTCAATGCGGTTATGCCTCTAAGTCGTGCTTCGACACGTGGGAGATATAGCCGCATCGAGGGCGTTACAGGTCTAGATTGGTTGTTGGTGACTACGGAGGCTATTGGCGGCGGAACTCCCGATCTATTGTTCGTTCTGGAAGTTTTAGGGTACGTGGAGTTATATAGGCGGAAGAAGTACGTCAGGGGAGTCACGAGGGCCCCACGAGGCAGGGCGACGTGCCCTAGGGGGTGGGCGCGCCCCCTACCCTCCCGAGCTCCTCCTTCCTTCCTTGACGTAGGGTCCAAGTCCATCGGCTGGCTTTCGTTCCAAAAATAACTTCTCTAGTTGATTTCGTTCCGTTTCGACTCCGTCTGATATTCCTTTTCTTCAAAACACTGAAATAGGCATAAAACCGCAAATCTGGGCTGGGCCTCCGATTAATAGGTTTGTCCCAAAAGTAATATAAAAGTGGAAAATAAAGCCCAATATTGCCCAAAACAGTAGATAATATAGCATGGAGCAATCAAAAATTATAGATACGTTGGAGACGTATCACTCGGCTTGTTGCTATGGGTTACCGACATGTTCAAGGGGTTGACTATGATGAGACCTTCTCACCCGTAGAGAAGCTGAAGTCCGTCCGAATCATGTTAGCAATTTCCGCATTCTA
Organism: Triticum urartu; assembly: GCF_056163025.1. Taxonomy (NCBI): domain Eukaryota; kingdom Viridiplantae; phylum Streptophyta; class Magnoliopsida; order Poales; family Poaceae; genus Triticum; species Triticum urartu. The sequence goes on along the minus strand of NC_141874.1, from coordinate 172,552,061 downwards.
TGATTATGGGATATGGCAGATGGACGTCAAAACGGCATTCCTTAATGGTTTCCTTAATGAATAATTGTATATGATGTAATCGGAAGGTTTTGTCGATCCTAAGAATGCTGACAAGGTGTGCAAGCTCCAGCGCTCAATCTATGGGCTGGTGCAAGCATCTCGGAGTTGGAACATTCGCTTTGATGAGATGATCAAAGCCTTTGGGTTTACACAGACTTATGGAGAAGCATGTGTTTACAAGAAAGTGAGTGGGAGCTCTGTGGCATTTCTCATATTATATGTGGATGACATACTATTGATGGGAAATGATATAGAATTCTTGGAAAGCATAAAGGCTGATGTCTACTACACAACCTTCTTCTTGTAGACGTTGTTGGGCCTCCAAGTGCAGAGGTTTGTAGGACAGTAGCAAATTTCCCTCAAGTGGATGACCTAAGGTTTATCAATCCATAGGAGGCGTAGGATGAAGATGGTCTCTGTCAAGCAACCCTGCAACCAAATAACAAAGAGTCTCTTGTGTCCCCAACACACCCAATACAATGGTAAATTGTATAGGTGCACTAGTTCGGCGAAGAGATGGTGATACAAGTGCAATATGGATAGTAGATAAAGGTATTTGTAATCTGAAAATATAAAAACAGCAAGGTAACTAATGATAAAAGTGAGCGTAAACGGTATTGCAATGTGTTGAAACAAGGCCTAGGGTTCATACTTTCGCTAGTGCAAGTTCCCCCAACAATACTAACATAATTGGGTCACATAACTATCCCTCAACATGCAATAAAGAGTCATTCCAAAGTCACTAATAGCGGAGAACAAACGAAGAGATTATGGTAGGGTACGAAACCACCTCAAAGTTATTCTTTCCAATCAATCCGGTTGGCTATTCCTATAAGTGTCACAAACAGCCCTAGAGTTCATACTAGAATAACACCTTAAGACACAAATCAACCAAAACCCTAATGTCACCTAGATACTCCAATGTCACCTCAAGTATCCGTGGGATGATTATACGATATGCATCACACAATCTCATATTCATCTATTCAACCAACACAAAGGACCTCAAAGAGTGCCCCAAAGTTTCTACGAGAGAATCACGACGAAAACGTGTGCCAACCCCTATGCATAGGTTCCCAATGTCACGAAACCCGCAAGTTGGTCACCAAAACATACATCAAGTGGCACGTGATATCCCATTGTCACCACAGATATTCACGGCAAGACATACATCAAGTGTTCTCAAGTCTTTAAAGACTCAATCCGATAAGATTACTTCAAAGGGGAAACTCGATTCATTACAAGAGAGAAGAGGGGGAGGAGAAACATAAGATCCAACTATAATAGCAAAGCTCGCGATACATCAAGATCGTGCCAAATCAAGAACACGAGAGAGAGAGAGAGAGAGATCAAACACATAGCTACTGGTACATACCCTCAGCCCCGAGGGAGAACTACTCCCTCCTCGCCATGGAGAGCGCCGGGATGATGAAGATGGCCACCGGAGAAGGATTGCCCCCTCCGGCAGGGTGCCGGAACGGGTCTTGTAACGCCCCGAGACCGATGTGCCAGGTGTCTTCCTGTTATTCGCTGTTGTTGCCATGTCATTTTCTTGCGTGTTGCATCTTGCCATGTCATCATGTGCATTGCATCATCATGTTTTAAAACTATAATAGCAAAGCTCGCGATACATCAAGATTGTACCACCTCAAGAACAAGAGAGAGAGAGAGAGAGAGAGAGATCAAACACATAGCTACTGGTACATACCCTCAGCCCCGAGGGAGAACTACTCCCTCCTCATCATGGAGAGCACCAGGATGATGAAGATGGCCATCGGAGAGGGATTCCCCCTCCGGCAGGGTGCCAAAATGGGTCTAGATTGGTTTTCGGTAGCTACGGAGGCTTCTGGCGGCGGAACTCCCGATCTATTGTGCTCTCGGATGTTTTTAGGGTATATGGAGATATATAGGCGGAAGAAGTACGTTATGGGGGCCACAAGGGGCCCACGAGGGTGGAGGGCGCGCCTCCCTACCTCGTGGCCTCCTCGAAGCTTCCCTTACGTGCACTTCAAGTCTTCTGGGCTTCTTCTGATCCAAAAATAAGTTCCGTGAAGTTTCAGGTCAATTGGACTCCGTTTGATTTTCCTTTTCTTCTAAACCCTAAAACAAGGTAAAAACAGAAACTGGCACTGGGCTCTGGGTTAATAGGTTAGTCCCAAAAATGATATAAAAGTGTATAATAAAGCCCATAAACATCCAAAACAGAAGATAATATAGCATGGAGCAATCAAAAATTATAGATACGTTGGAGACGTATCAAAGCCTACTTGAATAAGTGTTTTTCAATGAAGGACCTTGGAGAAGCTGCTTACATATTAGGCATTAAGATCTATAGATATAGATCGAGACGCCTCATTGGTCTTTCACAAAGCACGTACCTTGACAAGATATTGAAGAAGTTCAATATGGATCAGTCCAAGAAGGGGTTCTTGCCTGTATTGCAAGGTGTGAGATTGAGCACGGCTCAATGCCCGACCACGGCAAAAGATAGAGAAAAGATGAGTGTCATCCCCTATGCCTCGGCCATAGGGTCTATTATGTATGCCATGCTGTGTACCAGACCTGATGTGAATCTTGTCGTAAGTTTGGTAGGAAGGTACCAAAGTAATCCCAGCATGGAACACTGGACAGCGGTCAAGAACATCCTGAAGTACCTGAAAAGGACTAAGGATATGTTTCTCGTTTATGGAGGTGACGAAGAGCTCGTCGTAAAGGGTTACGTTGATGCTAGCTTTGACACGGATCTGGATGACTCCAAGTCACAAACCGGATACGTGTATATTTTGAATGGTGGGGCAGTCAGTTGGTGCAGTTGCAAGCAAAGCGTCGTGGCGGGATCTACATGTGAAGCAGAGTACATGACAGCTTCGGAGGCAGCACATGAAGCAATCTGGATGAAGGAGTTCATTACCGACCTAGGAGTTATTCCCAATGCATCGGGCCCGATGACTCTCTTCTGTGACAACACTGGAGCCATTGCCCTTGCCAAGGAGCCCAGGTTTCACAAGAAGACCAGGCATATCAAGCGTCGCTTCAACTCCATTCGTGAAAATGTTCAAGATGGAGACATAGATATTTGTAAAGTGCATATGGACCTGAATGTCGCAGATCCGTTGACTAAACCTCTTCCACGAGCAAAACATGATCCACACCAGAACTGTATGGGTGTTCGATTCATCACAATGTAACTAGATTATTGACTCTAGTGCAAGTGGGAGACTGTTGGAAATATGCCCTAGAGGCAATAATAAAATGGTTATTATTATATTTCCTTGTTCATGATAATTGTCTATTGTTCATGCTATAATTGTGTTATCCGGAAATCGTAATACATGTGTGAATACATAGACCACAACATGTCCCTAGTGAGCCTCTAGTTGACTAGCTCGTTGATCAATAGATGGTTACGATTTCCTGACCATGGACATTGGATGTCATTGATAATGGTATCACATCATTAGGAGAATGATGTGATGAACAAGACCCAATCCTAAGCATAACACAAGATCATCTAGTTCATGTGCTAAAGCTTTTCTAATGTCAAGTATCATTTCCTTAGACCATGAGATTGTGCAACTCCCGGATACCGTAGGAATGCTTTGGGTGTGCCGAACGTCACAACGTAACTGGGTGGCTATAAAGGTGCACTACGGGTATCTCTGAAAGTGTTTGTTGGGTTGGCATGAATCGAGACTGGGATTTGTCGCTCCGTGTGACGGAGAGGTATCTCTGGGCCCACTCGGTAGAGCTATAAGTATATGAAAGCTCAACAAAAGAAACTAGTGGGTGTGCATCCAACTTGCTCGCTCACGAAGACCTAGGGCATTTTGAGGAAGCCCATCATTGGAATATACAAGCCAAGTTCTATAATGAAAGATTCCCACTAGTATATGAAAGTGACAACATATGAGACTTTCTATATGAAGAACATGGTACTACTTTGAAGCACAATATATGAGACTCGCTATATCATGGTGCTACTTTGAAGCACAAGTGTGGTAAAAGGATAGTAGCATTGCCCCTTTTTATTTTTTTATTTGGCCTTTCTCTTTTTTCGGCCTTTCCTTTTTTGGGGACAATGCTCTATTGAATGATGATCATCACACTTCTATTTATTTACAACTCAATGATACAACTCGATACTAGAACAAAGTATGACTCTATATGAATGCCTCCGGCGGTGTACTGGGATATGCAATGAATCAAGAGTGACAAGTATGAAAGAATTATGAATAGTGGCTTTGCCACAAATACCATGTCAACTACATGATCATGCTAAGCAATATGACAATGATGAAGCGTGTCATAATAAACGGAACGGTGGAAAGTTGCATGTCAATATATCTTGGAATGGCTATGGAAATGCCATAATAGGTAGGTATGGTGGCTGTTTTGAGGAAGGTATATGGTGGGTTTATGGTATCGGCGAAAGTTGCACGGTACTAGAGAGGCTAGCAATGGTGGAAGGAATGGGAAAAAGTGCATATAATACATGGACTCAACATTAGTCATAAAGAACTCATATACTTATTGCAAAAATCTACAAGTTATCAAAGCAAAGTATTACGCGCATGCTCCTAGGGGGATAGATTGGTAGGAAAAGACCATCGCTTGTCCCCGACCGCCACTCATAAGGAAGGCAATCAATAAATAAATCATGCTCCGACTTCATCACATAACGGTTCACCATACGTGCATGCTACGGGAATCACAAACTTCAACACAAGTATTTCTCAAATTCACAACTACTCAACTAGCATGACTCTAATATTACCATCTCCATATCTCAAAACAATTATCAAGTATCAAACTTCTCATAGTATTCAACACACTCATAAGAGAATTTTATTATTCTTGAATACCTAGCATATTAGGATTTTAAGCAAATTACCATGCTATTTAAGACTCTCAAAATAATATAAGTGAAGCATGCGAGTTCATCTATATCTTCAAAATAAAACTACCATCATGCTCTAAAAGATATAAGTGAAGCACTAGAGCAACAACAAACTACTCCGAAAGATATAAGTGAAGATCAATGAGTAGTCGAATAATTATGCAACTATGTGAAGACTCTCTAGCATTTAATAATTTAAGATCTTGGTACTTTATTCAAACAGCATGCAAAGCAAAATAAAATGACATTCTAAGAATGGCAAACATCATGTGAAGAAGCAAAAACTTAGGATCGATCGAAACTAACCGATAGTTGTTGAAGAAGAAAGGTGGGATGCCAACCGGGGCATCCCCAAGCTTAGATGCTTGAGACTTATTGAAATATTATCTTTGGATGCCTTGGGCATCCCCAAGCTTGAGCTTTTGTGTCTCCTTAATTCCTCTCATATCACGGTCTCCTTAAATCTCAAAAACTTCATCCACAAAAAACTCAACAAGGACTTTTGAGATAAGTTAGTATAAACCATTGCAAAAACCTTATCATACTCTACTGTAGAAAATCACTAAAATTATTATTCATCATTGCATACTAAATTCCTCTGCATATTTAATATTCCTATCCTCAAATAGAATAATTAAAGAAGCAATCATATGCAAACAATGCAAACATAACAGCAATCTTCCTAAACAGGATAGTCTGTAAAGAATGCTGCAACATCCATACTTCCCTAGCTCCAAAAATTATGAAAGAAAATTCCCATTGTAGTAAATTTATCAGAGCTTAATATGCAAAAGTTTTCAACATTTTATCACATTCTGAATTTTCTAGGAAATTATTGCAACAGCGGTAAACTTTCTGTTTTCAAACAGCAACATGTATACCTGTAACATAGGCATAGTAAAGGCTATCAATGCCACTTTTATTGGAATAAAAGATGAAAAATATTGTTATAAATAACATCAAGAAAATCCTAACAAAATAAATTGACGCTCCAAGCAAAACACATATCATGTGGCGAATAAAAATATAGCTCCAAGTAAAGTTACCGATGAACGAAGACGAAAGAGGGGATGCCTTCCGGGGCATCCCCAAGCTTAGGCTCTTGGATATCCTTGAATATTATCTTGGGGTGCCTTGGGCATCCCCAATCTTAGGCTCTTGGAACTCCTTATTCCATAGTCCATCGAATCCATACCCAAAACTTGAAAACTTCACAACACAAAACTTAAAGTAGAAAACTCGTAAGCTCCGTTAGTATAAGAAAATAAATCACCACTTCAAGGTACTGTAATGAAGTAATTATTTATTTATATTGGTGTTAAACCTACTTTATTCCAACTTCTCTATGGTTTATAAACTATTTTACTAGCCATAAATTCATCAAAATAAGTAAACAACACATGAAAAACAGAATCTGTCAAAAACAGAACAGTCTGTAGTAATTTGGATCAAACGTATACTTCTGGAACTCATAAAATTCTCAAATAAATTTCTGGACCTGAGGAATTTATCTATTAATCATCTGAAAAAAGAATTAAATAAATATCAATCTCCAAATAAAAATGGCAGCAGTTCTCGTGAGCGCTAAAGTTTCTGTTTTTTACAGCATGATCAACAAGACTCTCCCCAAGTCTTCCCAAAGGTTCTACTTGGCACAAACACTAATTAAAATCATAAAACCACATCTAAAAATAGGCTAGATGAATTATTTATTACTAAACAGGAACAAAAAGCAAGGAACAAAAATAAAGTTGGGTTGCCTCCCAACAAGCGCTATCGTTTAACGCCTCTAGCTAGGCATGATAATGACAATGATGCTCACATAAAAGATAAGAATTGTAACATAAAGCGAGCATCTTGAAGAATATGACTAGCACATTTAAGTCTAACCCACTTCCTATGCATAGGGATTTTGTGAGTAAACAACTTGTGGGAACAATAATCAACTTGCATAGGAAGGTAAAACAAGCATAACTTCAAAACTTTAAACACATAGAGAGGAAACTTGATATTATTGCAATTCCTACAAGCATATATTCCTCCCTCATAATAATTTTCAGTAGAATCATGAATGAATTCAACAATATAACCAGCACCTAAAGCATTCTTTTCATGATCTACAAGCATAGAAAATTTACTACTCTCCACATAAGCAAAATTCTTCTCATGAATAATAGTGGGAGCAAACTCAACAAAATAACTATCATGTGATTGAAAATTAAGATCAAGATGACAAGTTTCATGGTTATAATTATTCTTTAAAGCATACATGTCATCACAATAATCATCATAGATAGGAGGCATGCTTTCATCATAATAAATTTGCTCATCAAAACTTGAGGGACAAAAAATATCATCTTCATCAAACATAGCTTCCCCAAACTTGTGGCTTTGCATATCATTAGCATCATGGATATTCAAGGAATTCATACTAACAACATTGCAATCATGCTCATCATTCAAATATTTAGTGCCAAACATTTTATAGATTTCTTCTTCTAGCACTTGAGCACAATTTTCCTTTCCATCATACTCACGAAAGATATTAAAAAGATGAAGCGTATGAGACAAACTCAATTCCAATTTTTTTAATAATTTTATTTTATAAACTAAACTAGTGATAAAACAAGAAACTAAAAGACTCGATTGCAAGATCTAAAGATATACCTTCAAGCACTCACATCCCCGGCAACGGCACCAGAAAAGAGCTTGATGTCTACTACACAACCTTCTTCTTGTAGACGTTGTTGGGCCTCCAAGTGCAGAGGTTTGTAGGACAGTAGCAAATTTCCCTCAAGTGGATGACCTAAGATTTATCAATCCGTAGGAGGCGTAGGATGAAGATGGTCTCTCTCAAGCAACCCTGCAACCAAATAACAAAGAGTCTCTTGTGTCCCCAACACACCCAATACAATGGTAAATTGTATAGGTGCACTAGTTCGGCGAAGATATGGTGAAACAAGTGGTATATGGATAGTAGATAAAGGTATTTGTAATCTGAAATAATAAAAAACAGCAAGGTAGCAAGTGATAAAAGTGAGCGTTAACGGTATTGCAATGCTAGGAAACAAGGCCTAGGGTTCATACTTTCACTAGTGTAAGTCCTCTCAACAATACTAACATAATTGGATCATAAAACTATCCCTCAACATGCAACAAAGAGTCACTCCAAAGTCACTAATAGCGGAGAACAAACGAAGAGATTATGATAGGGTACGAAACCACCTCAAAGTTATTCTTTCCAATCAATCCGTTGGGCTATTCCTGTAAGTGTCACAAACAGCCCTATAGTTCGTACTAGAATAACACCTTAAGACACAAATCAACCAAAACCCTAATGTCACCTAGATACTCCAATGTCACCTCAAGTATCTGTGGGCATGATTATACGATATGCATCACACAATCTCAGATTCATCTATTCAACCAACACAAAGGACCTCAAAGAGTGCCCCAAAGTTTCTACCGGAGAATCACGACGAAAACGTGTGCCAACTCCTATGCATAGGTTCATGGGCGGAACCCGCAAGTTGGTCACCAAAACATACATCAAGTGAATCACGTGATATCCCATTGTCACCACAGATATCCACGGCAAGCCATACATCAAGTGTTCTCAAATCTTTAAAGACTCAATCCGATAAGATTACTTCAAGGGGAAAACTCAATTCATTACAAGAGAGAAGAGGGGGAGGAGAAACATAGGATCCAACTATAATAGCAAAGCTGACGATACATCAAGATCGTGCCAAATCAAGAACACGAGAGAGAGAGATCATACACATAGCTACTGGTACATACCCTCAGCCCCGAGGGAGAACTACTCCCTCCTCGTCATGGAGAGCACCGGGATGATGAAGATGGCCACCGGAGAGGGATTGCCCCCTCCGGCAGGGTGCCGGAACGGGTCTAGATTGGTTTTCGCTGGCTACGGAGGCTTCTGGCGGCGGAACTCCCAATCTATTGTGCCTTCTGGAAGTTTTAGGTCACATGGGTATATACGGGTGCAGGAGGTACATCAGGGGAGCCACGAGGGCCCCACGAGGCAGGGGGGCGCGCCCTAGGGTGGCGCCCCCACCCTCGTTGGCAGCTCCCGTATCTTCTGACGTGGGGTCCAAGTCTATCAGGTGTGTTTCCTTCCAAAAATAACTTCTCCAGTTGATTTCATTCCATTTCAACTCCGTCTGATATTCCTTTTCTTCAAAACACTGAAATAGGTATAAAGCAGCAAATCTGGGCTGGGCCTCCGGTTAATAGGTTAGTCCCAAAAGTAATATAAAAGTGGAAAATAAAGCCCAATATTGCCCAAAACAGTAGATAATATAGCATGGAGCAATCAAAAATTATAGATACGTTGGAGATGTATCAATAGGCAGGGTGATTCCCGCCTCCGGATCCACCTGGTGCACCTTGTAACCCCCACACCCGGCCCGGTGCACCAGAACGAGTTCCTCGTCGTTGTCCACTAGGTTCACGGTCCAATCATACTACTTAAATTCCCAGTTGCTTAGCCAGGCCACCACCGCCACCAGCCGCGGCGGCTGGCCTACGATGGCGTCCACCACCATGAGGGCCTTCTCGGTGGCGCAGTAGAAGCGGTCGTCGAACAACAATGTCGCAATGATCGCGTTGTTGTTGCGGTGATCGACGGGCAAGGGCGTCCACCGCTCATCGCCGGGCTTCAAGATGAACAGCGAGCATGGGCCGAGGTGGAGCGCCACGTTTGAGCCTCCAGACACGCGCAGGTACTTGAGGGAACACCTGTTCCTGGTCCACCGGGTGTTAGGGTTGTACAACAGCGTGGTCGCGTCTGGGAGGACGACGAGCTGCCAGGTGAGTGGGTTGAGGAGGCGCACGGCATAGGTGCGCTTGTGCACAGCACGAGAAGGCCCTCGGAGGTGGCCCTGAATACATACTGGCAGCGGAACTCCGGCAGGTCCACCTGGATGTGCTTCCCGGTCAAGACGTTGAGGAGGTCGCGGCGCCGCCGGAGGGCCCCGGAGGTCCGCGGGAGCATGATCCACCTCCAGGGATGGAACCGGCGGTCCAGGCCGCCGTGCGTGTGCTGGGAGGCGGTGCACCGTCGCCACGACTTGCACACCGCGCGGAAGCGGAGGTAGTCGACGACGTTGTCCGCGTGGACGCGCTCGGCAACCAGGCCCGCTGGCACGGCGGTCAGGTCCGCCAGTTCCTCCTGCATGCCGCATAGCACGATCGAGTTCAGTCAGATGAGAAGACATGGTGGTATTCTTTGCCACGGATCGGCATCGGTGGAACAGCGAAACTCACGTACCAGTTAGGGTCAGCAGCGGGCAAACCGCAGCGCGCGTGAGGCGGATCGGCGGTCCCGGCGATGTGTGCACGCTTTTCTTGCTGGCAATACGCTTGCACATCTTGTTGGTTGGGCAGCGCACTGCTCGACACCATGTTTGGGACGACTTGACGTGCGCCTTGGATCGGAGGATGGTTCTGAGTCGCGGGTTAGGAGTGGGCTCATGAGACTTTGATCTGCCCCTCGGATCGGAGGATGGTTTAGAGTTTTTTTTGCGGGGTTTAGGGTTAACCTGCGTTTTTTAGACGAAGCTAAACTTGCTGGTGGGGTAACAAAAGTTGGAGGAGTATCGGACGGCAACGGGACAAATGCTTTGGCTACGGCGCGACCCAATGGTCATCCTCCACGTCACCTTCCATAATCACGTTGCATGCATGTGAGTGACCTTGTATGGACGATATGGTATGCTTCGTGAAGACACATACCAAAAATCCACTACCCGAGATGCTTATTGCCTGCTTCATATCAAATTTGGCAATTAGTTCGAAATAGGTGGTTGTTTCGATGGCACACAAGATAGACGTTATGCACCCTCACAAGATTCCACCGTGATCGGGGGTGACAAAAAAGGTGATGCCGCAATATCTAAGAACACAGTGGCCGGATCAACAGTGGTCGTCGCAAGGTATAGCATAGGCGGATAGACGTTATGCACCCTCACAAGATTCCATTGTGATCGGGGGTGAGAAAAAATAAATGGTGATGCCGCAATATCTAAGAACACAGTGGATGGATCAACAGTGGTCGTCGCAAGCTATAGCATAGGAGGATTCCTTGGTGCTTCATCAATACTCTTTCAAGGAGTGGTCGATCCGAAGTCGCTTGAGGCAATGGCTTATCGCGAGGCAACTATAAAGGGGAGTTGGTAATCTTGCCTCATTGGTTTAGATCTGCCTCATCTCTCACCCACCAAAATTCGAAATGACTTGTCCCACTTGACAAAAAACCGGTCCCTCTGTCCCACGTCCTAGTTGAGAAATTAGTCAAAGGCAGGTTGCAGTTAAGATTAATTGATCTAGAACTAGTTGAACATGTTGGGGAACATAGTAATTTCAAAAAAATTCCTACGCACACGCAATATGATGGTGATGCATAGCAATGAGAGGGGAGAGTATGTCTATGTACCCTCGTAGACCAAAAGCGGAAGCGTTTATCAACGCGGTTGATGTAGTCGTACACCTTCACAATCCGTCCCGATCAAGTACCGAACGTACGGCACCTCCGCGTTTAGTAGACGTTCAGCTCGATGACGTCCTCGCGTTCTCGATCCAGCAAGAGGGGCGAAGTAGTAGATGAGTTCCGGCAGCACGACGTCATGGTGACGGTGTTGGTGAAGGACAATCTTCGCAGGGCTTCGCCTAAGCACTACGAGAACTATGACGGAGGATAAACTAGAGGGGACGGGGTTGCCGGCACACGGCTTGGTGTTTCTTGATATGTCTTGGGTGCTAGCCCTACCCCTCTATTTATATGTTGAGCCTTGGGGTCGAAACTTGGAGTACAAGCATCCACAAAGTCGGTTTCACCCGAAAAGCAAGAGTCCTTCTCGGACTCCAGGGCCAGACGCCAGGGTTCCCGGCGTCTGGCCCCTGGACTCCGCAAAACTTCCTTTTGCGCTTTCCAAAAACCTTGTGGGCTTTCTCCTTTGGCCCAAATAAAGTGTTCTCGTACCCAAACATTTTGGGAAACACCCGGAACCCCTTCCGGTGAATTCCGGAACCCTTCCGGAGACCAAACTCTATTATCCCATATATCAAACTTTATCTCCAGACCATTACGGAGTTCCTCATCATGTCCGTGATCTTATCCGAAACTCCGAACAACATTCGGTTACCAACATACATAACTCATAAATACTATATCGTCAACGAACGTTAAGCGTGCGGACCCTACGGGTTCGAGAACTATGTAGACATGACCGAGACACTTCTCTGGTCAATAACCAATAGCGGAACCCAGATGCCCATATTGGCTCCTACATATTCTACGAAGATCTTTATCAGTCGAACTGCATAACAACATACGTTGTTCCCTTTGTCATTGGTATGTTACTTGCCTGAGATTCGATCGTCGGTATCTCAATACCTAGTTAATCTCGTTACTGGCAAGTCTCTTTACTCGTTCTGTAATACATCATCCCACAACTAACTCATTAGTTACAATGCTTGCAAGGCTTATAGTGATGTGCATTACCGAATGGGCCCAAAGATACCTCTCCGACAATGGGAGTGACAAATCCTAGTCTCGAAATACGCCAACTCAACAAGTACCTTCGGAGACACCTATAGAGCACCTTTATAATCACCTAGTTACATTGTGACATTTGGTAGCACACAAAGTGTTCCTCTAGTAAACGGGAGTTGCATAATCTCATAGTCATAGGAACATGTATAAGTCATGAAGAAAGCAATAGCAACATACTAAACGATCAAGTGCTAAGCTAACGAAATGGGTCAAGTCAATCATATCATTCTCCTAATGATGTGATCCCATTAATCAAATGACAACTCATGTCTATGGTTAGGAAACTTAACCATCTTTGATTAACGAGCTAGTCAAGTGGAGGCATACTAGTTACACTATGTTTGTCCATGTATTCACACATGTATTATTTCCGGTTAATTCAATTCTAGCATGAATAGTAAACATTTATCATGAAATATGGAAATAAATAATAACTTTATTATTGCCTCTAGGGCATATTTCCTTCAGTCTCCCACTTGCACTAGAGTCAATAATGTAGTTCACATCGCCATGTGATTTAACACCAATAGTTCACATCACCATGTGATTAACACCCATAGTTGATAGTTCACATCATCATGTGACCAACACCCAAAGGGTTTACTAGAGTCAATAATCTAGTTCACATTGCTATGTGATTAACACCCAAAGAGTACTAAGGTGTGATCATGTTTTGCTTGTGAGAGAAGTTTAGTCTACGGGTCTGCCACATTCAGATTCGTATGTATTTTGCAAATTTCTATGTCAACAATGCTCTGCACAGAGCTACTCTAGCTAATTGCTCCCACTTTCAAAATGTATCCAGATTGAGACTTAGAGTCATCTGGATCAATGTCAAAATTTGCATCGACGTAACCCTTTACGACGAACCTTTTGTCACCTCCATAATCGAGAAACATATCCTTATTCCACTAAGGATAATTTTGACCGCTGTCCAGTGATCTACTCCTAGATCACTATTGTACTCCCTTGCTAAACTCAGTGTAGGGTATACAATAGATCTGGTACACAGCATGGCATACTTTATAGAAACTATGGCTGAGGCATAGGGAATGAATTTCATTCTCTTTCTATCTTCTGCCGTGGTCGGGCTTTGAGTCTTACTCAATTTCACACCTTATAACACAGGTAAGAACTCTTTCTTTGACTGTTCCATTTTGAACTACTTCAAAATCTTGTCAAGGTATGTACTCATTGAAAAAACTTATCAAGCGTCTTGATCTATCTCTATAGATCTTGATGCTCAATATGTAAGTAGCTTCATGATACGTCTCCAACGTATCTATAATTTTTGATTGCTCCATGCTATAGTATCTACTGTTTGGGACATTATTGGGCTTTATTATCCACTTCTATATTATTTTTGGGACTAACCTATTAACCGGAGGCCCAACCGAGAATTGTTGTTTTTTTCCTATTTCAGAGTTTCGCAGAAAAGGAATATCAAACGGAGTCCAAACGGAATGAAACCTTCGGGAACGTGATTTTCGGAATGAACATGATCTAGGAGACTTGGAACCTACGTCAAGAAATAAACGAGGAAGCCACGAGGTAGCGCCTACCCCCCAGGCGCGCCCTCCACCCTCGTGGGCCCCATGTTGCTCCACCGACGAGTTTACTTGCCTCAGACGTGATGCCTATATACATGATCATACCTAGATATTCTCATAACTATGCTCAATTCTGTCAATTGCTCAACAATAATTCGTTCACCCACCGTAAAATACTTATGCTCTTGAGAGAAGCCACTAGTGAAACCTATGCCCCCCGGGTCTATCTTCATCATATTAATCTTCCAATACTTCATTATTTCCTTTGCTTTTATTTTACTTTGCATCTTTATCACAAAAATACCAAAAATATTATCTTATCATATCTACCAGATCTCACTCTCGTAAGTCACCGTGAAGGGATTGACAACCCCTTATCGCGTTGGTTGCGAGGAGTTATTTGTTTTGTGCAGTTACGAGGGACTCGCGCGTAGCCTCCTACTGGATTGATACCTTGGTTCTCAAAAACTGAGGGAAATACTTACGCTACTTTGCTGCATTATCCTTTCCTCTTCAAGGAAATCCAACGCAGTGCTTAAGAGGTAGCAAGAAGATTTCTGGCGCCGTTGCCGGGGAGTCTACGCAAAAGTCAACATACCAAGTACCCATCACAACCCTTATCTCCCGCATTACATTATTTGCCATTTGCCTCTCATTCTCCTCTCCCCCACTTCACCCTTGCCGTTTTATTCACCCTCTCTCTCTCTGTCCTCCCTCTCTTTCTCTATTTGCCTCTTTTTGCCCGCTTGATTTTTGTTTGCTTGTGTGTTGGATTGCTCGTTTGTCACAATGGCTCTACCTAGATTTGGTGATCTTCACCTTAAAAGGTTAGAAGAGATCGAAAGCAATGTCAGGAGTTTTATGATTTTGCAATTTGAGCATAATAATTTCTTCAGAAACGAGCTTAAGGAACAGAAAAGTTTTATGAGTTTTATGAATAAAGAGCTCGATGATATGTCTAAAGAATTTGATGGTTTAAGATCCCAAATTGCTCGTCTTGGGAAATTGACTGCTGAAATTTTGGATAAGCAGGCTACCTTAGTTAATAGGATGGCCGCTAAACCGGATTTTTATGAAAATAAAGATGAAGATCTAAAAGTTATTGATGTGTCCCCTATTAAATCTTTGTTTTGCAATATGAATCTTGATAATGATGGGACTGAATATGATCCACCTTTACCTAGAAGGCGTTCCAAAAATTCGGAGTTTTTAGATCTTGATGCTAAATTTGATGAAAGTGGGATTGAAGAAATTAAAACCCTAGATGTTGTTAAACCCACTATTTTGGATTTCAAGGAAGTTAATTATGAAAATTGCTCTTTTATTGATTGTATTTCCTTGTTGCAATCCATGCTAAATTCTCCTCGTGCTTATAGTCAAAATAAAGCGTTTACTAAACATATCGTTGATGCCTTGATGCAATCTTATGAAGAAAAACTTGAGTTGGAAGTTTCTATCCCTAGAAAAATTTATGATGAGTGGGAACCAACTATTAAAATTAAGATTAAAGATCATGAGTTCTATGCTTTATGTGATTTGGGTGCTAGTGTTTCCACGATTCCAAAGACCTTGTGTGATTTGTTAGGTTTCCGTGATTTTGATGATTGCTCTTTAAACTTGCACCTTGCGGATTCCACTATTAAGAAACCAATGGGAAGAATCAATGATGTTCTTATTGTCGCAAATAGGAATTATGTGCCCATAGATTTTATTGTTCTTGACATAGATTGCAATCCTTCATGTCCTATTATCCTTGGTAGACCTTTCCTTAGAATGATTGGTGCAATTATTGATATGAAGGAAGGAAATATTAGATTCCAATTTCTGTTAAGGAAAGGCATGGAACACTTTCCTAAAAATAAAATTAAATTACCTTATGAATCTATTATGAGAGCCACTTATGGATTGCCTACCAAAGATGGCAATACCTAGATCTATCCTTGCTTTTTATGCCTAGCTAGGGGCGTTAAACGATAGCGCTTGTTGGGAGGCAACCCAATTTTATTTTTATTCCTTGCTCTTTGCTCCTGATTTTTAATAAATAATTTACCTAGCCTCTGTTTTGGTTGTGTTTTTTGTGTTTAATTAGTGTTTGTGCCAAGTAGAACCGTTGGGAAGACTTGGGGAAAGTCTTGTTATCTTGCTGTAAAAAACAGAAACTTTAGCGCTCACGAGAACTGCTGCCATTTTTATTTTGAAAGTGATATTTAGTTAATTATTTTTTAAGATGATTAATAGATAAATTACTCACGTCCAGCTATTTATTTTAGAATTTTTGGGGTTCCAGATCTTGCGCTAGCTACAGATTACTATAGACTGTTATGTTTTTGACAGATTCTGTTTTTCGTGAGTTGTTTGCTTATTTTGATGAATCTATGGCTAGTAAAATAGTTTATAAACCATAGAGAAGTTGGAATACAGTAGGTTTAACACTAATATAAATAAATAATGAGTTCATTACAGTACCTTGAAGTGGTCTTTTGTTTTTTCGTTCGCTAACGGAGCTCACGAGATTTTCTACTTTAAGTTTTGTGTCGTGAAGTTTTCAAGTTTTGGGTAAAGATTTGATGGATTATGGAACAAGGAGTGGCAAGAGCCTAAGCTTGGGGATGCCCATGGCACCCCCAAGATAATCTAAGGACACCTAAAAGCCAAAGCTTGGGGATGCCCCGGAAGGCATCCCCTCTTTCGTCTACTTCTATCGGCAACTTTACTTGGAGCTATATTTTTATTCACCACATGATATGTTTTTTGCTTGGAGCGTCTTGCACGATTTGAGTCTTTTATTTTTAGTTTACCACAATCATCCTTGATGTACACACCTTTTGAGAGAGCCATACATGATTTGGAATTTGTTAGAATACTCTATGTGCTTCACTTATATCTTTTGAGTTATATAGTTTTGCTCTAGTACTTCACTTATATATTTTAGAGCACGGTGGTGGATTTGTTTTATAGAAACTATTGATATCTCATGCTTCACTTAGATTATTTTGAGAGTCTTAAATAGCATGGTAATTTGCTTAAATAATCCTAATATGCTAGGTATTCAAGATTAGTAAAAAAATCTTATGAGTGTTTTGAATACTAAGAGAAGTTTGATGCTTGATGATTGTTTTGAGATATGGAGGTAATAATATCAAAGTCGTTCTGGTTGAGTAGTTGTGAATTTGAGAAATGCTTGTGTTGAAGTTTGCAAGTCCCATAGCATGCACGTATGGTAAACGTTATGCAACAAATTTGAAACATGAGGTGTTCTTTGATTGTCCTCCTTATCAGTGGCGGTCGGGGACGAGCGATGGTCTTTTCCTACCAATCTATCCCCCTAGGAGCATGCACGTAGTGCTTGGTTTTTGATGAATTATAGATTTTTGCAATAAGTATGTGAGTTCTTTATGACTAATGTTGAGTCCATGGATTATACGCACTCTCACCCTTCCATCATTGCTAGCCTCTTCAGTACCGTGCATTGCCCTTTCTCACATTGAGAGTTGGTGCAAACTTCGCCGGTGCATCCAAACCCCGTGATATGATACGCTATTTCACACATAAACCTCCTTATATCTTCCTCAAAACAGCCACCATACCTACCTATTATGGCATTTCCATAGCCATTCCGAGATACATTGCCATGCAACTTTCCACCATTCCGTTTATCATGACACATTCATCATTGTCATATTGCTTAGCATGATCATGTAGTTGACATAGTATTTGTGGCAAAGCCACCGTTCATAATTCTTTCATACATGTCACTCTTGGTTCATTGCATATCCCGGTACTCTGCCAGAGGCATTCATATAGAGTCATCTTTTTGTTCTAGCATCGAGTTGTAACCATTGAGTTGTAAATAAATAGAAGTGTGTTGATCATCATTTCCTAGAGCATTGTCCCAAGTGAGGAATTAAAAAAAAGGAGAGAAAGGCCATAAAAAAAGAATAGAAGGCCCAAAAAAATGTGAGAGAAGGGACAATGCTACTATCCTTTGCCACACTTGTGCTTAAAAGTAGCACCATAATCTTCATGATAGAGAGTCTCTTGTTTTGTCACTTTCATATACTAGCGGGAATTTTTCATTATAGAACTTGGCTTGTATATCCCAACAATGGGCCTCCTCAAGTGCCCTAGGTCTTCATGAGCAAGCAAGTTGGATGCACACCCACTTAGTTTCTTTTGTTGAGCTTTCATACATTTATACCTCTAGTGCATCCGTTGCATGGCAATCCCTACTCCTTGCATTAACATCAATCGATGGGCATCTCCATAGCCCATTGATTAGCCTCGTTGATGTGAGACTTTCTCCTTTTTTGTCTTCTCCACATAACCCACATCATCATATTCTATTCCACCCATAGTGCTATGTCCATGGATCGCGCTCATATATTGCGTGAAAGTTTATAGGTTTGAGATTACTAAAGTATGAAACAATTGCTTGGCTTGTCATCGGGGTTGTGTATGATGAGCGCATTCTTGTGTGACGAAAATGGAGCATGACTAAACTATATGATTTTGTAGGGATGAACTTTCTTTGGCCATGTTATTTTGAGAAGACATAATTGCTTAGTTAGTATGCTTGAAGTATTATTATTTTTATGTCAATATGAACTTTTATCTTGAATCTTTCGGATCTGAATATTCATACCACAATTAAGAAGAATTACATTAAAATTATGCCAAGTAGCACTCCACATCAAAATTATCTTTTTTATCATTTACCTACTCGAGGACGAGCAGGAATTAAGCTTGGGGATGCTTGATACGTCTCCAACATATCTATAATTTTTGATTGCTCCATGCTATATTATCTACTGTTTGGGACATTATTGGGCTTTATTATCCAATTTTATATTATTTTTGGGACTAACCTATTAACCGGAGGCCTAGCCCAGAATTGTTGTTTTTTGCCTATTTCAGAGTTTCGCAGAAAAGGAATATCAAACGGAGTCCAAACGGAATGAAAACATGATCCAGGAGACTTGGACCCTACGTCAAGAAATAAAGGAGGAAGCCACGAGGTAGGGGGCACGCCTACCCCCCCCCCCCGGCGCGCCCTCCACCCTCGTGGGCCCCCTGTTGCTCCACCGACGCACTCCTTCCTCCTATATATACCTACGTACCCCCAAATGATCAGAACAGGAGCCAAAACCCTAATTCCACCGCCGTAACTTTCTATATCCACGAGATCGCATCTTGGGGCCTGTTCCAAAGCTCCGCCGGAGGGGGCATCCATCACGGAGGGCTTCTACATCAACACCATAGCCCCTCCGATGAAGTGTGAGTATTTTACCTCAGACCTTCAGGTCCATAGTTATTAGCTAGATGGCTTCTTCTCTCTTTTTGGATCTCAATACAATGTTCTCCCCCTCTCTTGTGGAGATCTATTCGATGTAATCTTCTTTTTGCGGTGTGTTTGTTGAGACCGATGAATTGTGGGTTTATGATCATGATTATCTATGAACAATATTTGAATCTTCTCTGAATTCTTTTATGTATGATTGGTTATCTTTGCAAGTCTCTTCGAATTATCAGTTTGGTTTGGCCTACTAGATTGATCTTTCTTGCAATGGGAGAAGTGCTTAGCTTTGGGTTCAATCTTGCGGTGTCCTTTCCCAGTGACAGTAGGGGCAGCAAGGCACGTATTGTATTGTTGCCATCGAGGATAACAAGATGGTTTTTTTATCATATTGCATGAATTTATCCCTCTACATCATGTCATCTTGCTTAAGGCGTTACTCTGTTTTCATGAACTTAATACTCTAGATGCATGCTGGATAGCGGTTGATGAGTGGAGTAATAGTAGTAGATGCAGACAGGAGTCGGTCTACTTGTCTCGGATGTGATGCCTATATACATGATCATACCTAGATATTCGCATAACTATGCTCAATTCTGTCAATTGCTCAACATTAATTCGTTCACCCACCGTAAAATACTTATACTCTTGAGAGAAGCCACTAGTGAAACCTATGGCCCCCGGGTCTATCTTCATCATATTAATCTTCCAATACTTAGTTATTTCCTTTGGTTTTTACTTTGCTTTTATTTTACTTTGCATCTTTATCACAAAAATACCAAAAACCTTATCTTATCATATCTATCAGATCTCACTCTCGTAAGTGCCGTGAAGGGATTGACAACCCCTTATCGCGTTGGTTGTGAGGAGTTATTCATTTTGTGCAGGTACGAGGGACTCGCGCGTAGCCTCCTACTGAATTGATACCTTGGTTCTCAAAAACTGAGGGAAATACTTACGCTACTTTGCTGCATCATCCTTTCCTCTTCAAGGAAATCCAACGCAGTGCTCAAGAGGTAGCACTTCACCGAGGTCTTTATTTGAAAAACTCCTTTCAAATACTCCTTTATGCTTTCCAGAAAATTCTACATTATTTCTGATCAACAATATGTCATTCACATATATTTATCAGAAATGTTGTAGTTCTCCCACTCACTTTCTTGTAAATACATGCTTCACCACAAGTTTGTATAAAACTATATGCTTTGATCAACTCATCAAAGCGTATATTCCAACTCTGAGATGCTTGCACCAGTCCATAGATGGATCGCTGGAGCTTGCACATTTTGTTAGCACCTTTAGGATCGACAAAACCTTCTGGTTGCATCATATACAACTCTTCTTTAAGAAATCCATTAAGGAATGTAGTTTTGACATCCATTTGCCAGATTTCATAAAATGTGGCAATTTGCTAACATGATTCAGACAGACTTAAGCATCGCTACGAGTGAGAAAATCTCATCATAGTCAACACCTTGAACTTTGTCAAAACCTTTCTCGACAAGTCTAGCTTTGTAGATAGTAACACTACTATCATCGTTCGTCTTCCTCTTGAAGATCCATTTATTTTCTATGGATTTCCGATCATCGGGCAAGTCAACCAAAGTCCAAACTTTGTTCTCATACATGGATTCCATCTCAGATTTCATGGCCTCAAGCCATTTCACGGAATCTGGGCTCATCATTGCTTCCTCATAGTTCGTAGGTTCATCATGGTCAATTAACATGACCTCCAGAACAGGATTACCGTACCACTCTGGTGCGGATCTCACTCTGGTTGACCTACGAGGTTCGGTAGTAACTTGATCTGAAGTTACATGATCACCATCATTAGCTTCCTCACTAATTGGTGTAGGAGTCACACAAACAGATTTCTGTGATGAACTACTTTCCAATAAGGGAGCAGGTACAGTTACCTCATCAAGTTCTACTTTCCTCCCACTCACTTCTTTCGAGAGAAAAATCCTTCTCTAGAAAGGATCCATTCTTAGCAACGAATGTCTTGCCTTCGGGTATGTGATAGAAGGTGTACCCAACTGTCTCCTTTGGGTATCCTATGAAGACACATTTCTACGATTTAGGTTTGAGCTTATCAGGATGAAACTTTTTTCACATAAGCATCGCAACCCCGAACTTTAAGAAACGACAACTTAGGTTTCTTGCTAAATCACAGTTCATACGGTGTCGTCTCAACGGATTTAGATGGTGCCCTTTTTAATGTGAATGCAGCTGTCTCTAATGCATAACCCCAAAACGATAGTGGTAAATCGGTAAGAGACATCATTGATTTCACTATATCAAATAAAGTACGGTTGTGATGTTCGGACACACCATTACGCTGTGGTGTTCCAGGTGGCATGAGTTTGTGAAACTATTCCACATTGTTTGAATTGAAGACCAAACTCGTAACTCAAATATTCGCCTCTGTGATCAGATCGTAGAAACTTTATTTTCTTGTTCCGATGATTTTCCACTTCACTCTGAAATTCTTTAAACTTTTTCAAACATTTCAGACTTAGGTTTCTTCAAGTAGATATACCCATATCTGCACAAATCATCTGTGAAGGTTAGGAAATAACGATACCCACCGCGAGCCTCAACACTCATCGGACCTCATACATCAGTATATATTATATCCAATAAGTCAGTTGCTCGCTCCATTGTTCTGGAGAATGGAGTCTTAGTCATATCTGCCCATGAGGCATGGTTCGCAAGCATCAACTGATTCATAATCAAGTGATTCCAAAAGCCCATCAGCATGGATTTTCTTCATGCACTTTACACCAATATGACCTAAATGGCAGTGCCACAAATAAGTTGCACTATCATTATTAACTTTGCATCTTTTGGCTTCAATATTATGCATATGTGTATCACTACGATCGAGATTCAACAAACCATTTTCATTGGGTGTATAACCATAGAAGGTTTGTTCATGTAAATAGAATAAAAATTATTCTCTAACTTAAATGAATAACCATATTGCAATAAACATGATCAAATCATACTCATGCTCAACGCAAACACCAAATAACACTTATTTAGGTTCAACACTAATCCCGAAAGTATAGGGAGTGTGCGATGATGATCATATCATTCTTGGAACTACTTCCAACACACATCATTACTTCACCCTTAACTAGTCTTTGTTCATTCTGCAACTACCGTTTCAAGTTACTACTCTTTGCAACTGAACTAGTATCAAATACTGAGGGGTTGCTATAAACACTAGTAAAGTACACATCATTAACATGTATATCCAATATATCTTTGTTCACTTTGCCATCCTTCTTATCCGCCAAATACTTGGGGTAGTTCTGCTTCCAGTGACTAGTCCCTTTGCAGTAAAAGCACTTAGTCTCAGGCTTAGGTCCAAATTTGGGCTTCTTCACTTGAGCAGCAACTTGCTTGCCGTTCTTCTTGAAGTTCCCCTTCTTCCTTTTGCCCTTTTCTTGAAACTAGTGGTCTTGTTAACCATCAACACTTTATGCTTTTCTTGATTTCTACCTTCGTCGATTTCAGCATCATGAAGAGCTTGGGAATCGTTTCCGTTATCCCTTGCATATTATAGTTCATCACGAAGTTCTAGCAACTTGGTGATAGTGACTAGAGAACTCTGTCAATCACTATCTTAACTCCCACTTGATTCAAGTGATTGTAGTACTCAGACAATCCGAGCACATGCTTACTGGTTGAGCTATTCTCCTCCATCTTGTAGGCAAAGTAATGTCAGAGGTCTTATACCTCTCGACACAGGCATGAGTATGAAATACCAATTTCAGCTCTTGGAACATCTTATATGCTCCGTGGCGTTCAAAACATTTTTGAAGTCCCGGTTCTAAGCCGTAAAGCATGGTGCATGATAACCCACAAGTATAGGGGATCGCAAAAGTTTTCGAGGGTAGAGTATTCAACCCAAATTTATTGATTCGACACAAAGGGAGCCAAAGAATATTCTCAAGTATTAACAGCTGAGTTGTCAATTCAACCACACCTGGAAACTTAATATCTGCAGCGAAGTATTTAGTAGCAAAGTAATATGATAGTAGTGGTAATGGTAGGAAAAGGTAATGGTAGCAAAAGTAATATTTTTGGTATTTTGTAGTGATGATAGCAATAGCAACGGAAAAGTAAATAAGCAAAGAACAATGTATGGAAAGCTCATAGGCAATGGATCGGTGATGGAGAATTATGCCGGATGCGGTTCATCATGTAACAATCATAACATAGGGTGACACATAACTAGCTCCAGTTCATCAATGTAATGTAGGCATGTATTCTGAATATAGTCATACGTGCTTATGGAAAAGAACTTGCATGACATCTTTTGTCCTACCCTCCCGTGGCAGCGGGGTCCTAATGGAAACTAAGGGATATTAAGGCCTCCTTTTAATAGAGTACCGGAACAAAGCATTAGCACATAGTGAATACATGAAATCCTCAAACTATGGTCATCACCGGTAAGTATCCCGATTATTGTCACTTCGGGGTTAACGGATCATAACACATAATAGGTGACTATAGACTTGCAAGATAGGATCAAGAACTCTCATATATTGATGAAAACATAATAGGTTCAGATCTGAAATCATGGCACTCAGGCCCTAGTGACAAGCATTAAGCATAGCAAAGTCATAGCAACATCAATCTCAGAACATAGTGGATACTAGGGATCAAACCCTAACAAAACTAACTCGATTACATGATAGATCTCATCCAACCCATCACCGTCCAGCAAGCCTACGATGGAATTACTCACGCACGGCGGTGAGCATCATGAAATTGGTGATGGAGGATGGTTGATGATGACGATGGCGACGGATTCCCCTCTCCGGAGCCCCGAACGAACTCCAGATCAGCCCTCCCGAGAGGTTTTAGGGCTTGGCAGCGGCTCCGTATCGTAAAATGCGATGAATCCTTCTCTCTGATTTTTTCTCCCCGAAAGCAAATATATAGAGTTGGAGTTGAGGTCGGAGTAGCTCCAGGGGGCCACGAGGTAGGGGGCGCGCCCCCACCCTCGTGGACAGGTGGTGGCCCCCCTGGTCTTCATCTTTTGCAAGGATTTTTTATTATTTCCGAATAGATGTTCCATGAAGTTTCAGGTCATTCCGAGAACTTCTGTTTCTGCACATAAATAACACCATAGCAATTCTGCTGAAAACAGCGTCAGGCCGGGTTAGTTCCATTCAAATCATGCAAGTTAGAGTCCAAAACAAGGGAAAAAGTGTTTGGAAAATAGATACGACGGAGACGTACCAGTGCACTAAACTATCAAGTAGTTATCATACCGAGCTTTTGTCAAAACGTTCAAAACGTCTGCATCTGCTCCTGCAATAGTTCTATCACCTAGCGGTGCATCAAGGACATAATACTTCTGTGCAGCAATGAGGATAATCCTCATATCACGGAGCTAGTCCACATCTTTGCTACTAACATCTTTCAACTTATTTTTCTCTAGGAACATATCAAAAATAAAACAGGGGAGCTAAACGCGAGCTATTGATCTACAACATAGATATGCTAATACTACCAGGACTAAGTTCATGATAAATTAAAGTTCAATTAATCATATTACTAAAGAACTCCCACTTAGATAGACATCCCTCTAATCATCTAAGTGATCACGTGATCCATATCAACTAAACCATGTCCGACCATCACGTGAGATGGAGTAGTTTTCAATGGTGAACATCACTATGTTGATCATATCTACTATATGATTCACGCTCGACCTTTCAGTTTCAGGTGTTCCGAGGCCATATCTGCATATGCTAGGCTCGTCAAGTTTAATCCGAATATTCTGCGTGTGCAAAATTGGCTTGCACCCGTTGTAGATGGACGTAGAGCTTATCACACCCGATCATCACGTGGTGTCTCGGCACGATGAACTTTGGCAACGGTGCATACTCAGGGAGAACACTTTTATCTTGAAATTTAGTGAGAGATCATCTTATAATGCTACCGTCGATCTAAGCAAAATAAGATGCATAAAAGATAAACATCACATGCAATCAATATAAGTGATATGATATGGCCATCATCATCTTGTGCTTATGATCTCCATCTCCGAAGCACCGTCATGATCACCATCGTCACCGGCGCGACACCTTGATCTCCATCGTAGCATCGTTTTCGTCTCGCCAACTATTGCTTCTACGACTATCGCTACCGCTTAGTGATAAAGTAAAGCAATTACAGGGCGATTGCATTGCATACAATAAAGCGACAACCATATGGCTCCTACCAGTTGCCGATAACTCGGTTACAAAACATGATCATCTCATACAACAAAATATAGCATCATGTCTTGACCATATCACATCACAACATGCCCTGCAAAAACAAGTTAGACGTCCTCTACTTCGTTGTTGCAAGTTTTACGTGGCTGCTATGGGCTGAGCAAGAACCGTTCTTACCTACGCATCAAAACCACAACGATAGTTTGTCAAGTTAGTGTTGTTTTAACCTTCTCAAGGACCGGGCATAGCCACACTCGGTTCAACTAAAGTTGGAGAAACTGACACCCGCCAGCCACCTGTGTGCAAAGCACGTCGGTAGAACCAGTCTCGCGTACGCATATGCGTAATGTCGGTCCAGGCCGCTTCATCCAACAATACCGTCGAACCAAAGTATGACATGCTGGTAAGCAGTATGACTTGTATCGCCCACAACTCACTTGTGTTCTACTCGTGCATATAACATCTACGCATAAACCAGGCTCGGATGCCACTGTTGGGGAACGTAGTAATTTCAAAAAAATTCCTACGCACACGCAAGATCATAGTGATGCATAGCAACGAGAGGGGAGAGTATGTCTACGTACCCTCGTAGACCAAAAGCGGAAGCGTTTATCAACGCGGTTGATGTAGTCATACACCTTCACAATCCGTCCCGATCAAGTACCGAACGTACGGCACCTCCGCGTTCAGCAGACGTTCAGCTCGATGACGTCCTCGCGTTCTCGATCCAGCAAGAGGGGCGAAGTATTAGATGAGTTTCAGCAGCACGACGGCGTGGTGACGGTGTTGGTGAAGAACAATCTTCGCAGGGCTCCGCCTAAGCACTACAAAAACTATGACGGAGGATAAACTAGAGGGGACGGGGTTGCTGGCACACGTCTTGGTGTTTCTTGATATGTCTTGGGTGCTAGCCCTACCCCTCTATTTATATGTTGAGCCTTGGGGTCGAAACTTGGAGTACAAGCCTCCACAAAGTCGGTTTCACCCGAAAAGCAAGAGTCCTTCTCGGTCTTGCGCCAGACGCCAGGGTTCCCGGCGTCTGGACCCAGACGCCAGGGACCCTGGCGTCTGGCCCCTGTACTCCGCAAAACTTCCTTTTGCGCTTTCCAAAAACCTTGTGGGCTTTCTCCTTTGGCCCAAATAAAGTGTTCTCGTACCCAAACATTTTGGGAAAC
This sequence comes from Triticum urartu, assembly GCF_056163025.1. Lineage (NCBI taxonomy): Eukaryota > Viridiplantae > Streptophyta > Magnoliopsida > Poales > Poaceae > Triticum > Triticum urartu. The sequence goes on along the minus strand of NC_141874.1, from coordinate 172,525,271 downwards.
ACCCGGAACCCTTCCGGAGACCAAACACTATTATCCCATATATCAAACTTTATCTCCGGACCATTACAGAGTTCCTCGTCATGTCCGTGATCTTATCTGGAACTCCGAACAACATTCGGTTACCAACATACATAACTCATAAATACTATATCATCAAGGAACGTTAAGCGTGCGGACCCTACGGGTTCGAGAACTATGTAGACATGACCGAGACACTTCTCTGGTCAATAACCAATAGCGGAACTCGGATGCCCATATTGGCTCCTACATATTCTACAAAGATCTTTATCGGTCAAACTGCATAACAACATACGTTGTTCCCTTTGTCATCGGTATGTTACTTTCCCGAGATTCGATCGTCGGTATCTCAATACCTAGTTCAATCTCGTTACCGGCAAGTCTCTTTACTCATTCCGTAATACATCATCCCACAACTAACTCATTAGTTAGAATGCTTGCAAGGCTTATAGTGATGTGCATTACCGAATGGGCCCAGAGATACCTCTCCGACAATCGGAGTGACAAATCCTAATCTCGAAATATGCCAACTCAACAAGGACCTTCGGAGACACCTGTAGAGCACCTTTATAATCACCCAGTTACGTTGTGACATTTGGTAGCACACAAAGTGTTCCTCTGGTAAACGGGAGTTGCATAATCTCATAGTCATAGGAACATGTATAAGTCATGAAGAAAGCAATAGCAACATACTAAACGATCAAGTGCTAAGCTAACGGAATGGGTCAAGTCAATCACATCATTCTCCTAATGATGTGATCCCGTTAATCAAATGACAACTCATGTCTATGGTTAGGAAACTTAATCATCTTTGATTAACGAGCTAGTCAAGTAGAGGCATACTAGTGACACTATGTTTGTCTATGTATTCACACATGTATTATGTTTCCGGTTAATACAATTCTAGCATGAATAATAAACATTTATCATGAAATAAGGAAATAAATAATAACTTTATTATTGCCTCTAGGGCATATTTCCTTCAGAACAATGTCAACATTACATAGTTGTATGTCATTTAGGGTTGTCTAAATTTCATATCACTCGAAGTTGTCTGATATGTCTTCGAATATGTTGATCCCACGAGGTAGTAAAGTTTAAAACATTATATTTAGCATACATGCAATGAAAAGTCAAATCATGCATGTGTTCAGGAATTAAGTCCAAAATCATGTTGTCAGTTTCTTTAATTCTAAGTTGCAAGCATATATTTTTTTTTGCAATTGTTGGGGGTAATACATGGTTATGCTTGATTTTTGTCTTTCTTATGCCTTTGGTCATCACTGTAATATATATTTTGCCGTAATGCATGAATATTCAACTATGATATCAAGTAATTCTTCACTGATTCGTTGATGAAATTGCAATGTTGCCTGCAGCAACACACAAGCACCGTCCTAGTTAATCTTAACGAGCGACCTGCTTTTACATGAAATAACGATCGCCAACGACTGTTATCATCAGTTGTGAGAAACTTGAAGAGTTCACTGACAAATGAATATGGACACATTGCATTGAATATCAAATAAAGGATGAATGACTTTCAAGAGATGAATTTGTGCATGAGAACTGGGCTTAGAACAAAGAAGCTCATGGCCTAACTCGTAGTGCTTTGTATTTGCCTGACGGTCGTTTCGCCTGTTGAGCTACGTATCCCTGTAAACATTATCAACTAATAAAGAGTGGGATTTGCCAGAAAAAAACCTTGGATCATAGTTCATCCTTGCCCCCCTCTTGCTCCATGACCATATCAACCGATGCAAATAGACAATAAAGTAGCACTTTCATATACTACTTGACCTTTTTAAATCGCGCACTTTCTAACTAGTAATTCATATTTAATAACTATGATCCCTCCATCTAGTACAACTTTTTAGGTGGCTAAGATTTAGAAAAAAAGATGACCAAGAATTAGCGCAAAAAATGTATCAAAAAAGATTTTGCCTACTATTAATTTGCTTGACATGTGTGTTTCCACATACGTCACATACAACCTGTAGATATAAAGCAATACTAATGTTATAAACTACATAGTTTATAAATTGAAAGGTACTATATCTCAGCTTGAGGAGCTAATGAGTATGAACACGGATAGACATGAGATTAGAAAGATAATAGACAAGATGAATGAGTTGATCTACTAGGAAGAAATGATGTGGTTACAACAATCAAGAATCATGTGGCTGAAAGAGGGCAACAAAAATACTAAATATTTTCAAAGCAAAGCTATCTAGCGTGCCCACAAAAATAAGATCAAAGAGCTTATGGATAGTATGGGAGTGGTGCACTCTAATTTTGATGATATGGCATCCTTGGCAAATATTTATTTCCAAAGCATTTTCTCAGCCGAACCGGACCTTGATGCATCCCTGGTTCTTGATCTTCTCGAGGTTAAAGTTTTGGACCAGGATAATACTCGTCTGTGTGCTCCCTTTGGTGATAAAGAGATCTCAGATGCTCTCTTTCAGATAGGACCTCTTAAAGCTCCGGGTCTTGATGGTCTTCCAGTGATATTTTTTCAGCGTAATTGGGATGTTCTAAAGGACAATGTGATTGGAACGGTCAAGGAATTTTTTATCACAGGGATCATGCGGCAGTGGTAAATTCTACCTCTATCCTTCTTATGCATAAGATTCCTAACCCTACTACCTTGTCTCACCACAGGCCTATTAGTCTGTGCAACGTCATTTACAAAGTTATATCTAAGTGTTTGGTGAACCGTCTAAGGCCACTTCTTGATGATATAGTCTCTCTGGAACAGAGTGCTTTTATTCCTGGACGGATGATCACAGACAACACTATTGTTGCTTTTGAGTGCATACACCACATCAAACAGGAAAAAGACCCAACAAAAAAGTTTTTGTGCGTATAAGCTCGATCTCATGATAGGGTGGACTGGAAGTTCTTGAAGTAGGTGATGCAAAAGTTGGGTTTCTCTCACCGATGGGTGGACTGGATAATGTCTTGTGACACATCGATGAGATACTCTGTCAAACTTAATGGGACCCTCTTGGCTTCATTTGCACCAACGCATGGGCTTCGGCAGGGCGGTCCTCTTTCTCCCTTTCTGTTCCTTTTTGTGGCCAACGGCTTGTTTGCAATTCTTAAGCATTATGTGTCTTTGGGTGATATTACTCCGGTGAAGGTGTGTAGAAGAGCTCCTGGGATTTCACATCTGCTATTTGCTAATGGCACTATGTTATTTTCTTGAGGCATCATGTGTTCATGCCGAAAAAGTGAAGATGGCATTGGATCTTTATGGTAAGGCAACATGACAAAGTTTGAATTATGATAAGTGTTTTATTCTCTTTGGTGCTGCTTGTCCTATTGATTCCCAAATGGAAGTAAGAGAGGTACTTAAATTACTAGTCCGGTCTTTAAAGAGAAGTACCTTGGTCTCCCTACCCCTAATGGACGCATGTCAAAAGGGCGCTTTCAAAGTCTCTAGATAAGTTTAATAAAACGGTTGATTCAGTGGGGAGATGGTCTCCTCGCCCAGCCGGGGAGGGAGACTCTCATTTAGTTTATCGCTCAGGCTTTACCCACTTATATAATGGGAGTTTTTAAGGTACCTTTTTTGGTCTGTGATGAACTTACTAGGATGATAAGAGGTTTTTATTGGGGAGCTGAGATGGGCAAGAGGAAAGTTCATTGGCGTGCTTGGGATGAACTTATGCAACCAAAGTGCAAAGTCGGGCTGGTTTTCGTGATTTTTGTATCTTCAACCAAGCACTATTAGCTCGACAAGCATGGAGACTGATTTCTAAACCCAATAGTTTATGTGCACAAGTATTGAAGGCCAGGTATTATCCGAATGGTAAACTTGAAGATATCGTGTTTGCTGGTAATGCATCTTCTTCGTGGCAAGCTATTGCATATGGCCTTGACCTTCTGACAAAGGGTCTGATCTGGAGGGTGGGAAACAGAAGGAGTATATGGGTGCGGAGTGATAATTGGATCCCATGATCCTTCTCTTATAAAACCATAACAGTTCAAGGAATGTGTAGAATCAGATTTGGCTCGGACTTGGTCAATGAGAATGACTCCTGGAATCTGGCGTTGTTACAACAATATTTCCTATCGATGGATGTTGTAGAGATTTTGAAAATTCTTGCATCGCCACGGCTAGGAGATTCACACATTGGCTTGGGTCCAGGAAAGTGCGGCGTGTTTTCTGTTAAGAGTGCCTATCAGTTCGGTTTTGGAGAGGCACATAGAAGCTCGTCTACTGGCTCTAGTATGCACCCGGATGGTCGGCATCTTGCTGGCAATTCATTTGGTCCACTGATGTACCCCCCAAGTGTTCGGAACTTTGCTTGGCGTGTGGCTACGGACTCTCTGCCGACTTGGAGAAACAAACATATTCGGGGCCTTGAAATAAATGATCTATGCCCGGTATGTGGAACTGAATCCGAGGACAACTTTCATGCTCTCTGCTGCTGTACATTGTCAAGGATTCTATGGGACGTAATGGCAGAAGCTTGGTCATTGCCTTGTATACATACCATGCAAAAAAGGGGAAAGAATGGTTGCTACATGCTTTAGAGCCTCTTCCCGATATTGAGCGTTCAATGTTGCTTATGATGCTTTGGCAGGCGTGGCACATCCGTAACGAGGTGGTTCATCATAAACCGCCGCCGCCCATGGATGCCTCTAAGCGTTTCTTAGTGAGCTATCTTGATTCAATCATTGGCAGTAAGGTGGACCTTTCCTCTGAAACAAGTAAGGGAAAATTAGTTGTATCATGTGATAATATTGTTGCCCAGACACATGCGATAATAAAAGAAAATGGTCCTAAGTGGAGTGCTCCCAAATCTGGACGGGTCAAGCTGTCCACGGATGGGTCTTATGGTGATGACGGCTCGGCAGGTTCTGGAATGGTACTTCGAGATGTGCGATCATATTTTCTTCATGCAGGCAACTGTTTTCATGTCTGGATTCTCTCGAAGCGGAGCTAAGTGCTTGTATGGAAGGACTCTCATTCGTAATACAGAGAAGTGACCTTCCAGTGGAGATAAAAATGGATTCAATCGTTGCTGTCAAGTTGATCCAGGCCAAGGAGGTCGATAGATTGGTCTACTCGTCCCTTATTATGGAGATTAGAAACCTTATGTCTCTTCGTGATTCTTGTATTACTCATACTAATCGTAACCAAAATAAAATTAGCGATATCATAGCCAAGTTTGCTCGTGTAGAAGGCGTAATCATGACTTGGATTGGTTCGGGTCCTTCGAATGATACGGAGCTAGCTACGATTGATTGTACGAACTGTTTCAATTGAGTAATACATTATTTCACTCACAAAAAATGGTATAGTTTTAGGTTAGTGTATATGTTGTAAAATCTATGGAAAATCCAGACCATTTTTAAGGGGAAAATCCAGACAATTGAAAGGAAAAAAAAGTTCGCGAACTTCCTCTGACATGGTCACGTCCCCGTCCACCTTTATAAATAACCGCCCATCCTTTCCCCAAATAACTAACCAGGCCCTTTCGCCAACTTCCTCCAACGCCCTCGCATTAGCAGAATTGCCAAGCAAGTCCTTTCCGCTCCACCCGCAAAGTTTTTCCCGCCGCGACGCGATGGCATCCGGTTCAGGAAAAGACCGGGACGATGGCAAGCAAGAAGAACCGGCCCGTGTGCACGGGCAACGCGACGACGCCAGCGCCGCCTCCCCCACTGGGGCGCCGAGCTTTGGGGCAGCGCAGGCGGGCTCCGGTGTCTCGTCGCCACCACTTCACTCTCCTCCGCCCGTCGATGACCAGGCCGGGGGCGGAAGCCGCAGAGCCGGCGAATCCATCTCCTCGCCACCGCCTCCCTCCGCTCCGCCCGTCGATGTGCAGACCGGGAGCCAAATCTTCGAGGCCGGGAGATCGAGCTCCGCTGCTGCGCGCGCCGGGGAGCAGGTAATGGCGCGTCTCTTGCGCTTGAGATGTCGCGACCTGCTGTGTTTTCTTGGTTTCTTCGAGTTATTCGAGTTCGACTTAGCGTTTCTTGGTTTCTGTCGAGTAGGCTGGATTGCCGAAGGCCAAGACGTTATTGAGAAAGATATTCAGCTCCGGCAAGAACAAGGTATAGCCTGAATCTCGTGCTTCCTGATTACTCTGTGATTCCTTGCTCTTCTTTGTGCATTCTTGTGCCAATTTTTGTGTTCGGGATGTGCAATTTGTGGTCTCAGAGTTCGTGTGGAATGTTGGTAAGGATTTAGGGTAAAAGGGATGAAACTTTTGGGCGAATGTTGGGCCAGTCTGGCTTTATATTACGCGCAGATTAAGCAGATCCTGATCATTACTCCGTGCTCTTCTTGCAATCTTGGGATATGGAGAGAAGCTAACAACCTCTCTGTGATTAGTCAAAAACTCGAATATGTTTAAGATTCGGGTGCTCTGCCTGTACCAATTCATTCTTCTATCAAGTGTGGTAGCATATTCATCGCAGTGTACAGCGGGGGAAGCATTGGGAACATGTTTTTGTTTTAGGCCGTGCATATCTTGATCAGTGCTCCTGTGAAATTTTAGTTAGAAGTCCTAAAGACAAAGGTAAGAGGTTTTAATGTCAATGGATGGTTTTATAGGCATAGTTAATGCATTTGTTTATTCAGGGCTGCATACCTGGACATGATTTCCGTAGATCATTGGTCATTCACATGCAAAATCACTGACCACAGCCCACAAAATAAATAATTAAACTCACTGACCACTTACTCCGAAATTTGGTCTAAAAGATGTGATATTTGGTTGGTTGGTACTTGAAACCGGCTTGGAAGCTTCACAACATGATTCTTGTAAACAGTTGCTGAAGTAAGATGTTTCGGATTTTGCAGCATCACTTGTGCGATACTGCTATTAGATTCTTCAAAAACTCTATCTCTTATTCCCCTATTTCGTATTCTAAAATCCTGATTGTGATGTTTAATCTGTACAATTACTTCTAAGTTTGGCAAGTTATATATGGATCTTAACCCATCTCTTGTGGAAAAGGTTCTTTGTAGAGAAGGAATCGGAAGCTCAGAGAGACCTCACGTCGGAAGCTCGGAGAGACCTCACGTCGGAGGCTCGGAGAGACCTCACGTGAATCAACAGGTTTGACTCCTTTTAGTCTTTGGTTATTTTCAAAGTGGAAACCCATGAAATGTCGGGATCAAAATCCCAGGTCAGATGGAACTGTGGGCATTCATGATTACTGTACAAGTAACTGATTTCGTGGAACATGCTTCTTACTTTCTTGTCTGAATGCTTAATAGTATATTACCCTTGCAATGTGATGGAACCAGTAGACTTTATACCATTGAGTGTATGAAACACTACACATATTTTTCTATTTTTAACTCAACAACAACCAATCAGTGTCAATGAAGGGTCTCTTACATTTATTAGCAGTTCCAACCATTTCCAGAGAACATACAAGCCAGAAAAGTGGAAGCAAAACAAAATTTGGATCATATTTTAGATCTGTTGTTGCAAAACAAAGTTTCTATCAGGCTTTAGATCTGTTATTTCCTTGTTCTAATCAGCATAAACTGAATTCTCTTATCTGATTGTGCGGTGCAGGCAATTCCCTATGTGCAAGCCTTAAATCATTATGTTGGACAGATACTTGCACTTTATCGCGACAGAATATATGCTGTGAATGCAATCACCCTTGGTGACCGCTATTTAGAATTTAGGCCAGTGGAAGAAGATGGGGAGTGTTTCTACAGGAGCTTCATATTTTCCTACCTTGTAATTGTCCTTCTCCTTGTCCCTTAGTATACTACAGGATGCATGTTTCCTGATCTAACTCTCTTTGTTTATGCCAATGTACGACAGGAGCAAGTTCTTGATAGGAAAGGCAGAAATGAGGAACGCCGCCTCCTTGCAGCTATCCAAGAGTTGGCTGAGGAATCTGCACGTCTTGGATGGGCCTCTGAATTTTCTAGGAGCCACGATGTAAGTTCCTGCCTTTTTCCACATTTGTGTTTTTTCCTTGGATAAACATATTTGTAAGGGACAAATACAATTCTCTTCAAGTTACTCTACATGTCAAAATGGATTCAGTTGTCTAACCATCAATCATTTGAAGGAGATGCACAATTGCTTAGCAGTAATGCATGACATTGCAGTTTACACCCTGTTGACGCAAGCTCAAGTCTGAAGCTTATTGTTACGTAACAACTTAGGACCCAACTTAACAAAAATACACCTTAAGTTTATTGTAAGGGATACTAGTGTGACAATGTAAACCGCAAGAGTATAATTCTATACTTCATTGAACACTGAAATGCTTCAGACCTGCTGCTTCTTATGATGTAGATATCTCACCATTCTGTTACTAAGTATTTGTACTCTTTAACTATTTTATAGTAGATCGTTATTAACTGAAGTTGTTCAGGCGAGTTATCCTAATTATGTGTTAATGTCTTGTTATCGAATATCAATAGTATACAAGCACTTTTGTAACCGAAGGTATTGCCTTACAGAGCTGTATGGAATGGTTACCAAATGCAATTTATTAACTCACGAATTGTTTCAGGCATTTAAGGAGTTGATGAAGAAAGTAAAGAGATGGAAGAAAAAACGCAGATTGATCCCCATATCAACTGACAGGTGATATGTTTGGTTTTCTGCAGTTCCGGCCAAGTGTTGTGGCCGAATGCTTCCATCTCACTGACTTAACATGCTTCTTTGTCAGGTACAAGCGGAAACTTCTCGGGTTCTTCAGCACTTACGATCAAACAGAAGACAGTGAGAAAACACTTCTCAACTTATCCTTCAGTCATCAACCTATCTTTCCCTTGGTTCATCCCGATTCATGTTTCTGACACATTTTGGTGGCCAGTTTTTGTTTTCCTCAGATTAGTAGCAGCTAGCTGGTTGTGCTTGCACAGGGCGGACTATACAGAGGATATACCTGGACTTGGAGAAGATGACAGTGTGGCAGATGTGAGTATCAGCATCCCTACCTTTACATCAATGTCGTGCTGAATTTCCGATCCATCGGTTCTTGGATACATGACCCTCATATTTCCTGACTCGCTGCTCTAAACAGTGGTGCTTACAGCACGTTACTCCACGCCGCGCGGTGGCGGGCCGTGCTCAGATGTGGGCCTTGGCGGCTGCGCTTCAGGTGTCCCTCGTGCTCGTGCAACTCAATGAGGAAGCGCCTGATGATGTGTACGTTAGTCCCGGAGCTGACGCTGCGTGTGTGCACGTGCTGTTCACGATCAACCACTATGACATCCTCTACCCAATATAAGTCTCCCATTGCTAGGTTAACGTTGAGTCTGGGTGACTGCCTATGAATGCTGAGCTCTAGGTGGTAGATAGTTTGGCATACACTGAAGCGGGTGGGCTTATACTTGTGCATTCTTTCTTCTGTTGACATATAAGGATAGAAAAACATTGGTCTGATTACTTTCTGTGACTAGTTCTGATGTGCTGAAATCATGTATATATACCTCTCATGCCTATTGTTTTTCCTCTGTAACTATTTCTATCTCTATCAAACGTGTATGATAGTCGAAGTTGCTCGAGAATGTGCTTGTATGACAATCACAACCTGGTGCTATTTCTCTCTATATTGCAGTGCGACGTGAAAATTATCAACATTTGACATGAGTAAGTCTGAACGAGGAGAATGTGCTTGTATGACATGCAGTAAGTCTGAACGTGTTGATTCAGTAGCAGAACATCAACATTTGACATGAAAATTTGTGCCCTTTCGCTTACATTGGCACAAGCTCTAGTTGCTGCGCTACAAGTATTGCAGAGTGCAATCTTTGGCAATGGCCTCTAGCTCCGGAAGAACGTTGCATGCACCAACGTTTTAGAAGAGGGGAAAAACAAAGAAAGAACCAAATCAAACAACAGTAGCATTATCAGTTCAGAACAAGGGGAGCCTTCAGAATCCTGAAGCACAGCATCTTCTCTTCATCTCCATGATTAGCAGAGAGGCAGGGGCTCGCCGTTCCACTCCTTGAGGCACTCCAGCAGCGCGTCGATGTGCTTACCCTGGTTCATAGCAACAAACACCTTGTCCACCTCCTCCCCGGGGGACCGTGTCTTCTCTCCGGTCAAGTACACCGTTCCCAGCTCCTTGCGAACGAACCGGTATAGAGGGTATGACCGGCAGTCAACGATGCGGTTCGGCTCTGCGGCGGTGCCATTCTCCACTGCACCTCTGGCAGCCTCAACTTCCTGAGGTAGTGTCGCACAAAGCTCCTGCTCGAATTTGGCAACCTTGGCAAACACCGAGGTTTCCGCGTTGCGCTCAGCATCACCGTTGGCCAAGGCGTGCTCCACCAACACTGCTCGCATCTTCTTCATGAGAGGATAGTTGGCGCTGCAAGGGTCGTCCGCGTATGCAAACACCGCCTCGCGGTCGATTGTTTGAAGTAGGTCCTTCTCACAAAAGCGCGCGTTGTGGAGGCCACCCATGTCATTTGTGATCAGGGTCTTCCTGACCACTCTTGTGACACAATCCTTGACTGCGTTCTTGACATTCTCCTCGAGGTGGCGCAGGTCGATGGCTTGGCACAGTGCAACCAAAAATGTAGAGGACATGAGCTTCAGAATGTCGATGGCCTCGGCAGTCTTACGGGCTGAGATTAATCCGAGGGAGTTAACATCTTGGTTGTGCTGTTCCGCACTCTGGACATGGTTGGTCACAGGGTTGCCCAAGAATTGGAGCTCCGAGCAGTATGACGCCATTGCGATCTCGGCACCCTTGAAGCCATAGTCAAGACTTGGGTTGCGGCCACCAGAGAGGTTGGAGGGCAAGCCATTGTTGTAGAAGTCGTTTACTAGCTCTGAGAACTGGGCAAACATGAGCTTGCCAATCGCAGCAATGGCAAGCCTCGTGTTGTCCATGGACACACCGATGGGCGTGCCCTGAAAGTTTCCACCGTGGATTGCCTTTCCACGAGATACGTCAATAAGTGGGTTGTCATTGACAGAGTTGATCTCGCGCTCGATTGACTTCGTCGCTGCACGGATGACCTCAATTTGTGGCCCAAGCCATTGCGGCGATGTGCGGAGAGCATATCTGTCTTGCTTTGGCTTCATCAATGGGTCGAGCTCGCCAAGCTTCTTCGCGAGCATCATGTAGGAGCTGCCCTCCAGGATGTGCTCCATGATGGCCGCGGCCTCGATCTGTCCAGGATGGTGCTTCAACTTGTGTGTCAGGTGGTCAGTGTACTCTGGCTTGCCGTTCATCACTTCGCAGAACACCGCCGACAAAACTTCGGCAAGCACACCAAGAACATTCGCTTCAAAGAGAACTATGGACGCGAGCCCGGAGCCCACCGCCGTGCCATTAACCATAGCAAGGCCTTCCTTGGGTTGCAGCTCGAAGAAGCCGTGCTGGATGCCCGCAATCTTAAATGCCTCGGCGGCATTAACCTTAGTGCCATCAGGAGCCACGGCCACGGCATTCGAGCGGCCGGTGACAAGTCCCGCGATGTAGGAGAGCGGGACGAGATCGCCAGAAGCGGTGATGGTGCCCCGGAGCGGCAGGCACGGTGTCACGTTGGCATTGAGCAGCGTGGCGATGGTCTCGAGGATCTCGAAGCGGATGCCGGAGTAGCCTTGGAGCAGGGTGTTGACGCGGACAAGCATCGCCGCGCGCGTGGTGGCAGCGGGCAGCACATGGCCGTCGCTGCCGGTGCCGAACGCACCGGCGTTAAGGAACCGGATGAGCTCCCTCTGCAGAGCGCCGCCCTCCTTGGTCCTCCGATGGGAGGTGGCGCCGAAGCCGGTGGTGACGCCGTAGCTGTCGGTGCCGTTGGCCATGCTGGTCATGACCCAGTCGCTGCTCTCCTTGACGCGGCCGCGGGCGGACTCGTCGAGCTCCACCCTGGCCCCGTCGGCGGCGGCCACCGCCGCGACCTGGGCGATGGTCAAGCTTGCGCCCTCCATAACCACCACCGGCCTGCGGTACTCCTCCACCATCCGCTTCACGGCGTCCAGATGGCTCCCCGACAGCGCCTCCGCGGCTTTCCCCCAGTTGAGAGGGTCAGCACTCCGCGGCTCGGCCACGCACAAACCGTGGTTGCCGTTGGCCGCCATTGGTTTGATCAACAATGGATCTTGAAGTCTCGATGGAGCAGATTTGTGGGAGAAAAGAGCTCGAGTAGAGATTAGAGGCTGGTTATCTTTACTGAAACAGCTGGATTTTCTATGTGGCGATTCTGTGGAGCGGCCGTGAGAGAGAGGAGCTGGATGGAGTAGGGGAGGTCGGGGATGCTCTTCTTGGATGGAAACGGAGGAGAGGGAAGGGATTAAATAGGTAGAGCAACCAGGGTGGGTGGGGAACTGGGGATTGGTGTGGACTGTGGCCGGGATGGTAGTGTTGACCGCTGGACTTGGCCGCGGGTGAGCACGAAGGTGGGGTTGGTGGCCTCGTGCGCGTGGACCAGGAAGAAGACGAAGAAAGGCAGCTGCTGCGACAATGGGATAAAGGAGAACGCACGAGTCGACGCCATTTTCCAGTTGCTAGTTAACCATTAGGCGGTCCTGTTTTGTCTTTTTTTTCAGTTTTTTTTAAATTGGTTGGATTGCTTACCACATGTTTCATGTGGTCTTTTTTTCAGTTATTGGGTGTGTCCAAGTCCAATTCTTGTATGATTAGGTGAGAGTGAGACTGTTTCTTTACAAATGCATGTACGTACGCTAGTTAGTGTAGCGGAGGTCTGACTTATGCGTGCCACCATTGCTTCGGCGTTCAAAATTAAGCGTCGTGTATGCGTATGTACAGTATTATGTTTGTGTGTTGCGCTATTAGAAGTACTTTGTGGCTAGGCTACACATGATCGCTATGAACCTTACTAGTAATCGTGTACATGTAATACACTTATGTTGGAAACGATATTCGGTTTCGAAAAAAAATATTAGACAATATTAATTTCATTGCACACCAATATTAGGAAAGATATTGATTGCACAATGATATTAGGTAGAGTAGAATGTAATTATCACATTATATTACTTCAGTATAAAACATATTAATTGCATTGCACGTTAATATTAGGAAATACATTGATTGCATGTGGATAGTATTAAGTAGTAGGATATAATTATGTGGTTAGCACTAAAGTTGATATTAGGTATGATATTACACACTAAACATATTTAGCACTAAACATCAGAGCAACATAGACAATTGGATATATGTGTTTGAACGGGTGAGATTTGTCGGATCTCCGCAACTCGCTCTTTTTAGGGTCAGTTCTTTTGGGGATGGCTGTGGAATAACGGTTTCATTTTTTGAACCCGAAACCGTAGAACAATAGTTCTATGGTATATTCTTGAATAAAATTATAAAGTTATGAACAAATATACATGCACAAATTATTCTACAGCTATCCACTCCAGCTTTCTCTAACATGAGAAATATAAATTAGAAACAAAAGTTAACCAAATCAGTGACCCAATCCACCAACTGAGACAATCTTCATTCTTTGCCTTTGACGTGTGCTTAACCAACACAAGATCTTGTTTGAGTATATGCTACCAAGACAGAGTTCCTGTTAATTCGTCTTTAAAAATGTTTTGATTTCTTTGCATCCAAACAGTCCAACATTCTGATGATATCTAAGGCAATATGGGGAAAGATTGACGTAGTAACATCACTTCATCAAAGAATGAGATTCCCCTGTTGTAACATCCCAAATTTTTAATTTGGAATGTTATATATTAGATGATCACTGCATATCATATTTTATTTGCTTTTGGTTTGATCCTAGAAATTCTACGCAACTCAAGGACTCTCGGAGAGAGTTGGGGATTTCGTTATTTTCATATTTGAGTTTTCTCAAATTTTGAAAATAGGATCATTTGATTTTAATTATTTTATCTTCAATTATTTCTATTATAAAAATATGAGAGAGGGAATAAAATGACTTTCCCAAAATAAAGAAATATTGAGGATTTAATAATAAAATCAAATAAGATTTTATTTTGGAGTTATTGCTATTTTATTTAAATTTAGGAAAAATGCGCGTTTTTCAACATTGCATTTAGGCCCCAAATAAATGTTCATCTTGTCCGGCTTGATTTTAGAAGTCGGGGAAAATTTATTTTGGGATTTTTGGAGTCACCTTAGTATTTCTTTTATTTGTTTTTTTGAGCGTAATTAAAAAAACGTGAACCGACTTTGGGCCGTGTTCGGCCAGGACTCCGTCCGGCCGGGCCTTTATAAGGCGCCGCCCCGAGCCCGTCAGCCCACCGAGCCGCGCCGCACCTAAACCCTAACCCTAGCCCTCCGTCGCCGCCGCCGCTGCCGACGCCGCCCCGCCGCCCCGGAGCCGTCCCGCCGCCGCCGAGGTTGACCACCGCCGCCGCCGCCGGTTTCCTCGAGAAAACCGCCCGGTTTTCCGTTCGGTTTTTTTATTAGATCTGGTTCTTTTTTTCGGTTTAGTTTATTTAACGAGCGTTCGCTCGTTCATTCGTTTTAACGGACGCATTCACCGTTTAGTTCCAGAAAACGAACGTTCGTTCGTTAATTTGTTCGTCATTTTTCTTTTTCTCGGATTTTCCGTGATTATTTCTGATCGCGATTTCTAATCTGATTTTCGTTCTAGTATAACTTTTCGCTTGTTTATCAGAATCAGGCGATTCAAGCGCCTCGAGTTTCGTCTTGAAACCCTCTTTCCGTTTAACCAACTCAAACAAGATTTTGCTTCTGTAAAATTTGACCTAGATCCAGATTAGTAAACGAAGTTTGTTTATTTCGCCGTTTGACATTCGTTGCTTCATTCGATTTGATTCTTTTTGCAAACCGGAGTTCTTAAGTTGAACTTTCTGGTTAGATCTCTTATTTGAGTTTTACCTGTGCATTAGATGAGTACTTATTGTATGCTTGTTTGTTTGCGATAGAGTATCCGGAATGCGCCGCTTGCTACTTTGAATCTTTAGGTTTCGCGGATCATCAGCAAGGCAAGTAACACTTTGGTCATACCTCTTACTACTCAGTTTTATTGCATTAGATCAATCCTCAAACATTGCATGATTATGATCTAATTAAATTGTGGGTTTTTGGGAAGTAGATGAGGCAGTACCTATTACCTGTTTTATTATCAAACCTTCGAGAGTTACTTCTACGTTTGCTTATATTGCCATGCTATGCTAGTAGACGTGGATTGGGTGAGTGTATCCATGACAAATGTGAGATAGTTAAATTAATGGTTTATTTAAGGTGGCAATTTAAACACATATCTGGGTGGATTGAGGCACATGGGTATTATAGCGATTGCCTGTTTTCTTTATGGACCGCCACCCAGGCTCAAAGGGATCATGAGATTATTCATACTAGAAACTTCCGTGTGCAGCCACAAGCTACTATGGGCTCTAGCATAGTTGACTAAGTCGTGCGAACTCTTACAGTGATAGACTAGTAGATGTAGGGGATGTAGGTTGGTACTGTCTACCCGATCGTAAGGTGCTAGCGCTTCTGAAAGACTATGTCTCGGTCATCCGTTTCTCAAACATCAGGTAGTGCGAGAATCCCAACGGAGGAGATCGAGTCTTGTGGGGAAAAGTGCACAAACCTCTGCAGAGTGTATAAACTAATCATGGTTAGCCGTGTCCCCGGTTATGACGTCTTGAGTATCTAGTACTTGGATTATCATGTGAATATCATCATGTTACTCTAATTAATATTGTTGGGTTTTAAAGATGATGCTTAATTGGGATTGAGAGGATGTCTATCTTCTCAATGTTTAACAACTACCATGATAGTTAAATAAAATTTATTCCTTTACAGTAGGGAAAAATTGGCTTTATGTAAAAACTGTAACTATAGAGCTTTCCACCAGCCATATATGCATGTAGTATAGCTTTATTATTTCATTACCCTCTATGTGTTACATTGCCAACATATTCCATGTGCTGACCCGTTTTCGGGCTGCAACGTTCATGTTGCAGACTTTTCAGACGACGAGTAAGGTGCCTTTAGGTCGTGGTTCTATACTCAGTGATGCCGTTGGAGTTGATGGACTCTCTTATCTTCCAAGCCTTCCGCTGTTATCGTTGTTAGATGGCCTTAAGCTATATTTATTGTAATAAGTTCTCTTTTGAGACATTCAATGTAATAAGTGTGTGATTGCTACTCTGTTATAAATCCTTCAAGTACTGTGCGTGTCAGCATTACTGATCCAGGGATGACACTGATGCACAGAGATCAGACTGGTTGAGGTCTGGTCGCAACAAGATGGTATCAAAGAACACGCTGACTATAGGACACGACCACTAAGCTAAAGCCCTAGATCACTACTCACTCTTCTCATTTCTGACTTCTCATCTTTTCTACTCTTTTAGGATGGTGGATGCAAGGAACAAGTTTACACAACCAGATGAAGACACACCCGTTGGTGGACGTCACCTGAAGGAAGTCACTAGGTACCTGAACATCGGAGTACCAAGCTTCACCGGAACCTACAACGCCACTTTACCTGAATAGGAGCGCTGGATGATTCATGTTCAAGTTCCAGGAAGGACGTTCATGCCCGTCACAGAGCCCATAGAGTTTTATTTTGATGCACCAACCTAGAGTCTAGGAAAGAGCATGGCAGCCCACATCACCATGGGACGTATTGGAGAAGTTTACCGCAATGATCTCAAGGATACTATCTACCAGATTTGTGGGCGCCGAGATGAGCACTGGGAGATGATCAACACCAAGAAGGATAGATCAATTGCCGCTTTCATCCAGGAGTTAAATCAGCACATTCGACGCCAGGAGAACCAGATGTGCACAGACATGATAGATCTAAAGAAGGCGATGACAAGAATCACGGAGCTGGAAGAAGAACTCAAGGCTACACGTGAAGATTATGAGGAGGAAATCGTCGTACTAGTGGAGAAGAATGACGACCTGATCAAGAAGATCGGAATATTTATGGGAGACCCTACACCAGTAGAAGAAGACGAAGAACCCAAGGAGATTCGCCCGGAAGACTACATCATCATCGACGACACCGACTCGGACCCAGACGACAGCGATGATGACTATGTTGATGAAGCTGGAGCAGATATCATGGAGACTGCAACCGAAGAATATTTCTAGTAGACCATCACATCAGTAGTAGTATTCCCCCATGTAAATAGAGTAGTCCGAGCACTTTTATAACGATAGTTCTAGACCGATTGTATGCCCTTGTTTGATTGAATGAAGTGATTTTGTGTGCATTTGCCTCATGTGCATATGGGTAGTGTTTTCTCTCTAGACCTCTCTCTATTCTTAAATCTCATCTTTTCTAAACCCATCAGATGCCTCCGAGACGTGACAATGGATTTGCATTTCCAACGGAGCTCACTTAGTTGTTCCAGCAGCAGAATACGTTGATGCAGTTGCTAGTCCAGAATTAGAATCAGGGGAACAACAACAACAACCCACCACCACCCCCACCACCTGTTGATCACTTAACCCATTTTTTTAGGCTGAATCCACCGGTGTTCTCCAGTAGCACCGAGCCGATTATTGCAGATGATTGGCTTCGCAAGACAACAAGGGAGTTGACCACGACAGGATGCATAGATGCGGAAAAGGTGAAATTTGCCGCACATCAGCTTGAAGGACCCGCAACATCATGGTGGGAGAATTTCACAGCCACTTACCCTATCGACACTGTCACATGGGATCAGTTTCAGCAAGCTTTCCGTACTGCCCATGTTTCAGCAGGAGCTATGGCCATGAAGAAGCGTGAGTTTCGCAACTTGTGCCAAGGAGGACGGACAGTTGGCCAGTATGTGGATGACTTTAGTAAGCTAGCACGTTATGCCCCAGATGACGTTGCTACGGATGCAGCTAAGCAAGAGAAGTTTCTGGAAGGACTGAATGATGATTTGATCATGCAGTTGATGGTAGCAAGCTTCAACAACTACCAGGAGTTGGTAGATCGTTCTCTTATGATTGAACGGAAGCAGCAACAGATTGAGAACCGCAAGAGGAAGTATGGACAAGGGAAGTACAATTCTGGAGCTCAGCAGAAGCCGCGTTTTACCCCTAAACCGGGAGGACCTTTTCAGCATACCCATGGGGGAGGAAGCTCGCACAATCATAATGGCCCCAAGAATGTTTTGACAGAAGCGCGCGGTGTAATTCCATTGATTTTTGGATTTCGATCGTATCTAAGATCCTTTTTTTATCTGGGTTGCTAACTCAATGGTAGAGTACTCGGCTTTTAAGTGCGACTATGATCTTTATCCCCATGAATAGGATCAAACCTTATTCCATACTATTTCCATAAGATTCTTCTTTCTTATTCTTAAGCAAGCCCTCGAGAGGGCTTAGTTGATCATGATTTCTGTTTTCTCTTTCTTTTCCTTTTTGTTTGTTTCGAGAAAGATATCGTCCGATTCTCCTTCTATTGATTCTTTTCCGAGATATTCTTTGTTTCACTCTTTATATTTGGATTCTTATCTAATGACCCAGGACGGAATCCTGGACGCGAGGAGTAAAAATTCAGTTTTTTTTTTCTTATTGGATTTGTTTCGTACATTTATGGTAATGGGAATGGAGGAAGCAACGGCCAGAACCATACCAACCCATCAACACCAGCCAAGAGAGACTTGAGCCAAGTCACTTGCTTTAAGTGTCAGAAGACTGGACATTACGCCAATGAATGTCCTGAAGCCCAGAATGGAAATGGTAATGGAAGCTCTGGGAAGAAGCCGAACCCTTTCAATAGGGGAAAAGTGAACCACATTAACGTGGAGGAGGTTGAAGCTCAACCAGATGCAGTAATAGGTAAGTTTTTGGTTAAGTCATTTACTGCACTCGTTCTTTTTGATACTGGTGCATCGCATTCATACATCTCAAGGGGATTTGTGGATAAGTATAAACTGCCAACCCAAGCCCTTAGGTCACCCATGTTAGTAACCTCGCCTGGAGCAGAGTATATGGCTAGTCTATGGTGTGATCGGTTACCATTAAGGATCGGTAACTATGTATTTCCCTCGGACCTAATAGTATTGGAATCTCAAGGATTGGATGCGATATTAGGCATGGATTGGTTATCGAAGTATGAAGGGAACATTGAATGCGCCAGTAAGTCAATTTTTCTTACGACGCCAGAAGTAAGAAGGATCAAGTATGTATCCCGGCATGTGCCGAAGAGGACTCAAGTAAATTCCTTATCAGGAGTTGTGCAGGAGGAAGTACCAGTGGTGAAGGATTTCCCTGACGTATTTCCAGAGGAGTTGCCAGGCATGCCACCGGATAGAGATATTGAGTTTTTGATTGAGCTTTTGCCAGGCACAGGGCCAATATCTAAGAGACCATATAGGATGCCTGCAAAGGATTTGGAGGAGATTAAGAAGCAGATTAAGGAGTTACTGGATAAAGGTTATATTCTCCCAAGTTCTTCGCCTTGGGGATCGCCAGTACTTCTAGTGGAGAAAAAGGATGGCTCGTTAAGGATGGTTGTTGATTATCGAGGATTGAATGAAGTAACAATCAAGAACAAGTACCCACTACCGATGATCAATGATCTGTTTGATCGATTGCAAGGAGCTAAGGTATTTTCCAAGATCGATCTGCGATCAGGATACCATCAGTTGAAGATTCGAGAACAGGATATACCTAAGACGGCTTTTACCACCAGGTATGGGTTGTACGAGTATACCGTTATGTCATTTGGTCTGACTACCGCACCTGCCTATTTTATGAACATGATGAACAAAGTGTTTATGGAGTTTTTGGATAAGTTCGTCGTAGTGTTCATTGATGATATTCTGGTTTACTCGAAGAATGAAGAGGAGCATAAGGAGCATTTGCGTTTGGTACTTGAGAAGCTCAGAGAACATCAATTATATGCCAAGTTTAGCAAATGTGAGTTTTGGTTGAAGGAAGTTGGATTCCTCGGACACGTTATATCTAGAGAAGGTATAGCAGTAGATCCCACCAAGGTTGTCACTGTGACAAATTGGGAAGCACCAACAACAGTTGGAAAGATCAGGAGTTTTCTTGGACTTGCAGGATACTACCGGAGATTCATTGAAAATTTCTCAAAGATTGCGAAGCCTATGACGGAGTTGTTGACGAAGCATACCAAGTTCGTATGGACTGAGGAATGTGAGGCCAGTTTCCAGGAGTTGAAGAAACGTTTGGTTACATCACCAGTGTTGATTTTTCCGGATCAGAACAAAGATTATGAGGTGTATTGCGATGCTTCACATCGAGGACTTGGAGCAGTACTTATGCAGGAGGGAAGAGTTGTTTCATATGCCTCACGACAACTTAAGCCTCATGAGTTGAATTATGCCACGCATGATTTGGAGTTAGCAGCCGTAGTGCATGCATTAAAGACTTGGAGACATTTTCTCATTGGAAACCATTGTGAAGTGTACACGGATCACAAGAGTTTGAAGTATATTTTCACGCAGAAGGAGCTAAATCTCAGGCAAAGGAGATGGTTGGAGCTCATCAAGGATTATGACATGAGATTGCATTATCATCCCGGAAAGGCTAATGCAGTAGCCGATGCACGGAGCCGTAAAAGCCATGTCAACACACTAATGACAGGAGATTTACCGAAGGAGTTAGCCGAGGACCTTCGTGAGCTATGTTTGGAGATAGTTCCGAGAGGCTATGTAGCAGCATTGGAGATTCAGTCTACCTTGATGGATAAGATCAGAGAAGCTCAGAAGACTGACAAGGAGGTTGCCTCTATAAAGGAGAAGATGAGCAAAGGAAAAGCTAAGGGATTTCGTGAGGATGAGCACGATACCCTATGGTTTGAAGACCGTGTTTATGTGCCCAATGACCCGGAGATCAGGAAGTTAATTCTGCAGGAATCCCATGATTTACCATATTCGACTCACCCAGGTAATACCAAGATGTATTTGGATTTTAAGGATACTTTCTGGTGGACCGGAATGAAGAAGGATATTGCGGAGTATGTAGCAGTTTGTGATGTATGTTAGAGAGTAAATGCAGAGCATCAGAAGCCAGCGGGATTGCTACAGCCATTGCCAATACCCGAATGGAAGTGGGATAAGCTAGGCATGGATTTTATTACGGGATTGCCCAGAACTTGTCCAGGCTATGACTCGATTTGGGTAGTAGTCGATCATTTGACAAAGGTAGCTCATTTCATCCCAGTGAAGACTACTTACACCAGTGCTAAGTTGGCAAAGATATACATGACCAGGATCATATGTCTGCATGGAGTTCCGAGGAGCATTGTATCACATAGAGGAACCCAGTTTACCTCAAAGTTCTGGAATCAGTTGCACGAAACTTTGGGTACCAGGCTAGAGTTTAGTACAACTTTTCATCCACAGACAGATGGACAGACCGAGAGAGTCAATCAGATTTTGGAGGATATGCTGAGAACTTGTGCGCTAGATCACGGATCTAGTTGGGACGAAAATTTGCCATACGCAGAGTTCTCTTACACCAACAGTTATCAATCCAGTTTGAATATGGCCCCTTTCGAAGCCTTGTACGGAAGGAGGTGCAGGACCCCATTATCGTGGGATGAAGTTGGAGCCCGCCAGTTGTTTGGACCGGATTTGATTAAGGAGTCTGAATAGAAGGTGAAATTGATTCGCGACAGGCTCAAGGTAGCCCAGTCCAGGCAGAAGAGCTACGCAGATTCTAAACGTAAGGAGACAGTTTATGAAGTCGGAGACCGAGTTTATCTTCGAGTATCTCCACTTCGAGGAGTTAAGCGCTTTGGAGTTAAGGTAAAGTTAGCGTCACGTTTTGTAGGACCATACAAGGTTTTGGAGCGTATGGGAGAAGTAGCCTACAAGTTGGAATTGCCCGAAGGATTGTCAGGAGTTCACGATGTATTCCATGTTTTCCAGTTGAAGAAGTGTCACGCAGAGATGGCTGATATACCGCTAAGGGATACAGTGCCGCTAAAAGCGATTCAGTTGGGCAGTGATTTGACCTATGAGGAGAAACCAGTCAAGATTCTTGAGTATGCCAGCCGAGTCACCCGCAGCAAGGTTATCAAGTTTTGCAAAGTTCAGTGGAGCCACCACACCGAGGATGAAGCCACCTAGGAGCGAGAGGAAGATCTGCTAAAGGACCACGCTCACCTATTTACTAGCCAACCCGAATCTCGAGGCGAGATTCATCTTAAGGGGGGTAGGTTTGTAACATCCCAAATTTTCAATTTGGAATGTTATATATTAGATCATCACTGCATATCATATTTTATTTGCTTTTGGTTTGATCCTAGAAATTCTACGCAACTCAAGGGCCCTCGGAGAGAGTTGGGGGTTTCGTTATTTTCATATTTGGGTTTTCTCCAATTTTGAAAATAGGATCATTTGATTTTAGTTATTTTATCTTCAGTTATTTCTGTTATAAAAATATGAGAGAAGGAATAAAATGAATTTCCCAAAATAAAGAAATCTTGAGGATTTAATAATAAAATCAAATAATATTTTATTTTGGAGTTATTGCTATTTTATTTGAATTTAGGAAAAATGCGCGTTTTTCAAAATTGCATTTAGGCCCCCAATAAATGTTCATCTTGTCCGGCTTGATTTTAGAAGTCGGGGAAAATTTATTTCGGGATTTTTGGAGTCCGTTTAGTATTTCTTTTATTTGTTTTTCTACGCATAATTAAAAAAACGTGAACCGACTTTGGGCCGTGTTCGGCCAGGACTCTGTTCGGCCGGGCCTTTATAAGGTGCCGCCCTGAGCCCGTCAGCCCCCCGAGCTGCGCCGCACCTAAACCCTAACCCTAGCCCTCCGCCGCCGCCGCCGCCCAGAGCCGCCCCGCCGCCGCGGAGCCGTCCCGCCGCCGCCGAGGTTGACCACCGCCGCCGCCGGTTTCCTCGAGAAAACCCGGTTTTCCGTTCGGTTTATTATTAGACCCGGTTTGTTTTTTTCTGGTTTAGTTTATTTAGCGAGCGTTCACTCGTTCGTTCGTTTTAATGGACGCGTTCATCGTTTAGTTCCAGAAAACGAACGTTCGTTCGTTAATCTGTTCGTCATTTTTCTTTTTCTCGGATTTTCCGCGATTATTTCTGATCGCGATTTCTGATCCGATTTTCGTTCTAGTATAACTTTTCGCTCATTTATCGGAATCAGGTGATTCAAGCGCCTTGAGTTTCGTCTCGAAACCCTCTTTCCGTTTAACCAACTCAAACAAGATTTTGCTTCTGTAAAATTTGACCTAGATCCAGATTAGTAAACGAAGTTTGTTTCTTTCGCCATTTGACTTTCGTTGCTTTGTTCGATTTGATTCTTTTTGCAAACCGGAGTTCTTAAGTTGAACTTTCTGGTTAGATCTCTTATTTGAGTTTTACTTGTGCATTAGATGAGTACTTATTGTATGCTTGTTTGTTTGCGATAGAGTACCTGGAGTGCGCCGCTTGCTACTTTGAATCTCTAGGTTTCGCGGATCATCAGCAAGGCAAGTAACACTTTGGTCATACCTCTTACTACCCAGTTTTATTGCATTAGATCAATCCTCAAACATTGCATGATTAGGATCTAATTAAATTGTGGGTTTTTGGGAAGTAGATGAGGTAGTACCTATTACTTGTTTTATTATCAAATCTTTGGGAGTTACTTCTACGTTTGCTTATATTGCCATGCTATGCTAGTAGACGTGGATTGGGTGAGTGTATCCATGACATATGTGAGATAGTTAAATTAATGGTTTATTTAAGGTGGCAACTTAAACAGACATCTGGGTGGATTGAGGCACCTGGGTATTCCAGCGATTGCCTATTTTCTTTATGGACCGCCACCCAGGCTCAAAGGGATCATGAGATTATTCATACTAGAAACTTCCGTGTGTAGCCACAAGCTACTATGGGCTCTAGCATAGTTGACTAAGTCATGCGAACTCTTACAGTGATAGACTAGTAGATGTAGGGGATGTAGGTTGGTACTGTCTACCCGATCGTAAGGTGCGAGCGCTTCTAAAAGACTATGTCTCGGTCATCCGTTTCTCAAACATCAGGTAGTGCGAGAATCCCAATGGAGGAGATCGAGTCTTGTGGGGAAAAGTGCGCAAACCTCTGCAGAGTGTATAAACTAATCATGGTTAGCCGTGTCCCCGGTTATGGACGTCTTGAGTATCTAGTACTTGGATTATCATGTGAATCTCATCATGTTACTCTAATTAATATTGTTGGGTTTTAAAGATGATGCTTAATTGGGATTGAGAGGATGTCTATCTTCTCAATGTTTAACAACTACCATGATAGTTAAATAAAATTTATTCCTTTGCAGTAGGGAAAAATTGGCTTTATGCAAAAAATTGTAACCATAGAGCTTTCCACCAGCCATATATGCATGTAGTATAGCTTTATTCTTTCATTACCCTCTATGTGTTACATTGCCAGCATATTCCATGTGCTGACCCGTTTTCGGACTGCAACGTTCATGTTGTAGACTTTTCAGATGACGAGTAAGGTGCCTTTAGGTCGTGGTTCTATACTCAGTGATGCCGTTGGAGTTGATGGACTCGCTTATCTTCCAAGCCTTCCGCTGTTATCGTTGTTAGATGGCCTTAAGCCATATTTATTGCAATAAGTTCTCTTTTGAGACATTCGATGTAATAAGTGTGTGATTGCTACTCTGTTATAAATCCTTCAAGTACTGTGCGTGTCAGCATTACTGATCCAGGGATGACACTAATGCACAGAGATCAGACTGGTTGAGGTCTGGTCGCTACACCTGTGTCTATTTGGAGAGATTGAATTCTAGGAAGACTGAGCAAAGGTATAGTCCCAAAGAAGATGATGAATGTTTTCCTCTATGTTTCCATTGCAAAGCACACATTCAAAAGAATCCATGTGAAATGATTTCCTTCTAAGTAGTCCCTTCGTGTTGACTCTATCATACAATGCCATCCAGTGGAAAATTTTGTATTTGGTCCTGCTTGCACATTTCTAGAGCCAATTAAAGAGGAAGTGGGTACTTGATTGACCCATGATGTGCTTGTACATCTTATTAGAGGAGTATACGTTTGTGTTTCTAGCCATATAACCCAATATCAGATGTTGCATAGAGATTGGCCTGGATGAGTGTCTCTCAAGTTCATTAAACTATAGAAAAGCTTGATTTGAAAGAGGCATGTGAAACTTCTAAGTGAGATTCTGATCAACTAGCACTATTGTCAGAGAGACTTTGTTATTGATGGTAAAAGAGTGAAGTTGTGGGAATTATTGAGCCAAGGGAGGACCATTCCACTAGTGGAAAATAGTCCATCTATGGCATGGAAAAAATGCCTTGCTGGCGTGGGTGCCCAACGCCACCAATATGGCATCATTGTTAAAAAACTAGTGGTGTCATTGGAGCCTAGGTCAGCAGTATTTTACATGCTGATGGCGTGCCACATGGCCGACGCCAGCAGTAAGTGTATTTTACCTTTGACATACCTTGTTGGCCCAATGCCAGCAAATAGATTTTTCGATTATAAAAAAATATGCAGCTAGATAGGTACTCATCAACTTAACTAGTTCAACTTCACAAAAGTTATTAGTTTAAGAACTAAAGTAGTTAAACTTCACAAAAATGACTACTTCAAGAACTAAACTATTTCAACTTTCAAATTGTCAACCAAACTACATCATCCATAGCTATCCTAGTGGTTGATCACATTTCTTGATCAAGGACTAACTTCAACTGTCAAATCATGTGCCTATTGTTCTCTCCCTCTTTTTTAATGTGAGCTTTCTCCATCTTGAGCTCATTCCTCTCATCCCTAAGAAGCTTTCTCTCCTGCTTCAGCGTATCCCTCTCCTCGATAAGCTGATCCATATGGTCCCTAAGACTAAGGGACTTATCGAAGAGATCGACATTCTCGTCGATTAGCTGATCCCTCTCCGCCTCCAGCCCGTCATTCAACTCCTTTAGGGCCTTGGTGTGGTATTTGCATGAGATTCTAAATGCTAGCGGTTGAGCATGTCCACATCATAGACCTGCTTCATGAGATGTCATTACACCATGGCATTTGACAATTGAACTATATATGACAACATTATATTTCATAGTTGACACTAGATATTAGAACTAGTGTATGAATGCCTAACATGTCATATCAATACTACTAATGCCTAACATGACCTATCAATACTACTTATGCATAGGATGAACTAGAGTATATGAATGGTACTAAAAGAATTCCACAGTTGGCACTAGTTAACAATTTCATAGTTGCATATGTTGGCATAGTTTTGGCAATGCAAGTGTATCTTGACATCAATGTAATGTAGTTCAAATATTGCATATGTTGGCACTGTTTTGGCCATGATCTATAGCAAATAATTCTTCAAAAATGCCATGGTGCACTGATTTGGCAATGCTTTGATTTGTCACTAATTTGGCAATGCACTATTTTGGCACTGACTTGGCAAACACATATCTAAAAATGCCATGGCCACAATCTTTTAACTAGAGTAACCACATTTCTAAAATTTTGATTTGTATCAACATGTGTATCAACTAAAATGCCTAGAGCAAGCACATTTCTAACAATGCAAAGAGCAAACCCATTTATAAAATTGCTATTTGTATCAACATGTGTATCAACTAAAAATGATGAAGGAAATGTGCCCTAGAGGCAATAATAAAGTTGTTATTTATATTTCCTTATATCATGATAAATTTTTATTATTCATGCTAGAATTGTATTAACCAGAAACTTAATACATGTGTGAATACATAGACAAACAGATTGTCACTAGTATGCCTCTACTTGACTAGCTCGTTGAATCAATGACGGTTATGTTTCCTAACCATATACATGAGTTATCATTTGATTAACGGGATCACATCATTAGAGAATGATGTGATTGACTTGACCCATCCGTTAGCTTAGCACGATGATCGTTTAGTTTGTTGCTATTGCTTTCTTCATGACTTATACATGTTCCCATGACTATGAGATTATGCAACTCCCGAATATCGGAGGAACACTTTGTGTGCTATCAAACGTCACAACGTAACTGGGTGATTATAAAGGTGCTCTACAGGTGTCTCCAATGGTACTTGTTGAGTTGGCATAGATCAAGATTAGGATTTGTCACTCCGATTGTCGGAGAGGTATCTCTGGGCCCTCTCGGTAATGCACATCACTTTAAGCCTTGCAAGCAATGCAACTAATGAGTTAGTTACGGGATGATGTATTATGGAACGAGTAAAGAGACTTGCCGGTAACGATATTGAACTAGGTATTGAGATACCGACGATCGAATCTCGGGCAAGTAACATACCGATGACAAAGGGAACAACGTATGTTGTTATGCGATTTGATCGATAAAGATCTTCATAGAATATGTAGGGGCCAATATGAGCATCCAGGTTCCGCTATTGGTTATTGACCGAAGACGAGTCTCGGTCATGTCTACATAGTTCTCAAACCCGTAGGGTCCGCACGCTTAACATTCATTGACGATCGGTAATATGAGTTTATGTGTTTTGATGTACCGAAGGTAGTTCAGAGTCTCGGATGAGATCGGGGACATGACGAGGAGTCTCGAAATGGTCGATACGTAAAGATCGATATATTGGACGACTATATTCAGACATCAGAAAGGTTCCGAGTGATTCGGGTATTTTTCGGAGTACCGGAGAGTTACGGGAATTCGCCGGGGAGTATATGGGCCTTATTAGGCTTTAGGGGAAAGATAGAGGGGAGGCTGCGCGCCCCCCAAGGCTTAGTCCGAATTGGACTAGGGGGAGGGGCGGCGCCCCCTCCTTCCTTCTCTTCTCTTTTCCCTTTCCTTCCCTCCTACTCCTACTACATGGAAGGGGGGAATCCTACTCCCGGTGGGAGTAGGACTCCCCAGGGCACGCCATAGTACAGGGCTGGCCCTCCCCCTCCTCCACTCCTTTATATACGGGGAGGGGGGCACCCCATGGAGACACACAAGTTGACCAGTTGATCTTTTAGCCGTGTGCAGTGCCCCCTCCACCATAATCCACCTCGGTCATATCGTAGCGGTGCTTAGGCGAAGCCCTGCGGTGGTAGCATCATCATCACCGTCATCACGCCGTCGTGTTGATGGAACTCTCCCTCGAAGCTCTACTGGATCGGAGTTCGTGGGATGTCACCGAGATGAACGTGTGCTGAACTCGGAGGTGCCGTACGTTCGTTAGTTGGATCGGTCGGATCGTGAAGACGTACGACTACATAAACAGCGTTCTCATAACGCTTCCATTACGGTCTACGAGGGTACATGGACGATACTCTCCCCTCTCGTTGCTATGCATCACCATGATCTTGCGTGTGCATAGGAATTTTTTTGAAATTACTGCGCTTCCCCAACAGTGGCATCCGAGCCAGGTTTATGCGTAGATGTCATATGCACGAGTAGAACACAAAGGAGTTGTGGGCGTGGGTATATACATATTGCTTGCCGTCACTAGTTGATTCTTGATTCAGCGGCATTGTTGGATGAAGCGATCCGGACCGACATTACGCGTACGCTTACGTGAGACTGGTTCTACCGACGTGCTTCGCACACAGGTGGCTAGTGGGTGTATGTTTCTCCAATTTTAGTTGAATCGGATTCAATGAACATGGTTCTTTCTGAAGATCAAAAAGCAATCACTATACCGCGTTGTGGTTTTTGATGCGTAGGTAAGAACGGTTCTTGCTCAGCCCGTAGCAGCCACGTAAAACTTACAACAACAAAGTAGAGGATGTCTAACTTGTTTTTGCAGGGCATGTTGTGATGTGATATGGTCAAGACATGATGAGATATAAATTGTTGTATGAGATGATCATGTTTTGTTGAAGTTATCGGCAACTGGCATAAGCCTTATGGTTGTCTCTTTATTGCATAAGATGCAGGCGCCAAATAATTGCTTTACTTTATCGCTATGCGATAGCAATAGTTGCAAGAGCAATAGTTGGCGAGACGACCATGTGACGACACATTGATAGAGACCAAGATGATGGAGATCATGGTGTCATGCCGGTGGCGATAGAGATCATGACAGTACTTTGGAGATGGAGATCAAAGGCGCAAGATGATCATGGCCATATCATGTCACATATTTTGATTGCATGTGATGTTTATCCTTTATGCATCTTATTTTGCTTAGTTTGGCGGTAGCATTATAAGATGATCTCTCACTAAATTTCAAGGTACAAGTGTTCTCCCTGAGTATGCATCGTTTCCAAAGTTCGTCGTGCCGAGACACCACATGAAGATCGGGTGTGATAAGCTCTACGTTCACATACAACGGTTGCAAGCCAGTTTTGCACACGCAGGAATACTCGGGTTAAACTTGACGAGCCTAGCATATGCAGATATGGCCTCGTAACACTGAGACCGAAAGGTCGAGCGTGAATCATATAGTAGATATGATCAACATAGTGATGTTCACCATTGAAAACTACTCCATCTCACATGATGATCGGACATGGTTTAGTTGATATGGATCACGTGATCACTTAGATGATTAGAGGGATGTCTATCTAAGTGGGAGTTCTTTAGTAATATGATTAAATTGAACTTTAATTTATCATGAACTTAGTCATGATAGTATTTGCATATCTATGTTGTAGATCAATTGCTTGCGATGTAGCTCCCTGTTTATTTTTGATATGTTCCTAGAGAAAAATAAGTTGAAAGATGTTAGTAGCAATGATACAGACTAGCTCTGTGATCTGAGGATTATCCTCATTGCTGCACAGAACAATTATGTCCTTGAAGCACTGCTAGGTGACATACCTATTGGAGGAGCAGATACAGACGTTATGAACGTTTGACAAAGATCGGTATGATGACTACTTGATAGTTTAGTGCACCATGCTTTACGGCTTAGAACCGGGACGTAAAAAACGTTTTGAACACCATGGAGCATATAAGATGTTCCAAGAGCTGAAATTGGTATTTCAGACTCATGCCCGTGTCGAGAGGTATGAGACCTCTGACAAGTACTTTGCCTACAAGATGGAGGAGAATATCTCAACCAGTGAGCATGTGCTCAGATTGTCTGAGTACTACAATCACTTGAATCAAGTGGGAGTTAATCTTCCAGATAAGATAGTGATTGACAGAGTTCTCTAGTCACTATCACCAAGTTACTAGAACTTCATGGTGAACTATAATATGCAAGGGATAACGGAAACGATTCCCAAGCTCTTCGTGATGCTGAAATCGATGAAGGTAGAAATCAAGAAAAACATCAAGTGTTGATGGTTGAAAAGACCACTAGTTTCAAGTAAAAGGGCAAGGGAAAGAAAGGGAACTTCAAGAATAATGGCAAGAAGTTGCCACTCCCATGAAGAATCCCAAAGCTAGACCCAAGCCTGAAACTGAGTGCTTCTACTACAGAGGAAATGGTCACTAGAAGTGGAATTGCCCTAGATACTTGGCGGATAAGAAGGATGGCAAAATGAACAAAGGTATATTTGATATACATGATGTACTTTACTAGTGTTTATAGCAAACTACTCGGTATTTGATACTGGTTCAGTTGCTAAAAGTAGTAACTCAAAATGGGAGTTGCAAAATAAACAAAAGACTAGTTGAGGGCGAGGTGACGATGTGTGTTGGAAGTAATTACAAAGGTTGATAAGATCACCATCGCACACTCTCTTTACCTTTGGGATTAGTGTTGAACGTAAAATAAATGTTATTTGGTGTTTGTGTTGAGCATAATATGATTGGATCATGTTTATTGCAATATGGTTATTCATTTAAGTCAAAGAATAATTGTTATTCTGTTTACATGAATAAAACCTTCTGTGGTCATACACCCAAGGTGAATAGTTTATTGAATCTCGATCATAGTGATACACATATTTATAATATTGAATCCAAAAGATGCGAAGTTAATAATGATAGTGCAACTTATTTGTGGCACTGCCGTTTAGGTCATATTGGTGTAAAGCGCATGAAGAAACTCCATGCTGATGGGCTTTTGGAATCACTTGATGCTTGCGAACCATGCCTCATGGGCAAGATGACTAAGACTCTGTTCTCCGGAACAATGGAGCGAGCAACTGAGTTATTGGAAATAATACATACTGATGTATGGGGTCCGATGAGTGTTGAGGCTCGCGGCGGGTATCGTTATTTTCTGACCATCACAGATGATTTGAGCAGATATGGGTATATCTACTTGATGAAACATAAGTCTGAAACATTTGAAAAGTTCAAAGAATTTTAGAGTGAAGTGGAAAATCATCGTAACAAGAAAATAAAGTTTCTACGATCTGATCCTGGAGGAGAATATTTGAGTTACAAGTTTGGTCTTCATTTGAAACAATGTGGAATAGTTTCACAACTCACGCCAGCTGGAACACCACAACGTAATGGTGTGTCCGAACGTCGTAATCACACTTTACTAGATATGGTGCGATCTATGATGTCTCTTACTGATTTACCGCTATCGTTTTGGGGTTATGCATTAGAGACAACTGCATTCACGTTAAATAGGGCACCATCTAAATCCGTTGAGATGACACCGTATGAACTATGGTTTGGCAAGAAACCAAAGCTGTCATTTCTTAAAGTTTGGGGTTGCGATGCTTATGTGAAAAAGTTTCAAACTAATAAGCTCGAACCCAAATCGGAGTAGTGCATCTTCATAGGATACCCAAAAGGAAACAGTTGGGTACACCTTCTATCACAGATCCGAAGGCAAGATATTTTGTTTCTAAGAATGGATCCTTTCTAGAGAAGAAGTTTCTATCGAAAGAAGTGAGTGGGAGGAATGTAGAACTTGATAAGGTAATTGTACCTTCTCCCGAATTGGAAAGTAGTTCATCACATAATTCAGTTCTAGTGATCTCTACACCAATTAGCGAGGAAGATAATGATGATGATCATGAAACTTCAGATCAAGTTACTACCGAACCTCGTAGGACAACCAGAGTATGGTCCGCACCAGAGTGGTACGGTAATCCTTTCTGGAAGTCATGTTACTAGACCATGACGAACCTACGAACTATGAGGAAGCGATGATGAGCCCAGATTCCGCGAAATGGCTTGAGGCCATGAAATCGGAGATGGGATCCATGTATGAGAACAAAGAATAGACTTTGATTGACTTGCCCGATGATCAGTGAGTCATTAAGAATAAATGGATCTTCAAGAGGAAGACGAACGCTGATAGTAGTGTTACAATCTACAAAGCTCGAATTGTCGCAAAAATGTTTTCGAAAAGTTCAAGGTGTTGACTACGATGAGATTTTCTCACTCGTATTGATGCTTAAAAGTCTGTCCGAATCATGTTAGCAGTTGCCGCATTTTATGAAATCTTGCAAATGGATGTCAAAACTGTATTCCTTAATGGATTTCTTAAAGAAGAGTTGTATATGATGCAACCAAAAGGTTTTGTCAATCCTAAAGGTGCTAACAAAGTGTGCAAGCTCCAGCGATCCATCTATGGACTGGTGCAAGCATCTCGGAGTTGGAATATATACTTTGATAAAGTGATCAAAGCATATGGTTTTATACGGACTTGCGGTAAAGCCTGTATTTACAATAAAGTGAGTGGGAGCACTACAACATTCCTGATAAGTATATGTAAATGACATATTGTTGATCGGAAATAATGTAGAATTTTCTGGAAAGCATAAAGGAGTGTTTGAAAGGAGTTTTTCAAAGAAAGACCTCGGTGAAGCTACTTACATATTGAGCATCAAGATCTATAGAGATAGATCAAGACGCTTGATATATTTTCAATGAGTACATACCTTGACAAGATTTTGAAGTAGTTCAAAATGGAACAGTCAAAGAAGGAGTTCTTTCCTGTGTTGCAAGGTGTGAAGTTGAGTAAAGACTCAAAACCCGACCACGACAGAAAATAGAAAGAGAATGAAAAGTCATTCCCTATGCCTCAGTAATAGGTTCTATAAAGTATGTCATGGTATGTACTAGACCTATTGTATACCCTGCCCTGAGTTTGGCAAAGGAGTACGATAGTGATCTAGGAGTATATCACTGTACAGCGGTCAAAATTATCCTTAGAGGACTAAGGAAATATTTACCGGTTATGGAGGTGATAAAAGAGTTCGTCGTAAAGAGTTACGTCGTCGC
The DNA here is from genome assembly GCF_056163025.1 of Triticum urartu. Classification (NCBI taxonomy): domain Eukaryota; kingdom Viridiplantae; phylum Streptophyta; class Magnoliopsida; order Poales; family Poaceae; genus Triticum; species Triticum urartu. The sequence continues at coordinate 172,492,299 of NC_141874.1, read as the reverse complement.
AAGCTTTTTTACATCGATCTAATGACTCTAAGTCTCGATCTGGATACATATTTAAAGTGGGAGCAATTAGCTAGAGTAGCTCCGTGCAAAGCATTTTAGACATAGAAAATTTGCAAAATACATACGGCTCTGAATGTGGCAGACCCATTGACTAAATTTCTCTCACAAGCAAAACATGATCACTCGTTGGGTGTTAATCACATAGCGATGTGAACTAGATTATTGACTCTAGTTCTTTGGGTATTAGTCACATGGAGATGTGAACTAATCACTTAAAGATGTGAACTAGATGATTGAATCTAGTGCAAGTGGGAGATTGAAGGAAATATGCCCTAGAGGCAATAATAAAGTTGTTATTTATATTTCCTTATATCATGATAAATGTTTATTATTCATGCTAGAATTGTATTAACCGGAAACTTAATACATGTGTGAATACATAGATAAACAGATTGTCACTAGTATGCCTCTACTTGACTAGCTCGTTGAATCAATGATGGTTATGTTTCCTAACCATAGACATGAGTTGTCATTTGATTAACGGGACCATATCATTAGAGAATGATGTGATTGACTTGACCCATCCGTTAGCTTAGCGCGATGATTGTTCAGTTTGTTGCAATTGCTTTCTTCATGACTTATACATGTTCCTATGACTATGAGATTATGCAACTCCTGAATACTGGAGAACACTTTTTGTGCTACCAAACATCACAACATAACTGGGTGATTATAAAGGTGCTCTACAGGTGTATCCAATGGTACTTGTTGAGTTGGCATAGATCAAGATTAGGATTTGTCACCCCGATTGTCGAAGAGGTATCTCTGGGCCCTCTCGGTAATGCACATCACTTTAAGCCTCACAAGCAATGCAACTAATGAGTTAGTTGTGGGATGATGTATTACGGAACGAGTAAAGATATTTGCCGGTAACAAGATTGAACTAGGTATTGAGATACCGATGATCAAATCTCGGGCAAGTAACATACCGATGACAAAGGGAACAACATATGTTGTTATGCGGTTTGACCGATAAAGATCTTTGTAGAATATGTAGGAGCCAATATGAGCATCTAGGTTCCGCTATTGGTTATTGACCGGAGATGAGTCTCGGTCATGTCTACATAGTTCTCGAACCCGTAGGGTCCGCACGCTTAATGTTTGTTGACGATCGGTAATATGAGTTTATGTGTTTTGATGTACCGAAGGTAGTTAGGAGTCCCGAATGAGGTCGGGGACATGACGAGGAGTCTCTAAATGGTCGAGACATAAAGATCGATATATTGGACGACTATATTCTGACATCAGAAAGGTTCCGAGTGATTCGGGTATTTTTCGGAGTACCGGAGAGTTACGGGAATTCGTTGGGGAGTATATGGGCCTTATTGGGCTTTAGGGGAAAGAGAGAGGGGAGGCTGTGCGCCCCCCAAGGCTTAGTCCGAATTGGACTAGGGGGAGGGGCGGCGCCCCCTCCTTCCTTCTCTTCTCTTTTCCCTTTCCTTCCCTCCTACTCCTACTACATGGAAGGGGGGGGATCCTACTCCCGGTGGGAGTAGGACTCCCCAGGGCGCGCCATAGTAGAGGGTCGGCCCTCCCCCTCCTCCACTCCTTTATATACGGGGAGGGGGGCACCCCATGGAGACACACAAGTTGACCAGTTGATCTTTTAGCCGTGTGCGGTGCCCCCTCCACCATAATCCACCTCGGTCATATCGTAGCGGTGCTTAGGCGAAGCCCTGCGTTGGTAGCATCATCATCACCGTCATCACGCTGTCGTGTTGACAGAACTCTCCCTCGAAGCTCTGCTAGATCGGAGTTCGTGGGATGTCACCGAACTGAACGTGTGCTGAACTCGGAGGTGCCGTACGTTCGGTACTTGGATCGGTCATATTGTGAAGACGTACGACTACATCAACCGCATTGTTATAACGCTTCCGCTTACGGTCTACGAGGGTACGTGGACGATACTCTCCCCTCTCATTGCTATGCATCACCATGATCTTGCGTGTGCGTAGGAATTTTTTTGAAATTACTGCGTTCCCCAACATTTGACACCATGCACTGATTTGGTAATGCACTGCTTTGGCACTGACTTGGCAACTTAACTGATTTGGCAAACACATATCTAAAAATGGCAACTTAACACATTTTGAAGCGAAATTACAGTGGCCATGACCTAAGAAAAATGACATTAGTTTTGGCAGTGACATATAGGAAAACACGGAGGGATGAGATTCTCACCTGGGTTGGAGTTGAGGGTCGCCGTCTGTTTACTCCTTAGCCGTTGCCTGCCATCGTTTCCATCGCCATCGCTGAAACTCTAGCGTTGGGAATGGCAATGGGTTGGAGTGATGGGAATGGCCCATGTGTTTGCTCTAGCATTGGGAATTGATAGGGGGAGGACGATGTGTACCTGAGGACCGAAGCATGCCGAAAATCGCCGGAATCGGCCGACGACCATGATACATCTCCAACGTATCTATAATTCCTGACTGTTTCATGCTATTATATTATCAATCTAGGATACTTTATATGCATTTTTATATCATTTTTCGGAACTAACCTATTAACCTAGTGCCTAGTGCCAGTAGTTGTTTTATGCTTGTTCTTGGTTTTCTAGAAAATCAGTACAAACAAAGTCCAAACGCTACGAAACTTTTTGATTTTTTCTAGACATAAGAGACCCCGAAAGCTTTGGGAGGAGACCAGACATGAAGCAAGGAGATGATCTAGGATCGAAGAAGATAGATCTATAGGGGAGGGGGATGAATATATACTTAACCAACCGAAGATGCAGTTTTTAGTTCTCTTGAAACTTAGGCAGATTTTGGCACAAGTTAAGATAACACCAAGACTTTCTACACATGCATATATAGAGGCAGAGCAATAGAAATAGTAAATCATGCAATTGTGCGGAAAGTAAGGGGTAGAGTCGGAAGGTCGAACGCAATGAAAACACGATGATTTTTGGCATGGTTCCGAGAAGTGGTGCTATCGTACTGCCACGTCGATGGAGACTTCAATCCACGGAGGGTAACAGTTGCGCAAGTCCACGGAGGGCTCCACCGACAAAGGTTCCACGAAGAAGCAACCTTGTCTATTCTACCATGGCTTACGTCCATGGAGGACAGGCCTCACTCAGGTAGATCTTCATGAAGTAGGTGATCCCCTTTCCCTTACAATCTCCTTGGTTCTACTCCACATGATCTTGGAGGCTCCCAAGTGACACCTAACCAATCTAGGAGATACCACACTCTAAAAGGTAATAGATGTTGTGTTGGTCATGATCCTCCTTGCTCTTGTGCTTCAAATGATAGTCTCCTCAACACTCAATCTCTTTCTCATAGATTTGGCTTGGCTAGGAGAAGGATTGGAGTGGAAAGCAACTTGAAGAGGCTAGAAATCAAGATTCAAATGGTAGGAATGGAATCTCTTGATCTCAACACATGAGTAGGTGGTTCTCTCTCAGAAAATGAATGGTGGAAGTTGTGTTTCGTTCTGATGGCTCTCTTAGATAGTAAGTGGTGGTTGTCGGTGTCAAAACCGGCGGATCTTGGGTAGGGGGTCCCAAACTGTGCATCTAAGGCGGATGGTAACAGGAGGCAGGGGACACGATGTTTTACCCAGGTTCGGGCCCTCTTGATGGAGGTAAAACCCTACGTCCTGCTTGATTTATTCTTGATGATATGAGTATTACAAGAGTTGATCTACCACAAGATCGGAGAGGCTAAACCCTAGAAGCTAGCCTATGGTATGATTGTATGTTCTCCTACGGACTAAAACCCTCCGGTTTATATAGACACCAGAGGGGGCTAGGGTTACACAAGGTCGGTTACAGAGGAGGAGATATACATATCCGTATTGCCTAGCTTGCCTTCCACGCCAAGTAGTCCCATCCGGACACGAGGCGAAGTCTTCAATCTTGTATCTTCATAGTCCAACAGTCCGGCCAAAGGGTATAATCCGGCTGTCCGGATACCCCCTAATCCAGGACTCCCTCAGTAGCCCCGAAACCAGGCTTCAATGACGATGAGTCCGGCGTGCAGTGTTGTCTTCGGCATTGCAAGGTGGGTTCTTCTCCATCTTTCAAACGTTTGTAAAGCAGTGTCCGGTCCCATAAATGTTTGTACCTCTTGGCTTCTGTGCCCAATAAGGGCTATCTCCCACGCGTCGAATGAATACGAGGCGCCAGGGCATTTTTACATTCGCCCCCCTAGCCAGATAAATAAATTGTCTATTAAAGGGATGGGGATTCTTAGATCCGATCCATACCATCCTCCCGCAGCGAGAATCCATTAGAGCGTGTTTCGGAAAGATCCATTCCAGCATGGCCGACCTCCGCAGCTCCTCCTCCCACCCCCGTAGCCCTAAGACCGGTGATTGGGAGAGGTGTTCAGTCCCGCACAGTCGATTAGTCGAATTGCAGACTAAGAGATTTCTCCCTCCGTTGTATATGGTGCCCGTTCGAGCCGGGCTTGCCACCTACAATGGCAGGGAGCAAGTGGAGAGCTTTCCCTGTCCCTCTATGGGGGAACGGGTCTGCCTTGTTCCTTATTTATTAAGGGGACTTGGATTTCCAATTCATCCGTTCCTTCGCGGGCTCCTGGAGTTCTACGGCCTCCAATTACACAATTTCACCCCTGCCTCCATTCTACATATTGCTGGCTATGTTGCTCTCTGCAAGTTGTTCCTGGGCTGCGAGGCTCACTTCGAGCTGTGGAAAAGGCTATTTTGCCTTGTCCCTCACACACAGAGGGGGTCACTTTATCAAGTGGGCGGAGCCAAAATATGGCGCATCGCTGGTACCGGATACCTGTCCGGTACCCCGAAGAAGTCGTCCGAAGACTGGCCTTCAGAATGGTTTTATATGGAGGACGTTCCCCTTCTGGACCCTGTTTGGCGGGGTCTTCCTGAGTTCAACAATGCTCCTCTGAAGAAACGCCGAAGTTGGCGCCCACGAAGCCCCCAGGTGGAAGACAATGGAGAAGTCCTCTATCTGATGAACCGGATTAAAGCACTGGCTGAATCAGGATTGCCAGTAATCGAAGTTATGTCGATTTGCATAATGCGGGGAGTGCAACCACTTCAATATCGTGGGCACCCCTTGTGGTGTTTTAACGGGGCAGATGATGCCACCCGCTGCGGGCGTAAGGGTCCGGACAATGCTGCCGCTTTAGCGAAAATTCAGTCCGAATTGTTCAGGGGAGAGGAAGAGGAGTTCACTCGCATCAAGCCACGGGATGGATTCTCCATGTACAATCCTCCAAGTTGGGTAAGTTATATCTCCTTACTCCCATTTTCCCCGCATTCTTTGTCATAAGTATTCACCTTGCCACTTTGCGGTAGGAACTGCGAAAAGCCATAAAGGAGGTCAACAACCCTTCTCCACAACTAGAGGACCCTGACCGGGCCCTCGACTCCGGACTTGAAGAAGATCCGGTTATATTCGTGGAGCTGATAGACCTACAGTTCTATCAGTTAAGCTGTGATGATGCCATGGTGGCCATTACGGCCGACTATCCCGGACTGCTCCCTGCATCGCACGTAAGAAAAACCAAAAATCCCAACTCCAAAAACTAGGATCCCCTTTTGGACACTTCACCCACCATATACATATGGCATTTTTACAGGGAAGGCATTCAGGACGCCCTGCCGAACCCACAGCAACTCGCCAACAAGAGGCACCGAGGCCGGGTAGGCCAAAAAGGAAGGCGGTCAGGACGGAGACGCCGGCGCAAAGGTATAACAAAAACCCCGCTCCGTGGTTGTCGTCTTTCTCGAAATGTAATGACGCCCGTGTTTCTTTAACAGAAAAAACGCTCGCCGAAATATGTCCGGCGATGTTACTAATCATGCTTCCACCAGTCGGGCGCTAGGACTGGACATAGAGGCAGAAGCCGATATGGGGCAGGCGCCGGATAGTCCCCTATAGAGGATGCAGATAGATTATCTGCTACAAACTCAGAAGTGGAAAGTGCCATGAATCATAGGCACCGCCGGGCCGTACTTCGTGACGCTTGTTTCTCACCAGAGGCATTTGATGCCTTCAATTCTGGAGAGGCGTACCTCCGAGCTGCTCAATATGGTCTAGCCAGAGCCACGGATCAGTATGTAAAGGATGTACGGGTAAATAAATATGACGATTTATATGTATCAGTAGCCCCTGAGACTTGAAATAGTTAGCAGAACTGATTTAAGGATCATCTTTATTGTGCAGGTTCTTACAGAGAAGAATACTAGGCTGTCACAGGAGCTAGAGGAATGCAAGACCCAACTGTGGGACGCTGTTGCCGCATTGCAGGAACCGAAAAAGTCACCCGCTGGTAACATTTACTTTATAGAATGATGGTTACCATATAGTGTGCGGCATGGCTGCAGATCTAACAATAGATGTTGCAGATGAATCCGGAGAAAATCCGGAGGACCAGCATGTCGTGCGGCAGCTAGAGGCTAGCAAATGCGTGCTGACTGAGCTTAGGCGGGAGAAAAACAATCTCCGAGACGCCAATATCAAGATGAGCGTGGAACTAAAAGACGTTCGAGCCCAGCTTGTAGACGCCGAGAAGGAGAATAAGCGGCTTCGGCGCAACATTTTCAATAAGTGCTTGAACAAATCCTTTTGAAGGAGTTCGGCGAAGAATCCGACTAACAGCGTTATGTCTGTAGGTATGCTGACGGGTCGTTCCGCAGAGGAAATGCTCGGGTCTGCGGGTGATCTTCTGTCCGAGCTCTCACATCTGCACGAACAAGTTCGGCAGGTGATGCAAGGTGTTGCCCAGGCCTTGTGTCCATCCGCCTCCCTGCCAGAAGGCGTTGCAGAGCTTACGGAGAAGCTCAAGGGAGCATGGCAGCGCTTCCGATGATGGAAGATATCGGCCTGCCGACAAGGTGCCAGAGAAGCCTGGGCCATGGTGAAGACGCAGTATACCAAGGCTGACCCAAATCACATGGCTGAGGTCGGACCTGTGGGGCCCGACGGAAAAGAAATCCCCGTTAGCTTAGTTTATGGGCAAGTAGAATTAGCCGCAAAGTATTCCCAACAGGATTGTAGGCTAGACCGCCTGTTGGATGGTATAGAAGAGGAATTTAGTCAGTCTGCATGACTATGTAATTAAAGTGACATGTATAATGCCTTCTAGCCGGATTGTAGATCATTTGTCTTGGCGGACCTTTTCGCTTCAACCTCGGGACCCGATAGTCCGGAGTGTATTCGAATACCCGCTCAGTTATATAAGAACCGGGGTATGCGTGGATACCAGACGTAGGGGTCATTAGTGCTTGAACGGACAAGTGCCCAACTAGTTATGTTATATTACAAGGGTAGAAGAAACATCTTCCAGGGAGAATAGTTCCGTTAAGGGTTCCTTTCCCTGGGTATGCATGCCCTAAAGTGCATGCCCGGACTGCGATAAGAAACGCAGGAAAAAACATCTGGGGGCAGATATGGAAAATAAAAAATCATCTTTTGTTCACTGACTGAATATTCCCTTAAGAACGCTAGCTTTCGGCTTCACCCAGTCTGAGGTACACATCCGGCTGACCCGACAGTAACAATCGCAGAGGTGCTCCCCTTATGCCCTAGCCGAATTAACAGGAACGTAGGGCATAAATACAAGAGCCAGGCAACCCAGCTTGGCCAAAACTTAAGTCATATCAATGCATATAATGGCGAAAAAAGGTACATGCGGAAGTATAACACATGTGCGGGGCATGAGGCCCAGATAAATAATTAAGCTTCTGTGAAGGAAGCCCCCAGGTATGAGCACGGCTAGCGCATCTATAATGTGCAAGCGAGGCACAAGTTGGCCCTTGAAGGCCTAGAGAAAGAATAAAAGAAAGAAAGAAAAACAAGACAGATAATGTATATGCAAAAAATGGATAGAGGAAGGGGACGAACATAGAGTCCGGCGCTAGGCGTAGAATCTTCGGAGCCTGGCCGCGTTCCATGGGTTCGGCTCGAGTCGATTAGTCGATGCATCCCACAGTCGGTATGTTCCACCAGTCAGAACTTGGTCAATAATGAAGGGACCTTCCCATTTGGGCTCGAGCTTGTTCTTTTTCTTATCCGGCAGGCGTAGAACTAGTTCGCCAACGTTATAAGTTTTGGCCTGTACTTCTCTGCTTTGGTATCTGCGAGCCTGTTGCTGATAAAATGCGGAACAGGCTTTTGCTACGCCACACTCCTCCTCCAGGGTGTCCAGACTGTCCTATCGATCGAGCTCGGCTTCTCTTTCTTCGTACATGTGCACCCGAGGTGAGTCATGAATTATGTCACAGGGCAAGACTGCCTCTGCGCCGTACACCATAAAGAAGGGTGTATATCCGGTACTATGATTCGGCATGGTCCGTAGCCCCCAGAGTACGGAGTCGAGCTCCTCTACCCAGTGCGTGTTAGACTCCGTTAAGGAACACACTAATCTGGGTTTAATGCTGCTCATTATAAGAACGTTTGCTCGCTCAACTTGGCCGTTGGTTTGTGGGTGATAGACTGAAGCATAATCGAGCTTGATGCCCATTTTGCTGCACCAGAGTTTTACCTCATCGGCAGTGAAGTTCGTGCCGTTGTCAGTGATGATGCTGTGGGGGACGCCATAACGGTGTACGACCCCGGATATGAAGTCTATCACTGGTCCGGATTCGGCTGTTTTAACAGGTTTGGCCTCTATCCATTTGGTGAATTTATCCACCATGACCAGTAAGTATTTTTTCTTGTGGGTTCCCCCTTTAAGGGGTCCAACCATGTCAAGCCCCCAGACCGCGAAGGGCCACATAATGGGGATTGTTTGGAGGGCGGTGGGTGGCATGTGGCTTTGATTTGCAAAGAGCTGGCAACCGGCGCAACGTTGGACCAAGTCCTGTGCATCTGCCCGGGCCGTTGGCCAATAGAATCCTGTACGGAAGGCCTTGCTTACAAGAGCCCGGGCTGCGGCGTGGTGACCGCCGAGTCCGGCGTGGATTTCTGCCAAAAGGTTCTGCCCTTCCTCTTCGGAGATGCACCTTTGAAGGACTCTAGTAGTGCTTTTTTATACAATTATCCCTCATGGACCCTGTAGGCCTTAGATCACCGCACTATGCAGCGTGCCTTATTTTGGTCCTTCGGAAGTTCCTGCCTAGTTAGGTAGGCCAGGAATGGTTCTGTCCATGGGGCTATGATGGCCATTATTACGTGGGCTGAAGGTGTTATTTTGGTGGTGGAGCCTCCGATTGTGTCAGAGTGTTCGGTATCGGGCATTTTGGCCGGGTCCGGACTATTGTTACCGATGTCCCCTTCCCATACTACGGATGGCTTGAACAGCCTCTCCAGAAATATGTTGGGGGGACCGCATCGCGTTTTGCGCCGATGCGGGCGAGGATATCCGCCGCCTGATTGTTTTCCCGAGCCACATGGTGAAATTCGAGCCCCTCGAACCTAGCTGACATTTTTAGGATGACGTTTCGGTAGGCCGCCATTTTCGGATCCTTGGCGTCAAAGTTTCCATTTATTTGGGATATTGCGAGGTTTGAATCCCCACGCACCTCCAGGCGTCGAATGCCCATGGAGACTGCCATCCGAAGACCATGCAACAGAGCTTCATATTCGGCTGCGTTGTTGGAGTCTGTATACAATATTTGCAGCACGTACTGAACGGTATCTCCGGTTGGGGACGTCAGGATGACGCCAGCCCCTAGACCAGCCAACATTTTAGAACCGTCGAAGTGCATGATCCAATTGGAGTATGCGCCGTACTCTTTAGGGAGTTCGACCTCCGTCCATTCGGCGACAAAGTCGACCAATACTTGCGACTTAATGGCTCATCGAGGTTTGTATGTTATGTCGAACGGGAGGAGCTCAATGGCCCATTTAGCAATCCGCCTCGTAGCGTCGCGGTTGTTTATAATATCATTAAGTGGCACTTCTGAGGCTACTGTAATCGAACACTCTTGAAAGTAGTGTCGCAGCTTCCGGGATACCATGAATACCGCATAGGCTATCTTTTGATAATGTGGGTACCATGATTTGCGTGGAGTGAGGACAGTGGATACATAGTATACCGGCTTTTGAAGAGGGAATTTATGTCCGTCAGCTTCTCGTTCAACGACGAGCACTGCGATTACAACTTGATGAGTTGCCACAATGTACAATAGCATTGCTTTGCCGATGTTTGGCGCGGCCAGGATTGGGTTGGTTGCCAAAATGGCATTTATTTCTTCCAATCCGGCTGTGGCAGCATCCGTCCACTCGAAGTGTTCGGTGCACCGAAGGAGGCGATAAAGGGGTAAAGCCTTTTCTCCTAAGCGGGAGATAAAGTGGCTTAGAGCCGCCACGCATCCAGTTAACTTCTGGATTTGTTTGAGGTCTGTTGGGGTAGCCAACTGTGACAAAGCTCGAATTTTGGCCGGATTAGCTTCAATACCTCTACTGGAGACAATGAAACCCAGGAGCTTTCCGGCTGGTACGCCGAAAACGCATTTTTCCGGATTGAGCTTGATGTCGTATGTTCGGAGGTTGTCGAATGTGAGCCTCAAGTCGTCTATCAAAGAGTCAACGTGTTTGGTTTTGACGACCACATCGTCTATGTATGCCTCTACTATTTTGCCGATTTGTTTCTCCAGACATGTCCGAATCATGCCCTGATATGTTGCGCCGGCGTTTTGAGCCCAAAAGGCATTGTGTTGAAACAGAAGGGACCTTATGGTGTGATGAATGCCGTTGCGGCTTGGTCGGACTCCACCATCTTGATTCGGTGGTAACCGGAGTATGCGTCGAGGAAACACAATGACTCATGTCCTGCGGTAGCATCAATAATTTGATCGATGCGGGGGAGGGGGAAGGGATCCTTTGGGCAGGCTTTATTGAGGTCCTTGAAATCGACACAAAGGCGCTAGGATTTATCCTTCTTTGGTACCATCACCAGGTTTGCTAGCCAGTCCGGGTGTTTTATTTCTCTGATGAATCCGGCCTCCAATAACTTGGCTAGTTCCTCTCCCATGGCATGTCTCTTAAGTTCGGAGAAACGCCGAAGAGCTTGCTTGAATGGCTTGAATCCCTTTAGGATATTGAGGCTATGCTCGGCCAGCCTGCGTGGGATTCCTGGCATGTCTGAGGGATGCCAGGCGAATATGTCCCAATTCTCGCGCAGGAACTCTCGTAGTGCGGCGTCCATGGCGGGGTTTAACTATGCCCCGATGGAGGCTGTTTTCGTAGGGTCCGTTGGGTGGACTTGGAATTTGACTATTTCATCCGCTGGTTTAAAAGAGGTGGACTTGGATCTCTTATCGAGTATCACGTCGTCCCTGTCCACTATGGAGTGTAGCGTGGTTAGTTCCTCAGCAGAGAGGGCTTCGGATAATGCCTCGAGGGCTAGTGCGGCTGTTTTGTTTTCGGCACGGAGTGCTGTGTCCGGATCACTGGCGAGGGTGATGATTTCATTGGGCCCAGGCATTTTGAGCTTCATGTACCCATAATGGGGTACGGCTTGGAAGATCATGAACGCCTCACATCCTAAAAGGGCGTGGTATCCACTGCTGAACGGGGCCACTTGAAATGTAATTTCTTTGGACCTATAGTTCTCTGGCGTACCGAATACCACATCTAGTGTGATTTTCCCAGCGCACCGTGCCTCCCGACCGGGTATGATTCCCCTGAAGGTTGTGCTACTTTGCTCAAAGCGGTTCCAGTCTATTTCCATTTTTTGAAGGGTTTCCTCATAGATGAGGTTTAATCCGCTGCCGCCGTCCATGAGTACTTTGGTGAGTTGAAAGCCGTCCACAATTGGACTGAGGACCAGTGCGGCTGGTGCTCGGGCTGTTTGGAATTTAGGTTCGTCTCTGGCATTGAAGGTAATAGCCGTGTCACTCCATGGATTTATTGCTGCTACGTGGCAGATTTCGGCCATGCTGCGGAGTGTTCACTTGCGCCTATTATTTGACGCAAAGGTCTCAAAGACTGTTAACACCGTATTGTTATCCACAGGATGGTGCTCTGTGGCATTTGGGATAAGAAGATCCTCACCACTTTTGGCCACCTGCCGGAGTATCCAACATGCTCTAAGGCTGTGCGTTCGTATTGTATCCACTGTACTATGAATTTTGCAGGGTCCGTTAAGCCATCCCTCCAGTACGGTTCCATGCCCTGTAGAGGGTTTTTGTTTCTTTGCAACTAGCTCGGGTGTCTTATGATAGTGCACCCTTTTACTTTGGACTGGGTGTGTATTTGGAGCCGGATTATCCCAAAATTTCGTTTCGGTTTTCCAGGCGCTTTCCATCGCACATTACTTTCGTACTATGGACGCCAAGTCAGCAAAGCGTGATATGTCACGGCGACTTAAGGCGTTAAGGATTCCCTTGTCCGTGCAATTATTGCAGAAAAGTGAGACTGCATCTTCCTCGCGACAGTCCTTAACCTTGTTCATCACAAGGAGGAATCTGGCCCAATAATGATGTACTGTTTCATGGGGCTCTTGCCTGATGTGGGAAAGATCGTTTATGTCTGGGTGGGTGGGTGGATTTGAGTCTGAACCCCCACCCGATCTGAGACCCAGGGGCCGAGGAGTTTCCAATCTTGGAAGTTCGGGTTCCGGAGTGTTACCCGATAAGTCTGGCCCGCTGCCTGATTCTAGGTTCAGGGCTTGGGTGATGTCCTCCCATAAGCGGGTATCCGGCTCGGAGAGCTCAGGAATCCGGACATAGTTAGTCCTCAAAATAGAGGAAGAGTTGCCGCATTGTTCCTCCACCACCGCAATATGATGGGTGACCGATGGAGAGTTAATCTCCCTTTGATCGGGTTTAAGCCCAATCCGATCATAGTCCGTAGCGACTCCCAAGGCGGCGATGCGATCCAAGAGTTCGTTTAGGGAAGAGAGCTCCATTGGATCCATCTGCTCGGCGAATTCCGAGCCGACGTGGAGGCTGTTTTTGATGACCCGAGAAGTCATCGTCGGTGCAGCGGCCGAACAAGCAGTCATGACGAAACTGCCTAGCCGGAGAGTTTGGCCGACAGCCAGAGCTCCCCCGACGGCAATGTTGTTTTTAACAACGAGATGAGGCATCCTTCCTTACGACGACGTCACAGAGGAACTCTCAATGAAAGCACCAATGTCGGTGTCAAAACCGGCGGATCTCGGGTAGGGGGTCCCGAACTGTGCGTCTTAGGCAGATGGTAACAGGAGGCAGGGGACACGATGTTTTACCCATGTTCGGGCCCTCTTGATGGAGGTAAAACCCTACGTCCTGCTTGATTTATTCTTGATGATATGAGTATTACAAGAGTTGATCTACCACGAGATCGGAGAGGCTAAACCCTAGAAGCTAGCCTATGGTATGATTGTATGTTGTCCTACGGACTAAAACCCTCTGGTTTATATAGACACCAGAGGGGGCTAGGGTTACACAAGGCCGGTTACAAAGGAGGAGATATACATATCCGTACTGCCTAGCTTGCCTTCCACGCCAAGTAGAGTCCCATCCGGACACGAGACGAAGTCTTCAATCTTGTATCTTCATAGTCCAATAGTCCGGCCAAAGGATATAATCCGGCTATCCGGATACCCCCTAATCCAGGACTTCCTCAGTGGTGGAGGGGTATAAATAGGCAGCTCCAAAAATCCAACTGTTACAAGTCTTTGACCCAACTCGGTGGCTCCGACATGAAAATCTTAGTGAGACCGACTAGTGAAAAAGACTTGACTATTAGCGTTCTCGGTGAGACCGATTATACCATCTTGGTGGGACCGAAGTGCAATGGATAGGGTAGAGCCTCATCTTAGTAATTCTGATCGTTTTGTCTTGGTGATTTCGGAATTAAACGACTTCATCACAGAAACTTAGCAAGGCCTTCTTGGTGGGACCGAGAACCAATTCGGCCAGACTGAAATGTTAGGGTTTTGGCTCTGGCAATAGAATGATCATATCGGTGCTTCTGGAGTGGATGGTATCGGTGGGACCGAAATGATGAATTAGGGTTTGGACATATGTGTTTATGGGAAAGTGATGGAGGGTTTTTGGAGCAATATCACTAAGCACTTTGAGCAACAACCTCACCAACAATACATCATCCCCTTTTAATAGTATTTGATTTCCTAAGTGACCCAATGTGATCTTGGATCGCTAAACCAAAAATGTAGAGTCTTGGGGTAGCCAATTCTTGTTCTTCACATTTTGAAGGGGGTCCACATCTTCATATCCTTGCCCTGCCGCTTGTTGAACTTATCTAAAATATTCTAGGTAAAACCATTAGTCCAACAAAATGTATGTTGACATTGATTACCAAAACCACCAAGGGAGCAAAGGTGCTTTCAATCTCCCCCTTTTTGGTAATTGATGACAACATACATCAAAGCTTCAAATGAGAATATAGTATGTAGTAAATTAAAGCTTTGAAGGAACATGTAACATGCATAAGCTCCCCCTACAAGTGTGCAATCATGCTTATGATAGAAACTAAAGGGATGTGAGTGCACCACATGAAGGAATGAGTAATGAGTTACATGTATCTTGTGCTAGGGCATATTTCTCCCTAAGTGGTTTTGGTGATTGATGACAAGGTGTGCACAGACTAATCGTGTGCATTGAGCATTTCAGATTATCAGACATATGGCACAAGACGATCCAGTCCCCTCGAAGTTTCAAAGTGAAGACGGTTTTCTTTCCTGTGTATCTTTTTTGGTGGACTTGAGTCATGCGAAAAACCGTACTATCAAGAGGGGGTCCGCTTCAGAAAGGTTTGGGTGGAATCATCATGTACACACTCATATTGCACCCTTCGCCTCTTCCCGCTTCTTTGGAGTAGTCCATTTGTTTTGCTGGAGAAGTAGTGGAGAGCTGCAAGCGGCAGTACCGTGGGCAGCAGTAGCAGTACCGCTTATTAGCAGTAGTACCATTGCTAGTTCCACTTGTACTACCGCTCACTGCCGTGGTCTCGACTTTTTGTGTCGGGTACTACGGTAGTACCTCTGGGTCTCTTCCATGCATCCTCCTTGGACCTGCAGGACAAGCGGAAGTAGGAGCGGCAGTAGAGGCGGTAGTACCGCTTGTCGGCGGTAGTACCGCCACTACCTCCGTTGCTACTACTGCTCGGCGCTCTGTTCTCCCCTATTTCTGTTTTCTCCCTTGCATACTGTTGGAAGAGGTAGTACCGCCCCGGAGCGGTAGTACCGCTTGTGTGCGGGCTGGGAAGAGCATAACGGTTGGTTTGTTCCCCACTACAAAAAGGGGATCTTCTTCTCCAAGAAGACCTACCTCTTCCACCCCAAAACTCCATTGGTGCTCCAAAGCTCATTTTCTCCCGATCTCTCTCCCTAGCCAATCAAACTTGTTGATTTTCTAGGGATTAGTTGAGAAGGCCCCGACCTACACTTCCACCAAGAGAAATACGACCCCCCCCACTAATCCCTTGCGGATCTTGTTACTCTTGGGTGTTTGAGCACCCTAGACGGTTGAGGTCACCTCGGAGCCACATTCCATTGTGGTGAAGCTTCTTGGTGTTGTTGGGAGCCTCCAATTAAGTTGTGTAGATTGCCCCAACCTTGTTTGTAAAGGTTCGGTCGCCGCCTTCAAGGGCACCACTAGTGGAATCACGGGCATCTCACATTGTGTGAGGGCGTGAGGAGAATACGGTGGCCCTAGTGGCTTCTTGGGGAGCATTGTGCCTCCACACCACTCCAACAGAGACGTACTTCCCCTCAAAGGGAAGGAACTTCGGTAACACATCCTTGTCTCCACCGGCTCCACTTTTGGTTATTTCTTACCTTTACTTTGTGCAAGCTATTATTGTGTTGTATCTCTTACTTCCTTGTGTTGCTTGCACCATATAGGTTGCTCACCTAGTCGCATATCTAGGCAACCTATTTGTGAAAACCCTAACTTGTTAAGAAAAGATAAAAATTGGTAGTTGCCTATTCACGCCCCCCCTCTAGTCAACCATATCGATCCTTTCATCTTGGCTATATGCATCAGAGCAATATGATGAAAAATGTGCCTTCATGTCCATGATTCCTTCTTGCAAACAATATGTACAACAAGTCAAGAGATCATCATGTACATGAGTGAGATGCATATACTTACCTTGAGGTTCTTGAGCTGGTTCTTGAAGAGATAAGCTTGAGAAAACAAGGTTAGATAACACAAGGAAATTTCAACAAGAAAAGAGCCACAAGATCCACAAGAGTACCAAGACTGGGATGTCATGTATTTGATGAGTGTCACAAGGTGAGTACTCCTTTAGATATAGACATTTCCCCGAAGGATTTAATAGGATTTTCAATAAATTTCAAGGATTTTGATCCCCTAAGCTTAAATTTCCTTGATAACCCACAAGTATAGGGGATCGCAACAGTTTTCGATAAGTAAGAGTGTCGAACCCAATGAGGAGCTAAAGGTAGAACAAATATTCCCTCAAGTTCTATCGACCACCAATACAACTCTACGCACGCTTGACGTTCGCTTTACCTAGAACAAGTATGAAACTAGAAGTACTTTGTAGGTGTTGTTGGATAGGTTTGCAAGATAATAAAGAGTACGTAAATAAAAAGTAGGGGCTGTTTAGATAAAGAAACAATAAAGTAAATATAGCGAGTGTGGAAAAGTGGTGGTAGGAGTTGCGAAATTGTCCCTAAGCAATTGACTACTTTACTAGACCGATGGCAAGTATTATGTGGGAGAGGCCAGTGCTAGCATATCATCCCTGACTTGGAATTCTATGCACTTATGATTGGAACTATTAGCAAGCATCCGCAACTACTAATGTTCATTAAGGTAAAACCCAACCACAGCATTAATATATATTGGTCCCCCTTCAATCCCGTATGCATCAATTTCTATGCTAGGTTGAAGCTTCTATCACTCTTGCCCTCCAATACATAGTCCTATGAACATACAACTAACCCTAGGGTGTGATCCACGCGCGCAATCATATGATGGGCACCAAAGGACAACAACATAACCACAAGCAAATTAAATCAATCATAGCAATTCATCAACCACCGATAGGACAACGAAAATCTACTCAGACATCATAGGATGGCAACACATCATTGGATAATAATATGAAGCATAAAGCACCATGTTCAAGTAGAGGGTACAGCGGGATGCGGGAGAGTGGACCGCTGTAGATAGAGGGGGGAAGGTGATGGAGATGTTGGTGAAGATGGCGGAGGTGTTGGTGTAGATCGCGGTGATGATGATGATGATGGCCACGACAGCGTTCCGGCGCCACCGGAAGACAAGGGGAGAGGGGGGCCCTTCGTATTCTTCTTCCTTGACCTCCTCCCTAGATGGGAGAAGGGTTTCCCCTCTGGTCCTTGGCCTCCATGGCATGGGAGGGGCGAGAGCCCCTCCGAGATTGGATCTGTCTCTCTGTCTCTCTCTGTTTCTGCGTTCTCAGATTCTTCCCTTTCACCGTTTCTTATATTCCCGGAGATCCGTAACTCCGATTGGGCTGAAATTTTAACATGATCTCTATCCGGATATTAGCTTTCTTGCGGCGAAAGAAGGGCATCAACCGCCTTATGGGTGGCCCATGAGGGTCAGGGGCGCGCCCAGGGGGGCAGGCGCGCCCCCTGCCTCGTGGCCACCTCGGGCACCGTCTCATGTGGATTTTTCTTCCCAAAAATCATATATATTACAAAAAAAATCTCCATCAATTTTTATCCGGTTTGGACTCCGTTTGATATGGATATTCTGCGGAACAAAAAACATGCAACAAACAGGAACTGGCACTGGGCACTGGATCAATATGTTAGTCCCAAAAATAGTATAAAAAGTGGCCAAAAGTATATGAAAGTTGTAGAATATTGGAATGGAACAATAAAAAATTATAGATACGACGGAGACGTATCATTCCTCTCCCCCTAAATCTAGCATTGGGGAGTAGGTAGAGTGAGACAAACTCAGAGCAAATGAGAAGAAATTAACTATTAAACTTCTAAACATATCTCTTGAAGGAAATATGCCTTAGAGGCAATAATAAAGTTGTTATTTATATTTCCTTATATCATGATAAATGTTTATTATTCATGCTAGAATTTTACTAACCGGAAACTTAGTACATGTGTGAATACATAGACAAAACAGAGTGTCCCTAGTACGCCTCTACTTGACTAGCTCGTTAATCAAAGATGGTTAAGTTTCCTGACCGTAGACATGTGTTGTCATTTGATGAACGGGATCACATCATCAGAGAATGACGTGATGGAAAAGACCCATCCATTAGCATTATGATCGTTTAGTTTTATTGCTATTGCTTTCTTCATGACTTATACATATTCCTCTGACCATGAGATTGTGCAACTCCTGAATACTGGAGGAACACCTTGTGTGCTATCAAATGTCACAATGTAACTGGTGATTATAAAGATGCTCTACAGGTGTCTCCAAAGGTGTTTGTTGAGTTGGCATAGATCAAGATTAGGATTTGTCACTGCATGTATTGGAGAGGTATCTCTAGGCCCTCTCGGTAATGCACATCACTATAAGCCTTGAAAGCAATGTGACTAATGAGTTAGTTGCGGGATGATGCATTACATAATGAGTAAAGAGACTTCCAGTGACGAGATTGAAGTAGTTATGAGGATACCGACGATCGAATCTCGGGCAAGTAACATACCGATGACAAAGGGAATGACGTATGTTGTTATGCGGTTTGACCGATAAAGATCTTCATAGAATATATAGGAACCAATATGAGCATCCAGGTTCTGCTATTGGTTATTGACTGGAGACGTATCTCGGTCATGTCTACATAGTTCTCGAACCCGTAGGGTCCGCACGCTTAATGTTCGATGATGATTTGTATTATGAGTTATGTGTTTTGGTGACCGAAGTTTGATCCGAGTCCCGGATGAGATCACGGACATGACGAGGAGTCTCGAAATGGTCGAGAGGTAAAAATTCATATATTGGAAGGTAGTATTCGGACATCGGAATGGTTCTGAGTGATTCAGGTATTTTTCTAGAGTACCGAGGGGTTACAGGAACCCCCCGAGGAAGTATTGGGCCTACATGGGCCTAAAGGGAGAGAGAGGGAAGCCCGCGGGGGGTGGCACGCACCCCCTCCTAGGGAGTCCGAATAGGACAAGGAGGAGGGGGCGCGGCCCCCCTTCCCTTTCCCTCTTCCTCTCCTTCCTATTCCCTCCGGTAGAGAAAGGAAAGGGGGGGGGGCAAATCCTACTTGGACTAGGAGTCCAAGTAGGACTCCCCCTTGGCGTGCCTGAAAGGATCGAGATGGACCTAGAGGGGGCTGAATGATAACCCACAAGTATAGGGGATCGCAACAGTTTTCGAGAGTAGAGTATTCAACCCAAATTTATTGATTCGACACAAGGGGAGCCAAAGAATATTCTCAAGTATTAGCACCTGAGTTGTCAATTCAACCACACCTGGAAAACTTAATATCTACAACAAAGTATTTAGTAGCCAAGTTGTCACATCCCTAGTTCTGGTCTGATCTAGGCTAGCTTCCATGTGTTGCATCATGTTTAAATTCTTTTGAATTTGAAATGGGGATGTTCAAACCCTAGCACCACTTGAATCAAATTAGGTTCAACTAAAATTTGCATACAATGAAACCAAAATGATCCTTATTGATATTTGGTATTTTTGGCAAGGGCTTTGTTCCAAACCAAAAATAATGAACATTTTAAAGGAATTATTTTGGGCATTGAATTTAAATCAATATTGTATTAGGATTTGGGTTTATATTCTTAATATATGGAATATAATTTCAGATAACTCTGAAATAATTTATGTGCCTTTGGATAATCCCATTGTGCAATATAAAAATATTCAGAGGAATGTTCACTGTTTTCAATTTGTTTGGAGTTCAAAACAGTGGCAAAATGAATTAATAAAAGGAAAACAGAACAGAAACAAAACAGAGCAGAGAAAACTTACCTCGCGCCCACCAACCGGCCCAACACTGTAGTTAGCCGGCCCAGCCCACCAGGGGCTCCTCCCTGTCGTCTCCCCCCTTGCCAGGAGGACGAGCGCGTGGCCGGCGCGCGCGAGCACGCGTCCGGCCACCTCCTATTTGCTTTCAGCTGCTGGAGTCTGCCCCGAGCGCCACGTGCATCGCCCCGACCTTCCCCTAGACCTCTCTCACTCTCCCTCGGCTTCCTCCCCCTTCTCTGCTCTCTCCCCGCACGCGCCCGAGCGGAGCTAGTCGCCGCCGTTAGCTGCCATCGCGTCCAGCACCTCCCCCTCGACCTCCTGCCGTGCCTGCGAGCTCCGTCTCGATGTCCCCGACCTCCTCGACGAGCCACGAGGCCCCGGACGCGTTGCAACGCCGCCACCGATGCTTTTCCCCTCCTCGGCCGCCGGAGATCGACCTCGCCGCCCCGCTCAGCTCCGGCTTTCCCCGAGCCGCTGCAACGCCTACTGCGACCGTTGTGAGCTGCTGCACCTTCTCCCCCTCTCCGTTTTCTCGATGGCACGCCACAGCTGCCACTTCGCCGATTCCCGAAACCCGCCGCCGCCCGTTCCCACCGCCGACGATGCTCCGGTTACCATTTGGTCCCAGGTGCGTGTCCACATAGCTTACCAGTAACATCCCAAATTTTCAATTTGGAATGTTATACATTAGATCATCATTTGCATATCATATTTTATTGCATTTTGGTTGATCCTAGAAAATTCTACGCAACTCAAGGACCCTCGGAGAGAGTTGGGGATTTCGTTATTTTCATATTTGAGTTTTCCTAAATTTTGAAAATAGGATCATTTGATTTTTATTTATTTTATCTTCAATTATTTCTATTATCAAAATACGAGAGAGGGAATAAAATGACTTTGCCAAAATAAAGAAATATTGAGGATTTAATAAAAAAATCAAATAAGATTTTATTTTGGTTTTATTTGCTATTTTATTTGAATTTAGGAAAAATATTCATTTTTCAAAATTACATTTAGGCCCCAAATAAATGTTCATCCTGTGCGGCTTGATTTTAGAGGCCGGGGAAAATTTATTTCGGGATTTTTGGAGTCCGTTTAGTATTCTTTTTGTTTTTTTCTAAGCGTAACTATTAAAAAAAACGCGCAACCGACTTACCGGGCCGTGTCCGACCTGGACACTAGGCCCGGCCGGCTTTAAATAGCCGAGAGGCCCAGCCGCCACCCCCACCAAACCCTAGCGCCGCCCTAGCCGCCAGCGCCGGATCCGCCGCCGCCGGAGGTAGATCTCGCCGCCGGTTTTTTTAAAAAACCGCCCGGTTTTCCGTCGGTTTCGTTCGGTTTTTTTAGTTCGTTTTATTTAAATAGATCGGTTTTTCCGGTTTATTTATTTAGCGAGCGTTCGCCCGTTCGTTCATTTTAACGAACGCGTTCTTCGATTAGATCCAGTTAACGAACGTTCGTTCGTTAATCTGTTCGTCGTTTTCTTTTTCTCGGATTAAATCCGCGATTTTTCTAATCGCGATTCCTGATCCATTTTTCGTTCTAGTCTAACTTTTCGCTCGTTTATCGGAATCAGGGGATTCAAGCGCCTGGAGTTTCGTCTAGAAACCCTCTTTCCGTTTAACCAGCTCAAACAAGTTTTGCCACTATAAAAATTGCCCTAGATCCAGAATAGTAAACGAAGCTTGTTTCTTTTGCCGTTTGTCTTTCGTTGCTTCGTTCAATTTGATTCTTTTTGCCAACCAGAGTTCTTAAGTTGAACTTTCTGGTTAGATCTCTTATTTGAGTTTTACTTGTGCATTAGTTGAGTACTTATTGTATGCTTGTTTGTTTGCGTTAGAGTACCCGGAGTGTGCCGCTTGCTACTTCGAATCGCTAGGTTTCCCGGGTCATCAGCAAGGCAAGTAACACTTTGACCATACTTCCAATTACCCAGTTTTTATTGCATTAGAGCAATCCTCACACATTGCATGATTAGGATCTAATTAAATTGTGGGTTGGGAAGTAGATGAGGTAGTACCTATTACCTGTTATTATCAAACCTTTGGGAGTTACTTCTATGCTGCTTATTATGCTATGCTATGCTAGTAGATGTGGATTGGGTGAGTGTATCCATGACAGATGTGAGATTGTTAAATTAATGGTTTATCTAAGGTGGCAACTTAAATACACATCTAGGTGGATTGAGGCACCTGGGTATTCCAGCGATTGCCTGTTTTCTTTTGGACCGCCACCCAGGCTCAAAGGGATCATGAGATTATTCATGCTAGAAACTTCCGTGTGCAGCCACGAGCTACTATGGGCTCTAGCATAGTTGATTAAGTCATGTGAACTCTTACAGTGGTAGACTAGTAGATGTAGGGGTAGTAGGTGGTATGGTCTACCCATCGTAAGGTGCAAACGCTTCTGAAAGACTATGTCTTGGTCATCTGTTTCTCAAACACCATGTAGTGCGAGAAATCCAATGGAGGAGATCGAGTCTTGTGGGGAAAAGTGCGCAAACATCTGTAGAGTGTATAAATTAATCATGGTTAGCCGTGTCCCCGGTTATGGACATCTTGAGTATCTAGTACCTGGATTATCCTGTGATTCTCATCATGTTACTCTAAATTAATTTTGTGGGGTTTTGTTTAATGATGATGCTTAATTGGGATTGAGAATGCTGTCAACCATTCTCAATGTTTAACAACTACCATGATAGTTAAATAAAATTTATTCCTTTGCAGTAGGGAAAAATTAGCTTTACGCAAAACTATAACCATAGAGCTTTCCACCAGCCAAATATGCATATAGTATAGCCTATTTCTTCCATTACTCTCTATGTGTTACATTGCCAGCATATTCCATGTGCTGACCCATTTCGGGCTGCAACGTTAATGTTGCAGACTTTTCAGACGACGATTAAGGTGCTTTTAGGTCGTGGTTCTATACTCAGTGATGCTGTTGGAGTTGATGGACTCACTTATCTTCCAAGCCTTCCGTTGTTATCGTTATTAGATGGCCTTAAGCCATATTTATTGTAATAAGTTCTCTTTTGAGACTCTCGATGTAATAAGTGTGTGATTGCTACTCTGTTATAAATCCTTCAAGTACTGTGTGGTGTCAGCATTATTGATCCAGGGATGACACCTGAGCACAGAGATTGGGCTGTTTGAGGTCTGGTCGCTACAAGATGGTATCAGAGCACACGCTGACTGTAGGACACGACCACTAAGCAAAAGACCTAGATCACTACTCACTCTCTTCTCATTCTGACCTCTCATCTTTTCTACTCTTCTAGGATGGCGGATGCAAGGAACAAGTTCACGCAACCGGATGAAGATACACCCTTTGGACGTCACTTGAAGGAAGTCACTAGATATCTGAACATAGGAGTACCAAGCTTCACGGAACCTACAACGCCACTCTACCTGAAGAAGAGCGCTGGATGATTCAAGTTCAAGTTCCAGGAAGGACGTTCATGCCAGTCGCTGAACCCATAGAGTTTTCTTTTGATGCACCAACATGGAGTCTAGGAAAGAGCATGGCAGCTCACATCGCCATGGGACGCATTGGAGAAGTTTACCGCAATGATCTCAAGGATACTATCTACCAGATTTGTGGGCGCTGAGATGAGCACTGGGAGATGATCAGCACCAGGAAGGATAGATCAGTTGCAGCTTTTATCCAGGAGTTAAACCAGCACATTCGACGTCAGGAGAACCAGATGTGCGCCGCCATGATAGATCTGAAGAAGGCGAGGATAAGAATCAAGGAACTGGGGGAAGAACTCAAGGCTACACGTGAAGATTATGAAGAGGAAATTGAAGTATTAGAGGAGAAGAATGATGATCTGATCAAGAAGATTGGAATATTTATGGGAGGCCCTACACTAGTAGAGGAAGACGAAGAACCCAAGGAAATTCACCCGGAAGAGTACATCATCATCGACGACACCGACTCGGATCCAGATGATAGCGATGATGACTATGTTGATGAAGCTGGAATAGATATCATGGAGTCTGCAACCGAAGAATATTTCTTGTAGACCACCCCATTAGTAGTAGTAGTCCACCATGTAAATATAGTAGTTCGAGCACTTTTGCGATAGTTAGATCGATTGTATGCCCTTGTTTGATTGATTGAATGAAGTGAATTGTTTGCTTTTGCCTCATGTGCATATGGGTAGTGTTTTCTCTTTAGACCCCCCCTCTATTCTTAAATCTCATCCTTTCTACACCCTGAGATGCCTCCGAGATGCGACCCCGGATTTACCTTCCCACCGGAGCTCACCCAGTTGATCCAGCAGCAGAACACATTGATGCAGTTGCTAGTCCAGAATCAGAATCAGGGGAACAACAACAACCCACCACCACAACCACTGATGAAGCTATGTACCTAGGGTAGGGGCATGGACCTGTCCTAAGAGCCCTACCCAAGGACATCCCTGGAGGAAGTCACCTTTCAATCGACTTGAAGGTATCTCACTCGACAGATTCAAGACACTCGACTACGAAGCCAATCACTCGACTGACAGGAGATCTAAAGTCACTCCGCAAGCAAACAGTCGGCCATTAAATAGTCTTTATGGTCATCATAGCACCTTATTAGGGACGTTACCAGTAACGCCCAGTCTTAATGTATTTTAACCCTGCATTACTGAGGACCAGAGGGGTCTGGCGAACTCTATATAAGCCACCCCCTCCTCAGTAGCCCTGTAATTCATACACACGTAATCCAGTCGACCGCCTCCAGGCACCGAGACGTAGGGCTGTTACTTCCTCCGCGAAGGGCCTGAACTCGTACATCCTGGTGTATTTACAACTTCTCCATAGCTGAGATCTAGCCTCTCCATACATACCCCCCTACCTCACTGTCAGAGTTAGAACCACGACAGTTGGCGCCCACCGTGGGGCCGAAGTCTTAGCGCCTAGTTGGAGAAGTTGCGATTTTTCCGATCCCTTTGATCATGTTTTCGTGCGGAGATTTGGTGGAGGGCCGCGAGATCCGTCTCGGCGCACTCACGTTCATCGCCGACAACTCTTCTTGGCTTCAGGAGGCTCCACTCGACGCCCTCCCCATCCGCGGTGCAACGCACTTCCGCGCATGTGTTCGTGGCGTCCTCCCGCGGCAGCCGTCGACCCAGTATCGGTCGGCTCCCGTGTCATCTTCCCGCCTTGTCTCCCACCGGCGCAAGCGCTCCGGCCGGTCGAGACTTCAGAGGTGGGTGAGGCATGCCGTGGCCCGCCAGTCAGCAGCCCCACAAGTCACGGCAATCGAGCCCGACGAATACCTCTACGGCCTGTTCGACCTGTCGACTGGCCCCGCGGAGACCGCATCCGAGTGCAACAGCAGCGACCCGGCGGCTGAGGTTCTGGCGGTCGATGGAACACACAGTCCTCCCGGTTTCCCTCGCACCGATGGAGGCGCGGGCGGAGGCGACCCGTCGCGTCCCCACGATGAGTATCTCCTCGAACCTCTCATGTCATTGCAGCGAGAGGAGCTTCGCCGCCGGAACATGGATGCACTCCACACTACTATCGTCGGAGAAACCCCCGAGGCCCGGGCCTTGGAGGACGCGCGCTTGGCTAACTTGGCCGAGCGCACTCGAATGGAGAATCTCCAGCGAATACTCGACGAGCAAGCGCGTCAGCGAGCTCCCGAGTCCAGTCGACGTCAGCTCTTCTCGCCTACGCAGGTATATCGAACCCCAGTTCAGAATTTGGCAGCCGCGGCCTGTATAGCAGAATCGATTCAGCCCTCCCAGTCGGAGGCTGGCAGGGGCTTGTTGCAAATCAGAGCGTTGCTCCGGGCAGCGGGAAACCAGAATTCCGCTGTTTCTCAGTCGCGGAATAGGATCCACAGTCGATCCGTTGCAACGGATACAGTCCAGTCGGCTCACAGCCCAAGATCGCCCCCGAGGCGTGAGGGACGCGGAGACTGGCACGATCAGTACAGAAGAAATGAGCAGTATGACCACCGGTTCGATCAACGTCGAGTGCCAACCCCTCCCCCGAGGAGTGGGTCATATGCGCCTCGACAGCAGGATGATAGACACCCTCATAGTGTTGGGCGGAGAGTTCCAGTCGACCCCAGGGACCCAGGCTTTGATGCGAGATCCATCCTCGTTCAGGGTCTGGTTGACAGGAACAGAGCTCACCGAGAAGGCCACGACAGAGATGCGCCTGCCAGCAGCAGAGTACGTGTTTTGGGGCCAGAGTGTTTCAGTCGAGCCATCAGGGCCGCAGTGATTCCTCCCAACTTCCAGTTGGCGACTGGAGTCAGCAAGTTCACCGGTGAGTCTAAGCCTGACACTTGGCTCGAAGACTACCGAGTGGTTGTCCAGATTGGTGGCAGCAATGATGAGGTGGCTATGAAGCATTTGCCTCTCCTGTTAGAGGGCTCAGCCAGAGCGTGGCTGAATCAGTTAGCACCCAGCAGCATCTACACTTGGGAGGATCTCTCTCGAGTGTTTGTCACGACCTTTGAAGGGACATGCAAGCGACCGGCAGGCCTTACAGAATTGCGGTCTTGCGTGTAGAAACCGAGTGAAACTCTGAGGGATTACATCTAGAGGTGGATCACTTTGCATCACATAGTTGAGAATGTACCAGATCACCAAGCAGTTTGTGCCTTTAAAGAAGGCGTCAAGAACAGAGAGTTGAACCTGAAGTTCGGTCGGACCGGAGAAACGTCTCTGAATCGGATGATGAAAATTGCCACCAAATACGCTAACGGAGAAGATGAAGATCGACTCCGGAGTGGCAAGCAGAAAGCAGTCGCCCAGGAAACCGGAGGCAATTCCAGTCGGAAGCAGAAGCGGAAGGCCGAGCCAGCCGCTCCTGGGGAGGCCCTGGCCGTAACCCAGGGAAAATTCAAGGGAAAACCCAAGGGGCCCTGGAACCCCAAGAAAGTCAAGGATCAAGATAGAAATGATGTTTTGGATCTGCCATGTCACATCCACACCAAGAAAGATGAAGAGGGTAATCTTATTTACCCAAAGCATACCACTCGACAGTGCCGGCTCCTGATCCAGCAGTTTCAGGGCAAGCAGTCCAAAGACAAGGAAAAAGAGTCTGACAGAGTCGAAGACAAAGAAGATAGTGACGATGGATACCCCCAAGTCAATTCCACCTTGATGAGTTTTGCTGATGTCGAAAGCAAAAGTCGACTGAAAGTCATTAACCGTGAAGTGAATATGGTTGCCCCGGCAACACCCAGCTACCTGAAGTGGTCTCAGACTGCCATCACATTCGACCAGTCCGATCACCCTGCGCACATTGCCACCCCTGGGAGGCAAGCTCTGGTGGTCGATCCAGTTGTCGAAGGCACTCGACTGACCAAAGTCCTGATGGATGGTGGCAGCGGCCTGAACATACTGTATGCAGAAACGTTGAAAGGGATGGGCATTCCAATGTCCAGGCTCAGTGCCAGCAACATGAGTTTCCATGGAGTCATTCTTGGAAAGAAAGCCGAGTCACTCGGCTAGATTGCTCTCGATGTGGTTTTCGATGATTCAAAGAATTACCGCAAGGAAAAGTTGACATTTGAGGTTGTGGACTTCCAAAGTGCTTATCATGCTATTCTGGGCCGGCCAGCTTATGCACGCTTCATGGCTCGACCGTGCTATGTGTATCTCAAGTTGAAGATGCCCGGCCCCAGAGGTGTGATCACCGTTACAGGCAATCGGAAGAAAGCAGAGGAGTGTTTTCAGAAAGGATCAAAGATCGCTGATGCTCAGATGTCAGTAGTCGAGCTGCAAGAGTACCAGAAGACTGCCGATCCGAGTGAATTGCTGTGAGCCAAGAAGCCAGCTTCAGAATCAGCTTTTCAGTCGTCCGACGAAACTAAGCTAGTTCACATTCACCCGACCGACCCCAATGCTGCTCCGACTCACATCTCAACGACGCTCGACTCCAAATAGGAAGAAGCGCTCATCCAGTTCCTCTGTGAGAACTGGGACATCTTCGCATGGAAGCCTTCTGACATGCCTAGAGTTCCCAGGGGGCTGGCTGAGCACCGTCTACGAGTCGACCCGAATTTCAAGCCTGTGAAAGAACATCTTCGACGGTCCACCATCCAGAAGAGGAAAGCTATTGGCGAGGAGGTGGCTCGGCTCTTAGCAGCGGAGTTCATGCGAGAGATTTACCACTCCGAGTGGCTCGCCAATGTTGTCATGGTCCCCAAGAAGGACAAGTCACTTCGCATGTGCATTGACTTTAAACATATCAATCGGGCCTGCCCGAAAGATCATTTCCCTCTCCCCCGCATCGACCAGGTAGTCGACTCGACCGCGGGGTGTGAGCGTTTGTCTTTTCTAGATGCTTATTCAGGGTACCATCAGATCCATCTGTATGGACCCGACGAGATCAAAACGGCTTTCATCACCCCATTCGGGTGCTTCTGTTATGTCACCATGCCCTTCGGCCTCAAGAATGCTGGAGCCACGTTCATGGGATGATTCAGAAGTGTTTGCTCACTCAGATCAGTCGGAACGTAGAAGCATACATGGATGATATTGTGGTTAAGTCACGCAAAGGTTCTGACCTGCTGACTGACCTTGCCGAAACCTTTGCTAACCTCAGGGGATATGATATCAAGCTCAATCCATCAAAGTGCACATTCGGAGTTCCAGGTGGAAAGTTACTCAGTTTTCTCGTTTCCGAACGAGGAATCGGCGCCAATCCCGAGAAAGTTGGCACCATATTCCGGATGAAGCGCCCCGTGCATGTGCACGATGTCCAGAAGCTTACAGGTTGCTTGGCCGCTCTAAGTTGATTCATTTCTCGTCTCGGTGAAAAGGCGTTGCCTCTTTACCGACTGATGAAGAAGTCTGACAAGTTCGAGTGGACTCCAGAAGCTGATGCAGCGTTTGCAGAGCTCAAAGCTCTGCTCTCCACCCAGCCGGTGCTTGCTGCCCCAATCAGTAAAGAGCCTCTGCTTCTTTACATTGCGGCCACGGGACAAGTTGTCAGTACAATACTTACGGTCGAGCGGGAATAAGAAGGAAAGGCCTTCAGAGTTCAATGCCCAGTATATTATGTGTCTGAAGTTTTGACTCCTTCGAAGCAAAGATATCCCCATTACCAGAAGCTTGTATATGGGATTTACATGACCACGAAGAAGGTTGCACACTACTTCTCTGACCATTCCATTACAGTCGTCAGCGACGCTCCACTGTCAGAGATTTTGCACAACAGAGATGCAACTGGTTGAGTGGCGAAGTGGGCGATTGAACTCCTTCCCCTAGATATCAAGTTTGAAGCAAAGAAGGCTATCAAGTCCCAAGAAATTGCAGATTTCGTCGCCGAGTGGATTGAACAGCAGCTTCCGACTCAAGTTCACTCGGAGCACTGGACCATGTTCTTCGATGGATCTAAGATGCTGAATGGTTCCGGTGCTGGGGTAGTATTGGTCTCCCCCCGAGGAGATAAGCTCAGATATGTTCTCCAGATTCACTTCGATTCCTCCAATAATGAAGCAGAATATGAAGCACTCTTGTATGGGTTGCGCATGGCCATTTCACTCGGCGTCCGGCACCTCATCGTCTATGGCGACTCAGATTTGGTGGTTAATCAGGTGATGAAGGAGTGGGACGTCAGAAGCCCAGCTATGACTGGCTACTGCAACGCAGTAAGAAAGCTAGAAAAGAAATTCGAGGGGTTAGAGCTTCATCACATCCACCGACTGAAAAATCAAGCAGCTGATGATCTGGCAAAGATAGGCTCCAAGAGAGAAGCCATTCCCAGCAATGTGTTTTTGGAGCACATCTGCTCGCCGTCAGTCCAGGAGGATCCTTTTACAGAAGAAGCCCCGTAACCGAAAAGTGCCACAGATCCGACTGAAGTCGAAATTCCTGCTGTGGTCGACCTAGTCATGGAGGTCTTGGCAATCACTCCCGACTGGACAATACCATACATCGCGTATATCTTGAGGAAAGAACTTCCAGAGGACGAAGAAGAGGATCGACAGATCGTCCGTCGATCTAAAGCTTTCATAGTCATAAAAGGACAGTTGTATAGAGAAAGCGCAACTAGAATCGGTCAGAAGTGCATAACGCCAGAAGAAGGTCAGATAATCCTTGATGATATCCACTCAGGGACCTGTGGTCACCATGCGTCCTCTCGGACCATCGCGGCCAAAGCATACAGAGCGGGTTTTTACTGGCCCAGGGCAAATGAAATGGCGAAAGAGATAGTCGACAAGTGTGAAGGCTGCCAGTTCTACTCCAACATGTCGCACAAGCCAGCATCAGCTCTGAGGACCATTCCACTCGTCTGGCCCTTCGCTGTTTGGGGACTGGACATGGTTGGTCCACTGAGAACAGGCAGGAGCGGATTCACACATGTGCTTGTGGCAGTCGACAAGTTCACCAAATGGATTGAAGCCAAGCCTATCAAAAATCTTGATGCTAGCACTGCTATCAGTTTCATCAGAGAGTTGATATTCAGATATGGGGTCCCGCATAGCATCATCACTGACAATGGGTCAAACTTTGATTCAGACAAGTTCAGAGCTTTTTGCGCCTCTCAAGGCACACGAGTCGACTACGCGTCGGTCGCGCATCCCCAGTCGAATGGACAAGCTGAAAGAGCAAATGGTTCGATTCTCAAAGGACTGAAGCCTCGACTGATGCGTGATCTCAAGCACGCAGCAGGCGCTTGGGTCGATGAGCTTCCGTCAGTTTTGTGGGGACTGAGGACCACCCCGAACCGGTCGACTGGAAGAACGCCATTCTTTCTAGTTTACGGAGCCGAAGCTGTCCTGCCGAGTGATCTACTTCACAACGCCCCCCCAGAGTCGAGCTTTATAACGAAGACGAAGCAGAGCAAGCCCGGCAAGACGCAGTAGACCTCCTAGAGGAGGAGAGGGAAATGGCTATGATCAGATCGACCATCTATCAGCAAGACTTGCGTTGATTCCATGCCAGAAATGTGAAGAGCCGAGCCTTCCAAGAAGGAGATTTGGTCCTCCGAGTGGATCAACAGAAACCACACAAACTTGCTCCTACTTGGGAAGGCCCCTTCATCGTCACCAGAGTCCTCCAAAATGGAGCATATCATCTCTACAACGTTGATCGCCGGATCAATGAGCCACGAGCTTGGAATGCGGAACTACTCCGCCCATTTTACACTTGAATTCTCACTCGGATGAGGTGTAATAAGAAAAACTTCTGTAGTTTATTATTATCAAAGACAAGAGTGTCCCAGCTCTTCCTGTAATTGCTGTCACTTTTGTTTGAGTACGAAATCCCCCAGTGGGTAGCTTAGCTGCGAATCCGTTTCGCCTAAGTTTGCAAAAAATCCTACCGAATGGTGAGCCAGACTCCCACTCGGGGGCTTAGCTGCAGCCCAGTGCTCGCCTAAGTGTTTGAAAATCCTACCGAGTGGTGAGCCAGAGTCCCACTCGGGGGCTTAGCTGTAGCCCAGTGCTCGCCTAAGTGTTTGAAAATCCTAATGAGTGGAGAGCAAACCTCCCACTCGGGGGCTTAGCTGCAGTCCAAGTACTCGCCTAAGTATATGAAAACCCTACCGAGTGGTGAGCCAGACTCCCACTCGGAGGCTTAGCTGCAGCCCAGTGCTCGCCTAAGTATATAAAAATCCTACCGAGTGGAGAGCAAACCTCCCACTCGGGGGCTTAGCTGTAGTCCAAGTACTCGCCTAAGTATATGAAAACCCTACCGAGTGGTGAGCCAGACTCCCACTCGAAGGCTTAGCTGCAGCCTAGTGCTCGCCTAAGTATATAAAAATCCTACCGAGTGGAGAACAAACCTCCCACTCGGAGGCTTAGCTGCAGCCCAGTGCTCGCCTAAGTGTTTGAAAATCCTACCGAGTGGTGAGCCAGACTCCCACTCGGAGGCTTAGCTGCAGCCCAGTGCTCGCCTAAGTATATAAAAATCCTACCGAGTGGAGAACAAACCTCCCACTCGGAGGCTTAGCTGCAGCCCAGTGCTCGCCTAAGTGTTTGAAAATCCTACCGAGTGGTGAGCCAGACTCCCACTCGGAGGCTTAGCTGCAGCCCAGTGCTCGCCTAAGTGTTTGAAAATCCTACCGAGTGGAGAGCAAACCTCCCACTCGGGGGCTTAGCTGCAGTCCAAGTACTCGCCTAAGTATATAAAAATCCTACCGAGTGGAGAGCAAACCTCCCACTCGAGGCTTAGCTGCAGCTCAGTGCTCGCCTAAGTGTTCAAAAATCCTACTGAGTGGAGAGCAAACCTCCCATTCGGAGGCTTAGCTGCAGCTTAGTGCTCGCCTAAGTGTTCAAAAATCCTACCGAGTGGAGAGCAAACCTCCCATTCGGAGGCTTAGCTGCAGCCCAGTGCTCGCCTAAGTGTTCAAAAATCCCACCGAGTGGAAAGCAAACCTCCCACTCGGGGGCTTAGCCGCAGCCCAGTGCTCGCCTAAGTTCGGAACACGTCCCAATCCACAAGGACGGCAAGATGCGAATCGACTGTTACCTTTTCCTTCGGAGCTGCACCACAAATACGAAGTTATTTCGAGTGAAGGCCAAGTTCCACTCGGCAGATAATTCCCGAAGATATTCAACGATAAATCAAGTTCGGATAAAACCCAAAGGTCCAAGACCCCTGATCAAAGTACTCGAGCCCTCGGCTCGACAGAGTTTAGCGGTTACAGAATCCACTCGGCATTCCGAGGCAAATTTAAAGTGAAGCATAAAAGCTTTTCATTCCCCAAGCGGAGGACTGGAAGGGGCGACGAACTCGTCCAAGTCGATCCCGTCTGCAATACGAGTAGCAGCAGCAATGAAGGTCTCCATGAAGTCTTGAAAGCTGTGCTTCCTGGTATTGGCAACTTGGATGGCGGCCAGCTTTTCTTCTCGCGCCTCCTTGCAATGGGCGCGGACCAGAGACAGAGCGACAACAGCACCACATCTAGCAGTAGATTTCTTCCATTCCGCCACTCGACCCGGGACTTCATCCAATCAAACCATCAGGGACTCGAGGTCGTTCTGAAGCGTCGTTCCAGGCCAGAGTGATGTGTCGATCCGCGACATCGCAACCTTCAGCCGAACAAGATAGTCAACAACGCTGGTAACACGAGACTCCAGTCGGAGCACGTTCATAGCAGCCTCGTCCTTCACGAGAGAATTGGCGGGATCCAAGCCTGGCTCCACTCGACTGGTTTCCTCTTTGAAGCTCTGGTAGAATTCTGCAAACACGATTCAAGAATAAGACAGTGGCCTTACGCGGGCTTGGTAACCGCAAGACAGCCGGGTCGGAATAATTACCTTCGAGCATGACGAACAGCTTCTTGGCGAGTCCACCGAGATAAGCCTCCAGATCGTTTACCTTCCCCGCCAGCTCACCCGCCTGGTCGTGCAGAACCATCTTGTCATTCTTCAGTCGGCCGACCTCTTGATTAGCTGTCTCGAGAGCAGTTTTCAGTCTGGAGTTCTCCTGTTCAAGAGTTTCGACCGAAGCCAGTTTCTCTTCTACAAGCTTCGTTTTGCTCGAGGCCTCCTTCTGTGCTTCGGCAAGATCTTGATCCTTCTTCTTCAGAGCTTCCTCCAGTTTATCTACAGAACGTCGAGTGAACTCAACATCAAGAATGGGCAAGAAAGGGAAGTCACTCGTCAAGAATGAGAAACCTCGCCAGCCATACCTTTTGCTTCGTCTCACGCCTTCTGCAGGTTCTGTTGAGCGAGCTTCAAGTCAAGGTCGAGCTGGATCTGTTTGTTCTCCAACTCAGTGTAGAGAGCCACAAGTTCACAGGGTTTCTGCAAAAGTCAGTCAACAGAGGTCCAAGATAAGTTGCTTCCGAGTAACCAAGAGACAATGATGACGTTTCTAAGACTACAGCTGAATCAAAAACATTCAACAGTAGTCTCGGGGACTACACCTAGTGGGTGCACTCAGCGTGCCCCCACTGGTTTTAAAAAAAAATCGACTGCCCGCAGTCGACCAGATACAGTTTCATTCGACATGGCCTGGCCAGACCGAGTGAAGGAGTAAAACTACAGCAACACAATATAAAGACTACAGTCGACTGCCAGCAGTCCACCGTAGTCTCGGGGACTACACCCAGTGGGTGCACTCAGCGTGCCCCCACTCGACCAAAAAACTTAACAGAAACACCCAGTGGGTGTACAGATTTAAAAGATCTTCGGAAAAGAGATTCTTCAGACAGCATACCCTAATAGAACAAGCAGTGAATCGACTGACCTGGACGTTACTCTGATGAGCTGAACTTGCGTCATAAGCCGCTTGGCTGGCTTCTCGAACCACCTTGACCTGCTCCATCATGATGCCTGCCTGGCGTATAGCTTCCTTAGCTGCACCCACTTGGTCCTCAGGGACGTGGTGTGTGGCGAAGAGCGAAGGCGGATTTACGGTCGACGTCGAGGGCTGCACACTCGTCAGAGGATTGGCGAAAGTCACAGAAGCCCGGGTGGTGTCGCCACCGTCTCGAGCTACGGCCTCAGGCGCCAGAGTGGATTGTGGAGCCTCGCCAGCCGACGCTTTCCTGTTCCGCCTCACTCTCAGCGGCGCTTCGTCTTCGTCGTCAGGAAGGTTAATAACATGAGGAGGAGCTACGAGAAAAATTCAATCGACCAGAGTCATAAGAAATTGTCAGTCGATTCTAGGCAGAACATCGGTAATCATACCAGGGTTGGAAGTAACAGCATCTTCCATCTCTTAATCATCGTCCTTGGCGGAGAGCTCAGAAGTAGCAGCACTGCAAATTTTGAAAGACAGTCAGTCGGCTCAGTGGATCGACCAAGGATCCGTCCACAGTCGACAAAGGAGAACACGTTCTATCATTACCCAGAAATGGTGGGGACAGTCATCCTCATCTTGGGCAGAGCCTTGGGTGGCTTGGACGGCGCCGCGCGGGGGTGCATGGGAGCTTTTTCAGTCGATGCTGGAGAAGAGGTCCGAGGGCGTTTTGACGACTACCCAACGGGAGCAGTCGCCTTACCACGTTCCCGCGCAGGGACGTGTGTAAGCTTGGATCGCCTTTCCGAGCGGGGAGGTTCAGCTTCCTCCTCCTCCTCCTCTTCGCTGGAGTCGACGTTGTCGTCTCCCTCTCCTTCTCCGCCAGACTCCCACTCCCCCTGTTCGTCTCCGCTTTCGCCTCCGCTCGCCTCCCCTTCCTCGGCCTGCCCCTGTGCTCCGTTGGGTGTCGAGTACATCTCTGTAGTTGCCTGGAGAATAGCAGACAAGTCGAAAGTCAGTCGACCGATTCAAAGAGAGCAAATGAAGAAAGAAATATCTCAGTCGGGAACACAAGGTCAGACCTGGTCCACGTCATATGTACTGTCAAGCGGGGGAACCCTCCTGGCTCCTCGGGGGTTGTCTTTGTTCCCTGTGATGCTCGACAGCCACCCTTCCAGCATCTCGTCGGTGACCTCCTCTGGGTGAACCCGAGTGGTGTCGTCGAGACCCGAGTACATCCACATAGGGTGGTCACGAGCCTGAAGCAGTTGGATGCGCCTCCGAAGGAAGACCTCCAGCAAGTCCATGCCGGTCACGCCCTCTCGGACAAGCTGAACCACTCGACCAACCAGCACCTTGACTTGCTCCTTCTCCTCCGGCAACACTTTCAGAGAGGCAGGCTTTTGAGCTCGGTCCAGAGAGAAAGGGGGAAGACCAGTCGACTGCCCTGGGGTCACCTGGTCTTGGCAATAAAACCAGGTTGACTGCCAACCACGGACCGACTCGGGAAAAGTGATAGACGAAAAAGAACTTTTACCCCTCATCTGGATCGCCAGGCCCCTGCATAGCTGGATCACTTGCGTCCGTTCGTCACTCGACTTGGCTTTCTTTACCGATTGGGAACGGCAAGTGAAGATGTGTTTAAAGAGTCCCCAATGAGGGCGGCAACCCAAGAAACTTTCGCACAAGGAAACGAAAGCCGCAAGATACACGATGGAATTGGGAGTGAAATGGTGGAGCTGCGCTCCAAAGAAGTTCAAAAAGCTCCGGAAAAAAGGATGAGGAGGTAGAGAAAATCCGCGATCGATATGGGTGGCGAGGAGGACGCACTCACCGTCACGAGGTTGGGGTTCGACTTCTCTCCCCGGGAGACGCGCAGCTTCATGGGGAATGACTCCCCCCTCGACCATGTCGTCAAGATCTTCCTGCCGAATCACCGAGGGCATCCAGTCACCCTGGATCCAATCCCTGGGCAGAGCAGTCCTCGAGGAAGATCCGCCCCGAGCGGACTTCTTCCCCTTCCCCTGCACCGCCGCCTTCTTCGCGCGCTCCAAAGCCGACGTCTTGTCCTTCACCATCGTCGCCGGCGAGGCTCGAACGGACCTACGGCGCTAGGGTGAGAGCGGAGGTGGCAGAGGACCTTGCGGGGGGAGAGGGAAAGGCGAGAACACACTATTGGGGAGCTCCGAGCCAGAAACTTATAAGGAGCCGCTTCCGAGTGGCTGACCGGTAGGCCCAGACGATCCCGTCAAATCCCACAACAGGCGCGCGCGCGGTACATGGTGAAAAAGGTGGAGCGGAGATCGAGGAGCTTCCATCCTATCCCATCCGATTACTTCGGCCGCCCCCATCCCGCTCGCTTCCAGAAATTCAAATCCCGCAAAATCCGCGGGCTGCAGAACAACTCATCAAACTGAAGAGCCCGCTCGTGCCGGCACTCGGTATTCCACAAGTAAGGAAATTCACTCGACGAGAGACCAAGAATGGATCAAGGTGACCGAAAGAAGTTGACAACGTCATCCGTGACGATTGATCCAGTACAAGACATCCGTATGACGCCAAGAACCAGTCGGAAGGACCCCCAACTCCTTCCCCACTCGTACCTCGATCCATTCGGGGGCTAATGATGAAGCTATGTACCTAGGGTAGGGGCATGGACCTGTCCTAAGAGCCCTCCATAGCTGAGATTCATACACACGTAATCCAGTCGACCGCCTCCGGGCACCGAGACGTAGGGTTGTTACTTCCTCCGCGAAGGGCCTGAACTCGTACATCCTGGTGTATTTACAACTTCTCCATAGCTGAGATCTAGCCTCTCCATACATACCCCCTACCTCACTGTCAGAGTTAGAACCATGACAACCACCACCTGTTGATCACTTAGCCTGTTTTCTTAGGCTGAATCCGCCGGTGTTTTCCAGTAGCACCGAGCCGATAGTAGCAGATGATTGGCTCCGTAAGACAGCTAGAGAGTTGACCACGACAGGATGCACAGATGCGGAAAAAGTGAAGTTTGTCGCACATCAGCTGGAAGGACCCGCAGCATCATGGTGGGAGAATTTCACAGCCACTTTCCCTGTCGACACTGTCACGTGGGACCAGTTCCAGCAGGCTTTCCGTACTGCCCATGTTTCATCAGGAGCTATGGCCATGAAGAAGCGAGAGTTTCGCAACTTGCGCCAAGGAGGACGGACAGTTGGTCAGTATGTGGAGGACTTTAGTAAGTTAGCACGTTATGCCTCAGATGACGTTGCTACGGATGCAGCTAAGCAGGAGAAGTTTCTAGAAGGACTGAATGATGAGTTGAGCATGCAGTTGATGGTAGCAACCTTCAACAACTACCAGGAGTTGGTATATCGTGCTCTCATGATTGAAGGGAAGCAGCAGCAGATTGAGAATCGCAAGAGGAAGTACAGACAAGGGAAGTACAATTCAGGAGCTTAGCAGAAGCCACATTTTACCGCTAGACCAGGAGGACATTTTCAGCATACCCATGGAGGAGGTAGCTCGCACAATCATAATGGCACCCAGACTGGTAATGGGAATGGAGGAAGCAACGGCCAGAACCGTACAAACCCATCAACCCCAGCCAAGAGAGACCTGAGCCAAGTCACTTGCTTTAAGTGCCAGAAGACCGGACATTATGCCAATGAATGTCCTGAAGCCCAGAATGGAAATGGCAATGGAAGCTCTGGGAAGAAGCCGAACCCTTTTAATAGGGGACAGGTGAACCACGTAAATGTGGAGGAGGTTGAAGCCCAGCCCGATGCAGTAATAGGTAAGTTTTTGGTTAAGTCATTTACTGCACTCGTTCTTTTTGATACTGGTGCATCGCATTCATACATATCAAGGGGATTTCTGGATAAGTATAAACTGCCAACCCAAGCCCTTATGTCACCCATGTTAGTAACCTCGCCTGGAGCAGAGTATATGGCTAGTCTATGGTGTGATCGGTTACCATTAAGGATTGGTAACTACGTATTTCCCTCAGACCTAATAGTATTGGAATCTCAAGGATTGGATGTGATATTAGGCATGGATTGGTTATCGAAGTATGAAGGGAACATTGAATGTGCCAGTAAGTCAATTTTGCTTACCACCCCAGAAGGGAGAAGGATCAAGTATGTATCCCGGCATGTGCCGAAGAGGACTCAAGTAAATTGTTTAACAGGAGTTGTGCAGGAGGAAGTACCAGTAGTGAAGGATTTCCCTGATGTATTTCCAGAGGAGTTGCCAGGCAAGCCACCAGATAGAGATATTGAGTTTTTGATTGAGCTTTTGCCAGGCACCGGGCCAATATCAAAGAGACCATATAGGATGCCCGCAAAGGATTGGGTGGAGATTAAGAAGCAGATTAAGGAGTTACTGGATAAAGGATATATTCGCCCAAGTTCTTCGCCTTGGGGATCGCCCGTACTTTTAGTGGAGAAGAAGGATGGATCGTTAAAGATGGTTGTTGATTATCAAGGATTGAATGAAGTAACCATCAAGAACAAGTGCCCACTACCGATGATCAATGATCTGTTTGATCGATTGCAAGGAGCTAAGGTATTTTCCAAGATCGATCTGCAATCAGGATACCACCAGTTGAAGATTCGAGAACAGGATACACCTAAGACAGCTTTTACCACCAGGTATGGGCTGTATGAGTATACCGTTATGTCATTTGGCCTGACTAACGCACCTGCATATTTCATGAACATGATGAACAAAGTGTTTATGGAGTTTTTGGATAAGTTCGTCGTAGTGTTCATTGATGATATCCCGGTTTACTCGAAGAATGAAGAGGAGCATAAGGAGCATCTGAGTTTGGTTCTTGGAAAGCTCAGAGAACATCAATTATATGCCAAGTTTAGCAAATGTGAATTTTGGTTGAAGGAAGTTGGATTTCTCGGACACGTTATATCCGGAGAAGGTATAGCAGTAGATCCCACTAAGGTTGATACTGTGACAAATTGGGAAGCCCCAACCACAGTTGGAGAGATCCGGAGTTTTCTTGGACTCGCAGGATACTACCGGAGGTTTATTTAGAATTTCTCAAAGATTGCGAAG
The DNA here is from genome assembly GCF_056163025.1 of Triticum urartu. Classification (NCBI taxonomy): domain Eukaryota; kingdom Viridiplantae; phylum Streptophyta; class Magnoliopsida; order Poales; family Poaceae; genus Triticum; species Triticum urartu. The sequence goes on along the minus strand of NC_141874.1, from coordinate 172,453,229 downwards.
CCTATGACGGAGTTGTTGAAGAAGGATTCCAAGTTCATATGGACTGATGAATGTGAGGCTAGTTTCCAGGAGTTGAAGAAACGTTTGGTTACATCACCTGTGTTGATTTTGCCAGATCAGACCAAGGATTATGAGGTGTATTGCGACGCTTCACGTCGAGGACTTGGAGCAGTTCTTATGCAGGAAGGAAGAGTTGTTTCATATGCCTCACGACAGCTTAAGCCTCTGAGTTGAATTATGCTACGCATGATTTGGAGTTAGCAGCTGTAGTGCATGCATTGAAAACCTGGAGACACTTTCTCATTGGAAACCATTGTGAGGTGTTCACGGATCACAAGAGTTTGAAGTATATTTTCACGCAGAAGGAGTTGAATCTCAGACAAAGGATATGGTTGGAACTCATCAAGGATTATGATATGAGGTTGCATTATCACCCCAGAAAGGCTAACGTAGTAGCCGATGCGCTGAGCCGTAAAAGTCATGTCAACACCTTAACGACGGGAGATTTACCAAGAGAGTTAGCAGAAAATCTTTGTGAGCTATGTTTGGAGATAGTCCCGAGAGGCTATGTAGCAGCATTGGAGATTCAGTCTACTTTGATGGATAAGATCAGAGAAGCTCAAAGGACTGACAAGGAGATTGCTTCTATTAAGGAGAAAATGAGCAAAGGAAAAGCTAAAGGATTTCATGAGGATGAGCACGATACCTTATGGTTTGAACACCGTGTTTATGTGCCCAACGACCCGGAGATCAGGAAGTTGATTCTACAAGAGGCCCATGATTCACCATATTCGATTCACCCAGGAAATACCAAGATGTATTTGGATTTGAAGGATACTTTCTGGTGGACCGGAATGAAGAAGGATATTGCGGAATATGTAACAGTTTGTGATGTATGTCAGAGAGTAAAGGCAAAGCATCAGAAGCCATCAGGATTGCTACAGGCATTGCCAATACCCGAGTGGAAGTGGGATATGTTAGGCATGGATTTTATCACAGGTTTACCCAGAACTCGTTCAGGCTATGACTCAATATGGGTTGTAGTCGATCGTTTGACTAAGGTAGCTCATTTCATCCCAGTAAAGACTACCTATACCAGTGCTAAATTAGCAAAGATATACATGACCAGAATCGTATGTCTGCATGGATTTCCAAGGAGCATTGTATCGTATAGAGGAACCCAATTTACCTCAAAGTTCTGTAATCAGTTGCATGAAAATTTGGGTACCAGACTGGAGTTTAGTACAGCTTTCCATCCCCAGACAGATGGACGGACCGAGAGAGTCAACCAGATTTTGGAGGATATGCTGAGAGCTTGTGCGCTAGATTATGGATCTAGTTGGGACGAGAATTTGCCATGTGCAAAGTTCTCTTACAACAACAGTTATCAATCCAGTTTGAAGATGGCCCTTTCGAAGCCTTATACGGAAGGAGGTGCAGGACCCCATTGTCGTGGGATGAAGTTGGAGACCGCCAGTTGTTTGGACCGGATCTGATTAAGGAGTCTGAACAGAAAGTGAAATTGATTCGCGACAGGCTCAAGGTAGCCCAGTCCAGGAAGAAGAGCTACACAGATTCAAAATGCAAGGAGACAGTTTACGAAGTCGGAGACCGAGTTTATCTTCGAGTATCTCCACTTCGAGGAATTAAGCGCTTTGGAGTTAAGGGAAAGTTAGCACCACGTTTTATAGGCCCACACAAAGTTTTGGAGCGTATGGGAGAAGTAGCCTATAAGTTGAAATTGCCTGAAGGATTGTCAGGAGTTCACGACGTGTTCCACATTTCCCAGTTGAAGAAGTGCCATGAGAGATGGCTGATATACCGCTGAGAGATACAGTGCCACTGGAAATGATTCAGCTGGAGAATGATTTGACCTATGAGGAGAAACCAGTTAAGATTCTAGAGTATGCCAGTTGAGTCACCCGCAGCAAGGTTATCAAGTTTTGCAAAGTTCAGTGGAGCCACCATACGGAGGATGAAGCCACCTGGGAGTGAGAGGAAGAATTGCTGAAGGACCACCCTCACCTATTTTCTAGCCAACCCGAATCTCGAGGGCGAGATTCATCTTAAGGGGGGTAGGTTTGTAATATCCCAAATTTTCAATTTGGAATGTTATACACTACATCATCATTTGCATATCATATTTTATTGCATTTTGGTTGATCATAGAAAATTCTACGCAACTCAAGGACCCTCGGAGAGAGTTGGGGATTTCGTTATTTTCATATTTGAGTTTTCTCAAATTTTGAAAATAGGATCATTTGATTTTTATTTATTTTATCTTCAATTATTTCTATTATCAAAATATGAGAGAGGGAATAAAATTACTTTCCCAAAGTAAAGAAATATTGAGGATTTAATAAAAAATCAAATAAGATTTTATTTTGGTTTTATTTGATATTTTTTTTGAATTCAGGAAAAATGCGCGTTTTTCAAAATTGCATTTAGGCCCCAAATAAATGTTCATCCTGTGCGGCTTGATTTTAGAAGCCGGGGAAAATTTATTTCGGGATTTTTGGAGTCCGTTTAGTATTCCTTTTGTTTTTTTTCTGAGCGTAACTATTTAAAAAAACGCGCATCCGACTTACCGGGCTGTGTCCAACCTGGACACTAGGCCCGTCCGGCTTTAAATAGCCGGGAGGCCCAGCCGCCACCCCCCACCAAACCCTAGCGCCGCCCTAGCCACCACCGCCCGCCACCGCCGCCGGAGGTAGATCTCGCCGCCGGTTTTTTTAGAAAACCGCCCGGTTTTCCGTCGGTTTCGTTCGGTTTTTTAATTCATTTTATTTAAATAGATCGGTTTTTCCGGTTTATTTATTTAGCGAGCGTTCACCCGTTCGTTCGTTTTAACAAACACGTTCTTCGATTAGATCCAGTTAACGAACGTTCGTTCGTTAATCTGTTCGTTGTTTTCTTTTTCTCGGATTAAATCCGCGATTTTTCTGATCACGATTCCTGATCCGTTTTTCGTTCTAGTCTAACTTTTCGCTCGTTTATCGGAATCAGGCGATTCAAGCGCCTGGAGTTTCGTCTCGAAACCCTTTTTCTGTTTAACCAACTCAAACAAGTTTTGCCACTGTAAAAGTTGCCCTAGATCCAGAAAGTAAACGAAGCTTGTTTCTTTTGCCGTTTGTCTTTCGTTGCTTCGTTCGATTTGATTCTTTTTGCCAACCGGAGTTCTTAAGTCGAACTTTCTGGTTAGATCTCTTATTTGAGTTTTACCTGTGCGTTAGTTGAGTACTTATTGTATGCTTGTTTGTTTGCGATAGAGTACCCGGAGTGCGTCGCTTGCTACTTCGAATCGCTAGGTTTCAAGGATCATCAGCAAGACAAGTAACACTTTGATCATACTTCCAATTACCCAGTTTTTATTGCATTAGATCAATCCTCACACATTGCATGATTATGATCTAATTAAATTGTGGGTTGGGAAGTAGATGAGGTAGTACCTATTACCTGTTATTATCAAACCTTTGGGAGTTACTTCTACGCTGCTTATTATGCTATGCTATGCTAGTAGACGTGGATCGGGTGAGTGTAACCATGACAGATGTGAGATTGTTAAATTAATGGTTTATCTAAGGTGGCAACTTAAATACACATCTGGGTGGATTGAGGCACCTGGGTATTCTAGCGATTGCCTGTTTTCTTTTGGACCACCACCCCGGCTCAAAGGGATCATGAGATTATTCATGCTAGAAACTTCCGTGTGCAGCCACAAGCTACTATGGGCTCTAGCATAGTTGATTAAGTCATGTGAACTCTTACAGTGGTAGACTAGCAGATGTAGGGGTAGTAGTTGGTACGGTCTACCCATCGTAAGGTGCAAACGCTTCTGAAAGACTATGTCTCGGTCATCCGTTTCTCAAACACCATGTAGTGCGAGAAATCCAACGGAGGAGATCGAGTCTTGTGGGGAAAAGTGCGCAAACCTCTGCAGAGTGTATAAACTAACCATGGTTAGCCGTGTCGTCGGTTATGGACACCTTGAGTATCTAGTACCTAGATTATCCTGTGAATCTCATCATGTTACTCTAAATTAATTTTGTGGGATTTTGTTTAATGATGATGCTTAATTGGGATTGAGAATGCTGTCAACCATTCTCAATGTTTAACAACTACCATGATAGTTAAATAAAATTTATTCCTTTGCAGTAGGGAAAAACTGGCTTTACGCAAAACTGTAACCATAGAGCTTTCCACCAGCCAAATATGCATATAGTATAGCCTATTTCTTCCATTACTCTCTATGTGTTACATTGCCAACATATTCCATGTGCTGACCCGTTTCGAGCTGCAACGTTAATGTTGCAGACTTTTCAGAAGACGATTAAGGTGCTTTTAGGTCGTGGTTCTATACTCAGTGATGCCGTTGGAGTTGATGACCTCACTTATCTTCCAAGCCTTCTTCTGTTATCGTTATCAGATGGCCTTAAGCCATATTTATTGTAATAAGTTCTCTTTTGAGACTCTCGATGTAATAAGTGTGTGATTGCTACTCTGTTATAAATCCTTCAAGTATTGTGTGGTGTCAGCATTACTGATCCAGGGATGACACCTGAGCACAGAGATTGGACCGTTTGAGGTCTGGTCGCTACATTACCGCCCCGCGCTGAGCCTCTCTAGCGCCTCCCCTTGCTCGCTTGCACCCCGCAGCGCCACCTGCGCACATCACCGAGCTCCGGCCGCCGCTAACCTCGCCGCCGTCGTTGCAACAAGCCATGCCCAACGGCCCCACGGCCTCCCCTAGACACGCACGGGCCTGGGCTTCCTCCTGGTGCCCTCGCCTGCTATTCCCGTGGCCTGCCGTGCGGGCTCCGCCGCGACTTGAGGTTGCCGGCAGTGCTGACATGGCAAGTCATTAGCCACTAATGGCGCACTAACTAACCCCCTAGAGCAACTGCCATATGGGCCCATGTACCTGTTTAGGTTTGTTTTATTTTCTGTTTAGATTAGTTCATAAGCAGTGGGACCCACCCGTCAGCATTGACTCTGCTGACGTGGCCATTGACCATGCCCACCTGTCAGCGACACTAACCAGCCCTGTGTGTAACACCCCGGATGTAACTTTCCCAATTTTTACTCCAACTCTTGCCGTTTCCGGTGTTAAGTTATATTTATTTCTCGGGTTCGGGTTTTTGTCTCCGTGTGTAGTTTTCTTTGTCATGCATCTCATATCATGTCATCATGTGCATTGCATTTGCATACGTGTTCATCTCATGCATTCGAGCATTTTCCCCGTTGTCCGTTTTGCATTCCGGCGCTTCGTTCTCCTCCGGTGGTCAATTCTACCTTTCTTTCGTGTGTGGGGATTAAACATTTCCGGATTGGACTGAGACTTGTCAAGTGGCCTTGGTTTACTACCGGTAGACCGCCTGTCAAGTTTCGTATCATTTGGACTTCGTTTGATACTCCAACGGTTAACCGAGGGACCGAAAAGGCCTCGTGTGTGTTGCAGCCCAACACCCCTCCAATTTGGCCCAAAAATCCACCAATCTCTGCTCCATGTCCTAGAGCGTTCGATCACGATCGCGTGGCCGAAAACCGCACCTCATTTGGACTCTCCTAGCTCCACTTGTGCCTATATATACACCCCCCATTTTTCGGATCTCCTTCCTCCCCCGAAACCCTAATTTTCCCCTCGCGCGCCCGGACACGTCCGACTGTCACCGGACAGTTCTCTGCCGCCGCCTTCGTCCAGTGAGAGCGCGCGACGTGGCCCCCGCCATCTCGCCGCCGCCGCGCGCCGGGGAGCCCGGAGCCGGCCCCCGCGGCCCGTTCTGCCTGCCGCCGCCCGAAGCCATCGCCGCGCCGCCCCGCGCCCTCGTCTCCATCACCGGTGTGGCCCGCCGCCGCACGCCGGCTCGCCGCCCGGTCGCCGCCTCCGCCGCCCACCGGCGCCGCCGTCCTCGCCAGCGCCGCCCCACCTCGCCGCCCGGAGCTCCCGGAGCTCCTCCGCCGCCCTAGGGACCGGATCCGGCCGCCGCCTCCTCCCCCTCGCCAAGTCCGGCCACCGGCGCCCCCATCTCCGGCGACGAACTCCGGCGACGTGCGATTCGCTACAGTGCACCCGGTTGCTACAGTAAACCCTAGATCTCGCACGGTTGACTTTTTCTCCCTCTCCCCTGATTTTTATGCCTACTTTGACCGGCCGTATCTTTGCATCCGTAGCTCCGATTTGGGCATATAATATATCAAAATGTTCGTCTCAACGAGTACATCATTTCATTACATTGCATCATTTTCATTTGAGCTCATCTTTATGCCCGAAATGCTGTTAGAAGGAGGCTTCGTGAGTTAATTGTCAGATCTGCTAGTTCATCTTAAACTTTTGTCATTTTTGCCATGATTATTGTGTGCATGCTATGCCTGTGAGTCCTTCATATGTTTTGTTAAGGATTTTGTCTTATTTCCAGAGGTGCAACCCATGCATTTTTAGGATGTGTGTGGTGACTTGTGCAAGCTTGCAAAGTGAGGCACCCGGAAAATCTGTTTTCAGAGACTTAGTAGTTTTCACTAAGTCTGGGATTATTTAGTTCATGATGCCACATGTTCAGCTTGTTTCCTAGTGATCCGTGCCTCTTTTGAGGATGATCAGTAAAGGAGTTTTGTTAACCATGTTATTCTCTATCAATCCATGTCTTTACTTGCAAGTATGGAGCACCATAGCTTGAGTCAATCGAGCTCTACTTTTGCTTCATGGTGAATCTAGGCAGATCGTCAACTCGTTTGCGATTTTGCCGATGTTATTGTAGTTGACCCGTGCATGCTATGCCATTGTTCTTACCATGTCTAGCTAGAATTTTGTGCCTTCTTAATGGATGTATGCTTGCCTTGTCATGACTTGCACCATAGTGAGTGCATCGAGCTCGTTTACATGCCTTCGTGAGTTATATTTCAGCATGTCTCAGTTTTCACTGTCTGAAAACTGATTGTGTTTTAGCTATGTTCGTGTGCCCGTTGGTATATTTTGTGAACCCTTTTGGCCCCAGGTCACTTTGGGTCTTTTGTTAAGCTTGTTGAGTAGCTCCATGCCATGTTCTTACTTGTCTTAACCAGGTTATGTATCATGTTGTTTTGCTGCTCCGAAGAGGGCTTCGTGATCTGAAATTTCAGACAAGTGTTAATTTCACTAAGTCTGGAATCTGTTTTGCATTTGCATTTTTGCCATGCTTGTTTGAACCTCTTAATGGATAAATTGGCCGTGGGTCAGTGCTAGTATTTTGTTAAGCATCTTGTGTGAATCCCTTCCATGTATTTTGTAGTCATGTTTGGTGGCTGTAGCATGTTCATCTCATTGCATTTAGATGCCTACTTGCTGTAAATCGCAGACCGGTGTCATTCTTAAAACGCTTGCCATTTCCAAACCGTAACTCCGATTCCGATGATCTTTATATCGCTTTCAAGCGATTTCATCTCATCTTTCCAGTGGCACCCTTGGAATACCAAGTTGAGGCCAGTTTCATGCATTTCCTGTCATATCTTACATTTTGCATCCCGCATCGCATCCCGCATAGCATAACTTCATTTCATCATATTGCTTGGTCTTGCACGTGGTTGATTATATCCTTGTTGCTTTTTTGTCTTGTTGGGTAGAGCCGGGAGACGAGTTCGCTACCGAGGAGCCCGTTGAGTTTGCTTGTGAGGATCCAGTCAACTCTGACAACTGTGCAGGCAAGATGATCATACCCTCGAAATCACTACTATCTTTGCTATGCTAGTTTGCTCGCTCTTGCTATGCCAATGCTACGATGCCTACCTTTTGCTTGTTAGCCTCCCAATTGCCATGTTGAACCTCTAACCCACCATGTCCTAGCAAACCGTTGATTGGCTATGTTACCGCTTTGTTCAGCCCCTCTTATAGCGTTGCTAGTTGCAGGTGAAGATTGGAGGCCGTTCCTTGTTGGAACATCATTTATTTACTTGTTGGGATATCATTATATTGCTATGTTATCTTAATGCATCTATATACTTGGTGAAGGGTGGAAGGCTCGGCCTCTCGCCTAGTGTTTTGTTCCACTCTTGCCGCCCTAGTTTCCGTCATATCGGTGTTACGTTCCCGGATTTTGCGTTCCTTACGCGGTTGGGTTATAATGGGAACCCCTTGATATTTCGCCTTGATTAAAGCTTGTCCAGCAATGCCCAACATTGGTTTTACCGTTTTCCACCTAGCCTTTTCTTTCCCTTGGGTTCTGCAGACTCAAGGGTCATCTTATTTTACCCCCCCCGGGCCAGTGCTCCTCTGAGTGTTGGTCCAAACTAGAGTCCTGTGCAGCGCCCCCTCGGGGAAACTCGAGGTTTGGTTTTAGTTGTATGGAGCGCTCATCTGAGTGTGCCCTGAGAAAGAGATATGTGCAGCTCCTATCGGGATTTGTCGGCACATTCGGGCGGTGTTGCTGGTCTTGTTTTAACCTGTCGAATTGTCTTGTTGTACCGGGTTACCGAGTCTGATTGGTGTGTCTCGGGTGGAGGTCTATTCCTTCGTTGACCGTGAGAGCTTGTCATGGGATAAGTTGGGACTCCCCTGCAGGGATTGAACTTTCGAAAGCCGTGCCCGCGGTTATGGGCAGATGGGAATTTGTTAATGTCCGGTTGTAGATAACTTGAACCCTAATTAATTAAAATGAATCAACTGAGTGTGTTACCGTGATGGCCTCTTCTCGGCGGAGTCCGGGAAGTGGACACGGTGTTGGAGTAATGTTTGCGCAGGTTGCCTTCTAGCTTCTCGCTCATGCTTTGCCTCCTCTTCTCGCTCCCTTTTGCGAATAAGATAGCCACCACATATGCTAGTCGCTTGCTGTAGCTCCATATATATTTGCCTTACCCCTTCCTATAAGCTTAAATAGTCTTGATCGCGAGGGTGCGAGATTGCTGAGTCCCTGTGGCTCACAGATACTATAACTCCAGATGCAGGTCCAGGTGATTCCGCTCCAGGTGACGAGTACGAGCTCAAGTGGGAGTTCGACGAGGACTCTCAGCGTTACTACGTGTCTTTTCCTGATGATCAGTAGTGGTGCCTAGTTGGGGTTCGATTCAGGGCCTTGTCGCATTTTGGGTTCTTTTCTATTTTGGCGCCGTAGTCGGGCCATGAGTGTTTGTCTGATGGATGTTATTTATGTACTCTGATGGGACATGGCGAGTGTAAGCCAACTATGTATCTCCCCTTTTATTCCATATATTACATGGGATGTTGTGATGATTTCCTAACTTGCGACATTGCTTTCAATGCGGTTATGTCTCTAAGTCGTGCCTCGACACGTGGGAGCTATAGCCGCATCGAGGGCGTTACAAGTTGGTAATCAGAGCCTTCCCTGACCTTAGGAGCCCCATTGCTTGATCGTTTTAGTAGCCGAGTTGTGTCTAGAAAAATGTTTTGAGTCTTTAGGAATTATATATCGGAGAGCTTAGGAATTCTTTTTACTTCCCAGTCTCCTCATCGCTCTGGTAAGGCATCCTGACGTAGAGTTTTGACTCTTCTCTTCTCAAATTTCACTAAATTTTTTTTAGGATCACGCGAGTATCTTGGAATCGTTCCGATGGCTTATGATGAGAATACTGTCTTGGTGCCTCCTGTCAGGGGTTTAGTGGAAGTGTCCCGGGGAGTTGAGCTCTGAGGTGTTGTCATCATAATTTTATCGTTGCAATTCTGGAATACTTGAGATATGTTCGCCGACATCGAAAATCTCTTTTATGCAGTTAGTTGGTGAGATAACCTCGACGCCACCCAGTACTGGGGCGGGAGTTCGGGAGTATCGCCATAACTTGTATAACGGATGCTTTTCGAAGGTTGAGGTAGATGGTTTCCGAAGTTTTCTTGGTTATGTGTTGAAGGATGGATACAGCTGGATGTAGGATTTGCTAGTTTGGGTGAGATATTATGCTTCCCCTGTATCCCCAACACCTGATTGCATAACCGGAAAGATTCGGGAGTTTCATAGGTGGGAATTCTAGTAGCTCTAGTTCTTCTTCCACGGATATTGGTTTGAGATTAGGATTTCTTACCGATTATTCGTTCTTGATCCGTACCTTGTTGATTTATTTCTCTACCTTAATTCTACGTGGCTTCTCAATTTATGGAAATGTGACCATTTGAAGAGGAATGCATTCATTCATTTTGTTCGGATGTGAAGACTATATGTTGCAATTTTCATTCCGTTGGATTCAGCTTCAATATTTATCTGTCAATGTGCTAATGGTGGTCAACCTCTTCAGGATGGCTCCCGCTAAGAGCACCAGTCAGAACCAGAATCAAGATCCGCCACCGCCTCCACCTCCTCCAGAGGCATGGCAAGCTGTGATGGCCGCAACCAATGCAAACACACAGCTGAACATGCAAATTCTTCAAGAGCGCAATCAAGGCAGTCAAGGGAATCAAGGCAGCAATCAGAGTCACTTTGCTACACTCAACTAGTTCCTTGCTAACGGGCCAAAGACTTTCAGCAATTGTGTTGAGGCAACCGATGCTGACGATTGGCTTGTGGATCTGTGTAAGCATTTCGAGTGCAGTAACGTCAGGCCTGAGGACTTTGTGAAGTTCGCTTCCTTCCAACTCAAAGATCAAGCTGCAGAATGGTTCCAGCAGTACAAGGATTCCAGAGGTGGACGTGTTATCACTTGGGATGATTTTCGTCGAGATTTCCAAGCTCATCATATTCCGCAGAGCGTGGTTGAAAGCAAGCGTGAGGAATTCCGCAATCTGAAGCAAGGCTCTTTGTCTGTCTATGACTACAACAAATTGTTCCAGAAGCTTGCCCGCTTTGCCAAGCAGGACGTGCCTGATGAGAAGAGCATGATATATCAGTTCAGGGGTGGTCTCAGAGAAGATATTCAGCTCGCTCTTGTTCTATTTGAGCCCTTGAGATACGATGAGTTCTACAACATGGCACTGAAGCAAGAGGCTTCTCAGTTGAGGTGTGATGCTTCCAGGAAGCGAGTCAGAGATGTTACTCCTTCTTCCTCTACTCAAGTGGCCAAGCAGCAGAAGTTTTGGCTTCCTCCTCCTCCGTTCCGTCAGCCGTATCAGCAGAAGAGCAAAGGTGGCAGTGGTTCTTCCCACCCACCCAACCCTGGCTTTCAGAACAAGACTTCGTCTCAAGCTCCAAGATCGAGTGCTCCGTATCACCGTCCGCTTTCAGAGGTCACGTGCAACAAGTGCCAACAGAAGGGTCACTATGCCAACAAGTGTTTCAACCAGAGGCGTCTTCCTCCTCCTCCTCCTGTGAGATCGGCAAGTACAGCTATGGTCAAGCATAACCCCAAGTTCGCCAAGGTCAATATGGTGAATGCAGCTCAGGAAGAGGACTCGCCAGATGTGATCATGGGTAACCTTCCTGTTAATGATATTCCTGCAAAAGTTCTTTTTGACACGGGTGCATCGCATTGCTTCATTTCCAAACCTTTTGCATCAAAGTATGAGTGTGATTATCAGTATCTGCAAAGTTCCTTGCAAATTGTGTCACCGGGCAAGCAGATGACAGCTAACACCTGCGTCCCTGAGGTTACTATCACATTGGGTAACTACAAGTTCCTTTATTCCCCAATTGTTCTCGGTAACTCAGATATTGATCTTATTCTCGGAATGGATTGGCTTTCTAAGCACAAGGCACATCTTGATTGTGCAGCCAGGCAGATTCAATTGACTCATTCGTCTGAGGATGTAATTGTCTTTGCCGCTCGGGATAATACTATCCGTCTGTTTTCTCTCAATGAGAAGGGTGAATTGGATGCCATCTCTCAAATTCTAGTCGTTTGCGAATATCAAGACGTCTTTCCAGAAGAGCTCCCAGGAATGCCTCCGCACCGGCCAGTGGAATTCGTTATTGAACTTGAGCCTGGCACGGAACCTGTGTGCAAACGTCCTTACAAGCTCGGACCTGAAGAGTTGAAGGAGCTGAAGAAGCAACTCGATGAACAAGAAAGAATGGGTCTCATCCGGCCTAGTTCTTCTCCGTGGGGTTGTGGTGTTCTTTTTGTGAAGAAGAAGGATGGAACGGACCGACTTTGTGTTGATTACCGTCCAGTGAACAAGAAGACCATCAAGAACAAATACCCACTTCCCAACATCAATGAGCTGTTCGAACAACTCAAAGGTGCCCAACTATTCTCCAAGCTTGATCTCCATATGGGTTATCACCAGATTCGCATTCGTGAAGAAGATATTCCCAAGACAGCATTCAGAACAAGCTTTGGTTCATATGAATACACTGTCATGTCTTTTGGCCTCGCCAACGCTCCTCCGACGTTCTCTCGCATGATGAATTTCATCTTCAACGCCTACACCAATGACTTCGTTTTGGTCTATCTCGACGACATTCTGGTTTTCTCCAAGAACAAGGAAGATCATGCCAAGCATTTGCGTTTGGTGCTTGATAAGCTCAGGGAACATCAATTCTATGCCAAGTTCTCCAAGTGTGAATTTTGGCTCGATGAGGTTCTTTATCTTGGTCATATCATCTCTGCCAAGGGCATTTCCGTGAATCCCGAGAAGGTGTCTGCAATTGTGAATTGTGAACCTCCTCAGAACATGAAGCAACTCCGCAGTTTCCTCGGTCTCGCAAGCTATTGCCGAAGATTCGTTGAAAACTTTTCTAAGATCGCGAAGCCTCTCTCTAATCTTCTTCAGAAGCACGTGAAGTACGTTTGGTCTCCGGAGTGTGATATTGCTTTCAACACTTTGAAAGAGAAGTTGATCACTGCTCCAGTTTTGACTCCGCCTGATGAATCCAAGCCGTATGAGGTCTTTTGTGATGCCTCTCTCCAAGGTCTTGGCGCAGTATTGATGCAAGAGAAGAAAGTTGTTGCTTATACATCTCGCCAGTTGAAGCCTAATGAGAAGAACTACCCCACTCATGATCTCAAGTTGGCAGCAGTTGTGCATGCTTTGTTGACTTGGAGACATCTTCTATTGGGAAGAAAAGTGGACATTTTCACTGATCACAAGAGTCTCAAGTACATCTTCACTCAGCCTAATCTCAACCTCAGGCAAACTCGATAGGTCGAAATGATTCAAGAGTATAATCCGAGTATCGAGTACACTCCAGGCAAGGCCAATGTGATTGCTGACGCTTTGAGCAGAAAGGCCTACTGCAACAGTCTAATTCTCAAGCCTTATCAACCCGAGCTTTGTGAAGCTTTCCGCAAACTTAATCTGCAAGTTGTTCCTCAAGGTTTCCTCGCCAACCTTCAAGTCTCTCCTACCTTAGAAGACCAGATTCGCCAAGCCCAGCTTCTTGATGCTATGGTGAAAAAGGTGAAGATTGGGATTGCCAAGAGTCAGTCCAAGTACAAGTGATACCGCCTTGATGACAAGGACACTCTCTTCTTCGAGGATCGTATTGTTGTGCCCAAAGGTGAACTTCGTAAAGTGATCATGAACGAGGCTCACAATTCTCTCCTCTCCATCCACCCTGGGAGCACGAAGATGTATCAGGACCTTAAGCAAGCTTATTGGTGGACTCGAATTAAGCGCGAGATCGCTCAATTCGTGAATGAATGTGATGTATGCAGAAGAGTGAAGGCAGAACACCAAAGGCCAGCTGGTCTCCTCCAACCTCTTGCCATTCTAGAATGGAAGTTTGACCACATTGAGATGGACTTCTTGACTGGGTTTCCAAAGTCCAAGCGTGGCAATGATGCTATATTTGTTGTCATCGACAAACTCACCAAAGTGGCTCACTTTCTGCCTATCAAAGAGTCAATCACTTCAGCTCAATTGGCGGAACTCTATACCTCTCGTATTGTCTCTCTGCACGGTATTCCTCAAGTGATCTCTTCAGACCGTGGCAGCATCTTTACCTCCAAGTTTTGGGATTCTTTTCAGAAGGCCATGGGCACTAACATCCGCTTCAGCACAGCTTTCCATCCTCAAACAAGCGGTCAAGTCGAGCGTGTCAACCAGATTCTTGAAGATATGCTCAGGGCTTGTGTGATCTCCTTCGGCATGAAGTGGGAGGATTGTCTTCCTTATGCTGAATTCTCATAGAACAACAGTTTTCAAGCAAGTTCGGGCAAGGCCCCTTTTGAAATTCTGTATGGCAGGAAGTGCCGTACCCCTCTCAACTGGTCTGAAACCGGTGAACGTCAGCTTTTGGGTAATGACTTAATCACAGAGGCAGAAGAAATGTGCGAAGTCATTCGTGATAACCTCAAAGCAGCCCAATCCCGCCAGAAGAGCTACTATGATAGTAAGCACCGTGATTTGGCTTTCGAGATCGGAGATCATGTTTACCTCCGTGTCTCTCCTATGAAAGGTACTCGTCGCTTCGGTATCAAAGGGAAGCTTGCCCCTACATACGTGGGACCTTTCAAGATTGTCAGCAAGAGAGGCGACCTCGCCTATCAACTCGAGCTTCCTTCAAACTTTGCAAATGTTCATGACGTGTTCCATGTCTCTCAGCTTCGAAAGTGCTTCAAGACTCCTGACCGCACCGTCAACTTCGAGGACATTGAGCTCCAAGAAGATCTCTCCTATCGTGAGCACCCAGTTGCTATTCTTGAAGAGACTGAACGCAAGACTCGCAACAAGTTAATCAAATTTCTCAAAGTCAAGTGGTCACACCATTCCGACCGTGAAGCTACCTGGGAACGCGAGGATCACCTCCGTTCTGAGTACCCGGAGTTCTTTCAGTCCTAGATCTCGGGACGAGATCTTTTCGTAGTGGTGGAGTGTTGTAACACCCCGGATGTAACTTTCCCAATTTGTGCTCCAACTCTTGCCGTTTCCGGTGTTAAGTTATATTTATTTCTCGGGTTCGGGTTTTTGTCTCCGTGTGTAGTTTTCTTTGTCATGCATCTCATATCATGTCATCATGTGCATTGCATTTGCATACGTGTTCATCTCATGCATTCGAGCATTTTCCCCGTTGTCCGTTTTGCATTCCGGCGCTTCGTTCTCCTCCGGTGGTCAATTCTACCTTTCTTTCGTGTGTGGGGATTAAACATTTCCGGATTGGACTGAGACTTGTCAAGTGGCCTTGGTTTACTACCGGTAGACCGCCTGTCAAGTTTCGTATCATTTGGACTTCGTTTGATACTCCAACGGTTAACCGAGGGACCGAAAAGGCCTCGTGTGTGTTGCAGCCCAACACCCCTCCAATTTGGCCCAAAAATCCACCAATCTCTGCTCCATGTCCTAGAGCGTTCGATCACGATCGCGTGGCCGAAAACCGCACCTCATTTGGACTCTCCTAGCTCCACTTGTGCCTATATATACACCCCCCATTTTTCGGATCTCCTTCCTCCCCCGAAACCCTAATTTTCCCCTCGCGCGCCCGGACACGTCCGACTGTCACCGGACAGTTCTCTGCCGCCGCCTTCGTCCAGTGAGAGCGCGCGACGTGGCCCCCGCCATCTCGCCGCCGCCGCGCGCCGGGGAGCCCGGAGCCGGCCCCCGCGGCCCGTTCTGCCTGCCGCCGCCCGAAGCCATCGCCGCGCCGCCCCGCGCCCTCGTCTCCATCACCGGTGTGGCCCGCCGCCGCACGCCGGCTCGCCGCCCGGTCGCCGCCTCCGCCGCCCACCGGCGCCGCCGTCCTCGCCAGCGCCGCCCCACCTCGCCGCCCGGAGCTCCCGGAGCTCCTCCGCCGCCCTA
Source organism: Triticum urartu (assembly GCF_056163025.1). NCBI lineage: Eukaryota > Viridiplantae > Streptophyta > Magnoliopsida > Poales > Poaceae > Triticum > Triticum urartu. Next base: position 172,437,643 of record NC_141874.1, on the reverse strand, counting down.
GGGACCGGATCCGGCCGCCGCCTCCTCCCCCTCGCCAAGTCCGGCCACCGGCGCCCCCATCTCCGGCGACGAACTCCGGCGACGTGCGATTCGCTACAGTGCACCCGGTTGCTACAGTAAACCCTAGATCTCGCACGGTTGACTTTTTCTCCCTCTCCCCTGATTTTTATGCCTACTTTGACCGGCCGTATCTTTGCATCCGTAGCTCCGATTTGGGCATATAATATATCAAAATGTTCGTCTCAACGAGTACATCATTTCATTACATTGCATCATTTTCATTTGAGCTCATCTTTATGCCCGAAATGCTGTTAGAAGGAGGCTTCGTGAGTTAATTGTCAGATCTGCTAGTTCATCTTAAACTTTTGTCATTTTTGCCATGATTATTGTGTGCATGCTATGCCTGTGAGTCCTTCATATGTTTTGTTAAGGATTTTGTCTTATTTCCAGAGGTGCAACCCATGCATTTTTAGGATGTGTGTGGTGACTTGTGCAAGCTTGCAAAGTGAGGCACCCGGAAAATCTGTTTTCAGAGACTTAGTAGTTTTCACTAAGTCTGGGATTATTTAGTTCATGATGCCACATGTTCAGCTTGTTTCCTAGTGATCCGTGCCTCTTTTGAGGATGATCAGTAAAGGAGTTTTGTTAACCATGTTATTCTCTATCAATCCATGTCTTTACTTGCAAGTATGGAGCACCATAGCTTGAGTCAATCGAGCTCTACTTTTGCTTCATGGTGAATCTGGGCAGATCGTCAACTCGTTTGCGATTTTGCCGATGTTATTGTAGTTGACCCGTGCATGCTATGCCATTGTTCTTACCATGTCTAGCTAGAATTTTGTGCCTTCTTAATGGATGTATGCTTGCCTTGCCATGACTTGCACCATAGTGAGTGCATCGAGCTCGTTTACATGCCTTCGTGAGTTATATTTCAGCATGTCTCAGTTTTCACTGTCTGGAAACTGATTGTGTTTTAGCTATGTTCGTGTGCCCGTTGGTATATTTTGTGAACCCTTTTGGCCCCAGGTCACTTTGGGTCTTTTGTTAAGATTGTTGAGTAGCTCCATGCCATGTTCTTACTTGTCTTAACCAGGTTATGTATCATGTTGTTTTGCTGCTCCGAAGAGGGCTTCGTGATCTGAAATTTCAGACAAGTGTTAATTTCACTAAGTCTGGAATCTGTTTTGCATTTGCATTTTTGCCATGCTTGTTTGAACCTCTTAATGGATAAATTGGCCGTGGGTCAGTGCTAGTATTTTGTTAAGCATCTTGTGTGAATCCCTTCCATGTATTTTGTAGTCATGTTTGGTGGCTGTAGCATGTTCATCTCATTGCATTTAGATGCCTACTTGCTGTAAATCGCAGACCGGTGTCATTCTTAAAACGCTTGCCATTTCCAAACCGTAACTCCGATTCCGATGATCTTTATATCGTTTTCAAGCGATTTCATCTCATCTTTCCAGTGGAACCCTTGGAATACCAAGTTGAGGCCAGTTTCATGCATTTCCTGTCATATCTTACATTTTGCATCCCGCATCGCATCCCGCATAGCATAACTTCATTTCATCATATTGCTTGGTCTTGCACGTGGTTGATTATATCCTTGTTGCTTTTTTGTCTTGTTGGGTAGAGCCGGGAGACGAGTTCGCTACCGAGGAGCCCGTTGAGTTTGCTTGTGAGGATCCAGTCAACTCTGACAACTGTGCAGGCAAGATGATCATACCCTCGAAATCACTACTATCTTTGCTATGCTAGTTTGCTCGCTCTTGCTATGCCAATGCTACGATGCCTACCTTTTGCTTGTTAGCCTCCCAATTGCCATGTTGAACCTCTAACCCACCATGTCCTAGCAAACCGTTGATTGGCTATGTTACCGCTTTGTTCAGCCCCTCTTATAGCGTTGCTAGTTGCAGGTGAAGATTGGAGGCCGTTCCTTGTTGGAACATCATTTATTTACTTGTTGGGATATCATTATATTGCTATGTTATCTTAATGCATCTATATACTTGGTGAAGGGTGGAAGGCTCGGCCTCTCGCCTAGTGTTTTGTTCCACTCTTGCCGCCCTAGTTTCCGTCATATCGGTGTTACGTTCCCGGATTTTGCGTTCCTTACGCGGTTGGGTTATAATGGGAACCCCTTGATATTTCGCCTTGATTAAAGCTTGTCCAGCAATGCCCAACATTGGTTTTACCGTTTTCCACCTAGCCTTTTCTTTCCCTTGGGTTCTGCAGACTCAAGGGTCATCTTATTTTACCCCCCCGGGCCAGTGCTCCTCTGAGTGTTGGTCCAAACTAGAGTCCTGTGCAGCGCCCCCTCGGGGAAACTCGAGGTTTGGTTTTAGTTGTATGGAGCGCTCATCTGAGTGTGCCCTGAGAAAGAGATATGTGCAGCTCCTATTGGGATTTGTCGGCACATTCGGGCGGTGTTGCTGGTCTTGTTTTAACCTGTCGAATTGTCTTGTTGTACCGGGTTACCGAGTCTGATCGGTGTGTCTCGGGTAGAGGTCTATTCCTTCGTTGACCGTGAGAGCTTGTCATGGGCTAAGTTGGGACTCCTCTGCAGGGATTGAACTTTCGAAAGCCGTGCCCGCGGTTATGGGCAGATGGGAATTTGTTAATGTCCGGTTGTAGATAACTTGAACCCTAATTAATTAAAATGAATCAACTGAGTGTGTTACCGTGATGGCCTCATCTCGACGGAGTCCGGGAAGTGGACACGGTGTTGGAGTAATGTTTGCGCAGGTTGCCTTCTAGCTTCTCGCTCGTGCTTTGCCTCCTCTTCTCGCTCCCTTTTGCGAATAAGATAGCCACCACATATGCTAGTCGCTTGCTGCAGCTCCATATATATTTGCCTTACCCCTTCCTATAAGCTTAAATAGTCTTGATCGCGAGGGTGCGAGATTGCTGAGTCCCTGTGGCTCACAGATACTATAACTCCAAATGCAGGTCCAGGTGATTCCGCTCCAGGTGACGAGTACGAGCTCAAGTGGGAGTTCGACGAGGACTCTCAGCGTTACTACGTGTCTTTTCCTGATGATCAGTAGTGGTGCCTAGTTGGGGTTCGATTCAGGGCCTTGTCGCATGTTGGGTTCTTTTCTATTTTGGCGCCGTAGTCGGGCCATGAGTGTTTGTCTGATGGATGTTATTTATGTACTCTGATGTGACGTGGCGAGTGTAAGCCAACTATGTATCTCCCCTTTTATTCCATATATTACATGGGATGTTGTGATGATTTCCTAACTTGCGACATTGCTTTCAATGCGGTTATGTCTCTAAGTCGTGCCTCGACACGTGGGAGCTATAGCCGCATCGAGGGCGTTACACTGTGTCACTGCTGTGTGGACCCCACACATCAGGTTTGACCTGGACTAGCCCCGTTGACCTGCTGACGTCATGACGATGTCATGCTGACGTAGTAAATAGTTTCTATATTTAAAATAATTCAGAAATTCCAGAAAATAGTTAAAACTTGTAAAAATCATAGAAAATAATCTATAACTCCAAATGAAATAATTTATATATGAAAAATGATCAGAAAAATCCAAAGAGTCTGTTTATGGCATTTTCATGCATGTTAGAGCAACTTATGTCCTCTGTTTAGGACAATTCAATTAAATGGCATTTAAGAAAGCACATATGGAGTTTGAATTTGAACCTAGTGTTCAAACCAACTCCATTTAACTTGTTGCTAGTTGCATTAGGCCAATAAACAACATATTGCCATGTCACATTCATGCATCATATTGTTGCATGGCATTGATTGTGTTTCTTCTTTGTTTGTCGATGGTTGTTCCCTCTCGATAGACGTGTTCTGACGATGTGATCAATGACACCGATGAAGAGCTATATCATCTTCAGAAGTGCCAGGCAAGCAAAAACCCCTTGTTCATTTCGATACAATCCCACTCTCTCGCTCCCGCTCTCTTTTATTGCATTAGGATAACAACGATTCAACTGTTACATGCTGCGGTAGTTGAACCCCTTTCCTCTGCATGACCTGTCATTGCCACAGTAAATAGATGAAACCCACTAGCATGAGTAGGAGTTGTTTGAGCCCTGGTGTGCCTACTCATTCATGCTTGTTTGTCATGCCTGCTATTGCTTAGAGTTGTGTCAGGTCTGATTCATCGGGGATGAATTGCAAAGTTGTGAACATGTCCTACTGTGTGTGAACACGATTTGGTAAAGGTAGCGGTGAGAGGCCATGTAGGAGTACATGGTGGGTTGTCTCATTGAAACCGTCCTCAGGAACTGAGTTCTGTGTTTGTGATCCATACCACGCATTGGGCCCGAAACCAATGGACCCTCTTGACTTATTAACTGCCCTTACCCTCTGTCCAGGAATTGCAACTAGTTTCTGGTGTTTGTAGGATATGTGTTGGAGGCCGTGCGTAGCGCTGACCCTAGGGGTGGGCTATGATGCGGTAGATACACCGTGGCACGGTGTATCGGGCGCCCGTTTGGTGTCTCAGAAACCCTGCACACATCGTTTGGGGTTGTGAGCGAAACCCCGGCCGGATCTCCTCGCGAATGGAACCCGAATAGGCGATAAACCTGGACTAGAGACTTGTGTGGTTAGTCAGGTCATGGCCGACTCCCTGCCAGGCTTCCACTTGAAGGTTGCCGAGATACACGATGTTTACATGGTAGTAAAGGACTTCTGGGTTACCTATAACAGTTCATAGACAAGTGAAAGTGGATACTCTAAAACTCGCAAGATAAGCGTGAGTGCTATGAATGGCCTTCTTGTAGGGAGACGGAAGCGGATCCATAGTGGTGTATTGATAGGGTGAATATGTGGACTCGTGTGCGCCACCTCAAAAGAGTTACTTGCAGTCATAGTTTAGGATAGCCACTGAGTCAAAGCTGGCTTGCTGCAGTCAAACTCCACCACCCCCTTTGTTGATATTGATGCATATGTAGCTAGTTCTGATGTAAGTCTTGCTGGGTACATTTGTACTCACGTTTGCCTATTTTATGTTTTTGCAGAGAGACTTCAGTCTCGCTAGTAGTTCCGTGTGGACTTCGATGTTTAGCTTGATACCTCAGCTACGATCTTGTGCCCTCGGCAGGATCTGGTAGATAGTCAGGCTTCTCAGCCTTTTTCATTTGTAGATGTCTGTACTTAGACATGTTAAGCTTCCGCATGTGCTTTGACTTGTATGCTCTGAATGTTGGGTCATGAGACCCAGGTTTGTAATATCTCGCTCCTCGGAGCCTATTGAATAAATACTTTGAGTCATAGAGTTCTGTTGTGATGCCATGTTGTATTTACACATATCGAGCATATTTTGTGTATAATTGAAATGCTTGGTATGTGTGGGATCCGAAAATCTAGTTGTTTATCCTCGGTAGCCTCTCTTATGGGGAAATGCAGTCTTGTGCTTCCATGAGCCATAGTAGTCCGCTACAGCCCGGTTCACCGGAGTCCTGCTAGCCCAGCACTACTGCTCCGGAACACTTGACTGGCCGGCATGTGATTCACTTCGTTCCTGTGTCTGTCCCTTCGGGGAAATGTCACGCGGTGACATCCGGAGTCCTACCAAGCCTGCTACAGCCTGGTTCACCGGAGTCCTCTTAGCCCAGTGCTATAGCCCGGATTCGCACGCTGCTGACCGACATGCTCGATGTTGATTCATGTATGCCTGTCCCCGTAAGTTAGTGCCACTTTGGGTTCACGACTAGTCACGTCGGCCCGGGTTCTCTGTCATATGGATGCTAGCGACACTATCATATACGTGAGCCAAAAGACGCAAATGGTCCCGGGCCATGGTAAGGCGACACCTGTGGGAATACCGTGCGTGAGGCCACAAAGTGATATGAGGTGTTATAGGCTAGATCGGTGTGACTTAGAATCGGGGTCCTGACAGCTTTGGTATTTGTTGGCGATATTACTACTGGGCATAAACTGGCCTATCTGGGCCGGGTTAACTTCATCAGTAGTTAAGTATGTTAAAGCCCAAGAAGGCAGATGTGGGCTCAAGGCCCATAGTCGGTTCAAGGCCTATAGTCGTAATCCGGCATTGGTATGTAACTTGTATTGTAAGTTAGGAATAAGTAGAGACCAAACCGGACACATCTATGAGCCGGTATTGGGACTCTGTAAACCGACAGGCGTCACCCATGTATATAAGGGGACGACCCGGTGGCGGTTCAAGGACAACAGACAACAACTCGAGACATACGCGAAGCTTGTTTGCTCCCTAGTCATCGAAACCCCATCAATTCCATCACAACTAGACGTAGGCTTTTACCTTCATCGAAGGGGCCGAACTAGTATAAACTCTCTTGCGTCCTTGTGTCCACTTTAACCCCTTCAAGCTAACCCGCCGCGATGGCTCCACGACTAAGTCCTTTCTCTAGGACATCTGCCGTGACAAAATCACGACAGTTGGCGCCCACCGTGGGGCTATCGCACGATGGTTTCCGGTTCTTGGAGGGCCGCTTTGAAGGACTCGAGGGCTACGCTGTAGGCCGGATGACTAAGAGTCGTCGCGGCAAGCTCTACATCAACGACGCAAGCTGGGGCCCCGAGGCCGGCTCAATTGGCAAGATCGGTGAACCGGGCCCTGAGCCGGACATCTGCACCGACCTCGTCGAGACGGCTCAGCGTGCGCAATCCGCCCGGGTTAAACCGGCCATGAAGCGTGCCTTCGTGGGAGTCATCCATGGAGGAAGTTATGAGGACGGATCAGAGTTTCACGGGGCGACTGTCGTTTGTTCCGGTGACGAATCTTCGACTGGAGAAACCGAATCTCTTTATCAGCTACTACTCCATTATCCATTGCAAGATCTATCATCGATTGCGAAAGTTGCTCAGGCTGATTAAAAAAAGGAGCAGCTACCTTGTCCATCATTGGAAAGAAAGAGGAAGAGAAAGACAGAATAACAACCATGCATGGCACATCTACACTGATATTTGGTCCGATCAAATTCTAGCCTGCGCACGGATCATTTGTCGTCCGGATAAATTAGGTGATATTCATCTGGGTCTACTTTTAACACATATTGTTTTTTGTCAAAAAACAATCTATTTTTGCTGCAATGTTTTTATGCAGGATAATTATTTATGACAAATGTATTGTTATACCGCGGACATGGAGCGCGTGCCGGCATAGTTTTGCAGTGGCGTTCTCTGGGCCATGTTGCTCGGCGGATACACATGCAAATCGCCGCCCCCGCTGTTCGGTTTACATCCGTCCACGCATGCGGCCGACTCATTGTCCGCGCCGGTTTACAAACATCACGGCCGACTCACCCATCTGCACCGGTTTACCACACTGTGGCCGGTTCACCCGTGATTAATTTCAGCTTCATACAGTTATCATCAACTTCATGGTGGGTTATTTCCGGCCTAAACACATCAGGTGACACCCATATGAAATATATTTGATTAGCACACATTATTTTTATCAAAGAGCAGTTTATCTTTGCCTTGGTCTGCAATATTGTTTATGCAGGGCAATTGTTCATTACAAATGAGGCGTTATGTTACGGGCACGGAGCACACGCTAGCAACGTTCTGCACTGGTGTTTCGTCCATGTCCTACCACCTGGTGAATGAATGTGAGAAGGTCGCCGTCCCCGTGGCCCGGTTTACATCAGCTTGCCAGGACTGCGCCCGCGATTAACTCGCCCGTCCGAGCCGGTTTATGACACCGGTGCCGATCTTCCCCGTCCGCACCAGTTTACAATGTCGTGGCCGACTCATCTGTTCGAGCTGCCTCTGATGTTGCGGTCGTCCTTGTCGTCCGTCTCTCGCGGCCTGGTCTACATCAACATACCGGGCCGCACCTGTCTGCATGAGCTGTTTCTTGAGTATGAACATGGGTAACCCGCCTTTCTTCCCACAAATTGGAGGCAAAATATCATCAACCATTGTCTGCACTGGATGGTTCAATGGACATGCACACAAGTCACCGCTACTACAGTTTGGTTAAACTTCAAGGAGCCAGTTGGAAGGAACCATTGGCCGAGTTGCTGACACAGCTCATACGGGATCATTTATAACCCGCCGCAGTCACCTCAACCTTCTGTGGATTCACATCGTGCTGTCAACACCAATGATAAACAAGTTATGCCGGTTTATATCACGGTCAAATATGGAGAATCTCAAGCCAACTCCTCGAGTCACCTTGAGACTTGGGGGCTACAATGATATGACTTAGCAAACGTTGCCAGTTTTCAGTGAAGTCAAGAACCCCAATACGTTGGAGGGAAAGATAACCCGGTCTCGGATTCACATCGTGCTGTCAGAAGATTTCCGGATTAGAGGTCATCAGAAAAGTATTCCGGTTTACAATCCAGTACAAGGGAAATTTGTTCTCCGACAAAGCTCTGAAGCTCTCAAATCCGGTTTAAGAATTTCTGGTTCAAAAAGGAATTAACTTCTCGCAAGTTTGAGTTTAAAAGCCGTCAGAAAATTTCCGGCTAAAAATGAAGATTCCAGTTTAAATTCCGGTTCAAGGGAAAGATGTCTCCCACAAAGCTTTGAAGCCCTCAATATCCGGTTCAAGATCCCGGTTCAAGAAGAATTTATCTCTTGCAAAAAAGTTAAAAAGTGCCAAAGAGGACCTGCTGCCATGATGCGCGGTTCGAACATGGGTATCCCACCTTACTGGCCTAACATATTATAGATCACTTGGGGGCTTCTACTTCATAAAGCGGGGTCTCTGTTCTTTTACATCATGTGAGGTTACACGGAGTTGCTCTAAAGCGGCCTCCGGTTTACCCCTTGAGTTCGCTTTGCTAAAAGCATCGTGTTATATCACTTGGAGGATTGGTCGTGTCCGAACCAATACCATGCCTCTTGATAGGCGAGAGCCACCAGATCACTTGGGGACTTGGTCATGTCTGAACCAGTCATGCCTCTTGATCGGCCTAAGGCCACAGAATCACTTGGGGGCTTGGTCGAACCCGAACCATGACCATGCCATTTGGTCGGCATAAATGCCACGGTTTCATTTGGGGACCTGGCTGACTAGAACCATAGTTACACCTAGCGGGAGCTTGGTCGTGTTTGGCCATGGTAACACAATTTGATCATTGCTTTTGCTTCACACTTTTCTTTGAAGGGGTTTTTTGCTTTTATTGCGTTTTTTAAACCGACAAAGTTTTTTAACCAATCAATTGACGGAACACAGTTCACGTTAATCCGGAGACTATTTGCCCGGTTTGATCCTTGTTGTTAACATCCTCTTATGGAGTAACACGGTGTTTATCACAACCCAGCACGGTTTTATTATAAACCGGCACAATATGGAAGGAGTTATCAGTACTCAAGATTTGGGTTATCACCCTTACTTCAAAAAGTTGGTAAAACCAACGATGTGATTCAATGTCACAGGTATGATATATTTCATATTTGATTATTCTTAAATGCAGCCTTGGTTATAAACCCGGGTTATATGTTGGGTATTATGACCCGTCCGACGGTAAACCGCCAGGACACTTTAAACTTGTTGTATGCAGAAACATGTTTGTTAAACCGGCCTGGCTTTGGACAACAAGTCGCCAGTATATATTTGGATTGCGCCATTGGAATCATGCGCTTATAAATCATTGGGTTATATTATTCAAATAGCCAAACTTGGCTGAAATTTCATTATGATGTTGAATGAATAAGGTTTTCATACCGGATTATATTATACGCATTGGGATATGATTTATTCTACAATGGAAGGAATAGTCCCGAGTCGCTGCAGGCTTACAACCTGGCACTTGGGGGCTACATTATTCAAATTGAGATTACATGCAAGTCTCATGTTGCTGCAAGCATGCACCATGACACTTGGGGGCTACCAATTGCTCTTGTCAACAATTCAAGCGTCATATATATACAGGAGCTGTTATCTCCTCCAACAGTGTGGGTTTGCAAAACTCCACTTCAAGGTTGGCCAAGCCAACTTCACACTCAACGATGGCAGAAAGTGTTTTGGAAAGTTCATTACCACAGGAAGAACAAGTTATGCATGAAGGCATATCAACATCAAAGGTATCAGCTAGCCTATTACAAGGCAACATGGTGCCCATAATAATATAATTGTTTTTCACAAAGGAGAGGCAGTTTTAAAACCGGCTTCCGGTTCAAGCTTGGCCACCAGCCTGGCCTGATGGTTGTGGGTGATCCTGCGCCGCTTCAGCTTCCGTTTCTCTACCCAGTGGCTGGAAATCCACAGTTGTCCAGTCGATTCCCATTAATGCTTGAAAAACAGCTTCATCATGGATCAGCAATGACGGGTCAATATCGGGAGCGTAAGTATGCTTACGGATTGGAGGGATCAGATTTTCCGATTCATGGATTGGTGCAGCTATTCGGTTGTTCTGACTATCATATTGTGCTTGATAATGAGACAAGTCTGCTTCCTCAGCCAACTGACAGGCTAGTGGACGTACCTCCCGGTTTATTGCTCGCAAATCCGCTTCACCAAATTCTGACCCATCTTCCTTCAAGCTGGGATAGCCCTGAGCCGCTTCAATAGGATCAAAATCCGGCACCCAGGCTTTTGCCCGGATTAAGGCATTGATTGCACCGGTTCGAGCAGCAGATTTCTTCAGCTCTTCAACCCGGGCAGGAAGCACTGACAGTTTCATCAGAGTATCTTGAATCAAAGTGGGCGCCGGTTTGTTATGAGACGCGGTACAGATGATCCGCTGGGCACCAGTATACAATTGTTCAACCAATGTATAGGCGACTTTCAATTTCTTCCGCACATCTGACCCCAAGTGACCAATGCGTGTCCCTGAAATACCATAAAGGGTTAATAAACCGGCGACTCTGTAAGAAGGCAGAGCCAATTCAGAAGGCAAGCTGGCTTACCAAAGATAGCGGTGGTCATGGCATGAACGTGCCGCTTTATGCTGGTCAGTTCATCCGTCACTGGTTTTAGTGCAGCCTCGGCATCCTCTGCTCGTTTGATCAAAGCGGACTTTTCAGTGGCCCAATCCGCCCGTTTCTTCTTTAAGTTCTCCTTAAGTTGTTCCATGGCGCTTAAAGCACCGGCCAATTCCTCTTTTGCTTTGGAGGTTTCAGCCTATTGGGTTTTCAGGTTTTCTTGAAGATCGATGACTTGGTTTTCTTTCGTCTTCAGCTCCGCCCGCATGCATACAGATATATGTTTCAACAAATCGGTAGAAGGATTCAAGTACCAACCACATAACAAGTTATGCGCTTAGCACTTGGGGGCTAATTCATATTCGATCTTCACCTTTCAATTGTTTACAAAGTCCCAAGATCAATACAAGCATTCAACTTGGCACTTGGGGGCTAATGGCTATTTGATCATATATATTCTGATGCGGCAGTTTCAATTACTTAAAGTACCGGTTTAACTACACTAAGTTGAACCGGCCCTTGGGGGCTACATCAGCAAATTTCAAAGCATCAAGATTTATATTATTAAGTCCCGATTTGAAAGAATATTTCAAACCGGCCCTTGGGGGCTAGGAGAGTCAGCAAGAATGGAAGCATACAAGCAGAAAGGAGCATATGGAAGTTACCTCATATTTATCTTTCAACATATTAACCAGACCGGCTTCGTAGTCACGGCTGGTATACAGCCGGTTCAGATAGCCGGAATGGATATCTTGGGCGTTCAGAGCAGCGTAAGTCGTCAGATCAGCGTTCCACTTGCCTTTGCCAAAAGCAGCAAATTCTTCCTTGGCAAAATGTTTGGATAAAGCGACAGGATTGCTTGGCTCAGTATGTCCAGTGCCAGTAATGACAACCTCATCATCCTTGGTACCGCCGGTTTGCACTGGAGCTGTTGGCTTGTCAGTAGGTTTTGCTGGACCAGTGGAGCTTTCAATCCGGATGGAACCTGTGGGCTGATGGATAGGACCTGAGGTATCAGTAGGTCTCTCTTCAGCAATAAGATCATCATCTGGCTGCGGTGGATCGTTGGGAATATCCTCAGGAATAGCCGCTTCAGCATTGGGTGTCTTGTCTCCTTCAAGAACGACATCTTCTTCGGCCGCTTTGTCCAGGCGGGCTTTCTTGCTTGGCCTAGGTTTGGCCCTGAGAAGAATAATAAAATCAAATACAACATATGTTCTAAGGCGATGTACTGCAAACATCACAATAAGTATAGCTTACCCAAGCACCGTTTTAAGCGATGGGAGCTGAGTAGCCGAGGACTCGCCAGAAGATGAGTGGGAAGTAACCTGGTAATTGGAGTCAGACGGATTAAGAGGTTGACGAAAGCAGCCCGCTTTAGGACAAGCACTGACAAGCAAATTAGAGACCTCTGAATGGCGTTTCCGAACCGGACTATTCGGTAAACCGGCGGAGGTAACTACCTGGCCGCTTTGCCGGGTGGTGCGACGAGCTTCGTGTTGTTGGGTCTTCATAAGAAGTTTAGGATCCAAATAAGCAAGAGGATGAGAAAATTTAACTTTCCGGTTTGCCTGATGGATTTTTTGTGAAGGCAAAGTTTCTGAATCGGAAGAGAGAATAATTACCTCTGCAACATCCACGTGGCTGGCTTCGGCATCATCCTGACAAATATCATCATCAATAAGATGCATGAAAAATAAACCAAGTGAGTCAAGCTCTACCTCAAAGTCCGGATTATCCACCTCATCATCAGGGGCCGGATTAGAAGATGCAGTGGTTCTTTTCCTGTGGGCAGTCTTCTTCACAGGTTTAGTCTTTTGCCGGGTTGCTCTTTCCGGTTTGTCTGGTTTTTCTGGTTTCTCCTGCGGCAGTTTTTTGCTCCAAAACGGATCATCGCCCTGATTATGCAGACACTGATATTAAAAACAATGACCAGACATATCAATAACAGATTCAGCACAGAGAAAAATCAAAGTCTTACAGCTAGCGGTTTGTTGGTGGCACAGAAGGGAAGCAGGCCGGTTCTAGCGCAGACGTGTTCCGGTTCATTCAGTATCTTATGCACAGCCTCTATGATTTCTTCACCGGAGAGCTGGAGTTTTGAATGTCGCAGTGGGTCATCAACACTGTCAGTATACTCGCACATCAAACCGGAGCGCTGACTAAGGGGCAGTATGCTCCATGATATCCAACAGCGAGCGAGATCAACCCCTGTTAAACCGTTGGTCATAAAGGCTCTGAGCTTTGACAGCTGGGGAGCATATTTGCTTCTCTCCTGGGCAGTCAATCTTTAAGGAAAAGGGTGTGTATTGCTGAGCCGCTCCGGACGAAAGCCAAGCAAGGGATTCTCACCAGCAGGGGAGGTGTTTTTGCAGTAGAACCATGTCTGATTCCACTCCTTGGGGTGACTATGCAGCTTGGCGTGAGGGTATGTGACCTCTTTCCTTTTCTGAATCGCCATGCCACCCAACTCCGTATTAGAGCCATCAGTAAACTCAGTACGACGGTTTAGATGGAAAAGATCTCTGAACAATTCCACTGTGGGCTCCTCTTGAAAGAACACCTCACAGAGCACTTGGAAGTGGCACATATTTGTAACAGAGTTGGGGCCAGTGTCTTGCGGATGGAGTTGGAAATCGGCTAAAACATCCCGGTAAAATTTAGAACCGGGCGGCTTAAAGCCCCGGGCTAAGTGATCTACGAAAACAACAACCTCTCCTTCTCGAGGTGTGGGAGGGCATTCTTTGCTAGGAGCCCTCCAATGGATGGTATCTTTGCTGCCTAAAGCACCAATCAGGACTAAATCGTCCAGTTGATCCTCTGTGACGCGAGAAGGAACCCAATTGCACTCATATACTTGCTTGGCCATGATGGAATCTACAAGGTAGAAGATCCCGGTTCAAAAATGCATTTGATCAAGGTATGTTGGTATGGGCACTTTTAAACCGGAGACAGAACTATCTGAACCGGAGTTTCATGAAGCAACCAACATCTGGCGGTTCAACAAGGGGACTAATGGCATATACCGGTTTGGAAAATTTTCTATAAGGTTAAACCGCCTGATCTAAGCATCGAAAAGCTGAGATTGCGGATGGACAAGTACGCACAAACAGGTTTCACAAGATTTCTTTACAGCATTGGATCTGAAGCAAGTTCAGAGAAGAGATAAATACTTAGAGGTTCAAACGACAAGTACCGAATCAATGGGCAGAGATACAGGTAGATCTATGGTCTTGAGGCATGTAAGTGAAGGCGGATGCTAAAAACAACCGCTACACAGAGCAAAGGTTCACAGGTTCATCTAAGATCTATCATATGAGCACGAAGCAGACGATGAACACCGAAGAACTTGGAAACCCTAGAACGGATATACGAAGGAAAAGGTGAAGAACTCACCGGAGCCGAGGAAGAAGCAGAGGGTCGCCGCGATGCTCTGGTACAATCGGGGTGATGCAGCAGCCAAGGTTGGAGCAGAGGTCGTCGACGGCGGCGGAGCTCCGAAGCTGGACGACGCGGGGAAGACGAAGCAGAAGGGCACGAAGGGGAAAAAGAAATGACCCTTCGGTCCTATTTATAAGGCAAGGGACATGTGTCAGGCGCGAAAATCAAGGGGCCGTGGGTTTGGAAACGGAGCTATCGCCTCGATTGTCGCAGACCTATTAAACAAAAAAGGTATCATGGATAAGTTTCTTTATAACAGGTGACGTCACGCCGGTTTACAACGACCAGAGAAGATGACATCACGGCGGTTCAACAAACTACAAGAAGATGTTGAAGATGAAGATTTTTGCTAAGGATTGACATGAACCTGTTCAAATAAATCTGGGGCCTAATGTTGGGGATATTACTACTGGGCGTAAACCGGCCTATATGGGCCGGGTTAACTTCATCAGTAGTGAAGTATGTTAAAGCCCAAGAAGGCAGATGTGGGCTCAAGGCCCATAGTCGGTTCAAGGCCTGTAGTCGTAATCCGGCGTTGGTATGTAACTTGTATTGTAAGTTAGGAATAAGTAGAGACCAAACCGGACACATCTATGAGCCGGTATTGGGACTCTATAAACCGACGGGCATCACCCATGTATATAAGGGGACGGCCCGGCGGCGGTTCAAGGACAACAGACAACAACTCGAGACATAGGCGAAGCTTGTTTGCTCCCTAGTCATCGAAACCCCATCAATTCCATCACAACTAGACGTAGGCTTTTACCTTCATCGAAGGGGCCAAACTAGTATAAACTCTCTTTGCGTCCTTGTGTCCGCTTTAACCCCTTCAAGCTAACCCGTCGCGATGGCTCCACGACTAAGTCCTTTCTCTAGGACATCTGCCGTGACAAAACCATGACAGTATCAGAGCCTGACTGCCTGTAGGATTACCAAGCCAAACTGGTCGAAGTCGAGTCTAGAAATGCTTTAGTTATGTAAGGGAATTGATTGTGGAAGGGAATGTAAGGCTCTTTTTACTCCTTATACCTTATGCCTTCTGATCTGAGTCACCCTCTTCTCTTCTACGGGGATTAAGAACTAGGCTTCTCATCTTTCTATCAGGATCACGTGTTACTAATCCGTAGATTCATAGGATTGTTGGTCTCAAGCCTCAGTTCAGTTTCCACTACTCCATTGTGTTGTTAAATGGCCTCAGAACCCTGCTATGATGTTGTTGAGTGGTTATGCCACCATTTTGCAGGATGTCTCAAATCTTTTTAAGTATTTACAGCCATTATGCTGTCCGAGTCATCCCAGGTTTCTAAATAGTCTGATGCATTTGCAAATCCCTTCTTTCTGTTCCCGATGTTCCTTGGGCCAGTTCAACCACACTAATCGATGATTTGAGGTACTCTATTGCCTCGACATATATGTTGGAGCTATTATTATGACCCTAGGTGTCTTTGGGAGTCACCTAGTAATCTAGCAATGCTTTGTATTCCCAGTGTGATGATTCTGGCCATTAATCCCGAAGCATCCCGTGATGCCATTAGTTAGTAGGCATTCTATTCCTGGGTTTTTGAACCCGAGATTCACCCTACTTACTTCATGTTGATAGTGTTTGCTCGTTCCTTTAGGTTATTAGTAACCTTTGCATTAGTCCTCGAGGTCCGTGGTATTTCCTTCTTCCAAATACTATGAACCACTTATGGCAGAAGTTTGTTGGATCAAAAGATCACAATCAGAGTACTTTTGAGGAGTTCTCCATTCATAATTGTGATTCTGCCAGTTCTACCTTTCTGCGTGGGTTATCTGGAAGAAACCTATTGAACTTGGTTCGACATATTAATCTATGCATCTAAAACTTAGAAAGATAGATGTCCCCTTGAGTTGTCCCTTTTCATTTGTATTCCGACCATCGTCTATCAATTGATAGTCATGAGTAATTGTGCATCCGTGTTACCGATGCTTATTATTTTTGTGGTCCGTCAAGCCATTCTATTTCGGAATGACTAGGAGAAACAAACTCTAGTACCTCATCCATATCCAGGGTTGGGTCAAAATAGTTGTGTATCACTTGATTCTGTTCTACCCTGAAGTATTACCGTCTTATGTCAAGAATGTCATGGGAATTGCACACCATCTTATGAATTCTTGATACAGTGATATTTCTCGCCATCGTTCTTCATTCCTTGGTCTCTATGTTGTTGCAACCGGAATGCCGACAAGTGAACTATGATGTGTGAATTCAATACTCCTGGCAACCCGGTTGCTTGGCAGTTAAAGGACAATAATTTCATTCTTAGCGTGTTGGTTATTGAATCATCGTTCTAAGATAGACTGTGCTACCTAGTCCTTGTTTCTGGTGCACTCTTCCATTGATGAGTTAGGATTTTGTCAAATCCTCTCTCATTTGATCATATTGTCTTGCCCTAAAAAGCAAGATTGTTCTCGATCTTATTAACATATCGGTGGTTCGTGATTTTTCGAATATCTTCTCGGAAGTATCACCAGGTTGTCACCTGACCGCTATGTTGAGCTCGTGATCAAGTTGGTGTCTTGTAGCCACCCCTTTCTCCAAGAATCTATGTCAGATACCCTGAGCTAGTTGGTTAAGCTAAACAACAACTTGGAGAGCTGGAAGATAAAAGCTTGTCCGACTTAGTTCATTTTAAGGGATATCTTGTATGTGTCTTGTAGAAAGATGATTTCTTCATCGATTGGTTCTCATGATCAGTTGTTGAACCTATCGTCTTGTCCAAACCATGATTTGAGTGTGGGCCATCGTCAAATCAAGTTAGAACCAACGATATTCGTAATGTTGTCTTACTTGTGGTTGATTCCTCGAGCATACACCATTACATTTTTTGGTCTGACCAATGCTATCATCTTGTTTACATAATCATGTAACCCCATATTATGGAAATATTGATAAATTGTTGTTGAGCCCATCAACAACATCCTTATCTTTTCCATGATTCATATTGAACATTTAAGTTAGTATTGGAAGCTTTTGTAAGCATTTCTTCATGCTAGCTCATGGAGCATATGTTTGGATGGAAGAAGTGACTTCCTCTAATTCACGTGTATTGATGCAAGTTGCCGCCGTGAATTTGAGCAAGTCAATGTTGCTTCCTTTGGAATCATCCCAAATTAGTCATGCATACGTGCAAAGTATTATGTCGTGTGGAGACTTGCAACCTTCATTCTATATGTATCCCTAGCACACCAAGCCACTGATTGATTTGCTCAAGGAGAAGAAGTTCCTTCTTAAGAATCATGACTTATGCTAGGACTTCATTATCCTCGATGATGGTTCCCAACCTGTGTCGGTGTACAAAAATAGGGGCGCATCTTTGTACCCCTTTTCCTGTGCACGGGCAGTCAGAGCCGCACCACGGCCACACCAAGCAGAACGAGGGAGGTGAGCCATGGTAAGATCGAAGCCCAAGGCAATCAAAGCAACACCATGGCCAAGACCACAAAGAGCAGAGGGACGAAGCAAGTTCCCCCGGCAAGACCCTTGCCGGGTGGCCTTAGCAGCCCCGGCAAGACTCTTGCCGGGACAGCTCGCCCCGCACCAATAGAGCGAGCCACCCTTTAGCCCACGGCCCCCAATGCCATCATCAGCGTGGGGCCAGGACTCGGGAAGGCACCCCTATGGTGGCATATAGATATTTGTGAAGACATATTCAAGATCAGATCAGAAGACGATGATTCTCGGCAAGATCCTTGCCAAGGAAGGCCACCAGACCCCCAGCAAGATCCTTGCCGGGGACGACAACACGCCACGGCAAGACCCTTGCCAGGCCACCCGGCAAGGCCCTCGCCAAAGACGTCGGCAAGGCCACCACCAAGCCCACGTCAACGAAGCTTCCACCGCCGTTCACATGCAGCTGCCAGCCCAACCAGCTGGGCGGGCACCTGCGTGGCAACATGCAGCTCCTAGGCCAACTCATCAAGCGCCTGCGTGGCGGCATGCAGATCTTCGTGAAGGCTCCACAACCGCGCCAACTCAGCTGCCTGCCTGCCTACATGGCACCGCACGCATCCCTGGCCGAGGCGCGTGTCGAAGCGAGGAGGAGTGGCGACGGACGGGACGGGCCTCGCCCCGTCCCAGATAAAGTAAGAGGATACCTAAGCGATGCATTAAATGCACCTTGTCCTATAATACGAGGGATAACCTCGTGCCACTGTAGACCTTTGCACCTCCTGTGTGCCACTGTGGCAACCCCTTTTCCTATAAAAGGAGGGCCGAGGCGTCGAGGAGAGGGATTCGGCTCTTTCGAACCACACGCTGACCACAGCTAGTTTGAGAGCTCAAGAACTCTCAGAAATACACCCACCAAAGCAGGACTAGGGTTTTATGCATCCTCGTGGCCCGAACCTGGGTAAACGATCCTTGTGCTGTCTACTAGCCCTACTCTCCTTGCAACCCTGCGCCCCGACAACCGTAGTAGGGATTCTTGTGATCCCATAGGTGTCATTCCACACCGACATCCTTGGTGCGCCAGGTAGGGGGTGCAATTGTGAGAATCTGGTCTAGTAGTTAGCCTAGCAGTTCTTCGTCGCCATGGCCCCTAAGAAGAAGACGGCCACGGCGGTCAATTCGTTGGGAGCCGAACGACCCGTGCCGGTGCGGACGAGCAGCGGACCGGTCGCAGACAGGACTCGGGCCATGGCCCGCGAGCACCAGCATCGCCCAGGCAGTCGGAGCCTGGTGAGCGGTGTCGTTCGCGCGCCAAATGACCGGCTACACGTCGCCGGATCCAAGGACGGACCTGGGCCCCCCGAAGGCGGCGCGGGGCCCTCCAGGGGCATCGTTGTGCCAACTCCGGGCGGCGCGGCGACCTCCAGGACACCTACACCGGCGACCACCGCGCGTTCTTCCCATGGTGCGCGCGCCGAGCAGCGTCACCATGATGGTGACCCTGGGCACCGCCGTGGGAAGAGCCCTGTGCGTCATCGGCAAGATGAGGGGGTTCAGCATGCTCGCCGAAGCATTGGCAAAAATGGCGCGCAGCCGCTGGGTCGTGACAGAGCTCCTTCTAACGTAGTTAGAAGTCGAAGCGCGCCGCGATCCACACAGCTGTCGCCGCCGCCCATGCCAGCGGAAGCTTCGGCACGCGCACAGCTGCTGCTCGACTTCCCTCCTGCTGCGGAGAAGCTCGACGAGTGGAGGGCCACCATCCGGAGCCTCGTCGCCGTTGCAAACAAAGACGATCCACGGCCAGCGGGGCCCTCGGGCCAGCGCTCCACCGAGCCACTACATGCTGGCGCTGGGAGGACCGGGGGAGCTACGGCCACGGTGCACTCTCCTCCTCCTCGCCGACCGCCGCGGGCGTCGGCCCGTCGTGACGACGCTTGTGACAACATCTCCATAGCGTCGTCCGACCCGCGGACCCTCTGCGACCAGTGCCAGGTCCTTCGGGAGTGAGCTCACGAAGATGCTTGAACTACCGTCAAGCGCCGACGCGAAACGCGCCGCCAGTCAGACAGGCGGGCGGGACCCGCTATGGACCACCCGGCACCGAGGGGCCCCGGCGGCCTACCTTACGAGTGTGGCTGCCCGGCTTTTACCCGTGAGCTGAGGCAGTTCCAGTGGCCGTCCCACCGCACATTCAAGCCCGACGTCGGCGAGAAGTACACCGGCAAGACCCATCCGTCCGAGTTCCTCAGCATCTACACCATCGCGATGCAGGCCGCTGGGGCTCGCGACGACAAGGTGCTTGCCAACTATTTCCCGCTGGCGCTCAAACCCAATGTGCTGTCTTTGTTGATGCACTTGCTGGCGGATTCCATTTCTTCCTGGTCAGATCTGTGCCACGAGTTCGTTGGCGCCTTCACAGGAGGCCACCAAGCTCATGGCCAGGCCAGTGATCTGCATATCATTCCCCAGAAGGAAGGGGAGACCCTGCGCAAGTACATCCAGAGATTCAGCCGGGTGCAGTACAACATCCCCGACGTTCATCCCGCCGCTGTGATTAGCGCGTTCCACCAGAACATACGCAATCGCAAGATGCGCGAGGAGCTGCGATGACCAAGGTTAAAGATGTGGCCACCCCGATAGGTGCGCCCGGGCTGAAGAGGGAAGGAAGTACCCCGGCGAAGACGCCGGCACGGAAACTGACTCTACGGATGAAGACGCCGCCACCCCAATGAAGATGAGCTGGCGTCGCAGTAGGAAACGTAAAGGCAAGGCTGTGCTTGCTGTTGAGGGATCTAACGATACCGGTGCCGGCAAGAAGGTCAATGCAGACGCCCTGGCAAGGAGATTGCCGGGTGCGCCGCCTGCCAGGCTCTGGCGGCTACCGACAAGCCAGGAAGCTTCGGGAAGCAATACTGCAAGATCCACCGCACCAAGGGCCACGACCTCCAGAACTGCTGACAAGTCGAGCTGCTTCCTGAGAAGCAAAAGGCTGAGTACAAAAGGCAGGACAAGGAGAAGGACCAGGACGGTGCCAAGGGATCCGGCAAGAAGCGTGGTGGCCAAGGAGGCCGCCCCGGCAAGGGCAACCAGCAAGAGAGGCCCGCCCAGGGCCGTGACAAGAAACAAGAAGACGACGGTCATGACGAGTCTGGTGAGCAAGGGTTCCAGAAGGCTACGGAGGCCATGTGCATCGATGCCAGCGCCTCGCTGCATACCTCTCACCGCCGGCTCAAACAGTGGGCACGTGAGATTACAGCAGCAGAGCCATCGTTCGACGCTTAGAAGCCGCTGAAGTGGTCTAGCACGCCCCTCATCTTTGATGCTGAGGACCACCCTGACCGCACTACCACGGACGGGTGTTTGCCATTGTTGGTCTCGCCAACAATATGCAACCTCAGGGTGAACAAGATGTTGGTTGACGGCGGGGCTGTCCTGAACCTAATCTCGCCTGGTCGTGATCAAAAGTTTGCAAATCCCTGATGGAGACCTCAAGGAAACGGGCACATTTCAAGGGGTCAATCCGGGGAGGAGCCAGTCGAAGGGAAAGGTCACACTGCCCGTGACATTTGGAGGAGAGTTGAACTACAGGACGGAGAGGATCGTCTTCGATGTGGCCGAGATCCCCTTGCCCTACAACGGGATCCTCGGCCGCCCGGCATTGGCCAAGTTCATGGAGGCGTCACACTATGCCTACAACATGCTGAAGATGCCCGGGCCATTGACCATCATCTCCATCCCCTCCGACAAGAAGGACGCGCTGATCTGCGCCGACCAACTCTACCGGGAAGCAGTTGCAGCAGCTGTCGTCAAGGCACCTGCTCCTGCCGCTGATGGCCCGGGTGGGAAAAGGGAGCCCGGAAAGACCTCTCGCACCCACTCCGGCAAGCGCACCTCCTCGGAGTGTTGTGCTACCGTTGAGGACGTGCCAGAGAGCTCTACCGACAAGAGCAAGAGATCCAGAGCCGAGCCGCCGCAGACCAAGAAGGTGCCCATCAGGGAGGATGGCACGGGAGGGGCCTTCATCATAGGCTCCACCCTCGACAGCAAATAGGAAGGCGCGCTCGTCACCTTCCTGTGGGAAAATGTCGACGTGTTTGCATGGCAAGCGTCCAACATCCCCGGTGTTCCCAGGGAGGTGATTGAGCACCACCTAGCTGTCTGCCCCCACGCGCGGCCCGTCAAGCAGAAGGTCAGAAAGCAGGCTTTGGAAAGGCAGGAGTTCATCACAGAGGAGATCAGGAAGTTGGAAGTGGTAGGTTTGGTGAGAGGGGTGCTCCACCCGACGTGGTTGGCCAATCCAGTAGTGGTGTGCAAGGCGAATGGGAAGTGGAGGATGTGTATTGATTACATAGATATAAACAAGGCTTGCCCTAAGGACCCCTTCCCATTGCCGCGCATCGACCAGATTGTTGACTCCACGGCCGGGTGTGATCTGTTATCATTCCTGGACGCCTACTTAGGCTACCACCAAATCTTCATGACAAGAGAGGACGAAGAGAAGACGACATTCATCACCCCATGTGGTACGTATTGCTTTTTACGAATGCCTTTCGGGTTGAAGAGTGCCGGATCAACGTTTGCAAGAGAAGTCCAGATTGGATTTGAACCTTAGCTCCATAGAAATATGGAGGCCTACATGGATGACATAGTGATCAAAACCCAGGACGGGCCTACTCTTGTGCAAGATCTGGAAGAGACATTTGCTAACCTGCACAAGATCAACCTCAAGCTGAAGCCTGAGAAGTGCGTCTTTGGCGTTTCGTCCGGCAAGCTTCTCGGTCTTTGTGTCGCAGCGTGGGATCGAGGCAAACCCAGACAAGATCAAGGCTATTGAGCAGATCGACGCACACAAGCGGATCAAGGATGTGCGTCGGCTCACCGGCTGCGTTGCCGCCCTGAGCCGGTTCATCTCCATGTCCGCCGAGCGCGCCCTTCCCTTCTTCAAAATCTTGAAGAAGGCAGGCCCAATAGAGTGGACACCAGAAGCCGAGGCAGCACTACAGGATCTGAAGAAATACCTTTCCTCCATGCCGATACTGGTTGCACCTAAACCATAAGAGCCGTTGCTGCTGTATCTGGCGATGATGAATCAAGTGGTCAACGCCGCACTGGTGGCACATAGGGAGGTCGACGAGGAGGCAGAAATGGCGGCATAACCAGCGGATGGCAAGCCAAAGATTCCCCCGGCACGGCCTAGTGCCAACAAGGCGCGGCCCCCGGCAGAGTCTGGTGCCACCAAGGCAATGCCCCGCAGTCGAGTGAAGTGGTGCCATAGAAGAAGATGATGCAGCACCCGGTTTACTTTGTCAGCTCCCTCTTGCAGGGGGCTAGGTCGAGGTATTCCGGCGTGCAAAAATTGCTCTTCGGCCTCCTTATGGCCTCAAGGAAGCTGCGTCACTACTTCCAGGCCCATGAGATCACTGTCGTCACCCGCCTCCTGTTGCAACGGATACTGCACAACCCGGACGCAACTGGAAGGATTGTGGAATGGGCCTTGGAGCTGTCAAGTATCGGTTTGCAGTTTGAAAGTACCTCAACAATTCAGAGAAGAGTCTTGGCGGAATTCATCGCAGAATGGACCTCGACGCCCGACGAAGA
Organism: Triticum urartu; assembly: GCF_056163025.1. Classification (NCBI taxonomy): domain Eukaryota; kingdom Viridiplantae; phylum Streptophyta; class Magnoliopsida; order Poales; family Poaceae; genus Triticum; species Triticum urartu. The sequence goes on along the minus strand of NC_141874.1, from coordinate 172,414,358 downwards.
AGTCCAGGAGACCACTCTTCCCGGCAAGGAAGCAGACCGCGACTGGATCATGTACTTTGATGGCGCCTTCTTGCTGCAAGGCGCCGGTGTCGATGTGCTACTCATCGCACCCACCGGAGAACACCTCGAGTATGTGATCCAGATGCACTTCCCCAGGGAGATGTCCACCAACAACACTGCCGAGTACGAGGTATTGCTTGCCAGTCTCAAGATCGCGGAAGACCTCAGGGTTAAGAAGCTCATCGTCAGGGGCGACTTGCAGCTCATTGTCAGGCAGGTCAACAAGGATTATCAGAGCCCATAGATGAGGTGAGGAAGCTGGAGGAACACTTTGACGGTATCCAGGCGGAGCACGTCCCCCGAGCGGAGAACGACATCGCCGATTAACTGTCAAAGCGTGCCGCATTCAAGCTACCTATGGAACCAGGTACCTTTTTGCTCCAGTTAACTCAACCATCTGTCGAACCATCAGCGGGGCAGAACAAGCGAAGGAAATCAGGTCCCGGCAAGTACTTTCCTACCGAGCCCCCTGGGGCCACCGGCAAGGGTGCTGCCGCGGACGCTGAGCCTGCCCAAGAGCGACTAGCTCTGACAGGGCGTCAAGCCCTGGCCGTAGAGACAGCCGCTCTCATGGCAGAAGAAATGCCTTTGGTCCTTGCCGTCGAGCCCCAGGCTCCGGCATGGGGCAGCATACCATCCACTTCCTCCAAACAGGGGAGCTTCTTGAGGAGCAGGAAGAAGCAGAGAAAGTAGCCCGTCGGTCCGCCCTGTACCAGTTTGTCGATGACGTCCTATACCGGAGGAGGCCAAACGGTGTGAAACTCAAGTGCATCCCCCGGGAGGAAGGACTGGGGTTGTTGGCGGAGATACATGGAGGCATATGTGGCTCCCACATAGGGTCAAGGGCCCTTGCCGGGAAGGCATTCCGGCAAGGTTTCTTCTAGCGCACCGCCCTCCAGGATGCGATGACACTAGTAACCAAGTGTGAAGCATGCCAGTTCCATTCAAAGAAGCTTCATCAGCCGGCTCAAGCCCTTCAAACAATCCCTCTCTCCTGGCCATTCTTGGTCTAGGGGCTCGATATACTGGGCCCTTTCCCCCGCGCTGTCGAGGGCTTTGAGTACTTGTACATTGCAATCAACAAGTTCACAAAGTGGCCTGAAGTGGAAGGAGTGAGGAAGGTGACTGCTCAGTCAGCCGTCAAGTTCTTCAAAGGACTGGTCTGCCGTTTCGGTGTGCCAAACAGAGTCATCACCGACAACGGCACGCAGTTCACAAGCCACACCTTCATGCAGTACATCCAAAACCTCGGCAGCAAGGTCTGTTTTGCTTCCGTGGCACATCCATGGAGCAACGGCCAAGCGGAGAGGGCAAATGCTGAAGTGTTGCGAGGCCTGAGAACGAAGACCTTTGACAAGCTGCACAAGAGTGGAAGGCGCTGGATTGATGAGTTGCCGACGGTTCTTTGGTCGATCAGAACGACGCCAAATCGAGCCATCGGCCAAACACCTTTTGCCCTGTTGTACGGGGTAGAAGCAGTTCTCCCCATGGAACTCATATACGGGTCACCTCGAGTGCTCGCTTATGATGAGCTTGAGCAAGAGCTGTTGCACCAAGATGACGCGACGCTCCTTGAGGAAGATCGTCTTCGGGCGGTTGTGAGAGCGGCACGCTACTATCAAGCCTTGCGCCGCTATCATAGCCGCAAGGTTCATGCCCGAAGCCTTGAGGAAGGCGACCTTGTTCTTCGGCGTGTTTAGTCAGCCAAGAATTCCAACAAGTTGACGATAAAGTGGGAAGGCCCTTATCGGGTAATGCGAGCCACCAGGCCCAGCGCAGTCCGCCTGGAGACCGAAGATGTCGTCCCAGTGAGCAACTCCTGGAACATCGAGCATCTTCGCAAGTTTTACCCATAAGGCGCGGCTTGCCGGGCCTCCCGGCAAGCCACCTTTTGTACAAGCTTTGCCGACAAGGCATGTGACCCTTTGATATGTCTCCAACGTATCTACTTTTCCAAACACTTTTGCCCTTGTTTTGGACTCTAACTTGCATGATTTGAATGGAACTAACCCAGACTGACGCTGTTTTCAGCAGAATTACCATGGTGTTATTTATGTGCAGGAGCAAACATTCTCGGAATGACCTGAAACTTCACGGAGACACTTTTCATAAAATAAGAAAAATACCTGCCAAAGATGAAGGCCAGGGGGGCCACCACCTTGCCACAAGGGTGGGGGGCGCACCCCCCTACCTCGTGGGCCCCCTGTTGCCTCTTCGACTCCAACTCCACCTCCATATATTGCGTTTCGGGGAGAAAAATATCAGAGAGAAGAAATCATCGCGTTTTACGATACGGAGCCACCGCCAAGCCCTAAAACCTCTCGGGAGGGCTGATCCGGAGTCCATTCGGGGCTCCAGAGAGGGGAATCCTTCGCCATCGTCATCACCAACCATCCTCCATCACCAATTTCATGATGCTCACCGCCGTGCGTGAGTAATTCCATCGTAGGCTTGCTGGACGGTGATGGGTTGGATGGGATCTATCATGTAATCGAGTTAGTTTTGTTAGGGTTTGATCCCTAGTGTCCACTATGTTCTGAGATTGATGTTGCTATGACTTTGCTATGCTTAATGCTTGTCACTAGGGCCCGAGTGCCATGATTTCAGATCTGAACCTATTATGTTTTCATCAATATATGAGTGTTCTTGATCCTATCTTGCAAGTCTATAGTTACCTATTATGTGTTATGATCTGTTAACCCCGAAGTGACAATAATCGGGATACTTACCGGTGATGACCGTAGTTTGAGGAGTTCATGCATTCACTATGTGTTAATGCTTTGTTCCGGTTCTCTATTAAAAGGAGCCTTAATATCCCTTAGTTTCCGTAAGGACCCCGCTGCCACGGGAGGGTAGGACAAAAGATGTCATGCAAGTTCTTTTCCATAAGCACGTATGACTATGTTCGGAATACATGCCTACATTATATCAATGAACTGGAGCTAGTTCTGTGTCGCCCTAGGTTATGACTATTACATGATGAACCGCATCCGACGTAATTCTCCATCACCGATCCATTGCCTACGAGCTTTCCATATATTGTTCTTTGTTTATTTACTTTTCCGTTGCTATTGCTATCATCACTACAAAATACCAAAAACATTGGTTTTACTACTGTTACCTTTTGTTACCATTATCACCACTATCATATTACTTTGCTACTAAACACTTTGCTAAAGATATTAAGTTTCCAGGTGTGGTTGAATTGACAACTCATTTGCTAATACTTGAGAATATTCTTGGGCTCCCCTTGTGTTGAATCAATAAATTTGGGTTGAATACTCTACCCTCGAAAACTGTTGCGATCCCCTATACTTGTGGGTTATCAAGACTATTTTCTGGCCCCGTTGCCGGGGAGCATAGCTCTATTCTTTGAGTCACTTGGGATATATATCTGCTTATCATTATGAAGAACTTGAGAGATCCAAAAACCAAGATCTATCCCTGAACTACGAGGGGAGGTAAGGAACTGCCATCTAGCTCTGCACTTGATTCACCTTCTGTTTTGAGTAAGTTTGCGACACCTACACCTGCTTCTGCTATTCGTTCTGATATGTCGCATGTTATTGATGATGCCACTTCTGCTATGCATGATACTTATGATGAAACTACCTCTATGCCTGATACTACTATGCCACTTAGTGCTTTTCTTGATGAACAACTTGCTAGGGCTAGAGAAATTGAAAATATTGAATCTGATGATACTGATGAAAGTGATGATGAAGAACCACTTGCCATTCCTAAGGGTTATGTTTTTGATCAAGATGCTTCTTTAGCCATTTTAGCTTGCAGAAATAGAACTGAACTTAAAAAATTATTAGCTAAATGGAGTAAGCAATCTCTTAATGCTAGAACGAAACCTGACCCTGCTTTTGCTACTTCACCTATCTTTGTTACTAATAAGGATTATGAATTCTCTGTTGATCCTGATATAATTAATTTGGTTGAATCTGATTCTTTTCATGGTTATGAATCTGAAACTGTTGTGGCACATCTTACTAAATTAAATGATATAGCTACCTTGTTTACTAAAGACAGGAGAACTCGCTACTTTTATATCCTTCAAATATTTCCGTTCTCATTAAAGGGTGAAGCTAAGATATGGTTCAATTCTCTTGATCCTGGTTGTGTGCGTAGTCCCCAAGATACGATTCATTACTTCTCTACTAAATATTTCCTTGCTCATAAGAAACAAGCTGCTTTAAGGGATATATATAATTTTGTGCAAATTGAAGAAGAGAGTCTCCCACAAGCTTGGGGGAGGCTTCTCCAATTACTTAATGCTTTGCCTGATCATCCTCTTAAGAAAAATGAAATACTTGATATCTTTTATAATGGGCTAACCGATGCCTCCAGAGATTACCTGGATAGTTGTGCTGGTTCTGTTTTCAGGGAAAGAACACCGGATGAAGCTGAAATTCTATTGAATAATATGTTGACAAATGAAAATAATTGGACACCTACGAAGCCAATTCCTGAGCCTATTCCTAAACAAACTCCGAAGAAGAGGGGTATTCTATTTCTCAGTCCTGAAGATATGCAAGAGGCAAAGAAATCTGTGAAAGAAAAAGGTATTAAAACTGAAGATGTTAAGAATTTACCTCCTATTGAAGAAATACATGGTCTTAATTTACCGCCTATTGAAGAAACATATAATCTTAATCCTTTACCTATTGAAGAAAGTCATGGTCTTGATAACCCAACACAGGTAGTAAAGGTAAATTCTCTCTATAGATATGATAAAGCTATAATCCCATTTACTAAGTTTGCTAGCCCATACTTAGATGAGTTTGATAAATTTATGGCTAAGCAAGAAGATTTTATTGCTTATTTTGGTAGACAATTAAAATACAATTCAAATATGCTTGGACACTTGGGTGATTATATGGCTAATGTCAAAGGTGAACTTAAACTTATTAGTAAACATGCTTCTATGGTTACCACTCAAGTAGAACAAGTACTTAAAGCTCAAAATGATTTGCTCAATGAATTGAATAGTAAAGATAATGATAATGCTGTTAGAGTGGCTACTAGAACAGATAGAATGACTCAGGAACCCTTGTATCCTGAAGGCCACCCTAAGAGAATTGAGCAAGATTCTCCGAGAAATAATATAGATGTACCTAGTTCTTCTAAAAAGAAGAAAAAGAAAAATGATAGGACTTTGCATGCTTCTAGTGATCCTATTGTTGAAACACCTGAGAATCCAAATGATATTTCTATTTCTCATGCTGAAACACAACCTGGTAATGAACCTGAAACTAATAATAATGTCCATGATGATGCTCAACCTAGTAATGATAATGATATAGAAATTGAACCTGTTGTTGATCTTGATAACCCACAATCAAAGAATCAACGTTATGATAAGAAAGATTTTGTTGCTAGGAAACATGGTAAAGAAAGAGAACCTTGGGTTCAGAAACCCATGCCTTTTCCTCCCAAACCATCCAAGAAAAAGGATGATGAGGATTTTGAGCGCTTTGCTAAAATGATTAGACCTATCTTTCTGCGTATGCGATTAACTGCTATACCTGTCGGTATTTGTAAGGATGTGCCTGTTGTAGTTGCAAATGTTACTATTTTAACGGACTTTGTTATTCTTGATATTCCCGAGGACGTTAGTATGTCTATTATTCTTGGAAGACCCTTTTTGAATACTGCAGGGGCTGTTATTGATTTCACTAAAGGCAATGTCACTTTTCATGTTAATGGTAATGAGCATACGGTACACTTTCGGAGGAAACAACCTCAAGTTCATAGTATCATCTCTATTGGAAAACTTCCATCGATTATATTTGGAGGTTTTGAATTTCCTCTTCCTACTGTCAAGAAGAAATATGATATTCTTATTATTGGGGATGTGCATATCCCCGTTGAGGTAACATAGTGTTATTCGAAATTTCTCCGGTTCCATGTTATTCAGAATGAGTTCGTTAACAAGACTTGATCAACCTTGTTAGTGGATTCCTTTTGATAACCATGAGATGGATGAAACTAGAAGGCACAACCTTGTCTACCCCACTTTTACTTTTTGTTATTTATATTAAATAAAATAAAAATAAATATTTTTCTGTCTGTTATCTGATTATCCGTGCAATATAAAAATACCTCGAAAATAAAAGTTCTCCAAATGCCCTGAAATTTAAATATGATTTTTTCCAGAATATTTGAGGATTTATGGAACTGAGAACACACCAGGGGGGTCAACCACCTGCCCACGAGGGTGGAGGGCGCGCCCACCCCTCTAGAGCGCGCCCCCTGCCTCGTGGGCCCATGGTGGCCCTCCTCCACTTATCCTTTCACCCATACACTCCTTCTTCCTCCCCCAAACACGAATAACTAGCTCAAACCCGAGTCCAAGCTCATATTGCTGCCATTTTCGATCTCCTTGCTCAAAGCACCTCTCACAAAACTGCTTGGGGATATTGTTCCTTGGTATGTGACTCCCCCATTGGTCAAATTAGTTTTTGTTCTAGTGCTTTATTCATTGCAAATTTTTTCTGCTTAGGTGACCCTGTTCTTGAGCTTGCATGTCAAATTTATATGGTTCCAAGTAGCTTTGATGCATGATATAGGCCCTAGGCACTTGTAGGAGTAGTTACTATCAATATTATTGAGTTTGGTTTACTTTTATTTTGAAGTTACTAAAAATTTCAGAATTTTTCAGAGCAAGAAAAATGCTTAGGAAAATGTTCCAAGGTGGTTCTTCAAGGAAGCAAGGACCCAGGCTTGCAATGCGTGATGCTGACGAAGAGCCACCAAGAGACGCTCCAGTGCGTCCTTGTGAGTGGCCTTCTGAAAATTTTATGGATCGAGTGGGAATAAAAGAAGAATTCAACGCATATTTGCGTAACGCTGATCTCGTGAGCTTCGAGGAAGAGAAGTGCAGTCAGTATCATAATCTCACTAGTTCCTTTGTGAGGAGGTTTAAATTTTCAACTTCACGTAATTCTCCAACTGTCCTGTTTGATCTTTATGATAAATCTTATACCATGGACTTAGAGGATTTTACCACTGCTTGCAAACTTCCACAATGGGGTAGTATAAGGGATCCTCGCAAATCTAAATTTAGAGATTTTATTGCTAATATAACCGTGGGAGAATCTAGAGATATTACACAAGCTACCATAGGGAGCATTCACTTTCCTTCTATACATTATTTTGCTCTCTTCATAGGTAGATGCATAAATGGTAAAGATGAGGAATGTCACATGTGTGTCCCTGACCTCAGTATTCTTAGGAGTGCTGTGATAGGAGACAAATATTATAATTTGGGAGGCATTGTTGCACATAGGTTGAATCTTAATAGATTTAATGGAGATTTCTTTGGTGGAATTTATGCAACCCGCATAGCTAATTTTCTTGGTATAGATGTACGCGAAGATGATATTGAATTACCCCTGCCTATCTAGATTTTAATGCTATGGTTCACCACCAGTTTGTCGAGAGGAACGAATCACCTCTCCAGTATCGACTAATCTTTGACAGACGCCGTGCTGTCCGTATTACTCTCCTTGCTCCTGCTTTCTTTGATTATCAGGCAAGAGAACGATATACTATTACCAGAGAGGAGGCAGATTAGTACAAGAAGAGAGAGGAGGCCGCTCGTCACCACGCTGCAGCTCAGCAGGCGATAGCTGCTGCATCGCAGTACGACCCCAGCTACTATTATGGATATCCGCCAGGCCAGCCGTGGCCATAGACCAACTTAGGCCAAAATCCTAAGCTTGGGGGTGTATGTATTTCCCACCGACATTACATTTATGTTCACACACTCATTGCTAGATGTCGGTGCTCATACTTTTTCATTGTATCATCCATGCCAGTTTATTTTTCCTTTTTATGATTTCTCCTTGTGTGTTTAATAAACCTTAAGAAAAACCAAAAAATTAGTTGTAGCTTTTAATTAGTTTACTTACCATGCTTGTAGTTGTAATTAAAAAGAAAACCCAAAAAGATTTCCTGTTCTTCTTTTGCTTGTTGGGAGCTTTCCCGTGTAAATAGTTTTATTTCTTTTCTTTTCTTTGCGGGTCGATAGGAGAAGACCATAATTAAATTGTTGAAGTGGCTCTTATATGTATTATTGTTGATCTTACAAAAGAGCCCATATTGCCTTGTCTTCTCCTGTTTATTGAATGCCTACAGATTCCAGCTTAGTCCAATGCACGTGCACTATTATTATTATTCACATCGTTCGGTCGTGCAAGTGAAAGGCAATTATGATGTTATATGATGGACTGGCTGAGATGAGAAATGTTGGTATGAACTCGACCTCTTTTGTTTTTGTAAATATGATTAGTTCCTCGTTCCTGATTGAGCCTATTATGAATAAACATGTTTGCAATGACAATTAGAGATCATAGTTTCTTGTGCCATGCTTGATTAGCTATGAGTTATAATGGTTTACCTTGCGTGCCAACATGCTATTGAGATAGTTATGATGTGGTATGGTAGGGTGGTATCCTCCTCTGAATGATTTAAGTGACTTGACTTGGCGCATGTTCACGCATGTAGTTGAAACAAAATCAACATAGCCTTCATGATATTTTTGTTCATGGTGGATTATATCCTACTCATGCTTGCATTCGGTGTTGATTAATTTTAATGCATGTTCATGACTGTTGTCGTTCTCTAGCTGGTCGCTTCCCAGTCTTTTGCTAGCCTTCACCTGTACTAAGCGGGAATACTTCTTGTGCATCCAATCCCTTAAACCCCAAAGTTATTCCATATGAGTCCACTATACCTACCTATATACGGTATCAACCTGTCGTTCCAAGTAAATTTGTATGTGCCAAACTCTAAACCTTCAAATAAATATCATGTTTTGTATGCTCGAATAGCTCATGTACCAACTAGGGCTGTTTGTATCTTCCATGTTAGGCGGGTTTTTCTCAAGAGGAGTGGACTCCGCTCCTCACTCACGAGATAAATGGCCGGTCACCGAGATGCCCAGTCTCATGCTTTATGCAAACTAAATCAAAATAATTGCAAACAAAACTCCCCCTGGGACTCTTGTTAGTTGTAGGCACTCGTTGTTTCGAGCAAGCCATGGATTGATGCTTGTGGTGGTAGGGGGAGTATAAACTTTACCATTCTGTTTGGGAACCGCCTATAATGTGTGTAGCATGGAAGATATCGCCATCTCTTGGTTCTTATGTTGACAATGAAAGTATACCCCGCATAATATTATTCACCTCTGTTTCAAAACTGAGCTCTGTCACCTCTACAAATCCCTACTTCCCTCTGCGAAGGGCCTATCTATTTACTTTTATGCTGAGTCATCATCCTCTTATTAAAAAGCACCAGTTGGAGAGCACCGCTGTCATTTGCATTCGTTACTGTTAGTTTACATTGAGTATGACTTGACTGGATCTCTTTTACCATGAATTACAATGTCTAGTCAGCCCTTGGTCTTTAAAGGTGCTCTACATTTACGTTTTGCGGTCTCAGAAAGGGCTAGCGAGATACCATCCTGTTATATCATATTATGATTGTTTTGAGAAAGTGTTGTCATCCAAGTTTTATTATTATGGCTCGCTAGTTGATTATGCTATTGATATGAGTAAACTTGAGACCTATGCTCTATTGCAAATGTGGTTAGTTATAATCTTTGCTGAAAACTTGAATGCTGGCTTTACATATTTACCACAACAAGAGCAAACAGAGTTTGTAAAAGTTTTTCTTTATCACTTTCAGTTTGTCAACTAAATTGCTTGAGGACAAGCAAATGTTTAAGCTTGGGGGAGTTGATACGTCTCCAACGTATCTACTTTTCCAAACACTTTTTCCCTTGTTTTGGACTCTAACTTGCATGATTTGAATGGAACTAACCCGGACTGACGCTGTTTTCAGCAGAATTACCATGGTGTTATTTATGTGCAGGAGCAAACGTTCTCGGAATGACCTGAAACTTCACGGAGACACTTTTCATAAAATAAGAAAAAATACATACCAAAGATGAAGGCCAGGGGGGCCACCACCTTGCCATGAGGGTGGGGGGCGCGCCCCCTACCTCGTAGGCCCCCTGTTGCCTCTCCGACTCCAACTCCACCTCCATATATTGAGTTTCGGGGAGAGAAAATCAGAGAGAAGATATCATCGCGTTTTACTATACGGAGCCGCCGCCAAGCCCTAAAACCTCTTGGGAGGGCTGATCTGGAGTCCGTTCGGGGCTCCGGAGAGGGGAATCTGTCGCCATCGTCATCACCAACCATCCTCCATCACCAATTTCATGATGCTCACCGCCGTGCGTGAGTAATTCCATCGTAGGCTTGCTGGACGGTGATGGGTTGGATGGGATCTATCATGTAATCAAGTTAGTTTTGTTAGGGTTTGATCCCTAGTGTCCACTATGTTCTGAGATTGATGTTGCTATGACTTTGCTATGCTTAATGCTTGTCACTAGGGCCCGAGTGCCATGATTTCAGATCTGAACCTATTATGTTTTCATCAATATATGAGTGTTCTTGATCCTATCTTGCAAGTCTATAGTTACCTATTATGTGTTATGATCTGTTAACCCCGAAGTGACAATAATCGGGATACTTACCGGTGATGACCGTAGTTTGAGGAGTTCATGCATTCACTATGTGTTAATGCTTTGTTCCGATTCTCTATTAAAAGGAGGCCTTAATATCCCTTAGTTTCCGTAAGGACCCCGCTGCCACGGGAGGGTAGGACAAAAGATGTCATGCAAGTTCTTTTCCATAAGCACGTATGACTATGTTCGGAATACATGCCTACATTATATCAATGAACTGGAGCTAGTTCTGTGTCGCCCTAGGTTATGACTATTACATGATGAACCGCATCCGACGTAATTCTCCATCACCGATCCATTGCCTACGAGCTTTCCATATATTGTTCTTCGTTTATTTACTTTTCCATTGCTATTGCTATCATCACTACAAAATACCAAAAACATTGGTTTTACTACTGTTACCTTTTGTTACCATTATCACCACTATCATATTACTTTGCTACTAAACACTTTGCTAAAGATATTAAGTTTCCAGGTGTGGTTGAATTGACAACTCATCTGCTAATACTTGAGAATATTCTTGGGCTCCCCTTGTGTTGAATCAATAAATTTGGGTTGAATACTTTACCCTCGAAAACTGTTGCAATCCCCTATACTTGTGGGTTATCAAGACTATTTTCTGGCCCCGTTGCCGGGGAGCATAGCTCTATTCTTTGAGTCACTTGGGATATATATCTGCTTATCATTATGAAGAACTTGAGAGATCCAAAAACCAAGATCTATCCCTGAACTACGAGGGGAGGTAAGGAACTGCCATCTAGCTCTGCACTTGATTCACCTTCTGTTTTGAGTAAGCTTGCGACACCTACACCTGCTTCTGCTATTCGTTCTGATATGTCGCATGTTATTGATGATGCCACTTCTGCTATGCATGATACTTATGATGAAACTACCTCTATGCCTGATACTACTATGCCACTTAGTGCTTTTCTTGATGAACAACTTGCTAGGGCTAGAGAAATTGAAAATATTGAATCTGATGATACTGATGAAAGTGATGATGAAGAACCACTTGCCATTCCTAAGGGTTATGTTTTTGATCAAGATGCTTCTTTAGCCATTTTAGCTTGCAGAAATAGAACTGAACTTAAAAAATTATTAGCTAAATGGAGTAAGCAATCTCTTAATGCTAGAACGAAACCTGACCCTGCTTTTGCTACTTCACCTATCTTTGTTACTAATAAGGATTATGAATTCTCTGTTGATCCTGATATAATTAATTTGGTTGAATCTGATTCTTTTCATGGTTATGAATCTAAAACTGTTGTGGCACATCTTACTAAATTAAATGATATAGCTACCTTGTTTACTAAAGACAGGAGAACTCGCTACTTTTATATCCTTCAAATATTTCCGTTCTCATTAAAGGGTGAAGCTAAGATATGGTTCAATTCTCTTGATCCTGGTTGTGTGCGTAGTCCCCAAGATACGATTCATTACTTCTCTGCTAAATATTTCCTTGCTCATAAGAAACAAGCTGCTTTAAGGGATATATATAATTTTGTGCAAATTGAAGAAGAGAGTCTCCCACAAGCTTGGGGGAGGCTTCTCCAATTACTTAATGCTTTGCCTGATCATCCTCTTAAGAAAAATGAAATACTTGATATCTTTTATAATGGGCTAACCGATGCCTCCAGAGATTACCTGGATAGTTGCGCTGGTTCTGTTTTCAGGGAAAGAACACCGGATGAAGCTGAAATTCTATTGAATAATATGTTGACAAATGAAAATAATTGGACACCTACGAAGCCAATTCCCGAGCCTATTCCTAAACAAACTCCGAAGAAGAGGGGTATTCTATTTCTCAGTCCTGAAGATATGCAAGAGGCAAAGAAATCTGTGAAAGAAAAAGGTATTAAAACTGAAGATGTTAAGAATTTACCTCCTATTGAAGAAATACATGGTCTTAATTTACCGCCTATTGAAGAAACATATAATCTTAATCCTTTACCTATTGAAGAAATTCATGGTCTTGATAACCCAACACAGGTAGTAAAGGTAAATTCTCTCTATAGATATGATAAAGCTATAATCCCATTTACTAAGTTTGCTAGCCCATACTTAGATGAGTTTGATAAATTTATGGCTAAGCAAGAAGATTTTATTGCTTATTTTGGTAGACAATTAAAATACAATTCAAATATGCTTGGACACTTGGGTGATTATATGGCTAATGTCAAAGGTGAACTTAAACTTATTAGTAAACATGCTTCTATGGTTACCACTCAAGTAGAACAAGTACTTAAAGCTCAAAATGATTTGCTCAATGAATTGAATAGTAAAGATAATGATAATGCTGTTAGAGTGGCTACTAGAACAGATAGAATGACTCAGGAACCCTTGTATCCTGAAGGCCACCCTAAGAGAATTGAGCAAGATTCTCTGAGAAATAATATAGATGTACCTAGTTCTTCTAAAAAGAAGAAAAAGAAAAATGATAGGACTTTGCATGCTTCTAGTGATCCTATTGTTGAAACACCTGAGAATCCAAATGATATTTCTATTTCTCATGCTGAAACACAACCTGGTAATGAACCTGAAACTAATAATAATGTCCATGATGATGCTCAACCTAGTAATGATAATGATATAGAAATTGAACCTGTTGTTGATCTTGATAACCCACAATCAAAGAATCAACGTTATGATAAGAAAGATTTTGTTGCTAGGAAACATGGTAAAGAAAGAGAACCTTGGGTTCAGAAACCCATGCCTTTTCCTCCCAAACCATCCAAGAAAAAGGATGATGAGGATTTTGAGCGCTTTGCTAAAATGATTAGACCTATCTTTCTGCGTATGCGATTAACTGCTATACCTGTCGGTATTTGTAAGGATGTGCCTGTTGTAGTTGCAAATGTTACTATTTTAACGGACTTTGTTATTCTTGATATTCCCGAGGACGATAGTATGTCTATTATTCTTGGAAGACCCTTTTTGAATACTGCAGGGGCTGTTATTGATTTCACTAAAGGCAATGTCACTTTTCATGTTAATGGTAATGAGCATACGGTACACTTTCGGAGGAAACAACCTCAAGTTCATAGTATCATCTCTATTGGAAAACTTCCATCGATTATATTTGGAGGTTTTGAATTTCCTCTTCCTACTGTCAAGAAGAAATATGATATTCTTATTATTGGGGATGTGCATATCCCCGTTGAGGTAACATAGTGTTATTCGAAATTTCTCCGGTTCCATGTTATTCAGAATGAGTTCGTTAACAAGACTTGATCAACCTTGTTAGTGGATTCCTTTTGATGACCATGAGATGGATGAAACTAGAAGGCACAACCTTGTCTACCCCACTTTTACTTTTTGTTATTTATATTAAATAAAATAAAAATAAATATTTTTCTGTCTGTTATCTGATTATCCATGCAATATAAAAATACCTCGAAAATAAAAGTTCTCCAAATGCCCTGAAATTTAAATATGATTTTTTCCAGAATATTTGAGGATTTATGGAACTGAGAACACACCAGGGGGGTCAACCACCTGCCCACGAGGGTGGAGGGCGCGCCCACCCCTCTAGAGGGCGCCCCCTGCCTCGTGGGCCCATGGTGGCCCTCCTCCACTTATCCTTTCACCCATACACTCCTTCTTCCTCCCCCAAACACGAATAACTAGCTCAAACCCGAGTCCAAGCTCGTATTGCTGCCATTTTCGATCTCCTTGCTCAAAGCACCTCTCACAAAACTGCTTGGGGAGATTGTTCCTTGGTATGTGACTCCCCCATTGGTCAAATTAGTTTTTGTTCTAGTGCTTTATTCATTGCAAATTTTTGCTGCTTAGGTGACCCTATTCTTGAGCTTGCATGTCAAATTTATATGGTTCCAAGTAGCTTTGATGCATGATATAGGCCCTAGGCACTTGTAGGAGTAGTTACTATCAATATTATTGAGTTTGGTTTACTTTTATTTTGAAGTTACTAAAAATTTCAGAATTTTTCAGAGCAAGAAAAATGCTTAGGAAAATGTTCCAAGGTGGTTCTTCAAGGAAGCAAGGACCCAGGCTTGCAATGCGTGATGCTGACGAAGAGCCACCAAGAGACGCTCCAGTGCATCCTTGTGAGTGGCCTTCTGAAAATTTTATGGATCGAGTGGGAATAAAAGAAGAATTCAACGCATATTTGCGTAACGCTGATCTCGTGAGCTTCGAGGAAGAGAAGTGCAGTCAGTATCATAATCTCACTAGTTCCTTTGTGAGGAGGTTTAAATTTTCAACTTCACGTAATTCTCCAACTGTCCTGTTTGATCTTTATGATAAATCTTATACCATGGACTTAGAGGATTTTACCACTGCTTGCAAACTTCCACAATGGGGTAGTATAAGGGATCCTCGCAAATCTAAATTTAGAGATTTTATTGCTAATATAACCGTGGGAGAATCTAGAGATATTACACAAGCTACCATAGGGAGCATTCACTTTCCTTCTATACATTATTTTGCTCTCTTCATAGGTAGATGCATAAATGGTAAAGATGAGGAATGTCACATGTGTGTTCCTGACCTCAGTATTCTTAGGAGTGCTGTGATAGGAGACAAATCTTATAATTTGGGAGGCATTGTTGCACATAGGTTGAATCTTAATAGATTTAATGGAGATTTCTTTGGTGGAATTTATGCAACCCGCATAGCTAATTTTCTTGGTATAGATGTACGCGAAGATGATATTGAATTACCCCTGCCTATCTAGATTTTAATGCTATGGTTCACCACCAGTTTGTCGAGAGGAACGAATCACCTCTCCAGTATCGACTAATCTTTGACAGACGCCGTGCTGTCCGTATTACTCTCCCTGCTCCTTCTTTCTTTGATTATCAGGCAAGAGAACGATATACTATTACCAGAGAGGAGGCAGATTAGTACAAGAAGAGAGAGGAGGCCGCTCGTCACCACGCTGCAGCTCAGCAGGCGATAGCTGCTGCATCGCAGTACGACCCCAGCTACTATTATGGATATCCGCCAGGCCAGCCGTGGCCATAGACCAACTTAGGCCAAAATCCTAAGCTTGGGGGTGTATGTATTTCCCACCGATATTACATTTATGTTCACACACTCATTGCTAGATGTCGGTGCTCATACTTTTTCATTGTATCATCCATGCTAGTTTATTTTTCCTTTTTATGATTTCTCCTTGTGTGTTTAATAAACCTTAAGAAAAACCAAAAAATTAGTTGTAGCTTTTAATTAGTTTACTTACCATGCTTGTAGTTGTAATTAAAAAGAAAACCCAAAAAGATTTCCTGTTCTTCTTTTGCTTGTTGGGAGCTTTCCCGTGTAAATAGTTTTATTTCTTTTCTTTTCTTTGGGGGTCGATAGGAGAAGACCATAATTAAATTGTTGAAGTGGCTCTTATATGTATTATTGTTGATCTTACAAAAGAGCCCATATTGCCTTGTCTTCTCCTGTTTATTGAATGCCTACAGATTCCAGCTTAGTCCAATGCACGTGCACTATTATTATTATTCACATCGTTCGGTCGTGCAAGTGAAAGGCAATTATGATGTTATATGATGGACTGGCTGAGATGAGAAAAGTTGGTATGAACTCGACCTCTTTTGTTTTTGTAAATATGATTAGTTCATCGTTCCTGATTGAGCCTATTATGAATAAACATGTTTGCAATGACAATTAGAGATCATAGTTTCTTGTGCCATGCTTGATTAGCTATGAGTTATAATGGTTTACCTTGCGTGCCAACATGCTATTGAGATAGTTATGATGTGGTATGGTAGGGTGGTATCCTCCTCTGAATGATTTAAGTGACTTGACTTGGCACATGTTCACGCATGTAGTTGAAACAAAATCAACATAGCCTTCATGATATTTTTGTTCATGGTGGATAATATCCTACTCATGCTTGCATTCGGTGTTGATTAATTTTAATGCATGTTCATGACTGTTGTCGCTCTCTAGCTGGTCGCTTCCCAGTCTTTTGCTAGCCTTCACATGTACTAAGCGGGAATACTTCTTGTGCATCCAATCCCTTAAACCCCAAAGTTATTCCATATGAGTCCACTATACCTACCTATATACGGTATCTACCTGCCGTTCCAAGTAAATTTGTATGTGCCAAACTCTAAACCTTCAAATAAATATCATGTTTTGTATGCTCGAATAGCTCATGTATCAACTAGGGATGTTTGTATCTTCCATGTTAGGCGGGTTTTTCTCAAGAGGAGTGGACTCCGCTCCTCACTCACGAGATAAATGGCCGGTCACCGAGATGCCCAGTCTCATGCTTTATGCAAACTAAATCAAAATAATTGCAAACAAAACTCCCCCTGGGACTCTTGTTAGTTGTAGGCACTCGTTGTTTCGAGCAAGCCATGGATTGATGCTTGTGGTGGTAGGGGGAGTATAAACTTTATCATTCTGTTTGGGAACCGCCTATAATGTGTGTAGCATGGAAGATATCGCCATCTCTTGGTTCTTATGTTGACAATGAAAGTATACCCCTCAAAATATTATTCACCTCTGTTTCAAAACTGAGCTCTGGCACCTCTACAAATCCCTACTTCCCTCTGCGAAGGGCCTATCTATTTACTTTTATGCTGAGTCATCATCCTCTTATTAAAAAGCACCAGTTGGAGAGCACCGCTGTCATTTGCATTCGTTACTGTTAGTTTACATTGAGTATGACTTGACGGGATCTCTTTTACCATGAATTACAATGTCTAGTCAGCCCTTGGTCTTTAAAGGTGCTCTACATTTACGTTTTGCGGTCTCAGAAAGGGCTAGCGAGATACCATCCTGTTATATCATATTATGATTGTTTTGAGAAAGTGTTGTCATCCAAGTTTTATTATTATGGCTCGCTAGTTGATTATGCTATTGATATGAGTAAACTTGAGACCTATGCGCTATTGCAAATGTGGTTAGTTATAATCTTTGCTGAAAACTTGAATGCTGGCTTTACATATTTACCACAACAAGAGCAAACAGAGTTTGTAAAAGTTTTTCTTTATCACTTTCAGTTTGTCAACTAAATTGCTTGAGGACAAGCAAAGGTTTAAGCTTGGGGGAGTTGATACGTCTCCAACGTATCTACTTTTCCAAACACTTTTGCCCTTGTTTTGGACTCTAACTTGCATGATTTGAATGGAACTAACCCAGACTGACGCTGTTTTCAGCAGAATTTCCATGGTGTTATTTATGTGCAGGAGCAAACATTCTCGGAATGACCTGAAACTTCACGGAGACACTTTTCATAAAATAAGAAAAATACCTGCCAAAGATGAAGGCCAGGGGGGCCACCACCTTACCACAAGGGTGGGGGCGCGCCCCCCTACCTCGTGGGCCCCCTGTTGCCTCTTCGACTCCAACTCCACCTCCATATATTGAGTTTCGGGGAGAAAAATATCAGAGAGAAGAAATCATCGCGTTTTATGATACGGAGCCACCGCCAAGCCCTAAAACCTCTCGGGAGGGCTGATCCGGAGTCCATTCGGGGCTCCGGAGAGGGGAATCCGTCGCCATCGTCATCACCAACCATCCTCCATCACCAATTTCATGATGCTCACTGCCGTGCGTGAGTAATTCCATCGTAGGCTTGCTGGACGGTGATGGGTTGGATGGGATCTATCATGTAATCGAGTTAGTTTTGTTAGGGTTTGATCCCTAGTGTCCACTATGTTCTGAGATTGATGTTGCTATGACTTTGCTATGCTTAATGCTTGTCACTAGGGCCCGAGTGCCATTATTTCAGATCTAAACCTATTATGTTTTCATCAATATATGAGTGTTCTTGATCCTATCTTGCAAGTCTATAGTCACCTATTATGTGTTATGATCCGTTAACCCCGAAGTGACAATAATCGGGATACTTACCGGTGATGACCGTAGTTTGAGGAGTTCATGTATTCACTATGTGTTAATGCTTTGTTCCGGTTCTCTATTAAAAGGAGGCCTTAATATCCCTTAGTTTCTGTAAGGACCCCGCTGCCACGGGAGGGTAGGACAAAAGATGTCATGCAAGTTCTTTTCCATAAGCACGTATGACTATGTTCGGAATACATGCCTACATTATATCAATGAACTGGAGCTAGTTCTGTGTCACCCTAGGTTATGACTGTTACATGATGAACTGCATCCGACATAATTCTCCATCACCGATCCATGGCCTACGAGCTTTCCATATATTGTTCTTCGCTTATTTACTTTTCCGTTGCTATTGCTATCATCACTACAAAATACCAAAAACATTGGTTTTACTACTGTTACCTTTTGTTACTGTTATCACCACTATCAGATTACTTTGCTACTAAACACTTTCCTGCAAATATTAAGTTTCCAGGTGTGGTTGAATTGACAACTTAGCTGCTAATACTTGAGAATATTCTTTGGCTCCCCTTGTGTCGAATCAATAAATTTGGGTTGAATACTCTACCCTCGAAAACTGTGGCATATTACTTTGCTACTAAGCACTTTGCTGCAGATATTAAGTTTCCAGGTGTGGTTGAATTGACAACTCAGCTGCTAATACTTGAGAATATTCTTTGGTTCCCCTTGTGTCGAATCAATAAATCTGGGTTGAATACTCTACCCTCGAAAACTGTTGCGATCCCCTATACTTGTGGGTTATCACTCTTTGTACAAAGCTAGGCGCAGGCCCTGAGCATAAATAAATGAAGTGCTGGCGCCCTAAGTTATAGCATGCATGCTAGGTCGAGTCTCTTCCTTGGTTAGGGTTGATAGTGCTTAGCAGCGACTAACCCCTAGCCTAGAGGTCGAGTGTGCGTCTGTCTGTTCCTTTTCTGTCCTCCTTTGGTTCGCAGGGCACGTGAGCACTTCTGCTGAGCTACTCGGCAAGAAGGAAACGGACCGGCGCCCCGACCTCGGCAAGCCAGAGTTGCCGGGGGCTGCAAGCACAAGGATCCAACCGCGGCAAGATGAGATTGCCACGGGCTGCGGATCCAGATAAGTCTTTTATCCTCTGTCATGCATTTCGGAACCGGACTGGGGCATGTGAAACCTCGTTTTTATCTCTAGGCTGCCCTGCTCCCCTTTTCCTATACATATGGATTATTTCCTGGGTCCGGATTTGGTCGTAGCCGCGGCGGCAAGGGGGTGGGACGAGGAGCCTAAAGCCCACTTCATCCCTGCCTCCGCCAAGAGCGCGAGAACGGTCGAGTGGAGTGGGGGGACGACAAGGCCTGTTGCTGGGCGAAAAATGTTTATCTTAAAACAATAACAAGGATTCGCTCCTTCTCATGGGATTTACCCGCGAACGAAAAACCCGACAAGCATCCCTTTTTCATTAAAAACATCCCATACATGTACAGTTTGTGCGAGATGAAAAACATGAGCAAGGGGATTAAAAGTTTTAAATTTAACAAAGTCCCGTAGGCTTACAAACTAAAAAAGAGATAAGATGCCCGTAATCCCTTTCTTGTCCCTCTCCTCAGGAGGTAGGTCAAGGAGGCGAAAGGGCAAAAGGGGCGCCTAGGCAAGCTACGAGCAGCAGAAAGCACCAAGAGAACATCTCGGTGGCCACCCATGGGTGGGCCGGTGATGACGGTGCCGGAAAAAGAGCTGGAAGACGAGGCGGCAGGACCGACAATACGCAATGAAGGCGTCGGTGCCCGCATACTCCGAGTTGACGGCCTTGCCGCCCACCCTCTTCCTCTTCCGTAGCCTCCCGACACCAGCCACCCAAGGAGACAACCCCGCAAGGTTCAAGGAGCTGGCCCTGCCCCCAGCCAGCTTTTGCCAGAGGAGCGGCCAGGTGCAGATGCTGCTGCTGCAGCACCCGCCCAAGCGCGGGGCGTCCGATGCCTAGTCAGACTCGTCCCTGCTGTCCGCCCCGCTGTCCTCCTCGTCGCTCTCGCTCGAGGACGAGCTTCCATCGTCAGAATCTCCATCAGAGGAGCTCTCCACGCAGCATTTCAGACGAGTTCCCAAGTCTTCGAAGTCCTTGACGGAGAGCAGGCCGTCCTCCATTAACTTGAAGTAGAGGACGATCCCTGCCGTCAGGCTGTTGATGCGGGCGAACGTCTTCCATCCGCGGCGGAGATACATAACTCGAGGAGCCGGGAAGTCAACGTCGACCCACGTGCCCCCATTCCCGCAGCCCCTCATGTGCAACCTAAGGGTCTGGGGCGGGGCATGCTCCATCACCTGAGCGAACGGAGTGGGGAGACGAAGACGACGACGCGGGGGCTGGCGGAGCCTGATGAAGAACTCGCAAGGCTAGTCTTCAACGTGGCCCTCCATCGGGAAGGGCATCATTGGCAGGGCGAGGCCGGCGCACCGCCCCGTCCTCCTCTTCCCCGAGCGCTACGGCCTCTGCCCCGACCTCGCGCCCTCCCCCTTTCCCTTGCGGTCGGTTCCACCACCACGGGTTCAGGAGGGGGAGGGACGCGCTGTCGAGCGGCGACCCTCGCCGCCACCGTCGAAGGACCAGGGTTCCCTTTCTCCATGGCGAATGAGAGGAAGGAGCAGCAGTAGAAGGAGATAGAAGATGGAAGAATGCGGGGTGTCGTTTCACCCTTTCTCCTCTTTATAAAGGAACAGAGTTGAGGCTCGGCCGCCCCGCTCGGCCAATCCAGACACCGGAGGCGTGGGGAATCAGGACCGACCCACCGCCCAACCAGCGGCGGCCCGGTTTCTCGCCTACACCGTTTTCCACCACAAGGACGCATGGCAGACGTGCAGAACTGAGGGGACGGGTGAGGCGACCTCTCCCCACCCCGTGATCATGGGGAGTGGACGCCTTGAAGACCGCACCCCGACCCCGCTCAGTAAATGAGCCGCGCCTCCACGCCTCCCTCTTTTGACGGGGAAGAGCAAGCCGCCTCTTTACTGTGATGTGACGCATGCGTGTGGAAACCGTCCCACACATGCCGCCCACGTGACGCACACCCCTCCATGCCGCACCACGCGCGTGGGTTGTGGGAGGCGAAGCATGCGAAGGATCTTACCACGGTAAAAACCGCCCACCTGCCCGCGCACTGTTTTCGGCCTGGCCCAACAACGTGTCGCGCTTATGTGTGGCCCAGGCCCGGGGGCTCTTGTCGGTGTACAAAAATAGGGGCGCATCTTTGTACCCCTTTTCCTGTGCACGAGCAGTCAGAGCCGCGCCCACGGCCATACCAAGCAGAACGAGGGAGGTGAGCCAAGGTAAGATCGAAGCCCAAGGCAATCAAAGCAACGCCAAGGCCAAGACCACAAAGAGCAGAGGGACGAAGCAAGTTCCCTCGAAAAGACCCTTGTCGGGTGGCCTCAGCGGCCCTGACAAGACTCTTGCCGGGATAGCTCGCCCCGCACCAACAGAGCGAGCCACCCTTGAGCCCACGGCCCCCAGTGCCATCATCAGCGTGGGGCCAGGACTCGAGAAGGCACCCCTGTGGTGGCATATAGATCTTTGTGAAGTCATATTCAAGATCAGATCAGAAGACGACGATTCTCGGTAAGATCCTTGCCAAGGAAGGCCACCAGACCCCCGGCAAGATCCTTGCCGGGGACGACAACACGCCACGGCAAGACCCTTGCCGGGCCACCCGGCAAGGCCCTCGCCAAAGACGTCGGCAAGGCCACCACCAAGCCCACGTCAACCAAGCTTCCACCGCCGTTCACATGCAGCTGCCAGCCCAACCAGCTGGGCGGGCACCTGCGTGGCAACATGCAGCTCCCAGGCCAACTCATGGGCTTGGTGGTGGGCTTGGCACCTGCGTGGCGGCATGCAGATCTTCGTGAAGGCTCCACCACCGCGCCAACTCAGCTGCCTGCCTGCCTACATGGCACCGCATGCATCCCTGATACGTCTCCAACGTATCTATAATTTTTGATTGCTCCATGCTATATTATCTACTGTTTTGGACTATCTTGGGCTTTATTTTCCACTTTTATATTATTTTTGGGACTAACCTATTAACCGGAGGCCCAGCCCAGAATTGCTGTTTTTTTGCCTATTTCATTGTTTCGAAGAAACGGAATATCAAACGGAGTCCAAATGGAATAAAACCTTCGGAACGTGATTTTCTCACCGAACGTGATCCAGGAGACTTGGACCCTACTCCAAGGAGTCAAAGAGGCGGTCACGAGGGTGGGGGCGCCCCCCACCTAGGGCGCGCCCCATGCCTTGTGGGTCCCTCGGTGCTCCACCAACGTACTCCTTCCTCCTATATATACCTACGTACCCCCAAACGATCAGAACAGGAGCCAAACACCTAATTCCACCGCCGCAACTTTCTGTATCCACGAGATCCCATCTTGGGGCCTGTTCCGGAGCTCCGCCGGAGAGGGTCGTCATCACGGAGGGCTTCTACATCATCATAGCCTCTCCGATGAAGTGTGAGTAGTTTACCTCAGACCTTCGGGTCCATAGTTAGTATCTAGATGGCTTCTTCTCTCCTTTTGGATCTCAATACTAAGTTCTCCCCCTCTCTTGTGGAGATCTATTCGATGTAATCTTCTTTTTGCGGTGTGTTTGTTGAGACCGATGAATTGTGGGTTTATGATCAAGTCTATCTATGAATAATATTTGATTCTTCTCTGAATTCTTTTATGTATGATTGGTTATCTTTGCAAGTCTCTTCGAATTATCCGTTTGGTTTGGCCAACTAGATTGGTAGTTCTTGCCATGGGAGAAGTGCTTAGCTTTGGGTTCAATCTTGCGGTATCCTTTCCCAGTGACAAAAGGGGCAGCAAGGCACGTATTGCATCGTTGCCATCGAGGATAACAAGATGGGGTTTATTTCATATTGCATGAATTTATCTCTCTACATCATGTCATCTTGCTTAAAGCGTTACTCTGTTTTTAACTTAATACTCTAGATGCATGCTGGATAGTGGTCGATGAGTGGAGTAATAGTAGTAGATGTAGAATCGTTTCGGTCTACTTGTCACGGACGTGATGCCTATATACATGATCATGCCTAGATATTCTCATAACTATGCTCAATTCTGTCAATTTCTCAATAGTAATTTGTTCACCCACCGTAGAATACTTATGCTCTTGAGAGAAGCCACTAGTGAAACCTATGGCCCCCGGGTCTATTCTCATCATATCAATCTCCATCACTTTGATCTTGTTTTGCTTTTTTACTTTGCCTTTACTTTTTACTTTGCATCTTTATACCAAAAATACCAAAAATATTATATCTATCAGATCTCACTCTCGTAAGTGACCGTGAAGGGATTGACAACCCCTAATCGCGTTGGTTGCGAGTAGCTATCGTTTTGTGCAGGTAGGAGGGACTTGAGCGTGGCCTCCTACTGGATTGATACCTTGGTTCTCAAAAAATGAGGGAAATACTTACGCTACTCTGCTGCATCATCCCTTCCTCTTCGGGGAAAACCAACGCAAGCTCAAGAGGTATCAAGAAGGATTTTTGGCGCCGTTGCCGGGGAGTCTACGCAAAAAGTCAACATACCAAGTACCCATCACAATCCCTATCTCTCGCATTACATTATTTGCCATTTGCCTCTCGTTTTCCTCTCCCCCACTTCACCCTTGACGTTTTATTCGCCCTCTCTCTCTCTCTATCCTCCCTCTCTATTTTCCTCTTTTCCCTCGCCATGTTAGAACCAAAAAGAGTTGGGGGTTCTCTCCCAAGTTCTAGTGCTTTAGACAATCCTGCTATCTTATCTAAACTCATAAATCGGAATGCTATAGAACAACTTGTCGGAGTTATTAATGAGAACCTTAGTAATTTTGATGAAGATGATTCTGGATTTTTTTGTTATTTACTTGATGAATCTTTGAAAGATGCTTGGGATAGGTTGTTAAGGATCCGGGCTAGCTACGTACCTCAATATCAAATTGAGGTTTACTTAAAAAACTTTTATGTTGGGCTACCCGCTTCGTTCAAACAAGTTTTAGATTCTATTTTCGAGGGGGGTTTCTTGAAGGGGACCCCATAGATACTTATGAGAGGATAAAAACTATATTTGGGCACCCCATTAATGAGAAAACTGAAATCACATCTCTCTTGCTTTCTTACCAAAACGAATCTATTAAAGAGATAAAAGCTAGCCTAGATGCCAATTTCCGCAACATTCTTAATATTTCTTCTACCATTAATGGACATGTACTCTGTCAAAATAGAAAGATTAATTCCATAGATAACAAGTTTGCTCTCTTTTTCTCTAAAACCAAAGATGGCAATACCTAGATCTATCCTCGCTTTTATGCCTAGCTAGGGGCGTTAAACGATAGCGCTTGTTGGGAGGCAACCCAATTTTATTTTTTCCTTGCTTTTTGCTGCTGATTATTAATAAATAAATTATTTATCCTCTGTTTTGGTTGTGTTTTTTGTGTTTAATTAGTTTTTGTGCCAAGTAGAACCGTTGGAAGACTTGGGGAAAGTCTTGTTGAACTTGCTATAAAAATAGAAACTTTAGCGCTCATGAGAACTTTTGTCATTTTTATTTGAAGAGTGATATTTAGTTAATTATTTTTGCAGATGATTAATAGATAAATTCCTCACGTCCATCAATTTATTTTATAATTTTTGGGGTTCCAGATCTTGCGCTAGCTACATATTACTACAGACTGTTCTGTTTTTGACAGATTCTGTTTTTCGTGTGTTGTTTGCTTATTTTGATGAATCTATGTTAGTAAAATAGTTTATAATCCATATAGAAGTTGGAATACAGTAGGTTTAACACCAATATAAATAAATAATGAGTTAATTACAGTACCTTGAAGTGGTCTTTTGTTTTCTTTCGCTAACGGAGCTCACGAGTTTTCTACTTTAAGTTTTGTGTTGTGAAGTTTTCAAGTTTTGGGTGAATTCTTGTGATGGATTATCGAACAAGGAGTGGCAAGAGCCTAAGCTTGGGGATGCCCATGGCACCCCCAAGATAATCCAAGGACACCAAAAAGTCAAAGCTTTGGGATGCCTCGGAAGGCATCCCCTCTTTCGTCCACTTCCATCGGTAATTTACTTGGAGCTATATTTTTATTCACCAACATGATATGTGTTTTGCTTGGAGCGTCTTGTATTATTTTTGTCTTTGTGATTTAGTATGCCACAATCATCCTTGCTGTACACACCTTTTGAGAGAGCCATACATAAATTAAAATTTGATAGAATACTCTATGTGCTTCACTTATATCTTTTGAGCTATGTAGTTTTGCTCTATGTGCTTCACTTATATCTTTTGAGCGTTATAATTTTGCTCTATGTGCTTCACTTAGATCTTTTAGAGCACGGTGGTGGATTTGTTTTAAAGAAACTATTGATCTCTCATGCTTCACTTAAATTATTTTGAGAGTCTCTTAATAGCATGGTAATTTTCTTAATAATAATATGCTTGGTATTCAAGATTTGTGAAACTTTCTTTTGAGTGTGTTGAATACTAAGAAAAGATTGAAGCATGATAATTGTTTTGAGATATGGAGGTGATAATATTAAAGTCATGCTAGTTGAGTAGTTGTGAATTTAAAGAATACTTGTGTTAAAGTTTGTGATTCCCATAGCATGCACGTATGGTGAACCATTATGTGATGAAGTCGGAGCATGATTTATTTATTGATTGTCTTCCTTATGAGTGGCGGTCGGGGATGAGCGATGGTCTTTTCCTACCAATCTATCCCCCTAGGAGCATGCGCGTAATACTTTGCTTTGATAACTTCTAGATTTTTGCAATAAGTATATGAGTTGTTTATGACTAATGTTGCGTCCATGGATTATACGCACTCTCACCCTTCCACCTTTGCTAGCCTCTCTAATACCGCGCACCTTTCGCCGGTATCATACACCCACCATATACCTTCCTAAAAACAGCCACCATACCTACCTTTCATGGCATTTCCATAGCCATTCCGAGATATATTGCCATGCAACTTTCCACCGTTCTGTTTATCATGACACATTCATCATTGTCGTATTGCATATCCCGGTACACCGCCGGAGGCATTCATATAGAGTCATATTTTGTTCTAAGTATCGAGTTGTAATTGTTGAGTTGTAAGAAAAATAAAGGTGTGATGATCATCATTTTTAGAGCATTGTCCCAAGTGAGGAAAGAATGATGGAGACTATGATTCCCCCATAAGTCGGGATGAGACTCCGGACGAAAAATAAATAAAAGAGGCCAAATAAGCCCAAAAAAAGAAGAGGCCATAAAAAGAAGAAGAGAAAAAGGCCCAAATAAAAAAATGAGAGAAAAAGAGAGAAGGGACAATGTTACTATCCTTTTACCACACTTGTGCTTCAAAGTAGCACCATGATCTTCATGATAGAGAGTCTCCTATGTTGTCACTTTCATATACTTGTGGGAATCTTTCATTATAGAACTTGGCTTGTATATTCCAATGATGGGCTTCCTCAAATTGCCCTCGGTCTTCATGAGCAAGAAAGTTGGATGCACACCCACTTAGTTTCTTTTTGAGCTTTCATATACTTATAGCTCTAGTGCATCCGTTGCATGGCAATCCCTACTCACTCACATTAATATCTATTGATGGGCATCTCCATAGCCCGTTGATACGCCTAGTTGATGTGAGACTATCTTCTCCTTTTTTTCTTCTCCATAACCACCATTCTCTTCCACCTATAGTGCTATATCCATGGCTCATGCTCATGTATTGCGTGAAGATTGAAAAAGTTTTGAAAAAGTTAGAGTATGAAACAATTGTTTGGCTTGTCATCGGGGTTGTGCTTGATTTAAATACTTTGTGTGGTGAAGATAGAGCATAGCCAGACTATATGATTTTGTAGGGATAACTTTCTTTGGCCATGTTATTTTGAGAAGACATAATTGCTTTGTTAGTATGCTTGAAGTATTATGATTTTCATGTCAATATAAACTTTTGTCTTGAATCTTTCGAATCTGAATATTCATATCACAATTAAGAAGATTTGCATTGAAATTATGCCAAGTAGCACTCCGCATCAAAAATTCTGTTTTTATCATTTACCTACTCGAGGACGAGCAGGAATTAAGCTTGGGGATGCCTGATACGTCTCCAACGTATCTATAATTTTTGATTGCTCCATGCTATATTATCTACTGTTTTGGACTATATTTGGCTTTATTTTCCACTTTTATATTATTTTTGGGACTAACCTATTTCAGTGTTTCGAAGAAACGGAATATCAAACGGAGTCCAAACGGAATAAAACCTTCGGGAACGTGATTTTCTCACCGAACGTGATCCAGGAGACTTGGACCCTACTCCAAGGAGTCAAAGAGGCGGTCACGAGGGTGGGGTGCGCGCCCCCCTAGGGCGCGCCCCCTGCCTCGTGGGCCCCTCGGTGCTCCACCGACGTACTCCTTCGTCCTATATATACCTATGTACCCCCAAACGATCAGAACAGGAGCCAAAAACCTAATTCCACCACCGCAACTTTCTGTATCCACGAGATCCCATCTTGGGGCCTGTTCCGAAGCTCCGCCGGAGAGGGCCGTCATCACGAAGGGCTTCTACATCATCATAGCCTCTTCGATGAAGTGTGAGTAGTTTACCTCAGACCTTCGGGTCCATAGTTAGTAGCTAGATGGCTTCTTCTCTCTTTTTGGATCTCAATACAAAGTTCTCCCCCTCTCTTGTGGAGATCTATTCAATGTAATCTTCTTTTTGCGGTGTGTTTGTTGAGACCGACGAATTGTGGGTTTATGATCAAGTCTATCTATGAATAATATTTGAATCTTCTCTGAATTCTTTTATGTATGATTGGTTATCTTTGCAAGTCGCTTTGAATTATCCGTTTGGTTTGGCCAACTAGATTGGTAGTTCTTGCCATGGGAGAAGTGCTTAGCTTTGGGTTCGATCTTGCGGTGTCCTTTCCCAGTGACAGAAGGGGCAGCAAGGCACGTATTCCATCATTGCCATCAAGGATAACAAGATGGGGTTTATTTCATATTGCATGAATTTATCTCTCTACATCATGTCATCTTGCTTAAAGCGTTACTCTGTTTTTAACTTAATACTCTAGATGCATGCTGGATAGCGGTCGATGATTGGAGTAATAGTAGTAGATGCAGAATCATTTCGGTCTACTTGTCACGGACGTGATGCCTATATACATGATCATGCCTAGATATTCTCATAACTATGCTCAATTCTGTCAATTGCTCAATAGTAATTTGTTCACCCACCGTAGAATACTTATGCTCTTGAGAGAAGCCACTAGTGAAACCTATGGCCCCCGGGTCTATTCTCATCATATCAATCTCCATCACTTTAATCTTGTTTTGCTTTTTTACTTTGCCTTTACTTTTTACTTTGCATCTTTATACCAAAAATACCAAAAATATTATATCTATCAGATCTCACTCTCGTAAGTGACCGTGAAGGGATTGACAACCCCTAATCGCGTTGGTTGCGAGTAGCTATCGTTTTGTGCACGTACGAGGGACTTGAGCGTGGCCTCCTACTTGATTGATACCTTGGTTCTCAAAAACCGAGGGAAATACTTACGCTACTCTGCTGCATCATCCCTTCCTCTTCAGGGAAAACCAACGCAAGCTCAAGAGGTAGCAATCCCCGGCCGAGGTGCGTGTCGAAGCGAGGAGGAGCGGCAATGGACGGGATGGGCCTCGCCCCGTCCCCGATAAAGTAAGAGGACACCTAAGCGATGCATTAAATGCAACTTGTCCTGTAATACGAGGGATAACCTCGTGCCACTGTAGACCTTTCCACCTCCTGTGTGCCACTGTGGCAACCCCCTTTTCCTATAAAAGGAGGCCCGAGGCGACAAGGAGAGGGATTCGGCTCTTTCGAACCACACGCTGACCACAACTAGTTCGAGAGCTCAAGAACTCTCAGAAATACACCCACTAAAGCAGGACTAGGGTTTTACGCATCCTCGCGGCCCGAACCTGGGTAAACGATCCTTGTGCTGTCTACTAGCCCTGATCTCCTTGCAACCCTGCTCCCCGGCAACCGTAGTAGGGATTCTTGTGATCCCATAGGTGTCGTTCCACACCGACAACCTGAACTTGGTAGTATTTTATTATAAGACTACTACGTGGTCATGCTTGTCTGGGACAACGTGTTCACCTGTTATAGCAAAACCCACTCACGTTTTGGAGCTTGCTATTGTAGTTCATCTCCCGAGAGTCTCGCAACGTTATCTCGTCGACTTGTGTTGAAACTCTTCTTTTCAGACATGTGAGTCTGAAGTATCCTGTTTCTAACCAGATCTGAATCTCAGGAAAATATGATGGTTGGAACATTCCCGACATTTGCATTTTGTTCCCAGCTTGCACTGCCTTGTGTTAATCTCCCTTTGACTGCCCTTCTCAGCAATTGTTGTTCAGGTTCATCTTCAGAAGTGGTCCTACCATGGGTCCCATCCATTTCATATGATAAGCAAATCATCCATTGCGTTGTCTTCATCAAGTAGTCCACATCATCCATTCTAGTCCGAGTATGTCATTCTTTTGAACTCCTTCAAACGATCATTTCTAAATTTCCTTAGGCTGGCATAGAGAGTTCCAATGATCTCTGTATCAAAAGTAATTCTTTTTGCCACTTAAGGGAATAATTTTACGAGTCACCTCTCCCCAGGTGCCCTGCTATGGATCATGGAAATTGTTTCCTTGCTACTTTTAAACCCTCGTCAAATTGTTTCTTCCGTCCCTCCTGATGCATGTTTTGCCTCTCAGCTCCAGAGATGTTTCTACGTCTCATTCCGTGAGTTGATCTTGTGATCATTAAGATGATCCTAAGTTGCTCGAACCTCAAGAAGATCGATTCTTCTAAAATTTTCCCTTCTCGTTGTCATGTTGGATGTAGTTCTCAAAGCAAGACGTCGAGATCAAGGTGATGCAAACTCAACATCCTCGAGAAAGACTTCTGGATTGTGAAGATTGTGTTAGCTTGTGTCCCTCTATCTTCTTACCTCATGACTTGAATCTGGGGATGAGATTCTTGTTTAGTAGGGGTGAGTTGTCACATCCCTAGTTCTGGTCTGATCTAGGCTAGCTTTCGTGTGTTGCATCATGTTTAAATTCTTTTGAATTTGAAATGGGGATGTTCAAACCCTAGCACCACTTGAATCAAATTAGGTTCAACTAAAATTTGCATTCAATGAAACCAAAATGATCCTTATTGATATTTGGTATTTTTGGCAAGGGCTTTGTTCCAAACCAAAAATAATGAACATTTTAAGGAATTATTTTAGGCATTGAATTTAAATCAATATTGTATTTGGATTTGAGTTTATATTCTTAATATATGGAATATAATTTCAGATAACTCTGAAATAGTTTATGTGCCTTTGGATAATCCCATTGTGCAATATAAAAATATTCAGAGGAATGTTGTCACTGTTTTCAATTTGTTTGGAGTTCAAAACAGTGGCAAAATGAATTAATAAAACAAAAACAGAACAGAAATAAAACAGAGCAGTGCTACCTCTTGAGAACTGCGTTGGGTTTCCCCGAAGAGGAGAGGATGATGCAGCAAAGTAGCGTAAGTATTCCCCTCAGTTTTTGAGAAGCAAGGTATCAATCTAGTAGGAGGCCACGCACAAGTCCCTCGTACCTACACAAAAACAATAGCTCAACGCAACCAACGCGCTTAGGGGTTGTCAATCCCTTCACGATCACTTACGAAAGTGAAATCTGATAGAGATAATAAATAATATTTTTGGTATAGAGATGCAAAGTAAAAAGTAAAAGAAAAGTAAAAGTAAAGCAATAATAAATTGATGGAGATTAATATGATGAGAAAGAGACCCGGGGGGCATAGGTTTCACTAGCGGCTTCTCTCAAGAGCATAAGTATTCTACGGTGGGTGAACAAATTACTATTGAGCAATTGACAAAATTGAGCATAGTTATGAGAATATCTAGGTATGATCATGTATATAGGCATCACGTCCGAGACAAGTAGACCGACTCCTGCCTGCATCTACTACTATTACTCCACTCATCGACCGCTATCCAGCATGCATCTAGAGTATTAAGTTAAAAACAGAGTAACGCCTTAAGCAAGATGACATGATGTAGAGGTATAGTTTCATGCAATATGATAAAAAAAACCATCTTGTTATCCTCGATGGAAATGATACAATACGTGCCTTGCTGCCCCTTCTGTCATTGGGAAAGGACACCGCAAGATCGAACCCAAAGCTAAGCACTTCTCCCATGGCAAGAACAACCAATCTAGTAGGCCAAACCAAACTGATAATTCGAAGAGACTTGCAAAGATAACAAATCATACATAAAAGAATTCAGAGAAGATTCAAATATTATTCATAGATAGACTTGATCATAAACCCACAATTCATCGGTCTCAGCAAACACACCGCAAAAAGAAGATTACATTGAATAGATCTCCACGAGAGAGGGGGAGAACATTGTATTGAGATCCAAAAAGAGAGAAGAAGCCATCTAGCTACTAGCTATGGACCCGTGGGTCCGAAGTAAACTACTCACACTTCATCGGAGAGGCTTGGATGATGATGTAGAAGCCCTCCATGATCGATGCCCCTCCGGTGGAGCTCCGGAACAGGCCCCAAGATAGGATCTCGTGGATACAGAAAGTTGCGGCGGTGGAATTTGGTTTTTGGCTCCGTATCTGATCGTTTGGGGGTACATGGGTATATATAGGAGGAAGAAGTACATCGGTGGAGCAACAGGGGGCCCACGAGGGTGGGGGGCGCGCCTGGTAGGGTAGGGCGCGCCCCCCTACCTCGTGGCCTCCTGTTACATGCCTTGACGTAGGGTCCAAGTCTCCTGAGTTGTATTCGGTGAGGAAATCACGTTCCCGAAGGTTTCATTCCGTTTGGACTCCGTTTGATATTCCTTTCCTTCGAAACCCTAAAACAGGCAAAAAAACAACAATTCTGGGTTGGGCCTCCGGTTAATAGGTTAGGCCCAAAAATAATATAAAAGTGGATAATAAAGCCCAATATAGTCCAAAACAGTAGATAATATAGCATGGAGCAATCAAAAATTATAGATACGTTGGAGACGTATCAAGCATCCCCAAGCTTAATTCCTGCTCATCCTCGAGTAGGTAAATGATAAAAACAGAATTTTTGATGTGGAGTGCTACTTGGCATAATTTCAATGTAAATATTTTGAATTGTAGTATGAATATTCAAATTCAAAATATTCAAGACAAAAGTTCATGTTGACATGAAAATAATAATACTTCAAGCATACTAACAAAGCAATTATGTCTTCTCAAAGTAACATGGCCAAAGAAAGCTATCCCTACAAAATCATATAGTCTGGCTATGCTCTATCTTCACCACACAAAGTATTTAAATCATGCACAACCCCGATGACAAGCCAAGCAATTGTTTCATACTTTTGAAATTTTCAAAACTTTTTCGATCTTCACGCAATACATGAGCGTGAGCCATGGATATAGCACTATATGTGGAATAGAATGATGGTTGTGGAGAAGACAAAAAGAGGGGAAGGTAGTCTCACATCAACTAGGCATATCAACGGGCTATGGAGATGCCCATCAATAGATATCAACGTAAGTGAGTAGGGATTGCCATGCAACGGATGCACTAGAGCTATAAGTATATGAAAGCTCAACAAAAGAAACTAAGTGGGTGTGCATCCAACTCGCTTGCTCACGAAGACCTAAGGCATTTGAGGAAGCCCATCATTGGAATATACAATCCAAGTTCTATAATGAAAAATTCCCACTAGTATATGAATGTGACATAATGAGAGACTCTCTATCATGAAGATCATGGTGCTACTTTGAAGCACAAGTGTGGTAAAAGGATAGTAACATTGTCCCTTCTCTCTTTTTCTCTCATTTTTTGGGCCTTCTCTTTTTTATGGCCTTTTTTTTTATTTTTTTCGTCCGGAGTCTCATCCCGACTTGTGGGGGAATCATAGTCTCCATCATCCTTTCCTCACTTGGGACAATGCTCTAAAATGATGATCATCACACTTTTTATTTTTATTACAACTCAACAATTACAACTCAATACTTAGAACAAAATATGACTCTATATGAATGCCTCCGGCGGTGTACCGGGATATGCAATGAATCAAGAGTGACATGTATGAAAGAATTATGAATGGTGGCTTTGCCACAAATACGATGTCAACTACATGACCATGCTAGCAATATGACAATGATGGAGTGTGTCATAATGAACGGAATGGTGGAAAGTTGCATGGCAATATATCTCGGAATGGCTATGGAAATGCCATGATAGGTAGGTATGGTGGCTGTTTTGAGGAAGGTATTTGGTGGGTGTATGATACCGGAGAAAAGTGTGCGGTATTAGTGAGGCTAGCGATGGTGGAAGGAAGGAAAGCGCGTATAATCCATGGACTCAACATTAGTCATAAAGAACTCATATACTTATTGCAAAAATCTAGAAGTTATAAAAGCAAAGTATTACGCGCATGCTCCTAGGGGGATAGATTGGTAGGAAAAGACCATCGCTCGTCCCCAACCGCCACTCATAAGGAAGACAATCAATAAATAAATCATGCTCCGACTTCATCACATAACGGTTCACCATACGTGCATGCTACGGGAATCACAAACTTTAACACAAGCATTTCTCAAATTCACAACTACTCAACTAGCATGACTCTAATATCACCATCCTCATATCTCAAAACAATTATCAAGCTCAATTTTTTCTTAGTATTCAATGCACTCAAAAGAAAGTTTTACAAATCTTGAATACCAAGCATATTATTATTAAGCAAATTACCATGCTATTAAGACTCTCAAAATAATCTAAGTGAAGCATTAGAGATCAATAGTTTCTATAAAACAAATCCACCACCATGCCCTAAAAGATATAAGTGAAGCACTAGAGCAAAATTATATAACTCAAAAGATATAAGTGAAGCACATAGAGTAAAACTATAGAGCTCAAAAGATATAAGTGAAGCATATAGAGTATTCTATCAAATTCCAAATTATGTATGGCTCTCTGAAAAGGTGTGTACAGAAAGGATGATTGTGGTAGACTAACAAGCAAATACTCAAATTATAAAAGACGCTCCAAGCAAAACACATATCATGTGGTGAATAAAAATATAGCTCCAAGTAAAGTTACCGATAGAAGTAGACGAAAGAGGGGATGCCTTCCGGGGCATCCCCAAGCTTTGGCTTTTAGGTGTCCTTATATTATCTTGGGGGTGCCATGGGCATCCCCAAGCTTAGGCTCTTGCCACTCCTTGTTCCATAATCCATCAAATCTTTACCCAAAACTTGAAAACTTCAGAACACAAAACTTAAAGTAGAAAACTCGTGAGCTCCGTTAGCGAAAGAAAACAAAAGACCACTTCAAGGTACTGTAATGAACTCATTATTTATTTATATGGGTGTTATACCTACTGTATTCCAACTTCTCTATGGTTCATAAACTATTTTACTGGCCAAAGATTCATCAAAATAAGCAAACAACACACGAAAAACAGAATCTGTCAAAAAGAGAACACTCTGAAGTAATCTGTATCTAGCGCAAGATCTGGAACTCCAAAAATTATAAAATAAATTGATGGACGTGAGGAATTTATCTATTAATCATCTTAAAAAATAATTAACTAAATAGCACTCTCCAAATAAAAATGACAGTAGTTCTCGTGAGCGCTAAAGTTTCTGTTTTTTACAGCAAGTTCAACAAGACTTTCCCCAAGTCTTCCCAACGGTTCTACTTGGCACAAACACTAATTAAACACAAAAAACACAACCAAAACAGAGGCTAAATAATGTATTTATTACTAAATAGGAACAAAAAGCAAGGAATAAAAATAAAATTGGGTTGCCTCCCAACAAACGCTATCGTTTAACGCCCCCAGCTAGGCATAACAAGCAAGAATAGATCTAGGTATTGCCATCTTTGGTAGGAAATTCTTCAACGAGGCATCTATATCCCTTAGGAATTTCTTTCTTTCTAGTGATTATAAAACTCTTAGGCATAAGATCTAAAAATTTATTTGTAGCAATTGGTTCCTTAATGATAGCAAAAAGATTGGGATGAATACTTATAGATTTAAGATCCGCAGTTTTCTTACTAGATGATTCACCCTTATTTTTAGGGACATACATAAGCTTGGCAATTTTAGGGACATAGATAATCTTTATGGAAGAAAAGGCGGTTTCCAAGTTCGTAATGATACCCTCAAGTTTATCGATTCTAGTAGAATCTAAGTTTATTTTCTCATTAACTATGGGTTCCTTTTCCTTAATATTTTTCAAAGTCATTCCTACCTTAGATCCATATTGGGTAATTTGATTGTGGATCTTTTTATCTAGATTTTCAATTAATTCAATAGTAGCAACTTTATTTTCAATAATTTCAAGTCTTTGCATAACATGCTCCAAAGTAAACATAGTTCCATTAACCAAAAGAGGTGGTGAGCCAAATAAATCTAACATAGCATTATAAGAATCAAAAGTATGGCTACCCAAGAAATTCCCTCCGGTAATGGTATCAAGGATATATCTATACCGAGGACTAGCACCTACATAAAAATTGCGGAGAAGAACTGAAGTAGATTGCTTCCTGGTAGATCTATTTTGAGCATTGCAAATTCTATACCAAGCATCTTTTAGATTTTCTCCCTCCCTTTGTTTAAAATTTAGAACTTCATTCTCGGGAGACAACGGAGAAGATATGAGACTAGCCATAACGACAAGCAAGCAAACTAACACACAAGCAAACAAAAGGAAAACGGGAGAAAAGAGAGGGAGGATAGAGAGAGAGAGAGAGGGCGAATAAAACGGCAAGGGTGAAGTGGGGGAGAGGAAAACGAGAGGCAAATGGCAAATAATGTAATGCGGGAGATAGGGATTGTGATGGGTACTTGGTATGTTGACTTTTGCGCAGACTCCCCGGCAACGGCGCCATAAATTCTTCTTGCTACCTCTTGAGCACTGCGTTGGATTTCCCCGAAGAGGAGAGGATGATGCAGCAAAGTAGCGTAAGTATTTCCCTCAGTTTTTGAGAACCAAGGTATCAATCTAGTAGGAGGCCATGCACAAGTCCCTCGTACCTACACAAAAACAATAGCTCAACGCAACCAACACGCTTAGGGGTTGTTAATCCCTTCACGGTCACTTAAGAAAGTAAAATCTGATAGAGATAATAAATAATATTTTTGGTATAGAGATGCAAAGTAAAAAGTAAAAGAAAAGTAAAAGTAAAGCAATAATAAAGTGATGGAGATTAATATGATGACAAAGAGACCCGGGGGCCATAGGTTTCACTAGTGGCTTCTCTCAAGAGCATAAGTATTCTACGATGGGTGAACAAATTACTGTTGAGCAATTGACAGAATTGAGCATAGTTATGAGAATATCTAGGTATGATCATGTATATAGGCATCACGTCCGAGACAAGTAGACCGACTCCTGCCTGCATCTACTACTATTACTCCACTCATCGACCGCTATCCAACATGCATCTAGAGTATTAAGTTAAAAAAAGAGTAACGCCTTAAGCAAGATGACATGATGTAGAGGGATAGTTTCATGCAATATGATAAAACCCCATCTTGTTATCCCCGATGGCAACGATAAAATACGTGCCTTGCTGCCCCTTCTGTCACTGGGAAAGGACACCGCAAGATCGAACCCAAAGCTAAGCACTTCTCCCATGGCAAGAACAACCAATCTAGTAGGCCAAACCAAACTGATAATTCGAAGAGACTTGCAAAGATAACCAATCATACATAAAAGAATTCAGAGAAGATTCAAATATTATTCATAGATAGACTTGATCATAAACCCACAATTTATCGGTCTCAGCAAACACACCGCAAAAAGAACATTACATCGAATAGATCTCCACGGGAGAGGGGGAGAACATTGTATTGAGATCCAAAAAGAGAGAAGAAGCCATCTAGCTACTAGCTATGGACCCGTAGGTCTGAAGTAAACTACTCATACTTCATCGGAGAGGCTTGGATGATGATGTAGAAGCCCTCCGTGATCGATGCACCCTCCGGCGGAGCTCCAGAACAGGCCCCAAGATGGGATCTCGTGGATACAAAAAGTTGCGATGGTGGAATTGGTTTTTTGGCTCCGTATCTGATCGTTTGGGGGTGCGTGGGTATATATAGGAGGAAGAAGTACGTCGGTGGAGCAACAGGGGGCCAATGAGGGTGGGGGGCACGCCTGGTAGGGTAGGGCGTGCCCCCTACCTCGTGGCCTCCTGTTACGTGCCTTGACGTAGGGTCCAAGTCTCTTGAGTTGTATTCGGTGAGGAAATCACGTTCCCGAAGGTTTCATTCCGTTTGGACTCCGTTTGATATTCCTTTTTTTCGAAACCCTAAAACAGGCAAAAAACAACAATTCTGGGCTGGGCCTCCGGTTAATAGGTTAGGCCCAAAAATAATATAAAAGTGGATAATAAAGCCCAATATAGTCCAAAACAGTAGATAATATAGCATGGAGCAATCAAAAATTATAGATGCGTTGGAGACGTATCAAGCAGAGAAAACTTACCTGGCGCCCACCAACCGGCCCAGCACTGTAGCTGGCCGGCCCAACACACCAGGGGCTCCTCCCTGTCGTCTTCCCCTTTGCCAGGAGGACGAGCGCGTGGCCGGCGCGCGCGAGCACGCGTCCGGCCACCTCCTGCTTGCTTGCCGCTGCTGGAGTCTGCCACGAGCGCCACGTGCATCGCCCCGACCTTCCCCTAGACCTCTCTCACTCTCCCTCGGCTTCCTCCCCCTTCTCTGCTCTCTCCCCGCACGTGCCCGAGCGGAGCTAGTCGCCGCCGTTCGCTTCCACCACGTCCAGCGCCTCCCCCTCGACCTCCTGCAGTGCCTGCGAGCTCCGTCTCGATGTCCCCGACCTCCTCGACGAGCCACGAGGCCCCGGACGCGTTGCAACACTGCCACCGATGCTTTTCCCCTCCTCGGCCGCCGGAGATCGACCTCGCCGCCCCGCTCAGCTCCCGCCTTCCCTGAGCCGCTGCGACGCCTACTGCAACCGCTGTGAGCTGCTGCACCTTCTCCCCCTCTCTGTTTTCTCGATGGCACGCCACAGCTGCCGCTTCGCCGACGACCGAAACCCGCCGCCGCCTGTGCTCACCGCCGACGACGCTCCGGTGACCATTTGGTGCCGGGTGCGTGTCCACATAGCTTACCGCCCCATGCTGAGCCTCACTAGCGCCTCCCCTTGCTCGCTTGCACCCCGCAGCGCCACCCGCGCACATCACCGAGCTCGGGCCGCCGCTAACTTCGCCGTCGCCGTCGTAACAAGCCATCCCCGACGGCCCCGCGACCTCCCCTAGATGCGCACGGGCCTGGGCTTCCTCCTCGTGCCCTCGCCCGCCATTCCCGTGGCCTGCCATGCGGGCTCCGCCGCGACTTGAGGTCACCGGCGGCTAATCGCCGGTAGTGCTGACATCGCAAGTCATTAGCCACTAATGGCGCACTAACTACCCCCCTAGAGCAACTGCCATATGGGCCCCTATACCTGTTTAGGTTAGTTTTATTTTCTGTTTAGATTAGTTCATAAGCAGTGGGACCCACCCGTCAGCATTGACTCTGCTGACGTGGCCGTTGGCCAGGCCCACCTGTCAGCGACACTAACCAGCCTTGGGTCACTGCCGTGTGGACCCCACACGTCAGGTTTGACCTGGACTAGCCCCGTTGACCTGCTGACGTCATGACGATGTCATGCTGACGCAGTAAATAGTTTCTGTATTTAAAATAATCCAAAAATTCCAGAAAATAGTTAAAACTTGTAAAAATCATAGAAAATAATCTATAACTCCAAATGAAATAATTTATATATGATAAATGATTAGAAAAATCCAAAGAATCTGTTTATGGCATTTTCATGCATGTTAGAGCAACTTATGTCCTCTGTTTAGGACAATTCAATTAAATGGCATTTAAGAAAGCACATATGGAGTTTGAATTTGAACCTAGTGTTCAAACCAACTCCATTTAACTTGTTGCTAGTTGCATTAGGCCAATCAACAGCATATTGCCATGTCACATTCATGCATCATATTGTTGCATGGCATTGATTGTGTTTCTTCTTTGTTTGTCGGTGGTTGTTCCCTCTCGATAGACGTGTTCCGATGATGTGATGAATGACACCGATGAAGAGCTATATCATCTTCAGAAGTGCCAGGCAAGCAAAAACCCCTTGTTCATTCCGATACAATCCCACTCTCTCGCTCCTGCTCTCTTTTATTGCATTAGGACAACAACGATTCAACTATTACATGTTGCGGTAGTTGAACCCCTTTCCTCTGCATGACCTGTCATTGCCACAGTAAATAGATGAAACCCACTAGCATGAGTAGGAGTTGTTTGAGCCCTGGTGTGCCTACTCATTCGTGCTTGTTTTTCATGCCTGCTATTGCTTAGAGTTGTGTCAGGTCTGATTCATCGGGGATGAATTGCAAAGTTGTGAACATGTCCTACTGTGTGTGAACACGATTTGGTAAAGGTAGCGGTGAGAGGCCATGTAGGAGTACATGTTGGGTTGTCTCATTGAAACCGTCCTCAGGAACTGAGTTCGGTGTTTGTGATCCATGAACAGCTACTACCACACATTGGGCCCGAAACCAATGGACCCTCCCGACTTATTAACTGCCCTTACCCTCTGTCCAGGAGTTGCAACTAGTTTCTGGTGTTTGTAGGATATGTGTTGGAGGCCGTGCGTAGCGCAGACCCTAGGGGTGGGCTATGATGCAGTAGATACACCGTGGCACGGTGTACCGGGCGCCCGTTTGGTGTCTCGGGAACACTTGACTCATGTATTGATATGGTGAATATGTGGACT
This sequence comes from Triticum urartu, assembly GCF_056163025.1. Taxonomy (NCBI): domain Eukaryota; kingdom Viridiplantae; phylum Streptophyta; class Magnoliopsida; order Poales; family Poaceae; genus Triticum; species Triticum urartu. Next base: position 172,374,100 of record NC_141874.1, on the reverse strand, counting down.
CGTGTGCGCCACCTCAAAAGAGTTACTTGGAGTCATAGTTTAGGATAGCCACTGAGTCAAAGCTGGCTTGCTGCAGTCAAACTCCACCACCCCCTTTGTTGATACTGATGCATATGTAGCTAGTTCTGATGTAAGTCTTGCTCGGTACATTTGTACTCATGTTTGCCTATTTTATGTTTTTGCAGAGAGACTTCAGTCTCGCTAGTAGTTCCGTGTGGACTTCGATGTTTAGCTTGATACCTCAGCTACGATCTTGTGTCCTCGGCAGGATCTGGTAGATAGTCGGGCTTCTCAGCCTTTTTCATTTGTAGATGTCTGTACTCAGACATGTTAAGCATCCGCATGTGCTTTGACTTGTATGCTCTGAATGTTGGGTCATGAGACCCAGGTTTGTAATATCTCGCTCCTCGGAGCCTATTGAATAAATACTTTGAGTCGTAGAGTTCTGTTGTGATGCCATGTTGTATTTACACATATCAAGCATATTGTGTGTATAATTGAAATGCTTGGTATGTGTGGTATCCGACAATCTAGTTGTTTATCCTTGGTAGCCTCTCTTATGGGGAAATGTAGTCTTGTGCTTCCATGAGCCATAGTAGTCCGCTACAGCCCGGTTCACCGGAGTCCTGCTAGCCCAGCACTACTGCTCCGAAACACTTGACTGGCCGGCATGTGATTCACTTCGTTCATGTGTCTGTCCCTTCGGGGAAATGTCATGCGGTGACATCCGGAGTCCTGCCTAGCCTGCCACAGCCCGGTTCACTGGAGTCCTGTTAGCCCAGTGCTACAGCCCGGATTCGCACGCTGCTGACCGACATGCTCGATGTTGATTCATGTATGCCTGTCCCCGTAAGTTAGTGCCACTTTGGGTTCACGACTAGTCACGTCGGCCCGGGTTCTCTGTCATATGGATGCTAGCAACACTATCATATACGTGAGCCAAAAGACGCAAACGGTCCCGGGCCATGGTAAGGCGACACCCGTGGTAATACCGTGTGTGAGGCCACAAAGTGATATGAGGTGTTACAGGCTAGATCGGTGTGACTTAGAATCGGGGTCCTGACAAAAGTAATATGGAAGTAACGATAACGGTGGCAAAAGTAACATTATTGGTTTTGTAGTGATTGTAACAGTGGAAACGGAAAAGTAACTAAGCAAAGATCAATATGTGAAAAGCTCATAGGCAATGGATTAGTGATGGATAATTATGTCGAATGTGATTCCTCATGCAACAGTTATAACATAGGGTGACACAGATCTAGCTCCAGTTCATCAATGTAATGTAGGCATGTATTTTGAATATAGTCATACGTGCTTATGGAAAAGAACTTGCATGACATCTTTTGTCCTACCCTCCCGTGGCAGCAGGGTCCTATTGGCAACTAAGGGATATTAAGGCCTCCTTTTAATAGAGTACCGAAACAAAGCATTAACACTTAGTGAAAACATGAACTCCTCAAACTACGGTCATCACCGGTAAGTATCCCGATTATTGTCACTTTGGGGTTAACGGATCATAACACATAATAGGTGACAATAGACTTGCAAGATAGGATCAAGAACTCACATATATTCATGAAAACATAATAGGTTCAGATCTCAAATCATGGCACTCAGGCCCTAGTAACAAGCGTTAAGCATAGCAAAGTCATAGCAACATCAATCTCAAAACATAATGGATACTAGGGATCAAACCCTAACAAAACTAACTCGATTACATGATAAATCTCACCCAACCCATCACCGTCCAACAAGCCTACGATGGAATTACTCACGCATGGCGGAGAGCATCATGAAATTGGTGATGGAGGAAGGTTGATGATGACGATGGTGATGGATTCCCCTCTCTGGAGCCACGAACGGACTCCAGATCAGCCCTCCCGAGAGAGATTAGGGCTTGGCGGCGGCTCCGTACCGTAAAACGCGATGAATCCTTCTCTTTGATTTTTTTCTCCCCGAACATGAATATATAGAGTTGGTGTTGAGGTCGGTAGAGCACCAGGGGGCCCACGAGGCAGGGGGGCGCGCCCAGGGGGGTGGGAGCGCCCCCACCCTCGTGGACAGGGTGTGGCCCCCTGGCCTCGATTCTTTTGCCAGTATTTTTTATATATTCCAAAAAATATTCTTCGTTGATTTTCAGGTCATTTCGAGAACTTTTATTTCTGCACAAAAATAACACCATGGCAAATATGCTGAAAACAGCGTCAGTCCGGGTTAGTACCATTCAATTCATGCAAGTTAGAGTCCAAAACAAGGGCAAAAGTGTTTGGAAAAGTAGATACGATGGAGACGTATCAACTCCCCAAGCTTAAACCTTTGCTTGTCCTCAAGCAATTCAGTTGATAAACTGAAAGTGATAAAGAAAAACTTTTACAAACTCTGTTTGCTCTTGTTGTTGTAAACATGTAAAGCCAGCATTCAAGTTTTCAACATAGATTGTGAACTAACCATATCCATAATAACATTTGGGTCTCATGTTTACTCATATCAATGACATAATCAACTAGCGAGCAATAATAGTAAATCTCGGATGACAACACTTTCTCAAAACAATCATAATATGATATAAAAAGATGGTATCTCGCTAGCCCTTTCTGAGACCGCAAGACATAAATGCATAGCACCTCTGAAGATCAAGGGCTGACTGGAAATTATAATTCATGGTAAAGAGATCCAGTCACAGTCATACATATTGTAAATTAATAGTAACGCATGCTAATGACAGCGGTGCTCTCCAACTGGTGCTTTTTAATAAGAGGATGATGACTCAACATAAAAGTAAATAGATAAGCCCTTCGCAGAGGGAAGCAGGTATTTGTAGAGGTGCTAGAGCTCGGTTTTGAAATACAGATAAATAATATTTTGAGTGGTATACTTTCATTGTCAACATAGCAACCGAGAGATCTCGATATCTTCCATGCTACACACATTATAGGCGGTTCCCAAGCAGAATGGTAAAGTTTATACCCCCCTACCACCAACAAACATCAATCCATGGCTTGTCTGAAACAACGGGTGCCTCCAACTAACAACAATCCTGGGGGAGTTTTGTTTGTAATTATTTTGATTTGATTTGAGCATGGGACTGGGCATCCCGGTTACCAGCCATTTTCTCGTGAGTGAGGAGCGGATTCCACTCCTCTTGAGAATAACCCGCCTAGCATGGAAGATATAAACAACCCTAGTTGATACATGAGCTATTCGAGCATAAAAACAGAATTTCATTTGAAGGTTTAGAGTTTGGCACATACAAATTTACTTGGAACGATAGGTAGATACCGCATATAGGAAGGTATGGTGGACTCATATGGAATAACTTTTGGGGTTTATGGAATTGGATGCACAAGCAGTATTCCCGCTTAGTACAAGTGAAGGCTAGAAAGAGATTGGGAAGCGACCAGCTAGAGAGCGACAACAATCATGAACATGCATTAAAATTAATCAACACTGAATGTAAGCATGAGTAGGATATAATTCTCCATGAACATAAATATCGTGGAGGCTATGTTGATTTTGTTTCAACTACATGCGTGAACATGTGCCAAGTCAAGCCACTCGAATCGTTCAAAGGAGGATACCACCCTATCATACCACATCACAACCATTTTAATAGCATGTTGGCACGCAAAGTAAACCATCATAAACTCCTAGCAAATTAAGCATGGCATGAGCAACTATCATCTCTAATTGTCATTGCAAACATGTTTCATTCATAGTAGGCTGAATCAGGAACGATGAACTAATCATATTTACAAAAACAAGATAGGTCGAGTTCATACCAGCTTCTCTCATCTCAACCAGTTCATCATATATCGTCATTATTGCGTTTCACTTGCACAACCGAATGGTGTGGATAATAATAGTACACGTGCATTGGACTAAGCTAGAATATGTAAGCTTTTAATACAAGGAAGAGGACAAGGTAATATGGGCTCTTTGTTAGATCAACAATAATTCAAATGAGAGCCACTCAACATTTTCATCATGGTCTTCTCCTCTCGACCCCCAAAGAAAACAAATCAAACTATTTACACGGGAAAGCTCCCAACAAACAAAAGAAGAACGAGAAGTCTTTTGGGTTTTCTTTTAATTATTACTACTACAGGCATGGAAGGTAAACTAGGTAAAAGCTACAACTAATTTTTTGTGTGTTTTTCTTAAGGTTTTTCAAACATGCAAGAAGAAAGTTGGAAAAGAAAATAAACTAGCATGGATATTACAATGAAAAAGTATGAGCACCGACAACTGGCATGAGTGTGTGAACATGAATGTAATTTCAGTGAGAAATATGTACTCCCCCAAGCTTAGGCTTTTGGCCTAAGTTGGCCTAGGGCCATGGCTGGCCTGGTGGATATCCAAAGTTGAAGCTGGGATCGTATTGAGATGCAGCAAGTACTGCCTGAAGAGCTGCAGCTTGGAGGCGAGCTGCCTCCGTCCTCCTTCCATACTCATTCGCCTCCTCCCTGGTTATAACATATCTCCCTTTTGTCTGAAAGTCAAAGAAAGCAGGAGCAGGGAGAGCAACATGGACAGTGTGATGCTTGTCAAAGATTAGTCGATACTGGATAGGTTGTTCATTCCTCTCAATAAACTGATGGCGAACCATAGCATTAAAATTTAGATAAGCAGGAGGCAACTCCATATCATTTTCATGTATGGGTACCTCAAGAAAATTAGCTAAACAGGTTGCATAAATTCCACCGAACAATTCTCCACTTAAACCGTTAAGATGCAACCTATGTGCAACAATAGCCCCCAAGTTATATTGTTTATCACCTAATACCGCACTTTTGAGGACATTAAGGTCTGGAATGCACATGTGACAAGCCTCATCTTTACCGTTAATGCATCTACCAATGAAAAGAGCAAAATAATGTATGGAAGGGAAATGAATGCTCCCTATGGTAGCTTGTGTAATTTCTCTAGATTCCCCCATAGTGATACTAGCAAGAAATTCTTTAAATTCAGATTTGCGAGGTTCATTAACATTGCCCCAGTGCGGGAGTTTACAAGCAGTCTTAAAGTCTTCTAAGTCCATGGTATAAGATTTATCATAAAGATCAAATAGGACAGTGTGAGAATTGCGTGATGATGTAAATTTAAACCTTCTCACAAAGGAATCAGTTAGGTGATAATATTGGGGGCACTTATCTGACACGAAGCCCTCAAGTTTAGCATTACATCCATACGCGTCAAATTCCTCCTTAATTCCTGCTTGGACCATAAAATCTTCTGACGGCCATTCACAAGGATGCACTTGAGCTTCTCTTGGTAGCTCATAGTTCGGCTCACGTATCGCGAGCCTAGGTCCTTGCTTCCTTGAGGAACCACCTTGGTACATTTTCCTAAACATATTTCTTCCTCTGAAAAATTCCTGAAATTTTTAGTAACTCAAAAATAAAAGTAAACCAAACTCAACAAGATTGATAGCAACTACTCCCACAAGTGCCTAGAGGCCATATCATGCAATAGAACTACTTGGGACCAAATAAATTTGACATGCAAGCTCAAGAACAGGGTCACCTAAGGAGCAAAAATTTGCAATAAATAAAGCACTAGAACAAAAACTAATTGGACCATTGGAGGAGTCACATACCGAAGAACAACCCCCTAAAGAAATTTTGTGAATGGAGCTTTGAGCAAGGAGATCGAAAATGGCAACAAAATGAGCTAGAACATGGGTTTGAGCTATGTGGTGTTTTTTTCTAGAGGAAGGAGTGTGTGGGTGCAATAATAAGTGGAGGGGGGCCACGAGGGGCCCATGAGGCAGGAGGCGCACCCTGCACCCTCGTGGCCAGGTGGTTGCCCCCTCTGGTGTGTTCTCAGTGCCAAATATTCTTAAATATTCTACAAAAAATCATAATTCATTTTCAGGACATTTGGAGAACTTTTATTTTTGGGGTATTTTTATTGCAAGGATAATTCAAAAAACAGACAGAAAATATTATTTTTCCTTTATTAAATCTAAATAACAGAAAGTAAAAGAGGGTATAGAAAGTTGTGTTTTCTAACTTCATCCATCTCATGCTCATCAAAAGGAATCCACTAATAAGGTTGGTCAAGTCTTGTTAACAAACTCATTCTGAATCGCATGAAACTGGAGAATTTTTGAATAACACTAGGTTACCTCAACGGGGATATGCACACCCCCAACAATAAGAATATCATATTTCTTCTTGACAGTAGGAAGAGGAAATTCAAAACCTCCAATAATAATCGTTGAAATTTTTCCAATAGAATTGATACTATGGACTTGAGGTTGTTTCCACGGAAAGTGTACCGTATGCTCATTACCATTAACATGAAAAGTGACATTGCCTTTGTTGCAATCAATAACAGCCCCTACAGTATTCAGAAAGGGTCTACCAAGAATAATAGACATACTATCGTCCTCGGGAATATTAAGAATAACAAAGTCCATTAAAATAGTAACGTTTGCAACCACAACATGCACATCCTCACAAATACTGACAGGTATAGCAGTTGATTTATTAGCCATTTGTAAAGATGTTTCAGTAGGTGTCAACTTATTCAAATCAAGTCTATGATATAAAGAGAGAGGCATAACACTAACACCGGCTCCGAGATCACATAAAGTAGTTTTAACATAGTTTCTCTTAATGGAGCACGGTATAGTTGGTACTCCTGGATCTCCTAGTTTCTTTGGTATTCCACCTTTAAAAGTGTAATTAGCAAGCATGGTGGAAATTTCATCTTCCGGTATCTTTTTTTATTAGTAATAATATCCTTGATGTACTTAGCATAAGGGTTCATTTTAAGCATATCAGTCAAACGCATACGCAAAAAGATAGGTCTAATCATTTCAGCAAAGCGCTCAAAATCCTCATCATCCTTTTTCTTGGATGGTTTAGGAGGAAAAGGCATGGGTTTCTAAACCCATGGTTCTCTTTCTTTACCGTTCTTCCTAGCAATGAAGTCTCTCTTATCATAACGTTGATTCTTTGATTGTGGGTTATCAAGATCAACAGCAGGTTCAATCTCTACATCATGTTATTGCTAGGTTGAGCATCAACATGAACATCATTATTAACATTATCACTAGGTTCATGTTCATCACCATATTGTGTTTCTGCATCGGAAATAGAAATATCATTGGGATTCTCAGATGTGTCTACAACAGGTTCACTAGAAGCATGCAAAGTCCTATCATTTTTTTTCTTCTTCTTAGAAGAACTAGGTGCATCAACATAAGTTCTCTGAGAATCTTGCTCAATTCTCTTAGGGTGGCCCTCAGGATACAAAGGTTCCTGAGTCATTTTACCCCCTCTAGTCACAACTCTAACAACATTATCATTTTTCTTATTATTTAATTCATTGAGCAAATCATTCTGAGCCTTAAGTACTTGTTCTACTTGAGTGGTAACCATAGAAGCATGTTTACTAATAAGTTTAAGTTCACCTTTAACTCTAGACATATAATCACTGAAGTGTTCAATCATATAAGCATTGCGTTTCAATTGTCTACCAACATAAGCATTGAAGTTTTCTTGTTTAACAATAAAATTATCAAACTCATCCAAGCATTGGCTAGCAGACTTATTACGAGGAACATCACCTTCATCAAATCTATAGAGAGAATTTACCTTTACTACCTGTGTCGGGTTATCAAGACCATGTATTTCTTCAATAGGTGGTTTATTCTTAACATCTTCCACTTTAATACCCTTTTATTTCTTAGATTTCTTTGCCTCTTGCATATCTTCAGGATTGAGAAATAGAATACCCCTTTTCTTCGGAGTTGGCTTAGGAGTTGGTTCAGGAAGTGTCCAATCATTTTCATTACTCAACATATTACTCAATAGCAATTCAGCTTGATCAAGTGTTCTTTCCCTGAAAACACAAGCAGCACAACTATCCAGGTGGTCTCTGGAAGCATCGGTTAGTCCATTATAAAAGATATCAAGTATTTCATTTTTCTTGAGAGGATGATCAGGCAAAGCATTAAGCAATTGGAGAGGCCTCCCCCAAGCTTGTGGGAGACTCTCTTCTTCAATTTGCACACAATTATATATTTCCCTTAAGGCAGCTTGTTTCTTATGAGCGGGGAAATATTTAGCAGAGAAGTAATAAATCATATCCTGGGGACTACGCACACAACCAGGATCAAGAGAATTAAACCATGATTTAGCATCACCCTTTAATGAGAACGGAAACAAATTAAGGATAAAGTAATAGCAAGTTTTCTCATCATTAGTGAACAGGGTGGCTATATCATTTAATTTAGTAAGATGTGCCACAATAGTTTTAGATTCAAAGCCATAAAAAGGATCAGATTCAACCAAAGTAATTAACTCAGGATCGACAGAGAAATCATAATCCTTATCAGAAATACAGATAGGTGAAGTAGCAAAAGCAGGGTCATATTTCATTCTAGCATTCAAAGATTTTTCTTTAAGCTTAGCTAATAATTTATTAAGATCATATCTATCATTGCAAGTTAAAAAGTCTCTAACAGTTTCTTCATCCATAACATAACCCTCAGGCACAACAGGCAATTCATATCTAGAGGGAGAATCTTCATCATCACTTTCATCAATATTATCAGTTTCAATAATTTCATTCTCTCTAACCCTAGCAAGTTGTTCATCAAGAAATTCACCTAGTGACCCAGTATTATCAATCATAGAAGTAGTTTCATCATAAGTATCATGCAAAGAAGAAGTGGCATAATCAATAACATGTGACATATCAGAATGAATAGCAGGAGTAGGTGTCGCAAGTTTACTCATAACAGAAGGTGAATCAAGTGCAGATCTAGATGGCAGTTCCTTACCTCCCCTCGTAGTTGAGGGATAAATCTTGGTTCTTTCATCTTTCAAGTTCCTCATAGTGATCAACAGATATAAATCCCAAGTGACTCAAAGAATAGAGCTATGCTCCCCGGCAACAGTACCAGAAAATAGTCTTGATAACCCACAAGTATAGGGGATCGCAACAGTTTTCGAGGGTAGAGTATTCAACCCAAATTTATTGATTCGACACAAGGGGAGCCAAAGAATATTCTCAAGTATTAGCAGCTGAGTTGTCAATTTAACCACACCTGGAAACTTAATATCTACAACAAAGTATTTAGTAGAAAAGTAATATGATAGTAGTGGTAACGGTGGCAAAAGTAACTATAGCAGTTTTGGTTTTATAGTGATTGTAATAGTAGCAACGGAAAAGTAAATAAGCGAAGAACAATATATGAAAAGCTCGTAGGCAATGGATCAGTGATGGATGATTATGTCGGATGCGATTCCCCATGCAATAGTTATAACATAGGGTGACACAGAACTAGCTCTAGTTCATCAATGTAATGTAGGCATGTATTTCGAATATAGTCATACGTGCTTATGGAAAAGAACTTGCATGCCATCTTTTGTCCTACCCTCCGATGGCAGTGGGGTCCTATTGGAAACTAAGGGATATTAAGGCCTCCTTTTAATAGAGTACCGGAACAAAGCATTAACAGTTAGTGAATACATGAACTCCTCAAACTACAGTCATCACCGGTAAGTATCCCGATGATTGTCACTTCGGGGTTAACGGATCATAACACATAATAGGTGACTATAGACTTGCAAGATAGGATCAAGAACTCACATATATTCATTAAAACATAATAGGTTCAGATCTGAAATCATGGCACTCGGGGCCTAGTGACAAGCATTAAGCATAGCAAAGTCATAGCAACATCAATCTCAAAACATAATGGATACTAGGGATCAAACCCTAACAAAACTAACTCGATTACATGATAAATCTCATAAAATCCATCACCGTTGTAACACCCACAATGTGGCTATATCTCCCACGTGTCAGGGCACAACTTAGAGGCATAGCCGCATAGTAGGTTTGTCGTAAGAGGGGTAATCTTCACACAATCCCATGTACTGAATAAGAAAGGGATAAGGAGTTGGCTTACAGTTGCCACTTCACACAAATACAAGTTAAACATACATCATCCAGAATACAATCAAGTTCCGACTATAGAACCAAAATAAAAGAAGAAAACCCCAAATGCTAGATCCCCGATCGCCCCAACTGGGCTCCACTACTGATCAAAAGGAAATGAAACAAAACAACGAGCAAGATATTCATCGAGCTCCCACTTGAGCTCGGTTGCGTCACCTGCACTGGTATCATCGGCACCTGCAACTGTTTGGAAGTACCTATGAGCCACGAGGACTCAGCAATCTCACGCCCGCGAGATCAAGACTATTTAAGCTTATGGGTAGGAAAGGGTAGTGAGGTGGAGCTGCAGCAAGCACTAAGCATATATGGTGGCTAACTTACGCAAATAAGAGAGAGAAGAGAAGCAACGCAACGGTCGTGAACTAGAAGTGATCCTGAAACTACTTACGTTCAAGCATAACACAAGAACCGTGTTCACTTCCCGGACTCCGCCGAGAAGAGACCATCACGGCTACACACGCGGTTGATGCATTTTAATTAATTTAGTGTCAAGTTCTCTACAACCGGATATTAACAAATTCCCATCTGCCATATAACCACGGGCACGGCTTTCAAAAGTTCAAAACCCTGCAGGGGTGTCCCAACTTAGCCCATCAGAAGCTCTCACGGTCAACGAAGGATATTCTTTCTCCCAGGAAGACCCGATCAGACTCGGAATCCCGGTTACAAGACATTTCGACAATGGTAAAATAAGACCAGCAAAGCCTCCCAATGTGCCGACAAATCCCGATAGGAGTCGCACGTATCTTGTTCTCAGGGCACACCAGATGGGCCACACGTTGGGTTGGCATAGACCCTGGTTGCCCAGGGGGCACCGGACATCGCCCAGTTTGGACCAACACTCAGAGGAGCACTGGCCCGGGGGTTTAAAATAAAGATGACCCTTGAGTCTGCGGAACCCAAGTGTCGGAGTAATTGGCAACGGGTACCCCGAAGACGGCAAGACGATATTTCAAGACATCGGGGCTAGCAAAGCCCCTCAGTCCGACTTCCCGGCCGCTCCTGCCGGCTCCCCGTCCGACTGCTTTGCCCGGCCGGCTACCAGCTGCTGACTGCGCCGACCAGCCGGCTGCCGACTGCGCCAACCAGCTGTCTGCCGACTGCAGCCTGACCCGACACTGATAAGACCACGACGGAACGACCATACCACAATGTAATCTATAGTGTATCTGTCCCTGGACACTGTTTTATAAAGTGCACCAGGGACAAGGAGGCATGCACGTCACATCACACCTCTCATGGGCATGGTGCCCCATGCCCACTTTCCCCCCACGTCATTACCTAGCTTAGGTAGTAAGCTAGCCACACACATATATATATAGTCAGCTATCCATCCATCCTCACAGACTCAGGCATGCATACATGCTCACGCCACACACTTGGCTGGCCACAATGGTGGCTCCCTGGGAACACTCCACTCCCATTTGCTAGTTACCTCATACACCCACATGAGACATATACAAAGCCAGATGCCTATGGTACTGATCTAAGATACAGTTCCAGGAGCGCTTTGTACTACCCGATGTACATTCCAGATATATACTCAGACATGCAGGAGTAGGGGTATTATTTCTCCGGAGAGCCCTGAACCTGGGTAAACTAGCGCGTGCTACTCGCATACCCGTCCTTGGATATTCCGGCAGCAGTCTTGCCCTCACACGAAGCCACCTTGTGGCATATGTCGTCTTGCATCCCCATGAGAATACCACGACATTTGGCGCCCACCGTGGGGCGGTACTATGCTACCGCGCTGCTGCTGGTTTCGTAGTCCGGAAGGGACCATCTTCGCCATCACCGCCGCGGCGTCGCGCCATCTCTCCGGTAGCCCTCGGGGGCTCGACTTCAGCCCGCCCCCGAAGCGGCCGCGCGGGACGGCGCGTCCTTGTCGTTGGCATCGCCGCCTTCGTCATCACCATTGTTGCGATGCCGGCTGTCCGTCCACGCGCGCCGCGCACGGGGCCTCGCTTCGGTCGGCCGCATCCGCCCACGCGCCGCTCGCGTCCACTCCCCTCCGCGCTGCGCTTTGCACCGGCTGGAACGGGGCGTTCTCTACTCCATATGTCATATATGCTAGCTAGCTAGATGCTAGTCAACAATGGTCAAACCATTAGCCATACCATGGCCATACACTCCCCATACACAAGCCAGATATTGACCATGCATTGCACGTGTACTGGCTAGATAGTAGCCATACACTCCCTGCGCTCCACCGCGTGCGGCAGTCGTGGTACTCACTGCGTTGGCACTGCTCCTTGCCACTCGTTGCTCCAGCCATCCTGCAGGCCAACTCCGCCACACCGCGCTGGCTCCTTGCGCCCACAGCAGCATCCAGCTCCGGCTCCGCATCGCTCCTCCTCGCCTGCGCCGCTGCTGTTCTCCGCGTCCGCTGTCGCACCTCGCTGTGCCAAGCTGGCCGTCCATGCTGGCGTCCTCCTTCGCTCGCGCGCGTCGCATCGCCGCTCCGGCCGCGCATCCACAGGCCTCGCGCCGGCCACGCCCGGCTCCGGCTCTCCATGACCCGACTTTCCCACTCCGCCTTAGCTCGTGGCACTGCTCCATCCTCCCCGCCGTGTCCCGCGTCGGTCGCCTCTGCCGGCGAACTGCTGCTCCACCCGCGCCGGCCTCCCATGGGGCCGCACCTCCACGCGCGCTGGCCGGCTCCCCCGCTCCCTCGCTGCGTGGCTGCCGTGTCCCGTCCGCCTGCTGAGCGTGCCTCGCGACCGCGCCGGCCCTGCTTCGGCCGCCTTCCCGCGCCGCCCTGTATGCTCCCGAGCAGCCGGCAGGGTCGCGCGCCCCATGCCGACTCCGCTCGCACCCCCCGTTGCTGGATGCCCCGCGCCTACCGGCTTCGCCTATGCATGCGGCTGGCCGCCGGCTTCCGCGCACCGGCCTCCGACCGGCTCCCCAGCGCCTCGCGGTGGCCTCCTCCGCCTCCCGGACGCCGTCTGTCCGGCTCTCGGCGCTGTCCAGCTCCCGGACTCCGGCTGCTGAGGCACCAAAAAGAAAACAAAGTGAGGGGACGATTGCAGTGTGTAGCCGGCTGAAAAAGAATCATACCCGGCTGGAAAAAGTCAAGGGCCGGCTGCTCGCGTGGCCGAGCCAACTGGTAGCGAAAGAAGCAAAAAAAGTGTGCACATCCGGCTCCCCAGTGCTGGCTGAAGAAAAGGCCGGGTGCCCACAGCTGACCGGCAGAGAAAATTAAAGAAATATGCGTCCGACCACTGGCTGTGTGGCCGGCTGCAAAGAGCCCCACCATTGTGTCGGGGTCCGTCCGCCCAGCCGGCTGAAGAAGAAAAAGGAGAAGACAAAGTAGTCGCCGGGAGATCCGGCCCGACTTCTCAGCAGTCGGCCCGAATCTCGGGGGCTACACCCAGCAGGTGCGCTGACGCGCCCCACGAAGGAGAAGACAAAGTAGTTGCCGGAAGATCCGACCCGACTGCTCCGCAGTCGGCCCGAATCTCGGCGGCTACACCCAGTGGGTGCGCTGGTGCGCCCCCACGGAAGATTGTAGACAAGAGAAGAGTTTTGTTCGGCTGCCAGCAGTCGGCAGAAGAGAAAAAAGAAGAAAAAGGGCGCTGTAAGACGCCTCGCCGCCCGGCCGGTCGAGCCTGACCGGCGGGGCCCCCTTCAAGTACCCGAAGGCTCGAAGGCTGCACCTAGCGGGTGCGCCGGCGCACTCCGCGAGCGTCGAGCCGCGCCGGCTGTCTTCGGCAAACTCCGCCTCGGCTACACGAAAATCAATGTGAGCTCTTCACCCGCATATTTTTCCACCGCAAGAGCACGGATAACCCCTAGCGATGCTCGGGGGCTATCTCCACATTTTATTAAAGTTGCATCACTATTCGCCCCGGCGCCAGCCAGAGTTGGCCCGGGGGCTGGCTGCTTGGCCTGAGACGTTAGTTCCCGCAGACGGCTTAGTAGCGTGCGTGGTACCAAAGACCCACTCTCAGTCACAGACCGTGGAGTAGCTGTCCGGTTGGCAAGAGTGAACGCTGGAGGCCACCCACGCGAAAAACATCTGAGAAGGAAAACGGTGCGGGTGACCCGGCCATTTCCTTTATGAGTATCTGTTCGGTTAAATCCACTCCCAGAGTCTGAGTACTGTACACTCCACTTCGCAGTCCACTCTCAGCCACAAACCGCAGAGCGGCTGTCCGACGAGCAAGAGCACAAGCCAAAAAGCGGAGGGAACACGAAAAAGATTAAGGGCGCTCGGACGAAACCGAGTCGGCACCTTCCGCATAAAACTTGCAGTGCTAAAAGCAAACATTTGATATATCTGCGTGGACTAACTTTGTCTTTTTCATGATCATTTCCTTGAACACTCGCCAAAAAACCTCCGCCCAACTTTGCCAAGTTGCCCGGAGGCTCGGGGGCTACTGTCGGAGTAATTGGCAACGGGTACCCCGAAGACGGCAAGACGATATTTCAAGACATCGGGGCTAGCAAAGCCCCTCAGTTCGACTGCTCGGCCGCTCCTGCCGGCTCCCTGTCCGACTGCTCTGCCCGGCCGGCTACCGGCTGCTGACTGCGCCAACCAGCCGGCTGTCGACTGCGCCAACCAGCCGGCTGTCGACTGCGCCAACCAGCCGTCTGCCGACTGCAGCCCGACCCGACACTGATAAGACCCCGATGGGACGGCCATGCCGCAATGTCATCTATAGTGTATCTGTCCCTGGGCACTGTTTTATAAAATGCACCAGGGACAAGGAGGCATGCACGTCACATCACACCTCTCATGGGCATGATGCCCCATGCCCACTTGCCCCCCACGTCACTACCTAGCTTAGGTAGTAAGATAGCCACACACATATATATAGTCAGCTATCCATCCATCCTCACAGACTCAGGCATGCATACATGCTCACGCCACACACTTGGCCGGCCACAATGGCGACTCCCTAGGAACACTCCACTCCCACTTGCTAGTTAGCTCAAACACCCACATGAGACATATACAAAGCCAGATGCCTATGGTATTGATCTCAGATACAGTTCCAGGAGCACTTTGTACTACCCGATGTACATCCCAGATATATACTCAGACATGCAGGAGTAGGGGTATTATCTCTCCGGAGAGCCCCGAACCTGGGTAAACTAGCGCGTGCTACTCACATACCCGTTCTTGGATATTCCGGCAGCAGTCTTGCCTTCACACGAAGCCACCTTGTGGCATATGTCGTCTTGTACCCCCATGAGAATACCACGACACCAAGGGAAAAGGCTTAGGTGGCAAATGGTAAAACCAAGGTTGGGCCTTGCTGGAGGAGTTTTATTCAAGGCGAAGTATCAAGGGGATCCCATAACACCCAACCGCGTAAGGAATGCAAAATCAAGGAACATAACACCGGTATGACGGAAACTAGGGCGGCAAGAGTGGAACAAAACACCAGGCATAAGGCCGAGCCTTCCACCCTTTACCAAGTATATAAATGCATTAATTAAATAAGAGATATTGTGATATCCCAACATATCCATGTTCCAACATGGAACAAACTTCAACTTCACCTCCAACTAGAAACGGTATAAGAGGGGCTGAGCAAAGTGGTAACTTGGCCAAACAACGGTTTGCTAGGAAAGGTGGGTTAGAGGCTTGACATGGCAATATGGGAGGCATGATATAACAAGTGGTAGGTAGCGCGACATAGTGATAGAGCGAACAACTAGCAAGCAAAGATAGAAGTGATTTCGAGGGTATGGTCATCTTGCCTGATATCCCGCAAGGAAGAAGAACGAGTCCATGAAGAAGACAAACGGACGTAGTCGAACGGATCCTCACAACTCCGGAATGAAACCGAAGCTAACGAGAGAAGCAACCCGGAAAGAAGCAAGCGACATAGTAAACAACCATCATATAACCATGGCATGATGCACAATCAAGTATGATGCATGTCCGGTTTAATGAGGCATGGCATGGCAAAGTGCAACAAACAACACTACAAGTTAAGTGGAGCTCAATATGCAACGAGTTGCATATTGACGAAACACCACATCAATTATTTAGTTCTCTCTCGTTTATGTACCACTACAAAAAAAAGACACATCCGTGACATTTTGGGCCGAACGAATTTTTTTTCTGTCATACATATGACACTTCTATGACGGTAATTGTGACAAAACCCGGTATCATCATAGATGTGGTGGGCTCCTACTTCTATGACAAAAAATCATGACAAAAAATGGGCTTTTCGTCCTGGGCGGGCCGGAGACGCAGCTGCATGACATTCTTTGGGCCATCCATGACGGAAAAAACCATAGTACAAGCGAGGGGGAGGAGAATTTCGGGGAGTTCCCGGTTACGGTGGGAGGTCGGGGGCCGAGCGATGCGCGTTTCTCTCGTACACGTACACGCGTGTGTGCGAGGCGTTAGCTCTAACTGAACCCGAGCGAGGCATTGGGCTCTAACTGAACCCGAGCGATTGCACTGCAGGCTACGCGTTACTGAACCCGAGCGATCGATCGATGGCTGTTAACTGAACCCGATCAAGCGATTCCTTCGCTGCTGATGCTAACTGAAGCCGATCGATGCTGCCTCTGGATGAACAATGAGCGTTGCGGGGGGGGGGGGGGTGGATGAACAGTTCCCGGTGGGGGTGGATGAACAGGACCCCGTGGTGTTGCCTCTGGATGAACAGGACCCCAATCGATCGAGCCGGTTGGGGCTGGATGAACAGGACCCTGTGGAGGGCTGGATGAACAGGACCACCCCATGGAGGGCATGATGAATAGTAGACGGTGGAGGGCAGGATGAACAGTAGCCCGTGGAGGGGTGGTTGAACAGGAGCTCGTGGAGAGGGCTGGTTGAACAATAACCGGTGGAGTAGCGCACGGTGGAGGCTGGATGAACAGGAGCCCGTGGATGAACAGTCGCAGGTGGAGGCTGGAGGAGGTCGACGGTGGATGAACAGTAGCTCGTGGAGGCTGGAGGGGGTCGACGGTGGAGATGAACAGTATCCCATGGAGTCCCGTTTTGCGGTACGCCACACCCCTCCCGATGAACAGGACCCCCGTTTCGACCGTAGCGCTCTAACACAACTCTGTTTCGTCCGTTTTGCGGTACGCCACACCCCTCCCGATCAACAGGACCCCCATTTCAACCGTAGGAGGTCCGTTTCCTCCATTTTGCGATACGCCAGACCCCTCCCAATCAACAGGACCCCGTTCCGAACATAGGAGGTCCGTTTCCTCCGTTGTGCGGTACGCCAGGCCTCGTTTCCATAGCATGTTCTGTCCAATCCCTCCCGATGAACACGACCACACATTCCGTTCCGATCCAGCCGGTTGGCTCCCACGCGTTCTGTTGCCTCCCCATGAACACGACGCATTCTGTTGCCTCCCCATGAACACGACACATTCCGTTGCCTCCCCATGAACACGACGACGACGATGTTTCTCCGTTCCGACCCAGCCATGTCAACGAGCCCTCGCCGTACATATGCGCGAGTAGGCGTTCGAGACCCCGCCCGTATGTACACATACGTGGCCGTATTTTCTTTCTTGCACCCTGGCCGCCTCTACTACGACACGTGCGCGCCTCTACATCCACCAGTATATATGTACGCACACGTTCGCGACCAGAATGACAATGCTACGTATGCTTCAACCAGGTGGGTCCCGACTGCCAGGCACTTCCTTGCGTGCGAAGATGTAGCTGGTGGGTACCAGTAGTCAGGGACGAAATATGGTGGCCCGTCCGGTGGGTCCGCGCTGTCAGGTGGAGGAATAATTATTTTGCACGTAATAAGGGGGCACTTCCTTGCTGCGGTCGTGGACCCAGCTGTCAGCCTCTCCACGTACAGTCCACGTTCGATGGAAGCCGTTCCTAGACCATGTTGACCACGCCGCGTCAAGAGCACCAGGGCGGTGGACGACGGCGAGGCCTAGGAAGGGGACGACGCAGAGCTGGGGAAGACACAGCAGTGGATGCCCACGCGTAGAGGAGTACGAGGGCACTGGTTCGCTGCAGTGTGAGGCTGCCGTCGCCGCAGAGTAACAGGGGGGTGGGTGAGTAGAGGGATGGCCTGGCCAGCGGTGGGAGTAGTAGGGTGCGGTGAGGCCTCCGCCGCATCGCAGCCGGCCACGGGAGGCAGGAGCATGAGGCACGACCGGCGCTGGTTTGGGTGGCTGGAGCAAGAAGACCAGAGGTTGAAGAAGCACTACGGCCATTGGATGGACATCGTACGGTCACTAGCGCTAGAATCGTGCATATTGACTAAGTTGACAAAGCCCTCCGTCCCTGTCAACTTAGTAGGCCCACAAGTCAGCCTGCCACTATACTGGGCCCCAGCTAACAGGGGAAGTATTCATTTTTTGTGCGTAATAAGGAGGCACTTCCTTGCGTGCGAAGATATAGCTGGTGGGTCCGAGCTGTCAGCGACGGTAACGTTTTTTCGTGAAATACAGAGGCCCTTTCGGTGGGTCCCTGATGTCAAGTGGAGGAATCATTATTTTGTGCGTAATAAGGAGGCATTTCCTTGCGTGCGGCCGTGGACCCAGCTGTCGGCCTCTCCACGTACAGTCCACTTCAGATGCATGTCGGTCGTTGACCACGTTGACCAGGCCGCGCCGAGAGCACCAGGGCGGTGGACGACGGCGAGGCCTAGGAAGGGAACGACACGGAGGCAGGGAAGACTCGGCAGTTGTTTCTCACACGGAGGGGAGTACGACTGTACGAAGGTTTACTGGTTCGTCTGCCGTCGCCGGATAATAACAGCAGGTGTGGGTGAGTAGAGGGATGGCTAGGCCAGCGGTGGGAGTACGGTGGGGCGGTGAGGCCTGCGCGGCAGCACAGCCGGCCGCGGGGAGGAGGGAGCAGGCAGTCCCACCAACGCTTGTTTGAGCGGCTGGAGCAGGAAGAGCAGAGATTGAAGAAGCACGACGGCCGTTGGATGGACATCCAGCAGTCACTGCTTGTGCGTCAACCTTTTTTTAGGAAAGCCTCAAATCTATGGAAAACAGCATACAACCCATCTGTCATTATTTCTAATAATTTTCAGCCCATTTGCTAATTCTTAAGGTTTTTTGGAGCCCATATTCTTTTTGTTAGCATTACAACCCAAATTGTGGCCACGGTTAAAAAATTATATGAAATTTTGCATATTTTGGTGCGGTCCGAACTGTTTTTAATCCCGAAATTTCGACTCACATTCAAACTGATTTTAAAAATAAATGTATATCAATATAAAATCCAACAAATTCTCCACGCATAAAAATTAATGTAATTTAAAATCTTGAAATGAAAAAAAAGATATTTGAAACTAATTGCCGGTTTGATGTGTTTTAAAAATGTACAACCCATTTCTCATTACTGATGGGCCATTTTCTCGGCGAGCCGAATGAAAGCTCTCCTCGTCTTGAAAGATTTGTGATGACCCACAAGTATAGGGGATCTATCGTAGTCCTTTCGATAAGTAAGAGTGTCGAACCCAACGAGGAGCAAAAGGAAATGATAAGCGGTTTTCAGCAAGGTATTCTCTGCAAGTACTGAAATAAGTGGTAACAAATAGTTTTGTGATAAGATAAATTGTAACGAGCAACAAGTAACGAAAGTAAATAAAGTGCAGCAAGGTGGCCCAATCCTTTTTGTAGCAAAGGAAAAGCCGGAACAAACTCTTATAATAGGAAAGGCGCTCCCGAGGACACATGGGAATATCATCAAGCTAGTTTTCATCATGTTCATATGATTCGCGTTCGATACTTTGATAATTTGATATGTTGGTGGACCAGTGCTTCGGTGCTGTTCTTACTTGAACAAGCATCCCACTTATGATTAACCTTTATTGCAAGCATCCGCAACTACAACAAAAGTATTAAGGTAAACCTAACCATAGCATGAAACATGTGGATCCAAATCAGCCCCTTACGAAGCAACGCATAAACTAGGGTTTAAGCTTATGTCACTCTAGCAACCCATCATCTACTTATTACTTCCCAATGCCTTCCTCTAGGCCCAAATAATGGTGAAGTGTTATGTAGTCGACGTTCACATAACACCACTAGAGGCTAGACAACATACATCTTATCAAAATATCAAATGAATACCAAATTAACATGACTACTAATAGCAAGACTTCTCCCTTGTCCTCAGGAACAAACGTAATTACTCACAAAGCATATTCATGTTCATAATCAGAGGGGTAATAATATGCATATAGGATATGAACATATGATCTTCCACCAAATAAACCAACTAGCATCAACTACAAGGAGTAATCAACACTACTAGCAACCTACTAGCACCAATCCCGGACTTTGAGACAAGAATTGGATACAAGATATGAACTAGGGTTTGGAGATGAGATGGTGCTAGTGAAGATGTTGATGGAGATTGCCCTCTCCCGATGAGAGGAGTGTTGGTGATGACGATGGTGATGATTTCCCCCTCCCGGAGGGAAGTATCCCCAGCAGAACAGCTCTGCCGGAGCTCTAGATTGGTTCCGCCAAGGTTCCGCCTCGTGGCAGCGGAGTCTCGTCCCGAAAAGTTCCCTCTTATTTTTTCTCATCGAAAGACTTCATATAGGAGAAGATGGACTTCGGAGATCCATCAGGGGGCCCATGAGGTACGGGGCGCGCACCCACCCTCGTGAGCAGGGTGTGGGCCCCCTGGCCTCCATCTTTGGCGAGGATTTTTCTTTATTTATTTTAAGATGTTCCATGGAGTTTCAGGACTTTTGGAGTTTTGGAGAATAGGTCTCTAATATTTGCTCCTTTTCCAGCCTAGAATTTTAGCTGCCGGCATTCTCCCTCTTCATGTAAACCTTGTAAAATAAGAGAGAATAGCCATAAGTATTGTGACATAAAGTGAAATAACAGCCCATAATGCAATAAATATCTATATAAAAGCATGATGCAAAATGGACGTATCAACTCCCCCAAGCTTAGACCTCGCTTGTCCTCAAGCGAAAAGCCGATAACAATAAATATGTCCTCATGTTTAGAGGTAGAGGCGTCGATAAAAATAAAATACGGCAATGAAGGCATCATGATTGTTCTCATAATAGCAACATATATAGATTTTGTCATATGATTACTTATGTTCAAGTGATGATCTATTCACAATGCAAGAGTATAAATCATAAACCTTATTGGGCTCCAACAAACTATAATCTCAGTCATTGAAGCAATTGCAATTTATCATAACATCGGAAAGAGTCTATGTCAGAGCTTAAAAGCAAGTCCACATACTCAACTATCATTTAGTCCTTCATAATTGCTAACACTCACACAATACTTGTGGTTACGGAGTTTTAATCGGACACAGAGAAAGATAGGGGCTTATAGTTTTGCCCCACAACCTTTTACCTCAAGGTAATGTCAACAATAATGGTTCATGCTCCCCTACATCCAATTAGATATATATATATATATCATGTTCTTTCCAACATGTTGAGCTTGCCAAAGGATAAAATGAAAAAGAAAAGGTGAAGAACATGATATGAACCTTTATTATGCAAAAGAAGTTTATGTCTCCTTTGTCTCTTGCATATGGTAAAAGATAGGCCCTTCGCAGAGGGAAGCAGAGCAATTTTTCCAACATGTTGAGCTTGCCAAAGGATAAAATGAAAAATCTTATTTCTCCCACACCAATAAATCATACATATTTAGAGCAATTTTTATTGCTTTGCACCTATGACAACTTACTTGAAGGATCTTACTCAATCCATAGGTAGATATGGTGGACTCTCATGGCAAAACTGGTTTAGGGATTTTGGAAGCACAAGTAGTATTTCTACTTGGTGCTGAGAATTTGGCTAGCATGAGGGGGAAAGGCAAGCTCAACAAGTTAGAGGATCCATGACAACATACTTTATCTCAGATATAAGAAAGACATAACTCATTACGTTGTCTTCCTTGTCCAACATCAACTCTTTAGCATGTCATATTTTAATGAGTGCTCCCAATCATAAAAGATGTCAATGATAATATATCTATATGTGAAAACCTCTCTTTCCTTATTACTTCCTATTAATTACAACAATGACCAAAGCTATGTCTGCCAACTCCCAACAACTTTTAATCATCATACTCTTTCTATGTGAAGTCATTACTCTCAATAAGATCAATATGAACTTTTTATCTCTTTTTATTCTTTTTCTCTTTTCTTTTATTCACCCAAGATCATGGCAAAATAATCAAGCCTTTGACTCAGCACTAATCTTTATTATATATAACTCACGGACTCGATTACAAAGAGAGATCATAAAGCAAAACTCAAAACTAGATCATGCCATAAACTTTATTCTACTAGATCAAGATACTACTAATAAGATCGAACCAAGAAAAACGGTAAAGATAGGAGTTGTGATTGTGATACGATACCGGGGCACCTCCCCCAAGCTTGACAGTTGCCAAGGGGAGTGCCCATACCCATGTGATTATGTCTCCTTTGTCGGTGAAGAAGGTGGTGTTGTTCTAGATGATGCGGGCCTTGCGTCCATCTTCCAAGGCATAGTTCTCCATCATAGAAAGATGATCGGGTCTCCGGGATCCTCAAATCTGCAGCCAAACTCATCCTTTTGAATCTATATTCATACTCACAGTTTTGGTTTTGCAGGTCATAGATTTGGGCTTGGAGGTGCTCGATCTTCTCATGAAGCTTGAAGATAGTCTCCCCGATGTTGTCAACATCCAACTTGTGGTTGCTAGTGAACTCCGCGATCATCATGTGGTTAGAGTTGAGTCCATGTTCCACCATCCCTTGGCACTTGAAAACTTGTTGCTCCACTGCTTCGAGCCTCGTCTCCATGCTTCCGGTCCCCTTTGGTCCCTCTTCATCGCGGCTGTGTAGCAACCCATCACGCAACTCAATGGTTTGAGGGTGTCGCAGCACCTCCGCGAGGTAAGGGTTGATGACCTTCTCGAAGAACTTGTCCTTGGAGGCGCTTGGGGCTGTCATGATAACCTAGAGCTGTCAGAAAAATAGCTTGAAACAAGAACAGAGGAGATTTGCGTGATACGGGAGTCAAAACCTTCGGGAGGTTATATAATGAATTTTTACCGACCAAAATACGTATCGTGCAAGAAAACGGAGTCTAGAAAGCACACGAGGTGCTCACGAGGTAGGGGGGCGCGCCCAGAGGGGTAGGGCGCGCCCACCACCCTCGTGGGGCCCTTCTGTCCTTCCCGGACTGCTACTTATTTTTCTATTTTTCTAAATATTCCAAAACGGAGAAATATTGCCTTAAAATTGTTTTGGAGTCAGTTTACTTACCGTACCACATACCTATTCCTTTTTGGAGTCTAAAACGTTCTGGAAAGTGTCCCTTATGTATTCCTCCGGGGTTACGGTTTCAATAATATTGGTTTCAACATTTATGGGATTACCTGAGATATAATGTTTGATTCTTTGACAGTTTACCACCTTCGGATTTGTACCTTCGAAGTTGTTGATCTTTATGGCACCGGAACGATAGACCTCTTCGATAACATAGGGGCCTTCCCATTTAGAGAGAAGTTTTCCTGCAAAAAATCTTAAACGAGAGTTGTATAGCAATACATAATCACCTACATTAAACTCACGCTTTTGTATCCTTTTGTCAGGCCATCTTTTAACTTTTTCTTTAAACAACTTGGCATTTTCATAAGCTTGGGTTCTCCATTCATCAAGTGAGCTAATATCAAATAACCTCTTCTCACCGGCAAGTTTAAAATCATAGTTGAGCTCTTTAATAGCCCAATATGCCTTATGTTCTAGTTCGAGAGGTAGTGACATGCTTTTCCATAAACCATTTTATACGGAGACATACCTATAGGATTTTTGTATGCAGTTCTATAAGCCCGTAATGCATCATCAAGTTTCTTAGACCAATTCTTTCTAGACCTATTAACAGTCTTTTGCAAAATTAATTTGAGCTCTCTATTGCTCAATTCTACTTGACCACTAGACTGTGGGTGATAAGGAGATGCAATTCTATGATTAACATCATATTTAGCAAGCATTTTACGGAAAGCACCATGAATAAAGTGTGAACCACCATCAGTCATTAAATATCTAGGGACTCCAAACCTCGGAAAAATAACTTCCTTAAGCATTTTAATAGAAGTGTTATGATCAGCACTACTAGTTGGAATAGCTTCTACCCACTTAGTAACGTAATCAACAGCCACTAAAATATGTGTGTATCCATTAGAGGCAGGAAAAGGTCCCATATAATCAAAGCCCCAAACATCAAATGGTTCAATAACAAGTGAATAATTCATAGGCATTTCTTGACGTCTACTAATGTTACCAATTCTTTGACATTCATCACAAGATAAGACAAACTTACGGGCATCCTTGAAGAGAGTAGGCCAATAAAAACCAGATTGCAATACCTTATGTGCAGTTCTGTCTCCAGCGTGGTGTCCTCCATAATATTCGGAGTGACACTTGCGTAGGATCTGTTCCTGTTCATGCTCAGGTACACAACGTCTAATAACACCATCTACTCCTTCTTTATAAAGATGTGGGTCATCCCAAAAGTAATGTCTCAAGTCATAGATTTTTTTTTCTTTTGCTGGTATGTGAAGCTAGGTGGTATAAACTTAGCAACAATATATTTAGCATAATCAGCATACCATGGAGTACTACAAGAAGTACTTATAACATTTAATTGTTCATCAGGAAAGCTATCATTAATAGGTAGTGGGTCATCAAGAACATTCTCTAACCTAGACAGGTTTTCTGCAACGGGGTTCTCAGCTCCCTTTCTATCAACAATATGCAAATCAAATCCTTGTAGCAAGAGAACCCATCTAATAAGTCTAGGTTTAGCATCTTTCTTTTCCATAAGGTATTTGATAGCAGCATGATCAGTGTGAATAGTTACTTTAGAATCAACAATATAAGGTCTGAACTTATCACAAGCAAATACAACTGCTAAAAGCTCTTTTTCAGTAGTAGCATAATTTCTTTGAGCATTGTCTAGAGTCTTACTAGCATAATGAATAACATTTAATTTCTTATCAACTCTTTGCCCTAGAACAACACCTACAACATAATCACTAGCATCACACATAATTTCAAAGGGTAAATTCCAATCAGGTGGTTGAACAACAGGTGCAGAGACTAATACTTTCTTAAGTATTTCAAATGCTTCTACACAATCATCATCAAAGACAAATGGTATATCTTTTTGCAATAAATTAGTCAGAGGCTGAGAAATTTTTGAGAAGTCCTTAATGAACCTCCTGTAAAATCCGACGTGACCAAGGAAACTTCTTATACCTTTGATGTCCTTGGGACATGGCATCTTTTCAATAGCATCGACCTTGGCTTTATCAACTTCAATACCTCTTTGAGAAACTTTATGCCCCAAGACAATACCTTCATTAACCATAAAGTGGCACTTTTCCCAATTCAAGACAAGATTAGTTTCTTCACATCTCTGCAAAACTCGATCAAGATTGCTCAAGCAATCATCAAAATAGGAACCATAGACGGAAAAATCGTCGATGAAAACCTCACAAATCTTTTCACAAAAGTCAGAGAATATAGCCATCATGCATCTTTGAAAGGTAGCAGGTGCATTACATAAACCAAAAGGCATACGTCTATAAGCAAAAGTACCAAAAGGGCATGTAAAAGTAGTCTTTGATTGATCTCTAGCCGACACAGGTATTTGAGAGAAACCAGAATAACCATCTAGAAAGCAATAGTGTGTATGTTTGCATAATCTTTCTAGCATTTGATCAATAAAAGGTAAGGGGTAATGGTCTTTCTAAGTAGCTTTATTTAATTTGCGGAAATCAATTACCATCCTATAAGCCGTGATAATTCTTTGTGGAATCAATTCATCTTTATCATTAGGAACAACAGTAATACCTCCCTTCTTAGGGACACAATGGACATGACTTACCCACTGACTATCAGCAACGGGATAAATTATACCTGCCTCCAGAAGCTTGAGTATTTCTTTTCTTACCACTTCTTTCATTTTAGGATTCAAACGTCGTTGAGGATCATGAACTGGTTTGGCATCTGCTTCCAAATTTATTTTGTGTTGACATAGAGTGGGACTAATGCCCTTAAGATCATCAAGAGTATATCCAATAGAAGCACGATGCTTCTTCAGAGTTTTCAATAGTCTTTCTTCTTCATGCTCTGAAAGGTTAGCACTAATAATAACAAGATATATCTTCTTTTCATCAAGATAAGCATATTTAAGATTATCAGGCAAAGGTTTAAGCTCAAACACGGGATCACCCTTGGGTGGAGGAGGATCCCCTAAAATTTCAACAGGCAAGTTATGTTGCAGAATAGGTTCCTGTTTAAAGAATACTTCATCTATTTCCCTTCTTTCATTCATGAACATATCATTTTCATGGTCTAGCAAATAGTGTTCTAAAGGATCACTAGGAGGTACGGCAATAGAAGCAAGACCAATAATCTCATCTTTACTAGGTAATTCTTCCTCACGATGTTGTTTACTAAATTTAGAGAAATTAAACTCATGAACCATATCATCCAAGCCAATAGTAACAACATTCTTTAGGCAATCTATCCTAGCATTAACAGTGTTCAAGAAGGGTCTACCAAATATAATGGGGCAAAAGCTATCTTGCGGACAAGTAAGAACAAGAAAATCAGCAGGATATTTAGTTTTCCCACACAAGACTTCAACATCTCTAACAATTCCAATTGGTGAAATAGTATCTCTATTGGCAAGTTTAATTGTGAAATCAATACCTTCTAACTCAGCAGGTGCAATTTCATTCTTAATTTCTTCGTATAAAGTATGCGGTATAACACTAGCACTCGCACCCATATCACATAAGCCATGATAACAATTATCTCCTATTTTAACAGAAATAACAGGCATGCCTACCACAGGTCTATGTTTATCTTTAGCACAAGGTTTAGCAATTCTAGCAGTTTCACCTTCGAACTGAATAACATGCCCATCAATATTATCAGACAAGAGATCTTTAACAATAGCAATATTAGGTTCTACTTTAACTTGCTCAGGAGGTGTATAAGTTCTAATATTGCTTTTACGAACAACAGTTGAAGCTTTAGCATGATCCTTTATTCTAACAGGGAAAGGTGGTTTCTCAACATAAGAAGTAGGAACAATAGGATCATTATAAGTGACAGTCTTTTCTTCAACTTTAATAGGTGCCGCTACTTTTACTTCTATGGGAGGATGATATTTAAACCACTTCTCCTTAGGGAGATCAACATAAGTAGCAAAAGATTCACAAAAAGAAGCTACTATCTCAGAGTCAAGTCCATATTTAGTGCTAAACTTACGGAAAATATCGGTGTCCATAAAAGATTTAACACAATCAAACTTAGGTGTCATACCTGACTCCTTACCTTCGTCGAGGTCCCAATATTCAGAGTTGCATTTAATTCTATCCAATAAATTCCATTTAAATTCAATAGTCTTCATCATAAAAGAGCCGGCACAAGAAGTATCGAGCATGGTTTGATTATTATGAGAAAGCCGAGCATAAAAACTTTACATAATTATTTCTCTCGAGAGCTCATGATTGGTGCATGAATATAACATTGATTTAAGCCTCCCCCAAGCTCGAGCGATGCTTTCTCCTTCGCGAGGCCATAAATTATATATATAATTTCGATCACGATGAACAAGATGCATAGGGTAATACTTTTGATGAAATTCCAATTTCAATCTTTTATAGTTCCATGACCTCATATCATCACATAGCCTATACCATATCAATGCGTCTCCCTCATGACATCATCGGGTATACCTGCAAGCTTAAATAATCCACAAACTTCATCCACATATATTAAGTGCTCATCAGGATGCTTTGTTCCATCTCCTGTAAAAGGGTTAGCTAGCAGTTTTTCCATCATAGCCGAAGGAAATTCAAAAGGAGTTTCATTTTCAATAGGTTCAGTAGGTTGAGGAGCAACTCTTTGCTCTACTGGACGGGGTGAAGATACCACGAACAAGCCCCTCAGAGAATTACTTTCCATAGTAACAAGTGACGGTAAATTTCAGCACACTATATAAATTTTTCCTTACCAAATTCCACCTACCAAAGGCGCTACACCCCCCGGCAACGGCGCCAGAAAAGAGTCTTGATGACCCACAAGTATTGGGGATCTATCGTAGTCCTTTCGATAAGTAAGAGTGTCGAACCCAACGAGGAGCAGAAGGAAATGATAAGCGGTTTTCAGCAAGGTATTCTCTGCAAGTACTGAAATAAGTGGTAGCAGATAGTTTTGTGATAAGATAAATTGTAACGAGCAACAAGTAACGAAAGTAAATAAAGTGCAGCAAGGTGGCCCAATCCTTTTTGTAGCAAAGGACAAGCCGGAACAAACTCTTATAATAGGAAAGGCGCTCCCGAGGACACATGGGAATATCGTCAAGCTAGTTTTCATCACGTTCATATGATTCGCGTTCGATACTTTGATAATTTGATATGTGGGTGGACCGGTGCTTGGGTGCTGTTCTTACTTGAACAAGCATCCCACTTATGATTAACCTCTATTGCAAGCATCCACAACTACAACAAAAGTATTAAGGTAAACCTAACCATAGCATGAAACATGTGGATCCAAATCAGCCCCTTACGAAGCAATGCATAAACTAGGGTTTAAGCTTCTGTCACTCTAGCAACCCATCATTTACTTATTACTTCCCAATGCCTTCCTCTAGGCCCAAATAATGGTGAAGTGTTATGTAGTCGACGTTCACATAACACCATTAGAGGCTAGACAACATACATCTTATCAAAATATCAAACGAATACCAAATTCACATGACTACTAATAGCAAGACTTGTCCCTTGTCCTCAGGAACAAACGTAATTACTCACAAAGCATATTCATGTTCATAATCAGAGGGGTAATAATATGCATATAGGATCTGAACATATGATCTTCCACCAAATAAACCAACTAGCATCAACTACAAGGAGTAATCAACACTACTAGCAACCTACTAGAACCAATCCCGGACTTTGAGACAAGAATTGGATACAAGAGATGAACTAGGGTTTGGAGATAAGATGGTGCTGGTGAAGATGTTGATGGAGATTGCCCTCTCCCGATGAGAGGAGCGTTGGTGATGATGATGGTGATGATTTCCCCCTCCCGGAGGGAAGTATCCCCGGCAGAACAGCTCTGCCGGAGCTCTAGATTGGTTCCGCCAAGGTTCCGCCTCGTGGCGGCGGAGTCTCATCCCGAAAAGTTCCCTCTTATTTTTTTCTCATCGAAAGACTTCATATAGGAGAAGATGGACGTCAGAGAACCACCAGGGGGCCACGAGGTAGGGCGCGCCCCCACCCTCGTGAGCAGGGTGTGGGCCCCCTGGCCTCCATCTTTGGCGAGGATTTTTATTTATTTATTTTAAGATGTTTCGTGGAGTTTCAGGACTTTTGGAGTTGTGCAGAATAGGTCTCTAATATTTGCTCCTTTTCCAGTCCAGAATTCCAGTTGCCGGCATTCTCCCTCTTCGTGTAAACCTTGTAAAATAAGAGAGAATATCCATAAGTATTGTGACATAAAGTGAAATAACAGCCCATAATGCAATAAATATTGATATAAAAGCATGATGGAAAATAGACGTATCAATTTGCAGCCCAACAGGCCTGACAAAGCGACTTACTTGGCAAATCACAAAAAAACTGGGCTGTGGCCGTGGACCCAGCTGTCAGCCTCTCCACGTACAGTACTCTTCCGATGGAAGTCGTTCCTTGACCACGTTGACCATGCCGCGCGGAGAGCACCACGGCGGTGGACGACGGCGAGGCCTAGGAAGGGGATGACGCAGAGCCGGGGAAGACGCGATAGTGGAAGCCCGCGCGGAGAGGAGTACGAGGGTTCACTGGTTCAGCTGCGATGTGAGGCTGCCGTCGCCGCAGGGCCTGACCAGTGGTGGGAATAGTAGGGGGCGGTGAGGCCTCCGCGGCAGCACAGCCGGCCACGGGAGGCAGGAGCATGCGGCACGACCGGCGCTGCTTTGGGCGGCTGGAGCAAGAAGACCAGAGGTTGAAGAAGCACTACGGCCGTTGGATGGACATCGTACGGTCACTGGAGCTACAATCGTTCATATTGACTAAGTTGACAAAGCCCTCCGTCCCCGTCAACTTTGTTGGCCCACAAGTCATCCTCTCACTATGGTGGGTCCCAGCTAGCACGGGGTATTCATTTTTTGTGCGTAATAAGGAGGCACTTCCTTGCGTGCGAAGATATAGCTGGTGGGTCCGACATGTCAGCGGGGGGAACGTTCTTTTCACGAAATACATAGGCCCTTCCGGTGGGTCCCAGCTGTCAGGTGGAGGAATCATTATTTCGCGCGTACAGTCCACGGCCGATGGATGTCGTTCGTTGACCAAGTTGACTAGGCCGCGCTGAGAGCACCATGGCGGTGGACGACAGCGAGGCCTAGGAAGGGAATGGCACGGAGCCGGGGAAGACTCGGCAATGGTTGCCCACGCGGTGGGGAGTACGAGGGTTTACTGGTCCGACTGCCGTCGCCGGAAAATAATAGGAGGTGTGGGTGAGTAGAGGAATGGCCTGGCCAGCAATGAAGTAGGGTGGGGCGGTGCGGCCTGTGCGGCAGCACAGCCGGCCACAGGAGGCGGGAGCAGGCAGTCCCACCGGAGCTGGTTTGGGCGGCTGGAGCAAGAAGATCAGATATTGAAGAAGTAGCACGGCTGTTGGATTAACATCCAACGATCACTGCTGCTAGAATCGTTTGTGGACTAAGTTGACAAAGCCAAAGTACACGTCAACCTAGTAGACCCACAAGTCAGCCTCCAAATCTGTCCCAAACAACATACAGCCCGAAATTTCTAGCCAGATTCAAATTAATTTTAAATCTAAATATACCTTAATTTAAATTCAATGAAATTTTACCTCCACAAAAACAATGAAATTTAAAATATCAAAATCCGAAAGAAAACAATATTTTGGAACTAATTGTCTGTTTGCTATATTTTTTCATTTTACAGCCCATTTATTATTACTTATAGCCCATTTCTTATTACTTATAGCCCATTTTCTGGGCAAAATGCATCCCTCCTCGTCTTGAAAGATTTCCGGCCCAGCAGGGCGTAGAAAAGCAAGTAGGCCTACGTTGGTTATTCTGCAAAAAACAAAATAGCTGGCTAGCAATTTTCAGAAAGGAAAAAAACAAACTGGGCTGGCCATGTGCTAAACATATGAAATAAAAGCCTGGGCTAGACGGGCCACGGTTCCCGCACAACCCAGTTGATACCCTTCCCCGTCCCGAAAAAACAAAATTACTGCGCGCTGCTGGGTCCCTACTGTCATCCTCACCATGTACAGTCATCTCCTTATTCTTCTCGGTTGTTGACCATGTTGACAACACCAGAGGGCGGCGCCGCGGCGAGCAAACCAAGGCGGAGGACGATGGTGAGGCCCCAGACGGGAATGAACAGGAGCCAGGGCAGATCACAGCCAGCCGTGGGAGGCGGGAGCAGGTGGTCCCGCCAGCGCTGGTTTGGCTTTGGTGGCTCGAGGAAGAAGAGACTGAAGAAACGCGACAGATGTTGAATGTCAATCCAACGGTCAAGGTTGGCACAATCGTTTTGTTGACTAAGAAGACACCAAGACGTGCTCCTGTAGCTAGTTCGAATCCAAACCTAGACTATGACTATATATGGTGCTATGCTACTCTGCAAGTAATGAAACTGACATATCCAACGTTCGCTTCTTCTCTTCTCTACTTACTCTGCCTAGCATCAGAAGCTCTGGCCGCAGCAACCATGTCCGCTGGCTGCTCGTCCACCTGCTCTTCAGTAGGCCACAACTAGATATGCGCCAAGTCGCAACCCGTACCATCGCCTGTGGGTCTCATCACACCCTCGCCGGCACGCACACTGCAGCTGATTGCTCATCGCAACCCCCTGCCGTTGGTGTGGTGCCACTGCTGCAAATCACGCAGAGTCATCCGTCGCGTCTCAACCACAATCCGCAACCCTGGCCGAGTCTTCTACAAATGCCCGAATCATGGGGTAATAATATGTTTAAGTGTTGTTCTGCTGCTTTCAGTTGCTGATTTTTTTAACAGTTTGGTTGATGATCTACCAATTTGATTTGTGCAGAAAAGGGAAGATTCGTGTGATTTGTATTTCTGGGAAGTTGCTGATGTGGGGGAATGCAACTACGCTGATTATTTGGTTAACCGAGGAATCCCAATACCAGCAGGTTGGGGTGTTGAACATGTAATTGAAGGAACGGCAGAAGAGGAAGATGCAGAGCAGAAGCTTAAAGATGCAGTTCCTCTGATCATGGCCAAGCAACAACTACTGAACGGCCTTGATAGCAATGAGGAGATGAAAGAGCTTGTGAAGATAATGGGCAAAATCGATGTGCTCTGTAGGATGATTGTCTCTTTATTTGCAGTGTATGTAGCACTCATGATGTATTCAGTGGCTACCACATGAGCACTTTGCTGAAACTAGTAATGAATGAAACCTGTGTAGCAGGCTGGGCGTAGTGTTGTGAACATCTAATGATTTCTATTAACGGAAATCAGGGGGTATCCCCTTTTGCTCATATAAATAAATAAATAGCAGAGGCCCTGTCGGGTCAGCTTTGTTCTCATTCGAAGATGTCGAGCAAATTGTAGTCCAACAACAAACTATGTCATCAAATTCAAGTTCCACAGCCAAATATGAGTACAACTAAACAACAATGTCATCATGTTTTAGTTGTCATACAATCACCAAACACAAATCAGCATACATAACAAGTGATGTTCTCATAGCAAAATACTAAACAACATGTTCATCAGGTTTCAGTTGTCATAGCACACAATTTCACATAGTAGATAAAAAAACGTCTTCTGATAGGCAAATACGACAAAAGAAATGTAATCATCATCCGCAGCAGCAGCGTCAACATCTTCTCCATGTGTATCACTCTGACTCGTAATTCCCCATGGTGTCATCTTCTTCTTCGTCCTCAACGTCCTCGAACGTTGGCTTCTTCTTGATCAACTCTTGTATGTCCACAGCACAACAGTCAATCTTTTCATCGGCGTCATTGACGTGATGATTCTCAAAGATATTAGGAACATCTGTGTTATCTTGTACATCAGGAGCAGTGTAAGCATCATCTTGTTGTGCAACTTCATTAAACAAAATCCTCTGCTCAAACCTTTGCAATACTCTCCAGTCATCGCTACGTGCAAATGTGTCTTCCAAGAAAAATATCTGTGTTGCTTGATTTGCCAAAATAAAAGGCTCATTGGTCTGGTACGCCGCCTTGACATTGATGGATTTGAAACAATCATCAGCTCTGGGTTTTGCGATCCTGGAAAACAGGTTATACCAAGGACAGCACAACAGAACCACACACCGATGATCCTCGAAACTGGAGATATACTACAACTGAATAATGTCTGTTATGTTAGCATACATTTCAGTTGTCTCTTTGTCATACGTATCTGTGCTCATGATGGCACTATTTTGTGTCTTCCTGCCTTCGTCTCGTGCAAGGGTGTTATAGCGCACATCTCCAACAACACAAGATTCATAATGTCTTACCCGAGTATCAGGACCCATTGCTAGTGAGTATAGGGCATCATCAACTGCCTACCCATCCTCTCGCATCTTCTTAACCTATGGTTAGAAAATAGACAAGTTGATCATCTTATGTACTCAATATATTAAAAAAACTGACAGTGCACTTCAAAAGCTTACATGGTTCTTGAACCATTTCGCAAATCCTGCCATAACCAGTTTGTCAATGTTTCTTGGATTTTGCGGCAGTAACTCCTCTTTGTAGATGCTGCACAACATAGTGATCACGTCAAACATCTAAATATATAAGAATGTGTTGCAAGTTTAGTAGATTACGATGTATAAGCTGCAGTACTGCACTTACTTGACATAAGGTAGTATCTCAGGACAGTTATTCAACACATACCAAACAAT
Source organism: Triticum urartu (assembly GCF_056163025.1). NCBI lineage: Eukaryota > Viridiplantae > Streptophyta > Magnoliopsida > Poales > Poaceae > Triticum > Triticum urartu. Next base: position 172,340,254 of record NC_141874.1, on the reverse strand, counting down.
TTTGTCCAAATCTTTAGGTTTGTCCTCTTGTCAACTCTTCCCTGTAACTCGAACAGAATAATCGAAAACATTGAGCCCGAGATTGTCTTCACCCTCCTCTTTGCTAAGCTGATCAGCTGTTTCAATGTATTTTGAGCAGAATGTCAACGCTTCTGTAGCAATGTAGGCCTCTGCAATGGAACCCTCGGGTCTAGCTCTGTTCCTAAGATAGCCCTTGAAAGTGCCTAGCCGCCTTTCAATAGGGTACATCCAGCCATACTATACTGGACCTCTAAGTAGTGCCTCATCAGGTAGATGAACAGCCAAATGCACCATCACATCAAAGAAGGCTGGAGGATATATCTTCTCAAGGTCGCATAGGATAGTTGGTATCTTGTCTCTAAGATGCTCCAAAGCATCTATCCTGATATTCCTACTGCAGAGTTCCCTGAAGAATTGTCCCAACTCTGCAACTGCTCTGTATAAGTCAGGGCGGCCCAATCCTCTAAGGATAACAGGTAAAACCCTTTGAAGTAGGACGTGGCAGTCATGAGTTTTCAACCCTTGTACCTTGTTTCCATCTGCACTGACTCTCCTTTCAGGGTTGGAAGCAAATCCATGTGGGAATCTCACACGTGACAGGACCTCGCAGAATTCTTTTCTTTTTACCTTGTCCAAGACGTACACAGCTGGTGCCATATCCCGTGGTTTACCTTCATCTTGCACCTGCAAATCCTTTCTGATACCCAGGTGTGTCAAATCAATCCTAGATTTTAAGGTATCTTTCGTCTTGCCTTCAATATTAAGAAGTGTGCCGATAATGCTGTCACATATATTTTTCTCGATGTGCATCACATCAAGATTATGCCTTAGATCCAAATCTTTCCAATACTCCAAGTCCCACAAAGTGGACCTGCGGGTAAACAATAATCTCTCTTCTACCCTGCCACGCTTCCTTTTCCTGCTACCATTACCAGGATGGTTTCCTGGTGTAATATGCCTGACCTTCACTAATTCCACTTGCAACTCATCGGCAGTGAGCCTCTTTGGCACATCACGATTTTCATGCTTTGCATTGAACACATGTCTTCGGTATTTTCTAGGATGCGGCTTGTCCTTGGTAAGGAAACGACGGTGTCCAGTGTAACAGATCTTGCTAAGTATTGTGTATGACAGCAGATTCCTGTCACAGCGAACACATGCATTGTAATCATGTGTTGTTCGCCCTGACATAGTGCCCAAAGCCAGATAATCATGGAGGCACCAAATTATAATAGCACGCAGAAAGAAATCAGCTGGTGGGCTGCTATATAGGTCTCGAGTGAGAACACCCTTCCATAGCTGTTGAAGTTCCTCCACAAGAGGCTCCATGAACAAATCAAAATCCTTTCCATGACTTTTTGGACCTGGGATGAGCAAGGCCATCATGTATTTTGATTCTTTGGTGCAGACATTTGGAGGCATGTTGTAAGGGATAACAAGCACTGGCCACATGCTATATGTGGCGCTCTGGTGGCCAAATGGGTTAAATCCTTCTGAAGCTAAGCCAAGTCTAATGTTTCTCGGGTCAGCAGCAAACTCTTTGTGTTTATCATTGAAGCTTTTCCACTCACTACCATGAGATGGTTGGCTCATTACATTCTAATCTCTGTACTCCTGGTTCCTAGAATGCCACAGTACATCCTCTCTTGTTTCAGCATCATGAAACAACCTCTGCAATCTTGGTGTAATTGGAAAATGTCTCAGAACATTATGAGGAATCCTCTTCACAGCATCACCATCTTTCCATCTTGATGATTTGCATTTCGGGCATCCACTTAAGTTGGCATAATCCTTCTGGAACAGAACACAATTATTCTTATAAACATGGATCATATCATATCCAATTCCAACTGCGCGAAGGAAATTCTTCATTTTACTGTAGGTGTGTGGCAGCTCAGACGCATCTGGGAAAGATTCGCGGAAAGCATCCAACATCGCATCGAATGATTTGTTGGTCATCCGCTCAGATGTATTCACCTAAAGAAAGGTGACCATAGCTGAGAATACTGACAGCTTATTTCCTGGGGTGACAGCAATGTTGCATTGTTCCAACATGCGGGCCCACCATTTTTCTTCTGCAGGTGAAAGTTCACGGAATGCATGAGCATTTCGTAGCATTGTTTCAATGTTGTTCAAACTCATTGGCTCCACCACCACCACCTCCTCCTCCTCTTCCACCTGAGCATCAGGCAGATCAAGATGGTGATCTGCTGCTTCCACGTAGTCAATAACATTGACGTCCACAGCTTTACCATGATGAACCCACCTAGTATATGTGACCGACATCCCATACAAGTGTAGATGATTTTGCAGAGTTGACTGGGGTCTTGTAACTGAATTCATACAACTGCTACACGGGCAGAGCACATCTGATTTCGGACCACCGTACTCAGCTCTGATAAAGTTCATGAAGTTTTCAACCCCCTCGACATATGCAATGGAGAATCTTCGAGCAGAAGTTATCCAAGTCATGTCCATCTGTTAGACATACAAATTAGTTCTTCTACTAGATATTACAGGAAAAACATATATGCTTTTTTATGAAGTCCAGAAAAAAATACCTAGGTCGATGTCTAAAGCTATGGCAAGATATTTGGACGAGCAGATCTAAGTAATGAAATATATGTAAAGCTAATTCAGCAAACAGATTTGAGTGCCAAATTATGGCAGGCTGTTTCAGCAGTCAATGAGGCCGAGCACACAGCCATCAAACTATCGAAGGCCATCGCAACAACAAAGATCGAGTATAAAATGGTGTAGAGCTATTTCAGCTAACAGATTGGCTACTAAACCATGGCAATCTACATCACAATAAATATATGGCAGGATATTTTAGCAACTAATCGGCCTTGGCATGCCATCTCAGCTAAGCAGATTGAGTGCAGAATAGGGCAAGGAAGCTTCTTAAGCAGAGCATATTGACAGTAAACTACTTCGGCAAACAGTGAGATTAACAGCGTCTATCAGCTAACATTCAGCGCTACACCGACATGAATGGGGCCTCAGTCTAGAATGCGCGTATCATGGGAGAAGCTGACCGCCGTGCGTCTCCACATGAACATTGCCAGCGGTGGCGGCGCTGACCGCCGTGCGCCTCCACAAGAACGTAGCCAGAGGTGGCGGCGCGGCTAGAGGATGGCAGTCTATGAGAGCGTACTGTGGGAGCAAGAGGATCGCCGAACTGCGGCGTCGACGTATCGGCGCGGCGGGGAGGGCGGCTTTGGTGGAGCGAATGAAGTGGAGGGGGACAGGGGGAGGGGGTTTGGGGAATATTATTGGCTAGTTGGCCGAAGGGCGGTTGAATCAGATTTGGGGGGAATTTTTGGGTGTGTGGGGGGGGGGAGGATTTTCGCACGGTGGGCGAGGGGAGTTTGGCGCATGGTCGGTTTCTCCAAGTGCAGTCCCACGTGTCAGTGAAGAGGCAAGCCGAAGCGCGTTCCGTTTGCGTGAGCCGTGTGCAGGACCGAACGTGTGTGGGGTGCAATGCGACCGCGACAGGAGTGCTGTGAGTGTACCGCATTTTTTTTCCTTTTAAACTAGGTGCTTCGCCCCCTCAAAAAAAATATGTTGCTTCGCGCGATCCATCGATACTACTACTAGTAATCCGGTAATCCCGACTAAAACGACGCGGCCGGGTCATTTCCCGCGTGATATGCTGGGAGGTTGGCTTAGTTGGGTTTTTTAGGACGAGTAATGCTACACCTACGTAATCCCAGTTATGTAATTAACGTAATGTGAAACGTGTGAGCTGTTGATTGTAGATTGGGGGAGGGAGGGGCCCACCACCATGAAAATCAGGGGAGGAGAGAGAGAGGCAATTTACGTTAACCCTTTCGTAGGTTCCCGTAGATGTAGAAAGATGTGTCCGATCCTGCAATATAGGCCGTCCGATCTATATCTAACGGATAGGAAGGAAATTATGAGAATTTACCCGCACTCCTCTCCACATTTGCAGATAAGGCTTTCCCGCATTCATCCTTTTCTCCCACAAGATCTTGATCTTCCGTGCAACGCACGGGCATCTTGCTAGTACTCCTACAATATGTATATTATTGTGAAAGTTCATATACGCCGCCGAGATTAATGCAAACATGGCAGATTTTCATTACATTTCGAACTTTTATAGGACAAAAAAATAAGAGAAACCCAACCCTAAACCTATTCTACGGCGGCGACTGCGTCCTCCATCTGTGATCTCCATGTACGGGGGCGGGGTTCATGACCCGTGAAGTGAAGGTGCGGTCTCCGGCGAGGAAAAGTAGAACACGGGAGACGGACCGGCCAGTTGGCACACCATGCCCTGCCGCCTCCCATGCCCTACTCATCCTCGGAGGAGTCCCCGACCTCGGCGGTGCCGGACGTTGGACGGCGGCAAGTAGGACGCGTGGATGACGGTGCTCCCATCGTCGGCCGCCAGCGTGGCCACCGCTTGTGCGGCGACTTGAGCGAGGGCGGCGACCTCGAGCTCCATCCCCGAAGACAAGCTCTCCTGCAGAGCGTTCGCGCTTGCGGTCATGGCGGATGTGGTTCCAGGTAGGAGGATGATGCGCTATGGTGTGGAGGTTAGCTGGCCGTTACCGCTTTAAGTAGCGCATTCCGGTGAGGCCAAGCGTTCGGGTGCGTCATTAAGTCGCTGGAGTTGGTTCCGTAGGCACCGAGCCTCTTAATGATGACATACGAATGGACGACATGAATGCGGGCAGCTGGCTCTGGCTGGGAACGCACCGCGCGACTGCACGAGGGACGAGGGTTTTGGTGTGCCAGGGTAGTCAGCTGCGGTCGTGGCAACGTTGGAGATGCCCTTTGCTCACATGCGATCCCCGCATGTCATTGGAAAAGCAAGATGACCCGGCATGGTCTCAGGTCCAGAGGATGCAGTTGGCCGCGCTACACCACTCCGCGGACGCGTCGCGGCGCCCCGTGCATCCTCGACGAGCCGGGTGTTGGGGTGTGTTTGGATTGTGGCCAAAGTGCACCTTGCCAAAATTTGGTCATGACCAAAAGATTGGTCTTTGTTTGGATGGTTGCCATTTTTTTGGCATGCCAAAGAACTCTAGCCAACTCTAGTTCATTTTTCTTGCCAATGTCGGCCAAATCATGGGCAACCAATACCTCAACCAAAATTTTGGTCATGACCCAAAGATTGGTCTTTGTTTGTATGGTTCCCATTTCTTTGGCATGACAATGAACTCTAGCCAACTCAAGTTCATTTTTCTTGCCAATGTCGGCCAAATCATGGGCAACCAATACCTCAACCAAAATTTTGGCTACCCAATGCTTTGATGGGGCAACCTTGGGCACAAACCAAACATACCGTTGGTTGTGCCACAGCACTAATGCCACCCTCGGCAAACTGAAACTGACCGTGTCTAGCGACGATATGAGCGTGTCGCTCACCGCGGTCGCCGTGTCCAGAGGCGGTGCTGGAGCTGCGCCCCATTGTTGGCCCCAACGACCCACATGAACGGTTGTCAGTGGCGAGGAGGTCGTGGGCTAGCTCCTCCATTGGACTAGGCTGCGCTAGGTCGTCCCGACAGGTGTGCCCCACATGTCTGTTTCCCTCTTTTCCCGGCCATATTCGAGCGTCTGTGCTCCGAGTTGCGCATTAGGCCTTTCACTATGTAGGCCAGGCGAGACAACTTATTGTTTATTTGAGCCGTTCAAGTATAATCATGTGGCGTTTGCTTATTTCTCATTCCTCTCCAACCCTCTTCTCCATCGATCATGTCGCCCTCCAGTTGAGTCCATCCTCCCGCATGCCTCATTTGAACATTCCGCCGAGTATCATTCGCATGTACCCACCCTAGTCCTCTTTCAATAGATCTCCAGACCCCGAGATGAAATCGAGAGGGAACGAGTGGGGGCACGTGATACCTAAGGAGGATTCAAAATTTTGAACCGGTGATCATAGCATCCGCAAATCATATATAAAGGGTATTCAATGTTCGTTCATTTTTGAACGTACAATATACTCCCTCCTATCCTTTCTAGTTTACATATAAGTTTTATGTGTAGTCAAAGTATATCTACTTTGATCAAAAAGGTATCAACATTCAACAACGCCCAATCAATATTGTTAGATTCGTACGTACTCCTAGATTTGTACTCGAGATGGTTTCCAATTTGACTATTGACAAGATTAATAGTACATGAGATGTATAATGTGAAAATTATATCATTGGAAACTCCTTTCACCTACGAATTTGACCGTATGCTTTGTGTAAGTTGCATGTCATATATTATTACTCTAACATTTGGTCAAAGTTAGCCTCGAAAAACGCATTAGACCCTGTATGCTTTGTGTAAGTTGCATGTCATATATTATTACTCTAACATTTGTGTAAGTTGCATGTCATATATTATTACTCTAACATTTGGTCAATGTAGTATAGTGGAAGTTGATCCTCTGACGTAGGTATCCCTGCCTTACCCCCCCTTTCGGTCACTTACTGGCGGACCCCATGCTTGCTAGGCCCCGCATGTCAGTTACTCAATGGGTTCGACCACGTCAGGGGATCCTCATCCATAGTATACTCCCTCTATTTTTATTTATCCGCATAAAACGGAGGGAGTGGTGGTATAATAAATGACGCGGGCGGGGGAGGGGGAGGGACGTCGGTTTGCTCTCAACTGCGGTCCCACAAGCGAGCGAAAACGCAAGATGAAGCGCATTCCATTCGGTGAGCGACGTGGAGGGTCCAGGGTGCCGGGCTGCAACGCGAACACGACAAGAGCGATGTACAGTCAAAACCGATTGACCGGTCATCACCGGAACCACTATTCACACCAGAACCTTCGCTGCTCGGCCTACGCCAGCCACTGCCCTAAAACCACACCAAATCTCCAGCCCATTCCCCCACCTTTCGATCCCCAAGCCCACATCAAGCGTCCCCTAGTTCGCCGGAAAGCCATGGTGCGCCGCAAGATCACTTACTACAAGATGCTGACGCGGGAGCGCCGCGCAGAAATCGCGACGGCGGTCGGTGCCACAGACCTCCGTTCCCAAGCTCGCTTTGCGGCGGGCCAATCCCCGAGTTCTGTGGAGCCAAGCTACAAGGAGGAGGAAGCCGATCCAATGTTCATGGCGGAGGTCGTGGCGCAAAAGGCCCTCGATGGGTATGATACGATGGACATCGACTTCGTGCCGGTGTCTGAGTCCCCCATGGTGCAGGCGGACCAGCGGTTCAACATGGTGATACTAAAGGAGGACCGGGAGGCAGAGGCTCAACTCGACGCGGAGCGCGCGCATGACGCTGCCATCGAGGCTCTCCTACAGGCGGAACCGGATGTCGTGGATGTGAACCGGGCGGCGGAGGCTCAACTTGAGGCGGAGCACGCGGATGCCGCTGCCATCGAGGCCCTCCTGCAGGCGGAACCGGACGTCCTGGACTTGAACCGGGCGGCAGAGGCTCGACTCGACGCAGAGCGCGCAGATGCCGCTCTCATCTACGCCCTCCTGCAGGCGGAACCGGACGTCCTGGACTTGAACCGGGCGGCGGAGGCTTGACTCGACGCGGAGCGCGTGGATGCCGCTTCCATCGAGGCCCTCCTGCAGGCGGAACTGGACGTCCTCGACTTGAACCGGTTTGTGCTCTCGTCCGTGCAGAGTGCCCGCACGCTCCGCTTGAACGAGTAGCTGGAGGCCGAGGACAACCACGGTGCGGAGACACACGTCGGCAGCGACGACTGGTTCGTGCTGGCAGCCAAAGACGACGAGGTCGTCTCTTTCCGCGAGCAGTGATAGTTTTTCTTTATGTTGTTGTTTTTATGGATCTTTTGCTGTGTAAAAACATATATTTGTTATGCAAGTCGCCTGACTTGGGTCAGTCTACCATTTCAGGCGGTTGGATGAATATCCTATGTCTCCTAACCCTTCTTTCCTTCTTCCTCACCTCTTCTTCTTCCCCAACAGACCACCGCACGGGCCGTACAGATACTCCCCAACATGCGGTTGGATAAACATACTCTATGAACGAAAATTATGTGTCAGCGATAGGATGGATGAGTTTGGTGTGTTCACATGCGACAGCACGTGTCAGTGAGGGTGTGTTCCCTTGGTTGGGTTTGCGGCGTGTAGGAGCGACCGTGTGAGGGTGCGGTGCGACCGCGGCATGCAGGAGCGACCATGTGAGGGTGCGGTGCGACCGCGATAGCTGTGCGCAAGTGTACCTCCTCATTTTGAAAACTTTAGGCAAGCTTGGAAAAAATGTGTGGCGAAGTTTGGCAATGCAAGGCCTAGACCCAAACAGGATAAGTACATACGTACTAGGAGTACTAGTGCTAAAAAAGAAAGGCTGGGTTTTCCTTCGCGGGATTTAATTGATACAAATCCTCGTTTCATGTGTCAATTAATGCGTATTCTTTTCTCCAAAGACCAAAGAGCTAACCATCTCACTCCTCATCGCTTGATTAATGCAGTGCCATGCAAACCAGCCTTCTCACTTCCGCATGCATGCAGGGGATATTAGTGTCCTTGGTTGCTAACCCCATCAATTTTGCCTCGATTAGTGTTAGTGGCCCTTTGCAAATTGTAATTTTGATATACTGGCCTTGTGTACAAAAAATGGAGGTAGTAACTATATTTGACTTCCTTCCCCATTGCGGTGACGTCAACGATATTTTTTTGGTGGTTTGGCGAAGTGCGTTCAACGGAGAACACCATTGAGGGAGACCACGGTAAGTCGTTCGCAAGTGCCGCCTGCAAGCTGAGACAACCGCCTTATTTGCATCCAAGAAGTCCTTTACTAGTACTACTATAACTAATGCGGTGAGATGGCTTCTTGAAGAAGACGATGGAGAAGCGGAGTAAGCGAAGAGTGAAATGATGGTTGCTTCGTCTGTGCTTTTGTGATTTGATGCCTCACTGCTTTCTGATTTGTGATAGAAGGGACAGGGGAGTAGACTCTATGCTCTATACTGTACTACATGCGTCCAAGCATGGGAGAAAGAGGAGAGACGTTGCATTTTTCTATTCCTTCAATCAATCAATCAGGGAGCTCCGGTTCCATCTTTTTGGCTTTGGCAACACCATCCACAATGGTTCCCACAATGCCAAAAGCTATTTTCACATTTGGCTACATATTGTGGATGCCCTTAACCGTACCACTTGGTTTTGCTCCTGTGTGCTATCTATACAAATCTCAATTATATTGATCTAAAAAATTATAGAATCGAGATTAGTAAAAAGGAGGTGATTTTGCCGTGCGGATGGCGGGGGAGGTTTCTTATTTGAGCAATGCTACATCCACGTAATGGTTTACGTAAAGTTACGAACTGATGTGATGTGGGACTATTTGATTGGATTAAAGGAGAGGATTAGGCCCACCCCACCTGAAAATCAGGGGGGCATATATAGATTAGATGGAAAGTATACGTAGCAGCTAGGTAGCCCTTTGTAAGTCTAGGATTAGGCTTCTTATTTTCGGAGGACGTTGTCCTGGCGGTTTGCTAACATGCGGTCCCACGTGTAAGTGCTTTACCAAGCCGATCCGCGTCCCACATGAGGCAGAACAATGGCAGAAGCAACATGTGGTTAAGTTGAAGAAGCCGAGGGAGAAGCGGATTCAGCAATGAGTGAAATGATGGTTGCTTCATCCCTCCAACTTAACTGCGGGAAAGGTGCAGCTTTGTGATTTGACGCCTCATTGCTCATTACTACGCCTGCGCCATGACTGGGGTGCTTCACCCCGGCTGCTCTGCACTGTATTTCGGTATGGCACGTGGACCCGGTAGCTTGATGTCCCACATGTCGGCGAAAGGGACTAGAAGATTTATGCAAGCGAGTGCTCCACTCTTATGACGGAGGAGTAGACGACACGACGGCCCAGTGAACTGTCACTTGTACTGTATAGTACTATAGTTTTGCTGTTTCGCACGATCCATCGATACAAACCCGATTAAACAGGAAAGGGCGGGATTTTTCCCGCACGGTAGATGATACTGGCCATACATTTCAAAGGCAATTTTAATGTATGCAAACTGAATAATTATAAGTAACAATATGATATCTAGTAAAACTAAAAACACATATGATTTATTGTGTTAGAGTGTAGTAATAGTGTTGTATTGCATAGTTGTTAGATGTAACATGCGAGAACGTGTAGAGATGTAGTTTTGGAGGGCCTACAGAGAGAAAAGCGTAATACGGTCACCAAACTTCAGAATAAGCTGATTACGGTCACTATATACGTTTTGGGGTGATTATACGGTCACTTGCTCACAGCTCAGCATCGGATTGCACTTTGTTGACCGGCCAAATAGTCTGCGTGGCTCCATGTTGACTAGTTAAATTGACCACGTTCGTTGTGGGTCCCACTGTAACATCCCAAATTTTCAATTTGGAATGTTATACATTAGATCATCATTGCATATCATATTTCTTTTTGCATTTTGGTTGATCCTAGAAATTCTACGCAACTCAATGACCCATGGAGAGAGTTGGGGATTTCGATATTTTCATATTTGAGTTCTCTCAAATTTTGAGAATAGGATCATTTGATTTTATTTATTTTATCATCAATTATCTCTAATACAGAAATATGAGAGAGGGAATAAAATGACTTTCCCAAAATAAAGAAATATTCAGGATTTAATAATAAAATCAAATAAGATTTTATTTCGGAGTTTTTCGGTGTTTTATTTGAATTAGGAAAAAAATGCATTTTTTCAAAATTGCATTTAGGTCCCAAATAAATGTTCACTTTGTCGGGCTTGATTTTAGAAGCCCGGGAAAATTTATTTCGGGAAATTTGGAGTCCGTTTAGTATTTATTTGTATTTTTTCTTCTGCACGTAATGTTTTAAAAAAACGCGTTGCGCGCCGACTGGGCCGAGGCCCAGCCGATGGCCCACTCCCCGCCGCCTGCCGTCTCCTTCAGGAGACGAGCGCGCCGCCGCCACCGAGTCCGGCTCGGACACGCCGCCCCGCCGCCTTGCCCCCTCCCCAAGGCAACACCCCCCTTCTCTTAAATACCAAGCCACCCCGCCGCCCTCACCTCACCCCGCCCCCGCCGCCCGCCAGCCGAGCCGCCCCGCCGCCTGCGCTGCTGCCGCCGCCGCCGCGCGCCTCACGCCGCCGCTGCCGCTGCTGAGCCGCCCCGCCGCCCCGCATAGCCGCCGCCGCCGCTGGAAGCCCCGCCCCGCCCGCTGGAGTGCCTCGCCGGAGGTATAGCCGCCGCCGTTCGGTTTTTTTTTAAAAACCGCCTTGGTTTTTTTTTCGAAACCCTAGATCGGTTTAGTTTTTTTCTCTGGTTTATTTAATTAGTGAACATTCACCGATTCGTTTGTTTTAACGAACACGTTCATCGTTTAGTTTCAGGTAACGAACGTTTGTTCGTTAACTGTTCGTCAGTTTTCTTTTCTCGGATTAAATCCGCGATTTTTTGATCGCGATTCCTGATCCGATTTTTGTTTTAGTTTAACTTTTCGCTCGTTTATTGGAATCAGGCGATTCAAGCGCCTAGGGATTCGTCTCGAAACCCTCTATCCGTTTAACCAACTTAAACAAGTTTTTGCTACTGTAAAATTTGCCCTAGATCCAGATTACTAGAACGAAGTTGTTTTCTTTCGTCGTTTGACTTTCATTGCTTCTTTCGATTTGATTTCTTTTTGCCAACCGGAGTTCTTAAGTTGAACCTTCTGGTTAGATCTCTTATTTGAGTTTTACCTGTGCATTAGATGAGTACTTATTGTATGCTTGTTTGTTTGTTTGCGATAGAATATCCGGAGTGCGCCGCCTGTTACTTCGAATCGCTAGGTTTCCCGGATCATCAGTAAGGCAAGTAACACTTTGATCATACCTTTCCTACTACCCAGTTTTATTGCATTAGATCAATCCTCACACATTGCATGCTTAGGATCTAATTAAATTGTGGGATGGGAAGTAGATGAGGTAGTACCTATTACCGGTTATTTATCAAACCTTTGGGAGTTATTTCTACGTTTGCTTATTATGCCATGCTATGCTAGTAGACGTGGATTGGGTGAGTGAAATCCATTGACATATGAGAGATTGTTAATTAATGGTTTATCTAAGGTGGCAACTTAAACACACATATGGGTGGATTGAGGCACCTGGGTATTTCAGGACTTGCCTGTTTTCTTTTGGACCGCCACCCAGGCTCAAAGGGATCATAAGACTATTCATACTTGAAACTTCCGTGGGCAGCCACAAGCTATTATGGGCTCTAGCATAGTTGACTAAGTTGTGCGAACTCTGACAGTGGTAGACTAGCAGATGTAGGGGATGTAGGTGGTACGGTCTACCCGATCATAAGGTGCTAGCGCTTCTGAAAGACTATGTCTCGGTCATTCGTCTTCTCAAACACCATGTAGTGCGAGAAACCAAACGGAGGCGATCGAGTCTTGTGGGGAAAAGTGCGCAAACCTCTGCAGAGTGTAATAAACTAATCATGATTAGTCGTGTCCCCGGTTATGGACATCTTGAGTATCTAGTACTTGGATTTTCATGTGAATCTCAACATGTTACTCTAAATTAATATTGTTGGGTTATGTTTAATAATGATGCTTAATTGGGATTGAGAATGCTGTCAACCATTCTCAATGTTTAACAACTACCATGATAGTTAAATAAATTTTATTCCTTTGAAGTAGGGAAAAATTGGCTTTACGCAAAAACTGTAACCATAGAGCTTTCCACCAGCCAAATATGCATATAGTATAGCTGTTGCATTCCATTACTCTCTATGTGTTACATTGCCAGCATATTCCATGTGCTGACCCGTTTTCGGGCTGCAACGTTAATGTTGCTGACTTTTCAGACGATGATTAAGGAGTTTTTAGGTCGTGGTTCTATACTCACTGATGCCGTTGGAGTTGATGGACTCACTTATCTTCCAAGCCTTTCGCTGTTATTGTTATTAGATGGCCTTAAGACATATTTATTGTAATAAGTTCTCTTATGAGACACTCGATGTAATAAGTGTGTGATTGCTACTCTGCTATAAATCCTCCGAGTACTGTGTGGTGTCAGCATTACTGATCCAGGGATGACACCAGAGCACAGAGATCAGACCATTTGAGGAGATGTAGTTTTGGAGGGCCTACAGAGAGAAAAGCGTAATACGGTCACCGAACTTCAGAATAAGCTGATTACGGTCACTATATACGTTTTGCGGTGATTATACGGTCACTTGCTCACAGCTCAACATCGGATTGCACTCTGTTGACCGGCCAAATAGTCTGCGTGGCGCCATGTTGACTAGTTAAATTGACCACGTTCGTTGTGGGTCCCACCTGTCAGTTTGCATAGGCAAAAGGTCAGATAAACACAAATTTACGCAGGCGCGACAAGGCTCCAACCCATGCGCGAGAATCACCTGGTTGTGTATGTGTCTGTCAGGGCCTGATGTGTGCGCATGCACGTGTAGGTTGAGCACTTGAGCGTGAGAGTGTGTGTTGGTCGTGTGGTGTACTGGTGTGTGCATGCATGTGTGCGTGTGAGTGTTGCGTGCGTGCGTGGCTACGTGTGTACGTGTGAGTGTTGCGTGCGTGCATGGGTGCGTGTGTACGTGTGAGTGTTGCGTGCGTGCAGTTCGTGTGCATGTGTGCGTGTGTGTATAATCACCACACCAGCTCCTGTGTGTTAAAACAGACGGCTCAGCATACCAATACAAGGCCACCTTGTCCGCTGTGCCCGCGGTCATGACTTTGAACCACCGTCCAAATATATTTTTGTCGTTTGTTTTCATTCTTACTAACAAGATGCCCGTGCGTTGCATGTAACATCAAGATGCATTTTTATGACTTGTTTATCTTGTGAGAGAAAAGGATGAACGAGGGAAGGCCTTATTTGCAAATGTGGAGAGGTGTGTGGGTACCTTTTTGCAAAATTGCCATAGTTTCTTTCCTATCCGCCAGATATAAATCGGACGGCCTATATTGCAGGATGGCAGGCACACCATCATCACCAACTCTGTTTTTTATAAGAGTGTATTTTATGTATTTTATAAGAGTGTAGATGTAGAGTAGATACAAGTCGATAGGTGGGCACGATGGTAGTGAGATAATGTGATGCAACACTAGAGGTGCCACGTGGAGCGTTTAACTGGTCAACTAGTCATGTCATGAGCAAATACAGAGTTGTACGGTGAGCCCCTGACTGCATAATAACCACTAAACATAAATGGTGACCGTAATGAGTGGATTCTGAAGTCCAATGTACGTATCGTGCTTTCGCTTCAAATACAATGATCGTACGATCATTGCATATATCGTGAGAGAAAGATGAAACATGTGTGAATTTTCTAGGGGCTTACTTTTAGAGGACCTGGAGATAGTTTTGTGTGCATACGTGAAAGGGGCGTACAGGGGGGTATGCGATGGAGAGAGAGATGGTCTTCATTTCTCTTTATTATGACTAACTTTGTATATAGTATAAAAATATACAAATTCACAGTGCGGAATAAATATCATTGTGTGCACCATGCAATGCAAATTAGCGTTCGTACTCCTCCATATAACTTTGTAATGTTGTATATATGTAGAAACTCTAAAATAATTTTTTGGCCACACTTTATTCAAAAGGAATGTTGTATGCGAAATAAACATGAAGAGAGGGATTTTTAGATCAATGGGGTATGTGATGTAACATGTGTGAATGTGTAGTTGATGCATTTGGCGGGGCCTAGAGAGGTATGTGTGTGTATTATGTATTCGAGAGAGGCATGGATAGAGGGGCCGATGGGGGGCGTGGGAGAGATAGCACGAGAAATGAGAGTGGTCTAGAGAGAGAGAGATGAATATGACATCATGACAAGAGATTCCATTCCCTTGAGTGTGTATATGCAAGGGGGGAGGGAATAGAGGCACCAGGAGAAATTTTCTGTGTGTCTGGTGTTTGTGTTGGTATGTGTGGGTGTGAGAAGATAATGAGACATGGGGGCAGAGGGTGTGTCACCGCGTGAGGTCCAATGGGTCGAGGTGAGGCCCTTCGTTCTGTTCCGTCCTGCGCCACATTGGTCGGCCCGTGATGCATTTAGGAAGACCCATGGATGACTAGTCGTACAAGACAAGGATAGCAGAATTGTGAAGGACTCTGTGTCCACTAACAAAGCTGGCTAGAATTTGTAACCCTAGGTTCTCGGACTAAGGTAACCCCTTTATCTCTGATATTACTATTCATCCAACCTAACTTTAAGGGGCATCCTACAGAATTCTCTCCTAGAATCATACTCGTCGATTAGGAAGAGAGGTGTGGGACAATGCGTGAGAGATAGGCGTAAAGATAATGTGCGTACATGAGACACGTAGGCAGGTCCATGTATATAGAAAGGGTCGATGAGGATTGTGCGTGTGTATGTTTGTGAGAGGAAGAGTGCTTGTGATAAAGGTTAGTGAAAACAGTTGTAAATGGTTACGAGAGGGAGGGAGGGTTATATCTAGAGCATGTGTGCGAGAAAGACACCTAGGGAGAGAGTGTGTGGGCATGTGTGAGAGACCACCGATGGAGAGTGAAACTGCACGTAAAAGACTGCTCTACACATTGATTAAAGATATAAATTGTATCCAAATATTAGGATGGGATCATGATATTTTCAATTCGCGTAAGGAGCGGTCATTGATCCATCAGACATCTAGATTTTATCGAATTTGAGCATGTCTATGTTATTATTCGACACAATTGATCCACATAGTTAGTATTTTGAACTCCAGACAATGCATCGCTTTAGCAATCGAATATAAACGTGAGTATAGTTCATGTTGTGTGTGTAAAGCACATTATACATACGAAGTTACACAATGGACATTATAAATAGCTACCACCTATGAACTAGCGTACATTTGAATTCAACTTAAGGTGGTTTAGAAAAATCGAATTTAACATGAAGTCCATTCAATTATTTGAATTTGATATCATGGCATTCATAAACCATACCTAAATTATGGGGCACTAATCTTTGCTCTGATTTTGTACATAATAGCATATGTAGTCGTGTACAAAATACATTCAAATTTAGCTCCTCCATTCCAAAATAATCGTAGTTATAGGATTTTCAAGTGTCAAAATTTCAAAAAGAAGCGGATAATTTAATGAGTTTTTCAAACATACAAGGTCAAATATAACGTTGTATATTTAGGTCAATCCTCATAGTTCAAGAGTACTCCAAACATGAATGCTTGTGTTTCAAAATTTCGAATGAAGCGCCAAAAGAGCCTCTACTCGCCCGAAACCGCATGAGACCAATGTTTGGTAGTACAAGGAAATTACTTTTCTAATAACTCCGACCCGTGAAACCTACCGGCCCGACGTCCAAAGGTCTAAATCGGGGTAGGTTTGTAGCTTCATCTAGACGCCACACAACCGCATCCGAAAAACATTCATACACAATGGCCACCTAAGCACACATGCGCACGGCCGAAATCGCTCCCACCCACTATTTGGGACACCTGGGATTACCATCCTACCCCTGACCCGCAGTAGGTCCGAAATTTAAGAGGGGGCAAAGTTTGTACTTTCCCCAAATTTCAAACAAGCGCGTCCCATTTCTGTTCAAAAAATCCAAAAACAAGCGCGTCCCAGACCGAAACATGGTTCCCCCACCCGTCTGATTCCCCATTCGTACTCCGTGGGCGCCAAAACTACCTCTCCACCAGCCGCGAAACCCCAGCGTCCTCCGTTCGCCACCCCATCCCACCCATCAATCACCGCCCTCCTCCATCACGCCGGAGCTGATACCCCGACATCGTCGTCCACCGCAACCTCAACCGCAACGCCCTCCATGGCTAGTAGTTGAAGCCGAGGCCGAGCCGTCCGTACCCGAGCCAGTTCAACCACGCCGTCCTGCGCCTCACCGCTGCCGCTCCAACTTCGCCACCCTCCACCGCACCGGAGCTGTTCCTGCTATGCCGTCCTTCGCCACCTCGGATCTGCTTCCCCCCCCCCACCGACATACGACCACGGCAACACAGTCAACAATTTGGCCATGGGTTCGTCCAAGCCTGCACCCTCCAGAACATCGGTTTCACCGGTAAAAATAAGAAAATCGGCGCGACTTGTGGAGGTGACCACACCGGCAACCATAAAAGGTACTCCTCTTCCCTTATTCGTGCAAATCTTACGTCTCTGCTTGCACGATATTCATCCCACAGAAGACACTAGTTGGCTGCTTCTTCTTGATACTAGATGTTCCTAGTAACTCGCGATGCACAAGGTTTCTCCTCATATACTATTTCACCTTAGCTAGAGGTCCGTCGCCCCCCTGAATTTCAATTTCTGGCCACTTGATTCCCAATTAACGGAAGCATTCCCCGGCATAACAGGCGCTAGTATGCCTATTACGCCGGGGAAGCAGCGTCTTGGTGTTTATCTTAGGGGCGTGTGCGGCCTAGAGCTACTGGTGCCTGATCTGGAGGTCGGCCGGGATTAAAGGGATGGCCTGGGGGCGCTGCCAAGCACGGCGGTGGTGTGAGGTCGATGGGAGGGCGAGACAACGGAGGAAGGGGGCTAGGCCGGTGGTCGCTGGCAGTTCGAGAAAGATCGTCAATAGTGACTGGCGGGAGGTAGACGAAGGCCATCTGCCCGTTCCTTATAGATCGGACGGTTCATTAAAAAAATCGACTGACCTATTTATTTTCAGTCAACTGTTATCTTAGATATGACCACATGTGGTGGTGTGCTGGAGGAGTACCTGCATTTCCTGTGCTCATATATTATAAAATCATACAGAGTAGAATCTAATTTTGTTTGCCATGCAATGTTGTAGAGCTATCATATGTCTCCTGTCATTTATTTTTCAGCCACCTGCTATCTGCTACTTTTACAGTGCACTAGTTCTGCACACACTTCACCTTTACTCTTACTGTTGTGTTTTTATGCAAGGGTATTTCAGACTCTGCTACCATGAGAGAAGCCAAAAAGAAAAGAGAGAAGTCGCTCCAGTTTGGTGTGCGGCTAGGCAAGACACGTTTCAACGCTTTAAAGGGTGTAGTGTCAGCAGATGGAGACGGGGAACGTAGCTCTGGAGTTGATGACCTCGCTCGCAATGAACCACCATCCCAGGTGCTTGCTTTAACTTCACGGTGTCATATGTGGTTGCATGTTCCATATGGTTTCTAGCTTGTATTCGAAAGGCCGAAGTCGGTAAGATAAGGAAAGATATTTTTTTTACATGAACCACCATCCCGTGAGCACCAGAAGACAAATAGCTGGTTAGGGCACTGGCTGAGCCAGTGACAAGCCCAGCAAAGATAGGCATCACCTGGAAGCCAACTAAAAAGCTGCGATGGTGGCGAAGCAGCCCGCCTCCCACAGGCTCTCAGGTCCTAGATGATCATGCTCACCACTCCAGCCGGATGTCTAGCTTGTATTGCTTCCAATTTGGTTAAATTACATCTGCTTAGCTTACACATTATACCTTTTTGTTTTTGGTACATACTAGTACATCTATGTATTAACCATGTTCTTACATCAAACTAATGTTCTTGTGTATCCTTCATCAATCACTTATGACGAGGCAGGTAGGCAAGGGGACTACTCCTCATTTAAATAATGCAACGTCAGCCTCCCGACATGATTCTCAAGAAACAGAAATGCTAGATGAAGATAGTAAACGTAGCTCTGTAGTTGATTACATCATTTCCCCTACACTAGCATCGCAGGTGCTTGCTCTAACTTGGCAGCGTGATATGTGGTTGCATGTTGCATATGGTGTCTAGATTGTAATTCTTCCAATCTGGTTAAACTGCATGTGCTAGTCTGCTTAGCTTATACATTATACCTGTTAATGTGACATGCCTTCCTGTATTTAGTACATAGTACATTTGTCTATTAAGCATGTCCTTACATAAAACTATTGTTTTTTTGTATCCCGCATCAATCAACATGATGAGACACCTTTAGTATATGCAGTGCGATATTAGTTGCATCTTTCATATGATTTATAGCATGCGCTGCTTCTAATTTGTTGAAATTCCATTTATGATGGGACGCTTTTAACTTGGCAGAGTCATATTGGTTGTATCTTTCATGTATTGTCTAGGTTGCATTGCTTCTTATTTGCTGGAATGGTTTCTGCTTAGTTTACACAAATAGTTGTGAACATGCCATGTCGTCCTGTTTTTCGTACATATTCCATCCTGGTATCATGTGTTTGCCTTACATCAAAGTAGTGATTGTCAGTATCATGCATGAATGAGTTCTGAAGAGAGAATTTTATTGCTTTTTCTTGTCGGTTTTACTTGACAATTCAAAATCAATAAAGCGGAAGGAAGTTAGCAAGGCAGCGGATAAAGGTGCTCCTTCTGAATGGAGGGCCTCTACAGTTTCTACTCCTCCACACCCCCAAGATGATTTCCAAGACAACACATGCATAGACACTCAACAAAGCTGTGTTTATGATGAGCACGTCTCCCCTAGTGCAGCATCACCGGTGCTCCCTCTAACTTGGCACTGTTATATGTGGTTGCATGTTATGTGTGATGTCTAGCTTGTATTGCTTCTAATTTTGTTGAATTCCATCTGCTTACTTTACACATTATACTTGAATAAGACACGTGTTCATGTTTCTAGAACATAAAATATCTATCTATCACACCATGTTCTTACATCAAATTACTACTGTTGTGTAACCTGCAACAATCACTTATCATAAGACACGTTTGACTTCGGAGTGTGATATAGGTTACATCTCACATTCTTTTCTAGCTTGTATTACTAATTTGTTGAAATGGCACTTATGACGAGACAATTTTAACTTGGTAGAGTGATATTCGTTGCATCTTTCATATGGTGTCTAGCTTTCATTGCTTCTAATTTGTTGAAATGCCTTCTCCTTAGTTTACACATCATAAGCTGTGAATATGCAATGCTGTGAATATGCAATGGCACTAATGACGAGAGACCTCTAACATGGTAGTGTGATGTTGTTTGCATCTTGCATATGATTTATTTCTTGTACTGCTTCACATTTGTTTAAACCCCATTTATGATGAGACACTGTTAACTTGGTAGAGCGATATTTGTAGCATCTTTCATATGGTGTCTACCTTCCATTGCATTGCTTCTAATTTGGTGACATGTCTTCTTCTTAGTTTACACATCATAGTTCTGGTTATCTCTTCCGTCCTGTTTTTCATACATATTACATCCTCCTATCATGTGGTTGTCTAACATCAAAGTTCAGTTTGTCTGCATCATGCATCAATTTGTTCTGAAGAACTAAATTGTTATTCGTTTTTCTTGTCAGCTTGACTTAACATGGAACAGAGAAAGAGGAAGAAACACAGAATGGCAGGGAATGAGAAGCGGATGAATCCTGCAGATTCTGCTGGTACTGATGGTGCAATAGAAGGTCAAAGTCCAGCAGAAAATTCTACAAACACGGCATCCGATGCTACACGAGTTGCAAAAAAAGACAAATAGAAACAAATAGCTACCACCAAACAAGCAGAGACAGCCCTAGTTCTTGCAACACCTACCACGGTACTACCAGCTGCACGACGTACTCGTGCGTTAACTGAGCTAGCAGCACGTTCCCAAGCTCCCTTGCCACCTGACACTACTTCCCAAGCACTCTTGACACAAGACGAGTTGGCAATATCAAATGAACCTTGTGAGCTTCAACAGCAAGAAGGTAGTTGCTGGAGTCAAGTTACAGTTGCATGCTTCTTTATATGTAGTCTCACAGTTTGATGTACACTAACACTTCCTATGTTTGTTGTTGGACTAGCACCTAGGCGCAAGAGGAAACAAACATCAGGGATAATGGTCGATAGGTTAACTAAATCTAGATGAGGAAGAATGGAGATCCGTTTTGAGGAAGGTTTAAAAAGGCCACGTGATGCTACAGAGTCAGCCAAGTTAGTATCAGAGGCAGCGGTTGCTGTTAGGTGTCATGTACGTATCCTCCCAACATGGATTCAGTACAGGAATGACAAAGACGAAACCCAGTTCAACATCTTCCTCGACCATTTATCTGTAAGTATGGTTATGTATGGAAACTAGTAATATCGTCTTGCTCTGTCCAATACTTTCTAGGTTGCTGATAATGAGACTCCCATAATTTTCAACAGATGAGGTTCAAGTTGGATAGCCAAGATGATGCAACTAGACAAGCTTGCACCCATGTTTTCAAGTCTGCTCTGCGACAGTATCGGTATAACTTGAGGAAAACTCACTTTGAAGGCAAGGCTAACAGTGAACTTGCCCAAACATCTCAAGTGGAAAATATATCTGATGAAGAGTGGAGAGGCCTCGTTAAACACTAGTCCGATCCGAAGTATCAGGTACATTATATATATATATGTCATCAGATGACATGTTGAAGTCCTATTTACGCATGTGCCAAACAAATCTATCTTCTTGTAGGTGAACTGTTCAAAGAACAAGGCCAACCGTACGGAAGTGAAATTCCAATAGACGACAGGATCTCGTAGCTATATTGCCCACTGCGAGGCTCTTGTAATTAGCTGTTGTTTCACTCTTTTCGTTGTACCATATTATCAGATCTATATTGACTTGTTCCAAATGCAGAGGAAAGCCCGCAAGGACCAAAAAGTACCTGAACCAAATGCTGTGGAAATCTTCAAGGACTGTCACACCAGCAAGAAGAAGGGCATGACTACACCAGTCAAAGCCGCTGTTGTAAGTCCTTAATCCTCATGCCTTTTAACTACTACTTACTCTGACTTGTGCCTTGAACTGCATGGTTTGCAGCCAATGTCTATTACTCTTTTCAATTTTATACACAGTTGTCTTAGCATATCATTGCACCTTACAAGGTTTAAAAGAGAGGAGTGATGTTCCTTTGATCTTGACCTGTAATGTAGTTCCGTGCTGGACTTGCCCACACAACGTTACAATTGCCTGTTTGTCTGTTCTCAGTTGTTTTGTGATATGAATGATGTCATACTATGCTTACCATATTATAAACTTCGTCTCTTTATCCTTAGCCCTCAATACAATGTGAAGAAATAGACAATACATTAGCGATGGTACATGGTCATATGTTTGGAACCTGGTTTTATTATGTACTTTGCAATAAAATACAACTAATATTTTACATGGGTTCACCAGAATAAGTTCTGTATATAGACCAAAACTATTTTGTTTGGTTTTGCTGCCTCCTTAATATCTTCTGTTCTGGTACTACTAATGTAAAACCTCAACTTTTTAGCAAGCTATGGAAAAAATGGTGGAACCGCCACCTTCTGAAGGTGGCGAGGAAACTATAACCGCAATGTCAGCTCTTGCTGCAGCGGGTCAGTACCTGTCCACTAACAGTGCCAAAAGCACGTTCCTGCGTAATACTGGGTTGGTTGTTAAGGAAATATCGTCAAAACTGCCTCATGATCAAGATATGCAAGCTCAAAGCAATGTTGTATCTGCGCTCGAGACACAAGTCCATTCCCTAACAGAGACCCTTCATGAAACAAGGAGAAACATTGCTCAATGTCGTCAAGATATGCATGGTTTTGAAACCAGACTATCAGACATTTGCTATGTTGTTCAGGAGCCTAGGGGAAATGAAGGCGAGGGTTATGGTGCTCCATCGAACAATACAACATGAAAACGTAACAGTCAGGTCAAATGAACTGAGCTTCTGAACTTCTAGTGGTGCATTTATCTGCTAGACTGTTAAGTTTTATGCCAACCTTCCTTTTGTTATATAGTTGTAATTTTTTTTGGTGTGATACAAAATTTATTCTTAACGTGCAGCCACCGTCGGAAGAAAACAGCAAGCCATTTTTGTATAGTGTAGGGTGTTCCCTATATTTGCACTGGTGGCGATCTTTGATGCCGAGTGGATGTAATCTGTGCAATCGCCTTAATAGCCTAGCGTTAGTTTCGGCCTTATTTATTTCCTAGTCTTCTTTTTCCCTAGTTTGCTAGTGGCCGCAACTACCATGGGCCATATACGGGCCGTAGGATCCATGGGTCTCCTATGGGCCGTCGATAAATGGGCCTGTAATCGGTGGGCCTCGGGCCGTCAGATAAATGGGTCTACATGGGCCATAGTCGGGCGTAATTGGTATCGGCCCAGCACGGTAACAAGCCGTTAACAGGCCATAGGATAGCAAAGGCTTAATTCTGTCATAGGCATAATGGGTCATTAATGGGCCAGAATATAGGACGGGCTCGAAACGGCGCAACGGGTTAACAGGCCAGAAACGGGCCGACTCTTGCCATGGGCCGAATTTGGCCCATTAGGGTAACAGGCCAGTAACGGGCCAACTCTTGCCATGGGCCGAATTTGGCCCATTAGTGGAACAGGCCAGTAACGGGCCGACTCTTGCCATGGGCCGAATTTGGCCCATTAGGGGAACAAGCCACTAACGTGTCGGAAATAATCGAGGGCCGAAAAGGAGCCCAAGAACGTATGGGCCGTCAATAGGCCGAAAGCTAACACGGGCTAGAAACGGCCCATGTAAATCACGGGCCGTTAACGGGTATAAAGAAAATTACTATTCATTATGGGCTAGAGTCACCGTGGGCCTTTACCTTGGCCAGCCTATTATGGCACACGAAAATCTTGTGGGCCTTTACCTGGGCCGGCCCATTATGGCCCATGAAATCTTGTGGGCCTTTACCTGGGCCGGCCCATTATGGCCCATGAAATCTTGTGGGCCTTTAGCTGGGCTAGCCCATTATGGTATGCAAAATCTCGTGGGCTTTTAGCTGGGCTGGCCCATTATGGTCCGCAAAATCTTGTGGGCCTTTAGTTGGGCCGGCCCATTTAAACTTGTTGGGTCGTGCCACATGTCGACGTATCATAGGCGCCTTCTGTCCAGTGAGTGGATGACATCTGTCTCGACGATGAGCCGACACGTGTTTCCTCTAGCCAATGATGATTTTACACGTGGAAAATCCCCATTGGTCGGGGCTGTTAATGGGTTATCGGATCCAAAACCCGACCCGATAGCTTAATGGTGTTCCGTTACGGTGGATGCCACGTGTCGGTCACCCTTGACGAAACCACTTCTGTGACGTGCGATTTATCGTCATGGAAGTGGACACTTCCGTGATGATAATTTTGGTAATGTCATGTAACACTTCTACGATAGCACAGGTATGACTATCTTGATTCTGTCATAAATTTGTCATGGATGTACATGCATGACAAAAAAAGCGACCTACTGTGACAAACACGTATCATCACGGAAGTGTATTTTTTTGTAGTGTAGCCAACAATATTAAATGTTGTTGGACATGGAAAGAGGTGAAGCATGAGTAAAATACACAGTTAGGCATTTTAAATGAGGCCGGAAACATCAAACAACAATTCTGGTAAATACTCATGTGCATTAGCAATTTAAGTAAACAACAATTTAAAAATTTTAAAGGTTATTATCATGATGCTGATGACATGTGCAAGTTTTAAGCAATTTTTGTTAAAAGTCGACAGGAGCATTATGAAGCATTTGTCACCATGGTGGAAAGAAAGGGTGCCACGACGACGATAACGAAGAGGATGCCACGGCAACATTCCGGTTCCGGTAACTCGATTGAGACACCGATGCAAAAGATGGTGGGGTGATCCCGGTCACCGAGTGTCCCATGTGTCGGTGGCACGACAACCGAGGGTCGTGCACGAAACAAACGGGCACGGTGCAAACACGGGGTTCATACAACACATCACAAGCATTCGTTCACGGGCGTTCATCTTAGGGTTATACCTTTGAAGCGTGCAAACATGACGGTTTAGATTCGACGGGAGTAGACGTTCTCGCAATGTAGTGGAAGTAGTGGTTCCCGGTTCGAAGAGGAACTTGACGGAGCCGAGTCCTTCGGGGTCAACGGTAGTGGTACTCGGTTCGTGGACGTTCGGGCTGTCGTTGTACTTGGGAGGAAGAAAACACACAATGACGGAGAGGGAAAACTTGACGCATCCGAGGACTTCGGGGGGTCACCGTTTGTCGGTGTCAAAACCGGCGGATCTCGGGTAGGGGATCTCGAATTGAGCGTCTAAGGAAAATGGGTAACAAGAGGCAGGGGACACGATGTTTACCCAGGTTCGGGCCCTCTTCATGGAGGTAATACCCTACGTCCTGCTTGATTGTTCTTGATAATATGAGTAGTACAAGAGTTGATCTACCACGAGATCAAAGAGGCTAAACCCTAGAAGCTAGTTGATGGTATGATTGTATGTTGTCCTACGGACTAAAACCCTCCGGTTTATATAGACACCGGAGGGGGCTAGGGTTACACAAGGTCGGTTACAAAGGAGGAAATATACATATCTGTATTGCCTAGCTTGCCTTCCACGCCAAGTAGAGTCCCATCCGGACACGGGACGAAGTCTTCAATCTTGTATCTTCATAGTCCAACAGTCTGGCCAAAGGATATAGTCCGGCTGTCCGGAGATCCCCTAATCCAGGACTCCCTCAGTAGCCCCTGAACCAGGCTTCAATGACGAGGAGTCCGGCGTGCAATGTTGTCTTCGGCATTGCAAGGTGGGTTCCTCCTACGAATACACCATGGAAGAGTTTGAATACAAGGACGGTGTCCGACCCTGCAAAATAAGTTCCACATACCACTGTAGAGAGAGTAATATTTCCACACATCTAATCCGCTGACACGTTTTGACAGCGTGATGTCACACCATGGCCCGATCATTATTCAAAACCGTTTCTCTCAACCAGCTCCGCACATAACGCGAGGCGGTTTTCTTGACACGTCTTGTCAAAGCAGAGATCGTGTTCCCCTTATCACGAGATTCTCATCAATACAAACGTGGGTAACCCAACCATGCCTATTGGTATGACTCCTAGATCTTAGGTAAGTCTCAAACGGCCACGAGGAGGATGCATGATATTCACCCTCTTAATAAAGGGGACAAGGCTTTTTCTTTTTTCCCTCACGCGCTCAATCGAATCCTTCCCCCGCCTCGAGTTCTAACACCCAAAGCTCAGGTCAGGTGCTTCGGACCTTCAACCATGTCCGAATCCAACCTTCAAGGTCGGTGGATGCCTTCCTCTGTCACGGAGGAGGACATCAAGAAGTTGAGGGAGGCCAGATATCTGACCACCGAAATTTCGCATAGACTACCCGCCCGAGGGCAGGTCGTCCCTACTCCCGAACCCAACGAGAGTGTTGTGTTCATCTCCCACTTCCTCCGAGGACTAGGCCTCGCTCTGGATCCCTTTGTTAGGGGTCTTATGTTCTATTATGGGCTGGATTTTCACGATTTGGCCCAGATTCCCTTCTTCACATCTCGCCATTTATTGTCGTATGTGAGGCCTTCCTCCGCATTACCCCTCACTTCGGCATGTGGCTCAAGACCTTCGATGTGAAGCCGAAGATGATCGAGGGGCAGCACGCAGCGTACGGAGGTGCTTTAATAAGCAAAATCGCTGACGCTCCATGGCCAGAGGGTTCCTTCCCAGAGGTGTCCGGACTGTGGCAGCGGGAGTGGTTTTACATCACATCTCCTCGAAGTGCCAAGTGGGTAGCTGCCCCTACCTTTCGCTCGGGCCCCCCACCACAACTGATGTCATGGATCAGCAGGGGGCTGAGCTGGGGTCCAGCCAAGGACGTTCCAATACTGCAGAGCCGTATCCGAGATCTCTTCGAGGGAGATTTCAGTCTGGTTATGGTAACGCAAGTTATGCTGGTTCATGGAGTCCAACCTTGCAAACGTCGGCCCCTTCGCATGTGGGAATTCAACCCAGAAGGACCGTGTGCTATTCAGCATTTCCTCGGCATGACGCACGAAGAGATGTAGAAATCGTTCTTCGGACCCCATATAGAGTGTCCGGACGCCACCGAGGACGTGGGCCTGAGCTGCAACCGCCCTGTTGCCCAAGTAAGTAATCCCATGCCGAACCTGCTGTCCTTTTATTTATCATAGCATCATTCTAAAGAGCCGCCTTTTGACCAAGACTGGATAACAAAGGCGATGATGATCAGGTGTTCGGCCCCCCTTCCTGAGGATTTGGACAATCCGGTACTGGACAAGATGCTCGAGCCGGCGCCTTATCCAGTGTCCTCAAAGGAAGATGATGGGGGGAATAAAGAGGGCGAAAGCGGGTCTCACTCGCTACTTATTCCAACCGGGGGGTTGAGCGCCTCCGTGAGGGAGGACAACCAAAGGGAAGAATCTGACATTCTCGCTCCCCGGGGAAGGAAGAGGACTACCTCTGAAGATCCGGAAACTAAGGTTTCCAAATGGGAGAAGAAATCTTCGTCAGAGGGTCCTGCCACGGAGGGTATTCTTGCCGCACAATGCCCGCGCGGGGATCAGCCCTCTTCCGAGCTGTAAGTAGTTGAAAAGTACTTTAATAGTGGAGGTATCCTACCTTACTTCCGAAGACAATAACCAGTGCTTATAAATTGTAGTCCGGATCGTAGCCCGTCTCGACAGAGTTCGTCTTTGGGGGATCTTCTTCCGGAGATGATGGAGAGCGAAACGCCTCCCCCCGACACCCCACCTCATGAAGCGGGTGACCTTGAAGTGTCGTCGCGAAGGGTATCTCCGGATCCACCAAGGCCGGAGGATAAACCTTTGGCTACCCAGGATCCCTAGAATCTGGCTCCTAAGGGGGGCGACAGCAAGGGTCTGTATAGTGTGCGGTTGGACGCGCTGAAGGACCTTCTGGGGCAAGCGGCCGTCTCGGAAGCACACCGTACGCTAATGGGTACGGTAATTGAAAGGATTTCATCCGCTGAAAGAGGTTTGCATGAAGCTTTTATGAGTCTGCTGAAAGGCTTCGAGGTACATGAAATAATGTATATTTTGAACAGTACCGCACACGTTAGGTGTGCCCTATGCAGATAGTAGCCCCTGAGACTCTGGTCGTCATCGAAAATGGCGGCAAACAAAGGATCATAGTCCCAGGTAATAACCATACCGCCTTTATGTGCAGGTGGCTGAAGCTCCGGTGGCTAGCCGGACTGATGGGTTTGCCGAGCTAAAGCGGCAACTTGATGCGGCATATGCCGACATCGTGCTTGTCAACAAGCGGCTTGATGAGGCACAGGGTGAGTGATTTCTTTGGTGATTGTCACATAATAAGAGTAGCATGATGCTAGTATCTTTAATATGTTGTGTGACTGTAGATGGAGCTGCCACCGTGGAGACCCTTCGGGCGGAGCTTTCCCGAGCCAAGGAGCAAGCAAGGAGTAGTAATGCGGCCGCTCTGAAGGCGGCCGAAGAGTTAAGGGCCGAACAGGCCGCGCATTGCGAGAGCAAGGAAAAAATAGCCAAGATGGCTGTAGGGTTAAAAGATGCCGCTGACCATTACCAGCTTCTTGAAGAAGAAAACCGGGCAAAGGCGACGGACCTGGAGAAGGCCCTGGTGGTTGCCAAGGAAGCCCGCTCCAAAATTAGAGCGACGAAGGAGGAGCTGAATCAAGCTACAGATATCATGTCTGGGAAGCCCTTCTTGTTGCGGACTAAGTTCGGAGATCCGAAGTATGCTCCTCTGGACCGGCTATGGAGTTCTACGGACGCCTACATGGATCTGGCTGCAAGTGCTGCTGGTGCAGCCGAGTACTTCAAGGATCAGAAAGGTCCCGAAGTGGAAAAGTCATTCTGGTCACAGTTTCACGCTCCAGTCCGTCCACTTCTGTTGAATGAGCGATTGGCCGAGTGGGCCGGGCTCCATAGGTTGTCTGGACTTGCCATGAGGTCCGTTGTGGATCACCTGTGGCCGAGAGGGCCAAGGCCGAATAGCTACTTTAGCTTAGTGCAACAGTTCCTTGGTGCTATGCCGCTCATCGATGCTGTAAAGAGATCGGCGTGCATAGAGGGTGCGCGGATGGCCTTTGCCCGTGTCAAGACATACTGGGCGGAGATGGAGGCCCGTGTCAAAACCGGCGGATCTCGGGTAGGGGGTCCCGAACTGTGCATCTAAGGCGGATGGTAATATGAGGCAGGGGACACGATGTTTACCCAGGTTCGGGCCCTCTTGATGGAGGTAATACCCTACATCCTGCTTGATTGTTCTTAATAATATGAGTAGTACAAGAGTTGATCTACCACGAGACCAAAGAGGCTAAACCCTAGAAGCTAGCTGATGGTATGATTGTATGTTGTCCTACGGACTAAAACCCTCTAGTTTATATAGACACCGGAGGGGCTAGGGTTACACAAGGTCGGTTACAAAGGAGGAAATATACATATCCGTATTGCCTAGCTTGCCTTCCACGCCAAGTAGAGTCCCATCGGGACACAGGACGAAGTCTTCAATCTTGTATCTTCATAGTCCAACAGTCCGGCCAAAGGATATAGTCCGGCTGTCCGGAGACCCCCTAATCCAGGACTCCCTCACCATTGAACTTGACGAAACCCACGGCGGCGGAGAGGTGCGCGTCGGCGGTAGTCGTACATGTTTTCTTGTCAAAGTCACGGTGGCGGTAGTTGTACACTTCAATGGTGGTTGTTCGCGTTCGTATTGGTACTTGACGTCATGTAGTCGATCTTGCCGGTTTTTGTGGTCTGAAACTAAGCAACACAAGGGGGCCTCGGGTGACAAGTGACGACAAACAAAAGCCCATGGATAAGACGAGGGTGCAGAGGCGTTGAAGACGGACTTGGCATTCCTGGTTCGGTGGTGGTGCTCGCAGGTGCAAGGCGGCCGACGAGGAACAACAGCAGAGCAGCGGCAACGGCTTCCATGGCGGCATGAGTAGCCGGAGACGATAGTCAGGGCTCGAGGGCAAGAGGAAGACAGAGATGATTCGGAGCAGTAGCCTGCACGTGGTCGCCGACGTGGGCGCCATGGACGGATCGAGGGCGTCGAAGTGGTCGCTGCGGCCTTGGCGCGATGGAGGTGGAGCAGAGGAGCGGCGGAGCAGAGCAGGCACTGGCGGCGGCGCTGACTGGAGCGAGGCGGAGGCGCTTGGTCCTCGGGCACGAGCAGGGGACGGGTAGCTGCGGTCGAAGACAGTAGCTGAAAGTCGAGGTCGGTGGCTTGGGCCTCCATGGTGGCGTGGCGCGAGGAAGGAGAGGCCAGGGCGTCCGGGACCAAGCGGCGGTGGTGTTGGCGATGAGGCTCCGGGCACGGACGTCGACAGCAAAGGCGCGGCGCTGGTCGCGGGGGAAGGAGAGGCCGACGCAGGGCTCCTGCGTGCAGGGTCGAGTGAGAGGAGGGAGGAGATCGGGAAGAGTGGTGGCGGCGCTGGAGGGAGATGGGGGGTCAGGCAGAGGGAGCGATCGAGAGGAGGGGCGCGCTAGGGTTAGGAAGGGTTGGTTGGGCCGGCCTGTAGCAAATGGGCCGGCCTCGCTGGGCTTCCCAAGGAGCCGACTGGGCTTCCTCCTCTCTCTCCTTTCTGATTTACCTTTTCTCTTTTCTATTTATTGCATAAACAGAAATAGAAAGAAAGTACAGAGGGTTTGGAATGGATGTGAGGAGAGAGGGACATATTTATGGAAACCATGAAATATGCCCGATTTAATAAAAGTGGTTTGGGAATTTTAAAGGATAGAAAAATAATTCAAGTTTGAATTAAAATTCAAACTTGAACCATTTTTTAATCCAACCAAAACAACTTCAAATGATCTGAAATTTGACAGAGGAGTTAAAGGAAAGGTGTATGGTTTATAGGAAAAGAATGAACATTTATGGACGACAGAAAATGGCACTTGCAAAAATGAAAGGAATAAGAAGGAAGAAGGCGGTGATGATACATGAGTAGATTTGAGAGAGATGGAAAGGGGTTGATAGAAATGACAAGAATAGAGCAAGACAACATCATGAAGAATGCAACGCACATGGTGATATGATGAAATGCAAAATGGCAAGAGGCACGATGCAATGCAAACAATGATGACATGGCAAGATGCAACACACAAGCGAATGACAAGGCAACAACAGCGAATAACTGGAAGACACCTGGCGCATCGCACTCGGGGCGTCACAACACTCCACCACTACAAGAGGATCTCGTCCCGAGATCTAGGATGACACCGGAGGGAAACGGAAGAGGAAGAGAAGAGGTAAAACTAAGTTGCTTCTTTGACAAACGAGTGAAACCAAAGAACCTTGAGAGGTTGAAACAAATTGAAAGAAAGAATACAACGAAGATGAACAAAGTTGAAACATTCCGTTAGAAAAGAGGAACAAGGAACATTACTAGAACCTTTTAGGTTGAAAGACATAAGAAAAAGGGTTGCAATGGACAGGAAGTACATGCAAGCACTCCGGATGAAACGAGATGTACAAGGAACAATAAGGGTCAATTACGACAGCACTTCGGTTGGAAATGGAAGGCATAGAATATGAACTTGGCAAAATGAAAGCACTTGGATGAGAGTCCGGTTGGAAGAGGAATGATAAGACACAACACTCCGGTTAAAACAAGATAGAGAAGGAATAAGAATGATATAATTTGGGCAGCACTCCTATTGTAAATGGCAGGATTTGAACATGATCTTGACAAAACAAGATGATGGGTCGAAGAGAGCAACATCACAATGCCTCCGGAACAAATGTAAGAATGGAATCAAAAGAACGGAGGAGAAAAAAACATCTTCTACCTCAAATGAGCTTGAAAAAGCATCTTTAGGAGAAGGCTTGAACGGAGTTGTTGGAAAACCAACAGCGAAAGGAGTAAGCTTGTTGTGGGCTTATGGAAAACATCTCGAAATTTGAGGTGATATTCTGCCACTAGCGTAAACAATAGATTGAATTGATATGGCCAAGGAGACGAGAAACTTATTTCACTGGGAGGATAAATGAAGAACTTGGGTCATTTATAAGCACCATAAATAGCAACAATCCTTAGGGAAAGCTTTAGGTGAAATATAACCCAAGATAACTCCAACGAAGAGATTGATGGATTGAGAAGAGCTCATGCTCAAAGAAATTGATGGGTTTAACTATCTCATCCGTGACAACTGTTGAATCATGACACACAAAGGGAAATTGTCTAGAGTGACGTAACACCACCTCAAAAGATAAGGTAGAACGAATTGCATTTCGGAATGCAAGATGAAGAATTGCTTGAACTCCTCAAAACAAGACATGTGTTGAACACCATGTTTATTTTTAGAGTATAGCTTGGCGGATCATAACTTCAAGAGATGTCTTGAAGAACAATTGAAGAATGAAAAGAATCCTTGATGAGACACCATGAAGAAACTCTCAAAGAACTCTGGATAGATAAAAAGAAGGTCGCAAGGAAAAGAAGCTTGAAAAGAATAAGATGAATCCTTGCATTGATTAGATGGAGCTTCATGATGATATAACCAAGAAAAACTTGGAACTCCGGAAAGAAAGATGAACAAATGAGATCAAGAATTTTTGATGAACCTCCGAAATAAGGATTTGAATTTACTCGATGAAACAAGAATAAGAATTGCATTATGCTTATCCTTCACCAATTTAAATTGATGACAAGCAACGGATTTGGCATACTACTTATTCTCGTAGAAAGGACTAAGAGAGATATAGCGCAAACTTGGGAAGGTCTTCAATGAAACACCGGTAGGATTGAAACAATGAATAAATTAATATGAGAACAAAGGTAGAGGAATCTTGAACGAACCACCGTAAGGATTGAAAACGAACGAAGCAAAGGGAACGAATCACCGGTAAGGATTAGAAAATGAATGAAGGTACTTTAGGGAATTCAGATACGAGAGAACAGAGAGATCATGATCTGATTAGAGGATATTTGAATCAAGCACTGGTAAGATTTGGAGAACGAGAGCTAAAAGCTGGAACGAATAAACCCAAAATGATGGCCTTTGGAGAATCAAACTGAAAAGACTCCTGAAATGCTCTGGATGGGTAGGAAAAGAATTACTGACAACCGAAATAATTTGAGAGGATAGCGTGAAGCTAAAACCACGCATCTATGAGAGAACGGATAAGATTTGGAGGAAAAACTCTTCTTCGGTCTTGAAATGTTGAGAATGATGATGAGAAACACCACCATGCATTATTGAGGCACTCAGGAATGAAAATTAGAAAGGTTGAACCAAAAATGAAAAGAATTTGAAGGATCTTGGAGAAAGACATTTGACTGATGATAACTCATTCTTACGTCAAAACTTGGAGAAGAATTTGAGAGATAGCTCCAGGAAAAGAAAAGAAGAGTCAGGTAAGATCCTGGGAAAAGACCTGCGGGTTAGGGCCAACTCAAAAGAAACACCGTTGAACGATTTAAAGGAAGATTGCATTGGTTGAATTAAATGGCTTGAATGAGATAACAACCTCGAAATAGGTTGAACGGATCTTGAATGAAAAGACGAGCCTTCTGAGATATCTTCAGCACTCCGGAACAAATGAATAGAGAGAAGTGAAAGATTAAGAGGTGCACCAGCATGAGAAAACATTTGAACCGAGGAAATGATATGATCGACAAATCTTGAATTGAATCCACCGGAGAAGAAAAGAATGATGAATGATGAACTTGAAGCTCATGAGCATCTCGATGAGAAATCACCGGATAAGAGCATTGACGGAAAAGAATGAGGAGACTTCCCTTCAATAAGATGGATAGTTGATTAAGAAATCCGAGTCCTTGAATAAAAAGGGTGGGAGGTGGGAAAAACAAAGGCAACTTGGGGATGGATGAAACAAACAACGTTGGGAAAACCGAGAGGTGATCTTGCGAATGTTGAAAAGATCGGATCCATTTGAAGAGAAAGACATCCGTTGAAAAGGATTGACATGACAATCTTGATTATCATGAAGCATTAGTATTCACATAGAAATATGAGAACATGACTTAGGAAAGGTATGGAATCAACACTTGACATTGAAGCAACTCGAATACTACAACTCAAAACAAAACAAAGGATCGACTTGCAAAATAAGCCGGAAACAAACATATGATAGATCCCGTATTGTATCATGTGTCTGTTGGAAAGATTATTCTACGATATACTTGAATTCCCACTTATAAACTCCCAAAACTTTCTAGTTATGCAATCAGGTGTTGGGGATACAGGGGAAGCATAATATCTCACCCAAACTAACAATCCCTACATCCAGTTGTATCCATCCTTCAACACATAACCAAGAAACCTTCGGAAATCATTTACCTCAACCTTCGAAAAGCATCCGTTATATGAGTTATGGCAATACTCCCGAACTCCCGCCCCAGTACTAGGTGGCGTCGAGGTTATCTCACCAACAACTGCATAAAAGAGATTTTTGATGTCGGCGAACTCAGGTATTCCAGAACTGCAACGATAAAATTGTGACAACAACACCTCGAAGCTCAACTCCCCGGGACACTGCCACAACCCCTAAATGTCAGGAGGCACCAAGAACAATGTTCTCGTTACAAAACCACCAAAACTATTCCAAGATACCCGCGTGATCCTAAATTTTTTTCGTGAAATTTGAGGAGAGAAGAGTCAAAACTCTACATCAGGAGGCCTCACCAGAGCGACGAAGGGACTGAGGAGTAAAAAGAATCCTACTCTCTGATATATATAATCCTAAGACTCAAAACATTTTGTTCTAGACTCAACAACGCCAGCGATTCGATCAAGCAGGGGGCTCCTAAGTCGGGGAAGGATCTGAATACCAACTTGTAACACCCACAATGCGGCTATATCTCCCACGTGTCGGGGCACGACTTAGAGGCATTGCCGCATGGTAGGTTTGTCGCAAGAGGGGAAATCTTCACACAATCCCATGTACTGAATAAGAAAGGGATAAAGAGTTGGCCTACAATCGCCGCTTCACACAAATACAAGTTAAACATACATCATCCAGAATACAATCAAAGTCCGACTACGGAACCCAAATAAAAGAAGAAAACCCCAAATGCTAGATCCTCGATCGTCCCAACTGGGCTCCACTACTGATCAAAAGGAAACGAAACAAAACAATGAGCAAGCTCTTCATCGAGATCCCACTTGAGCTCGGTTGCGTCACCTGCACTGGTATCATCGGCACTTGCAACTATTTGGAAGTACTCGTGAGCCAGGAGGACTCAGCAATCTCACACCCGCGAGATCAAGACTATTTAAGCTTATGGGTACGAAAGGGTAGTGAGGTGGAGCTGCAGCAAGCACTAAGCATATATGGTGGCTAACTTACGCAAATAAGAGCGAGAAGAGAAGCAATGCAACGGTCGTGAACTAGAAGTGATCCTGAAACTACTTACGTTCAAGCATAGTACAAGAACCGTGTTCACTTCCCGGACTCTGCCGAGAAGAGACCATCACGGCTACACACACGGTTGATGCATTTTAATTAAGTTAAGTGTCAAGTTCTCTACAACCGGATATTAACAAATTCCCATTGGTCACATAACCGCGGGCAAGGCTTTCGAAAGTTCAAAACCCTGCAGGGGTGTCCCAGCTTAGACCATCACAAGCTCTCATGGTCAACGAAGGATATTCCTTCTCCCAGGAAGACCCGATCAGACTTAGAATCCCGGTTACAAGACATTTCGACAATGGTAAAACAAGACCAGCAAAGCCTCCCAATGTGCTGACAAATCCCGATAGGAGTCGCACGTATCTCGTTCTCAGGGCACACCGGATGGTCCAGACGTTTGGTTGGCATAGACCCTGGTTGCCCAGGGGGCACCGGACATCGCCCCGTTTGGACCAACACTTAGAGGAGCACTGGCCCGGGGGTTTAAAATAAAGATGACCCTTGAGTCCGCGGAACCCAAGGGAAAATGCTTAGGTGGCAAATGGTAAAACCAAGGTTGGGCCTTGCTGGAGGAGTTTTATTCAAGGCGAACTATCAAGGGGTTCCCATAACACCCAACCGCGTAAGGAATGCAAAATCAAGGAACATAACACTGGTATGACGGAAACTAGGGCGGCAAGAGTGGAACAAAACACCAGGCATAAGGCCGAGCCTTCCACCCTTTACCAAGTATATAGATGCATTAATTAAATAAGAGATATTGTGATATCCCAACATATCCATGTTCCAACATGGAACAAACTTCAACTTCACCTGCAACTAGAAACGCTATAAGAGGGGCTGAGTAAAGCGGTAACTTAGCCAAACAATGGTTTTCTAGGAAAGGTGGGTTAGAGGCTTGACATGGCAATATGCGAGGCATGATATAACAAGTGGTAGGTAGCGCGACATAGTGATAGAGCGAACAACTAGCAAGCAAAGATAGAAGTGATTTCGAGGGTATGGTCATCTTGCCTGAGATCCCGCAGGAAGAAGAACGAGTCCATGAAGAAGACAAACGGACGTAGTCAAATGGATCCTCACAACTCCGGAACGAAACCAAAGCTAACAAGAGAAGCAACCCGGAAAGAAGCAAGTGACATAGTAAACAACCATCACATAACCATGGCATGATGCACAATCAAGTATGATGCATGTCCGGTTTAATGAGGCATGGCATGGCAAAGTGCAACAAACAACACTACAAGTTAAGTGGAGCTCAATATGCAACGAGTTGCATATCGACGAAACACTGCATCAATTATTTAGTTCTCTCTCGTTTATGTACCCAACAATATTAAATGTTGTTAGACATGGAAAGAGGTGACACATGAGTAAAATACACAGTTAGGCATTTTAAATGAGGCCGAAAACATCAAATAACAATTCTGGTAAATCCTCATGTGCATTAGAAATTTAAGTAAGCAACAATTTAAACATTTTAAATGTTATTAACATGATGCGGATGACATGTGCAAGTTTTAAGCAATTTTTGTTAAAAGTTGACAGGAGCATTATGAAGCATTTATCACCATGGTGGAAAGAAAGGGTGCCACGGCGATGATAACGAAAACGATGCCACCACAATGTTTCGGTTCTGGTAACTCGATTGAGACACCGATGCAAAAGATGGTGGGGTGATCCCGGTCACCGGGTGTCCCATGTGTCGGTGGCACGACAACCGAGGGTCATGCACGAAACAAACGGGCACGGTGCAAACACGGGGTTCATACAACACATCACAAGCATTCGTTCACGGGCGTTTGTCTCGGGGTTATACCTTCGAATCATGCAAACGTGATGGTTCGGATTCGATGGGAGTAGACGATCTCGCGATGTAGTGGAAGTAGTGATTCCCGGTTCGAAGAGGAACTTGATGAATCCGAGTCCTTCGGGGTCGACGGTAGTGGTACTCGGTTCGTAGACGTTTGGACCGTCGTTGTACTTGGGAGGAAGAAAAATACACGGTGACAGAGAGGGAAAACTTGACGCATCCGAGGACTTCGGGGGTCACCATTGAACTTGACAAAACCCACGGCGGCGGAGAGGTGCGTGTCGGCGGTAGACGTACACGTTTTCTTGTCAAAGTCACGGCGGCGGTAGTTGTACACTTCAATGGTGGTTGTTCGCGTTCGTATTGGTACTTGACGTCATGTAGTCGATCTTGCCGATTTTTGTGGTCTGAAACTAAGCAACACAAGGGGGCCTCGGGTGACAAGTGACGACGAACAAAAGCCCACGGAGAAACCGGGGGTGCAGAGGCGTTGAAGACGGACTTGGCGTTCCTAGTTCGGTGGTGGTGCTTGCAGGTGCAAGGCGGCCGACGAGGAACAACAGCAGAGCAGCGGCAACGGCTTCCATGGCGGCATGAGCAGCCGGAGACGATAGTCAGGGCTCGAGGGCGAGAGGAAGAAAGAGACGGTTTGGAGCAGTGGCCTGCATGTGGTCGCCGACGTGGGCACCATGGAAGGATCGAGGGCGACGAAGTGGTCGCTGCGGCCTTGGCGCGACGTAGGTGGAGCAGAGGAGGGGCGGAGCAGAGCAGGCGCTGGCGGCGGCGCTGACTGGAGCGAGGTGGAGGCACTTGGTCCTCGGGCGCAAGTAGGGACGGGTAGCTGCGGTCGAAGACTGCAGCTGAAAGTCGAGGTCGGTGGCTTGGGCCTCCATGGTGGCGCGGCGCGAGGAAGGAGAGGCCGGGGCGTCCGGGACCAAGCGGCGGCGGTGTTGGCGACGAGGCTCCGGGCAAGGACGTCGACAGCAAAGGTGCAGTGCTGGTCACGGGGGAAGTAGAGGCCGACGCAGGGCTCCTACGTGCGGGGTCGAGTGAGAGGAGGGAGGAGATTGGGAAGAGTGGTGGCGGCGCTGGAGGGAGATGGGGGGGGGTCGGGCAGAGGCAGCGATCGAGAGGAGGGGCGCGCTAGGGTTAGGAAGGGTTGGTTGGGTCGTGCTGGAGCAAATGGGTCGGCCTCGCTGGGCTTCCCAAGCAGCCGACTGGGCTTCATCCTCTCTCTCCTTTCTGATTTACCTTTTCTCTATTCTATTTATTGCATAAACAGAAATAGAAAGAAAGTATAGAGGGTTTGGAATGGATGTGAGGAGAGAGGGAAATATTTATGGAAACCATGAAATATGCCCGATTTAATAAAAATGGTTTGGGAATTTTTAAGGACATAAAAAACCATTTTTGAACCCAACCAAAACAACTTCAAATGATCTAAAATTTGACAGAGGGGTTAAAGGAAAGGTGTATGGTTTATAGGAAAAGAATGAACATTTATGGACGACAGAAAATGGCACTTGCAAAAATGAAAGAAATAAGGAGGAAGAAGGCGGTGATGATACATAGGTAGATTTGAGAGAGATGGACAGGGGTTGATATAAACGACAAGAATAGAGCAAGAGAACATCATGAAGAATGCAACGCACATGGTGATATGATGAAATGCAAAATGGCAAGAGGCACGATGCAATGCAAACAATGATGACATGGCAAGATGCAACACGCAAGCGAATGACAAGGCAACAACAACGAAGAACTGGAAGACACATGGCACATCGGACTCGGGGCGTCACAACCGTCCAGAAAGCCTATGATGGAATTACTCACGCACGGCGGTGAGCATCATGAAATTGGTGATGGAGGAAGTTTGATGATGTCGATGGCGACGGATTCCCCTTTCCGGAGGCCCGAACGGACTCCAGATCAACCCTCCCGAGAGAGATTAGGGCTTGGCGGCGGCTCCGTATCATAAAACACGATGGATCCTTCTCTCTGATTTTTTTTCTTCCCAAACATGAATATATAGAGTTGGAGTAGATGTCGGTGGAGCACTAGGGGGCCCATGAGGCAGGGGGCGCGCCCAGGGGGGTAGGCACACCCACCCTTGTGGACACGGTGTGGCCCCCTGGCCTTGATTCTCTCGCCAGTATTTTTTATATATTCCAATAATATTCTCTGTTGATTTTCAGGTCATTCCGAGAACTTTTATTTCTGCACAAAAATAACACCATGGCAAATCTGCTGAAAATAGCGTCAGTCCGGGTTAGTTCCATTCAATTCATGCAAGTTAGAGGCCAAAACAAGGGCAAAAGTGTTTGGAAAAGTAGATACGATGGAGACGTATCAATGAATAGGTACAATTACAAATTTTAATTGTTACTTAACAATTTTAGGCAATAATGTGGAATATGAAAGTGAGCCTAACAATTGCAAGTATGATGCTAAGGGCTAAGCAATATAAACAAGTAACACAAATAGGTGAGTAAGCAAGCACAATATGATATAAGTAAGTGCTAAGAGACAAGTAACCAGAAGTAGAGAGTTAGGGTTAGGAATAAACGCAACTCCGGGAGACGAGGATGTATGCCGATGTTGACTTCCTTGGAGGGAAGCTACGTCATCGTTAGAGAGGTGGATGTTACCACGAAGGCACACCAATGCCAAGAAGGCTCACCCTATTCTCCCTTTGAGACAACACCACGAAGGCGTTTCACCACTAGTGGTAGACCTTGGGGTGGTCTCCAAACCCTCACAAACTTTTCCGGGGGTAATCACAATAGTTGATTCCTCTCCAAAATACTCCTACTGCCTAGGAGTCTCCAACCTCCAAGAGTAACAAGAACGATGGGGAAAAGCTCAAGACTTGCTCAAATCACAAATTCCTTTGGTGCAAAGAAGGGGAAGAAGTGGATCTATCACTTGATCGGACAACTTCTCTCAAATGCTCTCAAATCCCTTAGGATCTAAGATTTGGTGTGGAGGAGTGAGAGAGAGAGAGTGAAATGTGTTCTAGGGTTTGTCGGTGTTCTGGGAACGGGTGTCCCCAGACTTGCCTGCCTGCGGCCCACGGCGTGGCTCTGCAAGCGGGCCCGTACGGCCCATCTTCACCAACAAGCATTCAAGACCCTCACGAGGGGCCAAGCCTCGCAAGGCGGACGACACAAGACCTCCTCAGGAGCGGCCTCGCTAGGCTGGCTCGCGAGGGGCGGAGAGATCAAGGCCAGGCAAACCTCACGAGGTTCTAATGACGTGAGCCATGACAATCGAGACCAGGCGGGTGCCAGGCAGGCGCCAACGCTCATAGTGTCCTTGTTTCCACTTTGGTGCTAAGGAAGCAAGCGCAGACGAAGAGTACCGAGGCGTCAAGCAAAGGTTTCCATATTGGTGCAACGAGACCAAGACCAGCAGGACGGCAGGACAGAGGTCACCATGGAGTCCAAGACGGCATCACCACCAGAGCCTTTGGCAGGCGAAGACTGCTTTTGTCAGGATAACTTGTACTGGTTGTCCCCTTTCAAATTGGCCATTGTTGGATCCCTTCCCGCTCAATATTTGGGGAGAGGACCAGGGCCTCTATAAATAGGACTAGCCACCATAGCTGAAGGAGGGGGATCAACCTCATGTTAGATCCAAGCCACTCCATCCTTAGCCACACACCAACCAAGCACAAGAACACCTCTCCTCAGGAGGTTGTTCTTCCCCTTGTACTGTTCATCATCAGCCCAAGAGGCAATCCACCACACCACACTGGAGTAGGGTATTACACCGCAACGGTGGCCCGAACCAGTATAAAACTTGTGTCTCTTATGTTGTGAGTTTGTCGAGCTAGCCTTAGAGATCGCGAAGTGCTTGAGGGCATGATCGGTGAGGGAGAGATCTTCGCGCGCACCCCAATGTTCGAACCTTAAGGGTTTTGCCGGAACCCGAAATCAGACAGGGTTTGTTCAAAGTGAATCGTCAACCCTCTCCAATGGGGGAAGAGAGCTATATATAGTGTGAGTGCAAATCTGGCCATTGTAGTGCAAGTGACCGGACATGCCGGACATCCAGGCTAGGGGCCGGACATCCGGCCTGGCAAGGCACTTGTAGAACAAGGCACAAACAGAGGACAGAACAGAGGGCTCAAACGACCGGGGCGGAGCCCGGACATCCGGCTGTACTGGAAGGCCCGGACATCCGGCAGGTCCACGCAACTGAAGAAGCTCTCTGGATAGCTTGAGCCAGACATCCACCATGGAGGCCCGGATATCTGGGGTGTATGGAGAGCCCAGACATCTGGCATGGAGGGCCGGACATCCGGAAGGAACCGCCACCATATATGTTGTTCTGGATACCAGGGCCCGGATATCCGGCATATGGCCCGGACATCCGCCAGGCAGCCCGGACATCCGGAAGGAAACACCTCCATATGTTGTTCTATGGTTAGAAAGACTCGGATATCCGGCGTGGGGACCGGACATCCGGCAGGAGGCCCAGACATCTGGCAGGCAGCCCGGATTTCCGGCATGGCCATAGGCAGAATGAACTAGAGAGAATTAGTGACAGATCATAATGAATTTGGGGAAGGAGATTTGTGGCAAGATCAATCATTTTACTAACCCTATCGATCCCCTCTTAATAGTGCGGTATCATATACTCAAGAAAACAAACATGTAATCATTTTGATACTTCATCCTTGAGTAAAATTACTTCGTATGCTCACGATCCACACACTTTGGATGAACCTGGGACTAACACCTGAGATTCAGTTGACAAACATAGTTAGTCCCCTACATGTATATTGTCATCAACATCAAAACATGATGTAACACTACAAGGGAAAACCTTATACACAGAATCTTACCAGTAGCGGGGGACAAAAACAAGCGCTATTACTACTTACCAGTAGCGCGCGGCATCCAAACACGCTGCAGCTAAGTTCATAGTAGTAGCGCATCACAGGGAAGAAGTGCTACAACTACAATTCCCCTACTGTTCTCGGCAGGCTACCAATAGTAGTAGTGGGCTTTGTAAAAGCACGCTACTGCTAAAGTTGTTGTCGTAGCGTGTTTCGCCGGGAAAGTGCTACTGCTAATGAAAGGAAAATAAAATGAAAAACATGTGGAAAAGTAAAGGAAAATGAAATAAATTGAAAAAGGGGAAGGAAAAAAGAAAATGTGAAGGAAAACAAATGAAAAAGAAAAATAAAGGAGAAAGGCGTAGCAGCAACGTGCTTTCAGGAAAGGCGCTATAGCTAACTTAGCAGTAGCGCACTTTGTCAGCCCGCGCTATAGCTAAGTTAACTATAGGTAATGTAGCAGTAGCGCAGTTCCTGGAACGTGCTACTGCTGCTTCTGACTTTACCGCGCGGTTCTTTCTTCCCCATGGTCACTTCCCCCAAATCGAACTCCTCGGCTGTCGCCACCGTCGTTGCCCAGCATCGTCGTCGGCCGCCGCGCGCTCTCCCGTCGCCCTCCGCACGCCATCGACGCCACCCTCATCCCCGACCTCGACGCCTCCCCCAACCTCGACCTCGATGCCGCCCCTGACCCCGACCTCGATGCCGCCCTCCACCGCGCGCCCGAGCCTCGACCCCGACCTCGACGCCGCCTGCCCCTCCCTCGCCGCCGGCACCCAAGGTGAGCATGCCTCCTCCTCCCCCTCCCCTAACTCTGCCTAGCTAAAGTTCCTAGGGTTCATCAAATTTTAGATTGCATCAAATTAGTTAGGGTTCATCAAATTAGATGCTAATTAGGGAAGTAGTTCCTAGGTAGGTTCATCTAATTAGTTAGTAAGAACTAGGGCAGTAGTGTTTAATAGAATTAGTAAGAAAATTAATAGAACTAGTTGAACTAGTTTATTTTTAGTAAGAACTAGTTGAATTAATAGAACTAGTGTATTATTAGTAAGAAAATCAATATAACTAGTTGAACTAGTTTATTTTTAGTAATAACTAGTTTATTTTATTTATAGTAAGTTTATTTTTAGTAAGAACTAGTTGAATTAATAGAACTAGTTGAACTTGTCACATTTGTTGTTATTTTTTTAGTTAAAGCAATTATTCCCGCATCGATGTCGATGATGCCTATCCCACATCCTCGTCGTCGACTCGGCAGAGGACAACTGCTTGCTCAGATGGGCCATGTCCGGGACTGGGCTCCGCCGGGCTGGTACTAGGAGGCGCTACCTACCGGGGGCGCAACATGGTGAGGAGCCAGCCCGTCGTTGACCTGAACCTTCTTTGGTGGCGGTCGCATGGGCCAGTGACGGTGCAGAGGCTTGAGGACCCCGTGGAGGTGGTACGTCACCGTGTCAGCGAGGAGGATGCGCACGCCCGTCACTACATGGTTGCGTTGGAGCACAGTTTCTCCAATACCTGGCAGGTTCTCCAGGGATCTCACTGGAGCTATAATCATGTGATGGTTCCTTCTCTTTGGGTGTCCACTGCCTGCGCCGATACCCATCGTTCACTAGGGTTTTAGTTGTATTACTGATGTTATATGTATGATACTTTCGGGATGTATTAGTGATAATATTTGACGATGTATGGACGCAAGAGATGATTTACTTTTGCTTATTGAATGCATGCTAATTTGAATACTTATTTATTTTATGATTTGGTTTTGCTTATTGAATGCTCAAATTGGACCCCACTATGCAAGGCGTATGCATTTGATTAGTTGATAGCTTATAGGGTTTTTGTTTTTGCAAAAATCTAGGATCCCCTCCATCATCCCCGCCATCGTCCCCATCACCGACCCCCTCCGACCTCAAGGTGAGACCAGCCAAATCTCCATGTCAATATGAGTCCTATAAGATATTGTGAAATGTTTTTGCTCGTATTTTCAACCATTGAAATGCAATGACCATCAAGTTTGAATGCTCATATGATGTAGATAAAAACATGTATATCTTGTGTTGCTCAAATAGGATATGTGCTTGACCAAGTGGCCGGTTATGTTTGCAGGTTACACCTCCGAGTGGCCTATGTTTTGATGGAGTATTGATTAATTTCCGCTCTGGCAAATTTCAGGCGCTCGATATGTCCTTTTTCAGCAAAGGTCATGCCGGATTTTTCCGTGAATTTTGGCATGACTTATGCTAGAATATGTAGGAAATATTGAGTGGCCTGGATTTTCTAGAAAAATAATTAAACGATATTTCGGGTTGACTTTAAGTCTGTCGAGGCTCCACCATATATGAGAGGATGAAGAATCCCGACTATTGCCGTGGGGGTCGTTTCTCCTTCTTCTCCTTGTGCTAGACCTTTGTTATGCACTAGCGGAAGGAGGAGTAATCATCACCAATGGTCGAATGTATACACCACGTGAGCTGAGAGTTTTCAAAAAAGGACTCGGTAGACCGATAGTCAACTCGTGATGAATAATAATGATCTAATTTAGTTTTTGTAGTACATATATTTAATTGTACATGTTTAATCTTTGAATTATGAACATAGGAAATGTCGTACTTGGACAATGAAAGTCTCCCGAGGGAGTGCAACTGGTGCAACGACGACCGAGGTCAGTGCGACAGGCCTCACCTGAACGAAGATCGGCGCTTCAGCATTAAGCTCCAGGAGACCTTCGATGTTGAAACGGTATGCAACGACAAGTGTTTTTTCGTAATTAAGCACGAC
This sequence comes from Triticum urartu, assembly GCF_056163025.1. Taxonomy (NCBI): domain Eukaryota; kingdom Viridiplantae; phylum Streptophyta; class Magnoliopsida; order Poales; family Poaceae; genus Triticum; species Triticum urartu. The sequence continues at coordinate 172,295,775 of NC_141874.1, read as the reverse complement.
TTCAACTATTTTAACGTGTAATTTTCATCGTTTAGAATTCGACTAGCTTATCCCATGCCATGCAAGACGCTATGTCTTGGAGAGGATGGGTTTTGAAGATCATGAAAGTTTCGAAACAAAGAAAATTCACCTAAGGACCCATCATGGTATGGATTTTGAAGTAAATCTGTATAATTCTCAGAGCGTAACCCATTTTGGTTGCACAAATTGGGAAGCACTTTGCAAGATGTATGGTTTTTATGAGGATATGCTTGTCACCATGGATCTTGGTGATCCTGACATCGAGCAAGACAATATGGAGATTTGGGTCCTTGTTGATACGCTTCCAATTCTACCGCTATGTGAGTTTCTCAAACATAGTTATTAACTAATTTATATTGTTTATGTCAAAATATTTGACAACTTATTTCCATTGACAACTTATTTTTATTCTTCAAACAATGTGCGGAAGATGGTAGACATAACCTACTACACTGATGGCTCCGAATTAACTTATCAGGAGAAAATCATCTGATCGCATTTTGTACTGAACTTGAGAATTACAATATCTATTATAAAACTCCTCCACATTATGGTTAATATGTGCCACTAGTGCACCTGTTGAACCACGGTAACATCCATGGAGATGCCATGGTATGATTTTTTACTATTACGACATCCGTGCATCTTTTGCATACTTCTAAAACTAAACTACATTGCTAACTACGAAGTTATTACTATGTTTTTAAACAGAAAACCCCAAAGGTTTGTGTGCCTCATTTGATGTATGAGAATGGTCGCCTTGATGATTTGAACATACAGCCAGGTCATCCTACGAATCTCACCTGTCCATATCGGAGTTCTAAAACCGGTGAACACGTGGTAATCAAAGAATGGAAAAAATGTATGGACAGTCGCAAGGAGGTTCTTGGAAGCAACATTGTGCGAAAGGCAAGAATTGGAGACAGGATAATCTCCATTCTCCATAATGGAGAGTCAGGGGCTATCTTGTTTTATGCTATTTTACCTAAGAGAATATAGTAGGTCCTAAGAGAATGTAGTAGGTCCTATGAGGTACAATGTTTCTTAGTGGTACAATGTGTTAGAGTTGGTGATGAGTAGTTGTGATTATGACTAGTGACCAACTTGCTATGTGATGTCTCATTGATGAAAATGATGATCATGAGGAGGTGTTATATGACAATGATGTATTATGATGATAAGTTGTTAATGATATGATGATGATGATGATGATGTTTATTACATCACTGGGTGAAAGAACCGTGGATTAGTTTCAAGTGGATGTCCATCCACTTGAAACTAGTCCACGGTTCTTTCACCCAGTGATGTAATAACTCATTATGATGTAAAAACAATCTCTAAATTGCTGTTGTATGAAAACTTGTATAACGGTGTATGAATACAACATGAAATAAAAAAGAAATAAAATACGGAATAATAGTAGTAGCGCGGGCTGGGAGACGCGCTACTAGTCACGGATTGAGTCTCTGGGTTCACCGTCGCGACATTTTTATAGAAGACCCCCTGTGTTTTTAGCAAAACAACCTGCAGTCTAATAATAAGTGTTGAAGGAAGATAACGATTCGATCGTTGGGCCACCAGGATTGTATTGGGCCTCGAAGAGAGAGCACGGTCATGACTCCTCCTGAAAGCGTAGGGCCTCCACTAGGTTACATATTCCCAAAGGCATCACGCACACAATCCTTTCGTCCCCCACACGCACGAAGCCGCCGCCACCGCCGCTTCTCACCTTGATGCTAGATCGGAATCGAAGTCGTTGCTCAAATCATGAGATCGTGGGAAGAATCACAACACGGCAGATGTGAAGGGATCATTTTCGTCGCCGCCGCTGCCTTTGCTCTGAACAGAGAGGACGGCTACCTCCGCTGGAAGAAATCTGTGTTGCTCTGCCTCCACGACCTCAGTGTTGGTGCACGTGCTGACCACCGTGTGCCGCTGGCAAGCCTGTTGCCGTCAACTAGCATCTCGTCGTGTGTGCGTCCGTAGCCGGCGAAATTGATCCGCTCAACTTATTCGTTCTAACAAGAGGACAAATAAATCAAGGCGCTAGCGTTGGCTAGCTAGCATTGGCCTTGTACATGGCGTGGCGTTTATAATCGGCGTCTCGGAAAGCATTCATCGGGCCGCATACCTGAGCCAGCATTCTACAAGAGGGTCTTGCAGCTTCTCCAGCTCAACTCCTCCGTCTGCGCCCTCGCCGCTGCCGACGACAAGGACCATCCTTGCCGAGTTCCCTTATGCAGGTGACGCGGTAAAAACGAACTCATCGAGAACACATGTCTCAGTCACAGTCACAAAAGGATTCTGCCCAGCTTTGAGGTCGCAGGGGACGCAGATTTCGTCTTTCGATCAAGTTCTGTTGTGTGATACAATAGCAGCAGGAGTAGAGCAGCAAAATTCATCAGGTAAGAAAGCGGCGGAGGCTGAAGGACCGAGTGCTGTCGATGTAGCTTTATAGCCATGCATGCATCCAAATCACCGGTGTTGTGACCTTGACCTGGGATTGCTCCAAGCTAATTGAACCAGCACGCCACGACCGCTACCAAGCTTCAATTACGTGGACAGGTACCATTATCTTTCTTTTCCATTTCCATATTTGTGTAGAATTACCAAGTGCAGTCTCGAGCCTTGACCATCACAACCATGGGGGCTTGCCATGCATCTAAAAAAAGCTGCATCGTCGTTGGGTAGGAAATAATTTCCAGAATTGTGGGGTAATTATGGGGCTTCACATACATGCTAGGTACTAAAGAAAGAAATTAACATCCATTGGGATTAGGCGCACAAGTAACATCAAAATAATTAAAGGAAGACATTGCACAATGATTGGAGAGGATGTTGCACAATGATTTATAATGCATCGTAGAGGAGGATGTTGCCATCGACATTAATATTACTTACTAAGTTTGTGTTAATTTTATTTTTCGTTGAAACACATGATGTAGTTTTGATTACTCACTAAATTTAATTACTTTTAATGTGCTTTATATTATCACAATGAAGCTATGAATAAAGCAGAACTTTTTCCATAAGAAAATATTGTCAATCAGATCAATTTACTCGAATCGTACCCCAAGTTCTATCTTTGTTCATAGGAACAAGATTTTTTCCCCAGACGTTGTCATGGGCATTAATATTCCTTACTAAATTTGCAACAATTTTATTTTTCATTGAAATGCTCGACGTAATTGTTATTACTTACTATATTTTATTATTTTTTATGTTCCTTATGTTGCCATGATGTTATGAATAGATCAAAAGTTTTACAAAAAGAAAACATTGTCAGTCAGATCAATTTACTTTGAATCGCACCCATGTCCTAAGCTCCATGTCATGAACTCGTGATCCTGAAATTATACATATTTTTTTGATCATAAGCAACTTATCCTGTGACATACCAACCATGGTTTATAGGAACAGAATTTTTGTTCCCCGGTGCAACGCACAGGCATTTGTGCTAGTAATTACCAGTAGCGCTCTTTGGGGAAAGCGCTACTACTAAGTCGATATAGCAGTAGCATGGGTTAACCCACGCTACTGCTAACTTTTAGCTGTAGCGTCGTACCAGTAGTGCTCCTACACGCGCTATTGATAGGCCCAAAACACCCGCTACTTCTAGGCTTTTCCCTAGTAGTGTAAGGGCATGATTGCACTTTCCGTCTCCCCCTTTTTGTTTGTTGATGACAATCATACATGTAGTATCATAGATGCAATAAATAATCTTAGCATTGACAAGCATGAGAGCATAATACAAAATATGTTCCTATTTGCTTTAGCTCCCCCTCATTGTGTGCATGAGATGAATGTTTTAGGATGTACAGCACAACCTCTTATGGTGGCATATGTAGCTCAAAAAGGATATAAATGTGAGACACGCACATATGAAACAACCATCACAAATGGACTCAAGCATTTCAAGGCCACAAGGATAACAACATAATCTCATCATAGTCTCAAACGATCAAGTACCATAAGTAGAAACATAAAGCGACATACATAAGAAGTTTGAATAATAGGATAATAGCTAACACAAATAGCCAACATATATCATGACCATACTAAGATACTACTTCTCCCCCTTTGACAGCAATAAGTAAAAAGGGGCGAAGAACTAGACGAACTCGGTCACTCCTGGCGGATGTCATCATTATCATCAAAGTACTCGACATACTCGTCATGAGACGGCAAACCGAAGGTGGAAGAAGACGGAGCTACGGGAATCGGACCGTCATCACTCATGGGACTCCCATGGACGTGAAGGCGCTGCTTGAGCTGGTTCTTGGAGATGATGAGGCGCTTCTGAACATCATGGTTTTGATGACAGTTGAAAGTGATTGCCTTCATGATAGCAGAGCCTTGCCCAAGAACAAGGCGAGACGTCCACGAGGAGCAGTCGAGGAGGAAGGCACAGAGGAACCAGTAGGCTGAGACCCACCAACAGACTTCCTAGGCGGTCGAGGTGCAGCAGCCGGTGCAGGAGCATCCATGCACATATGAATAGGAGGCTTCCAACTGGAATGCACAACGGTCTTAGCAACCTCAAATGGAGCAGTGTGATCAATGATTGCTTGAATGAATGGAGCATGAGGGAATTGACGCGTTTGAAGAAAACTGGAGAGACGGATCTCATGCCAAATATAGTGGGCAGTGTCAAGAGGCTGAGTAGGTGCATCATGCATACGGACCATCAAGTCAATGCAGTAGTTGCAAGCCATGGAGCGACCCCCCTTCTTAGGATAGAGAGTGCTAAGCACACATTGATAAAGAATGTAGTAGGGAGACCGGAAAATGGATGTCTCATTGGGTGGACATGCATGTTCCTCTAGAGTGAGCTAACAGATAGGCTTAAGAAGAGCCATGCAAGCATCAATCCCTTTGGGCCTGTAGTGAGGATCTGTACTGTGGATGTGATGACCAATACCGAAGAAGCCCAAAATCAGAACAAACTGATCATAGGTGATGCTCATCACAGTGTCATCAGTCATCCATGTGAGAGTGTTGTCTAGCCCAAAGAAGCAGGTGGCATAGAACTGAAGGATGGCAGCTTCATTCCAATCACATTTGAAGGTCATTGCTTGACCTAGGGTCATATCATCAATGATCTTGACCGTGTTGTCAGGGAACATGGCAGGATGATCACACATGAACTGAAGATCCAGGTATTTATGAGGGGCAAGTCCATGGCCATGGACGAAAGTCGAGTAAAGATCTTGCTGCATGCAAGTATGGAAACGAGGATACTCGCCATCAGCCACCATCTCATATTGGTTGGTATCCCATCGGAACTCAAGGTATGGACCAGCCCCCACGGTGGTGAAGTCATGTGTGAGGCGGTCCCCGCTGTCGAGAAGCTCCATTGAGATGCGACGGCCATGGACCATGGGCATTGCAGCACCACGGACTTAAGGCACAGGGGCTCTCCTAGTGCCAGGCTTGGACTGACCAACAGAATGTCTTGGCGCAATGTCATCCTCTTCCTCCCCAACATAGTACACATCATCCGGATCAGAGGCCGACGGACTCGGGGATGGTGCCCGGAGCTTCTTCTTAGTGGCGGTCTTCTTCTTCTTAGGTCGAGCATGTTCATTGGAGTCGGTGGAACCTTGCCGGGGATCGACTGAAACAGATACATGATAAGGGTACCGATGAGAAGGAGTCAAAAAGTATGAAACAAGGATAAGCCAAATTAAACAATGGGATGAATATTTTCGAACATGACCATAGGACAGGTCCAAGTGGTAGATCATAATATTGACATGCCCATGATTAAGTTGTTTAGCCGAGTACATAGAGAGGATTTTAGGCTAGGCAAGTGACATCAAATCTCTATAGAGATGTATACACCAAGATAGTCATCAGAGATAATGAAACCCTAGGATGGCTGGGTCAAAACAAGAAAAAAGAGGCAAGATTAGATAGCATCCATACCCCAGGAAGAAGGATCTAGGCCACAATTCTTGGTACGCGCCATGACGAACTCCGGTGGTCGATCCACAAGTCACCAGTCCCTCCTGAGTGATTCACACCACAACCCAAGGAATGGATTGCATGGAAACATAGATCGGGAGGAGAAGAAGTCATGGGCAGGAGATCAGGGCCGGAGGATGGAGGAGAAGGCCGGGGCAGCGCCAGAGCACAGCCCGGCGGAAGCGGCGGCTGTTGTAATAGATGGGGAGAGCAAAGGGAGAGAATGGGGAACTGCCCCAAATCCCGAGCCCTCCTCTGTTATGTGTGGCTGCGGGCTCCAGACATCCGAGGTCCAAGCCCGGATATCCGACGTGCGGAGGTCAGAGAGCAAAAATCTAGGGCCAACGGGCCGGACATCCGGGGTCCAAGCCCGGATACCCGGCGTGAAGAAGTTAGAGAGCAAAGAATCCAGGGCCCGGATGTCCGGCCACTTGAGGTGCTCGATGGGAGAGATTAGTAGTAGAATCCTGCCAGGGCCCAGATGTTCGGCAACTGGACAGAGATCCCAATCAGGAGAAGATTTTGTAAGGGGGGCAACTAAAATATATCTATATAGTCTCCGCCAAGAAGATTTAGAGCACATAGGAATGAAAACTTGAGTAAACGATGGCCATACTAAGATGTGCAATAATAAACCAACAATATAAAATAAGGAAAGGTTCATATACGCAATCCATGAGCAGTGACCGAAGTCACCATGTTTGAGCATATGGGACATAGTACCACAAAGATTGCGACTTTTGGGTACATAGTCACAACTCCATCATTTAAAGCATCATAGTTCGAAAGCCATGATAACTTTGAGAGTGTTTGTTCTATTTATGCATTATGTAGGACGAGAGTACTCATGAATTGAATGTCTCCCCCTAAATATATGCCTACATCAAGACAAGACATTAAGTGCATATATGAATGTGTACTAGATTTCACATAATGTTGTCAAGCTCCAAGATACCAAGTTCACGCCTAAGTTGACAAAACCTTGCTTCATCTAATGGCTTGGTGAAAATGTCTGCAAGTTGCATATCTGTTCCAACATGAGAAATGTCAATGTCACCCTTTTCCACATGATCTATCAAGAAATGATACCTAATATCAATGTGCTTGGTGCGGGTATGATCTCTAGGATTCTCGGCAATGTTGATGGCACTTTCATTATCACATAGAAGAGGCACATTTCTATAGGTGACACCATAATCCTTCAAAGTTTACCTCATCCATAGTAATTGAGTTGCACAACTGGCGGTTGCAATGTATTCGGCTTCGGCGGTGGAGAGGGCAACACAATTTTGTTTCTTCGAGGACCAACTTACCAAGGAGCGTCCAAGAAATTGACATGCACCAGAGGTGGACTTACGACCCACTTTGTCTCCAGCCCAATCCGCATCCGTGTACCCAATGAGATCAAACTAAGCATCCTTGGGGTACCATAGACCCAACTTTGGGTGTGAACAATGTATCTGAGAATATGCTCAACCGCCTTATGATGACTTTCCCTAGGGGAAGCTTGAAATCTAGCACACATGGATACACTGAACATGATGTTTGGTCTAGATGCACAATGATAAAGCAGTGACCAATCATAGAGCAGTATTTAGATGGGTCGAAAGGGATACCGTTTGTGTCTTCAGTGAGTACAATTTTGGTTGGCATGGGTGTCTTACATGGACTAGCATCAGTCATGCCAAACTTCTCTAGAATGTCCTTGAGATACTTGGCTTGAGATAAGAATATTCCTTCTTGAAATTGTTGAATTTGGAATCCGAGAAAGAATTTCAAATCCACATTTAGTGACATCTCAAAGTTCTTGGTCATAGAAGCCGCAAACTTCTTGCACAAATGAATGTTAGGAGAACCAAAAATGATACCATCTACATAGATTTGGCGTAAGATCAAATCACCTTTTTCCCTCTTAGTAAAAAGAGTGGGGTCGATCACCCCTCTCACAAAACCATCATCGAGTAAAAACTTCTTAAGATGATCATACCAAGCATGAGGTGCTTGTTTGAGGCCACACAAAGCCTTATGAAGTTTATACACATAGTCTTTGTGATCGGGATCAACGAACCCATGTGGTTGTGATACATATACTTCTTCTTGTAGAGGACCATTAAGGAAAGCACTCTTCAAATCCATTTGATGTAATGTAGAACCATTGAAAGCAACATAAGCAAGCAAGATGCGAATAGATTCAAGACGGGCAACAGGAGCAAAGGTCTCACCAAAGTCCAAACCTTCAACTTGTGAGTACCCTTATGCCACTAACCTTGCCTTGTTACGGATGATTACACCATTCTCATCTTGCTTGTTCTTGAAAATCCATTTTGTCCAATGACATTGTGCTCTGTAGTTGGTATCTCGACTAAAGACCACACTTGGTTGCGTTCAAAACTGTTCAACTCTTCTTGCATAGCAACGAGCCAATCGTTGTCCATCAATGCATCTTGTACCTTGAGAGGCTCAGCACTAGACACAAATGAGAAGTGAGCACAAAAGTTTTTCAAATGTTTACGAGTGACTCTACCTTCCGATATGCCGGTGAGAATTTTGTCAACATCAACACGACTGGCCACTCGAGGCATGATGGAGCTTAGAGTTTCGCGAGGTTCAGCTTCATGTTCATCATCCACGTCCTCAACATATGGACCATTATGTGTGGTGGAAGATCTTCTTCTTCATCTTGCATTTGTTGAGGTTCATCATCAATGATTGCACTTTCTTGTTCTTGCCCTTGATGATGATCTTATTCTTGAAGATTATCACAAAGAGGGACATGATCATCTTCTTGTACTTGGTTTAAGGGCATTGGTTGAGCAATAGGATCTTGTGGTGGTATGGGTGTTGAAGTAGTTTGATGACGTGTGAAGCTTCCATCTTCTTCTTCATCATCATGAGGTTCTTGTTCCATTGGAAGAAGTGCACCAACACCCATGGTAAAAATATCTTGAGAAGAATCTTCTTCACCTACATCACTTAGATCAACTTGCTCCCCATGGGAGCCATTAAATTCATCAAACACCACGTCACAAGTTTCTACAACACATCCATTGGAATTTGCACCCAAATACACGAAAGTACTTGACATTCGGCTTGTCTCCAGTTAGAAGCTCATATGGAGTCTTTTCCAATATAGTGCAGAGGAAGAGCCAGTTTGATGCATGGCATGCAGTGTTGATAGCCTCGGCCCAAAAACTATGTGGCGACTTGTATTCATCCAACATGGACCTTGCCATCTCCACAAGTGTGCGGTTCTTCCTTTTTGCTACACCATTTTGTTGAGGAGTGTATGGAGCTGAATATTGATGCTCAATCCCTTCATCACTAAGAAATTCTTCCAAGGTGTAGTTCTTGAACTCAAAGCCATTATCACTTCTTATTGCAAAGATTTCTTTGTCAAACTTGCATTGTGCTTGCTTGGCAAAATCAATGAAGGTGATCTTCGTCTCGTCCTTGGACTTTACAAAGAAGACCCATGTATATCTTGAGTAATCATCAACAATGACAAGCCCATACTTTTTCCCACCAAGACTATCCCATGAAGGAGGCCCAAAGAGATCCACATGAAGGATCTCCAAAGGCCTTGAAGTAGACACAATATTCTTGGGTGGGTGCTTTGATTGATGTTGCTTCCTGGCTATGCATGCACTACACACACGATCTTTCTCAAAAGAGACATTGGTTAGTCCAAGGATGTGATTACCCTTGAAAAGATCTTGAAGATTTCTCATGCCTACATGGGCTAGCGAGCAATGCCATAGCTACCCCTTGTCAACCTTGGCCATTAGACAAGTTGCATGGAATGTGCTCTCTTTCGAGAAATCAACCGTGTAAAGGTTGCCATCCAACTCTCCAACAAAGGCCACTTCGAGAGTATCTCTCTTAAAGACTTTCACATCCGTTAGTCCAAAGAGTGTATCATAACCAACAGAAGCCAATTGGCGAACAGAAAGCAAATGATATTTAAGGGATTGAACAAGCATGACATTTGCTAGCGACATGTCATTTGTGATAGCCACCTTGCCCAACCCGAGTATCTGTCCTTTTGATCCTCCACCAAACATAATGCTCATAAATGGTTGAATAGCTTCCGTGAAATCGTAGAGCAATTTGCTATCTCCGGTCAAATGATTGGTACATCCACTATCAATCACCCATTTTACTCCATCAGAGAAGGCAACCTACACACAATTATGACTTCGTTAGAGGCACCCATTTTGCAATGGGACTAATACGTCTCCAACGTATCTATAATTTTTTATTGTTCCATCCTGTTTTGTTATCAATCTTGGATGTTTTATAATCATTTTATAGTCATTTTATATCATTTTTTGGTACTAACCTATTGACATAGTGCCAAGTGCCAGCTACTGTTTTTCCATGTTTTTTACAACATAGAAAATCAATATTAAATAGAGTCCAAATTCCAGGAAACTTTATGAAGATTTTTAATGGGACAGAAGGAAGGCAATGGGCCCTGGTTGCACCTTGGGGTTGCCCCAAGGGGGGCACAACCCACCAGGGCATGCCAGGAGGCCCTGGCACGCCCAGGTTGGTTGTGCCTGCTACCTCTTGAGCACTGCGTTGGTTTTCCCTAGAAGAGGAAAGGGTGATGCAGTAAAGTAGCGTAAGTATTTCCCTCGGTTTTTTAGAACCAAGGTATCAATACAGTAGGAGATCACGCTCAAGTCCCACACACCTACACAAACAAATAGAACCTCGCAACCAACACGATAAAGAGGTTGTCAATCCCTTCACGGTCACTTACAAGAGTGAGATCTGATAGATATGATAAGATAATATTTTTGGTATTTTTATGACAAAGAGAAATAAAGATGCAAAGTAAAATAAACGGCAATAGAAATAACTAAGTATTGGAAGATTAATATGATAGAAGATAGACTCGGGGGCCATAGGTTTCACTAGTGGCTTCTCTCAAGAGCATAAGTATTACGGTGGGTGAACGAATCACTGTCGAGCAATTGATAGAAATGAGCATAGTTATGAGAATATCTAGGTATGATCATGTATGTAGGCATCACGTCTGCGACAAGTAGACCGAAATGATTCTGCATCTACTACTATTACTCTACACATCGACCGCTATCCAGCATGCATCTAGAGTATTAAGTTCATAAGAACAGAGTGATGCTTTAAGTAAGATGACATGATGTAGAGGGATAAACTCATGCAATATGATATAAGCCCCATATTTTTATCCTCGATGGCAACAATACAATACGTGTCGGTTCCCTTTCTGTCACTGGGATCGAGCACCGCAAGATTGAACCCAAAGCTAAGCACTTCTCCCATTGCAAGAAAGATCAATCTAGTAGGCCAAACCAAACTGATAATTTGAAGAGACTTGCAAAGATAAACCAATCATGCATAAAATAATTCAGAGGAGAATCAAATATTGTTCATAGATAATCTGGATCATAAACCCACAATTCATCGGATCTCGACAAACACACTGCAAAAGAAGATTACATCGAATAGATCTCCAAGAAGATCGAGGAGAACTTTGTATTGAGATCCAAAGAGAGAGAAGAAGCCGTCTAGCTAATAACTATGGACCCGATGGTCTAAATTAAACTACTCACACATCACCGGAGAGGCCATGGAGTTGATGTTGATGCCCTCCGTGATCGATGCCCCCTCCGGCGGAGCTCCGGAAAAGGCCACAAGATGGGATCTCTCGGGTACAAAAGGTTGCGGCGGTGGAATTAGGTTTTCGTGGTGCTCCTGGATGTTGGGGGGGTACGTGGATATATATATATAGGAGGAAGAAGTACGTCGGTGGAGCAGCGGGGGCCCACGAGGGTGGAGGGCGCGCCCCCCTGCCTCGTGGCTTCCTTTGTTGTTTCTTGACGGCCACTCCAAGTCTCATGGATCACGTTCGTTGAGAAAATCACATTCCCGAAGGTTTCATTCCGTTTGGACTCCGTTTGATATTCCTTTTCTTCGAAACCCCCCAAAAAACAGAAGTTTGGGCTGGGCCTCCGATTAGTAGGTTAGTCCCAAAAATGATATAAAAGTGTAAAATAGAGCCCATTGACATCCAAAATAGATAATATAATAGCATGGAGCAATCAAAAATTATAGATACGTTGGATACGTATCAAGCATCCCCAAGCTTAATTCCTGCTCGTCCTCGAGTAGGTAAATGATAAAAAAGAATTTTTGATGTAGAATGCTTTCTAACATATTTCTCAATGTAATTTTTCTTTATTTTGGCATGAATGTTCCGATCCATAAGATTCAAGACAAAAGTTTAATATTGACATAAAAATAATAATACTTCAAGCATACTAACTAAGAAATCATGTCTTCTCAAAATAACATGGCCAAAGAAAGTTATCCCTACAAAATCATATAGTCTGGCTATGCTCTATCTTCACCACACAAAATATTTAAATCATGCACATACCCGATGACAAGCCAAGCAATTGTTTCATACTTTTGATGTTCTCAAGCTTTTTCAATCTTCATACAATATATGAGCGTGAGCCATGGATATAACACTATATGTGGAATGGAATGGTGGTTGTGGAGAAGACATAAAAGGAGAAGATAGTCTCACATCAACTAGGCGTATCAACGGGCTATGGAGATGCCCATCAATAGATATCGATGCGAGTGAGTAGGGATTGACATGCAACGGATGCACTAGAGCTATAAGTATATGAAAGATCAACAAAAGAAACTAAGTGGGTGTGCATCCGACTTGCTTGCTCATGAAGACCTAGGGAAATTTGAGGAAGCCCATCATTGGAATATACAAACCAAGTTCTATAATGAAAAATTCCCACTAGTATATGAAAGTGATATCATAGGGGACTCTCTATCATGAAGATCATGGTGCTACTTTGAAGCACAAATGTGGAAAAATGATAGTAGCATTGTCCCTTCTCTCTTTTTCTCTCATTTTTTCTTTGGGCCTTCTTTTTTTTCTAGCCTCTTTTTTTCGTCCGGAGTCTCATCCCGACTTGTGGGGGAATCATAGTTTCCATCATCCTTTACTCACTGGGACAATGCTCTAATAATGATGATCATCACACTTTATTTACTTACAACTCAAAAATTACAACTCGATACTTAGAACAAAATATGACTCTATGTGAATGCCTTCGGCGGTGTACCGAGATGTGCAATGATGCATGAGTGACATGTATGAAAATTATGAACGGTGGCTTTTCCACAAATACGATGTCAACTACATGATCATGCAAGCAATATGACAATGATGAAGCGTGTCATAATAACGGAACAATGGAAAGTTGCATGGCAATATATCTTGGAATGGCTATGGAAATGCCATAATAGGTAGGTATAGTGGCTGTTTTCAGGAAGGTATATGGTGGGTTTATGGTACCGGTGAAAGTTGGGCGATACTAGAGATGCTAGCAATGGTGGAAGGGTGAGAGTGCGTATAATCCATGGACTCAACATTAGTCATAAAGAACTCACATACTTATTGCAAAAATCTATTAGTTATCGAAACAAAGTATTGCGCGCATGCTCCTAGGGGGATAGATTGGTAGGAAAAGACCATCGCTCGTCCCCGACCGCCACTCATAAGGAAGACAATCAATAAATAAATCATGCTCTGACTTCATCACATAACGGTTCACCATACGTGCATGCTACGGGAATCACAAACTTTAACACAAGTATTTCTCAAATTCACAACTAATAAACTAGCATGACTCTAATATCACCATCTCCATATCTCAAAACAATTATCAAGTATCAAACTTCTCATAGTATTCAATGCACTTGTATGAAAGTTTTTATTATTGCCATGTTGTTCTAAAGGACTCTCAAAATTATATTAGCCAAGCATGAGAGATCAATTATTTCTATAAAATAAAACCACCACCATGATCTAAAAGATATAAGTGAAGCACTAGAGCAAAAACTATATAGCCCAAAAGATATAAGTGAAGCACTAGAGCATTCTAATAAATTCCCAATCATGTGAGTCTCTCTCAAAATGTGTGTACAGCAAGGATGATTGTGGTAAACTAAAAAGCAAAGACTCAAATAATACAAGGCGCTCCAAGCAAAACACATATCATGTGGTGAATAAAAATATAGCTCCAAGTAAAGTTACCTATAGATGAAGACGAAAGAGGGGACGCCTTCCGGGGCATCCCCAAGCATAGGCTTTTTGGTGTCCTTGAATTTTACCTTGGGGTGCCATGGGCATCCCCAAGCTTAGGCTCTTACCACTCCTTGTTCCATAATCCATCAAATCTTTACCCAAAACTTGAAAACTTCACAACACAAAACTCAAAATAGAAAATCTTGTGAGCTCCATTAGCGAAAGAAAACAAAACACCACTTCAAGGTACTGTAATGAACTCATTCTTGATTTATATTGGTGTTAAAACTACTGTATTACAACTTCTCTATGGTTTATAAACTATTTTACTAGCCATAGATTCATCAAAATAAGCAAACAACACACAAAAAACAGAATCTGTCAAAAATAGAAAAGTCTGTAGTAATCTGTAGCTAACACAAACTTCTGGAACCCCCAAAATTCTAAAATAAATTGATGGACGTGAGGAATTTATCTATTAATCATCTGCGAAAATAATTAACTAAATAGCACTTTCCAAATAAAAATGGCCGCAATTCTCGTGAGCGCTAAAGTTTCTGTTTTTTACAGCAAGATCAAAAAGACTTTCCCCAAGTCTTCCCAACAGTTCTACTTGGCACAAACACTAATTAAACACAAAAAACACAACCAAAAAAGATGCTAGATAAATTATTTATTGAATAATATCAAGTAAAAATATTGGGTTGTCTCCCAACAAGCGCTTTTCTTTAAAGCCTTATAGCTAGGCATTGATAATTTCAATGATGCTCACATGAAAGACAAGAATTGAAGCACAAAAGGAGCATCATAAAGCATGTGACAAACACATCTAAGTCTAACATACTTCCTATGCATAGGCATTTTATAAGAAAACAAATTATCATAGCAAGCAAAAATTATCATATGCAAGGAAGAAGAAAGAGACGATAGCAATCTCAACATGACGAGAGGTAATTTAGTAAGATGAAAATTTCTAAAACCATATTTCCTCTCTCACAATAATTACATGTGGGATCATAAGCAAATTCAACAAAATAGCTATCACATAAAATATTTTCAACATGATCCTCATGCATGCAAAGTTGACACTCTTCCAAAATAGTGGGATTAACATTAACTAAAGTCATGACCTCTCCAAACCCACTTTTATCAAAAATTTCATAAGATTGAACATTCTCCAAATATGTGCGATCTAAATTTGACACTCTTCCAAACCCACTTTCAATAATATTGCAAACACTATTATCAATCTCATATTCATCATGGGGCTTAAATAAATTTTCAAGATCATAAGAAGAATCACCCCAATCATGATCATTGCAACAAATAGTAGACATGGTAAAACTAGCATCCCCAAGCTTAGGGTTTGCATATTATAAGCACAATTGACATTAATAGAATTTATACTATCGTCATAGCAATCATGCTTTCTATTCAAATATCCATTGTGAATCAATCCATAAAGTACTTCATCACAATTTTCAGATTCACGAATTTCAAGCAAAACTTCATAAAGATAATCTAGTGGACAAAACTCACTAGCAATTGGTTCATCATAATTGGATCTCTTAAAAAGATTAACAAGCGGATGAGGATCCATAGATCTTAGGTTCTCTGTTTAGCGATAAATAAACAACTATTCCAACCAAACGAGCAAACGAGCCAAGTAAGACATCAAAGCAAATGGAAAGACGAACAAAAGAAGGGTGAATAAAACAGCAAGGGTGAGGTGCGGGAGAGGAAAATGAGATGCAAATGGCAAATAATGTAATGCGAGGGATACGAGTTTGTGATGGGTACTTGGTATGTCTTGACTTGTGCGTAGACTCCGGCGACAGTGCCAGAAATGGCTCGTTGTTAGGAGTCAAATCTTGACTTGACTTGGCGCGAATCTCCCCAACAACGGCGCCAGAAATCCTTCTTGCTACCTCTTGAGCACTGCGTTGGTTTTCCCTTGAAGAGGAAAGGGTGATGCAGTAAAGTAGCATAAGTATTTCCCTCAGTTTTTGAGAACCAAGGTATCAATCCAGTAGGAGATCATGCTCAAGTCACATGCACCTACACAAACAAATAAGAACCTCGCAACCAACGCGATAAAGGGGTTGTCAATCCCTTCACGGTCACTTACGAGAGTGAGATCTGATAGATATGATAAGATAATATTTTTGGTATTTTTATGATAAAGAGAAATAAAGATGCAAAGTAAAATAAACGGCAATAGAAATAACTAAGTATTGGAAGATTAATATGATAGAAGATAGACCCGGGGGCCATAGGTTTCACTAGTGGCTTCTCTCAAGAGCATAAGTATTACGGTGGGTGAACGAATTACTGTCGAGAAATTGATAGAATTGAGCATAGTTATGAGAATATCTAGGTATGATCATGTATATAGGCATCACGTCCGCGACAAGTAGATCAAAATGATTCTGCATCTACTAATATTACTCCACACATTGACCGCTATCCAGCATGCATCTAGAGTATTAAGTTCATAAGAACAGAGTCATGCTTTAAGTAAGATGACATGATGTAGAGGGATAAACTCATGCAATATGATATAAACCCCATATTTTTATCCTCGATGGAAACAATACAATACGTGTCAGTTCCCTTTCTGTCACTCGGATCGAGCACCGCAAGATTGCAAGAAAGATCAATCTAGTAGGCCAAACCAAACTGATAATTCGAATAGACTTGCAAAGATAAACCAATCATACGTAAAAGAATTCAGAGGAGAATCTAATATTGTTCATAGATAATCTGGATCATAAACTCACAATTCATTGGATCTCGACAAACACACCGCAAAAGAAGATTACATCGAATAGATCTCCAAGAAGATCAAGGAGAACTTTGTATTGAGATCCAAAGAGAGAGAAGAAGCCATCTAGCTAATAACTATGGACCCGAAGGTCAGAAGTAAACTACTCACACATCACCGGAGAGGCCGTGGAGTTGATGTAGAGGCCCTCCGTGATCGATGCCCCCTCCGGCGGAGCTCCGGAAAAGGCCCCAAGATGGGATCTCTCGGGTACAGAAGGATGTGGCGGTGGAATTAGGTTTTCGTGGTGCTCCTGGATGTTTGGGGGGTACGTGGATATATATAGGAGTAAGAAGTACGTCGGTGGAGCAACGGAGGACCCACGAGGGTGGAGGGTGCACCCAGGGGGGTAGGCGCGCCCCCCCTGCCTCGTGGCTTCCCCCGTTGTTTCTTGACGCCCACTCCAAGTCTCCTGGATCACGTTCATTGACAAAATCACCTTCCCGAAGGTTTCATTCCGTTTGGACTCCATTTGATATTCCTTTTCTTCGAAACCCTAAATAGGAAAAAAAACAGCAATTTGGGCTGGGCCTCCAATTAGTAGGTTAGTCCCAAAAATGATATAAAAGTGTAAAATAGAGCCCATTGACATCCAAAATAGATAATATAATAGCATGGAGCAATCAAAAATTATAGATACGTTGGAGACGTATCAGTGCCCACCTCGGGTGCCCCCCGGACCGCCTATTTGCTCTATAAATACCCCAAAAATACCAGAACCATAGGGGAATTGATGAAATATTCATCTAGCCACCGTAGAGTCCAGAACCACCGGATCCAATCTAGACACCATCTCGGATGGGGTTCACCACCTCCATTGGTGCCTCTCCGATGATGCGTGAGTAGTTCTTTGTAGACCTTCGGGTCCGTAGTTAGTAGCTAGATGGCTTTCTCTCTCTCTCTCTCTCTCTCTCTCTCTCTCTCGCTGAATTCTCAATACAATGGTCTCTTGGAGATCCATATGATGTAACTCTTTTTGCGGTGTGTTTGTTGGGATCGATGAACCTCGAGTTTATGATTAGATCTATGTTTTTATACCCATGAAAGTTTTTGAGTTTCTTTGATCTCTTTTATGCATGATCTCTTATAGCCTCATATTTATTCTCTGATATTTGGGTTTTGTCTGGCCAAGTTGATCTATTTATCTTGTAATGGGAAGAGGTGCCCGGTAGTGGGTTCGATCTTACGGTGCTTGATCCTAGTGACAGAAAGGGAACCGACATGTATGTATCATTACTACTAAGGATAAAAAGATGAGATCTATATCTACCACCATATAGATAAACAGATCTTGTTTACATCATGTCATCGTTCTTATTGCATTACTCCGTTTTTCCATGAACTTAATACACTAGATGCATGCTGGATAGCGGTCGATGTGTGGAGTAATAGTAGTAGATGCAGGCAGGAGCTGATCTACTAATCTTGGACATGATGCCTATGTAATGATCATTGCCTGGATATTGTCATAATTATTTGAAGTTCTATCAATTTCCCAACAGTAATTTGTTTACCCACCGTTTGCTAATTTTCTCGAGAGAAGCCACTAGTGAAACCTACGCCCCCGGGTCTTCTTTCTCATATATTTGCCTTGCGATCTACTTTTCCTTTGCATTTTTATTCAGATCTATTAAACCAAAAATCCAAAAATACCTTGCTGTAATTTATTTTGTTTGGCGTTCGATCTATCAATCTACTACAATTTACCTCACGTCTGTTTGCCTATCTTGAGGTGCCGTACCCCAAAAGGGATTGACAACCCCTTTGACACGTCTGGTTGTGAGGTGTGTGCAGGTGCTGCTTACATTGTGTTGCTTGGTTCTCCTACTGGTTCAATACCTTGGTTTCATAACTGAGGGAAATACCTACCATCGCTATGCTACATCATCCCTCCCTCTCCAAGGAAATACCGACGTAGTTCCAGCTACCATCAAGGAGAATTTCTGGCGCCGTTGCCGGGGAGGATCTTCAACATAACCAGGTTCCTAATCACAAATCTCTTCTCCTCGCAATTTACATTATTTTCCATTTTCCTCTCCCCCACTTCACAAAAATTTGCCATTTTATTCGCCCTCTTTTCCGTTCGCCGTTTTCTCGTCGGATTTGTTGTTTGCTTGTGTTGCCATGTGCCTTCTATATGCTTGCATCTTTACTTGCTCAAAATCTATGGTTATGGATCCTCATCCACTAGCTAATCTTTTTAAGAGATCTAATTATGTTGAACCAGTTGCCAGTGATTTGAGTGCACTAGATTATCTTTATGAAGTTTTGCTTGAGAATCGTGAATCTAAAAATTATGATGAAGAAATTTATGATGTGATTCATGATAGCTCCTCAAATGAAAAGCATGATTGCAATAATTTTATATAAATTCTATTAATGTCAATTGTGCTAATAATATGCAAAACCCCAAGCTTGGGGATGCCTATTTTGTCATGTCCGCTAAGAGTGTCAACTTTGCATGCATGTGGATCATAAAGAGAAAATTTTATATGATAGTTATATTATTGAATTTGATTTTGATCCTACATATAATTATTATGAGATAGGAAAATATGGTTGTAGAAATTTTCATGTTATTAAATTTCCTATCATTGTGTTGAGATTGTCAATGTTTTATTCCTCTCCTTTGCATATGCTACATGTTTCTTGTTTTGATAATTTGTTTTCCTATAAAATTCCTATGCATAGGAAGTATGTTAGACTTAAATGTGTTTGTCATATGCTTCATGATGCTCTCTTCATTTCAATTATTATCTTTTGCGTGAGCATCATTGAAATATTATGCCTAGCTAAGGGCGTAAAACTATAGCGCTTGTTGGGAGGCAACCAAATGAATAAAATTTATTTTTGCTTTTTGCTTTCTGTTCTTGTGTGTTAGCATAATTATGCTACTGTTATGATTTTTTTATGTTTTAATTAGTGTTTGTGCCAAGTAAAGTCTTTAGGATCTTCTTGGGCAATAGTTGTTTGACCTTGCTGAAAAAACAGAAAGTTTTGGGCTCACGAAAACAATTATCATTTTTTACCAGAGAGCGATAAAATACCCATTCCAATTGCAGTAGATCAATATACAAATTTCTCAGGTCTTCCTAATTTTCAGAGTTTTTGGAGTTACAGAAGTATTCGAAATAGTCAGATTGCTACAGACTATTCTGTTTTGACAGATTCTGTTTTCTTTGTGTTGTGTGCTTATTTTGATGGCTCTATGGTTTCTTTGATGAGTTTTTGACATAGAAAAGTTAGAATACAGTAGATATAATACAAAAACAAAATATGAATTGGTTTGATACATCACTTATAGTAGTGATTTATTATTCTTATACTAACGGATCTCACAAAGGTTTTGTTGAGTTTTGTGTGATTGAAGTTTTCAAGTTTTGGGTTATCTTACGATGGATGAAGGAAGGATGTAAGAGCATAAGCTTGGGGATGCCCCCGCATCCCAAGCTAGTATCCAAGAATGAGCAACCAACTAAGCTTGGGGATGCCCCTGAGTGGCATCCCCGCTTTCTTCCAACAACTATCGGTATTTTACTCGAGACTATATTTTTATTCGTCACATGATATGTGTTTTGCTTGGAGCGTCTTGTATGATATGTGTCTTTGCTTGTTTTATTTTGTGTTTTAAGTCATCAATCCTTGCTGGACACACCTATTTGAGAGATCCAAAATTATGTCATGACTTGTGAGAATTGCTCTCTATGCTTCACTTAAATCTTTTATGAGCTAGGACTTGCTCTAGTGCTTCACTTATATATTTTTTAGCACGGTGTGCTTAGTATTTTTTAAGAAATGCTCTCTTGCTTCACTTATATTTTTTTGAGAGTTAGTAAATTTTTGAAGAAATTATCTCTTGCTTCACTTAAATTATTTTGAGAGAAAGAATTTTTTTATGCTCATGATCTTCACTTGTATTTGGTTGAGCTTATGAAAAGCAACTCATGAAAATTAGTCCAAAAGTGATAGATATCCAAGAAGGTTAAAGTAAAGAAAATGTCATGAAGATCATTGGACAAAATAAACTTGATTCTTAGTAATGGTTTTGAGATATGATGATGTGATATGTGAGTTATGTTGATAAGTAATTGTGCTCTAGTAAGAATATGGGTGTTAAGGTTTGTGATTCCCTATGCAAGTTCGAAAGTCAATAGTCATGCAATGAAAATTATATCCTACTTGTGGTGCATTACTTGGTGTTAATTATGCTTAATGCTTGCTTATGAGATTATTCGTTTCTTGGTTGGTCGCTTCCTAATCTTTTGCTAGCCTTCATTTTGCACTAAGTATGACTTCTACTTGTGCATCCAAAACCCTTTAAACCAGTTTTGCCACATGAGTCCACTATATCTACCTATATGCGGTATTCTTTTGCCGTTCTAAGCAAATTTGCATGTGCCATCTCTAATTTTCAAAATAAACTTCTCTTTTGTGTGTTTGTTTCGCTCGCGGAACGGTAACGGGTGGCTAATATTTTCCATGCTAGATGTGTTATTCTCAAGATGAGTGTTTATTCACTTGTCATTGCATGAGAGTAAGGCAAAGGTATTAGGGATGCCAAGTCCTGAAATGCAAAAAAAATGAATTTACTTTATGTTGTCGAATAATAAATTCCTTGGAAATTGTTGGTATGGAGGGCACCCGTGGATACGGCTAGCCAAGGAAAGTGAAAGTTATGGTGGAAAAAGGAATGAACTTTATTTTCTGTTTGGGAACCGCCTATGGCATATCTAGCATGGAAAGTGTTCGGAACTCTAAGTTGTTTTCGTTGGTGGGATGGATACACCTCCCAAAATGTTTTTATCTCAGATTTTTCGCTTTGAGCTCTGGCACCTCTACAAATCCCTACTTCCCTCTGCGAAGGGCCTATCTTTTACTTTATGCAATTTTTATTTTGAAATTTGAGTCTCCATCTTCTCTCATAAAAAACACCAACTAGGAGGCAATATGATCGTGCTCAAGTATCGGGTGTAGTTAATATTCGAGTGTGTTTCATGAATGGATCAATGTTTGGGCATGATGGGCTAAGGATAACTTATTTTAACATTGATATTTTGAAAGACATGGTTGCTTGTTGATATCCCTGAGTATCTAAATCATTGTGTCAAAACTAGACTGTTGCATTGAATCATATAAAATTCCAAATGTCCATGCTATAAAGAAAAGAATAAGATATGACTTGATGAACAGCACTCCACATCAAAAATTCTGTTTTTATCACTTACCTACTCGAGGACGAGTAGGAGTTAAGCTTGGGGATGCTGATACGCCTCCAACATATCTATAATTTTTGATTGTCCCATGTTGTTTTATTATAAATCTTGCATGTTTTATAAACATTTTATATCATTTTTGGTACTAACCTATTGACATAGTGCCAAGTGCCAATTGTTGTTTTTCCATGTTTTTTACATCGTAGAAAATCAATATCAAGCAGAGTCCAAATGCCACGAAACTTTACGGAGATTTTTTATGGGCCAGAGGAAGGCAATGGGCCCTGGTTGCACCTAGGGGTGCCCCGAGGGGGGGCACAACCCACCAGGGCACCCCAAGAGGCCCCGGCGCGCCCCGGTGGGTTGTGCTGTTGGGGAACGTAGTAATTTCAAAAAAAATCCTACGCACACACAAGATCATGGTGATGCATAGCAACGAGAGGGGAGAGTATGTCTACGTACCCTCATAGACCGAAAGCGGAAGCGTTATATCAACGCGGTTGATGTAGTCGTACGTCTTCACGATCCGACCGATCCAAGTACTGAAAGCACGGCACCTCCGAGTTCTGCACACGTTCGGCTTGGTGACGTCCTCGCCTTCTCGATCCAGCAAGAGGGGGAAGTAGTAGATGAGTTCCAGCAGCACGACGGCGTGGTGATGGTGTTGGAGAATAACAATCTCTGTAGGGCTTCGCCTAAGCACTACGAAAACTATGACATAGGATAAACTAGAGGGGACGGGGTAGCCGGCACACGGCTTGGTGTTTCTTGATGTGTCTTGGGTGCTAGCCCTACCCCTCTATTTATATGTTGAGCCTTGGGGTTGAAACTTGGAGTAAAAGCCTCCACAAAGTCGGTTTCACCCGAAAGGCAAGAGTCCTTCTCGGACTCCAGGGCCAGACGCCAGGGTTCCCGGCGTCTGGACCCAGACGCCAGGGACCCTGGCATCTGGCCCCTGGACTCCACAAAACTTCCTTTTGCGCTTTCCATAAACCTTGTGGGCTTTCCCCTTTGGCCCAAATAAAGTGTTCTCATACCCCAAACATTTCGGGAAACATCCGGAACCCCTTCCGGTGAATTACGAAACCCTTCCGGTGACCAAACACTATTATCCCATATATCAAACTTTATCTCCGGACCATTCCGGAGTTCCTCGTCATGTTCGTGATCTCATCCCGGACTCCAAACAACATTCGGTCACCAACATACATAACTCATATAGTACTATATCGGCAATGAACGTTAAGTGTGCAGACCCTACGGGTTCGAGAACTATGTAGACATGACCAAGACACCTCTCTGGTCAATAACCAATAGCGGACCTGGATGCCCATATTGGCACCTACATATTCTACGAAGATCTTTATTGGTCAGACCGCATAACAACATACGTTGTTCCCTTTGTCATCGGTATGTTACTTGCCCGAGATTCGATCATTGGTATCTTAATACCTAGTTTAATCTCGTTACCGGAAAGTCTCTTTACTTGTTCTGTAATACATCAACCCGCAACTAACTCATTAGTTACAATGCTTGCAAGGCTTATAGTGATGTGCATTATCGAGTGGGCCCAGAGATACCTCTCCGACAATCGGACTGACAAATCCTAATCTCGAAATACGCCAACCCAACAAGTACCTTCGGAGACACCTGTAGAGCACCTTTATAATCACCCAGTTACGTTGTGATGTTTGGTAGCACACAAAGTGTTCCTCCAGTAAACGGGAGTTGCATAATCTCATAGTCATAGGAACATGTATAAGTCATGAAGAAAGCAATAGCAGAATACTAAATGATCATGTGCTAAGCTAACGGAATGGGTCAAGTCAATCACATCATTCTCCTAATGATGTGATCCAGTTAATCAAATGACAACTCATGTCTATGGCTCGGAAACATAACCATCTTTGATTAACGAGCTAGTCTAGTAGAGGCATACTAGCGACACTCTGTTTGTCTTTGTATTCACACATGTATTATGTTTCCGGTTAATACAATTCTAGCATGAATAATAAACATTTATCATGAAATAAGGAAATAAATAATAACTTTATTATTGCCTCTAGGGCATATTTCCTTCAGTCTCCCACTTGCACTAGAGTCAATAATCTAGTTCACATTGCCATGTGATTTAACATCAATAGTTCACATCATGTGATTAACACCCATTGTTCACATCGTCATGTGACCAACACCCAAAGGGTTTACTAGAGTCAATAATCTAGTTCACATCGCTATGTGATTAATACCCAAAGAGTACTAAGGTGTGATCATGTTTTGCTTGTGAGGGAAGTTTAGTCAACGGGTCTGCCACATTCAGATCTGTATGTATTTTGCAAATTTCTATGTCAACAATGCGCTGCACAGGGCTACTCTAGCTAATTGCTCCCACTTTCAATATGTATCCAGATTGAGACTTAGAGTCATCTGGATCAGTGTCAAAACTTGCATCGACGTAACCCTTTATGACAAACCTTTTGTCACCTCCATAATTGAGAAACATATCCTTATTCCACCAAGGATAATTTTGACCAATGTCATGTGATCTACTCCTAGATCACTATTGTACTCCCTTTCCAAACTTAGGGCAGGGTATACAATAAGTCTGGTACACAGCATGGCATACTTTATAGAACCTATGGCTGAGGCATAGGGAATGACTTTCATTCTCTCTCTATCTTCTGCCGTGGTCGGGTTTTGAGTCTTACTCAACTTCACACCTTGTAACACAGGCAAGAACTCCTTTGACTGTTCCATTTTGAACTACTTCAAAATCTTTGTTAAGGTATGTACTCATTGAAAAAACTTATCAAGCGTCTTGATCTATCTCTATAGATCTTGGTGCTCAATATGTAAGCAGCTTCACCGAGGTCTTTCTTTGAAAAACTCCTTTCAAATACTCCTTCATGCTTTCCACAAAATTCTACATTATTTCCGATCAACAATATGTCATTCACATATACTTATCAGAAATGTTATAGTGCTCCCACTCACTTTCTTGTAAATACAGGCTTCACCGTAAGTCTGT
This sequence comes from Triticum urartu, assembly GCF_056163025.1. NCBI lineage: Eukaryota > Viridiplantae > Streptophyta > Magnoliopsida > Poales > Poaceae > Triticum > Triticum urartu. Next base: position 172,270,618 of record NC_141874.1, on the reverse strand, counting down.
ATAAAACTATATGCTTTGATCAACTCATCAAAGAGTATATTCCAACTCCGAGATGCTTGCACCAGTCCATAGATGGATCGCTGGAGCTTGCACACTTTGTTAACACCTTTAGGATCGACAAAACCTTCTGGTTGCATCATATACAACTCTTCTTTAAGAAATCCATGAAGGAATGTAGTTTTGACATCCATTTGCCAAATTTCATAATTATAAAATGCGGCAATTGCTAACATGATTCGGACAGACTTAAGCATCTCTACGGGTGAGAAAGTCTCATCGTAGTCAACATCTTGAACTTTATCAAAAAACCTTTTTTTCGACAAGTCTAGCTTTGTAGATAGTAACACTACTGTCAGCGTCCATCTTCCTCTTGAAGATCCATTTACTTTCTATGGCTTGCCGATCATCGGGCAAGTCAACCAAAGTCCACACTTTGTTCTCATACATGGATCCCATCTCAGATTTCATGGCCTCAAGCCATTTCACGGAATCTGGGCTCATCATCGCTTCCTCATAGTTCGCAGGTTCGTCATGGTCTAGTAATATGACTTCCAGAACAGGATTACCGTACCACTCTGGTGCGGATCTCACTCTGGTTGACCTACAAGGTTCGGTAGTAACTTGATCTGAAGTTACATGATCATCATCATTAGCTTCCTCACTAATTGGTGTAGGAGTCACAGAAACAGATTTCTGTGATGAACTACTTTCCAATAAGGGAGCAGGTACAGTTACCTCATCAAGTTCTACTTTCCTCACACTCACTTCTTTCGAGAGAAACTCCTTCTCCAGAAAGGATCCATTCTCAGCAACAAATATCTTGCCTTCAGATCTGTGATAGAAGGTGTACCCAACAGTTACTTTTGGGTATCCTACGAAGACACACTTCTCCGACTTGGGTTTGAGCTTATCAAGATGACACTTTTTCACATAAGCATCGCAACCCCAAACTTTAAGAAATGATAGCTTAGGTTTCTTGCTAAACCATAGTTCATACGGTGTCGTCTCAACGGATTTAGATGGTGCCCTTTTAAATGTGAATGCAGCTGTCTCTAATGCATAACCCCAAATCAATAGTGGTAAATCGGTAAGAGAAATCATAGATTGCACTATATCAAATAAAGTACGGTTATGACGTTCGGACACACCATTACGCTGTGGTGTTCCATGTGGCATGAGTTTTGTGAAACTATTCCACATTGTTTTAATTCAAGGCCAAACTCGTAACTCAAATATTCGCCTCTGCGATCAGATCGTAGAAACTTTATTTTCTTGTTACGATGATTTTCCACTTCACTCTGAAATTCTTTGAACTTTTCAAATGTTTCAGACTTACGTTTCTTCAAGTAGATATACCCATATCTGCTCAAATCATCTGCGAAGGTCAGAAAAATAACGATACCCGCCGCGAGCCTCAACACTCATCGGACCTCAGACATCAGTATGTATTATATCCAATAAGTCAGTTGCTCGCTCCATTGTTCTAGAGAACGGAGTCTTAGTCATCTTTGCCCATGAGGCATGGTTCGCAAGCATCAACTGATTCATAATCAAGTGATTCCAAAAGCCCATCAGCATGGATTTTCTTCATGCGCTTTACACCAATATGACCTAAACGGCAGTGCCACAAATAAGTTGCACTATCATTATTAACTTTGCATCTTTTGGCTTCAATATTATGAATATGTGTATCACTACGATCGAGATTCAACAAACCATTTTCATTGGGTCCATAACCATAGAAGGTTTTATTCATGTAAACAGAATAACAATTATTCTCTAACTTAAATGAATAATCGTATTGCGATAAACATGATCAAATCATATTCATGCTCAATGCAAACACCAAATAACACTTATTTAGGTTCAACACTAATCCCGAAAGTGTAGGGAGTGTACAATGATGATCATATCAATCTTGGAACCACTTCTAACACACATCGTCACTTCACCCTCAACTAGTCTCTGTTTATTCTACAACTCCCGTTTCGAGTTACTACTCTTAGCAACTGACCCAGTATCAAATACCGAGGGGTTGCTATGAACACTAGTAAAATATACATCAATAGTCTGTATATCAAATATACCTTTGTTCACTTTGCCATCCTTCTTATCCGCCAAATACTTGGGGCAGTTTCGCTTCCAGTGACCAGTCCCTTTGCAGTAGAAACACTTAGTCTCAGGCTTAGGTACAGACTTGGGCTTCTTCACTTGAGTAGCAACTTACTTGCCGTTCTTCTTGAAGTTCCCCTTCTTCCCTTTGCCCTTTTCTTGAAACTAGTGGTCTTGTCAACCATCAACACTTGATGCTTTTCTTGATTTCTACCTTCGTCGATTTTAGCATCACGAAGAGCTTGGGAATCGTTTCCGTTTATCCCTTGAATATTATAGTTCATCACGAAGTTCTAGTAACTTGGTGATAGTGACTAGAGAACTCTGTCAATCACTATCTTATCTGGAAGATTAACTCCCACTTGATTCAAGCGATTGTAGTACCCAGACAATCTGAGCACATGCTCACTGCTTGAGCTATTCTCCTCCATCTTTTAGCTATAGAACTTGTTGGAGACTTCATATCTCTCAACTCGGGTATTTTCTTGAAATATTAACTTAAACTCCTGGAACATCTCATATGATCCATGACGTTCAAAACGTCTTTGAAGTCCCGATTCAAAGTTGTTAAGCATGGTGCACTAAACTATCAAGTAGTCATCATATTGAGCTAGCCAAACGTTCATAACGTCTGCATCTGCTCCTGTAATAGGTCTATCACCTAGCGGTGTATCAAGGACATAATTCTTCTGTGCAGCAATGAGGATAATCCTCGGATCACGGATCCAATACGCATCATTGCTACTAACATCTTTCAACTTAGTTTTCTCTAGGAACATATCCAAAATAAAACAGAGGAGCTAAATGCGAGCTATTGATCTATAACATAGATATGCTATGTGACGCCCCGAGACCGATGTGCCAGGTGTCTTCCAGTTTATTCGCTATTGTTGTGTCATCATTTGCTTGCGTGTCATGTGCATTGCATCATGTCATCATGCAACCCGTTTTAAAACTCACTAAATAAATCGTGTGGATCTTCGATCCATTTAAATCGAGGGATATTCACAATGGTGATTTCTCTTTAGAACATATACTCCCAATATTATTAGGGAGCGATAATCAATATTCCATTCTTATGGAATAAACCAAACACAATTACATCTTTCTCTTGCCACCAAATCCCCCTCCAAGTTGAAACCCTATCACTAGCTTCTTTCTTTCAAATTCAACCATCCATTGCAGGTGACATTTTTCTATCGCATAAAAATGTTCACCTTTTCTCTATAAATCATACCCCATGCATACCACCTCCGTGTCAAATTTCAGCTCATTTAGGATTGGTTTGGTTGGATTCAAAAATGGCTCAAGTTTGAATCTAATTCAAACTTGAATTATTTTTCTATCTCCAAAATATTGCCAAACTATTTTATTCTATTTGTGCAAAGTTCCGGCGCTCCAAGAATATTTTATTTTCTGAAATATTCTTTCCCTAATCCTCTCTTTATTTTTTTTTCTTCTCTCTATTTGTTTTTTTTGGTTAAAGCAAATTAGAGAGGAATGAGAGAGAGGAGTTCAGCCTAGCCCAGCAGCCTGGGCCTCCCTACCTCCTGCGCCAGCCCAACCTTTCCCCAAGGCCAAAGCCCACCGAAGCTTTCTAACCCTAGCGCACACCCCACTCCCATCGATCATTCCCTCGTCCTCCTGCGCCGCCAGAGACCACGCACGTAGGCGCGACCCCCTTTTTCTCTCGATCTCCCCATCGACCCCTTCCCCTCGCATGCAAGAGCCCTTCTTCCTCACCTCGCGCCGCCACTTCGCCCTCCTCTGGCGCCGTCCCGCTCCCCCGCGCTCGTTTCCTCTGCCGGCGACTTCCACTACCTTGCCGCCTCTGCTTCTCCTCGCCAAGGGCCCCTGCGCCTCGACCCGACCTCGCCTCCTTCACATCGTTGCCCTGTCAGGCCGCCGCTCTGGTCCCCCCGGCGCCTCCTCGTCGTCTTGCCGCCCGCGCCTCCTTCTGCTGTAGGTCATCTCCAATGCCTTGAGGTCCCCAACGCCCAACCACCACCGGAGTTAATCTTCCCCCGTGTGCCGTCGTCGAGTTGCCATGGCCTCAACCTCTTGTGCCTCCTCCTCCCTCCCGCCGGAGCCCAAGTCCGGCGCCTCCTCCCTCCAGCGCCACCCTGCTGCTCCCTCCCGTGCACAAGCCCCTCCTCTGCCATGGCCGTCCTCCTCCTGTGTCTGCAGCGATGTTGTGCTGCAGCAGCTGCTCTTCCTACGCGCCGCCTGCCGTCGTCGTTTTCACCACGAGCACCATGCCCGCTTCCTGCTGCTGCTCACGCACCGCCCGGCCTTGCTGCTGCCCACCAGAGGCCTTTTTGAGCTCTTGTTGTTTTGGATCAACAAGGACGAGAACGTCAAGTACCACAACTTCGCCTCTTGCTCGGCAAGTACCGCACCGAACGTCGAGTACCAGGACGTCGAGGACCCGCCAAGTTCATCTACGTGCGTGTACGACTACATATCTGGGATGCGTCTAGAACCTCTTCGAACAAACGTGAATGACTGCCGTCGCAAGAACGGGATAGGAGAGTCCGAAGACCCCAAGTACCACGACAACCCCGAAGGGATTCGAGTTCGTCAAGTTCACCTTCAAAACGGGTACCACTACCGACGACTGAGACCCTGGATTCGACAAGTTCCTCACGGTGACCCTAAACATCTACGGGACATGCACGACTTCGAACCCTGTACCACGTTGAACATGTATGGCTACACGACGAACCGCCAAAACCCTGAACGACTACCGCCACCGAAGTCCGCGAGTATAACTACCTCCACAACGCGTCGTGTACGACTACCGTCGCTTGGGTTTTGACAAGATTCTGAGTACCACTACGTTTGCCATGTACAACTACACCAAGTCCGGACCGACAAGTGCCTTGAGAACGTCTGTACCTCTTCCATCGCCGAGGACCGAAAGTACCACTGCGTCCCATCAAACCCGAACCATCTCGTTTGCACACTTCGAAGGTATAACCTCGAGACGACGTTCGTGAACGAATGCTTGTGATGTTTGGGATGCTCGGGTTTTGCACCGTGTCCAAATTGTCACTCGTTTCCTTGTCGCCAACTCATGGGACACCCGGAATTCGGGATCACCCCACCATCTCTAGCATGTTCCGAACATCCTCACCCTTGTTTCCTTTGCACCGATATCTCTGTGAGCTACCGGAACCGATATGGTGCCGTGGCATCATTTTCGGATTCGTCGCCGTGGCACCCTTTCTTTCCACCATGGTGACAAATGCTTCATAATGCTCTTGTCAACTTTTAATAAAAATTGCATAAACTTGTTCATGTCATCCGCATCATGATAACAACAATTAAATGTTTAGTTTGTTGTTGCATTAATTTACTAATGCATATGGGGATTTGCCGGAATTGTTGTTTGTTCTGGCCCCATTTAAACTTGTTTAGTTAGATAATTTCCTTTTGCTTCTTCTCTTACCATGTTTAACAACTTTTAATATTGTTGAGTACCATAAACGAGAGAGAACTAAATAATTGATGTGGTGTTCCGTCAATATGCAACCCGTTGCATATTGAGCTCCACTTAATTTGTAGTTTTGGTTGCTGCACTTTGCCATGCCATGTATCTTTAAACCGGACATGCATCATAATTGTTTGCGCATCATGCCATGTTTATGTGGTGGTTGTTTACTATGTTGTTTGCTTTCTTTCCGGTGTTGCTTCTTCGGGTTAGTTCCGTTAACGTCGCGTTTGTGAGGATCCGTTCGTCTACGTCCATTTATCTTCTTCATGGACTCATTCTTCTTCCTTGCGGGATTTCAGGCAAGATGACCATACCCTCGAAATCACTTCTATCTTTGCTTGCTAGTTGCTCGCTCTTTTGCTATGCCTATGTTGCGATACCTATCACTTGCTTATCATGCCTCCCATATTGTTGAACCAATCCTCTAACCCACCATGTCCTAGCAAACCGTTGTTTGGCTATGTTCCCGCTTTGCTCAGCCCCTCTTATAGCGTTGTTAGTTGTAGGTGAAGATTGAAGTTTGTTCCTTGTTGGCATGGAAATGTTGTTCCTTGTTGGAACATGTTTACTTGTTGGGATATCACAATATATATTATTTACTTAATGCATATATACACTTGGTAAAGGGTGGAAGGCTCGGCCTTATGCCTGGTGTTTTGTTCCACTCTTGCCACCCTAGTTTCCATCATATCGGTGTTATGTTCCTGGATTTTGCGTTCCTTACGCGGTTGGGTTATAATGGGAACCCCTTGACAGTTCGCCTTGAATAAAACTCCTCCAGCAATACCCAACATTGGTTTTACCATTCGCCACCTAGCCTCTTTTTCCCTTGGGTTTCGCGGACTCAAGGGTCATCTTTATTTTAACCCCCTCGGGCCAGTGCTCCTCTGAGTGTTGGTCCGAACTGAGCTGCCTGCGGGGCCACCTCGGGGAAACTTGAGGGTTGGTTTTACTCGTAGCTAGTCTCATCTGAGTGTGCCCTGAGAACAAGATATGTGCAGCTCCTATCGGGATTTGTCGGCACATTCGGGCGGCTTTGCTGGACTTGTTTTACCATTGTCGAGGATGTCTTGAAGAACCGGGATACCGAGTCTGATCGGAATGTCTCAGGAGGAGGTCTATTCCTTCGTTGACCGTGAGAGCTTGTCATGGGCTAAGTTGGGACACCCCTGCAGGGATTTGAACTTTTGAAAGCCGTGCCCGCAGTTATGGGCAGATGGGAATTTGTTAATGTCCGGTTGTAGAAAACCTGAAGTTGATCTTAAATTAAAATTCATCAACCGCGTGTGTAACCGTGATGGTCTCTTCTCGGCGGAGTCCGGGAGGTGAACACGGTGTTGGAGTTATGCTTGACGTAGGTTGCTCTAGGATCACTTCTTGATCATAGTTTCTCGACCGTGCTACGCCTTCTCTTCTTGCTCTCATTTGCGTAGGTTAGCCACCATATATGCTAGTCGCTTGCTACAGCTTCACCTCATACCTTTACCTTACCCATAAGCTTAAATAGTCTTGATCACGAGGGTGCGAGATTGCTGAGTCCCCGTGGCTCACAGATACTTCCAAAACCAGTTTGCAGGTGCCGATGAGACCGTGCAGTTGACGCAACCAAGCTCAGGAGGAGCTCGATGAAGATCTTGTTCTTTGTGTCGTTTCATTCTAGCTGATCAGTAGTGGAGCCCAGTTGGGGTCGATCGGGGACCTTTGTCGCATTTGGGGTTCTTCTTTTATTTTGGTTCCGTAGTCGGACCTTGATTGTATTTGGATGTTGTAATGCTTTATTCATGTATTGTGTGAAGTGGCGATTGTAAGCCAACTATGTATCTCTTTCCCTTATGTATTACATGGGTTGTGTGAAGATTACCTCTCTTGCGACATTGCTTTCAATGCGGTTATGCCTCTAAGTCGTGCTTCGACACGTGGGAGATATAGCCGCATCGAGGGCGTTACATGCTAATACTACCAGGACTAAGTTCATGATAAACTAAAGTTAAATTAATCATATTACTTAAGAACTCCCACTTAGATAGACATCCCTCTAATCATCTAAGTGATCACGTGATCCATATCAACTAAACCATGTCCGATCATCACGTGAGATGGAGTAGTTTCAATGGTGAACATCACTATGTTGATCATATCTACTATATGATTCACGCTCGACCTTTCGGTCTCAGTGTTCCGAGGCCATATCTGTTATATGCTAGGCTCGTCAAGTTTAACCTGAGTATTCTGCGTGTGCAACTGTTTTGCACCCTTTGTATTTGAAGGTAGAGCCTATCACACCCGATCATCACGTGGTGTCTCAGCACAAAGAACTTTCGCAATGGTGTGTACTCAGGGAGAACACTTATATCTTGATAATTTAGTGAGAGATCATCTTATAATGCTACTGTCAATCAAAGCAAGATGAGATGCATAAAAGATAAACATCACATGCAATCAATATAAGTGATATGATATAGCCATCATCATCTTGTGCTTGTGATCTCCATCTCTGAAGCACCGTTGACGGTGTCCTGTACTAGGGGGTACTCAACACGTCATCTCCCGATCTGATAGATTGGGCCGAGGACCCCCGTGGCCGTATACTCATGGGCCAGTTCGGACAGCTGCCGCATACAAGGAAGATTCCACAAGACTTGGCGATCAAGACAAGGACTTCTCCCCACCGGCGTATTCGGCTAGGACTCTTGTTAACCTAGGCCTCTGGTGCATTATATAAACTAGGGCCAGGCTAGTCGATAGAAAACATATACAACAATCATACCATAGGCTAGCTTCTAGCGTTTTAGCCTCTCTGATCTCGTGGTAGATCTACTCTTGTACTACCCATATCATCAATATTAATCAAGCAGGACGTAGGGTTTTACCTCCATCAAGAGGGCCCGAACCTGGGTAAACATCATGTCCCATGCCTCCTGTTACCATCGATCCTAGACGCACAATTCGGGACCCCCTACCCGAGATCCGCCAGTTTTGACACCGACATTGGTGCTTTCATTGAGAGTTCCGCTGTGTGATCGACAAAAGGATCGATGGCTTGCCTGCAGATCAACTGCGACTTTGGCATCTTCGTCACCAGCTCGACTGGTCGCCTTGGTTCGACCGAGAACTGCACCCCATGTTCGGATCACCATATTCGGACGAGGGCCTTCATCAAACATCAAATCCGATCTCTATCAAGATCATGGAGGAATCATCCATGGAGCTCGGGGGCTCAACGTCAACATTGCCCTCAAGCGACCGTGCTGTTTGTTCTGGATAGCGAACTCGTATCTGCCGCCACCACCTCCTCGAGTATCGCTTTGACGATCGATTTGGTGGAATTGTGTGGAATTGAGTCTACAATAACCCTGGAAAATTTTGTCGAGTTCCGATGGAGGAATCTCTGGCAATCCATGATATACCGGAGCCCTGTCAAATCTGGACGGGAATTTGGATGAGTTTAGGGCGTGGTGTCCAGCTTCTAGCTCGGACGCCCTTTGGAATATCCAACCGTTGATCGGCTGCGGAATTCCTATATCTACCACCTCTCAAAATTTTAGCTTGATCCGACCGTCCAAACTCCGGAAACCTTCCGATTAGTGCATCACTTTTCGGATATGTTTTCTGCGTGAAAACGAATCCGACCCGAGTTCATCTCTTTTATGAACGGGATTTCGGACATTCCTTTTGAAGGAAGTTTTGTATGAGGTATTGTGTTTTGTTCCCGAACACATCTCACTAACTTTAAGATCTTTTGAACATGATCTTCAACATCATGCTGGTGTCAAACCGGTCCAGCAATATTACTCCATGACTGCCGACCTGCACTAGACACGGCGTCACTTTGTTGTGCCAAGCTCAACTTCTTCGGATCATCATCTTGGCAAGACGAACAAGAGTTCGGCATCACGAAGGATAAATCATCACCAACATCGACACCCCATGGATTACATGGAGCGACATACCAGCATCGCCGCACGGTCACTTCATCAAGCCGGCATCGACCATGACATGACCTGCATCGGCAGAGCCGCACTATTCCTTCTTCAAGTTGGTGTCCGTCACGCTGACCTACTTCGACTCATCGGCTGACATCGAGGCTTCGACATCTCGGCTGGACCGGGGGCTTCGCCATCTCTTCATCAACCTACTTCGAAGACTTCGGCGTCACTAGCCGACCAGCTCCGTCATGTTAGCTGGACCAAGGGCTTTGCCTCGGCGAGCCAACCTTTGCCAGCATCGCCATACCGTCGCTTTATCGTCATTCAGGCAATGGGTGTGCGGATCGAGTCCCAATTTTGGGAATCACCTTTCTTCGGATTGCTACAACAAATAAACCAGGTGCTATTAATCCTAGTATTTTTTTGCTTGTTTGGGTTTATTTTTCCCAAGGAATTATTACTCTGGTTTGTCCATCATCTATACACAGGTCTATCAAATGATGGCTGCATTAACGACGGTCGCGTGGTGGTTCGGTCAGTTTCTGTACATAGTCCGGCGAACGCCGCATCCGGAACTCGGACCGACCTGTGAATTCAGGCTTTGCCACGCCTTTACCGCATCACGCCGACGCCCTGCATCGACATTGACTTCGGCGCCAAGCCATATTTCTTTTATTACTCACTTTGCATAAATTACTTATTATGCAACAATTTTTTTTAATTATTATTATTACTATTATCTCCGTTTGCACTACTTTTGGTGCACAGGAAAATGAGCCGGGGACTTCGGCATCACTCTGCCGATCTGCATTGACCGTGCTATGTCACCACTTCGGCGTGTCGAGCTCTCCGCTCCGCCACCTCGGGATCGGCTTGGGGGATGGAACCTTGTCCCACATCAAGCTCGGACCGCGTCATCAATGCCGAACACATTAACCAGCTAAGTCGCTTTCATGCTCAAAGTTTTAATTTTTAACTTGTGTTCGGTTCGACCAAGCATTATACTTTTTTGGGAAAAAGTTGCTTGTAAAAAATTTCTTTGTCCAAACTTTGTTTGTGGTACACATATTCAAATACCCCGTTTATTTGGGGGCTTCCTTTATGAAGTTTTTCCTCTTGCATATGATTATACTTGTACGGCTTCGTTCCTTGTTCGTGTATTACGCCACAATATGCACCATATTGACTTAAGCGATTTGCAAGCTGGGTTGCCTCGCTCCTGTGTTTACCCCTACGTTCCCGATTGTTCGGCTAGGGAGTAAAGGGAGCACCTCTGCGATTGTCACGATCGGGTCACCCGAGCCGGACCTCAGACTGGGTGAAGCCGAAAGCTAGCACTCTTATTGTTTTCAATGATGGTCGGCACACAACGGAACTCATGAGTACAAAAAATCTATTGCACAAGTCTCATAATAACAATGAGCACCGAAGAAAGGTATCGATGGGGGTACTATTTTCTTCGAAGATGCTTCTTACACTTCGCAGTAATATAGCATAAGTTCCCTGAGCGCGCTTTGTCTGTTACAGCCTTATGGCCTGATTGCCTGGTTATTGGAAACACCGTCGATATTCTCGACAGATGGAGTACATAACACTTTTCGGTCCTTGACCGAAGAGGGAGAAGCCGACGGTCTGTTAAGACGCATTTAAAGTTCGGTTGAACATCGATATGATATAAGTACTTCGGTACATGCAATCATTCTTTTACCCAAGTCACTTGGGGGCTCTTAAATTTATATGAGTCGTTTTATGATAAGTGTTCTTCTTCTTAGTCGTTGTAAAGTTTTATTATTATTATTATTATTATTATTATTATTATTATTATTATCTATCACTCCTTTTTTCGACACGAGCGTGTGGTCACTAGCCGGGGAGTCTAATTTCTCTCTCAAAGCCGCTAGAGTTTAGTTTGCTAAACTGGCCTAATGAGAAGTACTCCGCCCTCGGGATAGGAGGTTGAAGCCGTAGGCTGACCCGCTTGAAGTCTTGAGATAGGATGTATCATGTTAAAGCACAACAGAAGCACTTCTTTTGCTAAGGCCAATTTTCGGATTGGCACCGAACACTTGATCTTGTTCGGACGTCAAGTTTTTACTGACGTTTTTTGGGTTTCCAAGCTTATGGCACTTTTAAACTATTTGTATGTTTTTAGCACAAGTCTCGCAGTGCAATGCCGAACACCTTTAGAGATTCGGCAAAAACATTCCCGGATATTGCTATATATGCATCGGTTTCGAATTGTGTCTTCGGTCAATAGTTGGGTTGCCCGGCTCCTGCGCTTGCCTCCTACGTTCCGCTTTGTTCGGCTAGGTGTGCAAAGGGAGAACCACTGCGATTGTGCTTCCAGCTCACATGGTTAAGCACCTCAGTGGAGAAAGCCGAAAACTGACTATCACAATAAGCGTAAACTGGTCAGCGATCCGATGACGGTGTTAAATGACGGGCCATTCATAACAATGGCCGAAGTGTTCACGGCTTGACCTCGACTGTCGCCGAACACTACCGGGGGCTATTAACTGGCCTCCCAAACTAAATCCTCGATATTATGCTCTTACATTAGAGCTGAGGCTGCATGATCATGCTTAGCATGACAACCCAAAGAAAGGAACCGATAGAGGGACTATTTTCTTTGGAAGACATTTTTTATGTTAAACAGTAATATAACATATCTCTCTGCGTACCTTTGTTCATAAAAACGTATGGCCAGATTGCCTGGTTTGTCGTAAATCTTTGCCCTCATAAAAGCTTTATAAAGTAGGACAAACACTCCTCGGCTACTGGCCGAGGAGGTGGAAGCCGATGGTCGGTCAACAAAGTTTTGTACAATGTGGATCCGAACATTAATGACGTAAACTACTTGGATACATAGAGTCATTACACATAATTTGTGATTTTACTATGGATATCGATCCTTAATTCGGCCACCCGTGCCTGCATTAAGGCTCGGGGGCTACTGGGCTTCGGGCTCATTATTTACAAATATTAAAGGGGCACATCGATCCCCTGATCTGGTGTTGCCACCCGACCAGTGTCTCGGGGGCTACTGCATTGCCTGTTCAATGCAGAAAATTTCAAGTGCAATACAGTTTCCAAGGAGATTTTGATAATAAAGGTTGGTCGGCCGCACCCAACCTGAGTCTCGAGGACTAAGCACGCCGCTTTTTGTGTCCCGAAGTATTCTGCCGAGCTAGGACTTGATCCTCAGGCCGATTTTGCAAATCAACCTGAGTCTCAGCGGCTACTGGGATCAGCGGTCTTACGTCATCCTTCAGGTGCATCTCGGGTTTTAGACCGATACACACCTTGAGGTCTACTGGCCATATATCTCGGCAGAGAATAAATTGCAATGATAAAAAATATTGACAAAAAATCGGCCCACAGTCGGGGTGGTGCACCACCTCGGAAGCAGTCCGACATAAAGCTCGGGCGCTAGTGGCTGGCTCCATAGAGGGCATTTCCGGCATTAAGCTCGGCTAAACTCCTTCAACTTTTTTGAACCAAGGTGATATGACACCTCGGATATAATCCAGCGTTGGAGCTGGGACACTGTCCGGCGTTGGAGCTTGGACATAGTCCGGCGTTGGAGCTCGGATACATTCCGGCATTGGAGCTCGGAAGCGATCCGGCATTGGTGCTCGGCCGCAAAAGATACCTCGAATGTAGTCCGGCGTTAGAGCTCGGACGCAAGAGGACACTGCCTCCCGGGAACAACTTCAAACCCGAGGTGTGGCATAAAAATAACAAGGCATTGATAAAGGCCGGAAACTTAAAGGGGCTCCTCGGATACCCGACGTGTAAACTCGCCGAATGCATTTCGGCGATCCTCAAGATCGAAGATGAGAAGATTTGTTGAACCAGTTTTCAAGACCGGCGACCGAAAATGAAGAACAGTTCGGAAGAATCAAGGAGCGTACCTAACTTGAAGACCGGTTCAGGGGGCTACTGACGGTGTCCTGGACTAGGGGGTACTCAACACGTCATCTCCCGATCTGATAGATTGGGCCGAGGACCCCCGTGGCCGTATACTCATGGGCCAGTTCGGACAGCTGCCACATACAAGGAAGATTCCACAAGACTTGGCAATCAAGACAAGGACTTCTCCCCACCAGCGTATTCGGCTAGGACTCTTGTTAACCTAGGCCTCTGGTGCATTATATAAACCAGGGCCAGGCTAGTCGATAGAAAACATATACAACAATCATACCATAGGCTAGCTTCTAGGGTTTTAGCCTCTCTGATCTCGTGGTAGATCTACTCTTGTACTACCCATATCATCAATATTAATCAAGCAGGACGTAGGGTTTTACCTCCATCAAGAGGGCCCGAACCTGGGTAAACATCGTGTCCCATGCCTCCTGTTACCATCGATCCTAGACGCACAGTTCGGGACCCCCTACCCGAGATCCGCCGGTTTTGACACCGACAACCGTCATGATCACCATCGTCACCGGTGCGACACCTTGATCTCCATCCTAGCATCATTGTCGTCTCGCCAACTTATGCTTCTATGACTATCGCTACCGCTTAGTGAAAAAGTAAAGCATTACAGGGCGATTGCATTGTATACAATAAAGTGACAACCATATGGCTCCTACCAGTTGCCGATAACTCAGTTACAAAACATGATCATCTCATACAATGAAATATAGCATCATGCCTTGACCATATCACATCACAACATGCCCTGCAAAAACAAGGTACATGTCCTCTACTTTGTTGTTGCAAGTTTTACGTGGCTACTACGGGCTGAGCAAGAACCATTCTTACCTATGCATCAAAACCACAACGATAGTTCGTCAAGTTAGTGATGTTTTAACCTTCTCAAGGACCACGCGTAGCCACACTCGGTTCAACTAAAGTTGGAGCAACTGACACCTGCCAGCCACCTGTGTGCAAAGCACGTCGGTAGAACCAGTCTCGTGTAAGCGTACGCGTAATGTCGGTTCGGGCCGCTTCATCCAACAATACCGCCGAACCAAAGTATGACATGCTGGTAAGCAGTATGACTTGTATTGCCTACAACTCACTTGTGTTCTACTCGTGCATATGACATCTACGCATAAAACCTGGCTCGGATCCCACTGTTGGGGAACATAGTAATTTCAAAAAAATTCCTACGCACACATAGGATCATGGTGATGCATAGCAACGAGAGGGGAGAGTATGTCCACGTACCCTCGAGACCGAAAGCGGAAGCGTTATATCAACGCGGTTGATGTAGTCGTATGCTTCACGATCCGACCGATCCAAGTACTGAAAGCACGACACCTCCGAGTTCTGCACACGTTCGGCTCGGTGACGTCCTCGCCTTCTCGATCCAGCAAGAGGGGCGAAGTAGTAGATGAGTTCCGGCAGCACGACGGCATGGTGACGGTGTTGGTGAATAACAATCTCCGCAGGGCTTCGCCTAAGCACTACGAAAACTATGACCGAGGATAAACTAGAGGGGACGGGGTAGCTGGCACACTACTTGGTGTTTCTTGATGTGTCTTGGGTGCTAGCCCTACCCCTCCATTTATATGTTGAGCCTTGGGGTCGAAACTTGGAGTAAAAGTCTCCACAAAGTCGGTTTCACCCGAAAGGCAAGAGTCCTTCTCGGACGCCAGGGCCAGACGCCAGGGTTCCCGGCGTCTGGACCCAGACGCCAGGGACCTTGGCGTTTGGCCCCTGGACTCCGCAAAACTTCCTTTTGTGCTTTCCATAAACCTTGTGGGCTTTCTCTTTGGCCCAAATAAAGTGTTCTCATACCCAAACATTTCGGGAAACATCCAGAACCCCTTCCGGTGAATTCCGGAACCCTTCCGGTGACCAAACGCTATTATCCCATATATCAAACTTTATCTCCAGACCATTCCAGAATTCCTCATCATGTCCATGATCTCATCCCAGACTCCGAACAACATTCCGTCACCAACATACATAACTCATATAGTACTATATTGTCAACGAACGTTAAGTGTGCGGACCCTATGGGTTTGAGAACTATGTAGACATGACCGAGACACCTCTCTGGTCAATAGCCATTAGCGGGACCTGGATGCCCATATTGGCTCCTAGATATTCTACGAAGATCTTTATCGGTCAGACCGCATAACAACATACATTGTTCCCTTTGTCATCGGTATGTTACTTGCCCGAGATTCGATCGTTGGTATCTTAATACCTAGTTTAATCTCGTTACCGGCAAGTCTCTTTACTTGTTTTGTAATACATCATCCCGCAACTAACTCATTAGTTACAATGCTTGCAAGGCTTATAGTGATGTGCATTACCGAGTGGGCCCAGAGATACCTCTCCGACAATCAAAGTGACAAATCCTAATATCAAAATACGCCAACCCAACAAGTACCTTCGGAGACACCTGTAGAGCACCTTTATAATCACCCAGTTACATTGTGACGTTTGGTAGCACACAAAGTGTTCCTCCGGTAAACAGAAGTTGCATAATCTCATAGTCATAGGAACATGTATAAATCATGAAGAAAGCAATAGCAGAATACTAAACGATCGTGTGCTAAGCTAACGGAATGGGTCAAGTCAATCACATCATTCTCCTAATGATGTGATCCCATTAATCAAATGACAACTCATGTCTATGGCTAGGAAACATAACCATCTTTGATTAACGAGCTAGTCTAGTAGAGGCATACTAGTGACACTTTGTTTGTCTATGTATTCACACATGTATTATGTTTCCGGTTAATACAATTCTAGCATGAATAATAAACATTTATCATGAAATAAGGAAATAAATAATAACTTTATTATTGCCTCTAGGGCATATTTCCTTCATGTGCCCACCTTGGGTGCCCCCTGGATCGCCTCGTTGCTCTATAAATACCCAAAAAATACTAGAACCCTAGGGGAATCAACGAAATATTCATCCAGCCGCCGCATAGTCCAGAACCACCAAATCCAATCTAGACACCATCTCAGATGGGGTTCACCACCTCCATTGGTGCCTGTCCGATGATGCGTGAGTAGTTCTTTGTAGACCTTCGGGTCCATAGTTAGTAGCTAGATGGCTTTCTATCTCTCGCTGAATTCTCAATACAATGGTCTCTTGGAGATCCATATGATGTAGCTCTTTTTGCGGTGTGTTTGTTGGGATCGATGAACTTCGAGTTTATGATCATATATATGTTTTTATATCCATGTAAGTATTTGAGTTTCTTTGATCTCTTTTATGCATGATCTCTTATATCCTCGTATTTCTTCTCCGATATTTGGGTTTTGTCTGGCCAACTTGATCTATTTATGTTGCAATTGGAAGAGGTGCCTGGTAGTGGGTTCGATCTTACGGTGCTTGATCCCAGTGACAGAAAGGGAACCGACACGTATGTATCATCACTACTAAGGATAAAAGGACGATATCTATATCTACTACCATATAGATAAACGAATCTTGTTTTCATCATGTCATCGTTCTTATTGCATTACTCCGTTTTTCCATGAACTTAATACACTAGATGCATGCTGGATAGCGGTCGACATGTGGAGTAATAGTAGTAGATGCAGGCAGGAGTCAGTCTACTAATCTTGGACGTGATGCCTATGTAATGATCATTGCCTGGATATCATCATAATTATTTGAAGTTCTATCAATTTCCCAACAGTAATTTGTTTACCCACCGTTTGCTATTTTTCTCAAGAGAAGCCACTAGTGAAACCTATGGCCCCCGGGTCTTCTTTCTAATATATTTGCCTTGCGATCTACTTTTCCTTTGCATTTTTATTCAGATCTATTAAACCAAAAATCCAAAAATACCTTGCTATAATTTATTTTATTTGGCATTCGATCTATCAATCTACTACAATTTATCTCACATCCATTTGCCTATCTTGAGGCGTCGTACCCCGGAAGGGATCGACAACCCCTTTAACACGTCGGGTTGCGAGGTGTTGTTATTTGTGTGTAGGTGTTGCTTAATTTGTGTTGCTTGGTTCTCCTACTGGTTCGATACCTTGGTTTCATAACTGAGGGAAATACCTACCGTCACTATGCTACATCATCCCTCCCTCTCCAGGGAAATACCGACGTAGTTCCAGCTACCATCAGGGACCTCTCAAGTTAGTCACAAGGGTCTTAGGGACCCTAATAGCATAGAATCAGAATGCATTTCGAGGACCAACAAAGTTTCCATAAACTTCTCCATCCTTAGTCTTACAAAGTACATAGGATGGAGGCATGAACTCTTTTGGCTTGTTGAGAGTGGGCATGCCCCTTGTGGCCTTCCCACTAACAATCTTACCTTTCTCCTTGTGCCCTTCTCGTACAAATGTTTCTTTTAGAGGCGGTGCACTTTTGAGAAGACGACTTCTTCTTGCTTTCGCTTGGGTTAAACCCGAGCCCCTCTTTGGCAAGCACCTCATTGTGTTGGCTCAATACCTCATTAAGGTTCTTTTGTACTTGAGCACATGTCATGAGACCTTTCTCAATTTGAGCCTTGACAAAGCGATTCTCCTCAAGAATAGATGCTAGATCACTACTAGAGTTAGTAGTACAAGCATCAACATTGATAATAGGAGAAGAGTAAGCCTTGGCTAGAGTATCAAGATAAGTAAGCTTGAGTGTCTCAAAACTCTTTGTAAGAAGGGTGAGCTCTTCTTCCTTAGTCTTGAGGGACACGGATATGAGCTCACAATCCTTAGAGAGAGAAGCATGAGACTTCACAAGCTTACTTTTATCATTCATCAACTCTTCACAAGAGTCCTTAGCCTTTTTCAAGGAGGCAAGATCTTTAGTATGAACATCAATGTTTGCACCAATTTTCAAGCATAATTCATCATTTCGTGCTTCCTCATATTGGACTTTCCGCTCAAGGATTTCATATTTTTCCTTTTCCTCGGTTACGAGGGTTTCGAGTTCCTTAATGGTGAGGGTGTGCTTACCCACCATCTCCATAAGCATACGAAACATAGTGAGCTTCTTTCCTTTCAGAGAGCACATGGCCTTATTTAATTTAGCAAACATGGGGTCATATATATCATTATCATCATAATTGTCCTCTAGATCAAGGTACTCATCACTAGGAGTAGGAGGAGTGAAGAGAGGAGGATTTGATCATGGGGTTACCTTGACCTTATCAGGAGAGTTTAGGTCCTCTCCATCTTCTACCACAGCCTTGTCCATTAGGCACTTGTGAGCATTGCCCTTGTAGTCTTTCATGCAGTTGTAGGTGACAACATCACCACTCTTGTTGACTAGCCTCAACGTGTTTTGAGAATCTTGAGAAACTCCGCAACACCACTAACACCATCCGGATCAGATTCTTCATGAGCAACCATTGCTTTCCCATCTCTCTTCTTGAGCTTTGAGTTCAAGGGTTTGGCAGCTTCTTCTTGGGAAAGGTCTTGGGAAACCTTGGTTTATCTTCTCTCTTATCATAGGGGCACTCGTTTGAGAAGTGGTTGGCTTCTTCACAGTTGTAGCATTTTCTCACCTTCTTCTTCTGGAATCTTCCCTTAAATTTTCCCGCGCTAAACTTCTTGACAAAGAGGGCAATGTCTTCATATGAAGGGCTCTCATCGGAGTCAATCTCATCACCGTCTTCATCCTCCTCCTCCTCATCTTCTTCTTCTTCACTTTGCTCTTCTTCATATACATGCTTGGCCTTCAATGCAAGATTGATTTTTGATGTTGAGGTACCATGCATGGCAAGATGTTTTGTAGCATTTGCCTCTAACTCTTCGAATAGTTGGAAGGTGGATATAATGTCATCCGGAGTCATTTCCTTGAATCCATGGTGTTGTCTTATGTTCCACACCATTTGGTGATGATACGGAGCAAGAGCATGAAGCAACTTATCCACGAGAAATCGCTTAGTCAAGTTGAATCCATCTTGTGTCTTGTCACATTCACATGACTCGATGTCGGCGGTGAGAGTCATGAAACGCTCCAGAAGTTGCTTTGGAGATTCACCTTTCTCCATACAAAAGTTTTGCAATTGACCATTGGCAATTTCATATTGAACAAGCCGGAGAGTGGAGGTACCGGTCTTGGTTCTCACAATGCTATCCCATAATTCCTTGGCACTTGTGATATGTATGTATGATCTCATTTGCTTGTCAGTCATGCCTCTCCTTATGCACATAGTTGCTGTGTCATTGAGATTCTTGTCATACACCTCTCTTGGGGTAAGATTCTTCGAGTCAACCGCTTGGTAGCTGATACGTCCATTTTGCATCATGTTTTCTTACTGATATTTATAATGTTTTTATCCATAATAATGCTTTTTGGAGTAATTCTAATGCCTTTTCTCTCATAATTTGCAAGGAACACACCAAGAGGGAGAATTCCGGCAGGTGGAAATCTGGACCTGGAAAAGCTACGTGAGGCCACCTATTCTGCACAACTCCAAATGGGCTGAAACTTTACGGAGATTTTTATGGATTATTTAAGAAATATTGGGGTCAATAAACACCAGAGGGGGGCCACCAGGTGGGCACAACCCACTTGGGCACGCCAGGCCCCCTGGCATGCCCTGGTGGGTTGTGGCCTCCTTGCTCCACCTCCGGTGCCCATCTTTTCGTATATAAGTGGTTTTGACCTAGAAAAAATAGGAGGAGGACTTTCGGGACGAAGCGCCGCCGCCTCAAGGCGGAACTTGGGCAGGAGCACTTTTGCCCTCTGGCAGAGCGATTCTGTCGAGGGAACTTCCCACTCGGGGGGGGGGGGGAATCATCATCATCATCATCACCAACAACTCTACCATCTTGGGGAGGGCAATATCCATCAACATCTTCACCGGCACCATCTCATCTCAAACCCTAGTTCATCTCTTGTATTCAATCTTGTTACCGGAACTATAGATTGTTGCTAGGGGGTGACTAGTAGTGTTGATTACATCTTGTAGTTGATTACTATATGGTTTATTTGCTGGAAGATTATATGTTCAGATCCATTATGCATATTAATACCACTTTGGTCATGAGCATGTTTATTATTTGTGAGTAGTTACTTTTGCTCTTGACGTCACGGGAGAAATCATGTTGCAAGTAATCATGTGAATTTGATATGTGTTCGATATTTTGATAGTACGTATGTTGTGATTCCCTTAGTGGTGTCATGTGAACGTCAACTACATGACACTTCGCCATATTTGGGCCTAAGGGAATGCATTCTGGAGTAGTAAATAGATGGTGGGTTGCGAGAGTGACAAAAACTTAAACCCCAGTTTATGCACTATTCCGTAAGGGACCGATTGGATCCTAGAGTTTAATGCTATGGTTAGAATTTATTCTTAATACTTTTCCCGTAGTTGCACATGCTTGCGGGAGGGTTAATCATAAATAGGAGGTTTGTTCAAGTAAGAACAACACCTAAGCACCGGTCCACCCACATATCAAATTATCAAAGTAGCGAACACAAATCAAACCAATATGATGAAAGTGACTAGATGAAATTCCCGTGCACCCTCAAGAACACTTTGCTTATTATAAGAGACCGTTTTGGCATGTCCTTTGCCTCAAAAGGATTGGGCTAACTTGCTGCATACTTGTCACTATTATCGTTACTTGCTCGTTACAAATTATCTTGCTATCGAACTACTCGCTACTTACAATTTCAGCACTTGCAGACATCACCTTACTGAAAACTACTTGTCATTTCCTTCTGCTCCTCATTGGGTTCGACACTCTTACTTATCGAAAAGAGCTAAAATTGATCCCCTATACTTGTGGGTCATCAAGGCTATTTTCTGGCACCGTTGCCGGGGAGTGAAGCGCCTTTGGTAAGTGGAATTCTATAAGGAAACATTTATATAGTGTGCTGAAATTTATTATCACTTGTTACTATGGAAAACAATCCTCTGAGGGGTATGTTCTGGGTATCTTCACGTCATCCAGAACCACAATCAGTTACCCCTCAACCTACAGCACATACTGAAAATATTGAATATGAAATTCCTTCGGGCATGATAGAACAACTGTTAGCTAATCCTTATGCAGGAGATGGAACCGAACATCCCAATATGCACTTGATATATGTGGAACAAATTTTGTGGATTATTAAAGCTTGCAGGTTTACCCGGAGATGATGTGATGAGAAAGGTTTTACCTTTATCTTTGAAGGTAAAAGCATCGGCATGGCATAGGCTATGCGATGATATTGGATCATGGAATTGGAATCGTTTGAAATTGGAGTTTCACCAAAAAAATCCTATGCATCTAGTTCATCGTGATCGGAATTATATATATAATTTTTGGCCTCATGAAGGAGAAAGTATTGCTCTAGCTTGGGGGAGGCTTAAGTCAATGTTATATTCATGCCCCAATCGTGAGCTCTCAAGAGAAATTATTATCCAGAATTTCTATGCTCGGCTTTCTCGTAATGATCAAACCATGCTTGATACTTCTTGTGTTGGTTCATTTATGAAGAAGACTATTGAATTCCGATGGGATCTTTTGGAAAGAATTAAACGCAACTCTGAAGATTGGAAACTCGATGAAGGTAAAGAGTCAGGTATTAAACTTAAGTATGATTGTGTTAAATCTTTTATGGATACCGATGCTTTTCAAAAGTTTAGCACTAAATATGGACTTGATTCTGAGATAGTAGACTCCTTTTGCGAATCATTTGCTACTCATGTTGAACTCCCTAAATAGAAGTGGTTTAAATATCACCCACTTATTAAAGAAGAAATTAAAGAACCGGTACCAGTTAAAGAAGAAGCTATACTTTATAATGTTGATCCAGTTGTACCTACTGCTTATTTTGAGAAACCTCCTTTTCCTATTAGGATAAAGGAACATGCTAAAGTTTCAACTGTGGTTAACAAAAGATCTGTTAGAACACCTAAACCCGATGAACAAATTAGAGTTGAACCTAATATTTCTATGGTTAAAGATATCTTGGAAGAAGATGTGGATGGGCATGTTATCTACTTCTGTGCAAAAGCTGCTAGAATTGCCAAACCCGAAAAAAGGGATAAAATAGACCAGTTGTTGGCCTGCATGTCATTTCAGTTAAAATAGGAGATCACTGTTATCATGGTTTATGTGACATGGGTGCTAGTGTGAGTGTTATTCTTTACAAGTTATATCAAGAAATTAGGGAAGACATAGCACCTACAGAGTTAGAAGACTTAGATGTCACTATTAAACTTGCAAATAGAGACACCATATCACCTTGTGGGATTATTAGAGATGTTGAAGTCTTGTGTGGGAAATAAAATATCCTACTGATTTTCTTGTTCTTGGTTCCCCACAAGATGACTTCTGTCTCATTATCTTTAGTAGACCTTTCTTGAACACCATTAATGCTAAGATAGATTGTCAGAAACAAACTGTGGGTGTTAGCTTTGGTGATGAGTCTCATGAGTTTAATTTTTCCAAGTTTAGTAAAATTCATCATGAAAAAGAATTTCCTAGTAAGGATGAATTAATTGGTCTTGCTTCTATTGCTATGCCACCTACTGATCCTTCAGAAGAATATTTGCTAGACCATGAGAATGATTTACATATGCATGAAAGAAATGAAATAGATAATATTTTCTTTAAACAACGTCCTCTACTTAAACACAATTTGCTTATTGAAACTCTGGGAGGTCCTCCTCCACCTAAAGGTGATCCTGTGTTTGAATTAAAACAATTGCCAAACACTTTGAAATATGCTTATCTTGATGAAAAGAAGATATATCCTGTTATTATTAGTGCTAACCTTTCAGAACATGAAGAAGAAAGATTATTGAAAGTTCTATGGAAGCATCGAGCTGCTATTGGATATACTCTTGATGATTTAAAGGGCATTAGTCCCACTCTATGTCAGCACAAAATTAATATGGAACCTGATGCTAAACCAGTTGTTGATCACCAACGTCGGTTAAATCCGAAGATGAAAGAGGTGGTAAGAACGGAAATATTAAAACTCCTGGAAGCATGTATAATTTATCCTATATCTGATAGTAGATGGGTAAGCCATGTTCATTATGTTCCTAAGAAAGGAGGTATTACTATTGTTCCTAATGATAAGAATGAACTCATTCCACAAAGAATTGTTACAGGCTATAGAATGGTAATTGATTACAGAAAATTAAATAAAGCAACTAGAAAAGATCATTACCCCTTGCCTTTTATTTAGCAAATGCTTGAAAGATTATCTAAGCACACACACTTTTGTTTCCTTGATGGATATTCTGGCTTTTCACAAATACCTGTTTCTCAACCTGATCAAGAAAAGACCACTTTTACTTGTCCATTTGGAACCTATGCTTATAGACATATGCCTTTTGGTTTATGCAATGCACCTGCTACCTTTCAAAGATGTGTGACTACTATATTCTCCGACTTTTGTGAAAACATTGTTGACGTTTTCATGGATGAATTTTCTGTTTATGGGAAGTCTTTTGATGATTGTTTAAGCAACCTTGAGCGAGTTTTGTAGAGATGCGAACAAACAAATCTTGTCTTGAATTGGGGGAAGTGCCACTTTATGGTTAATGAAGGCATTGTCTTGGGTCATAAAATTTCTGAAAGAGGTATTGAAGTGGACCAAGCTAAGGTTGATGCAATTGAGAAAATGCCATGTCCTAAGGACATCAAAGGTATTCATAGTTTCCTAGGTCATGCTGGTTTCTATAGGAGGTTTATTAAAGACTTCTCTAAAATTTCTAGGCCTCTCACCAGTCTTTTGCAAAAGGATGTTCCTTTTGTTTTTGATGATGATTGTTTAGAAGCCTTTGAAACACTCAAGAAAGCCTTAATATCTACACCTATTGTTCAACCACCTGATTGGAACTTGCCTTTTGAAATTATGTGTGATGCTAGTGATTATGCTATTGGTGCTGTTCTAGGAAAAAGAGTTGATAAGAAACTTAATGTTATTCATTATGCTAGTAAAACTCTAGACAGTGTTCAAAGAAATTATGCTACTAGTGAAAAAGAATTCTTAGTAGTGGTGTTTTCTTGTGATAAATTTAGACCTTATATTGTTGATTCCAAAGTAACTGTTCACACAGACCATGCTGCTATTAAATATCTTATGGAAATGAAAGATGCTAAACCTATAATTATTCATTGGGTTCTCTTGTTAAAGGAATTTGATTTACATAACATTGATAGAAAATGAGCTGAGAACCCCGTAGCTGATAATTTGTCTAGGCTTGAAAATGTGCTTGATGACCCACTTCCTATTGATGATAGTTTTCCTGATGAGCAGTTGGCTGCAATAAATGTTGCTAATAGTACTCCTTGGTATGCTGACTATGCTAATTACATTGTTGCTAAATATTTACCACCTAGCTTTACATACCCACAAAAGAAAAAATTCTTCTATGATTTAAGACATTACTCTTGGGATGACCCACATCTTTATAAAGAAGGAATAGATGGTATTATTAGACGTTGTGTACCTGAGCATGAACAGGGACAAATCCTATGAAAATGTCACTCTGAGGCTTATGGAGGGCATCATGCTGGAGATAGAACTGCTCACAAGGTATTGCAATCTAGATTTTATTGGCCTACTCTTTTCAAGGATGCACGTAAGTTTATCTCATCTTGTGATGAATGTCAAAGAATAGGTAATATCGGTAAGCGTCAAGAAATGCCTATGAATTATTCACTTGTTGTTGAACCATTTGATGTTTGGGGATTTGATTACATGAGACCTTTTCCTTCCTCTAATGGGTATACACATATTTTGGTTGTTGTTGATTATGTTCCTAAATGGGTAGAAGCTATTCCAACTAGTAGTGCTTTTCACAACACGTCTATTAAAATGCTTAAGGAAGTTATTTTCCCAAGGTTTGGACTCCCTAAATATTTAATGACTGATGGTGGTTCACACTTTATTCATTGTGCTTTCCGTAAAATGCTTGCCAAGTATGATGTTAACCATAGAATTGCATCACCATATCATCCTCAGTCTAGTGGCCAAGTTGAACTTAGCAATAGAGAAATAAAATTAATTTTGCAAAAGACTGTTAATAGGTCCAGGAAGAATTGGTCTAAGAAATTAGATGATGCACTTTGGGCTTATAGAACAGCTTATAAAAATCCTATGGGCATGTCTCCTTATAAAATGGTTTATGGAAAAGCTTGTCATTTACCTCTTCAGTTAGAACATAAAGCTTATTGGGCGGTTAAAGAACTCAATTATGATTTCAAACTTGCTGGTGAAAAGATGTTATTTGATATAAGCTCATTAGATGAGTGGAGAACCCAAGCTTATGAAAATGCAAAGTTATTCAAAGAAATAGTTAAAAGATGGCATGACAAAAGAATCGAAAAGTGTGAGTTTAAAGTTGGAGAATATGTTCTTTTGTACAACTCTCATTTTAGATTTTTTTTGCAGGGAAGCTCCTCTCGAAATGGGAAGGCCCCTATGTCATCGAGGAGGTTTACCGGTCTGGAGCCATCAAAATAAATAATTTCAAAGGCACTAACCCGAAGGTTGTCAATGGGCAACGGATAAAGCATTATATCTCAGGTACGCCTATCAGTGTTGAAAAAAATGTTATCCAAACTTTGACACCTGAAGAACACATAAAAGAGTCCTTCTGGAACACTCCAGAATCGTGAAAATGAGGAGGTACATGATACGGTAAGTAAACGGACTCTGGAAAATTTGCAAAAATATTTGTTATTAGTTTTGGAATATTTTAAAATTTTGGAAATAAAGAAACTCCCAGGAAGCGTACCCTGGTGGGCACAAGACACCAGGGCGCGCCAGGCTTTCTTGGCGTGCCCAGGTGGGTTGTGCCCACCTGGGACACCTCCCGTACTCCATTTTTCTACCATATACTTGTCCTGCAATATAAAAAAATTATATAAACTTTCCGAACCAGTTGATCACCGTATCGTAGAGAAATCCTCTGTTCTCTTTTTCCTTGTTGTTTTCCGTCAGATTCCATCTACCATGGCTTCTTCAAGCTCCTCCAAGGACAAGATCTCTCCTTCATCACCAGCATCATTTCCTTCACCACCAAAAGGAGAATTGAGTATCGGGTATGGGTACTTCCCTTGGCTTCTGCCAAGCTTGGGGGAGGTGCCCCAGTATCGTATCACCCCCACTATCCTTTTGCTTTTATTTATCTTAATTCAATATTTTGCTTTCAGAAGAAATGAAGTTTAGTTTGATCCTTTCTTATTTTGAGAGTTTTCTTAGTGATCTATCCTTGTAATCGTGTGCAAGTTATATAATGAGGTTAGTTTTAGTTTTTGATTTCTTTATTTTCATGTTGCAAATAAAGAAAAGAAATAAGAAAGAAAGAGAAAGAAAATAAATGAAGAAAGGAAATAACTAACGAAAAGATTATATACTAATCCTATGGTAGGTGATGGCACCACATAAGGAAAAGTATATGTAGAAAATTTTATTGGAGATTGAAAAACATAGCATTAGTCAATGATGCAACTCATGAAAGAATTAATAAGGGAAGAGAAGATCCACATATAGATATACTATCCTAGAAATGATTTGTGATTGTGAGCCCTCATCAAAATATTATATGCAAAAATTGTTGACGTTGGATAAGGAAGACAACTTAATGGTTTATGTTTGTTTACATTCACATAGAAGTCATATTGTCATATATCCTTTAGCATGTGATGCTTGCCCCCTATCTTTCCTAGACAAAAATTATGTACTAAGTAGAGATACTACTTGTGCATCCAAAAACAATTAAGCCCAAATCTTTTTCAAGTGCCCACCATACCTACCTATGAATTGAGCAAGATCCCTCAAGTAAGTTGTCATCGGTGCAAAAAGGCAATAAAAATTGCTTCTAAATATGTGAGGTCATTTAGTGTAAGAGAAAATTGAGCATTGTACGAACTTGGATGACAAAGAATAAAAGCGACAGACTGCATAATAAAGGTTGTCATCTTAAGGGGCAATACAACGTGACGTTCTCTTTCACTAAGGGATTGAGCATGCAAACAAATAAGCGCATGGCAACCTCTGCTTCCCTCTCCGAAGGGCCTATCTTTTACTTTTATGCAAAGAGTCAAAGTTTTTCTCTCTATTCCTTTTATTTTTCTCCTTTGGCAAGCATCATGTGGTAAGAAAAGATCTAGGCACATATGTCCAGTTGAATATAGATAGCATGAGTCATTATTGTTGACATCACCCTTGAGGTGAATATGTGGGGAGGCGAAACTATAAGCCCCTATCTTTCTATGTGTCCGATTGAAATGTTTTGTTCATGGGTACAAGGTGAGTGTGAGAAATCATAGAAGACTATATGATGGTTGAGTATGTGGACTTGCCTAAAGGCTCCGACACGAACTCTTCCTGAAAAGATGATGCATTGTAGTTGCAAAATTGACTGAGAACATAGTTTGTTGGTTTCTAATAGATTTTTTGCTTTATACTTCGATTATTGGATGAACTATTACTTATTCATGATAAGTATATGATAAAAGTTCTATGATAAAAATCCTATGTTTAATTTTGTTGTTGTTATAATAATAAACATGATGCTTCTATGTCCGTATTTTGTTTTTATCGACACCTCTCTCTCAAAGCATGTGTACATGTTTTTCGATTTCGGTTTTCGCCTAAGGACAAGCGAGGTCTAAGCTTGGGGGAGTTGATACGTCCATTTTGCATCATGTTTTCTTACTGATATTTATAATGTTTTTATCCATAATAATGATTTTTGGAGTAATTCTAATGCCTTTTCTTTCATAATTTGCAAAGAACACACCAAGAGGGAGAATTTCGGCAGCTGGAAATCTGGACCTGGAAAAGCTACGTCAGTCCACCTATTCTGCACAACTCCAAATGGGATGAAACTTTATGGAGATTTTTTATGGATTATTTAAGAAATATTGGGGTCAATAAACACCAGCGGGGGGGCACCAGGTGGGTACAACCCACCTGGGCGTGCCAGGCCCCCCTAGCACGCCCTGGTGGGTTGTGGCCTCCTCGGCCCACCTGCGGTGCCTATATTTTGGTATATAAGTGGTTTTGACCTAGAAAAAATAGGAGGAGGACTTTCGGGATGAAGCGTCGCCTCCTCGAGGTGGAACTTGGGCAGGAGCACTTTTGCCCTCCGGCGGAGCGATTCTGCCAGGGGAACTTCCCTCCCGGAGGGGGAAATCATCGTCATCATCATCACCAACAACTCTCCCATCTTAGGGAGGGCAATCTCCATCAACATCTTCACGAGCATCATCTCATCTCAAACCCTAGTTCATCTCTTGTATTCAATCTTGTTACCGGAACTATAGGTTGTTGCTAGGGTGTGGCTAGTAGTGTTGACTACATCTTGTAGTTGATTACTATATGGTTCATGTAACATCTCAAATTTTCAATTTGCATTGTTATACATAGGTCATCATATGCATATCATATTTTATTTGCATCTCGTTTACGATCCTAGAAATCCTAAGCAACTCAAGGACCCACGTAGAGAGTTGGGGATTTCACTATTTTCATATTTGAATTTTTCTCATATTTGAAAAAAGGATCACTTTGGTTTTAGTATTTTTCTCTCTGAAATATTTCCAATATAAAAATAAAAGAGAGGAGATAAAAGGGCTTCTCCAAAATAAAGGAAATATTGGAGGAAAATGTTAAAATTAAATAAATATTTTATTTGGATTTTTCTGCTATTTTATTTAAATTAGAAAAATATGCATTTTTCAAAATTGTAATTTTAGGCTAGAAAAATGTTCACTTTGTTCTAAATATTTTTATTTAGGCAGTGAAAATTGTTTTGGGCATTTTTAGAATTTTTTTATATTTATTTAGGATTTTCTTCGGTGGAATTATTATTATTAAAAAAACGTTTCGCCTGACTGGGCCAACGGCCCAGCTGAGCCAGGCCAAGCCCAACCAGCGCCGCCGCCTCTCGCAGTCGTGCGAGCGCTGGAGTCCGGGTCGGCCTCGGCGTCCGTGCCACTCGCACAAGCCACCCCGCCCCACATGGCCTTTATAAGCCGCACCACCGCCGCCTCTCTCCATCCCGTCCCGAGCCCCGAGCCACCGCTGCAGCCCTCGCCGTCGCCCGCTGCTGCGCCGCTGCACCGCCACTCGAGGCTGCTGCTGATGCCGCCTCGCTGCGCCGCCTCCTCGCGCAGCTGCCCGCTGACCACGCGCCACCCCGCCTCGCCGGAAGTCACCGCCGTTCGGATCCGCCGTCGCCGGTTTTTTCCGGTTCTCATCGGTTTATTTTGGTAAACCCTAGATCTAGTTTGGTTTTTTTAATAGATCAGTTTTCTTGGTTTTCCGCCGGTTAGATCGGTTTTTCTCGGTTTAGATCTATTTTGTGAACGTTCGTTCGTTTATACCTAATAATGAACGAATTCGTTCGTTTGTTTCTGTTAGCGGACTTTCGTCCGATAGATTTTTCTTTTTCTGTTTTATTTTCGCTAGGGACCTATCCACAAATACTTTTATCATAGATTAGCCCCTGATCTTCAAACCCTCGCAACTTTTCAACCGTTCGTCCAAATCCAGTGGAACCAACGCCAAAATCTTCGTATCAAATCCCTCTTTCCAGATAATCAACTTGAACATGATTTTGACAATTTAAAATTGGGTTTCTAGCAGATTTGACTTCGAAGTTCTTTCGATCGTAGTTTCAGTTCCGTAGCTCCAATTCGATTGATTCTTTTTGCAAATAGAAGCTCTTCAGTTGAACTTTCAGTTTGGGTCTTTTATTTGAGTTTTACCCTTGCATCTATGCTTGATTGCTTATCTATGCTATTGTTTGTTTGCGATATAATTTCCGGAGTGCGAAGCGTGCTACTACGAGTCACTAGGGTTTGCAGATCGTCAGAAAGGCAAGTAACACTTTGATCATACTTCTTCATTACCCAGTTTTTATGCATTAGTTCCAATGGTCAAGCATTGCATGAGTAGGATCTCTTAACATGTGGGTATTGGGAAGTAGATGATGAGGTGGAATCTATTGCCTTTTTTATCAAACCCTGGGAGTTACTTCTACGTTATGCTTATACTGTTATGCTATGCTCGTAGACATGGATTGGTTGAGTGTATCCATGACAGATGTGAGAGTTGTTAATTAACAGTTAACCTAAGGTGGCTACTTAAATACACATCTGGATGGATTGCTTGCGGGCACTTAGAGAATTCAGTGTTGTCCTAGGATACCGGAGTACCCGTGTGATCATCCTATGGTTCGCCACCCAGGCTCAAAGGGATCATAAGATTATTCATGCTAGAAACTTCCGTGTGCAGCCACAAGTCATTATGGGCTCTGGCATAGTTGAGTATTTTGTGTGACCTCTTTCAGTGGTAGGCTAGCAGATGTAGGGGAAAGTAGGTGTAACTGTCTACCCAGAGTAAAAAGTAAATGCTTCTGAAAGACTGTGTCTCGGTCATCCGTTTCACAAACACCATGTAGTGCGAGAAATCCAACGGAGGAGATCGAGTCTTGTGGGGAAAAGTGCAAACCTCTGCAGAGTGTACAAACTAATAATGGTTAGTCGTGTCCCCGGTTATGGACATCTTGAGTATCTGTGTCGGGGATATACCCCGCGGTATGACCCGGCCGAAAGTATGACCCGGCCGGGCTTGGCGTTTTCATTGGTAACCCGCCGGAGTGGCGACTCACGAACCTGGCGACTCACGGATAGCCCTAACGGCCGGTCAGATAGAAGACAAAGCCCAAAGCCCAGAAGGTCGGCTCATGTTATGATGGGCCGGCTTAAGAGGAAAGGGATGACGAATATTTCCTTTACGAGGAAGCAAGACCCGGACTTGTATTCAACTTGTAAGAGAAGATAGACTAGTCCTAGTCCTACTAGGACTCCACATGTAACCCTCCCCTCCAACTTATATAAGAAGGGGCAGGGCACCCCAAGAGGGACAAGCAAAAAACAATCTCTAGGGCTAGACACAAAGGGGGAGCCGGCTTATGCGGTGACTCTGTCATGAGCACAATGAGATCTAGCCACAAACATCACGTAGGGCTATTACCGGATGATGTTTCCCGGGGCCCGAAGCTGTCTAAATCCTTGTCTTGTGTTGCGTCTCTCGATTCCGCTCAACCCCTCTCAAGCTACTACAAAGATGCGTTGGCCTCACGACTAAGTCCTCACACTAGGACATCTGCCGTGACAATTCCACGGCAGTTGGCGCCCACCGTTGGGCTCGCACACGGTGGTGTTGAGTACTTGAAGGGATTTTTCCAAGGATCGGAAGGTTTGCAATTTTTCGATGAAGAAGACCCAGCTCGGAAGGATCTGTGTCAATTCCGTGTTCAACAGTCCGGAGTCATAACCTGAAGAGGGTTGAGAAAAGTTAGGGTTGCGATTTTTTATCCGTCGCCATTTGTGTGATTTGCTCGATTGTCTTCAAATTGCCAAGACCAACAGCTGTATAGCGGTTATACGTTTCAGGGAGACCTGTTATTCGATCTATTAATCGGATCAAGAAAAAAAGAATAAATTTATCAAGCATGTAGATAAAGGGTCAAAATTTCTCCAGCGTGGTTGGACTGCTTCGTCAAAACACCGGCGGAAAACTAGCAAGCCGAGGACGGTTTAGACTCGGCGAGTCAAAACATGCCAGATCGATCAACAGTGGTGAGTCAAACTTGGTCCTGGGTGACATATTTATATTGAGTAATCAAATTGAACGAAGCACCGTATCAACTCCAAATATAGCCGTACTCGGATTTGCCGGCTGCGCATCTCGAGCAACTACCCCGATCTCGCCTCTGCTATTCCATGGAGCCGCCTTCACCGGCGGGTTTAAGTTGCCGTTGTGACCTTGCTCGCTCTCCGTTGTGTTGAGCCAACTCCTCGAGCCACCACCGGTTTGCCGTCGTTTTCTCCCAGTGGCTCTGTCTCCGCATTGAGCCGCCCCGTGCGGACCCCGCGTTGAGCAGCCACAAATTCGTCTACGTTTTCATCTGTTGCAAGCCTCCGTTACATCTACCACGACCGCGGTCCTCTGCTACAAGTCGCCCCCGCCGCGGTGGTTAAGCTGCCTCTGCTTCCATGACCAACGCCGTCATGGATTCGCCTTAAAGCCGGCCTGGTCAACGCCAAGCTGCCACCGTGTGGGACCGTGTACATGCTCTTCAAAACTCAAGGCATCAATGTACGTATTTGCTGCTACTTCCTGACGCAAAGACAGAAGGGAAAATACTACTTCAAGTAGTAGTCCACAGGTTCAAAATTTGCTACTATTATCATACATAAAATACTTCAAAAGATATTGATTTACAGAAAGACTCAGACATGAGTAACAGCCGTCGTTGTCCGAGTCGCGACCCTCATTTGATTCGCCGGTTGCTACCAAGACATCTCCGGCACCATGGGCCTGACCCTCATCATGAGCCACCGCTGCTTCCATGACCCCATGCCTGCTGCTGACCTGCGAGCCGCCTGTCGCCTCGTATCAAGCTGCTTCAAGCCATCCTCGCCGAACGGCTGCACTCTGAGTCATTGTTAAAATCGGGCTTCCATCATTGCTACTCGGTGAACCAAGTGAAAACAATATTGGTCAAAGTACAAAGCTATTTCCCTTGGAGCATTCACATGGAAAGGAATTCCACGCATGCATAATTGCTTTGAAGACCATTCTGCCAACTAAACTGGTGCACGAGTCCCCAGCGGTCTGTGTTGGCTGTCATAAGGAGAACTGAAGAGGAGAAGCGCCAGCTAACACCTGCACAGAAACAACTCCAAAAGAATATATTGCACAAGGCTGACAGGGTTGTTCAAAAAAAGGCGTCTACAGCATGCCACTATATCTCTGGTTGTCTCAGCTAGAAGACTGTTGAGTCTGCACGTAAAAATCAGCACAACAGTGGGGCAGAGGCAAGTTGGATCAATTGTTTTTGCTACTGCTCATGTCAAGAGCTATATCAAGACATTTGCTATGTCTTTGATCATCAACATCCGTGTTCATGCGATAAAAATATCAGGTGCTATTTTTTCTGTCTATTTTTAAGTATATATTAATTCATCCGAGCAAAACTACTTTGCCCTGCTGTATTTTTTATGCAGGAGAATTACCCTTTACAAAGTGGTATTATACCGCAGAGGTGGAGGCACACCAACATCATTCGGCACAGGTGGTCGTCCTTACTCAACGGACTCTCGCACCGGCTTACAATGTCGTGGTCGTTTCTCGTGACCGCGCCGGCTTATAGCGCTGTGGCCGACTCTCTCGTCTGCATCGGCTTACAAATGCCGTGGCCGACTCTCCCGTATGTACCGATTTACAACGTCACGGCCGACTCATCTGTCGGCTCCCGCGGCCGACTCGGCCGTAATTGATTTCAGCTTCACCATGGTGATCATCAACTAAGCGGTGGGTATTTTTTGGCTTAACATATCAGGTGAAATCCATCCAGTATATTTTTATATTATATATTACTTTCTTTAAAAAACAATTACTCTGGTTTGCAAGTTCTCCAATGCAAGACAAGTTATATCACTGAGTTGTTGAATGACTCATACCAGTTTATATCATGGTCAAATATGGGGAATCTCAAGCCAACTCCTTGAGTCATCTTAAGACTCAGGGGCTACGATGACATTACTTAGCAAATATTGTGAGATTCAATACCAGGGGTCATTGGAGGGAAGATAACCCGGTTCCGGAGGACACCGCCATATTGATGCAAATTTAAAGGCCGTCAGAAAATTGTCGGTTCAAAATAAAGATTCCGGTTTAAAATCCGGTTCAAGAGACATCTCTTCCCCGCAAAGCTTTGAAGCTCTCAAATCCGGTTCAAGGTAAATTTGTTTCTTACAAAGCTTTTAAGGTCTCAAATCCGGTTCAAACATCCGGCTCAAGGACAATCTGTATCCCACAAGGTTTTGAAGCTTTCAAATCCGGTTTAAAGTTCCGGTTCAAAAAGAATTAATCTCTCGCAAGTTCGATTTCTCAGAAAACTAAAGGTTGCCACAGAGAACTGGTTGCCATGATGCACGGTTCAAACATGGGTGTCCTGCCTTACGGCTTATCTTATTATGGTCACTTGGGGGCTTCCTGCTCATCGAGCATAGCTGTTGGTACCCTCTTGATCAGCGTGATGCCAAAATTTATATGATCACTAGGGGGCTTCTTGTTCAAACATAGGTCGTATTCGAACCAAAGAGAACATAGCTGTCGGTACCCTCTTGATCAGCACACTGCCAAACTCACTAGGGGGCTTCTTGATCGTATTCGAATCATAGCTTAACCCCTTTTGGGTCCGACTTGGATCGTATTCGAATCAAGGTCGTTAAAAACCTCTCAAGGTCATTTGGGGGCTTCCTGTTCAAACATAGGTCGTATTCGAACAAAAGAGAACATAGCTGTCGGTACCGTCTTGATCGGCACACTGCCAAAGCCACTGGGAACAATCTTTGGCTTTGTCTTGAGACTTTTTTGTTCAGATCTAAGTATAAGTGTGGTTTAAATTTAACCCGGCTTAGCTTTGGACGATAAGTCGCCAGCATGTGACAATCATCATATATTTGGAAGTATTGGCTTCTAAGGATTGGGTTATCACCCTTACTGAACAGGTCATGTAAACCGGCAGTAC
The DNA here is from genome assembly GCF_056163025.1 of Triticum urartu. Lineage (NCBI taxonomy): Eukaryota > Viridiplantae > Streptophyta > Magnoliopsida > Poales > Poaceae > Triticum > Triticum urartu. The sequence goes on along the minus strand of NC_141874.1, from coordinate 172,235,624 downwards.
AAATTCAATATCATAGTGGTTACATGTGAGATATTATGACTCGCCCTACGGTAAACCGCCAAGGGATCTTGTGATCTACTTGTGTGCAGGATAAGACTACATTTGGGTGGTTACCCGCCCTGGCTTTTGACATTAAGTCGCCAGGGCATATGTTGTTTAAACTCTGTGCAGGATTTACAGTGCTATGACTTACATAAATGATTAAGTTCAAGACCATCATCAAAGATTGGAATTGGTGTCTCAAAAGGGTTATCAATTCTTGATTTTCTCAAAGGCTATAAGCCGCCGGGTTATAAAAATTTCGTCTTACAATGGAGGCATATTAATTCGCCATCGGCCAAGAGCCGCTGGGTATTTAAACTCCAGATTTACTTGTCAACAGATAAGGTATTCAAAGTGGCTTTGGCGCAATGATTATTTTATCAATGGATATGATTTATTCTACAATGGAAAGAATAGTCCCGAGTCGCTGCAGGCTTACAACCCGGCACTTGGGGGCTACATTATTCAGTTTGAGATTATATCAAATATGCAAGTCCCATGTCACTGCCAGCATGCACCATGGAACTTGGGGGCCAATGCAAAGTCATTTTTTGCTCAACTTATTGAAGACCCGACTCATCACATTCTAAATGAGCCGGCCCTTGGGGATACCAATTGCTCCTGTCAAAAATTCTAGGTACACAAGCATTAATCCATTATATTGAACGGTCCGCTATTCAGTTGGTAGAGTGCAAAGCTCTTAACCTTGTGGACGTGGGTTCAAACCCCATGGTGGAGATCATCTTATATGAAGTTATTAGCAATAAAAATAAAGTCCCAGCTTAGTATTATCTTACTAAGCCGGCCCTTGGGGGCTACACATTGATGTTCAGGTTTACATGGTTATATCTATAAAGTCCCTGCTCATTATTGCATAATGACCCGACCCTTGGGGGCTACACTGGTTGAAGTTTTCATGAGCATAACGCAATTACAAGTCCCAGGTTGCTGCAAGCATGACAACCCGGCACTTGGGGTCTACAGGTGATATACATATAAGGGAGAAAAAAATATTCAAATTCTCAGTTTGGAGTAGACCAGATTAACTCGGTGTCTACAACAATCATGACCCGACATCATTTATTTATAACCCGGCAATTTTGGCAATCATAAATCGACAAGATCTACATCTTTAAGCCGGCTGAATATCAGTTGAATATTTCAAGACCAATATTTTTGTCAAGTCAGAGCATTGAAGGCTGACTCAAATGGATTATTTCTTATAATATTTCTCTACAAGAGCCAATCTCAGCAAATTGGTTATGAAACTGGCCTATTGACCTGGATTTTTTAGAAGAAGTGCCTAGATTTTTGCATTGGCAAGGTTTGGACATATATGTTAAAAGAGATTTGCTATAAGATCTTGAGTATGCATCCAGGAGGAAATGACAAGGACTTAAACATGATCAGGTGCCGGTTCAGGAAAATATTTAACACGGAGCACAACCTATCAAGTTTGTTCTTGTGTTTATTTTACAAGATCAGTTTAACATGGATAAATCCAAATTAAACTAGGGGCTAATGTCAGTGATATACCCTGCGGTATGACCCGGCCGGAAGTATGACCCGGCCGGGTTTGGCGTTTTCATTGGTAACCCGCCGGAGTGGCGACTCTCGAACCTGGCGACTCACGAATAGCCCTAACGGCGGGTCAGATACAAGACAAGGCCCAAAGCCTAGAAGGCCGGCTCACATTATGATGGGCCGGCTTAAGAGGAAAGGGATGACGAATATTTCATTTACGAGGAAGCAAGACCTGGACTTGTATTCAACTTGTAAGAGAAGATAGACTAGTCCTAGTCCTACTAGGACTCCACATGTAACCCACCCCTCCAACTTATATAAGGAGGGGCAGGGCACCCCAAGAGGGACAAGCAGAAAACAATCTCTAGGGCTAGACACAAAGGGGGAGCCGGCTTATGCGGCGACTCTCTCACGAGCATAATGAGATCTAGCCACAAACAGCACGTAGGGCTATTACCGGATGATGTTTCCCGGGGCCCGAAGCTATCTAAATCCTTGTCTTGTGTTGCGTCTCTCGACTCCGCTCAACCCCTCTCAAGCTACTACAAAGATGCATTGGCCTCACGACTAAGTCCTCACACTAGGACATCTGCTGTGACAATTCCACGACAATCTGGTTCTTGGATTATCATGTTGATCTCATCACTCTAAATTAATTTGTTGGGTTATTAATACTGCTTAATTGGGATTGAGTTGGAGGAACCTTCTCAATGTTTATCAACTACCATGATAGGTAAACAAAATATATTCCTTTGTTGTAGGGAAAAATTGGGTTTTTGCAAAAACATTATAATTTAGATCCTCTACCAGCCAAATATGCATATAGTTATAGCTGTTACCTGTTCATTTGCTCTACGGTGTTATTTTGCTAGCATATTCCATGTGTTGACCCATTTTCGGGTTGCAACGTATTATGTTGCAGACTTTTCAGACAAAGAGTAAGGTGCGCTAGGTCGTTGTCGTGCACTCAGCTATGTCGTTGGAGTTGATGGACTCACTTTATCTTCCAAGCCTTCCGCTATTATCGTATTTAGATGGCCTTAAGCCATATTATTGTAATAAGTACTCTTTTATGAGTTATTAGATGTAATAAGTGTGTGATTGCAACTCTGTTATAAATACTTCGAAGTACTGTGTGTGTCAGCATTACCGATCCAGGGATGACACTTATGCACAGAGATTTGACCGTTTGAGGTCGGATCGCTACAAGATGGTATCAGAGCACACACTGATTGTAGGACACGACCACTAATATAAGCCATAGGTCACTCCTCATTTCTGACTCCTCTCCATTTTCCACTCTATAGATGGCGGACCCAAGGAACAAGTTTGCTCAATCGGATGAAGATACACCCTTTGGACGACACTTGAAGGAAGTCACTAGGTACCTAAACATTGGAATACCAAGCTTCATCGGGACCTACACCGCCACTTTACCAGAAGAGGAGCGCTGGATGATTCGAGTTCATATTCTAGGAAGGACGTTCACACCAGTTACTGAATCCATAGAGTTTTCCTTTGATGCACCAACCTAGAGTCTAGGAAAGAGCATGGCATCCCACATCGCCATGGGACACATCAGCGAAGTTTATCACAAGGATCTTAAGGACACCATCTACCAGATAAGTGGGGCCGAGATGAGCAATGGGAGATGATCAGCACCAGGAGGGACAGGTCCATTGCAGCTTTCATCCAGGAGTTAAACCAGCACATTCGTCGCTAGGAGAACCAAATGTGCGCAAGCATGATATATCTGAAGAAGTTGATGACTAGGAACATGGAGCTTGAAGAGGAACTCAAGTCTACATATGATGGATATGAGGAGGAAATCACAATACTAGTAGAAAAGAATGACGACTTGACAAGGAAGCTAGGAGTATTCATGGGAGACCCCGCGCCAGGAGGAGATGACGACCATCCCAAGGACTACATCATCATCGACGACACCGACTGCGACCCCGATAGTAGTGATGATGATTACAAAGACGAAGCTGGAGGGGATATCATGGAGTCTTCCACCGATCAAAATTTCTAGATGACCACCATTTCCCCCATGTATATAGTAGTAGTCTGAGTATTTTGTAATGATAGCTAGACCGATTGTATGCCCTTGTTTGAATTGAGTGGTGTGATATGAATGTGTTTGTCTCATGTGCATATGGGTAGTGCTTTCTCTTTAGACCTCATTATATTCTAATCTCTCCCCTCTAAACCCATCAGATGCCTCCGAGACGTGACCCCAGATTTGTCTTCCCACAGGAGCTCACACAGTTGATCCAACAGCAGAATGCCTTGATGCAACTGCTAGCACAGAACCAAGGCAACAACAATAACAACAACAACCCACCGCCACCACCCCCCCGTGGACAACTTAGCCCATTTTCCGAGGTTGAATCCGCCGGTGTTTTCCAGTAGCACCGAGCCGATTGTTGCTGATGACTGGTGTCGGTGTCAAAACCGGCGGATCTCGGGTAGGGGGTCCCGAACTATGCGTCTAGGCCGGATGGTAACAGGAGGCAAGGGACACGAAGTTTTACCCAGGTTTGGGCCCTCTTGATGGAGGTAAAACCCTACGTCCTGCTTGATTAATATTGAAGATATGGGTGTTACAAGAGTAGATCTACCACGAGATCAGAGAGGCTAAACCCTAGAAGCTAGCCTACGGTATGATTGTATGTTGTGATTGTTGTCCTACGGACTAAAACCCTTCGGTTTATATAGACACCGGAGAGGGTTAGGGTTACACAAGGTCGGTTACAAACGAGGAGATATCCATATACATATTGCCTAGCTTGCCTTCCACGCCAAGTAGAGTCCCATCCGGACACGAGACAAAGTCTTCAATCTTGTATCTTCATAGTCTATCAGTCCGGCCAATGGAGATAGTCCGGCTGTCCGGAGACCCCCTAATCCAGGACTCCCTCAGTAGCCCCCGAACCAGGCTTCAATGACGATGAGTCCGGCGTGCAGTTGTCTTCGGCATTGCAAGGCGGGTTCCTTCTCCAAATTCTGTGTACCTGTCGAAATAATGTCCGGTTCCTTGTGATGATTCGTACTTCTTGGCTTCTACGCCCAATAATGGGCTCTTTCCACGTGTCAAGCGAATGCGAAGAGCCAGGGTGTTTTCACATTTACCCCCCTAGCTATGTAAATGAGCCGCCTATTTAAAAAGAAGAGGATTCAGATCCAAATCACGTCCTCCTCCCTTGCCGAGTCTTCATCGGAGCGTGCCCGATAGAGATCCATTCCACCATGGCCGGTCAACGCAGCTCCTCCTCTCGCACCCCTAGTTCCAAGACTGGAGATTGGGAGAGATGTTCCATCCCGCACAGCAAATTGGTGATGTTTCAGTCCAAGGGATTTCTTCCCCCAGCGTACCTGGTCCCGGTTCGAGCCGGGCTTGCCACCTATAATGGCGGAGAGCAAGCGGAGAGCCGTCCCAATCCCTCCAAGGGAGAGCGGGTGTTCCTTGTCCCTTATCTGGTAAGAGGGCTCGGATTCCCAATCCATCCATTTCTCCGAGGGCTTCTGGAGTTCTATGGCCTCCAGCTGCACAACCTTACGCCTACCTCCCTGCTGCACATCGCGGGATTCGTAGCCCTTTGCGAGTTATTTTTGGGCTGTGAGGCTCATTTCGCTCTGTGGAAGAAGTTGTTCTGCCTTGTGCCCCGTTCTAAGAAGGGATCAATATATCAAGTGGTCGGAGCCGAAGTGTGGCGTATCTCTAGGACCGGATACCTATCCGGGACCCCGAAGAAGACGTCCGAAGACTGTCCTTCAAAATGGTTTTATATCGAAGATGTCCCCCTTCCAGACCCTATTCGGATCGGCCTTCCTGAGTTTGACAACGCCCCTTTGAAGAAGCGCCAGAGCTGGCGTCCATGGATCCCCCTAGAGGAAGACGACCGGGACATTCTTTATCTGATGAGCCGGATAAGCTCTTTAGCTCGATCCGGATTGACCATGATCGAGGTCATGGCTATATGCATTATGCGGGGGTGCAGCCGCTCCAGTACAGAGGCCACCCCATGTGGGACTTCAACGGGGAGGATGACGCCACCCGCCACGGCCGCAAAGGGCCGGGATCGGCTACTGATCTAATAAAGATCTTGTCCACTTTGTACAAGGGAGAAGAGGAGGAATTCCTCCGTATCAACCCGCAGGGAGGATTTTCCATGTACAATCCTCCGAGCTGGGTAAGCAGAGATTTTTCTCGCCCGTCCGTTTTGTATTCCCGTAGTTTAAGTATTCATGCTAGCGATTTTATCGCAGGAGCTGCGCCAGGCAGTAAAGGAGATAAACAGCCCTCCTCCACAGCCCGAGGACCCTGGACGGTCCCTTGACCCGGCCTCCCAGGAGGATCTGGATATATCCGTGGAGCTGATCAACGGGGTTTTTTTTACCAAGGGAGTAATGACAATACCTTGGTGGCCATTACGGCCGATTACCCTGGGCTAGTTCCAACCTCACAGGTGACTGAGACCGAAATCCCAGCACTTAAAAAGGGATCCGTCCTTGTGCTCTTTTTTTCATTGCCGTATAACAGCCGTGTCTTGCAGGGGAGGTCCTCGGGGCAGAAGGCCGAGCCTATGGCAACTAGCCAACAAGGAGCCGCTAGGCCAGGCAGGCTGAAAAGATCCGCAGTACGGATTGAGGCACCGGTGCAGCGGTATAGCGCGCCGTCTTTATTGCAAGACATTATTTACAGAGGCATATTAACGCCCATGCCTTATTTTCAGGAGAAAGAGCGCTCGCCAGACTATACCCGGAGAGGCTACCAACCGTGCCTCCACAAGCCAGGCTCCAAGGCCGGACTCAGGGGTGGGAACGAGTACAAGGCGTGCACCGGGTGCTCCTCCGACAGAGGATACAGATAGACTGTCCGCCACCCCATCCGAGGTGGAAAGTGCCATGAACCATAGGCGTCGACGGACTGTTCTTCGTGACGCTTGTTTCTCCCAAGGGGCTTTAGATGCCTTCAACTCGGGAGATGCGCACCTCCGTGTCGCTCAAAATGGTCTAGCCAGAGCCACGGAGCAGTATGTAAAAGACATACTGGTGAGAAAATTTGATGATTATATATATATCAGTAGTCCCTGAGACTTGAAACAGTTAGGATAACTGATTTAAGGATCATTTGTTATGTAGGTTCTTATAGAAAAGAATACTCAACTGTCCCAGGAGCTAGAAGAGTGCAAAGCCCAACTTCAGGCCGCACTGTCCACCGCAGGGGAGCCCAAGGAGACCCCCACTGGTAACATATTCGTCAAATGATAAGTATCATATTAGAGTGCGGCTTTATATGCAAATCTGACGATAAGTATCATATTATATGTGAATCCAGATAAGCAGCAGCTCATACGCCAGCTGAAGGCTGGTGAGAGCATGCTAACGAGGGTGAGGTAGGAGAAGAATGATCTCCAAGATGCCAACACCAAGCTGCGCGTGGAACTGAAAGATGTTCGTGCCCAACTGTCGGATTCTATTAAGGAGAATCGGCGGCTTCGACGCGGCATATTTAGTAAGTTCTTGAACGAACTTTGAAAAAGAGTTCGGCGAGGAAGATGGCTGACAGGGTTATGTCTGTAGGTATGCTAACAGGACGTCCTGCCGAGGAGATGCCTAGTTCAACGGGTGATCTTCTTCCCGAGCTTGCACAGTTGCATGAACGAGTTCGGCAGGTGATGCAAGGCGTTGCCCAGGCCTTGTGGCCGCCCGTCTCCATACCCAAAGGCCTCAGAGAGCTTGCAGAAAAGCTGAAGGGAGCACGGCGGCGTTTCCGATTATGGAAGATATCGGCCTGCCGTCAGGGCGCCAGGGAGGCTTGGGCAATGGTGAAGACACGGTACACGAAGGCTGACCCGAACCACATGGCCAAAGTCAGACCTATGGGGCCTGACGGCAAGGAGATCCCTGTGAATTTAGTGTACGGCCAAGTAGAGTTGGCCGCAAAGTATTCCCAACAGGACTGTAGACTAGACAGCCTATTGGAAGGCATTGAAGAGGAATTCAACCAGTCAAATTGACTATGTAATTGTAGCCGGATTGTAGATCGTTTGTTGTGGCGGACCTTTTCGCTTCAACCTCGGGACCCGACAGTCCGGAGTGTATCCGAATACCCTCTCGGTTATATAAGAACCAGGGCATGCGTGGAAACCAGGCGTAGGGGTCATTAGTGCTTTATCAGACAAGTGCCCAACTAGTTATGTTATATTACATGGGTAGTAATAAACATCTTCCAGAGAGAATAGTTCCGTTAAGGGTTCCTTTCCCTGGGTAGGCATGCCCTAAAGTGCATGTCCGGACTGCGACAAGAAGCGCAGTAAAAGCGTCTGGGGGCAGATATGGTTAATAAATAAAAAGTCATCTTTTGTTCACCGACCAAATATTCTCTTAAGAACACTAGCTTTCGGCTTCACCCAGTCTGAGGTACACGTCCGGCTGACCCGGCGGTAACAATCGCAGAGGTGCTCCCCTTATGCCCTAGCCGAATTAACGGGAACGTAGGGCATAAATACAAGAGCCAGGCAACCCAACTTGGCCAAAACTTAAGTCATATCGATGCATATAATGGTGAAAAAAGGTACATGCGGAAGTATAACGCATGTGTTGGGTGTGATGCCCAGGTAAATAATTTAAGCTTCTGTGAAAGAAGCCCCCAGGTGTAGATAGTGCGGCTAGCACCACTGTAATGTACAAGTGAGGCACAAGGTGACCCGTGAAGGTCTAGAGGAATGAAAGAAAGAAAGGGAAACAAGACGGACGACGCATATGCAGAAAATGGACAAAGGGAGGGGACTAACATAAAGTCCAGTGCTAGGCGTAGAATCTTCGGAGCCTGGCTGCGTTCCATGGGTTCGGCTCGAGTCGACTAGTCGATGCATCCCGCAGTCGGTATGCTCCGCCGGTCAGAACTTGGTCGATGATGAAGGGACCTTCCCAGTTGGGCTCTAGCTTGTTCTTTTTCTTATCCGGCAGCCGGAGAACTAGTTCGCCAACGTTATAAGTTTTAGCTCGTACTTCTCTGCTTTGGTATCTGCGAGCCTGTTGCTGGTAAAATGCGGAACGGGCTTTGGCTACGTCGCGCTCTTCCTCCAAGGTGTCCAGACTGTCCTGCCGATCGAGCTCGGCTTCTCTTTCTTCGTACATGCGCACTCGAGGTGAGTCATGAATTATGTCGCAGGGCAGGACTGCCTCTGCGCCGTACACCATAAAAAATGGTGTGTATCCGATACTATGATTCGGCGTGGTCCGCAGCCCCCAGAGTACGGAGTCGAGGTCCTCTACCCAGTGCGTGTCAGACTCTATTAAGGAGCACACTAGTCTGGGTTTAATGCCGCTCATTATAAGACCTTTTTCTCGTTCGACTTGACCATTGGTTTGTGGGTGGTAGACTGAAGCATAATCGAGCTTGATGCCCATTTTGCTGCACCAGAGTTTTACCTCGTCGGCCGTGAAGTTCGTGTCGTTATCAGTGATGATGCTGTGGGGGACACCGTAGCGATGTACAACCCCGGATATGAAGTCTATCACCGGTCCGGATTCGGCTGTTTTAATGGGTTTGGCCTCTATCCATTTGGTGAATTTATCCACCATGACCAATAAGTATTTTTTCTTGTGGGTTCCACCTTTAAGGGGTCCAACCATGTCAAGCCCCAGACCGCAAAGGGCCATGTAATGGGGATTGTTCGGAGGGCGGTGGGTGGCATATGGCTTTGATTTGCAAAGAGCTGGCAGCCGGCGCAACGCTGGACTAAGTCATGTGCGTCTGTCCGGGCCGTTGGCCAATAGAATCCTGTACGGAAGGCCTTGCTCACAAGAGCCCGGGCTGCAGCGTGGTGACCGCCAAGTCCGGCATGAATTTCTGCCAAAAGGTTCTGTCCCTCCTCTTCGGAGATGCACCGTTGAAGGACTCCGGTAGCGCTTTTTTTGTATAATTCTCCCTCGTGGACCCTGTAGGCCTTTGATCGCCGCACTATGCAGCGTGCCTCATTTTGGTCCTCCGAGAGTTCCTATCTAGTTAAGTAGGCCAGGAATGGTTCTGTCCACGGGGCAATGATGGCCATTATTTCGTGGGCTAATTGTGTTATTTCGGTGGCGAAGCCTCCGATTGTGTCAGGGAGTTCAGTATCGGGTATTTTGGCCGGGTCCGGACAGTTGTTACCGGTGTCCCCTTCCCATGCTACGGATGGCTTGAAAATCCTTTCCAGAAAAATGTTGGGAGGGACTGCGTCACGTTTGGCGCCAATGTGGGCGAGGATATCCGCCGCCTGATTGTTTTCCCGAGCCACATGGTGAAATTCGAGCCCTTCGAACCGAACTGACATTTTTAGGACGACATTGCGATAAGCGGCCATTTTTTGATCCTTGGCATCAAAGTCTCCATTTATTTGGGATATCGCGAGGTTTGAATCCCCGCGCACCTCTAGGCGTTGAATGCCCATGGATACTACCATCCGGAGACCATGGTCCGGCTTCCAATAGCTTGGCTAGTTCCTCTCCCATGGCTTGTCTTTTAGGCTCGGAGAAACATCGAAGAGCTTGCTTGACTAGCTAGAATCCTTTTAGGATATTTAGGCTGTGTTCAGCCATCCTGCGTGGGATTCCTGGAATGTCTGAAGGGTGCCAAGCAAAAATATCCTAGTTCTCGCATAGGAACTCTCGCAGTGTGGCATCAACATCAGGGTTTAATTGTGCCCCGATGGAAGCTGTTTTTGTAGGGTCCGTTGGATGGACTTGGAATTTGACTATTTCGTCCGCCGGCTTAAAGGAGGTGGACTTGGATCTTTTATCGAGTATCACGTCGTCCCTGTTCACCGTGGAGCGCAGCGCGGTTAGTTCTTCGGCAGCTAGGGCTTCGGATAGTGCCTCAAGGGCCAGTGCAGCTGTCTTGTTTTCGGCGTGGAGTGCTATGTACGGATCACTAACAAGAGTGATGATTCCGTTGGGCCCGGGCATTTTGAGCTTCATGTACCCGTAATGGGGTATGGCTTGGAAGATTGTAAACGCCTCCCGCCCTAATAGAGCGTGGTATCCGCTGCTGAACGGGGCCACTTGGAATGTAATTTCTTCGGACCTGTAATTATCCGGCGTGCCGAATACCACATCTAGTGTGATTTTTCCGGCGCAGCGTGCTTCCCGACTGGGGATGATTCCTCTAAAGGTTGTGCTTCTTTGCTTAATGCGGCTTCCTCGTAGATGAGGTTTAATCCGCTGCCGCCGTCCATGAGTACTGAGGGAGTCCTGGATTAGGGGGTGTTTGGATAGCCGGACTATACCTTCAGCCGGACTCCTGGACTATGAAGATACGAGATTGAAGACTTCGTCCCGTGTCCGGAAGGGACTTTCCTTGGCGTGGAAGGCAAGCTTGGCGATACGGATATGTAGATCTCCTACCATTGTAACCGACTTTGTAACCCTAACCCTCTCTGGTGTCTATATAAACCGGAGGGTTTTAGTCCGTAGGACAACATACACAACAACAATCATACCATAGGCTAGCTTCTAGGGTTTAGCCTCTCCGATCTCGTGGTAGATCTACTCTTGTACTACCCATATCATCAATATTAATCAAGCAGGACGTAGGGTTTTACCTCCATCGAGAGGGCCCGAATGTGGGTAAAACTTCGTGTCCCTTGCCTCCTATTACCATCCGGCCTAAACGCACAGTTCGGGACCCCCTACCCGAGATCCGCCGGTTTTGACACCGACATTGGTGCTTTCATTGAGAGTTCCTCTGTGTCGTCGCCATCAGGAAGGATGCCTCGCCCCGTCTTTAAAGACGGCACCGTTGCTAAGGGAGCTTTGGCTGTCGGCCAAACCCTCCGGCTAGGTGGTTTTCTTATGACCGCCTGTTCGGCTTCTGTGCCGACGATGACCTCTCGAGCCATCGAAAACAATCTTCATGCCAGCTCGGAACTCGCCAAGCAGTTAGATCCAATGGAGCTCTCCTCCATAAACGAGCCCTTGGATCGCTTCGCTGCCCTGGGAGTCGCTACGGATTACGACCAGATTGGGCCTAAACCCGATTTGAGAGAGATTAACTCTCCCCAAGTCACCCATCACGTTGCCGTGGTAGAGGGACAGTGTGGCGACCCTTCATCTATCTTAAGGACTCGCTACGTGCCGAGCCGGATACCCGCGGAGGGGAGGATATCAAACAAGACCTGAATTTAGAGTCAGGCGACGGGCTGGATTCATTGGACAACATCCAGGAATCCAAATTTTCGAGTTCGGAAATTCCTCGGCCTCTGAGCCTTAGATGGGGTGAGGCTTCGGATTTAATTCCACCCACCCACCCCAACATAAGCGATCTATCCAAAATCAGGCAAGAACCCGATGAAATAGTACATCATTACTGGGCCAGATTCCTCCTGGTTAAGAACAGGCTAAGGGACTGCCGCGAGGAAGACGCAATCTCAATCTTCTGCAATAATTGCATGGACAAGGGAATACTCAATGCCATAAGTCGCCGTGATATTACACGCTTCGCCGACTTGGCATCCATTGTACGAAAGTACTGTGCGATGGAAAACGCCTGGAAAACCAAAATAAAATTTTGGGACAATCCGGCCCTGAATACAAACCTAGTCCGAAATAAAAGGGTGCATCATCACCAGTCACCCGGGTCAAGCACTAAAAAGCAAAAACCCTCTACAGGGCATGGAACTGTACTGGAAGGATGGCTTAATGGACCCTGTAAAATTCACAGTACAGAGGATGCCACACCAACTCACAGCCTCAGAGCATGTTGGATACTCCGGCAGGTGGCCAAAATTGGCGAAAATCTCCTAATTTCGGAGGCCACAGAAAGCCACCCCAGAGACACCAATACGGTATTAACAGTCTTCAAGACTTCCGCATCAAATAATATGCGAAAAAGGACACTCCGCAGCCTTGCCGAAGTCTACCAAGTAGCAACAATAAACCCATGGAGTGACACGGCTATTACCTTTAACACCAGTGATGAACCTAAATTCCGAACAGCCCGAGCACCAGCCGCATTAGTCCTCAGTCCAATAGTGGACGGCTTTCGTCTTACCAAGGTACTCATGGACGGCGGCAGCGGATTGAACCTCATTTATGAGGAGACCCTTCAAAAAATGGAAATAGACTGGAACCGCATTGAGCGAAGTAGCACAACCTTTAGAGGAATAATCCCCAGTCGGGAAGTTTGCTGTACAGGAAAATCACACTAGATGTGGTGTTCGGCACGCCGGATAATTACAGGTCCGAAGAGGTCACGTTCCAGGTGGCTCCGTTCAGCAGCAGTTATCACGCTCTGCTAGGGCGGGAAGCGTTTACAATCTTCCAAGCAATACCCCATTACGGGTACATGAAGCTCAAGATGCTCGGGCCTAACGGGATCATCACTCTCGCTAGTGATCCGGACATAGCACTCCGCGCCGAAAACAAGACAGCCGCACTGGCCCTCGAGGCGCTATCCGAAGCCCTAGCGGCTGAGGAGCTGACTATGCTGCGCTCTGCGGTGAATAGGGACGATGTGGTACTCAACAAAAGATCCAAGTCCACCTCCTTTAAACCGGCGGACGAAATAGTCAAATTCCAAGTCCATCCAACAGACCCCAATAAAACAGCTTCCATCGGGGCACAGTTAAACCCTGATGTCGACGCCGCACTGCGAGAGTTCCTATGAGAGAACTGGGACATTTTCGCCTGGCACCCTTCAGACATGCCAGGAATCCCACGCAGGCTGGCCGAGCACAGCTTAAATATCCAAACAGGATTCAAACCTGTCAAACAGGCTCTTCGGCATTTTTCCGAACCTAAGAGACAGGCCATGGGAGAGGAGCTAGCAAAGCTATTGGAGGCTGGATTCATCAGAGATATAAAACATCCGGACTGGCTAGCAAACCAGGTGATGGTACCAAATAAGGACAAATCCTGGCGCCTACGTGTTGATTTTAAAGACCTTAACAAGGCTTGCCCAAAGGATCCCTTCCCCCTCCCCCGCATCGATCAAATTATCGACGCTACCGCAGGGCATGATTCGTTGTGTTTCCTCGACGCATATTCCGGCTACCATCAAATCAAGATGGCAGAACCAGACCAAGCCGCAATGGCATTTATCACACCATACGGCCCATTCTGCTTCAACATGATGCCCTTCGGGCTCAAAAACGCCGGCGCAACATATCAGCGCATGATTCAGACATGTCTGGCAAGCCAGATCGGCAAGACAGTGGAGGCATATGTAGATGATGTAGTCGTCAAAACAAGACATGTTGAATCTCTAGTAGACGACTTGAGGCTCACATTTGATAACCTCCGAACATACGACATCAAGCTCAACCCGGAAAAATGTGTTTTCGGCGTTCTAGCCAGAAAGCTCTTGGGCTTCATTGTATCCGGTAGAGGAATTGAAGCAAATCCAGCCAAGATCCGAGCTCTGTCGCAACTGGATATCCCAAAGTACCTCAAACAAATACAAAAATTAACCGGATGCGTGGCGGCTCTAAGCCGCTTTATCTCCCGCTTGGGAGAAAAGGCCCTACCCCTTTACCGCCTCCTTCGGCGCACCGAACACTTCAAATGGACGGATGCAGCCACGGCCGGACTCGACGAAATAAAAGCCATACTGGCAACAAACCCAGTCCTGGTCGCGCCAAACATTGGCGAACCAATGCTATTATACATTGCAGCAACACATCAGGTTATAAGCGCAGTGCTCGTCGTCGAACGAGAAGCGGACGGACACAAATTCCCCCTTCAAAAGCCGGTCTATTATGTGTCCATTGTCCTCACTCCCTGCAAATCATGGTACCCGCATTATCAAAAGATTGTGTACGCGGTATTCATGGCATCTCGGAAGCTACGACACTACTTTCAAGAGTGTTCAATAACAGTAGCCTCGGAAGTACCACTTAACGATATTATAAACAACCATGACGCAACGGGCCGCATTGCAAAATGGGCCATTGAGCTCCTCCCGTTTGACATAACTTATAAGCCACGGCGAGCCATCAAGTCGCAAGTCTTGGCCGACTTCGTCGCAGAATGGACGGAGGCCGAACTCCCTAAAGAGTACGGCACATATTCAAATTGGATCATGCATTTCGACGGCTCCAAGATGTTGGCCAAACTGGGGGCCGGCGTCGTTTTGACGTCACCCACAGGAGACACAGTTCAATACGTACTACAGATTATGTACACAGACTCCAACAATGCAGCCGAATATGAGGCCCTTTTACATGGTCTCCGGATGGCAGTATCCATGGGCATCCAACGCCTAGAGGTGCGTGGGGACTCGAACCTCGCAATATCCCAAATAAATGGAGACTTCAATGCCAAGGATCCAAAAATGGCAGCTTACGGCAATGCCGTCCTGAAAATGTCAGCTCGGTTCGAGGGGCTTGAATTTCACCATATAGCCCGGGAAAATAATCAGGCGGCAGATGTCCTGGCAAGCATCGGCGCAAAACGCGATGTAGTCCCCCCCCCAACATCTTCTTGGAAAGGTTGTTCAAGCCATCCGTAGTATGGGAAGGGGAGCCGAACAATAATAGCCCGGACCCAACCGCACTGCCCGACACCGAACATTCTGACACAATCGGAGGCTCTGCCAATGAAATAACACCTCCAGCCCACGTAATAATGGCCGTCATCGCCCTGTGGACAGAACCATTCCTCGCCTACCTTACTAGGCAGGAACTCCCCGAGGACCAAAATGAGGCACGCTGCATAGTGCGGCGATCCAAAGCCAACAGAGTCCACGAGGGAGAGCTTTATAAGAAAAGCACTACCGGAGTCCTTCAAAGGTGCATCTCCGAAGAGGAGGGGAGGAACCTCCTGGCTGAAATTCATGCCGGACTCGGCGGTCATCACGCTGCAGCCCGGTCCCTTGTAAGCAAGGCCTTCCGTACAAGCTTTTATTGGCCGACGGCCTGGGCAGATGCTCAGGACTAAGTCCAACGATGCACCGGTTGCCAGCTCTTTGCAAACCAAAGCCATATGCCACCCACCGCCCTACAAACTGTCCCCATTACTTGGCCCTTCGCGGTCTGGGGGCTTGACATGGTTGGACCCCTTAAAGGCGGAACCCACAAGAAAAAATACTTACTGGTCATGGTGGATAAGTTCGCCAAATGGATAGAAGCCAAGCCTGTTAAGACGGCCGAATCCGGACCGGTGATAGACTTTATATCCGGGGTTGTACACCATTACGGCGTCCCCCACAGCATCATCACTGATAACGGCACGAACTTCATGGCCGATGAGGTAAAACTCTGGTGCAAAAACATGGGCATCAAGCTCGATTATGCTTTCGTCTATCACCCACAAACTAACGGCCAGGTCGAACGTGCAAATGGTCTTATCATGAGCGGCATCAAACCCAGATTAGTGCGGTCCCTCAAGGAATCTAACACGCACTGGGTAGAGGAGCTCGACTCCGTACTCTGGGGGCTGTGGACCATGCCGAATCGCACCACCGGATACACACCATTCTTTATGGTGTACGGCGCAGAGGCAGTTTTGCCTTGCGACATAATTCATGACTCACCTCGAGTGCGCATGTAAGAAGAAAGAGAAGCCGAGCTCGATCGGCAGGACAGCTTGGACGCATTGGAGGAGGAGCGTGACGTGGCAAAAGCCCGTTCCGCATTCTATCAACAGCAGGCTCGAAGATACCAAAGCAGAGAAGTACGGGCCAAAAATTACAACGTTGGCAAATTAGTTCTACGACTACCGGACAATAAAAAGGACAAACTCAAGCCCAAGTGGGAAGGTCCCTTCATAATTGACCAAGTCCTGACTGGTGGAGCGTACCGCCTGCGGGATGCATCGGATAACCGACTCGAGCCAAACCCATGGAACGCAGCCCGTCTCCGGAGATTCTACGCCTAGTGCCGGACTCTGTGTTCGTCTCCTTCCTCTGTCCATTTTTTATATATTTTCTGTCTTACATTTCTCTTCTGCTCTCTCTCTTATAGCCTTTAAAGGCTCTTAAAGTGATGCACTATGCGCGCTCATTAAACCTGGGGGCTTCTTTAAACAGAAGCTTATTCATACGGGCTTCATGCCCAACACATGTGTCACACTTCCGCATGTACCTTTTATTCACCATTATATGCATCGATATGACTTAAGTTTTGGCCAAGCTGGGTTGCCTGGCTCCTGTGCTTACCCCTACGTTCCCGATTGTTCGGCTAGGTGGTAAAGGGAGAACCTCTGCGATTGTTACTGCCGGGTCAGCCGGACGTGTACCTCAGACTGGGTGAAGCCGAAAGCTAGCGTTCTTAAGGGAATATTCAGTCGGTGGACTAAAGATGATCTTTTTTTATTTTTATCTATACGCCCCCAGATGTTTTTCCTGCATTTCTTTTCGCAGCATGGACATGCACCTTAGGGCATGCCTCCCAGGGAAAGGAACCCCTAACGGAACTATTCTCCCTGGAAGATGTTTCTTACTAACCATGTAATATAACATAACTAGTCGGGCACTTGTCTGTTCAAGCCCTAATGACCCCTACGCCTGGTCTCCATGCATTCCCCGATTCCTATATAACCGCATGGGAATTCGGACACACTCCGGACCGTCAGGTCCCGAGGCTGAAGCGAAAAGGTCGGCCATGACAAATGATCTAAAATCTGGCTAGAAGGCATTATAAATGTCAATTAAATTACATAGTCATTTTTAATGATTGTATTCCTCTTCAATACCATCTAACAGGCTGTCTAATTTACAGTCCTGCTGGGAATACTTTGCGGCCAACTCTACTTGGCCGTGTACTAAGCTTACAGGGATCTCCTTCCCATCGGGCCCTACAGGCCCGACCTCGGCCATGTGGTTGGGGTCAGCCTTTGTGTACCGCGTCTTCACCATGGCCCAGGCCTCCCTAGCGCCTTGACGACAGGCTGATATCTTCCACAAGCGGAAGCGCCACCGTGCTCCCTTTAGCTTCTTCGCAAGCTCTCCAAGACCTTCGGGCATGGAGACGGATGGCCACAGGGCCTGGGCAACGCCTTGCATCGCCTGCCGAACTCGATCGAGCAGTTGCGAGAGCTCGGGAAGAAGGTCACCCATAGAACCGGGCATCTCCTCTGCAGGACGACCTGTTAGCACACCTACAGACATTGCTCTTTTAGTCGACTTCACCGCCGAACTTTCTTTCAAAGGTTCGTTCAAGCACTTACTAAATATGCCGCGCCGAAGCCGCTGATTCTCCTTCATGGAGTCTGACAGCTGAGCACGAACATCTTTCAGCTCGACGCCCAGCTTGGTGTTGGCATCTTGGAGATCGTTCTTCTCCCACCTCACCTTTGTCAGCACCTTCTCAGCAGCCTTTAGCTGGCGTAGGAGGTGTTGCCTTTCCGGATTCAATCCGGCGCCATCTGCAATTTCATTTGTCAGATTCGCACCCATGCCGTGCTTCACAAAATACTTATCTTTCGAAGTGTATATTACCAGAGGGGGTCTCCTTGGGCTCCCCTGCCGCGGCTAGTGCGGCCTCAAGTTGGGCTTTGCACTCTTCCAGCTCCTTGGACAGTAGGGAATTCTTTTCTGTAAGAGCCTGCATAACAAATGATCCTTAAATCGGTTATTCTAACTGTTTCAAGTCTCGGGGGCTACTGGTATATATATAATTACCAGAATTTTCTTACCCGTATGTCTTTTACATATTGCTTCATGGCTCTGGCTAGACAATTTTGAGCGGCACGGAGGTACGCATCTCCCGAGTTGAAGGCATCTAACACCCCTTGGGAGAAACAAGCGTCGCGAAGAATTGTCCGGCGACGCCTGTGGTTCATGGCACTCTCCACCTCAGAGTTGGTGGCAGACAACCCGTCCACATCCTCCGTCGGAGGAGCGTCTGGCACGCGCCTTGCATTCGCCTCCGCCTCCGGACCAGGCTTTGGAGCCTGGCTGGTGGAGGCGCGATTGGCAGCCTCTCCAGATATAGTCCGGCGAGGTCTCTTTGTCCCGAAGAGAGCACGAGTGTCAATGTGCCTCGAAGGTATAACACCTGGGATAAGAGGGGGCGCCATACCTTTGCGCTGACGCCTCGGTCCGTACTGCACTTCTTTTCTGCCTGCGGGGCTCTACGGCCCCTCGTTGGCTTGTCACCGCAGGTTCGGCCTTCCGCCTTAAAAACCTCCCCTGCAAAGTTCGGTTGTAATCAGGAAACTAAAAACACGAGTGGGCGGACACCTATTCAGGGTACTGGGACTTCGATCTAAGTTACCTGGGGGGTCAGGATTAGCCCTGGGTAATCGGTCGTAATGGCCACCAAGGCGTTGTCCTTAATCGATGGAACACTCCATCAATCAGCTCCACAGATATGTCTGGATCCTCTTGAGAGGCCGGGTCGAGGGACCGTCCTGGGTCCTCGGGTTGTGGAGGAGGGCTGCTTATTTCCTTAACAGCCCGGTGCAGTTCCTGCGTTGAAGTCGTCATATTGAATATTTAACAATGGGAATACAAAATGGATGGACAAGTACGGCCGCTTACCCAGCTTGGGGGATTGTGCATAGAGAATCCACCCTGAGGGTTGACACGGAGAAATTCCTCCTCTTCTCCCTTATACAAAGTGGACAAGATCTTTAGTAGAGCGTCAGCTGAATCCGGCCCCTTATGGGCGTAGCGGGTGGCGTCGTCCTCCCCGTTGAAGTCCCACATAGGGTGGCTTCTATACTGAAGCGGCTGCACCCCCCGCATAATGCATTCAGCCAAAACCCCGATCATGGTTAGTCCGGAATGGGCTAAAAATCTTATTCGTCCCATCAAGTAAATGATGTCCCTGTCACTTTCCCTTTGAGGGCTCTGTGGGCGCCAGCTTAGGCGCTTCTTTAAGGGAGCACTGTTGAATTCAGGGAGGCCGATCCGGACAGGATCCGGTAGCGGGACGTCTTCTATATAAAACCATTCCGAGGGCCAGTCTTCGGACGCCTTCTTTGGGGTTCCGGACAGATATCCGGTCCCGGCGATGCGCCACACTTCGGCTCTGCCCACTTGATACATTGACCCCTTCTTGGAACGGGGCACGAGGCAGAATAGCTCTTTCCACAGCCCGAAATGAGCCTCAACACCCAAGAACAGCTCGCAGAGGGCTACAAAGCCCGCGATATGCAATACGGAGGCAGGCGTGAGATTATGTAGCTGGAGGCCGTAGAACTCCAGCAGCCCCCGGAGAAATGGATGGATTGGAAATCCGAGCCCCCTTATTAAATAAGGGACGAGGCACACCCGCTCTCCTTTGGAGGGATTAGGGGCACTCTCTGCTTGCTCTCCGCCGTTATAGACGGCAAGACCGGCTCGAACCGAGACCATATAGGCGGGGGGAGAAATCCCTTGGTCTGGAGCGTCATTAGCTCGCTATGCGGGATGGAGCATCTCTCCCAATATCCAGGCTTAGGGCTGGAAGGGCGAGGGGAGGAGTTGCGACGGCTGGCCATGGTGGAATGGACCTTTGTCGGATGCGCTCTGATGAACACTCGCGAAGGGGAGAAGGTGTGGTTTGGATCTAAATCCTCGTCCCCTTAAATAGGGCAGCTCATTTACACAGCTAGGGGTGTGGATGTAAAAACACTCAGACTTTTCATATTCGTTTGACACGTGGGAAGCGACCATTATTGGGCGTAGAAGCCAAGGAGCGCAACATCTACAAGAAACCGGACTTTATTCAACAGGTACACAGAATTTGGGGGAGAACCCGCCTCGCAATGCCGAAGACAATCTGCGCGCCGAACTCATCGTCATTAAAGCCTGGTTCGGGGGCTACTGAGGGAGTCCTGGATTAGGGGGTGTTCGGATAGCCGGACTATACCTTCAGCTGGACTCCTGGACTATGAAGATACAAGATTGAAGACTTTGTCCCGTGTCCAGAAGGGACTTTCCTTGGCGTGGAAGGCAAGCTTGGCGATACGGATATGTAGATCTCCTACCATTGTAACCGACTTTGTAACCCTAACCCTCTCCGGTGTCTATATAAACCGGAGGGTTTTAGTCCGTAGGACAACATACACAACAACAATCATACCATAGGCTAGCTTCTAGGGTTTAGCCTCTCCGATCTCATGGTAGATCTACTCTTGTACTACCCATATCATCAATATTAATCAAGTAGGACGTAGGGTTTTACCTCCATCGAGAGGGCCCGAATGTGGGTAAAACTTCGTGTCCCTTGCCTCCTGTTACCATCCGTCCTAGACGCACAGTTCGGGACTGCCTACCCAAGATCCGCCGGTTTTGACACCGACAAGTACCTTGGTGAGTCGAAAGTTGTCCATGATTGGACTGAGGACCAGTGTGGCTGGTACTCGGGCTGTTCGGAATTTAGGTTCGTCACTGGCATTGAAGGTAATAGCCGTGTCGCTCCAAGGATTTTTTTCTGCTATGTGGCAGATTTCGGACGTGCTGCGGAGTGTTCGCTTCCATCTTTTATTTGACGCGAAGGTCTCGAAGACCGTCAAGACCGTACTGTTGTCCTCGGGGTGGTGCTCTGTGGTTTTTGGGAGGAGTAGATCCTCACCACTTTTGGCCACCTGCCGGAGTATCCAGCATGCTCTAAGGCTGTGCGTTGGTATCGCATCCGCTGTACTATGAATTTTGCAGGGTCCGTTGAGCCATCCCTCCAGTACGGT
Organism: Triticum urartu; assembly: GCF_056163025.1. Taxonomy (NCBI): domain Eukaryota; kingdom Viridiplantae; phylum Streptophyta; class Magnoliopsida; order Poales; family Poaceae; genus Triticum; species Triticum urartu. The sequence continues at coordinate 172,214,456 of NC_141874.1, read as the reverse complement.
TCCTTGCCCCGTAGAGGGCTTTTGCTTTTTGTTAGTTAACCCAGGTGTATTGTGATAATGCACCCTTTTATTTCGGACTGGGTTTGTATTCAGGGTCGGATTATCCCAAAATTTTATTTCGGTTTTCCAGGCGCTTTCCATAGCACAGTACTTTCGTACTATGGACACCAAGTTGGCAAAGCGTGTAATTTCGCGACGACTTATGGCGTTGAGGATTCCATTGTCCGTGCAATTATTGCAGAAGAGTGAAATTGCGTCTTCCTCGCGGCAGTCCTTTATCCTGTTCTTGACCAGGAGGAATCTGGCCCAGTAATGGTGTACTGTTTCTGCTGGCTCTTGCCTAATTTGGGATAGATCGTGTACATTTGGGTGGGTGGGTGGAATTAAATCTGAATCATCACCCAATCTGAGGCTCAGTGGCCAAGGAGTTTCCGAACTCGAAAGTTTGGATTTTTGGATGTTTTCCGGTAAATCTGGCCCGCTGCCTGATTCTAGGTTCAGGCTTTGAGTGACATCCTCCCCTCTGCGGGTATCCGGCTTGGAGGGATCGGGAATCCGGACGCAGCTAGTCCTTAAGATAGATGAAGTTTTGCCGCATTGTTCTTCCACCACTGTAACGTGATGGGTGACCTGGGGAGAGTTAATTTCTCTTAGATCAGGTTTAGGCCCTATCTGATCGTAGTCTGTAGCGACTCCCAGGGTGGTGATGCAATCCAAGAGCTCATTCATGGAAGAGAGCTCCATTGGATCTAACTGCTCGGCGAGTTCCGAGTTGATGTGAAAATTGCTTTCGATGACCCGAGAAGTCATCGTCGGCGCAGCAGCCGAACAGCGGTCGTTAGAAAACCACCTAGCCGGAGAGTTTGGCCGATAGCCAGAGCTCCCTCAGCGATAGTGTCGTCTTTAAAGACGGGACGAGACATCCTTCCTTGTGGCGAGGGCATAGCGGAACTCTCAATGAAAGCACCAATGTCGGTGTCAAAACCGGCGGATCTCGGGTAGGGGGTCCCAAACTGTGTGTCTAGGCCGGATGGTAACAGGAGGCAAGGGACACGAAGTTTTACCCACATTCGGGCCCTCTCGATGGAGGTAAAACCCTACGTCCTGCTTGATTAATATTGATGATATGGGTAGTACAAGAGTAGATCTACCATGAGATCGGAGAGGCTAAACCCTAGAAGCTAGCCTACGGTATGATTGTATGTTGTGATTGTTGTCCTACGGACTAAAACCCTTTGGTTTATATAGACACCGGAGAGGGTTAGGGTTACACAAGGTCGGTTACAAAGGAGGATATATCCATATACGTATTGCCTAGCTTGCCTTCCACGCCAAGTAGAGTCCCATCCGGACACAAGACAAAGTCTTCAATCTTGTATCTTCATAGTCTATCAGTCCGGCCAATGGAGATAGTCCGGCTGTCCGGAGACCCCCTAATCCAGGACTCCCTCAACTGGCTACGTAGGACTGGAAGGGAGTTGACCACCGCAGGTTGCACAGATGCGGTGAAGGTGCGCTTTGCCGCACATCAATTCGATGGACCCGCGGCAGAATTACACAGCCACTTTTCCCATAGCCAATGTCACTTGGGATCAGTTTCAGCAAGCATTCCGCACAGCCCATGTCTCTATAGGAGCAATGAATATGAAGAAGCGTGAGTTTCGCAACTTACGCCAGGGAAATCATATTGTGGGGTAAGTTAGCCCGTTATGCCCCAGATGATGTGGCCATAGATGCCGCGAAGCAGGAGAAGTTTATGGAAGGACTGAATGATGAGATGAGTATGTAGTTGATGGTGGCTACCTTCACTAACTATCAGGAGTTGGTAGACCGGGCCCTTATGATTGAAAGCAAACAGCAACAGATAGAGAGCTGCAAACGGAAGTATGGAGAGGGGAAGTACAATTCTGGAGCTCAACAGAAGCCTCGCTTTACCCCTAACCCCGGAGGTTACACCCATAACCATGGAGGCCATACTCACAATGGAGGAAGTTCGCATAATCATAGTGGCCCAAGGAATGGGAATGGAAATGGAGGAAGCAGCAGCCAGAACCGTTCCAACCCAGCAACGCCCGCCAAGAAGGATCTAAGTCACATTACTTGTTTCAAGTGCGGGAAGACTGGACACTACTCCATCGAGTGTTCTGAAGCAAAGAATGGAAATGGAAATGGAAGCTCTAGGAAGAATCCCAACCCTTTCAACAGGGGACAAGTCAACCACGCTAACGTGGAGGAGGTTGAAGAGCAGCCAGATGCAGTTATAGGCAAGTTTTTGGTTAAGTCATTTACTGCAATCATTCTTTTTGATACTGGTGCCTCGCATTCATATATTTCAGGGGGATTTGTGGATAAGTATAAGTTGCCCACCAAAGTTCTTAGGACACCTATGTTAGTAAGCTCGCCAGGAGCGGAGTATATGGCAAGCCAAGGATGTTTTCAGATGCCATTAACCATAGGTAGGCATGTTTTCCCCTCGGACCTAATAATTGTGGAGTCACAAGGATTGGATGTGATACTAGGCATGGATTGGCTATCGATGTATGGGGGAAACATCGATTGCGCCAGTGAGTCAATTATGCTCACCACCTCGGAGGGAAAAAGGATTAAGTATGTATCCAGGCATGCGCCAAGGACGGCCCAAGTAAATTCCCTCTCAGGAGTTATTCAGGAGGAAGTGCCTATAGTGAAGGATTCTCCAGATGTATTTCCAGAGGAACTACCAGGCATGCCGCCGGATCGAGACATTGAGTTTTTGATAGAGTTGTTGGCGGGCACCGGACCAATATCAAAGAGACCATACCAGATGCCCGCAAATGATCTGGAGGAGATAAAGAAGCAGATTAAGGAGTTATTGGAGAAAGGTTACATTTGACGAAGTTCATCACCATGGGGAGCCCCAGTGCTATTAGTTGAGAAGAAGGATGGATCTTTGAGAATGGTTGTTGATTATTGTGCGTTGAATGAAGTGACGATGAAGAACAAATATCCGCTACCGATGATCAACGATCTGTTTGACCAGCTTCAAGGAGCTAAAGTATTTTCCAAGCTCAACCTACGATCAGGATACCACCAGCTGAAGATCCAAGAAAAGGATATACCCAAGACAACTTTCACCACTAGGTACGGGCTATATGAGTACACGGTCATGTCATTTGGATTGACAAATGCCCCTGCCTATTTCATGAGTATGATGAATAAGGTGTTCATGGAGTTCTTGGATAAGTTTTTTGTGGTGTTCATTGATGATATTTTGGTATACTCGAAGAATGAAGAGGAACACAAGGAGCATTTGCGTTTAGTTCTCGAGAAGCTCAGGGAACATCAGTTATATGCCAAGTTCAGTAAATGTGAGTTTTGGTTGAAAGAAGTTGGATTTCTTGGACATGTTATATCAGGAGAGGGTATAGCAGTAGACCCTACCAAGGTTCAGGCAGTCACTGATTGGCTAGCACCCACCTCAGTAGGGGAGATCCACAATTTTCTTGGACTCGCGGGATACTACCGGAGATTCATTGAGAATTTCTCCAAGATTGTGAAACCTATGACGGAGTTGTTGAAGAAGGACACTAAGTTCAAATGGACAGATGAATGTGAGGCAAGTTTTCAGGAGTTGAAGAAACGTTTGGTTACAACCCCAGTGCTGATTTTGCCAGATATACACAAGGATTTCCAAGTGTATTGCGATGCTTCTCGCTTAGGACTTGGAGGTGTACTTATGCAAGACAGAAGAGTTGTCTCATATGCCTCGTGTCAGCTTCGATCGCATGAATTGAATTATGCCACACATGATTTGGAGTTAGCAGTTGTAGTTCATGTGCTCAAGACCTGGAGACATTTTCTTATTGGAAACCGTTGTGATGTGTACACGGATCACAAGAGTTTGAAGTACATTTTCACGCAGAAGGAGCTGAATCTCAGATAAAGGAGATGGTTGGAGCTTATAAAGGATTATGATATGAAGCTACACTATCATCCAGGCAAGGCCAATGTCGTAGCAGACGCTTTGAGCCGGAAGAGTTATGCCAATACCCTCGTAAGCGGAGGTTTTCCGCAAGAGTTAGTTGATGATCTCAAGGAGCTTCGTCTGGAGATAGTTCCACGAGGTTTTGCTGTGGCAATGGAGGTTCAGTTAACACTATTGGGAAAGATTCGAGAAGCTCATAAGTATGATAAGGAGATTGCTGAGATAAAGGAGAAGATGAGCGAAGGAAAAGCCAAAGGTTTTCGTGAGGATGAGCACGACACTTTATGGTTTGAGGACCGAGTATATGTACCCAATAATGCAGAAATTAGGAAGTTAATACTGCAGGAAGCTCATGACTTGCCATACTCGATCCACCCAGGAAACACCAAAATGTATTTGGATTTGAAGGAGCATTTCTGGTGGACAGGTATGAAGAAGGATATTGCCGAGTGTCGGTGTCAAAACTGGTGGATCTCGGGTAGGGGGTCCTGAAATGTGCATCTAGGCGGATGGTAACAGGAGGCAGGGGACACGATGTTTACCCAGGTTCGGGCCCTCTTGATGGAGGTAATACCCTACGTCCTGCTTGATTGTTCTTGATAATATGAGTAGTACAAGAGTTGATCTACCATGAGATCGAAGAGGCTAAACCCTAGAAGCTAGCCTACGGTATGATTGTTGTTGTCCCTACGGACTAAACCCTCCGGTTTATATAGACACCGGAGGGAGCTAGGGTTACACAGAGTCGGTTACAAGGAAGGATATCTACATATCCGTATTGCCAAGCTTGCTTTCCATGCCAAGGAGAGTCCCATCCGGACACGGGACGAAGTCTTCAATCTTGTATCTTCATAGTCCAATAGTCCGGCCAAACGATATAATCTGGCTGTCCGGATACCCCCTAATCCAGGACTCCCTCAGTAGCCCCTGAACCAGGCTTCAATGACGATGAGTCCGGCGTGCAGATTGTCTTCGGCATTGCAAGGTGGGTTCCTCCTCCGAATACTTCATAGAAGATTATGAACACGAGGATCGTGTCCGGCTCTGCAAAACAAGTTCCACATACTACCGTAGAGAGAATAATATTTCCATAAATCTAATCTGTTGACGTACCCCGTAGTGTGACATCACACCACAGCCAGGTCTTTATTCGAATTGTTTTTCATAACCAATCTCAGTGTGTTTCGCGAGGCGGTTTCCTTGGCACGTCTTGTCAAAGCAGAGATCATGTCCCCTTTATTACGGGATTCTCATCAATACGGACGTGGGTGACCCAACCGTGCCTATTGGTAGGACTCATAGATCTTAGGCAAGTCCCAAACGGCCACGAGGAGGACGCTTGATATTCACCCTCTTTAGAAAGGGGACAAGGCCTTTTCCTCTCGATCTTAATCGAATCCGCCTCCCACCTCGAGTTCCAACACCCAAAGCTCAGGTTTAAGAACTTCAGACCTTCAACTATGTCCAGATCCAACCTTCAAGGTCGGTGGATTCCTTCCTCTGTCACGAAGGAGGACATCAAGAAGTTGAGAGAGGCCAGATATCTGACCGCCGAAATTTTGCATCGGCTGCCTGCCCGAGGGCAAGTCGTCCCTACTCCCGAACCCAACGAGAGCGTCGTGTTCGTCTCCCACTTCCTCCGAGGACTAGGCCTCGCTCTGGATCCCTATGTCAGGGGTCTTATGTTCTATTACGGGCTTGATTTTCACGATCTGGCCTCGGATTCCCTTCTTCACATCTCGACATTTACTGTCGTATGTGAGGCTTTCCTCCGCATTACCCCTCACTTCAGCCTGTGGCTCAAGACCTTCGATGTGAAGCCGAAGATGATTGAGGGGCAGTATGCAGCGTGCGGAGGCGCTTTAATAAGAAAAACTGCTGACGCTCAATGGCCTGAGGGTTGCTTCCCAGAGGTGTCCGGATTGTGGCAGCGGGAGTGGTTCTACATCACAGCTCCCTAAAGTGCCAAGTGGGTAGCTTCCCCCACCTTTCGCTCAGGCCCCCCACCACAACTGATGTCATGGATCAGCAGGGAGCTTAGCTGTGGTCCAGCCAAGGACGTGCCAATACTGCAAAGACGTATCCGAGATCTCTTTGAGAGAAATTTCATTCTGGTTATGGTAGTGCAAGTTATGCTAGTTCGTCAAGTCCAGCCTTGCAAACGCCGGCCCCTTCGCATGTGGGAATTAAACCTGGAAGGACCGCGAGCTATTCAACATTTCCTCGGCATGACGCACGAAGAGATGTACAAATTGTTCTTCGGACCACAAATAATGTGTCCGGACATCACTGAGGATGCAGGTCTGAGCTGCAATCGCCCGGATACCCAAGTAGCCCCGCATCTGAACACACTGTCCATTTATTTATCGCAACATTGCCCTAAAAAAGCTGCTCTTTGACCAGGTTTGGATAGCGAAGGCAAAGTTGATCACGTGTCCGGCCCCCCTCCCTGAGACTTCACCAAATCCCATGCTAATCAGGATGCTGGAGATCGCACCTTATCAAGCACCCTCTGGAGAAGATAAAGGGGGGAACAAGGAGGCTAGCGCCTCCGCGAAGGAGGTTAGCCAAGGAGGAGGAACTGAAACTTCCTCTCCCCAGGGAAGGAAGAGAACCGCCTCTGAGGACCTGGAGACAATAGTCTCCAAACGGGGGAACAAATCTCCGTCGGAGGGTCCTGCCCTGGGGGATACCCTGGCCGCACTATGCCCTCAAGGAGATCAGTCCTCCACCGAGCTGTAAGTAAAAGGGTACTTAATAATGAAAATATCTCGCTTTACTTTCGAGGAAAATAACCGAAGCATTCATCTTGCAGTTCGGATCTTAGCCCTTCTCAGCAGAGCTTGTTTTCAGGGGATCTTCTTCCAGAGATGATGGAGAGCGAAACGCCTCCCCCTGCCACACCGCTTCACGAGGCGGGCGACCCCGAGGTGTCGTCGCGGAGGGTTTCTCTTGATCCGGCAGGGCCAGAAGGTAATCCTATGGCCACCCGAAGTCCTCAGTATCCGGCTCTTGAAGGGAGCAAACAAAAGAGTCCGGCACCGTCTGGTGTGCGGTCGGACGTACTGAGGAATCTGCTAGAGCAAGCGGCTATCTCAGAAGAGCACCGCACATTGATGGGTACGGTGATTGAAAGGATTTCGTCCGCCGAAAGCGGGTTGCATGAAGCCTTTATGAGTCTACTGACGGGTTTTGAGGTACACGAAATGATGTACATTGTTGACAGTATCGCACATTTTTAGATGTGCCCTGTGTAGATAGTAGCCCCTGAGACTCTGGTTGTCGTCAAAAACGGCGGCAAACAGAGGATCATAGTCCTAGGTAATAACCAGACCGCCTTTATGTGCAGGTGGTTGAAGCTCCAGTGGCTAGCCGGACTGATGGGTTTGCCGAACTAAGGCGGCAACTAGATGCGGCAGATGCCGACATCGTGCTTGTTAACAAGCGGCTTGACGAGGCCCAGGGTAGGTGATTTTTCTGGTGATTGTCACATAGTAAGAGCATCATGATGCTAGTATCTTTAATATGTTGTGACTGCAGATGGAGCTGCCACCGTGGAGACCCTTCGGGCAGAGCTTGCCCGAGCCAAGGAGCAAGCAAGGAGTAGTAATGCGGCCACTTTAAAGGCGGCCAAAGAGTTAAGGGGCGAACAGGCCGCGCATTGCGAGAGCAAAGAAAAAATAGCCAAGATGGTTGTAGAGTTAAAAGATGCTGCTGACCGTTACCAGCTTCTTGAAGAAGAAAACCGGGCGAAGGCAACGGACCTGGAAGAGGCCCGGGTTGCTGCCAAGGAAGCCCGCTCCAAAATTAGAGCGACGAAGGAGGAGCTGCATCAAGCTGCGGATATTGTATCTGGGAAGCCCTTCTTGTTGCGGACTAAGTTCAGGGATCCGAAGTATGCACCTCTGGACCGGCTATGGAGTTCTGCAGACGCCTACATGGATTTGGCTGCAAGTGCTGCTGATGCGGCCGAGTACTTCAAGGATCGAAAAGATCACGAAGTGGAAAAACTGTTTTGGTCACAGTTTCATGCTCCAGCCCGTCCGCGGCTGTTGAATGAGCAAATGGCCGAGTGGGCCGAGCTCCATAGATTATCCGGACTTGCCATGAGGTCCGTTGTGGATCATCTGTGGCCGAAAGGGCCAAGGTCGAATAGCTACTTTAGCTTAGTGCAACAATTCCTTGGTGTTGTGCCACACATCGATGCTGTAAAGAGGTCGGTGTGCATAGAAGGCTCGCGGATGGCCCTTGCCCGTGTCAAAACATACTGGGCGGAGATGGATGCCACCACTGTTGCGGCACAGGGTTCGGCCATAGGCCGAGTGGCTACCGAGCACTACTTTGAAGAAGTTCTTGAAGGCGCTCGTTCGATAGAGGCTCAGTGCTCGAAGAATATTATGTTTGAGTGACATGTATTCCCATTGTAAAAACAATGTTTTATTGAGTTTATCAAGGATGTATTTATACTTTTGCCTGAAAGTACTATGATGCCTCCTGTGCGGCCGTTTATGTATATATGTATATAACCTGAAAGATGGCAGTCGTCGGCTTCAGCCCCCACGCATATAATGCGGGGGTGTTCGCAGAAGACACATGTTCACACTTGATCCAACGTGTTGGTCCATTAAGGAGGTAATAGCGCAGCGAACTAGGCAATCGGACTATAATGCTTTAACACTTTCACTTAGCTAGAGGAGTTTGACAGTGGGGCTACTATATAGCCCCTGGTGGCTCCGCGCTCATCCGAATTCGGGGCGCGTACATGCCTGGCCGGGAAACGGCCCTTCGTTAAGGCAGAGGAATCCCGAAGATTCCTCTAGGTCATCGAGTGGTTGACCAGTCTCACGCTATATCATGACAGTCAGTTTTCGGCTTCTCTACTGAGGTGCTTGTCCGGATGAACCAGGGCACAATCGCAATAGTTCTCCTGGTGCCGCCTTAGCCGATAGAGCAGAATGTAAGGCAGGAAAACACAGGAGCTGGGCAAACCCAACATTTGACCAAAGACATGATTCGGAGCTGGTGCATATAAGGCCAAACTCGCGACGCCGAACACTCCCTAAGGTATTCGGTCTTTATGATGTAAACCGGGCTAAACGGTGCCCTTTGTAATAAGCCCCTGGTGTCCAGGTACGTGCAATATTCTAACGTGGCCACATGCCAATACGTCAGCATCCTTCTCAATTGTACTGAGAATCCAGGGGATGTGTATCAACAAGAGACAGTAAAAAATGTTTACGCAGGGTCTTAATCTAAAAAGAATCCTTGGAACGGGTCCCTGTTGCACGTCTGCGCCTGTGTCTCCGTTGTGTTGTATCCTGGACGGGTGTAGCACGATGGTCATTTGTAAAAGAGAGGAACTTAGCTGAAAAGTTGTCGTGCAAAAGGTAGGTTATACTAAATAAACCATGTACAGTTCAAGATGAGTAAAGTTGAGCCTAATTGTCACTTGTTTACACGCGTTGAGCCCCTTGTATTGTTATAGGGGTATAGCCATCAAACATGTATCAATTATATATAGCTGCACCGGACTCGTCTAACTGCGTCCGTGGTCTTAATGACCTGTCAGATGCTCTAGTTGGTGAGGTCGTTTAGTGTGCGGCTGCCAAGGCAGCCGCACGGTCTTCCGCACGCAAGGAGCGCTCAATATTTCCATTTACTGTAATGATGCCACGTGGACCGGGCATCTTAAGCATGAGGGAAGCGTAATGCGGTATTGCGTTAAAGCGAGCGAAAGCTTCGCGTCTGAGTAGTGCTTGATAGCCACTTTGGAACGGAGCGATGTGGAAGGTTAACTTTTCACTGCGGAAGTTATCGGGAAAGCCGAATATAACCTCTAGTAGTAGGGAGCCCAAGCAATGGGCTTCTGGGCCTGGCGTTACTCCATTAAAGGTAGTATTGCTATGGCTGATTTTTGTTGGGTCTATCCCCATTTTGCGGACTGTGTCCTGATATATCAGGTTTAAACTACTGCCGCCGTCCATGAGGACTCGTGTGAAGTGGTATCCGTCAATTATCGGGTCTAACACCAAGGCAGCCCATCCTGCATGCCGGATACTTGCCGAGTAATCCCGATGATTAAAGGTGATCGGTTGGGACGACCAGTGGCAGAACTCCGTGGTGATAGGCCCTGGGGCACGTGTCTCTCGGAGTGCCGATTTGTTTCTCCCCTTCATCATGTGTAACACATTTACTGTTTTGATTTTTGGTGGGAATTTCTTCTGTTCCCAGTGCTTTGCTTGCGAGGCTCGTCCTCGTCTTCGCTTGGTGTATCATGCCCCTTGTGTTCGGCATTGATCTTGCCGGACTGCTTGAAGACCCAACATTCTCTATGGGTATGATTTGCAAGTTTATCGGGGGTGCTATGGATCTGGCATATTTTGTCCAGAATCTTGTTTAGGATGGACAGTTCGTCTCTGTTGCCTTTGGAGGGCAGCTTTTGCTGACCTGGCCGAGAGCTTCTGAATCCGACATTTACCGCTGTGCTCTTCGGGCTATCTTCTTTATTCCGGTGCTTGTTTTTTCTGCGTCGTGGCTTCCCAATTCCGTCCCTGACTTCGGATGAACTTGGGTCGCTGGTGCTGCATCGGGCTAACCAGCTGTCCTCGCCCATGCAAAAGCGGGTCATGAGGCTTGTTAATGCTGCCATTCTTCTCGGCTTTTCTTGGCCGAGGTGTCTGGCAAGCCATTCGTCTCGAATGCTGTGCTTGAAAGCTGCTAAGGCTTCGGCGTCCGGACAGTCGACTATTTGGTTCTTTTTAGTGAGAAACCTGTTCCAAAGCTTTCTGGCTGACTCTCCGGGCTGTTGAGTTATATGACTTAAATCGTCTGCATCCGGTGGTCGTACATAGGTCCCTTGAAAATTTTCACGAAAAGCGTCTTCGAGCTCTTCCCGGCTTCCAATGGAGTTTTCGGGGAGACTTTTAAGCCATTGCCGAGATGGACCTCACGCTTGCACAACATGGAGAGCACCATAGGACAGTACCAATAATAAAACATGCAACTCAAACCAATCACGATCATCAATTAACCCATAGGACAAAACGGATCTACTCAAACATCATAAGATAGCCATACATCATTGGGAAATAATATATAGCGTTGAGCACCATGTTTAAGTAGAGATTACAACGGGTAAAAGAGGGGTTACACCGCTGCATAGAGGGGGGGAAGAGTTGGCGATGACGGCGGTGAAGTTGTTGGCGTAGATCGTTGTCACGATGATGGCCCCGACGGCGTTCCGGCGCCACCGGGAGAGAGGGGGAGAGAGCCCCCCTTCTTCTTCCTTGACCTTCTCCCTAGATGGGAGACGGGTTTCCCCTTTGGTCCTTGGTGTCCATGGCATGGGAGGGGCGAGAGCCCCTCCGAGATTGGATCTGTCTCTCTGTCTCTCTCTGTGTCTGCGCTCCCAGATCTGGCCTTTCACCGTTTCTTATATTCCCGGAGATCCGTAACTCTGATTCGATTGAAATTTGAACACGATTTTTATCCGGATATTAGCTTTATTGCAGCGAAAGAAGGGCACCAACCGCCTTACGGGGTGTACACGAGGGTCAAGGGCACGCCCCATGCCTTGTGGCCCCCTCGGGCATCGTCTCACGTTGATTCCACTTCCCAAAATTCACATATATTCCAAAAAAAAATCTCCGTCAGTTTTTATCCCGTGGACTCCGTTTGATATGGATTTTCTGCAAAACAAAAAACATGCAACAAACATGAACTAGCACTGGGCACTGGATCAATATGTTAGTCCCAAAAATAGTATAAAAAGTTGCCAAAAGTATATGAAAGTTGTATAATATTGGCATGGAACAATCAAAAATTATAGATACGACGGAGACGTATCAACGCTTGATAATATTTTTCAATGAGTACATACCTTGACAAGATTTTGAAGTAGTTCAAAATGGAACAGTCAAAGAAGGAGTTCTTGCCTGTGTTGCAAGGTGTGAAGTTGAGTAAGACTCAAAACCCGACCACGACAGAAAATAGAAAGAGAATGAAAGTCATTCCCTATGCCTCAGTCATAGGTTCTATAAAGTATGCTATGATGTGTACCAGGCCTATTGTGTACCTCACCATGAGTTTGGCAAGAGGGTACAATAGTGATCCAGGAGTGGATCACTGGACAGCGGCCAAAATTATCCTTAGTTACCTAATAGGACTAAGGAAATGTTTCTCGGTTATGGAGTTGATAAAGAGTTCGTCGTAAAAGAGTTACGTCAATGCAAGCTTTAACACTAATCCAGATGACTTAGAATCTCAATCTAGATATATATTGAAAGTAGGAGCAATTAGCTAAAGTATCTCAATACAGAGCATTGTAGACATAAAAATTTGCGAAATACATACGGATCTGAATGTGATAGACCCGTTGACTAAGCTTCTCTCACAAGCAAAACATGATCACACCTTAGTACTCTTTGGGTGTTAATCACATGGCGATGTGAACTAGATTATTGACTCTAGTAAACCCTTTGGGTGTTGGTCACATGGCAATGTGAACTATTTGTGTTAAGTCACATGGCGGTGTGAACTAGATTATTGACTCTATTGCAACTGGGAGGCTGAAGGAAATATGCCCTAGAGGCAATAATAAAGTTGTTATTTATATTTCCTTATATCATGATAAATGTTTATTATTCATGCTAGAATTTTATTAATCGGAAACTTAGTACATGTGTGAATACATAGACAAAATAGAGTGTCCCTAGTATGCCTCTACTTGACTAGCTCGTTAATCAAAGATGGTTAAGTTTCCTGACCATAGACATGTGTTGTCATTTGATGAACGGGATCACATCATTAGAGAATGATGTGATGGACAAGACCCATGCGTTAGCTTAGTATTAGGATTGTTTAGTTTTATTGCTATTGCTTTCTTCATGACTTATACATATTCCTCTGACTATGAGATTGTGCAACTCCTGAATACCGGAGGAACACCTTGTGTGCTATCAAACATCACAACGTAACTGGGTGATTATAAAAATGCTCTACAGGTGTCTCCGAAGGTGTTTGTTGAGTTGGCATAGATCAAGATTAGGACTTGTCACTCCGTCTATCAGAGAGGTATATCTGGGCCCTCTCGGTAATGCACATCACTATAAGCATTGCAAGCAATGTGACTAATGAGTTAGTTGTGGGATGATGCATTACGGAACAAGTAAAGAGACTTGCCGGTAACGAGATTGAACTAGGTATGAGGATACCGACGATCGAATCTTGGGCAAGTAACATACCGATGACAAAGGGAATGACGTATGTTGTTATGCGGTTTGACCGATAAAGATCTTCGTAGAATATGTAGGAACCAATATGAGCATCCAGGTTCCGCTATTGGTTATTGACCGGAGACGTGTCTCGGTCATGTCTACATAGTTCTCGAACCCGTAGGGTCCGCACGCTTAACATTCAATGACGATTTGTATTATGAGTTATGTGTTTTGGTGACCGAAGTTTGTTCGGAGTCCCGGATGAGATCACGGACATGAAGAGGAGTCTTGAATTGGTCGAGAGGTAAAAATTCATATATTGTAAGGTAGTATTCATACATCGGAATGGTTCTGAGTGATTCGGGTATTTTTTCGGAGTACCGAGGGGTTACCGGAACCCCCCGGGGAAGTATTGGGCCTACATGGGACTAAAGGGAGAGAGGGGGAAGCCCGCGGGGGGTGGAGCAGCCCCTCCTAGGGAGTATGAATAGGACAAGGAGGAGGAGGCGCGGCCCCCTTCCCTTTCCCTCTCCTTCCTATTCTCTCCGGTGGAGAAAGGAAAAGGGGGGCGAATCCTACTTGGACTAGGAGTCCAAGTAGGACTCCCCCCTTGGCGCGCCCCTCCCGGCTGCCGGCCTCCTCCTCCCCCCCCCCCTTATATACGGGGGCGGGGGCACCCCAAAGACACACCAAGATTTCTATTAGTCGTGTGGGGTGTCCCCCTCCACAGTTTACTCCTTCGGTCATAGCGTCGTAGTGCTTAGGCGAAGCCCTGCGCCGATCACATCACCATCACCATCACCACGCCGTCATGCTGACGGAACTCTCCCTCGACCCTCTACTGGATCAAGAGTTCGAGGGACGTCATCGAGCTGAACGTGTGCTGAACACGAAGGTGCCGTACGTTCGGTTATTGGATCGGTTGGATCGTGAAGACATTCGACTACATCAATTGTGTTAATCTAACGGTTCCGCTTTCGTTCTACGAGGGTATGTGGACACACTCTCCCCTCTCGTTTCTATGCATCTCCTAGATAGATCTTGCGTGATCGTAGGAATTTTTTTGAAATTGCATGCTACGTTCCCCAACATCTCTCCCCTCTTAGAGATATGCAGATTTTATTGCTACCTCATGAGCACTGTGTTGGTTTTCCCTTGAAGAGCAAAGGGTGATGCAGCAAAGTAGCGTAAGTATTTCCCTCAGTTTTTGAGAACCAAGGTATCAATCCAGTAGGATGCCACACGCAAGTCCCTCATACCTACATAAACAAATAAATTCCTCTCAACCAACGCAATAAAGGGGTTGTCAATCCCTTCACGGTCACTTACGAAAGTGAGATCCGATAGATATGATAAGATAATATTTTTGGTATTTTTATGATAGAGATGCAAATTAAAGAAAGAAAAATAAACAGAAAAGGAAATGGCTTGTTGATGGAAGATTAATATGATGGAGAATAGACCGGGGGCCATAGGTTTCACTAGTGGCTTCTCTCGAGAGCATAAGTATTACGGTGGGCAAACAAATTACTATTGAGAAATTGACAGGATTGAGCATGGTTATTAGAATATCTAGGTATGATCATGTATATAGGCATCACGTCCGAGACAAGTAGACCGACTCCTGCCTGCATCTACTACAATTACTCCACACATCGACCGCTATCCAGCATGCATCTAGAGTATTAAGTTCAAGAGAACAGAGTAACGCTTTAAGCAAGATGACATGCTGTAGAGGGATAAACTCATGCAATATGATATAAACCCCATATTGTTATCCTTGATGGCAACAATACAATACGTGCCTTGCTGCCCCTACTGTCACTGGGAAAGGACACCGCAAGATTGAACCCAAAGCTAAGCACTTCTCCCATTGCAAGAAAGATCAATCTAGTAGGCCAAACCAAACTGATAATTCGAAGAGACTTGCAAAGATAACCAATCATACATAAAAGAATTTAGAGAAGAATCAAATATTGTTCATAGATAAACTTGATCATAAACCCACAATTCATCGGTCTCAACAAACACACCGCAAAAGAAGATTACACCGAATAGATCTTGAAAGTGCGTTATATCGACTAGAGGGGGGTGAATAGGCGATTTTTATGAATTCTTCACTGAGGAATTTGCAGGTGAGGAAATTCCTTAGCGAAGAACTACTAGAGGCGGAATAAGTACTCAAAAGTAAACATAACAGTACACAAGCATAGTCATCATGATGAAATGAAGACAGGCACAGAGTACAGAAAGCGTAAGCACAGGATAACACAGGATGAAGACAAACAGACTGGAGAAATTGAACTGAGGAATTTGAGAAAGTCTTTAGTCAAAGTCTTCAAACACAGATATGAACAAGCACTCAACACTGTTATGAGGAAATGAAAGAGTTGAGGAAATAGAACCGGTGAGCTTGGTGAAGACAATGATTTGGTAGACTAGTTCCAACTACTGTCTCAGTTGTACATCTGGTTGGAGCGGCTAGGTATTTAAACCTGAGGACACACAGTCTCGGACACACAGTCCTCACCGTATTCTCCTTGAGCTAAGGTCACACAGATCTCGCCCAATCACTCGTGGTAAGTCTTCAGGTGACTTCCGAACCTTCACAAACTTGGTCACTCGACGATCCACAATTCCTCTTGGATGCTCTAGACCTTGACGCCTAACCGTCTGGAAGAAGCACAGTCTTCAAAGGTAACAAGCGTCGGATCCATGCAGGATCAATCTCTTCAGTGATGCTCAATCACTTGGGGTTTGTAGGTGTTTGGGTTTTCCTCACTTGATGATTTTCTCTCAAAGTCCTTAGAGGATGGGATGCTCTCAAATGACAAGTGTCAGTTTCTCTCGGAGCATCCAACCAGCTAGTGGGTGTGCATCCAACTTGCTTGCTCACGAAGACCTAGGGAATTTTGAGGAAGCCCATCATTGGAATATACAAGCCAAGTTCTATAATGAAAATTTTCCACTAGTATATGAAAATGATAACATAGGAGACTCTCTATCATGAAGATCATGGTGCTACTTTGAAGCACAAGTGTGGTAAAAGGATAGTAGCATTGTCCCTTCTCTCTTTTTCTCTCATATTTTTTTATTTGGGCCTTTTTATTGCATCTTTTTTTTAGTCCGGAGTCTCATCCCGACTTGTGGGGGAATCATAGTCTCCATCATCCTTTCCTCACTTGGGACAATGCTCTAATAATGATGATCATCACACTTTATTTACTTACAACTCAACAATTAGAACTCAATACTTAGAACAAAATATGACTCTCTGTGAATGCCTCCGGAGGTGTACCGGGATATGCAATGATGCATTAGTGACATGTATGAAAGAATTATGAACGGTGGCTTTGCCACAAATACAATGTCAACTACATGATCATGCAAAGCAATATGACAATGATGGAGCGTGTCATAGTAAACGGAACGATGGAAAGTTGCATGGCAATATATCTCAGAATGGCTATGGAAATACCATGATAGGTAGGTATGGTGGCTGTTTTGAGGAAGATATATGCTGGGTGTATGATACCGACGAAAGGTGTGCGGTATTAGAGAGGCTAGCAATGGTGGAAGGGTGAGAGTGCGTATAATCCATGGACTCAACATTAGTCATAAAGAACTCACACACTTATTGGAAAAATCTATTAGTTATCGAAGCAAAGTATTACGCACATGCTCCTAGGGGGATAGATTGGTAGGAAAAGACCATCTCTCGTCCCTGCCGCCACTCATAAGGAAGACAATCAATAAATAAATCATGTTCCGACTTCATCACATAACGGTTCACCATACGTGCATGCTACGGGAATCACAAACTTCAACACAAGCATTTCTCAAATTCACAACTATTCAACTAGCACAACTCTAATATCACCATCTCCATATCTCAAAACAATTATCAAGTATCAAACTTCTCATAGTATTCAACACACTCATAAGAATTTTTTTATTAATCTTGAATGCCTAACATAATTAAAGCAAATTACCACGCTGTTTTGTAGGAATCTCAAAATAATCTAAGTTAAGCATGAGAGAACAATAGTTTCTATAAAACAAATCCACCACAGTGCTCTAAAATATATAAGTGAAGCACTAGAGCAAAAACTATATAACTCAAAAGATATAAGTGAAGCCCATAGAGTATTCTAACAATTTCCGAATCATGTGTGTCTCTCTCAAAAGGTGTGTACAGCAAGGATGATTGTGGAAAACTAACAAATAAAGGCTCAAATAATACAAGACGCTCCAAGCAAAACACATATCATGTGGTAAATAAAAATATAGCTCCAAGTAAAGTTACCGATGGAAGTAGACGAAAGAGGGGATGCCTTCCGGGGCATCCCCAAGCTTTGGCTTTTAGGTGTCCTTAGATTATATTGGGGTGCCATGGGAATCCCCAAGATTAGTCTCTTGCCACTCCTTGTTCCATAATCCATCAAATCTTTTACCCAAAACTTGAAAACTTCACAACACAAAACTTAAAGTAGAAAATCTCGTGAGATCCGTTAGCGAAAGAAAACAAAACACCACTTCAAGGTACTGTAATGAACTCATATTTTATTTATATTGGTGTTAAACCTACTGTATTACAACTTCTCTATGGTTTATAAACTATTTTACTAGCCATAGATTCATCAAAATAAGCAAACAACAGACGAAAAACAGAATCTGTCAAAAACAGAACAGTCTGTAGTAATATGTAGCTAACGCAAGTTCTGGAACCCCCAAAAATTCTAAAATAAATTGAAGGACGTGAGGAATTTATATATTAATCATATTCAAAAAGAATTAACTAAATAGCACTTTCCAAATAAAAATGGCAGCAATTCTCGTGAGCGCTAAAGTTTCTGTTTTTTTACAGCAAGATTAAAAAGACTTTCCCCAAGTCTTCCCAACGGTTCTACTTGGCACAAACACTAATTAAAGACAAAAAAAACAACCAAAACAGAGGCTAGATAAATTATTTATTACTAAACAGGATCAAAAAGTAAGGAATAAAAATAAAATTGGGTTGCCTCCCAACAAGCGCTATCGTTTAACGCCCCTAGCTAGGCATAAAAGCAAGGATAGATCTAGGTATTGCCATCTTTGGTAGGCAATCCATAAGTGGCTCTCATAATAGATTAATATGGTAATTTAATTTTCTTTCTAGGGAAGTGTTCCATGTCTTTCCTTAACAGAAATTGGAATCTAATATTCCCTTCCTTCATATCAATAATTGCACCAATCGTTCTAAGGAAAGGTCTACCAAGAATAATAGGACATGAAGGATTGCAATCTATGTCAAGAACAATGAAATCTACGGGCACATAGTTCATATTTGCAACACTAAGAACATCATTAATTCTTCCCATAGATTTCTTAATAATGGAATCCACAAGGTGCAAGTTTAAAGAACAATCATCAAAATCACGGAAACCTAGCAAATCACATAAAGTTTTCGGAATCGTGGAAACATTAGCACCCAAATCACACAAAGCATAACACTCATGATCTTTAATTTAAATTTTTATTGTAGGTTCCCACTCATAATAAAGTTTTCTAGGGATAGAAACTGCCAACTCAAGTTTTTCTTCACAAGATTGCATCAAAGCATCAACGATATGTGTAGTAAAAGCTTTATTTTGACTATAAGCATGAGGAGAATTTAGCACGGATTGCAACAAGGAAATACAATCTATTAAAGAGCAATTATCATAATTAAATTCCTTGAAATCCAGAATAGTGGGTTCATTGATGTTTAAAGTTTTGACTTCTTCAATCCCACTTTTAACAATTTTAGCATCAAGATCTAAAGACTCCGAATTTTTGGAACGTCTTCTAGGTAAGGGTGGATCATAATCAGTCCTATCATTATCAAGATTCATATTGCAAAACAAAGATTTATTAGGGGACACATCAATAACTTTTAGATCTTCACTTTTATTATCCTCAATATTTTCCGGTTTAGCGGCCATCTTATTAACTAAGGTGGCATGCTTATCTGAGACTTCAACTATTAATTTCTCAAGGTGAGCAATCTGAGATTTCAAACCATCAAATTCTTTAGTCATATCATCGAGCTCTTTATTCATAAAACCCATAAAGCTTTTTTGTTCCTTAAGCTCGTTTCTAAAGAAATTATTATGCTCAAATTGTAAGACCATAAAACTCCTGACGTTGCTTTCGATCTCTTCTAACCTTTTAAGGTGAAGATCACCAAATCTAGGTAGAGCCATCGTGACAAGCAAGCAATTGGACACACGAGCAAACAAGAGGTAGGCAAAAAGAGGCAAATAGAGAAAGAGAAGGAGGACAGAGAGAGAGGGCGAATAAAATGGCAAGGGTGAAGTGGGGGAGAGGAAAACGAGAGGCAAATGGCAAATAATGTAATGCGGGAGATAAGGGTTTGTGATGGGTACTTGGTATGTTGACTTTTGCGTAGACTCCCCGGCAACGGCGCCAGAAATCCTTCTTGCTACCTCTTGAGCATTGCGTTGGTTTTCCCTTGAAGAGGAAAGGGTGATGCAGCAAAGTAGCGTAAGTATTTCCCTCAGTTTTTTAAGAACCAAGGTATCAATCTAGTAGGAGGCCACGCGCGAGTCCCTCGCACCTACACAAACAAATAAAATCCTCACAACCAACGCAATAAAGGGGTTGTCAATCCCTTCACGGTCACTTACGAAAGTGAGATCTGATAGATATGATAAGATGATATTTTTGATATTTTTATGATAGAGATGCAAAGTGAAGAAAGCAAAATAAACGGAAAAGGAGATAGCTTGTTGATGGAAGATTAATATGATGGAGAATAGACCCGGGGGCCATAGGTTTCACTAGTGGCTTCTCTCGAGAGCATAAGTATTACGGTGGGTAAACAAATTACCGTTGAGCAATTGACAGAATTGAGCATAGTTATGAGAATATCTAGGTATGATCATGTATATAGGCATCACGTCCGAGACAAGTATACCGACTCCTGCCTGCATCTACTACTATTACTCCATACATCGACCGCTATCCAGCATGCATCTAGAGTATTAAGTTCAAGAGAACAGAGTAACGCTTTAAGCAAGATGACATGATGTAGAGGGATAAACTCATGCAATATGATATAAACCCCATCTTGTTATCCTCGATGACAACAATACAATACGTGCCTTGCTGCCCCTGCTGTCACTGGGAAAGGACACCGCAAGATTGAACCCAAAGCTAAGCACTTCTCCCATTGCAAGAAAGATCAATCTAGTAGGCCAAACCGAACTGATAATTCGAAGAGACTTGCAAAGATAACCAATCATACATAAAAGAATTCATAGAAGATTCAAATATTGTTCATAGATAAACTTGATCATAAACCCACAATTCATCGGTCTCAACAAACACACCGCAAAAGAAGATTACATCGAATAGATCTCCACAAGAGAGGGGGAGAACTTTGTATTGAGATCCAAAAAGAGAGAAGAAGCCATCTAGCTAATAACTATGGACCCAAAGGTTTGAAGTAAACTACTCACACTTCATCGGAGAGGCTATGGTGTTGATGTAGAAGCCCTCCGTGATTGATGCCCCCTCCGGCGGAGCTCCGGAAAAGGCCCCAAGATGGGATCTCGTGGATATAGAAAGTTACGGCAGTGGAATTAGGGTTTTGGCTCCGTATCTGGTAGTTTGGGGGTACATAGGTATATATAGGAGGAAGGAGTACGTTGATGGAGCAACGTGGGCCCCACGAGGGTGGAGGGCGCGCTTGGGGGGGTAGGCGCGCCCCCCTACCCGTGCCTTCCTGATTGATGTCTTGACGTAGGGTCCAGGTCCTCTGGATCATGTTCGTTCCGAAAATCATGTTCCCGAAGGTTTCATTCCGTTTGGACTCCGTTTGATATTCTTTTTCTGCGAAACTCTAAAATAGGCAAAAAAAAACAGTAATTCTGGGTTGGGCCTCCGGTTAATAGGTTAGTCCCAAAAATAATATAAAAGTGTATAATAAAGCCCAATAATGTCCAAAACAAGATATAATATAGCATGGAACAATCAAAAATTATAGATACGTTGGAGACGTATCATCTATCCTCTTTTAGAAATGCATCTCTCTCTCCCTTTCTTAGAAGAGATTTAGAGATAAGCTTTGATGTGCATCTCTCTCCCCCTTTGACATCAATTTCTAAGAAGGGTAGGCTTCAAGGTTATGAGTCAAGTGATTGTGGTCCTGGAGAGGCACAACTAGGCATAATGTAGTTTTGGGTACAGATAGAGGGAAATAATCATTGAGTGGAGCTGGAAATAAGGAATAGTAGATTTGGCAAAACATTCTTTCAGCGGTGAAATCGGTGAGTCTGATTTATTTCAACCAGTGACTCCGAGATGGAGAAGTCACAGATGGAGCACATCGGTGGATCTGAATTAGTACTTCTCGGTGGTACTGATGAACTGTGTGTAAGGTTTATCTGCACTTTGGTGCGACCGATAGGCTTTGGATCGGAGAGACCGAGTTCAACATGGAAGAATTTTTTTGTCAACTCAGCTCGCTTGCAATGGAGCTCTCACACATATTTTCACGGAATTCGAATAAGATTTGCAATGAATTTACCAGAGACTAACTGAAGAAAAAAAGAATACAAAAAATAAAGACAAGAAATCTAGATGAAAAAATTTTAGTTGTTAAAATAAGAAAACACTCTAGCAAAAGGAAGATAAAAGAAATGCAAAAGAGCAAAATGCTAGAGAACTTCATCTAAAAAGGGGGTCGGCGACTAAGTCACCTACGTTAGTGTATATTGACTTAGGAGTCAAGTGAGATCACTTGATCATAGGTCATACTCACCGCTAAGCTCAAGATGGGGCTGCCATTTCTCATTAAAGTGTTTCAATATATTCACATCTTATTGAGTTGCTTTTCACTCATGACTTGGAGAAAAGCTTCTCTAAGATGTGAGGACTTACATTAGGTTTTTGGTGAGATCCATCATGTAGTTGAACTTGAGGTAGATGCTCATGGAGTGGAAATTGGAGCGATCCTTTCGTTTTTAGTTCATCTTCCTACATGATCGAACGTCAAGTACATCACATCGCTACCAAGCTCAACACCAACAAGCACCCCATGGTGTTCCATCTGAGAGATCATGTATGGCTCCCCCTTCACAAAGACCACTTCCCCAACGAGCGCAAGTCCAAGCTCCTACCTCACGCTGATGGACCGTTCAAGATGTTAACATGCTACAATGACAAGACATACAAGATCAACATTCCATGTGACAAGTACAATGTCAGCAACATCTTCAACCTCAAGGATCTCTCTCCCTACCATGGTGATGAAGTTAACGATCCGAGCTCGGATCTTTCCCAAGGGGGATAACAGTGTCCTAGATTAGGGGGTACTCACCATGTCGTCTCCAAACCAGGTGGATCGGATCGAGGACCCCATGGCGGTTCACTAATGGGACACTTCGGGCAACCCGTGCCATATACGGGGAATATTCCACAAGACTTGGTGATCAAGACAAGGACACCTCTCCACTGACGTAGCCGACTAGGACTCTTGTTATCCTAGGCCTCCGGTACATTATATAAGCCGGGGCCAGGCTAGTCGATAGATCATTAGCACATCAACACAAAATCATTCACCTAGCCCTAGAGTTAGACCACACATTACGATCTAGAGGTAGATCAACTCTGTATTTGATACGTCCACTTTAATATAAACAAGAGCAGGACATAGGGTTTTACCTCCATCAAGAGGGCATGAACCTAGGTAAACATCGTCTCCTCCATTCCTGTTACCCACGATCCAAGATCCACAACTCGGGACCCCCTATCCCAAGGTCTGCCAGTTTTGACACTGACACGGGTGCTTTCATTGAGAGTTCCGATGTGTGATCGCAAAGGATTGATGGCTCGTCTACATATTGGAGCAGTTTTTTCTGGATAATAGATTTGTGTTTGCTGTCCCAGCCTCCTCGAGCGTCGCTTTGACGATTGCTTCAGTGGAATTGTGCAAAATTTGGTCTAGAATGATCCTGCAAAATTCATATATAAACCAGCCCTCAAAATTTCAGCTCGATCCAACCGTTCAAACTCCAGGAAACCTTCGATGATTGCATTGATTTTTGGATATGTTTTCTGCATGAATACAAATCCGACCCGAGTTCATCTTTCTTCATGAATGGGATATTGGACATCCTTTTTGGAGGAATCTATTTCTATGGTATTGTGTGCTATTCTCAAACACGTGCCTAAAAATTTGGAGTCGTTTTTGAGGCAATCTTCACTGTCGCGCCGGTGTCAAACCAGCCCAACAACATTGCTCCACGACTGCCGACTTATGCTAGACAGGTCGTTGCTTCGTCGAGCCAAGGTCAACCTCATCGGATTATCATCATGGCGAGCCGACCAAGAGTTCGACATCATGGATGCCAAATAATCATCAAGACAACATCGTCGCCCCACGGATTGCACGGGTCGGGTGTGCCGGCATCACCACACAGTCACTTCATCAAGCCGGCATTGACCGTGTCACAAGTTCTGACCTACGTCGGCATGGCCACATCATTGCTTCTTCAAGCCGATGTCCACCACGCCGACCTGCTTCGACACCTCGGCTAGCATGGTGGCTGCAACGTCACCTGACCGACCTGCTCCATCACCTCGGCTAGACCGAGGGCTTCGTCATCTCTTCATCAACCTACTCAGGGGACTTCGGCGTCACCGGCCAACTAGCTTCGTCACATTAGCTGGACCAGCGGCTTCGCCTCGCCGCATCACCACTTCGTCGAGCCAAGCTCCTCGCTCGGTCACCTCGGGCTTGGTGGCTGTGACATCATCTAGGCCGAGGACTACATCTTTGTCCCACCACACAAGCCCAAACCTCGTCATCAACATCGAGCACATTAACCTGCTAAGTCGCTTTCATGCTCAAAGTTCTTCCAATCTTTCAATTTTTGTTCGGTTCAACCAAGCTTTATATTTGTGTTAAACAAAAATGATGTTTGTTATTTGTCAAAAACAACTTCCTTTACCCATGTTAACTGGGGGCTCTTAAAATTTGTATGAGCCATTTTATAATAAGTATTTTCTTCTAAGTCATTGCAAAGTCTTTTTCTACTACTCCTTTCTCTAACGCGAGTGTGTGGTCACTAGCCGGATAGCCTGATTTCTCTCTAAATCCACTCAAGTGTAGTTTGCTAAACTGGCATAATGAGAAGCACTTCGCCTTCGGGAAAGGAGGTTGAAGCTGAAGGCTGGCCCACTTGAAGTCTGGAGATCGGATGTATCATGTTAAAGCACGATGGAAGCACAAACTAATTTTAAGACCGATTTTCGGATTGGCACCGAAAAACTTGATTTACTTCGAATGTAAAGTTATCACATACATTTTTTGGTTTTTCGAGCTTATAGCACCTTTAACCAATTTTATGTTTTCCTTTCAGCAAGCAGGACATCCTCTTGATCGAGGTGTTCTGTGTGATGGCTTTGCTTGGGAAATCTTTTCCGACCCGCAGCTCGGCATCTTTCCTGCCAACCTGCACCTCGGTGTTGGCAAAACACACACTACAGCTGGAGTAGTTCCCGAGGATATACGATCCTAGGGTCGGCCTTGTTGCCCAACCCAAGTCTCGGGGGCTACTACATTGACGAATCAATGCAGAAACATCAAAGTGCAAAACAGCTTATGAGGAGATTACGGTCCTCCGGTTGGCCAGACGCACCCAACCTGAGTCTCGGGGACTACTGCGCACCGCACTTTTACTCCTAAATTATGCTGGCAGGCAAGGAATTGATCCTTAGGCCGATTTCACGAATTGACCTCAGTCTTTGGGGCTACTGGGCTCAGCGGTTTTATTTTTTTCCTTCAGAAGCATCTCGGGTTCTAGACCGACACACCTTGGCTACTGGCTATATATCTCGTCAGCAAATAAATTGCACCAATCAAAAATATATTTCACAAAAAATCAGCCCACGGGTGAGGTGGTGCACCACCTCAGAAGCAGTCCGGCATAAAGCTCAGGCGCAAGTGGATGGATCCATAGAGGGCATTTCCAGCATTAAGCTTGGCTGAGCTCCTTCAACTTTTTTCAAATCAAGGTGATCCATGACACCTCAGATGCAGACCAACATTAGAGCTCGACTGCAAAAAGATACCTCGGATGCAGTCCGGCTTGGAGCTTGGCTACAAGAGGACACCGCAACACAGAAATTTTTTTGAACCCGAGGTGCGGCGTAAAAATAACAAGGCATTGATAAAGGCTGAGAACTTAAAAGGGGCTCCTCAGATACTCGACGTGTAAACTCTTCGGATTCACCTCAGTGATCCTCAAGATCGGAGATGGGAAGATTTGTTGAACCAGTTTTCAAGAGCGACAACCAAAGATGAAGAACAATTTAGAAGAACCATGGAACGTACCCAACTTGAAGACCGGTTCAGGGGCCTACTAATGGTGTATTGGATTAGGGGGTACTCACTATGTCGTCCCCCAACCAGTGGATCGGGTCGAGGACCCCCATGGCGGTTCACTAATGGGCCACTTCGGGCAGCCCATGACATATATGAGGAATATTCCACAAGACTTTGTGATCAAGACAAGGACACCTTTCCACCAATGTAGCCGACTAGGACTCTTGTTATTCTAGGCCTCTGGTACATTATATAAGCCGGGGTCAGGCTAGTCAATAGATCATTAGCACATTAACACAAAATCATTCACCTAGCCTAAGAGTTAGACCACACATTACGATCTCGAGGTAGATCAACTCTGTACTTGATACATCCACTTCAATATAAACAAGAGCAGGACGTAGGGTTTTACCTCCATCAAGAGGGCCCTAACCTGCGTAAACATCATATCCTCCGTTCCTGTTACCCCCGATCCGAGATCCACAGCTCGGGACCCCTACCTCGAGGTCTGTCCGTTTTGACACCGATAGGGTGGGGGTGAGATGATGCAGATCATCACACGGTCATCCCCATGACACTCCATCACCACCGCAAACACGAGATGGACCAATGACAAGAGCCCGTGCATGTGCCATCGAAGCCGAGGTTAATTCTTTCCTGTCCGAGCTTCCTTTGGATTCGCATGAGAATTGGCTTCTACCTCAAATGGAAACATTATACATTCTCAAGTATCATGAATAAGCAAGGAGGGAGACCCAAGAGCACACAGAGCACCATGGGGAAGGAGGGTGAAAGTGTGTTATATCGACTAGAGGGGGGTGAATAGGTGATTTTTACAAATTCTTCACTGAGGAATTTCAGAGTGAGGAAATTCCTAAGTAACGAACTACTTAGCAGAGGAATAAGTACTCAGATGCTAGCACAGTCATCATGATGAAATGAAAACAAGCACAGAGTACAAGTAGCATAAACACAGGATAAGCAGGCTGAAGACAGAGTGACTGAAGAATTTGAACCGAGGAAATTAAGAAAGTCTTCAATCAAAGTCTTCAAATAGTAATGATCAAATACTTCAGCATATGAATGAGGAAATGAAAGGGTTGAGTAAATAGAACCAGTAGCTTGGTGAAGATTGTGATTTGGTAGACCAGTTCCAACTGATGTGACAGTTGTATGTCTGGTTGGAGCGGCTAGGTACTTAAACCTGAGGACACACAGTCCTCACCATATTCTCCTAGAGCTAAGGTTACACAAACCTCGCCCAATCACTCGTGGTAAGTCTTCAGGTGACTTCCAAACCTTCACAGACTCGGTCACTCGGCAATCCACAATTTCCTCTTGGATGCTCTAGACCATGACGCCTAACAATCTAGAGGATGCACAGTCCTCAAAGGTAACAAGCGTCGGTTCCACACAGGAACAATCTCTTCAGTGATGCTCAATCACTTTGGCTTTGTAGGTGTTTGGGTTTGGGTTTTCCTCGCTTGATGATTTTCGCTCAAAGTCCTTGGAGGATGGGATGCTCTCAATTGACAAGTGTCAATTTCTCTCGGAGCAGCCAACCAGCTAGTGGTTGTAGGGGGCGGCTATTTATAGCCTAGGGAGTAGCTTGACATGATAAGACATAAATGCCCTTCAATGATATGACTGTTAGGTGGGTAGATATTTTGGGACAGCTGGCGCATAGCACAGCAAAGGTCAGAAATTTGGCTATCAAATTCCTCAGGGCTATCATGTTCCTCACTTGTAGGCAATCCGCACTGGCGAATTCCTAACTCCTCAGTCAGAATAAATTCCTCAGAGACCAGAAGATCTTTGTCTCTGTCACTGAAAAAATTGACTGAACTGTATGAGATTTCCAATGGCTTCACTCGAAAGGATTGGTAGGTGTAGGATTTTGAGAAGAGCATCACTTGGAAACTTTTCCTTAGTTTTACCTCGACCCCCTTTAACAGTACGGTGTTTCCTATGACTCAAGAAAGAGAAAACAAAACTACAAAAATGAAAGTCTTCACGCTTCATATTCCTCGCACGAATATCAAGTCTTTAGGATCACACCAAATTCTTCACTTTCAAAGTCTTCAGAAAGCCAAAGTCTTCAGTTGAAGACATTCATTTTTAGGGTTCGACTTTCACTGTAAATATCAAACTCCTCATAGACTTATAGACCTGTGTACACTCACAAACACATTAGTCACTTAACCTATAAGTCTTCAATACACCAAAATCACTAAGGGGCACTAGATGCACTAACAGAGGGCCCCCAACACACCAACACCTGGAGATTCACTCGACACTCCGGGTGCCCGGACTCACAGCTGCAGGGTGGCAAGCCTCTCGACACCTCGGGTGCCCGGACCGTCACCACCAGGTGCCTGGGCCTGCCTGCGCCAGCGGGCCGTGGCCTTGGCTACAGAAAGTGCAACTACTCGTGGGTGGTTTTGGTAATTCCTAACAACATATAGCTCATTGAACTAATGCTATTTAAAGATGATCATTTCAGAAAGTTCAATGATTGGCATGGCATGGATGAGGAATGTCCACCCCTCAAAATGCTAAGGACACATATTGGCTCAAGCTCAAGACTAAATTTTCATTTTAGTGATCCAAGATCACATTGAGTCCATAGGAAAAGCCAATACTATTAAAAGGGGATGAGGTGTTGCTTAATTGCTTGCTTGCCCAAAATGCTTAGTGATATGCTCCAAAAGCCCTCAACCACTTTCTCATATCCACATATGTCCCAAACCAAAATTCAAACTTCTCCCTACCGAAATTATCTATCCGGCGCCACCGAGTTCATTTGACAAAGCCACTGCCAGAAACCCTAGTCACTTTGGTCTCACCGATAGGGATCTCGGTCTCACCGAGATGGGATTGCAAACTCTTTGTTTCCCTTCATAACGTTTCGGTCCAACCGAGATGACCGATCGGTCCCACCGAGTTCGCAATGCAAACTCTCTGTTTCCCTTTCGTAACGTTTCGGTCTCACCGAAATGAGCGATTCGGTCCCACCGAGTTTTCCTGACCAACTCTCTGTTTGCCTATTACAGAAATCGATCCTACCGAGTTTATGTGATCGGTCTCACCAAGATTAGGTTATGCCCAAACCCTAATGAAATCGGTCTCACCGAGTTGACATGTCGGTCCCACCGAAAATCCTAATGTTCACATTTTGAACAAATCGGTCTGATCGAGTTTTATCATTCGGTCCCACCGAGTTTGGTAAATTGTGTGCAATGGTTAGATTTTGTGTGGAGTCTATATATACCCCTCCACCCATCCTCCATTGGCAGAGAGAACCATCAGAACATGTACCCACACTTCCAACATACATTGAGAGAGAACCACCTACTCATGTGTTGAGACCAAGATATCCCATTCCAACCACAAGAATCTTGATCTGTAGCCTTCCCCAAGTTGCTTTACACTCAAATCATCTTCCCACCAAATCCAAATCTGTGAGAGAGAGTTGAGTGTTGGGGGAGACTATCATTTGAAGCACAAGAGCAAGGAGTTCATCATCAACACACCATCTATTACCTTTTGGAGAGTGGTGTCTCCTAGATTGGTTAGGTGTCACTTGGGAGCCTCCGACAAGATTGTGGAGTTGAACCAAGGAGTTTGTACTGGCAAGGAGATTGCCTACTTCATAAAGATCTACCCTAGTGAGGCAAGTCCTTTGTGGGCAATGGCCATGGTGGGATAGACAAGGTTGCTTCGTCGTGGACCCTTCATGGGTGGAGCCCTCCGGGGACTCGCACCACTATTACCCTTCATGGGTTGAAGTCACCATCAATGTGGATGTACGATAACACCACCTATCGGAACCACGCGTAAAATCTCCATGTCTACATTGCCATTTGCTCCCTCCAAACTCCTCCCTTTATCTTCATGTGCAATGTTTTACATTCTGCTGCTATATTCTTAGAATTGTATGTGTAGGTTGATTGCCTGACTTGTGCTAAGTTGCTAAAATCTTCCAAGACTTAAAATTGGGAAAAGGCTAGATTTTTTATTTGGTCAAGTAGTCTAATCACCCCCCTATAGACATACTTACAATCCTACAAGTGGTATCAGAGCTTTGGTCTCCATTTGCCTTGATTTCCATTGCTTTGGTGATCATAGCCTTGGTTTCACAACCTAGGAGAGTGTGGCGTCTAACGAGGGAAATTACCACCATAGAGGTCCTTACTTTGATGGTACTAATTTTTCTAGTTGGAAGCATAAGATGAAAATGTATATTCTTGGACATAACCCCGCCGTTTGGGCTATTGTGTGTATTGGCTTGCAAGGTGAATTCTTTGATGGGATAGAACCAAACCGTGAAGCTACCGCGGAAGAGTTCAAGATGCTGCAATACAATGCTCAAGCTTGCGATATCCTCTTCAATGGATTGTGCCCCGAAGAATTCAACAAAATCAGCCGTCTTGAGAATGCAAAGGAAATCTGTAAAACTTTGATTGATATGCATGAGGGTACCGACTCCGTCAAGGAATCCAAATTGGATGTGCTTCATAGTCAACTTGACAAGTTCAAATGAAGGATGGTGAAGGTGTCGCTGAAATGTACTCTAGACTTTCTCTCATCACAAATGAGATTGCCGGCTAAGGAAGTGAAGAGATGACCGATAGATTCATCATCCAGAAGATCCTAAGAGCCTTGGGTGGAAAATATGATACCGTGTGCACATTGATCCAAATGATGCCCAACTACAAAGATCTCTAGCCAACGGAAGTGATTGGAAGAATTGTTGCTCATGAGATGTCACTAAGGATAAAGAAGAGGTTCACAACAAGTCTAGTGGTGCTTACAAAGCCTCATGTGATGCTCCTACATCATCAAGTGAGAAACAAGCCTTCAATGAGGAATTGAGCTTAATGATGAAGAACTTCAACAACTTCTACAAGAGTAGAAGCAAAGAAAGAAGTTCCAAGCCAAGATCCTACAATGACAAAAGATCTTCTAGTCGTGAGCGTAATTGCTACAATTGTGGAAGACCCGGACACTACTCAAATGAGTGTACATCCCCCTAGAAAAGAAGAGAAGATTTGCCCAAAAGGAGAAGTAGAAGAGAAGAATCACCTCCAAGAGAGAGGAGTAGTAGACATGATCGTTATGAATGAAAAACATCTCGGAGAAGCAAGGATTCAGAAAGGAAGGACAAGTCATCAAGGAGCTACACAACACGAAGACATCAAGCTCATGTTGGTGAATGGGTATCCGGTCCGACTCCGACAATCACTCCAAGAGAAGTTATCACTCCGACTCCGAATATACTCAAGATGGAGGTGTTGCCGGTCTAGCACTTGTGTCAACCAACTCCTACGACATACTTGACTCACCAAATGAAGGAATTGGAAGATGCTTCATGGCTAAAGGCCCAAAGATATCACACCCCGAGTATGTTGATTTCAATACTGATGAAGATGATTTGCTAGGTGATGATGATTTACTTGTTGACAACTCTAGTGATGAAAACTATGATGAAATTGCTATTAATCATGCTAATCAAGATAAAAAAATGATGATGATAAGAAGGATATTGAGTGTCTAACTAAAGAACTAAACACTCTTAAGTTAGCTCATGAAACTACCTTGGAAAATCATCGAGAGCTTTTAAAGACTCATGAGAAGCTACCCTTTGAAAAGCTCAATCTTCAGCAAGAGCATGGGTTCTTAAAAGCAATCAATGATGACCTTCGCAAGAAAAGTTCTTCTTACATTGCCAAGCATTTACTCTTGTCTACTTACATGCCAGAAGTAAAATCTAGCAACAAGAGTAAGAAAGATTCTTCTTCTAGTAGTAACAATAATCATGTTAAATCCAATATTGTTGTTTCTAGTAGTTCTCTTGATTCCACTAATGATTCTCTTAGACAAGTTACACTTGAGTAAGAAAATAGTTTATTGAAGGGAATTATAGAGAAAGGTGTTTACAAGAGCCTTGTCGGGAGTAAGCAATTTGAGCAAATTGTACGCAAGCAAGGAAGGCACCAGAAGAATCAAGGTGTTGGTTTGAATGAAAGTTAAATGCCAATGGATTTGAGTGGGAAGAAGATCAATACCCCAAGACAAATTTTGTTCCTCAACAAGAGAAGTATGATCCTACTTCTTTCCAAGGGACACAAGTTCAAGATGATCTTCCACCACAAGACCACAAGAAAAAGGGCAAGGACAAGCTTCAAGAGGAGATTGATGCATTTGAAGAAGCTCCTAGGGCCTTGGTCAAGTGGGTTCCCAAGACTACATCAAGTTCTACTTCATCAAGTATGACTACAACTCCAAGCATTCCCATCAAGATGATGTGGATCCCAAATAAGAAGAACTAGAGAGTTCTTGAGGGTGACTCCGCCAACATACTTCACTCATATCATTTTGGCGAGGACAAGTGCAAACAACTTCCACATCTTACACTAGTTCAAGGTGTCACAAACCCTCTTGTTGGAAAGACAAGGGACAAGGTGACCTAATACTTTCATGGACATCATCTTGTGTGAACTTCATTCTAGGTCTATGGATATCCTTGTTTGTTCCTTGTGGGACTAACCGTGTAGGTATTGAAAGTGCAACTCACTCCAATGGATTGCTCCAAATGATCAACATCAACATTGAGCATCCACATCTTCAACATCTACATGAAGTCATCATCGACAACACCCAAGGTTAGTTCATCCCTCTTAGGGGAGATATCACATCTAGGGGGAACTTTACTCTAAGAATTGAGCTAAAGCAACTCTAACAGTGTGAACACAACAATGCTTTATGTAAAAGTGGTAACCCCGCTGGAGCATAAACGATGAGTATGACCTATGATCAAATGTTCTCATTTAACTCCTAAGTCAATATACTAATATATAGATGACCTAGTCATCGCTAATTGCTTGATAGATACTAGAGTGTTTGTGCCGCTTTTCCACATATTTCATTTGCCATTTCATTGTGTGAGCATGCTGATTGCATATTTTACTCATTCGAGGACATCCATTTGTTTCTTTGATTGTTTGGCCTTTTATCTTTTGCCAAAGTGATGGAGAATAATGCCTAAGAACTTTCTCTAGCTATCTATGTTTTTCTCATCTCAAACTCTATTCATGCTACATCACAGAGTTTGATCAAGTCAGATTCGAACCACTCTATGTGAGGAGCACTCAAAGTCCCTGATTCGTCATAGACTTAAACTTCCAAAACCTCTCTGTGCATTTCGGTACGACCGATTCATCCTTTTCGGTCTGACCGAGTTCACTGAGTTGATCTAGGTTTTCAATATCGGTGCAACCGATTAGAACTCTTCGGTCACACCGAGTTGCAGTAATCGCTTGCGATTCTGCATCTCGGTGCCACCGAGTTGTTCCACTCGATCACACCGACAGGGTCAGGATATATATATACCGACGGGTTGAATTTTGGAAATTTCTCCAAAACCCTTCATCCTGCGTGTGTCCTGCTCTGCCACCTCGGGTCTCCGGATCGTCCTCTCGTTGCCAGCGACCTCCCACCGCTAGTTTCCATCGCCGTCAATGGATTTCAACGCCGTCATTGCCACCATAGCGAGCTCATCGCCAAACTAGGGTATGAGTTTGACTTCTTGTGCATTCTTTTTACCTCCGATTCTAAGCACAAGGTCAATGCCATGTTTCTTACCACGTATGAGATCAATCTATCAAGAGAAAACCTCCATTATATTAGGTTTGATTCGAAAATTTAGGGTTAGGTTCCCGCCGAACTCATCTCGGGCCGACCGAGTTGTAGAAATCGGTCTCACCGATTTGGCCTAGGCAATAGCACTTGCACTTTTCGGCCTGACCGAAAGTTGCAAATCGGCGCGACCGAGTTCAACTCTCTGTGAAACCCTAGCAATATCAGAGTCAGTGAACTATGACTCGGTCTGATTGAGTTCACTAGTTTAGACTCCAAAAGTTGCTTCGGTGTCATCGAGTTCAACAAATCGGTAGCTCTGAAATGCTTTCTGTGGAGAACTAAAACTAAGTTTTTGACTCATTTGTTTTGCAAAACCTCTGCACTTTGTGATGCTCATCCAATCTACCTCATCTATATCTATTCATAGGGTCTGCTGTCAGTTTGCTTTGCCAGTGTGTCTGATCAGAGTGATAGCCAAAACAAGTCAGAATAGCAAGTGAACATGAGTGAGGGCACTAGTCCCTATAGTAGCTAGCTATGATGATGGCAGCAGGAGCACTCCAAGCAATTTTCCCAAAGCAGCTACTAGGAAGAGAAAGAAGAGGAATTCTGACTCAGAGGATGAGGACTATGTGGTTGCTGAGGAGGAAGTAAGCTCCAAGAAGAAAGTGTTGATGAAGGAATATGTAACTGCTGCTGCAACAAAACCTGGTATGCACAAGAAGGCCCCTGCAAAGAGGGTGCCAACCTTAAAGGCCAGGGCCTCAACTATTGAAACCTCTAAGTCAACTAAAGAGGTTGCTGGTGAAGGCAAAATACGAAGGAGAGGGTCAAGAAAACTATGGCCAAAGTCATTGGGAAAGCTTCTTTGATGGAAGATCCAAAGGAAGAAAAGGAAGATGCTGCACCAACTTCAAAGTCTCAAAAGCTGATGGGGGATGCCATCAAGTCTGGGGATGCACCTTCTAAGCCCAAGACTGCCCCCAAAGCTTCTGCTCAAGCTTCAAAGACTTCAAAGCCCAAGAGAAGTACAAGGAACATTTCTGCTGCTGAGAAGAACAAGGCCCCAGTGCCTCAGATATAAGAAGAAGATGCTGACGCCCAAGTGCTTAGGAAGCTCAAACCTAAGATTCCATATCATGATGACAGCCATCCAGTGGCAGAAGATATGAGCATCAGGAAGGATGCAGGTCTCAGACTTTGGAGACAAAGTGACCCTTATGCTGTGAGGAGAAAGACTGTAGTGGACTACAACTTCCATACCTAAGAGAAGCAAGATTTCTATGAAACCATATTGCTTGACAAGAAGCCCATAGTTTGTGATATGAAGTGCGGTGATTGGGAGTACATCGTTGAGAATGAAGAACACTTTCCAGGAGTGCATGAGAGCTTCAGATCATGTGGGGTAGACAAGTTTGTGGGATAGGAGCTTACCAAATGGAATGATGAGCTCATTATGCAATTTTATTCTACAGCTCATTTCTATCCAGATGGAAGAATAGTTTGGATGTCTGAGGGTACAAGGTACCAAGCTAGTCTTGATGAGTGGGCTAAATTGATCAATGCCCCTGAAGAGCATGAAGATGACTTGGATGTCTATGCCAAGAAGAAAAAATATCATAACTCAATGGCTAACATGTACAAGGAGATCCCAGACAAGGCTTTGGAAACTCATAAACTTGGGTCTGTACATTATTTGTTGTCTAGTTTAGCTACTATCAACACTATATTGAGGCATACATTGTTGCCCAAATCTGGAGATCACAAGATGATCAGAGGTCATTCAATCAACTTGCTGCAGATATTTGATGTGCCTCAGAAATTCAAAGTTATGAGCCTGATTGTTGAAACAATCAAGACGACAGCTGCATATCAGAAGAGATCTTGTGGGTATGCTCCACATATTCAGGTGCTCATCAACTCCAAGATGGACTTAGGCACATATGTTTTGGACAAGGAGCATCTACCTTTGAGACAAGATTTTGAGGACAACACAGTTGTCATGAATGAAGAAGATCCTACTTCTGTGCAGGCACAAGAAAATAGAGAGAAGGCAAAGGCTGAAAAGGCTGATAAGATGCCAAGTGTTGAAGAGGCATCTTAAGTGTTCCTAAAGTCAAAACAAGATCAACTTGCTTATCTGATTCAAGCAACTTTGAGGATTGAGAAGGGATTGGCCACCCTGAACTAAAACCAAGAGGGCTTGGAAAGGATCATTGAGACAAAATTCTACGATCTTGATCTTAAAGTGATTGAGATGCACACAACTGTTGAGCAACTCCAAGAAGAAGCCGAGGAGAGGAAAGGGCAGGCTACCACAGATGCCTTTGAGAGAGTGCCCAGAGGTCAAAGGTCTGCTGTAGTGCCCATGGCTGACACTAGAGCTACCACATCAGCACCAGCATCCACAGGTTCAGTGCCACCTGTAGTTGCAACTCCACCAACTCCAACAACTTCTACAGATGGTTTTGTCCTTGGAGTCCTCTCAACACCACCTCCCGAAAATCAAGCCTAGAGAGACACATAGCACTATGCATTTTCAAACTTTTTGGTAACTTGTTGCCAAAAGGGGAGAAGTGTATAGATCATAGGCTTCGAGAGAGAGTGCTTTTGCTTCTTTGGTCTTTTGCTATTTGGTTGATACTCTTGTGTGTGCTTGCTTAATACTCTATGTTTGTGTGTGAGATACTTGTATGATCATGTGTTTGATCATATCCTACATTAATGCTTGTGCTTGAATGATGTTATCCTTATATCTCTTATATGATCATTCACTTTGCTTGGGATGATCCTAATCGATTGTGCATTTGCATTCAAAAGCAAATTTAAAATAATGCACAAATTTAGGGGGAGCTCTTGCTTATCACATACCTCTCAAAGCGACGATGTATTTCAAATCTTATTATCATTTGTCGAATCTTTGATCTATATGTTGTCATCAAGTACCAAAAAGGAGGAGATTGAAAGTGCAACTATCCCTAGGTGGTTTTGGTAATTCCTTAAAACATATAGCTCATTGAACTAATGCTATTTCAAGATGATCATTTCAGAAAGTTCGGTGATTGGCATGGCATGGATTAGGAATGTGGACCCCTCAAAATGCTAAGGACACATATTGGCTCAAGACCAAGACTCTACATTTTCATTTTAGTGATCCAAGATCACATTGAGTCCATAGGAAAAGCCAATACTATTAAAAGGGGATGAGGTGTTGCTTAACAGCTTGCTTGCTTGAAATGCTTAGTGATATGCTCCAAAAGCCCTCAACCAGTTTCTCATATACACATATGTCCCAAACCAAAAGTCAAACTCGGCCCTACCGAAATTATCTATCCGGTGCCACCGAGTTCATTTGACATAGCCACTGCTAGAAACCCTAGTCACTTCGGTCTCAGCGATAGGGATCTCGGTCTCACCGAGATGGGATTGCAAACTCTTTGTTTCCCTTTGTAACGTTTCGGTCCAACCGAGATGAGCAGTTGGTCCCACCGAGTTCGCAATGCAAACTCTCTGTTTCCCTTTCGTAATGTTTCGGTCTCACCAAAATGAGTGATTCGGTCCCACCGAGTTTTCCTGACCAACTCTCCGTTTTCCTATTACAGAAATCGGTCCTGCCGAGTTTATGTGATCGGTCTCACCGAGATTACATTATGCCCTAACCCTAATGAAATCGGTCTCACCGAGTTGACATGTCGGTCCCAACGAAAATCCTAACATTCACATTTTTAACTAAATCGGTCTGACCGAGTTTTATGATTCGGTCCCACCGAGTTTGGTAAATTGTGTGTAACGGTTAGATTTTGTGTGGAGGCTATATATACCCCTCCACCCATCCTCCATTGGGAGAGAGAGACACCAGAACATGCCTACACTTCCAATACATATTTTCTGAGAGAGAACCACCTACACTTGTGTTGAGGTCAAGATATTCCATTCCAACCACATAAATCTTGATCTCTAGCCTTCTCCAAGTTGCTTTCCACTCAAATCTTCTTTCTACCAAATCCAATCCTATGAGAGAGAGTTGAGTGTTGGGGAGACTATCATTTGAAGCACAAGAGCAAGGAGTTCATCATCAACACACCATTTGTTACTTCTTAGAGAGTGGTGTCTCCTAGATTGGCTAGGTGTCACTTGGGAGCCTCCGACAAGATTGTGGAGTTGAACCAAGGAGTTTGTAAGGGCAAGGAGATCGCCTACTTCGTGAAGATCTACCCTAGTGAGGCAAGTCCTTCGTGGGCAACGGCCATGGTGGGATAGACAAGGTTGCTTCCTAATGGACCCTTCGTGGGTGGAGCCCTCCGTGGACTCCCGCAACCGTTACCTTTCGTGGGTTGAAGTCTCCATCAACGTGGATGTACGATAGCACCACCTATTGGAACCACGCCAAAAATCTCTGTGTCAACATTGCGTTTGCTCCCTCAAACTCCTCCCTTTACCTTCATATGCAATTGTTTTACATTCCGCTGCTATACTCTTAGAATTGCATGTGTAGGTTGATTACTTGTTTGTGCTAAGTTGCTAAAATCTGCCAAGAACTAAAATTGGGAAAAGGCTAAATTTTTTATTTGGTCAAGTAGTCTAATCACTCCCCTCTAGACATACTTTCGAGCCTACAAGTGGTATCAGAGCTTTGGTCTCCATTTGCCTTGATTTCCATTGCTTTGGTGATCATAGCCTTGGTTTCACAACCTAGGAGAGTATGACGTCTAGCGAGGTAAATTACCACAGTAGAGGTCCTTACTTTGATGGTACTAATTTTGCTAGTTGGAAGCATAAGATGAAAATGCATATTCTTGGACATAACCCTGCCGTTTGGGCTATTGTGTGTATTGTCTTGCAAGGTGAAATCTTTGATGGAGAGAACTAAACCATGAAGCTACCGCGGAAGAGTTGAAGATGATGCAATACAACGCTCAAGCTTGTGATATCCTCTTCAATGGATTGTGCCCCGAAGAATTCAACAAAATCAGCCGTCTCGAGAATGCAAAGGAAATTTGGGATACTTTGATTGATATGCACGAGGGTACCGACTCCTTCAAGGAATCCAATTTGGATGTGCTTCAGAGTCAACTTGACAAGTTCAAAATGAAGGATGGTGAAGGTGTCGCTGAAATGTACTCTAGGCTTGCTCTCATCACAGATGAGATTGCCGACTTAGGAAGTGAAGAGATAACCGATAGATTCATCATCAAGAAGATCCTAAGAGCCTTGGATGGAAAATATGATACCGTGTGCACATTGATCCAAATGATGCCTGTCGGTGTAAAAACCGGCGGATCTCGGGTAGGGGGTCCCGGACTGTGCGTCTAGGCAGATGGTAACAGGAGGCAGGGGACACGATGTTTACCCTGGTTCAGGCCCTCTTGATGGAGTTAATACCCTACGTCCTGCTTGATTGTTCTTGATAATATGAGTAGTACAAGAGTTGGTCTACCACGAGATTAGAGAGGCTAAGCCCTAGAAGCTAGCCTATGGTATGATTGTTGTTGTTCATCCTACGGACTAAACCCTCCGGTTTATAGACACCGGAGGGGGCTAGGGTTACACAGAGTCGGTTACAAGGAAGGAGATCTACATATCCGTATTGCCAAGCTTGCCTTCCACGCCAAGGAGAGTCCCATCCGGACACAGGACAAAGTCTTCAATCTTATATCTTCATAGTCCAACAGTCCGGCCAAAGGATATAGTCCGGCTGTCCGGATACCCCCTAATCCAGGACTCCCTCAGTAGCCCCTGAACCAGGCTTCAATGACGATGAGTCCGGCGCGCAGATTGTTTTCGGCATTGCAAGGCGGGTTCCTCCTCCGAATACTTCATAGAAGATTTTGAACACGAGGATCGTGTCCGGCTCTCCAAAACAAGTTCCACATACAACCGTAGAGAGAATAATATTTTCAAAAATCTAATCTACCGACGCATTCCACAGTGTGACATCACACCACAGCCAGGTCACCGTTCAAATCGCTTTTCACAACCAACCTCAGCGTGTTTCGTGAGGCGGTTTCCTCGACATGTTTTGTCGAAGCAGAGATCGTGTCCCCTTATTACGGGATTCCCATCAATACGGACGTGGGTAACCCAACCGCACCATCAATTACGGCGCTTGGGGGATAAGCGAGTTTTACCAGGCTGGTGGGGGCGCATAGTTTAGTCCGCCCTTATAAAGGGATACGGGTTCACCTTTTTCTACCCACGCCTTCTTCCTCCTTGCTCATCCATTCTCGCGCACTCGAGCTCCAGCGCCCAAGTCCACATCCTTCTCCTCAACCCTCTCCAAACATGTCCGGAGCGGGAGGCAAGTGGATGGTCTCCTCCGTTACGGAGGAAGACATCAAAAAGCTGCACGGGGCCGGATACTTAGCCGCGGATATCGCGCACCGGCTGCCAGCCGCAGGGCAGATCGTCGCTACCCCGGAACCTCACGAAAGGGTGGTTTTCCTCACCCACTTCGTCCGCGGACTGGGGTTTCCCCTCCATCCATTCATCCGCGGCCTTATGTTCTATTATGGGCTGGACTTCCATGATCTGGCCCCGAATTTCATCCTCAACATCTCGGCGTTCATTGTCGTGTACGAGGCTTTCCTCCGCATCCGGCCCCACTTCGGCCTATGGCTGAAGACCTTCAATGTCAAACCGAAGGTAGTAGGCGGCCAACAAGCGGAATGCGGCAGAGCCATGGTGGGCAAAATGCCCAACGTTACATGGCTCGAGGGCTCCTTCATGGAGACCATAAAGGGGTGGTAATCGGGGTGGTTCTACATCACCGAGCCGCGCGACACCAACTGGATGGCGGCCCCCGAGTTTCGATCTGGAATCCCCACGCGGCTCACTTCCTGGAAGGAGAAGGGCCTGTCCTGGGGCTCATCGGTGGAGCTGGACGGACTCTAGAAGTGTATCCGGAACATGATAAGAAAGAAACTTAAGCTTGTCAACATAGTCCAGGTCATGCTCTTCCGCTGGATCCTCCCGTGTCAACAACGGGCTTTCAACTTATGGGAGTTCGACTCGGCCCAGCACCAGACTCTACGCGAGCTCTTTGACACGACGCATAAGGACATCTGGAAGGTGTTGTTTAAGGGCGTCGAGGTCCCCCCTCCCCTTACCGAGGACCGCGGGCTAAGCGCGACACGTCCTGTAAATCCGGTAAGTTCTGTACATCTCGTAGGGTATTTATTTTCCATAGTTTAACCATGTGCGGGATCTGAGCTCCCATGCCTTTGACAGGATTGGGTGGAGACATCGGAGCAGATTGACTGTCCGGCCCCTCTGCCCGAAGACCCTGCAGACGCTCTCCTGACGGAGATGCGGACTCCGGCTCCTTATGAGGTGCCGGAGAAGAAGATCAAGAAGAAGGCCACGGGAACCCGAAAGAGTTCCCGGCGCCAGGTGGTATCGGACTCATCGTCTGATAACTCCGAGACGCACTCCTGCCATAAAAACAAGGAGGAGGAGGACGAAGATTCTCCCCCTCCAGCCGGGGGAGACAAGAAAAGGAAGGCCGCCCCAACCGGGGAGGCCGAAGGGTCCAAGAAGGGAAGGACTCTCCTTCCGGACTGTTCCACCACCGCCGCCGACAGCGAAGACGAGTGGTTACTCAGGGACAAGCCCCTGGCTTTTTTTGCACTGCTTCTCCTAACGTCGAATATGTTCATGCAGTCCGCCCCGAGCCCGTATCGACGTATCCTCGTCGGACACTTCCTTGGACTCGTCGGATATGAATAGTGATACACTTCCAACCACCTCCTCTCCTTGCCCTACGGATAATGTCGAGGTATTGTCTCAAGGGGCACCAAGCCGGGGGGAGATAGTCCCGGAGGCGCCTCAAGGCGACCTTCCGGACTCCAGGCGCAACGGGAGCAAGACTCCCAAGGGCTCCAAGTTCGGCCCTCAGCCGAACACCGCGCCGGAACCTCCAGTGGTTCCGGACTCCGGCAAGCGGCCCCCTTCCAAGAGGGGCAAGCTGCCCGTGCCGGTGAACTCTGTCCATCCAGAGGCACCGGACAACCTGCTGGGAGCGCTTCGCGGCGCTTCCATCGACGAAGAGCACCACACTATTATGAGTGCGGTGATCAAGAAGGTTCAGTCCACCAAGAGCGGACTGACTGAAGCCCGTGCCAGCCTTCTAACAGGCTTTGAGGTAAGTATTTGAAATATAGGGAAATATTACCGCATGGACAGTAGCCCCTGATGCTCTGTTTGGTGTTCACAAAGAAAAG
Organism: Triticum urartu; assembly: GCF_056163025.1. Classification (NCBI taxonomy): domain Eukaryota; kingdom Viridiplantae; phylum Streptophyta; class Magnoliopsida; order Poales; family Poaceae; genus Triticum; species Triticum urartu. The sequence continues at coordinate 172,173,044 of NC_141874.1, read as the reverse complement.
CCGAATAGAGGATCGAATAATATCTGCAGGAGTCTAATACAAGTATGTCTATATGCGTATGCAGGCTTCGCTGCTGACCTCTGCCGCACTGACTACGGAGGTCGCCGCACTGAAGCAGAACCTCGAGCGGTCCGAGACAGAGCTCGGCCTTGCCAAGAGGCAGCTCGAGGAGAACAAAGGTAAGTAATGCCTTGTCTATATATATATAAAAAAAGATGCGGTTGCAAAATGATAGGATCATCATGGATGTGCCAGGGGCCATGACCGAAGTGGCGACCCTGAAGCAAGCGCTGTCCGAGGCTGAAAACAAAGCGGCCAAGGAGCGCACCGAGCGGGAAAAACAAGAGGCACGGGTGGGCGAGGTGCAGCAAGAGCTCCAGGCTCTCGTGAAGAAGCACGAGACTTTGGAGCTTGACTCAAAGACGCGAGAGTCCGAGCTTGCCGTGGCCCTCGAGAGCACAAAGCATGCCAAGGCTGAAGCCCAAAAGGCCCTCCAGGAAATTGAGGCGATGAGGAAGATAGCGGCGGGTAAGGTATTCATTATGCAAAGCAAGCATGTGAAAGTAAATTACTTGTTACTTACCCGAGTCCGGAGCTCTCCAGGAGCATTCGCAGATTTGCCCCACAGCGTGTCAGATGCCGCAAAGTACTACCAGGCCGAGGAGGGAAGCTCAACGGAGAAGTTGTTCTGGTCTTAGTATACTGGGACCAAACACCCGATGCCTGTGAGCGACCAGCTGAAGCAACTGGTCGAGCTGCACAAGGCAGCCGAACAGGCCATGAGGGGCCTTATAGTCCAGATGTGGCCTGGCAACTCCCTTCCCAACAGCTACTTCGGCCTGGTGAGACGGCTTTTGGATGCCTGCCCACGGTTGGAAGTCATAAAGCGGTCCGTCTGCATCGAAGGTGCATGCCGGGCTTTTGCCCGTGCGAAGGTGCACTGGGCCAAGATGGACGCCGAGAAGCTGGTGAAGGAGGGGCCGCCGCAGGGCAAGGAGCATCGCCATGCTGAGATGTACTATGAGGGTGTCCTGAAGGGTGCCCGTCTTGTGGCGGACGAGTGTGCGAAGGATGTAATTTTTGAATGAACTTGCTTGTGTGATCCTGTATTATGAAAACTTGTTCATGTGCGCTATGCAACGCTTGTTTGAATTTAAAATATTACCTTCTGTGCGGCTGTTTATCAAATCTGAGAGATGGCCAGTCGTCGGCTTCTGCCCCCATGCCACGAGTGCTGGGGTGTTCGGGATAAATCTGAGCACTCTTTTTCCCATTGTTGGGTCCTTCAAGGGAGGTGCTTAGCGCAACGAACAAGGCAATCGGACTATAATGCTTTATCACTCTCACTTAGCCATAGAAGTCTACAATTTTAAATTTTGGTGAAGCCCCTAGTATTCAGAAGGCCGAATTTGGGGCGCTATACACGCCTAAGCCGGACAAAGCCGACTCCTCTCCCTAAGCGGCATAAGTCTTTAGGGACTCGAGACCTCTCGAACAGCGACCAGCTCTCGCCTTATCATGACAGTCAGTTTTAGCTTTCTCTACTAAGGTGCTTGCCCAGATGAACCGGGGCACAATCGCAGTAGTTCTCCCAGTGCTACCTTAGCCGATATAGCGGAACGTAAGGTACCAAAACATGGGAACCGGGCAAACCCAACTATTGACCCAAGACATGATTCGGAGCTGATGCATATAATGCTATAAGTTCGGGGTGCCGCACTGTCAAAAGTGTTCGGACTTCTCACGCCGTATTATGGGGTATGCTTAAGCCCCTGGCGTATTGGCCATACCAGAGTGTACGGGTGCTGAATGTCATGAATGAACATATATATATAAAAAAGAATAGAGAATGCGGTAATAGTCTAGTGCTATGCATTGTTTACTCAAAAAGGTGCGTCGAAGCAGAATGATACAAGTAGTGCGATAAGCAAAAAGTAGGACTATTTGACATGTCCCCTCCAAGGGCAAGCTGAGGAATTGTATTTAAAGCGGGTATTTCACTCGTTATCAGAGACCACCTGGGAATTCCATGATGCGACGTAGCTTTCTGCCTCCTTGGTTGTTGTATTGTGTGTCCGGCAATTGTACTGCCGAACGGGGTTTCCAGAGAGTAAAGTCCTGAAAGAGAGAGAAAATAATAAGGTGGAAAGCCCCTAGTGTGGTTGAACCGCGTTTTGGGCCGTGCCGTAGTCGTGCCCCCCCCACCTATGCCCATGGTATTTTCAATGCGTAATTATGTATGCGTGGCACGGATTTCGCCGTTTGGCGGGGACTTGGGTGGGGGCGCATTGCTATGTGAGCTCGGAGCATGCCAGGCGGTCTTGTTGCAGATTACTCTGGGCGCACTTGATGGTGTCCGGGTGTTTAATCACCGAACTGGTGGATTGCCTAAAGAGGCTGCTTTGTGCTTCTGTTGCGAGGGCCGGAGTGTGCTCCTCCGTGCGGAGAGAGCGCTCTGTGTTTCCATTGACTGTGATGACCCCCCGAGGTCCTGGCATCTTGAGCTTGAGGTACGCAAAATGTGGTACCGCATTGAATCTCGCAAATGCGGTTCGCCCGAGCAGTGCGTGATAGCCACTACGGAATGGGACTATATCGAAGATTAACTCCTTGCTTCGGAAGTTATCCGGGGATCTGAAGACCACTTCCAGTGTGACTGAGCCTGTGTAATGGGCCTCTACACCTGGTATGACGCCTTTGAAGGTCGTTTTTGTGGGTTTGATCCTTGAGGGGTCTATACCCATTTTGCGCACTGTGTCCTGATAAAGTAGGTTCAGGCTGCTGCCGCCGTCCATAAGGACTCGAGTGAGGTGAAAACCGTCGATGATTGGTTCTAGGACCAGTGCGGCGAATCCGCCATGACGGATACTAGTGGGGTGGTCCCAGCGATCGAAGGTGATCAGACAGGAGGACCATGGGTTTAACTTTGGGGCGACTGGCTCCAACGCATATACGCCCCTTAGCGCACGCTTCCGCTCCCTCTTGGGGATGTGGGTTGCATATATCATGTTCACCGTCCGCACTTGTGGGGGGGAACTCTTCTGTCCTCCGGTGTTCGGCGGCCGGGGCTCCTCCTCGTCATCGCTATGTAACCCCTTATCTTTGTTTTCGGCATTTAACTTGACGGCCTGCTTGAACACCCAACATTCCCTATTGGTGTGGTTGGCTGGCTTATCGAGGGTGCCGTGTATTTGACACGAGCGATCGAGTATACGGTCCAAACTGGACGGGCCCGGAGTGCTTCTTTTGAATGGCTTTTTCCGCTGACCGGGTTTAGGGCCTATGAATCCGGCATTGACTACCGTATCTTCGGCATTGTCACTGTTGATGCGGCGCTTGTGTTTGTTGCGACGTGACCTGCCATTGTTGTCCTTGGTATCCGAAGTACCTTGGTTCTTTGATATGTTATTGCTTCGAGCCAGCCAGCTGTCCTCTCCCGCGCAAAAGCGGGTCATGGGTGTCGTGAGGGCTGCCATAGATTTCGGCTTTTCCTGGCCAAGGTGCCGGGCGAGCCACTCGTCGCGGATGTTGTGCTTAAAAGCTGCTAGGGCCTCTGCATCCGGACAGTCGACGATTTGATTTTTCTTTGTCAGGAACCGTGTCCAGAATTGCCTGGCCGATTCCTCTGGCTGCTGAATTATGTGGCTCAAGTCATCGGCATCTGGTGGTCACACATAAGTGCCCTGGAAGTTGTCAAGGAATGCGGCTTCCAGATCCTCCCAACAGCCAATGGATTCTGCTGACAGGCTGCTGAGCCAATGTTGAGCTGGACCTTTGAGTTTGAGTGGGAGGTATTTGATGGCGTGTAGATCATCACCGCGGGCCATGTGGATGTGCAGGAGGAAGTCCTCGATCCATACCGCAGGATCTGTTGTGCCATCGTATGATTCGATATTTACGGGTTTGAAACCCTCTGGGATTTGGTGATTCATTACTTCGTCTGTGAAGCATAGGGGGTGTGCGGCGCCTCTGTACTGGGCTATATCGCGACGCAGCTCAAATGAGTCTTGTCCGCTGTGTTCGGCCCGGCCGGATTTACTTTTACTGTATCCGGTGTGACGGTTATCGTCTCGCGTAGTGGCGCGCCCTCGTGATCCGTAGATCGATCTTGCGTTTTTTGCTTTGTCCTCCGATATGTTTCGCAGGTCTAGCGTGTTTCCCCGTGCCTTGACATTTTTATTTGAGTGGCGTCGGGGTGCGGGCTGAGCTTTTGGATGAAATGCCTCTCTATCGCGGCCATGAGGTGGCCGATCAACCGCGTCATACGCTGGAGATGTAGGTTTTAATGCTTCCTCCTCCAGTCGGGGTAGCAACCTGCGCTTTGGGTAACTCTTGGAGGGGCGTTCGAGTTCATATTCCTCGGCCGCAAGGACTTTAGTCCATCTGTCAGCTAGCAAATCTTGATCAGCTTGAAGTTGCTGTTGCTTTTTCTTAAGGCTATTTACCGTGGCTATAAGCCGGTGCTTGAAGCGCTCTTGCTCGACGGGATCCTTATACACGACAAATTCGTCATTGTCGAGGCTTGCCTCGTCTTCGAAGGGAGGCATGTAATTATCATCCTCCGCCTCTCCATTTGCCGCTCTCTCGGGAGGGCTGGCTTCTCCGTCCTCCTGCTCTAAATCTTGCTAGAGGGGATTGTCGTTATCTTCGGCACTGTCCGGAGTGCTATTATCTCCTGTGCCGGTATCACCGCTTTTGCGTTGGCGAGACTTGGAGCAGCGCCGTTGTCGTCAGCGCTTGGGTTGCTTCTTGGAGGGGTCATCCTCCGTTGTCCCATCGCCATTGCCTTCTTTGGGTGTGTCCACCATATATATATCATATGATGAGGTGGTTGTCCAGTGCCCTGTGGGCATTGGTTCTTGTTCGTCTCATGCATCGTCGTCCATACCGTCGATGTCTTCGGAGTCAAAGTCGAGCATGTCCGTCAAATCATCGACAGTGGCTACTAAGTGGGTGGTGGGTGGGCGGCGAATTTCTTCGTCATCCGCATCCCAATCCTGCCGGACATAGTTCGGCCAGGACTCTCCTGACAAGGAGAGAGACCTTAATGAGTTTAGTATGTCGCCGAAGGGCGAGTGCTGAAAGATATCTGCGGAGGTGAACTCCATGATCGGCGCCCAGTCGGATTCGATAGGCGCGGGCGCAGGCGGTTCGGAGTCCGTGGTCGGGGAAGAATCCGGCAGTTTGGCGCCACGGCTCTCGTGAAGGGTAAGGTCGATACACGGCTCGATCGCCGCTGAGAATGCGGCCTCCATGGCGGGGTCTATCCACCCGTCCATGGATGGCGCAATTGGCTCCGAATTGAGGGTCGGAGCGGTTGCCGGGGCGGTCTCCCGAACACTGTCCGATGGTAGAGCTAAATCATGCTCATCGTGACCGTGTGGCGCACTCGGCAGGGGCTCGAATCCGTCGAAGATCAAGTCTTCGCGGATGTCGGCCGTGTAGTTTAAGCTTCCAAACCTGACCTGGTGGCCAGGGGCGTAACTCTCGATCTGCCCTAGATGGCCAAGCGAGTTGGCCCGCAGTGCGAGCCGCCGAATACAAAGATCTGTCCAGGGAGAAAGGTCTCACCCTAGACTGTATCGCCATCCATGATCGAAGGAGCCATCAAGACTAACGATGATGACACAGAGGAACTCTCAATGAAAGCACCAATGTCGGTGTCAAAACCGGCGGATCTCGGGTAGGGGGTCCCGGACTGTGCGTCTAGGCAGATGGTAACAGGAGGCAGGGGACACGATGTTTACCCAGGTTTGGACCCTCTTGATGGAGGTAATACCCTACGTCCTGCTTGATTGTTCTTGATAATATGAGTAGTACAAGAGTTGATCTACCACGAGATCAGAGAGGCTAAACCCTAGAAGCTAGCCTATGGTATGATTGTTGTTGTTCGTCCTACGGACTAAACCCTCCGGTTTATATAGACACCGGAGGGGGCTAGGGTTACACAGAGTCAGTTACAAGGAAGGAGATCTACATATCCGTATTGCCAAGCTTGCCTTCCACGCAAAGGAGAGTCCCATCCGGACACGGGACGAAGTCTTCAATCTTATATCTTCATAGTCCAACAGTCCGGCCAAAGGATATATGTAACACCCTCGATGCGACTATAGCTCCCACGTGTCGAGGCACGACTTAGAGACATAATCGCATTGAAGGCATATGTCGCAAGTTAGGCAATCTTCATAACATCCCATGTAATATGAATAATAAAGGGAGGACATAGTTGGCTTACACTCGCCACTTCACATCAGAGTACATAAATAACATACATCATCCAAACACTCATGGCCCGACTACGGCGCCAAAATAGAAGAAAACCCAACATGCGACAACGGTCCCAATCAAACCCAAACTAGGCACCACTACTGATCATCAGGAAAAGACACGTAGTAACGCTGAGTCCTCGTCGAACTCCCACTTGAGCTCGTACTCGTCACCTGGAGCGGAATCACCTAGACCTGCATCTAGAGTTATAGTATCTGTGAGCCACGGGGACTCAGCAATCTCGCACCCTCGCGATCAAGACTATTTAAGCTTATAGGAAGGAAAAGGCAAATATATGTGGAGTTGCAGCAAGCGACTAGCATATATGATGGCTAACTTATACGCAAAAGAGAGCGAGAAGAGGAGGCAAAGCGCGAGCGAGAAACTAGGGAGCAACCTGCGCAAACATTACTCCAACACCGTGTCCACTTCCCGGACTCCGCCGAGAAGAGGCCATCACGGCAACACACTCAGTTGATTCATTTTAATTAATTAAGGTTTAAGTTATCTACAACCGGATATTAACAAATTCCCATCTGCCCATAACCGCGGGCACGGCTTTCGAAAGTTCAATCCCTGCAGGGGAGTCCCAACTTATCCCATGACAAGCTCTCACGGTCAACGAAGGAATAGACCTCCTCCCAAGACGTTCCGATCAGACTCGGTATCTCGGTAACTCAAGACACTTCGACAGGTTAAAACAAGACCAGCAACACCGCCCGAATGTGCCGACAAATCCCGATAGGAGCTGCACATATCTCTTTCTCAGGGCACACTCAGATGAGCAAGACGTCGGGTAGGCCAGCCCAGAGTTGCCCCTGGTAGCCCCGGACATCGCTCGGTTGGACCAACACTCAGAGGAGCACTGGCCCGGGGGGGTTAAAATAAGATGACCCTTGAGTCTGCAGAACCCAAGGGAAAGAAAAGGGCTAGGTGGCGAACGGTAAAACCAATGTTGGGCATTGCTGGAAAAGCTTTAATCAAGGCGAAATATCAAGGGGTTCTCATTATAACCCAGCCGCGTAAGGAACGCAAAAATCCGGGAACATAACACCGATATGACGGAAACTAGGGCGGCAAGAGTGGAACAAAACACTAGGAGAGAGGCCGAGCCTTCCACCCTTTACCAAGTATATAGATGCATTAAGATAACATAGCAATATAGTGATATCCCAACAAGTAAATAAATGTTCCAACGAGGAACGGCCTCCAGTCTTCACCTGCAACTAGCAACGCTATAAGAGGGGCTGAGCAAAGCGGTAACATAGCCAATCAACAGTTTGCTAGGACATGGTGGGTTAGAGGTTTGACATGGAAATTGGGAGGCTGACAAGCAAATGGTAGGCATCGTAGCATTGGCATAGCAAGAGCGAGCAAACTAGCATAGCAAAGATAGTAGTGATTTCGAGGGTATGATCATCTTGCCTGCACAGTTGTCAGAGTTGACTGGATCCTCACAAGCAAACTCAACGGGCTCCTCGGTAGTGAATTCGTCTCCCAGCTCTACCCAAACAAGCAACAAGGATACAATCAACCACGTGCAAGACCAAGCAATATGATGAAATGATGATATGCTATGCGGGATGCGATACGGGATGCAAAATGCAAGATATGACAGGAAATGCATGCACCTGGCCTCAACTTGGAATTCCAAGGGTGCCACTGGAAATATGAGATGAAATCGCTTGAAAACGATATAAAGAACGCCGGAATCGGAGTTACGGTTTGGAAATGGCAAGCGTTTCAAAATTGACACCGGTCTGCGATTTACAACAAGTAGGCATCTAAATGCAATGAAATAAACATGCTACAGCCACCAAACATGACAACAAAATACATGGCAGGGATGCACACAAGATGCTTAACAAAATACTAGCACTGAGCCACGGCCAATTCACCCATTACGAGGTTCAAACAAGCATGGCAAAAACGCAAAAGCAAAACAGATTCCAGACTTAGTGAAATTAACACTTGTCTGAAATTTCAGATCACGAAGCCCTCTTCGGAGCAGCAAAACAACATGATAAATGACCTGATTAGGACAAGTAAGAAAATGGGATGGAGCTACTCAACAAGCTTAACAAAAGTCCCAAAGTTACCTGGGGCCAAAAGGGATCACAAAATATGCTAACGGGCACACAAACATAGCTAAAACACAATCAGTTTTCAGACTTAGTGAAAACTGAGACATGCTGAAATATAACTCACGAAGGCATGTTAACGAGCTCGATGCACTCACGACGGTGCAAGTCATGGAAAGACAAGCATACGTCCATAAAGAAGGCACAAAATACAAGCTAGACATGGCAAGAACATTGGCATGGCATGCACGGATCAACTACAATAACATCGGCAAAATCGCGAACGAGTTGACGATCTGCCCAGATTCACCATGAAGCAAAAGTAGAACTCGATTGACTCAAGCTAGGGTGCTTCAAAATTGCAAACAAAGACATGGATGGATAGAGAATAACATGATTAACAAAACTCCTTTACTTATCACCCTAAAAAGAGGCACGGATCACTCGGAAACAAGCTGAACATATGGCATCATGAACTAAATAATCCCAGACTTAGTGAAAACAACTAAGTCTCTGAAAACAGATTTCCCGGGTGCCTCACTTTGCAAGCTTGCACAAGTCACCACACACATCCTAAAAATGCATGGTTTGCACCTCTGGAAAGAAGACAAAATCCTTAACAAAACATATGAAGGACTCACAGGCATATCATGCACACAATAATCATGGCAAAAATGACAAAAGTCTAAGATGAACTAGCAGATCTGACAATTAACTCACGAAGCCCTCTTCTAACAGCATTTTGGGCATCAAGATGAACTCAAATGAAAATGATGCAATGGAATTAAATGATGTACTCGTTGAGACGAACATTTTCATATACTATATGTCCAAAACGGAGCTACAGATGCAAAGTCACAGCAGGTCAAAGGTCGCATAAAAATTAGGGGGAGAGGGGAAAAAGTCAACCCTTATGGTTTCTCTGATCCAGATCTGGATCGTGCACGCTTTACGAGGAACGCCGGAACACTGTTCACCACCGGAGCACGGAAGTCGAGGCTCGCCGGCCGGAGACGGGGGAAGTCACCGGCGAGGGAGAGGATGGCCGGGGCGGCGCGGGGCGGCGCGGCGCCCGGGCGGCAGCGGAGAGGCGGGGCGGCGGTGGCCGGAGTTGGCGGCGGCGAGGTCGCCCGCGGTGGCGCGGTAGTGGCCCGTGGCGGCGCCGGCCACCGGCGCTGGAGAGGGCGGCGGCGGACGAGGTAGGAGGCGGCGGGCGGATCGGGCCGCGCGGGGGCCCGACTTGGGCTCCGCGGGCCGGCGGCTGTTGGCGGCGGAGGGCGACACGTGGCGGCGCTGGATTGGTCGGCGGCGGCGGTGCGAGTTGTCCGGCCGGGTCGGACACGTCCGGCCGGCGCGAGGGAATTTTAGGGTTTCGTGGGGGAGGAGAGATCCGAAAAACGGGGGGGGCTATTTATAGGCTTAAGTGGAGCTAGGAGAGTCCAAATGAGGTGCGGTTTTCGACCACGCGATCGTGATCGAACGCTCTAGAACATGGAGCAGTGTTTGGTGGGTTTTGGGCCAAATTGGAGGGGTGTTGGGCTGCAACACACACGAGGCCTTTTCGGTCCCTCGGTTAACCGTTGGAGTACCAAACGAAGTCCAAATGGTACGAAACTTGACAGGCGGTCTACCGGTAGTAAACCAAGGCCGCTTGGCAAGTCTCGATCCAATCCGGAAATGTTTAATCCCCACACACGAAAGAAAGCTAGAATTGGTCACCGGAGGAGAACGAAGCGCCGGAATGCAAAACGGACAACGGGGAAAATGCTCGAATGTATGAGACGAACACGTATGCAAATGCAATGCACATGATGACATGGTATGAGATGCATGACAACGAAAAAAACACACGAAGACAAAAACACGAACCCGAGAAATAAATATAACTTAACGCCGGAAACGGCAAGAGTTGGAGTACAAATTGGGAAAGTTACATCCGGGGTGTTACAACACTCCACCACTATGAAAAGATCTCGTCCCGAGATCTAGGACTGAAAGAACTCCGGGTACTCAGAACGGAGGTGATCCTCGCGTTCCCAGGTAGCTTCACGGTCGGAATGGTGTGACCACTTGACTTTGAGAAATTTGATTAACTTGTTGCGAGTCTTGCGTTCAGTCTCTTCAAGAATAGCAACTGGGTGCTCACGATAGGAGAGATCTTCTTGGAGCTCAATGTCCTCGAAGTTGACGGTGCGGTCAGGAGTCTTGAAGCACTTTCGAAGCTGAGAGACATGGAACACGTCATGAACATTTGCAAAGTTTGAAGGAAGCTCGAGTTGATAGGCGAGGTCGCCTCTCTTGCTGACAATCTTGAAAGGTCCCACGTATCTAGGGGCAAGCTTCCCTTTGATACCGAAGCGACGAGTACCTTTCATAGGAGAGACACGGAGGTAAACATGATCTCCGATCTCGAAAGCCAAATCACGGTGCTTACTATCATAGTAGCTCTTCTGGCGGGATTGGGCTGCTTTGAGGTTATCACGAATGACTTTGCACATTTCTTCTGCCTCTGTGATTAAGTCATTACCCAAAAGCTGACGTTCACCGGTTTCAGACCAGTTGAGAGGGGTACGGCACTTCCTGCCATACAGAATTTCAAAAGGGGCCTTGCCCGAACTTGCTTGAAAACTGTTGTTCTATGAGAATTCAGCATAAGGAAGACAATCCTCCCACTTCATGCCGAAGGAGATCACACAAGCCCTGAGCATATCTTCAAGAATCTGGTTGACACGCTCGACTTGACCGCTTGTTTGAGGATGGAAAGCTGTGCTGAAGCGGATGTTAGTGCCCATGGCCTTCTGAAAAGAATCCCAAAACTTGGAGGTAAAGATGTTGCCACGGTCTGAAGAGATCACTTGAGGAATACCGTGCAGAGAGACAATTCGAGAGGTATAGAGTTCCGCCAATTGAGCTGCAGTGATCGACTCTTTGATAGGCAGAAAGTGAGCCACTTTGGTGAGTTTGTCGATGACAACAAATATAGCATCATTGCCACGCTTGGACTTTGGAAACCCAATCACGAAGTCCATTTCAATGTGGTCAAACTTCCATTCTGGAATGGCAAGAGGTTGGAGGAGACCCACTGGCCTTTGGTGTTCTGCCTTCACTCTTCTGCAGACATCACATTCATTCACGAATTGAGCGATCTCGCGCTTCATTCGAGTCCACCAATAAGCTTGCTTAAGGTCCTGATACATCTTCGTACTCCCAGGGTGGATGGAGAGGAGAGAATTGTGAGCCTCATTCATGATCACTTTACGGAGGTCACCTTTGGGCACAACAATACGATCCTCGAAGAAGAGAGTGTCCTTGTCATCAAGGCGGTAGCACTTGTACTTGGACTGACTCTTGGCAATCCCAATCTTCACCTTTTTCACCATAGCATCAAGAAGCTGGGCTTGGCGAATCTGGTCTTCCAAGGTAGGAGAGACTTGAAGGTTGGCGAGGAAACCTTGAGGAACAACTTGCAGATTAAGTTTGCAGAAAGCTTCACAAAGCTCAGGTTGATAAGGCTTGAGAATCAGACTGTTGCAGTAGGCCTTTCTGCTCAAAGCGTCAGCAATCACATTGGCCTTGCCTGGAGTATACTCAATACTCGGATTATACTCTTGAATCATTTCGACCCATCGAGTTTGCCTGAGGTTGAGATTAGGCTGAGTGAAGATGTACTTGAGACTCTTGTGATCAGTGAAAATGTCCACTTTTCTTCCCAATAGAAGATGTCTCCAAGTCAAAAGAGCATGCACAACTGCCGCCAACTCGAGATCGTGAGTGGGGTAGTTCTTCTCATTAGGCTTCAACTGGCGAGATGTATAAGCAACAACTTTCTTCTCTTGCATCAAAACTGCGCCAAGACCTTGGAGAGAGGCATCACAAAAGACCTCGTACGGCTTGGATTCATCAGGTGGAGTCAAAACTGGAGCAGTGATCAATTTCTCTTTCAAAGTGTTGAAAGCAATATCACACTCCGGAGACCAAACATACTTGACGTGCTTCTGAAGAAGATTAGAGAGAGGCTTCGCGATCTTAGAAAAGTTTTCAACGAATCTTCGACAATAGCTTGCGAGACCGAGAAAACCGCGGAGTTGCTTCACGTTCTGAGGAGGTTCCCAAATCACAATTGCAGACACCTTCTCGGGATTCACGGCAATGCCCCTGGCAGAGATGATATGACCAAGATAAAGAACCTCATCAAGCCAAAATTCACACTTGGAGAACTTGGCATAGAACTGATGTTCTCTGAGCTTATCAAGAACCAAACGCAAATGCTTGGCATGATCTTCCTTGTTCTTCGAGAAAACCAGAATGTCGTCGAGATAGACCAAAACGAAGTCATTGGTGTAGGTGTTGAAGATGAAGTTCATCATGCGAGAGAACGTCGGAGGAGCGTTGGCGAGGCCAAAAGACATGACAGTGTATTCATATGAACCAAAGCTTGTTCTGAATGCTGTCTTGGGAATATCTTCTTCACGAATGCGAATCTGGTGATAACCCATACGGAGATCAAGCTTGGAGAATACTTGGGCACCTTTGAGTTGTTCGAACAGCTCATTGATGTTGGGAAGTGGGTATTTGTTCTTGATGGTCTTCTTGTTCACTGGGCGGTAATCAACACAAAGTCGGTCCGTTCCATCCTTCTTCTTCACAAAAAGAACACCACAACCCCACGGAGAAGAACTAGGCCGGATGAGACCCATTCTTTCTTGCTCATCGAGTTGCTTCTTCAGCTCCTTCAACTCTTCAGGTCCGAGCTTGTAAGGACGTTTGCACACAGGTTCCGTGCCAGGCTCAAGTTCAATAACGAATTCAACTGGCCGGTGTGGAGGCATTCCTGGGAGCTCTTCTGGAAAGACGTCTTGATATTCGCAAACGACAGGAATTTGAGCGATAGCATCCAATTCACCCTTCTCATTGAGAGAAAACAGACGGATAGTATCATCCCGAGCGGCAAAGACAATTACATCCTCAGATGAATGAGTCAATTGAATCTGCCTGGCTGCACAATCAAGCTGAGCCTTGTGCTTAGAAAGCCAATCCATTCCGAGAATAAGATCAATATCCGAGTTACCAAGCACCATAGGAGAATAAAGGAACTTGTAGTCGCCCAATGTGATAGTAACATCCGGAGCCATCATTTTGGTGTTCATGAACAAACCCGGAGAAGAAACCGCTATCGGCTTAGGCAAATCAATAGTATGCACATCATGCATGGATGCAAAAGGCTTCGACAAAAATGATAAAGATGCACCAGTGTCAAAAAGAACTCTTGCGGGAATGTCATTAACAGCAAGGTTACTGAAAGTGCGTTATATCGACTAGAGGGGGGGTGAATAGGCGATTTTTATGAAAGTCTTCAGAACGTGAGAGTTATGAAGACAAACAGTGAAGATTATGCCTATTACTAAGCAGCGGAAGTTAGATTACACTAGGCCAGCCATGATCATGTATTCAATAGAATGAAAGCACAATGACAAACAGCTTCAGTGTAATAAGGATCAGGTAGGAAGAAGTTATGAAGCCAAACAGATCACGCATTCACGTTGTGAAGACAAATGATAAAGCAAGCATGCAATGACTTCACAATGAATAACAGTAAGTCTAAGGAAGTGAAGATGAAACCAGTGACACGTTGAAGACAATGATTTGTTGGACCAGTTCCAGTTGCTGTGACAACTGTACGTCTGGTTGGAGCGGCTAGGTATTTAAACCAAAGGACACACAGTCCCGGACACCCAGTCAAGGACACTTAGTCCAAGACACCCAGTCCTCACCGTATTCTCCTTGAAATAAGGTCACACAGACCTCGTCCAATCACTCGTGGTAAGTCTTCAGGCGACTTCCAAACTTTCACAGACTTCGTTCACTGGCAATCCACAATTTCTCTTGGATGCTCAGAACGCGACGCCTAACCGTCTGGAGGATGCACAGTCCTCAAGTGTAATAAGTCTTCAGATCACTCAGACACAAAGACTTAAGTGATGCCCAATTTACTCTGGCTCTGGGTGGCTAGGGCTTTTCTCCTCACTAGGAATTTTTTCTTTCAAAGGCTTTGAGGTGGGTTGCTCTCAAACGACAAAAGCCGTGCACTGAAATCTGAGCAGCCAACTGTTTATGGTTGTGGGGGTGGGCTATTTATAGCCACTTGGCAACCCGACCTGATTTGTCCGAAATGACCCTGGGTCACTAAGGAACTGACACGTGTACCAACGGTCGAATTTTGAACTCACACGGCAACTTTACTTGGGCTACAAGTAAAGCTGACTTGTCTGACTCTGGACAAGATTTTCTCTCATAGTCTTCGCTCGAAGACATAGGATTTGAATTAGGCATCACTTCAGTCATTCTGACTGGTTCTCTTGGACCCCACTTAACAGTACGGTGGTTCCTATGACACAACATGAATGAAATAAAACCACAAAGGATCTAAGTCTTCGAGTTCCATAAGCTTCATAGGAAGTCTTCTCATGTCATTGTCTTCAATATGAATATCTTCATAAACCACCATTGTCTTCAATGTCTTCGTACATTTTTAGGGGTCATCTCTGGTAGTAAAACCGAATCAGTGAGGGACTTCTACCTGTGTTTTCCTGCAATTCTCACAAACACATCAGTCCCTCAACTAGGTTTGTCGTCAATACTCCAAAACCAACTAGGGGTGGCACTAGATGCACTTACAATCTCCCCCTTTTTGGTGATTGATGACAAACTAGTTGAAGTTTTCAACGGGGAACATAATTTGTGAAATTGTAAAGGAATTGTCTTCATAAGTTGCAAGGGCTCCCCCTGAAGATGTGCATATAAGTAATTTGCTTCTTGAATGCAAATGCACATGGCAGGTTGTACTTGTGGAGATCCACTTCAACTTACGATGACAATCCACCATGCATGTGAAAGTATATGAAGATAATGACATGCATAATGGAAAATGGACGTCTACAGAATGAGATGAGTGCGGAATTTATCTTTGCAAAACAGAGTGACAAACAGGTAGCAGACGACCATCAAGGCTAAGTGTTACAACTCAATGAAGCAAATGTAGCAAAAACGGGAGTTGTAAGCACGAAGCAAAATGTAGCAAAATATGAAGGCACCCGCCCATAGTGACCCGCTTGAAGACTATAAACATCATATGCTTCGCCCCCTTTTGTCAGTGATGACCAAAAAGGTTTGAAGACATAGAGGTTTCTACGCGTTCCCAGGCGCAGCAGGGTCGGTGGAGTTGTTCGATGGCGGTGCAGACGAGCTTGGTGCAGATTCGACGCGCGTTGAAGCAGGTGGAGATGATGTTGCGTCGTCTTCTTCTTCAATAATCCGGGCAGACACGGTGGCAGCAGAAGAAGAGAACTCTGACTCTTCAAGTGATGGTGTGCTTCGCATCACAGCTCTTCTTGGAGGCGTGGTGTCAAATTTGAATCTCTCTTTGAAGCCATCCTCGTGCAGGTCAGCTTCAGTGCACATCATGGTGAGGCCTTTCCAAGTGCGGCGACAGGTCTCGTGTGCGACAAATGCATTCTTGGTTGCTAGATTTCTGATGCGATTGACGTCTTGCATGATGCTTCTCATCTGCCTCTTGAGCCAGTCGTGATGCCTATCTTGCTTTTGGTGAAGAGCCACAAGAAGCTCTCGGTCACTGAGTGAACGAGCGCGCTTCTTGGGACTCTTTGCAGCTGTGCTGTTAGTGGCTTCGGTTGATGCAGGAGCACGTGTGGTGCCAGCCATTGGATACACTCGGGAGAGAGCTTCAACACCTTCAATATTTTGAGTGAAGCTCTGGTGTTCTGCATTCTGAAGACTTAATGGTTGCTTGGCAGGCTCTGGATATATTGCTTCAGCAGATGTGTCTACATCTGGCAAAAATATCCTATGATTGCGGGCTGAGGGTTGATAGGAGATTGCAGAGTGAAGCTTGATCATCCTCATAACCCAAGGAGCATAGAACTTCAATCCAAACAATTCTGAGGCAGACGCTGCAAGTTGACGGATGAAGAGATCCTGTGCGTTGAAGCATTTTCCATGAAGAATGCAGAAGATGAGAGTCTTCATTGCACCGTTAATCGTTGCATATCGAGAGTGTCCGTTTACGGGCCAGAGAGTCCGCCTTATGATGTGATATATTGTTCTGGGCAGGTACTCTAAGTCTTCAACGAAGAACCTAGTTGGATATGGTGCATTAGGAGGCAATGGCTTCATCATTGAGAGCATCTGACTCATATCAGGCTCAGGACGTTGAAATATGCTCTCAATTGCTTCAGCATGGAGTTGGCAGCCTTCTTCAAAGAATTCGCCAGGAGTGGGAAGGCCGGTAAGTTCAATTATGTCGAAAGCATTGGCTTCATGATGGACATTGCCGGTCATCCACTCCAGGACCCATGTCTTCGGATCTCTGTTATAGCCTTTGATATGCAGGGTGGCATAGAACTGGAGCAGAAGCTCTTCATTCCAGTGTTCTTCATCGGTGATAAACGGCAGTAGACCCACTTGCTTGAAGCAATCCAGTGCTTCTTCCAGACCAGGCAGACCAGCAACAGCTTCAACCTCAAGGCGCTTGTGAGGAAAGATGCGGCCTTGGTTGTATAGGATGCATGAATAATAGTTGCGCTGTTGATGGCTCCAGAACCTATCTGATACAATCCGTTCCCTTGAATAAGGGTTCTTGGAGCTGTTGAAAAACGTGTTGTCTTCCCTGAAGCTGTTGATGTTGAAGGAGCCAGGAGCTGATGCAGGACCTGGGAACCTTGGCAGTCGTGGGATCGGCTTCTGGACCTGGGGCCTGTGCGCAATATGATAATTGAATTGGGGTCCGGCAGCAGACTCAGGCACAGAATGTTCAGGAGCAGTAGCTTCATTGTCTTCTGAAGCTGTTGTTTGGGATGGCTCCACATTTGCTTCGTTGTTTATGGCAGCCTCAACATTTGCAGCCTCCACACGTGTAGTGGGAGGGACAAACTCAGGCACGTTCTCCTGGAGAACTGCTTCTTGTTGGTGCGGGGGAGTTGTAGCTTGTGGTATTTCTTCATGCTCTTTGGCTGAAGCAGCCGGAATGTCGTCAGCAGCCTGAGCCCTTGGCCCTTTGCGAAGCCTACGGAATGTAGGCGACGCCTGTGGAGTTGCAGTGGGCTGGGGCTCATCTTTCTCCTGTGGGCGATCTGCCCACGATGCATCTTGTGTGATTGGCGTCAATGGACGACCAATACTTATCAGTTCGCTTGTCTCAAGCTGAGGAAGGGCTGCATCACCTTGCACATTGTCTTGGAGACCAATGTCTTCAGCAGCGTTGGGTTCGTCTGCTGGAATGTCTTCAGCGTGCGGAGCCTCTGTGAAAGCAGGCTCATGCACAGTCAACTGACGATCTGCGTCAGGATAGCGGACGCAGAGGGGTTCAACTATCAAGGGCTCTGTGGGAGCAGCCCGAGATTTCTTGGTCTTGCGCTTCTTGATGGTGGGGTCAGAAGGAGAGGCTTCAGAGTGTTTCCTCTTCTTAGCTTCAGCCTCTGCAGTCCGTGTCTTCTTGAGCTGTGAGGCGGTTGATCGACTCTTTGGCTTTGAGCCAGTCGTTGCAGTGGGGAAGACAATCGGAGCAGTTTCTGACCTTGGCGCTTCTGGTTCAGGCACAGCAGGCTTCTTTTTCTTCTTCGCGGCCATCCTGGGGTCAATGTCGGGACGCCCAAGTGCCTTGCGCTTCTCGGCCTCATTGTAGGCCTGCATGCAGCGATCAGCCAGAGTCTTCATGCGCTCTCGCGAGCCTTGAGCTTCGGCACGCGTCTTCAAAAAGTTCTCTTTCATCTCGTGCAACATGATCTTGAAGTTTTTCACTTCTTGCACGCTGAGCATGGCCACGTGCTTCTTGAACTGAGCCTTTTCATAATCAATTTTCTGCTTCAGTTCTACAATGCGTTGGGCTATTGCAAGTTCTGAAGCAATTGCGCCCTGAAAGGCAACGCTGAGACCTATGGGCAGCTGCAGATCGTCGAAGCTGATGTCCGGTGAGGCAAACCATTCATCGATGAAGTTGTGAATGATGGCGACATCAAACAGAGGCAGATTGTTGAAGATTTCAGCCTCCTCCTTGCTCTTGATGAGCTGCTCAAGAGCATCATCTCCAAGATCTTCATCGCTTGAGAGATCAATGGTTTCGCACCGCAGAATGGCAGCAGCTGTGAGCTCTTTGCCTGTGTGTGGCTGAGGCTTCTTGGCTTCTTGGGGCTTGGAGACTCGTGATAAGTCTTCAGACTGCACACTGGCTTCAGCGTTGCCAATGGCTTCGCTCTTGAGATTTTGGGAGAAGCGGCTGGCTTTGAAGCTTTTGGCTTCTTCTGCTTTGGCTTCGGCGCAGCAGGGGCGTCATCAGACTCGGTATCTGCTGGAGGGTCATTCACGGCAGTCCCTTGGACTAGGATGCGGGTGATGAGGCCTGCAAGATTGGCATACGGCCCGATGATATTGGGATCGGCGTCGCGTGTGCCATCTGCCCTTGGTTCAGATGGACCAGGGTTGAAGTCTAACCCTAGCTTCTTCTTGTTTTGCTTCGCAGAGTTCTGAGCAAATTGGAAGTTGCGCTTGAACAGATTGTCATCGCGACACCAGAGAAGTGATGACGGATGTGCTTCAGCTAGCTGTGGTCCTCTCACCATACATGGATAGAAGCCTTGAGCAATGGCTTCGTCTCTGGACCTGGGTACGAGATTTTTGTATAATACGTCTCCCCATGGTCTCTTGATGGCGCACTTCTCCGCATATTCCTGAGTGACGAAGCGGTATTGAAACCATTGCTCTGCCCAATATCTTCAAATCCATTGGATTCGTGTCTTGCGCTGACCATAGCTTTCTTCAGGATCAGTTTTGTACATCTCTGCCAATTCATCAGGCAGATCTTTGGACGTTTCACCACGTCTCTGTCTGCCTCCCTTCCTTGCTACTGTTTCTGAAGCCATGAATCTTAACTTGGAAGGCTTCAAGATGTTCAAAGGCTTCAAAGGCTTCCTTTTGCTTGACCAACAAGAACTGGCTTCAGGAGAGTTGATGTGATGCTGCAAGTACTCTGCAAATGAATGCAGACTATGAGAACCAAAGGATTCTCCCACGGACATGTACCTGTGACAGCATTAAGGTGCGAGGGAAGGGGAAGAGGTCATATGCATTCTCAGAAGATTTTGAAGATAAATCGGTTTAGAAGACATTGACCTCATCGTGCGAAGACATTCACTTATAGATAAGAAGTTGGTTCCAGATTTGTACGAACCCATAGATCAGTACAAGTGAGGAATCTAACTGCTTTATGAAGCACAAGTGAATATACTAGGCATGTTATGAGATGCAGCGAGAGATCTAACTGGTGTGAAGAGAAACTTCTAACGGTTGAAAGTGACAGAACCAAGAGATCAAAAGAGGCTGTAAAAAGAGGTTTTATTTACCCCACTGGAACTGCTAGACGAAGTGGGAGTTGAGGCCGAGCAGTTCGATCCTCCGTGCCCTAACTTGGCGACGGAAGACACCTACGGCGACGGCGGAGAGAGCGATGTCCGCTGTCGGCGTGAAAACGGCGTCGGAGAGGTTGCGGCAGTGAAGCGCTTCGTCGCCGGCGTCGTCGAGAGCTAGCGGTGGCGCTAGGGTTCGTGCGAGGGTGGAAGAAGAGATAATGACCGCAGTGAATCGTGTATTTATAGGGATAGAGGCGGCACTGCGCTATTACGCAGGTGCCCCTGGTGGTTCGCATTTGAGGCACGCGTGGCCAGTTAGAGGAAGATTGGGGTTTGTTCCACGTCCCACGCACGCCTAAATTGTCGGGCGGTCGTTCCTACTTCTCCGGATCTTATGTGGAGGAATGAGCATTAAAAACAGACTTTTATGGTTGACTCAATGTCTTCAGCTGACAAGGACACAGTGAAGACATTTGACAGTTTCAACAGAATGCATATGACTTGGAGAGATAGAGTTTGAGGTAGAAAGCATGGAGAGGTTAGGGTCCGATCACATTCACTTAGATCAAAAGATTCAAACAAGAAGACATAGCTATAAGTGAATGCTGTAGAGGACAGAACATCAGTACATATATATATATATATATATATATCTATTTAATCAACGCAGTGAAGATAATCACGAAGACATATTGAGATTGAAGTCAAACCAAATGTGAAGACATTGCGAGGTAACGCCATGAGTGAAACACTTCAAAATAGAACATTTGGTGGTGGCGTTACCCACCGTATAGGAAGTATTAGACCCAGACACGGCGCACAATTATCGTGGCGCTCCGAAGTCAAATTCCACATTAATGTATTCACACTTAGAATGTATGTCTTCATTGATTGAAGATATACGTTACTTCGTGTGTTGCACATCTAAGTCATCAATATGCATAAGAGTTAGGATGTGTGCCTGATCACAGGACATTTGAGGATTCCAAGATATTTAGCTCACACCGTAACTTGCAAAATCTCTTCTCATCCAAGGGCTTGGTGAAGATATCTGCCAATTGCTCTTCAGTGTTGACGTGTATGATATCAATATCTTCCTTCACAACATGATCTCTGAGAAAGTGATGACGAATTTCAATGTGCTTTGTCTTCGAGTGCTGAACTGGGTTGTTGGCGATCTTGATGGCGCTTTCGTTGTCGCAGTAAAGTGGCACTTGCTTCAGATGAATGCCATAATCCTTGAGTGTTTGCTTCATCCACAGAAGCTGAGCGCAGCAAGATCCAGCAGCAATGTATTCAGATTCAGCAGTGGAGAGAGATACACAGTTCTGCTTCTTTGAAGACCAACATACAAGTGATCATCCCAGAAAATGACATGTGCCTGATGTAGATTTGCGATCAACTTTGTCACCAGCATAATCAGCATCCGAAAATCCAACCAAATCAAACTCTGAGCCCTTTGGATACCATAATCCTAGAGTTGGGGTGTGAGCCAAATATCGAAGAATTCGCTTCACAGCTAAGTGATGCGACTCCTTTGGTGCCGCTTGAAATCGAGCACACATGCAAACACTAAGCATGATATCTAGCCTAGATGCACATAAATAAAGCAAAGACCCAATCATGGAGCGGTATACCTTTTGATCGAACTCTTTACCATTGTCGTCAGGACCTAGATGATGTTTGGCCGGCATTGGTGTTGTGAAGCCTTTGCAGTCTTGCATACCGAACTTCTTCAGGCACTCTTTAAGATATTTCCCTTGAGATATGAAGATGTCGTTGCGTTGTTGCCGTATTTGAAGACCGAGGAAGAACTTCAGCTCCCCCATCATGGAAATCTGATATTGCTCTTGCATCATATATCCAAACTCTTCACTGTACTTCTGATTTGTGCAGCCGAAGATAATGTCATCCACATATATTTGGCATACAAACAGTTCACCATCATATGTCTTCGTGAAAAGAGTGGGATCCAGGGAACCAGGTATGAAGCCTTTGCTCTTCAGAAAGTACTTGAGTGTATCATACCAGGCCCTAGGGGCTTGTTTGAGGCCATACAGTGCCTTGTTGAGCTTGTATACCATATCAGGATGTTTTGGATTTTCAAAGCCAGGTGGTTGTGCAACATACACTTCTTCTTCAATCTTGCCATTGAGAAAGGCACTTTTCACATCCATTTGATATAGAAGTATGTTATGATGATTTGCATAGGCCAGCAGTATGCGTATGGCTTCAAGCCTAGCCACAGGAGCAAATGTTTCATCGAAGTCAATGCCCTCCACTTGAGTATATCCTTGAGCATCGAGACGAGCTTTGTTTCTGACAACTTGACCATGCTCATCTTGCTTGTTGCGGTATATCCATTTGGTGCCTATTATGTTGTGCTTCCGTGGATCAGGACGCTTAACCAGTTCCCATACATTATTCAGCTCAAACTGTTGAAGCTCTTCTTGCATAGCTTGAATCCATTCAGGTTCCATGAAGGCTTCTTCAACTTTCTTGGGTTCTGATATTGAGACGAATGCGAAATGCCCACAGAAGTTTGTTAGCTGAGTTACCCTTGAACGAGTGAGTGGACCAGGTGCATTGATGCTGTCAAGTATTTTGTCAATCTGTACTTCATTTGCAACACGAGGATGTATAGGGCGAAGACTTTGCTCTTGCTGATCTGTGTTGTCATTTGGAGGTATATCTTCAGGCTGAGCATTGTCTTCATGTGGATCAGGTGCTGAGATGATAAGTTCTTCTTCAGGATGAGCTTCAGAAGGTACAATCTCTCCAGTTCCCATAAGCTTGATTGATTCATTTGCTGGAACCTCATCTAGCACATTTGGCAATTGCTCTCTTTGTGATCCATTGGTTTCATCAAACCGCACATCCACTGTTTCAACCACTTTGTAGTGGAAGAGATTGAAGACTCTGTAGGAGTGCGAATCCTTTCCATATCCAAGCATGAAGCCTTCATGTGCTTTTGGTGCAAATTTTGAGGTGTGGTGTGGGTCCTTGATCCAGCATTTTGCGCCAAATACTCTGAAGTAACTGACATTTGGCTTCTTGCCAGTTAGGAGTTCATAAGATGTCTTGTTCAGAAGCTTGTGAAGATAAACACGATTGATTGTATGGCATGCAGTGTCAATGGCTTCAGTCCAGAATTTTCTTGGAGTCTTGTATTCATATAGCATTGTTCTGGCCATCTCAATGAGTGTTCTGTTCTTGCGTTCGACGACGCCATTTTGCTGTGGCGTGTATGGAGCTGAGAATTCATGTGTGATGCCCAAGGTATCCAGATATGTATCAAGGCCAGTGTTCTTGAATTCAGTGCCATTGTCACTTCTGATGTGCTTTATCTTGGCGCCAAAATTGTTCATAGCTCGAATTACGAAGCGTCTGAAGACATCCTGCACTTCAGTCTTGTAAAGGATTATATGCACCCAAGTATATCTAGAATAATCATCAACAATTACGAAGCCATAGAGGCAAGCAGAAGTAGTAAAAGTTGAGTAGTGAGTGGGACCGAAAAGATCCATGTGAAGCAGCTCGAAGGGTTGAGTAGTAGTCATGATTGTCTTCGAAGGATGTTTTGCCCTTGTCATCTTTCCTGCTTCACAGGCACCGCATAAATGATCTTTCTTGAACTTGACACCCTCGATGCCTATGACGTGCTTTTTCTTCGCAAGGGTGTGGAGGTTCCTCATGCCAGCATGCCCAAGCCTTCGATGCCAAAGCCAGCATTCTGAAGCTTTTGCAAGAAGACATACTGCGAGTTGTGGTCCTGCTGAGAAATCTACCACGTACAAATCACCTTTTCGATACCCTTCAAACACTAGAGATTTGTCAGATTCCATTAGCACCAGGCAGCGATATTTTCCAAACATTACAATCATATTCAAATCGCAAAGCATTGAGACAGACATTAAGTTGAAGCCAAGGGATTCAACAAGCATGACTTTATCCATGTGTTGATCCTTTGTGATTGCAACTCTACCTAGACCCAATACCTTACTTTTACCAGTGTCAGCAAATGTGATGTGGCTCTTGTCTGATGGACGTAAAGTTGAGTCCATAAGAAGGCTTCTTCTGCCAGTCATGTGTTTGTACACCCACTGTCAATAATCCATTCTGAAGACTTTGAAGTCGCTGGTGTCGTACCCTACAGTGCAGTTAGGGGGATAGGCTTCACGAAGAGAATTGTGAAGCATAAACATTTGACGAACCAGTGGGTTATGAAAACTTAGATCCAGATTAGGACTAATAGGGAGAGTAGCATGCGATTCAGGAACGAAGTACATAATGATGCCATTTGGGCAGTTTATCTTGCGCCCCACAAGATTTTTATGGTCCCCAGCAATAGCATCAGAAGATTTTGTTTTTGTGCTGGAGACCTTTCCCTGCAAAAGAGAGTTAAGCTTTCTTAACCACCCACATCTTCAAGGGTGGCTTAGAAGCTATAAGTCTAAGTGCAGCATCTGAGAATTTTGGCTTTGAAGCCTTAGCAAACAGTCTAGCAGGTGGACAATAATACTCATAGGAATAAGCAGAATAATTTTTGGTCATATGAACATGACGGTTCGATGAACCGCTCTCATATTCATATGCCTGAGTATGGTTTCCCTGCAAAACATTTGCATTAGTGTGACTCAGGTAAGTCCTCTGTCTGTATGAAGCCTTTGGACCATATGAAGCCTTTGGTCTGAGGTTTGTCTTCTTCAAGTGAGGTGTCAAGGAGACATTCACAGGAAGATTTTCAAGACATGTTTTCGGAACCCAGATCTTCTTCAAGGGCGGTCCATTCCTGCAGTTAGTACCAATGTACCTAGCAAATACTTCACCATTCTGACTCTTAAACAGTTTGTAGTTTGCATCAAAGGATTCATCAATGATAATGGTATTAGCACAAGTGAAGCCAGATAGATTGGATGGATCTGCTGAGGATTGCTTTGCAGCAACCCATGTGGTTTTGGGGTACTGCTCAGGTTTCCAGTAAGAGCCATCTGCATTAATTTTCCGCACGAACCCAACACCCTCTTTCCTAGGGTTTCGGTTCAGAATCTGCTTCTTAAGGACATCACATAGTGTCTGATGCCCTTTCAGACTTTTGTACATTCCTGTTTCAAGCAATGTCTTCAACCTAGCATTCTCATCAGCAATAGCAGTGGTATCCTCAGGAGAGGGGTTAGTTACCACGTTAACAGTTGAGGATATTGCAACAGTAGTAGCAGTGGAACATTCAGCAACAGAATTAGCATTATCACGCTCAATGCATTTAAGACATGGCGGTTCAAATCCTTCCTGAGCGGGACTGATCTGTTCGGAGCGAAGTGACTCATTTTCCTTTTGAAGATCTTCATGATCCGCTCTCAACTTCTCAAGATCTTGCTTCTTTTGAAGATAATCATAGGAGAGCTTTTCATGAGTAGTTGAGAGAGTCTCAAGACGATCTTCAAGTTCCTGATACTTAACGTGAAGATTTTTTATGTCTTCAATTAAGGATTCAGAACGAGTCATTTCGGCACCCAACAGATCATCGCTTCTGTCTAACAGTTTTTGAATATGTTCCATAGCTTTCTGTTGTTCAGTTGCAATTTTAGCAAGTGTTCTGTAGCTAGGTTTTAAATCACATTCAGAGTCATCGTCACTAGATGTTTCATAGCGAGTAGTGCGTGTGTTTACCTTGGCACCACGTGCCATGAAGCAGTATGTAGGAGTGGAGTCGTTCTTGTCATTTGCGTCGGTGTCGGTGATGCAGTCATTGTCTTCAGTGTTGAAGATGGACTTGGCTACGTATGCTGTAGCCAGACTCGCAATGCCAGAATCAGACTCCTCCTCAGACTCCACCTCTGCCTCCTCAGATGTGGACTCCTCTTCTGAATCCATCTCCTTTCCAACAAACGCACGTGCCTTGCCAGATGAGCTCTTCTTGTGTGATGAAGACTTTGATGAAGACTTGGAAGAAGACTTTGAGTGTTTCTTCTTCTTCTTGTCGTCAGAATCATATTCCTTGCTCTTCTTCTTCCTTCTGTTCTCATTGTCCCACTGTGGACACTCAGAGATGAAGTGCCCAGTTTTCTTGCACTTGTGACATGTTTTCTTCTTGTAGTCATGAGCAGAAGCTTCATCATTCCTTGAGCTTGATGTGAAGATTTTCTGAAGCCTTTCTTCTTGGTGAATTTTTGGAACTTCTTCACTAGCATTGCAAGTTCTCTTCCAATGTCTTCAGGATCATCAGAACTGCAGTCAGATTCTTCTTCAGATGAGGAGACAGCTTTTGCCTTCAAGGCTCGAGTTCGCCCATAGTTTGGACCGTAGATATCTCTTTTCTCAAAAAGCTGAAACTCATGTGTGTTGAGCCTCTCAAGTATGTCAGACGGATCGAGTGTCTTGAAATCAGGACGTTCTTGAATCATCAGGGCCAGGATGTCAAACGAACTATCAAGTGATCTCAGCAACGTCTTGACGATTTCATGTTTGGTGATCTCAGTGGCGCCGAGGGCTTGAAGCTCGTTTGTGATGTCACTAAGTCTGTCAAATGTGTGCTGGACATTCTCATTGTCATTTCGCTTGAAGCGGTTGAAGAGATTGCGAAGGACACTGATTCTTTGATCTCTTTGGGTTGAGATGCCTTCATTAACTTTGGAGAGCCAGTCCCAGACCAGTTTGGATGTCTTCAAAGCACTCACACGGCCATACTGTCCTTTGGTCAGATGACCACAGATGATATTCTTAGCAGTAGAGTCCAGTTGAACGAATTTCTTGACATCAGCAGCAGTGACACCTTCTCCAGCCTTGGGAACGCCGTTCTCGACGACATACCATAGGTCGACATCAATGGCTTCAAGATGCATGCGCATCTTATTCTTCCAGTAGGGATATTCAGTTCCATCGAAGACAGGGCAAGCAGCGGAGACTTTGATTATCCCTGCAGTCGACATAGCTAAAACTCCAGGTGGTTAAACCGAATCACACAGAACAAGGGAGCACCTTGCTCTGATACCAATTGAAAGTGCGTTATATCGACTAGAGGGGGGTGAATAGGCAATTTTTATGAAAGTCTTCAAAATGTGAGAGTTATGAAGACAAACAGTGAAGATTATGCCTATTACTAAGCAGCGGAAGTTAGATTACACTAGGCCAGCCATGATCATGTATTCAATAGAATGAAAGCACAATGACAAACAGCTTCAGTGTAATAAGGATTAGGTAGGAAGAAGTTATGAAGCCAAACAGATCACGCATTCACGTTGTGAAGACAAATGATAAAGCAAGCATGCAATGACTTCACAATGAATAACAGTAAGTCTAAGGAAGTGAAGATGAAACCAGTGACACGTTGAAGACAATGATTTGTTGGACCAGTTCCAGTTGCTGTGACAACTGTACGTCTGGTTGGAGCGGCTAGGTATTTAAACCAAAGGACACACAGTCCCGGACACCCAGTCAAGGACACTTAGTCCAAGACACCCAGTCCTCACCGTATTCTCCTTGAACTAAGGTCACACAGACCTCGTCCAATCACTCGTGGTAAGTCTTCAGGCGACTTCCAAACCTTCACAGACTTCGTTCACTGGCAATCCACAATTTCTCTTGGATGCTCAGAACGCGACGCCTAACCATCTGGAGGATGCACAGTCCTCAAGTGTAATAAGTCTTCAGATCACTCAGACACAAAGACTTAAGTGATGCCCAATTTACTCTGGCTCTGGGTGGCTAGGGCTTTTCTCCTCACTAGGAATTTTTTCTTTCAAAGGCTTCGAGGTGGGTTGCTCTCAAACGACAAAAGCCGTGCACTGAAATCTGAGCAGCCAACCGTTTATGGTTGTGGGGGTGGGCTATTTATAGCCACTTGGCAACCCGACCTGATTTGTCCGAAATGACCCTGGGTCACTAAGGAACTGACACGTGTACCAACGGTCGAATTTTGGACTCACACGGCAACTTTACTTGGGCTACAAGTAAAGCTGACTTGTCTGACTCTGGACAAGATTTTCTCTCATAGTCTTCGCTCGAAGACATAGGATTTGAATTAGGCATCACTTCAGTCATTCTGACTGGTTCTCTTGGACCCCACTTAACAGTACGGTGGTTCCTATGACACAACATGAATGAAATAAAACCACGAAGGATCTAAGTCTTCGAGTTCCATAAGCTTCATAGGAAGTCTTCTCATGTCATTGTCTTCAATATGAATATCTTCATAAACCACCATTGTCTTCAATGTCTTCGTACATTTTTAGGGGTCATCTCTGGTAGTAAAACCGAATCAGTGAGGGACTTCTACCTGTGTTTTCCTGCAATTCTCACAAACACATCAGTCCCTCAACTAGGTTTGTCGTCAATACTCCAAAACCAACTAGGGGTGGCACTAGATGCACTTACAGTTACCCATGATCACATCTGGCGATTCCTCTGCCTGAGCTGCATTCAGCAAGTTGACCTTGGCGGACTTGGGGTTATGCTTGACCACAGCTGTACTTGCCGATCTCACAGGAGGAGGAGGAGGAGGAGGAAGGCGCCTCTGGTTGAAACACTTGTTGGCATAGTGACCCTTCTGTTGGCACTTGTTGCACGTGACCTCTGAAAGCGGACGGTGATACGGAGCACTCGATCTTGGAGCTTGAGACAAAGTCTTGTTCTGAAAGCCAGGGTTGGGTGGGTGGGAAGAACCACTGCCACCTTTGCTCTTCTGCTGATACGGCTGACGGAACGGAGGAGGAGGAAGCCAAAACTTCTGCTGCTTGGCCACTTGAGTAGAGGAACAAGGAGTAACATCTCTGACTCCCTTCTTGGAAGCATCACACCTCAACTGAGCAGCCTCTTGCTTCAGTGCCATGTTGTAGAACTCATCGTACCTCAAGGGGTCAAAGAGGACAAGAGCGAGCTGAATATCTTCTCTGAGACCACCCCTGAACTGATATATCATGCTCTTCTCATCAGGAACATCCTGCTTGGCAAAGCGGGCGAGCTTCTGGAACAACTTGTTGTAGTCATAGACAGACAAAGAGCCTTGCTTCAGATTGCGGAATTCCTCACGCTTGCTTTCAACCACGCTCTGCGGAATATGATGAGCTCGAAAATCTCGACGGAAATCATCCCAAGTGATAACATGTCCACCTCTGGAATCCTTGTACTGCTGGAACCATTCTGTAGCTTGATCTTTGAGTTGGAAGGAAGCGAACTTGACAAAGTCCTCAGGCCTGACGTTACTGCACTCGAAATGCTTACACAGATCCACAAGCCAATCATCAGCATCGGTTGCCTCAACACAATTGCTGAAAGTCATTGGCCCGTTATCAAGGAACTGGTTGAGTGTAGCAAAGTGACTCTGATTGCTGCCTTGATTCCCTTGACTGCCTTGATTGCGCTCTTGGAGAATTTGCATGATCAGCTGTGTGTTTGCATTGGTTGCGGCCATCACAGCTTGCCATGCCTTCGGAGGAGGTGGAGGTGGTGGCGGATCAGGATTCAGAGTCGTGCACGTTGGAGGAGCCATCCTGAAGAGGTTGACCACCATTAGCACATTGACAGATAAATATTGAAGCTGAATCCAACGGAATGAAAATTGCAACATATAGTCTTCACATCCGAACAAAATGAACGAATGCATTCCTCTTCAAATGGTCACATATCCATAAATTGAGAAGCCACATAGAATTAAGCTAGAGAAATAAATCAACAAGGTACGGATCAAGAACGAATAATCGGTAAGAAATCCCAATCTCAAACCAATTTCCGTGGAAGAAGAACTAGAGCTACTAGAATTCCCACCTATGAAACTCCCGAACCTTTCCGGTTATGCAATTAGGTGTTGGGGATACAGGGGAAGCATAATATCTCACCCAAACTAGCAAATCCTACATCCAGCTGTATCCATCCTTCAACACATAACCAAGAAAACTTCGGAAACCATCTACCTCAACCTTCGAAAAGCATCCGTTATACAAGTTATGGCGATACTCCCGAACTCCCGCCCCAGTACTGGGTGGCGTCGAGGTTATCTCACCAACGAACTGCATAAAAGAGATTTTCGATGTCGGCGAACATATCTCAAGTATTCCAGAATTGCAACGATAAAATTATGATGACAACACCTCAGAGCTCAACTCCGCGGGACACTTCCACTAAACCCCTGACAGGAGGCACCAAGACAATGTTCTCATCATAAGCCATCGGAACGATTCCAAGATACTCGCGTGATCCTAAAAAAATTTTAGTGAAATTTAAGAAGAGAAGAGTCAAAACTCTATGTCAGGATGCCTTACCAGAGCGATGAGGAGACTGGGAAGTAAAAAGAATTCCTAAACTCTCCGATATATAATTCCTAAAAGACTCAAAACATTTTTCTAGACACAACTCGGCTGCTAAAAACGATCGAGCAATGGGGCTCCTAAGGTCGGGGAAGGCTCTGATTACCAACTTGTAACACCCTCGATGCGACTATAGCTCCCACGTGTCGAGGCACGACTTAGAGACATAATCGCATTGAAGGCATATGTCGCAAGTTAGGCAATCTTCACAACATCCCATGTAATATGAATAATAAAGGGAGGACATAGTTGGCTTACACTCGCCACTTCACATCAGAGTACATAAATAACATACATCATCCAAACACTCATGGCCCGACTACGGCGCCAAAATAGAAGAAAACCCAACATGCGACAACGGTCCCAATCAAACCCCAACTAGGCACCACTACTGATCATCAGGAAAAGACACGTAGTAACGCTGAGAGTCCTCGTCGAACTCCCACTTGAGCTCGTACTCGTCACCTGGAGCGGAATCACCTGGACCTGCATCTGGAGTTATAGTATCTGTGAGCCACGGGGACTCAGCAATCTCGCACCCTCGCGATCAAGACTATTTAAGCTTATAGGAAGGAAAAGGCAAATATATGTGGAGCTGCAGCAAGCGACTAGCATATATGATGGCTAACTTATACGCAAAAGAGAGCGAGAAGAGGAGGCAAAGCGCGAGCGAGAAACTAGGGAGCAACCTGCGCAAACATTACTCCAACACCGTGTCCACTTCCCGGACTCCACCGAGAAGAGGCCATCACGGCAACACACTCAGTTGATTCATTTTAATTAATTAAGGTTTAAGTTATCTACAACCGGATATTAACAAATTCCCATCTGCCCATAACCGCGGGCACGGCTTTCAAAAGTTCAATCCCTGCAGGGGAGTCCCAACTTATCCCATGACAAGCTCTCACGGTCAACGAAGGAATAGACCTCCTCCCAAGACGTTCCGATCAGACTCGGTATCTCGGTAACTCAAGACACTTCGACAGGTTAAAACAAGACCAGCAACACCGCCCGAATGTGCCGACAAATCCCGATAGGAGCTGCACATATCTCTTTCTCAGGGCACACTCATATGAGCAAGACGTCGGGTAGGCCAGCCCAGAGTTGCCCCTGGTAGCCCCGGACATCGCTCGGTTGGACCAACACTCAGAGGAGCACTGGCCCGGGGGGGTTAAAATAAGATGACCCTTGAGTCTGCAGAACCCAAGGGAAAGAAAAGGGCTAGGTGGCGAACGGTAAAACCAATGTTGGGCATTGCTGGAAAAGCTTTAATCAAGGCGAAATATCAAGGGGTTCCCATTATAACCCAACCGCGTAAGGAACGCAAAAATTCGGGAACATAACACCGATATGACGGAAACTAGGGCGGCAAGAGTGGAACAAAATACTAGGAGAGAGGCCGAGCCTTCCACCCTTTACCAAGTATATAGATGCATTAAGATAACATAGCAATATAGTGATATCCCAACAAGTAAATAAATGTTCCAACGAGGAACGGCCTCCAGTCTTCACCTGCAACTAGCAACGCTATAAGAGGGGCTGAGCAAAGCGGTAACATAGCCAATCAACAGTTTGCTAGGACATGGTGGGTTAGAGGTTTGACATGGCAATTGGGAGGCTGACAAGCAAATGGTAGGCATCGTAGCATTGGCATAGCAAGAGCGAGCAAACTAGCATAGCAAAGATAGTAGTGATTTCGAGGGTATGATCATCTTGCCTGCACAGTTGTCAGAGTTGACTGGATCCTCACAAGCAAACTCAACGGGCTCCTCGGTAGTGAACTCGTCTCCCAGCTCTACCCAAACAAGCAACAAGGATACAATCAACCACGTGCAAGACCAAGCAATATGATGAAATGATGATATGCTATGCGGGATGCGATGCGGGATGCAAAATGCAAGATATGACAGGAAATGCATGCACCTGGCCTCAACTTGGAATTCCAAGGGTGCCACTGGAAATATGAGATGAAATCGCTTGAAAACGATATAAAGAACGCCGGAATCGGAGTTACGGTTTGGAAATGGCAAGCGTTTCAAAATTGACACCGGTCTGCGATTTACAACAAGTAGGCATCTAAATGCAATGAAATAAACATGCTACAGCCACCAAACATGACAACAAAATACATGGCATGGATGCACACAAGATGCTTAACAAAATACTAGCACTGAGCCACGGCCAATTCACCCATTACGAGGTTCAAACAAGCATGGCAAAAACGCAAAAGCAAAACAGATTCCAGACTTAGTGAAATTAACACTTGTCTGAAATTTCAGATCACGAAGCCCTCTTCGGAGCAGCAAAACAACATGATACATGACCTTATTAGGACAAGTAAGAACATGGCATGGAGCTACTCAAATAGCTTAACAAAAGTACCAAAGTGACCTGGGGCCAAAAGGGATCACAAAATATGCTAACGGGCACACGAACATAGCTAAAACACAATCAGTTTTCAGACTTAGTGAAAACTGAGACATGCTGAAATATAACTCACGAAGGCATGTTAACAAGTTCGATGCACTCACGACGGTGCAAGTCATGGCAAGACAAGCATACGTCCATAAATAAGGCACAAAATACAAGCTAGACATGGCAAGAACAATGGCATGGCATGCACGGATCAACTACAATAACATCGGCAAAATCGCGAACGAGTTGACGATCTGCCCAGATTCACCACGAAGTAAAAGTAGAGCTTGATTGACTCAAGCTAGGGTGCCTCAAAATTGCAAACAAAGACATGGATGGATAGAGCATAATATGATTAACAAAACTCCTTTACTTATCACCCTCAAAAGAGGCACGGATCACTCGGAAACAAGCTGAACATATGGCATCATGAACTAAATAATCCCAGACTTAGTGAAAACAACTAAGTCTCTGAAAACAGATTTCCCGGGTTCCTCACTTTGCAAGCTTGCACAAGTCACCACACACATCCTAAAAATGCATGGGTTGCACCTCTGGAAAGACGACAAAATCCTTAACAAAACATATGAAGGACTCATAGGCATATCATGCACACAATAATCATGGCAAAAATGACAAAAGTCTAAGATGAACTAGCAGATCTGACAATTAACTCACGAAGCCCTCTTCTAACAGCATTTTGGGCATCAAGATGAACTCAAATGAAAATGATGCAATGGAATGAAATGATGTACTCGTCGAGGCGAACATTTTGATATACTATATGTCCAAAACGGAGCTACGGATGCAAAGTTAAAGTAGGTCAAAGATCGCATACAAAATTAGGGGGAGAGGGAAAAAGTCAACCCTTAGGGTTTCTCAGATCCAGATCTGGATCGTGCATGCTTTACGAGGAACACCGGAACACTGTTCACCACCGGAGCACGGAAGTCGAGGCTTGCCGGCCGGAGACGGGGGAAGTCGCCGGCGAGGGAGAGGATGGCCGGGGCGGCGCGGGGCGGCGCGGCGCCCGGGCGGCAGCGGAGAGGCGGGACGGCGGCGGCCGGAGTTGGCGGCGGCGAGGTCGCCCTCGGTGGCGCGGTAGTGGCCCGTGGCGGCGCCGGCCACCGGCGCTGGAGAGGGCGGCGGCGGACGAGGTAGGAGGCGGCGGGCGGATCGGGCCGCGCGGGGGCCCAACTTGGGCTCCGCGGGCCGGCGGCTGTTGGCGGCGGAGGGCGACACATGGCGGCGCTGGATTGGTCGGCGGCGGCGGCGCGAGTTGTCCGGCCGGGTCGGACACGTCCGGCCGGCGCGAGGGAATTTTAGGGTTTCGTGGGGGAGGAGAGATCCGAAAAACGGGGGGGCTATTTATAGGCATAAGTGGAGCTAGGAGAGTCCAAATGAGGTGCGGTTTTCGGCCACGCGATCGTGATCGAACGCTCTAGAACATGGAGCAGAGTTTGGTGGGTTTTGGGCCAAATTGGAGGGCTGTTGGGCTGCAACACACACGAGGCCTTTTTGGTCCCTCGGTTAACCGTTGGAGTACCAAACGAAGTCCAAATGGTACGAAACTTGACAGGCGGTCTACCGGTAGTAAACCAAGGCCGCTTGGCAAGTCTCGGTCCAATCCGGAAATGTTTAATCCCCACACACGAAAGAAAGCTAGAATTGGCCACCGGAGGAGAACGAAGCGCCGGAATGCAAAACGGACAACGGGGAAAATGCTCGAATGTATGAGACGAACACGTATGCAAATGCAATGCACATGATGACATGATATGAGATGCATGACAACGAAAACAACACACGAAGACAAAAACCCGAACCCGAGAAATAAATATAACTTAACGCCGGAAATGGCAAGAGTTGGAGTACAAATTGGGAAAGTTACATCCCGGGTGTTACAATATAGTCTGGCTGTCCGGATACCCCCTAATCCAGGACTCCCTCAATGCCCAACTACAAAGATCTCAATCCAACGGAAGTGATTGGAAGAATTGTTGCTCATGAGATGTCACTAAGGATAAAGAAGAGCTTCACAACAAGTCTAGTGGTGCTTACAAAGCCTCATGTGATGCTCCTACACCATCAAGTGAGAAACAAGCCTTCAATGAGGAATTGAGCTTAATGGTGAAGAACTTCAACAAGTTCTACAAGAGTAGAAGCAAAGAAAGAAGTTCCAAGTCAAGGTCCTACAATGACAAAAGATTTTCTAGTGGTGAGCGTAATTGCTACAATTGTGGAATACTCGGACACTACTCAAATGAGTGTACGGTCCCCTACAGAAGAAGAGAAGATTTGCCCAAAAGGAGAAGTAGAAGAGAATAATCACCTACAAGAGAGAGGAGTAGTAGAGATGATCGTTATGAACGAAGAACATCTCGGAGAAGCAATGATTCAGAAAGGAAGGACAAGTCATCAAGGAGCTACACAAAACAAAGACATCAAGCTCATGTTGGTGAATGGGTATCCGGTCCGACTTCGACAATCACTCCGAGAGAAGTTATCACTCTGACTCCGAATATACTCAAGATGAAGGTGTTGCCGGTCTAGCACTTGTGTCAACCAACTCCTACAACATATTTGACTCACCAAATGAAGGAATTGGAAGATGCTTCATGGCTAAAGGCCCAAAGGTATCACACCCCGAGTATGTTGATTTCAATAGTAATGAAGATGATTTTCTAGATGATGATGATTTACTTGTTGTCAACTCTAGTGATGAAAACTATGATGAAATTGCTATTAATCATGCTAATCAAGATAAAACGAATGATGATGATAAGAAGGAGATTGAGCGTCTAACTAAAGAACTAAACACTCTTAAGTTAGCTCATGAAACTACCCTGGAAAATTATCGAGAGATTTTAAAGACTCATAAGAAGCTACGCTTTGAAAATCTCAATCTTGAGCAAGAGCATGAGTTCTTAAAAGAAATCAATGATGATCTTCGCAAGAAAAGTTCTTCTTATATTGCCAAGCGTTTACTCTTGTCTAATTACATGCCACAAGTAAAATCTAGCAACAAGAGTAAGAAAGATTCTTCTTCTAGTAGTAACAATAATCATGTTAAGTCCAATATTGTTGCTTCTAGTAGTTCTCTTGATTCCACTAATTGTTCTCTTAGCCAAGTTACACTTCAGCAAGAAAATAGCTTATTGAAGGGAATTATAGAGAAAGGTGTTTACAAGAGCCTTGCCGGGAGTAAGCAATTTGAGGAAATTGTACGCAAGCAAGCAAGGCACCGGAAGAATCAAGGTGTTGGTTCTGAACGAAAGTTCAATGCCGATGGAGTTGAGTGGGAAGAAGATCAATACCCCAAGACGAAGTTTGTTCCTCAACAAGAGGAGTATGATCCTACTTCTTTCCAAGGGACACAACTCAAGATGATCTTCCACCACAAGACCACAAGCAAAAGGGCAAGGACAAGCTTCAAGAGGAGATTGATGCATTTGAAGAAGCTCCTAAGGCCTTGGTCAAGTGGGTTCCCAAGACTACATCAAGTTCTACTTCATCAAGTACGACTACAACTCCAAGGATTCCCATCAAGATGATGTGGGATCCCGAAGAAGAAGAACTAGAGAGTTCTTGAGGGTGACTCCGACAACATACTTCACTCATATCATTTTGGCGAGGACAAGTGCAAACAACTTCCACATCTTGCACTAGTTCAAGGAGTCACAAACCCTCTTGTTGGTAACACAAGGGCCAAGGTAACCTAATGCTTTCATGGACATCATCTTGTGTGAACTTCATTCTAGGTCTATGGATATCCTTGTTTGTTCCTTGTGGGACTAACCTGTGTAGGTATTGAAAGTGCAACTCACTCAATGGATTGCTCCAAATGATCTACATCAACATTGAGCATCCACATCTTCAACATCTACATGAAGTCATCATCGACAAAACGCAAGGTTAGTTCATCCCTCTTAGGGGGGATATCACATCTAGGGGGGCTTTACTCTAAGAATTGAGCTAAAGCAACTCTAACGGTGTGAACACAACAATTCTTTATGTAAAAGTGGTAACCCCGCTTGAGCTTAAACGATGAGTATGGCCTATTGTGAAATGTTCTCATTTGACTCCTAAGTCAACATACTCATATATAGATGACCTCGTCATCGCCAAGTGCTTGATAGATGCTAGAGTGTTTGTGCTGCTTTGCCACATATTTCATTTGCCATTTCATTGTGTGAGCATGCTGATTGCATATTTTACTCATCTGAGGACATCCATTTGTTGCTTTGATTTTTTGGCCTTTTCTCTTTTGCCAAATGGATGGACGAGAATGCCTAAGAACTTCATCTAGCTATCTATGTGTTTCTCGTCTCAAACTCTATTCATGCTACATCACAAAGTTTGATCAAGTCAGATTCGAACCACTCTGTGTGAGGAGCACTCGGAGTTCCCGATTTGTCATAGACTTAAACTTCCAAAACCTCTCTGTGCATTTTGGTACGATCGATTCATCCTTTTTGGTCTGACCGAGTTCACTGAGTTGATCTAGGTTTTCAATCTCGGTGCAACCGATTAGAACTTTTCGGTCACACTGAGTTGCAGTAACCGCTTGTGATTCTGCATCTCGGTGCCACCGAGTTGTTCCACTCGATCACACCGACAGGTCGGGATATATATATACCGGCGGGTTGAATTTCGGAAATTTCTCCAAAACCCTTCATCCCGCGCGTGTCCTGCTCTGCCGCCTTGGGTCTCCGGATCGTCCTCTCATCGCCAGCGACCTCCCGCCGCTGGTTTCCATCGCCATCAATGGATTTCAACACCGCCGTAGCGAGCTCATCGCCAAACTAGGGTATGAGTTCGACCCCTTGTGCATTCTTTTTACCTCCGATTCTAAGCACAAGGTCAATGCCATTTTTCTTACCACGTATGAGATCAATCTATCCAGAAAAAACCTCCATTATATTAGGTTTAATTTGAAAATTTAGGGTTAGGTTTCCACCGAAATCATCTCGGACCAACCGAGTTGTAGAAATCGGTCTCACCGATTTGGCCTAGGCCATAGCACTTGCACTTTTTGGTCTGACCGAAAGTTGCAAATCGGTGCGACCGAGTTCAACTCTCTGTGAAACCCTAGCAATCTCAGAGTCACCGAACTGTGACTCGGTCTGATCGAGTTCACTAGTTTAGACTCCAAAAGTTACTTCGGTGTCACCGAGTTTAACAAATCGGTAATTCCGAAATGCTTTCTGTGGAGAACTAAAACTAAGTTTTTGACTCATTTGTTTTGCAAAACCTCTGCACTTTGTGATGCTCATCCACTCTACCTCATCTATATCTATTCACAGGGTCTGCGGTCAGTTTGCTTTTCCAGTATGTCTGATCAGAGTGATAGCCAAAATAAGTCAGAAGAGCAAGTGAACATGAGTGAGGGCACTAGTCCCTCTAGCAGCTATGTTGATGGCAGCAGGAGCACTCCAAGCAATTTTCCCAAAGCAGCTACTAGGTAGAGAAAGAAGAGGAATTCTGACTCAGAGGATGATGACTATGTGGTTGCTGAGGAGGAAGTAAGCTCCAAGAAGAAAGTGCTGAAGAGGGAATATGGAAGTGCTACTGCAACAAAACCTGGTATGCACAAGAAGGCCCGTGCAAAGAAGGTGCCAACCTTAAAGGCCAGGGCCTCAACTGTTGAAACCTCTAAGTCAACTGAAGAGGCTGCTGGTGAAGGCAAAAAGAGGAAGGAGAGGGTCAAGAAAACTATGGCCACATTCATTCGGACAGCTTCTATGATGGAAGATCCAGAGGAAGAAGAGGAAGATGTCGCACCAGCATCAAAGTCTCAAAAGCTGATGGGGGTGCCATCAAGTCTGGGTTGTACCTTCTAAGCCCAAGACTGCCCCCAAAGCTTCTGCTCAAGCTTCAAAGACTTTAAATCCCAAGAGAAGTACAAGGAACATTTCTGCTGCTGAGAAGAATAAGGCCCCAATGCCTAAGATAGAAGAAGAAGATGCTAAAGCCCAAGTGCTTAGGAAGCTCAAACCTAAGATTCCAGATCATGATGACAGCCATCCAGTGGCAGAAGATATGAGCACCAGGAAGGATGCAAGTCTCAGACTTTGGAGACAAAGTGACCCTTATGCTGTGAGGAGAAAGACTGATGTGGACTACAGGTTCCATACCAAAGAGCAGCAAGATTTCTATGAAACCATATTGCTTGACAAGAAGCCCATAGTTTGTGATATGAAGTGGGATGATTGGGATTACATCGATGAGAATGAAGCCCACTTTCCAGGAGTGCATGAGAGCTTCAAATCATGTGGAGTAGAAAAGTTGTGGGACAGGAGCTTACCAAATGGAATGATGAGCTCATTATGCAATTTTATTTTACAGCTCATTTCTATCCAGATGGAAGAATAGTTTGGATGTATGAGGGTACAAGATACCAATCTACTCTTGATGAGTGGGCTAAAATGATCAATGCCCCTGAAGAGCATGAAGATGACTTGGATGTCTATGCCAAGAAGAAGAAAGATCACAACTCAATGGCCAACATGTACAAGGAGATACCTGACAAGGCTTTGGAAACTCATAAGCTTGGGTCTGTACATTATTTGTTGTCTGGATTAGCTACCATCAACACTATATTGAGGCATACATTGTTGCCCAAATCTGGAGATCACAAGATGATCATAGGTCATTCAATCAACTTGCTGCAGATATTTGATGTGCCTCAGAAATTCAAAGTTATGAGCCTGATTGTTGAAACAATCAAGAGGACAGCTGCAGATCAGAAGAGATCTTGTGGGTATGCTCCACATATTCAGGTGCTCATCAACTCCAAGATGGGCTCAGGCACATATCTTTTGGACAAGGAGGATCTACCTTTGAAACCAGATTTTGAGGACAACACGGTTGTCATGAATGAAGAAAATCCTACTTCTATGCAGGCACAAGAAAATAGAGAGAAGGCAAAGGCTGAAAAATCTGCAAAGATGCCAAGTGTTGAAGAGGCATCTTAAGTGTTCCTAAAGTCAAAACAAGATCAACTTGCTTATCCGATTCAAGCAACTTTGAGGATTGAGAAGGGCTTGGCCACCCTGTACAAAAACCAAGAGGGCTTGGAAAGGATCATTGAGACAAAATTCTACGATCTTAATCTTAAAGTGACTGAGATGCACACAGCTGTTGAGCAGCTCCAAGAAGAAGCTGAGGAGAGGAAAGGGCAGGCTACCACATATGCCTTTCAGAGAGTGCCCAGAGGTCAGAGGTGTGCTGCAGTGCCCATGGCTGACAATAGAGCTACCACATCAGCACGGGCAGCCACAACTTCAATGCCACCTCTAGTTGCAACTCCACCAGCTCCAACAACTTCTACAAATGGTTTCGTCCTTGGAGTCCTCTCAACACCACCTCCCGAAGATCAAGCCTAGAGAGACGCATAGCACTATGCATTTTCAAACTTTTTGGTAACTTGTTGCCAAAAGGGGAGAAGTGTATAGATCATAGGCTTCGAGAGAGAGTGCTTTTGCTTCTTTGGTCTTTTGCTATTTGGTTGATACTCTTGTGTGTGCTTGCTTAATACTCTATGTCTGTGTGTGAGATACTTGTATGATCATGTGTTTGATCATATCCTACATTAATGCTTGTGCTTGAATGATGTTATCCTTATATCTCTTCTATGATCATTCACTTTGCTTGGTGATGAGTGCATGTTTTTACTTTCTATCATTTTGAGCGCTCCACCAAGATGTATGTGACATGGAAGAGTAACCCATGATCCTAATCGATTGTGCATTTGCATTCAAAAGCAAATTTTAAATAATGCACGAATTTAGGGGGAGCTCTTGCTTATCACATACCTCTCAAAGCGACGATGTATTTCAAATCTTATTATCATTTGTCGAATCTTTGATCTATATGTTGTCATCAAGTACCAAAAAGGGGGAGATTGAAAGTGCAACTATCCCTGGGTGGTTTTGGTAATTCCTAACAACATATAGCTCATTGAACTAATGCTATTTCAAGATGATCATTTCAGAAAGTTCGGTGATTGGCATGGCATGGATTAGGAATGTGGACCCCTCAAAATGCTAAGGACACATACTGGCTCAAGATCAAGACTCTACATTTTCATTTCAGTGATCCAAGATCACATTGAGTCCATAGGAAAAGCCAATACTATTAAAAAGGGATGAGGTGTTGCTTAATGGCTTGCTTGCTCAAAATGCTTAGTGATATGCTCCAAAAGCCCTCAACCAGTTTCTCATATCGACATATGTCCCAAACCAAAAGTCAAACTCGGCCCTACCAAAATTATCTATCCGGCGCCACCGAGTTCATTTGACATAGCCATTGCCAGAAACCCTAGTCATTTCGGTCTCATCGATAGGGATCTCGGTCTCACCGAGATGGGATTGCAAACTCTTTGTTTCCCTTCGTAACGTTTCGGTCCAACCGAGATGAGCGGTCGGTCCCACTGAGTTCGCAATGCAAACTCTCTGTTTCCCTTTCGTAACGTTTCAGTCTCACCAAAATGAGCGATTCGATCCCACCGAGTTTGCCTGACCAACTCTTTGTTTGCCTATTACAGAAATCGGTCCTACCGAGTTTATGTGATCGGTCTCACCGAGATTACGTTATGCCCTAACCCTAATGAAATCGGTCTCACCGAGTTGACATGTCGGTCCCAACGAAAATCCTAACGTTCACATTTTTAACTAAATCGATCTGACCGAGTTTTATGATTCGGTCCCACGGTCTGATTTTGTGTGGAGGCTATATATACCCCTCCACCCATCCTCCATTGGGAGAGAGAGCCATCAGAACGTGCCTACACTTCCAACATACATTTTCGGAGAGAGAACCACCTACTCATGTGTTGAGACCAAGATATTCCATTCCAACCACAAATCTCTAGCCTTCCCCAAGTTGCTTTCCACTCAAATCATCTTTCCACCAAATCCAAATCTGTGAGAGAGAGTTGAATATTGGGGGAGACCATCATTTGAAGCACAAGAGCAAGGAGTTCATCATCAACACACCATCTATTACCTTTTGGAGAGTGGTGTCTCCTAGATTGGTTAGGTGTCACTTGGGAGCCTCCGACAAGATTGTGGAGTTGAACCAAGGAGTTTGTACGGGCAATGAGATCGCCTACTTCATGAAGATCTACCCTAGTGAGGAAAGTCCTTCGTGGGAGATGGCCATGGTGGGATAGACAAGGTTGCTTCTTCGTGGACCCTTCATGGGTGGAGCCCTCCATGGACTCGCGCAACTGTTACCCTTTGTGGATTGAAGTCTCCATCAACATGGATGTACGATAGCACCACCTATCGGAACCACGCCAAAAATCTCCTTGTTTACATTGCGTTTGCTCCCTCCAAACTCCTGCCTTTACCTTCATGTGCAATGTTTTTACATTCCGCTGCTATACTCTTAGAATTGCATGTGTAGGTTGATTACTTGACTTGTGCTAAGTTTCTAAAATATGCCAAGACTTAAAATTGAGAAAAGGCTAGATTTTTTATTTGGTCATGTAGTCTAATCACCCCCCCTCTAGACATACTTTCGATCGTACAGTTACCTCCGGGTGCCCGGACCCTCCCCTGGGTGCACCACCCCGGGTGCCCGACCCTGACACCCTGAGTGCCCGGACCCTCTCCGCCTCTCGTTCCCGGGTGCCCGGACATGTCCGGCCGTGCCTACATGCACTTAGGGTCAAATGACCCTTGTACCCTGTTTCTTCCCATTTCGTCCTTAGGCTATAAGTACTTGTTCCCTTCCTCTTTCCTAGGGTTATCAAAGTATTGAGAGACATTAGAAAGAGCTTTGCTCATCTACCACTCCTCTTGGAGATCAAGACATTCTAGGAGAAGATCCCTAGTGGATATCAAGACCTCAACTTGGAGAAGACTATCATCAAGACCCCACCTCCTTGGGAGTGGGAAGAACTTACATTTGTGCTTGTTTTCCTTTGATTGTTCTTGTATTCATGTTGATCTCATGTGTGCTACTCTAGTGGATGTGTAATTTGGTTATGTTTGAGTGAATTTCCCTTGTGTTCTTGTGAGTTCATCTCTTTTTTCCTCCAAGTGTGAAAAGATCTCCCTTAGGGTTCCACCTTACAATATCCTGGCTATAAATAGCCCACCCCTCCACCATAAATTGGTGGATGCTCCAAGTTAGTGCACGGCTTTTGTCGTGTGAGTGCAACCCACCTCCGACGCCTTGGAGAGAGAATCCTTGCGAGGAGAAAACCCAAAACACCCATAGCCCAAAGTGATTGAGCATCACTGAAGCCTTTCTGTTCTTCATGAACTGAAGACTGTGATCTTCCAGTCGGTCAGGCGTCGCGTTCTGAGCATCTAAGAGTCATTGTGGATTGCTGGTGAATGAAGTCTGCGAAGGTTTGGAAGTCTACCTTGAAGACTTACTAGAGTGATTGGGTGAGATCTGCGGGTCTTAGATCAAGGGGAATAAGGTGAAGACATGGTGTTCTGAGTTCAATCTCAACCTCCCTAACTAGACGTATAAGTGTGACAACAACTGGAACTGGCCAAACAAATCATTTGTCTTCACCGAGAAACTAGTTCTATCACTTTACTCCTTTACTTACTGTTTAGTTTCGTGAAGCCTTTGCATGCTCGTTCTGTTTGAAGACACTGTGTGAAGACATTCCCTCTGATTACATCTTTGTCTTCACACTATCTTCCTTATCTGTCTCGTTCTAACTAGTTGTTGCTTATCTTTGCATCTCATTTCAATTATTGATGACATACCAGCATGGCTAGTGTAGTTCATCCTTCGCCGTATCATGTTTAGTTACAGTTTCGCTTCCGGGTCTTCGAAGACATTGCCTGTCTTGAAGACTTCCATAAAAATCGCCTGCCCACCCCCCTCTAGTCGATAACTAGCACTTTTAGGCAGCAAGTCAAGAAAGAGCTATGATTCTAACAACGACAAGAAGAAGGAATGTTTCAAGAATAAAGAGGGTTCTTCCTCGAAAGTCCAGCTCCAACAGAAGAAAAATAAATCTCACAAGGCCACGACTGATATTGAAGGAAATGGATTACGAAGAAGTTTCTGAATCTGATGCCACTGAAGAAGAACCGTCCGCAAATGATTCTAACTCCGGCATGGAAGGAATTGCCCGCGCTTCCACACCTGCGCCGAGTTCCTTCTTCGGCAATGATGGTAGTGACGATGAAGCACCTGCACACTGCTTCATGGCAAAAGTCTCCAAGGCATCTCCTCGGAAATCCCAGGCTGATTCTTGTGATGGTTCTTCCTCTGAGGAAATTGTTCATAACAAACCTAGTTATCCTAAGCTCATTAAAATTGCCTCTAAGCAACCAGGTTCTCTTGATAAGCAACTTAAGATGCTTGTGATGCAAGAAAGTTTGTTGGTCGAGGAGATGGAGAAAACCCAAATGTTTACCAATGAGCCTTCTACTCTTTTGTCGAAATTTGAGGAACTATCCAGTCATTATGATTCTCTCTCGGTGGATCACGAGAGACTTACTTATGATTATCTCAAAAGTAAACAAGACTCAAATCACTGGGAGTGCTCATGATGATCTGAGGATGAAAAAAAATTATCTCGCTAACGGTATAATACACCGGGGGTGACCTCTTGGTGGGAAGCCTGGCAGCAGGCCTACCTCGGGGCCCGGCTGACTCCATGAAGGACCAGCATCAGGGGGGAGCCCGAAGGCCTAGATAAAGACCAAAGTACCATCTTGACGTGCAAGTCAAGATGGTGGCGGCTTGAGGTCAGTTAGATCCTCATCAGCAGAGCTCTCATTCTCTCCATTGAACAGC
Organism: Triticum urartu; assembly: GCF_056163025.1. Lineage (NCBI taxonomy): Eukaryota > Viridiplantae > Streptophyta > Magnoliopsida > Poales > Poaceae > Triticum > Triticum urartu. The sequence continues at coordinate 172,128,785 of NC_141874.1, read as the reverse complement.
TTGTCAAAGTACTCTTGCGATCTATGTTTGATCTTCTCGTTTTCACCAGAAGCTTATCTGCTCTGTTTTTTATGCATTTGACTTGGTTGACATCCCTCATCTTCCTCTCTTCGATCTTGGCCATCTTATAAATGCCCTTTTCGCTTTACTTCATGTTTAAACGCTGATAGAGGTTCTCATATGTCTGACTCCTTGCTTCACTCACAGCTCGCTTTGCAGTCTTCTTTGCCACATTGTACTTCTCTATGTTGTCTACACTCCTATCCAGATGTAGGCATCTGAAACAATCTTTTTTTTCTCCCTGATAGCCTTCTAAGCATCATCGTTCCACCACCAGATATCTTTAGCTTCGCTTCTACTTCACTTGGTCACCCCCAAACTCCTCTGAAGCCAGCTTACGAACAACATTTCTTCTCCTTGATAGCCACCTTACGAGTGCAAGTCACCATCTCCGTCCACATTTTGTTTGCATCACCTTCTTCCTCTCAAGGGCACTCCTAATAGCCCTCTCCTTCAACTCATGAGATGCCTCCCAATAGTTAATATTGAGCAGAGGAAAAATAACTCCAACTAAAACGCAATTTTGTAAATTCATTTTATGCAATAGGAGTTAATATGAGCATTTAAATAATTCCCTAAAACATTATTCCAATGAACTCCAAATGATGCATATATGCGATGTATATGAATGACATGTTAACATTCAAATGAATGGCATGTTAACATCCAAAATTTGAAAATTGGGATGTTACATGTCACCAGCAAGCGTTGGTAATCAGGGGGACTTCTTTTATTAACTGTGCGTAATAAAACATATAGAAAGATATGTAATCAACATCTCAATCAATTAATTGTAGTACATGACACGTACAAACATACATACACATAGACTGATTGACTGCACACACACAGGAAACACAAACACAAAGCCAGAATGCTCCTCTGAAACGTCAGTAAGCTCTGCAGCTGCAACTCCGCGTGCTAGCACTTTTTCTAGATAATTAGGCCTAGCTAGTTGTTGAAAACGGAGGGGTTGGTGGTGGCGCTGCTCACTTGGACCTCCAGCACCTCCAGCTTCCGCTCCAGGCTGTCTAGTTTCTCGTTCAGTGAGGCCAGCTTGCTCTTCGTCGTGGCCTCTGCAAAATGAACGCATCAGATTAGCAAGGTCCTGAATTATCTGCCCGTGCCTTCCTTTTGCTTTTGCGTACTTGTAGTCCACATCCCCAAACTTGAGTGTTTTTTTTCTTCTGTTTTCTAGGTTTTCCTTTTGTTTATTGGTTTTCGCTCAGAGTCAGGCATTGGGGGTTTCGGCCCAGTTTCCCTTATAAACCGGGTCACTATGTGTTTTCTTTTTCTATATCTTAATGAAATTGGCACACTCCTGCTTTAACCGCCAAAAAACAATGCCGAGGATGAATAAGAAAGCAACAAATAAACAGACACGCATGGTTGTTGATTTGCTATCACAGTTCAAACGTATCCAACCTACTACTAACTCTGTTCTTCCCACAAGTTTGAGAGCCCAATCAACATTCCGGGGCAGTAATAGCATACCACGCAAAACCAGTCACATTCTAGTTACATGATATAACTGTGCAGAACTAGTTGAAATCGGTTTCCCATTACCCACAGCTAAGGGGTGAACTAGTTACACCTCTGTGTTGATGCTGTTCGCTGTTTCCGGCGATGGTTCCATTGTCTATTTTGTGAGGCAAGAGAGTTGCTACTTGGTCAACAGCAAAATCACATAATGCATTTTTTTTCTTGAGACTGGAAGCACAACCGTCCGGCATCTCCCTGGTTTGCTGCAAACACATCCCTAAAAATACATTATCAACGCGTGTGCCAAGAAGAGATAAAGGATGTAGCACATACTACAGCAGAACTTTGTTGATGGCATTCCCTATTTCTAGCAATGGTTCCACTGTAGTATTTTTCTTTTTAGTCAAGAGAATTTCTACATGGTCAGCAGTAAAGTCACAGAAACTAGCATTTCTGGTGATTATTAGTTAGAAGGGGCAAAGCACCGTTGCAGTAACGGGCAATTCAAGGCTGACTGAACCAACCTCATCGGCAACATGCGTGAGGAAGTCGGCTATGGCAAATACGGGCCTGTGCAGTCATGGAGGCGGATGCAGCAGGGCATATCATCCATGAGGAAGATCTTGTCCTGGGCGCGAGCAGGTAGGTAGCAAGATTCTAATTCACCCATGCGTGGAATAAATCACACCTAGAGGCGGGTGGAAGCGGTAGGGGCTAAGATTCGATCCAATCCAATCCAATGAGGCAAGCAAGCGAGCAGACGGGTGGGGGAGGAGGAAGGAGATGCAGGGAGGGAAATGGGGATCTGGGGGGCGCACCGAATCGGAGGAGGAAGTCGAAGAGGCGGCGGACGTTGAGGGAGATGTTGGAGATGAACTCGCGGTTCTCCCAGTCTGCCTGCACCGCGATCCCCACGTTCACCGCGCTCCCCATCCCGCCCCCTTGCCCCGCGCGAGCCATTGCTTCTCCTTCGTCTTCCTCCCGCTCGCAGGACGCTCGGCAATTGGCTCCCCTCCCCACCCACTAATGGAGAAGAAGTCGCTTCTGTCCTTGGTTACTTACCTTCCACTCTACGCTTCGGTTGGGCTGGGTCCGTGGGCCGGCCGGCAATCTACTTCCACATCCTCTCCTATAAGGGCCCAGGCCCACGTATCATTCGGTCGCAGCCATGGCGCTGCGGCTGCTGTCCCACCCGTCGCTCACGGCGGCGCAGCTCCGGCAGCTCCACGGCCACCTCCTCACCTCCTCCCTCCTCGGCGACCGCTACCTCCCAAACATCCTCCTCCGCGGCCTCCTCCCGGACGCCCCTCTCCGCGCCCTCGCCCTCTTCCCCCGCCTCCGCCGCATCCTCCCCGCATTCCTCCCCAACAACTACACCTTCTCCTTCCTCCTCACCGCCTCTATCGCCACAGCCATCCCCATTCCCTCGCCGTCGTTCACCTCCTCGGCCCACACGCAGCTCATCTGCGCGTTGCACGCGCTCGCCGTGACGCTCGGCTGGGACGCGCACGCTTACGTCTCCAACGGCTTCATCCACGCCTACGCCTCCCGCGGCTTCCTAGACGCCGCGCGCCGCGTCTTCGACAGTGCCGTCCTCGCCCGTACGGACGACGTCTGCTCCTGGACCTCGCTTCTCACGGCCTACGCCAGGGCCGGGCACAGGGACGACGCACGCTCCCTGTTCGATGGAATGCCGCACAAGACGCCCATCGCCTGGAGCGCCATGCTCAGCGCCCACGTCGGGGCAGGCGGCTTCGTGGATGCGCTCGAGGTGTTCGACATGATGCTCAGGGCTCGTGTCCGGCCCAACAGGGCGGCTATCGTTGGCGCACTGGCTGCATGCGGTGGGCTCGGGGCGCTGGAGCAGGGCCGGTGGGTGCACGCTCTCATCACCGCTACCACCGGTAGGATGGATGCGGGGGTGGCTACTGCGCTGGTGGACATGTATGCTAAGTGCGGGAACCTAGACTCGGCAAGGCAGGTGTTCGCAGCCATGCCGGAGCCCGAGCGCGACGTGTTTGCTTACACGGCCATGATCTCGGGGCTCTCGGACCACGGTCACTGCCAGGAGGCCGTTGAGCTGTTCGGCCAGATGCAGGACCAGGGGGTGCGCCCCAACGAGGTCACCTTCATCTGCGTCCTCTGCACTTGTGCCCGTGCCGGCGGCGGGCTTGTCAGCGTCGCTAGGGAGATCTTCCAGAGCATGTCTGCCGTCCACGGCATCGAGCCCGGCGTGGAGCACTATGGGAGCCTGGTCGACGTGCTCGGCCGTGCCGGGATGCTTGCGGAGGCCGCGGCTGTGGTGCGGGCAATGCCGATGCGGCCCGACTCATACGTGCTAGGTGCGCTGCTCAATGCATGCCGGGTGCACGGTGGTGACGGCGTGAAGCTCGGAAAGCAGGTTGTGGAGTGGCTAGCGGAACTTGGGCTCGACCACAGCGGCGTGCACGTGCAGCTGTCCAACATGTACGCCTGCTCCAGCAAGTGGGAGGACGTGGTAAGGATCCGGTTGGTGATGGAGGAGAAGAAGGTGGCCAAAGTGCCCGGCTGCAGCATGGTCGAGGTCGATGGCGTCGCTTGCGAGTTTGTTGCTGGCGACCGCTTCCTTGATCCGTGCATCAACACCGTCGTCAGAGGGCTCGATCAGCAGCTCAGGCTGCTTGGCCATGACTACCGTCACCTCGAGGAGCTATCCAACTTGGCGTAGGTTTAGAGCCCGTTTCCGTCTCAGGTCGCAGCCGTGTCTTGCCTCTTATAAGTTGGAACACCACATTGCAGGCTCGTACCACAAATACACATGGCAAACATTGTTCAGCCGAAAGGGGCGCAGATCCATTGCTCATATGACATGCTCATGGAGATTTCTCCTACCTGCCGGCCAAGACGCCGAGTTGGTCAGCGACTTCCGCAGCTTGACATGCTCTCATCGGATACCTTCGTGGAGCTTCACCGCTGGCGAGCCAACAGGCCAGGCCAGCTGAAGCCTTTCTTCAGTACTACCGCCGAGACCTCTGAAGGGGAATCCTTACAGAGATGTATGGAATGATTACCAAATGCGATTTATCTCCACGGTTTCCTTCAGGCATTTAAGAAGTTGATAAAGAGACTAATGAGCTGGAAGACACAAGGCAGATTGATCCCCGTAGCATCGACTAACAGGTTTTCATATGTTTGTTTTTCTGCAATTCCGGTGAAGTGTTGTGGCCGAATGCTTCCATCTCACTGGCTTAATGTGCCAGTTTGTCAGTTACCATAATCAGAAACTTGTCAAGTTCTTCAGCACTTATTATAGAAGAGAAAACACTTCTAAAAGAAAACAGTGAGAAAGCACTTTTCGACTTATCCTTCAGTCGTCGACCTATCTTTCCTGCAGTTCATCCTAACTCATGTTTCTGACACATTTTTTCGTCAGTTTTGGTTTTCCTCAGATTACTAGCAGCTACCTGGAGATGTCACAGTGGTGCTTTCAGCACGCTACCCTGTTCAAATGGTGGCGTCCTAAGTGCAGATGATGGTGTTGAGCAGCTCGGTGGAGGACCTCCTCAAGATGTCTACTTAGTTTTGGAGTTCTCCATGTTAGTGTGACCTTGCTGTTCACAGACAACCACTACGACAGCACCTACCCATAGATCTCCCGTGCGGAAATTGAACAGATTTTTGTCTTCCAGAAATGGAACAGATTTTTTGCTAGGTTATGCGATGATCGAAGCAGCTAGGGTGTACTACACTGATTCTTCTGTTGGCACATACTGCTAGTACCAATGGATTGATCAGTTGTCATATAAGGATAAGAAAACATAGATCTGATTAGTTTCTGTTACTGGTTCGTATGTACTACTGCACTAAACTCGTGTGTATATCCTCTCGTGTCTATTGTTGTTTCTTTGTATCACTTCTGGCAATCTTGCTGTGCCTGAACATGTATGATAATCTAATTGTTCGATGACTTGCAATGCAATGTGGTACAGCAATGTACTTGTTGATACCGCAATAGACTGGCTTCTTTGGATTCATTTCAACAACTTGAACATTTGTCATAAAAATTTATACCCTGTCACTTACAGCATCAGAATCTCTAGGCTCTAGCTCCGGAAGAACGTTGCATGCATCAACGCTTTAGAAGAGGAAAAGTAAAATAAAATCAAACAACAGTATTATCAGTTTCTAAAATTCTGAACCAAGGCTTCTCTTCATCTCCTTGATTAGCAGATAGGCAGGGGCTCGCCGTTCCACTCCTTGAGGCACTCCAGCAGAGCATCGAAGTGCTTACCCTGGTTCATGGCAACGAACACCTTGTCCACCTCCTCGCCAGGTGACCGAGTCTTCTCTCCGGTCAAGTACACTGTGCCCAGCTCCTCGCGCACGAACCGGTATAGAGGGTATGACCGGCAGTCTACGATACGGTTTGGTTCTGCAGCGGTGCCATTCTCCACTGCACCTCTAGCAGCCTCAACCTCCTGAGGTAGTGTTGCACAGAGCTCCTGCTCAAATTTGGCAACCTTGGCAAACACCGAGGTTTCCACGGTGCACTCAGCCTCGCCATTGGCCAGGGCGTGCTCAACCAACACCGCGCGCATCTTCTTCATGAGAGGGTAGTTGGCGCTGCAAGGGTCGTCCGCATACGCGAACACCGCCTCACGGTCGATAGTCTGGAGCAGGTCCTTCTCACAAAAACGTGTGTTGTGGAGGCCACCCATGTCATTTGTAATCAGGGTCTTCCTAGCCACTCTTGTGACACAATTCTTGACGGCGTTCTTGACATTCTCCTCAAGGTGGCGCAGGTCAATGGCTTGGCACAACGCAACCAAAAATGTAGAGGACATGAGCTTCAGAATGTCGATGGCCTCGGCAGTCTTCCGGGACGAGATTAACCCGAGGGAGTTAACATCTTGGTTGTGTTGCTCTGCGCTCTGGACATGGTTGGTCACAGGGTTGCCCAAGAATTGGAGCTCTGAGCAGTACGATGCCATGGCTATCTCGGCACCCTTGAAACCATAGTCCAGACTTGGGTTGCGGCCACCAGAGAGGTTGGAGGGCAAGCCATTGTTGTAGAAGTCGTTCACTAGCTCCGAGAACTGGGCAAACATGAGCTTGCCGATCGCAGCAATGGCAAGCCTCGTGTTGTCCATGGACACACCGATTGGTGTGCCCTGGAAGTTGCCTCCATGAATTGCCTTTCCACGAGATACGTCAATGAGTGGGTTGTCATTGACGGAGTTGATCTCGCGCTCGATCGACTTCGTCGCTGCACGAATGACCTCAATTTGAGGACCGAGCCATTGTGGTGATGTGCGGAGAGCATATCTGTCTTGCTTTGGCTTCATCAATGGGTCGAGCTCACCAAGTTTCTTCGCGAGCATCATGTAGGAGCTGCCCTCCAGGATGTGCTCCATGATGGCTGCAGCCTCGATCTGTCCGGGGTGGTGCTTCAACTTGTGTGTCAGGTGGTCGGTGTACTCTGGCTTGCCGTTCATCACTTCACAGAACACAGCCGACAAAACTTCAGCAAGGACACCAAGGATGTTTGCTTCAAAGAGAACAATGGACGCGAGCCCGGAGCCCACCGCCGTGCCATTAACCATAGCAAGGCCTTCCTTGGGCTGTAGCTCGAAGAAGCCGTGTTGGATACCGGCGATCTTAAATGCCTCGGCAGCATTAACTTTTGTGCCATCAGGAGCCACGGCCACGGCATTCGGGCGGCCGGTGACAAGTCCCGCGATGTAGGAGAGCGGGACGAGATCGCCGGAAGCGGTGATGGTGCCCCGGAGCGGCAGGCACGGTGTCACATTGGCATTGAGCAGCGTGGCGATGGTCTCGAGGATCTCAAAGCGGATGCCGGAGTATCCTTGGAGCAGGGTGTTGACGCGGACAAGCATCGCCGCGCGCGTGGTGGCCGCGGGCAGCACGTGGCCGTCGCTGCCGGTGCCGAACGCACCGGCGTTGAGGAACCGGATGAGCTCCCTCTGCAGAGCGCCGCCCTCCTTGGTCCTCCGATGGGAGGTGGCGCCGAAGCCGGTGGTGACGCCGTAGCTATCGGTGCCGTTGGCCATGCTGGTCATGACCCAGTCGCTGCTCTCCTTGACGCGGCCGCGGGCGGACTCGTCGAGCTCCACCCTGACCCCGTCGGCGGCGGCCACCGCGGCGACCTGGGCGATGGTCAAGCTGGCGCCCTCCATAACCACCACCGGCCTGCGGTACTCCTCCACCATCCGCTTGACGGCGTCAAGATGGCTCCCCGACAGCTCCTCCGCCGCCTTCCCCCAGTTGAGCGGGTCAGCACTCGGCGGCTTGGCCACGCACAAACCGTCGCTGCCATTGGTGGCCATTGGTTCGATCGACAATTTGCCTTGAAGTCTCGATGGAGCAGCTTGAGTAGGGACTGGTGGTGTTTACTGTATCAGCTCGATGATGTGTGGAGTAGCCTTGTGAGAGAAGAGCTCGTTGGAGTAGGAGAGGCGGGGAATGCTCTTCTTGGATGGCAATGGAGGCGAGGGAAGGAGTTAAATAGGTAGCGCAACCATGGTGGGTGGGGAACTGGGGATTGGTGTGGACTGTGACCGGAATGGTGGTGTTGACCGCTGGACTTGGCCGGGTGAGCACGAAGGTGCGGTTGATGGCCTCGTGCGTGCGCAGTAGGAAGAAGACGAAGAATAGGCAGCTGCTGCGACAATGGGATACTAGTATAGTATGAGGTGCTATGCGAGGGGAACGCACGAGGCGACGCTGCACGCGCTTGCTACTAGATGCTAGCTGATGGCGATGATAAAGTCCGTTATGGAGACTTCGCGACGAGCTCCAGCGTCCAGCCTCTTATACCCAGCTAATTAGGCCAACTCTAACACGCGATCTCATCCTGTTCGTCCGCGTCCGTTTAGAGGTAAATGGACAAAGCAGGCCTTCCAACGCGTGGCTGTAAACAGACCATCGTCCGTTTTCTGTCCGTTTTTGATCCATTCTCGACCCAAATTTGAGACGAGTTTGCGGTTGAATGGACAGCGTGTAGCGCCCTTGTCCTTCCCTGGCCCGCCCGTCGGTGGCACAGCCGGCCAGTTTTCCTCTCTTTCCACCAAAACCCTCCCACGCCCCGCCCTCCACTCTCCCGCGCCACGCCCTCCACTCTCCCGCGCCCCTGGCCTTGCCCCTCCCTCCATCCATCATGGCCGACGATGCGAATCCCGACGACCCACCACTTGCCGCCCGGCCCGTGGCGAATAAAAAGAAGCATGTGAAGAAGCCTCGGTCGGAGCTCACGCCAACGGAGGCCGCCAAGCTCGACAGGGAATCGGCCAAGAGGAGGGACCGGCGAGCTGTGGAAAAGGAGAAGAAGGCCGCCGCGCAGTACGCTTCCAAGTGTGCCCTGCGGCGTGCGATGCAACACCGGGTCGAGCTCGACGACAAGGAGTCCATCGTCTCCAAGGTGCACGCCTTCCTCATGATGGGTATAGGCCGTCCCACGCCGGCCAAACTCTCGGCCGCGGCCAGGACAAGCTCCTCGGCCCATCGACCGCCACAGCACCATTCCCCGAGCTCGTCCGTCTCACACGACACGCCGGATGTTCGTGCTCCGCTGCCGCACGGCCATGGGCAGACGCGATTCTCTATGTCGTCGAACTGCGTGGTGGTCGATCCGACCACGCCCGCGAGCGTCATCGACCTCAACATCATGCCGGGGTACAGTGGTGCTGGCCATTGTAAAGACGGCGCGCAAAGGAAGCAACCCCGATCATTCGTGTCGGCTCACATGGCCGGCATCCTCAAGTTGTTCGACGAAATGCCACCACCGACGCAAATGTCGACGATCAACGACCCTTACTACGCCTCGTTCATGCAGAACGTCATCTTCGAGGGCCGTGGTGAGGCGTTCCATGTCGACGGCCAAGAGCAAGCTTTTGATGCCGACGCGACCCAAAGCCAGGACAATCGTGGTACCTATGATGACTCTCAGTTCGGAGGCCATGTTGATGATGGTGAGGACGACCATGGCAACTCGTGGCATGAAGATGATGACTTGTATTATGAAGATGAAGAAGAAGAGGTCGACATTTTCGTGGAGCCATTGTTGTTTATCGACGAGCTCACTCAAAAGGCCGAAGCACAAAAGATGAGGAAAAACATTCGCAAGGGATCATATACCCAAGCTGAGGACACTTTGATTTGCGAGAGTTGGGAGGAAATCGGCCAAGATCCAATCAAAGGTGCTGAGCAAAAAGGAGCCATCTTTTGGACAAGATTTCACAAGAACTTTCATGAGCGAAGAAAGTTTGCCCCCTACCAATTCACAAGCACCCGCGACATCAATTCAATCCAAAAAAGGTGAGGATTCATCCACGCAACAAATATTGTGCCGCGCTTGAGAGCGTCCAAGCCAGTCCCGTGAGCGGCCTAGGCCTTGGTGACTTGGTATGAACCTCTCTCTTTTCCATCATGCGTCCATTCATGTTGGCATGCCATTTAAGTTTCATGCATTCTATGTCCTTTCATGTTACGATTGTGGCCGCATGTTTGATTGTGTAGGCATTTCAATCTTTGGAAGCCTTCAAGGCCCGGCACAAAGACAAGCCATTCACTCTCACGCGTTGTTGGGTGCTCATCAAAGATTGCCCCGAGTTCAAGGACCAATACAATGCTCTTAGGAAGAAGAGAGGAGAGAAGGCGGCGGCCGTGGCTGATGGGGAGACGTGCTCAAGAGGCCGAGGGGCAAGACAAGCTCGAAGTCTGACGAGAAGCATGATGCGTCTTCCATAGCCTTGCAAGGAACTTTGGAGGATATGATGAGCCAAAAGGAAATGCGGAAGGAGAGGAAGAGCAAAGGGAAGGAGGAGCAAATGAAGATATACCTAGATTTTCAAACCAAGAAGCTTGACAGGGAGGAGGCCATGTAGAAGAGGAAGCTTGAGATCGAGGAGGCTGCTCAACTCAAGAAGCTAGAGATCGAGGCCACCAATGCCGGCACAAAAGTCAAGGAGGTGGCACTAGCGTTGATGATCGTCGACAAGAACAACATGTCACCGGAGAGGAAGGCTTGGTTCATGAACCGGCTGAAGGAGATGTTCGCCCACGACGACCTGATCTAGGTGAGACCTCGGCCGCGATGGCGGTCCTTTTTGAAGGGTGGCTCCTGTGCCGCCCGCTGACTTTATTGCCGGCGACAAAACTTGTCCCTTTTGAAGGATGGCTCGTGTGCCGACCTCTGACTTTGTTGCCGGCGTGAAACATGTCCTTTTTTAAGGCTGGCTCTTGTGCTGTTTGCTGGCTTTGTTGCCGGCATCAGACTGTAGGCCGCCTGCTGTGTTGCTGACCGACGTGAACTAGTGCAAACCGCGGCCGCAGCTTAAATATTTGGTTTTTCACTTTTGCATGCACGTGGACAAGATGCGGCCAAAGATGCAGCCGTGCGTTGGGAAACCGGCCGACGCAAATCTAAATCCGGACAGACACGGCCCATCCCCACCTCAAACGGACTAAATTCAGACAAAATAGACGTCTCTTTGGGGTCGTGCGTTGGAATTGGCCGTAGCAGCAAACTTGTCCATCGGCACGAGCCTGGATGTTTTACATGATGGAAACTCTCGATCGTGTAAAGTTAACAAAATTGATAGTTACTATGTGAGCGATTTGGTATGCACGGAGACAGCTCCTCCATGAGGGAATACATCAAAGCCCATATGAGACGCACAGGTTTGTGCTAGCATACATAGCTGACCTTGATCAGCTCAATCCGGTGCAGGAGACACATAGAAGGACAGATAAACCAATTGCTAGACAAGCTTCCAGATGGGTTCCACCACGAGAAGGAAGTGTGAAGATCAATGTAGACGCGGGAGTTTCGGAAGGGACAAACACGGGGACAGCAGCAGCTGTATGTCGGAACCGGGATGGTGTTTATTTGGGCTCATCAATGTTGGTAATTCAAGGGCTAACGGATCCAACTACACTAGAGGCAATCGCTTGCAGAAAGGGTTTGTCTTTGGCGCAGGATCTTGAAGAGAATCGTCTACAGATCGCTTCGGATTGTAAGCAGGTAGTAAACCATATCCATCAAAGAGCGGGAGGCGATCATGGCACTATTATTAGAGAGATCTTACAAACTTCTACTTTATTCACGTCTTGTAATTTTTCTTTTGAACCTCGAGAGTCGAATTATGAGGCTCATAGATTAGCCAGGTTTGGTGTCTCGCTCCCTGCTGGTAGGCATATTTGGTTGGGCATCCAGCATGACCCAATTGTAATACCTATGCACATTTCAGTTGATCAATAAAGACCTAGGGAGTTTTTCTCAAAAAAAAAAAAGCAAACTTGTCCATCATTGTCCCACTCATTTCATTTCAATCAGTAGGTGATGTGTCCAAGTCCAACAAACTCTCGTATGATTAGGTATAGAGCGGAGTTTTGCGAGTTGCGAATTTTTTGGGACATAGCCTTGACCGTAACTAGAGGGCGGCAAGGTTCACACAAGAGATATCTGAACGAATTTGACTTATTCCAACATGTTAATTTCCTTGGTAAGCGTCCAGGTTAGGTTGCCACTCGCAAGGATTCTCACATATGCGTACCCACGTGCTTAAGCGTTCAACTTTTTTTCATGTATACAGTATACATATAATGTGTGTGTTGTTTATTACTGTCGGGTTTTTTTTGCAGGTTATTACTATCGTTATCAGTCATGCATCACATGCTTAATTATGCGTTCGGCCGTCAGAACCACCGAAGAGCTAGAGTCTGCTACACTTGCTGCGACATGTGGCCGACGGGCTTTACTAATGTAAAGCTGTTCCCGCGAACTATACTCATGTAAAAACATCTTCTTTTGTCTATACTTTTTAGAGGAAAGTCAGATTGCCCGACTTTATAAATAAAGCCCAACAAGCTTACAAAAAAGGCGGAAGAGGTTCAAACCGATCCATGCAGCCAACGAGGCAACCATGGCACGCAGGCCAGCAAAAACCAGGTAAAGAAGGATCTACCCTCCAGCTCCAGAAGACACCAGCGCAGGGGAGGCGGGGACAGAGTGAGAAGGCACCCGGATCTTGGAAATGAGCGAGGCCAGCCTTAGCCAATGGCTTCCATTGCTGTAAAAGGGCAACCATTTTAAACAAGCGATGAGGCTGACGGTTAGGAAATATATGCTTTGTAAATTTATTTCGAGTGGTCCAAAAACACTAGGCAAAAGCAGCAAAACGATCCAGAAATCACGAACAAACTGGGCGATCCAGAAAACACAAACAAACTGGGCCGAGAGGTACTTGACTAAGTTAAAAAGATCTGAGAACCTCGATGGGTTCCAGTTGCAGTTCAACCATGATCAAACACAACTCCAGCCAAATCTGGATAAGGCACATTTGAAGATGTGTTCAGTGTCTTCTGTCTCTCAACAAAGAGAGCAAGTTGCGTTAGTGTTGCCGCCGCGTTCAAGAATTTGGTCACTAGCTGGAAGTTTGAGTCTAATAGCCTGCCAAAGATTTTATTATTATTTAAGCAGAATGCATGCTCGCTACATAGCCTTAAAATGAGAGTCCTGCCTCCCAGAGATGAGCTTATAGAGTATAACGACTTAAGAATTTTCCCAAGGTGAAGTGGGGCCAAACAAGCCGATCGGGTGAACCCGACAGCACCGGGAACAAGGCAGTGAGGTCGTGCCAGTTGGCCAACTTTGTAGGAGAGAAAGCATGCCGGAAGCCAAGGTCCCAGTTGCAAGCAGCAAGCTCCGCAATGGAGGTGGACTGATTGGAAACATAAGAAAAAAAGAACAGGGAAGGACTGAGAGAGGGGGCCGTCACCAATCACCAATCAAGCCAGAAATGGGTGGAAGCCCCATCTCCCACCACAAATTTCAGAAGGCTTCTGAATTCATCACGCACCTTGTGGACAGACATCCAGAATTGCGAGCCATTATGAGCAGAGGACATAAAAGGTGTGGAGTTTCGGAAGTATTTATCCTCAGGTTCAGAGAAAATGCGCCACCACCACTTCATAATTAGGTACTTGTTCATCGTCGAGGTATTGATACCCCCCCCCCCCCCCACAAGGTTTTTGGGTTTACACATAAGTTTCCATTTCACCATCCTATACTTTTTCTTGTTGTCAGCAGTATTCCAGTAGAACACACTGCGACCTTTGTCGAGGGAAGCATGGCTTGGGTATACTTTATAAGTAAATTACCTGGCATTCTTTATCTTGCTAGTCAAATTTAAGTATACTTTATAAATAAATTATTTCTAGTTGTTCAGTTTGGGTATATTTAAATGGTGTTGTTAGATTTGTCACAACAGTTTTGCTATTCTTGCAGGATTGCATTTCCTTGTCATTTATAGATTCAGAAACATGCACGGAAAAAGAGGTGAAAGTATAACTTTAGAAAACATGCACAGACAAAGATGCTAACGTTGGAGAATGTGCACAGACAAAGATGCCAACTATTTTGAAATGTATTAGCTAGTTTCTAATCCCTCAAATCTATGTTAAGTACAAAGTGATGATTGCAACTACCAGATAGGACTTGTATACCTTACAGTAAACGAAAAGCTATGTAATCAGAGGTAAAATCATACCGGTGATACCGCTGAAACTGCAGTTCCTACAAAGCAGCATATCCACGCCTTAGGGCCAAGGATTGATGACCTGGTTGATATTTGACGAAGCGAATAAGTTTACAATGTCTAAATTCAGGTCATGCTCCAAAAACAAACTCCAAATTAAAGAAGTAGCCATATCTTTTAACCAAAATAGTAATGACTTAAGACCCGCATTGCAAATACAACAGCCTTTGTGGCCTTATTTTTTAACCAAGCTAGTAAATGATGTAAGACTCGCATTGCAAATACAATGACATTAAGATACGGTAATAATAACTCACAAGTTTTGCGAGTCTGACGGTGACAGACATCTATCTTTTCGATGGGTATGCCATTAGCCATGAACATTTGTGTTAACACAGGAACTCTTTCGTCATCCTTGGGACATTTTATCTTGACCATTGTAAGGTTCTTGCAAGCAAATGATATACCCTCCAGTCTGATATTGTCTTCTATTTCCTCATGATCCTTTTCATAGAACAAAATAAATGTCATGAAATAGGTCCAAATTAATCTATCACACTATAAAAGCAGTATATGAGAAAGCTCATACCGTTTTAAGTTTAAGAAAAAGAGACTCCAGATTTGGAGCATGCTGCAAGAATGAAACTAACGGATAGAAGTCGGCAGCCATACACCATTCACCAAGGGTTAACACCTTCAGGTTGCTAAAAATTTGGCATATTTCCAATTCCCTATTCAGAATCAACTTTGGCACAAAAAGTGAATTTGTTCAGTTGACAGAAAAGAATAGTAACACAGTGAATCTACTAGTAGTTAGAAATTTTCATGGAAGTGAATGTTTACTTCTGGTTAAGTTATGTAAAATGATGTTATCGTTAGACCGTTACTCATTTCCAATTCCCGTTGCTTATACAATTTTATTACAATAACACTAGAACTGTTACCCATAACTTATTGTGATTTTGATTTTTGAATATGCAGCCAGCTGTTGTTACTTGAGTCACTGAGTGCAAAAACAGTACAAAATGTGCACATAGCACATTGGACACCCAGTGGAAAAAAAGGGTTTGTAAAGTACAGGCTTTTTTCGGCAATGGAAACAACTAGCTGAAAAATATCACTTGCTCCCTCCGTTCCATATTAGCAACAGATTCATAGGAAACATAGGCATATTGATTACTGAAGGAGATATGTCAGCAACAGATTCATAGGCATACCTCTCCGGCATCAGCTATCAGGTCTAAACTTGTAGCATTTGAAAGGCTGCGGATAACATTTTGGCCACCTAAAACTTTAGCACCATCCAATATGTCAGAAGTTCTCAAGTCGGTATCAGTATCACTATCACAGTGGTCATCATCAGAGTCACTGTCGTCGCCGCTATCACATTCAAATGCATCTTCATCGCGATCTTTGTACTTGTATTCAAACTTATCATGCAAGAAAGAGTCATTTAACATGATGGTGCCGGTAGCCAGCGACCCCAGGTTTTCAAACGACGGAGCACGGTGGTATGGTATGACACAGCACAGTGATACAAGGCTTGGAGCAGCGATGGACAGGTCAGCCATGATCCTGCACTCAACCATGGTCAAACTAATAAGTGAGGCAGATGATATCTGGGGGGCATACAGGAAGCACTCCTTGAGTTCCAGGACTTCCAAAGAAGGACACTGAGAAGAGAGCTGCATTAGTGTCTTGTCTCGCAACATTGTGCCAGACAGGTGCAGGTGTTTCAGGTGGCAGGAGATGAACGGCACGTGCTCAAGATCAGAGAAGGCATCATCCCTTGGATGATGACTAAGCTGGATAAACCGTGCCCTGCGGTTTATGGCAGCACGGATCCACATGTCGACATCCGTAGAGCAGTAATCCCCCCGTCGTCATCATATTTAGGGCTATACAGCACTGAATCATCATCAACAGACGACGTTGGGCTGGACAGGAGCCGGAGTGTGTCCAACGGCGCAGACACCTCCCGAAGGAGCAAGAAGTGGTTGGCGAACCTGGCGAGTCGCATGGGTAGCCGGCCGTGACGGGCTTTGCAACAGACCCGGAGGTCGAGGCAGGGCGCAGAGGCCCAGAGGTTGCGCCAGCGGCGCGAGAGCACACAGGTGCGAGCCACCTCCCACGCCCGCAGGAACGACATGACCTTGTGGAGGAGCGCATCTGGGAGGTCACTGAGGCGGTCAACATGGGCGGTTACGGTGCCGGCGCCATACGTCTCTCCTTCGAGGACGGCGTCGACTTTGGTTTTCTTCTGGGACATTTGGTCGAACAGGTAGCCTGCACTTCGGCTCTAGATGGTCGCGCTAAGCTTACCACAAGGAAATTCCTCGGGAAGCTTGCATTACGTTGCACGGGAAGAACGTGGAGGGTGGAGTAGACCGGACCTGCACAAGGATTAGCCAAGTTGCGGTGAGTTCTTGCCGTTCAAGTACAATCACGGTGATAGCACCGGCGGGCGGCCGCTAACCTTGTGAATAAATCCGTTTGCCCCTTTTGCAACGAAAAGCAGATTCTGCAGCAGTAAATTGCTGCAGAGAGCCACAAACCTCGACGATGATCTCGTCCAGCGTCCAGCCGAGTCGGCGGGGGTCGAAGCAGGAGAAAAAGAAGACGACGACCACTAGGGTTCCATCTGTCACCGCGGCAGTGCAAGGCACCACCGCGTGACTGCCAGTTGGCTGTGCCAAGCGTGAGTGCGTGCGTGTGACAGCTGTAAGTGTGTGGCCGGAGTGAGCCAGAGGGGACGTGGGGTACTTAACCCAGCGAGAGTATTGTAGCAAACAGGCTGTCATTTTCAGTAAACTGATATTCTCTCCCACCTCTCCGTTTCTCTCTCGCTCACCCCTTTCTCAAGCCAACCTCATCCCCCTTTCCCTCACCTACCGTCGCTGGTCCTCCCTGATCTAGATCGGGGCGTGACATTTGGTTATCAGAGCCATCGAATCCTGCTGAAATTTTTCTCCGCTGCTTCCACAATCTCTTGGCCTTGATCCGTAACACCCACCGCCGCGGGTGCGAGTTGCTCCGGCAAATCGCCCAAAATCCCCGGCGGGGTTGGATCGGCTCGGAGCGGAACAACGGCGCCGTCCAAACCCTCGGTTCAGACGAGACAGCTGTTGTCCGCCATGGACGACAACACCAGCACGCTCAAGGCACTCATGGAGACCGTCCTCTCGCGTCTCGATGAGCAGAAGGCCGACAGCGAGAAGTGACTCGAGGTTCAGGCCGCCTTCAACGCGCAGGTCGCACAAGATCTGCGGGCGCTGTCCAAGCAAGTGGATCTCACCCAGGCCGACGTCGACGAGACGTGCAAGGCACTCGAGAGATCGCCGTCGCCGCGCGGATCGGGACCGGACGCCGTCCTCAACCTGTCCCCACCTCCACCCCCGCCGCCGCCTCTACGCCCTCCACCGGTCCACCAGCAACAGCAGGGACCGCCACCATCCCCACGCCTCTCCGATCAGCGCCCGCCTCTGCTTCAGGCGCCGCACCAACAGCAGAGCGAGCCGCATCTCTACCAACACCACGACACCTACATCAAGGCGCCCAAGCACGATTTTCCGCGCTTCGACAGCACGGCGCCGTACCTCTGGCTGGATCGCTGTCGTGCCTACTTCGACCTCTACCGCGTACCGCCGTCGAGCTGGGTGACCACGGCGACATTGTACATCGAGGGCCAGGCCGCTCACTGGCTGCAGGCATTTCGTCAAACACACAGTGGCCTGGGCTGGGAGGCATTCCGCGCAGCGATCATCGAGGAATTCGGCGTTGACGAGTTCGAGCTGGAGATGCACAAGCTTCTCCAACTCCGGCAGAGCGGCACCATCAGCGAGTACCGCCAGGTGTTCGACAGCCGCATGTACCACCTCCTGGCGCTCGACCCGTCGCTATCCCCAAAGTTCTTCATCACACAGTTCTTATTGGGCCTCAAGGACGAACTGCGCGCCGCGGTGCGTCTTCAAGCCCCCACCAGCATCACGCGCGCATCCATCCTTGCTCGCATCCAAGAAGAGGAGTTGATCACGCCACGAGCGCGGCCGCGACCACAACCCCAAGGCCGCCCACCTCCAGCGCCACAAGCGCCACCAGCACGCCCGGGCGCCGCGCCGCGCCAACAGCCCGACGACTACGCGCGCGAGCGCCAGCTCAAAGAATTTCGCCACGCCAACGGTCTCTGCTTCAAGTGCGGCGACCGGTATAGCCGTGAGCACCGCTGCAATCCGCAAGCGCGGCTGCTTACGATCCAGGTCAGCACGTTTGGCGAGGTGCTCACTGATGACGCCGTGCACGCTCTCGACTTGCCCGACGCTCCGGAGCATGTCGTTCCCCCTCCAGAGTGCTGCACCATCTCTGCGCACGCGCTGGACGGCTCGGAAGCGCCCAGCACCATTCGTCTCCGCGCCCTGGTGGGCAACCAGGTGATGCTGTTGCTGCTGGACTCCAGAAGCACACACAGCTTCGTCAACAAATCCTTCGTCGAACGTGTCGGCGCCGAGACCCAGGAGATCGCTACCCTGGACGTGCGTGTGGCGAACGGCGATCGCCTCACCTGCTCGCGCCAAGTCCCAGAGCTCAAGTGGTGGATGCAGGGCCATACATTTTCAACGTCGATGTACGAGCTCGACACCGGCGCCTACGATGGCATTCTAGGCATGGATTGGCTGGAGAAAAACAGCCCAATGACATGTCATTGGCAAGAGAAGTTCATCTCCTTCCTCCACGACGGCGAGTTGGTCACCCTGCAAGGTGTTCGACCCAAGACAACACCAACGCTCGCGGCCGTTCAGCCGACCGAGCTCTGCAAGCTGATCGCAGGCAATGACATCTGGGCTATGGCCATGGTGGAAATGCAACCCCCCAGACCCAAGTCGCGCATTCCTTCGCAGACGCCGATCAGCGACTTATTGGAGGAGTTTGCTGATGTCTTCACCACGCCTACTGGTCTGCCCCCTCGTAGGCAGTACGATCATGCAATCACACTGGAAGAAGGAGCTCAGCCTACAAACACTCGACCCTACCGTTACTCGCCACTGCAGAAAGACGAAATAGAGCGCCAAGTGAAGGAAATGCTCGATGTCGGCGTGATCACACACTTTGTCAGTCCGTACGCTGCTCCCGTGCTGTTAGTGAAGAAAAAGGATGGGACATGGCGGTTCTGTGTCGACTACCGGCGCCTGAATGACATCACAGTGAAGAACAAGTTTCCATTGCCGATCGTGGATGAGCTCCTCGACGAGCTAGCCGGTGCTGCCTTCTTCTCCAAGCTCGATCTACGGGCAGGGTATCACCAAATCCGAATGCGGGAAGAGGACGAACACAAGACTGCATTCAAAACCCACCACGGGCATTTTCAGTTCCGCGTGATGCCGTTTGGCCTGACAAATGCGCCTGCAACATTTCAATGCCTGATGAACGCGATCTTCGCCAAGTATACCCGTAAGTTTGTCATAATTTTTCTTGACGACATTCTGGTTTTCAGTGAGACGTGGGAAGAGCACCTGGAGCATCTCCGGCTCGTCCTGAGCCTGCTCCGCGAGCACCAGCTCTATGCCAAGATGTCGAAGTGTTCCTTTGCCCAAGACCACATCGATTACCTCGGCCACGTCATCTCCAAGGAAGGTGTCGCAACAGATGCAGAGAAGACAAAAGCCATGGCTTAGTGGCCTACACCAACAAATGCAACAGAGTTGCGCGCATTCTTGGGGCTCACTGGCTACTATCGCAAGTTTGTGCCCCACTACGGGATCATTGCAAAGCCCCTCACACTGCAGCTCACCAAGAAGGGTTTCGAGTGGCCAGAGACTGCGCAACACGCCTTCGACACACTCAAGCAGGCGATGGTAACCACGCCAGTGCTCGCCCTCCCAGACTTCAACAAGCCCTTCATGATTGAGACGGACGCTTGCGACACGGGCATTGGAGCAGTGCTGGTACAAGAAGGCCACCCCATCGCTTACTACAGCAAAGCGTTGGGAGTGAAGAACCAGAAATTGTCAACATATGAGAAGGAGTTCCTGGCAGTTATGATGGGGTGGACAAGTGGCGTGCTTATCTTTAGCGCGGGCCGTTCACAATCCTCACAGATCACAAAAGTTTGTGCTCTCTCGGCGATCAGCAGCTGGTGACTGACGTCCAGCGTCGCGCCATGTCAAAGCTGGTTGGACTGCAGTTCAAGTTTCAGTATAAGCGCGACATCGACAATGGAGCTGCAGACGCGCTCTCCCGCGTGGGCAGCCCCTTCAGCGCCAACGCCCTGTCTCTGTGTCAGCCCGCGTGGATCCAGGAAGTGGCCAATTCCTACGCCACTGATCCTGACGTGCAATAACGACTGCAACAGCTTGCGCTGCACAACCTAGATGATGACGAGTACGAGCTGGGACTCATTCGGCGTCAGGGGCGACTGTGGATCGGCGCAAACACCGCTCTGCGCACAAAGCTCATCGGCGCGATGCATGACAGCGCCGTAGGAGGCCACTCCGGAGCAACGGCCACCTACCACCGAGTCAAGAAGGTGTTTGAGTGGAAAGGACTGAAACAAGATGTCGACGAGTTCGTGCGCCAGTGCCACGTTTGCCAGCAAGCCAAGCATGAACTTCACAAGCCTGCGGGCAAACTGGCACCTCTGCCGATCCCCTCCGCACCTTGGCAGGAGCTGACCATGGATTTTGTCGAGGGACTGCCAACGTCAGAAGGCTACGATACAATCATGGTGGTGGTTGACCATTTCACCAAGTTCTCTCACTTCGTGCCCTTGTGGCACCCGTTCACAGCAACACAGGTGGCGCGCGTGTTCTGGGACAACGTTGTCAAGCTCCACGGCATTCCCAAGTCCATCGTCAGCGACCGCGACAAGATCTTCACCAGTGCGCTGTGGCGCGAACTACTTGCCGGCGCGGGCACCAAGCTCCTCTACTCCATAGCGTACCACCCCCAGACGGATGGCCAGAGCGAGCGTGTCAATCAGTGCATGGAGATGTACTTGCGCTGTGTCGTGCACGACACCCCCAAGCAATGGCGCCGTTGGCTTCCCGCGGCTGAATTCTGGTACAATTCCTCCTTTCATTCCTGGGTTGCTCTCCCTTCAAAGCGCTGTACGGAGTCGAAGCCAACGAAGGGAGCATGGCCACCTGGCCGGCATCCCAACCAGCCTTGCCGGACGGGGAGCAGTGGGACTGGTCTTTGCATCAGGAAAACTTGCGTGCACATCTGGCACGCGCGCAAGTCAAGCACAAGAAGTTCGCGGATCTGAATCGAACAGAGCGGGCGTTTCAGGTCGGGGAGCAGGTTCTTCTGAAACTGCAACCATATGTTCAGAAGTCTGTGGCGAGCCGCCCCTGCCCAAAGCTGGCGTTCAAGTTCTTTGGCCCATTTTCCTGTCATCGCCAGAATTGGACCTGCATCATACAAACTGGACCTCCCTACTGACAGTAAAATCCATCCGGTGTTTCATGTCTCGCAGTTGAAGCCTTTCACCCCCAACTACAGTCCGGTGTTCTCTGAACTTCCGGTCACTACGGATCTATCCACTCAGGAGACAATACCAGTGGAGATACTTGATCGCAGAATGATGAAGAAAGGCAGCACACCCGTGGTTCAACTACAAATAGCCTGGGACACAGTTCCTCCGACGATCACCTGGGAAGATTACGACGTGCTCCGCCGGCGATACCCGCACGCAAGCATCTGGGAAGACGATGCAACAGAAGAAGAAGGGCGTTCTCAAGGAGGGGAGAATGTCACCGCGGCAGTGCAAGGCACCACCGCGTGACTGCCAGTTGGCTGTGCCAAGCGTGAGTGCGTGTGTGTGACAACTGTAAGTGTGTGTGTGGCCGGAGTGAGCCAGAGGGGACGTGGGGTACTTAACCTAGCGAGAGCATTGTAGCAAACAGGCTGTCATTTTCAGTAAACTGATATTCTCTCCCACATCGTCATGTGATTTAA
Source organism: Triticum urartu (assembly GCF_056163025.1). NCBI lineage: Eukaryota > Viridiplantae > Streptophyta > Magnoliopsida > Poales > Poaceae > Triticum > Triticum urartu. The sequence goes on along the minus strand of NC_141874.1, from coordinate 172,106,757 downwards.
CACCAATAGTTCACATCGTCATGTCGCCTACACGGGGTGAATAAGCGCTTTAAAATAACTACGGTTTAGGATTGAACAAATGTGGAATAAAACTAGCATATAATTTGTCAAGCACAAAATCTTACTCAACTAGGCTCATCTATATGCACCAACAACTTATATGCTAAAAAAGATAAAGAACTAAGTGATAGCAAGATATATCACATGAAACACTATGACTATCACAAAGTAAAGTGCATAAGTAAAGGACTCGTGTAAGAGATAACCGAGGCACGCGGAGAAGACGGTGTATCACGAAGTTCACACCCTTGCGGATGCTAATCTCCTTTGGAGCGGTGTGGAGGCACAATGCTCCCAAAAATGCCACTAGGGCCACCATAATCTCCTCGCGCCCTCGCATAATGCAAGATGTCGTGATTCCACTAAGGGGACCTTGAGGACGGTCACCGAACCCGTACAAATGGTGACCCTTGGGGGCGGTCACCGAACCTGTACAATTGAAAACCCTTGAGATGGTCACCGGAACCCGTCAAATTGCTCGATGCAATCTCCAAAACTTAGTTGGATACCCCGATGCTTGCCCAGAGCTTTCCACCACAATGATAGAGCTCCGTGACACCACCAACCGTCTAGGACGCCCAAGGATCCAAGAGGAACAAGCTCTAGGGTACCAAGCACCCAATAGTAATAAGCTACTCAACTTTCACTTCCACATATCGCCATGGAGAACTCAAATCTATGCACCAAATGCAATGGCAGGGGTACATGGAGTGCCCGAAGTCCATCACTCTCAAATCCCACCAAAGCAACGAAAGCTATGGAGGAATATGAGAGGAAGAACAAGAAAAGGAACACAAAGAACTACAAGATCTAGATCCAAGGGGTTCCCTTCACATAGAAGAGAGATTGATTGGTGTAAATGTGGATGTAGATCTCTTCTCTCTTTACCCGAAAAAACTAGCAAGAATCATTCGAGGGATTGAGATATAGGAAGCTCAAAGAGGGTCAACAATGAAGGAAAAACACGAGCTCGAAGGATAAAATCCATTGGGGAAGAAGACCCCCTTTTATAGGTGGGGACAAATCCAACCGTTATGCCATAGTCCGTAGTAAACCGAAATTACCGCTCCTAGGAGCGATACTACCGCTTAAAGCAGTAGTTCTAGAAGTAGCAGAGTGACCACGTGAAGTGCTGGAGCGGTAGTGCCACCGGAGCTGTACTACCATCCATCCATGAGTGGTACTACCGCTTACGATCACATGGTACAAAGGAACAATGGTACAGAGGTACGCCGGAGCGGAAGTACCGCAGGAAGCTGTTGGGGAACGCAGTATTTCAAAAAAAAAAATCCTATGATCACGCAAGATCTATCTAGGTGATGCATAGCAACGAGAGGGGAGAGTGTGTCCACGTACCCTCGTAGACCGAAAGCGGAAGCGTTTAGTAACGCGGTTGATGTAGTTGAACGTCTTCGCGACTCAACTGATCCAAGCACCGAATGTACGGCACCTCCGTGTTCAGCACACGTTCAGCACGATGACATCCCTCAAGCTCTTGACCCAATTAAGGACGAGAGAGAGTTTCATCAGCACGACAGTGTGGCGATGGTGATGATGAAGTTATCGGCGCAGGGCTTCGCCTAAGCACTACGACGATATGACCGAGGTGTGTAACTGTGGAGGGGGCACCGCACACGGCTAAGAGAAGACTTGGTGTGCCTTTGGGGTGCCCCCTGCCCACGTATATAAAGGAGGAAGGGAGAGAGTCCGGCCCCCTAGGGGCGCGCCAAGCGTATGGAGTCCTACTAGGACTTCCAAGTCCTAGTAGGAATTCGTTTCCTTTTCAGAGTAGGAGAGAAGGAAAGAGGGAGAGAGAGGGAACAGGAAAAGGCAAGGGGGCGCCGCCCCCTTCCCCTAGTCCAATTCGGACCCATGGGGGGCGCCATCTCCCTTTGGCCTGCCTCCTCTTTTCCCGTAAGGCCCAATAAGGCCCATTACTTCTCCCGGTGAATTCCTGTAACTTCCCGGTACTCCGAAAAATACCTGAATCACTCGGAACCTTTCCGATGTCCGAATATAGCCTTCCAATATATGAATATTTACCTCTCGGTCATTTCGAGACTCCTCGTCATGTCTGTGATCTCATCCGGGACTCTGAACAAACTTCGGTCATCAAATCACATAACTCATAATACAAATCATAATCGAATGTTAAGCGTGCGAACCCTACGGGTTTGAGAACTATGTAGACATGACTGAGACACATATCCGGTCAATAACCAATAGCGGAACCTGGATACTCATATTGGCTCCTACATATTCTACGAAGATCTTTATCGGTCAAACCGTATAACAACATACATCATTCCCTTTGTCAATGGTATGTTACTTGCCCGAGATTCGATCGTCAGTATCATCATACCTAGTTCAATCTCGTTACCAGCAAGTCTCTTTACTCGTTCCGTAATGCATCATCTCATTACTAACTCATTAGTCACATTGCTTGCAAGGCTTATAGTGATGTGCATTACTGAGAGGGCCCAGAGATACCTCTCCGATACTCGGAGTGACAAATCCTAATATTGATCTATGCCAACTCAACAAACACCATCGGAGAGACCTGTAGAGCATCTTTATAATCAACCAATTATGTTGTGACGTTTTGATAGCACACAAAGTGTTCCTCCGGTATTCGGGAGTTGCATAATCTCATAGTCAGAGGAATATGTATAAGTCATGAAGAAAGCAATAGCAATAGAACTTAACAATCATTATGCTAAGCTAACGGATGGGTCTTGTCCATCACATCATTCTCTAATGATGTGATCCCATTCATCAAATGACAACACATGTCTATGGTCAGGAAACTTAACCATCTTTGATTAACGAGCTAGTCAAGTAGAGGCATACTTGGGACACTATTTTTTCTATGTATTCGCACATGTACTAAGTTTCTGGTTAAACAATTCTAGCATGAATAATAAACATGTATCATGATATAAGGAAATAGAAATAACAACTTTATTATTGCCTCTAGGGCATATTTCCTTCAGTCTCCCACTTGCACTAGAGTCAATAATCTAGTTCACATCGTCATGTGATTTAACACCAATAGTTCACATCACCATGTGACCAACACCCAAAGGGTTTACTAGAGTCAATAATCTAGTTCACATCGCCTATGTGATTAACACCCAAAGAGTACTAAGGTGTGATCATGTTTTGCTTGTGAGAGAAGCTTAGTCAATGGGTCTGCCACATTCAGATCCCTATGTATTTCGCAAATTTTTATGTCTACAATGCTCTGCATTGAGATACTCTAGCTAACTGTTCCCACTTTCAATATGTATCTAGATTGAGATTCTGAGTCATCTGGATTAGTGTTAAAGCTTGCATCGACGTAACTCTTTTACGATGAACTCTTTATCAACTCCATAACCGAGAAACATTTCCTTAGTCCTCTTAGGTAACTAAGGATAATTTTTGACCGCTGTCTAGTGATCCACTCCTGGATCATTATTGTACCCTCTTGCCAAGCTCATGGTGAGGTACACAATAGGTTTGGTACACATCATAGCATACTTTATAGAACCTATGACTGAGGCATAGGGAATGAATTTCATTTTCTTTCTATTTTCTGCCATGGTCGGGTTTTGAGTCTTACTCAACTTCACACCTTGCAACACAGGCAAGAACTCTTTCTTTGACTGTTCCATTTTGAACTACTTCAAAATCTTGTCAATGTATGTTCTCATTGAAAAATCTTATTAAGCGTCTTGATCTATCTTTATAGATCTTGATGCTCAATATGTAAGCAGCTTCACCGAGGTCTTTCTTTGAAAACTCCTTCAAAACTCCTTTATGCTTTCCAGAAAATTCTACATCATTTCTGATCAACAATATGTCATTCACATATACTTATCAGAAAGGCTGTAGTGCTCCCACTCACTTTCTTATAAATACAAGCTTCTCCAAAAGTCTGTATAAAACTATATGCTTTGATCACACTATCAAAGCGTATATTCCAACTCCAAGAGGCCTGCACCAGTCCATAAATGGATCGCTGGAGCTTGCAAACTTTGTTAGCACCTTTAGGATCGACAAAACCTTATGGTTGCATCATATGCAACTATTCTATAAGAAATCCATTAAGGAATGCAGTTTTGCATCCATTTGCCAAATTTCATAATCATAAAATGCGGCAATTGCTAACATGATTCGGACAAACTTAAGCATCGCTACGAGTGAGAAAATCTCAGTAGTCAACACCTTAAACTTGTCAAAAACCCTTTTGCGACAATTCGAGCTTTGTAGATAACACTACCATCATCATACATCTTCCTCTTGAAGATCCATTTATTCTTAATGGCTTGCCGATCATCGGGCAAGTCAACCAAAGTCCATACTTTATTCTCATACATGGATCCCATCTCAGATTTCATGGCCTCAAGCCATTTTGCGGAATCTGGGCTCATCATCACTTCCTCATGGTTCGTAGGTTCGTCATGGTATAGTAACATGACTTCCAGAACAGGATTACTGTACCACTTTGGTGCGGACCGTACTCTGGTTGACCTATGAGGTTCGGTAGTAACTTGATTTGAAGTTTCATGATCATCATCATTAGCTTCCTCACTAATTGGTGTAGGAATCACTCGAACTGATTTCTGTGATGAACTAATTTCCAATTCGGGAGAAGGTACAATTACCTCATCAAGTTCTACTTTCCTCCCACTCAATTCTTTCGAGAGAAACTCCTTCTCTAGAAAGGATCCATTCTTAGCAACGAATATCTTGCCTTCGGATCTGTGATAGAAGGTGTACCCAACATTTTCCTTTGGGTATCCTATGAAGAGGCATTTCTCCAATTTGGGTTCGAGCTTATTAGGTTGAAGTTTTTTCACATAAGCATCGCAGCCCCAAACTTTAAGAACGACAGCTTAGGTTTCTTGCCAAACCACAGTTCATACGTGTCGTCTCAATGGATTTAGATGGTGCCTTATTTAACATGAATGCAACTATCTCTAATGCATAACCCCAAAACTATAGCGGTAAATCGGTAAGAGACATCATAGATCGCACCATATCTAATAAAGTGTGGTTACGATGTTCGGACACACCATTACGTTGTGGTGTTCCAGGTGGCGTGAGTTGTGAAACTATTCCACATTGTATTAAATGAAGGCCAAACTCGTAACTCAAATATTCGCCTCCGCGATCAGATCGTAGAAACTTTATTTTCTTGTTACGATGATTCTCAACTTCACTCTGAAACTCTTTGAACATTTCAAATGTTTCAGACTTGTGTTTCATCAAGTAGATATACCCATATCTTCTCAAATCATTTGTGAAGGTCAGGAAATAACAATACCCGCTGCGAGCCTCAACACTCATCGGATCGCATACATCGGTATGTATTATTTCCAATAAGTTAGTGGCTCGCTCCAATGTTCCGGAGAACGAAGTCTTAGTCATCTTGCCCATGAGGCATGGTTTGCAAGCATCAAATGATTCATAATCAAGTGATTCCAAAAGTCCATCCGCATGGAGTTTCTTCACGTGCTTTACACCAATATGACTTAAACGGCTGTGCCACTAGTATATTGCACTATCATTATCAACTTTGCATCGTTTGGCATCAATAGTATGAATATGTGTATCACTACGATTGAGATTCAATAAACCATTCACCTTGGGTGTATGACCACAGAAGATTTTATTCATGTAAATAGAATAACAATTATTATTTGACTTAAATGAATAACCATATTGCAATAAACATGATCCAACCATATTATGCTCAACGCAAACATCAAATAACATTTATTTTAGGTTCAACACTAATCTCGAAGGTAAAGGGAGTGTGCGATGGTGATCTTTATCAACCTTGGAATCACTTCCAACACACACACCTCGCCCTCAACTAGTCTCTGTTCATTTTGTAACTCATGTTTCAAGTTAGTAATCATAGCAACTGAACCAGTATCAAATACCCAGGGTGTCGGGGATATACCCCGCGGTATGACTCGGCCGGATATATGACCCGACCGGACTTGGCGTTTCATTGGGAACCCGCCAGAGGATTGGTGACTCACATGTCTGGCGGTTCACTGGTGTGACGACTCACGAGCCTGAAGACTCATTGGTGACCTGGCGGGTGTTTCAGATGGATGACAAAGCCCAAGGCCCAGAAGGCCGGCTCACGTTATGATGGGCCGGCTTAAGAAGAAAGGCATAAGGAATATTCTCCTACAAAGGAAACAAGACTAGGACTCCACTTGTAATAGAGTAATCCTAATCCTAATAGGACTAATCATGTAACCCGGCCCTTCAACATATATGAGGGGCAGGGCACCCCAAGAGGGACAGAAAAAGAATCATTAAGGCTAGACACAAAGATAGGAGAGTCGGATTTACGGCGTCTCCCTCATGAGCATAATGAGACCTAGCCACAAACAACATGTAGGGCTATTACCGGATGATGTTTCCCGGGGCCCGAAGCTGTCTAAACCCTTGTCTTGTGTGTTGCGTCTCTCATCCCGATCAACCCCTCTCAAGCTATCACATAGATGCGTTGGCCTCACGACTAAGTCCTCACACTATGATATCTGCCGTGACAATTCCACGACACAGGGGCTACTATGAACACTAGTAAAGTACACATCAATAACATGTATATCACATATACTTTTGTTCACTTTGCCATCCTTCTTATCCGCCAAGTATTTGGGGTAGTTCCGCTTCCAGTGACTAGTCCCTTTGCAGTAGAAGCACTCAGTTTCAGGCTTAGGTCCAAACTTGGGCTTCTTCCAGGAGTAGCAACTTGCTTGCTATTCTTCTTGAAGTTCCCCTTCTTTCCTTTGCCCTTTTTCTTGAAACTAGTGGTCTTATTAACCATCAACACTTGATGCTCCTTCTTTTTATCTCTACCTCCGCATCCTTTAGCATTGCGAAGAGCTCGGGACTTGTCTTTTCCATCCCTTGCATATTATAGTTCATCATGAAGTTCCAGTAACTTGGTGATAGTGACTAGAGAACTCTGTCAATCACTATCTTGGAAGATTAACTCCCACTTGTTTCAAGCGATTGTAGTACTCAGACATTCTAAGCACATGCTCACTGGTTGAGCTATTCTCCTCCATCTTGTAGGCAAAGTACTTGTCAGAGGTCTCATACCTCTCGACTCGGGCATGATCGAGTCTGAAATACCAATTTCAGCTCTTGGAATATCTTATATGCTTTGTGGCATTCAAAACGTTTTTGAAGTCACTGTTCTAAGCCGTAAAGCATGGTGCACTAAACTATGAAGTAGTCATCATACCGAGCTTGCCAAACATTCATAATGTCTGCATCTGCTCCTGCAATAGGTCTGTCACCTAGCGGTGCATCAAGGACATAATTCTTATGTGCAGCAACGAGGATAATCCTCAGATCACGGACCCAGTCCGCATTATTGCTACTATCATCTTTCAACTTAGTTTTCTCTAGGAACATATCAAAAACAAAGGGGAGCTACAATGCGAGCTATTGATCTACAACATAGATATGCAAAAACTATCAGGACTAAGTTCATGATAAGTTAAGTTCAATTAATCATATTACTTAAGAACTCCCACTTAGATAGACATCCCTCGAGTCATCTAAATGATCACGTGATCCATATCAACTAAACCATGTCCGATCATCACGTGAGATGGAGTAGTCTTCAATGGTGAACATCTCTATGTTGATCATATCTACTATATGATTCACGTTCGACCTTTCGGTCTCTAGTGTTCTGAGGCCATATCTGCATATCCTAGGCTCGTCAAGTTTAACCCCAGTATTCTGCACATGCAAAACTAGCTTGCACCCGTTGTATGTGAATGTAGAGCTTATCACACCCGATCACCACATGGTGTCTCGGCACGACGAACTGTCGCAACGGTGCATACTCAGGGAGAACACTTATACTTTGAAATTTTAGTAAGGGATCATCTCATAATGTTGTCGTCGTACTAAGAAAAATAAGATGCATAGAAGATAAACATCACATGCAATCAAAATATGTGACATGATATGGCCATTATCATCTTGTGCCTTTGATCTCCATCTCCAAAGTACCGTCATGATCTCCATCGTCACCGGCATGACACCATTGAAAGGACATGTGGTGCCCCATCTGTTGTTTTGGTAATTGATAACATTCTCTATGGACTAATGGTTGCATTGAGTTATATTTGAAGGATTTCTCCATAGGCATTTCTTGAAGTCCATGTGTTGGTTTCAAGGAGTTTATGTGTTGACCAAGGTGCTATATATTAAGGAATTATCCAAAGATCGTTCATGTGAGAGTTGAGCTTATTGCAAGTATGTATGAAGTAGAAGATCGTGTGATCATTCATGCTTACCTTCAAGGCATCATCCAAATGAAGAGAGTTGGAAAGGTTCAAGGTTGATCAAGACTAAGTCAAGAGTGAACCAAGTTGATCAACTCACAAAGCATATAAGATGTACCGAGAGGGATCAAGTGATCCCATGGTATGGTAAGCATTGTCAATTACGCTTTGTGTACTAACCCATGGTCTTCGTGAGAGTTCTTTGTGGGGTTAGGTTGCGGTGTGCACATTCAAGTGATGCATCATGAAGAGATCAAGTGCTTGAAGATTGTCATCCATTATGGTGACAATGGACTTGTGAAGATGTGTCGAAGAGTGGCTCACCCATAGTGGAGTATGGGGGAGCAATCTACTAGTCTTCACCGAGCCAACGCAATCAAGAAAGGTGGTCCTACTTGAGAAAGTCAAGATCATCTACATCTAGCTCAAGTGGACTTTGTGCAAGGCAAAGGTTTGTCCTTGATAGGTTCTCTATTTTACCGGTCTCATGGTGGTAGTTTGGAGACCGGGTTATAGGATCGATTGTCGTACTATCAAGGGGGGCTCTCAAGTGAGTAGCTTGATCGTATCATTCGTAGAGAGCTCAAACCATTGCATGCTTGCATCATCTTTCTTGGTTCTTGTTTGGTTTTCTCCTTGTGAGATTCAGAGCTTATGGTCATCTTCTTGACAAGCTTGAGTTCATAGAAAGCAGAGTTCACATACTTCTTCTATTGCGTTTTCGGTGTTGGAGGTTTTGCTGGTCTTATTCGAGGAATTGTTCTCACCTTTTTCTTATTGGCCTTTTCTAATGTCCTTCTTATTGTTATTTCTATCAAGTTGTGTTATCCCTTGCCGCTAGCTTTCCAACAAACTTGGTTTCATTGAATTCGGAGTCCGTTTGCAGAAATTGTGTCAGTTTTGGTATCCTTAAAAAGGCTGCAGCGGTACTACCGCTTGGAGGGGATGTATTTTTTTACTACCGCAGCTAATTCCGCCTGAACCAAAAACTCGTCTCAAGTCCAGTGGTGGTAGGCACGGATGTATTTTCTTAGTACCGCTGGCGAGCAGTAGTACCGCTACCCCTAGCGGTAGTACCGTGAGGATGAGCGGTAATACCGCTCTGTGCGGGTTGTGAGCATAACAGTTGGATTTTTCCCCACCTATAAAAGGGGGTCTTCTTCCCCAATGAACCTTATCATTTGAGCTCGTGTTCTTCCCCCATTGTTGACCTTCTTCGAGCTTGCTATCTCTCAATTCCTCCATGGATTCTTGCTAGTTTTTGTGGGAAAAGAGAGAGGAGGTATAGATCCACATTTCCACCAATCACTTTCTCCTCTATGTGAGGGGAACCCCTTGGATCTAGATCTTAGAGTTCTTGGTGTTCTCCTTCTTGTTCTTCCTCTCATTTTCCTCCCTAGCATTAGTTGCTTTGGTGGGATTTGGGAGAGAAGGACTTGGGCACTCTGTGTGCCCTTGCCATTGCATTTGCTGCATCAGTTTGAGTTCTCCACGGTGACACGTGGAAGTTACAAGTTGAGAAGCTTATTACTCTTGGGTGCTTGGTACCCTTAAGCTTGTTCCTCTTGGGTGCCCTAGACGGTTGGTGGTGTTTGGAGCTTAATCATTATGGTGTAAAGCTCCGGGCAAGTGTCGGGGTCTCCAATTAGGTTGTGGAGATCGCTCCGAGCAATTTGACGGGTACCGGTGACCGCCCCCAAGGGTTGCCATTTGTACGGGTTCGGTGACCGCCCTCAAGGGTCCCTTAGTGTAATCACGACATCTTGCATTGTGCGAGGGCGTGAGGATATTACTGTGGCCCTAGTGGCTTCTTGGGGAGCATTGTGCCTCCACACCGCTTCAAATGGAGATTAGCATCTGCAAGGGTGTGAACTTCGAGATACATCGTCGTCTCCGCATACCTCGGTTATCTCTTACCCGAGCCCTTTACTTATGCATTTTACTTTGTGATAGCCATATTGTTTCTTGTCATATATCTTGGTATCACCTAGTAGTTTATCTTGGTTAGCGTAAGTTGTTGGTGCACATAGGTGAGCCTAGTTGTTGTAGGTTTTGTGCTTCACAAATTAACTACTAGGTTTATTCCGCATTTGTTCAAGCCTAAACCATAATTATTTTAAAGCGCCTATTCACCCCCTCTAGGTGAGATCCACGATCTTTCAATTGGTATCAGAGCCTCGTCTCTCTTTGATAGGCTTAACCGCCTAAAGAGTAAAGTTGTCGACTAGGGGATTAGTATTCTCTGACACTCTTAGTTTCGATGGCACAAATTTTGATAGTTGGGTAATTCACATGCTTAAACTCTTTAGGGTCATGGACCCAAATTTAGAGTGAATTGTAGATATGGGTTTTTCTCCTCCAAATGATCCCCAAAGATTATCTTTAGAGGGTGAGAAAAACTCTTATCTCAATGCTCAAGCTTCTAATTTTCTTTTCGATGCTTTGATCAATGTAGTGATTTTTCAACTCATGCCATTCCAGGATGCTCATGAGTTGTGGACAAAGCCTCAAGATAAATATGGTGTGTCCAAGATTTGTGGGGATGATTGTTCTCCCTCCACCTCCGGTCGTGTTGCCTTCTCAACTTCTTATACTTCACCTACATGTGGTTTTCCACAAGGTAATGATATGGTGAGTAGTGGTGTTCATTGCAATGATGATAGTGGGCTTATTGTTGATGATCCTTCATCACTTCCTTATCGCAATGCTTCATCTTTGGACTTTAACACTTCGAGCACTCCAAATGTTTCACATCCTTGTGTTAATAGTTCTTGTGTATCGTGTAGAAATTGCTTGACTAACTCTCATGATGATATGCTTGCTATGTCTTGTTGCCATGATAAAAATTCATCTATTTCCTTGAATTGTTGTTCTAACAATGTAGAGGAAACCCAACATCCCATGGAATAAGATGTGGTCTTGAATGGTGCTTCAAGGGATCCTACATCATCATCTATTGCGTTTTGCCTTATGGCTAAGGCTTCAAAGGTATCTCCCACTTTGAATCCCAATATATCTTGTGATGATATTGATGATGATAAGAATGATGATGATGTTGATGATGATGAAGAGAATGATAATGTTGCCTCCTTAAAAACTAAGGGGGAAATGATTTTTTAAAGCTCTTCATAAAAATAAAATTGCTCATTCCAACTTCATGGAAATTATGTCCATTGCCATTGAGGGCAAGAAATACATCGAGGAGTTGGAATCTCATCTCGAGGACCATGAGGCACTAGTACAGCAAGCTGCTAAACAAACGGTTTAAACCCCTTTCCGCAACGGTATTCGGAACCGTCGCCAAGTGAGTGTGGGAGATAGGGGGGTCCTTCCCACACAACCCAGAAACCGTCGGGGATATGCCCTCCAGGCACACACGCTCGGCAAAATGAGGTCGTGTGCGACCGGCGAGCGCTCAAATACGGAAATACGTACAGTAGAGCTAAAAAATACAATTATATGGCGAAATTGTTTCCGATCGCAAGTACATCCCACACAGTCAGTCCCCGCCAAACGTTTCCGTTCGTATGTACATCCCACACAGTCGCTCCAAGGAAAATGTTTCCGTTCACAGGTACATCACACACAATTTTTCCCGTTAAATCGTTTGCGTTATTGAATGTATCACACACGTTCCAAAGAAACTGTGTGGCAAAGGCTCTCCATCACACACAGTTTTTATGTGGTAAACGTTTGCACATGTTAGCCTAACGCGAACAGTTTTCAAGAGAAAGTCGTGTGTGATTGTTCATTGATCCAACATGGTTTATTCCTAGAAACTATGTGCATTGCCTGAGGTCATCGCCCGCGGTATTTTTTCAACAACCGTTTGCAATAGCAAAACCCAACTAGCAGGCTAATTATCCGATTATTCATAATCCATTTATTAATCTAATTGACATTTCATATTAAGCACACAATATATTTCATTTTCATAATTGAAATACATTAGAGTAGAACATCATATAGCTTCAGCACTCAGCTACCCCATTACACAACTACACCAGGACCAAGTTTCACATGCGACATCTATAACCTTTCGAAATTAGCATCATAGACGGTACATAGACAGATGTATCTCATCCGAAAAACTGCTGAAGCAGAAGGCGAATATTGAGCCTTCATTGATGTTGAAGGTCTTTGTAACTTTAGGCCAGTGCCTGTGGATGATTGACCATCCATCCTTCGTCCTCTTCAGAAACACTTCAATATTGAACCGTGGGTGTTGTATGAATACCTTCCTCGCCTCCTGACCATACATGTGGTTTGAGAGGTAATCATCAGTGAACTTCTTTGGAAAGGCCTGAAAACAAGGATGTGCATAAATATATTCTCTATATTGGAAATGGGGCAAAGGAATAAAGAAGGCAAGGTGTAATAGTTAGTACCATCCTGTAGTGAACGGATGTATTCTTCATTATGCAGACAAAGATCCTGTTGTTTTTTGTCGCTAATTTCTTTATCCTAACAATCTTTCTGAGTTTCTTGACTTGACCGATATTCATGGACAACTCATTTCCCCATATGCAAAAAGGGTCGAACAGTGGGTCAAAACCTCTGACAGCATGACCTACATGTGCAAGACCAAATTGTTAAAAACCTAAATATTAGAATGGTTCCTGCAATTGCACAATAATGTGCTATTAGATAACGGACCATGCACGTGCTAACCTCGATTGTAAACCTCAGTGCTTTCCATTGTTTCCCTACAACACATATAAGGTAGTTAGTCATCAGGTTAAGTAAGGGTTCGCATGCTATCAGTAAAATATGTTGATGAAAAATAAGCACATTGCAGATTCATCAAATTAATTCAAGCCACACGGAAAACCCATTTATCCAAACCAAGCATGATTAAGAACTAGGAAATATAGCACTTGTATATGTTTCTCATGTATTAAGTGCATCCAAATTTGATTTATTCCTCACATGCACAACAATACAAAATTCTACCCACGACAATTGGACATTGCATTGCAGAATTGAACCAAGCAGTTAACTAAACACCACAACAAATGAACCAACATTAACTGAGCACCACATTGCACAATATAACATACTCCTAATAGAAGATCAGGCAGTTAACCAAACAGTTAACTACAGCCAATTGTAGCAATTGTATTTGTTTCTCATGTATTTACTACAGCCAAATTCAATTTATTCCTCACATGGTATACAATAACAGAATGCACCCACAACTATTGAACATCGCATTGCAGAATTGAACCAAACAGTTAACTAAACACCACAACACAAATGAACCAAACGTTAACTGAGCACCACATTGCACAATGTATAACCAAACCAAGCATGCTTGACAACTTAGAAATATAGAAATTGTATTCGTTTCTCATGTATTTTGTAAAGATAAATTCGATTTATTTCTCACGTGGAAGACAATACAAAATTGCAGCCTGAAGAATTGAACATCACATTTGCAGAATTGAACCAAACAGTTAACTAAAGACGACAACTAATTAACAAAACAGTTAATAAGTGAGCACCACACTGCACGACATATAGAACATATACACTAGAGCAACAGATTGCATGGTAAAATTAGATAGCACAATTCACTAGAATTTGTGAAAGAAAGGCAGGAGCAGCACACGCAACGGGTAAACCAAGCATGCTTAACCGGTGTAGCTAGCAAATGGCAAGGTGCTCCTTCAAGATCTGGGGGTCGGCACGAATGGCAGCCATCGCGACCACATCCGCGCGTGCGGCCGCGATTTTCTTATCCTCTGCCAAATGCTCCTTGAGGTCTTGGCTATACTACATGCACCATGGCTTAAGCCGGCGCTTATTTGGTGGAGGGGTCGGTGATTTGGGTGGAAGGTGTTGCGCTCGCGCCGGCGGTCGGGGCATGTGGGATGTGGAAGGAGGAGGAGGATGGGGGTCGGGTGTGGATTACCTGCCTAGATAGGCGAGGCCAAGCAGCATGAAGGAGGGTCGCCGGCGAGGAGGCGGCGGCGCTGCAAGCAAGGAGTGAAGGTTTCAACTTGGAAAGGAAGGTAGAAACAGGGGAAATGTGGCTTTTGGTAAGGGGGAGGTGGCGGGGAGGTAGATATTTCTGCGGAAACCGAAAATTTGGAATCGCTTCAGCCAAAAAACAGGCGTGCAAAGTGTCATCAGACACGGTCCCTTATTCAGAGCGGGCTGTGGACTGTAGCCATCACACCTTCTCGCGTAAGCCGTATGCATACTATACTCCGACGGTGCTCCAAGATATTTTGTGCTGCATCTCACACCGTTGGTTATAATAAATTGTGTGGGATCTACTTGATTTTTCGTCTTGATTTGAATTACATAATGGGGTCACAGTGGCCATGGACGGTGTTTCAATTGCTAGAACTTTTATCTGCAGTGAACATGCAACTATAGGTGTGTCGTCAAAAAAATTGGAATTATTCAGGGTTCGTTTGGACATTTTTATACATTAACTGGGTTTTCCAGGCATTTTATGTGCATAATTCAAATTTGAACTACATGCACATTCTCCAGTGCATATAAACTGGTTGAAAAATCAAATATGTGTCCTTGGTTGCATGCTTAGGTCCCATGCAAGAAAAGAGAATGAATTTCAAAAACCCTGCCACCGCCGCTCGGCCGCAAACATTGAGATACCTGGTTTTTAAATTCTAGTAAATCCAAAACTCGTCTAAAATTCATGAAACTTGGCATGCTATCATGGAGCGGCATCAACATGTCGTGGTAAAAAATTTGTCCCATTTGGGGCAGGTTTGGGTATAAGCTTCTCACGAACCAGAGCTTCTCACAACAAGCGTGATGGTTTCGGTAGGGAACGTGCCACCTTTGGGGACGAAACGATATCTGTTGCCTCTTATTGCTTTCAAATTTTTCGAGTGTCAACATAGAACAACAAGAGTGTTGTGTTCAATTTTGGAATTTTTTGGGGTTCGTTTGGACATTTTTATACATTAACTGGGTTTTCCAGGCACTTTATGTGCATAATTCAAATTTTAACTACATGCAGATTCTCTAGTGCATATAAACTGGTTGAAAAAACAAATATGTGTCCTTGGGTGCATGGTTAGGTCCCATGCAATAAATGGGAATGAATTTCAAACACCCTGCCACCGTCACTCGGCCGCAAACATTGAGATGCCTGGTTTTTAAATTCTAGTAAATCCAAAACTCGTCTGAAATTCATGAAACTTGGCATGCTATCATGGAGCGGCATCAACATGCCGTGGTTAAATTTTTTTCCCATTTGGGGTAGGTTTGGGTATAAGCTTCTCACAAAACAGAGTTTCTCACAACAAGCGTGATGGTTTCGGTAGGAAACGTGCCACCTTTGGGGACAAAATGATATCCGTTGCCTCTTATTGCTTTCAAACAATTTCGAGTGTCAACATAGAACAACAAGAGTGTTGTGTTCAATTTTGGAATTTTTCGGGGTTCGTTTGGACATTTTTATACATTAAGTGGGTTTTCCAGGCATTTTATGTGCATAATTCAAATTTGAACTACATGCACATTCTCCAGTGCATATAAACTGGTTGAAAAATCAAATATGTGTCCTTGGGTGCATGCTTAGGTCTCATGCAAGAAAAGAGAATGAATTTCAAACACCCTGCCACCGCCACTCGGCCGCAAACATTGAGATACCTGGTTTTTAAATTCTAGTGAATCCAAAACTCGTCCCAAATTCATGAAACTTGGCATGATATCATGGAGCAGCATCAACATGCCAGGATAAAAATTTTGTCCCATTTGGGGCAGGTTTGGGTATAAGCTTCTCACAAATCAGAGCTTCTCACAACAAGCGTGATGGTTTCGGTAGGGAACGTGCCACCTTTGGGGACGAAACGATATCCGTTGCCTCTTATTGCTTTCAAAAAAATTCGAGTGTCGACATAGAACAACAAGAGTGTTGTGTTCAATTTTGGAATTTTTGGGGTTCGTTTGGACATTTGTATACATTAACTGGGTTTTCTAGGCATTTTATGTGCATAATTCAAATTTGAACTACATGCACATTCTCCAGTGCATATAAACTGGTTGAAAAATCAAATATGTGTCCTTGGGTGCATGCTTAGGTCCCATGCAAGAAATGGGAATGAATTTCAAACACCTTGCCACCGTCACTCAGCCGCAAACATTGAGATACCTGGTTTTTAAATTCTAGTAAATCCAAAACTCGTCTGAAATTCATGAAACTTGGCATGCTATCATGGAGCGACATCAACATGTCGTGGTAAAAATTTTGTCAGCTTCCACAGGTTTAATTCGGTTTCCCCAGTTTAATTCGGTTTTTAAATATAAAACACTCATCGCAAATGTTTTAGTTAGAACACCCGTATGCAAACCGACAGCTTCCCCAGGAAGCCAAGCGAAAATGTGTCGGGCAGGATTTGTGCAGCTCTTGATCGCAAATGTTTTAGATAGAACACCACTATGCAAAGTGAGAGCGGCGCAGGATTTGTGCATCCCTTCAATGCAAACGGTTGTTTTGGATGACCCGTGTGCAACCACGTACAAACAATTTGGTAAGATTTGCATCTGTCATATTGGGTATGTTGCCATTTGTCAAACTGGAAAGATTTACATTTGTTGATCTAGTAACGTTGCCATTTGTCAATCCTTGTAACACTGTGATTTGTCAAAATATGCAGCTAGAAATCATTAGCACTATCTAATTTTTGCAACTAAAATTCAATAATTAAGCATAGATTAAGCATTCGTTCTTAATTTATACAAATAGTTCAACTCGACAGCTGAACCGACCAAACTTCTCCCCAATTGTTGCCAACCACGTACTGAAATAGCTAGTTCAACTATATATACTAGCTAATTTTAAGTAGGTTGTACAGTTCGACCACACATCTATAGTCAGATGAACTGAACAAAATAGCCCCTAAATACTACTACAACCACGGAGGGGCTTTGTGCTACTTCCGGCAGCCTCTCCTCTGCCGAGCGCGCTCACCTGCTCAGTAAGAGGCAGAGGAGTAGGAGGAGCCTACCGATGAGCTGGACAAATGCTATATGGTGCCTGCCGCTGCTGCATGTTCAGCGACGCTCGCCAGCTTGAACGCCCACTGCCGCTCCAGATGATCCCTCTCGAAGCGACCAGACTGCTCGTAGATCTCCTGATTCCTCGCCTCTGCGTCGGCGTGTGCTGCGGCCATGGCTGCAGTAAGGCTCTTTGTGTGCTCGACAGGCGCTCCTCCTCCCCCGTAGGAACTCGATGTAGTGCGCAAGGTCACTACCGCACGTGCAGTCCTCCACCTCCGCCTCCCGCCTTCGGGCCGTGGCGGCGGAGCGGGTGATAATCCCGGCGGTCGACGGTGGGCTGGCGGCCACGGCGGCCAACGATGGGATGGCGGCCACGACCAGCACCTCCCGCCTTCGGGCCGCGGTGGCGGAGCAGGTAATGGCCACGGTGGCCGGCAGTGGGATAGTGGCCACGACGGCCACCTCCCGCCTTCGGGCCACGGCGGCGGAGCGGGAGATGGCCCTGGCTTTTGATGGTGGTGTGGCGGCAACGACGGCCGACAATAGCTGCCGACGGGCAGCGGCGACGGAGCGTGTGGTGGGTGTTCCGCGCACACCCAACAGGGACGCCACACGCACTACACTGCGTCGGGGACTATGCCGCCGCCGCGGTGTAGCCTCCCAGCTGAAGCTGTCCTCTGATGACGGCGGAGTGGCTGAGCGACGATGATGACTGGTGCCATTGGCGATTGTCGGAGAAGCGGATGAGATAAGCTACAGGGAGGGAGGGGAAAATGCGACGCAGGACTCGCCGACCGTGAGGGTTTTTATAGCAGGCCGGTAAGCATTGGGATTTTGGGGGACTTCACCGAGTTGGGCGGGAAGCTTGCGCGGGAACCTGCGAGGTTCTGCGGGAACGAGCTCACCGATGATTCATTGGCGCCACCGTTTGGCCAAAAGAACGCCCCCGCGCTACGCAAGGTTGCGATGTAAGCCATCTGCGGCAGGGGGGTGACAAGACGTGCGAGAGGACACATTTAATAAAAAAACGTTTGTGATTTAATTACCTACTATACCCCCGTCCTGGTTTATAAGTAGGATTTAACTAATAAAATACGAATGCATGTCGCCAAAGATTATATCGTTGGAGTCGTATTTGAACATAGTTTCCAGCTATACAATTTTTGTAACATGCATTAACACTGTTTTGATTAAATTTAAGGTTATATACCAGCAAGCATTTTCCCGCAACACACACGGCTTATTCCATCAGAAACAACTCGGATGGATCAACTGTATGCCACGTATCGCACACACAACTCTAATCTGATTCGTGCTTGATGTCTCCGACATCGCTCTTACAGTTCGTTGCCACGTATCACTGTGCCGTCCTCTACTCGCGTCCCTCGGCAGCTCTGCTCGCCGTTAGGCGCTACGGCATGCTCTGTCGCGTCCGTTGGCGCGCTCTACTTGCGTCCGTCGGCGCACTCGGCTTGTGGACAGCTTTTCCTTGCACGTTCAACTGCTATATATATACATGGTGGGTCTATTATGATAACATCCTTAAGAGTCTTATTCTGATAACACCTAACCTTAGGGCCAGTTCTTTTGGACGATTCTACCAGAATCGCCCCCTCCCCAGCTTCTCCCAGAATCACAACTCCATATGTTTTTTACAATCCTAAATAATTAGATCTTAACTAGATAGGATTGTAAAAAAAATATGAAGTGACGATTCTGAGAGAAGCTGGGGAAGGGGGCGATTCTGGAAGAATCGCCGAAAAGAACTGGCCCTTATTCTGCTAACACCCCGATCCTTGCAATTGCTAACATAAAAAGCAAAACCAGCCCCACACCCTTCTTCCCCTCTCCCCCACCCCCGCAGCACCTACCCACCCCTGCCCACCTTCTTCCCCTGCCCCAGCCAACTCCTCGCCGCACCCATCTTCTCTCCTTCTGGACGACGCGCCGGCCACCAGCGCCGCCCCGCCGGCTACCTCCCCCGCCGCTCTAATCTCCTCCTCCCCTCCCCCCACCTCCCCCCGCCACCACCTCCCAGGTGCCCCGCCCGCCTCCATCCCTGGGCCCAGGCACTCTGCGCGGTTGCCGGCGTGGATCCGGGCGCGCCGCCCCTAATCGCCCGCGCGGCTGCCGGCGCCGATCTCCTGCGCCCCCGCACCATCCCCCAAGCGTGATCCCTTGCCGACCTGCTTCCTCCACCACCGCAACCGGCACCGATCTCCTCCCCGCGTACCTACTCGACGACGGATCCGGCCATGTCGCGCACCAGGCGACAGGATCGAGCACCGCTGACCACCCTCCCACCCACCCCCACCACGCATGTTGCGTGCGCCATCTGATCCACCCTCCCAACCGCATCCCTACGGTGCCAGCCCCGGCCACCCCTTCCTCGCGTTGGATACACCCCTGCCCCGCCACCTTCCACCATGGCGCCGCTGGGGCACGGGTCGTCCTCTCCCTCTCCCTTGAGCGGTAAGGATCTGCACAGATCCAGGCTGCCGCCGCCGGATTCGGGACGGGCCGCACAGGCGTGCAATTCTTCCCACGCGGGCGTGCAGCTCGACCAACAGGGGCTTGCAGTTCGGCCCTTCCCTTCCCTGCCTCCGCCCTTCCCGTCATCGGGGTCAATCTCTCGAGGCCGGCCGGAGCCACCGACGACCGCGGTGCAGTACACATGTGTTTACTTTGGATTTTGTTTATGTGTCGTCTGCAGTTTATACTGAAGAAGAAGTTGACTTTGTTCTTGAAAAAGGTTTTGTGTAGCTCTTCGCCGGGGGTAGCGTGCTGTTATGTTCTGCTTCCAGGGAGCCACGCCTCCACCTCGTGCAGTTCACGCGTCGTGCCCGTGTAGTGCGGAGCACATCTGCGTGCACTCCGCCGACCATGTGTCTAGTCCGACCAGTGTAGTTTAGACCTTCCAGTGAACTCCTCCACTTCTCATCGGCGACGTGCGCGTGTAGTTAAGAATCTTTTTTGTGTGATTTTGATCGGAGGATGTTCTATGCTATCTGCCATTCTCTGTGTTCCTCTTTTGAAATCAGGGAGTTCACTCCCAGGTAGAGCAGTAGCCCATAGACCAGTGCAGTTCGCTCCTCTCCATTACTCCTCCCCATGGACAGGAGCAGCATACATCGATGCCCCGTGCTCACCTTTCTCCCTTTGCAGCTCACTTCGGCGCTCTCTGCAGTTTGTGGCGTGCTCGGATGCAGTGCAGCAGGCAACTGAATGGTTTGTAGCTCACTTTGGCGCTCTCTGCAGTTTGTGGCGTGCTCGGATGCAGTGCAGCGTGGCTGGAGTGTTCCTTCTGTTCTTTCAATTTTTGTTTTCCGCAGTTCGGAGGCAAAGGCGTTGCAGTGCAGCCCGCGGGACGACAGACACAAAATTTTGCATTCCGTTGCGGGCGTCTGCTACCACGATTCACTTATTTATATTGTATAGGCAAAACTTGTTGAAAATCATTGTAGTTCGTTGTGGGGTCCCGGTGGTTCTCTTTGTACAAAAACAACAATGTTTGCATATTTGAAGTGGCTTGGTAGTTTGCTAGTTAAAAAGCGATGTGACGCAGCTCACTCTGAATTGCTAAGTGGTCCACTTAGTAAGAATATAAATTTTGATGCAACTCATTAACATTGATGATGTAGTCGAGGTAAATTTCAAAGAAGTTTAAAAAAGACAAAACCACACTACCTTAGAAGTTTCACTTTTCCCCTTAGACTCTGTCGCAAACCACGTTTCCACTTCATGTGGTTCACTTGCACTCATCTCCGCGGTCCACTCAGATTCATAAAAAAAGTTAGAAGAAAAAGGTAACAAAAACTCGCCTATGGTGAAACTCTGTGGTCCACCGTCGAATGGCTGTGTGTGTGTGGTTGTTTAAAAATAATGAAAAAATATAGAGTATATGTTTTGAAGCTCACTTTGTTCTCCCAAGTGGTTCACTATAATAAAACTCCTCCATTGTTCACTATATCAAATGCAACGCTGCAGTGCGTTTGGCCCTCCGATGTGCTTCACTTTTGAGAGTGATGATATTCACTTGTGCCCAACATGAAAATGCGAAAAAATTAGTGAAACAACAATAGTAATGCGGTTTACTTCGATATATGTCGTGGTTCACTTGCCCCGTCTCTGCGGTCCACTTGTTCACAAAAATATTAAAAAAAGACAACAAAAACTCGTTTGACAAAATGTACGTCCGACAACAGAAATCATGAAGTTCACTTGTATCTTTGATGCAGTGCGATTTTCGACTGAAGCAGTGCGGTTTTCTGTCAGATGAAGTCCACTCGTCGATTTGGGTGTCGCGAAAAACAGAATGTCCGCATTTCAGTAAATTTAAAACTGCTCTTAAACCGTAAGGAATTAGAGAGAGTGTTCTACACGAAAAAGTTGCGTCTCGTTGATATCTTTCCAACGGCGTATCATTTGAATCATTTCGACAACCGGTTTGTAAAAATTTCGCCAAAAACGACCGCTGCCACTTGTCGTCCGCCGCACGATTTTCAAAATTAACTTAAAACTGTAAGGAATCTGAAAACCATTTCTACATATGAAAGTTGCGCCTTGTCCATAGCTTTCCAACGACGTATTACATGCCTCGTTTCGACAAACGGTTCAAAAACTAGAACGAAAACAGTACCGAAAATTGCAAAATTTCCAAAAGAACAGAATTCCGTGATTTAGTAAATTTGAAACTGCTATTAAACCGTAACGAATTAAAGAAAATAATAGATATGAAAAAGATGCGCCTCGACGATATCTTTCCAACGGCGTATCATTTGCCTTATTCCGATGAGCGGTTTAGAAAAAATCACGAAAATATGCTCGCTGCCACTCGTCATCCGCCGCACTATTTTTGAAACTGCTCTTAAACCGAGAGGAATTTCGAAAAGTGTTCAACATGGTGAAGTTGTGCCTAATCAATAGCTTTCCAACGGTATATTATACGCCTCATTCCGATAAACGGTTCAAAAATTAGAGCGAAAACAGTACCGGAAAAACACTGCGTGCAGTTTTTTTCGACACGAAGTTCACTCGTGTGAGTACTGCAGCACACTTGGTTCAAACAATAACACTTGGTTGATCGTCGTTGAGGTGACCGCTCTGCTCGCGTCCCTCCGCGCGCGCTCTGCTAGCGGTTGGTAAAAGTGCGTTAAGTCGACTAGATGGGGGTGAATAGGCAATTTTTATGAATTCTTCACTAAGGAATTTCAGGGTGAGGAAATTTCTAAGCGAAGAACTACTTGCAGCGGAATAAGTACTTAGATGCAAACATAACAGAATAAAAACACACTCATCATGATGATATGAAATGAAGCACAGAGAACAAAAAGCGTAAACACAGGATAAAACAGGATGAAGACAAACAGACTGAAGAAATTAAACTGAGAAAATTGAGAAAGTCTTCAGTCAAAGCTTTCAAACAGATATGAACAAGCACACAACACAGTAATGAGGAAATGAAAGGGTTGAGGAAATAGAACCAGTTAGCTCGGTGAAGACAATGATTTGGTAGACCAGTTCCAACTGTTGTGACAGTCGTACGTCTGGTTGGAGCGGCTAGGTATTTAAACCTAAGGACACCCAGTCCCGGACACACAGTCCTCACCGTATTGTCTTTGAGCTAAGGTCACACAGACCTCACCCAATCACTCGTGATAAGTCTTCAGGTGACTTCCAAACCTTCACAGACTCGGCCACTCGGCGATCCACAATTTCCTCTTGGATGCTCTAGACCATGACGCCTAACCGACTGGAGGATGCACAGTCCTCAAAGGTAACAAGCGTCGGTTCCACACAGGAACAATCTCTTCGGTGATGCTCAATCACTTTGGGTTTGTAGGTGTTTGGTTTGGGGTTTTGGGTTTTTCCTCACTTGATGATTTTCGCTCAAAGTCCTCGAAGGATGGGATGCTCTCAATGACAAGTGTCAGTTTCTCACGGAGCAGCCAACCAACTAGTGGTTGTAGGGGCGGCTATTTATAGCCTAGGGAACAGCCCGACATGATAAGACATAAATGCCCTTCAATGATATGACTGTTACATGGATAAGATATTTTGGGACAGCTGGCGCATATCACAGCAATGGTCGGAAATTTGAGGTTCAAATTCCTCAGGGCTATCATGTTCCTCACTTGTAGGCAATCCGCACTGGCGAATTCCTAACTCCTTAGTCAGGCCAAATTCCTCAGAGACTAGAAGAACTACGTCTCTGTCACTGAAGAAATTGAATGAACTATATGAGATTTCCAATGGCTTCACTCGAAGGGATTGGTAGGTGTAGGATTTTGAGTTGTGCATCACTTAGAAACTTTTCCTTAGTTTTACCTTGACCCTCTTTAACAGTACAGTGTTTCCTATGACTCAAGAAAGAGAAAATGAAACTACGAAAACAAAAGTCTTCACGCTTCATGTTTCTCACATGAATATCAAGTCTTCATAGTCACACCAATTTCTTCGCTTTCAAAGTCTTCAGAAAGTTTTTAGATGAAAACATTCATTTTTAGGGGTTGACTTTCTCTGTAAATATCAAACTCCTCAAAGACTTATAGACATGTGTACACTCACAAATGCATCAATCCCTTAAACTATAAGTCTTCAATACACCAAAATCACTAAGGGGCACTAGATGCACTTACAATCTCCTATTTTTTGGTGATTGATGACAATATAGGTTAAGTTTTCAACGAGGATAAACAAATGAAGTGTAAATACTGATATTGAGGAATTTTATTGCAAGATATAGAAGAGACTCCCCCTGAAGAGGTGCATAGTGAGGAATTTGCTTTTGAGGCAATGCACATTTGAAGAGTAGAATCATGGAGATCTCCCCCTATATCTTGTAATTCATACACGCATTTAACATATGATATTGATAATTTAAAATGCATGATGAAATATGGTGACTGTTGTAATTTATCATGCGTGCATTATCATACATGAGGAAATAGCATGTAGAAGAACATATCAAAAGTATCAGACCACCATCGGACTTAAGTTTACAACTCGATCCAATAAATCTTTAGAAGAACGAGAGTTGTAACTTAGCAAAAAACTCTCATATAAACAGACTCGCTTGAAGACTAACTCAAATTTCTCCCCCTTTGTCATCGTATGACCAAAAGGGATGAAAAATGAGGACTAACCCCCCCTGAGTAATATCATCACTGAGTCAATGGAGGAGCGCCAGCGTTGTTGGGGTCGGTTGTTGAAGTAGGGCCTGCCGCAGTGTCGTCAAAATCTTCATTTTCATCAGTCTCGCGCGATGAAGAATAAGATCTGGCTACCAAGTGAGGAACTTTGACCTTCTTGAATTTCTTCGAAGGTGGCTGAGACCAGTCAAAGTCTTGCTTGAAGTCCATCTTCTTGAGATCATCTTCACCGTAGAGTTGAGTCAGAATAGCCCAGGTGCGATCAAATACTTCATGGAGGTAGTAATGGTTCTTCTTCACTGAATTCTGAGTGATGGTCATGTTCTGAAGAATTGAACCAAACTGACGCTTGACCCATTTATGGTTGCGATCGACCTTCTGGTGAAGACTGAGGAGAAGCTCGCGATCAGTCAACACCCTTGGAGCTCTGGCTTGAGGATTTTGCTTTGAAGCATTGGCGGCAGAGTCATAAGTGGCATAGTCATCATTGGTGGAGTAAGATGCAGCTTTGCGGAACTGACCATCCAATGGACGAATGCCTTCATCGATAATAGCAGTTGCCTTGCCCTTCTCATCAGATGAGGAAACAAGTCTTTTGAAGACTTCAATGGGCAGTAGGTAACTGAGATGATTCTGAAAGTCAACTTTGTAATTGATTGAATACCTTGATCCGAGGAATCTCATAATCCAGGGAGCATAAGGCTTCAACTCAAAAGGCGACAATGCAACATTTGCCAGAGTCCTCATGAAGAAATCATGGTAGTTGATTGGGATGCCATGAATGATGTTGAACAACAAATTCTTCATAATGCCAACAACCTCTTCTTCATTCGAGTCGTGGCCTTTGATGGGACTCAATGTCTTGGTTAGAATGCGATAGATGGTCTAAGACACATATAGCAATTCCTTCACGAGGAATTTGGTCCTTGGGGCTTAACCAGGCTTCAGAGGTTTCATCAAAACTTGCATGTAATAGTCAGATAGCTCAGGTTCATGATAGATACAACATGCACCTTCAAGGGGAGGACTGACAGGCAGGGCATGAAGCAATTCAGAGGCCGGTGCTTTGAAGTGAGTGTTTTCTGTCATCCAGTCCAACACCCAAGAATTCACATCTTCAACATTTCATGTGATGTGCAACGTCACGTAGAACTGAAGAATTAGTTCTTCATTCCAGTCTATGATGTCAGTGCAAAAGTTTAGCAGCCCAGCGTCATGAAGAACACTGAGGACTAGTGTGAAGCAAGGCAGTGATTCCATGTCCACATGAGGAATATGCTCATGATCAAATACTTTGTCCTTATCGAAAAGTAGTGAAGAATAGAAGTTTGCTTGGCTTGTGGTCCAGAAATGCTTCCTTCACAGACGATCAGAGTCATAAGGATTGTAATCTATGAAGAATACATGCTCATGGAAGAAGTCATCAGCCTTGAATTTTTGCTTCTTGGAGAAGGGATTCTTCGGCTTGGGCTGAGGAGTGTCAGTCAAAGTCATCACAGCCTTAGGAATCACATTCTCAGGAACCACAGGTTGAGGAATTTCAGTTTCTGCTTCAGTAGCAGCCTGGGTCTTCAATTCTTCATCAACATTAGCATCAGCACTAGTGGCTGGAATTTCTTCAGGAATGGAAGGGGTGGAGTGATGATCTTCAGAACCCATTCGAACTTCAGTGTGCACTGGGGACTGAGGAATTTGTTGTAGTGGCGTGAACATGGGAGAGGTGGGGTGCTGACTATCACAATAATCATCATTCGACACTGGAGTGGAGCACCCAATATCCATGTCTTCATCTTCTTCATTCAATTCTTCAACGCCTGCCTCTTCAGCTGTGAACTGAGGCATAGGCGATGAGATGATGGGGGTTGAAGGGATATTATCCGCTTCAATTTCTTCGTCCAACTGCTTTGAAGAAGCAGCAGAAGGAACATCTTCATCAGATCTGCTAGGGATCACATAATCCTCACCAAAGGGAATGAGTTCCTTTGATGGCATGCTTGAAACTGGAATAGCATCAATTGGATTCTCAAAAGAGCTTGTCAATTTGTTCATCTTCTTCGGTGCCGAAGAATCTGATGAAGCAGATGCTTTCCTTTTCTTCACTGCTACTCGCTCTGCAGCCTTGGTTTTCTTCGCTTCTGATGCAGAAGGAAGAACTGGACTTGGTGTTTGATACGTCCATTTTGCATCATGCTTTTATATCGATATTTATTGCATTATGGGCTGTTATTACACATTATGTCACAATACTTATGCCTATTCTCTCTTATTTTACAAGGTTTACATGAAGAGGGAGAATGCCGATAGCTGGAATTCTGGACTGGAAAAGGAGCAAATATTAGAGACCTATTCTGTACAACTCCAAAAGTCCTGAAACTTCACGGGAGCACGTTTCAGAATATATAAAAAATATTGGGTGAAGGAAGTACCAGAGGGGGGCCACCCACCATCCACGAGGGTGGGGGCGCGCCCTAACCCCCTGGGCGTGCCCCCCTGCCTCGTGGGCCCCCTGGTAGCCCTTAGGTCCCCCTCGTCTGCTATATGAGGTCTTTCATCCGAGAAAAAATTATAAGCAAGCTCACGGGATGAAACTCCGCCGCCACGAGGCGGAACCTTGGCGGAACCAATCTAGGGCTCCGTCGGAGCTGTTCTCCCGGGGAAACTTCCCTCCGGGAGGGGGAAATCATCACCATCGACACTCTCATCGGGAGGGGGTCAATCTCCATCAACATCTTCACCATCACCATCTCATCTCAAACCCTAGTTCATCTCTTGTATCCAATCTTTGTCTCAAAACCTCAGATTGGTACCTATGGGTTACTAGTAGTGTTGATTACTCCTTGTAGTTGATGCTAGTTGGTTTATTCGGTGGAAGATCATATGTTCAGATCCTTTATGCATATTAATACCCCTCTGATTATGAACATGAATATGATTTGTGAGTAGTTACATTTGTTCCTGAGGACATGGGAGAAGTCTTGCTATAAGTAGTCATGTGAATTTGGTATTCGTTCGATATTTTGATGAGATGTATGTTGTCTTTCCTATAGTGGTGTCATGTGAACGTCAACTACATGGCACTTCACCATTGTTTGGGCCTACGGGAAGGCATTGGGAAGTAATAAGTAGATGATGGGTTGCTAGAGTGATAGAAGCTTAAACCCTAGTTTATGAGTTGCTTGTAAGGGGCTGATTTGGATCCATATGTTTCATGCTATGGTTAGGTTTACCTTAATACTTCTTTTGTAGTTGTGGATGCTTGCAAGAGAGGTTAATAATTAGTGGGATGCTTGTCCAAGGAAGGGCAGTACCCAAGCACCGGTCCACCCACATATCAAATTATCAAAGTACCGAATGCGAATCATATGAGCGTGATAAAAACTAGCTTGACGATAATTCCCATGTGTCCTTGGGAGCGTTTTCCTTTATATAAGAGTTTGTCCAGGCTTGTAATTTGCTACAAAAAGGATTGGGCCATCTTGCTGCACCTTATTTACTTTTATTACTTGTTACCCGTTACAAATTACCTTACCAAAAAACTATCTGTTACCGATAATTTCAGTGCTTGCAGAGAATACCTTACTGAAAACTGCTTATCATTTCCTTCTGCTCCTCGTTGGGTTCGACACTCTTACTTATCTAAAGGACTACGATAGATCCCCTATACTTGTGGGTCATCAAGACTCTTTTCTGGCACCGTTTCCGGGGAGTGAAGCGCCTTTGGTAGTTGGAATTTGGTGAAAAATTTATATAGTGTGCTGAAATTTACTGTCACTTGTTACTATGGAACATAATCCTTTGAGGGGCTTGTTCGAGGTATCTTCACCCCGACCAGTAGAGCAAAGAGTTGCTCCTCAACCTACTGAACCTACTGAAAATGTTTACTTTCAAATTCCTTCGGGTATGATAGAGAAACTGCTAGCTAATCCTTTTACAGGAGATGGAACATTGCATCCCGATTTGCACCTAATCTATGTGGATGAACTTTGTGGATTATTTAAGCTTGCAGGTATGCCCGAGGATGTTATCAAGAAGAAGGTCTTCCCTTTATCTTTGAAGGGAAAGGCGTTGACATGGTTTAGGCTATGTGATGATATGGGATCATGGAACTACAACCGATTGAAATTGGAATTTCATCAGAAGTTTTATCCTATGCATTTTGTTCATCGTGATCATAATTATATATATATTTTTTGGCCTCGCGAAGGAGAAAGCATCGCTCAAGTTTGGGGGAGGCTTAAGTCAATGTTATATTCATGCCCCAATCATGATCCCTCAAGAGAAATTATTATTCAAAATTTTTATGCTCAGCTTTCTCGCAATAATCGCTCCATGCTCGATACTTCTTGTACTGGTTCTTTTATGATGAAGACTATTGAATTCAAATGGTATTTATTAGAGAGAATTAAATGCAACTCTGAAGATTTGGATCTCGACGAAGGTAAGAAGTCAGGTATAACCCCAAAGTTTGATTGTGTTAAATCTATTATGGATACCGATGCCTTTCGTGAATTTAGCACTAAATATGGACTTGATTCTGAGATAGTAGCTTCTTTCTATGAATCCTTTGCTACTCATGTTGATCACCCTAAGGAGAAGTGGTTTAAATATAATCCTCCCATTAAAGTAAAAGTAGTTGCACCTATTAAAGTTGAAGAAAAGACCATCACTTATAATGTTGATCCTGTTGTTCCTACTGCTTATATTGAGAAACCACCTTTCCCTGTTAGAATAAAGGATCATGCTAAAGCTTCAACTGTGGTTCGTAAGAGTAATACTAGAACACCTACACCCTCCGAGCAAATCAAAGTTGAACCTAGTATTTCTATGGTTAAAGATCTCTTGGCCGGTAATATTGATGGGCATGTTATTTACTTTTGTGATGAAGCTGCTAGAATTGCTAGACCCGATACTAAAAATAAACATAGACCTGTCATAGGCATGCCTATTATTTCTGTTAAAATAGGAGATCATTGCTATCATGGCTTATGCGATATGGGTGCTAGTGCAAGTGCAATACCTCATTCCTTATATAAAGAAATTATGCATGATATTGCACCTGCTGAGATAGAGGAAATTGATGTTACAATTAAGCCTGCCAATAGAGACACTATTTCACCAGTTGGGATGGTTAGATATGTTGAAGTCTTGTGTGGGAAAGTTAATTATCTTGCTGATTTTCTTGTTCTTGGTTCCCCACAAGATAACTTTTGTCCCATTATATTTGGTAGACCCTTCTTGAATACTGTTAATGCTAAGATAGACTGCAAAAAGGATGTTGTTACTATTGGTTTGGGGATATGTCTCATGAGTTTAATTTTGCTAAATTTCGTAGACAACCCCATGATAAAGAATTGCCTAGTAAAGATGAAATTATTGGTCTTGCTTCTATTTTCGTGCCTCCTAATGATCCTTTAGAACAATATTTGCTCGACCATGAAAATGATATGTTTATGAATGAAATAAGGGAAATAGATGAAGTATTCTTTAAACATGGACCTATTTTGAAACACAACTTGCCTGTTGAAATCCTAGGGGGTCCTCCTCCACCCAAGGGTGATCCCGTGTTTGAGCTTAAACCATTACCTGATACTCTTAAATATGCTAATCTTGATGAAAAGAAGATATATCATGTTATTATTAGTGCTAACCTTTCAGAGCATGAAGAAAAGAAATTATTGAAAACTCTGAAGAAGCACTGTGCTGCTATTGGATATACTCTTGATGATCTTAAGGGCATTACTCCCACTCTATGCCAGCACAAAATAAAATTGGAGAAAGACGCGAAACCGGTTGTTGATCACCAACGACGGTTAAATCCTAAGATGAAAAGTGGTAGGAAAAGAAATACTAAAGCTTCTGGAGGCAGGTATAATTTATCCCGTTGCTGATAGTCAGTGGGTAAGTCATGTCCATTGTGTCCCTAAGAAGGGAGGTATTACTGTTGTTCCTAATGATAAAGATGAATTGATCCCACAAAGAATTGTTACAGGTTATAGAATGGTAATTGATTTTAGCAAATTAAATAAAGCTACTAAAAAGGATCATTACCCTTTACCTTTTATTGATCAAATGCTAGAAAGATTATCCAAACATATACATTTTTGCTTTCTAGATGGTTATTCTGGTTTCTCTCAAATACCCGTGTCAAAATAGGATCAAGAAAAGACAACTTTTACTTTCCCTTTTGGTACCTTTTCTTATAGACGTATGCCGTTTGGTTTATGCAATGCACCTGCTACCTTTCAAAGATGTATGACTGCTATATTTTCTGATTTTTGTGAAAAGATTGCTGAGGTTTTCATGGATGATTTCTCCGTATATGGAACTTCTTTTGATGATTGCTTAAGCAACCTTGATCGAGTTTTGCAGAGATGTGAAGAAACTAATCTTGTCTTGAATTGTGAGAAGTGTCACTTTATGGTTAATGAAGGTATTGTCTTGGGGCATAAAATTTCTGAAAGAGGTATTGAAGTTGATAAAGCTAATATTGATGCTATTGAAAAGATGCTGTGTCCTAAGGACATTAAAGGTATAAGAAGTTTCCTTGGTCATGCCGGTTTTTATAGGAGGTTCTTAAAGACTTCTCAAAAATTTCCAGGCCTCTGAATAATCTCTTACAAAAAGATGTTCCTTTTGTCTTTGATGATGATTGTGTAGAAGCATTTGAAATACTTAAGAAAGCTTTGATTTCTGCACCTATTGTTCAGCCTCCTGATTGGAATTTACCATTTGGAATTATGTGTGATGCTAGTGATTATGCTGTAGGTGCTGTTCTAGGACAAAGAGTTGATAAGAAATTAAATGTTATCCAATATGCTAGTAAAACTCTAGACAGTTCCCAAAGAAGTTATGCTACTATTGAAAAAGAATTTTTGGCAGTTGTATTTGCTTGTGATAAGTTTAGACCTTATATTGTTGATTCTAAAGTAACTGTTCACACTGATCATGCTACTATTAAATATCTTATGGAAAAGAAAGATGCTAAACCTAGACTTATTACATGGGTTCTCTTGCTACAAGAATGTGATTTTCATATTATTGATAGAAAGGGAGCTGAGAACCCCGTTGCAGACAACTTGTCTAGGTTAGAGAATGTTCTTGATGACCCACTACCTATTGATGATAGCTTTCCTGATGAACAATTACCTATCATTAATGCTTCTCGTACTGCTCCATGGTATGTTGATTATGCTAATTATATTGTTGCTAAATTCATACCACCTAGTTTCACATACCAGCAAAAGAAAAGGTTTTTCTATGATTTAAGACATTACTTCTGGGATGACCCACACCTTTACAAAGAAGGAGTAGATGGCGTTATTAGACGTTGTGTACCCGAGCATGAACAGGAACAGATCCTACGCAAGTGTCACTCCGAGGCTTATGGAGGACACCATGCTGGAGATAGAACTGCACATAAGGTATTGCAATCCAGTTTTTATTGGCCTACTCTCTTCAAAGATGCCCGTAAGTTTGTCTTGTCTTGTGATGAATGCCAAAGAATTGGTAATATTAGTAGACGTCAAGAAATGCCTATGAATTATTCACTTGTTATTGAACCATTTGATGTTTGGGGCTTTGATTATATGGGACCATTCCCTTCCTCTAATGGGTATACACATATTTTAGTTGCTGTTGATTATGTTACTAAGTGGGTAGAAGCTATTCCAACTAGTAGTGCTGATCATAACACCTCTATTAAGATGCTTAAAGAAGTTATTTTTCCGAGGTTTGGAGTCCCTAGATATTTAATGACTGATGGTGGTTCACATTTTATTCATTGTGTTTTCCATAAAATGCTTGCTAAGTATGATGTTAATCATAGAATTGCATCTCCGTATCATCCACAGTCTAGTGGTCAAGTAGAATTGAGTAATAGAGAGCTTAAATTGATTTTGCAAAAGACTGTTAATAGATCTAGAAAGAATTGGTCCAAGAAACTTGATGATGCCTTATGGGCGTATAGAACCGCATACAAAAATCTTATGGGTATGTCTCCGTATAAAATGGTTTATGGTAAAGCTTGTCACTTACCTCTTGAACTAGAACATAAGGCATATTGGGCCGTTAAAGAGCTCAATTATGATTTCAAACTTGCCGGTGAGAAGAGGCTTTTGGACATTAGCTCACTTGATGAATGGAGAACCCAGGCTTATGAGAATGCCAAACTGTTTAAAGAAAAAGTTAAAAGATGGCATCACAAAAGGATACAACAACATGAGTTTAATGTAGGTGATTATGTATTGTTATACAACTCTCGTTTAAGATTTTTTGCAGGAAAACTCCTTTCTAAATGGGAAGGGCCTTACGTTATCGAGGAGGTCTATCGCTCCGGTGCCATAAAAATCAACAACTTCAAGGGCACAAATCCGAGGGTGGTGAATGGTCAAAGAATCAAACATTATATCTTAGGTAATCCCACAAATGTTGAAACTAATGTTATTGAAACTGTAACCCTGGAGGAATACATAAGGGACACTTTCCAGAACATCTCAGACTCCGAAAAGGAAGAGGTATGTGGTACGGTAAGTATACCGACTCCAAAACAGTTCTAATAGCAATTTTTCTCCATTTTGGAATATTTAAGAAACTAGGAAAATAAGTAGTCCGAGAAGGACGCGAGGCGTCCACGAGGGTGGAGGGCGCGCCCCCTGCCTCGTGGGCACCTCGTGTGCTCTCCTGACTCCGTTTTCTTGCACGATACTTCTTTCGGTCAGTAAAAGTTCATTATATAATCTCCCGAAGATTTTGACCATCGTACCATGCAAACATCCTCTGTTTTTGTTTCGAGCTGTTTCTGCTGCAGATTTAGAGCAAGATGTCTTCTCAAGAGTTAGTCGGGGAGAGTCGGGTGTCTCATCCGATACCGGGGCCAAGAGCAAACAGCGATGTTGACCACTTTGGTCCATCAACTGAGGAAGATACGGGGGCCGACTTGAAAAGGATAGATGCCATGGAGGAGGATCAAGAAGTTACTTCTCGTTTCCAAGCCGGATTCACGATGGGGGAACTACAAAGCTCAGCTATTCCAAA
This sequence comes from Triticum urartu, assembly GCF_056163025.1. Taxonomy (NCBI): domain Eukaryota; kingdom Viridiplantae; phylum Streptophyta; class Magnoliopsida; order Poales; family Poaceae; genus Triticum; species Triticum urartu. The sequence continues at coordinate 172,073,213 of NC_141874.1, read as the reverse complement.
CTCGGTCATTCCTTCCAATGTTAGATTTCTTTCTTATGAAAATATGAAAAAGAGTGTTACTGTCTGATCACGGGTTCCGGCAAAACCCTTAAGGTTCGAACACTGAGGTGCGCGCGAAGATCCCCCCTATCGATCCGCGTCCTACCTAGCCTAGATCTCACGAACTAACTCGACGAACTCACAACACAAAGGACACAAGATTTATACTGGTTCGGGCCACCGTTGTGGTGTAATACCCTACTCCAGTGTGGTGGTGGCGGATTGCCTCTTGGGCTGAGGATGAACAGTACAAGGGGAAGAACAACCTCCTGAGGTTGAGGTGTTCTTGTGCTTGGTGCACTTGTGTGGCTGAGGATGAACTTGATCCTTCCTCTCCCCCGCCTATGGTGGTGACTAGTCCTATTTATAGAGGCCCTGGTCCTCTCCCCAAACATTGAGCGGGAAGGGAGCCAACAACGGCCAATTTGAAAGTGGACAGCTAGTACAAGCTATCCTGACAAAAGGCGGTCTTCGCCTGCCAAAGGTTCTGGTGGTGACGCCGTCCTGGGCTCCATGGTGACCTCCGTCTTGCCATCCTTCTGGTCTTGGTCTCGTTGCACCAATATGGAATCCTTTGCCTGATGCCTCGGTACTCCGCGCCTGCGCTTGCCCCCTTAGCACCAAAGAGGAAATAAGGATGCTGCGCACGCTGGCGCCCGCCTGGTCTCAATCGTCATGGCTTACGTCACGAGAACAACGCGAGGTTTGCCCGACCTTGAACTCTCCACCCCTCGCGAGCCGGCCTGATGAGGCTGCTCCTGAGGAGGTCTTGTGTCGTCCGCCTCACGAGGCTTGGCCCCTCGCGAGGGTCTTGATTCCTTGTTGATGAAGATGGGTCGTACAGGCCTGCTAGCAAAGCCACGCCGTGGGCCGCAGGCAGGCAAGTCTGGGGACCCCCGTTCCCAGAACACCGACAGTAGCCCCCAGGCCCAAGGCGCGCTCGGGCTTGGCTTCGAGGCGAAGCCAAGGGTCAAGTGTGGAGCGCCGCAGGCGCCAATAGCCTACGGCCTCGGTCGACGCGTGGCGGTTGATTGGACGTGGGCGTCTCCGCTTCCCCACGCTGCCTCGGCAACTGGCCGACTGTCAAAAGGCTGGCATAGACAGCGTTTACCTTTACTGTTTCCTTTCACCTTGCTCAGATCCCCTTTCTTGCTCCCTGCCTCCGAAATCTTCAGATCCACTCCCATCCTTTCCTGCAACAGCGACCAATGGTGCTCCGGAGGGTCAAGCCTGCCTCGTCGCCGGTGCCATCTGCGGCGAAGGCTTGGTACGAACCTGCCCTCGACTCGCCCAATGTCTCGGAGAAAAACCTTGTCGCCACGCACCTGCTGACGGTGGGGGGGGGAGTAATGAATGGGGGAAGACGGAGCTCCGGGTTGCTTCTGACGTGCCGGAGCCCGAGGGGAGCGCGTTCTTCCCCTTCTTCACGAGCAGTATCGTCGCCGGGTTGGTTCCTCCCTTCTCCGATTTCTTCTATGAGGTCCTCGACCACTACGGGCTGTGGGCGCTGCATCTCCATCCCAACTCCGTCCTTCTCTTGTCCATCTTCCCCTACTACTGTCAGGCGTATCTGGGCGTGATGCCGTCCGTGGCCCTGCTGCGCCACTTTTTCTTCCTTCGTGCCAGCGAGGGCCATATCTCTGGGTGCGCCAATTTCATTGCGACCGGCAAGGCCAACTCGATCTCAAACACCGGGAAGAAGGCCGACAACCTTAGGGCCAAGTGGGTCATGATGAGCGCCAAGCATGTCCACCCGCGCTTGGCACTGCCGACGGAGAAGCCCCAGGCCAAAAAGGCGTGGTCCTGCACGAAGCTCACCGACGAGCGGGTGATGTTGGTACTGGAGCAGATGAAGTCCGACCTGAAGCCCGGCAATGCGAAGGCGGCGAGGATTACAGGGGACATGCTACTGAGGGAGTTTCTGGCGCTGCGCGTGGCCCCGTTGCAGGTCTGTTCGCGCCCATTGTGGGAACTTGGGGATGAAGAAGACAAGGTTCGCCTGAGCTCGGGGGCCTTGTCTGGTGAGGAGCTGACCGCAGCTCTCCGCCTCCTGGTCGGGGATGATCAGGAGTATCCTCCGAATGTCTTTACTCCCTTGTTCCGCCGCAAGGATAGCGCGCTAATTGTGGCCTCCAAGCCGACCTTTGATGGACGGGGACTAGTGCCACCGGTGCTCATGGGGGCCCCAGCGGCGCCAGCGCCGGTGGAGCTGTCTTCTGGTGAGTCCCATGAGGAAGAAGAGGAGGAGGAAGACTCAGAGGTGACCCCCGAAGGGACAGGGGAGACCTCCCCCCTGAATAAGGCTGACATCCTCCACGCCTTCCCTGACGATGATGAGGCCAACACTTCCTAGGAGAAGGAGGAACTGCCCGTGATCCCGACGAGGAGCAGATCGGTGCTGGTCCTCTGAGATTCTGCTGCTGCTCCGGTGCCGGCTGGAGCCGCCTCCGGTTCAACTGCTGCTCCTGCTCGGCTTCTGGAGCAGGTGCGCCCACGCCTCGGGTCACGACGGTCTCCGGCTTCAAGCTCACCAAGCGGAAGGTGGACTACGTCGTTGTTGGCCAGTAAGTGCCCTGCCTCGCCTTGTTCCTGCTGTTGGTGCTCGTTTCCGACTCTCTTTCCTTGCTGCGTGACCAGGCTATCGTCTGCGGTGAAGAGGAGAAGGGAGAGTGAGGTGGTGCCGCTTGAGTCCGTGTCGCCTCCTGCGACCATGCCCCTCTCCATGGGCAAAGGAGGGGGTGGTGCTCATGCTTCTCCAGCCTGGTCATCCTCGCGAGGCCCGATGGAGCATCCTCGGGAGGAGTCAGCCCCCGAAGCGCCGCTGGCTCAGGAGGTGCCGGCGTCTGGCACGGCTGGTGAGGTTCAGGAGCCCTTGATTTCCCAGGCTGTGGTGACGACGTCGCCCCCTTCTCCTGCTGTACCCCTGGCTCCAGGTTCTTCTGCTTCCTCAGCCGTCTTGGAGCGTGCCTTTTCGGAGATGGCCCGGCTGCGGGAAGATCTCCAGGGCACGAACTCACACCTAGTGGCAGGGCGCTTGGAGCTGGTTTCCGGTTGGCTTCACTCCGACTCGGCAGTTCGAGCGTCGCTGAGCCAGGCCGCGGCGGCCTCCGAGAAGGAGAAGCAGGGCTGCCGCCAAAGCTGCGGCCGATCACGAGGCGACATTGAAGGATGCCGAGGCCGCCCACGGCCGCTGCCGAGAGCTGGAGGACGAGCAGAAGGGCCTGCGCGAACGTCATGCGGAAGAAGCACGCGGCCGCCAGGCGAAGGAGGAGGAGATGAAGGCCCGGGAGGACGCCATCAAGGGCCGCGACGCTAAGCTGGGGGAGCTGGCGAAGGCGCGGGCAGTGGAGGGCAACCGGATGGAGGAGTTGGAGCGGAAGGCGAGGGCGAAGGAGGCCGACCTTGACGCCAAGGCGCGGGTCCTTGCCGAAGACCGCGCGGCCTTCTTGACCTTCGAGGAGAGGTCCCACGTGGCGCTGAAGACACTGTACGAGAAGGGCTTGGAGAAGCCGCTGGCCAGCGACGAGGATGGCCCTGCTCAGCTGCTTCCCTTCCTGGTGAAGGCGCTTGAGGAGGTTGTGGAAGGCATCGGTCCCATGGCGGAGGGAGAGGCTCGCGTCCTTTCCTCAGCCGCGCTGACACGGGTCTTCAGCCACCTGCACCTTCGCGACCCCAGCGCTCATCTTGATGAGCTGTTGGAACCTGTAGCTGACGAACACTGCGCGGCTGCCGCCACGGCCGTGAAGGGTCAAGTGGAAGCCTTGCTGAAGAAGTTCGACGCCTTCGCCCCCGTGCCCTCGACCGGTAATGCAGGTGAAGGCGACACTACCCAAGAGGGGGCACCTTTTGCGGGTGCCGGCGGTGTCCAGGGGTGACTTGCGGCTGCTTTTCTGCTTTGTTCCTGCAACATGTACCATGCCTCGTGGAGGTGTTAAACTTGCGTTTGCGTTTGATATTCCGAGAACAATATGTATTGTAATATTTGCTTTGAGGTTTTGTGATTTTCTTCCTATTTGCTTTGTGTTCTGCATTGGCAGAGCCCGGCCCCGCGCATACCTCAACCGCCGTTGGGCCGACCGGAAACTAGGACGGACCAAGGAGCGAGGGGCTGTGTGACCAGTTAGGCTCCTGAGTCGCGATCCTTAGGAGTCCCCCTTGACGCTCAAACAACCTATAGGAAGGATACGCGGGGATAGGTTAATGTTCTACGTCGGCAGAGCCCGGCCCCGCGCATACCTCAACCGCTGTTGAGCCGACCGGAAACTAGGACGGACCAAGGAGCGATGGGCTATGTGACCAGTTAGGCTCCTGAGTCATGATGCTCAGGAGTCCCCCTTGACGCGCAAACAGCCTATAGGAAGGACACATGAGGATAGGTTAATGTTCTACATTGGTGGAGCCCGGCCCCGCGCATACCTCAACCGCCGTTGAGTCGACCAGAAACCAGGACACACCAAGGAGCGAGGGGCTACATGACCAGTTAGGCTCCTGAGTCGCGATGCTCAGGAGTCCCCCTTGACGTGCAAACATTCTCCATACCTTTGCCCTCACCGAGGCTCGGCTCAGGAGGGGCGTGCGACGACCAAGTCCGGAGGACCTGGTTGGGTGGCGAACACTTGGGCCTGACCCAAGCGCAGCCCTCGTGCCCAGCCCCCTCGCGCGGCTCTCCCAAGGGGAGGCGTTGCGGTGAGGCCGGACACTGAGCTCTGGGGCTCCCTGAGGTTGGTACGACCATGGGGCCGCCCTTAGTTGTTTAGCACCAGCGCGGAGCGTAGTGCTTCCGCTTGTGCATGGGCATAGCCGCTCCTCGGCAGTGTCGACGGCCGGCGTGGAGCATGGTGCTTCCACTAGGGCATGGGAGGGGGACTCCCTACCGCGGAGAGCCCCCGGGGCGTGTACATCCCCGCCCTGACACGTGGCTTGCACGACAGGGCTAGTCGAGGTGTATCTGGGCACTCGTGAGCCAGCGCAGGACTCACAAGGCCCTACCTCAAGGCGGGTTGCGTCTGGTCTTGGTTCTTGTTCGCCGTCTTGGTCCTGTGAAATGGTTAGACAACATGAAGGGTCCTGAAGAAAGACGACCGACGTGCGACTCCCATGGTGGGTGACAATCAAGCAAGCGATAGTCATAGATAGATTAAGCATGGAAAACAACCTAGCTCAGGTAAGTGCAGGGAAGATGCATGCCACTGAGTCCAGCCCGAGCGGCTTGGGGATGATGCAGCCCGAGGGGCGCCCCAACAAGGTAAGCTAAAGACATAAGAGGAAAGATACATGCCACAGGGACGGACCCACACGGCCTGGGAATGATGCAGCCCTGGGGGCGCTCCCAGCTGAATGAACTTTGGAAAATTTCACCTGGCTCTGTTGACGAAGGAGAGTTGAGGTAGCTGAAGGCGTGCGGCGAAGGGGCTGCACCTCATGGGCCACCGGGGCCCTGAGCCTTGGGAGGCTCTGGGGGTCCAGGGGGTTCCTTGAGGACCGTCTTCATCTCCGCCAGCACCGCATGGTGCCTGGCCTCCTAAGCCGCCAGGATGCTCCGCAGGTTGCGTTGATAGGCGGCCGCCACGCCCGGCAGGCCAAAGGGCATGCAAATGTAGTTGTGAGGTGGGACCTCGCAGCATCCCACGTGCGAAGGCCAGAGAAGCTCCTGAGAGGCGGCCTGGTTGAGTCCTGGGACGTCGATGCAGACACACAACCCGGCATCCTCGCCTGGATGGGGAGCTACGCCTGGTGAGCGGCGGTTGTCGTGCATGGCCCTCGTGTCTTGCAGTTCCTGAGCGGTTTTGGTAATGAACTCGTGAGCGGTGGGCACTCCTTGCCATGTGTTCTCCTGAGGGAAACGTGCCATGAAGCACACCTCCAAGTGGTGCCCAAGCGCCTCCCTTGTGATGCTGGCAAGGTCTGTGGCCCTCCAGAAGAGAGCCCCCGAGCCCTGCCCGAGAGGGGCACTGGGCGCGCCTTCCTATGCGATGGAGGGAGGCGCCCAGGCGCAGACACCGATCCTGACGAGGCGCCGCTTGCTTGAGGCCCTGCGTGGCGCAGCTGCTTCTTCTTCTTGGGGGTGGCCTCAGGAGGGCGCTCGCCCTGGCTGTCGGGGTCGTCGATTGCTGCAGCTTGGAAGGCACGCTCGAGGGAGCACACCGTGTCTCTTTCTTCGCACGGGACTGTGGTGATTCCGCTGCTTCTCGGCATCTTGAGAACATTGTAGCCGTGATGGGTTACCGCCATGAACTTGGCCAGGGCAGGATACCCGAGGATGGCGTTGTATGGCAGGTGGATGTAGGCGACGTCGAAGTCAATGAGTTCGGTGCGGTAGTTGTTGCGTTCTCTGAAGGTAACGAGGAGGCGGACCTGCCCGATCGGGGTAGTAGAGCCGTCGGTCACTCCTGAGAAAGGCTTGGTAGGCTGAAGCTGGTCATATGGCACTTGGAGGTTGTCGAACGTGTCGAAGGACAAGACATTGAGCCCTGTGCTACCGTCGATGAGGGTCTTGGTAACTTGCACGTTGCTGATGACTGGCGAACGGAGCATTGGGAGGACGCCCGCAGTAGCCGCGCACTTGAGCTGATCTGCCGAACTGAACGTGATGGGGCACTTGGACCATATGAGCGGGCGTCTGGCCTCGAGCTTGGGGAGAACTGCATTCACTTCACGGGCAAATTGTTTGAAGATACGCTGCGAGGCTGGGGCTTGAGCTCCGCCCAAGATGCAAGTGATAGCACGTGGCTTCTGGAAGCCCCCAGCCCCCTCGTCTTGATGGTGGTCGTCATTCCTTCCGGGCAGTGGCGGCAATGGAGGGAGTCCAGCGTTGCCCTGAGGACAGGCCTCACGAGGCTGGTCCCTCCAGGCACCCTCGCGAGGCTGATCCTGCCAGCGGTCCTCAGAGGCCGGTCATGCCACTCCTGGCACGGGCCACGGTCGTCCCAGCCTCCGCCACCATGTTCTCCTCCTCGGACGTAGCCCCGGTCGCCGCGCTCGGGGCGTCGACCAAAGCATCCTTCTCGAATGGCTCTGAGCTCTTGACAGTCGCTGGTATTGTGGGTATGCAGGTTGTGGAAGGCGCAGAACGGTCGGCTGCCCTTGGATGACTCAGGCTGGTCTCTGTCGCGCTTGGTGTCTGGCTCCGCCGCGAGCACGGCTGCTCCCTTGCGCTTCACGTCCTTGGCCTTGGTCTTTTTCTCCTCTGGGTCTGCAGCAGGGAGCTCGAGGAGGGAGAGGCACCCCTCCTCAGCTCTGGGACACTTGGTCGCGATGTTGAACAGCTCCAAGGTCGTGCACAGCTCCTCGTGGATGGCGAGCTCCTTCTTCATCTTGACGTCGCGGACGCTGTCGGAGAACGCTGAGATGATGGCCTCGTCGGTCACCTTGGGGATCTTGATCCATGCGCTGTTGAAGCGCTGAATGTACTTCCACAGGGTCTCTCCTGGTTGTTGCTTGATGCGGCGCAGGTCGCCCGCGACCGGTTGGGGGGGGGGGCGGTCGCGAGTGCCCTGGAAGTTGGCGATGAAGCGGTTACGCATTTCGTCCCAAGAGGAAATTGAGCCTGGAGGCAGGTTCAAGAGCCAGGAGCGGGGACCATCCTTGAGAGCCATGAGAAACCAGTTCGCCATGACTTTCTCATCGTCGTTGGCTGCCTCGATGCTCAGCTCGTAGAGCTACAGGAACTCCGCGGGGTCAGGGGTGCCGTCATAGCGAGGAGGCAGATCTAGCTTGAACTTGCCCGGCCAGGTGACGCTACGCAGCTCGGGGGTGAAGGCGCGGTAGCCGGCCGTGGTCACTGGGGCCCGCCTTGGAGGTGGAGCTTAGCCTTGGCGCCCACGTGCCGCTACGGCCAGTGGCGCGGGGCCTTGCCGCAGCAAACGATCCTGGCGCGATGGAGCAAGGAGCGGCTGAGTGTTCGCTTGCGGTCGAGGGACTTCTTGGCAGCTTCTTTCTTCACGTGCGGGCTTGGGTCACGCCGTGGAGCCACGTGCCTTGGCGCTAGGGTGCCGTCTTGGGGCAGAGGTGGTGGAGGTGCTTCATGAGCCGCGTCGCCCGTGTCTAGCGGAGGGCGAGGCAGAGAGTAGGACGGCGCAGGAGAGCCCCCTGCGGCGCAGACAAGCTCGGCGATGCGGTCAAGCCAGTCCTCGTAGAGGTCGTCGACTAGGCGGTAGTGCAGGAGCTCGTGCGCCATGAGGAGCGCGGCCTGTGCGTCCGTGGGAATGCGACGAGCGTGAGACGACGAGCCAGCGGGAGTCAGCGATGGAGTAGCGGTGCGGCCGTTGAGGGAGTCCTGGATTAGGGGGTGTCCGGATGGCCAGACTATACCTTCGGCCGGACTCCTGGACTATGAAGATACAAGATTGAAGACTCCGTCCCATGTCCGGAAGGGACTTTCCTTGGCGTGGAAGGCAAGCTTGGCAATACGGATATGAAGATCTCCTACCATTGTAACCGACTCTATGTAACCCTAATCCTACCCGGTGTCTATATAAACTGGAGGGTTTTAGTCCGTAGGACAACATACACATCAACAATCATACCATAGGCTAGCTTCTAGGGTTTAGCCTCCTCGATCTCGTAGTAGATCTACTCTCGTACTACCCATATCATCAATATTAATCAAGCAGGACGTAGGGTTTTACCTCCATCGAGACGGCCCGAACCTGGGTAAAACTTCGTGTCCCTTGTCTCCTGTTACCATCCGGCCTAGACGCACAGTTCGGGACCCCCTACCCGAGATCCGCCGGTTTTGACACCGACATTGGTGCTTTCATTGAGAGTTCCTCTATGTCGTCGCCGTCAGGCTCGATGGCTCCTACGATCATCGATAGCGATGCAGTCCAGGGTGAGTCCTTCCTCCCCGGACAGATCTTCGTCTTCGGCGGCTTCGCACTGCGGGCCAATTCGCTTGGACGTCTGGAGCAGATCGAAAGCTACGCCCCTGGCCGTCAGGTCAGATTCAGAAATTTAAACTACACGGCTGACATCCGCGGGGACTTGATCTTCTACGGATTCGAGCCACTGCCGAGCGTGCCGCACTGTCACAACGAGCATGATCTAGCTCTGCCGCCGAACAGTGCCCTGGAGGCCGCATCCGCATCGGCTCCGACCCTTAATTTGGAGCCAACTGCGCCGATCGAGGATGGGCGGTTGGACGCCACCCCGGGGGCTGTGACCCCAATGGCGATTGAGCCGAACACCAGCCCCGTACTCTGCGAGACCCGTGACTCCAAGAAGCCGGACTCCTCTCCGGACTCCGAACCCTCCACGCCCCTGCCAATCGAATCTGATTGGGCGCTGATTATGGAGTTCACTGCCGCGGACATCTTTCAGCACTCGCCTTTGGGCGATATCCTGAAGTCATTGAAGTCTCTCTCTTTATCAGGAGAGCCCTGGCCGGACTATGGTAAGAGAGATTGGGATGCGGACGATGAAGAAATTCAAAGCCCACCCACCACCCACTTTGTAGCCACTGTCGATGATTTAACCGACATGCTCGACTTCGACTCCGGAGACATCAACGGTATGGACGCCGATGAAGGAGACGATGAAGAACCAGCGCCTATTGGGCCCTGGAACGCCACCTCGTCATATGACGTATACATGGTGGACGCACCAAAAGAAGACGTGGAGGAGTGGAAGGACGCACCTAAGGCTTGTTCCCTCGAAAAGCAGTCAAAGCGGCGCCGCAAGCGCCGCCCCAAATCCCGCTTCGACAGAAATAGCGATCACATAGACCCAGCGCTGGAGCAGGGCGAACCGCTGCCGGACAACGGCAATCCAGATAATCAAACCGAACAAACAAATCCCATCAAGGATAATGGTCCGGATGACATAACGCCGGACAGACACCCGGAGCAACAGACTGCAAGTAAAAGGCTCGTTGCCACCGCGAGGAGCCTGAAAAAGCAGAAGCAAAGGCTCAAGGCCGCGCAAGACACACTCCAATTCAGATGGAGTAAAATACTCAACACTGCAGCAAGGTACGGCGACAATCGCCCCTTCAAAAGCTACCCAAAGCGGAAGCTGCTACCCGAATTTGATGAGGAGGCCTCATAACCCCCACAACCAAATATCGAAGCAGCCACCTGGTCGGATAGACGACCCCTCTACCAATACAGAGCGGCATACAACGCCGCTCACCATACAACACACAACCAATGCGAGGGCTCGCACCCAAAGGACGGTGTAACAAGATCCATCTATGGACCACGCAAGCGCGCCCTAGCATACAATGCAATACAACAAACATCCGAACAACGCAGTACACCCAGCTACAGGGGTGCCGCACACCCCCTATGTTTCACCGATGAGGTGCTGGACCACGAATTTCCAGAAGGATTCAAGCTCATAAACATAGAGGCATACGACGGAACAACAGACCCTAGGGTATGGATTGAGGACTACATCCTTCATATCCATATGGCTCGAGGAGATGATCTCCACGCCATCAAGTACCTACCCCTTAAGCTCAAAGGGCCAGCTCGTCACTGGCTCAAAGGACTCCCCGAAAGCTCCATCGGAAGTTGGGAAGAGCTCGAAGACGCCTTTCGGGCAAATTTTCAAGGGACTTATGTCCGACCTCCGGATGCGGACGATTTGATTCATATAACTCAACAGCCCGGAGAGTCAGCCCGAAAGCTTTGGAACAGGTTTCTTACTAAAAAGAACTAGATTGTCGACTATCCGGACGCCGAAGCCTTAGCAGCTTTCAAGCATAGCGTTCGTGATGAATGGCTCGCCAGACACCTCGGCCAAAATAAGCCAAGAACGATGGCCGCATTAACAAACCTCATGACCCGCTTTTGCGTGGGGGAGGACAGCTGGCTAGCCAGATGCAACACCAGCGACCCCAGTACATCTGAAGTTAGAGATGGAAACGGGAAATTACGGCGTAACAGCAATAACAAACGCCGGAATAAAGAAGACAGCACGAAGGGCACGACAGTAAATGCCGGATTCAAAAGCTCTCGGCTAGGTCAAAAGCCGCCTAAAGGCACCAGGGATGAACTGTCCAGCCTCAACAAAATTCTGGACCAAGTATGTCAGATCCATAGTACCCCTGGTAAACCTGGTAATCATACCCACAGAGAATGTTGGGTCTTCAAGCAGTCCGGCAAGCTCAACGCCGTACATAAGGGGGAGGATACACCAAGTGAAGACGACGGCGAGCCTCCCAAGCAAGACACGGCGGAACAAAAGAAATTTCCACCAGAAGTCAAAACAGTAAACATGTTACACATAATCAAGGGAAAAAACAATACGGCACTCCCAGGAAAGTATACCCAAGTGCCCATCACTACGAAGTCCTGCCACTGGTCATCTCAACCGATCACTTTCGACCAACGCGATTACTCAGCAAGTATCCGACACGCAGGATGGGCTGCCCTGGTATTAGACCCAGTAATTGGTGGATATCACTTCACAAGGGTCTTGATGGACGGCGGCAGTAGCCTAAACCTAGTATATCAGGATACAGTCTACAGGATGGGGTTAGACCCAACACAAATTCGCCATAGCAATACTACCTTTAAAGGAGTAACGCCAGGCCCAGGGGCTCGTTGTACGGGCTCCCTCTTACTACAAGTTATATTCGGCTCCCCCGATAACTTCCGTCGCGAGCATTTAACTTTCCACATCGCTCCGTTTCAAAGTGGCTATCAAGCACTGCTCGGACGCGAAGCTTTCGCTCGCTTTAATGCAATACCGCACTACGCCTCCCTCACACTCAAGATGCCCGGTCCACGTGGCATCATTACAGTGCACGGAAATATCAAGCGATCTCTACGCGCCGAAGAGAGTGAGGCTACCTTGGCCGCCGCACACTAAAGGCGCCCGGACAAACGAAAGCATCCAATAGGTCGTCAAGACCTCAGATACAACTAATCAAGTCCGGCGCCGCTATTTATACGGCAATAAGTGACCACCCCCTATTTGTCAATACAAGGGGCTCAACGCGCGCAGACAAGTGGCAATTTCTTATCATCTTGAATTACACATGGTTTCTTTAAAAACTATCTTTTTGCACGACAACTTTTTCACTTAACTTCTTTTCTTTTACAGACGATCATCGTGCTACACCCGTCCAGGATACGGCACAACGGAGACACAGGCGCAGACGTGCAGCAAGGACCCGCTCCAAGGATTCTTTTTAGATTAAGACCCTGCGTAAACCTTTTTTTACTGTCTCTTGTTGATACATATCCACTGTTGAGAAGGATGCTAACATCTTGGCATGTGGCCACGCCAGAACAATGCACGTACCTGGACACAAGGGGCTTCTTACAAGGGCCATTATTTAGGCCCGGTTTATACCACAAAGACCGAATACCTTAGGGAGTGTTCGGCGTCGCGAGTTTGGCCCTATATGCATCAGCTCCGAATCATTGTCTTTGGTCAAATGTTGGGTTTTCCCGGCTCCTGTGTTTTGGTGCCTTACGTTCCGCTTTACCGGCTAAGGTAGCACCAGGAGAACTACTGCGATTGTGCCTTGGTTCATCCGGACGAGCACCTTAGTAGAGAAAGCCGAAAACTGACTGTCATGATATAGCGTGAGACTGGTCAACCACTCGATGACCTGTGGGAATGTTAGAATTCCTCCGCCTTAACGAAGGGCCGTTTTCCGGCCAGGCATGTACGCACCCCGGAACCGGGAGAGTGCGGAGCCACCAGGGGCTATCTAGTAGCCCCACTGTCAAACTCCTATGGCTAAGTGAAAGTGCTAAAGCATTATAGTCCGGTTGCCTCGCTCGCTCCGCTATCACCTCCTTAATAGGACCAAGACGTTGGGTTAAGTGTGAACGCGTGTTTTTGCGAGCACCTTCGCATTATATGCGTGGGGGCTGAAGCCAACGACTGCAATCTTTCAGGTTATACACAGGTATACGTAAACGGCCGCCCAGGAGGCATCATATTACTTTCAGGCAAAAGTATAAAAATAGCCTTATAAAAATTTATAAAAGCATTTCGCTTACAATAAGATTACATATCACTCAAACATAATATTTTTTGAGCACTGGGTCTCTATCAGACGGGCACCCTCAGGAACCTCTTCAAAGTAGTGCTCGGCAGCCTTTCGACTTATAGCCGAATCCTGCGCTGCAACATCGGTAGCATCCATCTCCGCCCAATATGCCTTAACATGGGCAAAGGCCATCCGTGCGCCCTCTATGCACGCCGACCTTCTCATCGCATCAATACGCGGCACCACGTCAAGGACCTGCTACACCAAGCTGAAGTAGCTGCTCGGTTTTGGCCTTCCCGGCCATAGCTGATCCACAACAGACCTCATAGAGAGTCCGGACAACCTATTTAGTTCGGCCCACTCAGCTAATTGGTCAGTCAATGAAAGTGGACGCTCGGGAGAATGGAATTGCCTCCAAAACAGCCGGTCTACTCCACGGTCCATCTGACCCTGAAAGTACTTGGCCGCATCGGCAGCGCTCGCCGCCAAATCCATATACGCATCCTCCGAACTCCATAGCCGATCCAGAGGGGCATACCGTGGATCTCCGAATTTCCTCCGCAACATAAAGGATTTTCCAGCTACAATATCCCCGGCTTCCCGCAGCTCCTCCTTCTTTGCCCTCATAGCAGAGTGGAGATCCTTTTTTGTCGCAGCGGCCTTCTCAAGGTCCGATGCCTTCGCTTGGTTTTCCTTTTCAAGAACCCGGCAACGGTCGGCGGCGGCTTTTAATTCTATAGCCATCTTGGCCATCTTGTCCTGGGTCCCGCTATGCGCGGCCCTCTCGGTTTGCAACTCCTCGGCCGCCTTCACAGCAGCCGCATTACCTAACCTCGCTTGTTCCTTGGCTCGGGCAAGTTCTGCCCGCAAGGCTTCAACAGTGGCAGCTCCATCTGCAGTCACAACATATTTAAGATACTGGCATCATGCTGCTCTTCCTATGTGACGTTTACCAAATATTGACACTTACCCTGTGCCTCGTCAAGCCTTTTGTTAACAAGCTCGATGTCGGCGTCTGCCGCATCCAACTGTCGTTCTAAATGGGCAAACTCGCTAGTCCGGCTACCCACCGGAGCTTCCATCACCTGCACATAAAGGCAGTATAATTATTTCCTGGGAATATGATCCTCTGTTCGTCGTTGTTTCCGACAACAACCAGAGTCTCAGGGGCTACTACCTACACAGGGCACACCTAGCATGTGCAGGATTATGATACATTCTTTTACGTACCTCAAAGCCCGTCAGTAGACTCATAAAAGCTTCATGCAATCCGCTTTCGGCGGACGATATTCTCTCCATCACCGTATTCATCAGCACACGGTGTTCATCTGAGATGGCCGCTCGCCCCACCAACTCCCTCAGAACATCCGATCGCACACTAGACGGTGCCAGACTCTTTTGTCTGCTCTCTTCGGGAGCCGGACATTGGGAGCTTCGGGGATCAACGGGATTATCTTCTGGCCTCACCGGACTCGGAGAGGCCCTCCGCGACGACACTTCAGGGCCGCCTGCTTCCGGAGCGGAGGAGTCTGGAGGAGGCGTTTCGCTCTCCATCATCTCTGGAAGAAGATCCCCTGAAGATAAGCTCATTTGAGAGGGGCTAAGGCCCGAACTGCAAAAATATATGCGGTGGTTATCTTCTCAGAAGAAAAAGATGGCATATCTGTACTACCAAAGGTATTTCGGGTCACTTACGACTCGTGGGAGGATCGATCCCCCCGCGGACTTTGTGCGGCAACAACTCCCCCCAAGGTGGGACCCTCTGCGGGAGACTTCTTCTCCCGTTTGGAAGCTTCGGCTTCCGAATCCCCGGGCGCAGTCCTTTTCCTCTTCTGGTTGCCTTCCCTCATGGAGACGCTCGCTCCCTCGGCTAGAATGGGCAGCGTTGGGGGCCCGCGTCCGCCCGCATTATCCTCCACAGTATCTTCCTTCAAAGGCTCCGGGCAAGGTGCGGTCTGGAGCATCTTTTCCAATACTGGATTTTCCAAACCCTCAGAGAGGGGAGCCAAACACCGAATCAACTTCAACTTTGTTAGCCAGTCCTGGTCAAAAAGCAAACTCTCAGAGATAACTTCATAACAAAGTAGAGAAAGTATGTTCGGCCGGAAGATGCCTTACCTGTTCGACGGTGCGGTTGCTACTCAGGCCCACGTCCTCGGTGATTTCCGGACACTCCGTCTGAGGTCCGAAGAATGATCTGTACATCTCCTCGTGCGTCAGGCTGAGAAAATTTTGAATGGCACGCGGTCCCTCGGATTGAACTCCCATAGACGAAGAGGCCGGTGTTTGCAAGGCTGGACTTGACGAACCAGCATAACCTGTATCACCGCAACCAAACTGATATCTCCATTGAAGAGATCTCGAATGCGGCCTTGCAGTATAGGCACGTCCTTGGCTGGACCCCAGCTCAGACCTCTGCTGATCCATGACATCAGTTGTGGTGGGGGGCCCGAGCGGAAAACAGGGGGGGGCGCCCACTTGGCACTTCTAGGAGCCGTGATGTAGAACCACTCCTGTTGCCACAATTCAGACACCTCTGGGATGGAACCTTTGGGCCACGAAGCTCCTGTCATCTTGCGTATTGAGGAACCTCCACACGCTGCATGCTCCCCCTCGACCAACTTCAGCTTCACTTCAAAGGTCTTGAGCCATAGGCCAAAGTGAGGGGTAACCCGGAGGAAGGCCTTGCACACGATAATAAATGTCGTGATATGAAGAAAGGAGTCCGGAGCTAGATCATGAAAATCTAGCCTGTAGTAAAACATCAAACCCCTGACGAAAGGATCCAGGGCAAGGCCTAGGCCTCGGAGGAAGTGGGAAACGAACATGACGTTCTCGTTAGATTCAGGGGTGGGGACAGCTTGCCCTCGGGGAGGCAGCCGATGCAAAATCTCAGCGGTCAGATATCTGCCCTCCCTCAACTTCTTGATGTCTTCTTCCGTGACGGTGGAAGGCATCCATCGGCCTTGAAGGCTAGATCCAGACATGACTGAAGGTTCAGGGCGCCTGACCTGAACTTCGGGCGTTTGAGCTTGAGGTGGGGGAAGGATTCGATTGAGCACGGGAGGGAAAAGTAAAAGCCTTGTCCCCTTTATAAAGAGGGTGAATATCAAGCGTCCTCTCCGTGCCCATTTGGACTTGCCTACAATCTAGGAGTCCTAGAAGCGGTTGGGTTACCCACGCTCGTATTGATGAGAATCCCGGAATAAGGGGACACGATCTCTGCTTTAAGAGGACATGCCAAGGAAACCGCCTCGCATAACACGCTGAGATGGACAGTAAAACGGTTCGAATAAAAGCTTGGCCATGGTGTGATGTCACACTACGGAATACGTCAGCAGATTATATTTGTGTAAATATTATTCTCTCTATGGCAATATGTGGAAACTTATTTTGCAGAGCCAGACACTATCTTTGTGTTCAAAATCTTCTATGAAGTACTTGGAGGAGGAACCCGCCTTGCAATGCCGAAGACAATATGCACGCCGGACTCATCGTCATTGAAGCCTGGTTCAGGGGCTACTGAGGGAGTCCTGGATTAGGGGGTGTCCGGATGGCCGGACTATACCTTCAGCCAGACTCCTGGACTATGAAGATACAAGATTGAAGACTCCGTCCCGTGTCCGGAAGGGACTTTCCTTGGCATGGAAGGCAAGCTTGGCGATACGGATATGAAGATCTCCTACCATTGTAACCGACTCTATGTAACCCTAACCCTACCCGGTGTCTATATAAACCGGAGGGTTTTAGTCCGTAGGACAACATACACATCAACAATCATACCATAGGCTAGCTTCTAGGGTTTAGCCTCCTCGATCTCGTGGTAGATCTACTCTCGTACTACCCATATCATCAATATTAATCAAGCAGGACGTAGGGTTTTACCTCCATCGAGAGGGCCCGAACCTGGGTAAAACTTCGTGTCCCTTGTCTCCTGTTACCATCCGGCCTAGACGCACAGTTCGGGACCCCCTACCCAAGATCCGCCGGTTTTGACACCGACAGCCGTCCTGTCGCACCGAGGGGTGCAGCGAGGATGCTTGCTGCTCGTTCCCCGCCGGGCCGGTGGCGGCAGGCGACGGAGAAAGATGGGGTGGCCCACCGACGGGGGTCGTCTGAGCAACGCGGGTGGCGAGGGCAGCCCGGCGCTCGGCACAGGCGCGATGTGCGTCCACCATGGAGACGATGAAGCGACGGAAGAGAAGCTTCGGCGCACCCCTACCTGGCGCGCCAAATGTCGGATCATGGGTTCCGGCAAAACCCTTAAGGTTCGAACACTAGGGTGCGCGCGAAGATCCCCCCTATTGATCCACGTCCTACCTAGCCTAGATCTCATGAACTAACTCGACGAACTCACAACACAAAGGACACAAGATTTATACTGGTTCGGGCCACCATTGTGGTGTAATACCCTACTCCAGTGTGGTGGTGGTGGATTGCCTCTTGGGCTGAGGATGAACAGTACAAGGGGAAGAACAGCCTCCTGAGGTTGAGGTGTTCTTGTGCTTGGTGCACTTGTGTGGCTGAGGATGAACTTGATCCTTCCTCTCCCCCGCCTATGGTGGTGGCTAGTCCTATTTATAGAGGCCCTGGTCCTCTCCCCAAATATTGAGCAGGAAGGGAGCCAACAACGACCAATTTAAAAGGGGACATCTAGTACAAGCTATCCTGACAAAAAGTGATCTTCGCCTGCCAAAGGTTCTGGTGGTGACGCCGTCCTGGGCTCCATGGTGACCTCCGTCTTGCCGTCCTTCTGGTCTTGGTCTCGTTGCACCAGTATGGAAACCTTTGCCTGATGCCTCGGTACTCCGTGCCTGCGCTTGCCCCCTTAGCACCAAAGAGGAAACAAGGACGTTGCGCGCGCTGGCGCCCGCCTGGCGCCCACCCGGTCTCGATCGTCATGGCTTACGTCTTGAGAACCTCACGAGGTTTGCCCGACCTTGAACTCTCCGCCCCTCACGAGGCGGCCTGATGAGGCTGCTCCTGAGGAGGTCTTGTGTCGTCTGCCTCGCGAGGCTTGGCCCCTCGCGAGGGTCTTGATTCCTTGTTGATGAAGATGGGTCGTACAGGCCTGCCAGCAAAGCCACGCCGTGGGCCGCAGGCAGGCAAGTCTGGGGACCCCCGTTCCCATAACACCGACAGTTACTTGTTCTCCCGTAGCTATGCAACATCCTTGGGTGAAAGGAGCTTTAGCCTTCACGGGCAAGAACCATAAGGAAATAATGGACCTCAAGCAGCAAGTCAATAAGCTTGAGGAAGAGAATCGTATCCTGAGGGGCATCATCGCCAAGAATATCACATCACCATCCCCGAAGAAAGAGACATAAACACATGGGTATGGGCACTCCCCTTGGCAACTGCCAAGCTTGGGGGAGTGCCCCGGTATCATATCATCATCACACTTTTATCTTTATCATGTTTCTTAGTTCGATCCTTTTGATAATATCTTAATGTAGTAGAATAAAGTTTTAGTATGATCTAGTTTTGAGTTTTGCTTTATGATCCTTCTATGTAATCGAGTCCGTGAGCTATATATAATAAAGATTAGTGTTGAGTCAAGGGCTTGATTATCTTGCTATGAACTTGAGGGAATAAAGATAAAAATAAAAGAGAAAGAATAAAAAGAAATAAAGAGATCATATGGATCTTATGGAGAGTAATGACTTCACATATAAAGAGTCTGATGAATAAAGATTGTTGAGAGTTGACAAGCATAGTTTTGGTCATCGTTGCAATTAATAGGAAGTAATAAATAAAGAGAGGTTTTCACATATAAATGTACTATCTTGGACATTTTTTATGATTGTGAGCACTCATTAAAATAAGACATGCTAAAAAGTTGATGTTGGACAAGGAAGACAACGTAATGGGTTATGTTTTCTTACATGTGAAATAAATTATATTGTCATGGATCATCCAACATGTTGAGCTTGCCTTTCCCTCTCATGCTAGCCAAATTCTTTGCACCAAGTAGAGATACTACTTGTGCTTCCAAATATCCTTAAACCCATTTTTGCCATGAGAGTCCACCATATCTACCTATGGATTGAGTAAGATCCCTCAAGGAAGTTCCCATTGTTGCAAGCAATAAAAATTGTTCTCTAAATATGTATGATTTATTAGTGTGGAGAAAATAACCTTTATACGATCTTGTGATGTGGAAGAAATAAAAAAGCGACAGACTACATAATAAAGGTCCATAACACAAGTGGCAATATAAAGTGACGTTCTTTCACATTAAGATTTTGTGCATCCAACCATAAAAGCACATGACAACCTCTACTTCCCTCTGCAAAGGGCCTATCTTTTATTCTTGCCTTATACTTCATACAAGAGTCATGGTGATCTTCACCTTTCCTTTTACATTTTATCCTTTGGCAAGCACAATGTGTTGGAAAGATCCTAAAATATATAGCTAATTGGATGTGAGTTTTCATGAACTATTATTGTTGACATTACCCTTGAGGTAAAAGGTTGGGAGGCAAAACTATAAGCCCCTATCTTTCTCTGTGTCCGACTAAAACTTCATACCCATAAATATTGCGTGAGTGTTAGCAATTGTGAAATACTAAATGATAGTTGAGTATGTGGACTTGCTGAAAAGCTCTTATATTGACTCTTTCTGATGTTATGATAAATTGCAATTGCTTCAATGTCTGAGATTATAGTTTGTTAGTTTTCAATGAAGTATCTGATTCATACTTGAAATTGTGAATGAATTGTTACTTTAGCATAATAAATCATATGACAATATATATATATATATATATATATATGTTGCTGTTATAAGAACGATCATGATGCCCTGATGTCCATATTTTATTTTATCGACACCTCTATCTCCAATCATGTGGACATATTTTTCGATTTCGGCTTCCGCTTGAGGACAAGCGAGGTCTAAGCTTGGGGGAGTTGATACGTCCATTTTGCATCATGCTTTTATATCGATATTTATTGCATTATGGGCTGTTATTACACATTATGTCACAATACTTATGCCTATTCTCTCTTATTTTACAAGGTTTACATGAAGAGGGAGAATGCCGACAGCTGGAATTCTGGGCTGGAAAAGGAGCAAATATTAGAGACCTATTCTGCACAACTCCAAAAGTCCTGAAACTTCACGGGAGCATGTTTCGGAATATATAAAAAATATTGGGTGAAGGAAGTACCAGAGGGGGGCCACCCACCATCCACGAGGGTGGGGGCGCGCCCTACCCCCTGGGCGCGCCCCCTGCCTCGTGGGCCCCCTGGCAGCCCTCTGGTGCCCATATTCTGCTATATGAGGTCTTTCGTCCAGGAAAAAAATCATAAGCAAGCTCACGGGACGAAACTCCGCCGCCACGAGGCGGAACCTTGGCGGAACCAATCTAGGGCTCCGGCAGAGCTGTTCTGCCGAGGAAACTTCCCTCCGGGAGGGGGAAATCATCACCATCGTCATTACCATCGACCCTCTCATCGGGAGGGGGTCAATCTCCATCAACATCTTCACCAGTACCATCTCATCTCAAACCCTAGTTCATCTCTTGTATCCAATCTTCTCAAAACCTCAAATTGGTACCTGTGGGTTACTAGTAGTGTTGATTACTCCTTGTAGTTGATGCTAGATGGTTTATTTGGTAGAAAATCATATGTTCAGATCCTTTATGCATATTAATACCCCTCTGATTATGAACATGAATATGATTTGTGAGTAGTTACGTTTGTTCCTGAGGACATGGGAGAAGTCTTGCTATAAGTAGTCATGTGAATTTGGTATTCGTTCGATATTTTGATGAGATGTATGTTGTCTTTCCTGTAGTGGTGTCATGTGAACATCGACTACATGACACTTCACCATTTTTTGGGCCTAGGGGAAGGCATTGGGAAGTAATAAGTAGATGATGGGTTGCTAGAGTGACAAAAGCTTAAACCCTAGTTTATGAGTTGCTTCATAAGGGGCTAATTTGGATCCATATGTTTCATGCTATGGTTAGGTTTACCTTAATACTTATTTTGTAGTTGTGGATGCTTGCAAGAGAGGTTAATCATAAATGGGATGCTTGTCCAAGGAAGGGCAGTACCCAAGCACCGGTCCACCCACATATCAAATTATCAAAGTACCGAACACGAATCATATGAGCATGATGAAAACTAGCTTGACGATAATTCCCATGTGTCCTCGGGAGCGTTTTCCTTTATATAAGAGTTTGTCCTAGCTTGTCCTTTGCTACAAAAAGGATTGGGCCATCTTGTTGCACCTTATTTACTTTTATTACTTGTTACCCGTTACAAATTACCTTATCACAAAACTATCTGTTACCGATAATTTCAGTGCTTGTAGAGAATACCTCACTGAAAATTGCTTATCATTTCCTTGTGCTCCTCATTGGGTTCGACACTCTTACTTATCGAAAGGATTACTATAGATCCCCTATACTTGTGGGTCATCAGTGTTGGTGCGGGAGGAGCAGAGGAAATAGGTTCATTTACCTCAGGCACAACTGATGCAGTTGGCCTGGTTGGTTCAGTTTCTTCAGGCTCAGCGGTTGATGTCTCAGCTGTCCTGGATTGTTCCTGAGGCCCAACGCTAGTGGTTTCCCTGGCAGTGTCATCAGCGGCTGGAATAGAGTCATCAGCCCTGGTACTAGCAGTTTCATGTGCAGCCTAATTTTCATCAGCGGTGCTGGCATGACCTTCAATTTGCCGAGCAGATGCTTCAGCTTCAGGAGATTCACGTTGCGTTGGAGCAGCAACATTTGAGGTGAATCCTTTAGCCAGTTTCACAAACCTAACTTTGGCTCCAAGCCAATCTATGTGGTAGACATCGAATTCATCACTGAGTCCTTTGATCTCAGTTTGGATAGCCACAAGTTCATCGGTTGTCATGTTGACAACATTTTTCTTCAGATAATGCTCCTTCTTGTACTGAGCTTTCTTCAGCTTCCTTGCCTTCTCAAATTTCCATTTTTCTTCACTGATGAAGGCAGTCGGCATGTGACTTTGTCCAGGAGTGAGCTTGAAGTCTGGCATAAGTGTGTTTGGATCCTTGTGCCATAGATCAATGAAGTCGAGGATCAACTTAGGATCCAGCATCAATGGCACATTTGTGCCTTTGGCTCTAGCGGCCCTATGCTGTCTGTCTCTGATGATTTCAGTGAATTCATCATCATCAGCTTCGTCATCAGTGGACGACACATGGAAGGCGACCTGCTTCTTATGATGACTTGGTCGAGTGCCTCGCCCGGCAGTAGCCTTTGTCTTCAGAAGAGTGGGGCCAGTTGAGGATTGTGGCAATGTTGAAAAACTTGCAGAGGCTCCTGAGGCAATTGATTTGCCTGTGGTCCTTTGACATGAGGCAAGATGCGCAGGTGCTGAGGACTTTGAAACTTGAGGAACTGGGGCAGCTTGAGGAATTGGCCGTGAGGGCATTGCTAAGGTGCTTGGCCGTGTGGACATTGAAGAAGAGGCACTGGGCTTGTGTGTGGGCTTCTTTGGCATAGACTTCTTGGGCTTGCTAGCAGAGGCCTCAGCAGTGGCAGCAGCAGCAGAGTCTTCATTGAATTTCCTCGCTGCTTCTTTAGCCATTTTGGCTAGCTTTGCTTGCCGTCTTGCCCATTCGTCAGGATAGTCCTCACCGTGCTTGAGGCTGGTGGGATCAGCTTCTTGGCCAGGTGCCAGTGGAGGTCTTGGGCAAGGAGGGTGAAGAGCGAATTTCTTCATGTACTTTGGAGTAACATACCTGTACTCCCTCCATTCCCATGCCCATCTCCTCTCTATCCTTTGTATGCACACCTTGCGCTAATTCTTGTTCTCCTTGCCATGTTTGGCCTCATCAGGAGTACAATAGTCTTCATAAATGTCCTCGGGTATCTCAAATGTTGTGTTGACTTCTAGTCTCCTGCCTCCCTTCTGAGATTTCTTCCCGTCAGCCATTTTCTTCAGCTGAGGATTTTGAACTATTGAGTTCTCTGAAGAGGTATGTAGTTTTTCTTCGAGGAATGCTACAAATGAGTTAAGTTGATGAGAACCTAGTGATTCAGCAGCGGACATGAGTACCTGCGAATAGAGTATAGGTGCAAAGAATTTGGAGAGGTCATATGCGTTCTCATAAGTTTTTGCAAAAAGAACAAGTTTGAGGAATTTGACCAGAGGTGTATTGAGGAATTTCACTAAGTGTTCTTTGTCTTAGGTTCCAGAGTTATATAGATTGAAAATCCACACAATTGAGGAATCTTGAAGAAAAACGTTGCTTAGGGAAATAAATCAAGAACAGATGTTTATGTGAGGTGTTTAGTGTGTGAAGATTGAAGAATATACACCTTTTGAGGATTTTGTAGGAAACATAAGAATCAACAAGGGTAGTAAAAGTGACTTTTAATTACCCTTGACGAAGAACACGACGAACTAAGCAACATTTGAAGCTCATCGGTTCAGATCTTCCACGCCCTAACTTGGCAGAGGAAGACAACTACGGCGGCGATGGAGTGAAGAAATCCGTGGCTGACGCGAGTACGACGGCGACGAGGTCGAGGTAGCGAAGCTCTTCCTCACCAGCGACGATGGAAGTAGCGGCAACACTAGGTTTTGAGAGCTCGAGCGAGGGAGTGAGTTCAAGCAGAGTAAAAATAGACTGAGGAAGGGAATGGGTATTTATAGCCACGGTGAAAAACTGCTCGCCCGAGGAAAATGGACGAACGTTCCCCTGACCTTTCTCATCCTTGTGACATGTGTCACCCACGTACAGAGAGGTGGAGATCATGTGTGATCGTGGGTGAATAGATAAGTATTATCGAGGGTTGTGGAACGGTTTAGGCGGCAACAGCCGAAAATTTAGATAAGAAAATTGTTAATGTTTCGTCCGCAAATTCTTCAGCTGACAAGGACACAGTGAAGATTTTGAACGGGTTTCAAATAGAACGCACATGAAGAATTTGTGAACAGACTTGGTTGAGTATAGCATAGAGGGGGAAGGGTCCGATCACGTTCACTTAGCCAAAAAAACAATTTAAAGGAATTGTAATAAGTGAATGTTGTAGAGGACATAAACTCGTATATATATATATATATATATAGTCAATGAAGAAAAATGACGGAGAGAGTGAAGACATTGCAGAGTTGAAGAAATCGAACAACTGAGGAAATTCAAGATGAAGAAATACTCAAATTGAAGATTTTCAACTTTTGTTGGTGGCTTAACCCACCGTATAAGAATGCTGATTTCATACGCCGCGTACAATTGTCGTAGGGCTCTGAGAATCAAATTCTTCATTAATTTGTTCACACTTAGAGGGTTAGTCTTCATTGATTGAAGAAAAAAAAGAAAGTATGCATTCACGAGAATAATTTTCATTTTTAACCAGAGAGTGATAAAATACCGATTCCAGCTGCAGTAGATCAATATACAAATTATTTAGGATTTACTCATTTCTCAGGATTTTTGGAGTTACAGAAGTATTCGAAACCTACAGATTACTACAGACTGTTCTGTTTTTGACAGATTCTGTTTTTTCATGTGTTGTTTGCTTATTTTGATGAATCTATGGCTAGTATCGGGGGGGTATGAACCATAGAGAAGTTGGAATACAGTAGTTTTAACACCAATATAAATAAAGAATGAGTTTATTACAGTGCATTAAAGTGGTGGTTTGTTTTCTTATACTAACAGAGCTCATGAAATTTTCTGTTGAGTTTTGTGTTGTGAAGTTTTCAAGTTTTTGGGTAAAGATTTGATGGATTTCAGAACAAGGAGTGGCAAGAGCCTAATCTTGGGGATGCCCAAGGCACCCCAAGGTAAAATTCAAGGACAACCAAAATCCTAAGCTTGGGGATTCTCCGGAAGGCATCCCCTCTTTCGTCTTCATCTATCGGTAACTTTACCTGAGGCTTTATTTTTATTCACCACATGATATGTGTTTTGCTTGGAGCGTCTTACATGATTTGAGTCTTTTAATTTTAGTTTACCACAATCATCCTTGCTGGACATACATTTTTGGAGAGACACACATGATTCGGCATTTATTAGAATACTCTATGTGCTTCACTTATACCTTTTGAGCTAGATAATTTTGCTCTAGTGCTTCACTTATATCTTTTTTAGAGCACGGTGGTGGTTTTATTTTATAGAAATTATTGATCTCTCATGCTTCACTTATATTATTTTGAGAGTATTTTATAACAGCATGGCAATTTGCATTGGTTATGAAATTAGTCCTAATATGATAGACATCCGGGATGGGTATAATAAAAACTTTCATATAGAGTGCATTAAATGTCATGAGAAGTTTGATTATTGATAGTTGTTTTGAGATATAAAGGTGGTAATATTAGAGTTGTGCTAGTTGAGTAATTATGGAATTGAGAAATACTTGTGTTGAAGTTGGCAAGCCCCGTAGCATGCACATATGGTAAAATTTGTGTGACAAATTTGAAGCATGGGGTGTTCTTTGATTGCTTTCCTTATGAGTGGCGGTCGGGGACGAGCGATGGTCTTTTCCTACCAATCTATCCCCCTAGGATCATGCGTGTAGTGCTTGGTTTTGATGACTTGTAGATTTTTGCAATAAGTATATGAGTTCCTTATGACTAATGTTGAGTCCATGGATTATACGCACTCTCACCCTTCCATCATTGCTAGCCGCTTCGGTACCGTGCATTGCCCTTTATCACCTCGAGAGTTGGTGCAAACTTCGCCAGTGCATCCAAACCCCGTGAGATGATACGCTCTATCACACATAAGCCTCCTTATATCTTCCTCAAAACAGCCACCATACCTACCTATTATGGCATTTCCATAGCCATTCCAATATATATTGCCATGCAACTTTCCACCGTTCCATTCATTATGACACGCGCCATCATTGTCATATTGCATTGCATGATCATGTAGTTGACATCGTATTTGTGGCAAAGCCACCTTCATAATTCTTTCATACATGTCACTCTTGATTCATTGCATATCCCGGTACACCGCCGGAGGCATTCACATAGAGTCATATTTTGTTCTAAGTATCGAGTTGTAATTATTGAGTTGTAAAGTAAATAAAAGTGTGATGATTTTCATTATTAGAGCACTGTCCCATGTGAGGAAAGTTCTTCGAAAAAAAGGGAAAGTCCATAAAAAAGAGAGGCCCAAAATGAGAGAAAAAGAGAGAAGGGGCAATGTTACTATCCTTTTTCCACACATGTGCTTCAAAGTAGCACCATGATCTTCATGATAGAGAGTCTCTTATGTTGTCACTTTCATATATTAGTGGGAATTTTTCATTATAGAACTTGGCTTGTATATTCCAACAATGGACTTCCTCAAATGCCCTAGGTCTTCGTGAGCAAGCAAGTTGGATGCACACCCACTTACTTTCTTCTGTTGAGCTTTCATATATTTATAGCTCCAGTGCATCCGTTGCATGGCAATCCCTACTCCTTGCATTGACATCAATTGATGGGCATCTCCATAGCCCATTGATTAGCCGCATCAATGTGAGACTTTCTCCCTTTTTGTCTTCTTACACAACCTACATCATCATATTCTATTCCACCCATAGTGCTATATCTATGGCTCGCGCTCATATATTGCGTGGAAGTTGAAAGAGTTTGCAAAGACTAAAGTATGAAACAATTGCTTGGCTTGTCATCGAGGTTGTGCATCATGGGAGCATTTTGTGTGACAAAAATGAAGCATGGACAAACCATATGATTTTGTAGGGATAAGATTTCTTTGGCTATATTATTTTGATAAGACATGATTGCTTGAAGTATTATTATTTTTATGTCAGTATTAAACTTCTGTCTAGAATCTTTCGGATCTAAACATTCATGCCTCAATAAAGAGAAATACATTGAAAATTATGTTAGGTAGCATTCCACATCAAAAATTCTATTTTTATCATTTACCTACTCGAGGACGAGAAGGAATTAAGCTTGGGGATGCTTGATACGTCTCCAACGTATCTATAATTTTTGATTGTTCCATGCTATTATATTATCTGTTTTGGATGTTTATGGGCTTTATTGTGCACTTTTATATTATTTTTTGGGACTAACCTATTGACCGAAGGCCCAGTGCAAATTGTTGTTTTTTTGCCTATTTCAGTGTTTCACAGAAAAGGAATATCAAATGGAATCCAAACGGAATGAAACCTTCACGAGGATCTTTTTTGGAACAAACGCAATCCAGGAGACTTCGAGTGGACGTCAAGGAAGCAGTGAGGCGACCACGAGGTAGGGCAGCGCACCCAGGGGGGCCAGGCACGCCCCCACCCTCGTGGGCCCCTCGCAGCTCCACCGACCTACTTCTTTCGCCTATATATACTCTCATACCCTGAAAACATCTAGGGGAGCCACGAAACCACTTTTCCACCGCCGCAACCTTCTGTACCCGTGAGATCCCATCTGGGGACCTTTTCCGATGATCTGCTGGAGGGGGATTCGATCACGGAGGGCTTCTACATCAACACCATCGCCTCTCCGATGATGTGTGAGTAGTATACCACAGACCTTCGGGTCCATAGTTATTAGCTAGATGGCTTCTTCTCTCTCTTTGGATCTCAATACAAAGTTCTCCTCGATCTTCTTGGAGATCTATTTGATGTAATTCTTTTTGCGGTGTGTTTGTCGAGATCCGATGAATTGTGGGTTTATGATTAAGATTATCTATGAACAATATTTGATTCTTCTCTGAATTCTTATATGCATGATTTGATATCTTCTCAAGTCTCTTCGAATTATCAGTTTGGTTTGTCCTACTAGATTGATCTTTCTTGCAATGGGAGAAGTGCTTAGCTTTGGGTTCAATTTTGCGGTGCTCGATCCCAGTGACAGAAAGGGGACCGACACGTATTGTATTGTTGCCATCGAGGATAAAAAGATGGGGTTTATATCACATTGCTTGAGTTTATCCCTCTATATCATGTCATCTTGCCTAATGCGTTACTCTGTTCTTATGAACTTAATACTCTAGATGCATGCTGGATAGCGGTCGATGTGTGGAGTAATAGTAGTAGATGTAGAATCGTTTCGGTCTACTTGATACGGACGTGATGCCTATGTTCATGATCATGCCTAGATATTATCGTAACTATGCGCTTTTCTATCAATTGCTCTGTAGTAATTTGTCCACCCACCGTAATATATGCTATCTTGAGAGAAGCGACTAGTGAAACCTATGGCCCCGGGGTCTACTTTATATCATATTATTTTCCCGTCAACTAGCTATTTCTGTCACCGTTTATTTTGCAATCTTTACTTTTCAATCTATACAACAAAAATACCAAAAATATTTATCTTATTATCTCTATCAGATCTCACTTTTGTAAGTGATCGTGAAGGGATCGACAACCCCTTTATCACGTTGGTTGCGAGGTTCTTGTTTGTTTGTGCAGGTACTAGGTGACTTGCATGTAGTCTCCTACTGGATTGATACCTTGGTTCTCAAAAACCGAGGGAAATACTTATGCTACTTTTCTGCATCACCCTTTCCTCTTCAAGGGAAAACCAATGCATGCTCAAGAGGTAGCAATGTCGCCCTTCAACACATGATCACGAAGGAAATGATGATGAATCTGAATGTGCTTTGTCTTCGAGTGCTGAACTGGGTTATAAGCAATCTTGATGGCACTCTCATTGTCACAATAGAGTGGAATATTATTTACATTGATGTCGTAGTCCTTGAGAGTTTGCTTCATCCATAGCAATTGATCACAGCACGAACCGGTAGCAATTTACTCAGCTTCATCAGTAGAGAGTGGTACACAGTTCTGTTTCTTCGAGGACCAACATACCAAAGATCGTCCGAGGAAATGGCATATGCTTGATGTTGACTCGCGGTCCACACGATCACCAGCATAGTAAGAATCTGAATATCCAATGAGAGCAAAATCCGAGCCCTTGGGATACCATAATCCATGTGTTGGAGTGTGAGCTAGATATCAAAGAATATGCTTCACAGCCTTATGGTGTGATTCCTTCGGTGTAGCTTGAAAGCGGGCACACATGCAAACACTAAGCATGATATTTGGCCTAGATGCACATAAATACAATAAAGAGCCAATCATGGAGCGGTATACCTTTTGATTGAAGTCAATACCGTTTTCATCAGTGCATAGATGACCATTTGTGGGCATAGGTATTTTGACGCCTTTGCAATCTTGCATGCCGAATTTCCTCAATACATCCTTGAGGTATTTCTCCCGAGATATGAAGATGTCGTTTCTTTGTTGATGAATTTGAAGACCTAAGAAGAATTTCAATTCTCCCATCATAGACATTTGATATTCTTCACTCATCATATAGGCAAATTCATCACTGTGACGTTGGTCAGTACAGCCAAAGATGATATCATCAAGATATATTTGGCATACGATTAATTCATCATCATAGGTTTTGGGGAAGAGAGTTGGGTCAAGTGAACCAGGTTTGAAGCCTTTCTTCATGAGGAATTCCTTCAAAGTATCATACCACGCCCGAGGGGCCTGCTTGAGGCCATAGAGAGCCTTATTGAGTTTGAAGACTTTGTCGGGATGCTTGGGATCTTCAAAACCTGGGGGTTGAGCAACATATACTTCTTCCTCAAGCTTACCATTGAGGAATGTACTTTTCACATCCATTTGATATAAGATGATATTATGATGGTTAGCATAAGCAAGTAATATGCGAATAGCTTCAAGTCTAGCAACAGGTGCAAAAGTTTCATCGAAATCAATTCGTTCAACCTGTGTGTAGCCTTGAGCTACAAGTCGTGCCTTTTTCCTCACCACAAGGCCATTTTCATCTTGCTTGTTGTGGTATATCCATTTTGTGCCGATGATATTGTGCTTGCAAGGATCTGGTCGCTTGAAGTTCCTAGACATTGTTGAGCTCGAAGTGATGTAATTCTTCCTGCATAGCTTGAATCCACTCAGGCTCCAGAAATGCTTCATCTACCTTAGTAGGCTCTGTGATAGAGACGAAAGCAAAGTGCCCACAAAAGTTAGACAAATGTGAAGCTTTTGAGCGTGTGAGAGGACGTGCTGCGTTGATGTCACTGATGATTTTATCAATCTGCACTTCATTAGCAACGCGAGGATGAGCTGGTTGACGACGAGGAATTTGCTCAGCATTTTCTTCAGAGCCATTTTCTTTAGGTGCACCAGCATTATGTTCTTCACATTCTGGAATGACTTCTTCAACAGATTCTTCGGTAGGAATGACATCCTCAGTAGCCTTGAACTTAATGGATTCCTCGGGTGGTATTTCATCTAGCATAGGAGGTAGGTGCTCTCTTTGCGAGCCATTAGTTTCATCGAACCGCACATCTACAGTTTCAACAACCTTGTGATGATAGGTGTTGAAGACTCTGTAGGTGTGCAAGTCCTTTCCAAAACAAAGCATAAAACCTTCATGTGCTTTCGGTGCAAATTTAGAATTGTGATGAGGATCTCTAATCCAACATTTAGCACCAAAGACTTTGAAATAACTCACATTGGGTTTCTTGTCAGTGACGAGTTCATATGAGGTCTTTCTGAAGAATTTGTGAAGATATAGCCTGTTGATGATGTGGCACGCAGTATCAATTGTCTCATGCCAGAAGCGAGGAGGCGTCTTGTACTCATCAAGCATAGTGCGAGCCATCTCAACAAGAGTCCTGTTCTTGCGCTCCATGACACCATTCTGCTGAGGAGTATAAGGATCAGATAACTCGTGAGTAATACCAAGTTCATCACAATAGTCATCAAGACCAGTGTTCTTGAACTCAGTTTCATTGTAACTTCTGATGTGCTTGATCTTCACACCAAAGTTGGTTGAAGCCCTCGAGGAAAATTGTTTGAAGACTTCCGGCACTTCAGTTTTGTAAGTGATGATATGCACCCATGTATAACGAGAATAGTCATCAACAATGACAAAGCCATATAGAGATGCAGCATTGGTAAATGTGGCATAATGAGTAGGGCCAAAGAGGACCATATGAAGCAATTCAAATGGACGAGTGGTAGTCATGATGGTCTTTGAGGGATGCTTGGCCTTGGTCATCTTTCCAGCTTCACAAGCTCCACACAAATGGTCCTTGAGGAATTTGACACCCTCGATGCCGATGACATGCTTCTTCTTCGCGAGCATGTGCAAGTTCCTCATGCCAGCATGACCAAGTCGTCGATGCCATAGCCAGCCTTCTGAGGCTTTTGCAAATAGACATGTAGCAGGTTGTGGTCCTGTAGAGAAATCAACAAGATACAGATCTCCTCTCCTAAAGCCTTCGAAGACTTTGGAATTGTCTGTTGGGGAACGTTGCAGAAAACAAAAAATTTCCTACTCGTTTCACCAAGATCATCTAGGAGTTCATCTAGCAACGAGTCATCGGATGCATCTACATACCTTTGTAGATGGCGCACGGAAGCGTTCAAAAGAACGGTGATGATGTAGTCGTACTCGACGTGATCCAAATCACCGATGACCAGCGCCGAACGGACGACACCTCCGCGTTCAACACACGTACGGGACGGGAGACGTCTCCTCCTTCTTGATCCAGCAAGGGAGAAGGAGAGGTTGATGAAGATCCAGCAGCACGACGGCGTGGTGGTGGATGCAGGGCGTCACAGTAGCAGGGCTTCGCCTATACTACGAAAAGGAACGTAACGGGGAGAGAGGGAGGCGCCAGGGGCTGGGGTGAAATCCCTCCTCTCCCCCCCACTATATATAGGGGTGCCAAGGGGGGGCGCCGGCCCTAGTAGATGAGATCTACTAGGGGGGCGGCAGCCAAGGGGAGGTTTCCCTCCCCCCCAAGGCACCTAGGGGTGCCTTCCACCACATGGACTCTTCCATGGTGGAACCCTAGGCGCATGGGCCTATAGGGGGTGGCGCCCCAGCCCACTATGGGCTGGGTTCCCTCCTATTTCAGCCCATGTGGCCCCCCGGGACAGGTGGCCCCACCCGGTGGGCCCACGGGACCCCTCCGGTGGTCCCGGTACAATACCGATAACCCCAAAACTTGTCCCGATGCCCGAAACAGCACTTCCTATATATAATTCTTTACCTCTGGACCATTCCGGAACTCCTCGTGACGTCCGGGATCTCATACGGGACTCCGAACAACATTCGGGTTTCTGCATATACATATCTTCACAACCCTAGCGTCACCGAACCTTAAGTGTGCAGACCCTACGGGTTCGGGAGACAAGCAGACATGACCGAGACGACTCTCCGGTCAATAACCAACAGCGGGATCTAGATACCCATGTTGGCTCCCACATGCTCCACGATGATTTCATCGGATGAACCACGATGTTGAGGATTCAATCAACCCCGTATGCAATTCCCTTTGTCAATCGATATGTTACTTGCCCGAGATTCGATCGTCGGTATCCCAATACCTCGTTCAATCTCGTTACCGGCAAGTCACTTTACTCGTACCGTAATGCATGATCCCGTGACCAGACATTTGGTCACCTTGAGCTCATTATGATGATGCATTACCGAGTGGGCCCAGTGATACCTCTCCGTCATGCGGAGTGACAAATCCCAGTCTTGATCCATGTCAACCCAACAGACACTTTCGGAGATACCCGTAGTATACCTTTACAGCCACCCAGTTACGTTGTGACGTTTGGTATACCCAAAGCACTCCTATGGTATCCGGGAGTTACACGATCTCATGGTCTAAGGAAAAGATACTTTGACATTGGAAAACTCTAGCAAACGAACTATACGATCTTGTGCTATGTTTAGGATTGGGTCTTTTCCATCACATCATTCTCCTAATGATGTGATCTCGTTATCAATGACATCCAATGTCCATAGTCAGGAAACCATGACTATCTGTTGATCAACGAGCTAGTCAACTAGAGGCTTACTAGGGACATGTTGGTGTCTGTTATTCACACATGTATTACGATTTCCGGATAACACAATTATAGCATGAATAAAGACAATTATCATGAACAAGGAAATATAATAATAATGCTTTTATTATTGCCTCTAGGGCATATTTCCAACAGTCTCCCACTTGCACTAGAGTCAATAATCTAGTTACATTGTGATGAATCGAACACCCATGGAATTCTGGTGTTGATCATGTTTTGCTCTAGGGAGAGGTTTAGTCAACGGATCTGCTACATTCAGGTCCGTGTGCACTTTACAAATCTCTATGTCTCCATCTTGAACATTTTCACGAATGGAGTTGAAGCGACGCTTGATGTGCCTTGTCTTCTTGTGAAACCTGGGCTCCTTGGCAAGAGCGATGGCTCCAGTGTTGTCACAGAAGAGCTTGATCGGCCCCGACGCATTGGGTATGACTCCTAGGTCGGTGATGAACTCCTTCACCCATATTGCTTCATGTGCTGCCTCCGAGGCTGCCATGTACTCCGCTTCACATGTAGATCCCGCCATGACGCTTTGCTTGCAACTGCACCAGCTTACTGCCCCACCATTCAAAATATACACGTATCCGGTTTGTGACTTAGAGTCATCCAGATCTGTGTCGAAGCTAGCGTCGACGTAACCCTTTACGACGAGCTCTTCGTCACCTCCATAAACGAGAAACATTTCCTTAGTCCTTTTCAGGTACTTCAGGATATTCTTGACCGCTGTCCAGTGTTCCTTGCCAGGATTACTTTGGTACCTTCCTACCAAACTTACGGCAAGGTTTACATCAGGTCTGGTACACAGCATGGCATACATAATAGAACCTATGGCTGAGGCATAGGGGATGACACTCATCTCTTCTATTTCTTCTGCCGTGGTCGGACATTGAGCTGAGCTCAATTTCACACCTTGTAACACAGGTAAGAACCCCTTCTTAGAATGATCCATATTGAACTTCTTCAATATCTTATCAAGGTACGTGCTTTGTGAAAGACCTATGAGGCGTCTCGATCTATCCCTATAGATTTTGATGCCTAATATATAAGCAGCTTCTCCAAGGTCCTTCATTGAAAAACTCTTATTCAAGTAGGCCTTGATGCTGTCCAAGAGTTCTATATCATTTCCCATCAAAAGTATGTCATCTACATATAATATGAGAAATGCTACAGAGCTCCCACTCACTTTCTTGTAAACGCAGGCTTCTCCATAAGTCTGTGTAAACCCAAACGCTTTGATCATCTCATCAAAGCGAATGTTCCAACTCCGAGATGCTTGCACCAGCCCATAAATCGAGCGTTGGAGCTTGCATACCTTGTCAGCATTCTTAGGATCGACAAAACCTTCTGGCTGCATCATATACAATTCTTCCTTAAGGAAACCATTAAGGAATGCCGTTTTGACGTCCATTTGCCATATTTCATAATCATAGAATGCGGCAATCGCTAACATGATTCGGACGGACTTCAGCTTCGCTACCGGTGAGAAAGTCTCATCGTAGTCAACCCCTTGAACTTGTTGATAACCCTTAGAGACAAGCCGAGCTTTATAGATGGTCACATTACCATCCGCGTCTGTCTTCTTCTTAAAGATCCATTTATTTTCTATGGCTCGCCGTTCAACGGGCAAGTCAGTCAAAGTCCATACTTCGTTTTCATACATGGATCCTATCTCGGATTTCATGGCTTCTAGCCATTTGTCGGAATCCGGGCCCGCCATCGCTTCTTCATAGTTCGAAGGTTCACCATTGTCTAACAACATGATTTCCAAGACAGGGTTGCCGTACCACTCTGGCGCGGAACGTGTCCTTGTGGACCTTCGAATTTCAGTAGGAGCTTGATCAGAAGTATCTTGATCATTATCATTAACTTCCTCTCTAGTCGGTGCAGGCACCTCAGGAACATTTTCTTGAGTTGCGCCATTTACCGGTTCAAGAGGTAATACTTCATCAAGCTCTACTTTCCTCCCACTTACTTCTTTCGAGAGAAACTCTTTCTCTAGAAAGGACCCATTCTTGGCAACAAAGATCTTGCCTTTGGATCTGAGGTAGAAGGTGTACCCAACAGTTTCTTTTGGGTATCCTATGAAGACGCATTTTTCCGATTTGGGTTCGAGCTTTTCAGGTTGAAGTTTCTTGACATAAGCATCGCATCCCCAAACTTTTAGAAACGACAACTTAGGTTTCTTACCAAACCATAATTCAAACGGTGTCATCTCAACGGATTTCGACGGAGCCCTATTTAAAGTGAATGCGGCAGTCTCTAAAGCATAGCCCCAAAAAGATAGCGGTAAATCAGTAAGAGACATCATAGACCGCACCATATCCAATAGAGTGCGATTACGACGTTCGGACACACCGTTACGCTGAGGTGTTCCCGGCGGCGTGAGTTGTGAAACTATTCCACATTTTCTTAAGTGTGTGCCAAACTCGTGACTCAAGTATTCTCCTCCACGATCTGATCGTAGAAACTTGATTTTCCTGTCACGTTGATTTTCAACCTCACTCTGAAATTCCTTGAACTTTTCAAAGGTTTCAGACTTGTGTTTCATTAAGTAGATATACCCATATCTACTTAAATCATCAGTGAGCGTGAGAACATAACGATAGCCACCGCGAGCCTCAACACTCATTGGACCGCACACATCAGTATGTATGATTTCCAATAAGTCGGTTGCTCGCTCCATTGTTCCTGAGAACGGAGTCTTGGTCATCTTACCCATGAGGCATGGTTCGCATGTGTCAAATGATTCATAATCAAGAGACTCTAAAAGTCCATCTGCATGGAGCTTCTTCATGCGTTTGACACCTATGTGACCAAGGCGGCAGTGCCACAAGTATGTGGTACTATCATAATCAACTTTACTCCTTTTGGTACTCACACTATGAATATGTGTAGCAATACGCTCGAGATTCATTAAGAATAAACCATTCACCATAGGAGCATGACCATAAAACATATCTCTCATATAAATGGAACAACCATTATTCTCAGATTTAAATGAGTAGCCATCTCGAATTAAACGAGATCCCGATACAATGTTCATGCTCAAAGCTGGCACTAAATAACAGTTATTGAGGTTTAAAACTAATCCCGTAGGTAAATGTAGAGGCAGCGTGCCGACGGCGATCACATCAACCTTGGAACCATTCCCGACGCGCATCGTCACCTCGTCCTTCGCCAGTCTCCGTTTATTCCGCAGCTCCTGCTGTGAGTTACAAATATGAGCAACGGCACCGGTATCAAATACCCAGGAGTCACTACGAGTACTGGTAAGGTACACATCAATTACATGTATATCAAATATACCTTTGGTGTTGCCGGCCTTCTTGTCCGCTAAGTATTTAGGGCAGTTCCGCTTCCAGTGACCCTTCCCTTTGCAATAAAAGCACTCAGTCTCGGGCTTGGGTCCATTCTTTGGCTTCTTTCCGGCAGCTTGCTTGCCGGGCGCGGCAACCTCCTTGCCGTCCTTCTTGAAGTTCTTTTTACCCTTGCCTTTCTTGAACTTAGTGGTTTTATTGACCATCAACACTTGATGTTCCTTCTTGACTTCTACCTCCGCTGATTTCAGCATTGAGAATAACTCAGGAATGGTCTTTTGCATCCCCTGCATGTTGAAGTTCATCACAAAGCTCTTGTAGCTTGGTGGAAGCGACTGGAGGATTCTGTCAATGACCGCATCATCCGGGAGATTAACTCCCAGCTGAGACAAGCGGTTATGTAACCCAGACATAGTGAGTATGTGCTCACTGACAGAACTATTTTCCTCCATCTTACAGCTGAAGAACTTATCGGAGACTTCATATCTCTCGATCCGGGAATGAGCTTGAAAAACCATTTTCAGCTCTTCGAACATCTCGTATGCTCCATGTCTCTCAAAACGTTTTTGGAGCCCCGGCTCTAAGCTGTAAAGCATGCCGCACTGAACGAGGGAGTAGTCATCAGCACGTGTCTGCCAAGCGTTCATAACGTCTTGGTTCTGTGGGACGGGTGGATCACCTAGCGGTGCTTGTAGGACATAATCTTTCTTGGCAGCTATGAGGATGATCCTCAGGTTCCGGACCCAGTCCGTATAGTTGCTGCCATCGTCTTTCAGCTTGGTTTTCTCTAGGAACGCGTTGAAGTTGAGGACTACGTTGGCCATTTGATCTACAAGACATATTGCAAAGATTTTAGACTAAGTTCATGATAATTAAGTTCATCTAATAAAATTATTAATGAACTCCCACTTAGATTAGACATCCCTCTAGTCATCTAAGTATTACATGATCCGAGTCAACTAGGCCGTGTCCGATCATCACGTGAGACGGACTAGCCAACGTCGGTGAACATCTTCATGTTGATCGTATCTTCTATACGACTCATGCTCGACCTTTCGGTCTTCTGTGTTCCGAGGCCATGTCTATACACATGCTAGGCTCGTCAAGTTACCCTAAGTGTTTTGCATGTGTAAAACTGTCTTACACCCGTTGTATGTGAACGTAAGGATCCATCACACCCGATCATCACGACGTGCTTAGAAACGACGAACTTTAGTAACGGTGCACAGTTAGGGGAGAACACCTTGATATTGTTATGAGGGATCATCTTATTTACTACCGTCGTTCTAAGTAAACAAGATGCAAAAACATGATAAACATCACATGCAATCAAATAATAAACGTGACATGATATGGCCAATATCACATAGCTCCTTTGATCTCCATCTTGGGGCTCCATGATCATCTTGTCACCGGCTTGACACCATGATCTCCATCATCATGATCTCCATCATCGTGTCTCCATGAAGTTGCTCGCCAACTATTACTTCTACTACTATGGCTAACGCGTTTAGCAATAAAGTAAAGTAATTTACACGGCGATTCTCGATGACACGCAGGTCATATAAAAGAATAAAGACAACTCCTATGGCTCCCGCCGCTTGTCATACTCATCGACATGCAAGTCGTGATTCCTATTACAATAGCATGAACATCTCATACATCACATATAGATCATTCATCATTCATCACAACTTTGGCCATATCATATCACAACCCACTTGCTGCAAAAACAAGTTAGACGTCCTCTAATTGTTGTTGCATGTTTTACGTGGCTGAATTAGGGTTCTAGCAAGAACGCCTTCTTACCTACGTTAAAGCCACAACGTGATTTGTCAACTTCTATTTACCCTTCATAAGGACCCTGTTCATCGAATCCGCTCCAACTAAAGTAGGAGAGACAGACACCCGCCAGCCACCTTATGCAACTAGTGCATGTTAGTCGGTGGAACCGGTCTCACGTAAGCGTACGTGTAAGGTTGGTCCGGGCCGCTTCATCCCACAATACCGCTGAAGCAAGAAAAGACTAGTAACGGCAAGAAAATTGACAAATCCACGCCCACAACTAATTGTGTTCTACTCGCGCAAGAAGAACTACGCATAGACCTAGCTCTGATACCACTGTTGGGGAACGTTGCAGAAAACAAAAATTTTCCTACTCGTTTCACCAAGATCATCTAGGAGTTCATCTAGCAACGAGTCATCGGATGCATCTACATACCTTTGTAGATGGCGCACGGAAGCGTTCAAAAGAACGGTGATGATGTAGTCGTACTCGACGTGATCCAAATCACCAATGACCAGCGCCGAACGGACGGCACCTCCGCGTTCAACACACGTACGGGACGGGAGACGTCTCCTCCTTCTTGATCCAGCAAGGGAGAAGGAGAGGTTGATGAAGATCCAGCAGCACGACGGCGTGGTGGTGGATGCAGGGCGTCACAGTAGCAGGGCTTCGCCTATACTACGAAAAGGAGACGTAACGGGTAGAGAGGGAGGCGCCAGGGGCTGGGGTGAAATCCCTCCTCTCCCCCCACTATATATAGGGGTGCCAAGGGGGGGGGGCGCCGGCCCTAGTAGATGATATCTACTAGGGGGGCGGCGGCCAAGGGGAGGTTTCCCTCCCCCCCAAGGCACCTAGGGGTGCCTTCCACCACATGGACTCTTCCATGGTGGAACCCTAGGCGCATGGGCCTATAGGGGGTGGCGCCCCAGCCCACTATGGGCTGGGTTCCCTCCTATTTCAGCCCATGTGGCCCCCCGGGACAGGTGGCCCCACCCGGTGGGCCCATGGGACCCCTCCGGTGGTCCCGGTACAATACCGATAACCCCGAACTTGTCCCGATGCCCGAAACAGCACTTCCTATATATAATTCTTTACCTCCGGACCATTCCGGAACTCCTCGTGACGTCCGGGATCTCATCCGGGACTCCGAACAACATTCGGGTTTCTGCATATACATATCTTCACAACCCTAGCGTCACCGAACCTTAAGTGTGCAGACCCTACGGGTTCGGGAGACAAGCAGACATGACCGAGACGACTCTCCGGTCAATAACCAACAGCGGGATCTGGATACCCATGTTGGCTCCCACATGCTCCACGATGATTTCATCGGATGAACCACGATGTCGAGGATTCAATCAACCCCGTATGCAATTCCTTTGTCAATCGATATGTTACTTGCCCGAGATTCGATCGTCGGTATCCCAATACCTCGTTCAATCTCGTTACCGGCAAGTCACTTTACTCGTACCGTAATGCATGATCCCGTGACCAGACATTTGGTCACCTTGAGCTCATTATGATGATGCATTACCGAGTGGGCCCAGTGATACCTCTCCGTCATGCGGAGTGACAAATCCCAGTCTTGATCCATGTCAACCCAACAGACACTTTCGGAGATACCCGTAGTATACCTTTACAGCCACCTAGTTACGTTGTGACGTTTGGTATACCCAAAGCACTCCTATGGTATCCGGGAGTTACACGATCTCATGGTCTAAGGAAAAGATACTTTGACATTGGAAAACTCTAGCAAACGAACTATACGATCTTGTGCTATGTTTAGGATTGGGTCTTGTCCATCACATCATTCTCCTAATGATGTGATCTCGTTATCAATGACATCCAATGTCCATAGTCAGGAAACCATGACTATCTGTTGATCAACGAGCTAGTCAACTAGAGGCTTACTAGGGACATGTTGGTGTCTGTTATTCACACATGTATTACGATTTCCGGATAACACAATTATAGCATGAATAAAGACAATTATCATGAACAAGGAAATATAATAATAATGCTTTTATTATTGCCTCTAGGGCATATTTCCAACATTGTCAGCTTCCATGATCACAACACAACGATACTTGCCAAAGCCAACAACCATATCAAGGTCACAAAGCATTGAGACAGACATGAGGTTAAACCCTAAGGACTCGACAAGCATGACTGTGTCCATGTGTTGATCCTTTGAGATTGCAACCTCACCTAGACCCAATACCTTGCTTTTGCCTTTGTCAGCGTAGGTGATATGCTTCAGATGTGATGGAGATAAAGCAGTGTCCATCAATAAGCTCCTATCACCAGTCATGTGATTTGTACATCCACTGTCGAGGACCACTCAGTGGCTTTGGGTTGATCATCCTGTAGATGAATTAGTGCAGCTTACGAACTTATATACTTCATCAGTGAAGAATACGACATCAAATTCATCAGATCAATTTCACCAAGCGATAGAACAGGTAAAACAGTATGAGGACGTGAGAAATGAAAGTTCATTTCTTCATGATTAGCTTGCGTCCTTTCAAGCATATTCTGGTCTCCAGGAAATTCTTCAGACGTTTAAGTTCATCTGGAGACCTGACCCTGCATAAGAGATTAGTTATTTTTCTTCACCACCCACATCTGAAGGGGTGGCAAAGAGTTCATCATTCTGTGAGCTCCATAAGAGAAAGGTGGCATAGGTGCCAATCCACTTCGTTTCACATAAGAGGGGTTAGGATAAGCATATGAATAAGCAGAGAAATTCTTCGAGGAATTATGGACATCATGATTTGAAGAATAATGCACATATCCATAACCCTTAGTCTTTCCGTGCGAAACAAAAGTGTTAACACGATGATGTTCATATGAGGACTTGGATCCATATGAAGAATGTGGTCCATATGAGGACTTGGATCCATATGAAGACTTTGGTCCATATGAAGAATTTTATCTGGGGTTGCTATTCTTCACAGGTGGTGTCATGATGACATTCTGAAAGTGCAACTATCCCTAGGTGGTTTTGGTAATTCATAACAACATATAGCTCATTGAGCTAATGCTATTCCAAGATGATTATTTCAGGAAAGCTCAATGATTGGCATGGCATGGATGTGAAAGTGGAACCCTCAAAATGCTAAGGACAAAGGATTGGCTCAAGCTCAAAAGCTCAAGACTCTTCATTTTATATTTTAGTGATCCAAGATCACATTGAGTCTTTAGGAAAAGCCAATACTATCAAGGAGGGATGAGGTGTTGCTTAATGAGCCTCTTGCTTCATGTGCTTAGTGATATGCTCCAAAACCCTCAAATACTTTCCCATATCCACATATGACCTAAACCCTAAGCCAAACTCGGTCCTACCGATTCTTCCTATCCGGCGCCACCGAGTTTCACTTGTCATAAGCCACTGCCAAACCCTAGCAACTCGGTTCTACCGATAGGGATCTCGGTCTCACTGAGATGGGATTGCAAACTCTCTGTTTCCCTTTCGTAACTTTTCGGTCTCACCGAAAGAGCGAATCGGTCCCACCGAGATTGCAATGTAAATTCAGTGTTTCCTTTTTGTAACTTTTCGGTCTCACCAAAAGAGCAAATCGGTCCCACCGAGTTTGCCTGACCAACTCTCTGGTTAGCTAATTACCAAAATCGGTCTCACCGAGTTTGTGTAATCGGTCTCACCGAGATTACGTTATGCCCAAACCCTAACCATATCGGTCCTACCGAGTTGCATGTCAGTCCCACCGAAAATCTCTAACGGTCACTAGGTTTACATTTTCGGTCCGACCGAGTTTGTTGATTCGGTCCCACCGAGATTGGAAAACTGTGTGTAACGGTTGGATTTTGTGTGGAGGCTATATATACCCCTCCACCTCCTCTTCATTCGGTGAGAGAGCCATCAGAACACATACACAATTCCAACCCTTATGTTCTGAGAGAGAACCACCTACTCATGTGTTGAGACCAAGATATTCCATTCCTACCATATGAATCTTGATCTCTAGCCTTCCCAAGTTGCTTTCCACTCAAATCTTCTTTCCACCAGATCCAAATCCTATGAGAGAGAGTTGAGTGTTGGGGAGACTATCATTTGAAGCACAAGAGCAAGGAGTTCATTACCTACACACCATTTGTTACTTCTTGGAGAGTGGTGTCTCCTAGATTGGCTAGGTGTCACTTGGGAGCCTCCGACAAGATTGTGGAGTTGAACCAAGGAGTTTGTAAGGGCAAGGAGATCGCCTACTTCGTGAAGATCTACCGCTAGTGAGGCAAGTCCTGTGTGGGCGATGGCCATGGTGGGATAGACAAGGTTGCTTCTTTGTGGACCCTTTGTGGGTGGTTGCTTCTTCGTGGACCCTTCATGGGTGGAGCCCTTCGTGGACTCGCGCAACCGTTACCCTTTGTGGGTGGAGCCCTCCGTGGACTCGCGCAACCGTTACCCTTCGTGGGTTGAAGTCTCCATCAACGTGGATGTAGGATAGCACCACCTATCCGAACCACGGGAAAAACATCCGTGTCTCCAATTGCGTTTGAATTCTCCAAACCCTTCCCTTTACATTCTTGCAAGTTGCATGCTTTACTTTCCGCTGCCAATATACTCTTTGCATGCTTGCTTGAATTGTGTGATGATTGCTTGACTTGTCCTACAATAGCTAAAAACTGCCAAGAACTAAAATTGGGAAAAGGTTAAGTTTTTATTTGGTCAAGTAGTCTAATCACCCCCCCCTCTAGACATACTTTCGATCCTACAAGTGGTATCAGAGCTTTGGTCTCCATTTGCTTT
Source organism: Triticum urartu (assembly GCF_056163025.1). NCBI lineage: Eukaryota > Viridiplantae > Streptophyta > Magnoliopsida > Poales > Poaceae > Triticum > Triticum urartu. Next base: position 172,030,546 of record NC_141874.1, on the reverse strand, counting down.
GATCTCCATAGCTTTTGGTGGTCATAGCCTTGGTTTCACAACCTAGGAGAGTATGGCGTCTAGCGAGGGAAATTATCACCGTAGAGGTCCTTACTTTGATGGTACTAATTTTGCTAGTTGGAAGCATAAAATGAAAATGCATATTCTTGGACATAACCCCGCCATTTGGGCTATTGTGTGTGTTGGTTTGCAAGGTGACTTCTTTGATGGGAAAGAACCAAACCGTGAAGCTACCGCGGAAGAGTTGAAGATGCTGCAATACAATGCTCAAGCTTGTGATATTCTCTTCAACGGATTGTGCCCCGAAGAATTCAACAAAATCAGTCGTCTTGAGAATGCAAAGGAAATTTGGGAAACTTTGATTGATATGCACGAAGGTACCGACTCCGTCAAGGAATCCAAGTTGGATGTGCTTCAAAGTCAACTTGACAAGTTCAAAATGAAGGATGGTGAAGGTGTCGCTGAAATGTACTCTAGGCTTGCTCTCATCACAAATGAGATTGCCGGCTTAGGAAGTGAAGAGATGAACAATAGATTCATCATCAAGAAGATTCTAAGAGCCTTGGATGGAAAATATGATACCGTGTGCACATTGATCCAAATGATGCCCAATTACAAAGATCTCAAGCCAACGGAGGTGATTGGAAGAATTGTTGCTCACGAGATGTCACTTAAGGATAAAGAGGAACTTCGCAACAAATCAAGTGGTGCCTACAAAGCCTCATGTGAAGCCCCTACATCATCAAGTGAGAAACAAGACTTCAATGAAGAATTGAGCTTAATGGTGAAGAACTTCAACAAGTTCTACAAGAGTAGAAGCAAAGATAGAAACTTCAACTCAAGGTCCTACAATGACAAAAGATCTTCTAGTCGAGAGCGAAATTGCTACAGTTGTGGAAGACCCAGACACTATTCCAATGAGTGTACGGCTCCCTACAAGAGAAGAGAAGATTCTCCAAAAAGAATAAGCAAAGAATCACCACCAAGAGAGAGAAGGAGTAGAGATGATCGTTATGAACGAAGATACTCACGGAGAAGCAAGGATTCGGAAAGGAAGGAAAAATCATCAAGGAGCTACTCAAGACGAAGACATCAAGCTCATGTTGGTGAATGGGTATCCGGCTTCGACTCCGACAGCCACTCCGAGAGAAGTTATCACTCCGACTCCGAAGATACTCAAGATGAAGGTGTTGCCGGTCTAGCACTTGTGTCAACCAACTCCTACGACATATTTGACTCACCAAATGAAGGAATTGGAAGATGCTTCATGGCCAAAGGTCCTAAGGTAACACACCCCGAGTATGTTGATTTCAATAGTGATGAAGATGACTTGTTAGGTGATGATTTGCTTGTTGACAACTCTAGTGATGAATACTATGATGAAACGTCAATTAATCATGCTAATCAAGATAAAACGAATGACAATGATAAGGAGAAGATCGAGGCTCTAACTAAAGAACTAAACACTCTTAAGTTAGCTCATGAAACTATCTTCGAAGATCATCGAGAACTTTTAAGAGCTCATGAGAAATTACGCTTTGAAAAGCTCAATCTTGAGCAAGAGCATGAGTTCTTAAAAGCAATCAATGATGATCTCCGCAAGAAAAGTTCTTCTCACATTGCCAAGCGTTTACTCTTATCCACTTACATGCCTCAAGTCAAGTCTAATAACAAGAACAAGAAAGATTCTTCCTCTAGTAGTAACAATGATCATGCTAAATCCAATATTGTTGCTTCTAGTAGTTCTCTTGATTCCACTAATGATTCTCTTAGCCAAGTTACACTTGAGCAAGAAAATAGCTTATTGAAGGGAATTATAGAGAAAGGAGTGTACAAAAGCCTTGCCGGGAGTAAGAAATTCGAGGAAATTGTGCGCAAGCAAGGAATGCACCGGAAGAATCAAGGTGTTGGTTTTGAACGAAAGTTCAATGCCAATGGAGTTGAATGGGAAGAAGATCAATACCCCAAGACAAAGTTTGTTCCTCAACAAGAGAAGTATGATACTTCTTTCAAGGGGACACAAGCTCAAGATGATCTTCCACCACAAGACTACAAGCAAAAATGGAAGGACAAGCTTCAAGAGGAAATTGATGCATTTGAAGAAGCTCCTAAGACCTTAGTCAAGTGGATTCCCAAGACTACTTCAAGTTCCACTTCATCAAGTACGACTACAACTCCAAGGATTCCCATCAAGATGGTGTGGATCCAAAAGAAGAAGAACTAGAGTTCTTGAGGGTGACTTCGCCAACATACTTCACTCTTATCATTTTGACAAGAACAAGTGCAATCAACTTCCACATCTTGCACTAGTTCAAGGAGTCACAAACCCTCTTGTTGGTAAGACAAGGGACAAGGTAACCTAAAAGTTTTCATGGACATCATCTTGTGTGTGCATCACTCTATGTCTATGGATATCCTTGTTTGTTCCTTGTGGGACTAACCCATGTAGGTATTGAAAGTGCAATTCACCCAAATGGATAGCTCCAAGAGATCTACATCAACATTGAGCATCCACATCCTCAATATCTACATGAAGTCATCATTGACAAAACCCAAGGTTAGTTCATCCCTCTTAGGGGGGATATCACATCTAGGGGGAGCTTTACTCTAAGACTTGAGCTAAAGCAACTCTAAAGATGTGAACAAAACAATGCTTTATGTAAAAGTGGTAACCCCACTTGAGCTTAAACGATGAGTATGACCTATGATCAAGTGTTCTCACTTGACTCCTAAGTCAATATGCTCATATATAGATGATCTAGTCATCGCAAATTGCTTGATAGATGCTAGAATTGGTTATGCATGCCTTGTCACATGTTTCATTTGCCATCTTATTGTGTGAGCATGCTGGTTGCATATTTTACTCATTCGAGGACATCCACTTGTTGTTTTGATTGTTTGGTTTTATTTCCTTTTGCCAAGTGGATGGACAAGAATGCCTAAGAACCTCCTCTATCTATCTATGCTTTTCTCGTCTCAAACTCTATTCATGCTGCATCACAAAATTTGATCAAGTCAGATTCGAACCACTCTGTGTGAGGAGCGCTCGGAGTCCCCGATTCGTCATAGACTTAAACTTCCAAAACCTCTTTATGATTCTCGGTCTGACCGATACCCCACTTTCGGTCCTACCGAGATCACTAAGTTGATCTAGGTTTTCAATCTCGGTGCAACCGATTTGAACATTTCGGTCACACCGAGTTTCAGTAACTGCTTGCAGTTATGAATCTCGGTGCCACCGAGTTGTTCCACTCGGTCACACCGACAGGGTCGGGCTATATATAGTCACGGGCAAAAATTTGGAAATTTCTCCGAACCCCTTCGCCCGCGGGATAGCCTGCTCTGCCAACATGGTCTCCGGATCGTCTTCTCGCCGCCAGCCGCCTCCAGTCGCTGGTCTCCATCGCCGTCAACGGGAATTCAACCCCGCCGTTGCCGCCGTAGTGAGTCTCCGCCAAACTAGGGTATGGACTCGATCTTTGTGCTATTCCCCAATCCAATTCTTAGCACATTGTGATCATCATGATTCTTGCCACGATTGAAACACTCCTATCCAGTCAATGCGTTCGTAGATTAGTTTTGATTCGAAAATTTTAGGGTTAGATTTCCGCCGAAACCATCTCGGACCCACCGATTTGAAAAACTCGGTCCCACCGATTTGGCTTATGCCATTGCACAAGTGAGACTCGGTCTGACCGAGAATTACTTATCGGTGTGACCGATTTTGGAACTCTGTGAAACCCTAGCAGTCTCGGTGCCACCGAACTGTGACTCGGTCCAACCGAGTTCACTAGTTTAGGTTCCAAAACTGCTTCGGTATCACCGAGTTTAAAAATCGGTAGATCCGAGATGATTTCAGTGGGAAACTAAAACTAAGTTTTTGGATCATTCTTTTGCAAAAATCTCTGCATTTTGTGATGCTCATCTATTCTACCTCATCTATAAACTGTTCACAGGGTCAGCAGTCAGCTTGTTCATCATGTCAGACCAAAGTGATAGCCAGAACATGTCATAAGAGCAAGTGCAGATGAGTGAGGGCACCAGTCCCTCAAGTTCTTCAGATGATGGCAGCAGGAGTACCCCAAGAAATCTGCCAAAACTGCCACCAGACAGAGGAAGAAGAGAACTTCAGATTCTGAGTATGAAGATTATGTGGCAGAAGAGGAAGCCACATCAAAGAGAGTTGAGCCAGCTCAAGGCACAAAGCCAGGCTTAAAGATCAAAAGGCCAGCAGGCAGGCAGCCTATGTCAAAGGCTAGAGCTTCAACTGAAAAGCCTGCACCCAAAGAGCCAGTTGCTGCTGAAGGCAAGAAGAGGAAGGAAAGGGTCAAGAAGACCGTAGCCAAAGTGCTTGGAAAGCCTTCCATTATGGAAGAGGAAGAGGAAGAGGAAGAAGAGGTTGCTGCACCAGCACCTAAGGCACCCAAGCTAATGGGTGATGCTATCAAATCAGGGGCTACTGCATCTAAGCCCAAGGCTGCATCAAAGGTCAAGACAACACCAAAGAGAAATACAAGGAGCATACCTGCTACTGAGAAGAACAAGGCCCCAGTGCCTGAAGCTGCTGAAGAAGAGGATGAAGAGCAAGTTCTCAGAAAACTCAAGCCCAAGATCCCAGACCACAATGATGCTCATCCTGTGGCTGAGGATATGAAGCTCAGGAGAGACTCAGGGCTCAGGAAGTGGAGAGAAGCAGATCCGTATGCTTCAAGGAGAAGGACTGCTGTGGACTACAGATTTCATACCAAGGAACAGCAAGATTTCTATGAGACAGTGATGCTTGATAAGAAGCCAATTGTTTGTGACATGAGATGGGTCGACTGGACCTACATGAAGGAAAATGAGGAACACTACCCTGGAGTGTATGACAGCTTCATAGCTTGTGGAGTAGCTGACTTTGTTGGGCAGAAGCTCACAAAGTGGAATGAGGAGCTTATAATGCAATTCTACTCCACAACACACTTCTACTCAGATGGCAGGATTACATGGATGTCTGAAGGTACGAGGTACCAGTCCACAGTTTCTGAGTGGGCACAGCTCATTAATGCCCCAGAGGAGCATGATGATGACTTGGACATCTATGCCAAGAAGAAGATGGACCATAACTCCATGTCCAATATGTACAAGGAAATTTCAAATGAAGCACTTGACACTTTAAAATTTGGCTCAGTGCACTATCTTCTGTCAGGGCTGCCAACCATCAATTGGATTTTGAGGCACACTCTCTTGCCCAAGTCAGGTGATCACAAGATGATCAGAGGCCATGCAATCAATTTGCTTCATGTATTTGATGTGCCACAGAAATTCAAGGTGATGAGCCTCATAGTAGAGACTATCAAGAGGACAGCAGCAGACCAGAAGAGGAGCTGTGGATATGCCCCACAGATTTAGGAGCTCATCAACTCCAAGATGGGCACGGGCATATACTTATTGGACAAGGAACACCTGCCCATCCGTCCAGATTTTGAGGACAATCAAGTTGTGATGACTGAAAATGAACCATCATCTGCCCAAGCACAAGCAAAGAAGGAGAAGGCAAGGAAGGAGAAAGCTGCCAAGATGCCAACTCAAGAGGAGGCATCTGAGTATTTCTTGAAAACCAAACAAGAGCAGCTTGGTTACCTAATTGCATCCACCCTGCGGATTGAGAAAGGACTAGCCACCCTAACTCAAAACCAGGCAAGCCTAGAGAGAATCATGGAACAAAAGTTCTATGACTTGGATGTGAAGGTGACAGAGATTCGGACTGCAGTGGAGCAGCTCCAGGATGATATGCAGGAGAGGAAAGGGAAGACAACCACTGATGCCTTTGCCAGAGTGCCACGAGGTCCGAGGTCGTCTGCAGTGCCAGTTCCTGACACAAGAGCAACTGCCTCAGCTCCAGTCGTAGCACCTGCCCAACCAACTCCAGCATCTACTTCAGCTCCAACTCCAGCGTCTACTTCAGCGTCTACGGAAGCCTTCGTCCTTGGAGTGATCCGGACTCCACCACCACCAGAAGATCAAGCCTGAGTGTCGATCTAGCACTATGCATTTTCTAGGAACTTTTTGGTAACTTGTTGCCAAAGGGGGAGAAAAATGTATAGATCATAGGCTTCGAGAGAGAGAGTGTTGCTTTTTTCTCTCTTGCTTTATTTGGTGGTTTTTCGAACTTTGTTTGCTTTTGAGTGCTTGAGATACTATGTCATTGCTTGTGAGACATTGAGGATCATGTGTTTGATCATAAGCTACACTTAATGCTTGCTTAATGCTATTATCTTATCTATCTTAGGTGATCATTCACTATTCTTGGTGATGAGTGCATGTATTTCATTCTTATCATTTTAAGCGCTCCACCAAGATGTATGTGACATGAAAGAGTAACCCATGACTCTAACTCCTTGTGCATTTGCAGTCCAAAGCAAATTTTAAATGTGCACAAATTTAGGGGGAGCTCTTACTTGTCACATACTTCTCAAAGCGACGATATATTTCATGCTTATTATCATTTGTCGAAGCTTTGATCTATATGTTGTCATCAATTACCAAAAAGGGGGAGATTGAAAGTGCAACTATCCCTAGGTGGTTTTGGTAATTCATAACAACATATAGCTCATTGAGCTAATGCTATTCCAAGATGATTATTTCAGGAAAGCTCAATGATTGGCATGGCATGGATGTGAAAGTGGAACCCTCAAAATGCTAAGGACAAAGGATTGGCTCAAGCTCAAAAGCTCAAGACTCTTCATTTTATATTTTAGTGATCCAAGATCACATTGAGTCTTTAGGAAAAGCCAATACTATCAAGGAGGGATGAGGTGTTGCTTAATGAGCCTCTTGCTTCATGTGCTTAGTGATATGCTCCAAAACCCTCAACTACTTTCCCATATCCACATATGACCTAAACCCTAAGCCAAACTCGGTCCTACCGATTCTTCCTATCCGGCGCCACCGAGTTTCACTTGTCATAACCACTGCCAAACCCTAGCAATTCGGTTCTACCGATAGGGATCTCGGTCTCACCGAGATGGGATTGCAAACTCTCTGTTTCCCTTTCGTAACTTTTCGGTCTCACCGAAAGAGCGAATCGGTCCCACCGAGATTGCAATGTAAATTCAGTGTTTCCTTTTTGTAACTTTTCGGTCTCACAGAAAGAGCAAATCGGTCCCACCGAGTTTGCCTGACCAACTCTCTGGTTAGCTAATTACCAAAATCGGTCTCACCGAGTTTGTGTAATCGGTCTCACCGAGATTACATTATGCCCAAACCCTAACCATATCGGTCCTACCGAGTTGCATGTCAGTCCCACCGAAAATCTCTAACGGTCACTAGGTTTACATTTTCGGTCCGACCGAGTTTGTTGATTCGGTCCCACCGAGATTGGAAAATTGTGTGTAACGGTTGGATTTCGTGTGGAGGCTATATATACCCCTCCACCTCCTCTTCATTCAGTGAGAGAGCCATCAGAACACATACACAATTCCAACCCTTATGTTCTGAGAGAGAACCACCTACTCATGTGTTGAGACCAAGATATTCCATTCCTACCATATGAATCTTGATCTCTAGCCTTCCCAAGTTGCTTTCCACTCAAATCTTCTTTCCACCAGATCCAAATCCTATGAGAGAGAGTTGAGTGTTGGGGAGACTATCATTTGAAGCACAAGAGCAAGGAGTTCATTACCTACACACCATTTGTTACTTCTTGGAGAGTGGTGTCTCCTAGATTGGCTAGGTGTCACTTGGGAGCCTCCGACAAGATTGTGGAGTTGAACCAAGGAGTTTGTAAGGGCAAGGAGATCGCCTACTTCGTGAAGATCTACCGCTAGTGAGGCAAGTCCTGTGTGGGCGATGGCCATGGTGGGATAGACAAGGTTGCTTCTTCGTGGACCCTTTGTGGGTGGTTGCTTCTTCGTGGACCCTTCGTGGGTGGAGCCCTTCGTGGACTCGCGCAACCCTTACCCTTTGTGGGTGGAGCCCTCCGTGGACTCGTGCAACCGTTACCCTTCGTGGGTTGAAGTCTCCATCAATGTGGATGTAGGATAGCACCACCTATCCGAACCACGAGAAAAACATCCATGTCTCCAATTGCGTTTGAATTCTCCAAACCCTTCCCTTTACATTCTTGCAAGTTGCATGCTTTACTTTCCTCTGCCAATATACTCTTTGCATGCTTGCTTGAATTGTGTGATGATTGCTTAACTTGTCCTACAATAGCTAAAAATTGCCAAGAACTAAAATTGGGAAAAGGTTAAGTTTTTATTTGGTCAAGTAGTCTAATCACCCCCCCTCTAGACATACTTTCGATCCTACACATTCACCTCAAGACTTTCAAGGCACCTTTTGGGAACCCAGATTTTCTTCATAGGAGGACCATTCCTTCAGTTAGTGCCAACATATCTAGCAAATACTTCACCATTCTGATTTTTGAACAGCTTATACTTGGAGTCAAATGACTCATCAGAAGAATATGAAGATTCACATGTAAATCCGAATAAAGTAGATGGATCCACTGAAGATCCCTTTGCAGCAACCCATGAGGTTTTGGGATACTGCTTAGGTTTCCAGTATGTTCCATCAGCATTGAGTTTCCTCTCAAAGGCAATACCCTCTTTCCTAGGGTTCCTGTTGAGAATCTACTTTTTAAGCACATCACAAAGTTCCTGATGCCCTTTGAGGCTTTTGTACATGCCTGACACATACAATTCCTTCAGCCCTGCATGGTCAGTGATACTAGGAACATCCTCAGATGAGGAATTAGTGATAGCAGAGATAGTTGTAGAATTTGTAGTAATAGAAGAATTTGAACTTTCAGGTGAAGAATTAGGAGATTCACGTTCAATGCATTTCAAACATGGAGGAATAAATTCTTCCTGAGCAGCGCTGATTTGTTGAGCAAGTAATGAATCACGCTCCTTCTAAAGATCTTCATAACTCACTCTTGGCTGCTCAAGGTCTTGCTTTCTTTGAAGAAATTCATAAGAAAGCTTCTCATGATCAGATAAGAGAGTGTTTTGATGACTCTAAAGATTATCAAACTTAGTCTGAAGTCTCTAAAGACTTTCAGCCAAAGCTTTAGAACGATCCATTTCTTCACCCAACATATCATCGCTCTCGTCTAGCATGTTTGTTGGCAAGGGAAGCAAGTTTGGTATAACTGGGTTCAAATTCATCACCAGATTCATCATCACTGGACTCAGATAAGTAGCATTCAGTTACCTTGGCACCTGTTGCCATAAGGCATGGTGTAGAGGACGATGATTCTAAATGGAAAATCATAGCTTTGCGCGATTCCATGAAATCCTCAAACCAGGGATCATGGTGAGTTCGATGACCTTCATAGACCTTAGAGAGTCGGTCCTAGATGAGCTTCGCATGGCAGAGATGCATAACATTCATGAACTAATTTGGGGACAAGCGGGAGCAGATGGTGTCCTTCGCCGTGAGATTAAGTAGAGTGTACTTGCGAATATCATCAGCCTCCGCCATCTTGCATAGGTCTGTAAGACCAATCTCAGTGACGGTCCAGAGTTCGCTGTTCATAACCATGAGGTGCTTCTTCATCATGGCCTTCCACTTGGGATAATCATGACCGTCAAAGATGGGGCATGTCACTGTCTTCATTCCTACGGTCGATGATACGTCTCCAACGTATCTATAATTTTTGATTGCTCCATGCTATTATATTATCTATTTTGGATGTTAATGGACTTATTTTTACACTTTTATATTATTTTTGGGACTAACCTATTAACCGGAGGCCCAGCCCAAATTACTGTTTTTTTGCCTATTTTAGAGTTTTGCCGAAAAGGAATATCAAACGGAGTCCAAACGGAATGAAACCTTCGGGGGCGTTATTTTTGGAACATACGTGATCTAGGAGACTTGGAGTGGACGTCAAGAATCAATCGAGGAGGCCACGAGGCAGGGGCGCGCCCACCCCCTGGGCGCGCCCTCCACCCTCGTGGGCCCCTCGTTGCTCCATCGACCTACTTCTTCCTCCTATATATATATCCATATACCCCGCAAACATTCAGGAGCACCACGAAAACCTAATTCCACCGCCGCAACCTTCTGTACACAAGAGATCCCATCTTGGGGCCTTTTCCGGAGCTCGGCCGGAGGGGGCATTGATCACGGAGGGCCTCTACATCAACTCCATGGCCCCTCTGATGATGTGTGAGTAGTTTACTTCACACCTTCGGGTCCATAGCTAGTAGCTAGATGGCTTCTTCTTTCTCTTTGGGTCTCGATACAAAGTTCTCCTCGATTCTCTTGGAGATCTATTTGATGTAATCTTCTTTTGCGGTGTGTTTGTCGAGATCCGATGAATTGTGGGTTTATGATCAAGTTTATCTATGAACAATATTTGAATATTCTCTGAATTCTTTTATGTATGATTGGTTTATCTTTGCAAGTCTCTTCGATTGGTTTATCTTTGCAAGTCTCTTTGAATTATCAGTTTGGTTTGGCCTACTAGATTGATCTTTCTTGCAATGGGAGAAGTGCTTAGCTTTGGGTTCAATCTTGCGGTGCTCGATCCCAGTGACAGAAAGGGAAACGACACGTATTGTATTGTTGCCATCGAGGATAAAAAGATGGGGTTTATATCATATTGCATGAGTTTATCCCTCTACATCATGTCATCTTGCTTAAGGTGTTACTCTGTTCTTATGAACTTAATACTCTAGATGCATGCTGGATAGCGGTTGATGTGTGGAGTAATAGTAGTAGATGCAGAATTGTTTCGGTCTACTTGTCTCGGACGTGATGCCCATATACATGATCATGCCTAGATATTCTCATAATTATTCGCTTTTCTATTAATTGCTCGACAGTAATTTGTTCACCCACCGTAATACTTATGCTATATTGAGAGAAGCCACTAGTGAAACCTATGGCCCACGGGTCTATTTTCCATCATAAAAGTTTCCAATCTACTTTATTTTGCTATCTTTTACTTTCAATCTATATCATAAAAATACCAAAAATATTTATCTTATTATTATCATCTCTATCAGATCTCACTCTTTTAAGTGGCCGTGAAGGGATTGACAACCCCTTTATCGTGTTGGTTGCGAGGTTCTTATTTGTGTGTGTAGGTACGAGGTGACTCGTGCGTGGTCTCCTACTGGATTGATACCTTGGTTCTCAAAAACTGAGGGAAATACTTACGCTGCTTTACTGCACCACCCTTTCCTCTTCAAGGGAAAACCAACGCAGTGGTCAAGAGGTAGCAATCGACATAACTAAAACTCCAGGCGGTTAAACCAAAATCACACAGAACAAGGGAGTACCTTGCTCTGATACCAATTTAAAGTGTGTTAAGTCGACTAGAGGGGGGTGAATAGGCGATTTTTATGAATTCTTCACTGAGGAATTTCAGGTGATGAAATTCCTAAGCGAAGAACTACTTGCAGCGGAATAAGTACTCAGATGCAAACATAACAGAATAAAAACACAGTCATCATGATGATATGAAATGAAACACAGAGTACAGAAAGCGTAAACACAGGATAAAACATGGTGAAGACAAGCAAACCGAAGAAATTGAACGGATGAAATTGAGAAAGTCTTCAGTCAAAGCCTTCAAACAGATATGAACAAGCACACAACACAACAATGAGGAAATGAAAGGGTTGAGAAAATAGAACCAGTTAGGTCGGTGAAGACAATGATTTGGTAGACCAGTTCCAACTGCTGTGATAGTCGTATGTCTGGTTGGAGAGGCTAGGTATTTAAACCTGAGGACACCCAGTCCCGGACACACAGTCCTCATCGTATTCTCCTTGAGCTAAGGTCACCCAGACCTCGCCCAATCGCTCGTGGTAAGTCTTCAGGTGACCTCCAAACCTTCACAGACTCGGTCACTTGGCGATCCACAATTTCCTCTTGGATGCTCTACACCATGACGCGTAACCGTCTGGAGGATGCACAGTCCTCAAAGGTAACAAGTGTCGGTTCCACACAGGAACGCTCTCTTTAGTGATGCTCAATCACTTTGGGTTTGTAGGTGTTTGGTTTGGGGTTTTGGGTTTTTCCTCACTTGATGATTTTTGCTCAAAGTCCTCGGAGGATGGGATGCTCTCAATGACAAGTGTCAGTTTCTCGTGGAGTAGCCAACCAGCTAGTGGTTGTAGGGGGCGACTATTTATAGCCTAGGGAGCAGCCTGACATGATAAGACCTAAATTCCCTTCAATGATATGACCGTTAGGTGGATAAGATATTTTGGGACAGCTAGCACATAGCACAACAACGGTCAGAAATTTGAGGTTCAAATTCCTTAGGGCTATCATGTTCCTCACTTGTAGGCAATCCGCACTAGCGAATTCCAAACTCCTAAGTCAGGACAAATTCCTCAGAGACCAGAAGAACTTCGTCTCTGTCACTGAAGAAATTGACTGAACTGTATGAGATATCCAATGGCTTCACTTGAAGGGATTGGTAGGTGTAGGATTTTGAGTTGAGCATCACTTGGAAACTTTTCCTTAGTTTTACCTTGACCCCCTTTAACAGTATGGTGTTTCCTATGACTCAAGAAAGAGAAAATGAAACTACGAAAACAAAAGTCATCACGCTTCATGTTTCTCGCATGAATATCAAGTCTTCATGGTTACACCAAGTTCTTCGCTTTCAAAGTCTTCAGAAAGTCTTTAGATGAAGACATTCATTTTTAGGGGTTGGCTTTCTCTATAAATATCAAACTCCTCATAGACTTATAGACCTGTGTACACTCACAAATGCATCAGTCCCTTAACCTATAAGTCTTCAATACACCAAAATCACTAAGGGGCACTAGATGCACTTACAGTTGGGCGTGCGCACGATGACATCGGGGCCCCCATATGCATGTGGTTGCGCCGCGCGCGTTGCCACGCGATGTGGTTACATGTGGAACGATTGAGTTACGTGCTGCAAATTAGAACTGCCATCAGGGCCTGCTGATATTCCTGGCCGTCCGGCTTCCCCTTTAATTCACGCGGCTATTATAACCTTAGTCTCTTCAACCTTTTGATCGCGCCCCACAAACACAACAAGCACGCCCACGACGACACATAGAGAGGGGATGTCCAGCGGCGCTCCAATGGAGTTCGGCAAGCATAGCGTGGAGACCCACGCGAGGGATACAGATCCCTCGGTGGTGTACACCATCTACCCGGCCATGGTAGACGACTACATCAACAGTGTTGAGTAGTTGCTTGCTGGAGACAAGTACAAGGTGGTCGGCATCAACCTCCAGTACACCACCGGTCGTCCCGACATAGATCAGAAGGTTGTCATCGCCCAGTTGTGAAGGAAATATGCCCTAGAGGCAATAATAAAGTTATTATTTATTTCCTTATATCATGATAAATGTCTATTATTCATGCTAGAATTGTATTAACCGGAAACATGATACATGTGTGAATACATAGACAAACAGAGTGTCACTAGTATACCTCTACTTGACTAGCTCGTTTATCAAAGATGGTTATGTTTCCTAACCATAGACATGATTTGTCATTTGATTAACATGATCACATCATTAGGATAATGATGTGATTGACTTGACCCATTCTGTTAGCTTAGCACTTGATCGTTTAGTATGTTGCTAATGCTTTCTTCATGACTTATACATGTTCCTATGACTATGAGATTATGCAACTCCCGTTTACCGTAGGAACACTTTGTGTGCTACCAAACGTCACAACATAACTGGGTGATTATAAAGGTGCTCTACAGGTGTCTCCGAAGGTACTTGTTGAGTTGGCGTATTTCGAGATTAGGATTTGTCACTCCGATTGTCGGAGAGGTATCTCTAGGCCCACTCGGTAATGCACATCACTATAAGCCTTGTAAGCATTGTAACTAATGAGTTAGTTGCGGGATGATGTATTACAGAACGAGTAAAGAGACTTGCCGGTAACGAGATTGAACTAAGTATTGAGATACCGACGATCGAATCTCAGGCAAGTAACATACCGATGACAAAGGGAACAATGTATGTTGTTATGCGGTTTGACCGATAAAGATCTTCGTAGAATATGTAGGAACCAATATGAGCATCCAGGTTCTGCTATTGGTTATTGACCGGAGATGTGTCTCGGTCATGTCTACATAGTTCTCAAACCCGTAGGGTCCGCACGCTTAAATTTTGGTGACGATCGGTATTATGATTTTTTGTGTTTTGATGTACCAAAGGTAGTTTGGAGTCCCAGATATGATCACGGACATGACGAGGAGTCTCGAAATGGTTGAGACGTAAAGATCGATATATTGGACGACTATATTTGGATACCGGAATGGTTCCGGGTGAGATCGGGAATATGCAGGAGTACCGGGAGGTTATCGGAACCCCCCGGGAGGTATATGGGCCTTATTGGGCTTTAGTGGAAAGGAGGGGAAAGGAGCAAGGGAGGTGGCGCCCCCCAAGCCCAATCCGAATTGGGAGGGGGGCCGGGCCCCCTTTCCTTCCTCCCTCCTTCCTCTTCCTTCCCTGTCCTACTCCAAGTTGGAAAGGGGGGAATCCTACTCCCAGTGGGAGTAGGACTCCCCTTGGCGCGCCTCTCCCTGGCGGCCGCCCCCTCCCCCTTGCTCCTTTATATACGGGGGCAAGGGGCACCCCATAGACACAACAACTGATCATTGATCTCTTAGCCGTGTGCGGTGCCCCCCTCCACCATAATCCACCTCGATCATATCATAGCGGTGCTTAGGCGAAGCCCTGCGTCGGTAGCATCATTATCACCGTCACCACGCCGTCGTGCTGATGAAACTCTCCTGTGAAGCTTTGCTGGATCGGAGCTCGCGGGACATCATCGAGTTGAACGTGTGTAGAACTCGGAGGTGTCGTGCGTTCGGTACTTGGATCGGTCGGACCGTGAAGACGTACGACTACATCAACAGTGTTGTGCTAACGCTTCCGCATTCGATCTACAAGGGTACGTGGACACACTCTCCCCTCTCGTTGCTATGCATCACCATGATCCTGTGTGTGCGTAGGAATTTTTTTGAAATTACTACGTTCCCCAACAGTGGCATTCGAGCCAGGTTTTATGCGTAGATGTTATATGCACGAGTAGAACACAAGTGAGTTGTGGGCGATACAAGTCATACTGCTTACCAGGATGTCATACTTTACTTTGGCGGTATTGTTGGATGAAACGGCCCGGACCGACATTACGCGTACGCTTACGCGAGACTGGTTCTACCGACGTGCTTTGCACACAGGTGGCTGGCGGGTGCTAGTTTCTCCAACTTTAGTTGAACCGAGTGTGGCTACGTCCGGTCCTTGTGAAGGTTAAAATAGCACTAACTTGACGAACTATTGTTGTGGTTTTGATGCATAGGTAAGAACGGTTCTTGCTCAGCCATAGCAGCCACATAAAATTTGCAACAACAAAGTAGAGGACGTCTAACTTGTTTTTGCAGGGCATGTTGTGATGTGATATGGTCAAGACATGATGCTATATTTTGTTGTATGATATGATCATGTTTTGTAACCGAGTTATCGGCAACTGGCAGGAGCCATATGGTTGTCGCTTTATTGTATGCAATGCAACCGCCCTGTAATTGCTTTACTTTATCACTAAGCGGTAGCGATAGTCGTAGAAGCAATAGTTGGCAAGACGAAAATGATGCTACAATGGAGATCAAGTTGTCGCGCCGGTGATGATGGTGATCATGACGGTGCTTCGGAGATGGAGATCACAAGCATAAGATGATGATGGCCATATCATATCACTTATATTTGATTGCATGTGATGTTTATCCTTTATGCATCTTATTTTGCTTTGATTGACGGTAGCATTATAACATGATCTCTCACTAAATTTCAAGATAAAAGTGTTCTCCCTGAGTATGCACCGTTGCCAAAGTTCGTCGTGCCGAGATACCACGTGATGATCGGGTGTGATAAGCTCTATGTCCATCTACAACGGGTGCAAGCCAGTTTTGCACACGTAGAATACTCGGGTTAAACTTGACAAGCCTAGCATATGCAGATATGGCCTCGGAACACTGAGACCGAAAGGTCGAGCGTGAATCATATAGTAGATATGATCAACATAGTGATGATCACCATTGAAAACTACTCCATCTCATGTGATGATCGGACATGGTTTAGTTGATTTGGATCACGTGATCACTTAGATGATTAGAGGGATGTCTATCTAAGTGGGAGTTCTTAAGTAATATGATTAATTGAACTTAAATTTATCATGAACTTAGTACCTGGTAGTATTTTGCTTGTCTATGTTGATTTTAGATAGATGGCTCATGCTGTTGTTCCGTTGAATTTTAATGCGTTCCTTGAGAAAGGAAAGTTGAAAGATGATGGTAGCAATTACATGGAATGGGTCCGTAACTTGAGGATTATCCTCATTGCCGCACAGAAGAATTACGTCCTGGAAGCACCGCTGGGTGCCAGGCCTGCTGCAAATGCTGCTGATGACGTTAAGAACGTCTGGCAGAGTAAAGCTGATGACTACTCAATAGTTCAGTGTGCCATGCTTTACGGCTTAGAACCGGGACTTCAACAACGTTTTGAATGTCATGGAGCATATGAGATGTTCCAGGAGTTGAAGTTAATATTTCAAGCAAATGCCCAGATTGAGAGATATGAAGTCTCCAATAAGTTCTATAGTTGCAAGATGGAGGAGAATAGTTCTATCAGTGAACATATACTCAAAATGTCTGGGTATCATAATCACTTGACTCAACTGGGAGTTAATCTTCCTATTGATAGTGTTATTGATAGAGTTCTTCAATCACTGCCACCAAGCTACAAAAGCTTCGTGATGAACTATAATATGCAAGGGATGAACAAGAAAATTCCCGAGCTCTTCGCAATGCTAAAGGCAGTGGAGGTAGAAATCAAGAAGGAGCGTCAAGTGTTGATGGTCAACAAGACCACCAGTTTCAAGAAAAAGGGCAAAGGGAAGAAGAAGGGGAACTTCAAGAAGAAGAACAAACAAGTTGCTGCTCAGGAGAAGAAACCCAAGTCTGGACCTAAGCCTGAGACTGAGTGCTTCTACTGCAAACAGACTGGTCACTGGAAGCGGAACTGCCCCAAGTATTAGGCGGATAAGAAGGATGGCAAGGTGAACAAAGGTATATGTGATATACATGTTATTGATGTGTACCTTACCAGAGCTCACAGTAGCACCTGGGTATTTGATACTGGTTCTGTTGCTAATATTTGCAACTCGAAACATGGACTACAGATTAAGCAAAGACTGGCTAAGGACGAGGTGACGATGCGCGTGGGAAATGGTTCCAAAGTTGATGTGATCGCCGTCGGCACGCTACCTCTACATCTACCTTCGGGATTAATTTTAGACCTAAATAATTGTTATTTGGTGCCAGCGTTAAGCATGAACATTATATCTGGATCTTGTTTGATGCGAGACGGTTATTCATTTAAATCTGAGAATAATGGTTGTTCTATTTATATGAGTAATATCTTTTATGGTCATGCACCCTCAAAGAGTGGTCTATTTTTGTTGAATCTCGATAGTAGTGATACACATATTCATAATGTTGAAGCCAAAAGATGCAGAGTTGATAATGATAGTGCAACTTATTTGTGGCACTGTCGTTTGGGTCATATTGGTATAAAGCACATGAAGAAACTCCATACTGATGGACTGTTGGAATCACTTGATTATGAATCACTTGGTACTTGCGAACCATGCCTTATGGCAAAGATGACTAAAACGCCGTTCTCCAGAACTATGGAGCGAGCAACAGATTTGTTGGAAATCATACATACTGATGTATGTGGTCCGATGAATATTGAGGCTCGCGGCGGGAATCGTTATTTTCTCACCTTCATAGATGATTTAAGCAGATATGGGTATATCTACTTAATGAAACATAAGTCTGAAACATTTGAAAAGTTCAAAGAATTTCAGAGTGAAGTGGAAAATCATCATAACAAGCAAATAAAGTTTCTACGATTTGATCATGGAGGAGAATATTTAAGTTATGAGTTTGGCCTACATTTGAAACAATGCGGAATAGTTTCGCAACTCACGCCACCCGGAACACCACAGCGTAATGGTGTGTCCAAATGTCGTAATCATACTTTACTAGATATGGTGCGATGTATGATGTCTCTTACTGATTTACCGCTATCATTTTGGGGTTAGGCTTTAGAGACGGCTGCATTCACGTTAAATAGGGCACCAGCAAAATCCGTTAAGACGACACCTTATGAACTATGGTTTGGCAAGAAACCAAAGTTGTCGTTTCTTAAAGTTTGGGGCTGCGATGCTTATGTGAAAAAGCTTCAACCTGATAAGCTCGAACCCAAATCGGAGAAATATGTCTTCATAGGATACCCAAAGGAAACTGTTGGGTACACCTTCTATCACAGATCCGAAGGCAAGACATTTGTTGCTAAGAATGGATCCTTTCTAGAGAAGGAGTTTCTCTCGAAAGAAGTGAGTGGGAGGAAAGTAGAACTTGATGAGGTAACTGTACCTGCTCCCTTATTGGAAACTAGTTCATCACATAAATCAGTTCTGTTGATACCTACACCAATTAGTGAGGAAGCTAATGATGATGATCATAAAACTTTAGATCAAGTTACTACCGAACCTCGTAGGTCAACCACAGCAAGATCCGCACCAGAGTGGTACGGTAATCCTGTTCTAGAAGTCATGTTACTTGACCATGATGAACCTACGAACTATGAGGAAGCGATGACGAGCCCAGATTCCACAAAATGGCTTGAAGCCATGAAATCTGAGATGGGATCCATGTATGAGAACAAAGTGTGGACTTTGGTTGACTTTCCCGATGATCGGCAGGCCATCGAAAATAAATGGATATTCAAGAAGAAGACAGACGCTGATGGTAATGTTACTGTCTACAAAGCTCGACTTGTTGCGAAAGGTTTTAGACAAGTTCAAGGAGTTGAATACGATGAGACCTTCTCACCAGTAGAGATGCTTATGTCCGTCTGAATCATGTTAGCTATTGCCGCATTTTATGATTATGAAATTTGGCAAATGGATGTAAAGACTGCATTCCTGAATGGATTTCTGGAAGAAGAGTTGTATATGATGCAACCTGAAGGTTTTATCGATCCAAAAGGTGCTAACAAAGTGTGCAAGCTCCAACGATCCATTTATGGAATGGTGCAAGCCTCTCGGAGTTGGAATAAACATTTTGATAGTGTGATCAAAGCATATGGTTTTATACAGACTTTTGGAGAAGCCTGTATTTACAAGAAAGTGACTGGGAGCTCTGTAGCATTTCTAATATTATATGTGGATGACATATTGTTGATTGGAAATGATATAGAATTTCTGGATAGCATAAAAGGATACTTGAACAAGAGTTTTTAAATGAAAGACCTCGGTGAAGCTGCTTACATATTGGGCATCAAGATCTATAGAGATAGATCAGGACGCTTAATTGGACTTTCACAAAGCACATACCTTGACAAAGTTTTGAAGAAGTTCAAAATGGATCAGGTAAAGAAAGGGTTCTTGCCTGTGTTACAAGGTGTGAAGTTGAGTAAGACTCAATGCCCGACCACTGTAGAAGATAGAGAGAAAATGAAAGATGTTCCCTATGCTTCAGCCATAGGCTCTATCATGTATGCAATGTTGTGTACCAGACCTAATGTGTGCCTTGCTATTAGTTTAGCAGGGAGGTACCAAAGTAATCCAAGAGTGGATCACCGGAAAGCGGTCAAGAATATCCTGAAATACCTGAAAAGGACTAAGGATATGTTTCTCGTTTATGGAGGTGACAAAGAGCTCATCGTAAATGGTTACGTTGATGCAAGCTTTGACACTGATCCGGACGATTCTAAATCGCAAACCGGATACGTGTTCATATTGAATAGTGGAGCTGTCAGTTGGAGTAGTTCTAAACAGAGCATCGTGGCGGGACCTACATGTGAAGCGGAGTACATTGCTGCTTCGGAAGCAGCGAATGAAGGAGTTCATATACGATCTAGGTGTCGTACCTAGTGCATCGGGTCCAATGAAAATCTTTTGTGAGAATACTGGTGCAATTGCCTTGGCAAAGGAATCCAGATTTCCCAAGAGAACCAAACACATCAAGAGATTCTTCAACTCCATCCGGGATCAAGTCCAGGTGGGAGATATAGAGATTTTGAAGATACATACGGATCCGAATGTTGCAGACCCGTTGACTAAGCCTCTTCCACGAGCAAAACATGATCAGCACCAAGGCTCCATGGGTGTTAGAATCATTACTTTGTAATCTAGATTATTGACTCTAGTGCAAGTGGGAGACTTAAGGAAATATGCCCTAGAGGCAATAATAAAGTTATTATTTATTTCCTTATATCATGATAAATGTTTATTATTCACGCTAAAATTGTATTAATCAGAAACATGATACATGTGTGAATACATAGACAAACAGAGTGTCACCAGTATGCCTCTACTTGACTAGCTCGTTTATCAAAGATGGTTATGTTTCCTAACCATAGACATGAGTTGTCATTTGATTAACAGGATCACATCATTAGGAGAATGATGTGATTGACTTGACCCATTCTGTTAGCTTAGCACTTGATCGTTTAGTATGTTGCTATTGCTTTCTTCATGACTTATACATGTTCCTAAGACTATGAGATTATGCAACTCCTGTTTATCGGAGGAACACTTTGTGTGCTACCAAACATCACAACGTAACTGGGTGATTATAAAGGTGCTCTACAGGTGTCTCCGAAGGTACTTGTTGAGTTGGCGTATTTTGAGATTAGGATTTGTCACTCCGATTGTCGGAGAGGTATCTCTGGGCCCACTCGGTAATGCACATCACTATAAGCCTTGCAAGCATTGTAACTAATGAGATAGTTGCGGGATGATGTATTACATAACGAGTAAAGAGACTTGCCGGTAACGAGATTGAAATAAGTATTGAGATACCGACGATCGAATCTCGGGCAAGTAACATACCGATGACAAAGGGAACAACGTATGTTGTTATGCGGTTCGACCGATAAAGATCTTCGTAGAATATGTAGGAACCAATATGAGCATCTAGGTTCCGCTATTGGTTATTGACCGGAGACGTGTCTCGGTCATGTCTACATAGTTCTCGAACCCGTAGGGTCCGCACGCTTAAATTTCAGTGACGATCGGTATTATGAGTTTTTGTGTTTTGATGTACCGAAGGTAGTTCGGAGTCCCAGATATGATCACGGACATGACGAGGAGTCTCGAAATGGTCGAGACGTAAAGATCGATATATTGGACGACTATATTTGGATACCGGAATGGTTCCGGGTGAGATCGGAAATATACCGGAGTACCGGGAGGTTATCGGAACCCCCGAGGAGGTATATGGGCCTTATTGGGCTTTAGTGGAAAGGAGGGGAAAGGAGCAAGGGAGGTGCCCCCCCAAGCCCAATCTGAATTGGGAGGGGGCCGGGCCCCCTTTCCTTCCTCCCTCCTTCCTCTTCCTTCCCTCTCCTACTCCAAGTTGGAAAGGGGGGAATCCTACTCCCGGTGGGAGTAGGACTCCCCTTGGCGCGCCTCTCCTTGGTCGGCCGCCCCCTCCCCCTTGATCCTTTATATATGGGGGCAGGGGCACCCCATAGACACAAAAATTGATCATGGATCTCTTAGCCGTGTGCGGTGCCTCCCTCCACCATAATCCACCTCGATCATCTCGTAGCGGTGCTTAGGCGAAGCCCTGCCTCGGTAGCATCATCATCACCGTCACCACGCCGTCGTGCTGATGGAACTTTCCTGTGAAGCTTTGCTGGATCGGAGCTCGCGGGACGTCATTGAGTTGAACGTGTGCAGAACTCGGAGGTGCCGTGCGTTTGGTACTTGGATCGGTCGGATCGTGAAGACGTACGACTACATCAACCGTGTTGTGCTAACGCTTCCGCATTCGGTCTACGAGGGTACGTAGACACACTCGTAGACACACTCTCCCCTCTCGTTGCTATGCATCACCATGATCCTGTGTGTGCGTAGGATTTTTTGAAATTACTACATTCCCCAACAAGTTGTGCGTGCGCCATCATGTCCTCATCTACCACTACTGCATGGCCACAGACCCTTGCGACCGTTCCAACAGGTTTGTCAACAGCACCGACTACAAGTTCGCCATGGTGGAAACCAAAGACGATGTAAATGTGCTTAGTGTTACGGGCTTGGCGTGCAAGAACCTTGTCGAAATCCGTCACCACTACAAGGTCTGGGGCAGCATGAAGAAGGACTCCCTGGTCAAACTCGCCTCGTCCATCATCGACCCCTACTACAAAAAGATGAAGCAGGATGCCCAGAGAACAAGCCCCGTATCCTGGCACAGGGCCTGGATGCAGCAACTGGATGAACCTCACCTCAGGTTCGCGGCCAAGAGCGTGTACACATGCTACAAGATGCACATGCAGATCGTTGACATGAGGAAGTGCCTCGTTACCCAAATCGACGATCCCGGATCGAGCCACAAGCAGAGCAAGCGTCACAAGAAGTAGATGATGATCATATGATCGTTTATGCTAGTTAATCATGCATGTAATATATAGTTTACTTTATTGGTGTGTGAAAATGTCATGTGTGTAGTAGCCAGCTATGTAATTATGCATGTAATAGTTTACTTTGGTGTGTGCAAATGCCATGGTTGTAGTAGCCACCTATGTAAGTGGATGTTTAATTTGGTTATGCAAGCATGTCCTTATAAGTGTGTGTGTGTGTGTGTCTATATATATGTATATATATGTTGTTGTTCTGTATGGAATCCCATCGCACAACACACATGTCTTATTAGCAGCAACCGTCTGTGTTATTATCGGTATTCACACACATTTATGATTACAGACCTGTTTGCCGCGTATCACACACATCTTGTTAAGTTGAACCGTTTCTCTTCTCATGTCTCAACGCAAATAGTTCATCCGAGTGAACCACACACCCTATATTGCACACACCTTGATTTCGCTGACCGTTTATTTTGTGTTGCCTAATCACAAACAGTTCATCTGAGTAAACCGTATGCTGTATATCACACACACCTCCATCTGACTGCCCATTTCTTTTGTTCCTCCTCATCGCAAACAGTTAATTGAACTGAACCGTATGCCCTGCATCGCACACGCAACTAAAATCTGAACCGTGTTTGATGGCTTCGCCATCGCAAACGTTTTGCACCTTTTTGACGGGTTTTTTACACCACCGTTTGCGATTATGGCATCGCACATATTTTTGTCGAAGGGTCTCTGATCGTAGTGTCACGTTAGCAGCAACCTGCAGTAGTGCATCTTAAGTTTAAGATACACATAACATGGTCGGCGTCGGTGTCAAAACCGGCGGATCTCGGGTAGGGGGTCCCGAACTGTGCGTCTAAGGCGGATGGTAACAGGAGGCGGGGGACACAATGTTTACCCAGGTTCGGGCCCTCTCGATGGAGGTAATACCCTACTTCATGCTTGATTGATCTTGATGATATGAGTATTACAAGAGTTAATCTACCATGAGATCAGAGAGGCTAAACCCTAGAAGCTAGCCTATGGTATGATTGTTCTTGTCCTACGGACTAAACCCTCCGGTTTATATAGACACCAGAGGGGGCTAGGGTTACACAGAGTCGGTTACAAGGGAGGAGATCTACATATCCGAATTGCCAAGCTTGCCTTCCACACAAAGGAGAGTCCCACCCGGACACGGGACGAAGTCTTCAATCTTGTATCTTCATAGTCCAACAGTCCGGCCAAGGGATATAGTTCGGCTGTCCGAGGACCCCTTAATCCAGGACTCCCTCAGTAGCCCCTAAACCAGGCTTTAATGACGATGAGTCCGGCGCAGATTGTCTTCGGCATTGCAAGGCGGGTTCCTCCTCCGAATACTCCATAGAAGATTTTGAACACAAGGATAGTGTCCGGCTCTGCAAAACAAATTCCACATACCACCGTAGAGAGTATAATATTTCCACAGATCTAATCCACTCAACTTTTCATAACGTGACATCACGCCATGGCCCCGGTTATTATTCGAACCATTTTTCTCAACCAGCCACTACACATATTGCGAGGCGATTTTCTTGGCACGTCTTGTCGAAGCAGAGATCGTGTCCCCTTATCCCGGGATCCTCATCAATACGGGTGTGGGTAACCCAACTGCGCCATCAATCACGACGCTTGGGGAATAAGCGAGTTTTACCAGGCAAGTGGGGAGGCACGCAGTTTCTACCGTCCTTATAAAGGGATAAGGACTCCTCTTTTTACCCACGCCTTCTTCTTCCCTGCCCATCCATTCTCGCGCACTCGAGCTCCAGCGCCCAAGTTCGCATCTTCTCCACAAAAACACTCCGAACATGTCCGGAGCAGGAGGCCAGTGGATGGCCTCCTCCGTTACGGAGGAGAACATCACGAAGCTTCGGGAAGCCAGATACCTGGCCGCAGATATCGCGCACCGGCTCCCAGGCGCGGGGCAGATCGTGCCTACCCCCGAGCCCCACGAAAGGGTTGTATTCCTTACCCATTTCGTCCGCGGGCTGGGATTTCCCCTCCACCCATTTGTTCGCGGGCTCATGTTCTACTACGGGCTAGACTTCCATGATCTGGCCCCCAATTTCATCCTCAACATCTCGACGTTTATCGTCGTGTGCGAGGCTTTCCTCCGCATCAAGCCCCACTTCGGCCTATGGCTGAAGACCTTCAATGTTAAACCGAAGGTGGTGGTCGGCCAGCAAGCGGAGTGCGGAGGCGCGATGGTGGGCAAAATGCCCACGTCACCTGGCTCGAAGGCTCCTATGTGGAGACCGTGAAGGGGTGGCAATCGGGGTGGTTCTACACCATCGAGCCGCGCGACACCAACTGGGTGGTGGCCCCCGAATTCCGATCCGGCATCCCCATGCGGCTAACCTCCTGGAAAGAGAAGGGCTTATCTTGGGGTTCATCGGTGGAGCTGACCGGACTCCAGAACTGTGTTAAAAACACGATAAGCAAGAAAATCAAGCTTGTCAACATGGTCTAGGTCATGCTCTTCTGCCGGATCCTCCCGTGTCAAAGACGGGCATTCAATATGTGGGAGTTCGACTCGGCAAGGCACCAGATGCTGTGAGAGCTCTTCGACACGATGCACCAGGACATCTAGAGGCTGTTGTTCAAGTCTGCCGAGGTACCTCCTCCCCTTACCGAGGACCGCGGACTCAGCGCAAAGCGCCCTGCTAATTCAGTAAGCTCCTTATATCTCATAAGGCGTTTCTTTCCCTAGTATAATTATGTGAGGGATCTGAGCCTCCGCATTATTTAATAGGAATGGGTCGCGACAGTGGAGCGGATCGACTGTCCGGCCCCACTGCCCGAAGATCCAGCAAGTACTCTCCTGACGGAGATGCTGGTTCCGGCGCCCTATGAGGCGCCGGAGAACAAGGGCAAGAAGAAGGTTGCGAGGACCAGGAAAGGTCTCCGGCGCAAGGTTGTATCGGACTCGTCGTCCAATAACACCGAGACGCCCTCCTCCCACGAAGACGAGGAGGAGGAAGAGGAAAATTCTCCCCATCCAGTCGGAGGAGATAAGAAAAGGAAGGTCGCCCCTCCAGGGAGGCCGAAGGGTCCAAGAAGGGAAGAACCCTCCTTCCGAACCGCTCCACCACGGACGCGTTCAACGATGAGGAGTGGTTGCCCAGGGACAAGCCCCTGGCGAAGTCGTAAGTATCCGGATACCATAACAGTTCTGGTATATTTTGTTTTATTGTTTCTTATCATGCCGAACATGATCATGCAGCCCACCCAAGGACCATCTCGACGTATCCTCTTCGGATGGGTCTCTGGGCCTGTCGGAGATGAACAGTGATTCGCTCCCGACCACCTCCTCCCCCCGCCCTATGGACGACGCTGAGGTGTTGTCCCGACGGGCACCAAACCAAGGGAAGGTAGATCTGGGGGCGCCCAAGGCGACCTCCCAGACGCTGGGCGCATGGGAGGCAAGGCTCCATGGGCCCTAATGACAGGGGCAGCAAGTCCGGCCCCGGCCGAATACTGCGCCGGAACCTTCAGTGGTTCTGGACTCTGTCAGGCAACCCCTCACTAAGGGGGGCGAGCCATCTATGCTGATGGCCTCTGTCCATCCAGAGGCACCGGACAACTTGCTGGAAGCACTTCGCGGCGCTTCTATTGACGAAGAGCACCGCACTGTCATGAGTGCGGTGGTAGAGAAGGTTCAGTCCGCTAAAAGCGGACTGATTGAAGCCTGTGCCAGCCTCCTAACAGGCTTTGACGTAAGTAATCAATTTATAAGAAAATGTTATATCATAGACACTAGCCTCTCATGCTCTGTTTGGCGTTCGCGAAGAAAGGCCGAACAGAGGATCAAATAATAATCACAGGAGTCTAATTAGAATATGTCTTATGTGAATAAGCAGGCTTCTCTGCTGGCCGCTGCTGCTCGCACTGTGGAGGTCTCCGCACTGAAGCGGGACGTTGAGCGGTCCGAAGAAGAGCTCGCGCTTACCAAGAGGCAGCTCAAAGAGAACAAAGGTAAGTAATACCCGTCCGTATATTGATATGGAATAAAAAAAGAATGTGGTTGTTAAGTCACAGGGTCATTGTGAATTTTGCTAGGGGCCACGACCGAAGTGGCGGCCCTGAAGGAGGCATTGTCCGAGGCCGAAGACAAAGCGGCCAAGGAGCGCACCGAGCGCGAGAAGCAAGAGGCTCGAGTCGGCGAGGTGCAGCAAGAGCTCCAGGATTTCGTCAAAAAATAAGAGTCCTTGGAGCGTGACTCTAAGACGCAAGGGTCTGAGCTTGCGAAGGCCCTTGAGAACGCAAAAAATTCCAAGGCCAAAGCCCACAAGGCCCTCCAGGAACTTCAGGCGGTCCAGAAGATAGCAGCGGGTAAGGAATGCATTATGCAAAGCAAGCATGTGAAGGAAACTTTCCTTTTACTTACCCGAGTTCGGAGCTCTCCAGGAGCGTTCGCAGATCTTCCCCGCAGTGTGTCCGATGCCGCAGAATTTTACCAGGCCGAGGAAGGGAGCTCGACAGAAAAGTTGTTCTGGTCTCAGTATACTGGGACCGAACATCTGATGCCCTTGAGCGACCAGTTGAAGCAACTGGTCGAGCTTCACAAGGCGGCCGAACAGACCATGAAGGGCCTCATAGTCCAGATGTGGCATGGCGAGCCCCTGCCTGGCAGCTACTTCGACCTGGTGAGGCGGCTTGTGAATGCCTGCCCACGGCTTGAAGTCATAAAGCGGTCCGTCTGCATTGAGGGTGCGCGCAGGGCTTTTGCCCGAGCGAAAGTGCACTGGGCGAAGATGGACGCCGAGAAGCTGGTGAAGGAGGGGCCGCCGGAGGGCAAGGAGCATCGCCGCCCCGAAAAGTATTATGACAACGTCCTGAAGGGTGCCCGCCTTGTGGCGGAGGAATGTTCTAAGGATGTAATATTTGAATGAATGTACTCGTGTGATCCTGTAATATGAAAACGAGTTCATGTGCGCTATATAACGCTTGTTGATTTAAAATATTACCTTCTGTGCGGCCGTTTATAAAATCTGAGAGTTGGCTAGTCGTCGGCTTCTGCGCCCATGTAGCTAGTACTGAGGTGTTCGGGATAAATCTGATCACTCTTTATCCCAGTTGTTGGTCCTTCAAAGGAGGTGTTCAGCACAACGAACCAGGTAATCGGACTATAAAGCTTTATCACTCTCACTTAGCCATAGAAGTCTATAATTTTAAATTTTGGCGAAGCCCCTAGTATTCGGAAGGCCGAACTTGGGGCGCTATGAACGCCTAAATCAGACAAGGTCGACTCCTCGCCTGAAGTGGAAAAAATCTTTAGGGATTTGGGAGCTCTCGAACAGCGACCAGCTCTCGCCGCATCATGACAGTCAGTTTTCGGCTTTCTCTACTGAGGTGCTCGTCCGGAAGAACCAGGACACAATCGCAGTAGTTCTCCCAGTGCTACCTTAGCCGATATAGTGGAACGTAAGGCACCAAAACATGGGAGCCGGGCAAACCCAACTATTGACCCAAGACATGATTCGGAGCTAATGCATATAATGCTATAAGTTTGGGGTGCCGCACTGTCGAAAGTGTTCAGACTTTTCTTGCTGTGTTATGGGGTACACTGAAGCCCCTGGCGTGCTGAACATACCAGAATGTACGAGAGCAACTTGTCATGAATAAACAAACAAGGAGAAAAAAAAGGAAGATGAAGAAATGCAATAATAAGCTGATGTTGTGCATTGTTATTTAGAGGATACGTCAAAGCGTATGTGTATAAGTAGTACAATAATAAAAAATAGGACTATCTGACATGTCTGATCCAAGGGCGAGCTGCGTGCGGGTATGTAAAACAGGTATAACGATCGTTATGAGAGACCGCCTGGGGATTCCCTTGTACGCCAAAGCTTCTTGCTCCCTTGGTGCTTCCCTCTCGTGATGGGTCCGATGATCTAGCTATAGGAGAGGGCCTCCAGAGAATAGGGTCCTGAAAGGAAGAAAATGATAAAGATATATTGGTCCTGAGGCGGTTGAACCACATAGTGGGACGTGCCATAGCCGTGCCTCCGCCTATACCCATGGTATCTTTAGTGCGTAGCTATGTATGCGCGGCGCAAATTTCGTTGCTTGACTGGGACTAGGACGGACGCCGAATTGCTAGGCGAGCTCTGAACGCGCCTGGTGATACTGTTGCAGGTTATTCCGGACTCGCTTCAATGTGTCTGTGAACCTTGTCGCCGAATTGGCCGTTTGCCTCAAAAGGCTGCTTTGCACTTCTGCTGCAAGGGCCGCAGTGTGCTCCTCCGTGCGGAGCGAGCGTTCTGTATTTCCATTAACTGTTATAACCCCGCGATGTCCTGGCATTTTGAGCTTGAGGTATGCATAATGTGGTTCGTCTGAGTAGTGTGTGATAGCCACTGCGGAAGGGGACGATATCGAAGATTAACTCTTCGCTTCGGAAGTAATCCGGAGATCCGAAGACCACTTCCAGTGTGATTGAACCCACGCAACAGGCCTCTACACCTGGTATGACACCTTTGAAGGTGGTTTTTGTGGGTTTGATCCTCAAGGGGTCTATACGCATTTTGTGCACCGTATCCTGATAAAGCAGGTTCAGGCTGCTGCCACCGTCCATAAGGACTCGGGTGAGGTGGAATCCGTCAATGATAGGATCAAGGACCAATGCGGTAGAACCACCATGACAGATACTAGTGGGGTGGTCCCTGCGATCAAAAGTGATCGAACAAGAAGACCATGGGTTGAACTTTGGGGCGACTGGCTCCATCGCGTAGACGTCCTTGAGTGCACGCTTCCGTTCCCGCTTGGGGATATGTGTTGCGTATATCATGTTCACCGTTTTCACTTGGGGAGAAAATTTCTTATGTCCTCCTATGTTCGGCGGCCAGGGCTCCTCCTAGTCGTCGCTATGCAGCCCCTTTTCCTTGCTTACGGCATTCAACTTGCTGACCTGTTTCAAACCCAGCATTCTCTGTTGGTGTGGTTGGCTGGCTTATCGGGGGTGCCGTGAATTTGACATGAGCGGTCGAGTATGCGGTCCAAACTGGACGGGCCTGGATTATTTCTTTTGAACGGCTTTTTCTGCTGACTAGATTTAGAGCCACTGAATCCGGCATTGACTGCCGTGTCTTCGGTGTTATCGCCGTTGTTGTAGCGCTTGTATCTGTTGCGACGTGGCTTGCCGTTGCTGTCTCTGGCCTCCGATGTGCCAGGGTTGCTTGTTATGTTGTTGCTACGGGCCAACCAGCTATCCTCACCCGCACAGAAGCGGGTCATGAGTGTTGTGAGGGCTGCCATGGATTTTGGCTTCTCTTGGCTGAGATGTCGGGCGAGCCACTCGTCACGGATGTTATGTTTAAAGGCCGCTAGGGCTTCGGCATCCAAACAGTCCACAATTTGGTTCTTTTTGGTTAGGAACCGAGTCCAAAATTTCCTGGCTGACTCTCCGGGCTGTTGCGTTATGTGACTTAAATCATCAGCATCCGGTGGTCGCACATAAGTGCCCTAGAAGTTGTCCAGGAATGCGTTTGCCAGGTTCTCCCAACTTCCAATGGAGTTTGCTGGCAAGCTATTTAGCCAATGCCGAGCTAGTCCTTTGAGTTTTAACGGGAGGTACTTGATGGCGTGTAGATCATCCCCGCGGGCCATGTGAATGTGGAGGAAGAAATCCTCTATCCATACCGTGGGGTCAGTAGTACCATCGTATGATTCAATATTCACGGGTTTAAACCCTTCTGGGAATTCATGATCCATTACTTCATCAGTGAAACATAGGGGGTGCGCGGCGCCTCTGTGCCGGGCTATGTCACGACGCAGTTCGTACGAGTCTTGTCTGCTGTGTTTGGCCCGGCCGGATTTTCTTTTGGTATATCCGGCATGACGGTCGTTGTCATGTGTTGGGGCGCGCCCTCGTGATCCGAAGATCGATCTTTTGTGTCATGCTTTGTTTTCCAATATGTCTCGCAGGTCCTGCGTGTTACCCCGGGCCTTGCTGTTTTTGTTTGACTGGTGACGAGGTGCGGGCTGGACTTCGGGCTTATATGCCACTTTGTCCCGGCCACGAGGTGGCCGATCTGCCGCATCATACGCTGGAAGCGCAGGCTTTAATGCTTCCTCTTCAAGTTGGGGTAGCAACCTGCGCTTCGGGAAACTTATGATTGGGCGCTCGAGTTTGTGTTCCTCGGCTGCCAGGACCTCAGTCCATCTATCCGCGAGCAGATCTTGCTCAGCTTGAAGTTTTTGTTGCTTTTTCTTCAGGCTTTTTGTTGTGGCAATAAGCCGGCGCTTGAAGCACTCCTATTCAACGGGATCCTCAGGCATGATAAATTCTTCATCACCGAGGCTCACCTCGTCTTCGGAGAGGGGCATGTAATTGTCATCCTCTGATTCTCCGTCTGCTGCCTGTTCCTTAGGGCTGGCTTGCCCATCCTCCTGCTCAAAGCCTGGCTGGAGGGGATTGTCTTTGTCTTCGGCACTATTTGCAGCGTTATTGTCTCCTGTGCCGGTATCGCTGTTTTTTCTATGACGGGGCTTAGAGCGGCGCCGATGACGCCGGTTCTTGGATTGCTTCTCGGGGGGATTATCCTCCGTTGCCTTATTGCCATCGCTTTCTTTGGGGGTGTCCACCATGTATATATCATACAATGAGGTGGAAGTCCAGCGCCCTGTGGGCGGTGGTTCCTGTTCGTGTCCCGCATTGTCGTCCATACTGTCGATGTCTTTGGAGTCAAAGTAGAGCATGTCGGTTAGGTCGTCGATAGTGGCTACTAAGTGGGTGGTGGGTGGGGAACGAATTCCTTCGCCGTCCGCTTCCCACTCGAGCCGAACATAGTTCGGCCAAGGGTCTCTTGACAAGGAGAGAGACCATAATGAGTTTAGCACGTCGCCTAAGGGTGAGTGCTGCAAGATATCCGCAGAGGTGAACTCCATGATCGGTGCTCAATAAGATTGGATGGGCACGGACGCGAGCGGTTCGGAGTCTGTGGCCGGGGGCGAATCCGAGTGTCCGGCAACACAAGTCTCACAAGAGGTGAAGTCAATATTCGGCTCTATCGCCGCTGAGTGTGCGGCCTCCATGGCGGGGTCCATACTCCCGTCCTCGGACGGCGTGATATGTTCTAAATTGAGGGCCGGAGTAGGTGTGATCTCCCGAACACTGTCCGACGGCAGAGCTAAATCATGCTCATCATGACTGTGCGGCGCACCTGACATGGGTTTGAATCCATCGAAGATCAAGTCTCCGCGGATGTTGGCGGTATAGTTCAAGCTTCCAAACCTGACCTGATGGCCAGGGGCGTAGCTCTCGATCTGCTCCAGACGGCCAAGCGAGTTGGCCCATAGTACGAAGCCGCCGAATACGAAGATCTGTCCGGGGAGGAAAACCTCACCCTGGATCGCATCGTTGCCGATGATCGAAGGAGCCATCAAGCCTTATGGTGACGACATAGTGGAACTCTCAATGAAAGCACCAATGTCGGTGTCAAAACCGGCGGATCTCGGGTAGGGGGTCCCAAACTGTGCGTCTAAGGCGGATGGTAACAAGAGGCGGGGGACACAATGTTTACCCAGGTTCGGGCCCTCTCGATGGAGGTAATACCCTACTTCCTGCTTGATTGATCTTGATGATATGAGTATTACAAGAGTTGATCTACCACGAGATCAGAGAGGCTAAACCCTAGAAGCTAGCCAGAGGGGGCTAGGGTTACACATAGTCGGTTACAAGGGAGGAGATCTACATATCCGAATTGCCAAGCTTGCCTTCCACGCAAAGGAGAGTCCCACCCGAACACGGGACGAAGTCTTCAATCTTGTATCTTCATAGTCGAACAGTCCGGCCAAGGGATATAGTCCGGCTGTCCGAGGAACCCCCTAATCCAGGACTCCCTCAGTCGGGCCATGAAACGTGTGTAGCTAGGCTGGCCTACCCAAGATAGCGTGTTAAGCACTCCGAAAGTCTACAACTTCAAAAGTTAGCCGCTCCTTCCTGAAGTTTCTTTCCCAGCCGAATACGATGTCGAGGGCATTTTTCCCGAGTGACTTGGCCTTCTTCCCAGGAATTACCCCGTGGAACTGCATGGTACTCTTACTGAGTCAGGACATCGGAATGCCCATCGCCTCCAGAGTGTTGGCGTAGATGATGTTGAGGCCTTACCGCCGTCCTTGAGGACCTTGCCTAGCCGAAACCCACCGATAGCCGGATCAACCACCAAAGCTTGCTGCCCTGGGGTCGGTATGTGGGCTGTGTGATCCGACTACTCAAATGTGACAGGCGCCTTGGCCCAATCTGGATATTTGGTGACAGTCAGAACTACCGTGTTGACCTCTCGGTTTATAACCTTGAGGCGGCTCTTGTTTTCGACATCGGCGAAGATCATCAGGACTTTCTCCATGTTGGGATACCAAGGAGTACCCTTGCCTCCATCTTCGTCCTCATCCTTGTCCCTAGAGGCATCTTGCGGCATCTCTTGCTTCAGAGTGGGCACTCCTGAGTGGTATGCTTGGGAAAAATCAAGTTGCCCTCCTCATCTTTCTTCGTGTGGATCTGGCATGGCTGGTCGAGGGTATCACTCTTTGGCACAACTTGCTTCTTAACTTTCCAATCTTTCTTTTGCTTCGGCAGGCCCTTGCCTTTGCCTTGGCCGGCTAGAGCCGCAGCCTCGACATTCCCAACCGCTTCAGCTTTCCGCTTGTGCTTCTTGCTCTTGTTGTTATTCGACTGATTGGCATCACCTGCTCGGCTCTTTCCACTCCACAGCCAGTCTTGTTCTTTGCCATTGGCGTTCTATTGTCTATCTCCACAGTCCGACTGAGAGACAGGATCTTAGTACGGCCAAACTTCAATTTTAACTCTCGGTTCCTGACCCCGGCCTTGAAGGCTGTCGGAGTAAATAGCCATGGGTAGCCTAGACGGCTTCCCCTGGCCCTTCTGAAAAAGTTACAAGCCCGCCCGGCTCTCAAGAATCCAAGACATGGGGCCGCCTTCCCCTAGCTGGCTGCGACCCAGGCCGGCTTTCGGAAGGCGGCCCGACTTCCGCCCTCATGAGAAGGCCGACTCCAAGGAGCCGGCCGTGAGAAGGCCGACTCCAAGAAGCCGGCTCCCCATAAAGCGGTCAAGGCCGTACCCACAAAGTTTGCACCCACCTAACGGCGGTGCGACGGGGCGTGGCTACAGTAAAGCCTGCCACCCCCGAATCCCGGAGCATGCCTGGCATGGTGCGCCGTACGGGCTAGGCACGACCCGTCCTGCGCGGCACTGTTGCCATGTTGACCCTGGCATCACCCACGACGGGCCGCCAGCGCGGCCCACAGGCGGTGGGCCCCTTTGAGCAGAGAGACGCCCGAAGGCGGCCACACCTCCCACCAGTCGGCCCAAGACAGGGCCGGCTCCCCGCAGCCGGCTTGCCGCCTCCCTCGAAGAAGACGCCCCATTAAGGAGACAAGACGCGGTAAGGCTACAGCGATCGCCTGACAGGCGGCGGTACTATAGCCACGCTTACCACGATGAAGCTCACGCCAACAAGATGAAGCCACAGTAACCAGCCGCCGACCAGGCCCTGGACAGTGGGGCCTGCCTGTCGGCCAAGGGACCGGCAGCCGGCGGGACCCACCAGTCGGCGGGCCCCAGCAGCCGGCGCGGAAGCCGGCGAGCGCAGTCACAGACGGCTGGGCCCCGCGCCCGGCCGGATTACCATTGTACCCCCGGGGGGTAGGCCTATATAAACCCCCCGGAGCACCCATGCAAAGGGTTCGACCCCATGCTAGTTCTAGACACCACACAAGGAGAAGAAGCGGGCTAGTCGTGCCCTTCTTCCTCCTTCCCCCCGACCAGCTCAAGGAGCGTTGTGTAGCCACTTGATTCATCTAGTGAACATGCGGAGACCCCGTAGAGCAGCAGTAGGGGTGTTATCTCCACGGAGAGCCCCGAAGCTGGGTAAGATCCGCCGGCGTGCATGTCTTTGCCTCATCCCGCTTCCAGGCACCGGCGATGTCTTACTGGTTCCCACAAAGATAAGCCACCCGTTGGCATATGTCGCACCTACCACCCGACATTTGGCGCCCACCGTGGGGCCAGGCGCACCGTCGTCCGGAGACCTGTTCTGGACGGGAACCCTCTTCCTCCCCAGCGAGCGTAGCCAGCCCGGCACGCCCGATGGCGCTTGCCACAACGCGCTGCAAGGCGTCACCAGCATCTGTGCGGCAAGCGGCCTCGCCGATCTCCTCGACAAAACTCTCATCTCCGACGAGCTCGCCTCCGATGCGGGCACCGACCGCCTCGCCAACCTTCTCGGCCAGCTCCATGTCTTCAGCAAGCCCGTTGTGGGCCTGGAGTCGGTTGGCTCCACCGACCCGATGCCTGTCGACTCCGACACGGCCTCCTACGACACCTTCCCCACCAACGTCGCGATCTACAATGACCCGCTTCCTCGAGCCGACGGCTGCGATGCTGTCACCGCCGAAGTGATGGTTGTCGGCCACGGCGGCCTGACCGACGAGAGCGCCCACGACGCCTCGCGCGCGGCGGCCCACGACTTGTCCGTTCCCCTCCCGGCTGATGCCGGCGACGAAGCACTGGAAGCACGCCGCCTCGCCCTCCTCGCAGAGGGCCGGAGGCTGGCCTCCGTAAGACGCCTCACTGAGGCCTACCAGCGCGAAGCTGACCGCGCCGCCTTGGGCACACCGGCCCCGGGCGGGCCAAGCCGGGCCGGCCTTGTCAAGCAACGCGGCGCCGTCATCGCCGACACGCTGGGAGTCGACCGCCCGGTCTATGCCACGCCGCTCGAGAACTTGCGTGCCGCCCAGGCGGCCGTAGATGAGTTGGACGGCTTGGAGGCCGAAGACCTCCCCCACATGACCCGGCGCATCCAGCAACTGATCGACGCAGCCGCGCAGCGGCACGAAGCAGACGCCCGCGCGGGAAGCCCTCCCCCGCGCCGAGATCACGGCGCGACATCCCGGACGCCGACTACGAGCAATACCCGCACGCGACGCGAGAAGGAGCCGGCTACCAGCCGCAGCCGGACCCGGATCTCCATCGAGCGAGACGTGGACGGCCATCCCCGAGCCATGGAATGGCGGGGCGACCCGCCTCCGCCTCCGCCCCGTGGAGAAAGATATCCCCCCTCGCCGCCAGTGGCGCACCCGACTCTCAGCGGCTGGCTAGGCCGCCGTGAAGGAATCGGCGAGAACGACGCCCGCCATCGGATCGACCGCCTGGCGCGATCCCTGGCATTGGAAGAAGAAGACGATGTCGGCCCGCCTTGTTTCGGCCCCCGCATCCGCGACGAGCCCTTTCCCAAAGGGTTCTCGCTCCCAAGAGACACGCCCAAGTACAACGGCTCCGTGAAGCCGGAAGATTGGTTGATCGACTATTCCACGGCGGTTAGCATAGCCAACGGCAACCGGTGCGTTGCCGTGAAGTACGTGCCCCTCATGCTGCAAGGCACGGCGCGGACCTGGATCAACAGCCTCAAGCCGCGTAGCATCAACAGCTGGCTAGATTTCACAGAAGCCTTCATCCGCAACTTCACCAGCACCTACAAGCGGGCTCCCAAGCCCAGACAGCTCTCCTTGTGCGTACAAGGCCCCGCCGAGTCCACTCGCGATTACCTCACGCGTTGGGCCGAGCTCCGCAACTCCTGTGAAGGGGTGCACGAGGTGCAAGCCATAGAATACTTCACAGCCGGATGCCGAGAAGGCACCCTCCTCAAGCACAAGCTCCTCTGCGACGAGCCGGCTACCCTCGACGAGCTTCTGGACATAGCGGACAAGTATGCCACCGCCGACTCCTCGATGAAGACCGAGCTTCGGGTAGACGCGTCCGGAAAGGTACTCAACCCGGCGCCCAAGACGCCGGCTGGGGATTCTGGCCGACACCCCAACTCGAACGACCACAAGCACAAGGGCCCTGCGCCACCTCCCGCCAGTCGGCAGGTGGCCACAGTCGAAGATGCGCCGCCTGAAGAACGACCGGCGCCCAAGAAACCCAAGGGCGGCAGGCCGGCTTGGCAGCCGGCTTTCTCCTACGAGCAAACTCTCGACGCCCCTTGCAAGTTCCACAGCGGCGCGAAGCCATCCAACCACACGACCCGGAAGTGCAATTGGCTCACCCGAATCTCTAAGGGCGAGGGTCTCTTGCCGCCTCCGCCTGCCGGCCCGCCGCCTCCGGCCACTCGGCCCGCAGTCGGAGCCGTGCATGACGAGTTCCCTGACGAGAAAGCCACCTATATCGTCTTTACCAGCCAGCCCGAAGACCGGCGCAGCAAACGCCGAGAACACCAGGAAGTCAGCGTGGTCGCTGCCAACCCCGCCGGAGACATGCATTGGTCAGAAAAGCCCATCAGCTAGAGCCGGGCCGACCATCCGGAGGTGATGCCGTCTCCCGGCTCTTATGCTTTGGTCCTGGAAGCCACCCTTGCAACGGACAGACGCGTCGCCCGCTTCTCCCGTGTGTTGATAGACGGCGGGAGCAGCATCAACATCCTGTACCGTGACACCCTGGAGAAGCTAAATGTCAAGACGAAGCAGCTCATGCCTACGCGAACAGTGTTCCATGGCATCGTACCCGGCCTGTCCTGCGTCCCCATTGGCAAAATCAAGATTGATGTACTTGGGACAAGGAGCATTTCCGCCGGGAAGCGATCTGGTTTGAAGTGGTGGACCTGGAGAGCCCTTACCATGCCTTGCTTGGCCAACCTGCCTTGGCCAAATTCATGGCGGTTCCCCACTATGCATACCTCAAAATGAAGATACCAAGCACCAAAGGCGTCATCACCATAGCCGGTGACTACAAGAAGTCCTCCGAGTGCGCAGCGGCCAGCAGCCGGCTGGCCGAGTCCCTTGTGATTGCCGAAGAGAAGAAGATGCTGGACCGAGTCGTGGCCATAGCCGGCAAGCAGTCGGTCGTGTCCCCCGACCCCAAGGAGCATGATGCTCAAGGATCTTTCCAGCCGGCCAAGGAGACAAAGAAGATACCTCTTGACCCCGAGCATCCAGAGAGGTTTGCCGTCATCGGGGCAAACCTGAACAGCAAATAGGAAGGCGAGCTCGCCGATTTCCTCCGTGAGAATCGGGACATCTTTGCATGGTCCCCCAAGGACATGCTGGGTGTTCCGAGGAAATTCGCCGAGCACAAACTACATGTTCGAGAAGACGCAAAGCCAGCCAGGCAACCCCTTCGCCGATTGTCGGAGGAGAAGCGCAGGATTGTAGGGGAGGAGATAGCCCGGCTCTTGGCGGCCGGCTTCATCATGGAAGTTTTCTTTCCAGAGTGGCTCGCCAACCCGGTCCTTGTGCTAAAGAAGAACAACAAGTGGCGCATGTGTATAGACTACACGAGCCTCAACAAGGCCTGCCCCAAAGATCCTTTTGCCCTGCCAAGGATTGACCAAGTGATAGACTCCACAGCCGGATGCGAGCTGTTGA
This sequence comes from Triticum urartu, assembly GCF_056163025.1. Classification (NCBI taxonomy): domain Eukaryota; kingdom Viridiplantae; phylum Streptophyta; class Magnoliopsida; order Poales; family Poaceae; genus Triticum; species Triticum urartu. The sequence goes on along the minus strand of NC_141874.1, from coordinate 171,992,699 downwards.
GTTTTTTGGATGCTTACTCCGGATACCATCAGATAAAGCTAGACCCGGACGACCGCCTGAAGACCGCCTTCATCACGCCATTTGGAGCCTTCTGCTACCTGACTATGACATTCGGCTTGAGAAATGCCGGTGCCACTTTTCAGCGTTGCATGCAGAAGTGCCTCCTCAAGCAACTCAGCAGAAACGCTCACATATACGTGGACGACATCGTGGTGAAGACGGAGAAGCGCGGCACCTTGCTGGGAGACCTCAAGGAAACATTTGAGAACCTGCGCCGGTTCCAAATCAAGCTTAACCCTGAGAAATGCGTGTTCGGGGTGCCAGCCGGCCAGCTCCTAGGTTTCTTGGTCTCCGAACGCGGCATCGAGTGCAACCCGGTGAAGATCAAGGCCATCGAGAGAATGGCGATCCCCACCAAGCTTTGAGACATTCAGAAGTTCACCGGGTGCTTAGCCTCCTTGAACCGTTTCATCAGCCGGCTCGGAGAGAAAGCTCTCCCTCTCTACCGCCTCATGAAGAAGAGCAGTCACTTTGAGTGGAACGACCAGGCCGACCAAGCTTTTCACGAGCTGAAGAAGATGCTGACCACGCCGCCTGTCCTTGCGGCGCCGACTGAGAAAGAGCCCATGCTCCTTTACATCGCTGCAACCAGCCGGGTGGTCAGCACCGTCATCGTAGTCCAGCGCCCAGAAGAAGGCCGAGCCCAGCCGGTCCAGAGGCCGGTGTACTATTTGAGCGAGGTGCTGTCCGCCTCAAAGCAGAACTACCCGCACTACCAGAAGATGTGTTACGGCGTGTACTTCACTGCCAAGAAGCTGAAGCCCTACTTTCAAGAGCATCCCGTCACGGTCGTATGCATTGCCCCGCTAGCCGAGATCATAGGCAGCCGGGATGCATCCGGCCGGGTGGCGAAATGGGCCATCGAGCTGGCCCCCTACACGATCTTCTACCAGCCCCGCACTGCCATCAAGTCCCAAGCACTGGCCGACTTCCTCGTCGACTGGGCCGAGATCCAGTACCTGCCGCCGGCTCCCGACTCCACCCATTGGCGCATGCACTTCGACGGGTCCAAGATGCGCACCGGCTTGGGATTCGGCATCGTCCTTACCTCTCCCAAAGGCGACAAGCTTAGATACACACTACAGATCCACTTTGCCACCTCCAACAATGTGGCCGAGTATGAGGCGCTCATACATGGGCTCCGGCTTGCTAAAGAACTTGGCATTCGCCGGATCCTATGTTATGGCGACTCGGACCTGGTAGTCCAGCAATCATCCGGCGACTGGGATGCCAAGGACGCGAATATGGCGAGCTACCGTTTCCTGGTCCAACAACTCAGCGGATACTTTGAAGGATGCGAGTTCCTCCACGTACCACGAGCCGACAACGAGCCAGCCGATGCCCTGGCTCGAATAGGCTCCACTCGGCAAGCAATTCCAACCGGCGTCGCTCTACAATGCCTCCTCAAGCCGTCCATCAAGCCGTCTCCAGAGTACGATTCCATCTTCGTGCCGCCTGACCCCGATGCGGCCGGGTCCGGCTTGAAGAACCGAGTAGGCGACCCCAAGACCCCCGTAGCCGGCCCGGCGACTTCGGCAGCCGGCTCGGGGACTTCGGCAGCCGGCTCGGGGACTTCGGCAGCCGGCTCGGGGACTTCGGCGGCCGGCTCGGGGACTTCGGCAACCGGCCCGGGGACTTCGGCAGCCGGCTCGGGGACTTCGGCAGCCGGCCCGGGGACTGCACCAGCTCTACAGCCGGCGGCCGACTCCAGCACCTCACCGCCCAGCCCGCCCACCCTGGTAGCAGTAGCCACATTGGCGGTAGGAGAAGTCGCGGCTCCATCATGGGCTCAGTCCATCCTCAACTTCCTAGTAAACGAAGACCTGCCGGCTGACGAAACAGAAGCAAGACAAGTCCAACGTCGAGCCGGAGCATACACAATCGTCAACAGATAACTACTCAAGCGCAGTGTCACTGGAATCCTCCAACGGTGCGTCGAGCAAGAGAAGGGCATTGCAATCCTCACAGACATTCACCAAGGTGAATGCGGCCACCATGCGGCCTCAAGATCACTTGTCGCCAAAGCCTTCCGCCATGGTTTCTTCTGGCCGACTGCTTTGGATGACGCCAAAGAATTAGTCAAGCGTTGCAAGGGATGCCAGCTCTTCAGCTCCAAGCAACACATGCCGGCTTCGGCACTCAAGACCATTCCCCTCACTTGGCCCTTTGCCGTTTGGGGACTGGACATGGTGGGCCCATTCAAGACGGCGCGCGGCGGCATGACGCATTTACTCATCGCCGTGGACAAATTCACCAAGTGGGTTGAGGCAAAGCCGATCAAGAAGCTGAATGGGCCGACTGCCGTGACGGTCATCGCGGACATAACAACTCGGTACGGCGTGCCGCACAGCATCATCACCGACAATGGCACGAATTTCGCCAAAGGAGCCTTGGCACGTTTCTGCGCAGCCCAAGGTATCCGGCTGGACTTAGCATCCGTCGCCCACCCGCAGTCAAATGGCCAGGTCGAGCGAGCCAACGGCCTCATCCTCTCCGGCATCAAGCCCCGACTGGTTGTACCTCTGGAGCGCTCAGCCGGCTGTTGGCTCGATGAGCTGCCGGCTGTCCTCTGGAGTCTGCGCACTACACCAAACAAGTCAACCGGCTTCACCCCTTTCTTCCTTGTGTATGGTGCCGAGGCGGTCATCCCAACTGACATCGAATTTGACTCACCTCGAGTAACCATGTACACGGAAGCGGAGGCCAAGGAAGCACGAGAAGATGGCGTCGACCTGCTGGAAGAAATCCGGCTGTTAGCCCTCAGCCGGTCTACCATCTACCAGCAGGGTTTGCGCCGCTACCACAGCCGGAAGGTTAGGCCAAGATCTTTCCCAGAGGGCGATCTTGTGCTCCGGCTGATCCAGCGAACAGCCGGCCAGCACAAGCTCTCAGCCCCTTGGGAAGGCCCTTTCGTCATCAGCAGAGCTCTAGGCAATGACTCCTACTACCTGATCGACGCACAGAAGCCGAAGGCACACAAGAGAGACGACTCCGGCAAGGAGTCGGAACGGCCGTGGAACGCCAACCTCCTTCGAAGATTTTACAGTTGAAAGGCAGTATGTATCACGCTAACTTTTGTATTAAGTACAAGACAATAGGCTCCCCGATGAGGGCTCGGGGACTTCCATCCCTTATTTATGAATGAAAAGTATCATGCTTATGACCTTGTCGTATCATTTACTTATTCCGTCCGGCACCGAGTTCGACTAGTCGGCTCGGGGACTGGCCGACTGAAGTTATGTTAGAAGTCCTACCCACAGTCAGACAAGTAGTGTGCCGGCTCTCAAGCCTTCTCTTGCCAAAAGTCGCAGTTCGAAGAACCGGCTGTCCGGCTGGCAAGAGTTAAAGGTAGGAACGACCGCCCACACGAAAAACGGCTATGGACTAACGGACTGATATAACAAAAGCCGATTTTTCTCACACCGCCGACTGGCTACCAGAGTAGCCGGCCGGCCGGTTTCCATTCACTTTACATTAATCCAAGAAAGCTCAACTACTTGCCTCCCCAAAGAGGGAAGGCGGCAAAGGAAAAAGGCTAAGGATAAACAAGCATACGCGAATGGAAACCAAAACATGCACATGATAATATTTACATAAAAAGACCTCCAAGAGGCCAGCATTCAACATAGTTTGGATACACCCCCAGTGGGTGGAACTGCGAAAACTTAACAAAGATTGTTCAAAGACAACAAAGCAGGAAAGATAAAGACGGCAGGTCAAGCTGGCGGAGCGGCCGACGAGCCAGACTGGTTGGCGGAGACGGTCGTGCCGGCTGAAGGAGCGGCCGGCTGATGAACTTCGGCTTGGTCGCCGCCTCCTGCAGAGGGCGCGCTTCCACGCGCCTTGTTGCTGGAGGCACGGTCAGCCTGAGGTCGGCTGGTTGTTCCACCAGCCGGCTCGACGTCTTCGCCGTCCTCGTCTTCGTCTTCTTCGCCCTCGTCGCTGGAGGCAATCTCCTCCGCCGAGTCCTCGCCCACCACCGGGTTCAGCCCGAACCACTCCTCCGGCTGAGCAACACCGTCATCATCGATTTCGGGCGCGAAAACGCTGATGTCGGTGCACTCGGCGATCGTCGAAGCTCGCTGAGCGATAGCCGGCCTCACCTCCTCCAGCTCCGCATCGGCCTCCATTCGCCAAGTGCGCACTGGTCCAGGCTCAGCCCTGGGTACCAAGCCCGAACGAATTCCAACGCCCGCCCGGCTCCGAGGCGGGCCGCTGACGCTTTCCAAGCCTCGAAGCGACCAACTGCGACTTCCAACCAGTCGGCAGTTCGGCTTGGGGTGCGGGGGATCGTCTCGCCGGGCCAGAGGGCGGCCAACACTTGCGCTCCGGCATGTTGGAGCCGGCGAAGCATCCGATGAGCCGGCTGCAACCGTGCCTGGACAGCCAGGAGCTGCTCCTCAAGGGTCCGGTTTGCATCCGGCGCAATGTCGGCCCCTGCTTGACGGCGCGCCTCGCGATGGGCCTCAATGCTTTGGGCGGCGAAGGCGGAGTAGCCCGGGAAGTAATCTGCAACAGCTCAAGATAAGTCAAAAAACCCAAGCGGCAAGGGGCAGGGGAGGGCCGAGGAAGGCAGCTTACCGTCGATCAAGTCCTCGATCCGGCCGAAGCCTTCGTCCAGGCCTCGCCGGGTCTCCGACCAGGTCGCCGCCGCCATCTCATACTCCGCCATCAAGGCGTCTTCACTTTCCCGCGCCGCCTGCAGGGCCGCTTTGTGGCTTTCCTCTTGGTCGGCCAGCTTCTTGGCCAGGCAAACCCGTTCTCGGACCAAGGCAGCGCACTCGGCCTCTTTGGTGTAAAGGGCGGCATTCGCTTCGCCAAGCTCCTTCCTCAAGTCGGCGTTGGCCCCTGAAGACAAAGAAAAAGAAAAATCAATAAGGAAAGAGTCGTCAAGAAAGATCCGACCAGACTGCGCAGTCGGCCTGAATCTCGGGGACTACACCGAGTGGGTGCGCTGACGCGCCCCCATAGGAGACAGACAAAACCAAGTACTTACTTCGGCTGTCGGCCAGGTCGTCGGTCCGCCGGCTCAACTCTCGAGCCTGGGAGTCGAAGGCGGCAGCACGAAGGTTGTGGTATTCCTGAAAATTCAGAAAAAAAAAGCAAAGTAAGATAGCCGTCGAGAAAGATCCGACCCAATTGCGCAGCAGTCGGCCCGAATCTCGGGGACTACACCCAGTGGGTGCGCTGACGCGCCCCCACGGAAGAAATCAAGAAAGCAAAGCAGCCAAGAGCGAAGGACTCACCCGGATAGTGGTTCGCGTTGACAAGAACTCTTGGTTGAGCTGTTGCAGCAGGGCGGCTTAAGCTTGTAGCCGGCTCCGGACCCCTTGAGCCGCCGCATCCAGCTCGCCAGTCCCCCCGCTGGGAGTCCACTCGGACACGGCGGTGCTGGCCGCCTCCAGATCTCCTGCCGGCTGGCCTGCGCCCGCGGCTCGGCGCAACTTCGGCGGAGCGACGCCTCCCCCAGCACGCCGGCCCGTCGCTAGCTGCACCTCGAGGCCGGCTCTGCTCTCCGGCTTACCTCCGGCTGGCTCCTCTGGCGTCGCTGACGATTGACCACCTTGGCCCGCTCCGGCTGGCACCGCAGGCGGCGCTCCCCCCGCCAAGGCCACAGGGTCCTCCTCCCTCTCCAACAGCGGCGGGTCTTGGATGATCTCCTCCGCCAAGGGCAACGGGGTGTCGGGGGCTACGGCTCGGAGAGGAACGGCGAACAGCGGAGGCTGGCTGCGCGAGCTTTTCGCCTCCGTCTCCGCGGTAGCCGCCTCCCTCTGGGCCTTGGCTACCGCCTCGGCCTGCTCCTTCGTCGCCTGGGCGGCCGCCTTCTCCGCCGCCTCACGCTCCTCCCGCGCTTCGCGGGCGTTCCGCTCTGTGGCCTCCCTAAGATCGGCACGGGGGTCCACGCGGCGGGAGCTCGAAGACCCTCCAGCCGGCCCCACGACGGAGCCGCCCGGGCCCCGTCAAGGGAAAGCGGCGCCCTGTCCAGCAAGCGAGGAAAAGATAAGAAGACATTCGAAGAAAAAGAGAACAATAACGAGAATGCGGCAAGGTAATTGAAGACTTACGCCGAGACCGCCTGGGGCTGTTTCACAGCCTTGCGGAAGCGGGCCGCCTTCGCGGCCGCCTCATCTCGCTTTGTCACCGCGGCGGAAGGCTTGGACTTCTTCGGCCGACTGCCGAAGAGGCCTAGAGCGGCCCGACGCTTCTGCGCGCCGCCGGCAGCCGGCGCGACAGACGAGCCCGCGCCCTGTTGGTCGGCCGCCGGCTGACGATGCGGGGCGACTTCGGCTTCGAATTCGTCCGGCCAGTCCTCGAAGCTCGTGGTGAACCTTGAGCCTCCGGGCTCGGCACTGTCCCCCACAACGGCGTCCTCCATGGCGGCCGCCCCCAAGTCCGGGTCGTCAACATCATCCACCGTGTGGTCGGGGGTATACTGGCGTTCAATTCCCGCCGCCCCGGCCGGCGGCGCAAGAAGAGGGTTCTGCTCAAAAGAACCGACTGGTCAGAAGCCGGCTGTCATGAAGCCGGCCGACGACAAAAAGAAGATAGAGAGAGAAGCTTACCACGGGCGGAGGATTGGCGCGGGAATACGGCGCCATGCCGTATTGCCAGTCCCCGGCGAGCTTGCAGTTGGCGATGTAGTTAACCATGAGCGCCACCTCCGCGTGGGGCATTTCCCATGTGCTCAGCCAGCATGGGTCGAAGCGGCCGCTCATATGACACATCATATGGGGCCGGCTTTGGAGAGGAAGGATCCGGCGCTCCACGAAGGCGGCCACCAAGTCGGCCCCGCGCAAGCCCTCCGACTGAATCAACACCCGAAGCCGGGAGATGGCGGCGTTCCCAGCCGGGGACAATGACCGGGACCGGAAGCTCCACGAGGGCTGCCTCCCAGCCGGCGGGCCGGCTACGTAATCCGGCAGGTTGATGTAGTCTCCTTGCTCGGCGACGTTCTTCACGTAGAAATAAGATCTTTGCCAAACCTTCACCGACCGGATCAGGGGGATGGGCGGGAACGGATTGTTCTCGCTCGCCCTCCTCATGGCTATGAAGGCCCCGCAGGGGGCGGGCACGCCGGCGACGACCGTGTCGAGCTTGCTCTGGAAGAACTCTCCCCAGAGCTCCAGCGTGGGGAGCAGCCCCAAGAAGCCTTCGCAAAGGGAGACGAAGGCCGACAGCAGCATCACCGCATTGGGTGTGAGGTGATGCGGCTGGAGGTTGTAGAACTCCAGGAAAGAGTGCAGAAACCCGCTCGCCGGAAGGCCGAAGCCGCGCAGGCAGTGCGAGCGGAAGACGACCCGCTCGCCCTCCTCCGGCGCCGGCGAGATCTCCTTCGCGGGCGCCAGGCGGACCTATACGCGGTCGGCGCCGAGCAGGCGCCGGGTCTGGCGAAGGAACTCCACGTGGTCTTCATGGACGTTGGAGCCGTCCCAGGAGCTTGACAACGCCATGGGAGCGAGGTGGCATGGGGACGCGACGGCGCCGAGACGGGAAGCTGCGGCGGCAGCGAAAGGAAGAAGACGAGGGTTAGGAGGGACGGAGCGGGAAGGAGCGCGCGAACTTCTGTCGCTCTCCCTCCTCCCCCTACTTATAGGCTCACGTGGCGGAGCCGAGGAGGCGCGGCGTGGGGAAGCGTGGGGAGCGATCGTGCCCACTCCCCACGTCCCGCGATTATCGAGCCTTGACGGTGAAACGAAACCGCCTCGGGGAGGCGAGCGGCCCCTGTGGGCCACGGAAGATCCGCGCCCGGACCAAGGCTCGCGAGTGGCGGGCCCGGGCCTGCGGCGGCGTCCCGTCACGCGCGTGCGCTCGCAGGATCCTGCCACCACGTGGCCGCGAGAGGGCCCGTGGTCAGCACGCAGGTCCCCTCTCCTCCCGCCTACGCGGGCTCTCTGAAGTCGGCGTACGCTCGCAAAGCCGGCTCTCCAGGATAGGAAGCTGACCAAGCTTCTCGTCCCCCTGCTCACCTCGGAGCTCGATCAGCTTCGGGGACTACTGTCGGAGTAAATAGCCATGGGTAGCCTAGCCGGCTTCCCCTGGCCCTTCTGAAAAAGTTACAAGCCCTCCCGGCTCTCAAGAATCCAAGACATGGGGCCGCCTTCCCCTAGCTGGCTGCGACCCAGGCCGGCTTTCGGAAGGCGGCCCGACTTCCGCCCTCATGAGAAGGCCGACTCCAAGGAGCCGGCCGTGAGAAGGCCGACTCCAAGAAGCCGGCTCCCCATAAAGCGGTCAAGGCCGTACCCACAAAGTTTGCACCCACCTAACGGCGGTGCGACGGGGCGTGGCTACAGTAAAGCCTGCCACCCCCGAATCCCGGAGCATGCCTGGCATGGTGCGCCGTACGGGCTAGGCACGACCCGTCCTGCGCGGCACTGTTGCCATGTTGACCCTGGCATCACCCACGACGGGCCGCCAGCGCGGCCCACAGGCGGTGGGCCCCTTTGAGCAGAGAGACGCCCGAAGGCGGCCACACCTCCCACCAGTCGGCCCAAGACAGGGCCGGCTCCCCGCAGCCGGCTTGCCGCCTCCCTCGAAGAAGACGCCCCATTAAGGAGACAAGACGCGGTAAGGCTACAGCGATCGCCTGACAGGCGGCGGTACTATAGCCACGCTTACCACGATGAAGCTCACGCCAACAAGATGAAGCCACAGTAACCAGCCGCCGACCAGGCCCTGGACAGTGGGGCCTGCCTGTCGGCCAAGGGACCGGCAGCCGGCGGGACCCACCAGTCGGCGGGCCCCAGCAGCTGGCGCGGAAGCCGGCGAGCGCAGTCACAGACGGCTGGGCCCCGCGCCCGGCCGGATTACCATTGTACCCCCGGGGGGTAGGCCTATATAAACCCCCCGGAGCACCCATGCAAAGGGTTCGACCCCATGCTAGTTCTAGACACCACACAAGGAGAAGAAGCGGGCTAGTCGTGCCCTTCTTCCTCCTTCCCCCCGACCAGCTCAAGGAGCGTTGTGTAGCCACTTGATTCATCTAGTGAACATGCGGAGACCCCGTAGAGCAGCAGTAGGGGTGTTATCTCCACGGAGAGCCCCGAAGCTGGGTAAGATCCGCCGGCGTGCATGTCTTCGCCTCATCCCGCTTCCAGGCACCGGCGATGTCTTACTGGTTCCCACAAAGATAAGCCACCCGTTGGCATATGTGGCACCTACCACCCGACAAAGGCACAAATCGCCTAATGGTCGGAGACGTTCTCTACCATATTGTGCAAGGTGGCCCACCGCTGAATATATTCTCGGAGAGTCTCGTTTTGCCTGTTGTAACACGGCCTATCCACCCGGGCGCTTGTACGTGCCTTCAAAGGTCTTGACGAACACCCACTCCAGATCATCCCAAAAGAATATACTGCCAGGCGGGAGCTGAGTGTGCCAGGCCCAGGCGGAGCCTTCGAGCATAAACAACAAGTGTTTCATGGCCACATTGTCGTTTCCACCGCCGATCTGAACGGCCACCCGGTAATCCTCCAACCAGATTTCTGGCTTAGGCTCGCCAGTGAACTTACTGATCCCTATGGCCAACCCGAAGTTGTTTGGAATCTCTATCGCTTGAATATACTGACTGAAACACTTGGGGCCAGAGGGTGTGGAACCACTCGTCCCATCAGCGTCTAGGCCTTCCGTCAAAGCTCGGCCCTCTCAACCAGTTTCTGGGCGAGAACGGATCTCGCATTGAACTGCGGGTCTCGAACGTCCCTCATATGACAAGTCGGGGTTGGTCTTCGGTCGCCGCCATGCATCTGCCTATCGTCGTAGGGCTGGCGCCCGTATGTGCCATCTCTCGGTGGGGCCATCAAAGTGCGATCATAATTGTCGTGCTATCGGGGCGACGGGATTCGATCGCGCCTCCGATCCTCATAGTGATCCCTTGAAGATGACGAGATCCAACGCCTCCCGGAGCGGAGTGGGCCATGAGCCGACTGGACGGTCTCTGCCCGCACCAACACACTGTGGATGCAATCCTTGGACTGGACACTGCCGCATTTTGTGACAGCACAGTATTTAGGAGCGCTTGGATCTGCCAGATCCCCTCACCAGCTATGAAGCCAGAGGGCTGAATGGAATCGGTGATCCGAGTAGCCACCGCCAAATTCTGCATCAGAGTGCTAAGGACCCGGTACTTCCAAGGGTGGTCACTCGAGAAAAGTCGACAATTGTGCCGACTAAAACTAGGTTGGTGTCAAGCACGATCATCCAACTCTTTCTGCAGCCACTCAAGGCGATCTCGCTTGACCAAGGTGGCCAAGCGCGTTGACTCCATGGCTGGAGCCTCAAGAGTCGCCCCCATGACAAGGGTGTTTAGAAACTGCTCATTCTTGCGATGATGCTCCTCGCGCCGCTCCCAAGTGAGAGCCTGAGGAACGTACGGCTCATGATCGAGGAAGTTATGGTCCTCACTGCCGCCATTCGTGTTCCCACGTGAAGTGCCCGTGCGACCGTCCTGAGGGCCCGTGTACTCGAGGGGCTCACGATGCTCGGTGTTGACCGCCATCAGGACCTCAGCAGTTGACTCAACGCTCTCCCTCTCGGACCCATTGGAGGAGTCGTCAAGGAGCCCATCAGAGAGGTTGAGGGCAGGCTCGTCAGACTCGAGAGCTGCCACGTGCTCCGCTGCGGCATAAAGGGTCGTGGCGTGCTTGATCCATCGTTGCAGCCACGAGCGCCCTGAGTGCTTGTGACAGCGCATAGCGGGGAGGGGGACAACCACTCGGCACGGGGCCAAAGGTTGTCGTGGAAGGACTCCATATGAAGATGCACGGAAGTGCACTGCATCATGGACAGGCAACGCCCCCACGTCTAGCGGGGCCTCGTGAAGTAGCGGTGAGTCATCGGCAATGAAGCTGAGTGCCCCAAAACGTATCTCACCGTCGACGAATATGATTACGATGAAAAATCCACCTTCTCTATGAAAACTTTGCTAGATGCCTAGCCCCATGGTGGGCGCCAATTGTTGGGGTTACGATCCTAACAATGAGTACCAGGGGTACGAAAGAGGGGTAGAGCCTAGCTACAGCACAGGTGTAACACTTGGTGTTTAACGAGTTCAGGCCCCTCTCGGCGGAGGTAATAACCCTACTTCTCATGCCGTGAGGCTTGTTTTCTTTGGGGGGTGGGGGTGCTTACAGAGAATGCTTAACCCCGGGCTAAGAGGGGGAGTGCAACATATATGGAGTGTGATGTAGTTCTCTGTACTTCATGTCGTCGGGACACTTAATGCCATTAACTACAACAATTACAGGTGTAAAGAGCCTCAACTACAGCAGCTATAGGAAATGGTAGTCTTGACTCCACTTTAAGGGTGACTTGGGATTCCTCGACCGTCATAGCTCCCACGCCGTCCCTTCATCTCTCTGACCCAAGTGTTGATCGAGATGCCGCCTAAAGAGGAGGTGTCCGAGTGTTGTCGAGGTATCCGAGTGAGCTTCCCAACATACTCATCTGAATGCGTGTGTGGTCTTGAGACCTACCAATGATGGTGCGGGGCCCTAGGTGGGCACTATATGACATGTTCATGACCCTACCTGTAGTAGGTGACCTCATCAGCATCCCCTGATCTACCCGAACAAACTTTATAAAGGCTCCCACGCTAGAAGAGTTATAGAACAACCCACAATCAATCATCGAGACCTCCATCTTCAACAACAATCCTAGCCACCATCATTTCCCATCTCCATAGCCGTCACCATCTCCACCACCGTAGAACTCAACCAACTAGCCATACTTTGTAATCATGTATCACGTCCGGCAACTATTGCAAGACCTATTATCAATCAATAAATCTTCATGATGTGTTCTTCAATAATTTCTTCTTGTGATCTGATATTCATGTGTGAGTAATTCGGTAAGGTCATGGGTTGAGGCATAACCCTATGCTACTTCTTGAGCTTGTGCTGGTTTTTCCCTTGAAGAGGAAAGGGTGATCTAGGAAAGTAGAGATAAGTATTTTCCTTAGTTAAGAACCAAGGTATCAATCCAGTAGGAGGAACACACAAGTCTCCAATAATCTAGCACCTGCACAAACAAACAAATACTTGCACCCAACACGGCAAAGGGGTTGTCAATCCCTTCACGGTTACATGCAAGGATGAGATCTGATAGTGATGGATATAAAAGATAAGTAAAAGTGCAAATAAAATAAAAGTAAATATATTGCAGCAAGGTATTTTTGTGTTTTTTGATTTTGTAGATCAGAAAATAATATGATAAAATATAGACCTGGGGCCCATAGTTTTCACTAGAGGCTTCTCTCTTGAAAGGAAGCATACGATGGGTAAACAAATTACTGTTGAGCATTTGATAGAAAAACGCATAATTATGAAGATATCCAAGGCAATGATCATGTATATAGGCATCAAGTCCGAGACAAGTAGACCGACTCCTGCCTGCATCTACTACTATTACTCCATACATCGACCGCTATCCAACATGCATCTAGTGTATTAAGTTAACAAAGACAGAGTAACGCCTTAAGCAAGATGGCATGATGTAGAGGGATAGATCCAATCAATATGAACAAACCCCATCTTTTTATCCTTAATGGCAACAATACAAATATGGGTCATGTCCCATTCTGTCACTGGGATTGAACACCACAAGATTGAACCCATTACAAAGCACCTCTCCCATTGCAAAAAAAAAACCAATCTAGTTGGACAAACCAAATCAATAGATTCGAGAGAAATACAAACTATATAAATCATGCATAAAAGAGTCCAGAGAAGACTCAAATAATATTCATAGACAATCTGATCATAAACCCACAATTCATCGGATCTCAACAAACACACCACAAAAGAAGATTACATCAAATAGATTTCCAAGAACATCGAGGAGAACATTGTACTAAAGATCAAATTAAGAGAGAGAAGAAGGCATCTAGATACTAGCTATGGACCCATAGGTCTGTGGTAAACTACTCACACATCATCGGAAGGGCAACAAGGTTGATGTAAAAGCCCTCCGCGATTGAATCCCCCTCCGGCGGAGTACCGGAAAAGGTCCCCAGAAGGGATCTCAAGAAGACAGAAACTTGCGGTGGTGGACAAGTATTTTTGGTGTGCCCTCTGGTCTACGGGGAATATTTGGGTATTTATAGAAGAAGAATTAGGGTTGGAAGTTCCACGGGGGCCCACAAGCCTGTGGGCGCCCCCTGGGTGGGCCCTCTAAGCTTGTGGCCACCTCGTGGCTCTTATGGCCTCCTCTCGAAGCTTCCAGGGTATCTTGTGGTTCAATAAAAATCGTCAAAAAGTTTCGTTCCATTTGGACTCCGTTTGGTATTGATTTTGTGTCTTCAACAAGGGAAAAAACAGCAACTGGAACTGGGCACTAGGTTAATAAGTTAGTCCCAAAAAATGATATAAAATAGCATAATAATGCATATAAACATCCAAGATTGATAATATAATAGCATGGAGCAATAAAAAATTATAGATACGTTGGAGACATATCAAGCATCCCAAACTTAATTCCTGCTCATCCTCAAGTAGGTAGATGATAAAACCAGTTTTTTATGTGGAATGCTACCTAACATGTTTATCATGTAATCTTTCTTTATGTGGCATGAATATTCAGATCCGTAAGATTCAAAAAAAACATTTAATATTGATATAAAACAATAATACTTCAAGCATACTAAAAGGCAATCATGTCTTTTCAAAAAATCATGGCTAAAGAAAGTTATCCCTACAAATTCATATAGTTTTGTCATCCTTCATCTTCTTAACACAAAGTATTTATCATGCACAAATCCGCTGTTAGTCAAGCAATCGATTCATACTTGTTAACGTGCTTCAACTTTTTCAACTCTCACGCAATACATGAGCGTAAGCCATGGATATAGCACTATGGGTGGAATAGAATATGATGTTGGAGGTTGTATGGAGAAAACAAAAAAGGAGAAAGTCTCACATTGATGAGGCTAATCAATGGGCTATGGAGATGCCCATCAATTGATATTAATGTAAGGAGTAGGGATTTTCATGCAACGGATATGAAAGCTCAATAACAACTAAGTGGTGTGCACCCAACTTGCTTGCTCATGAAGACCTCAGGTATTTGAGGAAGCCCATCATTGGAATATACAAGCCAAGTTCTATAATGAAAAATTCCCACTGGTAATATATGAAAGTGACAAAATAGGAGACTCTCTATCATGAAGAACATGATACTACTTTGAAGCACAAGTGTAAAAAATATAATAACATGGTTCCTTCTCTTTTCTCTCTCTTTTTTATATGTAAAGTATGGCATAGGGGGCCATCATGGTCTATGCCCAGCAGCGGAAGACGTGGATCAAGTAGATCTCACGTGTCCGCGGAGAGGGACGACCTTCCACTGTGCGGTGATTGGACAGTGCAACCGCGACAACATCCCAGGCTCCCCCCAGCCCGAGACCTGTCTATCTGGTCTCAGCAGCAAGCTTGTAGCTGCCCCCGCGCGCCTTGTCGTCCTTTGCGCTGCCCACATTCCCCAAGGACACCCTACCCTAGTGGTGGCCGCAGTCGCCCTCCCAAGATTGTCCTCTTCTTTCCGCCCGCTTGCTTTTGGCCACTCCAACACGGCCAGCTTAGCTTCCGCTTAAGACCAAGCAAAAGGAAAATAAAGGAAGGATGAAATGGCAGACACACTGCCTACTACCAGTATTTTACTACACCTGAGTACTACTATGTAGCGACCCGACCTGACATGGTAAAGTCTCTGTGCTTAAGTGTCATCCCTGGATGGGTATGCTGACACACACAGTACTCGAGGATTTATAACAGAGGTAAATCACATGTATAAAATAATGTAAATACTATTACCTCAATCCAAATAGCGGAAGTAACAAGGTTGTGGATTCCCATCAACACCAACGGCCAAGTTGAGTGTAGAAATCGTAACCCTAACGTATCACTTACTCGTGTAAGAAAATCTTGCAACATCAGACGTTGTAGCCACAAAGGGTCAGTACATTGAATGTACTGGCAAATTCACACCATAGGATAATGATGAATAATAACTATCACTACATGCATATTTGGCTGGTGGAAAAGCTCTATGGTTATAATGTTTTTGCGAAAAGCCAATTTTTCCCTACTGCAAAGGAATACATTTTATTTAACTACAAAGTTGGTTGAAAACATTGAGAATTGTAAACCCCATCTCAATCCCAATTAAAAGGTAATTAATAACCCAACAAAATTAATTTAGAGTGATGAGATCAACATGATAATCCAAGAACCAGATACGCAAGATGTCCATAACCGAGGACACGGCTAATCATGATTAGTTTGTACACTCTGAAGAGGTTTGTGCACTTTTCCCCACAAGACTCGATCTCCTTCGTTGGATTTCTTGCACTACATGGTGTTTGAGAAACGGATGACCAAGACACAGTCTTTCAGAAGCGTTAGCACCTTACGATGGGTAGACAGTACCACCTACATCCCCTACATCTGCTAGTCTACCACTTTAAGAGTTCACACTACTTAATCAACTATGCTAGAGCCCATAATAGCTTGTGGCTGCACACGGAAGTTTCTAGCATGAATAATCTCATGATCCCTTTGAGCCTGGGTGGCAGTCCATAGGAGAATCACACGGTACCCCGGGATTTCCAAAAATACAGGCAATCACTAGATTCCCCAGGTGCCTCAATCCACCCAGATGTGTATTAAAGTTGCCACCTTAAGTTAATCATTAATTAACCACTCACATCTGTCATGGATACACTCACCCAAACCATGTCTATGAGTATAGCATAGCAATATAAGCAACGTAGAAGTAACTCCCAAGGTTTGAATGCAGGGCAATAGGTTCCTACCTCATCAACTACTTCCAAACAACTGTTTAATCAGATCCTAACCGTGCAATTGTTTGAGGATGAAACTAATGCACAAAAACTGGGTATGAAAGGGATATGATCAAAGTGTGAACTTGCCTTGTACTATTGATGAAGATGATTCGCACTCATAACTCTTGATAGTTCTACTCGTCACACTCCGTTCAATCTATCGTGAGCAAGCAATAGTAACCACACATAAGCAATCACTCAAAAGATCGGGAAGAACGAAGAAGACAGTTCGGAAAACATCAAAACCAAGCAAATAACTCTTCTAACATAAAACAATTTATAACAGTACCAAAATTATGTGAATTGGACCTTATCAGAAAGTTTAGGTCAAGAGCTTCGATTTGCAAAAAAAATCAATTAAACCGGAGTTATAAAACTCAAATTATGATCAAAAGAAGTTTGAATATGAATCTGAAATTTTTTCGAAATTTGAAAATTTCAAAAAAAAATTGATGTGACAGGTTCACTGGATAGGTGAAAACAAGACAAAACTATAGGCGCTGGTTTCATCTAATTTGGATGAACGAGTAAAAAGTTATGGCTATTTGAAAAATCACGGCCAATCTGTTTTACGGAAGAAAATAGGTATGGCTAAAAGAATTCTAGGTCTAATGTATAAATACAGAGACTAATTGATAATCTAATTATTCTACCATACTAGTCTAGAAAATAACAAACTATGAAAGTATATAAAAAGAAAAAAAGATACCTTTATAAGGCAGAGAAAAGACAACTTCGGAGAGAAGAGACAATTTTCAGAAGTCGCATCGGAGAGGAGAAATATATTGTTCTTAAATGAATCTAGTGAAACCAAAATATTGATTTAACCCGAATCGGATGATTTTTGGAGGCTCTATGGGTCTATATTTATAGGTGGAAAAAAGTTTAGGGGTCAAAGGCTAGGCAATGTGGGACTAAATATAGACGAAATAGAAAAGAAATAGAGGAGGCGCGTCGCATGGGCCTAAACGCGTAAGATGGTTTGGCCGGCCGCGCAGCTGCAGTTTTTTTAAAATAAAATTCGGCCTAAAAAATGAAAAGGCTGGCTGGGCCTGGCCCATATAGGAAAAAATGGGGCACCTGCTGGTACTATGATGTGCACCTGGGTGGCAGTTAGTGATGGCCACATGTACAATTTTTTTAAATAGAAACAGAAGGAAAACCGACTAAAGAAAATAAAATAAAATTTTATATAGTCATATTATATATCAAAATCTTCAGAAAAAGATTTTCTACAACATGAACATTTTTCTAGAGTCAAATAAAATCCACACAAAATCAAATAAAGCAAAAAGTGATACTGCTCTAGTAAATCCAGTAAAAATCATTTTAAAAAATACCAAAATTAATTAAAATTTATTTCTCTCCAATTTTTTGATGTAGGGAATCATGTTACCCTATTTTCCATATATTTTTATTTTGAAAAAAATGTTTGAATAAAATCCAAATAACTCCAAATGGAAAATAATTTCGAAAGGACTTGAATTTAATTCTTTTAAAACTTCCAACTCATATTTCATATATTTTGAACAAGTCATATTATCTTCTCTCGTGAAAATCATTGAGTTGCTTAAATTTTTTTAATTTGAAATATTTTCAAATGAAATTCAAATGTTTTCAAAAACCCTTGTCATTTAAATAAATGGAAGAAGTCATGTCATCTTCTCTCCAGGGTTTTGCGATGAAAAGAATTTGAATTCATGGAGATTAAAATGCAGAAGGAAAGTTTGGGAAAGTCCTTTTATTCCCTCTCATTTAACTTTCAAAAAGTTTTGAATTTCACTCACTTTCAGTCAATCAATCACAGAGCAATAAAAACTATCTATTTATTATAACATTCCAAAATTTAGAATTTTGGGATGTTACAAACCTACCACCCTTAAAGTGAATCTCGTCCTCGAGATTCGGAGAGGCTAGCAAGAAATAGGTTAGGTTTGGGGTCTTCTCAAAATCCATTGATCATCACAGGGGGTCTGGGGTGCTGCCACCCTTAGAAGCATGGTTACGGTTCCAACAAGACTCTTATACTCCATCCTTATTGTTGGCAGTGTCGGTCTTCTTAGATTTTCGAGAAAATTCCTTCTCTGGGCTCTTCCGGTAGCGGCATAACCTTTTCCTCAATTCATCTATCCTTTCATCTTGGTAAGGTTATTCCAAGATTGGGTCTTCTTAGCTGACGGGTCTAGCGCCAATACTAAACAACTATCGATATCTCATGGCAGTCAACAATTTATGGTTTCTCCTGCAGGAAATGGGTCTGGGTTGAACCTCACTATATAACCTACGGTTGGCAAAAGCTGCCTTGTACAAGGGAAAAATTGCTATACCATTCTAAGGTTTAAACAACGTTTAATATCGCCGTCTCTCTACTATAGGTAAGTCACTCAGATTTACCATCCCATATAGCAAGGCGAATAATAGGAGTAAGTCGGTATGGTGATCAATCCATCCCGCACCCAAATCATTACTTTGTATACAGTTTAGCGAATCTCGCATTCTGACACTCGGTCATCCTCACAAGCATTTGCAGAATTTCTCTTGTCAACGAATCAAGTTCGGATAATCCATTGATTTTGCAAGCCAGACAAACAATCTATCATTTCTTCACAACTCTCAGGTTTTGCGTAAACTCCTATAAAATTGTCTGTTACTAAAATCGTAACTTCTTCCAGGGTTTTTCCTTCAGCAAGGGTGTGCTTGCTTCTTGGCAGGTCCTGGGGCCTGTGGGTTATGGCCCATCTCATCACTTGTAAACCTTGAACTCACCATCGGGGCAACTGATCACAACTCCAACATCCAACCTCCCAGCATTCTTAAATCCATCCGATTCTATTGTCTTTCTTTCTTCTATTGGCACCAAACTAAGACGTGATTACTCCGTCTCATCATGGAGTTACAATTGCTCCATATTACCAACATTATACCTCCTTTATATCCAATAGTACTGCATCTCTTCATACTCTTGGGATACCCCACATATCGAGACAAAACTCATACTTATTTTGTCCGAAATCCACTCCGTGGCATATCATTCTCCTTTCCATGGGTCAAGTGTCCTCACAGGGTACTACCACCCTTGAAATGCACCAATCTTCCATAGACCATATTTCTCATATCCTCGAAAATGATAAAGAATCTTTCTTCATAGAGTAACTACTCAAAAAAATTCAAATCAGTACCAACGATGCTAACTTTATTGATTCTCAAATTCTTACAATCTCCTGCATTTCCATTACATGCCTCAACTCAACACCTCAATATAAAAAAAATGTTCTCACTACTACTACTGTACTTCTCACAAACACAACTTATTATCATAAGTCTCCTTCTCCTTGGGGCATTCTCTGGCAAAATGCCCCACTCCATTACAACGAAAACATATTATTTCTGACAAGTCTCGAGGTTTCCTTTTTGGGCAACCGCTGGAGTAGTGCCCTGCCTCCTTGCACCTGAAATAGGTGATATGACTCAGGTCCTTCCTGGAATCCAATCTATTTCTCTTCCTGGATTTTTCCATTCCAATCAGGGCTTCTATTTCCTATGGGTCATACTCTACTTGCTCTGTCGGGAATTCTACTAGATCCCCATCCAGACAATTCTGGGGGATGTGTACTTCTTCTCCACATGAATAGCATGACTTGATGCAGGGTTTAATTGGGTCTGCTTTGGGTGTGTCCTCCACCTCTTTCTTCATCCCATGTCCTTCTAAACTTTCCATGAGGACTCCTTTCATTGCTTCTTTCTTCTGCTGGATGGTTCTTTGTACCATGGGGTAAATGTGACACTGAGCAGGGTAGTGGGTAGTCCCTTCATATAAGAAACAAGTGATCTGCCTAGTTGGGTGACTTCCTTCACAATTAGGGCATTCGTCCTTGTGTTCTTTATAGCTGTGTCCTATTTCTCCACAAAGCTTGCATGCACAATGCTTCTTAATATCATTTCCATAAAGCTTCAACTTCTGGGACACAAACCGAGACTTTGGCAAAGTCAACTTAAATTCTTTCCAAGTGGTTACTCCTTGCCACCCATTGATGGTTTGATACATCTTCCGCCAGGTAGCAGCACCTCTTTCAAAGCACTGAAGAGCATGCTGGCAAATATCCTTTCCGGCTATAGTGTTATTCTTCATATGATCTTCCATGTTCTGAATCCATCTGTCTGTCTCCAATTGAGTCATCGGTCCAGAAAATATGAGTTCATCTCCATTCATCCTCTATTGGGTCCATGGGTTTTGGGGTGAGATGAGAGAGAGATGGAGAGGTTTGCACACAATACAAACAATGGTTTTTAAGAGACAAATTTTTATTTTGTGGCTGTCAGGAAAACATCAAACAAATGACACCTCACAAACGTTGCATCTAACGTAGGTATATAACAAGGGTTTGGTCTTCTAAAGGTCAACAAATCTTCAAGATCGACAAACTCTTCAAGTCTTGTTCATGTCTCCAATGGCGTCTTCCGATCGTGCTTGTCTTTGTCAAGTTCTTTTGCCAGATCATCTCTGTTGACACGAAATCTCTCATGACGTCCTTTAGTATTCTGGAGCTGCATTCCTAACTTCTAGGTTTCACCATCCTTGGCATGAACCATGATCCTACTGTCCTTCAGTTCCTGACGAATCTCCGGTGTCTCGAGGTTTTTCTCCACCAGCTTGGCTACTTTCAGCATCTGGGTCCTGAGTTCTTCACGAATTGCTTCCTTGTCTAATACGACTTCCTGGAGCTCCATCTTAAAATTCTTGATGTACTACTCCAGATCCTGGTGATACACCGGCTAAGGTTAAAACTTCATCTTTTGCTGATAGATGCTTAGCTCAGCTCGGTGACCATAGTATCAGTGGCGATGACATCACAGATAATCGTGTTTCTGCCCTTGTCATTGCCATGAGCTATCTTCCATAGTTGATATCTCCTACCTTAGGATTTTCTTGACAAAAACTTTGAGTTCTCATGCTCCATATTCTGGTCTTTCTCCGATACACCTTGATCTCGGGTATTGACGGCTTCCATAGTCTGAAAAATTCCAATAGGGTAGCCTTCCTAGGTCATACAAATCTAGAAATTCTACACGGCCTTCAAATTCTCCTAGTCTTCGGAGTCTTCAACCGTTGCAGTTTCCTTTATTATAATGCACGATAAAATCCTCTTCATTCAGAAGTGGTCTTAGTTGTCCGATATCTTGTACTTCTTGGAGTGGTCTCATCAGTCGAATCTCCGTGGTCAAAAGGGGAAAGGTGTATAGTATAATTTAAAAGGGAATATTTGAATAAGCTCACAAGAGAAGAGAGGTAAAAGATCTTTCTGAAAAGGAAGTTGTAGAGAAAAAATTTCCTATGGGCTTGCCAGTTTCTAGGGTCACATCCTACAGTCAACATGTGCTCTGATACCATCTTGTAGCGACCCGACCTCAGACGATCAAGTCTCTGTACTTAAGTGTCATCCCTGGATCGGTATGCTGACACACAGTACTTGAGGATTTATAACAAAGGTAAATCACATGTATAAAATAACGTAAATACTATTACCTCAATCCAAATAGCGGAAGTAACAAGGTTGTGGATTTCCATCAACACCAACGGCAAAGTTGAGTGTAGAAATCGTAACCCTAACGTATCACTTACTCGTCATAAGAAAATCCTGCAACATGAGACGTTGCATCCACAAATGGCCAGTACATTGAATGTACTGGCGAATTCACACCATAGGATAATGATGAATAATAACTATCACTACATGCATATTTGGCTGGTGGAAAAGCTCTATGGTTATAATGTTTTTGCGAAAAGCCAAATTTTCCCTACTGCAAAGGAATACATTTTATTTAACTACAAAGTTGGTTGAAAACATTGAGAATGGTAAACCCCACCTCAATCCCAATTAAAAGGTAATTAATAACCCAACAAAATCAATTTAGAGTGATGAGATCAACATGATAATCCAAGAACCAGATACTCAAGATGTCCATAACCGGGGACACGACTAATCATGATTAGTTTGTACACTCTGCAGAGGTTTGTGCACTTTTCCCCACAAGACTCGATCTCATCCGTTGGATTTCTCGCACTACATGGTGTTTGAGAAATGGATGACCGAGACACGGTCTTTCAGAAGCGTTAGCACCTTACGATGGGTAGACAGTACCACCTACATCCCCTACATCTGCTAGTCTACCACTGTAAGAGTTCACACTACTTAATCAACTATGCTAGAGCCCATAATAGCTTGTGGATACACACGGAAGTTTCTAGCATGAATAATCTCATGATCCCTTTGAGCCTGGGTGGCAGTCCATAGGAGAATCACACGGTACCCCAGGATTTCCAAAAATACAAGCAATCACTGGATTCCCCAGGTTCCTCAATCCACCCGGATGTGTATTAAAGTTACCACCTTAAGTTAACCATTAATTAACCACTCACATATGTCATGGATACACTCACCCAAACCATGTCTACGAGCATATCATAGGAATATAAGCAACGTAGAAGTAACTCCCAAGGTTTGAATGCAGGGCAATAGGTTCCTACCTCATCAACTACTTCCCAAAGCACAGTTTAATCAAATCCTAACCATGCAATTGTTTGAGGATGAAACTAATGCGTAAAAACTGGGTATGAAAGGGATATGATCAAAGTGTGAACTTGCCTTGTACTGTTGATGAAGATGATTCGCACTCATAACTCTTGATAGTTCTTGTGATGGCCTGGCTTATTAGGGATGATAGACTACTCATATCAAAAAGGAATTCCTTCTTTTCCGGGAGCCCATTCGTACAGAACTCCAAAGTTAAGCGTGCTCGGCTTGGAGTAGTGTCAGGATGGGTGACCGACCGGGAAGTTGCTCCCGGGTGCGCATGAGTGAGGACAAAGTGCACAGAAAAGACTAGTATTGATCTGTGGGGCCAGTCTAGATCTCGCCAGGAGTAACGACCACCGGCGGGTGTGTCCGGGGCGTTACAGTTCTACTCGTCACACTCCGTTCAATCTATCGTGAGCAAGCAATAGTAACCACACATAAGCAATCACTCAAAAGATCGGGAAGAATGAAGAAGACAATTCGGAAAACATCAAAACCAAGCAAATAACTCTTGCAACATAAAACAATTTCTAATAGTACCAAAATTATGTGAATTTGGCCTTATCAGAAAGTTTAGGTCAAGAGCTTCGATTTGCAAAAAAACAATTAAATCGGAGTTATAAAACTCAAGTTATGATCAAAAGAAGTTTGAATATGAATCTGAAAAAATTTCAAAATTTCAAAAAAATTGATGTGACACATTCACTCGATAGGTGAAAACAAGACAAAACTATAGGCGCTGATTTCATCTAATTTGGATGAATGAGTAAAAAGTTATGGCTATTTGAAAAATCAGAGCCAAGCTGTTTTACGGAAGAAAATATGTATGGCTAAAAGAATTCTATGTCTAATGTATAAATACAGAGACTAGTTGATAATCTAATTATTCTACCGTACTAGTCCAGAAAATAATAAACTACGGAATTATATAAAAAGAAAAAAAAAGATACCTTTATAAGGCAGAGAAAAGACAACTTCGGAGAGAAGAGACAATTTCCAGAAGTCGCGCCGGAGAGGAGAAATATATTGTTCTTAAATGAATCTAGTCAAACCAAAATATTGATTTAACCCGAATCGAATGATTTTTGGAGGCTCTATGGGTCTATATTTATAGGTGGAAAAGAGGTTTAGAGGTCAAAGGCTAGGCAATGTGGGACTAAACGTAGACGAAATAGAAAAGAAACAGAGAAGGCGCGTCGCATGGGCCTAAACGCATAAGACGGTTCGGCCGGCCGCGCAGCTGCAGTTTTTTTTAAATAAAATTCGGCCTAAAAAATGAAAAGGCTGGCTAGGCCTGGCCCACATAGGAAAAAAATGGGGCACCCGCTGGTACTATGATGTGCACCTCGGCGGCAGTTAGTGATAGGCCACATGTACAGTTTTTTAAATAGAAACAGAAGGATTACCGAATAAAGAAAATAAAATAAAATTTTATATAGGCATACTATATATCAAAATATTTAGAAAAAGATTTTCTACACGAAGAACATTCTTTTAGAGTCAAATAAAATCCACACAAATTCAAATAAAGCAAAAAGTGCTACTGCTCTAGTAAAATACAGTAAAAATCATTTTAATAAATACCAAAATTAATTCAAATTTATTTCTCTCCAATTTTCTGATGTAGCGAATCATGTTACCCTATTTTCCATATATTTTTATTTTGAAAAAAAATGTTTGAATAAAATCCAAATAACTCCAAATGGAAAATAATTTCAAAAGGACTTTGAATTTAATTCTTTTAAAACTTCCAACTCATATTTCATATATTTTGAAGAAGTCATATTATATTCTCTCGTGAAAATCATTGAGTTGCTTAAAGTTTCTGAATTTGAAATATTTTCAAATGAAATTCAAATGTTTTCAAAAACCCTTGTCATTTAAATAAATGGAAGAAGTCATGTCATCTTCTCTCTAGGGTTTTGCGATGAAAAGAATTTGAATTCACGGAGATCAAAATGCAGAAGGAAAGTTTGGGAAAGTCCTTTTATTCCCTCTCATTTAACTTTCAAAAAGTTTCGAATTTCACTCACTTTCAGTCAATCAATCACAGAGCAATCAAAACTATCTATTTATTATAACATTCCAAAATTTAGAATTTTGGGATGTTACATACTACCTAACTCCTGGGTGTAGGGGCCACTTCGTTGTGGAGCGGCAGAGTTCTTCTTCAGGGTGAGCGAACGTACTGTTGTTCCTCGGTGTTCTTCTTCGCTGCTGCAATTGATCTGGTGGCATCTTCTTCATCTCGCTGAGAGAGGTTTGCTATTTTCTTTTTCCCCTTCTGTTGGTTGATCTCCAAGGTTGCGGATTTTCCGTTCAACTGGCCTTCATTTGCCATTGCTTGTCTGTTTTAGATTCTAGGTCGACGAACAGGGGTTACATCTTGTGTCACGGAGGGGAAAGATGCGGTTCTGATGGATCACCTCGACCACTTTTCAGACCTCAAAGGATGAAGATGTTCTGCTCGCGCGGCGCATGACCGGACGTCAACTAAACAGGGTGGTTGCGCTCGCTACACACCTAGTGTTCGTCGAAAAGCCACAAAGGTGTGGGCTGCAGCTCGCAACCGCCGCCATGAGAGATCTCACGTCCTGCCTCAGCCAAACCGGCATTCAAGTCGCCCACCCCTTCTCCTCAAGCGCCCAGAGCATGCTGTAGTGCGCCTACCTAGCCCACCTGCGCGGCAAATCCTGCAGGGTCACCGGCTGCCAAGGTAGACCTCGTTTGCTTGGTTGACTTTAAACCATGCTTGCTTTAGATATGTCTGGCATTTATGCATCTGGGCCTATCATTGATCTATGACAAGGAGATAATGTTTTTATCTTGTGATTTGTAGTACAACTGTTATGTTAGCTATGTTCTTCAGTCAACTGTGTGTCAAACTGTTTAGGTACCATGAATATCGTTTTTTACCCTATCCATGTTTGCCTGTGATTTGCTTCCTATCATGCCGTTTAGCTCCTTTGGTCTACCAATTTGCCTTTGCTGATTGTAGTTGACACACGGCACTGCTAATGTTTGAGAAATGCCTTTAAATAATGCGCCTGACATAATTAACAACCTATTTACATCGTCATTGTGTCGTTACAAAACTCTAAAAATTTTCCGACCTGCTGTTGCACATATGCTTTGCTCGATCTGAACCCGTCGCTGATAAAGCATAATACATTTCTATGGTTATGTTTCTTTGGTAGTAAGATATTTCCATGTGTTCCTCTTGTTGTATAGATGACTTACCACTCTACATATTCTAAATAGATGAAGCGTTCTGTCACGATTAGGCCATAGCCTCCGCTTAGCGCCGTTCTTGCTGAAGTTGGTTTACCGGAGGTGAAATACAAGACCTGCTCATATTCCCGGGGCCGGGTGGTGGCTACTGCTGTCTTCTGACCATCACGATCGCATTCGTCTGCACCAGCACCACATATGAGGATCAGTGGTGACCCAGCTGTGGATGCCAACGAGGCCATACAAAATGCTGCTACCAGCTGCTTGGAACATCTTCAGGACACCATGGATATTAAGTTTGATTGCCCTCAGATGCAGAAAATTAAGGCCAATATAAGCTACATGTCCAACACTGTTGCCGAGCAGGCCAGGGAGATCAGAAAACTGAAGGCTAAGGTGGAAAAAAAGAAATCTCCAAGTCAGGGCCATTGCAAAGGGCTGGGGGTCACTTGTAGATGACATGCTCGGTTCTGCAGGGCGTATTGACAAGATGGCGGTCAACTACCTGCCTACAGGATCCTCTTCTGTTGTAGATGATGTGGCCTGGGATTGCAACCATCTTTCTCAAGAAGCTGACAACCTTGCCTATCTGTCTGCCATGTCAACTGATGCAGTCAAAAGCGTTGGTGATTACCCATATGATACTGAGTCCGACTTCTCTGAATGTGACGAGTTTTCTGGTTACTACCCTTCTGACCATGAGGGCCATAACAGTGGTTACTACTCGTCTGACCTCGAGAGTGCTTGCGGTGCAAACTGCTTGTACGACGAATTTCTCAATGATGGATCCGACTGATGCTTCGACCATGTGAGAATGCGAAAATTCTTTTGGTTTGTCAAGTAATATCAGCGTATCTAGCCCTGTTGCCTCTACAGAAATGTTATAAAGTACCGTGATGGCAACCTGCCCTACCCTTATTGTAAATTATGTATGGTCGATCCTATGAGACAATCCTTGATGGTTGTATGATCGATGCTACTAGACGGTCCACCCTATAGTAATTGTAAATTATGAACCAATTAAGCTGTAGATGTGATGTTGGTTTTCTAATTTGTTTACTATACTGTATCTACTGCTTTGTTTCATGCGTGCATTTTCTTATGTCTTCAGAATTCTGCCAAGGTCATCGATAATACACCGTTTTGGACTACTCTTGTTCTTTAAGTATCAAAATTGAATTCATGACTTAGGCTGATGACATATACTAACTTCATACTCCCTCCGTTCCGAATTACTTATCGCAAGTATGTATGTATCTAGATGTATTTTAGTTCTAGATACATCCATTTCCGCGACGAGTAATTTGGAACGTTCCGAATTACTTATCGCAAGTATGTATGTATCTAGATGTATTTTAGTTCTAGATACATCCATTTCCGCGACGAGTAATTTGGAACGGAGGGAGTACTTTATAAAAAATGTAATTTTTGGCCTACTCACACGTTGGTTTCCTTATTTTCAGGGGGCGCTCACGCTTGTCTGGTCCATGTGTGGCTGGCCTTCCCAGCCCAGCCCAACAGATGGAAATATATATACCAACTTTCACGGTTCCGACCACTCCACCCTCCCTGCTTCTCCCGTTTCAGACCTAGCCGCCAGCAGCATCCACACTTCCTCTGCACAGATAAACAAGAAGGGTATCTGGCAAAAGGACGATGAACGACTTCTACGTATCAGATGAGGAGTTGCATGTTCCGTTCTTGCCTCAAGTTTGCCCGTTTGCTGGTGATATGTTAGTTCTATACTGCAGATCTTCTCTGGTTTAGACACACGACTAATGGTAGATTCCTCGATCTGTCCTGCTCACCAGCTCTCTCCAAGATGTGTGACCGTAAGCCGACGGTATATATTGGACTTGGCTCTAAACAGGCTTGGTCTTACCATAGAAAACACCAAGGTGACTGATGCTGGAGATGGAGAATTGTATGCATCGATTTCTCTTCATTTGAATGCTGACAAGAGCAGGCACACGTCAGAGCCAGCTGTGTTCCATGGGGATTATGCTATAACAAAGGAAGCTGCTGTAGAATCGGCTAGCTCAACAGTCCTGACCTATCTAAAAGACAAATCCATGGTCATTGCTGATGATGCAAATTACCATGTAAAAGTTTGTTGGCGCAAGCTACTTGTAGCTTCCTCATGGGCAATGCTCTTTGAAGACCAATCAAAAGACTTAAACGTGAAGATGTCCATGATGTCTAAAGAGATTGATGTATTAAGCAACTACCAATATGCGAACAATGCTTCCCCATTGCAATTAGTAACACCCTGCCTTGTCTTTTTGAAATTTTCTTGTTTCATTTTAATGCACCATCCATCATTGCAACTTGTGTATCTGCTAGGAAGTGTGTCTGTTTGCTAAGAAGTGTGTTCTTCTCATGTTTTTTCTCATATGTGCTGGTTCGTTTCGTAACTATTGTTGCACATTATGATATAACTGCTTGATGTACCAGTTGGTAATTCTCCTGGTCAGGGTTACATACCAAGCATACGTGTTGTCAGTCCATCTGTTGTACTGCTTTCAGATAGTGTTCGTTGATGCGTTGCTACTAATATTGATCCCTTCTTAGGACGTGCAGAGCACGACCAACCAGCAGATGACACCTCCTCCCAAACTAGATGGGATAAGGTAATGTTGATAAACCTTGCCTCCCTAGGCTTTAGTTGTTGCACATACCAGATCATTAAACTATTCTGAACTGTTGAACAACAAACAAGCTGGGAAACAATCTGTGTGCAATGCTCACAAAAATCTATTTGGAAAACGCAAGCGCGACTGCAAAGAGTAAAGAGGTACTTAAAAACAAGTGATGTCTTCACAGTAATTTTCATGTACTTTGATATGTGACTTCTCTTTGGCATTCTTGTTCGTTAGGTTCGGTTGAATCACCAGGTGCGACACAATGGTCGTCTACTATATCTCCCAAGATGCTGTTAGTTGTGTCCTTTTTGTAATCACGATATGTACTGAGCACTTGTTCTTCTATTCGTATGACTAAATGGACTATTATGCTGGTTATGTGAACTACATGACACTTGTGCTTTCCACATGTCTTGCTTGCTTATGCGTATGACTAAATGGACTATTATGCTGGTTATGCAAACTGCATAACACTTGTGCTTTCCACATGTCTTGCTTGCTTTGCAGAAGAAAAAAGAACAAACCTTTGTATGATTCTGATGATTGTTGTTCTCTATATCTGGTCCTTCTCCCAACATGTGCAAACTGATTTGTATTCTCCTTGATGCTTGCACCTCCAAAGGCTTGGAACAAGATATCTGTGGGACAAATTTCCAATGAGAGCTGCTCAGGTGCCTTAAGCACATGTCTTCTACGTTTTTAGTGAGACTTCTACCGGTAGCCGCCTCCTCAACATCGAACAGTTGAAAAAATTGAAATCCGAGGCGAGTTTTCAAATGTAAATTTTATGATGCGGGGACGTTTTTCTTACCAGCAGCTGCTAAGATTTTATTACTCGTTTTTCGTAGCATCTGATATTGACTTTAGTAGCCAAACAACTACAAAAACAATAGAAGGCAGTGTTTTTAGGCAATACAATGAGAGGCAAATGAGATACTTAAAAAATTAAAATGCACCCGAACCTCGTGGGCCGGCCCAGGAGATGCAGAAACGCTCCACCGGCTCGATCCGGTGCGGGGCTATTTCTGTCATTCTCCCATCTTATACATAGGTCAATCTTAGGGATTTACACGCTCTCTCGTCCACATCGTCTTATCCTCCTGCAGTTGCATCGTCTTCTCGACGTGGCGGCGTTGTCTTGAACCGACCTCCGCAGCGCCTCTTCGATTCGCCCTGCGTAGCTCAACTCCACCGACCAGGCCAGTCCTCGCTTATGCACGGTCATACACCGTTTTTATTTTCCCCTTTGGACTCTAAATATGTGCCCGCATCTGTGACGCCCTCAATTCAATCATACACTAATCATACACGCAAATGTGTACGATCAAGATCAAGGACTCACGGAAAGATATCACAACACAACTCTAGATACAAATTAAAATAATACAAGCTTTATATTACAAGCCAGGGCCTCGAGGGCTCGAATACATAAGCTCGAAAACACAAGTCAGCGGAAGCAACAATATATGAGTACAGACATAAGTTAGACAAGTTTGCCTTAAGAAGGCTAGCACAAAGGCATCTACGATCGAAAAGGCAAGGCCTCCTGTCTAGGAGCCTCCTAACTACTCCTGGTCGTCGGCGGCCTCCACGTAGTAGTAAGCACCCTCGGTGTAGTAGTAATCGTCAGTGGTGCCGTCTGGATTCTGGGCTCCAGCATCTGGTTGCAACATCCGGAAATAAAGGAAAAGGGGAAAAAGAGGGAGCAAAGCAACCGTGAGTACTCATCCGAAGTACTCAGCAAGCAAGGATCTATACTACATATGCAACATTATCAAAGGAAGGTTGTATATGTGGACTGGGCTGCAGAAATGCTAGAATAGAGAGAAGGCCTAGTCCTATCGAAGACTAGCATCTTCTGGAAACCACCATCTTGCAGCAACAGAAGGGAGTAGGGTAGCATAAAGTAAAGTAGTAGTAGTGTTATCAACCTCAGCCAGAGATCCTTTCTCGACTCCCTGCGAGAAAGCAATCCCAGATCCATACTATCCAGTTATCATCACAATCCATGACTCATCTCAAGTATCCAGTTCTAGTTGTATCGATCGGGATACAACTCCAAGTGTCCGTTACTGTAGGACAGGCTATCGATAGATGTTTTTTTCCCTACAGGGGTGCACCAACTTACCCACCACGCTCGATTAACTCCGGCCAGACACACTTTCCTGGGTCATACCCGGCCTCGGCCAAACAATACGCCGCAACCCAACCTAGGCTTAATAGAGAGATCAGCACGCCGGACTAAACCTATGCCCCCAGGGGTCATGGGCCATCTCCCCAGAAACTCCTGCACGTTGCGAGGGCGGCCGGTGCGCAGACCTAGCTACCTCCTTCAAAAAGGTAGGTGCTTACGCAGTCCAACCCGGCGCGCGCCGCTCAGTTGCTGACATCTATTAAGTTTCGGCTGATGCATACGACGCAGAACGCCCATACTATGCCCACGTGATGGTTAGTGCTATCAAGCCAGAGGCCCCTCGGATCAAATATCCAAATTGTAGTGGATTAGGAACGCGCGGTAACAAACAGAGACTCACGAAAGATGTGACCCCGTCGCCCCGTCTCGAAGACTTGCGGCAAGGGCTAAGAATGCCCGGCCACGCCTCGTAATTATCTCACGGGCACCCTCCAGGTCAACCCGTCTCCACATCACTCGCGGGTACCCCTCAGGGTCGACCCACCTTTCCAAGTAACAGTTGTAAAGTCCAAGTATCCGTGTGCCCAAACATCAAGGGGAAAACCCGAGGAATCACCCTCGGTAAATTCCACTCGATGTAATCATCAAGGTGAACGTAAGAGGATCCACCCTCGAGGTTCACACTTGAGGGGTTGCACGACAGAGCCGTATCGGAAGTGGTTAAGGAGGAAATCACCCTCGATGACCACGACCGAATAGCTACACTACAGGGTTAACATCAGAAGTGCTGATGAGGTCTCACCCTCGGTACTCGATAGTAACCCAGTAGTGTCGAGCAACTAAGGGGAAAGTGATGTGCGATGCCGGGGCCCGATCTTCGATCCCGTTGATCGGGTCTTCGATGATGAAGTAGGGGTAACAAGGGCAAGGTGGGGTCACTGATGGATCACTAACCAACCTATACTAAGCAGTTTAGGATAAGCAGGTAGGTAACAATAAGCTGGTTACAAAAACAGGCTATGCATCAGAATAGAAGCAAACAATAACAGTAGCAAAATCTAATGCAAGCATGAGAGAATGGAATGGGCGATATCGGGATGATCAAAGGGGGGGCTTGCCTGGTTGCTCAGATAAGGAGGGTCATCGATGACGTAGTCGAACATAGCGGCATTGGCGGTCGCCACGGGGTCTACCGAAGAAAAGAGGGAGGAAGAAACAATAAATACAGAGCAAACAAAGCATAACAGGACAACATGCAGAGCTAGACGTGTTCTAACGCGGTGCTACACGATACCGATGAAAGGGGAAGTCAACCGGGAATGTTTTCCCGGTTCCGGACCTGTGTCAGACAGATGACCGGAGAGGGAATGTTCCATGTTCAGCATGCTAGGGGCATGTGACAGATGAACGGACCGCGTATTCGGATTCGTCTCGTCGTTCTGAGCAACTTTCATGTATAAAACTTTTTCATCCAAGTTACGGATTATTTTCTATTAATTTTCAAAGCTTTAAGCAAAATCCTGAAAATCGCTCAAATTCTGCAAAGGCTGAGAATTCGTCAGTTTTAAACATTTTTTAGCTGTTTTCAAAAGGCTACAACTATAAATCTGTACCTTCTATGATTTTGTGCCTTATATAAATTTTGAACATTTTTCTTTGATCTATAAGATAGTAGCACTTTCATCTCTACTAGAGTTCATTTGCTTGGTCATCAACAGCACTAAAGTAGTTATGAAAATAAAGCTGTTTTCGGTTTTTCTATTAACAAAACATTAAACTTTGTGATTTTTGTAGGAATTAAACCATGCATCAAAAGGATTTGGTCCAATGGGATAAAATGGAGTTTGCCAAGTATACTTTCTACTCATATTTTTTAAGGCCTGTTAGTAGTTGTCTAACCATAGTTTAGGGGCAGTCGAGGGGGTTACTTGATGTAGAAATTGAAAAACTAGCTAGCGCGGCTACAGTACTAACAGTAGTATAGGCAGAGTAGCGGTAGCAAGAAAAGAAGCAGCAGAAGTGTTGCAGCAAGCAGAGCAGCAGCGCGGGGAGCAGCGAGCAGCGTCAGGCGCGGTGTCGCGCGCGCGGACGGCGCCGGCTAGCGGCGGCGGGGCGGCAGCGGCGTAGTGGCAGCAGCACAGAGCAACGGCAACAGGCAGAGCATGGGCCGCGGGCGTCGGCGGCAACTACAGCAGCAGCAGAGCGGGTCGCAGCGGGAGGCACCGGACGACGGAGCAGCGCGCGAGCGGCGCTAGCAGCAAAGTGATGGGGCTAAGCGCGTAAGAACTCTACGGGTGCACTGAGCACGTCAACAAGCTCGGTTGAGCTCGACGGCAACCGCATGGACGGCGGCGAGCGGTGCGATGGTTCGGTAACGACGGAGATGACACGAAGAGCGAGCTACAGCATGGGGTAGAAGCAAGGGAGAGAGGGGGCGGTGCTCACAGCGTCCCTGCAGAGGTGCTAGAATGGGCTCGGGGAAGAGCTCGCCGGAGCGAACCGTCGACGGTGTCCGTCGGGCCAAGGAGGACACCGGTGGCGGGGACGGCGTCGCAGGGGCGTCCGTCTCGAGCTAGTAGCAGATGACGACGTGGTAGACGGCGGGGAAGCAGGCGGACAAGGTCCTAGGGCACGGG
Source organism: Triticum urartu (assembly GCF_056163025.1). Classification (NCBI taxonomy): domain Eukaryota; kingdom Viridiplantae; phylum Streptophyta; class Magnoliopsida; order Poales; family Poaceae; genus Triticum; species Triticum urartu. The sequence goes on along the minus strand of NC_141874.1, from coordinate 171,959,586 downwards.
GGTGACGAAGAGCGCGTGGGTGACGGCGACCATGGCGACGGCGGGACGTGGCCGAAGTGGATCTGGAGCCGAAGGGCGAGGGGCGTGTGAGGGAGGGAGTGGGGATTAGGGTTCGGCGATGGGAGGGGGGCGCCGGGGTTTTGTAGAGGGGGGCGGCCGGGCGATGGTCGGCGCGTGGCCGCCGACGGGGCGATGGCCGCCACGATCCCCCCTCGTGAACAGGAGGAGGAGGGAAGGGGTATGTGGGCTGGCCGGTTTTTGCTTAATGGGCCAAAGGTCTAGTAGTTTAGGTCTTTTGTTTTTTAATTACTCACCTCTGTTTATTTTCTTACCACAGTTTAATTTAATTTCCACAATATTCTAGTTTAGTTAAAATACAAAAGTACTTTATAATTAGTATTACTATCTATACCTCTGCTACAAAAATTTTCGCTCACAAATAAAATAGTTTAACATTTTAGAAATTAAAAAGGCATTTATATAATTGTTTAAGCCACTGATATAATTTTTTTCACTTAAACCTTTTATATTTTATTTTGGTTTCCTCACCAATAACACCTATGAATTATTTGCCACACTTTTCACAATTTACTTTTGACATTTGAAAAACTTTTCATTTTGACTTTATCTGAAATTTGAATTCGAGTCGCTTTCGAATCTAAGAGAGGTTAGCAACAGTAATAGTGGTGACGTGGTACCATCAACATAGTATTACTGTAGCTAAATTATCCGGACGTTACAGCATCTGTGGATTTCAGATCGCGATTGCCGCCGACGAGCTCTGTGATCGGATCAAGATGGCCAACGACAAGCTCCCTGATCAGATCGCGATGGCCGACGACGAGCTCCCTGATCAGATCGCGATGGCGGCCGAAGACCTCCTTGTTCAGATCGCGCTGGCGCCTTCCGCCTGCTCCACCAACAGCTGTCTGCGGGGGCTTGCGTAGGTGACCCGACACCCATCACATCCCCTCTCTGATTTTACTGGACGATTGAAAAAAAATGACTGAAAGAACATCTCACATCTATCTCTGAAGACAAACACATGTCTCATCTAGGGTTTGTGCATACTCGCGGTCACCAAAAACATAGGTACAAGTGTTTTCCTTCTCCCGATCCAATGGATTTTTCTTAGGGTCGTTGACTACATTATTAAACCCCACATAAATGGTTGTGAACCAGATAAAACTAATTTCGTTTCTCTTTTTATTACTATTCTTATGTTATCTGGAAAAGCTGGAGCGCATAACACTTTTAGTTTAGCCACAGGGTGCTTGATGCTTCAACCTAGGAAAAAATTGAGGCCCTTCTAGTTTATCAGCAGGCCGCTTTCATGTAGTTTATGCTCTTCTTCCCTTTTTCTTATCATACATAAACCAATTACTCGCTTATTTTCATGTTTTCACGGTTAGTATGATACTGTCTGAACCTTCTATGCAGCTACATTTTCTTTTCCAGAGACCACACCTTATGTCAATTACCTTTCCGTCTCTAAATGGTATCTGACTGTGACATGCTCTGTAATAATTAGATTAACCTAGATACATAGACAAATGGCATTTAACTGTGACATGCTCTGTACATAATAAAACAACACCAAGTCGAGTTTGCTTATCCCTTCCTTTTGGTGGTCAGGACGTGAAGTTGGAATAAGAGAGGAAAAGGGAACTGCACTAAACGAATAATTTCATCCTGGTGATAAACTGTACCTGACAAACTCAAATAATGCACCAGCACCTAACTGTTAATTAGCGAATCTTCTTGTTTTAGCACAAGACCAATTTACTTAGTGGTACGACATGTTTTTAAACATTCTTCTTTCCTGAGTTTAGTTTGTTTTCCATCTTACAACAGCTTGATTTAGTTTGATCAACATAACTTAAACTTATTGTTCCTCACTTTACAAATTAATGCAATAACTTGTGAGATTACACCTTTGTCCCCCAATTATTTCATCCTTTTCTTTCTGCAGGAAGATGACTATGTAATACTGATTCCTCATTCCCACATGTTTGCCCTCATGTTGCAAGCTCTCAAGTTGCCCCCTGCGATTTACCAACACAAGACATATCCGAGCAATGAGTCTCGTGTGACGGTTACTTTCAATTCATCGTTACAGTTGATCGATGGTTTGCTTGTTCCAACCTCAATATCTGGTCTGATCTCAAAGAACTGTGACGAAGCGGAAGACAGTGCTGCTATGGCAGCCATTAGGTTTATGGAGGATGTATGTGGCAAGGAAATCAGGGATTATCACTACATCCATGTTAAAAGGCTAGAAAATAAAGTCACACACCTGGTGAGGTTGCTGGTTGCAGCAAACAAGACAATAAAGAAGGCACGCGGAGGATGGTACTATGCTGTCAGATACATGAGCTCGTATTCTACCCAGATACAAAATACAACAGCTGCTCGGCGCCTAAGAGGGTGCGACAACACCAAAGCGGCTATGAAAACAACACTTGCAAGCACAGAAAAGTTGGCAAAAAGGCTATGTTATATTGGCATGAAATCGGAGCAGCGCCTCGAGACCACGGATAGTATCTGGTGAGCTTCGGTCAGCACATTGTACCCAGCATGTTTACGGAGGCCTTTGCCCTTTTGATGCTCTTTTGAACAATTATTACATATCCTATGGATTTCTGTTGTTATCGTGAAGTGTGCTTTCTATGATTGTATACTGTTTGGTGGCTTCCCATTTTGTGCACGTGAACAATCTTTGTTTCCAACTGGTTCTTTGGTGATTCTTCCTGTTATATACGAATCTCCCTTAATTTTCGTATATGGTTTCATCTCATTATGTTTTAGCTTTAGCTTACAGTTACTGATTTTATAGTCAGCTCCTGGCATCGCTAAATCATGCTTTGTTTAGCTTACAACAACTTGACATAAACCCTCTTGGCTCACATACACAAAGTATAACATTTACCTATACTTTCTGATGCAACAGCTTTATGGGTGGGTGATTCGAGGTTTCTCAGGTTGCAACGTTAAGCAAATACCAATATTTTTAGTTACATTCTATCTGACATCAATTTATAGCTTCAGTTAATTCAGACGTTGTTAGTCCTATTTAGACACATGGTGGTAATATCATGCTTTCATCGCCCTTTTCATCGTCCGAATAGCAACTTAAGTTACTAATAACTTAACATTACACATTTGACCAAAACGTTCGGACAGGCACCCTCGCGCCAAGGCACGTTGCCGATCTAGTGTATATGTTGAAGGGATCGATGGAGCACTTTGAACTAACGTCCCCTATGTGTAACATAAAATTGTTTTGTAGTTGTCTCTTGTCTCGCCTGCGTCCTTCGTCCCTGCAGGAGACGTTACCGTCGACTACTGAGTCGTTCGTAACGTAGCGTGTGTGTACGTGCATTCATATAGGTGAGTGTACGTGTGTATGCATGAGCGTCCACGTCTGTGCTGTATTAGAAAATAGAAAAAGATTAATCTTATAACCAGTTTAAAAAAGCTTGTGCGCAGAATTACCTCATCACACGTGTCACGCCCACAAGGGCTGTAATTTTTTCTTCTCGAAAAAACTCAGAAAAATCGAAATAAGATGTGTTCTTGTGTCCCTTCTCCAACCAGTTTACATGTGCCCGTTGTCCTCGCTGATGTTCTAGGCGCTCCAGCTTGCACCTCAGTATACATGTTTCCACATCATACGGGGCCATCATGGTCTGCGCCCAGCGGCGGAAGACGCGGATCAGGTGGAGCTCACGTGTCCACAGAGGGAGAGGGACGACCTTCCGCTGTGCAGTGCTGTGATTGGACAGCGCAACCGCGGCAGCATCTCAGGCTCTCCCCAGCCCGAGACCTGTCTGTCTGGTCTCCGCAGCAGCTTGTTGCTGCCCGCGCGCGCCTCGCCGTCTTTTGCGCTGCCCACATTCCCCAAGGACGCCCTACCCTAGCGCTGCCCGCGGTCGCCCTGCCATGCTTGTCCTCTTCTCTCCGCCCGCTTGCTTTTGGTCAGTCCAACACGGCCAGCTTAGCTTCCGCTTGAGCCCAAGCAAAAGGGAAAGAAAGAAAGGAAGGATGAAATGGACGGCAGACACACTGCCTACTGCCTGTATTTTACTGCACCTCAGTACTACTACTACTACCTGACTACTGAGTGAAGGGGGCACTTCGTTGTGGAGCGGCAGAGTTCTTGTTCAGGGTGAGCGCAGTGGATTTGTCCGCCTGCTGTTTCTCAGCGTTCTTCTTCGCTGCTGCGGTTGAGCTGGTGGCATCTTCTTCTTCATCTCGCTGAGAGAGGTTTGCTATCTTCTTTTTTCCCATTCCGTTGGTTGGTCTCCAAGGTTGCAGCTTTTCTGTTCGACTGGCGTTTCTGTGTTTCCGATTCTTATTACTGTTGCTGTATTTGCCATTGTTCGTCTGTTCCAGATTCCGGGTCGACGAACAGGGGCTACATCTTGTGCTACGGAGACGGAGGGCAGAGATGCGGCTCTGACGGATCACCTCGACCACTTTTCAGGCCTCAAAGCATGAAGATGTTCTGCTTCTGCATCCGACCGAGCAGAACACGCTCCTGCGCGCGCGGCGCGTGACCGGGCGTCAACCAAGACAGGGCGGTTGCGCTCGCTGCACACCCAGTGTTCGTCGAAAAGCCGCAAAGGCGCGGGCTGCAGCTCGCAACCGCCGCCATGAGAGATCTCGCGTCCTGCCTCAGCCAAACCGGCGTTCAAGTCGCCCACCCCTCCTCCTCAAGCGCCCAGAGCATGGTGCAGTGCGCCTACCTGGCCCGCCTGCGCGGCAAATCCTGCAGGGTCACCGTCACCTGGAGCAAGGCGGCCATGGGGCAGGCTCTGGCCATCGCCGTCCACGATCCCTCGGGCCGTTGCCTCTGCAAGACAGAGATAAAGCCATGGCTCTTCTCCAAGCGGAAGGGCTCCAAGGCCATGGAGGTGGACGGCGGCGCGCTGGACATCCTCTGGGACCTCTCCTCGGCCAAGTTTGCGGGTGGGCCGGAGCCTGTCCAAGGATACTATGTTGCTCTCATCTTTGATCTCGAGGCTGTCCTTGTGCTCGGGGACATGCCCAGGGTGGGGGATCACAAGGCGTCTTCGGATGCTTTACCTTGTGATGCAGCCATGATAGCCAGGAAGGAGCACACGTACGGGAAGAAGGTGTACTGCACAAAGGCTCGGTTTTCGGACATTGGTCAGCATCATCATATCACCATAGAATGTGACACGTCGGGGACGAAGGATCCAAGCCTGGAGATCAGGATTGGGAAGAAGAGAGTGCTGCAGGTAAAGAGGCTTGCATGGAACTTCAGAGGAAACCAGATGTTCTATGTTGATGGCCTGCCCGTGGAGGTGCTCTGGGATGTGCACGATTGGCTATTTGGTTCGTCGAATGGATGCGCTGTGTTCTTGTTTCAGTCAGGCCGATCCATGGAGAAATTTTTGGCAAGGTCTTGCTCACAGGATGAAAAGGAGCGTCAAGTGCATCGGTTTGGTTTTACTTTGCTACTTCATGCATGGAAGGTTTAGTAACAAAAGCGCGATGGGCAGATTTCTTTGATTACTCTACATCGGATGAACGAATCCTAACAGTAGAATATAGGATCTAGCAAGCCTAACAAAACCTTTTGCGAGTTTTCATGTTTCTTAGCTGTTTGTTCTAGTTCTAGAGTTGGGTTTTGATTTATCCATATGGTTCTGGTGATATCAGTGAGTGGTGGAATGTTTGGCTGATTCTAGTGCTCCATTTGTCTTTCCATGCCACCTTGTGCATTGTGAACAGAAATCCAAGAAAGGATTTTAAAAAGTTGTTTTCTGCTACTCTGCACTCTTTGCAATTCCTATACTATGGATATGTATATTTTCAGTGAGGCTAGTGTGTGTTCACTTGGAAAAATCTGCTGCTGGCTGGCAAAGATAATGATGATTGATACTCTGAACTCTGAATGTGCTTCACCACTGGATATATGTTGATGATCGATCCTCCTGTGATCCTGTCTGTAACTACAGAAGTTGCCCAAAGTGGAAGTTTTTTTTCTCGTGAGATGGGAAAATGGAAGTCAAAATGTCGAAAACCAAAAAATCAGATTACTAGTTAAAATGTGGAAGTTGAGCCTGTATACTTTGTCAACTGTTCCATCTTTTCCTCAACTACTATGTTTACAGGCTAGTCCCTTCTCAAAGTAATGAGTCTGGTTACTGAACATACTTGCTCTAGGTTGCAAAAACGTCTTATATTATGGTACATGTATATTTTGTCAACTGTTCTATATTTTCCTCAACTATTATGTTTACAGAATGATCCCTTCTCAAAGTAACGAATCTGGTTACTCGCTCTACCTTGCAAAAATGTCTTATATTATTGGGACGGAGGGAGTATCCACCCCCGGCCCCCTGAGCACCACAATACTGGTATATTAGTCCAGATTATTTAATCTAATTGCTTTTATACTCGCTGCCAGTTCCTTTAGCAGAATATCATGCACCGAGGTGCAAAGTTGCATCGTACATCTATCTTTTTTATCAAGTGTCCTATCTTTTTGAGCCTGTATTTTTGTCAAGTGTGGTGAGGTGAGGTGAGCGAAGTTGAGCCTGTATTTTTGTCAAGTGTCCTATCATTTTCTCAACTACTACTAAAGTTTACAGGATGATCTCCAAATATCCCCAAAGTAATGAGACTGGTTACTGAACCCCCCTGAGCTCCACGTTGAGGTTATATTAGTCCAAATTATTTGATCTAGCTGTTTTTATACTCACTGCCAGTATCTTTAGCAGAATATCACGCACTGAGAGGCGCAAAGCAGCATTGCACACCCACCAGAGCAACCTAGATAATGTTAAACTTCACTTATCCTGACCACAAACACATGCGCATAATACAGTAACCGACACCATCATGACTACCACATTTGGCTCAGCATTTTTTTAGATAAAGACATTTGGCTCAGCATACACAAATACTACTACACAATTGTAGTTGTTTCTAGCCCCCATCTTCCCTAGCTACATGTGTTGTAGCATTTTTTTTATGCTGCTAGTCCCCTAGCGACTTAAGCTAGGGTTTCCCTGTCCTCCCGGCGGCGCCGCCGAGAGTTCCCTTGTGATCGATCGCCCCCTGCGGCGACCGCAGCTACCGCCCCGGCTGCTGGGTCTGCCCTTGCGTGACCCTGACGGCAAGGGTTTCACCGACCAGGAAGATGGCCGCACCCTCGGAGGCTAGCGGATCGCGATCCAAAACCCCTGATGACCCTAGCATCTTGCTGGAGCGCTTGCATTTGGAGGAGGATGAATTGAATAATTTGGTGTGGGAAGAAGAAGCGGAGGAACCAGATGAGAAACCAAAGTGGCTTGCGCTGGCCAGGGTTTTGACGAACAAGTCCTTTGGACAGGGGGCGTTGATCGCCGACATGAAAGCGGCTTGGAACCCTGCCAAGGAGGTGCTTTGGAGGAGAATTAACCCAAACCTGTTTTCGGTGCAGTTCAATTGTCTAGCAGACTGGAATAAGGCGCTCCATCAGGGTCCTTGGGATTTCAAGGGCATGGCACTGATCATTGATGAGTATGATGGGTTCAAGAACCCGGAATCAGTAAAGTTGGATAAAATTGAGACATGGTGTCAGATCCATCGACTCCCTGATATGGTGCTTAAGAGAGAGCAGTTCGTTAAGAACATGGCGCAGCGCATAGGTGAAGTGGTTGAGCTACAGATTGTTCTGCCGAATGGATTTATTGGTGAGTTCGTACGTGTTAGAGTTAAACTCGACATCACAAAAAAACTGACAAGGTTTGTTGGATTTACAAAGGGAGGAGAAACTGAATATTACCAAGTCAAGTTTGAGAAACTTCCTGTTTTCTGTTACATGTGTGGCCTGCTAGGGCACTGGCATGAAGAATGTGGATCCGGTGAACATGATGATAAAGATATGGAGTAGGGTCCGTTTATACTTGCTGCTAAAAGGGGCGCTAATGCTAACCGGAACCCGGGCAGAGGCTATGGTCGCAGCTCGGAACAGGATGCAGGTGTCTTTGGTGATGAGGGTGACGTGAACGACTATGGTAGGGGACGGGGAGCGAACAGATCCCATGGCCGAGGTCACGGTAATGAGCGCAAGAATTTTGCTACAACTGTAGACCCCACTAGACGGGATCAATTCATGCAAAATAGCTGGCGCTTCAATGCTACAAACGCTTTGTACGACCCCGGGGTTCAGCTGGCCAATGCTGATGGTGTGACACAACTTGGACAGATAAATGATCCTCTCATTTTAGGTAAAAGGGGGGCAGATGATTCGAGCACTTCAAACACCATCACCGGTGACATTCGAAGGGCCTGATCCACCTAGCAGCTCTAATGGTGGAACCCCTCAAAAGAATGCAAACCGGAAGAAATATAAGGCAGATGATGGTGCGGCCATTGACAGTACCTCAACTAAATCTTCGGCGGCCTCCTCGGCGGAGGACCGTCTGAAAGGGCATTTCCCTACTTTATGTTTTGGATGATGATGACAATCCTTTGTGGTCTAATCGTGTGCTATATGTTTCAGGTTCTCGATGCTTAGGTTTACATCGGATTGCTATTGCCTCTCGAAGGAAAAAATCGAAGACGTGTCCTCTACGCTTTTATTTTCTTTGGTCGTAGAGTACCCGTACTATCAAGAGGGAATCCTCATTAGGAAGCTCTGGAGGAATCAGTTCACGTACACTTTTCTCACCCTCTCCTTGCCTTTCTCAGGTGTGTGTGAGAAAGAGAGTTTTCCTTGCCTCTTCCCCTCTTTCCTACTCATTGTTTCTGCCCAGCGGTTGTACCGCTCTCTGGAGCGGTTGTACCGCTGGGTCTTGTCGCTCACCAGCTTTGCTCGAGCGGTTGTACCGCTGCCTCCGGGCGGTGGTACCGCCACCATGCTCTGCAACAGCTGGGGCGGTGGTTCCGTCCATGCACCGCTCAAGTACCGCTCTCGCTTCTGGTTTGATGCGGTTCTTGGACGGTAGTGGCCCGGTTGGTCCGGTCGTTCCACGATGACTGGTACCACCTGTGGTCCGAGCGGTTCTTCCGCTCAGAACTTAGCCGCCCAAGAGCTCAAGGCCATGCGGTTGTTCCGGCCAGGCACCGCCCAAGTACCGGTCAAGCTCCTGTTTTGATGCGGTGGTTGAGCGGTAGCCAGGCGGTTAGTCCGGTTATTTTTCTTAGCCGGTACTACCGCCCGCCTGTCCGGTTGTACCGCTTGGTAGGGTTCTGCAGTTACACCGTGAGTCCCGGTTGTACCAGGACAAGGACCGGTTGTACCGCTGCAGTGCAAAAAATGCAGTAACGGTTGGAAATGTGGGTGACTATTTAAGGGAGCTTCTCCCACCTACCACTCCCACCTTGTACCTCTCTCACTCCACCATTAATGCCCTTCAAGCTCTCTTGCCCGATCTCTCTTTCTAGCCACTCAAACTTGTTGATTTGCTAGGGATTGAAGGAGGAGACCTAGATCTATACTTCCACCAAAGGATATTTGCTTCCCCCATACTTTCTTGTGTGGATTTTGTTACTCTTGGGTGTTTGAGCACCCTAGACGGTTGAGGTCACCTCAGAGCCATATTCCATTGTGGTGAAGCTTCGTGGTTTTGTTGGGAGCCTCCAATTAAGTTGTGGAGAGAGCCCCAACCTTGTTTGTAAAGGTTCGGTCGCCACCTTCAAGGGCACCAATAGTGGAATCACGGCATCTCGCATTGTGTGAGGGCGTGAGGAGAATACGGTGGCCCTAGTGGCTTCTTGGGGAGCATTGTGCCTCCACACCGCTTCAACGGAGACGTACTTCCTCTCAAAGGGAAGGAATTTCGGCAACACATCCTCGTCTCCACCGTCTCCACTCTTGGTTATCTCGTGCCTTTATTTGAGCAAGCTTAATTGTTTCATATCTCTTGCTTGCTTGTGTACCTATCCTCGTTGCATCATATAGGTTGCTCACCTAGTTGCATATCTAGACAACCTACTTTGATGCAAAGTTTAAATTGTTAAAGAAAAGCTAAAAATTGTTAGTTGCCTATTCACCCCCCCTCTAGTCAACCATATCGATCCTTTCAATTGGTATCAGAGCCTCTTCTCTTTATTAAGGACTTTACCGTCCAAAGAGTATGGTTGATACCGTAGACGGTGTGGAGGAACACTCCGGTGTGAATCCGATCTCGTCTACGGGAGATGGGGGAACTTCGGTCTCTCGTGAGGAGTTCAATGTGGCCTTGGAGACATTGAAAACCTCCATGACGACCGAAGTCGAAAGCATGTTTACTAAATTTCTTGAGGGGATTAAACTATCCACCGCACCGTTGAAAGTGCGTGATCCCGCCAACAAGGTGACGGATGCTATCCCCGACAAGAGGGAAGCTAGTAGTGAAAAGGCTCCTTCTTCTAGTGGCAAGAATGGCACCGACATCTTTGCCCATGTGGAACCACCACTTGTTTATGGTGGACCGGTTCCTTCCACTCATTTGAATCATGCCGGTCCTCCCCCTAAGATTGTGAAAAATGAGGATTTTGATTCTTGGGTTTACCGCTTTAAACGTCATTTAAATCATGTGAACACTAACCTTTGGAGAATCATTTAAGAAGGTTTCTATCCACATGATCCAAGCAACTTCACTCCTCGAGAAGCCGCGGACAATCAATTCAATGAGAATGCTCTCTTCATCATTCAAGATGCAATTCCACCGGAAGACCTACCTCATCTTCGTCCTTTCGCCTTGGCCAAAGATGTATGGCATTGTGTCGTGTCTCTCTACCGGGGAAGCGCAAGCATTCAACGCTCCAACTATGAAGTGGTACAAGACGAGGCCGATGAGTTTGCAATGAAGGAAGATGAAGAACCTCGTGAGCTCTATCAGAGAGTAACCAAACTCGCGGTCTCACTACGAGATCATGGGAGCAAGGACACGGATGACAATTGGATCAAGCGCAAATTCCTCAAGGCAATGATGCCCTATCACAAGGCCATGTCCTCCGTCATTCGTCAAAGACCGTACTTCCACACTTTGACCTCAAGCGAAGTGTTGGATGAGTTTGTGGCCATGAACATTTTGTACAAGACCGCCGACAATGCAGTGCTCCGTTCTCAACGGGCAAAGAAGCCTAACCTTGCTTTGAAGGCCAAGCTCATCGTGGAAGACGAAGAAGAGGAAGAAGAGGAGAGCAACCTCGAAGATACGAAGTACGCATATCATGAACACATGGCACTTGCTTCAAGGCAATTTTGGAGCAAGAAAAACTCGAGGCCAAACTTTAGCAAAAACAACTCGAGTGGTACAAGGGGCAAGCAACGTGTAAGGACTTGCTACAATTGCGGCAACGTGAGTCATTTCATTGCGGAATGCCCGTATGAGAAGAGGGAAGACAATGGTGGCAAGCTCATCCGAAAGGACAAGGCCAAGTCGTTCCCCAACAAGAACAACTTCTCCAAGAAGACTCCTCCCAAGGCTTTGGTTGTGCAAGAAGAGTACAATGAGGATGATGACGATGATGAAGATGATGAGTCGGTTGCCATGGCCTCTGTTTCCATTGCAACAACGTCACGGGTGTCTCTCTTCGACTCACCCAACGAGAGCATCACCGCCAAGTGCCTCATGGCTAAAGCCACCAACAAGGTAACCTCCAACATCAAAACTACCATCATTAATCATCCTTCCCCAACGGATTGCATTAATGAACTTGAGGGAGCTAATGTGGAGGCTAACGAGTTTGAGGCCTTTATGGGCAAACTCAAGGGAAAATCCAAGAAGCACTTTGTTGCTCTCTTGAAACAACTTGGTGAAGCCAATGACATGATCGAGGCTCATGAGGACACCATCTCTAAGATGGAAGGGCATAGTCATGACTATGCCGATGAGATCTCGATCTTTCCAATGCTCTTGAGGAAGAGCGTGGTCTTCGTTTGGCTCTTGAGGAGTCACACAACGTTGATCATGCTAAGTTAAAGAAAGATTATGATCATGTCCTCATTGTTTCTCGTGTGCTAAATTCCGAGAAGGCCAAACTCGGGGTTGATCTTGCTAGACTCAAAGAGGAGTTTGATATACTTGACAAGGCCCACAAGGCCTTGAAGGGTATTCACGCTAGTCTCAAGGAGTCTCATGATCAACTCCAAGTGAAGCTAACTAAGGAGAAAGCAACTTTTCCTCATATGGTTTTAATTGATAATGCAAATGCTACTAACCCGTGTTGTGAGCATATACATCTTGTTGAGGAAAATGCTAAGTTGAAGGAGCAACTTGAGAGAGGTCTTGCGACTTGCATACAAGGCAAGAAGAACCTCAACAATCTCTTGATCAACCAAAAGAGAGTTGTGGCCAAGGAAGGGATTGGGTACGTGCCCGACTCCAAGAACAAGAAGAAGAATGACAAGACCAAACGACCTCCTCCTCTCATGCAAACCTTTGTGAGGGAGGGAGTGAGTGCCCTCGAGGAGAAGAAGAAGAACAATGTCACCCCTCCCAACAAAGCCGGCGATTTTAATCCTTCTTATGTGTTATGCCGTGCTAGTGATGGGCATGTTTATGCCAAATTTGTTGGTTCTCTTCACGAATACATTGAATGGTCTATTTGGGTTCCTAAGAACCTTGTTACTAACATCAAAGGACCCATTACAAAATGGGTACCTAAAACCAAGCATTGATCTCTTGTAGGTATTTGCTTCCGGTGGTGGATCATGGTTGCTCGATAGCGGAGCTACAAATCATATGACCGGAAGCAAGGACTTGGTGGTGGACGTGCACAAGGTTCCATCTATGCCCACCAATGTCGAGTGGGGTGACGCCTCATCTTCCAAGGTATTGGGACTTGGCAAGGTGGTCATCTCTCATGATCTCACGATCAAGAAGGTCATACTTGTTGAGTCCCTTGCATACAATTTACTTTCCGTTCGTCAACTTGCAATCATGGGCTTTGCCACTTTCTTTGATATCGATACCGTGGCCCTCTTGTGGAGCAAGACTCTTAAAGTAGTCTTTGTTGGGCATGTCGAGAACGGTCTATATGTGATTAACTTTTTGGAGCGACCCACTAAGACCGCGACATGCCTAATGGCTAAAGTTGATATGGGATGGCTTTGGCATCACCGTTTAGCCCATGTCAATATGAGATCTTTGCAAAGTCTCCTCAAGGGGGACCATGTCCGTGGACTAACGAATGTTAGTTTTGCTAAAGATCGTGCTTGCAGTGCCTGTATCGAAGGAAAGCTACATGAGAAGGCTCACCCTCCCACGACTATCATTTATTCAAAGAGGCCTTTGGAGCTCCTTCACATGGATCTCTTTGGGCCTCCATCCTTCGATAGTCTTGGAGGTAGAAAGTATTGCTTGGTGATTGTGGATGACTACTCAAGGTACACGTGGGTGTATTTCTTCAAGAAGAAGAGCGAGACCCAACAAACCATCATTGACTTTGCAAATGAAGCACAACGTCAACACAATGCAAAGATCTTGACAATAAGAAGTGACAACGGCACCGAGTTCAAGAACTACACCTTGGATGAGTTTCTTAGTGATGAGGGAATCAAGCATTAGTATTCCGCACCATACACCCCTCAACAAAACGGTGTTGCGGAGAGGAAGAACCGGACGTTGATGAATGCGGCAAGGACCATGATGGCGGAGTTCAAGTCTCCGTACAACTTTTGGGCCGAAGCCATCAACACCGCGTGTCATGCATCCAATCGGCTCTACCTCCGCAAGGGCTTGAACAAGACTCCATATGAGATACTCACCGATAACAAGCCCAACCTCAAGTACTTCCGGGTATTCGGGTGTAAGTGTTTTATTCTCAAGAAAGGTGTTCGGTTGTCTAAATTTGAGGCTAGAGATCATGAGGGCATATTTGTTGGTTATGCTACAAACTCTCATGCTTACCGTGTCCTCAATAAATCCACGGGACTTATTGAGGAGACGTGTAACATGGAGTTTGATGAGAATAACGGCTCCCAAGTGGAACAAAGTGGCACTTGTGATGTAGGTGATGAAATTCCTCCTCAAGCCATAAGAAGAATGGGTGTTGGTTTTATCCTACCCATTGAGGAACCCCTTGTGGCCGAAGAAGAAGGACAATGCTCCACTCAAGTGGAGCCATCACCAACCCAAGGCCCACACGCTTCCGAAGAACAAAGTAAAGGTCCTCAACCTCATGAACAATACCAAGGGCAAGATCATACTCAAGACGGTGTTGACGCACCAAGTGATGCCCAAGGTCAAGTTCTCTCCCCGAGCAAGTTCAAGATCAAGAACAAGTTCATGACGGCGCTCAAGATGATCAAGTAACCGCTCCTCAACTCACCACCGAGGAGGAATTAGAGCATCGTGCCGCCAAGATTGCATCCAAGCTCTCCACCAAGGATCATCTCATGACGAATGTGCTTGGAAGCTTAAGAAAGGGGGTAAGCACTCGTAGACAATTAGCAAATTATTGTGAGCATCACGCGTTTGTCTCTTGTGTGGAACCCCACAAGGTCTATGAGGCGCTAGAAGATCCGGATTGGATCAATGCCATGCACGAAGAACTCAACAACTTCGAGCGCAACAAAGTGTGGAGATTGGTGCCAAGGCCAACGGGGAACCACAATGTCATTGGAACCAAGTGGATATTCAAGAACAAGCAAGATGCCCATGGGATTATCATTCGCAACAAGGCTCGTTTGGTAGCACAAGGCTACTCCCAAGTCGAGGGTATCGACTACGGTGAAACCTTTGCTCCCGTTGCTCGTCTTGAATCCATTCGCATGTTGATTGCATATGCTTCTCATCATAACTTTAAATTACAACAAATGGATGTGAAGAGTGCTTTTCTTAATGGTCCCATTAATGAATTGGTTTACGTCAAGCAACCCCCCGGGTTCAAGGATCCCTACTTTCCCAATCATGTGTATCAACTCGATAAGGCGCTCTATGGCCTTAAACAAGCCCCACGTGCGTGGTATGACCACCTTACCGAGTTGTTACAAGACCGTGGTTTTGAAGTTGGGCTAATCGACCCCACTCTTTTTACTAAGAAGGTCAAAGGGGAGTTGTTTGTGTGCCAATTATATGTTGATGATATTATATTTGGTTCTCCTAACAAAGCATTCAATGAGGAATTTGCCGCTCTCATGACCTCAAAGTTCGAGATGTCCTCCATGGGAGAGTTGAAGTTCTTTCTAGGGTTCGAAGTGAAGCAAAGAAGAGAAGGAACCTTCATCAATCAATCCAAATACACTCAAGACATGCTCAAGAGATTCAAGCTAAGTGACGTCAAGCCGGCTTCCACTCCAATGCCCACCAAGTGCCAACTTGACTTAGATCCCAATGGTAAAGTGGTGGATCAAAAGGTATATCGTTCCATGATTGGATCCTTGCTTTACCTTTGTGCATCTAGACCGGACATCATGTTGAGTGTGGGAATTTGTGCACGGTTTCAAGCCGCACCTAAGGAAAGTCACTATGTGGCGGTCAAACAAATCTTTCGATATTTGGCTCATACCCCAAACTTTGGCTTATGGTACCCAAGAGGATCAAACTTCAAGCTTGTAGGGTACTCGGATTCCGATTGGGCGGGAGACAAAGTGGATAGGAAGTCCACCTCCGGAGGGTGCCAATTCCTTGGTTGCTCTTTGGTAAGTTGGTCTTTCAAAAAGCAAAGTTGTGTGTCTCTCTCGTCCACCGAAGCGGAGTATGTAGCGGCCGGTAGTTGTTGTGCACAACTCTTATGGATGAGGCAAACTTTAAAGGATTACGGTGTCACTTGTGACAAAGTGCCTCTTTGGTGTGACAATGAAAGTGCCATCAAGATCTCTCTCAACCCGGTGCAACACTTCAAGACGAAGCATATTGAGATCCGGTATCACTTCATCCGGGATCACATTAGGCGAGGAGAGATCGAGCTCAACTACGTCAACACTCATGATAACCTTGCAGACATCTTCACGAAGCCCTTGGATGAAGCAAGATTTCGCGAGTTAAGGCATGAGCTAAATATCATTGATTCGAGCAATGTGGCTTGAACCCTTGCACACCCTACCACGCTCAATTTGTTGTCTAGTTTAGGTGTAGGCATGGACATATGGGGAGTGGTGTTCTCTCAATGAACTCTCCCTCCCCCCATTATGCATAAATTGATCATGTCTTTCACATTAGCCATATTTGATGGTACTTGTGTTTCAAAGACGAGTTTTGGTCATGGACCCAAGGATAATTCTTCGCGGTGCCATACCAATTGACTCAAACATAGGTGGCCTCGGCCACCGTCCTCTCTTCGGGAGGTTGGAGTTAGTCTTATTGTTCTCGTGTTGTTTTTCTCTCTTTCTGCCTTTGCTCTTTGTGTTAGGTTCTCCTAGAGTGTTGTTTCTCTCTTGTTGTGTGCCCCTTCTTCCTCCCTTCGGATTGCACTCATTTGATCTTGGCTTGGGCTTAGGTGGTCGGGCGGTACAACCGGTATCACGGGCGGTTCTACCGCTGGTACCGGGTTGTGCCGTCCCAAGGGTCTCCGTTTGGTGCTTGGGCGGTTTCACCGCACAAACCCACGGTAACCCACGTCCGGTACTACCGATTGATGTCGTGCGGTACTACCGCTGCCTCCCAGGCACCGGAAGTACCGCCTCCATCCACCGGTCTGTACCAGACGAGCAGTACAACCGCTCCCCTAAGTGGTTCTACCGGGGCGTGTGTACGGGCCTATATATACCCGACGGGGCTGAAGGGTTGTCTTTTTCCCTTCGTCCTCGTTCCTCTTCTCTTGCCCTAGCCGCCGGCCATCTCTACCCCTGCCCCGGAGTGCGTCTCGCGCTTCGGATCCTTGGCTCTCCGTGGATTCTCTCCGTGGAGGCCTCCCGATCTCTTCTCATGGATGGTGGTAATGGCTCGTGTTCTTTACTTCTAGTTCTTTCTAGGGTTCTTCCTTGTTTAGGGCATTACTCAAAGTTCCGCGTTTAGTGTTCGCTCTTTGGTTTAGAAGAGATCCTTGTTAGCCTCCTGTCTTATTTACAACACTTAGAATTTGGAATATTACTTGTGTGATTCGTATGCCTCGGTTAGATTTATCTTCCTTGGTAGTGCCACTGTCGGTGGTTCTACCGCCCCTGCGGGCGGTACAACCGCTGGAGCGGTACTACCGGCGGAAGATCCGGTATAACCGGAGCACACCAACCACAAAGCACTGTTCTATCTTCTCTGTTGTTGCAAATTGTTCCTTTTTTGCTAGTGGGTGCAATCCTCTCATCCTTGTTGGGTTTTTGCGTGTTCTTTTCGTGTGTGTGTGTGTTCAGGTGGCTCTAGTTCTCGCTCTGCTCCTCGCAAGACCAAGAAGAGGGCACGAAGGACCTTGCGCCCGGTTGTGTCTGATGATGATGAATAAGTTGTGATTCCCACCAAGCCCACTCGCCGTGAAAAGTCTGCAGCTGCTAAGCAACGTGTGGTTATGCCGTTGCATCGTTGGAAAGCCAAGGATTGGGAAGCCTTCCTATCAAAGAATCCATATGAGGTTCCTATTGCTCCCCGGTGGACCACTATTCAGTTCCGGAATGAGATGCAAGTGCGGATTGTTCATGAACTCTTTGAGCACAACAACAACAGATATGCCAAGCAGTGGACAATTGATCTTGACCATTGGAGAAACAACTTGGAGTATTTTGGTGAGGCGCTGGCTCTCTGCGAGGAGTTTGATCTTGTCAAGCTCATGTCAGTCAACTATGACTTTGATGTTCAACTCATCCATCAGTTCTATGCCACGGTTCATTTTGGGGAAGATGATGCGCGCACTCTCACCTTCATTTGTCGTGATGAATTGTTTCACGTTCCCTAGAGGGCCTTCTGCAATGCTATTGGGTACGAGGATACCGGTCTGGAAGGAAGGGGTGGCATTCATCCTCATGATTTTCCTGAGTCCATGCTTAAGGAGAAGCTTGCCCCTCTGTACATTCGGGGCCGTGGGATTATTGGAGAATCCAAGGATTTGGAGAAGGTCTATGACATCATGCACTGAGTGTTCCGCAATGTGCTCTTGCCCAAGGTGGGCAATCAAGATGAGATTCATGGCTATCTGGTTGATTTGATGGTTGCTATGAAGACCAAGGTGGGGACAGGGGCAACGTTTGATGTGTCAAATTGGATGTGGCATGAGATGTACAACATGGTCATCTACCGTAAAGTCCCAATCTATGCCCCGTTTGTCATGTGCTTTCTGAACTCTGTGTGGGCTTTTCGTCGTCCTGGAGAGCTCCTCACGTCTCCAGACAACCTCACTGTTCATGAGGTCAAGCTCCTTAAGAAAAAGAAGCATGCTGAGCCTCGCTTCCTTGAAAATGCTCCTGAGGATGTCTACGCTACTTCTGATGATGAGGACTTTGAGCTGGAGCCAGGGGCCAAGCCTTCGTGGGTGGCCAAACTTACTGCCAAGGTCAAGAAGACCTTTTGTCTCCAGGCTGACATCCAGAAGAAGATGTATGAGGCACATGTCAATGAGAAGCTTGCACGGCGTCGCCAAATTGCAATGATGAAGAACCTTAACATGTAGGTTCAGAGTGGCTCTGAGAAGAGCATCACCCCAGAGGAGCATTGGATCTCTACCCATAGCACCTGGACTGATGATGAAGCCCCTCCACAACCATCATCCTCGTTTGCAGCAGCTGACAATGCCATGGAAGAATCTGATCACGACGATGATGACGGCTCTGATGATGAAGATCCAGATGCGACCGAGGAGTCAGAGGAGGACGCCTGAGCTTTGGGTCGCTAGCTTCGCTCTTTTCCTTTTTGGTGTCTTGATGCCAAAGGGGGAGAGGGTTCTATAGGTCTCCGGGATTTGCTTGGGTTTTTCTCTTGTTCTCGTGTTTTGTGTTTGACTGTGGACTTGTTTCGTTCCGTGTTGTGTGTGAGACTTGTTACTCCATTTTCCTTTCCGTTCGTAGGTCATTATCATTATTATTGCCTCTAAGTATTATATTGTCTATCCTTTTGAGCTTAGAGTGATGAGTCTATAAAATCTAGGGGGAGTCTAGTCCTGAAAGTGTGCCCATGCTTTCTAACAGCTAGTACTTGTTGGGGCACACATTCAAGGGGAGTTCCGTCTAGATTTCATTGACTTATCTCTTGCAAATCGTGTTGTTGTCATCATCCACCAAAAAGGGGAGATTGAAAGGGCATTTCCCTACTTTATGTTTTGGATGATGATGACAACCCTTTGTGGTCTAATCGTGTGCTATATGTTTCAGGTTCTCGATGCTTAGGTTTACATCGGATTGCTATTGCCTCTCGAAGGAAAAGATCGAAAACGTGTCCTCTACGCTTTTATTTTCTTTGGTCGTAGAGTACCCGTACTATCAAGAGGGAATCCTCATTAGGAAGCTCTGGGGGAATCAGTTCACGTACACTTTTCTCACCCTCTCCTTGCCTTCCTCAGGTGTGTGTGAGAGAGAGAGTTTTCCTTGCCTCTTCCCCTCTTTCCTGCTCACTGTTTCTGCCCAGCGGTTGTACCGCTCTCTGGAGCGGTTGTACCGCTGGGTCTTGTCGCTCACCAGCTTTGCTCGAGTGGTTGTACCGCTGCCTCCGGGCGGTGGTACCGCCACCATGCTCTGCAATAGCTGGGGCGGTGGTTCCGTCCATGCACCCTCAAGTACCGCTCTCGCTTCTGGTTTGATGCGGTTCTTGGGCGGTAGTGGCCCGGTTGGTTCGGTCGTTCCACGATGACCGGTACCACCGGTGTTCTGAGCGGTTCTTCCGCTCAGAACTTAGCCGCCCAAGAGCTCAAGGCCATGCGGTTGTTTCGGCCAGGCACCGCCCAAGTACTGGTCAAGCTCCTATTTTGATGCGGTGGTTGAGCGGTAGCCAGGCGGTTAGTCCGGTTATTTTTCTTAGCCGGTACTACCGCCCGCCTGTCCGGTTGTACCGCTTGGTAGGGTTCTGCAGTTACACCATGAGTCCCGGTTGTACCGGGACAAGGACCGGTTGTACCGCTGCAGTGCAAAAAACGCAGTAACGGTTGGAAATGTGGGTGACTATTTAAGGGAGCTTCTCCCACCTACCACTCCCACCTTGGACCTCTCTCACTCCACCATTAATGCCCTTCAAGCTCTCTTGCCCGATCTCTCTCTCTAACCACTCAAACTTGTTGATTTGCTAGGGATTGAAGGAGGAGACCTAGATCTATACTTCCACCAAAGGATATTTGCTTCCCCCATACTTTCTTGTGTGGATTTTGTTACTCTTGGGTGTTTGAGCACCCTAGACGGTTGAGGTCACCTCGGAGCCATATTCCATTGTGGTGAAGCTTCGTGGTTTTGTTGGGAGCCTCCAATTAAGTTGTGGAGAGAGCCCCAACCTTGTTTGTAAAGGTTCGGTCGCCACCTTCAAGGGCACCAATAGTGGAATCACGACATCTCGCATTGTGTGAGGGCGTGAGGAGAATACGGTGGCCCTAGTGGCTTCTTGGGGAGCATTGTGCCTCCACACCGCTCCAACAGAGACGTACTTCCTCTCAAAGGGAAGGAACTTCGGCAACACATCCTCGTCTCCACCGTCTCCACTCTTGGTTATCTCGTGCCTTTATTTGAGAAAGCTTAATTGTTTCATATCTCTTGCTTGCTTGTGTACCTATCATCGTTGCATCATATAGGTTGCTCACCTAGTTGCATATCTAGACAACCTACTTTGATGCAAAGTTTAAATTGTTAAAGAAAAGCTAAAAATTGTTAGTTGCCTATTCACCCCCCCCCTCTAGTCAACCATATCGATCCTTTCACCGCCCGTCCCAATGAATCTGCTAAGTTGGGACTGCTGGGGTGGGGGGAATCCTCGGACAGTTCGTGATGTTGCGACGTTGGTGCAGTCGCATTCCCCCATGTTTGTGTTTTTGTGTGAAACTCGACAAAAAGCTAGTAAGATGAAAAGAATTAGAGGGCGTCTCGGCCTTCATGGCTTTGTGGGTGTGGACAGTAATGGTTTAAGCGGTGGCCTAGCATTGTTTTGGCACGAATCTTACCAAGTAACAGTTCTAGGAACAGATGACAGGTTCATTGACATTGCTGTGAGCTCTCCCGGCGGGGAGCAATGGAGATTAACTTCAGTTTATGGTGAACCAAGGGTTGAAAACAGGCACTTGATGTGGACTAAACTACAATCGTTGAAGCAAGCTTCGGACCTGCCTTGGGTACTAATCGGAGACTTCAATGAGGCGTTGTGGAGCTTTGAACACATGTCCTTGACGCCTAGGCCAGAAGCTCAGATGGCCGCTTTTCGGGATGTATTGATGACATGCGAGTTAGTCGATTTGGGGTTTTCTGGCATACCCTATACATATGACAATATGCGTTCGGGATCGGCAAATGTACGCGTGCGGCTGGATCGTGCGGTGGCAACAAACGAGTGGAGGAACATGTTCGCATACTCTTCTATGCAACATCTTGCATCCCCTTGTTCGGACCATATTCCATTGCTGCTAAAGTTTGATGCAGAGCAGGAGAGGCCTAGAGCCAAAGCACGACGATATGGAATCTTTTGGGAACGGGACGCAGAATTGCCAGATCTTGTAAACAAGGCGTGGTCGGCCTTTGGTGCAATGGAGAACCTGGGACAGGTTAGTGCTGCCTTGCAATCAACCATGACATCACTCCGGTCATGGAGTAACAGAAGGTTTGGGAACGTTACAAGGAAAATCAATAAATCACGCAGCCAGCTTGAGGAACTAATGCGAATGAATGCTGACAGACAGGAAATAAGGAAGGTGTCTGACAAACTAAATGAGCTTCTGTACAAAGAGGAGATGCTATGGTTGCAACGCTCGCGTATCATGTGGCTGAAGGAGGGAGATAGGAACACTAAGTTTTTCCAAAGTAAGTCTGTATGGCGTGCACGGAAAAACAGAATTAAAGAGTTGCATGATGCTGCTGGGAATGTCTATACAGATACTGATACTATGAGTAATATGGCTACATCTTATTTTTAGGAAATATTCACAGCAGCTCCGTCCCCAGAGGCTTCGGGGGTTGTGGATCTGGTTAATACGGTGATAACCGACAACGATAATGATAAGCTCTGTGCTGAATTCACTGACCAGGAGATCTCTGATGCTTTATTCCAGATTGGGCCCTTAAAGGCGCCTGGCCAGATGGGTTTCCAGCGAGATTTTTTCAATGGAATTGGGAGGTTTTGAAGGAAAGTATTATCAGGGCTGTTAAGGAATTCTTTAAAACAGGAATCATGCCAGAAGGGGTTAACGAGACTTCTATCGTGTTAATCCCAAAAGTTGCTACCCCTACAATACTTTCTGAATTCAAACCCATTAGTCTTTGTAACGTGATTTATAAGGTGGTTTCTAAATGCCTTGTTAACAGACTAAGGCCCCTTCTGGATGAAATTATCTCCCCTGAACAAAGTGCCTTCATCTCTGGAAGGATGATAACAGACAACGCTTTCATTGCCTTTGAATGCATCCACCATATCAAGCAAGAAAAGGATCCAACTAAGAGTTTTTTGTGCTTATAAACTTGACCTTTCAAAAGCATATGATCGGGTTGACTGGAACTTCTTGAGGCAAGTGATGGAAAAGTTGGGTTTTTCTCACCGATGGATTGACTCGATTATGACTTGTGTCACATCGGTGAGATATTCTGTGAGATTCAATGGAACCCTCTTGGATTCATTTGCACCGTCATGTGGTCTTCGGCAAGGTGATCCGCTCTCCCCTTTCTTGTTTTTATTCGTGGCTGACGGTCTGTCTGCAATTCTGAGACAGCGTGTTGAAGTGGGCTTGATTACTCCAATAAAGATTTGTAGGCGTGCACCTGGCATATCACACCTCTTGTTTGCTGATGACACACTCCTATTTTTTGAGGCGTCTCGTGCACAAGCTGAACAAGTTAAATCCTGTCTAGACCTGTATGCAAATGCTACATGCCAGCTACTAAACTACAACAAGTGCTCTATTATGTTTGGTGAAGCCTGCCCGATGAATGACCAAGATGATGTACGGGATGTTTTATCTGTTACGGGTTACCAACACCCAATGGCAGAATGTCTAAAGGTAGATTCCAAAATCTACAGATGCAACTAATGAAGAGGCTAGTGCAATGGGGAGATGGACACTTAGCCCAACCGGGTAGGGAGGTTCTAATTAAATCAGTAGCTGAAGCCCTTCCGGTGTTTGTCATGGGAGTTTTTAAACTACCCTACTCTGTCTGTGATGATCTCAGGGTGATGGTCAGAAACTTTTATTGGGGTGCATACCAAGGGAAACGAAAGGTGCACTGGAAGTCTTGGCAGAAACTGCAACAACCAAAAAGTAAAGGAGGTGCGGGGTTCCATGACTACCGTTTGTTCAACCAGGCCCTCCTAGCTCGGCAGGCTTGGAGGCTCCTCACTAGGCCTGAGAGCTTATGTGCAAGACTGCTAAAGAGTAAGTATTACCCCAATGGCAAGTTAGAGGATACGATGTTCTCGGGTAACGCTTCCTCTACTTGGACTGCTATCAGCCATGGCCTTGAGCTACTCAAGAAAGGGCTGGTATGGAGAGTGGGAAACGGTCGGAGTATTCGAATATGGAGGGATGCTTGGATTCCTAGGCCTTTCTCATACAGGCCAATTTCGGCACAAGGTGTATGCCGATACCGATGAGTGTCCCAACTCTTAAGAGGAAATGGATCCTGGAACATCGACTTGCTACAACAAAATTTTCTCCCTTGTGATGTTCATGAGATTCTGAAAATAAGAGCTTCTTCAAGACTTGGTGATGACTTGCTTGCTTGGGGTCCAACAAAGAGTGGCGCATTTACAGTTAAATCGGCATACACTTTGGCCTTCAACGAGACGTGTAGACTGACAGAAGAATCATCTAGCACTGTTCCAGATGGTCACGGTACATGTTGGAAAATGATATGGAAGAGCCTTGTTCCGCCCACTGTGAAGAACTTCTCCTCGCGCGTTGCTATCAACTCACTTCCAACTTGGCAGAATAAACATAAAAGGACGCTTGAACTCTCAGGTAACTGTCCGGTCTGTGGACGAGAGGAGGAAGACGCCTTTCATACCCTATGCAGATGCCCTCTAGCGGTGAAAATGTGGCGACGTATGAGCACTGTATGGCGTTTACCGGAGCTGGAAGAAGTGAGAAATACAGGTACCGAGTGGCTACTTCATGTGCTGCAGCCACTATCTGAAATTGAACGCTGCATGCTAATGTTGACGCTGTGGCGAGTATGGCACAATAGAAATGAGGCGACTCACTACAAGAAACCCCCGCCATTGGAGGTATCAAAAAGCTTCCTCGTGAGCGATTTAGATTCACTCTTGACACTAACATACTCTGAGGAAGAGCGGATGAAGGGGAAACATGTGATTCCGTACGATCATGTTAAGTTGCCTCGCGTACGAGCGGAACCAGTGGCGAATGCTCTGTGGATGGTGCCAGTGGAAGGCTGGGCAAAATTAAACACTGATGGATCCTGGTCGGCCGATGGGGTGCAGGCGCTGGGATGGTCCTTCGAGATTACATGGGCCAGATCATCTTTACATCATGCAGGGTGCTTTTTTCATGCAGGAATGCCCTGGAAGCAGAGCTCAGTGCGTGTATGGAGGGATTATCAATAGCAATTCAGAGAACGGAACTACCTATACATGTTGAGATGGATTCCTTACAAGCTGTGAGGATGATTAATGAGGGGGCCACTGATAGATCGGTACTAACCTCGTTGGTGGAAGAAATCAAGCATCTTCGATCTCTCCGTACAACTATTTTTTTCTCATATTCATCGCAGCCAGAATGTTGTTAGTGACTATTTGGCAAAATATGCTAGAACAGAGAATAGAACCGTAGTTTGGCTTAACTCTAGCTTGTCAGAAGTTATTAAGCTTTGTAATACAGACCGTGACATTATCACTTGAGTAATAGTACAAAGTTTCAACCGCGAAAAAAAACATGTTTTTTATCATTTTCTTTCACGCGCACTGCATGCGCCTTTGCAGGGGCGAAGCTACGTACAGCTTGCCGGTGTCACCGGCACCTGGTGAAATTTGCACTTGCTTAATATAATCCATTGATTTAGTGTGTAGTTCATTGATTGTTTGACATGTAGGCATATGTTTTTTTATATGAACACCGGGTAATTTTCAGTCTAGATCCGCCCCTGCGCCTTTGCACCAACCCATTCTCTAGAAGCCCTCGTCGGTTGGCCTAGCATGTAGAGTGGGGAGGAGATGGTCTGCTCAAGCAAAGAATATCCCGAGCGAGGTGTGCGAAGCACGGAGGGAAAAACATTGACTCGGCGCTCCACTGATTCCATTCCGTGGGTGGATCCCATGCGATCCGCAAGTCGCTGCGCGGTACGGCGAGAGAAGGAAGGAAAAGCTTCCCCGCACGGGAGAAAGCGAGGAGGCAACCACTGAATGAAATGAGCGAATTAATAAACGGGTCAGTCCCTCTCCCTCCCTCTCCGCTCGATTTGACGATTTGACGATTTCTCCCCTCGTGATCGCTCGAGATACTTAAACCGTCGCACTCTCCTTCTTCTTCTTCTTCTTCTTTCCGACTATTCATTTTGGCCCGTGGGGCAACGGCGATGCCCCAACTGACGCCCTGCGCGCCTTCGGACGGACACCTGGACGACGGGCGCGCGGCAGGCCATGTAGGCGCCAGCTTGTGGGTCATGGCTGCCGTGTGCCACGCCCTGTTCAGTGCTCACCGACGGGGAAAATGGCATGATTTTGTTGTGTGGTGGCTGCTGTGTCACTGAGACGTGCAAAAATGCATAGCAGTAGTCATACAGGAACAGGAGCAGGAGAAGGGCGCCACGCCGACGGTCTGGCGAACGATTTCCCACGTTCGGAACGATGAAACCCTGCTGAAATGCCAATGTTCCAAGCGTGGCTTCTGTCTGTCTCTCCCCAAAGCAGTGGAGCCATGGACGAATGGACTCCTGGCTCGTTCTGCCGACAGCGTAGGCCACGGCGGCCATAAAGCTTAAATAAGACCTGACCTGACAGGGTCGAGGGGACACCCTTTCTGTTTTCTCCTCGACTGATAATAAGACGAGAAAATTGAAAAATTGGCGCGCCAATTCGTTTGTTTATTATTATTCATTGGTATTCGTAGGGGGAGATATGGATGGATGGCGACGCGGCACCAAGAGCGTTAAAGCCTATGATTAGGATACAAGGGAAGCCCGGCAACGTGATGTTATGAATAGTGGCCGAGCCGAGCCAAGCAGCGGCAGAGACTTACTTCACAGGGCCTCAAAGCGACTCCGTCTCTTCCCCCTCACGTCTCCTCCTCCTCGTCCCTTCTACAAGGTAGCTTGGCGTTGCTATTTCATCTCGTCTCCCGGCTGGTCAGTGCACGCACGAGCAGGGCAAAACGGGGGGGAGTGCTCGTGCTCAGCTGAGGGTCTCGCTCATGGGGTGGCTGCGGTCGCTCATGGCGCCCATCAAGAAGCTCTGGATTCGCGTGCATTCCGCGCAGAAGAAGAGTATGTTCCTTCGTCTCTCTCTGCACTCTGTTTCTTCCAGATTGCTCCTGTTTGTGAATTCTGATTCTGATTCTGCGTGGTGCTGATCGTTGCTTTTGGTTGTGTGGTGGTAACAGAGAGAGGGATCTACATCCTGTACGAGGACGTCAAGTCGTGCCCGTGCGAGGACGTGCAGATCCTCTGGTCCATCCTCGTCGAGTCCCACCCGCCGCCGCCGCTGCGGCTGAAGCAGTGATGGACCGGCCGGCCGGTCCCTGCCGCCGTCCGTCGATCGAGCACGGCGCTCCGACGTACCGATGGCCCCCCGGCGGCAGCCTACCGATCCCGACAGACTGTCGGTGGCTCGGTGTAGTGCACATAAAGATGATCGAGCGAGCGAGCGGCAGTTCCGTGTCGCCATGATAGTAGGAAAGTAGGTGTCCCCTCGGCCTCTCCCTTGTGAGCCACGGAAATGGCGTGCGTGCGTGCATGGCCGGTGAGCTCCCCCTCTCGCGCGCATGTGTCCTTCACCGACACTGCGACTCTGTGAAGCAAGGTTTTTTTTTCTTCCTCCTCCCGTTTCTTTTCTCTTCTTTCTTATTTTCCTTTTTGGAAAAAAAGGGGAGGCACGTGTAAGGCCTGGTTGGTGGCCCGGGTCAATGGCCGCGCGTGCCTGTATTATCATCTTGTAAATACGAGAGAGGATACGAGTGAGAAGGCTGTATACACCGGTGAGTGATGGTGTCGAGGAAAAAGAATTGTGAGTGTGGCATTGAAAGATGGGGTTGAAAGATGGCCTGATTGATGCTCTGTTCCCTGTGGCTCGCGTGCAGGGGAGGTGGGCGTGGTTTGACCTGACCACCGCGCGCACACGTAGTACGTGCGTGTGGGGGATGGGTGAGCGCGCGCACGGGTGGCGTGGTTAATGCCGGGGCCGGACCGGGGATCGTTTTCGTCGGCCCGTGCGGTTGCAGGCTCATTGGTCGACGTCGGGGTGGTTGGTTTGTTCCGAGTTCGCCGTCATCATCGGGATGGGTTCGCCGTGTCCGCTGCTTCCAGCTGAGACGGGGAGGAGCACGGCACGATCATCCCGTGTTTCTCTGGCCCCTGCCTGTGAGTGTGTAGTCTTTTCCGCCTCAGGCCCGCGCGTCGGCCGCCCAACACCCACCGGTCCTATTTAATTTTAGGTGTGCGCTCTGGCTTGCCCGTGAGCCAGTGAAACCAGCCCAAGCCCGTCCTTTTTAATGCCACACGTGTTGTGTGTGTGTGTGTGTGTGGGGGGGGGGGGGGGGGGGGGGGGGGGGGGGGAGGGGGGGCAAGTCCATTTTACCCCGAGTCCTTTTCTTTCTTTTGTCCCCCATCCGCTTGACAACCCAGCCCTAACCGCCGCCACTATAGGGTTCTGGAAGCGCGAAAGCATGACCACAAGGCCAACAGCTTGTCGGGGCGACACCGTCCGACCAACTTCACCATGGTGCTGTCAGGTGCTGAGCCACCGCCACACTTTCTATATACGTTCCAATGCACCGCTGCCAGTACTTCTAGGAGCATCGCGTTCCGCTGTTGTGGCCCGACGTACCACACGGGTGGCACCTCAACCCCGATAGGGTTCCGATGCCGGCGGTGTCGACCTTAGGCCGCGCGCGGCTGGCGGAGATCTGTCGTAGCCGTGCTCGACTCTCGGCCGACCTCCACTGTTGAAAGGATCTATATGGTCGACTAGAGGGGGCGAATAGGCAAATAGCTAGACTCAATGACGCTAGTAGAACGATCTCCTAGGGACACCATTTACCAAGACACTCAATGAGGAGGCGGCAACTAGGAGAATCCCACGCCGGAGGCCACTCCGGCCCCGGCGGCCACCCGTCCTCACGTTGGTGACCACTCTCGCACTAGCGGCCATGCTCCTCTTGGTCAGTGACTTCTTTTGGATCAAGATAGATAACCTCTTGGGGCCTGTCACGTTATTTCATCATGCCGCCGGTCACCCTCAACTTTGCTCGTGGCAAAGATTTTCAGGTGGCTGAGGAGGAACTTAAGAGAAGTTGGCCAAGAGGCCAAAGAACAAAGAAAAGGAAAAGGAGGAATTGGCCAAGGTCCCCAAGGCCAAGAATACCAGCAATTCCAATGTCGGTGACCCATGATTAGCCAAATATGTAATATGGGAAATTATGGGATTGTGGAAACTTTTGTAATAATTATGTTGGGTGAACTTAAAAGTGGTACTAAAGAGTCTTGGAAATGTGGCAGACACTTTTGTGGTTAGAACCAAAGGCAGTATGTGATGTTATGCTATGATATACTGAAATTAGTGGCTCTGAATTTGATCCTAATGTTTTTGCTTGCTTGTGTGATTGGAAAGGTTAAAAAAGTTGATGTATGTCACTCCCTTATGCCATGTGATATCCATTACTATTGCTCTGATGATTATAGTTTGGATATGGTGAATGTATTTCTGTTGGCCTACATCAAACAGAACAGTTTGAACAACATGATATAGACACTAATATTTTGAGGACTACATACCAGACAATACTCAAGGGATGGACCTTGAGGGGAGACACAAAAATCACACTCATTCTATATGAGTAACAACATATCTTGGAATATTTTAAATTGGAACATCAGAGGAATTAATGCTGCAGAAAAGTGGCTTGCCATAAAACAGAAAATTAAGGAAAGTGTTGCTGGGATTATATGTCTTTAGGAAACAAAAGAGAAGCTTTTGATCTTGCCTATATTGGTAAATTCTGTCCTAAAAGGTTCAAGAAATCTGAGTTCCTGCCATCTATTGGAGCATCTGGAAGTTTACTCATTGCATGGAATGGTTCATTATTTCAAGGAGAGGTTTTATTTCAAAATAGATTATCCATCTCTGTTAAGCTCACTTGCACCAGCTTCACACAATCCTGGATACTAACAAACATTTATGGACCATGTGATCAAGCTGAAAAAGTTGAATTCCTCATTTGGTTTAGTAACATTGAGATGCCTTGTGAAGGTGCATGCATAAGCCGGACCCGAACCCCCCTCCCTCGCGTCGCCCCTCTCGGGCGGCTCGAGGGCGACAACCCTAGATCTCGTCGCCTCCTCCCTTCCTCCCCTCCCTCCTCGCCGCCACCAGAGGCATCCGCCGGGCAAGCCCGGGGCGTCGCCAAGGAAGGTGGCGGCGGGGCCTCTGCTGCTCCGTTTCTCCAGCGGGGGGCGTCGGATTCCGGGGCGGCGGCCTCGTTCGGTGAGGCGCCACCGTCTCCTCGGCTGGTGGTGGCGCGGGTGTGGTCCGGTGGGCTTGGCTGCGCGGGCAGCAAGCTCCCCGGCGGACGAGATCCGCGGCGCCGGCGGTGGGGCTTCTGGCCTCTTCGGCTCCGGATCTGGCCGCCCCTTCCCCCTTCTGCTGCCCTGCGTGCTCCACCCCTTCAGATCTGGTCCGGGTCGACTTGGTTCTCCGGTGCCTGGAGCTGGATGTGGTGTTGGTGGTGTGGAGCCTTGACCGGGAGAAATCCATGGCGGCGACGTCCATGGACGCCGCTCCCCTTCTTGGAGGTGCCATTCAGGTCTTTTGCTCCACCCTCCCCTTCCCCTAGCCTCCCGGGTGAAAGCTCGAACTTTGTTGGGCGGCGACGGTGCTCTTGGCTCCGTTTGCTTCTTGAAGTCGTCGCCTTGGATGCTTTTTGGATTGTGGGCACTACGGTGTGGTGGTTGTCGGGCGGCAGTGACTGTGTGCCCCAAGTGGCGGCGGCGGCAGCTTGGCAGGTCCGACAGTGTTCGGGTTTCTTCTGGTGCTCTCTGTGCAACTGGTGACAGCTTGGTCCGGCGGCCTCTGGCCAGGAGGGGATCGGGTTCCCCTCCTCCGGCGGCTACAGTAGTGCAAGTTGTGAGTGCCGGAGCGTCATTCCTCGGCCTTGGCCCTGCCTCCTCGTTGCTCCATCCTCCCTGGACACTCTGTTGTTGTCTGACCGGCATCTTTCTCCTCTCCAAAGGATCGTCAGTGGGCAGCGGTGATGCGGTGTTTCTGGTGAAGTTTCTTAGTCATGTAGGATGTGCTCTGTTCCTACTCCTTCTGGTTGCATCCTTCCATCCATGTTCTAGGGTGAGCAACCCATATGTCGACGGTTCGGCGCCTTTCGAGTTAGGCGAGGAGGCAGGGGCCTCTTTCGACAGTGGGAATGGATGGTGATGTTGTTCCAGGGCTTTGGTGTTTGGTGCCGTCATAGCCTATCCTCGACAGCGGGTGCTTCCCGGAGCCCCATTTCTCCTTCCCTGGTGAGCCTTGGGTGGACGAGGGCCTCTGCGTGCTTCAGCTCATGCTTATCATGTGCTATCTCCTAGCTGTAGTGTGTGAGGTTTTGAGAGTTGCCTTCCAGCACCCTTGTATCTTGCCGTGTTTTTTTTTGTTTGTTCGAGTTTGTAATGCAGTGGTTGTAATCCTGGCCGGTTGATGGCTTTGTTAATTCAAAGCCGGGCTCTCCTTGAGCCTTCGTTCTAAAAAGATGCCTTGTGAAGATGACTGGATTATCATGGGAGACTTTTAACTTTATTAGGTCTCCAATAGACAGAAATAAACCTGGTGGGGATGTCAATCAGATGCTTCTTTTTAATGAAGCCATCAGTAACCTAGGTTTATTGGAGCTTTCTTTAAAAGGAAGACAATTCAGCTGAAGCAATATGCAAGAAAATCCTCTGCTTGAAAAATTGGACTGGTTCTTTACATCTGCTACTTGGATGACCTCATACCCAGACACTACTGCTCTGCCACTTGCTAGACCTATCTCTGATCATCTTCCTTGTATGATCAAAGTGGGTACATCCATTCCAAAAAAATTAGGTTTGAAAATTATTGGTTGGGGCATAGCTCATTCAAAGAATTAGTCAAAAATGCCTGGGATATTCCTGTAGGTTTTTCTGACCCTGCAAAGATCATCAATGCAAAACTCAAGCATCTTAGAAGGAGTATAAAACTATGGGTAAAAAATGTACCCTTCCTAAGGAAACAAATTGCTGAAGTTAATGAATGTATCTATATTTTGAACTTCTTTGAAGATTTTAGAATGCTAAGTACTTTTGAATGGAATTGCAGAAAGATGTTAAAATAGCACCTTTTGATCATTCTTAACAATCAGAAGATATATTGGAAACAGAGAGGGAAAATAAAGGGAGTAAAATTTGGGCATGAGAATACAAAATTCTTTCATACCAAGGCATCCATTAACTTCAGGCAAAATAAAATTGTAATGCTTAGAAATGAGGAGCATATTGAAATTATAGATCATGCTGGGAAAGCAGGTATCCTATGAGAACCTTTTAAGAAGAGATTAGGGAAATCAGAGGGACACACCATGCATTTTGATCTACATAGTTTATTGGGACAACATGCTAATCCAGAACTATTTAAGGATTTGGAGAACCTTTTCCAGATGAAGAGATCAACATTGTGATGAAAGAACTACCACAGGACAAATCCCTTGGTCCAGATGGCTTCAATAATGAGTTCATTAAAGCCTGTTGGGATATCATTGGTCAGGATGTCAAGAACCTCATACATATGCCTTCCATGTTGGAGATATTTCACTGGAGAGCATTAACACATCATTCATCACTCTAATCCCAAAGAAAGAAGTTCCACTAACCCCCAATGACTTTAGACCTATCTCATTACTAAATGGAGTGCTCAAGATTATTACAAAGTTGTTGGCAAATAGGATGCAAAAGGTTATGATGCAATTGATTCACATAAATCAATATGGTTTTTTAAAAGATAGGGTGGTACAGGACTGCCTTGGCTGGTCATATGAATATCTACATCAATGTTGCAAGTCCAAGAAGGAATTGCTGGTTCTAAAGTTAGATTTTTAGAAGTCCTTTGACACAATTGAACATCAAGCCATAATTGATATTCTAAGAGCAAAAGGTTTTGGAGAAAGATGGATTTCCTGGATAAATATTTTATTCAAGTCAGCATCATCAGCTATGTTATTGAATGGGGGTGTCTGGGAAGAAATTTTATTGCATAAGAGGTATCAGACAGGGCGATCCCCTATCACCACTGTTATTTGTGTTGGTTGTAGATCTCCTTCAGTCCATATTAAACAAAGCAATGGAACAAAGACTGATCACAACACCTATCCAAGTGAATTCTTGCCCTGACTTTCCAATCATACAATATGCAGATGATACACTTCTCATTCTGAAAGCTGATGCCAGAGAATTGTTCTGTCACAAAGCCCTCCTAAACACATTTGCAACTGCCACGAGGCTAAAAGTTAATTATCAAAAATCAATAATGGTCCCAATCAACATCCAAGAAGATAGGGTTCAAATTTTCACTGGTACCCTAAATTGTCAAAGAGGACACAATTCCCATTCACATACCTGGGTATGCCATTAGGCCTACAAAAACCAACCGTGGAACAATTCTTACCAATGGTGCAAAGAGTTGCCAAAAGGCTTACTGGTCTGGCTACTTTCATGACAAGTGCTAGAAGGATGCTCCTGCTAAAATCAGTTCTAGCTTCACTACCTATTTTCTTCATGGGTTGTTTGGATGTCCCAGTCACCATTAAGCAATAGGTTATCAAATATCTAAGACATTGCCTATGGAGAGGATCTGATATGGAGGATCACATACCAGCTTCGGTTGCATGGACAATAGTTTGCAGACCAAAAAATCAAGGCTTGGGGTAATGGACATTTTCACACAGAACAAAGCTTTGCTAATGAAAAATCTTCATAAGCTTTATAATAGGCACAACATACCATGGGTGAATTTGATCTGGGAGGCATATTATCAAGACAACAAACTTCCTGGAGATGAATTAGTAGGGTCCTTCTGGTGGAAGTCAAATTTGCAATTAATTAACCAATACAAGGCTATGGCCAGATGTAACCTGGGAGATGGAAGAAGTGCTTTATTTTGGACTGATCTTTGGAGCAACTCAATCCTCCAACAAGGGTTCCCTCATTTATTCTCCTTTGCTCTAAACACAACTATGACTATGCAGTAAGTGATAAACACATATTTCCTTGAGCATCTCTTTCATTTACCACTGTCTATTCAAGACCATCAACAATTCCTCCAAATGGAGGACATTTGCCACTCCTTAAGACAATCAGAGTACCATGACATGACTGACACTTGGAGCTATATTTGGGGTAATAATGCTTTCTCTTGTGCAAAAGCATACAAAGTGATGATTGGGGTCAAACAAGTCCCCCCCCCCCATTTCTCCTGGATTTGGAACTCCTCTTGCCAACCAAAGCACAAAATGTTATTCTGAATGTTATTATATGACATATTAAATACAAGGAACCTCGTGAGAAGAAAAACATTTATCCTAGAGGAGTATAATTGCACAGTAATGAACTATCAACAAGAGGAGACTTTACACCACCTATTCTGGGATTGTCAATTTGCCATGAGATGCTGGGACTTCATATGTCCACTCAGAGCGCACAATTTGTCTGTCCTTGAAGCATTCCAGGATTTAAGAGACAAATTAAGAGTGCCATTATTTATGGAGATCATCATATTGGGGTCTTGGGCTATCTAGATAACTATAAATAACAAAATCTTTGAGAACATTCAACCTACTTTTCAAGGTTGGAAACACATCTACTTGGAGGAATTGAAAATACTTACACATAGGATCAAGAAGAAGAACGCAACTCAATTCAACACTTGGGTGGACAATGTCTTGTAATTATTGTATATCTGGTTCAGAGCTAGTTTTTTTTATTTCCTTAGTTTCTTTTCATCTTTCTTTAGGGGCTAATCTCTAGCCCCTTTGATGTTTTAGTCATTTTTATCTTTTGTTTTTTCTTTCTTCTATTTTTTGGTTTTCTTTCTTGTACAGCTACTTGACCTTTTTATATTGCAGTGGGGTGTTTACCCTAGTGTACATAGTCAAAAAAAGATAAATAACTATTTTAAACTTTCTTACAAAATTTTAAGCACAACAATAAAATAGATTGTCTAGATATGCAACCAAGTGGAAAACCTATATGACAAGCCCAACACACAAGTGCAAGAAATGGTAAACAAAAGTTAATAGCTTGCATATAGTAAAGGATATATGTAACCGCAAGTGGAGATGATGGAGACGAGGATGTGTTTCCGAATTTCCCTCCTTTAAGGAAGTATGTCTCCATTGGAGGGGTGTGAATGCACAATGCTCGCCGAGCGTCCCAAGGATTTTCCCTATTCTCCTCGCGTCCTCACACGATGCAAGGTGTCGTGAATCCACTAGCACTGCCGTTGAAGGCGGTAACTAGAACCTTTACAAACAAGATGGGGGCAACCTCCACAACTTAATTGGAGGCTCCCAACAAGTTTGATTGACTGGAGAAGGAGAGCGGGCAAATTGGAACTTAGGACATTAATGGAGAAGAGAGGGAAGCAAGAGGTAGGTGGCAGGAGGAAGAACCCCCTCCTTAAATTGTCCCACAGCAAATCTAACTGTTATGTAGGAAAAAACACTGGAGCAGTACAACCTATCAGGCGGGAGGTCCAATCGCTCCAGGAAGCAAAACTTGGCTGCAAAGACCAGAGCGGTACAACCGCCTTGTCCACTGGTTGTACCGATTATTATGAAATATCCAGAACAACCGTTCTACTACCGCTCGAGTATCATGCCCAACACCGAGAGAAAATCACCCCCGAGCGATGGTTGGGGTGGTACTAGAGTTGATTCAACCGCCCTAAACATGGCCGATGGTGGCTGCAGGGTCTTGGGTAGTACAACTGCTTGGGACATTAGTTATACCGATTATTACGAGAATAAATGGAAAACCGGCCAGCCACCGCATGAGTATCGCTGCCGAACCCGAGGGAATCACCCCTCAGGCAGTGGTTGGACCAGTGCTACGGCCGGTAGTAACAATCACATAAGGAGCGGTACAACCACTATAGAACGTGGTACAATTGCCTGTGTCATGTCTGCTTTGCCCACTCCACAAGAGAGCAGTACATCCGCATACACCAACGATACAACCACTAAGTACCTTTCTGTGCATAGTTAGACTTGAGGGTCTGTCCTCGAAATGGAAAGGAAGATATAAGTGGGTGCAATATTTATTTTTGTATGTCATCTAATTCCACCCTTATCTTCCAATGTGAACCCTCTTTTAATAGTACAGATTTCCTATGACCAAAGAAATTCAGGCGTCAAAAATGCCATCTTCGCTCTTTTCCTCCTAGAGGGGTACCTAACCATCTTGTGACATATAAATATGCTTGTGTACCTCAAGCACACGGTTAGTCCACAAATTGAATTGTAATCAACACCAAAACACATAAGATGGGAAATTCCCTTTGATCCGCGACCCAACGTACGCGATAGACTCGCTGATCTGGGATGCATGGTTCGCCACCGAGCACGAGGAGCGCCGCCGGTCGTCCTTCAATCTTGCGTCCTGTGCACCCGCTCCATGATGACCCGCAAGTATAGGGGATCTATCATAGTCCTTTCGATAAGTAAGAGTGTCGAACCCAATGAGGAGCAAAAGGAAATGACAAGCGGTTTTCAGCAAGGTATTCTCTGCAGGCACTGAAATTATCGGTAACAGATAGTTGTGTGATAAGATAATTCGTAACAGGTAACAAGTAACAAAAGTAACTAAGGTGCAGTAAGGTGGACCAATCCTTTTTGTAGAAAAGGACAAGCCTAGACGAACTCCTATATAAAGCAAAGCGCTCCCGAGGACATGTGGGAATTGTTGTCTAGTTAGTTTTCATCATGCTCAAATGATTCATGTTCGTTACTTTGATAATTTGATATGTGGGTGGACCGGTGCTTGGGTGTTCTAATTACTTGTACAAGCCTCCCACTTATGATTAACACCTCTCGCAAGCATCTGCAACTACGAAAGAAGAATTAAGATAAATCTAACCATAGCATGAAACATGTGGATCCAAATCATCCCCTTACAAAGCAATGCATAAACTAGGGTTTAAGATTCTGCCACTCTAGCAACCCATCATCTACTTATTACTTCCCAATGCCTCCCCTAGGCACAAATCATGGTGAAGTGTCATGTAGTCGACATTCACATAACACCACTATAGGAGAGACAACATACATGCCATCAAAATATCGAACGAATACCAAATTCACATGATTACTTATAACAAGACTTCTGCCATGTCCTCAGGAACAAATGTAACTACTAATCACGAAGCATATTCATGTTCTTAATCAAAGGAGTAATAATTATCATTAAGGATCTGAACATATGATCTTCCATCAAGTAAACCAACTAGCATCAATTGCAAGGAGTAATCAACACTACTAGCAACCCACGGGTACCAATCTGAGGTTTTGAGACAAAGATCGGATACAAGAGATGAACTAGGGTTTGAGAGGAGATGGTGCTGGTGAAGATGTTGATGGAGATTGACCCCCTCTCGATGAGAGGATCATTGGTGAGGACGATGACTTCGATTTCCCCCTCTCGGAGGGAGTTTTCCCAGCAGAACAGCTCCGCCGGAGCCCTAGATTGGTTCTGCCCAAGTTCTGCCTCGAGACGGCAGTGCTTCATCCCGAAAGCTTCCTTTTTATTTTTTTTGCAGGTCAAAACCCTCAATATAGCAGAAGATGGGCATCGGAGGCCTGCCAGGTGGCCCACAAGCCACAGGGGCGCGCCCAGGGGGGTACAACGCGCCCCCAGGCTTGTGGCCTCCTGGTGGGTCCCCTCTAGTATTTTCTTCGCCCAATATTTTTATATATTCCAAAGTAATTCTCTGTAAATTTTTAGGACTTTTGGAGTTGTGCAGAATATGCCTCTCAGATTTGCACCTTTTCTAGTCCAGAATTCCAGGTGCCGGCATTTTCCCTCTTTATGTAAACCTTGTAAAATAAGAGATAAAAGGCATAAGTATTGTACCAAAATAGGTAATAACAGCCCATAATGCAATAAATATCAATATAAAAGCATGATGCAAAATGGACGTATCAACTCCCCCAAGCTTAGACCTCGCTTCTCCTCAAGCGAAAGCCGAAATTGATAATCATGTCCACATGTTTAGAGATAGAGGTGTCGATAAAATAAAATACGGACATGAGGGCATCATGATCATCTTTAGAACAGCAACATATATTGTCATATAATTTCTTATGCTAAAGTAATAATTCGTTCACAAGGTAAAGTACGAATCAAAAACTTTACTGAAAACAAACAAACTATGATCTCAGTCATTGAAGCAATTACAATTTATCACAATATCGGAAAGCATCAATGTAAGAGTGATAACCCACAAGTATAGGGGATCAATTGTAGCCTCTTTCGATAAGTAAGAGTGTCGAACCCAACGAGGAGCTAAAGGTAGAACAAATATTCCCTCAAGTTCTATCGACCACCGATACAACTCTACGCATGCTTAACGTCTGCTTTACCTAGAACAAGTATGAAACTAGAAGTACTTTGTAGGTGTTTTTGGATAGGTTTGCAAGATAATAAAGAGTGCATAAATAAAAAGTAGGGGCTGTTTAGATAAAGAAACAATAAAGTTAGTATAGCAAGTGTGGAAAAGTGGTGGTAGGAGTTGCGAAATCGTCCCTAAGCAATTGAGTACTTTACTAGACGGATAGCAAGTTTTATGTGGGACTAGCATGTCATCCCTGACTTGGAATTCTATGCACTTACGATTGGAACTATTAGCAAGCATCCACAACTATACTAACGTTCATTAAGGTAAAACCCAACCATAGCATTAAGATATATTGGTTCCCCTTCAATCCCGTATGCATCAATTTCTATGCTAGGTTGAAGCTTCTGTCACTCTTGCCCTCCAATACATAGTCCTATCAACATACAACTAACCCTATGCTGTGATCCACGCGAGCGCTCATATGATGGGCACCAAAGGACAACAACATAACCACAAGCAAATTAAATCAATCATAGTAATTCACCAATCACCGATAGGACAACGAAAATCTACTCAGACATCATAGGATGGCAACACATCATTGGATAGTAATATGAAGCATAAAGCACCATGTTCAAGTAGAGGGTACAACGGGTTGCGGGAGAGTGTGCCGCTGTAGATAGAGGGGGGGAGGTGATGGACATGTTGGTGAAGATTGATACGTCTCCAACGTATCTATAATTTTTGATTGTTCCATGCTATATTATCTACTGTTTTGAATGTTTATGGGCTTTATTATAAACTTTATATCATTTTTGGGACTAACCTATTAACCCAGAGCCCAGTGCCAGTTTCTGTTTTTTTACCTTGTTTTAGGGTTTCGAAGAAAAGGAAAATCAAACGGAGTCTAATTGACCTGAAACTTCACGGAACTCATTTTTGGAAGGAAAGAAGCCCAGAAGACTTGGAGTGCACGTAGGGGGATCTGCGAGGAGGTCACGAGGCAGGGGGCGCACCCACCCCCTGGGCGCGCCCTCCACCCTCGTGAGCCCCTCATGGCCCCCCTGACGTACTTCTTCCGCCTATATATCTCCATATACCCTAAAAAAATCCGTGAGCACAATAGATTGGGAGTTCCGCCGCCAGAAGCCTCTGTAGCCACTGAAAGCCAATCTAGACCCGTTCCGGCACCCTGCCGGAGGGGGCAATCCTTCTCCGGTGGCCATCTTCATCATCCCGGTGCTCTCCATGACGAGGAGGGAGTAGTTCTCCCTCGGGGCTGAGGGTATGTACCAGTAGCTATGTGTTTGATCTCTTTCTCTCTCTCTCTCTCTCTCTCTCGTGTTCTTGAGATGATACGATCTTGATGTATCACGAGCTTTGCTATTATAGTTGGACCCTATGATGTTTCTTCCCCCTCTACTCTCTTGTAATGAATTGAGTTTCCCCTTTGAAGTTATCCTATCGGATTGAGTCTTTAAAGATTTGAGTACACTTGATGTATGTCTTGCCGTGGATATCTGTGGTGACAATGGGATATCACATGATTCACTTGATGTATGTTTTGGTGATCAACTTGCGGGTTCCGCCCATGAACCTATGCATAGGGGTTGGCACACGTTTTCGTCGTGATTCTCCGGTAGAAACTTTGGGGCACTCTTTGAGGTCCTTTGTGTTGGTTGAATAGATGAATCTGAGATTGTGTGATGCATATCGTATAATCATACCCACGGATACTTGAGGTGACATTGGAGTATCTAGGTGACATTAGGGTTTTGGTTGATTTGTGTCTTAAGGAGTTATTCTAGCACGAACTCTAGGGCTGTTTGTGACACTTATAGGAATAGCCCAACGGATTGATTGGAAAGAATAACTTTGAGGTGGTTTCGTACCCTACCATAATCTCTTCGTTAGTTCTCCTCTATTAGTGACTTTGGAGTGACTCTTTGTTGCATGTTGAGGGATAGTTATGTGATCCAATTATGTTATTATTGTTGAGGGAACTTACACTAGCGAAAGTATGAACCCTAGGCCTTGTTTCCTATCATTGCAATACCGTTTACGCTCACTTTTATCATTAGTTACCTTGCTGTTTTTATAATTTCAGATTACAAATACCTTTATCTACTATCCATATACCACTTGTATCACCATCTCTTCGACGAACTAGTGCACCTATACAATTTACCATTGTATTGGGTGTGTTGGGGACACAAGAGACTCTTTGTTATTTCGTTGAAGGGTTGCTTGAGAGAGACCATCTTCATCCTACGCCTCCTACGGATTGATAAACCTTAGGTCATCCACTTGAGGGAAATTTGCTACTGTCCTACAAACCTCTGCACTTGGAGGCCCAACAACGTCTACAAGAAGAAGGTTGTGTAGTAGACATCAAAGATGGCGGAGGTGTTGGTGTAGATTGTGGTGGTGATGATGGCCCCCGGCGGTGTTCCGGCGCCACCAGAAGCGAGGGGGAGAGAGCCCCCCTCCTTATTCTTATTCCTTGATCTTCTCCCTAGATGGGAGAAGGGTTTCCCCTCTGGTCCATGGCCTCAATGGCATGGGAGCCCCTCCGAGATTGGATCTGTCTCTCTATGTTTCTGCGTTCCCGGATTCTGCCCTTTCACCGTTTCTTATATATCCGGAGATCCGTAACTCCGATTGGATTGAAACCTTCGCCCCAATTTTTCCCCTGAAAATTAGCTTTCTTGCGGCCAAATAGGAGCAGCAACCGCCTTACGGGGGGCCCATGAGGGTCAGGGGCGCGCCCCCTGCCTCGTGGCCCCCTCGGGCACCGTATCGCGTTGATTTTCTTCCCATATTTCACAAATATTCCAAAATTATTCTCCGTCCGTTTTTATCCCGTTTGGACTTCGTTTGATATGGATTTTCTGCGGGAAAAATGCAACAAACAGGAACTGGCACTGGGCACTGGATCAATATGTTAGTCCCAAAAATAGTATAAAAAGTTGACAAAAGTATATGAAAGTTGTAGAATATTGTGTTGGGGAACGTATTAATTTCAAAAAAAAATCATACGCACACGCAAGATCATGGTGATGCATAGCAACGAGAGGGGGGAGTGTGTCCACGTACCCTCGTAAACCGAAAGCGGAAGCGTTAGCACAACGCGGTTGATGTAGTCGTACGTCTTCACGATCCGATCGATCAACTACCAAATGCACGACACCTCCGTGTTCTGCGCACGTTCGACTCGATGAAGTCCCTCGAACTCCGATCCAGCTGAGCTTTGAGGGAGAGTTCCGTCAGCATGACGGCGTGGTGACGATGTTGATGTTCAACCGTCGCAGGGCTTCACCTAAGCACCGCTACGATATTATCGAGGTGGAATATGGTGGAGAGGGGCACTGCACACGGCTAAAAGATCCAAGAGATCAATTGTTGTCTCTATGGGGTGCCCCTCTCCTCCGTATATAAGGGAGGGGAGGAGAGGGCCGGCCAAGGGGAGGAGGCGCGCCCAAGGGGGGAGTCCTACTCCCACCGGGAGTAGGACTCCTCCTTTTCCTATTTGGAGAGGGAGAGGGAAGGAAGAGGAAGGAAAGGGGGGCCGGCCCCCCTCCCAATTCGGATTGGGCTTGGGGCGCGCCCCCTCCCTTGCTCCTTTCCCCTCCTTTCCACTAAAGCCCATTAAGGCCCATATACCTCCTGGGGGGTTTCGATAACCTCCCAGTGCTCCGGTATTATCCCGATCTCACCTGGAACCATTCCGGTATCCAATATAGTCGTCCAATATATCGATATTTACGTCTCAAACATTTTGAGACTCCTCGTCATGTCCATGATCACATCCGGGACTTCGAACTACCTTCGGTACATCAAAAACCATAAACTCATAATATAACCGTCATCGAACTTTAAGCGTGCGGACCCTACGGGTTCGAGAACTATGTAGACATGACCGAGACAAGTCTCTGGTCAATAACCAATAGCGGAACCTGGATGCTCATATTGGCTCCTACATATTCTACGAAGATCTTTATCGGTCAAACCGCATAACAACATACGCTGTTCCTTTTGTCATCGGTATGTTAGTTGCCCGAGATTGAATCGTCGGTATCTCAATACCTAGTTCAATCTCGTTACCGGCAAGTCTCTTTACTCGTTCCGTAACACATCATCCCGCAACTAACTCATTAGTTGCAATGCTTGCATGGCTTAAGTGATGTGTATTACCGAGTGGGCCCAGAGATACCTCCCCGACATCGGAGTGACAAATCCTAATCTCGAAATACGCCAACCCAACAAGTACCTTCGGAGACACCTGTAGAGCACCTTTATAATCACCCAGTTACGTTGTGACGTTTGGTAGCACACAAAGTGTTCCTCCGGTAAACGGGAGTTGCATAATCTCATAGTCATAGGAACATGTATAAGTCATGAAGAAAGCAATAGCAACAAACTAAACGATCAAGTGCTAAGCTAATGGAGTGGGTCAAGTCAATCACATCACTCTCCTAATGATGTGATCCCGTTAATAAAATGAAAACTCTTTGTCTATGGCTAGGAAACATAACCATCTTTGATCAACGAGCTAGTCAAGTAGAGGCATACTAGTGACACTCTGTTTGTCTATGTATTCACACATGTATCATGTTTCCGGTTAATAAAATTCTAGCATGAATAATAAATATTTATCATGATATAAGGAAATAAATAATAACTTTATTATTGCCTCTAGGGCATATTTCCTTCATATTGGCATGGAACAATCAAAAATTATAGATACGACGGAGACGTATCAGCATCCCCAAGCTTAATTCCTGCTCGTTCTCGAGTAGGTAAATGATAAAAATGATAATTTTTGATGTGGAATGCTACCTAGCATAATCTTGATAACATAATCTAATCATGGCATGAATATTAAGACACGAGTGATTCAAAGCAATAGTCTATCATTTGATATTAAGACAATAATACTTCAAGCATCCTAATAAAGCAATCATGTCTTTTCAAAATAACATGGCCAAAGAAATTTATCCCTACAAAATCATATAGTCTGGCTATGCTCCATCTTCACCACACAAAATATTCAAATCATGCACAACCCCGATAACAAGCCAAGCACTTGTTTCATACTTTTGATGTTCTCAAACCTTTTCAACTTTCACGCAATACATGAGTGTGAGCCATGGACATAGCACTATAGGTGGAATAGAATTTGATGGTGGAGGTTGTGTGGAGAATACATAAGGGGGAAAGTCTCACATCGACGCGGCTAATCTACGGGCTATGGAGATGCCCATCAATTGATGTCAATGTGAGGAGTAGGGATTGCCATGCAACGGATGCACTAAGAGCTATAAGTGTATGAAAGCTCAAACTGAAACTAAGCGGGTGCGCATCCAACTTGCTTGCTCATGAAGACCTAGGGCATTTGAGGAAGCCCATCGTTGGAATATACAAGCCAATTTATATAATGAAAATTCCCACTAGTATATGAAAGTGATAACTCAAGAGACTCTCTATATGAAAAATATGGTGCTACTTTGAAGCACAGGTGTGGTAAAAGGATAGTAACATTGCCCCCTTTTTTCTTTTTTTTTCTTTTTTTGGCGGGCTTATTTGGCCCCCTTTTTTATTTAGGATTCTTTGGCCTCTATTTTTTTCTTTTTTTTCATGGGGCAATGCTCTAATAATGATGATCATCACACTTCTATTTTCTTACAACTCAATATTACAACTCGATACTAGAACGAGGATATGACTATATGAATGCGTCTGGCGGTGTACCGGGATGTGCAATGATCTAGCGTAGCAATGACATCAAAAAACGGACAAGCCATGAAAACATCATGCTAGCTATCTTACGATCATGCAAAGCAATATGAAAATGATGCTCAAGTCATGTATATGATGATGATGGAAGTTGCATGGCAATATATCTCGGAATGGCTACGGAAATGCCATAATAGGTAGGTATGGTGGTTGTTTTGAGGAAGATACAAGGAGGCTTATGTGTGATAGAGCGTATCGTATCATGGGGTTTGGATGCACTAGCGAAGTTTGCACCAACTCTCGAGGTGAGAAATGGCAATGCACGGTACTGAAGAGGCTAGCAATGATGGAAGGGTGAGAGTGCGTAGAATCCATGGACTCAACATTAGTCATAAAGAACTCACATACTTATTGCAAAAATCTATTAGTCATCGAAACAAAGTACTACACGCATGCTCCTAGGGGGATAGATTGGTAGGAAAAGAACATCGCTCGTCCCCGACCGCCACTCATAAGGAAGACAATCAATAAATACCTCATGCTCCAACTTCGTTACATAACGGTTCACCATACGTGCATGCTACGGGAATCACAAACTTCAACACAAGTATTTCTACAATCCACAACTAACCACTAGCATGACTCTAATATCACCATCTTTATATCGCAAAACTATTGCAAGGAATCAAACATATCATATTCAGTGATCTACAAGTTTTATGTAGGATTTTATGACTAACCATGTGAATGACCAGTTCCTGTCATCTCTCTAAATAGATATAAGTGAAGCAAGAGAGTTTAATTCTTTCTAGAAAAGATATGCCCACACTCTAACAAATATAAGTTAAGCAAAATAGCATCCTACAAATGGCGGTTTTCTATGTGAAGAGAAATAGGCAATCCAAACTTCAAAAGATATAAGTGAAGCACATGAAACATTCTATAAAGCCATACTCAAAAGATATAAGTGAAGTGCAATGAGCATTCTATAAATAAACCAAGGACTATCTCATACCAGCATGGTGCATCAAAGAAAAGTGAAAACTAAATGCAAAAGACGCTCCAAGATTTACGCATATCATGTGACGAATAAAAATATAGCTCCAAGTAAAATTACCGATGATCGTTAGAAGAAAAAGGGGATGCCTTCCGGGGAACCCCCAAGCTTGGTTGCTTGGGAGTCCTTGAATATGTACTTGGGGTGCCTCGGGTATCCCCAAGCTTAGGCTCTTGCCACTCCTTATTCCTTCATCCATCGTGATCTCTTCCAAAACTTGAAAACTTCAATCACACAAAACTCAACAGAAAACTCGGTAAGATCTGTTAGTATAATAAAGCAAATCACTACTCTAAGTACTGTTTTGAACCGATT
Source organism: Triticum urartu (assembly GCF_056163025.1). Taxonomy (NCBI): domain Eukaryota; kingdom Viridiplantae; phylum Streptophyta; class Magnoliopsida; order Poales; family Poaceae; genus Triticum; species Triticum urartu. Next base: position 171,914,712 of record NC_141874.1, on the reverse strand, counting down.
CATATTTTGTTTTTGCACTGTAGATACTGTAATATAACTTTTTCATGGCTTAATCCACTGATAGAAATTGATAGTTTCATCAAAACAAGCAAACTATGCATCAAAAACAGAATCTGTCTAAAACAGAACAGTCTGTAATAATATGAACATTCACCATACCTCTGGTACTCCAAAACTTCTACTAAAATTAGAAAAAATAAAAATTTTTATAGAAAGACAGTGCAAAAAGTTTCAGAACCATTAGAGCTTCCAGTAAAAAATGTAAAATCGCGCACTACAGCCAAAGTTTCTGTCTTGCACCATACAAACCAACAAGCATTGTAAACATCCTAAAGGCAAACCTTGGCACATTATTTTTATAATACAATGGAATTGTACAAGGGATAATTATTTTTGTTGAAAAGTTTCTGTAATCAAGATTCACAAAGTTTCCGTGAGCATGAAAAAAGTTCAAGGAGCTCCCCCACTTCAACAATGCTTGTCTCTCTCACTTTCACTTTCCTTTATGAAAAGTTTTGGGTTCCCCTCTTTATTTTTTTTGTTTTTAAACTTTATAAAAGCACTCAACAGAAACAAATGACTCTCTAAAACTTCCGGATTGTCTCCCTGGCAGCGCTTTCTTTAAAGCCATTAAGCTAGGCATATAGTGCTCAAGTAATGAATCCACCTGGATCCCAAGGTATATCAAAGCCAATTTTAATTAACAATGATTTGTAATTTAGTAGTGAGCACAAAGTAACATATATCATGTAATGACAAAGTCTAACTCTCTTCCTATGCATCGGCATGTCATAAAAGAACAATTCATGCACACATAGTAAAGGCCAATGCATAATATAAACAGTTTCTTGCAATTTTATCATATTGGAAACATGGAGAGGCGGAGATATAGTTCCTCTCTCATAATAATTGCAAGTAGGAGCAGCAATCATATGCATATTATATCTATCAAAATCATCATGTGTAATAGTAAAACACAACCCATCAATATAATCCTTAATAAGGGTAAACTTCTCTGATATAGTGTAGTTGGGAGAATTCAAAAAGATGATAGGACTATCATGCGTGGGTGCAATAGCAACAATTACATGTTTAACATAAGGAACTATAGCAAGTTCATCTCCATAAGCATAATTCATATTGGCATCTTGGCCACAAGCATAACAAGCATCATCAAAAAGGGATACTTCAAAAGAATCAACGGGATCATAACAATCATCATAGCATTCATCCTTCGGTAAGCACGAAGGGAAATTAGACAACGTATGAGTTGAAGAGTTACTCTCATTAGAAGGTGGGCACGGGTGATCAATCCGCTCTTCCTCCTTTTGTTCTTTGCTCTCCTCCTCATCTTTTTCATCCAATGAGCTCACAATGTCATTAATTTCTTCTTCCATAGACTCCTGCAAAATATTAGTCTCTTCTTGGACAGCGGAGACTCTCTCAATAAAATCATCAATATCAGAATTGAATTCATAATTCTCATAGCAATATTTAAGGATAGCTAAATTTTCAGGTCTATAAACTGAATCATCAAAATTTTCACACTCTTTAAACAAAGATTCAATTTCATAAGCACCCATGAAAGCAACAAATTCTTCTATTCGTTCCACATCATAGTAATCATATATACCTCTAGAATAAGAAGCCAAGGTTTCATTATCATTAAATTTGCATGAAAAGGGAAGGTTTGGAGCCTTCATCCTAGAGCAACAAGTATAATCATATCTCAAGCATAGTTCCCGAGCATACCAATGCAACATATAAATTTGATCCCATAATAGTTTCCCTTTTTGAGTCAAGCGATAATCCCTAAAGTATTCACATTGATCCAACGTGTCTCCCATTACATAATTGAATGGGGGTTTTCTCAGGATTATCAAATTAGTACATAATATTTTTCACATAACCAGCATCAAGGGTTTTAGGAGGTTCCCCATCTCCATGAGTAGCAGGTACACCTAATTTTTTTGGTATTTCGTGTTCCATATCCATAACTAAAGATAGAGAACAACTTAGAACAGCAAATAAAAATTACTTAGTGATAAAGCAAACAAGCACACACGAGAATATTGACCCCACGCTATGGCTCCCCGGCAACGGCGCCAGAAAAAGGTCTTGATAACCCACAAGTATAGGGGATCAATTGTAGCCTCTTTCGATAAGTAAGAGTGTCGAACCCAACAAGGAGCTAAATGTAGAACAAATATTCCCTCAAGTTCTATCGACCACCGATACAACTCTACGCACGCTTAACGTTGGCTTTACCTAGAACAAGTATGAAACTAGAAGTACTTTGTAGGTGTTTTTGGATAGGTTTGCAAGATAATAAAGAGTGCGTAAATAAAAAGTAGGGGCTGTTTAGATAAAGAAACAATAAAGTTAGTATAGCGAGTGTGTAAAAGTGGTGGTAGGAGTTGCGAAATTGTCCATAAGCAATTGACTACTTTACTAGACCGATAGCAAGTTTTATGTGGGAGAGGCCACTGCTAGCATGTAATCCCTGACTTGGAATTCTATGCACTTATGATTGGAACTATTAGCAAGCATCCACAACTACTAACGTTCATTAAGGTAAAACCCAACCATAGCATTAAGATATATTGGCCCCCCTTCAATCCCGTATGCATCAATTTCTATGCTAGGTTGAAGCTTCTGTCACTCTTGCCCTCCAATACATAGTCCTATCAACATATAACTAACCCTATGGTGTGATCCACGCGCACGCTCATATGATGGGCACCAAAGGACAGCAACATAACCACAAGCAAATTAAACCAATCATAGTAATTTACCAATCACCGACAGGACAACGAAAATCTACTCAGACATCATAGGATGGCAACACATCATTGGATAATAATATGAAGCATAAAGCACCATGTTCAAGTAGAGGGTACAGCGGGTTGCGGGAGAGTGGACCATTGTAGATAGAGGGGGGAAGTTCATGGACATGTTGGTGAAGATGGCGGAGGTGTTGGTGTAGATTGCGGTGATGATGATGGCCCCCGACGGTGCTCCGGCGCCACCGGAAGCGAGGGGGAGAGAGCCCCCCTCCTTATTCTTCTTCCTTGACGGGTTTCCCCTCTAGTCCATGGCCTCAATGGCATGGGAGGGGCGAGAGCCCCTCCGAGATTGGGTCTGTCTCTCTGTCTCTCTCTGTTTCTGCGTTCTCGGATTCTGCCCTTTCACCGTTTCTTATATATCTAGTGATCCGTAACTCTGATTGGATTGAAACCTTCGCATCATTTTTTTCCCGAAAATTAACTTTCTTGCGGCCAAAGAAGAGCAGCAACCGCCTTACGGGGGGCCCATGAGGGTCAGGGCCCCCTAGCCTCGTGGCCTCCTCGGGCACCGTCTCATGATGATTTTCTTCCCATATTTCACAAATATTCCAAAATTATTCTTCGTCCGTTTTTATCTCGTTTGGACTCCGTTTGATATGGATTTTCTGCGAAACAAAAAACAGGCAACAAACAGGAACTGACACTGGGCACTGGATCAATATGTTAGTCCCAAAAATAGTATAAAAAGTTGCCAAAAGTATATGGAAGTTGTAGAATAATGGCATGGAACAATAAAAAAATTATAGATACGACGGAGACGTATCAAAGAGATTTTGTATAGCAAGTCCACATAATCAACTATCTTTTAGTACAATTGCTAACACTCACGCGATACCTATGGGTTCAAAGCCTCAATCGGACACGGAGAAAGATAGGGGCTTTTAGTTTCGCCTCCCAACCTTTTATCTCAAGGGTAATGTCAACAGTAATACTTTATGATAACCTACATCCGAGTGGATATATATATCTGGATCTTTCACCAACACATAGTGCTTTCCAAAAATAAAAAGTATAAAAAGGAAAGGTGAAGATCAACATGACTCTTGTATAAGGATAGAAGATAAAAGTAAAATATATGCCCTTCACAGAGGGAAGCGGAGGTTGTCATGCGCTTTTATGGTTGGATGCACAAAATCTTAATGCAAAAGGACGTCACTTTATATTGCAGCTTATGATAAAGAACTTTATTATGTAGTCTGTCACTTTTATTTCTTTCATATCACAAGTTCGTATAAAGCCTATTTTCTTCACACTAAAAGATCATAAATATTTACAGAGCATTTTTTATTGCTTGCACCGATGACAACTTACTTGGAGGATCTTACTCAATCCATAGGTAGGTATGATGGACTCTCATGACAAAACTGGTTTAAGGGATGTTTGGATGCACAAGTAGTATCTCTACTTGGTGCAAAAGATTTGGCTAGCAGAAGAGGAAAACAAGCTCAACATGTTGGAGGATCCATGGCAATATAACTTCTATTTGGATATAAGAAAACATAACCCATTATGTTGTCTTCCTTGTCCAACATCAACTTTTTAGCATGTCATATTTTAATGAGTGCTCACAATCACAAAAGATGTCCAAGATAATATATTTATATGTGAAACCTCTCTTTCTTTATTACTTCCTATTAATTGCAACAATGACCAAAACTATGTTTATCAACTCCCAACAAATTTTATTCATCATACTTCTTATATGTGAAGTCATCACTTTCCATAAGGTCATTATATAATCTTTTTACTTCTTTTATTTCTTTCTTTTTCTTATTCCCTCAAGATCATAGAAAGAAAGACAAATCCCTCAACTCAAAACTATTCTTTATTATATGACTCACGGACTCGATTACATAGATAGATCTCAAAGGAAAAACTCAAAGCTAGATCATACTAAAAACTTTGACTCTACTAGATCAAGATATAACCAAAATGATCGAACTAAGAAAAATGATAAAGGTAAAGATATGATGGTGATACAATACCGGGACACCTCCCCCAAGCTTGGCACAAGCCAAGGGGAGTGCCCTTACCCATATAATTACATCTCTTTCTTCGAAGGTGGTGATGATGGAGTTGTTGATGATGAAATAATATTATCCTCTATCTTCCAAGGCATAGGTTCACCATCTTAAAAAGATGAACGAGTCTTTGGGATCCTCAAATCTACAGCCAAACTCATCCTCTTAAATCTATATTCATACTCACAATTTTGGTTTTGCAGGTCATAGATCTGGGCTTTGAGATGCTCGATTTTCTCATGAAGCTTGAAGATAGCCTCTCCAATGTTCTTGGTGTCAAGCTTGTGGTCAAGGGTAAATTCCGTGATCAAAAAGTGATTGGCGTTGACTCCACGTTCCACCGTCCCTTGGCACTTGAAGACTTGCTGCTCCATTGCTTCGAGCCTTGCCTCCACGCTTCCGGTCTTCCTTAGCCCTTCAACATCGCGGATGTGCAGTGATACATCTCCAACGTATCTATATTTTTTGATTGCCCCATGCTATTATATTATCTATTTTGGATGTTAATGGGCTTTATTTTACACTTTTATATCATTTTTGGGACTAACCTACTATTCAGAGGCCCAACCCAAATTGTTGTTTTTTTGCCTATTTTAGGGTTTCGAAGAAAAGGAATATCAAACAGAGTCCAAACGGAATGAAACCTTTGGGAACGTGATTTTCTCAACAAACGTGATCCAGGAGACTTGGAGTGACCGTCAAGAAACAAGGGAGGAAGGCAAGAGGCAGGGTGCACGCCTACCCCCTGGGCGCTCCCTCCACCCTCGTGGGCCCTCCAATGCTCCACCGACGTACTTCTTCCTCCTATATATATCCACATACCCCCCAAACATCCAGGAGCACCACGAAAACCTAATTCCACCACCGCAACCTTCTATACTCGAGATATCCCATCTCGAGGCCTTTTTCGGAGCTCCACCGTAGGGGGCATTGATCACAGAGGGCCTCTACATCAACTCCATGGCCTCTCCGGTGATGTGTGAGTAGTTTACTTCAGACTTTCGGGTCCATAGTTATTAGCTAGATGGCTTCTTCTCTCTCTTTGGATCTCAATACAAAGTTCTACTCGATTCTCTTGGAGATCTATTCGATTTAATCTTGTTTTGCGGTGTGTTTGTCGATATCTGATGAATTGTGGGTTTACGATCCATTTTATCTATGAACAATATTTGATTCTCCTCTGAATTCTTTTATGTATGATTGGTTTATCTTTGCAAGTCTCTTCGAATTATCAGTTTGGTTTGGCCTACTAGATTGATCTTTCTTGCAATGGGAGAAGTGCTCAGCTTTGGGTTCAATCTTGCGGTGTTCGATCCCAGTGACAGAAAGGGAACCGATACGTATTGTATTGTTTCCATCGAGGATAAAAATATGGGGTTTATATCATATAGCACGAGTTTATCCCTCTACATCATGTCATCTTCCATAAAGTATTACTCTATTCTCTTGAACTTAATACTCTAGATGCATGCTGGATAGCGGTCGATGTGTGGAGTAATAGTAGTAGATGCACGCAGGAGTTGGCTACTTGTCTCGAACGTGATGCCTATATACATGATCATACCTAGATATTCTCATAACTATGCTCAATTCTATCAATTACTCGACAGTAATTCGTTTACCCATCGTAATACTTATGCTCTTGAGAGAAGCCACTAGTGAAACCTATGGCCCCCGGGTCTATCTTCCATCATATTAATCTTCCAATACTCAGTTATTTCTATTGCCTTTTATTTTACCTTGCATCTTTATTTCTCTTTATCATAAAACTACCAAAAATATTATCTTATCATATCTATCAGATCTCACTCTCGTAAGTGACCGTGTAGGGATTGACAACCCCTTTTTCGCGTTGGTTGCGAGGTTCTTATTTGTTTGCGTAGGTGCATGGGACTTGAGCGTGATCTCCTAGTGGATTGATACCTTGGTTCTCAAAAACTGAGGGGAATACTTATGCTGCTTTACTGCATCACCCTTTCCTCTTCAAGGGAAAACCAACACAGTGCTCAAGAGGTAGCAAGAAGGATTTCTGGCATCGTTGCCGAGGAGATTCCGGCCAAGTCAAGTCAAGTCAAGTCAAGACATACCAAGTACCCATCACAAACTCTTATCCCTCGCATTACATTATTTGCCATTTGCCTCTCGTTTTCCTCTCCCCCAGTTCACCCTTGCCATTTTATTTTCCCTCTTTTCCGCTCTCCTTTCTTTCGCCATGTCGAAATCAAAAAGGGTTGGGGGTCCTCTCCCTAGTTTTAGTACTTTTGACAATCCTTCTATTCTCTCTAAACTCATAAAAAATGATGCTATGGAAATACCTACCGAAGTTATCAATGAGAATCTTAATAATTTTGAAGAAGATGATTCCGGAATTTTTCGTTATTTACTTGATGAATCTTTGAAAGATGCTTGGGATAGACTATTAAGGATCCGGGCCAGCTATGTGCCCCAATACCAAATTGAAGTTTACTTAAAGAGCTTTTATATTGCCCTACCTTCTTCGTTTAAGCATGTCCTAGATTCTATTTTTGAAGAAGGTTTTCTTGAAGGAGATGCCGTAGATACTTATGAAAAGATGAAAACCATATTTGGGCACCCCATGAATGAGAAAGTTGAATCCACATCTCTTTTTCTCTCTTATCAAAACGAATCTATCAAAGAGATGAAAGCTAGCTTAGATGCAAATTTCCGTAAAATGCTTAATCTTTCTTCTACCATTAACAACCATGTGCTTTATCAAAATAGAAATATTAATGCCATAGATAATAAGTTTGCTCTTTTCTTCCCTAAAACCAAAGATGGCAATACCTAGATCTATCTTCGCTTTTATGCCTAGCTAGGGGCGTTAAACGATAGCGCTTGTTGGGAGGCAACCCAATTTTATTTTTATTCCTTGATTCTTTCTCCTGTTTAGTAATAAATAATTTATCTATCATATGTTTTGGTTGTGTTTTTTATGTTTAATTAGTGTTTGTGCCAAGTAGAACCGTTGGGAAGACTTGGGGAAAGTCTTTTTAAGCTTGCTGTAAAAACAAAGAGAGTATAGCGCTCACGAGAATTGCTGCCATTTTTATTTGGAAGGTGCTATTTAGTTAATTCTTTTTGAAGATGATTAATAGATAAATTCCTCACGCCCATAAATTTATTTTAGAATTTTTGGGGTTCCAGAACTTGTGTTAGCTACAGATTACTACAGACCGTTCTGTTTTTGACAAATTCTGTTTTTCTTGTGTTGTTTGCTTATTTTGATGAATCTATGGCTAGTAAAAGAGTTTATAAACCATAGAGAAGTTGTAATACAGTAGGTTTAACACCAATATAAATAAAGAATGAGTTCATTACAGTGCCTTGAAGTGGTGTTTTGTTTTCTTTCGCTAACGGAGCTCACAAGATTTTCTATTTTGAGTTTTGTGTTGTAAAGTTTTTAAGTTTTGGGTAATGATTTGATGGATTATGGAACAAAGAGTGGAAAGAGCCTAAGCTTGGGGATGCCCATGGCACCCCAAGGTAAAATTCAAGGACACAAAAAAGCCTAAGCGTGGGGATGCCCCGGAAGGCATCCCCTCTTTCGTCTTTGTCTATCGGTAACTTTACTTGGAGCTATATTTTTATTTACCACATGATATGTGTTTTGCTTGGAGCGTCATGTATGATTTGAGTCTTTGATTTTTAGTTTACCACAATCATCCTTGATGTACACACCTTTTGAGAGAGACTCACATGATTGGGAATTTATTAGAATACTCTATGTGCTTCACTTATATCTTTTGAGCTATATAGTTTTTGCTCTAGTGCTTCACTTATATCTTTTAGAGAACAGTGGTGGTTTTGTTTTATAGAAACTATTGTTCTCTTGTGCTTCACTTATATTATTTTGAGAGTCCTTTAGAACAACATGGCAATAATAAGAACCTTCATGCAAGTGCATTGAATACAATGAGAAGTTTGATACTTGATAATTGTTTTGAGATATGGAGATGGTAATATTAGAGTCATGCTAGTTGAGTAGTTGTGAATTTGAGAAATACTTGTGTTGAAGTTTGTGATTCTCGTAGCATGCACGTATAGTGAACCATTATGTGACGAAGTCGGAGCATGATTTATTTATTGATTGCCTTCCTTACGAGTGGTGGTCGGGGACGAGCGATGATCTTTTCCTACCAATCTATCCCCTTAGGAGCATGCGCGTAATATTTTGCTTTGATAACTTGTAGATTTTCACAATAAGTATGTGAGTTCTTTATGACTAATGTTGAGTCCATGGATTATACGCACTCTCACCCTTCCACCATTGCTAGCCTCTCTAATACCGCGCACCTTTCGCCGGTATTGATATGTCTCCAATGTATCTATAATTTTTTATTGTTCCATGCTATATTATATCCTATTTTGGACATTACTGGGCTTTATTATACACTTTTATAGTATTTCTAGGACTAATCTATTAACCGGAGGCCCAGCCCAGAATTGCTGTTTTTTTTGCCTATTTTAGGGTTTCACAGAAAAAGAATATCAAACGGAGTCCAAACGGAATGAAACCTTCGGGAACATGATTTTTGGAACGAACATGATCCAGAGGACTTGGACCCTACGTCAAGCAATCAACCAGGAAGGCACGAGGTAGGGGGGCGCGCCTACCCCCCCAGGCGCGCCCTCCACCCTCATGGCCCCCCTGTTGCTCCACCGACGTACTCCTTCCTCCTATATATACCTACGTACCCCCAAACTACCAGATACGGAGCCAAAACCCTAATTCCACCACCGTAACTTTCTGTATCCACGAGATCCCATCTTGGGGCCTTTTCCGGAGCTCCGCCGGAGGGGGTATCGATCATGGAGGGCTTCTACATCAACACCATAGCCTCTTCGATGAAGTGTGAGTAGTTTACTTCAGACCTATGGGTCCATAGTTATTAGATAGATGGCTTCTTCTCTCTTTTTGGATCTCAATACAAAGTTCTCCCCCTCTCTTGTGGAGATCTATTCGATGTAATCTTCTTTTGCGGTGTGTTTATTGAGACCGATGAATTGTGGGTTTATGATCAAGTTTATCTATGAACAATATTTGAATCTTCTCTGAATTCTTTTATGTATGATTGGTTATGTTTGCAAGTGTCTTAGAATTATCAGTTTGGTTTGGCCCACTAGATTGATCTTTCTTGCAATGGGAGAAGTGCTTAGCTGTGGGTTCAATCTTGCGGTGTCCTTTCCTAGTGACTGTAGGGGCAGCAAGGCACGTATTGTATTGTTGCCATCGAGGATAACAAGATGGGGTTTATATCATATTGCATGAGTTTATCCCTCTACATCATGTCATCTTGCTTAAAGCGTTACTCTGTTCTCTTGAACTTAATACTCTAGATGCATGCTGGATAGCGGTCGATGTGTGGAGTAATAGTAGTAGATGCAGGCAGGAGTCGGTCTACTTGTCTTGGACGTGATGCCTATATACATGATCATACCTAGATATTCTCATAACTATGATCAATTCCGTCAATTGCTAAACAGTAATTTGTTCAGCCACCGTAGTACTTATGCTCTAGAGAGAAGCCTCTAGTGAAACCTATGGCCCCCGGGTCTATTTTCCATCATATTAATCTTCCAATACTTAGTTATTTCCTTTTCCATTTATTTTAGTTGCATCTTTATTTCTCTTTATCATGAAAATACCAAAAATATCATCTTATCATATCTATCAGATCTCACTCTCGTAGGTGACCATGAAGGGATTGACAACCCCTTTATCGCGTTGGTTGCGAGGTGTTTATTTGTTTGTGTAGGTGCGAGGGACTCATGCGTGGCCTCCTACTGGATTGATACCTTGGTTCTCAAAAACTGAGGGAAATACTTACGATGCTCTGCTGCATAACCCTTTCCTCTTCAAGGAAAACCAACGTAGTGCTCAAGAGGTAGCAGGTATCATACACCCACCATATACCTTCCTCAAAACAACCACCATACCTACCTATTATGGCATTTCCATAGCCATTCCGAGATATATTGCCATGCAACTTTCCACCGTTCCGTTATTATGACACACTTCATCATTGTCATATTGCTTGCATGATCATGTAGTTGACATTGTATTTGTGGCAAAGCCACCGTTCAAAATTCTTCATACATGTCACTCATGCATCATTACACATCCCGGTACACCGCCGGAGGCATTCACATAGAGTCATATCTTGTTCTAAGTATCGAGTTGTAATTCTTGAGTTATAAGTAAATAAAGTGTGATGATCATCATTATTAGAGCATTGTCCCAGTGAGGATGATGGAGACGATGATTCCCCCACACGTCGGGATGAGATTCCGGACGAAAAAAAATAAAAAGCGAGAAAGGCCATAAAAAGGAAGGCCCAAAAAATTAGAGAAAAAGAGAGAAGGGACAATGTTACTATCCTTTTTCTACACTTGTGCTTCAAAGTAGCACCATGATCTTCATGATAGAGTCCCCTATGATATCACTTTCATATACTAGTGGGAATTTTTCATTATAGAACTTGGCTTGTATATTCCAATCATGGGCTTCCTCAAATTGCCCTAGGTCTTTGTGAGAAAGCAAGTTGGATGCACACCCACTTAGTTTCTTTTGTTGAGCTTTCATACACTTATAGCTCTAGTGCATCCGTTGCATGGCAATCCCCACTCACTCACATTGATATCTATTAATGGGCATCTCCATAGCTCGTTGATACGCCTAGTTGATGTGAGACTATCTTCTCCTTTTTTGTCTTCTCCACAACCACCATTCTATTCCACCATAGTGCTATATCCATGACTCACGCTCATGTATTGCGTGAAGATTGAAAAAGTTTGAGAACATCAAAAGTATGAAGCAATTGCTTGGATTTTCATCGGGGTTGTGCATGATTTAAATATTTTGTGTGGTGAAGATCGAGCATAGCCAGACTATATGATTTTGTAGGGATAACTTTCTTTGGCCATGTTATTTTGAGAAGACGTAATTGCTTAGTTAGTATGCTTGAAGTATTATTATTTTTATGTCAATATTAAAATTTTATCTTGAATCTAATGGATCTGAATATTCATGCCAAAATAAAGAAAAATTACATTGAGAAACATGTTATAAAGCATTCCACATAAAAAACTATTCTTTTTTATCATTTACCTACTCAAGGACGAGCAGGAATTAAGCTTGGGGATGCTGATACGTCTCCAACGTATCTATAATTTTTGATTGCTCCATGCTATTATATTATCTATTACGGATGTTAATGGGCTTTATTTTATACTTTTATATCATTTTTGGGACTAAACTACTAATTGGAGGCCCAGCCCAAATTGCTGTTTTTTTTGCCTATTTTAGGGTTTCAAAGAAAAGGAATATCAAACGGAGTCCAAACGGAATGAAACCTTCGGGAATACGATTTTCTCAACAAACGTGATCCAGGAGACTTGGAGTGGCCGTCAAGAAACAAGGGAGGAAGGCACAAGGCAGGGGGGCGCGCCTACCCCCCTAGGCGCGCCCTCCACCCTCGTGGGCCCTCCATTGCTCCACCAGCGTACTTATTCCTCCTATATATATCCACGTACCCCCCAAACATCCAGGAGCACCACGAAAACCTAATTCCACCGCCGCAACCTTCTATACTCGAGAGATCCCATCTCAGGGCCTCTTTCCGGAGCTCCACCAGAGGGGGCATTGATCACGGAGGGCCTCTACATCAACTCCATGGCCTCTCCGGTGATGTGTGAGTAGTTTACTTCAGACCTTCGGGTCCATAGTTATTAGCTAGATGGCTTCTTCTCTCTCTCTTTGGATCTCAATACAAAGTTCTCCTCGATTCTCTTGGAGATCTATTCGATAATCTTCATTTGCGGTGTGTTTGTCGAGATCCGATGAATTGTGGGTTTATGATTTGGTTTATCTATGAATAATATTTGATTGTCCTCTGAATTCTTTTATGTATTATTGGTTTATGTTTGCAAGTCTCTTCGAATTATCAGTTTGGTTTGGCCTACTAGATTGATCTTTCTTGCAATGGAGAAGTGCTTAGCTTTGGGTTCAATCTTGCGGTGTTCGATCATAGTGACAGAAAGGGAACCGATACGTATTGTATTGTTGCCATCGAGGATAAAAAGATGGGGTTTATATCATATTGCATGAGTTTATCCCTCTACATCATGTCATCTTCCTTAAAGCATTACTCTGTTCTCTTGAACTTAATACTCTAGATGCATGCTGGATAGCGGTCGATGTGTGGAGTAATAGTAGTAGATGCAGGCAGGAGTCGGTCTAGTTGTCTCGGACGTGATGCCTATATACATGATCATACCTAGATATTCTCATAACTATGCTCAATTCTATCAATTGCTCGACAGTAATTCGTTTACCCACTGTAACACTTATGCTCTTGAGAGAAGCCACTAGTGAAACCTATGGCCCCCGGGTCTATCTTCCATCATATTAATCTTCCAATACTTAGTGATTTCTATTGCCTTTTATTTTACCTTGCATCTTTATTTCTCTATATCATAAAAATACCAAAAATATTATCTTATCATATCTACCAGATCTCACTCTCATAAGTGACCGTGAAGGGATTGACAACCCCTTTTCGCGTTGATTGCAAGGTTCTTATTTGTTTGTGTAGGTGTGTGGGACTTGAGCGTGATCTCCTACTGGATTGATACCTTGGTTCTCAAAAACTGAGGGAAATACTTACGCTGCTTTACTGCATCACCCTTTCCTCTTCAAGGGAAAACCAACGCAGTGCTCAAGAGGTAGCATGCAGCAACCCCTCACACATCTCAATGGTTTGAGGGTGTTGCAGCGCTCCGCGAGCTAAGGGACTGCAGCATAACCACAAGCAAATTAAATCAATCATAGTAATTCACCGATAGGACAACGAAAATCTACTCAGACATCATAGGATGGCAACACATCATTGGATAATAATATGAAGCATAAAGCACCATATTCAAGTAGAGGGTACAGCGGGTTGCGGGAGAGTGGACCGCTGTAGATAGAGGGGGGAAGGTGATGGAGATGTTGGTGAAGATGGCGGAGGTGTTGGTGTAGATTGCGGTGATGATGATGGCCCCCGGCGGTGTTCCGGCTCCACCGGAAGCGAGGGGGAGAGAGCCCCCCTCCTTATTCTTCTTCCTTGACCTTCTCCCTAGATGGGAGAAAGGTTTCCCCTCTGGTCCATGGCCTCAATGGCATGGGATGGGCGAGAGCCCCTCCGAGATTGGATCTATCTCTCTCTGTTTCTGTGTTCTCGGATTCTGCCCTTTCACCGTTTCTTATATATCTGGTAATCCATAACTCCGATTGGATTGAAACCTTCGCCCCGATTTTTTTTCCTGAAAATTAACTTTCTTGCGGCCAAAGAAGAGCAGCAACCGCCTTACGGGGGGCCCACGAGGGTCAGGGCCCCCCAGCCTCGTGGGCCCCTCGAGCACCGTCTCGCGATGATTTTCTTCCCATATTTCACAAATATTCCAAAATTATTCTTCGTTCGTTTTTATCCCGTTTGGACTCCGTTTGATATGGATTTTCTTCGAAACAAAAAACAGGCAACAAACAGGAACTGACACTCGGCACTGCATCAATATGTTAGTCCCAAAAATAGTATAAAAAGTTGCCAAAAGTATATGAAAGTTGTAGAATATTGGCATGGAACAATAAAAAATTATAGATACGACGGAGACGTATCAAAGAGCTTTTGTATAGCAAGTCCACATACTCAACCATCTTTTAGTCTTTCAAAATTGCTAACACTCACGCGATATCTACGGGTTCAAAGCCTCAATCGGACATAGAGAAAGATGGGGGCTTTTAATTTTGCCTCCCAACCTTTTACCTCAAGGGTAATGTCAACAGTAATACTTTATGATAACCTACATTCGAGTGGATATATATATCTGGATCTTTCGCCAACACATAGTGCTTTCCAAAAAGAAATAGTATAAAAAGGAAAGGTGAAGATCAACATGACTCTTGTATAAGGATAGAAGATAAAAGTACTATATATGCCCTTCACAGAGGGAAGCAGAGGTTGTCATGCGCTTTTATGGTTGGATGCACAAAATCTTAATGCAAAAGAACGTCACTTTATATTGCCGCTTGTGATAAAAAACTTTATTATGTAGTATGTCGCTTTTATTTCTTTCATATCACAAGTTCGTATAAAGCTTATTTTCTTCACACTAAAAGATCATAAATATTTAGAGAGCAATTTTTATTGCTTGCACCGATGAAAACTTACTTGAAGGATCTTACTCAATCCATAGGTAGGTATGGTGGACTCTCATGACAAAACTGGTTTAAGGGATGTTTGGATGCACAAGTAGTATCTCTACTTGGTGCAAAAGATTTGGCTAGCACAAGAGGGAAAACAAGCTCAACATGTTGGAGGATCCATGGCAATATAACTTCTATTCAGATATAAGAAAACATAACCCATTATGTTGTCTTCCTTGTCCAACATCAACTTTTTAGCATGTCATATTTTAATGAGTGCTCACAATCACAAAAGATGTCCAAGATAATATATTTATATGTGAAAGCTCTCTTTCTTTATTACTTCTTATTAATTGCAACAATGACCAAAACTATGTTTATCAACTCCCAACAAATTTTATTCATCATACTTCTTATATGTGAAGTCATCACTTTCCATAAGGTCACTATATAATCGTTATACTTCTTTTATTTCTTTCTTTTTCTTATTCCCTCAAGATCATAGAAAGAAAAACAAATCCCTCTACTCAAAACTATTCTTTATTATATAACTCATGGACTCGATTACATAGATAGATCTCAAAGCAAAAACTCAAAGCTAGATCATACTAAAAACTTTGACTCTACTAGATCAAGATATAACCAAAAGGATCAAACTAAGAAAAACGATAAAGGTAAAGATATGATGGTGACACGATACCGGGACACCTCCCCCAAGCTTGGCACAAGCCAAGGGGAGTGCCTTTACCCATATAATTAGATCTCTTTCTTCGAAGGTGGTGATGATGGAATTGTTGATGATGAAATAATATTATCCTCTATCTTCCAAGGCATAGGTTCACCATCATACAAAGATGAACGAGTCTTCGGGATTCTCAAATCTGCAGCCAAACTCATCCTCTTAAATTTGTACTCACAGTTTTGGTTTTGCACGTCATAGACCTGGGCTTTGAGATGCTCGATTTTCTCATGAAGTTTGAAGATAGCCTCTCTGATGTTCTTGGTGTCAAGCTTGTGGTCAAGGGTAAATTCTGTGATCAACAATTGATTGGCATTGACTCCATGTTCCACCATCCCTTGGCACTTGAAGACTTGCTGCTCCATTGCTTCGAGCCTTGCCTCCACGCTTCCGGTCTTCCTTGGCCCTTCAACATCGCGGATGTGCAGTGATACGTCTCCAGCGTATCTATAATTTTTGATTGCTCCATGCTATTATATTATCTATTTTGGATGTTAATGGGCTTTATTTTACACTTTTATATCATTTTTGGGACTAACCTACAAATCGGAGGCCCGACCCAAATTGTTATTTTTTTGCCTATTTTAGGGTTTCGAAGAAAAGGAATATCAAACGGAGTCCAAACGGAATGAAACCTCTGGGAACGTGATTTTCTCAGCAAACGTGATTCAATAGACTTGGAGTGGCCGTCAAGAAACAAGGGAGGAAGGCACGAGGCAGGGGGGGTGCGCCTACCCCCCTGGGCGCGCCCTCCACCCTTGTGGGCCCTCTGTTGCTCCACCGACGCACTTCTTCCTCCTATATATATATATCCACGTACCCCCAAACATCCAGGAGCACCATGAAAACCTAATTCCACCGCCGCAACCTTCTGTACTCGAGAGATCCCATCTCGGGGCCTTTTCCGGAGCTCCACCGGAGGGGGCATTGATCACGGAGGGCCTCTACATCAACTCCTTGGCCTCTCCCATGATGTGTGAGTAGTTTACTTCAGAACTTCGGGTCCATAGTTATTAGCTAGATGGCTTCTTCTCTCTCTCTCTGGATCTCAATACAAAGTTCTCCTCGATTCTCTTGGAGATCTATTCGATGTAATCTTCTTTTGCGGTGTGTTTGTCGAGATTTGATGAATTGTGGGTTTATGATCCAGTTTATCTATGAACAATATTTGATTCTCCTCTGAATTCTTTTATGTATGATTGGTTTATCTTTGCAAGTCTCTTCGAATTATCAGTTTGGTTTGGCCTACTAGATTGATCTTTCTTGCAATGGGAGAAGTGCTTAGCTTTGGGTTCAATCTTGTGGTGTTCGATCCCAGTGACAGAAAGGGAACCGATACGTATTGTATTGTTGCCATCGAGGATAAAAAGATGGTATTTATATCATATTGCATGAGTTTATCCCTCTACATCATGTCATCTTCCCTAAAGCATTACTTTTTTCTCTTGAACTTAATACTCTAGATGCATGCTGGATAGGTCGATGTGTGGAGTAATAGTAGTAGATGCAGGCAGGAGTCGGTCTACTTGTCTCGGACGTGATGCCTATATACATGATCATACCTAGATATTCTCATAACTATGCTCAATTCTATGAATTGCTCGACAGTAATTCGTTTACCCACCGTAATACTTATGCTCTTGAGAGAAGCCACTAGTGAAACCTATGGCCCCCGTGTCTATCTTCCATCATATTAATCTTCCAATACTTAGTTATTTCTATTGCCTTTTATTTTACCTTGCATCTTTATTTCTCTTTATCATAAAAATACCAAAAATATTATCTTATCATATCTGACTCTCGTAAGTGACCGTGAAGGGATTGACATCCCCTTTTTCGCATTGGTTGCGAGGTTATTATTTGTTTGTGTAGGTGCGTGGGACTTGAGCGTGATCTCCTACTGGATTGATACCTTGGTTCTCAAAAACTGAGGGAAATACTTACGCTGCTTTACTGCATCACCCTTTCCTCTTCAAGGGAAAACCAAAGCAATGCTCAAGAGGTAGCATGCAGCACCCCCTCACACATCTCAATGGTTTGAGGGTGTTGCAGCGCTCCGCGATGTAAGGGTTGATGACCTTCTCGAAAAACTTTTCCTTGCGGGCGCTTGGAGCCGTCACGATGATGTAGATCTGTCAGACAAACAACTGGAAACAAGAACGGAGGGTTTTGTCGTGGTATGGTGGTCAAAACCTCCGGGAGCTTATATAATGAATTTTTACCGAACAAAAAAGTCTTCCACAATAAAATGGAGTCCGAGGGGCACACGAGGTGGCCACAAGCCACAAGGGCGCCCCCAGGGGGTAGGGCGCCCCCCAGGCTTGTCGCCTCCCCGTGCACTCTTCAGACTAGTTTTAATTTTCCTAATTTTTTAAATATTCCAAAACGGAGAAAAAAATGTCATTGGAAACATTTTGGAGTCGGTTTACTTACCATACCACATACCTATTCCTTTTTAGAGTCTGAAACATTCTGGAAAGTCTCCCTTATGTACTCCTAAGGTGTTATTGTATTAATTATATTGGTCTCAACATTTATGGGAGTACGTGAGATATAATGTTTGATTCTTTGAACGTTTACCACCTTCGGGTTATTGCCTTCGGCGTTGTTGATTTTGATGGAACCGGAATGGTAGACCTCCTCGATAATGTAAGGACCTTCCCATATAGACAGAAGCTTTCCTGCAAAAAATCTTAAACAAGAGTTGTATAGCAAGACATGGTCACCTACATTAAATTCACGCTTTTGTATCCTTTTGTCATGCCATCTTTTAACTTTTTCTTTAAACAACTTGGCATTTTCATAGGCTTGAGTTCTCCATTCATCAAGTGAGCTAATGTCAAATAACCTCTTTTCAACGGCAAGTTTGAAATCATAGTTGAGCTCTTTAATTGCCCAATAAAATTTATGTTTTAGCTCAAGAGGTAAGTGACATGCTTTTCCATAAACCATTTTATATGGAGACATACCCATGGTGTTCTTATAAGTAGTTCCCATAATGCATCATCAAGTTTCTTAGACCAATTCTTTCTAGATCTCTTAACAATCTTTTGCAAGATCATTTTGATTTCTCTATTGCTCAATTCTACTTGACTGCTAGACTGAGGATGATAAGGAGATGCAATTTGTGGTTGATGTCGGTGTCAAAACCGGCGGATCTCGGGTAGGGGGTCCCGAACTGTGCGTCTAGGATCGATGGTAACAGGAGACAGGGGATACAATGTTACCCAGGTTTGGGCCCTCTCTAGGGAGGTAATACCCTACGTCCTGCTTGATTGATATTGATGAATATGGGTGTTACAAGAGTTGATCTACCACGAGATTGTGATGGCTAAACCCTAAAAGCCTAGCTTGTATGTCTATGGTAGTGAATGTGTCCTTTCTGGACTATCCCCTCCGGTTTATATAGACACCGTGAGGATCTAGGGTTTACATAGAGTCGGTTACATAAGAAGGAATCTTCATAGTCGGTCGCCAAGCTTGCCTTCCACGCCAAGGAGAGTCCAATCCAGACTCAGGTATAGTCTTCGGCCTTCATGTCTTCACAGCCCATCAGTCCGGCCCATGGATAACAGGCCGGACGCCCGAGGACCCCTTAGTCCAGGACTCCCTCAGTAGCCCCTGAACCTGGCTTAAATGACAAGGAGTTTGGCGCGCAGATTGTCTTCGGCATTGCAAGGCGGGTTCCCTTTTATCTGAACTTCAAAATAGTATTCGGATGCGATGATAGTTTCTGGACCTGTCACACACACCATTCAAAACCGTAGAGAGAACATATATATATATATATATATTTGTGCACGAGTCTAATCCGCTAACAGCTTTTTACAATATGACATCACGCCTGTCCGATCATAATTTTGGACCGTTTTTCGTTTGCCGCTCCATGTTTCGAGACGTGGTTGCCATTGGCACGTCTTGTCAAAGCAGAGATCGTGCCCCCTTATTACGGGATTCTCATCAATACGTGCATGGGGAACCCAACCATGCCGTTTATACAGCCCTTGGGAATAGGCGAATCTTAAGGCTAGTGAGGAGGCGTTCAATATTCTTTGCCTTTATAAGGGGATAAGGGCTCCCTCTTCCTCCCCCACGCCCTCTCCCTGTCCTTCCAATCTCGAGCTCCAGCGCTCAAGTTCTCATTTCTTTTCCACCCAAGCAACCATGTCCGGATCTGGAGGTCAGGGCAAGTGGATGGTTTCCTCCGTCAAGGAGGAGAACATTATGGAGCTTCGGGCGGCCGGATACTTGGTGAAGGGGATCGCTCACCGCCTGCCGACCGAGGGACAAGTCGTCCCCACATCGGAGCCCATCGAGAGGGTGGTGTTCCTTCCCCATTTCTTCAGCGGGCTAGGGTTTCCACTCCACCCTTTCGTCCGCGGGCTGATGTATTATTACAGGATAGATTTCCATGATCTATCCCCGAATTCCTTTCTCAACATCTCAGCATTCATCGTCGTGTGTGAGGCCTTCCTCCGCATCCATCCCCACTTCGGGCTGTGGCTCAAAGTCTTCAACGTGAAGCCGAAGGTGGTGGATGGCCAGCACGCGGAGTGCGGAGGAGCCATGGTGAGCAAGCTGTCCAACGTATCCTGGCCCAAAGGCACTTTCGTGGACACAGTGAAGGAGTGGCAAAAGCAGTGGTTCTACATCACAGAACCTCGCAGCACCACCTGGGCCGCAACTGCTGAATTTCGCTCTGGCGCCCCCACAAGACTCACCTCCTGGGTCGAGAAGAGTCCAGACTGGGGTCCCCCCGACGAGGTGATAGCGCTGCAGACGTGCGTCCAGAGCATGTCCACCAAGAAAGTCAAGCTCGTTATGTGATCCAGGTGATGCTGGTTCACCGGATCCTTCCGTGCCAGCGCCGAAGCCGTCCTCTGTGGGAGTTCAACCCAAAGAAGGATCAGACTCTGGTGAGGCTCTTCGAGACTACTCATGAAGGCGCATGGAAGTTGCTTTTTAAGGGCAACAAGAAGCCACCGACCATGGATTCAGACCATGGTCATGATTGTAGACATCTCGCCAGTGAGGTATGCTATTTTTCGACGCATCCCCAATTTAATCATTCCAAGGATGATGTTTGAGCTTATTATTACATCTCTAGGACTGGATGGAGAGGGCGAAGCGGATCCAGTGTCCGGCTCCGCTACCTGAAGAACCGGTCATCCCGCGTCTAGCAAAGATGCTGGTGCCGGCGCCTTATAAGGCGCCGGAGAAGAAGGCTAAGAAGAAGGCCAATGGGTCCAAGGGTGGCCCCCGTCGCAAGGGCACTTCAGACGCGGCGTCCGAAGACGACGAAGCCCATTCCTCTGTCCCTGAGGACAACAGCGAGGAAGAGGAGGAGGAGGAAAACAACCCTACCCCTGAGGAGAGGAAGAAGAAGAGGGCGGCTTTGGCGCATCCGGAGGCGGACACACCCAAGAAGGGGAAAAGCGTCCCAGCGGTCAACACCGCGTGGGACGTTGACAGCCGGAGAGACGCCCCCGCGCTAAGCCCCCGGCCGCATCGTAAGTGACACGACTCTCTCATGCATACATCCGGTCCTTTCTCTTTATTGTTATGACATAGTTAATTGTGCTGTTATAGTCCGGCCCCCGACCTTACCCAGCGATCCTCATCTGGAGGTTTGCTGGCTCCGTCGGAGATGGCGAGCATGTCGCCACCGCCTACTTATTCTCCCGAGGCCAGGGACGACACCGAGGTGTTATCTCGGAGGACCGCTCTGAAGCGAGGAGGAGCCCAGGACGCTGTCCGGGAGGCGCCACAGGGCGAGACCTCCACTGCCGGACAGATGGGGGAACCAATCCCCATGGAAATTGGCGCAGAGGGCCGTTTCCAGTTCGGCCCTCAGCCTAATGCGATTCTGGAGGCCCATATGGCTCCGGAGTCGGGTGAGCGGCCCCCTTTAAAGGAGGGGGATGCGCCGCTCCCACCGGTGGCCCTTGTCCGTCCAGGGGCGCCAGATAACCCGATGGAGGCGCTTCGAAGCGCCTCTGTTGTGGACGAGCATCGTGTCCTTATGGGTGCGGTGATCGAGAAGATTCAGTCCGCCAAGGGTGGACTGAACGAAGCCTGCAGCAGCCTGTTGACAGGTTTCGAGGTAAGAAAGAGAAAAACCCCGTGTAGCCAGTAGCCCCTGAGACGCTGTCCAGCAGGAATAACCAGACAGGGGATCAATTCTTTTGTGTAGGAGACTAACGTAATATTTATGAATGAACAGGCATCGCTGTTGGCCGCGACCTCCCATGCTGCCGAAGTCTCTGAGCTGAGGCAGAGGCTGGAGCGTACCGAGAACGAGCTCGGCGAGGTTATGGTTCGGCTCCAGGAGAAGCAAGGTGAGTGACTACTTGCTGTTTGCTTAGAAAGGATAAGCGTTGTATATTGACCGATGTGTCGTAATATGTGTAGGAGCCGCGACAAAGAAGGCCCTGGGCAAGGCCGAGGAGAAGGCTGTCCAGCAGCAGGCCGCTCGTAAGAAGTCCAAGGCCCGGGTCAAAGAAATCCAGCAGGAGCTCTAGGATGCGGTCAAGAAATGCGAAGCCTTGGAGCATGATGCGTCGGTTCAAGGGACCGAACTTGCCAAGGCTCGTCAGAGCACGGAGACCGCACAGAATGAGGCCCAGGATGCCCTCCAGGAGATCCAGGAGGATAAGAAGATCACGGCGGGTAAGGCATTTAAGATGCAAAGCAAGTATGCGGCAAAGCAGTACCTTTTACTAACCCGGGTTCGGAGTTCCCTAGGAGCATTTGCGGATTTGCCATGCAGTGTATCAAACACCGCGGAGTTCTACCAAGACGAAGGAGGGGGTTCTACGAAGAAGCTATTCTGGTCGCAGTATGCAGCGCCAGAGCATCTCGTGTCCTTCACCGATCAGCTGAAACAACTGGTCGAGCTGCATAGGGTGGCCAAACTAGCCATGAAGGATTTCATAATCCGGCTATGGCCAGCCGAAGCTATGCCAAGCAGCTACTTTGGGCTCGTGAGGCGAATGGTGAGCGCCTGTCCTCGGCTGGACATCATCAAGCGCTCGGCCTACATTGAAGGTGCGCGCATGGCCTTCGCCCCTTGCAAGATGTGGTGGGCGAAGATGGACGTCGTCGAGGTGACCAGAGGGCCACCGGAGGGCAAGGAACACCGCACACCCGAACGGTATTTTGCGGATGTCTTGGAGGGTTCTCGTCTTGCGGCGGCACAATGTTCGCATGATATTGTATTTGAGTAAATGTATGTGTGTTTCCTTTGCCTTGTATTACTGGAACAAAGCCTGTTTTGTAATGTAATATTGTTATGCTTTGAATTGTGTCCTCCTGTGCGGCCGTTTTGTATGTAATCGGAGGGTTGGCCAGACGTCGGCTTCTGCCCTCACGTAAGTAGTACAGAGGTGTTCGGGATGGAATCTAAACAATTTTGATCCAATTGTATGGTCCTTGAAGGAGTTGTGTAGCGCAACGAACAAGGCAATCAGACTATATGGCTTAAACGCCCTCACTTAGCCATAGGAGTTTTATAATAAAGCATAGGTGTAGCCCCTGGTTCAAATCAGGGGGCTGCCAGCATCTGATCGGGAAGTGTCGATCTTTCGCATAATGCGGAAAAAATCTCGAATGATTTGTGACCCTCGAACAGCTGATCGGCTCTCACCGTATCATGACAGTCAGTTTTCGGCTTTCTCTACTGAGGTGCTCATCTGGTCGAGGCCAGGGCACAATCGCAGCAGTTCTCCCTTTACTACCCTAGCCGATTTAGCGGAACATAGGGTAGCAAGCACAGGAGCCGGGCAACCCAACTTTTGACCAAAGACATGATTCAGATCCAATGCATATAATGCTAAATTCGGGGTGCCGAACTTATCTTTAGGGATTGTTTGGACTTTGTTGCCGTATCATGGGGCAATGGGGGCCCCCTGGAAAATATGACACGTACCAGAGTGTACGACTGCTAGGAAATAAGAAATATAAAGGGAAATAGAGGGAGAACGGAGATAGGGTCCGGAGCTCTTGAACTTGGTTCATGAACTGTTTCCATTATAGTTGGTATGTGCATCCAAGCACATTGGTACAAGATAATGCAAAAAGCAACCGGCTACTCGACATGCCATACCCGAATGTGGATTGCGCGTGGGTCCTGAAAATGGTTAGCCTCTAGGGCTTCCCATGTACGCCTGTGCTCCGTGTCAATCCGGTGTGTTTGTCCTTTGACGGGGTCGTTAATCAGGCCGTCGAAGGAGACCCCCATAGGAGAAACCTGAAACCAAGCAAAATAGATAGTAGAGTTATATGTGTGTCTGGGATCGGCCTGGCCGAACCGTGGATCCGGGGTAGCTTGTGCCTCCGTCGATGCCCATGGAATTTTGAGTGCGTAGTTATGGACGCGTGGTATGAATGCCACTACCTCATCGGGATTGGGACGGAGGACGAATTACTAATCGAGGTCTTGACGAGCCGCGCTGTCCTATTGCAGTGTGGTCCGGACCTTCTTAATGATGTCCAGGGGCTCGGCAACCAGATTATGCTGCTGCTTGAGAAGGCCGCTTTGTACCTCTGCTGCTAGGGCGGCGGTGTGCTCCTCTGTCCGGAGGGAGCGTTCTGTGTTTCCGTTGACTGTTATGACGCCGCACGGACCGGGCATCTTCAGCTTGAGATAGGCATAGTGTGGTACCGCGTTGAATCTCGCGAATGCGGTTTGTCTGAGTAATGCATGGTAGCCACTGCGGAAGGGGATGATATCGAAGATTAACTCTTCGCTTCGGAAGTTGTCCGGGGAACAGAATACCACCTCCAGCATGATTGAGCCCGTGCAGCGGGCCTCAACGCCTAGTATGACTCCTTTAAAGGTAGTCTTTGTGGGTTTGATTTGTGAGGGATTAATGCCCATCTTCCGCACTGTATCCTGATAGAGCAGGTTGAGGCTGCTACCGCCGTCCATTAGGACTCGTGTTAGGTGAAATCCATCGATGATTGGGTCGAGGACCAGTGTGGCTGAGCCACCATGCCGGATACTAGTTGGATGATCTCGACGATCGAAGGTGATCGGGAATGACGACCACAGATTGAATTTTGGGGCGACTAGCTCTACCGCATAGACGTCCCTAAGTGGTCGCTCACGCTCCCATTTGGGGATGTGTGTAGCATATATCATGTTCACCATTTTGACTTGAGGGAGGAATTTCTTCTGCCCTCCGGTGTTCGGCTGCCAGGGCTCTTCGTCCTCGTCCTCACTTTGTGATCCCTTTTCTTTGTTTTCAGCATTTAACTTGCCAGCCTGTTTGAAAACCCAACAGTCTCTGTTGGTGTGATTGGCTTCTTTGTCTGGGGTACCATGTATTTGGCACGGACAATCGAGTATGCGATCCAGGCTGGATGGGCCCTCGCTGTTCCGTTTGTAGGGCTTCTTTCACTGTCCGGACTTGGAGCCGCCGAATCCGGCGTTAACGGTGGTGTCATCGGTGTTGTCGCCATTGCTTCGGCGTTTGTGTCTGTTGCGCCGAATCTTTCCGGAGCTGTTCTTGGCCTCGGAGGGGCCTGTCTCACTGGCTGTGTTTTTGCTATGAGCCAGCCAGCTATCCTCTCCCGCGCAAAAGCGGGTCATGAGTGCCGTAAGGGCTGCCATGGACTTCGGTTTCTCTTGGCCGAGGTGGCGTGCTAGCCATTCGACTTGGATGCTGTGTTTGAAGGCCGCTAGGGCTTCGGCATTCGGACAGTCAACGATCTGGTTCTTTGTGGTTAGGAACCTACTGCAGAATTTTCTGGCTGATTCACCAGGTTGTTGAATTATGTGGCTTAGATCATCGGCATCGGGTGGCCGAACATATGTACCTTGGAAGTTGTCAAGAAAGGCTTCTTCTAGATCCTCCCAGCTACCGACGGAATTCTTGGGCAGGCTATTCCGCCAGTGTCTAGCTGGCCCTTTGAGTTTCAGTGGGAGGTATTTGATGGCGTGGAGGTCGTCTCCCCGGGCCATGTGGATGTGGAGAATAAAGTCCTCAATCCATATTGCAGGGTCGGTTGTTCCGTCGTATGATTCAATATTTACGGGCTTGAATCCCTCGGGGAATTCATGATCCAGCACCTCGTCTGTGAAGCAGAGAGGGTGTGTGGTGCCTCTATATCGGGCCGTATCACGGCGTGCCTCCGATGGAGTGCGTCTGCGGTTATCGGCCCGGGTGTGACTAGGTTTATCACGCCTGAATAGGTAGCCGTCATCCCGAGTTAGGAAGCGTCCTCGCGATCCGTAGATTGATCTGGTGTGTCCTGCTCTGCTGTCTAGCTCCTGCCAAAGGTCGTATGTAAGGTCCTGAGCTGTTTTGTCCCTGTTTTTGCGAGGTGGTGGGGCGGGCTGTTGTTCGGCCTGAGTTGCCGCTTTATCACGACCGCGGGGTGGTCGGTCCGCATTGCCTGAGGGAGGTATGGGATTTAGTGCCTCCTCATCGAACTGAGGTAGTAGTCTACGGTTTGGGTAACTCTTGGTTGGGCGCTTGAGGCCATATTCTTCGGCTGCTAGGACATCAGTCCACTTGTCAATGAGCAGGTCTTGATCGGCCTGAAGCTGTTGTTGCTTCTTCTTCAGGCTTCTTGCGGTGGCTATTAGCTGACGCTTGAAGCGCTCCTGCTCGAGGGGTGCCTCAGGTACGATGAAGTCCTCATTGCCGAGGCTCTCATCATCCTTGGAGACTGGACGATAACTGTCATCGTCTGGGTCATTGGGCATGGTCTGATTATCAGGGTTATATTGCCCGTTGTCTTGTTCCTCCTATTCGGATGCGGCCCCGACAGGGTCTTCGTTATTTTCGATGTTGCCCAGAGTGCTATTCTCTCCAGTGTCGGTATTCCCGTCGTTTGAGCGACGAGGCTTAGAGTAGCGTTTAGGGCACCGGCGCTTGGACTGTGTCTCAGGAGGTTTATTCGCAACTAGATCTCCTTTGTCATTGTCGCTAGCTTTTTTAGGTGTGTCGACCATGTACACATCGTACGAGGAGGTGGCCGCCCAACGTCCAGTAAATGGCAGGTTTTGGGCCTACTCCTGGTCGGCATCGTCGCCCATACCGTCAATGTCTTCGGAGCCATAATCGAGCACGTCGGTTAAATCATCGACAGTGGCTATGAAGTGGTGGTGGGTGGGAAACAAAATTTCCCATCATCAGCCTCTGGTTTGAACCGAACATAGTTCGGGTGTGAGTCCTTATCCAAGGACAAATTCTATAAATAGTTTAGCACATCACCCAAGGGCGAGTGCTGGAAGATGTCTGTGGCGCTGAATTCAAAAATCAATAACCGATCCAGCTCGGTGTCCGCAGGCGTACCCGATTTGGAACTCATGGCCGGAGACGAGTCCGGAGTTCCATTGACGTATGCATCGTGGGGTGCCGAGTCCGTGTGTGGCTATAACGCCAGGGACTCTATGGCTTTGGATGGCGTGGTTTGCTTCGGTTCTAAGGCCGTTGTAGCAGCAGGGACCATCCGCTGGATGTGATCCAGTGACAGATTTAGGTCATGTTCATCGGAGCGAGGGGAGCGATCGCTGCGGTCTCAAATCCATTGAAGATAAAGTCTCCACGGATATCCGCAATGTAGTTCAGGCTTCCTGACCTGACCTGGTGACCAGGGGCGTAGCTGTCGATCTGCTCCAGATGGCCAAGCAAGTTGGCCCGCAGTACGAAGCCACCGAACACGAAAATCTATCCGGGGAGGAAGGTTTCTCCTTGGACAGCGTCGCTGTAGATGATCGAAGGAGCCATCGAGCCTTTTGTCGACAGCACAGTGGAACTCTGAATGAAAGCACCAATGTCGGTGTCAAAACCGGCGGATCTCGGGTAGGGGGCCCCGAACTGTGCGTCTAGGATCGATGGTAACAGGAGACAGGGGACACAATGTTACCCAGGTTCGGGCCCTCTCTAGGGAGGTAATACCCTACATCATGCTTGATTGATATTGATGAATATGGGTGTTACAAGAGTTGATCTACCACGAGATCGTGATGGCTAAACCCTAAAAGCCTCGCCTGTATGTCTATGGTAATGAATGTGTCCTTTTTGGACTATCCCTCCGGTTTATATAGACACCGGGGGGATCTAGGGTTTACATAGAGTCGGTTACATAAGAAGGAATCTTCATAGTCGGTCGCCAAGATTGCCTTCCATGCCAAGGAGAGTCCAATCTAGACTCAGGTATAGTCTTCGGCCTTCATGTCTTCACAGCCCATCAGTCCGACCCATGGATAACAGGTCGGACGCCCGAGGACCCCTTAGTCCAGGACTCCCTCAGTTAACATCATACTTAGCAAGAAATTTACGAAAAGCACCATGAATAAAGTGTGAACCACCATTAGTCATTAATATCTAGGGACTCCAAACCTCGGGAAAATAACTTCTTTAAGAATTTTAATAGAAGTGTTATGATCAGCACTACTAGTTGGAATAGCTTCTACCCACTTAGTAACGTAATCAACAACAACTAAAATATGTGTATATCCATTGGAGGAAGGAGAAGGTCCCATATAATCAAAGCCCCAAACATTAAATGGTTCAATAACAAGTGAATAATCCGTAGGCATTTCTTGAAGTCTACTTATATTACCAATTCTTTGACATTCATCACAAGACAAGGCATACTTACGAGCATCCTTGAAGGGATTAGGCCAATAAAAACCAGATTGTAATACCTTGAGTGCAGATCTATCTCCAGCATGGTGTCCTCCGTAGGCCTCGGAATGACACTTGCATAGGATCGGTTCCTGTTCATGCTTAGGTACACAATGTGTAATAACACCATCTACTCCTTCTTTATAAAGGCATGGGTCCTTCCAAAAGTAATGTCTTAAATCATAGAAAACCTTTTTCTTTTGCTGGTATGTGAAGCTAGGTGGTATAAATTTAGCAACAATGTAGTTAGCATAATCAGCATACCATGGAGCACTACGAGAAGCATTTATGACAGCTAATTTTTCATCAGGAAAGCTATCACCAATAGTTAGTGGGTCATCAAGAACATTCTCTAACCTAGACAAGTTATCTGCTACAGGGTTCTCAACACCCTTTCTATCAATAATATGCAAATCAAATTCTTGTAACAAGAGAACCCATCTAATAAGTCTAGGTTTAGCATCTTTCTTTTCCATGGGATATTTAATAGCAGCATGATCAGTGTGAATAGTCACTTTGGAATCAACAATATAAGATCTGAACTTAGCACAAGCAAAGACAACTGCTAAAAATTCTTTTTCAGTAGTAGCATAATTTCTCTAGGAATTGTCTAGAGTTTTACTAGCATAATGAATAGCATTGAATTTCTTATCAACTCTTTGTCCTAGAACAACAACAACAACATAATCACTAGCATCACACATAATTTCAAAGGGTAGGTTCTAATCGGGTGGTTGAACAATAGGTGCATAAATCAAGTCTTTCTTAATTATTTCAAATGCTTCTACACAATCATCATCAAAAACAAAAGGAACATCTTTCTGCAAGAGATTAGTGAGAGGCCTAGAAATTTTAGACAAGTCTTTGGTAAACCTCCTATAGAAACTAGGATGACCAGGGAAACTTCTTATACCTTTGATATCTTTAGGACACGGCATCTTTTCAATAGCATCTACTTTAGCTTTATCAACTTCAATACCTCTTTCAGAAATTTTATGCCCCAAGACAATACCTTAATTAACCATAAAGTGGCACTTCTCCCAATTCAAAACAAGATTAGTTTCTTCGCATCTCTGCAAAACTCGATCAAGGTTGCTTAAGCAATCATCAAAAGAAGTTCCGTAAACGGAGAAATCATCTATTAAAACCTCAACAATCTTTTCACAAAAGTCAGAGAATATTGCAGTCATACATCATTGAAAGGTAGCAGGAGCATTGCATAAACCAAAAGGCATACGTCTATAGGAAAATGTACCGAAAGGGCAAGTAAAAGTAGTTTTTCTTTATCCTCTTTTGACACATGTATTTGAGAAAAACCAGAATAACCATCTAGGAAGCAAAAGTGTGTATGTTTGGATAGTCTTTATAGCATTTGATCAATAAAAGGTAGAGGGTAATGATCTTTCCTAGTAGCTTTGTTTAATTTGCAAAAATCAATTACCATCCTATAACCTGTAACAATTCTTTGTGGGATCGATCCATTCTTATCATTAGGAACAAAAATTAATACCTCCCTTCTTAGGGACACAATGAATGAGACTTACCCATCTACTATCAGCAACATGATAAATTATACATGCTTCCAGAAGCTTTAGTATTTCATTTCTTACCACTTCTTTCATTTTTGGATTCAACCGTCGCTGGTGATCAACAACAAGTTCAACATCAGGTTCCGTATTAATTTTGTGCTGACATAGAGTGGGACTAATTCCCTTAAGATCATCCAGAGTATATCCAACAGTTGCACGGTTCGTATTTAGAGTTTTCAATAATTTCTTTTCTTCGTGCTCTGAAAGGTTAGCAATAATAATAACAGGATATATCTTCTTTTCATCAAGATAAGCATATTTCAAAGTATCGGGTACTTGCTTAAGCTCAAACACGAGATCACCTTTGAGTGGAGGAGGATCCCCAAGAATTTCAATAGGCGGGTTGTGTTTCAAACAGACATTTGGTTAAAGAATATTTCATCTGATTGCTTCCTTTCATTCATAAACATACCATTTTCATGGTCTAGCAGGTATTGTTCTAAAGGATCGGTTGGAGGCACAACAATAGAAGCAAGACCAATAATTTCAACCTTACTAGGCAATTCTTTATCATGGGGTTGTCTACAAAATTTAGAGAAATTAAAATCGTGAGACACATCCCCAAAACTTACAGTAACAATTTTTTTCTCGCAATCTATCTTAGCATTAACAGTGTTTAAGAAAGGTCTACCAAAAATAATGGGACAAAAATCATCTTGTGGGGAACCCCCAGAACAAGAAAATCAGTAGGGTATTTTATTCTCCCACACAAGACTTCAACATCTCTTACAATCCCAATTGGTGATATAGTGTCTATATTGGCAAGCTTAATAGTAACATCAATATCTTCTATCTCAGTAGGTGCAATATCATTCACAATTTCTTGATATAATGTAAAAGGAATTGCACTCACACTAGCACCCACATCACATAAGCCATGATAACAATGATCCCCTATTTTAACAGGAACAACATGCATGCCAACAATAGGTCTGTATTTATCTTTAGTATCAGGTCTAGCAATTCTAGCAGCTTCAACATAGAAATAAATAACATGCCTATCAATATTATCGGCCAAGAGATCTTTAACCATAGAGATACTAGGTTCAAATTTAATTTGTTCAGGGGGTGTAGGTTTTCTAGTATGTCGGATTTTGGGTTCCGGCAGACCCTTGAGGTTTGAACACTGGGGTGCGCGCGGAGATTTCGCCTCCTACCTTCCTGCACCCCACGGCCTTGCTGGGATCTGAACTAAGGAAAGAACAACGCAA
Organism: Triticum urartu; assembly: GCF_056163025.1. NCBI lineage: Eukaryota > Viridiplantae > Streptophyta > Magnoliopsida > Poales > Poaceae > Triticum > Triticum urartu. The sequence continues at coordinate 171,883,458 of NC_141874.1, read as the reverse complement.
GAGACACATGGTTTATACTGGTTCGGGCCACCGTTGTGGTGTAATACCCTACTCCAGTTTGTGGTGTGGTGGATTGCCTCTTGGGCTGATGATGATGAACAATACAGGGAAAAACATCCTCCCGAGGGTCTGTTCTTGGTAGGGGCGATGAACTGCTAGGAGGAGCTCAGTCACCTTTCTCTCTCTCTCTCTCTCTACCTGATCTTCTCTATCCTTCGATCCCTGCGGCTTAGCTCTCTCTCTCTTTCTCCGTCCTCTCTCTCTGCCCCCTTTGCTCTGTGGGTGGCTGGTCCTATTTATAGAGGCCCTGGTCCTCTTCCCAAATATCGAGCGGGAAGGGAGCCAACAATGGCGGGCTAATTTGAAGGGGGACAGCTAGTATCAACTATCCTGACAAAAGTAGTCTTTGCCTGCGCAAAGCTCTGGTGATGACGCCGTCTTGGGCTCCACAGTGACCTCCGTCTCGTAATCCTCCTGGTCTTGGTCTCGTTGCACCAAAACGGCAACCTTTGCCTGATGCCTCGGTACTCCGCGGCTGCGCTTGCCCCCTTTGCACCAAAGAGGAAGGGAGGACACTGCGCGGGCTGGCACCCGTCTGGCGCCCCCGGTCGTCATGGCTTGCGTCACGGGCACCTCGTGAGGTACCCTGCCTTGATCTCTCCGCCTCCTCGTGAGCCAGCCTGACGAGGCCGTGCCTGAGGAAGCTCCGCGCCGTCCACCCCGCAAGGCTTGGCCCCTCGCGAGGGTCTTGGGTTTGTGTTGGTGAAGATGGGCCGCGCTGGGCCCCCCTTTGAGCCACGCCGCAGGCCACAGGCAGGCAAGTCTGGGGACCCCCGTCCCCAGAACGCCGACAGTAGCCCCCGGGCCCAAGGCGCGCTCGGACTTGGTCGTGCAGGGAGGCGAAAGGGCAAGAGCGAAGCGTCGCGGGCCCTAACAGACTGCGGCCTTGGGCGCCGCGTGGCGGTTGGTTGGACGTGGGCGTCTCCACTTCCCCATGGCGCCTCGGCAACTGCACGGATTGGACAAGTCCCTGCATGCAAAGCGGGTCATAATTACCTGCGATCATGGGGGTCGTTGGTTGGCCATCGCCAGCCATAAGTATGGACCGGCGCGCGCCCTTCCAGTTCATCCCCCCTTGCTTCTCCTTTTTCTTCATGGCCCCGTCGAGGAGGTTCTCGGCCGCTGAGAAGGGGAAGGCTTGCCGGGTTGAGCCCGCCTCTACCCCACCCAAGCGCAGCCGAGGGCGCCCTCGCAAACATCCTGTGGCCACCATGGTGGCTCCCCGCGACCGTGGAGGCGATCTTCAGCACAACGACGAGCGGATTGCTGCAGCCGGGGGGCGCGCTCCGGTTGCGCGTCCCCCTAGGCCGCACTTTCGTGCTGCTGAAGTGTTGCCGGAGTTCGTCGTGTAGTCAGCGGAGCCAGCTAGCACCCGGCTTCCGCTTCCTCGCTTCCTCCTCGGCGAGCTCCCGGGCGGCTCCCCGGGCGGCCTCTGGCTCCAAGCCGACGGCTGCTGCAGCCGGGCCTCATGGGTCTCACTGGAGGTCTCCGCGGCCGGGAGCCTGTCCCTGGCCCACGGTTGGCAGACGTTTGCCCGCGCGCGTGGCCTGAGCCGTCGGTGCACCCTACACTTCAAGTTCGACGGCGATGCCACCCTCTACGTGAGGGTGTTTGGGGAAGATGGTCGCCGCGCAGGGTGTTGCCCCGAGGGTGACGACCGCGGCTGGGAACCCAGCTCCGGCGATGATGGAGAGGGCAGCGCTCGCGCGGCTGGCGGCGCTCGGGGTTCCTCAAGCTTCTCCGGTTCTTCTTCAGGCGGTGACTCTTCTAGCGGTGGCCGCGGTCAGCCTCCACGCCGTCGTATCTGCTTGGGGGGTGGCAACGTGTCCGCCCGCCGTCGCGCCCTGGTGAAGCGCGAGAGGGAGTCCGCCTGAGCTCCGGAGGCAGCTCGGGCCTTCCCTGCGGGCCGGTGTGAGGCGAGCCGCGCCGGATTTGTTCTTTCTTTTCCTTTTTCCTGCGTAACAAAGACAGTAGTGTGGAGCCCCGCGGGGGGCGTGTTTGGGTTATTGCTGTTAATCATCGTTTTGCTTTTGTTACCGTACCTTCTGACTACGTGCCCGAGCGTGGATAGTTCCTGGCCCCGGCCGTGGGGGGGTGACCGACCCAGGGCCTTTGTTTGTGTCGCGGTGCCCGTGGGGCACGGACTAGAGGGGTGCTCCTATAAGGGGCCCAGGTCGCGAACTCTTTGAATGACTAGGATAGGAACACTCGCGAGGGCGCTCAGCTGCCCCCCTTGCGAGGCCTTGCGCAAGAGAAATCGAGGCAGGAGAGTGAAAAGTCGAAGAACCTCAAGCCAAAGATGGCAACAACTTCAATAAAACTTCAAATGAGAAGGAACAAGCCAACTGCGGAAAGCAAATGAAAAGCCGCGTCCGGCACCTAATCTAGTCTTCGACGTCTTCTCACCAGCACGGAGCTAAGTGCTGCCACTGGGCATGGGAGGGAGCCCCAGGGCCTGAGGCCGGCGCTCCTGAGACTCCGGGGCGTGTACAGCCCCAACTCATTATTACGTGAGAGTGTCACAGGCGGCGAGCTTCACAGGCGTTGGCCTTCTTCACAGGCTCCGGGCCTTTTCAAAAACGCGATAGCTTCACAGGCATTCGCCTTCTTCACAGGCTCTGGGCCTTTTCCAAGACGCGATAGCTTCACAGGCATTCGCCTTCTTCACAGGCTCTGGGCCTTTTCCAAAACGCGATAGCTTCACAGGCATTCGCCTTCTTCACAGGCTCTGGGCCTTTTCCAAAACGTGATAGCTTCACAGGCATTCACCTTCTTCACAGGCTCTGGGCCTTTTTAGGGGTAGAACCTCCGAAGGTGCTGGATGTTCCATGCATTCTGGACTGGCACCCCCTCCTGAGTCTCCAAGCGCGTGGAGCCGAGCCTGGAAACATGAACAACCTTGAACGGGCCCTCCCACATGGGAGAGAGCTTGTGCAGCCCCTCCCTGGAGAGAACCCGCCTGAGCACGAGGTCTCCTACCTCGAGAGTTCTGGGGCGGATGTTGCGGTAATGATATCGCCCCAGTGCTTGTTGGTACCTCGCCGCTCGTAGCGCGGCTTCTCAGCGATGTTCCTCCCCCAGCACGAGGTCCATCCCCCGCATGGCGTCCTGCAGCGCCTCGTCAAACGCGAGGAGCCGCGCGGAGCGACGTCTGACCTCGTGAGGGAGGACTGCTTCGGCTCCGTAGACCAGGAAGAACGGGGTCTCTCCAGTCGGCTTGGTCGCGGTTGTGCGGATGGACCACAACACGGACTGAAGCTCATCGTACCAACCTCTGCCGCAGGCCTCCAGCTTCTTCTTGAACGTCCTGGTCTTGAGGCCCCTCAGGACCTCCGCATTGGCTCGCTCGGCCTGGCCGTTGCTTCGGGGGTGCGCCACCGAAGCGTAGCATATCTGCGTTCCAAGGTTAGCACCGTATGTTTTGAAGAGGTTACTGGTGAACTGTGAACCGTTGTCCGTGATGATGCGATTCGGCACCCCGAACTGGCGCACGATGCCCTTGATGAACTTGACCACGGAACCCGCGGGAATGGTGCGGACAGCCTCTACTTCAGCCCACTTGGTGAACTTGTCCACGACGACGTAGAGGTAGCGGTAGCCCCCAGGCGCCCGAGGAAACGGGCCCAAGATATCCAGCCCCCAGACTGTGAATGGCCATGAAAGGGGTATAGTCTGCAAGCCTCTTGTTGGCTGATGGATCTGCTTGGCATGGAACTGGCAGGCCTCACAAGCTTTCACTAGTTCGACAGCGTCATTGAGCGCGATGGGCCAATAAAACCCACTGCGGAACGCCTTGCCGACGAGGGTCCGCAATGATGAATGATGCCCACAATCTCCGCCATGTATATCTTCCAGCAGTTCCTTCCCTTGCTCCCTGGAGATGCAGCGCAGGGATACATCGTTTGGCCGCTTCCGGTAGAGCTCTCCGTCCTTGATGCAGTATGTCGTGGCCTAGCGTGCCACTCGCTCCGCTTCCTCCTCCTTCTCTGGCAGGGTCCCTTGCGTTAGGTAACTCCAGAGCTCCGCGATCCAACATCCCTCCTGAGGTTCCATCATCAGGAGCAGACGTGCTCCTGAGGCTGGGGGAGCTCCTCCCGGGGCTGAGCCGTGTTTGATAATGATGGCAGGGCTGATGGCTTGAAGAGCCGCTCCTTGAAAACTCTAGGCTCCTGAGGTAACTGCCTGGACGCCCGTTTGGCGATGTCGTCGGCCTCCTGATTGGTGCCACGGGGCACATGCTGCAATTCCAACCCCCAGAACTGCTTCTCCATCCTGCGGACCTCCGCTAGGTAGGCTTCCATGTGCTCATCCTTTGGCTCGTACACCTTGTTGGAGAAATTGACAAGGAGCTACGAATCGCCCTTGATGGTGAGGCGTTTCACCCCCAGGGCAGCCGCGGCCTTCAAGCCCACTATTAAACCTTCATACTCCGCTATGTTGTTGGAGACCTTTTCACCTTGCTGGAAACAGAGCTGCACGGCGTAATAGAGCTTGTCCTGTGTGGGCGATATAAGCACCGCCCCAGCCCCAGCGCCATGCCTGGAGAACGCCCCATCGAAGTACATGACCCAGCCTTCTGGCGCCTCACTTCCCGGGGATAGGGACCGATCCTCGTCGGCCTTGAGGCCTGGCGCCTCCCTCCATTCTGCCACAAAATCCGCCAACGCTGCTCCCTTGATGACCCTGGTCGTGCTGAATTCAAGCTGAAACGCTTGCAGTTCTATGTTCCACTCAACGACCCTTCCAGCTGAATTAGGGCTCCTGAGCACTCTCTCCAGGGGGTATGACGAGATGACCTTGATCGGGTGACCCTGAAAATAGTGCCGCAGCTTGCGCGAGGCCACCAGTAGCGCGAGGAGTTTCTGAGGCATGGGGTACCATGCTCTTGCATCCCGCAGCACCGTGCTGACGAAGTACACTGGGTTCTCAACGAGGTGGAGTGCGTCAGTGCTGGTGGCTCCCTTCGGAGACCGTGGCGCCTCTTGAGGCAATGAGTCCTCCTGAGACTGGCCATCTGGAAGAGGGGCCTCTTCCGCCTCTAGTGCGCCCCTCTGCGGCGGCTGATCCTCCTCAGCCGCGGTGGCGGTTTCTGTAGGCCTTCCTTGTCCCTGTTCTGCCTTGTCCCGGGCTGCTGCCGCGGTTTTGATTCGGCGCTCCTCTCTGACTACCACCAAGGCTGCGCTAGCGGAGTAGGGAGTGGCGGCGAGGTAAAGCACCAGGGGCTCTTGAGGGCGAGGAGCCACCATGACCGGTGGGCTGGTCAGGTATCTCTTGAGATCCTGGAACGCCTTGTCGGCCTCTTCAGTCTACTCGAAGGGCCCCTTTTTCTTCATTAGCTGGAAGAAGGGCAGTGCTCATTCCCCCAACTTGGAGATGAAGCGCCCTAGCGCGGTCACGCGCCCCGTGAGTTTCTGCATTTCTCTGAGGGTCTTTGGCGGGCTCATGTCTTCCACTGCCTTGACCTTCTCCGGGTTAGCCTCGATGCCTCGGTGGGACACGAGGAAACCCAAGAGCTTGCCCGAGGGGACTCCGAACACACACTTCTCTGGGTTGAGCCGTAGGTTCACTGCGTTGAGGCTCACGAAGGTTTCCTCCAAGTCTTGTATCAAGGTCCTGGCCTCCCGAGACTTTACCACAATGTCATCGACATAAGCTTCAACATTCTCCCCGAGCTGCGGGCCCAAGGTGATGTGCATCAGCCGCTGGAAGGTCGCCCCTGCGTTACGCAGCCCGAATGGCATGCATGTGTAGCAGTACACCCCACACGGGGTTAGGAAGGCTGTCTTCTCGACGTCTTCTACCGCCATCTTGACCTGGTGATACCCAGAGAAGGCATCCAAGAAGCATAACAGGTCGCATTCCGCAGTGGAATCGACGATCTGGTCGATGCAGGGGAGCGGGAACGGATCTTGCGGGCATGCTTTGTTGAGGTTGGTGAAGTCGACACACATACGCTCCTTCCCTCCCTTCTTTGGCACAATGACAGGGTTGGCCAACCAATCCGGGTATCGGACCTCGCGAATGACCCCAGCGGCTTCTAATTTACGATTTCTTGGACGATGAAGGCCTGCTTTTCTGTGGACTGCCGCCTGGCCTTCTGCTTCACAGGGCGCACGTTGGGGCACACGTTGAGGTGATGCTCGATTACACTCCTAGGGATCCCTGCCAACTGGTCAGGCTCCCAAGCGAATACCTTCTTGTTTGCGCGCAGGAACCCGACCAGGGCCTTCTCCTACTCGGGTTTGAGGTGGGCGCCTATGGTGAAAGTGGCGTTGGTGGACCCGTCCTCATTGACGGGTATCTGCTTGGTTTCTGCCTTGTCTTGGGTGAACAACTGTTTCTTCTTGGCGGGTGTAGCCCCCTTGGGCCCGGGGGTCTCCAAGTCGGCGGGCTGTGCCGACGCCGCCGTCTTGAAGGCGAGCTTGAGCACCCGCAGCGCGTCCCCGGTGTCCCCGTGCACAGTGAGGACACCTCTGCTCCTGGACATCTTCATGAGGTTGTACGCCGGGTGCGTCGCGGCCATGAACTAGGCCAGCGCTGGGTAGCCGAGGATGGCGTTGCAGGGGAGGCCGATGGGGGCGATGTCGAAGTCGACAAGCTCCGTGCGGAAGTTGTCGTAGGTGCCGAAGGTCACTGGGAGTTGGATCTGTCCCAAGGAGCTGGACGACTTGCCCCCAACGCCTGAGAAGGGCCGGCTGGGTTGCAGCCGTTCCAGGGGTATGCAGAGGAGGTTGAAGGCCTCGACCGAGAGCACGCTGAGGCCCGCGCCGCCATCAATGAGGGTTCTGGTGATGGCCACCTGGCAGATGGTGGGGGTGCATAGCATGGGGAGCGCACCCGCGCAGGCCAGTTGGAGGGGTGGTCCTTCGAGCTGAAGGTCAGGCCGGTCTCGGGCGCCGCCCGGTCCAGGGGAGCCCCCTGCCGCGTGGAAGCGGCGCTGACCCGGCGGATGAACGGCTTGACGTGGTGACTTGTAGGCGGCGCCTGCGAGCCGCCCAAGAGGGCCGCGATGACTGGGGGTGTTAGTGCAGCGTGATGGGCAGGGGAGAGGTTGCGGGGCTCCATGGGCGCGCGGAGCGCGCGGGACGAAGAACCAGCTGGGGTGAGCGAGGGAGTTGCGGTGCGGCCGTCTTGCCGCACGGACGGATGCTGGGACGATGCTTGCTGCTCGTCCCCCGCCGGGCCGGTGGCGACGTTGACGGCAGGTGATGGGGAACGGCGAGGACGCCCGTCGACAGGGGCCGTCTGGGTGACGCGGGAAGCGAGTGCGGCCCGGCGCTCGGCGCGGGCCCGATGAGCGTCAGACATGGGCGCGATGGTCGGTGGAGAACGGGGTGGTGGAAGACGAATCCCGACGCACCCCTACCTGGCGCGCTAAATGTCGGATTTCGGGTTCTGGCAGACCCTTGAGGTTCGAACACTGGGGTGCGCGCGGAGATTTCGCCTCCTATCTTCCTGCACCCCTCCGCCTTGCTAGGATCTGAACTAAGGAAAGAACAACGCAAGAGACACAGGGTTTATACTAGTTCGGGCCACCGTTGTGGTGTAATACCCTACTCCAGTTTGTGGTGTGGTGGATTGCTTCTTGGGCTGATGATGATGAACAATACAGGGAAGAACAGCCTCCTGAGGGTCTGTTCTTGGTAGGGGCGATGAACTGCTAGGAGGAGCTCAGTCACCTTTCTCTCTCTCTACCTGATCTTCTCTATCCTTCGATCCCTGCGGCTTAGCTCTCTCTTTCTCCGTCCTCTCTCTCTGCCCCCTTTGCTCTGTGGGTGGCTGGTCCTATTTATAGAGGCCCTGGTCCTCTTCCCAAATATCAAGCGGGAAGGGAGCCAACAATGGCGGGCTAATTTGAAGGGGGACAGCTAGTATCAACTATCCTGACAAAAGTAGTCTTTGCCTGCGCAAAGCTCTGGTGATGACGCCGTCTTGGGCTCCACGGTGACCTCCGTCTCATAATCCTCCTGGTCTTGGTCTCGTTGCACCGAAACGGCAACCTTTTCCTGATGCCTCGGTACTCCGCGGTTGCGCTTGCCCCCTTTGCACCAAAGAGGAAGGGAGGACACTGCACGGGCTGGCACCCGTCTGGCACCCCCGGTCGTCATGGCTTGCGTCACGGGCACCTCGTGAGGTACCCCGCCTTGATCTCTCCGCCTCCTCGTGAGCCAGCCTGACAAGGCCGTGCCTGAGGAAGCTCCGCGTCGTCCACCCTGCGAGGCTTGGCCCCTCGCGAGGGTCTTGGGTTTGTGTTGGTGAAGATGGGCCGCGCTGGGCCCCCCTTTGAGCCACGCCGCAGGCCGCAGGCAGGCAAGTCTGGGGACTCCCGTCCCTAGAACGCCGACATAGTATAACTCTTATGAACCACAGCTGAAGCTTTAGCATGATCCTTTATCTTAACAGGAAAAGGTGGTTTCTCAATGTAAGCCGTAGGAATAACAGGATTAACATTATAAGTAATGGTTTCTTCTTCAAATTTAATAGGTTCCACTACTTTCACTTCAATGGGAGGATGATATTTAAACCACTTCTACTTAGGGAGATCAACATGAGTAGCAAATGATTCACAGAAAGAAGCTACAATCTCAGAGTCAAGTCCATATTTAGTGCTAAATTCACGAAAAGCATCGGTATCCATGAAAGATTTAACACAATCAAACTTAAGGGTTATACCCGACTCCTTACCTTCGTCGAATTCCCAATCTTCCCAGTTGTGCTTAATTTTTTCCAATAAATCCCATTTGAATTCACTAGTCTTTTTCATAAAAGAACCAGTACAAGAAGTATCGAGCATGGATTGATAATTACGAGAAAGTCGAGCATAAAAATTCTGAATAATAATTTCTCTTGAGAGATCATGATTGGGGCATGGATATAACATTGATTTAAGCCTCCCCCAAGATTGAGCAATACTTTCTCCTTCACGAGGCCAAAAATTATAAATATAATTCCAATCATGATGAACTAGATGCATAGGATAAAACTTCTGATGAAATTCCAATTTCAATCGGTCATAGTTCCAAGTCCCAATATCATCGCATAGCCTATACCATGTCAATGCCTTCTCCTTCAAAGATAAAGGGAATACCTTATTATTTACTTCATCCTCGGTAAAACCTACAAGCTTAAATAATCCACAAACTTCATCCACATAGATTAGATGCATATCAGGATGTAATGTCCCATCTCCTGCATAAGGATTAGCTAGCAGTTTCTCAATCATACCCGAAGGAATTTCATAATAAATATTTTCAGTAGGTTCAGTAGGTTGAGGGGCAAATCTTTGCTCTTCCGGTCGGGTGAAGATACCCCGAACAAACCGCTCAAAGGATTATATTCCATAGTAACAAGTGACAGTAAATTTCAGCACACCATATAAATGCTTCCTTACCAAATTCCACTTACCAAAGGCGCTTCACTCCCCGGCAATGGCGCTAGAAAAGAGTCTTGATAACCCACAAGTATTGGGGATCTATCATAGTCCTTTTGATAGGTAAGAGTGTCAAACCCAATGAGGAGTAGAAGGAAATGACAAGCGGTTTTCAGCAAGGTATTCTCTGCAAGCACTGAAATTATCGGTAACAGATAGTTGTGTGATAAGATAATTCGTAATGGGTAACAAGTAAAAAAAGTAAATAATGCGCAGCAAGGTGGCCCAATCATTTTTGTAGCAAAGGACAAGCCTGGATGAACTCCTATATAAAGCAAGGCGCTCCCAAGGACACATGGGAATTGTTGTCAAGTTAGTTTTCATCATGCTCATATGATTCACGTTCGTTACTTTGATAATTTGATATGTGGGTGGACCGGTGCTTTGGTGCTGTCATTACTTGGACAAGCCTCCCACTTATGATTAACCCCTCTCGCAAGCATCCGCAATTACAAAATAAGAATTAAGATAAATCTAACCATAGCATGAAACATGTGTATCCAAATCAGCCCCTTACGAAGCAACGCATAAACGAGGGTTTATGCTTCTGTCACTCTAGCAACCCACCATCTACTTATTATTACCAATGCCTTCCCCTAGGCCAAAATCATGGTGAAGTTTCATGTAGTCGATGTTCACATAACACCACTAGAGGAGAGACAATATACATCTCATCAAAATATCGAACGAATACCAAATTCACATGATTGCTTATAACAAGACTTCTCCCATATCTTCAGGAACAAAAGTAACTACTCACGAAGCATATTCATGTTCATAATCAGAGGAGAAATAATTATCATTAAGGATCTGAACATATGATCTTCCACTGAGTAAACCAACTAGCATCAACTACAAGGAGTAATCAACACTACTAGCAACCCACAGTACCAATCTGAGGTTTTGAGACAAAGATCGGATACAAGAGATGAACTAGGGTTTGAGAGGAGATGGTGCTAGTGAAGATTTTGATGGAGATTGACCCCTTCTCGATGATAGGATCGTTAGTGAGGACGATGGCTTCGATTTCCCTCTCCAGGAGGGAGGTTTCCCCGGCTGAACAGCTCCGCCGGAGCCCTAGATTGGTTCTGCCCAAGTTCCTCCTTGAGACGGCTGTGCTTCGTCCCGAAAGCTTCTTTCTTAATTTTTCCAGGTCAAAACCATCCATATAGCAGAAGATGGGCACCGGAGGCCTGCCAGGTGGCCCACAAGCCACAAGGGCGCGCCGAGGAGGGTACAGCGTGCCCCCAGGCTTGTGGCCTCTTGGTGGGTCCCCTCTAGTATTTTCTTCGCCCAATATTTTTTATATATTCCAAAATAATTGTCTGTAAATTTTTAGGACTTTTGGAGTGGTGCAGATTATGTCTCTCAGATTTGCACCTTTTCCCATCCCGAATTCCAACTGCCGGCATTCTCCCTCTTTATGTAAACCTTGTAAAATAAGAGAGAAAAAGGCATAAGTATTCTACCAAAATAGGTAATAACAACCTATAATGCAATAAATATCAATATAAAAGCATGATGCAAAATGGGTGTATCACTCCACCACCGCCGTCGTTGGTGGTAAAGGAGGAGGATCAGCAGGAAGAGGAGGCCTACATTACGGCCCTCAAGCAGGCGGAGAAGAGGGCCATCAAGGATTCTGAGCTCAAAGAGCTTGCCTGGTGGCCTAGCCTTGCACCGGCATTGGCCGATTCGGTGGACGGAATGCACGCGAACACGCCCCCACCGCCACCAGTGATGGTGTCCTCAAGTAAGGGATGCACACCATATCGAACCGCCATTCATGGGCCGGGCCGAGGACCTACCAAAACTGCAGAGTGGGCCACGCTGCCCTGGCCCTCGGCATACTCAAGATGGAATCCTCCGAAGACTTGGCATACACTTCAATGCATATTTGAATGGTCGGCGTGTTTATCCCTAGATTGTAACCAACCATATGTAAACCCTAGATGCCCCCGGTGCCTATATAAGCCGAGGGTTTTAGTCTATAGAGGCACGCTTTTAAGACTCAGAGGTTAGAACTCACTCATACGATCTTGAGGTAGATCATCCTGTACTTTGTACCCCATCCACAATCAATACAATACAAGTAGGATGACGAGTGGTATTTTTACACTCATTCCACCTATGTTTAAACCGAGATATGTCATTTAAAAATATATATTCGCACCGATATTTCCAGTAATGACTAATGAATGCAAATGATTCCACAAATCCTCTCTATGATGTGTTTTCACAGGAAATGGGCTAAAAAGGGAAGAAATCACGTGTGGAAATGGAATGGAAGGAGAATGCAGGAAGAAGGAATCAACATGAGGTGTTTGAAGAAAATAGAACAAAAGACGGTGTTCCATACGGGCGAGAGCTCCCGTTTGGCATGGATTTCGAGGCAGATCATCCACCTGAACAACTTTTATTAAAGGAACCCCGTCGAAATTTCAATAGGGCGACAAGCACAGAAGCCAGAACCTCTTCAGCATCATCTTCATCCACAAACCCAAGCCACGGCCATCATCATCTCCATAGCCATCTCCACCACCACCATAGTACTCTCTCATCTAGTTCATACTTGTAATCGTGCATCACACAAGGCATCCATTGTAAGACATGTTGCAATCAGTCAATCTCAGGATGTGTTCTTCAATGTTTTGTTCCTGCGATATGATCTCCATGTGTGATTTGTTCCTGCAACCCAAGGTATTTGTTGAAGGGATCAATGGAAGACTTTGACATAATGTCCCGTATGTGTGAAATAAAATTGTTTCGTGAAGATGTCTCTTGTCTTATCCGCGATCTTCATCCCTGCAAGTACCCAGGAACATGGAGATCGAGCATCGATGAGGCTAGGAGCAAGGAGATCGCGGAGATTTATACCAAACACCAGTGACAATAAGGTTCAGTAGGGTAACATGGATCATATCCTTGAGGATAAATGAGGTGTAGTCATTAAATACCCAAAGCTCTTGTTTGATCTCATTATCTTAATTATCAAGGCAACCCCGTGATACTTCCATTTTGCATCATGTTTTCCTACTATTATTTATAGTGTTTTTATGCATTTTAACACTTTGTGGAGTAATTCTAATGCCTTCTCTCTCACAATATGCAAGGTTTGCACATAGAGTGAGAATGCTGGCAGCTGGAATTCTGGACCTGAAAATGCTATGTCAGAGATACCTATTCTGCACATCTCCAAATGAGCTAAAATTTTACAGAGAATTATTTTTGGAACAAATAAAAAATACTAGAGAAAATAACTACTAGAGGGGGCCACCCAGGCATGCCCAGGTGGGTTGTGCCCCCTCGGGGCAGCCCTCTGGTACTTCTTTGGCCCATCTTGTGTCTTCTGGTCCAGAAAAAATCTCCAAAAACTTTTGTTGTGTTTGGACTCTGTTTGGTATTGATTTTCTATGAAGTAAAAAACAAGCAAAAAACAACAAATGGCACTGGGCACTATGCCAATAGGTTAGTCCCAAAAATGATATAAAGTTGCTATAAAATGATTGTAAAACATCCAAGAATGATATTATAACAGCATGGAACAATCAAAAATTATAGATATGTTGGAGACGTATCATCACCCTACGCGATGGATAGGGCCTGCGGTAGGACAACTCATTCTTGATGTAGGACACGTGCCGGTCAAAATGTTATTTGGACACATCCCCCACTTCGATTCGTAACAAGCAAATCTCGATGGGTGACTTGCAGCGCACAAATTAATATCCTATTTGATCCCCGCGCAAATAAAATGTTGTAAGCATACGACCTCATACCTGTACCTTTTTTATCATAAGTGCTGGAATCACTATTTGCTTGCTAATCCGGTCAAAAGATGGATTTTACACTTTAACAAAAGCTTGCTAGAGACCATTGCTTCAAGGGAGTCTTCCTCTCATGGGTTCGATAACCCAGGGTCACCTCTAGGGAAATAGGTGCGGGATACTCTTTTTGTTCCAATACCGGATCAATAAAAGGAGGCATGAAGCCCTTTTTCTAGCGCCGTTGCTGGGAAGGAGTTTTGTATTCCTAATCTTTGTGTTTAGAGTTTTTGTTAAAGTTAATTTTCAGTTTTTGTCTTTCTTTTTCTGTTTTTAGTTTAAGTTTTATTTTTGTTGCAAGTCTTGTTAGTTGAAAACCAAAATATTACTATGGCATGTAATCTTGGGAGTTTTGCGACTCCTAGCAACAACTTCAGGCGTGAACATATATCACAACCTGAGGTAGCAGCCGCTGAGTATGAGATTAAACCGAACTTAGTTTCCATGGTTCACTAGGACCAATTTGGAGGCTCTACTTCTGAGGATGCCGGTATGCACTTACACAATTTCACTGAATTGTGCAACATGACACGCATAAAGGATTATGTTTCTCATGCTCTTAAATTGCGTCTATTTCATTTCTCTTTGAGAGGGAAAGCTAAGGAATGGCTTCTTGCTCTACCTAAGGGCGATATTACTTCTTGGGCTGATTGTTGAAGTAAATTTTTATCTAAGTTTTGTGCACCTGCAAAGATTATGCAATTACGTTCTCAGATTATATAGGTTTCAAGAAGGAGGAACATGAGCCACTAGCGCTTGCGTGGGATAGAATGAAAGAAGCTATAAGAAATTGTTCCAATCATGGAATGGAGGAATGGTTAATCCTTCAGGTGTTTAAATGGCTTAAATGACATGTCGAAAACTATGCTTGACACAGCTGCAGGAGGAACAATCATGGTAAAGCCCACTGAAGATGTCAAGAAACTACTAGGTGATATGCAAGAAAACCATGCCCAATGACATGTGGAAAGAACCACCACCAAAAGAGTGAATGCCATAGAAGAAAGTAGCACGGAGTTGACATCCAAGCTTGATGAACTTATCTCCGCGATGAAAGGTAAAGAAGAGGTAGACCTAAATGCCATCACTAATGAAGGAACTAGTGATGTAAATTTCATTGCTCGTAATAGCTACAATCTTAATTGGAAAATAATGGCTATGCTCCTAGACTTCCTTATCCTAGCAATGGAGGAGCATCCAACAATTTTAACGGAGCTAATGGTAGCAATATAAATACCCTTGTAGAAACTCTTAAAAGTTTTATTGCTAATCAAACTGGGTAGAATTAAAACTTCAAGAATATCTTGAAGCATCATGATAATTTACCTAGTCAATTGACCAGAAAGATTGTTGGACTAACAAATGGTGTGTAGGTACTTGAAGGAAGATCCAAGAATATGGAGGCACAAGTGGCAAAACTAGCAGAGAGCCAAACACTAATTTTGGCTAAGTTTGCAGTTAAACCAAAGCCTAACCTGGTTTTAGAAGTTAAAATGGTAAGAAGCAACGAAGAGAAGACTGAAGTACTTGACCCAAGCCATGTGCGAGAGTACAATTATATTGTTGCAGATTTTCTGAAAATAATGTCCATGAAGTATCCACTAGCGGAGGTAACTAATAACGAAGCATATAATGTCTTCGTTGAACAAGTTGTAGCCAAGGTACGTGAACTTGATGATGAAAGGAAGAAGCTCTATAGTAAGTTACCAGCTAAGAGAGTGGATGCTTTTGAACCCACTACATAGATTGAGATAGGATTGAATAAATTTAGTGCTTTATGTGATTTAGGTGCAAGTGTTTCCACTATCCCCGAATCTGTTTATGATAGTCTCAGTCTCGGTCCTTATGCTAATACCGAGATCATTTTGAATATGGCTAACTCTAGTTTTACTTAGGCAATAGGCATTAAGCATGGTATTATAGTTCAAATTAATGATTGCACTGTCATGATTGATCTTGTGATACTCCCTCCATTTTTATATAAAAGGCCACAAACTCAAATTACAGGTACCAAGATAAAAATTAATGCGTGCTTTATAAGCCAATTTGTTTTCTCAGTTACTGGGTTAGTTAATACGATGCATGCACATTAGAGGAAACTGAGTGGCCGTGAGGGAGAAGTAGGTGAGCATGTCATTATCATCTACTACACGCATGCTAGTAATTAAACCATCGGTTACTAGTACGAGGAAACATCATTAATATTTGCCTCAATTACTGTTGGTGGCCTTGTATAGATGCAAAATGTGTTTTTCATAGTGGCCTTGTATACAAAAATGGAGGGAGTACTAGATATGCCCGAGGATCCAATTGCTCCTGTAATTGATCTTGTGATAATAGATATGCCTAAGGACTATCAAAGTGGTGATAAATGTGTTTGAGGGGAAAGTGAGATTGATTTACCAGCTAAAGATCCTTTTTCGAGACATTTCCCCATGAAAAAGAAAAGGAAGAACTATGCAGGAGAAGGCATCTTCATGAATGCCAGAAGCTATGGTCTCGGTGTATCTACACCACCTTGATCAACACTACGGCTAAGCTAACCGACCGAAAACAAGCACTTCGTGGGAGGCAACCCACGCGAATAAAGTAGACAAGTAAGTTTTTATTTTTGTTTCAACAAAAGAGTGTCTGAAGTTCTTTTTGAAGAAGTAAGTTTGGAAGAGTTATTCTAATGAAGGTTTTGTGATGTGCAAGTTGAACTATATGTCGAATTGATGTTTGGATGCCTAGAAATATGTATGTATTGTTTTGGAACTAACACCGCAGAAGAATAGATAAAAAGAAAAGTTTCAGGAGAAACCGATCAAAATACGGCCTTTAAAATGACCGCAGTGGTCGAATGGGCGGACGCATGACCTACTGGAGGTTATGAAAAACAACCAGAGATAACATGAAGAAAGACGATGTTTCAAATGGGTGCATGATGACCCACAAGTATAGGGGATCTATCGTAGTCCTTTCGATAAGTAAGAGTGTCAAACCCAACGAGGAGCAGAAGGAAATGACAAGCAGTTTTCAGTAAGGTATTCTCTACAAGCACTGAAATTATCGGTAACAGATAGTTTTATGATAAGGTAATTCGTAACGGGTAACAAGTGACAAAAGTAAACAAGGTGCAGCAAGGTGGCCCAATCCTTTTTGTAGCAAAGGACAAGCCTAGACAAACTCTTATATAAAGGAAAGTGCTCCCGAGGACACATGGGAATTATCGTCAAGCTAGTTTTCATCATGCTCATATGATTCATGTTCATTACTTTCATAATTTGATATGTGGGTGGACCAGTGCTTGGGTACTGCCCTTCCTTGGACAAGCATCCCACTTATGATTAACCCCCCTCGCAAGCATCCGCAACTACGAAAGAAGAATTAAGGTAAACCTAACAATATCATGAAACATATGGATCCAAATTAGCCCCTTACGAAGCAACACATAAACTAGGGTTTAAGCTTCTATCACTCTAGCAACCCATCATCTACTTATTACTTCCCAATGCCTTCCCCTAGGCCCAAACAATGGTGAAGTGTCATGTAGTCGACGTTCACATAACACCACTAGAGGAAAGACAATGTACATCTCATCAAAATATCGAACGAATACCAAATTCACATGACTACTTATAACAAGATTTCTCCCATGTCCTCAGGAACAAACGTAACTACTCACAAATCATATTCATGTTCATAATCGAGAGGGGTATTAATGTGCATAAAGGATCTGAACATATAATGTTCCACCGAATAAACCAACTAGCATCAACTACAAAGAGTAATCAACACTACTAGCAACCCACAGGTACCAATATGAGGTTTTGAGACAAAGATCGGATACAAGAGATGAACTAGGGTTTGAGAGGAGATGGTGCTGATGAAGATGTTGATGGATATGACCCCCTCCCGATGAGAGGATCGATGGTGATGACGATGGTGACGATTTCCCCCTCACGGAGGGATGTTTCCCCGGCAGAACAGCTCCGCCGGAGCCCTAGATTGGTTCTGCCAAGGTTCCGCCTCGAGACGGCGGCGCTTCATCCCGAAAGCTTCCTTATGATTTTTTCTAGGGCAAAATACACCATATACCAGAAGATGGGTCATCGGGGGGGGGGGGCTTCCAGGTGGCCCACGAGGCAGGGGGCGTGCCCAGGGGGTAGGGCGCGCCCTCCACCCTCGTGGACAGTGGGTGGCCCCCTTTGGTGCTTTCTTCGCCCAATATTTTTAATATATTCCAAAACTGACTTTCGTGAAATTTCAGGACTTTTGGAGTTGTGCAGAATAGTCCTCTAATATTTGCTCCTCTTCAAGCCCAGTATTCCAGCTGCCTTCATTCTCCCTCTTCATGTAAACCTTGTAAAATAAGAGAGAAAAGGCATAAGTATTGTGACATAATGTGTAATAACAGCCCATAATGCAATAAATATCGATATAAAAGCATGATGCAAAATGGACGTATCAACTCCCCCAAGGTTAGACCTCACTTGTCCTCAAGCGGAAGCCGATATCAAAAAATATGTCCACATGTTTAGAGATAGAGGTGTTGATAAAATAAAATACGGACATGAGGGAATCATGATCATTCTTAGAATAGCAATATATATATATATATTGTCATATGATTTCTTATGCTAAAGTAACAATCTATTCAGAATGTCTAGTATGAATCAGAAACTTCATTGGAAAACTAGAAAACTATAATCTCAGTCACTGAAGCAATTGCAATTTATCATAACATCGGAAAGAGACAATATAAGAGCTTTTCAGCAAGTCCACATACTCAACTATCATTTAGTCTTTCACAATTGCTAACACTCACACAATACTTATGGGTATGAAGTTTTAATCGGACACAGAGAAAGATATGGGCTTATAGTTTTGCCTCCCAACCTTTTACCTCAAGGGTAATGTCAACAATAATGCTTTATGAAAACCCACTGTCAGTGTCAAAACCGGCGGATCTCGGGTAGGGGGTCCCGAACTGTGCGTCTAGGCCGGATGGTAACAGAAAGCAAGGAACACGATGTTTTACCCAGGTTCGGGCCCTCTAGATGGAGGTAAAACCCTACGTCCTGCTTGATTAATATTGATGATATGGGTAGTACAAGAGTAGATCTACCACGAGATCAAGGAGGCTAAACCCTAGAAGCTAGCCTATGGTATGATTGTTTTATGATGAAGTTGTCCTACGGACTAAAACCCTCCGGTTTATATAGACACCGGAGAGGGTTAGGGTTACACAAAGTCGGTTACAATGGTAGGAGATCTTGAATATCCGCATCGCCAAGCTTGCCTTCCACGCCAAGGAAAGTCCCATCCGGACACGGGACGAAGTCTTCAATCTTGTGTCTTCATAGTCCTGGAGTCCGGCTGAAGGTATAGTCCGGCTACCCGAACACCCCCTAATCCAGGACTCCCTCAGTAGCCCCTGAACCAGGCTTCAATGATGACGATTCCGGCGCGTAGATTGTCTTCGGCATTGCAAGGCGGGTTCCTCCTCCAAATTCTTCATAAAAGTTTGTAAACACCAAGAGTAGTGTCCGGCTCTGTAAAATAAGTTTCCACGTATTGCCATAGAGAGAATAATATTAACACAAATCTAATCTGCTGACGTATTCCGCAGCGTGACATCACACTACGGCCAAGCCTTCATTCGAATCGTTTTCACTTTTCCACCTCAGCGTGTTTTGCGAGGCGGTTTCCTTGGCACGTCTTGTCAAAGCAGAGATCGCGTCCTCCATTTACGGGATTCTCACCAATACGGACATGGGTAACCCAACCGCGCCATTTATCACGGCGCTTGGGAGGCAAGCGAGTTTTACTAGGCTGGTGGGGACGCATAGTCGCATCCGCTCATATAAGGGGATAAGGATCCACCTTTTTACCTATGCCTTCTTCCTCCTTTGCCTATCCATCTTCTGCGCACCCGAGCTCCAGCGCCCAAGCCCGCACTTCCTACCTCAACCTTCTCCAACAATGTCCAGAGCGGGAGGCATGTGGATGGTCTCCTCTGTCACGGAGGGCCATGTCAAAAGGCTAAGGAAGGCAGGATACCTATCCAAAGACATCGCGCACCGGCTTCCTGAGGAGGGGCAGCTTCTCCCCACCCCAAGGCCCCATGAGAGGGTAGTATTTCTTCCCCACTTCCTCCGCGGACTGGGTTTTCCTCTCCACCCATTTGTCCGTGGGCTCATGTTCTACTATGGCCTAGATTTCCATGATCTGGCCCCGAACTTCATCCTCAATATCTTGGCGTTTATCGTCGTGTGCGAGGCTTTCCTATGCATCCGCCCCCATTTCGGTCTCTGGCTCAAGACTTTCAACGTCAATCCAAAGGTGGTGCGCGGCAACCAGGCGGAGTGCGGAGGTGCCATGGCGGGCAAAATAGCCAACGTCCTATGGCTCGAGGGCTCCTTTGTGGAGACCTTGAAGGGGTGGTAGTCAGGGTGGTTTTACATCACCGAGCCACGCGATCCGAAGTGGATCGCAGCCCCTGAATTCTGATCCGGACCCCCTACGCGGCTCACGTCCTGGAAGGAGACGGGCTTGTCATGGGGCGATGAAGAAGAGGTGACCGGACTGCAAAAATGCATCCAGTCCCTGGTGAACAAGCAGCTCAAGCTTGTCAATGTAGTCCAGGTCATGCTCGTCCGCCGGATCCTTCCGTGTCAAGGATGGGACTTCAATTTGTGGGAGTTCAACCCGGCGCAGCACCGAACTCTGAGCAGGCTCTTCGACATGATGTACGAAGATGTCTGGAAGGGGCTAACCAAAGGCGCAGAGGCTCCCACATCCGCCTCCGAAGACCGCGGATTCAGCTCGCAGCGTCCTGCTGGCGAGGTAAAATATTTTCATCTTTTACAGGATGTTAAGTTTTCTTCATAGTTTGACTCTATGCGGGATCTAAACTCCCTCACCTTTGACAGGATTGGCAGGCGAAGTCCGGACTGATTAACTGTCCGGCTCCCTTGCCCGAAGACCCAGCCCCTGCTCTCCCAGTGAAGCTGCTGGTTCCGGCACCTTATGGGGTGCCAGAGAAGAAGGCAAAGAATAAGAAGGCTATGGGGACTCAAAAGAGTTCCCGGCATATGGTGGTGTCGGACTCGTCGTCCGATGAGTCCGAGACGCACTCCTCCCGTGAAGACAAGGAGGAGGAAGAAGAGACCTCTCCCCCTCCAGCGGGGGGGGAGGAAAGAAGAGGAAGGCCGCCCTAGTAGGGGGCCGAAGGGTCCAAGAAGAGGAAAACCCCTCCGCCGGACTACGCCCCCGACGCCGACGAGGACGAGGAGGAGTGGCCGGACAGGGCCAAGCATCCGGCAAAATCGTAAGTGTTCGGATACCAGAGTAACTCATGATATTCCTTTTGTTGCGCAGCTTTCCCTAATGTCGAATATAATCATGCAGTCCGCCCAAGGACGGGCTCGACGAGTCGTCGAGTGGCTCCCTGGATTCATCGGACGTGAATTCAGTTCCGCCCGCTGCCTCCCCCTGTGCTGCGGATGACGCCGAAGTGGCGTCGCGACAAGCTCCGTGGCAAGAGGAGGTGGTCCAGGAGGAGCCGCGAGGCGACCTCCCAGACTCCAGGAGTAAAGGGGACAAGACCCCCCAGGGCTCCAAGTCCGGCTTTAAGCCAGACACCGCGCCGGAATCATCAATGGTTCCGGACCGCGGCAGGCGAACTCCTGCCAAGAGGAGCAAGCCTATTGAGCCGGCGTCCTCCGTCCAACCGGAGGCACCGGACAATCTGCTGGAGGTGCTTAAGGGCGCCTCCATCAACGAGGAGCACCGTGCCATCATGAGTACGGTGGTACAGAAGGTTCGGTCCGCCCAAAGCGGACTTACTGAAGCTTGTACTAGCCTTCTATAAGGCTTCGAGGTAAGTAGAAATATGTAAAAATATTACCGCATAGACAGTAGCCCCTGAGGCTCTGTTTGGCGTTCGGAAAGAAAAGCCGAATAGAGGATCTATTAAATATCACAGGAGTCTAACTAAAAAGGAGTCAATATACGTGTGCAGGCTTCGCTGCTGGCCACCGCCGCACTGACTGCGGAGGTGGGTGCCCTGAAGCAAGGCCTCAAGCGGACCGAGCAAGAGCTCTGCCTTGCCAAGCGACAGCTCGAGGAGAAAGAAGGTAAGAGATACCTTATAGAAAAAAAAATGCCTATAAGAAGACGCAATTGCAAAAAATGACAGGAGTATACTCCTTATTGTAGGGGCCACAACTGAGGTGGCGACCCTCAAGCAGGCGCTGTCCGAGGCCAAGAAGAGAGCGGCCACGGAGCGCACCGAGCGGGAGAAATTTGAGGCGCAGGTCAGCGAGGTGCAGCAAGAGCTTCAGGCTTTCATGAAAAAACATGAGAGTTTGGAGCTCGACTCGAAGACGCGAGCATCCGAGCTTGCTGCGGCCCTTAAAACTGCCAAATCTGCCAAGGCCGAAGCCTAGAAGGCCCTCCAGGAATTGGATGCGGTGAAAAAGATAGCGGCGGGTAAGGCATTCTCTATGCAAAGCAGACATATAAAAGTAAACTACTTGTTACTTACCCGAATCCGGATCTCTCCAGAGGCATTCGCAGATCTTCCCCGCAGCGTATCCGATGCCGCCGCATTCTACCGAGCCGAGGAAGGCAGCTCGACGGAGAAGGTGTTCTGGTCTCAGTACGCTGAGGCCGGACACCCTGTGCCCTGGAGCGACCAGCTGAAGCAACTGGTCGAGCTCCACAAGGTGGCCGAACAGGCCCTGAAGGGCTTCATTGTTCGGCTGTGGCCTAGAGAGGCCCTTCCTGGGAGCTACTTCGGACTGGTGCGGCGGCTGGTGGAGGCTTGTCCAAGGCTCGAGGTCATCAAGCGCTCCGTCTGCATCGAAGGTGCCCGTAGGGCCCTTACCCGTGCGAAGGTGCACTGGGGTAAGCTGGACGGTGAGAAGCTTGTGAGGGACGGGCCGCCGCTGGGGAAGGAGCATCGCAAGCCCGAGAACTATTACAAGGATGTTCTGGCCGGTGCCCGCCTTATGGCGGATGAATGCACCAAGGATGTAATTTTTGAATGAACTCGCTCGTGTTATCCTGTGCGCTGAAAACTTGTTCATATGCGCTAAGCAATGCTTGAATTTAAAATATTACTTTCTGTGCGGCCGTTTATAAAAAATTGAGAGATGGCCAGTCGTCGGCTTCTGCCCCCATGCCACTAGTGCTGGGGTGTTCGGGATAAACCTGAGCGCTCTTTTTCCCATGATTGGGTCCGTCGAGGGAGGCGCTCAGCACAACAAACAAGGCAATCGGACTATAACGCTCGAACACTCTCACTTAGCTATAGAACTCTATAATTTTAAATTTCGGCGAAGCCCCTAGTATTCGGAAGACCGAGTTCGGGGCGCTATCCACGCCTTGGCCGGACAAAGCCGGTTCCTCGCTCGAAGCGGCATAAGTCTTTAAGGAATCGAAAAACCTCTCGAACAGCGACCGGTCTCTCGCCTCATCATGACAGTCAGTTTTAGGTTTCTCTACTGAGGTGCTCAGCCCAGCTCAACTAGGGCACAATCGCAGTAGTTTTCATAGTGCTACCTTAGCCGATATAGCGGAACGTAAGGCACCAAAACATAGGAGCCGGGCAAACCCAACTATTGACCCAAATCATGATTCGGAGCCGATGCATATAGTGCTATAAGTTCGGGGTGCCGCACTTGTGAAAGTGTACGGACTTCTCACGCCATATTGATGGGTACTGAAGCCCCTGGCGTATTTTTGCCATACCGCAGTGTACGGATGCAACATGTTATTGATAAACATATATAAAAAGAGGATAATGCAAAAAATAGACAAAAAGTTATGCATTGTTTATAGAAAGGCTGCTATGAAAGCGGAATGATACAAATAGTGCGATAAGCAAAAGAAATTGGACTATTTAACATGTCCTGGCCAGGGGCAGGCCGCGGAATTGTATTAAAAAACAGGTATACTGCTCTCAATAGAGACCACCTGGGAGTTCCATAATGCGGCGTGGCTTGTCTGCTTTCCTGGATCTTGCATCGTTTGTGCGGCAGTTGAATTGCCGAACGGGTCATCCGAAGTATGGAGTCCTGAGAGTAAGAGAAAAAAAGAAAAAAAGGAATCCGGCAGCCCCTGGTGCGGTTTAAGCCGTATTTCGGGCATGCCGTGATAGTGCCCCTTCCCCTGTGCCCATGGTATTTCAAGAGCGTAGTTATGTACGCGAAGCACTGGTTTCGCTATATCGCGAGGGCTAGGGTTGGGGCCGCATTGCTACGCTAGCTCAGAACGTGCCAGGCGGTCTTGTTGTAGGGTACTCCGGGCGCGCTTGACAGTGTCCGGCTTTTTGAAGGCCGAACTGGAGAACTGCCTAGAGAGGCTGCTTTGTACTTCTGCTGTGAGCGCTGCCGTGTGCTCCTCCGTTCGGAGGGAGCGTTCGGTGTTCCCATTGACCGTGATTACTCCTCTAGGGCCTGGCATCTTGAGCTTGAGGTATGCATAGTGCGGTACCGCGTTGAATTTTGCGAATGCGGTTTGCCCGAGCAGTGCATGATAGCCACTACGGAACGGGACTATGTCGAAGATTAACTCCTCGCTTCGGAAGTTATCCGGAGATCCGAAGACCACTTCTAGTGTGACTGAGCCTGTACAGTTGGCTTCTACACCTGGTATGATGCCTTTAAAGGTCATTTTGGTGGGCTTGATCCTCGAGGGATCTATGCCCATTTTTTGCACTGTATCCTGGTAAAGCAGGTTCAGGCTGCTACCGCCGTCCATGAGGACTCTTGTGAGATGGAATCTGTCAATGATTGGGTCTAGAACGAATGCGGCGAAGCCGCCGTGACGGATGCTAGTGGGGTGGTCCCTTCGATCAAAGGTGATCGGGCAGGAGGACCATGGGTTGAACTTTGGGGCGACTGGCTCCATCGCATATACGTCCCGTAATGCACGCTTCCGCTCCCTCTTGGGGATGTGGGTTGCGTATATCATGTTCACCGTCTGCACTTGCGGGGGAAATCCCTTCTGTCCACCGTTGTTCGGCGGCCTGGGCTCCTCCTCGTTGTCGCTATACAGCCCCTTGTCTTTGTTTTCGGCTCTTAACTTGCCTGCCTGCTTGAACACCCAACAATCCCTGTTGGTGTGATTGACTAGCTTTTCGGGGGTGCCATGTATCTGGCACAAGCGGGCGAGTATTCGGTCCAAACTGGACGGGCCCTGAGTATTTCTTTTGAATGGTTTTTTCCATTGACCGAACTTGTAGCCTCGGAATCTGGCATTAACTGCCGTATCCTCGTTGCTGTCGCTGTTAACGCGGTGCTTTTGTTTGTTCCGACGCGACCTGTCGCTTTTGTCCTTGGTATTCGAATTACCAAGGTTCTTGGTTAAATTGTTGCTGCGAGCTAGCCAGCTGTCTTCTCCCGCGCAAAAGCGGGTCATGAGTGTCGTGAGGGCTGCCATAGATTTCGGCTTTTCCTGTCCCAGGTGCCGGGCAAGCCACTCGTCACGGATATTATGCTTGAAGGCCACTAAGGCCTCTGCGTCCGGACAATCGACTATCTTGTTTTTCTTTGTTAGGAACCGTGTCCAGAATTGCCTGACCGATTCCTCTGGCTGCTGAATTATGTGGCTTAGGTCATCGGCGTCCGGTGGTCGCACATAAGTGCCCTGGAAGTTGTCAAGGAATGCGGCTTCCAGGTCCTCCCAAGAACCGATTGAGTCTGCTGGCAAGCTGTTTAGCCAATGTCAGGCCAGTCCCTTAAGTTTGAGTGGGAGGTATTTGATGGCGTGTAGATCATCACCGCGGGCCATGTGGATATGAAGGAGATAATCCTCGATCCATACCACAGGATCTGTTGTGCCATCGTACGATTCGATGTTTATGGGTTTGAAGCCCTCAGGGATTTTATGATCCATTACTTCATCTGTGAAGCATAGTGGGTGTGCGGCGCCTCTGTATTGGGCTATATCACGACGCAGCTCGAAGGAGCTTTGTCTGTTGAGTTCGGCCCGGCCGGATTTATTGCATCCGGAGTGACGATCACCGTCACGTGCCGTGGGGCGCCTGCGTGATCCGTAGATCGATCTTGTTTGCCTTGCCTTGTCCTCCAGTATGTCGCGCGAGTCGGGCGCATTTTCCCGTGCCTTAGTATGCTTGACGCAACGTCGGGGCATGGCTTGAGCGGAGGGCCAAGAGGCCTCTCTGTCGCAGCCACGGGGTGGCCGGTCGGCCATGTCATGCGCTAGTGATGTAGGTGCTTCCTCCTCTAGTCGGGGTAGCAGCCTGCGCTTTGGGTAACTCTTGGAGGGGCGTTCGAGTTCATACTCTTCGGCCGCAAGGACTTCAGTCCATCTGTCAGCTAGCAAATCCTGATCAGCTCTAAGCTGTTGCTGCTTTTTCTTGAGGCTGCTTGCCGTGGCCATAAGCCTGCGTTTAAAACGCTCTTGTTCGGCGAGATCCTCTGGCACGACGAACTCGTCGTCGTCGAGGCTTGCCTCGTCTTCGGAGGGAGGCGTATAATTATCTTCCTCAACCTCTTGGTCCGCCGCCCTCTCGTGAGGGCTGGCTTCTCTGTCCTCCTGTGCTAAATCTTGCTGGAGGGGGTGTTCTTCGCCGCTATCCGGAGTAGTATTATCTCCCGTGCCGGAATCACCGTTTTTGCTTTGGCGGGATTTAGAGCGGCGCCGCTGACGCCGGCGCTTGGGCTGTTTCTTAGAGGTATCATCCCCCGTTGTTCCATCGCCATCTCCATCCTTTGGAGTGTCCACCATATATATGTCATATGACGAGGTGGCCTTCCAGCGCCGTACAGATGCTGGTTCTTGTTCGTCTCCTGCATCGTCGTCCATGCCGTCGATGTCTTCGGAGTCGAAGTCAAGCATGTCGGTTAAGTCGTCGACAGTGACTACCAAGTGGGTGGTGGGTGGGTTTTGAATTTCTTCATTGTCCGTATCCCAACCTTGCTGACCGTAGTCCGGCCAGGGCTCTCCTGATAAAGAGAGAGACTTTAGAGAATTCAGGATGTCACCGAAGGGCGAGTGCTAAAAGATGTCTGTGGCGGTGAACTCCATTATCGGCGCCCAATCGGATTCAATCGGCAGGGGCGCTGGGGGCTCGGAGTTCGGAGAGGAATCCGGCTCCTCGGAGTCACGGGCCATGCGGAGTGCGGGGCTGGAGTTCGGCTCGATTGCCTCTGAGATCGCAGCCCCTGAGGCAGCGTCCAATCGCTGATCCTCGATCGGCGTAGTAGGCTCCGAATCGATGGTCGGAACCGATGCGTGTGCGGCCTCCAAGGTGCTATCGGCGGCAGAGCTATATCATGCCCATCGAGACAGTGCAGCGCGCTTGGTTGTGGCTCGAATCCGTCAAAGATCAAGTCCCCGCGGATGTTGGCCATGTAGTTTAGGCTTCCAAACCTGACCTGATGGCCAAGGGCGTAGCTTTCGATCTGCTCAAGGTGGCCAAGCGAATTGGCTCGCAGTGCGAAGCCACCGAAGACGAAGATCTGTCCGGGGAGAAAAGTCTTACCCTGGACTGCATTGTTGTTGATGATCGAAGGAGCCATTGGGCCTAAAAGCGACGACACAGAGGAACTCTCAATGAAAGCACCAATGTCGGTGTCAAAACCGGCGGATCTCGGGTAGGGGGTCCCGAACTGTGCGTCTAGGCCGGATGGTAACAGGAGGCAAGGAACACGATGTTTTACCCAGGTTCGGGCCCTCTTGATGGAGGTAAAACCTTACGTCCTGCTTGATTAATATTGATGATATGGGTAGTACAAGAGTAGATCTACCACGAGATCAAGGAGGCTAAACCCTAGAAGCTAGCCTATGGTATGATTGTTGTATGATGAATTTGTCCTACGGACTAAAACCCTCCGGTTTATATAGACACCGGAGAGGGTTAGGGTTACACAAAGTCGGTTACAATGGTAGGAGATCTTGAATATCCGCATCGCCAAGCTTGCCTTCCACGCCAAGGAAAGTCCCATCCGGACACGGGACGAAGTCTTCAATCTTGTATCTTCATAGTCCTGGAGTCCGACTGAAGGTATAGTCCGGCTACCCGAACACCCCCTAATCCAGGACTCCCTCACCCACATCCAATTATATATATATATATATATATATATATATATATATATATCAGGATCTTTCCAACACACAGTGCTTGCCAAAGGATAAAGTGTAAAAAAGGAAAGGTGAAGACCACCATGACTTTTGTATAAGGTATAAGACAAAAATAAAAGATAGGCCCTTTTCAGAGAGAAGCAGAGGTTGTCATGTGCTTTTATGGTTGGATGCACAAAATCTTAATGCAAAAGAACATCAGTTTATATTGCCACTTGTGATAGGGACCTTTATTATGGAGTCCGTTGCTTTCATTTCTTCCATATCACAAGCTCGTATAAAGCATATTTTCTCCATACTAATAGATCATACATATTTAGAGAGCAATTTTTATTGCTTGCAACAATGACAACTTACTTGAATGATCTTACTCAATCCATAGGTAGATATGGTGGACTCTCGGCAAGAATGGGTTTAAGGATATTTGGAAGCACAAGTAGTATCTCTACTTGGTGCAAAGAATTTGGCTAGCATGAGGGGGAAAGGCAAGCTCAACATGTTGGATGATCCATGACAATATAATTTATTTCGGATATAAGAAAACATAACCCATTACGTTGTCTTCCTTGTCCAACATCAACTTTTTAGCATGTCATATTTTAATGAGTGCTCACAATCATAAAAGATGTCCAAGATAGTATATTTATATGTGAAAACCTCTCTTTCTTTATTACTTCCTATTAATTGCAATGATGACCAAAACTATGTTTTTCAACTCTCAACAACTTTTATCCATCATACTCTTTATATGTGAAGTCATTACTCTCCATAAGATCAATATGATCTCTTTATTACTTTTTTTATTTTTTTTCTTTTATTCCCTCAAGATCATATCAAGATAAGAAAGCCCTCGACTCAAGACTAATATTTATTATATATAGCTCACAAACTCGATTACATAGATAAGGATCAACACAAAAACTGAAAGCTAGATCATACTATACTTTATTCTACTAGATCAAGATATAACCAAAAGGATTGAACTAAGAAAAACGGTAAAGATAGAAGTGTGATGGTGATACGATACCGGGCACCTCCCCCAAGCTTGGCAGTCGCCAAGGGGAGTGCCCATACCCATGTATTTATGTCTCTTTCTTCGGAGGTGGTGATGATGGAGTTGTTGATGACGTAGGCTTCTTCCTTAATTTGTGCTTGAAGATGGAATTTTGCTCCCTTAGGTCATCGATCTCCTGCTTAAGGCTTAATATCTTTTTGCATAGTTCCTATTTTGTTCTCCTGCAAGAGGCGAAAAGGGATAAACTTGATCTTAGGTATCTTTGCTCTATCAGGGAGGCTTGACTTTTTGAACTCCACATGCATGTCCCCAGGTTGAGGTAATGGGACTTCATCTTCATCTGAGCTCGTCTCCTCCTTTCCCCTAGGATCATAGTCTTCTTCTTCCTCCGTGGTCCAACCACAATGCTCCAAGTCCCCGTAGACCTTAGGGTCTGCAAGGTAATCAGCCACATAGCTTTCTCCCTCCAAATCCTGGGATGACATATTGCTCTAATCTGTGGTAGAAATAACTCAAAACAAAAACATAGGATTGTGTCATGGCACGGTGGTCAAAACCTTTAGGAGATTATATAATGAATTTTTTCCGACCAAAAGAAGTATCATGCAAGAAAATGGAGTCCGGAGGGCACATGAGGTGCCCACGAGGCAGGGGGCGCGCCCTCCACCATCGTGGATGCCTCATGTCCCTTTCGGACTAATTCTTATTTTCCTATTTTCTTAAATATTCCAAAACGGAGAAAAAATGCTATTAGAACTATTTTGGAGTCGGTTTACTAACCGTACCACTTACCTATTCCTTTTCAGAGTCTGAAACATTCTGGAAAGTGTCCCTTATGTACTCCTCCGAGGTTACGGTATCAATAACATTGGTTTCAACATTTATGGGATTACCTGAGATATAATGTTTGATTCTTTGACCGTTCACCACCTTCGGATTTGTGCCTTCGAAGTTGTTGATTTTTATGGCACCGGAACGATAGACCTCCTCGATAACGTAAGGACCTTCCCATTTAGAGAGGAGTTTTCCTGAAAAAAATCTTAAACGAGAGTTGTATAACAAAAGATAATCACCTACATTAAACTCGCGCTTTTGTATCCTTTTGTCATGCCATTTTTAACTTTTTGTTTAAACAATTTGGCATTCTTATAGGCATGGGTTCTCCACTCATCAAGTGAGCTAATGTCAAATAGTCTCTTCTCACGGCAAGTTTGAAATCATAATTGTGCTCGTTAATGGCCCAATATGCCTTATGTTCTAGTTTGAGAGGTAAGTGACATGCTTTTCCATAATCATTTTATATGTAGACATACCCATAGGATTTTTATATGCAGTTCTCTAGGCCCATAATGCATCATCAAGTTTCTTGGACCAATTCTTTCTAGATCTATTAACAATCTTTTGCAAATTAATTTTATCTCTCTATTACTCAGTTCTACTTGACCACTAGACTGTGGGTGGTATGGAGATGCAATTCTATGATTAACATCATACTTAGCAAGCATTTTATGGAAAGCACCATGAATAAAATGTGAACCACCATCAGTCATTAAGTATCTAGGGACTCCAAACCTCGGAAAAATAACTTCTTTAAGCATCTTAATAGAGGTGTTATGATCAGCACTACTAGTTGGAATAGCTTCTACCCACTTAGTAACGTAATCAACAACAACTAAAATATATGTATACCCATTAGAGGAAGGAAACGGTCCCATATAATCAAAGCCCCAAACATCAAATGGTTCAACAACAAGTGAATAGTTCATAGGCATTTCTTGACGTCTACTAATATTACCAATTCTTTGGCATTCATCACAATACAAGACAAACTTACGGGCATCATTGAAAAGAGTAGGCCAATAAAAACCGGATTGCAATACCTTATGTGCAGTTCTATCTCCAGCGTGGTGTCCTCCACAAGCCTCAGAGTGACACTTGCGTACGATCTGTTCCTGTTCATGCTCAGGCACACAACGTCTAATAACACCACCTACAACTTTATAAAGGTGAGGGTCATCCCAGAAGTAATGTCTTAAATCATAGAAAACCTTTTTCTTTTGCTGGTATGTGAAACTAGGTGGTATAAATTTAGCGACAATGTAATTAGCATAATCAGCATACCATGGAGCAGTGCGAGAAGCATTTATGACAACTAATTGTTCATTAGGAAAGCTATCATCAATAGGTAGTGGGTCATCAAGAACATTCTCTAACCTAGATAAGTTGTCTGCAACGGGGTTCTCAGCTCCCTTTCAATCAATAATATGCCAATCAAATTCTTGTAGCAAGAGAACCCATCTAATAAGTCTGGGTTTAACATCTTTCTTTTCCATAATATATTTAATAGCAGAATGATCAGTGTGAACGATTACTTTAGAATCAACAATATAAGGTCTGAACTTATCACAAGCAAATACAACTGCTATAAATTCTTTTTCAGTAGTAACATAATTTCTCTGGGCACTATCTAGAGTTTTACTAGCATATTGGATAACATTTAATTTCTTATCAACTCTTTGTCCTAGAATAACACCTACAGCATAATCACTAGCATCACACATAATTTCAAAGGGTAAATTCCAATCAGGTGGCTGAACAATAGGTGCAGAAATCAAGGCTTTCTTAAGTATTTCAAATGCTTCTACACAATCATCATCAAAGACAAAAGGAACATCTTTTTGTAAGAGATTAGTCAGAGGCCTAGAATTTTTTGAGAAGTCTTTAATGAACCTCCTATAAAAATCGGCATGACCAAGGAAACTTCTTATACCTTTAATGTCCTTAGGACACGACATCTTTTCAATAGCATCAACTTTAGCTTTATCAACTTCAATACCTCTTTTAGAAATTTTAGGCCCCAGGACAATACCTTCATTAACCATAAAGTGGCACTTCTCCCAATTCAAGACAAGATTAGTTTCATCACATCTCTGCAAAACTTGATCAGGTTGCTTAAGAAATCATCAAAAGAAGTTCCATACACGGAGAAATCATCCATAAAAACCTCAGCAATCTTTTAACAAAAGTCAGAGAATATAGTAGTCATACATCTTCGAAAGATAGCAGGTGCATTGCATAAACCAAAAGGCATACATCTATAAGAAAAGGTACCGAAAGGGCAAGTAAAAGTGGTCTTTTACTGATCCTCTTTTGACACATGTATTTGAGAGAAACCAGAATAACCGTCTAGAAAGCAAAAATGTGTATGTTTGGATAATCTTTCTAGCATTTGATCAATAAAAGGTAAAGGGTAATGATCCTTTCTAGTAGCTTTATTTAATTTGCGGAAGTAAATTACCATTCTATAACATGTAACAATTCTTTGTGGGATCAATTCATCTTTATCATCAGGAACAATAGTAATACCTCCCTTCTTAGGGACACAATGGACAGGACTTACCCACTGACTATCAGCAGCAGGATAAATTACACCTGCCTCTAGAAGCTTTAGTATTTCATTTCTTACCACTTCTTTCATCTTAGGATTTAACCGTCGTTGGTGATCAACAACCGATTTAACGTCTTTCTCCAATCTTATTTTTTGCTGGCATAGAGTGGGACTAATGCCCTTAAGATCATCAAGAGTATATCCAATAGCAGCATGGTGCTTCTTCAGAGTTTTCAATAATTTCTCTTCTTCCTGCTCTGAAAGGTTAGCATTAATAATAATAGGATATATCTTCTTTTCATCAAGATAAGCATATTTAAGAGTATGAGGTAATGGTTTAAGCTCAAATACGGGATCACCCTTAGGTGGAGGAGGATCCCCTAGAATTTCAACAGGCAAGTTGTGTTTCAAAACAGGTCCCTGTTTAAATAATACTTCATCTATTTCCCTTCTTTTATTCATAAACATATCATTTTCATGGTCTAGCAAATATTGTTCTAAAGGATCATTAGGAGGCACGGTAATAGAAGCAAGACCAATAATTTCATCTTTACTAGGCAATTCTTTATCATGGGGTTGTCTACGAAATTTAGCAAAATTAAAATCATGAGACATATCCCCTAAACCAATAGTAACAATATCCTTTTCGCGGTCTATCTTAGCATTAACAGTATTCAAGAAGGGTCTACCAAATATAGTGGGACAAAAGTCATCTTGTGGGGAAGAAATAACAAGAAAATCGGTAGGATATTTAATTTTCCCACACGAGACTTCAACATCTCTAACAATCTCAACTGGTGAAATAGTATCTCTATTGGCAAGCTTAATATTAACATCAATATCTTCTATCTTAGCAGGTGCAATATCATGCATAATTTCTTTATATAAAGTATAAGGTATTGCACTGATACTAGCACACATATCACATAAGCCATGATAACAGTGATCTCCTATTTTAACAGAAACAACATGCATGCCAACAACATGTTTATGTTTATTTTTAGTATCGGGTCTAGCAATTCTAGCAACTTCATCACAGAAGTAAATAACATGCCCATCAATATTATCAACCAAGAGATCCTTAACCATAGCAATACTAGTTTCAACTTTAATTTGCTCAGAGGGTGTAGGTGTTCTAGCATTACTCTTATGAACAACAATTGAAGCTTTAGCATGATCCTTTATTCTAACAGGGAAAGGTGGTTTCTCAATATAAGCGGTAGGAACAATAGGATCAACATTATAAGTGATAGTCTTTTCTTCAACTTTAATAGGTTCAACTACTTTTACTTCAATGGGAGGATGATATTTAAACCACTTCTCCTTAGGGAGATCAACATGAGTAGCAAATGATTCGCAGAAAGAAGCTACTATCTCAGAGTCAAGTCCACATTTAGTGCTAAATTCACGAAAAGCATCGGTATCCATAAAAGATTTAACACAATCAAACTTAGGTGTTATACCTAACTCCTTACCTTCGTCGAGTTCCCAATCTTCAGAGTTGCGTTGAATTCTTTCCAATAAATCCCATCTAAATTCAGTAGTCTTCATCATAAAAGAACCAGTACAAGAAGTATCAAGCATGGAGCGATTATTGAGAGAAAGCCGAGCATAAAAAAATTGAATGGTAATTTCTCTTGAGAGCTCATATTGGGGCTTGAATATAACATTGACTTAAGCCTCCCCAAGCTTGAGCGATACTTTCTCCTTCGCGAGGCCAAACATTATATATATAATTACAATCACGATGAACCAGATGCATAGGATAAAACTTCTGATGAAATTCCAATTTCAGTCGGTTGTAGTTCCATGATCTAATGTCATCAGATAGCCTAAACCATGTCAATGCCTTTCCCTTCAAAGATAAAGGGAATACCTTTTTATTGATAACATCCTCAGGTATACATGCAAGCTTAAATAATCCACAAACTTCATCCACATAGATTAGGTGCATATCGGGATGTAATGTTCCATCTCCTGTAAAAGGGTTAGCTAGCAGTTTCTCTATCATACCCGAAGGAATTTCAAAGTAAACATTTTCAGTAGGCTCAGTAGGTTGAGGAGCAACTCTTTGCTCTACTGTTCGGGGTGAAGATACCCCGAACAAGCCCCTCAAAGGATTATTTTCCATAGTAACAAGTGACAGTAAGTTTCAGCACACTATATAAATTTTTCCTTACCAAATTCCACCTACCAGAGGTGCTTCACTCCCTGGCAACGACGCCAGAAAAGAGTCTTGATGACCCACAAGTATAGGGGATCTATCATAGTCCTTTCGATAAGTAAGAGTGTCAAACCCAATGAGGAGCAGAAGGAAATGACAAGCGGTTTTCAGTAAGGTATTCTCTGCAAGCACTGAAATTATGGTAACAGATAGTTTTATGATAAGGTAATTCGTAGCGGGTAACAAGTGACAAAAGTAAACAAGGTGCAGCAAGGTGGCCCAATCATTTTTGTAGCAAAGGACAAGCCTGGACAAACTCTTATATAAAGGAAAGCGCTCCCGAGGACACATGGGAATTATCGTCAAGCTAGTTTTCATCATGCTTATATGATTCATGTTCGTTACTTTCATAATTTGATATGTGGGTGGACCGGTGCTTGGGTACTGCCCTTCCTTGGACAAGCATCCCACTTATGATTAACCCCCCTCGCAAGCATCCGCAACTATGAAAGAAGAATTAAGGTAAACCTAACCATAGCATGAAACATATGGATCCAAATCAGCCCCTTATGAAGCAACGCATAAACTAGGGTTTAAGCTTCTGTCACTCTAGCAACCCATCATCTACTTATTACTTCCCAGTGCCTTCCCATAGGCCCAAACAATGGTGAAGTGTCATGCAGTCGTCGTTCACATAACACCACTACATGGACGGTACATGCACACAAAGAACAAATACTTGCAACCCGATGTAAAAGAGGGGTTGTCAATCCCTCCCGGGTAAAAAGATAGATAAAATTGTAGTATATTGGATAAATAGATCTTGCAGGAACGCGAGATAAAATAAATAACAAAAAATTGCAGCAAGTCTCCGCAGCCTTGGAAACATTTCCAACACATATCGTCATCTCACCTTTAGCTAGTCTCCGCAGCCTTTTATTTCGAGTTACTAACGCTTAGCAACCGAACCAGTATTTATTACCCTGGTGCTACTAGGAGTACTAGTAAAGTACACAATAATATGACGTATATCCAAAATACTTCTGTCGACCCTGCCACAGCCTTCTCATCTACCAAGTATCTAGGGTAGTTCTGCTTCAGTGACCGTTCCCCTCATTATAGAAGCACTTAGTCTCGGGTTGGGTTCAACCTTGGGTTTCTTCACTAGAGCAGCAACTGATTTGCCGTCTCATGAAGTATCCCTTCTTTCTCTTGCCCTTCTTGAAACTAGTGGTTTAACCATCAACAATTGATGCTCCTACTTGATTTCTACTTTCGCGGTGTCAAACATCGCGAGTTGCTCAAGGATCATCATGTCTATCCCTGATATGTTATAGTTCATCACGAAGCTCCAATAGCTTGGTGGCAGTGACTATGGAGAACCATCACTATCTCATCTGGAAGATTAACTCCCACTCGATTCAAGCGATTGCAGTACTCAGACAATCTGAGCACATGTTCAATGATTGAGTTTTTCTCCCTTAGTTTGTAGGCTTAAGAAACTTGTCAGAGGTCTCATACCTTTTGACGTGGGCACTAGTCTGAAATTCCAATTTCAGTCTTTGGAACATCTCATATGTTCTGCGACGTTTCAAAAACGTCTTTGGTGCCACAATTCTAAACCGTTAGTATTACATACTGAACTATCACGTAGTCATCAAAACGTGTATGTCAGATGTTTCCCAACATCTACAGACGATGCTCGAAGTTCAACACACTGAGCGGTGCATTAAGGACATAACCCTTCTGTGCAGCAATGAGGACAATCATCAGTTCACGGACCCAGTCCGCATGATTGCTACTGTCAACTCTCAACTAAATTTTCTCTAGGAACATATCTAAAACAGTAGAACCAAAGCGTGAGCTACGACATAATTTGCAAAGACCTTTTAACTATGTTCATGATAATTAAGTTCATCTAATCAAATTATTCAATGAACTCCCACTTAGATAGACATACCTCTAGTCATCTAAGTGATACATCATCCAAGTCAACTAGGCCGTGTCCGATCATCACGTGAGACGGACTAGTCATCATCGGTGAACATCTTTATGTTGATCGTATCCACTATACGACTCATGTTCGACCTTTCGGTCTTCCGTGTTCCGAGGCCATGTCTGTACATGCTAGGCTCGTCAAGTTAACCGAAGTGTATTGCGTGTGTAAATCTGGCTTACACCCGTTGTATGCGAACGTTAGAACCTATCACACCCGATCATCACGTGGTGCTTCGGAACAACGGACCTTAGCAACGGTGCACAGTTAGGGGGAACACTTTCTTGAAATTATTGCGAGGGATCATCTTATTTATGCTACCGTCGTTCTAAGCAAATAAGATGTAAACATGACAAACATCACATGCAAATCATAAAGTGACATGATATGGCCAATATCATCTTGCGCCTTTCATCTCCATCTTCGAGGCGCGGCATGAACACCATCATCACCGGCATGACACCATGATATCCATCATCGTGTCTTCATGAAGTTGCCTCGCCAACTATTACTTCTACTACTATGGCTAACGGTTAGCAATAAAGTAAAGTAATTACATGGCATTTTCATTGACACGCAGGTCATAAATAAATTAAGACAACTCCTATGGCTCCTGCCGGTTGTCATACTCATTGACATGCAAGTCGTGATTCCTATTAAAAGAACATGATCAATATCATACATCACATATATCATTCATCACATCCTTTTGGCCATATCATATCACATAGCATACCCTGCAAAAATAAGTTAGACGTCCTCTAATTGTTGTTGCAAGTTTTACGTGGCTGCTATGGGTATCTAGCAAGAACGTTTCTTACCTACGCAAAACCACAACGGTGATATGCCAATTGTTATTTACCCTTCATAAGGACCCTTTTCATCGAATCCGATCCGACTAAAGTGGGAGAGACAGACACCCGCCAGCCACCTTATGCATCAAGTGCATGTCAGTCGGTGGAACCTGTCTCACGTAAGTGTAAGTGTAAGGTCGGTCCGGGCCGCTTCATCCCACAATGCTGCCGAATCAAGATAAGACTAGTAACGACAAGCAAATTGAACAAATCATCGCCCAGAACTACTTTGTGTTCTACTCGTGCATAGAATCTACACATAGACCTAGCTCATGATGCCACTGTTGGGGATCGTAGCAGAAATTTAAAATTTTCTACGCATCACCAAGATCAATCTATGGAGTAATCTAGCAATGAGGGGAAGGGGAGTGCATCTACATACCCTTGTAGATCGCTAAGCGGAAGCGTTCAAGAGAACGGGGTTGATGGAGTCGTACTCATCGTGATCCAAATCACCGATGATCCTAGCGCCGAACGGACGGCACCTCCGCGTTCAACACACATACGGAGCGGATACGTCTCCTCCTTCTTGATCCAGAAAGGGGGGAGGAGAAGTTGATGGAGATCCAGCAGCACGACAGCGTGGTGGTGGAAGTAGCGGGATCCCGGCAGGGCTTCGCCAAGCGCAGGCGGGGAGGAAGAGGTGTCACGGGAGGGAGGGAGGCGCCGGGGCTTAGGGTGATGCTGCCCTCCCTCCCCTCCACTATATATAGGGGCCCTTGGGGGGCGCCGGCCCCTAGAGATCCCATCTAATTGGAGGGGCGGCGGCCTAGGGGGTGGCTTGGCCCCCAAGCCAGGTGGAGGCGCCCCCACCCCTTTAGGGTTTCCAACCCTAGGTGCAAGGGAGGCCCAAGGGGGCGCACCAGCCCACCAGGGGCTGGTTCCCACGTCACTTCAGCCCATGGGGCCCTCCGGGACAGGTGGCCCCACCCGGTGGACCCCCGGGACCCTTCCGGTGGTCCCGGTACAATACCGGTGACCCCGAAACTCTCCCGGTGGCCGAAACTGGACTTCCTATATATATATATATATCTTTACCTCCGGACCATTCCGGAACTCCTCGTGACGTCCGGGATCTCATCCGGGACTCCGAACAACTTTCAGTTAACCGCATACTAATATCTCTACAACTCTAGCGTCACCGAACCTTAAGAGTGTAGACCCTACGGGTTCGGGAGACACGTAGACATGACAGAGACAACTCTCCGGCCAATAACCAACAGCGGGATCCGGATACCCATGTTGGCTCCCACATGCTCCACGATGATCTCATCGGATGAACCATGATGTCGAGGATTCAATCAATCTCGTATACAATTCCCTTTGTCTACCGGTATAGTACTTGCCCGAGATTCGATCGTCGGTATCCCGATACCTTGTTCAATCTCATTACCAGCAAGTCTCTTTAATCGTTCCGTAACACATCATCCCGTGATCAACTCCTTGGTCACACTGTGCACATTATGATGATGTCCTACCGAGTGGGACCAGAGATACCTCTCCGTTTACACGGAGTGACGAATCCCAGTCTCGATTCGTGCCAACCCAACAGACACTTTCGGAGATACCCATAGTGCACCTTTATAGCCACCTAGTTACATTGTGACGTTTGGTACACCCAAAGCATTCATACGGTATCCGAGAGTTGCACAATCTCATGGTCTAAGGAAATGATACTTGACATTAGAAAAGCTTTAGCAGATGAACTATATGATCTTGTGCTAGGCTTAGGATTGGGTCTTGTCCGTCACATCATTCTCCTAATGATGTGATCCCGTTATCAATGACATCCAATGTCCATGGTCAGGAAACCGTAACCATCTATTGATCAATGAGCTAGTCAACTAGAGGCTTACTAGGGACATGTTGTGGTCTATGTATTCACACATGTATTATGGTTTCTGGTTAATACCATTATAGCATGAACAATAGACAATTATCATGAACAAGGAAATACAATAATAACCATTTTTATTATTGCCTTTAGGGCATATTTCCAACACTACTACTATTACTCCACACATCGACCGCTATCTAGCATGCATGTAGTGTATTAAGTCATGGAGAAACAGAGTAATGCAATAAGAACGATGACATGATGTAGACAAGATCTATTCATGTAGGAATAGACCCCATATTTTTATCCTTGATAGCAACGATACATACGTGTCATTTCCCCTTCTCTCACTGGGATTGAGCACCGTAAGATCGAACCCATCACAAAGCACCTCTTCCCATGGCAAGAAAAATCGATCTAGTCGGCCTAACTAAACCAAAGATTCGAAGAAGAAATACGAGGCTATAAGTAATCATGCATATAAGAGATCAAAAGACTCAAATAACTTTCATGGATAAAAACATAGATCTAGTCATAAACTCAAAGTTTATCGGATCCCAACAAACACATCGCAAAAAGAGTTACATCAAATAGATCTCTAAGAGACCATTGTATTGAGAATCAAAAGAGAGAGAGAGAGAGAGAGGAAGCCATCTAGCTACTAACTACGGACTCGTAGGTCTACAATGAACTACTCACGCGTCATCGGAGAGGCACCAATGAGGATGATGAACCCCTCGGTGATGGTGTCTAGACTGGATATGTGGTTTTTGGAACTTGCGGCGGCTGCAATTGTGTTTCGTTGACTCCCCTAGGGTTTTTGGAATATTGGAGAATTTATGGAGCAAAGAGGCGGTGCAGGAGGCCACCAAGGTGGGCACAACCCGCCAGGGCGCGCCCAGGTGGGTTGTGCCCCCCTCGGGACACCCCTCTGGTACTTCTTTGGCCCATCATGTGTCTTCTAGCCCCAAAAAATTCTCCAAAATGTTTCGTTGCGTTTTGACTCCGTTTTGTATTGATTTTCTGCGAAGTAAAAAAACAAGCAAAAAACAGCAACTGGCACTGGGCACTATGT
Organism: Triticum urartu; assembly: GCF_056163025.1. Taxonomy (NCBI): domain Eukaryota; kingdom Viridiplantae; phylum Streptophyta; class Magnoliopsida; order Poales; family Poaceae; genus Triticum; species Triticum urartu. Next base: position 171,843,712 of record NC_141874.1, on the reverse strand, counting down.
CAATAGGTTAGTCCCAAAACATGATATAAAGTTGCTATAAAATAATGATAAAACATCCAAGAATGATAATATAACAGCATGGAACAATCAAAAATTACAGATACATTGGATACGTATCATCATCCCCAAGCTTAACTCCTGCTCGTCCTCGAGTAGGTAAATGATAAAACGGAATTTTTGATGTGGAATGCTGCCTAACATGTTAATCACATATCCTTTTCTTTGTAGCATGGACATTTGGACTTTTATATGATTCAAAGCAATAGTTAAGTTTTGACATGAAGATTTCAATACTCAAGCATATCAACAAGCAACCATGTCTTTCAAAATATCAACACTAAAGCAAATTATCCCTCGCCCATTATGCTCAATCATTAATCCATTCATGAAACACACTCGCATATTAGCTACACCCAATGCTTAAGTACGATCATAGTGCCCCTTGTTGGGGAACGCGGTAATTTCAAAAAAGTTCCTATGCACACACAAGATCATGGTGATGCATAACAACGAGAGGGGAGAGTGTCGTCTACGTACCCTCATAGATCGTAAGCGGAAGCGTTATGATAACGCGGTTGATGTAGTCGTACGTCTTCACGATCGACCGATCCTAGTACCGAACGTACGGCACCTCCGCGATCTACACACATTCAGCACAGTGACGTCCCACGAACTCACGATCCAGTAGAGCTTCCTTGGATAGTTTCGTCAGCACGACGGCGTGATGACGGTGTTGATGAAGTTACCGACGCAGGGCTTCGCCTAAGCACCGCTACGATATGACCGAGGTGGATTATGGTGGAGGGGGCCACCGCACACGGCTAAAAGATCAATGATCAACTTGTGTGTCTATGGGGTGCCCCCCTCCTCCATATATAAAGAAGTGGAGGAGGGGAAGAGGCCGGCCCTCCTAGGCGCGCCCCAAGGGGAGTCCACCGGGAGTAGGACTCCAACCCTTCCAAGAGTAGGAGGAGAGAGGGAAGGAGGAGAGAGGGGGAGGAAATGGGGGCGTCGCCCCCCCTCCTTGTCCAATTCGGACTAGAGGGGAGGGGGCGCGCGGCCTGCCCTGGCCGCCCCTCCTCTTCTCCACTAAGGCCCAATAGGCCCATTACACTCCCCAGCGAATTCCCGTAACTCTTCGGTACTCCGATAAATACCCGAACCACTCAGAACCTTTCCGATGTCCGAATATAGCCTTCCAATATATAGAACTTTACATCTCGAACATTTCGAGACTCCTCGTCATGTCCCTGGTCTCATCCGGGACTCCGAACAACCTTCGGTACATCAGAACACATAAACTCGTAATACTGATCGTTACCGAACGTTAAGCGTGCGGACCCTACGGGTTCGAGAACTATGTAGACATGACCGAGACTCATCTACGGTCAATAACAAATAGAGAAACCTGGATGCTCATATTGGTTCCTACATATTCTACGAAAATCTTTATCGGTCAAACCGCATAACAACATACGTTGTTCCCTTTGTCATCGGTATGTTACTTGCCCGAGATTCGATCATCGGTATCTCAATACCTAGTTCAATCTCGTTACCGGCAAGTCTCTTTACTCGTTCCGTAATGCATCATCCCGCAACTAACTCATTAGTCACATTTCTTGCCAGGCTTATAGTGATATGCATTAACGATAGGGCCCAGAGATACGTCTCCGACAATCGGAGTGACAAATCCTAATCTCGATCTATCCAACTCAACAAGTACCATCGGAGACACCTGTAGAGCACCTTTATAATCACCCAGTTACGTTGTGACGTTTGGTAGCACACAAAGTGTTCCTCCGGTATTCAGGAGTTGCATAATCTCATAGTCTGAGGAACATGTATAAGTCATGAAGAAAGCAGTAGCAATAAACTAAATGATCATTGTGATAAGCTAACAGAATGGGTCAAGTCAAACACATCATTCTCTATTGATGTGATCCCGTTAATCAAATGACAAATCATGTCTATGGCTAGGAAACTTAACCATCTTTGATTCAACGAGCTAGTCAAGTAGAGGCATACTAGTGACACTCTGTTTGTCTATGTATTCACACATGTACTAGGTTTATGGTTAATACAATTCTAGCATGAATAATAAACATTTATCATCATACAAGGAAATAAATAATAACTTTATTATTGCCTCTAGGGCATATTTCCTTCAGTCTCCCACTTGCACTAGAGTCAATAATCTAGTTCACATCTTTATGTGATTAGTTCACATCTCCATGTGACTAATACCCAAAGGGTTTACTAGAGTCAATAATCTAGTTCACATCGCTATGTGATTAACACCCAAAGAGTGATCATGTTTTGCTTGTGAGAGAAGTTTAGTTTATGGGTCTGCAACATTCAGATCCGTATGTATTTCGCAAATTTCTATGTCTACAATGCTTTGCACGGAGCTACTCTAGCTAATTGCTCCCACTTTCAATATGTATCCAGATCGAGACTTAGAGTCATCTAGATCGATGTAAAAAGCTTGCATCGACGTAACTCTTTACGACGAACTCTTTTATCACCTCCATAACCGAGAAATATTTCCTTAGTCCTCTAAGGATAATTTTGACCGCTGCCCAGTGATCTACTCCTAGATCACTATTGCACTCCCTTGCCAGAATCATGCTAAGGTATACAATAGGACTGGTAAACAGCATAGCATACTTTATAGAACCTATGACTGAGGCATAGGGAATGACTTTTCCTTCTCTTTCTATTTTCTGTTGTGGTTGGGTTTTGAGTCTTTACGCAACTTCACACCTTGCAACATAGGCAAGAACTCCTTCTTTGACTGTTCCATTTTGAACTACTTCAAAATCTTGTCAAGGTATGTACTCATTGAAAAAACTTATCAAGCATCTTGATCTATCTCTATAGATCTTGATGCTTAATGTGTAAGCAGCTTCATCGAGGTCTTTCTTTGGAAAACTCTTTTCAAACACTCCTTTATGCTTTCCAGAAAATTCTACATTATTTCTGATCAACAATATGTCATTCACATATACTTATCAAAAATGTTGTAGTCCTCCCACTCACTTTCTTGTAAATACAGGCTTCACTGCAAGTCTGTATAAAACCATATGCTCTGATCACTTTATCAAAGCATATATTCCAACTCTGAGATGCTTGCACCAGTCCATAGATGGATCGCTGGAGCTTGCTCACTTTGTTAGCACCTTTAGTATCGACAAAACCTTCTGGTTGCATCATATACAACTTCTTCTTTAAGAAATCCATTAAGGAATGCAGTTTTGACATCCATTTGCCAGATTTCATAAAATGCGGCAACTGCTAACATGATTCGGACAGACTTTTAAGCATCGATACGAGTGAGGAAATCTCATCGTAGTCAACACCTTGATCTTGTCGAAAACATTTTGCGACAATTCAAGCTTTGTAGATAGTAACACTACTATCAGCGTCCGTCTTCCTCTTGAAGATCCATTTATTCTCAATGACTCATCAATCATCGAGCAAGTCAATCAAAGTCCATACTTTGTTCTCATACATGGATCCCATCTCAGATTTAATGGCCTCAAGCCATTTTTCGGAATGTGGGCTCATCATCGCTTCCTCATAGTTTGTAGGTTCGTCATGGTCTAGTAACATGACTTCCAGAAAGGATTACCGTACCACTCAGGTGCAGACCATACTCTAGTTGACCTATGAGGTTCGGTAGTAACTTGATCTGAAGTTTCATGATCATAATCATTAGCTTCCTCACTAATTGGCGTAGGAATCACTAGAACTGATTTCTATGATGAACTACTTTCCAATTCGGGAGAAGGTACAATTACCTCATCAAGTTCTATATTCCTCCCACTCACTTCTTTCGAGAGAAACTCCTTCTCTAGAAAGGATCCACTTTTAGCAACAAAGATCTTGCCTTTAGATCTGTGATAGAAGGTGTACCCAACAGTTTCCTTTGGGTATTCTATGAAGACACATTTCTCTGATTTGGGTTCGAGCTCATCGGGTTGAAACTTTTTCACATAAGCATCGCAGCCCCAAACTTTAAGAAATGACAGCTTTGGTTTCTTGCCAAAACATAGTTCATACGGTGTCATCTCAACGGATTTAGATGGTGCCCTATTTAACGTGAATGCAACTGTCTCTAATGCATAACCCCAAAACGATAGTGGTAAATCGGTAAGAGACATCATAGATCGCACCATATCCAATAAAGTACAATTACAACGTTCGGACACACCATTATGTTGTGGTGTTCCAGGTGGCATGAATTTGTGAAACTATTCCACATTGTTTTAGTTGAAGACCAAACTCGTAACTCAAATATTCGCCTCCGCGATCAGATCGTAGAAACTTTATTTTCTTGTTACGAAGATTTTCCACTTCACTCTGAAATTCTTTGAACTTTTCAAATGTTTCAGACTTATGTTTCATTAAGTAGATATACCCATATCTGCTCAAATCATCTATGAAGGTCAGAAAATAATGATACCCGCCGCGAGCCTCAACACTTATCGGATCGCATACATCAGTATGTATTATTTCTAATAAGTCAGTTGCTCACTCCATTGTTCTGGAGAACGGAGTCTTAGTCATCTTGCCCATGAGGCATGGTTCGCAAGCATCAAGTGATTCGAAAAGTCCATCAGCATGGAGTTTCTTCATGCGCTTTACACCAATATGACCTAAACGGCAGTGCCACAAATAAGTTGCACTATCATTATTAACTTTGCATCTTTTGGCTTGTCAGGACCCCGATTCCAAGTCACATCGATCTAGCTGGTAACACCTCATATCACTTTGCGGCCTCACGCACAGTACCCCACGAGTGTCGCCTTACCATGGCCCGGGACCGTTTGCGCCTTTTGGCTCACGTATATGATAGTGTCGCTAGCATCCATATGACAGAGAACCCGGGCCGACATGGCTAGTCGTGAACCCAAAGCGGCACAGACCTATGGAGACAGGCATACATGAATCACATCGAGCATGTCGGTCATCAGCGAGTGATTCCGGGTTGTAGCACTGGGCTAACAGGACTCCGGGGAACCCGGGCTGTAGCAGGCTAGGCAGGACTCCAGAAATCACCGCGTGACATTTCCCCGAAGGGACAGACATAGGAACGAAGTGAAACACATGCCGGCCAGTCAAGTGTCCTGAACAGTAGTGCTGGGCTAGCAGGACTCCGGTGAACCGGGCTGTAGCGGACTACTATGGCTCGAGGAACACTAGACTACATTTCCCCATAAGAAAGGCTGCCAAGGATAAACAACTAGATTGTCGGATCCCACTCATACCAAGCATTTCAATCATACACACAATATGCCCGATATGAGTACATACAACATGGCATCACAACAAAACTCTACAATTCAAGTACTTTATTTAAAGGCTCCAGGGAGCCATACATAGCATGTTCATACAGATAGGGGTCACATGACCCGACACTCAAGTCATACAAACACACAAGCACATGCGGAAGCAGCTAGTCTGAGTACAGACTCTAGAAAGAAAGAAGGCTTCTCGAAGCCTGTCTATCTACATAGGCCCCTCCATGGCCAGGATCACCACCTGGGTGGCTAGTCACTCGTCGACGTCAAGGTCTACATAAAACCCATCGGAGGGGGCGGTGTTGTCGTCTGAAAACAGTAATTAAGCAAACATGAGTACAAAGGTACTCAGCAAGTCTTACATCAGAACCTACTAAACATGCTTATTCTCAAGAAGGTGGTGGGGTTAATGCAGCAAGCCAGCTTTGACTCTTGGCTAAGCTATCCTATGGAACTTCACCAGTAAAATAGTTTTCGCACACGAGTCCACTACTCACCAACACAATACACCACCGTGGATCCTCCCTCGTCATCCTACGAGAGGGCCATCCTCGATACTCACCCTTATCTTGAGTCTTTTAGTAGTATCCATTAACTTGTCTATGAATTGTATAGGCAACCAAGTAGTCCTTTACCGCGGACGCGGCTATTCGAATAGTTTTATACCCTGCAGGGGTGTACTTCGTCATACACGCTTTCACCACTTACCGCCGTTTACACGACATGTACTCAGCAACCTTCAAGCGGAAGCCCAACGAGGGTGTCGGCCACGGCCTACCTAAACACTTAAGCCTCTAGTCCAGGTTTATCGCCTATCTAGGTTCCATCCGCAGGGAGTCCGGCCGAGGTTTCCACATACGGCCCCGAACGATGTGAACAGGGTTCCCGAGACACCAAACGGGTGACTCGGTACACCGTGCCACGGTGTATCTACCGTAGCATAGCCCACCCCGAGGTTCAGCGCTACGCATGGCCGCCAACACATAACCTACAAGCACCAGAAACTATTTGCAACTCCTGGACAAAGTACTAGGGTGGTTAAGAAGCCGAGAGGGTCAATTAAGGATCCCAATGCATGGTAGTAGCTGAATCTTAAATCAGACATACAGATATCAGTTCTTATGGACGGCCTCAATGAAACAACCCACCATGTACTCCTACATGGCCTCTCATCGATACCTTTACCAAAACATGTTCCACGCACCCCTCACATTACCGACATAAGCATTTCACTCTAGTCCATCACCCAGATGAACCAGACCTGACACAACTCTAAGCATAGTAGGCATAGCAAGGTAGGAATCACATACATGGCTCAATCAACTCCTACACATGCTAGTGGGTTTCATCTAGTTACTGTGGCAATGACAGGTCATGCAGAGGATAAGGGTTCAACTACCGTAGCACACAGCAGTTTGAATCGCGTTGTCTTAATGCAGTACACAAGAGCAGAAGCGAGAACATGGGTTTGTATCGGAATGATCAATGGTTGCTTGCCTGATGGAGTGGTAGCGGGATACTGCCCTTCAGTTGGATACTCGTGAATATCCTCGGAGGCAGAACCTACCACGAAGAACACATCGGAATACAATCAACACATGACGATATGCAACAATATGATGCATGCTATGACATGGCAATATGATTGTGTCTTGGCCTAATGCAAGTTATATTAGAAAGGAGTGAACTCATTTGAATCAAAGATTCAAATATTAGCTCATTAAACATGGCCTTAATAGTGCATTTCCTTATTCTGCTTAAACAGCAAGGTGAACTTGTTTTGTCATGCATGAAACCATTACAGATGGATAGATTGAATTTTTCTGATAATTTTTCATATATAAATTATTTCATTTGGAGTTACGGTTGAATTTCTATGATTTTTAGAAGTTTTAAACATTTTCTGGAATTTCCTGTATAAAAATAAATCCAGAAAATGCATTACTGCGTCAGCATTGCATCATGCTGACCTCAGCAGGTCAAAGGCGCCAGCCCAGGTCAAACCTGACTGGTGGGCCCCTGCTGTCAGCCTCTCAATGCACTAACTACGTTTAGTTAGTCTAATTACTGGGCAGGGCCCACTAGTCAGTGACTATACTAATTAAACTAACTAATTTTTAGTTAGAAACTAATCTGGATAATTAGCAGAGGGGGGGCCACTTGTCATTGACTCAGGGGAGTCAACTGGGCCCACCCAGTCCATGTCAGTGGTCAAATCCGCCGGTCAACAGGGCTAATCCCGCCGGCGTTGAGTCGCCGGCGGGGCCGAGACGGCGGAGGGCTTCGGAAAACGCCCTCAGGCAACCAAATCGACGGCGGAGACTATCTACGGATAGCTGGGAACGAGCCGCAGCGTTTGGTGGTGGTAGTTGGGCTCGGGGTGGCCGGAAACGTCGCCGGCGACGAGCTTGGCGGTCGCCGGAGTCGGGTGAGGACGGTTTTGAGGCTACGGTGCATGGGAGGAAGAACTGGTGGTGGCTACGGGTTCCTGGTGCTGCGCTGAGCACAGTGAGGCGCTCGGACGCGTGCTTGCACGGCCGTAGCCACGACGGCGACATGGCCGGTGGCGAGGAGCTCTCGGGTGCGGTGGAAACGGCGGCTACAGGGGCCAAAAGACCACGGGGGCTAGGGGGAAAGGAAGAGGAGCTCACAGCGGAGTCGGAGAGGGGGTCAGCGAGCTCGGGGAGGTCCTGGCGGCGGCGAATCGACCAGAGATGGCTCAGGTGCCCGAGGTTGAAGACAAGGGCGAAGGCGGCGAAGCAGGGCTTCCGGCGAAGCGTGGCTCGGTGGGGAGGACGAGGGAGTCGTGGCGGAGCTAATGGGCTCGTCGGAGGGGCGAGGGAGTGGCTGTAGTGGCAACTACGGCGATCGGCGGCGAGGGACGTGCTCGACCGTCACGGGGGGGAGTGAGAGAGACGAGAGGGAGAGTGCGAGAGGATGAGAGGGAGACGTGGGGGTCGCGTGGCGTCCTCTGGGCGTCTCCCGGCGTCGGCAGAAGCAGGAGGTGGCCGGCGCGTGGCCGGCGCGCGGCGAGCATGCGCCCCTGCCTCCTGGCGCGAGGTAGGGGGTGACTGGCCGAGCCAGTAGGCTGGGCCGAGCCAGGTAAGGCCCAGGTGGGCTTCTTTCTCCTTTTTTTGATTTAGTTTCTATTTTCTATTAAACTGCAACTGTTTAGCTTTATTTAAAATACTAAAACATTTCCAAAAATCCTGAAAATAAATGTGGCCTCTGTTTAGATTATTTCCAACAGGAAACATTTACTCCCTGAATTATTTGAGCAATTAAGTTATTTTATAGCATTTAAATGCCCAAATTAAATTACTTATGATTTAATTCAATGACCCTTTGTTGACCTGGAAAAATGTGCACCAATTTTGCCAGAGGTTCTAACCTAAGACAAAGAGAGTGAACATTTTAGAAGGGCATTTCAGGTTCATTGAAATTATTTTTAGTAAACCCTAGTTGATTTCAAAAGGGGTGCTGGGGGTTCTGCTTTCCCCATTTCAATTTTCTGATGAGAAGTAAACATGATGCACACTCTAATGCATGGACTAGCTAGGGTGTGACAGGCTTCAATATTATGAATATGTGTATCACTACGATTGAGATTCAATAAACCATTCACCTTGGGTGTATGACCACAGAAGGTTTTATTCATGTAAACAGAATAACAATTATTATTCGACTTAAATGAATAATCGTATTGCAATAAACATGATCCAATCATCTTATGCTCAACGCAAACACCAAATAACATTTATTTTAGGTTCAATACTAATCTCGAAGGTAAAGGGAGTGTGCGATGGTGATCTTATCAACCTTGGAATAATTTCCAACACACATCGTCACCTCGTCCTCAACTAGTCTTTGTTTATTTTGCAACTCCCGTTTCGAGTTACTACTCTTAGCAACTGAACTAGTATCAAATACCGAGGGGTTTGCTATAAACACTAGTAAAGTACACATCAATAATATGTATATCAAATATACCTTTGTTCACTTTGCCATCCTTCTTATCCACCAAGTATCTAGGGCAGTTCCACTTCCAATGACCATTTCCTTTGCAGTAAAAGCACTCAGTTTCAAGCTTGGGTCTAGCTTTGGGCTTCTTCGTGGGAGTGGCAACTTGCTTGCCATTCTTCCTGAAGTTCCCTTTCTTTCCCTTGCACTTTTACTTGAAACTAGTGGTCTTGTCAACCATCAACACTTGATGCTTTTTCTTGATTTCTACCTTCGCCGATTTCAGCATCGCGAAGAGCTTTGGGAATCGTTTCCATTATCCCTTGCATATTATAGTTCATCACGAAGTTCTAGTAACTAGGTGATAGTGACTAGAGAACTCTGTCAATCCATATCTTATCAGGAATATTAACTCCCACTTGATTCAACTGATTGTAGTACTCAGACGAGCACATGCTCACTCATTGAGCTATTCTCCTCCATCTTGTAGGCAAAGTACTGTCAGAGGTCTCATACCTCTCGACACGGGCATGCGTATGAAATACCAATTTCAACTCTTGGAACATCTCATATGCTCCATGTCGTTCAAAACATTTTTGAAGTCCCGGTTCTAAGCCGTAAAGCATGGTGCACTAAAATATCAAGTAGTCATCATACCGAGCTTTGCCAAACGTTCATAACGTCTGCATATGCTCTTGCAATAGGTCTGTCACCTAGCGGTGCATCAAGGACATAATTCTTCTAGGCAGCAATAAGGATAATCCTCAGATCACGGATCCAATCCGCATCATTGCTACTGACATCTTTCAATTTATTTTTCTCTAGGAACATATCAAAAATAAACGGGGAAGCTATACGCGAGCTATTGATCTATAACATAGATATGCAGATACTACCAGGACTAAGTTCATGATAAATTTAAGTTCAATTAATCATATTACTCAAGAACTCCCACTTAGATAGACATCCCTCGAGTCATCTAAATGATCACGTGATCCATATCAACTAAACCATGTTCGATCATCACGTGGGATGGAGTAGTTTTCAATGGTGAACATCACTATGTTGATCATATCTACTATATGATTCACGCTCGACCTTTCGGTCTCCAGTGTTCCGAGGCCATGTCTGCATATGCTAGGCTCGTCAAGTTTAACCCGAGTATTCCGCGTGTGCTAAACTAGCTTGCACCCATTGTATGTGAACGTAGAGCTTATCACACCCGGTCATCACGTGGTGTCTCGGCACGAAGAACTGTCGCAATGGTGCATACTCAGGGAGAACACTTATACCTTGAAATTTTAGTAAGGGATCATCTTATAAAGCTACCATCGAACTAAGCAAAATAAGATACATAAAGGATAAACATCACATGCAATATGTGACATGATATGGCCATCATCATCTTGTGCCTTTGATCTCCATCTCCAAAACACCGTCATGATCTCTATCGTCGCCGGCATGACACCATGATCTCCATCATCTTGATCTCTATCAACATGTCATCACATGGTCGTCTCGCCAACTATTGCTCTTGCAACTATTGCTATCGCATAGCGATAAAGTAAAGCAATTATATGGCGCTTGCATCTTATGCAATAAAGAGACAACCATAAGGCTTCTGCCAGTTGCCGATAACTGTGTTACAAAACATGATCATCTCATACAATAAAATTTAACATCATGTCTTGACCATATCACATCACAACATGCCCTGCAAAAACAAGTTATACGTCCTCTACTTTGTTGTTGCAAGTTTTACATGGCTGCTATGGGATGAGCAAGAACCGTTCTTACCTACGCATCAAAAACCACAACGCGGTATAGTGATTGCTTTTTGATCTTCAGAAAGAATCCTGTTCATTGAATCTGATTCAACTAAAGCTGGAGAAACAGACACCCACTGGCCACCTGTGTGCGAAACACGTCGGTAGAACCAGTCTCGCGTAAGCGTACACATAATGTCGGTCTGGGCCACTTCATCCAACAACACCACCGAATCAAGAATCAACTAGTGACGGCAAGCGATATTTATATACCCACGCCCACAACTCCTTTGTGTTCTACTCATGCATATAACATCTACGCATAAACCTGGCTCGGATGCCACCGTTGGGGAACGTGATAATTTCAAAAAAATTCCTACGCACATGCAAGATCATGGTGATGCATAGCAACGAGAGGGGAGAGTGTCGTCTACATACCCTCGTAGATCGTAAGCGGAAGTGAGGGAGTCCTGGATTAGGGGGTATCCGGACAGCCGGATTATATCCTTTGGCCGGACTGTTGGACTATGAAGATACAAGATTGAAGACTTTGTCCCGTGTCCGGATGGGACTCTCCTTGGCGTGGAAGGCAAGCTTGGAAATACGGATATGTAGATCTCCTTCCTTGTAACCGACTCTGTGTAACCCTAGCCCCCTCCGGTGTCTATATAAACCGGAGGGTTTTAGTCCGTAGGACAACATACAATCATACCATAGGCTAGCTTCTAGGGTTTAGCCTCTCTGATCTCGTGGTAGATCTACTCTTGTACTAATCATATTATCAAGAATAATCAAGCAGGACGTAGGGTTTTACCTCCATCAAGAGGGCCCGAACCTGGGTAAAACATCGTGTCCCCTGCCTCCTGTTACCATCCGCCCTAGATGTACAGTTCGGGACCCCCTACCCGAGATCCGCCGGTTTTGACACCGACATTGGTGCTTTCATTGAGAGTTCCTTTGTGTCGTCACCATTAGGCTTGATGACTCCTTCGATCATCGATAGCGATGTAGTCCAGGGTGAGACTTTTCTCCCCAGACAGATCTTTGTATTCGGCGACTTCGCACTGCGGGCCAACTCGCTTGGCCATCTGGAGCAGATCAAGAGTTACACCCCTGGCCACCAGGTCAGGTTTGCAAGCTTAAACTACACGTCCGACATCCGCGGAGACTTGATCTTCGACGGATTCGAGCCCCTGCCGAGTGCGCCGCACGGTCACGATGAGCATGATTTAGCTCTACCATCGGACAGTGTTTAGGAGACCGCACCGGCAACCGCTCCGGCCCTCAATTCGGAGCCAATTGCGCCATCCATGGACGGGTGGATAGACCCCGCCACGGAGGTCGTATTCTCAACGGCGATCAAGCCGGGTATCGACCTTACCCTTCACGGGAGCCATGACGCCGAACTACCGAATTCTTCCCCGGCCATGGACTCCGAACCGCCTGCGCCCGTGCCTATCGAATCCGACTGGGTGCCGATCATGGAGTTCACCTCCGCGGATATCTTTCAGCACTCGGCCTTTGGCGACATACTGAACTCATTAAGGTCTCTCTCCCTGTCAGGAGAGTCCTGGCCGAACTATGTTCGGCAGGATTGGGATACGGATGACGAAGAAATTCGCTGCCCACCCACCACCCACTTAGTATCCACTGTCGACAATTTGACCGACATGCTCGACTTCGACTCCGAAGACATCGACGGTATGGACGACGATGCGGGAGACGAAGAGGAACCACTGCCCATAGGGCACTGGACAGCCACCTCATCATATGATATATACATGGTAGACACACCCAAAGAAGGCAATGGCGATGGAACAACGGAGGATGACCCCTCCAAGAAGCAACCCAAGCGCCGACGTCAGTGGCGCCGCTCTAAGTCTCGCCAAAGAAAAAGCGGTGACACCGGCACAGGAGATAATAGCAATCCGGACAGTGCCGAAGACGACAACAATCCCCTCCAGCAAGATTTAGAGCAGGAGGATGGAGAAGCCAGCCCTCCCGAGAGAGCGGCAGATGGAGAGGTGGAGGATGATAATTAAATGCCTCCCTCCGAAGACGAGGCAAGCCTCAACGATGACGAATTTGTTGTGCCGGAGGATCCCGTCGAGCAAGAGCGCTTCCAGCGCCAGCTTATAGCCACGACAAATAGCCTTAAGAAAAAGCAGTAGCAGCTTCAAGCTGATCAAGATTTGCTAGCTGATAGATGGATTGAAGTCCTTGAGGCCGAGGAATATGAACTCGAACGCCCCTCCAAGAGTTACCCAAAGCGCAGCTTGCTACCCCGACTGGAGGAGGAAGCATTAAAACCTACATCTCCAGCATATGATGCGGCTGATCGGCCACCTCGTGGCCGCGACAGAGAGGCATTTCAGCCAAAAACTCAGCTCGCAACCCGATGCCACTCGAATAAAAATGACAAGGCACGGGGAAACATTCTGGACCTGCGAGACGTATTGGAGGACAAAGCAAAACACGCAAGATCGATCTACGGATCACGAGGGCGCGCCACTACGCGAGACGATAACCGTCATGCCGGATACAGTAAAAGTAAATCCGGACGGGCCGAACAGAGCTGACAAGACTCATTCGAGCTGCGTCGCGACATAGCCCACTACAGAGGCGCCGCACACCCCATATGCTTCACAGACGAAGTAATGGATCACCAAATCCCATAGGGTTTCAAACCTGTAAATATTGAATCATACGACGGCACAACAGATCCTGCGGTATGGATCGAGGACTTCCTCCTGCACATACACATGGCCCGCGGTGACGATTTACACGCCATCAAATACCTCCCACTCAAGCTCAAAGGACCAGCTCAACATTGGCTCAACAGCCTGCCAGCAGAATCCATCGGCTGTTGGGAAGATCTGGAAGCCGCATTCCTCGACAACTTCCAGGGCACTTATGTGCGACCACCAGATGCCGATGACTTGAGCCACATAATTTAGCAGCCAGAGGAATTGGCCAGGCAATTCTGGACACGGTTCTTGACAAAGAAAAATCAAATCATCGACTGTCCGGATGCAAAGGCCCTCGCAGCTTTTAAGCACAACATCCGCGATGAGTGGCTCGCCCGGCACCTTGGCCAGGAAAAGCCGAAATATATGGCAGCCCTCACGACACTCATGACCCGCTTTTGCGCGGGAGAAGACAGCTCTCTGGCTCGCAACAATAATATATCAAAGAACCATGGTACTTCTGATACCAAGGATGGCAATGGCAGGTCACGTCGCAACAAACACAAGTGCCGCATCAACAACGACTATACCGAGGATACGACAGTCAATGCCGGATTCAGAGGCTCTAAACCCGGTCAGCGGAAAAAGCCATTCAAAAGAAGCACTCCGGGCCCGTCCAGTTTGGATCGAATACTCAATCGCCCATGCCAAATACATGGCACCCCCAACAAGCCAGCTAACCATACCAACATGGAATGTTGGGTGTTCAAGCAGGCCGGCAAGTTAAATGCCGAAAACAAAGATAAGGGGTCACATAGCGATGACGAGGAGGAGCCCCAGCAGCCGAACACCGGAGGACAGAAGAGGTTCCCCCCACAAGTGCGGACGGTGAACATGATATACGCAACCCACATCCCCAAGAGGAAGCGGAAGCGTGCGTTAAGGGATGTATATGCATTGGAGCCAGTCGCCCCAAAGTTCAACCCATGGTCCTCCTGTCTGATCACCTTCGATCGCAGGGACCATCCCACTAGTATCCGTCATGGCGGATTCGCCGCACTGGTCCTAGACCCAATCATCGACAGATTTCACCTCACTCGAGTCCTTATGGACGGCGGCAACAGCCTGAACCTGCTTTATCAGGACACAGTGCGCAAAATGGGTATAGACCCTTCAAGGATCAAACCCACAAAAATGACCTTCAAAGGCGTCATACCAGGTGTAGAGGCCCATTGCACAGGCTCAGTCACACTGGAAGTGGTCTTCGGATCCCCGGATAACTTCCGGAGCGAGGAGTTAATCTTCAATATAGTCCCGTTCCGCAGTGGCTATCATGCACTGCTCGGGCAAACCGCATTTGTGAGATTCAACGCGATACCGCACTATGCATATCTCAAACTCAAGATGCCAGGACCTCGGGGGTCATCACAGTCAATGGAAACACAAAGCACTCTCTCCGCACGGAGGAGCACACTGCGGCCCTCGCAACAGAAGCGCAAAGCAGCCTCTTAAGGCAATCCACCAGTTCGGCGATTAAGGACCCGGACACCTTCAAGCGCGCCTGGAGTAATCGGCAACAAGACCGCCTGGCACGTTCCGAGCTCGCATAGCAATGCGGCCCCCACCCCAGTCCTAGCCAAACGGCGAAATCTGTGCCACGCGTACATAATTACGCATTGAAAATACCATGGGCACAGGTGGGGAGGGGGCACGACTATGGCACGCCCCAAGACGCGGCTCAACCGCACTAGGGGCTTCCCGCTTTGTTATTTTTCTTTCTTTCAGGACTTTAATCTTTGGAAGCCGCGTCCGACAGTACGATTGCCGGACACATGATACAACAACCAAGGAGGCAGAAAGCTACGTCGCATCAAGGAATTCCCAGGTGGTCTCTCATAACGAGTGAAATACCTACTTTAAATACCATTCCTCAGCTTGCCCTTGGAGGGGACATGTCAAATAGTCCTACTTTTTGCTTATCGCACTACTTGTATCATTCTACTTCGACGCACCTTTTTGAATAAACAATGCATAGCACTAGACTATTATCG
This sequence comes from Triticum urartu, assembly GCF_056163025.1. NCBI lineage: Eukaryota > Viridiplantae > Streptophyta > Magnoliopsida > Poales > Poaceae > Triticum > Triticum urartu. The sequence goes on along the minus strand of NC_141874.1, from coordinate 171,827,945 downwards.
CATTCTTCTTATATATATATATATATGTGTGTGTTCATTCATGACATTCAGCAACCGTACACTCTGGTACGGCCAATACGCCAGGGGCTTAAGCGTACCCCATAATACGGCGTGAGAAGTCTGAACACTTTCGACAGTGCGGCACCCCGAACTTATAGCATTATATGCATCAGCTCTGAATCATGTCTTGGGTCAATAGTTGGGTTTGCCCTGCTCCCATGTTTTGGTACCTTACGTTCCGCTATATCGGCTAAGGTAGCACTGGGAGAACTACTGCGATTGTGCCCCGGTTCATCTGGGCTAAGCACCTCAATAGAGAAATCTAAAACTGACTGTCATGATAAGGCGAGAGCTGGTCGCTGTTCGAGAGGTCTCGAGTCCCTAAAGACTTATGCCGCTTAGAGCGAGGAGTCGGCTTTGTCCGGCTTAAGGTGTGTATAGCGCCCCGAATTCGGCCTTCCGAATACTAGAGGCTTCGCCCAAATTTAAAATTGTAGACTTCTATGGCTAAGTGAGAGTGATAAAGCATTATAGTCCGATTGCCTTGTTCGTTGTGCTGAGCACCTCCCTCGAAGGACCCAACAATGGGAAAAAGAGTGCTCAGATTTATCCCGAACACCCCAGCACTCGTGGCATGGGGGCAGAAGCCGACGACTGGCCATCTCTCAGATTTAACAAACAGCCGCACAGAAGGTAATATTTTAAATTCAAACAAGCATTGCATAGCGCATATGAACAAGTTTTCAAAATACAGGATCACATGAGCAAGTTCATTCAAAAATTACATCCTTTGCACACTCGTCCGCCACAAGACGGGCACCCTTCAGGACACCCTCATAATACATCTTAGGGTGGTGATGCTCCTTGCCCTACGGCGGCCCCTCCTTCACCAGCTTCTCGGCGTCCATCTTGGCCCAGTGCACCTTCGCACGGGCAAAGGCCCGGCGTGCACCTTCAATGCAGACGGACCGCTTTATGACCTCCAGCCGGGGGCAGGCATCTACAAGCCGCCTCACCAGGCCGAAGTAGCTATTGGGGAGGGAGTCGCCAGGCCACATCCGGACTATAAGGCCCCTCATGGCCTGTTCGGCCGCCTTGTGCAGCTCGACCAGTTGCTTCAGCTGGTCGCTCATAGGCATCGGGTGTTCGGTCCCAGTATACTGAGACCAGAACAACTTCTCCGCCGAGCTTCCCTCCTCGGCCTGGTAATATTTCGTGGCATCCGACACGCTGCGGGGCAAATCTGTGAATGCTCCTGGAGAGCTCCGGACTCGGGTAAGTAACAAGTAATTTACTTTCACATGCTTGCTTTGCACATTGAATGCCTTACCCGTTGCTATCTTCCTTATCGCGTCAATTTCCTAGAGGGCCCTTTGGGCTTCGGCCTTGGCATGCTTTGTGCTCTCGAGGGCCGCGGCAAGCTCGTACTCTCGCGTCTCCGAATCAAGCTCCAAAGCCTCGTGCTTCTTCACGAGAGCCTGGAGCTCTTGCTGCACCTTGCCCACCCGTGCCTCTTGTTTTTCCCGCTCGATGCGCTCCTTGGCCGCTTTGTTTTCGGCCTCAGACAATCCTTGCTTCAGGGTCGCCACTTTAGTCGTGGCCCCTGGCACATCCATGATGATCCTGTCATTTCGCAACCTATATATATATATATATATATATATATATATATATATATACATAAACACTATTCTGATCACGGGATCAAAATAATATTCTGATCACAACATGAACTTTCCGAGTAACTCGCCTGACCTTCCCTGAGTACTAGGTTGAACTTCAGCTAAAAGGTGTCCAAATGGGGCTTGCGATATACCGTTGGATAGCTATGGACATCAGTATCATGACCCAAGTTAAATTTTTTGGCAAAATGTAAGCGGTTTAAGAGCAGTTTTGAAAACCGTTTTTTCTTCATATAAAAAACATGAATCGTATTTTAGATCGCATTTTTAAACCGTTTATCGGAATGAGGCAAATAATATGGCGTTCGAAAGCTGCTGCAAAACCGCTCCTTCCACATGTTGAAAGTTTTCTCTAATTCCCAACGGTTAAAGAGTAATTCGGAAAATCATAAAATTTTGCAAACCGAACACCCGAGTTCGTATTTTCGATGCCATTTCTAAACGGCTAATCCAATTGAGGCAAATAATATGGCGTTGGAAAGCTTATGAAAATGCGCTACTTTTTTATGTTAAAAGTGTTTTCTAATTTTGAATGGTTTAAAAGTAATTTAGAAAACGGTACAAGTTCCACCGAGTTTGTATTTTCAAGCTAATTTTTAACCGTACGTCCAAATGCAGCAAATGATATGGCGTTGGAATGCTTGAAGAAATGCGAAACTTTTTTGTATATATTGTTTCTCCTAATTCATTACGGTTTTATGTCAGTTTTGAAAATGGTTTAAAAAGTATTTTTGCCGTAATTTCTACAAACTTTATCGGAATGGGGCAAATAATATACCGCTGAAAAGCTATGAAAAATGCGAAACTTTTTCATGTTGATGGTTTTCTCTGAATCCTGACCGTTTTCAAGTAATTTCGAAAATGACAAGATCATTCGTTCTGCCTTTATCGCGAAACAGATTTTTCGAAAATGCACCGTGTGAAGAACCTGAACTTCTCGGCATGTCTACTTGAACTTCACTCTGTTTTTCACGTGTTTTTTTTGCTCGTAGCTCTCCATCCACTGCTCGTCGCTCTCCATCCACTCACCGGAATTGAGCAAGTGATATACCAGTGGAAAGCTGCTGTAAACACACAACTTTCCCGTGTTGATCATTTTTTCATACTCGCGACGATTTTAAAAGTTTTTCATCTGATATTCATTCAGTGTAGTAGGTGAACTTCCTGTTGTTTTTACGTTAAACTTCTGTGACATATTTTCATTGTAATTTTCTCATCCATTCGTCAAGTTTTACACAAATGGTATTTCTTTTGTATAAACCTCTCTCACAATATTTTTTAAAATTTCTCCGATGGAGGACTTGCACTTATATCAACAAATTTTTAGTCTTTGCTTTTTTATTCTTTTTAATACAAAATGCACACCGTGTAGTACGTGAAATTCTGGCATTTATCAATCTGATCTTCTCTCGGATACATGAAAATATATGAGTTTTTTTTATGAATTTTAATCTGATTTTCTTAATCCTTTTTTATGAAATTTTGAAGTGCTCTATTTTTAATAGTTGAACTTCTTGTTATTTATTTTTAAACTTCTTGTTTCCATTGTTTAATAACGAGCAAAATCTGAGTTTCCTATAATCATCGTACTTCTCCATCTTTTTAATATGGACTTCCTGATTTTATTTCTTAATCTTTTTATGAAATTTTGAAGCGCTCTATTTTTAAAAGTTGAACTTCTTGTTATTTTATTTTTGAACTTCTTGTTTCTATTATTTAATAACGAGGAAAATATGAGTTTTCTATAATCATCGAACTTCTCTATCATTTTAATATGGACTTCCTGGTTTTATTTCTTAATCTTTTTTATGAAATTTGAACTTCACGGATGATTCTTCAATACCATGGGATATTTGAGTATTTTAATAATGGTAAAATCTTAGTTTCTAATTAAACATCGAACCACTTTGTTATTTTTGTTTGAACTTCTAGTTTTTTTAGAAATGGAGAAAATCTATTTTAAAACTTTTTTTAGTTGGTCCTTTTTTTTAATTTGAACTTCTTCGTTTTATACTTTAGTAACGCGAAAATCTGAGTTTTTCATAATCTTTGGACTTCTCTTTTATTTTAATTTGAACTTCTTAGTCTTATTCTTAAAAAATATGTTTTTAAATAAGCATCAAACATTTTTTTAAATTATATTTCATACTTTTATTTTTCCAAGAAACGAAAAGAATTTGAGTTTTTCTATATCCATCGAACTTCTCCTTTTTTTAAATTTGAACTTCTTCATTTTATTTTTTAGTAACAAGGAAAATCTGAGTTTTTTCATAAATATGAAACTTCTCTATTTTTGTAATTTGTACTTCTTGATTTATTTATTTCAGTAAAGACAATATCATAGTTTTGTAATAAATATTGAATTGTCCATTATTTCAATTTCAACTTCCAGAGTTTTTTTAATTTTAGAAACAATGAAAGTCATTTTTTTATGATTTTTGAACTTCTCTATTTTTAAAATTTGAACTTCTTAGTTCTTTTAGAAAATGCGTAAACTGCATTCCCCCTTTCATTAATTTTTCATTTTGCAATCGATAACAAAGAGAACATTCTTTTGCGTTCTTTTTGAAGTGGTTTTTCTAGACTTAAATTTTGTTTTGTGCTCTTATCAAATTTGTTTGTCACTTGAAGTTCTAAAAAATCGCAACTCTCAGATGTTTTACCTTGCATGTTTAATTTTTATTTGAGCTTGCTGAGATAACACACTCGACCTTCTCGAACACAACATTTTGACCTTCGCAAAAACATAAATTAGAGCCAAAATTTTAACCTACAGAGCATGTACATTTTTCTACGCGTTTTCAAGAATAGCCAAAGCTACATCATCGGATCTGGATTTCAAGAGCTAATGCTTTCCAGAAAAGAAAAGAAAGAATACAAAATTACAAGCAAGATCTAGCTAAAGGAATCAGTGTTGAGGTGGAGCGATGGAACTAGATGCAACCAAGAAGCATTTGTATTATTTTGAACGGTGATGAAGACCATCTCAAGAAAAAATCAGTAGTGGAAGCAACAACCATTGAATAATCCATCAACTCCCCATAAAGTTGTTGTAGGTTCTGTACATGTATATATCTAATTTTCTTTACACGTGACCGTAGCATTGGGACTATCATACTTATAGGCCATATGGTTTTGAGACTAAGGTAGGCCATCTCAAGAATACACAGGATGTGAGATCACATACCCATGTTAATTTGCACCCCCAAAACAGCACAAAGATCACACACCCGTTCGTGCACTCTGACAATATTCATGCACCTTATGTGACCTTCTCCCTACCTCTATGGTGACCTTCTCATTGCTTCTATGGTGACCTTCTTCCTCCATCTGTTCACGATGGTAGCGACACCAGGCATGGTTCATCGTCCTTCCCGGTTTGCACGCATAGACCTGCCTCTGAGGTGAACTTTTTCATAGTAGTAGCTCAATCGAAGCAACTCATGATGACCTGAACTTTTGAAGAATACACAAAAAATGCAGAAGATTTAGTGGGGGCGAGGTGATGCACATAACACACTTGACCTTCTCGAACACAACATTTTTGCATGTTCAAATTATTTGAACTTGCTAAGATACTCGGTAGTATCTGATGAGCCCCGCCGTTGCGAGCAGGGAGACGGGGGCAGCGGCATGGAGATGTCGGGGAATGCGACGGCACCACAAAGCAACCATGGTCGTCGGACTTGTGAAGCTGGATCACTGCCTTTCAAACCAAATCTCACAGAGTCATTCTAGCACCTCGAGTCAACACCCTAAAGAAAAAAATGATATGGTATCATGCGTGTGCAGCAAACCAATCGAGAATTCAGAACAACAAAAGTAAAATTCATGTCGATCCATACCTCCATCTGGCACCCTAGATCCTGAGATGACCAGTACTGATCGCCGTTCATTTAACTGGTCATGTACCAAAAATGCCTGAAAGCAATTCCCATGAGTACAGGTTATAGAACTCGTATGCCTCCTCAAGCGAGTCAAATCGGGTAGATATGGTCGTCCAAAAAAATATGTATTTGTTGATCTGCCTGAACAATTCCTAAGGGCCAATTCTATAGCTCCAATCTCTTTTGACGGCCCAACACAAACATCAGATCCTTTCCTGCAGACAGCATGCATATAAATGGCAAACATGAAGGCCAGGAACTAGTAAGAATAAATTTCACACTTGATATATCACTGAGTTCAGAGAAATATACAGATTCAGTGGGAACACATGAATGGACAGAGCAAAAATTCAGAAAAACGCAACAATGAGAAGAATACAAACATCCAATATGCAAAACAAGACATGTCCAAGCCCAGTCCCACCAGCACCTGGCCTCAGTGGCCGAGCTTTACTAATCGGAAAAAGAATAATGCTGCTGCTCCTGCCTTGGCGGTCGATCAAGCGGCTTGACTGTTCCATCGAGTCTGAAGCTTCGGCGATCGAAGCAAAGGAGATCGATCGATCGCCCTCACGTACCCTACAGTTGTAGGTGGAAACAGAGACATGGCCAAGCATCAAGCCCCACCCACACCTGAAAATTGAAAAAGAAACAGAAATAGAGAGTCAGAGATGCACAAGCATGAGTAGAATTCAAACAAGGTGGATGCAATGGATAGATACAGCGCACACAACCAAGATCGATCAAGCAGACCGACCGGCGTCTAGCTTACCAGATTTCAGAAGAAAGTAAGAGCACTTCCTCCCATGATAGTGCGGGACTACAGCCTCCCCCTCTCCATTGCAGGTAGCAGCAACTTGGAGAAGACACAAGCATGAAGGTCGAGCTTTGGCCTCGGACAGGACGCTGCTTCGGCCTTGGCAGTTTGTTGATGGCGCGAGGTGAGTGGCCATGGCGGTGGGATCCAGCAATTGCAACCCGAGCTTTCTTCGGCGACCTGCTGTTGCATGAGTTGTTCTCCGACGGTGGCGTCGCGCGGGGACGCGGGCCTTCCAGCGACACACAGGAAGAAGCAGGGGAAGCCGCCGTCGAGCTTTCTTTTAGGGGTTGCAACGGCTTAGCCGATCCGGTGGCTGCCTATGTCACGGGAACCGACGATGAGGCAGGATCCGGCGAGCGCTCCGGTGGATCTCGGCGGGGTATGTGGTTCCCAGCGCAGCGGGGTGGGTGAACAGGCGGCGGCTGGAGGTCACGCAACCCCTGCGCCTGACCGGGAGCATTCCTGGTCGCCGGATGTGGTAGGAGGCAGCGGGGCCAGGGGAGGTCTAGGAACATCGGGGACGGGGGCTTCGGCGGTTGGTGGTCGTGGGCCCGGCGGTGGCGCATTGGGTGGCCGGGGCTCGGCGGCGGCGTGTGCCAGGGTGGGAGGCGGCGCTGGCAGCGTGATGCAGTTCAGGGGATCGAGGGAGGTGAGGTGAGGTGAGGGGGTCGTGGGAGGGGTTGGATGGTTTTTTTTCTCTCGTACCGGTTCGGGAGTTCGGGAGGTCCTGCCTGCGCCCTTATAGGGCAATCGTGATCCAAATAACTATTCTAATCCTGGGATTAGAGTAGTGTTGTCCTATATATATATATGTGTGTGTGTGTGTGTGGACAAGGCATTACTTACCTTTGTTCTCCTCGAGCTGCCTCTTGGCAAGGCCGAGCTCTTTCTCGGACCGCTCGAGGTTATGCTTCAGTGCGGCGACCTCTGCAGTCAATGTGGCAGAGGTCAGCAGCGAAGCCTGCATACGCATATAGACATACTTATATTAGACTCCTGCAGATATTATTTGATCCTCTATTCGACTTTTCTTTGTGAACACCAAACAGAGCATCAAGGGCTACTATCTATGCGGTAATATTTTTCCTATATTTTAAATACTTACCTCAAAGCCTGTTAGAAGGCTGGCACGAGCTTCAATCAGTCCGCTCTTGTCGGACTGAACCTTCTTGATCACCGCACTCATAATAGTACGGTGCTCTTCGTCGATGGAAGCGCCGCAAAGCGCTCCCAGCAGTTCGTCCGGTGCCTCTGGATGGACAGAGGTCACCGGCACGGACGGATTGCCCCTCTTGGAAGAGGGCCGCCTGCCCGAGTCCGGAACCACTGGAGGTTCCGGCGCGGTGTCCGGCTAAGGGCCGAACTTGGAGCCCCTGGGAGCCTTGCTCCCTCCGCTCCTGGAGTCCAGAAGGTCACCTTGAGGCGCCTCCGGGACTGTCTCCCCCCGGCTCGGTGCCCCTTGAGACAATACCTCGGCATTGTCCATAGGACAAGGAGAGGAGGCAGTTGGAAGTGTGTCACTATTCATGTCCGACGAGTCCAAGGAACCGTCCGACAATGATACGTCGATACGGGCTTGGGGCGGACTGCATAATCATATTCGACGTTAGGAGAAGCAGTGCAACAAAAGTATGCTATGAGTTACTCTGGTATCCGAATACTTACGACTTCGCCAGGGGCTTGGCCCTGAGCAACCACTCGTCTTCGCCATCAGCGGCGGTGGTGAAACAGTCCGGAAGGAGAGTCCTTCCCTTCTTGGACCCTTCGGCCTCCCTGGTTGGGGCGGCCTTCCTTTTCTTGTCTCCCCCGGCTGGAGGGGGAGAGTCTTCATCTTCCTCCTCCTCGTTTTCACGGGAGGAGTGCGTCTCGGAGTTATCGGACGATGAGTCCGATACCACCTGGCGCCAGGAACTCTTTCGGGTTCCCTTGGCCTTCTTCTTGGTCTTCTCTGGACCTCATAAGGAGCCGGAGTCCGCATCTCCGTCAGGAGAGCGTCCACAGGGTCTTCGGGCAGAAGGGCCAGACAGTTAATCTGCTCCGATGTCTCCACCCAGTCCTGTCAAAGGCATGGGAGCTCGGACCCCGCACATGGTTAAGCTATGGGAAATAAATACCCTACCAGATGTACAGAACTTACCGGATTCGCAGGGCGCTTCGCGCTTAGCCCGCGGTCCTCGGTAAGAGAAGGAGGGACCTCGGCGCCCTTGAACAGCACCTTCCAGATGTCCTTATGTGTCGTGTCGAAGAGCTCACGTAGAGTCTGGTGCTGGGCCGGGTCGAACTCCCATAAGTTGAAATCCCGTTGTTGACACGGGAGGATCTGGCGGAAGAGCATGACCTGGACTATGTTGACAAGCTTAAGTTTCTTGCTTATCATGTTCTGGATACACTTCTGGAGTCCATCCAGCTCCACCGATGAACCCCAGGACAGGCCCTTCTCCTTCCAGGAAGTGAGCCGCGTGGGGATTCCGGATCGAAACTCGGGGGCCGCCACCCAGTTGGTGTCGCGCGGCTCCGTGATATAGAACCACCCCGACTGCCACCCCTTTATGGTCTCCACGAAGGAGCCCTCGAGCCACGTAACGTTGGGCATTTTGCCCACCATGGCTCCGTCGCATTCCGCTTGTTGGCCGCCCACTACCTTCGGCTTGATATTGAAGGTCTTCAGCCACAGGCCGAAGTGGGGTCGGATGTGGAGGAAAGCCTCGCACACGATGATGAATGCCGAGATGTTGAGGATGAAATTCGGGGCCAGATCATGAAAGTCCAGCCCATAATAGAACATAAGGCCGCGGACGAATGGATGGAGGGGAAACCCCAGTCCGTGGACGAAGTGGGGGAGGAAAACCACCCTTTCGTGAGGTTCCGGGGTAGGGACAATCTGCCCCACGGCTGGCAGCCGGTGCGCGATATCCGCGGCTAAGTATCCGGCCCCACGTAGTTTTTTGATGTGTCCCTCCGTGACGGAGGAGACCATCCACTTGCCTCCCGCTCCGGACATGTTTGGAGAGAGTTGAGGAGAAGGATGTGGACTTGGGCGCTGGAGCTCGAGTGCGCGAGAATGGATGAGCAAGGAGGAAGAAGGCGTGGGTAGAAAAAGGTGAAACCTTATCCCTTTATAAGGGCGGACGAAACTATGCGCCCCCACCAGCCTGGTAAAACTCGCTTATCCCCCAAGCACCGTAATTGATGGCGCGGTTGGGCTACCCACGTCCGTATTTATGGGAATCCCGTAATAAGGGGACACGATCTCTGCTTCGACAAGACGTGCCAAGGAAACCGCCTCGCAAAACACGCTGAGATAGGTTATGAAAAACGATTCGAATAAAGACCTGGCTGTGGTGTGATGTCACACTACGGGGTATGTCAGCAGATTATATTTGTGTAAATATTATTCCCTATACAGTGGTATGTGGAACTTATTTTGCAGAGCCAGACACGATCCTCGTGTTCAAGATCTTCTATGAAGTATTCAGAGGAGGAACCCGCCTTGCAATGTCGAAGACAATCTGCGTGCCGGACTCATCGTCATTGAAGCCTGGTTCAGGGGCTACTGAGGGAGTCCTAGATTAGGGGGTATCCGGACAGCCGGATTATATCCTTTGGCCGGACTGTTGGACTATGAAGATACAAGATTCAAGACTTCGTCCCGTGTCCGGATGGGACTCTCCTTGGCGTGGAAGGCAAGCTTGGCAATACGGATATGTAGATCTCCTTCCTTGTAACCGACTCTGTGTAACCCTAGCCCCCTCTGGTGTCTATATAAACCGGAGGGTTTTAGTCCGTAGGACAACATACAATCATACCATAGGCTAGCTTCTAGGGTTTAGCCTCTCTGATCTCGTGGTAGATCTACTCTTGTACTACCCATATTATCAAGAATAATCAAGCAGGACGTAGGGTTTTACCTCCATCAAGAGGGCCCGAACCTGGGTAAAACATCATGTCCCCTGCCTCCTGTTACCATCCGTCCTAGACGCATAGTTCGGGACCCCCTACCCGAGATCCGCCGGTTTGACACCGACAGGAAGCGTTATGACAACGCGGTTGATGTAGTCGTACGTCTTCACGATCGACCGATCCTAGTACCGAATGTACGGCACCTCCATGATCTGCACACGTTCAGCTCGGTGACGTCCCCACGAACTCACAATGTAGTAGAGCTTCGGGGGAGAGTTCCGCCAGCATGACGGCATGATGACGGTGTTGATGAAGTTACCGAAGTAGGGCTTCGCCTAAGCACCGCTACGATATGACCGAGGTGGATTATGGTGGAGGGGGGCACCGCACACGGCTAAAAGATCAATGATCAACTTGTGTGTCTATGGGGTGCCCCCCTCCTCCGTATATAAAGGAGTGGAGGAGGGGAAGAGGCTGGCCCTCCTAGGCGCGCCCCAAGGGGAGAGGGGGAAGGAAAGGGGGGTGCCCCCCTCCTTGTCCAATTCGGACTAGAGGGAGAGGGGGCGCGCGGCCTGCCCTGGCCGCCCCTCCTCTTCTCCACTAAGGCCCAATAGGCCCATTACACTGCCCGGCGAATTCCCGTAACTCTCCGGTACTCCGATAAATACCCGAACCACTCAGAACCTTTCCGATGTCCGAATATAGCCTTCCAATATATCGATCTTTACATCTCAAGCATTTTGAGACTCCTCGTCATGTCCCTAATCTCATTCGGGACTCCGAACAACCTTCGGTACATCAAAACACATAAACTCATAATATTGATCGTTACCGAACGTTAAGCGTGCGGACCCTACGGGTTCGAGAACTATGTAGACATGACCGAGACTCATCTCCGGTCAATAACCAATAGCGGAACCTGGATGCTCATGTTGGTTCCTACATATTCTACGAAGATCTTTATCGGTCAAACCACATAACAACATACGTTGTTCCCTTTGTCATCGGTATGTTACTTGCCCGAGATTCGATCGTCGGTATCTCAATACCTAGTTCAATCTCATTACCGGCAAGTCTCTTTACTCGTTCTGTAATGCATCATCCCGCTACTAACTCATTAGTCACATTGCTTGCAAGGCTTATAGTGATGTGCATTACCAAGAGGGCCCAGAGATACCTCTCCGACATTCAGAGTGACATATCCTAATCTCGATCTATGCCAACTCAACAAGTACCATCGAAGACACCTGTAGAGCACCTTTATAATCACCTAGTTACGTTGTGACGTTTGGTAGCACACAAAGTGTTCCTCCGGTATTCGGGAGTTGCATAATCTCATAGTCTGAGCAACATGTATAAGTCATGAAGAAAGCAGTAGCAACAAACTAAACGATCATTGTGCTAAGCTAACGGAATGGGTCAAGTCAATCACATCATTCTCTAATGATGTGATCCCGTTAATCAAATGACAACTCATGTCTATGGCTAGGAAACTTAACCATCTTTGATTCAACGAGTTAGTCAAGTAGAGGCATACTAGTGACACTCTGTTTGTCTATGTATTCACACATGTACTAAGTTTCCGGTTAATACAATTCTAGCATGAATAATAAACATTTACCATGATATAAGGAAATAAATAATAACTTTATTATTGCCTCTAGTGCATATTTCCTTCACCCCTTAGTTGGTGCTTTATAAGAGAAGATGGAGACTCAAATAAAAATTAAAATTGCATAAAGTAAAAGAAAGGTCCTTCGTAGAGGGAAGTAGGGATTTGTAGAGGTGCCAGAGCTCAAAGCAAAAAAGATAGAGATAAAAACATTTTGGGTGACATGCTTTTTCTGTCAATGAAAACGATCGAGTAGTTCCCAATACTTTCCATGCTAGATATATCATAGGCGGTTCCCAAATAGAAAATAAAGTTTATTCCTTTTTCCACCATACTTTCACATCCCACGGCTAACTGAATCCAAGGGTGCCATCCATACCAACACTTTCCAAGGAATTTATTATTTGACAACATAAAGTAAATTCTTTTTCCATTTCAGGACTGGGCATCCCTAATACATTTGTCGTACTCTCGTGCAATGACAAGTGAATAAACACTCATCTTGAGAATAACACATCTAGCATGGAAAAATATCGGCCACCCCCTACCGTTTCATGAGCGGTACGAGCACACAAAAAGGAAATTTATTTTGAAAATTAGAGATGGCACATACAAATTTGCTTAGAACGACACGAAAATACCGCATATAGGTAGGTATAGTGGACTCATATGGCAAAACTGGTTTAAGGATTTTGGGTGCACAAGTAGTAATCATACTTAGGGCAAAAATGAAGGCTAGCAAAAGATTGAGAAGCATCCAACCAAGAAACAAAAAATCACATAAGTGAGTATTAAGCATAACTAACATCGAATAATGCACCACAAGTAGGATGTAATTTCATTGCATAACTATTGACTTTCGTGCTTGCATAGGGAATCACAAACCTTGACATCAATATTCTTACTAAAGCATAATTACTCATAAACATGACTCACATATTATATCATCATATCACAAAACTATTACAAGGAATCAAGTTTACTTTTTCCAATGATCTTCATGAAAGTTTTTATTATATCCCTCTTGAATATCTATCACTTTGGGACTAATTTCACATGTTGCTTTTGATAGCTTAAACAAATCTAAGTGAAGAACATGAGCATACATTTTTTTTATTATCTCAAAATAATTTAAGTGAAGCATGAGAGAATTTCTTTAAAAAATTACTAACTCTAAAATAAATCTAAGTGAAGCATGAGAGCATTTCTTCAAAAATAATAAAGTACACCGTGCTAAAAAAGATATAAGTGAAGAACTAGAGCAATTCCATAGCTCAAAAGATTTAAGTGAAGCATAGAGAGCAATTCTAACAAATCATAGCATAAGTTCGGCTCTCTCAAATAGGTGTGTCCAACAAGGATACTCGACTTAAAATAAAAAGCAAAACAAGCAAAGACTCATATAATACAAGACGCTCCAAGCAAAACTCATGATATGTATCACCTTTGCAATTGTTTGGCTCACTTTCATATTCTGCATTATTGCCTAAAATTGCCAAGTAAGAATTAAAATTTGTAATTGGACCTATTCACCCCCCCTCTAGGTCCATCTTGATCCTTTCAGTAACACCCTTGTTAATATTCAAGTTCTTACTAGCGTTGGAATGGTAGTAGGTCATCATGGTCGTCATGGCATTAGAATTCCTGGAGTGGCACACTTGTTGACTACTCCTATTCCTAACCGTTTCTCCATTGAGCATGGACAATTGCATTATGTTGCACAGGAAGGAGATGCAACTTTTGACCAAGAAGGCCCGGAACCAGAACAAGTAGATGAAGAAGAACTCGCCACTAACGAAGAAGAGGAGCAACCCCAGGAGCAGCCACAACAAGGAGACTACACCACCTACGTGGACCTTAGTAGCCTCCAGGGCTCTATTGATGATATGAGCAACCTCGCCGCATCCCTTCAAGACATGTTCGCCTACATGAACATGAACTTCTCCAACTGGAGCCAAGAGTGGGCTCCTGACCAACCGTCGCAATGATCTCGCCGGTTTGGGCTTGCAAAAGCCTAATCTTGGGGGAGGTTATCAGCACTTCTACATCAAGATGTGGCGGTATTTGAATAATTTGTATTGTGGTTGTACTTAAGCTCGTAGAGCTTCAAAAGACTCATGTTGGTTTGTTCCAACACTTTGCTTTTATTTGCTTCTGCCTTTTATTTTTCATTTTCCTTTGCGATTTTTCGGTTGCAAGTTAGTTTTCAAAAACCAAAAAACCATAGAATAAGCTCTGCTTTGTTGTTGTTCTTTATCTAGCCCTTTGGAGTTTGTTTGCATTTTGTTTTTAGAGGAGTCGATCTACACCAAACAACAAGGAATGCAAGAGTACGAAAGAAAATTGCGTAAGTTTGAAACCGTGAAGGTATGACCTACGACCCCCGTCTTTTGCACTTAAAATACTTAGAGTAGATGTAGCAGTAGTATGTGTGATATGTGCAGATGGGAGTAAGTCTTGATAATTAAGACAAAGGTTTTGTTCTAGTAGCTGAAATAATTATAGCCTTTGTTTTGTTTAGTTTGGACAACCAAGACTTGTTGCCGTGGGACTGTTTTTAAATGAAATGATATTAACCAATAATAACTTTGCACAAGAGAAAGTCTTTTCACTTGGGAGTTGAGAAAATTGTAGTGGAAGTGATGTTTGAATTTCTCAACCCCATGTTGTTAATTTTAATAAACTTAATAGAGCTTGTGGATTAAATTGTCTAGAGGGGCTTGGTTGAAGGGTGAACGAGATTATGCCAAAAATATGTGTTGTATCTCTTACATGGTGCTTCAGCTCCTTGCTGGTGCCATGTCCCTGCTACTATATGCACGTGTACATGTGTAAATGTGGCTTCGTCACCTTTCTTGATGTTATGTCGAGGACTCCACTGTCCAATGAACGACCCACCACAAGTGATAGCTCGGATTTCGGCTATGAGCGAGTTTGTTACCGTACGTAGTGGCAACACTACAAACGCATATTATTCGGCTTTCTCTTGAAATGGTGTGTATGTGGTAAATAAAGGGGACTAATAAAAAAGAGCTCGAAAGAGACATATATCAGAGGTCCATAGTTCCCAAACATTAAGCCACATCGAAAACCTATGCATGATCATTTAGTTGGCATAATCCCTTCACGTGAAAATCAAAGTTCTAGCAAACAATGGTTGAAATAAAGTGCTTGAGAGCCTTGAGGAGAAAATGATTGTGGGTGTGCTTATGAGCATTAGAGAATCATGTTTTACTGCTTTTCACTCCCTAATATATGTTTTTATGGCTCTATCAAAGAAAACTCTTACGTGCATTTTCAGCAAGCAACTGTTGTCTAGAATAAATAGAATTGTAAAGTTGTTTTATCTAGTAGATAAAGAACTTTGTGTTGATTATCTTCGCTTCACTAACACTTGCACTATAACCATGCCACCGCTACAGCTGTGAGTTTTCAGGTCAAGAAGCGGAGGGCTATCTAGGTGTACCGATCGTAAGTGAACCAAAACCTTTATTTCGGTTCAAACAACTGAGTTTCTTATGATTCAGATTTCTCTTTATGTTGCTCGAGGATGGTCAAGTTTAAGCTTGGGGGAGTTGACGAGTGATATTTGTACACTCATTCCACCTATGTTTAAACCGAGATATTTCATTTAAAAAGAGACATTCGCTCCAATATTGCCATGAATGACTAATGAATGCAAATGATTTCACAAATCCTCTCTTTGATGTGTTTCCACAAGAAATGGGCTAAAAGGGAAGAAATCATGTGTGGAAACGGAATGGAGGAAGAAGAAATCAACAGGAGACGTTTCCGCGAAAACAAAACAAAAGATGGCGTTCCATACAGGTGAGAGCACCCGTATGAGCGCCCGTTTGGCGTGGATTTCGAGGCAGATCGTCAACCCAAACAACTTTTTATTAAAGGGACCTCATTGAAATGTCAACAGGGCGACGTGCACAGAAGCCAGAACCTCTTCATCATCATCTTCATGCACAAACCCTAGCCACCACCATCGTTATCTCCGTAGCCATCTCCACCACCACCATAGTGCTCTCCCATCTAGTTCATACTTGTAAACGCGCATCGCACAAGGCATCCATTGTAAGACATATTGCAATCAATCAATCTCAATATGTGTTCTTCAATGTTTTCTTGCCGCGATCTGATCTCCATGTGTGAGTAGTTTGGTAAAGTATGGGTTGCGGCATGACCTTGCAACCCAAGGTATTTGTTGAAGGGATCAATGGAAGACTTTGACATAATGTCCTGTATATGTGAAATAAAAGTGTTCCGTGAAGATGCCTCTTATCTTGTCTGCGATCTTCATCCCCGCAAGTACCCAGGATCATGGAGATCGAGCACCGGTGAGGCTAGGAG
This sequence comes from Triticum urartu, assembly GCF_056163025.1. Taxonomy (NCBI): domain Eukaryota; kingdom Viridiplantae; phylum Streptophyta; class Magnoliopsida; order Poales; family Poaceae; genus Triticum; species Triticum urartu. The sequence continues at coordinate 171,811,685 of NC_141874.1, read as the reverse complement.
CAAGGAGACCATGAAGTGTTACACTGAACACCGTTGACAGTAAGGTTCAGTAGGGTAACATGGATCATAACCTTGAGGGTAAATGGGGTGTAGTCATTAAACGCCCAAAACTCCTGTCTGATTTCATTATCTTAATTATCGAGGCAACCCCGCGCAATGGATAGGGCCTGCGGTAGGACAACTAATTCTTGATGCAGGGCTCATGCTGGTCAAGATGTTATTTGGACACATCCCCCACTTCGATCCGTAAAAAGCAAATCTTGATGGGTGACTTCCACCGCACAATTTAATACCCTATTTGATCCACAGGCAAATAAAAGGTTGTAAGCATAAGACCTCATACCCGTACATCTTTTTATTATAAGTGTTTGAATCATTATTTGCTTGCTAATCCGGTCAAAAGCTAGAGTTTACACTTTGACAAAAGCTTGCTAGAGACCATCGCTTCAAGGGAGGCTTCCTCTCGTGGGTTCGATAACCCAGGCTCACCTCTAGGGGAGATAGGTGTGGGATACTCTTTTCTGTCCCAATACCAGATCAATAAAAGGAGGTATCACAGGACGTGTGGCGTTACCTCTTCGAGAGGGCCTGAACCTGGGTAAAATAGTGTCCCCTTTACCTCTTGTTAACCATCGTGCCAAGATCACCAGCTCAGGATCCCCTACCTAAGATCTGCCGGTTTTAGCACCATCAAGATTTGAAGCCCGACAACTTAGATCTGGTGATTGGACCCCTCGCAGCATCTTTGGATTTGACCGAGGATCTTCATGCAACCACCACCCAAAAACCGGTTTCCCACCCATCAGGGGACGACAGTCACGACTGGCTAGACCAAGCCTTGAGCTCGGATCCCAACTTTCAACAAGGTGGCGTAGTTAACATTATTGATGAGTCCAATTTATGTGATAATTTTACTAGGTATTTTGTGCCTACATGGTAGGCTTTGTGGAATTTTACCACGTTCGTGCACATCTTTTTGTTGATAATCCACCAGGTAAAGTATTTTGGACCAATTAGCATAATATGGAGAAGATCCCCAAAAATGGTAGTGAAATCATGTATTTAAAGTGCTAATCACCTACCATAAAAGAATCAAGCAAACAGGCCAAAGAAGAAATCTTCGTCGCACTTCTCGAGCAAAAGACGACGTTCCATACAACCGCGAATGCTCGTATGGAGTGCCATCGACGTCGTCGGATCGACTCCTTCCACCCTGTGAAATCGGATCAAGAATCAGATGCCCAGAAAGACCAAAAACTCGACGAGGGGTGGTGGGCAGCATGGACTGCGGAGGCTGCGTGGTGGTGTGGCGCAGAGGGCGCCATATTTGATGAGACTCGGGAGGATCTAGCTCGCTAGTTCTTCTGCCCGGTGACGAGGAATGCGGTGGCTTCTACTTGGTCATGGCACGATGGCTTCGTCGGTGGTGTGCAGGCCAGCGAAGATGCAGTGAGTGGGGATGTACTATTGGGCGCTGATATGGGTGAAAGCCTTTTGGGCTCTTGCTAGTAAACAACGTCGGTGTTCGTGGACATTGTGTCACCTCCTTAGAGTCACCGCCATGGAGTTCACCCTTTTGCACACCCTCGCTTCTCACTCTTCAGGTGAAAGTCTAAGGTCTGATCAGGTCAGGTGACGGCGTCGGCATTGTCGCTTCCCTCTTTAGGGCACCGCCTTAAAGAGCATTGGCCCCTTTGCGCGCTCCTTGGGTTGGATGCTCGTGTCATTGTGGTTGGTAGGTGTCCGTCCGATGATGTGGATGTTTGCACGATTTCTTGCGTGGCAACAATGGCGGCTTTGAGCGAAGTTGGGTTGCAGCTGAGTTTTGATAGTCGGTCTCATCCGACGTGTTCGAGGGGTCGTCGTGCCTCACTTTGTCTTTGTGAAGTAGGAGCTATTGAGGAGGTGCCTTCGTGGTGATGATGACATGAGACAGGTGGTCGGTTTCGGTTCTAGCGCCGGCTTGACGCTTTTTCTTCAGCAATCCTCGGCGACAAAGTCGGAGCTGCCTGGTCATCGGTGCATGCGGCGGATTGTTCGGCATTGGCCGGTGCAGGTCTCGACGCTTGTTTGCGGTGTAGGCTACATTGGTGGTCGTCGATGGTAGAGTCGGAGTCGCTAGCTCGTGGAGGAGTGATGACGGTGACACCGAATGGCAACCTCGACATCGCTCTTCTTCTCGACGGCGTGTGTGCATTCTTATGTGGGCTATTAGGTCACCTAAGATGCCTTGCTTTTACGAGTACAGTTTTTACTAATTATCAGACAACTCTCTCCTTTCTTGATGAATTTGAGATCCTCCGACTTTAAAAAAGAAGGATATGACCTTAGATGTCAAAAAAAAATATGAAATTATATTTTTTACTCTGTAATCATTGGCATTTTTGGGTTAAGAAGAGTCGGTTGGACTTGCTCTATCCATCTGTCATCAGCTTGCCTACTACCCGAAGGTAGACGACAGTCATCCCCACCGTTCGACGGTCACCGTCATCTACCCTCCATCTTTCCCACCCTTCTTCCCCCCAACATCACTCCACCCTCCCGCCCCGCCACTCCCACCCCACACCGACACTTCCCCTATCCTCCGCCGCCATGGACCGCGAACCCTCCGTCTCCGACGAGGACGACGACCTCGAGACCCTCGTCCCCCAGAACCACACAAAGCCCCCTTCCCCATCCTCCCGTTCCCGGGCCTCATTCGGCATCTCCATCTCCGGCTTCCGCCCTGCGCTTCCCTCCTCGGCCACATCCCTCGGCCGCGCCCTCTGGTCCCGCCGGTACCTCCTCATCTGCGTTTGTCTACCCGTCCTCTTCATCATCCTCTTCTTCTCCCTCGGCGGCGCCTCGTCTCTCCCCGCCTCCATCCGGCTACCCTCCGCCTCGCCCGCCGCCGACCTTGCCTCCTCCCGCATGCGCGAGGCCGAGCTCCACGCCCTCTACCTCCTCCGCTCCCAGCGCTCCGGCCTCCTCAGCCTCTTCAACCGCACTGCCGCCCCTGAGCCCACCAACAGCTCTACCGCCGCCCCTGTCTCGCTGTCTGATCTCCAGGCTGCGCTCCTCAGCCAGATCAAGATCAACCGCGAGATCCAGGAGTCGCTCCTCTCAACGCACCACTCCGGGACCGGCAATGCTACGGAGGATGCTTTGGATCTTGATCTGCCAGGTCCCGGGTGCAGGAGGAGGGAATTGCCGTACAACCGGCGGACGATAGAGTGGAATCCCAAGAAGAATCGGTACCTGTTCGCCATCTGTCTCTCTGGGCAAATGTCGAACCACTTGATTTGCTTGGAGAAGCACATGTTCTTTGCGGCACTTCTGGGCCGGATCTTGGTGGTTCCCAGCCAGAAGGTGGATTATCAGTACGACAAGGTGCTTGACATCAACCACATTAATGATTGTATTGGAAGGAAGGTTGTGATTACTTATGAGGAATTTGTGGATAAAAGGAAGAAAGTGAGCATCGATCAATTTATATGTTACGTGGCGTCGCCCCCGTGTTACATGGATGAGGAGCATATTAAGAAGTTGAAGGCAGTGGGGATTTCAATGGGGAAAATTGAGGCTGCTTGGCCAGAGGATGCAAAACTGAAAGTGCCAAAGAAGAGATATGTAGCAGATATCACGGCAAAGTTCACGACAGACGCAGAGGTGCTTGCAGTCGGTGAGTTGTTCTATGCTGATGCTGAGGAAGAGTGGATTATGCAGCCTGGTGGTCCATTGGCTCACAAATGCAAGACTTTGATCCAACCAAGTAGGCTCATAATGCTTACCGCACAGCGATTTGTGCAGACTTTCTTGGGTGGAAACTACATTGCTTTGCATTTCCGTCGACATGGCTTTCTTAAGTTCTGGTAAGATATCATATCAGTTAATTAGTAAGCAATCACCTCAATATTTAGCAACATGCATGTATTAAGGTTGTTTGTGGAACTTGTGATCCAACGTGCTGACAGGGCTGCATTTTGTTTCTAGGCTCTAGTAGTAGTTGGCTTATCTCTGTTATAATTGGACCGGGTTGCTCATACATTATCCTCTTTTAGTCATTGCTTGGTTGATGTTGCTTTGGACATTGCAATTTTGGAAAATGAAACTTGTCTGCTTAGATAATTCGTCCACAACACCAGCCACTTATTTTGATAAAGAATGGCTCTTCATTTAGATCTAGGCAGTTAAATTTGTATAAGGCAAAGTCTGACTACTACACAGCTGACCAAATTTACTATAGGCGGTCTTGATGGGGCTTTTAATGAAGTGTCTGCTAATACTATAAATTAACCATATCTTTCTTATGATAGAGTAAGCTTCGTGTAGATAGCCTATAGTTTCTCTTCTACTGGTCAAAGTTATTTCTGAAGAGTTATTTTTACTTTAGTTCCTGAGACCTTACTGAGGGTGCACCAAAGTTCACGAGCGCTCTGCCTTTTGTTTTAATTAACTTGTCAGGCTCAGCTAAATGGTTTAACTTGATAACTTCATGACCAACTTTGAGCTGGTTGCTGCTCTTGGTCTTGGTTCCTCACATTGTGGGTCATATTTGGTTAGCATATGTCAAACCCATTATCATCCTGATACATCAATAATACACTTCTGCTAAGTGCTCAATACTTACCACCAGTCAGCACCTCGCAGGTTGGGGTAATTTTCTATAGCAGTTAAACAAAATTATTTTTGTTAAAACATAAACTTAATTGTAATTTACTATTCGATATTTTAGTACAGCTGTGTCCAAAGAAAATCCTACAGAGATGAGCAATGCATTATGAGTTTCCTTGTCAACAGTTCCTGATAGTATGCATTATGAGTTTCCTTGTCAACAGTTCCTGCTAGTATAATAAATTGTTTCTATCTATTTGGCTGACCATGTGAGTTCCGTGATCTCACTTGTTAACTGAACACCGTTATCTTTGGCTCATTGTTTCACCATGTCACAGCATTTCAGAGAAATATTTAGGTGAACTCTATTTTTTGCTTTTCCATCTTGGATATATCCACGGATATATATGCCAAAGAAGCATGATGTTTGATTGTGACGAGACAGTTATTATCTGCTTTCAGTTCATGCTAACACATCATTAGGTTCTTTGAGTTTGTGCTATAGCAATAGTGCTCCTGTGCTTGAAGGTTACAAGCTGTAAGAAATTAGTACCTACTCTATGACTACAAAGAAATAGTGCTCCTGTCCTTGGCGCAGTGGTAAAGCTGCTTCCTTGTGGTCATGAGGTCATGGGTTCAAGTCCTGGAAACAGCCTCTTACAGAAATGTAGGGAAAGGCTGCGTATTATAGACCCAAAGTGGCCGGACCCTTCCCCGGAACCTACGCAAGCGGGAGCTACATGCACCGGGCTGCCCTTTTTTTTTTACTACAAAGAAATCATATATATAAAGCTGACACTTGGTTAGAGCTTGGATTGACACAAAATCTACCACATACTTGTGTGAATTACTCCTTGCATTTTGTCATTGTAGTTATGGCACCTGTATGCACCATATGTTTGAGGTTCTTTGGGGATTATTGATGAGAAAACAGCTCATTGCATGGAAAATCTGCCGAGACTTTCGGTTCATCACACACAAATATTATTGTAATTTGCAATTATCTTTTCCTGTGTGGCATTAATTGATATATATTTTTGTCTTTGTGCAGTAATGTGAAGAAAGAGAGCTGCTTCTTTCCCATCCCTCAGGCAGCAGGATGCATCTTGCGGGTCATTGAGAAAGCTAATGCCCCAGTAATATATCTGTCGACTGATGCTGCTGGGAGCGAGACGAATCTTCTGCAGTCGTTGGTTGTTTTCAATGACCGGCAAGTACCTCTTGTGAGAAGACCAGAGCATGAAGGTTCGGAGAAATGGGATGCCTTGTTGTACAGAAAACACATGGGTGGAGATGATCAGGTATATATCAATTCCCATCCACTTTCTTTTCTCTTGGTTCTCGTATTGAGACAATGGTTCAGTTAGCAAACCGTGTCGATTGCTTATGCAGGTCGAGGCCATGCTCGACAAGACAATCTGCGCTTTGTCAAACGTTTTCATAGGGTCATCAGGCTCCACCTTCACAGAGGATATCTTCCGGCTACGGAGGGGCTGGGGATCGATGTCCTACTGTGACGAGTACCTCTGCCAGGGTGAGCTACCCAACTACATAGCGGAGCTAGAGTGAGAAAGTAGTACCATGGTAGAGAGATTCATAGCGGCATTCTTTTTCCCTTGACGTGCTGGTGATATACATATATCCTGTAAATTGGCGTGTACAACTAAGTGTAAAAGAGTTGGTGATGTCTTCTGTATCAGCGTCGTCCACCGATTTGTCCGGGCGGCGTTCGTTATTCTTACACGGTTAGAGAATACAAAGGGGGCCTTCGGGTTGTGCAGTGTTTTATTAACCATGTGTGGCAAGTGAAATGCCCATTCTCTGTACTACTGCTTGGAATTGAATTTAGTTTTCTTTCTGCACTCTGTTTCCATGAAATACATACTAGCATCACAGCGTGCAATATGAGGTGACAAAGTTTACATGGGTTGCCTCGAGCTACGGCTTCACACCATTTGTGCCCGGGCAAACCGCAGGAACCGCGCCTCAGGTCCTAAGAAGAAGGTCAGACAATCTTACAGGAGAAATGGGCTGGCCCAATAAATTCCAATAAGCTGATATTGGATCCGTTTTCTGGTTTTAGGAACCCTCTAGAAGGTTCCGGTCCAGTTTTTTTTTATTTTTTAGTTTCTTTACCAGTTTTCTTTTTCAGTTCTTTTCTTCATTTTTTTTCATTTTCAGGTTTTTGCCCTTTAAAAAAATTGTTCGTAATTTTTTGAGAAGTTTTGTCATTTAAAAAAATTCCCATAAAAATAGTCACAGCTTAAAAAAGTGATCCCTTTTCATTAAAAATATTTAAAAAACTAAAAACTAAAATATTTGATAAAATGGTGCGTTTCAAAATATTTAAATTTTAAAAATAATGTTCACGGTTCAAAAAGAATATTCACAAAACATTTTCGTAGTATTCACAGTTTTTTTTGTTCTTTCGGCTTTTGCTTGGTTTCCTAGGTTTTGAAGAAAAAATGTGCTTCCATGAGAAAGCACAACCCGTGCCTCTCGAAAAGGGAAAAGCACAGAGTGTGCTTACATGAGAATGGAAATGGGAAAGAACACAGTTGTGCTTCCCCAAAAATGTGAAAACCACAACTTTACTTCTAGGTTCCTTTTTTTCCGGTGGTTTTTCTTTATTCAGTTTTTAGTTTCTTAAGTTTTGGTTTTTTCCAGTTTCCATTTTTTCTCTGATTTCTGGTTTTTGTAAAAAATCATCGAAACCTATTAACATGGGATTTAATTTCGAAGCTCTTGACATGAAAAATCCAACGCTAAAAACGGTTCATGATTTGGACGCACGGTTTAAAAGATAAAATGTTTTGGAAAAACGAATCTTCGAGAAAAGGACAAAACTATCAGGTTGCGAAAAGTGGTGCACATGTGCACCAGTTGTCACCACCAGAGAGGGTGCGAGTGACCTTTGTAAAGGGTACCCCTTACAAGTGATTTCGGTGACCAATTTGACGCAAAGCGCGTCATTATACGATCCTATTTGATGCTCTTCATTGCAAGATAGCTCTGTTTCGCACAGGGGCGTCCCCGATTGGGACGGCCAATTCGCGAGATACCGCAGGGGTCCAATTTTTACCTAATATTTATTTTAGGCCTCTGTTATATTCATTTGAAAAAATATTTTTTTGATAAGTGAACATTTTTTTGAAAATTACAGAATGTTATTTGAAAATGTGAGCATTTTTTTGGAATAAAGAATCTACGAGAAAAGGACAAAACTATCAGGTTGCGACAAGTGGTGCACATGTGCACCAGTTGTCACCACCAAAGAGGGTGCGAGTGACCTTTGTAAAGGGTACCCCTAACAAGTGATTTCGGTGAGCAATTTGACGCAAAAGCGCATCATTATACGATCCTTTTTGATGCTCTTCATTGCAAGATAGCTCTATTTCGCACAGGGGCGTCCCCGGTTGGGACGGCCCATTCGCGAGATACCATAGAGGTCCAATTTTTACCTAATATTTATTTTAGGCCTCTGTTATATTCATTTGAATTTATTTTTTTGATAAGTGAACATTTGTTTTGAAACTTACAGAATGTTATTTGAAAATGTGAGCATTTTTTTTGGAAAACCTGAAGATTGTTTTAGAAGTTTTACTAACATAAAAAAATTCGTGAACAATTTTTTAAACTTTTGAATAATTTTTGAAAAAAGTGAACATTTTTCTAAAAGCATAGTTAGTTTCCAAAAATCCTTTTTTAATGTTCAAACATTTTGTAAAAATATGGACCTATTTTTGAAATGGACATTATTTTAAAGAATTGAAAATAGGGAAAAAGTAAAGGCCTAGCAAGAGAAAAATCAGAAAAATGAATAGAAACCTTCTGAAAGGTTCCCAAAACAGGCAAACACCCGACAAGAAAAGTTCCGCAAAATCCTTATACTCACTACACTAGCTAAATGTGCCGGCCCACCCCGACCATTCTCTTCACTCCTCCGTGCAAAAGGTCATCTATTTGAGGCAGAATATATCAAATAGGCTTTGCCCCTTCTAACCCGCAAATGATATAATATTGCTTATAGCAATAAATATTCATTGTGATCACACACTAGCATAGGAACTTGGCCGATCCATTAGGAACTGAAGTGCTCATAAGCCTCAGCCATTTAAATTCATGAATATTTTCCTAATATATGATCATTTTTAACTTCAATGAATTCACAACATTTTTTTCCAATTTGTGAATATTTCCTGAATTGGTGAAAGATTTCACAAATTCAGATCGCGAATACTATTTCAATTTTGCTCACATTTTCAAGTCGGAAACATTTTCCAAATTCACAAACATCTTTTATATTAGAAAAATATAATAATTTCCAAATATTCTTAGAATTCATGATCATTTTTCAATTTCTCGAAACTATTTTGAATCAAGAACATTTTTATTCAAATTCATGTTTATTTTTATCAAATTCACGAATTGTTTTTAATTGTGGACATTTTTGAATCCACCAACATTTTCTAAAAAAAAAAAGAAAACCGCAAGCAATATTTTGAATCCATGAAAGGTTTTCAAATCTAGGTTTTGTATGACTCAATGAAAAATTCAAATTGAGTTTCATTTTACAAATTTGACGATCTTACTTTGTTGATAGTTACTAAATCCAGAACAGGTTCTCGATTCATGATTTTTTAATTGATGAATATATTTATAAAGTTCACAAACAATTCGAAAATTCATGAACTTGTTTGTATAATTAAATAAAATTTATATTAAAATATCAAAAAAAAGAAAAACGACAAACCCACATATGTATATACTGTAGCGCTAGCTAGAGTGGTAGGTCTGCTCCTTGGGCATTTCCAACAGGGTCACCAATTCTTTATATGCTCGGACAGGACGATCTGGACACTTGTGGACGACCAGGCTAGAAGGACGTGGTAGCGGTGTCCAGGCGTGTCCGGGCCTCTCCATAGTGGGGCGGATATGAGGAATGTTGATCAGTCCGAGCATCTGGGTTGGGTCTGGAGAGCCCGGTAGGATGGCCAAATTTTGTTCGGGCAGTTCTCCAAACGGTTTGGAGAGGCTTGGGGACTCCGTTTTGGCTGATCGTTTTCTTTTTGTACCGATGATTCCCGGGGAATCCCTATACGACGCAGGTTGCGTTAAATTGCTGGGGAATCGCACAGGAGCGAGCAAAGTGGGCCGGCCCACTGAACGCTAGCACAGTTTTCATGTTTATAGGACCGTTCACTAAGATTTTTCTTCGGTTTTTTAATCCGACTTTTTCCTGTTCTGTTTCCTTACCACTTGTTCTGATTTTCTTACTGGTTTTTTTTCCATCTTCTTTTTCCGTTTTTCTGCTTATTTTATCATGTTCTTTTTCGTTTTTTCAGAAAATTTCACAGTTTCTAAAAATGTGCGTAGTTTCATAAAAAATTAAAAAAATTAAAAAGTTCTCATTTTCATATTTTGTTCCGATTTTGAAAAAATAATCTCGTTTCAAGTATTGTTCATGGATTTAAAAAATATTCGCATTTCCAATTTTTTGTTCGGAGTTTCAAAAATGTTCCTTTATCAAAAAATTGTTCACATATTGAAAAATGTTCGTGGTTTACATAAAATGTTTCCTTTATCAAAAATTGTTCACATAGTTTTTTTTCTTCTCAAATTTGTAAAGTATTCGCTTTTAAAAAATCAATTTCGAAATAATGTTCGCGTTTGGAAATTGATGAAATGTCTGGATCTAACATTACCTTTGGCTTTGTGCGCCATATTAAACCAACAAAGCTCATTTGTCCCGTTGGCTAGCCGCGCGCGTAAGTAATAAGAGGTTGCTGTTCGATCCCTCACTGGATCTCTCTTTTTTGGGATTTTTCACTGTGTTGCGCTAATGGAACGGCCCAGTTGGAGTCGCCTGTGCGTCCGCTCGGCAATTCGCCGCAGGGAGCGGCACATAAGAGTTCCCGATTCGCGGGGTGGCAGTGGCACGCTCGCGCGCTGGGCCTAGCACGGACCATACAACTAACAAGGTGACGACTGTAGTACGGGTTACATCTTGACAATTTCCATGTTGTTTAGTATCGACGTGCCACCCCATTTCCTCGTATTTTATTTTCTCAAAAAAAAAACATGTCCTCATGATCCTGGCGACTGATCTCAAGCATGTGTTTTTGTTGGTGAATCCGCTTAACAGCGTATGTATCATTTCATTGATAGGTAAGAAAAAAAATACGTTGCTAAGTGTATTCACCAAAAATCCCATTTCCTACATGTGGCATCCTCACAAACGTACACGATCAGGCGTCTAGGAGGATGCAACAACGAGCAGGGGAAGGAGGATGCTCAGCCTCGTTACAAAAGATCATGTTACAGGTATGATGGTAGCTAAACCCTTGGCACCCGCCTTCGCCTAGAGGCGAGCATCTTCCTTGATGGTTAAAACCAGATCTTCGGTGGAAGGTTGGAAGCCGTTGAAGATGGCCGCGTTGCGATGCTTCCAGATGCCCCAGGCAGTCAATGAGATGATGGAGTTGAGTCCTTTATGCAGGCAACCCGGGGAGGTTCCGGCCGCTAGAGACCATCAGGCGAGGAAGGTTGTCGCGCCGTCCATGGGAGTGGCGGTGAGCCGGCACCATGAGAGAATCTCGTGACAGGTGATCCGAGAGAATACCCAACCGGAGAGTAGGTGGTCTATGGACTCTGTCTCCTAGAAACAGGTGGGGTCTTGGGTGAGGCCATGGCGCGCGCGGCACTCCGCCGTCCAGCATCGGTTGAGGGACGCAAGCCAGAGAAAAATCTTGTTGTTGAGAGGGGCCCAACTCTTTCAGAGAAGCTTCTAGCATGGCGGAGTGGTAGACCCATGAAAAAGAGCATGGTAGCAAGACTTGGCCGGGTAGGTGCCGTTTGCCGTCCACCTCCAGGTGATGCGATCAGGCGTGGAGGTGACGGTTACGCTAGGACCTCCTGAGGCCTTAGTGTGACGCTCCGAATCCGATACGCCAGGTGTCTTCCAGTTATTCGTCATCATTGCCATGTCATTTGCTTGCGTGTTGCATTTTTGCCATGTTATCATGTGCATTGCATCCTCATGTATTCAAAACTTGCATCCGTCTGGATCCCCCAGTTCTCTTCGTTGTCCGTTCTGAGCCCAGACACACTTGCACGCGCCCGCGCACCTCTGAAATATTTAACTGGCCGGAAAATGTTCTCGGAATGGGACGAAAGTTTGTGTGCGGTCTTATTATAGTGTAGATAGACCGCCTGTCAAGTTTCGTCGCATTCAGAGCTTGTTTGATAGCCCAATCATTAAACATATAGCGGCATTATAGCCGGTCTATCGTTGGACGTTTCCGGTCTCCAGAAACGGTTGCCGGGTTGCATTCCTCCTCTCTCTTCTCAGCCCAACCCACTCTCTACCACCCACTAGGCCTAACCTACCCCTCCTCGCGTCCGGAGCCGTCCGATGGCGATCGCATGGTTCAAAAACCCCTCCTAACCCTAATCCTAACCCCCCCCATTTCTATTTAAACCTCTCCCCTTGCCATTTTGGGCAGCAACCATCCTCCTCCTCATTTTTCATGCCGCCCAATCATTAGCACCGCCGCCCACCTCCATTTCCGTGCCCGGCCAGCCGCCCGCTGCCACTTGGCGCTCAGCCATCCGGCGCGCCACAGTAGCCGACGCCGCCCCAGCCAACGGGGAAGCGCCACGTCGCCCCCAACCGGCTCCCACCGTCGCGGCCCACGAAGCCCACGGGAGGCTCACCCCAAGCCGCCCTGGGCCCGAACGCCCCACGCCTCTCGCTTCCTCGCTTCCGATTTGGTTCGAGGGGAGGAGCCCCTCGATCCAGAGCCCCGCCGCCTCGTGACCTCGGTCGCCGCCGTCTCGACTTGCCTCGCATCGCCAACCACCGGAGACGCCACCGACGACTTCACAATGCCGAACCCCACCCCGCACCCTGATCCTTCCTCCCTCCTCTCTTTCTCCCTGTCTCAGTCTTTCTGTTCCTTGTAGCGCCGCCACCCGTCGGAGTTCATCGCCGGAGCCCCGATCCGCTCTCCTTCGACCGAATCCGGGGAAGCTACGCCCAGACCCGTCCTCTGTTCCCTCCCCCGCATCCATTCCCGACCTCCACGTTCGCCGTTGTCGCCGGAGAGGCCACCCTGCTGCCGCCGGTCTTCTTCCTCCCCGTCCCCGGGATGCAGACGAGTGCAACGCCCGCTGGCGTTGATAGCGTCGCCGCCGCACGCGTCCCCGTGAGGCCCGGCCCAGCTCCACTCCAGCCTGCAACCCAGCAGCTCCGTAGATCCAACGCCTAGCTGGCCCAGCTGCAGCGTTCCAAGCCCACCTCCACTTTTGGCCCGAAGGCCCAAAGTGAGCACTTCCATCTATCCCTCGCTTGGTGCTACAGTTTTGCTATTGTGCGCCCATGCTCTGTTCTAGATTCGGCCTGTGGCTTGTTTTTTTTCATGCTGCGTTTTTGCCATTAAATCCTGGACATGCTTATTACAGAAATGCCCCTGTTTTAAACTACTAATAACTATTTAACCATGCATCCAAATAAAACATGTCATATATGAGAAATGCTTAGAATTTTGTCTAGTTTCATAATTTCCAACTTTCATCCATGTTTAAAATCTTGTTTTATTTTAATTTGCTAAATAGCATGTTAAAATGATTTATTTCATAACTAATTAACCGTAGCTCTGAATTAAATAAACTTTATATGTAAATGGGGTAGAAAAATGCATAGTTTAACATGGTGGCATTACTTTGCATGTTTAACAATGCTAAAATATGGTTTAGGGCAGAACAGAATCAAATTCATAATATGCATATGGGGATTTTTTCGGAATTGTTGTTTATTATTTCCAGCCTCATTTAAACTTTCCTAAATAGTTAGTTCACTTATGCCTTACCTTTTGCCATGTTAACCAACATTTAATATTGTTGAGTAACTAAATGGGAGAGAACTAAATAAATGAATGTGGTGATTTGTCAATATGCATCTCGTTGCATATTGAGCTCCACTTAACTTGTAGTTTTGTTTATGCACTTTGCCATGCCATGAATCATTAAAGCGGACATGCATCATACTTGTTTGTGCATCATGCCATGTTTATGTGATGGTTGTTTACCATGTTGTTTGATTCTTTCCGGTTGCGCTTCCCCTTGATAATTTCGGTAACGTTGCGTTTGTGAGGATCCGTTCGACTACGTCCGTTTGTCTTCTTCTTGGACTCGTTCTTCTTCCTTGCCGGATCTCAGGAAAGATGACCATTACCCTCGATATCACTTCTATCTTTGCTTGCTAGTTGTTCGTTCTATCGCTATGTCGCGCTTCCTACCACTTGTTTATCATGCCTCCCATATTGCCATGTCAAGCCTCTAACCCACCTTCCTTGCAAACCGTTGTTTGGCTATGTTACTGCTTTTGCTTAGCCCCTCTTATAGCGTTGTTAGTTGCAGGTAAAGTTGAAGTTTGTTCCATGTTGGAACATGGATATGTTGGGATATCACAATATCTCTTATTTTAATTAATTCATCTATATACTTGGTTAAGGGTGGAAGACTCGGCCTTATGCCTGGTGTTTTGTTCCACTCTTGTCGCCCTAGTTTTTGTCATACCGGTGTTATGTTCCTTGATTTTGCGTTCCTTACGCGGTTGGGGTTATGGGACCCCCTTGACAGTTCGCTTTGAATAAAACTCCTCCAGCAAGGCCCAACCTTGGTTTTACATTTGCCTAACAACCTAAGACTTTTCCCTTGGGTTCCGTGGACCCGAGGGTCATCTTTATTTTAAACCCCCCGGGCCAGTGCTCCTCTGAGTGTTGGTCCAACCTGGGCGATGTCCGGTGCCCCCTGGACAACCAGGGTTTATGCCAACCTGACGTCTCGCCCATCCGGTGTGCCCTGAGAACGAGATATGTGCAGTTTCTATCGGGATTTGTCGACACATTCGGGCAGTCTTGCTGTTCTTGTTTTACCATTGTCGAAATGTCTTGTAACCGAGATTCCGAGACTGATCGGGCCTTTCCGGGAGAAGGAATATCCTTCGTTGATTGTGAGAGCTTGTGATGGGCTAAGTTAGGACACCCCTGCGGGGTATAAACTTTTGAGAGGTGTGCCCGCGGTTATGTGGCAGATGGGAATTTGTTAATATCCGGTTGTAGAGAACTTGACATTTGACTTAATTAAGTTGCATCAACCGTGTGCGTAGCCGTGATGGTCTCTTTTCGGCAGAGTCCGGGAAGTGAACACGGTTTTGGGTTTTGTTTGAACGTAAGTAGTTTCAGGATCACTTCTTGATCATTTCTAGCTTCACGACCGTTGCGTAGCTTCTCATCTTACTCTTATTTGCGTATGTTAGCCACCATATTTGCTTAGCGCTTGCTGCTACTCCACCTCATTACCTTGTCCTACCCATAAGCTTAAATAGTCTTGATCTCGTGGGTGTGAGATTGCTGAGTCCTCATGACTCACAGATACTTTCAAAACAGTTGCAGGTGCCGATGCCACTAGTGCAGGTGATGCTATCGAACTCAAGTGGGAGTTCGACGAGGACCTTGGTCATTACTTTGTTTCGTTTCCTGATGATCAGTAGTGGAGCCCAGTTGGGACGATCGGGGATCTAGCATTTGGGGTTGTCTTATTTTATTTTGGTTCCGTAGTCGGACCTTGATTGTACTCTGGATGATGTATGTTTAACTTTTTATTTGTGTGAAGTGGCGATTGTAAGCCAACTCTTTATCCCTTTCTTATTCAGTACATGGGATTGTGTGAAGATTACCCCTCTTGCGACAAAACCACCATGCGGTTATGCCTCTAAGTCGTGCCTCGACACGTGGAAGATATATCCGCATCGTGGGTGTTACAAGTTGGTATCAGAGCCATCCCTGACTTAGGAGCCCCCTGCTTGATCGAATCGCTGATGTTGTCGAGTCTAGAACAAAATGTTTTGAGTCTTAGGATTATATATATCGGAGAGTAGGATTCTTTTTACTCCTCAGTCCCTTTGTCACTGTGGTGAGGCCTCCTGACGTAGAAGTTTTGACTTTCCTCTCCTCAAATTTCATGATTTTTTTAAGGATCACGCGGGTATCTTGGGATTGTTCCGATATTTTTGTGACGAGAACATTGTTCTTGGTGCCTCCTGACATTTAGGGGTTGTGGCAGTGTCCCGGGGAGTTTAGCTCCGAGGTGTTGTCGTCACAATTTTATCGTTGCAGTTCTGGAATACCTGAGTTCGCCGACATCGAAAATATCTTTTAGGCAGTTGTTGGTGTGATAACCTCAACGCCACCCAGTACTGGGGCGGGAGTTCAGGAGTATTGCCATAACTCGTATAACATATGCTTTTCGAAGGTTGAGGTACACGATTTCCGGAGTTCTCTTGGTTATGTGTTGACGGATGGATACAGTTGGAGCGTACGGCTTGTTAGTTGTGTGATATATATTACGCCTCCCTGTATCCCCAACACCAGATTGCATAACCAGAAAGTTTCAAGAGTTAATAGGTGGGAATTCAAGTAGCTCCTAGAATATCTTCCCGATAGATGCATGATATGGGATTGGGTAAATCTCTATCATATGTATTTGTTCCGGCTTATTTCCCAATCCAATCCTTTGTTTTTGTTTTGGTTTGTGGTATTCGAGTTGCTTCAGTGTCAAATGTGGATTCCATACCTTTTCTAAACAGTGTTCTCATATCTCTATGGGAG
The DNA here is from genome assembly GCF_056163025.1 of Triticum urartu. Classification (NCBI taxonomy): domain Eukaryota; kingdom Viridiplantae; phylum Streptophyta; class Magnoliopsida; order Poales; family Poaceae; genus Triticum; species Triticum urartu. Next base: position 171,795,420 of record NC_141874.1, on the reverse strand, counting down.
TGCTAATCCTTCTTGATCGTTGAGATTGTCTTGTAAATCCTTTTCAACCGGTGTTTTCATCTTCAAGTTATTACATCCACTTCATCCTTGTAAGATCAACTCTCATGTTCTCAACGTTGTCGTTTTCCCATCCCCATTTATTTTTCTTTCCTGCCCGCCCGCCCTTTTGTTCAGGGAGTCTGAAGTCGCTAATCGAGTATCCTTTTATTCATGCCTAATGGTCATGCCAGTTCATTTCCATCCGAAGTGCTCCTCTTCAAGTGGATCCAATCATTTTCAACATCCGCAAGATCTACTCTAAGTTTTTCTCAACGGTGTTTGTTTCATCCGTCCCAAGTTGTCTTTGTTTTCCCTGCCCTCCCACCCTTTTTCTTCAAGGACTCACATTTCTTAATCAAGTATCCTTTTATTGATGGGAAGTATCTCCATTTTTTCCGTCAATGTTCTTATCCGGTGATTCTCAGGAAGATACTAAGGAAGCTTCAAGTTCATCATTCTTCATTCTTTTTCTTCTCCGGTGGATTCAATTCAAGCTTATGTCTTAATCGTATCCCTTTCTTTTGTTTCACATGTTTTATCATGTTGCAATATCTTAACCAAGTCTCTCTTATTTATTCACCTATCTCTATTCATATCCGGAGTGCTGAAGATATCTCGAAAGATTCATGATTCAATTCTTAATCCGTTCAACCTATTTCGAGATTGTTATCTCATTCAAGCCATTTAATTCAACCGGTGCAATCTCTCTTTTAAATCGTTCAATGGTGTATCTTTGAGTGGGCCCTAACCCATAGGTCTTTTCCCAGGATCTTACCCAACTCTTCTAATTTATCTAGAGCAATTCCCAAATTCTTTTCAAAAGTGTGACGTAAGAATGAATTGTCATCAGTCAGATGCCTTCTCCAAGATCGCTTCAAATTCTTTTCATCTTTGGCTCGATATTTATATTTTTCATTGTTCCGGAGTGTCTCAATAATTTTGGTGGTGTTTCTCATCGTCATTCTCGGATTTTGAAGACCGAAGAAGAGTTTCTCTTAAATCCTTACCCATTTTTCCAAAGATGTGTAGTTCATGCTTGATGCCATCCTCTCATAATTGTTTCGATTGTGAGGATTCTTTTCACCCATCTGGAGCAATTCAGGAGTCTTTTCAGTTTGATTCTCAGGAGCCATCATCTCAGAATTATTCATTCCAACTTTCAGCTCTTGTTCTCCAAATCTTACCGGGACATCATTCAAGAATTCTTAAATCAGCTTGGGATCTCTTCGTTCACTTGTATCTAAATTCTCTCAAGTATCTTCGTTCATTTTCTAATTCTTCCTGGTGTTTCTTTACCTTTTCTTTGTTCATTTTCAATTCTTATGGTGGTTCATTCAAGAGTTCTCTTCCTTGGTTATCATATCAAATCATTCGTTGTTCCAATCCTACCGGTGGATCGTTGAAGACTTTTCTCAAGTTTACGCTATATCTCTCTTAATCCTTTCTACGAGAATAAGTAGTATGCCAAATCCGTTGCTTGTCATCAACCTAAATTGGTGAAGGATACACATAACGTAATTCTTATTATTGTTTCATCCAAGTGATCTAGTTTCTTCTTTCTAGAGTTGTTCATCATGTCACATTTCTCGTTTCGATATGCTTCATCATTTCTTTTTTGGAGTTCCAAGTTTTCCGCATGATCTCGTCGCAAAGCTCCACCTTAATCATCGCAAGGCTTCACTTTGTGTTTTCAACTTCTCTTTCTTTTTTATCATCCTTTTGTTTACCGGAGGTCTTCATGGAGGCTCTACATGGTGGTTCGTCAATGATTCCTTTCATTCTCGATTTGCTCTTCAAGATTTCTCTCGAAGTTAAGATCTGCCAAGCTTTACTCTAAAATAAACATGGTGTTCGACACATGTCTTGTTTCGAGGAGTTCAAGTGTTCTTCATCTTGCATTGCGAAGTGCAATTCTTCCTCTCTTATCTTTTGAGGTGGTGTTATGTCACTCTTGACAATTTCCCTTCGTGTTTCATGATTCACAAGTTGTCCAGAATGACATATTTTAAACCCATCATTATCAATTAGTTCATGAGATCCTTTGCAACCCATCAATCTCTTCATTGGAGTTATCTTGGGTTATATTTCACCTAAAGCTTTCCCTAAGGATTGTTTCTATTTATGGTGCTTAGAAATGACCCAAGTTCTTCATTTATCCTCCTGGTGAAATAAGTTTCTCGTCTCCTTGTTGATATCAATCAATCATTGTTTTCTTTAGTGGCAGAATTTCACCTCAAGTTTTGAGATGTTTTCATAAGCCCACAACAACCTTATTCTTTTGTTGTTTAATTTTCAACAACTCCATTCAATCCTTCTTTAAGGATGCCTTCAAATTCATTGGTGGTAGAAGTTATCATTTTCTTCTACTTTCTTTCTTCCTAACGATCTAGCTTCTATTCGTTCGTTCCGGAAGCATTGTGATGTTGCACTCTTCGACCCATCATCCCATTTTTGTCAAAGATCATGTTCTTTACTTTTCTTATCCATTCGACCGGAGTGTCGTGTCCTCCATTCAAGTTCTCTCATCTTATCAAGTTTTGCCTCCCTTCTCAACCGGAGTGCTGTCTGAAACCTTTCTTACCCCTTGTGCCATTCTTTCAATAGTTTTAGAGGCAGTGTGTTGTTGATTTCATCAAGTATACTCTCATATTGTCAAGTTCATGTTCAATTCCTTCCATTTACAGTCGGAGTGCTGTCCAAATTATATCATTCTTATTCCTTCTCTATCGTGTTTTAGCCGAAGTGTTGTGTCTATCATTCCTCTTCTAACCGGAGTCTCATCCAAGTGCTTTCATTTTGACAAGTTCATATTATTGCCTTCCATTTCCAACCGGAGTGTTGTCATAATTGATCTTTATCGTTCCTTGTACACCTCGTTTCAACCGGAGTGCTTGCATGTACTTCTTGTCCATTGCAACCCTTTTCTTATGTCTTTCAACCTACAAGGTTCTACTAATGTTCCTTGTTCCTCTTTTCTAACGGAGTGTTTTCAACTTCGTTCATCTTTGTTGTATTCTTTCTTTCAATTTGTTCAACCTCGCAAGGTTCTTTGGTTTCACTTGTTTGTCAAAGAAGCAACTTAGTTTTACCTCTTCTCTTCCTCTTCCGTTTCTCTCCGGTGCCATCCCAGATCTCGGGGCGAGATCTCTTGTAAGTGGAGGAGTGTTGTGACGCCCCGAGTCCGATGCGCCAGGTGTCTTCCAGTTATTCGCCATCATTGCCATGTCATTTGCTTGCGTGTTGAATTTTTGCCATGTCATCATGTGCATTGCATCCTCATGTATTCAAAACTTGCATCCGTCCGGGTCCCCCAGTTCTCTCCGTTGTCCGTTCTGAGCCTAGACACACTTGCACGGGCCCGAGGCACCTCCGAAATATTATTTTATAAGTGGCCTGAAAATGTTCTTGGAATGGGATGAAAATTTGCGTGCGGTCTTATTATAGTGTAGATAGACCGCTTGTCAAGTTTCGTCGCATTCAGAGCTTGTTTGATAGCCCAACCGTTATACATATAGCGACATTATAGTCAATCTATCGTCGGACGTTTCCGGTCTCCGAAAACGGTTGCCGGGTTGCATTCCTCCTCTCTCTTCTCAGCCCAACCCACTCTCTACCACCCACTAAGCCCAACCTACCCCTCCTCGCGTCCGGAGCCGTCCGATAGCGATCGCATGGTCCAAAAACCCCTCCTAACCCTAATCCTAACCCCATTCCTATTTAAACCTATCCCCTTCCCATTTTGGGCAGCAGCCATCCTCCTCCTCATTTTTCTTGCCGCCCAATCATCAGCGCCGCCGCCCACCTCCATTTCCGCGCCCGGCCAGCCGCCCGCTGCCACTTGGCGCTCAGCCATCCAACGCGCCACCGTAGCCGACGCTGCCCCAGCCAACGGGGAAGCACCACGTCGCCCCCAACCGGCTCCTTCCGTCGCGGCCCACGAAGCCCATAGGAGGCCCTCCCCAGGCCGCCCTAGGCCTGATCGCCCCACGCCTCCCGCTTCCTCGCTTCCGATCTGGTTTGAGGGGAGGACCCCTCGATCCAGAGCCCCGGCGCCTCATGAGCTTGGTCGCCGCCGTCTCGACATGCCTCGCATCGCCGGCCACCGAAGACGCCGCCGACGACTTCACAAGGCCGGACCCCACCCCGCACCCTCCTCCTTCCTCCCTCGTCTCTTTCTCCCTGTCTCACTCTCTCTGTTCCTTGCAGCGTCGCCACCCGCCGGAGTTCATCGCCGGAGCCCCGATCGGCTCTCCTCCGACCGGATCCGAGGAAGCTACGCCCATATCCGTCCTCTGTTCCCTCCCCCGCATCCATTCCCGACCTCCGCGTTCGCCGCAGTCGCCAGAGAGTCCACCATGCTGCCACCGGTCTTCTTCCTCCCCAGGATGCAGACGAGCGCAACGCCCGCTGGCGTTGACCGCGCCACCGCCGCACGCGTCCCCGTGAGGCCCGGCCCAGCTCCACTCCAGCCCGCAACCCAGCAGCTCTGCAGATCCAACGCCTAGCCGGCCCAGCTGCAGCGTTCCAAGCCCGCCTCCACTTTTGGCCCGAAGGCCCAAAGTGAGCACTTCCATCTATCCCTAGCGTGGTGCTACAACTTTGCTATTGTGTGCCCATGCTCTGTTCCAGATTCGGCATGTGGCTTGTTTTTTTTTCTATGCTGCGTTTTTGTCATTAAATCCTAGACATGCTTATTACAGAAATGCATCCAAATAAAACATGTGATATATGAAAAATGCTTAGAATTTTGTCTAGTTTCAGAATTTCCAACTTTCATCCATGTTTAAAATGTTGTTTTCTTTTAATTTGCTAAATAGCATGTTAAAATGGTTTATTTCATAACTAATTAACCGTAGCTCCGAATTAAATAAACTTTATACGTAAATGGGATAGAAAAATGCATAGTTTCACATGGTGGCATTACTTTGCACGTTTAACAACGCTAAAATATGGTTTAGGGCAGAACAGAACCAAATTCATAATATGCATATGGGGATTTTTCTGAAATTGTTGTTTATTATTTCCGGCCTAATTTAAACTTGCCTAAATAGTTAGTTCACTTATGCCTCACCTTTTGACATGTTAACCAACATTTAATATTGTTGAGTACCTAAATGGGAGAGAACTAAATAAATGAATGTGGTGCTTTGTCAATATGCATCTCGTTGCATATTGAGCTCCACTTAACTTGTAGTTTTGTTTGTGCACTTTGCCATGCCATGAATCATTAAACCGGACATGCATCATACTTGTTTGTGCATCATGCCATGTTTATGTGATGGTTGTTTACCATGTTGTTTGCTTCTTTCCGGTTGCGCTTCCCCTTGATAGTTCCGGTAACGTTGCGTTTGTGAGGGTCCGTTTGACTACGTCCGTTTGTCTTCTTCTTGGACTCGTTCTTCTTCCTTGTGGGATCTCAGGCAAGATGACCATTACCCTCGATATCACTTCTATCTTTGCTTGCTAGTTGTTCATTCTATCGCTATGTCGCGCTTCCTACCACTTGTTTATCATGCCTCCCATATTGCCATGTCAAGCCTCTAACCCACCTTCCTAGCAAACCGTTGTTCGGCTATGTTACCACTTTTGCTCAGCCCCTCTTATAGTGTTGTTAGTTGCAGGTGAAGTTCAAGTTTGTTCCATGTTGGAACATGGATATGTTGGGATATCACAATATCTCTTATTTTAATTAATTCATCTATATACTTGGTTAAGGGTGGAAAGCTCGACTTTATGCCTGGTGTTTTGTTCCACTCTTGCCGCCCTAGTGTCGGTGTCAAAACCGGCGGATCTCGGGTAGGAGCTCTCGAACTGTGCGTCTAAGGTCGATGGTAACAGGAGACAGGGGACACAATGTTTTACCCAGGTTCGGACCCTCTCTATGGAGGTAATACCCTACGTCCTGCTTGTTTGATCTTGATGAATATGAGTATTACAAGAGTTGATCTACCACGAGATTGTAATGGCTAAACCCTAGTAGTATAGCTTGTATGGTTATGATAATGTATGTCCTCCGGACTAAGTACTCCGGTTTATATAGACACCAGGAGGATTTAGGGTTACACAAGGTCGGTTACAAAGAAAGGAATCTACATATTTAGTCGCCAAGCTTGCCTTCCACGCCAAGGAGAATCCCATCCGGACACGGGTGTAGTCTTCGGTCTTCGTATCTTCACAGCCCATCAGTCCGGCCCATGGCTAACAGGCCGGACGCCCGAAGACCCCTTAGTCTAGGACTTCCTCAGTAGCCCCTGAACCTGGCTTCAATGACAAGGTATCCGGCGTGTAGGCCTATCTTCGGCATTGCAAGGCGGGTTCCTCCTTCCGAACTCCAAAATAGTCTTCGAACGTCCGACGTGTCCGGACCTATAACACACACCACACACAGCCGCAGAGAGAATATAATTTTACACGAGTCTAATCTGCTGACAACTTTTCGTAACATGACATGACATCTGTCCGGTCATAATTTCGAACCATTTTTCATCCGCCGCTCCATGTTTTGAGACGCGGTTGCCATTGGCACATCTTGTCAAAGCAGAGATCGTGTCCCCTTATTACGGGATTCTCATCAATACGGGCGTGGGTAACCCAACCATGCCGTTTACACAACCCTTGGGAGTAGGCAAATTTTAAGGCGAGTGCGGAGGCGTCCAATATTTACTGCCTTTATAAGCATATAAGAATCCCTTTTCTTCACCCACGCCTTCTCTCTTCCTCTGCCCTTCCATTCTTGAGCTCCAGCGCCCAAGTTCTCATCTTCTCCGTCTCGAGCAAGCACTCAACCATGTCTGGATCCGGAGGTCAAGGCAAGTGGATGGCCTCCTCCGTCCAGGAGGAGGACATCGCTGAGCTTCGGGCGGCCGGGTACCTGGCGAAGGGAATCACCCACCGCCTTCCGGCCCAGGGACAAATCGTTCCCACGCCGAAGCCCAACGAGAGGGTAGTATTCATCCCTCATTTCCTCCACGGTTTAGGGTTTCCACTCCACCCCTTCGTGCGCGGGTTGATGTTCTACTACGGGATAGACTTCCATGATCTATCCCCGAACTCTCTTCTCAACATCTCGGCATTCATCGTCGTGTGTGAGGCCTTCCTCCGCATCCAGCCCCACTTCAGGCTGTGGCTCAAGGTCTTCAATGTGAAGCCGAAGCTGGTGGATGGCCAGCACGCGGAGTGCGGAGGCGCCATGGTGACCAAGCTGGCCAATGTGTCCTGGCCGAAAGGCACTTTCGTGGAGACTGTAAAAGAATGACAGAAACATTGGTTCTATATCATAGAACCCCGCGACACCACCTGGGCCGCAACTGTCGAATTCAACTCTGGCGCTCCCATGCGACTCACCTTTTGGGTCGAGAAGGGCCCGAACTGGTGTTCGCCAGATGAGCTGACAGCGCTGCAAATGCGCATTCAAAGCATGGTGGATAAAGATATCAAACTCGTCGATATAATGCAGGTGATGCTAGTTCGCTGGATTCTCCCATGCCAAAGCCAAAGCCGCCCTCTATGGGAGTTCAATCCGAATAAGCACCATACCCTGAAGAGGCTCTTCGAAACCACTCACGAAGATGCCTGGAGGTTGCTTTTTAAGGGCAACGAAACACCACCGGCCACAGATTCGGACCGCGGTCATGACATTAACCACCTCGCCAACGAGGTATGTTATTCTTACTACATCCCTTACTTGCCTGTTTCAAGGATGATGACTAATCTTTTATCGTCATTGTTTCTTCAGGACTGGATGGAGAGGGCGAAGCGGATCCAATGTCCGGCTTCGCTGCCTGAAGAACCAGTCATCCCGCGTTTAGCAAAGATGCTGGTGCTGGCGCCCTACAAGGCACCGGAGAAGAAGGCCAGAGGGAAGGCCATGGGGGTCCGGAGTGGCCCCCGCCGCAAGGGTGCTTCGGACGCAACGTCCGAAGACAAGACTCAATCCTCCGCCGCCGAAGACGACAAGGAGGAGGAGGAAAACAACCCTCCCCTTGATGAGGGGAAGAAAAAGAGGCCGGCCTCAACCATTCTGGAGGCGGAGGCGCCAAGAAGGGGAAAGGCCCACTTGTGGGCAGCTCCGCATGCGACGTTGAAAGTAGTCCGGACGCCCCCGCACTAAGCCGCGGGCCGCATCATAAGTGCTAAGGCTTATATCCACCCATAAAGTTTCTCCTCCTCACTGCATTGACATGATTGGTTATGTTATTGTAGTCCAGCCCACAACAGCTCCCCGCGATCCTCGTTAGGAGGTTCGCTGGATTCCAAGGCGATGGCCAGCGAGTCACCGCCGGCCGCTCACTCCCCCAAGGCTAAGGACGATGCGGAGGTGCTGTCCCAAAGGACTGTTCCAGGCAGGGGAGAGGCTCAGGAGGCGCCAGAAGGTGAAACCCCCGTCACCGGACACCAGGGGGAACCAATCCCCAAGGAGACTGGTGGGGAGGGCCGTATTCAGTTCGTCCCTCAGCTGGACTCGATTCCGGAGACCGATGCGGCTCCGGAATCCAGCACGCAACCTCCTTCGAAAGAAGGGGGATGCCTATTCCGCCGGTGACCCCTGTCAAACCAGGGGCACCGGATAATCTGCTGGAAGCGCTGCGAGGTGCTTCCATTGTGGATGAGCACCGTGTCCTTATGGACACGGTAATTGAAAGGGTTCAGTCCGCCAAGAGCGAACTAACCGAAGCCTGCAGCAGCCTGCTGACAGGTTTTGAGGTAAGCGACGCAAAAAAGAGAAAATCCCAATACAGACGGTAGCCCCTGAGACACTGTCTGGTGTTCGGAGAGAAAAAGCCGGACAGAGGATCAATCTCCTATTGCAGGAAACTAACTAATTTTTTTCTCAAATGTAAACACACGCGTCGTTGTTGGCCGCAGCCTCGCATACTGCCGAAGTTTCTGGACTGAAGCAGAAACTGGCGAAGGACGAGGAGGAGCTGGGCCAAGTGAAGAGGCGGCTCCAGGAAAATCAAGGTAAGTAATAACCTGTTATGTATTCGAAAAAAGGAAAATGATACGCAATGACCGAAATGCCATGATGTGTACAGAGGCGACAACCGAGGTCGAGGCCCTGAGAAAGGCCCTGGTCAAAGCCGAAAGGAAGGCTGTCAAGGAGCAGGCCGCTTGGAAGAAGCTCAAGGCCCGGGTCAACGAGGTCCAACAGGAGCTCGAGGACGCGGTGAAGAAGTGCGAGGCCTTGGAGCGCGATGCGTCGGTTCAAGAGACCGAACTCGCCAAGGCTCGTCAGAGTGCGGAGTCAGCCCAGAATGAGGCCCAGGGTGCCCTCCAAGAGATCTGGGAGGCCAGGAAGATCGCGGCGGGTAAGGCATTGAATATGCAAAGGAACAATGTGAAGCTGAAATATCGTTTACTAACCCGGATTCGGAGTTCTCCAGGGGCTTTTACTGATCTGCCACGCAATGTGGCTGACGCCGCAGAGTTCTTCCGAGCCGAAGAAGGGAGCTCCGTGGAGAAGCTGTTCTGGTCACAATATCTTGCGCCAGAACAGCCGATGTCCTTCAGCGCTCAGCTAAAATAGGTGGTCGAGCTGCATAGGGTGGCCGAACTGGCCATGAAGGATTTAATAATCTGGTTGTGGCCAGCCGAAGCTATACCCGCCAGTTACTTCGGCCTCGTGAAGCGACTAGTGGATGTCTGTCCTCGGCTGGACGTCGTCAAGCAGTCCGTCTGCATAGAGGGCGCACGTCTAGCCTTCTCCTATTGCAAGGTCTGGTGGGCGAAGCTTGACGCTGTCAAATTAGTGACCGAGGGGCTGCCGGAGGGCAAGGAGCACCGCACCCCGAGCGATACTTCGGCGATGTCTTGGAGGGGCCCCACATTGTTGCGGATCATTGTGTGAAAGACACTATCTTTGAATGAATGTAATCAAGCTCCCTCTACCTTGTATGATAAAATAAAGTGATTGTGCAATATAATGCTTGTTATGTTTTTAAATTTTTACTTCCTGTGCGGCCGTGTTGTATGAAATCTAAGGGTTAACCAGTCGTCAGCTTCTGCCCCCACGTAGGTAGTACGGGGGTGTTCGGGATAGAATCTAAACAATCTTGATCCAATTAGATGGTCCTTGAAGGAGTTGTTTAGCGCAACGAACCAGGCAACCAGACTATGCGGCTTTAACGTCCTCACTTAGCCATAGGAGTTCGACAATAAAAACATGGGCGCGGCCCCTAGTATCCGAACTAGGGTGCTATAAGCGTCTGATCGGGAAGTATGGATCCTTCGCGTAATCCGGAAGAAATCTCCAACGACTTGCAACCTCCGAACAGCTGACCGGCTCTCGCCGCATCATGACACTCAGTTTTCGGCTTTCTCTACTGAGGTGCTCCTTTGGATAAACCAAGGCACAATCGCAGTAGTTCTCCCTTTACTACCTTAGTCGATATATCGGAACGTAAGGTAGCAAGCACAGGAGCCGGACAACCCAACTATTGACCAAAGACATGATTCAGAGTCAATGCATATAATGCTAAATTCGGGGTGTCGAACTATACTTATAAAAAAGTGTTTGGACTTTTGTTGCCGTAATGTGGGGTGCTATGAAGCCCCTGGCAAACATCAAACGTACCAAAGTGTACGGGTGCTACCTGATAGGGCTATCCACAGGGGAGCTGAAAAAGAGAAAGAAAACATAAAAGGTACAAAGGTAAAAAGCTGGGGTCCTAAAGCTCCAGCCACAAACTGTTATCACTGTAATTTAGTTGGTACGTCAAGGCGCATTGATACAGGTAGTGCGATAAGCAACAGGCTATTTGACTTGCCGAAACCAAGGGAGAGTTGCATGTGGGTCCTGAAAAACAGGTAGAGTTATCATTCACGGAATCACCTAAAAAGTCCCCATATGTCTGCGTTTCTCGCCGTCTTGGTGTGTATATCCTTCAAGAGGACCGATGACCAGACCACCAGATGGGGCCTGTGGGATTGAGACCTGAAAAGGAAACAAGTAAAAGTGAAAATATGTGTGTATCCGATGTCGGTTGAGCCATACTATGGACCACAAGCTAGCTATGCCCCTGTCGATGCCCATGGGATTTTGAGTGCGTAGTTATGTACGCACGTCACGAATGCCACCACTTTATCAGGACTGAGACGGAGGCCCGATTGCTAGTCGAGCTCCTGACGAGCCGAGCTCTCCTGCTGCAGAGTAGTTCGGACCCTCTTAACGGTGTCCGTGGGCTTGGCGGCCGAATTAAGGTTCTGCTTGAGAAGGCTGCTCTGTACTTCTGCTACTAAGGCAGCTGTGCGCTCTTCTGTACGGAGGGAGCGTTCAGTATTTCCATTGACCGTTATGACGCCGCGTGGACCGAGCATCTTGATCTTGAGATAAGCATAGTGTGGTACTGCGTTGAATCAAGCAAACACAGTTCGTCCGAGCAGTGCATGATAGCCGCTGCGGAAGGGGATGATATCGAAGATTAACTCCTCGCTTCGGAAGTTGTCCAGAGATCCGAAGACAACCTCTAGTGTGATTGAGCCCATACAGCGGGCTTCTACACCTGGTATGACTCCTTTGAAGGTAGTCCTGGTGGGCTTGATCCGTGATGGGTTAATGCAAATTTTTCATGATGTATCCTAATAGAGAAGATTGAGGCTGCTACCTCCGTCCATAAGGACGCGAGTCAGGTAGAACCCATCAATTATTGGGTCTAGACCAGTGCGGCTGACCCACCGTGACGGATACTGGTCGGATGATCCTGGTGATCAAAAGTGATCGGGCATGACGACCATGGATTAAATTTTGGGGCGACTGGCTCTATCGCGTAGACGTCCCTGAGCGCACGCTTGCGCTCCCTCTTGGGGATGTGGGTAGCGTATATCATGTTCACCGTTTTGACCTGAGGGGGAAACTTCTTCTGCCCCCCTGTGTTCGGTTACCCGGGCTCTTCGTCATCGTCCTCGCTTTGCGATCCCTTTTCCCTGTTCTCAGCATTTAATTTGTCGGCCTGTTTAAAAACCCAGTAATCTCTATTTGTATGATTGGGTGGTGAGGGAGTCCTGGACTAAGGGGTCCTCGGGCGTCCGGCCTGTTAGCCGTGGGCCGGACTGATGGGCTGTGAAGAACACGAAGACCGAAGACTGCCCCGTGTCCGGATGGGACTCTCCTTGGCGTGGAGGGCAAGCTAGGCAATATGGATATGTATATCTCCTCGTTTGTAACCGACCTTGTGTAACCCTAGATCCTCCCGGTGTCTATATAAACCAGAGGACTTAGTCCAGAGGGGGGGAGATATTCATTACCATAGCCATACAAGTTAGACCTCTAGGGTTTAGCCATTACGGTCTCGAGGTAGATCAACTCTTGTAATACTCGTATTCATCAATATCAATCAAGAAGGACGTAGGGTATTACCTCCATAGAGAGGGATCGAACCTGGGTAAACATAGTGTCCCCTGTCTCCTGTTACCATCGACCTTAGGCGCACAGTTCGGGACCCCCTACCTGAGATCCGCCAGTTTCGACACCGACATTGGCACTTTCATTGAGAGTTCCACTGTGCCGTCGACGAAAGGTTCAATGGCCCCTTCAATCGTCAACAATGACGCTAGCCAGGGAGAAACCTTCCTCCCCGGACAGATCTTCGTGTTCGGCAGCTTCGCATTGCGGGCCAACTCGTTTGGCCACCTGGAGCAGATCGAGAGCTATGCCCCTAGCCATCAGGTCAGGTTTGGGAGCTTGAATTACGTTGCGGACATCCGTGGAGATTTGAACTTCGCCGGATTTAAGACCGTGGCGACCGCTCTTGGCCACCTTGACAAACATGACTTAAATCTGTCGTCAGACTGCATGTAGTAGCTAGCTCCGGTGACTACTCTGGCCTTAGATCCAGAGCACACTGCGGCATCCAAGGATTGGAGGCTCGACCCCACCACGGATGCCACAAATTCCCCAGCGTTGGAGCCGCACATGGGCTTAACCCCACACCATATTTGTGTCACCGGAACTTCGGAATCGTCTCTGGTTATAAGTTCCGAACCATGTGAGCCTGCGGACGCCGAACTCGATTGCTTATCGATCTTCGAATTCAGCGCCGCAAACATATTCCAGCACTCTCCTTTGGGCGATATTCTAAACTCATTAAAAAGCCTGTCCTTGGCGGGGGACACACAGCCGAACTCTGTCTGGTCCGGACTGGGGGCTGATGATCAAGAATTTTGCTTCCCACCCGCGACCCACTTTATAGCCACTGTCGAGGACCTAACCGACAAGCTTGATTACGACTCCGAAGACATCGACGGTATGGACAACGATGCTGATGAGGAGCAAGACCAAAATCCACCATTTACCGGACGCTGGACGACCACTTCTTCGTATGATGTGTACATGGTGGATACACCCAAAACAACCAACGACGACGACAAAGAAAATCCAGTCGAGAATAACCCTCCTGAGACATAGCAAAAATGTTGGCGTCCTCGGCGCCGCCCTAAGTCATGTCGTTCAAAAGACAACAATGCTGGCACCGGTGAAAATAATACTTCGGGCGATACCGAGAACAATGAAGACCTGGCTGAGGTAACATCCGAGCAGGAGGAGCAAGAAAATTGGCAAGCCAGTCCCGACGAACAGGCCAGGCCCAACGACTCGGAGGACGGTAGTTACCGTCCGCTCTCCGAGGATGATGAAAGCCTCGGCAACAAAGATTTCGTCGTGCCTGAGGAACCTCTCGAGCAGGAGCGCTTCAAGCGCCAGCTAATAGCAATGGCGAGGAGCCTGAAAAACAAACAGCAGCAGCTTCAAGCTGACCAAGATCTGCTCATCGATAGATGGACTGATGTCCTGGCAGCCGAAGAATACGGCCTCAGACGCCCAGCCAAGAGTTACCCAAAACGAAGATTACTACCTCAGTTCGACGAAGAGGCGCCGGAGCCCATACTTCCCTCGCGTAATGCGGCCGACCGAACACTACGCGGTCTGGACAGTGCGGCGGACCGACCACCTCGTGGTCGGGACAGAGCGGCAACTCAAGCCGAACAGCAACCCGCCTCGCTGCCATGAAAAAACAGAGACAAAACAGTTCGGGGTCATACACACGACCTCCGGCAGACCCTGGATAGTAGAGCGGGATATACCCGATTGATTTACGGATCGCGAGGACGTTCCTCGACACGTGATGATGGCTACCTATTCGGACGTGACAAACCTAGTCACACCTGAGCCGACAACCGCAGACGGACTCCATCGGAGCAACGTCGCGACATGACCCGATATAGAGGCGCCACACACCCTCTTTGCTTCACCGATGAAGTAATGGATCACGAATTCCCCGAAGGGTTCAAACCCATTAACATTGAATCATACGACGGAACAACCGACCCCGCGGTATGGATCAAGGATTTTATTCTCCATATCCACATGGCCCGTGGAGATGACCTCCACGCTATCAAATACCTTCCACTAAAGCTCAAAGGGCTAGCTCGGCACTGGTTAAACAGCCTGCCCGAAAACCCTATCGGCAGCTGGGAGGACTTGGAAGAAGCCTTCCTTGACAAATTCCAAGGTACATATGTCCGGCCACCAGACGCCGATAACTTAAGCCACATAGTCCAACAACCTAGAGAGTCAGCCAGGAAATTTTGGACTAGGTTCCTAACCAAAAAGAACCAGATCGTTGACTGTCCGGATGCCGAAGCTCTAGTGGCCTTTAAACAAAGCATCCGCGACGAATGGCTCGCCCGCCACCTCGGCCAAGAAAAGCCGAAATCTATGGCAGCCCTCACGGCACTTATGACCCGCTTTTGTGCGGGCGGGGACAGCTGGCTGGCCCGTAGTAAAAATACGGCCAGTGACGCAGGCCCCTCTGAAGCCAAAAACAGCAACGACAAGCTCCGACGTAAGAGACACAAGCGCCGAAGCAATGGTAATAATACCGACGACACTACAGTCAACGCCAGATTCGGCGGCTCCAAGTCCAGCCAGCGGAAGAAATAGTACAAGAGAAACAATCAGGGACCATCCAGCCTGGACCGCATACTCGACCGTCCGTGCCAAATCCATGGCACCCCAGACAAACCCGCCAACAATACCAACAGAGATTGCTGGGTTTTTAAGCAAGCCGGCAAGTTAAATGCTGAGAACAAGGAAAAGGGATCGCAGAGCGAGGACGATGACAAAGAGCCCCTGCAGCCAAACACAGGGGGACAGAAGAAGTTTCCCTCCTCAGGTCAAAACAGTGAACATGCTATATGCTACACACATCCCCAAGAGGGAGCGCAAGCGCACACTCAGGGACGTCTACGCAATAGAGCCAGTCGCCCCAAAATTCAATCCATGGTCGTCATGCTCGATCACTTTTGATCGCCGGGATCATCCGACCAGCATCCGTCACGGCGGTTCAGCCGCACTGGTCCTGGACCCAATAATTGATGGGTTCCACCTGACGCGAGTCCTGATGGACGGTGGCAGCAGCCTCAACTTGCTCTATCAGGATACAGTGCGCAAAATGGGCATTCATCCATCATGAATCAAACCCACAAAGACTACCTTCAAAGGAGTCATACCAGGCGTAGAGGCCCGCTGCATGGGCTCAATCACACTAGAGGTTGTCTTCAGATCTCCGGACAACTTCCGAAGCGAGGAGTTAATCTTCAATATCGTCCCCTTTCGCAGCGGCTATCATGCGCTGCTCGGACGAACCGCATTCGCCCGATTTAACGCAGTGCCACACTATGCTTATCTCAAGCTCAAGATGCCCGACCCACGTGGCATCATAACAGTCAATGGAAATACGGAACGCTCCCTCCATACAGAAGAGCACACAGCTGCCTTAACAGCAGAAGTACAGAGCGGCCTTCTCAAGCAAAACCTTCATTCGGCTGTTGAGCCCACGGACACCGTCAAGAGGATCCGAACTACCCTGCAGCAGGACAGCTCGGCTCATCAAGAGCTCGACTAGCAATCCGGGCTCCGTCTCAGTCTCGATCAAGTGGTGGAATTCACACCGTGCGTACATAACTACACACTCAAAATTCCATGGGCATCGACGGAGGCATGGCTGGCTTGTGGTCCATAGTACGGCTTAACCGACACCGGATATACACATACTTTCACTTTTATTCGTTTCCTTTTCAGGTTTCAATCCCGCATGCCCCATCTGATAGCCTGATCATCAGTACTCTTGATGGACAAACACACCATGGCAGCAAGAAGCACAGGCATATGGGGGACTTCTCTAGGTGGTTTCGTTAACGATCACTCTACCTGTTTTTCAGGACTCACGTGTAGCTCTCCCTTGGTTAAGGCATAGTAACTAGCCTCCTGCTTATTGCATTACTTGTATAAACGCGCTTTAATGCACCAATGAAATTATAATAAGAACAGTTTGCAGCTCAAATTTTACGGCCCTAGCTTATCACTTGTTCTTCTTTTTCTTCATGTTTTGTCTTTTCTGGTAACTTTATCAAGTAGCACCCATACACTTCGGTACGTTTGATGTTTGCCAGGGGCTTCATAGCACCCCACACTATGGAAACAAAAGTCCGAACACTTTTTATAAGTATAGTTCGGCACCCCGAATTTAGCATTATATGCATTGGCTCCGAATCATGTCTTTGGTCAATAGTTGGGTTGCCCGGCTCCTGTGCTTGCTACCTTATGTTCTGCTATATCGACTAAGGTAGTAAAGGGAGAACTACTGCGATTGTGCCTTGGTTTATCCAAAGGAGCACCTTAGTAGAGAAAGCCAAAAACTGAGTGTCATGATGCGGCGAGAGCCGGTCAGCTGTTCGGAGGTTGCAAATCGTTGGAGATTTCTTCCGGATTACGCGAAGGATCCATACTTCCCGATCAGATGCTTATAGCACTCTAGTTCGGATACTAGGGGCCGCGCCCATGTTTTTATTGTCGAACTCCTATGGCTAAGTGAGGACGTTAAAGCCGCATAGTCTCGTTGCCTAGTTCGTTGCGCTAAACAACTCCTTCAAGGACCATAAATTGGGTCAAGATTGTTTAGATTCCATCCCGAACACCTCCGTACTACCTACGTGGGGGTAGAAGCCGACGACTGGTTAACCCTCAGATTTCATACAACACGGCCGCACAGGAGGTAAAATTTAAAAACATAACAAGCATTATATTACAAACCCACTTTGTTCTATCATACAAGGCAGAAGGAACTCGAATATATTCATTCAAAGATCGTGTCTTTCGCACATTGATCCGCAACAATGCGGGACCCCTCCAAGACATCGCCAAAGTATCGCTTGGGTGTGCGGTGCTCCTTGCCCTTAGGCGGCCCCTCGGTCGCCAACTTGACGGCATCCGTCTTCGCCCACCAGACCTTGACATAGGAGAAGGCCAGACGTGCGCCTTCAATACAGACGGACCACTTGATGACGTCCAGCCGAGGACAGGTATCAACCAGCCTCTTCACGAGGCCGAAGTAACTGCTGGGTATACCTTCGGCTGGCCTCAACTGGATTGTTAAATACTTCAGGGCCAGTTTGGCCACCCTGTGCAGCTCGACCAACTGTTTTAGCTGATCGCCGAAGGGCACCGGATGTTCCGGCGCAAGATATTGTGACCAGAACAGCTTCTTTGTGGAGCCCCCTTCTTCGGCTCGAAAGAACTCCGCGGCGTCGGTCACACTGCGTGGCAGATCAACAAAAGCCCCTGGAGAACTCCGAATCCGGGTCAGTAAAAGATATTTCCTCTTAATGTTCTTGCTTTGCATATTGAATGCCTTACCCGCCACAATCTTCCTAGCCTCCTGGATCTCCTGGAGGGCGCCCTGGGCTTCACTCTGGGCCGTCTCCGCACTCTTACGAGCCTTGGCGAGTTCGGCCTCTTGAGCCGACGCATTGTGCTCAAAGGTCTCGCACTTCCTCACCGCGTCCTAGAGGTCCTGTTGGACTTCGTTGACCCGGGCCTTGAGCCTCTTAAGGGCGGCCTGCTCCTTGACAGCCTTCCCCCCGGCTTCGACCAAGGCCTGTCTCAGGGCCTCGACCTCGGTCGTCGCTTCTGTCCATATCATGGCACTTCGGTCAAATGCATGTCATTTTACTTTTTTCGAATACATAACGGGTTATCACATACCTTCTTTTTCTTGGAGCTGCCTCCTCACCTGGCCGAGCTCCTACTCGGCCTGCTCCAGTCTCTGCTTCAGTTCAGAGACCTCTGCAGTTGATACGTCTCAAACGTATCTATAATTTTTTATTGTTCCATGCTATTATATTATCAACCTTGGATGTTTTATATGCATTTATATGCTATTTTATATTATTTTTGGGACTAACCTATTAACCCAGAGCCCAGTGCCAGTTTCTGTTTTTACCTTGTTTTAGAGTATCGCAGAAAAGGAAAATCAAATGGAGTCCAATTGACCTGAAACTTCACGGAACTTAGTTTTGGAAGGAAAGCCACCCGGGAGACTTGGAGTCCACGTAAGGGAAGCAACGAGGAAGCCATGAGGCAGGGGGCGCGCCCTCCACCCTCGTGGGCCCCTCGTGGGCCCCTCGTGGCTCCCCTGACGTACTTATTCCGCCTATATATCTCCATATACCCTAAAACGATCGGGGAGCACAATAGATCGGGAGTTCCGCCGCCATAAGCCTCCGTAGCCACCGAAAGCCAATCTAGACCCGTTTCGGCACCCTGCCGGAGGGGGCAATCCCTCTCCGGTGGTCATCTTCATCATCCCGGTGCTCTCCATGACGAGGATGGAGTAGTCCTCCCTCGGGGCTGAGGGTATGTACCAGTAGCTATGTGTTTGATCTCTCTCTCTCGTGTTCTTGAGGTGATACGATCTTGATGTATCGCGAGCTTTGCTATTATATTTGGATCCTATGATGTTTCTTCCCCACTCTACTCTCTTGTAATGGATTGAGTTTCCCTTTTGAAGTTATCTTATCAGATTGAGTCTTTAAAGATTTGAGACCACTTGATGTATGTCTTGTCGTGCGTATCTATGGTGACAATGGGATATCACGTGATTCACTTGATGTATGTTTCGGTGATCAACTTGCGGGTTCCGCCCATGAACCTATGCATAGGGATTGGCACACGTTTTCGTCGTGATTCTCTGGTAGAAACTTTGGGGCACTCTTTGAGGTTCTATGTGTTGGTTGAATAGACGAATCTGAGATTGTGTGATGCATATCGTATAATCATGCCCACGGATACTTGAGGTGACATTAGAGTATCTAAGTGACATTAGGGTTTTGATTGATTTGTGTCTTAAGGTGTTATTCTAGTACGAACTCTAGGGCTGTTTGTGACACCTATAGGAATAGCCCAACGGATTGATTGGAAAGAATAACTTTGAGGTTGTTTCGTACCCTACCATAATCTCTTCGTTTGTTCTCCGCTATTACTGACTTTGGAGTGACTCTTTGTTGCATGTTGAGGGATAGTTATATGATCCAATTATGTTATTATTGTTGAGAGGACTTGCACTAGTAAAAGTATGAACCCTAGGCCTTGTTTCAACGCATTGCAATACCGTTTACGCTCACTTTTATCATTAGTTACCTTGCTGTTTTTATATTTTCAGATTACAAAAACCTTTATCCACTATCCATATACCACTTGTATCACCATCTCTTCGCCGAACTAGTGCACCTATACAATTTACCATTGTATTGGGTGTGCTGGGAACACAAGAGACTCTTTGTTATTTAGTTGCAGGGTTGCTTGAGAGAGACCATCTTCATCTACGCCTCCTACGGATTGATAAACCTTAGGTCATCCACTTGAGGGAAATTTGCTACTGTCCTACAAACCTCTGCATTTGGAGGCCCAACAACGTCTACAAGAAGAAGGTTGTGTAGTAGATATCAGCAGTATGTGAGGATGCAGCCAACAGCGACGCCTGTGTATTCATTTCAGACAATTTAGTTAGTTTCCTGCAATAAAGGATTGATCCTCTAGCCGGCTTTTCTTTCCGAACACCGGACAGTGTCTTAGGGGCTACTGTCTATATTGGGATTTTCAATTCTTGCGCCGCTTACCTCAAAACCTGTCAATAGGCTACTGCAGGCTTCGATTAGTCTGCTCTTGGCAGACTGAACCCTTTCAATTACCGTGCCCATAAGAACACGGTGCTCATCCACAATGAAAGCGCCTCGTAGCGCTTCCAGCAGATTATCCGGTGCGCCTGGTTGGACAGGGGTCACCGGCGGAATAGGCATACCCCCTTCTTTCGAAGGAGGTTGCGTGCCGGATTCTGGAGCCGTACTGGTCTCCGAAATGGAGTCTGGCTGAGGGACGAACTAAATACGGCCCTCCTCACCATCAGTCTCCATGGGGATCGGCTCCCCCTCGTGTCCGGCGATGGAGGCATCGCCTTCTGGCGCCTCCTGATCCTCTCCTCGGCCTGGGAAAGTCCTTCGGGACAGCACCTCCGCGTCGTCCTTGGCTTTGGGGAGTGAGCGGCCGGTGGTGACTCGCTGGCCATCGCTTGTGAATCCAACGAACCTCCTGACGAGGATCACTGGGGGTGGTCATGGGCCAGACTGTAATAACGTAACCAATCATGTCAATACAACGAGGAGGAGAGACTTGGTTTATGGGCATATATGAGTCTTAGCACTTACGATGCAGCCCGAGGCTTAGTGCGGGGGCGTTGCTCCGGACTGCTTTCGACGTCCTATGCGGAGCTGCCCATGAGTGTGCCTTTCGCCTTCTTGGGCACCTCCGCCTCCAAGATTATGGAGGTCGCCCTATTCTTCCTCCCCCCATCAGGGGAAGAATCGCTTTCCTCCTCCTCATTGTCGTCGTCTTCGGCGGCGGAGGAGCACGTCTTGTTTTCGGACGTCACGTCCGAAGCGCCCTTGCGGCGGGGGCTACTCCGGACCCCCTTGGCCTTCCCCTGGGCCTTCTTCTCCGGCGCCTTATAGGGCGTCGGTTCCAGCATCTTCACTAAGCGCGGGATGACTGATTCTTCAGGCAGCGGAGCCGGACACCGGATCTGCTTCGCCCTCTTCATCCAGTTCTGAAGAAGCAAAGATAATAATTGCTTAGATATCATCCTCGAAACAAGCAAGTAGGGGATGTGTTAAAGATAACATACCTCATTGGGGAGGTGATTAATGTCATGCCCGCGGTCCGAATCTGTGGCCGGCGGTATCTCAATGCCCTTGAAGAGCAACTTCCAGGCATCTTCATGAGTTGTTTCGAAGAGCCTCTCCAGGGTATGGTGCTTCTTCGGATTGAACTCCCATAGAGGGCGCCTTCGGCTCTGGCAGGGGAGGATCTAGCGCACCAGCATCACTTGGATTATGTTGACGAGCTTGTTGTCTTTGTCCACCATGCTTTGGATGCGCGTTTGCAGCGCTATCAGCTCGTCTGACGAACACCAGTTCGGGCTCTTCTCGACCTAGGAGGTGAGTCGCATGGGAGCGCCGGAGTTGAATTCGGCAGCCGTGGTCCAGGTGGCATCACGGGGTTCTGTGATGTAGAACCATTGTTTCTGCCATTCCTTGACGGTCTCCACGAAAGTGCCTTTTGGCCAGGAGACATTGGTCAACTTTCTCACCATGGTGCCTTCGCACTCCATGGTGGGGTCGATCATCTCATCCTTGGATGGCGCAGTCTTCTCTGGATCTAAGGTCAGAGCGGTTATGGGAGCTGTCTCCTGGATGCAGTCCGATGACAGATTTAGGTCATGTCCCTCGGGGTGACCAGGAGTGGTAGCCACGATCTCGAATCCGGCGAAGATCAAGTCTCCACGGATGTCCGCAACGTAGTTCAAGCTCCCAAATCTGACCTGATGGCCAGGGGCGTAGCTTTCGATCTGCTCCAGATGGCCAAGCAAGTTGGCCCGCAGAGCGAAGCCGCCGAACACGAAGATCTGTCCGGGGAGGAAGACTCCCCCTTGGGCAGCATCGTTGTAGATGGTTGAAGGAGCCATCGAACCTCTTGATGACGGCACAGTGGAACTCTCAATGAAAGCACCAATGTCAGTGTCAAAACCGGCGGATCACGGGTAGGGGGTCCCGAACTGTGCGTCTAAGGTCAATGGTAATAGGAGACAGGGGACACAATATTTTACCCAGGTTCGGGCCCTCTCTATGGAGGTAATACCCTACGTCCTGCTTGATTGATCTTGATGAATATGAGTATTACAAGAGTTGATCTACCATGAGATCGTAATGGCTAAACCCTAGAGGTCTAGCTTGTATGGCTATGATAATGTATGTCCTCCGGACTAAGTTCTCCGGTTTATATAGACACCGGGAGGATCTAGGGTTACACAAGGTCGGTTACAAAGAAATGAATCTACATATTTAGTCGCCAAGCTTGCCTTCCATGCCAAGGAGAGTCCCATCCGGACACGGGTGTAGTCTTCGGTCTTCGTATCTTCACAGCCCATCAGTCCGGCCCATGGCTAACATGCCAAACGCCCGAGGACCCCTTAGTCCAGGACTCCCTCACCTAGTTTCTGTCATACCGGTGTTATGTTCCTTGATTTTGCGTTCCTTACGTTGTTGGGGTTATAGGACCCCCTTGACAGTTCGCTTTCAATAAAACTCCTCCAACAAGGCCAACCTTGGTTTTACATTTGCCTAACAACTTAAGCCTTTTTCCTTGGGTTCCGTGGACCCGAGGGTCATCTTTATTTTAAACCCCCCGGGTCAGTGCTCCTCTGAGTGTTGGTCCAACCTGGGGGATGTCCGGCGCCCCCTAGGCAACCAGGGTTTATGCCAATCCGACGTCTGGCCCATCCGGTGTGCCTTGAGAACGAGATATGTGCAGCTCCTATCGGGATTTGTCAGCACATTCGGGCGGTCTTGCTAGTCTTATTTTACCATTGTCGAAATGTCTTGTAACCAGGATTCCGAAACTGATCGGGCCTTTCCGGGAGAAGGAATATCTTTCATTGATCGTGAGAGCTTGTGATGGGCTAAGTTGGGACAACCCTGCAGGGTATAAACTTTCGAGAGCCGTGCCCGCGGTTATGTGGCAGATGGGAATTTGATAATATCCGGTTGTAGAGAACTTGACACTTGACTTAATTAAAATGCATCAACCGCGTGCATAGCCGTGATGGTCTCTTTTCGGCAGAGTCCGAGAAGTGAACACGGTTTTGGGTTATGTTTGAACGTAAGTAGTTTCAGGATCACTTTTTTGATCACTTCTAGCTTCACGAACGTTACGTAGCTTCTCATCTTACTCTTATTTGCATATGTTAGCCACCATATTTGTTTAGCGCTTGCTGCTACTCCCCCTCATTACCTTGTCCTACCCATAAGCTTAAATAGTCTTGATCGCGCGGGTGTGAGATTGCTGAGTCCTTTTGACTCACGAATACTTCCAAAACAGTTGCAGGTGCCGATGACACCAGTGTAGGTGATGCTATCGAACTCAAGTGGGAGTTCGATGAGGACCTTGGTCGTTACTTTGTTTCGTTTCCTGATAATCAGTAGTGGAGCCCAGTTGGGACGATCGGGGATCTAGCATTTGGGGTTGTCTTCTTTTATTTTGGTTCCGTAGTCGGACCTTGATTGTACTCTGGATGATGTATGTTTAACTTGTTATTTGTGTGAAGTGGCGATTGTAAGCCAACTCTTTATCCCAATCTTATTCAGTACATGAGATTGTGTGAAGGTTATTCCTCTTGCGACAAAATCACCATGCGATTATGCCTTTAAGTCGTGCCTCGACACGTGGGGGATATAGCCGGATCGTGGGCGTTACACCAAGGGTGCCGTGGATGTCACTGATCCCAAGCATGTAGCTGCCACCGCCGTGCCACGCATCATTGAGTTTCTTTATTAGAAGAAAATAAACCTATTATACACGCAATGTCATATGGACCGGACCATTTCCTCGCGGTCTGTCTTCTGCCGGTTTCTCTGCTGTCTTTTTTTGTTTGTCCTTTATTTCAAAAGGTTTTTGACGGGTTTCCCATGTCTCATGGTTTTCAACTCGTTTTCTTTTCTGGTTCCACTTTTTATTTTCTTTTGGAAAGTTCGTGAAGATTTCTTAAAGTTGTGTACAGAAATTTAGTTGTGCGTCAACATTTTTAAAGTGTATATATAAATTTAGTTGTGCATGCATATTTTCTTTCAAGTGTCTTAAAATTGTTTAAAAAACATTGGTTTGTAAGCATGGTTATTTTCATGGATTTTTTTAAATGTCCATGAATGTTTCATATGATGTTTTTCAAATATTTATATTTGAATTTCAGAATAAGAACAGTTTTCTAAATAAATATTACTCCCGTCCCAAATTAGTTATCTTGGTTTAGTACTGGGTACATCCGTATCTAGGTAAATTTAAGACGAGTAATTTGGGACCGAGGGAGTATATCTTACGAGAATTTAGAATAAATAATTTTACAACACTAATTGGACCGGCCATGTAGCAAGCTTGGGCAGGTCCACGTAGTGGCTCAATGGGTTATAGCATCAATTTGAGCATGATTTTCTAAATAAAAAAATCAATTTGAGGATGAAACGTTGCATAGGAGCTCCCTAATTTAGCATGCAGAAGATCAATCACTCAAAAAACGAAACACGTTTCACTCAACAACAAAAAAACGCAGAGCATGATGCTAAAAAAAGAAAGAAAGAAAGAAAAAGATGAGAGCATCAGGCAAGATGCACCGGAGGTCCAGTTCCCTTGCATACGAAACAACGTAGTAGTACAAGTTTCAGATGTTTTAGCTCTTGATTTTACCGAACTATCCAAGGAGAAGAAGCTAATTTTTGTGTGTGTCTTTGGCCACCAACTCTACTGCGCAGTGGAGATCGAGAGGGCGTCGTCGCATCGCAGGTGCCAGGCAGGCCTCTGCACGAGATTAGGGGGCAGTGCGGCTGCGTGGGACGCGTACGCAGCAACAAATCGAGGGGTAAGAAACAAGGGACTGACTCCCTGTCGCAGCGAAATAGCCACATATAAAAAATGTCACACGCAGGGACACGTACCATTTCGTGCCCAATATGCTTTTCAAAGTTGTACCCAATATGTTAGTGTATGATTATTCAGCTGTGATTCGATCGGTCTTTCGGTAGAGCTGAACTGGAATGAAAGCCCAGATCGCCAAACTGTTGCGAAAAGTTCCAGAGGAAGCAACCTGTGTTGCAGTCAAGCACAAGCGAGCAGTGCAGTGTTGCAGGTGGTGTTATACTTTTCGAAGAGTAGGTACTCCTACGTAGTAGCACGCCGTCTCGTCGTGCGTCATTGCATATTGTTGACTTGACGGCAATGCGTGCAGCCGTCAACAAGACCAGCTAAATGGCCAACGCCGTACGTGGACCAGTCTGCAGGATAACAGCATCTACAGTCTGTGCCTCAAACGGGCCGCCCGGTCATGATTTTTTTGACTCAGATGGGCTTTTTAAATAGGCATCGGATGTCCAAACTGATCGGCGCCCCTCATATCCAGCCTAAATGAGGCGGATATGAGGGCGTCCGGGCACACCTGTCATGTTGGACACGACAGCCCGACCCCACTGCAAATTGCATCAAATCCACCAAACTATTTCTCCTCCTTCCGCAGCCCTCCAACATTTCCCGCGCCCGGAGCCTCGTCGTCCTCCATCCTTGCTCCTAATCCTCACCATCGGTCCTGATCCACCGCTGGAGATGTCGTCCAGCCCGACCCAGACCGCCGCGACGGAGACGCAGTCCGCCTATGGGGTCCCTTCGTCGGCTGCGACTTCCAAGGCGGAGAACATCATCCGGACCATGCGCCGAAGCCGACAGCGAGAGAGGGAGGCGGCGGCGGCGTAGGGAGGTTCGGACATAGTGGAGCAGTTGTCTCCTCAGTCGTGCCCGGATCCCTGCGCCCCTTCCATCCGAGCGTCGACGCGGATTACGACGTCCGACCCCGTTGGGACAGAGGAGCATTCGACAGCTGGCTGGGCCATTCCAAAGAGCTTTCCACCCACGCAGAGGCCATCGGTCGACGTATGTGACTCGCCGCAGCTCGTTCGAGCGCGGATGAGCACGGGCACCGGCAGTGCCCGGGCTTCAGCCAACATGTTCGACGGAATGACCGAACAAGAGTTGGTGCGTATTCTTTGGTCCTGTCCGATCAAATTTTTGCATAGACCACTAGCTCATTCCGCACATGATGAATTATTGCAAATCATAATCATGTAGGAGGCGTTCTTGTCAAACATGATCAATGACAATGAAGATCCGACCGAAATGAAGTATGAATTGGAGGCCATCACTGCATTTGAAGTTGGGACAATATCTGCTCCCAATCCGAGCAAGAAGAAAAAGACCAAGACAGCTAAGGCAAGATGTCCGACATTCTCAAGATTTAAGGACATCTTGCTGGTCAAAGCTTGGTTCCAATATGCGGCACCGAGCAAAAGGGGAACAAGTATTGGGAGAAAAATTGGAAGGAGTATCACGAACAAAAGGAGTATGTGGAGCCACATCCTATCGTGACCACCCGCAATGTGACATCTATCCAACATCGTTGGGGGATCATCCAAGGGGAAGTGAACAAGTACGTCGGCTACTACTAACAAGTGGCCAAACGCCCTCAAAGTGGGATGGGAGTGGCAACTCACGTAAGCTCAATTGCTTCATCTTGTCGTCATTTCCATATGCTTCTTGTGTTTGCATTCTCGTGCTCATACATATGTTGTTTGCTAGACGGTGGTGGCGGCCACTTCATATCATGAAGTGGAGAAGAAGCCCTTTGCTTTTAGCCATTATTGGATCATATTGAATGGCAAGCCGAAGTAGAACCAACTTCTGGCCGATCTCAAGTTTGGCAAGAAGAGGAATGACGGCTCAAGATCCAACCAATCAATTGGGTTGGACGATGAAGAGGACGATGTTGTCGTGACGAATGGAAAAGCCACCGTGCCAATGGATAACCCCCAAGTCATGAAAAACAAATGGGGGAAGGCACGTGCCTCCCGTGACGACGCGGCTACAAAAATGTCTTCCACATGGAAGGGCATTTTTTCGACGAGGAAGAACAAGGAGGAGAGGTACAAGCTCGTGTTGGATGCGCAAAAGGAAATGATGGAATGGGACTGGAAGATGGCGGAGAAGAAGTTCGAAACTAAGAGGGAGAAGATCGAGTTGGAGAAGTAACAAGCGGCGATCAACTGGGAACTAGAGAATGCCAAGACATTTGGCGACATAGAGCCCGAGAAGGAGAGGTCGTGTAGCGACCCGATCCCAATGGATCGAAGTCTCTGTGCTTAAGTGTCATCCCTGGATCGGTATGCTGACACACACGGTACTCGAGGATTTATAACAGAGGTAAATCACATGTATAAAGTAACGTAAATACTATTACCTCAATCCGCATAGCGGAAGAAACAACAAAGCTGTGGAGTCCCAATAACACCAACGGCCCAGAGATACCTCTCCGATACACGGAGTGACAAATCCTAATCTTGATCTATGCCAACTCAACAAACACCATCGGAGACACCTATAGAGCATCTTTATAATCACCTAGTTACATTGTGACGTTTGATAGCACACAAGGTGTTCCTCCGGTATTCGGGAGTTGCATAATCTCATAGTCAGAGGAATATGTATAAGTCATGAAAAAAGCAATATCAATAAAACTTAACAATCATTATGCTAAGCTAATGGATGGGTCTTGTCCATCACATCATTCTCCTAATGATGTGACCCCGTTCATCAAATGACAACACATGTCTATGGTTAGGAAACTTAACCATCTTTGATTAACGAGCTAGTCTACTAGAGGCTTACTAGGGACATTGTGTTCTGTCTATGTATCCACACACATGTATCAAGTTTCCGGTTAATATAATTCTAGCATGAGTAATAAACATTTATCATGATATAAGGAAATATAACTAACGACTTTTTTATTGCCTCTAGGGCATATTTCCTTCAAAAAATCCCAAGAATTCGAATCTGGCATTATTTCTCTATTTTGAGCAAGTTCATTTACAAGTTTTTCCAACATAAAGTAGCATCTTGAAAATTCATGGAAAATCAACCGTGCATCATATGAACTAAAGTTATATATGTAAATTGCTCAGTTTTATGGCTACTTTCAGGATATGTAATTTGTTGCCATGTTAAAAACCATTAACCCGTTGTTATGTTGCATTAAAGTGGGCATGTTGATGTTTGTGGCAGAGTTGGCATCAAACTTTGCATGAGCATATCTTGGGTTTTACAAAACCTCTTGACACAAACTTTATATGTTTTTCAACTAGAACTCTTGTGTTCTACCCAATGGTGCACTTTGTTCTCAGGTTTGAGCAAACCAAATTATTGTTTGACTCAGATTTGCACAAAACACCCTTTTCCTTTCACCTAGCATATCTTTTGCACCCTAACTCCAAATCATATAATTTCTATATGAATTTGGGGCTACTCTTTCCAATCTATCCAGTGGCACTTATCAAAAACCATTGTATTGCCCACAACTTCATTTTCTTCCTAGTTACATTTGTGGCTATCCGAAGTTGTTGTGATCATATTGGTAGCTCCATAACTCCGATTGTGATGTTCTTTATATGCTTTTGCACTAGAATAATGTGTAGATCATGATTTTGCCATGTTCATGCATCATAAATAATCCATGCTCACTGTTTTATCCAGAATGTGTAAATCCATCTAAATGCACATAGAGTTCCAATTGGTACACTTCACTTGTGAATCGAGGCTTCATTTAAAGTTGCTCGAAGTTGTTTACTTTTCAAAACCATTAAAATGACATGCATGCACAATTTTTTGGACCGACACAACTGTATTTTTCCAGTTTTGTGACTATTTTGAACATAACACGCAAGTTTATGCATCATTAGTGTTTTTTAGATGGAATAAAAACATCAACCAAACTCCATTTTCATTTCAGTAACAAAACAATGTGGAACACGGCTATATCAAACTAAGCACCATTCGATCCAGGATTAGATGGTCTAGTCATCTCTTGTGTGGGCATAACAGCTCCTGTTTTCCCCCAAAAGAGAATCGAATCTGCATGAATGGATCAACTGGTCCATCCAATCGATCGGGCGCGATCCCAACCAGGCTCTGCATGCGCAATCTCTCGAATCTTAGGTCCAAATTCAAGTACCTCTAACTGTTATGATTATGAATAAGTTACGGGTGTTTCTAAAAAGAAATGTGCGATCTCTCGTCCGCTTCCCTCGCATAGAACCCCACCGACCGCATTAATTGACCACAGGTCCATCTCACAAGTGACCCCACTAGGCAGCCGCAGCACCAGCCACGCACATGTATATGCCACAAAAAGGGCAACGGGGGAGTATTACATGAGCCGGAATCAAGCTCGGGGCACAGAAAAAAAATCTAAGACGAAATCAGGATTGAGCAACAGGGATTAGTGACATTTTGATAAAGAGGTTGTCGGAGTTTACAACTGCTGCATGCTCACTAGTACTCCCTTTGTAAACTAATATAAGCACGTTTAGATAATTAAAGTAGTGATCTAAACACATTTATATTAGCTTACGGACGAAGTAGATGAATTCATCTTGAAATGACGACACCAAGATTTCTTAGCACACTATCCCTCAAATAAGAACACGACTTTTCTTTCTACAATGGAAATAAGAATATGACTTAGGCTAAGTGCACCTATGCCAACCCTGGATATTCGGAGGTACCACATGTCTTTGTCCGAGGATGTATGAACGCTAATTTTCTTCCATTTGCCGGTCCAAAAGACGGAAAATGAGGCCACATTGTCCCTCTCGAACACTTTATTAACAGGGACTGGTTTTATTGAGTCCAACCAAGGGTCAAAGAATATTAAATAGAGCTCCAGCTTCTCACATAAAAATTGCAGTCATTCTAGGTTTGCTGATGCATGATTGCACGGTTTTAATCACTAAAATGAACCCGTGCGAACAGCTGAGAAAGTGTAGTGTAATCTACCAGCACCACCTCTAGAGGATCGCCATTCACCAGTCAAAAGATTAAAAATTTAAAACCAAGTCTCGCCATCAACGAACGCATATGCATACCTCACTTCAGCAGCCACGTGGAAATTTTTATAGCCGTCTCCGGCCGGCCGGATCGATGCCGGTAGCCGAGGAGGGAAGGAGGCAGCGCGGCGTGCAGGAGCCGCACGGATCCTGTTGGCTGCCCGGGGTGGGACTACCGTACAAAGGCTCCGGTTCCGTACGGGGTTGTGGGCTTGTGGCCGCGTGGGTACATGGCAGGGGTGTGGCTGTTGTCGATGGGGCCAGTGGGCAGCCTCACACACACACCTCATGGAGCATCAACATTTCTGGGCGCCTCAACTCCTTATATGCATGTCCTTCAAGAAAAAACTCCTTATATGCATGGATGACAGCCGGTCACTGAGCGGTAAAAAAATACAATTCAGAGGGGCTTTTCATACCAGTCCTATACGCCGGGGCTGTCTGGCACCCTCATATCCAACCTAAATCTAAGGCGAATATAGAAAGCCCGGATGTATTCGCCACGTCAGACTAATTGTTAGGACACATGTTAGGGTCTTCTTCTATTCTTGATGGAGCAACATGATGCCGCTCCGAAGCGCCGCCCGAGGGCCCTAGTTCGGCTATTTAAGCAAGATGCCAACACCCAAACTCTATTCCACCCCATTCCCTTCTTCTTCCTTTCATCATCGTCACATTCCAATCTGTCTACTGCTAGCCATGTCGAGGCACCAGATCACTACGTGTGCCATGCTCACACCGGAGCGGCGGCTCGATCTCCTTGAGAAAATTCAGGCTAGGCGTGAAGCCTAGATCGCCGAAGCCGAAGCCGAAGGAGGAGGATGAGCAGGACACGACCATGGCGGACGCGAAGGCGGAGACGACGTAGGTGAGGCAAATCTAACATCTCCGGTTGCGGGCTTCGCCATGCCCGAGGCGCTGGCGTAGTTCGAGGTGGCCGAAGTAAAGGAGGAGGCGGAGCAGTAGGCCATCCTCGACTCCATCTAATCAGAGGGGAGGTGGAGGCCAACAGCCGCCTCCTTCGCTAGGCGGATGCGGAGCTCGACGAGGTCTTCATCGGGATATCCGACAACGAGGAGCCGGAGGTGCGGGAGGCGGTCATCCACCCGGAGGCAGGGCCGTCCGACATTGCCGCCACGGAGATCGTTGACATCACCGACAACAAGTAGTGTAAGCTAGCTTAGGTTATCTACGTAGCACGTAAATTTTATTTCGCATACTCTGTATGGATTTGAGGTATCAAATATGAGCTGGTTGGATGCAAGGGAGGAAAAAAAAATGAGAGATGACCGCTAACCTTCCGCGGACGCAATGTGTCCATGGACGTATAGGGGGTCAGAATTTCCAAGTCCATTTGTAGATGCTCTAAGAGCATCTCCAACGCTCACACAAAATCGGACATGGTATCCCTCCACTGACATGTCTGGATCAGTCCACGGACAGTGATACGGGAGTTGAGCTATCCAACTGTGCCCGCATACATTTGAAAGTGGATTTTAACGATCTAGACAAGTTTCAACAAACACGACGGAATTCAACAAAGTTCAAACATAATTTACATAAGCGAATGATATTTCATCCGTTTAACTAAAAAAGCTAGTAGGCTAACTTGTAGCGGACGGTGACCTTGTACGCGTGGCCGACCTGCGCGGTCGCACTGCCATCATCGCCCGTGTCGTCTTCATCATTGTCAGAGTAGTCCTTCCAAAAGCGGAATGGCGTGGGACCGTGACAGTCTTGCCTGACCTTCATCTGGCGCTCGCGGAGGAGCTACTCCGCTTCCTCCTGCATCGTGTGGAGGGATGCCATGACCAATGCTGACCCCGGTCGTGGAGCCCTAGCGGCAGTCTTGCCCTTGTCGCCTGTCGGCATTGGCAGTATGGTGTCGCTTTACGACCATTCCTCGCTATTCTTGGCGAGCTCCCCGTCTAGGCGGCATCGTCGTATGGCCGTCTCTGCGATGGTGGCGGACATGTCAAGGGCCTAGGCTGCTGCCAGGTCGTTGCAGACCCAGGGCGACGGCTCGTCCGACTTGGCGAACGCGGAGCGACGCGGCGCGTTGCGTCGCTCCTGCTGTGACGCCCTATCCTCGGCCGACACGATGGATCGCGACGAATAGGAGCCACCACAGCCACTGATACAGCCGGAGTAGGTTTCTTGGTTGCCTAGTCTGCATCAAAGCGGCGGCGCCTGTTCGCTCGGTAGTGTCGCTCTGACTGGCATCAATGCCTGCCTGTCAAGTCTGCTCTAGAGCGACACTGAACAACATGAATGCATGACAATTGCTTTATGCGAGAGGTTTTTTTCAGGTAGGACTGTGTTGTCGGACGTGTGTGTGGCAGCGGGCCAGACACCTACATAGCCCTCCGTTTTGCTTCCTGTTTGCGGGGAAAAGACGCTAGGATGAACATTTAGGGTACCGTGTTGGATGACAAAACATGTTCGAACAGTGCAGCTTGAGGGTCAGTGTTCGAGATGCTCTAACGTGCTTTACTAAAACAAATGTACTATTTATCCATGGATCGTTCCGGATTAGTATATACATGTTTGTGAACGTCTGCATCTGTAATATATTTCTAAAAGAACTAGACAATTGCCCGTGCCTTGCAACGGGAGTATAAATATTCTAGTAGATTAGCCCCTGACTACACGTTTATTATTGTATTATTGTTTTTTAGAATCCACGTATATTATTATGTTGATGCGCTAAAATCTTACCAAATCTTTGTATGCAATCGCCGTGATTTATCTGTCATTTTATTGTTAAGCACTTATTTGATAAGAATTTAATGACTTGCCAACAAAATATGTGTTTATTTTGGTAAGATAATAAACATGAGACAATTGAATAGATGGGAGAAAAATCAAATATGGGAGGAAAAATCAAAAAGGATAAGGAAAGAGTGAGACGTATATATATATGAAAGGTTAGACGAAAGAGAGGTGAAATAGAAACCTTACGTTCTTTTTAAGTAGTATACAAATATAAAGATTAGTATTTTTCAACAAAACCACAACCATTAATTATAGATAAATATGGCGAATTATATAACCCGACATCAACCGAAAATGCCGAATGGAGACCGAGCTCCATTAAGGCCTTAATTTGAAAACTTGAAAAATTCAAACTTTTTAGTTTTAAAAAATTCTGAAAAATACACGTATATTTAGATACACAATGTACATATGTGTAAATTTTCAAGTCAAAATACGAGTTTAAGTGAGAGCTACACAAGAAAAACAAATCTGGGGCTTTTTAGCGTACTAGTCAATGTGTACGTGCAATGCACGTTAATTTGAAAGTATATTAAGTGCATGCGGATATTATATGCGTGTTATTATGTGATTAGCACTGTATTTGGCATGAAATTAACAACACTCTAAACGTGTTGAGCGCTCGACATTGAAGCAGTTTAGGTCGTTGGATTGACATGATTTGATGGCCGAGATTAATTAGATCTGCCTCTTTGGATCTTTTTATATTAGTATAGATGTACGTGCAATGCACGTTTATATTAGGTAGGATATTAGTTGCCCGTTATATTAGTAAGATATATCTGTTCCACGTTGGTATTTTGTAAGATATCAATTATTTTTCCGCGGGAATGGTAGGATATTAATTAAATGGCAAATTTCAAGGGATAGTGTTGAGTCAAAACATGTTTATAACCAATGGCAGTGGTGAGTAATTAGAGCATTAAACGTGTTTGGTGCTCAACATTGGAGCGATTTGAACCGCTAGATAACATGATTTGATGGTCGAGATGGTTTGGATCTGCTCATTTGGGTCTTTTTATATTGGTATAGATATAGATGTATTATTCATCCTCAAAGTCCATAATTTTTTTTGTGCAACTCGCAATTCAAAGTATTTCATCCTAAAATTTCACACACACACATTACATCCTTGTATACATGTGTATTTTTTCATAAATTTTATAAAAAATATTTTTTTTTGAATTTTGACATTTTCAAAATTAAGGCCTTGGTCTCCAAAATGCCCTTCCTTTAGCGGTGGACAAGGGCGAACGTCATGTATGAGTAATTTTGTCCAAATTATCTTGGTATTTTATCTGGTTTCTTTTAAACTGCTTAGAGCATCTCTAGCAGACCCCTTATAAGGCTAGCCCTTATAAGGGGTTTACAGTTCGCGGTTTCGTTCAAATAAGGACCGAAAGTAGCTGCGGCAGAACAGAAACCTCAAAAGGACCTTTAAAATTTGACAAAAAAAATCGCGCGAGCGAAGAACACAAGCAGTAAAACTAGGTGCATCCATACATACTTGATCATCCATACATAGTTGATTTACCCCTAACCCTAATGCCAAAATGCGGCTCACCGGAGCCCTTCGGGTGCGGCGGCGACACTGCGCCGGCGGAGATTATCAATCCTCGTCGGAGGAGCTGAGGTCGACGAAGATGGCATCCTGCGCGGCGGCTTCGCGGCACCACGCGACCATGTTGTTGTCGAAATCTCGCGCCTTCACGAGCCCCTGCTCGTATAGGACAACGTTGAGTTCCGCATCCCGGCGGCGGCACTGCGCCTCCTCCTCCTCCACCCGCGCACTGCGTGCGAGGATGGCTGCCTCGATGGCGTCCGCATCGGAAAAGGGGAGGAAATCCTCCGCCTCGACGACGCCGATGCTCCACCGCACCGCTTCCGGCTCCCTCTTCACCGGCGGAGCGGCATACACGAGCTAGCCGACGCGGCGGATATGCCCACGCCAAAGGATATGCCCACGCGGCGGATATACGTACTCCTCCGTCTCGCGACGGAGAAGGGACGACGGCGGCTCAAGGCCCCGGTTCGTATACCACCGGGCGGACCGCTTCCTCGCCAGATCGGCGGCGACGCAGCGCTTCCGCTCGGGGTCCTCGCCACCGCCGGCGCCGCGACCGGAGCTCCACATCTCGCGCCACATGGTGGCAGATTGTCGGTGGTAGCGGAGTGGGGCGACGTATTTGGGTTGCCGGCGACGAGAAATCGAAGGGGAAAGGGAGGTTCGCAGCGGCGGGAGGAATAGGGTTTCGCCCCGTATAGCGACCGCGGACCCATAAATATACTGCACAGGGAAGGTAAGGGGGGTCCGGGCCACTGTAAATGTTTTACGGGCCGGGGCGACTATACGGTATCTGGTCTGGCCCATAAAACGGGACAAATCCGCATAGTCACCGGAATTATATGGGGCGGGCGCTTTTAGAGATGCTCTTACAAACCTCCGTCCTGTTGGAAAATGGAGATGAACCTGGTGTTTCCATCGTCTTTTTTTAGAACACGGTACAAATGCAGACGTTGATATATTCGTGCATACATTCATCTCTATAAAAACACACACACACACAACTAGACTGTACCCCTATGAGCACCTTTAAAAAATTGAGCCGGCATATTATCTTGAGATTGACGAAGTCACCAAAGGCATCTCGTAATCGATGGAAACGTCTCCTTCCACTAAACGCATATCATTGAAAATCCAAAAAATAAATCCAAAAATATTACAAGCACCAGGATTTAAACCCTGTTGGATTGAGAATACCACTGTCGTGCTCGCGGCGCTCCCATCGTCTGGCTCGAGTAATTTTGCATGGACAAGAACGGACCACCACGCACCACCATGGCCCAAGTGTGTTTGCCGGGGGAGCATAGCATTTAGCAGGGCTTCATCATCAACGGGCAGGCAAAACAAAGGGGCCGCTCTCCAACCATTTCCTTTTCTTCTCCGAAGTCAAGAGTCAGATTTGCCATGTCAAGGACAAGAAAACAAAACCCCAGTAAATTTACCACTGCCATGTTCTTGTTCGGTCTGCGCCAAGATCGCCCATTCGTCCCTTTTAATCAGCCGTCCCCTCTCCGGTAGAAGACAAGATAAAAAAGAAAGAAAAAAACACCCCGTTCTCGACATAGTTTCTCCCCCCCTGAGCCTCTCCATCCATACTTTTTCCGCGAGCCGTCGTTTTCGGCCATGGGATTGAACAACATTTGGGTCCAAACCAAACGTGCTTTCTTGGAAAATCGGGCTGCCTTTTCTGAAAGGAATAAAAAAGCAGGGACCGGCCTGCGCATTTTCTAATGCAATTCCAGTTCCTTTTAGAGAAGAAGAAGAAGAGGCGCCACGCATGATGATCCCGGTCTGGTTTATCTACACCGAATAATTGCGGATTGGAGTAGTATATTGGGGCATGGGGTGAGGCTGATTTGACCGTGTCATGATGGAATTGTAGCCTCGCCCGAGTAGCCAACGACAGTATCTAGGATCCTGTCACCCCTGGTGCGTACGTAGCCTTAGTAAATCTCATCTCGTGTGGGGTTAAAAACAGCGAGGTTATCTCTGGCTTTCCGTTGATCTAATTCTAATCTACTCCAATCTATCTTAACTAAACCTGAGCTTAGCTTTGGGGTAGCCTCATCATCCTCACCCCCCTCCTGCCTCCCTCCGCCTTGGCTGCTTCCCATCTCTCTCGCTGCCCACACACACCATGTGTGCCCACATTTCCCTAAATAGGCCGCTCGCTCCCGCGCCGATCCTCTCCTCCTCCTCCGCCCCCTGCCCCTCCTCACTCCCTATCCACTCCTCCTAGCAGCGCCAGCGCCAGCGCGCCAGCAGCTGCCTCCCGGGCGGCGCGGAGCGGGAGCTTGCCGCACTGGTTACGGGGCCGGAGCGAGCCGGAGCTAGGATGATGGGCGCCAGGGCCAACGCCAGCGCCAACGCGGCCGACTGCGGGGAGTACGCGGAGCTCGACCCCACCGGCCGGTACGGAAGGGTACGGCGCCACCACCCCCACCACCACCAACAACCTCCCCTCCTCCTCCTGCGGCCGTTTCTCGATTCGTTTCCCTGCCATGCCAGATCGCTGATCCGTTTGCTCCATGCTTCTTGCAGTACAACGACGTCCTCGGCAAGGGCGCGTCCAAGACCGTGTAAGATCCGCCGTCCTCTGCTCGCTCGCTCGCTGCTTGCTGTCGGTTCTTTCTTGCCCGCCGTCGCGCCGCCTGAGCTGACTGCTGACGGCGAGCGGCTGGTTTGGTTTCAGGTACCGGGCGTTCGACGAGTACCAGGGGATGGAGGTGGCGTGGAACCAGGTGAAGCTGTACGACTTCCTGCAGTGCCCCGACGACCTGGAGCGCCTCTACTGCGAGATCCACCTCCTCAAGACGCTCAAGCACAAGAACATCATGAAGTTCTACACCTCCTGGGTCGACGTCTCTGCCCGCCACATCAACTTCATCACCGAGATGTTCACCTCCGGCACCCTCCGCCAGTAAGCCGCACCAATCTCATCTTCTAGCCCTCTTTAATGCTCAATAAAGGTGTATCCTTGTACGCTCAATCTAAAGAAAATCTCCTTTCTTTCTGCCCAATTCTAGAAAAGAAGTATCTTCTCTTCTGTATGCCTAATTGATTGCTTGTGATTCGCTGGTGATTAGGTACAGGCAGAAGCACAGAAAGGTGAACATATGGGCGGTCAAGGACTGGTGCCGGCAGATCCTCAGCGGCCTGCTGTACCTACACAGCCACAATCCACCCATCATCCACCGGGACCTCAAGTGCGACAACATCTTCGTCAATGGTAACCAGGGCGAGGTCAAGATCGGCGACCTCGGCCTCGCCGCCATCCTCCGCAAGTCCCACGCTGTTCACTGCGTAGGTAAGCTTCGGCCGATTAGCTACCTGGCATGTAAAAATGTTTTACGGTCCATCCGAAATGGCGATGGTTCTGTGGAAACTTGACGAGGTGGACGTGTCGGATTGTTTGGGTAGGTACGCCTGAGTTCATGGCGCCGGAGGTGTACGCCGAGGAATACAACGAGCTGGTGGACATATACTCCTTCGGGATGTGCGTGCTTGAGATGGTCACCTTTGAGTACCCGTATAGCGAATGCTCGCACCCGGTGCAGATCTACAAGAGAGTGATCTCTGTAAGAAGTGCCTCTTGGATCTCTTTAGCCATTTGCAGCTCTTGTGATTGTGGGGTGTGGCTAGTTGGAAATTGTTTTACTGATGTCATCTAGTGGTTTGGTTGGTAGGGTACTAAGCCTGAAGCTTTGTACAAGGTGAAAGATCCAATGGTGAGGCAATTTGTCGAGAAATGCCTGACCACTGCTTCCGAGAGGCTCACGGCAAGAGAGCTGCTCAATGACCCTTTCCTGCGCATTGATGGCATGGCTCTGTGTTCCGGGGATGGGGATTACACCCTGTTGAACAATTACCTTCGGCAGCCCTACCTAAGGCATGCTTATAGTAATGGGTCCGTGATGAGCAATGGGTTCTCAGAAAGCATTGACGAAGGTGCACCAACGGAGTTTGAAGATGACGACACTAAAGCCGATGGCATTGATCTGTTCAACGGCCACGAAGATGAGCCTCTTGGCACTGTGGACATCGCAATCAAAGGGAGAAAAAGTGAGGATGGAGGAATCTTCCTCAGACTACGAATCACTGATGATGATGGTAACACGCAATTTATGATGCCTAAACTCTTTGGTTGAATTCAGTGTGTGAAAATGTTAATTCAGATATTTTGTGAAAACTAATTTCTGATATTTGCAGGCCGGGTACGCAACATCTATTTTCCGTTTGATGTTGAGGCTGATACTGCATTAAGTGTGGCAACTGAGATGATAGGCGAGCTGGACATAACTGACCATGAGGTTACTCGTATCGCTGAGATGATCGATGGCGAGCTTAGTGCATTGGTGCCAGACTGGATGGCCGGTCCAGGCATAGAGGAAGCTCCAGACGCTGCATACTGCCATAACTGTGGGTCCAATGTGTCGTCATGTGGTTCGCTTTTTGACTACATGTCGTCGACTTCTCGTGGTTGCCGATGCGCGGAACTGCATGGAAGGTTTGAAGAGATCACATTCCAAGCTGCCGATGAAGAGGAATCTGGTTTGCATGACTCAGGGGGCAGCTCTGATGATGGAGGCGCTCAAAAAGAGCAACATGTCAAAGACAAGGAACCCATACGCCTGAATGGGTTCCCAAAGATGGGTAGAAGAGGTCTTTCTGATCGGCTTTGCTTCAGTTCTTTCCAGGAGCGGTCGTGCCCAACCGAGAATTATGAAAGCGATGCCGATCATCAGTCGAAGGGGTTCGACATAAAGCATGAAGTGAAGATGGCCAAGTACAAAGCACGGAAAATGGCACACCTGAAGAGAGCTATTCATCCATCTCTGGACTTCGACAACAACACCAATGGAGCAAGTAGAACGAAGCCTACACTGAGCAAGTTGGAGTCTTTCCATGTTGGTAAGCACCACAATTTCCGTGTACCGACTTGCCAGCGAAGCCCTGGCACAGCAATCAGCCCTGGCACAGCAAGCACCGATCAGCATCCAGGCATGAGTAACCAAGTGTGTCCGAGCCCAGGAGCCCAAAGGGCCCTGCGCACCGAGAGCAGCCCGGACTGTATGTTCACAGCCAGAAACTATTATAATGGAGCTCAATTGCCACCAAACCTCCCAAGAACAAAATCTGTGCCCCTAAGCGCCATCGACGCCTGAGATGTTTTTCGCCGTGTAAATTCTGCAGGGAACTGTACATTCGTTTCGTTCTTTATGTATGCGATATGAAAGATAGTCGGTAGGCATGAGGCTGTAATGTGGCTGTGGATTATGCCTGAGCTGTAAACTGTCTTCTGCCTTGCGGTAGGCTTGAGACTGAAATGTGGCTGCGGATTATGCCTGAGCTGTAAACTCTCCTCTGCCTTGTGAATCCAGAGGATACCATTCTAGGCTGTTGAGTGTATGCCGCTTCCCTGATTGGCTGTGTGCAACGTACGATGCAGAGGCCGGGGTTATCCCCTTCTCGAAAAAAATGCTGCTTCCCTGATAAAGTCTGAGTTTGGTAGCAGGGTCGCTTTGATGCTTGATCTCATTGATATTGCCTTTGAAAGAGCCATGATCTGTCGCTGTACGATGGATTTTTCTCCCCATATCTTGATAATAGATGCCGATGTCCCTGCTGTTAGTTAATTATGCAGAAAGCAAAGTGCCCAAGCTATGAATCAGATCACCAAGATTAGGAGCTGGAAGAGAAGAGCTCAGTCCTATACTAATACAGCCTAGTCCCACATTGACACCTATGCAGTCCGGATACTCCACACCACAGCCCATCTTGCCCTAGTTGCAGTAGAATAAACAGTGCAATCAATCAAGGCTGTATCAAAGGTGCCGACATGGTGCCTGATAATCCAGATGGGCAAGGCGGAGCAGGACAAGGGTAGGTCCATCTCCATCACTCCACCGGTGCAGAGACTTATGGAGAAGACCTGTGCAGATCTCATTTGGGGGCTCCAGGACCAGGGGATCTCTCTTTCAGGTGGGCTCCGTCCGAGTTAGACAATTTTATGGTCTTGAAAAGCGGTGGTTAAAACACGGGCCCTGCTAAAGTGGCTCACAACAACACTGTAAAGGCAGGATGATGCTTGAATCCTAGTAGTATATTTATTCAGACAGGCATCTCTTTTCCAGAAGAAAATTCAGATAGGCATTATCATGCACGCACCGAGGTTGGAGATGAAAAGCAGTAGCCTTTGATTCCCATTGAATAATCGAGCTCAGGGCCCCAAAGCCCATTGATTAGGAGAGAATTATCAAGTTGGGTCTCTACTGCTTTGTGCTGCCCAATTGCAAGACTTTCTAGCAGTAAACCGGAGCAAACTTCCAACATGAACATGCTAATTGATATGAGAAATGCAGTGCACCCACTGGCCTAACTTTCTTCTTGTGGCATGCCTGACCAATGGGCTTCGAGCTAGGTAGCAAGGGCATGCATAGTAAGTAGGCCGTGGAAAAGGCTAGGAGAAGTTATCCGGAAATGTGGATGAGGGAGGTTGCTTTTCTGGGAAGAACAAGAGAGATGGAAGTGAAGAGCCTACTGTCTGTCTATCGTGCTAGACTTGAATTGTCCCCGGCAATCACCATACGGCAAAGCCTTTCTTTTTTGGGGCGGGAAAGGTGATTTGCAGTTCAACACCAACGGGGAAAAGGATATGCGGCAAGATAAGAGGATAAGAAGGTTAGGAGCCCTAGGCCGATCCAAGATCCAACTCATCCGTACGGCTGGCTGTACCACCAGCCGGCGATATTGGCCCAACTACCTCAGATATCAAAATCTCGGGGAACCCTTAATAAAACCAGCTCCATTATCCATGGATCTTCGCCGATACATTTCAGGCAAGTATATCCATGGATCTTCTTCTCTTTGTTCTTATCATCTGAAAATTTTGAAGGAAAAAATCAGAAAAATGAAAGTTTTGTGCAGTGCAGGTACGGGAATTTGTTTGAGCACGCGTTTTCTGCTCGCTGGAAATCGCACTGCGCAAGCTGTGCTGTGTACCTTGTGTTCCTTGCTGCGCGTGTGTGCAAAGTAGCTTTCTCCAAAGCTGCCTTGTCACTCATCACCGAAATGATCATGCCAGAAAGCAGCAGGCAGTGCTGACGCAGATTTTGGCCGTACGCTTTCGACCTGTATGTGCGTCTGGCCTTCGGCGATCGCTATTTCGACAGCCATGCCTCGCCTAATTTGGAGTGCTTGGCCATCGTGCGCGTGGGCTTCCTTTGGTTTGGTGGGGGCGGCAATAGTTGTGATCTAGTGACATGTGATTTGGCATGAATTTTTGTACATGTTTTTGTTAGTACTTTGGCGTCTGCAGCAACTGACTTAGAGCATCTCCAATAGATGACGCAACTTTGAAGATGTAAAACTAGATGTTGTATAGTTTACATCATCAAAAAGTGTTTTTTACATATTCAAGAAAGAGCCAACTCCAACAGATCATGTATATTTGTGATGTAAAACTCCAACTCCAACGGATGATGTATTTGAAGATGTAAAACTAGTGCACTCGCACGCTCCCGCTGCAGCTTGCCGGGCCCGTTGGGGATGGCCGGAATCGGCCGGCGGCGGAGAGGAATGGGTAGGGGAGATCGAGAGGAAGCCAAACCGGTTGCGGCAGCACGGGGCGACGCCAGAGCTGCCCGTAATCGACCGACGACGGCGGCGGCGGAAAGGGGATCGGGCAGGTGGCGGGCCGGCGAGGCAGGCGGCGGGGGACGGGGGGAGAAGTCGCAGCGGGCTTGGTGACCGCCAGAGAAGTTTCGATTCGGCGGCTGTGGGCTGCCGGACAGGGGGGGGGGGGGGGGGAGGGGGGCGAGTTCGTGGCTGGCCCGGCGGTCGCCGAAGAAGCTTCGATTCGGCGGCGGCAGCTGAAAGTGAATTGGCGGTTGCGGGCGGCTTGCCGATGAGGTAGGCGGCAGGGGTGGGGGGGGGAGGGGGAGGGTCGAAGTCGCGGTGCGCCTGGTAGGGGGGGGGCGATTTGACCCGCGGCGGCCGGTCGCACGAAAGGGGAAGGAAGTGATAGTTGGGCGGTTGGTAGGCGGACGTGCTTTTACATCTCCTGTAGGTGGAGATGTAAATTTGCATCACGGGGTGTTATAGTTTACATCTTCAAGAGGTGACGATGTATTTTTTTTACATCTACATCATTTTTAGGCCTTGAAGATGCAAAAGATAGTTATTTTTGCATCTACATCTTCTGTTAAAGATACTTATTTATCTGCAAAAGGCGTTTTCTATTGACTAATAATGTAGCACCAAGGGGTTACGAATACAATAAGAGCACAACCAGTCTTTGCATGAATAGGATGTACACAACGCATTAGTTCCCGGCGCAGCGATGCACGCCTTCCCCTCCAGCTATCTGTACGGTTGTCACGTCCTAGCTACTCCCTTCGTTTTTAAATATAAAATCTTTTAGAAATTTCAATACAAACTACAGCCAGATGTATATAGACATATTTAAAATGTATATTCACTCATTTGCGTTCTGTGTAGTATGTATATAGAATTTCTAAAAAGACTTATATTTAAAAACGGAGGGAGTACAATGCATCAGTTTCTCGATATAGAGATGGAGAGATACGTACATGAAGGGTACAAGTGTACATCGGCCAAGCCTCATGCAAGGTCACGTCTTGGACGGGGGCATACGGCTGCAAAGTTAACTTGGAGGTTTCTATTCACAACACGCATTATCTCTGTCTAGACGGTTGTCATCTCTACTACCTGTGACACACTAGTTTCTCCGGATACAACCACCGTTTTTTTTTTTGCAGGAACCGTATATATCCATCAGCAGTGTGATGCAAGAGATGGATGGATATATACTCTAGCTAGGGCGCATCAGTTTCATGATACAAATCAGCAATGCAGGATATGATGAAGAGATATATACAAAGTGGTAGTACAAGTGTAGAGCGGCCAAGCCTCATACAAGGCCACGTTTTGGATGGTGCCCAAGGGCTGCAACGTTATTTTGGAAGCACTACCTAGCGGTGGATGGATACAGGCAGCCGGGCCTGGCCTCTAGTGACCAAGGTCAAAAAGTGATGACATGAAACGGGGTAATGTATGATGGAGTGTACGTAATAGTAAATCTGGCCCGTACTCTTCTAATGCCATGGTGGTTGGAAGGGGGAGATACCGCCCAAATGCACCCCTTGATCCCTATGCTATTCCCCGGTGGTTGGAAAGGGGGGAGGGGGGGGGGGGGTACAGCCGAAACGCACCCCTTGATCCGTATGCCCCGGTGGTTGGAAAGAGGGATATAGCCGAAATGCACCCCTTGATCCCTATGCCTCGGTGGTTGGAAAGGGAGAGATATAGCCGAAATGCACCCCTTGATCCCTATGTCCCGGTGGTTGGAAAAGGGGAGATACAGCCGAAACGCACCCCTTGATCCCTATGCCCCGGTGGTTGGAAAGGGGGAGATATAGCTGAAACGCATC
The DNA here is from genome assembly GCF_056163025.1 of Triticum urartu. Classification (NCBI taxonomy): domain Eukaryota; kingdom Viridiplantae; phylum Streptophyta; class Magnoliopsida; order Poales; family Poaceae; genus Triticum; species Triticum urartu. The sequence goes on along the minus strand of NC_141874.1, from coordinate 171,751,731 downwards.
CCTTGATCCCTATGCCCCGATGGTTGGAAAGGGAGAGATATAGCTGAAACGCACCCCTTAATCCCTATGTCCCGGTGGTTGAAAAGGGGGAGATACAGACGAAATGCACCCCTTGATCCCTTTGCCCAAGTGGTTGGAAAGGGGGGGGGGTATAGCCGAAACGCACCCCTTGATCCTATGCCCCAGTGGTTGGAAAGGGGAAATACAGTCGAAACGCACCCACTGGTCCGCACCGTCTGATCCACATTCTTGTATGTGGATGCGCGAGATACATCCGAAACGCACCAGCCGATCTCGATGCCCTAGTGGTTGGCAAGGGGAAGATACGACTGAGATACATCCCTTGATCTCAATGCCTGATGGTTGGACTGAGACGCATCCGAGGGGAGATACAGCCGAAGCGCACCCGATCCCTACGCCCTGTCCGCACCATCCGATCCATGTTCTCACGCATGGATGCGGGAGTTACGTAATCAAAACTGCCGGAATAAATGGAATGTTTCTTTTTAGAGTGAATTCCACTTTTTACCTCGAAGTTGTACATTTGTGACACATATTACCCCATTTAGCGGAAATTTTATCGAAATATCAGATTTTGGAGACTTTTAACACGGTTTTACCCCAGTTTTACATTTTCTTTGTTTATGGTCGATAGGATCGGCATGTTGCGTCATTGATTCGTAAAAAAATCTGTAAGGATCGGAGGGCATCATTGGCGATCTTGTCCAAGCTTCTCTTGTCTATCTGTTCCATTCCTTGTGGCCGTCCACATATTTTTGGATCCGGAGCATCACCTCAGACTTACCTGATGGACACGCATCAGAAAACGAGGGTCCAAAGCTTTCAAAAGGGGTATTCTAGACGAATTTTCATTCGACGGGTAATTAGTGTCACAAATGTACAAATATGGGGTAAAAACTAGAATTCACTCTTCTTTTTACGAGGAGCAATAGATGGAATGTTAGCCCCTTTTTTTGTGATGGCTTGGCTACGTATGGGTTGGACCTGATGCGACGTTGGGATGGGCATGATACGAGTGGAAGATACTTGCAGTGCAACTGGAGCACCATGCGGTGCAAAGACGTGCTGGGGGGCCATATGAACAAAACCTGTGTTATCCATATTAGGAACCTTTTGAATTTCCCCCAAAAAAGGCATCCTTTGAATGGTCGACTAAAAAGAATGAGAGCAGAGCAGCATTTTAGAGGAGAGGCTGTAGGGAGCTTGGAATTTGAATAAAATTTGAAAATATTGTTCAAAAGTTCCAAGAAAGTTTTATTTTTATACAAATGTGTATACATGTTAACTATGTATCAGCAAAGTTTCATTGAATAATACAATGATTTTCAAACTACATAATAAGACACAATTTCTGTGAAAAATGCCACACCACACCACCACCGCTGCAACAATTTTTAATCTACGTATTTGTCTTCTTTTTGTATACTCCTCTGTTCGGAAATACTTGTCGGAGGAATGAATGTATCTAGTCGTATTTTAGTTTTAGATGCATCCATTTTTATCCATTCCAGAGACAAGTATTTCCGGACGGAGTGAGTACTACATAAGAAAATATATGCTGATGAAATTTCATATGTGTATATTCTATGTATATTTTTCAATTATTTTTTGAGGTGTAGAAAAATACGTTCAATGAAAGAAAGGGCAACCTAGGGCCCATCTACCAAACATTTTTCGCTCTATGAACTAACGACGATGATGAAAGAAGAAGAAGAAGAGTATCACTATCTCTATTCTATATACGAATCTTTGTGGCCTTTAGCCTGAAAGCCAATGTTAAGTGTGTTATCAAAAGAAAATCTCACCAGGTCCATGGATTAAAAATAACATGTGAACACCAGTTCCTTACGAAAATCATGCAAACACCAAAATAAGAAACAATATGCATAGAGAGTAATTGTCGGCAGGCATGAAACAAGTTAACTAACCGCTGAAATGGGTGAAGGAGAACTTTTTTCAGATCGGTGGTGATCTTCGCCCCTGCCCTTTACTCCTCATGTGCTCCTTATATAATTTTTTTGGTCGTCCCCCCAAAGATCTTCCCTTCCAAAGCATCCAGAGTTCAACAGGGTCCTTGTTATGTATTTGATCGAGGGTCGAAGGAATCAATATTGTAGCGATTGGTAGCTCGGCGAGGGACACAATTGGAGGTGCTAGCAGAGAGAACATCTCGACTTGGTAGCGATTTTGGGGTCTGCGGTGGGGAAATGTTTGGGAGTTCCGGCATAGATGATATTATGAGAAGAAGGTGAGAGGGGAGCGACCGGCAAAGTAATGATGACAAATCTACATGTGGCATTGAAGGTGATAGTAATGGTAAGAGGCGGTCATAGAGTGAGGTCATGGAAGCCAGGCTGGTTGGATTGCCAATTGCTTGCGAACCAGTAAAGCCCCCGTGAAAAGAGATTAGTATAAGTTTTTATAGATAAGCAATTTTTTGACAAATTAGGCCGGACAAGAATCATGTACAACCAATGTGAAGGATAAGGCATTTGGTTTAACATCCCAACTTTTTAGTTTTTAATCTATAGAAATAATACAACATGCATACCATATTTGGTTTATTTGAATTTGAATTTCAAAGCCATTTGGAATTTTCGAACTTGATTCAACTTATGTCAACTATAGAAATTATCACAGATGACTCTCATTGCACATTGGATGCTTGAAATCAAAATATGAATATATAAAACCTAGAAAATAATTATAGGGATTTATTTAGGGTCTATATGGATATTTTAAAATATGAAAATGAATTGTAGAATTATTTTTGGTGGAAAGTATATCTATATTTCTCTGATATAATATAAATAGTTTGATTTATTAGATTATTCTTGGAATTTTTGGTAGATATTTGGCAACAATAAAAGCCATAATCATTTTATAAAATTATTTTAAATACGAATTCCAAATCCTGAAAAACCAATCTTGCCAAATTTAGCGATTTCTTCCCTATCCCTTGAGTCGAATTGGGTCGAGCCCATTAACTCTTCAAAACAGCTAAACTGTGTGATTTATTCGCAGTCGCTCAACCCAGATCTAATGGTCATGCATCACCCTGTCTCTCTCTCTCTCTCTCTCTCTCTCTCTCTCTCTTCCTAACAAGTTAACTGTTTTGGTTTTACTGTTTGTAGGTTATTCTGTGTTTTTTTCATAAACACATGATTTTATTAAATTGATCATTTCCCAAAAATATTTGAACATATTTAAAATGTTCACGCACTTTTGAAAAATGCTAACATTTTATGAAATTGTGAAGGTTCTGTAAACAAACATTCTTTAAATATACAGAACAATTTTAAATGGTTGGGAACATTTTCAATAAAAAAAACGTCATGTGTTTCCCGTTGAATTTTTTTGATGGGCCAGTTTTCGTGCGGAAAGTATGGTTTTCCTCGCTTTTCCTAGTTTTCTATTTTCTTTCTTTAATTTGTTTTTTTAATTCCCCTTTTTATGTTTACTTCTTAGAAAAATAGTTTCTTTATAAATACATGAACAAATTTGCATTCACCATGAAATTTTTAATACATGATGAGATCGATTTAATATTGTTTTGTAAAGTATACAAAGACCATTTTTAATTGCATAATTAACATTTTTAATACATGATGAATATATTTTAAAATACAATGAAAATGTTTTAAATACATGATGAAAATTTTCCACTTACATAATTAACATTTTTAATACATGATGAACATATTTTAAATATGGGATGAATATATTTTTAATATACAATGAAAGTGTTCTCAATACATAATAAAATTATATCAACACAGGATGAGCTTTTAAATATACGTTGAATATTTCTTAAATATATTGTGAACATGTTTTTAATGAACAAATAATCTTTTTGAAATACCCTATGGACATTTTTAAGACAAGATGAACAACTATAAATTCACAATGAGCAGTTTTAAAATACATGAATGACTTTTTAAATACACCTGAACAATATTTGAATTAATGTTGATTTTTTTAAAATAGGCATGAACATTTTTAAATTAACAATGAACACTCTATGCCTGTCCACAGGCAATGACCTTGGCCATAGAGATAGGGTGTGTTTGGTTCGGGAACGAAGTGGAATGGAATGTCATGGTTCCGTGACATTCCATTCCACTAGAATGGGTTGATTCCGTTCCTACGTTTGGTTGGGCAAGTAGGTATAATGGAACGGTTCCATTTCAGTGTTTAGTTAGAAATAAAGTAATGGAAGGCATTTGATGTCACATATATGCATGATTGTCATTAGTCTTTGTATTTTTAACACATAATAAAAAGTGCCAAACAAAATACTAGTTATTCACTCATATAGTACATGTCAAAAATCTGTCAAAAAACTAGCCTAAAAACTGTCAAAATACAAGTTATGCATTCATATTCATGTCAAAATGCAAAGCCTCCATCCATATATATGTCAAAAGATATGTCAAAATACTAGCCATTTACACAAAATCATGCTGCTGTGATTAGGAAAATCTACCAAGTTTCAGAACACAATAATACGTATTCCCGAATCGATTCAGTAGTTGATTGTCGCTGCTTGCCCAACCGTGGCACATAGATAAGGGATTAGCACTGCAGCCGGAGCTGGCAGTCACTGGCCGACACCACAAAGTCGCTACTGAGGGACAGCAACGAGTTCACCAGCACATAGCTTGCTTGCGAGGTGCAGCCGCTTACCGCGATCCAGTTTCAGCTCACGGAGATCCGCAGCGACCCGACATGGAGCATCGCCAGAGATCCATAGCAGCTCGACATGGAGATCTGCAGCCACCCGACGCGGAGCTGATAGGTGATGGAGATGCATCGCCAGAGAGGGATGGAAGAGGAGAGGCGGCGCACTAGTGGGAGAGACGGGTGGCGCAGATGGAGAGATAGAAGAGGGAGTGGCGGCGGCGCGGTTGCGGGAGTCGCAGGGGGAGAAGAAAGACGCGAGGCCGAGCCGTTCCGTGTGATTCCTTGGAATCGGAGGTACGAGCGTATTCCGGATCTTAGGGGAATATTCCACTCAGGGGAATGGGTGGGTTCTAGCGCTTCGCTACTACCGAACACGGAAACGCGGGGCAGGCATGGGATGGATCCGTTACATTTCATCCGGTGACCAGAACCAAACACACCCATAGTGTTCAGAAACTTGTTTTTGAATCTGATTGTGTGGTGGTGGTCAACCAGCTCAATTCTCGCGAGAAGGATTTATCTTCCATCGGTCCTCTAGTTTTTTTTTTTTGCAAACTGGACTTTCATGGATTAACAAGGGAGTTACAATCCAGATTGCATAACATGACAATTTCAGTTGGTGCATGGCACAATTAGACATCAGTTCGTGGCGAGTGGCCTATCTGGACTAGACTATGACTATTATGATTGATCTCCCTTCCCACATGTGATATAACATGCTTACTCCCACGTCCCAGTGGGCGTTTTGTTTCCTGCACGTAAGATGTCGTGGTGACCTATTGATTGTATCACGTGTGTTCATATCAACAGCAGTAGTGCAGTCTGTTTCAAGGATGAACAGACCTACACTCCATTCAAGTGCATTCCCTTCCATACAGGTAGGTAACTCAATGCTCACGAGAGGGATTTATCTCCACTCGGCCCTCTAGTTGAAGAAGTAAAGAAGTTGCTAATTTTCGTCCAGGAACCTGAAGTGTGGTGGACTAAGTGTTCGGCTAATGGTGTTGGCCATGGATTAGCTAAGAATGTTGTGGTAATGAGCTTTAGGAAAACACGACTCCATTTACCTTTGGATTATAGTAGGGATGCAATGAAGTCGGATCTCGCCAAGGAACTTGAATAAAGTGTTATGGCCGGTTTAGCTAGGCCCACCGCGTAGTCTTAACCCATAAGTTATCTTAGGTTAATTCTTATACAAATTATCTTAGGTTAATTCTTCTGCAAGTTATCTAGGTTATAAATATAGGCTGTAAGACTCTTTTTCGAATTAAGCAATAAGAAGATTATTATTTCTATTGCCCGACTCCTAGAGGAGCCGGAACCCTAGCCGCCTTTAACCCTAGCCGCCGCCATCTCCCTTCTCTCCCGCGATGGCGCCCAACCACCGGCGCGGTCGCTCCTCGCCTCACCCAGCTCCCTCCTTCCCTTACTACTTACGGCCCAGGCCTGGTAGGGTACAAGTTCCTATCAATTTGGTAATCAGAGACCAAGTTCCGATCATGTCGTTGCCACCACCACCGCCGGCGCTTTCCAGCGGCTCCACCGCGCCGATGACAACGGCACCGTCCCTCACCGCGCCGATGCTGCCGGCGCTACCCCTCACCGCGCCGACAACGTCCGCAGCTGGGTCAACCGCGCTGGCGGCCCCGTCTCCACCGCAACCCCGGCTGCGCCGTCCTCCACGATTCCTCCTGCGCCACCGCCGTCCGCCGTCTTCACCCCGGAGCAAGTCACGGCCACCCTGCGGGACCTCGTCACCGCCGTCCAGAGCCTCCACCTACAACATCAGCAGTACGCGGCCGGGCCCTACATGCCCCTGCCGACGGCGGCTGCTGCCGCCTACGGCCACACGCCGTGGCCGGCCCAGGGCGTCTCCCTGTACGGCGCCCCTCTGATGCTGCCGCTCCAGGCGGCCCCACCGGGCGGCCCTCCGGCGGCCGCGGCGCCCCTCTGGCCCCTGGCGCCGACGCCGTCTTCGGGCCCCTGGCCGCTCCAGTAGATGCCGCAGGCGGCGACCACCGGACAGCTGCAGCCGTTCTCCGCGCCGACTTGCACCGGGCAGCCCCTGCTGCCGTTCCAGGTGGGACAACCCGGCGGGACCACGTCGGTCGCAGCCCCTCTGTGGTACTTGCCGCCACCCCCCCCCCCGCGGCCACCGACGCCCCCGCCTACCCCCCGCCACCGACACTACAACCACCGGCACCGCCCCTGCCTAGCTCAGGGGCACCCTCGCCGACCGGCCTCCCGATTCATCAGGTCCGGTTCCCGTCCTCCCCGTCGCCACTTCCAGCGTGGGCGGCTGGGCCTTCGTCTTCGCCAGTCTACACCATGGCCCCCGAACAGCCGACTTCGTTCCCGCAGTTCGGGGGGCCATCTGGTTCCGCCGGTCCCTACCCGGAGTACTCCGACCAGGCGCCACCCGCCTCGCTGCTCCGCACCTCCGAGCCAGCTCGACACGGCGCTCCGACCCAGACATCGCCGCGGTTCGCCAAGATCGACTTCGCCACCTATGACGGCACGGAGGACCCCCTCAACTGGCTCAACCAATGCGACCAGTTCTTTCGCGGGCAGCGCACCCTCGCATCGGAGCGTACCTGGTTCTCCTTGTACCACCTCCGTGGCGCGGCACAGACCTGGTATTACGCCCTCGAGCAGGACGAGGGCGCCATGCCCCCTTGGGAGCGCTTCCGCGAGCTCTGCCTCCTTCGCTTTGGGCCTCCGGTTCGCGGGAGCCGCCTGGCGAAGCTCGGCCGCCTTCCCTTCACCTCCATGATGCAGGACCATGCCGACCGTTTCCAGGCCCTGGCATGCCATGCGTCGGGTGTAACGGCGCAGCAGCGGGCCGACCTCTTTGTCGGTGGACTTCCGGATCACATCCGCGTGGATGTGGAGCTTCGGGGACCCCAGGATCTCCAGTCGGCCATGTACTACGCCCGCGCGTTCGAGCACCGCGCGGTGGCCATCCAGCAGGAATCACCATCTCGGACCACTGGGTCACTACCTGGGCCGGATTCCGCGCAGGGTCGGCCTGCACAGGCTTCTGCGGCGCCCCTCGCCGCGACCGCGGCGCGCCTGTTCCGCCGGCTCACCTCAGCCGAGCTACTCGAGCGTCGCCGCCAAGGGTTGTGCTTCAACTGCGACGAGCCCTACACGCCTGGCCATGCCTGCCTGCGACTCTTCTACCTGGAGGTTGCAGACTACATTCCGGAGGACACCGTCGCCGCCGACCAAGCCGCCCCAGCTGTCGAGAAGGTGTTTGACACTGGTTGATCGCCTCCAGGAGTTCCGCAAGCGCTTCCCCACCTTACAGCTCGAGGACGAGTTGTTTGTGCAGGAGGGGAGAAGTGTTATGGCCGGTTTAGCTAGGCCTACCGGGCAGTCTTAGCCCACAAGTTATCTTAGGTTAATTCTTATGCAAGTTATCTTAGGTTAATTCTTCTGCGAGTTATCTAGGTTATAAATATAGGCTGTAAGACTCCTTTTGGAATTAAGCAATAAGAAGATTATTATCTCTATTGCCCGGCTCCCAGAGGAGCCGGAACCCTAGCCGCCTTTAACCCTAGCCGCCGCCATCTTCCTTCTCTCCCGCGACGGCGCCCAACCACCGGCGCGGCCGCTCCTCGCCTCACCCAGCTCCCTCCTTCCCTTACTGCTTACGATCCAGGCCTGGTAGGGTACAAGTTCCTACCAAGAAGCAACAATTCCAACTAAAAAAACTTCACGGGATTGTGTCACTGCGACTGACTGCGTGAAGCCTTATTTGAAGGAAATATGCCCTAGAGGCAATAATAAAGTTATTATTTATTTCCTTATATCATGATAAATGTTTATTATTCATGCTAGAATTGTATTAACCAGAAACATAATACATGTGTGAATACATAGACAAACAGAGTGTCACTAGTATGCCTCTACTTGACTAGCTCGTTAATCAAAGATGGTTATGTTTCCTAACCATGAACAAAGAGTTGTTATTTGATTAACGAGGTCACATCATTAGTTGAATGATCTGATTGACATGACCCATTCCATTAGCTTAGCACCCGATCGTTTAGTATGTTGCTATTGCTTTCTTCATGACTTATACATGTTCCTATAACTATGAGATTATGCAACTCCCGTTTACCGGAGGAACACTTTGGGTACTACCAAACATCACAACGTAACTGGGTGATTATAAAGGAGTACTACAGGTGTCTCCAAAGGTACATGTTGGGTTGGCGTATTTCGAGATTAGGTTTTGTCACTCCGATTGTCGGAGAGGTATCTCTGGGGCCCTCTCGGTAATACACATCACATAAGCCTTGCAAGCATTATAACTAAGATGTTAGTTGTGAGATGATGTATTACGGAACGAGTAAAGAGACTTGCCGGTAACGAGATTAAACTAGGTATTGGATACCGACGATCGAATCTCGGGCAAGTAACATACCGATGACAAAGGGAACAACGTATGTTGTTATGCGGTATGAATGATAAAGATCTTCGTAGAATATGTAGGAGCCAATATGGGCATCCAGGTCCCGCTATTGGTTATTGACCGGAGATGTGTCTCGGTCATGTCTACATTGTTCTCGAACCCGTAGGGTCCGCACGCTTAAGGTTACGATGACAGTTATAATATGAGTTTATGCATTTTGATGTACCGAAGGTTGTTCGGAGTCCCGGATGTGATCACGGACATGACGAGGAGTCTCGAAATGGTCGAGATGTAAAGATTGATATATTGGAAGCCTATGTTTGGATATCGGAAGTGTTCCGGGTGAAATCGGGATTTTACCGGAGTACCGGGAAGGTTACCGGAACCCCCCGGGAGCTAAATGGGCCATGATGGGCCTTAGTGGAAAAGAGAAGAGGCAGCCCTACATGGGCTGCGCGCCTCCTCCTTCCCCTAGTCCTATTAGGACTAGGAGAGGTGGCCGGCCCCCTCTCTCTCTTTTCCCCCTCCGCGAATCCTATTCCAACTAGGATTGGGGGGGGGGATCCTACTCCCGGAGGGAGTAGGACTCTCCTGGCGCACCCCTTGTGGCCGGCCAGCCTCCCCCCTTTGGTCCTTTATATACTGAGGTAGAGGCACCCTAGAACACACAAGTTGATCCACGTGATCTATTCCTTAGCCGTGTGCGGTGCCCCCAGCCACCATAGTCCTCGATAATACTGTAGCGGAGTTTAGGCGAAGCCCTGCTGCTGTAGTGCATCAAGATCGTCACCACGCCGTCGTGCTGACGGAACTCTTCCCCGACACTTTGCTGGATCAGAGTCCGGGGATCGTCATCGAGCTGAACGTGTGCTCGAACTCGGAGGTGCCGTAGTTTCGGTGCTTGATCGGTTGGATCGTGAAGACGTACGACTACTTCCTCTACGTTGCATCATCGCTTCCGCAGTCGGTCTGCTTGGGTACGTAGACAACACTCTCCCCTCTCGTTGCTATGCATCACATGATCTTGCGTGTGCGTAGGAAATTTTTTGAAATTACTACGAAACCCAACAGTGGTATCAGAGCCTAGGTTATTTATGTTGATGTTATTTGCACGAGTAGAACACAAGTGAGTTGTGGGCGATATAAGTCATACTGCCTACCAGCATGTCATACTTTGGTTCGGCGGTATTGTTGGACGAGACGACCCGGACCAACCTTACGCGTACGCTTACGCGAGACCGGTTCCCCCGACGTGCTTTGCACACAGGTGGCTTGCGGGCGACTGTCTCTCCAACTTTAGTTGAACCAAGTATGGCTACGCCCGGTCCTTGCGAAGGTTAAAACGGAGTCTATTCGACAAACTATCGTTGTGGTTTTGATGCGTAGGTGAGATTGGTTCTTACTTAAGCCCGTAGCAGCCACGTAAAACTTGCAACAACAAAGTAGAGGACGTCTAACTTGTTTTTGCAGGGCATGTTGTGATGTGATATGGTCAAGACATGATGCTGAATTTTATTGTATGAGATGATCATGTTTTGTAACCGAGTTATCGGCAACTGGCAGGAGCCATATTGTTGTCGCTTTATTGTATGCAATGAAATCGCGATGTAATGCTTTACTTTATTACTAAGCGGTAGTGATAGTCGTGGAAGCATAAGATTGGCGAGACGACAACGATGCTACGATGGAGATCAAGGTGTCGGGCCGGTGACGATGGTGATCATAACGGTGCTTCGGAGATGGAGATCACAAGCACAAGATGATGATGGCCATATCATATCACTTATATTGATTGCATGTGATGTTTATCCTTTTATGCATCTTATCTTGCTTTGATTGACGGTAGCATTATAAGATGATCTCTCACTAAATTATCAAGATGTGTTCTCCCTGAGTATGCACCATTGCCAAAGTTCGTCGTGCCCAGACACCACGTGATGATCGGGTGTGATAAGCTCTACGTCCATCTACAACGGGTGCAAGCCAGTTTTGCACACGCAGAATACTCAGGTTAAACTTGACGAGCCTAGCATATGCAGATATGGCCTCGGAACACGGAGACCGAAAGGTCGAGCGTGAATCATAAAGTAGATATGATCAACATAACGATGTTCACCATTGAAAACTACTCCATCTCACGTGATGATCGGTTATGGTTTAGTTGATTTGGATCACGTAATCACTTAGAAGATTAGAGGGATGTCTATCTAAGTGAGAGTTCTTAAGTAATTTGATTAATTGAACTTAAACTTATCATGAACTTAGTACCTGATAGTATCTTGCTTGTTTATGTTGATTGTAGATAGATGGCTCGTGCTGTTGTTTCGTTGAATTTTAATGCGTTCCTTGAGAAAGCAAAGTTGAAAGATGATGGTAGCAATTACACGGACTGGGTCCGTAACTTGAGGATTATCCTCATTGCTGCTCAGAAGAATTACGTCCTGGAAGCACCGCTGGGTGCCAGGCCTGCTGCTGGAGCAACACCAGATGTTATGAACGTCTGGCAGAGCAAAGCTGATGACTACTCGATAGTTTAGTGTGCCATGCTTTACGACTTAGAATCGGGACTTCAACGACGTTTTGAACGTCATGGAGCATATGAGATGTTCCAGGAGTTGAAGTTAATATTTCAAGCAAATGCCCGGATTGAGAGATATGAAGTCTCCAATAAGTTCTATGGCTGCAAGATGGAGGAGAACAGTTCTGTCAGTGAGCATACACTCAAAATGTCTGGGTATAATAATCACTTAATTCAATTGGGAGTTAATCTTCCGGATGATTGCGTCATTGACAGAATTCTCCAATCACTGCCACCAAGCTATAAGAGTTTCGTGATGAACTATAATATGCAAGGGATGAACAAGACTATTCCCGAGCTCTTCGCGATGCTGAAAGCTGCGGAGGTAGAAATCAAGAAGGAGCATCAAGTGTTGATGGTTAACAAAACCACTAGTTTCAAGAAAAAGGGCAAAGGGAAGAAGAAGGGGAACTTCAAGAAGAACGGCAAACAAGTTGCTGCTCAGGAGAAGAAACCCAAGTCTGGACCTAAGCCTAAAACTGAGTGCTTCTACTGCAAGCAGACTGGTCACTGGAAGCGGAACTGCCCCAAGTATTTGGCGGATAAGAAGGATGGCAAGGTGATCAAAGGTATATGTGATATACATGTTATTGATGTGTACCTTACTAGAGCTCGCAGTAGCACCTGGGTATTTGATACTGGTTCTGTTGCTAATATTTGCAACTCGAAACAGGGACTACGGAATAAGCGGGCACTAGCAAAGGACGAGGTGACGATGCGCGTGGGAAACGGTTCCAAAGTCTATGTGATCGTGGTCGGCACGCTACCTCTACATCTACCTTCGGGATTAATATTAGACCTAAATAATTGTTATTTGGTGCCAGCGTTGAGCATGAACATTATATCTGGATCTTGTTTAATGCGAGACGGTTATTCATTTAAATCAGAGAATAATGGTTGTTCTATTTATATGAGTAATATCTTTTATGGTCATGCACCTTTGAAGAGTGGTCTATTTTTGATGAATCTCGATAGTAGTGATACGCATATTCATAATGTTGAAGCCAAAAGATGCAGAGTTGATAATGAAAGTGCAACTTATTTGTGGCACTGTCGTTTAGGTCATATCGGTGTAAAGCGCATGAAGAAACTCCATACTGATGGACTTTTGGAACCACTTGATTATGAATCACTTGGTACTTGCGAACCGTGCCTCTTGGGCAAGATGACTAAAACACCGTTCTCCGGTACTATGGAGAGAGCAACAGACTTGTTGGAAATCATACATACCGATGTATGTGGTCCGATGAATATTGAGGCTCGTGGCGGATATCGTTATTTTCTCACCTTCACAGATGACTTAAGCAGATATGGGTATATCTACTTAATGAAACATAAGTCTGAAACATTTGAAAAGTTCAAAGAATTTCAGAGTGAAGTGGAAAATCATCGTAACAAGAAAATAAAGTTTCTACGATCTGATCGTGGAGGAGAATATTTGAGTTACGAGTTTGGTGTACATTTGAAAAATTGTGGAATAGTTTCGCAACTCACGCCACCCGGAACACCACAGCGTAATGGTGTGTCCGAACGTCGTAATCGTACTTTACTAGATATGGTGCGATCTATGATGTCTCTTACTGATTTACCGCTATCATTTTGGGGTTATGCTTTAGAGATGGCTGCATTCACGTTAAATAGGGCACCATCAAAATCCATTGAGACGATGCCTTATGAACTGTGGTTTGGCAAGAAACCAAAGTTGTCGTTTCTTAAAGTTTGGGGCTGCGATGCTTATGTGAAAAAGCTTCAACCTGATAAGCTCGAACCCAAATCGGAGAAATGTGTCTTCATAGGATACCCAAAGGAGACTGTTGGGTACACCTTCTATCACAGATCTGAAGGCAGGACATTCGTTGCTAAGAATGGATCCTTTCTAGAGAAGGAGTTTCTCTCGAAAGAAGTGAGTGGGAGGAAAGTAGAACTTGACGAGGTAACTGTACCTGCTCCCTTATTGGAAAATAGTACATCACAGAAAACTGTTTCTGCGACATCTATACCAATTAGTGAGGAAGCTAATGATGTTGATCATGAAACTTCAGGTCAAGATACTACTGAACCTCGTAGATCGACCAGAGCGAGATCCGCACCAGAGTGGTACGGTAATCCTGTTCTGGAAGTCATGCTGCTAGATCATGATGAACCTACGAACTATGAAGAAGCAATGGTGAGCCCAGATTCCGCAAAGTGGCTTGAAGCCATGAAATCTGAGATGGGATCCATGTATGAGAACAAAGTATGGACTTTGGTTGACTTGCCCGATGATCGGCAAGCAATTGAGAATAAATGGATCTTCAAGAAGAAGACTGACGCTGATGGTAATGTTACTATCTACAAGGCTCGACTTGTCGCAAAAGGTTTTCGACAAGTTCAAGGGGTTGACTACGATGAGACCTTCTCACCCGTAGCGATGCTTAAGTCTTTCCGAATCATGTTAGCAATTGCCGCATTTTATGATTATGAAATTTGGCAGATGGATGTCAAAACTGCATTCCTGAATGGATTTCTGGAAGAAGAGTTGTATATGATGCAACCGGAAGGTTTTGTCGATCCAAAGGGAGCTAACAAAGTGTGCAAGCTCCAGCGATCCATTTATGGACTGGTGCAAGCCTCTCGGAGTTGGAATAAACGCTTTGATAGTGTGATCAAAGCATTTGGTTTTATACAGACTTTCGGAGAAGCCTGTATTTACAAGAAAGTGAGTGGGAGATCTGTAGCATTTCTGATATTATATGTGGATGACATATTACTGATTGGAAATGATATAGAATTTCTGGATAGCATAAAGGGATACTTGAATAAGAGTTTTTCAATGAAAGACCTCGGTGAAGCTGCTTACATATTAGGCATAAAGATCTATAGAGATAGATCAAGACGCTTAATTGGACTTTCACAAAGCACATACCTTGACAAGATTTTAAAAAAGTTCAAAATGGATCAAGCAAAGAAACGGTTCTTGCCTATGTTACAAGGTGTGAAGTTGAGTCAGACTCAATGCCCGACCACTACAGAAGATAGAGAAAAAAATGAAAGATGTTCCCTATGCTTCAGCCATAGGCTCTATCATGTATGCAATGCTGTGTACCAGACCTGATGTGTGCCTTGCTATAAGTTTAGCAGGGAGGTACCAAAGTAATCCAGGAGTGGATCACTGGACAGCGGTCAAGAACATCCTGAAATACCTGAAAAGGACTAAGGATATGTTTCTCGTATATGGAGGTGACAAAGAGCTCACCGTAAAAGGTTACGTTGATGCAAGCTTTGACACTGATCCGGATGATTCTAAATCGCAAACCGGATACGTGTTTACATTAAATGGTGGAGCTGTCAGTTGGTGCAGTTCTAAACAAAGCGTCATAGCGGGATCTACATGTGAAGCGGAGTACATAGCTGCTTCGGAAGCAGCAAATGAAGGAGTCTGGATGAAGGAGTTCATATCCGATCTAGGTGTCATACCTAGTGCATCGGGTCCAATGAAAATCTTTTGTGACAATACTGGTGCAATTGCCTTGGCAAAGGAATCCAGATTTCACAAAAGGACCAAACACATCAAGAGACGCTTCAATTCCATCCGGGATCTAGTCTAGGTGGGAGACATAGAGATTTGCAAGATACATACGGATCTGAATGTTGCAGACCCGTTGACTAAGCCTCTTCCACGAGCAAAACATGATCAGCACCAAAGCTCCATGGGTGTTAGAATCATTACAGTGTAATCTAGATTATTGACTCTAGTGCAAGTGGGAGACTGAAGGAAATATGCCCTAGAGGCAATAATAAAGTTATTATTTATTTCCTTATATCATGATAAATGTTTATTATTCATGCTAGAATTGTATTAACCGGAAACATAATACATGTGTGAATACATAGACAAACAGAGTGTCACTAGTATGCCTCTACTTGACTAGCTCGTTAATCAAAGATGGTTATGTTTCCTAACCATGAACAAAGAGTTGTTATTTGATTAACGAGGTCACATCATTAGTTGAATGATCTGATTGACATGACCCATTCCATTAGCTTAGCACCCGATCGTTTAGTATGTTGCTATTGCTTTCTTCATGACTTATACATGTTCCTATAACTATGAGATTATGCAACTCCCGTTTACCGGAGGAACACTTTGGGTACTACCAAACGTCACAACGTAACTGGGTGATTATAAAGGAGTACTACAGGTGTCTCCAAAGGTACATGTTGGGTTGGCGTATTTCGAGATTAGGTTTTGTCACTCCGATTGTCGGAGAGGTATCTCTGGGGCCCTCTCGGTAATACACATCACATAAGCCTTGCAAGCATTATAACTAAGATGTTAGTTGTGAGATGATGTATTACGGAACGAGTAAAGAGACTTGCCGGTAACGAGATTAAACTAGGTATTGGATACCGACGATCGAATCTCGGGCAAGTAACATACCGATGACAAAGGGAACAACGTATGTTGTTATGCGGTCTGACTGATAAAGATCTTCGTAGAATATGTAGGAGCCAATATGGGCATCCAGGTCCCGCTATTGGTTATTGACCAGAGACGTGTCTCGGTCATGTCTACATTGTTCTCGAACCCGTAGGGTCCGCACGCTTAAGGTTACGATGACAGTTATAATATGAGTTTATGCATTTTGATGTACCGAAGGTTGTTCGGAGTCCCGGATGTGATCACGGACATGACGAGGAGTCTCGAAATGGTCGAGACGTAAAGATTGATATATTGGAAGCCTATGTTTGGATATCGGAAGTGTTCCGGGTGAAATCGGGATTTTACCGGAGTACCGGGAAGGTTACCGGAACCCCCCGGGAGCTAAATGAGCCATGATGGGCCTTAGTGGAAAAGAGAAGAGGCAGCCCTACATGGGCTGCACGCCTCCTCCTTCCCCTAGTCCTAGGCCGACCCCCTCTCTCTCTTTTCCCCCTCCGCGAATCCTATTCCAACTAGGATTGGGGGGGGGGAATCCTACTCCCGGAGGGAGTAGGACTCTCCTGGCGCACCCCTTGTGGCCGGCCAGCCTCCCCCCTTTGGTCCTTTATATACTAAGGTAGAGGCACCCTAGAACACACAAGTTGATCCACGTGATCTATTCCTTAGCCGTGTGCGGTGCCCCCAGCCACCATAGTCCTCGATAATACTGTAGCGGAGTTTAGGCGAAGCCCTGCTGCTGTAGTGCATCAAGATCGTCACCACGCCGTCGTGCTGACAGAACTCTTCCCCGACACTTTGCTGGATCAGAGTCTGGGGATCGTCATCGAGCTGAACGTGTGCTCGAACTCGGAGGTGCCGTAGTTTCGGTGCTTGATCGGTTGGATCGTGAAGACGTACGACTACTTCCTCTATGTTGCGTCATCGCTTCCGCAGTCGGTCTGCGTGGGTACGTAGACAACACTCTCCCCTCTCGTTGCTATGAATCACATGATCTTGCGTGTGCATAGGAATTTTTTTGAAATTACTACGAAACCCAACATTATTGTGGCGTTCCCTAGCGAGCATGAGTACAGGCGCCAACGCCGATTTTCTGGTGCCTGAAGCACCGAAGGGGAGATCTCCGTGCTCCACGTGAGTGTCGGAACAGGGGCTCCGGGGACCCAAGAAAGGTTCTGTTGGGACCGAGAGTATATCGACCATAGGGGGGGTGAATGGGAGATTCAAAAATTCTTGTGAATGTTCTGAACTGATCCTAAACACTGCATCAGAAATAAGGTTCAGTAGAATAGAAATTAAATAAGCAAGCTATTGAGGAACATATTCATCAAAATAGGAGGCAATAATGGTTTGAGCATAGAAAATTACAGGTTTGACAATAATGATAGTGATGCAATATGCGACAGATGCAGTAGCATGAAAGAAAACAAGGAATGAAGATGAAGGATAACACGAGAAAGAACAAGGACAAGGAGAATGATAATGACACAG
Organism: Triticum urartu; assembly: GCF_056163025.1. Classification (NCBI taxonomy): domain Eukaryota; kingdom Viridiplantae; phylum Streptophyta; class Magnoliopsida; order Poales; family Poaceae; genus Triticum; species Triticum urartu. The sequence continues at coordinate 171,734,118 of NC_141874.1, read as the reverse complement.
GGAAATCACGCCAGAGTTAATGAGAGCGAACAAAATGTATATGACTGGAATGGCTACATAGAATGATGAGAATGCAACAGGGTGAGTAACGAATGATAACAGCTGGGAACGACAGAAATGATAGACACCAACGATATGTAGCAGTCAATGATAGATCAGATAAACTGTTGTCATAGAGCACGAAAGTAAACTGCTGAATGTAATGCAGTAAAGTAGAGTGAACCAGTGGTGCTCGATGGAGACAGATGGATTTGGTAGACCAGTTTGCCCTTCTGCCAAAGGACTACGTCTGGTTGGAGGGGTTGTGATTTAACACAGAAGATAAACTCTTTTTGCCCTATTCTCCTTCAACTCGGAGGCGACCAGACTCCAGTTGATTTCATTCGTGGTAGATACTTCTCGGCGATCTCCAAACCTTCGATAGACCTCTTCGCAAACGACAATGACTCTTGGTTGCTGAAAATCTTGCTCGGTGAAGACAACAACTCTTCAACACTCGAGCCGACACCTATCCGTCTAGAGAGTGCGCAGCTCTCAAGAGTAATAGGTCTCTACCACTGTCTAAGTTTTGGGCTCTTGATTTTTCTCTTGATGGATCTTAAACTCAAATCACTCAAAGAGGGGATGCTCAACCAGTCTTCTCAAACATCTTAAGTGGAGGAGCCAACAAACAACGTTGGAGCGGGGTGGCTATTTATAGCCGCAACCTTCCTTGGTGGGTGATAACCCACAAGTATAGGGGTCTATCATAGTCCTTTCGATAAGTAAGAGTGTCGAACCCAACGAGGAGCAGAAGGAAATGATAAGCAGTTTTCAGTATGGTATTCTCTGCAAGCACTGAAATTATCGGTAACAGATAGTTTTGTGATAAGGTAATTTGTAACGGGTAACAAGTAATAGAAGTAAATAAGGTGCAGCAAGATGGCCCAATCCTTTTTGTAGCAAAGGAAAAGCCTGGACAAACTCTTATATAAAGGAAAACGCTCCCGAGGACACATGGGAATTATCGTCAAGCTAGTTTTCATCACACTCATATGATTCACGTTCGGTACTTTGATAATTTGATATGTGGGTGGACCGGTGCTTGGGTACTACCCTTCCTTGGAGAAGCATCCCACTTATGATTAACCCCTATTTCAAGCATCCGCAACTACAAAAGAAGTATTAAGGTAAACCTAACCATAGCATGAAACATATGGATCCAAATCAGCCCCTTACGAAGCAACGCATAAACTAGGGTTTAAGCTTCTGTCACTCTAGCAACCCATCATCTACTTATTACTTCCCAATGCCTTCCTCTAGGCCCAAACAATGGTGAAGTGTCATGTAGTCGACGTTCACATGACACCACTAGAGGAGAGACAACATACATCTCATCAAAATATCGAACGAATACCAAATTCACATGACTACTTATAGCAAGACTTCTCCCATGTCCTCGGGAATAAACTTAACTACTCACAAATCATGTTCATGTTCATAATCAGAGGGGTATTAATATGCATAAAGGATCTGAACATATGATCTTCCACTGAATAAACCAACTAGCATCAACTACAAGGAGTAATCAACACTACTAGCAACCCACAGGTACCAATCTGAGGTTTTGAGACAAATATTGGATACAAGAGATGAACTAGGGTTTGAGATGAGATGGTGCTGGTGAAGATGTTGATGGAGATTGACCCCCTCCCGATGAGAGGATCGATGGTGATGACGATGGTGATGATTTCCCCCTCCCGGAGGGAAGTTTCCCCGGCAGAAGAACTCCGCCGGAGCCCTAGATTGGTTCCGCCAAGGTTCCGCCTTGTGGCGGCGGAGTTTCGTCCCGTGAGCTTGCTTATGATTTTTTTCTCGACGAAAGACTCCATATAGCCAAAGATGGGCATCAGAGGGCTGCCAAGGGGCCCACGAGGCAGGGGGCGCGCCCGCCACCCTCGTGGACGGTGGGTGGCCCCCTCTGGTACTTCTTTCGCCCAATATTTTTTATATATTCTGAAACTTTCTCCCGTGAAGTTTCAGGACTTTTGGAGTTGTGCAGAATAGGTCTCTAATATTTGCTCCTTTTCCAGCCCAGAATTCTAGCCGCCGGGATTCCCCCTCTTCATGTAAACCTTGTAAAATAAGAGATAATAGGCATAGGTATTGTGACATAATGTGTAATAACAGCCCATAATGCGATAAATATCGATATAAAAGCATGATGCAAAATGGACGTTTCAACTCCCCCAAGCTTAGACCTCGCTTGTCCTCAAGCGGAAGCCGATATCGAAAAATATGTCCACTTGTTTAGAGATAGAGGTGTCAATAAAATAAATTACGGACATGAGGGCATCATGATCATTCTTATAACAGCAACATATATAAATAATGTCATATGATTTCTTATGCTAAAGTAACAATTCATTCACAGTTTCGAGTATGAATCATAAACTTCATTGAGAACCAACAAACTATAATCTCAGTCATTGAAGCAATTGAAATTCATCATAACATCAGAAAGAGTCAATATAAGAGCTCTTCGGCAAGTCCACATACTCAACTATCATTTAGTTTTTCACAATTGCTAACACTCACGCAATATTTATGGTTATGAAGTTTTAATCGGACATAGAGAAAGATAGGGGCTTATAGTTTTGCCTCCCAACCTTTTACCTCAAGGGTAATGTCAACAATAATAGTTCATGAAAACTCACATCCAATTAGCTATATATATCAGGATCTTTCCAACATATTGTGCTTGTCAAAGGATAAAATGTAAAAAGGAAAGGTGAAGAACACCGTGACTCTTGCATGAAGTATAACACAAGAATAAAAGATAGGCCCTTCGCAGAGGGAAGCAGAGGTTGTCATGTTCTTTTATGGTTGGATGCACAAAATCTTAATGCGAAAGAACTTCAATTTATATTGCCAGTTGTGATATGGATATTTATTATGCAGTCCGTTGCTTTTATTTCTTCCACATCACAAGATCGTATAAAGCTTATTTTCTCCACACTAATAAATCATACATATTTAGAGAGCAATTTTTATTGCTTTCAACGATGACAACTTACTTCAAGGATCTTACTCAATCCATAGGTAGATATGGTGGACTCTCATGAAAAAACTAGGTTTAAGGATATTTGGAAGCACAAGTAGTATCTCTGCTTGGTGCAAGGAATTTGGCTAGCATGAGAGGGAAAGGAAAGCTCAACATGTTGGATGATCCATGACAATATAATTTATTTCAGATGTAAGAAAACATAACCCATTACGTTGTCTTCCTTGTCCAACGTCAACTCTTTAGCATGTCATATTTTAATGAGTGCTCACAATCATAAAAGATGTCCAAGATAGTATATTTATATGTGAAAACCTCTCTTTCTTTATTACTTCCTATTAATTGCAACGATGACCAAAACTATGTTTGTCAACTCTCAACAATTTTTTTCATCACACTCTTTATATGTGAAGTCATTACCCTCCATAAGATCCATATGATCTCTTTAATTCTTTTATTCTTTCTCTTTTAATTTATCCCCTCAAGATCATAGCAAGATAATCAAGCCCTTGACTCAACACTAATCTTTATTATATATAGCTCACGGACTCGATTACATAGAAGGATCATAAAGAAAAACTCAAAACTAGATCATACTAAAACTTTATTCTACTAGATCAAGATATTACCAAAAGGATCGAACTAAGAAAAACGGTAAAGATAAAAGTGATGGTGATACGATACCGGGGCACTCCCCCAAGCTTGGCATTTGCCAAGGGGAGTGCCCATACCCATGTGTTCATGTATCTTTCTTCGGGGGTGGTGATGTGATATTCTTGGCGATGATGCCCCTCAGGATACGATTCTCTTCCTCGAGCTTATTGACTTGCTGCTTGAGGTCCATTATTTCCTTACGGAGCTTGCCTGTGACGGCTAAAGCTCCTTTCACCCAAGCATGTTGCATAGCTGCGGGAGAACAAGTAACACTCTTTTTCATATTTTCATAAGAAAGAAATCTAACATTGGAAGGGATGACCGAGTTTGGAATAGCTGAGCTCTGTAGTTCCCCCATCGTGAATCCAACTCGGAAACGAGAAGTAACTTCTTCATCCTCCTCCATGGCATCTATCCTTTTCAAGTTGGCCTCCATCTCTTCCTCAGTTGATGGCCCAAAGTGGTAAACATCGCTGTTTGCTCTTGGCCCCGGTGTCGGATAAGACACCCGACTTACTCTTGAGAAGACATCTTGATCTATATCGGCAACAGAAACAACTCGAAACAAAAACAGAGGATATTTGCGTGGTACGGTGGTCAAAACCTTCGGGAGATTATATAATGAATTTTTACCGACCAAAAGAAGTATCGTGCAAGAAAACGGAGTCCAGAGAGCACACGAGGTGCCCACGAGGCAGGGGGCGCGCCCAGGGGGGTAGGGCGCGCTCTCCACCCTCGTGGACGCCTCGTGTCCTTCCCAGACTGCTTCTTATTTTCCTCTTTTCTTAAATATTCCAAAACGGAGAAAAAAATGCTATTAGAACTGTTTTGGAGTCGGTTTACTTACCATACCTCATACCTATTCCTTTTCGGAGTCTAAAACGTTCTGGAAAGTGTCCTCTATGTATTCCTCCGGGGTTACGGTTTCAATAACATTAGTTTCAACACTTATAGGATTACCTGAGATATAATGTTTGATTCTTTGACCGTTCACCACCCTCAGATTTGTGCCTTCGAAGTTGTTAATTTTTATGTCACCGGGACGATAGACCTCCTCGATGACGTAAGGACCTTCCCATTTAGAGAGGAGTTTTCCTGCAAAAAATCTTAAACGAGAGTTGTATAATAATACATAATCACCTACATTAAACTCATGTTTTTGTATCCTTTTATCATGCCATCTTTTAACTTTTTCTTTAAACAGTTTGGCATTCTCATAGGCATGGGTTCTCCATTCATCAAGTGAGCTAATGTCAAAAAGCCTCTTCTCACCGGCAAGTTTGAAATCATAATTGAGCTCTTTAATGGCCCAATATGCCTTATGTTCTAGTTCAAGAGGTAAGTGACATGCTTTTCCATAAACCATCTTATACGAAGACATACCCATAGGATTTTTATATGCAATTCTATAAGCCCATAATGCATCATCAAGTTTCTTGGACCAATTCTTTCTAGATCTATTAACAATCTTTTGCAAAATTAATTTAAGCTCTCTATTACTCAATTCTACTTGACCACTAGACTGTGGGTGATATGGAGATGCAATTCTATGATTAACATCATACTTAGCAAGCATTTTATGAAAGGCACCATGAATAAAATGTGAACCACCATCAGTCATTAAATATCTAGGGACTCCAAACCTCGGAAAAATAACTTCTTTAAGCATCTTAATAGAGGTGTTATGATCAACACTACTAGTTGGAATAGCTTCTACCCACTAAGTAACGTAATCAACAACAACTAAAATATGTGTATACCCATTAGAGGAAGGAAACGATCCCATATAATCAAAGCCCCAAACATCAAATGGTTCAATAACAAGTGAATAATTCATATGCATTTCTTGACGTCTACTAATATTACCAATTCTTTGACATCCATCACAGGACAAGAGAAACTTACGGGCATCCTTGAAGAGAGTAGGCCAATAAAAACCGGATTGCAATACCTTATGTGCAGTTCTATCTCCAGCATGGTGTCCTCCATAAGCCTCGGAGTGACACTTGTGTAGGATCTGTTCCTGTTCATGCTCAGGTACACAACATCTAATAACACCATCTACTCCTTTTTTGTAAAGGTGTGGGCCATCCCAAAAGTAATGTCTTAAATCATAGAAGAACTTTTTATTTTGTTCGTATGTGAAACTAGGTGGTATAAATTTAGCAACTATGAAATTAGCATAATCAGCATACCGTGGAGCAGTGCGAGAAGCATTTATGACATTTAATTGTTCATCAGGAAAGCTATCATCAATAGGTAGTGGGTCATTGATATGTGTCCAACGTATCTATAATTTTTCATTGTTCCATGCTATTATATTATCAACCTTGGATGTTTTATATGCATTTATATGCTATTTTATGTGATTTTTGGGACTAACCTATTAACCTAGAGCCCAGTGCCAGTTTTTGTTTTTCCTTGTTTTTGAGTATCGCAGAAAAGGAAAACCAAATGGTGTCCAATTGACCTAATTTCACGGAACTTATTGTTGGACCAGAAGAAGGACATGGAGTAAAAGAGTTGGGCCAGAAGAGTCCCGGGCTGCCCACGAGGGTGGGGAGGCGCCCACCACATGGGCACGCCTCCCTACCTCGTGGACAGCCCGGAGACCCCCTGACTTGTTCTCGATGCCAAAACCTCTTATATATACTGAAACCTCCAGAACATTACCTAGATCAGGAGTTCCGCCGCTAGAAGCCTCCGTAGCCACCAAAAACTAATCTAGACCCGTTCCGGCACCCTGCCGGAGGGGGGGATACCTCTCCGGTGGCCATCTTGATCATCTCGGCACTCTCCATGACGAGGAGGGAGTAATTCACCCTCGGGGCTGAGGATATGTACCAGTAGCTATGTGTTTGATCTCTCTCTATCGTATTCTTGATTCGGCACGATCTTGATGTATCGCGAGCTTTGCTATTATAGTTGGATCTTATGATGTTTATCCCACTCTACTATCTTGTAATGGATTGAGTTTTCCCTTTGAAGTTATCTTATCGAATTGAGTCTTTAAGGATTTGAGAACACTTGATGTATGTCTTGCATGTGCTTATCTGTGGTGACAATGGGATATCACATGATCCACTTGATGTATGTTTTGGTGATCAACTTGCAAGTTCCGTGACCTCGTGAACTTATGCATAGGGGTTGGCACACGTTTTCGTCTTGACTCTCCGGTAGAAACTTTGGGGCACTCTTTGAAGTTCTTTGTGTTGGTTGAATAGATGAATCTGAGATTGTGTGATGCATATCGTATAATCATACCCACGGACACTTGAGGTGACATTGGAGTATCTAGGTGACATTAGGGTTTTGGTTGATTTGTATCTTAAGGTGTTATTCTAGTACGAACTCTATGATAGATTGAACGGAAAGAATAGCTTCGTGTTATTTTACTACGGACTCTTGAATAGATCGATCAGAAAGGATAACTTTGAGGTGGTTTTGTACCCTACAATAATCTCTTCGTTTGTTCTCCACTATTAGTGACTTTGGAGTGACTCTTTGTTGCATGTTGAGGGATAGTTATATGATCCAATTATGTTATTATTGTTGAGGGAACTTGCACTAGTGAAAGTATGAACCCTAGGCCTTGTTTCCTAGCATTGCAATACCGTTTACGCTCACTTTTAACACTTGTTACCTTGCTGTTTTTATAATTTCAGATTACAAAAACCTATATCTACCATCCATATTGCACTTGTATCACCATCTCTTCGCCGAACTAGTGCACCTATACAATTTACCATTTTATTGGGTGTGTTGGGGACACAAGAGACTCTTTGTTATTTGGTTGCAGGGTTGTTTGAGAGAGACCATCTTCATCCTATGCCTCCCACGGATTGATAAACCTTAGGTCAACCACTTGAGGGAAATTTGCTACTGTCGTACAAACCTCTACACTTGGAGGCCCAACAACGTCTACAAAAAGAAGGTTGTGTAGTAGACATCAAGCTCTTTTCTAGCACCGTTGCTGGGGAGGTTAGTGCTTGAAGGTATATCTTTAGATCTTGCAATCGAATCTTTTAGTTTCTTGTTTTATCACTAGTTTAGTCTATAAAAGAAAACTACAAAAAATGGAATTAAGGGTACCTCATATGCATCATCTTTTTAATATCTTTCATGAAAATAAGGATTCCGATAATTGTGCCGAAGTGTTAGAAGAAGACTGCATTAGAATGTTTGGCACTAAATCTTTGTATGATGAGCATGATTGCAATGTTGTTAGTATGAATTCTTTGAATATCAATGATGCTAATGATATGCAAAGCCACAAGCTTGGGGATGCTATGTTTGATGAAGATGATATGTTTAGTCCCCCAAGTTTTGATGAGCAAATTTATTATGATGAAAGCATGCCTCCTATTTATTATGATTATATTGATGAAAGTGGATTTGGAGAGGTCATGACTTTATGATGCTCTCTTTATGTTACAATTCTTATCTTTTATGTGAGCATCATTGAAATCATCATGCCTAACTTGGGGCGTTAAACGTTAGCGCTTGTTGGGAGGGAACCCAAATTTTATTTTTATTCCTGTTTAGTAATAAATAATTCATCTAGCCTCTTTTTAGATGTGGTTTTATGTTTTAATTAGTGTTTGTGCCAAGTAGAACCTTTGGGGAGACTTGGGTGAAGTCCTTGAGATCTTGCTGTAAAAAACAAAAACTTTAGCGCTCACGAGATTAGCTGCCATGTTTTACTGGAGAGTGAGATTAGGTTGATTCTTTTTGCAGATGATTAATAGAAAAATTCCTCAGGTCCACCAATTTATTTCAGAATTTTTGGGGTTACATAAGTATACGTTTGATACAGATTCCTACAGACTGTTCTGTTTTTGATAGATTCTGTTTCCTATGTGTTGTTTGCTTATTTTGATGAATCTATGAGTAGTATCGGAGGGTATGAACCATAGATAAGTTGAAATACAGTATATTTTACACCAATATGAATTTATAATGAGTTCACAACATTACCATAAGTGGTGATTTATTTTCTTATACTAACGGAGCTTACGAGTTTTCTGTTAAGTTTTGGGTTGTGAAGTTTTCAAGTTTTGGGTAAAGATTCGATGGACTATGAAATAAGGAGTGGCAAGAGCCTAATCTTGGGGATGCCCAAGGCACCCCAAGGTAATATTCAAGGACAACCAAAAGCCTAAGCTTGGGGATGCCCCGGAAGGCATCCCCTCTTTCGTCTTCGTTCATCGGTAACTTTACTTGGAGCTATATTTTTTATTCACCACATGATATGTGTTTTGCTTGGTGCATCATTTTATTTTATTTTGTTTTGCTTCATGTTTGAATAATATCCCAAGATCTGGAAGTCTTAAATGTTAGAGAGTATTCACATAGTTGCATAACTATTCGACTACTCATTGATCTTCACTTATATCTTTTGGAGTAGTTTGTCATTTGCTCTAGTGCTTCACTTATATCTTTTTAGAGCACGACGGTGGTTTTATTTTAAAAGAAATAGATGAACTCACATGCTTCACTTATATTATTTTGAGAGTCTTTTAGAACACCATGGTAATTTTCTTTGGTTATGAATTTAGTCCTAATATGATGGGCATCCAAGAGGGGTATAATAAAAACTTTCATATAAAGTGCATTGAATACTATGAGAAGTTTGATACTTGATGATTGTTTTGAGATATGAAGATGGTAATATTAGAGTCGTGCTAGTTGAGTAATTGTGAATTTGAGAAATACTTGTGTTGAGGTTTGCAAGTCCCGTAGCATGCACGTATGGTAACCGTTGTGTGACAAATTTGAAGCATGAGGTGTTTCTTTGATTGCCTTCCTTATGAGTGGCGGTCGGGGACGAGCGATGGTCTTTTCCTACCAATCTATCCCCCTAGGAGCATGCGTGCAGTTCTTGGTTTTTGATGACTTGTAGATTTTTTTAATAAGTATGTGAGTTCTTTATGACTAATGTTGAGTCCATGGATTATACGCACTATCACCCTTCCATCATTGCTAGCCTCTTCGGTACCGTGCATTGCCCTTTCTCACGTCGAGAGTTGGTGCAAACTTCGTCGGTGCATGCAAACCCCGTGATATGATACACTCTGTCACACATAAACCTCCTTATATCTTCCTCAAAACATCCACCATACCTACCTATTATGGCATTTCCATAGACATTCCGAGATATATTGCCATGCAACTTTCCACCGTTCCGTTCATCATGACACACATCATCATTGTCATATTTCCTTGCATGATCATGTAGTTGACATCGTATTTGTGGCAAGGCCACCATGCATAATTGATCATACATGTCACTCTTGATTCATTGCCCATCCCGGTGCACCGCCGAAGGCATGCATATAGAGTCATATTTTGTTCTAGTATCGATTTGTAATCTTTGAGTTGTAAATAAATAGAAGTGTGATGATCATCATTAATAGAGCATTGTCCTGAAAAAAAGAAAAAATAAAGGCCAAATAAAAAAATAAAAAAGAAAGGCCAAATAAAAAATAAAAAAATAAAACAAAAGGGACAATGCTACTATCCTTTTACCACACTTGTGCTTCAAAGTAGCACCATGATCTTCATGATAGAGAGTCTCTTATGTTGTCACTTTCATATACTAAGTGGGAATTTTTCATTATAGAACTTGGCTTGTATATTCCAACAATGGGCTTCCTAAAATGCCCTAGGTCTTCGTGAGCAAGCAAGTTGGATGCACACCCACTTAGTTTCTTTTTGTTGAGCTTTCATACATTTATATCTCTAGTGCATCTGTTGCATGGCAATCCCTACTCCTCGCATTGACATCAATTGATGGGCATCTCCATAGCCCGTCGATTAGCCACGTCAATGTGAGATTTTTTGTCTTCTCCACACAACCCCCATCATTATATTCTATTCCACCAATAGTGCTATGTCCATGGCTCACGCTCATGTATTGCATGAAAGTTGAAAAAAGTTTAAGATTACTAAAGTATGAAACAATTGCTTGGCTTGTCATCAGGGTTGTGCATGATGAGAGCATTTTTGTGTGACGAAAATGAAGCATAGACAAACTATATGATTTTGTAAGGATACGCTTTCTTTGGCCATGTTATTTTGAGAAGACATAATTGCTTAGTTAGTATGCTTGAAGTATTATTATTTTTATGTCAATATTAAACTTTTGTCTTGAATCTTATGGATCTGAATATTTATGCCACAATAAAGAAGATTACATTGAAAATTATTGTTAGGTAGCATTCCACATCAAAAATTCTGTTTTATCATTTACCTACTCGAGGACGAGCGGGAATTAAGCTTGGGGATGCTTGATACGCCTCCAATGTATCTATAATTTTTGATTGTTCCATGCTATTATATTACCAACCTTGGATGTTTTTATATGCATTTATATGCTATTTTATATGATTTTTGGGACTAACCTATTAACCTAGAGCCCAGTTCCAGTTTCTATTTTTTGTTGTTGTTTTTGGGTATCGCAGAAAAGGAAAACCAAACTGAGTCCAATTGACCTGAAACTTCACAGAACTTATTTTTGGACCAGAAGAAGGAAATGGAGTAAAAGATTTGGGACAGAAGAGTCCCGGGCTTCCCATGAGGGTGGGGGGCGCACCCACCCCCCTGGGCGCGCCTCCCTACCTCGTGGACAGCCCGGAGACCCCCTGACTTGTTCTCGACGCCAAAACCTCTTATATATACTGAAACCTCCAGAACATAACCTAGATCGGGAGTTCCGCCGCCAGAAGCCTCCGTAGCGACCAAGAACTAATCTAGACCCGTTCCGACACCCTGCCAGAGGGGGGATCCCTCTCCGGTGACCATCTTGATCATCCCGGCGCTCTCCATGATGAGGAGGGATTAGTTCACCCTCGGGGCTGAGGGTATGTACCAGTAGCTATGTGTTTGATCTCTCTCTCTCTCTCTCTCTCGTGTTCTTGATTCGGCACGATCTTGATGTGTCGTGAGCTTTGCTATTATAGTTGGATCTTATGATGTTTCTCCCCCTCTACTCTCTTGTAATGGATTGAGTTTTCCCTTTGAAGTTATCTTATCGTATTGAGTCTTTAAGGATTTGAGAACACTTGATGTATGTCTTGCATGTGCTTATCTGTGGTGACAATGGGATATCACGTGATCCACTTCATGTATGTTTTGGTGATCAACTTGCGAGTTCCATGACCTCGTGAACTTATGCATAGGGGTTGGCACACATTTTCGTCTTAACTCTCCAGTAGAAACTTTGGGTCACTCTTTGAAGTTCTTTGTGTTGGTTGAATAGATGAATCTGAGATTGTGTGATGCATATCGTATAATCATACCCACGGATACTTGAGGTGACATTGGAGTATCTAGGTGACATTGGGGTTTTGGTTGATTTGTATCTTAAGGTGTTATTCTAGTATGAACTCTATGATAGATTGAACGGAAAGAATAGCTTCGTGTTATTTTACTACGGACTCTTGAATAGATCGATCAGAAAGGATAACTTTGAGGTGGTTTCGTACCCTACAATAATCTCTTCGTTTGTTCTCCGCTATTAGTGACTTTGGAGTGACTCTTTGTTGCATGTCGAGGGATAGTTATATGATCCAATTATGTTATTATTGTTGAGGGAACTTGCACTTGTGAAAGTATGAACCCTAGGCCTTGTTTCCTAGCATTGCAATACCATTTACGCTCAGTTTTACCACTTGTTACCTTGCTGTTTTTATAATTTCAGATTACAAAAACCTATATCTACCATCCATATTGCACTTGTATCACCATCTCTTCGCCGAACTAGTGCACCTATACAATTTACCATTGTATTGGGTGTGTTGGGGACACAAGAGACTCTTTGTTATTTGGTTGCAGGGTTGTTTGAGAGAGACCATCTTCATCCTACGCCTCCCACGGATTGATAAACCTTAGGTCATCCACTTGAGGGAAATTTGCTATTGTCGTACAAACCTCTACACTTGGAGGCCCAACAACGTCTATAAGAAGAAGGTTGTGTAGTGGACATTAGTCATCAAGAACATTCTCTAACCTAGACAAGTTGTCTGCAACGGGGTTCTCAGCTGCCTTTCTATCAATAATATGCACATCAAATTCTTGTAGCAAGAGAACCCATCTAATAAGTCTAGGTTTAGCATCTTTCTTTTCCATAAGATATTTAATAGCAGCATGATCAGTGTGAACAGTTACTTTAGAATCTACTATATAAGGTCTGAACTTATCATAAGCAAATACAACTACTAAAAACTCTTTTTCAGTAGTAGCATAATTTCTTTGAGCATTGTCTAGAGTTGTACTAGCATATTGGATAACATTTAATTTCTTATCAACCCTTTGTCCTATAACAGCCCCTACAACATAATCACTAGCATCACACATAATTTCAAATGGTAAATTCCAATCAGGAGGTTGAACAATAGGCACATAAATCAAAGCTTTCTTAAGTATTTCAAATGCTTCTACACAATCACCATCAAAGACAAATGGAACATCTTTTTGTAAGAGATTAGTAAGAGGCCTAGAAATTTTAAAGAGGTCCTTAATGAACCTCCTATAAAAACCGGCATGACGAAGGAAACTTCTTATTCCTTTAATGTCCTTAGGACACAACATCTTTTCAATAGCATCAACCTTAGCTTTATCGACTTCAGTACCTCTTTCAGAAATTTTATGCCCCAAGACAATACCTTCATTAACCATAAAGTGGCACTTCTCCCAATTCAAGACAAGATTAGTTTCTTCACATCTCTGCAAAACTTGATCAAGGTTGCTTAAGCAATCACCAAAAGAAGTTCCATAAACAGAAAAATCATCCATGAATACCTCAACAATTTTTCACAAAAGTCAGAGAATATAGCAGTCATACATCTTTGAAAGGTAGCAGGTGCATTGCATAAACCAAAAGGCATACATCTATAAGCAAAGGTACCAAAAGGGCAAGTAAAAGTTGTCTTTTCTTGATCCTCTTTTGACACATGTATTTGAGAGAAACCAGAATAACCATCTAGAAAGCAAAAATGTGTATGTTTGGATAATCTTTCTAGCATTTAATCAATAAAAGGTAAAGGGTAATGATCCTTTTTAGTAGTTTTATTTAATTTGCGGAAATCAATTACCATTCTATAACCTGTAACAATTCTTTGTGGGATCAATTCGTCTTTATCATTAGGAACAACAGTAATATCTTCCTTCTTAGGGACACAATGGACAGGACTTACCCACTGACTATCAACAACGGGATAAATTATACCTGCCTCTAGAAGCTTTAGTATTTCTTTTCTTACCACTTCTTTCATCTTAGGATTTAACCATCGTTGGTGATCAACGAACGGTTTCGCGTCGTTCTCCAATTTTATTTTGTGCTGGCATAGAGTGTGACTAATGCCCTTAAGATCATCAAGAGTATATCCAATAGCAGCACGGTGCTTCTTCAGAGTTTTCAATAATTTCTTTTCTTCATGCTCTGAAAGGTTAGCACTAATAATAACAGGATATATCTCTTTCTCATCAAGATAAGCATATTTAAGAGTATCAGGAAAATATTTAAGCTCAAACACGGGATCACCCTTGGGTGGAGGAGGATCCCCTAGGATTTCAACAGGCAAGTTATGTTTCAAAATAGGTCCCTGTTTAAAGAATACTTCATCTATTTCCCTTCTTTCATTCATAAACATATCATTTTCATGGTCGAGCAAATATTGTTCTAAAGGATCATTAGGAGGCACGACAATAGAAGCAAGACCAATAATTTCATCTTTACTAGGCAATTCTTTATCATGGGGTTGTCTGCGAAATTTAGCAAAGTTAAACTCATGAGACATATCCCCCAAACCAATAGTAACTACATCCTTTTTCCTGTCTATCTTAGCATTAATAGTATTCAAGAAGGGTCTACCAAATATAATGGGACAAAAGTCATCTTGTGGGGAACCAAGAACAAGAAAATCAGCAGGATATTTAACTTTCCCACACAAGACTTCAACATCCCTAACAATCCCAACTGGTGAAATAGTGTCTCTATTAGCAAGCTTAATAGTAACATCAATTTCCTCTATCTCAGCAGGTGCAATATCATGCATAATTTATTTATATAAGGAATGAGGTATTGCACTTGCACTAGCACCGATATCACACAAGCCATGATAGTAGTGATCTCCTATTTTAACAGAAATAACAGACATGCCTACAACAGGTCTATGTTTATTTTTAGTATCAGGTCTAGCGATTCTAGCAGCTTCATCATAGAAGTAAATAACATGCCTATCAATATTATCGGCCAAGAGATCTTTAACCATAGCAATACTAGGTTCAACTTTAATTTTCTCAGAGGGAGTAGGTGTACTAGTATTACTCTTACGAACAACAGTTCAAGCTTTAGCATGATCCTTTATTCTAACAGGGAAAGGTGGTTTCTCAATATAAGCAGTAGGAACAACAGGATCATTATAAGTGATAGTATTTTCTTCAACTTTAATGGGTGCAACTACTTTTACTTCAGTGGGAGTATTATATTTAAACCACTTCTCCTTAGGGATATCAACATGAGTAGCAAAGGATTCACAGAAAGAAGGTACTATCTCAGAGTCAAGTCCATATTTAGTGCTGAATTCACGGAAAGCATCGGTATCCATAAAAGATTTAACACAATCAAACTTAGGTGTTATACCTGACTCCTTACTTTCATCGAGATCTCAATCTTCAGAGTTGCATTTAATTCTTTCCAATAAATCCCATTTGAATTCAATAGTCTTCATCATGAAAGAGCCAGCACAAGAAGTATCGAGCATGGAGCGATTATCGGGAGAAAGCCGAGCATAAATTTTTTGAATAATAATTTCTCTTGAAAGCTCATGATTGGGGCATGAATATAACATTGAGTTAAGCCTCCCCCAAGCTTGAGCGATGATTTCTCCTTCGCGAGGCCAAAAATTATATATATATAATTACGATCATGATGAACAAGATGCATAGGATAAAACTTCTGATGAAATTCCAATTTCAATCGGTTTTAGTTCCATGATCCCATATCATCACATAGCCCAAACCATGTCAATGCCTTTCCCTTCAAAGATAAAGGGAAGACCTTCTTCTTGATAACATCCTCGGGCATACTGCAAGTTTAAATAATCCACAAACTTCATCCACGCAGATTAGGTGCAAATCGGGATGTAATGTTCCATCACCTGTGAAAGCATTAGCTAGCAGTTTCTCTATCATACCCGAAGGAATTTCAAAGTTAACATTTTCAGTAGGTTCAGTAGGTTGAGGAGAAACTCTTTGCTCTACTGGTCGGGGTGAAGATACCCCGAACAAGCCCCTCAAAGGATTATGTTCCATAGTAACAAGTGACAGTAAATTTCAGCACACTATATAATTTTTTCCTCACCAAATTCCACCTACCAAAGGCGCTCCACTCTACGGAAACAACGCCAGAAAAGAGTCTAGATGACCCACAAGTATAGGCGATCTATCGTAGTCCTTTCGATAAGTAAGAATGTCGAACCCAACGAGGAGCAGAAGGAAATGATAAGCAATTTTCAGTAAGGTATTCTCTGCAAGCACTGAAATTATCGGTAACAGATAGTTTTGTGATAAGGTAATTTGTAACGGGTAACAAGTAATAAAAGTAAATAAGGTGCAGCAAGATGGCCCAATCCTTTTTGTATCAAAGGACAAGCCTGGACAAACTCTTATATAAAGGAAAACGCTCCCGAGGACACATGGGAATTATCGTCAAGCTAGTTTTCATCACACTCATATGATTCAGGTTCGGTACTTTGATAATTTGATATGTGGGTGGACCGGTGCTTGGGTACTGCCCTTCCTTGGACAAGCATCCCACTTATGATTAACCCATATTGCAAGCACCCACAACTACAAAAGAAGTATTAAGGTAAACCTAACCATAGCATGAAACATATGGATCCAAATCAGCCCCTTACGAAGCAACACATAAACTAAGGTTTAAGCTTCTGTCACTCTAGCAACCCATCATCTACTTATTACTTCCCAATGCCTTCCTCCAAGCCCAAACAATGGTGAAGTGTCATGTAGTCGACGTTCACATGACACCACTAGAGGAGAGACAACATACATCTCATCAAAATATTGAACGAATACCAAATTCACATGACTACTTATAGCAAGACTTCTCCCATGTCCTCAGGAACAAACATAACTACTCACAAATCATATTCATGTTCATAATTAGAGGTGTATTAATATGCATAAAGGATCTGAACATATGATCTTCCACCGAATAAACCAACTAGCATCAACTACAAGGAGTAATCAACACTACTAGCAACCCACAGGTACCAGTCTGAGGTTTTGAGACAAAGATTGGATACAAGAGATGAACTAGGGTTTGAGATGAGATGGTGCTGGTGAAGATGTTGATGGAGATTGACCCCCTCCCGATGAGAGGATCGATGGTGATGACGATGGTGATGATTTCCCTCTCCCGGTGGGAAGTTTCCCCGGCAGAACAGCTCCGCCGGAGCACTAGATTGGTTCCGCCTCATGGCGGTGGAGTTTCGTCCCGTGAGCTTGCTTATGATTTTTTTCTCGACGAAAGACTCCATATAGCCAAAGATGGGCGTCAGAGGGCTGCCAGGGGGCCCACGAGGTAGGGGGCGCGCCCAGGGGGGTAGGGCGCGCCCGCCACCCTCGTGGACGGTGGGTGGCCCCCTCTGGTACTTCTTTCGCCCAATATTTTTTATATATTCTGAAACTTGCTCCCGTGAAGTTTTAGGACTTTTGGAGTTGTGCAGAATAGGTCTCTAATATTTGCTCCTTTTCCAGCCCAGAATTCCAACTGCCGGCATTCCCCCTCTTCATGTAAACCTTGTAAAATAAGAGCGAATATGCATAAGTATTGTGACATAATGTGTAATAATAGCCCATAATGCGATAACTATAGATATAAAAGCATGATGCAAAATGGACGTATCAGTGGGAAATGACCAAATTGGACATGTGGAGCAGCCAATGGCCGAACTACACGAGTCCAATGGGCGGAAATTGAGCACAACGGTAACATTCCTTGTAGAGCAAGTAATGCTAACTCCTTTGTTCGAAAGATATCTCCTACAACACGAAGAACAACGTCTACTGCTGGCAGGTAATCATTAGAAACATAAAGAGATTTCTCTCAATCTCGCATAGGTTTTGGGGTAAGCATCACATCGGATCTAAACTTCGAGAACCTATACCCCTATTAATAGCATGGATGTCCTATGACTCAAATAAGTGAAAGAAGAACAACGAAATGAATACTACGTCTTCACTTTGTCTTCGACTTCCATTCGTTGCTGTCAATTTTCTTCGGACAGAATCTCCGAACTAATTGCTTCATGTTAGCAATAAATTTTCGAGGGGTTAACTCCTTCTCACCAATCTTCTCGCCTACATGTCTTCAATAGATGTAGTACAACGACAGGTCATGAACTGATCTCGCTCTGTGTGGGGAGTGTACGATTTTCGACGCACGCGCCACCTCAATGTTGTGAAATGGTATTCAAACATGCATGCACGCATCACCTCCATACATATGCATGTAGTGGTTGCCTTCAAACAGTACACTCCCTCATGTGGTTATCGACGACAAGCCTATATATTCATGGGCCCGCGTGGACATCCATGATCGCCTTGACCGACAACAATATAGGTTACCATGGCGGATTCTTCATTTGGTTTGTGTTATTGTAGTATAGGTCATGGTGAGATTCAGACCTAATTAAGTTTGAGCGCATATACTATGCATGCATGCATGAATCCCTGTCGTCAGCTTGAAGTGTGGTGTAACATACATATGCATCGTCAACCTAACCCTCACTTAGTGTTGGGATTTCTAGTTTGAAGTCATGGTGCCACATCAAAGTTGTTCCATTGTGTACTAAAAAACACACCTCTCCATACATATGTTTGGGCCACACGCATGCAGTGGTTGTCTTCGGGGACTAGCTACTTGCGTGATTATTGGCGAGCTAGCACATCTCCAGGGTCACATGGACGGCCATCACTTTGACCAACAACAAGAGAGAGGTTGTACGGCCAAGGTGGATTATTCTTGGTCCGTTTTACGACCCATCTTGGTGAGATATGCCTCTCTGGCCCGCCGACTGAAAGTGTGTGTGTGGGGGGGGGGCTGCTACTTTGCACTTTGCTAGGTAAACCTTGGTTGGGGGGGGGGTATGCATTCATAGCTTAGGATTCCCTTTGTGCCGACACGAGGGGGGCTGCTAGCTACTTCGCACTTTGCTAGGTGAACCTCGGTTGGGGGGGGCATGCATTCATAGCTTAGGATTCCCTTCATGCCGACACGAGGGAGGGGGGCTGCTAGCTACTTCGCACTTTGCTAGGTGAACCTCGGTTGGGGGGGGGGGAGGGGGCATGCATTCATAGCTTAGGGTTCCCTTCGTGCCGACACGAGGGGGGTGGGGGCAAGCAATATCATGCGCTTTGCAAGATAGGTGCCACATCAAAGTTGCATTTGGTATTTGAAAATCAAACCACCCTTTTCATATATAAATTTGGTCCACATGCAAGTGTGTTTATGTTCTGACCCTCTCCCGTGTCATTTTTCGCCAAATTTATGAACATTAGACAAGTCGAATGATGCAACAAACACGGTTCACTCAAACTAACCGTGTGCATTGGGCTCCACGAGGCTTCCCCTCTCAAAAATATCTACCCGCCTGCAACTTTTTCATGTTTGATAACACACGGTTATTGTGTTTCGATCATGTGTGATGTTTCCTGTTCCCAATCCCACCTGCATCCCTCGAAAATATCTGCCCGCCTCGAGGGTTTTTCTATTTCGTAACACACAGTTGTTATCTCCGGACCGTGTGCGATGCACCATCATCATAATTTTCAATAGCCCCAGCATTTCACTCCCGCGTAGTAAAATTTTCAGCGCCTGCGTCATTTCCTCAAACACACCCCCTCCACACACACACACTCACACACACACACACCAAAACCTCCTCGGGCATGCGCACACACACACCCTCCCTCGCTCAAAACCCTAGCAAGGTCCCCGCCGCCGCTGCCGCAAGGCCTCCATTGTCAACATCTGCCGGTTTGCCCGTGCAGCTTACCCACCGATCTCCATACCCAGGCCGCCCTAAGTTTCTTAGATGACGCCTGCCAAACGCCCCCTTTCCCATAGATCCCCATCCCCATCCCCCACTCCAGAGCGTCGCAGCCTATGCCCGGCTACACTTCCTGTGGAGCTCGAGGAGCGACTGTCCCAAAATAGGTGTATCGCAGTCTCTTCGCCCGACGTCGCCGAGGAAGTTGACGACCATTACTGGCCGCAGACACTCAATTAGCGGGCTAGAGTCACTACAAAAAAATACACTTCCGTGATGATACGTGTTTGTCACAGTAGGTCACGTTTTCTGTCATGCATGTACATCCATGACAAATTTATGACAGAATCAAGATAGTCATACCTGTGCTGTCATAGAAGTGTTCCATGACATTACCAAAATTATCATCACGGAAGTGTCCACTTCCATGACGATAAATCACGCGTCATGGAAGTGCTTTCGTTAAGGGTGACCGACACATGGCATCCACCGTAACGGGACGCCATTAAGCTATCGGGTCCGGTTTTGGATCCGATAACCCGCTAACAGCCCGGACCAATGAGGATTTTCCACGTGTAAAATTCTCATTGGCCAGAGGAAACATGTGTTGGCTCATCGTTGGGACAGATGTCATCCATTCATTGGACATGAGGCGCGTATGATATGTTGACATGTCGCACGACCCAACAGAGGCCCATTCCGGTGAAAAGGCCGGCCCGTTTAACTTGGTCAAAAGGTAACGGGCCGACCCACGGAAAGCCTGTTAACGACCTGTTCGTATATAGCCCATTTACGACCCGCTAACTCACGACCCATTACGGCCTATCCAAATTAAGCCCGGTAGCTTCATCTGGGCCTTCCAATATGATTCTAGCCCGTTGTAACTTCCGGCCCATGAATGGCCCATGATGTCTTTCGGCCCATACGAGACCATTTGTAACTCTTGGCCCATTAACGGCCCATGGTGAATCTGGCCTGCAATGAACAGTGTACCCCCTTATACCCATTAACGGCCCATTATTCCACTAGGCCGTTTCCAACCCATGTTATCTTTCGGCCTTCTTAGGGCCCATTTATTCTTGGGCTCATTTCCAGCATTCGATTACTTACGGCCCGTCATTGGCCTTTTCTGCCTGTGGGCCAAATTCAGCCCGCGGTTACAATCGGCCCGTTTGTGGCCAGTTACTCCGTTGGGCCGTTTTCATAACGTCATCAAATACGGCCAATTAACGATGACATGTTATTGTCGGCCCATGAATGGACGATTCCAAATCTAGCCCGTTTACGGCCCATAATGTGGTCTGTTATTGGCCCATGTTTGGCCTATCGATCATACGACACGTAGAAGGCCCATTCTTTCTACGGCCCTAAGAAGGCCCTGCTGGAAATATTCCCTAGAGGCAATAATAAATTAGTTATTATTATATTATATTTCATTGTTCATGATAATCGTTTATTATCCATGCTAGAATTGTATTGATAGGAAACTCAGGTACATGTGTGGATACATAGACAACACCATGTCCCTAGTAAGCCTCTAGTTGACTAGCTCGTTGATCAATGGATGGTTACGGTTTCCTGACCATGGACATTGGATGTCGTTGATAACAGGATCACATCATTAGGAGAATGATGTGATGGAAGAGACCCAATCCTAAGCCTAGCACAAGATCGTGTAGTTCGTATGCTAAAGCTTTTCTAATGTCAAGTATCATTTCCTTAGACCATGAGATTGTGCAACTCCCGGATACCGTAGGAGTGCTTTGGGTGTGCCAAACGTCACAACGTAACTGGGTGGCTATAAAGGTGCACTACGGGTATCTCCGAAAGTGTCTGTTGGGTTGGCACGAATCGAGACTGGGATTTGTCACTCCGTGTAATGGAGAGGTATCTCTGGGCCCACTCGGTAGGACATCATCATAATGTACACAATGTGACCAAGGAGTTGATCACGGGATGATGTGTTACGGAACGAGTAAAGAGACTTGCCAGTAATGAGATTGAACAAGGTATCGGGATACCGACGATCGAATCTCGGGCAAGTATCGTACCGATAGACAAAGGGAATTGTATACGGGATTGATTGAATCCTTGACATCGTGGTTCATCCGATGAGATCATCATGGAGGATGTGGGAGCCAACATGGGTATCCAGATCCCGCTGTTGGTTATTGACCGGAGAGTTGTCTCGGCCATGTCTGCATGACTCCTGAACCCGTAGGGTCTACACACTTAAGGTTCGATGACGCTAGGGTTATAGGGAAAGTATGTACACGGTTATCGAATGTTGTTTGGAGTCCCGGATGAGATCTCGGACATCACGAGGAGTTCCGGAATGGTCTGGAGGTAAAGATTGATATATAGGAAGTATGGTTTTGGCCACCGGAAGTGTTCCGGGCATCACCGGTAGTGTACCGGGACCACCGAAGGGGTACGGGGGTCCACCGGAAGGGGCCACGGGCCCCGGAGGCATACATGGGCCAAGTGTGAGAAGGGACCAGCCCCTAGGTGGGCTGGGGCGCCTCCCCACCAAGGCCCATGCGCCTAGGGAGAAGAGGGGGCAAACCCTAAGGGCAGATGGGCCCTAAGGCCCATGCCTGGTGCGCCTCCCTCCCCCCACTTGGCCGCCACCCCAGATGGGGATTGGGGCTGCCGCCACCCCTAGGGTGGAAACACTAGGTGGGGGAGCAGCCCTCCCTCTCCCCCTATATATAGTGGAGGCAAAGGGGCAGCCCAACACACGAAGTTCTTCCCCTGTTGGCGCAGCCCTACCTCTCTCCCTCCTCCTCTCTCGTAGTGCTTGGCGAAGCCCTGCTGGAGTTCCCCGCTCCTCCACCACCACCACACCGTCGTGCTGCTGCTGGACGGAGTTTTCCCAACTTCTCCTTCTCCCCTTGCTGGATCAAGGCATAGGAGACGTCACCGGGCTGCACGTGTGTTGAACGCGGAGGCGCCGTTGTTCGGCGCTTAGATCGGAATCAACCGCGATCTGAATCGCTGCGAGTACGTCTCCTTCGTCCGCGTTCTTGCAATGCTTCCGCTTAGCGATCTACAAGGGTATGTAGATGCACTCCCCTTCCCTCGTTGCTAGATTACTCCATTGATTGATCTTGGTGATGCGTAGAAAATTTTAAATTTCTGCTACGATCCCCAACAGTGGCATCATGAGCTAGGTCTATGCGTAGTTGCTATGCACGAGTAGAACACAAAGTAGTTGTGGGCGTCGATATTGTCAATTTACTTGCCGTTACTAGTCTTATCTTGATTCGGCGGCATCGTGGGATGAAGCGGCCCGGACCGACCTTACACGTACTCTTACGTGAGACTGGTTCCACCGACTGACATGCACTAGTTGCATAAGGTGACTAGCGGGTGTCTGTCTCTCCCACTTTAGTCGGATCGGATTCGATGAAAAGGGTCCTTATGAAGGGTAAATCGAAATTGGCATATCACGTTGTGGTTTTCGCGTAGGTAAGAAACGTTCTTGCTAGAAACCTATAGCAGCCACGTAAAAACTTGCAACAACAATTAGAGGACGTCTAACTTGTTTTTGCAGCATATGCCGTGTGATGTGATATGGCCAAAAGGATGTGATGAATGATATATGTGATGTATGAGATTGATCATGTTCTGGTAATAGGAATCACGACTTGCATGTCGATGAGTATGACAACCGGCAGGAGCCATAGGAGTTGTCTTAATTTATTTATGACCTGCGTGTCAACTTAAACGTCATGTAATTACTTTACTTTATTGCTAAAGCGTTAGCCATAGTAGTAGAAGTAATAGATGATGAGACAACTTCAAGAAGACACGATGATGGAGATCATGATGATGGAGATCATGGTGTCATGCTGGTGACAACGATGATCATGGAGCCCCGAAGATGGAGATCAAAAGGAGCAAAATGATATTGGCCATATCATGTCACTATTTGATTGCATGTGATGTTTATCATGTTTTACATCTTATTTGCTTAGAACGACGATAGCTTAAATAAGATGATCCCTCACTAAAATTTCATGAAAAGTGTTCCCCCTAACTGTGCACCGTTGCGAAGGTTCGTTGTTTCAAAGCACCACGTGATGATCGGGTGTGATAGATTCTAACGTTCGAATACAACGGGTGTTGACGAGCCTAGCATGTAGAGACATGGCCTCGGGACACATGCGAAACACTTAGGTTGACTTGACGAGCCTAGCATGTACAGACATGGCCTTGGAACACGGAAGACCAAAAGGTCGAACATGAGTCGTATAGAAGATACGATCAACATGAGATGTTCACCGTTGATGACTTGTCCGTCTCACGTGATGATCGGACATGGCCTAGTCGATTCGGATCATGTTTCACTTAGATGACTAGAGGGATGTCTATCTGAGTGGGAGTTCATTAAATAATTTGATTAGATGAACTCAATTATCATGAACATAGTCTAAATTGTCTTTGCAAATATGTTGTAGATAAATAGCTCACGTTGTAGCTCCCTGTTTCAATATGTTCCTAGAGTAAGATTAAGTTGAAAGATATTGTAAGCAATGATGCGGACTAGGTCCGTAGTCCGAGGAGTGTCCTCACTGCTACACATAAGGCTTACGTCTTTGATGCACCGCTCGATGTGCAAACCCCTACAACGTCGTTTGTGGATGTTGTGAACACCTGATAGACACATCCTGATGACTACTTGATAGTTTAGTGCACCATACTTTACGGCTTAGAATCGGGATTCCAATGAAGTTTTGAACGCCATAGAACATATGAGATGTTCCCAGAGCTGAAATTGGGATTTCAGGCTCATGCCCATGTTGAGAGGTGTGAGACCTCTGACAAGTTCTTTTGCCAACAAGATGGAGGAGAATAGCTCAGCTAGTGAGCATGTGCTCAGAATGTCTGGGTGCTACAATCACTTAAATCAAGTGGGAGTTAAACTTCCAGATAAGATAGTGATTGATAGAGTTCTCTAGCCACTATCACTAAGCTACTAGATCTTCGTGATGAACTATGACATGCAAGGGATGGAGTTGATCCCGGAGCTGTTCGCGGTGCTTAAGACCGCAAAAGGTAGAAATCAAGAAGGAGCATCAAGTGTTGATGGTTTGACAAGACCACTGGTTTCAAGAAGGGCAAGGGCTAGAAGGGAAACTTCATGGATGGCAAACCAGTTGCCGCTCCAGTGAAGGAACCCAAGGTTGAACCCAAACCCGAGACTAAGTGCTTCTATTGTAAGGGGAACGGTCACTGGTAGCGGAATTACCCCAAATGCATGGTAGATAAGAAGGCTGGCAACTTCAACAAAGTATATACGTGTTATTAATGTGTACCTCACTAGTACTCCTGGTAGCACCTGGGTATCGGATACCGGTTCAGTTGCTATTATTGGTGACTTGAAGCAAAAGCTACGGACTAAACGGAGACTGGCTAAGGGCAAGGTGACGATGTGTGTTGGGAGTGTTTCCAAAGTTGATGAGATCACCATCGCACGCTCCATCTGCCTTCGGGATTAGTATTGAACCTAGATAAATGTTATCAGGTGTCTATGTTGAGCATGAATATGATTAGATCATGTTCATTGCAATATAGTTATTCATTTAAGTTAGAGAATACTGGTTATTCTGTTTACATGAATAATACCTTTCATGGTCATGCACCCTATGTGAATGGTTCATTGAATCTCGGTCGTAGTAATACACATGTTCACGCCAAAGGATGTAGAGTTAATAATGATAGTACCACTTTCTTGTGGCACTGCCGCTTAGGTCATATTGGCGTAAGATGCATGAAGAAACTCCATATCGATGGATGTTTGGAGTCACTTGATTTTGAATCGCTTGACACATGCGAGCCATGCCTCATGGGCAGGATGACTAAGACCCCGTTTTCAGGTACAATGAAACGGGCAAGTGACTTGTTGGAAATCATACATGCTGATGCGTGTGATCCAATGAGAATTGAAGCATGCGGTGGATATCGCTATTTTCTCATCTTCACTAATGATTTGAGTAGATATAGGTATATTTACTTAATAAAGCACAAGTCTGAAACATTTGAAAAGTTCAAGTGATTTCAGAGTGAAGTTAAGAACCATCATAACAAGAAGATCAAATTCCTACGATCTGATCGATGAGAATTTCTGAGTTATGAGTTTGGCAATCACTTAAGACATTGTGGAATTGTTTCACAGTTGAAGCCACCTGGAACACCAGAGGGTAATGGTGTGTCCGGACGTCGTAATCGAACCTTGTGAGATATGGTGCGATCTATGGTGTCTCTTACCGATCTACCGTTTTCATTTTGAGGATATGCGTTAGAGACAGCTGCATTTACTTTACATAGGACACCATCTAAGTCCGTTGAGATGATGTCGTATGAATATGGTTTGGCAAGAAACCAAAGTTGTCGTTTCTTAATGTTTGGGGCTGTGATGCTTAAGGCTTCAGCCGGAGAAGCTCGAACCCAAAAGCGGACAAACACATCTTCATAGGATACCCAAAGGTGACAGTTGGGTATACCTTCTATCTCAAATCCGAGGGCAAATTGTTTGTCGCTAAGAACGGGTCCTTTCTCGAGAAGGAGTTTCTCTTGGAAGAATTGAGTGGGAGGAATATAGAACTTGATGAGGTTGTCGAACCTTTATTTCAACCAGAAAGTGATGCAACACAGAAAGATGTTTTCTGTGGCGCCTACGTCTGTTGAATAGGAAGTTAATGATAGTGATCATGAAGCTTCGGATCAAGTTACTACCGAACCTCGTAGGTCGACAAGGATATGTACTACTCCTGAGTGGTATGGCAATCCTGTCTTAAATATCATGTTGTTGGACAACAATGAACCTATGAACTATGGAGAAGCAATGGTGGGCCCGTATTCCGACAAATGGTTAGAAGCCATGAAATCCGAGATAGGATCCATGTATCAGAACAAAGTATAGACTTTGGTGGACTTGCCTGTTGATCAGCAAGCCATTGAGATAAATGGATCTTTAAGAAGAAGACGGACGTGGGCGGTAATGTTACCGTCTATGAAGCTCGACTTGTGGGAAAGAGTCTTTTCACAAGTTCAAGGAGCTGACTACGATGAGAATTTCTCACCTGTAGCGATGCTTAAGTCCGTCGGAATCATGTTAGCATTAGCTGTATTTTTCGATTATGAAATCTGACAGATGGATGTCAAAAACAAGTTTTCTTACCAGTTTTCATAAGAAAGAGTTGTATGTGATATAATCAAAGTTTTGTCGATCCTAAGGATGCTAAGAGGTATGCTGGCTCCAGCGATCCTTCTATGGACTAGAGCGAGCATCTCGGAGTCGGAATATATGCTTTGATGGAGTGATCAAAGCTTTTAGGTTTATACAATGTTTGCTAGAAACTTGTATTTACAAGAAAGTGAGTGGGAGCACTTCAACATTTCTGATAAGTATATGTGGATGACATATTGTTGATCTGAAATAATGTAGAATTTCTAAAAGCATAAACGGTTGTTTGAAGAGTGTTTTTCAAAGGAAGACCTGGATAAAGCTGCTTACATATTGGGCATCAAGATCTATAGAGATAGATCAAGACGCCTGATGGTACTTTCAAAGAACACACACCTTGACATGTTTTTGAAGGAGTTCAAAATAGATCAGTCAAAGAAGGGGTTCTTACCTGAGTTGTAAGGTGTGAAGTTGAGTAAGACTCAAAGATTGACCACGGCAGAAGAAAGAGGAAGGATGAAGGTCGTCCCCTATGCTTTTGTCATAGGCTCTATACGGTATGCCATGCTGAGTACCGCACCAGATGTGTGCCTTGCCACATGTCTGGCAAGAGGGTACAAAGGTGATCTAGGAGTAGATCACCAGATAGCGGTCAAAATTATCCTTAGAGGAATAAGGAAATGTTTCTCGGATATGGAGGTGATGAAGAGTTCGACGTAAAGAGTTACGTCGATGCAAGCTTAACACCTATCCGGATAGCTCTGAGTAGAGATACCGGATACGTATAATGGAGCAACAATTTGGAATAGCTCCAAGTGGAACGTGGTAGCAGCATCTACGATATGACATAAAGTTTTGCGAAATACATAGGGATCTGAATATGGCAGACCTGTTGACTACAACCTCTCTCACAAGCATAACATGATCAAACCCAGAACTCATTGAGTGTTAATCACATACGTCTAGTAAACTCTTTGGATGTTGGTCACATGGCGATGTGACCTGTGAGTGTTAATCACATGGCGATGTGAACTACATTATTGACTCTAGTGCAAGTGGGAGACTGTTGGAAATATTCCCTAGAGGCAATAATAAATTAGTTATTATTATATTATATTTCATTGTTCATGATAATCGTGTATTATCCATGCTAGAATTGTATTGATAGGAAACTCAGATACATGTGTGGATACATAGACAACACCATGTCCCTAGTAAGCCTCTAGTTGACTAGCTCGTTGATCAATGGATGGTTACGGTTTCCTGACCATGGACATTGGATATCGTTGATAACGGGATCACATCATTAGGAGAATGATGCGATGGAAGAGACCCAATCCTAAGCCTAGCACAAGATCGTGTAGTTCGTATGCTAAAGCTTTTCTAATGTCAAGTATCATTTCCTTAGACCATGAGATTGTGCAACTCCCGAATACCGTAGGAGTGCTTTGGTTGTGCCAAACGTCACACCATAACTGGGTGGCTATAAAGGTGCACTACGGGTATCTCCGAAAGTGTCTGTTGGGTTGGCACGAATCGAGACTGGGATTTGTCACTCCGTGTAAAGGAGAGGTATCTCTGGGCCCACTTGGTAGGACATCATCATAATGTGCACAATGTGACCAAGGAGTTGATCATGGGATGATGTGTTACGGAACGAGTAAAGAGACTTGTCGGTAACGAGATTGAACAAGGTATCGGGATACCGACGATCGAATCTCGGGCAAGTATCGTACCGATAGACAAAGGGAATTGTATACGGGATTGATTGAATCCTTGACATCGTGGTTCATCCGATGAGATCATCGTGGAGCATGTGGGAGCCAACATGGGTATCCAGATCCCGCTGTTGGTTATTGACCGGAGAGTTGTCTCGGCCATGTCTGCATGACTCCCGAACCCGTAGGGTCTACACACTTAAGGTTCGATGATGCTAGGGTTATAGGGAAAGTATGTACGCGGTTATCGAATGTTGTTCGGAGTCCCGGATGAGATCCCGGACGTCACGAGGAGTTCCGGAATGGTCTGGAGGTAAATATTGATATATAGGAAGTATGGTTTTGGCCACCGGAAGTGTTCCGGGCATCACCGATAGTGTACCGGGACCACCGGAGGGGTACGGGGGTCCACCGGGAGGGGCCACGGGCCCCGGAGGCATACATGGGCCAAGTGTGAGAAGAGACCAGCCCCTAGGTGGGCTGGGGAGCCTCCCCACCAAGGCCCATGCGCCTAGAGAGAAGAGGGGGCAAACCCTAAGGGCAGATGGGCCCTAAGGCCCATGCCTGGTGTGCCTCCCTCCCCCCCACTTGGCCGCCACCCCAGATGGGGATTGGGGCTGCCACCACCCCTAGGGTGGAAAC
Organism: Triticum urartu; assembly: GCF_056163025.1. Lineage (NCBI taxonomy): Eukaryota > Viridiplantae > Streptophyta > Magnoliopsida > Poales > Poaceae > Triticum > Triticum urartu. Next base: position 171,704,793 of record NC_141874.1, on the reverse strand, counting down.
CCTAGGTGGGGGAGAAGCCCTCCCTCTCCCCCTATATATAGTGGAGGCAAAGGGCCAGCCCAACACACGAAGTTCTTCCCCTGTTGGCGCAGCCCTACCTCTCTCCCTCCTCGTCTCTCGTAGTGCTTGGCGAAGCCCTGCTGGAGTTCCGCGCTCCTCCACCACCACCACACCGTCGTGCTACTGCTGGACGGAGTTTTCCCAACCTCTCCCTCTCCCCTTGCTGGATCAAGGCATAGGAGACATCACCGGGCTGCACGTGTGTTGAACGCGGAGGCGCCATTGTTCGGCGCTTAGATCGGAATCAACCGCGATCTGAATCGCTGTGAGTACAACTCCTTCATTCGCGTTCTTGCAACGCTTCCGCTTAGCGATCTACAAGGGTATGTAGATGCACTCCCCTTCCCTCGTTGCTAGATTACTCCATAGATTGATCTTGGTGATGCGTAGAAAATTTTAAATTTCTGGTACGATCCCCAACAGGCCCATTATTTCTACGGCCCTTAGGAGGCCCATGGTAACTACAGTAAATATGTAGCCCATGGTTATTGTGGCCTAGTTTTAAAAAATAGGTTATTGCGGCCACTAGCAAACATGGAAAAAGAACTGCACTGACTACAAGCAAACAAATAAAAAAGACAACAAGGAAATAAATAAGCAAGCAACTTACGCTGGGCTATCACGGCTATTACACATATTACATCCACTGGGCATCAAAGTTCGCCACCAGTGCAAATATAGGGAACAAAGCACCATATCATATACACTGGTTGTCAAAGTTGGCGACCAGTGCAAATAAATGCCGCGCCAAAACAAGTCCAGAACTGAAACCACTTCATAAGATCTCAAGAAACAATATCCTGGGTACCCATAATGCTGGCAAGATGCTTAGCAAGCTTATTAACTTTCTCTTGTTTGGCGCTTAAATCCTCCAGCACTTGCTGTTGCACCAGAAAGTATGCATCTGAATTCTGCAGGGACTTCATCAGTCCTTCGGCTTCCTGTCGCATAACATCTAATCGATGTCTTTCAACTTGAAGTTGAGACTCAAGAAGCCGAACTGATTCGGGCAGCGAGTTCGAAGAGCTGGTGCCAGCAGTAGTAGCCAGTAATTCGAACACTACATCAAGACAAGACTTTGGAGTTGTCTCAGTGTCTTCAATATAGTTTTTATCAGCTTTCTTGGAGACCAACAGGGATGTCTTACTATCTTGAACCTTATCTGCATTACTTCCTTTACCATTGCATAACGGGGTACTCTTTGTCGGTGTCAAAACCGGAGGATCTCGGGTAGGGGGTCCCGAACTGTGCGTCTAAGGTTGATGGTAACAGGAGACAGGGAACACAATGTTTACCCAGGTTCGGGCCCTCTCGATGGAGGTAAAACCCTACGTCTTGCTAGATTAATATTTATGAGTATGTGTGTTACAAGAGTTGATCTACCAAGAGATCGTAATGGCTAAAACCCTAGAGTTCTAGCCTATCTGATTGTGATTGTCCTTACGGACTAAGCCCTCCAGTTTATATAGACACCGGAGGGGATTAAGGTTATACAAAGTCGGTTACATAGAAAGGAAATAGTATATCCGGCCGCCTGGCTTGCCATCCACGCAAAGAAGAGTCCTATCCGGACACAGGAGGAAGTCTTCCATCTTGTATCTTCATGGCCCAACAGTCTGACCCATGTCCAACAGGCCGGACGCCCGAGGACCCCTTATTCCAGGACTCCCTCAGTAGCCCCTGAACCAGGCTTCAATGACGAGGTGTCTGGCGCGTTAATGGTCTTCGGCATTGCAAGGCGGGTTCCTCCTTCGAATACTCCGACACAGTCTCCGAACACAAAGACCGCGTCTGGATCTGCAAAACAAGTTCCACACACCACTGCAGAGAATATGATATTTCACGAGTCCAATCCACTGACAACTTTTCGCAATGTAACACTACATCACCTCCCGGTCATTATTTCAAACCGTTTTTCGGCCCGCAGCTCCATATTTCGAGATGCGGCTTTATTGGCACATCTTGTCAAAGCAGAGATCGTGTCCCCCTATTGCGGGATTCCCATCAATACGAGTGTGGGTAATCCAACCGCGCCATTCGCACGGCCCTTGGGAACAGGCGAGTTTTAAGGCGAGTGGGGAGGCACTTGATATTCACCGTCTTTATAAGGAGATTAGGATCCCCTTCTTTCACCCACGCCTTCTCTCTTCGCTCCTGCCCACTCTCGAGCTCCAGCGCCCAAGTTCTCATCCTTTCGGCCTCAAGAAAGCACTCCAACAATGTATGGATCTGGAGCACAAGGAAAATGGATGGCCTCCTCCGTCAAGGAGAAGGACATCACCAAGCTTTGGGAGGCTGGATATCTGGCGAAGGAAATCTCTCATAGGCTTCCGGCCAAGGGGAAAATCGTCCCCACCCCGAAGCCCAATGAGAGGGTGGTGTTTATCCCCCATTTCGTCTGCGGGTTAGGGTTTCCTCTCCACCCTTTTGTCCGTGGACTAATGTTTTATTATGGGCTAGATTTCGATGATCTAGCTCCCAACTCTTTCCTCAACATTTCGGCATTCATTGTTGTGTGTGAGGCTTTCCTCCGCATCCCACCTCACTTCGGACTGTGGCTCAAAATCTTCAATGTGAAGCCGAAGGTGGTGGATGGCCAACACGCGGAGTGTGGAGGCGCCATGGTGAGCAAACTGCCCAATGTCACATGGCCCAAGGGTACTTTTGTGGAGACCGTCAAAGAGTGGCAGAAACTATGGTTCTATATCACAGAGCCCCGCGACACCACCTGGGTCGTGGATCCCGAATTCAAATCTGGAGATCCAATGCGGCTCACCTCCTGGATAGAGAAGGGCCCGAATTGGTCCTCGTCAAATGAGCTGATCACGCTACAAATGCGCATCCAAAGCATGGTGGACAAAAACATCAAGCTCGTCAATGTGATCCAGGTGATGTTAATCCGCCGGATCCTTCCATGCCAGAGCCGGACTTGCCCTTTGTGGGAATTCGACCAGGAAAAGCACCGGACCTTGGAGAGGCTCTTTGGAACCACACACGAAGATATCTGGAAGTTGCTCTTCAAGGGCAATGAGACACCGCCGAAGACGGACGAGGACCACAGACACAATCTGGCCCATCCTGCCAGTGCGATAAATCTTTCATGTTTCAAGATGTATCCTCTACTTGCTTATTCAAGGAAGATACCTAAACTCCACTAGCAATTTTTTCAGGTATGGACAGAGAAAGCGGGGCGGATTAAGTGTCCGGCTCCGCTGCCCGAGGAACCAGCTATCCCTCTTCTGACGAAGATGCTGGTTCCGGCGCCTTACCAGGCACCGGACAAGAAGGCCAAGAAGAAGGCCAAGGAGGCCCGGGGTGGCCTCCGTCGCAAAGGAGCTTCGGACAGGACGTCCGAAGACAACGAGACTCCCTCCTCCGCCGCCGAAGACGACGATGAGGATGAGGAGGAAAGCAGATCTCCCCCTGAGGGGGGAAAGAAGAAGAGGGCAGCCTCCACTAATCTGGAGGCAGAGGCGTCCAAGAGGGGGAAGAGCTCCCTCGCAGATAACTCCACGTGGGACGTCGACAGTAGCCCAGAGCCGCGCCGCCGAAACAAGCCCCTGGCCGCATTGTGAGTACTCAAAAGACTCTGACATATTCATGTATTCAGCCTCTTCAGTTCGTAGTTTTAATGATTTAAATGATGCTCTTGTAGTCCGGCCCACGACAGCTCCCTGCGATCCTCCTTAGGAGGTTCGCTGGATACAAAGGCGATGGCCAGCGAGTCACCGCCGGCCGCTCAATCTCCCACAGCTAGGGGCGAAGACGAGGTGCTGTCCAAAAGGACCTTCCCGGGCTAGGGAGAGGTTCAGGAGGCTGTCTGGGTGGCGCCAGAGGGTGACCCTTCGACCGTCAGACACCTAGGAGAGAGAACCCCCATGGAGACTGGCGATGGGGGCCGCGACCAGTTCGGACCCCAGCCGAATACGGTTCCGGAGACCTATACGGCTCCGGAATCCGATAAGCAACCTCCTTCGAAAGAAGGAGGTGTGCCTAATCCGCCGGTGACCTCTGTCCAGCCAGAGGCACCAGATGATCTGCTGGAAGTGTTGCGAGGCGCTTCCATTGTGGATGAACACCGTATCCTTATGGGTACGGTGGTTGAGAGGGTTCAGTCCGTCAAGAGCGGACTGATCGAGGCCTGCACCAGCCTGCTGACAGGCTTTCAGGTAAGCGATGCGAGAAAGAAGGTCATAGTATAGATAGTGTAGCCCCTGAGACACTATCTAGTGTTTGGAAAGGAAAAGCCGAATAGAGGATCAAGTAATTATCGTAGGAAACTAACGAAATATGTCTTATGAACACAGGCATCGCTGCTGGCCGCCACCTCTCATGCTGTAGGATCGAAAGTACGTCTAGAGGGGGGTGATTAGACTACTTGACCAAAAAAATCTAGCCTTTTCCCAATTTTAGTTCTTGGCAGATTTTAGCAATTTTGGACAAGTCAAGCAATCTTAAGACAATTCAAGCAAGCATGCAAAGAGTATATGAGTAGCGGAAAGTAAAGCATGCAACTTGTAAGAATGTAAAGGGAAGGGTTTGGAGGATTCAAACGCAATTGGAGACATAGATGTTTTTGTCGTGGTTCCGATAGGTGGTGCTATCGTACATCCACGTTGATGGAGACTTCAACCCATGAAGGGTAACGGTTGCACGAGTCCACGGAGGGCTCCACCCATGAAGGGTCCATGAAGAAGCAACCTTGTCTATCCCACCATGGCCATCGCCCACGAAGGACTTGCCTCACTAGCGGTAGATCTTCTTGAAGTAGGCGATCTCCTTGCCCTTACAAACTCCTTGGTTCAACTCCACAATTTTGTCGGAGGCTCCCAAGTGACACCTAGCCAATCTAGGAGACACCACTCTCCAAGAAGTAACAAATGGTGTGTTGATGATGAACTCCTTGCTCTTGTGCTTCATATGATAGTCTCCCCAACACTCAACTCTCTCCCACAGGATTTGGATTTGGTGGAAAGAAGATTTGAGTGGAAAGCAACTTGGGAAAGGCTAGAGATCAAGATTCATATGGTAGGAATGGAATATCTTGGTCTCAACACAAGTGTAGGTGGTTCTCTCTCAAAAAAAGTAAGTTGGAAGTGTAGGTTCGTTTTGATGGCTCTCTCCATGAATGAAGAGTTGGTGGAGGGGTATATATAGCCTCCACACAAAATCTAACCGTTACACATAACTTCCCAAACTCGGTGGGACCGAATGGTTAAACTCGGTCGGACCGATTCAGCAAAGCTAGTGACCGTTAGGGTTTTCGGTGGGATCGACATACAACTCGGCAGGACCGATATGATTAGGGTTAGGGCATAACGTAATCTCGGTGAGACCGATTATAAAAACTTGGTGAGACCGATTTTGGTAATAAGCTAACTGAAGAGTTGGTCAGGTAAACTCGGTGGGACCGATCGCTCATTTCGGTGAGACTGAAACGTTACGAAGGGAAAACAGAGAGTTTACATTGCAATCTTGGTGGGACCGATCTCTCATCTCGGTGAGACCGAAATGTTATGAAGGGAGACAGAGAGATTACAACCCCATCTCGGTGAGACTGAGATCCCTATCGGTGAGACCAATTTGCCTAGGGTTTGTGGCAGTGGCTATGACATTTGAAACTCAGTGGCGCCGGATAGGAAGAATCTGTGGGGCCGAGTTTGACTTTTGATTTAGGTCATATGTGGATGTGAGAAAGTAGTTGAGGGTTTTTGAGCATATCACTAAGCATTTTGAGAAAGAACCTCATTAAGCAACACCTCATCCCTCCTTGATAGTATTGGCTTTTCCTATAGACTCAATGTGATCTTGGATCACTAAAATGGAAAAAGTAGAGCCTTGAGCTTTGAGCTTGAGCCAATCCTTTGTCCTTAGCATTTTGAGGGGTCCACTTTTCTCATCCATGCCATGCCAATCATTGAGCTTTCCTGAGATATTAATATTGAAATAGCATTAGCTCAATGAGCTATATGTTGTTAGGAATTACCAAAACCACCTAGGGATAGTTGCACTTTCAATCTCCCCTTTTTTGGTAATTGATGAGAACATATATGTCAAAGCTTCGACAAATGATAATGAGAGTGAAAAACATTGCCGCTTTGAGAAGTATGTGAAAAGCAAGAGTTCCCCCTAAATTTGTGCATAGTTTAAGATTTGCTTTGGACTGCAAATGCACAAAGAGTTAGGATCATGGGTTACTCTTCCATGTCACATACATCTTGGTGGAGCGCTCAAAATGATAATAATTAAAATAATGAAATACATGCACTCATCACCAAGCAAAGTGAATGATCATATAGAAGGATAATGTCATCCAACAAGCATTAAGGTAGCATATGATCAAACACATGATCATCTAAGCAAGCACAAGGTATAAAGTATCTCAAACGAGCAGATAATAAAGTTCAACCACCAAGGAGAAACGCAAGATAGAACAAAAGCAACACTCTCTCTCAAAGCCTATGATATATACATTTTCTCCCCCTTTGGCAACAAGTTATCAAAAAGTTCATAAAAATGCATAGTGCTAGATCATCACTCAGGCTTGGTCTTCAGGTGGTGGTGTAGACAGAACTCCAAGGACGAAGGCGTCAGTCGATGTAGATGGAGATGGTGGAGTAGGTGCTGGAGCTGGTAGACTTTCCCTTCTTCTCCTGCACTTCATCCCGAAGTTGCTCAACGACTGACTGGATCTCAGTGACCTTCACATCTAAGTCATAGAACTTATGCTCCATGATCCTCTCCAAGCTCTCCTGGTTTGGAGTCATGGTAGCCAATCCCTTCTCAATCCTCAGAGTGGAGGCAATCAAGTAGCCAAGCTGATCTTGCTTGCTCTTCAGAAGATACTGAGATGCCTCTTTAGTTGTTGGCATCTTTGCAGCCTTTTCAGCCCTTGCCTTCTCCTTCTTGGCTTGTGCGTGAACAGAAGATGGTTCATTTTCATCCATCACCATAGTGTTGTCCTCAAAGTCTGGGTAGATGGGCATGTGCTCCTTGTCCAGCAGATATGTGCCAGTGCCCATCTTGGAGTTGATCAGCTCCTGGATCTGTGAAGCATACCCACAACTCCTCTTCTGATCTGCAACTGTCCTCTTTATGGTTTCCACAATTAGGCTCATGACCTTGAACTTCTGTGGAACATCAAAAATGTGTAGCAACTTGATGGAGTGACCTCTGATCATATTTTGATCACGTGACTTTGGCAAGAGAGTGTGCCTAAGGATCCAGTTGATTGTTGGCAAGCCTGACAGAAGGTAATGTACTGATCCAAACTTGTGTGTCTCAAGAGCAGCATCTGGGATCTCTTTGTACATGTGTGCCATGGTGTTGTGATCCTTCTTCTTCTTGGCATAGACATCCAAGTCATCTTCTTGTTCTTTTGGGGCATTGATCAACTGAGCCCATTCTACAACTGTTGACTGGTACCCAGTGCCTTCAGACATCTAGACAATCCTTCCATCCGGGTAGAAATAAGCTATGGAGTAGAACTGCATGATGAGCTCATCATTCCACTTTGTGAGCTTCTGAGCCACAAACTCATCGACTCCACACGCCTTGAAACTGTCATATACACCAGGGAAGTGATCCTCATTTTCCTCAATGAATGTCCAATCGACCCATCTCATGTCACACACTATTGGCTTCTTGTCAAGAAACACTGTCTCATAGAAGTCATGTTGTTCCTTGGTATGGAACCTGTAGTCCACAGCAGTTCTTCTTCTGGTGGCATATGGATCCGACTCTCTCCATAGCCTCAATCCTGAATCCTTCCTTATCTTCATGTTCTCAGCTACTAGATGAGCATCATTGTGATCTGGAATTTTTGGTTTCAACTTCCTCAAGACATGTGACTCATCATCTTCTTCTTCCATTGCAGCTTCAGGCACTGGGGCCTTGTTCTTTTCCTCAGCAGGGATGTTCCTGGTGCTCCTCTATGGTTTTGGCTTTGGAGCTGGAGCAGCAGTCTTAGGAGCAGTCTTAGGCTTAGATGTAACAACCCCTGCCCTTATAGCATCTCCCATAAGCTTTTGAGCTTTGGGTGCTAGTGCTGCATCCTCTTCCTCTTCCTCTTCTTCAGAGTCTTTCATTATTGAAGATCTTCCAAGCACTCTGGCAGTGGTCTTCTTGACCCTCTCTTTCCTTTTCTTTTCTGCCACAACCTGCTCTTTGGGTGCAGATCCCAAAGTCTCTTGAGTGGATGTTCTGGCTTTTGACATGGGAGCTCTCTTGGCAGGAACCTTTTGCTTCATCCCTGGCTTAGTGGCAGCAGCTGTGCCATATTCCTTTTTCAGGACTTCCCTCTTTGAGGTGGCCTCTTCCTCAGCAGCCACATAGTCCTCATCCTTAGAATCTGAGGTTTTCTTCTTTCTGGTCCTGGTGGCTGCCTTAGGCAAGTTCCTGGGTGTGCTCCTGCTTCCATCATCTGAGCTACTAGAGGGACTAGTGCCCTCACTCAAGTTCACTTGCTCCTCAGACTTGTTCTAACTGTCACTCTGATCTAACATGATGCAAACACTGATAGCAGACCCTGTGAATAGATTATAGATGAGGTAGAGTGGATGAGCATCACAAAGTGCAGAGGTTTTTGCAAAATAATGAATCAAAAACTTAGTTTTAGTTTTCCACATAAAGCATTTCAGATCTACTGATTTGAAATCTCGGTGATACCGAAGCAGCTGTTGGAACCTAAACTAGTGAACTTGGTCAGACCGAGTCACAGTTCGATGGCACCGAGACTGCTAGGGTTTCACAAAGACTCGAACTCGGTCACACCAATTTGCAATTCTCGGTCAGACCGAGAATCACATGTGCAATGGCCTGAGCCAAATCGGTGGAACCGATTTCAACACTCGGTCGGTCCGAGATGGTTTCGGCGGAAACCTAACCCTAAATTTTCAATCCACAACTAAACTACGGAGTGTTTTCATTGGAAAGAGTGATCTCAATCGTGGCAAGATACATGGCAAAACAATGTGCTGGGGAATCGGAGTGAGAACAACACAAAGATCAAGTCCATACACTAGTTCGGCAATGGACTTGCTATGGCGGCAACGGCGGAGACGATCCCATTGACGGCAGTGGAGACCAGCGACTGGAGGCGGCTGGCGATGAGGAGGACGATCCGGAGACCCAGGGAGGCAGAGCAGGCTGAGCGCAGGCGAAGAGGTTTAGAAAGTTTTCCAAATTTTGGCCCGTGGGTATATATAGCCTGACCCTGTCGGTGTGACCGAGTGGAACAACTCGGTGGCACCGAGATGCATAACTGCAAGCAGTTACTGCAATTCAGTGTAACCGAAAAGTTCAAATCAGTTGCACCGAGATTAAAAACCTAGATCGACTTAGTGATCTCGGTATGACCAAAATGGATGAATCAGTCAGACCGAAACGCACAAAGAAGTTTTGGAAGTTTAAGTCTATGACGAATCGGGGACTCCGAGTGCTCCTCACACAGAATGGTTCGAATCTGACTTGATCAAACTTTGTGATGCAGCATGAATAGAGTTTGAGACGAGAAGAGCATAGATAGCTAGAGAAGGTTCTTAGGCATTCTTGTCCATCCACTTGGCAGGAGAAAAAGAAACCAACCAATCAAAACAACAAGTGGATGTCCTTGAATGAGTAAATTATGCAACCAACATGCTCACACAATAAAATGACAAATGAAATATGTGGCAAAGCATGCACAAACAATTCTAGCATCTATCAAGCAATTGACGATGACTAGGTCATCTATATATGAGTATATTGACTTAGGAGTCAAATGAGAACATTTGATCATAGGTCATACTCATTGTTTAAGCACAAGTGGGGTTACCACTTTTACATAAAGCGTTGTTGTGTTCACACCATTATAGTTGCTTTAGCTCAATTCTTAGAGTAAAGCTCCCCCTAGATGTGAGATCCCCCCTAAGAGGGATGAACTAACCTTGGGTTTTGTCGATGATAACTTCATGTAGGTGTTGAAGATGTGGATGCTCTAAGTTGATGTAGATCATTCGGAGCTATCCTTTGGAGTGAGTTGCACTTTCAATACCTACACGGGTTAGTCCCACAAGGAACAAACAAGGATATCCATAGACATAGAGTGATGCACACACAAGATGATGTCTATGAGAGCATTAGGTTACCTTGTCCCTTGTCTTACCAACAAGAGGGTTTGTGACTCCTTGAACTAGTGCAAGGTGTGGAAGTTGATTGCACTTGTTCTTGCCAAAATGGTAAGAGTGAAGTATGTTGGCGGAGTCACCCTCAAGAACTCTCTAGTTCTTCTTCTTCGGGATCCACACATCTTGATGGGAATCCTCGGAGTTGTAGTTGTACTTGACGAAGTGGAACTTGATGTAGTCTTGGGAACCCACTTGACCAAGGCCTTAGGAGCTTCTTCAAATCATTCAATTTCCTCTTGAAGCTTGTCCTTGCCTTTTTCCTTGTGGTCTTGTGGTGGATGATCATCTTGAGCTTGTGTCCCTTTGAAAGAAGTAGGATCATACTTCTCTTGTTGAGGAACAAATTTCGTCTTGGGGTATTGATCTTCTTCCCACTCAACTCCATTGGCATTGAACTTTCGTTCAAAACCAATCCCTTGATTCTTCCGGTGCCTTCCTTGCTTGCGCACAATTTCCTCGAATTGCTTGCTCCCGGCAAGGCTCTTGTAAACACCTTTCTCTATGATTCCCTTCAATAAGCTATTTTCTTGCTCAAGTGTAACTTGGCTAAGAGAATCATTAGTGGAATCAAGAGAACTACTAGAAGCAACAATATTGGATTTAGCATGATTATTGTTACTACTAGAGGAAGAATCCTTCTTGTTCTTGTTACTAGACTTGATTTGAGGCATGTAAGTGGATAAGAGTAAACGCTTGGCAATGTAAGAAGAACTTTTCTTGCGAAGATCATCATTGATTGCCTTTAAGAACTCATGCTCTTGCTCAAGATTGAGCTTCTCAAAACATAATTTCTCATGAGTCCTTAAAAGTTCTCGATGATCTCCTAAGATAGTTTCATGAGCTAACTTAAGAGTGTTTAGTTCTTTAGTTAGAGACTCAATCTTCTCCTTATCATTTTCATTCGTTTCATCTTGATTAGCATGATTAATTGGCGTTTCATCATAGTATTCATCACTAGAGTTGTCAACAAGTAAATCATCATCACCTAACAAGTCATCTTCATCACTATTGAAATCAACATACTCGGGGTGTGATACCTTTGGACCTTTGGCCATGAAGCATCTTCCAATTCCTTCATTTGGTGAATCAAATATGTCATAGGAGTTGGTTGACACAAGTGCTAGATCAGCAACACCTTCATCTTGAGTATATTCAGAGTCGGAGTGATAGCTTCTCTCGGAGTGATTGTCGGAGTCGGAGTCGGATACCCATTCACCAACATGAGCTTGATGTCTTCGTTTTGTGTAGCCCCTTGATGACTTGTCCTTCATTTCCGAATCCTTGCTTCTCCAAGAGGGTCTTCGTTCATAACGATCATCCCTACTCCTTCTCTCCCTCGATGGTGATTCTTCTCTTCTACTTCTTCTTTTAGGAGAATCTTATCTTCTCTTGTAGGGGGCCGTACACTCATTGGAGTAGTGTCCGGGTCTTGCACAATTGTATCAGTTTCGCTCTCGACTAGAAGATCTTTTGTCATTGTAGGACCTTGACTTGGAACTTCTCTCTTTGCTTCTACTCTTGTAGAACTTGTTGAAGTTCTTCACCATTAGGCTCAATTCTTCATTGAAGGTTTTTTTCTCACTTGATGATGTGGGAGCTTCAGATGACGCTTTGTAAGCACCACTTGACTTGTTATGGAGCTCCTCCTTATCCTTGAGTGACATCTCATGAGCCACAATTCTTCCAATGACTTCTGTTGGCTTGAGATCTTTGTAATTTGGCATCATTTGGATCAATGTACATACGGTATCATATTTTCCATCCAAGGCTCTTAGGATCTTCTTGATGATGAATTTGTCGGTCATTTCTTCACTTCCTAAGCTGGCAATCTCATTTGTGATAAGAGCAAGCCTAGAGTACATTTCAGCGACACCTTCACCATCCTTCATTTTGAACTTGTCAAGTTGACTTTGAAGCACATCCAACTTGGATTCCTTGACGGAGTCGGTACCTTCATGCATATCAATCAAAGTATCCCAAATTTCCTTTGCATTCTCAAGACGGCTGATTTTGTTGAATTCTTTGGGGCACAATCCGTTGAAGAGGATGTCACAAGCTTGAGCATTGTATTGTAGAATCTTCAACTCTTCCGCGGTAGCTTCATGATTCGGTTCTCTCCCATCAAAGAATTCACCTTGCAAGCCAATACACACAATAGCCCAAATGGCAGGGTTATGTCCAAGAATATGCATTTTCATCTTATGCTTCCAACTAGCAAAATTAGTGCCATCAAAGTAAGGACCTCTTTGGTTGTAATTTCCCTCGCTAGACGCCATACTCTCCTAGGTTGTGAAACCAAGGCTCTGATACCACTTGTAGGATCGAAAGTATGTCTAGAGGGGGAGGGGGTGATTAGAGTACTTGACCAAATAAAAATCTAGCCTTTTCCAAATTTTAGTTCTTGGCAGATTTTAGCAACTTTGGACAAGTCAAGCAATCTTAATACAATTCAAGCAAGCATGCAAAGAGTATATGAGCAGCGAAAAGTAAAGCATGCAACTTGCAAGAATGTAAAGGGAAGGGTTTGGAGGATTCAAACACAATTGGAGACACGGATGTTTCTGTCGTGGTTCCGATATGTGGTGCTATCGTACATCCACTTTGATGGAGACTTCAACCCATGAAGGGTAACGGTTGTGCGAGTCCATAGAGGGCTCCACCCACGAAGGGTCCACGAAGAAGCAACCTTGTCTATCCCACCATGGCCATCACCCACGAAGGACTTGCCTCACTAGCGGTAGATCTTCACGAAGTAGGCGATCTCCTTGTTCTTACAAACTCCTTGGTTCAACTCCACAATTTTGTCGGAGGCTCCCAAGTGACACCTAGCCAATCTAGGATACACCACTCTCCAAGAAGTAACAAATGGTGTGTTGATGATGAACTCCTTGCTCTTGTGCTTCAAATGATAGTCTCCCTGTAGCGACCTGACCCGAATGGATCAAGTCTCTGTGCTTAAGTGTCATCCCTGGATCGGTATGCTGACACACACAGTACTCGAGGATTTATAGCAGAGGTAAATCACATGTAAAAGTAACGTAAATACTATTACCTCAAATCCAAAATAGCGGAAGTAACAAGGTTGTGGATTCCCATCAACACCAACGGCAAAGTTGAGTGTAGAAATCGTAACCCTAACGTATCACTTACTCGTCGTAAGATAATCCTGCAACATGAGACGTTGCAGCCACAGAGGGTCAGTACATTGAATGTACTGGCAAATTCACACCATAGAGAATGATGAATAAAGGCTTTCACTACATGCATATTTGGCTGGTGGAAAAGCTCTATGGTTATAAGGTTTTTGCGTAAAGCCAATTTTTCCCTACTGCAAAGGAATAAATTTATTTAACTATCATGGTGGTTGTTGAACATTGAGAATGGTTGACAGCATTCTCAATCCCAATTAAGTAACATCATTAAACCCAACAATATTCATTTAAAGTAATGTGATGAGATCAACAGGATAATCCAAGAACTAGATACTCAAATTGTCCATAACCGGGGACACGGCTAATCATGATTAGTTTATACACTCTGCAGAGGTTTGCGCACTTTTCCCCACAAGACTCGATCGCCTCCGTTTGGTTTCTCGCACTACAGGGTGTTTGAGAAGACGGATGACCGAGACACAGTCTTTCAGAAGCGCTAGCACCTTACGATGGGTAGACCGGTACACCTACTTTCCCCTACATCTGCTAGTCTACCACTGTAAGAGTTCGCACAACTTAATCAACTATGCCAGAGCCCATAATGGCTTGTGGCTGCACACGGAAGTTTCTAGTATGAATAATCTCATGATACCTTTGAGTCTGGGTGGCGGTCCAAAGAAAACAGGCAAGTCCTGGTAACCCCAGGTGCCTCAATCCACCCAGATGTGTGTTAGGTTGCCACCTTAGATAAACCCTTAATTATAAATCTCACATCTGTCATGGATATCACTCACCCAATCCACGTCTACTAGCATAGCATGGCATAATAAGCAAACGTAGAAGTAACTCCCAAAGTTTTGATAATAAACAGGTAATAGGTACTACCTCATCTACTTCCCATCCCACAATTTAATTAGATCCTAATCATGCAATGTGTGAGGATTGATCTAATGCAATAAAACTGGGTTGTAGAAAAAGTATGATCAAAGTGTGAACTTGCCTGCAATGTTGATGAAGATGATTCGCACTCAAAACTCTTGATAGATCTACTCGTCACACTCCGGTCAATCTATCGTAAGCAAGCAATAGTAACCACACATAAGCAATCACTCAAAAGATCAGAAAGAACGAAGAAGACGATTCGGAAAACATCAAAACAAAGCAAATATCTCTTGCAACATAAAACAATTTCTAATAGTACCAAAATTATGTGAATTTGGCCTTATTAGAATGTTTAGGTCAAGAGTTTCGATTTGCAAAAAGAATCAACTCAAACGGAGCTACGAAACTCAAGTTATGAACAAACGAAGTTTGAATTCAGATCTGATCTAAATCAAATTTTAAACTTTTCAAAAACATGTTTGAGTTGGATTAAAGGATAGAGGGGATCATAACGAAGACGTGGGCGTTGGTTTCGTTGGATTTGGACTAACGAGTAAAAAGTTATGGCTATTTGAAAAATCAAGGCCAATTTGTTTTACGAAAGAAAAAAAAAGATACAGGCTAGGGTCTAATGTATAAATACGTAGACTAATTGATAATCTAATTATTTTATCGTATTAGTCTAAAAAAATAAACTACGAAAGTATAAGAAGAAAAAAAACAAAGAGATATACCTTTATAAGGCAGACAAAAGATGACTTTGGAGAGAAGAGAAAATTTCTAGAAGTCGCGCCGGAGAGTAGAAATATATTTTTCCTAAATGAATCTAGTCAAACCAAAATATTGATTTAACCCGAATCAGATGATTTTTGGAGGCTCTATGGGTCTATATTTATTGGTGGAAAAGAGGTTTAGAGGTCAAAGGCTAGGCAATGTGGGACTAAACGTAGACGAAAATATACGAAACAGAGAAGAAAAGAGGCGATGGGCCTAAAGGCCTTCGGCCGGCCGCAGCGTGCGCGGTGCAGTTTTTTTTGGAAAATTCGGCCTAAGAAAAAAAACTTTAAAGACTGGCTGGGCCTGGCCCATATAGGATAAAAAAAATTAGGGCGCCCGCTGGTACTTTGATGCGCACGTGGGCGACAGTTAGCTTCAGGCACGCGCGCAGTTTTTTTTAAAAACAGAATGCGATAAACTGAAAAACAAAAATAAAATAAAACTTTATATAGGCATATTATATATCAAAATTTTCAGAAAAAGATTTTCTACGACATGAACATTTTTCTAGCATTAAATAAAATACACACAAATTCTAATAATTCAAAGAGTGCTACTGGTCTATAAAAATCCAACTAAAAATCATTTTAAAAATACCAAAATGATTTCAAATTAATTTTTCTCCAAGTTTCTATTGTAGGGAATCATGTTACCCTAATTTCCATATATTTTATTTTTGGAGAAAAATAATTTGAATAAAACTCAAATAACTCCAAATTGAAAATAAATTCAAAAGAACTTTGAATTTAATTCTTTGAAACTCCCAACTCATATTTCATATAATTTGAAGAAGTCATTTTATCTTCTCTCAGGAAAATCATTGAGTTGCATAAAGTTCCAGAATCGGAAATATTTTCAAATGAAATTCAAATATTTTCAACACCCCTTGTCATTTAAATAAATGGAAGAAGTCATGTCATCTTCTCTCCGGGGTTTTGTGTTGAAAAGAATTTGAATTCATGGAGATCAGAAAGCAAATATGAAAGTTTGGGAAAGTCCTTTTATTCCCTCTCATTTAACTTTCAAAAATTTCGAATTCACTCACTTTCAGTCAATCAATCAAACAATCAATCAAATCTATCTATTTATTATAACATTCCAAAATTTAGAATTTTGGGATGTTACACTCCCCAACACTCAACTCTCGCTCATAGGATTTGGATTTGGTGGAAAGAAGATTTGAGTGGAAAGCAACTTAGGGAAGGCTAGAGATCAAGATTCTTATGGTAGGAATGGAATATCTTGGTCTCAACACAAGTGTAGGTGGTTCTCTCTCAGAAAAAGTAAGTTGGAAGTGTAGGTTCGTTCTGATGGCTCTCTCCACGAATGAAGAGGCGGTGGAGGGGTATATATAGCCTCCACACAAAATCTAACTGTTACACATAACTTCCCAAACTCGATGGGACCGAATGGTTAAACTCGGTCGGACCGATTCAGCAAAGCTAGTGACCGTTAGGGTTTTCGGTGGGACCGACATACAACTCGGTAGGACCGATATGATTAGGGTTAGGGCATAACGTAATCTTGGTGAGACCACTTACACAAACTCGGTGAGACCGATTTTGGTAATAAGCTAACCATAGAGTTGGTCAGGTAAACTTGGTGGGACCGATCGCTCATTTTGGTGAGACCGAAACGTTACAAAGGGAAAACAGAGAGTTTACATTGCAATCTTGGTGGGACCGATCGCTCATCTTGGTGAGACCGAAATGTTACGAAGGGAGACAGAGAGATTGCAACCCCATCTCGGTGAGACCGAGATCCCTACCGGTGAGACCGATTTGCCTAGGGTTTGTGGCAGTGGCTATGACATTTGAAACTCGATGGCGCCGGATAGGAAGAATTGGTGGGGCCGAGTTTGACTTTTTGTTTAGGTCATATGTGGATGTGAGAAAGTAGTTGAGGGTTTTGGAGCATATCACTAAGCATTTTGAGCAAGAACCTCATTAAGCAATACCTCATCCCTCCTTGATAGTATTGGCTTTTCCTATAGACTCAATGTGATCTTGGATCACTAAAATGGAAAAAGTAGAGTGTTGAGCTTTGAGCTTGAGCCAATACTTTGTCCTTAGCATTTTGAGGGTCCACTTTTCTCATCCATGCCATGCCAATCATTGAGCTTTCCTGAGATATTAATCTTGAAATAGCATTAGCTCAATGAGCTATATGTTGTTAGGAATTACCAAAACCACCTAGGGATAGTTGCACTTTCACATGCCGCTGAGGTCTCCGGACTAAAGCAGAGTATGGAGCGGGCCGAAGAAGAGCTCGGCCTTGTGAAAAGGCAGCTGGAGGACAAGCAAGGTATGTGGAGACTTGCCGTATATTTGGAAATAATAAATGATGATGTATATTGATTGTAGTGCCGTGATATTTGTAGGAGCAGCGACTGAGGTTGAAACCCTCAAGGAAGCGCTGGCCGAGGCCGAGGAGAGGGCGGCGAAGGAACAAGTTGTCCGAAAAAAGCATGAGGCCAGGGTTGGGGAGGTCCATCAGGAGCTTCAGGATGCTTTGAAGAAATACAATTCCTTGGAGCGTCAGCATGCGGACCGAGAGTCCGAGCTTGAGAAGGCCCACCAAAGCGCACGAGAGGCCCAGACCGAGGCCCAAGGTGCCCTCCAGGAAATCCAGGAGGCCAAAAAGATCACGGCTGGTAAGGATTTTATTATGCTAAGCAAGTATGCGAAGAAGAGGTATCTCTTACTGACCCGGATTTGGAGTTCTCCAGGGGTGTTCGTGGATCTATCGCGCAGCATATCTGACGCTGCTGAATTCTTCCGAGCTGAAGAGGGTAGCTCGACGGAGAAGCTGTTCTGGTCGCAATACCTTGCGCCAGAACATCCGGTGCTCTTGAGTGACCAACTAAAACAGCTGTACAAACTGCATAGGGTGGCCGAACTGGCCATGAAGCACCTGATAGTCTAGCTGTGGCCAGCCGAAACTATACCCAGCAACTACTTCGGTCTTGTGAAGCGGCTAGTCGACGCCTGCCCTTGCTTGATGCCAATAAGCGGTCGGTTTGTATCAAAGGTGCGTGGATGGCCTTCGCCCGTGTCAAGATGCAGTGGGCGAAGATGAATGCTGCCATGGTCGTGACCGAAGGACCGCCCGTGGGCAAGGAGTACCGCACGCTCTAGTGATATTTTGACGAAGTCCTTGAGGGATCCTGCATTATGGCGGAGTAGTGTACGAAGGATGTAATCTTTGAATGAATATTGTTATATTGTCTTGCCCTGTATTATAAAATTAAGTTCGGCTATGTAATGTAATGTTTGTTTAATATTTTACCTCCGGTGCGGCTGTGTTTATGAAATTTTGAGAGTTGGCCATTCGTCAGCTTCAGCTCCCACGTAGGTAGTACGGGGGTGTTTGGGATGGAATCTAAACACTTTTGATCCAATTTGTTTGATCCTTGAAGGAGGTGTTTAGCGCAACGAACCAGGCAATCGGACTATGTGGCTTTATCACCCTCACTTAGCCATAGGATTTCTACAATGAAAATTTTAGGCGCAGCCCCTAGTGTCCAAACTAGGGTACTGTAATCACCTGATCGGGTAAAAGGCCGATCCATCGCATAATGCGGAAAAAATCGCTAAAGATTTGAACCCTCCGAAGAGCTGACCGGCTCTCGCCGCATCATGACAGTCAGTTTTCGGCTTTCTCTACTGAGGTGCTCATCCGGATAAACCAGGACACAACCGCAGTAGTTCTCCCTTTACCACCCTAGCCGAAATAGCGGAACGTAAGGTAGTAAGCACAGGAGCCAGGCAACCCAACTATTGACCAAAGACATGATTCAGAGCCAATGCATATAATGCTAAATTCGGGGTGCCGAACTATGTTGTAGAAAGTGTTCGGACTTTGTAGCCGTATTATGGGTCACGATGAAGCCCCTGGCAGATTAAAGCGTACCAAAGTGTACGGTCATAACTTTGAGAAAATCATCAAAGAAAAAAGGACAAAAGGGTAATAAGCCAGTGCCACAGAAGTTGGGCCACAAACTATTTCCATTTAGTTTGATTAATACGTCAAAGCGTATTCGTACAAGTGGTGCGATAAGCAACCGGGCTATTTAACATGCCCTAACCAAGGGACATCTGCGTGCGGGTCCTGAAGGCAGGTAGAGTGATCATTAAAGAGACCATCTAAGAATTCCCTTTTACGCCAGTGCTTCTTGCCATCTTGGTGTATCCATCTCGCCGAGAGGACCGATGATCAGGTCGTCAAAGGAAACCTGCGGAAAAAGGACCTGAAAAGGAAAAAAATGAAAAAAATGGAAAGTATGTGTGTCCAGGAGCGGTCGAGTCGTATTATGGATCACAAGATAGTTATGCCTCTATCTATTCCCATGGTATTTTGAGTGCGTAGTTATGTACATGCGGTACGAATGCCGCTTCTTGGTTGGGACGGGGACGAAGGCCGAGCTGCTAGTCGAGCTCTTGACGAGCTGGGTTGTCCTGCTGCAGAGTAGTCCGGACTCATTTGACAGTGTCCGGGAGTTCGGCGACGAATTAAGATTCTGCTTGAGGAGGCCGCTCTGTACTTCTGCTGCTAACGCGACGGTGTGCTCCTCAGTGTAGAGGGAGCATTCTGTGTTCCCATTAACTGTTATGATGCCACGTGGACCAGGCATCTTGAGCTTAAGATAAGCGTAGTGTGGCACCGCGTTGAAACATGCAAATGCGGTTCGTTCGAGCAGTGCGTGATAGCCGCTGCGAAAGGGGGCGATATCGAAGATCAGCTCTTCGCTTCGGAAATTGTCCGGAGATCCGAAGACAACCTCTAGTGTGATTGAGCCCGTACAACGCGCCTCTACACCTGGTATGACTCCTTTAAAGGTAGTCTTTGTGGGCTTAATTCTTGATGGATTAATGCCCATTTTGCGCGCTGTATCCTGATAGAGCAGGTTCAGGCTGCTACCGCCATCCACGAGGAATCGCGTGAGGTGAAATCCATCAATGATTGGGTCGAGGACCCCAAAGTTCAACCCATGGTCGTATGGTCCCTGCGATCAAAAGTGATCGGGCAGGAAGACCATGGGTTGAACTTTGGGGCGACTGGCTCCATCGCGTAGACATCCCTGAGCACGCGCTTGCGTTCCCTCTTGGGGTTGTGGGTAGCGTATATCATGTTTACCGCTTTAACTTGGGGCGGGGGGACTTCTTCTGTCCCCCTGTGTTCGGTGGCCGGGGCTCCTCGTCATCGTCTTTGCTTTGCGACCCCTTCTCCTTGTTCTCGACATTTAACTTGCTGACCTGTTTAAAAACCCGACAGTATCTGTTGTTGTGATTGGCTGGCTTGTCAGGAGTGATGTGTATCTGGCATGGGCGATCGAGTATGCGGTCCAAGATGGATGGGCCCAAATTGTTCCTTTTGAACGGCTTCTTCCGATGGCCGGACTTGGAGCCACTGAATCCGGCGTTGATCGTTGTGTCGTCGGTATTGTCACTGTTGTTTTGACGCTTGTGTCTGTTGCATCGGGGATTGCCGTTGCTATTCTTGGCTTATGCAGTGCCAGATTCGCTTGCCCTGTTATTGCTACGGGCTAGCCAGCTATCATCGCCCACGCCAAAGCGGGTCATAAGTGCCGTAAGGGCTGCCATGGTCTTCGGCTTCTCTTGGCCGAGGTGTCGGAAGAGCCATTTGTCTCGGATGCTGTTTTTGAAGGCCGCTAAGGCTTCGGCATCCGGACAGTCGACGATCTGGTTCTTTTTAGTCAAGAACCTAGTCCAGAGTTTCCCGCTGACTCTCCGAGCTGTTGAATTATGTGACTTAAGTCATCGACATCTGGGGGTCGAACATATGTACCTTGGAAGTTGTCAAGGAAGGCTTCTTCCACGTCCTCCCAGCTGCTAATGGAATTTTCGTGCAGGCTGTTCAGCTAGTGCCGGGCTGGCCCTTTGAGTTTTAGGGGGAGGTATTTAATGGTATGAAGATCATCGTCGCGGGCCATATGAATATGGAAAATGAAGTCTTCAATCCATACCATGGGGTCTGTGCTTCCATCATATGATTCGATATTCACGGGTTTGAACCCTTCTGGGAATTCATGTTCCATGACTTCGTTAGTGAAGTAGAGAGGGTGTGCGGCGCCTCTATATCGGGCCAGGTCATGACGTAGTTCGGATGGAGTCCGTCTACGGTTTTCGGCTTGGACGTAATTGTACTTGCCATATTCGGCTTGATAGTCGTCGTTGCGCGTCGAGGCACACCCCCGTGATCCGTAGATCGATCTGGCCAGACGTATTTTATTTTTCAGGCCTTGCCCGAGATCGTACGTATATCCCTGAGCAGTTTTGTCTCTGCCTTTACGACGAGGTAGGGCGGGCTGGTGTTCGGCTTGTGTTGCCGCTTTGTCCCGGCCACATGGCGGTCGGTCGGCTGCATTGTGCACTGATGGCACGGGCTCCAACGCCTCGTCATCGAATTGAGGTAGTAGTTTGCGCTTCGGGTAACTTTTGAGTGGTCGCTTGAGGCCGTATTCTTTGGCTTCCAGGACATTAGTCCATCTATCATTGAGCAAATCTTGATGAGCTTGAAGCTGTTGCTGCTTCTTTTTCAGGCTCCTTGAAGTAGCTATCAGCCAGCGCTTGAAGCGCTCCTGCTCCAGAGGCTCCTCAGGCACGATGAAATCCTCGGTGCCGAGGTTCGCCTCATCTTCGGAGAGTGGAAGGCAATTACTGTCCTCCGAGTCTTTGTGTACGGCCTGTTCATCAGGGCTGACTCGCCCATCTTCCCATTCGTCCTGTTCGGAAATTGGCTGAACGGGGTCTTCATTGTCTTCGGCATCATCCGGAGTGTTATCTTCTCCTGTGCCGGTGTTGCTGTCTTTGCTGCAGCGTGACTTAGAGAAGCGCCGCAGACGCTCGCTTTGGTTGTATCTCGGGAGGTTTATCCTCAATCGGATTTTCCTTGTCATCGCCGCTATTCTCTTTTGGTGCATCCACCATGTATACGTCATATGAGGAAGTGGTTGTCCCGCGTCCGGTAAATGGCGGGTCTTGGGCCTCTTCTTCTTCGGCATCATCGTCCATACCATTGATGTTGTCGGAGCCGTAATCGAGCATGTCTGTTAGGTCTTCGATAGTCGCTATTAGGTGGGCGGGGGGTGCGGCGCGAAATTCTCCGTCGTCAGCCACCAGTTCGAACCGTATATAATTCGGTTGTGAGTCCCCCGCTAGGGAGAGTGTTTTTAATGAGTTTAGCACATCGCCTAAAGGCGAGTGCCAGAAGATGTCCGCGGAGCTGAATTCAACGATAGACGCCCGATCAAGCTTGTCGTGCGCGGACGGACATGCCTCGGAACCTGTAGCCGAAAATGTGTCCGAGGTTCTGGCAACACAGATCTTTCTTGAGGTTGGGTCTGTGTGCGGCTCCAACGCCGCTGAGTTTGCGGCCTCCGTGGCGGGGATGAGCCTCCCGTCCTCGGATGGCGTGACCTGTTCCGGATCTAGGGCCGGAGCAATTGCAGGTTCTATCTCCTAGGTGTAGTTTGATGACAGATTTAAGTCATGTTCATCGTGGTGACAGGGAGCGGCTACTACCGCGGTCTCGAATCCGTCGAAGGTCAAGTCTCCGCGTATGTCCGCGACATAGTTCAAGCTTCCAAATCTGACCTGATGGCCAGGGGCGTAGCTATCGATCTGCTCTAGATGGCCAAGTGAGTTGGCCCGCAGTGCGAAGCCGCCGAACACGAAGATTTGTCCGGGGAGGAAGGTTTCTCCCTGGAAAATGTTGTCGTGTATGATTGACGGGGCCATCGAACCTGTTGACGAGGCACAGCGGAACTCTCAATGAAAGCACCAATGTCGGTGTCAAAACCAACGGATCTCGGGTAGGGGGTCCCGAACTATGCATCTGAGGTTGATGGTAACAGGAGACAAGGAGCACAATGTTTACCCAGGTTCGGGTCCTCTCGATGGAGGTAAAAACCTACGTCCTGCTAGATTAATATTGATCAGTATGGGTGTTACAAGAGTTGATCTACCACAAGATTGTAATGGCTAAAACCCTAGAAGTCTAGCCAATCTGATTGTGATTGTCCTTACAGACTAAGCCCTCCAGTTTATATAGACACTGGAGGGGACTAAGGTTATACAAAGTCAGTTACATAGAAAGGAAATAGTATATCCGGCCGCCTGGCTTGCCATCCACACAAATAGAGTCCTATCCGGACATGAGAGAAAGTCTTCCATCTTGTATCTTCATGGCCCAATAGTCCGGCCCATGTCCAACAGTCCGGACGCCCGAGGACCCCTTAGTCCAGGACTCCCTCACTCTTCTCCAATATTTTATCCGCGTTCTAAAAGAGAAACAAACAAACACATCACATGTTTACAATGTAGCATATGAAACTCATTTTGGTAAACTGGTTCAGTAGTAAGGTGGACAGGATAACAACGTGAAACAAACATATATCTATGTAGTATGGTCACTGTATGGTCTATATCATTCTAGTTTATGTTGCCAAATCAAGATAGATACAGTTTGAATCATATCTATTTAAGACAAAGTAGCATAGACAAAATATAAGTGTGGGAAACTACACAACAATAACAACACTTATAATGTGCATGGCATGAGAACATAACTGTTTATTCAACTGAAACTCAAATCAACATAGAGCAAGTTACAACAGCAAACACGTTAAAGAAACAGGTTTAAAACATATCTGTTGCACCATTGGAGTTTCAATTGCATCCTTCAATTTGAAATTAGTTGGTATGAGTAAATACAGTGATGCAAGAGCAAAGTAGTATGAACCATAGCTACGGAACCTGACCTGAGAAAAATTCTTCTTCTGCTTTAAGCGTTGACTTGGGGTTTGGAGTGGTGGTCCTCGTGCTTTGGGCACTGCAGTTGCCTTACTAACTGCTCGTGTTTGGGTGCTCTATGGTGGAGACGGTGCTGTGTCAACTGGAACTGGGTTACTATCTGCTGGGGTTGGGGTTAGAAGGGGTGTAGTTGGTTCTCTGTCCAACTGGATAGGGGTACAATCTGCGTGAGTCTTTGTTATGTGTGGTGGGGCTGGTTCTTGGGCAAGTACAACCGTGGTTCTATCTGCATCGACAGGTAGCACAATCTTTTCTGAAGACCGTGTTTTTACTCCCACAGATACTGCCATCACCCCCTCCAATTGAAATGGCTGATAAACAAGAAAAGTAATTGAATGTAAAGACATTGTAAGATAGACAGGTGCAATGGATAGTAGGGAAGAAAACAGGGCATGAAATAATTCACATTTATGTTGTCTAACCAAACAGAATAGCAGGACATAATTTCACATATATGATGGCTAATTAAACAGGATAGCATGACACAATTTCAAATGTATGATGGCTAACTAAACATGATAGAATGACATAATTCATAATATGATGACTATGTACACAGGATGAGACGATATAACTATATTATGTCTTTAGAAAATGGGTTGGCATGCCATAATTCAGATACATGCTGTCTATGTAAACATCTTGGCATGATATAATTCAAATATATGATTTATATACTAAGCAAGTGAGCAGAGGGCAATCACATATATGATGTGTCAACTAAGGAGATGGCATTCAATATTGTGCATATGATGTAAAAACTAAGCATTACAATACAACATATGCATGATATGAGTAATATAACCCTGCCAAGTTTGAGCATACACCTCAGGGGGATAATAGGACTGGTCATCTGCCTCTGAATCCCCCTCTGAAAAGCTATCTGTAACCAGCAAGATATCTGCTTCAGCAGGTAGCATTGTCTGCTCTGAAGACCTTGTTTTCACTCCAGATTTCTCCATCGCCAATTCAAATGGCGGATGCACAGGAAGAGCAGTGGAATATACAAACATTGTCGACAAATGCAATGAGAAACACAAAAAAGGACGGCATGACATAATTCACATATATGACGCTTGGCTAAACAGCATGGCATTGCATAATTCACATATATAATGCCTTGCAACAAGATAGCATTGCATAATTCACATATATAATGTCTTGCAACAATATGGCATCACATAATTCACATATATGGTAATTAGACACTAAACATGTGGCATTCACACAAAGCATGTCTAAACTAAGCAAATTACATAGCAATGCAAGATACCATACACACGATATGAGCAACATAACCCTGCCAAGTTAGAGCATGCACCTTGGGGGGGATAGGACTGGTCATCTATCTCTGAATCCTCCTCTGAGGAGCTATCTATAACCAGCAAGACATGCGCTTCATCAGATAGCATTGTCTACTCTGAAGCCTTATTTCGACTTCAGATTTTTCCATGACCGTGCCGAATGGCTGATGCACAGGAAGAGTAATTGAATGTACTAAAATTGTTGACAAATTTAACACGTAATAAAAAATTGATGGCATGATATAATTCACATATAAGATGACTGGTTAACCAGGGTGGCATTGCAAAATTCACATATATGATGCCTGGCTAAACAAGATGGCATTACATGATTCACATATACGATAAAGAAACTAAACAGATGGCATTGACACAAAGCATGTCTAAACTAAGCAGATGACATATTTGATGTATCCAGTAAGCAATGCAAGGCACCATATGCATGATATTACCAACATCAGCATGCCAAGTTAGAGTGAAGACCTCAGGGGGTAAATAGGATTGGTCTTCTCCTTCTGAATCCCCCTCAGAATAGTTATCTTCCTCTTGATTACGATCCAAAATGGGTGGAGGGGGCTGCCTTTGCACCCACTGATGTCTACTACACAACCTTCTTGTAGACGTTGTTGGGCCTCCAAGTGCAGAGGTTTGTAGGACAGTAGCAAATTTCCCTCAAGTGGATGACCTAAGGTTTATCAATCCATAGGAGGCGTAGGATGAAGATGGTCTCTCTCAAGCAACCCTGCAACCAAATAACAAAGAGTCTCTTGTGTCCCCAACACACCCAATACAATGGTAAATTGTATAAGTGCACTAGTTCGGCGAAGAGATGGTGATACAAGTGGTATATGGATAGTAGATATAAGTTTTTGTAATCTGAAAATATAAAAACAGCAAGGTAACTAATGATAAAAGTGAGCGTAAACGGTATTGCAATGCGTTGAAACAAGGCCTAGGGTTCATACTTTCGCTAGTGCAAGTTCCCTCAACATTACTAACATAATTGGATCACATAACTATCCCTCAACATGCAACAAAGAATCACTCCAAAGTCACTAATAGCGGAGAACAAACGAAGAGATTATGGCAGGTACGAAACCACCTCAAAGTTATTCTTTCCAATCAATCCGTTGGGCTATTCCTATAAGTGTGACAAACAGCCCTAGAGTTCATACTAGAATAACACCTTAAGACACAAATCAACCAAAACCCTAATGTCACCTAGATACTCCAATGTCACCTAAAGTATCCGTGGGTTTGATTATACGATATGCGTCACACAATCTCATATTCATCTATTCAACCAACACATAGAACCTCAAAGAGTGCCCCAAAGTTTCTACCGGAGAATCACGACGAAAACGTGTGCCAACCCCTATGCATAGGTTCATGGGCAGAACCCGCAAGTTCGTCACCAAAACATACATCAAGTGAATCACGTGGTATCCCATTGTCACCACAGATACGCACGGCAAGACATACATCAAGTGTTCTCAAATCTTTAAAGACTCAATCCAATAAGATAACTTCAAAAGGGAAACTCAATTCATTACAAGAGAGTAGAGGGGGGAGAAAACATCATACGATCCAACTATAATAGCAAAGCTCGCGATACATCAAGATCGTATCATCTCAAGAATATGAGAGAGAGAGATCAAACACATAGCTACTGGTACATACCCTCGACCCTGAGGGAGAACTACTCTCTCCTCGTCATGGAGAGCATCGGGATGATGAAGATGGCCACCAGAGAGGGATTCCCCCCCTCCGGCAGGGTGCCGGAACGGGTCTAGATTGGCTTTCGGTGGCTACAGAGGCTTCTGGCGACGGAACTCCCGATCTATTGTGCTCTCTGATGTTTTTAGGGTATATGGAGATATATAGGTGGAAGAAGTACGTCAGGGGAGCCACGAGGGGCCCACGAGGGTGGAGGGCGCGCCCAGGGGGGTGGGCGCGCCCCCTACCTCGTGGCCTCCTCGAAGGTCCCCTGACGTGCACTCCAAGTCTTCTGGGCTTCTTTCCTTCCAAAAATGAGTTCCGTGAAGTTTCAGGTCAATTGGACTCCATTTGATTTTCCTTTTCTTCGAAACCCTAAAATAGGTAAAAAAACAGAAACTGGCATTGGGCTCTAGGTTAATAGGTTAGTCCCAAAAATAATATAAAAGTGTATAATAAAGCCCATAAACATCCAAAACAGAAGATAATATAGCATGGAGCAATCAAAAATTATAGATACGTTGGAGACGTATCACCCACCATGGAGCGACGTCTGCGTGAAATTTTATTGCCACGCAAGGCTCGTCTTCTTTTTCTCTACATGTTCAGTTCCATTGTGTACAATAACTGACATGCATAGGAATAAAATATAGTGAGATTATGTAAGGAGTGCATGCACAAATCCAGAGTGATGGTAGCAAACTATGGATAGACCCAAAACCAATGATAGCAGGCAGATAATAGCTTTAGTTAAAAATACAGATAATGGCTCCTTTAATGTTTGTTTGCACCCAACATGAAACTCATAGTAGACACCCGAGATTAACCAGATAGTAGACAGATAGTACTGATTGCTGCCCCAATATGTACCCCACAACCATTTAAAAACTCAAGTTTCAGCATTAGTTTGGACCTGACTCGGAGTCTAATAGGTGAACACGACGATAAAGTAGCATGTCATCATATTAAGGGATGCATAACACAAGCAGACACGGAAGAGTGCGACCTCTCTTGCGGACCCATGTAGTCCCCGAGGTCATCTGCTCAGTTGATGATCGTAATGCAGTTGTCGTGGTTACCGGCGGAGGGGAAGAAGATCTGAGGCGGCGAAAGATAGTCTGGAGAGCGGATCCCTGCTGTGGTGAACCCTTCCGTCGTTGGAGCAGCTGAGCTGGGGTGGAACACAGCGCAGCAGGAGCAGGAAAAACCACACAAGGTTTCTTTGACACATATTTGTAACAGAAGTAATTGTGTAAGGGCTTGTTTGAATTTGAGGATTCTACAATGCAGGGATGGGAAATAGACAGGAATAGGATAGGAATGCATGTGCAAAACAGAGAATTTAAAAACACAGGATTTATGCCAATATGGGTGTTTGATTCACAAGAATTGGAAGATCACAGGATGCAAAGAAGCAAGGTGAGATTAAGTCAAACCACAAGAAAATGTACGGTTATAATGCTATTATGTTACTATCTCTTAGTCTTGTGTTTCATGAATAGGAATTTGAAAAGGAGGACAAGTGGAAATTAAAATTCCTATGGTTTTTCTTTCAAAGAGACACTAAAGGAACAAATCCTACAGTTTTCCTTTGCTCCATTCCTTTGAACCAAATTCATGAATAGTAGTACCATAGGAAACTTTCCAATTCCTATGTTTTTCCTTCACTTTTCCTTTCAAGCACTGGCGATTCTAGTAGGCAGGCTTGATCAAGGAAAAGCCTACACTCACAAAATGTTTTTGTGCTACTTCTATTACTTTGGACCCAGGCCACTGCCCTACTAGCTCAACTCCAAGGCCCATCGACAAATGGACAGCTCAAACGCGCAGAGATTAATAATGATGGCGTTCAAGAGAGTCCATCATAGATAGCTAAGTTGCCTGGTACCTCACCGCTTGTCATATAGTAGGAGAAACTAATCGTATTTCACGTTACTGTGTGTGCTCAGTGGACAATATATATAACATGTAGAGTAAAAAGAGATGCAACAAGTGTACAACCTCTTTGGTGAAGCCATGTCGATCTCAGTGTGATTGGGTTGGTCGGTGAGGATTATCCGGCTGACTTGGCTGTCGGAGGAGGCGAAGAAGATCTTAGGCGTCTGGAGATGGAGCCCGGGGTACTGCTCCGCTGTGATGGAGGGTTTCGTCGTTGGAGCAGCTCCGGTGAGTTGTACGACGCCGAGGCTGAAGCAGGACAAGAGAGACAATGTTAACCTCAGTGGAATTCTAATAGCATCTCCAATAGATGGCGTAAAATACATAACCACAAAGTGCTAGATGTAAAATACATCAGCCGCTCATCTCTGAACTTAACTGTCGAAACTGAATTTAACTGTTGAAACTGAACTTAACTGTCAAAACTGAATTTTTCTGTCGAAACTGAACGCACTAGTAGCAGAAAAGCAGTAGCAGCAGTAGCAGCGCGTGCGAGAGCCGGGGCAGCTGGTCGTGTAGCAGCATCAGGTGAGGCTACCCTGAGCCGCCAGCCACCACCAGCCAAACAGCCGCCCCCGCCGCTCGCGGTCGGCGGTGCGCTGCCCCACCCGCCCCGAAACCACTCCCCACCGCCGGTCCGCCGCCGCGCCAGCCATCCTTGTAGCCCCCCCCCATGCCGAGCTTTTTCTCTGGCGATCCCGGTGCCACCGCCCCACCACCGTCGGCGACCACCGCCCCCACCCTGAACCCTAAGATAGATACCGGGGTACCTCTCCGGCGAGCCCCCTCCCCGCTGCGGCTGGTTCTTCCTTAACTCCAGAGAGCCCCCCACCCCCGAAAATCGACTAACCCAAAAGTCGATTTAGTCGACTGAAGTGTAGCTAAATCGGAGCAGCATCGCAAGCAAGAGCAAGAGCGAGAGCAGCAACGCGAGCGCGAGCAAGAGCAAGAGCAGACCAAGGAGGGGACCGAGAGCAAGAGCAGAGCAGCAGCGCGAACGAGAGGTAAAGCAGCAGCAACTCCTACTGATGTAGACGTCGCCGTCGAGGGAGCGATGCCGTGGGGAAGTGGCTGGCGACGCCGCCGTGGATGGAGCCGTGCCGTGTCGGCTCGGCACCGAGCGTCGGCAGCACCGTGAGATCGAATCAATAAGAAAATGCGGCGATTAGTGTACAACCTCTTTGGTGGCGCCGATTAGGCCTTAGCTTCATCCAAGGAAACGGTGATGATGATGCTCTTCCGGTGGTGCAGGTGAAGACGGCGGTGTGGGAATGGAGGTGCGCGAAAGATGAGGGGAACGTCGGGGAAGCTCCTTGGAGGTGGAGGACGGGGTGGTTGAACCGGCGGGACGACGAGATCAACGACGGATCCTCATCCGGTACGGTGGATGAGGGATGTCGAGGTGTTGCTGTGGACAACATCGTCGGGGAAGAGGCTCCGGCTGGGTGGCGGACGGAGGAGGGTGTGGGGCTTCGCGGGTTTTTGCGGCCTCGGTGTACGAATGGGTGGGCGGATGGGATGGGATTGGGGAACCATGGCTTAGGGACGTGCTTGTCCGAAATGTGGGGTAAGTTACGAAAGTACCCCCACCGATTTGAGCTAAGCAGTTCTTTCGGTTTAGGGGTATCACGGGCATTTCGTGTGTCGGGATTTCGCGGGAGGTGGGAGTTTGCGCGCGCAATGTAATTTTGGAATAGCAAGGCGCGGGTTGAGATGGAGGGAGTTGTCGGAGCACAACGAGACAAAGATATATCTTAAATATTTCGGGGTAACAAGGTGCCGGTTGAAGAGGTG
This sequence comes from Triticum urartu, assembly GCF_056163025.1. Classification (NCBI taxonomy): domain Eukaryota; kingdom Viridiplantae; phylum Streptophyta; class Magnoliopsida; order Poales; family Poaceae; genus Triticum; species Triticum urartu. The sequence continues at coordinate 171,674,170 of NC_141874.1, read as the reverse complement.
GGAGTTTTGCAGCACGATAGACAGAGACGCTAGCTTGAAATTTCGGCATAACAAGGCGCGGCTTGAAATTTCAGGAGAACAAGCTTAATGTGTACCAAAAAAAGACAATTCGCACCTCATCACTAGAGAGAGCTATGTCCCGTTTTACTATATTACTAGAAATGCATTCAAATACAACTAAAAAAACTAAAAAATCAGGACAACAGACATAACTTGTACAGTACCAAAACAATTTGCACTTCCCTCAACAATAAAAAACAATGTGTGTTGTCTAGCATATGCACTAAATTTGAGTACATATTACCTGTTTGAATGGGTTTGTACTCGGGTTAGTTATACAACCATCTAAATATTATCTCCACAACATATGACATGAATATAGGAGAAGTAAATTCCTATATAAATACGAACTACATGTACATACGATCTCAAATTCAAATATATGTATAGATTTTTTGTTGAATTCAAATCATAGTACATGTATGCTCTAGCTAGATGTTCGGAATCTAAACCATGTATGATATACCACGTACAATGTGTTTAACAAGCACAACACACACACAAACACCATTTAGACTAGTAAGGTACACGTGCATTGCACGCATGAGATTTGGCAATCAAATTATGAATAAATACCACATTATAGCATGTAATCTTTGAGTCATATATGCATGATGTAGATGTTCGTTTAATTCTTATAGTTCATTTCATTCGAAATCATCTAGTTTTTATAAGAAAGCTAATCTATTTAAAGATTCATGGAATTGTGCATTGTAAGGCATAAAGTAAAAACAAATAATGGCAAATCATGTAGAAAAACATTTGGGCAATTCTGATACAGAAGATTCTAGAACAAAGAAGAAGTTCTTGTGTTTTGAGGTTTGTGCATTATGCTTAAGTTCAACCATGGAGTCTTCTAGATTGTACATGTGGCAAAATCTGGTGGAATCTAGATGATATACAACGACCAGTTGTGCTCAAATTTGCCATATCTACACCATCAGATTGGCCTCATCCAACGACCATCTTTCAAAGTTAAAGTTATCCGCACACTATATAAAAATATAAAATATAATATATATAGGGGTATAGATATAGATATGTGATGCGAAATTCACCCATCATCTCCAATTAGAATAATGTGTCCATGCACAGATGCAATGTGGCCAAACGATGTCTGCCATCGATATCTCAAATACAAATCAGTCTGAGCTTGTTCAATGTGTATACAGTGCAACATGCTCGTTTCCAAACCACACCACGCATATCTCAGTTATATTCATGCATGCATGGGTTTCAAACATCATGATCTCTTATTCAAATATTTGAATTCTACTTTACATTGATTATGATGTCACCTAGTCTTTTACACCCACACAGTCATATTCTCTTTATAATTGTACCATTAACTTTCTCTTGTGCATGCATGCACAAACAGTACCAGTCGGCATGATCCATCGCACACATGCAATCTTTTTCTTTAGGTCGGTCTCCCATGCATGCACACACACACACACACACACACACACCTCCCCCTCCCCATCATATCGGGCATTCTTTATCTCTCACGTGCATGCGCAACGATCAATGTTCCTCTATGTGTGTGTATATATAGCTAGGTCTTTCACAGTTTTCCACACAAACCGATCAATCTATATATCTAGTGAGGTCTCACCCTCTTTCCCACGTCCACATCGATCAATCTATACCTCTCTATATAGGATTGCATAGCTAATACACCCACATTAATTATATATCCAACGTCCCCCTCTCATCATCCATGCCTCCGCTTCATCTCTCAGACGCGCGCACAGTGGCGAAGACAGGGGGCAGCAAGGGCCCTGCACCCCCTAACATCAGTATATATCGAGGCTAATATGAATGTGATCATTAGACATTTGCTGGCAAAATGGTTTAAGTTGATGAATTGGCCCTCCTCGTAAAGGATTAGCAATGCTGGGCCCCCTAGCTCATTTATTTTTCATGGCTCCACTACTGCGCGCAACAGCGCACGTTCTCGCCCCCTCTCTTCAAATATTGATCTCGCACTTGTGCACTCCTTCATAGTCTCCCTCCACTTGGCCCCTTGCACCATCTTCTAGCCCCCCCAGATTTTGCCACATGTACAATCTAGCAGACTCCATGGTTGGACTTAAGCATAATGCACAAACCTCAAAACGCAAGTGCTTCTCCTTTTTTCTAGAATCTTCCGTAACATAACTGCCCAAACTTTTTTTTTCTAGTTGAATTGCCATTATTTGTTTTTTACTTTATGTTTTACAACGCACAATTCCATGAATCATAAAATAGATTAAGGGCTTCTTTGATCAAAGGATTCTCAAAGGAATTCTAGAGGATTCTAATCCTTAGGAATTTTTCCTATCTTGGTTGTTTGATTCGTAGGATTGTAAACCGTAGAAATTTTTCCATAGGATTCATTTGCACTAGATTTCATAGGAAACATCCCATCCACTCAAACCACTTTGAAAAAATCCTGTGTTTTTTTATGCACAATCAAACACTCATACAATCCTAAAGGATTCAAGATGACATTCCATTCTAATCCCATGTTTTTCCTATTCCCATGTTTTGGAAATCCTACAAATCAAAGAGGCCCTAGCTTTTTATAAAAACTAATTTATTTTGAATGAGATGTACTATAAGAATTAAACGAAGGTCTACATCATGCATATATGACTCAGAGCTTACATGCTATAGTGTGGTATTTATTCATAATTTGGTTACCAAATCTGATGCGTGCAATGCACGTGTACCTTACTAGTACTTCGAGTATGTGCAAACACGTAAATTAGAATTCCACTCGCACGCTACACAATGTCTCTCTTATAGTTCATGAAGCTACGTGGCACATGTGGAGGCGTTGTCGCGACCTCCTTGTGTGGATTGATCACAGTGACGTGCTGCTGCTTCCAGAAGAATGTACTCGTCCTCTCTCAGCCACACTGGTAGTACATGCACGAAGCGAAGATGTGCACGCACGCCACACACGCACTCATTCCCTCGCACGCACACGCGGTTACACGGGGCGACGTATTTTTGTATGAAGATCCACCCCATGTGATAATTTGACGCGTGTAAAGTCCTTCATTTCATTGATGGTCAATTAATACAGCGCATGCAAATTGAGTGGACGTGAGGGCGGAAGAAAGACATTACGACTCCACTGCGCGCATGCGAGTAGTTAAATCAGGGGGTGCCAGTACTCCCATTGGTCTCCTTCGTATTTTGTGCCAATTTTTGACCATATTTGTAAGTAACATAATATTTATGCATGCCATAAAAAGTGGCACAAAAAAAGGGGGCCAATAAACCAGGACGCAGGCAGCATGATCATTTTTTTCCAGGGCTACTGTTGGTGGCCTTTGTATTTAAATATGGACGAAGTGGAGTAGTACTATATTTATCTTAGCCTCGTAGGGCTCTCCTAGCGCCTAGGCTCGCCTCCCCGCCTCGCCCACTGGATCCCGCCATGGATAATCCCTTAGATCCTAGGATCCCGCGGGCCGCCCTCTCGCTGCGGCCCACAACACTGCCGCCTTTGAGCGAAACCCACATGTGTTTTAGAGGGGATCCATTGCTCTGGAATCACAGATCGCTGGCGCCGGAGGACATGCTAGGGCTGCATTTTAGGTGGTGGGCAGCAAGGGCAAATCAGATCGAGGAAGCGTCGCATCGGTTGGAGAGAAGTTCGAAGGAGCTGCGCCTGGCGCAGCACAAGGCGGAGGCGCAAGTCGATCTCAGGGGAGAGATGCTGAGTTATGTCGGCATCTGGCAGCGTCACGTTGATTCCGAGCTAGGGCTAATGGCAGAGATCATATTCACGGAGTCGACTGTGGAGGAAAGAACGCGCATGCCTGCGCAATGGCATGAGCAGCCGGTGCAACTGTTCAAACAGGCCGTAGGAGAAGCCAAATCCCGGGACCAGTTGCGGCGGCGCCGCTGGGCATGCATCATAGGTGAGGTGAGCTGCCCTCCTTCCCCGCCAGCGATGCAGTGACCTAGTCGGTTGCTGCTGCAGCGAACTTGCAACGGTATGTAGGTTTGCAACCTTGAAAATCACTCCAACTATATGTATTGTTTTCCTATAAAAAATACTTGGTCGTTTGGAAAAAGATGGTAATTGATTTATCACTAGTTTTAGAATGCTTGGTCGTGACAATCAACCGAAGCCACAACCCGAAGTCTCCATCGCGTAAGTACTTTACGGTCGGTCGCACCAACAGACGGTCGGTCGGACCCGCGTCTCATCGAAGGGACACGCATCAGCTTGGTCTGACATGTACGACCAGTTACATCACTAACTTGTGCGACCGCATTTGAGCAGTGTAGTACCCCCTCTATCTCAGTTTACAAGTCTTGCACGTGTACCTAGGTCGTTAATTTGACCAACTTAATAAGAGGCATACATTACGAAAATATATCATTACAAACTTCAAATATTCTATTTTTTAATGATATTTTTTTAAATTTATGTTCTACTAAACTCATCGAGAGTACTTGAAATTTATGTTCCACTAAACTCATCGGGAGCCGTTTCGGGCGTCGAAACCAAAACCATCAATTAATATTTACCTTGTTCCCATCACATTCCAAAGTACTAGTGCTACAATTAAGTGCAAACCTGCTCACACCTACCAGTACGTACCAAACCTGAACGTGTTCCCACTATGCAGGTTTTAGTACTAGTGCTAGTACTTAGGTTATAAAAAGGGGAACTACCTAACCGAAAATTACTCTACCTTCCTCCTCATAAGTCCTCCTTCTTCGTGCGTCCTTGCCATGGCTAGTGTGCAGAGCTCTAGGTCGAGAACTACTTGTAAAAAGAGAGCGGCAACCAAGGCTGCAGAAAAAAAGAGGGCTCGCCGCCACGCAGAGACCTCGAAAGATCTCTCACAGGCAGGCGATGGCTCCCAGGAGTGCCCTAGCCGTGGAGGCAACATGCCGAGCTGGCGGCGCTGGAGTCATTATCCCTCGATGGCATGCCTGATCAGCTCAATAAGCAGAAGGAGTTCATCCATGGCTTGGTGGAGCTGCTGAAGGAGAGCCTTGAAGAGATGCCCGCTGAGCTCAATGAACAGGGGGAGTTGACCACCGGCTTGGTGATGCTGCTGAAGAAGAGCATTGCCTCGGAGAAGAAGGTGACTGGCGAAATTCTGCAACTTCAGGAGGACAAGGCGAAGCTCTGCCACGAGCTCGACCCGCCGAAGGAGGAGAACGTTGGCTGGAAGAAGCTGCATGAGAATAGTAGTTCCTCAATGAAGATGCTGTAGGCCCTCGTCATGGAGCAGAAGGATGAGTTGGTGAAGCTCCGCATCGAGCACCCGGCTGCTGTCAAGGTACGCAATGCGGCTGTGGAACAGATGATGAAGTCTCGCATCGAGAAATCCCGCGTCATGGACACAATGAAGAAGATGGTGGAGGAGACGCGCAAGGAGATGGAGGTCGTGGAGGCGATGAAGAAGCAGTTACGACTCTGCGGCCAGCAACCCTTCATGTAGTGAGAGCAACGCCCCATACTTGTGTGTGCGTCTTCCTTTTTTGGGGGGTGATAATCTTCCTTCTTCTTTTGCTCCTTTGTTTCTTCTTTTGCTTCGGGTGTTCCGCTGCACGTGTCACGTTCTTTGCGAGGCATGAATAGAACAATGCTAAAAATGAGATGACTAGCAAATTAGATCATTCTTTATCGCCAATAGAACAATGCCTCTTACTAGTAATATATAATAAGAGTAGAGAGTAGAGATATGGCACTGGGCTGTCGTGTTTCGTGCTCCTCCGTCGTACTCAAGTGGAAAACTTGAGTATACTGCACGGTTCTTTGCTCCTTCTTAGGTCGCCAACACATTTATACGAGCAGTCAAATCACAAGGCCCCGCCTTCCAGCAGTAATGAGCCATCAAATCACAAAGGCCCTCGCCTCTCTTGAAACTGACCTAGCTAGACTGCCCCGCCCTCTAGCCTTTTAAAAAATGTATACTTTTGTACAGTAGTAGGATCGATGGATTGCGCCATGGAGCAAAACTAACAAGATGAAATTATAGAAAAAAGTGGTACATATAGACAGTGCTCGTCGCCAAATTATGCATATAGTACTATTAAAAAAGGTAGTACGTGTTTAAATGGGGTGCTAAATTATATTAAAGAAATTAGCATAACTATTTAATTCTTGGGTTCTTATTATTTATGCCACTAGTTTGTGTATCACTACTTAGTTTTGCCATTAGAAGTTACAACTGCTCAAAAATGCCATCGATCCGTAAGATGCCTGCTCAAAAATGCAATTAGATATCTCAAAAATGCCATCATTAAGTTAGATGTTTGCTCAAAAATACCATTAGACATTGTGATTTTCACGTCAAACCCATTGACCATGTTACATGACAAAAATAAGCTGATTCTCACAATGATAAGTGTGGCCCCGCTTGTCAGGAGTAACGCTAAAAAAGGTTTCTTGTCATCTTGTAAAATTAGGTGTCATGTGCTTCGGATCACTGCGAGGGTTAAACAACGACAACTGAGTTCGTCCAAGGCGCTAGTCAGGGGGGCCACATGCATGAAGTCTACTCGGCTGCCATCTATGTCAAGCCGGCTATGTTAATTAGGGCATCTATCGATGGACCCCTTTTCTACGAGTTTATCTTTAATTTGAGCTTTGATCCTCGTCTAGTTTCTCTGTCGGGATTCATGATGTCTCCTTTGGGTAGTGAGGGTATGGTTTCTTGTCATGTTATAATCTGGTGCTTTAGATCAAAATGAGGACAACTGCGCCTCTGGGGCATGTGCATGAAGACAGTCATTGACGGGGTCAAGCCGGCTCTGGTAGACAAAAGAAAACTTGTAGTACTCCACTATATATAGGCAGGAGCCTCCGCGCTTGCTTGCTAGTGTTGCTCTCTTCACACTGTCTCGTCCTCTCCAGATCTAAACACGACAGCGGTGGCCACACTCTCTCTCCCTCTCTGCTCACCGCTGGTCACAGATCCAGCCGGATCCTCTCCGCCGGGGAAGGTGAGAAGGTGCAACGTTCACGCGGTCGTCGTCGGCGACAGCTCTTGCCCACTGCCGGCACGTCCCGAACAGTGTGCCTTGCCGTTCTCTCCCAAGCACCGCCGTCTAGGGAGGGCCTCTGACCCCTTCATCCTTGCTTCCGTAGTGTCGGCAGATCCGGCCTCCCGCCACCCACCTAGCGACATCCCGGCGACCCTCAGGTATAACTTCCTTCGAAGCCGGACTTGCTCTACTTCCTGAGCTCCTAACGTCGCTGCATTTGTATCTTTTACTATTTCCCTGGCCCCCCTCGTAGATACTCCCTCTGTTCCAAAATAGATGACCCAACTTTGTATTAACTTTGTACTAAAGTTAGTACAAAGTTGAGTCATCTATTTTGGAATGGAGGGATTAGGATCGATCGGCTTTTAGAAAGCCACCTAAATATTTACTGTTAAGAGGTAAAACTAGTTCATGCACTCGAATCTAGTACTACTTGGTTCAAAGAAGGAAGAAAGGGGGTGGGGGTGGGGGTGGGGGAAGATTTGTTACCTGAATCTAGGACTTGGTCGAAAGAGGAAATAATGGGGGCAAAAAGTAGCAGAGACTGGCTATCCAACTGGTCTCTAGGTCTAATAGGGAAATAAAGGGAAACGCAGTACAAACTCAATATAAACCCGATCTATTGGTTGAAAAAGGAAAGAAAGTGGGGACTAGGGAACAAGTCAACATAGTAAGTCCAGCACTAGATTTGCTAGCGTCACACAGTATAAGGTGGCTATACCGAACAAAAATGGGACCAAACCAGATATCATGTTCTGATGTTTGTTGCCCCGAACCACTCTTATGTAATGCCACTGTTAAAATGTAGCAGTCGCACTGCTAAAAGTAAGGACACGTTAAACCAATGTTGCTAGTAAAATGAAGCAATGGCACCATTAAAGTAATGTCATATTTAACGGTTATCATAGTTAATCCTAATGCCCACACTAATATCTAGCAATGTTGCTGCTTTAGAAATTGCTATTGTCCTTGTAGGATTTCCATTCAGATAAGGAACATGCTTCTTTTCATTTGATGTATGTTTCATCACTTGTTTGTCACCCTCCTTTCCACCTTTTTTTGTGCAAACAGAGACATACATTTCACGCTTGATCTTAGTTCAACTAGACAAATGATATCCAAATTATAGTTGAACATTCCAGGAGCTTCACAACCAACCTTGATGTTGCTCAATTTTATTGCAACTAATGAAGAAGAAGTCTGTGGGTTTTGTTGTCTGATGGAAATGGAACCGGGGCTGGAGCCCTTTTCTTAAAAAAACATGAAGAAGAAGCTGCTAGCACATGGGACATTGCTTCATTTTAGGTGAACTGCACCAAAAGGTCCCATGAATTGAATCATCCATGTTGGTGACGGGTGTCATCCCTTCTATGATGGCGTTGACTGCATACATGGTTCCCATCACGAGGTATGTTCCTTTCTGGTCTGACTGTTTGCCAAAGATCCTGCATGTTGAGTCTGCTCTTGTGCTACTGTTTTGGCACTGCCATGATAAAGCAGTAATGTTATTATTTTGCACCTTAATCTAGTGGCACTATTAATTTGAGGCAATGTTTTGGCACCGCTAGTGGCACTAAATTTTTTATATATCGAAAAGAGGGGGTTTCCTCCGATTTCATTAAAGAAATCCAACCATAGAGAACCATTGAGGGAGTCCTGGATTAGGGGGTATCCGGACAGCCGGACTATAACCATTGCCCGGACTCTTGGACTATGAAGATACAAGATTGAAGACTTCGTCCCGTGTCCAGATGGGACTTTCCTTGACGTGGAAGGCAAGCTTGGCAATGCAGATATGTAGATCTCCTCCCATTGTAACCGACTCTGTGTAACCCTAGCCCCCTCCGGTGTCTATATAAACCGGAGGGTTTAGTCGGCAGGACACAATCACAACAATCATACCATAGGCTAGCTTCTAGGGTTTAGCCTCTCCGATCTTGTGGTAGATCAACTCTTGTAATACCCATATCATCAATAATAAATCAAGCAGGACGTATTTTACCTCCATCAAGAGGGCCCGAACCTGGGTAAAACATCGTGTCCCGTGCCTCCTGTTACCATCCGCCTTAGACGCACAGTTCGGGACCCCCTACCCGAGATCCGCCAGTTTTGACACCGACATTGGTGCTTTCATTGAGAGTTCCTCTGTGTCGTCATCGTCAGGCTTGATGGCTCCTTCGATCATCGTTAGCGATGCAGTCCAGGGTGAGACTTTTCTCGCTGGACAGATTTTTGTATTCGGCGGCTTTTCACCGTAGGCTAATTCACTTGGCCATCTGGAGCAGATTGAAAGCTACGCCCCTGGCCATCAGGTCAGGTTTGGAAGCCTAAACTACACGGCCGATATCCGCAGAGACTTGATCTTCAACGAATTCGAGCCCTTGCCAAGTGCGTCGCACTGTCACGATGGGCATGATTTAGCTCTGCCACCGAACAGTGTCCTGGAGACCGCACCTGCAGCCGCTCCGACCTTTAATTCCGAGCCAACTGCGCCATCCGAGGGCGGGTGGTTAGACCCTGCCGCGGAGGCAGCAGCCTCAACGGAGATCGAACAGAATACCAACCTTATCCTTCGTGAGGCCTGTGACTCCCCATCGCTGGACTCTGGACCATCCGCGCCCCTGCCAATCGAATACGATTGGGCACCGATCATGGAGTTCGCTGCCACGGATATCTTTCAGCACTCGCCCTTCGGCGACATACTGAATCCATTAAGGTCTCTCTCTTTGTCAGGAGAGTCCTGGCCAGATTATGACTGGCAGGATTGGGATGCGGACGACGAAGAAATTCGACGCCCACCCACCACCCACTTCATAGCCACTGTCGATGACTTGACCGACATGCTTGACTTCGACTCCGAAGACATCGACGGTATGGACGACGATGCAAGAGACGAAGAGGAACCAGTGCCTATAGGGCACTAGAAAGCCACCTCGTCATATGACATATATATGGTGGACACACCCAAAGAAGGCAATGGTGACGGAACAGCAGAGGATGACCCCTCCAAGAAGCAACCTAAGCGCCAGCGTCAGCGGCGCCGCTCTAAGTCCCGCCAAAGCAAAAACGGTGATTCCGGCACAGGAGATAATAACACCCCGGACAGTGCCGAAGACAACCCCCTCCAACAAGATTCAACATAGGAGGATGGAGAAGCCAGCCCTGATGAGAGAGCGGCAGATAGAGAGGAAGAGGATGATAATTACATACCTCCCTCCGAAGACGAGGCAAGCCTCGGCGACGACGAATTTGTCATGCCTGGGGACCCCATTGAGCAAGAGCGCTTCAAGCGCTGGCTTATAGCCACGGCAAATAGCCTTAAGAAAAAGCAGCATCAGCTTAGAGCTGATCAAGACTTGCTAGCCAACAGATGGACTGAAGTCCTTGCGGCCGAGGAATATGAACTCGAACGCCCCTCCAAAAGCTACCCAAAATGCATGTTGCTACCCCGATTAGAGGAGGAAGCATCTAAACCTACATCCCCAGCATATGACACGGCTGACCGGCCACCTCGTGGCTGCGGCAGAGAGGCCTCTCGACCCACAACTCAAGCCGCACCCCGGTGCCACTCAAAAAATACCAAGGCTCGGGGAAACGCGCTAGACCTGCGAGATATATTGGAGGACAAAGCAAGGCAAACAAGATCGATCTACGGATTGCGTGGGCGCCCCACAACACGAGACAATAACCGTCACGCAGGATACAACAAAAGTAAATCTGTCCGGGCCGAACACAACAGACAAAACTCATTCAAGCTGCGTTGTGATATAGCCCAGTACAGAGGCGCCGCACACCCGTTATGCTTCACAGATGAAGTAATGGATCATCAAATCCCAGAGGGTTTCAAACCCGTTAATATCGAATCATATGATGGTACGACAGATCCCGCGGTATGGATCAAGGACTATCTCCTTCATATCCACATGGCCCGTGGTGACGATCTACACGCCATCAAATACCTCCCATTCAAGCTTAAAGGACCAGCTCGGCATTGGCTCAACAGCTTGCTAGTAGAATCCATAGGTTGTTGGGAGGACCTGGAAGCCGCATTCCTCGACAACTTCCAGGGCACCTATGTGCGACCACCAGATGCCGATGACTTGAGCCACATAATTCAACAGCCAGAGGAATCGGCCAGACAATTCTGGACACGGTTCCTAACTAAGAAAAATCAAATCGTCGACTATCCGAATGCAGAGGCCCTAGCAGCTTTCAAGCACAACATCCGCGATGAGTGGCTAGCCTGGCACCTTGGTCAGGAAAAGACGAAATCTATGGCAGCCCTCACGACACTCATGACCCGCTTTTGCGCGGGAGAATACAGCTGGCTGGCTCACAGTAATAACCTATCAAAGAACCATGGTACTTCGGATACCAAGGACGGCAATGGCAGGTCACGTCGCAACAAGCATAAGCGCCGCATTAACAGTGACAGTACCGAGGATACGACAGTCAATGCCGGATTCAAAGGCTCTAAGCCCAGTCAGCGGAAAAAGCCATTTAAAAGAAGCACTCTGGGCCCGTCCAGTTTGGACCGTATACTCGATCGCTCGTGTCAGATACATGGCACCCCTGACAAGCCAGCCAAGCACACCAACAGGGATTGTTGGGTGTTCAAGCAGGATGGCAAGTTAAATGCCGAAAAGAAAGACAAGGGGCTACATAGCGACGACAAGGAGGAGCCCCGACCGCCGAACACCGGAGGACAAAAGGGGTTTCCCCCACAAGTGCGGACGGTGAACATGATATAGGCAACCCACATCCCCAAGAGGGAGCGGAAGCGTGCGTTAAGGGACGTATACGCGTTGGAGCCAGTCGCCCCAAAGTTCAACCCATGGTCCTCCTGCCCGATCACATTCGATCGCAGGGACCACCCCACTAGTATCCGCCATGGCGGATTTGCCGCATTGGTTCTAGACCCAATCATTGACGGATTTCACCTCACTCGAGTCCTTATGGACAGCGGTAGCAGCTTGAACCTGCTTTATCAGGACACAGTGCGCAAAATGGGCATAGATCCCTCAAGGATTAAACCCACAAAAACGACCTTTAAGGGCGTAATACCAGGTGTAGAGGCCCAGTGCATAGGCTCAGTCACACTAGAAGTGGTCTTCGGGTCCCCGGATAATTTCCGAAGCGAGGAGTTAAACTTCGACATAGTCCCGTTCCGCAGTGGCTATCACGCACTACTCGGACGAACCGCATTTGCAAAATTCAATGCGGTGCCGCACTACGCATACCTCAAGCTCAAGATGCCAGGACCTCGGGGGGTCATCAGAGTCAATGGAAACACAAAGCGCTCTCTCCGAACCAAGGAGCACACTGTGGCCCTCGCAGCAGAAGTGCAAAGCAGCCTATCAAGGCAATTCTCCTGTCCGACGATCAGACGTCCGGACACCGTCAAGCGTGCCCGAAGTAATCTGCAACAGGACCGCCTGGCACGTTCTGAGCTCGCATAGCAATGCGGCCCCTACCCCAGCCCCATCCAAATGGCGACACATGTGCCACGCGTACACAATTACGCATTAAAAATACCATGGGCACAGGGGAGGGGCACGACTACGGCATGCCCCGAAACGCGGCTCAACCGCACTAGGGGATCCCTACTTTGTTATTTTTTCTCTCTTCCAGGACTTCACTCTCTGGAAGCCCTGTCCGGAAATATAATCACCAAACACACGACGCAAGGACCAGGGGGGCCGGAAGCTACGTCGCATCATGGAACTCCCAGGTGGTCTCTATAACGAGCAAAATACCCGCTTTCACTACCATTCCGTAGCTTACCCTTGGAAGAGACATGTCAAATAGTCCCATTTTCTTCTTACCGCACTACTTGTATCGTTTTGCTTCAGTGCATCTTTTCGAATAAAGAATGCATAGCTTCAGTCTATTTTTGCATTTTTCTTTTATATATGTGTTCATTAATGATACCTTGCAAACGTACACTTTGGTACGACCAATACACCAGGGGCTTAAGTACCCCACAATATGGTGTGAGAAGTCCGAACACTTTCACAAGTGCGGCACCCCGAACTTATAGCATTATATGCATCAGCTCCGAATCATGTCTTGGGTCAATAGTTGGGTTTGCCCGGCTCCCATGTTTTGGTACCTTACGTTCCGTTATATCGGCTAAGGTAGCACTAGGAGAACTACTGCGATTGTGCCCCGGTTCTGCTGGGCTAAGCACCTCAGTAGAGAAAGCTAAAACTGACTGTCATGATAAGGCGAGAGACTGGTCGCTATTCGAGAGGTTTCGAGTCCGTAAAGGCTTATGCCGCTTAGAGCGAGGAGTCGGCCCTGTCCGGCTTAAGGCGTGTATCGCGCCTCGAATTCGGCCTTCCGAATACTAGGGGCTTCACCGAAATTTAAAATTATAGAATTCTATGGCTAAGTGAGAGTGATAACGCATTATAGTCCGATTGCCTTGTTCGTTGTGCTGAGCACCTCCCTCGAAGGACCCAACAATGGGAACAAGAGTGCTCAGGTTTATCCCGAACACCCCAGCACTCGTGGCGTGGGGGCAGAAGCTGACGACTAGCCATCTCTCAGATTTGATAAACAGCCGAACAGAAGGTAATATTTTAAATTCAAACAAGCGTTGCATAGCGCATATGAACAAGTTTTCATAACTACAGGATTACACGAGCGAGTTTACTCGAATATTATATCTTTCGTACACTCGTCCGCTATGAGACGAGCACCCTTCAGGACACCCTCATAGTACATCTCAGGGTGGCGATGCTCCTTGCCCTCCGGCGGCCCTTCCTTAATCAGCTTCACGGCGTCCAGCTTGGCCCATTGCACCTTCACACGGGCGAAAGCCCGACATGCACCTTCGATGGAGACGGACCGCTTGATGACTTCCAGCCATGGGCAGGCATCCACAAGCCGCCTCACCAGGCCGAAGTAGCTGCTGGGAAAGGCGTCGCCAGGCCACATCCGGACTATAAAGCCCTTCATGGCCTATTCGGCCGCCTTATGTAGCTCGACTAGTTGCTTCAGCTGGTCGCTCAGAGGCATCGGGTGTTTGGTCCCAATATACTGAGACCAGAACAGCTTCTCCGTTGAGCTTCCCTCCTCGGCCTGGTAAAATTTTGCGGCATCCAACACACTGCGGGGCAAATCTGCGAATGCTCCTGGAGAGCTCCGGATTCGGGTAAGTAACAGGTAATTTACTTTCACATGCTTGCTTTGCATATAGAATGCCTTACCCGTCGCAATCTTCTTCATCGCATCAATCTCCTAGAGGGCCTTTTGGGCTTCGGCCTTGGCACTCTTTGCACTCTCGAGGGCCGCGGCAAGCTCAGACTCTCGCGTCTTCAAGTCAAGCTCCAACGCCTCGTGCTTCGCCATGAGAGCGTGGAGCTCTTGCTGCACCTCGCCCACCCGTGCCTCATGCCTTTCCCGCTCGGTGTGCTCCTTGGCCGCTTTGTTTTCGGCCTCGGATAGCGCTTGCTTCAGGGTTGCCACCTCGGCCATGGCCCCTGGAAAATTTACGATGATCCTGTCATTTTGCAATCGCATTCTTTTTATACATATCCATAGACTAGGTACTACTTACCTTTGTTCTCCTAGAGCTGCCTCTTGGCAAGGCCGAGCTCATCCTTGGACCCTTTAAGGTCCTGCTTCAGTGCGGCGACCTCCGCAGTCAGTGCGGCAGATGCCAGCAGCGACGCCTGCATACGCATATTGACATACTTATATTAGACTCCTGCGATATTGTTTGATCCTCTGTTCGGCTTTTCTTTGTGAACACCGAACAGAGCATCAGGGGCTACTGTCTATGTGGTAATATTTTTCCCTATATTTCAAAAACTTACCTCAAAGCCTGTTAGAAGGCTGGCACATGCTTCAGTCAGTCCGCTCTTGGCGGACTGAACCTTCTGGACCACCGCACTCATAATAGTGCGATGCTCTTCGTCGATGGAAGCGCTGCGAAGCGCTCCCAGCAGATTGTTCGGTGCCTCTGGATGGACAGAGGTCACCGGCACAGGCATCTTGCTCCTTTTGGAAGGAAGCCACCTGCCCGAGTCCG
Source organism: Triticum urartu (assembly GCF_056163025.1). Lineage (NCBI taxonomy): Eukaryota > Viridiplantae > Streptophyta > Magnoliopsida > Poales > Poaceae > Triticum > Triticum urartu. The sequence continues at coordinate 171,659,064 of NC_141874.1, read as the reverse complement.
GAACCACTGGGGGTTCCGGCACGGTGTTCGGCTGAGGGCTGAACTCGGAGCCCTCGGGAGCCTTGCTCCCTCTGCTCCCGGAGTCCGGAAGGTCGCCTTGAGGTGCCTCCGGGACTGTTTCCCCTCGAGCCGGTGCCTCCTGAGACAATACCTCGGCGTTGTCCGTAGGGCAAGGGGGTGGCGGTCAGAAGTGGATCGCTATCCATATCCGACGAGCCTAGGGAGCTGTCCGACGATACCTCGATACGGGCTCGTGGCGGTCTGCATAGTCATAATTCAGCGTTCGAAGAGGCAGTGCGACAAAGGTATGCTATGAGTTACTCTAGCATCCGAATACTTACGAATTCGCCAGGGCCTTGGCCCTGAGCGGCCACTCGTCTTCGCCTTCGGCGGCCGTGGTGGAAAAGTCCAAAAGGAGAGTCCTTCCCTTCTTGGACCCTTCGCCCCCCCCTGGTTGGGGCGGCCTTCCTTTTCTTGTCTTCCCCGACTGAAGGGGGATCATCTTCATCTTCCTCCTCGCCTTCGGGGGAGGAGTGCGTCACGGAGTTATCGGGCGATAAGTCCGATAAAGCCTCGCGTCGGGAACTCTTTCGGGTTCCCTTGGCCTTCTTGGTCTTCTCCGGCACCTTGTAAGGAGCCGGAGTCAGCATCTCCGTGAGGAGAGCGTCCGCAGTGTCTTCCGGCACAGGGGCCGGACAGTTAATCTGCCCCGACGTCTCCACCCAGTCCTGTCAAAGGCATGGAGCTCAGACACCGCACATGGTTAAGCTAGGGGAATAAAATATCCTACCGGATGTATAGAACTCATCGAATGTGCTCGGCGCTTTGCGCTTAGCCCGCGGTCCTCGGTGAGAGAGGGAGGGACCTCGACGCCCTTGAACAGCACCCTCTAGACGTCTTTGTGCGTCATGTCGAAGAGCTCGCTCAGAGTCTGGTGCTGGGCCAGGTCGAACTCCCACAAGTTGAAGTCCCGTTGTTGGCACGGGAGGATCCGGCGGATGAGCATCACCTGGACTATATTGACAAGCTTGAGCTTCTTGTCGGCCATATTCTGGATACATTTCTGGAGTCCGTCCAGCTCTACCGATGAACCCCAGGACAGGCCCTTCTCTTTCCAAGAGGTGAGCCGTGTGGGGATTCCGGATCGAAACTTGGGGGCAGCCACCCATTTGGCGTCGCGCGGCTCGGTGATGTAGAACCACACTGATTGCCACCCCTTTATGGTCTCCACGAAGGAGCCTTCAAGCCATATAACGTTGGGCATCTTGCCCACCATGGCTCCGCCGCATTCTGCTTGTTGGCCGCCCACCACCTTTGGCTTGATATTGAAGGTCTTTAACCACAGGCCAAAGTGGGGCCGGATGCGGAGGAAAGCCTCACACACGACGATGAACGCTGAAATGTTGAGGACGAAGTTCGGGGCCAGATCACGGAAGTCCAGCCCGTAGTAGAACATGAGACCACAGACGAATGGATGGAGGGGAAACCCCAGTCCGCGGAAGAAGTGGTGGAGGAAGACTACCCTCTCGTGAGGTTCAGGGGTAGGAACGATCTGCCCCACAGCGGGCAGCCGATGCGCGATATTCGCAGCCAAGTATCCGGCTCCGCGCAGCTTCTTGATGTGTCCCTCCGTAACGGAGGAAGCCATCCATTTGCCTCCCAAGGTTGAGGGGAAGGATGTGGGCTTGGGCGTTGGAGCTCGAGTGCGCAAGAGTGGATGAGCAAGGAGGAAGAAGGCGTGGGTAGAAAAAGGTTAAACCTTGTCCCTTTATATGGGCGGATGAAACTATGCGTCCCCACCAGCCTGGTAAAACTCGCTTATCCCCCAAGCGCCGTAATCAATGGCACGGTTGGGTTACCCATGCCCGTATTGATGAGAATCCCATGATAAGGGGACACGATCTCTGCTTTGACAAGACATGCCAAGGAAACCGCCTCGCAAAACGCGCTGAGGCGGGACAGTAAAAAACGATTCGAATAAAGGCTTGGCTGTGGTGTGATGTCACGCTACAGAATACCACAGCAGATTAGATTTGTGGAAATGTTACTCTCTCCCTCTATGGTGGTATGTGGAACTTGTTTTGCAGAGCCGGACACGATCCTCGTGTTCAAAAATCTACTATGAACTATTCGGAGGAGGAACCCGCCTTGCAATGCCGAAGACAATCTGCGCGCCGGACTCATCGTCATTGAAGCCTGGTTCAGGGGCTACTGAGGGAGTCCTAGATTTGGGGGTATCCGGACAACCGGACTATAACCATTGGCCGGACTCTTGGACTATGAAGATACAAGATTGAAGACTTCGTCCCGTGTCCGGATGGGACTTTCCTTGATGTGGAAGGCAAGCTTGGCAATACGGATATGTAGATCTCCTCCCATTGTAACCGACTCCGTGTAACCCTAGCCCCCTCCGGTGTCTATATAAACCGGAGGGTTTTGTCCGTAGGACACAATCACAACAATCATACCATAGGCTAGCTTCTAGGGTTTAGCCTCTCCGATCTCGTGGTAGATCAACTCTTGTAATACCCATATCATCAAGAATAAATCAAGCAGGACGTAGGGTTTTACCTCCATCAAGAGGGCCCGAACCTGGGTAAAACATCATGTCCCCTGCCTCCTGTTACCATCCGCCTTAGACGCACAATTCGGGACCCCCTACCCGAGATCCGCCGGTTTTGACACCGACAACCATTATCCGACAACATCTCAGTGTAAACGGGCAGTTATGCAACTACTACTAGAACGGACTGAGTACTAGCAGGAGACAAGTTCGCCACATAAGCTAGGTAGGTAGGGGGATGCAGCACCGGCTTGACCAAGATTGGATTACAACCCAAATGCTACCACAGAAACATCAGAGGGGAAGATAGAGACTGAAAGAGCCAGCTTCAACATCCCAGTCTAAGCACCCCCGACCTCCATCCTTGCGACGCATGGTACACCTCGTTTGCCACCTACTCGACCCTAGTGCCACTGATAAAATGAAGTAATAATACAAATTAAATAGAGCGAGTGTCCTCTCTATCATTTCATTTCCAATGTAGATAAAGAAAGTGCCTCTCTTTGTTAGTATATGTTTCATCAACTAGTCCCATTGTAAATGTTTAAGCGTTTCTGCAAACTGGGGTGCTTAATTTTATTTGATCTACACAAAAATATAGATTGGAATGTCTCAAGGCCCCTCCTTGTACTACCGCTGTACACTGATGTTCATCACTGGTAGAAGGTGTATCGGGGAGACTTGGGTCGATTTCCAGTATGAGGCGTACCGTATGAGGCGTCGCAGGGCCCATCTCGCCCTCGCAGCATGGCATACTATGATACTATCGCAGTATTTTCTTCTATTTATTAGTGTATGTTTCATCAACTAGTGCCACTATAATGTAATCATGCCTTTTCATTATCTGTGCAAACAAGGTTATTCAACTGCATTTTGGTGGAACTGCACAAATGTACGGATGGAACTGGCATATATGCAGAGTGCGAGGTGCCAAGTAAAAATTACCGACACCAACCCTGCTCCACCTAAGCATTGGCATTCACCACCATCAGTGGGATGTGTGGTGCTCACTGTGGACGGATCTTTCTTGGCAGTAAATCCTCTAACCAAATACTAGTGGCTTAGACTTCAAAAAAAATACCAGTAGCTTATGTTGGCAGTTTTCTAGGGTGTACTCTTTTCTGAAAGAAGCACCAATCTATTTTTCTTTATTTGTACACAGTGTCACAACTTTGACCCAAAGGTCCAGCTATTTTAGGGTGATTGGTGCAGTACTCGGCGACTGATTGTAAGCATGATTTTTATTAGCTGTCACACTGATTGTAAGCATGAGCAGATGGAAGATTAGGTTAGTGCGAAGCTTACCTTAAACCCTACCGACACCGTTGAAACAAGGCGAGCATCGAGGGAACCGTGGAGAACGGCGGGGAAGCGACGTCGCGCCATCCGGCCTCCTCTTGTAGTGGGAGAACGAATACTCCTGTGGCTCCGGCTGGCTTTGCACCCTCACGAACGGCACACCGTACTCGATCGATTCATTATCCTCTGGGTGCTCGACCTTCGACCTGTACGCCCACTGTCGGTGTCAAAACCGGCGGATCTCGGGTAGGGGGTCCCGAACTGTGCGTCTAAGGTCGACGGTAACAGGAGACAGGGGACACGATGTTTACCCAGGTTCGGGCCCTCTCTATGGAGGTAATACCCTACGTCCTGCTTGATTGATATTGATGAATATGAGTATTACAAGAGTTGATCTACCTTGAGATCGTCATGTCTAAACCCTAGAGGTCTAGCTTGTATAGCTATGGTAATGAATATCTTCCTCCGGACTAAGTCTTCCGGTTTATATAGACACCGGGAGGATCTAGGGTTACACAAGGTCGGTTACAAAGAAAGGAATCTACATATTTGGTCGCCAAGCTTGCCTTCCATGCCAAGGAGAGTCCCATATGGACACGGGTGCAGTCTTCGGTCTTCGTGTTCTTCATAGCCCATCAGTCCGGCCCATGGCCAACAGGCCGGACGCCTAAGGACCCCTTAGTCCAGGACTCCCTCAGTAGCCCCTGAACCTGGCTTCAATGACAAGGTATCCGTCGCGTAGATCTGTCTTCGGCATTGCAAGGCAGGTTCCTCCTTCTGAACTCCAAGATAGTCTTTGGACGTATTGATCGTGTCCGGACCTGTAACACACACACCACACACAACCGCAGAGAGAATATAATAATCCACAAGTCCAATCCGCCGACAACTTTTTACAACATGACATCATGTCTGCCCGGTCATAATTTCGAACCGTTTTTCGTCGATCGCCCCATGTTTCGAGACGCGGTTGCTATTGGCACGTCTTGTCGAAGCAGAGATCATGTCCCCTTATTGCGGGATTCTCATCAATACGGGCATGGGTAACCCAATCGTGTTGTTTACACAGCCCTTGGGAGTAGGCGAATTTTAAGGCGAGTGGCGAGGCATTCAATATTTGCTGGCCTTATAAGGAGATAAGAATCCCCTTTCTTTTCCCACGCCTTCTCTCTTCCTCTGTCCTTCCACTCTTGAGCTACAGTGCCCAAGTCCTCATCTTTTTCCCACTCGAGCAAGCACTCAACCATGTCTGGATCTGGAGGTCAAGGCAAGTGGATGGCCTCCTCCGTCAAGGAGAAGGATATTGCCGAGCTTTGGGCGGTTGGGTACCTGGCGAAGGAAATCGCCCACCGCCTTCCAGCCAAGGGACAAATCGTCCCCACACCGAAACCCAGAGAGAGGGAGTATTCATCCCTCATTTCCTCTGCGGGCTAGGGTTACCACTCCACCCTTTCGTCCGCGGGCTGATGTTCTACTACAGGATAGACTTCCACGACCTATCCCCGAACTCCTTCCTCAATATCTCGGCGTTCATCGTCGTGTGTGAGGCCTTCCTCCGCATCCAACCCGACTTCAGGCTGTGGCTCAAAATATTCAATGTGAAGCCGAAGGTGGTGGATGGCCAGCACGCGGAGTGCAGAGGCGCCATGGTGAGCAAGATGACCAATGTCTCCTGGACAAAAGGCACTTTCATGGAGACTGTCAAGTAATGGTAGAAACAATGGTTCTACATCACAGAACCCCGCGATGCCACCTGGACCGCGGCTGCAGAATTCAACCCCGGCGCTCCCATACGACTCACCTCCTGGGTCGAGAAGAGCCCGAACAGGTGTTCGTCAGACGAGCTGATAGCGCTACAAACGCGCATCCAAAGCATGGTGGATAAAGACATCAAGCTCGTCGACGTAATCCATGTGATGCTAGTGCGCCGGATCCTTCCCTGCCAAAGCCGAAAACGCCCCCTTTGGGAGTTCAATCCGAAGAGGCACCAAACCCTGGAGAGGCTATTCGAAACAACTCACGAAGATGCCTGGAAGTTGCTCTTCAAGGGCAATAAGATACCGCCAGCCACAGATTTGGACCGTGGGCACGACATTAACCACCCCGCCAGCGAGGTAAGTTTTCAATGCATCCTCTACTTGTTTGTTTCAAGGAGGACATCTGAACTTTTACTATCATTGCTTCTTCAGGGATGGATGGAGAGGGCGAAGTAGATCCAGTGTCCGGCTCCGCTGCCTGAAGAACCAGTCCGCGTTTAGCGAAGATGCTGGTGCCGGCACCCTATACGGCGCTGGCGAACAGGGCCACGGGGAAGGCCAAGGGGGTCCGGAGTGGCCCCCCGCCGCAAGGGCGCTTCAGACGCGACGTCCGAAGACAAGACCCGTTCCTCCATCGCCGAAGATGACGACGATGAAGAGGAGGAGGAGAGCGACTCTCCCCCTAATAGGGGGAGAAAGAAGAGGGCGGCCTCCACCATTCTAGAGGAAGAGGCGCCCAAGAAGGGGAAAGGCCCGCTCGCGGGTAGCTCCGCATGGGATGTGGACAGTAGTCCGGAGCGACGCCCCCGCACTAAGCCTCGGGCCGCATCGTAAGTGCTAAGACTCGTACATGCCCATAAATCTAACATCTCCTCTTTGTTGTATTGTCATGATTAATTATGCTATTGCAGTCCGGCCCACGACAGCTTCCAACGATCCTCATCAAGAGGCTCGTTGGACTCAAAGGAGATGGCCAGCGAGACACCGCCGGCCGATTACTCTCCTAAGGCCAAGGGAGACGACGAGGTGCTCTCCCAATGGACCTTCCCGGGCCAGGGGGAGGTTCAGGAGGCTGTCAAGGCGACACCAGAGGGCGATACCTCGGCCGCTAGACACATGGGGGAGCAAGACCCCATGGAGACTGATGATGGGGGCCGAGCTCAATTCGGCCCCCATATGAGCACAGATCTGGAGACCCATACGGCCCCATAATCCGACAAGCAGCTTCCTTCAAGAGTAGGAGGCATGCCCGTCCCGCCGGCGACCTCCATCCAACCAGAGGCGCCAGACAATCTATTGGAAGCGCAGCGGGGCGCTTCCATTGTGGAAGAACACTGTATCCTTATGGGTACGGTGATTGAGAAGGTTCAGTCCGTTAAAAGCGGACTGACCGAAGCCTGCAACAGCCTGCTGACCGGTTTTGAGGTAAGCTGTGTTTAACCAAGAAAATCCCCACATAGATAGTAGGCCCTGAGACACTGTCTGGTGTTCGGAAAGAAAAGCCAGACAGAGGATCAATTAATTTCGCAGGAAACTAACCAAACTGTTTCTAATGTGAATAAGCAGGTGTCGCTGCTAGCCGCGACTACTCACACTGCTGAAGTCGCCGGACTAAAGCAGAAACTGGAGCGGGCCGAAGAAGAGCTCGGCCAGGCGAGGAAGCAGCTGGAAGACCAGCAAGGTATGCAATGGCTCGCTATATATTCGGAAAGAGTAAATGATGTATACTGACCGTAGTGTCATTATATGTGTAGGGGTGACGACCGAGGTCGCGGCCCTAAAAGAGGCACTGGCCAAAACTGAGGGGAAAGCTGTCAAGGAGCAGGCCGCTCACAAGAAGCTGAAGGCCCGGCTGAACGAGGTCCAGCAAGAGCTCCAGGATGCGGTGAAGAAGTACAAGACCCTAGAGGGAGATATTTTGGCTCGATAGACCGAACTCTCCAAGGCTCGTCAAAGCGCGGAAGCGACCCGGTTTGAAGCCCAGGGTGCCCTCCAGGAGATCCAAGAGGCCAGGAAGATCGCGGCGGGTAAGGCGTTTAGTATGCAAAGCAAATATATAAAGAAGAAGTATTTCTTACTAACCCAGATTCAGAGTTCTCCAGGAGCCTTCGCAGATCTGCCGCACAGTGTGTCCAACGCCGCGGAGTTCTTCCGAGCTGAAGAAGGGAGCTCCACGGAGAAATTGTTCTAGTCGCAGTATCTTGCGCCAGAGCATCCTCTGCCCTTCATCGATCAGCTGAAACAGTTGGTGGAGTTGCATAGGGTGGCTGAACTGGCCATGAAGGATTTGATAATCCGGTTGTGGCCAGCCGAAGCTATGCCCGACAGCTACTTCATACTCATGAAGCGGCTGGTGAGCGCCTGTCCTCGGCTGGACGTCGTCAAGCGATCGGCCTGCATTGAAGGTGCGTGCAAGGCCTTCGCCCGCTGCAAGATGTGGTGGGCGAAGATGGACGTCGTTGAGCTGACCAAGGGGCTGCCGGAGGGCAAGGAGCACCGCACACCCGAGCGCTATTTTCCAGATGTCCTAGAGGGGTCTCCCATTGTAGCAACCGCAGTGTTCGTAGGATATTATCTTTGAATGAACGTATCCGAGTTCCTTCTACCTTGTATGATAGAACAAAGTGGGTTTGTGATATAATGCTTGTTATGTTTTTAAATTTTACCTCATGTGCGGCCGTGTTATATGAAATCTGAGGGTTAACCAGTCGTCGGCTTCTGCCCCCACGTAGGTAGTATGGAGGTGTTCGGGATGGAATATAAACAATCTTGATCCAATTATATGGTCCTTGAAGGAGTTGTTTAGCGCAACGAACCAGGCAACCAGACTATGCAGCTTTAACGCCCTCACTTAGCCATAGGAGTTCGACAATAAAAACATGGGCGCAGCCCCTAGTATCTAAACTAGGGTGCTATACCAATACTTCGCGAATGCGGAAGAAATATCCAACGATTTGCAACCTCCGAACAGCTGACCGGCTCTCGCCGCATCATGACAGTCAATTTTTGGCTTTCTCTACTAAGGTGCTCCTTTGGATAAGCCAAGGCACAATCGCAGTAGTTCTCCCTTTACTACCTTAGCCGATATAGCGGAACGTAAGGTAGCAAGCACAGGAGCCGGGCAACCCAACTATTGACCAAAGACATGATTCGGAGCCAATGCATATAATGCTAAATTCGGGGTGCCGAACTATACTATAAAAAGTGTTCGGACTTTTGTTGCCATAGTGTGTGGTACTATGAAGCCCCTGGCAAACATCAAACGTACCAAAGTGTACGGGTGCTACCTGATAGGGTTATCCACAGGGGAGAAAAAAGAAGAAGAAAAAAGGAAGAAAGAAAACAGAAAGGGTGGAAAGATGATCAGCTGGGGCTCTAAAGCTCCAGCTGCAAACTATTTTCATTGTAATTTGATTAATATGTCGAGGCGCATTGATACAAGTAGTGCGATAAGCAACAAGCTATTTAACATGCCAAAAACCAAGGTAGAGCTGCATGTGGGTCCTGAAAAACAGGTAGAGTGATGACCACCTTAAAAATCCCGCACACTTCTGCGTTTCTTGCCGTCTTGGTGTGTTTATCCTTCCAGAGGGCTGGTGATCAGGCCATCAGATGGGGCCTGCGGGATGGAAACCTGAAAAGGAAACGAGTAAAAGTGAAAGTATGTGTGTATCCGGTGTCGGTTGAGCCGTGATGTGGATCACAAGCTAGCTATGCCTCTGTCGATGCCCATGGAACTTTGAGTGTGTAGTTATGTACGCGCGGCACGAATGCCACCACTTGTTCAGGGCTGAGACGGAGGCCGTATTGCTAGTCGAGCTCTTGACGAGCCGAGCTGTCCTGTTGCATGGTGGTTCGGACCCTCTTGACAGTGTCCGCGGGCTCGGCAGCCGAATAAAGGTTCTGCTTGAGAAGGCCTCTCTGTACTTCTGCTGCTAAGGCAGCTGTGTGCTCTTCTGTACGGAGGGAGCGTTCCGTATTTCCATTGACTTTTATGACGCCACGTGGACTGGGCATCTTGAGCTTGAGGTAAGCATAGTGTGGCGCTGCGGTAAATTGGGAGAATGCTATCCGTTCGAGCGGTGCGTGATAGCCGCTGCGAAAGGGGACGATATCGAAGATTAACTCCTCGCTTCAGAAGTTGTCCGGAGATCCGAAGATAACCTCTAGTGTGATTGAGCCCGTACAGCGGGCTTCTACACCCGGTATGACACCTTTAAAGGTAGTCTTTGTGGGCTTGATCCGTGATGGGTTAATGCCCATTTTGTGCATTGTATCTTGATAGAGCAAATTGAGACTACTGCCACCGTCCATCAGGACTCGCGTTAGGTGGAACCCATCAATTATTGGGTCCAGGACCAGTGCGGCTGAACCGCCGTGATGAATACTGGTCGGATGATCCCGGCGATCAAAAGTGATCGGGCATTGACGGAGTCCTGGATTAGGGGGTCTCCGGACAGCCGGACTATATCCTTTGGCCGGACTGTTAGACTATGAAGATACAAGATTGAAGACTTCGTCTCGTGTCCGGATGGGACTCTACTTGGCATGGAAGGAAAGCTAGGCAATACGGATATGTATATCTCCTCCTTTGTAACCGACCTTGTGTAACCCTAGCCCCCTCTGGTGTCTATATAAACCGAAGGGTTTTAGTCCGTAGGGCAACGTGCAATCATACCATAGGCTAGCTTCTAGGGTTTAGCCACTACGATCTCGTGGTAGATCAACTCTTGTAATACTCATATCATCAATATCAATCCAGCAGGACGTAGGGTATTACCTCCATCAAGAGGGCCTGAACCTGGGTAAACATCGTGTCCCCTGCCTCCTGTTACCATCGATCGTAGACGCACAGTTCGGGACCCCCTACCCGAGATCCGCCGGTTTTGACACCGACATTGGTGCTTTCATTGAGAGTTCCTCTGTGTCGTCACCGTTAGGCTTGATGGCTCCTACGATCATCGATAGCGATGCAGTCCAGGGTGAGACTTTTTCCCCCAGACAGATCTTTGTGTTCGGTAGCTTCGCACTGCAGGACAACTCGCTTGGCCATCTGGAGCAAATCGAAAGTTACGCCCCTGGCCACCTGGTCAGGTTTGGAAGCTTAAACTACATGACCGATATCCATGGAGACTTGATCTTCGACGGATTCGAGCCCCTGCCTCTTGCGCCACGCGGTCACGATGAGTACGATTTAGCTCTACCATCGGACCGTATTCAGGAGATCGCACCAGCAGCCGCTCCGACCCTCAATTCGGAGCCAGTTTCACCATCCGTGGACGGGTGGATAGACCCCGTCACGGAGGCCGTACCCTCTGTGGCAATCGAGCCGAATATCGGCCTTACCCTTCACGAGAGCCGTGTTGCCAAACTACCGGATCCTTCTCCGGCCACGGACTCCGAACCGCCTGCGCCCGTTCGTACCAAATCCGATTGGGCGCCGATCATGGAGTTTACCTCCGCGAATATTTTTCAGCACTCGCCCTTCGGCGACATACTGAACTCATTAAGGTCTCTTTCCTTGTCAGAAGAATCCTGGCCAAACTACGTCCAGCAGGATGGGGATGCAGATGACGAAGAAATTCGCCGCCCACCCACCACCCACTTAGTAGCCACTATCGATGACTTAACCGACATGCTCGACTTCGACTCTGAAGACATCGACGGTATGGACGACGATGCGGGAGTCAAAGAGGAACCACTGCCCACAGGGCACTAGACAGCCACCTCATCATACGATATATACATGGTGGACACACCCAAAGAAGGTAATGGCGACGAGACAACGGTGGATGACCCCTCCAAGAAGCAACCCAAGCGCCGGCGTCAGCAGCACCGCTCTAAGTCCCGCCAGGGCAAAAGTGGTGATACCGGCACCGGAGATAATAGCACTCCGGAAAGTGCCGAAGACAACAACAATCCCCTCCAGCAAGATTTAGAGCAGGAGGATGGAGGAGCAAGCCCTCCTGAGAGAGCGGCAGATGGAGAGGCGGAGGATGATAATTACATGCCCCCCTCCGAAGACGAGGCAAGCCTCGGCGATGAAGAATTCGCCGTGCCAGAGGATCCCATCAAACAAGAGCGCTTCAAGCGCAGACTTATAGCCACGGAAAATAGCCTTAAGAAAAAGCAGCAGCAGCTTCAAGCTGATCAAGATCTGCTAGCTGACAGATGGACTGAAGTCCTGGCGGCCGAAGAGTATAAACTCGAACGCCCCTCCAAGAGTTACCCAAAATGCAAGTTGCTACCCCGACTGGAGGAGGAAGCACCAAAACCTACATCCCCGGCGTATGACGCGGCTGATCAGCCACCTCGTGGCCGCGACAGAGAGACATTCCAGCCAAAAGCTCAGCCCGCACCCCGACGTCGTTCAAATAAAAAGGCATGGGGAAATACGCCAGACCTGCGAGACGTATTGGAGGACAAAGAAAAACATGCAAGATCGATCTACGGATCACGAGGGCGCGCCACTATGCGAGACGATAATTGTCACGCCGGATATAGTAAAAGTATGTTCGGCCAGGCCGAACACAGCGGGCAAGACTCATTCGAGCTGCGTCGCGATATAGACTAGTACGGAGGCGCCGCACAACCCTTATGCTTCACAGACAAAGTGATGGATCATCAAATCCCACAGGGTTTCAAACCCGTAAATATAGAATCATAGGACGGCACAACAGAAGACGCCTGGAGGGTGCTGTTCGAAAGTGCCGAGGTCCCCCCTATTACTGAGGATCGCGGATTCAGCGCGAAGCACCAAGCCAGTGCGGTAAGCTGCTTTACCTTTCACAGGATACTTATTTTTTATATATAGATTGACTCTATGCGGGATCTAAACTCCCGTACCTTTGACAGGACTGGCAGAAGATGGCTGGACAGATCGACTGTCCGGCTCCTTTGCCCGAAGGCCCCGCAGACGCTCTTCTGGCGAAGATGTTGACTCCGGCCCCTTATACGGTGCCGGAGAAGACCAAGAAGGCCAAGGGAACCCGAAAGAGTTCCCGACGCCAGGCGTCGTCGGACTCACCGTCCGATGACTCTGCGGCGCACTCTTCCCCTGAAGACGAGGAAGAGGAAGAAGAAGACGCTCCCCCACCGACTGGGGGAGACAAGAAAAGGAAGGCCGCCCCAACTAGGGAGGACAGAGGGTCCAAGAAGGGAAGGACTCTCCTTCCGGACAGTTCCACCGCCGCCGACAAAGGCGAAGACAAGTGGTCGCCCAGGGTCAAGCCCCCGGGGAGATCGTAACTATTTGGATACCAGAGTAACTCCTAGGATTCCTTTGTCGCACTACTTTCCCTAACACCGAACGCAATTATGCAGGCCGCCACGAGCCCGCATCGATGTATCATCGGATGGCTCCTTGGGCTTGTCGGACATGGATAGCGATCCAGTCCCGACCGCCACCTCCCCTCATCCTGCCGACGACGCTGAGGTGTTGTCTCAAGAGGAACCGGATCGAGGGGAGACAGTCCCGGGGGCGCCTCAAGGCGACCTTCCGGACTGCAGGAGCCGAGGGGACGAGGCCCCTAAGAGCTCTGAGTTCGGCCCTCAGCCGAACACCGCGCCGGAACCTCAAGCGGTTCCAGGCTCGGGCAGGCGGCCTTCTTCTAAGAGGGGCAAGATGCCTGTGCCGGTGACCTTTGTCCATCCAAAGGCACCGGACAATCTGCTGGAAGCGCTTCGCAGCGCTTCCATCGACGAGGAGCACCACACTATCATGAGTACGGTGATCCAGAAGGTTCAGTCCGCCAAGAGCAGATTGACTGAAGCCTGTGCCAGCCTTCTAACAGGCTTAGAGGTAAGCGTTTTAAAATGTAGTAGAAATATTACCGCATAGACAGTAGCCCCTGATGCGTTGTTCGGTGTTCACAAAGAAAAGACGAACAGAGGATCAAATAATATCGCAGGAGTCTAATATAAGTGTGTCAATATGCATATGCAGGCTTCGCTGCTGGCGTCCGCCGCACTGACTGCGGAGGTTGCCGTACAGAAGCAGGACCTCGAGGGGTCCAGGAAAGAGCTCGGCCTTGCCAAGAGGCAGCTCGAGGAGAACAGGGGTAAGTAATACCCTGTCTTATGTATATATATAAAAGAGGATGCGATTGCAAAATGACAGGATCATCGTAAGTTTGCCAGGGGCCACAACCGAGGTGGCGACCCTGAAGCAAGCGCTAACCAAGGCCGAAGATACAGCAGCCAAGGAGCGCACCGAGCGAGAGAAGCACAAGGCTCGGGTGGGCGAGGTGCAACAAGAGCTCCAGGCTCTCGTGACAAAGCACGAGGCATTGGAGTTTGACTTGGAGACGCGAGAGTCTGAGCTTGCCGTGGCCCTTGAGAGTGCAAAGAGTGCCAAGGCCGAGGCCCAGAAGGCCCTCCAGGAGATCGACGCAATGAACAAGATAGCGGCGGGTAAGGCATTCTATATGCAGAGCAAGCATGTAAAAGTAAATTACCGATTACTTACCCGAATTCGGAGCTCTCCAGGAGCATTCGCAGATTTGCCCCGCAGTGTGTCGGATGCCGCGCAGTTTTACCAGGCTGAGGAGGGAAGCTCAACGGAGAAGCTGTTCTGGTCTCAGTACACCGGGACCGAACACCCAATGCCTCTGAGCGACCAGCTAAAGCAGACGGTCGAGCTGCACAAGGCAGCCGAATAGGCCATGAAGGGCCTTATAGTCTGGCTGTGGCCTGACGACGTCCTTCCGGACAGCTACTTCGGCCTGGTGAGGCGGCTTGTGGATGCCTGCCCACGGCTGGAGGTCATCAAGCGGTCCGTCTGCATCGAAGGTGCACGCCGGACTTTCGCCCGTGTGAAGGTGCAGTGGGCCAAGCTAGACGCTGTGAAGCTGATCAAGGAAGGGCCGCCGCAGGGCAAGGAGCATCGCACCCCCGAAATTTATTATGAGGGTGTCCTGAAGGGTGCCCGTCTTGTAGTGGACGAATGTTCAAAGGATGTAATATTTGAGTGAACTTGCTCGTGTGATCCTGTATGATGAAAACTTGTTTCATATGCGGTATGCAACGCTTGTGTGAATTTAAAATATTACCTTCTGTTTGGCCGTTTATCCAATCTGAGAGATGGCCAGTCCTCGGCTTCTGCCCCCATGCCACGAGTGCTGTGGTGTTCGGGATAAACCTGAGCACTCCTGTTCCCATATTTGGGTCCTTCGAGGGAGGTGCTCAGCACAACGAACAAGGCAACCGGACTAATAATGCTTTATCACTCTCACTTAGCCATAGAATTCTATAATTTTAAATTTCGGCGAAGCCCCTGATATTCGGAAGGCCGAATTCGGGGCACGATACACGCTTGTAAGCCGGACAGGGCCGGCCCCTCGCCCTAAGCGGCATAAGTCTTTAGGGACTCGAAAAACCTCGCCGAACAGCGACCAGTCTCTCGCCTTATCATGACAGTCAGTTTTAGCTTTCTCTACTGAGGTGCTAAGCCCGGCAGAACCGGGGCACAATCGCAGTAGTTCTCCTAGCGCTACCTTAGCCGATAGAGCAGAATGTAAGGTACCAAAACATAGGAGCCGGGCAAACCCAACATTTGACCAAAGACATGATTTGGAGCTGATGCATATAATGCTATAAGTTCGGGGTGCCGCACTTGTGAAAGTGTTCGGACTTTTCACACCGCATTGTGGGGTACGTAAGCCCCTGGTGTATTGGCCGTAACAGAGTGTACGGTTGCAAGGCGTCATTAATGAACACACACACACACACACACACACATATATATATATATATAACAAAAATGCAATAATAGTCATAATGTCATGCATTGTTTACTAAATTTTTTTGCGTTAAAGCAGAGTGATACAGATAGTGTGATAAGCAAAGAGTAGGACTATGTCCTTTCCAAGGGCAAGCTGAGGAATGATATTAAATTGAATATTTCACTCGTTACTGTAATCAACCTGGGAATTCTATGGTATAACATAGCTGTCTGCCTCCTTGGTTGCTGCATCATGTGTTCGGCAATAGTACTGCCGGACAGTGTTTCCAGAGATTAAAGTCCTGAAAGAAAAAGAAAAATAACCAAACGGGAAGCCCCTAGTGCGGTTAGGCCGTGTTTTGGGGCGTGCCGCAGTTGTGCCCCCCTCCTCACCTGTGCCCATGGTATTTTTAATGCGTAATTATGTACGCGGGGCAAGAATATCGCCGTTGGGCTGGGATTGGGGTGGCCGCCGTATTGCTACCCGAGCTCAGATCGCGCCAGGCGGTCTATTTGCCGATTGCCCCGAGCGCGCTTGAAGGTGTCCGGGCTTTGAAGCGCCAAACTGGTTGGTTGCCTTAAGAGGCTGCTTTGCGCTTCTGCTGCGAGGGCCGCGGTGTGCTCCTCTGTTCGGAGAGAGCGCTCTGTGTTTCCATTGACTGTAATAACTCCGCGAGGTCCTGCCATCTTGAGCTTGAGGTATGCATAATGCGGTACCGCATTGAATCTAGCAAATGCGGTTCGCCCGAGCAGTGCGTGATAACCACTGCGGAACGGGACTATATCGAAGATTAATTCTTCGCTTCGGAAGTTATCCGGGGATCCGAAGACCACTTCCAGTGTAATTGAGCCTGTGCAATGGGCCTCTACACCTGGAATGATGCCCTTAAAGGTCGTTTTTGTGGGTTTGATCCTTCAGGGGTCTATACCCATTTTGCGCACTATGTCCTGATAAAGCAGGTTCAGGCTGCTGCCGCCATCCATAAGGACTCGAGTGAGGTGAAATCCTTCAATGATTGGGTCTAGGACCAGTGTGGCGAATCCGCCATGACGGATACTAGTGGGATGGTCCCTGCGATCGAAGGTGATCGGACAGGAGGACCAAGGGTTGAATTTTGGGGCGACTGGCTCCAGCGCATATACGTCCCTGAGCGCACGCTTCCGCTCCCTCTTGGGGATGTGGGTTGCGTATATCATATTCACCGTCCGCACTTACGAGGGAAACCTCTTTTGTCCTCCGATGTGCGGCTGCCGGGGCTCCTCCTCGTCATCGCTATGCGGCCCCTTGTCCTTGTTTTCGGCAATTAACTTGCCGGCCTGCTTGAACACCCAACAATCCCTGTTGGTGTGATTGGCTGGCTTGTTTGGGGTGCCGTGTATTTGACACGAGCGATCGAGTATACGGTCCAAGATGGACGGACCCGGCATACTTTGTTTGAATGGCTTTTTCCGCTGACCTAGTTTAGAGCCTTTGAATCCGGCATTGACTGCCCTATCCTCAGTATTTTCGCTGTTAATGCGGCGCTTATACTTGTTGCGACGTGACCTGCTATTGCCGTCCTTGGTATCTGAGGTACCATGGTTCTTTGATATGTTATTACTGCGAGCCAGCCAGCTGTCTTCTCCCGCACAAAAGCGGGTCACGAGTGTCGTGAGAGCTGCCATAGATTTCGGCTTTTCCTGACCAAGGTGCCGGGCTAGCCACTCGTCTCAGATGTTGTGCTTGAAAGCCGCTAAGGCCTCCGCATCCGGACAGTCGATGATTTGATTTTTCTTTGTAAGGAACCGAGTCCAGAATTGCCTAGCCGACTCTTCTGGCTGCTAAATTATGTGGCTCAAGTCATCGGCGTTTGGTGGTCGCACATAAGTGCCCTGAAAGTTGTCGAGGAATGCGGCTTCCAGATCTTCCCAACAGCTAATGGAGTCTACTGGCAAGCTGTTAAGCCAATGCCGCGCTGGTCCTTTGAGCTTTAGTTGGAGGTATTTGATGGCGTGTAAGTCATCGCCGTGGGCCATGTGGATGTAGAGGAGGAAGTCCTCAATCCATACTGCAGGATCTGTTGTGCCGTCGTATGATTCAATATTTACAGGTTTGAAACCTTCTGGGAATTGATGTTCCATTACTTCGTCTATGAAGCATAAGGGGTGTGCAGCGCCTCTGTATTGGGCTATATCGCGACGCAGCTCGAATGGGTCTTGCCCGCTGTGTTCGGCCCGGCCGGATTTGCTTTTACTATATCCGGCGTGACGTTTGTCGTCTCGCAGAGTGGTGCGCCCTCGTGATCCGTAGATCAATCTTGAATGCTTTGCCTTGTCCTCCAATATGTCTCGCAGGTCTGGCGTATCTCCCCATGCCTTTTTATTTGAATGGCGTTGGGGTGGAGGCTGAGCTTTTGGCTGGAATGCCTCTCTATCGCGGCCACGAGGTGGCCGATCAGCCGTATCATACGCTTCTTCGTCCAGTCGGGGTAGTAACCTGCACTTTGGGTAGTTCTTGGAGGGGCGCTCGAGTTTATATTCCTCGGCCGCGAGGACCTCAGTCCATCTGTCAGCTAGCAGATCTTAATCAGCTTGAAGCTGCTGCTGCTTTTTCTTCAGGCTATTTGCCGTGGCCATAAGCCGGTGCTTGAAGCGCTCTTGTTCGACGGGATCCTCTGGTACGGCGAATTCATCGTCGCCGAGGCTTGCCTCGTCTTCGGAGGGGGGCATGTGATTGTCATCCTCCTCATATCCGGCTGCCGCTCTCTCAGGAGAGCTGGCTCCTCCATCCTCCTGCTCTAAATCTTGCTGGAGGGGTTTGTTGTTTTCTTCAGCACTATCCGTAGTGTTATTATCTCCTGTGCCGGTATCACCACTTTTGCTTTGGCGGGACTTAGAGCGGCGCCGCTGACGTCGGTGTTTGGGTTGCTTCTTGGAGGGGTCATCCTCCGCTATCCTGTCGTCATTGCCTTCTTTGGGTGTATCCACCATGTATATGTCATATGACGAGGTGGCTTTCCAGTGCCCTATAGGTGTTGGTTCATGTTCGTCTCCTACATCGTCGTCCATACCGTCGATGTCTTCGGAGTCGAAGTCGAGCATGTCGGTTAAATCATCGACACTGGCTACAAAGTGGGTGGTGGGTGGGCGTCGAATTTCTTCGTCGTCCGCATCCCAATCCTGTTGGCCATAATCCGGCCAGGGCTCTCTTGACAAAGAGAGAGACCTTAGTGAATTCAGAATGTCGCCGAAGGGCGAGTGCTGAAAGATATCCACAGCGGTGAATTCCATGATCGGCGCCCAATCAGATTTGATTGGCAGGGGCGCGGATGGTTCGGAGTCTGGAAAAGAGTCCGGCACCTTGGAGTCACGGGCTGCATAGAGGATTATGCTGGTGTTTGGCTCGATCGCCGTCGAGACTGCAGCCCCTGAGGCGGTGTCTAACTACCCGTCCTCGATTGGCGCAGTTGGCTCCGAGCTAAGGGTCGGATATGATGCGGGCACGGCCTCTGGGGTACTGTTCGGCGACAGAGCTTGGTCATACCCATCGCGACAGTGCGGCGCGCCCGGCTGTGGCTGGAATCCATCGAAGATCAAGTCTCCGCGGATGTCGGTCGTGTAGTTCAAACTTCCAAATCTGACCTGATGGCCAGGGGCGTAGCTTTCAATCTGCTCCAGATGGCCAAGCGAATTAGCCTGCAGTACAAAGCCGCCGAATACGAGGATCTGTCCGGGGAGAAAAGTCTCACCCTGGACCGCATCGCTATCGATGATAGTAGGAGCCATCAAGCCTAACGGCGACGACACAGAGGAACTCTCAATGAAAGCACCAATGTCGGTGTCAAAACCGGTGGATCTCGGGTAGGGGGTCCCGAACTGTGCGTCTAGGCCGGATGGTAACAGGAGGTAGGGGACACGATGTTTTACCCAGGTTCGGGCCCTCTTGATGGAGGTAAAACCCTACGTCTTGCTTGATTAATATTGATGATATGGGTAGTACAAGAGTAGATCTACCAGGAGATCAGAGAGGCTAAACCCTAGAAGCTAGCCTATGGTATGATTGTATGTTGTGATTGTTGTCCTACAGACTAAAACCCTTCGGTTTATATAGACACCGGAGAGGTTTAGGGTTACACAAGGTCGGTTACAAAGGAGGAGATACCCATATACGTATTGCCTAGCCTGCCTTCCACGCCAAGTAGACTCCCATCCGGACACGAGACGAAGTCTTCAATCTTGTATCTTCATAGTCTAACAGTCCGGCCAATGGAGATAGTCCGGCTGTTCAAAGATCCCCTAATCCAGGATTCCCTCAATGTGGCTTAAGTCATCAGCGTCTGGTGGCCGGACATATGTACCTTGGAAGTTGTCGAGGAAAGCTTCTTCCAAGTCTTCCCAGCTGTCGATAGAGTTTTCAGGCAGACTATTTAACCAGTGTCGAGCTGGTCCTTTAAGCTTTAGAGGGAGGTATTTGATAGCATGGAGGTCATCTCCGCGGGCCATATGTATATGGAGAATGAAGTCTTCAATCCATACCGCGGGGTCTGTGGTTCCATCGTATGATTCAATGTTCACGGGTTTGAACCCTTCTGGGAATTCATGTTCCATGACTTCGTTTGTGAAGCAATGAGGGTGTGCAGCGCCTCTATATCGGGTCACGGCGTAGCTCTGATGGAGTCCATCTGCGGCTTTCAGCCCATGCATGTCTAGGTTTGTCACGTCCGATAGATGGCCGTCGTCGTGTGTCGGGGCACGTCCTCACGATCCGTAGATCGATCTGGTATGTCCTGCTATATTGTTCAGGTCCTGCTGAAGGTCGTATGTATGGTCGTGGGCTAATTTACCTCTGCCTTTGCGATGAGGCGGGATGGGCTGGTGTTCGGCTTGAGTTGCCGTTTTGTCTCGACCACGTGGTGGTCGGTCAGCCACATTGTGCGATGGTGGTATGTATTCCGGCGCCTCATCGTCGAACAGAGGTAGCAGTTTGCGCTTCAGGTACCTTTTGGTTGGGCACTTGAGGCCGCATTCTTCGGCTTCTAGGACATCGGTCCATTTATCGTTGAGCAGATCTTGGTCAGCTTGAAGCTGCTGCTTCCTTTTCAGGATCTTTGCAGTGGCTATTAGCTGGGCTTGAAGCGCTCCTTCTCGAGAGGTTCCTCAGGCACGATGAAATCCTCGGCGCCTAGGGTCGCCTCCTGCTTGGAGAGCGGAAGATAATTATCATCCTCTGAGTCTTCGCGGGTGGCCTGTTTCCAGGGCTAACCTGCCCATCTTCTCGTTCATCCTGTTCAATGGTTGTGTCAACGGGGTCTTCGTTGTCTTCGGCTCCTTCCAGAGTGTTATCTTCTCATGTGCCGGTGTTGCTGTCTTTACTCCGGCATGACTTAGAGCAGCGCCGCTGACGTCGGCGCTTTGATTGTACTTCGGAAGGTTTATCCTCTATTGGATCTTTCTTGTCATCGCCGCTGTTCTCCTTTGGTGCATCCACCATGTATACATCATACGAGGAAGTGGCCGGCCAGCATCCGGTGACCGGCGGGTTCTGGGCCTCTTCTTCTCCGGCATCGTCGTCCATACCATCGATGTCGTCAGAATTGTAATCAATCGTCAGTTAAATCCTCGACAGTGGCTATAAAGTGGGTGGTGGGTGGGAAACAAAATTCTCCATCGTCAGCCCCTAGTTCGAATTGAACATAATTCGGCTGTGAGTCCCCCACCAAGGACATGTTCTTTAATGAGTATAGCACGTTGCCTAAAGGCGAGTGCTGGAAGATGTTTGCGGCGCGGAATCCGAAGATCGATAAATGATCAAGTTCGGCGTCCGCAGGCTCACATGGTTCGGAACTTATGACCGGAGACGAGTCCGGAGTTCCGGTGACACGGATATCATGTGACGTTAAGTCCATGTGTGGCTCCAACGCTGGGGAATCTGCGGCCTCCGTGGCGGGGTTGAGCTTCCCGTCCTTGGATGCCGTAGTACGCTCCGGATCTAAGGCCAGAGCGGTTACAGGAGCTGTCTCCTGGATGCTGTCCGATGACAGATATAGGTCATGTCCGTCAGGGTGACCAGGAGTGGTTGCCGCGGTCTCGAATCCGGTGAAGATCAAGTCTCCACGGATGTCCACAACATAGTTCAAGCTCCCAAATCTAACCTGATGGCCAGGGGCGTAGCTTTCGATCTGCTCTTGATGGCCAAGCGAGTTGGCCCGCAGTGCGAAGCCGCCGAACACGAAGATCTGTCCGGGGAGGAAGACCCCCCTATATTGCATCGTTGTAGATGATTGAAGGAGCCATCGAACCTCTTGACGATGGCACAATGGAACTCTCAATGAAAGCACCAATATCGGTGTCAAAACCGGCAGATCTCGGGTAGAGGGTCCTGAACTGTGCGTCTAAGGTCGACGGTAACAGGAGACAGGGGACACGATGTCTACCCTGGTTCGGGCCCTCTCTATGGAGGTAATACCCTACGTCCTGCTTGATTGATATTGATGAATATGAGTACTACAAGTGTTGATCTACCTCGAGATCATAATGGCTAAACCCTAGAGGTCTAGCTTGTATAGCCATGGTAATGAATATCTTCCTCCGGACTAAGTCCTCCGGTTTATATAGACACCGGGAGGATCTAGGGTTACACAAGGTCAGTTACAAAGAAAGGAATCTACATATTTGGTCGCCAAGCTTGCCTTCCACGCCAAGGAGAGTACCATCCGGACACGGTGTAGTCTTCGGTCTTCGTGTTCTTCACAGCCCATCAGTCCGGCCCATGGCTAACAGGCCGGACGCGTGAGGACCCCTTAGTCCAAGATTCCCTCACCCACCACCTCCACCTGACTTTCGCCTCGGGCAAATCTGTCTGCTCCATCGCCCAGAGGAGATACTCGATGAACTCGAAGGACTGCGGCGTGACTGCCGCCGAGGAGTACATCACCGCCCTCATCGCCGTCGTCTCGCTCTTTCGCATACATTTCCACATGGCCCTCACCGTCCTCGAAATCTCCCACTCATTGTCAAACCAAGTAAGGATCTCCTTCGACCTGGCTAACTTTGCCTGGTCGCCGCCGGCGATCTGCCCGATTCGCTGCTGCATCCTCTCCATAGATGTCCTTCTGAGTGGTCCGGTGCTAGCTTTCGAAGATGGGAGGAGAGACGGTAGTCTTGCAATAGAGAAGAGGGAGAGGCGAGACGGTGGTTTTGGAATGGAGATGATGGAGAGGAGTGGGGTGGTTTTGAAATGGAGAAGAGGGAGAGGCGAGACAGTTGTTTTGGAATGGAGATGATGGAGAGGATAGGTTTCCCTTCCTTTCAGTCGCTGACAGGTGGGCCCCGCGCTTGGTGGGACCCATGTTTCAGTGTCTCAATGGAATGATGGGCTACATCGGGGGATCCTCGTCCGAGGAGAGAGGAGGTGGTTTTGCAATGGAGAAGAGGGAGAGGCGAGATGGTGGTGTTGGAATGGAGATGATGGAGAGGAGAGGAGGTGGTTTTGCAATGGAGAAGAGAGAGAGGAGCGTGCGGCAGCGATTTACGTTTGGACGAGAGGGCCGGCGCGCTGTGACTGGATCAAAATCAAAATCAATTTACACTTCAAAGAAAGTGACCCCACATTTGTTGGGGAACGTAGTAATTTCAAAAAATTTCCTACGCACACGCAAGATCATGGTGATGCATAGCAACGAGGGGAGAGTGTGATCTACGTACCTTGTAGATCGACAATGGAAGCGTTTGGTTGATGTAGTCGTGCGTCTCCACGGTCCGACCGATCAAGCACCGAAACTACGGCACCTCCGAGTTCTAGCACACATTCAGCTCGATGACGATCCCTGGACTCCGATCCAGCAAAGTGTCGGGGAAGAGTTCCGTCAGCACGATGGCGTGGTGACGATCTTGATGTACTACTGTCGCAGGGCTTCGCCTAAGCACCGCTACAATATTATCGAGGACTATGGTGGCAGGGGGTGCCGCACACGGCTAAGAATAAGATCACGTGGATCAACTTGTGTTCATGGGGTGCCCCTTGCCTCAGTATATAAAGGATGGAGGAGGAGGAGGCCGGCCAAGGCTAGGTGCGGCCAGGATGTGGAGTCCTACTAGGACTCCAAGTCCTAGTAGGAGTCCACCAAGAGGGGAGGAAGGGAGAAGGAAGTGGAGGAGAAGGAGAGGTGGCCGGACCCCTTTTCCCTAGTCCAATTCGGACTAGAGGGGAGGGGGGCGCAGCAGCCCCTTGGCCCTTTCTCCTCTTCCCACTAAAGCCCATCAAGGCCCATTGCTTCTCCCGTAACTACCCGGTACTCCGAAAAATACCTGAATCACTCGGAACCTTTACGATGTCCGAATATAGTCGTCCAATATATCAATCTTTACATCTCGACCATTTCGAGACTCCTCGTCATGTCGCCGATCTCATCCGGGACTCTGAACTCCTTTGGTACATCAAAACTCATAAACTCATAATATAACTGTCATCGAAACCTTAAGCGTGCGGACCCTTCGGGTTCGAGAACAATGTAGACATGACCGAGACACGTCTCCGGTCAATAACCAACAGTAGGACCTGGATGCCCATATTGGCTCCTACATATTCTACGAAGATCTTTATCGGTCAGACCGCATAACAACATACGTTGTTCCCTTTGTCATCGGTATGTTACTTGCCCGAGATTCGATCGTCGGTATCTTAATACCTAGTTCAATCTCGTTACCGGCAAGTCTCTTTACTCGTTCCGTAATACATCATCTCACAGCTAACTCATTAGTTGCAATGCTTGCAAGGCTTATGTGATGTGCATTACCGAGAGGGCCCAGAGATACCTCTCCGACAATCCGAGTGACAAATCCTAATCTCGAAATACGCCAACCCAACATGTACCTTTGGAGACACCTGTAGAGCTCCTTTATAATCACCCAAGTTACGTTGTGACGTTTGGTAGCACACAAAGTGTTCCTCCGGCAAACGGGAGTTGCATAATCTCATAGTCATAGGAACATGTATAAGTCATGAAGAAAGCAATAGCAACATACTAAACGATCGGGTGCTAAGCTAATGGAATGGGTCATGTCAATCACATCATTCTCCTAATGATGTGATCCCGTTAATCAAATAACAACTCTTTTGTTTATGGTTAGGAAACATAACCATCTTCGATTAACGAGCTAGTCAAGTAGAGGCATACTAGTGACACTTTGTTTGTCTATGTATTCACACAAGTATTATGTTTCCGGTTAATACAATTCTAGCATGAATAATAAACATTTATCATGATATAAGGAAATAAATAATAACTTTATTATTGTCTCTAGGGCATATTTCCTTCAACATTAACTAGTCTCCCTTTTATTCTGGGTCATAATTGACCATGATTTTCACAAATAAAATATATGTTATACATTGCAAAAATAATATAATTTGAAAGTACATTTAGATACGAACCAAATGATACAATTTTTGGTGACATGCATTCACATTTTGCTTGTCAAATACAGTACGTGGTCAAACTTTGACCCAAGATACGCAAAACAAAAAAATACTTCCAAGACCAGCACCGCTCCTCTCATCTTAAACCAACGCCGCTCCTCTCCTGTTCCAATCTAAATCCAGCGCCGCTCCTCTCCTCTTCCATTTCAAAACCACCGCCCCTCCTCTCTTGTGCCAATCCAAAACCAGCGATGCTCCTCTCCCGTTCTAATCCAAAACTGGCACTGCTCCTCTTCTCTTCCATTCAAAAACCACCGCCAGCGAGTGAAGGTGCTATGGAGAAGTAGATCGATGGAGGAGTACAACCGATACGTGAGGATCACAGACGGCGACCCTGTGAAGCTAGCTAGGATGTTGGAGACACAGTCTTGGTTTGACAACAAGGACCAACTAGCGGCGATGATGATATACATGGCCAAATATCTGTAACAGAGCGAAAAGGCAGAGATACTCCTGAAGGGAGTCGCGCAAGAGTACATAGAGATGCTCCTCTGGGCCATGGAGCAAACAGATTCACCGAATCCGATCGTGAGGGAGCGATGGAGGGAGTATCAATCCCAGATGGAGCATCCACCAAAGATTTAAGGATCGAGCATCTACAGGGTGCCATTTGTGAGGGTGTCGTGCCAGAGCGAGTCGGTGGAGTCTTCGTCGACCGAACCCAGCTGCAAGGGGAGAAAAGTAGTTGGCCCGACGACACTTCCCCGCCATCCTCTCCCTCACCGTTCACAACGTCTCACGGGGCGGCTGTCTGCCGCCGAGGAATAGGAGGGGACTGCCCCCCAGCCCAATAGTTGGGCATGTTGTGAATTGTCAGGAGGAGCTTAGGGTTGTTAGTATTTGCAGGTTGTGAATTGTGTTTTGTGTTGTGTATTTTGAGAGTACTTTCAGATATGAATGTCTTTTGAATTTCAGATTTGCAGTATTGAGCATATGAAGTATTTTATGAATTCTATAGATCTATTTTTAGCACTTAAAAATGTAGTTTCATAGGAGTATAAAAGTGCAGACAATGTGATTCTCAGAGAAAAACTGCATGTTTCAGTTTCAGATAAGAAACTGCAAGTTCAGTTTCAGATAAGAAACTTTAGAGGCAGAGCATTTATATTAACACGGTCTTTTCAAACAGGTTTAACATCATGTTGGAAGTTTTATTCATGGTTGAAAATGGAACTACCAGCGAGTTAACATCATGTTGATCAACATTCATGCATAGCACATCTTCATATGATGCATAGTCAAAAAGATATGCTATTTTCAAAATGCCCACAGAATGTCGAGTGTGTGAAAAATAGAGAAAACGAGGGATGAAGTTTTGGCAAGTGTTGGACATGGTGTGCGTAGATGACAATGGGGACCCACATGTCAATAATGGCAGAGGCAAAAAATTGGAGATATTTTCCCTGCATCAGCTGGAATCGAACACGGGCGGAACAACTGTCGGATAGTGTTACTTGGCCACTGGGCTAGTTCAGTACTTTCATTACAAATAAGGCACTGCCTTGGGGTGGTCCGATCACCTCCCGCGCCTTTGTGCACTCGCCGCAGCGCCGCTGTCTGCCATTGTGAATATGCTGAACAAATGAGAGGAATCTGGAGAGGACTGTACGTGGAGAGGCAGACAGTCGAGACCCACCAGGTCTATGGCCATACGCAAGCAAGTGCCTCATGAAAAGAACTTCCTCCTAATGCTATACTGACGTTGGGGCCCACGGGTTTGTCAACATAGTTACATTTTTTTAGGTGCTTCGACGTAGGAGATAAATTCACAACGAAGCTATGGAGCTGGCGGGTAGTATTATTATCACTGGGGCAGCAAGTATCCACTGGGTTTTGGGCTGCCCCGTCTAGGATTTCTTTTTTAACATGCGCAGCCCACGACATGCCGGTTTGTATTGTTTTTAGGGCCGTCATGTATGGACCGGCCTATGGACCTCCCATCCGAGGTTTCATTTTTCTTGAAACATCGGCAGCCCAATTTATGTATTTTTTGCAGAAAACGCAGAGGACTGTTCTATTTTTCTATATAAGAATAGGAATGCATGGTCCAACTTTTGTTTCCCTTCTAACTATATTATATATATTTATAATATTTTATATCTTATTATAAATTATTTTTATTGTCATCATATATTTAACAGATACTTACATATGCAAGAAAACAATATCCCACATCTTATTAACTTATAAAAATAATTTCTTAACAATAAAATACTGGATTTTTTTGGCAACAAAAATCCTGGTGATTGTGTACAAAAGCTTGGTAAGATTTAAGGGCCAATGTAATAATAAATCACTTATTATTTAAATATATTTATAACAAAATGCTTAGCCCCTATTTATTTATTGATAACATTGCTGCGCCCAACCCAACATTATAATTAGAATCAGCCCAGCAAAATCGTGTATTCCGAGAAAGTGCAAATGGCTTGTAATTTTTTAGGAGAAAAATAAATGGGCCGCATGGACGCTACATTATTTGTTCACCCAGCCCAGCAAATGGACTGTAATTCTAAAAAAAGATCAAATTGACTGTAAATTCTGAAAAAATGGGTTGAATACATGCCACATTTTGGAGGCTGAAATGTGGGCCAATAGGTCGAATCCAACGCAAGTCGTTATCAAATTAGTCAACAAATGATTCTAAAATCATTAGCCGTTGGATTTACATCCAACAATTAGCATCCATCTTCAATCTCTCGTCTTCTTCCTCCAGCGCCGTCGGGACCACCTGCTCCCGCCTCCTGCTGCTAGCAGCCCTGCAATACGTCTCCAGCGTATCTACTTTTCCAAAAACGTTTGCCCTTGTTTTGGTCTCTAACTTGCATGATCTGAATGGAACTAACCCGGACTGACGCTGTTTTCAGCAGAGTTGCCATGGTGTTATTTTTGTGCAGAAATAAAAGTTCTTGGAATGACCTGAAAATCAACGAACATTATTTTTGGAATATATAAAAAAATACTGGCGAAAGAATCAAGGCCAGGGGCCCACACCCTGTCCACGAGGGTGGGGGCGTGCCTACCTCTCTAGGCACGCCCCCTGCCTCGTGGGCCCCCTAGTGCTCCTCCGACCTCAAATCCAACTCTTTATATCCGTGTTCGGGGAGAAAAAATGAGAGAGAAGGATTCATCGCGTTAACAGAGCCGCCGCCAAGCCCTAAACTCTCTCAGGAGCGCTGATCTAGAGTCCGTTCAAGGTTCCGGAGAGGGGAATCCATCGCCATCATCATCATCAACCTTCCTCCATCACCAATTTCATGATGCTCACTGCCGTGCGTGAGTAATTCCATCGTAGGCTTGCTGAACGGTGATGGGTTGGATGAGATTTATCATGTAATCGAGTTAGTTTTGTTAGGGTTTGATCCCTAGTATCCATTATGTTCTAAGATTGATGTTGCTATGACTTTGCTATGCTTAATGCTTGTCACTAGGGCCCGAGTGCCATGATTTCAGATCTGAACCTATTATGTTTTCATGAATATATGTGAGTTCTTGATCCTATCTTGCAAGTCTATAGTCACCTATTATGTGTTATGATCCGTTAACCCTGAAGTGACAATAATTGGGATACTTACCGGTGATGACCGTAGTTTGAGGAGTTCATGTATTTACTGTGTGTTAATGATTTGGTCCGGTACTCTATTAAAAGGAGGCCTTAATATCCTTTAGTTTCCAATAGGACCCCGCTGCCACGGGAGGGTAGGACAAAAGATGTCATGCAAGTTCTTTTCCATAAGCACGTATGACTATATTCGGAATACATGCCTACATTACATTGATGAACTGGAGCTAGTTCTGTGTCACCCTATGTTATAATTATTGCATGAGGAATCGCATCCGACATAATTATTCATCACTAATCCGTTGCCTATGAGCTTTTCATATATTGTTCTTCGCTTATTTACTTTTCCGTTGCTACTGTTACAATCACTATAAAACCAAAAATATTACTTTTTCTACCGTTACCACTACTATCATATTACTTTGATACTAAACACTTTGCTGTAGATATTAAGTTTCCAGGTGTGGTTGAATTGACAACTCAGCAGCTAATACTTGAGAATATTCTTTGGCTCCCCTTGTGTCGAATCAATAAATTTGGGTTGAATACTCTACCCTCGAAAACTATTGTGATCCCCTATACTTGTGGGTTATCGAGACTATTTTCTGGCACCGTTGCCGGGGAGCATAGATCTATTCTTTGAGTCACTTGGGATTTATATACGCTGGTCACTATGAAGAAGTTGAAAGATCAAAGAACCAAGATTTTCCCCTCAACTACGAGGGGAGGTAAGGAACTGCCATCTAGCTCTGCACTTGATTCACCTTCTGTTTTGAGTAAACTTGCGACACCTACACCTGCTATTCATTCTGATATGTCGCATGTTATTGATGATGCCACTTCTGCTTTGCATGATACTTATGATGAAACTACTTCTATGCTTGATAATATTGTGCCATTAGGTGAATTTCTTGATGAACAACTGGCTAGGGTTAGAGAGAATGAAATTATTGAAACTGATAATATTGATGAAAGTGATGATGAAGATTCTCCCCCTAGACAAGAATTGCCTGTTGTGCCTGAGGGTTATGTTATGGATGAGGAAACTGTTAGAGACTTCTTAGCATGCAATGATAGATCTGATCTTAAGAAATTATTAGCTAAGCTTAAAGAAAAGCCTTTGAATGCTAGAATGAAATATGACCCTGATTTTGCTACTTCACCTATCTTTATTACTGATAAGGATTATGATTTCTCTATCGATCCTGAGTTAATTACTTTGGTTGAATCTGATCGTTTTTATGGATATGAATCTGAAACTGTTGTGGCACATCTTACTAAATTAAATGATATAGCCACCTTGTTTACTCATGATGAGAAAACTCGCTGTTACTTTATCCTTAAGTTGTTTCTGTTCTCATTAAAGGGTGATGCTAAAACATGGTTTAATTCTCTTGGTCCTGGTTGTGTGCATAGTCCCCAGGATATGATTTATTACTTCTCTGCTAAATATTTCCCCGCTCATAATAAACAAGTTGCCTTAAGGGAAATATATAAATTTATGCAAATTGTAGAAGAGAGTCTCCCACAAGCTCGGGGGAGGCTTCTCCAATTACTTAATGCTTTGCCTGATCATCCTCTCAAGAAAAATGAAATACTTGATATCTTTTATAATGGACTAACCGATGCTTCCAGAGATTACCTGGATAGTTGTGCTGGTTGTGTTTTCAGGGAAAGAACTGTTGATCAAGCTGAATTGTTATTGAATAATATGTTGAGTAATGAAAATGATTGGACACTTCCTGAACCAACTCCTAAGCCAACTCCGTAGAAAAGGGGTATTTTATTTCTCAGTCCTGAAGATATGCAAGAGGCAAAGATATCTATGAAAGAAAAAGGTATTAAAGCTGAAGATGTTAAGAATTTACCACCTATTGAAGAAATACATGGTCTTGATAACCCGACACAGGTAGTAAAGGTAAATTCTCTCTATAGATTTGCTGAAGGTGATATTCCTCGTTATAAGTCTCCTAGCCAATGCTTAGATGAGTTTGATAATTTTATTGTTAAACAAGAAAACTTCAATGCTTATGTTGGTAGACAGTCGAAACGGAATGCTGATATGCTTGAACACTTGAGTGATTATATGTCTAGAGTTAAAGGTCAACTTAAACTTATTAGTAAACATGCTTCTATGGTTACCACTCAAGTAGAACAAGTACTTAAGGCTCAGAATGATTTGCTCAGTGAATTAAATAATAAGAAAAATGATAATGTTGTTAGAGTTATGACTAGAGGGGGTAAAATGACTCAGGAACCTTTGTATCCTGAGGGCCACCCTAAGAGAATTGAGCAAGATTCTCAGAGAACTAATGTTGATGCACCTAGTTCTTCTAAAAAGAAGAAGAAGAAAAATGATAGGACTTTTCATGCTTCTAGTGAACCTGTTGTTGACAACCTGAGAATCCCAATGATATTTCTTTTTCTGATGCTGAAACACAGTCTGGTAATGAACATGAACCTAGTGATAATGTTAATGATGATGTTCATGTTGATGCTCAACCTAGCAATGACAATGATGTAGAGATTGAACCTGCTATTGATCTTGATAACCCACAATCAAAGGATATACGTTATGATAAGAGATACTTTGTTGCTAGGAAGCACGGTAAGGAAAGAGAACCATGGGTTCAGAAACCCATGCCTTTTCCTCCTAAACCATCCAAGAAAAAGGATGATGAGGATTTTGAGCGCTTTGCTGAAATGATTAGACCTATCTTTTTGCGTATGTGTTTGACTGATATGCTTAAAATGAACCCTTATGCTAAATACATGAAGGATATTGTTATTAATAAAAGAACGATACCAGACACTGAAATTTCCACCATGTTTTCTAATTACACTTTTAAAGTTGGAATACCAAAGAAAATTGGAGATCCAGGAGTACCAACTATACCATGCTCCATTAAAAGAAACTATGTTAAAACTGCTTTATGTGATCTTGGAGTCGTCGTTAATGTTATGCATCTCTCTTTATATCATAGACTTGATTTGAATAAGTTGACACCTACTGAAATATCTTTGCAAATGGCTGATAAATCAACTGCTATAGCTGTCAGTAGTTGTGAGGATGTTCCTGTTGTGGTTGCAAACGTTACTATTTTAACGGACTTTGTTATTCTTGATATTCCCGAGGACGATAGTATGTCGATTATCCTTGGTAGACCCTTTTTGAACACTGCAGGGGCTGTTATTTATTGCAACTAAGGCAATGTCACTTTTCATGTTAGTGGTAATGAGCATACGGTACACTTTCCAAGGAAACAACCTTAAGTCCACAGTATCAATTCTATTGGAAAAATTTCAACAATCACTATTGGAGGTTTTGAATTTCCTCTTCCTACTGTCAAGAAGAAATATGATATTCCTATTGTTGGGGATGTGCATATCCCCGTTGAGGTAACCTAGTGTTATTCAAAATTTCTCTGGTTTCATGTTATTCGAAATGAGTTTGTTAACAAGACCTGATCAACCTTGTTAGTGGATTCCTTTTGATGAGCATGAGATGGATGAAGTTAGAAAGCACAACCTTTTGTACCCTCCTTTTACTTTCTGTTATTTATATTAAATAAAGCAAAAAATAGTATTTTATATCTATTTTCTGAATTATCCTTGCAATAAAAATATACCCCGAAAATAAAAGTTCTCCAAATGCCCTGAAAATGAAATATGATTTTTTCCAGAATATTTAAGAATTGTTGGCACTGAGAACACACCAGGGGGACCCACCATGTGCCCGCGAGGGTGGAGGGCGCGCCCCCTGCCTCATGGACCCCACGTGGGTCCCCTCCACTTATCCTTGCACCCGCGCCCTTAGTCTTGCTCCAGAAAAAAATCACCCATCAGCTCAAACCCGAGTTCATGCTCATCTTGCTGCCATTTTAGATCTCCTTGCTCAAAGCTCCATTCACAAAACTGCTTTGGGGGATTGTTCTTCGGTATGTGACTCCTCCAATGGTCCAATTAGTTTTTGTTCTAGTTCTTTATTTATTGCAATTTTTTGCTGCTTAGGTGAGCCTGTTCTTGAGCTTGCATGTCAAATTTATGTGGTCAAAAGTAGTTTTTATGCATGATATAGCCACTAGGCACTTGTAGGAGTAGTTGCTATCAATCTTGTTGAGTTTATTTTGAGTTACTAAAAATTTCAGAAATTTTTCAGAGGAAGAAATATGTTTAGGAAAATGTACCAAGGTGGTTCCTCAAGGAAGCAAGGACCAAGGCCCGCGATACGTGAGCCGGACCATGAACTACCAAGAGAAGCTCAAGTGCGGCCTTGTGAATGGCCGTCAGAAAATTGCATGGTCCAGGAAGGAATTAAAGAGGAATTTGAAGCATATGTGTGTAATGCTAGTCTTGAGGGCTTCGTGGCAGATAAGTGCCCCCAGTACTACTACCTAACTGATTCCTTTGTGAGAAGATTTAAATTTACATCATCACGAAATTCTCAAACTGTCCTGTTTGATCTTTACGATAAATCTTGTACCATGGACTTAGAAGATTTTAATACTGTTTGTAAACTCCCACAGTGGGG
The DNA here is from genome assembly GCF_056163025.1 of Triticum urartu. NCBI lineage: Eukaryota > Viridiplantae > Streptophyta > Magnoliopsida > Poales > Poaceae > Triticum > Triticum urartu. Next base: position 171,626,174 of record NC_141874.1, on the reverse strand, counting down.
TAATGTTAGTGAACCTCGCAAATATGACTATAAAGATTTTCTTGCTAGTATCACTGAGGGGGAATCTAGAGAAATAACGCAAGCTACCATAGGGAGCATTCATTTTCCTACCATACATTATTTTGCTCTCTTCATAGGTAGATGCATTAAAGGTAAGGATGAGGCATGTCACATGTGTGTTCCTGATCTTAGTGTTCTCAAGAGTGTTGTATTAGGAGATAGACAATATAACTTGGGGGCCATTGTTGCACGTAGGTTGCATAATAATAGTATTAATGGAGATTTCTTTGGTGGAATTTATGCAACCCGTTTAGCTGATTTTCTTGAGATACCCACACGTGGAGATGATATTGAGTTACCTCCTGCTTATTTAGATTATAGTGCAATGGTTCGTCATCATTTTGTTGAGAGGAATGATCAGTCCCTCCAGTACCGACTTGTTGGCGTTCTGGGAACGGGGGTCCCCAGACTTGCCTGCCTGCGGCTTGCGGCATGGCTCAAAGGGGGGCCCAGCACGGCCCATCTTCACCAACACAGACTCAAGACCCTCGCGAGGGGCCAAGCCTCGCGGGGCGGACGACGCGGAGCTTCCTCAGGCACGGCCTCATCAGGCTGGCTCGCGAGGAGGCGGAGAGATCAAGGCAGGGTACCTCGCGAGGTGCCCGTGACGCAAGCCATGACGACCAAGGGCGCCAGGCGGGTGCCAGCCCGCACAGTGTCCTCCTTTCCTCTTTGGTGCAAAGGGGGCAAGCACAGCCGCGGAGTACCGAGGAATCAAGCAAAGGTTGCCATTTCGGTGCAACAAGACCAAGACCAGGAGGACTGCAAGACGGAGGTCATTGTGGAGCCCAACACGGCGTCACCACCAGAGCTTTGTGCAGGCGAAGACTACTTTTGTCAGGATAGCTGGTACTAGTTGTCCCCTTTCAAATTAGCCCGCCATTGTTGGCTCCCTTCCCGCTCGATATTTGGGAAGAGGACTAGGGCCTCTATAAATAGGACCAGCCCCCCCCACAGGGCAAAGAGAGAAGAACAAGATCAGAAGGAGGACAACCGAGAGAGAGAGAGAAGGGTGACTGAACTCCTCCTAGCAGTTCATCCCCCTAGCCAAGAACAGACCCTCGCGAGGCTGTTCTTCCTTGTATTGTTCATCATCATCAGCCCAAGAGGCAATCCACCACACCACACACTGGAGTAGGGTATTACACCACAACGGTGGCCCGAACCAGTATAAACCCTTTATCTCTCGTGTTGTTCTTTCCATAGCTTAGATCTTTGCGTGGCGGAGGGGTGCAGGTAGGTAGGAGGCGAAATCGCCGCGCGCACCCCAGTGTTCGAACCTCAAGGGTCTGCCAGAACCCGAAATCCAACATTTGGCGCGCCAGGTAGGGGTGCGCCGAAATCCACCTTCTACCGCTTCGTGCCCCGTCGCGTCGTCATCACCATGTCTGGCGACCAGGCGGGCAACCTAGATCCATGGCCGGCGTGGCCCGCCCGCGCAGAGCCGCTCACCTCGGGCGACCCCATGCCCCAGGCAGCTCGCGGTCCGCAGGGCGCTGCGGGCCGCGGGCGATGCGGGTAGGCTTCGACATCTCTCACATCGCGGCAAGCGCGGTCGGCAGCAAGGGCCTCCAATCATGCCGCGACCACGACACCGTACACCCGCCGGGAGCAGGCGAACTCGAGGGCCGCGCTCACGGTGGCCCGAGAGCTGCTGCAGTGCAGGCTGCTGGAGGGCGGCCACGACATGCTGCTGGAGCGGGTGGCAGAGCTCCTGGGCTTCGCCGCCTCGGGGGCTCACCCCTTCTGCACCCAGCTCCCATCTCAATCCCAGGGTGGCCCGCGTGGGGGCTCCGCGCGCGCCCGCGGGCTCCAAGGCTACTCCAACGCCAATGAAGCTGTCAGCACCGGACCGGCGGCGGCGCTGCCCCCGCTCCCGGTCCGTGAAGAAGAAGGACTCGACGCGACCCGCGGCCCCAGTGAACAGCTGCGCTGCCACCCCACGGTGGGCATGTCAGGCAGGACCGCGTGGCGTGCAGAGCACTATGGCATGGCCTTCGGGATGACGGCGCCAGAGGAATACGTGCCCCTCATGGTGGACCAAGGACACCCTCACGAGAGCGAACTAGGCTCGCTCCTCAACCCAAGCTAGGGGGACGAGGCACCAGAAGCTGAGCCTTTCCAGGAGCCCTGGGATGGTCCCACTGGCCACGCTGGAGGCAACGATTATCGGGTACTGCTAATTCTTCAAGAGCAGGCATACGCTAACCATGGATCGCAGGAGGTGCAGGTCGCCACAGTGAGCAGCTGCCCGGCTCCCACAGTCTCCTACCCCTCGGGAGGAGGGCGCAGGGGGCTGCAGGAGAGGGGCCGAGATCCGACATCACCACCGCGGCGTTCGGAGCAAGGTGTTCTCAGGAGGTAGGCCCTCTGTTGGGGAGGTGCCTCAGGGCCTGCCCCTGGCGGAGGACCCGTGGTCGTCGGGGGAACCGCTGGCGACCGCTCTACCCCATCGGCGGCGTCCTGGTTTCCGGTCGTCGTTGATGGCACTAGAGTGTGGCGCAAGGCGGGGCCCTCATCTGGCGATATGAAGCAAGGCCAGTACCTGTGAAGAAGGCCCAGTGCCTGTGAAGCTCGCCGCCCCGTGACACTCTCACGTAATAATGAGTGGGGCTGTACACGCCCCGGAGTCTCAGGGGTGCCGGCCTCAGGCCCTGGGGCTCCCTCCCACGCCCAGTGGCAGCACTTAGCTCCGCGCTGGTGAGAAGACGTCCAAGACTAGATTAGGTGCCGGACGCGGCCTTTTGTCTGCTTTCGTTGCTTTTCCCTTTGGTTGTCGCTTTCCCCCGCTCGATTCAAGTTGGATTCAAATTTGAGATTTGCGTGTGTTCGGAGAAGGGGTGCTTAGTCTCGTTCGAGCAATTTCTCGTGCTTTGGTTACCGCTTCGTCTCAGCTGCCTCCCCTCGTGAGCCCCTCGCGAGCCGGGTCAGGCCTAGCTTGCACGCAGACCAGACTGCCGCCACCGCGTCCTCTCAGGAGGGTGTTTTACTGCAGGTCCTACGGATCCAATCAGGGAACACTCGGGACATCACAACCTCCCATAGGCTACCTTAGGGCCAGCACGGGACAAAGGTAAACTAGCCGACCAGCGCGTCGCTTAAGCCAACCACTTGGCGCGGGCACATGGGCAATGTAGCGTCTACTAATACGATGAACATGAGTTTTACATGAGGGGCTCCCCCTCCAAAATGCTCTCACAGCCATCAGGCCAAAACCTGAGTTCTATTCATGCAGGGTAAGGAAGCAGGAACGATGCACAATCAGTCGGATAAATCCCCTAATGTGTCCTCAAGAGCACCACCCGGGCCGTTGCTGGCGTCGCTGAACTCGCCATTGCTGTTCGCGTCGCCGCCAGCGGCGTCAGGGCCGTTCACCACACCGCCCTCGTCAGCACCTACGACCACGCCGTCATTGTCTGAAGCGAAGGCCCTGATAAGAGCATCTACATTGTCTTCCACCCAGTGCGCCAGGTCACCTCGGACGGCCTGGGGGACTGGGGCGATGGCGGCGTCGAAATCGAAGTGGGGATCCATGTTCTGGAGATAGCTGAAGACGCGAGAAAAGGCACGCCCGAGCAGGGCGCGGCTCCTCTCCTCCACCAACCTGTCAGCCCTGATCGGCCGCGCCTCCAGCTGCGTCACCACGTCAGGAAGAACTGAAGATTGCCGGCGTAGTTGACTGCATGCGGCTCGCCAACAGCCGCCTCGCAGATGTTGCCCAAGGCTGTGTTGGCTCTCTCCCGGAGCGTGGTGAGCATGGGGCCGTGCTCATGCTCCAGGATCCGCCGCTGACGTATCCCATCCGCATTCTGGCGTGCGACGGCCTCAGCCTCCTCCACCCGCTGGCGAAGAAGGAGCACCTCAGTCTGGGAGGTGGTTAACTCACCTTGCGCCACCTCAAGGGCGGCCCAGAAAGCATTGGCCAGCCATGTCGCCCCCTCCAGCTTGGCTCTCAAGGCAGCGGTCCTGCCTTCAGCCTCGGCCCGGATCAACCCTAGCTTCTCCTCGAACTCGTGCTCGAGGTTCAAATGCGCCATCGCCACCCGACATCCGACCTCCTCTAGGACACGGGCTTCCTCTGCAGCGACATCATCCTCTGCCTGCGTCACCAAGCGCTCCCTCGTCTCCAGACGCTCGTACTCGTGGGTACGTTCGGCGGCTTCCAGCGTCAGCGCCTCCTCACGCTTCTGGAGCTCTGCTAAGTCGCCAGAGGCCACCTTCATCGACGCGAGGGCTGCCTGACGCAGCTCCACCTGCTCCTCCAGTGAGTGGCACCAGGCCAGGAGCTCCCGAGCCCGCTCCTCCGCCGGCTTTCGCCGCCGGTCTGCTTCCCGGGCCTCCTCAGCGGCCCAAGATCAGGCCTCCCGAGAGGCCACCAGCGACGCCTTGGCCTCTGCGTCGTCAATATCACGCTGACGGTGCGCAAGGACGATGGCGCCCTCCAGCTCACGCCTCTCTGCGGCCAGGCACAGGCCCTCGGCCTCAAGGCGCGCGTCTTTGTTAGCAAGCTCCTCGCCAAGCAGGCTTACTGCGTCAGCCGCCCTTCGAAGGAATCCTTGGTGGAGAGCGCGACGCCCCCGAGCGCGCTCGAGCACGTCTTCCACACCATCATCTGCCCCAAGCAAGCGCCGGGGGCCACGAATCAGCACTCCCCCTCCAGGATGGGGGCTGGGGGCTGGCACCCTCGTGACGGCCGGGCACGCCGCGCCTGAAGCCCGGCCTGGAGCCAGCCCATCCCCAGGCGAAGAGCGCAGGGAGCGCCTCAGCCAATTGCAGTCCACGACCAGGCGAGAAGCCCACGGCAGGCTGGCTATGCCATGAGAAGGCCTGCGGAAAAGGATCGCGGGGTGCGCAGGGCCACGATGCGCCTCGGGATGGTCCGCCTCTTCGATCGCCCTCACCACAAGGGCTCCACTGCTCGGGGTGCTTGAGGACGATGGAGGGGGCGAAGCCAAGGGGGACGGCACCTCAGCCGTCTCCGCAAGCTCAGCTAGAAGGGGCCTACGGAGCAAGGGTCAGTAAAAGCAACAGAAGGATCGGGAGCTGGGAAAGGAGAAGGCTTACTCATCAGTGGCGAAGTACTTCCTACGCTTCAGCAGGCGACAAGGGTAATCGTCGCCCAGGGCCTCCCTTCTCTTTCGGAGGGCCTCAAAGTCCATGCGGAAGCGGGCCAAGAGTTGGGCGCAGGGATCAACCTGCGACGAAGACGGAGCGTCAAGGCGATCTGCGTCAGGGGCGCCTGCCTGGTGCGCGCTGCCAATCGCCTCGCCAAGAGAAGCAGCTGGAGCCTCAGGGGCCTCATTCACAGGCGCTGAGGGCAGCTGCTTGCCACCCCCAGCCTCAGCGGCACGGGCCCCAAGAGCTGCTCCCTCATGAGCATCGCCCTGCGCTGTCACCCCGCCGGGAGCCCCCTCGGTCTCTGGCGCCTCATGCCTCCCTACTCTGCCGCTTGAGGAAGAGTCGCCGTGGCCAACTGAAAGGGCAGTCACCATCACTGGGTTCTCGCGAGGTCCCTGGAGGCCGGCGGGGCGCGACCCCCACTCATCAAAGATAGGCATCTGCTTCACAAAGTCGCCCCTGCTCTGGCAGAGGTACAGCAAGGCCCCTCCCTGCTGGATGCTGCCGGGGTTGGGGTCCCCAGTGAGGGTCAAGAGCGCTGTCCTCAGCACTTCAGGAGTCAGGTCCTCTTCCTGGAGCCTCATACGATCATCGCGCCCGCTGAAGGCCCACATCCGGCGGGAATGGCGTTGGAGAGGAGCAACGCAGCGTAGCAGGAACTCCTTCACCACCTTGGGCGCTGTAACACCGAGCGACCTCAAGAACGCGAAGCGGTGCCAGATGAAGACGAGCCGGGGGCTCTCAAGCGTCTCCTGGCCCCAGCCCGAATTGGGGACAGCAGGCGAAGTTGGCTCCGATAGCAGGGGGCTGGGCACCCCTGCGTCCACATACAGCCACCGCTCGCGGAACCCAGCCGTGGGCGGGGGGAGCTTGAAGTCAATCCCAGAGGCCGTTGTCTAAGACGCGGCAACGAAGCTCACGCACGCCCAGCATTGGGTAGGGTCGATAAGGCACAGCGAGAAGAAGTGGTGCAGCAAGGCAACCGAAGGAAGGATGCCCATCATAGCCTCGCAAACAAAGGCGAAGACCGAAAGGAGAGTGATGGATTCAGGACCCAGATGCATCATGTGGATCTAATAGTGGGAAAGCATGGCATTAAAGAAATCAGAAAAGGGAGGAACCAGACCCACCCACAGGGCGTCGGCAAAATACGGGACCTCGGTGACTATCCTGTCGATGGAGAAGTGGGACGCGGGCCAGGCCATCGTCCTCCTGCATTCATTGAAGATAGTGGCCAGAGCCAAGCTGACCTTGCCCAAACCCTCGGCGGGGGCTGCCAACGGTGGCGGGCAAGGCGGAGACACGGGTTTCTTCCCTCTTCCCTTCTTCGTCGGAGCCATGGCGATGGGAAGGGGGGGGGAAGGTTCGAGATTGGGTTGAAAACAGAAGCCGGAGTTCGAGCGGAGGAAGGACAGAGGGCGCTCAAGCAACAGAAAGGGGAACGGCTGTGTACGACTACGAGTCCACCTAGAATGGCGCAAAATAAGGAGGGCGTGGGGGAACAGTGCCGCCCACGTCCAATCAACCGCCAGGCGGCGCCCGAGGCCGCAGGTTGTTAGGGCCCATGGCGCTTCGCCCTTGCCCTTCTGCCTCCCTGCACAGCCAAGTCCGGGCGCGCCTTGGGCCCGGGGGCTACCGTCGGCGTTCTGGGAACGGGGGTCCCCAGACTTGCCTGCCTGCAGCCTGCGGCGTGGCTCAAAGGGGGGCCTAGCACGGCCCATCTTCACCAACACAGACTCAAGACCCTCGCGAGGGGCCAAGCCTGGCGGGCGGAAGATGCGGAGCTTCCTCAGGCACGACCTCATCAGGCTGGCTCGCGAGGAGGTGGAGAGATCAAGGCGGGGTACCTCACGAGGTGCCCGTGACGCAAGCCATGACGACCAATGGCGCCAGGCGGGTGCCAGCCCGCGCAGTGTCCTCCTTTCCTCTTTGGTGCAAAGGGGGCAAGCGCAGCCGCGGAGTACCGAGGCATCAGGCAAAGGTTGCCATTTCGGTGTAACAAGACCAAGACCAGGAGGACTGCAAGACGGAGGTCATTGTGGAGCCCAAGACGGCGTCACCACCAGAGCTTTGTGCAGGCGAAGACTACTTTTGTCAGGATAGCTGGTACTAGTTGTCCCCTTTCAAATTAGCCCGCCATTGTTGGCTCCCTTCCCGCTCGATATTTGGGAAGAGGACCAGGGCCTCTACAAATAGGACCAGCCCCCCACAGGGCAAAGAGAGAAGAACAAGATCAGAAGGAGGACAACCGAGAGAGAGAGAGAGAGAAGGGTTACTGAACTCCTCCCAGCAGTTCATTCCCCCAGCCAAGAACAGACCCTCGCGAGGCTGTTCTTCCTTGTATTGTTCATCATCATCAGCCCAAGAGGCAATCCACCACACCACACACTTGAGTAGGGTATTACACCACAACGGTGGCCCAAACCAGTATAAACCCTGTGTCTCTCGTGTTGTTCTTTCCATAGCTTAGATCTTTGCGTGGCGGAGGGGTGCAGGTAGGTAGGAGGCGAAATCTCCGCGCGCACCCCAGTGTTCGAACCACAAGGGTCTGCCGGAACACGAAATCCGACACGACTAATCTTTGACAAATGATGCACCTATCACGCCGCTCTCCCTGCTCCTACTTTCTTTGACTTTCAGGCAAAAAGGAGATATGTTATAACCAGGGAGGAGGCGAACGAGTACGAGAGGAGGGCGGAGGCAACTCGCCTCCAAGCTGCAGCTCATGAGGCAATTGCCGCTGCATCTCAGTACGACCCCAGCTACAGTTTTGATCCATGTGCATAGACCAACTTAGGCCAAAAGCCTAAGCTTGGGGGAGTACGTATTTCTCACCGACATTACATTTATGTTCAAACACTCATGCCAGTTATCGGTGCTCATACTTTTTCATTGTATCATCCATGCTAGTTTATTTTCTTTTTAAGCTTTCTTCTTGTGTGTTTGAAAAACCTTAAGAAAAAACAAAAAATTAGTTGTAGCTTTTAGTTAGTTTACTTTCCATGCATGTAGTAGTAGTAATTAAACAGAAACCCAAAAAAGATTTCTCGTTCTTCTTTTGCTTGTTGGGAGCTTTCCCCTGTAAATAGTTTTGTTTCTTTTCTTTTCTTTGGGGGTTGAAAGGAGAAGACCACGATGAAAATGTTGAGTGGCTCTTATATGCATTATTGTTGATCTAACAAAGAGCCCATATTACTTTGTATTCTCTCCTGAGTTGAATGCTTGCAGATTCCAGCTTAGTCCAATGCACGTGCACTATTATTATTATCCACACTATTCGCTCATGCAAGTGAAAGGCAATAATGACGATATATGATGAACTAGTTGAGATGAGAAAAGCTGGTATGAACTCGACCGCTCTTGTTTTTGTAAATATGATTAGTTCATCATTCCTGATTCAACATATTATGAATGAAACATGTTTCCAATGACAATTAGAGATTATAGTTGCTTATACCATGCTTAATTTGCTAGGAGTTTATAATAGTTTACCTTGCGTGCCAACATGCTATTAAAATGGTTGTGATGTGGTATGATAGGGTGGTATCCTTGAGGGTGTCCTAGATTAGGGGGTCCTTGGATAGTCAGACTATATACTTTGACCGGACTGTTGGACTATGAAGATACAAGATTGAAGACTTCGCCACGTGTCCGGGTGGGACTCTCCTTTGCGTGGAAGGCAAGCTTGGCAATTCGGATATGTAGATCTCCTCCCTTGTAACCGAATCTGTGTAACCCTAGACTCCTCCGGTGTCTATATAAACCGGAGGGGTTAGTCCATAGGACAACAATCATAATCATAGGCTAGCTTCTAGGGTTTAGCCTCTACGATCTCGTGGTAGATCAACTCTTGTAATACTCATATCATCAAGATCAATCAAGCAGGAAGTAGGGTATTACCTCCATTGAGAGGGCCCGAACCTGGGTAAACATTGTGTCCCCGCCTCCTATTACCATCAGCCTCAGAAGCACAGTTCGGGACCCCCTACCCGAGATCCGCCGGTTTTGACACCGACATTGGTGCTTTCATTGAGAGTTCCACTATGTCGTCACGATAAGGCTTGATGGCTTGTCCTGTTGTCAAGGAAAACATTACCTCTGGGGGAGCCCTGGCTGTAGGCCAAACTCTCCGACAAGGGGTTTCGTCATGACCGCCCGTTCGGCCGTCGCGCCGACGACGACTTCTCCGGTCATCAAAAACAGCCTCCACGTTGGCTCGGGATTCACCGAGCAGATGGATCCAATGGAGCTCTCGTCCTTGAATGAGCTCTTGGATCGCATCGCCTCCTTGGGAGTCACTACGGACTATGATCGGATTGGGCTTAAACCCGACCAAAGGGAGATTAACTCTCTGCCGGTCACCCATCAGATAGCGGTGGTGGAGGAGCAATGCAGCGATTCTTCCTCTATTTTGAGGACAAACTATGTCCGGATACCCGTCTACGGGAGGACATGGCCCAATCTTCGAACCTAGAATCAGACAGTGGGCCAGAACTATTGGGCAACGCCCCGGAGCCCGAACTGCCAAGCTCGGAAACTCCTCTGCCTCTGGGTCTCAGATCGGGTCAGGGTTTGGATCTAAATCTACCCACCCACCCTCACATAAGTGATCTTTCCCACATTAGACAAGATCCCCAAGAGACAGTACATCACTATTGGGCCAGATTCCTCCTTGTAATGAGCAAGGTCAAGACTGTCACGAGGAAGACACAATTTCATTCTTTTGCAAAAATTGCACAGACAAGGGAATCCTCAACGCCATAAGTCGCAGTGACCTAGCACACTTCGCTGACTTGGCGGCCATAGTATAGAAGTTCTGTGCGATGGAAAGCACCTGGAAAACCCAAACAAAATTCTGGGATCCTCCGGCTCTCACTAAACCCTCCATCCAAACTAAAAGGGTGTACTCTCGTAAGTCACCCGATCCAATTACAAAGAAACCAAAGCCCACTACAAGGTATGGAACCGTATTGGAGGGATGGCTCAATGGGCCATGCAAAATTCACAGTACATCGGATACCATGCCAACACATAGCCTTAGAGCATGTTGGATAATCCGGCAGGTGGCCAAGAGCAGCGAGGATCTCCTCATCAACAATACCACAAAGCACCATCCCGTGGAAAATAACAATACAGTACTGACAGTCTTTGAGACTTTCGCCTCAAATAATAGGCGCAAGCGAGCACTCCGCAGCCTCACCGAAGTCTGCCAGTTGCAACAATAAATCCATGGAACGATACGGCTATAACCTTCAATGCCAGTGACAAACCTCAATTCCGAACAGCCTGAGCACCAGCCGCTTTGGTCCTTGGTCCAATTGTGGACGGCTTCTGGCTTATTAAAGTGCTCATGGATGGTGGCAGCGGATTAAACCTCATCTATGAGGAGACTCTTAGCAAAATGGAAATAGACAAGAGCCGCATTGAGCAAAGCATCACGACTTTAGAGGAATCATCCCTAGTCGGGAGGCACTATGTGTGGGAAAAATCACACTAGATGTGGTATTCGGCACGCCGGAGAATTATAGGTCCGAAGAAATCACATTCCAAGTGGCCCCGTTTAGTAGCGGATACCACGCCCTTTTAGGGCGGGAGGCATTCACGATCTTCCAAGCTATACCCCATTACGGGTACATGAAGCTCAAGATGACCGGGCCCAATGGAATCATCACTCTAGCTAGTGAGCCGGACATAGCACTCTGCGCCAAAAATAAAACCGCCGCACTAGCCCTCGAGGCATTTTCTGAAGCCCTCGCGGCCGAAGAACTAACTGCGCTGCGCTCCACAGTGGACAGGGATGACGTGATACTCGACAAAAGACCCAAGTCCACCTCTTTTAAACCAGCGGATGAAATATTCAAATTCCAGGTCCACCCAATGGACCCTACAAAAACAGCATCCATCGGGGCAAAGCTGAACCCCACAACAAACGCCGCACTGCGGAAGTTCTTGTGCGAGAATTGGGACATCTTCGCCTGGCATCCTTCAGACATGCCAGGAATCCCACACGGGCAGGCCGAGCATAGCCTAAACATTCTGAAGGGTTTCAAGCCGGTCAAACAGACTCTTCGGTGTTTCTCAAAGCCTAAGCGACAAGCCATGGGAAAAGAGCTAGCCAAGTTACTCGAGGCCAAATTCATTAGAGAAATAAAACATCCGGACTGGCTAGCAAACATGGTGATAGTACCAAAGAAGGACAAATCATGGCGCCTATGTGTCGATTTCAAGGACCTTAACAAGGCTTGCCCCAAGGATCCCTTCCCCCTTGTCGGTGTCAAACCCGGCAGATCTCGGGTAGGGGGTCCTGAACTGTGCGTCTAAGGCTGATGGAAACAAGAGGTGGGGGACACAATGTTTACCCAGGTTCGGGCCCTTACGATGGAGGTAATACCCTACTTCCTGCTTGATTGATCTTGATGATATGAGTATTACAAGAGTTGATCTACCACGATATCGTAGAGGCTAAACCCTAGAAGCTAGCCTATGATTATGATTGTTGTTTTCCTACGGACTAAACCCTCCGGTTTATATAGACACCGGAGGGGGCTAGGGTTACACCGAGTCGGTTACAAGGGAGGAGATCTACATATCTGAATTGCCAAGCTTTCCTTCCACGCAAAGGAGAGTCCCACCCGGACATGGGACGAAGTCTTCAATCTTGTAACTTCATAGTCCAACAGTCCGGCCAAATTATATAGTTCGGCTGTCCGAGGACCCCCTAATCCAGGACTCCCTCAGTAGCCCCTAAACCAGGCTTCAATGACGATGAGTCCGACGCATAGATTGTCTTCGGCATTGCAAGGTGGGTTCTTCTCCAAATCCTGAGTACATGTCGTAATGAGTAGTGTTCGGCTTCCATGAATGTTCCACTCCTCGGCTTCTGTGCTTTAATAATGGCTATCTTCCACGTGTCGAGCGAATGCGAGAAGTTGGGGCATTTTTACATTTGCCACCCTAACCATGTGAGTAGATCGTCTATTTAAAGAGTCGGGGATCCTCAGATCCAGATCACACCATCCTCCCATAGCGAGTATCCATCGGAGCACGCCCGGAAAAGTCCATCCCATCATGGCCGGCCATCGCAGCTCCTCCTCTCCCTCCCGTAGCACTAAGCAAGGCAACTGGGAGAAGTGTTCCATCCCCCATAGCCAATTAGTAGAGTTACAGACCCAGGGGTTTCTCCCTCCTGCGTATATGGTCCCTGTCCGAGCCGGACTAGCCACTTATAACGGCGGGGAGCAAGTGGAGAGCTTTCCCAACCCATCCATGGGGGAGCGGGTATGCCTTGTCCCTTACTTATTGAGGGGACTCGGATTTCCAATCCACCGGTTCCTCCGCGGGCTACTGGAGTTCTACGGCCTCCAGCTGCATAACTTTACTCCCGCCTCCATATTACACATCGCCGCCTACATCGCCCTTTGTGAGCTGTTTCTGGGCTGCGAAGCTCATTTCGAGCTATGGAAGAGGCTATTATGCCTCGTAGCCCGTACACAAGAGGGATCAATATATCAAGTGGGCGGAGCCGACATATGGCGCATCGCTGGGACCGGATACCCGTTCGGTACTCCGAAGAAGTCATCCGAAGACTAGCCTTCGGAGTGGTTTTATATGGAGGACGTCCCCCTTCCGGACCCTATTCAGATGGGCCTCCCTGAGTTTAATAATGCCCCTTTGAAGAAATGCCGCAGCTGGCGCCCTCGGAGCCCCCAGGAGGAAGATAACAGAGAGGTCCTTTACCTGATGGGCAGGATAAAAACGCTGGCCAAATCAGGACTGACAATAATCGAGGTTATGTCAGTATGTATAATCCGGGGGGTGCAGCCACTTCAGTATTGGGGGAAACCCATGTGGCACTTCAATGGAGAAGACGATGCCACCCGCTGCGGCTGTAAAGGTCCGGACTCCACCACTGCTCTTGCGAAAACACTGTCTGATTTATTCAAAGGAGAGGAAGAGGAGTTCATCTGCATTAAGCCATGGGATGGATTCTCCATGTACAACCCCCCAAACTGGGTGTGCTGCTACCTTTACTCCAGACCTTCCCGCATTCTTCATCATAAATATTTACCTTGCTATTTCATAGCAGGAACTGTGAAAAGCTGTGAGGGAGGTCCACAGCCCGTCTCCACAGCCAGAGGACCCTGACTGGGCCCTCGACCCCAGACTCAAAGAAGATCCGGACATATTTGTGGAGGTTACTGGTAGGACGTTCTACCAGTTAAGCTGCGACGGTGCCTTGGTGGCCATCATAGCCGATTATCCTAGCCTGTTCCCCGCATCGCATCTAAGTAAAACCGGAGTCCCAACTTCCGAGAAGAATCCCTTTTTTGCACTTCACCCACCGCACACATATGGTGTCTTACAGGGAAGGCCATCGGGACGCAATGCCGAACCCGCGGTGACTCACCAACGAGGGGCACCGAAGCCGGGTAGGCTTAAAAGAAAGGCGGTCAGGACTGAGGCGCCATCACGGAGGTATGAAAAAAGAACCCTGCTCCGTGGTTATCATCTTTAAAATATAATAACGTCCATTGTTCTTGGCAGAAAAAACGCTCACCGGACCGTATCCAGAGAGCCTGCCGGCCACGCCTCCACCAGCCGGACTCCAGAGCCGGTCTTAGGGGCAGATGCTAACGTGGGGACAACACCGGATGTTCCTCCTACAGAGCATGCAGATAGATTGTCCGCTACGAATTCTGAAGTGGAGAGTGCCATGAATCACAGGCGTCGCCGGGCCGTACTCCACGACCCTGGTTTCTCCAAAGAGGCGTTTGATGCCTTCAACTCGGGAGACGCGTACATCCGAGTTGCTCAAAATGGTCTTGCCAGAGCCACGGACTAGTATGTAAAGGATATACGGGTAAGAAAATCTGATATATGTATATCAGCAGCCCCTGAGACTTGAAACAGTTGGCACAACTGATTTAAGGATCATTATATGCGTAGGTTCTTACGGAGAAGAATACCCAGTTATCTCAAGAGCTGGAGGAGTGCACAGCCCAGCTACGGGCCGCAGTTGCCGAAATGAAGGAGTCCAAGAGGGCCCCATCTGGTAACACTTGTTCTGATCGAAAAGGATGAAATGATATGTACCAATTAGTATTCGGCATGCATGCAAATCTAACAATAGTTTCTACAGATGATCCCGGAGTGAATCCGAAGGTCGTGCGAGGGGACGAGCAACATGCTCAACGACAGCTAGAGGCTGGCGAGCGGGTGCTTACACGGGTTAGGTAGGAGAAAAACGATCTCCAAGATGCCAATACCCAGCTGTGCGTTGAACTGAGAGACGTTCGGGCCCAGCTAGCTGACTCCGTAAAGGATAATAAGGAGCTTTGACGCGGCATTTTTAGTAAGTGCTTGAACAAAGTTTTATGGAGTTCGGCGAAGAAACCTGCTAACAGAGTTGTATCTGTAGGTATGCTGACGGGTCGTCCCAAAGAGGAGATGCCCGGGGCTGCGCGCGATCTTCTACCAAAGTTCTCACAACTGCACGAACAAGTTCGGCAGGTGATGCAGGGCATGGCCCAGGCCTTGTGGCCATCCGCCCTCCGCCTCCCTGCCAGGAGGCATGGGGGAGCTCGTAGAGATGCTCAAGGGAGCACGGCGGCGCTTCCGCTTATGGAAGATATCTGCCTGCCGACAAGGTGCAAGGGAAGCCTGGGCCATGGTGAAGACGCAATATACCTAGGCTGACCCGAACAACATGGCCAAGGTCGGACCTATGGGGTCTGATGGGAAAGAGATCCCCGTTAGTCTGGTGTATGACCAGGTAGAATTAGCCGCAAAGTATTCCCAACATGATTATAGGCTAGACAACCTGTTGGATGGTATAAACGAAGAATTTAGTCAGTCTAAGTGATTGTGTACTTCAAGTGACATATATTGTCCCGAGCCGGATTGTAAATCATTTGTCATGGCGGACCTTTTCGCTTCGACCTCCGGACTCGACAGTCCGGAGTGTATTCGAATACCCACTCAGTTATATAAAAACCGGGGTACGCGTGGAAACCAGGCGTAGGGTTCATAAGTGCTTGAACAGACAAGTACCCAACTAGCTATGTTATATTACATGGATAGTAAGAAACATCTTCCAGGGAGAATAGTTCCGTTAAGGGTTCCTTTTCCTGGGTATGCATGCATTAATGTGCATGTCCGAACTGTGAAAAGAGACGCAGGATATAAACATCTGGGGGCATGTATTGCAATAAGTAAAAGTCATCTTTTGTTCACCAACCGAATATTCCCTTAAGAATGCTAGCTTTCGGCTTCACCCAGTCTGAGGAACACATCCGGCTGACCCGGCAGTAACAATCGCAGATGTGCTCCCCTTATGCCCTAGCCGAATTAACGGGAACGTAGGGCATAAACACAAGAGCCAGGCAACCCAGCTTGGCCAAAACTTAAGTCATATCGATGCATATAATGGCGAAGAAAAGGTTAATGTGGAAAAGTAACACATGTGCAGGGGGCATAGAGCCCGAAACATAATTATATTGAGCTTCTGTATAAGAAGCCCCCAGGTATAATGAGCACGCATGGCGCGTCAAGATTGTGTAGTCAAGACACATTTTAACCTTTTAAGGCCGTGAAGAAAAAGTGAAGAAAGAAAGAAAGAAAAACCAGATAGCAGATATATATATATATATAAAGGGCGGAGGGAAGGAGACGAACATAGAGTCCGGCACTAGGCGTAGGACCTTCGGAGTCTGGACGCATTCCATGGGTTTGGCTCGAGTCGATTGTCCGATGCATCCCGTAGATGGTACGCTCCACCGGTTAGAACTTTGTCAATGACGAAGGGACCTTCCCATTTGGGCATGAGCTTGTCCTTTTTCTTCTCTGGTAGGCGTAGAACGAGTTTGCCAACGTTATAAGTTCTGGCCCGTACTTCTCTGCTTTGATACCGTCGAGCCTGTTGCTGATAGAATGCGGAGCGGGCTTTTTCAACGTCATGCTCCTCCTCCAGGGCGTCTAAACTGTCCTGTAGATCAAGCTCGGCTTCTTTCTCTTCGTACATGTGCACTCGAGGTGAGTCATGAATGATGTCGCAGGGCAGTACCGCCTCTGCGCCGTACACCATAAAAAACGGTGTGTATCCGGTAGTGCGATTCGGCGTGGTCCGTAGCCCCCATAGTACGAAGTCGAGCTCCTCAACCCAGTGCGTATCTGATTCCTTCAAGGATCGCACTAATCTGGGTTTAATGCCGCTCATAATAAGACCATTTGCTCATTCGACTTGACCATTTGTTTGGGGGTGATAGATGGAGGCATAATCGAGCTTAATGCCCATGTTGCCGCACCAAGTTTTTACCTCGTTAGCTGTGAAGTTTGAGCCGTTATCAGTGATGATGCTATGGGGGACACCATAACGGTGTACAACCCCAGATATGAAGTCTATCACTGGTCCGGACTCGGCCGTTGTAACTGATTTGGCTTCTGTCCATTTGGTGAATTTATCCACCATGACCAATAGGTACTTTTTCTTATGGCTTCCTCCTTTAAGGGGTCCGACCATATCAAGCCCCTAGACCGCAAAGGGCCAAGTAATAGGGATTGTTTGGAGAGCAGTAGGTGGCATGTGACTTTGGTTTGCAAAGAGCTGGCAACCGACACAATGTTGGACGAGGTCCTATGCGTCTGCTCGGGTTGTCTGCCAGTAGAAACCTGTATGGAAGGCCTTGCTTACAAGGGGCCAAGCTGCAGCGTGGTGGCCGCCGAGTCCAGCATGAATTTCTTCCAAACGTTGCCGTCCTTCCTCTTCGGAGATGCATCTTTGAAGTACTCCGGTAGCCCTTTTCTTGTAAAGCTCTCCCTCATGGACCTTGTAGGCTTTAGACCGCCGCATAATGCAACGTGCCTTGTTTGGGTCCTCAGGGAGTTCTTGCCTATTTAGGTAAGCCAAGAAGGGTTTTTTCCACGGGGCGATGACAGCCATAATCACGTGGGTCAAAGGTGTTATTTTGGTGGTGGAGCCTCCGATTACGTCAGAGTGTTCAGGATCTGGTGTTGTGGCTAGATCCTGGATGATGTTGCCGGTCTCCCCTTCCCACACCACGGATGGCTTAAACAACCTTTCCAAGAAGATATTAGGTGGGACGGGGTCGCGCTTAGCGCCGATGCGGGCAAGGATATCCGCCGCTTGATTGTTTTCTCGGACCACATGGTGGAATTCGAGCCCCTCGAACCGAGCTGACATTTTGATGACGGCATTGCGGTAAGCCGCCATTTTTGGGTCCTTGGCATCAAAGTCTCCATTTATTTGAGATATTGCGAGGTCTGAATCCCCACGCACCTCTAGGCGTTGAATGCCCATGGAGACTGCCATCCGGAGACCATGCAACAGGGCCTCATATTCTGCTGCATTGTTGGAGTCTGTGTATAATATTTGGAGTACGTATTGGATTGTATCTCCGGTGGGGGATGTCAGGACGACGCCCGCCCCCAGACCAGCCAGCATCTTAGAGCCGTCAAAGTGCATGATCCAATTGGAGTACACGTCGTACTCTTTAGGGAGTTCGGCTTCTGTCCATTTGGCGACGAAATCATCCAGTACTTGTGACTTAATGGCTCGCCGTGGTTTGTATGTTATGTCAAACGGGAGGAGCTCAATAGCCCATTTAGCAATCCGGCCCGTGGCATCACGGTTATTTCTTATGTCGTTGAGTGGTACTTCAGAACCACCGTAATTGAACACTCTTGAAAGTAGTGTCATAGTTTTCGAGATGCCATGAAGACCGCGTATGCTATCTTTTGATAATGTGGGTACTGTGATTTGCATGGAGTGAGGATAGTGGATACGTAGTATACCGGCTTTTGAAGTGGGAACTTATGCCCGTCCGTCTCTCGTTCAACGACGAGCACTGCGCTTACAACCTGGTGTGTTGCCGCTATATATAACATCATTGGTTCGCCGATATTTGGCGCGGCCAAGATTGAGTTGCTGGCCAAGAGGGCTTTTATTTCTTCGAATCTGGCTGTGGCCGCATCCGTCCACTTGAAGTGCTCGATGCACCGAAGAAGGCGATAAAGAGGTAATGCCTTTTCTCCCAGTCGGGAGATAAAGCAGCTTAAGGCAGCCACGCATCCAGTTAATTTCTGGATTTGCTTGAGGTCTGTTGGGGTAGCCAACTATGACAGAGCTTGGATTTTAGCTGGATTTGCTTCAATTCCTCTATTGGAAACGATGAAGCCCAAGAGCATTCCGACGGGTACGCCGAAAACGCATTTTTCTGCATTGAGCTTAATGTCATATGTTCGGAGATTGTCGAACATAAGCCTCAAGTCGTCTATTAAGGATTCGACATGTCTGGTTTTAATGACCACATCGTCTACGTATGCCTCCAATATTTTGCCGATTTGTGCTTCCAAGCATGTCTGAATCATGCGTTGATTGGTTGCGCCGGCGTTTTTGAGCCCGAAAGGCATGGTGTTAAAACAGAAGGGGCTATATGGGGTGATGAATGTTGTTTCGGCCTGATCGGACTCTTCCATCTTGATTTGATGGTATCCGGAGTATGCGTCGAGGAAACACAATGAGTCGTGTCCTGCGGTAGCGTCGATAATTTGATCGATGCGGGGGAGGGGGAAGGGATCCTTGGGGCAAGCCTTGTTAAGGTCATTGAAATCGACACATAGGCGCCAGGATTTGTCCTTCTTTGGTACCATCACCAGGTTTGCTAGCCAGTCTGGGTGTTTTATTTCTCTAATGAATCCGGCCTCGAGTAACTTGGCTAGCTCTTCTCCCATGGCTTGTCGCTTAGGCTCTGAGAAACGCCGAAGAGTCTGTTTGACCGGCTTGAATCCCTTTAGAATGTTTAGGCTATGCTCGGCCAATCTGCGTGGGATTCCTGGCATGTCTGAAGGATGCCAGGCGAAGATGTCCCAATTCTTGCGCAAGAACTCCCGTAGTGAGGCGTATGCTGTGGGGTTCAGTTGTGCCCCAATGGATGCTGTTTTGTAGGGTCCGTTGGGTGGACCTGGAATTTGACTGTTTCGTCCGCTGGTTTAAAAGAGGTGGATTTGGGTCTTTTGTCGAGTATCACGTCATCCCTATCCACCGTAGAGTGCAACGCACTTAATTCTTCAGCCGCGAGGGCTTCAGATAACGCCTCGAGGGCCAGTGCGGCGGTTTTATTTTCGGCGTGGAGTGCTATGTCCGGATCACTAGCTAGAGTGATTATTCCATTTGGCCTGGGCATCTTGAGCTTCATGTACCCGTAATGGGGTATAGCTTGGAAGATCATGAATGCGTCCCGCCCTAAAAGGGTGTGGTATCCGCTACTAAACGGGGCCACTTGGAATGTGATTTCTTCGGACCTATAATTCTCCGGCGTGCCGAATACCACATCTAGTGTGATTTTTCCCGCACATCGTGCCTCCTGACTAGGGATTATTCCTCTAAAGGTCGTGCTGCTTTGCTCAATGCGGCTCTTGTCTATTTCCATTTTGCGAAGAGTCTCCACGTAGATGAGGTTTAATCCGCTGCCACCATCCATGAGCACTTTAGTAAGCCGGAAGTTGTCCACAATTGGACTAAGGACCAAAGTGGCTGGTGCTCGGACTGTTCGGAATTGAGGTTCGTCACTGGCATTGAAGGTTATAGCCGTGTCGTTCCATGGATTATTGTTGCAATGTGGCATACTTCAGCGAGGCTGCGGAGTGCTCGCTTGCGCCTATTATTTGAGGCAAAAGTCTCGAAGACTATCAGTACTATATTGTTATCTTCCACGGGATGGTGCTCTGTGGTATTGTTGATGAGGAGGTCCTCGCCGCTCTTGACCACCTGTCGGAGTATCCAACATGCCCTAAGGCTATGTGTTGGCATGGTATCCGATGTACTGTGAATTTTGCATGGTCCATTGAGCCATCGCTCCAATACAGTTCCTCGCCCTGTAGTGGGCTTTGGTTTCTTTGTAACTGGATCGGGTGACTTACGAGAGCACACACTTTTAGTTCGGACGGAGGGTTTAGTGAGAATTGGAGGATCCCAGAATTTTGTTTGGGTTTTCCTGGTGCTTTCCATCGCACAGTACTTCTATACTAGGACCGCCAAGTCAGCAAAGTGTACTATGTCACGGTGACTTATGGCGTTGAGGATTCCCTTATCTGTGCAATTTTTGCAAAAGAATGAAATTGCTTCTTCCTCGCGACAGTCCTTGACCTTGCTCATTACAAGGAGGAATCTGGCCCAATAGTGATGTACTGTCTCTTGGGGCTCTTGTCTAATGTGGGAAAGATCACTTATGTGAGGGTGGGTGGGTAGATTTAAGTCCAAACCCTGACCCGATCTAAGACCCAGGGGCAGAGGAGTTTCTGAGCTTGGCAGTTCGGGCTCCGGGACGTTGCCCCGTAGTTCTGGCCCGCTGTCCGATTCTAGGTTCGAAGCTTGGGCCCTGTCCTCCCGTAGACGGGTATCTGGCTCAGAGAGCTCAGGAATCCGGACATAGTTTGTCCTCAAAATAGAGGAAGAATCGCTGCATCGCTCCTCCACCGCCGCTATCTGATGGGTGACCGGCGGAGAGTTAATCTATCTTTGGTCGGGTTTAAGCCCGATCCGATCATAGTCTGTAGCGACTCCCAAGGCGGCGATGTGATACAAGAGCTCGTTCTAGGAAGAGAGTTCCATTGATTCCATCTATTCGGTGAATCCCGAGTCGACGTGGAGGCTGTTTTTGATGACCCGAGAAGTCATCGTCGGTGCTACGGCCGAACGGGCGGTCATGACGAAGCCGCCTAGTCAGAGAGTTTGGCCTACAGCCAGGGCTCCCCCGGAGGTAATGTTGTCCTTGACAACCATACGAGCCATCAGGCCTTATCATGACGGCACAGTGAAACTCTCAAGGAAAGCACCAATATCGGTGTCAAAACCGACGGATCTCGGGTAGGGGGTCCCGAACTGTTCGTCTAAGGCTGATGGTAACAGGAGGCGGGGGACACAATGTTTAACCAGGTTCGGGCCCTCGCGATGGACGTAATACCCTACTTCCTGCTTGATTGATCTTGATGATATGAGTATTACAAGAGTTGATCTACCACGAGATCATAGAGGCTAAACCCTAGAAGCTAGCCTATGATTATGATTGCTGTTGTCCAACGTTCTAAACCCTCCGGTTTATATAGACACCAGAGGGTGCTTGGGTTACACCGAGTCGGTTACAAGGGAGGAGATCTACATATCCGAATTGCCAAGCTTGCCTTCCACGCAAAGGAGAGTCCCACCTGGACACAGGACGAACTCTTCAATCTTGTATCTTCATAGTCCAACAGTTTGGCCAAAGTATATAGTCCGGCTGTCTGAGGAACCCCTAATCCAGGACTCCCTCACCCCTCCCCCGCATCGATCAAATTATCGACGCTACCGTAGGACACGACTCATTGTGTTTCCTCGACACATACTCCGGATACCATCAAATCAAGATGGCGGAGTCCGATCAAGCCGCAACGACATTCATCACTCCATACGGCCCCTTCTGCTTTATCACCATGCCTTTCAGGCTCAAAAACGCCGGTGCAACCTATCAACGCATGATTCAGACATGCCTGGAAACACAAATTGGCAAAACAGTGGAGGCATACGTAGATGATGTGGTCATTAAAACCAGACACGTCGAATCTTTAATAGACTACTTGAGGCTTACGTTCGACAATCTCCGAACATATGACATTAAGCTCAATCTAGAAAAATGCGTTTTCCGCGTGCCCGCCGGAAAGCTCTTGGGCTTCATCGTTTCCAATAGAGGAATTGAAGCAAATCCAGCTATAATCCGAGCTCTGTCACAGTTGGCTATCCCAACAGACCTCAAGCAAATCCAGAAATTAACCGGATGCGTGGTTTCCTTAAGCCGTTTTATCTCTCGATTGGGAGAAAAGGCATTACCTCTTTATCGCCTTCTTCGATGCACCAAACACTTCGAGTGGACAGATGCGGCCACGGTCGAATTGGAATAAATAAAAGCCCTCTTGGCCAGCAACCCAATCTTGGCCGCGCCAAATATCGGCGAACCAATGCTGTTATATATAGCGGCAACACACCAGGTTGTAAGCGCAGTGATCGTCATCGAACGAGAGATGGACGGACATAAGTTCCCGCTTCAAAAGCCGGTATACTACGTATCCACCGTCCTCACTCCATGCAAATCGCGGTACCCACATTATCAAAAGATAGCATACGCGGTCTTCATGGCATCCCGGAAACTACGGCACTACTTTCACGAATGTTCAATTACAGTGGCCTCTGAAGTACCACTCAACGACACAATAAATAACCGCAATGCCATGGGCTGGATTGCTAAATGGGCTATTGACCTCCTCCCGTTCGACATAACATACAATCCACGGCGAGCCATTAAGTCGCAAGTACTGGCTGATTTCATCGCCGAATGGACAGAAGCCGAACTCCCTAAAGAGTACGACGCGTACTCCAATTGGATCATGCACTTCGACGGCTCTAAGATGCTGGCTGGTCTGGGGGCAGGCGTCGTCCTGACATCCCCCACCGGAGATACAGTCCAATACGTACTCCAATTATTATACACAGACTCCAACAATGTAGCAGAATATGAGGCCCTGTTGCATGGTCTCTGGATGGCAGTCTCCACGGGCATTCAATGCCTAGAGGTGCGTGGGGATTCGAACCTCGCAATATCTCAAATAAATGGAGACTTCGACGCCAAGGACCCAAAAATGGCGGCTTACCGCAATGTCGTCCTCAAAATGTCAGCTCGGTTCGAGGGGCTCGAATTCCACCATGTGGTCCGAGAAAACAATCAAGCGACGGATGTCCTCGCCCGCATCGGCGCTAAGCGTGACACTGTCCCACCTAATATATTCTTGGAAAGGCTGTTTAAGCCATCCGTGGTGTGGGAAGGGGAGACCGGCAATAACAGTCCAGATCCGGCCACAACACCAGACCCCGAACACTTTGACGTAATCGTAGGCTCCGCCACCAAAATAACACCTTCGGCCCACGTGATTATGGCTATCATCGCCCCATGGACAAAACCCTTCTTGGCTTACCTAAATAGGCAAGAACTCCCCGAGGACCAAAACGATGCACATTGCATTGTGCGGCGGTCTAAAGCCTACAAGGTCCACGAGGGAGAGCTTTATAAGAAAAGCGCTACCGGAGTACTTCAAAGGTGCATCTCTGAAGAGGAAGGATGAGAACTTTTGGCAGAAATTCATGCTGGACTCGGCGGCCATCACGCCGCAGCTCGGGCCCTTGTAAGCAAGGCCTTCCATACAGGTTTCTACTGGCCGATATCCCGATCAGACGCACAGGACCTCATCCAACATTGCGTCGGTTGCCAGCTTTTTGCAAACCAAAGTCATATGCCACCTACCACTCTCCAAACAATCCCCATTACTTGGCCCTTTGCGGTCTGGGGGCTTGATATGGTCGGACCCCTTAAAGGAGGAAGCCATAAGAAAAATTACCTATTGGTCATGGTGGATAAATTCACCAAATGGATAGAAGCCAAACCAGTTAAAACGGATGAGTCCGGACCAGTGATAGACTTCATATCCGGGGTTGTACACCGTTATGGTGTCCCCCACAGCATTATCACCGATAACGGCTCGAACTTCACAGCTGACGAGGTAAAAACTTGGTGCGGCAACAGGGGCATTAAGCTCGATTATGCCTCCGTCTATCACCCCCAAACAAACGGTCAAGTCGAACAAGCAAATGGTCTTATTATGAGCGGCATTAAACACAGATTAGTGCGATCCTTGAAGGAATCAGATACACACTGGGTTGAGGAGCTCGACTCCGTACTATGGGGGCTGCGGACCATGCCGAATCGCACTACCGGATACACACCTTTTTTCTGGTGTACGGCGCAGAGGCGGTACTGCCCTGCGACATCATTCATGACTCACCTTGAGTGTGCATGTACGAAGAGAAAGAAGTCGAGCTTGATCAGCAGGACAATTTAGACGTCCTGGAGGAGGAGCATGACGTTGCAAAAGCCCGCTCCACATTCTATCAGCAATAGGCTCGACGGTATCAGCGCAGAGAAGTACGGGCCAAAACTTATAACGTTGGCGAAGTCGTTCTACGCCTACCAGAGAAGAAAAAGGACAAGCTCAAGCCCAAATGGGAAGGTCCCTTCATCATTGACAAAGTTCTAACTGGTGGAGCGTACCGTCTGCGTGATGCATCAGACAATCGACTCGAGCCAAACCCATGGAACGCGGCCAGACTCCGAAGGTTCTACGCCTAGTGCCGGACTCTGGGTTCGTCTCCTTACCTCCGCCTTTATATATATTTATTTATATATATATATATGTATATATATAGGATAGCACTATTCTAATCCCGGGATTAGAATAGTTATTCTGAAAACTTTCAGCCCTATAAGGGCCCGATAGGGTCCTCCTGAACTCCCAGTTGGCACGAACAGGAAAAAAAGCCCACATGCATCAGCCCCCCGACCCACCATCCATCGCTAACCGCCCCACTACCCACCATCCATTGCCACCGCCCCCAATCGGTGCCGCCATTGGTTCCCGGAGCGCGCCACCGCCCCCCAACCGGCTCCGTCACCGTCCCTCATCGTGAATCGCGCCATCGTCTCCGACCGGTGCCGCCACCGTCGCTCGCCGCGGATCGCGCCGCCACCATCGTTCCTCGCCCCGGATCGGGCCACCTCCACCGTCCCACGATGTGGATCGCGCCGCTGCAATCGGCACCAACCCACCTCCCATCACCAGGAACCTGTCACCGCGCGAGCTTGCTCCACTTGCCACCACGACCTTCCTCCAACTTCCACCGTGACCTTCTTCCCTCCACAGCCACATGCCACCATCGGAGCCCTGCCACCCAAAGCATCTCTAGCCGCCAGCCGCCCAGCCCCCGGCCCACTACCGAGCAAGATTTTGACCCGCCCTTTCCCTCTTCCCGGTCGGCGAGCAAGACGCCGATTCCTATCAGATCCTGGCTTCGGGAGGTCATGGGGTCACCGTCTCCCACGGCCCTGGCGGGCTGCTCTGTAGACAAGCTGGCTCCGGTCATGCTCGAGGCCGCCGACGGTCTTCCCTGCTCCTCCGAGCTACAACAACCACCGCTCCCATCCATGGCCGAGGAAGGAGGAAGCCGATGGCCCATTCTTTCCCATTCGGCTTTCTCTACCATGGACGTGTGCATGTGTGCTATTGGCGTGAGTGCGATGCAGATAATTGTGTAAAAAAGCATTTTCAATTGGGTAGAAACTACTTGATGGTTGTCGAAGTTCAGACATTTGTATTGGTGACGTTTGGTGATTATAGAATGAGAAGTAGTGCGTGCAGTTTTGTGCCCGTAAGGTGTTTGTGTTTATGTGCCACTGGCTTCTACACGCCCCTGATTTCGCTTTTACATTTTCCGGTGACTTGAAAAAAATTTGACGGATATATGCGGGCCAAAACACTTGTTCTACTGAGTACCAGCATATGTGCTTTTTAGCGACCACGCACGTGAATTCTGTTTGCACATTTCACTTGTTGACATGTACAGAAGTTCGAATAGAAAAAAACAGCCATGTTCAATGTTCATAAAGATCAAATTTCCCTGTTTTAATAAAAATATAGCCATGAAGTTCAAATTTAAAAACCAACCAGGTTCGATGCATACAAAAAACGTCGGTGCACGACCTCATGTGCCACGTTGCTGCAGTCGCACCCTTTGAGCGCGTGTAGCCATGGTTGCCCACCTCTACCCATGTGCACCTCTTCCCTTGTCGTGCAACCATGGTTTCCCACAAAATTAAAATAAAGAGCACTTCCAAGAAGTTTATAAAAACTGATTTCCTCGGTTTCTAATAAAATTTAGAAGTTCAAATTTAAATAATAGAGCTATTCATTGTTTTTACGTTACTATACTAAATAAAAACAAGAAGTTCAAATTTAAAATTTGGACAAGTTTAGTGTTTTTCAAAAAACTTTGATTTCTCTCGTTACTAAAGAATAAATCAAGAAGTTCAAATTAAAAATATAGGAGTATTTCCATCTATACGAAAAACCCAAAACTATTTCTGTTTGTAGGAAAAATAAAAGTATGATGTTCGATTTAAAAAATGATTGATGCTTATTTAAAAAAATCTAAGAATTAAACTAAGAAGTTCAAATTAAAAAAATTGAGAAGTTCAAACTTTATAAAAAACTAAGATTTTTCCTCGTTACTAAAGAATAAAATAAGAAGTTCAAATTAAAATAAAAGGAAGAACTAAAAAAGGTTAAAAAAGAATAGTTTTAAGAAAATTAGAAGTTCAAACAAAAACAATGAAGTGGTTTGATGTTTGTTCAAAAATCTAGGACCATACCGTTTTAGAAGAAAAAAATCTGGATATCGATTATTATGAAAGAATCAACCATGAAGTTCAAATTGAAAAATACTCAAATTCGATGTTTATGTATTAAACAAAAACAACTCTTTACTCAAAAATAACAAATGCAAAGTTCAAATTAAATTAACACAGAAGTTCAAAGTATATAAAAACCTAGGATTTCAAGTTCAAAAAACAAAGAAAAACATCATTTTGGACAATTTTAAAAGACAACTCATAAACAAAAAACAAAAAATGAAGTTGTTTGATTTTATAAAAAAACTTAGATTTCCCCCAAGACTAAAGTTTAAACCAAGAAGTTCAATTTTAGAAAATGAAGTGGTTCAATGTATATATAAAATTCAGTTTTTTCGTTACTGAAGAATAGAACCAAGAAGTTAAATTTGAAAATGTGGAGTACTTTGATATTTATTTAAAAACTCTGATTTTATTTGGTTACTAAAGAATAAAACCAATAGGTTCAATTCAAAATAACGAAGAAGTTCGATGTTTCTAGCAAAACTCCAATTTTCATATTTCAAAAATAACAAAACAAAGTTCAAATTAAAATGTTAGAGCGGTTCGATGTCTACAAAAAACTTTGTTTTTTTCGTTACTATAGCAAAACATAGAGAAGTTTAGGTTGATAACCGCCGAAAATTCACGTACTGCATGGTGCGTGTTTTGTGTGAGAAAAAAATAAGAACAAAGCAGAAGCCTAAAAAATGTTGCTAGAAGTTCAAGTGCTCGGCCCGGGAACGCTCAAAAATTCTTATGAAAGATGTTCACCGTGTATTTATATGTCCAAAACCACATACAAAAATATTGTTTTTGGTGTTTTAAAATAATTCTCTCAAACCAGAGAGAAGTTCAAAGTGATAACAACTGGAAGTTCACGTACAACATGGTGTGCATTTCATATAAGAAAAATACAATAAAGTGAAACAGAGTGAAGTTCAAACAGACTTGCCCCAGAAGTTCAACTACTTCACGCGGTGCAAAAAACAACACGTCGAGAACAGAGTGAGGTTCAAACAGACATGCCCGAGAAGTTCAACTACTTCACGCAGTGCGTTTCCATTCGTAATGAAGGCAGAAATCATGATCTCGTCATTTCTCTAATTTACTTCAAAATGACAGGAATATCATTTGTGTAAGTTCAAGTCCTCGGTCGGAGAAAGTTAAAAATATATTATGAGAGAGGTTTGTACAAAAAGAATATCATTTGTGTAAAACTGACGAAATGGATGAGAAAATTACAAACGAAAATATGTCACAGAAGTTCAACGTGAAAACAGCAAGAAGTTTGACTACTACGCTGAATGAATTTTAGATGAAAAACTTTTAAAATCATCGCGAGTATGAAAAAATGATCAACACGAGGAAGTTGCGTGTATACAACAGCTTTCTATCGGTATATCACTTGCTCAATTCCGGTGAATGGATGGAGAGCTACTAGAAGTGGATGGAGATCTACGAGCAAAAAAAAGCACGTGAAAAACAGAGTGAAGTTCAAGTAGACATGCCGAGAAGTTCAGGTTCTTCACGCGGTGCATTTTCGAAGAATCTGTTTCGCAATAAAGGCAGAACGACTGATCTCGCCATTTTCGCAATTACTTGAAAACGGCTGGTAATCGGAGAAAACCATCAACATGAAAAAGTTTCGCATTTTTCGTAGCTTTTCAACGATATATTATTTGCCCCATTCTGATAAAGTTTGTAGAAAATACGGCGAAAATACTTTTTAGCTATTTTCAAAACTGACTTAAAACCGTAAAGAATTGGGAGAAACAATATATACCAAAAAGTTTTGCATTTGCTCAAGCTTTCCAACGCCATATCATTTGCTGCATTCGGACGCACGGTTAAAAAATTAGCTCGAAAATACGAACTCGGTAGAACTTGGACCATTTTCTAAATTACTCTTAGACCATTCAAAATTAGAAAAAACTTTCTAGATGAAAAAGTAGCGCATTTTCATAAGGTTTCCAACGCCATATCATATGCCTCAATTGGATTAGCCGTTTAGAAATGACATCGAAAATACGAACTCAGCTGTTCGGTTTACGAAATTTTACGTTTTTTCAAATTACTCTTTAACCATAGGGAATTAGAGAAAACTTTCAACATGTGGAAGGAGCGGTTTTGCAGCAGCTTTCCAACGCCATATTATATGCCTCATTCCGATAAACGGTTTAGAAATGCGACCGAAAATACAATTCACGTTTTTTGTACGAAGAAAAAACGGTTTTCAAAACTGCTCTTAAACCGCTTATGTTTTGTCAAAAATTTAAGTTGGGTCATGATATTGGTGTCCATAGCTTTCCAACGGTATATCGCAAGCCCCATTTGGGCAATGTTAGCGGAAGTTCAACCTAGTACAGGGGAAGTTCAACGTACTACTAGCGGAGCAGGTCAGGTTGTGAACAGAATATTATTCTGATCCCGTGATCAGAATAGTGTTTATGTATATATATATATATATCCGCTATCTGTCTTTCTTTCTTTCTTCCCTTTTTCTTCACGGCCTTAAAAGATTAAAATGTGTCTTGACTACACAATCTTGACGTGCCATGCGTGCTCATTATACCTGGGGGCTTCTTATACAGAAGCTTAATATAATTATGTTCTGGGCTCTATGCCCCGTGCTCATGTGTTACTTTTCCACATGTACCTTTTCTTCACCATTATATGCATCGATATGACTTAAGTTTTGGCCAAGCTGGGTTGCCTGTCTCTTGTATTTATGCCCTACGTCCCCGTTAATTCGGCTAGGGCATAGGGGGAGCACCTCTGCGATTGTTACTGACGGGTCAGCCGGACGTGTACCTCAGACTGGGTGAAGCCGAAAGCTAGCGTTCTTAAGGGAATATTCGGTCGGTGAACAAAAGATGGCTTTTACTTATTGCAATACATGCCCCTAGATGTTTATATCCTGCGTCTCCTTTCACAGTTCGGACATGCACATTAATGCATGCGTACCCAGGGAAAGGAACCCTTAACGGAACTATTCTCCCTGGAAGATGTTTCTTACTATCCATGTAATATAACATAGCTAGTTGGCTACTTGTCTATTCAAGCACTTATGACCCCTACGCCTGGTTTCCACGCGTACCCCGGTTTTTACATAACTGAGCGGGTATTCGGATACACTCCGGACTGTCGGGTCCGGAGGTCGAAGCAAAACGGTCCGCCATGACAAATGATTTACAATCCGGCTAGGGACAAAATATGTCACTTGAAGTACACAGTCACTTAGACTAACTAAATTCTTCTTCTATACCATCCAACAGGCTATCTAGCCTACAATCCTATTGGGAATACTTTGCGGCTAATTTTACCTGGTCATATACCAGACTAACGAGGATCTCTTTCCCATTAGACCCTACAGGTCTGACCTCGGCAATGTGGTTCGGGTCAGCCTTGGTATATCGCGTCTTCACCATGGCCCAGGCTTCCCTTGTACCTTGTCGGCAGGCAGATAACTTCCGTAATCGAAAGCGTCACCACGCTCCCTTGAGCATCTCTACGAGCTCCCCCATGCCTCCTGGCAGGGAGGCGGATGGCCACAAGGCCTGGGCAATGCCCTGCATCACCTGCCGAACTTGTTCGTGCAGTTGTGAGAGCTCTGGCAGAAGATCGCCCGTAGATCCGGGCATCTCCTCTTTGGGACGACCTGTCAGTATACCTACAGATATAACTCTGTTAGCCGGTTTCTTTGCCAAACTCTACAAAAGTTCATTCAAGCACTTACTAAAAATGCTGCGTCAAAGCCTCTTATTCTCCTTTATGGAGTCAGCTAGCTGGGCCCGAACATCTTTCAGTTCAACGCCCAGCCGGGTATTGGCATCTTGGAGATCATTTTTCTCCCGCCTAACCCGCGTAAGCACGTGCTCGCCAGCCTCTAGCTGTCGTTGAGCATGTTGCTCATCCCCTCACACGATCTTCGGATTCACTCTGGGATCATCTGTAGAATCTATTGTTAGATTTGCATGCATGTCGAATACTAACTGGTACATGTCATTTCATTCTTTTCGATCAGGACAAGTATTACCAGATGGGGCCTTCTCGGACTCCTCCATTCCAGCAACTGCGGCCCGTAGCCGGGCTTTGCACTCCTCCAGCTCTTGAGACAACTCGGTATTCTTCTCCGTAAGAACCTACGCATATAATGATCCTTAAATCAATTGTGCCAACTGTTTCAAGTCTCAGGGGCTACTGATATACATAATTATCAGACTTTCTTACCCGTATATCCTTTACATACTGGTCCGTGGCTCTGGCAAGGCCATTTTGAGCAGCTCAGATGTACGTGTCTCCTGAGTTGAAGGCATCAAACGCCTCTTCGGAGAAACCAGGGTCGCGGAGTACGGCCCGGCGACGCCTGTGATTCATGGCATTCTCCACTTCGGAATTTGTAGCGGACAACCTATCTGCATCCTCTGTAGGAGGAACATCCGGTGTTGTCCCCACGTTAGCATCTGCCCCTAAGTCCGGCTCTGGAATCCGGCTTGTGGAGACATGGCCGGCAGGCTCTCCGGACATGGTCCGGCGAGCGTTTTTTCTGCCAGGAACCATGGACGTTATTATATTTTAAAGACAACAACCACTGAGCAGGGTTTTTGTCATACCTCTGCGACAGCCTCTCAGTCCTGACCGCCTTCCTTTTAAGCCTACCCAGCTTCGGTGCCCCTTGTTGATGAGTCACCGAGGGTTCGGCATGGCGCCCCGAGGGCCTTCCCTGTAAGACGCAATACGTGTGCGGTGGGTAAGGTGCAAAAAAGGGATCCTTCTCGGAAGTTGGGACTCCGGTTTTACTTACATGCAATGCAGGGAGCATGCCAGGATAATCGGCTATGATAGCCACCAAGGCACCGTCGCAGCTTAACTGATAGAACGTCCTGTCGACGAGCTCCACAAATATGTCCGGATCTTCTTCAAGTCCGGGCTTGGGGGCCCGATCAGGGTCCTCTGGCTATGGAGATGGGCTGTGGACCTCCCTCACAGCTTTTCGCAGTTCCTGCTATGAAATAGCAGCGTAAAAAATTTATGATGAAGAATGCGAGAAGGTCTGGAGTAAAAGGTAGCAGCTCACCCAGTTTGGGGGGTTGTACATGGAGAATCCATCCCGTGGCTTAAAGCAGATGAACTCCTCCTCCTCTCCTTTGTACAAATCGGACAGTATTTTCGCTAGAGCAGCGGCGGAGTCCGGACCTTTACGACTGCAGCGGGTGGCATCGTCTTCTCCATTGTAGTGCCACATGGGTTTCCCCGGATACTGAAGTGGTTGCACCCCCCGCATTATACATATTGACATAACCTCGATTATTGGCAGTCCCGATTTGGCCAGTGTTTTTATCCTGCCCATCAGGTAAAAGACCTCTCTGTTATCTTCCTCCTAGGGGCTCCGAGGGTGCCAGCTGCGGTGTTTCTTCAAAGGGGCATTATTAAACTCAGGAAGGCCCATTCGAATAGGGTCCGGAAGGGGGATGTCCTCCATATAAAACCACTCCGAAGGCCAGTCCTCGGATGTCTTCTTCGGAGTACCGGACAGGTATCCGGTCCCGGCGATGCGCCATATTTTGGCTCCGCCCACTTGATATATTGACCCCTCCTGTGTATGGGGTACGAGGTAGAATAGCCTCTTCCATAGCTTGAAATGAGCTTCGTAGCCCAGAAATAGCTCGCAAAAGGCGACGTAGCCGGTGATGTGTAATATGGAGGCGGGAGTAAAGTTATGCAGCTGGAGGCCATAGAACTCCAGGAGCCCGCGGAGGAACGGATGGATTGGAAATCCGAGTCCCCTCAATAAGTAAGGGACAACGCATACCAGCTCCCCCTGGATGGGTTGGGAAAGCTCTCCGCTTGCTCCCCGCCATTATAAGTGGCTAGTCCGGCTCGGACGGGGACCATATACGCTGGAGGGAGAAACCCGTAGGTCTGCAACTCTACTAATTGGCTGTGGGGGACGAAACACTTCTCCCAATTGCCTGGCTTAGTGCTACGGGAGCGAGAGGAGGAGCTACGATGGCCGGCCATGATGGGATGGACTTTTTCGGGCGTGCTCCGATGGATACTCGCTGTGGGAGGATGGTGCGATCTGGATCTGAGGATCCCTGACTTTTTAAATAGACGATTTACTTACATGGTTAGGGTGGCACATGTAAAAATGCCCCGACTTCTCGCATTCGCTCGACACGTGGAAGATAGCCATTATTAAAGCATAGAAGCTGAGGAGTGCAGCATTCATGGGAAGCCGGACACTACTCGTTACGACAGGTACTCGGGATTTGGAGAAGAACCCGCCTTGCAATGCCGATGATAATCTGCGCGCCGGACTCATCGTCATTGAAGCCTAGTTCAGGGGCTACTGAGGGAGTCCTGGATTAGGGGGTCCTCGGACAGTCGGACTATATACTTTGGCCGGACTGTTGGACTATGAAGATACAAGATTGAAGACTTCATCGCGTGTCCGGGTGGGACTCTCCTCTGTGTGGAAGGCAAGCTTGGCAATTCGGATATGTAGATTTCCTCCCTTGTAACCGACTCTGTGTAACCCTAGACCCCTCCGGTGTCTATATAAACCAGAGGGGTTAGTCCATAGGACAACAATCATAATCATAGGCTAGCTTATAGGGTTTAGCCTCTACGATCTCATGGTAGATCAACTCTTGTAATACTCATATCATCAAGATCAATCAAGCAGGAAGTAGGGCATTACCTCCATTGAGAGGGCCCGAATCTAGGTAAACATTGTGTCCCCCGCCTCCTGTTACCATCAGCCTCAGACGCACAGTTCGGGACCCCCTACCCGAGATCCGCCGATTTTGACACCGGCAATCCTCCTTTGAACGATTTGAGTGGCTTGACTTGGCACATGTTCACGCATGTAGTTGAAACAAAATCAACATAGCCTCCATGATATTTATGTTCATGGTGAATTATATCCTACTCATGCTTGCATTCAGTGTTGATTAATTTTAATGCATGTTCATGACTGTTGTCGCTCTCTAGATGGTCGCTTCCCAGTCTCTTTCTAGCCTTCACTTGTACTAAGCGGGAATATTGCTTGTGCATCCAACTCCATAAGCCCCAAGGTTATTCCATATGAGTCCACCATACCTTCCTATATACGGTATCTACCTGTCATTCCAAGTAAATTTGTATGTGCCAAACTCTAAACCTTCAAATAAAAATTCTATTTTGTATGCTCGAATAGCTCATGTATCAAGCAGGGATGTCTATATCTTCCATGCTAGGAGGGTTATTCTCAAGAGGAATGGACTCCGCTCCTCACTCATGAGAAAATGGCTAGTCACCGGGATGCCCAGTCCCATGCTCAAATCAAATCAAAATAATTGGAGACAAAACTCCCCCAGGATTGTTGTTAGTTGGAGGCACCCGTTGTTTCGGGCAAGCCATGGATTAATGCTTGTTGGTGGTGGGGGAGTATAAACTTTACCATTCTGCTTGGGAACCGCCTATAATGTGTGTAGCATGGAAGAT
Source organism: Triticum urartu (assembly GCF_056163025.1). Classification (NCBI taxonomy): domain Eukaryota; kingdom Viridiplantae; phylum Streptophyta; class Magnoliopsida; order Poales; family Poaceae; genus Triticum; species Triticum urartu. The sequence goes on along the minus strand of NC_141874.1, from coordinate 171,592,185 downwards.
ATCGAGAACTCTCGGTTGTTATTTTGACAATGGAATTATACCGCTCAAAATATTATTCATCTCTATTTCAAAACCGAGCTCTGGCACCTCTACAAATCCTTGCTTCCCTCTGCGAAGGGCCTATCCATTTACTTTTATGTTGAGTCATCACCCTCTTATTAAAAAGCACCAGTTGGAGAGCACCGCTGTCATTTGCATGTATTACTGTTAGTTTACATTGAGTATGAATTGACTGGATCTCTTTTATCATGAATTACAATTTCTAGTCAGTCCTTGATCTTTAAAGGTGCTCTGCATTTATGTTTTGTGGTCTCAGAAAGGGCTAGCGAGATACCATCTTGTTATATCATATTATGATTGTTTTGAGAAAGTGTTGTCATCCAAGATTTATTATTATTACTCGCTAGTTGATTATGTCATTGATATGAGTAAACATGAGACCTAAATGTTATTGTGAATATGATTAGTTCATAATCTTTGTTGAAAACTTGAATGCTGGCTTTACATATTTACAACAAGGAGAGCAAATAGAGTTTGTAAAAGTTTTTCTTTATCACTTTCAGTTTGTCAACTGAATTGCTTGAGGACAAGCAAAGGTTTAAGCTTAGGGGAGTTGATACGTCTCCAACATATCTACTTTTCCAAACACTTTAGCCCTTGTTTTGGTCTCTAACTTGCATGATTTGGATGCAACTAACCAGGACTGACGCTGTTTTCAGCAGAATTACCATGGTGTTATTTTTGTGCAGAAATAAAAGTTCTTGGAATGACCTGAAAATCAACGGAGATTATTTTTGGAATATATAAAAAATATTGGCGAAAGAATCAAGGCCAGGGGGCCCACACCCTGTCCACGAGGGTGGGGGCGCGCCTACCCCCTGGGTGCGCCCCCTGCCTCGTGGGCTCCTGGTGCTCCTCCGGCCTCAACTCCAACTATATATTTGTGTTCGGGGAGAAAAAATAAGAGAGAAGGATTCATCACGTTCTACAATACGGAGCCACCGCCAAGCCCTAAACTCTCTCGGGAGGGCTGATCTGGAGTCCATTTGGGGCTCCGGAGAGGGGAATCCGTCGCCATCGTCATCATCAACCTTCCTCCATCACCAATTTCATGATGCTCACCGCCGTGCATGAGTAATTCCATCGTAGGCTTGCTGGACGGTGATGGGTTGGATGAGATTTATCATGTAATCGAGTTAGTTTTGTTAGGGTTTGATCCCTAGTATCCATTATGTTCTGAGATTGATGTTGCTATGACTTTGCTATGCTTAATGCTTGTCACTAGGGCCCGAGTGCCATGATTTCAGATCTGAACCTATTATGTTTTCATGAATATATGTGAGTTATTGATGAAGGAGATATGCCCTAGAGGCAATAATAAAGTTATTATTTATTTCCTTATTTCATGATAAATGTTTATTATTCATGCTAGAATTGTATTAACCGGAAACATAATACATGTGTGAATACATAGACAAACAGAGTGTCACTAGTATGCCTCTACTTGACTAGCTCATTAATCAAAGATGGTTATGTTTCCTAACCATAGACAAAGAGTTGTTATTTGATTAACGAGGTCACATCATTAGTTGAATGATCTGATTGACATGACCCATTCCATTAGCTTAGCACCCGATCGTTGAGTATGTTGCTATTGCTTCCTTCATGACTTATACATGTTCCTATGACTATGAGATTATGCAACTCCCGTTTGCCGGAGGAACACTTTGGGTGCTACCAAACGTCACAACGTAACTGGGTGATTATAAAGGAGCATTACAGGTGTCTCCAAAGGTAGATGTTGGGTTGGCGTATTTCGAGATTAGGATTTGTCACTCCGATTGTCGGAGAGGTATCTCTGGGCCCTCTCGGTAATGCACATCACATAAGCCTTGCAAGCATTGCAACTAATGAGTTAGTTGCGAGATGATGTATTACGGAACGAGTAAAGAGACTTGCCGGTAACGAGATTGAACTAGGTATTGGATACCGACGATCGAATCTCGGGCAAGTAACATACCGATGACAAAGGGAACAACGTATGTTGTTATGCGGTCTGACCGATAAAGATCTTCGTAGAATATGTAGGAGCCAATATGGGCATCCTGGTCCCGCTATTGGTTATTGACCGGAAACGTGTCTCGGTCATGTCTACATTGTTCTCGAACCGTAGGGTCCGCACGCTTAAGGTTTCGATGACAGTTATTATGAGTTTATGAGTTTTGATGTACCGAAGGAGTTCGGACTCCCGGATGAGATCAGGGGCATGACGAGGAGTCTCGAAATGGTCGAGAAATAAAGATTGATATATTGGAAGCCTATGTTTGGACATCGGAAGTGTTCCGGGTGAAATCAGGATTTTACCGGATTACCGGGAGGTTACCGGAACCCCCCGGGAGTCATATGGGCCTTATTGGGCTTTAGTGGAAAGGTGAAAGGGGCTGCCCATAGTGGGCTGCGTGCCTCCCCCCCTCCCCTAGTCCTATTAGGGCTAGGAGAGATGGCCGGCCACCTCTCTCTCTCTTTCCCCCTTGGGAGTCCTATTTGGAATAGGATTGGGGGGGAGTCCTACTCCCGGTAGGAGTAGGACTCCTCCTGCGCCTCCATAGGGCTGGCCGCACCCCTCCCCCTTGGCTCCTTTATATACGGAGGCAGGGGGCACCTCTAGACACACAAGTTGATCATTGAGATCGTTCCTTAGCCGTGTGCGGTGCCCCCTGCCACCATATTCCACCTCGGTCATATCGTTGTAGTGCTTAGGTGAAGCCCTGCGTCGGTAGAACATCAAGATCGTCACCACGCTGTCGTGCTGACGAAACTCTTCCTCGACGCTTTGCTGGATCGGAGCCCGGGGATCGTCATCGAGCTGTACGTGTGCTAAGAACTCGGAGGTGCCGGAGTAACGGTGCTTGGATCGGTCGGATCGGGAAGAAGACGTACGACTACTTCCTCTACGTTGTGTCAACGCTTCTGTTGCGATCTACAAGGGTACGTAGATCATACTCTCCCCTCGTTGCTATGCATCACCATGATCTTGCGTGTGCGTAGGAAAATTTTGAAATTACTACGTTCCCCAACAATTGATCCTATCTTGCAAGTCTATAGTTACCTATTATGTGTTATGATCCGTTAACCCCGAAGTCACAATAATCGGGATACTTACCAGTGATGACCGTAGTTTGAGGAGTTCATGTATTCACTATGTGTTAATGCTTTGGTCCGGTACTCTATTAAAAGGAGGCCTTAATATCCCTTAGTTTCCAATAGGACCCCGCTGCCACGGGAGGGTAGGACAAAATATGTCATGCAAGTTGTTTTCCATAAGCATGTATGACTATATTCGGAATACATGCCTACATTACATTGATGAACTGGAGCTAGTTCTGTGTCACCCTATGTTATAACTATTGCATGAGGAATCGCATCCGACATAATTATCCATCACATATCCGTTGCCTACGAGCTTTTCATATATTGTTCTTCGCTTATTTACTTTTCCGTTGCTACTGTTACAATCACTATAAAACCAAAAATATTACTTTTGCTACCGTTACCACTACTATGATATTACTTTGCTACTAAACACTTTGCTGCAGATATTAAGTTTCCAGGTGTGGTTGAATTGACAACTTAGCTGACAGACGTGCATAATAAGGAGACATTTCCTTGCGTGCGACCATGGAAACTAGGACCCACCGAAAGGGCCTGTGTATTTTGTGAAAAAAATGTCCCCCCCACTAACAGGTTGGACCCACCAGCTATATCTTCGCACGCAAGGAAGTGCCTCCTTATTACGCACAAAAAAATGAATACCCCCTACTAGCTGGAACCCACCATAGTGGGAGGCTGACTTGTGGGCCTACTAAGTTGACGGGGATGGAGGGCTTTGTCAACTTAGTCAATATGAACGATTCTAGCTCCAGTGACCGTACGATGTCCTTCCAACGGTGGTAGTGCTTCTTCAACCTCTGGTCTTGTTGCTCCAGCCACCCAAACCAGCGCCGGTCGTGCCGCGTGCTCCTGCTTCCCATGGCCGGCTGTGATGTCGTGGAGGCCTCACTGCACCCTACTACTCCCACCGCTGGCCAAGCCCTGCGGCGATAGCAGCCTCACACCGTAGCCGAACCAGTGAACCCTCGTACTCCTCTCCGCGTGGGCATCCACTGCCACATCTTCCCCGGCTCCGCGTCGTCCCCTTCCTAGGCCTCGCCGTCGTCCACCGCCCTAGTGCTCTCGCCGCGGCGTGGTGAACGTGGTCAAGGAACTACTTCCATCGGAAGAGTACTGTACGTGGAGAGGCTGACAGCTGGGTCCACGGCCGCAGCAAGGAAGTGCCTCCTTATTTCGTAGAAAATAATGATTCCTCCACCTGATAGCAGGGACCCACTAGACAGGCCACCGTATTTCACAAAAAAAGTGTTTCCCCCCTGACTGTTGGGACCCACCAGCTACATCTTCGCACGCAAGGAAGTGCGTCCATATTACGGGCAAAAAAAAGATTTGCCTCCTGACGGCTGGGACCCATCAGCTACATCTTCGCACGCAAGGAAGTGTCTGACAGTCAGGACCCACCCGATCAACGCGTACGTAGCATTGTCATTCTGGTCGCAAACGTGTATGTACATACTGGTCGATATAGAGGCGCGCATGTGTGGTAGTAGAGGCGCACACGTAGCATGTACACATACGTATAGCGGCCAGGGTGCAAGAAAGTAAATACGGCCACGTACGTACATACGTGCGGGGTCTCGAACGCCTACTCACGCATACATACGGCCAGGGCTCGTGTACATGGCTGTGGCTGGGTTGGAACAAAGAAACTGCGTCGTCTCGTGTTCATGGGGATGCAACGGAATGCGTCGTGTTCGTCGGGAGGCAACGGAACGCGTGCTGTTCATCGGGAGCCAACCGGCTTGGACGGAACAACCGATGGAAACGAGGCCTGGCGTACCGCAGAACGGAGGAAACGGCCTTGTGTTTGACCGACCACGGTAAAATGCTTCCGAAATATGGAAATTGGGTCGGAACCATCTTCAACTCCATCTCCACTCGGACCCAGAACCATTTGGGGGCTAATGACGATGACATGTACCTAGGGTAGGGCAATAGACCTGATCTAAGAACCCCTCCCAAGGACACTGCCCTACAGTCAAAGACATTCAAAGGACAACAAATTTACCGACTGAAGTTCCCTCAAGATACAACTCACTCGACCATGGTTTCACTCGGATAACCCAATTCTAGTCGACCAAGGTATAATCACTCGACTACATCAGAAACCACTCGGAGTACAAAAGATCTAAAGCCACTCAGGATGGCAGCGGTCAGGCGTTCACTCCGTAGCGTTAATGATCATTTATATGTCTTTATTACTGGTGTTACCATTAATGTCTCACCTTAATGTACATTGAACTCCTTGTAACGTGGGCTGGCTGGGGTCCTGGCGCACTCTATATAAGCCACCGCCCCCTCCACTGAGACAAGGGTTCGCACCCCCTGTAACTTCACGCGTAATCCAATCGACCAAGCCTCTGGGCACCGAGACGTAGGGTTGTTACTTCCTCTGAGAAGGGCCTGAACTCGTAAATCTTGCGTGCACAACTCCAGCGTAGCTAGGATCTTGCCTCCTCATACCTACCCCCATTCTACTGTCAGACTTAGAACCACGACAGTTGGCGCCCACCTTGGGGCAGGTGTCTTAGTGACTTTCCGGTGAGGTTGCGATTTCTCCGAGTCCTTTCATCATGGTTTCCGGTGGAGGTTTGGCTGAGGGCCGCAGGATCCGTCTCGGTGCGCTTGTTTTCATCACCAACGACTCCGCTTGGCTTCAGGAAGCTCCCCTCGACGTCGAGGCACTCGCCATCCGCGGGGCGACGCACTTTCGCGCATGCATTCGCGGCGTCCTTCTATGGCAGCCGTCGACCCTGTATCGGTCGGCTCCCGCTGTGTCTTCGCTCCCCGCTGTTCGCCGTCGCAAGCGGTCCGGTCGGTCACGGCTTCAGCGGTGGGTGAAGCATGCGGTGGCATGTCTGTCGGCCACCCTCGAGTCACGGCAATTGAGCCCGACGAATCTCTCTACGGCATGTTCGATCTATCGACTGGCTCCATCGAGACCCTATCCGAGTGCGACGGCAGCGACCCCGCAGCGGAGGTCCTGATGGTTGACACGCCACGCAGCCCACCTGGCATGCGTCACAACGGCGGTGACGACGATGATGGCGCTCCGTCGCACGTTCACGAGGAGTACCACCCCGAAACCCTCTCTTCTCAGCAGAGAGAAGAACTTCACCGCCGCAATATGGAGGCGCTCCACACACCTGTTGTCGGGGAGACCTCTGAAGCTCGGGCCATGGAGGCGGCGCGTTTGGCCACTCTGTCTGAGCGCACTCGACTGGAGAACCTTCAGTGTGCACTCGATGATCGTGCTTGGCGGTAGATCCCTGAATCCAGTCAATGGCAGCGATAGCTGTTCCCGCCTGAACTGCAGGTATACCTTACTCCGATTCAAAACCTTACAGCAGCAGCCCGTATAGCAGAATCCATTCAGCCGTGCCAGTCGGAAGCTGGTAGGGGTTTGATGCAGATCAGAGTGCTGCTCTGGGCAGCAGGAGAGCAAAACACTGCAGTGTCTCAGTCGTGTAACAAAATTCATAGCAGATCCATGGTAGCTGACACAGTTCAGTCGGCTCACAGCCCAAGATCGCCTCCGGGGCGTGAGGGACGAGGGCATCGCCAAGGGCAGTACTTGGGTCAGAACCACGAGCAACACGATCATCGACTCGACCATGATGACCGCCGTCGAGTCCCTACGCCTCCTCCGAGGGGCGAATCATACGTGCCACGGCATTATGATGATAGGCGCCTGTACAGCAAAGAGCGGAGGAGGCCGGTCGACCCAAGAGAACCAGGGTTTGATGCAAGGTCAATTTTGGTGCAAGGTTTGATGGACAGGAATCGAGCACACAGAGAAGGGAAAGACAGAGATCGCTCGACTGGAAGCAGAGTGCATGTTTCTGGTCCTGTGTGTTTTAGCAGAGCCATCAGGGCTACAGAGATCCCTCCCAACTTCAGGTTGGCGTCTGGGGTCAGTAAATTCACTGGTGAATCGAAGCCTGACACCTGGCTTGAGGACTACCGAGTGGCTGTGCAGATCGGTGGAGGAAATGATGAAGTGGCCATGAAACACCTTCCCTGATGCTTGAAGGGTCAGCTAGAGCTTGGTTGAATCAGTTGGCTCCGGGCAGTATATTCAGTTGGGAGGGGATGGCCCGAGTGTTTGTCGGAACGTTTGAGGGCACGTGCAAACGCCCAGCAGGATTGACAGAATTGCAACATTGCGTGCAAAAACCGAATGAAACTTTGAGGGATTACATCCAGAGGTGGACCATTTTGCATCACACTGTGGAGAATGTGTCTCGGCATCAAGCAGTTTGCGCCTTCAAGGAGGGCGTTCGGTATCGGAAGCTCAACCTGAAATTCGGTCGAACGGGAGACATGACCCTAACCCGAATGATGGAGATATCCACTCGGTACGCAAATGGCGAAGAAGAAGACCGACTCCGCAGCGGCAAGAGCAAACCAGTCAGCCAGGACACTAGAGGAGGTCATTCCAATCAGAAGTAGAAGCGCAAAGCAGAACCTGCGGGTCCTGGAGAGGTTGCAGTCGCAACCCCAGGAAAATCTAAAGGAAAGCCTAAAGGGCCCTGGACCCCCAAGAAGGTGAAGGATTCAGCAGGGAACGATGTGTTGGATCTTCCATGTCACATTCACATCAAGAAAGATGAAGAGGGTAATCTGATTTATCCCAAACATACCACTCGACAGTGTCGAGTCCTTATACATCAGTTCCGAGAAAAGCAACCCAGTGAGAAGGAGAAGGAATCTGATAAGGATGAGGACAAGGAAGAGGATGATGAAGGATTTCCCAATGTCAATTCCACTTTGGTGATTTTTGCTCACATAGAAAGTAAAAGTCGACTGAAAGTGATCAACAGAGAAGTAAACAAGGTTGCTCTGGCAACGACAATGTATCTGAAATGGTTAAAGACTCCCATCACATTCGACCAATTCGACCACCCGTCGCATGTAGCCACCCCCGGGAGGCAAGCATTGGTGGTCGACCCAGTCATTGGGAGCACCCGATTGACCAAAGTCTAGATGGATGGCAACAGTGGTTTGAACATTTGTATGTTGAGACCCTCCGAGGGATGGGCATTCCGATGTCCAAGCTCAGCGAGAGCAACATGCGGTTCCACGGAGTTATACCTAGAAAGAATGTCGACTCACTCGGCCAGATCACTCTTGATGTGGTTTTTGGTGATTCAAAGAATTACCGTAAGGAAAAGTTGACATTTGAAGTTGTGGATTTTCACAGTGCCTATCATGCTATCCTAGGCAGAACTGCGTATGCTCGTTTCATGGCTCAACCATGTTACATGTACCTCAAAATTAAGATGCCTGGCCCTAGGGGCATGATTACAGTCACTGGTAATCGGCAGCGAGCAAAAGAGTGCTTCCAAAAGGGCTCGAAGATTGCCGATGAATAGATGACAGTGATAGAAATGGAAGAATACAAGAAGACGGCATATCCGTGTGATCTGTTGAGAGCTAAGAAGTCTGCTTTAGAATCTACATTTAAGTCATCTAGTGAAACAAAGTCAGTTCACATTCACCCGACTGATTCCAATGCTGCTCCGACTCATATGTCAACAACACTCGACAGCAAATAGGAAGAAGCGCTCATCCAGTTCCTCCGTGAGAACTGGGACATCTTCGCACAGAAACCTTCTAACATGTCGGGTGTACCCAGAGAACTAGCTGAGCACCGTTTGTGAGTCGACCCAAAAGCAAAACTTCTCAAAGAGCATCTCCGACGGTCCGTCGTGGAGAAAAGAAAGGCGATTGGCGAGGAAGAGGTTCGGCTTTTGGCAGCTGAGTTCATCCGAGAGATTTACCACTCTGAGTGGCTCGCCAATGTCGCCATGGTTCCCAAGAAAAATACTACCAAGTGGAGAGCAATCCTCCCACTCGGGGGCTTAGTTGCAGTCTCGTACTCGCCTAAGTTTAAAAAATCCTACCGAGTGGGGAGCAATCCTCCCACTCGGGGGCTTAGCTGCAGTCCCGTACTCGCCTAAGTTTAAAAAATCCTACCAAGTGGAGAGCAATCCTCCCACTCGAGGGCTTAGCTGCAGTCCCGTACTCGCCTAAGTATAAAAAATCCTACCGAGTGGAGAGCGATCCTCCCATTCCGGGGCTTAGCTGTAGTCCCGTATTCGCCTAAGTTTAAAAAATCCTACTGAGTGGAGAGAAATCCTCCCACTCGGGGGCTTAGCTGCAGTCTTGTAATCGCCTAAGTTTAAAAATTCCTACCGAGTGGAGAGCGATCCTCCCATTCGGGGGCTTAGCTGCAGTCCCGTACTCGCCTAAGTTTAAAAAATCCTACCGAGTGGAGAGCAATCCTCCCACTCAAAGACTTAGCTGCAATCTCGTACTCGCCTAAGTTTAAAAAATCCTACTGAGTGGAGAGCAATCCTCCCACTCGGAGGCTTAGCTGCAGTTCCGTACTCGCCTAAGTTTAAAACAGGCTCCGTCCTAATCTGCAAGGACGACGAGGTGCAGGTCGACTGCGACCTTATCCTCGGAGCTGCAGCACAAGTACAATATGCGCTCCATCCTGATCCGCAAGGACGACAAGGTGCAGCTCGACTGCACCCTCAGAACTGCGGCACAAGTACAATGTCCGCTCCATCCTGATCCGCAAGGATGACGAGGTGCAGGTTGACTGTGACCTTATCCACATAGCTGCAGCACAAATACAATGTCCGCTCTATCCTGATCCGCAAGGATGACAAGGTGCAGGTTATGAATGGCACCAAGTGTCCTCGTTCATGATCCAGTCGACTGAGCTGCATCACAGAGTCAGTAACAATTCAGACTGAAGAATCAAGTTCCACTCAGAGTCAAGAGATTCGAAAACAACAAAGTTTAGATAAATCCTATGAGGTTCCACACAGCATATTAAAGTACTCAGGCTTCAGGCCTGAAGGAGTTTTTAACTATTACAGAACCACTCGGCATACCGAGGCAAATTTAATCAGATCATAAAAAGTTTGTTCACTCCGCAGGAGGGGGACTGGAAGTCTCGACGAACTCATCCAGGTCGATTCCATCTGCAATTCGAGTAGCAGCAGCAATGAAGGTCTCCATAAAAGATTGCAAGTCGAGTCTCTTGGTGTTGGCAACCTTGATCGCTGCTAGCTTTTCTTCCTTGGCCTCCTTGCAATGAACTCGAACAAGAGACATAGCTACATCAGCACCGCATCGAGCAGACGACTTCTTCCATTCCTGCACTCGACCAAGGATCTCATTGAGTCGAGTCATCAAGGACTCGAGGTCATTTTGGAGTGTCTCCTTTGGCCAAAGCGTCATGTTAATCCACGACACCGCAACCTTCAGGCGAGCGAGGTAGCCTGTAACGCTGGCAAGACGGGATTCCAGTCGGAGCACGTTCATGGCAGCTTCATCATTGACAGGGGAGTTGATGGGGTCCAAGCTCGTCTCGATTTGCCCAGTTTCTTCCTCAAAGTTTTGACAGAATTCTACAACCGCAAAGAACTAATGAGTCAATGGATTTATAGTGACTCGACGATAGCAAAACAGTCGGACAAGGAAAGATACCTTCAAGCATAAGGAATAACTTCTTGGTGAGTGCTCCCAGATAAGCCTACAGGTCATTTCTCTTACGAGAAATGTCTTCAATCTTGTCGTTCAAAGCTACCTTGTCCTTCTTCAGATGGGTCACTTCTCGATTGGCCTCGGCAAGAGATGTCTTCAGCTTGGCATTGTCTTCCTCCAGTGTCCCAACTGAAGCTAGCTTCTTATCAGCGAGTGTTGCCTTCTCCTGAGCCTCCTTCTGCGATTCGGCAAGATCAAGATCCTTCTGTGCCAGAGCCTGCCTCATTTTCTCTCTCTCTCTCTCTATACACACACACACAAAACAAACAAGCACTCAGTTCAGAGAGAAGAATGAGGAGACAACTGGAGAAGCAAACCAATTCCATAATCGACAGGTTTTTTACCTTCCATACTAGTTGTTTCGTGTTTGGCCTTCTGCAAGTTCTGCTTGGCCAACTCTAAGTCAAGGTTGAGCTGTCTTTGCTTCTCCTCAAATTCAGCAAATTTGGAGATGAGCTCACAGGATTTCTGAAATGAGTAAAAGATACATCAGTGGACAGAGTCAAAGATTATTCGCTTCCGAGTGAAAAGAATTCTAAGACTACTGCAAAATCAAGCATTCAATAGCAGTCTCGGGGACTACACCCAGTGGGTGCACTTAGCGTGCCCCCACTAGTCCAGGTTCCACTCGACATGATCCGCCCAGACCGAGTGGAAAGAAAAAACTAAAGAAAGGCAACAGTTATTCTCAGACCCCAACCGACTGCCCGCAGTCGACCGCGGTCTCGGGGACTACACCTAGTGGGTGCACTCAGCATGCCCCCACTGGTTCAGGTTCCACTCGACATGGTCTGCCCAGACCGAGTGGAAGAACTGAAGAACAAGACATTTTTATCAAGAGCCTCGCCGAATCACACATTCGACGGCGACCTCGGGGACTACACCAAGTGGGTGCACTCTGCGTGCCCCCACTAGTCCAAAGTTACAATTGACATAACCTAGTCGACTCAATTAGGAAAACTACTCAGCATAAATTGAAACACCCGTCAAGATAGGAGGGCAGTCAGAAACCAACTAACCCGGACATTGGCTCGGAGGTCTGCACTGGCATCATAGGCAGCTTGGCTAGTCTCATGCACTGTCTTCATCCGCTTCATCATCAGGCCTGCTTGGTGTATAGCTTCCGTAGTAGCGCTTGCCTGGTCCTCCGGAACATGATGAGTGACGAACAGCGGAGACGTGGGTCCAGTCGCGACAGCTTGAGGATCCGAGGCGTGGTGTTGGACAGATGAAGCAGGTACTTGCACAGTCGATGATGAAGGGCGTTCACTCAACACTGGAACAGCAAAAGTTCACGTCTCTGGACTGCTGAATCACTAGCTCCGTCACCGGCGTCGGCTGGGACGTCTTGCTAGCTAGTGCCTTCTTGCTCGAAGTCCTGCCCCTCCTTCCCATGGCTCTCTGTGGCACGTCTTCGTCGTCATCTGGAAGTTCAGTGACATTGGGTGGAGCTGCAAAGCAATCGATTACAGAAGTTCAGTCGACCATCAAAATGGCTGATAAAGTAAAGACGAAATGACAAAAGTTATACCTGCGTGGGAGGTGACTGTGTCTTCCATCTCCTCGTCAGCATCATATTGGTACGCAGAAGTCCTAGAAGCAGCACTGCAAATTTCAGAATTCACTCGGTTAAAGCGGGAAAGTGAATCGACCAAAGATCAGGTCATGTTAAAAATAAGAGGTCAAGCTCAGTGATTACCCAGAAGCGATAGGGACATCCACTTTGATCTTGGGCAAGGCCTTCCGAGGTTTTGGCTGCACGACTTTGAGTTGCTTCGAAGCTTTTTCAGTCAGCATAGGAGAAGATGTCCTTGTGCGCTTGGAGGTCTGTTTAGTCGGCAGAGTCGCTTTGCCACGGACACTGGCTGGGTCCTGCCTCTACTTGGAGCGTCTTTCCGTGCGAGGAGGGGAGTCGACCTCCTCACCACTGCTCAAGTCCTCACTCTCCTCCTCTCCCCTCTCGTCAGAATGCTAGTCGCCACTATCACCTCCACTCGCCTCTCCCTCCTCCTCCTACTCTCCGTTGGGCATCGAATACATCTTAGTATAGATCTGCAACACACAGGGTCGAGTGGATATCAATTAGTTTCGAGAACAAACACATATCAGAGCAAAATACACTCGGAAGGAAAGAATCAGAACTTTTCGGGTTTGGTGGTGTTGTCGGGTGGAGGAACCCTCCTAGACCCCCTGGGGTTGTCTTTGTTGCCAGTAATACCTTGCAGCCACTGCACCACCGTTCCCTCATCAACTTCCTCTGGGTGGATCCGAGTGCTGTCTTCAGCACCCGAGTACATCCACATTGGATGATCACGGGCTTGGAGTGGCTGGATGCGTCGACTAAGAAATACTTCTAACAAGTCCATGCTAGTCACACCGTCACGGACAAGTTGGACTACTCGCTCAACCAACATATTCACCTCTGCTTTCTTAGCTGGAGTCACTCTCAAGGGAGAAGGCTTCTCAACTCGTTCTATGGAAAATGGGGGAAGGCCAGTCGACTGACCAGGGGTCGGTTGGTCCTTACAATAGAATCAGGTCGACCGCCACCCCCTGACTGACTCGGGAAGAATCATAGCGAGGAAATTGCTTTTATTTCTCATCTAGATCCCCAGACCTCCACACAATTGGATCACGTGTGTCCTCTCATCACTCGGATTGGCCTTTTTTACCGACTGGGAACGGCAGGTGAAAATGTGTTTGAAGAGGCCCAAGTGCGGTCGACAGCCCAGAAAGTTTTCACACATGGACACGTATGCGGCAAGGTATGTGATGGTGTTGGGAGAAGAGTGATGAAGTTGGGATCCAAAGAAGTTCAGAAAACCCCGAAAGAAAGGATGGGGAGGCAAAGAGAAACAGCGGTCGACATGCGTCGCTAGAAGGATGCACTCACCCTCTTGCGGTCGCGGCTCGGTCTCGTCCTCCGGAAGCTGCCCAGATTTGTGGGGAATCAGTCCCCCGTCTACCAAATCCTCCATATCTTCTCGCTGGATCATCGACCGGATCCAGTCGCCCTGGATCCAGCCGGGCGGCAGGCCGGTCCTCGACGACAACCCTGCCCGGCTCGTCTTCTTCCCCTTTGCCTTCATCGTCGCATTCTTCGCGCGCTCCAGAGCCACCGTCTTGTCCTTCCCCATTGTGGCGGGTCGAGCTTGGACTGGGCGGCGGCACCGAGGGCAGAGGCAGATGCAGTGGAGAAGCGGAGGAAGAAGGGGGTAATGGGGGCGCACAGTGCAAAGGCCCTGGCCCAAACGCCTTATATGGGTTGGCTCCCCGAGTGGCTGACTTGTGGGTCTAGGCGATCCTGTCAAATCCCGCAACAGTCGCGCACGCAGTACATGGCAAAAAAGGTGGCGCAGGGATCGAGGCACCCCTGCCTAATCCGCTCCGACTACCATGACCCTCTCCGCCCCGCGAGCTTCCCCAAATTTCAAATCCTGCAAGACCCGGAGACGGAAGAATAGTCAATCATGCCAGAGATTTTATGCAATATCACCAATCGAAGCTTATCAGCAAAATTCACTCGACGACTTCTGAATGGCTCAAGGCGAATGAAAATAAAGTTGAAGTTGTTGCATGGTTCTCCAGACCAAGTAAAATGCTGCCGCAGCATGGAAATTGGGTCAGAACCATCTTCAACTCCATCTCCACTCGGACCCAGAACCATTCGGGGGCTAATGACGATGACATGTACCTAGGGTAGGGCAATAGACCTGATCTAACTACCCCTCCCAAGGACACTGCCCTACAGTCAAAGACATTCAAAGGACAGCAAATTCTACTGACTGATGTCACCTCAAGATGTAGGATCTAGAAGTAGATGTGTCTAGAGGGGGGTGATTAGACACATAATGCTCAAGTTGCAATTTTTAAGCTTTTTCGGTTTAAGTGGAGTTTAGGCACAATTTCAACACACACAATACATATCAAGCAAGCATGCAAAGAGTATATGAGCAGCGGAATGTAAAGCATGCAACTTGCGAGAATGTAAAGAGAAGGGTTTGGAGAATTCAAACGCAATTGGAGACACGGATGTTTTTCCCGTGGTTCGGATAGGTGGTGCTATCCTACATCCACGTTGATGGACACTTCAACCCACAAAGGGTAACGGTTGCGTGAGTCCACACAGGGCTCCACCCAAGGGTAATGGTTTCGCGAGTCCACACAGGGCTCCACCCATGAAGGGTCCACGAAGAAGCAACCACCCACAAAGGGTCCACGAAGAAGCAACCTTGTCTATCCCACCATGGCCATCGCCCACACAGGACTTGCCTCACTAGCGGTAGATCTTCACGAAGTAGGCGATCTCCTTGCCCTTACAAACTCCTTGGTTCAACTCCACAATCTTGTCGGAGGCTCCCAAGTGACACCTAGCCAATCTAGGAGACACCACTCTCCAAGAAGTAACAAATGGTGTGTAGGTAATGAACTCCTTGATCTTGTGCTTCAAATGATAGTCTCCCCAACACTCAACTCTCTCTCATAGGATTTGGATTTAGTGGAAAGAAGATTTGAGTGGAAAGCAACTTGGGAAGGCTAGAGATCAAGATTCATATGGTAGGAATGGAATGTCTTGGTCTCAACACATGAGTAGGTGGTTCTCTCTCAGAACATATGAGTTGGAATGGTGTGTGTGTTCTGATAGCTCTCTCATCGAATGAGAAGGAGGTGGAGGGGTATATATAGCCTCCACACAAAATCCGACCGTTACACAGTTTTCCAATCTCGGTGGGACCGAATCAATAAACTCGGTCGGACCGAAAATGTAAACCTAGTGACCGTTAGAGATTTCGGTGGGACCGACTGGATCAACTCGGTGGGACCGATGTGCTAGGGTTAGGGTAAATCCAGAACTCGGTTTGACTGATTACTCAAACTCGGTGGGACCGATTTGGGTAATAAGTGAAACTGAGATTTGGCCAAGCAAACTCGGTGGAACCGATTGCATATCTCGGTGGGACCGAGAATATTGCAATGGGTAACAGAGAGTTTGCAAGCCCATCTCGGTGAGACCGAGATCCCATCGGTGAGACCGAAATGATTAGGGTTTGGCAGTGGCTTATGACAAGTGAAACTCGGTGGCGCCGGATAGGAAGAATCGGTAGGACCGAGTTTGGCTTAGGGTTTAGGTCATATGTGGAAGTGGGAAAGTAGCTGAGGGTTTTGGAGCATATCACTAAGCACATGAAGCAAGAGGCTCATTAAGCAACACCTCATCCCTCCTTAATAGTATTGGCTTTTCCTAAAGACTCAATTTGATCTTGGATCACTAAAATGTAAAATGAGGAGTCTTGAGCTTGAAGCTTTAGCCAATCCTTTCTCCTTAGCATCTTGAAGGAGTTCCCCCAACCTTTAGTCCATGCCACTCCATTGTTGAACTTATCTGAAACATGCTAGATCGAAATGTTAGTCCAACAAGAGATATGTTGTCATCAATTATCAAAACCACCTAGGGAGCACTTGTGCTTTCAATCTCCCCCTTTTTGGTAATTGATGGCAACATACATCAAAGCTTTAGATAAAGATATAAAGAACAGCAAGTAAGGCTTTGGAAGAACATGTAACAAGCATAGGCTCCCCCTACATGTATGCACTCATGTAAATATGAAATATGGAGGCATGTGAGAACATAACCATGACAGAGTAGGCAATGTGTTGCATGTATCTTGGCCATATGCATCAGAGCAAAAGATTATCAAGGAAAATACCTTCATGCTCATGAGTCCTTCTTGCAAATAGTATGTACATAAGCAAGAACTCCTCATACTCATGATTTTGATGCATATACTTACCTTGTGGTCTTGAGTTGGCTTAGGATGGAATGAACCTGCACAAACAAGGTTAGATAACACAGGTACGTCCACTAGCCAGAGCAAACAAAAGAAACCACAAGAATGCCAAGACTGGGATGACATGTAGAGAGTGAGTACAAGGTACCATATTGAATTCAACATGTCCCCAAGAATAAAGATATGCAATGAATTTGATTGATTTCTTTCCCTTAGGTGTCTTGCTCCCCCTGAATCTTACATGGGATATTGGGAGAAGATAGGAAACAGAAAATCAGAGCCGAAAAATATGAATAGAACTAAATTCAAATGAGTTCATATGAACATGTCTTTCCCCCAAAAAGACATGTGGCATCTCTCCTCTTAAACATCAAGCATCTGGGATCCTTGAGTATTCTCTCCCCCTTGGAGATTTCTTTCTTCCCCTTAATATATGGCTCCTTTGTAGGTGATAAGCTTTTGATGTGATCTCTCTCTCTCTCTGATGATAAGCTTTGATGTGATCTCTCTCTCCCCCTTTGACATCAATTTCCAAGAAGGTTTTTCCTGGAATCCGTCGAATAGGTTTGGTCCTTGAGATTCAGTACAAAGCAGTGAATAAAACTGTGATGCTTGTAGAGGACAAGATTCATTGAGTGGAGCTGGATCAGAAGAAATATAGAATATGTGGCAAACTGTTTTTCCTGTTGCGAAATCGGTGGCACCGAGTGGCATGTTTCGGTAGTACCGAAGGGATTCGGTTGGACCGAAAATAGCTATTCGGTGAAACCGAGTTCATCATAGAGAAAAACACTTGTCACCTCAGCTCACTAGTCAAGTAAGATCTCACAAAGATTTGCAATGAATTAGCTGAAAGATTTGTAAGGAATTTGATGCAGAAATATGCAGAACAAAAATCAAAAAGAAAAGAGTGAAAGTTTCTAGATGAAGTTTTTTTTGATTGAAAAAGAAAGAAACAAATATGCAAGGGATAAATGCAATAACTCAGAAAAGAACACAAGAGAACTTCATCTAGAATTGGGCGGTGACATAGTCACCTATGTTAGAGTATATTGACTTAGGAGTCAAGTGAGAACACTTGATCATAGGTCATACTCATCGTTTAAGCTCAAAATGGGGTTACCATTTTTCGTTTAAGCATCTTGATGTATTCACATCTTGTTGAGTTGCTTTGACTCATGTCTTGGAGTAAAGCTTCTCTAAGATGGAATAACATACCTTGGGTGGTGATGTGGTTCTTGCTCATGTAGTTGAACTTGTGTGAGTGCTCAAGGTTGATGTAGCTCATCGAGAGTTGGGAGCACCATTTGGAGTTTGAGTTCATCTACCTACATGGGTTAGTTCTTGCAAGGAAAAGCACTTGTGTATCCAAAAATGACAATCATGAAGCTTAATATAGAATTTGTCAAAGGATATGTTTGAATGGTTTTGTGCTTCCTTATCTTCAACCACTATTGTGTAGAGTCTTGGTGATGTAGAGATCGCTCAGGATATGAGTGAGTCGCAATCTCATGGAATTAGGTTCAACCAAACACCTACATGGGTTAGACAACATGCAAGGTGCAAATATATCCAAGACATAAGATAGTTATCATAAGAGATATATCATGGATTGGTCATAAGCTCATGTCTTGCATGTATCCAATGGAGTTTCTACTCCAAATTCGAAGAATCAATAATGTGCAATTCTCCTCTCAACCTGCAAAACACTTTCTCATCAAGTGGTTTAGTGAATATATCCACTAATTGCTTATCGGTGCGAACATACTTAAGATTGATGTCACCCTTAGCAACATGATCTCGAATGAAATGATGACGAACTTCAATATGCTTAGTCCGAGAATGTTGTACATGATTATGACCAATTTTGATAGCACTTTCATTGTCACAAAGCAGTGGAACATGTTTCACATAAATCCCATAATCTTTAAGAGTTTGGGTCATCCAAAGTAATTGAGCACAACATGAACCAGCGCCAATGTATTCCTCTTCGGCGGTGGATAAGGATACCGAGTTTTGTTTCTTGGAAGACCAAGACACAAGAGATCTGCCAAGAAATTGACAAGTACCCGAAGTGGACTTTCTATCAACCTTGTCTCCGGCAAAATTCGAGTCGGAATAGCCAACAAGATCAAAAGAAGACCTCTTAGGATACCAAATGCCAAAATTTGGTGTATGGATTAAATATCTCACTATCCTTTTCACAGCCTTAAGATGACAATCTTTAGGAGCAGCTTGATATCGTGCACACATGCACACACTTAGCATAATATCGGGACGTGAAGCACATAGGTATAACAATGAACCAATCATAGAGCGATAAACCTTTTGATCAACAGGTTCACCATCTTTGGTCAAATCATTATGTCCACTAGTAGGCATGGGTGTATACATACCTTTGCATTCTTGCATATTGAACTTCTTGAATAAGTCCTTGGTGTACTTTGTTTGAGAGACAAATGTACCTTCCTTAGTTTGCTTGATTTGAAACCCGAGAAAGAATTTGAGTTCACTCATCATAGACATCTCAAACTTCTCTGACATTAGTTTTCCAAATTTTTCACTAAAGAGAGGGTTAGTTGAACCAAATATGATATCATCAACATAAATTTGGCATACAAATAGTTCTCCATTAACCCTTTTAGTAAAAAGAGTAGAATCAATTTTACCAATTTCAAAACCACTTGTAGTAAGGAACTTGGTCAAGCATTTATACCATGCTCTAGGAGCTTGTTTAAGACCATAAAGACCTTTGTGAAGTTTGTAAACATGATTTGGTTTCTTAGGATTGATAAAGCCGGGAGGTTGTTTGACATAAACTTCCTCCTCTATTTCACCATTTAGAAAAGAACTTTTAATGTCCATTTGGTACAAGGTGATATTATGGTGATTAGCATAGGCAAGTAAGATGCGAATGGACTCAAGTCTAGCAACGGGAGCATACGTCTCACCATAGTCCATACCTTCGACTTGTGTGTATCCTTGGGCGATGAGACGTTCTTTGTTGCGAACCACTTGTCCATCTTCATCTTGCTTGTTGCGAAACACCCATTTGGTACCAATGATGTTGTGGTTGTTGTCGGGCTTCTCGACCAATGTCCAAACTTGGTTTCTCTCAAAATTATGTAGCTCTTCATGCATAGCATTTATCCAATCTGGATCTTCCAATGCTTCTTCAACCTTCATAGGTTCAATGCTAGAGATGAATGAATAGTTTTCACAAAAGTTAGCTAAACGAGTTTTTGAGCGAGTGATTCTCCCGGTTTGTATATCATTGAGGATTTGCTCGACGGGATGATCTTTGGCAATTCTTGCTCGAACTCGTGAGAGCTTTTGCTTGGGTCTTCGTTGAACATCTTCTTCATCTTGTTCTTCTTCTTGGCCTTCTTCATTGTTGACGTCGTCGTTCTCTTGTCGTGGTGGAGAAGGAGGTTGTTGATGTTCGTCTTGACGTATTTCCTCATTTTCTTCATCTTGATGTGTCCCACTTGTGGATGCTTCCGTGTCGATTCTTGGTTCACCTTGTCGTGAAGTAGAAGCTTCCACTTGGATGGATGAAGTACTCTCCTTCACCTCCGTTGGACGAATTTTGCCAATGGACAAGTCTTGAATTGCTTCTGAAGGGTCTTTGTCTCCTACATCAATTGGCAATTGCTCTACTTGCGAGCCATTAGATTCATCAAACTTCACATCTACCGTCTCTTCAACCTTTCGGGTGAAATTGTTGTAGACACGGTAAGTGTGAGAGTTTGAGCCATAACCAAGTAGAAAACCTTCATGAGATTTAGGAGCAAACATTGAACGACGATGCTTATCAAGAATGTAGCACTTTGAGCCGAATACTCGAAAGTATCCAACTTGAGGCTTGTTACCGGTGAGGAGCTCGTATGCCGTCTTGCCGAGTAGCTTGTGAAGATATAAGCGATTTGTTGCGTGACAAGCTGTCTCAACCGCTTCTGCCCAAAAGTGCTTTGGCGTCTTGTATTCATCAAGCATCGTTCTTGCCATTTCGATGAGCGTCCGGTTCTTCCTCTCAACAACTCCATTTTGTTGAGGTGTGTACGTAGCCGAGAACTCGTGTGAAATCCCTTCTTCGTCAAGAAAGGTGTCCACATTTGCGTTCTTGAACTCCGTTCCATTGTCACTCCGAACCTTCTTGATCTTCACATCAAACTGATTTTGGGCCTTCCTAGCGAAGTTTCTGAAGATCTTCTGGACCTGCAACTTGTCATTAAGAAAGAACACCCACGTAAATCTTGAAAAGTCATCAACTATAACTAGACCAAAAGAATTTCCACCGAGACTCTTGTAGGCGTTGGGACCAAAAAGATCCATGTGAAGTAGCTTGAGTGGCCTCCTTGTGGTCATGATGTTCTTCACGGGATGTCTTCCTCCAACCTATTTACCTGCTTGACAAGCACTGCAAAGTCTATCCTTATCAAATATGACATTGTTAACTCCAAGGATATGATTTCCTTTAATAAGCTTATCAAGGTTTCTCATGCCAACGTGACCTAGTCGTCTATGCCACAACCAACCTTTTGAGGATTTAGCAACAAAGCAAGTTTTAGGTTGTGCCTTTTTAGAGAAATCGACAATGTAAAGATCTCCTCTACGCATACCCGTAAAGACCATTTTATGATTGTCTCGATGAAATACTTGGCAATCTACCTCAGTAAATAGGATGTTCAAACCGAAATCAGCAAGTCTAGATACTGAAAGTAAGTTGTAGGCCAGAGATTCAACGAGCATGACATTTTGAATGGAACTATCATGTGAGATGGCCACCTTACCAAGGCCAACCACTTTACCCTTTGAATTATCACCAAAGGTGACATATTTTCGAGGGCCGTCATTTTCAGCAAGCTCACGAAACATCTCTTCATCTCCGGTCATATGATCAGTACATCCACTATCAAGAACCCATTCCTTTCCTCCTGATTCATATCCCCGAAGATTTGCCATAAGACCAAAATGTCTCATTGCATCATCAAGATCGAAGTCACTATCATCATCATCATAATATTCATGTTCATCATGATCTTGTGATTCATCATTTCCTAGAGAGGGTAATTCATCAGATAAATGATCATCAAAGTGGTCACTTTTATGAATTCTTATAGCTTTGAGTATGATATCATTAATGATTCCAACATCACCTTTAGCATGCTTAAGATTGGCAAGTTCAAAAAGACATTTACCAAAACTAGGATCACTAGAGTTCATCTTACTGAAGGTAATAGATTTATGGAGAATTTCATCCAAAGTTTTCAAGGAATGATCGGGAAATCGTTCCTCAAGAAATTTCCATATAGTATAGGCACAACTTTGAGTAGGCAAACTAGCAATCAAGTTTTTGGGCAATCCTCTAATGATGAGCTCAATAGTTCTAAGATTGTGAATCATGTCAATATCTTCATCTAGGGTAGGATGCAAAGGATCACTATGAAGTGCACAAGGGCTAGCAATATACTTGTTCAAATGATATTGATTGAAGATTACAAGCATCTCATTTTTCCACTCATGAAAATACTTTCCATCAAGAATAGGCACTCTATGTCCAAGACTCCCTAGAGTAGACACATCCATCTTCCTCCAATGGTGATTAAACCAAGGCAATGGAGACCAAAGCTCTGATACCACTTGTAGGATCTAGAAGTAGATGTGTCTAGAGGGGGGTGATTAGACACATAATGCTCAAGTTGCAATTTTTAAGCTTTTTCGGTTTAAGTGGAGTTTAGGCACAATTTCAACACACACAATACATATCAAGCAAGCGTGCAAAGAGTATATGAGCAGCGGAATGTAAAGCATGCAACTTGCGAGAATGTAAAGAGAAGGGTTTGGAGAATTCAAACGCAATTGGAGACACGTATGTTTTTCCCGTGGTTCGGATAGGTGGTGCTATCCTACATCCACGTTGATGGAGACTTCAACCCACAAAGGGTAATGGTTGCGCGAGTCCACACAGGGCTCCACCCAAGGGTAATGGTTGCGCGAGTCCACACAGGGCTCCACCCACGAAGGGTCCACGAAGAAGCAACCACCCACAAAGGGTCCATGAAGAAGCAACCTTGTCTATCCCACCATGGCCATCGCCCACACAGGACTTGCCTCACTAGCGGTAGATCTTCACGAAGTAGGCGATCTCCTTGCCCTTACAAACTCCTTGGTTCAACTCCACAATCTTGTCGGAGGCTCCCAAGTGACACCTAGCCAATCTAGGAGACACCACTCTCCAAGAAGTAACAAATGGTGTGTAGGTAATGAACTCCTTGCTCTTGTGCTTCAAATGATAGTCTCCCCAACACTCAACTCTCTCTCATAGGATTTGGATTTAGTGGAAAGAAGATTTGAGTGGAAAGCAACTTGGGAAGGCTAGAGATCAAGATTCATATGGTAGGAATGGAATGTCTTGGTCTCAACACATGAGTAGGTGGTTCTCTCTCAGAACATATGAGTTGGAATGGTGTGTGTGTTCTGATAGCTCTCTCATCGAATGAGAAGGAGGTGGAGGGGTATATATAGCCTCCACACAAAATCCAACCGTTACACAGTTTTCCAATCTCGGTGGGACCGAATCAATAAACTCGGTCGGACCGAAAATGTAAACCTAGTGACCGTTAGAGATTTCGGTGGGACCGACTGGATCAACTCGGTGGGACCGATGTGCTAGGGTTAGGGTAAATCCAGAACTCGGTTTGACCGATTACTCAAACTCGGTGGGACCGATTTGGGTAATAAGTGAAACTGAGATTTGGCCAAGCAAACTCGGTGGAACCGATTGCATATCTCGGTGGGACCGAGAATATTGCAATGGGTAACAGAGAGTTTGCAAGCCCATCTTGGTGAGACCGAGATCCCATCGGTGAGACCGAAATGATTAGGGTTTGGCAGTGGCTTATGACAAGTGAAACTCGGTGGCGCCGGGTAGGAAGAATCGGTAGGACCGAGTTTGGCTTAGGGTTTAGGTCATATGTGGAAGTGGGAAAGTAGCTGAGGGTTTTGGAGCATATCACTAAGCACATGAAGCAAGAGGCTCATTAAGCAACACCTCATCCCTCCTTAATAGTATTGGCTTTTCCTAAAGACTCAATGTGATCTTGGATCACTAAAATGTAAAATGAGGAGTCTTGAGCTTGAAGCTTTAGGCAATCCTTTGTCCTTAGCATCTTGAAGGAGTTCCCACAACCTTTAGTCCATGCCACTCCATTGTTGAACTTATCTGAAACATGCTAGATCGAAATGTTAGTCCAACAAGAGATATGTTGTCATCAATTATCAAAACCACCTAGGGAGCACTTGTGCTTTCACAAGATACAACTCACTCGACCATGGTTCCACTCGGATAACCCAATTCTAGTTGACCAAGGTATAATCACTCGACCACATCAGAAACCACTCGGAGTATAGAAGATCTAAAGCCACTCAAGACGGCAATGGTCGGGTGTTCACTCTGTAGCGTTAATGATCATTTATATGTCTTTATTACTGGTGTTACCAGTAACATCTCACCTTAATGTACATTGAACTCCTTGTAACGTGGGCTGGCTGGGGTCCTGGCGCACTCTATATAAGCCACCCCTCCACTGAGACAAGGGTTCGCACCCCTGTAACTTCACGCATAATCCAATCGACCAAGCCTCCGGGCACCGAGACGTAGGGTTGTTACTTCCTCTGAGAAGGGCCTGAACTTGTAAATCTTGCGTGCACAACTTCGCCGTAGCTAGGATCTTGCCTCCTCATACCTACCCCCCCATTCTACTGTCAGACTTAGAACCACGACATCGATCGCTCAGGTTTAGTAACGCGTAGCCTGCAGTGCAATCACTCGGGTTCATTTAGAGCCCAACGCCTCGCTTGGGTTCAGTTAGAGCGCAACGCCTCACACACATGCGCGTACGTACGAGAGAAATGTGCATCCCTCGGCCCCCGACCAGCCACCGTAACCGGGAACTCCCCGATATTTTCCTCGCCCTCGCTTCTACCACGGTTTTTTCCATCATGGACGGCCCAAAGAATGTCATGCAGCTGCGTCTCCGGCCCGCCCAGGACGGAAAGCCCATTTTCTGTCATGCTTTTTTTTCATAGAAGTAGGACCCCACCACATCTATGATGATACCGGGTTTTGTCACAATTATCGTCATAGAAGTGTCATAAGTATGACAGAAAAAAATTTCGTTCGGCCCAAAATGTCACGGATATGTCTTTTTTTTGTAGTGAGTATGCGGGTATGTCACGGACGCTGGCTACGACATCGAGGTCGTCGACAGCGACGGCCTGAGGCGGGCTATGTCACAGGTTAAGTGGCCCACCCCAACCCCTCGGGTTCAACCACTGTTGATCTCATCCATGGCCCCGCCGCTGATCTCCTCTGGCTCGCTGTCAAGAATTTGCCATCCTACATCGCGATCGAGCCCCTTTTGTCATTTCTGAAGGACACGTTCGGTGACGCTGGCTTGGGATCCACAGCTTCCAAGTCAGACCTCAGAGACGGCGACCACGAGGAGGGCACCCTCTCCAGCTCTTCCAATGGGAAAGAGCCCATCTGCTCTTCCAAGGGGAAAGCGCATGTCTGCGACATCTGGGAGGGCACCCTACATATGTGCTCTTCCAAGAGGAAGGAGCCCATCTACGACAACATGGAGCACATCCAAGGTCTATGCTCTTCCCATGGGAACGAGCCCATCTGTGACAACTGAGGAAACCCATGATTTGTGTTGTCGTGCCTCTTCACAGGAGGAAACCCATGATTTGTTTTATCGAGTCCCTTTTGTAGTGTAGTGAGAATATGTCCAGTTTTAATTGCTATATCTGGTTGTTTGCAGTATGCCTTGTTTATTTCAGTTGTTCACAATGTGATGCTCTATATGTGCAATTATTTATTGTGCAGTATATTTCATCAATCCAGTTTTAAACATACCGATAGGAATGCATATATTTGCTTGTTGTTAAGCGTGTTATAGCTAGCATATGCCTCTTTTAAAGTTTTTTGATTGTTCAGTTGTTTGTAGTTAGCATATGTCCAGTTTCAAATGATATCTTTGGTTGTTCGTAGTATACCTTGTTTATTCCAGTTATTCACAACGTGATGTTCTATATGTGCATGTATGAACTATGCAGTTCAATTTCATCAGTACCAGTTTCAACAATACCACTATGAATGACTCTATTTGGTTGTTGCATCTTGTAGTTTACATGCCTCTCCATTTTTATTTAACAATAACCAGTGTACTTAGACCGGCACAGTACCAGTTTGAATGACTATGTTTGCTTGTTGTTAAATGTTAGGCATGTTGCAGTTGACACACATTTCCACTTGTTTTTCTTTACTAGCATGCTTAAACCTGCACACTAAAGCTATCTTTTGGAGATTATTTTGTCTGCCATGGATAATTTTGGTTGATGTTTAGCCTGTTGTGCTTAACATGCTTCTCAATGTACCTACACAGGACAATTTTGGGAACGACTGATGTTTTCCATCGAGGTTAGTTTCATCCCATGGCTTATATATGCTCACTTTTCAGGATATCGGTAGCTGGTACCAAATAGGCCGGGGGTTGATAAGGGACTAATAGGTGAATCGAACTTTTAACTGAATATATCTGCAACCCATTTATCGTTAGGTTAACCAGGGCCATATGTAATATATCTGAGGCTACATAGCAACATGCACTGTACTTAATGTCTAAATATGTAACACCCCGATAGTTAACCTATAGTAACCACACATTAATGGTGCCATGTCATCGTAATTAATTTGCTAAACCTCACTTTGATCCAAACTGAGTTGAAATTCAAAATTTAAAATAAAGTCAAAATATTATTTCTTTAAACTATAAAACTAAAATGTTTGAATTTAAGTATAAATTCTCCTCATCAATTTTCATGATGGAACTAGCATCATTTGAAACTTAAAAATTGCCCTTATCTATTTTTGAATTGAGCAAACAACACTTAGTGGCCCATTTAAATTCAAACTGAGATTAAAGCCTTTTAAAAAATAATCTAAAACCCTGTTGATAGTTCCACAATATTACAAAGTATTTATGAGACAAGTTTTTTATGTAACAAAATTTATTCGGATTAAAAACAAAATACAAATCAGAGAGCAAAATATAAAACAGAAAATATAAAAGGAAAATGCCTAATAAGCTACTCTGCTGGTGGGATCTATGGAACTATAGTGCAATCGGCCCAACCCACAATGGCCTTTTCCCCCACCCGTGTACAGAGGCAGGGAGGCCATGGCACCGTGTATGCGCGCACGCCATCCACGCCTCCGATGGTCGCCGTGGCAACCATCCGGAGCCCCCTGGAGGTGTATAAAGCCCTCCCGGACGTGATGGACAACCCTAGCCTCTCTATTACCCCCTTGCTCTCCTCTCCCTCTCGGTTTGATGGCGCTCGAGTATGTGAGCCATGGATGTTGTCGTAGCCGCGGCCACCGGTCTTTCCGTCGCCTGGTAGCATGTCCATGAGCCTTCCCGCAGTCCCTTCCTTCGTCTACATCAAAGAACCCGAGCCGGAACGCCCCGTAGCCTCGCCATCATACACATCTTTGCCCACGGTCGTCGTCGTCTATCGTCGGTTGCCGCTGCTCCGAGACGCCCCCAACTTCCTGAGCACGTCCACGAGCTCTGCGGTGAGCTCCTCTACCGATTCACCTCATTTCCCCCTTACATCCGTCACCGTAGCCTTCGCCTTGTAGTTGCCATAGTCACCACCGTAGCTCTGCATCATACGCTGACGCGGTAATCATGTCTGTTTGCTACTGCTACCTCTAGCCGCTGCTACTACCATTTCTTGTTGCCTCTAGCTGCTGCTCTTACTAGCTGCTACCACTATTGCTACTCTACGGCTCCTGCTAGTGGTCGTTGCCGTTGCTCTAAGCTATTGCTGCCGCACGAGCTCGTGCTTGACCGCACACCCGCCTGCGCCTCACGCGGCCACCCCGGCGCCCTGCCACCACGCTTCGCCCCGCTCGGCTCGTCCGCTGCCGCCCTGGCCGTCCTCTTCCCTGCGCCACCAGCTCGCTGCTTTGCTACTACTCTGACCCCGCGGCTGCCTAATGTCGTTGTTGCTTCCACCATTGGCCACAGCCACCGCGCCCTGCCGCCTTCCCCCGTGCGCCACGCATGTCCCTTGCTAGCGTTGTCATTGCCGCTGCTTGCCGCCTTGTCGTTGCTCCCCACCCGCAACCTGCCTAGCCCACTGCTGCCTCTGCTTGCTAATGCATGCTGCTGCTTTGCTTGCTGAAGCCTGCTTGCCGCTGCATTCTGATGCTGCTCTGCTAAAGTAATGTTCAGTTACTGTAGCAGTAGCTAGCTTTGGTATGCTTACACTAACTAGCCCACTGTACTGCAACAAAACAACATCAAAACAATTTCTAATGTGGATAAGATATATATGGCAGGTAGTACACTTGACAAGCTCCAAGTTACCCCATTGGACCAAATTCAAATAAGGCATGGATTAAATCCTGTGAAAATCACAAAATCCTATGTTCGTATATTTTAACAGTTTCTGGAATTAACAACAAGTGGCACTTTTCAAGCAAAGTTTTGATTAAGCAAATGAACTCTAATAGTGATGCAATTGATACCATCCTATAGATCACAGGAAGTGGTCAATATTGATATAAGGCACTAATCCATAGGATTGGCAGGACAATAGTTATAGCCTTTGGAAAATAGCTAAGTGAAGTTTAAAAATAGAATAATTCTCAGAGTTAGCCAATTTTCAGGAATTCCAAATAGTTGTTTAAATCTTCAGAAATTTGTAGAAATTCATATGTAACTCGGATGGGAAAACTTTGTACATGAAATTTGCTCAGAACGACGAGACGAATCCGAATACGCAGTCTGTTTGCCAGCCACATGCCCCTAGCATAGCAAACATGCAACTTTCCCCCTCCAGTCCACCTGTCCAAAAATGCGAAACACCGGGAATACTTTCCCGGATGTTTCCCCCCTATGCCGGTATCACCTACTGCCGCGTTAGGGAACCTAGCACCACTCATTGTCATGTCATGCATTTGTTTGCATTATATTTATTGTTTCTTCCCCCTCTTCTCTCGTTAGACACCGAGACCAATGCCGCTGCTACCCATTACGACGACGGTGTTGACGACCCCTCCTTCTCGACTGCGCTTCTAGGCAAGCCCCCCCCCTTGATCAACCCGATATTGCCTATTCCTTCCTTCTACTGCTTGCATTAGAGTAGTGTAGCATGTTACTCCTTTCGATTAATCCTATTCTGTTGCATAGCCTGTCTTTGCTACTATTGTTGTTACCTTTACATGCAATCCTAAATGCTTAGTATAGGATGCTAGTATTCCATCAGTGGCCCTACAACCCGGTGATCGCTCTCTCACAGGGCGACGAGGAGAGGATCGCCGGGTAGGATTATGTTATACGATGATACTTGGTGAACTTACCATCTACTCTCTTCTATATGCTTCAAGATGGAGGTTGCCAGGAGCGTAGTCTTTGATAGGACTAGCTACCCCCCTCTTATTCTGGCATTCTGCAGTTCAGTCCATAGATACTACCCATTTCATTGATACCAATGCATATGTAGTGTAGATCCTTGCTTGGGAGTACTTTGGATGAGTACTCACAGTTGCTTTGCTCCCCCTTTCTATACCCGGTTGCTGCGGCTAGATGCTGAAGGCCAGGAGCCAGACGCCACCATCGACGACGACTCCTACTACACCGCGGGTGCCTACTACTACGTGCAGGCCGCCGCCGACGACTAGGAGTAGTTTAGGAGGATCCCAGGCAGGAGGCTTGCGCCTCTTTTGATCTGTATCCCAGTTTGTGCTAGCCATCTTATGTCACCTTGTTTAACTATATGTCTATATTCAGATATTGTTGTTTCCGCTGACTCGTCTATGATCGAGCACTTGTATTTGAGCCCTCGAGGCCCCCTGGCTTGTAAGATGATGCTTGTATGACTTATTTATTTTTAGAGTTGTGTTGTGATACCTTCCCGTGAGTTCCTGATCTTGATCGTACACGTTTTCGTGCATGATTAGTGTATGATTGAATCGGGGGTGTCACAAAATATGCAATCCTAGGCTACATAGCAACAAGGAAGAGTGGTACATTAATGTTTTGATGATGTCTAGATATACGTAGAAGAGCAGCAGCAGCAGCAGCACCAACACCAACATCACCACCACCACCACCACCACCAACAACAACAACAGCAACAGCAACAGCACCACCACCAGCAACAGCACCAGCACCAGCACCAGCACCAGCAGCAACAGCAACAGCAATAGCAACAACAACAACAACAACTCCACCACCGACAACAACAACAACAACAACAACAACAACAGCAACAACAACAGCAACAACAACAGCAGCAACAACAGCAACAGCAACAACAATAGCAGCAACAACAACAACAACAACAACAGCAACAACAACAGCAACAATAGAAACAACAACAAAAACACAACCCTATTTGGATACTCAACTTAGCTAGAGGTTAGAGTTAGTTTCTAGCTCATGACTAACCCTGGACTAACTCCATACAAAGAGTTATTTGGATGGCAGGGCTAGATTGACAATAAATGCACTAGGAGAACTAGCTCCAATTAGCACCTCTTGGGTTGGATAGTTTTTTTGGGTGGGTTATAGATGCAACTAGCTCAAACTAGACCTGATGTTTAGATATACTTTAGGGCTATTTGAGCCCGAACTAGCTCAAACTAACTGTAAACCATGGATACAACAATAGTTAATCAACCGATAATTTGTAAGAATGCAATAAACTCCTTCTGGCCCATAATATAAGATGTTAATTCATCTAATATGTGAGTATTGGATGTTATAAGATATTGTAAGAGTGTTGTACTACATCATTGTGCAATTGTTGTTTAGCTTCTAATACTAACTTGGTGCTTTTAGGTACACATGTCATTGGTAAAGATCCACGCTTCGACCCTTTCTGCGTATGGGGCAATGAGATATCGATGAACCAACATCAAGTGAGGAAGCTGATAAAGATTGTTAGTAAAATGGGTCCAAAGATGGCAATTAAACTATTTGTTTACACTTTATCCAAGATAACAGCGAACTGCAGGATGGTAAGTAAGAACTCTGCAGCCTTCTTTTTACTGCCCATAATGAGTTGTGTTAGATGATGTCTGAATCTTTTTCCTTTGCAGTGGTTCCCAAAGCAGTTTACTCAAGATTACCTCTCAAACTACATGATCGGTGGGCATGCAAAGGTTAAGGTATTTCTACCAGAACACGATGATTATCTAGATGTTTTCATGAAGACTGTGAAGGATGGGCGGTCGGCCATCACAAGGGGTTGGACTAGAGCCGTGCATGCCTTCTGCATGGAGGAGGGAACAATATGGGCATTTTGCTTCACCTTTTTCAGCAACCAGAATGTATTTCTCCTCTTTCTTTACCGTCTTTAATAGTACAAGTATACAACTGTGGTTCATCATTCTTTATTTGGTTCTTATGTAATTCTTGAACATATGTACCTATGAATCAAATAATGCATTGGTTGTTTGAACCTGATGGATACGAATAAAGCTATAGCATACATTCAAATTCAAATTCAAATTCAAATCTGGTACAATTTGAAATAGTAGTAATTGAATTACGGTGAAATTACGCTCTCCAGGTCGTTATGGCACACACGGTTGGTAAAACACAAACATTTGTGATATACACCATAATCTGAGACAGTTCACAAAGAGGAAACATGTGCAAGCATGCACACGGTTGCCGTTTGCAAAGCGTGTGCGATGTCAGACAATATCACAAACGGTGCGGGCAAACTAAACATTTGTGATAGTTGCCTTATCGTACACGATTCGCAACCATGGACTGTTTTTGATGGAGTATGCATCGTAAACGTTGCACAACAGAATAGCGTGTACGACGATGTTACGATGGTCTGATGTTTCGTAATCCTATTCGACATTCGTACGACGATTAGCTAATCTTATTAATTAGTTATTGCATATGGTTTGGGACAAGCGAATGTGTGTGATTGTATGCTTATTATCGGTGTCAAAACCGGTGGATCTCGGATAGGGGGTCCCGAACTGTGCGTCTAAGGAGGATGGTAACAGGAGGCGGGGGACACGATGTTTACCCAGGTTCGAGTCCTCTTGATGGAGGTAATACCCTACGTCCTGCTTGATTGATCTTGATGATATGTGTATTACAAGGGTTGATCTACCACGAGATCGTAGAGGCTAAACCCTAGAAGCTAGCCTATGGTATGATTGTGTCTCGTCCTACAGACTAAACCCTCCGGTTTATATAGACACCGGAGGGTGCTAGGGTTTCACAGAGTCGGTTACAAGGGAGGAGATCTACATATCCGTATTGCCAAGCTTGCCTTCCACGCCAAGGAGAGTCCTATCCGGACACGGGACGAAGTCTTCAATCTTGTATCTCCATAGTCCAACATTTCGGCCAAAGGATATAGTCCGGCTGTCCGGAGACCCCCTAATCCAGGACTCCCTCAGTAGCCCCTGAACCAGGCTTCAATGACGATGAGTCCGGCGTGCAGATTTGTCTTCAGCATTGCAAGGCGGGTTCTTCCTCCGAATACTCCATAGAAGATTTTGAACACAAGGATAGTGTCCGGCTCTGCAAAACAAGTTCCACATACCACCGTAGAGAGAATAATATTTCCACAAATTGACACGTTTAGCAACATGACATCATGCCATGGCCCGGTCATTATTCGAACCGTTTTTCTCAACCAGCACTGCGCATATCGCGAGGTGGTTTTCTTGGCACGTCTTGTTGAAGCAGAGATCGTGTCCCCTTATCACGGGATCCTCATCAATACGGATGTGGATAACCCAACCGCTCCATCAATTACGGCGCTTGGGGAATGAGAGGTTTTACCAGGTGAGTGGGGAGGCGCATCGCCTCTTCCGCCCTTATAAAGGGACAATGATTCACTCTTTTTGCCCACGCCTTCTTCCCGATTCATTCCCTTCTGCTCAGGCTCCAGCGCCCAAGCGTTCACTTTCTCCACCCACAAAAGGTCTTCCAAAGATGTTCGGATCCGGAGCAGGAGGAAAATGGATGGCCTCTACCGTCTGAGAGAAGGATATCAAAAAGCTTCGGGAGGCCGGGTATCTGGCCAAGAAAATCAGCCACCGTCTCCCGACGGCGGGACAGATCGTCCCCACTCCGGAACCCCACGAGAGGGTTGTATTCCTCCCTCACTTTGTCCGCGGGCTAGGGTTTACCCTCCACCCGTTCGTTCGTGGCATCATGTATTATTATGGGATCGATCTTCACGATCTGTCCCCCAATTCCTTCCTCAACATCTCGACATTCATTGTCGTGTGCGAGGCTTTTCTCCGCATTTTGCCGCACTTCGGTTTATGGCTGAAGGTTTGTAATGTGAAGCCCAAGGTGGTGGGCGGCGAGCACGCCAAGTGCGGGGGCGCTATGGTGAGCAAGATGCCCAACATCATATGGCCAACGGGAACCTTTAATGATTCTGTCAAGGAGTGGCAACAGCAGTGGTTTTACATCACTGAGCTGTGCGGCAAGGATGGGTCGCCTCTCCCGAGTTTGGATCCGGCGCCCCTCTGCGGCTTACATCCTGGGTTACGAAAGTTCTGGACTGGTCCTAATCCGACGAACTGTCAGTGCTCTAGACGCGCGTTAAAGATATGGGAGATGAGAACATTGAACTTGTCAATGTAGTCCAGGTGACGTTAGTCCGTTGGATACTGCCTTGTCAACACCGGACTTGCAATCTATGGGAATTCGATCCGGCCAGGCACCGAACCTTGTGAGGGTTCTTCGGCTCCTCACACAAGGACATTTGCAAGGTGCTTTTTAAGTCCAGTAAATCATGGCCGGACTCCGCCGAGGACCGCGGGTACCAACCGTCCCGCCCTGCAAGTTTGGTGAGTTTATCAAGCTTTTCTATCCACATGACCCAAAGGAAGCGCTTAACGCGTGTTATTCTACTCTCCCAGGGCTGGACGAAGAAGGCGGATCGGATCCATTGTCCGTCCCCGCTGCCCAAAGACCCGGCCAACCCACTTCTGACGAATATGCTGGTCCCGGCGCCTTACAAGGTGCCAAAGAAGACGGCCGAGAAGGAGGCCAAAAAGACCCGGGGTGGCCTTTGTCGCTGCGGCACTTCGGACACAATATCCGAAGGTTCTGATGCCCGTTCCGCCTCCGAAGAGGATGAAAAGGAGGAGGAAGATGAATCCCCTATGGGGGAAGAAGGAAGAGGACGGCCTCCGCACGCTTGGAGGCCGAACTGCCCAAAAGGGGAAAGGCTCCTCTTCCGGAGGAGTCCACTGCCGCCACCGACAGTGGCCTGGCATGGGATCCCAGGGCCCAGCCCCCGGTGAACTCGTAAGTATATAAAATCCGAGTACGTTTAAGCGTCCGAACTCATCGTGGCTTAGTATTTTAACCTAAGCATATATTTTTTTGTAGTCCGGCGAGGTCCCGTACCAAACAATCCTCATCAGAGGACCTGCTGAGCTCAAATGCTAGGGAGAGCGGGACGCCCCCAAAGGCCCCTTCCTCCAAACAGGTGCATAACACCGAGGCTTCGTCCCAGAAGGACCCCGGCCAAGGAGGAAAGGAAGAAACCATGAAGGCGGCGCCTGGAGGTCAAACCGCAGGGACCGGACACGTGGGGAAAAGATTCCCATGGGGTCTGACGGCGGGGGCGATCCTGAGTTCGGCTCCCCACCGGATGCGATTCCAGAGACCTATACGGCTCCAGAATCAAGAAGGTAGCCTCCTTTAGCTGGAGGGGGCGTGCCTGTTCCGCCGGCGACCTCTGTCCATCCAGAAGTGTCGGATGCTCTGTTGGTGGTTGCTACCTCTTGAGCACTGCGTTGGATTTCCCCGAAGAGGAGGGGATGATGCAGCAAAGTAGCGTAAGTATTTCCCTCAATTTTTGAGAACCAAGGTATCAATCCAGTAGGAGGCTACGCGCGAGTCCCTCGTACCTACACAAAAACAATAGCTCAATGCAACCAACGCGCTTAGGGGTTGTCAATCCCTTCACGTTCACTTATGAAAGTGAGATCTGATAGAGATGATAAATAATATTTTTGGTATAGAGATGCAAAGTAAAAAGTAAAAGCAAAGTAAAAGAAAAGCAATAATAAAGTGATGGAGATTGATATGATGAGAAAGAGACCCGGGGGCCATAGGTTTCACTAGTGACTTCTCTCAAGAGCATAAGTATTCTACGGTGGGTGAACAAATTACTGTTGAGCAATTGACAGAATTGGGCATAGTTATGAGAATATCTAGGTATGATCATGTATATAGGCATCACGTCCAAGACAAGTAGACCAACTCCTGACTGCATCTACTACTATTACTCCACTCATCGACCGCTATCCAGCATGCATCTAGAGTATTAAGTTAAAAACAGAGTAACGCCTTAAGCAAGATGACATGATGTAGAGGGGTAGTTTCATGCAATATGATAAAAACCCCATCTTGTTATCCTCGATGGCAACAATACAATACGTGCCTTGCTGCCCCTTCTGTCACTGGGAAAGGACACCGCAAGATCGAACCCAAATCTAAGCACTTCTCCCATGGCAAGAAAAACCAATCTAGTTGGGCAAACCAAATTGATAATTCGAAGAGACTTGCAAAGATAACCAATCATACATAAAAGAATTCAGAGAAGATTCAAATATTATTCATAGATAGACTTGATCATAAACCCACAATTCATCGGTCTCAACAAACACACCGCAAAAAGAAGATTACATTGAATAGATCTTCATGAGAGAGGGGGAGAACATTGTATTGAGATCCAAAAAGAGAGAAGAAGCCATCTAGCTACTAACTATGGACCCGTAGGTCTGATGTAAACTACTCACACTTCATCGGAGGGGCTTGGATGGTGATGTCGAAGCCCTCCGTGATCGATGCCCCCTCCGGCGGAGCTCTGGAACATGCCCCAAGATGGGATCTCGTGGATACAGAAAGTTGCGGTGGTGGAATTAGGTTTTTGGCTCCGCCCCTGATCGTTTGGGGGTACGCGGATATATATGGGAGGAAGAAGTACCTCGGTGGAGCTTCGAGGGGCCCATGAGGCAGGGGGTGCGCCCTCCACCCTCGTGGCCGCCTCGTGGCTTTCTCGACGGAGGGTCAAAGTCTCCTGGATCTTATCTGATGAGAAAATCACGTTCCCGAAGGTTTCATTCCGTTTGGACTCCGTTTGATATTCTGTTTCTCCAAAACACTGAAATAGGCAAAAAACAGCAATTCTGGGCTGGGCCTCCGGTTAATAGGTTAGTCCCAAAATAATATAAAAGTGGAAAATAAAGCCCAATATAGTCCAAAATAGTAGATAATATAGCATGGAGCAATCAAAAATTATAGATACATTCGAGACGTATCAAGCATCCCCAAGCTTAATTCCTGCTCGTCCTCGAGTAGGTAAATGATAAAAACAGAATTTTTGATGCGGAGTGCTACTTGGCATAATTTTAATGTAATTCTTCTTAATTGTGGTATGAATATTCAGATCCGAAATATTCAAGACAAAAGTTCATATTGACATAAAAATGATAATACTTCAAGCATACTAACTAAGCAATTATGTCTTCTCAAAATAACATGGCCAAAGAAAGTTCATCCCTACAAAATCATATAGTTTAGTCATGTTTCATTTTCGTCACACAAGAATGCTCTCATCATGCACAACCCCGATGACAAGCCAAGCAATTGTTTCATACTTTAGTAATCTCAAACCTATAAACTTTCACGCAATATATGAGCGCGAGCCATGGACATAGCACTATGGGTGGAATAGAATATAATGAGGGGGGTTATGTGGAGAAGACAAAAAATGAGAAAGTCTCACATCAACGAGGCTAATCAATGGGCTATGGAGATGCCCACCGATTGATGTTTATGCAAGGAGTAGGGATTGCCATGCAACGGATGCACTAGAGCTATAGATGTATGAAAGCTCAACAAAAGAAACTAGTGGGTGTGCATCCAACTTGCTTGCTCATGAAGACCTAGGGCACTTAAGGAGGCCCATTGTTGGAATATACAAGCCAAGTTCTATAATGAAAATTGCCCACTAGTATATGAAAGTGACAAAACAAGAGACTCTCTACTATGAAGATCATGGTGCTACTTTGAAGCACAAGTGTGGTAAAAGGATAGTAACATTGTCCCTTCTCTCTTTTTCTCTCATTTTTTTGGGCCTTCTCTTTTTTATGGCCTTTTTTATATTCCTCACTTGGAACAATGCTCTAATAATGATGATCATCACACTTCTATTTATTTACAACTCAATGATTACAACTCGATACTAGAACAAAGATGACTCTATATGAATGCCTCCGGCGGTGTACCGGGATATGCAATGAACCAAGAGTGACATGTATGAAAGAATTATGAACGGTGGCTTTGCCACAAATACTATGTCAACTACATGATCATGCTAAGCAATATGACAATGATGAATGTGTCATGATGAACGGAATGATGAAAAGTTGCATGGCAATATATCTCGGAATGGCTATGGAAATGCCATAATAGGTAGGTATGGTGGCTGTTTTGAGGAAGATATAAGGAGGTTTATGTGTGAAAGAGCGTATCATATCACGGGGTTTGGATGCACCGGCGAAGTTTGCGCCAACTCTCAATGTGAGAAAGGGCAATGCACGGTACCGAAGAGGCTGGCAAGGATGGAAGGGTGAGAGTGCGTATAATCCATGGACTCAAAATTAGTCGTAAAGAACTCACATACTTATTGCAAATATCTACAAGTCATCAAAAACCTCGGCACTACACGCATGCTCCTAGGGGGATAGATTGGTAGGAAAAGACCATCGCTCGTCCCCGACCGCCACTCATAAGGAAGACAATCAAATAACACCTCATGTTTCAAATTTGTTGCATAACGTTTACCATACGTGCATGCTACGGGACTTGCAAACTTCAACACAAGTATTTCTCGATTTCACCACTACTCAACTAGCACGACTTTGATATTATTACCTCCATGTCTCAAAACAATCATCAAGCATCAAACTTCTCTTAGTATTCAACACACTCATAAGAAAGTTTTTATTATTAATCTTGCATACCAAGCATATTAGGATTTTAAGAAAATTACCATGCTATTAAGACTCTCAAAATAATCTAAGTGAAGCATTAGAGATCAATAGTTTCTATAAAACAAATCCACCACCGTGCTCTAAAAGATATAAGTGAAGCACTAGAGCAAAATTATATAACTCAGAAGATATAAGGGAAGCACATAGAGTATTCTAACAAATTCCAAATTATGTATGGATCTCTCAAAAGGTGTGTACAGCAAGGATGATTGTGGTAAACTAACAAGCAAAGACTCAAATCATAAAAGACGCTCCAAGCAAAACACATATCATGTGGTGAATAAAAATATAGCTCCAAGTAAAGTTACCGATAGAAGTAGACGAAAGAGGGGATGCCTTCCGGGGCATCCCCAAGCTTTGGATTTTAGGTGTACTTAGATTATCTTGGGGGTGCCATGGGCATCCCCAAGCTTAGGCTCTTGCCACTCCTTGTTCCATAATCCATCAAATCTTTACCCAAAACTTGAAAACTTCACAACACAAAACTTAAAGTAGAAAACTCGTGAGCTCCGTTAGCGAAAGAAAACAAAATACCACTTCATGGTACTGTAATGAACTCATTATTTATTTATATTGGTGTTAAACTTACTGTATTCCAACTTCTATATGGATTATAAACTATTTTACTAGCCATAGATTCATCAAAATAAGCAAACAACACACGAAAAACAGAATATGTCAAAAACAGAACAGTCTGTAGTAATCTGTAGCTATCACAAGATCTGGAACCCCAAAAATTCTAAAATAAATTGCTGGACGTGAGGAATTTATATATTAATCATGTGCAAAAAGAATTAACTAAATAGAACTTTCCAAATAAAAATGACAGCAGTTCTCGTGAGTGCTAAAGTTTCTGTTTTTTACAGCAAGTTCAACAAGACTTTCCCCAAGTCTTCCGAACGGTTCTACTTGGCACAAATACTAATTAAACACAAAAAACACAACCAAAACAAAGGCTAAATAATTTATTTATTAATAAACAGGATAAAAAATCAAGGAATAAAAATAAAATCGGGTTGCCTCCCAACAAGCGCTATCGTTTAACGCCCCTAGCTAGGCATAACAAGCAAGAATAGATCTAGGTATTGCCATAATAGTAAGATAGATTATTAAAACTCATTTCATATTCTCTATGTTCAGCAGAAACTTTTCTTTGAGTCAAGCAAAAGTAATCAAAAGGGCTAAATTTAACGGGACAAAAGTCCCCAAGATCAACCTTGGGAGCTATAGGTTCCTCCTTTGGTCCTTCATAATGCACAACCAAACCATCATTATAAGCATTCTTTTGACAGAGCTTTGTGAGCCTATATTCAATAGAATATCCTAGTTCATTATTTCGAATAGCCAAATCATCATTAAGTTCAGAAATTCTATCAACTAAAACATTGCTAGGAACCCTTTTTCTAAGATTTCCATTGAAAGCAACATATTCTAGAGATTGAAAACGCATTATTTCTTCTTGATCAAAGAGGATAGCCTCTATGGGAGGACGACAAGCGTCCAACCTATAATGCGCAAAGGTTTCTTTGGCTTCTTTTATTATGAATCTAAACTCATGCGCCAAAAAGATAGTAGCGGCACACTTAACAGAAGAATGATCAATATTAGAAAATTCCAGAAAATTCCTTTATATGGAAGGATGCATGTGCATGAAATGTCTTTCAAGTTCAACTACAAGCATGGCAATAGCATCCGCAAGACTACTAGTTCTGTGAAGGATAGAACTACCCATAGAAGGTAAAGCACCGGCACAAGTAAAGAAATCTTGAATAACTCCTTTTCCAATAATATTACCACTACCAACACGGAATTTTTTTGTATGAAAGATGGTAGGTTCTTTACTAGGAGCATCAGAATTTTTCATGATATTATTATTGTCCATATCGACAATAATTTCCCCAATTTCAAACATAGAGGCAGAAGGTAAAGGACTTTACATAACGACAAGCTAGCAAACTAACACACGAGCAAACAAAAAGCAAACGGGCAAAAAGAGGCAAATAGAGAGAGAGGGAGGATAGGGAGAGAGAGGGCGAATAAAACGGAAAGGGTGAAGTGGAGGAGAGGAAAACGAGAGGAAAATGGAAAATAATGTAATGCGGGAGATAGGGATTGTGATGGGTACTTGGTATGTTGACTTTTGCGCAGACTCCCCGGCAAAGGCGCCAGAAATTCTTCTTCCTACCTCTTGAGCACTGCGTTGGATTTTCCCGAAGAGGAGAGAATGATGCAGCAAAGTAGCGTAAGTATTTCCCTCAGTTTTTGAGAACCAAGGTATCAATCCAGTAGGAGGCTACGCGCGACTCCCTCGTACCTACACAAAAACAATAGCTCAACGCAACCAACGCGCTTAGGGGTTGTCAATCCCTTCACGGTCACTTACGAAAGTGAGATCTGATAGAGATGATAAATAATATTTTTGGTATAGAGATGCAAAGTAAAAAGTAAAAGCAAAGTAAAAGCAAAGCAATAATAAAGTGATGGAGATTGATATGATGAGAAAAAGACCCGGGGGCCATAGGTTTCACTAGTGGCTTCTCTCAAGAGCATAAGTATTCTACGGTGGGTGAACAAATTACTGTTGAGCAATTGACAGAATTGAGCATAGTTATGAGAATATCTAGGTATGATCATGTATATAGGCATCACGTCCAAGACAAGTAGACCGACTCCTGCCTGCATCTACTAATATTACTCCACTCATCGACCGCTATCCAGCATGCATCTAGAGTATTAAGTTAAAAACAGAGTAACGCCTTAAGCAAGATGACATGATGTAGAGGGATAGTTTCATGCAATATGATAAAAACCCCATCTTGTTATCCTCGATGGCAACAATACAATACGTGCCTTGCTGCCCCTTCTGTCACTGGGAAAGGACACCGCAAGATCGAACCCAAAGCTAAGCACTTCTCCCATGGCAAGAAAAACCAATCTAGTAGGCCAAACCAAAGTAATAATTCGAAGAGACTTGCAAAGATAACCAATCATACATAAAAGAATTCAGAGAAGATTCAAATATTATTCATAGATAGACTTGATCATAAACCCACAATTCATCGTCTCAACAAACACACTGCAAAAAGAAGATTACATCGAATAGATCTCCACGAGAGAGGGGGAGAACATTGTATTGAGATCCAAAAAGAGAGAAGAAGCCATCTAGCTACTAACTATGGACCCGTAGGTCTGAAGTAAACTAATCACACTTCATCGGAGGGGCTTGGATGATGATGTAGAAGCCCTGCGTGATCGATGCCCCCTCCGGCGGAGCTCTGGAACAGGCCCCAAGATGGGATCTCGTGGATACAGAAAGTTGCGGCGGTGGAATTAGGTTTTTGGCTCCGTCCCCGATCGTTTGGGGGTACGTGGATATATATGGGAGGAAGAAGTACGTCGGTGGAGCTTCGAGGGGCCCACGAGGCAGGGGGGCGCGCCCTAGGGGGGGCGCGCCCTCCACCCTCGTGGCTGCCTCATGGCTTTCTTGACGGAGGGTCCAAGTCTCCTGGATCTTATCTGATGAGAAAATCACGTTTCTGAAGGTTTCATTCCGTTTGGACTCCGTTTGATATTTTGTTTCTCCGTAACACTGAAATAGGCAAAAAACATCAATTCTGGGTTGCGCCTCCGGTTAATAGGTTAGTCCCAAAAAAATATAAAAGTGGAAAATAAAGCCCAATATAGTCCAAAACAGTAGATAATATAGCATGGAGCAATCAAAAATTATAGATACATTGGAGACGTATCAGTGGCGTTACGAGACGCCTCCATCATTGACGAACATCGTGCCCTTATGGGTGCGGTGATTGAGAAGATTCAGTCAACTGAGAGTGGACTGAACGAAGCCTGTATCAGCCTTATAAGAAACTCTGAGGTATGTTTTATAAGTTGTCGAAGAGTGTCATAGTATAGATAGTAGCCCCTGATACATTGTTCGGTGAAAGAAAGAACCGGACAGGGGATCGAATTGATGATCACAGGAAGACTCATTGAATGACATTGATTTCTCTTCTCTTTCAAGCAGATACTTGTAGCAGCTACTGCCTCTCGTACTGCAGAGATCTCCAGACTGAATCAAAGTCTAGAGCGGGCCATAGAAGAACTTGGCCAATTGAAAATGCAGTTGAGGGATAAACAAGGTATGCACAAGCATTGTGCGCATTTATTGTGAAATAAATGTTCAGTATGAAATAAGCCGCATAATTTGTGCTAGGGGTTATGACCGAAGTCGAGGTCCTCAAAAGGGTCGTTGCTGAGGCCAAGGAAAAGGCGGCCACAGAGCGGACTCTTCGTGAAAAACACGAGGCCAGAGTTATTAAAGCTGAGCAGGAGCTGTAGGAGGCCATAAGTAAATGCGAGACCTTGGAGTAGAGTTTAACGGAGAAAGATTCCGAACTCACCAAGGCGCGTCAAGCCACGAGCGATGCCCGGGGGGAAACCCAAAGCGCCCTGCGGGGGATCCAAGAGGCGAGAAAGATCGTGGCGGGTAAGGCTTTTCCCATGTAAAGCAAGTATTTGAAGGGAAAACTATGTTTCTGATTGTGAATCCGGATTTCTCAGGTGTATTTGCCGAGCTACCTCACAGCATATCAGATGCCACCCAATTCTACCGAGCCGAAGAAAGGAACACCGCAGATAAGCTCTTGTGGTCGCAGTATTTGGCGCCGAATTATCCGGTGCCTTTTGCGGATCAACTAAAACAGCTGATCGAACTGCATAAGGCAGCGGAACTAGCCATGAAAGATATGGTTATCCGGCTATGGCCTGCCGAGCCGATCCCAAGCAGCTACTTCGGGATCGTGAGGCGGCTTGTAAGCGCTTGCCCTCGACTTAACGTCATCAAGCGGTCGGTCTGTATAGAAGGAGCGCGAATGGCCTTCGCCCGTGCAAAGGTGCACTGGGGGAAGATGCATGCCGAAAAGCTGGTGACTGGAGGACCGCCAGAGGGGAAGGAGCACCACAAGCCCGAATTATATTATAAGAGTGTCCTGAAAGGATCCTACCTTGCAGCGGAGCTATGCACCAAGGACATTATATTTCCATGAATGCCAATCATGTTGTCCTTTGTAATGTTTGAACAAGGTCGTTTATATGTCTCCTGTTATATAAAAGCTTACCCTCCTATGCGGCCGTTTTTATGTTAAACCTGAGAGTTGGCCAGTCGTCGGCTTCTGCCCCCACGTAAGAACTATGGGGTTGTTCGGGATAAACCTGAGCACTCTTTATCCCAGGTTTGGGTCCTCCGAAGGAGGTGCTCAGCACAACAAACTAGGCAATCGTACTATAGGGCTTTATCACTTCACTTAGCCATAGGAGCTTTAGTATGGTCGGTGCAGCCCCTTGTGTTCGGAAGACCGTACTAGGGGCTCTATAAGCGCCTGATCGGAGAAAAAACCAATCCATCGCATGCTGCATTGGTTAGGGCATTATGCGGGAGAAATCCTTAAAGATTTTGTAACCGCTCGAACAGCTGACCAGCTCTCGCCGTATCATGACAGTCAGTTTTCGGCTTTCTCTACTGAGGTGCTCATCCGAAAGAACCGGGACACAATCGCAGTAGTTCTCCCAGTGCTACCTTAGCCGATATAGCGTAACGTAAGGTACCAAAACATGGGAGCCGGGCAAACCCAACTATTGACCCAAGACATGATCCGGAGTTGATGCATATAATGCTATAGGTTCGGGGTGCCGAACTTCCATGAAGGTGTTCGGACTTTTATTGTTGGGTTACGGGAAAAACGAAGCCCCTGGCATATTTAAGGCATATCGCTGTGTACGGATGCCACTTGACAAAATGATTTCGATAAGAAATAATCAGCAGGTAAATGTCATATAAATCCACATGTTGTATTTGAATAATACGTCTATGCGTATGGGTACAAGTAATGTGATAAAAAAAGGGGTTGTGATAGCAGAACCTGTTGTGACCAGGGGAAGAGGTTGAGTGCGGATCCGTAATATAGCCGGACATTCACTGCGGGGAATGTCTAAGGATTCCCTAACGTGTTCAAGCTGCCTCCGTGTAGTCCGTCCTGGTCGGTGCAAAGGTGAACCTGCGAAGGAAATATAAGAAATGTTTACATGCCGGAGGGCGGTTG
Source organism: Triticum urartu (assembly GCF_056163025.1). NCBI lineage: Eukaryota > Viridiplantae > Streptophyta > Magnoliopsida > Poales > Poaceae > Triticum > Triticum urartu. Next base: position 171,548,419 of record NC_141874.1, on the reverse strand, counting down.
AACCGCTGAGTTCGGCCTGTCATGGCCTTCGCTGGAGTGTTTAGTTGAGCTCTGGATGAGCCGGGGTATCCTTCCGCGAAATAGTTCAAAGCCCCTTAACGGTGTCCGGGAGCCTAGACGTTGACTCGAGGTTTGGCTGCAAGGTGCTGCTCCTTGTTTATGCTGCTAAGGCAGTGGTGTATTTGTTGGTGCCGAAGGAAGGTTCGGCCTTGCCATGAACCATGATGACGCCATGGGGACCGGGCATCTTCAGCTTACGGTAGGCATAATGTGGCACCGCGTTGAATCGAGCGAACGCGGTTCGCCCGAGCAGTGCTTGATAATCACTGGTATGGTGCCTCTAAAAGTGGCTTTAGTGGGTTTGGTCGCCGAACGATCGATGCCCATCTTGCGCACTGTGTCCTGGTAAAGCAGATTTAAACTGCTACCTCCGTCAATAAGGACTCGAGTGAGGTGGAACCCGTCTACTATTGGGTCGAGGATTAGTGCGGCTGGATTGCCCTGATTGGCGTTAACCGGACGATCCGTGCGGTTGAAGGTGACTGGCCCTAATTTATATTGTGGGACGGCTAGTTCCGTTGAGTTGCCATCCCTAAGGGTGCATGTCTGGTCCGAGTTGGCAATTTGGGTGGTATTTACCACATTCACCGATTGAATATGGGGGGAAATATCTTTGTCGCTATCGTCGCTTTGAGACCCCTCTTCGTCTTTGGCGCCTGCCTTGCCAGCTTGTTTGAAGACCCAGCATTCTCTGTTGGTATGAGTGGCTGGCGTTTCTGGGGTGCCCTAAATTTGGCATTGTCGATCAAGTATGCGGTCCAGACTGGATGGACCCGGATTTTTATTTTTGGGTGGCCCTTTCCGCTGACTTGACTTTGAGCCCCTGAAACCGGCATTAACTGCCGTATTTTCGGCGTTTTCACCATATTTGCGGCGCTTGTGTTTGTTGCGTCGTGCTTTGCCGTTGCTATCCCTGGCTTCTGATATGCCAGGTTTGCTTGTTGTATTGGTACTATGAGCCAACCAGCTATCTTCGCCTGCACAAAAGCGGATCATAAGTGTCGTGAGGGCTGTCATGGATTTTGGCTTCTCTTGGCCAAGGTGCCGGGCGAGCCATTCCTCACAGATATTATGCTTAAATGCCGCTAAGGCCTCTGCATCCGGACAATCGACAATTTGATTCTTCTTGGTTAGGAACCGGGTCCAGAATTTCCTGGCCGATTCCCCTGGCTGCTAAGTTATATGACTTAAATCGTCAGCGTCCGGCGGTCGCACATAAGTGCCCTGGAAATTGTCCAGGAATGCCTCTGCCAGGTTCCCCCAACTTCTGATGGAGTTTGCCGGCAAGCTATTGAGCCAATGCCGAGCCGGCCCTTTGAGTTTTAGCGGGAGATACTTAATGGCATGTAGGTCGTCCCCGCGAGACATGTGAATGTGGAGGAAGAAGTCTTCTATCCATACCGTGGGGTTTGTAGTACCATCGTATGATTCAATGTTTACGGGTTTAAGCCCTTCTGGGAATTCGTGATCCATTACTTCATCAGTGAAGCATAAAGGGTGTGCGGCGCCTCTGTGCCGGGCTATATCACGACGCGGTTCATACGAGCCTTGTCTGCCGTGTTCGGCTCGGCCGGATTTGCTTTGAGTGTATCTGGCGTGACGATCATCATCGCGTGTTGGTGCGCACCCCCGTGATCCATAGATCGATCTTGCATGTTTTGCCTTGTTTTCCAATATGTCTCACAGGTCCCGCGTGTTGCCCCGGGCCTTGGTATTTTTGTTTGAGTGGAGGTGGGGTGCAGGCTGAACTTCAGGCTGAAATGCCTCTCTGTCTTGGCCACGAGGTGGCCCGTCCGCCGCATCATACGTTGGTGATGTAGGTTTCAATGCTTCCTCCTTGAGGTGAGGTAGCAACCTGCGCTTTGGGTAACTCTTGGAGGGGCACTCGAGTTTGTATTCCTCGGCCGCAAGGACTTCGGTCCATCTGTCTGCTAACAAATCTTGATCAGCTTGAAGCTGTTGTTGCTTTTTCCTCAAGCTATTTGCTGTGGCCATAAGCCGGCGCTTGAAGCGCTCTTGCTCGACGGGATCCTCAGGCACGATAAATTCTTCGTTGCCGAGGCTCACCTCGTCTTTGGAGAGAGGCATGTAATTATCCTCCTCTGATTCTCCATCTGCTGCCCGCTCTGGAGGGCTAGCTTGTTCACCCTCCCGCTCTAAATCGTGCTGGAGGGGGTTGTTGTCGTCTTCGGCACTATCCGGAGTGTTATTGTCTCTTGTGCCGGTAACACTATTTTTGCTATGGCGGGACTTAGAGCGGCGCCGCTAACGTCGGCGCTTGGGTTGCTTCTTGGAGGGGTCATCCTCCGCTGTCTCGTCGCCATTGCCTTCTTTGGGGGTGTCCGCCATGTATATATCATATGATGAGGTGGCGGGCCAGCGCCCTGTGGGCGGTCTTTCCTGTTCGTCTCCTGCATCGTCGTCCATACCGTCGATGTCTTCGGAGTCGAAGTCGAGCATGTCGGTTATATAATCGACAGTGGCTACTAAGTGGGTGGTGGGTGGGGAGCGAATTTCTTCGTCGTCCGCATCCCATTCTAGCCGGACATAGTTCGGCCAAGGTTCTCCTGACAAGGAGAGAGACCTTAATGAATTTAGCACATCGCCAAAAGGTGAGTGCTGAAAGATATCCGCGGAGGTGAACTCCATGATCGGCGCCCAATCGGATTCGACAGGCATGGACGTAGGCGGCTCGGAGTCCGTGGCTGGGGACGAATCCAGTGGTTCGGCAACACGGCTCTCGTAAGGGGTGAAGTTAGTATCCGGCTCTATCGCCACTGAGAGTGCGGCCTCCATGGCGGGGTCTATCCACCCGTCCTCGGATGGCGCAATTTGCTCCGGATTGAAGGCCGGAGTAGTTGCAGGTGTGATCTTTCGAACATTGTCCGACGGCAGAGCTAAATCATGCTCGTCGTGATCGTGTGGCGCACCTGACATGGGCTCGAATCCTTCAAAGATCAAGTCTCCGCGGATGTCGGCAGTGTAGTTTAAGTTTCCGAACCTGACCTGGCGGCCAGGGGCGTAGCTCTCGATCTACTCCAGATGGCCAAGCGAGTTGGCCCGCAGTGCGAAGCCGCCAAATACGAAGATCTGTCCGAGGAGGAAAACCTCACCCAGGACCGCATCGTTACCGATGAACGAAAGAGCCATCAAGCCTTACAGTGACGGCACAGTGGAACTCTCAATGAAAGCACCAATGTCGGTGTCAAACCCGGCGGATCTCGGGTAGGGGGTCCCGAACTGTGCATCTAAGGCGGATGGTAACAGGAGGCGGGGGACACGATGTTTACCCAGGTTCGGGCCCTCTCGATGGAGGTAATACCCTACGTCCCGATCGATTGATCTTGATGATATGAGTATTACAGGAGTTGATCTACCACGAGATCGTAGAGGCTAAACCCTAGAAGCTAGCCTATGGTATGATTGTGTCTCGTCCTACGGATTAAACCCTCCGGTTTATATAGACATCAGAGGGGGCTAGGGTTACACAAAGTCGGTTACAAGGGAGGAGATCTACATATCCATATTGCCAAGCTTGCCTTCCACGCCAAGGAGAGTCCCATTCGGACACGGGACAAAGTCTTCAATCTTGTATCTTCATAGTCCAATAGTCCGGCTGTCCGGAGACCCCCTAATTTAGGACTCCCTCACTTATCATACACGTTCTATAATAGTGAACCGTTTGTGATGGGTCGCGCATCGTAAACGTAGCACCACAGAATACCGACTACGATGGCGATGCGAGCACAAATGAGTAGGAGTAGTGTACATGCATCTTGGCTCCATATCCCCGACGGTTTCTGGGTCGTGTGGAAAGGAACCCCTTATCACCCACACTCACTTGGCGGCGGTTCCAAATGTCGTCGCGGAAAGGGGTTAAAAACCATTTGTATAGCACCGACGCGTACCAGTGTAGGGTTTGAGAAGAGATGGTGCTGGTGAAGATGTTGATGGAGATTGACCCCCTCTCGATGAGAGGATCGTTGGTGATGATGATGGCTTCGATTTCCCCCTACAGGAGGGAAGTTTTCCCAGAACAGCTCCGTCGGAGCCCTAGATTGGTTCTGCCCAAGTTCTGCCTCGAGACGGCGGCGCTTCGTCCCGAAAGCTTCCTTCTCATTTTTCCTAGGTCAAAAGACATCATATAGCAGAAAAGGGGCACCGGAGGCCTGCCAGGGAAGCGTGCCTAGGGGTGTAGGGCGCGCCCCCACCCTCATGGCCACCTGGTGGGTCCCCTCTGATATTTTCTTTTTAAGGAAATATGCCCTAGAGGCAATAATAAAGTTATTATTTATTTCCTTATATCATGATAACGATTTATTATTCATGCTAGAATTGTATTAACGAGAAACATAATACATGTGTGAATACATAGACAAACAAAGTGTCACTAGTATGCCTCTACTTGACTAGCTCGTTGATCAAAGATGGTTATGTTTCCTAGCCATAGACATGAGTTGTCATTTGATTAACGGGATCACATCATTAGGAGAACGATGTGATTGACTTGACCCATTCCGTTAGCTTAGCACTTGATCGTTTAGTATGTTGCTATTGCTTTCTTCATGACTTATACATGTTCCTATGACTGAGATTATGCAACTCCCGTTTACCTTGAAGTCCGTCCGAATCATGTTAGCAATTGCCGCATTCTTGGCAACAAAGATCTTGCCTTCGGATCTGAGGTAGAAGGTATACCCAACAGTTTCTTTAGGGTATCCTATGAAGACGCATTTTTCCGACTTGGGTTCGAGCTTTTCAGGTTGAAGTTTCTTGACATAAGCATCACATCCCCACACTTTTAGAAACGATAGCTTAGGTTTCTTCCCAAACCGTAATTCATACGGTGTCGTCTCAACGGATTTCGACGGAGCCCTATTTAAAGTGAATGCGGCAGTCTCTAAAGCATAGCCCCAAAATGATAGCGGTAAATTGGTAAGAGACATCATAGATCGCACCATATCTAATAGAGTGCGATTACGACGTTCGGACACACCATTACGCTGAGGTGTTCTAGGCGGCATGAGTTGTGAAACTATTCCACATTTTCTTAAGTGTGTGCCAAATTCGTGACTCAAGTATTCTCCCCCACTATCTGATCGCAAGAACTTGATTTTCTTGTCACGTTGATTCTCAACCCCACTCTGAAATTCCTTGAACTTTTCAAAGGTCTCAGACTTGTGTTTCATTAAGTAGACATACCCATATCTACTCAAGTCATCAGTGAGGGTGAGGACATAACGATAGCCACCGCGAGCCTCAACACTCATTGGACCGCACACATCAGTATGTATGATTTCCAATAAGTTGGTTGCTCGCTCCATTGTTCCTGAGAATGGAGTCTTGGTCATTTTACCCATGAGGCATGGTTCGCACGTGTCAAATGATTTGTAATCAAGAGACTCTAAAAGTCCATCTTCATGGAGCTTCTTCATGCGTTTGACACCTATGTGACCAAGGCGGCAGTGCCACAAGTATGTGGGACTATCATTATCAACCTTACATCTTTTGGTATTCACACTATGAATATGTGTAGCATTACGCTCGAGATTCATTAAGAATAAACCATTCACCATCGGAGCATGACCATAAAACATATCTCTCATATAAATAGAACAACCATTATTCTAGGATTTAAATGTGTAGCCATCTCGTATTAAACGAGATCCTGATACAATGTTCATGCTCAAAGCTGGCACTAAATAACAATTATTGAGGTTAATCCTGTAGGTAAATGTAGAGGTAGCGTGCCGACGGCGATCACATCGACCTTGGAACCATTCTCGTCGCGCATCGTCACCTCGTCCTTCGCCAGTCTCCGCTTATTCCGCAGCTCCTGTTTTGAGTTACAAATGTGAGCAACCGCACCGGTATCAAATACCCAGGAGCTACTACGAGTACTGGTAAGGTACACATCAATTACATGTATATCACATATACCTTTTGTGATGCCGGCCTTCTTGTCTGCTAAGTATTTGGGGCAGTTCCGCTTCCAGTGACCACTTCCCTTGCAATAAAAGCACTCAGTCTCGGGCTTGGGTCCATTCTTTGGCTTCTTCCTGGCAGCTTGCTTACCGGACGCGGCAACTCCCTTGCCGTCCTTCTTGAAGTTCTTCTTACCCTTGCCTTTCTTGAACTTAGTGGTTTTATTCACCATCAACACTTGATGTTCCTTTTTGACTTCTACCTCTGCTGATTTCAGCATTGCAAATACTTCAGGAATGGTCTTTTCCATCCCCTGCATATTGAAGTTCATCACAAAGCTCTTGTAGCTTGGTGGAAGCGACTGAAGGATTCTGTCAATGACCGCGTCATCCGGGAGATTAACTCCCAGCTGAGTCAAGCGGTTATGCAACCCAGACATTTTGAGTATGTGCTCACTGACAGAACTATTTTCCTCCATCTTACAGCTGAAGAACTTGTCGGAGACTTCATATCTCTCGACCCAGGCATGAGCTTGGAAAACCATTTTCAGCTCTTCGAACATCTCATATGCTCCGTGTCACTCAAAACGCTTTTGGAGCCCCGGTTCTAAGCTGTAAAGCATGCCGCACTGAACGAGAGAGTAATCATCAGTACGTGTCTACCAAGCATTCATAACGTCTTGGTTCTGTGGGACGGTTGTGTCACCTAGCGGTGCTTCTAGGACATAATCTTTCTTGGCAGCTATGAGGATGATCCTCAGGTTCCGGACCCAGTCCGTATAGTTGCTGGCATCGTCTTTCAGCTTGGTTTTCTCTAGGAACGCGTTGAAGTTGAGGACAACGTTGTCCATTTGATCTACAAGACATATTGTAAATATTTTAGACTAATTTCATGATAATTAAGTTCATCTAATCAAATTATTCAATGAACTCCACTTAGATAGACATCCCTCCAGTCATCTAAGTATAACATGATCCGAGTTGACTAGGCCATGCCCATGTCCATAGCCAGGAAACCATGACTATCTGTTGATCAACGAGCTAGTCAACTAGAGGCTCACTAGGGACACATTGTGGTCTATGTATTCACACATGTATTATGATTTCCGGATAACACAATTATAGCATGAATAATAGACAATTATCATGAACAAGGAAATATAATAATCATTTTATTATTGCCTCTAGGGCATATTTCCAACAGTCTCCCACTTGCACTAGAGTCAATCATCTAGTTACATTGTGATGAATCGAACACCCATGGAATTCTGGTGTTGATCATGTTTTGCTCTAGGGAGAGGTTTAGTCAACGGATCTGCTACATTCAGGTCTGTATGTACTTTACAAATCTCTATGTCTCCATTTTGAACACTTTCACGAATGGAGTTGAAGAGACGCTTGATATGCCTGGTCTTCCTATGAAACCTGGGCTCCTTGGCAAGGGCAATAACTCCAGTGTTGTCACAGAAGAGAGTCATCGGGCCCGACGCATTGGGTATGACTCCTAGGTCGGTAATGAACTCCTTCACCCAGACTGCTTCGTGTGCTGCCTCCGAGGCTGCCATGTACTCCGCTTCACATGTAGATCCCGCCACAACGCTTTGCTTGCAACTGCACCAGCTTACTGCCCCACCATTCAAAATATACACGTATCCGGTTTGTGACTTAGAGTCATCCAGATCTGTGTCGAAGCTAGCATCGACGTAACCCTTTACGACGAGCTCTTCGTCACCTCCATAAACGAGAAACATTTCCTTAGTCCTTTTCAGGTACTTCAGGATATGTTTGACCGCTGTCCAGTGTTCCATGCCGGGATTACTTTGGTATCTTCCTACCAAACTCACGGCAAGGTTTACATCAGGTCTGGTACAAAGCATAGTATACATGATAGACCCTATGGCCGAGGCATAGGGGACGACACTCATCTTTTCTCTATCTTCTGCCGTGGTCGGGCATTGACCAAGCTCAATCTCGTACCTTGCAATACAGGCAAGAACCCCTTCTTTGACTGATCCATTTTGAACTTCTTCAATATCTTGTCAAGGTACGTACTCTGTGAAAGACCAATGAGGCGTCTCGATCTATCTCTATAGATCTTGATGCTGTAATGCCCTCGATGCGGCTATATCTCCCACGTGTTGAAGCACGACTTAGAGGCATAACCGCATTGAAAGCAATGTCGCAAGTGAGGTAATCTTCACGCAACCCATGTAATACAATAGGGGAAAGAGATACATAGTTGTCTTACAATCGCCACTTCACACAATACATGAATAAAGCATTACATCATCCAAATACACTCAAGGTCCGACTACGGAACCAAAATAAAAGAAGAACCCCAAATGCGACAAGGTCCCCGATCGACCCCAACTGGGCTCCACTACTGATCAACTAGAACGAAACAACACAAAGGACAAGATCTTCATCGAGCTCCTCCTGAGCTTGGTTGCGTCATCTGCACGGTAACCTCGGCACCTGCAAGCTGGTTTTGGAAGTATCTGTGAGTCACGGGGACTCAGCAATCTCACACCCTCGCGATCAAGACTATTTAAGCTTATAGGAAGGGTAAAAGGTATGAGGTGGAGCTGCAGCAGCGACTAGCATATTTGGTGGCTAACATACGCAAATGAGAGCGAGAAGAGAAGGCGAGGCACGGTCTTTAAAACTATGATCAAGAAGTGATCCTAGAACAACCTACGTCAAGCATTACTCCAACACCGTGTTCACTTCCCGGACTCCGCCGGAAAGAGACCATCACGGTTACACACGCGGTTGATGTGTTTTAATTAAGATCATCTTCAGGTTTTCTACAACCGGACATTAACAAATTCCCATCTGCCCATAACCGCGGGCACCACTTTCGAAAGTTCAAATCCCTGCAGGGGTGTCCCAACTTAGCCCATCACAAGATCTCATGGTCAACGAAGGATATTCCTTCTAGCGGGAAGACCCGATCAGACTCGGAATCCCAGTTACAAGACATCCTCGACAATGGTAAAACAAGTCCAGCAAGACCACCCGCTGTGCCGACAAATCCCGATAGGAGCTGCACATATCTCGTTCTCAGGGCACACCGGATAAGCTAAGCGTACAGGAGCCGACGTAACCCAAGTTGCCAAGGGATGGCCATGCACGATGCTCTGGGTTGGACCAACACTCAGAGGAGCACTGGCCCAGGGGTTTCATAAAGATGACCCTTGAGCCGGCCGACTCAAGGGAAAGAAAAGGCTAGGTGGCAAATGGTAAAACCAATGTTGGGCCTTACTGGAGGAGTTTTAGTCAAGGCGAGCTGTCAAGGGGTTCCCATTATAACCCAACCGCGTAAGGAACGCAAAATCCGGGAACATAACACCGATATGACGGAAACTAGGGCGGCAAGAGTGGAACAAAACACCAGGCATAAGGCCGAGCCTTCCACCCTTTACAAAGTATACAGATGCATTAATTAAATAAGAGATATTGTGATATCCCAATAAGGAAACAATGTTCCAACAAGGAACGATCTCCATGTTCCAACAAGGAACAAACTTCAATCTTCACCTGCAACTAACAACGCTATAAGAGGGGCTGAGCAAAGCGGTAACATAGCCAAACAACGGTTTGCTAGGACAAGGTGGGTTAGAGGCTTGGCTTAACAATATGGGAGGCATGATAAGCAAGTGGTAGGTATCGCAGCATAGGCATAGCAAAAGAGCGAGCAACTAAGCAACCAAAGATATAAGTGATTTCGAGGGTATGGTCATCTTGCCTGAGATCCCGCAAGGAAGAAGAACGAGTCCATGAAGAAGACAAACGGACGAAGTCGAACGGATCCTCACCAACGCGACGTTATCAGAACTAACCCGAAGAAGCAACACCGGAAAGAAGCAAACAACATAGTAAACAACCACCACATAATCATGGCATGATGCACAATCAAGTATGATGCATGTCCGGTTAAATGAAGCATGGCATGGCAAAGTGCACAAACAATACTACAAATTAAGTGGAGCTCAATACGCAACTCCGTTGCATATTGACGGAACACCACATTAATTATTTAGTTCTCTCCCGGTTAGGTACTCAACAAATTAAATGTTGTTAAACATGGCAAGAAGTGAAGCATAACAAAAATATACCATATAAACCATTTAAATGGGGCCGGATATAACAAACAACAAATCCGGTAAACCCCCATATGCATTTAGCAAATTAATACAAACAACAATTTTAAACATTCTTGATGTTGTTAACATGATGCGGATGACATGTGCAAGTTTATGCAATTTTTATTAAAAGTTTGACAAGAGTATTATGAAGCATTTGGTCGCCATGGCGGAACAAAAGAGGTGCCACGGCAACTACAACGGAAATGGTGCCACGGCAACATTCCGGGTGATCCGACAACTCATTGAGATGTCGGTGCAAGAGAAAATGTGGATGAGCGGATCATGCGAGGATGGTGGGGGTGATCCCGGATACCGGGTTACCCATGGGTCGACGACATGGCAACCAAGGAGGAACGTGCAATGACAACTCGGACACGGTTCGAACATGAGCATCTCATACAACATGCATTCATTCTCGGAAGGTCGTTTTGGTGGTATACCTTCGAAGCATGTGTTTCGGGCAGAACGAGTTCATAGAGGGAAGTAGATGTTCTCGCAACTGTGGTAGTGGAAGTAGTTGTTCACGCGGCGGTAGTCGAACTTGACGATACCATTACACGGGTCTTTGGCAATGGTAGTGGTACCCATTTTGTAGTCGTGCACATTCCGTAGATGTTCGAGGTCACGGCGAGGATCTCGACGTCCACGGAGTCTTCGAGGGTCGACGGTAGTGGTACTCGGGTCATCGGCGATGGTAGTTGTTCTATGCATCGGGTGTCAAGGTACTTGCTGAGGTACTTGCCGTTCTTAGCGGTTCCGAAAACGGCGGTAGATGAACAAGACGCGTCGTCGTGGTACTTGGCAAAAATCTCAAAGAAGATGCCTGACGGTCCCGGTTACGGTCGTGTGAACGTTCAGTGAAGACGAACTTCCGGACTTGCCGAACTGAAGGGGTACTTGGCGTTTTTAGGATTCCGAAGAAGGCGGTAGAGGTACTTGGCGCTCCGGTTCTTGCGGGGTAGTCGAACTCGACGAATCGAAGGGGTACTCAGCGAAACCGCGTAGTTGTACACCTGTTGAAGTAGTGGTACTCCGATGTCGACGATTTGTTGAACTTGGAGGGCCATCGGTAGTCTCCTGACTTGGGTCTCCGTGTACACATCTTGACAGGTCCGGGGGTTCTCGGTGGTGGCCAGAGTCTTCCTGATGGCGCCGTGGTGGTCTAGCAGCCGCAGCAACAAGGGCGTCGAGGCCCATGGGCGTAGAGGAGATGGAGAGGAGGCCGGTTCAGCGGTGAGGAGGATGCAGGGGAGGCCCGGGCAGTGCATGGGGCTGCTGTTGCTGCTCCGGCAAGCAGGCGGCGCGTCGAGGCGCTCGGGATCCCGCGTCCAGATCGAGCGGGGCGAGGGAGCTGCGGGACGGCATGGAGGTCAAGGAAGATGAGCTCGAGGCGGCGCTGGAGCATGGTGGCGCAGCGGCCGGACGAAGTAGGGGGACTCGATGGAGGTCGCCGACGCGGAGAAGTCGTAGGCGAGGTGCGGGCAGCGGCTTCCGGGCGCGCAAGGCTCCTGGCATGGCGACGGCGAGGCAGCGACAGTGGAGGCACTGCCTGCAGGAGAGCAGTCGGAGATGCGGCGCTCCGGGTCGCCGGCGCGAGGGGAGAAGGGCGACAGGCGTGGCTTCAGGGACTTGGCGCGGCGGCCTTGCTGGAGACGGGGAGGAGGCGAGATGGCGCGGCGGCGGCCTCACCGGAGTGGAGAAGGCGGCTCCATGGGGCGGCTCTTGGGGTAGGAGGTGCGGTGCACGAGGAGGACGAAGGGGGGGAAGGGACGACAGCGAGAGAGGGAGGGATCGAGAGGTAGATGGATCGGGCAGCGCGCTCGCTGTCTCCTGGCGGCGCGAGGGAAACCGAGAGGAGGGGGTTGCGTGAGGGGCTCGGGCTAGGTTTAGGTGGGAATGGGGCGGCCAGGCCTTAGGAGAGGGATGGGCCGGCGCTGGTTGAGCTAATGGGCCGGCCGGGTGGCCGAGGCCTAGGTAGCTGATGCCGCTGCTTTTCTATTTCTTCAGACAGAAATACAAAAAGGAAAAAGCAGGGGGAAAAGGAGGAGCTAGAGAAATATAAAAATATATTCATGATCCTGAAAATGTGCTCTATTTAACAAAATTGGTTTGGAGATTTTAAAGGAAGTAAAAATAATTCAAGTTTGAATTAAATTCAAACTTGAACCATTTTAAACCCTAACCAAAACAATTTCAAAAGAGATGAAATTTGACAGAGAGGCTAGGTGCATGGTGTTAGAATATTGAGGCAAAGATGAACATTAAAAGAGAAGGGAACGTGACACTTGCCAAAAGAAGGAAGTGGAGGGAAGGAGAAGGTGAGGAAGCAAGAATCATGCATGGAACATGCAACAACTTAATATGTATGAAAAACACACAATGCACATGATGACATGAAAGATGCAACACGCAAGCAAATGACAAGGCAACAACAGCGAATAACTAGAAGACACCTGGCACATCGGTCACGGGGCGTTACAACACTCCACCACTACGAGAGGATCTTGTCCCGAGATCTAGAATGGCACCGGAGGGAAAACAGAGGAGGAAGAGGAAGAGAGGAGGTAAAACTAAGTTGCTCCTTTGACAAAAGAGTGAAACCAAAGAACCTTGAAAAGGTTAAGCCATCTCGAGAAAAGAATACAATGGAGATGAACGAAGTTGAAAGCACTCCGTTAGGAAAGAGGAACAAGGAAGAACAAATTCGAGCAGCACTCCGGTTGACAAGAGATGAAAGACTTGACAAGATGAAAAGAACTTGAGCAGAGGACACAACACTCCGGTTAAATGGATAAGCATGAAAAGAATAAGGTCCTGACGAGAACAAGAAAGAGGGTTTAAGAGAGCAACATCACAATGCCTCCGGAAGAAAAGAGAGAATTGGATGGGATGAACGGAGGAGAGAACAATATCTTCTATCTCGAATGAGCTTGAAAAAGGCATCCTTAGAAGAAGGGTCGGACGGAGTTGTTGGAGAACCAACAACGAAAAGAGTAAACTTGTAGTGGGCTTATGGAGAACATCTCAAAACTATGAGGTGAAATTCTTCCACTAACGAAACAATAGATTGGCTTGATAACAAGAAGGAGACGGGAAACTTATTTCACCGGGAGGATAAAGAAGAACTTGGGTCGTTTATAAGCACCATGGATAGCAACAATCCTCAGGGAAGGCTTTAGGTGAAATATACCCAAAGATAACTCCAAAGAAGAGGTTGATGGATTTAAAATACCTCATTCTTAACAACATGTGGAACATGAAACATGAACTCAAATTATCAAGAATGACATAATACTACCTCCAATGATACGGAAGAAAGAATTGCACTCCGGATAGCAAGAAGAAGAAAACTTGAGCTCCCTAGAAAAGAATCTCGATGAAAACTTCGAGAAGGAATTAAATCCTTTAAGAACCATCATGTAGAGTCTCCATGAAGAATTCTGGGAAACAAAAGAATTACGAAGATAAAGAGAAGTTGGGAACACAAGGTGAAACCTTGTGATGATTTAGATGGATCTCCGTGATAATGTAATTGTGAGAGCTTGGGACTCCGGGAAAGAAAGATGAACAAATGAAATCAAGAATTTATTCGTTATGAACAAGCTCCGAAGGAAGGAATTGATCACTTGGATGAAACAAGAATAAGAATTATGTTATGCGTATCCTTCACCAAATTAAATTGATGCCAAGCAATGGATTTGGCATACTACTTATTCTCGTAGAAAGAATTAAGATAGATATAGCGCAAACTTGAGAAAATCTTCAACGAACCACTTGTAGGATTGGAAAGAACGAATGAATTGATACAATAACAAAGGAAGAGAAATCTTGAACGAGCCACCGTAAGAATTGGAAAAGAACGAATAAAACATGAAGAAACACCGGGAAGGATTAGCAAAAAACGAAGATGCTTGAGAGAATTTAGATCCATGAGAACGAAGAGATCATGAACTGATTAGAGGATATTTGAACGATGCACCGGTAAGATTGAGAGAAATAGAGCTGAAAGCTGAGAATGAATAGGTCTTCTGAAATGATGGGCTTCGGAGAATCAAACTGTAAAATACTCCTGAATTACTCCGGATGGTTGAAAAGGATTCTCACAATCGAAAATAATTATGAGAGGATGGCAACAAGCTAGCACCATGAATCTTGAAGAGAATGGAGCAAGATTAAAGAGAAACTCTTCTTCGGTCTTCAAACGCAGAGAATGACGATGAGAAACACCCCCAAATTGTTGAGATACTTTGGGATGAATAATGGAAAGGTTGATCCAACGATGAAAATAATTTGAAAGATCTTGGAGAAATACATAAGACTGATGATAATTCATTCTTACATCAAACATGGAAAAGAATTTGAGAGTAACGTCGGGAAAAGAGAAGAGTCAGGTAAGATCCTGGGAAAAGACCTATGGGTTAGGGCCCACTCAAAAGAAACACCGTAGAACTATTCAAAAGAGAGAAAGCACCGGTAAGATTTAAATGGCTAGAATGAGATAACAACCTCGAAATAGGTTGAACTGATCTTGAAAGACAAGACGAGCCTTCTGAGATATCTTTAGCACTCCTGAATAAATGAATAGCGAGAAGTGAATTATTATGAGGTGCACCGGTATGAGAAGGTATTTGAAACGAGGAAAAAGGGATATGAGATCAACACCGAAAGCTTGATTTGCATCCACCGGAGAAGAAAATGAGTGAAGAGTGACGAACTTGAATCTTCGTTAGAATCTTCATGAGAATCACCGGATAAGGATATTGATTGAAAAGAATGGAGAGACTTAACATCAGTAAAATGGATAGTTGATTAAGAAATTCAAGTCCTCGAAGAAAAAGGTGGGAGGGCGGGAAAACAAAGGCAGCTTGGGACGAATGAAATGAGCACCATTGAGAAGAACTGATACTTGATCTTGCGGATGTTGCAATGATCGGATCCACTTGAAGAGAAGCACACCGGTTAAAAAGGATTGACATGACAGACTCGATGATCGAGAAGGATTAGTATTCACATAGAAATATGAGAACACCGCTTAGGAACAGGTATGGAATCAACATTTGACTTCGAAGCAACTCGAATACCACAACTCAAAACAAAACAAAGAATTGGCTTGCAGAATAAGCCGGAACAAACATATGATAGAGATTTCGTCCGAAGTTTTCGTGGTGGGGCCTACACGGGCTCGATCGTACAGCACCATCATGTACAAGGCAGTGCACAGGACATACGAAGCGTCCCCGAGTTAGCATAGCCAAGGACTCTTTAAGACGCAACGAGACCACTGTAAAACCAACCGTGGATAGGCGGACCACTAGACGTCGAACCCCAATTTCATATCATACATCTGTCGAAAAGATATCCTAAGAGCTACTTGAATTCCCACTTATAAACTCCCGAAATTTTCCGGTTATGCAATTAGGTGTTGGGGATACAGGGGAAGCATAATATCTCACCCAAAACTAGCAAATCCTACATCCAGCTGTATCCATCCTTCAACACATAACCAAGAAACCTTCGGAAATCATCTACCTCAACCTTCGAAAAGCATCCGTTATACGAGTTATGGCAATACTCCCGAACTCCCGCCCCAGTACTGGGTGGCGTCGAGGTTATCTCACCAACAACTACATAAAAGAGATTTTCGATGTCGGCGAAACTAAACTCAGGTATTCTAGAACTGCAACGATAAAATTGTGACGACAACACCTCGGAGATCAACTCCCCGGGACACTACCACAACCCCTAAAGACAGGAGGCACCAAGAATAATGTTCTCATCACAAAACCATCGGAACGATTCCAAGATACCCGCGTGATCCTAAAAAAAATTTAGTGAAAATTTGAGAAGAGAAGAGTCAAAACTCTACGTCAGGATGCCTTACCAGAGCGATGAAGGGACTGGGGAGTAAAAAGAATTCCTAACTCTCCGATATATAATTCCTAAATGACTCAAAACATTTTTCTAGACTCAACTCGTCAGCTAATTTGATCAAGCAGTGGGGGCTCCTAAGGTCGGGGAAGGCTCTGATACCAACTTGTAACGCCTTCGATGCGGCTATATCTCCCACGTGTCGAAGCACGACTTAGAGGCATAACCGCATTGAAAGCAATGTGGCAAGTGAGGTAATCTTCACACAACCCATGTAATACAATAGGGGAAAGAGATACATAGTTGGCTTACAATCGCCACTTCACACAATACATGAATAAAGGATTACATCATCCAAATACACTCAAGGTCCGACTACGGAACCAAAATAAAAGAAGAACCCCAAATGCGACAAGGTCCCCGATCGACCCCAACTGGGCTCCACTACTGATCAACTAGAATGAAACAACACAAAGGACAAGATCTTCATCGAGCTCCTCCTGAGCTTGGTTGCGTCATCTGCACGGTAACCTCGGCACCTGCAAGCTGGTTTTGGAAGTATCTATGAGTCACGAGGACTCAGCAATCTCACACCCTCGCGATCAAGACTATTTAAGCTTATAGGAAGGGTAAAAGGTATGAGGTGGAGCTGCAGCAGCGACTAGCATATTTGGTGGCTAACATATGCAAATGAGAGCGAGAAGAGAAGGCAAGGCACGGTCGTTAAAACTATGATCAAGAAGTGATCCTAGAACAACCTACGTCAAGCATTACTCCAACACCGTGTTCACTTCCCGGACTCCGCCGGAAAGAGACCATCACGGTTACACACGCGGTTGATGTGTTTTAATTAAGATCATCTTCAGGTTTTCTACAACCAGACATTAACAAATTCCCATCTGCCCATAACCGCGGGCACGACTTTCGAAAGTGCATTCATAAGGTAATTTAATTTTCTTTCTAGGAAAGTGTTCCATGCATTTCCTTAACGGAAATTGGAATCTAATATTTCCTTCCTTCATATCAATAATTGCACCAATCGTTCTAAGGAAAGGTCTACCAAGAATAATAGGACATGAAGGATTGCAATCTATGTCAAGAACAATAAAATCTACGGGCACATAATTCCTATTTGCAACCCTGCAGGGGTGTCCCATCACAAGCTCTCACGGTCAACGAAAGATATTCCTTCTAGCGGGAAGACCCGATCAGACTCGGAATCCCGGTTACAAGACATCCTCGACAATGGTAAAACAATTCCAGCAAGACCACCCGTTGTGCCGACAAATCCCGATAGGAGCTGCACATATCTCGTTCTCAGGGCACACCGGATAAGCTAAGCGTACAGGAGCCGACGTAACCCAAGTTGCCAAGGGATGGCCCTGCACGGTGCTCTGGGTTGGACCAACACTCAGAGGAGCACTGGCCCGGGGGTTTCATAAAGATGGCCCTTGAGCCTGCCGACTCAAGGGAAAGAAAAGGCTAGGTGGAAAATGGTAAAACCAATGTTGGGCCTTCCTGGAGGAGTTTTATTCAAGGCGAACTGTCAAGGGGTTCCCATTATAACCCAACCGCATAAGGAACGCAAAATCCGGGAACATAACACCGATATGACGGAAACTTGGGCGGCAAGAGTGGAACAGAACACCAGGCATAAGGTCGAGCCTTCCACCCTTTACCAAGTATAGATGCAATAATTAAATAAGAGATATTGTGATATCCCAACAAGTAAACAATGTTCCAACAAGGAACGATCTCCATGTTCCAACAAGGAACAAACTTCAATCTTCACCTGCAACTAACAACGCTATAAGAGTGTCGGTGTACTAGAGTAGGGGTACCCTAGTATCCCGAACTTGTGCACGGGCAGTCGCAGCATCCCGCGGCAAGGCTTGCCGGGTGACGGCCAAGGTCCTCCGTGGTTCCTTTGGAGCCATTCAAGAACAAAGTATCCAAGTCAAGACCCCGGCAAGAGGAGCTTGCCGGGAAGGCCAACCAAGGCACCTCAAGACCCCGGCAAGAGGAGCTTGCCGGGAAGGCCACCCAAGGCATCTCAAGGAACTTGCCGCGGCGCGCCACACGTCCCGACAAGGCCCGGTGAGCGACAAGCTCCCGGACGCGACAAGACAGCGACCGCGGAAAGGCGCTTGCCGTGGCAAGCCACCACTCTGTGCCCGCGCTCCAGCACATCCACCAACGTGTCGCTCTGGGACCCTTCCAGGCGTGCGTGGCGGGCGGCTGTGCAGCCAGCGGTGAGCGGTGGCAAGCGACGCTGACAAGATTGCCATCGTGGCGAGCGGTGGCGTCCCTGACGGTCCCTTTTACACTGTTTGGGCGATGCAGACGGACATTTAAGGCCCTTGTCCCCTGCCGTCAGGGTTAGGTACGATACACTGTAGCAGGTAGCTGTACCTACCGCATCACCTTTTTCATTTTTACCCTTTGTCTCCATTGCCACCTGTCGGTGACCCCTTGAGCATATAAAAGGAGGCCCATGCGCAACGTAGAGGGGGGTTCGGAAAAACAGAACACTCATGCTCGGTCTCGTTAGCTGCTGGTGTGTACTGTAGCACTCGGCGCTCCCGAGCGAGAACCCAATACAAACCACAAAGCAGGAGTAGGGTTTTACGCATCCGTGCGGCCCGAACCTGGGTAAACTGCTCGTGTGCTTCGCCTCGATCCGCTCTTTGCACGACCTCCGCCCCCGCCAAACCGAAAGGGACTCGGTCCGCCGGTCCCATAGGTGTTCGTGGATGTCGGGGGACTAATCCACGAACACCTATGGGACCGGCGGACCGAGTCCCTTTCGGTTTGGCGGGGGCGGAGGTCGTGCAAAGAGCGGATCGAGGCGAAGCACACGAGCAGTTTACCCAGGTTCGGGCCGCACGGATGCATAAAACCCTACTCCTGCTTTGTGGTTTGTATTGGGTAACTGCTCGTGTGTTTCGCCTCGATCTGCTCTTTGCACGACCTCCGCCCCTGCCGAACCGAAAGGGACTCGGCCCGCCGGTCCCATAGGTGTTCGTGGATCAGTCCCCCGACATCTTTGGCGCGCCAGGTAGGGGGCGTCGAGGTTGTGTGAACCAGATCCGGCGTTCACGCGAGCTAGATCTTCATCATCTTCATCGACATGCCGCCGAAGAAGAAGGGTTCGGAGGCGGCTTCTCCGTCCGTGCCGAACCCACCACCGCCGGAGCAAACGGCTGATGGGGCAGACGTAGGCGGAAGAACGGGCGTCGACGAAGGAGCTCACGGTGCTGCCAGGTCCAAGGACAAGGCCACGCTGCACATCGACGGCGTAGCCGGCTCCCACAACGACCGGGCGCACTCCAAGACCTCGGCGTCCGTACATGCACCGCGCCCACCTCAGGAGGCGCGGGACCGGCAGCGTCATGGTACTCACGGTACCATGCGTTTGCTGGACCAAGATCGAGCTGGTGGGTCTCGGAGTGCTCCAGACCAGCATGCACACCAACATGCTGGCACGAGCGAGGCGCGGTCGCCTGGACGGGATACTGCTCCTTCTAACATAGTTAGAAGTCCGAGCATATCCCGCTCCTCGCACCGTTCGCCACCACCACCCGCCACTGCAGCAGAAGCTTTGGCGCGAGCTCAACTGCTCCTAGACTACCCTCCAACAGCAGACAAGATCGACGACTGGAGGGCCACCATCCAGAGTCTCATCGGCTTCGCCAATGGCAGCCGAGCACGTCGCAGCCGTGGCAAGTCAGCCAGGCACGAGCCGGTGGCGACAAGACCGGTGGGGGTGCAACTACTGTGCACTCTCCGCCCCGAAGGCCAAGATCGCCGACTCGCCGGATCCACCTCGACAGCGACTCCACCGCGTCATCAGATCCACGAGCTCGTCGAGATCAGCGCCAAGTTCTTCACGAACGACAGCAAGAAGACGCTCGTACTCGCATCGAGCACCGAAGAGAAGCGCGACGTCAATCAGACCAGCGCGCTGGGCCCTCTGTCGACATGCATGCGCCAGGGGAACCAGGCGACTTGCCGTACGCGGTAGGTTGCCCTGCGTTCACTCGTGAGCTGCGGCAATTCCAGTGGCCCAGCATGAAGAATTTCAAGCCAGACGTACCAGAGAAGTACGACGGCAAGTCGCATCCGTCGGAGTTCCTCAGCATCTACACCATCGCGGTGCATGCTGCCGGGGGACGGGACGACAAGATCCTTGCCAACTACTTCCTGCTGGTGCTCAAACCCAACGTCAGGTCCTGGCTCATGCACTTGCCGGACAACTCCATATCCTCCTGGGCAGACCTGTGCCATCAGTTTGTCGGCGCCTTTACAGGCGGCCACAAACCTCATGGCCAAGAGAGTGACCTTCATCTACTCGCCCAGAAGGAAGGAGAGCCCCTGCGCAAGTATATTCAGAGATTCAGCCGTGTGCAGCACAACATCCCAGATGTCCACCCTATCGCGGTCATCAGCGCGTTCCATCAGAATGTGCGTAACCGCAGGATGCGGGAGGAGATGGCGATGTGCAAGATCAGAGACGTCAGTGAGCTGTATGCCCTTGCCAACAAGTGTGCACGTGCTGAGGAAGGGAGGAAACTCCCTGGAGAGAATACAGGAGCAGGAGGATCTGACAGCGAGGATGCAGCCCCGGCAAAGAAAAACCGGCGGCGGAACAGGAAGAAGAAAGGCAAAGATGTGCTAGTCGTTGAGCAGTCCGGCAACGAAGGTGGCGCCAAGAAAGCCAAAGTTGGTAGCTCTGGCAAGGAGATTGCCGCATGCACCAACTGCCAGGCTGTGGCGGTCGCTGACAAGCAGGACGGCACCGACAAGCAGTACTGCAAGATCCACCGCACCAAGGGCCACGACCTCCAGAGTTGCAAGAAGGTCGAGCAGCTTGTCCAGCAGCAAAAGGCTGAATACGAGCGACGCGACAAGGAGAGGGCCCAAGGAGGCACTGGAGAATCTGGCAAGAAGCGCGCCGGCCGGGGAGGACGCCGCGGCAAGGCCAAGCAGCGGCAAGGAGACAGACCTCCCCGCGGCCGCGACAAGGATGAAGACGACAACGACGACGAAGACATGGATGATGTTGAGACCAGCGAACAGGAGTTCCAGAAAGCCACAGAGGTCTTGTGTGTTGATGGCGGTGCTTTTCTGCATACTTCGCACCACCAACTCAAGCAGTGGGTGCGGGAAGTCAATGCGGCAGAACCACCTGTCGAGTCACGCAAGCTTCTGAAATGGTCCAGCACGCCTATCATCTTTGGTATTGAGGACCACCCTAACCGCACAACTGCGGTCGGGTGCTTGCCGATGTTGGTTTCACCAACTATCCGCAACCTCAAGGTCACTAAGATGTTAGTTGACGGCGGGGCCGGCTTGAACCTGATCTCCTCCGCTGTACTCCAGAAACTCCAGATCCCTGACAGCGAGCTTGAAGAGACCGGCACATTCCAAGGAATTAACCCGGGAAGGAACAAGCCGAAGGGGAAGGTCACGTTGCCAGTAACATTTGGCAGCGAGCTGAACTTCAGGACTGAGAGGGTCACTTTTGACGTTGCCGATATTCCAATGCCTTACAATGGGATACTTGGCCGTCCAGCACTCGCCAAGTTCATGGCAGCCTCTCACTACGCATACAACATGCTGAAGATGCCAGGCCCGATAAGCGTCATCTCTGTCCCCGGCGACAAGAAGGATGCTCTTATCTGCGCCGACAAGATCTACCGGGAAGCGGCAGCCGCAACAGACCGCAAGTCACTTGCCGTTGAAGCTCCCGGGGGGAAGAAGAAGACCAAGTCCGGCAAGAGTTCTGATGCCCACTCCGGCAAGCGCACCTTTTCGGAGTGCTGCGCTGCCGTCGAGGACGCACCATCGAGCTCCACCGGCAAGTGTAAGAAGACAATGGCAGCTCCGCCAGAGACCAAGAAGGTGTCCACCAAGGAGGACGGCACTGGTGGTACCTTCACCATCAGTGCCACTCTCGACCCTAAATAGGAAAGAGCGCTCATTGCTTTCCTGCGGGCGAATGTCGACGTGTTTGCGTGGCAACCGTCTGACATCCCCGGTGTTCCCAGGAAATTGAGCACCACCTTGCCGTTTGTCCTCATGCGCGGCCCGTCAAGCAGAAGGTCAGGAAGCAAGCAGTGGAGCGCCAAGAGTTCATTGCAGAAGAGATCAAGAAGTTGGAAGCAGCAGGCCTTGTCAGAGGAGTGCTCCATCCTACGTGGTTGGCCAATCCTGTAGTCGTGCGCAAGGCGAACGGGAAATGGAGACTTTGTATCGATTTTACCGATGTTAACAAAGCTTGTCCCAAAGACCCATTTCCTTTGCCGCGCATTGACCAGATTGTTGACTCCACAGCCGGATGTGATTTGCTTTCATTTCTTGACGCATACTCAGGATACCATCAGATCTTCATGGCAGAAGAGGATGAGGAGAAGACCGCATTCATTACTCCATGTGGCACGTACTGTTTCATACGGATGCCTTTCGGATTAAAAAATGCTGGCTCAACATTTGCAAGAGTAGTCCATGTCGCTCTTGAGCCACAAATACACAGGAATCTGGAAGCCTACATGGATGATATAGTGGTCAGGAGCCAGGACAAGGCAACTCTGATCCAAGATTTAGACGAGACCTTTGCAAATCTGCGCAAGATTAGCCTCAAGCTCAACCCCGAGAAGTGTGTGTTTGGAATCCCCTCCGGCAAGCTTCTCGGGTTCTTCGTGTCTCAGCGGGGAATTGAAGCCAATCCCGACAAGATCAAGGCCATTGAGCAGATTGAAGCACCAAAGCGCGTCAAGGATGTACAAAGACTTGCCGGTTGCGTGGCTGCTCTCAGCAGGTTTATCTCTAGGTCTACTGAACGCGCCCTGCCATTTTTCAAATTATTGAAAAAGGCAGGTCCAATGAAATGGACTCCGGAAGAGGAGGCTGCGCTGCAAGACTTGAAGAGATACCTGTCCTCTCCTCCAATACTTGTCGCACCTAAACCACAAGAGAAGTTGCTGCTGTATATAGCAGCAACCAATCAAGTGGTTAGTGCTGCGTTAGTAGCAGAGATGGAGGCAGATGACGAGCCAGCAACCACGGCAGGCACATCCAGCGACAAGCAGGGGGCTTCCCCGACAAGCTCTGGTCCCGACAAGGATGGATCTGCGCAGACGCGCAAGGAGATACAGAAGAAAATGGTGCAGCGCCCAGTTTACTTTGTTAGTTCCCTTCTGCAGAGGGCTAGGTCAAGGTACTCTGGCGTGAAGAAATTGCTTTTCGGCCTTCTCATGGCCTCGAGAAAGCTGCGCCATTACTTCCAAGCACATGAGATCACAGTTGTCACTCGCTTTCCGCTGAAGAGGATACTACAGAATCCAGAAGCGACAGGCAGGATTGTTGAGTGGGCACTGGAACTGTCAAGCTTTGGCCTCAAGTTTGAGAGTACTTCAACTATCCAAAGCAGAGCATTGGCAGAATTCATAGCAGAATGGACGCCAACACCAGATGAAGAAATTCCAGAAACGAGCATCCCCGTCAAGGAAGCAAGCAAAGAGTGGCTGATGTACTTTGATGGTGCCTTTTCGCTGCAAGGCGCCGGCGCTGGCGTGCTGCTTGTCGCACCCACCGGAGAGCACCTCAAGTACGTAGTCCAGATGCACTTTCCCAAGGAGCAAGCAGCTAACAATACTGCAGAGTATGAAGGCTTGCTTGCCGGCCTCAAGATCGCGGCAGACCTTGGGATCAAGAAGCTCATTGTCAGGGGTGACTCGCAGCTTGTCGTCCGCCAAGTGAACAAGAGCTATCAAAGTCCGTTGATGGAAGCCTACGTCGACGAAGTGAGAAAGCTAGAAGAGCACTTTGACGGCCTACAAATGGAGCATGTTCCAAGAGCTCAGAATGCTATTGCTGATGGCCTGTCAAAGTGCGCCGCACTTAAGTTACCTGTGGAACCAGGGATCTTTGTGCTCAAGCTGACTCAACCGTCCGTAACGCCATCAATTGGACAGAGCAAGAAGAGGAAGTTGATTTCTGGTGATTATTTTCCGGCAGAGCTTCCCGAAGCCGCCGCCAAGAAGGTCCCTAAGATCAACGCGAAAGGCGCTGAGGAGCAGTCTGCTCCGGCAAGCCCTAGGGTTTGTTCCGTTGAAGCAGAAGCTCCCGACAAGTTTTGCTCCGGCAAGCTTGCCGGGGAGCGTCAAGCTCCGGCAGAGCCGCAGGTTCTCGCCGTAGAAGCGGATGTTCCCGCAGCAGCAGATTTGCCTTTAGTCCTTGTTGTCGAGCCACAAGCTCCAGCATGGGCGCAGCAGATTGTCCGTTTCCTGCAGACAGGAGAACTTCCCGAAGAGCAAGAAGAAGCGGAAAGAGTATCCCGGCAGTCAAGTATGTACCAGTTTGTCGACAAGACACTGTATAGAAGAAGACTCAACGGTGTGAAGTTGAAGTGTATTCACCGGGAAGACGGACAAAAGCTGTTGGCAGAGATACATGGAGGCATATGTGGTCACCACATTGGCGCAAGAGCACTTGTCGGCAAAGCGTTCCGGCAAGGTTTCTTTTGGCCGACAGCCCTCCAGGATGCAACTGCACAAGTAACCAAGTGTGAAGCGTGCCAGTTCCATTCCAAGCAGATACACCAACCAGCTCAAGCTCTCCAGACGATCCCTTTATCCTGGCCATTTTCGGTCTGGGGGCTCGACATCCTCGGCCCCTTTCCCCGAGCAGTCGGGGGCTTTGAATACTTGTACGTTGCAATCGACAAGTTCACAAAGTGGCCGGAAGTGGAACCAGTGAGGAAGGTGACAGCACAGTCAGCAGTCAAGTTCTTCAGGTCGATTGTTTGCCGCTTCGGGATCCCTAACAGGATAATCACCGACAACGGTACGCAATTCACGAGCCGCACCTTCATGCAGTACGTCCAAGATCTTGGCGCCAAGGTCTGCTTCGCTTCTGTTGCTCACCCAAGAAGCAACGGTCAAGCGGAGAGGGCAAATGTTGAAGTGCTGCGTGGGCTCAAGACCAGAACTTTCGACAGGCTGCACAAGTGCGGAAAAAACTGGATCGAGGAGCTGCCGGTGGCTCTTTGATCGATCAGGACGACGCCAAATCGAGTCACTGGCCAGACACCTTTCGCTCTAGTATATGGAGCAGAGGCAGTTCTCCCCACAGAACTCGTATACGGGTCACCTCGAGTGCTCGCTTATGATGAGCTTGAGCAAGAGCAGCTGCGACAAGATGACGCGCTGCTCCTTGAGGAAGACCGTCTTCAGGCTGCTGTGCGAGCTACTCGCTACCAGCAAGCTTTGCGCCGCTACCATAGCCGCAAAGTTAATGCCAAAAGTTTTGAGGAAGGTGACCTTGTTCTTCGGCGTGTTCAGTCCGCCAAGAATTCCAACAAGTTGACGCCGAAGTGGGAAGGCCCTTACCGGGTGAAACGAGTCACTAGGCCTGGCGCTGTCCGCCTTGAGATCGAAGATGCCATTCCGGTGAGCAACTCCTGGAACATTGAGCATCTTCGTAAGTTTTACCCGTAAGGCGCGGTTGCCGGAACCTGTTCTGGCAACCACCTTTTGTACAAGTCTTGCCGCTGCTGCATGTAATCCTTTGTACAAAGCCGAGCGCAGACCCCGTGCATAAGTAAAGCTCATGTGCACCGCACGCCTTGTCAATTTCATGCTTTCTATTTTTTGCATGTGTTATCTGACACTTTGTGCAGCACCTACTCCCCGGTAAGCAATAACGAGCCGTAAGGCTCCATATCTTTATTTTCTCTTCTTTCTTTTTTCTCAAGGAAAGGAAGGTTCCCTCGCCCACAAGTTTGCCGGGGGGAAAGGAGAAGATAATGGTATGGACCAGGCGTCGTTCAAGAAAGCTTCGCCTTGCCGGGAAGCAAACAACAGAAAAGCTAAGTTGCCAAAGTTTGAGCAATCAGATTTTTTTAAAAAAAATTAGTTATCTCCCTTGAACAACCGCACTTTGTATGGAAAACCTGTGCGCGGAGGAACCAACTCGTAGCTAGTTGCGCCCTTACTTTGTTTCGAGTCCGCTCAACAACTTAAGTGAGCTGCGACTAGTTGCGACAAGGTTTCTTGTCGGTAACGGGACCGCCAGCAGGCTGCTGACGTTCCGCACTCAGCGCTCGCGGCTAAGGTGCCTGCACCGGCAAGTTCCCTAAAAGCGTAGGGCAAAAACATACAAAGGGAGGAATCAAGTAAAGGGAATAACATTGCAATCATTACCCTGAATAGAGCTATATTACAAGATAGCTTGTCGCGGCTCTAACGGATTATTTTCATAACATGATAAACAGCGACAAGGAAAGAAGAAACAGGTGGCCTAGTCTACGCGATCGCCTTCGGTCCTCTTGATCCCGCTCACCTTGTCCACAATGGGTGCGACAAGGGTCTTGAGCGCCTCCAGATCAGCATCCGGCGGCAGGGTCCTAAGGATGTTGGTGAGGTTGAGGCCCGGATTGCGGAAGGCCACCTTCACCAACACTTTTTGAAGAGCTCCCGCGCAGATCTTGCGCGACTCGTCGGCCAGCTGCCTTGGGATCCTCTCCCGGAGTCGCTGGAGGGCCGTCGCCACGCCTTTGAAGAACAAGATGAGCTTGGCGCTGGGTTGGAAGTTCTCGCCGGAGGGATACCCGAGGCCCTCCATCCCCAGCTGCGCCAGCTCCCTGTCAATGTCTGCGGCAACATTCACAAGACTCTCCGTCCAGTGCTCCACAGTCTCCTTGAAGGCATTCTGGGCGGCGGCAGCACTCTCCAGCAGCGCCTTGTCGGCCTTGATCTCCTCCTTCAAGGCCACCTCCTGCTCCTTGGCGCCGTCCAGCGTCTTGGTCAAAGTGGTCAGCTTCAACTCAAGATCCGCGTTGGAGTCCTTGGCGGCGCTGAGCTCTTTGCCCTTCTCGGCGAGATCGGCCTCCAGCTGCGCCACCTTCACCTCCAGCTCCTTCTTGGCGGCTTCGGCGGCTGCGGCAGCATCCTCCGCTTGCTTGAGGGCTCCGCCGAATGTTCGCTCGCGCGCGGCAAGCTCCTCCTCATGGGCGTCAAGGTTGACCTTCCGCTGCGCCAGCTCGCCTTCCTGCGCAGACAGCTTCTCAGCGGCAAGCCGCTGTTGCTCTCTGACTTCAGCCTTCTCGAGGAGGAAGGCCTTCTGCGCTTCGGCGAGCTGCTCCCGCTCCTCCGCCAGGGACCGGAGGGCTTCTTGGTGGAAACCCCCGAGCTCCTCCACGCGCTTCTCGATATCTGCTCCCGCCTTCGCGACAAGCGCCTCGCGGGATTCTAGCTTGGCTTGCCGCGCGCGGTAGAGCGACACCAGCTTCTGCAGCAGCCGCTCCTCCTCAGACTCGTTGCTGCTGCTGCTTGGCGCGTCAACCAGCGTCAGCCCAGCGGAGGCGAGCACTTCTCCGTCGAAGCTCTCCCCTTCAACCGGCGCCCTGGAGCTTGACGCCCAGGGAAGGTTGATGAAGACGCCTTCGCCGGCCTTCAAGTAGACGCCTGGCTGGGGCTCTTCGGAGCCTAGCGCTGCGGCAGCGGCGGACGGGTCGGCGGTCGGCGTAGCGCCCGGTGCTCCTGCGGCCTCAGGGCCGTCAGTGCGATCGCCAGACCCCTCCCCAGTTGCTGCGGCGGCAGCCTTGGCGGCCTCTGTGCCGGCGGGATCGCCAGCACCGGCTGCTTCGTCGGCGGCAACCTCGGTCTCCATCTGCTCCGCAGCAGATGGGTCTGACGGCCGGAAAAGGGAGAAGAGTCAAGCAAATATTCAAAAAGAAGAAGATCAAAAGAAGAAGAACCCAAGGGAAGTTTCGAAGCAAGAGGATTACCTGTACCGGGTTCTCCAGTCGTGGTCTCCGCCGTCGGGGGGCCGCTGGTGCTGTCCCTTGCCGGAGAACTCTCCCTTGCCGGAGACTTCTCCCTTACCGGAAAGCTCTCCCTTGCCGGAGGACTCTCCCTTGGCTCCTGGTGGGGCTGCTCTGCTCCTACACAGACCAGCAGTCAGATATCAGCAAAGACAGAGTATCCATGCGTGCCTCACAGCGGAAAGCAAACCAGATACTTACGCTGGGGGCTGCTCTGGAGAAAAGTTGCCGGGTCCGGCAAGGTTGTCTCGGGTGCACCCCCCGCTGTCGCCGTGGGTTCATCCTCGATGATAATCACCGGGGCCTTGGCTCTCTTCGCTGCTCTCTGGGCCAGAGTCCTGAAAAGGAATAAGTTCAGAGTAAAGCAAGTGAGATACAAGACAAAACAGCAAGAATCGAAGAACTACAAGTACAACAAGAGGATCTTACTCTTCTTCTTCTTCCTCGTCGGAGCTGAACACGGAGAAGTCGAAGTCCGGTTCACGTCCGGCGCGAGGAGGCGGAGGAGTGGCTTCCCTTGACCGCTTGGCGGGAACAGTGGTGGTGGTCTGCGACGACCCTGCTCTAGCTGTCGTCGCGGCATGAGAAGCGGCAGGAGCAGAAGCGGTGGTCCGGGAGGACCCTGCTCCAGTTGCCGCTGCAGCGTGAGATGCTCCCGCGGCAACGGTGCTTGCCGCAGTGGAGCGTGTCGCGCGGCGCGGCGGCTGTTGACTCGTCTGCCGCTCCGCTACCTCCCCGGCCTTGCGGAGGCGCCTTCTTGGTGGAGATGGAGGCTCTGCTTGCGGCGAACTGTCTGAAGATGAGGTGGAAGACGAGTTGATCTCCAGCGAGCCGCTCGTATCCTTGGCGGGCTCGCTCGACCCGGCGCCATGCCCGGCAAGTTCTTTCTCGCCGACGCGCTCCTCTCGCTCGGCACGGCTTCCCGCCTCTGCTGCATCTGCCTCCTCCACGGTGAATCCAAATTCGCCCGCGGCTGCGGCTGCCGCCGCCTCTTCCAGCCTAGTGGCGATGCGTGTCATCTCCTCATCGGTGGTGTCGCGGGTAAGGCTGTCCTTCTCGTCGGGACGGATTGGCACTTCTACCAAGCCATCGAAGAATTGCTGCACGACGTCGTCCGCAGGCTCTTGCCAAGTTGGGACAATCCCGTGCGAGTCGCACTGCGGCATCATTGCCCGGATGCGGTCGAGGGAGGAATTGTTGCACAGTGGAACGACACCCCCCGGCAACCTGAAGACTTCGGGATGTTGGGGGTCATACTTGAACAGCTCCTGGAGCATCGCATTGAGCTCAAGAACAGTGAAGTTGAAGTTGAGGCCCGGCCGCAGCCTCATGATATCCGCCGCATTCTTGAACTCCCAGGCGGGTCTTCCTCGTTCCTGTAGAGGGGCGATGCGGCGGCGAAGGAAATCTGTGCCAACGGCGCCAACAGTGAGCCCGGCAAGCCTGAGGCATAGGATCCGGGTGACAGCAATCTTCAGCCTGTCGTCTTCCGGGGCCACGTCACTCCAGTCGCTGCCGCGTGCTACTGGGGTTTGGCGCCGGGTGGTAAACGGCTGCGGGTTCTCCTCGTCAATCCAGCACCAGTCTGCTCTCCATTCCTCCCACTTGCCGCGGAACTCTCCCTCCAGATAAGTTTCCTTCTTGCCGGCCCTTGAGATCCAGGTGATTCCGCCGGATAAAGGCTCTCCTCTCTCTACCCGGGGTATAAAGAAATGGCGAAAGACGGCTACATTGGGATGGACTCCGACAAAGTTTTCGCAGAGATGCGCGAAAACCGCCATGGTCAGAACGGCATTGGGGGTGAAGTCAAGGAGGTGGAACCCGTAGGTGTTCATGATATTGCAGAAGAATTCAGAGAAGGCGGGCAGAGCCTGCAGTAGAAGAACAAGGCAAAGAAAGGGTATCCGTTCAGAGCCGTCTTCCAAGCGGCGGCGGGAAGTACCTTCGTGCGCGGGTGCGCCCGCGTCTCCGTCGACCAGAAGAGGTAGTAGTTCTCCCTCAGCTCCTTCGCGGCGAGCTTGGGGGGGAAGACTGCCCGCTCCTTCCGCAGCGCCGCAAGCCGCTGCGCCTCGGTCGACTTCACAACCTTCCCCTTGTCGGCTTTTGGAGCCATGACGGAAGTGGTGGAGGAGGTCAACAGCGTTGGTGGTGCTGGTGGCGATGGGGGGCGGAGCGCTGCTCTCTTTCGACTTTGGGAAGACAAGGGAGCAGCGGAGATTTCCGAGATTGAAGCAGCAACTGGCAAATGGGTGAACTACCCCTGTTTCCTCTGCTTATAAAGAGGGAGGGGGCGGATGTTCCGCATTTCCGCATAAAGAAACCCCCCACGATCTCTCCCACGACACCGCATTCAACGAGTGCTGTTCGGGGAGGGCGCGGTGGATGCGGAGAGAGATACGGAGTAACCTAGGCCGCGCGTGCCCATGCCCTGTTTTGGGCCTGGCCCAATAGCGCTCGGCACCATGTATGGCCCAGGCCCGGGGGCTCCTGTCGGTGTACTAGAGTAGGGGTACCCTAGTATCCCGAACTTGTGCACGGGCAGTCGCACCATCCCGCGGCAAGGCTTGCCGGGTGACCGCCAAGGTCCTCCGTGGTTCCTTTGGAGCCATTCAAGAACAAAGTATCCAAGTCAAGACCCCGGCAAGAGGAGCTTGCCGGGAAGGCCAACCAAGGCACCTCAAGACCCCGGCAAGAGGAGCTTGCCGGGAAGGCCACCCAAGGCATCTCAAGGAACTTGCCGTGGCGCGCCACACGTCCCGACAAGGCCCGGTGAGCGACAAGCTCCCGGACGCGACAAGACAATGACCGCGGCAAGGCGCTTGCCGCGGCAAGCCACCACTCTGTGCCCGCGCTCCAGCCCATCCACCAACGTGTCGCTCTGGGACCCTTCCAGGCGTGCGTGGCGGGCGGCTGTGCAGCCAGCGGTGAGCGGTGGCAAGCGGCGCTGACAAGATTGCCATCGTGGCGAGTGGTGGCGTCCCTGACGGTCCCTTTTACACTGTTTGGGCGACGCAGACGGGCATTTAAGGCCCTTGTCCCCTGCCGTCAGGGTTAGGTATGATACACTGTAGCAGGTAGCTGTACCTACCGCATCACCTTTTTCATTTTTACCCTTTGTCTCCGTTGCCACCTGTCGGTGACCCCTTGAGCATATAAAAGGAGGCCCATGCGCAACGTAGAGGGGGGTTCGGAAAAACAGAACACTCACGCTCGGTCTCGTTAGCTGCTGGTGTGTACTGTAGCACTCGGCGCTCCCGAGCGAGAACCCAATACAAACCACAAAGCAGGAGTAGGGTTTTACGCATCCGTGCGGCCCGAACCTGGGTAAAATGCTCGTGTGCTTCGCCTCGATCCGCTCTTTGCACGACCTCCGCCCCCGCCGAACCGAAAGGGACTCGGTCCGCCGGTCCCATAGGTGTTCGTGGATTAGTCCCCCGACAAAGAGGGGCTGAGCAAAGCGGTAACATAGCCAAACAACGCTTTGCTAGGACAAGGTGGGTTAGAGTCTTAGCTTAACAATATGGGAGGCATGATAAGCAAGTGGTAGGTATCGCAGCATAGGCATAGCAAAAGAGCGAGCAACTAAGCAAGCAAAGATAGAAGTGATTTCGAGGGTATGGTCATCTTGCCTGATGTCCCGCAAGGAAGAAGAACGAGTCCATGAAGAAGACAAACGAACGAAGTCGAACGGATCCTCACAAACGCGACGTTATCGGAACTAACCTGAAGAAGCAACACTGGAAATAAGCAAACAACATAGTAAACAACCACCACATAATCATGGCATGATGCACAATCAAGTATGATGCATGTCCGGTTAAATGAAGCATGGCATGGCAAAGTGCACAAACAATACTACAAATTAAGTGGAGCTCAATATGCAACTCCGTTGCATATTGACGGAACACCACATTAATTATTTAGTTCTCTCCCGGTTAGGTACTCAACAAATTAAATGTTGTTAAACATGGCAAGAAGTGAAGCATAACAAAAATATACCATATAAACCATTTAAATGGGGACGGATATAACAAACAACAAATCCAGTAAACCCCCATATGCATTTAGCAAATTAATACAAACAACAATTTTAAACATTCTTGATGTTGTTAACATGATGCGGATGACATGTGCAAGTTTATGCAATTTTTATTAAAAGTTTGACAAGAGTATTATGAAGCATTTGGTCGCCATGGCGGAACAAAAGGAGTGCCACGGCAACTACAATGGAAATGGTGCCATGGCAACATTCCGGGTGATCCGACAACTCATTGAGATGTCGGTGCAAGAGAAAATGTGGATGAGCGGATCATGCGAGGATGGTGGGGGTGATCCCGGATACCGGGTTACCCATGGGTCAACGGCATGGCAACCGAGGAGGAACGTGCAATGACAACTCGGACACGGTTCGAACATGAGCATCTCATACAACATGCATTCATTCCCGGAAGGTTGTTTCGGTGGTATACCTTTGAAGCATGTGTTTCGGGCGGAACGAGTTCGTAGAAGGAAGTAGACGTTCTCGCAACGGCTGTAGTGGAAGTAGTTGTTCACGCGGCGGTAGTCGAACTTGACGATACCGTTACACGGGTCTTTGGCAACGGTAGTGGTACCCATTTTGTAGTCGTGCACATTCCGTAGATGTTCGAGGTCACGGCGAGGATCTTGACGTCCACGGAGTCTTCGAGGGTCGACGGTAGTGGTACTCGGGTCGTCGGCGACGGTAGTTGTTCTATGCATCGGGTGTCAAGGTACTTGCTGAGGTACTTGCCGTTCTTAGCAGTTCCAAAAACGGCGGTAGATGAACAAGATGCGTCGTCGTGGTACTTGGCAAAAATCTCAAAGAAGATGCCTGACGGTCCCGGTTACGGTCGTGTGAATGTTCAGTGAAGACGAACTTCCGGACTAGCCGAACTGAAGGGGTACTTGGCGTTTTTAGGATTCCAAAGAAGGCGATAGAGGTACTTAGCGCTCCGGTTCTTGCGGGGTAGTCGAACTCGACAAATCCGAAGGGGTACTCAGCGAAACCGCGTAGTTGTACACCTGTTGAAGTAGTGGTACTCCGATGTCGACGATTTGTTGAACTTGGAGGGCCATTGGTAGTCTCCTGACTTGGGTCTCCGTGTACACGTCTTGACAGGTCCGGGGGTTCTCGGTGGTGGCCAGAGTCTTCCTGATGGCGCCGTGGTGGTCTAGCAGCCACAGCAACAAGGGCGTCGAGGCCCATGGGCGTAGAGGAGATGGAGAATAGGCCGGTTCAGTGGTGAGGAGGATGCAGGGGAGGCCCGGGCAGTGCATGGGGCTGCTGTTGCTACTCCGGCAAACAGGCAGTGGGTCGAGGCGCTCGGGATCCCGCGTCCAGATCAAGCGGGGCGAGGGAGCTATGGGACGGCATGGAGGTCGAGGAAGATGAGCACGAGGCGGGGCTGGAGCATGGTGGCGCGGAGGCCGGACGAAGCAGGGGGACTCGATGGAGGTCGTCGGCACGGAGAAGTCGCAGGCGAGGTGCGGGCGGCGGCTTCCGGGCGCGCAAGGCTCCTGGCATGGCGACGGCGAGGCAGCGACAGTGGAGGCGCTGGATGCAAGAGAGCGGTCAGAGACGCGGCGCTCCGGGTCACCGGCGCGAGGGGAGAAGGGCGACAGGCGTGGCTTCAGGGACTTGGCGCGGCGGCCTTGCTGGAGACGGGGAGGAGGCGAGATGGCGT
This sequence comes from Triticum urartu, assembly GCF_056163025.1. NCBI lineage: Eukaryota > Viridiplantae > Streptophyta > Magnoliopsida > Poales > Poaceae > Triticum > Triticum urartu. The sequence continues at coordinate 171,514,887 of NC_141874.1, read as the reverse complement.
GGCGGCGGCCTCACCGGAGTGGAGAAGGCGGCTCCATGGGGCGGCGCTCGGGGTAGGAGGTGCGGCGCACGAGGAGGACGAAGGGGGGAAGGGAAGACAGCGAGAGAGGGAGGGATCGAGAGGTAAATGGATCAGGCAGCACGCTCGCTATCTCCTGGCGGCGCGAGGGAGACCGAGCGGAGGGGGTTGCGCGAGGGGCTCGGGCTAGGTTTAGGTGGGAATGGGGCGGCCGGGCCTTAGGAGAGGGATGGGCCGGCACTGGCTGAGCTAATGGGCCGGCCGGGTGATCGAGGCCCAGGTAGCTGATGCCGCTGCTTTTCTATTTCTTCAGACAGAAATACAAAAAGGAAAAAGCAGGGGAAAAGGAGAGGAGCTAGAGAAATATAAAAATATATTCATGATCCTGAAAATGTGCTCTATTTAACAAAATTGGTTTGGAGATTTTAAAGGAAGTAAAAATAATTCAAGTTTGAATTAAATTCAAACTTGAACCATTTTAAACCCTAACTAAAACAATTTCAAAAGAGATGAAATTTGACAAAGAGGCTAGGTGCATGGTGTTAGAATATTGAGGCAAAGATGAACATTAAAAGACAAGGGAACGTGACACTTGCCAAAATAAGGAAGTGGAGGGAAGGAGAAGGTGTACATGCAACAACTTAATATGTATGAAAAACACACAATGCACATGATGACATGAAACATGCAACACGCAAGCAAATGACAAGGCAACAACAGCGAATAACTGGAAGACACCTGGCACATCGGTCACGGGGCGTTACAGATGCCTAATATATAAGCAGCTTCTCCAAGGTCCTTCATTGAAAAACACTTGTTCAAATAGGCCTTTATGCTTTCCAAGAATTCTATATCATTTCCCATCAACAGTATGTCATCCACATACAATATGAGAAATGCTACAAAGCTCCCACTCACTTTATTGTAAATGCAGACTTCTCCATAAGTCTGCATAAACCCAAACGCTTTGATCATCTCATCAAAGCGAATGTTCCAACTCCGAGATGCTTGCACCAGCCCATAAATCGAGCGTTGGAGCTTGCACACCTTGTCAGCATTCTTAGGATCGACAAAACCTTCCGGCTGCATCATATACAATTCTTCCTTAAGGAAACCATTAAGGAATGCTGTTTTGACGTCCATTTGCCATATCTCATAATCATAGAATGCGGAAATTGCTAACATTATTCGGACGGACTTCAGCTTCGCTACGGGTAAGAAAGTCTCATCGTAGTCAACCCCTTGAACTTGTCGATAACCCTTAGCGACAAGCCGAGCTTTATAGATGGTCACATTACCATCCGCGTCTGTCTTCTTCTTAAAGATCCATTTATTTTCTATGGCTCGCCGATCAACGGGCAAGTCAGTCAAAGTCCATACTTCATTTTCATACATGGATCCTATCTCAGATTTCATGGCTTCCAGCCATTTGTCGCAATCCGGGCCCGCCATCGCTTCTTCATAGTTCGAAGGTTCACCGTTGTCTAACAACATGATTTCCAAGACAGGGTTGCCACACCACTCTGGTGCGGAACGTGTCCTTGTGGACCTACGAAGTTCAGTAGCAACTTGATCTGAAGTTTCATGATCATCGTCAACAACTTCCTCTCTAGTCGGTGCAGGCACCTCAGGAACATTTTCTTGAGCTGCGCCACTTACCGGTTCAAGAGGTAATACTTCATCAAGTTCTACCTTCCTCCCACTTATTTCTTTCGAGAGAAACTCTTTCTCTAGAAAGGACCCATTCTTGGCAACAAAGATCTTGCCTTCGGATCTGAGGTAGAAGGTATACCCAACAGTTTCTTTAGGGTATCCTATGAAGACGCATTTTTCCGACCTGGGTTCGAGCTTTTCAGGTTGAAGTTTCTTGACATAAGCATTGCATCCCCAAACTTTTAGAAACGACAGCTTAGGTTTCTTCCCAAACCATAATTCATACGGTGTCGTCTCAACGGATTTCGATGGAGCCCTATTTAAAGTGAATGCGGCAGTCTCTAAAGCATAGCCCCAAAATGATAGCGGTAAATCGGTAAGAGACATCATAGATCGCACCATATCTAATAGAGTGCGATTATGATGTTCGGACACACCATTACGCTGAGGTGTTCTAGGCGGCGTGAGTTGTGAAACTATTCCACATTTTCTTAAGTGTGTGCCAAATTCGTGACTCAAGTATTCTCCCCCACGATCTGATCGCAAGAACTTGATTTTCCTGTCACGTTGATTCTCAACCTCACTCTGAAATTCCTTGAAGTTTTCAAAGGTCTCAGACTTGTGTTTCATTAAGTAGACATACCCATATCTACTCAAGTCATCAGTGAGGGTGAGAACATAACGATAGCCACCGCGAGCCTCAACACTCATTGGACCGCACACATCAGTATGTATGATTTCCAATAAGTTGGTTGCTCGCTCCATTGTTCCTGAGAATGGAGTCTTGGTCATTTTACCCATGAGGCATGGTTCACACGTGTCAAATGATTCGTAATCAAGAGACTCTAAAAGTCCATCTGCATGGAGCTTCTTCATGCGTTTGACACCTATGTGACCAAGGCGGCAGTGCGACAAGTATGTGGGACTATCATTATCAACCTTACATCTTTTGGTATTCACACTATGAATATGTGTAGCATTACGCTCGAGATTCATTAAGAATAAACCATTCACCATCGGAGCATGACCATAAAACATATCTATCATATAAATAGAACAACCATTATTCTCGGATTTAAATGAGTAGCCATCTCGTATTAAACGAGATCCTGATACAATGTTCATGCTCAAAGCTGGCACTAAATAACAATTATTGAGCTTTAAAACTAATCCCGTAGGTAAATGTAGAGGTAGCGTGCCGACGGTGATCACATCGACCTTGGAACCATTCCCGACGCGCATCGTCACCTCGTCCTTCGCCAGTCTCCGCTTATTCCGCAGCTCCTGTTTTGAGTTACAAATGTGAGCAACCGCACCGGTATCAAATACCTAGGAGCTACTACGAGTACTGGTAAGGTACACATCAATTACATGTATATCACATATACCTTTTGTGATGCCGGCCTTCTTGTCTGCTAAGTATTTGGGGCAGTTCCGCTTCCAGTGACCACTTCCCTTGCAATAAAAGCACTCAGTCTCGGGCTTGGGTCCATTCTTTGGCTTCTTCCTGGCAGCTTGCTTACCGGATGCGGCAACTCCCTTGCCGTCCTTCTTGAAGTTCTTCTTACCCTTGCCTTTCTTGAACTTAGTGGTTTTATTCACCATCAACACTTGATGTTCCTTTTTGACTTCTACCTCTGCTGATTTCAGCATTGCAAATACTTCAGGAATGGTCTTTTCCATCCCCTGCATATTGAAGTTCATCACAAAGCTCTTGTAGCTTGGTGGAAGCGACTGAAGGATTCTGTCAATGACCGCGTCATCCGGGAGATTAACTCCCAGCTGAGTCAAGCGGTTATGCAACCCAGACATTTTGAGTATGTGCTCACTGACAGAACTATTTTCCTCCATCTTACAGCTGAAGAACTTGTCGGAGACTTCATATCTCTCGACCCAGGCATGAGCTTGGAAAACCATTTTCAGCTCTTCGAACATCTCATATGCTCTGTGTCACTCAAAACGCTTTTGGAGCCCCGGTTCTAAGCTGTAAAGCATGCCGCACTGAACGAGAGAGTAATCATCAGTACGTGTCTACCAAGCATTCATAACGTCTTGGTTCTGTGGGACGGGTGCGTCACCTAGCGGTGCTTCTAGGACATAATCTTTCTTGGCAGCTATGAGGATGATCCTCAGGTTCCGGACCCAATTCGTATAGTTGCTGGCATCGTCTTTCAGCTTGGTTTTCTCTAGGAACGCGTTGAAGTTGAGGACAACGTTGGCCATTTGATCTACAAGACATATTGTAAAGATTTTAGACTAAGTTCATGATAATTAAGTTCATCTAATCAAATTACTCAATGAACTCCCACTTAGATAGACATCCCTCCAGTCATCTAAGTATAACATGATCCGAGTTGACTAGGCCGTGTCCGATCATCACGTGAGACGGACTAGTCAACATCGGTGAACATCTTCATGTTGATCGTATCTTCTATACGACTCATGCTCGACCTTTCGGTCTTCTGTGTTCCGAGGCCATGTCTGTACATGCTAGGCTCGTCAAGTCAACCTAAGTGTATTGCATGTGTAAATCTGTATTACACCCGTTGTATGTGAACGTTGGAATCTATCACACCCGATCATCATGTGGTACTTCAAAACAACGAACTGTCGCAACGGCGCACAGTTAGGGGGAACACTTTCTTGAAATTATTATGAGGGATCATCTTATTTACTACCATCGTTCTAAGTAAACAAGATGCAAAAACATGATAAACAACACATGCAATCAAATAATAGTGACATGATATGGCCAATATCATATAGCTCCTTTGATCTCCATCTTGGGGCTCCATGATCATCTTGTCACCGGCATGACACCATGATCTCCATCATCATGATCTCCATCATCGTGTCTTCTTGAAGTTGTCTCGTCATCTATTACTTCTACTACTATGGCTAACGCTTTAGCAATAAAGTAAAGTAATTACATGACATTTATGTTGACACGCAGGTCATAAATAAATAAAGACAACTCCTATGGCTCGTGCCGGTTGTCATACTCATCGACATGCAAGTCGTGATTCCTATTACAAGAACATGATCAATCTCGTACATCACATATATCATTCATCATTCATCACAACCTTTGGCCATATCACATCACAAAACACTTGCTGCAAAAACAAGTTAGATGTCCTCTAATTGTTGTTGCAAGTTTTTACATGGCTACTATAGGTTTCTATCAAGAACATTTCTTACCTACGCAAAAAGCACAACGTGAATTGCCAATTTCTATTTACCCTTCATAAGGACCCTGTTCATCGAATGCGATCCGACTAAAGTGGGAGAGACAGACACCCGCCAGCCACCTTATGCAACTAGTGCATGTCAGTCGGTGGAACCGGTCTCACGTAAGCGTACGTGTAAGGTTGGTCCGGGCCGCTTCATCCCACGATGCCGCCAAATCAAGATAAGACTAGTAACGGCAAGCAAATTGACAATATCGATGCCCAAAACAACTTTGTGTTCTACTCATGCATAGTAACTACGCATAGACCTGGCTCTGATACCACTGTTGGGGATCGTAGCAGAAAACAAAAAAAATTCCTACGTTTCACCAAGATCAATCTATGGAGTCAACTAGCAACGAGAGGAGAGTGCATCTACATACCCTTGTAGATCGCGAGCGGAACCGTTCAAGAGAACGGGGATGATGGAGTCGTACTCGCCGTGATCCAAATCACCGATGACCAAGTGCCGAACGGACGGTACCTCCGCATTCAACACACATACGGAGCGGATGACGTCTCCTCCTTCTTGATCCAGCAAGGGGGAAGGAGAGGTTGATGAAGATCCAGCAGCACGACGGCGTGGTGGTGGATGCAGCAGTGATCGCAGCAGGGCTTCGCCGAGCTTCTGCGAGAGGGAGAGGTGTAGCAGGGGAGAGGGAGGCGCCAAGGCTTGAGGTGTTTGAAAGTGCGTTCTGTCGACTAGAGGGGGGTGAATAGGCGATTTTTATGAAAGTCTTCAAAACGTGGTAGTTATGAAGACAAACAACAGAAATTAACCTATTACCCTGCAGTGGAAGGTAGACTACACTAGGCAAGCCATAGTCAAGTATTCAATAGAGTGAAAGCACAATGACTAATAGCAGCAATGTAGTAAGGATCGGGTAGGAAGATATTATGAAGTCAAACAGAACATGCAGTCACTCAGTGAAGATAAAAGATAGTGCAATCATACAATGACTTCACAAGGAGTAACAGTACGTAAAGAGAAGGGAAGGATGAAACTAGTGACTCGTTGAAGACAATGATGTGTTGGACCAGTTCCAGTTGCTGTGACAACTGTACGTCTAGTTAGGGCGGCTAGGTATTTAAACCTGAGGACACCCAGTCCTGAACACGCAGCTCAGGACACCCAGTCCTCACTGTATTCCCCTTGAGCTAAGGTCACACAGACCTCGCCCAATCACTCTGGTAAGTCTTCAAGGTAGACTCCCAAACCTTCACAGACTTTGTTCACCGGCAATCCACAATGTCTCTTGGATGCTCAAAACGCGACGCCTAACCGGCTGGAGGATTCACAGTCCTCAAGTGTAATAAGTCTTCAGATCACACAGACAAGAAGACTTAAGTGATGCCTAATTCTCTTTGGCTCTAGGTGGTTAGGGCTTTATCCTCGCAAGGAATTCTCTCTCAAAGGCTTCGAGGTGGGTTGCTCTCAAACGACAAAAGCCGTATACTAACTCTGAGCAGCCAACCGTTTTTGATTGTAGGGGGTGGGCTATTTATAGCCACTAGGCAACTCGACCTGATTTGTCCGAAATGACCCTGGGTCACTAAGGAACTGACACATGTTCCAACGGTCAGATTTCAAACTCACACGGCAACTTTACTTGGGCTACAAGAAAAGTTGACTTGTCCGACTCTGGACAAGATTCGCTCTCATAGTCTTCACTCGAAGACATAGGTTTTGGTTAAGCATCACTTCAGTCATTTTGACTGGTTCTCTTGGACCCCACTTAACAGTACGGTGGTTCCTATGACTCAACAAAGAAGAATAAAAAGAACTACGAAAGATCTAAGTCTTCGAGCTCCATAGGCTTCATGCGATGTCTTCTCTTGTCATAGTATTCAATGTGAATATCTTCATATACCACCTTTGACATCAATGTCTTCATACATTTTTAGGGGTCATCTCTGGTAGGAAAACCGAATCAATGAGGGACTTCTACATGTGTTATCCTGCAATTCTCACAAACACATTAGTCCCTCAACTAGGTTTGTTGTCAATACTCCAAAACCAACTAGGGGTGGCACTACATGCACTTACAATCTCCCCCTTTTTGGTGATTGATGACAAACTATTTGAAGTTTTCAACGGGGAATATAATATGTGAAATTGTAAAGGATAAGGAATTGTCATCATAAGTTGCAAGGGCTCCCCCTGAAGATGTGCATATAAGTAGTTTGCTTTTGGAATGCAAATGCACATGGCAGGTTGTGCTTGGGGAGATCCTCTTCAACTTATGATGACAATCCACTGTGCATGTGAAGGTATGTGAAGATAATGACATGCATAATGGAAAATGGACGTCTACAAAATGATCTAAGTGCGGAATTTATCGTCGCACATGCGGAATTTATCATCGCATCACAAAATGGCAAATAGGTAGCAGACGGCCATCGAGTTTAAGTGTTACAACTCAAAGAACCAAATGTATCAAAACGAGAGTTGTAAACACGAAGCAAAATATGAAGAACACGCCCATATGGACCCGCTTGAAGACTATTAAACTCATATGCTTCTCCCCCTTTTGTCAGTAAGGACCAAAAAGGTTTGAAGACATAGAGCCTCTACTCGTTCCCATGAAGAGTAGGTGAAGCAGCAGGGTCGTTGGTGGTGTTCGGCGGTGCAGAAGAGCTTGGAGCAGTGTCGAAGCATGCTGAAGGAGGCGGCGGTGAAGTAGCATCATCGTCATCCTCGATCACTCTGGCATTTACAGTTGCAGCAGAGGAAGAGAACTCAGAGTCTTCAAGAGATGGAGTTCGTCGCAGCACTGCCCTTCGAGGAGGTGTGGATTCAAACTTGAAGCGCTCAGAGAAGCCATCCTCTTGAAGATCATCTTCAGAACACATCAGCGTCAGCCCTTTCCATGTGCGTCGAGAGGTTTCATGGGCAACAAAGGCATTCTTGGTGGCAAGATTGCGGATGCGATTAACATCCACCAAGAGGCTTTGCATTTGACGCTTTAGCCAGTCATGATGCCTATCCTGTTTCTGATGAAGAGCCACAAGAAGCTCTCGGTCATTGAGAACACGAGTGCGCTTCTTGGGTCGTGGGGCAGTTGTACTGTCAGTGGCTTCAGTGAGAGCAGGATGCGGTGCACGTGTAGTGCCAACCAAAGGATACACACGAGTGACTGCTTCAACTCCTTCAATGTTCTGAGAAAAACTTTGATGCTCTGCATTCTGAAGACTTAGAGGTTCCTTGGCAGACTCAAGATAGATTGCTTCAATAGACATATCCAAATCAGGCAGAAAAATCCGATGATTGCGAGTAGATGGCTGATATGAGATAGCGGAGTGAAGTTTGATCAGCCGCATTACCCATGGGGCGTAGAACTTCAAGCCAAACAGATCAGAGCCTGATGCAGCAAGTTGGCGAATGAAGAATTCCTGTGCATTGAAGCATTTTCCATGAAGAATATAGAAGACCAAAGTCTTCATTGCACCTTCCGGCTTGGCATGTGGAGAGTGCCCTTTGATGGGCCAGAGAGTTCGCCTTATGATGTGATAAATAGTCCTTGGCAGATACTCTAGGTCTTCAACAAAGAACTCTTTGGGATATGCAGCATCTTGGGGTAATGGCTTCATCATACTGAGCATCTGACTCATGTTAGGTTCAGGCTTCTAAAAGATGCTCTCCACAGCTTCACTGTGAATTTGACAGCCAGATTCGTAGAGATCGTCGGGAGTGGGTAGACCAATGAGCTCAATGATGTCAAAGGCTTTGGCTTCGTGATGAACGTTTCCTGTCATCCACTCCAGGACCCAAGTCTTCGGATCTCTGTTATACCCGCGGATGTGAAGTGTGGCATAGAATTGGAGCAGCAACTCTTCATTCCAATGCTCTTGGCCAGTGACGAACGGCAGCAATCCAACCTCTTTGAAGCAATCCAGAGCTTCTTCTAGACAGCGCAGACCAGCTATTGCTTCAATGTCAAGACGCTTGTGTGGGAAGATGCGACCTTGATTGTATAGAATGCAGGAGTAATAGCTTCGCTGCGGATAGCTCCAGAACCGATCAGATGATATTCTTTCCCTTGAGTAGGGGTTCCTGGAGCTATTGAAGAATGTGTTGTCTGCTCTGAAGCCATTGATATTGAAGGATCCAGGTGCTGATGCAGGACCTGGGAACCTGGGCAATCTTGGGATTGGCTTCTGTACCTGAGGCCTGTGCTCAACATGATAGTCGAACTGAGGACCGGCAGCAGGCGCAGGAACAGAAGCAGTGGGATCAGTGGCTTCGCTGACTTCTGGTGCTTTTGTTGGTGAGGGCTCCACATTAGCTTCAGCCATGACAACGTCAGTGGCTTCATTGGTGTTGGTGGTGGCAGCCTCAAGATTTTCAACCTCCACTTGATGAGCTGGAGGGCGGTCACAACCACGTTCTCCTCGAGAACCGCTACTTGGTGGGACAGGGGAGTAGCAGCTGGTGGGACTTCTTCTTCATCGGCTGATGCAGCCGGAATGTCTTCAGTAGTTTCAGCTACAGACGCAGAGACTGGAGGCCTTGGTCCTTTGCGAAGCCCGCGCAACGCAGGCGACGCCTGTGTAGTTGGAGTTAGCTGGGCCTCAAAGTCTTCTTCCTCTTGTGGGCGATCAGCCCATGAAGCATCCTGAGCAATTGGCGTCAGAGGACGACCAATGCTGATGAGTTCGCTGTGCTCGAGCTGAGGAAGGACTGCACCATCTTCTACATGGTCATGGTGACCAATGTCTTCAGCAGCGATGGGATCAGCTGCTGGAAAGTCTTCAGCTTCATGAGCCTCTGTGAAAGCAGGCTCATGGATTGTCAGTTGGCGTTCAGCATCAGGACGAACCATGGAAATAGGTTCAACAATCAAAGGCTCTGCGGGAGCAGCCCGTTCTTTCTTGGTCTTCCTCTTCTTCTTGGAGGGGGCAGTAGGAGAGGCTTCAGGATGTTTCCTCTTCCTGGCTTCAGCCTCAGCATTCCTCGTCTTCTTCAGCTCTGAAGCGGTTGACCGGCCTTTTGGCTTCGAGCTAGTCATTCTAGTTGGGAAGACAATGGGATCTGCTTCCTGCCTTGGTGCGAGAGGTTCGGTCACAATGGGCTTCTTCTTCTGCTTAGCAGCCATTTTGGGATCAATGCCCGGACGCCCAAGGGCCTTGCGCTTCTCAGCTTCGTTGTAGCCTTGCACACACTTGTCAGCCAGGCTCTTCATGCGCTCCCGAGAACCCTGAGCTTCTGCGCGATTCTTGAGAAAGGCTTCTTTCAGCTCGTGCAGCATAATCTTGAAGTTTTTCACCTCTTGCACACTGAGCTTGGCCATATGCTTCTTGAACTGAGCCTTTTCATAGTTAATCTTTTGCTTCAGTTCGACAATGCGCTGAGCGAGAGCTAGCTCTGAAGCAATGGCGCCATGGAAGGCGACACTGAGGCCAATGGGTAGCTGCAGATCTTCGAAGCTGATGTTTGGCGTGTCAAACCACTCATCAATGAAGTTGTGGATGATTGTCACGTCAAAGAGAGGCAGATCATTGAAGATTTCTGCTTCTTCTTTGCTCTTGATGAGTTGCTCAAGAGCGTCATCTGCAAGATCTTCATCACTTGACAGATCAATGGCATCATTGCGCAGAATGGCAGCAGCTGTTAGCTCTTGGCCGGTGTGTGGCAGAGGCACCTTGACCTTCTAGGGTTTGGAGATGCGTGACAAATCTTCAGACTGCACACTGTCTTCAGGAGGTGCAGTTGCCAGTGGCTTCGCCCGTGAGATTTTTGGTGCAGAGGCCGGCTTTGAAGCTTTTGGCTGCTTCAGCTTCTTTGGCTTCGGCGCTGCAGGCGCTTCATCTGATTCAGCGTCATCTGCAGGCTCATTCACGGCTGTCCCTTGAACCACGATGTGAGTGATGAGGCCTTCAAGATTGTAGAAGGGCCCAAGAAGATTGGGTTCAGCTTCGCGAGTTCCATCGGCATGGGGAGCAGAGGGACCAGGGTTGAAATCTAAACCCAAAGTCTTCTTGTTCTGCTTCGCTGAGTTCTGGGCAAACTGGAAGTTGCGCTTAAACAGATTGTCGTCACGACACCATAGCAGGGATGATGGGTCAGCATCCGCGGGCTGTGGTCCATGGACCATGCAGGGATAGAAGCCTTGTTCAATGGCTTCATCTCTGGTCCTAGGTTGAAGATTTTTGTAGAGGATGTCTCCCCATGGTCGCTTGATGGCATTCTTTTCAGCATATTCCTTGGTCACAAATCTGTACTTGAACCACTGTTCTGCACAATAGCGTCGAATCCATTGGATTCGCGTCTTGCGCTGATTGTAATCCTCTTCAGGATCTGTCTTGTACAGCTCTGAGAGGTCATCGGGCAGATCTCTTGATGTTTCTCCTCGACGCTTTCTGCCACCCTTCCTTGCTGATTTTTCTGAAGCCATGAACCTTAATCTGAAAGGCTTCAATACGTTCAGAGGCTTCAAAGGTTTTCGCTTGCTGGACAAACAGGAACTAGCTTCGGGAGAATTTATGTGATGCTGTAAGAATTCTGCAAATGAATGCAGACTATGAGAACCAAGGGATTCTCCCACGGACATGTACCTGTGACAGCATTAAGGTGCGAGGGAAGGGGAAGAGGTCATATGCATTCTCAGAAGATTTTGAAGATAAATCAGTTTAGAAGACATTGACCTCATCGTGCGAAGACATTCACTCATAGATAAGGAGTTGGTTCCAGATTTGTACGAATCCACGGATCAGTACAAGTGAGGAATCTAACTACTTTGTGAAGCATAAGTGAATATACTAGGCATGTTATGAGATGCAGTATGAAAGAGATCCAACTTGTGTGAATAGAAATTGCTTGTGGTAGAAAGTGATAAAGCTATAGGATCAAAGAGGCCGTAAAAAGGAGGTTTTATTTACCACACGAAGAACTGCTAGACGGAGTGGAAGAGGAGGCCGAGCAGTTCGATCGTCTGTGCCCTAACTTGGCGACGGAGGACACCTACGGCGACGGCGGAGATGACGATGTCCGCGGTCGGCATGAAGACGGCGTCGGAGAGGTTGTGGCAGCGAAGCGCTTCGTCACCGGCATCGTCGAGGGCTAGCGGTGGCGCTAGGGTTCGTGCGAGAGTGGAAGAAGAGATAATGACTGCTGTGAGGTGTGTATTTATAGGTACAGGGGCGGCACTGCGTTATTACACAGGTGCCCCTGGCGATTCGCATCTGAGGAACACGTGGCCCATCATGCAGCATATTGGGGTTTGTTCCACGTCCCACGCACGCCTGGATTGTTGGGTGGTCGTTCCCACTTCTCCGGGTTTCAGGTGGAGGAATGAGCATTGAAAACGGACTTAATGGTTGTCTCTGTATCTTCTGCTGACAAGGACGCAGAGAAGACATTCGACAGTTTCAATAGAATGCATATGATTTGGAGAGATAGAGTTTGAGATAGAAAGCATAGAGAGGTTAGGGTCCGATCACATTCACTTAGTTCAAAAGATTCGACAAGAAGACATAGCTATAAGTGAATGTTGTAGAGGACAGAACACTAGTATAATCAACATAGTGAAGATAATCATGAAGATATGTTGAGATTGAAGCCAATACCAAATGTGAAGACATAGCAAATGTAACGCCATGAGTGAAACACTTCAAACAGAACATTTGGTGGTGGCGTTACCCACCGTATAGGAAGTATTAGACCCAGACACGGCGCACAATTATCGTGGCGCTCCGAAGTCAAATTCCACATTAATGTATTCACACTTAGACTGTATGTCTTCATTGATTGAAGATATACTTTACTTCGTGTGTTGCACATCTAAGTCATCAATATGCATAAGTGTTAGGATGTGTGCCTGATCACAGGACATTTGAGGATTCCAGGATATTTAGCTCACACCGTAACTTGCAAAATCTCTTCTCATCCAAGGGCTTGGTGAAGATATCTGCCAATTGCTCTTCAGTGTTGACGTGTATGATATCAATATTTTCCTTCACAACATGATCTCTGAGAAAGTGATGACGAATTTCAATGTGCTTTGTCCTTGAGTGCTGAACTAGGTTGTTGGCAATCTTGATGGCGCTTTCGTTGTCGCAGTAGAATGGTACTTGCTTCAGGTGAATGCCATAGTCCTTGAGTGTTTGCTTCATCCACAGAAGCTGAGCGCAGCAAGATCCAGCAGCAATGTATTCAGATTCAGCAGTGGAGAGAGATACACAGGTCTGCTTCTTTGAAGACCAACATACAAGTGATCGTCCCAGAAAGTGACTGATGTAGACTTGCGATCCACTTTGTCACCAGCATAATCAGCATCCGAGAATCCAACCAGATCAAACTCTGAGCCCTTTGGATACCATAATCCTAGAGTTGGGGTGTGAGCCAAATATCGAAGAATTCGCTTCATAGCTAGGTGATGCGACTCCTTTGGTGTCGCTTGGAATTGAGCACACATGCAAACACTAAGCATAATATCTGGCCTAGATGCACATAGATAAAGCAAAGAACCAATCATGGAGCGGTATACCTTTTGATCGAACTCTTTACCATTGTCGTCAGGACCCAGATGATGCTTGGCTGGCATTGGCGTCGTGAAGCCTTTGCAGTCTTGCATACCGAACTTCTTCAGACAATCTTTGAGATACTTCTCTTGAGATATGAAGATGCCGTTGCGTTGCTGTCGTATTTGGAGACCGAGGAAGAACTTCAGCTCTCCCATCATGGACATCTGATATTGCTCTTGCATCATATATCCAAACTCTTCACTGTACTTCTGATTGGTGCAGCCGAAGATGATGTCATCCACATATATTTGGCACACAAACAGTTCACCATCATATGTCTTTCTGAAGAGAGTGGGGTCTAGGGAACCAGGTATGAAGCCTTTGCTCTTCAGGAAGTATTTGAGTGTGTCATACCAGGCCTGAGGGGCTTGTTTGAGGCCATACAGTGCCTTGTTGAGCTTGTATACCATGTCAGGATGTTTTGGATCTTCAAAGCCAGGCGGTTGTGCAACATACACTTCTTCTTCAATCTTGCCATTGAGAAAGGCGCTCTTCACATCCATTTGATACAAAAGTATGTTGTGATGATTGGCATAGGCCAGCAGTATGCGTATGGCTTCAAGTCTAGCCACAGGAGCAAATGTTTCATCGAAGTCAATGCCTTCCACTTGAGTATATCCTTGAGCAACGAGACGAGCTTTGTTTCTGACAACTTGACCATGCTCATCTTGCTTGTTGCGGTATATCCATTTGGTGCCTATTATGTTGTGCTTCCGAGGATCAGGACGCTTAACCAGTTCCCATACATTATTCAGCTCAAACTGTTGAAGCTCTTCTTGCATAGCTTGAATCCATTCAGGTTCCATGAAGGCTTCTTCAACTTTCTTGGGTTCTGTTATTGAGACGAATGTGAAGTGCCCACAGAAATTTGCCAACTGAGTTGCCCTTGATCGAGTGAGCGGACCGGGTGCATTGATGCTGTCAATTATTCTCTCAATCTGCACTTCATTGGCAACATGAGGATGTACAGGGCGAAGGTTTTGCTCTTGCTGATCATTGTCATTGTTAGTGGGATTGTCTTCAGGCTGAGCATTGTCTTCAGGTTGATCAGGTGCGGAGATGATAAGTTCCTCTTCAGGTTGAGCTTCAGAGGGTATGATTTCTCCGGTTCCCATAAGCTTGATTGATTTGCTGGATGGAACTTCATCTAGCATATTTGGGAGGTGCTCTCTTTGTGAACCGTTAGTCTCATCAAACCGCACATCCACTGTTTCAACCACTTTATAATGAAAGAGATTGAAGACTCTGTAGGAGTGCGAATCCTTTCCATATCCAAGCATAAAACCCTCATGTGCTTTTGGTGCAAATTTTGAAGTGTGATGTGGATCCTTGGTCCAGCACCTGGCACCAAATACTCTGAAGTAACTGACATTTGGCTTCTTGCCAGTAAGGAGCTCATAAGATGTCTTGTTCAGAAGCTTATGAAGATAAACACGATTGATTGTATGGCATGCAGTATAAATGGCTTCAGGCCAGAATTTTCTTGGAGTCTTGTATTCATCAAGCATCGTTCGGGCCATTTCAATGAGTGTTCTCTTCTTGCATTCGACGATGCCATTCTGCTATGGGGTGTCCATAAGAAGGCTTCTTTTGCCAGTCATGTGGTTGGTACACCCACTATCAATAATCCATTCTGAAGACGCTGGTGTCGTACCCTACAGTGCAGTTAGGGGGATAGGCTTCACGAAGATAATTGTGAAGCAAAAACATTTGATGAACCAGTGGGTTATGAAAGCTTAGATCCAGATTAGGACTGATAGGGAGAGTAGCAAGCGATTCAGGAACGAAGTACATAGTAAGACCATTCGGGCATTTGATCTTGCGCCCTACAAGATGTTTAAGGTCCCCAGCAATAGCGTCAGACGATTTTGGTTTTTTGCTGGAGACCTTTCCCTGCAAAAGAGAGTTAAGCTTTCTTAGCCACCCACATCTTCAAGGGTGGCTTAGAAGCAATAAGTCTAAGTGCAGAGTCTGAGAACTTTGGCTTTGGAGCCCTAGAAAAAAGTCTTGCAGGCGGACAATAGTACTCATAAGAATAAGCAGAATAGTTCTTGGTCTTATGAACATGGCGGTTTGATGAACCGCACTCATATTCATAGGCTTGGGTGTGGTTTCCCTGCAAAACATTTGCGTTAGTGCGACTCAGGTGAGTCCTCTGTTTGTATGAAGCCTTTGGACCGTATGAAGCCTGTGGTCTGAGGTTTGTCTTCTTCACGTGTGGTGTCATGATGACATTCACAGGAAGATTCTCCAGACACTTTTTCAGAACCCAGATCTTCTTCATAGGCGGTCCATTCCTGCAGTTAGTACCAATGTACCTGGCAAACACTTCACCATTCTGATTCTTAAACAGTTTATAGTTTGCATCAAAGGATTCATCAATAACAATGGGGTTTGCACAAGTGAAGCCAGATAGATTGGATAGATCTGCTGAAGATTCCTTTGCAGCAACCCATGTGGTTTTGGGGTACTGCTCAGGTTTCCAGTAAGAGCCATCAGGATTCATTTTCCTTACGAACCCAACACCCTCTTTCCTCGGGTTTCGGTTCAAGATCTGCTTTTTGAGGACATCACATAGTGTCTGATGCCCTTTAAGACTTTTGTACATACCTATTTCAAGCAATGTCTTCAACCTAGCATTCTCATCAGCAATAGCAGTGGAATCCTCAGCAAAGGGGTTAGTTCCCACATCAACAGTTGAAGATATTGCAACAGTAGCAGCAGTAGAACATTCAGCAACAGTAGTAGCATTATCACGCTCAATGCACTTAAGACATGGTGGTTCAAATCCTTCCTGAGCGGAACTGATCTGTTTGGAGCGAAGTGACTCATTTTCCTTTTGAAGATCTTCATGAGCCGCTCTCAATTTCTCAAGATCTTGCTTCCTTTGAAGATAATCATAGGAAAGCTTTTCATGAGTTGTTGAGAGTGTTTCATGACGACTTTCAAGTTCCTCATACTTAATGTGAAGATTTTTTATGTCTTCAATTAAGGACTCAGAACGAGTCATTTCAGCGCCTAACAGATCATCGCTTTTGTCTAACAGTTTTTGAATATGTTCCATGGCTTTTTGTTGTTCAGTTGCAATTTTAGCAAGTGTTTTGTAGCTGGGTTTTGAACCACAATCAGAGTCATCGTCACTAGATGTTTGATAGTGAGTAGTGCGTGTGTTTACCTTGGCACCGCGTGCCATGAAGCAGTAGGTAGGAGCGGAGTGGTCCTTGTCATTTTGCATCGGTGCCGGTGATGAAGTCATTGTCTTCAGTGTTGAAGATGGACTTGGCAACGTATGCTGTAGCCAGACTTGCGACGCCAGAATCGGACTCCTCCTCAGACTCCACCTCCGCCTCCTCAGAAGCGGACTCCTCATCTGAATCCATTTCCTTGCCAACAAACGCATGTGCCTTGCTAGATGAGCTCTTCTTGTGTGATGAAGACTTTGAAGAAGACTTTGAGTATTTCTTCTTCTTCTTGTCGTCAGAGTCATATTCCTTGCTCTTCTTCTTTTTGTTCTCATTGTCCCACTGCGGACACTCAGAGATGAAGTGGCCAGGTTTCTTGCACTTGTGACATGTTTTCTTCTTGTAGTCATGAGCAGAAGCTTCATCATTCCTTGAGCTTGATCGGGAAGACTTTCTGAAGCCTTTCTTCTTGGTGAATTTTTGGAACTTCTTCACAAGCATAGCAAGTTCCCTTCCAATGTCTTCAGGATCATCAGAACTGCTGTCAGACTCTTCTTCAGATGAGGAGACAGCTTTTGCCTTTAAGGCACGAGTTCGCCCATAGTTTGGACCGTAGATATCTCTTTTCTCAGAAAGCTGCAACTCATGTGTGTTGAGCCTCTCAACTATGTCAGACGGATCGAGTGTCTTGAAATCAGGACGTTCTTGAATCATTAGGGCTAGGGTGTCAAACGAACTGTCAAGTGATCTCAGTAGTGTCTTGAAGACTTCATGCTTGGTGATCTCAGTAGCGCCAAGGGCTTGAAGCTCATTCGTGATGTTAGTGAGTCGATCAAATGTGAGCTGGACATTCTCATTGTCATTTCTCTTGAAGCGGTTGAAGAGGTTGCGAAGGACACTGATTCTCTGATCTCTCTGGGTTGAGATGCCTTCGTTGACTTTGGAGAGCCAGTCCCAGACTAGCTTAGATGTTTCCAAAGCACTCACGCGGCCATACTGTCCTTTGGTCAGATGACCACAGATGATATTCTTGGCAATAGAGTCCAGTTGGACGAACTTCTTGACGTCAGCAACAGTGACACCTTCTCCAGCCTTGGGAACGCCGTTCTTGACAACATACCATAGGTCGACGTCAATGGCTTCAAGATGCATGCGCATCTTATTCTTCCAGTAGGGATATTCAGTTCCATCAAAGACGGGGCACGCAGCGGAGACTTTGATTATCCCTGCAGTCGACATAGCTAAAACTCCAGGTGGTTAAACCAAATCACACAGAACAAGGGAGTAACTTGATCTGATACCAATTGAAAGTGCGTTATATCGACTAGAGGGGGGTGAATAGGCGATTTTTATGAAAGCCTTCAAAACATCGAAGTTATGAAGACAAATGACAGAAATAAACCTATTACCCTGCAGCGGAAGGTAGACTACACTAGGCAAGCCTATCGGAGTTCTGGGAATGGGGGTCCCCAGACTTGCCTGCCTGCGGCCTGCGGCGTGGCTCAAAGGGGGGCCCGGCGCGGCCCATCTTCACCAACACAAACCCAAGACCCTCGTGAGGGGCCAAGCCTCGCGGGGCGGACGACGTGGAGCTTCCTCAGGCACGGCCTCGTCAAACTGGCTCACGAGGAGATGGAGAGATCAGGCCGGGGTACCTCACGAGGTGCCCCTGTCGGCGGGCGTCCTCACCGTTCCCCGTCACCTGCCGGCAACACCGCCACCGGCCCGGCGGGGGACGAGCGGCAAGCATCGTCCCAGCATCTGTCCGTGCAGCAAGGCGGCTGCACCGCAACTCCCTCGCTCACCCCAGCTGGTTCTTCGTCCCGCGCGCTCCGCGCGCCCATGGAGCCTCGCAACCTCTCCCCCACCCATCGCGCTGCACCAACACCCCTGGTCGTCGCGGCCCTCTTGGGCGGCTCGCAGGCGCCGCCTACAAGTCAGCACGTCAAGCCGTTCATCCGCCGAGTCAGCGCCGCTTCCACGCGGTAGGGGGCTCCCCGGACCGGGCGGCGCCCGAGACCGGCCTGACCTTCAGCTCGGAGGACCACCCCTCCAACTCGGCCTGCACGGGTGCGCTCCCCATGCTGTGCACCCCCACCATCTGCCAGGTGGCCGTCACCAGGACCCTCATTGATGGCGGCGCGGGCCTCAGCATGCTCTCGGTCGAGGCCTTCAACCTCATCTGCATACCCCTGGAACGGCTGCAACCCAGCCGGCCCTTCTCAGGCGTTGGGGGCGAGTCATCCAGCTCCTTGGGACAGATCCGGCTCCCAGTAACCTTCGGCACCTACGACAACTTCTGCACGGAGCTGGTCGACTTCGACATCGCCCCCATCAGCCTCCCCTACAACGCCATCCTCGGCTACCCAGCGCTGGCCCAGTTCATGGCCGCGACGCACCCGGCGTACAACCTCATGAAGATGCCCGGGAGCAGCAGTGTCCTCACTGTGCACGGGGACACCGGAGACGCGCTGCGGGCGCTCAAGCTCGCCTTCAAGACGGCGGCGTCGGCACAGCCGGCCGACTTGGAGACCCCCGGGCCCAAGGGGGCCGCACCCGCCAAGAAGAAACAGTTGTTCACCCAAGACAAGGCAGAAACCAAGCAGATACCCGTCGATGAGGACGGGTCCACCTACGCCACCTTCACCATAGGCGCCCACCTCGAACCCGAGCAGGAGAAGGCCCTGGTCGGGTTCCTGCGCACAAACAAGAAGGTATTCGCTTGGGAGCCTGACCAGCTGGCAGGGATCCCTAGGGGTGTAATCGAGCATCACCTCAACGTATGCCCCAATGTGCGCCCTGTGAAGCAGAAGGCCAGGCGGCAGTCCACAGAAAAGCAGGCCTTCATCGTCCAAGAGACCCGCAAATTAGAAGCCGCTGGGGTCATTCGCGAGGTCCGATACCCGGATTGGTTGGCCAACCCTGTCGTTGTGCCAAAGAAGGGAGGGAAGGAGCGCATGTGTGTCGACTTCACCAACCTCAACAAAGAATGCCCGCAAGATCCGTTCCCGCCCCCCCCCGCATCGACCAGATCGTCGATTCCACTGCGGAATGCGACCTGTTATGCTTCTTGGATGCGTTCTTTGGGTATCACCAAATCAAGATGGCGGTAGAAGACGTCGAGAAGACAGCCTTCCTAACCCCGTGTGGAGTGTACTACTACACATGCATGCCATTTGGGCTACGTAACGCAGGGGCGACCTTCTAGCGGCTGATGCACATCACCTTGGGCCCGCAGCTCGGGAAGAATGTTGAGGCTTACGTCGATGACATTGTGGTAAAGTCTCGGGAGGCCAGGACCTTGATGCAAGACTTGGAGGAAACCTTCGCGAGCCTCAACGCAGTGAACCTACGGCTCAACCCAGAGAAGTGTGTGTTCGGAGTCCCCTCGGGCAAGCTCTTGGGTTTCCTCGTGTCCCACCGAGGCATCGAGGCTAACCCGGAGAAGGTCAAGGCGGTGGAAAACATGAGCCCGCCAAAGACCCTCAGAGAAATGCAGAAGCTCACGGGGCGTGTGACCGCGCTAGGGCGCTTCATCTCCAAGTTGGGGGAACGAGCACTGCCTTTCTTCCAGCTAATGAAGAAAAAGGGACCCTTCGAGTGGACTGAAGAGGCCGACAAGGCGTTCCAGGATCTCAAGAGATACCTGACCAACCCACCGGTCATGGTGGCTCTGCACCCTCAAGAGCCCCTGGTGCTTTACCTCGCCGCCACTCCCTACTCCGCCAGCGCAGCCTTGGTGGTGGTCAGAGAGGAGCGCCGAATCAAAACCGCAGTAGCAGCCCGGGACAAGGCAGAACAGGGACAAGGAAGGCCCACAGAAACTGCCACCGCGGCTGAGGAGGATCAGCCGCCACAGAGGGGGGCATCGGAGGCAGAAGGGGCCCGTCTCCCAGATGGCCAGTCTCAGGAGGCCTCATTGCCTCAAGAGGCGCCATGGTCTCCGAAGGGAGCCACCAGCACTGATGCACCCCACCTTGTTGAGCACCCAGTGTACTTCGTCAGCACGGTGGTGCGGGATGCAAGGGCGCGGTACCCCATGCCTCAGAAACTCCTCGCGCTACTGGTGGCCTCACGCAAGCTGCGGCACTATTTTCAGGGTCACCCCATCAAGGTCGTCTCATCATACCCCCTGGAGAGAGTGCTCAGGAGCCCTAATTTAGCTGGAAGGGTCGCTGAGTGGAACATAGAACTGCAAGCATTTCAGCTCGAATTCAGCACAACCAGAGTCATCAAGGGAGCAGCGTTGGCGGATTTTGTGGCAGAATGGATGGAGGCGCCAGGCCTCAAGGCCAGCGAGGATCGGTCCCTGTCCCCGCGAAGTGAAGCGCCAGAAGGCTAGGTCATGTACTTCGATGGGGCGTTCTCCAGGCATGGCGCTGTGGCTGGGGCGGTGCTTATATCGCCCACTCAGGACAAGCTCTACTACGCCGTGCAGCTCTGCTTCCAGCAAGGGGAAAAGGTCTCCAACAACATAGCGGAGTATGAAGGTTTAATAGCGGGCTTGAAGGCCGCGGCTGCCCTGGGGGTGAAACACCTCACCATCAAGGGCGACTCGCAGCTCCTTGTCAATTTCTCCAACAAGGTGTACGAGCCGAAGGATGAGCACATGGAAGCCTACCTAGCGGAGGTCCGCAGGATGGAGAAGCAGTTCTGGGGGTTGGAGTTGCAGCATGTGCCTCGTGGCACCAACCAGGAGGCCGACGACATCGCCAAACGGGTGTCCAGGCGGTTACCTCAGGAGCCTGGCGTTTTCGAGGAGCGGCTCTTCAAGCCCTCAGCCCTGCCGTCATTATCGAACACAGCTCAGCCCCGGGAGGAGCTCCCCCAGCCACCTGCCTCAGGGGCTCCGGCCTGTGGCCCGGCCTCAGGAGCACGCCTGCTCCTGACGATGGAACCTCAGGAGGGATGTTGGATCACAGAGCTCCGGAGTTACCTAACGCAAGGGGCCCTGCCGGAGAAGGAGGAGGAAGCGGAGCGAGTGGCACGCCAGGCCACGGCATACTGCATCAAGGATGGGGAGCTCTACCGGAAGAGGCCAAACGATGTATCCCTGCGCTACATCTCCAGGGAGCAAGGGAAGGAACTGCTGGAAGATATACACGGCGGAGACTGTGGACATCATTCATCATCACGGACCCTCGTCGGCAAGGCATTCCGCAGTGGGTTTTATTGGCCCACCACGCTCAATGACGCCATCGAACTAGTGAAAGCTTGTGAGGCCTGCCAGTTCCACGCCAAGAAGATCCATCAGCCAGCAGGAAGCTTGCAGACTATACCCCTTTCATGGCCATTCGCAGTCTGGGGGTTGGACATCTTGGGCCCGTTTCCTCGGGCGTCCGGGGGCTACCGCTACCTCTATGTCGCCGTGGACAAGTTCACCAAGTGGGCTAAAGTAGAGGCTGTCTGCACCATTCCCGTGGGTTCCGCGGTCAAGTTCATCAAGGGCATCGTGAGCCGGTTCGGGGTGCCTAATCGCATCATCACGGACAACGGTTCGCAGTTCACCAGTAACCTCTTCAAAACATACTGTGCTAACCTTGGAATGCAGATATGCTACGCTTCGGTGGCGCACCCCCGAAGCAACGGCCAGGCCGAGCAAGCCAACACGGAGGTCCTGAGGGGCCTCAAGACCAGGATGTTCAAGAAGAAGCTGGAGGCCTGTGGCAGAGGTTGGTACGACGAGCTTCAGTCCGTGTTGTGGTCCATCCGCAGAACCGCGACCAAGCCGACTGGAGAGACCCCATTCTTCCTGGTCTATGGGGCTGAAGCGGTCCTCCCTCACGAGGTCAGATGTCGCTCCGCGCGGGTCCTGGCGTTCGACGAGGCGCAGCAGGACGCCATGCGGGGGATGGACCTCGTGCTGGGGGAGGAACGTCGCCGAGAAGCCGCGCTACGAGCGGCAAGGTACCAACAAGCACTGCGGCGATATCACTGCCGCAACATCCGCCCCAGAACTCTCGAGGTAGGAGACCTCGTGCTCAGGCGGGTTCTCTCCAGGGAGGGGCTGCACAAGCTCTCTCCCATGTGGGAGGGCCCGTTCAAAGTTGTTCATGTTTCCAGGCCCGGCTTCGCTCGCTTGGAGACTCAGGAGGGGGTGCCAGTCTAGAACGCATGGAACATCCAGCACGTCCGGAGGTTCTACCCCTAAAAAGGCCCGGAGCCTGTGAAGAAGGCGAATGCATGTGAAGCTATCGCGTTTTGGAGAAGGCCCGGAGCCTGTGAAGAAGGCGAATGCCTGTGAAGCTATCGCGTTTTGGAAAAGGCCCGGAGCCTGTGAAGAAGGCGAATGCCTGTGAAGCTATCGCGTTTTGGAAAAGGCCCAGAGCCTGTGAAGAAGGCGAATGCCTGTGAAGCTATCGCGTTTTGGAAAAGGCCCGGAGCCTGTGAAGAAGGCGAATGCCTGTGAAGCTATCGCATTTTGGAAAAGGCCCGGAGCCTGTGAAGAAGGCGAATGCCTGTGAAGCTATCGCGTTTTGGAGAAGGCCCGGAGCCTGTGAAGAAGGCCAACGCCTGTGAAGCTCGCCGCCCATGACACTCTCACGTAATAATGAGTTGGGGCTGTACACGCCCCGAAGTCTCAGGAGCGCCGGCCTCAGGCCCTGGGCTCCCTCCCACGCCCAGTGGCAGCACTTAGCTCCACACTGGTGAGAAGACGTCGAAGACTAGATTAGGTGCCGGACGCGGCTTTTCATTTGCTTTCCGCAGTTGGCTCGTTCCTTCTCATTCGAAGTTTTATTGAAGTTGTTGCCGTCTTTGGCTTGTGGTTCTCTGACGTTTCGCTCTCCCACCTCGATTTCTCTTGTGCAAGGCGTCGCGAGGGGGGCAGCCGAGTGCCCTCGCGAGTGTTCCTACCCTGGTCATTCAAAGGGTTCGTGACCTGGGCCCATCACAGGAGCACCCCTCCAGTCCGTGCCCCACAGGCACTGTGACACAAACAAGGGGCCTGGGTCGGTCGCCCCCCACGGCCGGGGCCGGGAATTATCCACGCGCGGGCACATAGCCGGAAGGTACAATAACGAAAGCAAAACGATGATTAACAGCAGTAACCCAAACACGCCCCCGCGGGGCTCCACGCTACTGTCTTTGTTATGCAGGAAAAAGGAAAAGAAAGGACAAATCTGGTGCAGCTCGCCTCACACCGGCCCACAGGGAAGGTCCGAGCTGCCTCCGGAGCTCAGGCGGACTCCCTCTCGCGCTTCACCAGGGCGCGATGGTGGGCGGACACGTTGCCACCTCCCAAGCAGATACGACGGCGTGGAGGCTGACCGCGGCCACCGCTAGAAGAGTTGCCGCCTGAAGAAGAGCCGGAGAAGCTTGAGGAACCCCGAGCGTCGCCAGCCGCGCGAGCACTGCCCTCTCCATCATCACCGGAGCTGGGTTCCCAGCCGCGGTCGTCACCCTCGGGGCAACACCCTGCGCGGCAACCATCTTCCCCAATCACCCTCACGTAGAGGGTGGCATCACCGTCGAACTTGAAGTGTAGGGTGCACCGGCGGCTCAGGCCACGCGCACGGGCAAACGTCTGCCAGCCGCGGGCCAGGGACAGGCTCCCGGCCGCAGAGACCTCCAGTGAGACCCATGAGGCCCGGCTGCAGCAGCCGTCGGCCTGGAGCCCGAAGCCGCACGGGGCGCCGGCCGGGAGCTCTCCAAGGAGGAAGCGAGGAAGTGGAAGCCGGGTGCTAGTCGGCTCCGCCGACCACACGACGAACTCCGGCAGCACTTCCGCAACGCGAGAGCGCGGCCTAGGGGGACGCGCAGCCGGAGCGCACCCCCCGGCTGCAGCAATCCGCCTGTCGCTGTACTGAGGATCGCCTCCGCGGCCGCGGCGAGCCACCGTGGTGGCCACGGGATGTTTGCGAGGGCGCCCTCGGCCGCGCTTGGGCGGGGAAGAGGCGGGCTCAACCTGGGGAGCCTTCCCCTTCTCTGCGGCCGAGAACCTCCTCGACGGGGCCATGAAGAAAAAGGAGAAGCAAGGGGGGACGAACTGGAAGAGCGCGCGCCGGTCCATACTTATAGCTGGCGATGGCCAACCAACGTCCCCCACAATCGCAGGTAATTATGACCCGCTTTGCATGCAGGGACTTGTCCAATCCGTGCAGTTACCGAGGCACCATGGGGAAGTGGAGGCGCCCACGTCCGATCAACCGCGGCGCTTCGCTCTTGCTCTTCCGCCTCCCTGCACGGCCAGGTCCGGGCGCGCCCTGGGCCCGGGGGCTACTGTCGGCGTTCTGGGAACGGGGGTCCCCAGACTTGCTTGCCTGCGGCCTACGGCGTGGCTCAAAGGGGAGCCCGGCGCGGCCCATCTTCACCAACACAAACCCAAGACCCTCGCGAGGGGCCAAGCCTCGCGGGCGGATGACGCGGAGCTTCCTAGGGCACGGCCTCGTCAGGCTGGCTCACGAGGAGGCGGAGAGATCAAGGCGGGGTACCTCACGAGGTGCCCATGACGCAAGCCATGACGACCAAGGGCGCCAGGCGGGTGCCAGCCCGCGCAGTGTCCTCCTTCCCTCTTTGGTGCAAGGGGGGCAAGCACAGCCGCGGAGTACCGAGGCATTGGGCAAAGGTTGCCATTTCGGTGCAACGAGACCAAGACCATGAGGACTACGAGATGGAGGTCACCGTGGAGCCCAAGACGGCGTCATCACCAGAGCTTTGCGCAGGCGAAGACTACTTTTGTCAGGATAACTAGTACTAGCTGTCCCCCTTCAAATTAGCCCGCCATTGTTGGCTCCCTTCCCGCTCGATATTTGGGAAGAGGACCAGGGCCTCTATAAATAGGACCAGCCACCCACATCGAAGAGGCCGAAGTTTTTGAAGGGTAGAGAAGATCAGAGAGAGGGAGAGAGAGAAAGGCGACTGAGCTCCTCCCAGTAGTTCATCGTCCCAGCCAAGAACAGACCATTGCGAGGCTGTTCTTCCTTGTATTGTTCATCATCATCAGCCCAAGAGGCAATCCACCACACCACACACTGGAGTAGGGTATTACACCACAACGGTGGCCCGAACCAATATAAACCATGCGTCTCTTGTATTGTTCTTGCCATAGTTTAGATCCTAGCAAGGTGGAGGGGTGCAGGTAGGTAGGAGGCGAAATCTCCGCGCGCACCCCAGTGTTCGAACCTCAAGGGTCTCCCGGAACCCGAAATCCGACAAAGCCATAGTCAAGTATTCAATAGAGTGAAAGCACAATGACTAATAGCAGCAATGTAGTAAGGATCAGGTAGGAAGATATTATGAAGCCAAACAGAACACATAGTCACTCAGTGAAGATAAAAGATAGTGCAATCATACAATGACTTCACAAGGAGTAACAGTACGTAAAGAGAAGGGAAGGATGAAACCAGTGACTCGTTGAAGACAATGATGTGTTGGACCAGTTCCAGTTGCTGTGACAACTGTACGTCTGGTTAGGGCGGCTAGGTATTTAAACCTGAGGACACACAGTCCCGGACACCCAGTCCTGAACACGCAGCTCAGGACACCCAGTCCTCACCGTATTCCCCTTGAGCTACGGTCACACAGACCTCGCCCAATCACTCTGGTAAGTCTTCAAGGTAGACCCCCAAACCTTCACAGACTTCGTTCATCGGCAATCCACAACGTATCTTGGATGCTCAGAACGCGGCACCTAACCGGCTGGAGGATTCACAGTCCTCAAGTGTAATAAGTCTTCAGATCACACAGACAAGAAGACTTAAGTGATGCCTAATTATCTTTGGCTCTGGGTGGTTAGGGCTTTATGCTCGCAAGGAATTCTCTCTCAAAGGCTTCGAGGTGGGTTGCTCTCAAACGACAAAAGCCGTATACTAACTCTCAGCAGCCAACCGTTTTTGGTTGTAGGGGGTGGGCTATTTATAGCCACTAGGCAACTCGACCTGATTTGTCCGAAATGACCCTGGGTCACTAAGGAACTGACACGTGTTCCAATGGTCAGATTTCAAACTCACACGACAACTTTACTTGGGCTACAAGCAAAGCTGACTTGTCCGACTCTGGACAAGATTCGCTCTCATAGTCTTCACTCGAAGACATAGGTTTTGGTTAAGCATCACTTCAGTCATTCTGACTGGTTCTCTTGGACCCAACTTAACAGTACGGTGGTTCCTATGACTCAACAAAGAAGAAGAAAAAGAACTATGAAAGATCTAAGTCTTCGAGCTCCATAGGCTTCATGCGATGTCTTCTCTTGTCATAGTCTTCGATGTGAATATCTTCATATACCACCTTTGACATCAATGTCTTCATACATTTTTAGGGGTCATCTCTGGTAGGAAAACCGAATCAATGAGGGACTTCTACCTGTGTTATCCTGCAATTCTCACAAACACATTAGTCCCTCAACTAGGTTTGTTGTCAATACTCGAAAACCAACTAGGGGTGGCACTAGATGCACTTACAGTGTTGTTGCCCTCCCTCCCCCCCTCCTTTATATAGGATCCTAGGGGGGTGCGCCGGCCCTAGGAGATGGGATCTCCTAGGGGGGCGGTGGCCAAGGGGGTGGAGTACCTCCCAAGGCAAGTGGAGGCGCCCCCTCCCCTAGGGTTCCCAACCCTAGGCGCATGGGGGGCCCAAGGGGGGCGCACCAGCCCACTATGGGCTGGTTCCCCTCCCCACTTCAGCCCATGGGGCCCTCCGGGATGGGTGGCCCCACCCAGTGGACCCCCGGGACCCATCCGGTGGTCCCGGTACAATACCGGTGACCCTGAAACTTTCCCGATGGCCGAAACTACACTTCCTATATATAATTCTTCACCTCCGGACAATTCCGGAACTCCTCGTGACGTCCAGGATCTCATCCGGGACTTCGAACAACTTTTGTATTACTTGGATTACTGCATACTCATATCTACCTAGCGTCACCGAACCTTAAGTGTGTAGACCCTACGGGTTCGGGAGACAAGCAGACATGACCGAGACGACTCTCTGGTCAATAACCAACAGCGGGATCTGGATACCCATGTTGGCTCCCACATGCTCCTCGACGATCTCATTGGATGAACCATGATGTCGAGGACCTAATCAATCCCGTACTCAATTCCCTTTGTCAATCGGTACGTTACTTGCCCGAGACTCGATCGTCGGTATCCCAATACCTTGTTCAGTCTCGTTATCGGCAAGTCACTTTACTCGTACCGTAATGCATGATCCCATGATCAACCACTTGATCACATTGAGCTCATATCAACAGTATGTCATCCACATACAATATGAGGAATGCTACAGAGCTCCCACTCACTTTCTTGTAAATGCAGGCTTCTCCATAAGTCTGCATAAACCCAAACGCTTTGATCATCTCATCAAAGCGAATGTTCCAACTCCGAGATGCTTGCACCAGCCCATAAATCGAGCGTTGGAGCTTGCACACCTTGTCAGCATTCTTAGGATCGACAAAACCTTCCGGCTGCATCATATACAATTCTTCCTTAAGGAAACCATTAAGGAATGCCGTTTTAACGTCCATTTGCCATATCTCATAATCAAAGAATGCGGCAATTGCTAACATGATTCGGACGGACTTCAGCTTCGCTACGGGTGAGAAAGTCTCATCGTAGTCAACCCCTTGAACTTGTCGATAACCCTTAGCGACAAGCCGAGCTTTATAGATGGTCACATTACCATCCGCGTCTGTCTTCTTCTTAAAGATCCATTTATTTTCTATGGCTCGCTGATCAACGGGCAAGTCAGTCAAAGTCCATACTTCATTTTCATACATGGATCCTATCTCAGATTTCATGGCTTCCAGCCATTTGTCGCAATCCGGGCCCGCCATCGCTTCTTCATAGTTCGAAGGTTCACCGTTGTCTAACAACATGATTTCCAAGACAGGGTTGCCACACCACTCTGGTGCGGAACGTGTCCTTGTGGACCTACGAAGTTCAGTAGCAACTTGATCTGAAGTTTCATGATCATCGTCAACAACTTCCTCTCTAGTCGGTGCAGGCACCTCAGGAACATTTTCTTGAGCTGCGCCACTTACCGGTTCAAGAGGTAATACTTCATCAAGTTCTACCTTCCTCCCACTTATTTCTTTCGAGAGAAACTCTTTCTCTAGAAAGGACCCATTCTTGGCAACAAAGATCTTGCCTTCGGATCTGAGGTAGAAGGTATACCCAACAGTTTCTTTAGGGTATCCTATGAAGACGCATTTTTCCGACTTGGGTTCGAGCTTTTCAGGTTGAAGTTTCTTGACATAAGCATTGCATCCCCAAACTTTTAGAAACGACAGCTTAGGTTTCTTCCCAAACCATAATTCATACGGTGTTGTCTCAACGGATTTCGATGGAGCCCTATTTAAAGTGAATGTGGCAGTCTCTAAAGCATAGCCCCAAAATGATAGCGGTAAATCGGTAAGAGACATCATAGATCGCACCATATCTAATAGAGTGCGATTACGACGTTCGGACACACCATTACGCTGAGGTGTTCCAGGCGGCGTGAGTTGTGAAACTATTCCACATTTTCTTAAGTGTGTGCCAAATTCGTGACTCAAGTATTCTCCCCCACGATCTGATCGCAAGAACTTGATTTTCCTGTCACGTTGATTCTCAACCTCACTCTGAAATTCCTTGAACTTTTCAAAGGTCTCAGACTTGTGTTTCATTAAGTAGACATACCCATATCTACTCAAGTCATCAGTGAGGGTGAGAACATAATGATAGCCACCGCGATCCTCAACACTCATTGGACCGCACACATCAGTATGTATGATTTCCAATAAGTTGGTTGCTCGCTCCATTGTTCCTGAGAATGGAGTCTTGGTCATTTTACCCATGAGGCATGGTTCGCACGTGTCAAATGATTCATAATCAAGAGACTCTAAAAGTCCATCTTCATGGAGCTTCTTCATGCGTTTGACACCTATGTGACCAAGGCGGCAGTGCCACAAGTATGTGGGACTATCATTATGAACCTTACATCTTTTGGTATTCACACTATGAATATGTGTAGCATTACGCTCGAGATTCATTAAGAATAAACCATTCACCATCGGAGCATGACCATAAAACATATCTCTCATATAATAGAACAACCATTATTCTCGGATTTAAATGAGTAGCCATCTCATATTAAACGAGATCCTGATACAATGTTCATGCTCAAAGCTAGCACTAAATAACAATTATTGAGGTTTAAAACTAATCCCATAGGTAAATGTAGAGGTAGCGTGTCGACGGCGATCATATCGACCTTGGAACACTTTGTGACCGTCCCCTTTACAATAGAAGCACTTAGTCTCGGGTTTGGGTTCAACTTTGGGTTCCTTTACTGGAGCGGCAACTGGTTTGCCATCCATGAAGTTTCCCTTCTAGCCCTTGCCCTTCTTGAAACCAGTGGTCTTATTAAACCATCAACACTTGATGCTCCTTCTTGATTTCTACCTTTTGCGGTCTTAAGCACCGCGAACAGCTCCGGGATCAACTCCATCCCTTGCATGTCATAGTTCATCACGAAGATCTAGTAGCTTAGTGATAGTGGATAGAGAACTCTATCAATCACTATCTTATCTGGAAGTTTAACTCCCACTTGATTTAAGTGATTGTAGCACCCATACATTCTGAGCACATGCTCACCAGCTGAGCTATTCTCCTCCATCTTGTTGGCAAAAGAACTTGTCAGAGGTCTCACACCTCTCAACACGGGCATGAGCCTGAAATCCCAATTTCAGCTCTTGGAACATCTCATATGTTCTGTGGTGTTCAAAACGTCATTGGAATCCCGATTCTAAGCCGCAAAGTATGGTGCACTAAACTATCAAGTAGTCATCAGGATGTGTCTGTCAGGTGTTCACAACATCCACAGACGACATTGTAGGGGTTTACACATCGAGCGGTGCATCAAAGACGTAAGCCTTCTGTGTAGCAGTGAGGACACTCCTCGGACTACGGACCTAGTCCGCATCATTGCTTACAATATCTTTCAACTTGGTCTTTCTCTAGGAACATATTGAAACAGGGAGCTACAACGTGAGCTATTTATCTACAACATATTTGCAAGGGCAATTTAGACTATGTTCATGATAATTGAGTTCATTTAATGAACTCCCACTCAGATAGACATCCCTCTAGTCATCTAAGTGAAACATGATCCGAGTCAACTAGGCTGTGTTCGATCATCACGTGAGACGGACTAGTCAACATCGGTGAACATCTTCATGTTGATCGTATCTTCTATACGACTCATGCTCGACCTTTCGTTCTTCCGTGTTCTGAGGCCATGTCTGTACATGCTAGGCTCGTCAAGTCAACCTAAGTGTTTTTGCTGTGTAAATCTTGCTTACACCCGTTGTATTCGAACGTTAGAATCTATCACACCCGATCATCACGTGGTGCTTCGAAACAACGAACCTTCGCAATGGTGCACAGTTAGGGGGAACACTTTTCTTGAAATTTTAGTGAGGGATCATCTTATTTAAGCTACCATCGTTCTAAGCAAATAAGATGTAAAACATGATAAACATCACATGCAATCAAATAGTGACATGATATGGCCAATATCATTTTTCTCCTCTTGATCTCCATCTTCGGGGCTCCATGATCATCGTTGTCACCGGCATGACACCATGATCTCCATCATCATGATCTCCATCATCGTGTCTTCTTGAAGTTGTCTTGTCATCTATTACTTCTACTACTATGGCTAACGCTTTAGCAATAAAGTAAAGTAATTACATGACGTTTATGTTGACACGCAGGTCATAAATAAATTAAGACAACTCCTATGGCTCCTGCCGGTTGTCATACTCATCGACATGCAAGTCGTGATTCCTATTACAAGAACATGATCAATCTCATACATCACATATATCATTCATCACATCCTTTTGGCCATATCACATCATAAGGCATATGCTGCAAAAACAAGTTAGGCGTCCTCTAATTGTTGTTGCAAGTTTTTACGTGGCTGCTATAGGTTTCTAGCAAGAACATTTCTTACCTACGCGAAAACCACAACGTGATATGCCAATTTCTATTTACCCTTCATAAGGACCCTTTTCATCGAATCCGATCCGACTAAAGTGGGAGAGACAGACACCCGCTAGCCACCTTATGCAACTAGTGCATGTCAGTCGGTGGAACCAGTCTCACGTAAGAGTACGTGTAAGGTCGGTCCGGGCCGCTTCATCCCATGATGCCGCCGAATCAAGATAAGACTAGTAACGGCAAGTAAATTGACAAAATCGACGCCCACAACAACTTGTGTTCTACTCGTGCATAGAAACTACGCATAGACCTAGCTCATGATGCCATTGTTGGGAACGTAGCAGAAATTCAAAATTTTCTACGCATCACCAAGATCAATCTATGGAGTAATCTAGCAACGAGGGGAAGGAGAGTGCATCTACATACCCTTGTAGATCGCTAAGCGGAAGCGTTCAAGTGAACGGGGTTGATGGAGTCGTACTTGTCGTGATCCAAATCATCGATGATCCTAGTGCCGAATGGTCGGCACCTCCGTGTTCAACACACGTACAGCCCGGTGACGTCTCCTACGCCTTGATCCAGCAAGGGGAGAAGGAGAGGTTGGGGAAGACTCCATCCAGCAGCAGCACGATGGCGTGGTGGTGGTAGAGGAGCGTGGTACTCCAGCAGGGCTTCGCCAAGCACCGCAAGAGACGAGGAGGGAGAGGGGTAGGGCTGCGCCAAGAAGGAGATGTTCTCGTGTGTATGGCAGCCCAAAACCCCACTATATATAGGGGAAAGGGAGGGGTTGTGCCCCCACCTAGGTTTCCACCCCTAGGGGTGACGTCCAGCCCTAGATCCCATCTAGGAGGGGCGGCCAAAGGAGGGAGAGAGGGGGGCGCACCACTAGGTGGGCCTTAGGCCCATCTGAGCCTAGGGTTTCCCCCTTTTCCATTCTCTCTTCGCCTTGGGCCCTGGTGGGGGGGCGCACCAGCCCACTTGGGGCTGGTCCCCTCTCACACTTGGCCCACGCAACCCTCTGGGGCAGGTAGCCCCACCTGGTGGACCCCCGGGACCCTCCCGGTGGTCCCGGTACGTTACCGATAGCACCCGAAACCTTTCCGGTGACCAAAACAGGACTTCCCATATATAAATCTTTACCTCCGGACCATTCCAGAACTCCTCGTGACGTTTGGGATCTCATCCTGGACTCCGAACAACATTCGGTAACCACGTATATCTATTCCCTATAACCCTAGCATCATCGAACCTTAAGTGTGTAGACCCTACGGGTTCGGGAGTCATGCAGACATGACCGAGACAACTCTCTGGTCAATAACCAACAGCGGGATCTGGATACCCATGTTGGCTCCCACATGCTCCACGATGATCTCATCGGATGAACCACGATGTCGAGGATTCAATCAATCCCGTATTCAATTCCCTTTGTCTAGCGGTACGATACTTGCCCGAGATTCGATCGTCGGTATCCCGATACCTTGTTCAATCTCGTTACCGGCAAGTCTCTTTACTCGTTCCGTAACACATCATCCCATGATCAACTCCTTGATCACATTGTGCACATTATGATGATGTCCTACTGAGTGGGCCCAGAGATACCTCTCCATTTACACGGAGTGACAAATCCCAGTCTCGATTCATGCCAACCCAACAGATACTTTCGGAGATACCTGTAGTGTACCTTTATAGCCACCTAGTTACGTTGTGACGTTTGGCACACCCAAAGCACTCCTACGGTATCCGGGAGTTGCACAATCTCATGGTCTAAGGAAATGATACTTGACATTAGAAAAGCTTTAGCATACGAACTACACGATCTTTGTGCTAGGCTTAGGATTAGGTCTTGTCCATCACATCATTCTCCTAATGATGTGATCCCGTTATCAACGACATCCAATGTCCATGGTCAGGAAACCGTAACCATCTATTGATCAACGAGCTAGTCAACTAGAGGCTTACTAGGGACATGGTGTTGTCTATGTATCCACACATGTATCTGAGTTTCCTATCAATACAATTCTAGCATGGATAATAAACGATTATCATGAACAAGGAAATATAATAATAACCAATTTATTATTGCCTCTAGGGCATATTTCCAACAATATCTTCGTCGCTATCGTCGCTTTGAGACCCCTCTTCGTCTTTGGCGCCTGCCTTGCCGGCTTGTTTGAAGACCCAGCATTCTCTATTGGTATGGGTGGCTGGCGTTTCTAGGGTGCCATGAATTTGGCATTGTCGATCAAGTATGCGGTCCAGACTGGATGGACCCGGATTTTTATTTTTGGGTGGCCCTTTCCGCTGACTGGACTTTGAGCCCCTGAACCCGGCATTAACTGCCGTATTTTCGGTGTTTTCACCATATTTGCGGTGCTTGTGTTTGTTGTGTCGTGCTTTGCTGTTGCTATCCCTGGCTTTTGATATGCCAGGTTTGCTTGCTGTATTGGTACTATGAGCCAACCAGCTATCTTCGCCTGCACAAAAGCGGATCATAAGTGTCGTGAGGGCTGTCATGGATTTTGGCTTCTCTTGGCCGAGGTGTTGGGTGAGCCATTCGTCACGGATATTATGCTTAAATGCCGCTAAGGCCTCTGCATCCGGACAGCCGACAATTTGGTTCTTCTTGGTTAGGAACCGGGTCCAGAATTTTCTGGCCGATTCCCCTGGCTGCTAAGTTATATGACTCAAAACGTCAGCGTCCGACGGTCGCACATAAGTGCCCTGGAAATTGTCCAGGAATGCCTCTACCAGGTTCCCCCAACTTCCGATGGAGTTTGTCGGCAAGCTATTGAGCCAATGCCGAGCCGGACCTTTGAGTTTTAGCAGGAGATACTTAATGGCATGTAGGTCGTCCCCACAGGACATGTGAATGTGGAGGAAGAAGTCTTCTATCCATACCGTGGGGTTTGTAGTACCATCATATGATTCAATGTTTATGGGTTTAAACCCTTCTGGGAATTCGTGATCCATTACTTCATCAGTGAAGCATAAGGCGTGTGTGGCGCCCCTGTGCCGGGCTATATCACGAAGCGGTTCATACGAGTCTTGTCTGCCGTGTTCGGCTCGGCCGGATTTGCTTTGAGTG
Source organism: Triticum urartu (assembly GCF_056163025.1). Taxonomy (NCBI): domain Eukaryota; kingdom Viridiplantae; phylum Streptophyta; class Magnoliopsida; order Poales; family Poaceae; genus Triticum; species Triticum urartu. The sequence continues at coordinate 171,480,272 of NC_141874.1, read as the reverse complement.
TATCTGGCCTGACGATCATCGTCGCGTGTTGGTGCGCGCCCCCGTGATCCATAGATCGATCTTGCATATTTTGCCTTGTTTTCCAATATGCCTCGCAGGTCCTGCGTGTTTCCCCGGGCCTTGGTATTTTTGTTTGAGTGGAGGTGGGGTGCAGGCTGAACTTCAGACTGAAACGCCTCTCTGTCTTGGCCACGAGGTGGCCCGTCCGCCACATCATACGTTGGTGATGTAGGTTTCAATGCTTCCACCTCGAGGTGAGGTAGCAACCTGCGCTTTGGGTAACTCTTGGAGGGATGCTCGAGTTCGTATTCCTCGGCTGCAAGGACTTCGGTCCATCTGTCTGCTAACAAATCTTGATCAGCTTGAAGTTGTTGTTGCTTTTTCCTCAAGCTATTTTCTGTGGCCATAAGCCGGCGCTTGAAGCTCTCTTGCTCGACGGGATCCTCAGGCACGATAAATTCTTTGTTGCCGAGGCTCACCTCGTCTTTGGAGAGAGGCATGTAATTATCCTCCTCTGATTCTCCATCTGCTGCCCGCTCTGGAGGGCTAGCTTGTTCACCCTCCCGCTCTAAATCGTGCTGGAGGGGGTTGTTGTCGTCTTCGGCACTATCCGGAGTGTTATTGTCTCTTGTGCCGGTAACACTATCCGGATTCGACAGGCATGGACGTAGGCGGCTCGGAGTCCGTGGCTGGGGACGAATCCAGTGGTTCGGCAACACGGCTCTCGTAAGGGGTGAAGTTAGCATCCGGCTCTATCGCCACTGAGAGTGCGGCCTCCATGGCGGGGTCTATCCACCCGTCCTTGGATGGCACAATTTGCTCCGGATTGAAGGTCGGAGTAGTTGCAGGTGTGATCTTCCGAACATTGTCCGACGGCAGAGCTAAATCATGCTCGTCGTGATCGTGCGGCGCACCTGACATGGGCTCGAATCCTTCAAAGATCAAGTCTCCGCGGATGTCGGCAGTGTAGTTTAAGTTTCCGAACCTGACCTGACGGCCAGGGGCGTAGCTCTCGATCTGCTCCAGATGGCCAAGCGAGTTGGCCCGCAGTGCGAAGTTGCCGAATACGAAGATCTGTCCGAGGAGGAAAACCTCACCCAGGACCGCATCGTTACCGATGAACGAAGGAGCCATCAAGCCTTACAGTGACGGCACAGTGGAACTCTCAATGAAAGCACCAATGTCGGTGTCAAACCCGACGGATCTCGGGTAGGGGGTCCCGAACTGTGCGTCTAAGGCGGATGGTAACAGGAGGCGGGGGACACGATGTTTACCCAGGTTCGGGCCCTCTCGATGGAGGTAATACCCTACGTCCAGATTGATTGATCTTGATATATGAGTATTACAAGAGTTGATCTACCACGAGATCATAGAGGCTAAACCCTAGAAGCTAGCCTATGGTATGATTGTGTCTCGTCCTACGGATTAAACCCTCCGGTTTATATAGACATCGGAGGGGGCTAGGGTTACACAAAGTCGGTTACAAGGGAGGAGATCTACATATCCATATTGCCAAGCTTGCCTTCCACACCAAGGAGAGTCCCATTCGGACACGGGACAAAGTCTTCAATCTTGTATCTTCATAGTCCAATAGTCCGGATGTCCGGAGACCCCCTAATTCAGGACTCCCTCACTTATCATACACGTTCTATAATAGTGAACCGTTTGTGATGGGTCGCGCATCGTAAACGTAGCACCACAGAATACCGACTACGATGGCGATGCGAGCACAAATGAGTAGGAGTAGTGTATATGCATCTTGGCTCCATATCCCCGACGGTTTCTGGGTCGTGTGGAAAGGACCCCCTTATCACCCACACTCACTTGGCGGCGGTTCCAAATGTCGTTGCGGAAAGGGGTTAAAAACCGTTTGTATAGCACCGACACGTACCAGTGTAGGGTTTGAGAAGAGATGGTGCTGGTGAAGATGTTGATGGAGATTGACCCCCTCTCGATGAGAGGATCGTTGGTGATGATGATGGCTTCGATTTCCCCCTACAGGAGGGAAGTTTTCCCAGAACAGCTCTGCCGGAGCCCTAGATTGGTTCTGCCCAAGTTCTGCCTCGAGACGGTGGCGCTTCGTCCCAAAAGATTCCTTCTCATTTTTCCTAGGTCAAAAGACATCATATAGCAGAAGAGGGGCACCGAAGGCCTGCCAGGGAGGCGCGCCTAGGGGTGTAGGGCGCGCCCCCACCCTCATGGCCACCTGGTGGGTCCCCTCTGATATTTTCTTTTCAAGGAAATATGCCCTAGAGGCAATAATAAAGTTATTATTTATTTCCTTATATCATGATAATTGTTTATTATTCATGCTAGAATTGTATTAACCGGAAACATAATACATGTGTGAATACATAGACAAACAAAGTGTCACTAGTATGCCTCTACTTGACTAGCTCGTTGATCAAAGATGGTTATGTTTCCTAGCCATAGACATGAGTTGTCATTTGATTAACGGGATCACATCATTAGGAGAATGATGTGATTGACTTGACCCATTCCGTTAGCTTAGCACTTGATCATTTAGTATGTTGCTATTGCTTTCTTCATGACTTATACATGTTCCTATGACTGAGATTATGCAACTCCCGTTTACCGGAGGAACACTTTGTGTGCTACCAAACGTCACAACGTAACTGGGTGATTATAAAGGTGCTCTACAGGTGTCTCCGAAGGTACTTGTTGAGTTGGCGTATTTCGAGATTAGGATTTGTCACTCCGATTGTCGGAGAGGTATCTCTGGGCCCACTCGGTAATGCACATCACTGTAAGCCTTGCAAGCATTGTAACTAATGAGTTAGTTGCAGGATGATGTATTACGAAACGATTAAAGAGACTTGTCGGTAACAAGATTGAACTAGGTATTGAGATACCGACGATCGAATCTCGGTCAAGTAACATACCGATGACAAAAGGAACAACCTATGTTGTTATGCGGTTTGAGCGATAAAGATCTTCGTAGAATATGTAGGAGCCAATATGAGCATCCAGGTTCCGCTATTGGTTAATTATTGACCGGAGACTTGTCTCGGTCATGTCTACATAGTTCTCAAACCCGTAGGGTCCGCACGCTTAAAGTTCGGTGACGATTGGTATTATGAGTTTTTGTGTTTTGATGTACCGAAGGTAGTTTGGAGTCCCGTATATGATCACGGACATGACGAGGAGTCTCGAAATGGTCGGGACATAAAGATCGATATATTGGATGACTTTATTCGGACAACAGAAATGTTCCGAGTGGTTTCGGATAAAAACCGGAGTACTGGGGGGTTACCGGAACCCCCCGGGGAGTTAATTGGGCCTCATGGGCCTTAGTGGGAGAAGAGGAGGGGCGTCCAGGGCAGCCGCGCGCCCCCTCCCCCTCTAGTCCGAATTGGATAAGGAGGGGGGCGGCGCCCCCTGAGGGAGTCCTGGATTAGGGGGTCTCCAGACAACCGGACTGTTGGACTATGAAGGTACAAGATTGAAGACTTCGTCCCGTGTCCGGATGGGACTCTCTTTGGCATGGAAGGCAAGCTTGGCAATACGGATGTGTAGATCTCCTCCCTTGTAACCGACTTTGTGTAACCCTAGCCCCCTCCGGTGTCTATATAAACCGGAGGGTTTAGTCCATAGGACAACAGACAATCATACCATAGGCTAGCTTCTAGGGTTTAGCCTCTACGATCTCGTGGTAGATCAACTCTTGTAATACTCATATCATCAAGATCAATCAAGCAGGACGTAGGGTATTACCTCCATCGAGAGGGCCTGAACCTGGGTAAACATCGTGTCCCCTGCCTCCTGTTACCATCCGCCTTAGACGCACAGTTCGAGACCCCCTACCCGAGATCCGCCGGTTTTGACACCAACATTGGTGCTTTCATTGAGAGTTCCATTGTGCCGTCACCATAAGGCTTGATGGCTCCTTCGATCATCGGTAACGATGCGGTCCAGGGCGAGGTTTTCCTCCCCGGACAGATCTTCATATTTGGCGGCTTCGCACTGCAGGCCAACTTGCTTGGCCATCTGGAGCAGATTGAGAGCTACGCCCCTAGCCATCAGGTCAGGTTCGGAAACTTAAACTACATTGCCAACATCCGCGGAGACTTGATCTTCGATGGATTTGAGCCCATGTCAGGTGCGACGCACGATCACGACAGGCATGATTTAGCTCTGCCGTCGGACAGTGCTCGGGAGATCACACCTGCAACTACTTTGGCCTTCAATCCGGAGCAAATTGTGCCATCCGAGGATGGGTGGATAGACCTCGCCATGGAGGCCGCACTCTCAGTGGCGATAGATTCGGATTCTGACTTCACCCCTTGCGAGAGCCGTGTTGCCAAACCATTGGATTCGTCCCCGGCCACGGGCTCTTAACCGCCTGCATCCGTGCCCATCGAATCCGATTGGGCACCGATCATGGAGTTTACCTCTGCGGATATCTTTCACCACTCGCCTTTCGGCGATGTGCTAAATTCATTAAGGTCCCTCACTTTGTCAGGAGAACCTTGGCCGAACTATGTCCAGCTAGGATGGGATGCGGACGACGCAGAAATTTGCTCCCCACCCACCACCCACTTAGTAGCCACTGTCGATGATTTAAACGACATGCTCGACTCCGAGGACATCGACGGTATGGACGACGATGCAGGAGACGAACAGGAACCACCACCCACAGGGCGCTGGACCGCCACCTCATCATATGATATATACATGGTGGACACCCCCAAAGAAAACAATGGCGACAAGACAGTGGGCGATGACCCTTCCAAGAAGCAACCCAAGCGCCGCCGTCGGCGGTGCCGCTCTAAGTCCCGCCATAGCAAAAGTAGTGATACCGGCACAAGAGATAACAACACTCCGGATAGTGCCGAAGACGACAACAATCCCCCCAGCTCGATTTAGAGCGGGAGAGCGAACAAGCTAGCCCTCCAGAGCGGGCAGCAGATGGAGAATCGGAGGAGGACATTCACATGCCTCTCTCCGAAGACGAGGTGAGCCTCGGCGACAAAGAATTTATCATGCCTGAGGATCCCGTCGAGCAGGAGCGCTTCAAGCGCAGGCTTATGGCCACAGCAAATAGCTTGAAGAAAAAGCAACAACAGCTTCAAGCTGATCAAGATCTGTTAGCAGACAGATGGACCGAAGTCCTTGCGGCCGACGGATACGAACTCAAGCGCCCCTCCAAGAGTTTCCCAAAGCGCAGGTTGCTACCTCAACTCGGGGAGGAAGAATTGAAACCTACATCACCAGTGTACGATGCGGCTGACCGGCCACCTCGTGGCCGAGCCAGAGAGGCGTTTCAGCCTGAGGTTCAGCCTGCACCCTGCCGCAACTCAAACAAAAATACCAAGGCCCGGGGCAACACACAGGACCTACGAGACATATTAGAAAGCAGGGCAAAACATGCAAGGTCGATATACGGGTTAAGGGGACGCGCGCCAACGCGCGACGATGACTGTCACGCCGGATACACTAAAAGTAAATTCGGCCAGGCCGAACACAGTAGACAAGACTCATTTGAACTGCGTCGTAATATAGCCCGGCACAGAGGCACCACACACCCCCTATGCTTCACTGATGAAGTTATGGATCACGAATTCCCGGAGGGTTTTAAACCCGTAAATATCGAATCATATGATGGTACAACAGATCATGTTGTATGGATTGAGGATTTTCTCCTCCATATCAGCATGGCTCGCGGTGATGATCTGCATGCCATCAAGTACCTCCCACTAAAACTCAAAGGACCAGCTCGGCATTGGCTGAGTAGCTTGCCAGCAGACTCCGTCGGCAGTTGGGACAATTTGGAAGACGCATTCCATGACAACTTCCAAGGCACTTATGTGCGACCACCGGATGTTGATGACTTGAGCCATATAACTCAACAGCCCGGGGAATCGGCCAGGCAATTCTGGACACGGTTCCTAACTAAGAAAAATCAAATTGTCGACTGTCCGGACATAGAGGCCTTAGCGGCATTCAAGCATAACATCCGTGACGAGTGGCTCGCCCGACACCTCGGCCAGGAGAAGCCGAAGTCTATGGCAGCCCTCACGACACTCATGACCCGCTTTTGCGCAGGCGAGGATAGCTGGCTGGCCCGCAGCAACAACACATCAAGGAATCCGGGCACTTTAGATACCAAAGACGTCAACGACAGACCATGCCATAACAGACAAAAGCGCTGCAACAACGGCGATAACGCCGATGATACGGCAGTCAATGTCGGGTTCAGAGGCTCTAAATTCGGTCAGCGGAAAAAGGCATTCAAAAGAAGTACTCCGGGCCCGTCCAGTTTGGATCACATACTCGATCGCTCGTGTCAAATACACGACACCCCTGATAAGCCAGCCAATCACACCAACAGAGAATGCTTGGTGTTCAAGCAGGCCGGCAAGTTAAATGCCGAAAACAAGGACAAGGGGCAGCATAGTGATGACGAGGAAGAGCCCCGGCCGCGGAACACGGGAGGACAGAAGAGGTTCCCCCACAAGTGAAGACGGCGAACATGATATATGCAACCCACATTCCCAAGAGGGAACGGAAGCGTGCACTAAGGGACGTCTACGCGATGGAGCCCGTCGCCCCAAAGTTCAACCCATTGTCCGCTTGTCCGATCACATTCGATCGCAGGGACCACCCCACTAGTATCCGTCATGGTGGATCCGCCGCACTGGTCCTAGACCCCATCATCGACGGATTTCACCTCACTCGAGTCCTTATGGACGGCGGCAGCAGCCTGAACCTGCTCTACCAGGATACAGTGTGCAAAATGGGTATAGATCCCTCGAGGATCAAACCCACCAAAACCACCTTTAAGGGCGTCATCCCAGGTGTAGAGGCCCATTGCACGGGCTCAATCACACTGGAAGTGGTCTTCGGATCTCCGGACAACTTCCGAAGCAAGGAGTTAATCTTCGATATCATCCCGTTCCGCAGTGGCTATCACGCACTACTCGGGCGAACCGCATTTGCAAAATTCAATGCGGTACCGCATTACGCATACCTCAAGATCAAGATGCCAGGACCTAGGGGGTCATAACAGTCAATGGAAACACAGAACGCTCGCTCCGCACGGAAGAGCACACTGCGGCCCTTGTAGCAAAAGCACAAAGCAGCCTTTTAAGGCAAACCACCAATCGGCGATACAGCCCCCGGACACCGTCAAGCAAGTCCGGAGTAAACTGCAACAGGATTGCCTGGCATGTTCAGAGCTCGCCTAGCAATTCGGCCCCCGTCCCAGTCCCAGTCAAGCGACGAAATCTGTGCCGCGTGTACATAATTACGCACTGAAATACCATGGGCATAGGCAGGGGCACGACCAGGGAACACCCCGCAATGCGGCTTAACCGCCCTAAGAGCTGTATACCTTCATCATTATTTCTCTTTCAGGACCTTACTCTCTGGAAACCCTTTCCGGCAGTACGATTGCCGGACACCTTACGGGAAGGAACAACCAAGGAGGCAAGAAGCTAAGACGTACAAGGGAACCCCCAGGTGGTCTCTAATGACAATTGATATAGCCGCTTTTTACTTCCCATACGCAGCTTGCCCTCGGATAGGACATGTCAAATAGTCCTATTTTTTGCTTATTGCACTACTTGTATCATTACGCTTCGGCGTATTATTTAAATAAAAATGCATAGCATTAGTCTATTATTGCATTATCCATCTTTTCTTATATGTTCACTTCGACAACTTGCACCTATACATTCTGGTACGGTCAGTACACCAGGGGCTTTCCGTTTACCCCATAATACAGCGTAAGAAGTCCGAACACTTTCGACAGTGCGGCACCCCGAACTTATAGCATTATATGCATCAGCTCCGAATCATGTCTTGGGTCAATAGTTGGGTTTGCCCGGCTCCCATGTTTTGGTACCTTAGGTTCCGCTATATCGGCTAAGGTAGCAATGGGAGAACTACTGTGATTGTGTCCCGGTTCTTCTAGACGAGCACCTCAGTAGAGAAAGCCGAAAACTGACTGTCATGATAAGGCGAGAGCTGGTCGCTGTTTGAGAGGTCTCAAGTCCTTAAAGACTTTTTCCTCTTCGGGCGAGGAGTCGGCTTTGCCCGACTTAGGCTTATATAGCACCCCAAATTCGGCCTTCCGAATACTAGGGGCTTCGCCAAAATTTAAAATTGTAGACTTATATGGCTAAGTGAGAGTGATAAAGCCTTATAGTCCGATTGTCTGGTTTGTTGTGCTGAACACCTCCCTCGAAGGACCCAAAATTGGGATAAAGAGTGCTCAGGTTTATCCCGAACACCGCAGTACTAGGTACATGGGGGCAGAAGCCGACGACTGGCCGACTCTCAGATTTTATAAATGGCCGCACAGAAGGTAATATTTTAAATTCAAAAAGCGTTGCATAGCGCAAATGAACTCGTTTCAAATAAACATGATCACATAAGCATGTTCATTCAAAAATTACATCTCTGGCACATTCATCTGCCACAAGGCGGGAACCCTTCAGGACACTGTCATAATACATTTCGGGGCAGCGGTGCTACTTGCCCTCCGGCAGCCCCTCCTTCACCAGCTTCACGGCGTCCAGCTTCGCCCAGTGCACCTTCGCCCGGGCAAAAGCCCTGCACGCACCCTCGATGCAGACGGACCGCTTTATGACTTCAAGCCGTGGGCAGGCATCCACAAGCCACCTCACCAGACCGAAGTAGCTGCCGGGCAGGGGCTCGCCAGGCCACATCCGGACTATAAGACCCTTCATGGCCTCTTCGGCCGCCTTGTGAAGCTCGACCAATTGCTTTAGTTGGTCGCTCAAGGGCATTGGGTGTTCGGTCCTAGTATACTAAGACCAGAACAACTTTTCCGTCGAGCTCCCCTCCTCAGCTCGGTAAAACTCCGCGACATCTAGTACACTGCGGGGAAGATCTGCGAACGCTCCTGGAGAGCTCCGAATTTGGTAAAAGGAAAGTTTCCTTCACATGATTGCTTTTCATAATGAATGCCTTACCCGCTGCTATCTTCTTCACCGCATCCATCTCCTGGAGGGCCTTGTGTGCTTCAACCTTGGTGCTCCGTGCACTTTCGAGCGCCTTCGCAAGCTCGGACTCTCGCGTCTTAGAGTCAAGCTCCAAGGACTCGTTTTTTTTGGCGAGAGCCTCGAGCTCTTGCTGCACCACGCCTACCCGGGCTTCTTGCTTTTCCCGCTCAATGCGCTCCTTGGCCGCTTTGTCTTCGGCCTCGGACAACACCTTCTTCAGGGTCGCCACCTCAGTCGTGGCCCCTGGCAAATTCATGATGATCCTGTTACTTTACAACCGAACTTGTTTTTAATGTGAAGACAAGGTATTGCTTACCTTTGCTCTCCTCGAGCTGCCTCTTGGTAAGGCCGAGCTCGTCCTCAGACCACTCCAGGTCCTGCTTCAGTGCAGAGACCTCCGCAGTACGTGCGGCAGCGGCCAGCAGTGAAGCCTGCACATGCACGTAGACATATTCTGATTAGACTCCTGGGTCATTATTTGATCCTCTATTCGGCCTTTCTTCGCGAACGCCAAACAGAGCATCAGGGGCTACTGTCTATGCGGTAATATTTTCTTATATTTTGTTTGCTTACCTCAGAGCCTGTTAGGAGGTTGGCACAAGCTTCGGTTAGTTCGTTTTTGGCGGACTGAACTTTCTCGATCACCGCACTCATGATAGTGCGGTGCTCTTCGTCGATGGAAGCGCCGCGAAGCACTTACAGCAATTTGTTCGGTGCCTCTGGATGGACAGAGGCCACCGGCACGGGTGGCTTGCCCCCCTTAACGGGGGATCACCTGCCGGAGTCCGGAACCATCGAAGGTTCCAGTGCAGTGTTCGGCTAGGGGCCGAACTTGGAGCCCGTGGGAGTCTTGCAGCCTTTGCGCCCAGGGTCCGGAAGGTCGCCTCGAGGCGCCCCCAGGACCACCTCCCCTCGGCTCGGTGCCTTTCGAGACAACACCTCGACATTGTCTGTAGGGCGAGGGGTGGAGGCGGTCGGAAGTGAATCGCTATTCATATCCGACGAGTCGAAAGAACCATCCGACGAAGATACGTCGAGATGAGCTCGGGACGGACTGCATAATCATATTCGGCGTGAGGAGAAGCAGTGCAATAAAACATACCATGAATTACTATGGTATCCGGATACTTACGACTTCGCCAGGGGCTTCTCCCTGGGTAACCACTCATCGCCGTTGTAGGCGGCCGTCGTGGAGCAGTCCGAAAGGAGGTTCCTTCCCTTCTTGGACCCTTCGGCCTCCCCGGTTGGGGCGGCCTTCCTTTTCTTGTCTCCCCCGGCTGGGGGGAGAACTTTTCTCTTCCTCCTCCTCATTTTCGTGGGAGGAGTGCGCGTCGGAGTCATCCGACGATGAGTCCGATATAACCTTGCACCAGAGACCCTTTCGGATCCCCGTGGCCTTCATCTTGGTCTTCTTCACCGGCACCTCGTAAGGCGCCGGATCCAGCATCTCCATTAGGAGAGCGTCTGTAGGATCTTCAGGCAGGGGGGCTGGGCAATCGATCTGCTCCGCGGTATTTACCCAGTCCTGTTAATGGCATGGAAGCTTAGATCCCGCACACGATTAAACTGGGGCAAATAAATATCCTATGATATATAATAACTTACCGGATTGGCATGGCGCTTTGCGCTGAGTCCACAGTCCTCGGTAAGGGGAGGAGGTACCTCGGCGCCCTTGAACAGCACCTTCCAGACGCCCTTGTGCGTTGTGTCGAAAAGCTCTCGTAGCGTCTGGTGCTTGGCCAGGTCGAACTCCCACAAATTGAACACCCGTCGTTGACACGGGAGGATCCTGCGGAAGAGCATGACCTGGACCACATTGACGAGCTTGATTTTCTTGCTCATCATGTTCTTGATGCAGGTCTGGAGTCCAGTCATCTCTACCGGAGAACCCCAGGACAGGCCCTTCTCTTTCCAGGAAGTGAGCCGCGTGGGGATTCCGGATCGAAATTCAGGGGCTGCCGCCCAGTTGATGTCGCGCGGCTCGGTGATGTAGAACCACCCCGATTGCCACCCCTTTATGGTCTCCACATAGGAGTCTTCAAGCCAGGTGACGTTGGGCATTTTGCCCACCATGGCGCCTCCACACTCTGCTTGCTGGCCGACCACCACCTTCAGTTTAACATTGAAGGTCTTCAGCCACAGGCCGAAGTGGGGCTTGATGTGGAGGAAGGCCTCGCACACAATGATAAACGCCGAGATGTTGAGGATGAAATTAGGGGCCAGATCATGAAAATCCAGCCCGTAGTAGAACATGAGCCCGCGGACGAACGGGTGAAGGGGAAATCCCAGTCCGCGGACGAAGTGGGTAAGTAAAACTACCCTCTCATGGGGTTTGGGCGCAGGGATGATCTGCCCCGCATCTGGTAGCCGGTGCGCGATGTCCACGGCCAGATATCTAGTTTCCCGTAGCTTTGTGATGTTCTCCTCTGTGACAGAGGAGACCATCCACTTGCCTCCCGCTCCGGACATGCTTGGAGTGGTTTGAGGAGAAAGACGCAAACTTGGGCGCTGGAGCCTGAGTGTGCAAGAATGGATGAGCAAGGAGGAAGAAGGCGTGGGTAAAAAGGGTAAATCTTTGTCCCTTTATAAGGGCGGAAGAGGCGATACGCCTCCCCACTTACCTGGTAAATCGCTTATTCCCCGAACACCGTAATTGATGGCACGGTTGGGTTACCCATACCCGTATTGATGAGAATCACGTGATAAGGGGCCACGATCTCTGCTTCGACAAGACGTGTCAAGAAAACTGCCTCGCGATATGTGCAGTGCTGGTTGAGAAAAACGGTTCGAATAATGACCGGGCCATGGCATGATGTCATGTTGCAAAACGTGTCAGTAGATTAGATTTGTAGAAATATTATTCTCTCTACGGTGGTATATGGAACTTGTTTTGCAGAGCCAGACACTATCCTTGTGTTCAAAATCTCCTATGGAGTATTCGAATGAAGAACCCGCCTTGCAATGCCAAAGACAAAACTGCGCGCCGGACTCATCGTCATTGAAGCCTGGTTCAGGGGCTACTGAGGGAGTCCTGGATTAGGGGGTCTCCGGACAGCCGGACTATATCCTTCGGCCGGACTGTTGGACTATGAAGGTACAAGATTGAAGACTTCGTCCCGTGTCCGGATGGGGCTCTCTTTGGCGTGGAAGGCAAGCTTGGCAATATGGATGTGTAGATCTCCTCCCTTGTAACCGACTTTGTGTAACCCTACCCCCCTCCGGTGTCTATGTAAACCGAAGGGTTTAGTCCATAGGACAACAGACAATCATACCATAGGCTAGCTTCTAGGGTTTAGCCTCTACGATCTCGTGGTAGATCAACTCTTGTAATACTCATATCACCAAGATCAATCAAGCGGTCGTAGGGTATTACCTCCATCGAGAGGGCCCGAACCTGGGTAAACATCGTGTCCCCTGCCTCCTGTTACCATCCGCCTTAGACGCATAGTTCGGGACCCCCTACCCGAGATCCGCCGGTTTTGACACTGATACCCCCCTTTTTCCTTCTCCTCCTCTCTCCCTTCCTTCCATCTCCTACTCCACCAAGGAAAAGGAGGAGTCCTACTCCCTGTGGGAGTAGGACTCCCTCCCCGGCGCGCCCTCCTCCTGGCCGGCTGCCTCCCGCTTGCTCCTTTATATACGGGGCAGGGGGCACCCTAGAACACACAAGTTGATCAGTTGATCTATTCCAGCCGTGTGCGGTGCCCCCCTCCACCATATTCCACCTCGGTTATATCATACCGGTGCTTAGGCGAAGCCCTGCGTTGGTAGCAACATCATCACCGTCATCACGCTGTCGTGCTGACGAAACTCTCCTGTGAAGCTTTGCTGGATCAGAGCTCACGGGACGTCATCGAGTTGAACGTGTGCAGAACTCAGAGGTGCCGTGCGTTCGGTACTTGGATCAGTCGGATCGTGAAGACGTACGACTACATCAACCGTGGTGTGCTAATGCTTCCGCATTCGGTCTACGAGGGTACGTGGACACACTCTCCCCTCTTGTTGCTATGCATCACTATGATCCTGTGTGTGCGTAGGAATTTTTTTGAAATTACTACGTTCCCCAACATCTTATCCCAATACTTTTATATATTCCAAAATAATTCTCGGTAAATTTTTAGGACTTTTGGAGTTGTGCAGAATAAGTCTATCAGATTTGCACCCTTTTCGGTCTATAATTCCAGCTGCCGGCATTCTCCCTCTTCATGTAAAGCTTGTAAAATAAGAGAGAAAAGGCATAAGTATTGTACCATAATGTGTAATAACATCCCATAATGCAATAAATATCAATATAAAAACATGATGCAAATTGGACGTATCAACTCCCCAAGCTTAGACCTCGCTTGTCCTCAAGCGAAAGCCGAAATCGATAATCATGGACACATGTTTAGAGATAGAGGTGTCAATAAAATAAAATACGAACATGAAGGCATCATGATCATCTTTAGAACAGCAACATATATTGTCATATAATTTCTTATGTTAAAGTAACAATCCGTTCACAAGGTAAAGTATGAAACAAGAACTTTATTAGAAACTAACAAACTATGATCTCAGTCATTGAAGCAAATTGAAATTTATCATAACGTAAGAAAGAGTCAATATAAGAGCTTTTCAGCAAGTTCACATACTCAATTATCATTTAGTATTTCACAATTCCTAACACTCACGCGGTACTTATGAGATCAAAGTTTCAATCGGACACAGAGAAAGATGGGGGCTTATGGTTTCACCTCCCAACCTTTTACCTCAAGGGTAATGTCAAAAATAATAGATTATGAATATCTACATCCAAGTGGATATATATATATTTGGATCTCCCCCCAACATAAAGTGCTTGCCAAAAAGAAAAAAGTGTAAAAAGGAATAGGTGGTGATCACCATGACTCTTGTATTACGGTAGAGGGTAAATAAAAGATGGGCCCTTCTGAAAGTGCTAGTTATCGACTAGAGGGGGGTGAATAGGCGATTTTTATGAAAGTCTTCAAAACATGGGAGTTTCAAAGACAAACGATAGAAATGAACCTATAACCATGCAGCGGAAGGTAGACAACACTAGACAAGCCATAGTCAAGTATTCAATGAAGTGAGAGCGCGGAGACTAATAGCAGCTAGGCAGTACGGATCAGGATGGAAGATTGTATGAAACCAATCAAAACAAACAGTCATGCAGTGAAGACAAATGGACAATGCAAACAGGCAATGACTTCACAAGGACCAACTATAAATAAAGAGATGGGAAGGATAGAACCAGTTGCTTGTTGAAGACAATGATTTGTTGGACCAGTTCCAGTTGCTGTGACAACTGTACGTCTGGTTAGGGAGGCTGAGATTTAACTCACAAGACCGTCTCTTCACCTTATTCCCCTTGAGCTAAGGACACCCAGTCCTCGCTCAATCACTCTTGTAAGTCTTCAAGGTAGACTTCCAAACCTTCACAGACTTCGTTCACTGGCGATCCACAATGACTCTTGGATGCTCAGAACGCGACGCCTAACCGGCTGGAGGATTCACAGTCCTCAAGTGTAACAAGTCTTCAGATCACACAGACAGGAAGACTTCAGTGATGCCTAACACTCTTTGGCTCTGGGTGTTTAGGGCTTTGTCCTCGCAAGGATTTCTCTCTCAAAGGCTTCGAGGTGGGTTGCTCTCAAACGACAAAAGCCGTGCACTAACTCTGAGCAGCCACCAATTTATGGTGTGGGGGTGGGCTATTTATAGCCACTAGGCAATCCAACCTGATTTGTCCGAAATAACCCTGGGTCAATAAGGAACTGACACGTGTTCCAACGGTCAGATTTCAAACACACGCGGCAACTTTACTTGGGCTACAAGTAAAGTTGACTTATCCAGCTCTGGATAAGTTTTGCTCTCATTGTCTTCGCTCGAAGACATAGGATTTTGGTTAAGCATCACTTCAGTCACTCTGACTTTGTTCACTGAGACCCCACTTAACAGTACGGTGGTTCCTATGACTCAACAAATAAGAAAAGGAAACAACGAAACAACTAAGTCTTCGCGCTCCATAGTCTTCACGCGATGTCTTCTCTTGTCATAGTCTTCAATGTGAATATCTTCACATACCACCTTTGTCTTCAATGTCTTCATACATTTTTAGGGGTCATCTCTGGTAGGTAAACCGGATCAATGAGGGACTACTACCTGTGTTATCCTGCAATTCTCACAAACGCATTAGTCCCTCAACCAGGTTTGTCGTCAATACTCCAAAACCAACTAGGGGTGGCACTAGATGCACTTACAATCTCCCCCTTTTTGGTGATTGATGACAAACTGGTTGAAGTTTTCAATGGGGATAAAAGTATGTGAAATTGTAAAGGTTTTAGGTATTGTCTTCATAAGTAGCAGAAAGGCTCCCCCTGAAGATGTGCATATAAGTATTTTGCTTTTGAATGCAAATGTACATGGCAGGTTGTACTTGCAGAGCTCCTCTTCTACTTATGAAGAAAATTCATCATGCATGAAAGGATATAATGAAGATAATGACATGCATAATGAAAAATGGACGTCTGCAAAATGACTTCATGCGGAATTTATCGTCGCACATGCGGAATTTATCATCGCATCACATAGTTGACGAAAAGGTAGTGGAAGACCATCAAGTTTAAGTGTTACAACTCAAAACAAACCAAATGTATCAAAAGCGAGAGTTGTAAGCACTTGGCAAATGTAGCTAAAGTATAGCAACCACCCATAATTTGTCAGTAATGACCAAAAAGGTTTGAAGACATTGAGCTTCTACTCATTCCCATGAGGAGTAGGCGATGCAGCAGGGTCGTCGTTGAGGTTCGGTGGTGCAGAAGAACTTGGTGCAGTGTCGACACGCGCTGAAGTTGGAGGTGGTGAGGTAGCATCATATTGATCATATATGACTCTAGCATTCACGGTTGCAGCTGAGGAGGAATAGTCAGAGTCTTCGGGTGAGGGAGTCTGACGCAAGTAAGCATTCCTTGGAGGAGTTGATTCAAACTTGAATCTCTCTGTGAAGCCATCATCTTGAAGATCAACTTCAGCATTGAGCAATGTCAAGCTCTTCCATGACCTCCGATAGGTTTCATGTGTAACAAAGGCATTCTTGGTGGCAAGATTGCGAATGTGATTGACGTCCACCAAGAGGCTTTGCATCTGACGCTTAAGCCAGTCATGATGCTTATCCTGTTTCTGATGTAGAGCGACAAGAAGCTCCCGGTCATTGAGAACACGAGATCGCTTCCGAGGTCTTTGGGTGATGGTACTTGCAGTGGCTTCAGTATGGGTGCGAGGAGCACGTGTATTGCCAGCCAAGGGATAAACATGAGAAATGGCCTGAACTCCTTCAATGGGCTGGGTGAAGCTTTGATGATCGACATTGTGAAGATAAATTGGCTCCTTTGCAAGCTCTGGGTAAATGGCTTCGACAGACAAATCAACCTCTGGCAAGAATATAAGGTGATTGCGCGCAGACGGCTGATAGTTGATAGCAGAGTGAAGCTTGATGAGGCGCATTACCCATGGAGCATAGAACTTCAGACCAAAGATATCAGAGCCAGATGTAGCCAATTGTCTGATGAAGAAGTCTTGAGCATTGAAGCTGATGCCATTGAAGATATAGAAGACCAATGTCTTCATTGCTCCTTCAAGCTTCGTTGTAGGAGAATGTCCTTTGACCGGCTAGAGAGTTCGCCTGATAATATGGTAAATAGTGCGAGGCAGATACTCTAGGTCTTCAACAAAGAACTCCTTAGGATAGTCAGCGTCTTGTGGCAGTGGCTTCATCATGCTCAGCATTTGGCTCATGTTTGGCTCTGGCTTCTGGAAGATGCTTTCCAACGCATTCTGGTGTAGCTGACAACCTGGTTCATAATGTTCGCCAGGAGTGGGCAGGGCAGTGAGCTCAATGATGTCTTGGGATTTAGCTTCATGGTGTACATCGCCTGTCATCCACTCAAGGATCCAAGTCTTCGGATCCCTGTTGTAGCTGAGAATGTGAAGGGTAGCGTAAAATTGTAGCAGAAGCTCTTCATTCCAATGTTCTTTGGCAGTTACAAACTATAGAAGGCCAGCATCTCTGAAGCAGTCAAGGGCTTCTTCTAGGCAGGGCAGGCCAGCCATGGCTTCGCTGTCTAGACGCATATGAGGGAAAATGCGCCCCTAATTGTATAAGATGCAGGAATAGTAGTTGCGCTGCTGATAACTCCAGAATCGATCTGATGAGATTCTTGGCCTTGTGTAGGGGTTCTTGCCACTGTCAAAGAATGTGTTGTGTGCCTTGAAGCCATTCAGATTAAACGATCATGGTGAAGTTGTAGTACCTGGAAACCTGGCAGCCTAGGCTTTGGCTTCTGGACCTGAGGCCTGTGCTCCACATGATAGTCAAATTGCGGACCGACAGCAGGTGGAGGAACCAGAATGGGCTAGCAGACGGTGGTAAGTTGGCCTTGATAGAATGCCTGCTCAAGAGTGTGTGGCCGTGGAGGCGGTACAAGAGCAGTGGCATTGGCTTCGGGCTGCATATTGGCTTCAGGTGCAATCACTTCTGGCACCACATTAACTTCAAGCGCCACACTAGCCTCGGCCATGACAACGTCATTGGCTTCAGTGTTGGTGTTAGTGGCCGCCTCAGAGTTTTCAACCTCCACTCGAGTAGCTGGAGGGTCAGACACGTTCTCCTCGAGGGCAACTTCAGGGTTGGTTGGGGGTGTAGCAACACATTCTTCTTCATGTCTTGGTTCTTCTTGTTCATCGGCTGATGCAACCAGAATATCTTCATCTGCTTTGGCTTCAAACTCGGGGATGTTCGCATTAGGAGAGGCTTCAGGAAAGACTTGTCGTGAAACGGATTGGCGCTCTTCTCCTTCTGGAATACTTGACAAAGTGACCTGTGGCCTTGGTCCTTTGCGAAGCCTGCGAAGTGCGGGCGATGCCTTTGGAGAGGGAGTTGGCTGGGCCACAAAGTCATTGTCTTCAAGCACCGAAGTGGTGACTTGAGGTGGGGGAGTAGTTGGTGATTCTTCTTGACGGGGGCAGTCTTGTGGGTGATCAGCCCATGAGTCATCCTGAGCAATTGGCGTCAATGGACGACCAATGCTGATGAGTTCGCTGTTCGTGAGAACAGGCGATGATACCACATTGTGTTCGATCTGAGGAAGGACTTCCTCATCTTCAACATTGTCTTGATGACTAGTGTCTTCAGCTGCGGTGGGGTCAACAGCTGGAATGTCTTCAACTTCTGGAGCCTCTGTGGAAGCAGGCTCATGAACTATCAACTAGCGCTCACGGTGTTCAGACCCAGGACGAGCAACTGAGATTGGCTTGACGACAAGGGGCTCTGTGGGAGCAGCCTGATCTTTCTTCTTGGTTTTTCTCTTCTTGGTCGGTGGAGCATCATCAGTGGTGGCCTTGGTCTTGTGCTTTCGGGCTTCGGCTTCAGCTTCCCTTGTTTTCTTGAGCTCCGAAGCCACTGTGGGGACTTTAGGCTTCGAGCCTGTCATACTGGCCGGGAAGATAATGTGAGGTTCTTCCTGCCTTGATGCTTCTGGTTGGGCCATAGCAGGCTTCTTCTTCTTCTTCGCAGCCATTCTGGGGTAGAAGCCTTGAGCAATAGCTTCAGACTTCGACTTGGGCTGAAGACCTTTGTATATAATATCTCCCCAGAGGCCCTTGATGGCATTCTTTTTAGATATTTGTCAGTGACAAATCTGTACTTGAACCATTCCTCTGCCCAATGTCTTCGAATCCATTGGATTCGGTTCTTGCATTCTCCATAGGTCTCTTCTGGATCTGACTTGCATAGATCATAGAGATCCGGTGGCAGGTCCTTGGCAGTGTTTTCATGGTGCTGTCTGCCGCCCTTCCTAACTGATTTTTCTGTTGCCATGAAGTTCAGACTGAAAGGCTTCAGAACATGCAAAGGCTTCCTTCTGCTGGTCAGACAAGAATTAGCTTTGGGAGAATTGATGTGATGCTGTAAGAACTCTGCAAATGAATGTAGACTATGAGAACCAAGGGATTCTCCCACGGACATGTACCTGTGACAGCATTAGAGATGCGAGGGAAGGGGAAGAGGTCATATGCATTCTCAGAAGATTTTGAAGATAAATCAGTTTAGAAGACATTGACCTCATAGTGCGAAGACATTCACTCAGATGTAGAGAGTTGGTTCCAGATTTGTACGAATCCCTGAATAAGTACAAGAGGAATCTAACTACTTTGTGAAGCATAAGTGAACATACTTGGCATGTTATGAGATGCAGAAAAGGATAGATTCAATTTGTTGGGACAGAAACCACTTGTGGTTGAAAAAGATGAATCTATCGGATCAAAAAGGATTGTAAAAGAGTTTTTATTTACCACTCGAGGAACTGCTAGACAGAGTAGGAGATGAGGCCGAGCAGTTCGATCTTCCGTGCCCTAACTTCGCGACGGAGGACACCTACGGCGACGGTGGAGAAGACGATGTCCGCGGCCGGCGTGAGGACGGCGTCGGTGAGGTCGCAGTAGTTAAGCGCTTCGTCGCCGGCATCGTCGAGAGCTAGTGGTGGCGCTAGGGTTTGTGCGAGAACGAGAAGTGGAAGAAGAGATAATGACTAGGGTGTGGCGTGTATTTATAAGGACAGGGATGGCGCAGCGTTATTACGCAGGTGCCCCTGGCGGTTCACATGTGAAGGACACGTGGCGAACATGCAACACATTGGAGGTTGTTCCACGTTCCCACGCACACCTGGATTGTCGGGTGGTCATTCCAGCTTCTCTGGGTTTCAGGCAAAAAGGATTGAGCATTTAAAACAGATTTAATGTTTGTCTCTATATCTTCTGCTGACAAGGACGCAGAGAAGACATTCGACAGTTTCAATAGAATGCATATGATTTGGATAGGTAGATTTGAGATGGGAGCATAGAAAGGTTAGTGTCCAATCACATTCACTTAGTTCAAAAGATTCAAAACGAGAAGACATAGCTATAAGTGAATGATGTAGAGGACAGAGCGCTAATATATGAATATATCCGAATAAGACTAACTCAATAGTGAAGATAAACATGAGGACATGTAGAAATTTGAAGACAAACCAAATGTGAAGACATAGCAAATGTAACGCCAACGGAAAACACTCCAAACAAAAGTTTGGTGGTGGCGTTACCCACCATATAGGAAGTATTAGACCCAGACACGGCACACAGTTATCGTGGCGCTCCGAAGTCAAATTCCGCGTTAATGTATTCACACTCAGAGTGTAAGTCTTCATTAATTGAAGATATATGTTACTTCGTGTGTTGCACATCTAAGTCATCAATCATGCATAAGTTTTAGGATGTGTGCATGATCACAGGACATTTGAGGATTCCAAGATATTTAGCACACACCGCAACTTGCAAAACCTTTTCTCATCTAAGGGCTTTGTGAAGTTATCTGCCAGTTGCTCTTCAGTGTTGACGTGAATGATATCAATATCTTCCTTCATGACATGATCTCTGAGAAAGTGATGACGAATCTGAATGTGCTTTATCTTCGAGTGCTGAACTGGGTTGTTGGCAATCTTGATGGCGCTTTCATTGTCACAGTAGAGTGGCACTTGCTTCGGATGAATGCCATAGTCTTTGAGTGTTTGCTTCATCCATAGAAGCTGAGCGCAGCAAGATCCAGCAGCAATGTATTCAGATTCAGCAGTGGAGAGAGATACACGGTTCTGCTTCTTTGAAGACCAACACACAAGTGATCGTCCCAGAAAGTGACATGTGCCTGACGTAGACTTACGATCCACCTTGTCACCAGCATAATCAGCATCGGAGAATCCAACCAGATCAAACTCTGAGCCCTTTGGATACCATAATCCTAGTGTTGGGGTGTAAGCCAAATAACGAAGAATTCGCTTCACAGCTAAGTGATGCAATTCCTTTGGTGCCTGATACGTCTCCAACGTATCTATAATTTTTGATTGCTCCATGCTATATTATCTACTGTTTTGGACATTATTGGGCTTTATTATCCACTTTTATATTATTTTTGGGACTAACCTATTAACCGGAGGCCCAGCCCAGAATTGTTGTTTTTTGCATGTTTTAGGGTTTCGAAGAAAAGGAATATCAAACGGAGTCCAAACGGAATGAAACCTTCGGGAACGTGATTTTCTCAACGAACAAGACCCAGGAGACTTGGACCCTACGTCAAGACACAAAAGAGGAGGCCACGAGGTAGGGGGCGTGCCTACCCCCGCCCCCCAGGCACGCCCTCCACCCTCGTGGGCCCCCTATTGCTCCACTGACGTACTCCTTCCTCCTATATATACCTACGTACCCCCAAACGATCAGATACGGAGCCAAAACCCTAATTACACCGCTACAACTTTCTGTATCCACGAGATCCTATCTTGGGGCCTGTTCCGGAGCTTCGCCAGAGGGGCATCGATCATGGAGGGCTTCTACATCAACACCATAGCCCCTTCGATGAAGTGTGAGTAGTTCACCTCAGACCTACGGGTCCATAGTTATTAGCTAGATGGCTTCTTCTCTCTTTTTGGATCTCAATACAATGTTCTCCCCCTCTCTTGTGGAGAACTATTCGATGTAATCTTATTTTTGCGGTGTGTTTGTTGAGACCGATAAATTGTGGGTTTATGATCAAGTCTATCTATGAACAATATTTGAATATTCTCTGAATTCTTTTATGTATGATTGGTTATCTTTGCAAGTCTCTTCGAATTATCAGTTTGGTTTGGCCTACTAGATTGATCTTTCTTGCAATGGGAGAAGTGCTTAGCTTTGGGTTCAATCTTGCGGTGTCCTTTCCCAGTGACAGTAGGGGCAGCAAGGCACGTATTGTATTGTTGCCATCGAGGATAACAAGATGGGGTTTTCATCATATTGCATGAGTTTATCCCTCTACATCATGTCATCTTGCTTAAGGCGTTACTCTGTTTTTAACTTAATACTCTAGATGCATGTCGGATAGCGGTCGATGAGTGGAGTAATAGTAGTAGATGCAGGCAGGAGTCGGTCTACTTGTCTCAGACGTGATGCCTATATACATGATCATGCCTAGATATTCTCATAACTATGCTCAATTCTGTCAATTGCTCAACAGTAATTTGTTCACCCACCGTCGAATACTTATGCTGTCGAGAGAAGCCACTAGTGAAACCTATGGCCCCCGGGTCTATCTTCATCATATTAATCTCCTACTACTTAGTTATTTCCTTTGTTTTTTACTTTGCTTTTATTTTACTTTGCATCTTTATCATAAAAATACCAAAAATATTATCTTATCATATCTATCAGATCTCACTCTCGTAAGTGGCCGTGTAGGGATTGACAACCCCTTATCGCGTTGGTTGCGAGGATTTATTTGTTTTGGGTAGGTGCGAGGGACTGGCGCGTAGCCTCCTACTGGATTGATACCTTGGTTCTCAAAAACTGAGGGAAATACTTACGCTACTTTGCTGCATCATCCCTTCCTCTTCGGGGAAAACCAACGCAGTGCTCAAGAGGTAGCAAGAAGGATTTCTGGCGCCGTTGCCGGGGAGGTCTACGCAAAAGTCAATATACCTAGTACCCATCACATACCCTTATCTCCCGCATTACATTATTTGTCGTTTGCCTCTCGTTTTCCTCTCCCCCACTACACCCTTGCCGTTTTATTCGCCCTCTCTCTCTATCCTCCTTCTCTTTCTCTATTTGCCTCTTTTTGCCCGCTTGCTTTTTTGTTTGCTTGTGTGTTAGTTTGCTTGTTTGTCACGATGGCTCAAGATAACACTAAATTGTGTGACTTCACCAATACCAACAACAATGATTTTATTAGTACTCCGATTGCTCCTCTTACCGATGCTAAATCTTGTGAAATTAATACTGCTTTGCTAAATCTTGTCATGAAAGATCCGTTTTCCGGCCTTCCTAGTGAAGATGTCGCTACCCATCTAAATAGCTTCATTGATTTGTGTGATATGCAAAAAAAGGAAGATGTGGATAATGATATTGTTAAATTGAAGCTATTTCCTTTTTCGCTTAGAGATCGTGCTAAAGCTTGGTTTTCATCTTTGCCTAAAAATAGTATTGATTCATGGAACAAATACAAAGATGCTTTTATCTCTAAGTATTTTCCTCCTGCTAAGATCATCTCTCTTAGAAATGATATTATGAATTTTAAGCAACTTGATCATGAACATGTTTCACAAGCTTGGGAGAGAATGAAACTAATGATACGTAATTGCCCTACTCATGGTTTAAATTTGTGGATGATTATAC
Source organism: Triticum urartu (assembly GCF_056163025.1). NCBI lineage: Eukaryota > Viridiplantae > Streptophyta > Magnoliopsida > Poales > Poaceae > Triticum > Triticum urartu. The sequence goes on along the minus strand of NC_141874.1, from coordinate 171,457,050 downwards.
AAAAAATTTATGCTGGATTGAATTTTGCTTCTAGAAATCTTTTAGATTCGGCCGCGGGAGGCACTTTTATGGAAATCACTTTAGGAGAAGCTACTAAACTCCGAGATAATATTATGGTTAATTATTCTCAATGGCATATTGAAAGATCTACTAATAAAAAGGTGCATGCGATAGAAGAACTTAATGTTTTGAGTGGAAAGATGGATGGACTATTAGATTATTTGCTAGTAAGAGTGTTTCTTCTGATCCTAATGATATGCCCTTGTCTACTTTGACTGAGAATAATAATGAATCTATGAATGTGAATTTTGTTGGTAGGAACAATTTTGGTAACAACGCATATAGAGGAAATTTCAATCCTAGGCCTTATCCTAGTAATTCCTCTAATAATTATGGTAATTCCTACAGTAATTCTTATGGATATTATAATAAGATGCCCTCTGATTTTGAATCTAATATTAAAGAATTTATTACTTCGCAAAAGAATTTTAATGCTTTGATTGAAGAAAAATTGCTTAAGATTGATGAGTTGGCTAGGAACGTTGATAGAATTTCTCTTGATGTTGATTACTTGAAACTTAGATCTATTCCACCTAAGCATGATATCAATGAGTCTCTCAAAGCCATGAGAATTTCCATTGATGAGTGCAAAAGAAAGAACCGTTAGGATGCGTGCTAAGAAAGATGCCTTTATAAGAGCGTGTTCTTCTAGTTCCTATGAAAATAAAGATGAAGATCTAAAAGTTACTGATGTGTCCCCTATTAAATCTTTGTTTTGCAATATGAATCTTGATAATTATGGGACTGATTATGATCCACCTTTACCTAGAAGATGTTCCAGGAATTCAGAATTTTTTTATCTTGATGCTAAAATTTATAAAAGTGGGATGGAAGAAATTAAAACCCTAGACCCACTATTATGGATTTCAAGGAATTTAACTATGAAAATTGCTCTTTGATTGATTGTATTTCCTTGTTACAATCTGTGCTAAATTCTCCTCATGCTTATAGTCAAAATAAAGCGTTTACTAAACATATCGTTGATGCCTTGATGCAATCTTATGAAGAAAAACTTGAATTGGAAGTTTCTATCGCTAGAAAACTTTATGATGAGTGGGAACCAACTATTGAAATTAAAATTAAAGAACATGAATGCTATGCTTTATGTGATTTGGGTGCTAGTGTTTCCACGATTCCAAAGACTTTATGTGATTTGTTAGGTTTCCGTGATTTTGATGATTGCTCTCTCAACTTGCACCTTTTGGATTCCACTATTAAGAAACCTATGGGAAGAATTAATGATGTTCTTATTGTTGCAAATAGGAATTATGTGCCCGTAGATTTTATTGTTCTTGACATAGATTGTAATCCTTCATGTCCTATTATTCTTGGTAGACCTTTCCTTAGAACGATTGGTGCAATTATTGATATGAAGGAAGGAAATATTAGATTCCAATTTCCATTGAGGAAAGGCATGGAACACTTTCCTAGAAATAAAATTAAATTACCTTATGAATCTATTATGAGAGACACTTATGGATTGTCTACCAAAGATGGCAATACCTAGATCTATCCTTGCTTGTTATGCCTAGCTAGGGGCGTTAAACGATAGCGCTTGTCGGGAGGCAACCCAATTTTATTTTTATTCCTTGCCTTTTGCTCCTATTTAGTAATAAATAAATTATCTAGCCTCTGTTTTGGTTGTGTTTTTTGTGTTTAATTAGTGTTTGTGCCAAGTAGAACCGTTGGGAAGACTTGGGGAAAGTCTTGTTACACTTGCTGTAAAAAATAGAAACTTTAGCACTCACGAGAACTGCTGCCATGTTTATTTGGAAAGTGATATTTAGTTAATTATTTTTGCAGATTATTAATAGATAAATTCCTCACGTCCAGAAATTTATTTTAGAATTTTTGGGGTTCCATATCTTGCGCTAGCTACAGATTACTACAGATTGTTCTGTTTTTGACAGATTCTGTTTTTCGTGTGTTGTTTGCTTATTTTGATGAATCTATGGCTAGTAAAATAGTTTATAAACCATAGAGAAGTTGGAATACATTAGGTTTAACACCAATATAAATAAATAATTGGTTCATTACAGTAGCTTGAAGTGGTCTTTTGTTTTCTTTCGCTAACGGAGCTCACGAGATTTTCTACTTTGAGTTTTGTGTTGTGAAGTTTTCAAGTTTTGGGTAAATATTTGATGGATTATGGAACAAGGAGTGGCAAGAGACTAAGATTGGGGATGCCCATGGAACCCCCAAGATAATCTAAGGACACCTAAAAGCCAAAGCTTGGGGATGCCCCGGAAGGCATCCCCTCTTTCGTCTACTTCTACCGCTAACTTTACTTGGAGCTATATTTTCTTCGCCACATGATATGTGTTTTGCTTGGAGCGTCTTGTATGATTTGAGTCTTTACTTTTTAGTTTACCACAATCATCCTTGTTGTACACACCTTTTGAGAGATCCATACATGATTTGGAATTTGTTAGAATACTCTATGTACTTCACTTATATCTTTTGAGTTATATAGTTTCGCTCTAGTACTTCACTTACATCCTTTAGAGCACGGTGGTGGATTTGTTTTATAGAAACTATTGGTCTCTCATGATATTTTGAGAGTATTAAATAGCATGTTAATTTGCTTAAAATCCTAATATGCTAGGTATTCAAGATTAGTAAAATTTTCTTATGAGTGTTTTGAATACTAAGAGAAGTTTGATGCTTGATGATTGTTTTGAGATATGGAGGTAATAATATCAAAGTCGTGCTAGTTGAGTAGTTGTGAAATTGAGAAATTCTTGTGTTGAAGTTTGCAAGTCCCGTAGCATGCACGTATGGTAAACATTATGTAACAAATTTGAAACATGACGTGTTATTTGATTGTCCTCCTTATGAGTGGCGGTCGGGGACGAGCGATGGTCTTTTCCTACCAATCTATCCCCCTAGGAGCATGCGCGTAGTGCCGAGGTTTTTGATGACTTGTAGATTTTTGCAATAAGTATGTGAGTTCTTTATGACTAATGTTGATTCCATGGATTATACGCACTCTCACCCTTCCATCCTTGCTAGCCTCTTCGGTACCGTGCATTGCCCTTTTTCACATTGAGAGTTGGCGCAAACTTCGCCGGTGCATCCAAACCCCGTGATATGATACGCTCTTTCACACATAAACCTCCTTATATCTTCCTCAAAATAGCCACCATACCTACCTATTATGGCATTTCCATAGCCATTCCGAGATATATTGTCATGTAACTTTCCACCATTCTGTTTATCATGACACATTCATTATTGTCATATTGCTTAGCATGATCATGTAGTTGACATAGTATTTGTGGCAAAGCCACCATTCATAATTCTTTCATACATGTCACTCTGGGTCCATTGCATATCCAGGTACACCGCCGGAGGCATTCATATAGAGTCATACTTTGTTCTAGTATCGAGTTGTAATCATTGAGTTGTAAATAAATAGAAGTGTGATGATCATCATTTTCTAGAGCATTGTCCCAAGTGAGGAATTATAAAAAAAGAGAAAGTCCAAATAAAAAAATGAGAGAAAAACAGAGAAGGGACAATGTTACTATCCTTTGCCACACTTGTGCTTCAAAGTAGCACCGTAATCTTCATGATAGAGAGTCTCTTGTTTTGTCACTTTCATATACTAGTGGGAATTTTTCATTATAGAACTTGGATTGTATATTCCAACAATGGGCCTCCTCAAGTGCCCTAGGTCTTCGTGAGCAAGCAAGTTGGATGCACACCCACTTAGTTTCTTTTGTTGAGATTTCATACATTTATAGCTCTAGTGCATCTGTTGCATGGCAATCCCTACTCCTTGCATTAACATAAATCGGTGGGCATCTCCATAGCCCATTGATTAGCCTCGTTGATGTGAGACTTCCTCCTTTTTGTCTTCTCCACATAACCCCCCTCATTATATTCTATTCCACCCATAGTGTTGTTGGGGAACGTAGCAATAATTCAAAATTTTCCTACGTGTCACCAAGATCAATCTATGGAGTCATCTAGCAACGAGGGAGGAGTGGACCTACATACCCTTGTAGATCACGCGCGGAAGCGTTCAAGAGAACGGGGTTGATGGAGTCGTACTCGTCGTGATCCAAATCACCGATGATCCTAGCGCCGAACGGACGGCACCTCCGCGTTCAACACACGTACGGAGCTGCGACGTCTCCTCCTTCTTGATCCAGCAAGGGGGAAGGAGAGGTTGATGGAGATCCAGCAGCACGACGGCGTGGTGGTGGAAGTAGCGGGATTCCAGTAGGGCTTCGCCAAGCGCTGCGGGAGGAGGGAGATGTGTCATGGGAGGGAGAGGGAGGCGCCAGGGCTTGGGTATTGCTGCCCTCCCTTTCCCCCACTATATATAGGGCCAAGAGAGAGGGGGGCGCAGCCTTTGGCCCTTCCTCCAAGGAAGGGTGCGGCCAAGGGAGGAGTCCCTCCTCCCCAAGGCACCTCGGAGGTGCCTTCCCCCTTTAGGACTCTTCCTTTTCCTCTTCTCTTGGCGCATGGGCCTCTTGGGGCTGGTGCCCTTGGCCCATATAGGCCAAGGCGCACCCCCTACAGCCCATGTGGCCCCCGGGGGCAGGTGGCCCCACCCGGTGGACCCCCGGGACCCTTCCGGTGGTCCCGGTACAATACCGGTGACCCCGAAACTTGTCCCGATGGCCGAAATAACACTTCCTATATATAATTCTTTACCTCCGGACCATTCCGGAACTCCTCGTGACGTTCGGGATCTCATCCAGGACTCCGAACAACTTTCGGGTTACCACATACTAATATCTCTATAACCCTAGCGTCACCGAACCTTAAGTGTGTAGACCCTACGGGTTCGGGAGACATGCAGACATGACCGAGATGACTCTCCGGTCAATAACCAACAGCGGGATCTGGATACCCATGTTGGCTCCCACATGTTCCACGATGATCTCATCGGATGAACCACGATGTCAAGGACTTAATCAATCCCGTATACAATTCCCTTTGTCTAGCGGTACGATACTTGCCCGAGATTCGATCGTCGGTATCCCGATACCTTGTTCAATCTCGTTACCGGCAAGTCTCTTTTACTCATTCCTTAACACATCATCCCGTGATCAACTCCTTGATCACATTGTGCACATTATGATGATGTCCTACCGAGTGGGCCCAGAGATACCTCTCCGTCACACGGAGTGACAAATCCCAGTCTCGATTCGTGCCAACCCAACAGACACTTTCGGAGATACCCGTAGTGCACCTTTATAGTCACCCAGTTACATTGTGACGTTTGGTACACCCAAAGCACTCCTACGGTATCCGGGAGTTGCACAATCTCATGGTCTAAGGAAATGATACTTGACACTAGAAAAGCTTTAGCATGCGAACTACACGATCTTGTGCTATGCTTAGGATTGGGTCTTGTCCATCACATCATTCTCCTAATGATGTGATCCCGTTATCAATGACATCCAATGTCCATGGTCAGGAAACCGTAACCATCTATTGATCAACGAGCTAGTCAACTAGAGGCTTACTAGGGACATGGTGTTGTCTATGTATCCACACATGTATCTGAGTTTCCTATCAATACAATTATAGCATGGATAATAAACGATTATCATGAACAAGGAAATATAATAATAACTAATTTATTATTGCCTCTAGGGCATATTTCCAACAGTCTCCCACTTGCACTAGAGTCAATAATCCAGTTCACATCGCTATGTGACTAACACTCAAGGTCACATCCCCATGTGACTAACACCCAAAGAGTTTACTAGAGTCAATAATCTAGTTCACATTACCATGTGATTAACACTCGATGAGTTCTGGGTTTGATCATGTTATGCTTGTGAGAGATGTTATAGTCAACGGGTCTGAATCTTTCAGATCCGTATGTACTTCGCAAATTTCTATGTCATCTTGTAGATGCGACTACTACGCTACATTTGGAGCTATTCCAAATAACTGTTCTACTATACGAATCCAGTTTACTACTCAGAATAATCTGGATTAGTGTCAAAGTTTGCATCGGCGTAACCCTTTACGACGAACTCTTTTACCACCTCCATAATCGAGAAAATTCCTTAGTCCACTAGTTACTAAGGATAACTTTGACCGCTGTCCTGTGATCCATTCTTAGATCACTCTTGTACCCCTTGACTGACTCATGGTAAGGCACATTTCAGGTGCGGTACACAGCATAGCATACTGTAGAGCCTATATCTTAAGCATAGGGGACGACCTTCGTCCTTTCTCTCTATTCTGCCGTGGTCGAGCTTTAAGTCTTAACTTCATACCTTACAACTCAGGCAAGAACTCCTTCTTTGACTGGTCCATCTTGAACACCTTCAAGATCATGTCAAGGTATGTGCTCATTTGAAAGTACCATTAAGCGTTTTGATCTATCCTTATAGATCTTAATGCTCAATGTTCAAGTAGCTTGATCCAGGCTTTCCATTGAAAAACACTTTCCAAATAACCCTATATGCTTTCCAGAAATTCTACATCATTTCTGATCCACAATATGTCAACAACATATACTCATCAGAAATTCTATAGTGCTCCCACTCACTTCTTTGGAAATACAAGTTTCTCATAAACTTTGTATACACCCAAAATCTTTGATCATCTCATCAAAGCATACATTCCAACTCCGAGATGCTTACTCCAGTCCTTAGAAGGATTGCTAGAGCTTTGCATACTTATTAGCATCTTTCAGGATTGACAAAACCTTCCGGTTGTATCACATACAACCTTTCCTCAAAAAAATCGTCGAGGAAACAATGTTTTGACATCCTATCTGCAAGATTTCATAAATAATGCAGCAATCGCTAATATAATTCCAACAGACACTTAGCATCGCTACGAGTGAGAAAGTCTCATCGTAGTCAACTCCTTGAACTTGTCACGACGATCATATCATAGATCTTTTATCCTCTTGTCACGACGATCTTTCAACTTCACCCTGAAATTACATGAACCTTTCAATAATTCAGACTCGTGATTCATCAAGTAAATATACTCAACATCTACTCAAATCATCTATGAAGTAAGAACATAACGATATCCACTACATGCCTCAGCACTCATTGGATTGCACACATCAAAATGTATTACTTCCAACAAGTTGCTTTCTAGTTCCATTTTACTGAAAACGAGGCTTTCAGTCATCTTGCCCATGTGGTATGATTTGCATGTCTCAAGTGATTCAAAATCAAGTGAGTCCAAACGGTCCATTTGCATGGAGTTTCTTCATGCATATACACCAATAGACATGGTTCGCATGTCTCAAACCTTTCAAAAATGAGTGAGTCCAAAGATCCATCAACATGGAGCTTCTTCATGCGTTTTATACCGATATGACTTAAGTGGCAGTGCCACAAGTAGGTGGTACTATCATTACTATCTTATATCTTTTGGCATGAACATGTGTATCACTATGATCGAGATTCAATGAACCATTCATTTTAGGTGCAAGACCATTGAAGGTATTATTCAAATAAAGAGAGTAACCGTTATTCTCCTTAAATGAATAACCGTATTGCGATAGACATAATCCAATCATGTCTATGCTCAACGCAAACACCAATCTCGATGGTAGAGGGAGCGTGCGATGCTTGATCATATCAACATTGGAAACACTTCCAACACATATCTTCAGCTCACCTTTAGCTAGTCTCCGTTTATTCTGTAGCTTTTATTTCGAGTTACTAACACTTAGCAAACCGGTATCTAATACCCTGGTGCTACTAGGAGTACTAGTAAAGTACACATTAACATAATACATCCAATATACTTCTATCGACCTTGCCAGCCTTCTTATCTACCAAGTATCTAGGGTAATTCTGCTCCAGTGGCTGTTCCCCTTATTACAGAAGCACTTAGTCTCGGGTTTGGGTTCAACCTTGGGTTTCTTCACTAGAGCAGCAGCTGAATTGCCATTTCATGAAGTATCCCTTCTTGCCCTTGCCCTTCTTGAAACTAGTGGTTTCACCAACCATCAACAATTGATGCTCCTTCTTGATTTCTACTTTTGTGGTGTCAAACATTGCGAATATCTCAAGGATCATCATATATGTCCCCGATATATTATAGTTCATCACGAAGCTCTAGAAGCTTGGTGGTAATGACTTCAGAGAAACATCACTATCTCATCTGGAAGATCAACTCCTACTCGATTCAAATGATTGTTGTACTCAGACAATCTGAGCACAAGCACAACAATTGAGCTTTTCTCCTTAGTTTGTAGGCTAAGAAAATCATCGGAGGTCTTATACCTCTTGACGTGGGCACGAGCCTGAAATCCCAATTTCAGCCCTCGAAACATCTCATATGTTTCGCGACGTTTCAAAACGTCTTCGGTGCCTCAACTCTAAACCGTTTAACTGAACTATCACGTAGTTATCAAAATGTGTATGTCAGATGTTCGCAACATCCACAGACAACGTTCGAGGTTCAGCACACTGAGCGGTGCATTAAGGACATAAGCCTTCTATGAAGCAATGAGGACAATCCTCAGTTTATGGACCTAGTCCGCATAATTGCTACTATCAACTTTCAACTAAATTTTCTCTAGGAACATATCTAAACAGTAGAACTAAAGCGCGAGCTTCGACATAATTTGCGAAGACCTTTTGACTATGTTCAGGATAATTAAGTTCATCTTATGAACTCCCACTCAGATAGACATCCCTCTAGTCATCTAAGTGATTACATGATCCGAGTCAACTAGGCCGTGTCCGATCATCACGTGACACGGACTAGTCAACATCGGTGAACATCTTCATGTTGATCGTATCTTCTATACGACTCATGCTCGACCTTTCGGTCTCTTGTGTTCCGAGGCCATGTCTGTACACATGCTAGGATTGTCAAGTCAACCTAAGTGTTTCGCGTGTGTAAATCTGTCTTACACCCGTTGTATGTGAACGTTAGAATCTATCACACCCGATCATCATGTGGTGCTTCGAAACAACGAACTGTTGCAACGGTGCACAGTTAGGGGGAACACTTTCTTGAAATTATTATGAGGGATCATCTTATTTACTACCGTCGTTCTAAGTAAACAAGATGCAAAAACATGATAAACATCACATGCAATCAAATAGTGACATGATATGGCCAATATCATATTGCTCCTTTTGATCTCCATCTTCGGGGCTCCATGATCATCAACGTCACCGGCATGACACCATGATCTCCATCATCATGATCTCCATCATCGTGTCTTCTTGAAGTTGTCTCGTCATCTATTACTTCTACTACTACAGCTAACGGTTAGCAATAAAGTAAAGTAATTACATGACGTTTATGTTGACACGCGGGTCATAAATAAATTAAGACAACTCCTATGGCTCCTGCCGGTTGTCATACTCATCGACATGCAAGTCGTGATTCCTATTACAAGAACATGATCAATCTCATACATCACATATATCATCCATCACATCCTTTGGCCATATCACATCACATAGCATACCCTGCAAAAACAAGTTAGACGTCCTCTAATTGTTGTTTGCATGTTTTACGTGGATGCTATGGGTTTCTAGCAAGAACGTTTCTTACCTACGCAAAAACCACAACGTGATATGCCAATTGCTATTTACCCTTCATAAGGACCCTTTTCATCGAATCCGATCCGACTAAAGTGGGAGAGACAGACACCCGCCAGCCACCTAATGCAACTAGTGCATGTCAGTCGGTGGAACCGGTCTCACGTAAGCGTACGTGTAAGGTTGGTCCGGGCCGCTTCATCCCACGATGCCGCCGAATCAAGATAAGACTAGTAACGGCAAGCATATTGAACAAAATCAACGCCCACAACTACTTTGTGTTCTACTCGTCGTGATCCAAATCACCGATGATCCTAGCGCCGAACGGACGGCACCTCCGCGTTCAACACACGTACGGAGCTGCGACGTCTCCTCCTTCTTGATCCAGCAAGGGGGAAGGAGAGTTTGATGGAGATCCAGCAGCACGACGGCGTGGTGGTGGAAGTAGCGGGATTCCAGCAGGGCTTCGCCAAGCGCTGCGGGAGGAGGGAGATGTGTCATGGGAGGGAGAGGGAGGCGCCAGGGCTTGGGTATTGCTGCCCTCCCTTTCCCCCACTATATATAGGGCCAAGAGAGAGGGGGGGCGCAGCCTTTGGCCCTTCCTCCAAGGAAGGGTGCGGCCAAGGGAGGAGTCCCTCCTCCCCAAGGCACCTCGGAGGTGCCTTCCCCCTTTAGGACTCTTCCTTTTCCTCTTCTCTTGGCGCATGGGCCTCTTGGGGCTGGTGCCCTTGGCCCATATAGGCCAAGGCGCACCCCCTACAGCCCATGTGGCCCCCGGGGGCAGGTGGCCCCACCCGATGGACCCCCGGGACCCTTCCGGTGGTCCCAGTACAATACCGGTGACCCCGAAACTTGTCCCGATGGCCGAAATAGCACTTCCTATATATAATTCTTTACCTCCGGACCATTCCAGAACTCCTCGTGAAGTCCGGGATCTCATCTGGGACCCTGAACAACTTTCGGGTTACCGCATACTAATATCTCTATAACCCTAGCGTCACCGAACCTTAAGTCTGTAGACCCTACGGGTTCGGGAGACATGCAGACATGACCGAGATGACTCTCCGGTCAATAACCAACAGCGGGATCTGGATACCCATGTTGGCCACATGTTCCACGATGATCTCATCGGATGAACCATGATGTCAAGGACTTAATCAATCCCGTATACAATTCCCTTTGTCTAGCGGTACGATACTTGCCCAAGATTCGATCGTCGGTATCCCGATACCTTGTTCAATCTCGCTACTGGCAAGTCTCTTTTACTCGTTCCGTAACACATCATCCCGTGATCAACTCCTTGATCACATTGTGCACATTATGATGATGTCCTATCGAGTGGGCCCAGAGATACCTCTCCGTCACACGGAGTGACAAATCCCAGTCTCGATTCGTGCCAACCCAACAGACACTTTCGGAGATACCCGTAGTGCACCTTTATAGTCACCCAGTTACGTTGTGACGTTTGGTACACCCAAAGCACTCCTACGGTATCCGGGAGTTGCACAATCTCATGGTCTAAGGAAATGATACTTGACATTAGAAAAGCTTTAGCATGCGAACTACACGATCTTGTGCTATGCTTAGGATTGGGTCTTGTCCATCACATCATTCTCCTAATGATGTGATCCTGTTATCAATGACATCCAATGTCCATGGTCAGGAAACCGTAACCATCTATTGATCAACGAGCTAGTCAACTAGAGGCTTACTAGGGACATGGTGTTGTCTATGTACCCACACATGTATCTGAGTTTCCTATCAATACAATTATAGCATGGATAATAAACGATTATCATGAACAAGGAAATATAATAATAACTAATTTATTATTGCCTCTAGGGCATATTTCCAACAAGTGCTATGTCCATGGCTTGCGCTCGTATATTGCATGAAAGTTTATAGGTTTGAGATTACTAAAGTATGAAACAATTGCTTGGCTTGTCATCGGGGTTGTGCATGATGAGAGCATTCTTGTGTGACGAAAATGGAGCATGACTAAACTATATGATTTTGTAGGGATGAACTTTCTTTGGCCATGTTATTTTGAGAAGACATAATTGCTTAGTTAGTATGCTTGAAGTATTATTATTTTTATGTCAATATGAACTTTTGTCTTGAATCTTTCGGATCTGAATATTCATACCACAATTAAGAAGAATTACATTAAAATTATGCCAAGTAGCACTCCGCATCAAAAATTCTGTTTTTATCATTTACCTACTCGAGGACGAGCGGGAATTAAGCTTGGCGATGCTTGATACGTCTCCAACATATCTATAATTTTTGATTGCTCCATGCTATATTATCTACTGTTTTGGACATTATTGGGCTTTATTATCCACTTATATTATTTTTGGGACTAACCTATTAACCGGAGGCGCAGCCCAGAATTGTTGTTTTTGCCTGTTTTAGGGTTTCAAAGAAAAGGAATATCAAACGGAGTCCAAACGGAATGAAACCTTCGGGGACGTGATTTTCTCAACGAACAAGACCCAGGAGACTTGGACCCTACATCAAGACACAAAAGAGGAGGCCACGAGGTAGGGGGCGCGCCTACCCCCCCCCCCAGGCGCGCCCTCCACCCTTGTGGGCCCCCTGTTGCTCCACCGACGTACTCCTTCCTCCTATATATACCTAAGTACCCCCAAACGATCAGATACGGAGCCAAAACCCTAATTCCACCACCACAACTTTCTGTATCCACGAGATCCCATCTTGCGGCCTGTTCCGGAGCTCCGCCGGAGGGGGCATTGATCACGGAGGGCTTCTACATCAACACCATAGCCCCTCCGATGAAGTGTGAGTAGTTCACCTCAGACCTACGGGTCCATAGTTATTAGCTAGATGGCTTCTTCTCTCTTTTTGGATCTCAATACAATGTTCTCCCCCTCTCTTGTGGAGAACTATTCGATGTAATCTCATTTTTGCGGTGTGTTTGTTGAGATTGATGAATTGTGGGTTTATGATCAAGTCTATCTATGAACAATATTTGAATCTTCTCTGAATTCTTTTATGTATGATTGGTTATCTTTGCAAGTCTCTTCGAATTATCAGTTTGGTTTGGCCTACTAGATTGATCTTTCTTGCAATGGGAGAAGTGCTTAGCTTTGGGTTCAATCTTGCGGTGTCCTTTCCCAGTGACAGTAGGGGTAGCAAGGCACGTATTGTATTGTTGCCATCGAGGATAACAAGATGGGGTTTTCATCATATTGCATGAGTTTATCCCTCTACATCATGTCATCTTGCTTAAGGCGTTACTCTGTTTTTAACTTAATACTCTAGATGCATGCTAGATAGCGGTCGATGAGTGGAGTAATAGTAGTAGATGCAGGCAGGAGTCGGTCTACTTGTCTCGGACGTGATGCCTATATACATGATCATGCCTAGATATTCTCATAACTATGCTCAATTCTGTCAATTGCTCAACAGTAATTTGTTCACCCACCGTAGAATACTTATGCTCTCGAGAGAAGCCACTAGTGAAACCTATGGCCCCCGGGTCTATCTTCATCATATTAATCTCCTACTACTTAGTTATTTCCTTTGCTTTTTTACTTTGCTTTTATTTTACTTTGCATCTTTATCATAAAAATACCAAAAATATTATCTTATCATATCTATCAGATCTCACTCTCGTAAGTGGACGTGTAGGGATTGACAACCCCTTATCGCGTTGGTTGTGAGGATTTATTTGTTTTGTGCAGGTGCGCGGGACTGGCGCGTAGCCTCCTACTGGATTGATACCTTGGTTCTCAAAAACTGAGCGAAATACTTACGCTACTTTGCTGCATCATCCCTTCCTCTTCAGGGAAAACTAACGCAGTGCTCAAGAGGTAGCAGTGCCGCTTGGAATCGGGCACACATGCAAACACTAAGCATGATATCTGGCCTAGATGCACATAAATAAAGCAAAGAATCAATCATGGAGCAGTATACCTTTTGATCAAACTCTTTACCATTGGCGTCAGGACCCAGATGACTTTTGGTTGGCATTGGCGTCGTATAACCTTTGCAGTCTTGCATTCCAAACTTCTTCAGGCAATCTTTGAGGTATTTCTCTTAAGATATGAAGATGACATTGTGTTGCTGCCGTATTTGAAGACCAAGGAAGAACTTCAGCTCACCCATCATGGACATCTGATATTGCTCTTGCATCATGTGTCCAAACTCATCACTATATTTCTGATTAGTGCAGCCGAAGATAATGTCATCCACATATATTTGGCACACAAACAGTTCACCATCATATGTCTTCGTGAAGAGTGTGGGATCCAGGGAACCAGGTTTGAAGCCTTTGCTCTTCAGGAGGTCTTTGAGTGTGTCATACCAAGCATGAGGGGCTTGTTTGAGGCCATACAGTGCCTTGTTGAGCTTGTAAACCATGCCAGGATGTTTTGGATCTTCAAAATCAGGCGGTTGTGCAACATACACTTCTTCTTCAAACTTGACATTGAGAAAGGCACTCTTCACATCTATTTGATACAGAAGGATGTTATGATGATTTGCATAGGCTAGCAGTATGTGAATAGCTTCAAGCCTAGCCACAGGAGCAAATGTTTCATCAAAGTCAATTCCTTCAACTTGAGTGTATCCTTGAGCAATGAGACGAGCCTTGTTTCTGACAACTTGACCATGCCCATCTTGCTTGTTGCAATATATCCATTTAGTGCCTATGATATTGTGTTTACGAGGATCAGGACGCTTGACCAGTTCCCATACATTATTCAGCTCGAACTGTTGAAGCTCTTCTTGCATAGCTTGAATCCATTCAGGTTCCATGAAGGCTTCATCAACTCTCTTGGGTTCAGATATTGAGACGAATGCAAAGTGCCCACAGAAATTTGCTAGTTGTGTTGCCCTTGAACGAGTGAGTGGACCAGGTGCATTGATGCTATCAATTATCTTCTCAATCTGTACTTCATTTGCAACACGAGGATGAACTGGACGCAGATTTTGCTCTTGCTGATCATTGTCATTGTTTAAAGGATTGTCTTCAGGCTGAGCATTGTCTTCAGGTTGATTAGGTGCAGAAATGATAAGTTCCTCTTCAGGTTGTACTTCAGACGGTATGATTTCTCCAGTTCCCATAAGCTTGATGGATTCACTGGGTGAAATTTCATCTAGCACATTTGGCAGCTGCTCTCTTTGCGAGCCGTTAGTCTCATCGAACCGCACATCCACAGTTTCAATCACTTTATAGTGAAAGAGGTTGAACACTCTGTAGGAGTGCGAATCCTTTCCATAACCAAGCATAAAACCTTCATGTGCTTTTGGTGCAAATTTTGAAGTGTGATGTGGATCCTTGATCCAGCACCTAGCACCAAATACTCTGAAGTAACTGACATTTGGCTTCTTACCAGTGAGGAGTTCATAGGATGTTTTCTTCAGAAGCTTGTGAAGATAAAAACGGTTGATGACATGGCATGCAGTATCAATAGCTTTGGGCCAGAACTTTCTTGGTGTCTTGTATTCATCGAGCATCGTCTGAGCCATCTCAATGAGTGTTCTGTTCTTGCGTTTCATGATGCCATTCTGCTGCAGCGTGTACGGAGCTGAGAACTCATGAGTGATGCCCAATGTATCAAGATAAGTGTCGAGGCTGGTGTTCTTGAATTCAGTGCCATTGTCACTTCTGATGTGCTTGATCTTGATGCCATAGTTGTTCATGGCTCGATTGGCGAAGCGTCTGAAGACATCATGCACTTCAGTCTTGTAGAGGATTATATGTACCCATGTATATCTTGAATAATCATCAACAATGACGAAGCCATAGAGACAAGCAGTAGTAGTAAGGGTAGAGTAGTGAGTAGGACCGAAGAGGTCCATGTGTAGCAGTTCGAAGGGTTGAGTCGTTGTCATGATTGTCTTCGAGGGATGCTTGGCCCTCGTCATCTTTCCAGCTTCGCAGGCACCGCATAAGTGATCCTTCTTGAACTTGACACCCTCGATGCATATGACGTGCTTCTTCTATGCAAGAGTATGCAAGTTCCTCATGCCAGCATGCCCTAGCCTCCGATGCCAGAGCCAGCACTCTGAAGCTTTTTCTAGAAGACATACGGCAAGCTATGGTCCTGCTGAAAAATCTACCATGTACAAGTCATCTTTCCGATACCCTTCAAAGACTAGAGACTTGTCAGATTCCATTAGAACAAGGCAACGATATTTTCCAAATATCACAATCATGTTCAAATCGCAAAGCATTGAGACAGACATTAAGTTGAAACCAAGGGATTCAACAAGCATCACTTTATCCATGTGCTGATCCTTTGAGATTGCAACTCTACCTAGACCCAGTACCTTGCTTTTACCAGTATCAGCAAATGTGATGTGACTTTTGTCAGATGGACGTAAGGTTGAGTCCATGAGAAGACTTCGTTCACCAGTCATGTGATTAGTACATCCACTATCAATAATCCATTCTGAAGCAGCTTGTGTCATACCCTACAGTGTAGTTAGGGGGATAGGCTTCACGAAGAGCATTATGAAGCATAAACATTTGACGAGCAAGAGGATTATGAAAGCTTAGATCGAGGTTAGGACTGATAGGACAAATAGCAAGCGACTCGGGAACAAAATACATAATAAGACCATTTGGGCATTTGATCTTGCGCCCTACAAGATGTTTTAGGTCCCCAGCAATAGCTTCAGACGCATTTGATTTTCGGCTGGAGACCTTTCCCTGCAAAAGAGAGTTAAGCTTTCTTAGCCACACACATCTTCAAGGGTGGCTTCAAAGCAATGAGTCTAAGTCCAGCATCTGAGAACTTTGGCTTTGAAGCCCTGGCAAATAGTTTTGCAGGAGGTGAATAATACTCATAGGAATAAGCAGAGTAGTTCTTGGTCTTATGAACATGGCGGATCGATGAAACACGCTCATATTCATAGGCATGTGTATGATTTCCCTGCAAAACATTTGTGTTAGTGCGACTCGGGTGAGTCCTCTGTCTATATGAAGCCTTTGGACCATATGAAGCCTGTGGTCTGGAGTTTGTCTTCTTCCCTTGTGATGTCATGACGACATTCACAGGAAGATTCTCCAGACACCTTTTGGGCACCCAGACTTTCTTCATAGGTGGCCCATTCATGCAGTTAGTACCAATATACCTGGCAAACACTTCACCATTCTGATTCTTAAATAGTTTATAGTTTGCATCAAAGGACTCATCAATGACAATAGGATTAGCACAAGTGAAGCCAGATAGGGTGGATGGATCCACTGAAGGTTCCTTTGCAGCAACCCATGTGGTTTTGGGGTACTGCTCAGGCTTCCAGTAAGAGCCATCAGCATTCATTTTCCTTTCGAACCCAACACCCTCTTTCCTAGGGTTTAGGTTCAGAATCTACCTTTTGAGGACATCACATAGTGTCTGATGCCCTTTGAGACTTTTGTACATCCCTGTTTCAAGCAATGTCTTCAACCTAGCATTTTCATCAGCAATAGTAGTGGCATCCTCAGCAGAGGGGTTAGTTACCACATCAATAGTTGAAGATATTGCAACAGTAGCAGCAGTAGAACATTCAGCAACAGAAGTAGCGGTATCACGCTCAAGGCATTTAAGACATGGTGGTTCAAATCCTTCCTGAGCGGGACTGATCTATTCAGCGCGAAGTGACTCATTTTCCTTTTGAAGATCTTCATGAACCGCTCTCAATTTCTCAAGTTCTTGCTGTTGGAAATATGCCCTAGAGGCAATAATAAATTAGTTATTATTATATTTCCTTGTTCATGATAATCGTTTATTATCCATGCTAGAATTGTATTGATAGGAAACTCAGATACATGTGTGGATACATAGACAACACCATGTCCCTAGTAAGCCTCTAGTTGACTAGCTCGCTGATCAATAGATGGTTACGGTTTCCTGACCATGGACATTGGATGTCGTTGATAACGGGATCACATCATTAGGAGAATGATGTGATGGACAGGACCCAATCCTAAGCATAGCACTAGATCGTGTAGTTCGTATGCTAAAGCTTTTCTAATGTCAAGTATCATTTCCTTAGACCATGAGATTGTGCAACTCCCGGATACCGTAGGAGTGCTTCGGGTGTGCCAAACGTCACAACATAACTGGGTGGCTATAAAGGTACACTATAGGTATCTCCGAAAGTGTCTGTTGGGTTGGCACGAATCGAGACTGGGATTTGTCACTCCGTGTGACAGAGAGGTATCTCTGGGCCCACTCGGTAGGACATCATCATAATGTGCACAATGTGATCAAGGAGTTGATCACAGGATGATGTGTTACGGAACGAGTAAAGAGACTTGCCGGTAACGAGATTGAACAAGGTATCGGGATACCGACGATCGAATCTCGGGCAAGTATCATACCGATAGACAAAGGGAATTGTATACAGGATTAATTAAGTCCTTGACATCGTGGTTCATCCGATGAGATCATCGTGGAACATGTGGGAGCCAACATGGGTATCCAGATCCCGTTGTTGGTTATTGACCGGAGAACGTCTCGGTCATGTGTGCATGTCTCCCGAACCCGTAGGGTCTACACACTTAAGGTTCGATGACGCTAGGGTTATAAAGGAAGTTTGTATGTGGTTACCGAATGTTGTTCGAAGTCCCGGATGAGATCCCGGACGTCACGAGGAGTTCCGGAATGGTCCGGAAGTAAAGATTTATATATGGGAAGTCCTATTTTGGTCACCGGAAAAGTTTTGGGGTTTATCGGTAACGTACCGGGACCACCGGGAGGGTCCCGGGGGTCCACCAAGTGGGGCCACCAGTCCCGGAGGCTTGCGTGGGCCAAGAGTGGTGAGGGACCAGCCCCTAAGTGGGCTGGTGCACCTCCCACAAGGCCCAAGGCACAGCAAAGGAGGAGAAGGGGAAACCCTAGGCTTAGATGGGCCCTAAGGCCCACCCTAGGGGGCGCCCCCCCTCTCCCCCTCTTGGCCGCCACCCCAAGACCCATCTAGGGCTGCCGCCCCTCTAGGGGTGGGAACCCTAGAGGGGGCGCACCCTCCTCCCCTTCCCCTATATATATGAGGCCTAGGGGCTGCCCAATACACGCGATTTGATCTCTCTCGTTGGTGCAGCCCTCCCTCTCTTTCTCCTCATGTCCCGTGGTGCTTGGCGAAGCCCTGCAGGATTGCCACACTCCTCCACCACCACCACGCCGTTGTGCTACTGCTGGATGGAGTCTTCCTCAACCTCTCCCTCTCTCCTTGCTGGATCAAGGCGTGGGAGACATCGTCGGGCTGTACGTGTGTTGAACGCGGAGGTGCCGTCCGTTCGGCACTAGGATCATTGGTGATTTGGATCACGACGAGTACGACTCCATCAACCCCGTTCTCTTGAACGCTTCCGCTTAGCGATCTACAAGGGTATGTAGATGCACTCTCCCTCCCCTCGTTGCTGGTTTCTCCATAGATAGATCTTGGTGACACGTAGGAAAATTTTGAATTTCTGCTACATTCCCCAACAGTGGCATCATGAGCTAGGTCTATTGCGTAGATTCTATGCACGAGTAGAACACAAATTAGTTGTGGGCGTTGATATTGTTCAATATGCTTACCATTACTAGTCCAATCTTGATTCGGCGGCATTGTGGGATGAAGCGGCCCGGACCAACCTTACACGTACGCTTACGTGAGACCGGTTCCACCGACTGACATGCACTAGTTGCATAAGGTGGCTGGCGGGTGTCTGTCTCTCCCACTTTAGTCGGATCGGATTCGATGAAAAGGGTCCTTATGAAGGGTAAATAGCAATTGGCATATCACGTTGTGGTCTTTGCGTAGGTAAGAAACGTTCTTGCTAAAAACCCATAGCAGCCACGTAAAACATGCAAACAACAATTAGAGGACGTCTAACTTGTTTTTGCAGGGCATGCTATGTGATGTGATATGGCCAAAGGATGTGATGAATGATATATGTGATGTATGAGATGATCATGTTCTTGTAATAGGAATCACGACTTGCATGTCGATGAGTATGACAACCGGCAGGAGCCATAGGAGTTGTCTTAATTTATTTATGACCTGCATGTCAACATAAACGTCATGTAATTACTTTACTTTATTGCTAACCGTTAGCTGTAGTAGTAGAAGTAATAGTTGGCGAGACAACTTCATGAAGACACGATGATGGAGATCATGATGATGGAGATCATGGTGTCATGCCGGTGACGATGATGATCATGGAGCCCCGAAGATGGAGATCAAAAGGAGCAATATGATATTGGCCATATCATGTCACTATTTGATTGCATGTGATGTTTATCATGTTTATGCATCTTGTTTACTTAGAACGACGGTAGTAAATAAGATGATCCCTCATAATAATTTCAAGAAGGTGTTCCCCCTAACTGTGCACCGTTGCGAAAGTTCGTCGTTTCGAAGCACCACGTGATGATCGGGTGTGATAGATTCTTACGTTCACATACAACGGGTGTAAGACAGATTTACACACGCGAAACACTTAGGTTGACTTGACGAGCCTAGCATGTGTACAGACATGGCCTCGGAACACAAGAGACCGAAAGGTCGAGCATGAGTCGTATGGTAGATACGATCAACATGAAGATGTTCACCGATGATGACTAGTCCGTCTCACGTGATGATCGGACATGGCCTAGTTAACTCGGATCATGTAATCACTTAGATGACTAGAGGGATGTCTATCTGAGTGGGAGTTCATAAGATGAACTTAATTATCCTGAACATAGTCAAAAGGTCTTCGCAAATTATGTCGTAGCTCGCGCTTCAGTTCTACTGTTTAGATATGTTCCTAGAGAACATTTAGTTGAAAGTTGATAGTAGCAATTATGCGGACTAGGTCCGTAAACTGAGGATTGTCCTCATTGCTTCATAGAAGGCTTATGTCCTTAATGCACCGCTCGGTGTGCTGAACCTCGAACGTTGTCTGTAGATGTTGCGAACATCTGACATACACATTTTGATAACTACGTGATAGTTCAGTTAAACGGTTTAGAGTTGAGGCATCGAAGATGTTTTGGAACGTCACGAAACATATGAGATGTTTCGAGGGCTGAAATTGGATTTCAGGCTCGTGCCCACGTCAAGAGGTACAAGACCTCCGACGATTTTCTTAGCCTGCAAACTAAGGGAGAAAAGCTCAATTGTTGAACTTGTGCTCAGATTGTCTGAGTACAACAATCGCTTGAATCAAGTGGGAGTTGATCTTCCAGATGAAATAGTGATGGTTCTCCGAAGTCATTACCACCAAGATGCTTGAGCTTCGTGATGAACTATAATATATCAGGGACATATATGATGATCCTTGAGATATTCGCAATGTTTGACACCACAAAAGTAGAAATCAAGAAGGAGCATCAATTGTTGATGGTTGGTGAAACCACTAGTTTCAAGAAGGGCAAGGGAAAGAAGGGATACTTCATACGGCAGTTCAGCTGCTGCTCTAGTGAAGAAACCCAAGGTTGAACCCAAACCCGATACTAAGTGCTTCTATAATAAGAGGGACAGCCACTGGAGCAGAATTACCCTAGATACTTGGTAGATGAGAAGGCTGGCAAGGTCGATAGAAGTATATTGGATATACATTGTGTTGATGTGTACTTTACTAGTACTCCTAGTAGCACCAGGGTATTAGATACCGGTTCGGTTGCTAAGTGTTAGTAACTCGAAATAAAAGCTACGGAATAAACGGAGACTAGCTAAAGGTGAGCTGACGATATGTGTTGGAAGTGTTTCCAATGTTGATATGATCAAGCATCGCACGCTCCCTCTACCATCGAGATTGGTTTTTGCGTTGAGCATAGACATGATTGGATTATGTCTATCGCAATACGGTTATTCATTTAAGGAGAATAACGGTTACTTTGTTTATTTGAATAATACCTTCAATGGTCTTGCACCTAAAACGAATGGTTCATTGAATCTCGATCATAGTGATACACATGTTCATGCCAAAAGATATAAGATAGTAATGACAGTACCACCTACTTGTGGCATTGCCACTTGAGTCATATTGGTATAAAACGCATGAAGAAGCTCCATGTTGATGGATCTTTGGACTCACTCGTTTTTGAAAAAGATTGAGACATGCGAACCATGTCTATTGGCATATATGCATGAAGAAACTCTATACAGATGGATCGTTTGGACTCACTTGATTTTGAATCACTTGAGACATGCAAATCATACCACATGGGCAAGATGACTGAAAGCCTCGTTTTCAGTAAAATGGAACTAGAAAGCAACTTGTTGGAAGTAATACATTTTGATGTGTGCAGTCCAATGAGTGCTGAGGCGTGTAGTGGATATCGTTATGTTCTTACTTCACAGATGATTTGTGTAGATGTTGAGTATATTTACTTGATGAATCACAAGTCTGAATTATTGAAAGGTTCAAGTAATTTCAGGGTGAAGTTGAAAGATCGTCGTGACAAGAGGATAAAATATCTATGATATGATCATAGAGATGAATATCTGAATTACGAGTTTGGCACAGAATTGAGACATTGTGGAAATTGTTCCACAACTAATACAGCCTGGAACACCATAGTGTGATGGTGTGTCCGAACATCATAACTGCACCCTATTGGATATGATGCATGCCATGATGTCTCTTATTGAATTACCACGATAGCTTATGGGTTAGGCATTAGAGACAACCACATTCACTTTAAAAGGGGCACCACGTAATTCCGATGAGATGACACCGTATGAACTATGGTTTAGGGAAACCTAAGCAGTCATTTCTTAAAAGTTTGGGGCTGCGACGCTTATGTGGAAAAGTTTCAGGCTGATAAGCTCGAACCCAAAGCGGATAAATGCATCTTCATAGGACACCCAAAACAGTTGGGTATACCTCCTGTCTCAGATCCGAAAGCAATAAGGGATTGTTTCTAGAATCGGGTCCTTTCTCGAGGAAAAGTTTCTCTCAAAAGAATTGAGTGGGAGGATGGTGGAGACTTGATGAGGTTATTGAATCGTCTCTTCAACTAGTGTGTGGCAGGGCACAGGAGTTGTTCGTGTGGCACCTACACCAATTGAAGTGGAAGCTTATGATAGTGATCATGAAACTTCAGATCAAGTCACTACCAAACCTCGTGGGATGACAAGGATACGTACTACTTCAGAGTGGTATGTAATCCTGTCTTGGAAGTCATGTTGCTAGACAACAATGAACCTACGAGCTATGGAGAAGCGATGGTGGGCCCGGATTCCGATAAATGGCTCGAGGCCATATAATCCGAGAGAGGATCCATGTATGAAAACAAAGTGTAGACTTTGGAAGAACTACTTGATGGTCGTAATACTGTTGGGTACATATGGATTTTAAAAGGAAGACAGAAAATGATGGTAAGTGTCACCATTAAGAAAGCTCGACTTGTCGTTAAGAAGTTTCTCGACAAGTTCAAGGAGTTGACTACGGTGAGACTTTCTCACTCGTAGCGATGCTAAGAGTCTGTTGGAATTATATTAGCAACTACTGCATTATTTATGAAACCTTGCAGATAGGATGTCAAAGCATTGTTTCCTCGACATTTTCTTGAGGAAAGGTTGTATGTGATACAACCAGAAGGTTTTGTCAATCCTGAAAGATGCTAATAAGTATGCAAAGCTCCAGCAATCCTTCTAAGGACTGGAGTAAGCATCTCGGAGTTGGAAGGTATGCTTTGATGAGATGATCAAAGTTTTTGGGTTTATACAAAGTTTATGAGAAACTTGTATTTCCAAAGAAGTGAGTGGGAGCACTATAGAATTTCCGATGAGTATATGTTGTTAACATATTGTTGATCGGAAATGATGTAGAATTTCTGGAAAGCATGCAGAGTTATTTGAAAAATGTTTTTCAATGGAAAACCTGGATTAGGCTGCTTGAGTATTGAGCATTAGGATCTATGAGGATAGATCAAAACGCTTAATAATACTTTCAAATGAGCACATACCTTGACATGATCTTGAAGGTGTTCAAGATGGATCAGTCAAAGAAGGAGTTCTTGCCTGAGTTGTAAGGTATGAAGTTAAGACTTAAAGCTCGACCACGGCAGAATAGAGAGAAAGGACGAAGGTCGTCCCCTATGCTTAAGACATAGGCTCTACAGTATGCTATGCTATGTACCGCACCTGAAATGTGCCTTGCCATGAGTCAGTCAAGGGGTACAAGAGTGATCCAAGAATGGATCACAGGACAGCGGTCAAAGTTATCCTTAGTAACTAGTGGACTAAGGAATTTTCTCGATTATGGAGGTGATAAAGAGTTCGACGTAAAGAGTTACGTCGATGCAAGCTTAACACCTATCCGGATAGCTCTGAGTAGAGATACCAGATACGTATAATGGAGCAACAATTTAGAATAGCTCCAAGTAGAACAGTTATTTGGAATAGCTCCAAATGTAGCGTAGTAGTTGCATCTACAAGATGACATAGAAATTTGCGAAGTACATACGGATCTGAATGTTGCAGACCCGTTGACTAAAACCTCTCTCACAAGCAACATGATCAAACCCAGAACTCTTTGAGTGTTAATCACATAGTGATGTGAACTAGATTATTGACTCTAGTAAACTCTTTGGATGTTGGTCACATGGCGATGTGACCTGTGAGTGTTAATCACATGGCGATGTGAACTAGATTATTGACTCTAGTGCAAGTGGGAGACTGTTGGAAATATGCCCTAGAGGCAATAATAAATTAGTTATTATTATATTTCCTTGTTCATGATAATCGTTTATTATCCATGCTAGAATTGTATTGATAGGAAACTCAGATACATGTGTGGATACATAGACAACACCATGTCCCTAGTAAGCCTCTAGTTGACTAGCTCGTTGATCAATAGATGGTTACGGTTTCCTAACCATGGACATTGGATGTCGTTGATGACGGGATCACAATCATTAGGAGAATGATGTGATGGACAAGACCCAATCCTAAGCCTAGTACATAGATCGTGTAGTTCGTTTGCTAAAGCTTTTCTAATGTCAAGTATCATTTCCTTAGACCATGAGATTGTGCAACTCCCGGATACTGTAGGAATACTTTGGGTGTGCCAAACGTCACAATGTAACTGGGTGGCTATAAAGGTGCACTACGGGTATCTCCGAAAGTGTCTATTGAGTTGGCACGAATCGAGACTGGGATTTGTCACTCCATGTAAACGGAGAGGTATCTCTGGGCCCACTCGGTAGGACATCATCATAATGTGCACAATGTGACCAAGGAGTTGATCACGGGATGATGTGTTACGGAATGAGTAAAGAGACTTGCCAGTAACGAGATTGAACAAGGTATCGGGATACCGACGATCGAATCTCGGGCAAGTATCGTACCGCTAGACAAAGGGAATTGTATACGGGATTGATCGAATCCTCGACATCGTGGTTCATCCAATGAGATCATCATGGAACATGTGGGAACCAACATGGGTATCCAAATCCCGCTGTTGGTTATTGACCGGAGAACGTCTCGGTCATGTCTGCATGGTTCCCGAACCCGTAGGGTCTACACACTTAAGGTTCGATGAGGCTAGGGTTATAAAGGAAGTTTGTATATGGTTACCGAATGTTGTTCGGAGTCCTAGATGAGATCCCGGACGTCACGAGGAGTTCCGGAATGGTCCAGAGGTAAAGAATAATATATAGGAAGTGAGGTTTTGACCACCAGAAGTGTTTCGGGCATCACCGGGACCACCGGAGGGTTCCGGGGGTTCCACCGGGAGGGGCCACCAGCCCCGGAGGCTTGCATGGGCCAAGAGTGGGAAGGGACCAGCCCCTGAGTGGGATGGTGCGCCTCCCACAAGGCCAAAGGCGCAGCTAGGAGGAGAAGGGGGAAACCCTAGGCGCAGATGGGCCTAAGGCCCACCCTAGGGCGCGCCCCCTCTCCCCCTCTTGGCCGCCCCCTCCATCCCATCTAGGGCTGCCGCCCCTAGGGGTGCGAACCATAGAGGGGGCGCACCCTCCTCCCCTCCTCCTATAAATAGTGGAGGTTTTGGGCTGCCCAACATACGATTTGATCTCTCCCTGGCGCAGCCCTACCCCTCTCCCTCCTCGTCTCTTGCGGTGCTTGGCGAAGCCTTGCTGGAGTACCACGCTCCTCCACCACCACCACGCCGTTGTGCTGCTGCTGGATGGAGTCTTCCTCAACCTCTCCCTCTCTCCTTGCTGGATCAAGGCATGGGAGACGTCACCGGGCTGTACGTGTGTTGAACGCGGAGGTGCCGTCCGTTCGGCACTAGGATCTTCGGTGATTTGGATCACGACGAGTACGACTCCTTCAACCCCGTTCTCTTGAACGCTTCCGCATAGTGATCTACAAGGGTATGTAGATGCACTCTCCTTCCCCTCGTTGCTAGTTTCTCCATAGATTGATCTTGGTGATGCGTAGAAAATTTTGAATTTCTACTACATTCCCCAACAAGCACATGATGACAACACCTTCCTTGTGAGTGAGTCGAGCATCCAATGTATCTCCAATTGTTCCTAGAACAACAACACAAACAAAATGGTACCCAAACTCATTGGGACCAAAGAGTTAGAGAACCAACAATACATAGGACAAACTCCACATAAAAATGTGCATATAGATACGAAAATGAATTTCATGCACATCTCATCCAATTTGAGACTTGGTGGAGTTTCCCCTATATATTGGGTCAAAGAAAGAAAGCATGCCAAAGATACTACACGAAGTTAATATGCATGCTCAAGAATAATGACAAAGAAATACCAAGTGAAGAAAAGATACCAAATGAATAAATCATCACTTGGAGGATATCAATAAAAGATACATCAAGGAATGAGATATCCATTGATACCCACTAAATAAAGGATATCAAACCCCCAAAAGAGAGGATGGTTCCAAAAAAACCAAGCTCTCTACAAAGTTTCATGATGGCACAAAGTACCAAAACGAAAATGGCTTGCCTTCCACTAACACACGCTTGATAAGGATCGCAAGATGAGTGTTTTATAGAAAATAGGATAGCTCCCCCACGACTAGTGCATTATAGAGAATTTGCATTTGAATACAAAATGCACAAGGTGGGATCACCACTTTCACTATATCTAGAAAACACTAGACAAGATCAAGAAATAAACAAGATCCACAAGTGGTATGGAAGACAAATGGAGTTGATACATTCCTTGGCAAGATAAAAGGCAAATAAAGGCACAAGCCAATGTAAAGACGATCAATAAATTCTACCACAAAAGTGAGTACCAATTGTCAAAAGACAAGAAGTAAATGGAAATAGTTCCCGGTGGTAGATATCAAGGATATCCGACATCATCTTCACACCAAACAACAAGCAAATTGCAACTTGTAGAGCTAACATGCCACCTAGGAACAAGATAATTTACAATATCAACTCTAGATGACAATATCTCAAATGTACACATTTTCTAGGCTAGTAATATACACATAGCATATTACTCCCCCATAATGTGATACCAATTAAAGATAGACAAGAGGCAATTAAAGGATCCAACAAGAGATAATTAATGGACTATTTAGAATTTGAATTTCTCATGAGAAGACATACCACATAGTGACTAGATAAGCTTGCAATATCAATACTAAGTGGTATTCCCCATGTACCCACCTTTATAGGATTGTGAAGTGCACAAAGCACATCACTCCCCCATAATGGGATATTCCATTAATCTCTCACAAGAGCCAACTAATAATTAAACAAGATGCAAAAGGCTCAACGCATGACACACACGTACATGATGTGCAAACCAACACACACATACTTGATTGCTCAAGATAATCAAGTTGGAAGCACAACATATACAAACACATGCAAGGAACAAAACCAAAACATGCAAGGGGGCAAGTAACTTCCAATGTAAGCAATTGAGGTACAAGTTACCGCAAGGAGGCACATTGGATATAAGATATAATCTTGATGATTCAATTGACTTGGCTTGAGACAATAAGAATGACGAAGTCCCCTTAATTCTTCATAATGTAGCCAAGTCTCCAATGACCTCCATCATCACCTATTGATCAAGTTTGAGCTTGTTGGTCCCCAACCAAGTTGGGTCCTAAGAGGTTAGTCACAATAGGCTTGGCTACCCAAATGGTTCTTTGCTTCAAACCACTTTGAGTACCAACAAACTTGGCAACCACATTGCCAACCTTATCCTTCCCAAGAGAATAGACATCATCAATAATAATTGGGTTGGATAAGTTACCACTAGTGCATGAAGAGGCGAGGTGACCTTTCTCGCGACATAGGTAGCAACGTCTACTCTTCACTTTCTTCTCACTTGATTTCTCAA
This sequence comes from Triticum urartu, assembly GCF_056163025.1. Classification (NCBI taxonomy): domain Eukaryota; kingdom Viridiplantae; phylum Streptophyta; class Magnoliopsida; order Poales; family Poaceae; genus Triticum; species Triticum urartu. The sequence continues at coordinate 171,429,251 of NC_141874.1, read as the reverse complement.
CTTGAGAAGCATAAGCTTGAGTCTTCTTGGGAAGAGGCTTTTCTTCAACTTGAGGTTGAGAATGAGAGTGTACTTGTGGCCGCTTCCCTTGTTGCTTGTCACTAATGGGCTTCTTCTTCAATGGGCAAGATCTAACATGATGCCCTTCTACTTTGCACTTGAAGCAAACAATCTTGGCCGAATTCTTGACTTGTTCTTGGCCCTTCCTAATACACATAGCACTAGATCGTGTAGTTCGTATGCTAAAGCTTTTCTAATGTCAAGTATCATTTCCTTAGACCATGAGATTGTGCAACTCCCAGATACCGTAGGAGTGCTTTGGGTGTGCCAAACGTCACAACTAACTGGGTGGCTATAAAGGTACACTACAGGTATCTCCGAAAGTGTCTGTTGGGTTGGCACGAATCGAGACTGGGATTTGTCACTCCGTGTGACGGAGAGGTATCTCTGGGCCCACTCGGTAGGACATCATCATAATGTGCACAATGTGATCAAGGAGTTGATCACGGGATGATGTGTTACGGAACGAGTAAAGAGACTTGCCGGTAACGAGATTGAACAAGGTATCGGGATACCGACGATCGAATCTCGGGCAAGTATCATACCGATAGACAAAGGGAATTGTATACAGGATTGATTAAGTCCTTGACATCGTGGTTCATCCGATGAGATCATCGTGGAACATGTGGGAGCCAACATGGGTATCCAGATCCCGTTGTTGGTTATTGACCGGAGAACGTCTCGGTCATGTCTGCATGTCTCCCGAACCCGTAGGGTCTACGCACTTAAGGTTCGATGATGCTAGGGTTATAAAGGAAGTTTGTATGTGGTTACCGAATGTTGTTCGGAGTCCCGGATGAGATCCCGGACGTCATGAGGAGTTCCTGTTTTGGTCACCAGAAAAGTTTCGGGGTTTATCGGTAACGTACCGGGACCACCGGGAGGGTCCCGGGGGTCCACCAAGTGGGGCCACCAGTCCCGGAGGCTTGCGTGGGCCAAGAGTGGTGAGGGACCAGCCCCTGAGTGGGCTGGTGCGCCTCCCACAAGGCCCAAGGTGCAGCAAAGGAGGAGAAGGGGAAACCCTAGGCTTAGATGGGCCCTAAGGCCCACCCTAGGGGGCGCCCCTCCTCCCCCTCTTGGCCGCCACCCCAAGACCCATCTAGGGTTGCCGCCCCTCTAGGGGTGGGAACCCTAGAGGGGGCGCACCCTCCTCCCCTTCCCCTATATATATGAGGCCTAGGGGCTGCCCAATACACGCGATTTGATCTCTCTCGTTGGTGCAGCCCTCCCTCTCTTTCTCCTCATGTCCCGTGGTGCTTGGCGAAGCCCTGCAGGATTGCCACACTCCTCCACCACCACCACGCCGTTGTGCTGCTGCTGGATGGAGTCTTCCTCAACCTCTCCCTCTCTCCTTGCTGGATCAAGGCGTGGGAGACATCGTCGGGCTGTACGTGTGTTGAACGCGGAGGTGCCGTCCGTTCGGCACTAGGATCATCGGTGATTTGGATCACGACGAGTACGACTCCATCAACCCCGTTCTCTTGAATGCTTCCGCTTAGCGATCTACTAGGGTATGTAGATGCACTCTCCCTCCCCTCGTTGCTGGTTTCTCCATAGATAGATCTTGCTGACACGTAGGAAAATTTTGAATTTCTGCTACGTTCCCCAACACTTGCTTCCTTTGAAGATAATCATAGGAAAGCTTTTCATGAGTTGTTGAGAGCATTTCATGACGACTTTCAAGTTCCTCATACTTAACATGAAGATTTTTTATGTCTTCAATTAAGGACTGAGATCAAGTCATTTCAGCATCCAACAGGTCATCGCTTTTGTCTAGCGGTTTTTGAATATGTTCCATAGCTTTCTATTGTTCAGTTGCAATTTTAGCAAGCGTTTTGTAGCTGGGTTTGGAATTACAATCAGAGTCATCTTCACTTGATGTTTGAAAGTAAGCATGACGTGAGTTTACCTTGGCACCACGTGCCATGAAGCAGTAGGTTGGAGAGGATGGCTCGGGTTCGGGAGACATTGTTTTAAGTGACTCCTTGAAGTCGAGGAACTAGGGATCCTGACATGTTCGATGACCTTCATAAACATCAGAAATCCGATCCCATATAAGCTTTGCATTGCAGAGATGCATGATGCACCTGAACTCATCTCTGGACAGAGAGGAGCATATAATGTCCTTCGCCTTGACATCCAGCAGAGTGAACTTCTGAATGTCTTCGGCATCTGCCATCTTGCATAAGTCGGTGAGGCCAATCTCCGTGACCGTCCAAAGCTCACTGTCCATTGCGAGGAGTCGATTCCTCATCATAGTCTTCCATTTGGGATAATCAGTGCCATCAAAGACAGGGCACACAGTGGAGACTTTGATTATCCCTGCAGTCGACATAGCTAAAACTCCAGGTGGTTAAACCGAATCACATAGAACAAGGGAGTACCTTGCTCTGATACCAATTTAAAGTGCTAGTTATCGACTAGAGGGGGTGAATAGGCGATTTTTATGAAAGTCTTCAAAACATGGGAGTTTCGAAGACAAACGATAGAAATGAACCTATAACCATGCAGTGGAAGGTAGACTACACTATACAAGCCATAGTCAAGTATTCAATGAAGTGAGAGCACGAAGACTAATAGCAGCTAGGCAGTACGGATCAGGATGGAAGATAGTATGAAACCAATCAGAACAAACAGTCACATAGTGAAGACAAATGGACAATGCAAACAGGCAATGACTTCACAAGGACCAACTGTAAATAAAGAGATGGGAAGGATAGAACCAGTTGCTTATTGAAGACAATGATTTGTTGGACCAGTTCCAGTTGTTGTGACAATTGTACGTCTGGTTAGGGAGGCTGAGATTTAACTCAGAAGACCGTGTCTTCACCTTATTCCCCTTGAGCTAAGGACACCCAGTCCTCGCTCAATCACTCTGGTAAGTCTTCAAGGTAGACTTCCAAACCTTCATAGACTTCGCTCATCGGCGATCCACAATGACTCTTGGATGCTCAAAATGCGACACCTAACCGGCTAGAGGATTCACAGTCCTCAAGTGTAACAAGTCTTCAGATCACACAAACAGGAAGACTTCAGTGATGCCTAACACTCTTTGGCTCTGGGTGTTTAGGGCTTTGTCCTCGCAAGGATTTCTCTCTCAAAGGCTTCTCCGAGAATGTATCATGTGCACCAAGCCTATTTGTGCACCCAATGCACCGGTGGATTCTGGGCCCTTAGATGAAAAAGAAATGGGCTAGATTCTGGTCAAAAGTTGGACTACGACTTTTTTGCGGAGACAACCTTGTACTTTGTAGAAATTAACCCGCACTCCACAACCGACACTCCCATCAGAAATCTGCATGTTTATTTTTTTGGCCAAACACAAAATGATTCATATATTTTGAACCAAATGTTCGATTTCAGATCCGTTTTGACTGTCATTTATTTCTTGACGAGATCTTCAAAATAAGATCAATATTGAATATGTTTCCAACAAATGTTTTTTTTGCTTTTTTGAAACTTGACTCAAAACTTGATGTACTAGAAGCATGTTGCACGCGAGACCGGCGTGTGAGAGAGGTGGATGTTTCTCATAGACAAATTACAAAACTTGTAAAAAAATCAGTCAAGTTTCGAGTTAAGTTCCAAAAGGCAAAAAATATGAATTTTAAAAAATATACCTAATATTAATCCTGATTCAAAGATCTCGTCAAAACAAAGAAGGCAGTCAAAACGTTTTCGAAATCAGACAATTCGTTTAAAATATATGATCCTTTTTTTGTATGAAGCAAAAAAAACACACAGAGTTATTTAGAGGAGAAGGAGATGTGGGTCGATTTTGACAAAATAAAAGGACTGTTCTCCAATGTTTCAACAATCCACCTACCAACCTGATCATATCCCTTTGTTTTCCATCCAATGGCTCATATAGCAACGGAGCATTCGGTGCATGAATTGAGTTGGTGCACCTGATACGTTCTCTCGAGGTGGGTTGCTCTCAAACGACAAAAGTCGTGCACTAACTCTGAGCAGCCACCAATTTATGGTGTGGGGGTTGGCTATTTATAGCCACTAGGCAACCCAACCTGATTTATCCGAAATGACCCTGGGTCACTAAGGAACTGACACGTGTTCCTACAGTCAGATTTCAAACACACGCGGCAACTTTACTTGGGCTACAAGTAAAGCTGACTTATCCAGCTCTGGATAAGTTTTGCTCTCATTGTCTTCGCTCAAAGACATAGGATTTTGGTTAAGCATCACTTCAGTCACTCTGACTTTGTTCACTGGGACCCCACTTAACAGTACGGTGGTTCCTATGACTCAACAAAGAAGAAAAGGAAACAACAAAACAACTAAGTCTTCGCGCTCCATAGTCTTCACGCGATGTCTTCTCTTGTCATAGTCTTCAATGTGAATATCTTCACATACCACCTTTGTCTTCAATGCCTTCATACATTTTTAGGGGTCATCTCCGGTAGGTAAACCGAATCAATGAGGGACTACTACCTATGTTATTCTGCAATTCTCACAAACACATTAGTCCCTCAACCAGGTTTCGTCAATACTCCAAAACCAACTAGGGGTGGCACTAGATGCACTTACACCTTCACAGAGGGAAGTAGAGGTTTTCATGCGCTTTTATGGTTGGATGCACAAAATCTTAATGCGAAAGAACGTCACTTTATATTGCCACTTGTGATAAAGAACTTTATTATGCAGTTTGTCGCTTTTATTTCTTCTATATCACAAGTTCGTATAAAGCTTATTTTCCTCACACTAACATATCATACATATTTAGAGAGCAATTTTTATTGCTTGCACCGATGACAACTTACTTGAAGGATCTTACTCAATCCATAGGTAGGTATCCTGGACTCTCATGGCAAAACTAGTTTAAGGGATGTTTGGGTGCACAAGTAGTATCTCTACTTGATGCGAAAGATTTGGCTAGCAGGGGGTCAGAAGCAAGCTCAACATGTTGGAGGATCCATAATAATATAATTTCTATTCGGATAAAAAGAAACTTAACCCATTACATTGTCTTCCTTGTCCAACATCAACCTTTTAGCATATAATATTTTAATGAGTGCTCACAATCACAAAAGATGCCAACATAGTATATTTATATGCGAGACCTCTCTTTCTTTATCACTTCCTATTAATTGTAACAATGACCAAAAGTATGTTTGTCAACTAACAAGTTTCATGCGACATACTTCATATATGTGAAGTCGTCACTTCCCATAAGATCATTATTGTGACACCCGGATAATTAAGCTACACTAATCCTCCGCTAATGATGCCATGTCATCAAATTACTGTTGCTAATCTTAGCTTGATCCAAATCACAATTCAAATTCAAAACCGACTTTAAAGTCAAAATCCAAATTTTGTGAAACAGGAAAACTAAAATGTTCGAATTTTAGTATATTTTCCCTGATCATCTGTCATGTTGAATCCAACATCATTTGGCTCTCCGATTAATCTCTAGTAAAATATAAAGTGGTCCAACTGCAACAAGCGTAACCAATTCAAAATAAACAAATATTTATGAGTTTCCAAATGACTCAAAACTTTATGTGCCACTCCAAAATATTGTGCTTGAATTTTGTGCCAAATGATCTTATGGGAAGTGAAATTTCAAGCTTAACTAAATTCATTTTCTATAGCAACTAAATAGAAAAACAGTGGTGGAAATGTAAAGAAAAGAGAAAAGAGAAAGAGGGAGAGGAGGACCTAATCTACCGGCACTATGGCCCAACTAGAGAAAGGGAAGGCCCGGCCCACCTTCCCCCACTCATCTCCCTCCTCTATACAGGAGGCAGGGGTCGTGGCAGGCATCCCCCGGCCATGGTCATGCCTTGCCAAGCGTCGTCCATCCGCGACACCTCCGAGGTGGATAAGGTTGCCCTGGCCGCCACCACCGCGTTGTCGTCATCTGCGTGCTCCGGAGCCTCCCCCCCGCGGCTCGAACATGTCCAGGAGGCCCGCCTCGTCGTCTTCCTTGTCAACATGGAATCCTGGGAGCTGGATCGTTGGGAATCGCTGCTATCAGGTTTGTCTTCCTCGACTACAGTGGTCGCGCTCCGCCACTCGGCCTGCACTGCTTCGACCCGCAGCGGCTTCCCCGAGCTCGCGTTAACTCCGTTGTGATCCCTCTGTCTTTTCCCCTCACCTCTATCTCTCGCGCTCATCCTCTAGACGCGATCCCCGCCAAGGCCAGAGCCCATCGCCGCCTGCCTTGTCGTGTGCCACGCTGCAGCCCGCGTCCGTCGTTACTGGGCACACTAGCGAGCTCTTGGGCTTCCCAGGAACCCGCCACACCCACCAGCACCCGTTGGCATACCCTGTATGCTTGACCCTCCGTTCGTCCGGTTCCGACCGCCGCTGACTGCTGTTGCATGGCTGTTGCCGCCACTGCTGCTGCCCAGCAACGCGGAGTGACCCACGGCCCTGCGATCCCCCCAGCCACTGCAGCCGAACGGCCCCACGCCCAACCCGCAGACCCGTGCTCTGCTGCGTCAGCGCCGCCCCTTGCTGGTGCAGCCCAGCCGCACGTCGGCCACCCCGGCCCCGTCCCGCGCTGCCTCACCCTAGCCTCGCCCCGGCCGCCGCCCACGCATGCGCCCTGCATTGTTGCCGCACCTACGTCGCCACGACCCCTCGCCTCCGGGCGGTGACGCCCGCCTCCGCCGCGGCCCTGCGGGCCGCCGCCCAGGTCGCCCCGTCGTGCCGGTCGCGCCCCGTCGGCCAGTTCTTTTGGCGGCTTAAAAAATAAGCCGCCTCCTCCCTAGCTTTTGTCATAAGCCCCTTCCCTTATTTATTGGGGCTTCTGAACTAGTTATGGGATTACTAATCTAGAAGCCTCCATGAATTTTGGGAGCGGCTTATTTTTTAAGCTGGGGAGAGGCAACTTATTTTTTAAGCCGCCCAAAAGAACTGGCCCTCAGTCGTGTGGCGCCTCTACCATGTGCGTGTGTGTGCGCGTGCACACCACAGCCACGTGGGCCACTGCCCAGCTGCCCCTGTGTAGAATTAGGGGCTAATCCCCATTAAATTTTAAACCCCACCTAATAAGTCTGATGGTCCAATGACAGGTGGACCCGACTGTCTAATTAAAACAATTAAGATCATCTAATAAAAGTAAAGTCAATGACATGCGGGACCCACGTCTACTATTCATTGGTTGACTAGTCTTCGTTGACTTGGTCAACTGGGCCCTCTAGCCCCATCTGTCAGCCACATGTGCATAATGTTGGGTACACAAAAAAGTGTACCCATAGCATTTATTATTTAAATGTTTTTCGAATTAATTTAAATCTAGTAATTTGGAAATTCAATAGAACTTTGAAAATTAATAGAAAATAATTCGTAGCTTGGATGAAAAAGTTATATACATGAAAGTTGCACAGAAAAGCGAGACGAATCCGATTAGGCAGTCCATTCATCTGGCACATGTCCCTGGCATAGCAATCGTGCAACCTTCCCCTCTCATTCATCTGTCCGAAAATGCCAAACTTCAGGAAAACTTTCCCGGATGTTATCCCCTTCGCCGGCATCGTGTAGCATCGCGTTAGAACACCCATAGCGCTGCTTTTTGCCTTGTTGTGCTTAGTACTGCACTTGTTTGCTCTGTATTTACTGTTTCTCTCTCCTCTTCTCTCCAGTAGACCTCGGGACTGACACTACCGCCGAGTACGACTACGCCCTAACGATCAGTGCTTTTCAACGGAGCTTCCAGGCAAGCCCCCCTTTGATCATCCCGATATCGCCCATTCCATTCTCTCATGCTTGCATTAGATTTTGCTACTGTAAATGATTGCTCCTATGTTGATGCATAGCCTGCTTTTGTACCTGATGATGTACCTTACCTGCTTATCCTAAACTGCTTAGTATAGGTTGGTTAGTGATCCATTAATGACCCCCACCTTGTCCTTGTTACCCCTGCTTCATCATCGTCGACTCGATCAACGTGATCGATGACCAAACCCGACACCTCACATCACATCACGCCCCTTTTGTTTCTCGACTCTGCAGAGCTACTATCGAGTGCCGAGGGTGATACCTCGTAACGCACTCCTGGTGATGACTCTATAGTGTAGCTATTCAGTCATGGTCATCAAGGGTGATTCCTCCTTTACCACTCCCGATACGACTCTGTCGTGCAACCCCTCAAGTGTGAGCCTGGAGGGTGGTTCCTCTTACGTTCACCTTGACGATTACATCGAGTGGAATCCACTGAGGGTGATTCCTCGGGTTTTCCCCTTGATGTTTGGACACACGGTTACCTTGACTTGACTTGAGACCTTTGTGAAAGTCGAGCGGGACCAGAGAGCACCCGCAAGATAATTACCTGGCACGGCCGGGCATCCTGGGCCCTTGTCATAAGTCCACGAGATGGGGCGACGGGGTCACATCAATCGTGAGTCTTTGCTCGTCTCCGCAACCTAATAATACACTATGGTTTGGGTATTTGTTCTGAGTTGGCCTTTGGCCTTTACGCACTAACCACCACGCAAGAATAGTTATGGGCCTCGACGACGTAGTATCAGCCAAAGCTTTGTCAGACATCCAGTTCAGCATTGCGGCACGACTGGGCCGGCACCATCCTGTAGTGGTGGAGCCTGGACCCGCCCTGCTCGCAACGACCCGGAGTGCAACGGGCGATGGGCCCAGACCCCGGAGTGCTTAGGATGTAGACCGGCGAGGACCTCTCTGCTAAGCCTAGGTAGGGCTACAATGTGTTGATCTTCCGAGGCCGGGCATTGACCCAGAAATGTGTGTTCGGCTAGAGTAATCAAGCATGTTAGAAAACATGGTGCACCCCTGCACGGAGGATTATCTATTAATAGTCGTGTCCACGGTAACAGACGTTCAGACTTATATCCTAATCTATTACAACTAGAAATGGATACTTCAGATATCTAGCCCTGGGATTGCTTTCTCGCAGGGAATTGAGGAAGGATCTCTGGGCATTAATGCTACAACATGCTTGTTAATTATAAATTGCTATTCTTTACTCTTCTACTTGCTACAAGATTCTTGGAGCTGCTTGAAGATGCTAGTCTTTGATAGGCTAGGCCTTCCCCTCTATTCTGGCATTCTGTAGTTCAGTCCATAGATACAACCCTTCTTTTGATACCAATGCATACTTAGTATAGATCTAATTCTTGCAAGTACTTTGGATGAGTACTCACGGTTGCTTTGCTACCCCCTTTTCCCCTTTCTTCTTTCCGGATGATGCAACCAGATGTCGGAGCCTAGGAGCCAGATGCCACCGCTGATGCCTACTACTGCGTGGAGACCGCCAACGACCAGGAGTAGCTAGGAGGTCCCAGGTAAGAGGCCTTGCCTCTTCGATCGTGTTGCTTTTGTGCTTGCCTTCTTAAGGCATTCTTGTTTAACTTATGTGTGCACTTAGATATTGTTGCTTCCGCTGACTCTTGTGTATCGAGCTTGTATTCGAGCCCTCGAGGGCCATGGCTTGTAATATGAAGCTTGTATTATTCTAATTTGTGTCTAGAGTTGTGTTGTGATATCTTCCCATGAGTCCCTGATCTTGATCGTACACATTTGCGTGTATGATTAGTGTACGTCACATGTTGGTATCAGAGCCGGCTGCCTGTAGGAACCCCCTTTTCCAACTCCTTGGCCGAAGTTGACTCTAGTCTTTGACAAACTGATTTACTAACATGGTTGTGTGGCTTACGGGCCCATGTCGCCATTGGGTGGTATTTTGATCTTTTATTCCTCGTCTATACTCTGGGACTCTGACCTCTCTTCTATTCAGGTTAAATGATTTTGTTAACTCTAACTCTAGGTTCTCGTAAATACTTTCTCCCAGAGAGCCCCTCACTCCAGATGATAGCTTGGTGCACCAAAAGATTCGGAAGATACTCTCGATGTTTTCCCGAGACCCATGTGCCCTTCGCCGTTGTGATCCCTAGCACCGTTAAATCCTTATGCGTAACTACCTACATTGTTGTTCATACCTTCATCCCCAGTTGCTCTTGTTAATACAAGATGTCCTGAAATACTCTTTGATGTTCTGAGAATCCTTTATGCTTACTGCCCTGCAGTTCCTTGCCGCATGAATACCCTTATGGATAATTACTCGCGCTTGCCGAGTATCCATTCATCCATAGTTGTTCATGTGTTTCACAAAATTCTTTGGAATGCTATTCGATCTTCCGAAACTCCTCAGTAGCCTATTACTCTTGTTCCTCCTTACCTGCTTACATTATCGTTACTTCCATATGTCTAGCAATGTTCTTTAGCAATCTTTGTCATCATAATTTTGAACATTTGATTCGATGTGTTTGTGAATGCTTGCAATCTACAATCACAATTAGAATTCTTCCTTTCGGCTCAGACGTCACCCCGGACACAAGCTGGTGTTCGACAAATCAAGCCTTGATTGATTGTCGATCTATGTCTATTCTACTTACTCGTCTTTGATCAGGGCCTCTGCTTCTGATCCCCCGATTTTGGAATCGTAATTCTGTTGTATTTGAGCTTTGAATTAGTCAGTTGTTTCTATAATCTGTTCTCCTTGCACTCTTTCTTCTTCTGGTTGAGTACCGATGCTCACATCAGATCCCTTGTGAACCACTAGATCCTTTGTTGAGTTTTCTCCGACAGCATCCATCATATTCAGTAACCTTGTGAGCCTTTCCTCGGATACATAATTCCTTTGGTAAATTGTTCCCCTCTCTTGCCAACCATACTCTGCTTTTGGTCTTGAGTTATTTACTTGTGAAGTTTGTGGTATATGTTCCTAATATGCCCCGATGGGTTGAACCCGTGTCTTCCCTAAATTCGTGTGAGCTTGAAAGTTATGCAGGTTATACTCTACTGGCTTTTCATTAGGTAAAAATTCAACGCTACAACTTCTTCGAATACGAGAAGTGAATGGAAATTTGTGCATTAGAGAAGAGGGAGTCGACCTTGAACTTGTGTTCATGCCCATGAATCCGATGTGGAACTTATCATGGAAGCTTCTTCTAAAAAATAATATTCCCCCTTGTGATAAGTTCATCTGGTATCTATATTTGGTCATTTGCAACCGTGGTTCCGACCATATTGTTCTTCTTTAATCTCATTTCTCAGACAAGTTTAAATACTCATCTTCTACAGATCTTTTCACCTGTCCAACCTGTATCCTGATCTACCTTTGAGTATTACCCTCTGGTATCTCGAGAATATCACGGAACTACGTAAGTTCTTATGAGTTCTTCATCAACTATTATTTCTCGCCGATCCACATGTTCCACGGGTTCTGAGTTATTAGACACTCAAGGACACCGATAATGGATTCGAGTCTACACTTTATTTTCCATTGTTTTGTTTAACCTTTCCTATAACCTAACATATCTTGGCAATGATAATTCCCTGCATATGTGAACACCTTGGTGTACAAGCTCTGTCAGTAAGACCTTGTTACTATTGTTGATGACATTTCGGTAGCCACCGATGGATGAGAACTTTGCCTATTGGTCTGCCTCGTCTGAACGAGCAGGAAAATGGTTCTCTTCGGCCCTCGCCCTTGGTACCAATTTTGTTGCCAACATAATTGATAGGCTATCCTCTGACATGCCCTGCTATCATGACCGTGTAAAATGTTAGTGTCTTTCTGCTTTTAACCCACATGGTGGGCCCATAACCCACAGTTCCACTAGATTGAAACCTGACTCTCCTATACATGCCTGTTATCCAAAATTCTTCCTCGCGCTTGGCTTCATATGTAAATCACGAGCCACCTACCTAGTGATCTATTCTAGTATTAGACGCAATACTTATTCCCATTACTCTGAACCCCTTTCACCCTCTGTTTCAGGCAATGAATGATTGCCTACCCGCTTGAAGCTTCTTATTGCACCTTCTTACCTTGCTCTCGATGACTTTCCTGAATTTCAACTCGAGAGATGCCTCTATGCCACGTTCATTGAGATAGCCCCCAGGTATCTATCATGTGTTGAGCTCCGTCCTTCCCGAGTCTTTCCCCCTTACTCTACCCCTTAAATCTCGGGACGAGATTTCTTGTAGTGGAGGAGAATTGTGACACCCGGATAATTAAGCTACAGTAATCCTCTGCTAATGATGACATGTCATCAAATTACTGTTGCTAATCTTCGCTTGATCCAAATCACAATTCAAATTCAAAATCGACTTTAAAGTCGAATCCAAATTTTGCTAAACATGAAAACTAAAATGTTTGAATTTTAGTATATTTTCCCTGGTCATCTGTCATGTTGAATCCAACATCATTTGGCTCTCTGATTAATCTCTAGAAAAATATAAAGTGGTCCAACTGCAACAAGCGTAACCAATTCAAAATAAACAAATATTTATGAGTTTCCAAATGACTCAAAACTTTATGTGCCACTCCAAAATATTGTGCTTGAATTTTGTGCCAAATTTCAAGCTTAACTAAATTCATTTTCTATCTCAACTAAATAGAAAAAAAATGGTAGAAATGTAAAGAAAAGTGAAAAGAGAAAGAGGAAGAGGAGGACCTAATCTACTGGCACTATGGCCCAACTAGCAAAAGGGAAGGCATAGCCCACCATCCCCCACTCATCTCCCTCCTCTATATAGGGCATCCCCCGGCCATGGCTGTGCCTTGCCACGCGTCGTCCAGCCACGACACCTCCGACGTGGATAAGGTTGCCCTGGCTCTCTCTTCCACCCCCACATCGAACCCTAGCCCCCGTTCCTCCCCCTCGCCTTGCCCCCCCCCCAATCTGGAGCCACCCGTAGCTGCCGCCACCGCGTCATCGTCGTCTGCGTGCTCCGGAGCCTCCCCCCCGTGGCTCGAACATGTCCAGGAGGCCCGCCTCGTCGTCTTCCTCGTCAACATGGAATCCTGGGAGCTGGATCGTTGGGAATCGCTGCTATCAGGTTTGTCTTCCTCGACTACAGTGGTCGCGCTCCGCCACTCGGCCTGCACTGCTTCGACCCGCAGCGGCTTCCCCGAGCTCGCGTTAACTCCGCTGTGAGCCCTCTGTCTTTTCTCCTCACCTCTATCTCTCGCGCTCATCCTCTAGACGCGATCCCCGCCAAGGCCAGAGCCCACCGCCGCCTGCCTTGTCGTGTGCCACGCTGCAGCCCGCGTCCGTCGTTACTGGGCACACTAGCGAGCTCCTGGGCTTCCCAGGAACCCGCCACACCCACCAGCACCCGTTGGCATACCCTGTATGCTTGACCCTCCGTTCGTCCGGTTCCGACCGCCGCTGACTGCTGTTGCATGGCTGTTGCCGCCACTGCTGCTGCCCAGCAACGCGGAGTGACCCACGCCCCTGCGATCCCCCCAGCCACTGCAGCCGAACGGCCCCACGCCCAACCCGCAGACCCGTGCTCCGCTGCGTCAGCGCCGCCCCTTGCTGGTGCAGCCCAGCCGCACGTCGGCCACCCCGGCCCCGTCCCGCGCTGCCTCACCCTAGCCTCGCCCCGGCCGCCGCCCACGCATGCGCCCTGCATTGTTGCCGCACCTACGTCGCCACGACCCCTCGCCTCCGGGCGGTGACGCCCGCCTCCGCCGCGGCCCTGCGGGCCGCCGCCCAGGTCGCCCCGTCGTGCCGGTCGTGCCCCACCGGCCAGTTCTTTTGGCGGCTTAAAAAATAAGCCGCCTCCTCCCTAGCTTTTGTCATAAGCCCCTTCCCTTATTTATTGGGGCTTCTGAACTAGTTATGGGATTACTAATCTAGAAGCCTCCATGAATTTTGGGAGCGGCTTATTTTTTAAGCTGGGGAGAGGCAACTTATTTTTTAAGCTGGGATTACTAATCTAGAGGCAACCCGCCACTCGGTCTACACTGCTTCGACCCGCAGCGGCTTCCCCGAACTCGCGTTAACTCCGTTGTGAGCCCTCTGTCTTTTCCCCTCACCTCTATCTCTCGCGCTCATCCTGCAGACGTGATCCCGCCATGGCCAGAGCCCACCACCGTTTGCCTTGTCGTGTGCCACACTGCAGCCCGCGTCCGTCGTTGCTGGGCACAGCAGCGATCTCCTGGGCTTCCCAGTAACCTGCCACACCCACCAGCACCCGTTGCCATGCCCTGTAGGCTTGACCCCCTCGCCCCCCACCGTTCGTCCGGTTCCGGCCGCCGCTTCCGCCGTTGACTGCTGCTGCGCGGCTGTTGCCGCCACTGCTGCTGCCCAGCGCCGCGACGTGACCCACGCCCTCGCGAAACCCCTCCCCCCTAGTCGTCGCAGCCGAACGGCCCCACGCCCATGCCCGCAAACCCATGCTTCGCCACGTCGGCGCCGCCCCTTGCCGCTGCTGCCCAGCCGCATGTCGGCCACCCTGGCCCCGTCTCGCTGCTTCGCCTCGGCCGCCGCCCATGCATGCGCCCTGCATTGCTGTCGCGCCTACATCGCCACGAACCCTCGCCTCCGGGCGGCGACGCCCGCATCCGCCGCACCCCTGCGGGCCGCCGCCCAGCCCGTCCCGTCGCACCGGAGGCACCCCGCCGGCCACGCTCGGTCGTGCAGCGCCTCTGCCCTGTGCGTGTGTGTGCGCGTGCACACCATAGCCGCGTGGGCCACTGCCCAGCCGCCCCCTATGTAGAATTAGGGGCTAATCCCCATTAAATTTTAACCCCCACCTAATAAGTCTGATGGTCCAATGACGGGTGGACCCGACTATCTAACTAAAACAATTAAGATCATCTAATAAAAGTAAAGTCAATGACATGCGGGACCCATGTCTACTATATACTGGTTGACTAGTCTTTGTTGACTTGGTCAACTAGGCCCTCTGGCCCCATCTGTCAGCCATATGTGCATAATGCTGGGTACACTTCGGTGTACCCATAGCATTTATTATTTAAATGTTTTCGAATTAAATTAAATCCAGTAATTTGGAAATTCAATAAAACTTTGAAAATAAATAAAAAATAATCCGTAACTCGGATGAAAAAGTTTTATACGTGAAAGTTGCTAAGAAAAGCGAGACGAATCCGAATACGCAGTCCGTTCGTCTACCACACGTTCCTAGCATAGCAAATGTGCAACCTTCCCCTCTCATTCATCTGTCCAAAAATGCCAAAATTCGGGAAAACTTTCCGGGATGTTATCCCCTTCGCCAGTATCGTGTACCATCATGTTAGAACACCCCTAGCGCTACTTTTTGCCTTGTCATGCTTAGTATTGCACTTGTTTGCTCTGTATTTACTGTTTCTTCCCCCTCTTCTCTCCGGTAGACCTCGGGACTACCGCTGCCGCCGAGTACGACTACGCCCTGACGATCAGTACTTTTCAATGGAGCTTCCAGGTAAGCCCCCCTTTGATCATCCCGATATCGCCCATTCCATTCTCTCATGCTTGCATTAGATTTTGCTACTGTAATTGATTGCTCCTATTCTGATGCATAGCCTGCTTTTGTACCTGTTGTTGTACCTTACCTGCTTATCCTAAACTGCTTAGTATAGGTTGGTTAGTGATCCATCAGTGACCCCCACCTTGTCCTTGTTGCCCCTGCTTCATCATCGACGACTCAATCAACGTGATCGACGACCAGACCCGACACCTCACATCACATCACGCCCCTTTTGTTGCTCGACTCTATAGAGCTACTATCGAGTGTCGAGGGTGTTACCTCATAACGCACTCCTAGTGATGACTATGTAGTGTAGCTATTCGGTCGTGGTCATCGAGGGTGATTCCTCCTTTACCACTCCTAATATGACTCTGTTGTGCAACCCATCAAGTGTGAACCTCGAGGGTGGTTCCTCTTACATTCACCTTGACGATTACATCGAGTGAAATCCATCGAAGGTGATTCCTCGGGTTTTCCCCTTGATGTTTGGACACATGGTTACCTTGACTTTACTTGAGACCTTTGTGAAAGTCGGGCGGGCCCAGAGAGCACCCGCAAGATAATTACGTGGCACGGTCGGGCATTCTGGGCCCTTGCCATAGTCCACGAGACGGGGCGACGGGGTCACATTGATCGTGAGTCTCTGCTCGTCTCCGCAGGCTAATAATACACTATGGTTTGGGTATTTGTTCCGAGTTGGCCTTTGGCCTTTACGCACTAACCACCACGCGAGAATAGTTATGGGCCTCGACAACGTAGTATCAGCCGAAGATTTGTCAGACGTCCAGTTCAGCATTCCGGCATGGCTGGGCCGGCACCATCCTGTAGTGGTGGAGCCTAGACCTGCCCTGCTCGCAACGACCCGGAGTGCAACGGGCGATGGGCCCAGACCTCGGAGTGCTTAGGATGTAGACCGGCGGGGACCTCTCTGCTGAGACTAGGTAGGGCTACGACGTGTTGATCTTCCAAGGCCGGGCATTGACCCAGAAAAGTGTGTCCAGCCAGAGTAATCAAGCGTGTTGGAAAACATGGTGCACCCCTGTAGGGAAGATTATCTATTAATAGTCGTGTCCACGGTAACGGACGTTCAGACTTATATCCTAATCTATTACAACTAGAAATGGATACTTGAGATATGTGGCCCTAGGATTGCTTTCTCGCAGGGAGTCAAGGAAGGATCTCTGGGCATTAATGCTACAACATGCTTGTTAATTACAAATTGCTATTCTTTACTCTTCTACTTGCTGCAAGATGCTTGGAGCTTCTTGAAGATGCTAGTCTTCGATAGTCTAGACTTCCCCCTCTATTCTGGCATTTTGTAGTCCAGTCCACAGATAAAACCCTTCCTTTGATACCAATGCATACTTAGTATAGATCTGATGCTTGTGAGTACTTTGGATGAGTACTCATAGTCATGGTTGCTTTGCTACCCCCTTTTCCCCCTTTCTTCTTTCCAGTTGATGCAACCAGATGTCGGAGCCCAGGAGCTAGATGCCACCGCCGATGCCTACTACTACGTGGAGACCACCGACGATTAGGAGTAGTTAGGAGGTCCCAGGCAGGAGGCCTTGCCTCTTCAATCGTGTTGCTTTTGTGCTTGCCTTCTTAAGGCATTCTTGTTCAACTTATGTCTGTACTCAGATATTGTTGCTTCTGCTGACTCTTGTGCACCGAGCTTGTATTCGAGCCCTCGAGGCCCCTGGCTTGTAATATGAAGCTTGTATTATTTTAATTTGTGTCTAGAGTTGTGTTGTGATATCTTCCTATGAGTCCCCTGATCTTGATCGTACACATTTGTGTGTATGATTAGTGTACGATTGAATCGGGGGCGTCACAATTATATATTATTTTATTTCTTTTATTCTTTATTTATTTTTCTCATGATCATAGCAAGCAAGCAAAGCCCTCAACTCAAAACTAATCTTTATTATATAACTCTCGGACTGGATTACATAGAGGGAACTCAAAGCAAAACTCAAAGCTAGATCATACTAAATCTTTATTCTAAACCGAGATATAACAAAAAGGATCGGACTAAGAAAAATGATAAAGGTAAAGATGTCATGGTGATACGATACCGGGGCACCTCCCCCAAGCTTGATAGTTGCCAAGGGGAGTGCCCATACCGATGTATTTAGATCTCTTTCTTTGGAGGTGGTGATGATGGAGTTTTGGTTAGCTTGATTAAGCTACCCTTCATATCCTGCAATTCTCGGATTACATGTTGCAGCATAATTGCATCCTTCTAAATTTCCTCTAAAAGATGCTTGTTTTCTGGCCACCATGAGCTTTTCCCGACACCACTTTCACTTGGGCGGGATATATCCCAATTGGACGACATGTGTGTGCGAGGTGTATTCTCCACTCCATAATTATGAACCAAATTATGAAAGTTGTTCCGATGTAACATGTGTAAGGGCCTCCTGGGAGGAAGTCCTTGTATCCGTTGGCCTTCATGGTTTCTTGTAGTCCCTACGGCTTGACGGGGATTGGCAATAGTGGAGATGCCAGCTAGAGTGCCTCTCTCCGAAGCTGGAGGGAGGACCTCAAGTGAATCCCCTTGATCTTCTTCCATCGTGACTTCCTCGGTCTCCGCCCTCCTGAGTTCCATCTGCATCAACCAAGCATCATCGTCCACATTGTTGGAGGACGAGGAAGACATGATGCCTGGCCTTGAAAACTCTGGTAGAAAACAGCTCAAAACAAAAACAGGAGATATTGTCGTGGTACGATGGTCAAAACCTTCGGAAGATTATATAATGAATTTTTACCGACCAAAAGGAGTGTTCCACAAGAAAACGGAATCCGGGGGGGCACACGAGGTGGCCACAAGCCTAGGAGGCATGCCCAGGGGGGTACGGCATGCCCTCGAGGGTTGTCGCCTCCTCGTGCACTTTTCGGACTACTTTTAATTTTCCCTAATTTTTTAAATATTACACAACAGAGTAAAATTGCCAGTGGAAAAGTTTTGGAGTCGGTTTACTTATCGTACCACATACCTATTCCTTTTCGGAGTCTGAAACATTCGGGTAGGTCTCCCTTGCATACTCCTCCGGTGTTATGGTATTAATAATATTGGTCTCAACATTTATGGGAGTACCTGATATATAATGTTTGACTTTTGCCCGCTTACCACCTTCGGGTTGGTACCTTCAGTGTTGTTGATTTTGATGGCACCGGAATGGTAGACCTCCTCGATATATAAGGACCTTCCCATTTAGAGATAAGCTTTCCTGAAAAAAATCTTAAACGAGAATTGTATAGAAAGACAAGGTCACCTACATTAAATTCACACTTTTGTGTCCTTTTGTCATGCCATCTTTTAATATTTTTCTTTAAACAACTTAGCATTCTCATAGGCTTGGGTTCTCCATTCATCAAGTGAGCTAATGTCAAATAACCTCTTTTCACCGGCAAGTTTGAAATCATAGTTGAGCTATTTAATTGCCCAATAAGCTTTATGTTCTAGTTCAAGAGGTGAGTGACATGCTTTTCCATAAACCATTTTATATGGAGACATACCCATAGGGTTTTTATAAGCAGTTCTATAAGCCCATAATGCATCATCAAGTTTCGTAGACCAATTCTTTCTAGATCTATTGACAGTCTTTTGCAAGATCAACTTTATTTTGCGGTTACTCAATTCTACTTGATCACTAGACTGAGGATGATGCGGAGATGCAATTCTATGGTTAACATCATACTTAGCAAGCAACTTACGGAAAGCACCATGAATAAAGTGTGAACCACCATCAATCATTAAATATCTAGGGACTCCAAACCTTGGGAAAATAACTTCTTTAAGCATTTTAATGGAGGTGTTATGATCAGCACTACTAGTTGGAATAGCTTCTACCCACTTAGTAACATAATCAACAGGAACCAAAATGTATGTATACCCATTAGAGGAAGGAAAAGGTCCCAAACATCAAATGGTTCAATAACAAGTGAATAATTCATAGGCATTTCCTGATGTCTACTAATATTACCAATTCTCTGGCATTCATCACAAGACAAGACATACTTACGAGCATCTTTGAAGAGAGTAGGCCAATAAAAACCATATTGTAATACCTTGTGTGCAGTTCTATCTCTAGTGTGGTGTCCTCCATAAGCTTCGGAGTGACACTTGCGTATGATTTGTTCTTATTCATGCTCAGGTACACAATGTCTAATAACACCACTTACTCCTTCTTTATAAAGGTGTGGTCATCCCAAAAGTAATGTCTTGAATCATAGAAAAACTTTTTGTTTTGCTGGTATGTGAAGCTAGGTGGTATAAATTTAGCAACAATGTAATTAGCATAACCAGCATACCAAGGAGCACTACGAGAAGAATTTATGACAGCTAATTTCTCATCAGGAAAACTATCATCAATGGGTAGTGGGCCATCAAGAACATTTTCTAACGTAGACAAGTTGTCTCAGGTCCCTTTCTATCAATAATATGCAAATCAAATTCTTGCAGCAAGATAACCCATTTAATAAGTCTAGGTTTAGCATCTTTATTTTCCATAAGGTATTTAATAGCAGCATGATCGATGTGAACAGTTACTTTGGAATCAACAATATAAGGTCTAAACTTATCACAAGCAAAGACAACTGCTAAAAATTCTTTTTCAGTAGTAGCATAATTTATTTGAGAATTGTCTAGAGTTTTACTAGCATAATGGATAACATTTAATTTATTATCAACTCTTTGTCCTAGAACAACACCAACAACATAGTCACTAGCATCACACATAATTTCAAAGGGTAGGTTCCAATCAGGTGGTTGAACAAATGGGTGCAGAAATCAAGGCTTTCTTAAGGATTTCAAATGCTTCTACACAATCATCATCAAAAACAAATGGAACATCTGTTTGCAAGAGATTAGTGAGAGGCCTAGAAATTTTAGAGACGTATTTAATAAACCTCCTATAGAAACTAACATGACCAAGGAAACTTCTTATACATTTGATATCTTTAGATCATGACATCTTTTCAATAGCATCTACTTTGGCTTTATCAACTTCAATACCTCTTTCAGAAATTTTATGCCCCAAGACAATACCTTCATTAACCATAAAGTGGCACTTCTCCCAATTCAAGACAAGATTAGTTTCTTCACATCTCTGCAAAACTCGATCAAGGTTGCGTAAGCAATCATCAAAAGAAGTTCCGTAAACAGAGAAATCATCCATGAAAACCTCAACAATATTTTCACAAAAGTCAGAGAATATAGCAGTCATACATCTTTGAAAGGTAGCAGGAGCATTGCATTAACCAAAAGGCATACGTCTATAAGCAAAGGTACCGAAAGGGCAAGTAAAATTAGTTTTTCCTTGATCCTCTTTTGACACGAGTATTTGAGAAAAACCAGAATAACCATCTAGAAAGCAAAAGTGTGTATGTTTTGATAGTCTTTCGAGCATTTGATCAATAAAAGGTATATGATAATGGTCCTTCCTAGTAGCTTTATTCAACTTTCTAAAATCAATAACCATTCTATAACATGTAACAATTCTTTGTGGGATCAATTCATTCTTTTCATTAGGAACAACAGTAATACCTCCCTTCTTAGGTACACAATGAATAGGACTTACCCATCTACTATCAGCAATAGGATAAATTATACCTGCCTCCAGAAGCTTTAGTATTTCATTTCTTACCACTTCCTTCATCTTGGTTTAGGGTTTAGCATGAGGCTCCATATTAATTTTGTGCTAACATAGAGTGGGACCAATGCCCTTGTGATCATCAAGAGTATATCCAATAGCGGCACGGTGCTTCCTTAGAGTTTTCAACAATCTCTTTTCTTCATGCTCTGAAAGGTTAGCACTAATAATAATAGGATATATCTTCTTTTCATCAAGATAAGCATATTTCAGAGTATTAGGTAATTGTTTAAGCTCAAAAACGGGTGAGGGAGTCCTGGACTAAGGGGTCCTCGGGCATCCGGCCTGTTGGACATGGGCCGAACTGATGGGCTATGAAGATACAAGACCGAAGACTCTCACTTGTGTCCGGATGGGACTCTCTTGGTGTGGATGGCAAGTTTGGTGTTCAGATATGAAGATTCCTTTCTCTGTAACCGACTTGTATAACCCTAGTCCCCTCCGGTGTCTATATAAACCGAAAGGTTTAGTCTGTAGAGGCAAAGACAATCATAATCACATAGGGTAGACTTCTAGGGTTTTAGCCATACGATCTCGAGGTAGATCATCTCTTGTAATACTCATATTCATCAAGATCAAGCAAGCAGGAAGTAGGATATTATCTCCATAGAGAGGGCCCGAACCTGGGTAAACATCGTGTTCCCTGTCTCCTGTTACCATCAACCTTAGACGCACAGTTCGGGACCCCCTACCTGAGATCCGCTGGTTTTGACACTGACATTGGTGCTTTCATTGAGAGTTCTGTTGTGTCGTCATCAGAAGGTTCGATGGCTCCATCCATCATCTACAACAACGCTGCCCCGGGGGATGTCTTTCTCCCTAGCCAGATCGTCGTATTCGGCGGCTTCGCACTGCGGGCCAACTCGCTTGGCCATCTAGAGCAGATCGACAGCTACGCCCTTGGCCGTCAGGTCAGGTTTGGAAGCTTGAACTACGTCGCTGATATCCGTGGAGTCTGATCTTCGAGGGATTTGAGCCCATGGCAGCCGTTTCCTGCCACCTCGATGAACATGACCTAAATCTGTCATCAGACCATACCCAGGAGATTGTGCCTGTAAGCACTCTGGCCCTACATCCGAAGCAGCTTGCGCCGTCCGAAGACGGGAAGCTTAACCCCGCCAGGGAAGCCGCAGACTCAGCAGCATTGGAGCCGCACACAGACCCAACCTCGAGCGGGGTCTGCGTCACGGGACCCCCGGATTCATCTCCGGCCACTGGTTCCGAACTACGTGCATCCACGTCCGCCGAGCCTTACCAGGCGTCGATCGTCGAATTCAGTTCCGCGGACATCTTCCGGCACTCACCTTTAGGCGATGTGCTAAACTCATTAAAAACCCTCTCTTTAGCAGGGGACTCACAACCGAATTATATCCGGTTTGAACTGGGGGCTCATGACGGGGAATTTCACTTCCCACCCTCCTCCCACTGAATAGCCACTGTCGAAGATCTAACCGACATGCTCGACTATGACTCCGGAGACATCGACGGTATGGACAACGATGCCGAAGAGGAGGAGGCCCAAAACCCTCCATTTACAGGGCGCTGGACGGCCACCTCCTCCTATGACGTATACATGGTGGGCACACCCAAAGAAGTTAACGGCGATGACAGAGAAGACCCAGTGGAAGATAAACCTTCTGAGATACAGCCAAAGCATCGACGGCAGCAGCGTCGCTCTAAGTCACACCGTGAAAAAGAAAACAATACCGGCATAGGAGAAAACAATACTCTAGACGATGCCGGAGACAATGAAGACCCCGTTGAGCCAACTTCCGAACAGGATGAACGGGAAGATGGGTGAGTCAGCCCTGATGAACAGGCCGTGCACGAAGACTCAGAGGACAGTAATTATCTTCCACTCTCCGAGGATGACGTGAGCCTCAGCAACGAGGATTTTATCGTGCATGAGGAACCTCTCGAGCAGGAGTGCTTTAAGCGCTGGCTAATAGCCACTGCAAGGGGCCTGAAAAAGAAGCAACAACAACTTCAAGCTGATCAAGATCTGCTCAATGATAGATGGACTAATGTCCTGGCAGCCGAGGAATACGGCCTCGAGCGACCACTCAAAAGTTACCCGAAGCGCAAATTACTGCCTCAATTCGATGACGAGGCGTTGGAGCCCGTACCATCAGCGCACAATGTGGATGACCGACCACCACGTGGTCGGGGACAAAGTAGCAACCCAAGCCAAACACCAGCCCGTACTACCTCGCTGTAAAGGCAGGGATAAAACAGCTCGGGCATATACATACGACCTTCGGCAGGACCTGGACAGTAGAGCAGGACATACCAGATTGATCTACGGATCGCGGGGGCGTGCCTCGACATGCGATGACGGCTATCTATTCGGCCGTGACAAGCCTAATCACGCCCGGTCCGAATGCCGCAGACGGACTCCATTCGAGCTACGTTGCGATATGGCCCGATATAGAGGCGCCGCACGCCCTCTTTGCTTCACTGATGAAGTAATGGGGCATGAATTCCCTGAAGAGTTTAAACCCATGAATATCGAATCATACGATGGAACAACAAATCCCGCAGTATGGATTGAAGATTTTCTTCTCCATATTCATATGGCCCGGGATGGTGACCTTCACACCATCAAATACCTCCCGCTAAAACTCAAAGGGCCAGCTCAGCACTGGTTAAACAGTCTGCCTGAAAACTCTATTGGCAGCTGGGAGGACTTGGAAGACGCCTTCCGCGACAACTTCCAAGGTACATATGTACGACCTCCGGATGCTGATGACTTAAGCCACATAGTTCAACAGCCCGGATAGTCAGCCAGGAAATTCTGGACTAGGTTCCTAACTAAAAAGAACTAGGTCGTCGACTGTCCGGATGCCAAAGCCCTAGCGGCCTTTAAGCATAGCATCCGCGACGAATGGCTCGCCCATCACCTCGGCCAAGAAAAGCCGAAGTCCATTGCAGCCCTCATGGCACTCATGACCCGTTTTTGCGTGGGTGAGGATAGTTGGCTAGCCCGTAGCAAAAACACTGCAAGCGAGGCTGGCACCTCTAAGACCAAAAATAGCAACGGCAAGCCCCGACGCAACAGGCACAAGCGTCAAACCAACGGTGACAATACCGACGACACGGCGGTCAACGCCGGATTCAGTGGCTCCAATTTCGGCCAGCAGAAGAAGCCATATGAAAGAAATAACCCAGGCCCATCCAGCTTGGACCGCATACTCGATCGTCCATGCCAGATCCATGGCACCCCAGACAAACCAGCCAATCATACCAACAAGGACTGTTGGGTTTTTAAACAGGCCGGCAAATTAAATGCCGAGAACAAGGAGAAGGGGCCGCAAAGCGAGGACGATGACATAGGGGGACAGAAGAAGTCCCCCCCCCAAGTTAAAATAGTAAACATGATATACGCTACCCATATCCCCAAGAGGGAGCGCAAACGCGCGCTCAGGGGCGTCTACGCGATGGAGCCAGTCGCCCCAAAGTTCAACCCATGGTCTTCCCGCCCGATCACTTTCGACCGCAGGGACCATCCGACCAGTATCCGTCATGGCGGGTCAGCCGCACTGGTCCTTGACCCAGCCATTGATGGATTCCATCTCAAGCGAGTCCTCATGGATGGTGGCAGCAACTTGAACCTGCTTTATCAGGATACAGTGTGCAAAATGGGATTAATCCCTCAAGGATCAAGCCCACAAAGAATACCTTTAAAGCAGTCATACAAGGTGTAGAGGCCCGCTGTACGGGCTCAATCACACTAGAGGTTATCTTCGGATCCCTGGACAACTTCCGAAGCGAAGAGTTGATCTTCGATATCGTCCCTTTCCGCAGTGGCTATCACGCACTGCTGGGAAGAACCGCATTTGCTCGATTCAACGCGGTGCCACACTATGCTTATCTCAAGCTCAAGATGCCCAGACCACGCGGCGTCATAACAGTCAATGGAAACACGGAACGCTCCCTCCGTACCGAGGAGCACACCGCTGCTTTAGCAGTAGAAGTACAGAGCGGCCTCTTCAAGCAGAACCTTAATTCGGTGGCCAAGCTCTCGGACACTGTCAAACGAGTCCGGACTACTCCGCGGCAAGACAGCCTAGCTCGTCAAGAGCTCGACTAGCAATTCGGCCTCCTTCCCAGATCCTACCAAGTGGTGGCGTTCGTGTCGCGTGCACATAACTACGCACTCAAAATACCATGGGCATAGACGGAGGCATAACTAGATTGTGATCCATAATACGGCTGAACCTCCCCTGGACACACATACTTTCACTTTTTCTTTTTTTCCCTTTTCAGGTTTCTTTTCCACAGGCCCTTCCCGACGGCCTGATCACAGGTCCTTTCAAAAGGATAGATACACCAAGACGATAAAAAGCACTGACTTATAAGGGAATTTCTAGGTGGTCTCTTTAATGGTCACTCTACCTATTTTCAGGACCCGCACGCAGCTCTCCCTTGGTTGTGGCATATTAAATAGCCCTGTTGCTTATTGCACTACTTGTACAAATACGCTTCGATGTATTAATCAAACTATAATGGAAATAGTTTGCAGCCCAACTTCTGCGGCACTAGCTTGCTCTTTTGATTATCTTATCAAATCGCACCTGTACACTTTGGTACGCTTTAATCCGCCAGGTGCTTCATTGCGCCCCATAATACGGCAACAAAGTCCGAACACTTTTTACAGTATAGTTCGGCACCCCGAATTTAGCATTATATGCATTGGCTCAGAATCATGTCTTTGATCAATAGTTGGGTTGCCCGGCTCCTGTGCTTACTACCTTACATTCCACTATATCAGCTAGGGTAGTAAAGGGAGAACTACTGCGATTGTGTCTTGGTTTATCCGGATGAGCACCTCAGTAGAGAAAGCCGAAAACTGACTGTCATGATGCGGCGTGAGCCGGTCAGCTCTTCGGAGGTTTCAAATCTTTAGCGATTTTTTCCGCATTATGCGATGAATCGGTTCCTATCCGATCAGGTGTTTACAGTACACTAGTTCAGATACTAGGGGCTGCGCCTAAATCTTTATTGTCAAACTCCTATGGCTAAGTCAGGGTGATAAAGCCACATAGTCTGATTGCCTAGTTCGTTGCGCTAAACATCTCCTTCAAGGAACAAATTCTTGGATAAAGAGTGTTTAGATTCATCCCGAACACCCCCGTACTACCTACGTGGGGGCTGAAGCCGACGACCGGACAACTCTCAGACTTGATAAAACGGCCGCACAGGTTGTAAAATTTTACATAATAAACAATAAAGCATTATATTACATATCAACCTTGTTTTCATCATACAAGACGGGATAACATGAATGTATTCATTCAAAAATAATGTCCTTAGCACATTGCTCCGCCACAATGCGGGATCCCTTCAGAACATCTTCAAAATACCGCTCGGGCGTGCGGTGCTCCTTGCCCGCGGGCGGTCCTTCGGTCACGAGCTTTACGGCGTCCATCTTCGCCCATTGTATCTTGACACGGGCGAAGGCCATCCGCGCACCTTCTATGCAGACCGACCGCTTGATGGCGTCAAGCCGAGGGCAGGCATTGACCAGCCGCTTCACGAGTCCGAAGTAGCTGCCGGGTATAGCTTTTGCAGGCCACGACCGGATTATTAAATCCTTCATGGCTAGTTTGGCCACCCTGTGTAGCTTGACCAGCTATTTTAGCTGGTCGCTAAAGGGCACCGGGTGTTCTGGCGCAAGGTATTGCAACCAGAACAACTTCTTTGTTGAGCCCCCCTCTTCTACTCAGAAGAATTCTGCAGCGTCAGAAAAACACTGTGTGGCAGATCC
This sequence comes from Triticum urartu, assembly GCF_056163025.1. Lineage (NCBI taxonomy): Eukaryota > Viridiplantae > Streptophyta > Magnoliopsida > Poales > Poaceae > Triticum > Triticum urartu. The sequence goes on along the minus strand of NC_141874.1, from coordinate 171,402,506 downwards.
GCAAACGCCCCTGGAGAACTCCAAATCTGGGTTAGCAAGAGATATCTCTTCTTCACATACTTGCTCTGCATAATAAAAGCCTTACCCGCTGCAATTTTCTTGGCCTCTTGGATTTCTTGGAAGGCGCCCTGGGCTTCGACCCGGGCCTCTTGTGCACTTTGACGGGCCTTGGCAAGTTCGGACTCTTGGTCTGCATTCTTACGCTCCAAGGACTCGCATTTCTTCACGGCGTCCTGTAGCTCCTGCTGGACCTCAACGACCTTGGCCTCGTGCTTTTCGCGGGCGGCCTGTTCATCTGCTGCCCTCTTCTGGGCTTCGGCCAGTGCTGCCTTGAGGGTTTCCACCTTGGACGCTGCCCCTACAAATTATCATACGATCAACACAAGCAATTCATATCTTGCTATATCTGAATAAGTCATTACATACCCTGCTTGTCCGCCAGCTGCTTTTTCACTCGGCCGAGCTCTTCCTCGGCCCGCTCCAGACTCTGCCTCAGTCTGGAAACTTCGGCAGCATGAGAAGTCGCGGCTAGCAGCGATGCCTGCTTATTCACATAGACATCTCCGGTTAGTCTCCTGCGAAAAAATATTTGATCCTCTGTTCGGCTCTTCTTTCCGAACACCGGAAAGAGTCTCAGGGGCTACTTTCTATATTGTGACTTTCTTTTCACAAATTGCATTGCTTACCTCAAAGCCTGTTAAAAGGCTTGTGTAGGCTTTGGTCAGTCCGCTCTTCACGGACTGAATCTTCTCAATCACCAAAACCATGAGGGTACGGTGTTCCTCAATGATGGCAGCACTTCGCAGCGCTTCCAGTATAGTATCCGGTGCCTCTGGTTGGACAGAGGTCACCGTCATAATGGGCACACCTCCTTCCGATGAAGGAGGCAACTTGCCGGATTCTGGAGCCGTATAGGTCTCCGGGACCGTATTCGGCTAGGGCCGAATTGGACATGGCCCCCATCGTCAGTCTCCATGGGGATTTGCTCCCCCATGTGTCCGGCGGCCGAGGTCTCGCCCTTTAGCGCCACCCTGACGGCCTCCTACATCTCTCCAGGGCCTGGGATCCTTCGAGATAACACCTCGGTGTCATCCATGGCCCTGGGAGAGGAGGTGTAGCGACCAGACCTCAAACAGTCTGATCTCTATGCTCCGGTGTCATCCCTGGATCAGTAATGCTGACACCACACAGTACTCGGAGGATTTATAGCAGAGTAGCAATCACACACTTATTACATCGAGTGTCTCAAAAGAGAACTTATTACAATAAATATGGCTTAAGGCCATCTAATAACGATAACAGCGGAAGGCTTGGAAGATAAGTGAGTCCATCAACTCCAACGGCATCACTGAGTATAGAACCACGACCTAAAAACTCCTTAATCGTCGTCTGAAAAGTCTGCAACATTAACGTTGCAGCCCGAAACGGGTCAGCACATGGAATATGCTCGCAATGTAACACATAGAGAGTAATGGAATGAAACAGCTATACTATATGCATATTTGGCTGGTGGAAAGCTCTATAGTTACAGTTTTGCGTAAAGCCAATTTTTCCCTACTTCAAAGGAATAAAATTATTTAACTATCATGGTAGTTGCTAAACATTGAGAATGGTTGACAGCATTCTCAATCCCAATTAAGCATCATCTTTAAACATAACCCATCAAAATTAATTTAGAGTAACATGTTGAGATTCACATGATAATCCAAGTACTAGATACTCAAGATGTCCATAACTGGGGACACGGCTAACCATGATTAGTTTATTACACTCTGCAGAGGTTTGCGCACTTTTCCCCACAATTTAATTAGATCCTAATCATGCAATGTGTGAGGATTGGTCTAATGCAATAAAACTGGGTAGTAGAAAAGGTATGATCAAAGTCAAAGTGTTACTTGCCTTGCTGATGATCCGCGAAACCTAGCGATTCGAAGTAACAAGCGGCGCACTCCGGGTATTCTATCGCAGACAAACAAACAAGCATACAATAAGTACTCATCTAATGCACAGGTAAAACTCAAGTAAGAGACCTAACCAGAAGGTTCAACTTAAGAACTCCGGTTGGCAAAAAGAATCAAATCGAACGAACCAACGAAGTCAAACGGCGAAAGAAAACAACTTCGTTCTAGTAATCTGGATCTAGGGTAAATTTTACAATAGCAAAAACTTATTTAAGTTGGTTAAACGGATAGAGGGTTTCGAGACGAAACTCTAGGCGCTTGAATCGCCTAATTCCGATAAACGAGCGAAAAGTTAAAACTAAAACGAAAATCGGATCAGGAATCGCGATCAGAAAAATCGCGGATTTAATCCGAGAAAAGAAAAACGACGAACGCCGACTTTTTTTTCTCTTTTCTTTTCTTTTCTTCGGCACAGAAAACGAGGCACGACGAACCTCGGCGGCGAGATCCGGCGGCGGCGGCGGCTTCTTAGGGCGGCGGCGGCTTAGGGCGCTTTAGGGTTTCCCCCGGGGCCGGGCCTCGGCTTCTAAAGGCCTCCCGGTCGGTGTCCAGGTCGGACACGGCCCGTTAAGTCGGTTCGTTTTTTTTTAATTATTCCGCTCGGAAGAAAAATAAAATGAAATACTAAACGGACTCCAAAAATTCCGAAATAAATTTTCACGGGCTTCTAAAATCAAGCCGCACAAGGTGAACATTTATTTGGGACCTAAATGCAATTTTGAAAAACACACTTTTTTCCTAAATTCAAATAAAACACCGAAAAACTCCGAAATAAAATCTTATTTGACTTTATTATTAAATCCTTAATATTTATTTATTTTGGGAAAGTCATTTTATTCCCTCTCTCATATTTTTGTAATAGAAATAATTGACGATAAAATGATTAAAATCAAATGATCCTATTCTCAAAATTTGAGAACTCAAATATGAAAATAACGAAATCCCCAACTCTCTCCGTGGGTCATTGAGTTGCGTAGAATTTCTATGATCAACCAAATGCAAAATAAAATATGATATGCATGATGCTCTAATGTATAACATTCCAAATTGAAAATTTGGGATGTTACAAACCTACCCCCCTTAAGATGAATCTCGCCCTCGAGATTCGGGTTGGCTAGAAAATAGGTGAGGGTGGTCTTTGAGCAAATCTTCCTCTCGCTCCCAGGTGGCTTCATCCTCCGTGTGGTGGCTCCACTGAACTTTGCAAAACTTGATAACCTTGCTGCGAGTAACTCGGCTGGCAAACTCGAGAATCTTGACTGGTTTCTCCTCGTAGGTCAAATCATTATCCAACTGAATAGTTTCCAAAGGCACTGTGTCTCTCAACGGTATATCCGCCATCTCCGCGTGACATTTCTTTAACTGAGAAACGTGGAACACATCATGTACTCCTGACAATCCTTCGGGCAATTCCAACTTGTAGGCCACTTCTCCCATACGCTCCAAAACTCGATATGGTTCTACAAATCGTGGCGCTAACTTCCCTTTAACTCCAAAATGCTTTGTTCCCCAAAGCGGTGATACTCGAAGATAAGCTCTATCTCCAACTTCATAAACTGTCTCCTTGCGTTTAGAATCCGCATAACTCTTCTGTCTGGACTGGGCTACCTTGAGCCTATCGTGAATCAACTTCACCTTCTGTTCAGACTCTTTAATCAAGTTAGGTCCAAACAACTGGCGGTCTCCAACTTCGTCCCATGACAGCGGTGTCCTGCACCTCCTTCCGTACAAAGCTTCGAAAGGGGCCATCTTCAAACTGGTTTGGTAACTGTTGTTGTAAGAGAACTCTGCATATGGCAAATTATCGTCCCAACTAGATCCATAATCTAGCGCACAAGCTCTCAACATATCCTCCAAAATCTGATTGACTCTCTCGGTCTGTCCATCTGTCTGTGGATGAAAAGCTGTACTGAATTCTAGCCTGGTACCCAAAGTTTCGTGCAACTGCTTCCAGAACTTTGAGGTAAACTGGGTTCCTCTATCTGATACGATACTCCTCGGAAATCCATGCAGACATACTATTCTGGTCATGTATATCTTTGCCAACTTAGCACTAGTATAAGTGGTCTTTACTGGGATGAAATGAGCTACTTTCGTCAATCGATCAACTACAACCCAAATCGAGTCATAGCCTGAACGAGTCCTGGGTAATCCTGTGATAAAATCCATGCCTAGCTTATCCCACTTCCATTCGGGTATCGGCAATGGTTGTAACAATCCTGCTAGCTTCTGATGCTCTGCCTTTACTCTCTAGCATACATCACAAACTGCTACATACTCCGCAATATCCTTCTTCATTCCGGTCCACCAGAAAATATCCTTCAAATCCAAATACATCTTGGTATTTCCTGGGTGAATTGAATACGGTGAGTCGTGTGCCTCTTGCAGTATCAACTTCCTGATCTCCGGGTCATTGGGCACGTAAACGCGGTCTTCAAACCATAGGGTGTCGTGCTCATCCTCATGAAATCCTTTAGCTTTTCCTTTGCTCAGTTTCTCCTTTATAGCGGCAATCTCTTTGTCAGCTTTCTGAGCTTCTCTGATTCTATCCATCAAAGTTGACTGAATCTCCAATGCTGCTACATAGCCTCTCGGAACTATTTCCAAACATAGTTCACGAAGATTTTCTGCTAACTCCGTGGGTATTTCTCCCGTCATTAATGTATTGACATGGCTCTGACGGCTTAATGCGTCAGCTACTACATTAGCCTTTCCAGGATGATAATGCAATTTCATATCATAATCCTTGATAAGCTCCAACCATCTCCTTTGTCTGAGATTCAACTCCTTCTGTGTGAAAATGTACTTCAAACTCTTATGATCCGTGTACACCTCACAATGATTTACAATCAGAAAATGTCTCCATGTTTTCAATGCATGCACTACGGCTGCTAACTCCAAATCATGTGTGGCATAATTTAACTCATGAGGCTTCAGTTGTCTTGAGGCATATGAAACAACTCTCCCTTCCTGCATAAGCACTGCTCCAAGTCCTCGACGTGAAGCGTCGCAATACACCTCATAATCCTTGGTCTGGTTTGGCAAGATCAATACTGGTGAGGTAACTAAGCGTTTCTTCAACTCCTGGAAACTAGCCTCACATTCCTCTGTCCATATGAACTTGGTATCCTTCTTCAACAACTCAGTCATAGGCTTCGCAATCTTTGAGAAATTCTCAATAAATCTCCGGTAGTATCCTGCGAGTCCAAGAAAACTCCGGATCTCTCCAACTGTTGTTGGGGCTTCCCACTTGGTCACAGTTTCAACTTTAGCGGGATCTACTGCTATACCTTCTCCAGATATAACGTGTATGAGGAATCCTACTTCCTTCAACCAAAACTCACATTTGCTGAACTTGGCATATAATTGATGTTCTCTAAGCTTTCCAAGTACCAAATGCAAATGCTCCTTATGTTCCTCTTCATTCTTCGAATAAACCAGGATATCATCAATGAACACTACGACGAACTTATCCAAAAACTCCATAAACACTTTGTTCATCATGTTCATAAAATAGGCAGGTGCGTTAGTCAGACCAAATGACATAACAATATACTCATACAGCCCATACCTGGTGGTAAAAGCTATCTTAGGAATATCCTGTTCTCGAATCTTCAACCGGTGGTATCCTGATCGCAGATCGATCTTGGAAAATACCTTAGCTCCTTGCAATCGATCAAACAGATCGTTGATCATAGGTAGTGGGTACTTGTTCTTGATCGTTACTTCATTCAATCCTCGATAATCAACAACCATCCTTAACGATCCATCCTTCTTCTCCACTAGAAGTACTGGCGATCCCCAAGGCAAAGAACTTGGGCGAATATATCCTTTATCCAGTAACTCCTTAATCTGCTTCTTAATTTCCACCAAATCCTTTGCTGGCATCCTATATGGTCTCTTTGATATTGGCCCTGTCCCTGGCAATAGCTCAATCAAAAACTCAATATCTCTATCCGGTGGTATGCCTGGCAACTCCTCTGGAAATACGTCAGGGAAATCCCTTACCACTGGTACTTCCTCCCGCACGACTCCTGTTAGGCAATTTACTTGAGTCCTCTTTGGCACATGCCGGGATACATACTTGATCCTTCTCCCTTCTGGGGTGGTAAGAAAAATTGACTTACTAGCACATTCTATATTCCCTTCATACTTTGATAACCAATCCATGCCTTATATCACATCCAATCCTTGAGATTCCAATACTATTAGGTCTGAGGGAAAAACATAGTTACCAATCCTTAATGGTAACCGATCACACCATCGACTAGCCATATATTCTGCTCCGGGCGAGGTTACTAACATGGGTGACCTAAGGGCTTGGGTTGGTAGGTTATACTTATCCACAAATCCCCTTGAGATGTATGAATGCGATGCACCAGTATCAAAAAGAACGAGTGAAGTAAATGACTTAACCAAAAACTTACCTATTACTACATCGGGCTGAGCTTCAACCTCCTCCACGCTAACGTGGTTCACCTGTCCCCTGTTAAAAGGGTTCAGCTTCTTCCCAGAACTTCCATCGCTATTTCCATTTTGCAATTCAGGACATTCATTTGCATAATGTCTTGTCTTCGAACACTTAAAGCAAGTGACTTGGCTCAAGTCCTTCTTGGCTGGGGTTGAGGGGTTGGTGCAATTCTGGCCGTTGCTTCCTCCATTGCCATTACCATTCTTGGTGCCATTGTGATTGTGCGAGCTACCTCCTCCATGGGTATGCTGAAAATGTCCTCCCGGTCTAGGGGTAAAATGTGGCTTCTGCTGAGCTCCTGAATTGTACTTTCCTTGTCCATACTTCCTCTTGCGATTCTCAATTTGTTGCTGCTTCCCTTCAATCATAAGAGCACGATCTACCAACTCCTGGTAGTTGTTGAAGGTTGCTACCATCAACTGCATGCTTAACTCATCATTCAGTCCTTCCAGAAACTTCTCCTGCTTAGCTGCATCCGTAGCGACGTCATCTGGAGCATAATGTGCTAGCTTACTAAATTCCTCCACATACTGGCCAACTGTCCTTCCACCTTGGCGCAAGTTGCGAAACTCACGCTTCTTCATGGCCATAGCTCCTGCTGAAACGTGTGCAGTACGAAAAGCCTGCTGAAACTGGTCCCATGTGACAGTGTCTACAGGGAAAGTGGCTGTGAAATTTTCCCACCATGATGTTGCGGGTCCTTCTAACTGATGTGCGGCAAACTTCACCTTCTCCGCATCTGTGCATCCTGCTGTAGTCAACTCCCTAGCTGTCTTGCGGAGCTAATCATCTGCTACTATCGGCTCGGTGCTACTGGAAAACACCGGCGGATTCAGCCTAAGAAAACGGGCTAAGTGGTCAACAGGTGGTGGTGGTGGTGGTGGGTTGTTGTTGTTGTTCCCCTGATTCTGATTCTGGAATAGCAACTGCATCAATGTGTTTTGCTGCTGGATCAACTGGGTGAGCTCCGGTGGAAAGGCAAATCCGGGGTCACGTCTCGGAGGCATCTGAGGGTTTAGAAAAGATGAGATATAAGAATAGAGGGGGTCTAAAGAGAAAACACTACCCATATGCACATGAGGCAAAACAAACAATTCACTTCATTCAATCAAACAAGGGCATACAATCGATCTAACTATCGCAAAAGTGCTCGGACTACTATATTTACATGGTGGACTACTACTACTAATGAGGTGGTGTACTAGAAATATTCTACGGTCGTTGACTCCAATGATATCTGCTCCGGCTTCATCAACATAGTCATCATCGCTACTATCTGCTTCCGAGTGGGTGCCGTCGATGATGATGTAGTCTTCCGGGCTAATTTCCTTGGGTTCTTCGTTTTCATCTACTGGCGTAGGGCCTCCCATAAATATTCCAATCTTCTTGATCAGGTCATCATTCTTCTCCACCAATACTTCAATTTCTTCTTCATAATCTTCACGTGTAGCCTTGAGTTCTTCCTCCAATTCCTTGATTCTTGTCTTAGCCTTCTTCAGATCTATCATGTCGGCGCACATCTGGTTCTCCTGTTGTCGAATGTGCTGGTTTAGCTCCTGGATAAAAGCTGCAATTGATCTATCCTTCCTGGTGCTGATCATCTCCCAGTGTTCATCTCGGTGCCCACAAATCTGGTAGATAGTATCCTTGAGATCCTTGCGGTAGACTTCTCCAATGCGTCCCATGGCGATGTGAGCTGCCATGCTCTTTCCTAGACTCCAAGTTGGTGCATCAAAAGAAAACTCTATGGGCTCAGTGACTGGCATGAACGTCCTTCCTGGAACTTGAACTTGAATCATCCAGCACTCTTCTTCAGGTAAAGTGGCGTTGTAGGTTCCTGTGAAACTTGGTACTCCTATGTTTAGGTATCTAGTGACTTCCTTCAAGTGTCATCCAAAGGGTGTATCTTCATCCGGTTGTGTGAACTTGTTCCTTGCATCCGCCATCCTAAAGAGTAGAAAAGATGAGAAGTCAGGAGAGAAGAGAGTGAATAGTGATCTAGGTCTTGTGCTTAGTGGTCGTGTCCTACAGTCAGCGTGTGCTCTGATACCATCTCTTTAGCGACCAGACCTCAAACAGTCTGATCTCTGTGCTCCGGTGTCATCCCTGGATCAGTAATGATGACACCACACAGTACTCAGAGGATTTATAGCAGAGTAGCAATCACACACTTATTACATCGAGTGTCTCAAAAGAGAACTTATTACAATAAATATGGCTTAAGGCCATCTAATAACAATAACAGCGGAAGGCTTGGAAGATAAGTGAGTCCATCAACTCCAACGGCATCACTGAGTATAGAACCACGACCTAAAAACTCCTTAATCATCGTCTGAAAAGTCTGCAACATTAACGTTGCAGCCCGAAACGGGTCAGCACATGGAATATGCTGGCAATATAACACATAGAGAGTAATGGAATGAAACAGCTACACTATATGCATATTTGGCTGGTGGAAAGCTCTATGGTTACAGTTTTGCTTAAAGCCAATTTTTCCCTACTTCAAAGGAATAAAATTATTTAACTATCATGGTAGTTGTTAAACATTGAGAATGGTTGACAGCATTCTCAATCCCAATTAAGCATCATCTTTAAACATAACCCATCAAAATTAATTTAGAGTAACATGTTGAGATTCACATGACAATCCAAGTACTAGATACTCAAGATATCCATAACCGGGGACACGGCTAACCATGATTAGTTTATTACACTCTGCAGAGGTTTGCGCACTTTTCCCCATAATTTAATTAGATCCTAATCATGCAATGTGTGAGGATTGGCCTAATGCAATAAAACTGGGTAGTAGAAAAGGTATGATCAAAGTGTTACTTGCCTTGCTGATGATCCGCGAAACCTAGCGATTCGAACTAACAAGCGGTGCACTCCGGGTATTCTATCGCAGACAAACAAACAAGCATATAATAAGTACTCATCTAATGCACAGGTAAAACTCAAGTAAGAGACCTAACCAAAAGGTTCAACTTAAGAACTCCGGTTGGCAAAAAGAATCAAATCGAATGAAGCAACGAAAGTCAAACGGCGAAAGAAAACAACTTCATTCTAGTAATCTAGATCTAGGGCAAATTTTACAATAGCAAAAACTTGTTTAAGTTGGTTAAACAGATAGAGGGTTTCGAGACGAAACTCTAGGCGCTTGAATCGCCTGATTCCGATAAACGAGCGAAAAGTTAAACTAAAACAAAAATCGGATCAGGAATCGCGATCAGAAAAATCACGGATTTAATCCAAGAAAAGAAAAACGACGAACGCCAACTTTTTTCTCTTTTCTTTTCTTTTTTTCGCCACAGAAAACGAGGTGCGACGAACCTCGGCGGCGAGATCCGGCGGCGGCGGCGGCTTAGGGCGCTTTAGGGTTTCCCCCGGGGCCGGGCCTCGGCTTATAAAGGCCTCCCGGTCGGTGTCCAGGTCGGACACGGCCCGTTAAGTCAGTTCATTTTTTTTTTAATTATTCCGCTCGGAAGAAAAATAAAAAGAAATACTAAACGGACTCCAAAAATTCCGAAATAATTTTTCACGGGCTTCTAAAATCAAGCCACACAAGGTGAACATTTATTTGGGACCTAAATGCAATTTTAAAAAACGCATTTTTTCCTAAATTCAAATAAAACACCGAAAAACTCCAAAATAAAATCTTATTTGATTTTATTATTAAATCCTCAATATTTCTTTATTTTGGGAAAGTCATTTTATTCCCTCTCTCATATTTTTGTAATAGAAATAATTGACAAAAAAATAATTAAAATCAAATGATCCTATTCTCAAAATTTGAGAAAACTCAAATATGAAAATAACGAAATCCCCAACTCTCTCCGTGGGTCATTGAGTTGCGTAGAATTTCTAGGATCAACCAAATGCAAAATAAAATATGATATGCATGATGCTCTAATGTATAACATTCCAAATTGAAAATTTGGGATGTTACAGGAGGCCGCCAGAAGGGACCCGCTGTCAATCACCTTCGGGTCCAGCAAGTTCCCCGAAGACGAGGATCGCTCGAGGGCGGAACGAGCCGGACTGCAAGTGCATGATTTGACATGTTAAAATTATGAAGTACAGAGGCTGATATATGAATGCGTTAGGGTCTTTGGATACTCATGATTTGGCCAGGGGCTTATCTCGGGGGCGCCGTTCTGGGCTGCTATCGATGTCCCACGCGGAGCTATCCGCGAGGGAGGCCTTCCCATTCTTGGATGCCTCCGCCTCCATATTTGTGGAGGCCGCCCTCTTCTTTTCCCCCTCGGGTAGGGGGAAGTTGCTTTCTTCTTCCTCTTCCTTCTCCTCGTCATCTTCGGTGGCGGAGGAGTGAGTTTCGACGTCTTCGAACGCCATGCCCGAAGTACCCTTGGGACGAAGGCCACCTCTGGTCCCCTTGGCCTTCTTCTTGGCCTTCTTCTCCGGCGCCTTGTAGGGCGCCAGAACCAGCATCTTCGTCAGAAGCAGGATGGTTGGTTCCTCGGGCAGCGGAGCCGGACACTGAATCCGCTCCGCCTTCTTTGTCCAACCCTGAAAAAACAAATAGGGAAGTTTGGATATCCTCCTTGAGTAAGCAAGTAAGGGATACACCTTGAAACATGGAAAACTTACCGAACTGGAGGGATGGGCCAGGTCGTGCACATGGTCCTCGATCGTCTTCGGCCACGTCTCGTTGGCCTCAAAGAGCACCTTCCAGATATCTTCGTGCGTAGTTCCTAAGAACTATTGCAAGGCCTTGTGCTCAGCCAGATCGAACTCCCGTAGGTGGCAAGCCCGGCTCTGACATGGAAGGATCCAGCGAACTAGCATCACCTGAATCACATCGACAAGCTTGACGTTCTTGTCCATCATGCTCCTGATGCGCGTCTGAAGCACTGTCAGCTCGTCCGACGAGGACCAATCGAGGCCCTTCTCTTGCCAGGAGGTAAGCCGCATTGGGGCCCCGGATTTGAATTCAGGAGCCGCGGCCCAGGTAGTGTCGCGGGGCTCTGTGACGTAGAACCACAACTTCTGCCACCCCTTGACGGTCTCCACGAAGGTGCCTCTGGGCCACGGGATGTTGGACATTTTGCTCGCCATGGCACCTCCGCACTCTACGTGTTGGCCGCCTACCACCTTCGGCTTCACATTGAAGGTCTTCAGCCACAATCCGAAGTGGGGTGGGTGCGGAGGAAAGCCTCACACATGACGATGAATGCCAAGATAGTGAGGAAGGAATTTGGGGCCAGATCATGGAAATCCAGCCCATAGTAGAACATGAGCCCGCAGACGAAGGGGTGGAGTGGAAATCCCAGCCCGTGGACAAAGTGGGGGATGAAAACTACCCTCTCATGGGGCTTCGAGGTAAGGACGATCTGTCCCTTGATCGGAAGCCGATGGGCGACCTCCTTGGCCAAATATCCGGCCTTCCAAAGCTGGGTGATGTCCTTCTCCTTGACGGTGGAGGCCATCCACTTGCCCTGCGCTCCGGACATGGTTGGAGTGCTTTCTTGAGGTATAAAAGATGAGAACTTGGGCGCTGGAGCTCAAGAGTGGGTAGGCGGAAAGAGAGAAGGCGTGGGTGAAAGATGTGAATCCTTATCTCGTTATAAAGGCAGTGAATATCAAGCGCCTCCCCACTCGCCATAAAACTCGCCTATTCCCCAGGGGTCGTGCTGGTGGCACGGTTGGATTACCCATACCCGTATCAATGAGAATCCCGCAATAAGGGGACATGATCTCTGCTTTGACAAAACGTGCCAATAAAACCGCATCTCGAAATATGGAGCTGCAGGCCGAAAAATGGTTCAAAATAATAACCAGGTAGGGACGTGATATCACGTTACCAAAAAGTTGTTAGCAGATTGGACTCGTGAAATGTTATACTCTCTGCGGTGGTGTGTGGTACTTGTTTTGCAGATCCGGACATGTTCATTGTGTTCGAAGACTGTGTTGGAGTATTCGGAGGAGGAACCCGCCTTGCAATGCCAAAGACAATATACGCGCCGGACACCTTGTCATTGAAGCCTGGTTCAGGGGCTACTGAGGGAGTCCTGGACTAAGGGGTCCTCGGGCGTCCGGTCTATTGGACATGGGCCGGACTGATGGGCTATGAAGATACAAGACCGAAGACTCTCACCTGTGTCCGGATGGGACTCTCCTTAGCGTGGATGGCAAGTTTGGCGTTCAGATATGAAGATTCCTTTCTCTGTAACCAACTTTGTATAACCCTAGTCCCCTCCGGTGTCTATATAAAACGGAGGGTTTAGTCCGTAGAGGCAGAGACAATCATAATCACATAGGCTAGACTTCTAGGGTTTTAGCCATCACGATATCGAGGTAGATCAACTCTTGTAATACTCATATTCATCAAGATCAAGCAAGCAGGAAGTAGGGTATTACCTCCATAGAGAGGGCCCGAACCTGGGTAAACATCGTGTTCCCTGTCTCCTGTTACCATCAACCTTAGACGCACAGTTCGAGACCCCCTACTCGAGATCCGCCGATTTTAACACCGACAACAGGATCACCCTTGGGTGGAGGAGGATCCCCAAGAATCTCAACAGGCAAGTTGTGTTTCAAAACAGGCATTTGGTTAAAGAATATTTCATCTAATTCCTTCCTTTCATTCATGAACATATCATTTTCATAGTCTAGCAAATATCGTTCTAAAGGATCAGTAGGAGGCACAGCAATAGAAGCAAGACCAATAATTTCATCTTTACTAGGGAATTCTTTGTCATGGGGTTGTCTACGGAATTTGGAGAAATTAAACTCATGAGACACATCCCCAAAACTCATAGTAACAGTTTCTTTCTCACAATCTATCTTGGCATTAATAGTGTTCAAGAAAGGTCTACCAAATATAATGGGACAAAAATCATCTTGTGGGGAACCAAGAACAATAAAATCAATAGGGTATTTAATTTTCCCACACAAGACTTCAACATCTCTAACAATCCCAATTGGTGATATAGTATCTCTATTAGCAAGCTTAATAGTAACATCAATATCTTCTATTTCAGTAGGTGCAATACCATTCATAATTTCTTGATATAAAGTAAAGGGATTTGCACTCACACTAGCACCCACATCACATAAGACATGATAACAATGATCTCCTATTTTAACAGAAACAACATGCATGCCGACAATAGGTATATGTTTATCTTTATCATCAGGTCTAGCAATTCTAGCAGCTTCATCACAGAAGTAAATAACATGCCATCAATATTATCGACCAAGAGATCTTTAACCATAGCAATACTGGATTCAAATTTAACTTGTTCAGAGGGTGTAGGTGTTCTAGTATAACTCTTTCGAACCACGGCTGAATCTTTAACATGTTCCTTTATTCTAACAGGGAAAGGTGGTTTCTCAATATAAGCAGTAGGAACAATAGGATCAACATTATAAGTAATGGTTTCTTCTTCAACTTTAATAGGTTCTACTACTTTCACGTCAATGGGAGGATGATATTTAAACCACTTCTCCTTAGGGAGATCAACATGAGTAGCAAATGATTCACAAAAAGAAGCAACTATCTCAGAGTCAAGTCCATATTTAGTGCTAAATTCACGAAAAGCATCGGTATCCATAAAAGAGTTAACACAATCAAACTTGAGGTTTATACCCGACTCCTTACCTTCGTCGAGTTCCCAATCTTCAGAGTTGCGTTTAATTATTTCCAATAAATCTCATTTGAATTCAATAGTCTTCTTCATAAAAGAACCAGTACAAGAAGTATCGAGCATGGATTGATCATTACGAGAAAGCCAAGCATAAAAATTCTGAATAATAATTTCTCTTGAGATCTCATGATTGGGGCATGAATATAACATTGACTTAAGCCTCCCCCAAGCTTGCGCGATACTTTCTCCTTCATGAGGCCAAAAATTATAAATATAATTCTGATCACTCTGAACTAGATGCATAGGATAGAACTTCTGATGAAATTCCAATTTCAATCGGTTGTAGTTCCAAGTCCCAATATCATTGGATAGCCTATACCATGTCAATGCCTTCTCCTTCAAAGATAAATGGAAGACCTTCTTCTTTACTTCATGCTCGGGCAAACCTGCAAACTTAAATAATCCAAAACTTCATCCACATAGATTAGATGCATATGAGGATGTAATGTTCCATCTACTACATAAGGATTAGGTAGCAGTTTCTCTATCATACCCGAAGGAATTTCATAATAAATATTTTCCGTAGGTTTAGTAGGTTGAGGGGCAACTCTTTGCTCTTCCAGTCGGGGTGAAGATATCCCGAACAAACCCCTCAAAGGATTGTTTTCCATAGCAACAAGTGACAGTAAATTTCAGCACACTATATAAATTTTTCCTTACCAAATTCCACTTACCAAAGGTGCTTCACTCCCCGGTAATGGCGCCAGAAAAGAGTCTTGATGACCCACAAGTACAGGGAATCTGTCGTGGTCCTTTCGATAAGTAAGAGTGTCGAACCCAACAAGGAGCAGAAGGAAATGACAAGCGATTTTCAGCAAGGTATTCTCTGCAAGCGCTGAAATTATCGGTAACATATAGTTCTGTGATAAGATAATTCGTAAGGGGTAACAAGTAACAAGTGTAACAAGGGAGCAGCAAGGTGGCCCAATCCTTTTTGTAGCAAAGGACAAGCCTGGACGAACTCTTGTATAAAGCAAAGCGCTCCCGAGGACACATTGGAATTGTTGTCAAGCTAGTTTTCATCATGCTCATATGATTCGCGTTCGTTACTTTGATAATTTGATGTGTGGGTGTACCGGTGCTTGGGTGTTGTCCTTACTTGGACAAGCCTCCCATTTATGATTAACCCCTCTCGCAAGCATCCGCAACTACGAAAGAATAATTAAGATAAATCTAACCAAACATGAAACATATGGATCCAAATCAGCCCCTTACAAAGCAAAACATAAGGTGGGGGTTTAAGCTTCTATCACTCTAGCAACCCATAATCTACTTATTACTTCCCAATGCCTTCCCCTAGGCCCAAACAATGGTGAAGTGTCATGTAGTCGACGTTCACATAACACCACTAGAGGAAAGACAACATACATCTCGTCGAAATATCGAACGAATACCAAATTCACATGATTGCTTATAACAAGACTTCTCCCATGTCCCAAGGAACAAACGTAACTACTCACAAAGCATATTCATGTTCATAATCACAGGAGTAATAATTATCATTAAGGATCTGAACATATGATCTTCCACCGAATAAACCAACTAGCATCAACTACAAGGAGTAACCAACACTACTGGCAACCCACAAGTACCAATCTGAGGTTTTGAGATAAAGATCGGATACAAGAGATGAACTAGGGTTTGAGAGGAGATGGTGAAGATGTTGATGGAGATTGACCCCCTCTCGATGAGAGGATCGTTGGTGATGGCGATGGCTTCAATTTCCCCCTGCAGGAGGGAAGTTTCCCCGGCAGAACAGCTCCGACGGAGCCCTAGATTGGTTCTGCCCAAGTTCCGCCTCGAGACGGCGGCGCTTCATCCCAAAAGCTTCCTTCTTATTTTTTCCGGGTCAACAGACATCATATAGCAGAAGAGGGGCATCAGAGGCCTGCCAGGGGGGCCACAAGCCAGGGAGGCGCGCCTAGGGGGGTAGGGCGCGCCCCCACCCTTGTGGCCACCTGGTGGGTCCCCTATGATATTTTCTTCGCCCAATATTTTTTCATGTATTCCAAAATAATTCTCCATAAATTTTCAAGACTTCTGGAGTTGTGCAGAATGGGTCTCTCAGATTTGCACCATTTCCGGTCCGGAATTCCAGCTGCCGGCATTCTCCCTCTTCATGTAAACCTTGTAAAATAAGAGAGAAAATGCATAAGTATTGTACCATAATATGTAATAACAACCCATAGTGCAATAAATATCATTATAAAAACATGATGCAAAATGGACGTATCAGTTGGCACATACAAATTTACTTGGAACGGCACGAAAATACCGCATATATGTAGGATGGTGGACTCATATGGCAAAACTTGCATTAAGTAATTCTACTTAGTACAAGGGGAGGCTAGCAAAAAGATTGAGAAGCAACCAACCAAGAAACAAAAATTCTCCTAAACGAGCATTAAGCATAATTAACACACCACAAGTAGGATGTAATTTCATTGCATAACTATTGACTTTCGTTCTTGCATAGGGAATCACAAACCTTAACACCAATATTCTTACTAAAGCATAATTACTCACCAACATGACTCACATATTACTATCATCATATCTCAAAAATATTACAAAGAACCAAGTTTATTTTTTCCAATGATTTTCATGAAAGTTTTTATTATATCCCTCTTGAATATATATCACTTTGGGACTAGTTTCATATATTGCCATTGCTTTTAAAAAGCTCAAACAAATTTAAGTGAAGAACATGAGCATAGAAATTTTCATCTCTCAAAATAATATAAGTGAAGCATGAGAGAATTTCTTCAAAATTTTACTAACTCTCAAATAAATCTAAGTGAAGCATGAGAGTATTTCCTCAAAAATTAAAGCACACCGTGCTAAAAAAGATATAAGTGAAGCACTAGAGCAATTCCATAGCTCAAAACATTTAATTGAAGCACATAGAGCAATTCTAAGTAATCATAGCATAATTATGGCTCTCTCAGATAGGTGTGTCCAGCAAGGATGATTGTGACAAACTAAAAGGTAAATCAAGCAAAGACTCATATAATACAAGATGCTCCAAGCAAAACTCATGATGTGTGACGAATAAAAATATAACTTCAAGTAAAATTACCGATGGTCGTTAGAAGAAAGAGGGGATGCCTTCCGGGGCATCCCCAAGCTTAGTTGCTTGGTTCTCCTTGAATATTACCTTGGGGTGCCATGGGCATCCCCAAGCTTAGGCTATTTTCACTCCTTATTCCTTCATCCATTATGATCTCACCCAAAACTTGAAAACTTCAATCACACAAAACTTAAGAAAACCTTTGTGAGATCTGTTAGTACAATAAAGCAAATCACCACTCTAAGTACTATTGCAAACCCATTCATATTTTATTATTGCATTATACCTATTGTATTCTAACTTTACCATGGCTTATACCCCCCGATACAATCCATAGATTCATCAAAATAAGCATGTAACGCAACAAAAATAGAATCTGTTAAAAAAGAACAATCTGCAGTAATTTGTACTCTAACCATACTTCTGTAACTCCAAAATTCTGAACAATTGGGACAATGTACGCAATTCATATATTAATCTTGTGTAAAAAATCAGAATTTTTCGTCGCTTCTGTGATTTTTAGAAATTCTGCTGGTGGGCGTAAAAGTTTCTGTTTTTCAACAAGATCAAATCAACTATCACCCAACATGATCCCGAAGGCTTTACTTGGCACAAACAGTAATTAAAACACAATCATAACAGTAGCATAATTGTGCAAATACTCAAGAACAGAAAGAAAAAGGCAAAAATAAATTTTATTCGTTGGGTTGCCTCCCAACAAGCGCTATTGTTTTATGCCCCTAGATAGCCATAATTCATAGATTCAAGTATTGTCATCTTTGGTTTTTGGTCCATAGGTTGCCCTAATGATTGATTCATATGGTGGCTTAATTCTTGTTCTAGGAAAGTGTTCCGTACCCTTTCTTAGTGGAAATTGAAATTTAATATTGCATTCTTTCATATCAATCACGACACCTATGGTTCGTAAAAATGGTCTACCAAGTATAATTGGACAAGACGGATTGCAATCAATATCAAGAACAATAAAAACCTATGGGCACATAATTCCTATTTGCAATAATAAGAACATCATTAATTCTTCCCAAAGGCTTTTTAATAGTAGAATCCGCCAAGTGCAAATTAAGAGAACATTCTTCAATATTGGTAAGACCAAGCACATCACATAGAGATTTCGGAATTGTGGAAATACTAGCACCCAAATCACATAAAGCAAAGAACTCATAATTTTTAATCTTGACTTTAATGGTAGGTTCCCATTCATCATGTAATTTCCTAGGAATTGAAATCTATAATTTCAATTTTTCTTCTAAAGCTTTTAGCATGGCATCTACGATATCTATAGTAAAAGCTTTATTTTGTTCATAGGCATGGGCTGAATTTATCATGTATTGCAACAAAGAAATACACTCAATCAAAGAACAACTATCATAATTAAAATCTTTGTAACCCAAAAGAGTGGGCACATCACTGGTTACAGTTTTGACCTCTCCAAACCCACTTTTATCAATTTTTTCATCAAGATTTTCACCCTCCGAATTGTTGGGATGCCTTCTAGCTAAAATTGACTCTTTTTTCAGTCCCTTTATCATCAATTTTAATCTTACTAAACAAGAAATCAATAGAAGAAACACCAATCATTTTAAGATCTTCATCATTGTTAAAAAAGCAATTGGTAGAAAACACTCTTTCTAAAAATTCTCTTTTAGCTCTAAGCACATCGGTTCTTTTCTTATTTTCATCCATGTAAACATATAAAGCTTTAATTGATTCATTGACATCAATCTTAGGTGGAAATTTTTTAATCTTGAGATTTTCTACGGCATGGGAAATTCTATCAATGCTTCTAGACATATCACCAATCTTATTCAACTTTTCTTCTATCGTAGTGTTGAAAACATTTTGAGCATTGATAAATTCTTTAATATTACTCTCAAGATCAGAGGGGTTCCTATTATTATTGTAAGAAGAATTACTATAGGAATAGCCATAATTATTAAAGGAATTTCCAGGGAAAGGCTTAGGATTAAAATTACCTCTATAAGCATTGTTATTAAAATTGTTTCGCGAGACAAAATTCACATCTATGGGATCACTATTTTGCTCAATCAATGTAGACAAAGGCACATCATTAAGATCAATGCGACCAATTTCATAAGAGCATATTTTTTCACTCAAAGTACTAATTTCTTTAACCGAATTAACTTTTTTACTAGTAGGTGCTCTTTCGGTATGCCATTGTGAATAATTTGCCATGACATTATTTAGCAATTTAGTAGTTTCACCCAAAGTAATCTCTATAAAAGTACCAGCCATGAATTTAAAAGATTTCTAGAAACAAAATTCAATCCTGCATATTTTTTTGTATAATAATGGAACTTAACATGGGCCGGACCATTAGCGACGCCCTGACGCGAGCGGTTGTGCCTACCAGTGTCAGGCAAGGTACAGTTGTGCCCCGCGCTAGACGGGAAAAGTATACCTCAATTAGTGCAAGAGTAGCTCTCCTCTCGGGAGCTCCTATATGGTGTTGCAGGCGCTTGCAGCGCCCTGCGCTGGGGATTCGAACTCACAACATCGTGTTAACGGATAGGCGCCACCAGCCACACGAGCTGCTTGCTGTTTGTGATTAGTTACAGAGGCAAGAGCATAATAACAAGGCCTAAGTGCTATTTTATTGAACCATTCATCTATTGTACCACTTAAAATTTTGAATTATTTGGAAAAAAAGATCGTGATTTTGAAAAAAGTTCTTCATTTTGGAAGAAAATGTTCATAACCTGAAAAAAGTTCATTGATTTAAAAAATGTTCATCAAATTTGAAAAATGTTCATAGATTTTTAGAGGAAAAAAAATCAAATTTTGAAAACATTCATCGAATTTGAGAAATGTTCATCAATTCTAAAAATGTTTAGTGATTTTAAAAAACATTCATCGATTTTCAAAAAAAATCATCGAATTTTATAAAAGTTCATAAAATTTGAAAAAAAGCTCACTGAATTTGAAAAAAGTTCATCAAATTTGAAAAAAGAATCATCGATTCTGAAAAAAAGTTCACAAATCTAAAAAAAGAGTTCAACAATTTTATTTTATTTTTGAAAAAATTGAGAAAAGTTCACGCATTTGAAAAGAAACAGAAAAAAATGAAAACCGGTCCCTTTCTGGAGAAAGAATAGAAGGTGAAAATGAGCAACATGTCTAATGTGGTGGGTTGTCCCAAGTGGTTGCTGCGTTGTTACCGTATGGTGCAGGTTGCATGTTTAAATCCTTTGCTGCACACCCACCTTTTTTTTCAGTTTTTACAGAAAAGAAGAAGGGGAGGGAAGGAACTGGGCCGGCCCAAATTCGCGGCAGGGGGTTGCACCGCCGCAGGCGCCCGTTGGCAAAATGACCTATAACGGGCGCCTGCAACGCCAAATAGGGTTTGCCTCTCCTCTCGCCTCAATCTTTTTCTTGAATGCACAGTAGTGTGCTAGCCCATTCTGCCATTCTTTTTTTCCTTTTTATGTTTATTAATCTTTTTTCTTTATTTTCAATTTTTCTTCATTTTTCACCGGTTTTCTTCATTTCTTTCATGCTTTTCACTGGGTTTTCCCCCCTTCAATTTCTCATTTCCTTCTCAGTTTTTTACTCTTTCTTTCTTTCTATTTTTTATTTGTTTCTTCCTTGGATTTCATCGACATTCTTTGTTTTTCTATGTTGCTTTCTAGTTTTTCTGCTTTCATTCTTTTTAATTGGTTTTTCTTTGGTTTTACTTATTTTTGGTTGTCTTCGTATTTTTTGGTTTCTTTGTGTTTTCATCGGTTTCTTTTCAGTTCAACATTTGTCAACTTTTCTTCAGTACACATTCAACATTTTTTATAGATGTCAGAAACATTTTTTATATACGTGTTTTACATTTTTTAAATACATTATTACCACTTTTTGAAACTTATATATTTTTATGTCTACTTTTTCATACACATTGTACATTAGTTGAATATATGTAATACATTTTAATACATATTTAATATTTTTCAAATACAAGATTAACATTTTTAATACATTGTAAATTTTTTCTAATACACCATGATTTTTTATTGGAAATAAATATTTCCTAAGATACAATGTACATTTTTCATATACGTCAATAACATTTTTATATACATGTTTATAATTTATATATATATATATATAATTAGCTTTTGAAAATATATGTTTTATATACCAGGAACATTTGTTTATACTTTTATTTAATGTATGGTGTAAATTTTAGGAACTTTTTTTAATACATTTAAAACACGTTTTAAATACATGATCAACATTTTTTCATACACATTTTTTTGTGATACATTTTTCGTATACATGAGAAAAAAATTCTTTATACACATATAACATTTTTCGAAATGCTTGCTTAACATTTTTCCAAATGCTATGTTAAATTTTTTCAAATGTTTTATGTAAGTGTGTTTTCATATAGAGTATTTGGAAGTGTAGACAGAAATAAATAAAGAAAGCAAAAAAGAAAACCAAAAAACGTGAAAAGCAGGAGGAATAAACGAGGCATTGGCCTCCCGTGCACTGTGCCGGCTCATTTAGGGAGGCTTGAAGCGAGGGGCATATTGGGTCGCGATCGCTGTATTCGCGTCCAAAACATCATGGGCTAAGCCCAGTTTGCAACGCGAGCAGATATAACAGACTGACTCCGGCAGGGAAGGGTTCCGCCCCATTTTTGCTAGGTTTCCCTCTCGCCGCCACAGCCGCTTCTCCCCATTTCCCTCCTCGCCGCCGCTCTCTGCTCTCCGCTCGCCGCCATGGGACGCATGCACAGCAACGGGAAGGGCATGTCGTCCTCGGTGATGCCCTACAAGCGGGAGGCCCCGGCCTGGGTCAAGACGTCCGCGCCGGACGTGGAGGAGATCATCGTGCGCGCCGCCAAGAAGGGCCAGCTGCCGTCGCAGATCGGCGCCCTGCTCCGCGACGGCTACGGCATCCCGCTCTCCAAGGCCGTTACCGGCGCCAAGATCGTGCGCCTGCTCAAGGCGCGCGGGCTGGCGCCGGAGATGCCCGAGGACCTCTACTTCCTCATCAAGAAGGCCGTCGCGATCAGGAAGCACCTGGAGAGGAACAGGTCGGACGTGGACGCCAAGTTCCGCCTCATCCTCGTCGAGAGCAGGGTCCACCGCCTCACCCGCTACTACCGCCTCACCAAGAAGATTCCCGCCGCCTGGAAGTACGAGTCCACCACCGCGAGCACTCTCGTCGCCTGATTCGGTTAAGCGGTTCTTTGACGTAATTCTCTGCAGCTTTTGGACTTCGGTTTTGTGTTAAGTAGTAAGCAATGCTTTTTGGGGATGTAAGCTGTTAAACCTATCAGCTACCGCTCGTGTGCCTGGACAGAAGTATTTCGAGAGTTTAGTGGGACTGGATCAGGTTCTGATCCTTGGAAGTTGAGACTATTTACAATGTGTTGGTGTTTGGTAACTTCGATTAGGCTGGTAATGCTCTTCGTAGGTGTATTGCTATCACAAATCCTGCAGTGGAGTAAGAAACTTGCTAATGCACTCTTCATGTTTTATCCTGTTTTATTGTTGTTGCGAGCTCGAGTTGTTGCAGGCTAGATTTAGTTTCTATAAAGCTTGGCTATCAAAGTTAAGGAGCCTACAGAGAGATTAGTCAATTTGGGAATTTTGCCATTCTTATTTAGGCTTTCTAACGAGCTATTGGGCTGGAATATGTGTACTGTTCTACTCCCTCCGTTCCTAAATATAGGTCTTTTTACATTTCAAATGGACTACAACATACGGATGTGTGTATGTAGACATATTTTAGAGTGTAGATTCACTCATTTAGCTCCGTATGCAGTCACTTGTTGGAATCTCTAGAAAGACTTATATTTGGGAACGGAGGGAGTATTACCTTTCCTATGTTAGGTACCCCTCAAAAAAAATTCCTATGTTAAGTCAGTGGTAAATCAGTTGTTCAAAGCATGTGGGATCCATACCAGGTTGTGTAAGAAGAGTAATGACGTAACCTGCAATAAATACCTTGATCAAATGAACTAATTTACAAAAATCACATCATTTTTGGGAAACTTGTTCGTTCTTTTGAACTAGACTAGAGAGGAGTGGAGGCTAACATAGGGTCATTAATCTGCACCTCTACCAGTATCTGTTGGAGATTTCACTTGTGCTCCTTTGTTTCTTGTCCTGGAACCTGTGCCCTGGCCTGTTGCATTCTCTATGGCAGGTCAGTCCCCCCTCTACCCACAATGATTCAGGACCAATCGTTAGTGTGAGCGTACAATAATGTTTCTAATGAAAGTTTAAATTATCAGATAGCTTCCAGTACTTTGAGAATGAGCTTTGCAGTTGTACCTATTCTTCTGTCTATGCCGTTAATCTTAGGTCATGGAGTTTGTGTTCTATATAATCTAATTTTGCCGTTAATCTTACATTTCAGATGCCTATGTGCAACATGCATTCACATTCCGATTGTAGCGCTAACATTATTGCATTGGAATATTTTGTTTGACATTATTGTTTAGTTGATATATCAAGTGCTCAGACCATTTCTTGTTCTTGATTGTATTGTTTACTTTACTTGGTGACGATCTCATGAGTATGTAGTGCTACTGTATCATGGTTGGCTATTAGTGTTCCAAATGTTTCTTAGGACAATCCAAACTTGTTTCAGTGGGAAATATTTTCCTTTTAAATTCCTTGGCCCCGACTTAACTGAAAGCAAGCATCAAGCAGACACTGGCCATGGGAATGCGAGTTGCGACTATACACCAAACATGTGGTCCATACCATGTATTGTTCTTGGTTGTGATGCTTCCTGTGCATGAACTAAAAGCTCGGAGTACAGTAATATCTCTTCCAGTTGTGATGCTTCCCATTTATCAGTCGTGGCAAACAGTCTGCTTGAGAAATTCTACCTCCCAGCCCTTATTGATCCAGGACCTAATTGTTTACTGTGATCATATCATAATTTCTTTGATGGAAGACTGGAAGTTCAGATCATATCAGATACGTAGGTTCCAAAGGTTCTGTCTATGAGCTTTGCAGCTGTAGCTGTCTATGATGAGCTTTGCAGCTGCAGCTGCTTTGCTGTCTATGCTGTTAATCTTTAGCCTTTTGTTGCCTATGTCGTTAATCTTAGGTCTGGGAGTTCGAGTTCTATAATCTAGTTTAGCAATTGGCTTCAATGATGTTATTTTCCTTTCAGATGCCTATGTGCAGCAGTCATTCACATTTCGATTGTAGCACTATCATGATTGCAAACAAGGGTCTTTTTAATTGTAGCACTAACAGGTCTTGAAGATTTTGTTTGACATTTGTTTGTCTAGATGACCTATCGTAGCATCCAAGGGTCTTTTCACGTACTATGTTTCTGTGTTCAAACTTTTCAGTTAGTGATATACAAATTGCTCAGACCATTCTCTTGTTCCTGATTGTGTTGTTTACCTTACTTGCTGATGATCTTGTGAATATGTGGTGCAGCCCTATCATTGTTTTGCTTTGAGGGGTTCAGAATATTTCTTTGGACAATCAAACTTCTTTCAGGTGGAAATATTTTTCCTTTGAACTTCTTTGGCCCGTAATGACTCAACTGAAATCAAGCATAAGTACTTCTCAGCTGTGGCCATACGCCAAAGATGTGTGTGATCTGCCAATCTGCTATCCTGTCCATTTAGTCCAGCAGTCAGATGGCGTGCCACACATGAAGCAATCAGGCATGTTTTGTAACACGAACGCTAAACCCTTTGCAATGATTGATCAAACCAAGCAGAAGCAGGTACCAGCGCCGCTGGCTGGGCCGAATAATGGTGCGTGCATGATCTCAACCAAGTTGGATGCTTGATCTGAATAGATTGGAGATATCGTACGCACTTGCCCTGTAGATTTGTTTGTTGGCTGGATCTTAACTTAATCGGCAGCATATGCTGCCCCTCAACTTGCATACATTTCCAAGTGCCGTGTTTGGGGGACTTTGACCGCTGCTTGTTTAAGTTGGTCGCGGCGGGATGGGTTATTAGCGCATCGCTAATGGAATCCCTAATAATAATTTAGAGGATCTTTAACTCCTCAAAATTTTACTCCTCTACAATGGCCGTACCTCGCCAAACCCTTAAATTTAACTCCTCAAACGAACTTTTTTTCCAACCGGGCTCATACCCCTTTTCATTAATTTTGCAATCAACGGAAATACATCAGTCATGTGTCGATCATGTTTCACAAGATAAGCACCGAGCCAGCTAAAGATAACTACCCAGCAAAAGGAGACTGAAAGGGGCACGAGCGAGTTGGTGCATCGACAGGAAACCCACTGCATGACAGCCCTAGAACGAACTATCAGCTGTGGGGCGAAAACCTGACGATACTACAACCACAACTCGAACCAAAAGCACCTGTCTAGGACATAGGAACTCTAAAAAGGATGAATCCGTATCATCAAAAGAACAATTCCAGCAGGCATCAGACCCCAGTGGGTATAGGCCAGTCTAAAAGTAACAGGATCAAGACAGCTCCCCAATCTGAATACCATCCCCATCTCTCAGGAGCAGCCTGCTGCGAGCATATGATCTGTCCGTCAGAGCAGCCGCCACATTAGCCAGCCTCTTCACCCCCACTTGGAATCTCATCTTGTCTTCCTCCTTAAGCAATCCTGCCCAGTATAACTCCTCAAACGAACTGACCCCACATAAAAGTATTTGTTCATCTCCTTCTACCTTCTTCCTTCCACGGCGCTCCCAAGTCTTTGCCACAACGACGAGATCCCCCAGCCTTGATACCGCCACCTCGCCACCGGTCTTCGCCACCACGACGAGGTCCAACGCGCCTGTGCCCATGCTGCCTAGCTGAAGGTTTGGTCGTGCTCGCCATCGAAACCGACGGCGGCCTACCAGGTGCATGTGTGGTGTGCGTGCACAACTCGGTCGGCGGCAGCGCAGGCGTTGCAGGACGCCACCAGAGCTCCAGGACGTGGCGGCCATTGTAGGACGTCACAGAGGCAAGCGCACATAGCCGACGGCGTACGCACACGATTTTATGAAGTTCCTTGCTGCCAGCGAGATTCCGGCGCCAACGAGAGGCGGCGGAGTTACGAGGGCGTAGGAGGGTTCCATTTTCCCGGTCACCAAGGTGGTTGACGGCTGGCGGCGTGGATTTCGGCAGCAGTAGACGCGAGAAATGGAAGGGAATTTTTTTTAAGGGGCGGCGTCGCAGAGAAGTAAATATAGAAGAGTTGGGCGTTGGAGTAAACTTAAGTCCTTAAAATTTTACTCCTCTAGAGATTTGAGGGTTCGACTAGGTACAAAGGAGTAAAATGAGGACTTATAGATTTTTAAGGGATCCATTGAAGATCTCTTAAGGCCCCTTTGATACAAAGGAATTTCATAGGATTTTTATAGGATTTGGATCCTTAGGATTTTTTCTTGTGATAGTCGTTTGATTTGTAGGATTGGAATCCTTAGGATTTTTTTCATAGGTTTCATTTGTACTACATTTTGAAGGAAACTTTTCATTCACTCAAACTTTTTTGTAGGATCCCATCAAAAAAACTTCTTTGTAGGATTCCTTTGTTTTTTCTATGCTATCAAACACTTCTCCAAATCCCATAAGATATAAAAAGACATAACACTATTCCTATATTTTTCCTATTCCTGCATTTGAAAATCTTGCGAATCAAAGAGGCCCTTAGTTTGGAATGATCCCAACCAAACAACCAAATGCATGTAGGTGGTGGTTTAATCAAGTCGGGAGGTTTGGTTCGTTGGACTGTCGTACTGTACTGCTGATATCGTGCTCGGTGTGCGCATTTGTTTATGGAAGATGCGGTTGTCTGTTGATGTTACTGATATTCTAGGTTTTGGACCACTTTCACAACTGGCTTTGCTGATATAGTGATGCCACCACGCTTACTCTATAAGCCTGGAGCACTTAACAACTTTGGCTTCAACATCTAGGCAACTTTACAACTATGCATTTCTCTTAGATGCAGTTGCTGACATAGTGATACATTTTTCCGGCTGTTAGAAAGCTTGAATTTTTCTCTCACTATGTACTCTCCTTAATTTGTACTCCTTTCGTCCGGAAATACTTGTCATCAAACTAGATAAAAGGAAATGTATCTAGATGTATTTTAATTCTAGATACATTGCTTTTTATCCATTTTAATGACAAATATTTTCGGACGGAGAAAGTACTTTTCCGTTTTAAAATAAGTGTCTTAACTTTGTACTAACTTTAATTTAAAATTATACTAAGGGTGAGACACTTATTTTGAGGTAGAGGATCTATATACATATAGATGTGCACTGAGTTGCCATAAGGCAGCTGGGCGTTTACTACACACCTACTCTAGAAAGATAAATACTTCTTTCGCTCCGAATTACTTGTTGTAGGTAGTTCTAGATACATCCATATCTGGAACGAGTAATTCGGACGGAGGGAGTATTTGGGAACGGATGGAGTAGTAGCTATCACCACTGTCATTTTATTTTGCGAACGTACTCTTAAACATTCATCGGAAACACATGGGGTCACGTTGTGAGCAGTCAAAGCCCGGCAGGAATTCCCTGATGGCGCCAAATGCAGGATAAAAACAAGGACGTTCGGGTACAGTTGCTATCCTGCACCTTGCCATTTCTTTATGGGCCGCGGCCAATAAACAAGGCACCTAATCTCGGGCCATGCTGCCATGGCGCCGTTCGAGATCGGACAGTTCATCGCGGCGCCCGGGCAGCCATTATATATCCGTCTCTGGATCTAGCAAATCACAGCCCCGCACCGCATTGATCGTCTCCCGTCTCCACACCTGCGCTACCCACTGTGCTTCGCTTGGCATCCGTCCACACACACACACACGCAGCCAGCAGCAGCCTGCATTCCCATGGCCAGCCTGGTGCACCAGACGGCGGCCCCGATGCCGGCCGCGGCGGCGATGGACGACGACTTCATGCCGCAGAGCTTCGGGTGCTTCGGGCGGTCGCTGTCTCGGGCGTCGTCGGCCCGGCGGCTGGAGTACAGGGCGCTGAGCGGCGAGGGCGGGGAGGAGATGAGGCGCATCGCGCAGGAGGAGCGGTCGGCCAGGGCGAAGCTGCGGTGGAAGGCGGTGGCGCAGGAGATCATGGCCAGGAGGAGGGGCGGCGGCGGCGGAGGCGCGGCGCGGAGGAGGAAGGCGGGGTTCAGCTACGACTCCAAGAGCTACGCGCTCAACTTCGACCAAGGCGCCGCCGCCGAGTAGCCAGCGAGCGAGCGAGCGAGATCGCTGGCGATCGAGATGCAGCTAGCGCCTAGCGTACTGGCGAGCGTGCGTGGCTGGCGCTGCGGCCAGCCGACTGGCGACCGATGCCGGCGGGGGAATGGGGCGGCCGTGGCATGGTTATTGTTGGTTGAGAATTGAGAATGTGGAGGTCTAGTTTTGGTGCCAGATCTTGTGTTCTTTGGTTGGTTATTCTTGGTTGAGAATTGAGATGTTGGGTGCATGTGCAGGAGTTGGCTGATGCGTCCTGACATATTCATGTGGTGTAATAAGATGAGCTGCTAGATGTTTCAAAGTGAATTCACTGCATTTACTATAATGGTTGTTTCACCAGTAAATGCTCCCTCGTCCATGCTCCGGGAAACATAAGAGTGAGGCTACACGTCACGCGACTGACTTTTTCAAATTAGGTCAGTCGATTTTTCAAACATACGACCGAAATCTAACGGCGCCCGACCTTTCTCCAGCCGCCGCCCGAGCCACCGGCCTCATCGCCCGCGACCACCACCCGTGGCCGGCGGCGCTCCCACGCCGCCCTGCCCTCTTCCTGAAACCGCCCCCACCGTCGGTCTAGTCGCCGCCCCCGGCCATCCCTTTAGGCCTGTCGGTGGGAACGACACCTATGGGATCACAAGAATCCCTACTGTGATTAGCGGGGCGCGGGGTCGTGAGAAGAGCGGATCAAACAGATAGCACACGGTTCGTTTATCCAGCTTCGGGCCGCGAGGATGCGTAAAACCCTACTCCTGCTTTGGTGGATTGTATATCTGTGTTCTTGAGCTAGCTATGGGGCGTGAGGAGCTCTAAAAAGCCGAATCCTTCCTCTGGTCGCCTCGGGCCTCCTTTTATAGAAAAAAGGGGTTGCCACAGTGGCACACAGGAGGTGGAAAGGGTACAGTGATGCGAGGTTATCCCTCGCATTACATGACAAAGCGCATTTAATGCGTCTTGCTTACGTGTCCTTGCTTTATCGGGGACGGGGGAGAAACCTGTCTCGTCCGTCGCCTCTCCTTCTTGTGTCGACACGCGCCCTGGCCAGCGACGCCTGAGATGCCATGTAGGTAGGCAGGCAGCTGAGGTGGCGCAGTGGTGGGTCTTCACGAAGATCTGCATGCCGTCACGCGGGTGCCTGCCCAGCTGGTTGGGTCAGCAGCTGCATGCATGCGGTGGTGGAGGTTTAGTCGGCGTGGGCCTGATGGTGGCCCTGCGGGTGTCCTCGGCGCTTACCGGGGGCCTTGTGGTCTTCCTTGGCTGGGATCCCGTCAAGGGTTGTCGCCTCCTTAGTGCGTATCTGATCTTGAATGTCTTCACAAAGATCTGCATGCCGCCACGGGGATGTCTCCCGAATCCTTGCCCTTTGGGGGTAGTGGACTCAAGGGTGATTTGCTCCGTAGGCGCGGGACGAGTCGCCGCGGCAAGGGTCTTGCCGGGGCTCCTAGAACTGTCTCCCGGCAAGGATCTTGCCGGGGGAGTCCGCTTCGTCCCCTTTGCTCTTCGTGGTCTTGGCCTTGGCGTCGTTCTAGTTCTCTTGAGCTTCGGTCTTACCCTGGCTCACCTCCCTTGCCTTGCTTGGTGTGGTGGTATCCGCGGCTCAGACTGCCCGTGCACAGTTATAGGGGTACAAAATGTGTACCCCTCTTTTTGTACACCGACAGGAGCCCCCGGGCCTGGGCCACACATAAGCGCAACACGTTGTTGGGCTAGGCCCAAAAACGGTGTGCGGGCAGGCGGGACGGTTTTTACCGCGGCAAGATTCTTCGCGCGCTGCGTTTCCCACGACTCCCGCACGTGACGCGGCGTGGGGAGGTGCGTGTGACGTGGGCAGCATGCGTGGGGTTGGTTCCCGCGGGCATGCGTCACACCACAGTTAATGTGAAAGGAGGCGGCCCGTGTTTTCTCCCATAAAAAAGAAAAACCGCGGGTGCGCTGCTCACTTTCTCCTCTTTCGTCGTGCCTTTTCCAATCTTAGAGCCGCCGTTTTCTCTCTTCCTTCCTTCCTAAGCTTCAGCCCCTCCCTTCCATCCGTCATGGAGAGAGGGAATCCCGGTCCTTCAACAGTGGCAGCGAGGGTCGCCACTCGACAACGCGTCCCTCCTTCTCCTGCGCCTGCGGTGGCAGAGCCAGCCATGAGGGGAAGGGGGAGGGGGCGAGGCCGTGGGCGAGGCCGGGGCGCTCGGGAAAGGGGAGGACCGGGCGGCGCGCCGGCCTCGCCTCCGCCAGTAGCTCCTCCAATGGAGGGCCATGTTGGGGATGACCCTTGTGAGTTCTTCGTCAGGCTGCGCCGGCCGCCGCGTCATCGCCTTCGTCTCCCGACTCCATTTGCGCGGGAGATGGAGCTGGATCCGCCGGAGTCGTTGCGGCTGCACATGAGGGGCTGCGGGATCAGTGGCACGTGGGTCCGCGTCGACTTCCCCGCCCCTCACGTGATGTATCTTCGTCGGGGATGGAAGACGTTTGCTCATATCCACCGCTTGACGGAGGGGCTCACTCTCCATTTTAAGCTGATGAAGGGCGCCTTCTCTCCGTCAAGGTCTTCGGGCTCTTTGGGACCCGTGCGAGGTGCTGCGTGGAGAGCTCTTC
Organism: Triticum urartu; assembly: GCF_056163025.1. Taxonomy (NCBI): domain Eukaryota; kingdom Viridiplantae; phylum Streptophyta; class Magnoliopsida; order Poales; family Poaceae; genus Triticum; species Triticum urartu. The sequence continues at coordinate 171,371,552 of NC_141874.1, read as the reverse complement.
TGATAGTGAAGACTCCTCCTCGGGCGGGAGTGACGAGGAGGACAGCGGCAGCGACGACGAGGGTAGTAGGCAGCAGGATGATGGGTCCGACTAGGTGTCGGGTGCCGCTCCGTGCGGCACCGGCGACCCCATCATCCGTGTCGCCGGCTCCCTGAACTTCTCGGGGTCATCTCCTTGGGCGGCTGGCGTTGGGAGGCTGCGGAAGAGGAAGAGGGCGGGCGACAAGGCCGTCAAGTCGGAGTACGCGGGCACTGATGCCTTCGACGCGTGCTGACGTCCTGCCGCCTCGTCTTCGAGCTCTGCTTCCGGTGCCGCCATCACCATCCAGCCTTTGGACGGCCACCAAGATGTTCTCTTGGTGTCTTCTGCCACCCGTAGCTCGCCTAGGCGCTCCTTTTATCCTTTTCGCCTCCTTGACCTGCCTCCTAAGGAGAGGGACAAGAAAGGGATTACGGGCACCTTATCTCTTTTTAGTTTGTAAGCCTTCGGGCCTTTGCTGAATTTAAAACTTGTAATCCCATCATTCATGTTTTTCATTCCCTATGGACTGTACCTGAGTGGAATGTTTTTTTTAATGAAAAAGGGATGCTTGTCGGGTCATTTGTTTGCGGGTGGAACCCACGACAAGGAGTAAATCCTTGATATCTTCAAGATAAACATTTCCTTGCCCGGCAACATGCCTTGCCGTCTCCCCACTTCGCTCGACCTTCCTCACGCCTTTGACGGAGGTAGGGATGAGGCGGGTTCAGGCTCCTTGTTTCATCCTTTCGCTGCCGCGACTACGACCAAACTTGGCCCCAGGAACGAGCCCTAGGGCCTAGAGTTAGGGGAGCACGGTAGCTTAGGGGAAAACGAGGTTTCACATACCTCAGTCCATAATGGAATGCATGATAAGGGATGAAGAACTTATCTGAAGCTGCAATCCCCGGCAACCCTGGTTCGCCGTGGGTGAATCTTTGCTCTTGCAGCCCCCGGCAATACTGGCTTACCGGGGGCTAGATGCTGGTTTGTTCCTCTCTTTTTTTCTCCCCAAGTGGTTCGGCACGGATATCTGTGTGTCCTGTGAACCAAAGAAGACAAAAGAAAGACAAAGAGACGCACACTCGACCTCTAAGCTAGGGGTTAGTCGCCGCTAAGCACTATCAACCCTAACCAAGGACGAGACTCGACCTAGCATGCATGCTATAACTTAGGGCGCCAGCGCTTCATTTATTTATGCTCAGGGTCTGCGCCTGGCTTTGTACAAAGGGTTACATGCGTCATCGGCAAGGCTCGTACAAAAGGTGGCTTGCCGGGGGGCCCGGCAAGCCGCGCCTCACGGGTAAAACTTGCGGATGCCCAATGTTCCAGGAGTTACTCACCGGAACAACATCTTCGGTCTCCGGGCGGACTGCGCCGGGCCTGGTGACTCATATTACCCGATAAGGGCCTTCCCACTTTGGCGTCAACTTGTTGGAATTCTTGGCTGATGGAACGCGTCGAAGAACAAGGTCGCCATCCTCAAAGCTTCGGGCATTAACCTTGCGGCTATGGTAGCGGCGCAAGGCTTGCTGGTAGCGCGCTGCTCTCACAGCCGCCCGAAGACGATCTTCCTCAAGGAGCGTTGCGTCATCTTGCCGCAATTGCTCTTGCTCAAGCTCGTCATAAGCGAGTACTCGAGGTGACCCGTATATGAGTTTCATGGGGAGAACTGCTTCTGCCCCGTATACCAGGGCAAAGGGTGTCTGGCCGGTGGCTCGATTTGGTGTCGTTCTGATTGACCAAAGAACCGCCGGCAATTCATCAATCCAGCGCCTTCCACTCTTGTGCAGTCTGTCAAAGGTCTTTGTCCTCAGGCCTCGCAGTACTTCAGCATTTGCCCTCTCAGCTTGACCATTGCTTCGTGGGTGAGCAACGGAAGCGAAACAGACCTTGCTGCCGAGGTCTTGAATATATTTCATGAAGGTGTGGCTTGTGAACTGCGTGCCGTTGTCGGTGATAACCCTATTGGGTACACCAAAACGACACACCAGTCCTTTGAAGAACTTGACGGCTGACTGTGCTGTGACCTTCCTCACTGCTTCCACTTCTGGCCACTTTGTGAACTTGTCGATTGCAACGTACAAGTACTCAAAGCCCCCGACACTGCGGGGAAAGGGCCCAGTATGTCGAGCCCCCAGATCGAGAAAGGCCAGGAGAGAGGAATGGTTTGAAGGGCTTGAGCTGGCTGATGAAACTTCTTTGAATGGAACTGACACGCTTCACACCTGGTGACTAGTGTCGTCGCATCCTGGAGGGCGGTGGGCCAGAAGAAACCTTGCCGAAACGCTTTGTCGGCAAGGGCCCTTGACCCGATGTGGGATCCACATATGCCTCCATGTATCTCCGCCAACAGCCCCAGTCCTTCCTCTCGAGGGATACACTTCAATTTCACGTCGTTCGGCCTCTTTCTGTACAGGACGTCATCGACGAACTGGTACATAGTAGAGCGACGGGCTACTTTTTCCGCTTCTTCCTGCTCCTCAGGAAGTTCCCCTGTTTGGAGGAATCGGACGGTATGTTGTGCCCATGCTGGAGCCTGGGGCTCGACGGCGAGGACTAAAGGCATTTCCTCTGCTATCAGAGCGGCTGTCTCCATGGCAAGAGCTTGATGCTCTGTCGGAGCCAGTCGTCCCGTGGCGGGCTCAGTGTCTCCGGCAACATCCTTGCCGACGGCTTCGGGGAGCTCGGCGGGAAAGTACTTGCTGGGCCCTGATTTTCTCCTCTTGTTCTGCTCTGTTGATGGCGGATGGCTGAGTTAGCCGAAGCACAAAGGTACCTGGTTCCACAGGTAGCTTGAGGGCAGCGCGTTTTGACAAGTAATCGGCGATATCATTCTCCGCTCGGGGAACGTATTCTGCCTGTATACCGTCAAAACGCTCTTCCAGCTTTCTCACTTCATCGACGTAGGCCTTCATCAACGGGCTATGGTAATCCTTGTTAACTTGCTTGACGACAAGTTGCGAGTCGCCTCTGACGACGAGTTTCTTGATTCCGAGGTCCACCGCGATCCTAAGACCGGCAAGCAGCCCTTCGTACTCAGCCGTATTGTTTGTTGACACCTCCCTGGGAAGTGCATCTGGATCACGTACTTGAGGTGCTCTCCGGTGGGCGCGACAAGCAGTACGCCAGCCCCGGCGCCCTGTAAGGAGTAAGCTCCATCAAAGTACATGATCCAGTCGCAACTTGCCTCCTTGCCGGGGAGAGCAGTCTCTTGGGTTTCTTCGTCAGGCGTCGCGGTCCATTCTGCAACGAACTCCGCCAGGACTCGGCTTTGAATCGTCGAGGTACTCTCAGACTTGAGGCCAAAGCTGGACAGTTCCAGTGCCCACTCTATGATCCTTCCCGTTGCGTCTGGATTGTGCAATATCCGTTGCAGAGGGAGGCGAGTGACGAAAGTGATTTCGTGCGCCTGGAAGTAGTGACGCAACTTCCTTGAGGCCATAAGAAGGCCGAGGAGCAGTTTCTGCACACCGGAGTACCTCGATCTAGCCCCCTGCAGGAGGGAACTAACAAAGTAGACCGGGTGCTGCATCATTTTCTTCTTCGGCGGCACTTCAATTGGCTGCGTCGTCTCGGCATCGGTGGCATCGGGCTCCATCGCTGCTATTACCTCATCATCAATTTCTCTCTGCGCCACTAGTGCGGCACTGACTACCTGGTTCGTTGCCGCCAGGTACAGCAGCAACGGTTCCTGTGGCCTAGGCGCAACTAGTATTGGCGCGGAGGAGAGGTACCTCTTCAAATCTTGCAATGCTGCTTCGGCTTCTGGCGTCCACTCCATCGGGCCCGCCTTTTTCAAAATTTTGAAAAAAGGAAGGGCGCGCTCGGCGGACTTGGAAATGAACCTGCTCATGGCGGCAACGCAACCAGCAAACCGACGCACATCCTTGACTCGCTTGGGCGCTTCAATCTGCTCTATAGCTTTGATCTTGTCCGGATTGGCCTCTATCCCACGCTGTGACACAAAGAACCCGAGAAGCTTGCCAGACGGGACGCCGAAGACGCACTTCTCAGGGTTCAGCTTGAGATTGATCTTGCGTAGGTTTGCAAATGTTTCTTGTAAATCTGATATGAGGGTTGCCCTGTTCTTGGTTTCGACCACTATATCATCCATATAAGCTTCCATATTTCTATGGAGCTGGGGTTCAAAACCAATCTGGACCGCCCTTGCAAACGTTGAACCAGCACTCTTCAACCCAAAAGGCATCTATATAAAGCAATACGTACCACATGGGGTGATGAATGCCGTTTTCTCTTCATCTTCCCTTGTCATGAAGATCTGGTGGTAGCCGGAGTAGGCATCGAGGAATGACAACAGATCACACCCAGCTGTGGAGTCAACAATCTGGTCGATGCGCGGCAACGGGAAGGGGTCTTTGGGACAAGCCTTATTAATATCTGTGTAATCAATACACAGCCTCCACTTCCCATTTGCCTTGCGCACTACCATCGGATTGGCCAACCACGTTGGATGGAGCACTCCTTTTACTAAACCTGCTGCTTCCAGTTTCCGGATCTCCTCTGTGATGAACTCTTGTCGTTCCAAAGCTTGCTTTCTGACCTTTTGCTTGACGGGCCGCGCATGAGGACAGACATCAAGGTGGTGCTCAATCACCTCCCTGGGAACGCCGGGGATGTCGGATGCTTGCCATGCAAACACATCGACATTCGCCCGCAGGAAGGTGACGAGCGCGTCTTCCTATTTGTCGTCAAGGGTGGAGCTTATGGTAAAAGCTCCTCCCGTGCCGTCCTCCTTGACACAAACCTTCTTGGTTCCCGGCGGTGTGGCCCTGGACTTCTTGTTTCTGTCGGCGGAGCTCTCTGGCACGTCCTCGACGGGAGCGCTACACTCCGAAGAGGTGCGCTTGCCGGAGTGGGTGCCTGAGGTCTCACCGGTCTTCTTCTTTTGCCTTCCCGGGGCTCCAGCGGCAGGAGCAAGCGCCTTAGTAGTGGCGGCTGCTGCAACTGCTTGTTGGTAGAGTTGGTCAGCGCAAATTAGCGCATCCTTCTTGTCTGATGGGACGGTGATGATCGTCACAGGCCCCGGCATCTTTAGGGTGTTGTAGGCGTAATGTGACACCGCCATGAACTTGGCCAGCGCTGGGCGGCCAAGGATCCCGTTGTAAGGCAAGGGGATCTTGGCAACGTCGAACACAATCCTTTCTGCCCTGTAGTTCAGATCACTCCCAAAAGTCACGAGCAACGTGACCTTTCCCTTTGGTTGACTCCTTCCCGGGTTGACCCCCTGAAACGTGCCCGTCTCTTCGAGGTCTTCATCAGGAATCTGCAATTTCTCGATCATGGCAGGCGAGATTAAGTTCAGACCAGCCCCGCCATCGACTAGCATCTTTGTCACCTTGAGGTTGCGTATTGTTGGTGAAACCAACAATGGCAAGCACCCGACTGCAGTAGTGCGATCAGGGTGATCCTCAGTGTCAAAAATGATAGGTGTGCTGGACCACTTCAGCGGCCTTTGGGCATCAAACGACGGTTCCGCCGCTGTAATCTCACGCGCCCACTGTTTAAGCTGGCGGTGAGAGGTATGCAGCGAGGCGCCGCCATCGGTGCACATGGCCTTTGTAGCTTTCTGAAATTCTTGGTCACCAGACTCATCGTCCTCTTTGTGATCATCGTCTTCTGGCTTTTTGTCACGGCCCCGGGCGGGCTTCTCCCGTTGTTTATCTTTGCCGCGACGGCCCGCCTGGCCGTCATGCTTCTTGCCGGACCCCTCAGCACCGTCCTGGCCTTTCTCCTTGTCCCGCCTCTCATATTCAGCCCTCTGCTTCTCAGCAAGGAGCTCAACCTGTAAGCAGTTCTGGAGATCATGGCCTTTGGTGCGATGGATCTTGCAGTATTGCTTGTCAGAGTTTCCTGACTTCTCGGCAGCCGCCAAGGCCCGGCAGGCGACACATCCGGCAATTTCCTTGCCGGGGTCATCTGCCTTGGTTTTCTTGGCGGAGCCGGCGTCGTCAGATCCCTCGACGGCAAGCACAGCTTTACCTTTGCGCTTCCTGTTGCGGCGCTGAAAGGACATGCGGTGCCCCCATGTGTGGTTTTGGTAATTGATGATAATCTCTATGGACTAACGGTTGCCTTGAGTTATATTTGAAGCATTTGTCCATAGGATTGTCTTGAAGTCCATGTGTTGGTTTTAAGGAGTTTATGAGATGGCCAAAGTGCTTTTCAAGGAACTATCCAAAGATTGGTCATGTGTGAGTTGAGATGGCCAAAGTGCTTTTCAAGGAATTATCCAAAGATTGGTCCTGTGTGAGTTGAGCTTATTGCAAGCATGTCTTGAAGAAGAAGAGACTGTGATCATTCATGGTTACCTTCAAGACATCATCCAAATGAAGAGAGTTGGAAAGATTCAATGTTGATCAAGACTAAGTCAAGAGTGAATCAAGTTGATCAACTCACAAAGCGTAGAAGAAGTACCGAGAGGGATCAAGTGATCCCATGGTATGGTAAGCATTGTCCATTATGCTTTGTGTACTAACCCATGGTCTACGTGAGAGTTCTTTGTGGGGTTAGGTATGTTTCCATGGTCTTGCGTCAAGAGGAAGATCTCATACAACCCATGGAGGATGACATCAAGTGGTGATCGTCATCAAGTTTGCATTGTGCAAGTTCAAGTGGAGCAACTCGAAGAGTGGCTCACCCATAATGGAGTATGGGGGAGCAATCAAGCTTGAAGCTTGCCATCCATTGTGGTGTCAATGGAATTGTGAAGATGTGCCAAAGAGTGGCTCACCCATAGTGGAGTATGGGGGAGCAATCAACTAGTCTTCATCGAGCCAACACAATCAAGAAAGGTGGTCCAATTTGAGGAAGTCAAGATCATCATCATCTAGCTCAAGTGGACTATGTGCAAGGCAAAGGTTTGCCCTTGATAGGTTTTCTATTTTACCGGTCTCATAGTGGTAGTTGGGAGACCGGGTTGTAGGATCGATTGTCGTACTATCAAGGGGGGCTCTCTAGGGAGTAGCTTGATCGTATCATTAGTCGAGAGCTCAAACCATTGCATCCTTGCATCATCTTTCCTAGTTCTTGTTTGGTTTCATTTGTGAGTCTTAGAGCTTATGGTCATCTTGATGACAAGCTTGAGTTCATCGAAAACGGAGTTCGCATGCATCTTCTATGATGTTTTCGGTGTTGGAGGTTTTACCGGTCTTTTTTGAGAAGGGTTCTCACCATTTTATTATCGTCCTTTTCTCATTTGCTTCTTATTGTTATTTCTCTCAAGATTGTGTTAGCCCTTGTCGTTAGCTTTCCAACAAACTTGATTTCATCGAATTCGGAGCTCGCATGCGAAAGTTGTGGCTGTTTCGATATTGCCTGTTTTACACAGAGAGGTTGTACCGCCCCATGGAGAGGTTGTACCGCTTGACCGGTACAACCGGTGTTTGGAGCGGTTGTACCGCTCCAGAATTGGTCCGGAGGTTGTACCGGTCATGTACCGCTCTACCACCGGACTGGCCTCTGTTGTGGTGCGGTTGTTGGGCGGTTGTGGGCCGGTTGTACCGCTTATTGCCTGTTACCGGTTGTACCGGTGCTCATAGAGGTTGTACCGCTCCTATGTTGTTCTGTACATAACGGGCAGATTCGTGGGGACCTATTTAAGGGGGTCTTCTTCCCCAATGGATATCTATCTCTTGAGCTCGTTTTTGCCCCCATTGTTGACCTTCTTTGAGCTTGCTAACTCTCAATCCCTCCATGGATTCTTGCTAGTTTTTGAGGGAAAAGAGAGAGGAGATCTAGATCCACATTTCCACCAATCACTTTCTCCTCTATGTGAGGGGAACCCCTTGGATCTAGATCTTGGAGTTCTTGGTGTTCTCCTTCTTGTTCTTCCTCTCATTTTTCTCCCTAGCATTAGTTGCTCCGGTGGGATTTGAGAGAGAAGGACTTGGGCACTCCGTGTGCTCTTGCCATTGCATTTGGTGCATCGGTTTGAGTTCTCCACGGTGATACGTGGAAGTGAAGTTTGAGAAGCTTATTACTCTTGGGTGTTTGGGCACCCTAGAGGTTGTTCCTCTTGGGTGCCTTGGCGCCCTAGACGGTTGGTGTTGTTCGGAGCTCAATCATTGTGGTCTAAAGCTCCGGGCAAGCGTCGGGGTCTCCAATTAGGTTGTGGAGATCGCCCCGAGCAATTTGACGGGTACCGATGACCGCCCCCAAGGGTTGCCAATGCGTACGGGTTCGGTAACCGCCCCCAAGGGTTGCCATTTGTACGGGTTCGGTGACCGCCCTCAAGGGTCCCTTAGTGGAATCACGACATCTTGCATTGTGCGAGGGCGTGAGGAGATTACGGTGGCCCTAGTGGCTTCTTGGGGAGCATTGTGCCTCCACACCGCTCCAAATGGAGATTAGCATCCGCAAGGGTGTGAACTTCGGGATACATCGTCGTCTCCGCGTGCCTCGGTTATCTCTTACCCGAGCTCTTTACTTATGCACTTTACTTTGTGATAGCCATATTGTTTCTTGTTATATATCTTGCTATCACATAGTTGCTTATCTTGCTTAGCATAAGTTGTTGGTGCACATAGGTGAGCCTAGTTGTTTTAGGTTTTGTGCTTGACAAATTAACTGCTAGGTTTATTCCGCATTTGTTCAAGCCTAAATCGTAATTATTTTAAAACGCCTATTCACCCCCCCCTCTAGGCGACATCCACGATCTTTCAATTGGTATCAGAGCCTCGTCTCTCTTTATTAGGCTTTACCGCCTAGAGAGTAAAGATGTCGACTAGGGGACTAGGATTCTCTGACACTCTTAGTTTCGATGGCACAAATTTTGATGTTTGGGTAATTTGCATGCTTAATCTCTTTAGGGTCATGGACCCAAATTTAGAGCGAATTGTAGATATGGGTTTTTCTCCTCCAAAGGATCCCCAAAGATTATCTTTAGAGGATGAGAAAAACTCTTATCCCAATGCTCAAGCTTCTAATGTGCTTTTCAATGCTTTGAGCAATGTAGTTATATTTCAACTCATGCCGTTCCGAGATGCCCATGAGTTGTGGACAAAGCTTCAAGATAAATATGGTGTGTCCAAGATTTGTGGGGATGATTGTTATCCCTCCACCTCCGGCCGTGTTGCCTTCTCAACTTCTTCTACTTCACCTACATGTGGGTTGCCACAAGGTAATGACATGGTGAGTAGTGGTGTACATTGCAATGATGATAGTGGGCTTATTGTTGATAATCCTTCATCACTTTCTTATTGCAATGCTTCATCTTTGGACTTTAGCACTCCGAGCACTCCAAATGTTTCACATGCTTGTGTTGATAGTCCTTGCATATCATGTAGAAATTGCTTGACTAAATCTCATGATGATATGTTTACTATGTCTTGTTGCCATGATAAAAATGCATATATTTCCTCGAATTGTTATTCTAACAATGTAGAGGAAACCCAACACTCCATGGAACAAGATGTGGTCTTGAATGGTGCTTCAAGGGATCCTACATCATCATCTATTGCATTTTGCCTTATGGCCAAGGCTTCAAAGGTATCTCCCACTTTGAATCCCAATATATCTTGTGATGATATTGATGATGGCAAGAGTGATGATGATGTTGATTATGATGAAGATAATGATGATGTTGCCTCCTTAAAAATTAAGGGGGAAATGATTTTTAAAGCTCTTCTTAAGAATAAAATTGCTCGTTCCAACTTCATGGAAATCATGTCTATTGTGTAACGCCCCAGATATACTTTCATATTTGTATCCAACTCTTGCCGTCTCCGGCGCTAAGTTATATTTATTTCTCGGGTTCGGGTCTTTGTCTCCGTGTGTTGTTTTTCTTTTTCGTGCATCTCTTATCATGCCATCTCGTGCATTGCATTTGCATACATGTTCATCTCATGCATTCGAGCATTTTCCCCGATGTCCGTTTTGCATTCCGGCGCTTCGTTCTCCTCCGGTGGCCATTTCTAGCTTTCTTTCGTGTGTGGGGTTCAAACATTTCTGGATTGGACCGAGACTTGTGATGCGGCCTTGGATTACTACCGGTAGACCGCCCGTCAAGTTTCGGGTCATTTGAACTTCGTTTGATACTCCAACGGTTAACCGAGGGACCGAAAAGGCCTCGTGTGTGTTGCAGCCCAACACCCCCCAAAATTGTCCCAAAACCCACCAAACTCTGCTCCATGTCCTAGAGCGTTCGATCATGATCGCGTGGGCGAAAACCGCATCTCATTTGGACTCTCCTAGCTCCACTTATGCCTATTTAAACACCCCCCATTTTCGGATCTCGTCTTCCTCCCCATCCTCCTAAAAAAAACAGATCTCCCCGCGCCGACGGACGTGTCCGGCCCGCACCGGACAGCGTCCGCCGCCGCCCGCCTCCGCCACGTGGCCCCGCCCCGTCGCGCCCACATCGCCGGCGCCAGGCCCGGGAGGCCCGAGGCTGGCCCCCGAGGCCCAGCCGGCTCGCCCCGCCGCCCGCCTCCTCTCGCCGCCGTCGCCTTCGGCCCCGGCGACCGGCGCCGCCGCGGGCCGCCTCTCCGGCCGCCGCACCTCGCCGGCGCGCGAGCCACCGCCGGCCGACCCCGCCGCCGCACCGCGCCTCCTCGCCGCGCACCTCCGCTGCCTCCTCGCCGGTGCCGCCCCCCGGCGACCTCCTCCACCGCCGGCGCACCCCGCAGCTCTGGCGAGCTCGAGCTCTGCCGCCGGCACCGCCTCGGCTTCCGCGCCGCGATCCCGATCTGGATCCAGTCGCGTGAACAGTAAACCCTAACCCCCGATTTTTTTGCTAAGTCCTGAAAATTTTGATCCAAGTTGCTCTGTTCGAGGTCCCGTAACTTTGCAACCGTAGCTCCGCTTTGGGCGTATGATATATCAAAATCTTCGCCTCGACATGTACATCATTTCATTCCATTGCATCATTTGAATTTGAGGTCATCTTGTTGCCAAAAATGCTGTTAGAAGGAGGCTTCGTGAGTTAAATTGCAGATCCATTAGTTCATCATGCACTTTTGTCATTTTTGCCATGTTTAATTCGTGCATAATATGCCTGTGCCCCTTTGGGATGAATTGTTAAGAATTTTGTCTTCTTCCAGAGGTGCCACCCATGCATTTTTAGGATGTATGTGTTGTCTTGTGCAAGCTTGCGAAGAGAGGTACCTGAGATTGCTGATTTCAGGGACTTAGTGATTTTCACTAAGTCTGGGATATTTTAGTTCATGATGCTATATGTCCAGCTTGTTTCCTAGTGATCCGTGCCTCTTTTGAGGATGATCAGTAAGGGAGTTTTGATATTTATGTTATGCTGTATCCATCCATGTCTTTGTTTGCATATGTGGAGTGCTCTAGGTTGACTCAATCGAGCTCAACTTTTGCTTCGTTGTTAATCTGGGCAGATCATCAACTTGTTTGCGATTTTGCCGATGCTACCGTTAGTGTTCCATGCATGCTATGCCTTTGTTATTGCCATGTGTAGCTAGCATATTGTGCCTTCTTGCTGGTTATATGCTTTCCTTGCCATGATTTGCACCGTAGTGAGTGCATCGAGCTCGTTTACATGCCTTCGTGAGTTAAATTTCTGCATGTCTCAGTTTTCACTAAGTCTGAAAACTGATTGTGTTCGAGCTATGTTCGTGAGCTCGGCAGAGTATTTTGTGAACCCTTTTGGCCCCAGGTCACTTTGGGTGTTTTGTTAAGATTGTTGAGTAGCTCCATGCCATGTTCTTACTTGTCATGTTCAGGTTTTGTATCATGTTGTTTCGCTGCTCCGAAGAGGGCTTCGTGATCTGAAATTACAGACTAGTGTTAATTTCACTGTCTGGAATCTGTTTTGCACATTCATTTTTGCCATACTTGTTTGAACCTCTTAATGGATGAATTTGCCTATGGCTCAGTGCTATTATTTTGTTAACCATCTTGTGTACATCACTGCCATGTATTTTGTTTTCATGTTTGGTGGCTATAGCATGTTCATTTCGTTGCATTTAGGAGCCTACTTGCTGTATATTGCAGATCGGTTCGTTTCGTAAAACGCTCGCCATTTCCAAACCGTAGCTCCGATTCCTATGATCTTTATATCATTTTAAGGTGATATCTTCCCCTCTATCCAGTGGCCCACTTGGTCATTCAAGTTGAGGCCAGGTTCATGCATTTTCTGTAACGTCTTGCATTTTTGCATCCCGCATCGCATCCCGCATAGCATACCGTCTTTGCATATTATTGTTGCCCTTGCACGTGGTTGATTGTATTCTTGTTGCTTGTTTGTGTTGTTGGGTAGAGCCAGGAGACGAGTTTGCTAACGAGGAGCCCGTTGAGTGTGCTTTTGAGGATCCAGTCAACTCTGACAGCTTTGCAGGCAAGATGATCATACCCTCGAAATCACTACTATCTTTGCTATGCTAGTTTGCTCGCTCTTGCTTTGCCAATGCTACGATGCCTACCTTTTGCTTGTCAGCCTCCCAATTGCCATGTCAAACCTCTAACCCACCATGTCCTAGCAAACCGTTGATTGGCTATGTTACCGCTTTGCTCAGCCCCTCTTATAGCGTTGTTAGTTGCAGGTGAAGATTGGAGCCGTTCCTTGTTGGAACATTCATTTACTTGTTGGGATATCATTATATTGCTATGTTAACTTAATGCATCTATATACTTGGTAAAGGGTGGAAGTCTCGGCCTCTCGCCTAGTGTTTTGTTCCACTCTTGCCGCCCTAGTTTCCGTCATATCGGTGTTATGTTCCCGGATTGTTGCGTCCCTTACGCGGTTGGGCTATAATGGGAACCCCTTGATAGTTCGCCTTGATTAAAGCTTTTCCAGCAATGCCCAACATTGGTTTTATCATTTGCCGCCTACCCCCTTTTCCCTTGGGTTTCCGGAGCCCGAGGGTCATCTTTATTTTAGCCCCCCCACGGGCCAATGCTCCTCTGAGTGTTGGTCCGAACTAGAGCCCTGTGCAGCGCCACCTCGGGGAAACTCAAGGGCTGGTTTTAGTTGTACGAATTGCTCATCTGAGTGTGCCCTGAGAAAGAGATATGTGCAGCTCCTATCGGGATTTGTCGGCACATTCGGGCGGTGTTGCTGGACTTGTTTTAACCTGTCGAATCATCTTGTTGTACCGAGATACCGAGTCTGATCGGTGTGTCCTGGGTGGAGGTCTATTCCTTCGTTGACCGTGAGAGCTTGTTATGGGCTAAGTTGGGACTCCCCTGCGGGGATTGATCTTTCGAAAGCCGTGCCCGCGGTTATGGGCAGATGGGAATTTGTTAATGTCCGGTTGTAGATAACTTTAACTAAACTTAATTAAAATGAATCAACCGTGTGTGTTACCGTGATGGCCCCTTCTCGGCGGAGTCCGGGAAGTGGACACGGTGTTGGAGTTATGTTTGCGCAGGATGTTCCTTTAGCTTCTCGCTCGTGCTTCGCCTTCTCTTCTCGCTCTCATTTGCGTATAAGTTAGCCACCATATATGCTAGTCGCTTGCTGCAGCTCCACTTATATTGCCGTACCTGTCCTATAAGCTTAAATAGTCTTGATCGCGTGGGTGTGAGATTGCTGAGTCCCTGTGGCTCACAGATTCTACAACTCCAGATGCAGGTCTAGGAGTTTCTGCTCCAGTTGACGATTACGAGCTCAAGTGGGAGTTCGACGAGGACTCTCAGCGATACTACGTGTCTTTTTCGGATGATCAGTAGTGGTGCCTAGTTGGGGTTATCGATTCAGGGCCTTGTCGCATGTTGGGGGTCTTTTCTATTTTGGCACCGTAGTCGGGCCATGAGTGATTTGTATGATGGATGTTATTTATGTACTTTGATGTGACGTGGCGAGTGTAAGCCAACTACGTTTCTCCCCTTTATATTATTTATGTACATGGGATGTGTAATGATTTCCCGACTTGCGACATTGCTTTCAATGCGGTTATGCCTCTAAGTCGTGCCTCGACACGTGGGAGATATAGCCGCATCGAGGGCGTTACAAGTTGGTATCAGAGCCTTCCCCAACCTTAGGATCCCCCATTGCTTGATCATTTTTAGCAGCCAAGTTGTGTCTAGAAAAATGTTTTGAGTCCTTAGGAATTATATATCGGAGAGCTTAGGAATTCTTTTTACTTCCCAGCCTCCTCATCACTCTGGTAAGGCATCCTGACGTAGAGTTTTGACTCTTCTCTTCTCAAATTTCACAAATTTTTTTTAGGATCACGCGAGTATCTTGGTTTTGTTCCGATGGTTTTGTGACGAGAACATTGTTCTTGGTGCCTTCTGTCTTTAGGGGTTGTGGCAGTGTCCCGGGGAGTTGAGCTCCGAGGTGTTGTCGTCGCAATTTTATCGTTGCAATTCTGGTATACTTGAGATTTGTGCGCAACATCGAAAATCTCCTTTATGCAGTTCGTTGGTGAGATAACCTCGACGCCACCCAGTACTGGGGCGGGAGTTCGGGAGTATCGCCATAACTTGTATAATGGATGCTTTTCGAAGGTTGAGATAGATGGTTTCCGAAGGTTTCTTGGTTATGTGTTGAAGGATGGATACAGCTGGATGTAGGATTTGCTAGCTTGAGTGAGATATTATGCTCCCCTGTATCCCCAACACCTGATTGCATAACCGGGAAAATTTCGGGAATTTCATAGGTGGGAATTCAAGTAGCCTTAGGATATCTTTCCGACAGATGTATGATATGAAATTGGGGTTCGACGTCTAGTGGTTCGCCTATTCACGGTCGATTTTACAGTGGTCTCATTGTGTCTTAAAGAGTCCTTGGCTATGCTGACTCGGGGACGCTTCGTATGTCATGTGCACTGCCTTGTACATGATGGTGCTGTACGATCGAGCCCGTGTAGGTCCCACCACGAAACCTTCGGACGAAATTTCTATCATGTATTTGTTCCGGCTTATTCCGCAAGCCAACCCTTGGTTTTATTTCGAGTTGTGGCATTCGTTTTGCTTCGACGTCATATGTTGATTCCATCCCTCGTTGTTGTACCCCTTCTACCTGATTCTTCGTGGCTTCGCAATTTAGGAATATGTGACCACTTCAAGAGAAGTGCATTCGTTCATTTTGTTCGGATGTGAAGACTTTATGTTGCAATTTTCATTCCGTTGGATTCAGCTTCAATATTTGTCTATTTGTGTGCTAATGGTGGTCAACCTGTTCAGGATGGCTCCTCCAACGCGCACGACTCCGAATCCTGACCCGCCTCCACCTCCGCCTCCTCCGGAAGCATGGCAAGCTGTGATGGCCGCTACTAATGCAAACACACGGTTGATCATGCAAATCCTCCAAGAGCGCAATCAAGGCAGTCAAGGGAATCAAGGCAGCAATCAGTACCACTTTGCTACTCTGAACCAGTTCCTCGCAAATAGTCCAAAGACGTTCAGCAATTGTGTTGAGGCTACCGATGCTGACGATTGGCTA
Organism: Triticum urartu; assembly: GCF_056163025.1. Taxonomy (NCBI): domain Eukaryota; kingdom Viridiplantae; phylum Streptophyta; class Magnoliopsida; order Poales; family Poaceae; genus Triticum; species Triticum urartu. The sequence goes on along the minus strand of NC_141874.1, from coordinate 171,356,161 downwards.
GTGGATCTGGACAAGCATTTTGAATGCAGCAACGTCAGGCCTGAAGATTTCGTCAAGTTCGCTTCTTTCCAGCTCAAAGATCAGGCTGCAGAGTGGTTCCAGCAGTACAAGGATTCCAGAGGTGGACGTTTGATCACTTGGGATGATTTCCGTCAAGATTTCCGTGCTCATCACATTCCTCAAAGTGTGGTTGAAAGTAAGCGTGAGGAATTCCGCAATCTGAAGCAAGGTTCTTTGTCTGTCTATGACTACAACAAGTTGTTCCAGAAGCTCGCCCGTTTTGCCAAGCAGGATGTTCCGGATGAGAAGAGCATGATCTATCAGTTCAGGGGTGGTCTTCGTGAAGAAATTCAGCTCGCTCTTGTCCTCTTCGAGCCGTTGAGATACAATGAGTTCTACAACATGGCACTGAAGCAAGAGGCTGCTCAGTTGAGGTGTGATGCTTCCAGGAAGCGTGCCAGAGATGTTACTCCGTCTTCCTCTACTCAAGTGGCCAAGCAGCAGAAGTATTGGCTTCCTCCTCCTCCGTTCCGTCAACCGCATCAGCAGAAGAGCAAAGGTGGCAGTGGTTTCTCCCACCCACCCAACCCAGGCTTTCAGAACAAGTCTTCGTCTCAAGCTCCAAGACCGAGTGCTCTGTATCACCGTCCGCTTTCAGAGGTCACGTGCAACAAGTGCCAACAGAAGGGTCACTATGCCAACAAGTGTACCAACCAGAGGCGTCTTCCTCCTCCTCCTCCTGTCAGATCGGCAAGTACAGCTATGGTCAAGCATAATCCCAAGCATGCCAAGGTCAATATGGTGAATGCAGCTCAGGCAGAGGATTCTTCAGATGTGATCATGGGTAACCTTCCTGTTAATGATATTCCTGCAAAAGTTCTTTTTGACACTGGTGCATCGCATTGTTTCATCTCGAGACCTTTTGCTTCCAAGCATGATTTTGTTACTCAAATGTTGCCGAGACCGTTGTCTATTGACTCTCCGGCCAGCCTCTTGACATCTCGAGTGTGTGTTCCGGATGTTACTATCACTTTGGGTGACTGCAAGTTTCTCTCTTCTCCGGTGGTTCTTGGCAATTCTGACATTGATCTTATTCTTGGGATGGACTGGCTCTCTAAGCATAAAGCTCAACTAGATTGTGTAGCCAGGCAGATTCAACTGACTCATTCGTCTGAGGATGTCATTGTCTTTGCTGCTCGGGATAATACCATCCGGTTGTTTTCTCTCAATGAGAAGGGTGAATTGGATGCTATTTCGCAGATTCCGGTTGTTTGTGAGTATCAAGACGTCTTCCCAGAAGAACTCCCAGGGATGCCTCCAAACCGGCCCGTTGAATTTGTTATTGAACTTGAGCCCGGTACGGAACCTGTGTGCAAACGTCCCTACAAGCTCGGCCCCGAAGAGTTGAAGGAGTTGAAGAAACAACTCGATGAGCAAGAAAGATTGGGTCTCATCCGGCCTAGTACTTCTCCGTGGGGTTGTGGTGTTCTTTTTGTGAAGAAGAAGGATGGATCGAGTCGACTTTGTGTTGATTACCGTCCAGTGAACAAGAAGACCATCAAGAACAAATACCCACTTCCCAACATCAATGAGCTGTTCGAACAACTCAAGGGTGCCCAAGTATTCTCCAAGCTTGATCTCCGTATGGGTTATCATCAGATTCGTATTCGTGAGCAAGATATTCCCAAGACGGCGTTCAGAACAAGTTTTGGTTCATATGAATACACCGTCATGTCTTTTGGCCTCGCCAACGCTCCTCCGACGTTCTCTCGCATGATGAACTTCATCTTCAACGCCTACACCAATGACTTCGTTTTGGTCTATCTCGACGACATTCTGGTTTTCTCGAAGAACAAGGAAGATCATGCCAAGCACTTGCGTTTGGTTCTTGACAAGCTCAGGGAACATCAGTTCTACGCCAAGTTCTCCAAGTGTGAATTTTGGCTCGATGAAGTTCTTTATCTTGGTCATATCATCTCTGCCAAGGGCATTTCCGTGAATCCTGAGAAGGTGTCTGCAATTGTGAATTGGGAACCTCCTCAGAACGTGAAGCAACTCCGCAGTTTCCTCGGTCTCGCAAGCTATTGCAGAAGATTCGTTGAAAACTTTTCTAAGATCGCCAAGCCTCTCTCAAATCTTCTTCAGAAGCACGTCAAGTACGTTTGGTCTCCGGAGTGTGATATTGCTTTCAACACTTTGAAAGAGAAGTTGATCACTGCTCCAGTTCTGACTTCGCCTGATGAAACCAAGCCGTACGAGGTCTTTTGTGATGCCTCTCTCCAAGGTCTTGGTGCTGTACTGATGCAAGAGAAGAAAGTTGTTGCTTATACCTCTCGCCAGTTGAAGCCTAATGAGAAGAACTACCCCACTCATGACCTCGAGTTGGCGGCAGTTGTGCACGCTTTGTTGACTTGGAGACATCTTCTATTGGGAAGGAAAGTGGACATTTTCACTGATCACAAGAGTCTCAAGTACATCTTCACCCAGCCTAATCTCAACCTCAGGCAGACTCGATGGGTCGAAATGATTCAAGAGTACAATCCGAGTATTGAGTATACTCTAGGCAAGGCCAATGTGATTGCTGACGCTTTGAGTAGAAAGGCCTACTGCAACAGTCTGATTCTCAAGCCTTATCAACCCGAGCTTTGTGAAGCTTTCTGCAAGCTTAATCTGCAAGTTGTTCCTCAAGGTTTCCTCGCCAACCTTCAAGTTTCTCCTACCTTGGAAGACCAGATTCGCCAAGCCCAGCTTCTTGATGCTATGGTGAAAAAGGTGAAGATTGGTATTGCAAAGAGTCAGTCCAAGTACAAGTGCTACCGACTTGATGACAAGGACACTCTCTTCTTCGAGGATCAAATTGTTGTGCCCAAAGGTGAACTTCGTAAAGTGATCATGAACGAGGCTCACAACTCTCTCCTCTCCATCCACCCTGGTAGTACGAAGATGTATCAGGATCTCAAGCAAGCTTATTGGTGGACTCGAATGAAGCGCGAGATCGCTCAATTCGTGAACGAGTGTGATGTCTGCAGAAGAGTGAAGGCAGAACACCAAAGGCCAGCAGGTCTCCTCCAACCTCTTGCCATTCCAGAATGGAAGTTTGACCACATCGAAATGAACTTTGTGACTGGGTTTCCAAAGCCCAAGCGTGGCAATGATGCTATATTCGTCGTCATCGACAAGCTCACCAAAGTGGCTCACTTTCTGCCTATCAAAGAGTCGATCACTGCAGCTCAATTGGCGGAACTCTATACCTCTCGCATTGTCTCTCTGCACGGTATTCCTCAAGTGATCTCTTCAGACCATGGCAGCATCTTTACCTCCAAGTTTTGGGATTCTTTTCAGAAGGCCATGGGCACCAGCATCCGCTTCAGCACTGCTTTCCATCCTCAAACGAGCGGTCAAGTCGAGCGTGTCAACCAGATTCTCGAAGACATGCTCAGGGCTTGTGTGATTTCTTTTGGCATGAAGTGGGAGGACTGTCTTCCTTATGCTGAATTCTCATACAACAACAGTTTTCAAGCAAGTTCGGGCAAGTCCCCCTTTGAAATTCTATATGGCAGGAAGTGCCGTACCCCTCTCAACTGGTCTGAAACCGGTGAACGTCAGCTGTTGGGTAATGACCTGGTCACAGAGGCAGAAGAAATGTGCAAGGTTATTCGTGATAACCTCAAAGCAGCCCAATCCCGCCAGAAGAGCTACTATGACAGTAAGCACCGTGATCTGGCTTTCGAGATCGGAGATCACGTTTACCTCCGCGTCTCTCCTATGAAAGGTACTCGATGCTTCGGTATCAAAGGGAAGCTTGCCCCCAGATATGTCGGGCCTTTCAAGATTGCTAGCAAGAGAGGCGACCTCGCCTATCAGCTCGAGCTTCCTTCAAACTTTGCCAATGTTCATGATGTGTTCCATGTCTCCCAACTCCGAAAGTGCTTCAAGACGCCTGAACGCACCGTCAACTTCGAGGACATTGAGCTCCAAGAAGATCTCTCTTACCGTGAGCACCCAGTTGCCATTCTTGAAGAGACTGAACGCAGAACTCGCAACAAGTCGATTAAATTTCTCAAAGTCAAGTGGTCTCACCATTCCGATCGTGAAGCTACCTGGGAACGCGAGGATCATCTCCGTTCTGAGTACCCGGAGTTCTTTCAGTCCTAGATCTCGGGACGAGATCTTTTCGTAGTGGTGGAGTGTTGTAACGCCCCAGATATACTTTCCATATTTGTATCCAACTCTTGCCGTCTCCGGCGCTAAGTTATATTTATTTCTCGGGTTCGGGTCTTTGTCTCCGTGTGTTGTTTTTCTTTTTTGTGCATCTCTTATCATGCCATCTCGCGCATTGCATTTGCATACGTGTTCATCTCATGCATTCGAGCATTTTCCCCGATGTCCGTTTTGCATTCCGGCGCTTCGTTCTCCTCCGGTGGCCATTTCTAGCTTTCTTTCGTGTGTGGGGTTCAAACATTTCCGGATTGGACCGAGACTTGTCATGCGGCCTTGGGTTACTACCGGTAGACGCCCGTCAAGTTTCGGGTCATTTGGACTTCGTTTGATACTCCAACGGTTAACCGAGGGACCGAAAAGGCCTCGTGTGTGTTGCAGCCCAACACCCCCCAAAATTGTCCCAAAACCCACCAAACTCTGCTCCATGTCCTAGAGCGTTCGATCATGATCGCGTGGGCGAAAACCGCATCTCATTTGGACTCTCCTAGCTCCACTTATGCCTATTTAAACACCCCCCATTTTCGGATCTCGTCTTCCTCCCCGTCCTCCTCCTAAAAAAAACAGATCTCCCCGCGCCGATGGACGTGTCCGGCCCGCACCGGACAGCGTCCGCCGCCGCCCGCCTCCGCCACATGGCCCCGCCCCGTCGCGCCCACATCGCCGGCGCCAGGCCCGGGAGGCCCGAGGCTGGCCCCCGAGGCCCAGCCGGCTCGCCCCGCCGCCTGCCTCCTCTCGCCGCTGTCGCCTTCGGCCCCGGCGACCGGCGCCGCCGCGGGCCGCCTCTCCGGCCGCCGCACCTCGCCGGCGCGCGAGCCACCGATGGCCGACCCCGCCGCCGCACCGCGCCTCCTCGCCGCGCCCCTCCGCTGCCTCCTCGCCGGCGCCGCCCCCCGGCGACCTCCTCCACCGCCGGCGCACCCCGCAGCTCCGGCGAGCTCGAGCTCCGCCACCGGCGCCGCCTCGGCTTCCGCGCCGCGATCCCGATCTGGATCCGGTCGCGTGAACAGTAAACCCTAACCCCCGATTTTTTTTGCTAAGTCCTGAAAATTTTGATCCAAGTTGCTCTGTTCGAGGTCCCGTAACTTTGCAACCGTAGCTCCGTTTTGGGTGTATGATATATCAAAATCTTCGCCTCGACATTTACATCATTTAATTACATTGCATCATTTGCATTTGAGGTCATCTTGTTGCCGAAAATGCTGTTAGAAGGAGGCTTCGTGAGTTAAATTGCAGATCCGTTAGTTCATCATGCACTTTTGTCATTTTTGCCATGTTTAATTCGTGCATGATATGCCTGTGCCCCTTTGGGATGAATTGTTAAGAATTTTGTCTTCTTTCCAGAGGTGCCACCCATGAATTTTTAGGATGTGTGTGTTGTCTTGTGCAAGCTTGCGAAGAGAGGTACCTGAGATTGCTGATTTCAGGGACTTAGTGATTTTCACTAAGTCTGGGATATTTTAGTTCATGATGCTATATGTCCAGCTTGTTTCCTAGTGATCCGTGCCTCTTTTGAGGATGATCAGTAAGGGAGTTTTGATATTTATGTTATGCTCTATCCATCCATGTCTTCGTTTGCATATGTGGAGTGCTCTAGGTTGACTTAATCGAGCTCAACTTTTGCTTCGTTGTTAATCTGGGCAGATCGTCAACTTGTTTGCAATTTTGCCGATGCTACCGTTAGTGTTCCGTGCATGCTATGCCTTTGTTATTGCCATGTGTAGCTAGCATATTGTGCCTTATTGCTGGTTATATGCTTTCCTTGCCATGACTTGCACCGTAGTGAGTGCATCGAGCTCGTTTACATGCCTTCGTGAGTTAAATTTCTGCATGTCTCAGTTTTCACTAAGTCTGAAAACTGATTGTGTTCGAGCTATGTTCGTGAGCTCGGCAGAGTATTTTGTGAACCCTTTTGGCCCCAGGTCACTTTGGGTGTTTTGTTAAGCTTGTTGAGTAGCTCCATGCCATGTTCTTACTTGTCATGTTCAGGTTTTGTATCATGTTGTTTCGCTGCTCCGAAGAGGGCTTCGTGATTTGAAATTACAGACTAGTGTTAATTTCACTAAGTCTGGAATCTGTTTTGCATATTCATTTTTGCCATGCTTGTTTGAACCTCTTAATGGATGAATTTGCCTATGTCTCAGTGCTAGTGTTTTGTTAACCATCTTGTGTACATCACTGCCATGTATTTTGTTTTCATGTTTGGTGGCTGTAGCATGTTCATTTCGTTGCATTTAGGAGCCTACTTGCTGTATATTGCAGATCGGTTCGTTTCGTAAAACGCTCGCCATTTCCAAACCGTAGCTCCGATTCCTATGATCTTTATATCGTTTTCAGGTGATTTCTTCCCCTCTATCCAGTGGCCCACTTGGTCATTCAAGTTGAGGCCAGGTTCATGCATTTTCTGTAACGTCTTGCATTTTTGCATCCCGCATCGCATCCCGCATAGCATACCGTCTTTGCATATTATTGTTGCCCTTGCACGTGGTTGATTGTATTCTTGTTGCTTGTTTGTGTTGTTGGGTAGATCCGGGAGACGAGTTTGCTAACGAGGAGCCCGTTGAGTGTGCTTTTGAGGATCCAGTCAACTCTGACAGCTTTGCAGGCAAGATGATCATACCCTCGAAATCACTACTATCTTTGCTATGCTAGTTTGCTCGCTCTTGCTTTGCCAATGCTACGATGCCTACCTTTTGCTTGTCAGCCTCCCAATTGCCATGTCAAACCTCTAACCCACCATGTCCTAGCAAACCGTTGATTGGCTATGTTACCGCTTTGCTCAGCCCCTCTTATAGCGTTGTTAGTTGCAGGTGAAGATTGGAGCCGTTCCTTGTTGGAACATTCATTTACTTGTTGGGATATCATTATATTGCTATGTTAACTTAATGCATCTATATACTTGGTAAAGGGTGGAAGGCTCGGCCTCTCGCCTAGTGTTTTGTTCCACTCTTGCCGCCCTAGTTTCCGTCATATCGGTGTTATGTTCCCGGATTGTTGCGTCCCTTACGCGGTTGGGCTATAATGGGAACCCCTTGATAGTTCGCCTTGATTAAAGCTTTTCCAGCAATGCCCAACATTGGTTTTATCATTTGCCACCTACCCCCTTTTCCCTTGGGTTTCCGGAGCCCGAGGGTCATCTTTATTTTAGCCCCCCCCCCACGGGCCAGTGCTCCTCTGAGTGTTGGTCCGAACTAGAGCCCTGTGCAGCGCCACCTCGGGGAAACTCAAGGGCTGGTTTTAGTTGTACGGATTGCTCATCTGAGTGTGCCCTGAGAAAGAGATATGTGCAGCTCCTATCGTGATTTGTCGGCACATTCGGGCGGTGTTGCTGGACTTGTTTTAACCTGTCGAATCATCTTGTTGTACCGAGATACCGAGTCTTATCGGTGTGTCTTGGGTGGAGGTCTATTCCTTCATTGACCGTGAGAGCTTGTTATGGGCTAAGTTGGGACTCCCCTGCAGGGATTGATCTTTCGAAAGCCGTGCCCGCGGTTATGGGCAGATGGGAATTTGTTAATGTCCGGTTGTAGATAACTTTAACTAAACTTAATTAAAATGAATCAACCGTGTGTGTTACCGTGATGGCCCCTTCTCGGCGGAGTCCGGGAAGTGGACACGGTGTTGGAGTTATGTTTGCGCAGGATGTTCCTTTAGCTTCTCGCTCGTGCTTCGCCTTCTCTTCTCGCTCTCATTTGCGTATAAGTTAGCCACCATATATGCTAGTCGCTTGCTGCAGCTCCACTTATATTGCCGTACCTGTCCTATAAGCTTAAATAGTCTTGATCGCGTGGGTGTGAGATTGCTGAGTCCCTGTGGCTCACAGATACTACAACTCCAGATGCAGGTCCAGGAGTTTCTGCTCCAGTTGACGATTACGAGCTCAAGTGGGAGTTCGACGAGGACTCTCAGCGATACTACGTGTCTTTTCCGGATGATCAGTAGTGGTGCCTAGTTGGGGTTATCGATTCAGGGCCTTGTCGCATGTTGGGGGTCTTTTCTATTTTGGCACCGTAGTCGGGCCATGAGTGATTTGTATGATGGATGTTATTTATGTACTTTGATGTGACGTGGCGAGTGTAAGCCAACTACGTTTCTCCCCTTTATATTATTTATGTACATGGGATGTGTAATGATTTCCCGACTTGCGACATTGCTTTCAATGCGGTTATGCCTCTAAGTCGTGCCTCGACACGTGGGAGATATAGCCGCATCGAGGGCGTTACATATTGCTATTGAGGGCAAGAAATATATTGATGATTTGGAATCTCGTCTTGAGGAGCATGAGGTCACCATTGATAAAATGGAAGGTCATGAGCATGATTACGCTAATGAGATTGCGTACCTCTCTCAAGCTCTTGAACTTGAACAAACCACCAAGGAATCTCTTGAGGAGACTTTTGCTCTAGAATTATCTAGAGTGAAGGAATCTCATCATAGAGCTCTTGAGGTGGCCAATGTTTTTGAAACTAAAAATGCTAAGCTTGAAGTTGCTCATGCTAGACTCCTTGAGGATTTTGAGCACCTCGAAAATGGCTCAAGGGTCATCAAGGGTGAGCTCATCAAACTCACCGAGTCTCATGATCAACTTGAAGCTTCTTATTTAAAAGAGCTTGCCAAGTTGTCCTCTCCTATTGTTGTTAATGATGATGCTTGTGCTACTAACTCTATTACTTGTGAAGCATCCATTTTGAAGGAGAATGTTGAGCTTCGGGCTCAACTTGAGTTGCTATCTAGCAATTATGGGGAATTGGAAGAAAACCATGAAAAGCTCTCAAGCTCTCATGATGATCTTCTAGTATCCCATAATGAGCTAAAGATATCTCATGAGGCCATGATTTCTAAGGTAACATCTAGTGAGCCTCATGTGGATACTAGGACTAATTCTAGTCAAAATGCTATATTGCCATGTGCTAGTCCTTGTAATTCATCTACTCACAATGTTGGTACATCTTGTGATGAATTTCTTTCCTTGCCTTGTTGCTCTAACGATGAAGCTTATACTTCCTCTAGTACTTGTGTTGAGACTAACCATGTAGAGGAAATCAAAGAGCTCAAGGCCAAAGTCACTTCTTTGAAGAAAGACTTGGAAAAGAGTCATGAAGGGAAATCCACACTCAACAATATCTTGAGTGTGCAAAAATCCCCCAATGACAAAGGTGAACTTGGATTCAACTCCAACAATAAGAAGAAGTCCAAGGTGAACAAAAGGAAGGGCCAAGAACAAGTCAAGAATTCGGCCAAGATTGTTTGCTTCAAGTGCAAAGTAGAAGGGCATCATGTTAGATCTTGCCCATTGAAGAAGAAGCCCATTAGTGACAAGAAACAAGGGAAGCGGCCACAAGTACACTCTCATTCTCAACCTCAAGTTGAAGAAAAGCCTCTTCCCAAGAAGACTCAAGCTTATGCTTCTCAAGTTGAGAAATCAAGTGAGAAGAAAGTGAAGAGTAGACGTTGCTACCTATGTCGCGAGAAAGGTCACCTCGCTTCTTCATGCACTAGTGGTAACTTATCCAACCCAATTATTATTGATGATGTCTATTCTCTTGGGAAGGTTAAGGTTGGCAATGTGGTTGCCAAGTTTGTTGGTACTCAAAGTGGTTTGAAGCAAAGAACCATTTGGGTAGCCAAGCCTATTGTGACTAACCTCTTAGGACCCAACTTGGTTGGGGACCAACAAGCTGAAACTTGATCAATAGATGATGTTGGAGGTCATTGGAGACTTGGCTACATTAGGAAGAATTAAGGGGACTTCATCATTCTCATTGTCTCAAGCCAAGTCATTTGGATTATCAAGTTTCTATCTTATATCCAATCTTCCTCCTTGCGATAACTCATGCTTAAATTGTTTACATTGAAAGTTACTTGCCCCTTTGCATGTTTGGCTTTGTTCCTTGCATGTGTTTGTATATGTTGTGCTTCCAACTTGATTATCTTGAGCAATCAAGTATGTGTGTGTTGGTTTGCACATCATGTACATGTGTGTCGTTCGTTGAGCCTTTGTGCATCTTGGTCATATCTTAGTTGGCTCTTGTGAGAGATTAATGGAATATCCCATTATGGGGGAGTGATGTGCTTTGTGCACTTCACAATCCTATAAAGGTGGGTACATGGGGAATACCACTTAGTATTGATATTGCAAGCTTATCTAGTCGCTATGTGGTATGTCTTCTCATGAGAAATTCAAATTCTAAATAGTCCATTAATTATCTCTTATTGGATCCTTTTCTTTGCCTCTTGTTTATCTTTAATTGGTATCACATTATGGGGGAGTAATATGCTATGTGTATATTACTAGCCTAGAAAATGTGTACATTTGAGATATTGTACACTCTCATTCTCAACCTCAAGTTGAAGAAAAGCCTCTTCCCAAGAAGACTCAAGCTTATGCTTCTCAAGTTGAGAAATCAAGTGAGAAGAAAGTGAAGAGTAGACGTTGCTACCTATGTCGCGAGAAAGGTCACCTCGCTTCTTCATGCACTAGTGGTAACTTATCCAACCCAATTATTATTGATGATGTCTATTCTCTTGGGAAGGATAAGGTTGGCAATGTGGTTGCCAAGTTTGTTGGTACTCAAAGTGGTTTGAAGCAAAGAACCATTTGGGTAGCCAAGCCTATTGTGACTAACCTCTTAGGACCCAACTTGGTTGGGGACCAACAAGCTGAAACTTGATCAATAGATGATGTTGGAGGTCATTGGAGACTTGGCTACATTAGGAAGAATTAAGGGGACTTCATCATTCTCATTGTCTCAAGCCAAGTCATTTGGATTATCAAGTTTCTATCTTATATCCAATCTTCCTCCTTGCGATAACTCATGCTTAAATTGTTTACATTGAAAGTTACTTGCCCCTTTGCATGTTTGGCTTTGTTCCTTGCATGTGTTTGTATATGTTGTGCTTCCAACTTGATTATCTTGAGCAATCAAGTATGTGTGTGTTGGTTTGCACATCATGTACATGTGTGTCGTTCGTTGAGCCTTTGTGCATCTTGGTCATATCTTAGTTGGCTCTTGTGAGAGATTAATGGAATATCCCATTATGGGGGAGTGATGTGCTTTGTGCACTTCACAATCCTATAAAGGTGGGTACATGGGGAATACCACTTAGTATTGATATTGCAAGCTTATCTAGTCGCTATGTGGTATGTCTTCTCATGAGAAATTCAAATTCTAAATAGTCCATTAATTATCTCTTATTGGATCCTTTTCTTTGCCTCTTGTTTATCTTTAATTGGTATCACATTATGGGGGAGTAATATGCTATGTGTATATTACTAGCCTAGAAAATGTGTACATTTGAGATATTGTACACTCTCATTCTCAACCTCAAGTTGAAGAAAAGCCTCTTCCCAAGAAGACTCAAGCTTATGCTTCTCAAGTTGAGAAATCAAGTGAGAAGAAAGTGAAGAGTAGACGTTGCTACCTATGTCGCGAGAAAGGTCACCTCGCTTCTTCATGCACTAGTGGTAACTTATCCAACCCAATTATTATTGATGATGTCTATTCTCTTGGGAAGGATAAGGTTGGCAATGTGGTTGCCAAGTTTGTTGGTACTCAAAGTGGTTTGAAGCAAAGAACCATTTGGGTAGCCAAGCCTATTGTGACTAACCTCTTAGGACCCAACTTGGTTGGGGACCAACAAGCTCAAACTTGATCAATAGGTGATGATGGAGGTCATTGGAGGCTTGGCTACATTATGAAGAATTAAGGGGACTTCGTCATTCTTATTGTCTCAAGCCAAGTCAATTGAATCATCAAGATTATATCTTATATCCAATGTGCCTCCTTGCGGTAACTTGTACCTCAATTGCTTACATTGGAAGTTACTTGCCCCCTTGCATGTTTTGGTTTTGTTCCTTGCATGTGTTTGTATATGTTGTGCTTCCAACTTGATTATCTTGAGCAATCAAGTATGTGTGTGTTGGTTTGCACATCATGTACGTGTGTGTCATGCGTTGAGCCTTTTGCATCTTGTTTAATTATTAGTTGGCTCTTGTGAGAGATTAATGGAATATCCCATTATGGGGGAGTGATGTGCTTTGTGCACTTCACAATCCTATAAAGGTGGGTACATGGGGAATACCACTTAGTATTGATATTGCAAGCTTATCTAGTCACTATGTGATATGTCTTCTCATGAGAAATTCAAATTCTAAATAGTCCATTAATTATCTCTTGTTGGATCCTTTAATTGCCTCTTGTCTATCTTTAATTGGTATCACATTATGGGGGAGTAATATGCTATGTGTATATTACTAGCCTAGAAAATGTGTACATTTGAGATATTGTCATCTAGAGTTGATATTGTAAATTATCTTCTTCCTAGGTGGCATGTTAGCTCTACAAGTTGCAATTTGCTTGTTGTTTGGTGTGAAGATGATGTCGGATATCCTTGATATCTACCACCGGGAACTATTTCCATTTACTTCTTGTCTTTTGACAATTGGTACTCACTTTTGTGGTAGAATTTATTGATCGTCTTTACATTGGCTTGTGCCTTTATTTGCCTTTTATCTTGCCAAGGAATGTATCAACTCCATTTGTCTTCCATACCACTTGTGGATCTTGTTTATTTCTTGATCTTGTCTAGTGTTTTCTAGATATAGTGAAAGTGGTGATCCCACCTTGTGCATTTTGTATTCAAATGCAAATTCTCTATAATGCACTAGTCGTGGGGGAGCTATCCTATTTTCTATAAAACACTCATCTTGCGATCCTTATCAAGCGTGTGTTAGTGGAAGGCAAGCCGTTTTCGTATTGGTACTTTGTGCCATCATGAAACTTTGTAGAGAGCTTGGTTTTTTTGGAACCATCCTCTCTTTGGGGGGTTTGATATCCTTTATTTAGTGGGTATCAATGGATATCTCATTCCTTGATGTATCTTTTATTGATATCCTCCAAGTGATGATTTATTCATTTGGTATCTTTTCTTCACTTGGTATTTCTTTGTCATTTGGTATCGGTTCTTGAAATTCTTGAGCATGCATATTAACTTCGTGTAGTATCTTTGGCATGCTTTCTTTCTTTGACCCAATATATAGGGGAAACTCCACCAAGTCTCAAATTGGATGAGATGTGCATGAAATTCATTTTCGTATCTATATGCACATTTTTATGTGGAGTTTGTCCTATGTATTGTTGGTTCTCTAACTCTTTGGTCCCAATGAGTTTGGGTACCATTTTGTTTGTGTTGTTGTTCTAGGAACAATTGGAGATACATTGGATGCTCGACTCACTCACAAGGAAGGTGTTGTCATCATGTGCTTGTTGGGGAATGTAGTAGAAATTCAAAATTTTCTACGCATCACCAAGATCAATCTATGGAGAAACTAGCAACGAGGGGAAGGAGAGTGCATCTACATACCCTTGTAGATCGCTATGCGGAAGCGTTCAAGAGAACGGGGTTGAAGGAGTCGTACTCGTCGTGATCCAAATCACCGAAGATCCTAGTGCCGAACGGACGGCACCTCCGCGTTCAACACACGTACAGCCCGGTGATGTCTCCCATGCCTTGATCCAGCAAGGAGAGAGGGAGAGGTTGAGGAAGACTCCATCCAGCAGCAGCACAACGGCGTGGTGGTGGTGGAGGAGCGTGGTACTCCAGCAAGGCTTCGCCAAGCACCGCAAGAGACGAGGAGGGAGAGGGGTAGGGCTGCGCCAGGGAGAGATCAAATCGTATGTTGGGCAGCCCCAAACCTCCACTATTTATAGGAGGAGGGGAGGAGGGTGCGCCCCCTCTATGGTTCCCACCCCTAGGGGGCGGCAGCCCTAGATGGGATGGAGGGGGCGGCCAAGAGGGGGAGAGGGGGCGCGCCCTAGGGTGGGCCTTAGGCCCATCTGCGCCTAGGGTTTCCCCCTTCTCCTCCTAGCTGCGCCTTTGGCCTTGTGGGAGGCGCACCAGCCCACTCAGGGGCTGGTCCCTTCCCACTCTTGGCCCATGCAAGCCTCCGGGGCTGGTGGCCCCTCCCGGTGGAACCCCCGGAACCCTCCGGTGGTCCCGGTGACGCCCGAAACACTTCTGGTGGTCAAAACCTCACTTCCTATATATTATTCTTTACCTCCGGACCATTTCGGAACTCCTCGTGACGTCCGGGATCTCATCCGGGACTCCGAAAAACATTCGGTAACCATATACAAACTTCCTTTATAACCCTAGCCTCATCGAACCTTAAGTGTGTAGACCCTACGGGTTCGGGAACCATGCAGACATGACCGAGACGTTCTCCGGTCAATAACCAACAGCGGGATTTGGATACCCATGTTGGTTCCCACATGTTCCATGATGATCTCATTGGATGAACCACGATGTCGAGGATTCGATCAATCCCGTATACAATTCCCTTTGTCTAGCGGTACGATACTTGCCCGAGATTCGATCGTCGGTATCCTGATACCTTGTTCAATCTCGTTACTGGCAAGTCTCTTTACTCGTTTCGTAACACATCATCCCGTGATCAACTCCTTGGTCACATTGTGCACATTATGATGATGTCCTACCGAGTGGGCCCAGAGATACCTCTCCGTTTACATGGAGTGACAAATCCCAGTCTCGATTCGTGCCAACTCAATAGACACTTTCGGAGATACCCGTAGTGCACCTTTATAGCCACCCAGTTACGTTGTGACGTTTGGCACACCCAAAGTATTCCTACGGTATCCGGGAGTTGCACAATCTCATGGTCTAAGGAAATGATACTTGACATTAGAAAAGCTTTAGCAAACGAACTACACGATCTATGTGCTAGGCTTAGGATTGGGTCTTGTCCATCACATCATTCTCCTAATGATTGTGATCCCGTCATCAACGACATCCAATGTCCATGGTTAGGAAACCGTAACCATCTATTGATCAACGAGCTAGTCAACTAGAGGCTTACTAGGGACATGGTGTTGTCTATGTATCCACACATGTATCTGAGTTTCCTATCAATACAATTCTAGCATGGATAATAAACGATTATCATGAAGAAGGAAATATAATAATAATCAATTTATTATTGCCTCTAGGGCATATTTCCAACAGTCTCCCACTTCCACTAGAGTCAATAATCTAGTTCACATCGCCATGTGATTAACACTCACAGGTCACATCGCCATGTGACCAACATGCAAAGAGTTTACTAGTGTCACTAAACTAGTTCACATCATCATGTGATTAAGACTCAATGAGTTCTGGGTTTGATCATGTTTTGCTTGTGAGAGAGGTTTTAGTCAACGGGTCTGTAACATTCAGATCCGTATGTACTTCGCAAATCTCTAGGTCATATTATAAATGCTGCTTCCACGCTCCACTTGGAGCTATTCCAAATGGTTGCTCCACTATACGTATCCAGTTTTCTACTCAGAGTCATTCGGATAGGTGTTAAAGCTTGCATCGATGTAACCCTTTACGCCGAACTCTTTATCACCTCCATAATCGAGAAACATGTCCTTATTACTCCAAGGATAATTTTTGACCGCTATCTAGTGATCCACTCCTGGATCACCTTTGTACCCTCTTGCCAGACATGTGGCAAGGCACACATCAGGTGCGGTACTCAGCATGGCATACCGTATAGAGCCTATGACAAAAGCATAGGGGACGACATTCGTCCTTTCTCTTTCTTCCACCGTGGTCGAGCTTTAAGTCTTAACTTCATACCTTACAACTCATGCAAGAACTCCTTCTTTGACTGATCCATCTTGAACACCTTCAAGATCATGTCAAGGTATGTGCTCATTTGAAAGTACCATTAAGCGTTTTGATCTATCCTTATAGATCTTGATGCTCAATGTTCAAGTAGCTTAATCCAGGCTTTCCATTGAAAAACACTTTTCAAATAAATCTGCATGCTTTCTAGAAATTCTACATCATTTCCGATCAACAACATGTTAACAACACACACTCATCGGAAATTCTATAGTGCTCCCACTCACTTCTTTGGAAATACAAGTTTCTCATAAACGTTGTATACACCCAAAATCTTTGATCATCTCATCAAAGCATACATTCCAACTCCGAGATGCTTACTCCAGTCCTTAGAAGGATTGCTGGAGCTTTGCATACTTATTAGCATCTTTCAGGATTGACAAAGCTTTCCGGTTGTATCACATACAACCTTTCCTCAAGAAAAACGTCGAGGAAACAATGTTTTTGACATCCTATCTGCAAGATTTCATAAATAGTGCAGTAATCGCTAATATAATTCCAACAGACTCTTAGCATCGCTACGAGTGAGAAAGTCTCATCATAGTCAACTCCTTGAACTTGTCGGAAAAAACTTAACGACAAGTCGAGCTTTCTTAATGGTGATACTTACCATCATTGTCCGTCTTCCTTTTTAAAATCCATCTGTACTCAATAGCCTTACGACCATCGAGCCGTTCTGCCAAAGTCTACACTTTGTTTTCATACATGGATCCTCTCTCGGATTTTATGGCCTCGAGCCATTTATCGGAATCCGGGCCCACCATCGCTTCTCCATATCTCATAGGTTCATTGTTTTCTAGCAACATGACTTCCAAGACAGGATTACGTACCACTCTGAAGTAGTACGCATCCTTGTCATCCTAGAAGGTTTGGGAGTGACTTGATCCGAAGTTTCATGATCAATATCATAAGCTTCCACTTCAATTGGTGTAGGTTCCACAGGAACAACTCTTTGTGCCCTGCTATACACTAGTTGAAGTGACAGTTCAATAACCTCATCAAGTCTCCACCATCCTCCCACTCAATTCTTTCCAGAGAAACTTTTCCTCGAGAAAGGACCCGATTCTAGAAACAATCCCTTATTGCTTTCGGATCTGAGACAGGAGGTATACCCAACTGTTTTGGGTGTCCTATGAAGATGCATTTATCTGCTTTGGGTTCGAGCTTATCAGCCTGAAGCTTTTTCACATAAGCGTCGCAGCCCCAAACTTTTAAGAAATTACGGCTTAGGTTTGTCTAAACCATAGTTCATACGGTGTCATCTCATCAGAATTACGTGGTGCCCTATTTAAAGTGAATGTGGTTGTCTCTAATGCCTAACCCATAAACTATCGTGGTAATTCGATAAGAGACATCATGGTATGCATCATATCCAATAGGGTGCAGTTATGATGTTCGGACACACCATCACACTATGGTGTTCCGGGCTGTATTGGTTGTGAAACAATTTCCACAATGTCTTAATTCTGTGCCAAACTCGTAATTCAGATATTCATCTCTACGATCATATCATAGACATTTTATCCTCTTGTCACGACGATGTTCAACTTCACTCTGAAATTACTTGAACCTTTCAATAATTCAGACTCATGATTTATCAAGTAAATATACTCAACATCTACTCAAATCATCTGTGAAGTAAGAACATAACGATATCCACTACATGCCTCAGCACTTATTGGACTGCACACATCAAAATGTATTACTTCCAACAAGTTGCTTTCTAGTTCCATTTTACTGAAAATGAGGCTTTCAGTCATCTTGCCCATGTGGTATGATTTGCATGTCTCAAGTGATTCAAAATCAAGTGAGTCCAAACGGTCCATTTGCATGGAGTTTCTTCATGCATATACACCAATAGACATGGTTCGCATGTCTCAAATTTTTCAAAAACGAGTGACCCCAAAGATCCATCAACATGGAGCTTCTTCATGCGTTTTATACCGATATGACTTACGTGGCAGTGCCACAAGTAGGTGGTACTATCATTACTGTAAGTGCATCTAGTGCCACCCCTAGTTGGTTTTGGAGTATTGACGACAAACCTAGTTGAGGGACTAATGTGTTTGTGAGAATTGCAGGAAAACACAGGTAGAAGTCCCTCATTGATTCGGTTTTACTACCAGAGATGACCCCTAAAAATGTATGAAGACATTGAAGACAAAGGTGGTATATGAAGATATTCACATTGAAGACTATGACAAAAGAAGACACGTTATGAAGCCTATGGAGCTCGAAGACTTAGATCTTTCGTAGTTCTTTTTATTTTGTGTTGAGTCATAGGAACCACCGTACTGTTAAGTGGGGTCCAGGAGAACCAGTCAGAATGACTGAAGTGATGCCTAAATCAAAAACCTATGTCTTTGAGTGAAGACAATGAGAGCGAACCTTGTCCAGAGCCGGACAAGTCAGCTTTGCTTGTAGCCCAAGTAAAGTTGCCATTTGGTTCGAAATCTGACCGTTGAGACACGTGTCAGTTCCTTAGTGACCCAGGGTCATTTCGGACAAATCAGGTCGGGTTGCCAAGTGGCTATAAATAGCCCACCCCCACAACCATAAACGGTTGGCTGCTCAGATTTCAGTGCACGGCTTTTGTCGTTTGAGAGCAACCCACCTCAAAGCCTTTGAGAGAAAAATTCCTAGTGAGGAGAAAAGCCCTAACCATCCAAAGCCAGAGTAAATTGGGCATCACTTAAGTCTTCATGTCTGTGTGATCTGAAGACTTATTACACTTGAGGACTGTGAATCCTCCAGACGGTTAGGCGTCGCGTTCAGAGCATCCAAGAGACATTGTGGATTGCCAGTGAACGAAGTCTGTGAAGGTTTGGGAGTCTACCTTGAAGACTTACCAGAGTGATTGGGCGAGGACTAAGTGACCTTAGCTCAAGGAGAATACGGTGAGGACTTGGTGTCCTGAACTGTGTGTTCAGGACTGGGTGTCCGGGACTGTGTGTCCTAAGGTTTAAATACCTAGCCGCTCCAACCAGACGTACAGTTGTCACAGCAACTAGAACTGGTCCAACATATCATTGTCTTCAACGAGTCACTGGTTTTATCTTCACTTCCTTCTCTTACCGTTACTCATTGTGAAGCCATTGCATGCTTGCTTTATCTTTTTGTCTTCACAACGTGAAAGTATGATCTGTTTGGCTTCATAACTTCTTCCTACCTGATCCTTATTACACTGAAGCTGTTTATCATTGTGCTTTCACTCTATTGAATACATGACCATGGCTGGCCCAGTGTAATCTAACTTCCGCTGCATAGTAATAGGCATACTCTTCGCTGTTTGTCTTCATAACTCTCATGTTTTGAAGACTTTCATAAAAATCGCCTATTCACCCCCCCTCTAGCCGATATAACGCACTTTCAATTGGTATCAGAGCAAGGTGCTCCCTTGTTCTGTGTGATTCGGTTTAACCACCTGGAGTTTTAGCTATGTCGACTGCAGGGATAATCAAAGTCTCTGCTGCGTGCCCCGTCTTCGATGGAACTGAATATTCCTACTGGAAGAATAAGATGCGTATGCATCTTGAAGCCATTGACATCGACCTATGGTATGTCGTCGAGAACGGCGTTCCCAAGGCTGGAGAAGGTGTCACTGCTGCTGATGTCAAGAAGTTCACTCAACTGGACTCTACTGCCAAAAATATCATCTGTGGTCATCTGACAAAAGGACAGTATGGCCATGTGAGTGCTTTGAAGACATCCAAGCTATTCTGGGACTGGCTCTCCAAGGTCAATGAAGGCGTCTCAACCCAGAGAGATCAAAGAATCAGTGTTCTTCGCAACCTCTTCAACCGCTTCAAGCGAAATGACAATGAGAATGTCCAGCACACATTTGACCGGCTCACTGACATCACAAATGAGCTTCAAGCCCTCGGCGCCACTGAGATCACCAAACATGAAATCGTCAAGACGCTGCTGAGATCACTTCATAGTTCATTTGACATCCTGGCCCTGATGATTCAAGAATGTCCTGATTTCAAGACACTCCATCCGTCTGACATACTTGAGAGGCTCAACACACATGAGTTTCAGCTTTCTGAGAAAAGAGATATCTACGGTCCAAACTATGGGCGAACTCGTGCCTTGAAGGCAAAAGCTGTTTCCTCATCTGAAGAAGAATCTGACAGCAGTTCTGATGATCCTGAAGACATTGGAAGGGAACTTGCAATGCTAGTGAAGAAGTTCCAAAAATTCACCAAGAAGAAAGGCTTCAGAAAGTCTTCACGATCAAGCTCAAGGAATGATGAAGCTTCTGCTCATGACTACAAGAAGAAAACATGCCACAAGTGCAAGAAAATTGGACACTTCATCTCTGAGTGTCCACAGTGGGACAATGAGAACAGAAAGAAGAAGAAGAAGAAGAGCAAGGAATATGACTCTAACGACAAGAAGAAGAAGAAATACACAATGTCTTCTTCCAAGTCTTCCTCAAAGTCTTCATCACATAAGAAGAGCTCATCTGGCAAGGCACGTGCGTTTGTTGGCAAGGAAATGGATTCAGAGGAGGAGTCCGCTTCTGAGGAGGCAGAGGTGGAGTCTGAGGAGGAGTCTGATTCTGGCATTGCAAGTCTGGCTACAGCATACGTTGCCAAGTCCATCTTCAACACTGAAGACAATGATTTCATCACCGACACCGATGCAAATGACAAGGACTACTCCACTCCTACCTACTGCTTCATGGCACGCGGTGCCAAGGTAAACAAACGCACTACTCACTATCAAACATCTAGTGACGATGACTCTGATTGTGATTCAAAACCCAGTTACAAAACACTTGCTAAAATTGCAACTGAACAACAGAAAGCCATGGAACATATTCAAAAATTGTTAGACAGAAGCGATGATCTGTTGGGTGCTGAAATGACTCGATCTGAATCCTTAATTGAAGACATAAAAAATCTTCACGTTAAGTATCAGGAACTTGAAGATCGTCATGATACTCTCTCAACAACTCATGAAAAGCTTTCCTATGATTATCTTCAAAGGAAGCAAGAACTTGAGAAATTGAGAGCGGCTCATGAAGATCTTCAAAAGGAAAACAAGTCACTTCGCGCCGAATAGACCAGTCCCGCTCAGGAAGGATTTGAACCACCATGTCTTAAATGCATTGAGCGTGATAATGCTACTTCTATTGCTGAATGTTCCACTGCTACTGCTGTTCCAATATCTTCAACTGTTGACGTGGTAACTAACCCCTCTGCTGAGGATACCACTGCTATTGCTGATGAGAATGCTAGGTTGAAGACATTGCTTGAAACAGGGATGTACAAAAGTCTTAAAGGACATCAGACACTATGTGATGTCCTCAAGAAGCAGATTCTGAACCGAAACCCTAGGAAAGAGGGTGTTGGGTTCGTGAGGAAAATAAATGCAGATGGCTCTTACTGGAAACCTGAGCAGTACCCCAAAACCACATGGGTTGCTGCAAAGGAACTTTCAGCAGATCCATCCAATTTATCTGGCTTCACTTGTGCTAACCCCATTATCATTGATGAATCCTTTGATGCAAACTATAAACTGTTTAAGAATCAGAATGGTGAAGTGTTTGCTAGGTAAATTGGTACTAACTGCAGGAATGGACCACCTATGAAGAAGATCTGGGTTCCAAAAAAGTGTCTGGAAAATCTTACTGTGAATGTCTTCATGACACCTTACTTGAAGAAGACAAACATCAGACCAAAGGCCTCATATGGTCCAAAGGCTTCATACAAACAGAGGACTCACCTGAGTCACACTAACGCAAATGTTTTGTAGGGAAACCATACTCAGGCATATGAATATGAGAGCGGTTCTTCGAATCGTCATGTTCATATGACCAAAAATTATTCTGCTTATTCCTATGAGTATTATTGTCCACCTGCTAGACTGTTTGCTAAGGCTTCAAAGCCAAAATTCTCAGATGCTGCACTTAGACTTATTGCTTCTAAGCCACCCTTGAAGATGTGGGTGGTTAAGAAAGCTTAACTCTCTTTTGCAGGGAAAGGTCTCCAGCAGAAAAACAAAATCTTCTGATGCCATTGCTGGGGACCTTAAAAATCTTGTAGGGCGCAAGATAAAATGCCCGAATGGCATCATTATGTACTTCATTCCTGAATCGCATGCTACTCTCCCTATTATTCCTAATCTGGATCTAAGTTTTCATAACCCACTGGCTCGTCGAATGTTTCTACTTCACAATTCTCTTCGTGAAGCCTATCCCCCTAACTGCACTGTAGGGTACGACACCAGCGACTTCAAAGTCTTCAGAATGGATTATTGACAGTGGGTGTACAAATCACATGACTGGCAAAAGAAGCCTTCTTATGGACTCAACCTTACGTCCATCCGACAAGAGCCACATCACATTTGCTGACACTGGTAAAAGTAAGGTATTGGGTCTAGGTAGAGTTGCAATGTTTGTCTCAATGCTTTGCGATTTGAATATGATCGTAATGTTTGGAAAATATCGTTGCCTGGTACTAATGGAATCTGACAAGTCTCTAGTGTTTGAAGGGTATCGGAAAGGTGATCTGTACGTGGTAGATTTCTCAGCAGGGCCACAACTTGCAGTATGTCTTCTTGCAAAAGCTTCAGAATGCTGGCTTTGGCATCGGAGGCTTGGGCATGCTGGCATGAGGAACCTCCACACCCTTGCGAAGAAGAAGCATGTCATAGGCATCGAGGGCGTCAAGTTCAAGAAAGATCACTTATGCGGTGCCTGTGAAGCAGGGAAGATGACAAGGGCAAAACATCCTTCGAAGACAATCATGACTACTACACAACCCTTCGAACTGCTCCACATGGATCTTTTCGGTCCCACTCACTACTCAACTTTTACTACTTCTGCTTGCCTCTATGGTTTTGTCATTGTTGATGATTACTCTAGATATACTTGGTGCACATAATCCTTTACAAGACTGAAGTGCAGGATGTCTTCAGACGCTTCGCCAATCGAGCTATGAACAATTTTGGCGCCAAGATAAAGCACATCAGAAGTGACAATGGCACTGAATTCAAGAACACTGGCCTTGATACATATCTGGATACCTTGGGCATCACACATGAATTCTCAGCTCCGTACATGCCACAGCAGAATGGCGTCGTCGAACGCAAGAACAGAACACTCATTGAGATGGCCAGAACAATGCTAGATGAATACAAGACTCCAAGAAAATTCTGGACTGAAGCCATTGATACTGCATGCCATACAATCAATCGTGTTTATCTTCACAAGCTTCTGAACAAGACATCTTATGAACTCCTAACTGGCAAGAAGCCAAATGTCAGTTACTTCAGAGTATTTGGAGCAAGGTGCTGGATCAAGGACCCACACCACACCTCAAAGTTTGCACCAAAAGCACATGAGGGCTTTATGCTTGGATATGGAAAGGATTCACACTCCTACAGAGTCTTCAATCTCTTCCATTACAAAGTGGTTGAAACAGTGGATGTGCAGTTTGACGAGACAAATGGTTCACAAAGAGAGCAACTGCCAAATGTTCTAGATGAAGTTCCGGCCAGTGAATCAATCAAGCTTATGGGAACTGGAGAGATTATACCTTCTGAAGCTCATCCTGAAGAAGAACTTATCATCTCAGCACCTGATCAACATGAAGACATTGCTCAGCTTGAAGACATTCCTCCCAACAACAACACAGATCAGCAAGAGCAAAGTCTTCGCCCTATACATCCTCGTGTTGCTAATGAAGTGCAGATTGACAGAATAATTGACAGCATCAATGCACCTGGTCCACTCACTCGTTCAAAGGCAACTCAGCTAGCAAATTTCTATGGGCACTTCGCATTCGTATCAATATCAGAACCCAAGAAAGTTGAAGAAGCCTTCATGGAACCTGAATGGATTCAAGCTATGCAAGAAGAGCTTCAACAGTTTGAGCTGAATAATGTATGGGAACTGGTTAAGCGTCCTGATCCACGGAAGCACAACATTATAGGCACTAAATGGATATACTGCAACAAACAAGATGAGCATGGTCAAGTTGTCAAAAACAAAGCTCGTCTCGTTGCTCAAGGATATACTCAAGTGGAGGGCATTGACTTCGATGAAACATTTGCTCCTGTGGCTAGGCTTGAAGCCATACGCATACTGCTGGCCTATGCAAATCATCATAACTTACTTCTATAGCAAATGGATGTGAAAAGTGCCTTTCTCAATGGCAAGATTGAAGAAGAAGTGTATGTTGCACAACCGCCTGGCTTTGAAAATCCAAAACATCCTGACATGGTATACAAGCTCAACAAGGCACTGTATGGCCTCAAACAAGCCCCTAGGGCCTGGTATGACACACTCAAGTACTTCCTGAAGAGCAAAGGCTTCATACCTGGTTCCCTGGATCCCACTCTTTTCACGAAGACATATGATGGTGAACTGTTTGTGTGCCAAATATATGTGGATGACATTATCTTCGGCTGCACCAATTAGAAGTACAGTGAAGAGTTTGGATATATGATGCAAGAGCAATATCAGATGTCCATGATGGGGGAGCTAAAATTCTTCCTTGGTCTTCAAATACGACAACAGCGCAATGGCATCTTCATATCTCAAGAGAAGTATCTCAAAGATTGCCTGAAGAAGTTTGGTATGCAAGACTGCAAAGGCTTCACAACACCAATGCCAGCCAAACATCATCTAGGTCCTGACGACAATGGTAAAGAGTTCGATCAAAAGGTATACCGCTCCATGATTGGGTCTTTGCTTTATTTATGTGCATCTAGGCCAGATATCATGCTTAGTGTTTGCATGTGTGCTCGATTTCAAGCGGCACCAAAGGAGTCGCATCACTTAGCTGTGAAGCGAATTCTTCGATATTTGGCTCACACCCCAACTCTAGGATTATGGTATCCAAAGGGCTCAGAGTTTGATTTGGTTGGATTTTCGGATGCTGATTATGCTGGTGACAAGGTTGATCGCAAGTCTACATCAGGCACATGTCACTTTCTGGGACGATCACTTGTATGTTGGTCTTCAAAGAAGCAGAACTGTGTATCTCTCTCCACTGCTGAATCTGAATACATTGCTGTTGGATCTTGCTGCGCTCAGCTTCTGTGGATGAAGCAAACACTCAAGGACTATGGCATTCATCTGAAGCAGGTGCCACTATACTGCGACAACGAAAGCGCCATCAAGATTGCCAACAACCCAGTTCAGCACTCGAAGACAAAGCACATTGAAATTCGTCATCACTTTCTCAGAGATCATGTTGTGAAGGAAGACATTGATATCATACACGTCAACACTGAAGAGCAATTGGCAGATATCTTCACCAAGCCCTTGGACGAGAAGAGGTTTTGCAAGTTACGGTGTGAGCTAAATATCTTGGAATCCTCAAATGTCCTGTGATCAGGCACACATCCTAACACTTATGCATATTGATGACTTAGATGTGCAACACACAAAGTAAAGTATATCTTCAATCAATGAAGACATACATTCTAAGTGTGAATACATTAATGTGGAATTTGACTTCGGAGCGCCACGATAATTGTGCGTCGTGTCTGGGTCTAATACTTCCTATACGGTGGGTAACGCCACCACCAAACGTTCC
Organism: Triticum urartu; assembly: GCF_056163025.1. Classification (NCBI taxonomy): domain Eukaryota; kingdom Viridiplantae; phylum Streptophyta; class Magnoliopsida; order Poales; family Poaceae; genus Triticum; species Triticum urartu. The sequence goes on along the minus strand of NC_141874.1, from coordinate 171,330,701 downwards.
ATTTTGAAGTGTTTCACTCATGGCGTTACCTTGCAATATCTTCACATTTGGTTTGGCTTCGAACTCAACATGTCTTCATGATTATCTTCACTACATTGATTATATAGATATATACATAATAGTGTTCTGTCCTCTATAGCATTCACTTATAGCTATGTCTTCTTGGTTGAATCTTTTGAACTAAGTGAATGTGATCGGACCCTAATCTCTCTATGCTTTCTATATCAAATTCTATCTCTCCAAGTCATATGCATTCTATTGAAACTGTCGAATGTCTTCACTGTGTCCTTGTCAGCTGAAGATATAGAGACAACCATAAAGTCCGTTTTTAATGCTCATTCCTCCACATAAAATCCGGAGAAGCAGGAACAACCGCCCGACAATTTAGGCGTGCGTGGGACGTGGAACAAACCCCAAACTTCCGCTAACTGGCCACGCGTTCCTCAAATGCGAACCGCCAGGGGCACATGTGTAATAGCACAGTGCCGCCCCTGAGCCTATAAATTCACACTTACCGCGGTCATTATCTCCTTCTTCCACCCTCGCACGAACCCTAGCGCCACCGCTAGCACTCGACAACGCCGGAGACGAAGCGCTTCGCTGCCGCAACCTCTCCAACGCCGTCCTCACGCCGACCGCGGACATCGTCCTCTCCGCCGTCGCCGTAGGTGTTTTCCGTCGCCAAGTTAGGGCACGGAGGACTGAACTGCTCGGCATCAACTCCCTTCCGTCTAGCAGTTCCAGTGTGGTAAACAAAACTTCTTTTTACAGCCCCTTTGATCTCATGGTTCTGTCACTTTCTACCATAAGAAGTTTCTCTTCACACTAGTTAGATCTCTCGCTGCATCTCATGACATGCCTAGTATATTCACTTGTGCTTCATAAAGTAGTTAGATTCCTCACTTGTACTGATCTGTGGGTTCATACAAATCTGGAACCAACTTCTTATCTATGAGTGAATGTCTTCGCACGATGCGGTCAATGTCTTCTAAACTGATTAATCTTCAAAACCTTCTGAGAATGCATATGACCTCTTCCCCTTCCCTCGCACCTTAATGCTGTCATAGGTACATGTCCGTGGGAGAATCCTTCGGTTCTCATAGTCTGCATTCATTTGCAGAATTCCTACAGCATCACATAAACTCTCCTGAAGCCAGTTCCTGTTGGTCCAGAAAAAGAAAGCCTTTGAAGCCTTTGAAAGTTTTGAAGCCCTTCAAGTTAAAGTTTATGGCTTCAGAAGCAGCAGCAAGGAAGGGGGGCAGACAGAGACGTGAGGGAACTTCCAAAGATCTGCCTGAAGACTTGGCAGAAATGTACAAAATAGATCCAGAAGAGAGCTATGGGCAGCGCAAGACCCGAATCCAATGGATTCAACGCTATTGGGCAGAATAGTGGTTCAAATACCGCTTCGTCACTCAGGAGTATGCTGAAAAGAGTGCCATCAAGAAACCATGGGGGGACATCTTATACAAGAATCTCATACCCAAGACCAGAGATGAAGCCATTGCTCAAGGCTTCTACCCATGCATGGTCCGAGGACCACAGCCTGATGATGCGCATCTGTCGTCACTCCTCTGGTGCCGTGATGACAATCTCTTCAAGCGCAACTTTCAGTTTACCCAAAAGTCAGCGAAGCTAAATAAGAAGAAATTTGGGTTAGACTTCAACCCTGGTCCCTCCGCACCTAGGGCAGATGGCACACGCGACGCGAAACCCAATGTCATCGGTCCATTTGCCAATCTTGAGGGCCTGATCACCCACATCTTAGTCCAACGGACTGCTGTGAATGACCCTCTAGCTGACTCTGATTCTGATGAAGCTCCTGCTGTGCCGAAGCCAAAGCAGACAAAGAAACCAAAAGCTTCAAAGCCGGCCCCTACCTCAAAAATCTCAAGGGCAAAGCCATTGAAAATTGCACCTCCTGAAGTCAGTGTGCAGTCTGAAGACGTATCCCGCGTCTCCAAGCCCCTGAAGGAAAAGGAGCCCCAGCAACAAACAGGCAAAGAGCTCACTGCTGCTGCCATTCTGCGCAGCGAAGCCATTGATCTATCAAGCGATGAAGATCTGGGAGATGACGCTCTAGAGCAGCTTATCAAAAGCAAAGAAGAAGCTGAAATCTTCAACAATCTGCCTCTCTTTGATGTCGCCATCATCCACAGCTTTATCGATGAATGGTTTGACTCACCAGACATAAGCTTCAATGATCTGCAGCTGTCTGTTGGCCTCAGCATCGCCTTTCAAGGCGCAATCGCTTCAGAACTTGCCATTGCTCAGCGCATCGTTGAGCTGAAGCAGAAAATTGATCACGAAAAGGCTCAGTTCAAGAAGTGCATGGCCAGCCTCAGCGGCAGGAAGTGAGAAGCTTCAAAACCATGCTGCATGAGCTCAAAGAAAACTTTTTGAAGAAGCGTGCTGAAGCTCAGGGCTCACGTGAGCGGATGAAGTCTTTGGCAGAAAAATGTGTTCAAGCCTACAACGAGGCTGAAAAGCGCAAGGCACTTGGGCGTCCTGGCATCGACCCCAAGATGGCCGCGAAGAAGAAGAAGAAGCCTGTTGTGGCTGAACCAGAGGCACCTAGACAAGAAGCGGTTCAAATTGTCTTCCCCACTGCAACGACTGGCTCGAAGCCAAAGAGCCGGTCAATAGCTTCAGAGCTAAAGAAGACAAGAACTGCAGAGGCAGAAGCCAGAAAAAGGAAGAGCTCTGAAGCCTCTCCTACTGCCCCCAGCAAAAAGAAGCGCAAGACCAAGAAATCTAGGGCTGCTCCCACAGAGCCCTTGATGGTTGAACCCCTTTCTGTCATTCACCCCAATGCAGAAAGACGACTGACAGTTCATGAGCCTGCTCCCACAGAGGCTCCTGAAGCTGAAGATATTCCAGCAGCCGACCCCACAGCTGCTGAAGACATTGGTCACCAAGACAATGTACAAGATGGTGCAGCGCTTCCTCCGCTTGAAACAAGCGAACTCATCAGTATTGGTCGTCCTCTGACGCCAATGGCACAAGATGAGTCATGGGCGGATCGCCCTCAGGAGGAACAAGACATTGAGGCCCAGCCCACTCCAACCCCACAAGCGTCGTCTGCGTTCCGTAGGCTTCGCAAAGGTCCAAGGCCTCAAGTCCATACTGCAGAAATTCCGGCTGCATCAGCCGAAGACAATGTAGAAGCACCACCAGAACCCACTTCCCCGCTCCGTCAAGATGCAGTTCTCCGGGAGAATGTGCCTGAAGTTGTCCCTCCAACTACACAAGCGGAGGAAGAAAATGTTGCGGCTGCCACCACAAACACTGAAGCCAATGTGGAGCCCGCCCCACCAAATGCTTCAGCAGACAGCGAAGCTACTGAGCCAGACGCTTCTGTTCCTGAGTCTGCTGCAGGTCCACAGTTTGATTATCACATTGAGCACAGGCCTCATGTCCAGAAGCCAGTCCCAAGGCTTCCAAGGTTCCCAGGTCCTGCATCAGCACCTGGCTCCTTTGATATTAACAGCTTCAAGGCAGACAATACATTTTTCAATAGCTCCAAGAACCCCTATTCAAGGGAAAGGATTGTATCAGATAGGTTCTGGAGCTATTCTCAGTGCAGCTATTATTCATGCATCTTATACAACCAAGGTCGCATCTTCCCGCACAAGCGCCTTGAGGTTGAAGCCATTGCTGGTCTGCCATGTCTTAAGGAAGCTTTGGATTGCTTCAGGCAAGTGGGTCTGCTGTCGTTTGTGACTGATGAAGAGCACTGGAATGAAGAGCTTCTGCTTCAGTTCTATGCCACCCTTCATATAAAAGGATACAACATAGATCCGAAGACTTGGATCCTGGAGTGGATGACTGGCAATGTCCATCATGAAGCCAATGCATTTGATATCATTGAGCTCACCGGCCTGCCCACTCCAGGCGAATTCTTCGAGGAAGGCTGTCAACTACATTCTGAAGCTATTGAGAGCATATTCCAGAGGCCTGAACCCAATATGAGTCAGATGCTCTCAATGATGAAGCCTTTGCCTCATGATGCACCTTATCCTACTGAGTTCTTCGTTGAAGACCTAGAGTACCTGCCCAGGACCATATATCACATCATCCGGCGGACTCTCTGGCCCATTAAGGGGCACTCTCCAAATGCAAAGATTGAAGGTGCAATGAAGACTCTCATATTCTATATCCTGCATGGCAAATGCTTCAACGCACAGGATCTCTTCATACACCAACTTGCAGCGTCAGGCTCGGAATTATTTGGTTTGAAGTTCTATGCCCCTTGGGTGATGAGGCTGATCAAACTGCACTCTACGATCTCGTATCAGCCCTCAGCCCGAAACCATCGGATCTTCCTGCCAGATGTGGATACCTCTGCTGACGCAATATATCCTGAGCCTGACAAGCAACCGATAAGTCTTCAGAATGCAGAACACCAGAGCTTCACGCAGAATGTTGAAGGTGTTGAAGCCATATCCAGGGTATATCCGTTGGCTGGCACTACACGTGCACCAGCATCTACTGAAGCCACAGACAGCACAAATGCTCCAAGACCCAAGAAGCGTGCTCGTGTCCTCACTGACCGAGAGCTTCTTGTGGCCCTTCACCAAAAGCAAGATAGGCATCACGACTGGCTAAAGCGTCAGATGAAGAGCCTCTTGGTGGATGTCAATCGTCTTCGAAACCTTGCCACCAAGAATGCCTTCGTTACACATGAGACTTGCCGTCGTACGTGGAAAGGGCTCTCAATGATATGCACTGAAGCTGAACTTGAAGAGGATGGCTTCACAGAGCGCTTCAAGTTTGACACCACACCTCCTAGAAGGGCTGTGATGCGCAACACACCATCACTTGAAGACTCTGAGTTTTCTTCATCTGCTGCCACAGTTACTGCAAGGATCATTGATGAAGACGACGATGCTACTTCACCACCACCTGCTTCAGCACATCCAAGCTCTGCACCGCCAAACAACTCCACCGACCCTGCTGCGCCTGGGAACGCGTAGAAAACTCTATGTCTTCAAACCTTTTTGGTCATTACTGACAAAAGGGGGAGAAGTATATGATGTCTATAGTCTTCAAGCGGGTCAATATGGGCGGGTGCCTTATGTCTCGTTATATTTTTGCTTCGTGTTTACAACTCTTGCTTTTGCTTCATTTGGTTCTTTGAGTTGTAAACACTAAAACTCGATGGTCGTCTGCTACTTGTTTGCGAAGATAAATTCCGCATGTGCGACGATAAACTCCGCACTTATATCATTCTGCAGACGTCCATTTTCCATTATGCATGACATTATCTTCATATACTTTCACATGCATAGTGGATTGTCATCATAAGCTGAAGTGGATCTCCACAAGTACAACCTGCCATGTGCATTTGCATTCCAAAAGCAAATTAACTTATATGCACATCTTCAGGGGGAGCCCTTGCAACTTATGAAGACAATTCTCTATCCTTTACAAACTTCACACTTTATATTCCCCGTTGAAAACTTCAACTAGTTTGTCATCAATCACCAAAAAGGGGGAGATTGTAAGTGCATCTAGTGCCACCCCTAGTTGGTTTTGGAGTATTGACGACAAACCTAGTTGAGGGACTAATGTGTTTGTGAGGATTGCAGGAAAACACAGGTAGAAGTCCCTCATTGATTCGGTTTTACTACCAGAGATGACCCCTAAAAATGTATGAAGACATTGAAGACAAAGGTGGTATATGAAGATATTCACATTGAAGACTATGACAAAAGAAGACACGTTATGAAGCCTATGGAGCTCGAAGACTTAGATCTTTCGTAGTTCTTTTTATTTTGTGTTGAGTCATAGGAACCACCGTACTGTTAAGTGGGGTCCAGGAGAACCAGTCAGAATGACTGAAGTGATGCCTAAATCAAAAACCTATGTCTTCGAGTGAAGACAATGAGAGCGAACCTTGTCCAGAGCCGGACAAGTCAGCTTTGCTTGTAGCCCAAGTAAAGTTGCCATGAGGGTTCGAAATCTGACCGTTGAGACACGTGTCAGTTCCTTAGTGACCCAGGGTCATTTCGAACAAATCAGGTCGGGTTGCCAAGTGGCTATAAATAGCCCACCCCCACAACCATAAGCGGTTGGCTGCTCAGATTTCAGTGCACGGCTTTTGTCGTTTGAGAGCAACCCACCTCGAAGCCTTTGAGAGAAAAATTCCTAGTGAGGAGAAAAGCCCTAACCATCCAAAGCCAGAGTAAATTGGGCATCACTTAAGTCTTCGTGTCTGTGTGATCTGAAGACTTATTACACTTGAGGACTGTGAATCCTCCAGACGGTTAGGCATCGCGTTCAGAGCATCCAAGAGACATTGTGGATTGCCAGTGAACGAAGTCTGTGAAGGTTTGGGAGTCTACCTTGAAGACTTACCAGAGTTATTTGGCGAGGACTAAGTGACCTTAGCTCAAGAAGAATACGGTGAGGACTTGGTGTCCTGAACTGTGTGTTCAGGACTGGGTGTCCGGGACTGTGTGTCCTAAGGTTTAAATACCTAGCCGCTCCAACCAGACGTACAGTTGTCACAACAACTGGAACTGGTCCAACATATCATTGTCTTCAACGAGTCACTGGTTTTATCTTCACTTCCTTCTCTTACTGTTACTCATTGTGAATCCATTGCATGCTTGCTTTATCTTTTTGTCTTCACAACATGAAAGTATGATCTGTTTGGCTTCATAACTTCTTCCTACCTGATCCTTATTACACTGAAGCTATTTATCATTGTGCTTTCACTCTATTGAATACATGACCATGGCTGGCCTAGTGTAATCTAACTTCCGCTGCATAGTAATAGGCATACTCTTCGCTGTTTGTCTTCATAACTCTCATGTTTTGAAGACTTTCATAAAAATCGCCTATTCACCCCCCCTCTAGTCGATATAACGCACTTTCAATTACTATCTTATATCTTTTTGCATGAACATGTGTATCACTACGATCGAGATTCAATAAACCATTCATTTTAGGTGCAAGACCATTGAAGGTATTATTCAAATAAACAGAATAACCATTATTCTCCTTAAATGAATAACCGTATTGCGATAGACATAATCCAATCATGTCTATGCTCAACGCAAACACCAATCTTGATGGTAGAGGGAGCGTACGATATTTGATCAACCTTGGAAATACTTCCAACACATATCGTCATCTCACCTTTTAGCTAGTCTCCGTTTATTCCGTAGCTTTTATTTCGAATTACTAACACTTAGTAACCGAACCGGTATCTAATACCCTGGTGCTACTAGGAGTACTAGTAAAGTACACATTAACACAATGTATATCCAATATACTTCTACCGACCTTGCCAGCCTTCTCATCTACCAAGTATCTAGGGTAATTCTGCTCCAGTGGCTGTTCCCCTTATTACAGAAGCACTTAGTCTCGGGTTTGGGTTCAACTTTGGGTTTCTTCACTAGAGCAGCAGCTGAATTGCCGTTTCATGAAGTATCCCTTCTTGCCCTTGCCCTTCTTGAAACTAGTGGTTTCACCAACCATCAACAATTGATGCTCCTTCTTGATTTCTACTTTTGTGGTGTCAAACATCGCGAATATCTCAAGGATCATCATATATGTCCCCGATATATTATAGTTCATCACGAAGCTCCAGCAGCTTGGTGGTAATGACTTCGGAGAAACATCACTATCTCATCTGGAAGATCAACTCCTACTCGATTCAAATGATTGTTGTACTTAGACAATCTGAGCACAAGCTCAACAATTGAGCTTTTCTCCTTAGTTTGCAGGCTAAGAAAATCGTCGGAGGTCTCATACCTCTTGACGTGGGCACGAGCCTGAAATCCCAATTTCAGCCCTCGAAACATCTCATATGTTTCGCGACGTTTCAAAACGTCTTCAGTGCCTCAACTCTAAACCGTTTAACTGAACTATCACATAGTTATCAAAATGTGTATGTCAGATGTTCGCAACATCCACAGATGACGTTCGAGGTTCAGCACACTGAGCGGTGCATTAAGGACATAAGCCTTCTATGAAGCAATGAGGACAATCCTCAGTTTACGGACCTAGTCATCTAAATAGTAGAACTGAAGCGCGAGCTACGACATAATTTGCGAAGATCTTTTGACTATGTTCAGGATAATTAAGTTCATCTTATGAACACCCACTCAGATAGACATCCCTCTAGTCATCTAAGTGATTACATGATCCGAGTCAACTAGGCCGTGCCCGATCATCACGTGAGACGAACTAGTCATCATCGGTGAACATCTTCATGTTGATCATATCTACCATACGACTCATGCTCGACCTTTCGGTCTCTTGTGTTCCGAGGCCATGTCTGTACATGCTAGGCTCGTCAAGTCAACCTAAGTGTTTCGCGTGTGTAAATCTGTCTTACACCCGTTGTATGTGAACGTTAGAATCTATCACACCCGATCATCACGTGGTGCTTCGAAACAACGAACTGTCGCAACGGTGCTGAAGGAAATATGCCCTAGAGGCAATAATAAAGTTATTATTTATTTCCTTATATCATGATAAATGTTTATTGTTCATGCTAGAATTGTATTAACCGGAAACATAATACATGTGTGAATACATAGACAAACAGAGTGTCACTAGTATGCCTCTACTTGACTAGCTCGTTAATCAAAGATGGTTATGTTTCCTAATCATGAACAAAGAGTTGTTATTTGATTAACGAGGTCACATCATTAGTTGAATGATCTGATTGACATGACCCATTCCATTAGCTTAGCACCCGATCGTTTAGTATGTTGCTATTGCTTTCTTCATGACTTATACATGTTCCTATGACTATGAGATTATGCAACTCCCGTTTGCCGGAGGAACACTTTGTGTGCTACCAAACGTCACAACGTAAATGGGTGATTATAAAGGAGCTCTACAAGTGTCTCCAATGGTAGATGTTGGGTTGGCGTATTTCGAGATTAGGATTTGTCACTCCGAATGTCGGAGAGGTATCTCTGGGCCCTCTCAGTAATGCACATCACATAAGCCTTGCAAGCATTGCAACTAATATGTTAGTTGTGAGATGATGTATTACGGAACGAGTAAAGAGACTTGCCGGTAACGAGATTGAACTAGGTATTGGATACCGATGATCGAATCTCGGGCAAGTAACGTACCGATGACAAAGGGAACAACATATGTTGTTATGCGGTCTGACCGATAAAGATCTTCGTAGAATATGTAGGAGCCAATATGGGCATCCAGGTCCCGCTATTGGTTATTGACCGGAGACGTGTCTCGGTCATGTCTACATTGTTCTCGAACCGTAGGGTCCGCACGCTTAAGGTTTCGATGACACTTATATTATGAGTTTATGAGTTTTGATGTACCGAAGGAGTTCGGAGTCCCGGATGAGATCGGGGACATGACGAGGAGTCTTGAAATGGTCGAGCCGTAAAGATCGATATATTGGACGACTATATTCGGACATCGGAAAGGTTCCGAGTGATTCGGCTATTTTTCGGAGTACCGGGTAGTTACGGGAGAAGTAATGGGCCTTGATGGGCTTTAGTGGGAAGAGGAAAAAGGCTGCTGCGCCCCCCTCCCCTGTAGTCCGAATTGGACTAGGGAAAAGGGGGCCGGCCACCTTTCCTACTCCTCCACTTCCTTCTCCCTTCCTCCCCTCTTGATGGACTCCTACTAGGACTTGGAGTCCTAGTAGGACTCCCATCCTGGCCGCACCAATGGCCTTGGCCGGCCTCCTCCTCCTCCATCCTTTATATACAGGGGCAGGGGGCACCCCATAGACACACAAGTTGATCCACGTGATCATTCCTTAGCCGTGTGCGGTGCCCCCTGCCACCATCCACCTCGGTCATATTGTAGCGGTGCTTAGGCGAAGCCCTGCGACAGTAGAACATCAAGATCGTCACCACGCCGTCATGCTGGCGGAACTCCTCCCCAAAGCTTTGCTGGATCGGAGCCCGGGGATCGTCGTCGAGCTGTACGTGTGCTAAGAACTCGGAGGTGCCGGAGTAACGGTGCTTGGATCGGTCGGATCGGGAAGACGTACGACTACTTCCTCTACGTTGTGTGATCGCTTCCGCAGTCGGTCTGCGTGGGTACGTAGACAACACTCTCCCCTCTCGTTGCTGTGCATCACCATGATCTTGCGTGTGTGTAGGAAATTTTTGAAATTACTACGTTCCCCAACAGTGGCATCCGAGCCTAGGTTTTTATGGTTTGATGTTATTTGCACGAGTAGAACACAAGTGAGTTGTGGGCGATATAATTCATACTGCCTACCAGCATGCCATACTTTGGTTCGGCGGTATTGTTGGATGAAGCGGCCCGGACCGACATTACGCGTACGCTTACGCGAGACCGGTTTCCCCGACGTGCTTTGCACATAGGTGACTTGCGGGTGACTGTTTCTCCAACTTTAGTTGAACTGAGTGTGGCTACGCCTGGTCCTTGCGAAGGTTAAAACGGAGTCAAATTGACAAACTATCGTTGTGGTTTTGATGCGTAGGTGAGATTGGTTCTTGCTTAAGCCCGTAGCAGCCACGTAAAACTTGCAACAACAAAGTAGAGGACGTCTAACTTGTTTTTGCAGGGCATGTTGTGATGTGATATGGTCAAAACGTGATGAGATATAAGTTCTTGTATGAGATGATCATGTTTTGTTAAAGTTATCGGCAACTGGCAAAAGCCTTATGGTTGTCTCTATATTGCATAAGATGCAAGCGCCAAATAATTGCTTTACTTTATCGCTATGCGACAGCAATAGTTGCAAGAGCAATAGTTGGCGAGACGACCGTGTGACGACACATTGATATAGATCAAGATGATGGAGATCATGGTGTCATGCCGGTGACGATAGAGATCATGACAGTACTTTGGAGATGGAGATCAAAGGCGCAAGATGATGATGGCCATATCATGTCACATATTTTGATTGCATATGATGTTTATCTTTTATACATCTTATTTTGCTTAGTTTGACGGTAGCATTTTAAGATGATCTCTCACTAATTATCAAGAAGTGTTCTCCCTGAGTATGCACCGTTGCCAAAGTTCGTCGTGGCCAGACACCACGTGATGATCGGGTGTGATAAGCTCTATGTCCATCTACAACGGGTGCAAGCCAGTTTTGCACACGCGGAATACTCAGGTTAAACTTGACGAGCCTAGCATATGCAGATATGGCCTCGGAACACGGAGACCGAAAGGTCGAGCGTGAATCTTATAGTAGATATGATCAACATAACGATGTTCACCATTGAAAACTACTCCATCTCACGTGATGATCGGTTATGGTTTAGTTGATTTGGATCACGTGATCACTTAGAGGATTAGAGGGATGTCTATCTAAGTGGGAGTTCTTAAGTAATCTGATTAATTGAACTTAAATTTATCATGAACTTAGTCCTGGTAGTATTTTGCAAATTATGTTGTAGATCAATAGCTTGCCTTGTTGCTTTCATATGTTTATTTTGATATGTTCCTAGAGAAAAATTGTGTTGAAAGATGTTAGTAGCAATGATGCGGATTGGATCCGTGATCTGAGGTTTATCCTCATTGCTGCACAGAAGAATTATGTCCTTGATGCACCGCTAGGTGACAGACCTATTGCAGGAGCAGATGCAGACGTTATGAACGTTTGGCTAGCTCAATATGATGACTATTTGATAGTTTAGTGCACCATGCTTAACGGCTTAGAATCGGGACTTCAAAGACGTTTTGAACGTCATGGACCATATGAGATGTTCCAGGAATTGAAGTTAATATTTCAAGCAAATACCCGAGTTGAGAGATATGAAGTCTCCAACAAGTTCTATAGCTAAAAGATGGAGGAGAATCGCTCAACTAGTGAGCATGTGCCCAGATTGTCTGAGTACTACAGTCGCTTGAATCAAGTGGGAGTTAATCTTCCAGATAAGATAGTGATTGACAGAATTCTCTAGTCACCATCACCAAGTTAGTAAAACTTCGTGATGAACTATGATATGCAAGGGATAACGGAAACGAATCCCGAGCTTTTCATGATGATGAAATTGATGAAGGTAGAAATCAAGAAAGAACATCAAGTGTTGATGGTTGACAAGATCACTAGTTTCAAGAAAAGGGCAAAGGGAAGAAGGGGAACTTCAAGAAGAACGGCAAGCAAGTTGCTGCTCAAGTGAAGAAGCCCAAGTCTGGTCCTAAGCCTGAGACTAAGTGTTTCTACTGCAAAGGGACTGGTCACTGGAAGCGGAACTACCCCAAGTGATTGGCAGATAAAGAGGATGGCAAAGTGAACATAAGTATATTTGATATACATGTTATTGATGTGTACTTTACTAGTGTTTATAGCAACCCCTCAGTATTTGATACTAGTTCAGTTGCTAAGATTAGTAACTCGAAACGGGAGTTGCAGAATAAACAGAGACTAATTAAGGGTGAAGTGACGATGTGTGTTGGAAGTGGTTCCAAGATTGATATGATCATCATCGCACACTCCCCTATACTTTCGGGATTAGTGTTGAACCTAAATAAGTGTTATTTGGTTTTTGCGTTGAGCATGAATATGATTTGATCATGTTTATTGCAATACGGTTATTCATTAAAATCAGAGAATAATTGTTGTTCTGTTTACATGAATAAAACCTTCGATGGTCATACACCCAATGAAACAAGTTCATTGGATCTCGATCGTAGTGATACACATATTCATAATATTGAAACCAAAAGATGCGAAGTTAATAATGATAGTGCAACTTATTTGTAGCACTGCCGTTTAGGTCATATTGGTATAAAGCGCATGAAGAAACTCCATGCTGATGGGATTTTGGAATCACTTGATTATGAATCACTTGATGCTTGCGAACCATGCCTCATGGGCAAGATGACTAAGACTCCGTTCTCTGGAGCGAGCAACTGACTTATTGGAAATAATACATACTGATGTATGCGGTCCGATGAGTGTTAAGGCTCACGGCAAGTATCGTTATTTTCTGAACTTCACAGATGATTTGAGCAGATATGGGTATATCTACTTGATGAAACATAAGTCTGAAACATTTGAAAAGTTCAAAAGAATTTCAGAGTGAAGTGGAAAATCATCGTGACAAGAAAATAAAGTTTCTACGATCTGATCGCGGAGACAAATATTTGAGTTACGAGTTTGGTCTTCAATTAAAACAATGTGGAATAGTTTCACTACTCACGCCACCTGGAACACCATAGTGTAATGGTGTGTCCGAACGTCATAATCGTACTTTATTGGATATAGTGCAATCTATGATGTCTCTTACCGATCTACCACTATTGTTTTGGGGTTATGCATTAGAGACAGCTGCATTCACGTTAAATAGGGCACCATCTAAATCCGTTGAGATGACACCATGTGAACTATGGTTTGGCATGAAACCTAAGCTGTCGTTTCTTAAAGTTTGGGGTTGCGATGCTTATATGAAAAAGTTTCATCCTGATAAGCTCAAACTCAAATCAGAGAAGTGCGTCTTCATAGGATATCCAAAGGAAACTATTGGATACACCTTCTATCACAGATCCGAAGGCAAGACTTTTGTTGCTAAATTCGGAAACTTTCTGGAGAAGGAGTTTCTCTCGAAAGAAATGAGTGGGAGGAAAGTAGAACTTGACGAGGTAACTGTACCTGCTCCCTTACTAGAAAGTAGTACATCACAGAAAACTGTTTCAGTGACACCTACACCAGTTAGTGAGGAAGCTAATGATAATGATCATGAAACTTCAGATCAAGATACTACTGAACCTCGTAGATCAACCAGAGTAAGATCCGCACCAGAGTGGTACGGTAATCCTGTTCTGGAAGTCATGCTACTAGATCATGATGAACCTACGAACTATGAAGAAGCGATGGTGAGCCCAGATTCCGCAAAGTGGCTTGAAGCCATGAAATCTGAGATGGGATCCATGTATGAGAACAAAGTATGGACTTTGGTTGACTTGCCCGATGATCGGCAAGCAATTGAGAATAAATGGATCTTCAAGAGGAAGATGGACGCTGATAGTAGTGTTACTATCTACAAAGCTAGAATTGTCGCAAAAGGTTTTCGACAAGTTCAAGGTGTTGACTACGATGAGAGTTTCTCACTCGTATCTATGCTTAAGTCTGTCCGAATCATGTTAGCAATTGCCGCGTTTTATGAAATCTGGCAAATGGATAAACAAAACTACATTCCTTAATGGATTTACTAAAGAAGAGTTGTATACGATGCAACCAGAAGGTTTTGTCAATCCGAAAGGTGCTAACAAAATGTGCAAACTACAGCAATCCATCTGTGGACTAGTGCAAGCATCTCGGAGTTGGAATATACGCTTTGATGAGTTGATCAAAGCATATAGTTTTATACAGACTTGCGGTGAAGCCTGTATTTACGAGAAAGTGAGTGGGAGCACTACAGCATTTCTGATAAGTATATGTGAATGACATATTGTTGATCGGAAATAATGTAGAATTATTCTGTAAAGCATAAAAGGAGTGTTTGAAAGGAGTTTTTCAAAGAAAGACTTCGGTGAAGCTGCTTACATATTGAGCTTCAAGATCTATAGAGATAGATCAAGACGCTTGATACGTTTTTTCAATGAGTACATACCTTGACTAGATTTTGAAGTAGTTCAAAATGGAACAGTCAAAGAAAGAGTTCTTGCCTGTGTTACAAGGTGTGAACTTGAGTAAGACTCAAAGCCCGACCATGGTAGAAAATAGAAAGAGAATGAAAGTCATTCCCTATGCCTCAGTCAGAGGTTCTATAAAGTATGCCATGCTGTATACCAGATCTATTGTATGCCCTACCACTGAGTTTGGCAAGGGAGTACAATAGTGATCTAGGAGTAGATCACTGGACAGCGGTCAAAATTGTCCTTAGTGGAATAAGGATATGTTTCTCGATTATGGAAGTGAAAAAAAGGTCCGTCGTAAAGGGTTACGCCGATGCAAGTTTGACACTAATCTAGATGACTCTAAGTCTCGGTCTAGATACATATTGAAAGTGGGAGCAATTAGCTAGAGTAGCTCCATGCAGAGCATTGTTGACATAAAAATTTGCAAAATACATGCGGATCTGAATGTGGCAGACCCGTTGACTAAGATTCTCTCACAAGCAAAACATGATCACACCTTAGTACTCCTTGGGTGTTAATCACATAGCGATGTGAACTAGATTACTGAATCTAGTAAACCCTTTGGGTGTTGGTCACATAGCGATGTGAACTATGGGTGTTAATCACATGATGATGTGAACTATCGATGTTAATCACATGGTGATGTGATCTAGATTATTGACTCTAGTGCAAGTGGGAGACTGAAGGAAATATGCCCTAGAGGCAATAATAAAGTTATTTTTTATTTCCTTATATCATGATAAATGTTTATTGTTCATGCTAGAATTGTATTAACCGGAAACATAATACATGTGTGAATACATAGACAAACAGAGTGTCACTAGTATGCCTCTACTTGACTAGCTCGTTAATCAAAGATGGTTATGTTTCCTAACCATGAACAAAGAGTTGTTATTTGATTAACGAGGTCACATCATTAGTTGAATGATCTGATTGACATGACCCATTCCATTAGCTTAGCACCCGATCGTTTAGTATGTTGCTATTGCTTTCTTCATGACTTATACATGTTCCTATGACTATGAGATTATGCAACTCCCGTTTGCCGGAGGAACACTTTGTGTGCTACCAAACGTCACAACGTAAATGGGTGATTATAAAGGAGCTCTACAGGTGTCTCCAATGGTAGATGTTGGGTTGGCGTATTTCGAGATTAGGATTTGTCACTCCGAATGTCGGAGAGGTATCTCTGGGCCCTCTCGGTACTGCACATCACATAAGCCTTGCAAGCATTGCAACTAATATGTTAGTTGTGAGATGATGTATTACGGAACGAGTAAAGAGACTTGCCGGTAACGAGATTGAACTAGGTATTGGATACCGATGATCGAATCTCGGGCAAGTAACGTACCGATGACAAAGGGAACAACGTATGTTGTTATGCGGTCTGACCGATAAAGATCTTCGTAGAATATGTAGGATCCAATATGGGCATCCAGGTCCCGCTATTGGTTATTGACCGAAGACATGTCTCGGTCATGTCTACATTGTTCCCGAACCGTAGGGTCCGCACGCTTAAGGTTTCGATGACAGTTATATTATGAGTTTATGAGTTTTGATGTACCGAAGGAGTTCGGAGTCCCGGATGAGATCGGGGACATGACGAGGAGTCTCGAAATGGTCGAGACGTAAAGATCGATATGTTGGACGACTATATTCGGACATCGGAAAGGTTCCGAGTGATTCGGGTATTTTTCGGAGTACCAGGTAGTTACGGGAGAAGTAATGGGCCTTGATGGGCTTTAGTGGGAAGAGGAAAAAGGCTGCTGCGCCCCCCCTCCCCTCTAGTCCGAATTGGACTAGGGAAAAGGGGGCCGGCCACCTTTCCTACTCCTCCACTTCCTTCTCCCTTCCTCCCCTCTTGATGGACTCCTACTAGGACTTGGAGTCCTAGTAGGACTCCCATCCTGGCCGCACCAATGGCCTTGGCCGGCCTCCTCCTCCTCCATCCTTTATATACAGGGGCAGGGGGCACCCCATAGACACACAAGTTAATCCACGTGATCGTTCCTTAGCCGTGTGCGGTGCCCCCTGCCACCATATTCCACCTCGGTCATATTGTAGCGGTGCTTAGGCGAAGCCCTGCGACAGTAGAACATCAAGATCGTCACCACGCCGTCATGCTGGCGGAACTCCTCCCCAAAGCTTTGCTGGATCGGAGCCCGGGGATCGTCATCGAGCTGTACGTGTGCTAAGAACTCGGAGGTGCCGGAGTAACGGTGCTTGGATCGGTCGGATCGGGAAGACGTACGACTACTTCCTCTACGTTGTGTGATCGCTTCCGCAGTCGGTCTGCGTGGGTACGTAGACAACACTCTCCCCTCTTGTTGTTGTGCATCACCATGATCTTGCGTGTGTGTAGGAAATTTTTGAAATTACTACGTTCCCCAACAGGTGCACAGTTAGGGGGGACACTTTCTTGAAATTATTATGAGGGATCATCTTATTTACTACCGTCATTCTAAGTAAACAAGATGCAAAAACATGATAAGCATCACATGCAATCAAATAATAGTGACATGATATGGCCAATATCATATAGCTCCTTTGATCTCCATCTTGGGGCTCCATGATCATCTTGTCACCGGCATGACACCATGATCTCCATCATCGTGTCTCCATGAAGTTGCTCACCAACTATTACTTCTACTACTATGGCTACCGGTTAGCAATAAAGTAAAGTAATTACATGGCATTGTTCAATGACACGCAGGTCATACAATAAATAAAGACAACTCCTATGGCTCCTACCGGTTGTCATACTCATCGACATGCAAGTCGTGATTTCTATTACAAGAACATGATCAATCTCATACATCACATATATCATTCATCACATCCTTTTGGCCATATCACATCACATGGCATACCCTGCAAAAACAAGTTAGACGTCCTCTAATTGTTGTTTGCATGTTTTACGTGGCTGCTATGGGTTTCTAGCAAGAACGTTTCTTACCTACGCAAAAACCACAACGTGATATGCCAATTGCTATTTACCCTTCATAAGGACCCTTTTCATCGAATCCGATCCGACTAAAGTGGGAGAGACAGACACCCGCTAGCCACCTTATGCAACTAGTGCATGTCATTCGGTGGAACCAGTTTCACGTAAGAGTACGTGTAAGGTTGGTCCGGGCCGCTTCATCCCACAATGCCGCCGAATCAAGATTGGACTAGTAACGGTAAGCATATTGAACAAAATCAACGCCCACAACTACTTTGTGTTCTACTCGTGCATAGAATCTACGCAATAGACCTAGCTCATGATGCCACTGTTGGGGAACGTAGTAGAAATTCAAAATTTTCTACGCATCACCAAGATCAATCTATGGAGAAACTAGCAACGAGGGGAAGGAGAGTGCATCTACATACCCTTGTAGATCGCTATGCGGAAGCGTTCAAGAGAATGGGGTTGAAGGAGTCGTACTCGTCGTGATCCAAATCACCGGAGATCCAAGTGCCGAACGGACGGCACCTCCGCGTTCAACACACGTACAGCCCGGTGACGTCTCCCATGCCTTGATCCAGCAAGGAGAGAGGGAGAGGTTGAGGAAGACTCCATCCAGTAGCAGCACAACGGCGTGGTGGTGGAGGAGGAGCGTGGTACTCCAGCAAGGCTTCGCCAAGCACCGCAAGAGACGAGGAGGGAGAGGGGTAGGGCTGCGCCAGGGAGAGATCAAATCGTATGTTGGGCAGCCCAAAACCTCCACTATTTATAGGAGGAGGGGAGGAGGGTGCGCCCCCTCTAGGGTTCCCACCCCTAGGGGGCGGCAGCCCTAGATGGGATGGAGGGGGGCGGCCAAGAGGGGGAGAGGGGGCGCGCCCTAGGGTGGGCCTTAGGCCCATCTGCGCCTAGGGTTTCCCCCTTCTCCTCCTATCTGCGCCTTTGGCCTTGTGGGAGGCGCACCAGCCCACTCAGGGGCTGGTCCCTTCCCACTCTTGGCCCATGCAGGCCTCCGGGGCTAGTGGCCCCTCCCGGTGGAACCCCCGGAACCCTCCGGTGGTCCCGGTGACGCCCGAAACACTTCTGGTGGTCAAAACCTCACTTCCTATATATTATTCTTTACCTCCGGACCATTCCGGAACTCCTCGTGACGCCCGGGATCTCATCCGGGACTCCGAACAACATTCGGTAACGATATACAAACTTCCTTTATAACCCTAGCCTCATCGAACCTTAAGTGTGTAGACCCTACGGGTTCGAGAACCATGCAGACATGACCGAGACATTCTCCGGTCAATAACCAACAGCGGGATCTGGATACCCATGTTGGTTCCCACATGTTCCATGATGATCTCATCGGATGAACCACGATGTCGAGGATTCGATCAATCCCGTATACAATTCCCTTTGTCTAGCGGTACGATACTTGCCCGAGATTCGATCGTCGGTATCCCAATACCTTGTTCAATCTCGTTACTGGCAAGTCTCTTTACTCATTCCGTAACACATCATCCCGTGATCAACTCCTTGGTCACATTGTGCACATTATGATGATGTCCTACTGAGTGGGCCCACAGATACCTCTCCGTTTACACGGAGTGACAAATCCCAGTCTCGATTCGTGCCAACTCAACAAACACTTTTGGAGATACCCGTAGTGCACCTTTATAGCCACCCAGTTACGTTGTGACGTTTGGCACACCCAAAGTATACCTACGGTATCCAGGAGTTGCACAATCTCATGGTCTAAGGAAATGATACTTGACATTAGAAAAGCTTTAGCAAACGAACTACACGATCTATGTGCTAGGCTTAGGATTGGGTCTTGTCCATCACATCATTCTCCTAATGATTGTGATCCCGTCATCAACGACATCCAATGTCCATGGTTAGGAAACCGTAACCATCTATTGATCAACGAGCTAGTCAACTAGAGGCTTACTAGGGACATGGTGTTGTCTATGTATCCACACATGTATCTGAGTTTCCTATCAATACAATTCTAGCATGGATAATAAACGATTATCATGAACAAGGAAATATAATAATAATCAATTTATTATTGCCTCTAGGGCATATTTCCAACAGTGCTTATTGGAGTCGAGCTAGGATGATCAATGAACTACTATCTACCTTCAATTGGTATCTACTACATCCTTCCAATGTTAACTCGGTAACAAGTATCTTCATATTCTTCATGCACACATTTCTTGCATCAACCTTGTGTAGGTTGTATCATGGCATGTTATTCATTCATTCTTGTGATACTTGTTCCCTTTCTCAAAGCATCCCAATAATGATCTCTTGTTGCTAGTTGTGATGTCTTTGATGGGTGTGTGGTAGGAATTCATTTATATACAATAAGACCATATCCAGCCATGTGCTATGCTTCCAAGCAAATATCTTATTGGTATATGTATGACCCCCCTTTGGATATCTTGTTCCTCGTGTTGTAACTATTTCGGGTGTACATCCTTCTTTGTAGATATATATCATCATGATTTCGTCTACCTAGAATCTTATACACTTGAGATAAGTTGCATATCTAGTTGATATCCGTTCTTTCACGTCCACCTTGTCTTTCTTATGTTATTTCTTTGGTGACTTCGTGAAAGCTTTTGCCTTGAGTGCGTGTCTTCTATCTTTGCATCTTGATGCACTCTTGTGTGGTGAAGATTATTTTCCTCATGCTTATCTTTACAAGGCTTTTGCCATCTTAATTGGTATCCCTCGTCTTGATGAGGCTTTCATCCTCTATCTTCACCACGGGCTGTCACAAGCATAGGTTCTTTATATGCTTATTAGTAAGCTTGTGAACCCATTTGGTAGTTGTGTGTGGGAATGATAGGCCTTGCACCGTGTGTCACAAGCATAGGTTCTTTCAAGACTTTATTGATGCTTAATGCTCATCCGTACATTAGTCTTCTCAAGTGTTTTGCCTTGACTCACACACATCATTTTGGTTGAGCCCTTTCTTAAGTTGCCTCTTTTACTTGTTGCTCAACCATGTGTTTGTTGCAAGTACTAGGTTTTGTTTCCTATATGCTCACTTACACTTGTTGTAAGTTTCTATTGATTTTGGGGGAGCTATGATCCTATTTTGTGCAATTTGTATCCAAATAAAAAAATTATTGATGTGCACAAATCATGGGGAGCTTCTCTAGTTTCTTTAGCACAATCCTCTGCTCATATCATAATATCTTTATTTTTGTGGCACGTAGGATGTTTGGTCTAGTTGGTTCAATTGATATCCCTTGATTATTTGCTTCAATTGGTATCTTCTGATTGCTTGTGTCTCTCTTTGTTATGTCTTTGTGGCATATCTTCCTTTAGCAATCTTGGTGCCTCAATATAGTTGGTCTTCCTCCAATTATTACCTTTGGATATGTGTATGGCATTCCACTCTCTTGTTGAGAAATACACAACTTATGGAGGAACACAATTTATATTGGCCTTCTAAGCTTTTCGCCACTTTTGGCAATCGATGCCAATGGGGGAGAAGTTTCAGAGAGTTTTGTGGATAAGTTTAGAGAGTTTTTTCTTCTTGCTTTGGTTTTGTACCTAAGCATTTGCATCTCATACACATGAATAATTGGTTGTTGCATTGCATGGTGATAAATAATTCCTTATATAAACTCTCTTGAAAGTGATTGTCATCAATTACCAAAATGGGGGAGATTGAAAGGACATGCGGTGCCCCCATGTGTGGTTTTGGTAATTGATGATAATCTCTATGGACTAATGGTTGCCTTGAGTTATATTTGAAGCATTTGTCCATAGGATTGTCTTGAAGTCCATGTGTTGGTTTTAAGGAGTTTATGAGATGGCCAAAGTGCTTTTCAAGGAACTATCCAAAGATTGGTCATGTGTGAGTTGAGATGGCCAAAGTGCTTTTCAAGGAATTATCCAAAGATTGGTCATGTGTGAGTTGAGCTTATTGCAAGCATGTCTTGAAGAAGAAGAGACTGTGATCATTCATGGTTACCTTCAAGACATCATCCAAATGAAGAGAGTTGGAAAGATTCAATGTTGATCAAGACTAAGTCAAGAGTGAATCAAGTTGATCAACTCACAAAGCGTAGAAGAAGTACCGAGAGGGATCAAGTGATCCCATGGTATGGTAAGCATTGTCCATTATGCTTTGTGTACTAACCCATGGTCTACGTGAGAGTTCTTTGTGGGGTTAGGTATGTTTCCATGGTCTTGCGTCAAGAGGAAGATCTCATACAACCCATGGAGGATGACATCAAGTGGTGATCGTCATCAAGTTTGCATTGTGCAAGTTCAAGTGGAGCAACTCGAAGAGTGGCTCACCCATAATGGAGTATGGGGGAGCAATCAAGCTTGAAGCTTGCCGTCCATTGTGGTGTCAATGGAATTGTGAAGATGTGCCAAAGAGTGGCTCACCCATAGTGGAGTATGGGGGAGCAATCAACTAGTCTTCATCGAGCCAACACAATCAGGAAAGGTGGTCCAACTTGAGGAAGTCAAGATCGTCATCATCTAGCTCAAGTGGACTATGTGCAAGGCAAAGGTTTGCCCTTGATAGGTTTTCTATTTTACCGGTCTCATAGTGGTAGTTGGGAGACCGGGTTGTAGGATCGATTGTCGTACTATCAAGGGGGGCTCTCTAGGGAGTAGCTTGATCGTATCATTAGTCGAGAGCTCAAACCATTGCATCCTTGCATCATCTTTCCTGGTTCTTGTTTGGTTTCATTTGTGAGTCTTAGAGCTTATGGTCATCTTGATGACAAGCTTGAGTTCATCGAAAACGGAGTTCGCATGCATCTTCTATGATGTTTTTGGTGTTGGAGGTTTTACCGGTCTTTTTCGAGGAAGGGTTCTCACCATTTTATTATCGTCCTTTTCTCATTTGCTTCTTATTGTTATTTCTCTCAAGATTGTGTTAGCCCTTGTCGTTAGCTTTCCAACAAACTTGATTTCGTCGAAATCGGAGCTCGTATGCGAAAGTTGTGGCTGTTTTGATATTGCCTGTTTTACACAGAGAGGTTGTACCGCCCCATGGAGAGGTTGTACCGCTTGACCGGTACAACCGGTGTTTGGAGCGGTTGTACCGCTCCAGAATTGGTCCAGAGGTTGTACCGGTCATGTACCGCTCTACCACCGGACTGGCCTCTGTTGTGGTGCGGTTGTTGGGCGGTTGTGGGCCGGTTGTACCGCTTATTGCTGTTACCGGTTGTACCGGTGCTCATAGAGGTTGTACCGCTCCTATGTTGTTCTGTACATAACGGGCAGATTCGTGGGGACCTATTTAAGGGGGTCTTTTTCCCCAATGGATATCTATCTCTTGAGCTCGTTTTTGCCCCCATTGTTGACCTTCTTTGAGCTTGCTAACTCTCAATCCCTCCATGGATTCTTGCTAGTTTTTGAGGGAAAAGAGAGAGGAGATCTAGATCCACATTTCCACCAATCACTTTCTCCTCTATGTGAGGGGAACCCCTTGGATCTAGATCTTGGAGTTCTTGGTGTTCTCCTTCTTGTTCTTCCTCTCATTTTTCTCCCTAGCATTAGTTGCTCCGGTGGGATTTGAGAGAGAAGGACTTGGGCACTCCGTGTGCTCTTGCCATTGCATTTGGTGCATCGGTTTGAGTTCTCCACGGTGATACGTGGAAGTGAAGTTTGAGAAGCTTATTACTCTTGGGTGTTTGGGCACCCTAGAGCTTGTTCCTCTTGGGTGCCTTGGCGCCCTAGACGGTTGGTGTTGTTCGGAGCTCAATCATTGTGGTGTAAAGCTCCGGGCAAGCGTCGGGGTCTCCAATTAGGTTGTGGAGATCGCCCCGAGCAATTTGACGGGTACCGGTGACCGCCCCCAAGGGTTCCCAAAGTGTACGGGTTCGGTGACCGCCCCCAAGGGTTGCCATTTGTACGGGTTCGGTGACCGCCCTCAAGGGTCCCTTAGTGGAATCACAGCATCTTGCATTGTGCGAGGGCGTGAGAAGATTACGGTGGCCCTAGTGGCTTCTTGGAGAGCATTGTGCCTCCACACCGCTCCAAACGGAGATTAGCATCCGCAAGGGTGTGAACTTCGGGATACATCGTCGTCTCCGCGTGCCTCGGTTATCTCTTACCCGAGCTCTTTACTTATGCACTTTACTTTGTGATAGCCATATTGTTTCTTGTTATATATCTTGCTATCACATAGTTGCTTATCTTGCTTAGCATAAGTTGTTGGTGCACATAGGTGAGCCTAGTTGTTTTAGGTTTTGTGCTTGACAAATTAACTGCTAGGTTTATTCCGCATTTGTTCAAGCCTAAATCGTAATTATTTTAAAACGCCTATTCACCCCCCCTCTAGGCGACATCCACGATCTTTCAGGCGCCGGCCTTTCTTCGCCGGGGCGGCAGCATCCTCATCTGAGGAGTCGGTTTCCACGTCGGCATCTTCGCTGGGGTACTTCCTGTTGGGGAACGTAGCAGAAATTCAAAATTTTTCCTACGTGTCACCAAGATCTATCTATGAAGAGACCAGCAACGAGGGGAAGGAGAGTGCATCTACGTACCCTTGTAGATTGCTAAGCGGAAGCGTTCAACTGAACGGGGTTGATGGAGTCGTACTCGTCGTGATTCAAATCACCGATGATCCTAGTGCCGAACGGACGGCACCTCCGCGTTCAACACACGTACGGAACGGAGACGTCTCCCATGCCTTGATCCAGCAAGGAGGAGGGAGAGGTTGATGGAGATCCAGCAGCACGACGGCGTGGTGGAAGTAGCGGGATTCCAACAGGGCTTCGCTAAGCGCTGCGGGAGGAGGGAGATGTGTCACGGGAGGGAGAGGGAGGCGCCAGGCCTTAGGTTGGTTTGCTCCTCCTTTTTCCCCACTATATATAGGGCCAAGGGAGAGGGGGAGGCGCAGCCCTTGCCCCTTCCTCCAAGGAAGGGTGCGGCCAAGGGTGGGGAGGAGTCCATCCTCCCCAAGGCACCTCGGAGGTGCCTTCCCCCTTTAGGACTCTCCCCTTTTTCTCTTCTCTTGGCGCATGGGCCTCTTGGGGCTGGTGCCCTTGGCCCATATAGGCCAAGGCACAACCCCTACAGCCCATGTGGCCCCCCGGGGCAGGTGGCCCCACCCGGTGGACCCCCGGGACCCTTCCGGTGGTCCCGGTACAATACCGGTGACCCCGAAACTTGTCCCGATGGCCGAAATAGCACTTCCTATATATAATTCTTTACCTCCGGACCATTCCGGAACTCCTCGTGACGTCCGGGATCTCATCCGGGACTCCGAACAACTTTCGGGTTACCGCATACTAATATCTCTATAACCCTAGCGTCACCGAGTCTTAAGTGTGTAGACCCTACGGGTTCGGGAGACATGCAGACATGACCGAGACGTTCTCTGGTCAATAACCAACAGCGGGATCTGGATACCCATGTTGGCTCCCACATGTTCCACGATGATCTCATCGGATGAACCACGATGTCAAGGACTTAATCAATCCCGTATTCAATTCCCTTTGTCTATCGGTATGTTACTTGCCCGAGATTCGATCGTCGGTATACCGATACCTTGTTCAATCTCGTTACCGGCAAGTCTCTTTACTCGTTCCGTAACACATCATCCTGTGATCAACTCCTTGGTCACATTGCGCATATGATGATGTCCTACCGAGTGGGCCCAGAGATACCTCTCCGCTTACACGGAGTGACAAATCCCAGTCTCGATTCGTGCCAACCCAACAGACACTTTCGGAGATACCTGTAATGCACCTTTATAGTCACCCAGTTACGTTGTGATGTTTGATACACCCAAAGCATTCCTACGGTATCCGGGAGTTGCACAATCTCATGGTCTAAGGAAATGATACTTGACATTAGAAAAGCTTTAGCATACGAACTACACGATCTTTGTGCTAGGCTTAGGATTGGGTCTTGTCCATCACATCATTCTCCTAATGATGTGATCCCATTATCAACGACATTCAATGTCCATGGTTAGGAAACCGTAACCATCTATTGATCAACGAGCTAGTCAACTAGAGGCTCACTAGGAACATGGTGTTGTCTATGTATCCACACATGTATCTGAGTTTCCTATCAATACAATTATAGCATGGATAATAAACGATTATCATGAACAAGGAAATATAATAATAACCAATTTATTATTGCCTCTAGGGCATATTTCCAACAGTCTCCCACTTGCACTAGAGTCAATAATCTAGTTCACATCGCCATGTGATTAACACTCACAGGTCACATCGCCATGTGACTAACACCCAAGAGTTTACTAGAGTCAGTAGTCTAGTTCACATCACTATGTGATTAACACTCAATGAGTTTTAGGTTTGATCATGTTGCTTGTGAGAGAGGTTTTAGTCAACGGGTCCGAACCTTTCAGATCCGTGTGTGCTTTACAAATCTCTATGTCATCTCCTAGATGTAGCTACCACGTTCTATTTGGAGCTATTCCAAATAACTGTTCTACTTGGAGCTATTCTAAATTGTTGCTCCATTATATGCATCCGGTATCTCTACTCAGAGCTATCCGGATAGGTGTTAAGCTTGCATCGACGTAACCCTTTACGACGAACTCTTTTTCCACCTCCATAATCGAGAAAATTCCTTAGTCCACTAGTTACTAAGGATAACTTTGACCGCTGTACTGTGATCCATTCTTGGATCACTCTTGTACCCCTTGACTGACTCATGGCAAGGCACACTTCAGGTGCGGTACACAGCATAGCATACTGAAGAGCCTACGTCTTAAGCATAGGGGACGACTTTCGTCCTTTCTCTCTATTCTGCCATGGTCGAGCTTTCAGTCTTAACTTCATACCTTACAACTCAGGCAAGAACTCCTTCTTTGACTGATCCATCTTGAACACCTTCAAGATCACGTCAAGGCATGTGCTCATTTGAAAGTACTATTAAGCGTTTTGATCTATCCTTATAGATCTTGATGCTCAATGTTCAAGTAGCTTAATCCAGGCTTTCCATTGAAAAACACTTTCCAAATAACCCTATATGCTTTCCAGAAATTCTACGTCATTTCCGATCTATGATATGTCGACAACATATACTCATCAGAAATTCTATAGTGCTCCCACTCACTTCTTTGGAAATACAAGTTTCTCATAAACTTTGTATATACCAAAATCTTTGATCATCTCATCAAAACATACATTCCAACTCCGAGATGCTTACTCCAGTCCTCAGAAGGATTGCTGGAGCTTTGCATACTTATCAGCATCTTTCAGGATTGACAAAACCTTCCGGTTGTATCACATACAACCTTTCCTCAAGAAGAACGTCGAGGAAACAATGTTTTTTACATCCTTTCTGCAAGATTTCATAAATAATGCAGTAATCGCTAATATAATTCCAACAGACTCTTAGCATCGCTACGAGTGAGAAAAGTCTCATCATAGTCAACTCCTTGAACTTGTCGGAAAGAACTTAATGACAAGTCGAGCTTTCTTAATGGTGACATTTACCATCATTGTCCGTCTTCCTTTTAAAATCCATATGTACCTAACAGCCTTACGACCATCAAGTAGTTCTTCCAAAGTCTACACTTTGTTTTCATATATGGATCCTCTCTCGGATTATATGGCCTCGAGCCATTTATCGGAATCCGGGCCCACCATCGCTTCTCCATAGCTCGTAGGTTCATTGTTGTCCAGCAACATGACTTCCAAGACAGGATTACGTACCACTCTGAAGTAGTACGCATCCTTGTCATCCTACGAGGTTTGGGAGTGACTTGATCTGAAATCTCATGATCAATATCATAAGCTTCCACTTCAATTGGTGTAGGTGCCACAGGAACAACTTCCTGTGCCCTGCCATACACTAGTTGAAGAGACGGTTCAATGACCTCATCAAGTCTCCACCATCCTCCCACTCAATTCTTTCGAGAGAAACTTTTCCTCGAGAAAGGACCCGATTCCAGAAACAATTGCTTTCGGATCTGAGACAGGAGGTATACCCAACTGTTTTTGGGTTGTCCTATGAAGATGCATTTATCCGCTTTGGGTTCGAGCTTATCGGCTTGAAACTTTTCCACATAAGCGTCGCAGCCCCAAACTTTTAAGAAATGACAGCTTAGGTTTCTCTAAACCATAGTTCACACGGTGTCATCTCATCGGAATTACGTGGTGCCCTATTTAAAGTGAATGTGGTTGTCTCTAATGCTTAACCCATAAACTATTGTGGTAATTTGATAAGAGACATCATGGTATGCATCATATCCAATAGGGTGCAGTTATGATGTTCGGACACACCATCACACTATGGTGTTCCAGGCTGTATCAGTTGTGAAACAATTTCCACAATGTCTTAATTCTGTGCCAAACTCGTAATTCAGATATTCATCTCTATGATCATATCATAGATATTTTTATCCTCTTATCACGACGATCTTCCAACTTCACACTGAAATTACTTGAACCTTTCAATAATTCAGACTCGTGATTCATCAAGTAAATATACTCAACATCTACTCAAATCATCTGTGAAGTAAAAACATAACGATATCCACTACATGCCTCAGCACTCATTGGATTGCACACATCAAAATGTATTACTTCCAACATGTTGCTTTCTAGTTTCATTTTACTGAAACCGAGGCTTTCAGTCATCTTGCCCATGTGGTATGATTTGCATGTCTCAAGTGATTCAAAATCAAGTGAGTCCAAACGATCCATTTGCATGGAGTTTCTTCATGCATATACACCAATAGACATGGTTCGCATGTCTCAAACTTTTCAAAAATGAGTGAGTCCAAAGATCCATCAACATGGAGCTTCCTCATGCGTTTTATACCGATATGACTTACGTGGCAGTGCCACAAGTAGGTGGTACTTTCATTACTATCTTTTGGCATGAACATGTGTATCACTACGATCGAGATTCAATAAACCATTCATTTTAGGTGTAAGACCATTTGAAGGTATTATTCAAATAAACAGAGTAACCATTATTCTCCTTAAATGAATAACCGTATTGCGATAGACATAATCCAATCATGTCTATGCTCAACGCAAACACCAATCTCGATGGTAGAGGGAGCGTGCGATGCTTGATCATATCAACATTGAGAACACTTCCAACACATATCGTCAGCTCACCTTTAGCTAGTCTCCGTTTATTTCGTAGCTTTTATTTCGAGTTACTAACACTTAGCAACCGAACCGGTATCTAATACCCTGGTGCTACTAGGAGTACTAGTAAAGTACACATCAACACAATGTATATCCAATATACTTCTATCGACCTTGCCAGCCCTCTCATCTACCAAGTATCTAGGGTAATTCTGCTCCAGTGGCTGTTCCCTTTATTACAGAAGCACTTAGTCTCGGGTTTGGGTTCAACCTTGGGTTTCTTCACTAGAGCAGCAGATGAATGCCGTTTTATGAAGTATCCCTTCGTGCCCTTGCCCTTCTTGAAACTAGTGGTTTCACCAACCATCAACAATTGATGCTCCTTCTTGATTTCTACTTTTGTGGTGTCAAACATCATGAACATCTCAAGGATCATCATACATGTCCCCGATATATTATAGTTCATCACGAAGCTCTAGCAGCTTGGTGGTAATGACTTCGGAGAAACCTCACTATCTTATCTGGAAGATCAACTCCCACTTGATTCAAATGATTGTTGTACTCAGACAATCCGAGCACAAGCTCAACAATTGAGCTTTTCTCCTTAGTTTGCAGGTTAAGAAAATCGTCGGAGGTCTTATACCTCTTGACGTGGGCACGAGCCTGAAATTCCAATTTCAGCCCTCAAAACATCTCATATGTTTCATGACGTTTCAAAAATGTCTTTGGTGCCTCAACTCTAAACCGTTTAACTGAACTATCATGTAGTTTATCAAAACGTGTATGTCAGATGTTTGCAACATCCACAGACAACGTTCGAGGTTCAGCACACTGAGCGGTGCATTAAGGACATAAGCCTTCTATGAAGCAATGAGGACAATCCTTAGTTTACGGACCTAGTCTGCATAATTGCTACTATCAACTTTCAACTAATTTTTCTCTAGGAACATATCTAAACAGTAGAACTATAGTGTGAGCTACGACATAATTTGCAAAATCCTTTTGACTATGTTTAGGATAATTAAGTTCATCTTATGAACTCCCACTCAGATAGACATCCCTCTAGTCATCTAAGTGATTACATGATCCGAGTCAACTAAGCCGTGTCCGATTAACACGTGAGACGGACTAGTCATCGTCGGTGAACATCTTCATGTTGATCGTATCTTCCATACGACTCGTGTTCGACCTTTCGGTCTCTGTGTTCCGAGGCCATGTCTTCACATGCTAGGCTCGTCAAGTTAACCCTAAGTGTTTTTGCATGTGTAAAACTTCTTACACCCGTTGTATGTGAACGAAAGGATCTATCACACCCGATTAACACGTGGTGCTTCGAAGCGACGAACTGTAGCAACGGTGCACAGTTAGGGGAGAACACTTCTTGAAATTGTTGTAAGGGATCATCTTATTTACTACCGTCGTTCTAAGCAAATAAGATGTATAAACATGATAAACATCACATGCAATCAAATAATAGTGACATGATATGGCCAATATCATATAGCTCCTTTGATCTCCATCTTGGGGCTCCATGATCATCTTGTCATCGGTATGACACCATGATCTCCATCATTGTGTCTTCTTGAAGTTGTCTCGTCATCGACATGCAAGTCGTGATTCCCTTGACAAGAACATGATCAATCTCATACATCACATATATCATTCATCACATCCTTTTGGCCATATCACATCACATAGCATACCCTGCAAAAACAAGTTAGACGTCCTCTAATTGTTGTTTGCATGTTTTACGTGGCTGCTATGGGTTTCTAGCAAGAACGTTTCTTACCTACGCAAAACCACAACGTGCTATGCCAATTCCTATTTAACCTTCATAAGGACCCTTTTCATCAAATCCGATCCGACTAAAGTAGGAGAGACAGACACCCGCCAGCCACCTTATGCAACTAGTGCATGTCAGTCGGTGGAACCAGTCTCACGTAAGAATACGTGTAAGGTCGGTCCGGGCCGCTTCATCCCACGATGCCGCCGAATCAAGATAAGACTAGTAACGGCAAGCATATTGAACAAAATCAACGCCCACAACTACTTTGTGTTCTACTCGTGCATAGAAACTACGCAATAGACCTAGCTCATGATGCCACTGTAGGGGAACGTAGCAGAAATTCAAAAATTTTCCTACGTGTCACCAAGATCTATCTATGAAGAGACCAGCAACGAGGGGAAGGAGAGTGCATCTACGTACCCTTGTAGATCGCTAAGCGGAAGCGTTCAACTGAACGGGGTTGATGGAGTCGTACTCGTCGTGATTCAAATCACCGATGATCCTAGTGCCGAACGGACGGCACCTCCGCGTTCAACACACGTACGGAACGGAGACGTCTCCCATGCCTTGATCCAGCAAGGAGGAGGGAGAGGTTGATGGAGATCCAGCAGCACGACGGCGTGGTGGAAGTAGCGGGATTCCAACAGGGCTTCGCTAAGCGCTGCGGGAGGAGGGAGATGTGTCACGGGAGGGAGAGGGAGGCGCCAGGCCTTAGGTTGGTTTGCTCCTCCTTTTTCCCCACTATATATAGGGCCAAGGGAGAGGGGGAGGCGCAGCCCTTGCCCCTTCCTCCAAGGAAGGGTGCGGCCAAGGGTGGGGAGGAGTCCATCCTCCCCAAGGCACCTCGGAGGTGCCTTCCCCCTTTAGGACTCTCCCCTTTTTCTCTTCTCTTGGCGCATGGGCCTCTTGGGGCTGGTGCCCTTGGCCCATATAGGCCAAGGCACAACCCCTACAGCCCATGTGGCCCCCCGGGGCAGGTGGCCCCACCCGGTGGACCCCCGGGACCCTTCCGGTGGTCCCGGTACAATACCGGTGACCCCGAAACTTGTCCCGATGGCCGAAATAGCACTTCCTATATATAATTCTTTACCTCCGGACCATTCCGGAACTCCTCGTGACGTCCGGGATCTCATCCGGGACTCCGAACAACTTTCGGGTTACCGCATACTAATATCTCTATAACCCTAGCGTCACCGAATCTTAAGTGTGTAGACCCTACGGGTTCGGGAGACATGCAGACATGACCGAGACGTTCTCTGGTCAATAACCAACAGCGGGATCTGGATACCCATGTTGGCTCCCACATGTTCCACGATGATCTCATCGGATGAACCACGATGTCAAGGACTTAATCAATCCCGTATTCAATTCCCTTTGTCTATCGGTATGTTACTTGCCCGAGATTCGATCGTCGGTATACCGATACCTTGTTCAATCTCGTTACCGGCAAGTCTCTTTACTCGTTCCGTAACACATCATCCCGTGATCAACTCCTTGGTCACATTGCGCATATGATGATGTCCTACCGAGTGGGCCCAGAGATACCTCTCCGCTTACACGGAGTGACAAATCCCAGTCTCGATTCGTGCCAACCCAACAGACACTTTCGGAGATACCTGTAATGCACCTTTATAGTCACCCAGTTACGTTGTGACGTTTGATACACCCAAAGCATTCCTACGGTATCCGGGAGTTGCACAATCTCATGGTCTAAGGAAATGATACTTGACATTAGAAAAGCTTTAGCATACGAACTACACGATCTTTGTGCTAGGCTTAGGATTGGGTCTTGTCCATCACATCATTCTCCTAATGATGTGATCCCATTATCAACGACATTCAATGTCCATGGTTAGGAAACCGTAACCATCTATTGATCAACGAGCTAGTCAACTAGAGGCTCACTAGGAACATGGTGTTGTCTATGTATCCACACATGTATCTGAGTTTCCTATCAATACAATTATAGCATGGATAATAAACGATTATCATGAACAAGGAAATATAATAATAACCAATTTATTATTGCCTCTAGGGCATATTTCCAACACTTCCTTCCCTCTTCAGTTGGGCACATCTGTCAGCAAGAACATAGAGTTCTGCCACATCTTTCACCTTGTTCATTGCCAGTTCTTCGCGCATCTTGCGGTTACGCACGTTCTGATGGAACGCGCTGATGATGGCGGCAGGGTGAACATCAGGGATATTGTACTGTACCCGGCTGAACCTCTGTATATACTTGCGCAGACTCTCGCCTCCCTTCTGGGGAATGACATGCAGGTCGCTTGCTTGGCCAAGGGCTTGGTGACCTCCAGTAAAGGCGCCCACAAACTCATGGAACAAATCCGATCAGAAGGAAATAGAGTCTACCGGCAAGTGCATCAACCACAACATGGCGTTGGGTTTAAGAGCCAATGGAAAGTAATTCGCAAGAAATCGTCACGGGCTCCGGCGGCTTGCATCGCGATGGTGTAGATGCTGAGGAACTCAGACGGGTGAGTCTTACCGTTGTACTTTTCGCCAACGTCAGGTTTGAAGGCGCGATGAGTGGGCCACTGGAACTGCCACAGCTCACGGGTAAAAGCCGGACAACCTACCTCGTAAGGTAGGCCTCCAGGGCTCTCCGGGGCCGGGTGGTTCACAGCAGGCCCTGCTCGCCTGTCTGACTGGTGGCGCGCTCCGCGCCGGCGCTCGATAGTGGTTCGAGCGTCTTCATGGGTTCATTCCTGAAGAACTTGGCGCTGGTCACAGTGGGTCCGCGGGTCAGACGATGCTATGGAGATGTCGTCGCCCGCGACGTCGCGACGAGCTACCAGATGGGGAAGAGGTGAATGCACCGTGGTCGCGGCGTCGCCTGCTTTTCCGCCACTGGTCCGTGGGACTCCATCGGAGCGTCGACCCGGGGGCCCCACAGGACTTGGTTCGTCTTTGTTGGCCACTGCAACAAGGCTTCGGATAGTAGCTCTCCATTCGTCGAGTTTCCCCGTAGTGGGAGGAAAGTCGAGGAGCAACTGCGCGCGCTAGGGCCTCTGCTGGCGTCGGTGGCAGCGAAACTTGCACGGATCGCGACGCGCTTCGACTTCTGACCATGTCAGAAGGAGCTCTATCACGACCCCGCGGTCGCATGCCGTTTTCACCAGCGCCTCGGCGAGTGGGCAGGTCTTCTACGTCCCGGGAGTGGCGTTCGGGGCTCTTCCCGCGGCGACGCCCGGGATCTTCGACATGATTACGCCGTTCGTCGCGCGCTGCCTGGGAGGAGCGCGCTGTTGGCGCTGGCGTGGGAGTCTTGGAGGCCCTTGCGTCGCCTTCGGGCAGGGCGGCGATGACCCTGGAAGGCCCCGCTCCACCCGCGAAGGGCTTGGCTCCGCCTTTGGATTTGGTGACGTGTGGCCCGTTACCAGGCGCACAAACATCGCCGCCTCCCAAACTCCGGCTGCTGGGATGGTGTTGGTGTTCGCGAGCAGCGCCCCGGGTCCTTTCTGCGACCGGTCCGCTGCTCGCCCGCGTCGGGACGGGCTGTCCGGCTTCCGACTGGCCAACCGCCACCGTCGTCTTCTTCTTGGGCGCCATGATGATGAAGAAGCGCCGAACTAACTGCTAAAGCCGATTCTCACAACTGCGTTCCCCTACCTGGCGCGCCAGAGATGTCGGTGGGAACGACACCTATGGGATCACAAGAATCCCTACTGTGGTTAGCGGGGCGCGGGGTCGTGAGAAGAGCGGATTAAACAGATAGCACACGGTTCATTTATCCAGGTTCGGGCCGCGAGGATGCGTAAAACCCTACTCCTGCTTTGGTGGATTGTATATCTGTGTTCTTGAGCTAGCTATGGGGCGTGAGGAGCTCCAAAAAGCCGAATCCTTCCTCTGGTCACCTCGGGCCTCCTTTTATAGAAAAAAGGGGTTGCCACAGTGGCACACAGGAGGTGGAAAGGGTACAGTGATGCGAGGTTATCCCTCGCATTACATGACAAGGCGCATGTAATGCGTCTTGCTTAGGTGTCCTTGCTTTATCGGGGACGGGGGAGAAACCTGTCTCGTCCGTCGTCGCTCCTTCTTGTGTCGACACGCGCCCTGGCCAGCGACGCCTGAGATGCCATGTAGGTAGGCAGGCAGCTGAGGTGGCGCAGTGGTGGATCTTCACGAAGATCTGCATGCCGCCACGCGGGTGCCTGCCCAGCTGGTTGGATCGGCAACTGCATGCATGCGGTGGTGGAGGTTTAGTCGGCGTGGGCCTGATGGTGGCCCTGCGGGTGTCCTCGGCAAGGGCCTTGCCGGGGCCCCGACAAGGGTCTTGCCGAGGCGCCTGCTGTCATCCCCGGCAAGGCGCTTGCCGGGGGCCTTGTGGTCTTCCTTGGCTGGGATCCCGCCAAGGGTTGTCGTCTCCTTAGTGCGTATCTGATCTTGAATGTCTTCACAAAGATCTGCATGCCGCCACGGGGATGTCTCCTGAATCCTTGCCCTTTGGGGGCAGTGGACTCCAAGGGTGATTTGCTCTGTAGGCGCGGGACGAGTCGCCGCGGCAAGGGTCTTGCCGGGGCTGCTAGAACTGTCTCCCGGCAAGGATCTTGCCGGGGGAGTCCGCTTCGTCCCCTTTGCTCTTCGTGGTCTTGGCCTTGGCGTCGTTCTAGTTCTCTTGAGTTTCGGTCTTACCCTGGCTCACCTCCCTTGCCTTGCTTGGTGTGGTGGTATCCGCGGCTCAGACTGCCCGTGCACAGTTATAGGGGTACAAAAAGTGTCCCCCTCTTTTTGTACACCGACAAGGTCCGCCCTCGTTTAAGTTTTTTCTCCGACGAAGTGCACTACCGCCCCCCACTATACCTGGCCAAAACTTGGGCCGGGCCTAGCCAAGCTCGAGTAAAAAAACCAGGCCCGAGTCCGGCCCGACTGGCCATCAAGCCTAGTTTTTAGGCCCAAGCCCGACCCGAACACATAAAAGCCCGATGGGCCTCGGGCCGGGCCTCTTCAGGAAATTGCAAAAACAACGGGCCCAAGCCCGACCCGGCCTTCGAGCTTAAAATCTAGGCCCGAGCCCGGCCCGGGAGCAGCGTCGGGCCAGGCCGGGTCGGGCTTTTTCGGGCCGAGCTTCCCATGGCCAGGACTACCCCTCACCACCGCCGTCCATCACTGCCCTCACCCTAAACCCTAAGATAGATACTGGGGTAGCCCTCCGGCGATCCCCTTCATTCTCTTTCCTTACCTCCGCCTCACTCCGGCCATCTCTCAAAAATCGACAGACCTATTTAAAAATCAGTCGATTGACATTTAGCTAAACTGAAAACAGAATGCTGGTGATCACTGAATGCATGGCACAGTACTAGCTGGTGGCCGGTGCCAAATTTTCCGCATGAAAAGTGTAAATTATGGTCGGCCGCCGCATGGTACGCTCACGAATTGTTTTTGCGGGAAACGCATGCAACCGCAGGAGGAATCGATGCCGTGTTTCAGAGCCGGAAACCTTTGTTGACCGGTCAAACACGATGGCTCTCCTCCGTTGCATGATGCACCAAGACGCACTCACACACCAGGTTCACTTGCTAACACGCTTTGCAGCGGCACCAGTTCCTCAGAATTCGCCGCCCAAAATAGCAAGTAATCCGATTCCTGGCCCAAAGCATTTCCAGAAAACAAAAAGGCGCGGCGTAACCATCACTCTTCGCCGATGGAGGCAGCGGCAGCAGCAGCGCCACGCCCGCGCGCCACTGGCTGCCTCACCGCCTCCACCGCAGGCCCGCAGCGCGCGAGCCGCTGGTGCCCTCGCCAACCGCGCGCCGCCTCTTCTTCCTCCTCCTCCTCCTCCTCCTCTTCAAGCGGCGGAAGCCCGGCGGATCTAGGGTTGCTCCGCCCGCGCCTCCGCGTCTCGCCCTCCTCCGCGGGGAGGATAGCAGGCGGGGCGCCGCCGGTCCGAGCCCGGGACTCCCGCGCCGAATGCGCGGGCGGCCGGTCGAGCGCGGAGCACGTCGGGGTCAGCCTAGGCACGTACCGTTCCTCTCTTTCTCCTTTCCGCTCCTTGGGCAATTTGATTGATGATCCGCTCCAATGCGGTTGCTGCCTGGTGATCGGGGAGCCTGGCCGCGTGAAATCTTAGTCCCATTTCGGCCGGGTCTTCGCGGGAATTCTGGATCGGCGGGGGCGTCGCTGTTTTAGGGGCGGTTACCGCGCTGGAAATGTTTATTTTCCATGCTTATAATTCGGGTTCGGGCCTTGAATCGGGGTGGTCTGCCGGCATATAGCACCTAGTGGAATTGTTTTCTATTGAAATCTTGACCTGGGCTTAGAATGCACAATCCTCTTCCCTTGTTACATCGCTGACTGGTAGCTGACTTCTCATGGAGCTTAAGGAAGAATTGCTTCTACTTTTTTTTTCTTTAAATGAGAATTGCTTCTACTTTATGACATTGAATGAGTATTTCTGTTTAGCCTTCTTTTGTCTGTAAGACCATTTATATCTTTATTGTGCCTTTACTCATTGTCGTGTTAATGACTGTAATCGTGTAGAAGGCGAGAACAGAGTTTTGGAGATGTCGTCAACTGTGCCCAAGTCATCAAATATCTTCTGGCATGATTGCCCAGTGGGCAAGACTGACCGGCAAAATCTACTGAAGCAGAAAGGGTGTGTTGTTTGGATTACAGGCCTTAGTGGTTCAGGTAATTCAAGATTACCTGGATTTATTGTGACTGTGCTTCATGTAATGCGGGTCCATTTTTTTAAATTATTCAAGTACGGGTCATTCAACTACTCCCTCCGTTCCTAAATATTTGTCTTTCTAGACATTTCAAATGACTACTACATACGGATGTATGTAGACATATTTTAGAGTGTAGATTCACTCATTTTGCTTCGTATGTAGTCACTTGTTGAAATGCCTAGAAAGACAAGTATTTAGGAACGGAGGGAGTACATCTTTTTGCCTACAGACTAGTACAACCTCCGTCCCAAAATTCTTGTCTTAGATTTGTCTAGATACGGATGTATCTAGTGTAACTAGATACATCCGTATCTAGACAAATCTAAGACAAGAATTTTGGGACGGAGGGAGTATATCTTTACTTCAGATTAATCATTTCAGCTTGACACAATGAATTAAGGCCAAAAGGGGTCAATTCTAGGACTCTTCATAATTTAGCTGTCAAAAATTTCATATAGTTATTGTTCACTCCATCTTTATAGGTTACATCATACTCCCTCCATCCCGAATTACTTGTCTTAGATTTGTCTAGGTACGGATGTATCTAGACACGTTTTAGCGTTAGATACATCCGTATCTAGACAAATCAAGACAAGTAATTTGGGGCGGAGGTAATATTCAAGTATCAAATTGATCACAAAATAACTTCCAAGTGGTGAAAGGGCAACTCTTAAAATTGTCAAGAGTACAATAAGCGAATATTAATATATTATGCTATCTATGTGGCTGATGTTCATCATGCTTGTTGGTGTTTCATTTGTTTTTCACCAATGTCTAACAATGCAGTAAATCAGAACTCTGTTATTTGAAGAGACAACTCGCCAACTAAAAATTTATAATAATGTAGCTTTTATTCTCGATGTAAACTTCTTTTATTTTACTGATGCTTTGTTAGTTCCTTTATCTAATTTTATATTGCTATACTTCACCTTGTCAAGGTAAAAGTACCTTGGCATGCACATTAGGTCGAGAGCTCCATACAAGAGGGAAGCTTGCGTATGTTCTTGATGGCGATAACTTAAGACATGGTCTTAACAAGGATCTTGGCTTCGCAGCTGAAGATCGTGCTGAAAATATACGCAGAGTTGGCAAGTATCTCCTGAACACAGAACTGTATTTGTAGATCTAACAAACTTCTCGTGAAGATAAAAAATTGTCAACAGAAAAACCATGCTTTTGTTATTATCTTTTACTGTTCACCCATTTGCACTTACATTTTGTTTCAACTATTTTTGAGCAGGTGAGGTTGCAAAGCTATTTGCAGATGCAGGTCTAGTGTGCATTGCTAGTTTTATATCTCCGTATAGGAGAGACCGAGAGTCTTGTCGTGCACTGTTGTCAGACGGTAGTTTTATTGAAGTAAGGGATTCTTCTTATTTTACCTTCATCTCTATTGAAATTAGCTTCCTACTGGGTTTTTGTCATAACTGCTGAACAAACTCTCGTGAACTTTTTTGCAGGTTTTCTTGAACATGTCCTTGGAATTGTGTGAAGCAAGGGATCCGAAGGGCCTTTATAAGCTTGCTCGTGCAGGAAAAATAAAGGGTGAGATTATCATATAATCTTTGATGTCCAAGCTGACAATAATCGATTGGTGCTTCACTCTTCAGTTTAGCTAAAAAAATCCTGTTTTTTTATAATCAAACTTGTAATTACACTAACCAAACTATGCATATTTCGGGAAAGCAAAACAGGATAGGAAAAATACCGCACTCAGTCATTCTACAAGCCTTGAAATCGTCAATTCTGTGAGGATTGTGATTTGTAATTGCAAGCTCGCAGCCATGCTTAGATGTGTTGGTGCACATACTATGTAGATTAATATTTCCATTGTGTAATGGTGTTGCGTATGATCATCGTGCAATCACCGTTTGTAGGCAAGGTTCTGTCTCTAACTGCACAACTAGCCATTGCCATCGGAACATCAAAGTTGCCTCAAACTATCTGATTTTCTCGTATTTTAATTGATATATGTGTTGTGAGTTTCTAGGAGCTCCATCACATTCAAGTTCTTTTTGTCTAATGCTTAGGACAAGAACAGTTGAACTGGTCTTTGTGACAACTATTAAACATCTTTTTTGGTGTGTGTGTGTGCATTTGTAAGTTGGGTTAGGCGGTTATCTAGTTGGAAATGGAAAATGTAAGGGAAATAATAAGTCTGAAACCCTCTTTTGCCTTCTATACTTCTGTGTAAGTTTTTGCAGTGAAATAAGTTCCCATGTGGGTACTTATTTTCACTTTGTTGCCTCTGTTTGACCATTCTCCGCAAATAATCTTGCAATAATTTTTTTGGCCCGTCTTGCTAAACCTTGTGTGGTGCACTCATCCTTCAAGCCTTCAAGCTCTAATTTTGTCTTTCTGCAGGGTTTACTGGTATTGATGACCCATATGAAGCGCCATTAAATTGCGAGGTACATCATCATATCATACTCCCTCCATCCGGAAATACTTGTCATAAAAATGGATACAAATGGATGTATCTAGAACTAAAATACATCTAGATACATTCATTCCTTGGACAAGTATTTCCGGACGGAGGGAGTACATGCTAAGTGCTATCATTTTCGCATGGTCAAGTGTGCATTATTTAAGGTGTTAATGTGATTGCTTCTGCCGTCATGTATTTAGTACTTGGCTCACTGATATTCTAGCCTAAAATGATTGAATTGGGAAACTAGAGCACGCTTCATCATCTTTTAAACATAATCAAGAGCGCATGCTTAACATGCTAAAGAGAGTGGTGAAGAGAATTGTCAATATGCTCGATACTTGAGGACAGTACTAGAGGGTACATGTTTGATATGGTTAATTACCAAGTACAGTGGTTAAATGCATAGGTTGATCTTTACTGTGAATTTACAGCCGCAGGAGACACTGGAAACAGGCTTTCGCCCCGCTTTATATATAAAGCAACATCAGAACAAAGTACACGGTGGTGAG
Organism: Triticum urartu; assembly: GCF_056163025.1. NCBI lineage: Eukaryota > Viridiplantae > Streptophyta > Magnoliopsida > Poales > Poaceae > Triticum > Triticum urartu. Next base: position 171,290,708 of record NC_141874.1, on the reverse strand, counting down.
GTGACCCCATACAACACCGATCCTGAAATATAACCGGATCACGCACAACGCAACCGAAAAAGAACATAGGAAGAACTAAGTACAACGCTGCTCTACGCCCTAACACACCCCGCAGGAGACACTTAAATTCATATAATTCCTAGTAGTTATGTTTAACAATAATAATATTTAATACAGCTAAGCCGCTTGTAAGAAGTTGTCATGATGTCTTCGGATGCTCTTTCCTGCCGTTGACAAGCAGTTGCCAGTTTTGTCCTTCACCTAGAAGCATGAAGCCTTTGCTTTGATTGCAGATTGAGATCAAGGAAGTGGATGGCGTGTGCCCTTCACCATCCGACATGGCGGCACAAGTGATTACTTATCTCGAGGACAAAGGCTTTCTGCACGAGTAGACCGTGACGGAAGCCATGAGCCTGTTGTCATGCTAGAGGGTATTTCCACCAGATTAGCGGCGCGGCAGAATAAGTCAAGCGCTGGCAGTGTTTTTTTGCCGTGCTTGTTCAGATTTATGTGTTTAATTGTGTGCGTTGATCTGTCTACTCGTAGTTTCTGTGTTTGTTAACTTCTGTTAGCTGCGCCAGGAAAATGTAGTGTGTAAATTGCAATGGCATCCAGAGCAGGGTAGTAGGAGTTTGTTGCTTGCTAATTTATTCGCCCTGCAACTTGTGCTGTTTCCTGGTTGTTGCGATGAGGTACAAGAGTGTTATGCTGACCATTTCAATTTCCAATTATTGAGAGCCGTCTGCCTTGTTGCTTGCAGCACATACCAAAACAATTGTATTAGGAGTACGTTCTTGCATTATCCGAAGCGAATGCTAACTCGAACTAATAAATAAGTGACAGGAAGCGCATATCCTGAAATGTTTATCTGGTCAATGAAGGCCGGTCGTCCATCTCGCAATGCCAGGACACAAAGACAATACAATTCACCTTTCCCTCACGAGAAAAAAAAGGATGATACAGTTCAGCAGGCCACGGAATACGATGGGCGCTCGCATGGAATATGTGGATCCGCACACGGGTTGCACAGACCCTGGAATGGTAAACTGATGAGCAGCCAATTCTTAACTCGCGACATTGGAACGCCGGCTACGGCAAAATGGTTATGGCTGAGCGGGCCACGACGTGTGACTTCTTTACCGGGTCAATCCTTCTCCGTCTCCGTCTCCGTCTCCGTACGTGAACCTTTCACGACGGCTACGGCACTTGGCCACAGCATGCTCCACCGTACGAAGAGACGACCGACCGGACCATACACGCGTTCTGTACACTTTGCTTGCACCCGTGCGGGTGCGACACAAACCACAACCATTCAAAACACAGACCCAGGACGCGGAAAAACCAACGAAACATCCTCGGCGCAGGCCGCGCGCCCGCCGGCGGAAGCGACGAGTCGACGACGACCGCGCCGGCACGTACTCACAAACCCACCCCCGCCGGCCGGAACCACCCGCGCCTTCCCTGCCGCTGACGCCCTCCCAACGCAATGACCTCCCTGACATATATAAACCCCCCCCGCGCGCGCTCCCTTCCACGCCACCACTTCGCGCGCCCAGCTTCTCCCCTCTCCTTCCTCTCCCCTCCCTCCGCACTCCACGCAAACCAGAGCCCGCGCACGCAACCGGCCGACGGCGCCAAACAAAACGGCACGCGACGCTCAGCGAGGGCCGCGAGGAAGCAATAGCAGAGGGACCGGATGGTGTTCAGCGGCGCGTGGCTGGCGGCGGCGGCGCGGGTGCCGGCGGAGCTGTGCCAGGGCCCGCCGCGGCCGGGGCAGCGGCGGCGGCTGCGGGCCGACGAGGTGCTGCGCGCGCTGCTCACGCCGCCCGCGCGGGAGCTGGAGCGCCTGGCCGACTGCCTCTACGTCTTCTTCTGCCTGCCGCTGCCGGAGCCGGACCAGTACTACGTGCCGGCGTCCGGGCGCGGCGGCTGGGTGGCGCGCCGGCCGCCCGGCGCCGTGCTGTACAGCTACCGGCGGTCCCTCTCGCTCTCCTCCGACGGCGGCTCGTCGTCGTCCACGTGGATGGGCGGCTCCGACGAGGAGGGGCTGTTGTATTACTCGGACGACTAGGAAAGCAGCCGTGATGTGCATGTGTACTAGCGATCGTCGTGTCGGGCTTGTGTTAGCTAGGCGGTGCTGCCGTTTTGTCCGTTCCATTCTTTGTAGCAACTGTATAAACGCTGTACATATTGGTTTGGTTGGTTGGATTCAGCGAGAAATCAAGACGGTTTTTCGCATTTGGATTCTTTGGTTTGATGAAACACTGTATAACAGATGGAAATTATGCCCGTTAGGGCAAAAAGAAACAAAGTTGTAAACGAAGAACGTTTCTTCTCCTGTCCTTGTCATGGTATATACAAAATCATGCTACTAATCGGGAGATAACTATTTTTTTAGACAAAACCGGGAGATAACCTGATGTGTTGAAGTCTTCTTTCTCCTGCATTTACCGGCGGCGTGTTGTGAGGATAGCTCCACCTCGGCGAAACAAACTTTCTTCAACCCATGAACTTGTAGAAACAACACCCGATAACTCATCGCTGCAGACCAAAAAAATGAAACAAATCGCCGCCCCAAAGAAGGCAATGCTGATAAATGCCTGTCAAAACTCTGAATACAAAGAAAGCTGGCCGAATCTAGATGGATCCATTTGAAAACCGGCGGGACATTGGAAACCTAAACCTAGACTCGAAGACTCACTAAAGAAAGCATGGGAAAAAAATCACACATGTCGTTACACGACGGGTAGGGGTCCAATGTTGAGCTTGTCGCTGTCCAGGACCATGCACCGATTACCTCTTTTCCAATGACCTAGCCAGGTTGGGCCACCGTTGACTATTGTCGCGCTGGATCACCAACTCAGTCGCCGAGCACTACCTGGAGAAGATTGTCACTCGAGCACACATCTTCTTCGCCATCCAACAAAAAGCCCTCCAACTCCTCCACAAACATGTCGCCTCGATCTGGACCTCCCCACCGACTCTAGCGCCGGCACCGCATGTGATTTTCCTGGCAACGCGCCCTAGCAGCGGCAAGAGGGGGTGTAGATGGGACGACAACTAGGTTTTTGGTCATCTGGATGGTGCAAGGCGCATCTAGACTTCTTTTCTCGACGACAAGGTGAGCCTAGACATTTTTTTTTTGATGGCAAGGCGAGTCTAGACTAACACATGAAAAATGTGATTATTTAGATCTATTAATAAGATGCACACAAATACACAAAAGTAAAAGAAGTGACCAGATCCATGGACCATCTAACAAAGATGTACACAAGCACTGAGATGAGACGAAGGATGATGTCTCATTGCCCCTTCCTCATTGAAGCCGGGCAAATCTTACTATAGTTGACAATCAAAAATCGTCATGCTAAGACCTGATGAGCCGGAGAGGCAGAGCGGCACCTGTCGATGATGGAAAAAATGCAGATAAGAATTCGAAAAGACCATACCTTCAAACAGACTAACAACCACGAGTGTCCAAATCCAAGCAGATCTACTGGAGATCAACGTCTGCCAAATCCAAAATAGATCTGTTGGACACCAAATTCAAATGGAATTATCGAAGATGAATGCCGAATGGATCCAAACAGATTAAAGAATAAAGCTGGCATGACGAAAGCAAAATCCATTGTAGACATACCTCCATGTACCCTCCGCCTCCACTGGAATGGGGCTAAGGCACAGAAACACATTATTCTGGCTCTCAAACCACAAAAGGAAAAAAGCTTATGCAACATTCTCTCAAGCGACATACTCCCTCCGTCCAGAAATACTTGTCATCGAAATGAATAAAAGGTGATGTATCTAGACATATTTTAGTTCTAGATACATCCCTTTTTGTCTATTTTAATGACAAGTATTTTCGGACGGAGGGAGTACCTTAGAAAGAAAACGAAAAAAATGCTGGAAGCCCAAAACTTCGTTGTTATTCGTCGTCTCGTGACCACGACTTTTAAAACTCATTGTTGAGACCTTGTCGGTGGTAAGAAATGCCATCGTCTGGCCCTACCATGCCATCTTGTTCCCCAAAAAACAATGGTGTGCCTCAGTGGCGGAGCTTGACTGCGATGTTTGGGGCGCAAAAGGAAAGGTGTGCATGTTTTTTTGAAGGGGGGGGGGGGGTAATCAGAAATTTTCTTCTAACTGCGCCCCTCCCAAAAATAATCTTCAGGAATTTGCCATGGGCTGGGGGGGGGGGAGGGCACAACCACCTCAGGAATGCATGCCCATGGTGTGCCTGCACTACTGTGATGCCCGGATAATTAAGCAACAGTAATCCCCTGCTAATGATGCCATGTTACCACTATTACTGTTGCTAATCTCACGTTGATCCAAATCTGGTTCAATTCAAATTCAAAATCAAGTCAAACAATTAAAGTTTCCAAATGTCAAAACTAAAAAAAGTACAAACTATGGCAAATAAATCATAAGTAATAATGGTGGAGAAACCACATTTTTATAGAATGTTTAAATACACTAAGCTAATTAAAACAGTAGCTAAAACCATTAGTTAACTGCCTTTTGTATTGTATATAATACTAAACTATTTTATTTTGGGACCAAACTTTTGGTGGCATTGTCTAATTTTGCAATGTGAATTATGGGGACAAGTTTCCTATTTTACTAAACCTACTTGCTATTTAAGATAAGCACAAAACATAACAAATAAAAAGAAACAGAAAAAGAAAAAGGAAAACTAAAAAAGAGGAAATAGTAACTAACCTAACCTACTGGGCACTTGGCCCACCTAGCAAAGCTCACGGCCCAGCCCACCTCCATCTCCCTCCACCTCCCGCTACAGGAGGCGGGGGGAAGCGTGGCGGCCATCCTGGCCTCCCTGGCCGGCGATGCCGCCGTGGCACCCATCCCATGGCCCCCTCTGAGGTTAAGAGCAACCCCGTGGCCCCTCCCCCGAACCCTAGCTCTCTCTGTTTTCTTCCTCTTCCCCTCCCTCGTTCGATCCCATCCCTGCCCGAGTTCGGCCGTCGCCAAGTCGTCATCGTCCCCGCGACCACCGTCGTCCCTGCACCCCGCCAAGGAGTCTAGGAGCTCCACAGTGTTCTTCTACCTCATCTATGGCCACCCGTTCGAGCTCGACGGCTCTGCATCGTGCGGATCGAGCTCTTCTTCCACCTTCGGCCACCGCGGCCTCACCGTCGATCCGCGCCACCTCGTCAACCCCGACCCCGAACGAGCTCACCATCGTCTTCCTCTCGGTGAGCTGCACCGGTTCCCCTTTTCCCCCCTTCGATTTCGTCGCCATAGACTGTCACACCACCGCGCCCCAGCTCCTGGTTGCCGCCCCCCCGTGGCCGTTGATAGGTCTCCAACGTATCTATATTTTTTTATTGTTCCATGCTATTATATTATCTGTTTTGGATGTTTAATGGGCTTATTTATACACTTTTATATTATTTTTGGGACTAACCTACTAACCCAAGGCCCAGTGCAAATTGCTGTTTTTTGCCTATTTCAGTGTTTCGCAGAAAAGGAATCTCAAACGGAATGAAACCTTCAGGAGAGTTATTTTTGGAACAAACGTGATCCAGGGGACTTGGAGTAGACGTCAAGAAAGAAGCGAAGCGGCCACGAGGCAGGGAGGCGCGCCTGCCCCCCTGGGCGCGCCCCCACCCTCGTGAGCCCCTCACAGCTCCACCGACCTACTTCTTCCTCATATATATATCGATATACCCCGAAAATATCCAGGAGCACCATGAAACCCTATTTCCACCGCCGCAACCTTCTGTACCCAAGAGATCCCATCTTGGGGCCTTTTCTAGAGCTCCATCGGAGGGGGAATCGATCACGGAGGGCTTCTACATCAACACCATAACCTCTCCGATGATGTGTGAGTAGTTTACCACAGACCTTCAGGTCCATAGTTATTAGCTAGATGGCTTCTTCTCTCTCTTTGGATCTCAATACAATGTTCTCCTCGATCTTCTTGGAGATCTATTTGATGTAATTCTTTTTGCGATGTGTTTGTCGAGATCTGATGAATTGTGGGTTTATGATCAAGTTTATCTATGAACAATATTTGATTCTTCTCTGAAATCTTTTATGTATGATTGGTTATCTTTGCAAGTCTCTTCGAATTATCAGTTTGGTTTGGCCTACTAGATTGATCTTTCTTGCAATGGAAGAAGTGCTTAGCTTTGGGTTCAATCTTGCGGTGTCCTTTCCCAGTGACAGCAGGGGCAGCAAGGCACGTATTGTATTGTTGCCATTGAGGATAAAAGGATGGGGTTTATATCATATTGCATGAGTTTATCCCTCTACATGATGCCATCTTGCCTAATGCGTTACTCTGTTCTTATGAACTTAATACTCTAGATGCATGCTGGATAGCGGTCGATGTGTGGAGTAATAGTAGTAGATGCAAAATCATTTCGGTCTACTTGTCGCGAACGTGATGCCTATATACATGATCATGCCTAGATATTCTCATAATTATGCACTTTTCTATCAATTGCTCGACAGTAATTTGTTCACCCACCATAATACTTATGCTATCTTGAGAGAAGCCACTAGTGAAACCTATGGCCCCCGGGTCTATCTTTTATCATATAAGTTTCCAATCTATTTTACTTTGCAATCTTTACTTTCAATCTACATCATAAAAATACCAAAAATGTTTATCTTATTATCTCTATCAGATCTCACTCTCGTAAGTGACCGTGAAGGGCTTGACAACCCCTTTATTGCGTTGGTTGCGAGGTTCTTATTTGTTTGTGTAGGTACGAGGGACTTGCGTGTAGTCTCCTACTGGATTGATACCTTGGTTCTCAAAAACTGAGGGAAATACTTACGCTACTTTGCTGCATCACCCTTTTCTCTTCAAGAGAAAACCAACGCAGTGCTCAAGAGGTAGCAAGAAGGATTTCTGGCGCCGTTGCCGGGGAGATCTATGCACAAGTCAAGACATACCAAGTACCCATCACAAACTCTTATCCCTCACATTACATTATTTGCCATTTGCCTCTCATTTTCCCCTCCCCCACTTCACCCTTGCCGTTTTATTCGCCCTCTTTTTCCGCTCGCCTCTTTTTCGTTCGCCTCTTTTTCGCTTGCTTCTTGTGTCGCCGTGTGTCGTCATGGCTAATCCTTCTATCATTGTTAGTACCCCCGATCATGAAGTTCTTAATTTTAAACAAAGGGAGGGGAAAATCTAAAAGATGCTTGGTATAGAATTTGCAATGCTCAGAATAGATCTACTAGGAAGCAATCCACCCCTGTTCTTCTTCGCAATTTTTATGTAGGCATCACTCCTTGGAATAGATATATTCTTGATACCATTACCGGAGGAAATTTCTTGGGTAGCCATACTTTTGATTCTTATAATGCTATGATAGATTTGTTTGGCCCACCACCTCTTTTGATTAATGGAACTATTTTAACTTTGGACATGTGATGCAAAGGCTTGAAATTATTGAAAATAAAGTTGCCTCTGTGGAGTTGATTGAAAATTTGGATAAAAATATCCACAACCAAATCACCCAATATGGATCTAAGGTAGGGGTTACTCTGAATTTTTTTAAAGAAAAGAACCTATAGTTAACGAAAGAATAGATCAAGATTCCACAAGAATTGGTAAACTTGAGGATATTATTACTAATCTAGGGTCTGCCTTTTCATCCATTAAAAATACTCCAAATCCTCCTACTACCAAGATTGTCAAATTAATGTATGTTCCTAAAAATAAGGGTGAATCTTCTAGTAAGGAAAATGCGGATCTTAAATCAATAAGTGTTCACCCCAACTTCTTCCATATCATTAAGGAAACCTTTTGCTACAAATGAATTTCTTGATTTCTTGCCTAGGAGTTTGATCATTAATAAAAATAAGGAAACTCCCAGGGGTTATAAGTGTTTGAAGAATTGCATACCAAAGATGATAATACCTAGATCTATTCTTACTTTTATGCCTAGCTAGGGGCATTAAACGATAGCGCTTGTTGGGAGGCAACCCAATTTTATTTCTGTTTCTTGCTTTTTGGTTCTGTTTAGTAATAAATAATTCATCTAGCCTCTGTTTAGATGTGGTTTTATGCTTTTAATTAGTGTTTGTGCCAAGTAGAACCTTTGGGAAGACTTGGGGGAAGTATTTGCGATCTTTCTGTAAAAAACAGAAACTTTAGCGCTCACGAGATTTGCTGTCATTTTTTACTGGAGAGTGCGATTAGGTTGATTATTTTTGCAGATGATTAATAGAAAAATTCCCCACGTCCACCAATTTATTTCAGAATTTTTGGGGTGACAGAAGTATTCGAAACCTACAGATTACTATAGACTGTTCTGTTTTTGACAGATTCTGTTTTTCATGTGTTGTTTGCTTATTTTGATGCATCTATGGCTAGTATCGGAGGGTATGAACAATAGAGAAGTTGGAATACAGTAGGTTTAACACCAATATAAATAAAGAATGAGTTAACTACAGTACCTTAAGTGGTGGTTTGTTTTCTTATACTAACAGAGCTCATGAGATTTTCTGTTGAGTTTTGTGTTGTGAAGTTTTCAAGTTTTGGGTAAAGATTTGATGGATCATGGAATAAGGAGTGGAAAGAGCCTAATCTTGGGGATGACAAAGGCACCCCAAGGTAAAATTCAAGGACAACCAAAAGCCTAATCTTGGAGATGCCCCGGAAGGCATCCCCTCTTTCGTCTCTTCCATTGGTAACTTTACTTGAGGCTATATTTTTATTCATCACATGATATGTGTTTTGCTTGGAGCGTCTTGTATGATTTGAGTCTTTGCTTTTTTAGTTTACCACAATAATCATTGTTGTACACACCTTTTGGGAGAGACACACATGAATTGGAATTTATTAGAATACTCTATGTGCTTCACTTATATCTTTTGAGCTAGATAATTTTGCTCTAGTGCTTCACTTATATCTTTTAGAGCACGGTGGTGGTTTTATTTTATAGAAATTATTGATCTCTCATGCTTCACTTATATTATTTTGAGAGTCTTTTAGAACAGCATGGTAATTTGCTTTGGTTATAAAATTAGTCCTAATATGATAGGCATCCAGGATGGGTATAATAAAAACTATCATAGAAAGTGCATTGAATACTATGAGAAGTTTGATACTTGATAATTGTTTTCAGATATAAAGATGGTGATATTAGAGTGTGCTAGTTGAGTAGTTGTGCATTTGAGAAATACTTGCGTTGAAGATTGCAAGTCCCGTAGCATGCACGTATGATAACCGTTGTGTAACAAATTTGAAACATGAGGTGTTCTTTGATTGTCTTCCTTATGAGTGGCGGTCGGGGATGAGCGATGGTCTTCTCGTACCAATCTATCCCCCTAGGAGCATGCGCGTAATGCTTGGTTTTTGATGACTTGTAGTTTTTTGCAATAAGTATGTGAGTTCTTTATGACAAATGTTGAGTCCATGGATTATACGCACTCTCACCTTTCCATCATTGCTAGCCTCTTCGGTACCGTGCATTGCCCTTTCTCACCTTGAGAGTTGGTGCAAACTTCGCCGGTGCATCCAAACCCTGTGATACGATATGCTCTATCACACATAAACCTCCTTATATCTTCCTCAAAACAGCCACCATACCTACCTATTATGGCATTTCCATAGCCATTCCGAGATATAATGCCATGCAACTTTCCACCGTTTCATTTATGACACGCTTCATAATTGTCATATTGCTTTGCATGATCATGTAGTTTACATCGTATTTGTGGCAAAGCCACCATGCATAATTTATCATACATGTCACTCTTGATTCATTGCCCTTCCCGGTACACTGCCGGAGGCATTCATATAGAGTCATATTTTGTTCTAGTATCGAGTTGTAATCATTGAGTTGTAAATAAATAGAAGTGTGATGATCATCATTAATAGAGCATTGTCCCAAATAAAAAATAAAAAAGATAAAGGCCAAAAAAGGCCCAAAAAAGAAGAAATAAAAAGGGACAATGCTACTATCCTCTTTTTCCACACTTGTGCTTCAAAGTAGCACCATGATCTTTATGATAGAGAGTCTCTTGTTTTGTCACTTTCATATACTAGTGGGAATTTTTCATTATAGAACTTGGCTTGTATATTCCAACAATGGGCTTCCTCAAATGCCCTAGGTCTTCATGAGCAAGCAAGTTGGATGCACACCCACTTAGTTTCTTTTGTTGAGCTTTCATACATTTATAGCTCTAGTGCATCTGTTGCATGGCAATCCCTACTCCTTGCATGGGCATCTCCCTAGCCATTGATTAGCCGAGTCAATGTGAGACTTTCTCCTTTTTTGTCTTCTCCACATAACCCCCATCATCATATTCTATTCCACCCATAGTGCCATATCCATGGCTCACGCTCATGTATTGCGTGAAAGCTGAAAAAAGTTTGAGATTACTAAAGTATGAAACAATTGCTTGCCTTGTCATCGGGGTTGTGTAAGATGAGAGCATTCTTGTGTGACGAAAATGGAGCATGACCAAACTATATGATTTTGTAGGGATGAACTTTCTTTTGCCATGTTATTTTGAGAAGACATGATTGCCTAGTTAGTATGCTTGAAGTATTATTATTTTTATGTCAATATTAAACTTTTGTATTGAGTCTCTCGGATCTGAATATTCATGCCACAATAAAGAAAATTAGATTGAGAATTATGCTAGGTAGCATTCCACATCAAAAAATTTGTTTTTATCATTTACCTACTCGAGGACGAGCAGGAATTAAGCTTGGGGATGCTTGATACGTCTTCAACGTATCTATAATTTTTTATTGTTCCATGCTATTATATTATCTGTTTTGGATGTTTAATGGGATTATTTGTACACTTTTATATTATTTTTGGGACTAACCTACTAACCCAAGGCCCAGTGCAAATTGCTGTTCTTTTTGCCTATTTCAGTGTTTCGCAGAAAAGGAATATCAAACGGAATCCAAACGGAATGAAACCTTCAGGAAAGTTATTTTTGGAACAAACATGATCCAGGGGACTTGGAGTAGATGTCAAGAAAGACGTGAGGCGGCCACGAGGCAGGGAGGTGCGCCTGCCCCCCTGGGTGCGCCCCCACCCTCGTGGGCCCCTCGCAGCTCCACCGACCTACTTCTTCCTCCTATATATATATATCCATATACCCCGAAAACATCCAGGAGCACCACGAAACACTATTTCCACTGCCTCAACCTTTTGTACCCAAGAGATCCCATCTTGTGGCCTTTTCCGGAGCTCCGCCGGAGGGGGAATCGATCACGGAGGGCTTCTACATCAACACCATAGCCTCTCCGATGATGTGTTAGTAGTTTACCATAGACCTTCGGGTCCATAGTTATTAGCTAGATGGCTTCTTCTCTCTCTTTGGATCTCAATACAATGTTCTCCTCGATCTTCTTGGAGATCTATTCGATGTAATTCTTTTTGCGGTGTGTTTGTCGAGATCTCATGAATTGTGGGTTTATGATCAAGTTTATCTATGAACAATATTTGATTCTTCTCTGAAATCTTTTATGTATGATTGGTTATCTTTGCAAGTCTCTTCAAATTATCAGTTTGGTTTGGCCTACTAGATTGATCTTTCTTGCAATGGGAGAAGTGCTTAGCTCTGGGTTCAATCTTGCGGCGTCCTTTCCCGGTGACAGTAGGGGCAGCAAGGCATGTATTGTATTGTTGCCATCGAGGATAAAAAGATGGGGTTTATATCATATTGCTTGAGTTTATCCCTCTACATCATGTCATCTTGCCTAATGCGTTACTCTGTTCTTATGAACTTAATACTCTAGATGCATGCTGGATAGTGGTCGATGTGTGGAGTAATAGTAGTAGATGCAGAGTCGTTTCGGTCTACTTGTCACGGACGTGATGCCTATATACATGATCATGCCTAGATATTCTCATAATTATGCACTTTTCTATCAATTGCTCGACAGTAATTTGTTCACCCACCGTAATACTTATGCTAGAGGGAAGCCACTAGTGAAACCTATGGCCCCCGGGTCTATCTTTTATCATATAAGTTTTCAACCTATCTTACTTTGCAATCTTTACTTTCAATCTATATCATAAAAATACCAAAAATATTTATATTATTATCTCTATCAGATCTCACTCTCGTAAGTGACCGTGAAGGGCTTGACAACCCCTTTATCGCGTTGGTTGTGAGGTTCTTATTTGTTTGTGTAGGTACGAGGGACTTGCGTGTAGTCTCCTACTGGATTGATACCTTGGTTCTCAAAAACTGAGGGAAATACTTACGCTACTTTGCTACATCACCTTTCCTCTTCAAGGGAAAACCAACGCAGTGCTCAAGAGGTAGCAACCGTGCTCCCCTCGGCCCCTGGCTGCATCCAGGCCGCGCCTTGGCCTCGCCCAGGCGCGCTCACCGCACCGCGGCCACGCCCCCACTACGCTCGGGTCGCCTTGCTTCTACTGCCGCATGCTGTTGTCTTCCCTACCGCTGCTTGCTCTGCTTGTTGTACCTACTGCCTGCTGCCGCCATCTTCTGTATCCACTACAGCATGCTGCTGCTGCCTTGTCACCGCGACTGCCGTCCCCCTGTACCTTGCGCCGCCTGGACGCACGCTCGGGGCGCCGTGTCGCGCTCGCCATGGCCGTGTGAGGAGTCGCGCCTGCACGCACTTGCCCCCAATCCCGTACTGCTCCAGGCCTCGCTCCAACTTCCTGGCCGCGCACCCACGCGCTGGCCTCACTGGCCTCGCGGGACTCGTCCGCCCCTGCGTTGCGCATCCTGGTCGAGGTCGTCGTCGCCGGCGTCGCGCTGGGAGCGCCCATGTGCGTTCCCAGCCACCAAACCATGGCCTTAGCCACTACACATGGGGCCGTCCTATAAAGAAAAAAAGAGAGGAAAGGGATTAAGGAATTAAGTTAAAAATAAATAGGTACTAGCTGAGACACTGACATACGGGCCCCGTGGGACCCATTGACTAGTCAACTGTGGGCCAGTCAACTACTGACTGGGTAGTTGACTGGCCCCGCTGTCAGCCCCTTAGTGCACTCTGGGTGCACTGCATCGGGTGTACTTAGCTTTTTGCTATTTAATTTCGTTTTAATAATAAATCCAGTAATTTCAGTAAATGAATAAAATTTAGAAAATTAATAGAAAATAAACCGTAACTCGGATGAAAATACTTTGTACATGAAAGTTGCTCAGAACGACGAGACGAATCCGAATATGCAGCCCATTCGTCCGCCACACATCCCCAACATAGCCAACACACAACTTTCCCCCTCCGGTTCGATTGTCCAAAAATGCCAAACACCGGCAATACTTTCCTGGATGTTCCCCCCTTCGCCGATATCACCTATCCCTGCGTTAGATCACCCCTGACACCGCGTATTGCCTTTTTATAGTTTGTGATGCTTTGTTTGCCCTGTATTTACTGTTTCTCCCCCCTCTTCTTCTCCGGCAGACCCCGAGACCGGCATTGATGCCATCGAGTACGACTACGTCACCGACGACCCCACCTTGCTAGAGCAACCAGGCAAGCCCCCCTCCCCTTGATTAACCCGATATCGCTTATTCCTTCTCTCTACTACTTGCATTAGAGTAGTGTAACATGTTACTGCTTTCAGTTAATCCTATTCTGCTGCATAGCCTGTCTTTGCTACTACTGTCGTTACCTTTACCTGCAATCCTAAATGCTAATATAGGATGCTAGTACTTCATCAGTGGCCCTACATTCTTGTCTGTCTGCCATGCTATACTATCAGGCCGTGATCACTCGGGAGGTGATCACGGGTATATACATACATACATACTATATTTATACCTGTGGTGACTAAAGTCCGGTCATCTCGTAGAGTACCCGCAAGTGATTTCGATGTGGGGGCCGAAGGGGCAAGTGGTTCCATCCAGGTAGTGGTGGGCCTGGGTTCCCTACGGCCCCCGACTGTTACTTTATGGCGGAGTGACAGCGCAGGTTGTGACCACCTAGGGGACAGGTGGGCTTGATCCCTGGTCGGTGTCCGTGGATACTTCAAATAACACACTTAACGAGATCTGGATATTTGATCTGAGTCTGGCCACTAGCCTATACGCACTAACCAACTATGCGGGAACAGTTATGGGCACTCGACGTTGTGATATCAGTCGAAGCCTTCTTGACACCAGCGACTGAGCGGCGCGTGCTACCTCTTGAGCATGCGTTGGTTTTCCCTTGAAGATGAAAGGGTGATGCAACAAAGTAGCGTAAGTATTTCCCTCAGTCTTTGAGAACCAAGGTATCAATCCAGTAGGATATAACACGCAAGTCACCTAGTACCTGCACAAACTATCAAGAACCTCGCAACCAACGCGATAAAAGAGTTGTCAATCGCTTCATGGTCACTTGCGAAAGTGAGATCTAATAAAGATAGTAAGGTAAATATTTTTGGTATTTTTGTTGTATAGATTGCAAAATAGTAAACGAGATGCGATAATAAAAGAGATGCAATATAATAAGGAAGAGACTTGGGGGCCATAGGTTTCACTAGTGGCTTCTGATGACCCACAAGTGTCGAGGATCTATCGTAGCCTTTTCCATAAGTAAGAGTGTCGAAGCCAACGAGGAGCAGAAGGAAATGATAAGCGATTTTCAGCGAGGTATTTTCTGCAAGCACTGAAATTATCAGTAACAAATAGTTTGGTGATAAGGTAATTGATAATGGGTAACAAATAGTAAAAGTAAATAAGGTGCACCAAGATGGCCAAATCCTTTTTGTAGCAAAGGACAAGCCTGGACAAACTCTTATATAAAGGAAAGCGCTCCCGAGGACACATGGGAATTATCGTCAAGCTGGTTTTCATCACGCTCGTATGATTCATGTTCGGTACTTTGATAATTTGATATGTGGGTGGACCGGTGCTTGGGTACTGTCCTTCCTTGGACAAGCATCCCACTTATGATTAACCCCTATTGCAAGCATCCGCAACTACAACAGAAGTATTAAGGTAAACATGACCATAGCATGAAACATATGGATCCAAATCAGCCCCTTACAAAGCAACACATAAACTAGGGTTTAAGCTTCTGTCACTCTAGCAACCCATCATCTACTTATTACTTCCCAATTCCTCCCTCCAGGCCCAAACAATGGTGAAGTGTCATGTAGTCGACGTTCACATGACACCACTAGAGGAGAGACAACATACATCTCATCAAAATATCGAACAAATACCAAATTCACATGACTACTTATAGCAAGACTTCTCCCATGTCCTCAGGAACAAATGTAACTACTCACAAATCATATTCATGTTCACAATCACACGGGTATTAATATGCATAATGGATCTAAACATATGATCTTCCACCAAGTAAATCAACTAGCATCAACTACAAGGAGTAATCAACACTACTAGCAACCCACAGGTACCAATCTGAGGCTTTGGGACAAAGATTGGATACAAGAGATGAACTAGGGTTTGAGATGAGATGGTGCTGGTGAAGATGTTGATGGAGATTGACCCCCTCCTGATGAGAGAATCGTTGGTGATGACGGTGGTGATGATTTCCCCCTCCCGGAGGGAAGTTTCCCCGGCAGAACAGCTCCGCCGGAGCCCTAGATTGGTTCCGCCAAGGTTCTGCCTCGTGGCGGCGGAGTTTCTTCCCAAAAGCTTGCTTATGATTTTTTCCTTAACGAAAGACTCCATATAGCCAAAGATGGGCATCAGAGGGCTGCCAGGGGGCCCACGAGGCAGGGGGTGCGCCCAGGGGGGTAGGGCACGCCCCCACCCTCGTGGACGGTGGGTGGCCCCCCTCTGGTACTTCTTTCGCCCAATATTTTTTATATATATTCTGAAACATGCTCCTGTGAAGTTCCAGGACTTTTGGAGTTGTGCGGAATAGGTCTCTAATATTTGCTCCTTTTCCAGCACAGAATTCCAGCTGCTGGCATTCCCCCTCTTCATGTAAACCTTGTAAAATAAGAGAGAATAGGCATAAGTATTGTGACATAATGTGTAATAACAACCCATAATGCAATAAATATCAATATAAAAGCATGATGCAAAATGGACGTATCAAATCCCCCAAGCTTAGACCTCGCTTGTCCTCAAGCGAAAGCCGACATCGATAAATATGTCCACATGTTTAGAGATAGAGGTGTCGATAAAAATAAAATACGGACATGAGGGCATCATGATCATTCTTAGAACAACAACATATACATATATTGTCATATGATCTCTTATGCTAAAGTAACAATTCATTCACATACTCAAGTATGAATCAGAAACTTCATTGAAAACTAACAAACTCTAATCTCAGTCATTGAAACAATTGCAATTTATCATAACATCGGAAAGATTCAATATAAGAGCTTTTCAGCAAGTCCACATACTCAACTATCATTTAGTCTTTCACAATTGCTAACACTCACGCAATACTTATGGGTATGAAGTTTTAATCGGACACAGAGAAAGATAGGGGCTTATAGTTTTGCCTCCCAACCTTTTACCTCAAGGGTAATGTCAACAATAATAGTTCATGAAAACTTACACCCAATTAGCTATATATATCACGATCTTTCCAACACATTGTGCTTGCCAAAGGATAAAATGTAAAAAGGAAAGGTGAAGATCACCATGACTCTTATATGAAGTATAAGACAATAATAAAAGATAGGCCCTTCGCAGAGGGAAGGAGAGGTTGTCATGTGCTTTTATGGTTGGATGCACGAAGTCTTAATGCAATAGAATGTCACTTTATATTGCCACTTGTGATATGGACCTTTATTATGCAGTCCGTCGCTTTTATTTCTTCCACATCACAAGATCGTATAAAGCTTATTTTCTCCACACTAATAAATCATACATATTTAGAGAGCAATTTTTATTGCTTGCAACGATGGCAACTTACTTGAAGGATCTTACTCAATCCATAGGTAGATATGGTGGATTCTCATGGCAAAACTGGGTTTAAGGATATTTGGAAGCACAAGTAGTATCTCTACTTGGTGCATAGAATTTGGCTAGCATGAGAGGGAAAGGCAAGCTCAACATGTTGGATGATCCATGACAATATAATTTATTTCAGATGTAGGTAAGCATAACCCATTATGTTGTCTTCCTTGTCCAACGTCAACTCTTTAGCATGTCATATTTTAATGAGTGCTCACAATCATAAAAGATGTCCAAGATAGTATATTTATATGTGAAAACCTCTCTTTCCTTATTACTTCCTATTAATTGCAACGATGACCAAAACTATGCTTGTAAACTCTCAACAACTTTTATTCATCATACTCTTTATATGTGAAGTCATTACTCTCCATAAGATCCATATGATCCCTTTATTTCTTCTCTTTTATTTTATTCCCTCAAGATCATAGCAAGATAACCAAGCCCTTGACTCAACACTAATCTTTATTATATATGGCTCATGGACTCGATTACATAGAAGGATCATAAAGCAAAACTCAAAACTAGATCATACTAAAACTTTATTCTACTGGATCAAGATATTACCAAAAGGACCGAACTAAGAAAAATGGTAAAGATAAAAGTGTGATGGTGATACGATACCGGGGCACTCCCCCAAGCTTGGCAGTTGCCAAGGGGAGTGCCCATACCCATGTGTTTATGTTTCCTTCCTCAGAGGTGGTGATGATGGAGTTGTTGATGATGTAGGCTTGTCGTCCATCTTCCAAGGCATAGGCTCACCATCATAGAAGGATGATCGAGTCTCCGGGATCCTCAAATCTGCAGCCAAACTCATCCTCTTGAATCTATATTCATACTTACAGTTTTGGTTTTGCAGGTCATAGATCTGGGCTTGGAGGCGCTCGATTTTCTCGTGAAGCTTGAAGATGGCCTCCCCAATGTTCTTGTCATCCATCTTGTGGTTGTTGGTGAACTCCATGATCATTATATGATTGGAGTCGAGTCCACGTTCCACCATATCCTGGCACTTGAAAACTTGTTGCTCCAATACCTCAAGCCTTGTCTCCATGCTTCCGGTCCTCCTTGGTCCCTCAACATCGCGGATGTGCAGCAACCCCTCACACATCTCAATGGTTTGAGGGTGTTTCAGCACCTCCGCGAGGTAGGGGTTGATGACTTTCTCGAAGAACTTGTCCTTGGGGGCACTTGAAGACGCCATGGTGATCTAGATCTGTCAGAAAGACAGCTCAAAACAAAGACAGAAGATATTTGCGCGATATGGTGGTCAAAACCTTCGGGAGATTATATAATGAATTTTTACTGACCAAAAGAAGTATCGTGCAAGAAAACGGAGTCTGGAGAGCACACGAGGTGCCCACGAGGCAGGGGGCGCGCCCAGTGGGGTAGGGCGCGCTCTCCACCCTCGTGGAAGTCTCGTGTCCTTTCCGGACTACTTCTTATTTTCCTATTTTCTTAAATATTCCAAAAGGGAGAAAAATTGCCATTAGAACTGTTTTGGAGTCGGTTTACTTACCGTACCTCATACCTATTCCTTTTCGGAGTCTGGAACATTCTGGAAAGTGTCCCTTATGTATTCCTCCGGGGTTACGGTTTCAATAACATTAGTTTCAACATTTATAGGATTACCTGAGATATAATGTTTGATTCTTTGACCGTTCACCACCCTCGGATTTGTGCCTTCGAAGTTGTTGATTTTTATGGCACTGGAATGATAGACCTCCTCGATAACGTAAGGACCTTCCCATTTAGAGAGGAGTTTGCCTGCAAAAAATCTTAAACGAGAGTTGTATAACAATACATAATCACCTACATTAAACTCACATTTTTGTATCCTTTTATCATGCCATCTTTTAACTTTTTCTTTAAACAATTTGGCATTCTCATAGGCCTGGGTTCTCCATTCATCAAGTGAGCTAATGTCAAAAAGCCTCTTCTCACCGACAAGTTTGAAGTCATAGTTGAGCTCTTTAATGACCCAATATGCCTTATGTTCTAGTTCAAGAGGTAAGTGACATGCCTTTCCATAAACCATTTTATACAGAGACATACCCATAGGATTTTTGTATGCAGTTCTATATGCCCATAATGCATCATCAAGTTTCTTGGACTAATTCTTTCTAGGTCTATTAATAGTCTTTTGAAAAATTAATTTAAGATCTCTATTACTCAATTCTACTTGACCACTAGACTGTGGATGATATGGAGATGCAATTCTATGATTAACATCATACTTAGCAAGCATTTTACGGAAAGCACCATGAATAAAATGTGAACCACCATCAGTCATTAAGTATCTAGGGACTCCAAACCTCAGAAAAATAACTTCTTTAAGCATCTTAATAGAGGTGTTATGATCAACACTACTAGTTGGAATGGCTTCTACCCACTTAGTAACGTAATCAATAGCAACTAAAATATGTGTATACCCATTAGAGGAAGGAAACGGTCCCATATAATCAAAGCCCCAGACATCAAATGGTTCAATAACAAGTGAACAATTCATAGGAATTTCTTGACGTCTACTAATATTATCAATTCTTTGACATTCATCACAGGACAAGACAAACTTACGGGCATCCTTGCAATACCTTATGTGCAGTTCTGTCTCCAGCATGGTGTCCTCCATAAGCCTTGGAGTGACACTTGCGTAGGATCTATTCTTGTTCATGCTCAGGTACACAACGTCTAGTAACACCATCTACTCCTTCTTTATAAAGGTGTGGGTCATCCCAAAAGTAATGCCTTAAATCATAGAAGAACTTTTTCTTTTGCTGGTATGTGAAACTAGGTGGTATAAATTTAGCAACAATATAATTAGCATAATCAGCATACCATGGAGCAGTACGAGAAGCATTTATGACAGCTAGTTGTTCATCAGGAAAGCTATCATCAATAGGTAGTGGGTCATCAAGAACATTCTCTAACCTAGACAAGTTGTCTGCAACGGGGTTCTCAGCTCCCTTTCTATCAATAATATGCAAATCAAATTCTTGTAGCAAGGGAACCCATCTAATAAGTCTAGATTTAGCATCTTTGTTTTCCATAAGATATTTAATAGCAGCATAATTAGTGTGAACAGTTACTTTAGAATCAACAATATAAGGTCTAAACTTATCACAAGCAAACACAACTGCTAAAAATTCTTTTTCAGTAGTAGAATAATTTCTTTGAGCACTGCCTAGAGTTTTACTAGCATATTGAATAACATTTAATTTATTATCAACTCTTTGTCCTAGAACAGCCCCTACAGCATAATCACTAGCATCACACATGATTTCAAATGGTAAATTCCAATCAGGAGGCTGAACAATAGGTGCAGAAATCAAAGCTTTCTTAAGTATTTCAAATGCTTCTACACAGTCATCATCGAAAACAAAAGGAACATCTTTTTGTAAGAGATTAGTCAGATGCCAAGACATTTTATAGAAGTCCTTAATGAACCTCCTATAAAAACCAGCATGACCAAGAAAACTTCTTATACCTTTAATGCCCTTAGGACACGACATCTTTTCAATAGCATCAACTTTAGCTTTATCAACTTTAATACCTCTTTCATAAATTTTATGCCCCAAGACAATACTCCCTCCGTCCCAAAATTCTTGTCTTAAATTTGTCTAGATACGGATGTATCAAGTCACATTTTAGTATTAGATACATCCGTATCTAGACAAGTTTAAGACAAGAATTTTGGGACGGAGGGAGTACCTTCATTAACCATAAAGTGGCACTTCTCCCAATTCAAGACAAGATTAGTTTCTTCACATCTCTGCAAAACTCGATCAAGGTTTCTTAAGCAATCATCAAAAGAAGTTTCGTAAACGGAGAAATCATCCATGAAAACCTCAACAATCTTTTCACAAAAGTCAGAGAATATAGCAATCATACATCTTTGAAAAGTAGCAGGTGCATTGCATAAACCAAAAGGCATACGTCTATAAGCAAAGGTACCGAAAGGGAAAGTAAAAGTTGTCTTTTCTTGATCCTCTTTTGACACATGTATTTGAGAGAAACCAGAATAAGCATCTACAAAGAAAAAATGTGTATGTTTGGATAATCTTTCTAGAATTTGATCAATAAAAGGTAAAGCGTAATGATCCTTTTTAGTAGCTTTATTTAATTTGCGGAAATCAATTACCATTCTATAACCTGTAACAATTCTTTGTGGGATCAATTCGTCTTTATCATTAGGAACAACAGTGATACCTCCCTTCTTAGGGACACAATGGACATGACTTACCCACTGACTATCAACAAAAGGATAAATTATACTTGCCTCCAGAAGCTTTAGTATTTCTTTTC
Source organism: Triticum urartu (assembly GCF_056163025.1). Classification (NCBI taxonomy): domain Eukaryota; kingdom Viridiplantae; phylum Streptophyta; class Magnoliopsida; order Poales; family Poaceae; genus Triticum; species Triticum urartu. The sequence goes on along the minus strand of NC_141874.1, from coordinate 171,269,543 downwards.
TTACCACTTCTTTCATTTTAGGATTTAACCGTTGTTGGTGATCAACAACCGGTTTCGCGTCTTTCTCCAATTTTATTTTGTGCTGGCATAGAGTGGGATTAATGCCCTTAAGATCATCAAGAGTATATCCAATAGCAGCACGGTGCTTCTTCAGAGTTTTCAATAATTTCTTTTCTTCATGCTCTGAAAGGTTAGCACTAATAATAATAGGATATATCTCTTTCTCATCAAGATAAGCATATTTAAGAGTATCAGGTAAAAGTTTAAGCTCAAACACGGGATCACCCTTGGGTGGAGGAGGATCCCCTAGAATTTCAACAGGCAAGTTATGTTTCAAAATAGGTCCATGTTTAAAGAATACTTCATCTATTTCCCTTCTTTCATTCATAAACATATCATTTTCATGGTCTAGCAAATATTGTTCTAAAGGGTCACTAGGAGGCACGACAATAGAAGCAAGACCAATAATTTCATCTTTACTAGGCAATTCTTTATCATGGGGTTGTCTACGAAATTTAGCAAAATTAAATTCATGAGTCATATCCCCTAAACCAATAGAAACAATATCTTTATTGCAGTCTATCTTAGCATTAACAGTATTCAAGAAGGGTCTACCAAATATAATGGGACAAAATTCATCTTGTGGGGAACCCAGAACAAGAAAATCAGCAAGATATATAACTTTCCCACACAAGACTTCAACATATCTAACAATCCCAACGGGTGAAATAGTGTCTCTATTGGCAAGTTTAATTGTAACACCTATCTCTTCTATCTCAGAGGTGCAATATCATGCATAATTTCTTTGTATAAGGAATGAGGTATTTCACTTGCACTAGCACCCATATCACATAAGCCATGATAGCAATGATCTCCTATTTTAACAAAAATAACAGGCATGCCTACAACAAGTCTATGTTTATTTTTAGTATTGGGTCTAGCAATTCTAGCAGCTTCATCACAGAAGTAAATAACATGCCCATCAATATTATCGGCCAAGAGATCTTTAACCATAGCAACACTAGGTTCAACTTTAATTTTCTCAGAGGGAGTAGGTGTTCTAGTATTACTCTTACGAACCATAGTTGAAGCTTTAGCATGATCCTTTATTTTAACAGGGAAAGGTGGCTTCTCAATATAAGTAGTAGGAACAACAAGATCATTATAAGTGATAGTTTTTTCTTCAACTTTAATAGGTGCAACTAATTCTACTTCAATGGGAGGATTATATTTAAACCACTTCTCCTTAGGGAGATCAACATGAGTAGCAAAGGATTCATAGAAAGAAGCTACTATCTCAGAGTCAAGTCCATATTTAGTGCTAAATTCATGGAAAGCATCGGTATCCATAAAAGATTTAACACAATCAAACTTAGGTGTTATACCTGACTCCTTACCTTCGTCAAGGTCCCAATCTTCAGAGTTGTGCTTAATTCTTTCCAATAAATCCCATTTGAATTCAATAGTCTTCATCATAAAAGATCCAGTACAAGAAGTATCGAGCATGGAGCGATTATCGAGAGAAATCCGAGCATAAAATTTTTGAATAATAATTTCTCTTGAGAGATCATGATTGGGGCATGAATATAACATTGACTTAAGCCTCCCCCAAGCTTGAGAGATGCTTTCTCCTTTGCGAGGCCAAAAATTGTATATATAATTACGATCATGATGAACAAGATGCATAGGATAAAACTTCTGATGAAATTCCAATTTCAATCGGTTGTAGTTCCATGATCCCATATCATCACATAGCCTAAACCATGTCAATGCCTCTCCCTTCAAAGATAAAGGGAAGACCTTCTTCTTGATAACATCCTCGGGCATACCTGCAAGCTTAAATAATCCACAAACTTCATCCACATAGATTAGGTGCAAATCGGGATGCAATGTTCCATCTCCTGTAAAAGGATTAGCTAGCAGTTTCTCGATCATACCCGAAGGAATTTCAAAGTAAAAAATTTCAGTAGGTTCAGTAGGTTGAGGAGCAACTCTTTGCTCTACTGGTCGGACAGAAGATACCCCGAACAAGCCCCTCAAAGGATTATGTTCCATAGTAACAAGTGACAGTAAATTTCAGCACACTATATAAAATTTTCCTTACCAAATTCCACCTACCAAAGGCACTTCACTCCCAGGCAACAGCGCCAGAAAAGAGTCTTGATGACCCACAAGTGCAGGGGATCTATCATAGCCTTTTCGATAAGTAAGAGTGTCGAACCCAACGAGGAGCAGAAGGAAATGATAAGCGATTTTCAACGAGGTATTTTCTGCAAGCACTAAAATTATCGGTAACAAATAGTTTGGTGATAAGGTAATTGATAACGGGTAACAAATAGTAAAAGTAAATAAGGTGCAGCAAGATGGCCCAATCCTTTTTGTAGCAAAGGACAAGCCTGGACAAACTCTTATATAAAGGAAAGCGCTCCCAAGGACACATGGGAATTATCGTCAAGCTGGTTTTCATCACGCTCGTATGATTCACGTTCGGTACTTTGATAATTTGATATGTGGGTGGACCGGTGCTTGGGTACTGTCCTTCCTTGGACAAGCATCCCACTTATGATTAACCCCTATTGCAAGCATCCGCAACTACAACAGAAGTATTAAGGTAAACATGACCATAGCATGAAACATATGGATCCAAATCAGCCCCTTACAAAGCAACACATAAACTAGGGTTTAAGCTTCTGTCACTCTAGCAACCCATCATCTACTTATTACTTCCCAATTCCTCCCTCCAGGCCCAAACAATGGTGAAGTGTCATGTAGTCAACGTTCACATGACACCACTAGAGGAGAGACAACATACATCTCATCAAAATATCGAACGAATACCAAATTCACATGACTACTTATAGCAAGACTTTTCCCATGTCCTCAGGAACAAACGTAACTACTCACAAATCATATTCATGTTCACAATCACACGGGTATTAATATGCATAATGGATCTGAACATATGATCTTCCACCAAGTAAATCAACTAGCATCAACTACAAGGAGTAATCAACACTACTAGCAACCCACAGGTACCAATCTGAGGCTTTGGGACAAAGATTGGATACAAGAGATGAACTAGGGTTTGAGATGAGATGGTGCTGGTGAAGATGTTGATGGAGATTGACCCCCTCCTGATGAGAGAATCGTTGGTGATGACGGTGGTGATGATTTCCCCCTCCCGGAGGGAAGTTTCCCCGGCAGAACAGCTCCGCCGGAGCCCTAGATTGGTTCCGCCAAGGTTCCGCCTCATGGCGGCGGAGTTTCTTCCCAAAAGCTTGCTTATGATTTTTTCCTCAATGAAAGACTCCATATAGCCAAAGATGGGCATCAGAGGGCTGCCAGGGGGCCCACGAGGCAGGGGGTGCGCCCAGGGGGTAGGGCGCGCCCCCACCCTCGTGGACGGTGGGTGGCCCCCCTCTGGTACTTCTTTCGCCCAATATTTTTTATATATATTCTGAAACATGCTCCCGTGAAGTTCCAGGACTTTTGGAGTTGTGCAGAATAGGTCTCTAGTATTTGCTCCTTTTCCAGCCCAGAATTCCAGCTGCCGGCATTCCCCCTCTTCATGTAAACCTTGTAAAATAAGAGAGAATATGCAGAGGTACTGTGACATAATGTGTAATAACAACCCATAATGCAATAAATATCGATACAAAAGCATGATGCAAAATGGACGTATCAACTTCTCTCATGATAGCATGTATTACGGTGGGTGAACAAATTATTGCCGAGCAATTGATAGAAGAGCGCATATTTTAGAATATCTAGGCAATGATTATGAAATATAGGCATCACGTCCGTGTTAAGTAGACCGAATCGATTTTGCATCTACTACTATTACTCCACACATCAACCGCTATCCAGCATGCATCTAGAGTATTAAGTTCATAAGAACAGAGTAATGCTTTAGGCAAGATGACATGATGTAGAGGGATAAACTCAAGCAATATGATATAAACCCCATCTTTTTATCCTCGATAGCAACAATACAATACATGCCTTGCTGCCCCTACTGTCACTGGGAAAGGACACCACAAGATTGAACCCAAAGCTAAGCACTTCTCCCATTTCAAGAAAGATCAATCTGGTAGGCCAAACTAAACCGATAATTCGAAGAGACTTGCAAAGATATCAAATCATGCATATAAGAATTCAGAGAAAAACCAAATATTGTTCATAGATAAACCTGATAATAAATCCACAATTCATCGGATCTCGGCAAACACACTGCAAAAAGTATTACATCGAATAGATCTCCAAGAACATCGAGGAGAACTTCGTATTGAGAACCAAAGAGAGAGAAGAAGCCATCTAGCTAATAACTATGGACCCGAAGGTCTGTGGTAAACTACTCACACATCATCGAAGAGGATATGGTGTTGATGTAGAAGCTCTCCGTGATCGAATCCCCCTCCGGCAGATCGCCGGAAAAGGCCCCAGATGGGATCTCACGGGTACAGAAAGTTGCGGCGGTGGAAAAGTGGTTTCGTGGCTCACTCTAATGTTTTAGGGTATAAGAGTATATATAGGCGAAAGAAGTACGTCGATGGAGCTTCGTGGGGCCCACGAGGGTGGGGGGCGCCTACCCCCCTGGGCACGCCCTCCTGCCTCATGGAAGCTTCGCGGAGTTCCAAACTTCAACTCCAAGTCTCTTGGTTTGCATTTGTTCCAAGAAAGATCCTCGCAAAGGTTTCGTTCCGTTTGGATTCCGTTTGATATTCCTTTTCTGCGAAACACTAAAATAGGCAAAAAACCCAGAAACTGGCACTTGGCCTCCGGTTAATAGATTAGTCCCAAAAATAATATAAAAGTGCATATTAAAACCCATTAAACATCCAAAACAGATAATATAATAGCATGGAACAATCAAAAATTATAGATACGTTGGAGACGTATCAAGCATCCCGAGGCTTAATTCCTGCTTGTCCTCGAGTAGGTAAATGATAAAAATAGAATTTTTGATGTGGAATGCTACCTAACATAATTTTCAATGTAATTTCCTTTATTGTGGCATGAATGTTCAGATCCAAAAGGTTCAAGACAAAAGTTTAGTATTGACATAAAAATAATAATACTTCAAGCATACTAACCAAGCAATTATGTATTCTCAAAATAACATAGCCAAAGAAAGCTCATCCCTACAAAATCATATAGTTTGGCCATGCTTCATCTCCGTAACACAAAATGCTCCCATCATGCACAACCCCGATGACAAGCCAAGCAATTGTTTCATACTTAGCCTTTTCAAACGTTTTCAACTTTTACGCAATATATGAGCGCGAGCCATGGACATAGCACTATGGGTGGAATAGAATGGTGGTTGTGCAGATGACAAAAGGGAGGAAGATAGTCTCACATCAACTAGGCGTATCAATGGGCTATGGAGATGCCCATCGATAGATATCAATGTGAGTGAGTAAGGATTGCCATGCAACGGATGCACTAGAGCTACAAGTCTATGAAAGCTCAACAAAAGAAACTAAGTGGGTGTGCATCGAACTTGCTTGCTTACGAAGACCTAGGGCAATTTGAGGAAGCCCATCATTGGAATATACAAGCCAAGTTCTATAATGTAAAATTCCCACTAGTATATGAAAGTGACAACATAAGAGACTCTCTATCATGAAGATCATGGTGCTACTTTGAAGCACAAGTGTGGAAAAAGGATAGTAACATTACCCCTTCTCTCTTTTTCTCTCATTTATTTATTTATTTCTTTTTTTGGGCCTTCTCTTTTTTTATGGCCTCTTTTTTCCCTTTTTTTATTTTTAGTCCGGAATCTCATCCTGACTTGTGGGGGAATCATAGTCTCCATCATCCTTTCCTCACATGGGAAAATGCTCTAATAATGAAGATCATCACACTTTTATTTACTTATAACTCAAGAATTACAACTCGATACTTGATACGTCTCCGTCGTATCTACTTTTCCAAACACTTTTGCCCTTGTTTTGGACTCTAACTTGCATGATTTGAATAGAACTAACCCGGACTGACGTTGTTTTCAGTAGAATTACCATGGTGTTATTTATGTGCAGAAACAAAAGTTCTCAGAATGACCTGAAAATTCACGGAGCAACTTTTTGGAAAATATAAAAAATACCTGCAAAAGATGAAGGCCAGGGGGCCCACCACCTGTCCACGAGGGTGGGGGGCGTGCCTGCCCCCCTAGGGCGCGCCCCCTAACTCGTGGGCTCCCTGGAGCTCCTCTGACTCCAACTCCAACTCTATATATTGTGTTTCGGGGAGAAAAAAATCAGAGAGAAGAATTCATCGCGTTTTACGATACAGAGCCGCCGCCAAGCCCTAAAACCTCTCGGGAGGGCTGATCTGGAGTCCTTTCGGGGCTCCGGAGAGGGGAATCCGTTGCCATCGTCATCATCAACCATCCTCCATCACCAATTTCATGATGCTCACCACCGTGCGTGAGTAATTCCATCATATGCTTGATGGACGGTGATGGGTTGGATGGGGTCTATCATGTAATCGATTTAGTTTTGTTAGGGTTTGATCCCTAGTATCCACTATGTTCTGAGATTGATGTTGCTATGACTTTGCTATGCTTAATGCTTGTCACTAGGGCCCGAGTGCCATGTTTTCATCAATATATGAGAGTTCTTGATCCTATCTTTCAAGTCTATAGTCACCTATTATGTGTTATGATCCGTTAATCCCGAAGTGACAATAATCGGGATACTTACCGGTGATGACCGTAGTTTGAGGAGTTCATATTCACTATGTGTTAATGCTTTCTTCCGGTACTCTATTAAAAGGAGGCCTTAATATCCCTTAGTTTCCGTAAGGACCCCGCTGCCACGGGAGGGTAGGACAAAAGATGTCATGCAAGTTCTTTTCCATACGCACGTATGACTATATTCGGAATACATGCCTACATTACATTGATGAACTGGAGCTAGTTCTGTGTCACCCTAGGTTATGACTGTTACATGATGAACCGCATCCGGCATAATTCTCCATCACTGATCCATTGCCTACGAGCTTTCCATATATTGTTCTCCGCTTATTTACTTTTCCGTTGCTATTGCTATCATCACTACAAAATACCAAAAACACTACTTTTGCTACCGTTACCTTTTGCTATCGTTACCACTACTATCATATTACTTTGCTACTAAACACTTTGCTGCAGATACTAAGTTTCCAGGTGTGGTTGAATTGACAACTCAGCTGCTAATACTTGAGAATATTCTTTGGCTCCCCTTGTGTCGAATCAATAAATTTGGGTTGAATACTCTACCCTCGAAAACTGTTGCGATCCCCTATACTTGTGGGTTATCAAGACTATTTTCTGGCGCCGTTGCCGGGGAGCATAGCTCTATTCTTTGATTCACTTGGGATTTATATATGCTTATCATTATGAAGAACTTGAGAGATCCAAAAACCAAGATTTATCCCTCAACTACGAGGGGAGGTAAGGAACTGCCATCTAGCTCTGCACTTGATTCACCTTCTGTTTTGAATAAGCTTGCGACACCTAAACCTGCTTCTGCTATTCATTTTGATATGTCGCATGTTATTGATGACGCCACTTCTGCTATACATGATACTTATGATGAAACTACTTCTATGCTTGATACTACCGTGCCACTTGGTGAATTTCTTGATGAACAACTTGCTATGGCTAGAGAGATTGAAAATATTGAATCTAATAATACTGATGAAATTGATGATGAAGACTTGCTTGTTATTCCTAAGGGTTATGTTTTTGATAAAGAAGCTTCTTTAGCTATTTTAGCTTGCAAAGATAGATACGAACTCAAGAGGTTATTAGCTAAATGGAATCAGCAATCTCTAAATGCTAGAATGAAACCTGACCCTGCTTTTGCTACTTCACCTATCTGTGTTACCGATAAGGATTATGAATTCTCTGTTGATCCTGATATAATTACTTTGGTTGAATATGATCATTTTCATGGCTATGAATCTGAAATTGTTGTGGCACATCTTACTAAATTAAATGATATAGCTACCCTGTTCACTAATGATGAGAGAACTCGCTAATTTTATATCCTTAAAATATTTTCGTTCTCATTAAAGGGTGATGCTAAGATATGGTTTAATTCTCTTGATCCTGGTTGTGTGTGTAGTCCCCAGGATATGATTTATTACCTCTCTGCTAAATATTTCCCTGCTCATAAGAAACAAGCTGCTTTAAGGGATATATATAATTTTGCGCAAATTGAAGAAGAGAGTCTCCGACAAGCTTGGGGAGGCTTCTCCAATTACTTAATGTTTTTCCTGATCATCCTCTTAAAAAAATGAAATACTTGATATCTTTTATAATGTACTAACCGATGCCTCCAGAGATTACCTGGATAGTTGTGCTGGTTCTGTTTTCAGGGAAAGAACACCGGATGAAGCTGAAATTCTATTGAATAATATGTTGACAAATGAAAATAGTTGGACACCTCCGGAGCCAATTCCTGAGCCTATTCCCAAACCAACTCCGAAGGAGAGGGGTATTCTATTTCTCAGTCCTGAAGATATGCAAGAGGCAAAGAAATCTATGAAAGAAAAAGGTATTAAAGCTGAAGATGTTAATAATTTACCTCCTATTGAAGAAATACACGGTCTTAATTTACCGCCTGTTGAAGAAACATATGATCTTAATCCATTACCTATTGAAGAAACTCATGGTCTTGATAACTCGACACAGGTAGTAAATGTAAATTCTCTCTATAGATATGATAAAGCTGAAATCCCATTTACTAAGTTTTCTAGCCCATGCTTAGATGAGTTTGATAAATTTATGGCTAAGCAAGAAGATTTTAATGCTTATTTTGGTAGACAATTGAAATACAATTCAAATATGCTTGAACACTTGTGTGATTATATGGCTAATGTCAAAGGTGAACTTAAACTTATTAGTAAACATGCTTCTATGGTTACCACCCAAGTAGAACAAGTACTTAAAGCTCAAAATGATTTTCTCAATGAATTGAATAGTAAGAATAATGATAATGTTGTTAGAGTTATGACTAGAGGTGGTAAAATGACTCAAGAACCTTTGTATCCTGAAGGCCACCCTAAGAGAATTGAGCAAGATTCTCAGAGAAATAATATAGATGCACCTAGTCCTTCTAAAAGGAAGAAAAAGAAAAATGATAGGACTTTGCATGCTTCTAGTGAACCTATTACTGAAACACCTGAGAATCCAAATGATATTTCTATTTCTGATGCTGAAACACAATCTGGTAATGAACCTGAAACTAGTGATAATGTTAATGATAATGTTCATGATGAGGCTCAACCTAGTAATGATGATGATATAGAAATTGAACCTGTTGTTGATCTTGATAACCCACAATCAAAGAATCAACGTTATGATAAGAAAGATTTTGTTGCTAGGAAACATGGTAAAGAAAGAGAACCATGGGTTCATAAACCCATGCCTTTTCCTCCCAAACCATCCAAGAAAAAGGATGATGAGGATTTTGAGCGCTTTGCTGAAATGATTAGACCTATATTTTTGCGTATGCGATTAACTGATATGCTCAAAATGAATCCTTATGCTAAGTATATGAAAGATATTGTTACAAATAAGAGAAAGATACCGGAAGCTGAAATTTCCACCATGCTTGTTAATATACTTTTAAGGGTGGAATACCAAAGAAACTTGGAGATCCCGGTGTACCAACTAAACCATGCTCCATTAAAAGAAACTATGTTAAAACTGCTTTATGTGATCTTGGAGCCAGTGTTAGTGTTATGCCTCTCTCTTTATATCGTAGACTTGATTTGAATAAGTTGACACCTACTGAAATATCTTTGCAAATGGCTGATAAATCAACTACTATACCAGTCGGTATTTGTGAGGATGTGCCTGTTGTAGTTGCAAACGTTACTATTTTAACGGACTTTGTTATTCTTGATATTCCCGAGGATCATAGTATGTCTATTATTCTTGGAAGACCCTTTTTGAATACTGCAGGGGCTGTTATTGATTGCACTTAAGGCAATGTCACTTTTCGTGTTAATGGTAATGAGCATACGGTACACTTTCCGAGGAAACAACCTCAAGTTCATAGTATCAACTCTATTGGAAAAATTCCATTGATTATATTTGGAGGTTTTGAATTTCCCCTTCCTACTGTCAAGAAGAAATATGATATTCTTATTATTGGGGATGTGCATATCCCCGTTGAGGTAACATAGTGTTATTCAAAATTTCTCCGGTTCCATGTTATTCGGAATGAGTTCGTTAACAAGACTTGATCAACCTTGTTAGTGGATTCCTTTTGATGATCATGAGATGGATGAAACTAGAAGGCACAACCTTGTGTACCCCACTTTTACTTTCTGTTATTTATATTAAATAAAATAATAATAGTATTTTTCTATCTGTTATCTGAATTATCCGTGCAATATAAAAATACCCCAAAAATAAAAGTTCTCCAAATGCCCTGAAATTTAAATATGATTTTTTCTAGAATATTTGAGAATATTTGGCACTGAGAACATAGCAGAGGGGGTCATCCACCTGGCCACGAGGGTGGAGGGCGTGCCCCCTGCCTCATGGGCCCACGGTGGCCCTCCTCCAGTTATCCTTGCACCCACACACTCCTTCTTCCTCCCACAAACACGAATATCCAGTTCATATCTGAGCCCAAGCTCATTTTTCTGCCATTTTCGATCTCCTTGCTCAAAGAACCTCTCACAAAACTGCTTGGGGGGATTGTTTGGTATGTGACTCCTCCATTGGTCCAATTAGTTTTTGTTCTAGTGCTTTATTCATTACAAATTTGTGCTGCTTAGGTGACCCTATTCTTGAGCTTGCATGTCAAATTTATATGGTTCCAAGTAGTTTTGATGCATGATATAGGCTCTAGGCACTTGTAGGAGTAGTTGCTATCAATATTATTGAGTTTGGTTTACTTTTATTTCGAAGTTACTAAAAATTTCAGAATTTTTCAGAAAATGATGAAGAGACTTTTGAGGGGCTCATCGAGCCGAAGCTCGAAGGAAAAGGCACATAAGCCTAAGTATAATCTGCCTCGCACCGCGGAGGTTCGGTCGTGTGAATGGCCTTCCGATGATTTCTTGAGAGCAGCCGGGATTTATGAAGATTTTTATGAATTGACTAAGAATGCAGGCCTCACTGCTTTCCTCCACGACCAACGCGATCAGTATCTCTTACTCACAAATATCTTTGTGCAAAACTTTCATTTCCATTCTAGGAGCTCACCACCTACGGTGGAGTTTCATTTATATGATGAGCATAAGGAGATGTCACTTTATGATTTTTGTCGGGTTTGTTTAGTCCCTTCCGAGGGCAAGACAGAGGAACCACATCGTGAGGATGTGGATGGGTTTATTGATACTATCACTATAGGGGAAACAAGGAAGGTTTTCGATGCACGAATCACTAGCATACATTTTCCTATTTTACGCTATTTTGCATTATTTGCTAGTCGTTGTTTAATTGGTCGCGGAAACTGTGGAAACCTTAGTGTCCCTGATATTATTATTTTGCTCCGCAGTTTATACTGTGATAACTCTGTTAGTATGGGTGGCATTATTGCTAAACGGTTAAGTTTGAACCGTACAAAGGGGCCCATCTTTGGAGGCATCTATGCTTCACGCCTAGCTGCACATTTTAACATACCTATTAGGCATTACGAGAAGGAAAAAAAAGTGCTGCCTCGTGTTTATTTAGATTATAAAAGTATGGTGGCACATGATTTTTATTGTTAAGAATAGGGAAGGAGAGCTTCAATACAAATTGTTCTTTGATAAACATCATCCTGAGACTATTACCCTGCCTGCTCCTTCTTTGTTTGATTTATCTGCAGGCCAGTACCTTGTTTCGTTAGAGGCTATTCACGCCTACCAGAACCCTGCACCAGCCATGGAGCCAGAGCCGGAACCACAAGTTGATCCTTCACGACAGTCTAATTACCAGTGGGATCCGGAGATGATTGCCAACCAGTGGCAATCGGAGTCTTCTTCTTCTTCGTAGTACGACCCCAACGTATTTCCCACCGACATTACATTTATGTTCACACACTCATTGCTAGATGTCGGTGCTCATACTTTTTCATTGTATCATCCATGCTAGTTTACTTTCCTTTTTATGCTTTCTTTTTGTGTGTTTAATAAACCTTAAGAAAAACCAAAAAAAATTAGTTGTAGCTTTTCATAGTTTACTTTCCATGCTTGTAGCAGTAATTAAAAAGAAAACCCAAAAAGATTTCCTGTTCTTCTTTTACTTGTTGGGAGCTTTCCCGTGTAAATAGTTTTATTTCTTTTCTTTTCTTTGGGGGTCGATAAGAGAAGACCATGATTAAATTGTTGAAGTGGATCTTATATGCATAATTGTTGATCTGACAAAAGAGCCCATATTGCCTTGTCTTCTCCTGTTTATTGAATGCTTGTAGATTCCAGCTTAGTCCAATGCACATGCACAATTATTATTATTCACATCGTTCGGTCATGCAAGTGAAAGGCAGTTATGACGATATATGATGGACTGACTGAGATGAGAAAAGCTGGTATGAACTCGACCTCTTTTGTTTTTGTAAATATGATTAGTTCATCGTTCTTGATTCGGCCTATTATGAATAAACATGTTTGCAATGACAACTAGAGGTCATAGTTCTTGTGCCATGCTTGATTAGCTATGAGTTATAATGGTTTACCTTGAGTGCCAACATGCTATTGAAATGGTTATGATGTGGTGTGATAGGGTGGTATCCTCCTCTGAATGATTTAAGTGACTTGACTTGGCGCATGTTCACGCATGTAGTTGAAACAAAATCAACATAGCCTTCACGATATTTATGTTCATGGTGGATTATATCCTACTCATGTTTGCATTCGGTGTTGATTAATTTTAATGCATGTTCATGACTATTGTCGCTCTCTAGCTGGTCGCTTCCTAGTCTTTTGCTAGCCTTCACCTGTACTAAGCGGGAATACTGCTTGTGCATCCAACCCCTTAAACCCCAAAGTTATTCCACATGAGTCCACTATACCTACCTATATATGGTATCTACCTGCCGTTCCAAGTAAATTTGTATATGCCAAACTCTAAACCTTCAAATAAATATCCTGTTTCGTATGCTCGGATAGCTCATGTATCAACTAGGGCTGTCCGTATATTCCATGTTAGGCGGGTTATTCTCAAGAGGAGTGGACTCCGCTCCTCACTCACGAGAAAGTGGCTGGTCACCGGGATGCCCAGTCCCATGCTTTATGAAAATCAAATAAAAATAATTGCAAACAAAACTCCCCCTGGGACTCTTGTTAGTTGGAGGCACTCGTTGTTTCGAGCAAGCCATGGATTGATGCTTGTTGGTGGAAGGGGGAGTATAAACTTTACCATTCTGTTTGGGAACTGCCTATAATGTGTGTAGCATGGAAGATATCGCCATCTCTTGGTTGTTATGTTGACAATGAAAGTATACCGCTCAAAATATTATTCATCTCTATTTCAAAACCGAGCTCTGGCACCACTACAAATCCTGGTTTCCCTCTATGAAGGGCCTACCTATTCACTTTTATGCTGAGTCATCATCCTCTTATTAAAAAGCACCAGTTGGAGAGCACCACTGTCATTTGCATTCATTACTGTTAGTTTACATTGAGTATGACTTGACTGGATCTCTTTTACCATGAATTACAATGTCTAGTTAGTCCATGGTCTTTAAAGGTGCTCTGCATTTATGTTTAGCGGTCTCAGAAAGGGCTAGCGAGATACCATCTTGTTATATCATATTATGATTGTTTTGAGAAAGTGTTGTCATCCGAGATTTATTATTATTGCTCGCTAGTTGATTATGCCATTGATGTGAGTAAACTTGAGACCTAAGCGTTTTTGTGAATGTGGTTAGTTATAATCTTTGCTGAAAACTTGAATGCTGGCTTTACATATTTACAACAACAAGAGCAAACAGAGTTTGTAAAAGTTTTTCTTTCTCACTTTCAGTTTGTCAACTGAATTGCTTGAGGACAAGCAAAGGTTTAAGCTTGGGGGAGTTGATACGTCTCTGTCGTATCTACTTTTCCAAACACTTTTGCCCTTGTTTTGGAATCTAACTTGCATGATTTGAATGGAACTAACCCGGACTGACGCTGTTTTCAGCAGAATTACCATGGTGTTATTTATGTGCAGAAACAAAAGTTCTCGGAATGACGTGAGACTTCACGGAGCAACTTTTTGGAAAATATAAAAAATACCTGCAAAAGATGAAGGCCAGGGGGCCCACCACCTGTTCACGAGGGTGGGGGGCGCGCCTGCCCCCCTAGGGCGCGCCCCCCTACCTCGTGGGCCCCCTGGAGCTCCTCCGACTCCAACTCCAACTCTATATATTGTGTTACGGGGAGAGAAAAATCAGAGAGAAGAATTCATCGCGTTTTATGATACGGAGCCGCCGCCAAGCCCTAAAACCTCTCGGGAGGGCTGATCTGGAGTCCGTTCGGGGCTCCGGAGAGGGGAATCCGTTGCCATCGTCATCATCAACCATCCTCCATCACCAATTTCATGATGCTCACCGCCATGCATGAGTAATTCCATCATAGGCTTGCTGGACGGTGATGGGTTGGATGGGGTCTATCATGTAATCGAGTTAGTTTTGTTAGGGTTTGATCCCTAGTATCCACTATGTTATGAGATTGATGTTGCTATGACTTTGCTCTGCTTAATGCTTGTCACTAGGGCCCGAGTGCCATGATTTCAGATCTGAACCTATTATGTTTTTATCAATATATGAGAGTTCTTGATCCTATCTTGCAAGTCTATAGTCACCTATTATGTGTTATGATCCGTTAACCCCGAAGTGACAATAATCGGGATACTTACCGGTGATGATCGTAGTTTGAGGAGTTCATGTATTCACTATGTGTTAATGCTTTGTTTCGGTACTCTATTAAAAGGAGGCCTTAATATCCCTTAGTTTCCGTAAGGACCCCGCTGCCACGGGAGGGTAGGACAAAAGATGTCATGCAAGTTCTTTTCCATAAGCACGTATGACTATATTCGGAATACATGCCTACATTACATTGATGAACTGGAGCTAGTTCTGTGTCACCCTAGGTTATGACTGTTACATGATGAACCGCATCCGGCATAATTCTCCATCACTGATCCATTGCCTACGAGCTTTCCATATATTGTTCTCCGCTTATTTACTTTTCCGTTGCTATTGCTATCATCACTACAAAATACCCAAAACACTACTTTTGCTACCGTTACCTTTTGCTATCATTACCACTACTATCATATTACTTTGCTACTAAACACTTTGCAGTAGATACTAAGTTTCGAGGTGTGGTTGAATTGACAACTCAGCTGCTAATACTTGAGAATATTCTTTGGCTCCCCTTGTGTCGAATCAATAAATTTGGGTTGAATACTCTACCCTCGAAAACTGTTGCGATCCCCTATACTTGTGGGTTATCAATACTTAAAACAAAATATGACTCTATGTGAATGCCTCCGACGGTGTACCAGGATGTGCAATGAATCAAGAGTGACATGTATAAAAAAATATGAATGGTGGCCATGCCACAAATATGATGTCAACTACATGATCATGCAAAACAATATGACTATGATGAAGCATGTCATAATAAAAGGAACGGTGGAAAGTTGCATGGCAATTTATCTCGGAATGGCTATGGAAATGTCATAATAGGTAGGTATGGTGGCTGTTTTGAGGAAGGTAAATGATGGGTTTATGGTACCGGCGAAAGTTGCGAGGCACAAGAGAGGCTGGCAATGGTGGAAGGGTGAGAGTGCGTATAATCCATGAACTCAACATTAGTCATAAAGAACGGGAAGTGTCGCTCTGAACAAAACGACATCTGATCCCACCTCATCTACGACGTGGAAGACTTTTATGATTCGAATCACTACAAAGCCTAGTTAGAGTATAGATATTTTCTAGGTTTTACTCTGAATTAATTGGCGTGTATAGATGCATGGGCCCAACCTGCACCGAATAGACTTGACAAAGACTTTATGGTAGAACACAACCAACCGTTTCACACGGGAACCAGTACTGTGTATTGTAACTTCTATTTTTATCGGCATTATTCAAGAGACCCCATGCCATCCAATCATAGACACACATTCGTATTGTACGTCTGAACATGTCAAGAAATAAGATAAACTATTTTTTTGCTATCACCCCTAGTGTCAGAGTAGCACTCACAATCACAAGTAATAATCCTTAGTGACATGCCATTAAGAGGCTTAGATTGACATGCATGCCGGCAGAGATTATGAGAATACCAGTTTATTTATCTAATGAGAGAGTAATTAAGACGACTTAAATCTTTTTGTTGGAGCTTTATTTCTTATTTTAACCAAAGAGCATCACTCACCCGTCTTTCATGGCGCTGGCCGGAACAAGTTCCATTATGGGCATATTATTCGTGGTTTGATAGCAAATTTCTGTCTAACTCAGTGTAGGGTACCGGATCAAGGCTGAACAAAAAGGACATGGCCAAGCTAAAAACAAAAAGCGCTGCCGTGAAAAACACGCCGGTCCAAAAGTCTTCACTTTCCTCCGGACCCTCCTGACACGTCAGTCGTCAGGACAGGAAAAACGTACCTTCACAAGTTGTATTCATCTGTATTACTACCGCACGAGTTGTTTCGGTAATATTAATGCACGCATCCCCATAAAAAAGCATGTGGCCAGATAACTGCGTGCATATGCCGCCGCGTGCAGGACGTGCGCTCTCCATAAAGAACTCACATACTTATTGCAAAAATCTACAAGTCATCAAAACCAAGCACTACGTGCATGCTCCTAGAGGGATAGATTGGTAGGAAAAGACCATCGCTCGTCCTCGACCGCCACTCATAAGGAAGGCACTCAAAGAACACATCATGCTACAAATTTTTCACACAACGGTTACCATACGTGCATGCTACGGGACTTGCCAACCTTAACACAAGTATTTCTCAATTTCACAATTACTCAACTAGCCCGACTCTAATATCACCATCTTTATACCTCAAAACAATTATCAAGTATTAAACTATTCAATGCACTCTATATGAAAGTTTTTATTATACCCATCTTGGATGCCTATCATATTAGGACTAATTTTATAACCAAAGCAAATTACCATGCTGTTCTAAAAGACTCTCAAAATAATATAAGTGAAGCATGAGAGATCAATAATTTCTATAAAATAAAACCACCACCGTGCTCTAAAAAGATATAAGCGAAGCACTAGAGCAAAATTATCTAGCTCAAAAGATATAAGTGAAGCACATAGAGTATTCTAATAATTTCCGATTCATGTGTGTCTCTCTCAAAAGGTGTGTACAGCAAGGATGATTGTGGCAAACAAAAAAATCAAAGACTCAAATCATACAAGACGCTCCAAGCAAAACACATATCATGTGGTGAATAAAATTATAGCCTCAAGTAAAGTTACTGATCGATGAACACAAAAGAGGGGATGTGTAACACCCCGGATGTGATTTACCCAATATGTACTCCAACTCTTGCCGTTTCCGGCGTTAAGTTATTTTATTTTCTCGGGTTCGGGTTTTTTTGTCTCCGTGTGTTGTTGTCGTTTTCATGCATCTCATATCATGTCATCATGTGCATTGCATTTGCATACGTGTTCATCTCATGCATTCGAGCTTTTTCCCCGTTGTCCGTTTTGCATTCCGGCGCTCCGTTCTCCTCCGGTGGTCATTTCTACCTTTCTCTCGTGTGTGGGGATTAAACATTTCCGGATTGGACCGAGACTTGCCAAGCGGCCTTGGTTTACAACCGGTAGACCGCCTGTCAAGTTTCGTACCATTTGGACTTCGTTTGATACTCCAACGGTTAACCGAGGGACCGAAAAGGCCTCGTGTGTGTTGCAGCCCAACACACCTCCAATTTGGCCCAAAACCCACCAAAACCCTCTCCATCATCTAGAGCATTCGATCACGATTGCGTGGCCGCAAACCGCACCTCATTTGGAGCTTCCTAACTCCCTCTACCTCTATAAATAGGCCCTCCTCCGAAATCCCGGATCTCTTCCCCCCTAACCCTAGCCATTTTCCCCGCAGCGCGCCGGACATGTCCGCTCTAGCGCCGGACACCGTCCCGCGCCACTGAGGGCTCGCCATGTGGTGCGCCGCCCTCGTCTCCGCCGCCGGCCCGCTCGGCCCGAGCCGGGCCCTCCTCGCCGCGCAGCCGGGCCACGCCCCGCGCCCGACCCCGCCGCCCGGCTCCCTCGCCCGCGCTCGAGCGCCGCCTCGTCGCCTGACGCGCCGGCCGCCACGCCCCTCGCCGGCGTCGGCGACCGCCCGCGCCGCCTCGCCACTCCGGTGGTCCCCGTCGCCATCCGCGCCCGTCGCCATCCGCGCCCGCCGGCTCCGCGGCTGACCGTCGCCACCACCGGCTCCGCCTTCTCTCCGGTCTCCTCCTCCTCGCGGCAAGTCCCCGGCGAGCTTCCCCAACTCCGGTGTCCCACCTCCGATTCCGGCGAACCTCGTAGAACGCGCCAGATCTGGATCTGGAAGATTGGATCGGGTTGACTTTTTGCCCGAAACCCTAGATAAATTGCTATGTTCATCGCATTGTATCTTTGCATCCGTAGCTCCGTTTTGGGCATATAGCATATCAAAATGTTCGTCTCAGAGAGCGCATCATTTCATCTCATTGCATCATTTTCATTTGAGTTCATCTTGATGCCCGAAATGCTGTTAGAAGAATGCTATTTGTGATAATTGTCAGATCTGCTGCTCCAATTAGATATTTGTCATTTTTGCCATGATTATTGTGTGCATGATATGCCCAGGTGCTCTACATGTGTTTTGTTGTATGTTTTGTCATCTATCCAGAGGTGCAACCCATGTATTTTTGTGATGTGGGTGGTGACTAGCACAAGCTTGCAAAGTGAGGCATTTGTTAATGCTGATTTCAGGGACTTAGCATTTCCACTAAGTCCTTGACCTGTTTATCTCATATGGCCATATGTTCATGTTGTTTCCTAGTGATCCTTGCCTCTTTTGAGGATGATCAGTAAGGATGTTTTGTTAATCTTGTAGTGCTCTATCCATCCATGTCTTTGTTTGCAATTATGGAGCACCCTAGCTTGAGTCAATCGAGCTCTACTTTTGCCATTTCATGAATCTGGGCAGATTGTCTACTTGTTAGCAATTTTGTCGAGGATGTTGTAGTTGATCCGTGCATGCTATGCTATTGTTCTTGCCATGTCTAGCTTGTATTGTGTGTATTCTTGATGCGTGTATGCTTAGATTGTCATGACTTGCTCTGTAGTGAGTGCATCAAGCTCGTAAACATGCCTACTTGATATCTGTTTCAGCATGCTCCAGTTTTCACTAAGTCTGAGAACTGATGATGTTTTTGCCATGTTCACATGCTTGCAAATGTATTTTCTGATCCCTTTTGGCTCAAGGTCACTAAGGGACTTTTGTTAAGATCTATGAGTATCTCCATGCCATGCTTTACTTTGCCATGTTCAGGTCCTGTAGCATATTGTTTTCATGCCCCAAAGAGTGCTATCTGATCTGAAATTCCAGACAAGTGTTAATTTCACTAAGTCTGAAATCTGTTTACCAAATGCATTTTTGCCATGCTTGTTTGAACCTGTTAATGGATGAATTGGCCTTAGCTCAGTGCTAGTCTTTTGTTAAGCATCTTGAATGGATCCCTGCCATGTATTTTGATGCCATGTTTGGGTGCTGTAGCATGTTCATCTTGTTGCATTTAGATGGCTACTTGCTGTAAATCGCAGAACGTGGCCATATTTGAATTGCTTGCCATTTCCAAACCGTAACTCCGATTCCGGTGATCTTTATATCGTTTTCAAGCGGTTTCATCTCATCTTTCCAGTGGCACACTTGGATTTCCAAGTTGAGGCCAGCTTCATGCATTCCTTGTCAAATCTTGCATATGCATCACATATTGCATCCCGCATAGCATACCATCTTTGCATCATGTTGTTTGAGTTTGCACGTGGTTGATTGTGTCCTTGTTGCTTGTTTGTCTTGTTTGGGTAGAGCCGGGAGACGAGTTCGCTAACGAGGAACCCGTTGAGTTTGCTTTCGAGGATCCAGTCAACTCTGACAACTTTGCAGGCAAGATGATCATACCCTCGAAATCACTTCTATCTTTGCTTTGCTAGATGCTCGCTCTTTTGCTATGCCTATGCTACGATGCCTACCACTTGCTTTCATGCCTCCCAAATTGCCATGTCCCTGTGGCTCACAGATTACTTCCAAACCTGATGCAGGGCCTGATGATTCCGCTCCAGATGACGCTCTTGAGCTCAAGTGGGAGTTCGACGAGGACTCTCAATGATACTATGTCTTTCCCTGATGATCAGTAGTGGTGCCCAGTTGGGGGTGGTCGGGACTGTGTCGCATGTTGGGTTATCTTTTATTTTGGTGCCGTAGTCGGGCCATGAGTGTTTGAATGTTGTAATGCTATTTATGTACTTTGATTGACGTGGCGAGTGTAAGCCAACTATGTATCTCCCCTTTATTATTTATATTACATGGGATGTTGTGATGATTGCCTAACTTGCGACATTGCTTTCAATGCGGTTATGTCTCTAAGTCGTGCCTCGACACGTGGGAGCTATAGCCGCATCGAGGGCGTTACAAGTTGGTAATCAGAGACTTCCCCGACCTTAGGAGCCCCATTGCTTGATCGTTTTTAGCAGCCGTTGTTGAGTCTAGAAAAATGTTTTGAGTCATTTAGGAATTATATATTGGAGAGTTTAGGAATTCTTTTTACTTCACAGTCTCCTCATCGCTCTGGTAAGGCATCCTGACGTAGAGTTTTGACTCTTCTCTTCTCAAATTTCACTAAAAAAAATTAGGATCACGCGGGTATCTTGGAATCGTTCCGATGGTTTTGTGACGAGAACATTGTCTTGGTGCCTCCTGTCAGGGGTTTTGTGGCAGTGTCCCGGGGAGTTGAGCTCCGAGGTGTTGTCGTCACAATTTTATCGTTGCAGTTCTGGAATACCTGAGTTTAGTACGCCGACATCGAAAATCTCTTTTATGCAGTTCGTTGGTGAGATAACCTCGACGCCACCCAGTACTGGGGCGGGAGTTCGGGAGTATCGCCATAACTTGTATAACGGATGCTTTTCGAAGGTTGAGGTAGATGGTTTCCGAAGTTTTTCTTGGTTATGTGTTGAAGGATGGATACAGCTGGATGTAGGATTTGCTAGATTTGGGTGAGATATTATGCTTCCCCTGTATCCCCAACACCTGATTGCATAACCGGAAAGGTTCGGGAGTTTCATAGGTGGGAATTCTTGTAGCTCTAGCTCTTCTTCCACGGATATTTGGTTTGAGATTGGGATTTCTTACCGAGTATTCGTTCTTGATCCGTACCTTGTTGATTTATTCCTCTACCTAATTTCTAAGTGGCTTCTCAATTTATGGATATGTGACCAGTTCAAGAGGAATGCATTCGTTCATTTTGTTCGGATGTGAAGACTATATGTTGCAATTTTCATTCCGTTGGATTCAGCTTCATTTTATCTGTCAATGTGCTAACGGTGGTGAACCTCTTCAGGATGGCTCCCGCTAAGAGCACCAATCAGAATCAGAATCAAGATCCGCCACCACCTCCACCTCCTTCGGAGGCATGGCAAGCTGTGATGGCTGCAACCAATGCAAACACATAGTTGATCATGCAAATTCTTCAAGAGTGCAATCAAGCGAACCAAGGCAACCAAGGCAACAATCAGAATCACTTTGCTACACTCAACCAGTTCCTTGCTAATGGGCCAAAGACTTTCAGAAATTGTGTTGAGGCAACTGATGCTGACGATTGGCTCGTGGATCTGTGCAAGCATTTCGAGTGCAGTAACGTCAGGCCTGAGTACTTCGTCAAGTTCGCTTCCTTCCAACTCAAAGATCAAGCTGCAGAATGGTTCCAGCAGTACAAGGATTCCAGAGGTGGATGTGTTATTACCTGGGATGAATTCCGTCAAGACTTCAAAGCTCATCATATCCCTCAGAGCGTGGTTGAGAGCAAGCGTGAGGAATTCCGCAACCTGAAGCAAGGCTCTTTGTCTGTCTATGACTACAACAAGTTGTTTCAGAAGCTCGCCCGCTTTGCTAAGCAGGACGTCCCTGATGAGAAGAGCATGATATACCAGTTCAGGGGTGGTCTCAAAGAAGAAATTCAGCTAGCTCTTGTTCTCTTTGAACCCTTGAGGTACGATGAGTTCTACAACATGGCATTGAAGCAAGAGGCCGCTCAACTGAGGTGTGATGCTTCCAAGAAGCGATTCAGAGATGCTACTCCTTCTTCCTCTACTCAAGTGGCCAAGCAGCAGAAGTATTGGCTTCCTCCTCCTCCGTTCCGTCAGCCGTATCAGCAGAAGAGCAAAGGTGGCAGTGGATCTTCCCACCCACCCAACCCTGGCTTTCAGAACAAGACTTCGTCTCAAGATCCAAGATCGAGTGCTCCGTATCACCGTCCGCTTTTAGAGGTCACGTGCAACAAGTGCCAACAGAAGGGTCACTATGCCAACAAATGCTTCAATTAGAGGCGTCTTCCTCCTCCTCCTGTGAGATCGGCAAGTACAGCTGTGGTCAAGCATAACACCAAGCACGCCAAGGTCAACTTGATGAACGCAGCTCAGGCAGAGGACTTGTCAGATGTCATCATGGGTAACCTTCCTGTTAATGATATTCCTGCAAAAGTTCTTTTTGACACTGGTGCATCGCATTGTTTCATCTCGAGACCGTTTTCATCTAAGCATGGTTTGGCTTTGCAAATTTTGCCTAGTCCATTAGCAGTTGTCTCTCCCGGTAGGCGCATGCATGCTAACTCCATTGCTCCGGATGTTACTATCACTTTGGGTGACTACAAATTTCTATCTTCTCCAACGGTTCTTGGTGATTCAGATATTGATCTTATTCTCGGAATGGATTGGCTTTCTAAGCACAAGGCTCAGCTTGATTGTGCAGCCAGGCAGATTCAATTGACTCATTCGTCTGAGGATGTAATTGTCTTTGCCGCTCGTGATGATACCATCCGTCTGTTTTTTCTCAATGAGAAGGGTGAACTGGATGCTATCTCGCAAATTCCAGTCGTTTGCGAATATCAAGATGTCTTTCCAGAAGAGCTTCCAGGAATGCCTCCGCACCGGCCAGTTGAATTCGTCATCGATCTTGAGCCTGGCACGGAACCTGTGTGCAAGCGTCCTTACAAGCTCGGACCTGAAGAGTTGAAGGAGCTGAAGAAGCAACTCGATATTCAAGAGAGAATGGGTCTCATCCGGCCTAGTTCTTCTCCATGGGATTGTGGTGTTCTTTTTGTGAAGAAGAAGGATGGAACAGACCGACTTTGTGTTGATTATCGTCCATTGAACAAGAATACCATTAAGAACAAATACCCACTTCCCAACATCAACGAGCTGTTCGAACAACTCAAAGGTGCCCAAGTATTCTCCAAGCTTGATCTCCGTATGAGTTATCATCAGATTCGTATCCGTGAGCAAGATATTCCCAAGACGGCTTTCAGGACAAGCTATGGTTCATATGAATACACTGTCATGTCTTTTGGCCTCGTCAACACTCCTCCGACTTTCTCTCGCATGATGAACATCATCTTCAACGCCTACACCAATGACTTTGTTTTGGTCTATCTCAATGACATTCTGGTTTTCTCGAAGAACAAGGAAGATCATGCCAAGCACTTGCGTTTGGTACTCGATAAGCTGAGAGAACACCAGTTCTACGCCAAGTTCTCCAAGTGCGAATTTTGGCTCGATGAGGTTCTTTATCTTGGTCATATCATCTCTGCCAAGGGCATTGTGGTGAATCCTGAGAAGGTGTCTGCAATTGTGAATTGGGAACCTCCTCAGAACGTGAAGCAACTCCGTAGCTTCCTCGGTCTCGCAAGCTACTGCCGAAGATTCGTTGAAAACTGTTCTAAGATCGCGAAGCCTCTCTCAAATCTTCTCCAGAAGCACGTCAAGTACATTTGGTCTCCGGAGTGTGAAATTGCTTTCAACACTTTGAAAGAGAAATTGATCACTGCTCCAGTTCTGACTCCGCCTGATGAATCCAAACCGTACGAGGTCTTTTGTGATGCCTCTCTCCAAGGTCTTGGCGCAGTGTTGATGCAAGAGAAGAAAGTTGTTGCTTATACCTCTCGCCAATTGAAGCCCAATGAGAAGAACTACCCCACTCATGATCTCGAGTTGGCGGCAGTTGTGCATGCTCTTTTGACTTGGAGACATCTCTTATTGGGAAGAAAAGTGGACATCTTCACTGACCACAAGAGTCTCAAGTACATCTTCACTCAGCCTAATCTCAACCTCAGGCAGACTCGATGGGTCGAAATGATTCAAGAGTATAATCCGAGTATCGAGTATACTCCAGGCAAGGCCAATGTGATTGCTGACGCATTGAGCAGGAAGGCTTACTGCAACAGCCTTATTCTCAAGCCTTATCAACCCGAGCTTTGTGAAGCTTTCCGCAAACTTAATCTGCAAGTTGTTCCTCAAGGTTTCCTCGCTAACCTTCAAGTCTCTCCTACCTTGGAAGACCAGATTCGCCAAGCTCAGCTTCTTGATGCTATGGTGAAAAAGGTGAAGATTGGGATTGCCAAGAGTCAACCCAAGTACAAGTGCTACCGCCTTGATGACAAAGATACTCTCTTCTTTGAGGATCGTATTGTTGTGCCCAAAGGTGAACTTCGTAAAGTGATCATGAACGAGGCTCACAATTCTCTCCTCTCCATTCACCCTGGGAGCACGAAGATGTATAAGGACCTCAAGCAGGCTTATTGGTGGACTCGAATGAAGCGCGAGATTGCTCAATTTGTGAATGAATGTGATGTCTGCAGAAGAGTGAAGGCAGAGCACCAAAGGCCAGCTGGTCTCCTCCAACCTCTTGCCATTCCAGAATGGAAGTTTGACCACATTGAGATGGACTTTGTGACTGGGTTTCCAAAGTCCAAGCGTGGCAATGATGCTATATTCGTTGTCATCGACAAACTCACCAAAGTGGCTCACTTTCTGCCTATCAAAGAGTCTATCACGGCAGCTCAATTGGCGAAACTCTATACCTCTCGGATTGTCTCTCTGCACGGTATTCCACAAGTGATCTCTTCAGACCGTGGCAGCATCTTTACCTCCAAGTTTTGGGATTCTTTTCAGAAGGCCATGGAACCAACATCCGCTTCAGCACAGCTTTCCATCCTCAAACTAGCGGTCAAGTCGAGCGTGTCAACCAGATTCTTGAAGATATGCTCAGGGCTTGTGTGATCTCCTTCGGCATGAAGTGGGAGGATTGTCTTCCTTATGCTGAATTCTCCTACAACAACAGTTTTCAAGCAAGTTCGGGCAAGGCCCCTTTTGAAATTCTATATGGCAGGAAGTGCCGTACCCCTCTCAACTGGTCTGAAACCGGTGAACGTCAGCTTCTCGGAAATGACTTAATCACAGAGGCAGAGGAAATGTGCAAAGTCATTCGAGATAACCTCAAAGCAGCCCAATCCCGCCAGAAGAGCTACTATGATAGTAAGCACCGTGATTTGGCTTTCGAGATGGGAGATCATGTTTACCTCCGCGTCTCTCCAATGAAAGGTACTCGTCGCTTCTGTATCAAAGGGAAGCTTGCCCCTAGATACGTGGGACCCTTCAAGATCGTCAACAAGAGAGGCGATCTCGCCTATCAACTCAAGCTTCCTTCAAACTTTGCAAATGTTCATGATGTGTTCCATGTCTCTCAGCTCCGAAAGTGCTTCAAGACTCCTGACCGCACCGTCAACTTCGAGGACATTGAGCTCCAAGAAGATCTCTCTTATCGTGAGCACCCCGTTGCTATTCTCGAAGAGACTGAACGCAAGACTCGCAACAAGTCAATCAAATTCCTCAAAGTCAAGTGGTCACACCATTCCGACCGTGGAGGTACCTGGGAACACGAGGATCACCTCCGTTCTGAGTACCCGGCGTTCTTTCAGTCCTAGATCTCGGGACGAGATCCTTTCGTAGTGGTGGAGTGTTGTAACACCCCGGATGTGATTTACCCAATATGTACTCCAACTCTTGCCGTTTTCGGCGTTAAGTTATTTTATTTTCTTGGTTTCGGGTTTTTTGTCTCCGTGTGTTGTTGTCGTTGTCATGCATCTCATATCATGTCATCATGTACATTGCATTTGCATACGTGTTCATCTCATGCATTCGAGCTTTTTCCCCATTGTCCGTTTTGCATTCCGGCGCTCTGTTCTCCTCCGGTGGTCATTTCTACCTTTCTCTCGTGTGTGGGGATTAAACATTTCTGGATTGGACCGAGACTTGCCAAGCGGCCTTGGTTTACTACCGGTAGACCGCCTGTCAAGTTTCGTACCATTTGGACTTCGTTTGATACTCCAACGGTTAACCGAGGGACCGAAAAGGCCTCGTGTGTGTTGCAGCCCAACACCCGTACAATTTGGCCCAAAACCCACCAAAACCCTCTCCATCATCTAGAGCGTTCGATCGCGATCGCGTGGCCGCAAACCGCACCTCATTTGGAGCTTCCTAGCTCCCTCTACCTCTATAAATAGGTCCTCCTCCGAAATCTCGGATCTCTTCCCCCCTAACCCTAGCCATTTTCCCCACAGCGCGCCGGACATGTCTGCTCTCGCGCCGGACGCCGTCCCGTGCCACTGAGGGCTCGCCACGTGGCGTGCCGCCCTCGTCTCCGCCGCCGGCCCGCTCGACCTGAGCCGGGCCCTCCTCGCCGCGCAGCCGGGCCGCGCCCCGCGCCCGACCCCGCCGCCCGGCTCCCTCGCCCGCGCCCGAGCGCCGCCTCGTCGCCTGACGCGCCGGCCGCCGCGCCCCTCGCCGGCGTCGGCGACCGCCCGCGCCGCCTCGCCGCTCCGGCGGTCCCCGTCGCCATCCGCGCCCGCCGGCGCCGCGGATGACCGCCGCCACCACCGGCTCCGCCTTCTCTCCGGTCTCCTCCTCCTCGCGGCAAGTCCCCGCGAGCTTCCCCAACTCCGGCGGCCCACCTCCGATTCCAGCGAACCTCGTAGAACGCGCCAGATCTGGATCTGGAAGATTGGATCGGGTTGACTTTTTGCCCGAAACCCTAGATAAATTGCTATGTTCATCGCATTGTATCTCTGCATCCGTAGCTCCGTTTTGGGCATATAGCATGTCAAAATGTTTGTCTCAGAGAGCACATCATTAAATCTCATTGCATCATTTTCATTTGAGTTCATCTTGATGCCCGAAATGCTATTAGAAGAATGCTATTTGAGATAATTGTCAGATCTGCTGCTCCAATTAGATATTTGTCATTTTTTTCCATAATTATTGTGTGCATGATATGCCCAGGTGCTCTACATGTGTTTTGTTGTATGTTTTGTCATCTATCTAGAGGTGCAACCCATGTATTTTTGTGATGTGGGTGGTAACTAGCACAAGCTTGCAAAGTGAGGCATTTGTTAATGCTGATTTCAGGGACTTAACATTTCCACTAAGTCCTTGACCTGTTTATCTCATATGGCCATATGTTCATGTTGTTTCCTAGTGATCCTTGCCTCTTTTGAGGATGATCAGTAAGGATGTTTTTTTAATCTTGTAGTGCTCTATCCATCCATGTCTTTGTTTGCAATTATGGAGCACCCTAACTTGAGTCAATCGAGCTCTACTTTTGCCATTTCGTGAATCTGGGCAAATTGTCTACTTTTTAGCAATTTTGTCGAGGATGTTGTAGTTGATCCGTGCATGCTATGCTATTGTTCTTGCCATGTCTAGCTTGTATTTTGTGTATTATTGATGGGTGTATGCTTAGATTGTCATGACTTGCTCTGTAGTGAGTGCATCGAGCTCGTAAACATGCCTACTTGATATCTGTTTCAGCATGCTCCAGTTTTCACTAAGTCTGAGAACTGATGATGTTTTTGCCATGTTCATATGCTTGCAAATGTAATTTCTGATCCCTTTTGGCTCAAGGTCACTAAGGGACTTTTGTTAAGCTATATGAGTAGCTCCATTACATGCTTTACTTTGCCATGTTCAGGTCCTGTAGCATATTGTTTTCATGCCCCAAAGAGTGCTATCTGATCTGAAATTCCAGACAAGTGTTAATTTCACTAAGTCTGAAATCTGTTTACCAAATGCATTTTTGCCATGCTTGTTTGAACCTGTTAATGGATGCATTGGCCGTAGCTCAGTGCTAGTCTTTTGTTAAGCATCTTGAATGGATCCCTGCCATGTATTTTGATGCCATGTTTGGGTGCTGTAGCATGTTCATCTTGTTGCATTTAGATGGCTACTTGCTGTAAATCGCAGAACGTGGCCATATTTGAATTGCTTGCCATTTCCAAACCGTAACTCCAATTCTGGTGATCTTTATATTGTTTTCAAGCGATTTCATCTCATCTTTCCAGTGGAACACTTGGATTTCCAAGTTGAGGCCAGGTTCATGCATTCCTTGTCAAATCTTGCATATGCATCACATATTGCATCCCACATAGCATACCATCTTTGCATCATGTTGTTTGAGTTTGCACGTGGTTGATTGTGTCCTTGTTGCTTGTTTGTCTTGTTTGGGTAGAGCCTGGAGACGAGTTCGCTAACAAGGAGCCCGTTGAGTTTGCTTTCGAGGATCCAGTCAACTCTGACAACTTTGCAGGCAAGATGAACATACCCTCGAAATCACTTCTATCTTTGCTTTGCTAGATGCTCGCTCTTTTGCTATGCCAATGCTATGGTGCCTACCACTTACTTTCAAGCCTCCCAAATTGCCATGTCAAACCTCTAACCCACCATGTCCTAGCAAACCGTTGATTGGCTATGTTACCGCTTCGCTCAGCCCCTCTTATATCGTTGCTAGTTGCAGGTGAAGATTGGAGACCGTTCCTTGTTGGAACACTATTTACTTGTTGGGATATCATTATATTGCCATGTTATCTTAATGCATCTATATACTTGGTAAAGGGTGGAAGGCTCGGCCTCTCGCCTAGTGTTTTGTTCCACTCTTGCCACCCTAGTTTCCGTCATATCGGTGTTATGTTCCCGGATTTTGCGTTCCTTACGCGGTTGGGTTATAATGGGAACCCCTTGATAGTTTGCCTTGATTAAAGCTTTTCCAGCAATGCCCAACCTTGGTTTTACCATTTGCCACCTAGCCTATTTTTCCCTTGGGTTTCTGGAGCCCGAGGGTCATCTTATTTTAAACCCCCCCCCCCGGGCCAGTGCTCCTCTGAGTGTTGGTCCACCTGTCAGCTGCCGGTGGCCACCAGGGGCAACTCTGGGCTGGCCTACCCGTACCTAAGACAATTTGAGTGTGCCCTGATAACGAGATATGTGCAGCTCCTATCGGGATTTGTCGGCACATTCGGGCGGTGTTGCTGGATTTGTTTTAACCTGTCGACGTGTCTTGAAGAACCGAGATACCGAGTCTGATCGGAACGTCTCGGGAGGAGGTCTATTCCTTCGTTGACCGTTAGAGCTTGTCATGGGCTAAGTTGGGACTCCCCTGCAGGGATTTGAACTTTCGAAAGCCGTGCCACGGTTATGGGCAGATGGGAATTTGTTAATGTCCGGTTGTAGATAACTTGAACCTTAACTTAATTAAAATGAATCAACCGTGTGAGTTACCGTGATGGTCTCTTCTCGGCGGAGTCCGGGAAGTGAACACGGTGTTGGAGTAATGCTTGCGCAGGTTGTCCTCTAGTTTCTCGCTCGCGCTTTGCCTCCTCTTCTCGCTCTCTTTTGCGAACAGGTTAGCCACCATATATGCTAGTCGCTTGCTGCAGCTCCACATATTTTCCTTGCCTTACCTATTAAGCTTAAATAGTCTTGATTGCGAGGGTGCGAGATTGTTGAGTCCCTGTGGCTCACAGATTACTTCCAAACCAGATGCAGGGCCTGATGATTCCGCTCCAGATGACGCGTTTGAGCTCAAGTGGGAGTTCGACGAGGACTCTCAACGATACTACGTGTCTTTCCCTGATGATCAGTAGTGGTGCCCAGTTGGGGGTGATCGGGACCGTGTCACATGTTGGGTTTTCTTTTATTTTGGCGCCGTAGTCGGGCCATGAGTGTTTGAATGTTGTAATGCTATTTATGTACTTTGATTGACGTGGCGAGTGTAAGCCAACTATGTATCTCCCCTTTATTATTTATATTACATGGGATGTTGGGATGATTGCCTAACTTGTGACATTGCTTTCAATGCGGTTATGTCTCTAAGTCGTGCCCCGACACGTGGGAGCTATAGCCACATCGAGGGCGTTACAGGATGCCTTCCGGGGCATCCCCAAGCTTAGGATTTTGGTTGTCCTTAAATTTTACCTTGGGGTGCCTTGGGCATCCCTGTCGGTGTCAAAACCGGCGGATCTCGGGTAGGGGGTCCCGAACTGTGCGTCTAAGGTCGATGGTAACAGGAGACAGGGGACACAATGTTTTACCCAGGTTCGGGCCCTCTCTATGGAGGTAATACCCTATGTCCTGCTTGATTGATCTTGATGAATATGAGTATTACAAGAGTTGATCTACCACGAGATCGTAATGGCTAAACCCTAGAGGTCTAGCTTGTATGGTTATGGTAATGAGTATATCCTCCAGACTAAGTCCTTCCGGTTTATATAGACACCGGGAGGATCTAGGGTTACACAAGGTCGGTTACAAAGAAAGGAATCTACATATTCCATCGCCAAGCTTGCCTTCCACGCCAAGGAGAGTCCTATCCGGACACGGGTGCAGTCTTCGGTCTTCGTATCTTCAAAGCCCATCAGTCCGGCCCATGGCTAATAGGCCGGACGCTCGAGGACCCCTTAGTCCAAGACTCCCTCAGTAGCCCCTGAACCTGACTTCAATGACAAGGTATCTAGCGCATAGATCTGTCTTCGGCATTGCAAGGCGGGTTCCTCCTTCCGAACTCCAAGGTAATCTTTGGATGTATCGAACGTGTCCGGACCTGTAACACACACCACACACAACCGTAGAGAGAATATAATATTCCATGAGTCCCATCCGCTGACAACTTTTTACAACATGACATCACATCTGCCCGTTCACTATATCGAACCGTTTTGTCTGCCATCCCGTGTTTCGAGATGCGATTTCCATTGGCACGTCTTGTCAAAGCAGAGATCGTGTCCCCTTATTGCGGGATTTTCATCAATACGGGCATGGGTAACCCAACCGTGCTGTTTACATAGCCCTTGGGAGTAGGCGAATTTTAAGGCGAGTGGGGAGGCGTTCAATATTTACTGCCTTTATAAGGAGATAAGAATCCCTTTTCTTCACCCACGCCTTCTCTCTTCCTCTGCCCTTCCACTCTTGAGCTCCAACGCCCAAGTTCTCATCTTCTCCGTCTCGAGCAAGCACTCAACCATGTCCGGATCCAGAGGTCAAGGCAAGTGGATGGCCTCCTCCATCCAGGAGGAGGACATCGCCGAGCTTCGGGTGTCCAGGTACCTGGCGAAGGGAATCGCCCACCGCCTTCCGGCCCAAGGACAAATCGTTCCCACGCCGAAGCCAAACGAGAGGGTAGTATTCATCCCTCATTTCCTCTGCGGGTTAGGATTTCCACTCCACCCCTTCGTCCGCGGGCTGATGTTCTACTATATGATAGACTTCCATGATCTATCCCTGAACTCCCTCCTCAACATCTCGGCGTTCATCATCGTGTGTGAGGCCTTCCTTCGCATCCAGCCCCACTTCAGGCTGTGGCTCAAGGTCTTCAATGTGAAGCCGAAGGTGGTGGATGGCCAGCCCGCGGAGTGCGGAGGCGCCATGGTGAGCAAGTTGGCCAATGTCTCCTGGAAAAAAGGCACTTTCATGGAGACTGTAAAAGAATGGCAGAAGCATTGGTTCGATATCACAGAGCCCCGCGGCACCACCTGGGCCGCAACTGCCGAATTCAACTCTGGCGCTCCCATGCGACTCACTTCCTGGGTCGAGAAGGGCCCGAACTGGTGTTCGCCAGATGAGCTGACAGCGCTGCAAACGTGCATTCAAAGCATGGTGGATAAAGATATCAAACTCGTCGATATAATCTAGGTGATGCTAGTTCGCCGGATTCTTCCATGCCAAAGCCGAAGCCGCCCTCTATGGGAGTTCAATCCGAAGAAGCACCATACCCTGAAGAGGTTCTTCAAAACCACTCACGAAGATGCCTGGAGGTTGCTTTTTAGGGACAACGAGACACCGCCGGCCACAGATTCAGAGCGCGAGCATGACATCAACCACCTCGCCAACGAGGTATATTATTCTTACTGCATCCCTTACTTGCTTGTTTCAAGGTTGATGTCTAAGCTTTTATCGTCATCGATTCTTCAGGACTGGATGGAGAGGGCGAAGCGGATCCAATGTCCGGCTCCGCTGCCTGAAGAACCAGTCATCCCGCATTTAGTTAAGATGCTGGTGCCGGCACCCTACAAGGCGCCGGAGAAGAAGGCCATAGGGAAGGCCAAGGGGTCCGGAGTGGCCCCCGCCGCAAGGGTGCTTCGGACGCAACGTCCGAAGACAAGACTCATTCCTCCACCGCCGAAGACGACGACAATGAGGAGGAGGAGGAAAACAACCCTCCCCCTGATGAGGGGAAGAAGAAGAGGGCGGCCTCCACCATTCTGGAGACGGAGGCGCCCAAGAAGGGGAAAGGCCCACTCGTGGGCAGCTCCGCATGGGACGTTGAAAGCAGTCCGGAGCAACGCCCCCGCACTAAGCCGCGGGCCGCATCGTAAGTGCTAAGACTTATATCCGCCCATAAAGTTTCTCCTCCTCATTGTATTGACATGATTGGTTATGTTATTGTCGTCCGGCCCACAAAAGCTCCTCGCGATCCTCGTTAGGAGGCTTACTGGATTCCAAGGCGATGGCCAGCGATTCACTGCAAGCCGCTCACTCCCCCAAGGACAAGGACGATGCGGAGGTGCTGTCATGAAGGACTGTTCCAGGCGGGGGAGAGGTTAGGAGGCGCCGGAAGGCGAAACCCCCATCGTCGGACACCAAGGGGAATCAATCCCCATGGAGACTGGTGGGGAGGGCCGTATTCAGTTTGGTCCTCAGCCGGACTCAATTCCAGAGACCGATGCGGCTTCGAAATCCGGCACGCAACCTCCTTCGAAAGAAGGGGGGATGCCTATTCCGCCGGTGACCCCTGTCCAACTAGGGGCACCAGATAATCTGTTGGAGGTGCTGCGAGGCGCTTCCATTGTGGATGAGCACCGCGTCCTTATGGGCACGGTAATTGAAAGGGTTCAGTTCGCCAAGAGCGGACTAACCGAAGCCTGCAGCGGCCTGCTGGCAGGTTTTGAGGTAAGCGACGCAAAAAAGAGAAAATACCAATATAGACAATAGCCTCTGAGACACTGTCCGGTGTTCGGAAAGAAAAAGCCGGACAGAGGATCAATCTCCTATTACAGGAAACTAACTAAATTTTTCTGAAATGTAAACACAGGCGTCGCTGTTGGCCGGAGCCTTGCATACTGCCAAAGTCTCCGGACTGAAGCAGAAACTGGCGGAGGCCAAGCAGGAGTTGGGCCAGGTGAAGAGGCAGCTCCAGGAAAAACAAGGTAAGTAATAACATGTTATGTATTCGGAAAAAGGAAAATGATATGCAATGACCGAAATGCCATGATGTGTACAGAGGCGACGACCGAGGTCAAGGCCCTGAAAAAGGCCCTGGTCGAAGCCGAAGGGAAGGCTGTCAAGGAGCAGGCCGCTCGGAAGAAGCTCATGGCCCGGGTCAACGAGGTCCAACAGGAGCTCGAGGACGCGGTGAAGAAGTGCGAGGCCTTGGAGCGCGATGTGTTGGTTCAAGAGACCGAACTCGCCAAGGCTCGTCAGAGTGCGGAGGCAGCCCAGAATGAGGCCCAGGGCGCCCTCCAGGAGATCCAGGAGGCCAGGAAGATCACGGCGGGTAAGGCATTCAATATGCAAAGCAAGAATGTGAAGATGAAATATCGTTTACTAACCCGGATTCGGAGTTCTCCAGGGGCTTTTACTGATCTGCCACGCAGTGTGGCTGACGCCGTAGAGTTCTTCCGAGCCGAAGAAGGGAGCTTGATACGTCTCCAACGTATCTATAATTTTTGATTGTTCCATGCTATTATATTATCAACCTTGGATGTTTTATATGCATTTATATGCTATTTTATATGATTTTAGGGACTAACCTATTAACCCAGAGCCCAGTGCCAGTTTCTGTTTTTTCCTTGTTTTAGAGTATCACAGAAAAGGAAAATCAAACGGAGTCCAATTGACCTAAAACTTCACGGAACTTATTTTTGGAAGGAAAGCAACCCGGGAGACTTGGAGTCCACGTAAGGGCAGCAACGAGGAAGACACGAGGCAGGGGGCGCGCCCTCCACCCTCGCGGGCCCCTCGTGGCTCCCCTGACGTACTTCTTCTGCCTATATATCTCCATATACCCTAAAACGATCAGTGGGCATAATAGATCGGGACTTCCGCCGCCATAAGCCTCCGTAGCCACCGAAAACCAATCTAGACACATTCCGGCACCCTGCCGGAGAGGGCAATCCCTCTCCGGTGGCTATCTTCATCATCCCGGTGCTCTCCATGACGAGGAGGGAGTAGTTCTCCCTCGAGGCTGAGGGTATGTACCAGTAGCTATGTGTTTGATCTCTCTCTCTCTCTCGTGTTCTTGAGGTGATACGATCTTGATGTATCGCGAGCTTTGCAATTTTATTTGGATCCTATGATGTTTCTTCCCCCCTCTACTCTCTTGTAATGGATCGAGTTTCCCCTTT
Source organism: Triticum urartu (assembly GCF_056163025.1). Lineage (NCBI taxonomy): Eukaryota > Viridiplantae > Streptophyta > Magnoliopsida > Poales > Poaceae > Triticum > Triticum urartu. Next base: position 171,234,846 of record NC_141874.1, on the reverse strand, counting down.
GAAGTTATCTTATCGGATTGAGTCTTTAAAGATTTGAGAACACTTGATGTATGTCTTGTCGTGCGTATCTGTGGTGACAATGGGATACCACGTGATTCACTTGATGTATGTTTTGGTGATCAACTTGCGGGTTCCGCCCATGAACCTATGCATAGGGGTTGGCACACGTTTTCGTCGTGATTCTCCGGTAGAAACTTTGGGGCACTCTTTGAGGTTCTGTGTGTTGGTTGAATAGATGAATCTGAGATTGTGTGATGCATATCGTATAATCATACCCACAGACACTTGAGGTGACATTGGAGTATCTAGGTGACATTAGGGTTTTGGTTGATTTGTGTCTTAAGGTGTTATTCTAGTATGAACACTAGGGCTGTTTGTGACACTTATAGGAATAGCCCAACGGATTGATTGGAAAGAATAACTTTGAGGTGGTTTCGTACCCTACTATAATCTCTTCATTTGTTCTCCGCTATTAGTGACTTTGGAGTGACTCTTTGTTGCATGTTGAGGGATAGTTATGTGATCCAATTATGTTATTATTGTTGAGGGAACTTGCACTAGCGAAAGTATGAACCCTAGGCCTTGTTTCAACACATTGCAATACCGTTTATGCTCACTTTTATCATTAGTTACCTTGCTGTTTTTATATTTTCAGATTACAAAAACCATTATCTACTATCCATATTGCACTTGTATCACCATCTCTTCGCCGAACTAGTGCACCTATACAATTTACCATTGTATTGGGTGTGTTGGGGACACAAGAGACTCTTTGTTATTTGGTTGTAGGGTTGCTTGAGAGAGACCATATTCATCCTACGCCTCCTATAGATTGATAAACCTTAGGTCATCCACTTAAGGGAAATTTGCTACTGTCCTACAAACCTCTGCACTTGGAGGCCCAACAACGTCTACAAGAAGAAGGTTGTGTAGTAGACATCAAGCTCTTTTCTGGCACCATTTCCGGGGAGGTGAGTGCTTGAAGGTATATCTTTAGATCTTGCAATCGAGTCTTTTAGTTTCTTGTTTTATCACTAGTTTAGTCTATAAAAGAAAATTACAAAAAAATGGAATTAAGTTTGCCTCATACGCTTCATCTTTTTAATATCTTTCGTGAGTATGATGGAAAGGAAAATTGTGCCAAAGTGTTAGAAGAAGAATGCATTAAAATGTTTGGCACTAAATATCTGAATGATGAGCATGATTGCAATGTTTTTAGTATGAATTCCTTGAATATCCATGATGCTAATGATATGCAAAGCCACAAGCTTGGGGAAGCTATGTTTGATGAAGATGATATTTTTTGTCCCCCAAGTTTTGATGAGCAAATTTATTATGATGAGAGCATGCCCCCTATTTATGATGATTATTGTGATGACTTGTATGCTATAAAGATTAATGGTATCCATGAAACTTGTCATCATGCTTTTAACTTTCAATTGGATTATGCCTCAAATGATAGTTATTTTGTTGAGTTTACTCCCACTACTATTCATGAGAAGAAATTTGCTTATGTGGAGAGTAATAAAAATTCTATGCTTGTGCATCATGAAAATAGTGCTTTATGTGATAGTTATATTGTTGAATTCATTCATGATGCTATTGAAAATTATTATGAGGGAGGATCATATGCTTGTAGGAATTGCAATAATATCAAGTTTCCTCTCTATGTGCTTAAAGTTTTGAAGTTATGCTTGTTTTGCCCTCCTATGCTAGTTGATTATTGTTCCCACAAGTTGTTTGCTCACAAAATCCCTATGCATAGGAATTGGGTTATGCCTAAATGTGCTAGTCATATTCTTCATGATGCTCTCTTTATGTCTCAATTCTTATCCTTTATGTGAGCATCATTGAAATCATCATGCCTAGCTAGGGGCGTTAAACGATAGCGCTTGTTGGGAGGCAACCCAACTTTATTTTTATTCCTTGCTTTTTTTTCCTGTTTAGTAATAAATAATTCATCTAGCCTCTGTTTATATGTGGTTTTATGCTTTTAATTAGTGTTTGTGCCAAGTAGAACCGTTGGGAAGACTTGGGTGAAGTCTTTATGATCATGCTGTAAAAAAACAGAAACTTTAGAGCTCACGAGAATTGCTGATATTTTTATTTGGAGAGTGATATTTAGTTAATTATTTTTGCAGATTATTAATAGATAAATTAATCAGGTCCAGCAATTTATTGAGAATTTTATGAGTTCCAGAAGTATATGTTTGATTCAGATTACTACAGATTGTTCTGTTTTTGACAGATTCTGTTTTTTGTGTGTTGTTTGCTTATTTTAATGAATCTATGGCTAGTAAAATACTTTATAAACCATGGAGAAGTTTGAATACAGTAGGTTTAACACCAATATAAATAAATAATTAGTTCATTATAGTAACTTGAAGTGGTGTTTTGTTTTCTTTCGCTAACGGAGCTTACGAGTTTTCTGTTAAGTTTTGTGTTGTGAAGTTTTCAAGTTTTGGGTAAAGATTCGATGGACTATGGAATAAGGAGTGGCAAGAGCCTAAGCTTGGGTATTCCCAAGGCACCCCAAGGTAATATTCAAGGACAACCAAAAGCCTAAGCTTGGGGATGCCCCGGAAGGCATCCCCTATTTCGTCTTCATTCATCGGTAACTTTACTTGGAGCTACATTTTTATTCACCACATGATATGTGTTTTGCTTGGAGAGTCATTTTATTTTCTTTTGTTTTGCTTGTTGTTTGAATAAAATACCAAGATGTGAAATTATTATATGTTAGAGAGTCTTCATATAGTTGCATAATTGTTCAACTACTCATTGATCTTCACTTATATCTTTCGGAGTAGTTTGTTGTTTGCTCTAGTACTTCACTTATATCTTTTAGAGCACGGTGGTGGTTTTATTTTATAGAAATAGATGAACTCTCATGCTTCACTTATATTATTTTGAGAGTCCTTTAGAACAGCATGGTAGTTTGCTTTGGTTATGAATTTATTCCTAATATTATGGGCATCCAAGAGGGATATAATAAAAACTTTCATATTGAGTGCATTGAATACTAAGAGAAGTTTGATACTTGATGATTGTTTTGAGATATGGAGATAGTAATATCAAAGTTGTGCTAGTTGAGTAGTTGTGAATTTGAGGAATACTTGTGTTGAAGCTTGCAAGTCTCGTAGCATGCACGTATGGTAAACGTTGTGTAACAAATTTGAAACATGAGGTGTTAATTGATTGTCTTCCTTATGAGTGGAGGTCGGGGACGAGCGATGGTCTTTTCCTACCAATCTATTCCCCTAGGAGCATGCGCGTAGTGCCGAGGTTTTTGATGACTTGTAGATTTTTGCAATAAGTATGTGAGTTCTTTATGACTAATGTTGAGTCCATGGATTATACACACTCTTACCCTTCCATCATTGCTAGCCTCTTCGGTACCGTGCATTGCCCTTTCTCACATTGAGAGTTGGCGCAAACTTCGCCAGTTCATCCAAACCCCGTGATATGATACGCTCTTTCACACATAAACCTCCTTATATCTTCCTCAAAACAGCCACCATACCTATCTATTATGGCATTTCCATAGCCATTCCGAGATATATTGTCATGCAACTTTCCACCATTCCGTTTATCATGACACATTCATCATTGTCGTATTGCTTAGCATGATCATGTAGTTGACATAGTATTTGTGGCAAAGCCACCGTTCATAATTCTTTCATACATGTCACTCTTGGTTCATTGCATATCCCGGTACACCACCGGAGGCATTCATATAGAGTCATCTTTTGTTCTAGCATCGAGTTGTAATCATTGAGTTGTAAATAAATAGAAGTGTGATGATCATCATTTTCTAGAGCATTGTCCCAAGTGAGGAAATAAAAAAAGAGAAAGGCCATAAAAAGGGAGAAGGCCCAAAAAAAGGGAGAAAGGCCATAAAAAAGAGAAGGCCCAAAAAAATGAGAGAAAAAGAGAGAAGGGACAATGCTACTATCCTTTGCCACACTTGTGCTTCAAAGTAGCACCATAATCCTCATGATAGAGAGTCTCTTGTTTTGTCACTTTCATATACTAGTGGGAATTTTTCATTATAGAACTTGGCTTGTATATTCCAACAATGGGCCTCCTCAAGTGCCCTAGGTCTTCGTGAGCAAGCAAGTTGGATACATTTATAGCTCTAGTGCATCCGTTGCATGGCAATCCCTACTCCTTGCATTGACATCAATTGATGGGCATCTCCCTAGCCCATTGATTTGCCGTGTCGATGTGAGACTTTTTTTGTCTTCTCCACATAACCCCCATCATCATATTATATTCCACCCATAGTGCTATGTCCATGGCTCGCGCTCATGTATTGCGTGAAGGTTTATGAGTTTGAGATTACTAAAGTATGAAACAATTGCTTGGCTTGTCATCGGGGTTGTGCATGATTAGAGCATTCTTGTGTGACGAAAATGGAGCATGACCAAACTATATGATTTTGTAGGGATGAACTTTCTTTGGCCATGTTATTTTGAGAAGACATGATTGCTTAGTTAGTATGCTTGAAGTATTATTATTTCTATGTCAATATTAAACTTTTGTCTTGAATCTTATGGATCTGAATATTCTTGCTACAATAAAGAGAAATACATGATGAATATGTTAGGTAGCATTCCATATCAAAAATTCTGTTTTTATCATTTACCTACTCGAGGACGAGCAGCAATTAAGTTTGGGGATGCTGATACGTCTCCAATGTATCTATAATTTTTTATTGTTCCATGCTATTATATTATCAACCTTGGATGTTTTATATGCATTTATATGCTATTTTATATGATTTTTGGGACTAACCTATTAACCCAGAGCCCAGTGCCAGTTTCTTTTTTTCCTTGTTTTAGAGTATCACAGAAAAGGAAAATCAAACGGAGTCCAATTGACCTGAAACTTCACGAAACTTATTTTTGGAAGGAAAGCAACCCGGAAGACTTGGAGTCCACGTAAGGGAAGCAACAAGGAAGCCACGAGGCAGGGGGGCGCGCCCACCCCCTGGGCGCGCCCTCCACCCTCGTGGGCCCCTTGTGGCTCCCCTGACGTACTTCTTCTGCCTATATATCTCCATATACCCTAAAACGATCAGGGGGCACAATAGATCGGGAGTTCCGCCGCCAGAAGCCTCCGTAGCCACCGAAAACCAATCTAGACCTGTTCCGGCACCCTGCCGGGGAGGGCAATCCCTCTCCGGTGGCTATCTTCATTATCCCGGTGCTCTCCATGACGAGGAGGGAGTAGTTCTCCCTCGAGGATGAGGGTATGTACCAGTAGCTATGTGTTTGATCTCTCTCTCTCTCGTGTTCTTGAGGTGATACGATCTTGATGTATCACGAGCTTTGCTATTATATTTGGATCCTATGATGTTTCTTCCCCCCTCTACTCTCTTGTAATGGATTGAGTTTCCCCTTTGAAGTTACCTTATCGGATTGAGTCTTTAAAGATTTGAGAACACTTGATGTATGTATTGCCGTGCGTATCTATGGTGACAATGGGATACCACGTGATTCACTTGATGTATGTTTTGGTGATCAACTTACGGGTTCCGCCCATGAACCTATGCATAGGGGTTGGCACACGTTTTCGTCGTGATTCTCCGGTAGAAACTTTGGGGCACTCTTTGAGGTTCTATGTGTTGGTTGAATAGATGAATCTGAGATTGTGTGATGCATATCGTATAATCATACCCATGGATACTTGAGGTGACATTGGAGTATCTAGGTGCCATTAGGGTTTTGGTTGATTTGTGTCTAAAGGTGTTATTCTAGTACGAACTCTAGGGCTGTTTGTGACACTTATAGGAATAGCCCAACGGATTGATTGGAAAGAATAACTTTGAGGTGGTTTCGTACCCTACCATAATCTCTTCGTTTGTTCTCCGCTATTAGTGACTTTGGAGTGACTCTTTGTTGCATGTTGAGGGATAGTATGTGATCCAATTATGTTATTATTGTTGAGGGAACTTGCACTAGCGAATGTATGAACCCTAGGCCTTGTTTGAACACATTTTAATACCGTTTAAGCTCACTTTTATCATTAGTTACCTTGCTGTTTTTATATTTTTAGATTACAAAAACCATTATCTACTATCCATATTGCACTTGTATCACCCTCTCTTCGCCGAACTAGTGCACCTATACAATTTACCATTGTATTGGGTGTGTTGGGGACACAAGAGACTCTTTGTTATTTGGTTGTAGGGTTGCTTGAGAGAGACCATCTTCATCCTACGCCTCCTACGGATTGATAAACCTTAGGTCATCCACTTGAGGGAAATTTGCTACTATCCTACAAACCTCTGCACTTGGAGGCCCAACAACGTCTACAAGAAGAAGGTTGTGTAGTAGACATCAGAGCTCTACGGAGAAGTTGTTCTGGTCACAATATCTCGCGCCAGAACATCCGGTGCCCTTCAGCGATCAGCTAAAGCAGCTGGTCGAGCTGCATAGGGTGGCTGAACTGGCCATGAAGGATTTAATAATCTGGTTATGGCCAGCCGAAGCTATACCCGGCAGTTACTTCGTCCTCGTAAAGTGATACGTCTCCGCCGTATCTACTTTTCCAAACACTTTTGCCCTTGTTTTGGACTCTAACTTGCACGATTTGAATGGAACTAACCCGGACTGACGCTGTTTTCAGCAGAATTGCCATGTGTTATTTATGTGCAGAAACAAAAGTTCTCAGAATGACCTGAAACTCCACGGAGCGTATTTTTAGAAATAATAAAAAATACTGGCAAAAGATCTATGCCAGGGGGACCACACCCTATCCATGAGGGTGGGGGGCGCTTGCCCCCTGGGCGCGCCCCTACCTCGTGGGCCCCCTGGAGCTCCTCCAACCTCAACTCCAACTCTATATATTCGTGTTCGGAGAGAAAAAAATCAGAGAGAAAGATTCATCATGTTTTACAATATGGAGCCACCGCCAAGCCCTAAACTCTCTCGGGAGGGATGATCTAGAGTCCGTTCGGGGCTCCGGAGAGGGGAATCCATCGCCATCATCATCATCAACCATCCTCCATCACCAATTTCATGATGCTCACCGCCGTGCGTGAGTAATTCCATCGTAGGCTTGCTGGACGGTGATGGGTTGGATGAGATTTATCATGTAATCGAGTTAGTTTTGTTAGGGTTTGATCCCTAGTATCCACTATGTTCTGAGATTGATGTTGCTATGACTTTGCTATGCCTAATGCTTGTCACTAGGGCCCGAGTGCCATGATTTCAGATCTGAACCTATTATGTTTTCATGAATATATGTGAGTTCTTGATCCTATCTTGCAAGTCTATAGTCACCTACTATGTGTTATGATCCGGCAACCCCAAAGTGACAATAATCGGGACCACTTCCGGTCATGACCGTAGTTTGAGGAGTTCATGTATTCACTATGTGTTAATGCTTTGGTCTGGTACTCTATTAAAAAGGAGGCCTTAATATCCCTTAGTTTTCGCTAGGACCCCGCTACCACGGGAGGGTAGGACAAAAGATGTCATGCAAGTTCTTTTCCATAAGCACGTATGACTATATTCAGAATACATGCCTACATTATATTGGTGAATTGGAGCTAGTTCTGTGTCACCCTAGGTTATGACTGTTACATGATGAAGCACATCCGGCATAATTCTCCATCACCGATCCAATGCCTACGAGCTTTTCACATATTGTTCTCCGCTTATTTACTTTTCCGTTGCTACTGTTACAATCACTACAAAGTACCAAAAACATTACTTTTGCTACCGTTACTTTTGCTATCTTACCACTACTATCATATTACTTTGCTAGTAAATACTTTGCTGCAGATATTAAGTGTCCAGGTGTTGTTGAATTGACAACTCAGTTGCTAATACTTGAGAATATTCTTTGGCTCCCCTTGTGTCGAATCAATAAATTTGGGTTGAATATTGTACCCTCGAAAACTATTGCGATCCCCTATACTTGTGGGTTATCATGAAGCGACTAGTGGATGCCTGTCCTCGGCTGGACATCGTTAAGCAGTCCGTCTGCATCGAGGGCACACGTCTGGCCTTGTCCTATTGCAAGGTCTGGTGGGCGAAGCTGGACGCTGTCAAATTACCACCCGAGGGGCCACCGGAGGGCAAGGAGCACCGCACACCCGAGCGATACTTCGGCGATGTCTTGGAGGGGTCCCGCATTGTTGCAGATGATTGTACGGAAGACACTATCTTTGAATGAATGAACTTGAGCTCCCTCTACCTTGTATGATAAAACAAAGTGATTGTGCAATTTAATGTTGGTTATGTTTTTAAATTTTTAGTTCCTGTGCGGCCGCGTTGTATGAAATCTGAGGGTTAACTAGTCATCGGCTTCTGCTCCCACGTAGGTAGTACGGGGGTGTTCGGGATGGAATCTAAACAATCTTGATCCAATTAGATGGTCCTTGAAGGAGTTGTTTAGCGCAATGAACCAGGAAACCAGACTATGCGGCTGTAACGCCCTCACTTAGCCATAGGAGTTCGACAATAAAAACATGGGCGCAACCCCTAGTATCCGAACTAGAGTGCTATAAGCGTCTGATCGGGAAGTACCAATCCTTTGTATAATGCGGAAGAAATCTCCAACAATTTGTAACCTCCGAACAGCTGACCGGCTCTCGCCGCATCATGACAGCCAGTTTTCGGCTTTCTCTACTGAGGTCCTCCTTTGGATAAACCAAGGCACAATCACAGTAGTTCTCCATTTACTACCTTAGCCGATATAGCGGAATGTAAGGTAGCAGGCACAAGAGCCAGGCAACCCAACTATTGACCAAAGACATGATTCAGAGCCAATGCATATAATGATAAATTTGAGGTGTCGAACTATACTTATAAAAAGTGTTTGGACTTTTGTTGCTGCAATGTGGGGTGCTATGAAGACCCTGGAAAACATCAGACATACCAAAGTGTACGGGTGCTACGTGATAGGGTTATCCACGGGGAAGCTGAGAGAAAAAAGAGAGAGAAAACAGAAAAGGTGCAAAGGTAAAAAGCTGGGGTCCTAAAGCTCCAGCCGCAAACTATTCTCATTGTAATTTAATTAGTGTGTCAAGGCGCATTGATACAGGTAGTGCGATAAGCAACAGGCTATTTAACATGCCGAAACCAAGGGAGAGCTGCATGTGGGTCCTAAAAACAGGTAGAGCTATCGTTAATGGAATCACCTAGAAAGTCCCCCATATGTCTGCGTTTCTCGCCGTCTTGGTGTGTTTATCCTTCAAGAGGACCGATGACCAGACCACCAGATGGGGCCTGTGGGATTGAGACCTGAAAAGGAGACAAGTAAAAGTGAAAGTATGTGTGTATCCGATGTCGGTTGAGCCGTACTATGGACCACAAGCTAGCTATGCCTCCGTCGATGCCCATGGGATTTTGAGTGCGTAGTTATGTACGCACGGCACGAATGCCACCACTTGATCGGGACTGAGACGGAGGCCGGATTGCTAGTCGAGCTCCTGACAAGCCGAGCTCTCCTATTGCAGAGTAGTTCGGACCCTCTTAACGGTGTCCGTGGGCTCGGCAGCTGAATTAAGGTTCTGCTTGAGAAGGCCGCTCTGTACTTCTGCTGCTAAGGCAGCTGTGTGCTCTTCTGTACGTAGGGAGTGTTCCATATTTCCATTGACCATTATGATGCCGCGTGGACCGGGCATCTTGAGCTTGAGGTAAGCATAGTGTGGTACTGCGTTGAATCGAGCAAACGCAGTTTGTCCGAGAAGTGCGTGATAGCCGCTGCGGAAGGGGACGATATCGAAGATTAAATCCTCGCTTCGGAAGTTGTCCAGAGATCCGAAGACAACCTCTATTCTGATTGAGCCCATACAGCGGTCCTCTACACCTGGTATGACTCCTTTGAAGGTAGTCCTAGTGGGCTTGATCCATGATGGATTAATGCCCATTTTTTGCGTTGTATCCTGATAGAGCAGATTGAGGCTGCTACCTCCGTCCATAAGGACGCGAGTTAGGTGGAACCCGTCAATTATTGGGTCTAGGACCAGTGCGGCTGAGCCACCATGACGGATACTGGTCGGATGATCCCGGTGATCAAAAGTGATCGGGCATGACGACCATGGATTAAATTTTGGGGCGACTGGCTCTATTGCGTAGACGTCCCTGAGCGCATGCTTGTGCTCCCTCTTGGGGATGTGGGTAGCGTATATCATCTTCACCATTTTTACCTAAGGGGGAAACTTCTTTTGTCCCCCTGTGTTCGGTTGCCGGGGCTCTTCATCATCGTCCTCGCTTTGCAATCCCTTTTCCCTGTTCTCAGCGTTTAATTTGCCGGCCTGTTTAAAAACCCAGCAATCTCTATTTGTATGATTGGGTGGTTTGTCTGGGGTGCCATGAATCTGGCACGGACGATCAAGTATGCGGTCCAAGCTGGATGGGCCTGAATTGTTCTTCTGGAACAGCTTCTTCTGCTGACCGGACTTAGAGCCACTAAATCTGGCATTGACCACCGTATCCTCGGTGTTGTCCTTGCGTCGAGACTTGTCTTTGTTATTTTTAACTTCAGGGGTGCCGACGTCGCTTGCATTGTTTTTGCTATGGGACAACCAACTGTCCTCGCCCGCACAAAAGCGGGTCATGAGTGCCGTGAGGGCCGCCACGGATTTTGGCTTTTCTTGGCCGAGGTGGCGAGTGAGCCATTCATCACGGATGCTATGGTTGAAGGCTGCTAGGGCTTCAGCATCCGGACAATCAACGATTTGGTTCTTTTTAGTTAAGAACATAGTCCAAAATTTCCTGGCGGACTCTCCAGGTTGTTGAACTATGTGGCTTAAGCCATCGGCGTCTGGTGGCCGGACATATGTACCTTGGAAGTTGTCGAGGAAGGCTTCTTCCAAGTCCTCCCAGCTGCTGATAGAATTTTCAGGCAGGCTGTTTAACCAGTGCCGAGCTGGCCCCTTAAGTTTTAAAGGGAGGTATTTGATGGTGTGGAGGTCATCGCCGCGGGCCATATGAATGTGGAGAATGAAGTCTTCGATCCACACCGGGGGGCATGTGGTTCCATCGTATGATTCTATATTCACGGGTTTGAACCCTTATGGGAATTCATGATCCATGACCTCATTAGTGAAGCAATGAGGGTGTGCGGTGATATGTCTCCAACGTATCTATAATTTTTGATTGCTCCAAGCTATATTATCTACTGTTTTAGACATTATTGGGCTTTATTTTCCACTTTTATATTATTTTGGGGACTAACCTATTAACCGGAGGCCCAGCCAGAATTGCTGTTTTTTTGCCTGTTTTAGGGTTTCGAAGAAAAGGAATATCAAACAGAATGAAACCTTCGGAAATGTGATTTTCTCATCAGATAAGATCCAGGAGACTTGGACCCTCCGTCAAGAAAGCCATGAGGTGCTCACGAGGGTAGGGGCGCCCCCCTAGGGCGCACTCCCCTGCCTCATGGGCCCCTCGAAGCTCCACCGACGTACTTCTTCCTCCTATATATATCCACGTACCCCCAAACGATCGGGGACGGAGCCAAAAACCTAATTCCACCGCCGCAACTTTCTGTATCCACGAGCTCCCATCTTGGGGCCTATTCCGGAGCTACGCCAGAGGGGGCATCGAGCACGGAGGGCTTCTACATCATCATCCAAGCCCCTCCGATGAAGTGTGAGTAGTTTACTTCAGACCTACGGGTCCATAGCTAGTAGCTAGATGGCTTCTTCTCTCTTTTTGGATCTCAATACAATGTTCTCCCCCTCTCTCGTGGAGATCTATTCGATGTAATCTTATTTTTGCGGTGTGTTTGTTGAGACCGATGAATTGTGGGTTTATGATCAAGTCTATCTATGAATAATATTTGTATCTTCTCTGAATTTTTTATGTATGATTGGTTATCTTTGCAAGTCTCTTCGAATTATCAGTTTGGTTTGGCCTACTAGATTGGTTGTTCTTGCCATGGGAGAAGTACTTAGCTTTGGGTTCAATCTTGCGGTGTCCTTTCCTAGTGACAGAAGGGGCAGCAAGGCATGGATTGTATTGTTGCCATCGAGGATAACAAGATGGGGTTTTTATCATATTGCATGAAATTATCCCTCTACATCATGTCATCTTGCTTAAGGTGTTACTCTGTTTTTAACTTAATACTCTAGATGCATGCTGGATAGCGGTTGATGAGTGGAGTAATAGTAGTAGATGCAGAATCGTTTCGGTCTACTTGTCTCGGACGTGATGCCTATATACATGATAATACCTAGATATTCTCATAACTATGGATAATTCTGTCAATTGCTCAACAGTAATTTGTTCACCCACCGTAGAATACTTATGCTCTTGAGAGAAGCCACTAGTGAAACCTATGGCCCCCAGGTCTCTTTCTCATCATATCAATCTCCATCACTTTACTATTGCTTTGCTTTTACTTTGCATCTCTATACCAAAAATACCAAAAAAATATTATTTATCATCTCTATCAGATCTCACTTTCGTAAGTGACCGTGAAGGGATTGACAACCCCTAAGCGCGTTGGTTGCGTTGAGCTATTGTTTTTGTGTAGGTACGAGGGACTCGAGCGTAGCCTCCTACTGGATTGATACCTTGGTTCTCCAAAACTGAGGGAAATACTTACGCTACTTTGCTGCATCATCCCTTCCTCTTCGGGGAAATCCAACGCAGTGCTCAAGAGGTAGCATGTGGCGCCTCTATATCGGGCTGTATCGCAACGTTGCTCTGATGGAGTCCGTCTGCGGTTTTCAACCCATGCACGACTATGTTTGTCATGTCTGAATAGGTGGCCGCCGTCGCGTGTCGAGGCACGTCCTCGCGATCCATAGATTGATCTGGTATGTCCGGCTTTATTGTTCAGGTTTTGCCGGAGGTCATATGTATGGCCGTGGGCTAATTTACCTCTACCTGTGTGATGAGGCGGGGCGGGCTGGTGTTCGGCGTGAGTTGCCGTTTTGTCCCGACCACGTGGTGGTCGATCAGCCGCATTGTACGATGGTGGTATGTACTCCGGCGCCTCCTCATCAAACTGAGGTAGCAATTTGTGCTTTGGGTAGCTTTTGGTTGGGCTCTTGAGGCCGTATTCTTCGGCTGCTAGGACATCGGTCCATTTATCATTGAGTAGATCTTTTTCAGCTTGAAGCTGTTGCTGCTTCTTTTTCAGGCTCCTTGCAGTGGCTATTAGCTGGCGCTTGAAGCGCTCCTGCTCAAGAGGTTCCTTAGGCACGATGAAATCGTCGGTGCCGAGGCTCACCTCATCCTCGGAGAGTGGAAGATAACTTCCGTCCTCTGAGTCTTCGTGCATGGCCTATTTACCAAGGCTAACCTACCCATCTTCCCGTTCATCTTATTCATTAGCTGTTTCAACGGGGTCTTCGTTGTCTTCGGCACCTTCTAGAGTGTTATATTCTCTTGTGCCGGTTTTGCTATCTTTACTGCGGCGCGACTTAGAGCGGCGCAGCTGACGCCGGCGCTTGGATTGTATTTCGGAAGGTTTATCCTCAGCAGGATCTTCCTTGTCATCGCCGCTGTTTTTCCTTTGGTGCATCCACCATGTATACATCATACGAGGAAGTGGCCGTCCAGCGTCCGGTGAACGGCGGGTTCTGGGCCTCTTCTTCTCCGGCATCGTCGTCCATACCGTCGATGTCCTCGGAGTCATAATCAAGTGTGTCGGTCAAATCCTCGACCGTGGCTATGAAGTGGGTGGCGGGTGGGAAGCAAAATTCTCCATCGTCAGCCCCTAGTTCGGACCAGATAAAGTTCGGCTGCGAGTGCTTCATCAAGGACAGGTTTTTTAATGAGTTTAGCACGTCACCCAAAGGCGAGTTCTGGAAGATGTCTGCGGCGCTGAATTTGAAGATCGATAAAAGATCAAGTTCGGCATCTGTGGGCTCACATGGTTCGGAACTTACGGTCGGAGACGAGTCCGGAGTTCCGGTGGCGCAGGTATCATATGAGATCAAGTCTATGTGCAGCTCCAATGCCGGGGAATCTGTGGCCTCCGTGGCGGGGTTGAGCCTCCCGTCCTTGGATGGTGCAGACTGCTCTGGATATAAGGACATAGCGGTTACGGGAGCTGTCTCCGGGATGTCGTCCGATGACAGGTTTAGGTCATGCTTCTCGGAGTGACCAAGAGTGGTAGCCGCGGTCTCGAATCCGGCGAAGATCAAGTCTCCACGGATGTCCGCAACGTAGTTCAAGCTCCCAAATCTGACCTGATGGCCAGGGGCGTAGCTTTCGATCTGCTCCAGATGGCCAAATGAATTGGCGGCCCACAGTGCGAAGCCGCCGAACACAAGGATTTGTCCAGGGAGGAAAGTTTCTCCTTGGACAGCGTCATTATTGACGATTGAAGGGGCCATCAAACCTTTTGGCGACAGCACAGTCGAACTCTCAATGAAAGCACCAATGCCGGTGTCAAAACCGGCGGATCTCGGGTAGGGGGTCCCGAACTGTGCGTCCAAGGTCGATGGTAACAGGAGATAGGGGACAGAATGTTTTACCCAGGTTTGGGTCCTCTCTATGGAGGTAATACCCTACGTCCTGCTTGATTGATCTTGATGAATATGAGTATTACAACAGTTGATCTACCACGAGATCGTAATGGCTAAACCCTAGAAGTCTAGCTTGTATGGTTATGGTAATGAGTATATCCTCCGGACTAAACCGGGAGGATTTAGGGTTACACAAGGTCAGTTATAAAGAAAGGAATCTACATATTCTGTCGCCAAGCTTGCCTTCCACGCCAAGGAGAGTCCTATCCGGACACGGGTGTAGTCTTCAGTCTTCGTATCTTCACAGTCCATCAGTCCGGCCCATGGCTAACAAGCCGGACGCTCGAGGACCCCTTAGTCTAGGACTCCCTCAATCCCCAAGCTTAGGCTCTTTCCACTCCTTGTTCCAAAATTCATCAAATCTTTACCCAAAAACTTGAAAACTTCACAACACAACACTCAATAGAAAATCTCATGAGCTCCATTAGTATAAGAAAACAAACCACCACTTTAATGTATTGTAATTAACTCATTTTTTATTTATATTGGTGTTAAACCTACTGTATTCCAACTTCTCTATGGTTCATACCCCCCGATACTAGCCATAGATTCATCAAAATAAGCAAACAACACACGAAAAACAGAATTTGTCAAAACAGAACAGTCTGTAGCAAACTGGAGGTTTCGAATAGTTCTGTAACTCCAAAAATTCTGAAAAATTAGGATGACCTAAATAATTTCTATATTGATCTACTGCAGTTGGAATTAGTATTTTATCGCTCTGGTAAAAAATGATTATTTTCGTGAGCGCATACTTTCTGTTTTTATCAGCAAGATCAAACAACAATCGCCGAAGAAGATCCTAAAGGCTTTACTTGGCACAAACACTAATTAAAACATAAAAACACAATCATAACAGAGGCTAGATAAATTATTTATTACTAAATAGGAACAAAAATTAAAGAACAAAAATAAAATTGGGTTGCCTCCCAACAAGCGCTATCGTTTAACGCCCCTAGCTAGGCATAAAAGCAAGAATAGATCTAGGTATTGTCATCTTTGGTATGCAATCCATAAGTGGTTCTCATAATTGATTCATAAGGCAATTTAATTTGCTTTCTAGGAAAGTGTTCCATGCCTTTCCTTAACGGAAATTGGAATCTAATATTTTCTTCTTCCATGTCAATAATTGCACCAATCGTTCTAAGGAAAGGTCTACCAAGAATAATAGGACATGTAGGATTGCAATCTATATCAAGAACGATGAAATATACGGGCACATAATTCCTATTTGCAACAATAAGAACATTATTAATCCTTCCCATAGGTTTCTTAATGGTGGAATCCGCAAGGTGCAAATTTAAAGAACAATCATCAAATTCGCGGAAAACTAACACATCACACAAAGTTTTTGGAATCGTGGAAACACTAGCACCCAAACCACACAAAGCATAGAATTAATAATCTTTAATCTTAATTTTAATAGTAGGTTCCCACTCATCATAAAGTTTTCTAGGGATATAAACTTCTAGTCAAGCTTTTCTTCATAGGATTGCATTAAAGCATCAACGATATGTTTAGTAAAAGCTTTATTTTGATCATAAGCATGAGGAGAATTTAACACGGATTGCAACAAGGAAATACAATCTATCGAAGAGCAATTATCATAATTAAATTCCTTGAAATCGAAAATAGTGGGTTCATTGCTATGTAAAGTTTTGACCTCTCCAATCCCACTTTTATTATCAAGATCTAAAAACTCCGAATCATTGGGACGCCTTTTAACTAAAGTTGACTCATCTCCAGTCCCATCTTTATCAAGATTCATATTGGAAATCAAAGATTTAATAGGAGACACATCAATCACTTTTAGATCTTCGTCATTATTATCATGAAAACTAGAAGAACACGCTTTCACAAAGCAATCCTTTTTAGCACGCATCCTAGCGGATCTTTCCTTGCATTCATCAATGGAAATTCTCATGGCTTTGAGAGACTCATTGATATCATGCTTAGGTGGAATAGATCTAAGTCTCAAAGAATCAACATCAGGAGAAATTCTATCCACATTCCTAGCCAACTCATCAATTTTAAGCAATTTTTCTTCAATCAAAGCATTTAAATTCTTTTGTAAACTCATAAATTCTTTAAAACTAGTCTCAAAATCAAAGGGCATCTTATTAAAATTTCCATAAGATTTGTTGTAGGAATTACCATAATTATTAGAGGAATTATTAGGAAATGGCCTAGCATTAAAATTTCCTCTATACGCGTTGTTACCAAAATTATTCCTACCAACAAAATTCACATCCATAGATTCATTATTATTATCAATCAAAGTGGAGAAAGGCATATCATTAGGATCAGAAAAAACACTCTTATTAGCAAACAATTTAATAAGAAAACATTAATCTCTTCAATCGCATGAACCTTTTTACTAGTGGATCTTTCGGTGTGCCATTGAGAATAATTAACCATAATATTATCTAGGAGTTTAGTAGCTTCTCCTAAAGTGATTTCCATGGAAGTGCCTCCCACGGATGAATCTAAAGGATTTCTAGAAGCAAAATTCAATCCGTCATAAATTTTTTGTATAATCATCCATAAATTCAAACCATGTGTAGGGCAATTACGTATCATTAATTTCATCCTCTCCCAAGCTTGTGCAACATGCTCATGATCAAGTTGCTTAAAATTCATAATATCGTTTCTAAGAGAGATGATCTTAGCGGGAGGAAAATACTTAGAGATAAAAGCATCTTTGCACTTATTCCATGAATCAATACTATTTTTAGGCAAAGAAGAGAACCAAGTTTTAGCACGATCTCTAAGGGAAAACGGAAATAGGTTCAATTTAACAATATCACTATCCACATCTTTCTTTTTTTGCATATCACACAAATCAACAAAGTTGTTTAGATGGGTAGCGGCATCTTCACTAGGAAGACCAGAAAATTGATCTTTCATGACAAGATTCAACAAAGCAATATTAATTTCACAAGATTCAGCATCGGTAATAGGAGCAATCGGATTGCTAATAAAATCATTGTTGTTGGTATTGGAAAACTCACATAATTTAGTATTATCTTGATCCATCATGACAAACAATCAATCCAACACACAATCACACAAGAAGCGAGCAAAAAGAGGCGAACGGAAAAAGGGTGAATAAAATGACAAAGGTGAAGTGGGGGAGAGGAAAATGAGAGGAGAATGACAAATAATGTAATGCGAGGGAGAAGAGTTTATGATGGGTACTTGGCATGTCTTGACTTGAGCGTAGATCTCCCCGGCAACAGCGCCAGAAATCCTTCTTGCTACCTCTTGAGCATGCGTTGGTTTTCCTTTGAGGAGGAAAGGGTGATGCAGCAAAGTAGCATAAGTATTTCCCTTAGTTTTTGAGAACCAAGGTATCAATCCAGTAGGAGATAACACGCAAGTCACCTAGTACCTGCACAAACAATCAAGAACCTCGAAACCAACGCGATAAAGGGGTTGTCAATCCCTTCACGATCACTTGCGAAAGTGAGATCTGATAAAGATAGTAAGGTAAATATTTTTGGTATTTTGTTGTATAGATTGCAAAATAGTAAATGAGATGCGATAATAAAAGAGATGTAATATAATAAGGAAGAGACCCGGGGGGCATAGGTTTCAATAGTGGCTTCTCTCATATGATAGCATGTATTAAGGTGGGTGAACAAATTATTGCCGAGCAATTGATAGAAGAGCGCATAGTTATGATAAAAAGATGGGGTTATATCATATTGCTTGAGTTTATCTCTCTACATCATGTCATCTTGCCTAATGTGTTACTCTGTTCTTATGAACTTAATACTCTAGATGCATGCTGGATAGCGGTCGATGTGTGGAGTAATAGTAGTAGATGCAGAATCGTTTTGGTCTACTTAACACGAGGACTTTCTATTGAGAACCAAAGAGAGAGAAGAAGCCATCTAGCTAATAACTATGGACCCGAAGGTTAGTGGTAAATTACTCACACATCATCGGAGAGTCTATGGTGTTGATGTATAAGCCCTCCGTGATCGAATCCCCCTCCGGCAGATCGCCGGAAAAGGCCCTAGATGGAATCTCACGGGTACAGAAAGTTGCGGCGGTGGAAAAGTGGTTTCGTGGGTCCCTCTGATGTTTTTAGGGTATAAGAGTATATATATGCGAACGAAGTACGTCGATGGAGCTCCGGGGGGCCCACGAGGGTGGGGGTGTGCCTACCCCCCGGGGCGCGCCCTCCTACCTCATGGAAGTTTCATAGAGTTCCAGACTTCAACTCCAAGTCTCCTGGTTTGCGTTTGTTCCAAGAAAGTTCCTCGCGAAGGTTTCGTTCCGTTTGGATTTCGTTTGATATTCCTTTTCTACGAAACACTAAAATAGGCAAAAAAACAGAATCTGGCACTGGGCCTCCGGTTAATAGGTTAGTCCCAAAATAATATAAAAGTGTATATTAAAGCCCATTAAACATCCAAAACAGATAATATAATAGCATGGAACAATAAAAAATTATAGATACATTGGAGACGTATCACGCTATACATCTCCAATGTATCTATAATTTTTTATGTTTAATGGGCTTATTTATACACTTGTATATTATTTTTGGGACTAACCTACTAACGAAGGCCCAGTGCAAATTGCTGTTTGTTTGCCTATTTCAGTGTTTCGCAGCAAAGGAATATCAAACGGAATCCAAACGGAATGAAACCTTCGGGAGAGTTATTTTTGGAACAAACGTGATCCAGGAGACTTGGAGTAGACGTCAAGAAAGAAGCGAGGCGGCCACGAGGCAGGGAGGCGCGCCTGCCCCCTGGGCACGCCCCCACCCTCGTGGGCCCCTCGCAGCTCCACCGACCTATTTCTTCCTCCTATATATATCCATATACCCCGAAAACATCCAGGAGCACCACGAAACCCTATTTCCACCACCGCAACCTTTTGTACCCAAGAGATCCCATCTTGGGGCCTTTTCTGGAGCTCCGCCGTAGGGGGAATCGATCATGGAGGGCTTCTACATCAACACCATAGCCTCTCTGATGATGTGTGAGTACTTGACCATAAACCTTCGGGTCCATAGTTATTAGCTAGATGGCTTCTTCTCTCTCTTTGGTTCTCAATAGAAAGTTCTCCTCGATGTTCTTGGAGATCTATTCGATGTAATACTTTTTGCGGTGTGTTTACTGAGATCCGATGAATTGTAGATTTATGATCAAGTTTATCTATGAACAATATTTGGTTCTTCCCTGAATTCTTATATGCATGATTTGATATCTTTGCAAGTCTCTTCGAATTATCGGTTTAGTTTGGCCTACTAGATTGATCTTTCTTGCAATGGGAGAAGTGCTTAGCTTTGGGTTCAATCTTGCGGTGTCCTTTCCCAGTGACAGTAGGGGCATCAAGGCACGTATTGTATTGTTGCCATCGAGGATAAAAAGATGGGGTTATATCATATTGCTTGAGTTTATCTCTCTACATCATGTCATCTTGCCTAATGTGTTACTCTGTTCTTATGAACTTAATACTCTAGATGCATGCTGGATAGCGGTCGATGTGTGGAGTAATAGTAGTAGGGACTTGCGTGTAGTCTCCTACTGGATTGATACCTTGGTTCTCAAAAACTAAGGGAAATACTTATGCTACTTTGCCACATCACCCTTTCCTCTTCAAGGGAAAACCAACGTAGTGCTCAAGAGGTAGCACAGCGCGCGCTGGGTTGGACCGTGTAACGCAACTTCCTTTGTAATGGAGGTTGCTATGTCTGCTCACCGGCGCGTACGCAACGTGCAGGTGTGCAATGGGCGATGGGCACAGACCCATGCGCGCTTAGGATTTAGACCGGCGTGCTGACCTCTCTGTTGTCCCTAGGTAGGGTTGCAACATATTGATCTTCCGAGGTCGGGCATGACCCAGGAAAGTGTGCCCAGCCAGAGGGATCCAGCATGTTGGGTAATGTGGTGCACCCCTGCAGGGAAGTTTATCTATTTGAATAGCCGTGTCCCTCAGTAAAAGGATGACCCGGAGTTGTACCTTGACCTTATGACAACTAGAACCGGATACTTAATAAAACACACCTTTCCAAGTGCCAGATACAACCCGGTGACTGCTCTCTCACAGGATAACGAGGAGAGGATCGCTGGGTAGGAATATGATATACGATGATACTTGGTGAACCTACCATCTACTCTCTTCTATATGCTTCAAGATGGAGGCTGCCAGAAGCGTAGTCTTCGATAGGACTAGCTATCCCCCTCTGATTCTGGCATTCTATAGTTCAGTCCACAGATACTACCCATTTCATTGATACCAATGCATATGTAGTGTAGATCCTTGCTTGCGAGTACTTTGGATGAGTACTCACGGTTTCTTTGCTACTTCTTTTTCCCCTTTCCCGGTTATTGCGATCATATGATGGAGTCCAGGAGCCAGAGGACCCCGAGGATGATTCTACGTGGAGTTCGACTTCGAGGAGTAGTTAGGAGGGCCCCAGGCAGGAGGCCTTGCCTTTTCGATCGTTGCTACTTTTGTGCTAGCCTTCTTAAGGCAAACTTGCTTAACTTATGTCTGTACTCAGATATTGTTGCTTTCCGCTGACTCTTGTGTTTTCGAGCTTATGTATTCGAGCCCTCGAGGCCCCTGGCTTGTAATATAAAGCTTGTATTATTTTAATTTGTGTCTAGAGTTGTGTTGTGATATCTTCCCGTGAGTCTTTGATCTTGATCGTACACATTTGCGTGTATGATTATTGTACGATTGAATTGAGGGCGTCACAAGTTGGTATCAGAGCCAACTGCCTGTAGGAATCCCCCTTCCAAAC
Source organism: Triticum urartu (assembly GCF_056163025.1). Classification (NCBI taxonomy): domain Eukaryota; kingdom Viridiplantae; phylum Streptophyta; class Magnoliopsida; order Poales; family Poaceae; genus Triticum; species Triticum urartu. Next base: position 171,213,577 of record NC_141874.1, on the reverse strand, counting down.
TCCTTGGCTGAAGTTGAGTCTAGTCATTAAAAAAACTTTTACTAACATGGTTGTGTTTCTTACGGTCCCACATCGCCATTGGGTGGTATTAGGATCTTTTATTCCTCGTCTATACTCTGGGACTCTGATCTCTTTTCTATTCGGGTTAAATGATTTTACTAACTCTGCCTCTAGGTTCTCGTAATTACTTCCTCCGGGAGAGCCCCTCACTCCAGATGATTACTTGGTGAACCGAAGGATTCCGAAGATACTCTCTCATGTTCTCTCGATACTTTGTGCCCGTTGCTTTTGTAATTCCCTACCACCAAAATATCCCTATGGATAAATACATACACCCATCATTCTTAATTTTATTCCTAGTTGATCTTGTTACTACTAGGTACCCCGAAATTATCTCTATTGTTCTGAGAATACATTGTGCCTACTGCCTTGCAGTTCTTTGCCACATGAATACCCTTACGGATAATTTCTCACTCTTATCGAGTATCCGCTCATCCCCAGTTGATTCAAGAATTTCACAAAAGTCTTCGAAATACCAGTCGATCTTCCGAAAATCCTCAACACCTATTGCTCTTGAAATTCTTGCTTGCTTGCATTGTGATTAATCACATAAGTCTGGTAATCTTATTGGCATCCTTTGTCATTATCATTATGAGTCTGTTGATTCAATATGTTGCAGTTGCTCACACTCAGTCAAATCCTAGTATTATCCTTCCGAGTCAGTCATCATTTGGATATGAGCTGGTTCTTGACCAATCAATGCCTTGATCAGTTGTGCTTCTAAGTCTATTGTACTTATTCATTTTCGATCAAAACGGTTGCTTCTGATCCCTTGATTTGTAAATAATAAATTTCTTTGCATTGAGCTTTGAATTAGTCAGTTGTTTCTATAATCCGATGCCTTTGCATTCCTTCTTCTTCTGATTGAGTACCGATACTCACATCAGCCCCGTTGTGGACCGCCATACCCATTGTCAGGTTATTATCTGACGGTGTCCTTCACAACCAAAATTCTTGTGAGTTCTTTACCTGATACATAATGCCTTTGGTAAATTGTATCCTCTACTTTTGTCAACCATGCTCTGCTTTTGAGTTTTTGTTTTTTACTCCTGAAGTTCATGGTATATGTTCCTGAGATGCCCCGATGGGTTGAACCTATGCCTTCCCTAATCCGTGTGAACCCGAGAGTTATCACGAGTCATACTCTTCTGGTGTTTTGCCAGATAAAATTTCAACATTACAAATTCTTCGAAAATGAGAAGTGAATGAAAGGTTATGCATTGGAGAAGTGGGAGTCGACCTTGAACTTTGTGTTCATGCCCATGGACACGATGTAGATCCTATCATGGAAGCTTCTCTTGAAATTAATTATGCCCTTGGTATAAGAACATCTTATATCTGGGATGTGATCTTTTGCAATCGTGGTTCCGGACATATTGATATTCTTTGATTCCTTTTCTCAGTTAGTTTAAAGTACTTGTCTTCGATAGATCAATACATCTTGGCAACCTATATTCTGATTTTCCTTCGAGTATTACCCTCTGGTATCTCGAGAATATCAAAGCACTGTGTTGCTTCCTATGAGTCTTCATCTAGTATTGCTTCTCACCGTTTTCAGATTTCCCCCGAGTTCCGAGTTACTAGTCACTCGAGAACACCGATAAGTGAATCGAATCCGCACTTCGATTGAATGAGTCTAAGTAATTCTTATTGCTTACGAGTTTAATAATCCTTCAAGTCATTCCTAGCCTGATTGGCTATATCATTATTGTGCTAAATTTTAACTCTGCTACCTGGTCCTTCCCGAAGCACAATTTTGATGATGAGCTAACCTTACGTCAATTTCCCCATCTTATCGTTTCACCTCGAATGGCAAACTCGGCTCCGTGTTTGTGTTGTATATGTGGCTCCAATAATCTTTCGCTGCTTCAGTCCTTTTGCTTAGTGTAGTCATTGTTCGATTGCTTCTTCGTGGAGCCTCTCGACCAAATTTGTCATGATCATCATCAACATTTTGACTCCTTCTAGGATATAAGTCGAATTCATGATCATAAGTGCCATCCTCGTCCCTTGGTAATCTGAGTTACCATCAACAACATCCTTACCTTCCTTTCATCACAAACGTGTTCATGTTATGGACGCAACTTGCTATCCATCTTGTATTATGTTCTACCTTGAAGTATTACTGTCTTTTATGTCAAAGATGTTGCGAGGATTGCTCAGCCTCTTAAGAATTCTTGATATAGTAGTACTTCTCGCCATCTCCGTTCATTTCTTGGTCCCTGTGTTGTTTCTAACCGGAATATCGGGAATTGAACTATGATGTGTGAACTCAAAACTTCTGGCAACTCTATTGCTTTGAAGTGAATGGTCGATAGTTTCATTTTAATTCTTTTGTTCATTAAGTCACCATCCTAACATTGATCGTGCAACCCAGCCCATATTTTCGGGTGCATATTTCAATCAATGTTTAATTGTGTATGATTTCCTCGAGCATACATCATTATATCATTTGGCCTAAAAATTGTCATCTCTTTGTTAACATAATTGTGGAAATCTCGATGAATTGTCGCTGACTCCATCAGCCACATCCTCATCTTCTCCTTGGTTAATGATGAACTCTTCTTTTGGAACTTGCTTCTATAGTTCATTTCCCGAGAATCTTATAATGCCATATTGTTGGGGATGTAGCTACCAGGTATGAGACCCCCCCAGGAGGGGCCGGGTCAGCCCCAATGGCAGGTCACAAAGGAAGCCCAGTAACATTCAAGGCGATAGTGTATTAAGGCTTATAGAAGGCCTAAGCCCAGAGGCGGCTTAAGGCCCAATATTGTAAACCGCCGTATGTAAGGAAAGACTTGTAAGGAAAGGCATATAAAATAAGTCACCGAGCCGGACACGTTTTATGAGTCGGCTGGGACTCTATAGGCCGCCAGGCGTCAACCCGTGTATATAAGGGGACGACCCGGTGGCGGCTTAGGGCAAGAAACAAGAGATCGATAACCAAGCCGGCGGATTAGCCTCTTGGTGATCGAAACCCCAGCAATTCCAAACACAACTAGACGTAGGCTTTTACCTTCATCATAATGGGCCGAGCTAGTATAAAACCTCTCGTGTCCTTTGTCCTGATTAACCCCTTTAAGCTTCCTAGTTGCGATGGCCCTACGACTAAGTCCTTTTGCTAGGACATCTGTCGTGACAATTCCACGATAGTTGGCGCCCACCATGGGGCCAACGCACGGTGGATTTGAGTTCTTGAAGGGCAACTTTGAAGGGCTCAAGGGATACGTTGTGGGCCGGATGACCAAGAGTCGTCGCGGCAAGCTCTACATCGACGACGAAGGCTGGGGCCCCGAGGCCGGCTCAATTGAGTACGGGTACCGGGTCCCCTTCGGCGGGATTCATGTCTTCATTGGCTGGATCGGCGAATAGGGCCCTGAGCCGGATGTCTGCACCAACATCATCGAGATGGCTCAACGTGCGAGGCCCGCCCGGGCCCGACCCGCCGTAAAGCATGCCTTTGTGGGTTGCATCCTTGGAGGTGAATACTCGGAAGGATCAGTGGATGGCAGTGAGACAGCCATCTGTTCCGACGCTACGTCATCAATAGGCGAGACAGATTCTTTATATCAACTGCAGGATGGCATGCTTGGGGGCTGTTCCGATGGCAGCAGTATTCCGGACCCCTTTGAGCCGCCGAATCGATCTGGAGTCTTCATGGCAGGCACTCAGCCCGGGCAGAACTCCACGGCTACAGCAGCAACAACCACCAGGTCAGCAGCGGCCGGGTCAGGAGACCCCACGCGCCCCCCGGCTCAGATGCTAATGGACCTCATGGATAAGCTGACGGCTCTGTTGACTGCCGTGATAGAGTCGGTGGATAAAGTTCAGCATGACGTGGAGGTGGCACGGGTAGGCGAAGAGATGGCACAAGCCAAGGAAAATTTAGCAACAGAAGAGGTCAGGATGGCCGCGGAGCAGGTGGCTTTGGACGCTCGTGCTCAGCAGCTTCAAGCGGAGACTTTCCGTCTCCCGGTGGATCTGAACGCGTCAAACGAGGTCATGAGGAGAAGGCATCAGAAAGCTCAGTTGCGTCTACCTCTGACGCTCGATCCTAGGAACCTTTTCCATACACCCGGGGCCGGTCCAAGTAACCCGCCGGAGGCAAATCGGATCACGACACCCGGAGCACCGGTTCAGCCGCGTGCCATGGAACCACCTCGCATGTATACCGCTCCGCCTCATTATGCGCCAACACCACCGGGTGACTTCTCCAATCCTTTGGAAAACCTCATTGCTGCGTCGGCTCATTTGGCGGCTCTCCCAATGGAAGGCGACTCTCTGACAACAATCGAAACACGAAGGGTGAGAGAACTTCTTCAGACGGCTCTGGCGCAGCAGGATGCATACTCTTACAGTCGAGACAAAATCCATTCAACCCCTCGCCCGAGCCGGAGCCCGAGCTATAGAAGGCATATGGACTCAGCGGATATGTCAAGCAACGCTCAACGCCGCAACCAATCACGCAGGCATGAGCCGGTGCAGGCTGGAGCCCTTAACTTAGCGGATCAGGAGAGGATCTGACAAGAGGCTGAGCGGGCGGTTCAACTGGCAGCTTAGCAGGCGGCTCATCAAACTTTTCCGGCTTATCCAGCAACCTCTGTTGAGGCAGGAATAGCCACAAGAACAGGAGGTGTCCCTTGCCTGGTGCTGGCTATACGTAATGAGCGCTTTCCAAAAGACTTCAAGGGGCCTCGTAAGGTGCCTAATTACACGGCCGACTTGCAGCCTGGGGCCTGGATTGAGAGTTATGAGATGGCGATGGAGCTGTTGGAAGTCAGCGATGTAGCAATGGCTAAGTATTTCACTATGATGTTGGATGGAACGGCTCGCACTTGGTTGAAAGGATTGCCCCCCAATTCCATCGGCTCATGGGCGGAATTAAAAGCCCGGTTCATTCAAAACTTCAAGGACACATGCAAACAACCTATGTCAATTGTGGACCTGACTAATCGTAAGCAAGAGGAAGGTGAGTCCACAACCCATCGGGTGCGCCGGGTCAAGGAGATAATACACTCATCTGATAAGATGGATGCCGGCTTGGCAGTCTTAATGTTGGAGAAAAATTGCCGTTTTGAACCTCTGAAGCAGAAGCTGGGGCGGCTCAAGTGTGACTGCAATGACATGGGCCAGTTGATGGCGGCTCTGGTCAAGTATGTCGATTCTGACAGTACCAAGGATCTCGTATCTGATGAAGAAAAAACAGGGAAGGGAAAGAAGGACGACAACGGCAAGGGTCACCAGCATAACCAGGCAAACCAAGGAGGTAATAAATGTAAGGCTGACGAATTTGTGGCTAACACCAATGCACAGGGAAAAAACCAACGACGCAAGGGTAGGCAACCCCCTCAGTCAGGCGGGTCAGGTCCCACCCTCGAGCAACTATTGAATGAACCTTGTCCGAGACACGGCACCCGGGAGAAGCCAGCCACCCATCTGTGGAAGGACTGTACAATCGTGAAGGCATTTAAAAATTCAAACGCATTTGATGGAATTCACGGGCCTGGCGGCGGTTCAGGCGGAGGCGGCTTTCATGGCCCGGGCGCGGGTTCAGGTGGAGGCGGTTTTCACGGTCAGGGCCATACGGGTAACCAGGTAGGATATAATCCACAACCCGGCCAAGGTAATCAGCAGCAACAGTCTGGATATCAGAGCAACCCAAAACAGTTGAATAGTGGGCAATACCATATATTTACCACTAATTTATGCAAGAGGGACCAGAAGCTTCATAAGAGGGCTGTCAATGCCATTGAGCCGGCGATTCCACGTTATTTAAGGTGGTCAGAGCAGCCTATTGTGTGGAGCAGAGAAGATCATCCTCCCTGGGTTGATAATCCGGGACACTTAGCCTTGGTAGTGGCACCTCAGGTTGGTGGATATAAATTCACTAAAGTGCTCATGGATGGGGCAGTAGCATCAACATCCTCTACTATGAGACGTTCCATCGGATGGGATTGACTGATAAAAGTCTTAAGCAATCCAACACTGTTTTTCATGGTGTTGTACCTAGCAAGTCGGCATACCCAGTTGGTAAGATCGAACTAGAAGTAGCCTTTGGGGATGAATATGATTCCAGGGCTGAGGTGGTTAAGATCAAAAGCCCATATCATGCTCTGTTTGGACGGCCGGCTTATGCCAAGTTCATGGCTCGGCCGTGTTATGTATATCTGCAGCTCAAGATGCCGGGTTATAAACACACCATTACAGTACACGGAAGCCGAAAAATAGCCTTGGAGTGTGAAGAAGGAGATGCCGCTTATGTTGAGTCTGTTTGTGCAACAGAGGAGTTAAAGTTCTATAAAGATAATGTTGACCCGGCAGACATGACGTCGTTAAAGAAGCCAACAACGGAGCATGAACCGGTGTTGAAATTCAAGTCAGCTGATGACACCAAAACGGTTGATTTTGTGCCTGGCGACTCATCCAAGCAGTTCATCATCAGTGCCAACTTGGATCCAAAATAGGAAAGCGCGCTCATCGAGTTCATCCGTGAGAACCGGGACATCTTTGCATGGAAACCTTCTGACATGCCGGGTGTCCCGAGAGAACTCGCTGAGCACACTCTTAATATTGATCCGAAGTTTAAGCCGGTCAGGTAGTTTCTCCGATGATTTAACGAGGAAAGGCGCAAGGCCATTGGAGAAGAGGTGGCCCGGCTCTTGGCGGCCGGGTTCATTGTGGAAGTTTTTCACCCAGAGTGGTTGGCTAACCCGGTGCTTGTACTCAAGAAGAACGGCACCTGGCGTATGTGTGTGGATTACACCGATTTAAACAAAGCTTGTCCAGCTGAGCCTTTTGCTCTCCCTCGTATTGATCAGATCATTGATGCTACTGTGGGTTGTGAGCGTTTGAGTTTTCTGGATGCTTATTCAGATTATCATCAGATCAAGATGGCAGTCAAGGACCAGGAGAAGACAGCTTTCATCACTCCGTTTGGAGCCTTCTGCTATGTGTCTATGCCTTTTGGGCTTAAGAGTGCCCAGGCGACTTATTAACGGTGTGTGCAGAATTGCCTTCACAATCAGATTGGGCGTAATGTTCATGCTTATGTGGATGATATAGTGGTGAAGTCCAGAAAAGAGGAAACCTTGGTAACAGATCTGAAGGAGACCTTTGATAACCTCCGGGTCTACAAGATGATGCTTAACCCGGCCAAGTGTGTTTTTGGAGTCCCAGCTGGCAAACTTTTGAGTTTTTTGGTGTCCAACCGAGGTATTGAAGCTAACCCGGAGAAAATTAAGGCAATCACATCCCTGGCCAAACCAACATGCATCAATGACGTTCAACGGCTGGCGGGTCGTGTTGCTGCTCCGAGATGGCTAAAGAAATGAGTCTAAGCTAGGTCTGGTGCCTTGGCGATTCAGATTTGGTGGCTCAACAGGTATCAGGCAAGTGGGATTCCAAGGACCCTCTCATGGCGGCTTATTGCCGTGAGGTCGACGTTGTTGCTGGACATTTTAAAGGTTATCAAGTGGAACACATTGACCGTAGAAAGAATGAAGCGGCTGATGCCTTAAGCCGGCTGGGATCTCAGCGTAAGCCGGTGCCACCTAACACCTTTTTGGATCTTTTGCATAACCCGTCTGTTAATTTACCTACAGAGGAAGATTTGGCCGTTCCTGACCCGGAGGCACAGTTGGTGGCGGCTCTCCATGTCATCCCACATTGGACAGTACCGTTATTGGCTTACATGAATCGGGGTGAGTTGCCAAAGGATGAGACCCTGGCCCGACAAATAACCCGGCGGTCCAAGTCAATGACGATTTCTGACGGAGAGTTATACCATCGCAGCGTCACTAGAGCATTTCAACGGTGTGTTTCTCCTAAAGAAGGCCAAGAAATACTTTGTGAGATCCATGAAGGGGATTGTGGTCATCACGCCAGGTCAAAATCTCTTGTGGCCAAAGCTTTTCGTCATGGTTTTTACTAGTTGACGGCTCATGCTGATGTAGAAGATCTGGTCAGTAGATGTGATGGATGTCAAAAAGTTGCACGACGAGCGCATGTGCCGGCTCAGGAATTGCAGATGATTCCAATCACTTGTCCGTTTGCAGTCTGTGGGCTTGACATGGTTGGACCTTTCAAAAGGTCCAAGGATAAAAAGACACATCTTTTAGTGGCAGTTGACCAATTCACAAAGTGGGTTGAGGCAGAGCCTGTGAGTAAGTGTGATGCAGCCACGGCGGTTCAGTTCATGAAAAAGGTGGTTTTCGCTTTGGTTTTCCACACATCATTATCACTGACAATGGCACTAATTTGTCCCAAGGGGCTATGGAGGAGTTTTGTCAAAGAGAGCACATCCGGCTGGATGTTTCTTCTGTAGCTCACCCTCAATCTAACGAGCAGACTGAGAGAGCAAATTAGGAAATCTTAAATGGTCTCTAGCCCTGGCTCATGGTTTCCTTACAACGTACGCCGGGTTGCTGGGTAGAGGAGTTACCCTCGGTACTGTGGAGTATTAACACCACTCCAAACAAGTCCATGGGTTATACACCATTCTTCATGGTTTATGGAGCGGAAGCGGTGCTGCCTAGTGACATCTGTCATGACTCGCCTCGTGTGGCTGCTTATGTTGAAGCTAATAACAAACAAGCCAGAAAGGATGCGCTTGACTTGTTAGATGAGGAAAGAGACTTAGCAGCGGCTCGATCAACAATTTATCAACAGGACCTGCGCCGTTATCACAGCCGCCGAGTTAAGTCCAGTACTTTTCAAGAAGGTGACCTGGTGCTCCGGCTCATCCAGGATTTGTCAGATGCACACAAGCTATCCCCGCCTTGGGAAGGACCCTTGTGGTCAGCGAGAATTTAAACAACGGATCATATTACCTCATCGATATCCAAGAACACAAAGACTCACATAAGCCGGAGGAGGAGACCCGTCGGCTGTGGAACATTGCTCAACTTCGGCCATACTACACCTGAGCCACCGGCTCTCGTCATGTACATACTTTGACATTGTATATACTATGATAAGTAATAAAGCAGGACCTCTGTCCTTTTCCCTTTCAAAGATTATATATCTTTACTCTTTTTACTATTAAAATGACTATTAAGGAGCTGATCATATCTGAATCAAGTCTAGCCTTTTTGGTCCGGCTTATGATCGTATTTGAATCTAGCTGTAAACCTCATGATCACTTGGGGGCTTCCTGTTCAAACATAGGTCATATTCGAACCAAAGAGAACATAGTTGTCATAACCCTCTTGATCGGCTCAAAGCCAAACTCACTAGGGGGCTTCTTGATCATATCCGAATCATAGCTTAACCTCTCTTGGGTCCGACTTGGATTGTATTTGAATCAGGGTCATTAAAAACCTCTCAAGGTCATTTGGGGGCTTCCTGTTCAAACGAAGGTTGTATTCGAACCAAAGAGAACATAGCTGGCGGTACCCTATTGATCGGCGCAACGCCAAAGCCACTGGGGGCTATATGATCGTATTCGAATCTTAGCTTAACCCCTTTGGTCTGATTTACTGATCGTATTCGAATCAGAAACCCCCAACTTTCAGTTACAAAGTTAATTTATATTGCAAACTGCTATTTTGCCTTACTAGTCTTTTATTGTCTCAATTTTAAACGATCAGCACAGTCTTTTTTTCACTGGCTTGACTATTTGACAATAAGCCGCCATGGCATGATGATCATCAGGCATGAAGAAGCATTGACTTCTCAAAAATGGATTGAATCATCAACCTCATCACCCGGGTCATATAAACCGGTGGTACAAAGGTAAAAATACAGGAACAGAGCCGAAATATTACAGAGATAACCATAAATGTGACGCATATATTGACATCAGGAAGCAAAGAGTCACACACGGCATCTGATGCACGATGGCATGGGCAAAGTATGTGGTTGTTTCAAGCTAAATCTATTACAAGGCTCTAAAGAGCCCATGAAGATGGTTCTCACTCTTCCCTTGCCGGTTCACCTCCTTCTGCTGATTGGAAGATGGGTTTTGACCAGTCAAAACCGATCACGGCAATGAATTCTGCTTCTTCATCAATCAGGCCAGCCGGATCAACTTCCGGAGCAAATGTATGTTGACGAACCGGTGGGATTAGATCTGTCACCTTGTAAGAGGGAGTTGCCATCTTCTTATTCTCCAAATCAAAACTCGGCTGATATTTGTCAATATTGGTTTCATCTCCAAGAATGGTAGCCTGAGGTCGAACTCCCCTCACACAAGCAACGAAGTCATCCTGCTCAAATAGAGACCTGTCTTCCTTCACGGTAGGGTACCCCCTGGCTACATCCGCCGGGTCTAGATCTGGCACCCAGGCTTTGGAGCAGTTCAGGGCAGTCAAGGCTCCGGCTCTGGCACAGGATCGTTTGACTTCTTGGAACCTGGCGGGTAAGATTGACGATTTTTTCAAGACATCACTGAGCCGGTTGGGTCCTTGATTGGCAGGAGAGATAGCAGCAAGTGCTCGTTGAGCGCTAGTGTACAACTGCTCCACTAAGGTATAGATCGCCTTCAGTTTAATCACATTATCTTGGCTCAAATTCTTGCTTCGCGGGCCTGCACATATTTTTTAAACAAGGGGTCAGGTGGTGGTTTATATTCCGGGTCAAAAGAAGGTATAAAAGATCAGTACAGATGGCTTACCAAAGATGGCGGAAACCATTTGAGACACCCGGTTCTTTAAACCGGTCAGCTCCGTGGTAACCTCCTCAAGAGTCGTTTCAGCTTTTTCGGTGCGTTGTGTCAGCAGCGTCTTTTCTTCAGCCCAGGATTTCTTTTTGGCAGTCAAGCTGGTTTTCAGTTTTTCTGTCTCAGCAAGACTTAATTGAAGTTTAGACTCAGCAGACTTGATTTCTGCCTCTTGATCCGCCAGCCGGGTCTTGGCGTCAGTTAAATAGGAACCCAATTCAGATAAGGCATTGTACAAAACATACATAGGTGTGTCAAGGTTTAAACTAAAAGTTCAAGATTCAAGTCTCAAGTACTTTGGACTGCAAAACCACTTGACACTTGGGGGCTAATGTATGCCAAAACAATTTCTTATGACTCTGATATATTTCAAGTCCCAAGTACCTTATAAAGTAACAACACTTGGCACTTGGGGGCTAATGCATGATATTCAGAAAGTCTCTCAAGATTAAACCGGATTACAATATTTGTTGGGTTCGGCACAAGAAAGTTATGAAATTAAGTACCGACTCATTTATGATCAAGTGAACCGGCCCTTGGGGACTACAGGTGAAGTTTATACTACTTTATTGGACTTTAGAAAAATCTAAAGGTAAAGCTTTAGCCTATATTATAAGTCTACAGATCATTCAGGTTTTATCATAATCTAAAGACTTGGGGGCTGGCAGAATATAAGTAAGCCGGAAGAGCATACCTCATACTTCAGCTGCAATTGCTTGACCATCTCGATTTCTGAGTCACGGCTAGAGTGCACATGACTGAGATAGCCGGACAGCACGTCGTTGACATTGAGATGGGTGTAATGGGAGACATCAAACCGCACCTTCTGCTTCTCTAAGGCTTCTTGTTTAGCAGTGTGTCGAGCTAATACGGTGGGGTTCCCTGGCTCAACAAACCAGCTACCAGTAACCAAGACGTCAGTGTCAGAGGTTGTCGGTGGGTTAGCTGAACTGGATGGTTCAGTTATAGCTGGGTTGAGAGTGGTCTCATCAGCTTACAGTTCAGGAGGGTCCGATTGAGCCGTCACAGCTGGATCTTCTGGCGCTTCAGTTTGAGGGGGGGAGTTGGCATAGCCGGTTCAGGTGCAAGAACTGATGGGTCATCCACCGGTTTAACCACTTTGGCCTTCTTGGATTTGGCTTGGCCACTAAGAAAGATTTTATAAGACAATTAGTGCAACGGTGCAATTTTTAAATACACAGAGGAAAGATGATTTTTTCCTTACCCAGGAGCAGTCTTGAAGGCCAGAAATTGCATCTGAGATGAGTCGCCAGAAGAGCGAGAAACCTCCTTCAAAGGGCAAATAACGTCAGTAACACAAGAGAATAGATTCATTAATGAAATCCAAAGAGGAATATAAAAGAGACCTCATTTTGGCGTTTTTGAGGAGTTTGTTGTACGACAGAAGGCGGCTCATCATTGTTCTGGGCTTGACGATGGCTCTCGTGTTGCTGCTTTTTCAAAAGAAAATGAGGTTCCAAATAAGCCAAAGGGTGCGAAAACCTTACTTTCTGGGTTACCCGTCGAAGTTTCTATCTCGGCAAATGGTCTGAGTCGGAGGAAATAATTACCTCTTCTTCTCCGGCCTGACTGGCCCCCGTGTCGTCCTGGCAATAATCAGTGTCAATAAGGTTATTAAAAAACTGGCCAAGGGAGTCAAGGGCTACCTCCGACTCAGAAGTATCATTGTCAAGCTTTAACAGGTCCTCAGCGGTGCTTTTCTTCTTCTTAGACCTCCGGGTCATCTTCTTGGCGGTCATGGCGGGGGCTCTAGCCTTTTTGGCGGCTTCGTGGTCATACTTGGCTTTCCAGAAATCAGATTTGGCCTGTAAACAAATAAACAAGATGAAAGGTCGTGCAGGTATTTAAAATGGCTGAGAAAAATACAAAGAGAAAGAGGTCAGAGGTTCTTTACCTCTGGTGTCGGGTTAAGTTTGCAGAAGGGGTTTAACCCGACTTTACTGCAGTCTTCATATTTGCCGTTCACCAGAAGGGTCAACAATGAAACAATATCTTCTTCAGTTAATTGAACGGAGCTGTGACGAAGAGAGTCATTTGGGCCTCCACCATATTCATACATCAATTTGGATCGGCGGCTTAGAGGGATGACCCGCCATGAGACCCAGCAATGGGTCAAGTCAACTCCGGTTAAGCCGTTCCCCAATAAAGTGTTAAACCTTTTAATTGATGGAATAAGCTTCTTGCGTTCGGCAGCAGTGAGTTTGTCAGGGAGCGCAAACTTGGAATCTAGACGCTCCGCGCGGTAACCCGACAGTGGTTTCTAGTTGGCTGGTGAAGTGTCTTGACAATAGAACTAGGTCTGATTCCAGTCTTTGGGATGACTCGGCAAGACTATTAGGGGGAAGATGGCGCCCTGTCGACGCTGAATTGAGATACCTCCGAGTTCCAAGCTAGGGCCATTGGTGCACTCGTTCTGGAGGTTCAAATAAAAATACTCTCTAAAGAGTTCCACAGTCGGTTCTTCTTGAAGATATACTTCACAAAGAACTTGGAAGTTGCAGATATTGGATATGGAATTGGGACCAAGATCTTGAGGGTGGAGTTTGAAGAAATGAAGAACGTCTTTGAAGAACTTTGAGCCGGGTGGTGAAAAACCTCGATTAATGTGGTCAGAGAACACAATAACTTCACCGTCTTTTGGATTAGGCCGTTCCTCGACCGGGTCAGGTGCACGGTAAGACATAACATTCTTCCCTTGCAAAAATCCTATGGAGAAGAAGTCCTTCAAATTATCCTCAGTTACTGTTGAGGGAACCCAGTTGCAGACAGTCGGTGCTTTTGAGGCATGATGTTCAAAAGACGAACTGAAAAGAAAGTGACATGCCGGTTCAATTCAATGATAATGGTGAAGTTAAGTGATGATGGTACAAAGGAGTAATGGCGGCTTAAGTAAGAGCTAATGTCATATAAGGAAAAGTAAGCCGGCGCAATAAGCCGCCATGACTACGGATATTTGAGAAAACAGATTCGGCTAAGTGTTAAGACAAACAAGTTTCCTAATTGCTTGATATTATTCTAGATCAAATGGCTATTCAAAATGGAAAATATTCTAGACCTAAAATTCTAGCGCAGATGAGTTCGTAAGTCCTAATGAGGCCTTTATACCGGGAAAAGGGATCTACTAGTATCAAGAGTAGGCACAAAACAACTACCGCACAAGTATATATCTCTTTTTGGATCAAGAAGAGGCTGCAGTGGAAGAACTACGAAGAAACTATGATGAACTATGAAGAACACGCAGAGACCTAGAAAGCCCTAATGCAGATCTGAGGAGAAAGAAGGGAAACACTTACAACCACAAATCTTCCGCGGAGAGTCGCCGCCGTTCTCTGGACCGATTCCAGTTGATGCAGTGGCCAAAGTCGACAGAGGTGAGGTGCTCTCTGACGGCGGCGGAGCTTGAGCGGTAGCGGGGTTTGCGAGAGGTAGAAGACGAAGAAGAGAGAAGAATGAGAAAGACCGGGGCATGCCTATTTATAAGGGGATAAGCGAACAGGCGGGCACAAAAATCGAGGAAGACCCGAATAATGATTATCCAACTAAAAGGATGCCTCGATTGTCGGAAGGCATTAAAGGATAAAGATACGTTGAGAGATGATGTCATAATAGTTTTTCGTGTTTTCAAGAAATGACGTCATGGCGGGTTACAAAAATTTCTGCGAAGAGAGGAAGATGGATTTCGTCTAAGTATTGAAGATTGACAAAGAACAAAGTTCAAAGTCAACCTGGGGCCTAATGTTGGGGATATAGCTACCAAGTATGACCCGCCCAGGAGGGGCCAGGTCAGCCCCAATGGCGGGTCACAAAGGAAGCCCAGTAACATTCAAGGCGATAGTGTATTAAGGCTTATAGAAGGCCTAAGCCCAGAGGTGGCTTAAGGCCCAATATTGTAAACCGCCGTATGTAAGGAAAGACTTGTAAGGAAAGGCATATAAAAGAAGTCACCGAGCCGGACACGTTTTATGAGTCGGCCGGAACTCTATGGGCTGCCAGGCGTCAACCCGTGTATATAAGGGGATGACCCGGTGGCGGCTTAGGGCAAGAAACAAGAGATCGATAACCAAGCCGGCGGATTAGCCTCTTGGTGATCGAAACCCCAGCAATTCCAAACACAACTAGACGTAGGCTTTTACCTTTATCGTAAGGGGCCGAGCTAGTATAAACCTCTCCTGTCCTTTGTCCCGATTAACCCCTTTAAGCTTCCTAGTTGCGATGTCCCTACGACTAAGTCCTTTTGCTAGGACATCTGCCATGAAAATTCCACGACACATCTCGTCAATCTGTGTGCACCTTTTCCTCTCAAGCATTCCAAGTCTGTAGTATCCTGACACCAATCAGATCTGAATCTCGGTCAGATATGTTGGTTGGTGTTGGGGAACGCAGTATTTCAAAATAATTACCTACGATCACGCAAGATATATCTAGGAGATGCATAGCAACGAGAGTGGAGAGTGTGTCTACGTACCCTCGTAGACCGAAAGCGGAAGCGTTTAGTAACGCGGTTGATGTAGTCGAACGTCTTCGCGATCCAACCGATCAAGTACCGAACGTATGGCACCTCCGCGTTCAGCGTTCAGCTCGATGACGTCCCTCGAGCTCTTGATCCACTTGAGGCCGAAGGAGAGTTCTGTCAGCACCAATAGCGGAACCTGGAAGCTCATATTGGCTCCTACATATTCTACGAAGATCTTTATCGGTCAAACCGCATAACAACATACGGTGTTCCCTTTGTCATCGGTCTCTTACTTGCCCGAGATTCGATCGTCGGTATCATCATACCTAGTTCAATCTCATTACCGGCAAGTCTCTTTACTCATTCCGTAATGCAACATCCTGCAACTAACTCATTAGTCACATTGCTTGCAAGGCTTATAGTGATGTGCATTACCGAGAGGGCCCAGAGATACCTCTCCGACAATCGGAGTGACAAATCCTAATCTCGATCTATGCCAACTCAACAAACACCATCGGAGACACCTATAGAGCATCTTTATAATCACCCAGTTACGTTGTGACGTTTGATAGCACACAAGGTGTTCCTCCGGTATTCGGGAGTTGCATAATCTCATAGTCAGAGGAACATGTATAAGTCATGATGAAAGCAATAGCAATAAAACTAAACGATCATTTATGCTAAGCTAACGAATGGGTCTTATCCATCACATCATTCTCTAATGATGTGATCCCATTCATCAAATAACAACACATGTCTATGGTCAGGAAACTTAACCATCTTTGATTAACGAGCTAGTCAAGTAGAGGCATACTAGGGACACTCTGTTTTATCTATGTATTCACACATGTACTAAGTTTCTGGTTAATACAATTCTAGCATGAATAATAAACATTTATCATGATATAAGTAAATATAAATAACAACTTTATTATTGCCTCTAGGGCATATTTCCTTCAGTCTCCCACTTGCACTAGAGTCAATAATCTAGTTCACATCGCCATGTGATTTAACACCAATAGTTCACATCTTTATGTGATTAGTTCACATCTCCATGTGACTAATACCCAAAGGGTTTACTAGAGTCAATAATCTAGTTCACATCGCTATGTGATTAACACCCAAAGAGTGATCATGTTTTGCTTGTGAGAGAAGTTTAGTCAATGGGTCTGCCACATTCAGAGCCATATGTATTTTGAAAATTTTCTATGTCTACAATGCTGTGCACGGAGCTACTCTCGCTAATCGCTCGCACTTTCAATATGTATCTAGATCGAGACTTACAGTCATCCAGATTGGTGTAAAAGCTTGCATCGGCGTAACTCTTTACGACAAACTCTTTATCACCTCCATAACCGAGAAATATCTCCTTAGTATTCTAAGGATAATTTTGACCGCTTTCAAGTGATCAACTCCTGGATCAATATCGTACCCCCTTGCCAAACTCATGGCAAAGTACACAATAGGTTTGGTACACTACATAGCATACTTTATAGAACCTATGGCTGAGGCATAGGCAATGACTTTCTGAAAGGGCATGTAGCCCCTAAGTGTGGTTTTGGTAATTAAATGACAATCTCTATGGACTAATGTTTTCAGTGAGATATATTTGAAGGTTTTGTCCATAGAAGGTTCCACAAGGATATTGGATGGAATCATGGATGAAGTCCATATATATGAAGATAGTGCCTCAAGGATATTGGACGGAATCAAGGATGAAGTCCATATATATGAAGATATATTTTCCCTATGCTTTGGTATTAAATGAGAATTCCTATGGAGCATCAAGTGCATTGAATCTTATATAAAGATATGTTCCATAGTGATGCTTGAAGTGCATTGGGTTGTTTTGTGAAGTCTGCCATCAAAGCATCCGAAGAAGTCCTCATGGTATCCTTCTCTAGATACCCCGTGCACACGGGCTTGTACCGTGTGCACGGGGTCGAGTGTCAACTCTCTGGATACCCCCTGCTCACGGCGCCTAGGTGTTGGCTCTCGAGATCCAATATCCAGTGAGGTTTCAAGTTGGTCTTCGGGTACTTCTATTGACGCCATCAAGATTGGTTTCAATGCCTAATCTAATTATGTTCATGATGGAGTTCATTGGAGAATCGCAAAGATTGATATATTTGGGCTTCTGAGGATCAAGGCTTAAGAGAGTAATCAAAGATAAGAATTCAAGTTATGGTTTCAAGACAAGATCACGGTGAGCTCATGTGTTGGGTTTAGGTTGATCAAGTATTGAAGCAAACAACTAGAGTGAAGAATTCATTGTGCCTCTCAAGATATTATGATGGAGGGCTTTTAAGGATCAAGGGCTTGAGAGAATAATCAAAGAGAAGAATTCAAGTTATGGTCTCAAGACAAGATCATGGTGAGCTCATGTGTTGGGTTTCGGTTGATCAAGTCTTGAAGCAAGCAACTAGAGTGACGAATTCATTATGCCTCTCAAGAGATTGTGATGGAGTTTCTTTAGAAGGGCAAGTGGTGACCAAGATGATATTCATAGTGGAACTTGATATGGTCATGGAAGAGTCTTTGGTGATATAGTCTTGAAGCAATGAAGGGAAATTAAGAGTTCATTGTGGCTTTCAAGAAACCAAGATGGAGCTTGGAGTAAAGATGTTGGTTGACCAAGATGAAGCTCGAAGATTATATCTAAGTGGTCAACTCTCAAAGCACAAACATTGTACCACGTGAGACCAAGTGATCTAGTGGTATGGTAAGTAATTGTGAATTATGCTTTGTTACCTAACCCATGCTATGTGTTTGGTATGTCTATGTGGGTTAGATGTTTCTCATGGGCTTGCATAAAGGAAATATTTCAAGTAGCCTATGTAGGATGACATCAAGTGGTGATGGTCGTCGGGTTCAAGGTGTCCAGGTGCAAGATGAGAAGCCGGAGGTTATATGCTTTGAAGCTTGCGGTCCACGTCATGATAATGCACATGTGAAGATGGGCTTAAGTTAAGGCTTCCCTCATTGCAATATGAGGAAGCAATTCGAGTATCTTCACCAAGTGGTTGTGGACAAGAAAGGGATTCCAACTTGAGGCAAGCATTAAAGTCATCATCAAGCTCAAGTTGAATATGCAAGGCAAAGGTATAACTTAGCTAGGTTTTTCTAGTTTTGCCAATCTCATAGTGCTTGGTGGGAGACCGGATTATAGGTTTGATAGCCATACTATCAAGAGGGACTCTTGGGCGAGTAGCTTGATCACGTCGCATGTAGAGAGCTCAACCTTTGCATTACTTGCATCATACTTTCTTGTTGATCTTGGGTGGTTCTCTATGTGAGGACCTTGGGCTTTTCCCTAGCTTCAAAACGAGCCCAAGATCATCAAATTCGGAGTTCGTATGCCAAAGTTATGCATGTTTTAGTGGGCTGCTGCAGGCTGTCCTGGGTACCCCGTGGGCACGGGGTTTTTGACCCTCGTGGGCACGGGGCCCGTGTGCACGAGCTCATACCATGTGCACGGGACCCCGTGGGCATGGGGTCTAAACCCCCGTGGGCACGGGGTGTCCAGGAACTGCCCGTTGAGCCCCAACGGCTAGTTTTGGGTTTTGGCTATTTAAGGGCTCCTTTCTCCCACCGGTTGGGGGGTTGTTGATTCACATTCAAAACATTATTTTGGGCCTCTTACCACCTCTCCCAAACCCCTATATCCCCTCTGAGTGAAGGGGGATTTGTGGATGGATCTTGGAGTCATTTGTTGATTTCCTCCATTGCATCCCCTCTCTTCAATCTCCCACTTTCTTGAGTTGCATCCCGTGAGATTGAGAGAGTGAGTTGAGCATTTGTTGCTTGACCTTGCATTGCATTTGTTGCATTGGTTTGAGCTCCCCGCATCGATTTGTTCGAGTGAGAGCCCGTGAGTTTATTACTCTTGGAGGCTTCGCCTCCTAGATGGTTTGGTGATATCATTGAGAAGATTGTGTGTGGCCAAGGTTCCCCCGGAAGCTTCCTTTTGTGGTGTGCTCCGGGGAAGGGTGTTCAAGTGTCCTAGGTGGTCAAGTTCCTCTGGAAGCTTCCGTGGTTGTGGTGTGCTCTGGAGAAGTTTGTAAAGGTGTGGTGGTCGCCTTCAAGACCAACCCCGAGTGAACCGAGGCTCATCCGTTGGGGGTGACTCGAAAGGGAGAATACGGTGAGTCACTTGGTGATGCCCCGGAGCTTCGGCTTCGGCACCGCTCTAACGGAGATTAGCACTCTCACGAGTGTGAACTTCGGGATAAATCCGCATCCCCGACTCACTTGTGGTTATCTCATACCCACACCATTTACTTTCCGCAATTCATACTTGCTCATATTGAGATATCTTGTAATAGTTGAATTTCTTAGTTGTTCCTTCATTTCCATATCTTGTGATATAGTTTGTGCTTGCTAGTTTTCTTAAGTGCCTATCTTGTTTAGCATAGGTTGTTGGTGCACTTAGTTGAGCCTAGCATATTTAGGATTTGCGCTTGAAAAGTATCCGTTAGTTTAATTCCGCATTAGGAAAAAGGCAAATCCGTAAAAGTTTTAAAACTACTATTCACCCCCCCCTCTAGTCGTCATCTAGATCATTTCAATTGGTATCAGAGCTTTGGTCTCTCCTTGGTAGGCTTCACCGCCTAGAGAGTAAAGATGTCGACTAGGGGTATAGTGCACAATGACACTTTTTGTTTTAGTGGCACAAACTATCACTTGTGGAAAATTCACATGCTTTGTCATTTTCGGACCATGGGTCCAAATCTTGTGCGAATTGTTCTTGTAGGGGCTTCTCCATGGAAGGATGACCTTTTTCCAACTAGTGAGGAAAATGATGATATGCTTTGTGGCTATGGTGCTAAGAATGCCATAATCCGGTTTATATCCCTCGAAGTATTTGAGTCTATCATGACTTGTGTGACGGCTCATGATATGTGGACCAACCTTGAAGAAATATATGGTGGGTCCAATCTTGTTGATATTCATCATCTTTCAGAGAAGTTAATTGAGGAGGTCTCCACATCTTCAAATCATGAAGATCTCCATATTGCTTCTTCATCCATGTGCTTGGACACTTCTACCTCTTCCACCTCACCATCATATGGCATGTCCCAAGGTAATGACATGGTGAGTGGAAATATCATTTGTGATGATGATGTTGTGCTAAACATTGATTATCTTTCATGTATACATGCTAGTGTTGTAGATTCTATGGAAATGAGCATATCTAGCAAAAATGACTTACATTCTTGTGTTGATAGTCCATGCATATCATTTGGAGATTCCTTGAATACCTTTTGTGATGATATGCTTGATACTCCTTGTTTCCATGATCTATGTGCTTCTATTTCCTCTAGTTGTTGTTTGACTAACCATGTAGAGGAAACAAGAGAAAATAGTGCACACATCATTAATGAGGAAATTGCTAGAGGAGCAAAGAAGGACATCACCTTGTTGGAGAGGAAATGCTATGAGTGTCAAGAGGATGGACATGGATATCCTACTCTTAAAGATAAAGAAACTCCCTCTCCAAAAGAATCATCATCAACCTCCGATGTTCACATGTGCCTCATGGCAAGAGGTAATACTGAGGTATCATCTACTCTTTGTAATGATATTGATGAGAGTAATGATGAATGTGATAGGGATATGAGTCAAGGAATATATGAAATTGGTAATTCTCTTCGTGGGGTAAATAAGAACACTTATGAGATGTTTAAAGATCTTATCACTCATTTTGGAAAGTGTAATGATTTACTTCACGAAGAGCAAGAACAAAATGAAAAACTTGATTGTAACCTTCTTGATGCTCTAGAAACTCTTAGAGACTTAGAATCTTCTAAAGAAGAGATTGAAGTTTCTCATGATCAACTTAAAGAGGATTTTGAGCACCTTGACCTTGTCTACAAGAATGTCAAAGGAGAGCTCACCAAACTCTCTAAGTCTTATGAGGAACTTCAAGCTACTCATGTGAAGTCTCTAGTTTCTTCTAGCTCCTCTCATATTGTCAATAATGCTTGTGCTACTAACTCTACTTCTTGTGAAGCATCTATCTTGAAGGAGAATGTTGAGCTAAGGGCTCAACTTGCTTTCCTAACTAGCAATTATGGAAGATTAGAAGAAATTCATGAAAAGCTCTCGGGCTCTCATGATGACCTTCTAATCTCCCATGAAAGGCTAAAGTTAGCTCATGAGGCTATTTTGAATAAGGTAACATCGTGTGAGCCTCATGTGGACATTAGCACTATTTCTACACATAATGCTTTATTGACAGGTGCTAGTCCTAGTGATTCATCTAGACATATTATTGCTAATTTTTGTGATGAATTGCTCTCCTTGCCTTGTTGCTCTAACAATGAAGCTTCTACTTCCTCTAGTACTTTTGTTGATACTAACCTTGTAGATGAAAACAAAGACCTCAAGGCCCAAGTCACTATTTTGAAGAAAGACTTGGAAATATGTCATGAAGGAAATACCTCTGTCAAAGCTATCTTGAGTGTTCAAAAATCCCCTCATGACAAGGGCGGACTTGGTTTCATCTCCAACAACAAGAAGTCCAAGAGAAATAAGAAGGGACAAGATCAAGTCAAGAATCCGACCAACATTACATGCTTCAAGTGCAAGAATGTTGGTCACCATGTGAGATCTTGTCCATTGAAGAAGAAGGCTTCAAATGTGAAGCATCAAGGGAAGTGTCCTCAAGTTCAATCTCAAGGTCAACCTCATGTTGAAGAAAGGCTACTAGCAATGATGAACAAAGATAATGCTCCCCAAGTTGAGAAAATAAAGAAGAACATGTTGCTATATTTGTCGTGATAAGGGACACATATCCTCATCTTGTCCCAACGGTAACATCCCTAAGCCTCCTCTAGTCAATGATCATTATTCGCTTAGAAAGGATGTTGTTGGCAATTTGTTTGCCAAGTTTGTTGGTGCCCAAAGTGGTTTGGAAATGGAAAAGACCATTTGGGTTGCCAAGCCTATTGTGACTAAGTTCTTAGGACCCAACTTGGTTGGGGACCATCAAGCTCAAACTTGATCAATAGGTGTGTCGAGGACATTGGAGATTTGGCTAGTTCATGACGAAAAGGATATCCACCATTTATTTGTTCGAGCCAAGTCATGTGGATTATCTTCATATTATCTATCCAATGTTCCTCCTTGCGGTAACTTGTATTTTTATTGCTTACATTGAAAGTTACTCGCCCCTTGCATGCTTAGGTTTTGTATCTAGCATGGGCATTTATATGTTGTGCTTCCTAGTATGCTTGATTTGTGTTATCTAGCATGTGTAGGTTGCATTGCACATCATATAGTGATGCTTGTTGTCTTGAGCCTTATTTGTATGTTGTTTGGCTCTTGCGAGATATTAGTGGATCATCACATTATGGGGGAGTGTTATGTTTTATGCACATCACAAACCCAAAATGTGAATATGAGAAATACCACATAGTATTGATACTCAATATTATCTAGTCACTATGTGCTATGCAAAGCTCATTTGATATTCAGATTCTCGGAGTATCCATTAGTTATCTCTTTTAGGTGGTTATTTTCCTCTGTTGTATGCTTGCCGTGGTATCCAGAAAGTTGCACCAGAAAAGTTCTGGATACCCCATGCGCACGGGGTCTTTTGACCCCTGTGCGCATGGGGTGTTGCGTAACTCTCTTGGTACCCCGTGTGCACGGGGTCTTTTGACCCCCGTGCGCATGGGGTGGTTGTTGATTATGATCTTATGCTTCTTCGGATTCTACCACCGAGTGTTAATTCCAAATACCAATTGGTATTTCTTCTTGTGGTAGAATTTTATGATCATCTTCTTCTCGGCTTGTGCTTCAACTTGCCTTATCTCACTCCTTGTACTATCTATTATCTACTTGAGTGAGATAAGCCTTTGAGCATGTGTGTAATGTATATCCTATATGCTCTTTGGTTTTTTCTTAGTTCATATGTTGTACTTTTCTTGTGGTCCTATGTGGATTCGTCTCTTTGATATGATTTGGACAACTTGAATTCTTTATGTTATTTTTGGAGTATTCTTCGTTTAAGTGTTCTTTTGTCCAAATTGTATCTCTTTGGATCTTGGTAGGCATGTGCATGCATATTTATTTATATACTTTTTCTTGTGTTGATTGCTCTACTTGACCCTCTATATAGGGTAAACTCCATCAAATCATTAATGATTAAAAGTGTGCATGAACTTCAATTTCATACCCTTTTGCACATATTTAATATGGAGTTTGCCCTATGTATTGTGGTTGGACTAACTACTTCGGACCCAATAAGTTTGGGGACCAAATTGTACCTTAATGTGTTTTAGGTACTTTGGAGAAGCATTGGATGCTTGGCTTATTCATGAGGAAGGTGGAGACACCATGGGAAATTACTAGAGCCAAGCTTGGTTGATTGTTTGATTGAGGGAGAAGATAACTGAAAACCCGGGTCAGTTGTAAGTGTTTCATTCTCATAATGAAAACCCGGTTAACTAAAATGTGGGTCAATTTGTTGGATATGCATCAAACTCCCACACTTACCGTATTCTCAATAAATCCTCAGGATGTATTGAGGAAACGGTGAATGTGGAGTGTGATAAGAATAATGGCTTCCATGCGGAGCAATTTGTTTCAAGTGTTGTAGGTGATGAGGCTCCTTCCCAAGCTACAAGTACAATGGGGATCGATCATATTCTTCCATAAGAAACACCCCATGTCCATGTAGAAGAAGAAGGAGTAAGAGCCCCTCTTGTGGATCCACCGCAAGGGAAGTCATCACCCCAACACAAGATCAAGATGCTATGGGAGATCATGTACCTATCCAAGAACAATATCAAGTCCCTCTTGTTCGCTTACTAGATCAAGGGCCCCTTGAACCAATGCTCTCTCTCTCTTGGTAACAAGTACTTACTTCATGCATTTATTTAAATTAGAGTCAACATTGTGTATGTTGCATCATAGAATGATTAGTACTTGTTGAGTGAGTGCTTGTATGTTTTGCATATATGTTTGCACTCATGAGTTGTTGGATATATTTTGGACCCATGCTTAGCATGATTATCATATTGGATATCTCCATTACCCCTTGTCCAAAATATGTTCTTTGGATCCTTTGAATGTTTGATTCTCTTGTCATATCATTTTGGTGCATTCTATGGATCCTCGATATAGTGTGAATTTCTTCGTTTGTTCGTAACTGGATATGTGCATTTGATTCCACTCACAATATGAGAAATGCAAAAATTAAGGAGGAACTCATACTATATTGGCCGTCTAGATTTTTCTTCCATTTTGGCACTTGTTGCCAATGGGGGAGAAGTTTAGAGGGTTTAGGTGAAGTAGGTTGGTTCCTATCATTCATGCTTATCTACTTTGGTTGTTCTTGCTCATTGCATGGATGTGTATATAGAGGAAACTACACCAAGTTATTTCCTGTGCATATATTATGGGGGAGTTTGCTCTATATATTGTGGTTCTACTAGCATCAAATTCTTGTGTAGTATTTCGATGCTAGTACAACCGGTTTTGATAACATCAACTATCTTTGTGATGTTTGAGGCTATCAAAACCACCTCAAGTATACAATTTATTCTCGGATAGATTGCATACTTGTTTTAAATTCATTATATAAACCCTCTTGTTGAGATTGTCGTCAATTACCAAAATGGGGGAGATTGAAAGGGCATGTAGCCCCTAAGTGTGGTTTTGGTAATTAAATGACAATCTCTATGGACTAATCTTTTCAGTGAGATATATTTGAAGGTTTTGTCCATAGAAGGTGCCACAACGATATAGGATGGAATCATGGATGAAGTCCATATATATGAAGATAGTGCCTCAAGGATATTGGACAGAATCAAGGATGAAGTCCATATATATGAAGATATATTTGCCCTATGCTTTGGTATTAAATGAGAATTCCTATGGAGCATCAAGTGCATTGAATCTTATATAAAGATATGTTCCATAGTGATGCTTGAAGTGCATTGGGTTCTTTTGTGAAGTTTGCCATCAAAGCATCCGAAGAAGTCATCATGGTATCCTTCTCTGGATACCCCGTGCACACGGGCTTGTACCGTGCGCACGGGGTCGAGTGTCAACTCTCTGGATACCCCCTGCTCACGAGGCCTAGGTGTTGGCTCTCGAGATCCCATATCCAGTGAGGTTTCAAGTTGGTCTTCGGGTACTTTTATTGACGCCATCAAAATTGGTTTCAATGCCTAATCTAATTATGTTCATGATGGAGTTCATTGGAGGATCTCAAAGATTGATATATTTGGGCTTCTGAGGATCAAGGCTTGAGAGAGTGATCAAAGAGAAGAATTCAAGTTATGGTTTCAAGACAAGATCATAGTAAGCTCATGTGTTGGGTTTTGGTTGATCAAGTCTTGAAGCAAACAACTAGAGTGAAGAATTCATTGTGCCTCTCAAGATATTATGATGGAGGGCTTTTAAGGATCAAGGGCTTGAGAGAATAATCAAAGAGAAGAATTCAAGTTATGGTCTCAAGACAAGATCATGGTGAGCTCATGTGTTGGGTTTCAGTTGATCAAGTCTTGAAGCAAGCAACTAGAGTGACGAATTCATTATGCCTCTCAAGAGATTGTGATGGAGTTTTTTTAGAAGGGCAAGTGGTGATGTAACATCCCAAAATTCTAAATTTTGGAATGTTATAAACACATAGATAGATTGATTGATTGTTTGATTGATTGCGTGAATTGAGTGAAATTCGAATTCTTTTTGAAAGTTAAATGAGAGGGAATAAAAGGACTTTCCCAAACTTTGATATTGGTTTTCTGATCTTCGTGAATTCAAATTCTTTTCAACACAAAACCCCGGAGAGAAGATGACATGACTTCTTCCATTTATTTAAATGACAAGGGGTGTTGAAAATATTTGAATTTCATTTGAAAATATTTCCAATTCAGAAACTTTAATCAACTCAATGATTTTGATGAGAGAAGATAAAATGACTTCTTCAAATTATGAAATATGAGTTGGGAGTTTCAAAGAATTAAATTCAAAGTTCTTTTGAATTTATTTTTCAAATTGGAATACATTAGATCATCATGCATATCCTATTTTCTTGCATTTTGGTCGATCCTAGAAATTTCACGCAACTCAAGGACCTTCGGAGAGAGTTGGAGATTTCGTTATTTTCATATTTGAGAGTTTTCTCGAATTTGAAAAAAAGGATCATTTGATTTATTTATTTCCTCTTCAATAATTTTTCCGTTATCAAAAATATAAGAGAGGGAATAATATGACTTTCCCAAAATATAGGAAAAATGAAGATTTAATAAATAGATCAAATTTCGTTTTCCGGTGTTTGTTTGTTTTTCTTTGGATAGGGAAAAATGCTCGTTTTTGAAAATTTTATTTTAGGTCCAGAGAAAAGTTCATTTTGTTCGGCTCATTTTTAGGAGTCGAGGAAAATTTACTTTATTAGTTTTGGAGTCCGGTAGATTTTGTTTTTCTGTGTTTTTCCGAGCACGGAACCGTTTAAAAAAAAGAAAAAACTCAGCGCCTTGGGCCAAAGGCCCAAGCCGCCGGCCGGCCAGCCAAGGCCAAGGCCATCGCTGCGCCGCGCGCGTGCCCAGGCTTCAGGAGCCGCCGCCTTTGTCTTTTGGAAGTCCTAGTAGGACTTTTGTTCTACTTCCGTTTATTCCGTTTCTTTTTTCTAGATCTTTCCTATTCTTAGTCTATTTCTTGTCCCCTACCCCAAGTCTCCTCACCCCT
Source organism: Triticum urartu (assembly GCF_056163025.1). Classification (NCBI taxonomy): domain Eukaryota; kingdom Viridiplantae; phylum Streptophyta; class Magnoliopsida; order Poales; family Poaceae; genus Triticum; species Triticum urartu. Next base: position 171,186,686 of record NC_141874.1, on the reverse strand, counting down.
CCCTAATATAAATACCCAAGCACCCCACTTTCCCCACACAAAATCCCAAGCCCCTCTCTCCTCACCAAGCCGCGCCTCACCCCGCGCCCCTCACCCGCCGCCGCCCTAAGCCGCCGCCCGCGCCCTGCGTCACCGCCGCCGCCGCACCTTGCCGCGCCGCCGACGCCCTGCGTCACCGCCGCCGCCACACCTTGCCGCGCCGCCGCCGCCCTGCGTCACCCCCGCCGCTGCACCTTGCCGCGCCGCCGCCGCCCTGCGTCACTGCCGCTGCCGCCGCCTTGTGCACCGCCGCCGCCGCCCAACGCCGCCGTCACCGCCGTTCGCCGGAGGTACCGCGCCGCGTCTCTTCTTTCCCTCGGTTCGGTTTTTCTTATAAACCGTTCCGATTCTTTTCTTCTCTACCGATTCGTTTAAAAAAAATTCAGCGCCTTGGGCCAAAGGCCCAAGCCGCCGGCCGGCCAGCCAAGGCCAAGGCCATCGCCGCGCCGCGCACGTGCCCAGGCTTCAGGAGCCGCCGCCTTTGTCTTTTGGAAGTCCTGGTAGGACTTTTGTCCTACTTCCGCTTATTTCGTTTCTTTTTTCTAGATCTTTCCTATTCTTAGTCTATTTCTTGTCCCCTACCCCAAGTCTCCTCACCCCTCCCTAATATAAATACCCAAGCACTCCCCTTTCCCCACACAAAATCCCAAGCCCCTCTCTCCTCACCAAGCCGCACCTCACCCCGCGCCCCTCACCCGCCGCCGCCCTAAGCCGCCGCCCGCGCCCTGCGTCACCGCCGCCGCCGCACCTTGCCGCGCCGCCGATGCCCTGCGTCACCGCCGCCGCCCTGCGTCACCGCCGCCGCCACACCTTGCCGCGCCGCCGCTGCCGCACCTTGCCGCGCCGCCGCCGCCCTGCGTCACCGCCGCCGCCGCACCTTGCCGCGCCGCCGCCGCCCTGCGTCACGGCCGCCGCCTTGTGCACCGCCGCCGCCGTCCAACGCCGCCGTCACCGCCGTTCGCCGGAGGTACCACGCCGCTTCTCTTCTTTCCCTCGGTTCGGTTTTTCTTATAAACCGTTCCGATTCTTTTCTTCTCTACCGATTCGTTTCTTCGCCAAACCGTTCCGGTGTTCTAGATCGGTTTTTCGTTTCGATCTCTTTTTCCGAAAACCCTAGATCGGTTTTCGTTCTTCTTTCGGACCGTTCGTCTCAACGAACGTGATCACCGATTATTCTAGGTCAACGAACGTCCGTTCATTTAACCGTTCTTCTTTTTCTTCTCGTCGGATTTATTCCGCGATCGCGATCTCAGATCCGATCTTCGTTCTAGTTTATCTTCTCGCTCGTTTATCGAAATCAGGTGATTCAAGCACCTGGAGTTTCGTTTCGAAACCGCCGTTCCGTCTAATCAACTTGAACAAGTTTTTGCTACTGTAAAATTTTGACCTAGTTTCAACTTGCTAGAACTGAGTTGTTTTCTTCCGCCGTTTGTTTTTCGTTTCTTTGTTCGGTTCGTTCTTTCTTTGCAACCGGAGTTCTTAAGTTGAACTATCTGGTTCGTTCTCTTGTTCGAGTTTTACTTGTGCATTAGATGAGTACTTATTGTGTGGTTACTATTGTTTGCTTACGATAGATTGACCGGAGTGTGACGAGTAGATCTATCAAGAGTTTTGAGTGCGAATCATCTTCATCAACATTGCAGGCAAGTTCACACTTTGATCATACCTTTTCTACAACCCAGTTTTATTGCATTAGATCAATCCTCACACATTGCATGATTAGGATCTAATTAAATTGTGGGATGGGAAGTAGATGAGGTAGTACCTATCACCTGTATTATTATTATGAAACCTTTGGGAGTTACTTCTACGTTTGCTTATTATGCCATGCTATGCTAGTAGACGTGGATTGGGTGAGTGATATCCATGACAGATGTGAGTTGATAATTTTAATGGTTTATCTAAGGTGGCAACCTAACACACATCTGGGTGGATTGAGGCACCTGATGTCTATCAGGACTTGCCTGTTTTTTTTCGGACCGCCACCCAGGCTCAAAGGGATCATAAGATCTTTCATGCTAGAAACTTCCGTGTGCAGCCACATGCTACTATGGGCTCTGGCGTAGTTGACTAAGTTGTGCGAACTCTTACGGGGTGGACTAGCAGATGTAGGGGTTGTAGGTGGTACGGTCTACCCCACATGTAAGCTGCTAGCACTTCTAAAAGACTATGTCTCGGTCATCCGTTTCTCAAACACCGTGTAGTGCGAGAAAACAAACGGAGGCGATCGAGTCATGTGGGGAAAAGTGCGCAAACCTCTGCAGAGTGTACAAACTAATCATGATTAGCCGTGTCCCCGGTTATGGACAACTTGAGTATCTAGTTCTTGAATATCATTGTGAATCTCAACATGTTACTTCTAATTAATGTTGTTGGGTTTTAAAATACTTTTTAATTGGGATTGAGAATGCTGTCAACCATTCTCAATGTTTCACAACCACCATGATAGTTAAATAAATTTATTCCTTTGCAGTAGGGAAAAATTGGCTTTACGCAGAAACCTTATAACCATAGAGCTTTCCACCAGCCAAATATGCATATAGTGATAGCCATTGTTCATCATTTTTCTCTATGGTGTGAATTTGCCAGTACATTCAATGTACTGACCCGTTTCGGGCTGCAACGTCTTATGTTGCAGGTTTCTTACGACGAGTAAGTGATACGTTAGGGTTACGATTTCTACACTCAACTTTGCCGTTGGTGTTGATGGGAAACCACAACCTTGTTGCCTCCGCTATATGGATTGAGGTAATAGTATTTACGTTACTTTATACATGTGATTTACCTCTGTTATAAATCCTTCGAGTACTGTGTGTGTCAGCATACCGATCCAGGGATGACACGTAAGCACAGAGACTTGACCCATTTGGGTCGGGTCGCTACAAGATGGTATCAGAGCACATGTTGACTATAGGACGTGACCCTAGAAACTGGCAAGCCCATAGCAAAGATTTTCCCTACAACTTTCCCTTTCAAAAAGATCTTTTACCTCTCTTCTCTTCTGAGCTTATTCAAATATTCCCTTTTGGTGAGACCATATCCCTTTCCCCTTTTGACCACTCGAGGATTCGGCTGATGAGACCACTCCAAGATGTACAAGGTATCGGACAACCGAGACCATTCGGAATGAAGAGGATTTTACCATACATTATGATAATGGAAACTACAACGTTGAAGACTCTAAAGACTAGGAGAATTGGAGGCTCTGAGGAATCCCCAGATTTGTATGACCTAGGAAGGCTACCCTTATGGAACTTGGCAGACTATGGAAGTTGTCAATACCCGAGATCAAGGTGTATCGAAGAAAGACTGAAACAAGGAGTATGAGAACTCGAAGTTTTGTCAAGAAAACCCTAAGGTAGCGGATATCAATTATGGAAGATAGCTCATGGCAATGACAAGGGCAGAAACACGGTTATCCATGATGTCATCGCCCGCTGATGCTATTGTCACCGTGCTAAGTTAAGGATGCAAGTCTTCAGAATGGATTTGATGGAAGAAGGCTGACGGAGCACCTATCATAAGATGAAGTTTTAACCCTAGTCGGTGTATCACCAGGATCTGGAGTATTACATCAAGAAGTTTAAGGTGGAGCTCCAGGAAGTCGTATTAGACAAGGAAGCATTTCGTGAAGAACTTAAGACCAGAAGTTGAAAGCAGCCAAGCTAGAGAAGTAAAACCTTGAGATACTGGAGATTTCTCAAGAACTGGAGGACAGTATGACCATGGTTCATGTGAAGGATGTTGAAACCTAGAAGTTTGGAATGCAATTCCAGAATATTCAAGGATGCCACGAGAGACTTTGCGTCAACAAAGTTGATCTGGCAAAAGAACTTGAGAAGGACAAGCATGATTGGAAGAAGCCATTGGAGGCATGAACAAGACTTGAAGAGTTTGACGACGTTGACCTTTAGAAGACTAAACCCCTGTTATATACCTACGTTGGATGCGATGCTTGTGAGTTGTCATTTGTTTGTTGTTTTTCCGACAGCCACAAATAAAATCTATCTTTTCAAAACTGTTGTTTGCATTGTGTGTATCCCTCTTGATCTCTCTTATCTCACCCCAAACCCATGGACCTAATAGAGGATGAATGGAGATGAGCTTGTATTTTCGGGACCGAAGAGTCAATTGGAGACAGACCGATGGATTCAGAACATGGAGGATCATATGGAGAACAACCCTATAGTCGGAAAGGATATGGCCCAGCATGCTCTTCAATGCTTTGAAAGAGGTGCTGCTACTTGGTGGAGGATGTACCAAACCATGAATGGATGGCAAGGAGTAACCACTTGGAAAGAATTTAAGTTGACTTTGCTAAAGTCTCGGTTTGTGTCCCAGAAGTTGAAGCCTTATGGAAAGGATATGAAGAAACCTGGTGCATGCAAGATTTGTGGAGAAATCGGACACACCCATAAAGAACACAAGGGTGAGTTCCCTAATGGTGAAGGAAGTCACCCAGTTGAAGAATGCCCAACTAGGCAGATCACTTGTTTCTTGTGTGAAGGGACTACCCACTATCCTGCTCAGTGTCACATTTACCCCATGGTACAACGAACCATCCAGCAGAAGGAAGAAGCAAAGAAAGGAGCCCTTATGGAAAGTTTAGAAGAACCTGTGATGAAGAAAGAGGTGGAGGACAAACCGAAAGAGGAACCAATTAAACCCTACACCAAGTCTTGCTATTCATGTGGAGAAGAAGGACACCTCTCCCAGAATTGTATGAGTGGGGATCTAGTATAATTCCCGATAGAGGAAGTAGAATATGACCCACAGGAAATAGAAGCCATGATTGGTATGGAAAGGTCCAGAAAGAGAAAACGATTGGATTCCAGGAAGGACCTAAGTCATATCACCTGTTATAGGTGCAAGGAGTCAGGGCACTACCTCAGAAGTTGCCCAAAAAGGAAACCTTGATACTTGTCAGAAGTAATATGTTTTAGTGGTAATGGAGCAGGGCACTTTGCTAGAGAATGCCCCAAGGAGAAGGAAACTTGTGCTAAATAGTTGAGTTTGTAACAGAAGAAATATAGTCGTAGTAGTGAGGACATTTTCCTTTATATTGAGGTGTTGAGTTGAGACATGTAATGGAGAAGCGAGAGATTGTAAACATTTGAGAATGAATAAAGTAGCATCGTTGGTACTGATATGGATTTTATGAGCTGTTACTCTATGAGGAAAGATGTTGACCATTTTTGAGGATATGAGAAATATGGTCTATAAAAATATTGGAGTTTTTTTTAGGGTGGTAGTACCCTGTAAGAACCGTTGACCCCTGGAAAAGATAAGGATACTCCACTGAGTGGATTTCGGACAAAAGGAATACGAGTTTTGTCTCGATATGTGTGATGCCCCAAGAGTATGTGGGATGAAGTTGGAGACCGTCAGTTGTTTGGACCAACTGTGATCAAGGAGTCAAAAGAGAATGTTAAGTTGATTCGAGATAGACTGAAAGTAGCTCAGTCCAGGCAGAAGAGTTGCGCAGACTCAAAACTCAAGGAGGTAGTCTATGAAATTGGAGACCGAGCATGTCTTCATGTGACCCCTCTACGAGGAATTAAACGATTTGGAGTTAAGGGACAGTTAGCCCCGAGATTTGTAGGACCATACCGAGTTATGGAGTGTATGGGAGAAGTGGCCAACAAGTTGGAGTCATCCGAAGGACTGTTAGGAGTTCATGATGTGTTTCACGCTTCCCAGTTGAAGAAGTGCCATGCAGAGATGGCCAATATTCCCCTGTAAGGACGCTTGACCCTGGAAAGGATAATGATATTCCACGAAGTGGAATATGGACTTCATAAGTATAAGTTTTACCTCGGTATATGGGAAATCCCACGAGGATGAAGAGATGAAGTACTATTGGATATAAAGGAGGTATGATGTTAGTAATATGGAGAAATGGCAACCCCATGGCAAGTCTGAGTACTCCCGTCTTGGTTTGGTGCCAATAGAAGGAAGGAAGACAGTACAATTGGATGGATTTAAGAATACTAGGAAGTTGGAACAATGATCAGTTGCCCGATGATAAGTTCAAGGACTACAAGTGATGAGATGGGCCATAACCCACAGGCCCCAGGACCTGCCAAGAAGGAAGCACATTCTTGCTGAAGGAAAAACCCTGGAAGAGGATATACCTTTGTCGACAGATGATTTTATAGGAGTTTACGCAAAACCTGAGAGTTGTGAAGGAACGATAGATGTTTGTCTGGCTTGCAGAATCCATGGATTATCCGAACTTAGTTCGTCGACAAGAGAAATTCTGCAATGCTTGTGAGGATGACCGAGTGTTAGAATGCAAGATTCGCTAAACTGTATACATGGTAATGATTTGGGTGCGGGATGGATTGATCACCATACCGACTTACTCTTATTATTCGCCTTGCTATATGGAATGGTAAATCTGAGTGACTTACCTATAGTAGAGAGACGACGATATTAAACCTTGTTAAACCTTAGAATGGTATACGTAATTTTCCCTTGTACACGGCAGCTTTGCCAACCGTAGGTTATACGGTGAGGATCAACCCAGACCCATTTCCTGCAGGAGAAGCCATAAATTGTTAACCACCATGAGATATCGATAGTTATTTAGAATTGGCGCCAGACCGTCAGCTAAGAAGACCCAATCTCGAAATAACCTGACCAAGAGGAAAGGACAAAAGACTTGTGGTAAGGTTATGCCACTACCGGAAGAGCCCGGATAAGGAATTATCCTGAAGATCTAAGAAGACCGACGCTGTCAAGAATATGGATGAAGTATATGAGTTTTGATGGAACCGTAACCATGCTTCTAAGGGTGGTAGCACCCCAGACCCCGTGTGATGATCGATGGATTTTGAGGAGACCCCCAAACCCTAACCTATTTCTTGCTAGCCTCTCCGAATCTCGAGGACGAGATTCCTTTTAAGGGTGGTAGGTTTGTAACATCCCAAAATTCTAAATTTTGGAATGTTATAAACACATAGATAGATTGATTGATTGTTTGATTGATTGCGTGAATTGAGTGAAATTCGAATTCTTTTTGAAAGTTAAATGAGAGGGAATAAAAGGACTTTCCCAAACTTTCATATTGGTTTTCTGATCTTCGTGAATTCAAATTCTTTTCAACACAAAACCCCGGAGAGAAGATGACATGACTTCTTCCATTTATTTAAATGACAAGGGGTGTTGAAAATATTTGAATTTCATTTGAAAATATTTCCAATTCAGAAACTTTAAGCAACTCAATGATTTTCACGAGAGAAGATAAAATGACTTCTTCAAATTATGAAATATGAGTTGGGAGTTTCAAAGAATTAAATTCAAAGTTCTTTTGAATTTATTTTTCAAATTGGAATACATTAGATCATCATGCATATCCTATTTTCTTGCATTTTGGTCGATCCTACAAATTTCACGCAGCTCAAGGACCTTCGGAGAGAGTTGGAGATTTCGTTATTTTCATATTTGAGAGTTTTCTCGAATTTGAAAAAAAAGGATCATTTGATTTATTTATTTCCTCTTCAATAATTTTTCCTATCAAAAATATAAGAGAGGGAATAATATGACTTTCCCAATATAGGAAAAATGAAGATTTAATAAATAGATCAAATTTCATTTTCCGGTGTTTGTTTGTTTTTCTTTGGATAGGGAAAAATGCTCGTTTTTGAAAATTTTATTTTAGGTCCAGAGAAAAGTTCATTTTGTTCGGCTCATTTTTAGGAGTCGAGGAAAATTTACTTTATTAGTTTTGGAGTCCGGTAGATTTTGTTTTTCTGTGTTTTTCCGAGCACGGAACCGTTTAAAAAAAAGAAAAAACTCAGCGCCTTGGGCCAAAGGCCCAAGCCGCCGGCCGGCCAGCCAAGGCCAAGGCCATCGCTGCGCCGCGCGCGTGCCCAGGCTTCAGGAGCCGCCGCCTTTGTCTTTTGGAAGTCCTAGTAGGACTTTTGTTCTACTTCCGTTTATTCCGTTTCTTTTTTCTAGATCTTTCCTATTCTTAGTCTATTTCTTGTCCCCTACCCCAAGTCTCCTCACCCCTCCCTAATATAAATACCCAAGCACCCCACTTTCCCCACACAAAATCCCAAGCCCCTCTCTCCTCACCAAGCCGCGCCTCACCCCGCGCCCCTCACCCGCCGCCGCCCTAAGCCGCCGCCCGCGCCCTGCGTCACCGCCGCCGCCGCACCTTGCCGCGCCGCCGACGCCCTGCGTCACCGCCGCCGCCACACCTTGCCGCGCCGCCGCCGCCCTGCGTCACCCCCGCCGCTGCACCTTGCCGCGCCGCCGCCGCCCTGCGTCACTGCCGCTGCCGCCGCCTTGTGCACCGCCGCCGCCGCCCAACGCCGCCGTCACCGCCGTTCGCCGGAGGTACCGCGCCGCGTCTCTTCTTTCCCTCGGTTCGGTTTTTCTTATAAACCGTTCCGATTCTTTTCTTCTCTACCGATTCGTTTCTTCGCCAAACCGTTCCGGTGTTCTAGATCGGTTTTTCGTTTCGATCTCTTTTTCCGAAAACCCTATATCGGTTTTCGTTCTTCTTTCGGACCGTTCGTCTCAACGAATGTGATCACCGATTATTCTAGGTCAACGAACGTCCGTTCGTTTAACCGTTCTTCTTTTTCTTCTCGTCGGATTTATTCCGCGATCGCGATCTCAGATCCGATCTTCGTTCTAGTTTATCTTCTCGCTCGTTTATCGGAATCAGGTGATTCAAGCGCCTGGAGTTTCGTTTCGAAACCGCCGTTCCGTCTAATCAACTTGAACAAGTTTTTGCTACTGTAAAATTTTTACCTAGTTTCAACTTGCTAGAACCGAGTTGTTTTCTTCCGCCGTTTGTTTTTCGTTTCTTTGTTCGGTTCGTTCTTTCTTTGCAACCGGAGTTCTTAAGTTGAACTATCTGGTTCGTTCTCTTGTTCGAGTTTTACTTGTGCATTAGATGAGTACTTATTGTGTGGTTACTATTGTTTGCTTACGATAGATTGATCGGAGTGTGACGAGTAGATCTATCAAGAGTTTTGAGTGCGAATCATCTTCATCAACATTGCAGGCAAGTTCACACTTTGATCATACCTTTTCTACAACCCAGTTTTATTGCATTAGATCAATCCTCACACATTGCATGATTAGGATCTAATTAAATTGTGGGATGGGAAGTAGATGAGGTAGTACCTATCACCTGTATTATTATTATGAAACCTTTGGGAGTTACTTCTACGTTTGCTTATTATGCCATGCTATGCTAGTAGACGTGGATTGGGTGAGTGATATCCATGACAGATGTGAGTTGATAATTTTAATGGTTTATCTAAGGTGGCAACCTAACACACATCTGGGTGGATTGAGGCACCTGATGTCTATCAGGACTTGCCTGTTTTTTTTCGGACCGCCACCCAGGCTCAAAGGGATCATAAGATCTTTCATGCTAGAAACTTCCGTGTGCAGCCACATGCTACTATGGGCTCTGGCGTAGTTGACTAAGTTGTGCGAACTCTTACGGGGTGGACTAGCAGATGTAGGGGTTGTAGGTGGTACGGTCTACCCCACATGTAAGGTGCTAGCACTTCTGAAAGACTATGTCTCGGTCATCCGTTTTTCAAACACCGTGTAGTGCGAGAAAACAAATGGAGGCAATCGAGTCATGTGGGGAAAAGTGCGCAAACCTCTGCAGAGTGTACAAACTAATCATGATTAGCCATGTCCCCGGTTATGGACAACTTGAGTATCTAGTTCTTGAATATCATTGTGAATCTCAACATGTTACTTCTAATTAATGTTGTTGGGTTTTAAAATACTTTTTAATTGGGATTGAGAATGCTGTCAACCATTCTCAATGTTTCACAACCACCATGATAGTTAAATAAATTTATTCCTTTGCAGTAGGGAAAAATTGGCTTTACGCAAAAACCTTATAACCATAGAGCTTTCCACCAGCCAAATATGCATATAGTGATAGCCATTGTTCATCATTTTTCTCTATGGTGTGAATTTGCCAGTACATTCAATGTACTGACCCGTTTTGGGCTGCAACGTCTTATGTTGCAGGTTTCTTACGACGAGTAAGTGATACGTTAGGGTTACGATTTCTACACTCAACTTTGCCGTTGGTGTTGATGGGAAACCACAACCTTGTTGCTTCCGCTATATGGATTGAGGTAATAGTATTTACGTTACTTTATACATGTGATTTACCTCTGTTATAAATCCTTCGAGTACTGTGTGTGTCAGCATACCGATCCAGGGATGACACGTAAGCACGGAGACTTGACCCATTCGGGTCGGGTCGCTACAGGTGACCAAGATGATATTCATAGTGGAACTTGATATGGTCATGGAAGAGTCTTTGGTGATATAGTCTTGAAGCAATGAAGGGAAATGAAGAGTTCATTGTGGCTTTCAAGAAACCAAGATGGAGCTTGGAGTAAAGATGTTGGTTGACCAAGATGAAGCTTGAAGATTATATCTAAGTGGTCAACTCTCAAAGCACAAACATTGTACCATGTGAGACCAAGTGATCTAGTGGTATGGTAAGTAATTGTGAATTGTGCTTTGTTACCTAACCCATGCTATGTGTTTGGTATGTCTATGTGGGTTAGATGTTTCTCATGGGCTTGCATCAAAAGGAAATATTTCAAGTAGCCTATGTGAGGATGACATCAAGTGGTGATGGTCGTCGGGTTCGAGGTGTCCAAGTGCAAGATGAGAAGCCGGAGGTTATATGCTTTGAAGCTTGCGGTCCACATCATGATAATGCACATGTGAAGATGGGCTTAAGTTAAGGCTTCCCTCATTGCAATATGAGGAAGCAATTCGAGTATCTTCACCAAGTGGTTGTCGACAAGAAAGGGATTCCAACTTGAGGCAAGCATTAAAGTCATCATCAAGCTCAAGTTGAATATGCAAGGCAAAGGTATAACTTAGCTAGGTTTTTCTAGTTTTGCCAATCTCATAGTGCTTGGTGGGAGACCGGATTATAGGTTTGATAGTCGTACTATCAAGAGGGACTCTCGGGCGAGTAGCTTGATCACGTCGCATGTAGAGAGCTCAACCTTTGCATTACTTGCATCATACTTTCTTGTTGATCTTGGGTGGTTCTCTATGTGAGGACCTTGGGCTTTTCCCTAGCTTCAAAACGAGCCCAAGATCATCAAATTCGGAGTTCGTATGCCAAAGTTATGCATGTTTTAGTGGGCTGCTGCAGGCTGTCCTGGGTACCTCGTGGGCACGGGGTGTCCAGGAACTGCCCGTTGAGCCCCAACAGCTAGTTTTGGGTTTTGGCTATTTAAGGGCTCCTTCCTCCCACCGGTTGGGGGGTTGTTGATTCACATTCAAAACATCATTTTGGGCCTCTTACCACCTCTCCCAAACCCTTATCTCCCCTCTAAGTGAAGGGGGATTTGTGGATGGATCTTGGAGTCATTTGTTGATTTCCTCCATTGCATCCCCTCTCTTCAATCTCCCACTTTCTTGAGTTGCATCCTGTGAGATTGAGAGAGTGAGTTGAGCATTTGTTGCTTGACCTTGCATTGCATTTGTTGCATTGGTTTGAGCTCCCCGCATCGATTTGTTCCAGTGAGAGCCCGTGAGTTTATTACTCTTGGAGGCTTCGCCTCCTAGACGGTTTGGTGATATCATCGAGAAGATTGTGAAGAGGCCTATGTGGCCAAGGTTCCCCCGGAAGCTTCCTTTTGTGGTGTGCTCTGGGGAAGGGTGTTCAAGTGGCCTAGGTGGTAAAGTTCCTCCGGAAGCTTCCGTGGTTGTGGTGTGCTCTGGAGAAGTTTGTAAAGGTGTGGTGGTCGCCTTCAAGACCAACCCCGAGTAAACCGAGGCTCATCCATTGGGGGTGACTCGAAAGGGAGAATACGGTGAGTCACTTGGTGATGCCCCGGAGCTTCTGCTTCGGCACCACTCTAATGGAGATTAGCACTCTCACGAGTGTGAACATCGGGATAAATCCACGTCCCCGACTCACTTGTGGTTATCTCATACTCACACCCTTTACTTTCCGCAATTCATACTTGCTCATATTGAGATATCTTGTAATAGTTGAATTGCTTAGTTGTTCCTTCATTTCCATATCTTGTGATATAGTTTGTGCTTGCTAGTTTTCTTAAGTGCCTATCTTGTTTAGCATAGGTTGTTGGTGCACTTAGTTGAGCCTAGCATATTTAGGATTTGTGCTTGAAAAGTATCCGTTAGTTTAATTCCGCATTAGGATAAAGCCAAATCCGTAAAAGTTTTAAAACTACTATTCACCCCCCTCTAGTCGTCATCTAGATCATTTCACTTTCATTATCTTTCTTTTTTCTACCGTGGTCGTGTTTTGAGTCTTACTCAACTTTACACCTTGCAATACATGCAAGAACTCCTTCTTTGACTGTTCCATTTTGAACTACTTCAAAAATCTTGTCAAGGTATGTAACCATTGAATAATCTTTATCAAGCGTCTTGATCTATCTCTATAGATCTTGATGCCCAATATGTAAGCAGCTTCACCGAGGCATTTCTTTGAAAAACTCCTTTCAAACACTCCTTTATGCTTTCTAGAAAATTCTACATCATTTCCGATCAACAATATGTCATTCACATATACTTACCAGAAAGGCTGTAGTGCTCCCACTCACTTTCTTGTAAATACAGGCTTCACCGCGAGTCTGTATAAAACTATATGCTTTGATCAACTTATCAAAGCGTATATTCCAACTCCGAGATGCTTGCACCAGTCCATAGATGGATCGCTGGAGCTTGCACATTTTGTTAGGACCTTTAGGATTGACAAAACCTTCTGGTTGCATCATATACAACTCTTCTTTAAGAAATCAATTAAGGAATGTACTTTTGATATCCATTTGCCAGATTTTGTAAAATGTGGCAATTTGCTAACATGATTCGGACAGACTTAAGCATCGCTACAAATGAGAAAATATCATCGTAGTCAACACCTTGAACTTGTCAAAAACTATTTTTCGACAATTCGAGCTTTATAGATAGTAACACTACTATCAGCGCCCGTCTTCCTCTTGAAGATCCATTTATTCTCTATGGCTTGCCGATCATTCGGCAAGTCCACAAAAATCCATACTTTGTTCTCCTACATGGATCCCATCTTAGATTTCATGGCCTTAAGCCATTTTGCAGAATCTGGGCTCATCATCACTTCCTCATAGTTTGTAGGTTCGTCATGGTCTAGTAACATGACTTCCAGAACAGGATTACCGTGCCACTATGGTGCGGAACATACTCTGGTTGACCTACGAGGTTCGGTAGTAACTTGATCTGAAGTTTCATGATCATCATTAACTTCCTCACTAATTGGTGTAGGCATCACTGGAACTAGTCCTCGCCATCTCCGGCCCGGCCCTAGAATCCAGGGCCTAGGCCCGATGGGCTTGCCCGTGGGCTGGGGTTGGGCTTGAGTTTTAAGCCCACCAGCAGGGCCTGGACGGGCTTGGGCTTTGCATATTGGCATTTTAAGGAAGAGGCTCGGCCCACGGCCCTAAGCCCTAAGGGCTTTTCAGTGCTTTTTACTAGATGGGCCAGGCTTGGGCTTGAAAAGTAGGCCCGATGGTAGGGCCTGGGAGGGCCTGGGCCTCAGTTTTCTGCCATGGGATTTTTTAGGCCCGGCCCAAGCCCGGCCCGGCCCATGGCCAGGTATAACTGGAACTGATTTCTGTGATGAACTACTTTCCAATTCGGGAGAAGGTACAATTACCTTATCAAGTTCTACTTTCCTCCCACTCACTTCTTTCGAGAGAAACTCCTTCTCTAGAAAGGATACACTCTTAGCAACAAATATCTTGCCTTCGGATCTGTGATAGAAGGTGTACCCAACAGTTTCTTTTGGGTATCCTATGAGGATGCACTTCTCCGATTTGGGTTTGAGCTTATCAGGCTGAAACTTTTTCACATAAGCATCGCAACCCCAAACTTTAAGAAACGACGGCTTAGGTTTCTTGCTAAACCATAGTTCATATGGTGTCATCTCAACAGATTTTTAGATGGTGCCCTATTTAACGTGAATGCAGTTGTCTCTAATGCATAACCCCAAAACGATAGTGGTAATTCGGTAAGAGGCATCATAGATTGCACCATATCTAATAAAAGCACGGTTATGACATTCGAACACACCATTACATTGTGGTGTTCCAGGTGGTGTGAGTTGTGAAACTATTCCACATTGTTTCAAATGAAGACCAAACTCGTAACTCAAATATTTGTTTCCTCGATCAGATCGTAGAAACTTTATTTTCTTGTTACGATGATTTTCCACTTCACTCTGAAATTCTTTGACTTATGTTTCATCAAGTACATATACCCATATCTGCTCAAATCATCTGTGAAGGTCAGAAAATAACGATACCCGCCGCGAGATTCAACACTCATTGGACTGCACACATCAATATGTATTATTTCCAACAAGTATGTTGCCCACTCCATTGTTCCGAAGAACGGAGTCTTAGTCATCTTGCCCATGAGGCATGGTTCGCAAGCATCAAGGGATTCATAATCAAGTGATTCCAAAAGTCCATCAGCATGGAGTTTCTTCATGCGCTTTACACCAATATGACCTAAACGGCAGTGCCACATATAAGTTGCACTATCATTATTAACTTTGCATCTTTTGGCTTCAATATTATGAATATGTGTATCACTATGATCGAGATTCAATAAACCATTTATATTGAGTGTATGACCATACAAGGTTTTATTCATGTAAATAGAACAACAATTATTCTTTGATTTAAATGAATAACCATATTGCAATAAACATGTTCCAATCATATTTATGCTCAACGCAAACACCAAATAACATTTATTTTAGGTTCAACACTAATCCCGAAGGTAAAGGGAGTGTGCGATGGTGATCTTATCAATCTTGGAATCACTTCCAACTCACATCATCACCTCGCCCTTAACTAGTCTCTGTTTATTTTGCAACTCCCATTTCGAGTTACTACTCTTAGCAACTGAACCAGTATAAAATATTGAGGGGTTGCTATAAACACTAGTAAAGTACACATCATTAACATGTATATCAAATATACCTTTGTTCACTTTGCCATCCTTCTTATCCGCCAAGTATCTAGGGCAGTTCCACTTCCAATGACCATTTCCTTTGCAGTAGAAGCACTCAGTTTCAGGCTTGGGTCTAGCTTTGGGCTTCTTCATGGGAGTGGAAACTTGCTTGCCATTCTTCTTGAAGTTCCCTTTCTTTCCCTTGACCTTTTACTTGAAACTAGTGGTCTTGTCAACCATCAACACTTGATGCTTTTCTTGATTTCTACCATCCGATTTCAGCATCGCGAAGAGCTCGGGAATCGTTTTCGTCATCCCTTGCATATTATAGTTCATCACGAAGTTCTAGTAACTTGGTAATAGTGACTAGAGAACTTTATCAATCACTATGTTATCCGGAAGATTAACTCCCACTTGATTCAAGCGATAGTAGTACTCAGACATTCTGAGCACATGCTCACTGGTTAAGCTTATTCTCCTCCATCTTGTAGGCAAAATACTTGTCATAGGTCTCATACCTCTCGACTTGGGCATGAGTCTGAGATGCCAATTTCAGCTCTTGGAACATCTTATATGCTCCGTGGCATTCAAAATGTTTTTGAAGTCCCGGTTCTAAGCCGTAAAGCATGGTGCACTAACCTATCAAGTAGTCATCATACCGAGCTTGCCAAACGTTCATAACGTATGCATCTGCACCTGCAATAGGTCTTTCACCTAGTGGTGCATCAAGGACATAGTTCTTCTGTGCATCAATGAGGATAATCCTCGGATCATGGACCCAGTCCACATCATTGCTACTACTTGATAGAGGCAAAGGTGTCCCGTCTTTCGATGAGATGGTGATTATCGTTTCAGAGGAGTAGACTTTGACGATCCGACTTCGAACGTGCGAAGACGTCGCGCCTTAGCAATCGCTAAACCAACTCCGAGAGGTTATTGACCACGCTGGAGCATGATCAACCTGACCATGAAGGTCTATTTCCTGCAAGCAAACGAACAACAAGAAAGAAACTAAGATTGCAATCTAGATATCGCGAATATAAGAGGAAAGCTTTATTGATCAAGGTGGGGTTCTGTGACGCCTTTGTCTGGTCGTTGAACACAAACGAAGTACGCGAAGTTGCAGCTATGGCAAACTTTTAATCTAAACAAAACCCAAAGTCTAAATGACGCCCTAAGGGTTGTATATATGGAGGAGAGAGGGGGGAATTTCGTGGCCCTTGGAGGAGGGGTCCGAAACCAACCCTAACTCTTGTTTCCCCACACATACAGACTCTAAAAACAACCTATAATCAAGTTTTTCAAAATTACATGGGCCTGGCCCAAAAATAAGGTGACGCAACACCTAGAATAGCCTCTGGACAAAATTTATGAAATGGTATCTTGTATATTTCGTCCAAGGCTTCATGCAGTCATTATGGTGGCTTCAAAGTCCTGGAATCATCACTTGTAACTCCATTCTTGTTCCCCTTGCGCACGCCATCATCTCCCTGCTTGAAGTTGCTCCAAGGTTCATCTTTCTTATCCAAGCTAGGCCCTTCATTTGTAAGCAAAACATATGTATCCAATTTAGGCAGCATCATATTCTCATGAACATTAGAATCGTTACCAAGAAACGTAAGTACCTGGTAATTTAATTGTCATGCGCGAGCTCTAGTAATTGGTCCAGTATGTATAGCAGCAGGGGTTGTGGGTGTAACAATGGTATTGATGTCCTCATCATCCTCCCCTTCTTGAAATGAAGTCGTCCTCGACGGAAGCTCATCTTCCTCACCCAAATAAGGCTTCAAATCTGCAATCTTAAAGTGGGACTAACCCCAAAATCTGCAGGCAGCTCAAGTTTATATGCATTATCATTTATTTTCTCTAACACCTTAAAAGGACCATCAACATGTGGCATTAGCTTTGATTTGCGCAAATTAGGAAATCTATCCTTACGCAAATGTAACCAAACAAGATCTCGAGGTGCAAACACAACATGTTTTCTACCCTTATCTCCAGCAAGTTTATATTTAGCATTCATACGCTCAATGTTTTCCTTAGTTAACTCATGCATTTTTAAAATCAATTCAGCACGTTCTTTAGCATCAAAATTAACCTTCTCCGAAGATGGAAGAGGCAACAAATCAATAGGTGCGCGAGGTAGGAAACCATACACAATGAACGATTATAAGCAAAATCAATATGAGGCAAACATTCTTCCCACATTTTCTTATTATTCTTCAAAACAGCCCTAAGCATATTAGACAATGTTCTATTGACTACTTCAATTTGTCCATCAGTTTGGGGGTGACAAGTAGTACTAAAAAGCAGTTTAGTCCCCAACTTAGCTCATAAACATCTCCAAAAGTGGCTAAGAAATTTAGTATCACGATCTAAAACAATAGTATTTGGCACACCATGCAAGCGAATAATTTCACGAAAGAACAAATCAGCAACATTAACATCATCATCGCTTTTATGACATGGTATAAAGTGTGCCATTTTCGAGAATCTATCCACGACAACAAATATGCTATGCCTCCCCTTCTTTGTTCGAGGTAAACGTAAAATGAAGTCCATAGATATATCCTCCCAAGGAACACTAGGTACAGGAAAAGGCATATATAAACCATAAGGATTGAGTCGTGACTTAGCCTTTTGACATGTAGTGCAGCGAGCAAAAAAACGCTCAACATCCCGTCTCATCTTTGGCCAAAATAAATGTGTAGCAAGTATGTCCTCTGTCTTCTTCACGCCAAAGTGTCCCATTAATCCTCCTCCATGCGCCTCCTGCAACAATAAAAGACGAATGGAGCTATCTGGAATGCATAGCTTGTTAGCACGGAACACAAATCCATCATTAATAGCAAACTTGTTCCACGTTCTTGTTGGAAATATGCCCTAGAGGCAATAATAAATTAGTTATTATTATATTTCCTTGTTCATGATAATCGTTTATTATCCATGCTAGAATTGTATTGATAGGAAACTCAGATACATGTGTGGATACATAGACAACACCATGTCCCTAGTAAGCCTCTAGTTGACTAGCTCGTTGATCAATAGATGGTTACGGTTTCCTGGCCATGGACATTGGATGTCGTTGATAACGGGATCACATCATTAGGAGAATGATGTGATGGACAAGACCCAATCCTAAGCATAGCACAAGATCGTGTAGTTCGTATGCTAAAGCTTTTCTAATGTCAAGTATCATTTCCTTAGACCATGAGATTGTGCAACTCCCGGATACCGTAGGAGTGCTTTGGGTGTGCCAAACGTCACAACGTAACTGGGTGGCTATAAAGGTACACTACGGGTATCTCCGAAAGTGTCTGTTGGGTTGGCACGAATCAAGACTGGGATTTGTCACTCCGTGTGACGGAGAGGTATCTCTGGGCCCACTCGGTAGGACATCATCATAATGTGCACAATGTGATCAAGGACTTGATCACGGGATGATGTGTTACGGAACGAGTAAAGAGACTTGCCGGTAACGAGATTGAACAAGGTATCGGGATACCGACGATCGAATCTCGGGCAAGTATCGTACCGCTAGACAAAGGGAATTGTATACGGAATTGATTAAGTCCTTGACATCGTGGTTCATCCGATGAGATCATCGTGGAACATGTGGGAGCCAACATGGTTATCCAGATCCCGCTGTTGGTTATTGACTGGAGAGTCATCTCGGTCATGTCTGCATGTCTCCCGAACCCGTAGGGTCTACACACTTAAGGTTCGGTGACGCTAGGGTTATAGAGATATTAGTATGCGGTAACCCGAAAGTTGTTCGGAGTCCCGGATGAGATCCCGGACGTCACGAGGAGTTCCGGAATGGTCCGGAGGTAAAGAATTATATATAGGAAGTGCTATTTCGGCCATCGGGACAAGTTTCGGGGTCACCGGTATTGTACCGGGACCACCGGAAGGGTCCCGGGGGTCCACCGGGTGGGGCCACCTACCCCGGGGGGCCACATGGGCTGTAGGGGGTGCGCCTTGGCCTATATGGGCCAAGGGCACCAGCCCCAAGAGGCCCATGCGCCAAGAGAAGAGGAAAAGGAAGAGTCCTAAAGGGGGAAGGCACCTCCAAGGTGCCTTGGGGAGGAGGGACTCCTCCCTGGCCGCACCCTTCCTTGGAGGAAGGGCCAAGGCTGTGCCCCCCCTCTCCCTTGGCCCTATATATAGTGGGGGGAAGGGAGGGCAACCATACCTAAGCCCTGGCGCCTCCCTCTCCCTCCCATGACTCATCTCCCTCCTCCCGCAGCGCTTGGCGAAGCCCTGTTGGAATCCCGCTACTTCCACCACCACGCCGTCGTGCTGCTGGATCTCCATCAACCTCTCCTTCCCCCTTGCTGGATCAAGAAGGAGGAGACGTCGCTGCTCCGTACATGTGTTGAACGCGGAGGTGCCGTCCGTTCGGCGCTAGGATCATCGGTGATTTGGATCACGACGAGTACGACTCCATCAACCCCGTTCTCTTGAACGCTTCCGCGCGCGATCTACAAGGGTATGTAGATCCACTCCTCCCTCGTTGCTAGATGGCTCCATAGATAGATCTTGGTGACATGTAGGAAAATTTTGAATTTATGCTACGTTCCCCAACAGTTCTCCCTTCTTTACAATTCTGCATTACATCTTTAAAAACAGCATCATGCACATATTGATCTTTGATGGTCTCCAAACCAAATATTTTCAAGTCAAGTTGTGAAAGCATAGTATAGCGACGAGACAATGCATCCGCAATAAAATTTTCTTTACCCTTCTTGTGTTTAATGACATAAAGGAAAGTCTCAATGAATTCAACCCATTTAGCATGTCTATGATTCAGTTTAGCTTGACTTTTAATATGTTTCAACGATTCATGATCAGAATGTATAACAAATTCTTTGGGCCACAAATAATGTTGCCATGTTTCTAAAGTCCGAACAAGAGCATATAATTCTTTATCATAAGTAGAATAATTCAGACTAGGCCCACTCAATTTTTCAGAAAAGTATGCAACAGGTTTGCCATCTTGTAATAACACACCTCCTAATCCAATTCCACTAGCATCACATTCAAGCTCAAAAGTCTTATTAAAATCAGGAAGTTGGAGTAAAGGAGCATGTGTCAACTTATCTTTCAATACCATGAAGGCTTCTTCCTGTGCGGTACCCCAAACAAAAGCTACATCCTTCTTTGTAAGCTCATTGAGAGGTGCAGCAATGGTGCTGAAATCTCTCACAAAACGCCTATAGAATCCAGCGAGGCCAAGAAAACTCCTCACTTGTGTGACCGTTTTGGGTTGCGGCCAACTCTCCATAGCTTCAACCTTGGCTTTATCAACTTCAGTTCCATGTGGAGTAACAACATAGCCAAGAAAAGACACTCGGTCGGTGCAGAAGGTGCACTTCCCAAGGTTACCAAACAAACGTGCATCACATAGAGCAATTAAAACATCACGTAAATGTTCCAAATGTTCCTCCAAAGATCTGCTATAAATCAGTATACCATCAAAATAGACTACCACAAACCGTCCAATGAAAGCACGTAAAACTTTGTTCATTAATCTCATGAAAGTACTGGGTGCATTAGTTAACCCAAAAGGCATGACTAACCACTCATATAATCCAAACTTAGTTTTAAATGTTGTTTTCCATTCATCTCCCAATTTCATACAAATTTGATGGTATCCATTACGCAAATCAACTTTGAAGAATATTGTAGAGCCACTCAATTCATCAAGCATGTCGTCTATCCTAGGAATAGGATGACGATAACGAATAGTAATATTATTAATGCCTCTACAATCAACACACATACGCGACGTACCATCCTTTTTGGGCACTAGTATAATAGGAACAACACAAGGACTAAGAGATTCGCGTATATAACCTTTGTCGAGCAGCTCCTGTACTTGGCGCATAATCTCCTTCGTCTCCTCTGGATTGGTACGGTATGGCGCATGGTTAGGCAGCGAAGCACTGGGAATTAAGTCAATCTGATGCTCAATCCCTCGAATAGGTGGTAATCCCGGTGGCACGTCTTGTGAAAAGACGTCAGCGAACTCCTGCAAAATGTTAGTGACAACAGGAGGCAAAGAGGAAGGTACATCCTTGAAAGAAAATAATGCCTCTTTGCACACAAAAGCATAGCAAAAAGATTTGCTAAAATCTAGATCATCAATATCAGATTTGGTGGCAAGTAAACATGCACTTTTCAATTTAATTTCAGAAGCAACACTAGATGGTTTATTATTAGGCTTCATTTGTTGCTCAAATTCTTTTTCCACAATCTGATTTTCACTCTTATGTTTCTCCTATTTTGCTTTATTATCTCTATTAATATCATCTTTCAAAATGGAATCAGGAGTCATAGGAAGCAAAGTAATATTTTTATCCTTATGAACAAGATACTGATTGTTTCTACCATGGTGTACATATTTTTTTTATCAAATTGCATGGTCTACCAAGTAATAAGGAACATGCTTGCATAGGTACCACATCACAATCAACATAATCAGCATATGTAGAGATACTAAAATGCACACGAACAGTACGTGTTACCTTAACCTTGCCGTTGTTGTTGAACCATTGGATGTAGTAAGGATGTTGATGCGGTCTTGTGGTGAGAGATAGCTTCTCCACCATCTCCATGCCAGCCAAGTTGTTGTAGCTCCCTCCATCTATAATGACGCGAATAGAACGTTCCTTCACAATTCCCTTTGTATGGAACAAATTATGCCTCTGATTTTTCTCAGCTTGTGTAACCTGCACACTCAAAACACGTTGAGTAACTAAACATTCATACATGTCAGCATCTTCAGCAGCCATGTATTGCGTCTCATTATCAGAATCATCTCCACCGTGTTCTTCATGTGTAATAAGAGCCAAAGTCTCCTCATCATAGTCACTAGCAGACTCATACCCACCATCCTTAGTAGCAATGTGTAACGCCCTCGATGCGGCTATATCTCCCACGTGTCGGAGCACGACTTAGAGGCATAACCGCATTGAAAGCAATGTCGCAAGTGAGGTAATCTTCACACAACCCATGTAATACATAAGGGAAAGAGATACATAGTTGGCTTACACTCGCCACTTCACGCAAATACATGAATAAAGCATTACAACATCCAAATACAAACAAGGTCCGACTACGGAACCCAAAATAAAAGAAGAACCCCAAATGCGACACGGTCCCCGATCGACCCCAACTGGGATCCACTAGTGATCAACTAGAACGAAACAACACAAAGGACAAGATCTTCAATGAGCTCCTCCTGAGCTGGGTTACGTCATCTGCACGGACTTATCGGCACCTGCAAGCTGGTTTTGGAAGTATCTGTGAGTCATGGGGACTCAGCAATCTCGCACCCTCGCGATCAAGACTATTTAAGCTTATGGGTAAGGTAAAAGGTATAAGGAGGAGCTGCAGCAAGCGACTAGCATATATGGTGGCTAACATATGCAAATGAGAGCGAGAAGAGAAGGCAAAGCACGGTCGATGAAAGTATGATCAAGAAGTGATCCTAAAACAACCTACGTCAAGCATTACTCCAACACCGTGTTCACTTCCCGGACTCCGCCGGAAAGAGACCATCATGGTTACACACGCGGTTGATTCATTTTAATTAAGGTCAACTTCAGGTTTTCTACAACCGGACATTAACAAATTCCCATTTTCCCATAACCGCGGGCACGGCTTTCGAAAGTTCAAATCCCTGCAGGG
Source organism: Triticum urartu (assembly GCF_056163025.1). Classification (NCBI taxonomy): domain Eukaryota; kingdom Viridiplantae; phylum Streptophyta; class Magnoliopsida; order Poales; family Poaceae; genus Triticum; species Triticum urartu. Next base: position 171,163,964 of record NC_141874.1, on the reverse strand, counting down.
GTGTCCCAACTTAGCCCATTACAAGCTCTCACGGTCAACGAAGGAATAGACCTCCTCCCGAGACATTCCGATCAGACTCGGTATCCCGGTTCTACAAGACATCCTCGACAATGGTAAAACAAGTCCAGCAAGACCGCCCGATGCGCCGACATCCTGATAGGAGCTGCACATATCTCGTTCTCAGGGCAACACCGGATGAGCGCTCCGTACAACTAAAACCAGCCCTCAGTTTCCCCGAGGTGGCGCTGCAAAGGACTCTAGTTCGGACCAACACTTAGACAAGCACTGGCCCGGGGGGGTTAAAATAAGATGACCCTTGGGATGCGCGACTCCCAAGGGAAAAAGGCTAGGTGGCGAATGGTAAAACCAAGGTTGGGCCTTGCTGGAGGATTTTTATTCAAGGCGAACTGTCAAGGGGTTCCCATTATAACCCAACCGCGTAAGGAACGCAAAATCCGGGAACATAACACCGATATGACGGAAACTAGGGCGGCAAGAGTGGAACAAAACACCAGGCATAAGGCCGAGCCTTCCACCCTTTACCAAGTATATAGATGCATTAATTAAATAAGATATATTGTGATATCCCAACAAAATATCCATATTCCAACATGGAACAAACTCCAATCTTCACCCGCAACTAACAACGCTATAAGAGGGGCTGAGCAAAGCGGTAACATAGCCAAACAACGGTTTTCTAGGACAAGGTGATTAGAGGCTTGGCTTCACAATATGGGAGGCATGATAAGCAAGTGGTAGGTATCGCAGCATAGGCATAGAAAAAGAGCGAGCAACTAGCAAGCAAAGATAGAAGTGATTTTGAGGGTATGGTCATCTTGCCTGAGATCCCGCAAGGAAGAAGAACGAGTCCATGAAGAAGACAAACGGACGTAGACGAATGGGTCCTCACAAACGTGACGTTATCGGAACCAACCCGAAGAAGCAACACCGGAAAGAAGCACACAACATAGTAAACAACCAATACATGAACATGGGATGATGCACAACCAAGTATGATGCATGTCCTGTTTAATGAAGCATGGCATGGCAAAGTGCACAAACAAAACTACAAGTTAAATGGAGCCCAATATGCATCGGGATGCATATTGGCGGAACACCACATCAATTATTTAGTTCTCTCTTGGTTATGTACCCAACAAGATTAAATGTTGTTAGCATGGCAAGAGAGTGAAGCAAAGCAAAACTACCTATCTAGTCAAGTTTAAATGAGGCCGGAAACAACGAACAACAATTCCGGTAAAACCCCATATGCATATTTTAAGGTTTGGTACTGTTCTGCCCTAAACACAATTTTAGAGTTGTTAAACATGCAAAGTAAAACCACCATGTTAAACTAGGCATTTTTCTACCCCATTTACATATAAAGTTTGTTCAATTCCGAGTTACGGTTATTTAGTTATGAAATAAAGCATTTTAACATGACATAGGAGCAAATTTAACCAAACGGCATTTTAAACATTTTAAACATAGATGAAAGTTGGATATTATTAATCTACACAAAATTCTAAGCAACTTCCATATATAAATTATTTTAAACCGGTGCGCGGATGATGAGTTATTAAATGCATGAAACTAGGGGGGTTTTCTATAAAATCTGCCGTCTCAGGATTAATAGAAAAAAACGTTCTGCGAGAAAAAAAAATATGTCCTGGGCCGAATCTGGCCGGCCCAAAAGTGCATAGAGACAGGGCTGCTCACTAGGCCTCATGGGCCGGTCGGTGGAGGAGGTTGGGCAGGCCAAATCTGGCTTGGGCCTTGGGAGGCTGCGGTGGCCCAGGCGGGCAGGTCAGCGCAGGCGTTGACTCGATCTTGAGCAGCAGTTTGATGCAGGGGGCTGGGACGATGCGTCGCTCTCCTTGCGAAGCAGAAGCCGGGGATGTCGGGGAATGGGTGGATCCGGGAGATGTGTGGGAGGCTGGATCCAACGGTGAGGAGGACTTGGACGGCGTCAGAGATGTCCGGTGGCGGTGGCCGCGACTCCATGGGGATGGTGCCATGGGTTCCTGCAAGAAGAAGAGATGGAGAGGTGAGGGGCATCTAGAGGGAGCAGAGAAAAGAGAAAGGAGGGACATGGCAAGGAGCGGGACGACCTGGCGTGAGGCTGCTCTGGCGAGCTCCAGCGGCAGCGCGGTCGACGCCAGAGGGAGGCGTGCGTGCGGAGAGGCGGTGAGGTGACGAGCGGGATGCGGCGTGCGAGGGAGGGGGCTCAGTTGCAGAAGAGGTCCGGCGGGGTAGTTCGTGGAGGAGGGCACATGCACGGCTAAAGCCCCGGTGGAGTCCCGGCGTGGAGATCAAGAGGAGGTGGCCTCGGGCATGAGCAAGGGATCGAGGGGAAGGCTCGGATGGAATCTTGTTGGTCTGGGACCGAGGAGAAGGGGATCGGGGAGGATCCCGATGTTATTTGAGTGTGGCGGCGGCAAGGGGGGAGGATGGGACATTGTCCCTAGATTTTAGGGTTGCTGCCTAGGGGATTGGTCTATATGTAGTAAGTGGATTTTTGGATAGGGGCATTAGGTCCCTCCGATCTTAATCGGACGGACGGGAAAAATAGGTTAGGTAGCCCAAAGAGAAAAACGGAGACGTTTTGTAGATGTTTGGGGATGATCTGAGTCCAACGGTGACGACTGCCCGATCCGGGTTCGGGTAAGTTTCGGACACGCGCGAGGGGTCGATGCACTATGCAGAGAGGGTCTCAGGGTCTAGCGGTTGACAGCGGGCTATGCAGAAAGCTTTGGGCTAGGAAGAGAGAGAGACCCGGCGACTGTTTCCGGAGACCCAAAACGTCCGACGTTAGACCAGCTATACTGCCGCTATAGTTATCCGTTGGGTCATCAAATGATCTCCGAATGCGATGAAACTTGGCAGGCGGTCTACTAACAACAAAACAACACCGCCTTCCAACTTTCAACCCATTCCGAGAACATTTTCCGGCCACTTATAAAATAATATTTCGGACATGTCGCGGGCGCGTGCAAGTGTGTCTGGGCTCAGAACGGACAACGGAAGGAAGTGGGGAAACCCGAACGGATGCAAGTTTTGAAAACATGATGATGCAATGCACATGATGACATGAAGAAATGCAACACGCAAGCAAAGACAAGGCAACAACAGCGAATAACTGGAGGACACCTGGCACATCGGTCTCAGGGTGTTACACAATGATCACAAGCTGAGATTTGCATTCTATCGCAAAATGTCCTCTTCCCTTACAACGACGACAAATAGTATCACTTGTGTGCCCTGTTGATGCCATGGAAGAAGAAGAGCTCTGCGCAGGCCCGACAGGTGTGCTCTTGGCAGATAGTGGTGGTTGTGCATGCTTTCTTGTATCACGGCTGGAGGTGGCACCTGATGGAGGTGCTGGTGCAGTGGAAGTAGAGGATGCACATGGTGTCCATGATGAAGGTCGACCTGTAGAAAAGTTAGTTGGCACCAATGCTCGTCGATCCTGCACTTCACGTTCAGCTTTACAAGCAAGATGGAATAAACGAGTGATATTATTATACTCCTTATACTCTAGAATGGTCTGAATCTCTCTATTAATCCACCCATAAAACGTGTAGGCATAGCTTCATTCTCCTCAACAATACCATATCTAATCATGCAAGTTTGTAATTCCTGATAATATTCTTCTACATAATTTTTTCCTTGTCTTAAACGCTGTAATTTTTGAAGTAATTCACATTGATAATATGGTGGAACCCAACGAGTACGCATAGCAGTTTTCAAAGCAGCCCAAGTAGCTGGAATAGGATATAATCTATAATGTTCAGACCACCAAACACATGCGAAGCTAGTGAAAGCACAAACAGCAGCAGGAACACGTTTCTCCTCAGGATATTGTAAACATGTAAAATGTTGTTCAATTTCTAACTCCCAAGTAAGATATATATCAAGAACATATCTACCCTCAGATGGTGGAATATTCAATTTTAGTTTAGGAAGATGGTCATGATCTCGTACCTCATGTGGTGGTGCAGCCCTACCGTTGCGATGATATGCATGAGGACGACCTGGTGGTGGTGGTGCTGGTGGTTGCACGTAGTTCTGATTTTGATCAACCTTATCCTCGTAATGGTCCTCCACCTCTGCAGTAGCAGCGGGAGCTACAGAAGCATCAACAGTAGGTACAACAACACCAGAAGTTTGACCAGGCTCAAGGGGAACATGTTGTGCTCGTCCCACTTGATTTGGAAGGCGATTTTATTGTTGTTGTTGTTGTTGTACTAGAGGTGCGACAGGTGCAATGGGCGGTGATTGTGGAAGGCGCGTGAGCAATTCATTAAACTTGTTATTGAGCTTTGTTTTGAACGTCTTCTCAATGCCATCTATCTTTTCCATGGCCTCTTCAAATCTGTTTAGCACATCTTCCACCTGTCCACTCATCATTTGCTGAAACTTATCATGTAACTCTTTGTTCGTCATGTTCTCCCAGTCAGTATCGTCGGCTTGTGATCCTGTCATGGTTAGCAGCAATAGAAACACACAAGAATATGATCCTACAGACTACTAGGAAGTGATGCTGGTGTGTCACAAATCCATCAAGCGAATCTCAAAATCTTACCCGTTCTTACCAAGCAGCAGGTGGTGATCGGCAACCATTGTCTTCAAAACTCTCAAAAGCTTGGATAGATCGATTGTCAGGGAGAGTCAAACGCACGGCGTAGATGTATGTGGAGCTAGGAAGGCTTATAATATGGTAGCAAAAAAGGTCAGCAATAGTCAATTCAGATGCAAAGTTGAATAAACGCTCAACGACGGTATTGTGCCGGTCCCAGGCTAGACCGTGCTAGAGACGAGAGCCTAGAACACTAACAAAATCACGGCGCTGCACGTAAACAAGGGAGGAGCATACTCTGGATTTTTTTCTCTTCTTTCACTTTTTTTGCACATTTTTCTTTTTTTTTGCTCCACAACAATTTTTTTTCAAAAAAGTCTACAAATGGTCTAAAAACTACCTAGCCAGAATTTTCCAGACTTAGTTTTTTTTTAGTTTGGAACTATTTTTCTACTGTGGGTAGAACGGAAGTTGGGGAGTCCGACTTGGTCATGACTCGAAGTATCGCGTGATCTGGAACTCGAAAACAAAGCAACAAATACTGGACTCGGACTAGGACTGGTGGCGGAGATGAATCTGGTGGAAACTCGGACTGGTGGCGAATATATGTAGGGCGGTGGATCACGGACTGGTGTCGAATCTGTGATGGAGGTGGACTCGGATTATCGTGATGGCGGTGGATATGTGGTATATGGCAGCGGCGATGATGATGGTGGTATATGGCAGCGGTGATGATGATGGTGGTATATGGCACCGGTGACGATGATGGTGGTATATGGCAGCAGTGATGATGATGATGCGGCGGCGGCGGCGTGACTACTTGTGAACAGAACTTGAAACTCTAAAGGACTAGACACTAAGACCAGCAACTAGACACGATGATGCAACCGCAAATTCAAAAATGCAAAACCCTAAAAAGATTATGCAAAGGCTTAGATTGGTTCGGATATGATGAACTAACCCTAATTTTTGTGTGGCTTTTTCGTGGACTATAGGTATGAAGAACAGACTCGATCTAAACTACGAAAAACTGTCAAATCTCACCGAGCAACCTGGAAATCTGATACCACTTGATAGAGGCAAAGGTGTCCCATCTTTCGATGAGCTGGTGATTATCGTTTCAGAGGAGTAGACTTTGACGATCTGAATTCGAACGTGTGAAGATGTCGTGCCTTAGCAATCGCTAAACCAACTCCGAGAGGTTATTGACCACGCTGGAGCACGATCAACCTGACCATGAAGGTCTATTTCCTGCAAGCAAACGAAGAACAAGCAAGAAACTAAGATTGCAATCTGGATATCGCGAATATAAGAGTAAAGCTTTATTGATCAAGGTGGGATTCTGTGACGCCTTTGGCTGGTCGTTGAACACAAACGAAGTACGTGAAGTTGCAGCTATGGCGAAATTTTAATCTAAACAAAACCCAAAGTCTAAACGATGCCCTAAGGGTTGTATATATGGAGGAGAGAGGGGGAATTTTGTGGCCCTTGGAGGAGGGGTCCGAAACCAACCCTAACTCGTGTTTCCCCACACATACGGACTCTAAAAATAGCCTATAATCAAGTATTTCGAAATTACATGGGCCTGGCCCAAAAATAAGGTGACGCATCACCTAGAATAGCCTCTAGACGAAATTTATGAAATGGCATCTTGTATATTTCGTCCAAGGTTTCATGCACTCATTATGGTGGCTTCAAAGTCCTGTAATCATCACTTGTAACTCCTTCTTGTTCCCCTTGCGCACACCATCATCTCCATGCTTGAACTTGCTCCAAGGTTAATCTTTCTTGTCCAAGCTAGGCCCTTCATTTCTAAGCAAAACATATGTATCCAATTTAGGCAGCATCATATTCTCATGAACATTAGAATCGTTACCAATAAACGAAAGTACCTGGTAATTTAATTGGCATGCGCGAGCTCTAGTAATTGGTCCAATATGTATAGCAGCAAGGGCTGTGGGTGTAACAATGGTATTGATGTCCTCATTAATCATCTTTCAACTTATATTTCTCTAGGAACATATCAAAAAATAAACGGGGAGCTACATTGCAAGCAATTGATCTACAACATAGATATGCAAATACTATCAGGTACTAAGTTCATGATAGATTAAAGTTCAATTAATCATATTACTTAAGAACTCCCACTTAGATAGACATCCCTCTTGTCATCTAGATGATGACGTGATCCATATCAACTAAACCATGTCCGATCATCACGTGAGATGAAGTAGTTTTCAATGGTGAACATCACTATGTTGATCATATCTACTATATGATTCACGCTCGACCTTTCGGTCTCAGTGTTCCGAGGTCATATCTGCATATGCTAGGCTCGTCAAGTTTAACCCGAGTATTCCGCATGTGCAAAACTGGCTTGCACCCGTTGTATGTGAGCGTAGAGCTTATCACACCCGATCATCACGTGGTGTCTCAGCACGAAGAACTGTCGCAACGGTGCATACTCAGGGAGAACACTTATACCTTGAAATTTTAGTAAGGGATCAACTCATAATGCTACCATCGTACTAAGCAAAATAGGATGCATAAAAGATAAACATCACATGCAATCAAAATATGTGACATGATATGGCCATCATCATCTTGTGCCTTTGATCTCCATCTCCAAAGTACTGTCATGATCTCCATCATCACCAGCATGACACCATGATCTCCATCATCTTGATCTTTATCAACGTGTCGTCACATGGTCATCTCGCCAACTATTGCTTTTGCAACTATTGCTATCGCATAGAGATAAAGTAAAGCAATTATATGGCGCTTGCATCTTATGCAATAAACATACAATCATAAGGCTCCTGCCAGTTGCTAATAACTTTAACAAAACATGATCATCTTATACAACAATTTATATCTCATTACGTCTTGACCATATCACATCACAACATGCCCTGAAAAAACAAGTTAGACGTCCTCTACTTTGTTGTTGCAAGTTTAACGTGGCTGCTACGGGCTTAGCAAGAACCATTCTTACCTACGGCATACAAACCACAATGTGGTATAGTGATTGTTTTTTGATCTTCGGAAAGAACCCTGTTCATTGAATCTGATTCAACTAAAGTTGGAGAAACAGACACCCACCAGCCACTTGTGTGCAAAGCACGTCGGTAGAACCAGTCTCATGAACGCGGTCATGTAATGTCTGTCCGGGCCGCTTCATCCAACAATACCACCAAATCAAGAAACAACTAGTGACGACAAGCAATATGTATATACCCACGCACACAACTCCTTTGTGTTCTACTCGTGCATATAACATATACACATAGACCTGGCTCGGATGCCACTGTTGGGAACACAGTATTTCAAAAAATTTACTTACGATCATGCAAGATCTATCTAGGAGATGCATAGCAACGAGAGGGGAGAGTGTGTCTACGTACCCTCATAGACCGAAAGTGGAAGCGTTTAGTAACGCGGTTGATGTAGTTGAACGTCTTCGAGATCCAACCGATCCAAGTACCGAACGTACGGCACCTCCGCGTTCAGCACACGTTCATCTCGATGACGTCCCTCGTGCTCTTGATCCAGTTGAGGCTGAAGGAGAGTTCCGTCAGCACGACGGCGTGGCGACGGTGATGATGAAGTTACCGACGCAGGGCTTTGCCTAACCACTACGACGATATGACCGAGGTGTGTAACTATGAAGGGGGGCACCGCACACGGCTAAGACAAATCTTGTGTGCCTTTGGGGTGCCCCCTACCCACGTATATAAAGGAGGGAGGAGGAAGAGGCCGGCCTAGGAGGGGCGCGCCTATAGGGGGAGTCCAACTAGGATTCCCAATTCTAGTTGGAGTCCCCTTCCTTTTCCAAGAGGGGAGAGAGGGAAGGAGTAGGAGAGGGAGAAGGAAAGAGAGGGGGGCACCGCCCCCTCCCTAGTCCAATTCGGACATGCCATGGGGGCGCGCGGCCAACCCTTGAGGCCCTTCTCTCCTTTCCTGTATGGCCCATTAAGGCCCACTACTTCCCCCAGAGAATTCCCGTAACTCTCCCGTACTCCGAAAAATACCTGAATCACTCAGAACCTTTCCGATGTCCGAATATAGCCTTCCAATATATCGATCTTTACGTCTCGACCATTTCGAGACTCCTCGTCATGTCCGTGATCTCACCCAGGACTCCAAACAACCTTCGGTACATCAAATCACATAACTCATAATACAAATCGTCATCGAACGTTAAGAGTGCGGACCCCATGGGTTCGAGAACTATGTAGACATGAACGAGACACATCTCTAGTCAATAACCAATAGCGGAACCTAGATGCTCATATTGGCTCCTACATATTCTACGAAGATCTTTATCGGTCAAACCGCATAACAACATATGTTGTTCCCTTTGTCATCGGTATGTTACTTCCCCGAGATTCGATCGTCATATCATCATACCTAGTTCAATCTCGTTACCGGCAAGTATCTTTACTCGTTCCGTAATGCAAAATCCCGCAACTAACTCATTAGTCACATTGCTTGCAAGGCTTATAGTGATGTGCATTACCGAGAGGGCCCAAAGATACCTCTCCGACAATCGGAATGACAAATCCTAATCTCAATCTATGTGAACTCAACAAACACCATCGGAGACACCTATAGAGCATCTTTATAATCACCCAGTTATGTTGTGACGTTTGATAGCACACAAGGTGTTCCTCCGGTATTCGGCAGTTGCATAATCTCATAGTAAGGGGAACATGTATAAGTCATGATGAAAGCAATAGCAATAAAACTAAACGATCATTTATGCTAAGCTAACAAATGGGTCTTATCCATCACATCATTCTCTAATGATGTGATCCCGTTCAAAAATGACAACACATGTCTATGGTCAGGAAACTTAACCATCTTTGATCAACGAGCTAGTCAAGTAGAGGCATACTAGGGACACTCTATTTTGTCTATGTATTCACACATGTACTAAGTTTCCGGTTAATATAATTCTAGCATGAATAATAAACATTTATCATGATATAAGGAAATATAAATAACAACTTTATTATTGCCTCTAGGGCATATTTCCTTCAGTTGGAACATATTTCCAAGAGTTATAGTATTGGTCTTTATATGACCCGGTAAGGTGATGTCATGCCTAACACATGTTATAGTTTCCTTTTTTGCAAGATTAGCCATTCTCCCATGAGGAACTTGTAAGACTTATTCTATAAGTTGATCCTGATGGATCCTTTGTGTATCCAAAGTCTGACCTTTGCTTGAAGACCATGTTAATGCTATCTCGAAGCATGTATGTAGTACTCTGATCATCAATAAGAACGTTTGAAGCACAATGCTAAATGTTTCTTGATCAGTTATCCAAACACCGTTGTATGGGTACATATCATGATTCTTCTTACCCCTTTTATCTAAATGGTCATGTCTTTGGTCTCCTGGCACGTATAACATGCCCTGCTTAACCTTGGGCAGGATATACTCCTATTACTTGTGTTTAAACACATTTCCCTTTCCATTGTTCTGTTTAATATGATGATCACATTTCCCTTTCTATTGTTTTGTTTAACCTTTCTTGTGATATATATGATCTAAGCAGTAATATTCTGCTGCTTATGTAAGCACCTTGGTGTACAACCGTGTCAGTAGGACCCTGTTGCTTTTGTTGTTGACATTCTGGTAACCACCGATGGACGAGAACTTTGCCTATTGGTCCGCCTCGTTTAACAAGCAGGAAAATGGTTCTCTTTGTCCCTCGCCCTTGGTACCGTTGTTGTTGTCGACATAATTGACAGTTTATTTTCTGACATGCCTTGCTATCATGATCGTGGAAGATGACAATGCCCTTCCTACTTTCTAACCCACATGGTGGGCCCATAACCCACAATTCCACATGATCGAAACCCGACTCTCTTATACACCCCTGTTTCCAAGTTATTCCTCACGCTTGGATTCGTATGTAGATCATGAGCTACCTTCCTAGAGATCATCAATTCTGGTATCAGACATAATACTTATTCCCGTTGCTTTGAGCTCCTTTCACGCCCTGTATCAGGCATCGAACGATTGCCTGCCCGCTCGAAACTTCCCATGATACCTCCTTACTTTGCTCTCGATTTTTTTCTTAAGTTTTAATTTGAGAGTTACTTTCCGCCACCTTCCCCGTTGTTTCCGAATAGATGGTCAACCTTGCAGAGCTCCGTTCTCCTGGAATACCCACCCTTTATTCTTTCGTAAGTATGATGGAGTTCCCAAAAAAGGATGCTGGCTTCATCGGTTGGGGGACGTAGTATTTCAAAAAAATTGCCTACGATCACACAAGATCTATCTAGGAGAAGCATAGCAACGAGCGGGGAGAGTGAGTCCACGTACCCTCGTAGACCGAAAGCGGAAGCGTTAAGTAACGCGGTTGATGTAGTCGAACGTCTTCGCGATCCAACCGATCAAGTACCGAACGCACGGCACCTCCGTGATCTGCACACGTTCAGCTCGGTGACATTCCTCGAACTCTAGATCCAGCTGAGGCCGAGGGATAGTTTCGTCAGCATGATGGCGTGGTGACGGTGATGATGAAGTTACCGACGTAGGGCTTCGCTTAAGCACTACGACAATATGACCAAGGTGGAAATCTGTGGAGGGGGGCACCGCACACGGCTAAGAGATCAACTTGTGTGTCTATGGGGTGCCCCCTCCCCCGTATATAAAGGAGTGGAGGAGGGGGCCGGCCGGCCTCATGGGGTGCGCCCTAAGGGGGAATCCTACTCCTACTAGTAGGTTCCCCCCTTTCCTAGTCCAACTAGGAGGGGAAGGAAAGGGAAGAGGGAGAGAAGGAAAGGGGGGCCGACCCCCCTCCCCAATTCGGATTAGGCTTGGGGGGGCGCCCCTCCTCTTGGCCGCCTCCTCCTCTCTTCCACTAAAGCCCATGAAGGCCCATTACCCCCGGGGGGGTTTCGGTAACCTCCCGGTACTCCGGAAAATGCCCGAACCTATCTGAAACCTTTCTGGTGTCCAAACATAACCTTCCAATATATCAATATTTATGTCTCGACCATTTAGAGACTCCTCGTCATGTCCGTGATCACATCCGGGACTCCGAACAACCTTCGGTGCATCAAATCACATAACTCACAATACATATCCTCATCGAACATTAAGCGTGCGGACCCTACGGGTTCGAGAACTATGTAGACATGACCGAGACTCATCTCTGGTCAATAACCATAGCGGAACCTGGATGCTCATATTGGTTCCTACATATTCTACAAAGATCTTTATCGGTCAAACTGCATAACAACATACGTTGTTCCCTTTGTCATCGGTATGTTACTTGCCCGAGATTCGATCGTCGGTATCATCATACCTAGTTCAATCTCGTTACTGGCAAGTCTCTTTACTCGTTCCGTAATGCATTATCATGTGACTAACTCATTAGTCACATTGCTTGCAAGGCTCATAGTGATGTGCATTACCGAGAGGGCCAGAGATACCTCTCCGATACACGGAGTGACAAATCCTAATCTCGATCTATGCCAACTCAACAAACACCATCGGAGACACCTGTAGAGCATCTTTATAATCACCCAGTTATGTTGTGATGTTTGATAGCACACAAGGTGTTCCTCCGGTATCCGGGAGTTGCATAATCTCATAGTCCGAGGAACATGTATAAGTCATGAAGAAAGCAACAACAATAAACTAAACGATCATAGTGCTAAGCTAACGGATGGGTCTTGTCCATCACATCATTCTCTAGTGATGTGATCCCGTTCATCAAATGACAACACATGTCTATGGCTAGGAAACTTAACCATCTTTGATTAACGAGCTAGTCAAGAAGAGGCATACTAGGAACACTTTGTTTGTCTATGTGTTCACACATGTATTAAGTTTCCGGTTAATACAGTTCTAGCATGAATAATAAACATTTATCATGATATAAGGAAATATAAATAACAACTTTATTATTGCCTCTAGGGCATATTTCCTTCATCATCAAGATGACCTGAAGCAGAGAAATGAAGACATCAACGTAATGGATCGACCTCTTCGAGAAGAGCAACCAAGACTGAGAAGATTCGTTAGAATTTTGTAACCACCTTACTCCACCTCTTAAAATCTCGAGATGAGATTTCTTATAGTGGAGGAGAATTGTGACGCCCGGATAATTAAGCTACAGTAATCCCCTGCTAATGATGCCATGTCACCACTATTACTGTTGCTAATCTCACGTTGATCCAAATCTGGTTCAATTCAAATTCAAAATCAAGTCAAACAATTAAAGTTTTCAAATGTCATAACTAAAAAAATACAAACTGTGGCAAGTAAATCATAAGTAATAATGGTGGAGAAACCACATTGTTGGTGTCAAAACCGGCAGATCTCGGGTAGGGGGTCCCGAACTGTGCGTCTAAGGCGGATGGTAACAGGAGGCAGGGGACACGATGTTTACCCAGGTTCGGGCCCTCTCGATGGAGGTAATACCCTACGTCCTGGTTGATTGATCTTGATGATATGAGTATTACAAGAGTTGATCTACCACGAGATCGTAGAGGCTAAACCCTAGAAGATAGCCTATGGTATGATTGTTGTTGTCCTACGGACTAAACCCTCTGGTTTATATAGACACCGGAGGGGGCTAGGGTTACACAGAGTCGCTTACAAGGGAGGAGATCTACATATCAGTATTGCCAAGCTTGCCTTCCATGCTAAGGAGAGTCCCATCCGGACACGGGACGAAGTCCTCAATCTTGTATCTTCATAGTCCAACAGTCCGGCCAAAGGATATAGTCCGGCTGTCCGGAGACCCCCTAATCCAGGACTCCCTCAGTAGCCCCTGAACCAGGATTCAATGACGATGAGTCTGGCGTGCAGATTTGTCTTCGGCATTGCAAGGCGGGTTCCTCCTCCGAATACACCATAGAAGATCTTGAACACGAGGATAGTGTCCGTCTCTACAAAACAAGTTCCATATACCACTGTAGGGAGAATAATATTTCCACAAATCTAATCTGCTGACACGTTTAACAGCATGACATCATACCATGACCCGGTCATTATTCGAACCGTTTTTCTCAACCAGCACTGCACATATCGCGAGGCGGTTTTCTTGACATGTCTTGTCGAAGTAGAGATCGTGTCCCCTTATCACGGGATTCTCATCAATACGAGTATGGGTAACCCAACCGCGCCATCAATTACGGCGTTCGGGAATAAGCGATTTAACCAGGTAAGTGGGGAGGCACATCGCCTCCTCCACCCTTATAAAGGGACAAAGATTCACCCTTTTTACCCACGCCTTCTTCCTTCTTGCTTATCCATTCTCGCACACTCGAGCTCCAGCGCCCAAGTTCGCGTCTTTCTCCTCAAACCACTCCAAGCATGTCCGGAGCGGGAGAGAAGTGGATGGTCTCCTCTGTCACGGAGGAGAATATCACAAAGCTACGGGAAGCCAGATATCTGGCCGCGAACATCGCGCATCGGCTGCCAGATGCGGGGCAGATCATCCCTATGCCCGAACCCCATGAGAGGGTTGTTTTCCTTACCCACTTTGTCCGCGGACTGGGATTTCCCCTTCACCCATTTGTCTGTGGGCTCATGTTCTACTACAGGCTGGATTTTCATGATCTGGTGATACGTCTCCAATGTATCTATACTTTTTGATTGCTCCATGCTATATTATCTACTGTTTTGGACTATATTGGGCTTTATTTTCCACTTTTATATTATTTTTGGGACTAACCTATTAACCAGAGGCCCGGCCTAGAATTGTTGTTTTTGCCTATTTCAGTATTTCGGAGAAACAGAATATCAAACGGAGTCCAAACGGAATAAAACCTTCGGGAACGTGATTTTCTCACCAGACGTGATGCCTATATACATGATCATGCCTAGATATTCTCATAACTATGCTCAATTCTGTCAATTGCTCAACAGTAATTTGTTCACCCACCATAGAATACTTATGCTCTTGAGAGAAGCCACTAGTGAAACCTATGGCCCCCGGGTCTATTCTCATCATATCAATCTCCATCACTTTAATCTTGCTTTGCTTTTTACTTTGCCTTTACTTTTTACTTTGCATCTCTATACCAAAAATACCAAAAATATTATATCTATCAGATCTCACTCTCGTAAGTGATCGTGAAGGGATTGACAACCCCTAATCGCGTTGGTTGCGAGTAGCTATCATTTTGTGCAGGTACGAGGGACTTGAGCGTGGCCTCCTACTGGATTGATACCTTGGTTCTGAAAAACTAAGGGAAATACTTACGCTACTCTGTTGCATCATCCCTTCCTCTTCGGGGAAATCCAACGCAAGCTCAAGAGGTAGCAAGAAGGATTTTTGGTGCCGTTGCCGGGGAGTCTACGCAAAAAGTCAACATACCAAGTACCCATCACAATCCCTATCTCTCGCATTACATTATTTGCCATTTGCCTCTTGTTTTCCTCTCCCCCACTTCTCCCTTGCCGTTTTATTCGCCCTCTCCTTCTCCTTCTCCTCTTCCCTCTCTATTTGCCTCTTTTTGCCTGCTTGCTTTTTGTTTGCTCGTATGGTTGGAATAGTCATTTATTTATTACTAAACAGAGAACCTAAGATCTATGGATCCTCATCCACTTGCTAATATTTTTAAGAGATCCAATTATGAACCAATTGCTAGTGAGTTTTGTGCACTAGATTATCTTTATGAAGTTTTGCTTGAAATTTGTGAATCTGAAAAGTGTGATGAATTACTTTATGAAGCGATTCACGATAGATCTTTGAATAAAAAGCATGATTGCAATGATTTTGCTATAAATTCTCTTGATGTCAATTGTGCTAATAATATGCAAAACCCTAAGCTTGGGGATGCTAGTTTTGCTATATCTACTACTTGTTGTAATGATCATGATTGGGGTGATTCTTCTTATGATATTGAAAATTTATTTAAGCCCCATAATTAATATGAGATTAATTATAATGTTTGCAATAATATTTAAAGTGGGTTTGGAAGAATGTCAACTTTAGATCCCACGTATTTGGAGAATGTTCAATCTTATGAAGTTTTTGATAAAAGCCCGTTTGGAAAGGTCATGACTTTAGTTAATGTTAATCCCACTATTTCGGAAAAGTGCCAATTTTGCATGCATGTGGATCATGTTGAGAATATTTTATGTGATAGCTATATTGTTGAATTTGCTTATGATCCTACATGTAATTACTATGAGAGAGGAAAATATGGTTGTAGAAATTTTCATGTTACTAAATTACCTCTCGTTATGTTGAGATTGCTATTGTTTCTTTCCGCTTCCTTGCATATGCTAGTTTTTGCTTGCCTTGATAATTTGTTTGCCTATAATATGCCTATGCATAGTAAGTATGTTAGACTTAGATGTGATTGTCACATGCTTTATGATTCTCCTTTTGTACTTCAATTCTTGTCTTTCATGTGAGCATCATTAAAATTATCAATGCCTAGCTATAGGGCTTTAAAGAAAAGCGCTTGTTGGGAGACAACCCAATATTATTCCTTGCTGTTATTTAGTAAATAATTTATTTAGCCTCTGTTTTGGTTGTGTTTTTTGTGTTTAATTAGTGTTTGTGCCAAGTAGAACCGTTGGGAAGACTTGGGGAAAGTCTTGTTGAACTTGCTGTAAAAAACAGAAACTTTAGCGCTCACGAGAACTGCTGTCATTTTTATTTGAAGAGTGCTATTTAGTTAATTATTTTTGAAGATGATTAATAGATAAATTCATCACGTCCATAAATTTATTTTAGAATTTTTGGGGTTCCAGATCTTGCGCTAGCTACAGATTACTACAGACTGTTCTGTTTTTGACAGATTCTGTTTTGCGTGTGTTGTTTGCTTATTTTGATGAATCTATGGCTAGTAAAATAGTTTATAATCCATAGAGAAGTTTTAATACAGTAGTTTTGACACCAATATAAATAAATAATGATTTTATTACAGTACCTTGAAGTGGTCTTTTGTTTTCTTTCGCTAACGGAGTTCACGAGTTTTCTACTTTAAGTTTTGTGTTGTGAAGTTTTCAAGTTTTGGGTGAATTCTTTTGATGGATTATGGAACAAGGAGTGGAAAGAGCCTAAGCTTGGGGATGCCCATGGAACCCCCAAGATAATCCAAGGATACCAAAAATTCAAAGCTTGGGGATGGCCCGGAAGGCATCCCCTCTTTCGTCCACTTCCATCGGTAATTTACTTGGAGCTATATTTTTATTCACCAACATGATATGTGTTTTGCTTGGAGCGTCTTGTATTATTTGTGTCTTTGTGTTTTAGTATGCCACAACCATCCTTGCTGTACACACCTTTTGAGAGAGCCATACATGAATTAAAATTTGATAGAATACTCTATGTGCTTCACTTATATCTTTTGAGCTATGTAGTTTTACTCTATGTGCTTCACTTATATCTTCTTGAGCTAAGTAATTTTGCTCTATGTGCTTCACTTAGATTTTTTTGAGCATGGTGGTGGATTTGTTTTAAAGAAACTATTGATCTCTCATGCTTCACTTAAATTATTTTGAGAGTCTTAATAGCATGGTAATTTGCTTAATAATAACATGCTTGGTATTCAAGATTTGTGAAACTTTCTTTTGAGTGTGTTGAATACTAAGAAAAGTTGGATGCTTGATAATTGTTTTGAGATATGGAGGTAGTAATATCAAAGTCTAGAGTAACTGTGAATTTGAGAAGTGCTTGAGTTAAAGTTTGCAAGTCCCGTAGCATGCACGTATGGTAAACGTTATGCAACAAATTTGAAACATGAGGTGTTATTTGATTGTCCTCCTTATGAGTGGCGGTCGGGGACGAGCGATGGTCTTTTCCTACCAATCTATCCCCCTAGGAGCATGAGCGTAATACTTTGGTTTTTGATGGCTTGTAGATTTTTGCAATAAGTATATGAGTTCTTTATGACTAATGTTGAGTCCATGGATTATACGCACTCTCACCCTTCCATCATTGCTAGCCTCTACGGTACCGTGCATTTGTAAGTGCATCTAGTGCCCCTTAGTGATTTTGGTGTATTGAAGACTTATAGGTTAAGGGGCTAATGCGTTTGTGAGTGTACACAGGTCTATAAGCCTATGAGGAGTTTGATATTTACAGAGAAAGTCGACCCCTAAAAATGAAGTTCTTCGACTAAAGACTTTGAATCACTGAAGACTTTCTGAAGACTTTGAAAGTGAAGAAATTGGTGTGACCTTGAAGACTTGGTATTCGTTCGAGGAACATGAAGCGTGAAGACTTTTTGTTTTCGTAGTTTCATTTTCTCTTTCTTGAGTCATAGGAAATACCGTACTATTAAAGGGGGTCAAGGAAATACTAAGGAAAAATTTCCATGTGATGCTCAACTCAAAATCCTACACCTACCAATCCCTTCGAGTGAAGCCATTCAAAATCTCATACAGTTCAGTCAATTTCTTCAGTGACAGAGACGAAGTTCTTCTGGTCTCTGAGGAATTTTTCCTGGCTGAGGAGTTAGGAATTTGCCAGTGCAGATTTCCTACATAGTGAGGAACATGATAGCCCTGAGGATTTTGCTACTCAAAATTCCGACCGTTGCTGTGCTATGCGCTAGCTGTCCCAAAATATCTATCCACCTAACGGTCATATCATTGAAGGGTATTTATGTCTTATCATGTCGGGCTGCTCCCTAGGCTATAAATAGCCGCCCCCTACAACCACTAGCTGGTTGGCTGCTCCGAGAGAAACTGACACTTGTCATTTGAGAGCAACCCATCCTCCGAGGACTTTGAGCGAAAATCATCAAGTGAGCAAAAACCCAAAACCCAAAACCCAAACACCTACAAACCCCAAGTGATTGAGCATCACTAAAGAGATTGATCCTGCGTGGATCCGACGCTTGTTACCTTTGAAGACTGTGCTTCTTCCAGACGGTTAGGCGTCATGGTCTAGAGCATCCAAGAGGAATTGTGGATCGCCGAGTGACCAAGTTTGTGAAGGTTCGGAAGTCACCTGAAGACTTACCACGAGTGATTGGGTGAGGTCTGTGTGACCTTAGTTCAAGGAGAATATGGTGAGGACTGGGTGTCCTGAGCTGCGTGTTCAGGACTGGGTGTCCGGGACTGTGTGTCCTCGAGTTTAAATACTCAGCTGCTCCAACCAGACGTACAACTGAGACAACAGTTGGAACTGGTCTACCAAATCATTGTCTTCACCAAGCTCACTGGTTCCATTTCCTCAACTCTTTCATTTCCTCATAATTGAGTTGTGTACTTGTTCATATCTGTGTTTGAAGACTTTGACTGAAGACTTTCTCAATTTCCTCAGTTCAATTTCTTCAGTCTGTTTGTCTTCATCCTGTGTTATCATGTGCTTACGTTTCCCGTACTCTGTGCCTGTCTTCATTTCATCATGATGACTATGCTTGTATTCTGTTATGTTTACTGTTGAGTACTTATTCCGCTGCTAGTAGTTCTTCGCTAAGGAATTTCCTCACCGGCAAATTCCTCAGTGAAGAATTTCATAAAAATCGCCTATTCACCCCCCCTCTAGTCAATATAACGCACTTTCAATTGGTATCAGAGCAAGGTACTCCCTTGTTCTATGTGATTTTGGTTTAACCGCCTGGAGTTTTAGTTATGTCGACCGCAGGTATGATCAAGGTCTCTGCTGGGTGTCCTACCTTCAATGGGACGGACTACCCCTACTGGAAGAATAAGATGTGAATGCATCTTGAAGCAATTGATAACGATCTCTGGTATGTTGTGGAAAATGGTGTTCCCTCAGTCACACCTTCTCTGAATGCTGCTGATGTGAAGAGATTCAAGCAACTCGACTCTCAAGTGAAGAATATCATATGTGGCCATCTGAGCAAAGGACAGTATGGCAGAGTGAGTGCTTTGGAGACATCGAAGCTTATCTGGGACAGGTTGTCCAAAGTGAATGAAGGAGTCTCAACTCAGTGTGACTCTCGATTTGATGTTCTTTGCAATCTCTTCAACTGCTTCAAAAGACTCGACAATGAAAATGTTCAACAAACCTTCGATCGCCTCACTGACATCTCAAATGAGCTTCAAGCACTTGGTGCCACTGACATCACCGACCATGAGGTGGTGAAGAAATTGCTGAGATCGCTTGATTCCTCATTTGACACTCTAGCATTGATGATACAAGAACGTACTGATTACAAGTCACTTGATCCCGCTGATATTCTCGAAAGGCTAAATACTCACGAGTTCCAACTTGCTGAAAAGAGAGATCTCTATGGTTCAAGCTATGGCAGAACGCGTGCACTGAAGGCCAAGGCAGTATCTGAATCCGAAGATGAAGACTCTGGTGGCAGCCTTGGTGATCCTGAAGAACTAACCCATGATCTAGCACTGCTCGTGAAGAAGTTCCAAAAGTTCTCAAGACGTGGTCGCCTTGGAAGATCCTCAAGGAGCAATGATTCCTCATCCAGTGACTACAAGAAGAGGCTCTGTCACAAATGCAAGAAACCTGGACATTTCATTCAAGAGTGTCCTCAGTGGGAAAAGGAATCAAAGAAGAAGAAATACAAGGATTACAGTTCTGATGATGCGAAGAAAAAGAAGAAATCCACAAAATCTTCATCATCAAAATCCTCAAAGTCTTCATACCACAAGAAGAGCAGCTCCAAGAAGGCTAGGGCATTCATTGGCAAGGAAATGGACTCTGGGGCTGAATCTGAAGAGAATGAGGAAGAGGAGACATCTGAGGAGTCCGAATTCGGAGTGGCGAGCCTAGCTCTCGCTACTGCATTCATCAGCAAGTCTATCTTCAACACCGAAGAAAATGACCTCACCAACAATGCTGATGAAAGCGATGATGACTATGCTCCCACCTATTGCTTCATGGCAAAGGGTGCCAAGGTACTCAAATATACCTCCTCTGAATCTAGTGATGATGAATCTGATGAAAACCTTAAGTCCAGCTATTCTAAACTTGCTAAGATTGCTATAAAACAACAAAGGGCTTTAGAAAAGGTTCAAAACATGCTAGACAAAAGTGATGATATGTTGGGTGAAGAAATGGATCGCACTGAAACTTTGACTGAAAATCTTCAGAGACTTTAGTCCAAGCTTGACAATCTTGAAAGTCATCATAACACTCTCTTATCGGATCATGAGAAGTTTTCTTATGAATTTCTTCAAAGAAAGCAAGACCTTGAGAAGTTAAGAGTGAGTTATGAAGATCTTCAGAAGGAGCGCGATTCATTACTTGCTCAACAAATCAGCGCTTCTCAGGAAGAATTTGTTCCTCCATGTTTGAAATGCATTGAACGTGAATCTGCTAATTCTTCACTTGAATGTTCAAATGCTGCTAATGTTTCAAATTCTTCACATGCCTCTGCTATTACTAATTTCTCATCTGAGGACATTGCTAGTATCACTGATGATGCAGGGTTGAAGGAATTGTACATGACAGGCATGTACAAAAGCCTCAAAGGGCATCAGACTCTTTGTGATGTGCTTAAAAAGCAGATCCTCAACAGGAACCCTAGGAAAGAGGGTATTGCCTTTGAGAGGAAACTCAATGCTGATGGTACATATTGGAAGCCTGAGCAGTACCCCAAAACTACATGGGTTGCTGCAAAGGGACCTCCAGTTGATCCATCTAACCTATCTGGATATGCATGTGAATCTCCTCATTCTGATGATGAGTCATTTGACTCCAACTACAAACTATTCAAAAATCAGAATGGTGAAGTATTTGCTAGATATGTTGGCACTAACTGCAGGAACGGTCCCCCTATGAAGAAAATCTGGGTTCCCAAAAGATGCCTTGAAAATCTTCAGGTGAATGTCATCATGACGCCACCTGTGAAGAATAGGAACCCCAGATCAAATTATTCATATGGACCAAATTCTTCATATGGATCCAAGTCCTCATACGGACCAAACTCCTCACATGGATCATATTCCTCATATGGATCAAAGTCCTCATATGAACATCATCGTGCTAACCCGTCTGTTTCGCAGGGAAGATCTAAGGATTATGGATATGTGCATTATTCTTCAAATCATCATGTCCATAAGTCCTCGAAGAATTTCTCTGCATACTCTTATGCTTACTCTAACCCCTCTTATGTGAAACGAAATGGACTGGCTTCTATGCCATCCTTCTCGTATGGAGCTCGCAGAGTGATGAACTCTTTGCCACCCCTTCAGATGTGGGTGGTGAAGAAAAAGAACTAATCTCTTCTGCAGGGTCAAGTCTCTAGACGTACGTAATCGTCTGAAGAATTTGCTAGAGACCTGAGTATGCCTGATAGGACGCAGGCTAATCATGAAGAAATGAACTTTCATTTCTCACGTCCTCATATTGCTTTATCTGTTCTTTTGCTTGATGAAATTGATCTGATGAATTGATGTCATATTCTTCACTGATGAAGTATATGATTTTATAAGCTGCACTAATTCATCTGCAGGATGATCAACCCAAAGCCACTGAGTGGGTCCTCGATAATGGATGTACGAACCACATGACTGGTGACAAGAATCTATTGATGGATGCTCCATTATCTCCGTCGCATCTGAAGCATATCATTTTTGCTGACAAAGGCAAAAGTCAGGTATTGGGTCTAGGTAAGGTTGCGATCACAAAGGATCGACACATGGACAAAGTCATGCTTGTTGAGTCCTTGGGATACAACCTTATGTCTGTCTCAATGCTTTGTGATCTTGATATGGTTGTTGTCTTTGGCAAGTACCGTTGTGTTGTGGTTATGGAAGCTGACAATTCCAAAGTCTTCCAAAGGCTTTAGGAGAGGAGACCTGTATATTGTTGATTTCTCTACAGGACCACAACCAGCCATGTGTCTACTTGCAAAAGCTTCAGAAGGCTGGCTCTGGCATCGACGACTTGGTCATGCAGGCATAACCTTATGTCTGTCTCAATGCTTTGTGATCTTGATATGGTTGTTGTCTTTGGCAAGTACCGTTGTGTTGTGGTTATGGAAGCTGACAATTCCAAAGTCTTCAAAGGCTTTAGGAGAGGAGACCTGTATATTGTTGATTTCTCCACAGGACCACAACCAGCCATGTGTCTACTTGCAAAAGCTTCAGAAGGCTGGCTCTGGCATCGACGACTTGGTCATGCAGGCATGAGGAATTTGCACACGCTTGCGAAGAAGAAGCATGTCATTGGCATCGAGAATGTCAAATTCCTCAAGGATCACTTATGCGGAGCCTGTGAAGCTGGAAAGATGACCAAGGCCAAGCATCCAGCGAAGACTATCATGACCACTACTCGCCCATTTGAATTGCTTCACATGGATCTCTTCGGTCCTAATCATTATTCTGCTATTTCAAATGAAGCATCTCAATATGGCTTTGTTATTGTTGATGATTATTCTCGCTACACATGGTTACACCTTGTTACTTACAAACATGAAGTGCAGGAAGTCCTCAAACGATTTTCCTCGAGGGATTCAACCAACTTTGGTGTGAAGATCAAGCACATCAGAAGTGACAATGGCACTGAGTTCAAGAATTCTGGTCTCGATGACTATCTTGATGAACTTGGTATTACTCATGAGTTATCTGCTCCTTATACTCCTCAGCAGAACGGCGTCGTGGAGCGTAAGAACAGGACTCTTGCTGAGATGGCTCACACTATGCTTGATGAATACAAAACAACTCGTCAGTTCTGGACTGAGGCAATTGATACTGCGTGCCACATCATCAACAGAGTATATCTTCACAAATTCTTCAAGAAAACTGCCTATGAACTCCTCACTAATAAGAAACCCAATGTAAGTTATTTCAAAGTCTTTGGTGCTAAATGTTGGATTAGAGATCCTCATCACAACTCAAAATTTGCACCGAAAGCACATGAAGGTTTTATGCTTGGTTACGGAAAGGACTAGCACACCTACAGAGTCTTCAACAACGTTCTTCACAAGGTTGTTGAAACTGTAGATGTGCGGTTCGATGAAACTAATGGGTCGCAAAGAGAGCACCTACTTACTGTGATAGATGAACCAGCACCTGAGGAAACTATCAAGTTCAAGGCTACTGAGAATGTCATTCTTACTCAAGAATCTGCTGAAGAATTCATTCCAGAACATGAAGAACGTCGAGCTAATGCACCTGAAGAAAATGCTGAAGAAAATGGTGCTGAAGAAAACGCTGATCAAATTCTTCAACGGCAACCAGCTCATCCTCACATTGCAAAAGAAGTGCAAGTTGAAAAGATCATCAATGACATCAAAGCACCAGGTCCTCTCACACGCTCAAAAGCTTCACATTTGTCTAACTTTTGTGGGCACTATGCTTTTGTCTCTATTACAGAGCCCACTAAGGTAGATGAAGCATTTCTGGAGCCTAAGTGGATTCAGGCCATGCAAGAAGAATTACATCAGTTCAAGCTCAACAATGTCTGGGAACTGGTCAAACGTCCAGATCCTCGCAAGCACAATATCATCATCACAAAGTGGATCTACCGCAACAAGCAAGATGAAAATGGCCTTGTGGTGAGGAATAAGGCACGACTTGTAGCTCAAGGCTACACACAGGTTGAAGGAATTGATTTTGATGAAACTTTTGCACCTGTTGCTAGACTTGAGGCTATGCGCATATTACTTACTTATGCTAACCATCATGATATCACTTTATATCAAATGGATGTGAAAAGTGCATTCCTCAATGGTAAGCTTGAGGAAGAAGTATATGTTGCTCAACCCCCAGGTTTTGAAGATCCAAAGAATCCTGACAAAGTCTTCAGACTCAACAAGGCCCTCTATGGCCTCAAGCAGGCCCCACGGGCATGGTATGATACTTTGAAGGAATTCCTCATGACGAAAGGCTTCAAACCCGTGATGAATTTGCCTATATGATGAGTGAAGAATACCAAATGTCTATGATGGGAGAGTTGAAATTCTTCTTAGGTCTTCAAATTCGTCAACAACGCAATTGCGTATTCATATCTCAGGAGAAATACCTCAAGGATGTACTGAGGAAATTCGGCATGCAAGATTGCAAAGGCGTCAAAATTCCTATGCGCACAAATGGCCATCTGTGCACTGATGAAAATGGTATTGACTTCGATCATAAGGTATACCGCTCCATGATTGGTTCTTTATTGTACTTATGTGCATCTAGTCCAGATATAATGCTTAGTGTTTGCATGTGTGCCCGATTTCAAGCTACACCGAAGGAATCACACCATAAGGTTGTGAAGCATATTCTTCGATATCTAGCTCACACACCAACACTTGGATTATGGTACCCCAAGGGCTCGGCTTTTGATCTCATTGGATATTCTGACTCTGACTATGTTGGTGATCGTGTGGACCGCAAGTCAACATCTGGTACATGTCATTTCCTCGGATGATCTTTGGTCTGTTGGTCCTCGAAGAAACAGAACTGTGTATCACTATCTACTGCTGAAGCTGAGTACATTGCCGCTGGTTCTTGCTGTGCTCAATTGCTATGGATGAAGCAAACTCTCAAGGACTACAGCATCAACATGAAGAATGTGCCTCTCTTCTGTGACAATGAGAGTGCCATCAAGATTGCTCACAACCCAGTTCAGCACTCGAAGACAAAGCACATTCAGATTCGTCATCATTTTCTTCGTGATCATGTGTTGAAGGGCGACATTTCTATTGAGCATGTGAAGACTGAAGAATAGCTAGCCGATATCTTCACAAAGCCCTTGGATGAGAAGAGATTTAGCAAGTTGCGGTGTGAGCTAAATATCCTAGAATCTTCGAATGTTCTTTGAAAAGGACACTCATCCTAACACTTATGCAAAATTGATGACTTAGATGTGCAACACATGAAGAAACGTTTTCCTTCAATTCAATGAAGAACAACACTCTTAGTGTGAAGAAATTAACGAAGAATTTGATACTCAGAACCCTACGATAATTGTACGCGGTGTCTGAAATCATCATTCTTATACGGTGGGTCACGCCACCACCAAAAGTTGAAATTCCTCAATTATTCATATTCTTCAACTTTGCATTGTCTTCACTGCTTCCATCGTTTTTCTTCATTGGCTATATATATATATAAGTTCATGTCCTCTACAACATTCACTTATTGCTAATTCTTCAAGTTGGTTTTCTGCTAAGTGAATGTGATCGGACCCTTCCCCCTCTATGCTATACTCAACCCAATCTATTCACAAATTCTTCATGTGCGTTCTATTTGAAACTCGTTCAAAATCTTCAATGTGTCCTTGTCAGCTGAAGAAATTGCGAACGGAACTTTAAAACCTATCTTATCGAAATTTTCGGCTTTGCCGCTCAAACCGTTCCGCATCCCACGTTATACTTATCCACTCACCCACGATCGCACACGATCTCCACCTCTCAGTACATGGGTGACACATGTCAACCGAATGAGAAGGGTCAGGGGCACGTTCGTCCAATTTCTTCAGGCGAGCAGTTTTTCACCGTGGCTATAAATACCCCTCCTTCCCTTCCTCACTTCTTTTACTCCGCTCGATCTCTCTCTCCAGCTCGAGCTTCTCAAACCCTAGCGTCGCCGCTACTTCATCACCGCCGGTGAGGAAGAGCTTCACTGCCTCGACCTCGTCGCCGACGTACTCGCGCCGACCGCGGAAATCTTCACTCCGCTGCCGCCGTAGTCGTCTTCCTCCGCCAAGTTAGGGCGTGGAAGATCTGCACAGACGAACTTCACATCTCCTCACTCCAGTTCGTCATGTTCTTCGTCCAGGGTAATTAAAAGTTACTTTTACTGCCCTCGTTGATTCAAATGATTATCTTCAAAATCTTCAAAGGTGTTTTTCTTCATAGCTTCACACACTAAACACCTCACAAGTCATCTGTTCTTGATTCGTTTCTCTAAGCATCATTTTTCTTCAAGATTCCTCAATTGTGTGGATCTTCGATCTATACAACTTTTTAACCTAAGACAAAGAACGCTTAGTGAAATTCTTCAAGACTCATCTGGTCAAATTCCTCAAACTTGTTCTTTTTGAAAAACCCTCTGAGAACGCATATGACCTCTCCAAATTCCTCGCAACTATACTCTGTTCACAGGTACACATGTCAGCTGCTGAATCACTAGGTTCTCATCAACTTAACTCATTTGCAGCGTTCCTAGAAGAAAAGTTGCATACTTCTTCAGAGAATTCGATTGTTCAAATTCCTCAACTGAAGAAAATGACTGATGGTAAAAGGCCATAGAAAGGAGGAAAGAAGCCTGAGGTTATGACTGCCTTTGAAATCCCTGAGGACATATACAAAGATTACTGCACTCCTGATGAGGCCAAGTTGGGAAAGAGGACAAAAATCAGTGCGAGGTGCACATACAGAGGATAGAAAGGAGATGGGCAAGAGAATGGAGGGAGTACAGGTATGTAACTCCAAAGTACATGAAGAAATTCGCACTCAATCCTCCATGCCCAAGAGCTCCATTGGCACCTGGCCAAATTGCTGATCCCACCAGCCTCAAGCTCGGTGAGGACTATCCTGATGAATGGGCCAAGCGCCAAGCCAAGTTGGCTAAGCAAGCCAAAGAAGCAGTGAGGAAATTCAATGAAGACTCTACTGCTGCTGCTGCCTCTGCTGAGGCCTCTGCTGTCAAGCCAAAGAAGGTTATGTCAAAGAAGCCTGCGCGCAAGCCAAGTGCTTCACCAACAATGCCCTCAAGGCCAAGTTCCTCAGCAATGCCCTCACGGCCAGAATCCTCAAAGCCCTCACGGCCAATTCCTCATGTTGCTCCTGTTCCTCCAAAGTCCTCAGCTCCTTCGCCAAAGCCCTCAGCTGTTCCGACTAAATCCTCAGCACCTGTGCATCTCGCCTCATGCCAAAGGACTGCAGGCATCTCCATTGCCTTAGGTGTCTCAGCTAGTTCCTCAGCTGGCCCCTCACCGCTGAAGACAAAGGCCACTGCTGGACAAGGTCCTCGCCCAAGTCCTCAGAAGAAGCAAGTCGCCTTCCAAGTGTCGTCTGATGAAGACAAAGCTGATGATGATGAACTTGCAGAAATCATCAAAGACAGGCAAATCAGGGCCGCTAGAGCCAAAGGAACAGAGGTGCCACTGCTTTTGGATCCCAAGTTGATCCTTGACTACATTGATGTTTGGCACAAGGACCCCAACACTCCCATGCCTGACTTCAAGCTGACTCCTGGCCAAAGTCACATGCTGACCCACTTCATTCAAGAAGAAAAGTGGAAATTTGAGATGGCCAGGCAGATCAAGAAAGCGCAGTACAAGAAAGAGCGCTATCTGAAGAAAAACGTTGTCTCTATGACAACTGAAGAACTTGTCACTATTCAGACTGAGATCAAGAAACTCAGTGATGACTTTGATGCATATCGCGCTGATTGGCTTGGAGCCAAGGTTCATTTTGTGAAACTTGCGGATAACTTCACTTCCAATGTTGCAGCCCCAATGCAACAGGAAATTCCTCAGGCTGAAGCATCTGCTCAGCCTACTGAAGAAAATGCCAGCACTACTGATGACAATCAGGCTGCTGAAGAAAATGTGAGTTCTAGGGCTGATGACTGCATTCTAGCCGCTGAAGAAATTGCCAGGGCACCCACTAGTGGTGCGCCTGAAGAAAATGAAGAACTCAGGGCAATTGCATCAGTTGTGCCTGAAGAAAATCAACCAGATTCCTCAGCTGCTCTTGCACCAACTTCAACTCCAATCCTTCCATCTGCATCAGATGTGAAGAAGACCAAGGCTGCAGAGCGTGCTGCAGTGAAGAAAACGAAAGCATTAGTTGCTTCAGATTTTTCAGCTCCGAAGAAAATGAAGCCTATGACAGGTTCATTTGCAAATCCGATTGATGCTATTCCCATCTCAACCAGGCCATCAAAGGACCTTGTTCCTTTTGATGAAGAATATGTGATCCTTAGTGGATCTGATGAAGAAACTCCTTCTGGTGCTTCGTCTGAACCATTGGATGAAGAAATTGAAGTGGATGCAATCCCTTCAACACCTATCATCTCCTCGCCCATGCCTCAGTTCATAGCTAAAGAGGCTGGCGTTGAATAAATGGAAGATGAAGATGTGGACATTGGCTGCTCCACACCCGTAATCAGTGATGAATTCTGGGAAAGTCAGCATCCAAACTCTCTAATGTTCACCCCTCTACAGCAAATTCCTCAGTCCCCCACACAAACTGTACAAATGGGCTCTGAAGAAACTCATCCCACTGCATCTGTCCATGAGGAAATTCCAGCCACTAGCGCTGAAGAAACTGCTGCTGCTGAACAACCAACGACGCAGACTGCCACTGAGGAGGAACCAGAAATTCCTCAGCCTGAAGAACCTGCGATTGAGATTCCTGAGGTCGTGATGCAACTCACTGACACTCCTCTGCTGAAGCCAAAGGATCCATTCTCATGCAAGAAAAAGTTCAAAGCTGATGATTTCTTCGGCGAGCACGTATTCTTCGAAGATTGCAACCCATATAACTCTGCTCGCATTAGGAAGAGGCGTTTCTGGACTGCTAGTCAAGCCAATTTCTATTCCTCAGTGTTGTTCAGCAAGGAGAAAATCTTCTACCATGAGCATATTCCTCACGTGGATATGGAATCTCTGCCGTGCTTCGCACCAGTCCTCAGTGTTCTTCATGACGCTGGACTGCTAAACTTTTGCTCTGACATCTGTGATTGGAATGAAGAACTGATTCTTCAATTCTATGCAACGTTGCACATCACCGGAGATGCTGAAGATGTGAATTCATGGGTGCTGGACTGGATGTCTGAAAACACTCACTACACTGCACCAGCATCTGAATTGCTTCGTGCTCTACCACTCAGTCCTCCCCTTGAAGAAGCTCGCTGCATCTACAGTGAACCTGAGCTCACACATCATTACATGCAGGTGCTGATGAAACCTTTGAAGCCAGGTCAAGCACCAAGAACCAAATTCCTCGTGAAGGAATTGCTGTACGTGCCCAGAACTGTCTATCGTATTCTTACGAGGACAATCAGTCCTATCAAAGGCCACGACTCATCTGATGAGGAAATTGTTGGCATCATGAAGAATCTGGTATTCAACCTCGTTCATGGAATTCCTGTCAATTATCACGATTTCTTCATGAGGACTATGGCAAATGTTGCACTGTCTCCGTTTGAGCTGAAGCCTTATGCACCTTGGATTATGAGATTCCTCAGGACAAGGTCTTCACTCAATTACAAAGTTGATTTCCAGAATCAGCTCAGCTACTTGCCCCTAATTGAAGTCCTCAAGCAGACATATTCCTCAGTTGATGGAAAGGGCAAGGCACCAGCTGTAATAGATGAAGGCATTCGTCCATTGGATGGTCAGTTTTGCAAAGCTGCATCTTATTCCACCAATGATGAATCTGCCACACATGACTCTGCCAATGCACCCAAGTCCACTCCTCAAGCCACTGCTCCGCGCATGATGACTGACCGTGAACTTCTGCTTAGTCTTCACCAGAAGGTGGATCGAAATCACAAATGGGTTAAGCGTCAGTTTGGTTCACTTCTTCACAACATGACTGCCACACACAATGCAGTGAAGAAAAACCATTACTACCTCCATCAAGTCTTCGGTCGCACCTGGGCAATCCTGTCACATCTGTATGGTGAAGAAGATCTAAAGAAAATGGGTCTCAATGAATATTTTGACTGGTCTGCACCTCCACCGAAGAAATTCAAGAAGGTCAAGGTTCCTTCTCTGGTGGCTAGCTCATATTCTTCATCGCACGACACTGATGAAAATGAAGACTTGGATGACACTGCGGCAGGCCCTACTATGACAAACGACCCCAACAATGTTGGCGCTCCTTCATCAACTTGATATTCTTCAGGGGCGTTAGTCCTCATATTCGATCCTTTTGGTCATTTGATGACAAAGGGGGAGAATTTTGAGTTAGTCTTCAAGTGGGTCTTTCTATATGGGCGTTTTTTTGTTAAGTTACAACTCTCGTTCTTCTGAGACTTTATTGGATCGAGTTGTAAACTTAAACCCGATGGTGCTCTGATACTTTTGATATGTTTTGCTGCATGCTTATTCCTCATATATGCTAATGCACGCATGCTGAATTACATCAGTCACCATATTTCATCATGCATTTCAAATTCTTCTCTATTATATGTCAAATGCGTGTATGAATTACAAGATATAGGGGGAGATATCCATGATTCAACTCTTCAAGTGTGCATTGCTTCAACAGCAAATTCCTCACTATGCACATCTTCAGGGGGAGTTCTTCTATATCTTGCAATCAAATTCCTCAATATCAGTAGTTACACTTCATATGTTTATCCCCGTTGAAAACTTAACCTATATTGTCATCAATCACCAAAAAGGGGGAGATTGTAAGTGCATCTAGTGCCCCTTAGCGATTTTGGTGTATTGAAGACTTATAGGTTAAGGGACTAATGTGTTTGTGAGTGTACACAGGTCTATAAGCCTATGAGGAGTTTGATATTTACAAAGAAAGTCGACCCCTAAAAATGAAGTTCTTTGACTGAAGACTTTGAATCACTGAAGACTTTGAAAGTGAATAAATTGGTGTGACCTTGAAGACTTGGTATTCGTTCGAGGAACATGAAGCGTGAAGACTTTTTGTTTTTGTAGTTTCATTTTCTCCTTCTTGAGTCATAGGAAACATCGTACTGTTAAAGGGGGTCGAGGAGATACTAAGGAAAATTTTCCATGTGATGCTCAACTCAAAATCCTACACCTACCAATCCCTTCGAGTGAAGCCATTGGAAATCTCATACAGTTCAGTCAATTTCTTCAGTGACAAAGACGAAGTTCTTCTGGTCTCTGAGGAATTTGTCCTGACTGAGGAGTTAGGAATTTGCCAGTGCGGATTTCCTATACAGTGAGGAACATGATAGCCCTAAGGATTTTGCTACTCAAAATTCTGACCGTTGCTGTGCTATGCGCCAGCTGTCCCAAAATATCTATCCACCTAACGGTCATATCACTGAAGGGCATTTATGTCTTATCATGTCGGGCTGCTCCCTAGGCTATAAATAGCCGCCCCCTACAACCACTAGCTGGTTGGCTGCTCCGAGAGAAACTGACACTTGTCATTTGAGAGCAACCCATCCTCCGAGGACTTTGAGCGAAAATCATCAAGTGAGGAAAAACCCAAAACCCAAACACCTACAAACCCCAAGTGATTGAGCATCACTGAAGAGATTGATCCTGTGTGGATCCGACGCTTGTTACCTTTGAAGACTGTGCTTCTTCCAGATGGTTAGGCGTCATGGTCTAGAGCATCCAAGAGGAATTGTGGATCGCCGAGTGACCAAGTTTGTGAAGGTTCGGAAGTCACCTGAAGACTTACCACGAGTGATTGGGCGAGGTCTATGTGACCTTAGTTCAAGGAGAATATGGTGAGGACTGGGTGTCCTGAGCTGCGTGTTTAGGACTGGGTGTCCGGGACTGTGTGTCCTCGAGTTTAAATACTCAGCCGCTCCAACCAGACGTACAACTGAGACAGCAGTTGGACCTGGTCTACCAAATCATTGTCTTCACCAAGCTCACTGGTTCCATTTCCTCAACTCTTTCATTTCCTCATAATTGAGTTGTGTACTTGTTCATATCTGTGTTTGAAGACTTTGACTGAAGACTTTCTCAATTTCCTCAGTTCAATTTCTTCAGTCTGTTTGTCTTCATCCTGTGTTATCCTGTGCTTACGTTTCCTGTACTCTGTGCCTGTCTTCATTTCATCATGATGACTATGCTTGTATTCTGTTATGTTTACTGTTGAGTACTTATTCCGCTGCTAGTAGTTCTTCGCTAAGGAATTTCCTCACCGGCAAATTCCTCAGTGAAGAATTTCATAAAAATCGCCTATTCACCCCCCCCCCTCTAGTCGATATAACGCACTTTTAGCATTGCCCTTTCTCACCTCAAGAGTTGGTGCAAACTTCGCCGGTGCATCCAAACCCCGTGATATGATACGCTCTTTCACACATAAACCTCCTTATATCTTCCTCAAAACAGCCACCATACCTACCTATTATGGCATTTCCATAGCCATTCCGAGATATATTGCCATGCAACTTTCCACCATCCAGTTTATCATGACACATCCATCATTGTCATATTGCTTAGCATGATCATGTAGTTGACATAGTATTTGTGGCAAAGCC
Source organism: Triticum urartu (assembly GCF_056163025.1). Taxonomy (NCBI): domain Eukaryota; kingdom Viridiplantae; phylum Streptophyta; class Magnoliopsida; order Poales; family Poaceae; genus Triticum; species Triticum urartu. The sequence continues at coordinate 171,131,362 of NC_141874.1, read as the reverse complement.
ACCGTTCATAATTTTTTCATACTTGTCACTCTTGATTCATTGCATATCCCGGTACACCGCTGGAGGCATCCATATAGAGTCATACTTTGTTCTAGTATCGAGTTGTAATCATTGAGTTGTAAATAAATAAAAGTGTGATGATCATCATTTAATAGAGCATTGTCCCAAAAAAAGGCCAAAGAAAAAAAAGAAGGCCCAAAAAAAGAGAAAATAAATAAAAAGGAGCAATGCTACTATTCCTTTTTCCACACTTGTGCTTAAAAGTAGCACCATGTTCTTCATATAGAGAGTCTCTTGAGTTATCACTTTCATATACTAGTGGGAATTTTCATTATAGAACTTGGCTTGTATATTCCAACAATGGGCCTCCTCAAGTGCCCTAGGTCTTCGTGAGCAAGCAAGTTGGATGCACACCCACTTAGTTTTTTTTGTTGAGCTTTCATACATTTATAGCTCTAGTGCATCCGTTGCATGGCAATCCCTACTCCTTGCATTAACATCAATTGATGGGCATCTCCATAGCCCATTGATTAGCCTCGTTGATGTGAGACTTTCTCCTTTTTTGTCTTCTCCACATAACACCCACCATTATATTCTATTCCACCCATAGTGCTATATCCATGGCTCACGCTCATGTATTGTGTGAAAGTTTATGAGTTTGAAATTATTAAGGTATGAAAAAATTGCTTGGCTTGTCATCGGGGTTGTGCATGATGAGAGCATTCTTGTGTGACGAAAATGGAGTATGACTAAACTATATGATTTTGTAAGGATGAACTTTCTTTGGCCATGTTACTTTAAGAAAACATAATTGCTTTGTTGGTTTGCTTGAAGTATTATTATTCTTTATGTCAATATGAACTTTTGTCTTGAATCTTCCTAATCTGAATATTCATACCACAATTAAGAAGATTTGCATTGAAATTATGCCAAGTAGCACTCCGCATCAAAAATTCTCTTTTTATCATTTACCTGCTCGAGGACGAGCAGGAATTAAGCTTGGGGATGCCTGATACGTCTCCAATGTATCTATAATTTTTGATTGCTCCATGTTATATTATCTATTGTTTTGGACTATATTGGGCTTTATTTTCCACTTTTATATTATTTTTGGGACTAGCCTATTAACTGGAGGCCCAGCCCAGAATTGTTGTTTTTTACCTATTTCAGTATTTCGGAGAAACAGAATATCAAACGGAGTCCAAACGGAATAAAACATTCGAGAACGTGATCTTCTCACCGGACGTGATGCCTATATACATGATCATGCCTAGATATTCTCATAACTATGCTCAATTCTGTCAATTGCTCAACAGTAATTTGTTCACCCACCGTAGAATACTTATGCTCTTGAGAGAAGCCACTAGTGAAACCTATGGCCCCCGGGTCTATTCTCATCATATCAATCTCCATCACTTTAATCTTGCTTTGCTTTTTTACTTTGCCTTTACTTTTTACTTTGCATCTCTATACCAAAAATACCAAAAACATTATATCTATCATATCTCACTCTCGTAAGTGACCATGAAGGGATTGACAACCCCTAATCGCGTTGGTTGCGAGTAGCTATTGTTTTGTGCAGGTAGGAGGGACTTGAGCGTGGCCTCCTACTGGATTGATACCTTGGTTCTCAAAAACTGAGGGAAATACTTACGCCACTCTGCTGCATCATCCCCTCCTCTTCGGGGAAATCCAACGCAAGCTCAAGAGGTAGCATCTGGCCCCCAATTTCATCCTCAACATCTTGGCGTTTATCGTCGTGTGCGAGGCCTTCCTCCGCATTAGGCCCCACTTCGGCCTGTGGCTGAAGACCTTCAATGTTAAACCGAAGGTGGTGGTCGGCCAGCAAGCAGAGTGCGGAGGCGCCATGGTGGGCAAAATGCCTAACGTCACCTGGCTCGAAGGCTCCTATGTGGAGACCATAAAGGGGTGGCAATCGGGGTGGTTATACGTCACCGAGCCGCGCAACACCAACTGGGTGGCGGCCCCCGAATTTCGATCCGGAATCCCCACGCGGCTCACTTCCTGGAAAGAGAAGGGCCTATCCTGGGGTTCCCCAGTAGAGCTGACGGGACTCCAGACCTGCATCAAGAACATGATGAGCAAGAAAATCAAGCTCGTCAACATGGTCCAGGTCATGCTCTTCCGCCGGATCCTCCCGTGTCAACAACGGGTATTCAATTTGTGGGAGTTCGACCCGGCCAAGCACCAGACGCTGTGAGAGCTCTTCAACACGACGCACAAGGATGTCTGGAAGGTGCTGTTCAAGGGCATCGAGGTACCTCCTCCCCTTACCGAGGACCGCGGACTCAGCGCAAGGGGCCATGCCAATCTGGTAAGTTTTTATATCTCATAGGATATTTATTTGCCCCAATTTAATCATGTGCGGGATCTAAGCTTCCATGCCCTTAACAGGACTGGGTAGAGACAGCGGAGCAGATCGATTACCCAGCCCCCCTACCGGAAGATCCTGCAGATGCTCTCCTAGCGGAGATGCTGGTTTCGGCGCCTTACGAGGTGCCGGTGAAGAAGGCCAAGAAGAAGGCCACAGGGACCCGAAAGGGTCTCCGGCACAAGGTTATATCAGACTCATTGTCCGATAACTCTGAGGCGCACTCCTCCCATGAAAACGAGGAGGAGGAAGAGGAAAGTTCTCCCCCCAGCCCCGGGAGACAAGAAAAGGAAGGCCGCCCCAACCGGGGAGGCCGAAGGGTCCAAGAAGGGAAGGACCCTCCTTCCGGACTGCTCCACGACGGCCGCCTACAACGGCGACGAGTGGTTACCCAGGGACAAGCCCCTGGCGAAGTTGTAAGTATCTGGATACCATAGTAATTCATGGTATGTTTTATTGCACTGCTTCTCCTTATGCCGAATATGATTATGCAGTCCGTCCCGAGCCCGTCTCGACATATCTTCGTCGGACGGTTCTTTGGACTCGTCGGATATGAATAGCGATTCACTTCCGACCGCCTCCACCCCTTGCCCTACGGACAACGTCGAGGTGTTGTCTCAAAAGGCACCTAGCCGAGGGGAGGTAGTCCTGGGGGCGCCTCGAGGCGACCTTCCGGACCCTGGGCGCAAAGGGAGCAAGACTCCCATGGGCTCCAACTTCGGCCCCCAGCCAAACACTGCGCCGGAACCTTCGGTGGTTCCGGACTCCGGTAGGCGATCCCTCGTTAAGAGGGGCAAGCCACCCATGCCGGTGGCCTCTGTCCATCTAGAGGCACCGGACAACTTGCTGGAAGCGCTTCACGGCGCTTCCATCGACGAAGAGCACCACACTATCATGAGTGCGGTGATCGAGAAAGTTCAGTCCGCCAAAAATGGACTAACCGAAGCTTGTGCTAGCCTCCTAACAGGCTTTGAGGTAAGCAATCAAAATATAGGAACATATTACCGCATAGACAGTAGCCCCTGATGCTCTGTTTGGCGTTCGCGAAGAAAGGCCGAATAGAGGATCAAATAATGACTCGGGAGTCTAATCAGAATATGTCTATGTGCATATGCAGGCTTCACTGCTGGCTGCTGCCGCACGTACTGCGGAGGTCGCTGGACTGAAGCAGGACCTTGAGCGGTCCGAGGAAGAGCTCGACCTTACCAAGAGGCAGCTCGAGGAGAGCAAAGGTAAGCGATACCTTGTCTATATATTAAAAAGAAATTCGGTTGTAAAGTAATAGGATCATCATGGATTTGCAAGGGGCCACGACCGAGGTGGCGACCTTGAAGAAGGCATTGTCCGAGGCCGAAGACAAAGCGGCCAAGGAGCGCATTGAGCGGGAATAGCAAGAAGCCCGGGTAGGGGAGGTGCAGCAAGAGCTCGAGGCTCTTGCCAAAAAACATGAGTCCTTGGAGCTTGACTCTAAGACGCGAGAGTCCGAGCTTGCGAAGGCGCTCGAAAGCGCACGGAGCACCAAGGCTGAAGCCCACAAGGCCCTCCAGGAGATTGATGCGGTGAAGAAGATAGCAGCGGGTAAGGCATTCATTATGCAAAGCAAGCATGTGAAGGAAACTTTCCTTTTACTTACCCGAGTTCGGAGCTCTCCAGGAGCGTTCGCAGATCTTCCCCGCAGTGTACTGGATGCCATGGAGTTTTACCGAGCTAAGGAGGGGAGCTCGACGGAAAAGTTGTTCTGGTCTCAATATACTGGGACCGAACACCCAATGCGCTTGAGCGACCAGCTGAAGCAACTGGTCGAGCTTCACAAGGCGGCCGAACAGGCCATGAAGGGTCTTATAGTTCGGATGTGGCCTGGCGATCCCCTGCCTAGCAGCTACTTCGGTCTGGTGAGGCGGCTTGTGGATGCCTGCCCATGGCTTGAAGCCATAAAGTGCCCCGTCTGCATCGAGGGTGCACGTAGGGCTTTTGCCCGGGCGAAGGTGCACTGGGCGAAGCTGTACGCCGTAAAGCTGGTGAAGGAGGGGCCGTCGGAGGGCAAGGAGCATCGCTGCCCCGAAATGTATTATGACAGTGTCCTGAAGGGTTCCCGCCTTGTGGCGGAGGAATGTGCTAGAGATGTAATTTTTGAGTGAACATGCTCATGTGATCCTGTAATGTGAAACGAGTTCATTTGCGCTATGCAACGCTTTTTGAATTTAAAATATTACCTTCTGTGCGGCCGTTTATAAAATCTGAGAGTTGGCTAGGCATCGGCTTCTGCCCCCATGTAACTAGTGCTGGGGTGTTTGGGATAAACCTGAGCACTCTTTATCCCAATTTTGGGTCCTTCGAGGGAGGTGTTCGGGACAACGAACCAGGCAATCAGACTATAAGGCTTTATCACTCTCACTTAGCCATAGAAATCTACAATTTTAAATTTTGGCGAAGCCCCTAGTATTCGGAAGGCCGGATTTGGGGCACTATATACGCCTAAGTCGGGCAAGGCCGACTCCTCGCCCGAAGCGGAAAAGGTCTTTAAGGACTTGAGACCTCTCGAACAGCGACCAGCTCTCGCCTTATCATGACAGTCAATTTTCGGCTTTCTCTACTGAGGTGCTCGTCCGGAAGAACCGGGACACAATCGTAGTAGTTCTCACTGTGCTACCTTAGCTGATAAAGCGGAACATAAGGTACCAAAACATGGGAGCCGGGAAAACCCAACTATTGACCCAAGACATGATTCAGAGCTGATGCATATAATGCTATAAATTCGGGGTGCCGCACTGTCGAAAGTGTTCGGACTTCTCACGCCGTATTATGGGGTAAACGAAAGCCCCTGGCGTACTGACCATACCAGAATGTACGGGTGCAAGTTGTCGTAAAGGAACATATAAGAGAAAAAAAGGATAGATGATGCAATAATAGGCTAATGCTATGCATTGTTATTTAAATAATACGTTGAAGCATACTGATACAAGTAGTGCAATAAGCAAGAAATAGGACTATTTGACATGTCCTATCCAAGGGCAAGCTGCGTATGGGTAGTAAAAAGCGGGTATATCGATTGTTATTAGAGACCACCTGGGGGTTCCCTTGTACGTCTTAGCTTCTTGCCTCCTTGGTTGTTCCTTCCCGTAATGTGTCCGGCAGTCATACTGCCGGAAAGGGCTTTCAGAGAGTAAGGTCCTGAAAGAGAAAAAATGATAAAGGTATGCAGCCCCTAGGGAGGTTAAGCCGCATTGCGGGACGTGCCCTAATCGTGCCCCCGCCTATGCCCATGGTATTTTCAGTGCGTAATTATGTGTGCGCGGCACGAATTTCGTCTCTTGACTGGGACTGGGACGGGGGCCGAATTGCTAGGCAAGCTCTGAACGTGCCAGGCGATCCTGTTGTAGGTTACTCCGGACTCGCTTAACGGTGTCCGGGGGCTGTATCGCCGAATTGGCGGTTTGCCTTAAAAGGCTGCTTTGTGCTTCTGCTGCGAGGGCCGCAGTGTGCTCTTCCGTGCAGAGCAAGCATTCTGTGTTTCCATTGACTGTTATGACCCCCCTAGGTCCTGGCATCTTGAGCTTGAGGTATGCATAATGCGGTACCGCATTGAATTTTGCAAATGCGGTTCGCCCGAGCAGTGCGTGATAGCCACTGCGGAACGGGACGATATCGAAGATTAACTCCTCACTTCGGAAGTTGTCCGGAGATCCGAAGACCACTTCCAGTGTAATTGAGCCTGTGCAATGGGCCTCTACACCTGGGATGACGCCCTTAAAGGTGGTTTTGGTGGGTTTGATCCTCGAGGGATCTATACCCATTTTGCGCACTGTATCCTGATAGAGCAGGTTCAGGCTGCTGCCGCCATCCATAAGGACTCGAGTGAGGTGAAATTCGTCGATGATGGGGTCTAGGACCAATGCGGCGGATCCGCCATGACAGATACTAGTGGGGTGGTCCCTGCGGTCGAAGGTGATCGGACAAGAGGACCATGGGTTGAACTTTGGGGCGACGGGCTCTATCGCATAGACGTCCCTTAGTGCACGCTTCCATTCCCTCTTGGGAATGTGGGTTGCCTATATCATGTTCACCGTCTTCACTTGTGGGGGGAACCTCTTCTGTCCTCCCGTGTTCGGCGGCCGGGGCTCCTCCTCGTCATCACTATGCAGCCCCTTGTCCTTGTTTTCGGCATTCAACTTGCCGGCCTCCTTGAACACCCAGCATTCTCTGTTGGTGTGATTGGTTGGCTTATCGGGGGTTCCGTGGATTTGACACGAGCGATAGAGTATGCGATCCAAACTAGACGGGACCGGAGTACTTCTTTTGAATGGCTTTTTCCGCTGACCGGATCTAGAGCCTCTGAATCCGGCATTGACTGCCGTATCATCGGCGTTATCGCCGTTGTTGCGGTGCTTGTGTCTGTTACGACGTGGTCTGCCGTCGGCATCTTTAGTATCCGAAGTGCTTAGATTCCTTGATGTGTTGTTGCTGCGAGCCAGCCAGCTATCCTCGCCAGCGCAAAAGCGGGTCATGAGTGTCGTGAGGGCTTCCATAGACTTCGGCTTCTCCTGGCCGAGGTGCCGGGCGAGCCACTCGTCACTGATGTTATACTTGAATGCCGCTAAGGCCTCTGTGTCCGGACAGTCGACAATTTGGTTTTTCTTAGTTAGGAACCGTGTCCAAAATTGCATGGCCGATTCCCCTGGCTACTGAGTTATATGGCTCAAGTCATCCGATCCGGTGGTCGCACATAAGTGCCCTGGAAGTTGTCAAGGAATGCGTCTTCCAAACCCTCCCAACTGCCGACGGAGTCTGCTGGCAAGCTATTCAGCCAATGTCGAGCTGGTCCTTTAAGTTTTAGTGGGAGGTACTTGATGGCATGCAGATCATCACCGCGAGCCATGTGGATGTGGAGGAGGAAATCCTCAATCCATACAGCGGGATCTGTTGTACCATCATGCGAATCGATATTTACGGGTTTAAAACCCTCCAGGAATTCGTGATCCATAACTTCATCAGTGAAGCATAGGGGGTGTGTGGCGCCTCCGTGCCGGGCTATATCACGACACAGTTCATATGAGTCTTGTCTGCTGTATTCGGCCCGACCGGATTTACTTTTAGTGTATCCGGCGTGACGGTCATCGTCGCGTGTTGGTGCGCGCCCTTGTGATCCGTAGATCGATCTTGCATGTTTTGCCTTGTTTTCCAATACGTCTAGCAGGTCCCGTGTGTTGCCCCGGGCCTTGGTATTTTTGTTTGATTGGCAGCGGGGTGCGGGCTGGACTTCGGGCTGAAATGCCTCTCTATCTTGGCCACGAGGTGGCCCATCAGCCGCATCATACACTGGTGATGTGGGTTTCAATGCTTCCTCCTCGAGGTGAGGTAGCGACCTGCGCTTTGGATAACTCTTGGTTGGGCGCTCGAGTTCGTATTCCTTGGCCGCAAGGACTTTGGTCCATCTGTCTGCTAGCAAATCTTGATCAGCTCGAAGCTGTTGTTGCTTTTTCTTCAAGCTATTTGATGTGGCTATAAGCCGGTGCTTGAAGCGCTCCTGTTCGACGGGATCCTCAGGCACGATAAATTCTTTGTCGTCGAGGCTCACCTCGTCTTCGGAGAGAGGCATGTAATTGTCCTCCTCCGATTCTCCATCTGCTGCCCGCTCTGGAGGGCTAGCTTGTTCACCCTCCCGCTCTAAATCGTGCTAGAGGGGATTGTTGTCGTCTTCGGCACTATCCGGAGTGTTATTGTCTCTTGTGCCGGTATCACTACTTTTGCTATGGCGGGACTTAGAGCGGCGCCGCTGACATCGGCGCTTGGGTTGCTTCTTGGAGGGGTCATCCTCCATTGTTTCGTCGCCATTGCCTTCTTTGGGCGTGTCCACCATGTATATATCATATGATGAGGTGGCGGTCCAACGCCCTGTGGGCGGTGGTTCCTACTCGTCTCCTGCATCGTCGTCCATACCGTCGATGTCTTTGGAGTCGAAGTCGAGCATGTCGGTTAAATCGTCGACATTGGCTACTAAGTGGGTGGTGGGTGGGGAGCGAATTTCTTCGTCGTCCACATCCCATTCTAGCACATCGCCGAAAGGTGAGTGCTGAAAGATATCCGTGGAGGTGAACTCCATGATCGGTGCTCGATCAGATTCGATAGGCACGGACGCAGGCGGCTCGGAGTCCGTGGCCGGGGACGAATCCAGTGGTTCGGCAACACAACTCTCGTAAGGGGTGAAGTCAGTATCCAGCTCCATCGCCACTGAGAGTGCGGCCTCCATGGCGGGGTCTATCCCTCCATCCTCAGATGGTGCAATTTGCTCCAGATTGAGGGCCGGAGTAGTTGCAGGTGTGATCTCCCGAACACTGTCCGATGGCAGAGTTACGTCATGCTCGTCGTGATTGTGCGGCGCACCTGACATGGGCTTGAATCCGTCGAAGATCAAGTCTCTGTGGATGTCGGTAGCGTAGTTTAAGTTTCCAAACCTGACCTGATGGCCAGGGGCGTAGCTTTCGATCTGCTCCAGATGGACAAGCGAGTTGGCCCGCAGTGCGAAGCCGCCGAATACGAAGATCTGTCCGGGGAGGAAAACCTCACCCTGGACCACATTGTTACCGATGATCGAAGGAGCCATCAAGCCTTACGATGACGGCACAGTGGAACTCTCAATGAAAGCACCAATGTCGGTGTCAAAACCGGCGGATCTTGGGTAGGGGGTCCCGAACTGTGCGTCTAAGGCGGATGGTAACAGGAGGCAGGGGACACGATGTTTACCCAGGTTCGGGCCCTCTCGATGGAAATAATACCCTACGTCCTGCTTGATTGATCTTGATGATATGAGTATTACAAGAGTTGATCTACCACGAGATCATAGAGGCTAAACCCTAGAAGCTAGCCTATGGTATGATTGTTGTTGTCCTACGGACTAAACCCTCCGGTTTATATAGACACCGGAGGGGGCTAGGGTTACACAGAGTCGGTTACAAGGGAGGAGATCTACATATCTGTATTGCCAAGCTTGCCTTCCACGCCAAGGAGAGTCCCATCTGGACACGGGACGAAGTCCTCAATCTTGTATCTTCATAGTCTAACAGTCCGGCCAAAGGATATAGTCCGTCTGTTCGGAGACCCCCTAATCCAGGACTCCCTCACACATTTTTATAAAATGTTTAAATACACTAAGCTAATTAAAACAGTAGCTAAAACCATTAGTTAAATGCCTTTTGTATTTTATAAAATACTAAACTATTTTATTTTGGGACCAAACTTTTTGTGGCATTGTCTAATTTTGCAATATGAATTATGGGGACAAGTTTCCTATTTTACTAAACCTACTTGCTATTTAAGATAAGCACAAGACATAACAAATAAAAAGAAAAAGAAAAAGAAAAAGGAAAACTTAAAAAAGAGAAAATTGTAACTAACCTAACCTACTGGGCACCTGGCCCACCTAGCAAAGCTAACGGCCCAGCCCACCTCCATATCCCTCCACCTCCCGCTAGAGGAGGCGGGGAGAAGCATGGCGGCCATCGTGGCCTCCTTGGCCGGCGATGCCGCCATGGCACCCATCCCATGGTCCCCTCTGAGGTTAAGAGCAACCCGCGGCCTCTCCCCCGAACCCTAGCTCTCTCCATTTTCTTCCTCGCCCCTCCCTCATTCGATCCCATCCCTGCCCGAGCTCGACCGTCGCCAAGTCGTCATCGTCCCCGCGACCACCATCGTCCCCGCACCCCGCCAAGGAGTCTAGGAGCTCCACAATGTTCTTCTACGTCATCCATGGCCACCCGTTCGAGCTCGACGACTCTGCATCGTGCGGATCGAGCTCTTCTTCCACCTCCGGCCGCCGCGGCCTCATCGTCGATCCGCGCCACCTTGTCAACCCCGGCCTCGCACGAGCTCACCATCGTCTTCCTCTCGATGAGTTGCACCGGTTCCCCTTTTCCCCCCTTCGATTTCGTCGCCGTAGACTGTCCCACCACCGCGCCCCAGCTCTTGGTTGCCGCCCTCCCCCCCCCCCCCCCCCGTGACCGTGCTCCCCTCGGCCCCTGGCTGCATCCGGGCCGCGCCCTGGCCTTGCCCAGGCGCGCTCACCGCACCGCGGCCGCGCCCCCACTACGCTCGGGCCGCCTTGCTTCTACTGCCGCATGTTGCTGCCTTCCCCGCCGCCGCTTGCTGTACCTGCTGCCTGCTGCTGCGCCGTCTGTATCCGCTACAGCATGCTGCTGCTGCCTTGTCACCGCGGCCGCCATCCCCCTGTATCCTGCTCCGCCCGGACGCCCCCTCGCCCGCACGCTCGGAGCGCCGTCGTGCGCTCGCCATGGCCGTGCGAGGAGTCGCGCCTGCACGCACTTGCCCCCAATCCCCTGCTTCTCCAGGGCTCGCCCCAACTTCCTGGTCGCGCGCCCACACGCTGGCCTCACCGGCCTTGCGGGACTCGTTCGCCCCTGCGTTGCGCCTCCTCGCCGAGGTCGTCGCCGCCGGCGTCGCACTGGGAGCGCCCATGTGCGTTCCCAGTCATCGAACTGTGGCCTTAGCCACTGCACATGGGGCCGGCCTATAAAGAAAAAAAGAGAGGAAAGGGATTAAGGAATTAAGTTAAAAATAAATAAAAATAAATAGGTACTAGCCGAGACACTAACATACGGGCCCCGCGGGACCCATTGACTAGTCAACTGTGGGCCAGTCAACTGCTGGCCCCGCTATCAGCCCCTTAGTGCACTCTGGGTGCACTGCACCGGGTGTACTTAGCTTTTTGCTATTTAATTTTTTTAATAATAAATCCAGTAATTTTAGTAAATGAATAAAACTTAGAAAATTAATAGAAAATAAAACGTAACTCGGATGGAAATACTTTGTACATGAAAGTTGCTCAGAACGACGAGACAAATCTGAATACGCAGCCCTTTCGTCCGCAACACATCCCTAGAATAGCGAACACACAACTTTCCCCCTCCGGTTTGACTGTCCGAAAATGCCAAACACTGGGAATACTTTCCCGGATGTTTTCCCCCTTTGTCGATATCACCTATACATGCGTTAGATCACCCCTGCCACTGTGTATTGCCTTGTTATAGTTTGTGATGCTTTATTTGCCCTGTATTTACTGTTTCTTCCCCCCTCTTCTTCTCCGACAGACCCCGAGACCGGTGTTGATGCCATCGAGTACGACTATGTCATCGATGACCCCTCCTTGCCAGAGCAACCAGGCAAGCCCCCCCTTGATCAACCCGATATCGCCTATGCCTTCTCTCTACTGCTTGCATTAGAGTAGTGTAACATATTATTGCTTTCGGTTAATCCTATTCTGCTGCATAGCCTGTCTTTGCTACTACTGTTGTTACCTTTACCTGCAATCCTAAATGCTTAGTATAGGATGCTAGTACTTCATCAGTGGCCCTACATTCTTGTTCGTCTGCCATGCTATACTATTGGGCCGTGATCACTCGGGAGGTGATCACGGGTATATACATACATACATACTATATTTATACATGTGGTGACTAAAGTCGGGTCGGCTCGTAGAGTACCCGCAAGTGATTCTGATGTGGGGGCTGAAGGGGCAGGTGGTTTCATCCAGGCAGTGGTGGGCCTGAGTTCCCGACGGCCCCCGACTGTTACTTTGTGGCGGAGCGACAGGGCAGGTTGTGACCACCTAGGAGACAGGTGGGCTTGATCCCTGGTCGGCGTCCGCGGATACTTCAAATAACATGCTTAACGAGATCTGGATATTTGATCTGAGTCTGTCCACTAGCCTATACGCACTAACCAACTACGCGGGAACAGTTACGGGCACTCAACGTTGTGGTATCAGCCGAAGCCTTCTTGACGTCAGCGACTGAGCGGTGCGCACCGGGTTGGATCGCGTAAATCAACTTCCTTTGTAATGGAGGTTGCTATGTCTGCTCACCGGCCGCGTACGCAACATGCAGGTGTGCAACGGGCGATGGGCCCAGGCCCATGCGCGCTTAGGATTTAGACCGGCATGCTGACCTCTTTGTTGTGCCTAGGTAGAGCTGCGACATATTTATCTTCCGAGGCCGGGCATGACCCAGGAAAGTGTGTCCGGCCAGAGGGATCGAGCGTGTTGGGTAATGTGGTGCACTCCTGCAGGGAAGTTTATCTATTTGAATAGCCGTGTCCCTCGGTAAAAGGACGACCCGGAGTTGTACCTCGACCTTATGATAACTAGAACTGGATACTTAATAAAACACACCTTTCTAAGTGCCAGATACAACCCGGTGACCGCTCTCTCACAGGGCGACGAGGAGAGGATCGCCGGGTAGGAATATGCTATACGATGATACTTGGTGAACCTACCATCTACTCTCTTCTATATGCTTCAAGATGGAGGCTGTCAGAAGCGTAGTCTTCGATAGGACTAGCTATCCCCCTCTTATTTTGGCATTCTGCAGTTTAGTCAACAGATATTACCCATTTCATTGATACCAATGCACGTGTAGTGTAGATTCTTGCTTGCGAGTACTTTGGATGAGTACTCACGGTTGCTTTGCTACTTCTTTTTCCCCTTTCCCGGTTATTGCGATCATATGATGGAGTCCAGGAGTCAGAGGACCCCAAGGATGATTCTATGTGGAGTTCGACTTCGAGGAGTAGTTAGGAGGGCCCCAGGCAGGAGGCCTTGCCTTTTCGATCGTTGCTACTTTTGTGCTAGCATTCTTAAGACAAACTTGTTTAACTTATGTCTGTAATCAGATATTGTTGCTTTCCGCTGGCTCTTATGTTTTCGAGCTTATGTATTCAAGCCCTCGAGGCCCCTGGCTTGTAATACAAAGTTTATATTGTTTTAATTTGTGTTTAGAGTTGTGTTATGATATCTTCCAGTGAGTCCTTGATCTTGATCGTACGCATTTGCGTGTATGATTAATGTACGATTGAATCGAGGGCGTCACAACTACGACCCTGTTTGGAACACTGGAATAGAAAACAGAGGGGTTGAATAAAACGTACGAATATGGTCAAAATGTAGTGTGAAAGCATTGAAATGCAAAAACATAGAAAACATAAAACCTCATGTGTTCGGATGGCAGTAATAGAAGTATAGGATAGATGGGTCCCACAAGGAAATAGAGTAATAACCATGCATACAGGCTCAACATCCTTGTCAGCAACTTTGGCCACTGACATTGTCGCCTAGGAAGATGGTGGGTCCCAACTCCATTAAGCACCGCAATATTTTCTCTCCTTCCCACGCTTTGCCTGGGGCATCCACGAAAGGGTGAGAAAACCAGAGATCATAATGGATTTTTATTTTCCTGTGAAATGAGCATCCTGTGAAAGTGTTGCGGGGGAAATGAATAGGCTCTTTCCTCCATTCCGGACGCTGCTTCAGCTTCCTTTTCTCTGTTTTGCAATTCCAGCGGTTTTCCTTGGCAAAACCTACGAACCGAACATGGCCTACATGTGTTGTTGCCTCCTCACAGTCGGATGTTGTCTATTTTTTCTTCTTATTTTAATTTTAATTTTTCCTTTTTATTTTATACCTTTCTTCATTTTAAAAATACATAAATATAGTTGCATGTAGTTACAGGATGTGCAACCGTAGAGGTAGCCATAATAAATAACAATACCGGGCGCATTAGTGTCTGGTAGTGGACGTGCAACTGTAGTTACGTGGTTGGCGCCTGAATGTAATTGAGAAGTAGTGCTCTTATTAATAAAGAGTTGAATGATTGATATTGAGAGTTTTGAGGTGGTTATTGCAAAAGTTATCTTATGTATGTAACTTTTTGTAGGAGGTTATCTTGAAATATACATTGAGAACCTTCCACCTCAATCTGTACCAATGATGCTACATCCGATGGTTCTGCTTTGTTTTTCTATTTTTGCATTCTAGGCTCAGATTCTATGGTAGTTGCTCCCATTTGAGAATTAGATAAATCATTTTTAAAACAATTGATGCCCTTTATATTTAGCAAAATTAAAGTGAATTCAAGGAAGATTTGTCAGGGAAGCACAATTAACTGCCCCACTACTTTTCCTTTTGGGCAAAACTACCCACACTAATTAAATCATTAATTTGCAGTTTAAAAAGCATTATTTTTCAAAGCCAATCCGGGTCGTGTGGGCCTTTACGATGAAGGACGTGCACGGCCCAATTCGACCCACACACCAGTAACCCGCCGTGTCGGACGCGTAGTCAGAGCGGCAGACAAAACAACTCCCGCGAAAGGCGAACCCAATACCGCCACAGCAACCATCGTGACCGTCCACCCGCCGACGAGATCCAACGGCCACCGCGCGCGGACACGCTCCAGAGCCAACGCGTCAACCTCCGAAACGAACCCCCACCTTCTTTAACCCTTTCTTCCCCTGCAAACAAACGCAATCGCGAAGCATCGAATCGGATCAGAGTTTTGGGGAGAAAAGACAGACAGAGAGGAAATCGCCGTCGCCTTCCACCTCGCCGGCGATGCAGCACGGGAGCGGCGACTACGCCTCCCCCGCCCCCGCGGGCCACTACTACCCTCACCAGTACGCGCCGCCGGGGCCGCCCCCCCACCCCCCCGCCGCCGACCCCCCGATCCCGGGGGGCTACGCCTCCGCGCCGCCCTACTCCGTCGGCGGCTACCCCGAGCAGCCGCCATCCGCCCCGTCCTACACGCAGCCGCCCCAGTACGCAGGGTACCCGCCCTACAACCCCACGCCCTACCCGCCTGAACCCTCGCCGGCGCCGTACTACAGCTACTCGCAGCCGACCCAGCCGGTTCCCGCAGCGGAACCCAGCCCAGCGCCTCTTCCCTATGACGCCCCGTACTACGGCGGAGGCTACCAGCAGCCCGCCGCTGGGTATGGCGACGACGATTACCTGAACGAGGGCGCGTATGCCTATACCGGCGACGCAGGCCCCGAGCCGTACGGCGCGCGGGGCACGGCGCCGACCCGGTCAGGAGCCGCGATGTTTGATGACTACGGGCGGTCGATTGGACTCTCGTCCGGAGGGACGGAGCAGCCACACGGCGGCGGGGGCGGCAGTGTGGGTGGGAGCTTTGGGAAGATTGCAAGGGCTGTTCCAAAAGCAGAAACCCATGAGGATGCTAGTGGTGGTGCGCAGAAATTTCGGGTTAAGCTGCTGCCAGAGGGTGCTGGAAGCCCTACCGATGTGCTTTGCCAGGTACAACTTCAGTAACGATATGATTATCAGTTTAGGCATGTTAGGTGTATTGTTTCACTCCGAAATTATGATATCGTTCTATGGTTTTGCAACATATGTGTGCTTGTTCCAACTTCCATATTGAAGGACTGTTATGATACATGAAATCTGTACTTACTAATTATTATATGCTGTTGCAGGTTGGTCTGGATGGAATCCGCATGCTTGATCCCAGCACAAGCAGGACCCTAAGGATTTATCCCCTTGATACACTGACGAAATGGGAGGTGTGTTGGACAGCATTTTTGCAGAAGATTATGGTTATATTTTCTCATGATATGCAGTAGTGAGGGCATTCTAATGGTTGACACTGCTTATTTAGGTTTTGGATTCAACTGTATTTGCGATTTGGGCAAAGACTTCGGTGGATTTTGAAGCAAAGAGAATAAGGCTGAAGTCAAACAGCTATACTTCCAATACTTTGCTTGACACTGTGACAGCAGCAACAGTCCAGGTATTACAACACCACCATTCTCTTTTCACCATCTGTGAGTAGCCTCCTAACTATATTGAAAACAGTGAAAATTCTTCTTCTCAATGCTTTACGGGGCGTGTTGCTGCTTCACATTTCAACTATATCTGTAATAACTATCAGTACGAATGGTTTACTCTAGTTATCTATCCATGCTATGGTGTTGGTTTGGTACTTCTGGTTCAGTTTACATGTTATTCTAACTCCATACTTGTGGAAATAAGGAGCTAATGTCTTATTTTTTTGCATGGTTTACCCAATTATGCTGATCAGTCAATATTACTATCGATAAACTATCAATAGGGTTATTTGGTGAGAGCTGTTTAGTACTGAAATGGCATACATTTTGGACCGAAGATAGGTAGTAAAAAATGAAATATGTACTCCCGCTGTTCCTAAATATTTGTCTTCCTAGAGATTTTAACAAGTGACTACATACAGAGCAAAATGAGTGAATCTACACTCTAAAAAATGTCTATATGCATCTGTATGTGGTAGTCTATTTGAAATCTCTAAAAAGACAAATATTTAGGAACTGAGGGAGTATTTTTTTCATGAATATTTCGCCTTCTATAGTATGACCGGACGAGTAAATTCTCATGCCAATTTTTTGTTGTGTGCTAACATGTTTTTATATGTTCTTTTACACTTGTTGTGTTTGAATTGCTCCTATCTTGCTGATTCTATTTTAGCCATATTTTTGTTTACATGGATTTTTATGTTAATATTCGATATTTTTGTTGCCCAGATTGGTTACTAGCTTGGAACTACATACGTGACACTGTTTGATTCTACATGTTGCATTAAGAATTTCTTCCTTAGATTAAGCCTTGTTTACTTTTGTGATTCTATAACATAGTTTAAGGAGATCGGTGAAGATGCAAGAGCCAAAGGACCGGTAGACGCTAGCAAATCCTCAATACAATCAAATGAGAAGAAAAAAGGTTTTGATTGGATGTTTGCGAAACCTGTTGATGAAGTGAAAGATCATTGGGTAAGATGAAGCTGCTCAATACCCATTTACTTGCATGGTAGTCACATGATTGTTTGAAACACATCACTTTATTACTTATTTCTGTAGAACTGTTTAGGAGCATTTCTTGTCATCCATGATCCCTTAAACTCTTAACCCTTTGAAGTAATTGATTCAGGTGGGACCTCCATCTCTTAATAATCTTATGAATATTTTTCTTCTCGCATTCTTGCATCAAATGTTGCAATATACTTAATGTGTACTGTTACTGTGTCTCCACTTTCAGGTTCCAGATGAGGCTGCTAAGAAATGCCAGTCTTGTGCTGGTGATTTCAGTCATTTCAACCGCAGGGTAATTTATATAGTAGCTTTGTTCAGCTATTCATGTTATCATCAGAACAATGAAGTTATAATGTGTTGATATGAGTTTGTTATTCTTTGTTCCAGCATCATTGTAGGAACTGTGGCGAGATCTTCTGTGATAAATGCAGCCAAGGAAGAATTGCTCTGACAGCTGAAGATAATGCTCCACTTGTCCGAGTTTGCGATAGATGCATGGTATGTTCTGCTACTGTGTGGACTTAGTTCAAAGTTTGCTGTATTCACTTTCTAGTTCTCTGTTTCCTTCCAAATATTGTTGACAATAATTACCTTATTAAAAGAAAGGTGTCAAATTCATACTTTTTTTCCCGCTAGCCAACTGGAAAAAGAATTACGTCGCCAAGTTTGTTACAACTCTTCAGCCTTTGTTGGGTTGCTTAGCATGTCTCCCTAGGCATGTCTTTGACTTCGCTGTAGTTGTTTTTGCCATCATTCATTTTGTTAAATCTATTTATTGTGTTTCTTATTGTTGGTGTTTTTCCTACTCAGTGGCTCAGATCCTTTGCATTTATTTGTCTTTCATTATTATTACCAGTGTAGCGGCTGTATTATGGATAGCATTTCGCTGCACTACTATTCCAGCTTTTGATAGTCGCGTGTGAAAATATGCTTTACGTGTAAAGAGATGCTGCCAGATTCTCATAATAATTCTTGTCTTCCACAGGCAGAGGTTTCTCAGAGGCTTAGTATGGCACAGGAAGCTGCAAACAGATCTACCACAGTGCAAAGTCATGGAGATCTTGCAAAAAAACTGAAGGTAATATACTAGATGACCCTTTCTCTATGTGGTACACCCATATAAGTGGCAAAAAATGAACTTGGATGCCAATGGAAAAGGAATATTGCCATAGTTTTGGCCACAAACCAGATATACAAGCCAATTCCGCCGAATAAGACCAAATTTGAAAACTTACTTTGTGCTAAAAGGAGTCCCCTAGCCATACTTTGATTTCTTTCCTTGTTTGTTTTGATCTAAAAAGTGCGAAGGGTAAGGAAGATAGCTGAGCCTAGTAGGATCCGCTTAGGTAGCTGGAATGTAGGGTATACATCAGTGAGGAGAGGTGTTGATTCCTATGTGTCCAAGAAACAAAATGGAAGGCACATAAGGCGAAGGAGTTGGAGGATTCTGGCTTCAAGTTGTGGTACACCGGGACAACTACAAACAGAAATGGCGTAGGCATCTTGATCAACAAGAGCCTCAAGTATGGAGTGGTAGACGTCAAGAGGCAAGGAGACCGGATTCAAGCTGGTCGTAGGGGACTTAGTTCTCAATGTTATCAGTGCGCATGCCCCACAAGTAGGCCACAATGAGAGCACCGAGAGGGAGTTCCACGAACGCTTGGAGGACATGTTAGGAGTGTACCTATTGGCGAGAAGCTCTTCATAGGATGTCTGAAGCTTCGCTTTAGCCTACGACATGATCGTAGCTAACATCCTCTTCAGAAAGAGAGAATCCCATCTAATGACTTCCAGTAGTGGTCAACACTGTAGCCAAATTGATTTGGTCCTCTTGAGAAGAGAAGACAAGCATGCTTGCCTGGATTGTATGGTGATACATGGATAGAGTGTTGTCCCTCAACATAAGCTTGTGGTGGCTGACTTCCGCTTTCGAATTTATGTCCAGCTTATAAGCGATTCAAAGTCGCTAGAACGAAGTGATGGAAGCTCAAGGGGGAGGCATATTAGGCTTTCGAGGAGAGGGTTATTGAGGAGGGCTCTTGGGAGGAAGGAGGTGATGCAAACAATATGTGGATGAAGGTGGCAACTTGCGTTTGGAAGTTGTCTTCAGAGGAGTTCGGGGTGACCAAGCAAAGTAGAAGTGAAGCTAAAGATACTTGGTAGTGGAACAATGATGTCCAGAAGGCTAAGGCCTCCTTTGGTTTATAGGAATTTGTAAGGAATTCTAAAGGATAGGAATTTTGTAGGAAAAATTCCTTTGAAGCCCTTCCTCCTTTGGTTCATAGGATAGAAATGTTATAGGAATAGGAAGATCATAGGAAGTGAGATGACATGTATCTCAATTCCTATAGAGAAAGAGATGTCATTTGATGCATAGGATAGGAATTTTTCCATTGAGTCTTAGCTAATGTTTTTTTTCCTCCAAAATGTGAACGATTGATTCCTATCCTACATATGAATAGGAATCCATTCCTACAAACCAAAGGGCTTCAAAGGAAAATTTCCTATGCAAATCCTATCCTATAGGAATCCTATGAGATTCCTACAAACCAAAGGAGGCCTTTGTAGGAATTGATTCCTATTCCTATGAAAGATAAGAACCAATTTTTCACATTTCAAAGGAAAAAAAGTCAGCCTAGACCCAATGGAAAAATTCTTGTCCTGTGAGTCAAATGACATTCCTTTCCCTATAGGAAATGAGATACATGTCTCTTTCTTCCTATGGATTTCTTATTCCATGGTATTCCCATCCTATCCTATGAACCAAAGGAGGCCTAAGGAGAAGAGACTGTTTCAGGCGCCTACACCTGAATAGGAGTGTTGAGAACATAGTAGTGGCAAAGAAGACCGCTAAGCGAGCTGTGAGTGAAGCAAGGGGTCGGGTGTACTAGGACCTCTACTAGCGTTTAAACATGAAGACGAACATCTATAAGATGGCCAAGATCTAGGAGATGAAGACCAGGGATGTCAACCAAGTCAAATGCATCAAGGACGAAGCAGATCGGCTTTTGGTCAAGGACGAGAAGATCAGGCATAGATGACAAGAGTACTTCGACACGCTGTTCAATGGCGAGCATGAGAGCTCTACCATTGAGCTGGATGACTCATTTGACGATATCAACAGTCAACAGACGTTTTGTGTGACGAATCTAGGAGTCTGAGGTGAGGCAAGGCGATGGGTCCTGATTGTATCCCCATTGAGGCGTGGAGAGGCCTTGGAGACATATAGTGATAAAATGGCTAACTGAGCTTTTCAGCCTTATTTTTTTGGTCAAACAAGATGCCAGAAGAATGGAGGCGGAGTATATTAGTACCAATCTTCAAGAACAGGGGGGTGGGGGGTGGGAGGTGTTCAAGGTTGTACTAATTACCGTGGAATTAAGCTGATATCCATTCAATGAATCTATGGGAGAGAGTCATTGAGCACCACTCAAGAAGAATAACAAGCGTGACCAAAAAACAGTTTTGTTTCATGCCCGAGAAGTCGACCATGAAGCCATTTCTTGTACGAGAGCTTATAGGGAGCAAAAGAAGGACCTGCATATGGTGTTCATTGACTTGAAGAAGGCCTACGATAAGATATCATAGAATGTCATGTTTTAGGCCTTGGAGAAACACAAAGTCCCAACAAAATACGTTACCCTCACCTAGGACATATATGATAATGTTGTGACAAGTGTTCGAACAAGTGATAACGATATTGATGACTTCCCAATTAAAATATGACTGCACCAAGGGTCAACTTTGAGCCCTTCTCTTTTTGCTTTGATGATGGATGAGGTCACAAGGGATACAAGGAGATATCCCATGGTGTATGATGTGGTGCTTATTCGTCCTAGGACGATTGTAATTGACTCCCTATCTTTTCAATGAAATGAAACGCAAAGGTCTTTTGCGTTTTCTCGAAAAAAAAATGATGTGGTGCTTGTCGACGATAGTCGGACGGGGGTTAATAAAGGAAGTTAGAGGTGTGGAGACAGACTTTGGAATCGAAAGGTTTTAGGCTTAGTAGAATTAAAACTGAGTATGTGAGGTGCGGTTTTAGTACTACTAGCCACGAGGAGGTTATCCTTGATGGGCAGGTGGTACCTCAGAAGGACAATTTTCGATATTAGGGGTCAATGCTGCAGAAGGATGGTGATATTGATGAAGATGTGAGCCATCGAATCAAAGCTTGATGGAAGAAGTGCCACCAAGCTTCCTCTGTGACAATAGTGCCACAAAAGCTAACATGCAGGTTCTATAGGACAGCGATTCGACCTGCGATGTTGTATGAAGCAGAATGTTGGCCAAATAAAAGGCAACATGTCCAACAGTTAGGTGTAGTAGAGATGCGCATGTTGACATGAATGTGGCCACACAAGAAAGGATTGGTTAGGAATGATGATATACGTGGTAGCTGGGTAACACTGATATCTGAGATGGTTTGGGCATATACAACGCCAGGCCTCCAGAAGCGCCAGTGCATAGCGGATGGATAAATCGTGCTGAATTGCTGATAATGCCAAGGTAGGTCGGGGTAGACCAAACTTGTCATGGGAGGAGTCTATAAAGAGAGATATGAAGAACTGGAATATCACCAAAGAACTAGCCATGGATAGGGGTGCGTGGAAGTTAGCTATCCATGTGCCAGAATTATGGGTTTCAACTATAGCCTACCCCAACTTGTTTGGGACTGAAATGCTTTCTTGTTGTTGGTGTTGTTTGATCTAAAAAAATATAACCAAATGTGGAAGCACAGAGGAGCAGCATTATTATTTGAAGATCTTCCTGTTTTTGAACTTCTTGCAAATGAAGTATGGTTATTTTGGCAGCTTTGCATATTTTGTGCAGTGTCTATTGCTGTAGTGACTAAATTTGTAATCTAGTGTTTGGAAACCGTACTCTAGATCCTATTACTAATTAGATTTTGGAAAATTGTGTTACCATTATACTACCTCTTTTCCGAAATACTTGTACAAGTTGGACCAACTACAAGTATTTCGGTACAGAGGGAGTAGTTATTATTATGACTGCGAAGACTGAAGCTAATGTGATCTGTTCTGTGAAATCAATGATTTAACAAAAACTTCCTTTGATCAACAGGAGGAACTGGAGAGGAATCGCAAGTCTTCAGGTATTTTCATGTTCCCATGAAGTGCATTTTTTAACATTAGTAATGCAACAAAATTTTAAAATTTCTTCTGTCAAAGGGACGGCGTCTGGAGGTGCATCTGGAACAAGAATGCGGGAAGTTGCGTGCCCTACCTGCACAGTCCATCTTCAGGTCCGTCACAAATTATAGGGAGTGTATAGCTGAAATATAAAACGGTCTCGTAATAATTGTTGGTTGGTCACTAACATAACATATCAAATGAATGTTGAACTGCAGGTTGAAGTCCCAATCTCTGGCTCTGAAACAGTCGAGTGTGGAGTGTGCCAGCATGCTTTTCTCGTCAGCGCCAATTGATACACAGGGAGACGGAGCGTGACCTGTCAAATTATTCTGTTGATAACTCTATTTGTTTCCCCAGTTCTATACCAGAAATAAGTGTGTGTGTTCAACTTGTAGATGTTTGTGTGGCTGTGTTGGTAATCGACGTAGGTTGTATTTATTTTTCTTGTACATGAGTGTGTTCTAAACATGGGAAGTCGTTGCCCAAAATGCTGGTTCGTGAAGAATTCCAACAGAATACTCGTTGGTGAAGAGAGCGTGTCCTTCTAGTCTGACTTTTCTTTTTGGTCACGTACTGACCGCAGTTCTATCACCGCTCCCTTTTGGGCATAGCTTCTCTGCTCTTGCAGAAACCGAATGTTGGATTGCTTTTGAAGCAATTTATACAACTACATAAGATGAAGAACTGCATGCTCGTGACTACACATGAATATGACGTGGACTTGATCTTGTTTGGCTTGCTGTCTCAGAAAATATATCGTTTTGTGAGCGGGATGCAAACATATTGAGTTAACGAATGCTTACGAGCCAAAATGCATGATGTTTGATGAACAGATTGAAAGTTTTTTCAAAAATAAAATAAAATGCATGTGACCGAAATTACCTGTTGACAAGGAAACTGAACCAGAAGTAAAATCAGACCAAACCGCGTCTACTGACGAGGGCGGACCCAGGTGAAAGAACATGTTAGGCTAGCGACAGTCAAGTCAACCGATCATAGGAAATATTTCTCCTTTGCTTCTTTGCTTTTGCTTTACACATAGTAGTGGGCAGTGGCACCGGGAGCAAGCAGTCTATTCATCCCAGATCTGAAGTTCATTCCCTCTCCCGGTGTTCTCTTCCCAGCTTGGATCCATCATCGAGGACGAGAAGCGTTCCCCTCCAAGGTCAGTGCACTTGACGAACTGCTCAATTATTTCCAGATACAGCTTCCTTGTGCGTACTTAATTAGTGATGTTGTTCAGCAACTTCCTTGCTTTCGTAAATTGCACGCTGTAATTGATCGCATCGGCAGCTTCTTATATCATCAGCAATTAATGGCCACCGGAGGTATGACCCTGAAGAGCCTACCGAACGAGCTACCATTAGACTTCTTGAACAAAATCACAAAGAACTTCTCCGATGAGCTACTGCTCGGTCAGGGCGCGTTCGGGTCAGTTTATAAGGTAGTACCGTATGATTTTGCCACAATTTTTTCTGTCAATTCAGATGTTGATACGGGAAGGTGCTAAGTTAGATTAGTCTTTTGTGACATTGAACAGGGGATCCTGGACGATGGTGGAGTGGTTGCTGTGAAGAAGCTCGCGGAAAATTCGCCTGTACCACGTGACACAATATTCGCGAATGAGGTTCAGAATATTATGGTGCTCGAGCATGAAAATATCGTCAAGTTGGTTGCCTACTGCCGGGAAGCACAAAACAAATTGGTGCAGAGCAACGGACGATATATTATCGCAGAGATCACTGACACTGTACTCTGCTATGAATACTTGCCTAAGGGGAGCCTTCACAAGAATCTTTTTGGTATGTCATATATCATTTGCTATTATTTTTCATGCACCTTGTTTGGAGTTCTAGCATGACTTTGCATAAGGTCCTCTATTCTTCGCACCGGTAATATTGCTAGCAAGCAAGATTCTTCTATTGATAACGTGTGATGTTATCCTTTGGAGCAGACAAGGATAACATCACACATTATCAATAGAAGAATTTTGCTGTTGTTTTGGTGGAGATTTTTCACTTCAGAAGATCTTTGCTGTCGTTTTTTATTCTGAGTTATTATTATCATTTTTATCCACCATCTTAGATAAATTATAAAATTCCATGACATGTTACTTCAGGTGAATCCAGTAGCATTGATTGGGATATGCGCTTTAAAATAATAAAGGGGATATGTGAGGGTATACATTTTCTACATACCTTGCCTAGTCCCGTTCTCCATTTGGGTCTGAAGCCTCAAAATATACTATTGGGTGACAACATGACACCGAAAATTGCGGATTTTGGTTTCTCCAGAATATTCGGCCAAGATCAAACCCGAAAGAACACACGAAGTGTCGTGGGATCGATGTAAGTTAGTGCATGTTTATTATACTGATATATCAGCTATCTTGTTCCTATACTGTATTGCAAAACTCATTTTCACATCTCCAATTAATAATGCTGGTTAATACCTTGATGGTAATGCTGTTAGTGGGTACATGGCCCCGGAGTATCTGTACAATGGCGAAATCTCGGCTCGGTCAGACATATATAGTTTAGGCCTAATCATAATGGAGATATCCACGAGAGAGATGAATAGTTCTAGCACTGACCAGAAGCATGCAAGGAAATATATTGATGGAGTAAGAATTAATATACTTTATCATTTGAAGACTAAAAATTGAGAATATTCTCTTAGTTGATTTCCTTGCATTATGATGGTTTCACATTTTTATGTAGGTAAAAGAAAATTGGACACTGGAGAAAATAATGTCTGAGTACATTGAGTTAGAAGAACATGGTTTCGATCAAGTAGAAGCATGTATCAATATTGGTCTACAGTGTGTAGAGATTGATCAGAAGAAGAGACCTTCTATAGAGAACATTGTCAATATGCTCAATAAGCTTCCAGTGAGCGAGGAGGTATGAAATTCCCTTTGGACACATTGTCTCCCTGTTGAGAATAGTTAATTTCTCTAAATTGCGAAGGAATAATCCTTAATAGTTTTTGTAGGCTGAGCATTTAAGATAAAAACTTACATAATTGAACAGATTAACAGTGGTGCCTAGGTACAACTAGATCGATAGGAAATGCCCCACTTGCATTCATGTTTGTATTTTTTTTTAACACCACCTCATATATTAATTAACCAAAAGACGTGTTACAATCGTTCATTACAGAATTCACCACACAAGGCGGTACATCATTAACAAGAATCCCATCCGCTCTGTTATCAAAACTAAACTTAGCTATTAGATGGGCCATCTTATTAGCGGAACGCCTAATCTTTGAAACTCTGAAGCTATCCATTAGCTTAGAGATACCCCATGCTTCCTTCTTTAGATCGTGCAGAGCTGATCTATCATCAAATTCATTTGCAAAAATCGCAGCAACAAAAGTTAGTCTCTAAAATTATAGGAGAATGTAGTGTTATATCTATATAGAGACCAGCAATGCAAGCTCAGAGTTCTGCTTCCTCCATGCTATTACACCTCCCAATATAGTCCCATGAAGAGATCATAACTTTGCCAGCATAATCCCTAGCCACCACACCCACACTTGCCGCACTAATACTTTTCACAAAGCTAGCGTCGACATTAATTCTGATATAACCTGAAGGTGGGGGCTTCCAACCCATCCGAGCTTCTGAAATATTTGTATTTAATATTTCAAGAATGATTCACATTTTAAGATATTATACATTCACCTTTTATTATTTAAATTCATCAGATAGTATAGTAAAGTTGTTACTTCTCATTTTCATATTTGACATTTTAGTAAATCTGGTACTTCTCATTTTTCATATTTCACACTTTCTTATGTACACTATATTAACGTAGAATCTTTATATTTCGACCGATGCTAACATGTGTCATCAAATTTCAGGTCACCCATTCCATGTGAGCACAAAACTTCCCACTTTACTGTGAGAGATGTCGAGAAATGTCGAACGTCAAGTAAAACAAGATCAATGCTACAAAAGTGGATGATGAAACCAATATTTGCATTCAATAAAGCAAGCCATGACGCCCTTTTCTAAAAAAAAAGTACTAATGAAAAGTGTGTTGTGGGAACATGACCCATTGATATCACACAATTGCAAATATATTTAGTTTTACTTCCTTTGGAGATTTCTGTACCAAAAAGTTTTTTCACAACCATGGCATGGATTTGAATTTGTATTAACCAAATTTGTAATGTGATAGACCAAAAACATAATTTAGATGCACTACATGAGATCAATTTCCTTGACAACATGAATGCAAACACTTTCAGGTTCTAAATTCTTTTATGATTAAAAAATCAATAATGACGTCTAATGTGCATGAGGAACCTAAGAGCATATACAGCCGGGTGCTCCAAACCCTCCTCAAACGCCCAGGCGGTCTACCCAATCACGATTTTTCGACCCAGACGGATGTCTTAAACGGGCCTCAAACGTCCGGGCTGACCGGCACCTTTCATATTCAGCCCAAATATGAGGCGGATACGCGGGCGCCTGGATGCGTTTGTCACGTCGGACCCGGCCCACGCGGGCCCACCCGACCCATATATATTCGTCCCCATCCGCTCGCCGGACCAAACCCTAGAAACTTCACACTCCTCTCCCCTTCACTCCCTCCGCCACCTAAGCTCACCTCTGGCGATTTCCGGCCATCTCCGGCATGGCGGGGCAGCGGATCTGACTCCGACCAGTCCGAATCCGTCGACTGGGATGTCATCCCGTGCAGGTTGGAGAAGGCAATGTCAGTCCGCATTGCACTCCACCGCTTCCGGGAGGACAGCGCTCGGCCGATGGACGGATCTGTCCGGTGTGACTCCATTGCGTCGGCTCAATGGGCGCTCGGGTCCTCTGGGGCTGGATCATCGCGGTCCCGGCAGCCGAAAAATCTCTCCTCCCCCATCACCGACCGAGTAGACTATGAGTCCCACTGGGAACGGGCAGTCTGCCGTGGGAAGAAATTGGCGGAGGCAGAGGCAGCTGATGCGACGGCGTGGGCGGCTGCAAAGGAGGAAGCCATCCGCGCCCGCATTGTGAAGAAACGGCAGCGGGGGAACACGCGCGCCCTTGTACGAGAGCAGAATCGGGCGGTCTGTGTCATGGCCGGACTGCCACCGAACAGGGCCGTCTCCAAGATTTCGGGCCCCGGTGCGAAATAAAAGAAAATTGCCCTATGGCTGACTAATTCATGTCATCGAAGATGATATCACTCTATGATCTGCTCTTGCATGCACTGCTAAGCAACCAATTACATGAATCACATCATACTGAAGTACTTAAGTCTGCACATTTGTGTGATACAAACAACGAATATAAAATAGGGCCCATTTTCTTTAAATCATACTACCTTTATTTTATTTTTTAGGTGCATTAACCTTTTTATGAAATTTCAAAATACTAAATATATATTTTGGTAGGGTAAAATAGTGAATGTATTTGGTTTATTCGTTGATTTCCTAAGTTGCTAGTGGATTGTTTCCACTTGAAGTCTACAGTAAAAAAATCCCCACGGATGAAGGGATCTCCTTTCCTTACTGATAATTTCCTTTCCTACCTAATCTTCATGCATGCAATTACATGCCAATCAACAGATCCGGAAAAAAGGGCGTGTTGCGCCCGAAAAAACTGCTGGTTTGAGATGAAAAAGAAATCCCGCGCAAGCACAGAAGATAATCAAGCAAACTGCGGGATCGTGCGCAGAGTAGGAAAGAAATCGCTGGCCACTAAGATCACGCGGGGCATACCGGATAATTAGATGTAGATTTTTTTCAGAATTAATTAGCATTAGATTAGTGCGATATGGGCCCCAGATTTTTGGTGGCCCTGTGCGGTCGCCCACCTTGGCCACCCTTATAGACGGCCCTGCCACCGAAGGAGAAGAAGGACATCGACAACGAGGACAGCTCCGGCGACGAGCAGATCCAGCTCGATCCCTACTGCGTCTTCGACCGGTATTTCCGCGAGAAGGACGGTATGGGCGCCGAGAAGGGCAAGGGCAGCCGTGGATGATTTCCATCATAGCCAAATATGTCAATGGAGTAGCCAGACGATGTGTGTACATCGTTGTAGTTGCATGAGTTTGTATAGATTTGAGATGTGATAATTACGATGTCCGGATGTGGATTGCATTACTTGATGCGTGACCGTCAGTATCCGTGGACATGCCCGAGCGCGTCCGCGGGACTGGATTTACAAAGTCCGTGGCTCAAAAGAGTATGTTAGACATGATTGTGTTGAACTACTAGAATTTACATGCATCCGTTCCAAGCGCACGGACAATTAGCTAGTTAAAAATGAAAATCTGACACAAAGATGATGGTGTATTACCTAGATTTCATATAGCAGCTTGTTGTCTGTCCATTCAATAATTGAAAGCAGCTTGAGGAGTGAAGTACAGTAGTATGTGGTCTTGAACATAGACTGTAAGCTTGGTAGGTAGGTAGGCGGCGGAGCCATGGCGGACCTTGTGGTGGGCATGGCCAAGTCGGTGGTGGATGGGGCGCTGACCAAGGCCCAGGCGGCGATCGAGGAGGAGTCCAAGCTGCGGCAGAGCGCGCAGCGCAACCTGGTGTTCATCACCGGCGAGTTCCAGATGATGCAGGCCTTCCTCAACAACGCCGACAGCGACCGCCTGGAGAACCCGGTGGTGCGGACCTGGGTGCGGCAGATCCGCGACCTGGCCTACGACGTGGAGGACTGCATCGAGTTCGTCGTCCACCTCGACAAGAACAGCAGCTGGTGGCTCCGCCTCCTCAACCCCGTGAGCTGGCTCCTCGCGCCCTGCCTGGATCTCGCCCCGCTGCCGCTCGACGAGGCGGTCGACGAGCTGGACCGGCTCAAGGCCAGGGTGGAGGACGTGAGCAGCAGGAACACGCGCTACAGCCTCATCAGCGACTCCGGCTCCAAGCCCGCCGCCGCCGACAAGCACGACCCGGCTTCCTCCCGCGATGCCGTCGGTGGCGCCACGGCGTTCAACGGGCTCTTCGAGGCGGCGTTTAGAACCACCCAGAAAGGGGATCTCACCCAGCTGCTCCCCAAGAAAGACCATGACCTCGGAGTCATCTCTATCTGGGGCACCGGCGCCGGAGGCGGGGAAGATCTTGGGATGGCATCCATCGCCTGGAACGCCTACATCGACAGAGGGACCTGCCAAAACTTCGTCTGTCGTGCCTGGATGAAGCTGATGCATCCCTTCGATCCCCACCAGTTCCTCCGGTCTTTGACGGCTCAGTTCTACGCAGCCCCCTCCTCTCCCGGCGAGGAACATGCGACCTCCGTAGGTGGTGTACGAGTCCTGATGAAGATGGAGGCCGCGGGAGGAGCAGAACCCCTCAAGGATTTCGAGCAGCTTGTCATGAACAACAGGTACCTCGTTGTGCTGGAGGACGTGTCCTCCATGGCAGACTGGGATGCTATCAGGAGGTTCTTTCCAAACATGAAGAATGGCAGCTGCATCATCTTGCCCACCCACCAGTTCGAGGTAGCAAGCTTGTCCGTTGGACATCCATACCAAGTGCTGCATCTCAACCAGCTATCAGCAGAGCACTCTGTTTACGCCTTCTTTACAAAGGTAATTAAGCCTAGCCAGAACCTCATCAGTTTTTTTTCCCACTGGTTAAGGCTAGTCATAGTGGGGAGTAAGGCCCTCTTTGGTTCATAAGTCCCTAAAAAGTCCCTACCTATTTGGTTCCTGGGACTTAACATGGATAAAAAGACCATATTACAACTATAAGTCCCCATAAGTCCCTCCTTAAGAGTCTTATTTCATAAGTCCCAAATGCCCACTTTAAGACTTATAGGGACTTTTTTAAGTCCCTAAACCAATAAGTCCCTGGAAACAAGCACC
This sequence comes from Triticum urartu, assembly GCF_056163025.1. Classification (NCBI taxonomy): domain Eukaryota; kingdom Viridiplantae; phylum Streptophyta; class Magnoliopsida; order Poales; family Poaceae; genus Triticum; species Triticum urartu. Next base: position 171,101,342 of record NC_141874.1, on the reverse strand, counting down.
CTCTAACTTATACGGCTGGTTATAGTGGGAGTATCATAAGTAGTATCATGCATGCCAACTAGACGTTTTGGATGATGTGGCACACAATTAAATGAGGAAAGAGAGGATGTAGTATCATATCATGATACCGTATCATATTAAATGCTCCGCTAGTTTGTGTCATGCATGGCAATTAATAAGGCAATCTAAGATACTAACTTATGATACTATGCATTACGGAGGTAGTATCACACACTAGTATCATATGCATGATACTAGTATATGATACTCCCCATTACAACCAGCCTACTAGTGTCATGCATATGACACTAGTCTAAGTTACTACCTTCATAGTGTAAAATAACATAATAGTAGTGTCATAAAAGACTTCATTTATTAAGTTGTAGACTCATCTTGTCTTGGAAAGCGCTATGTTACAGTAACCTATTATGTTACCACTTTTCATTAACTACATGCCACATAAGCAAAATTTTCTTGGAGTACGCCATGTTACTAGCTAAGTTACTCCCACTAATAGACTATTTACACATTTAGTGAAGTCCTCAATTTTTTATTAACTAATATATGTAACTACATATGTTTAGGGATCTCGATATGATGTGGATCAAGGCAGGGAAATCAATAATGCACCCGCCAGCAAGAATGCATCAGTCGGCAACTGTAAGGAGGAAGCAGCCAAGAAGTGGATAAACAGGCATCCTCTTGTTGGACGCGAGTCGGAAATGAATGATCTTGGTCTAAATGTAATTATTGCACGGTCCAAGAGCTACCAAGTTATGTCCGTGTGGGGAATAGCTGGCGTTGGAAAATCAGCTCTTGTCAAGAACATGTTCTGCGACAGAATTTGTAAAGGCAAACTATTCCAGAAGTATGGTTGGGTTGATGTATCGCATCCTTTCAATTTATGGAACTTCTCTCGGATCTTACTTTCCAATCTTGGTTCTGAATATCTTCAAGCCGGTGAGACTGAGGATTTGTGTACGATGGGAAGCAGAAATCCCATTGCCGAGTGTCGTGAGATTCTGAAAAAGCATAGATGCCTGGTTGTCATTGATGGACTGCAGTCCACGGAAGAATGGGATCTCATAAAAGCTAACTTGGTATCAGGGTCTCATCGTCAGAATGTTATCATCGCCGTTACAATTGAACAAGAAATGGCCTCTCATTGCCGTGGAGTTAAGGGAGAGCTCGTGTTTAATGTCAAAGGTTTGGAAGCTGACACAGCCTTTGAACTCTTCAAGAAGGTGCATTTTCACAAAATAAACTTAATTCTATTCATTTTACTTCCTTCTGTCCAGTTCCTTGTATGTATGTTTGTACGAAGTAACTTGACTCCTCTCCTCGTGTTAATCCCTCTGTACCACAATACTTGTAGCTGGGCGAACCAGTTTTACGCATGTGCTATTATTTTGTTCAGTACACTACGTGTGCTAAATTGTTTTCATCTTTCCTAGTTGTTGATTTGTGTCATAGTATTTGTATTGTACTAATGTGGAATGCACTCCTTTTAAAAATACAAAATGGTAATCTATAAATCTACTTTGAATACTAAATTTCTGTCATGTTAGGTATCTGACATATTAGAAACCTTAAAGCTCTCTTGTAATAGTAATGACTCCCTGAATTCACTGCAATGTGTTATCCATGTGGTGTCGATGTTGTTGTGGTCCCAAGCTAAGGGAGCAGAGCACAGTAAAAAAGTATTTTTATTAAAGAACAATGGATCATGTTGACGTTCCAGATACATATAACATGCCACATAATTCATATGTAATTTATATCTGCACTTGAGAAACAGTCATAATATATAAATCCTGCATAGTTCTTGAAAGTACTGTGTGTACCAAGATTCACAGTATCATTCCCTATTTTATTTTCCCATATGTCATTGATTTTCAAGGAAAAAGTGTGCAACACTTTCTTTTAGTATCTGGTCACAAACCCTGTAATTTCTTTTAATTAGACTAATTTGAACTCTTTGTACATATCTATATACCTAAATAGTTGATCCCCGCTACTTCTATTTCTTTCAACATGCACACATCCCACTCATCTCATCAAAGGCCCACCTCAACAAGCATGGAAAAAGTTTTTCCATTATATTATACTATTTATATTTAATAAATATTTTTTCAACTATACAATAATCAAATAATCAAGCGGGAGCTACGTGCACCGGGCTGCCCTTTATAGAATTATCAAATGCAATAGATAATATGTATTTTCAGTTTTAGTTTGTATGTTATTAACCCAAATATTAATGTTCCATACTACAAAATCTCATTGAAATATAATGCAACTGATTCCGGCAGCAACACGTGGGGTATCATCTAGCATATTAATGATGTAGTAAATGTTGTTACTGTTTCTGTAAACAATTGATTTTGGATACTATATTTGGTAAAATGCTCGATATCTTCCATTTCTATGATCCCCATTTTTCTATGATTTTCCCACCGCTCCTCGGATCTGCCACCATGTGTTTGTTTCAGGGAAGCCCGTGTAATACATGGGGTCACACCTGATATCCTCGGTATCTCCAAACTGTCTTGTAGATAAGTTGAAGTATTTCTTTTTTCTAGTTTGGTTACAGTAGGATGCTTGTGCTACCTAAATAGTGGCATTACTCTCCTTTGTCTTTTTTACTTCATGGCATCATAGCATTCAAAATTAAGGTATACCGAGTACAATGCATTATATCCAGAAATCAATATGAAAGTTCAGTGTATTTTACTTTGGCACTCTGACTGATGTGAATATAAATTTGTTTGAATAACAGGTATCCAACAAGAGTGAAGTTGCAGAGCTACAAGAACTTACTTCACTATGTGGTGGACTTCCGAAAGTTATAGTTGAGATAGCCGGCTCATTCGCCAAAAATACAGATCGATGGAAACATACACTTTCTACCAAAAATAAGTTTATGCTAGAGCTCGAGAACAACGGAGAGTTTGACAGTCTAAAGGGTCTGTTTGGTTGGATGAATTCATACTTCCGCAAATGCCCAGATTCTCTCAAGCCATGTATCTTATATCTACCAATTTTCCCTCGAAACCACCACATTCGGCGGAGGCGACTAGTAAGGCGGTGGATTGCTGAGGGTTACTCCAGGGACAGCCATGAAGAATCTGCAGAGATGACTGGGGAGAAACAATTCTGTGACCTCATTAATCTGAGTATAATCCAGCAGGCATCTGCGTTGGGTTTGGGTGGCACAAGGATGGTCTTTTGCCAAGTCAATGGCTTCTTTCGTGAGTATATTGTCTCGCGCCAAATGGAAGAGAACCTTGTGTTTGAACTTAGGGGCAGTTGTGCCTTAACCACCCAACGCACAGGGCGTCACCTTGTGATATTAGAGAGCTGGGTCAGAGATAGAATTGTGTTCGAGAGCATTGACTTCTCACGCCTCCGTTCACTCACGGTGTTTGGAAACTGGAAATCATTCTTCGTTTCTGAAAGTATGAGGCTTCTTCGGGTGCTTGATCTAGAGGGTGCATCGGAATTAGAGTATAGCGACCTCAAGAAGATTGTGAAGTTGATGTGTCGCCTCAAGTTCCTCTCACTGCGAGGATGCCATGAAATCTGCCATCTGCCGAGTTCAATAGGAGGTCTGAGGCAGCTCCAGACTCTTGATGTTAGACACACCTCCATAGTCACCCTGCCGGTGAACATCACCAAGTTAGAGAAGCTGCAGTACATCCGTGCGGGAACCACTGCTCCAGCAAATGAAGCAACAACACCACATCATTTAGTGCCCCAGCTGTCCAATTGCTGTGGTGGTCATCACCTGGTTGGTGTTGTGATGCCTCCAGGGATTGGGAAACTGACGGCATTGCACACACTTGGTGTTGTCAATGTCAGTGCTTCAGGGACAAAGGCCGTCCTAGAAGATCTCAAGAAGCTCACCCATTTGCACAAACTCGGAGTGTCTGGCATTAACAAGAATAACAGTAATGAGTTTTTCCGCGCAATCTCAGCTCTTGTCCATCTGAAATCACTATCGATGCGGCTTGAGGACAACAATCAAGGTTGTTTGAATGGTATACCGCTGCCTTTGGAGGGCTTGAGGAGCCTTAAAATGCATGGGCTTGGAGACCAGTTGCCAAACTGGAGTGGGCAGCTCACTATGCTTGCAAAGATGGATTTGGAAATAGCCAAGTTGATGGAAGATAATGTCTCCCGGCACTCAGACGGTGCGACTCCAGAAGGAAGAAGGAAACCAACTAGGGGTGTCATCAAGTTCCTAAGCGAGCTACCAGGATTATGTATTCTACGTCTTCGTGTCGATCACCTTCAAGATAATCAGCTTGACGTGTCTGTCATTACTAATGACCTAGAGGAAGACTCTTTCAAGAAAATAAAGATCTTCGAGATTGCTTGCAGCTCCAGCTCAAAAGTTAGTTTCGGAGAAAAAACAATGAAGAAACTTGAGCAGCTCAAGGTCGATTGCTGTAGTGGGTCGTCGTTGTTAGGCCTGAAGCATTTACCTGAACTCAAGGAAGTCTTGCTCAAGGGTTCCAGTGATGAAGCACTCAAGGCTGATCTCATCGCCGTGCTTGAGAACTACCCAAAGCAAAAGAAACCTGTTGTGAAGTTGGAGGAACTTCGTCCTGGTAGTTTGGGAGGTCAAGGTGGTCATTAATCTGGTAGCACTGCATCTTAGTTGCTCTGCTTTCACACATCAAACCTGGGGCTATATACTTCCACAGCGTAACAAAATGAGGAGGTATCTGTAACACTAGGATCTCTTGTAAGTTCAGCAAGTGTTAGACTAGGCAATTCCTTCTTGATTGAGACATTAGTTGTACAAGGTATCATGCTAAGTGGATCAAAGCATAGTCCGTTATGTCGACTGGATGGTCTTGGTCTATAGGCATGCTTGAGTGCACACCACATGCAGAGAGGTTTCTTTTAACGTATCTTAGCCCCTTGTCCAATATCCAACACCAAAATCAAAACTGAACATTAAGGTTCATTCTCAACACATCCATGAGTGTATTTGTTGCAACAAGTGTGCCTGGCACATTGTGTAACACCTTGGCAAAGTCATCTACTAATTGTACTAGCCGTGGATGTTCTGGGGGTCTACACTCCCAAATGCCAGTGTCTTGAAAAGGCACAGCTCATCACAAGACAGATCACTTAGAAAAATAGGTTTCACCGATCCAAAGCAGGCTAGTGTTTGAAGTCTACTTAAGATGATGATCTTGATAACAAGAATAGTCCAATCCTACAGTCAAGAGTGTAAATAATGAGTATACTCTTGCTTAAATTCCCTTTTGTCCTCCCAGATTGACCGTGGTTGAATAGCAAGGCAACTTTTCGAAAATGGAAAGCAACTGTAGTAATGCCATCGATAGTTGTAGCTTTGAAGAACTTAAATTTCTCAATGAAGCATCCAGTGATTGTGCAACTTACTCGGCTTGATGATGGCTGGCGGTGGTGAGGACCATGACAGGGCTCCTGCGGCCATGGGTGCCGGTGAGGAGTATGGGCCATGAATGTTCATCTTGATTTGATTATGTGGTTTGTTCTGTGAGGTTTCGATTTTTTTTGTAGGTTTTATGATTGCCATCAGAAGAGGGAGTTAGTTCGGTCTCATTCTCTGGAGAGTTGGTAGAGAGCTGTTCCTGGTTTGATTATGTCGATTGCTTTGCTTATTTATTTTTAATTAGGTCATAGGCGATGTTCTAAACCTCTGATCCATGTAGGCATCATAGAAACCAACAACTGAATTCCCATTTTCTTTGTGAATGTATGATTCTTTCCTGCCGTGGTGCCAAATTTTGGCAGGTAAGTTGTATCAACTAGATGGATTACATCATTTCGTAGTGTTCCCTTCGTTACAGCTCGTCGACATGTTTGATTTTCTTTATGAAATACTCCCTCCGTCCCAAAATATGTCTAAACTTTAGTACAACTTTGGGAATAGATGGATTGATCTTTGATGGGTGCCAATACTGGAGTGATACATCCTTATCCTTCACAGTTCTACTAGCTATCTGGTTGGAGGAGTGTTTTGCTGTTGGTAGTCTGATCCAGTTTGACCAATCTTTGCAACGTTCTTCCGAACCATCTTTGACATTTTGAAGGGATAACTTCTGATTTCTTTTGTTAGTTCTTGGTAAACAAGATCCAATCAGGTTCCACTTTTTTGCAAAAAATAGTTTCCAAGACAAGAAGATATATTTATCTACCTAAAGGGAAAATTGTAATTTCACTTGGAAATACGAACTGTTTCCATTAGCAAATTTGGTTGTATTTTCATATGCTTTTCTTCCGCGATATATCTGTAATGTGATTACCGAGTTAGGCACATCTTTCTGACATTTTCAAACCTTTATGTACATCACAATGCTCTGGCAAGTGGCAAGATTGTCAATTTATTTTGATCACAGATCATTGCAGTAAAACCTGCACAAATTTATAGTACAACTTGGTCACTGAATCATTGCTAATAGCTAGCATCTGAATGGGAATTTTGTGTGAGTTAGAACAAATGGTTGTTGGACTGAAGACAGCAGCAAACAATTGATCTATTATTATTGAACAAAATAAATTGTACAGAAACCCTCATAAGTGTTTTCTTTTTGGAGCAAAAACCCTCGTCAGTATTCCCTGTGCAGGCCGCATGTGTCCCCGTCGGACGAAGTGGCAAGTGTAGCACAAAGGCCCATATTTTGCTGGGCTCAAACAAGCTCTTTTTTCAGTGCTGTAACGGGTTTTGGACTGAACCTAGCAACAGCCCACATGCGAGTTTTTTTTTTCCACTCTTTTTTTCCGTGTGAGTTTCCACGCAAAATTTGTGGCCCAAAATCTTGCAAACAAGCTGTTGGCCAGGTGTGAGGAGGAGGTGTTGCGATTTGGGTTACCTAGAAGTTGTGCTAGTACTGTATGGATTTATCACATGAAGCTATCTTTTAGACCCCTCATGCGACCTACGGATTTATAACAAGGTTCATGGCTGAGCTCGGCATTGTAAAGGAGAAGATGCAGCAGGCTACTGTGAGAGGCGTGACAACAAATCAGGTATGCACACATCCACGGAAGCGACCACCAGGTTATTTCAAGATACACACTAGTAGAAAAAAGGACTTTCGTTCGGGCCTGGCCAGCCCATTAGTCCCGGTTCTACCACGAACCGGGACCAATGGAAGCATTTGTTCCGATTCGTGAGTGCAGGGGGCCGGCCGGGGCCTCGTGGGCATTGGTCTCGGTTCGTCCGGGTCCATTTGTCCCGTTTCTTGGCAAGAACCGCGACTAATGGGCCTCGCTTCTGGCCCACAACCATTGGTCCCGGCCTTTTGTCCCGGTTCCTGCCACGAACCGGGACCAATGAGTTGCCTATATTAACCCAATCGCCGGTGAGCAGAACACTCCACAGTGCTCTGTTTTTTGCTGGCCGGCGAGGAGGAGGGCATTGGGTGCTCTAGCTCACCTCCTATGCACATGAGGTGTTCGATGAAATGTCCGAGCCACATTAGTTAAGCTTTCTCCTCTCGAAGCTCAACCTCCGAGCTCCATTTTTTCCGAGATTTGTCTAGGTTTAGCGGTCCGTCACGCCCCGTCCTCGTCTTCACCGCCGTCGATCGCCCGCGCCGATCTCGTCGCCGGCACCACCGTGGTGAGCCTCTTGTTCTTATCTTCTTTCTGAAAGAAAAAATAATCTTACTTTAGATACATACTCGTCTAATTTTCTTACCTTTGACACACATAATTATATATAATGCACGCAGATGAACCGGCAATGGATGTACGGTGACAGACACACCTCTGAGTACATTAAGGGCGTGCATAATTTTCTCGAAGTGGCTGAGGCAAACAAGCAGAATGGTTTTATGTGTTGTCCATCCCTAATTGTGGGAATACGAGGTCTTATTCTGACAAGAAAATCCTTCACACCCACCTGCTTTATAAGGGTTTCATGCCACACTATAATGTTTGGACGAAGCACGGAGAAATAGGGGTTATGATGAAAGACAGCGAAGAAGAGGAGGACGATGACAACCATGTGCCCCCTGAATACGGTGATGCTGCAACGGGGGAAGCTGAAGATCAAGAGGAAGCTGAAGATCCAGAAGAACCAGACGATGTGCCTGATGATGATCTCCGTCGGGTCATTGTTGATGCAAGGAAAAAGTGCGAAAGTGAAGAGGAGAAGCTGAAGTTTGATCGCATGTTAGAGGATCACAAAAAATGGTTGTACCCCAATTGCGAAGATGGCAACACAAATCTCGGTACCGTACTGGAATTGCTGCAGTGGAAGGCAGAGAATGTTGTGCCTGACAAAGGATTTGAGAAGCTACTGAAAATATTGAAGAAGAAACTTCCAAAGGATAACGAATTGCCCGAGAGTACGTACACAACAAAGAAGGTCGTATGCCCTCTAGGATTGGAGGTGGAGAAGATACATGCATGCCCTAATGACTGCATCCTCTACCGCGGTGCGTACAAGGATTTGAACGAATGCCCGGTATGCGGTGCATTGCGGTATAAGATCAGACGAGATGACCCTGGTGATGTTGAGGGCGAGCCCTGCAGGAAGAGGGTTCCTACGAAGGTGATGTGGTATGCTCCTATAATACCACAGTTGAAACGACTGTTCAGAAACAAAGAGCATGCCAAGTTGATGTGATGGCACAGTGAGGACCGTAAGAAAGATGGGAAGTTGAGAGCACCCGCTGACGGTTCGCAGTGGAGAAAAATCGAGAGAAAGTTCTAAGCTGAGTTTGCAAGTTACCCAAGGAACATATGGTTAGCTTTAAGCGCGGATGGCATTAATCCTTTCGGGGAGCAGAGCAGCAATCACAGCACCTGGCCCGTGACTCTATGTATGTATAACCTTCCTCCTTGGATGTGCATGAAGCGGAAGTTCATTATGATGCCAATTCTCATCCAAGGCCCTAAGCAACTTGGCAACGACATTGATGTGTACCTAAGGCCATTAGTTGAAGAACTCTTACAGCTGTGGAATGGAACAGGTGTACGTGCGTGGGATGAGCACATGGAGGAATAATTTGACCTAAAGGCGTTGCTGTTCGTGACCATCAATGATTGGCCCGCTCTCAGTAACCTTTCAGGACAGACAAACAAGGGATGCCACACATGCATGCACTGTTTAGCTGACACCGAAAGTATATACCTGGACAGATGCAGGAAGAATGTGTACCTGGGCCATCGTCGATTTCTCCCAACCAACCATCAATGTCGAAAGAAAGGCAAGCATTTCAAAGGTGAGGCAGATCACTGGAAGAAGCCTGCCATGCGTTCCGGTGATCACGTACTTGCTATGGTCTCTCATTTACACGTAATATTTGGAAAGGGTCCCAGCGGACTAGCTGTTCCGAATGACGCTGAGGGACGCGCACCCATGTGGAAGAAGAAATCTATATTTTGGGACCTACCCTACTGGAAAGAGCTAGAGGTACGCTCTTCAATCGACGTGATGCACGTGACAAAGAACCTTTGCGTGAACCTGTTAGGCTTCTTGGGCGTGTATGAGAAGACAAAAGATACACCTGAGGCACGGGAGGACCTGCAACGTTTGCACGAAAAAGACGGCATTACCTCCAAAGCAGTATGAAGGTCCTGCCAGCTACGCTCTTACCAAAGAAGAGAAGGAAATCTTTTTTGAATGCATGCTCAGTATGAAGGTCCCGACTGGCTTCTCGTCGAATATAAAGGGAATAATAAATATTCCAGAGAAAAAGTTCCAGAACCTAAAGTCTCATGACTGCCACGTGATTATGACACAACTGCTTCCGGTTGCATTGAGGGGGCTTCTACCGGAAAACGTCTGATTAGCCAATATGAAGCTATGTGCATTCCTCAATGCAATCTTTCAGAAGGTGATCAATCCAGAAATCATACCAAGGCTAAGGAGTGATGTGGCGCAATGTCTTGTCAGTTTCGAGCTGGTGTTCCCACCATCCTTCTTCAATATCATGACGCACCTCCCAGTTCATCTAGTCGACGAGATTGTCATTCTGGGCCTCGTATTTCTACACAATATGTTCCCATTTGAGAGGTTCATGGGAGTCCTAAAGAAATATGTCCGTAACCGTGCTAGGCCAGAAGGAAGCATCTCCATGAGCCATCAAACAGAGGATGTCATTGGGTTTTGTGCTGACTTCATTCCTGGCTTTAAGAAGATAGGTCTCCCTAAATCGCGGTATGATGGGAGACTGACTGGAAAAGGTACGCTAGGAGCGGTCTCAATAATATGCAGGGATGGGCATTCTTGGTCTCAAGAACACTACACAGTTCTACAGAACTCTACCTTGGTGACCCCGTATGTCGATGAACACAAGAACAGTCTACGCTCCAAACACCCGGAGCAGTGTGACGACTGGATTACATGTGAACACATCATGACTTTCAGCAGTTGGTTGGAAACACGTCTCAGAGGTGACAACACTGTTTGTGATGAGTTGTACTCGTTGTCCAGGGGACCATCTTCGACTGTATTGACTTACAAAGGATACGAGATAAATGGGAGTACATTTTAGACGATCGCCCAAGATCAAAAGAGCACCAACCAAAACAGTGGTGTCCGCTTTGATGCAGCAACCGAGAGGGGAAAGGACACATATTATGGTTACATAGTGGACATATGGAAACTTGACTACGGACATGATTTTAAGGTCCCTTTGTTTAAGTGCAAATGGGTCAATCTGTCAGGAGGCGGGGTATAGGTAGACCCACAGTACGGAATGACAACAATGGATCTGAACAATCTTGGGTACACTGACGAACGTTCGTCCTAGCCAATGATGTGGCACAGGTTATCTATGTGAAGGACATGTCTACCAAACCGAGAAAAAGAAAAGATAAGGAAGCGAATACATCATACGATGAGCCAAAGCGCCACATAGTTCTTTCAGGAAAAAGGGACATCGTGGTAGTGGAGGGCAAGACAGACATGTCCGAAGATTATGAAAAGTTTCATGAAATTCCTCCCTTCAAAGTCAAGGCTGACCCAAGCATCCTGATAAACGATGAAGATTATCCATGGTTACGACGCAATAAGCAAAGAACACAAGCGAAGAAAAAGTGAAGAATTTCTGTCCACAACTATTATGATGATACCATGCCAACTTTCAACATTTTCCTAGTTCATTTGAAATGCATGTTGTAACAGACGAGTTTCTGCCGTTTTGTACACGAAGTGCATTCAGTTTTTGCTGTAACCCTCTCAACTTTTTAGCACATGCTATGTGGGTGAAATGATGATATCATGCCAACTTTCAACCTTTTCAGAGTTCATTTGTAGTGCTTTTCATTTTCAGGGTCATATAGCTCAAAAAAATCAGTAAATGCATGAAAAATAACAAATGAAATCGGAAAGGGTTGAAAATTAATGATGTGGATTTTAATGGTGCATTTTGAACACATAAAAAGTCTGGAGTTCAAATAAGTTCAAAAAATGAAATCCCTTTGTAACAGACGAGTTTCCGTATGAAACCCTGATATTTAGAAAGAGATTGTCCGTTTTGTACACGAAGTGCATCCAGTTTTTGCCGTGACCCTCTCAACTTTTTAGCACATGCTATGTAGGTGAAATGATGATACCATGCCAACTTTGAACCTTTTCAGAGTTTATTTGTAGTGCTTTTCATTTTCAGGGTCATATAGCTTAAAAAATCAGTAAATGCATAAAAAATAACAAATGAAGTCAGAAAGGGTTGAAAATTGATGATGTGGCTTTGAATGGTGCATTTTCAATTTTTGGGTTATTTAGCTCAAATAATGAACTAATATAAAAAAGAATGATCTGGAAAACTGTTATGAAAATCTAATAGAAAAATAATAAGCAAAAAGAATTTTCATAAAACTTTTATAAACCTTTAGTATTATTGAAACTAAAATTATATAAAATTTATGCAACTAAAATTATCAAAGTATTTTCTGTTCAAAACATTATAAGCAAAAAGAATTTTCATAAAATAAATAAAAAACAAAAAATAAAATAAAATAAATAAGTAGAAACAAAATAAAATAAATAAGTAGAAACAAAATAAAATAAATAAGTAGAAACAAAATAAAATAAATAAGTAGAAACAAATTAAAATAAATAAGTAGAAACAAAATAAAATAAATAAGTAGAAACAAAATAAACTTTAACAAATAAGTAGAAATAAAATAAAACAAAATAAACTTTAATAAAATAAATAAAAATAGAAACAAAAAGAATCACGGAAAAAAGGAAAAATAAACAAAATAAAACAAAATTATCAAAGTATTTTCTGTTTAAAATCATTAAAAGCAAAAAGACTTTTCATAAAGAACTTTTTTTGTTAAAAACTTTAATAGCAAAATTACATAATAAGTAAGTAATTAGAAACAAAATAAAATAAATAAAGCAAAAAAGAAAAGAAATAAACTGGAAAAAAAGCAACCTACTAGGCCACCACGGCTTGAATACGACTAGAAACCCACCCATGGGTCAGGATTCAGGCCCGTAGAAGGCCCAATATAGATACAGTGTGTTTAGGCCCGAAAGCCTGCATTTGAGAGGAGCTCGAGAGGGCAGCGGGAGTGGGGCTTATAAACCACTCTCGAGCTCCCTCAGCTAGCGAGGTGGGACTAAACTTTTGTGCCGCGATGCAGGCAACACAAGGCCTTTAGTCCCGGTTGGAGCCACCAACCGGGACTAAAGGCGCATATTCGTACCGGTTCGTGTCTCCAACCGGTACCAATGCCCACCTATGGTCCCGGTTCGTGACACCAACCGGGACCATATGCCTCAGGTTCCCGCCCTTTGGGCTACCGAAAAGAGACCTTTGGTCCCGGTTCATGGCACCAACCGGGATCATAGGTAGGCATTGGTACCGGTTGGTGCCACGAACCCATATGATTGGTTTTGCTATATAAGGTAGCACTTGTGAAAATTTCGCCAACTGCTCCCATTCCCCCCAACGCCGCCAAGTCGTTCCTCGTCGTCGTCGCCGCCCCGAGCCCCTGCCCCGACGCCGTCGCCCCGCCCCTGACCCGCCGTCGACGTCGTCCTCGCCGTCGCCATCGCCGCCCCGAGCCGCTCCTTCCCGAGCCCTCGCCGCGCGCGTAACCCCTCCCCCACGAGCCCGCCGTCCTCGTCGCCGTCATCGTCGTCGGCCTCGTCGTCGTCCTCGTCACCGGCCTCGTCGCCGTCCTGCCTCGAGCCCCCAGCGAGCCCCTTCCCATCTCGATCCGTGCGCTGCCGCGGCTGCCGCCGCCCCTGTGCGCTGCCGCCGCCCCCCTGCGCCGCACCGCCGCCCCTGTTTTTGTATGTATGTATGTATGTATGTATGGATGGATATGCATGTATATGGATGGATGTATGTGTATGTGTTCATAGTTTTTTTTGTTCATAGCATATTTATAGGTTGTATAGTTTTATTTTTGTTCAATGTTTATGGTTAGAAGAGAAGAGGAAAAAATTGTGTTGCAAAAGTTACATTTAAGGTAAGTTGATTTAGTGCATTTTAAGTTATTAGTTCTACTGTTAGTGCATTTAAAGTTAGTTTATGTTTAGTTGAACTAGTTGATTAATTAATAAAACTACTTTATTTTACTATATATAGAAGTAGTTTATTTTTAGTAAGTACTACTTTATTTTATTTATAGTAAGTGTTTAGTAGTTGAACTAGTTGATTTAATAAAACTACTTTATTTTACTATATATAGAAGTAGTTTATTTTTAGTAAGTACTACTTTATTTTATTTATAGTAAGTGCTTAATTAGTACTTGAACTAGTTGATTTAATAAAACTACTTTATTTTACTATAGAAGTAGTTTATTTTTAGTAAGAAAATTAATAGAACTAGTTTATTTTTTTAGTTCAAGCAATTATTCCCGCATCGACGTCGACGATGCCTATCCCGCATCCTCGTCATTGAGACGTCTCCAACGTATCTATAATTTTTGATTGCTCCGTGCTATATTATCTACTGTTTTGGACATTATTGGGCTTTATTATCCACTTTTATATTATTTTTGGGACTAACCTATTAACCGGAGGCCCAACCCAGAATTGTTGTTTTTGCCTATTTTAGGGTTTCGAAGAAAAGGAATATCAAACGAAGTCCAAACGGAATGAAACCTTCGGGAACGTGATTTTCTCACCGAACATGATCCAGGGGACTTGTACCCTACGTCAAGAAACAAAAGAGGAGGCCACGAGGTAGGGGGCACGCCTACCCCCCTAGGTGCGCCCTCCACCCTCGTGGGCCCCCTGTTGCTCCACCGACGTACTCCTTCCTCCTATATATACCAATGTACCCCCAAACGATCAGATACGGAGCCAAAACCCTAATTCCACTGCCGCAACTTTCTGTATCCACGAGATCCCATCTTGGGGCCTGTTACGGAGCTCTGCCGGAGGGGGCATCGATCACGGAGGGCTTCTACATCAACACCATAGCCCCTCCGATGAAGTGTGAGTAGTTCACCTTAGACCTACGGGTCCATAGTTATTAGCTAGATGGCTTCTTCTCTCTTTTTGGATCTCAATGCAATGTTCTCCCCCTCTCTTGTGGAGATCTATTCGATGTAATCTTCTTTTTGCGGTGTGTTTGTTGGGACCGATGAATTGTGGGTTTACGATCAAGTCTATCTATGAACAATATTTGAATCTTCTCTTAATTCTTTTATGTATAATTGGTTATCTTTGCAAGTCTCTTCGAATTATCAGTTTGGTTTGGCCTACTAGATTGATCTTTCTTGCAATGGGAGAAGGGCTTAGCTTTGGGTTCAATCTTGCGGTGTCCTTTCCCAGTGACAGTAGGGGCAGCAAGGCACGTATTGTATTGTTGCCATCGAGGATAACAAGATGGGGTTTTCATCATATTGCATGAGTTTATCCCTCTACATCATGTCATCTTGCTTAAGGCGTTACTCTGTTTTCATGAACTTAATACTCTAGATGCATGCTGGATAGCGGTCGATGAGTGGAGTAATAGTAGTAGATGCAGGCAGGAGTCGGTCTACTTGTCTCGGACGTGATGCCTATATACATGATCAAAGCTAGATATTCTCATAACTATGCTCAATTCTATCAATTGCTCAACAGTAATTCATTCAGCCACCGTAGAATACTTATGCTCTTGAGAGAAGCCACTAGTGAAACCTATGGCCCCCGGGTCTATCTTCATCATATTAATCTACCAATACTTAGTTATTTCCTTTGCTTTTTCCTTTGATTTTATTTTACTTTGCATCTTTATCATAAAAATACCAAAAATATTATCTTATCATATCTATCAGATCTCACTCTCGTAAGTGGCCGTGTAGGGATTGACAACCCCTTATCGCGTTGGTTGCGAGGATTTATTTGTTTTGTGCAGGTGCGAGGGACTCGCGCGTAGCCTCCTACTGGATTGATACCTTGGTTCTCAAAAACTGAGGGAAATACTTATGCTACTTTGCTGCATCATCCCTTCCTCTTCAGGGAAAACCAACGCAGTGCTCAAGAGGTAGCAAGAAGGATTTCTGGCGCTGTTGCCAGGGAGGTCTATGCAAAAGTCAATATACCTGCATCATCCCTTCCTCTTCAGGGAAAACCAACGCAGTGCTCAAGAGGTAGCAAGAAGGATTTCTGGCGCCGTTGCCAGGGAGGTCTACGCAAAAGTCAATATACCAAGTACCCATCACATACCCTCATCTCCCGCATTACATTATTTGCCATTTGCCTCTCGTTTTCCTCTCCCCCACTTCACCCTTGCAGTTTTATTCGCCCTCTCTCTCTATCCTCTCTCTCTTTCCCGTTTGCCTCTTTTTGCCCGCTTGCTTTTTGTTTGCTTATGTGTTAGTTTGCTTGCTTGTCACGATGGCTCAAGATAACACTAAATTGTGTGACTTCACCAATACCAACAACAATGATTTTATTAGCACTCCAATTTCTCCTCTTACCAATGCTGAATCTTGTGAAATTAATACTGCTTTGCTGAATCTTGTCATGAAAGATCCGTTTTCCGGCCTTCCTAGTGAAGATGCCGCTACCCATCTAAATAGCTTCGTTGATTTGTGTGATATGCAAAGGAAGAAAGATGTGGATAATGATATTGTTAAATTGAATCTATTTCCTTTTTCACTTAGAGATCGTGCTAAAGCTTGGTTTCCGTCTTTGCCTAAAAATAGTATTGATTCATGGAATAAGTGCAAAGATGCTTTTATCTCTAAGTATTTTACTCCCGCTAAGATCATCTCTCTTAGAAACGATATTATGAATTTTAAGAAACTTGATCATGAACATGTTGCACAAGCTTGGGAGAGAATGAAATTAATGATACGTAATTGCCCTACCCATGGTTTGAATTTGTGGATGATTATACAAAATTTTTATGCCGGATTGAATTTTGCTTCTAGAAATATTTTAGATTCGGCCGCGGGAGGCACTTTTATGGAAATCACTTTAGGAGAAGCTACTAAAGTCCTAGATAATATTATGGTTAATTATTCTCAATGGCATACTGAAAGATCTACTAATAAAAAGGTGCATGCGATACAAGAAATTAATGTTTTGAGTGGAAAGATGGATGAACTTATGAAATTATTTGCTAGTAAGAGTGTTTCTTCTGATTCTAATGATATGCCCTTGTCTACTTCGATTGAGAATAATAATGAATCTATGGATGTGAATTTTGTTGGTAGGAACAATTTTGGTAATAACGCGTATAGAGGAAATTTTAATCCTAGGCCTTATCCTAGTAATCCCTCTAATAATTATGGTAATTCGTACATCAATTCTTATGGAAATTATAATAAGATGCCCTATGATTTTTAATCTAATATTAAAGAATTTATTACTTCGCAAAAGAGTTTCAGTGCCATGATTGAAGAAAAATTGCTTAAGATTGATGAGTTGGCTAGGAACATTGATAGAATTGCTCTTGATGTTGATTCTTTCAAACTTAGATCTATTCCACCTAAGCATGATATCAATGAGTCTCTCAAAGTCATGAGAATTTCCATTGATGAGTGCAAAGAAAGAACCGCTAGGATGCGTGCTAAGAAAGATGCCTTTATAAGAGCGTGTTCTTCTAGTTTCCATGATAATAAAGATGAAGATCTAAAAGTTATTGATGTGTCCCCTATTAAATCTTTGTTTTTCAATATGAATCTTGATAATGATGGGACTGAATATGATCCACCTTTACCTAGAAGGCGTTCCAAGAATTCGGAGTTTTTAGATCTTGATGCTAAAATTGATAAAAGTGGGATTGAAGAAATTAAAACCCTAGATATTGCTAAACCCACTATTTTGGATTTCAAGGAATTTAATTATGAAAATTTCTCTTTGATTGATTGTATTTCCTTGTTGCAATCTGTGCTAAATTCTCCTCACGCTTATAGTCAAAATAAAGCGTTTACTAAACATATCGTTGATGCCTTGATGCAATCTTATGAAGAAAAACTTGAATTGGAAGTTTCTATCCCTAGAAAACTTTATGATGAGTGGGAACCAACTATTAAAATTGAAATTAAAGATCATGAATGCTATGCTTTATGTGATTTGGGTGCTAGTGTTTCCACGATTCCAAAGACTTTGTGTGATTTGTTAGGTTTCCGTGATTTTGATGATTGCTCTCCAAACTTGCACCTTGCGGATTCCACTATTAAGAAACCCATGGGAAGAATTAATGATGTTCTTATTGTTGCAAATAGGAATTATGTGTCTGTAGATTTTATTGTTCTTGACATAGATTGCAATCCTTCATGTCCTATCATTCTTGGTAGACCTTTCCTTAGAATGATTGGTGCAATTATTGATATGAAGGAAGGAAATATTAGATTCCAATTTCCATTAAGGAAAGGCATTGAACACTTTCCTAGAAAGAAAATTAAATTACCTTATGAATCTATTATGAGAGACACTTATGGATTGCCTACCAAAGATGGCAATACTTAGATCTATCCTTGCTTGTTATGCCTAGCTAGGGGCGTTAAACGATAGCGCTTGTTGGGAGACAATCCAATTTTATTTTTATTCCTTGCTTTTTGATCCTATTTAGTAATAAATAATTTATCTAGCATCTGTTTTTTGTTGTGTTTTTTTGTGTTTAATTAGTGTTCGTGCCAAGTAGAACCATTGAGAAGACTTGGGGAAAGTCTTGTTGAACTTGCTGTAAAAAACAGAAACTTTAGCGCTCACGAGAACTGCTGCCATTTTTATTTGGAAAGTTCTATTTAGTTAATTATTTTTGAATATGATTAATAGATAAATTCCTCATGTCCAGCAATTTATTTTAGAATTTTTGGGGTTCCAGATCTTGCGCTAGCTATAGATTACTACAGACTGTTCTGTTTTTGACAGATTCTGTTTTTCGTGTGTTGTTTGCTTATTTTGATGAATCTATGGCTAGTAAAATAGTTTATCAACCATATAGAAGTTGGAATACAGTAGGTTTAACACCAATATAAATAAAGAATGAGTTCATTACAGTATCTTGAAGTGGTCTTTTGTTTTCTTTCGCTAACGGAGCTCACGATATTTTCTACTTTGAGTTTTGTGTTGTGAAGTTTTCAAGTTTTGGGTAAAGATTTGATGGATTATGGAACAAGGAGTGGCAAGAGCCTAAGGTTGGGGATGCCCATGGCACCCCAAAGATAATCTAAGGACACCTAAAAGCCAAAGCTTGGGGATGCCCCGGAAGGCATCCCCTCTTTCGTCTACTTTTATCGGTAACTTTACTTGGAGCTATATTTTTATTCACCACATGATATGTGTTTTGCTTGGAGCGTCTTGTATGATTTGAGTCTTTGATTTTTAGTTTACCACAATCATCCTTACTGTACACACCTTTTGAGAGAGCCATACATGATTTAGAATTTGTTAGAATACTCTATGTGCTTCGCTTATATCTTTTGAGTTATATAGTTTTGCTCTAGTACTTCACTTATATCTTTTAGAGCATGGTGGTGGATTTGTTTTATAGAAATTATTGATATCTCATGCTTCACTTAGATTATTTTGAGAGTCTTAAATAGCATGGTAGTTTGCTTAAAATCCTAATATGCTAGGTATTCAAGATTAGTAAAAAAAGATTCTTATGAGTGTTTTGAATACTAAGAGAAGTTTGATGCTTGATGATTGTTTTGAGATATGGAGGTAATAATATCAAAGTCGTGCTAGTTGAGTAGTTGCGAAATTGAGAAATGCTTGTGTTGAAGTTTGCAAGTCCCGTAGCATGCACGTATGGTAAACATTATGTAACAAATTTGAAACATGAGGTGTTATTTGATTGTCTTCCTTATGAGTGGCGGTCGGGGACGAGCGATGGTCTTTTCCTACCAATCTATCCCCCTAGGAGGATGCGCGTAGTACTGAGGTTTTTGATGACTCGTAGATTTTTGCAATAAGTATGTGAGTTCTTTATGACTAATGTTGAGTCCATGGATTATACGCACTCTCACCCTTCCATCCTTGCTAGCCTCTTCGGTACCGTGCATTGCCCCTTTCTCACATTGAGAGTTGGTGCAAACTTCCCCGGTGCATCCAAACCCCGTGATATGATACGCTCTTTCACACATAAACCTCCTTATATCTTCCTCAAAACAGCCACCATACCTACCTATTATGGCATTTCCATAGCTATTCCGAGATATATTGCCATGCAACTTTCCACCATTCCGTTTATCATGACACATTCATCATTATCATATTGCTTAGCATGATCATGTAGTTGACATAGTATTTGTGGCAAAGCCACCGTTCATAATTCTTTCATACATGTCACTCTTGGTTCATTGCATATCCCGGTACACCGCCGGAGGCATTCATATAGAGTCATCTTTTGTTCTAGAATCAAGTTGTAATCATTGAGTTGTAAATAGATAGAAGTGTGATGATCATCATTTTCTAGAGCATTGTCCCAAGTGAGGAATTATAAAAAAGAGAAAGGCCATATAAAAAAAGAGAAAGGCCAAACAAAAAAAGAGAGAAAAAGAGAGAAGGGACAATGTTACTATCCTTTGCCACACTTGTGCTTCAAAGTAGCACCGTAATCTTCATGATAGAGAGTCTCTTGTTTTGTCACTTTCATATACTAGTGGGAATTTTCATTATAGAACTTGGCTTGTATATTCCAACAATGGGCCTCCTGAAGTGCCCTAGGTCTTCGTGAGCAAGCAAGTTGGATGCACACCCACTTCGTTTCTTTTGTTGAGCTTTCATACATTTATAGCTCTAGTGCATCCGTTGCATGGCAATCCCTACTCCTTGCATTAACATCAATCGGTGGGCATCTCCATAGCCCATTGATTAGCCTCGTTGATGTGAGACTTTCTCCTTTTTTGTCTTCTCCACATAACCACCTCATTATCTTTTATTCCACCCATAGTGCTATGTCCATGGCTCGCGCTCATTTATTGCGTGAAAGTTTATAGGTTTGAGATTACTAAAGTATGAAACAATTGCTTGGCTTGTCATCGGGGTTGTGCATGATGAGAGCATTCTTGTGTGACAAAAATGGAGCATGACTAAACTATACGATTTTGTAGGGATGAACTTTCTTTGGCCATGTTATTTTGAGAAGACATAATTGCTTAGTTAGTATGCTTGAAGTATTATTATTTTTATGTCAATATGAACTTTTGTCTTGAATCTTTCGGATCTGAATATTCATACCACAATTAAGAATAATTGCATTAAAATTATGCCAAGTAGCACTCCGCATCAAAAATTCTGTTTTTATCATTTACCTACTCGAGGATGAGCAGGAATTAAGCTTGGGGATGCTTGATACGTCTCCAACGTATCTATAATTTTTGATTGCTCCATGCTATATTATCTACTGTTTTGGACATTATTGGGCTTTATTATCCACTTTTATATTATTTTTGGGACTAACCTATTAACCGGAGGCCCAACCCAGAATTGCTGTTTTTTGCCTATTTCAGGGTTTCGAAGAAAAGGAATATCAAACGGAGTCCAAACGGAATGAAACCTTCGGGAACGTGATTTTCTCACCGAACATGATCCAGGGGACTTAGACCCTACGTCAAGAAACAAAAGAGGAGGCCATGAGGTAGGGGGCGCGCCTACCCCCCAGGCGCGCCCTCCACCCTCGTGGGCCCCCTGTTGCTCCACCGACGTACCCCTTCCTCCTATATATACCTATGTACCCCCAAACGATCAGATACGGAGCCAAAACCCTAATTCCACCGCCGCAACTTTCTGTATCCACGAGCTCCCATCTTGGGGCCTATTCCGGAGCTACGCCAGAGGGGGCATCGATCACGGAGGGCTTCTACATCAACACCATAGCCCCTCCGATGAAGTGTGAGTAGTTCACCTCAGACCTACGGGTCCATAGTTATTAGCTAGATGGATTCTTCTCTCTTTTTGGATCTCAATACAATGTTCTCCCCCTCTCTTGTGGAGATCTATTCGATGTAATCTTCTTTTTGCGGTGTGTTTGTTGAGACCGATGAATTGTAGGTTTATGATCAAGTCTATCTATGAAAAATATTTGAATCTTCTCTGAATTCTTTTATGTATGATTGGTTATCTTTGCAAGTCTCTTTGAATTATCAGTTTGGTTTGGCCTACTAGATTGATCTTTCTTGCAATGGGAGAAGTGCTTAGCTTTGGGTTCAATCTTGCGGTGTCCTTTCCCAGTGACAGTAGGGGCAGCAAGGCACGTATTGTATTGTTGCCATCGAGGATAACAAGATGGGGTTTTCATCATATTGCATGAGTTTATCCCTCTACATCATGTCATCTTGCTTAAGGCATTACTCTGTTTTCATGAACTTCATACTCTAGATGCATGCTGGATAGCAGTCGATGAGTGGAGTAATAGTAGTAGATGCAGGCAGGAGTCGGTCTACTTGTCTCGGACGTGATGCCTATATACATGATCATACCTAGATATTCTCATAACTATGCTCAATTCTGTCAATTGCTCAACAGTAATTCGTTCACCCACCGTAGAATACTTATGCTCTTGAGAGAAGCCACTAGTGAAACCTATGGCCCCTGGGTCTATCTTCATCATATTAATCTACCAATACTTAGTTATTTCCTTTGCTTTTATTTTACTATGCATCTTTATCATAAAAATACCAAAAATATTATCTTATCATATCTCACTCTCGTAAGTGGCCGTGTAGGGATTGACAACCCCTTATCGCGTTGGTTGCGAGGATTTATTTGTTTTGTGCAGGTGCGAGGAACTCGCGCGCAGCCTCCTACTGGATTGATACCTTGGTTCTCAAAAACTAAGGGAAATACTTGCGCTACTTTGCTGCATCATCCCTTCCTCTTCAGGGAAAACCAACGCAGTGCTCAAGAGGTAGCAGTCGTCGACTCGGCGGAGGAGGCCGGCTTGATTGAGGGGCCATGTCCGGGACTGGGCTTCGCCGGGCTGGTATTGGGAGGTGCTACCTTCCGGGGGCGTAGGTTGGTGAGGAGCCAGACCATCGTTGACCCGATCCTTGTTTGGTGGCGGTCGCGTGGGCCAGTGACAGTGCCTAGGCTTTCGGACACCGTGGAGGTGGTACGTCACCGTGTCAGCGAGGAGGACGAGCACGTCCGTCGCTACATGGTTGCGTTGGTGGGCAGGTTTGACAATACCTGGCAGGTTCTTCACGGATCTCATTGGAGCGATCATGTGATGGTTCCTTCTCTTTGGGTGTCCACCGCCCGTGCCGATACCCGTCGGGCGCTACGATTCTAGCTGTACTAGCGATGTTATATGTATGATAGTATTCGAGGTGTATTAGTGATAATATTCAACGATGTACGGACGCAAGAGATGATGTAATTTTGCTTATAATTGAATGCATACTAATTTGAATACTACTTTATTTTGCGATTTGATTTTGCTTATTGAATGCTCAAATTGGAAAACTACTCCTACTTTGAATGCTAAAATTGGAGAGCACTATGCAAGGCGTATGCATATTATTAGTTGATAGCTTATAGGGTTTTTGTTTTCGCAGAAATCTAGGAGCCCCCCTCCATCATCCCCGCCGTCGTCCCCGTCACCGACCCCTCCGACCTTGAGGTGAGACCAGCCAAATCCTTTTTTAGAAAGATAATTAAACGATATTTCGGGTTGACTTTAAGTCTGTCGAGTCTGCACCATATATGAGAGGACGAAGAAGCCCGACTGTTGTCGTGGGGGTCGTTTCTCCTTCTTCTCCGGGTGCTAGACCTTTGTGAAAGGATCGATATGGTTGACTAGAGGGGGGGGGGTGAATAGGCAACTAACAATTTTTAGCTTTTCTTTAACAATTTAAACTTTGCATCAAAGTAGGTTGTCTAGATATGCAACTAGGTGAGCAACCTATATGATGCAACAAGGATAGGAACACAAGAAAGCAAGTGATATGATACAAATAAGCTTGCAGAATTAAAGGCACGAGATAACCAAGAGTGGAGATGGTGGAGACGAGTATGTGTTGCCGAAGTTCCTTCCCTTTGAGAGGAAGTACGTCTCCGTTGGAGCGGTGTGGAGGCACAATGCTCCCCAAGAAGCCACTAGGGCCACCGTATTCTCCTCATGCCCTCACACAATGCAAGATGCCGTGATTCCACTATTGGTGCCCTTGGAGGCGGCGACCGAACCTTTACAAACAAGGTTGGGGCAATCTCCACAACTCAATTGGAGGCTCCCAACGACACCCCGAAGCTTCACCACAATGGACTATGGCTTCGCGGTGACCTCAACCGTCTAGGATGCTCAAACACCCAAGAGTAACAAGATCCGCAAGGGATTAGTGGGGGGAATCAAATTTCTCTTGGTGGAAGTGTGGATCGAGGCCTTCTCAACCACTCCCGAGCAAATCAACAAGTTTGATTGGCTAGGGAGTGAGATCGGGCGAAAATGGAGCTTAGAGAAACAATGGAGCTTAGGGTTGGAAGAGATAAGTCAACGGGGAAGAAGAGAACCCCTTATATAGTGTGGGACAAAGATCCAACCGTTATCCACCTACCAGCCCGCGGCCAGCGGTACTACCGCTCCAGACCAGCGGTACTACCGCAGGGCCGCGCGGTACTACCGCTTGCTACCAAGCGGTACTACCGCACGGACATGCGGTACTACCGTACAGGCCCGCGGTACTGCCGCAACCCCAGCAATAGCAAGGTCAGATCAGAAACACATGATCTGAGGGCGGTACTTCCGCGAGCGCGGTACTACCATGCCCCCCATGCGGTACTACCGCACGGCAGGAATCCCTTAGCCAGGGGAAGGATACAACCACGCCTACTTCCGCAAAGAAACGGAAGAAACAAAAACCCGACACAGTAGTACTGTCGAGGGGCGGTAATACTGCCTGACAACATAGCACGGTACTACCGTGGAGTGAAAGCGGTACTACCGCGGTAGGCGCGGATGTAAAAAATTACATCCGCCCCTACTACCGCGAAGGAACGGTACTAGCCTGGTGGGCAAAGGTAGTGCAGCTCCAGGGGAGCGGTACTACCGTGGGCACCTGCGGTACTACCGCGCCACCGCACGGTACTACCGCTCACCTGGGAGCAGTACTACCGCGAGCCAACCCAGCAGCCAGAACCAAGGAGGCGAGAAAACGGAGGACGCTCCAGGGGAAAAGGAGGGGACTAGAAAGAGACGTGTTCGTGATGATTCCACCCAAACCTTTCCGACGCGGACCCCCTCTTAATAGTACGGCTTTCCTACGACTCAAATCCACCAAAAAGAAACGTAGAAAAGACGCCGTCTTCAACAGTCTTCGATGGGCACCCAACTGTCTTGTGCCTAGCGATGAAATGTCTGGGATACTCAAGGCACACGATTAGTCTGCAAACGCGTTGTCATCAATCACCAAAACACCTTAGGGATAAATATGCCCTTACAATCTCCCCCTTTTTGGTGGATTGATGACAATACGGGATTTGCACAAGGGAAATAGCATTAAGCAACCGCAAACCCCTCCTCTCTAGAATATAGACGGGCTCCCCCTAGATGTGTGCCACCTAGATGAGTGTTTTGGACTGCACGGCACACATACTAGGATCAAAGCTCCCCCTATATTATAGAGACAAGGTATATCTAGTAAAAGGAAGGCTATCACTAGACAAGATAGCACAAACATAAGTTAACTAAGATAGATAGAGTGCATATGTCTTAGACCATATGCGGGAAAGGTCTTGAAGGCACAAACCAAACAAAAGCAAACGAGGCAAATGAGGTTCAAACGATAAAGCAAACAAACACACCAAGCACGACACAACGCAAATCCCTACACTCTCTCCCCCTTTGGCATCGAGATGCCAAAAAGGCAGAGAGGACACCTACACACACGGGGTGGCTCAGGCAGAGAAGTCGTCCCACTGCTCCTCGTGCTCCTCGTCAGACTCAGCGGCGGGGACGGTCTCCTCGATGTCTTCCTCTGAACTGGTCCACTTGTACCCCTGCTTCGTCATCCAGGTAGCCTCTGGTGTGATGACGTCCTCAGAACCGCCAGACACATCCTCTCCAAAGAGCCTCATGACCTTCTTGTCATGGCGGCGACTCTCCTTGTCATCCACATGAGTCCTGCACTGTCCCTTTGCCTGCATGCAGAAGAGAGTCTTCATCTTGTCCTTTAACTTCTTGGCCCACAACGGCTCAGAGGAAGGAGCGGTAGACCTAGCAGCACGATCCTCAGCAACATGGTCTGCACCAGCCTCCTCCTCACCAATAGCCCTCCTAGCAGAAGAAGCCTCAGCACGGGTGGTAGTGTTGGCCCAGTTGGGCTTGACGTGGAGGCTGATGGACTCATGCCGAATCTAGTCTGGAGCAAGGAACTCATCACCAGGGTACATCTTCTCCCAAGTGGTGGAGAGCAGCAGAAATAGGTACGGTCCATAGATAGGTACCTTGCGAGTGAAGACCGCAAACCGAAGCTCACACCACATGATGTGTGAGACATCAAGTGTGATGCGGAGCATCCTATGGACATCACCATGTCAAGAGTTCATTCGGCAAGTGACACGTGCGACATCTACTTCACATACATAAAGGTGAATCCTCTCCTTTACACGTGCTCACTTGACCCCTTCGAGGATGGTATACTACTTGAACCTCCATCGTGCATGCATAGGTATTGTCGGAGCTTCACGGATGACGAGGAGGAGTGCAAGCGCCAAGGATCACCTACACCATCTGCGAGGGAAGCCTGGAAGAGAAGACGCAAGAAGAAGAGCTGTCGAAGAAGCTCCAGCCACCGGACGACCGGTCGGGTCCGGACGTCCGGCGTCTGAAGATCCACCGGACGACCGGTCCAGACCGGACGACCGGTGTCCCTGCACCCGAGCCAAACGAGCGGACGTCCGATGCCATCGGATGACCGGCGACCAGACGACAGGTCCAGACCAGAAATCAGCTACACCAGCATTCGAGCCAGATCGAGCGGACGACCAGCCCCTACCGGACGTCCGGCCGCCCACGAGCCACCGGACGACCGGTCCCCAGCGGACGTCCGGTACCTGGCTGTGTCCAGTTGCGGGCCGAGGCCCATGTACCCCTTCACTTTCCCCCCATTTGCACTAAGACTATAAATAGACCTCTCCCTCCTCCTTTCTAGGTTAGCGTTGTGATAGCTCATTTCAGAGATAGAGCTACGCTCATCCATTACGGATCTACTCCACGAGAGAGACTGCGGCCCCTCTACGGAGAAGATCCCCTTGGATTCAAGACCCCCTCTTGGGTGGTGTAATGCCCCGAGACCGATGTGCCACGTGTCCTCCAGTTATTCGCTGTTGTTGCCTTGTCATTGCTTGCGTGTCATGCATTGCATATCATGTCATCATGTGCATTTCATTTGCATACATATTCATCTCATGCATCCGAGCATTTTCCCCGTTGTCCGTTTTGCATTTCAGCGCTCCGTTCTCCTCCGGTGGTCATTTCTACCTTTCTTTCATGTGTGGGGATTAAACACTTCCGGATTGAACCAAGACTTGCCAAGCGGCCTTGTTTTACTACCGGTAGACCGCCTGTCAAGTTTCGTACCATTTGGACTTCGTTTGATGCTCCAACGGTTAACCGAGGGACCGAAAAGGCCTAGTGTGTGTTGCAGCCCAACACCCTTCCAATTTGGCCCAAAACCCACCTAAACCCTCTCCATCATCTAGAGCGTTCGATCACGATCGCGTGGCCGCAAACCGCACCTCATTTGGACTTTCCTAGCTCCTTCTACCTCTATAAATAGGTCCCTCCCCGAAATTTCGGGTCATTTCCAACCCTAACCTAGTCTCCTCCCACCTCTCGCCGCCGGACACGTCCGATTCGGGCCGGATGTGTCTGACTTGCCCCGCCGCTGCCACATGTCGCCGCCCCATTGGCGCGTCCGCCGCCCCGCGCGCCGACCCACCGGGCCCGCCTCCGGCCCCCGCAGCCCGCTTCGCCCGAGGCGACCGCCGCCCGCCTGCCTCTCTACGCGCCGCCTGGGTCGGCCGCTGGGATGCTCCGCCGCCCGCCGGCGTTCGCCGCCTCGCTGGCGCGGCTCCGCGCCGCCGCGGCGTTCGGCCGCCGCCTTCGCCCGGCCCCGCCCGGGATCTCCGCCGCATGCGCCGCCGCATGCTCCGCCGCCGGACGCCGTCCCCGCCACCCAACGCCGCCCGCGCCGCGCCGCTCTGGTCGCCGGCCGCCGCCGCCATCGCCGGAGTTCGATCCGGCCGGATCTGGCGGATCGGGATCAGATCCACCAGCCCTTCGAACCAAACGCCCGCGCCCGTCCCCGGATCGCTTCGTCCCGGAACCACCTCGTCCACCCGTTGACTTTTCCCGCGGGGTAAAATTCCACTAAGTCCCCAAAATTCCCAGATTCATATGCCCATGTTCTTCATGCCGTAACTTTGCATCCGTAGCTCCGATTCATGCATATAGCATATCAAAATGTTCGTCTCGGAGAGCGCATCATTTCATCTCATTGCATCATTTTAATTTGAGTTTATCTTGATGCCGGGAATGCTGTTAGAAGAATGCTATTTGAGATAATTGTCAGATCTGCTGCTCCAATTAGATATTTGTCATTTTTTGCCATGATTATTGTGTGCATGATATGCCCAGGTGCTCTACATGTGTTTTGTTGTATGTTTTGTCATCTATCCAGAGGTGCAACCCATGTATTTTTGTGATGTGGGTGGTGACTAGCACAAGCTTGCAAAGTGAGGCATTTGTTAATGCTGATTTCAGGGACTTAGCATTTCCACTAAGTCCTTGACCTGTTTATCTCATATGGCCATATGTTCATGTTGTTTCCTAGTGATCCTTGCCTCTTTTGAGGATGATCAGTAAGGAGGTTTTGTTAATCTTGTAGTGCTCTATCCATCCATGTCTTTGTTTGCAATTATGGAGCACCCTAGCTTGAGTCAATCGAGCTCTACTTTTGCTATTTCGTGAATCTGGGCAGATTGTCTACTTGTTAGCGATTTTGCCGAGGATGTCGTAGTTGATCCGTGCATGCTATGTTATTGTTCTTGCCATGTCTAGCTTGTATAATGTGTATTCTTGATGGGTGTATGTTTAGATTGTCATGACTTGCTCTGTAGTGAGTGCATCGAGCTCGTTAACATGCCTACTTGATATCTGTTTCAGCATGCTCCAGTTTTCACTAAGTCTGAGAACTGATTATGTTTTTGCCATATTCACATGATTGCAATTGTATTTTCTGATCCCTTTTGGCTCAAGGTCACTAAGGGACTTTTGTTAAGCTCTTTGAGTAGCTTCATGCCATGCTTTACTTTGCCATGTCCAGGCCCTGTAGCATATACTTTTCATGCTCCAAAGTGTGCTACCTGATCTGAAATTCCAGACAAGTGTTAATTTCACTAAGTCTGAGATCTGTTTACCGTTCGCATTTTTTCCATGCTTGTTTGAACCTGTTAAGGGATGAATTAGCCGTAGCTCAGTGTTCATCTTTTGTTAAGCATCATGAATGGATCCCTGCCATGTATTTTGTTGCCATGTTTGAGTACTGTAGCATGTTCATCTTGTTGCATTTAGATGGCTACTTGCTGTATATCGCAGATCGGTGCCATATTTGAATTGCTTGCCATTTCCAAACCGTAACTCCGATTCCGGCTTTCTTTATATCGTTTTCAAGAGATTTCATCTCACCTTTCCAGTGGCACACTTGGGTTTCCAAGTTGAGGCCAGGTTCTATCATTCCTTGTCAAATCATACATATGCATCGCATACCGCATCCCGCATATCATACCATGTTCATGTGTTGGTTGTTTACTATGTTGTGTGCTTCTTTCCGGTGTTTGCTTCTTCGAGTTGGTTCCGGTTACGTCGCGTTTGTGAGGACCCATTCGTCTACGTCCGTTTGACTTCTTCATGGACTCGTTCTTCTTCCTTGCGGGATTTCAGGCAAGATGACCATACCCTCGAAATCACTTCTATCTTTGCTTGCTAGTTGCTCGCTCTTTTGCTATGCCTATGCTGCGATACCTAACACTTGCTTATCATGCCTCCCATATTGTTGAACCAAGCCTCTAACCCACCTTGTCCTAGCAAACCATTGTTTGGCTATGTTACCGTTTTGCTCAGCCCCTCTTATAGCGTTGTTAGTTGCAGGTGAATATTGAAGTTTTGTTCCTTGTTGGAACATGTTTTACTTGTTGGGATATCACATTATATCTTATTTAATTAATGCATCTATATACTTGGTAAAGGGTGGAAGGCTCGGCCTTATGCCTGGTGTTTTGTTCCACTCTTGCCGCCCTAGTTTCCGTCATATCGGTGTTATGTTCCCGGATTTTGCGTTCCTTACGCGGTTGGGCTATTATGGGAACCCCTTGACAGTTCGCCTTGAGTAAAACTCTTCCAGCAATGCCCAACATTGGTTTTACCATTTGCCACCTAGCCTTTTCTTTTCCCTTGGGAGTCGCGCTCCTGAGGGTCATCATTATTTTACCCCCGGGCCAGTGCTCCTCTGAGTGTTGGTCCAACTTGTCAGCCGCCGGTGGCCACCAGGGGCAACTCTGGGCTGGCCTACCGGAAGTTTAGACAATCCGGTGTGCCCTGAGAAAGAGATATGTGCAGCTCCTATCGGGATTTGTCGGCACATTCGGGCGGTGTTGCTGGTTTAGTTTTACCCTGTCGAAATGTCTTGTAACCGGGATTCTGAGTCTGATCGAGTCTTCCCGCTAGAAGGTCTATTCCTTCGTTGACCGTGAGAGCTTGTGATGGGCTAAGTTGGGACACCCCTGCAGGGATTTGAACTTTCGAAAGCCGTGCCCGCGGTTATGGGCAGATGGGAATTTGTTAACGTCCGGTTGTAGAAAACCTGAAGTTTGACCTTAATTAAAATGCATCAACCGCGTGTGTAACCGTGATGGTCTCTTTTCGGCGGAGTCCGGGAAGTGAACATGGTGTTGGAGTTATGCTTGACGTAGGTTGTTCTAGGATCACTTCTTGATCATAGTTTCTCGACCGTGCTTTGCCTTCTCTTCTCGCTCTCATTTGCGTATGTTAGCCAGCAAATATGCTAGTCGCTTGCTGCAGCTCCACATCATACCTTTTACCTTACCCATAATCTTAAATAGTCTTGATCGCGAGGGTGCGAGATTGCTGAGTCCCCGTGACTCACAGATACTTCCAAAACCAGCTTGCAGGTGCCGATGAGTCCGTGCAGATGACGCAACCAAGCTCAGGGAGGATGAAGATCTTGTCCTTTGTGTTGTTTCGTTCTAGTTGATCAGTAGTGGAGCCTAGTTGGGGTCGATCAGAGACCTTGTCACATTTGGGGTTCTTCTTTTATTTTGGTTCTGTAGTCGGACCTTGATTGTATTTGGATGTTGTAATGCTTTATTCATGTAATTGTGTGAAGTGGCGATTGTAAGCCAACTATGTCTCTTTCCCTTATGTATTACATGGGTTGTGTGAAGATTACCTCACTTGCGACATTGCTTTCAATGCGGTTATGCCTCTAAGTCGTGCTTCGACACGTGGGAGATATAGCCGCATTGAGGGCGTTACAAGTTGGTATCAGAGCCTTCCCCGATCTTAGGAGCCTCCACTGCTTGATCGAATTAGTGGCCGAGTTGAGTCTAGAAAAATGTTTTGAGCCATTTAGGAATTATATATCGGAGAGTTTAGGAATTCTTTTTACTTCCCAGTCTCCTCATCGCTCTGGTAAGGCATCCTGACGTAGAGTTTTGACTCTTCTCTTCTCAAATTTCACTAAATTTTTTTTAGGATCACGCGGGTATCTTGGAATCGTTCCGATGGTTTTGTGACGAGAACATTGTCTTGGTGCCTCCTGTTAGGGGTTTTGTGGCAGTGTCCCGGGGAGTTGAGCTCCGAGGTGTTGTCGTCATAATTTTATCGTTGCAGTTCTGGAATACCTGAGTTTAGTACGCCGACATCGAAAATCTCTTTTATGCAGTTCGTTGGTGAGATAACCTCGACGCCACCCAGTACTGGGGCGGGAGTTCGGGAGTATTGCCATAACTCGTATAACGGATGCTTTTCGAAGGTTGAGGTAGATGGTTTCCGAAGTTTTCTCGGTTATGTGTTGAAGGATGGATACAGCTGGATGTAGGATTTGCTAGATTTGGGTGAGATATTATGCTTCCCCTGTATCCCCAACACCTGATTGCATAACCGGAAAATTTCGGGAGTTTCATAAGTGGGAATTCAAGTAGCTCTTAGGATATCTTTCCGATAGATGTATGATATGAAATTGGGGTTCGACGTCTAGTGGTCCGCCTATTCACGGTCGGTTTTACAGTGGTCTCGTTGTGTCTTAAAGAGTCCTTGGCTATGGTGACTCGGAGATGCTTCGTATGTCATGTGCACTGCCTTGTACATGATGGTGCTGTACGATCGAGCCCGTGTAGGCCCCACCATGAAAACTTCGGACGAAATCTCTATCATATGTTTGTTCTGGCTTATTCTGCAAGCCAATCCTTTGTTTTTGTTTTGAGTTGTGGTATTCGAGTTGCTTCGATGTCAAGTGTTGATTCCATACCTTCCCCAAATGGTGTTCTCATACTCCGATGTGGATACCAATCCTTCTTGATCATCAAGATTGTCTAATCAATCCTTTTCACCGGTGTGCTTCTCTCGAAGTGGATTCGATCATTTCAACATCAGCAAGATCAATTACCATTTCTTCTCAACAGTGTTTGTTTTCATCTGTCTTCAAGTTGCCTTTGTTTTCCCTCCCTCCCACCCTTGTTTCTTCGAGGAACCATATTTCTTATTCAAGTATCATTTTATTGTGGTGAAGTCTCTCCATTCTTTTCCGGCAATGTTCTTATCCGGTGATTCTCAGAAATATGCTAACGGAGCTTCTAGTTCATCATTCTTCGTTCTCTTTTATCCGATGAATTCAATTCAAGCTTTGCCAATTATATCCTTTCCTCGTTGCAAATACCTTCTCATGCCGGTGCACCTCATAATCTTTCATCGCTCGCTATTCTATTGTTCCGGAGTGCTCAAGATATCTCGAAGATTCATGTTTTTCCACTCTGCATTCGTTCAAGCTCTTTCGAGGATGTTCCCTCATTCAAGTCATTTAATTCAACCGGTGCTTTCTCTCTTTTAATCATTCAATGGTGTTTCTTTTGAGTGGGCCCTAACCCACAGGTCTATTCCCAGGATCTTACCTGACTCTTCTTATTTCCCGGAGATATCCTCAAATTTCTTGTCAAAGTTTGACGTAAGAATGAATTATCATCAGTCAAATGTATTTCTCCAAGATCTTTCAAATTCTTTTCATCGTTGGCTCAACCTTTCCATTCTTTATTCCGGAGTGTCTCAACAATTCATGATGGTGTTTCTCGTCATCATTCTCAACATTTGAAGACCGAAGAAGAGTTTTTCCTCCATATCTTATCCGTTCTCTCAGAGACTCGTGGTTTTAGCTTATTGCCATTCTCTCATCATTGTATTTGATTGTGAGAATTCTTTTCACCCTATCCGGAGCAATTCAAGATTCTTTTCAGTTTGATTCTCCGGAGGCCATCTTTTCAAATATTATTCATTCCAGTTTTCAGCTATCTTTCTCTAAATCTTGCCGGTGCATCGTTTAAATATCCTCTAATCAGTTCATGATCTCTTCGTTCTCATGTATCTAAATCCTCTCAAGTATCTTCATTCATTTGCTAATTCTTCCCGGTGTTCCTTTATCTTTCCTTCGGTCATTTTAATTCTTACGGTGGTTTGCTCAAGATTCTTCTTCCTTCATTTATCATATAAATTTATTCGCTGTTTCAATTCTACCGGTGGGTTGTTCAAGATTTTCTCAAGTTTGGCGCGATATCTCTCTTAATCTTTTCTACGGGAATAAGTAGTATGCCAAATCTGTTGTTTGTCATCAATTTAATTGGTGAAGGATAAGCATAATGTAATCCTTATTCTTATTTCATCCAAGTGCTTAATTTCCTATTCCGGAGGTTCATCAAAATTCTTGATCTCAATTGTTCATCTTATCTTTTTCCTGCAGTCCCAAGCTCTCGCAATTATATCACCACGGAGATTCATCTAAATCATTACAAGGTTTCACCTTGTGTTTTCAACTTCTCTTTCCTTCCGTTTGTTCATCCTTTTGTTATCGGAGTTCTTCATGAAGGTTCTACATGATGGATTCATCAAGGATTTAATTCCTTCTCGAAGTGTTCATCGATAGTCGTCTCTAAGGAGCTCAAGCATTCTTCATATTGCTATCCGGAGTGCAATTCTTTCTTCCGTATTATTGAAGGTGGTATTATGCCATTCTTGATAATTTGAGTTCATGTTTTCACGATTCACATGTTGTTAAGAATGGGATATTTTAAATCCATTAATCTCGTCATTGGATTTATCTTGGGTTATATTTCACCTTAAAGCCTTCCCTAAGGAGTGTTGCTAATTATGGTGATTATAAGTGACCCAAGTTCTTCATTATCCTCTCGGCGAAATAACTTTCTCGTCTCCTTGTTCTTACCAATACAATTCTTTTCCCGTGAGTGGCAGGTTGTCACCTCATAATTTGAGATGTATTCCATAAGACCATATCAAGCTTATTCTTTTCGTTGTTGGTTTTCCAACAACTCCATTCTACCATTTGTTGTAAACGTGCCCACTCAAGATCTTGTTTCTCGTCGTTCATTCCATTCCATTCTCATATCTGTTCCGGAGGCATTGTGATATTGATTTCTTCAACCATCATCCCGTTGTCAAAGTTCATATTCTTTTCCTCGCTTATCCCATTTATCCGGAGCGTTGTGTCCCTTTTGCTCAAGCTCTTTCATTTTATCAAGGATTCATCCCTTTTCAACCAAAGTGCTACCCATATCAGTTCTTTCTTGTTCTTCTTTCTTAACGGAGTGCTTTCAACTTCGTTCATCTCCGTTGTACTATTCTCTCGAAGTGGCTTAACCTCTCAAGGTTCTTTGGTTCCACTCTTTTGTCAAAGAAGCAACTTAGTTTTACCTCTTCTCTTTCTCTTCCGTTTTCCCTCTGGTGCCATTCTAGATCTCGGGACGAGATCCTCTCATAGTGGTGGAGTGTTGTAACGCCCCGAGACCGATGTGCCAGGTGTCCTCCAGTTATTCGCTGTTGTTGCCTTGTCATTGCTTGCGTGTCATGCATTGCATATCATGTCATCATGTGCATTTCATTTGCATACATATTCGTCTCATGCATCCGAGCATTTTCCTCATTGTCCGTTTTGCATTCCGGCGTTCCGTTCTCCTCCGATGGTCATTTCTACCTTTCTTTCATGTGTGGGGATTAAACACTTCCGGATTGGACCGAGACTTGCCAAGCGGCCTTGTTTTACTACCGGTAGACCGCCTGTCAAGTTTCGTACCATTTGGACTTCGTTTGATGCTCCAACGGTTAACCGAGGGACCGAAAAGGCCTCATGTGTGTTGCAGCCCAACACCCTTCCAATTTGGCCCAAAACCCACCTAAACCCTCTCCATCATCTAGAGCGTTCGATCACGATCGCGTGGCCGCAAACCGCACCTCATTTGGACTTTCCTAGCTCCTCTTACCTCTATAAATAGGTCCCTCCCCGAAATTTCGGGTCATTTCCAACCCTAACCTAGTCTCCTCCCACCTCTCACCGCCGGACACGTCCGATTCGAGCCGGACGTGTCCGACTTGCCCCGCCGCCGCCACATGTCGCCGCCCCATTGGCGCGTCCGCTGCCCCGCGCCGCCGGCCCGCCGGGCCCACCTCCGGCCCCCGCGGCCCGCTTCGCCCGCCGTCGCCCGAGGCGACCGCCGCCCGCCTGCCTCTCTGCGCGCCGCCTGGGTCGGCCGCTGGGATGCTCCGCCGCCCGCCGGCGTTCGGCCGCCGCCTTCGCCCGGCCCCGCCCGGGATCTCCGCCGCATGCGCCGCCGCGTGCTCCGCCGCCGGACGCCGTCCCGGCCACCCAACGCCGCCCGCGCCGCGCCGCTCCGGTCGCCGGCCGCCGCCGCCATCGCCGGAGTTCGATCCGGCCGGATCTGGCGGATCGGGATCAGATCCACCAGCCCTTCGAACCAAACGCCCGCGCCCGTCCCCGGATCGCTTCGTCCCGGAACCACCTCGTCCACCCGTTGACTTTTCCCGCGGGGTAAAATTCCACTAAGTCCCCAAAATTCCCAGATTCATATGCCCATGTTCTTCATGCCGTAACTTTGCATCCGTAGCTCCGATTCATGCATAAAGCATATCAAAATGTTCGTCTCGGAGAGCGCATCATTTCATCTCATTGCATCATTTTCATTTGAGTTTATCTTGATGCCGGGAATGCTGTTAGAAGAATGCTATTTGAGATAATTGTCAGATCTGCTGCTCCAATTAGATATTTGTCATTTTTTGCCATGATTATTGTGTGCATGATATGCCCAGGTGCTCTACATGTGTTTTGTTGTATGTTTTGTCATCTATCCATAGGTGCAACCCATGTATTTTTGTGATGTGGGTGGTGACTAGCACAAGCTTGCAAAGTGAGGCATTTGTTAATGCTGATTTCAGGGACTTAGCATTTCCACTAAGTCCTTGACCTGTTTATCTCATATGGCCATATGTTCATGTTGTTTCCTAGTGATCCTTGCCTCTTTTGAGGATGATCAGTAAGGAGGTTTTGTTAATCTTGTAGTGCTCTATCCATCCATGTCTTTGTTTGCAATTATGGAGCACCCTAGCTTGAGTCAATCGAGCTCTACTTTTGCTATTTCGTGAATCTGGGCAGATTGTCTACTTGTTAGCGATTTTGCCGAGGATGTCGTAGTTGATCCGTGCATGCTATGTTATTGTTCTTGCCATGTCTAGCTTGTATAATGTGTATTCTTGATGGGTGTATGTTTAGATTGTCATGACTTGCTCTGTAGTGAGTGCATCGAGCTCGTTAACATGCCTACTTGATATCTGTTTCAGCATGCTCCAGTTTTCACTAAGTCTGAGAACTGATTATGTTTTTGCCATATTCACATGATTGCAATTGTATTTTCTGATCCCTTTTGGCTCAAGGTCACTAAGGGACTTTTGTTAAGCTCTTTGAGTAGCTTCATGCCATGCTTTACTTTGCCATGTCCAGGCCCTGTAGCATATACTTTTCATGCTCCAAAGTGTGCTACCTGATCTGAAATTCCAGACAAGTGTTAATTTCACTAAGTCTGAGATCTGTTTACCGTTCGCATTTTTTCCATGCTTGTTTGAACCTGTTAAGGGATGAATTAGCCGTAGCTCAGTGTTCATCTTTTGTTAAGCATCATGAATGGATCCCTGCCATGTATTTTGTTGCCATGTTTGAGTACTGTAGCATGTTCATCTTGTTGCATTTAGATGGCTACTTGCTGTATATCGCAGATCGGTGCCATATTTGAATTGCTTGCCATTTCCAAACCGTAACTCCGATTCCGGCTTTCTTTATATCGTTTTCAAGAGATTTCATCTCACCTTTCCAGTGGCACACTTGGGTTTCCAAGTTGAGGCCAGGTTCTATCATTCCTTGTCAAATCATACATATGCATCGCATACCGCATCCCGCATATCATACCATGTTCATGTGTTGGTTGTTTACTATGTTGTGTGCTTCTTTCCGGTGTTTGCTTCTTCGAGTTGGTTCCGGTTACGTCGCGTTTGTGAGGACCCATTCGTCTACGTCCGTTTGACTTCTTCATGGACTAGTTCTTCTTCCTTGCGGGATTTCAGGCAAGATGACCATACCCTCGAAATCACTTCTATCTTTGCTTGCTAGTTGCTCGCTCTTTTGCTATGCCTATGCTGCGATACCTAACACTTGCTTATC
Source organism: Triticum urartu (assembly GCF_056163025.1). Lineage (NCBI taxonomy): Eukaryota > Viridiplantae > Streptophyta > Magnoliopsida > Poales > Poaceae > Triticum > Triticum urartu. Next base: position 171,064,171 of record NC_141874.1, on the reverse strand, counting down.
ATGCCTCCCATATTGTTGAACCAAGCCTCTAACCCACCTTGTCCTAGCAAACCATTGTTTGGCTATGTTACCGTTTTGCTCAGCCCCTCTTATAGCGTTGTTAGTTGCAGGTGAATATTGAAGTTTTGTTCCTTGTTGGAACATGTTTTACTTGTTGGGATATCACATTATATCTTATTTAATTAATGCATCTATATACTTGGTAAAGGGTGGAAGGCTCGGCCTTATGCCTGGTGTTTTGTTCCACTCTTGCCGCCCTAGTTTCCGTCATATCGGTGTTATGTTCCCGGATTTTGCGTTCCTTACGCGGTTGGGCTATTATGGGAACCCCTTGACAGTTCGCCTTGAGTAAAAATCTTCCAGCAATGCCCAACATTGGTTTTACCATTTGCCACCTAGCCTTTTCTTTTCCCTTGGGAGTCGCGCTCCTGAGGGTCATCATTATTTTACCCTCTGGGCCAGTGCTCCTCTCAGTGTTGGTCCAACTTGTCAGCCGCCGGTGGCCACCAGGGGCAACTCTGGGCTGGCCTACCGGAAGTTTAGACAATCCGGTGTGCCTTGAGAAAGAGATATGTGCAGGTCCTATCGGGATTTGTCGGCACATTCGGGCGGTGTTGCTAGTTTAGTTTTACCCTGTCGAAATGTCTTGTAACCGGGATTCCGAGTCTGATCGGGTCTTCCCACTAGAAGGTCTATTCCTTCGTTGACCGTGAGAGCTTGTGATGGGCTAAGTTGGGACACCCCTGCAGGGATTTGAACTTTCGAAAGCCGTGCCCACGGTTATGGGCAGATGGGAATTTGTTAACGTCCGGTTGTAGAAAACCTGAAGTTTGACCTTAATTAAAATGCATCAACCGCGTGTGTAACCGTGATGGTCTCTTTCCGGTGGAGTCCGGGAAGTGAACACGGTGTTGGAGTTATGCTTGACGTAGGTTGTTCTAGGATCACTTCTTGATCATAGTTTCTCGACCGTGCTTTGCCTTCTCGTCTCGCTCTCATTTGCGTATGTTAGCCACCAAATATCCTAGTCGTTTGCTGCAGCTCCACATCATACCTTTTACCTTACCCATAAGTTTAAATAGTCTTGATCGCGAGGGTGCGAGATTGCTGAGTCCTCGTGACTCACAGATACTTCCAAAACCAGCTTGCAGGTGCCGATGAGTCCGTGCAGATGACGCAACCAAGCTCAGGGAGGATGAAGATCTTGTCCTTTGTGTTGATTCGTTCTAGTTGATCAGTAGTGGAGCCCAGTTGGGGTTGATCGGAGACCTTGTCGCATTTGGGGTTCTTCTTTTATTTTGGTTCCGTAGTCGGACCTTGATTGTATTTGGATGTTGTAATGCTTTATTCATTTAATTGTGTGAAGTGGCGATTATAAGCCAACTATGTCTCTTTCCCTTATGTATTACATGGGTTGTGTGAAGATTACCTCACTTGCGACATTGCTTTCAATGCGGTTATGCCTCTAAGTCGTGCTTCGACACGTGGGAGATATAGCCGCATCGAGGGCGTTACAGGTGGCCCCATCAAGACCTCCTCACGGAGAAGAACCGATTACCGTGTATCGTCCATTGTTGACTTTGGATCTTGTATCTCTCTTTGTGTTTTGAGGATCTAGCACATGTGTGATCTATTTCTTGTTGGTTGAGTGTTTCTCTTGTGTTTCCCCTCGTTTTCCCCCTCGTGTTCTTCGTGTTCCTCGTAGGGATCCGCTCCTTTCGTGAAAGATCGGACATCTAGGGTTCCACCCTACATCATCTTGGTATCATGAGCCACGTTGATCACGATTTCGGATCGTCCCCCACCATTTTCTAGCCTTCTTTTGCTTGATTTCGTCCCAAATTCGAAAATCCCCACCAAAAATAGCCCCAAATTTTTTTGTGATTTGTTGGTATGATGAAGTTTTGTTGATTTTGATCCATGGATTTGCTTGGTTTCGAGTGGATCTAGCATTTCCCCAATTTCCCCACTTTTCATCCACGAAATCTCATCAATTTTGACCCCAAAATCCCAAAATTCTGCCCAAAATCGCGTCCCGGATCTGAAATCTCGCGTTGACCCCGACCATCGGACGGCCGTCACTTTACCGGACGTCCGGAGCCCCTGGAATGACCGGACGTCCGTCATCCACCGGACGACCGGAACCCCTAACCCGGATGGAAATTAGCGGATTTCCGAGCTCACCGGACGTCCGGCCACCGGACATCCGTCCACTAGCGAACGTCCGCTACCTGTAAAAACTGACTTCGGCTGATTTTTGTTTCGGCCATAACTAATTCATCCGAACTCCGATTTTGACGTTCTTTATATCGTTTTGAAGCTCTTGAAATCCCCTTTCCCACAAAAATACAACCAAGATCTTTTGACTCCATCAAATTTTGAAAATTTTGGCATCTTTGCCTAGGGCTTCCACCACATCATCCGCTACACCATCTCTGACTTCCGCAACCTAACCAATTTTGTTCCCCATCGCATTAGTTGTTGCTAGAGGAGTGATTTGAGTCTCCTAAGGTGTCTAGGCTACTTAGGGACGGTTGCTTCTTCTTCAACCACCACCACCACTTCCGCATAGGCTTGACAACTATACACTTCCGCCACCCCAACTTAACCCAATTTTGTTTGTGTTGTGAGTTGTGTCTCCTAAGGTGTTTCGGCTACTTAGGGACCGTGCTTTCAACTCCGACACCGTGTATAGTCCACCACCATAACCTCCACTTCCGCATTGCCTAGTGCAACACCACCGCATTCCGCTACCACCATTTTGACATTTGACGTTTGAGATTTTGAGTTCGTGGTTTTTCCGTTTCCTAAGGTGTTTCGGCTACTTAGGGACGAGTCTCCATCATCTTGGTATCTCCATCAAGATCACCGCCACTCATCGACACGGACGGTAACCTCCATATCATCTTGGTATCGTGGTATCCCTCCATTTGTATATTCCCTTGCCATTGCATTGATAACCCCTAGCCCATTTTGCGTCACTTGCCTATCGAGACTAGCCATTTGAGTATTACCGGCAATGTTACTTGTGCACATTAGTGATCTACACCATACATTGCATACATACCATATCATATTGGTATCATATCATCTCATGTGCCTCAAGTTTGTTCCCGCATATATACAATTGCTACCTTGGTTTGTGCATTTCGCAAAGTGGCCATACAAAAAAAAGAGAATAAGCTTTTAAGCAAAAGAGAAAGAGCAAAGAAGCTTGTAAGCAATAGCCATAGCATCATACCACATTGTCATATAAGATCATCTTGGATCATAACACCGGGAACCATATATACATAGCATACTTGGGATAGAAGTCGTTGCATTTTTGTCTCCTATAGGTTGTGCACAAGTGTCGTATCCGCCTATTGAGCAATCGTGCTAGCGTCTCTCTAGAGTTGTGCAACAAGAGCATTTTCCGTGGATTCCACATTTTGAGCTCATCCTTGGTTGCACGACCACATTTATCTATCCGTGTGTGCGTTTCCGTGTGCCACCCATATTGCTATTGGTCTACTTGTTACACTTGCGAATTTGTGAATCTCTTTCAACATTATTGACTCTTGCTAACATTTTACATCAAATTTTTGTGCCACTATCCTCACCGAGATCCACCATAAGCCTTACTTGTGTAGGTGCGAGAAACCGACAAGAATTGGTACCAATTGTGCTATTTCCTTGTCCACATTGGAGTGATCATTGATCCACTTTCAACTTCGGTCAAGGTAAATTTGGTATTCGTTCTTCTCCTTCTCCACTCATATTGGCTCGAATCTTGTGATGGATAGGCAAGGCATTTCATCTCCGGTCTTCCACAACAACGACGGTGTGAACAACTACATCAACAAAAAGCTTTCCGCACAAAAGGAGGAGCAAGATGCAAGAATGGAGGAGATTCGGACCTTGTTGATCAACCGTTCTTCCCCTTCATCATCCTCAAGACGGCGACGTTCAAATCACAAGTCTTCAGAGCGCAAAAATGATGCAAGCGCAAGTCGTCCTCGTCCACATCTCCATGGCGACCACCATCACGTTTGTCATCCACCTCGTCATGAAGGGCAAGTCACCTCCAAGCAACATGTGCAAGACGATGATGAACGACATCTACTACGAGCTCAAGCACGACAACGACACCATCATCATGATGATGCTCCACAAGCGCCTACCTACAAGTCACAACAAGCCCTACTTCATGCCAAGTCCAAACTTCATGACCACAAGAGAAGACCGCGAGACAAGCACCACCAAGACGGAGCTACGGCTACACCAACCACTTTGGCATCTTCGCCAAGAGACTTCAAGGCATCTTCACCTTCGAATACATGGCATCTTCTCTAACAAGCACCTCAAGACTACGCTCAAGAGAAGCTCCCCAAGCTCAAGTCCGCGACTTCCACGAGCTACTGCGACCTCGACATCGACCACACGATTCCTTTCTATGGGACTCAAGAACCCGAGGAGTATCTCGAGTGGGAGCATTTGATGGACGACTACCTCAAGCTACATCAAGTCCCCCCCGAGGATCAAGTGAAGTGCGCCACAAGGAACTTCCACGACTACGCGTCCACATGGTGGCTTCACACACCTTCGGAGAGCTACGACATGAGTTGGCCCAAGACGAAGAGAGCTTTGCGGCGAGAGTTTGTGCCTCCAACCTACACGGAACAACTTCAACGCCAATTGGAGAACACTATCCAAGGATCCAACTCCATCGACGAGTACTTCAAGGAGATGAAGATTGCCTTGCGACGAGCCGGCGTGGATGACCCCATTTCGATGAAGTTCCACTTCATGATGGGATTGCACAACGACATCTCCAAGACGATCTTCCTCGAGAACTACAAGTCCCTCGACGACAACTACATTGGTGCTCTCAAGGCGGAACAAGAACTCATGAAGGCCAAAGTTTCTCTACCCCAAGCTCACTTCGCGACGACCAAGCTCCATGAGAACGAGCATGAGGATAGTACCACCAAGATGTCCAAGCCCGACGAGCTCCAAGACGATACTCCCAAGTCCGACGCCATCCCTCTTTGTGGCATTGACGATGCCGAGTCCCCCATGACTCTTTTTCAAGATGGTACGGCGATGAGTACGACTACGGAGACCCTCAAGGACCAAGCTTTGGAGGCGAGCGACACGGTGGCGAGCAAGGATGATGCTTCCATCTTAGGAGGCGAGTGTGATGATGTGCCATCTACGGCCTTCATCCACGGCGAGAGTGATGATGTGCCATCTTCGGCCTTCATACACGGTGACGACAATGAGATGGTTGAGCATGGGATTTTCCCTTCAACCACGGCGACATGTGATGACTTGAGTGACTTTTGCCACCATATTGAGAGTGAGAGTGATTTCACCACTAGCCCCATATATGATGTGTTTCCACTATTCCCATGTGAGGAGAGCCACAACCCCCACCACTTGAGTGAGATGAGTGACTCCACCATACGTGAGATTGAGTGCACCTATTTTGAGGGAGTGCGTGAACCACCACATAGAGAGAGTGAGATAGTTGATAGGTCATGTGAGGCCACTTTTAACACTAATGACTTGACATCTACCTCTATTGTGTCTTCTCATTTGGTGCTAGGTCCCTTATATGATGACGCACCGATTCTCGACGACTTCGTCCTACCTTTGGAGAAGACGATGGCTATGGTGGAATATGATGCACCCCCCACATGGTTCCATCACAATGATGATCTTGACCACCATTCGGTCTTACCCACCTCACCTGCACCACATGAGTGGAATGAAAACGGTAACATAGGTGAAGGTGGTGCTCTAGTCCCACTAGTGGACTATCATGACATTGATTGCTTGCATGATGTTGATCAACCTATTTCCATGCTTCATGCTAGTGTGACTTCCCCTTGGGATGATTTACCCATTTATGATGAGTATGATGATTGCCATGTGGAGTCTATTAGTTGTGATGACATGTTACATAGGATTTCTTGTGCTAATTCTCTCGGTCACATCATGTTTGCCAATCCGCTTGACTTGTCATATGCTATGCATGAGATCGACCACATGTCATATTTGCAATCTCTTCATAGTGACTATGCATATGCCATTAAGATTAACCCAATTTGCACTTATGGCATAGATGACAAGCCTATGGTTATTGGCATTTGTTTCTCTTGTGATGATATTGACATGCTACCTTTGCATCATTTATCTCATATGCCATGCCATAACCACCTAGCTTCGGATATGCATTGTTTTGGATGTTGTCCATTTTCTTCATATGTTGTTTCCAACATTGCTCATGAGGAGACCCCCATAGTTTCCTCATCCATTTTAGGAGATTTTGATCACTCCCATCCATTTCATGATCCTCATACTTATGTGCACAATATGCTTCCCATGAATAAACATGCTATTGATGTGCCATATACTTGTATGCTCAATTTGCATACCCATCATGTTATACACAATAACTATTCTTTCATGATGGATGACATGTTCTTATATCATGCTTCAAATTTCTTTGAGCGATGCTTATCTTGTGCTAACTCTCACATGCACATACACATCATGATGGATGATGTGTACATTTACCACACACACAATTTCTTCCGTTTGTGTCTCTTTTGTGTAGGTACCCATGAATTCTTGTCAACCTCGCAATCCCACGAGTTGACAAAACGAGCTCTAGAGAGCAATGATGACTTGGGATCCCATGGAGTGTCTTTCCCACCGCTCTCTTTGTGCAAATACTTCGCGCATTTCTTCTACATGGCCCTCAGTTGGCTATGGGTTGTTATCCATTATATATCCTTTGCCCATCTTGCCATGTTCACTTTGCATGATTTGCTCATTCATATGCTTTTGCCATGCATTCGTGACCCATGCTTTGCATTACACATGATGATTGATTCTCATACTTGTATGTGTATTTGCAAGCTTGGTGGAGATATTGCTTGTTATTGCCATGTTTGCTTTGTGACCCATGCCTATGATTATACTTTGATCTTGCTTTGTGTTCGTGCTTGCGATATGTCATGTGCATTGCCTATGCCTATTATTTACTCACATGACATCATTGCCATGATTTCCTCTAGTGTGTTGCATCTTCGCTCCACTAGTTTGCACGACATGATTGTTATTGCTTCTTGTCATATCTCTCCATATGTTTCCTCTCTCATGCTAGATGATTTGCCATGTATTGAGTGCAATTATGCATTTAGTCTTGATAATGAGTTTGCCCCCATAGCATTCTCACATATATTTGGAGATTTTGACATATTCCTTATGAAGCATGCTTGTCTTACCTCTTTGCACCATATACCTAGTGCCATGAATATTGCCATTTTTGCATCATATTCTTCACTCACTTGTGCTTCTAATGGTTATGTGCAAGAGAAGAGAACCATCATGATGGATGATGTGTTTATCTACCATGCACATACATTCTTTCTTTTGTTGTGTGCATGTGTAGGATACTTGGACTTCGTGTCAACTTCCACGTCACGTGAGTTGACAATCCAAGCTCTTGAGAGCGAACCACCTTCTACCACGACGATTCTACATCGCACTTGCTTGTACTTCGGCATTGTGAAGGACGCACAAGAACATGCTTTCACGGTGATATCCTTCTCTTTTGAGAACCCCCAAACCATGAGCATGCATATTGTGGATCATACTACTTGTGTTGCTTGCACCATGCGACTTATTTGTCATCTTGGACCCCTTTCATGTGCACATGTTAGAGATCTTGCTTCCACTTGTCATTTTCACAATTCCATGCATCATGATATATATGCCTTGTGTGTTGCATCCAATTCTTGGATTACTTGCTCCTCTCATATGTTTGGTTGCAACAATGTCATCACTTCATATATGCCATGTCCCATTGATTGCTACATGCTTGCCTTGATTGCCTCACACATGATGAACAATTGCTCTTTCTATTGTGTTGAGTGCCACACTATCTTCACGACACCCTATGCACGTTATGCTTGGATTGTCTTGCACTTGACCCATGTGTTTAGACACTTCATTTCTTTTGGTGTTGTGAATGATTCCTATGCCTACCATAGACCTTTCATTGAGCACTTTGCCCATGTTTGCTATGAACTTGAGGTAGATGCTTCTTCTCTTGCCACACATATTTGCGTCACTACCTCACATTCACATGCTTGTTTCCATGATGTCCTTCTTTGTGCTCAATTTATGTGCTTACATTCCATGTCACAATCCTTTGTCACACCATATGCTATGCTTGATGACAACACTTGTTGGGTGAATCACCTCTTGAATGCTTGGTTTTGCACTAACGCTAACCGTATTTGTTTTTCCAAGTGTTTGTTCTCCTTGCTCCTTTTAAAGGACTCACGAGACGGTGCGACATTGAAGAGTGCCCATTTCAAGCTTCACGATGACGAGAACTTGGTGATCGACCACTAATACACGGTGATGCCATCTCTTTCCCATGGTGATTTGGATTTCGACCCGAGGTCCGATCTTTCCCAAGGGGGAGGGGATGATGCGGAGCATCCTATGGACATCACCATGTCAAGAGTTCATTCGGCAAGTGACACGTGCGACATCTACTTCACATACATAAAGGTGAATCCTCTCCTTTACACGTGCTCACTTGACCCCTTCGAGGATGGTATACTACTTGACCCTCCATCGTGCATGCATAGGTATTGTCGGAGCTTCACGGATGACGAGGAGGAGTGCAAGTGCCAAGGATCACCTACATCATCCGCGAGGGAAGCCTGGAAGAGAAGACGCAAGAAGAAGAGTTGTCGAAGAAGCTCCAGCCACCGGACGACCGGTCGGGTCCGGACGTCCGGCGTCTGAAGATCCACCGGACGACCGGTCCAGACCGGACGACCGGTGTCCCTGCACCCGAGCCAAACGAGCGGACGTCCGATGCCACCGGACGACCAGCGACCGGACGACCGGTCCAGACCAGAAATCCGCTACACCAGCATCCGAGCCAGATCGAGCGGACGACCGGCCCCTACCGGACGTACGGTCGCCCACGAGCCACCGGACGGCCGGTCCCCAGCGGACGTCCGGTACCTGGCTGTGTACAGTTGCGGGCTAAGGCCCATGTACCCCTTCACTTTCCCCCCATTTGCACTAAGACTATAAATAGACCTCTCCCTCCTCCTTTCTAGGTTAGCGTTGTGATAGCTCATTTGAGAGATAGAGCTACGCTCATCCATTACAGATCTACTCCACGAGAGAGACCGCGGCCCCTCTACGGAGAAGATCCCCTTGGATTCAAGACCCCCTCTTGGGTGGCCCCATCAAGACCTCCTCACGGAGAAGAACCGGTTACCGTGTATCGTCCGTTGTTGACTTTGGATCTTGTATCTCTCTTTGTGTTTCGAGGATCTAGCACATGTGTGATCTATTTCTTGTTGGTTGAGTGTTTCTCTTGTGTTTCCCCTCGTTTCCCCCCTCATGTTCTTCGTGTTCCTCGTAGGGATCCGCTCCTTTCGTGAAAGATCGGCCATCTAGGGTTCCACCCTACATCAAAGTGGCTGAGTCTGAGATGAACGTGCCTCTGCACACAGGAGCAACATATCCACTAGATAGGCATGAACCTTGTCCTTGTCGCCAATGCGTGGGAACAAAGTGTTGCGGAAGATGCGATGCATGATATCCAGAAAGGAGTTCAACACCCAAGTCGACTTGCCATTGGGGAGCACCTTCTCAACAAGGAATGGCTGAAGCAGGTTCTTGTTGGCAGACTCAGAGTTGGCGTGGGGGCGAACACCAACGGGGGTGTGAAGCCCGTCATCAGGAATGTGAAGTAGATCCATGAACCCCTTCCATGTAGCATACATCTGACGGCCGTTGGTCATCCAGGTCATCCTCCGCTCATCCCTGGGATGAAAGTAAACAGAGGCAAAGAACTGACAGATAAGCTCAGGGTCGTAGTCAAGGTGAAAGGAGATCACCGGCTCAATAGCAAGCTGCTCCACCAAGTCCAGAGCCTCTCCAAAATAGTCATGAAACTTGTCCTTCCGCATGTGATTCATGTCTATCCACTTGACATCCACGAAGGTATTCTGCTTGTTCTTGATCACATCCAGGTAGATCAGAGCATGTTTCTTAGTCCAAAACAACTCGGTGCCTCTGAGGACAGCCCGAGGATTCACATAGGGATTGATCTTCCGGCGTTCGACATACTCAGTGACTCAAATCTCCTCGATGCCCTTAGCAGGTTCCTTTTGCTTGCTGGCAGTGGTCTTGACATTGCGCTTGGGGGCATTGGAGCCCTCTGGGGCTTCATCTTGGGGGTTGCGCAGACGCTTGGAGCCAGTGTCACGACTGGGATTGGAACGATGAGAGCCACCACCTGAGACACAAAATGCAAAACACCCACGACAAGCAAGAAGGATCGATGCAAAGACCACAACAATGCAACAGAAACATGCAAAGAGCACACAAGACAATTGCCTAGAGAGAGATTTGACCCCTACGGTAGTACTGCCAAGTGCTCGGAACTAAGATCGTAGTACCGCTCTTAGTCGCGGTAGTACCGTGTGAGGTTACGGTAGTAACGGGTCTAGGAGCGGTAGTACGAGCTTAGTGCTGCAGCTAGCGCGGTAGTACCGCGTCTGATGGGCGGTAGTACTGCACGAGCTAGTGCGGTAGTACCGCACCTGATGGGCGGTAGTACCACATGAGCGGTAGTACCGCACATGAGACACGGTAGTACCGCACCACGTCAGATCCGAACTAGTTCAAATCTGAGAAAAGCCCGCGAAACTGCGGCGGTACTACGGTTGGACAAATCTACCACAAGACAACATATCAAGTATGATTCCTACGCACCACGACTCTCCTACATCCTACTCTTGCACAGATTTGGCCTAAAATCTCAAGAACAACAAGCATCTCCCCAAAAACCTAGAAGCGAGAGAACAACCAAGAAAAAGAGGGATTTAGGGAAAAACCTTGGTCCATGGCAAGAGGAAGTGGTGGGGAACAATCCCACCGGTCGGAATCCGAGGAGAGTGGCCGGAGATGGTGATCCGGTGAGGACCTCTGGCGCTGTTCTTGAGCAAGAGAGAGAGAGAGACGTGGGGAGAGAGACGAGTGAATGGGTATGGGGAGTTGGAACTCCCCTGCCCGAGTCATAACCCCCACGCTCGCTCGACGGCGCGGTAGTACCGTGCCTCATCGCGGTAGTACCGCTCGGCGGAAGTACCGCACCTGAGCGGTAGTACCACGCTATGGCGCGGTAGTACCATGCCTCTCAAAGCGGTAGTACCGCGGCAAGCCACGGTAGTATCATGGGCTCAAGAAGATGCACGTTTCAAGCACGCGAAAAACGAGGTCTTTGCACGAACACTTCAAGGCAACACGAACACCACAAGACCACGCTACACACACAGGCAAAAAGGCAAACGACAAAACGAAACAACCACGAGACACCACCTCTCCAAAGAGAGGGCGGTGGCCGTAGCCACCTATGTTTGAGTCAATTGGTATGGCACCGCGAAGAATTATCCTTCGTTCCATGACCAAAACTCGTCTTTGAAGCACAAGTACCATCAAACATGGCTAAAGTGAAAGACTTGATCAATTTATGCATAATTGGGGGAGGAAGAGTTCATTGAGAGAACAACACTCCCCCTATGTCCATGCCTACATCTAAACAAGACAACACATTGAGTATTGTGGGGTGTGCAAGGGTTAAAGCAACATTGCTCGAATCAATGATATTTAGCTCATGCCTTAACTCACGAAATCTTGCTTCATCCAAGGGCTTCGTGAAAATATGTACAAGGTTATCATGAGTGTTGACATAGTTGAGCTCGATCTCTCCTCGCCTAATGTGATCCCGGATGAAGTGATACCGGATCTCAATATGCTTCATCTTGAAGTGTTGCACCGGGTTGAGAGAGATCTTGATGGCACTTTCATTGTCACACCAAAGAGGCACTTTTTCACAAATGACACCATAATCCTTTAAAGTTTGCCTTATCCATAAGAGTTGTGCACAACAACTACCGGCCGCCACATACTCCGCTTCGGTGGACGAGAGAGACACACAACTTTGCTTTTTGGAAGACCAACTTACCAAAGAGCAACCAAGGAATTGGCACCCTCCGGAAGTGGACTTCCTATCCACTTTGTCTCCCGCCCAATCGGAATCCGAATACCATACAAGCTTGAAGTTTGCTCCTCTTGGATACCATAAGCCAAAGTTTGGGGTATGAGCCAAATATCGAAAGATTCGTTTGACCGCCACATAGTGACTTTCCTTAGGTGCGGCTTGAAACCGTGCACAAATTCCCACACTCAACATGATATCCGGTCTAGATGCACAAAGGTAGAGCAAGGAGCCTATCATGGGGTGATATACCTTTTGATCCACCGCTTTACCATTGGGATCTATGTCAAGTTGGCACTTGGTGGGCATTGGAGTGGAAGCCGGCTTGACATCACTTAGCTTGAATATCTTGAGCATGTCTTGAGTATATTTGGCTTGGTTGATGAAGGTTCCTTCTCTTCTTTGCTTCACTTCGAACCCTAGAAAGAACTTCAACTCTCCCATGGAAGACATCTCGAACTTTGAGGTCATAAGAGCGACAAATTCCTCATTGAAAGCTTTGTTAGGGGAACCAAAGATAATATCATCAACATATAATTAGCACACAAACAACTCCCCTTTGACCTTCTTAGTAAAAATAGTGCGGTCGATTAGCCCAACTTCAAAACCACGGTCTTGTAACAACTCGGTAAGGTGGTCATACCACGCATGTGGGGCTTGTTTAAGGCCATAGAGTGCCTTATCGAGTTGATACACATGATCGGGAAAGTAGGGATACTCGAACCCGGGGGGTTGATTGACATAAACCAAATCATTAATGGGACCATTAAGAAAAGCACTCTTCACATCCATTTGTCGTACTTAAAGTTATGATGAGAAGCATATGCAATCAACATGCGAATAGATTCAAGACGAGCAACGGGAGCAAAGGTTTCACCGTAGTCGATACCCTCGACTTGGGAGTAGCCTTGTGCTACCAAACGAGCCTTGTTGCGTATGATAATCCCACGGGCATCTTTCTTGTTCTTAAATATCCACTTGGTTCCAATGACATTGTGGTTCCCCGTCGGTCTTGGCACCAATCTCCACACTTTGCTGCGCTCGAAGTTGTTGAGTTCTTCATGCATGGCATTGAGCCAATCTGGATCTTCTAGCGCCTCATAGACCTTGGCGGCACGACGCTCCAATTCCTCCTCGAGGGTGAGACGAGGAGTGGTCACTTGATCATCTTGAGCGTCGTCTTGAGCTTGTTCTTGTTCTTGAACTTGCTCGGAGGAGAGAACTTGACCTTGGGCATCACTTGATGTGTCAACACTGTCTTGAGCATGATCTTGCCCTTGGTCATGTTCTTGAGGATGAGGGCCTTCATGTTGTTCTTCGGAAGCGTGTGGGCCTTGGGTTGGTGATGGCTCCACTTGAGTGGAGCATTGTCCTTCTCCTTCGGCCACAAGGGGTTCCTCAATGGGTAGGATACAGCCAACACCCATTCTTCTTATGGCTTGAGGAGGAATTTCATCACCTACATCACAAGTGCCACTTTGCTCCACTTGGGAGCCGTTATTCTCATCAAACTCCACGTTACATGTCTCCTCAATAAGTCTCGTGGATTTATTGAGGACACGGTAAGCATGAGAGTTTGTAGCATAACCAACAAATATGCCCTCATAAGCTCTAGCCTCAAATTTAGACAACCGAACACCTTTCTTGAGAATGAAACACTTACACCCGGACACCCGAAAGTACTTGAGGTTGGGCTTGTTACCGGTGAGTATCTCATATGGAGTCTTGTTCAAGCCCTTGCGGAGGTAGAGCCGATTGGATGCATGACACGCAGTGTTGATGGCTTCGGCCCAAAAGTTGTACGGAGACTTGAACTCCGCCATCATGGTCCTTGCCGCATCCATCAACGTCCGGTTCTTCCTCTCCGCAACACCGTTTTGTTGAGGGGTGTAAGGTGCGGAATATTGATGCTTGATCCCCTCATCACTAAGAAACTCATCCAAGGTGTAGTTCTTGAACTCGGTGCCGTTGTCACTTCTTATTGTCAAGATCTTTGCATTGTGTTGACGTTGTGCTTCATTTGCAAAGTCAATGACGGTTTGTTGGGTCTCGGTCTTCCTCTTGAAGAAATACACTCAAGTGTATCTTGAGTAGTCATCCACAATCACCAAGCAATAATTCCTACCCCCAAGACTATCGAAGGATGGAGGCCCAAAGAGATCCATGTGAAGGAGCTCCAAAGGCCTCTTTGAGTAAATGATAGTCGTGGGAGGGTGAGCCTTCTCATGTAGCTTTCCTTCGATACAAGCACTGCAAGCACGATCTTTAGCAAAACTAACATTCGTTAGTCCACGGACATGGTCCCCCTTGAGAAGACTTTGCAAAGATCTCATATTGACATGGGCTAGACGGTGATGCCAAAGCCATCCCACATCAACTTTAGCCATTAGGCATGTCGCGGTCTTAGTGGGTCACTCCGAAAAGTTAATCACATATAGACCGTTCTCGACATGCCCAACAAAGGCTACTTTAAGAATCTTGCTCCACAAGAGGGCCACGGTATCGATATCAAAGAAAGTGGCAAAGCCCATGATTGCAAGTTGACGAACGGAAAGTAAATTGTATGCAAGGGACTCAACAAGCATGACCTTCTCGATCGTGAGATCATGAGAGATGACCACCTTGCCAAGTCCCAATACCTTAGAGGATGAGGCGTCATCCCACTCGACATTGGTGGGCATAGATGGAATCTTGTGCACGTCCACCACCAAGTCCTTGCTTCCGGTCATATGATTTGTAGCTCCGCTATTGAGCAACCATGATCCCCCACCAAAAGCAAACACCTACAAGAGATTAATGCTTGGTTTTAGGTACCCATTTTGTAATGGGTCCTTTGATGTTAGTAACAAGTGTTTTTTTGCAATTAAGCATGACTACAACTATTTCAACATGTAATTTTCATCTTTTACAATTCGAGTAGCTTATCACATGCCATGCAAGGCGCTATGTCTTGGAGAGGATGGGTTTTGAAGACCATGAAAGTTTCACCTAAGGACTCATCATGATGTGGATTTTGAAGTAAAGTTGTACAATTCTGAGAGCGTAACCCATTTTGGTTGCAAAAAATGGGAAGCACTTTGCAAGATGTATGGTTTTGATGAGGGTATGCTTGTCACCATGGATCTTGGTGATCCTGAAATCGAGCAAGACAATATGGACATTTGGGTCCTTGTTGATGCGCCTCCAATTCTACTGCTATGTGAGTTTCTCAAACATAGTTATTAGCTAATTTATATTGTTTATTTCAAAATAGTTGACATCTTATTTCCATTGACAGCTTATTTTCATTCTTCCAAGAATGTGTGGGAGATGGTAGGCAAAACCCACTACACCGATGGCTCCGAATTAACTTACAAGGAAAAAAAATCATCTGGTCGGATTTTGTACTGACATTGAGAATTACAATATCTACAATCAAACTCCTCAACATTATGATCAATACGTGCCACTGGTGCATGTGTTGAACTATGGTAACTACCATGGAGATACCCTGGTAAGATTTTTTACTATTACGCCATCCGTGCATCTTTTGCATACTTCTTAAACTAGTACATCATTGCTAACTATGAAGTTATTACTATGTTTTTCAACAGATAATCCCAGAGAATTGTGTGCCTCATTTGATGTATCAGAAAGGTAGCCTTAATATTTTGAACAAACAACCAGGTCATCCTACGAATCTCAACTGTCCATACCAGATTTCTAAAAGGAATGGAGACATGAAAATCAAATGATGGAAAAAATGTATGGACAGTCGTAAGGAGGTTCTTGGAGGCAAAAGGAAGCGAAGCGCAAGAATTGGAGACAGGATGATCTCCATTCTCCATAATGGAGAGTCAGGGTCTATATTAATTTATGCTATTTTACCTTAAAGAGGGTATTTATGTCCTACCTAATACTGATGATCATGTGCTAAGAACAATTAAGTAGGGTTGGTTCGATGACTATGAGGGTGATGATCGTATGACTTGTTATTAATAACGAGTAGAAGTTGTATGATGATGATTAGTAGACTTGTTATTATATATGATGATGCATGATGCGAGCATGAAGAGTTATTATATATCAACGGGTGAAATGAACATGGATTGGATTGAAGTGAAGGCAACATGCATGCGGTGCATGTCGAAAGTAGTACAATCCAAACTTGATCAAGTTAGGATTAGTATTACTTTCGACATGCACCACATGTTGCCTCACTTCAATCTAAGTCATGTTTAGGCATAGCAGTAGCAGTAGCACGGAGATAAGGGAGGACACATCTCTCTATTAGCTACCTATACCTGATGGGTTTCGTAGTAATTTCAAAAAATTTCCTACGCACACGCAAGATCATGGTGATGCATAGCAACGAGAGGGGGAGAGTGTGATCTACGTACCCTTGTAGATCGACAACGGAAGCGTTTGGTTGATGTAGTCGTACGTCTCCACGGCCCGACCGATCAAGCACCGAAACTACGGCACCTCCGAGTTCTAGCACACGTTCAGCTCGATGACGATCCCCGGACTCTGATCCAGCAAAGTGTCGGGGAAGAGTTCCGTCAGCACGACGGCGTGGTGACGATCTTGATGTACTACTGTCGCAGGGCTTCGCCTAAGCACCGCTACAATATTATCAAGGACTATGGTGGAATGGGGCACCGCACACGGCTAAGAATATGATCACGTGGATCAACTTGTGTCTCTAGGGGTGCCCCTGCCTCCATATATAAAGGTTCAAGGGAGGGGGGCCGGCCGGCCAAGGTGTGGCACGCCAGGAGGAGTCCTACTCCTTCTGGGAGTAGGACTCCCCCCCTTTCCTAGTTGGAATAGGATTCGTGGAGTGGGAAAAGAGAGAGAGAAGGAGGGGGGCGCCGGCCCCCTCTCTCCTTTTCCTATTCGGACTAGGGGTGGAGGGGCGCGCGGCCCAGCCCTGGCTGCCTCTTCTCTTCTTCCACTAAGGCCCACTAAGGCCCATATACCTCCCGGGGGGTTCCGGTAACCTCCCGGTACTCCAGAAAAATCCCGATTTCACCTGGAACACTTCCGATATCCAAACATAGGCTTCCAATATATCAATCTCTATGTCTCAACCATTTCGAGACTCCTCGTCATGTCTGTGATCACATCCGGGACTCCGAACAACCTTCGGTACATCAAAATGCATAAACTCATAATATAACTGTCATCGTAACCTTAAGCGTGCGGACCCTACGGGTTCGAGAACAATGTAGACATGACCGAGACACGTCTCCGGTCAATAACCAATAGCGGAACCTGGATGCTCATATTGGCTCCTACATATTCTACGAAGATCTTTTATCGGTCAGACCGCATAACAACATACGTTGTTCCCTTTGTCATCGGTATGTTACTTGCCCGAGATTCGATCGTCGGTATCCCATACCTAGTTCAATCTCGTTACCGGCAAGTCTCTTTACTCATTCTGTAATACATCATCCCGCAACTAACTCATTAGTTGCAATGCTTGCAAGGCTTAAGTGATGTGCATTACCGAGAGGGCCCAGAGATACCTCTCCGACAATCGGAGTGACAAATCCTAATCTCGAAATACGCCAACCCAAAATATACCTTTGGAGACACCTGTAGAGCTCCTTTATAATCACCCAGTTACGTTGTGACGTTTGGTAGCACACAAAGTGTTCCTCTGGCAAACGGGAGTTGCATAATCTCATAGTCATAGGAACATGTATAAGTCATGAAGAAAGCAATAGCAACATACTAAACGATCGGGTGCTAAGCTAATGGAATGGGTCATGTCAATCAGATCATTCAACTAATGATGTGATCCTGTTAATCAAATGACAACTCTTTGTCCATGGTTAGGAAACATAACCATCTTTGATTGACAAGCTAGTCTAGTAGAGGCATACTAGTGACACTCTGTTTGTCTATATATTCACACATGTATTATGTTTCCGATTTAATACAATTCTAGCATGAATAATAAAATTTTATCATGATATATAAGGAAATAAATAATAACTTTATTATTGCCTCTAGGGCATATTTCCTTCAGTCTCTCACTTGCACTAGAGTCAATAATCTAGATTACATAGTAATGATTCTAACACCCATGGAGCCTTGGTGCTGATCATGTTTTGCTCGTGGAAGAGGCTTAGTCAACGGGTCTGCAACATTCAGATCCATATGTATCTTGCAAATCTCTATGTCTCCCACCTGGACTAGATCCCGGATGGAATTGAAGCGTCTCTTGATGTGCTTGGTTCTCTTGTGAAATCTGGATTCCTTCGCCAAGGCAATTGCACCAGTATTGTCACAAAAGATTTTCATTGGACCCGATGCACTAGGTACGACACCTAGATCGGATATGAACTCCTTCATCCAGACTCCTTCATTTGCTGCTTCCGAAGCAGCTATGTATTCCGCTTCACACGTAGATCCCGCCACGACGCTTTGTTTAGAACTGCACCAACTGACAGCTCCACCGTTTAATGTAAACACGTATCCGGTTTGCGATTTAGAATCGTCCGGATCAGTGTCAAAGCTTGCATCAACGTAACCGTTTACGATGAGCTCTTTGTCATCTCCATATACGAGAAACATATCCTTAGTCCTTTTCAGGTACTTCAGGATGTTCTTGACCGTTGTCAAGTGATCCACTCCTGGATTACTTTGGTACCTCCCTGCTAGACTTATAGCAAGGCACACATCAGGTCTGGTACACAGCATTGCATACATAATAGAGCCTATGGCTGAAGCATAGGGAACATCTTTCATTTTCTCTCTATCTTCTGCAGTGGTCGGGCATTGAGTCTGACTCAACTTCACACCTTGTAACACAGGCAAGAACCCTTTCTTTGCTTGATCCATTTTGAACTTCTTCAAAATCTTGTCAAGGTATGTGCTTTGTGAAAGTCCAATTAAACGTCTTGATCTATCTCTATAGATCTTTATGCCTAATATGTAAGCAGCTTCACCGAGGTCTTTCATTGAAAAACTCTTATTCAAGTATCCCTTTATGCTATCCAGAAATTCTATATCATTTCCGATCAGTAATATGTCATCCACATATAATATCAGAAATGCTACAGAGCTCCCACTCACTTTCTTGTAAATACAGGCTTCTCCAAAAGACTGTATAAAACCAAATGCTTTGATCACACTATCAAAGCATTTATTCCAACTCCGAGAGGCTTGCACCAGTCCATAAATGGATCGCTGGAGCTTGCACACTTTGTTAGCTCCCTTTGGATCGACAAAACCTTCCGGTTGCATCATATACAACTCTTCTTCCAGAAATCCATTCAGGAATGCAGTTTTGACATCCATCTGCCAAATTTCATAATCATAAAATGCGGCAATTGCTAACATGATTCAGACAGACTTAAGCATCGCTACGGGTGAGAAGGTCTCATCGTAGTCAATCCCTTGAACTTGCCGAAACCCTTTTGCGACAAGTCGAGCTTTGTAGAAAGTAATATTACCGTCGGCGTCAGTCTTCTTCTTGAAGATCCATTTATTCTCAATTGCTTGCCGATCATTGGGCAAGTCAACCAAAGTCCACACTTTGTTCTCATACATGGACCCCATCTCAGATTTCATGGCTTCAAGCCATTTTGCAGAATCTGGGCTCACCATCACTTCTTCATAGTTCATAGGTTCATCATGATCTAGTAGCATGACTTCCAGAACAGGATTACCGTACCACTCTGGTGCGGATCTTACTCTGGTTGATGTACGAGGTTCAGTAGTATCTTGTTCTGAAGTTTCATGATCATTATCATTAGCTTCCCCACTAATTGGTGTAGGTGTCACAGAAACAGCTTTCTGTGATGCACTACTTTCCAATAAGGGAGCAGGTACAGTTACCTCGTCAAGTTCTACTTTCCTCCCACTCACTTCTTTCGAGAGAAACTCCTTCTCTAGAAAGTTTCTGAACTTAGCAACAAAAGTCTTGCCTTCGGATCTGTGATAGAAGGTGTATCCAATAGTCTCCTTTGGATATCCTATGAAGACACATTTCTCCGATTTGGGTTCGAGCTTATCAGGTTGAAGCTTTTTCACATAAGCATCGCAGCCCCAAACTTTCAGAAACGATAACTTTGGTTTCTTGCCAAACCATAGTTCATAAGGCGTCGTCTCAACGGATTTTGATGGTGCCCTATTTAACGTGAATGCGGCCGTCTCCAAAGCATAACCCCAAAGCGATAGCGGTAAATCAGTAAGAGACATCATAGATCGCACCATATCTAGTAAAGTACGATTACAACGTTCGGACACACCATTATGCTGTGGTGTTCCGGGTGGCGTGAGTTGCGAAAATATTCCGCATTGTTTCAAATGTACACCAAACTCGTAACTCAAATATTCAAATCCATGATCAGATCGTAGAAACTTTATTTTCTTGTTACGATGATTTTCAACTTCACTCTGAAATTCTTTGAACTTTTCAAATGTCTCAGACTTATGTTTCATTAAGTAGATATACCCATATCTGCTTAAGTCATCTATGAAGGTGAGAAAATAACGATATCCGCCACGAGCCTCAATATTCATTGGACCACATACATCTGTATGTATGATTTCCAACAAATCTGTTGCTCTCTCCATAGTACCGGAGAACGGCGTTTTAGTCATCTTGCCCATGAGGCACGGTTCGCAAGTACCAAGTGATTCATAATCAAGTGGTTCCAAAAGTCCATCAGTATGGAGTTTCTTCATGCGCTTTATACCGATATGACCTAAACGGCAGTGCCACAAATAAGTTGCACTATCATTATCAACTCTGCATCTTTTGGCTTCAACATTATGAATATGTGTGTTACTACTATTGAGATTCAATAAGAATAGACCACTCTTCAAGGGTGCATGACCATAAAAGATATTACTCATATAAATAGAACAACCATTATTCTCTGATTTAAATGAATAACCGTCTCGCATCAAACAAGATCCAGATATAATGTTCATGCTTAACGCCGGCACCAAATAACAATTATTTAGGTCTAATATTAATCCCGAAGGTAGATGTAGAGGTAGCGTGCCGACTGCGATCACATCGACTTTGGAACCGTTTCCCACGCGCATCGTCACCTCGTCCTTAGCCAATCTTCGCTTAATCCGTAGTCCCTGTTTCGAGTTGCAAATATTAGCAACAGAACCAATATCAAATACCCAGGTGCTACTGCGAGAATTAGTAAGGTACACATCAATAACATGTATATCACATATACCTTTGTTCACCTTGCCATCCTTCTTATCCGCCAAATACTTGGGGCAGTTCCGCTTCCAGTGACCAGTCTGCTTGCAGTAGAAGCACTCAGTTTCAGGCTTAGGTCCAGACTTGGGTTTCTTCTCTTGAGCAGCAACTTGCTTGCTGTTCTTCTTGAAGTTCCCCTTCTTCTTCCCTTTGCCCTTTTTCTTGAAACTAGTGGTCTTGTTGACCATCAACACTTGATGCTCCTTTTTGAGTTCTACCTCCGCAGCTTTCAGCATTGCGAAGAGCTCGGGAATAGGCTTATTCATCCCTTGCATATTATAGTTCATCACGAAGCTCTTGTAGCTTGGTGGCAGTGATTGGAGAATTCTGTCAATGACACAATCATCTGGAAGATTAACTCCCATTTGAATCAAGTGATTATTATACCCAGACATTTTGAGTATATGCTCACTGACAGAACTATTCTCCTCCATCTTGCAGCTATAGAACTTATTGGAGACTGCATATCTCTCAATCTGGGCATTTTCTTGAAATATTAACTTCAACTCCTGGAACATCTCATATGCTCCATGAGGTTCAAAACATCGTTGAAGTCCCGGTTCTAAGCCGTAAAGCATGGCACACTGAACTATCGAGTAGTCGTCAACTTTGCTCTGCCAGACGTTCACAACATCTGGTGTTGCTCCAGCAGCAGGCCTGGCACCCAGCGGTGCTTCCAGGACGTAATTCTTCTGTGCAGCAATGAGGATAATCCTCAAGTTACGGACCCAGTCCGTGTAATTGCTACCATCATCTTTCAACTTTGCTTTCTCAAGGAACGCATTAAAATTCAATGGAACAACAGCACGGGCCATTTATCTACAATCATACATAAACAAGCAAGATACTATCAGGTACTAAGTTCATGATAATTTTAAGTTCAATTAATCATATTACTTAAAGAACTCCCACTTAGATAGACATCCCTCTAATCCTCTAAGTGATTACGTGATCCAAATCAACTAAACCATGTCCGATCATCACGTGAGATGGAGTAGTTTCATTAGTGAACATCACTATGTTGATCATATCTACTATATGATTCACGCTCGACCTTTCGGTCTCCGTGTTCCGAGGCCATATCTGTATATGCTTGGCTCGTCAAGTATAACCTGAGTATTCCGCGTGTGCAACTGTTTTGCACCCGTTGTATTTGAATGTAGAGCCTATCACACTCGATCATCACGTGGTGTCTCAGCACGAAGAACTTTCGCAACGGTGCATACTCAGGGAGAACACTTCTTGATAATTTAGTGAGAGATCACCTTATAATGCTACCGTCAATCAAAGCAAGATAAGATGCATAAAAGATAAACATCACATGCAATCAATATAAGTGATATGATATGGCCATCATCATCTTGTGCTTGTGATCTCCATCTCCGAAGCACCATCATGATCACCATCGTCACCGGCGCGACACCTTGATCTCCATCGTAGCATCGTTGTCGTCTCGCCAATCTTATGCTTCCACGACTATCGCTACCGCTTAGTGATAAAGTAAAGCATTACAGCGCGATTGCATTGCATACAATAAAGCGACAACCATATGGCTCCTGCCGGTTGCCGATAACTCGGTTACAAAACATGATCATCTCATACAATAAAATTTAGCATCATGTCTTGACCATATCACATCACAACATGCCCTGCAAAAACAAGTTAGACGTCCTCTACTTTGTTGTTGCATGTTTTACGTGGCTGCTACGGGCTTAAGCAAGAACCAATCTTACCTACGCATCAAAACCACAACGATAGTTTGTCAAGTTGGTGCTGTTTTAACCTTCGCAAGGACCGGGCGTAGCCACACTCGGTTCAACTAAAGTTGGAGAAACTGTCACCCGCAAGCCACCTATGTGCAAAGCACGTCGGGAGAACCGGTCTCGCGTAAGCGTATGCGTAATGTCGGTCCGGGCCGCTTCGTCCAACAATACCGCCAAACCAAAGTATGACATGCTGGTAAGCAGTATGACTTATATCGCCCACAACTCACTTGTGTTCTACTCGTGCATATAACATCAACATATAAAACCTAGGCTCAGATGCCACTGATGGGTTTCATAGTAATTTCAAAAAAATTCCTACGCACACGCAAGATCATGGTGATGCATAGCAACGAGAGGGGGAGAGTGTGATCTACGTACCCTTGTAGATCGACAATGGAAGCATTTGGCTGATGTAGTCGTACGTCTCCACGGCCCGACCGATCAAGCACCGAAACTACGGCACCTCCGAGTTCTAGCACACGTTCAGCTCGATGACGATCCCCGGACTCCGATCCAGTAAAGTGTCGGGGAAGAGTTCCGTCAGCACGACGGCGTGGTGACGATCTTGATGTACTACTGTCGCATGGCTTCACCTAAGCACCGCTACAATATTATCGAGGACTATGGTGGAAGGGGGCACCGCACACGGCTAAGAATATGATCACGTGGATCAACTTGTGTCTCTAGGGGTGCCCTTGTTGGGGAACGTAGTAATTTCAAAAAAATTCCTACGTACACGCAAGATCATGATGATGCACAGCAACGAGAGTGGAGAGTGTTGTCTACGTACCCACGCAGACCGACTGCGGAAGCGTTGACACAACGTAGAGGAAGTAGTCGTACGTCTTCCCGATCCGACCGATCCAAGCACCGTTACTCCGGCACCTCCGAGTTCTTAGCACACGTACAGCTCGATGACAATCCCCGGGCTCCGATCCAGCAAAGCATCGGGGAGGAGTTCCGTCAGCACGACGGCGTGGTGACGATCTTGATGTTCTACCATCACAGGGCTTCGCCTAAGCACCGCTACAATATGATCGAGGTGGAATATGGTGGCAGGGGGCACCGCACACGGCTAAGGAACGATCTCAAGGATCAACTTGTGTGTCCTAGGGTGCCCCCCTGACTCCGTATATAAAGGAGCCAAGGGGGAGGGGGCGGACGGCCAAGGAAGGCGCGCCAAGGGAGTCCTACTCCCTCTGGGAGTAGGATTCCCCCCCAATCCTAGTTGGAATAGGATTCCTCGAGGGGGGAAAGAGAGAGAGGGGGCCGGCCACCTCTCCTTGTCCTAATAGAACTAGGGGAGGGGGGAGGCGCGCGGCCCACCTTGGGCTGCCCCTTTCTCCTTTCCACTAAAGCCCACTAAGGCCCATATAGCTCCCGGGGGGTTCCGGTAACCTCCCGGTACTCCGGTAAAATCCCGATTTCACCCGGAACACTTCCGATATCCAAACATAGGCTTCCAATATATCAATCTTTATGTCTCGACCATTTCGAGACTCCTCGTCATGTCCATGATCACATCCGGGACTCCGAACAATCTTCGGTACATCAAAATGCATAAACTCATAATAACTGTCATCGTAACGTTAAGCGTGCGGACCCTACGGTTCGAGAACAATGTAGACATGACCGAGACACGTCTCCGGTCAATAACCAATAGCGGGACCTGGATGCCCATATTGGCTCCTACATATTCTACGAAGATCTTTATCGGTCAGACCGCATAACAACATACGTTGTTCCCTTTGTCATCGGTATGTTACTTGCCCGAGATTCGATCGTCGGTATCCAATACCTAGTTCAATCTCGTTATCGGCAAGTCTCTTTACTCGTTCCGTAATACATCATCCCGCAACTAACTCATTAGTTGCAATGCTTGCAAGGCATAAGTGATGTGCATTACCGAGAGGGCCCAGAGATACCTCTCCGACAATCGGAGTGACAAATCCTAATCTCGAAATACGCCAACCCAACATGTACCTTTGGAGACACCTGTAGAGCTCCTTTATAATCACCCAGTTACATTGTGATGTTTGGTAGCACACAAAGTGTTCCTCCGGCAAACGGGAGTTGCATAATCTCATAGTCATAGGAACATGTATAAGTCATGAAGAAAGCAATAGCAACATACTAAACGATCGGGTGCTAAGCTAATGGAATGGGTCATGTCAATCACATCATTCTCCTAATGATGTGATCCCGTTAATCAAATAACAACTCTCTTGTTTATGGTTAGGAAACATAACCATCTTTGATTAACGAGCTAGTCAAGTAGAGGCATACTAGTGACACTTTGTTTGTCTATGTATTCACACAAGTATTATGTTTTCGGTTAATACAATTCTAGCATGAATAATAAACATTTATCATGATATAAGGAAATAAATAATAACTTTATTATTGCCTCTAGGGCATATTTCCTTCAGCCCCTGCCTCCGTATATAAAGGTTCAAGGGAGGGGGGCCGGCCGGCCAAGGTGTGGCGCGCCAGGAGGAGTCCTACTCCTTCTGGGAGTAGGACTCCCCCCCTTTCCTAGTTGGAATAGGATTCGTGGAGTGGGAAAAGAGAGAGAGAGAGAGAGAGAGAGAGAGAGAGGAGGGGGGCGCCGGCCCCCTCTCTCCTTGTCCTATTCGGACTAGGGGTGGAGGGGCGCGCGGCCCAGCCCTGGCTGCCTCTTCTCTTCTTCCACTAAGGCCCACTAAGGCCCATATACCTCCCGGGGGGTTCCGGTAACCTCCCGGTACTCCGATAAAATCCCGATTTCACCCGGAACACTTCCGATATCCAAACATAGGCTTCCAATATATCAATCTTTATGTATTGACCATTTCGAGACTCCTTGTCATGTCCGTGATCACATCCGGGACTCCGAACAACCTTCGGTACATCAAAATGCATAAACTCATAATATAACTGTCATCGTAACCTTAAGCGTGCGGACCCTACGGGTTCGAGAACAATGTAGACATGACCGAGACACGTCTCCGGTCAATAACCAATAGCGGAACCTAGATGCTCATATTGGCTCCTACATATTCTACGAAGATCTTTTATCGGTCAGACCGCATAACAACATACGTTGTTCCCTTCGTCATCGGTATGTTACTTGCCCGAGATTCGATCGTCGGTATCCCATACCTAGTTCAATCTCGTTACCGGCAAGTCTCTTTACTCGTTCTGTAATACATCATCCCGCAACTAACTCATTAGTTGCAATGCTTGCAAGGCTTAAGTGATGTGCATTACCGAGAGGGCCCAGAGATACCTCTCCGACAATCGGAGTGACAAATCCTAATCTCGAAATACGCCAACCCAACATGTACCTTTGGAGACACCTGTAGAGCTCCTTTATAATCACCCAGTTACGTTGTGACGTTTGGTAGCACACAAAGTGTTCCTCTGGCAAACGGGAGTTGCATAATCTCATAGTCATAGGAACATGTATAAGTCATGAAGAAAGCAATAGCAACATACTAAACGATCGGGTGCTAAGCTAATGGAATGGGTCATGTTAATCAGATCATTCAACTAATGATGTGATCCTGTTAATCAAATGACAACTCTTTGTCCATGGTTAGGAAACATAACCATCTTTGATTGACAAGCTAGTCTAGTAGAGGCATACTAGTGACACTCTGTTTGTCTATGTGTTCACACATGTATTATGTTTCCCGTTTAATACAATTCTAGCATGAATAATAAACTTTTATCATGATATATAAGGAAATAAATAATAACTTTATTATTGCCTCTAGGGCATATTTCCTTCAATACCAACCTAAATTAACCCCCCAAACCCCTAAACCGCCTCCTTTCAAAAAAAAACCCTGAAATGCTGACGCGTGGAAGCTTATTGGTCCCGGTTGGTGCTACCAACCGGGACCAAAGGCCCTCGTGCCTGGGCTCGCCGGAGCGGCCACGTGGAGGACCATCTGTCCCGGTTGGTATAAGAACCAGGACTAAAGGCCTAGGGCACTAGTAACGACCATTTAATCCCGGTTCCCCAACCGGGACAGATGGGCCTTATGAACCGGGACAAATGGGCCTTTTTCTACTAGTGACATGTGGACGGTGGAGTACTGGGCACCAGAGGAGGTTCAGCTGCGGCTGTATGCAGAGATGAACAAGGGAATTATATGGGGAGCTCAGCACAGTAGTGCAAGGAGTAACAGACCAACCTACTCTAGAAGCAATGGCGTGTTGAGAAGTTGTGGCCCTAGCAGAAGATCTTGGAATCCATAACTTTGTGGTGGCCTCCAACTGCCAACAGGTGGTCTCGGACATCAACAAAAGAGCCAGAGGAACTTATGGAGCAATTATTAGTGAGATAAATCTTATATCATCTTCTTTTCTTTGCATTTTTGTTTTTGAAAGTCGTGATGTCAATGTAGAAGCACACCGTCTAGCCAAGTTTTCATTTTTGAGAGGCCCTGAACGCCACGTTTGGTTTGGTGCACCCCATGACCTCAGATGTATCCCACACCATGTGG
The DNA here is from genome assembly GCF_056163025.1 of Triticum urartu. NCBI lineage: Eukaryota > Viridiplantae > Streptophyta > Magnoliopsida > Poales > Poaceae > Triticum > Triticum urartu. The sequence goes on along the minus strand of NC_141874.1, from coordinate 171,036,598 downwards.
ACTTTCATGAATAAACTTGGATTTTACCCCTCAAAAAGAAGAAGAAGTTGTGCTAGTACTGTACCACAGGTGAAAAATATCACCATTGCTATTGATGTTCAACAGAGGTAACGATTTCCTTACAAACAAGAATGAAGTTAACAGTTTCTCTGAGCTCAAACCATCTACTGGCAGGGCCATCAGAAAAGACTCTTCTAATAGTTAGGGCATCTCCAACGGCAACTCGCAAAAACCTCCCGCATTCGTTCGTGGACAGGGGGGACCAATCCGCGGATACGGATGCGAGAGGCAACCATCCAACGCTAGTTGCATACATTTTCACAACAACTCAAACTAACCGGACGAAATTCATATAAACACGGTCGGATTTCATGCAAACATGACGGATTTCATATAAGAAGCTGGATTTTCAAATAAACACGACAGATTTCAGTACATTTACATCAGTGGTGCTAGTCTGGCTCTAAAGGTATAATTAATACCTAATCTAAATTGCCGCCCGCGGATCCCTTTGTCTTCCTCATGTCTGGCAGCCCGATCACCGGACTCCCGGGAGCCCCAGAGATATATGCTTCAGCGCAAAGGACGGCTCACTTCCCCACCACTCATCAGAGGGAACCCCCCGGCTGTTGCTTCAAGGGGAGGGGAAGGCGGAGCCTCCGCTTCCGTGAAGCCCATGTGGGATCAACGGAGATCCTCAAAAGAGAAGAACCGGGCAAGACACCGGCTATGTATGCCGGTGTCACCTACGCGTGGCCTTCGTGGACCCAAGCGGCGGCATACTTTCGTGTTCTACTACCCGGTGATGGTGGCGGATGCGGAGGTGCCGACCACTGACTCATCGCTCTCCGCACACCCGGCTTATGCCTCTGCCTGCATGGCGTGGTCGTAGGCACCTGAGGCGCGATCGCGGGCATGGGAGGAGCGGTCGCAGGCACGAGAGGCACGGCTGCAGATGCGAGAAGCACGGTCGTTGATGGCAGCGATGACGCCCGTGCTGTCGTGCCGGCGTCGAGCAACTGGCCACTCCTCATCGAGTAGGCCTAGAGTGGCGAGTTGCTGAACCACGTGGTGGCTTGGGGCGGCAACTTGCTCCGTCGAATGAGGCATGTGAGCGGAGCAGCGAGCTACCTCGCTTGTATCCGGCCGGCTCGGCGGGCCACCCGGCCGGCTTTGTATGTCGGAGAACTGCTCTTCGGAAGCCATCGGAAGAGTGGTGGAGGAGGAGATTGGGGGAGTGGCGAAGGGGTAAGGTTCTTGCCAGTGCCTGTCCTCGTTTAAATAGAGGGCGAATGGTAGGAGCTTGGTTGGCGTTGCGTTTAATGCCGACCCGCTCATGAACATACGTGTGGCCGGAGTAGGTTTCTCGGCTTTCACGCGGGGTTAATGGGGGCATATGAATGCAGCAAGAGGCGTGTTCAGCCGGGCATGCAGCGAGCAGCGTCCTCGGTCGGCGCGTCGCTTCAATGGCAGAGGCAGTGAGAGGTCACGTCCGCCCTGAGCCGTCTTCAACGCGGAGCGGTGCGCTTTATAGCGGCATGAATGCGGGCAGCTGGTGCCGGACGGGAGCGCATGTGAGGTTTTTTTTATGGGCCAGGGCGGTCAGAAGCGAGCTTGAGAGCTGTTCGGACTCCCGCAAACCTCCCCCACTTTTGTTTCCGGTTTGCGGAAAAAATCGCGTCCGGACCGCTCCGCGGACCGATACAGGTCGGCGTTGGATGGCTTCCATAGTCCGAACGATTACGGGAGGTTTACGGTCCGTCTTGAAGATGCCCTTACTACCTCTGTTTCAAATTATATTAAACTCCCAAGATGTCTTATATTTAAGTAGAGGGTGTAATTTATTTAATCTCATTCGAACCCTAACCTTCCTCTAATGGTTACCAGCCACCTTTTCGCTTCGTTTCATTACAAGTTTACAACACACCAAGAGGTCCCAACAGTGAATAGCAAGAGGCCCCAACAGTTTTCAAACTTGGTATCATGGTATCATGTGATACTTGGTATCACAGGATATTTTGGAAAGATATCCTGTGATACCAAGCATCACATGATCCCATGATACCACATCCAAAAACTAAAAGTTTGTGCTTCAAAAAAATTCAAAAAAATTTATGGATGTTCAAAAGACATCTAGCTACCATCCCTAAAAAATCAAATTCAAATTCGAAATATACATGGAGAAACAAAAAAGACAAATCTTCATGTGAATAATGCCAACTTTGCTTTTGTCTTTTGTGGCACTATTCATGCAGAATTTGTCTTTTTTATTTCTCAGTGCGTGTTTTGATTTTGGATCTGAATTTTTTAGGGTTAGTAGACATGTGTCTTATGAACACTCGTGATTTTTTTTTTGAAATTTTTTGAACCACAAAAATTAGAGTTTTCAAACTTGGTATCATGGTATCATGTGATACTTGGTATCACAGGATATTTTCCCCATTCCCAACCACATGTCCTCCTAAGCTTTACTTCAACCAGAGCCCAATTATAATCCAGTTTAACAGCCTAGGGAGCCATGAACGGTACATGCCCTCTTAAGGAGAAAATATGTGTGTTTTAAGGCAGTATCCCAAGTATACTGAAAGTCTGGAGACTCTTATTTTTGGGCCGGACTAATGGCAACGAAGAAGTATTTTTTCCACTATTGTTCCTTCTCAATTAAAGATGACTCGGAAATTATATTCTGGGAGGATAAGTGGCTAGGTAATGCTACTCTCCAGGGACAATATCCAGCTCTGTACAATATTGTGCATCACAGGGGCGATACTGTTGCCAAGGTTTTGAAATCATTTCCGCCAAATGTGACGTTCAGAAGGGATTTAATTGGACCTAGACTCCAATCGTGAAACATATTGCTCCAACGGTTAACCACGATACATTTGTCACAAGGGTCCGATGTCTTTCATTGGAATCTACATGGGAATGGGCAGTTCTCAGTGGAGTCTATGTATAGAGCTTTGATCCAGTCAGATGTGCCAGTTGATAATAATAAGAAGATTTGGAAGATGAAGATACCTCTTAAGAATAAAATCTTTGTGTGGTATCTTCGTCACGGAGTCATTCTTATTAAAGATAACCTTATTGAGAGGAATTGGTATAGAAGTACGCAATGTGTATTTTGTCCGCATGATGAGACAATAAAACATTTGTTCTTCCAGTGTAAATTGGCTCATTCTATATGGTCAGTCATCCTGATAGCTTCTGGCTTGTATCCTCTGTGTAGTGTTGCTAATATAGTTGACAACTGGTTACATGGGATTGATCATAGATTTAGAATTCTTTTCAGGGTTGGAGCGCTTGCCGTGATTTGGTCACTTTGGCTATGTAGAAATGATAAGGTTTTTAATGATAAAAGTATTTCCCTTAGAGCAACTCTAGCAGACCCCGCATCCGGCGCAAACCCGCATAATTCCGGCGATTATACGGGCTCGGCCCATTTTTCTGGCCAGACCAGAGCCCGCATCGGTGTCCGGCTCGTAAATTTTTTTGCAGCAGCCCGCAAACGCAACCCCCGAGCCACTATAACTGCGGGTTTGCGGGACAGATGCGGGTCGAAACCCTATCCTCCCGCCGCCACGTTCCCCTCCAATTCCCCACCACGCCGCTCGATTTCTCGCCACCGGCGAGCCTTGAACCACCATGACCGACTCGGGGATGAGGCGGAGCGCCGCCGCCGTGCCAGATCTGACGCCGCGCGCAAGCGGGGGCGCGTCGGTGGCTCAACCAGGGTGCCCGGCCGCCGCCGGCATTCGACCGGCGCAAGCTCGACGAGTTCAAGCTCGAGCGCGCCCGTCGCCGCCGCGCCTCCTCCGGCAACTGGTCCGCGGGGAGCTCATCCGGCCACGGATCCGCGGGGTGCTCATCCGCGGGCGCATCGAGCTCGCGGCTCGTTCCGGTGAAGAGGGAGCCGGAGGAGGCCGTGCCCGATGCACCGCCACGCCGAGGCGTCATCGGACCTGAGGACTACCTCCCATCGGGGCAGGAGGAGCTCCTCGAGCGCGTCGTCCTCGAGCGGTCGGCGAGAGATCAGGAGGAGATGGAAGAGCGCATCCGGCGCGAGCTCGAGTACGAGCAGCTCTTCCTCGAGACGGGCCTCACGGCATCGCAGGCGCATGCATCGAAGGAGGCCGACCTGCGCGTGATGAAGGAGGAGCAGGCGAAGCTCTTCGTCGACCTCGACTCCGACTCCTCCGACTCCGACTGATCGCCGCCGGTGGGCAGATACCGCAGGAGCTCCGGTAAGCTCAATTTTGTTGCAGTGGTGCGGTAGCGTAGGCCCTCTCTACCATATCTAACCTTTATTTATGTATGTGGCTTGTATGAACTTATATGGAAAGAAGAACCATCTATGCGAGCGAGCTCCGGCGAGCTGTTGCTTAAATTTCTCGCGCGAAACAACTTTTTTTAAAATTTAGGGGTTTGTTTACGGTTTCTAGTCTGCCGCCACAAATTTCGGCCTGCATAACCGTCCCTGTGCGACCTGCAAACACATTTTGCAGATCGGCAAAATGTGGGGTCTGCTAGAGTTGCTCTTATGCAGGTTATCTACAGATGTACCGGGACGCTTCGTTTGCTCCTCTCTACAATGAGTGAAGAACCGAGACCTGTTTACCAAGGTGTGTACATGATTGAAGGCTGCGCGGGGGATATTTTTACCCAACATGACTGGCAGCATGATCTTAGGATTGGGCCACCTACGGCTTAGGCGTCATATATATTCATCTTTGTATTTCGCCCTCTTCTTTTATTTTGGTTTATCGTAAGGACTTTGTTAGTTGTGTGCATCTTAGTTATGCAGAGACTGAATGTAATGCTGAAATCTTTTAAATAATAAAGCGTTCCTTTCCGAAAAATGACCGGTATAGATGCCACAACGCGAACTAACTAGTTTCAATATCAACAATGAAGTAGAAAAATGGTGATAGATTATGCATGTGGTATATCGAGAGAGGAGGCGGCAGTGCCAAAAACACGGATGCCGTAGCCAGGCCAAGTGCGGATCACGGCTGCCTCGGTATACAAGACGGCATGCAGCACAGCAGGGAGAGCTGCACCTCCATCAACGTCCACACACCTTTGTCTTAGTTTCCAATGTCTCTTAGCGTCTCACCACAATGGTTTTCTGAATCCATTTCGATCCAAGAATCAACCATGCCACGCTTGCATACGTGGGCGATGGAACATGGAGTGAGCATGGAGTAGAGTTCTTCCTCGTTGGCAGCCATCTCTCCGAGCCCGAACCCGATCCAGAGCATGGAACTGATGATGTTTGACATGTGGGCGTAGGCAGTTATGCCTAACTGATTTTCAGCACTCTCTACTAGCTCCGAGGAAATTGTTGCCAAAAATGATGGTTGTTTGAGAAGAATTCCAACACAATACCGGTTGAGCCCAGCAGGAGACGAGTCACGAAATCAGGTCACTGGGCCGAAACCCCCCAGAATCCTAGAATAAGATAAGGTGTCGTCAAGGCCACCCCACCTCGTGAGGCAAATGCACTTGATCGGCTAAAACACTTGTTTGGCCGACACAAGCTGAAGGCGGGGTCGAGATAAAAACACCCTGAAGAAACAAGCCGATCGAAGCGTGCATGTCGCAGCAGGAGCTACCCAGAACCAGGTTCCTTCTCTCAGTCGTTCGTTCAACGGCTTCATCATATCTCTGGAAGAAAAAGAAAAATCTCTCTCGAAGCAAACATTCAGACGAACCTGCGGCCATCGGTCGAACGGTCGACCGAGCCCCATGGGCGCCGGCGGAGCCCAAGCACCCACAGCTTTCCAGCGCTCCATCGTCCAGCTCCAGGCAGCAGGATCGCTCGCTGCATCCAATCCCATGTGACGGGTATCCATGGACGGGCCCGCGCGGCATGGACCTCAAAAGCGATAAAAACACTCTGCACCTCTGCCGCTGCTGCTTAAAAACGCAGGCGGGGAAGGAAAGATCCCGCTTTAGGACCAGCCTTTACACGTACGATCGCACATTATCAACAGCTAACCGGCTACGTGTAGTGTACGTACTTACTACGTACTAGTACAAGGTAAGTATGCCCGTGGCGTGGCATGATTAGCGTCTCCTCGAGAGCGGCGCCTCTCCTCTCCGGCGGCGTCGCGTAGGCTCGAACACCATGATTCTGTTCCTGAAAGCGCTCATCAAGGCGAGGCATGCCGAGCTTAGGCACTGCAAAGTCTCTGCAAAACACTGGTAGAAACTGGAGTACGTAGCTAGCTATAGCTGCTGGTAGACAGGATCGACAGCTGCATGGTAAAGAATGAAATCAAGCCTGTGTGCATGCTGTGCCTAGGCATGTAGGTACTAGGTAGCCTCTGAATGCAACGAGTTCTTGTGATGGCGGCGACGTGGTCTGATGAGTGGGTGTTTAGGTGGTGTAGCTAATGATCTGACGCGGCTGCTGCTTAGGTTTCTGATGAAGCCAAGGTAGAGGAGAGCTTAATTAGATGTTACAACCTTGAGGAGACTTTTCTTCCCCGCAGGCTAGCTAATCGAGCCTGCCTGCATGCATGCATGCATGCAGGACAGCTTCTGATCCTAACCCGGCCGATTCATGCTGTCTTTGACCGTCCGGCGTTTGGTCCAGGGGGTAGTACGTACGTACGGTGTGATCCTAATCTATGTTGGAGCTGCGTCTATGTTATAACTTGTGTTTTTACAACAAAAAATTTTGTGGTCCATCTATGTTGTGCGTGCGTGTGTGTGTATACTTCGAACGAATAGGTTACTCCACTCTATAGTCTACATCTTCTACTAGACGTCTTCTCCCCTTCAGAATATTCCGTGTCGTCTAAAGGAAGAACAAAGTGAAGAGCAGACAAGACACTCTCATCGAACTCGTTCAGTACCAAGTCTGGAACCTCCATCTACAGTAGTACACGACTAAACTCTACATGAGTTTGGTGCATCCAAGTTGGTGAATTGAGATTTCGGATCCCATCTTTCCAACTCCCTAGAGGATATATGCGTGCATACAACAAGCTGCAGTCCATGCCCTTCAGCTGGTCATTTGGCCATATCTGTGTACATTATGCAGCACGGCACACTGATCAAGTGCCATGCCCGGCCGGCCTTGATCTGTATCATTGCATGGACAGCCATGCCATGGCTCACTCACCACCACCACCACCACCAGTTAGCTCGCGCTTGCCCATCAGGCTTAGTATGCGCGCAGACAGCCACCAGCAGCACGCTGCAACACAGTGGATAACTAGGTATGGATTTGTGTTGGAATGTTGCGACATGGCCTGTGCCTGAGAGTGGCGGCCAGCCCATGATCAGGCTCATCAATGGTTTCTACCACTGAGGCACTGATACGGCTAGATACAAATGAGATGGTTTCTATCACTGATTGGGCTGGAGCCCTTACTAACCTTGTGAACTTCATACTCACGAATCCATTAATTTGATGGTCATTTGTGTGCCTAGCTTGCTACGAGTTGACTCTCAGGCCTAGCCAGCATTAACCGTGGAGTGGAATAGGGAAACATGTTACACTAAACACAAGGAGGAACATGCATGTATATATGTATCTAAACTATTGGTGTACGACGAGAGGAAACGGAGATAGCATTGGTCCGTGTTGAGCTGCATCGATGTCCTCCGCCCCTGCTCCCTAGGCTCCCCCCTGCTTGCCTCCCTCAGGATTCCACGACTAAATCAGACATCTGCCATGAAATCATGTGCACGTGCTCGTGCTCGTGCGGTTGGTGAGGTTAGGCTAGGAATGGCGCGGAAATGAAGAATGCAATTCTTGTAGTGCAAAGCGGAAAGAGGACTTGACAAGCAGAAGCAATGTGCATGTGATTCTAGGTGGAAAACATTGTTAGCAATTCTGACTGACTGTGCATGTGCATGGCTTGGAACGACGGTCTACGTACCGCTATATGAATTTTGAATTTTGCTAACCACATGTCCCATGCGGTCGGTCTACGTACCGCTATAGTAAGCAAAGAAGGTGGAAGTGTCACGTACGTGATCTGTCCCCAAAAATTCGTCGTTTGGCCGAACGTGGATTTTCCCCAAGTAGCCGCTTCCGGTTCCCCCCGTTGACAAGATGCATGTATCTCAAAACAATAAAAATTGAAGCGTGAATGTGCCACATTTTGTGATTGTAGAAAAAACACTAGTACCAAAAATTGTGCAAAGATATTGCATAGTTCTACGTGCTAATAAAAAAAGACAGCAAACAAACATTTTTCATTAGCAATTCTTTTTCATTATGGATTTTATTAGCTCAAAATGGAGCATCAAGAGGATACAAACCAAAAAGGCACACACGGCCTCTGCATAGCTAAGATGCATACAGCCAACACCAGCGCACGCACATAAAAACACGCCAGCAAATAGCAAAGTCATATAAGACCAAAGCTATGCGCATGCGAAGAAAAAAGAAAAATCCCAAGCGATCAGATATGTTGTCGACAAACTACAACAATGACCATATCCGCACCAACCATCTCATAACATCGCACGCTTGATGAGATTCTTCAATAGCAACGCCTTCAGGAAGGGATCGGCGCTCAAGTGCCGACGTCACCGGATCCAGCCACCCATAACCAGAATCTAGATTTTCACCCTCAAGAACCAATCTGAGCATATCCGAGCAACGTCTTCAACAAGATAACGATATAAAAGTATCGTCATTGCTAGATATAACCAACAGGAAAGACCTAGGCTCCAAATTTGGTTTGGAGCTTGCTTCATATCAGCGCACCCGACCTCCAAATTTGGAGGCTCGCGACCTTCAAAAAGTATGCAAGCCGAGAATACTCATGTAGACTTTGCTAGACTTCCTCCGAGAGGTAAATCATGACATTTTTAATAAAAGAGCCACCATTCCCATCCACATTTAGAGAAACCCCTTAGTCTATCTAGACCAGCCTTTCCTACCCCAATCCAAACAAATAAGTGGAATACATATTTTTGAGAAAAATCAATATATTTTTAGTAATATGTATAAAAACAGTAATATTTTTTAACATGTACTTATTAATCTAGGACCCCGATATCTACGTTGCGTTCGATCAGGGCTGGTTCCAAAACGAACTAAACGTTCCCCAAGGAACGATCTCCGTGTTGAGCGAAAACATTCGATCTTTTTTTTTAACCGATCTGGGGAACGAAAGATTCCTTCGCTCGCAGGCCCCCACACTAACCACTCTAACACGGGTTAGCCCAGTTTTCTTAGACAAGGTTTAAAAACTTGTGTTTAGACTTCATTTTGTAAATAGCAAAAAAAATCCCATGACGTGTACAAGGGAAAATTGCCATCTGGTGAGACGTAAAAATTAAATAACATGAAATTTATTTTTGTAGCCACGTGACTATATTAGACCCATTTTACTTTAAAAAATGCCATGATTTTTGTATACAATTGAAAATTTCCTAAAAAATTGCCATTCGAGTTGATCAAACTACTTTACAATTTGCGATGATGTTTTTTTTTACAATGACAAGTTTTACAGCAATTTGATTTCTAAAAAAAGGTGGCAAAACTATTGCCACAACATCTCTGATAATGCTCACATGGCAAAAGATTATGTTCGAAAATAGCATGGCCAAAAAATACATGGAAAATTAGAATGAACAAAACATATGAACACAAATTTGCCATGGCAGATTGATATTGAAAATTTGCCATGGCTGGTTGACTTTGAAAACTTTCCACCGTAATTTTAATTAAATTTACCATGTTTTATGATAAATTTGCCGTTTATTAAAACATCTCAAAGCATAAACAAAAAATTGCCATGACATATGCATATTAAAATTTTCCATGGTGTTTTAGTTATAATTGTCATGCTTTGTCTAAGAAAATTGCCATGAATGTATTCATATATTTAAAAAAATGCCAAGGCCCATAAACTACATTTTGCCATGCTCCATGCAATTAAGTTGCCATTGTCCCGGCAAAAAAAGTAATTGGTTGGCATTGTTACAAAAAGAATTGAATTTGACATGCCCCATAAACTACATTTTCCATGCTCCATGAACTTAAGTTGCCATGTTCCCATTAGAAAAGTAATGTTTTCCCGTTGTTGCAAAAGAAAAATAATTTGCCACTATACATAAACTACAAATGCCATGCTCCATGTACTTAAATTGCCATGATCTCATAAAAAGTAATTTATTTTGCCATGTTGCAAGAGAAAAGAATTGTTTGCAATAGGCATACAAATAAAAAGAGTTGCCATGCCATTTCAATAAAAAGTGTTTGCCAATGTGTTACAAAAAAATGTTGTTAATGTATAAATGGATTTAAACATCAGATTTAATGAACAAAAAAGTTAGCCATAGAAAAAATTGGAGACTGGCCAAATGATATGAATCATCGATGGAAGATCATAAAGTAATCGTGATCTTCAAATGGTAAAGTTCGAAAAAGAAAAAAAAATGATTGACAAGAATGATTGGGCAGCTCACACACATGCAAATTGACATACAAAAAAACCATAAGAAAATTTTGAGCACTTGGTGCATTGACATGGCAAAATGATCCTTGAAAATGAATAACAATTTTTCATGGTATATGAAAATTCATAGCATATTCATATTCGATTTTTCCATGGCAACGACTCCCTCCATAAAAAATATAAAAGCGTTTAGATCACTAAAGTAGTGATTTAAACGCTCTTATATTTCTTTACAAAGGGAGTATTTACTAAAAAGAAATATGATAGGTATTAAAGAATGTAAATTTTCCATGTCAAATGATGATAATTTTCCATGGCAATTGATCTCTAATTCATAATGATTTACCATGGTATATATGAAATTAAAAGATGTCTAATTCATGATAAATGTAGAAAAATGGTATGAATTAAAGATCATTTGTCATGACAATTTTACAGATATGTAATTAAAAATCTCTAATGCATGGCAAATTTAGACAACATAGTGGATTGCATGGAAAAACGATACGTAAAATAATAAATAGCAATTAGCCATGGCAATTGTTTACTAAAGCAAAGATATCATGGCAACTATTTACTAAAAACATTGCCATGGTATATCAAAATTCATTGCAGTTCTGCCATGGCAACTATTTACTAACAAAAGCTATCATGGACCAGCAGCAAAAATCAACACTAAAAGGGAAGCAAAGTAGAACATGATGACATGGCAAAATAATCTGTGTAAATGAATACACAATTTGCCATGATCTACGAAAATTCATAGCATATTCATATCAAAATTTGCCACGACAACTATTTACTAAAAATAAAGATGATATGTGTTGATGATTGTAAATTTTTCATGTCAATTGATGATATATACCATGGCAAATGATCTCTAATCCATCATGATTTGCATGGTATATGAAATTAAATGATGCCTATTTCATGACAAATGTAGAAAAAATGGTATGAATTAAAGATCATTTGTCATGGCAATTTTAGAGATATGTAATTAAAGATCTCTAATAGATGGCAAATTTAGACAACATAGTGGACAGACATGGAAAAAATGATTTGTAGAAGAATGAATAGCTATTTGCCATGACAACTATTTACCAACCAAAAGCTTAATGGCAACTATTTACTAAATAAACTGTCATGGTATATTAAAATTCATAGTAGTTCTGCCATGGCAACTATTTAGTAACAAAAGCTATCATGGACCAGAGCAAAATACTCACTCTAAAATAGAAGCAGAAGTAAAACATGGTGACATGGCAAAACAATCTCTAAAAATGAATAAGGCCATGGTCTATGAAAATTCATAACATATTCATATCAAAATTTGCCATGGCAACTATTTACAAAAAAGAAAGAAACATGGTAGGTATTAAAGATGGTAAATCTGCCATGTCAATTGATGATAATTTACCATGGCAACTGGTCTCTAATTCATAATGGTTTGCCATGGTATATGAAACTAAGCGATGTCTAATTCATGAGAAATGTAGAAAAAATGGTATGATTTAAAAGATCATTTTTCATGGTAATTTTAGAGATATTTAATTAGATATCTCTAATACATGGAAAATTTAGACAACATAGTGGATTGACAAGGCAACAATTCAGTAAAAGAATGAATAGCACTTTGCCATGTCAATTATTTACTAAACAAAAGCTATCATGGTAACTATTTAGTAAAGAAATTGCCATGGTATATCAAAATTCATAACAAATTCATAGCGGTTCTGCCATGACAACTATTTAGTAACAAAAAGCTAGCATGGACGAGCAGAAAAAAGAAACGACACTAAAAAGGAAGCAAACGTAGAACATGGTGACATGGCAAAATGAACTCTCGAAATGAATAACAAGGAAACTAGAGTTGACATAATGTGTTGCCTTTCCATTTGCCACGACGAAAAAATTGGTAGAAATTGCCATGGTACAAAATCCATCATCATGCAAAGAAATTTATTTTGCCATTCCTGTAAATAATGCCTCTTATAGACTAAATGTTGATACTTCTGTAGATATTGCCCTGTAGTGCTGGTTTTTCAGTCCCCACTCTTTGCTACTGGCCCAATTCAAAGAACAATCTCCAAGATGCATTTGAACCTTCCAGTAAACACCATGACCACGCCCCCTACTACTGCATATCGCGTATGGCAACCACAACACAGCGCTGCAACTACCCCGAGATTTATAAAAAAGCTGCTCCTTCACTAAATTCAGGTCGCCCGTCTCTAACGCGCATGAAAGTGAACCCAAAACTTTTCCATGAATGTATCAATACACGAGGAGGAAAAATGATGACCCATACCTCGTGCTGACGTAGGTTGCTAGATTCGTGGAGGTACAGTGGTGGCAGCGAGCAAATGCGAGGGTGGGGTTACGGCGGCTAGACGAGTTGCTCAAAGGCATCCTCTACCAGCAGAACACCTGTATCAGTGGCTCCTTGATACGTCTCCGTCGTATCTACTTTTCCAAACACTTTTGCCCTTGTTTTGGACTCTAACTTGTATGATTTGAATGGAACTAACCCGGACTAACGCTGCTTTCGGCAGAATTACCATGATGTTGTTTTATGTGCAGAAAACAAATATTCTCGAAATGACCTGAAACTCCACGGGAGGTCTTAGAAAAAATAATAAAAAATCCTCGCCAAATATGAAGACCAGGGGGCCACACCCTTTCCATGAGGGTGCCCCCCTAGGGCGCCCCCCCTACCTCGTGGGCCCCCTGTTGACCCTCTGACGCCAACTCCAACTCTATATATTGCTTTCAGAGAGAAAAAAACAGAGAGAAGAAATCATCGCGTTTTACGATACAGAGCCGCCGCCAAGCCCTAAAACCTCTCGGGAGGGCTAATCTGGAGTCCGTTCGGGGCTCTGGAGAGGGGGATTCGTCGTCGTCGTCATCATCAACCATCCTCCATCACCAATTTCATGATGCTCACCGCCGTGCGTGAGTAATTCCATCGTAGGCTTGCTGGACGGTGATGGGTTGGATGAGATTTATCATGTAATCGAGTTAGTTTTGTTAGGGTTTGATCCCTAGTATCCATTATGTTCTGAGATTGATGTTGCTATGACTTTGCTATGCTTAATGCTTGTCACTAGGGCCCGAGTGCCATGATTTCAGATCTGAACCTATTATGTTTTCATGAATATATGTGAGTTCTTGATCCTATCTTGCAAGTCTATAGTCACCTACTATGTGTTATGATCCGGCAACCCCGAAGTGACAATAATCGGGACCACTCCCGGTGATGACCATAGTTTGAGGAGTTCATGTATTCACTATGTGCTAATGCTTTGTTCCGGTTCTCTATTAAAAGGAGGCCTTAATATCCCTTAGTTTCCAATAGGACCCCGCTGCCACGGGAGGGTAGGACAAAAGATGTCATGCAAGTTCTTTTCCATAAGAACGTATGACTATATACGGAATACATGCCTACATTACATTGACGAACTGGAGCTAGTTCTGTGTCACCCTATGTTATGACTGTTACATGATGAATCGCATCCGGCATAATTATCCATCACTGATCCGGTGCCTACGAGTTTTCCATATACTGGTTCTCGCTTATTTACTTTTCCGTTGCTACTGTTACAATCACTACAAAATGCCAAAATATTAATTTTGTTGTCTTTACTTTTGTTACTGCTACCACCACTATCATATTACTTTGCTACTAAACACTTTACTGCAGATACTAAGTTTCCAGGTGTGGTTGAATTGACAACTCAGCTGCTAATACTTGAGAATATTCTTTGGCTCCCCTTGTGTCGAATCAATAAATTTGGGTTGAATACTCTACCCTCGAAAGCTGTTGCGATCCCCTATACTTGTGGGTTATCAAGACAAATTTCTGGCGCCGTTGCCGGGGAGCATAGCTCTATTCTTTGAGTCACTTGGGATTTATATCTGCTTATCACTATGAAGAACTTGAGAGATCCAAAAACCAAGATCTATCCCTCAACTACGAGGGGAGGTAAGGAACTGCCATCTAGCTCTACACTTGATTCACCTTCTGTTATGAGTAAGTTTGCGACACCTACACCTGCTTCTGCTATTCGTTCTGATATGTCGCATGTTATTGATGATGCCACTTCTGCTATGCATGATACTTATGATGAAACTGCTTCTATGCCTGATACTACTGTGCCCCTTAGTGAATTTCTTGATGAACAATTGCTAGGGCTAGAGAAAGAGAAATTATTGAATCTGAATACGATGATGATAGGATGATGAAAATATGCCTGTTATTCCTGAGGGTTATTTATTTGATCATGATGCTTCTTTAGCTATTTTAGCTTGCAGAGATATATACGAGCTTAAGAGGTTATCAATTAAATGGAACAAAGAATCACTTAGAGATAAAATGAAACCCGACCCTACTTTTGCTACTTCACCTATATGTGTTCCTGATAAAGATTATGAATTCTCTGTTGATCCTGATATAATTACTTTGGTTGAATCTGATCCGTTTTATGGTTATGAATCTGAAACTGTTGTGGCACATCTTACTAAGTTAAATGATATAGCTGCCCTGTTCACTAATAATGAGAGATCATGTTATCTCTATCTACTCAAAATATTTCCGTTCTCATTAAAGGGTGATGCTAAGATATGGTTTAATTCTCTTGATCCTGGTTGTGTGCGTAGTCCCTAGGATATGATATATTACTTCTCTGCTGAATATTTCCCTGCTCATAAGAAACAAGCTGCTTTGAGGGAAATATACAACTTTGTGCAAATTAAAGAAGAGAGTCTCCCACAAGCTTGGGGGAGGCTTCTCAAGTTACTTAATGCTTTGCCTGATCATCCTCTTAAGAAACCTGAAATACTTGATATCTTTTATAATGGACTAACCGATGCTTCCAGAGATTACCCGAATAGTTGTGCTGGTTCTCTTTTCAGGGAAAGAACACCGGATGAAGCTGAAATTCTATTGAATAATATGTTGACAAATGAAAATAATTGGGCACCTCCTGAGCCAGCTCCTGAGCCATCTCCTGCTCCAATTACTGAGCCTATTCCTAAACCAACTCCGAAGAAGAGAGGTGTTCTATTTCTCAGTCCCGAAGATATGCAAGAGGCAAAGAAATCTATGAAAGAGAAAGGTATTAAAGCTGAAGACGTTAAGAATTTACCTCCTATTGAAGAAATACATGGTCTTAATTCACGACTTGTTGAAGAAACATATGATCTCAATTATTTATTTACTGAAGAACCTCCTAATCCCGATATCCCGACACAGGTAGTAAAGGTAAATTCTCTCTATAGATATGATAAAGCTGAAGTCCCTCCTACTAAAATTGCTAGTCAATGCTTGGATGAGTTTGATAACTTTATGTATAAGCAAGAGGACTTCAATGCTTATTTTGGTAGACAATTAAAAGAAAATGCTTATATGATTAGACGCTTGGGTGATTATATGGCTGATATTAAAGGTGAACTTAAACTTGTTAGCAAACATGCTTCTATGGTTACCACTCAAGTAGAACAAGTACTTAAAGCTCAAAAAGAAGTGCTTGATGAAATGAATAGTAAGAAAAATGATTATGCTGTTAGAGTGGCTACTAGAACTGGTAGAATGACTCAGGAACTTTTGTATCCTGAAGGCCACCCTAAGAGAATCGAGCAAGATTCTCAAAGAAATAATATTGATGTTCCTAGTTCTTTTAAAAAGAAGAAGAAAAATGATAGAACTGTGCAAACTTCTAGTGAACCTATTGCTGAACCACCTGATAACCCAAATGATATATCTATGTCTGATGCTGAAACACAATCTGGTAATGAACATGAACCTAGTAAAAATATTAATGATGATATTCATGATGATGCTCAACCTAGTAATGACAATGATGTAGAAATTGAACCTGCTGTTGATCTTGATAACCCACAATCAAAGAATCAATGTTATGATAAAAGAGACTTTGTTGCTAGGAAACATGGTAAAGAAAGAGAACATTGGGTTCAGAAACCCATGCCTTTTCCTCCGAAACCATCCAAAAAAAGGATGATGAGGATTTTGAGCGCTTTGCTGAAATGATTAGGCCTATCTTTTTGCGTATGAGATTAACTGATGTGCTCAAAACAAATCCTTATGCTAAATATATGAAAGATATCATTACTAATAAAAGAAAGATACCGGAAGCTGAAATTTCCACCATGCTTGCTAATTACACTTTTAAGGGTGGAATACCAAAGAAACTTGGAGACCCCGGAGTACCTACTATACCTTTCTCCATTAAAAGAAATTATATTAAAACTGCTTTATGTGATCTTGGAGCCGGTGTTAGTGTTATGCCTCTCTCTTTATATCGTAGACTTGACTTGAATAAGCTGACACCTACCGAAATATCTTTGCAAATGGCTGATAAATCAACTGCTATACCTGTCGGTATTTGTGAGGATGTGCCTGTTGTGGTTGCAAACGTTACTATTTTAACGGACTTTGTTATTCTTGATATTCCCGAGGATGATAGTATGTCTATTATTCTGGGAAGACCTTTTCTTAATACTGCAGGGGCTGTTATGATTGCAACAAAGGCAATGTCACTTTTCATGTTAATGGTAATGAGCATACAGTACACTTTCCGAGGAAACAACCTCAAGTTCATAGTATCAACTCTATTGGAAAAATTCCATCGATTATATTTGGAGGTTTTGAATTTCCTATTCCTACTGTCAAGAAGAAATATGATATTCTTATTATTGAGGATGTGCATATCCCCTTGAGGTAACTTAGTGTTATTCGAAATTTCTCCGGTTTCATGATTATCGAATGAGTTTGTTAACAAGACTTGATCAACCTTATTAGTGGATTCTTTTTGATGAGCATGAGATGGATGAAACTAGAAGCACAAACTTATGTACCCTCTATATATTTTCTGTTATTTATATTAAATAAAATAAAAACAGTACTTTTCTATCTGTTTCCTGACTTATCTGTGCAATATAAAAATATCCCGAAAATAAAAGTCCTCAGAACGCCATGCCAATTTAATATGATTTTTTCGAAAATATTTGAGGATTTACTGTGCAAAAATTACCGCGGGAGGAGCTGCCACCTGGCCACGAGGGTGGTGGGCGCCCCCCCTATAGGGCGCGCCCCCTGCCTCGTGGGCCCACGGTGGCCCTCCTCCACTTATCCCAGCACCCATCTTCTTCCTCTATCTCACACAAACCCGAAAAACCAACTCAAGCACGCGTTCCAGCCACTTTTGCTGCGATTTTCGATCTCCTTGCTCAAAGCACCTCTCTCAAAACTGCTTGGGGAGATTGTTCCTTGGTATGTGACTCCTCCATTGGTCCAATTAGTTTTTGTTCTAGTGCTTTATTCTTTGCACATTTGTGCTGCATAGGTGACCATGTTCTTGAGCTTGCATGTCAAATTTATATGGTTCCAAGTAGTTCTAATGATTGATATAGGCTCTAGGCACTTGTATGAGTAGTTACTATCAGTTTTATTGAGTTTGGTTTACTTTTATTTTGAAGTTACTAAAAATTTCAGATTGTTTCAGAAAAATGATGAGGAGATTATTGAGGGGCTCATCAAGCCAAAGCTCAAAGGAAAAGGCACCTAAGCCTAAGTACAATTTGCCACACACCGCGGAGATTCGGGCGTGTAAATGGCCTTCTGAAGATTTCTTGAGAGCAGCCGGTATTTATGAAGATTTTCATGAATTGGCTCACAATGCAGGCCTCACCGCTTTCCTCCACGACCAATGCGATCAGTATCTCTTACTCACAAATACCTTTGTGCAAAACTTCTATTTTCATCCTAGGAACTCACCACCTGCGGTGGAATTTTATTTATATGATGAGCCTAAGGAGATGTCACTTTATGATTTCTGTCGGATTTGCTTAGTCCCTTTTGAGGGCAAGACAGAAGAATCACATCATGATGATGTGGCTGGGTTTATTGATAATATCACTGTAGGAGAAACCAGGAAGGTTTCCGATGCACGAATCACTAGCATATATTTTCCTGTTTTGCGTTACTTTGCACTATTTGCTAGTCGTTGTTTAATTGGACGCGAAAATTCTGGAAACCTTAGTATCCCTGATTTAATTATTCTGCTCCAAGGTTCATATAGTGATAACACTTTTAGTTTGGGCGATATTATTGCTAGACGGTTAAATATGAACCGTACTAAGGGCCCCATCTTTGGAGGCATCTATGCCACACTCCTAGCCGCACATTTTAACATACCTATTAGGCATGCTGAGAAGGAAGAAAAAGTGCTACCCCGTGTTTATCTAGATTGTAAAAGTATGGTGGCACATGATTTTATTGTTAAGAATAGGGCAGGGGAGCTTAGATATCAACTGTTCTTTAATAAACATCATCCTGAGACTATTACCTTGCCTGCTCCTTCTTTGTTTGATTTAACTGCAGGCACGTACCTTGTTTCGTTGGCAGCTATTCACGCCTACCGGAACCCTGCACCAGTTGAGGAGCCAGAGCCGGAACCACAATTTGATCCTTCACGACAGTCTAACTATCAGTGGGTCCGAAGATGATTGCCAGCCAGTGGCAATCAGAGCCTTCTTCTTCTTCATCACAGTACGATCCCAACAACTATTATGTTGGATATCCGCCAGGCCAGCCGTGGCCATAGACCAACTTAGGCCAAAAGCCTAAGCTTGGGGGAGTACGTATTTCTCACCGACATTACATTCATGTTCACACACACTCATTGCTATATGTCGGTGCTCATACTTTTTCATTGTAATATCCATGCTAGTTTATTTTCCTTTTCCTGCTTTCTTCTTGTGTGTTTAATAAACCTTAAGAAAAAACAAAAAAATTAGTAGTAGTTTATTTTCTGCTGTAGTAGTAATTAAAAAGAAAACCCAAAAATATTTTCCGTTCTTCTTTTGCTTGTTGGGAGCTTTCCCGTGTAAATAGTTTTATTTCTTTTCTTTTCTTTGAGGGTCAGTAGGAGAAGACCATAATTAAATTGTTGAAGTGGCTCTTATATGCATTATTGTTGATTTAACCAGAGCCCATATTGCCTTGTCTTCTCCTGTTTATTGAATGCTCGCAGATTCCAGCTTAGTCCAATGCACGTGCACTCTTATTATTATTCACACCGTTCGGTCACGCAAGTGAAAGGCAATTATGATGATATATGATGGACTGACTGAGATAAGAAAGGCTGGTATGAACTCGACCTCTTTTGTTTTTGTAAATATGATGAGTCCCTCGTTCTTGATTCAGCTTATTATGAATAAACATGTTTGCAATGACAATTAGAGATCATAGTTGCTTGTGCCATGCTTGATTAGCTATGAGTTATAATGGTTTACCTTGTGTGCCAACATGCTATTGAGATGATTATGATGTGGTATGATGGGGTGGTATCCTCTTTTGAATGATTTAAGTGAGTTGACTTGGCACATGTACACGCATGTAGTTGGAACAAAATCAACATAGCCTTCACGATATTTATGTTCATGGTGGATTATATCCTACTCATGCTTGCATCCAATGTTTATTAATTTTAATGCATGTACATGGCTGTTGTCGCTCTCTAGTTGGTCGCTTTCCAGTCTTTTGTTAGCCTTCACTTGTACTAAGCGGGAATACTGCTTGTGCATCCAATCCCTTAAACCCCAAAGTTATTTCTAGATGAGTCCACTATACATTCCTATATGCGGTATCTACCTGCCGTTCCAAGTAAATTTGTATGTGCCAAACTCTAAACCTTCAAATAAATATTCCGTTTTGTATGCTCGAATAGCTCATGTATCAACAAAGGTTGTCCTTATCTTCCGTGTTAGGCGGGTTATTCTCAAGAGGAGTGGACTCCGCTCCTCACTCACGAGAAAATGGCTGGTCACCGGGATGCCCAGTCCCATGCTTTATGCAAACTAAATCAAAATTAATTGCAAACAAAACTCCCCCTGGGACCTGATGTATGTTGGAGGCACTCGTTGCTTCGAGTAAGCCATGGATTGATGCCTGTTGGTGGAGGGGGAGTATAAACTTTACCATTATGTTTGGGAATCGCCTATAATGTGTTTAGCATGGAAGATATCGCCATCTCTTAGTTGTTACGTTGACAATGAAAGTATACCGCTCAAAATACAATTTATCTCTATTTCAAAACCGAGCTCTGGCACCTCTACAAATCCCTCCTTCCCTCTGCGAAGGGCCTATCCATTTACTTTTATGTTGAGTCATCACCCTCTTATTAAAAATCACTAGCTGGAGAGCATAGTCGTCATTTGCATTCATCACTGTTAATTTATATTGGGTGTGACTATGATGTTGGGGAACGTAGCAGAAATTTAAAATTTTCTACGCATCACCAAGATCAATCTATGGAGTAATCTAGCAACGAGGGGAAGGGGAGTGCATCTACATACCCTTGTAGATCGCTAAGAGGAAGCGTTCAAGTGAACGGGGTTGATGGAGTCGTACTCGTCGTGATCCATATCACCGATGATCCTAGTGCCGAACGGACGGCACCTCCGCGTTCAACACACGTACAGCCCGGTGACGTCTCCTACGCCTTGATCCAGCAAGGGGAGAAGGATAGGTTGGGGAAGACTCCATCCAGCAGCAGCACGACGGCATGTTGGTGAAGGAGGAGCGTGGTAATCCTGCAGGGCTTCGCCAAGCACCGTAGGAGAAGAGGAGGACTTGGGAGAGGGGGAGGGCTGTGCCAGAACTTGGGTGCGGCTGCCCTCCCAACTCCCACATATATATAGGGGCAAGGGAGAGGGGGCGGTCGGCCTCCTCAGATCCAATCTGAGGAGGGGGCGGCGGCCAGGGGGGTTTCCTTGCCCCCCAAGGCAAGGGGGGCGCCCCCCCTTTAGGGTTCCCCCAAACCCTAGGCGCATGGGCCCTAGGGGGGAGGCGCCCAGCCCACTAAGGGGCTGGTCCCTCTCCACATACAGCCCATAGGGCCCTCCGGGGTAGGTGGACCCTCCCGGTGGACCCCCGGAACCCCTCCAGTGGTCCCGGTACAATACCGGTAAACCCCCGAATTATTCCGGTGACCGTATGATGACTTCCCATATATAAATCTTTACCTCCGGACCATTCCAGAACTCCTCGTGACGTCAGAGATCTCATCCGGGACTCCGAACAACATTCCGTAACCACGTATATCTATTCCCTATAACCCTAGCGTCATCGAACCTTAAGTGTGTAGACCCTACGGGTTCGGGAACCATGCAGACATGACCGAGACAACTCTCTGGCCAATAACCAACAGCGGGATCTGGATACCCATGTTGGCTCCCACATGTTCCACGATGATCTCATCGGATGAACCACGATGTCAAGGATTCAATCAATCCCGTATACAATTCCCTTTGTCTATCGGTACGATACTTGCCCGAGATTCGATCGTCGGTATCCCGATACCTTGTTCAATCTCGTTACCGGCAAGTCTCTTTACTCGTTCCGTAACACATCATCTCGTGATCAACTCCTTGGTCACATTGTGCACATTATGATGATGTCCTACCGAGTGGGCCCAGAGATACCTCTCCGTTTACACGGAGTGACAAATCCCAAACTCGATTCGTGCCAACCCAACAGACACTTTCAGAGATACCTGTAGTGTACATTTATAGCCACCCAGTTACGTTTTGACGTTTGGCACACCCAAAGCACTCCTACGGTATCCGGGAGTTGCACAATCTCATGGTCTAAGGAAATGATACTTGACATTAGAAAAGCTTTAGCATACGAACTACACGATCTTTGTGCTAGGCTTAGGATTGGGTCTTGTCCATCACATCATTCTCCTAATGATGTGATCCCGTTATCAACGACATCCAATGTCCATGGTCGGGAAACCGTAACCATCTATTGATCAACGAGCTAGTCAACTAGAGGCTTACTAGGGACATGGTGTTGTCTATGTATCCACACATGTATCTGAGTTTCCTATCAATATAGTTATAGCATGGATAATAAATGATTATCATGAACAATGAAATATAATAATAATTAATTTATTATTGCCTCTAGGGCATATTTCCAACAGTCTCCCACTTGCACTAGAGTCAATAATCTAGTTCACATCGCTATGTGATTAACACTCACAGGTCACATCGCCATGTGACCAACATCCAAGAGTCTACTAGACTCAATGATCTAGTTCACATCACTGTGTGATAAACACTCAAAGAGTTCTGGGTTTGATCATGTTATTCTTGTGAGAGAGGTTGTAGTCAACGGGTCTTGCCATATTTAGATCCCTATGTATTTCGCAAAACTTTATATCGTAGATGCTGCTACCACGTTCCACTTGGAGCTATTCCAAATTATTGCTCCATTATACGTATCCGGTATCTCTACTCAGAGCTATCCGGATAGGTGTTAAGCTTGCATCGACGTAACTCTTTATGTCGAACTCTTTATCACCTCCATAACCGAGAAACATTTCCTTATTTCTCTAAGGATAATTTTCACTGCTATCCGGTGATCCAAACCTAGATCACCTTTGTACCCTCTTGCGAGACATGTGGCAAGGCACACATCAGGTGCGGTACTTCAGCATGGCATACCGTATAGAGCCTATGACAAGAGCATAGGGGACGACCTTCGTCCTTCCTCTTTCTTCTGCCGTGGTCAAGCTTTGAGTCTTACTCAACTTCACACCTTACAACTCAGGTAAGAACCCCTTCTTTGACTAATCTATTTTGAACTCCTTCAAAAACATGTCAAGGTGTGCGTTCTTTGAAAGTACGATCAGGCGTCTTGATCCATCTCTATAGATCTTGATGCCCAATATGTAAGCAGCTTTATCCAGGTCTTCCTTTGAAAAACACTCTTCAAACAACCGTTTATGCTTTTCAGAAATTCTACATTATTTCGGATCAACAATATGTCATCCACATATACTTATCAGAAATGTTGTAGTGCTCCCACTCACTTTCTTGTAAATACAAGTTTCTAGCAAACATTGTATAAACCTAAAAGCTTTGATCACTCCATCAAAACATATATTCCGATTCCGAGATGCTTGCTCTAGTCCATAGAAGGATTGCTGGAGCCAGCATACCTTTTAGCATCCTTAGGATCGACAAAACCTTTTATTGTATCACATACAACTTTTCTTACGAAAACTGGTAAGAAAACTTGTTTTGACATCCATCTGTAAGATTTCATAATCGAAAAATACAGCTAATGCTATCATGATTCTGACGGACTTAAGCATCGCTGCGGGTGAGAAATTCTCATCGTAGTCAACTCCTTGAACTTGTGAAAAGACTCTTTCCCACAAGTCGAGCTTCATAGACGGTAACATTACCGCCCACGTCCGTCTTCTTCTTAAAGATCCATTTATCTCAATGGCTTGCCGATCATCGGCAAGTCCACCAAAGTCCATACTTTGTTCTGATATATGGATCCTATCTCGAATTTCATGGCTTCTAACCATTTGTCGGAATACGGGCCCACCATCGCTTCTCCATGGCTCGTAGGTTCATTGTTGTCTAACAACATGATATCTAAGACAGGATTACCGTACCACTTAGGAGTAGTACATATCCTTGTCGACCTTCGAGGTTCGATAGCAACTTGATCCGAAGCTTCATGATCACTATCATTAACTTCCTATTCAACAGACGTAGGCGCCACAGAAAACATCTTTTTGTGTTGCATCACTCTCTGGTTGAAGTAAAGGTTCGACAACCTCATCAAGTTCTATCTTCCTCCCACTCAATTCTTTCGAGAGAAACTCCTTCTCGAGAAAGGACCCGTTCTTAGCGACAAACAATTTGCCCTCAGATCTGAGATAGAAGGTATACCCTACTATCACCTTTGGGTATCCTATGAAGATGTGTTTGTCCACTTTGGGTTCGAGCTTCTCCGGCTGAAGCCTTAAGCATCGCAACCCCAAACATTAAGAAACGACAACTTTGGTTTCTTGCCAAACCAATGTTCATCCGACGCCGTCTCAGCGGACTTAGATGGTGTCCTATCTAAAGTGAATGCAGCTCTCTCTAACGCATAACCTCAAAATGAAAACGGTAGATTGATAAGAGACATCATAGATCGCACCATATCTCATAAGGTTCGATTACGATGTCCGGACACACCATAACCCAGTGGTGTTCTAGGTGGCTTCAACTGTGAAACGATTCCACAATGTCTTAAGTGTTTGCCAAACTCATAACTCAGATATTCTCATTGATCAGATCGTAGGAATTTGATCTTCTTGTTATGATGATTCTTAACTTCACTCTGAAATCGCTTGAACTTTTCAAACGTTTCAGACTTGTGCTTCATTAAGTAAATATACCTATATCTACTCAAATCGTCAGTGAAGATGAGAAAATAGCGATATCCACCGCACACTTCAATTCTCATTGGATCACACACATCAGCATGTATGATTTCCAACAAGTCACTTGCCCGTTTCATTGTACATGAAAGCGGGGTCTTAGTCATCCTGCCCATGAGGCATGGCTTGCATGTGTCAAGCGATTCAAAATCAAGTGACTCCAAACATCCATCGACATGGAGTTTCTTCATGCATCTTACGCCAATATGACCTAAGCGGCAGTGCCACGAGAAAGTGGTACTATCATTATTAACTCTACATCTTTTGGTGTGGACATGTGTATTACCACGACCGAGATTCAATGAACCATTCACATAGGGTGCATGACCATGAAAGGTATCATTCATGTAAACAGAATAACCATTATTCTCTAACTTAAATGAATGACTGTATTGCAATGAACATGATCTAATCATATTCATGCTCAACGTAGACACCTGATAACATTTATCTAGGTTCAATACTAATCCCGAAGGCAAATGGAGCGTGCGATGGTGATCTCATCAACTTTGGAAACACTTCCAACACACATCGTCACCTCGCCCTTAGCCAGTCTCCGTTTAGTCCGTAGCTTTTGCTTCAAGTCACCAGTAATAGCAACTGAACCGGTATCCAATACCCAGGTGCTACCAGGAGTACTAGCGAGGTACACATTAATAATACGTATATACTTGTTGAAGTTGCCAGCCTTCTTATCTACCATGCATTTGGGGTAATTCCGCTTCCAGTGACCGTTCCCCTTACAATAGAAGCACTTAGTCTCGGGTTTGGGGTTCAACCTTGGGTTCCTTTACTGGAGCGGCAACTAGTTTGCCATCCATGAAGTTTCCCTTCTAGCCCTTGCCCTTCTTGAAACCAGTGGTCTTGTTAAACCATCAACACTTGATGCTCCTTCTTGATTTCTACCTTTTACGGTCTTAAGCACCGCGAAAAGCTCCGGGATCAACTCCATCCCTTGCATGTCATAGTTCATCATGAAGATCTAGTAGATTAGTGATAGTGGCTAGAGAACTCTATCAATCACTATCTTATCTGGAAGTTTAACTCCCACTTGATTTAAGTGATTGTAGCACCCACACATTCTGAGCACATGCTCACTAGCTGAGCTATTCTCCTCCATCTTGTTGGCTAAAGAACTTGTCAGAGGTCTCACACCTCTCAACACGGGCATGAGCCTGAAATCCCAATTTCAGCTCTTGGAACATCTCATATGTCTTACGGCGTTTAAAACGTCATTGGAATCCCGATTCTACGCCGTAAAGTATGGCACACTAAACTATCAAGTAGTCATCAGGATGTGTCTGTCAGGTGTTCACAACATCCACAGATGACGTTGTAGGGGTTTGCACATCGAGCGGTGCATCAAAGACATCAGCCTTTTGTGTAGCAGTGAGGACACTCCTCGGACTACGGACCTAGTCCGCATCATTGCTTACAATATCTTTCAACTTAATCTTTCTCTAGGAACGTATTGAAACAGGGAGCTACAACGTGAGCTATTTATCTACAACATATTTGCAAAGACAATTTAGACTATGTTCATGATAATTGAGTTCATCTAATCAAATTATTTAACGAACTCCCACTCAGATAGACATCCCTCTAGTCATCTAAGTGAAACATGATCCGAATCGACTAGGCCGTGTCCGATCATCACATGAGACGGACTAGTCATCAACGGTGAACATCTCATGTTGATCGTATCTTCTATACGACTCATGTTCGACCTTTCGGTCTTCCGTGTTCCGAGGCCATGTCTGTACATGCTAGGCTCGTCAAGTCAACCTAAGTGTATTGTGTGTGTAAATCTGGCTTACACCCGTTGTATTCGAACGTTAGAATCTATCACACCCGATCATCACGTGGTGCTTCGAAACGACGAACCTTCGCAATGGTGCACATTTAGGGGGAACACTTTCTTGAAATTTTACTGAGGGATCATCTTTTTTAAGCTACCGTCGTTCTAAGCAAATAAGATGTAAAACATGATAAACATCACATGCAATCAAATAGTGACATGATATGGCCAATATCATTTTGCTCCTTTTGATCTCCATCTTCGGGGCTCCATGATCATCGTTGTCACCGGCATGACACCATGATCTCCATCATCATGATCTCCATCATCGTGTCTTCTTGAAGTTGTCTCGTCATCTATTACTTCTACTACTATGGCTAACGCTTTAGCAATAAAGTAAAGTAATTACATGACGTTTATGTTGACACGCAGGTCATAAATAAATTAAGACAACTCCTATGGCTCCTGCCGGTTGTCATACTCATCGACATGCAAGTCGTGATTCCTATTACAAGAACATGATCAATCTCATACATCACATATATCATTCATCACATCCTTTTGGCCATATCACATCACAAGGCATATGCTGCAAAAACAAGTTAGACGTCCTCTGATTGTTGTTGCAAGTTTTTACGTGGCTGCTATAGGTTTCTAGCAAGAACGTTTCTTACCTACGCGAAAACCACAACGTGATATGCCAATTTATATTTACCCTTCATAAGGACCCTTTCCATCGAATCCGATCCGACTAAAGTGGGAGAGATAGACACCCGCTAGCCACCTTATGCAACTAGTGCATGTCAGTCGGTGGAACCAGTCTCACGTAAGCGTACGTGTAAGGTCGGTCCGGGCCGCTTCATCCCACGATGCCGCCGAATCAAGATAAGACTAGTAACGGCAAGTAAATTGACAAAATCGACGCCCACAACTGCTTTGTGTTCTACTCGTGCATAGAAACTACGCATAGACCTAGCTCATGATGCCACTGTTGGGGAACGTAGCAGAAATTTAAAATTTTCTACGCATCACCAAGATCAATCTATGGAGTAATCTAGCAACGAGGGGAAGGGGAGTGCATCTACATACCCTTGTAGATCGCTAAGCGGAAGCGTTCAAGTGAACGGGGTTGATGGAGTCGTACTCGTCGTGATCCAAATCACCGATGATCCTAGTGCCGAACGGACGGCACCTCCACGTTCAACACACGTACAGCCCGGTGATGTCTCCTACGCCTTGATCCAGCAAGGGGAGAAGGAGAGGTTGGGGAAGACTCCATCCAGCAGCAGCACGACGGCATGGTGGTGAAGGAGGAGCGTGGTAATCCTGCAGGGCTTCGCCAAGCACCGTAGGAGAAGAGGAGGACTTGGGAGAGGGGGAGGGCTGCGCCAGAACTTGGGTGCGGCTGCCCTCCAAACTCCCACATATATAGGGGCAAGGGAGAGGGGGGTCGGCCTCCTCAGATCCAATCTGAGGAGGGGGCGGCGGCCAGGGGGGTTTCCTTGCCCCCCAAGGCAAGGGGGGCGCCCCCCCTTTAGGGTTCCCCCAAACCCTAGGCGCATGGGCCCTAGGGGGGAGGCGCCCAGCCCACTAAGGGGCTGGTCCCTCTACACATACAGCCCATAGGGCCCTCCGGGGCATGTGGACCCTCCCGGTGGACCCCCGGAACCCCTCCAGTGGTCCCGGTACAATACCGGTAAACCCCCGAATTATTCCGATGACCGTATGATGACTTTCCATATATAAATCTTTACCTCCGGACCATTCTGGAACTCCTCGTGACGTCCGGGATCTCATCCGGGACTCCGAACAACATTAGGTAACCACGTATATCTATTCCCTATAACCCTAGCGTCATTGAACCTTAAGTGTGTAGACCCTACGGGTTCGGGAACCATGCAGACATGACCGAGACAACTCTCCGGCCAATAACCAACAACGGGATCTGGATACCCATGTTGGCTCCCACATGTTCCACGATGATCTCATCGGATGAACCACGATGTCAAGGATTCAATCAATCCCGTATACAATTCCCTTTGTCTATCGGTATGATACTTGCCCGAGATTCGATCGTCGGTATCCCGATACCTTGTTCAATCTCGTTACCGGCAAGTCTCTTTACTCGTTCGGTAACACATCATCTCGTGATCAACTCCTTGGTCACATTGTGCACATTATGATGATGTCCTACCGAGTGGGCCCAGAGATACCTCTCTGTTTACACGGAGTGACAAATCCCAGTCTCGATTCGTGCCAACCCAACAGACACTTTCGGAGATACCTGTAGTGTACCTTTATAGCCACCCAGTTATGTTGTGACGTTTGGCACACCCAAAGCACTCCTATGGTATCCAGGAGTTGCACAATCTCATGGTCTAAGGAAATGATACTTGACATTAGAAAAGCTTTAGCATACGAACTACACGATATTTGTGCTAGGCTTAGGATTGGGTCTTGTCCATCACATCATTCTCCTAATGATGTGATCCCGTTATCAACGACATCCAATGTCCATGGTCAGGAAACCGTAACCATCTATTGATCAACGAGCTAGTCAACTAGAGGCTTACTAGGGACATGGTGTTGTCTATGTATCCACACATGTATCTGAGTTTCCTATCAATACAGTTATAGCATGGATAATAAACGATTATCATGAACAATGAAATATAATAATAACTAATTTATTATTGCCTCTAGGGCATATTTCCAACATATGATTGGATCTCTTTTACCATGAATTACAATGTCTAGCCAGTCCTTGATCTTTAAAGGTGCTCTGCATTTATGTTTTGCGGTCTCAGAAAGGGCTAGCGAGATACCATCTTGTTATATCATATTATGATTGTTTTGAGAAAGTGTTGTCATCCGAGATTTATTATTATGACTTGCTAGTTGATTATGCTATTGATATGAGTAATGATGAGACCTGAGAATTATTGCAAGTGTGGTTAGTTATGATCTATGCTGAAAACTTGAATGCTGGCTTGACATAGTTACAACAACAAGAGCAAACAGAGTTTGTGAAAGTTTTCTTTGTTTCTTTCAGTTTGTCAGCTGAATTGCTTGAGGACAAGCAAGGGTTTAAGCTTGGGGGAGTTGATACGTCTCCGTTGTATCTACTTTTCCAAACACTTTTGCCCTTGTTTTAGACTCTAACTTGTATGATTTGAATGGAACTAACCCGGACTGACGCTGTTTTCAGCAGAATTACCATGATGTTGTTTTATGTGCAGAAAACAAATATTCTCGGAATGACCTGAAACTCCACGGGAGGTCTTAGAAAAAATAATAAAACATCCTCGCCAAATATGAAGACCAGGGGGCCCACACCCTTTCCACGAGGGTGGGGGGCGCCCCCCTAGGGCGCCCCCTACCTCGTGGGCCCCCTATTGACCCTCCGACGCCAACTCCAACTCTATATATTTGCTTTCGGAGAGAAAAAAAACAGATAGAAGAAATCATCGCGTTTTACGATACGGAGCCGCCGCCAAGCCCTAAAACCTCTCGGAAGGGCTGATCTGGAGTCCGTTCGGGGCTCCGGAGAGGGGGATTCGTCGCCATCGTCATCATCAACCATCCTCCATCACCAATTTCATGATGCTCACCGCCGTGCGTGAGTAATTCCATCATAGGCTTGCTGGACGGTGATGGGTTGGATGAGATTTATCATGTAATCGAGTTAGTTTTGTTAGGGTTTGATCCCTAGTATCCATTATGTTCTGAGATTGATGTTGCTATGACTTTGCTATGCTTAATGCTTGTCACTAGGGCCCTAGTACCATGATTTCAGATCTGAACCTATTATGTTTTCATGAATATATGTGAGTTCTTGATCCTATCTTGCAAGTCTATAGTAACCTACTATGTGTTATGATCCGGCAACCCCGAAGTGACAATAATCGGGACCACTCCCGGTGATGACCATAGTTTGAGGAGTTCATGTATTCACTATGTGCTAATGCTTTGTTTCGGTTCTCTATTAAAAGGAGGCCTTAATATCCCTTAGTTTCCAATAGGACCCCGCTGCCACGGGAGGGTAGGACAAAAGATGTCATGCAAGTTCTTTTCCATAAGAACCTATGACTATATACGGAATACATGCCTACATTACATTGACGAACTGGAGCTAGTTCTGTGTCACCCTATGTTATGATTGTTACATGATGAACCGCATCCGGCATAATTATCCATCACTAATCTGGTGCCTACGAGTTTTCCATATATTGGTTCTCGCTTATTTACTTTTCCGTTGCTACTGTTACAATCACTACAAAATACCAAAATATTACTTTTACTGCTACCACCACTATCATATTACTTTGCTACTAAACACTTTGCTGCAGATACTAAGTTTCCATGTGTGGTTGAATTGACAACTCAGCTGCTAATACTTGAGAATATTCTTTGGCTCCCCTTGTGTCGAATCAATAAATTTGGGTTGAATACTCTACCCACGAAAGCTGTTGCGATCCCCTATACTTGTGGGTTATCACTCCTCGTTGACCTCTGCCTCCTGTAGTTGCTCCTCGACGCCCTCATCCGCTGACGCGACGATAAAAACAAAGCAGATGGCCACCGGTGTTGGGGCTTCCGCCACCAGCAGCAGCACATGCGTCGGAGGCACATTTTCGACCTTCGCCTCCCTTGGTGGATCTTTGATGGCCTCATCCACGACGCGACAACAAATCAAAGCAGAGGAGCTATGGCTATCGCCTCCGCGCCCCCGCGCAATCCGTGTTGCTCCGACGACCGGACCTCCATCCGTCGAGCCCATTGGCAAAGGATGACATCGAGGCTTCTACCAGTGCACATTGGATGCACTCTCCCACCCGCAAGGGCCGCATCCTGGTACCCGTCGGACGCTGCCCTCCCGCAGGGCAGCAGCCTGGTGTTGTCGGTCGTCGTCCTCCCGCAGCCTCGCCACTGCACTCGCGCGTCACCCACACATCGCTTCGACTGCCGGACGTTGTTCGCCTTTGTCCGCGCATGCCCAACGCCGGCCGCCTCTCCTTGGAATCCGGTGGCGAGCGGATAAGGCAGTAGGGGAAATGGGTGGAGGTGAATAGGTGTTTGCCCGGGCATGCGAGGTGAAAAGTCGTTCGGGCGGCTTCGGCCTGGACGTGAACGATTCACTGGCGATTGAGATGCATGTGCTCGATCCAACGGCAACAAGGCATTCACGCCAGGAGCCCAAAAACCCGAGGTCGTATTTTTATCAATTCCGGTAATCTATGACCTGTTGCAACCCAGAGATACTTTATAATGAATTAAAAGGTCTTATATTTCTTTAGTGACGGAGTACCGGTCCACATTGCAGGAAACAGCCCACCATCCCGATCCACATTGCATGAAACCCTTAGTCTATCTAGAGAGCCTTTCTTATCCCAATCCAAACAAATGAGAGGAATACATTGTGATGAAATTTAAAATATTTCCAATTATATGTATAAAAACAGAGTAATTTTTTAACATGTACTCCCTCTGTTCCGAATTACTTGCCGCAGGTATGGATGTATCTAGATGTATTTTAGTTCTAGATACATCCATTTCTATGACGAGTAATTTGGAACAGAGGGACTATAAATCTATTTTGGACCCAACCCAAGTTGGTAGTACCATACAAATTACAGTTTTGACTGGTACACCCTCCTTAAAAGTTTGAAACGGATCTTAATAGAAGTTACTTAAATAGGCTATCGTCATATTAACCTGCAGACCAAACGTTTTTAAATTTTTTTATGGGAAAGATCAAACGATTTAATTTTTTTTTCAGGGAAAGATCAAACTTATTGAATAGATTGATATATTGATACAAAGACCATATCATCCTTTTTGACGGACGAATCGGATACTTCCTAATCTTCATCTGTAATGTGCATTGGAAACCGTAAACTATTCTAAGGGGTGTATCAAAACAAAATCCTAGATATTTACATATCCAATTTTTCTTTTGAGAGAGATTTACATATCCAATTTGTGCCCTAATCTTCTCAGGAAAAAAAGTTGTGCCCTAGGAGAAACGAGCAGGCGAGGACGGACGCAGAGTGCGTACATGGAAACTCCTCGCACCCGTCAATCAACCACTGTACGTACCCTTCCCCATGCGCACGGTGCACCAACGGGCGTTCCGCTTGATTGAAGCAAACATCCTGCAACCGAACCCGCGCGTGTACACACCGCACACCACGGCCCTTCCGGTGCCGGCTCGGCTCCACCGGCGACCGTGCGACGCAGCGAGACACTGGACGCCGGGCCCCGCCCGCCGAGCCTGACCCGGCCGGGTCCCGTCGCCTCCTCTCGTCCCAGCTTTAAACGCCAGGACGCGACGCCATGTCTGCTCCTCCTCCTTCCCTCTCCCTCTCTCTCTCCCCCGTCGCTTCCCGTCCTACTCTACTCGTACGCGCCGCACTGTGCAGCGAGAGAGAGAGAGAGAGAGAGAGAGAGAGAGAGAGAGAGAGCAGCGGGCGCGGCTGCCGAAGCGAGAGCGACGCCACCAACGGGCCGATTTTTAAGCGCGCCATCTCTCTCGTCGCCCCGTCCGTCGGCCAGAGCAGAGCAGAGCACGCGCGGGTGCGACTGTGCGCGCGTGACGTGAGCGCTCGCCTCCTTGGCCCGTGCCCATGGCTGCTGCGCCGCGCGCGCGCTCGTCCTCCCGCCGCCGCCGGTGCCTCGCCGTTCTGCCGGCGGTCATGGCGGCGGCGCTTCTCCTCCTGGCCTGCTGCGCCGAGGGAGCGGCGGCGGGGCACGGCGGCAGGGGGCTGACGCGGCGGAGGCAGCTGCTGAAGCAGCGGCAGGTGCAGTACCACCTCAAGCGCCTCAACAAGGCGCCGCTCGCCAGCATTGAGGTACATCCATCCACCCCTCCAGTCTCGTCTCGTCTCCCTCCTCTCCTTCCTCCCCAGAACGGCGGCGCGCCTTCAATCTATTGCTTTGCTACGCTTGCTCAAGTGAATGAATGAATGAATCCATGAAAAGAAAAGAGAGACGGCGCGTATCCGGCATGGATGGAAGTCGAAGAAAGGCGATGCCTTTTGTATGTGCTTCATGCGCGCGCTTGCATTGCTTTGGAAGCGCTGATTGACTGCTTCTTCTTGCTCAAGTGCATCCGTCGAGGGCCATGCATTTAATCTCTCTCTCTCTGTCCGTCGCCGGAGGGAAAAGGCTTGCTTTCGGGGGTGAATTTATGGGTGCCCGTGCTTCTTGGGTTCATTCGACGTTGAAAGGAGCCACGCCTGCTTTTGCTCGCTCGCTTTCCTTTCTTTAGAGGAGAGAACTTGACTGCAGCAGTCACTTTTAGGCCAAATCATACTAGCATTTTCCCACTACTAGTAGTGTTCTTCTTTCAGTTCCTTCGAAATGCACAATTTTGGGGGCAGCCTCTTGCTACATGGATGTGTTTATTCAGCCGTTGTCTGATTGATAGTACTCCTCTGAAGCCAATGCTGCATTTTCTAGTCTGCATTCCTCTACTGAATTCAGCACCATGCCATGTTTTTTTAATTAATTGATTATTGCAAGAAAGAACTGATTCTGAGAAATGAACAGAGCCCGGACGGGGACATCATAGACTGCGTGCCCATCTCCAGCCAGCCCGCCTTCGACCACCCTTTGCTCAAGAACCATACTATCCAGGTTCCTCTCTCTCCAGCACCAACGCTGCCCTTTTTTCACAGCTTCTCCCCCACGTTATGATGGATGCTAACACTCAGCTGCACTTTTCAGACGAGGCCTGCTTACCACCCAGAAGGCCTGTATGATGAATCCAAGGTCGCATCCCAGAAGCAGCGCACGCAGACAATCACCCAAATGTGGCACCAGAACGGCCGGTGCCAAGAGAACACCATCCCAATCCGGAGGACCAAGAAGGAGGACGTCTTCAGGGCCAGCTCCATGAGGAGGTATGGCAGGAAGACGCACCTCAGCACCCCGAACCCCTCGTCCGTCGACCCTGCCATGCTCAATGAGAACGGCCACCAGGTACAGCAATGCTCCATTCAAGATTCAGCATGTAAACTAGCTTGTTCAAGTGGTCATTGGCTCATTTAACCTTCTTGTCATTTGGCTCTGTCTCAGCATGCGATAGCATATGTGGAGGGGGATAAGTACTATGGAGCCAAGGCCACCATCAATGTGTGGCAGCCAAGCATTCAGCAGGGCAACGAGTTCAGCCTCTCCCAGCTTTGGATCCTGGGGGGTTCCTTTGGGCAGGACCTCAACAGCATTGAAGCAGGGTGGCAGGTGAGTGAGAGCTGAGGCATGCTGCTACATGAGATATAGGGGGAAAGAAAACCACCTAGCAGTAGTCAAAAAGTTCCATTAAATGTTGTGCTTCAGCTTCCAATTTTGTTCTTGTTCTTCTCCCCGTTGCATGCTCTCAATTATGAGGAGCATTTCCTCCTTGCAGCATGCGCTCAATAATTTCCTCTGTGTTGCAATAATGATATGTGCACCGGTGAAAGGACCCTTACACTTTGGTATAGTAGTAGAAGCCAGACTTATTCTCCATTTTCTCTGATGTTTCTCTCTCTGAGCTGTATGCACTAGCTACTGTTTTTAGGAGCCAGTAAGTGATAAGATTGCTTATGATGCTGGATTAATCAAGCTGTGCCCCTGTACTTAGTCTCTTCCCTTGTGGCTCATTCCTGTGCTGTGCAAAATTTCAGGTCAGCCCAGACTTGTATGGAGACAACAACACCAGACTCTTCACCTACTGGACTGTAAGATAAACATCACATTCCTTCCAAATCCCCTCTTGTCCTATTGCTTAGATCTACATACATACCTTTTTCAAAAACACACATACCTATCTTTTGGAATGGCATGAGTACCTGACTTATGTATTGCTGTTTTGAATACCGTAGAGCGATGCCTATCAGGCAACAGGGTGCTACAACCTGCTCTGCTCGGGGTTCATCCAGACAAACAACCAGATAGCCATGGGCGCCAGCATCTTCCCTATCTCCAACTACGGTGGCTCCCAATATGATATCAACATTTTGGTATGGAAGGTAAATTACAAGCGCCCCTCACATGCCGATCAGATTCGTGGATGGGGCCGGAGGAATCTATACATACATGCATGCATGGTGCATGCCCACCTGTTTCTTGGTCTTTCTCGAGGCTTATGTCAAGGCCACAACCACCGTGGCCCTGTCCTCTTTGGGGACAGTGGACGCTCTCACAGTTGTCCTCGCACAAGTAGTGGTGGTAGTATTGGATCTATGCCTGCCAACACACACACACGCTGATGCTTGCTAGTTTACACTTGAAAAAACAGGAATATTCCACCTGTGTTCATGCTTCTCATGTTATAAAAAATTACGTCCTTGCGCATCGAAATTTTGAAATAACATGTCTCTTCTGCCAGCCAAAACACTTGCATGTTCATTTTCTGAACAACAAAAAAAAGCACTTGCCACCGGCATTGCCATGTGCCATTGTGTGATCATCTGCCACTTGCATAGGCAACAAGATCTTATTCCCTGGTCATTTTCAAAAGCAGTTTCAAAGCATTTTCATGAAAGGGAGCCACCTTTTTCATAGTGCATTATAATGGACGAGCACTTATTAGCTTTATTTTTGCTCGTGCATGATACTATGATGATATAGCACAGAAAAGGCACCTAATCTCTATCAATCTCCTCATCATGATCCTATCCAATAACTAACTATGCGCGCGCAAATTGCGGTTGCAAAAATGCAGGACCCGAAGGAGGGCAACTGGTGGCTGCAGTTCGGCAACGACTACGTGCTGGGCTACTGGCCGTCGTTCCTCTTCTCGTACCTGGCGGACAGCGCGTCGATGATCGAGTGGGGCGGCGAGGTGGTGAACACGGAGCCCGACGGCAGCCACACGTCCACCCAGATGGGCAGCGGCCACTTCCCGGAGGAGGGGTTCGGCAAGTCGAGCTACTTCAAGAACATCCAGGTGGTGGACTCGTCCAACAACCTCAAGGCGCCGCGGGGGATCGGCTCCTTCACCGAGCAGTCCAACTGCTACGACGTGCAGAACGGCAACAATGGCGACTGGGGCGCCTACTTCTACTACGGCGGCCCCGGCAAGAACCCCAACTGTCCATAGCCCTCCAAGAAAATGAAATGAAATGCCGCTGCTGCCCAAGCCCTAACAACAACACCCCCATGTATTATCCAGTAAATTAGTTGATTCACACCCCAAGCCTTCTTCTTTTTCCACATCTTTTTTTGTGATTTTCTTCTTGGTTTTCTTTCTGTTTTCAAGTTTTGGTTCGAGGAGTTGATTAACTTCTAGGTAAGGTGAGGCAAGGCAAGTGTTTGACGGATCATGTGGGTTTGTTCTCTGCCTCGGAGAGATGTTGGTCTGAGCTTGTTCTGGGGAGGAGTGTGGTCAAGTTTCTGAAGAGAAACAGGCCGGTTTGGTTGGGTTGGGTGCTTACTTGGGTTCTCCTGTGCCTCAGATTATTTTACTTCTCCCATGTCACCAAACCTCTCTGTCAAGTTGTGCGCATGTGTGAGCACCCGGCATGTGTTATTGTATTCTGATTTCTGGGGGAAAGTGGGTAACCAAGTGTTAGCTCTTGGAGGACGTGCAAAGATGCCAACTTTTTTGCGTGCGGCTTGGTGGCACACTAGCTAGCCATCCATCAGACCATCACCTGTGAAAAGTGCAGCAGGAATAGGATGGCTACAATGAATAAGGTTGGACCTGAGTGAGTGGCAGGGAGCGAGTGCTGACTGCATTCTTGTGCACGCGGGTGGAGTTCACATCGCAAGCGAGTTTGCGGATTGGCTGCGCTGATTTGTGCGGGTTGCACTTGCGGTGCCTAACTTTGATTGACCGCCGCATTTCCCTTGGGTTGGGTTGGACTCTGAAGTTCTGACCATGCTGTAATGGATGGGGTTTTCTTATCTTGAGAGTTACTAGTGCTATAGGTTGTGGCTTCCAGCTCAATCCGTCGCAACCAAGTCAACACGTCCGATTCTTCTCCATCAACATCCATGCACACATTCTTCTAAGAAATTGAAGTGCTGGAATAGGAAAATGGGCGACGAACTGTGCAGAAATTGAGCAGCGAAACCGGGGTCAATTATGAAGATAAACAACTAAAATGGGCAGCATCCATCGAGTGACAAACCGAGAGGGTGTCTATCAAGTGCCCATGTGATGTGTATGATTGTGTTTAACAGAACGGCTGAAAGCAACAGACCAACATGGATTACTACTATTTTTCGTCCTCCGCTCTGTTCTGCTCTACGGGAGATGTGGATCCAGCCGGCAAGCTACGACGTACGTAAGCTCGGACTCACGTACATTACGCTGTTGCCGGCCGCGGCTCACGAGCGCGGCCGCCGAACTGGGCTAGGCTAGGCTAGGCTAGAGAAGGAAGAGAACAAGGCAGGTTCACATGGCGAAAAGGGCAGACGCACACTTTTGGTTGGATTCGACGGGAAAATAATTGCACCGGCAGGCAAGAGTCCAGGCCATGCATGCAGACGCAAGCGCAGTGCAGTGCAGCGCCAGGCTCTCGCTGCTGCAGTGGTGCATGCCTGCCTGCCTGCCTGCTGAGTGCCGCTGCTGGCCGCTGGCTAGACATGCATGCATGCATGCAGCTACGACGACGAGCGTACTAGGGTGCGTGGATGGATCATGGATGGACAGCTTTCATGGCGACCTCATGTGTCTGCCCAAAGGCCACTGTGATTTCCATCAGTGCGTCCTTTGTCTGGGAGTCCTTTTTTTTACATACGTGAAGGTGAGATTCTTCCGAAGGGATGGATTGTGCCTTTGCCGGTTCTGGCCGGCCTACCAACCTCTTGTTGCCGATGCGTATGTCCTGGTGTGCTCGTCGGTTTTTGCCCCTTTTTCAGTGTACATGTATAGAGGCAGGCAACCCTGCATGGTTATGTTCTAGAGAAAAACACGTTGTGAATAGCACCATATAACCATTCTCTTGGGCTTTCTTAGGTATTCGTAGGGCCTCTTTGATTCGTAGGATTTTGAAAACGTAGGAATAGGAAAAGTGTAAGGTTGGAGTGGCATGTCCATTTGAATTCTATAGAATTAGCAACGATTGTTTGATGCCACGGGAAAAACAAAGAAATTGTAAAAAAAGGTTGAAGTGGATGTTAAATTTCCTATGAAATGTAGTACAAAAGATTTCATAGGAAAAATTCCTATGAGATCCAATCCTATGAATCAAAGGACCAATATGGGAAAAAATCCTAAGAATTTCAATCCTCCAGAAATCCTATAAAATTCCTTTGAATCAAAGAAGCCCTTAAGGCTTACAAGCAAGACCGGTTGAATTTTTACTTGTTTTTTCTCTCTCTCTAAGGTTAAAGGCGATACTAGAGGTAAGTGGTGCAATCTATAGAGACCGTCTCTAAAAGGAGGGCAGGGGGCTTAGGTAGCAATAATCATACACTGTGGGTGTTTTTAGTAACCAGTTGGAGCACGCAAGTGTATGCTCTTTCTGCGTCTAATTAAGGTTGCTTCTATACATTGTGCACATCTCCCTCTTAAGGAAGAAAAGAAAAATTAGGGGACGCCTCTGATGAATACAATAGCAAAATATCTACATGTGAATACGTACGAGTGGTAAATGTTGCAAACGAAATGACCTGGTTTAGAGGCAGTGGTGGGACCAAGAGTTACATGCCAACACTACAAGATTGTCATGTTAGAGGCAGGACATGTGAGACCTACCTTAGAGGCAGTGTTGCCTCCATACACATGTGATGCTGTTACCAAACCAAGTTATAGTGAGGATGCAGACACTTTTTTCACCTCCATCGTAATATTTCAGTTCTTACTATTTCATATTAGACAGACTCAAATTGTCGAACAGAAAAGTTATTCCAGGATAACGAACATCAAAGATGAGATTCCCCGCTATATGAGACATTAAAATGTTGTGATGTAAGAAACAAGATCGTAACCAAATATGTATAAGAAAGCAAACTTTTTCAACCGAAACAGTAGCTTGCACTAAATATAGTTCTGCGGGTGTTGATATCTTTGGAGACCTTCAATCTGTATGAACAGAAGATGATATTTTCCCTTTCCCCCACTGAAACAATGCTTAAAGGTGGGTGTTCTTTTTCAAGGGACAAGAAGGTACAAAGAAACAAGAACTATGAAGAACAACACAACAATGGCATAACGAATCGTTTTTGCTCATCCATTCTATATCCGTATGTCCGTTCTCATTGTCCATTGTTAATGGACCCTAGAAAACAGGTATCGGACCCACACCAACAGGTATATCGACATTGGTATACAGATGGGGAAGATTCCACCAGCCCCAATTGCTTTGGGTGAGAGATCGAACCTCCACTCGTTTCTGGTTTCTGCTTTCTCCCTAGGGAAAGAAGATATGATACTTTTCGAAGAATGCAATCCCCGCATTCCGGCCCTGCTCTGCAAATCAACATCTGAAGATCCACGGGTCACCATAATCTTCTGATCCACTAATAAGATTTCGCACTCGAGATGATGTGATCTGAACGAAAAGATAGATACATCCGAGCTGCCCAAGGATATGGTCTGGGTACCGATCTGCTGGGACAAGGGGGAGATCCTAGTACTCAAAAGGCTGGGTAAATTTCGAAATTAAGCGGAGGAAATCCACCAATAAGAGAGTAATAGAAAATACTGTTATCATGAATAAATTCTTTCAATCCATTAAGAAGATACTTAATTCGTTATACAATAGAGACGGGAAAAAGATGATGATAAAAAACTCCATAATAATAAAAAAATCCAAGAAAAAAGATATAACAGATGAGGAAGGAGCTAAAGAACCTATCAACAATGATGCATCTAGTGGCATTACATAAAAAAAATTAAAAAATGAAACTGTGTGTATACGTAACCCATGTCATGAATCTTGGCGCAAATCGTTGGCCCCCGGACCTACGTGCTGTAAATCCTCTCCCCTGAAGTTGCATTGTTTCTGTCTAAAAATGTGCAACTTCCTAGTCGCGCATCTTTGAATCTCAATAAATATGCATGTACACACATACAACTAGTCAATTGACCGTTTGACAAAGAATCAACATACAAGATGATTTGACCCGCCATTTTGCTTCTCGGGCGACGATTCTCCGGATGGCCGGTAAAGACGATAGGCAGTCAGCTTTCCAAACAGAGGACCTCAGGACTATACTCTGTGGCCTCCGTGTCCGTACTCTAGCAGCATGGCACTATACGGCAAGCGGAGATAAAGCACGGCGTCTTTCTACTTGGCACGGAGTATTGGAGGAGCAGTCGCCTTTTTCTTTGGGACTGCCTGCCATGCCATGCCTTTCATCAAAGAGTCGCAGAGCCAGATTCTTCGTCAAACAGGAAAGGGGAGCAGGGCTGGCTCAGCATGGGAGAGGAGAGGATCGAGTCACTGAATCGTGACGTTTTTCTTTTACTTTTATGGCGAGAACACCGAATCGTGGTAGTGACTAGTGACGTTTGGGCCCGAAATATTGGTGAATGTGCGGTGGAGTCCTATACTCCTATCCTACTTGAGCCCGTCCGTGAGCGTGCACAAAGCATGAAGTACACATGCACTGCGGCGGAGCACAGTACTGTAGTAGTACTACGTTGTTCCATTGCGCTCTCCGTGACTCCGTCGAATTCTTATCTTACTTCCTGATGAAGGGGAGGCGACAAAATGGCCTGCCAATAATGGAGGAAAGTTAGCGTACTGTGCATCGTCGTCGTCCTGTGAGAGACGTGGTTTGAAATGGGCGCGGCCCTTTCAGGCGTATCTGCCGGGCAGGTAGCATAGCTCGGCCGCTGTTGCCGGCATGGCATGGCCGCGCGCTCTGCTTGATCATCTGCAGCCAGTTGCCAACGAACGGGGACGGGGCACAGCACGGGACTGCTTGGGCACACGGGCGGCCATCGAATGTGGATTCCTACTCCTTCTGCCGCTGCTCCTACGCTCGCCGTGCTGTGCACGCCCCGTGATCCATTGCCGCCTACAGACGAGCTCAGATTTTTTCTACAGCACAACTATAAAGTTAGCTATGCCAAGAGTTCGAGGTAGCATGTTTGCTGACTCATACTTTCAGATCGAAACATTGGGCATGGACATCTGCGCAACTTGTCAGTGCCTACAATGATAATTACTCCCTCCGTTTCTAAATATTTGTCTTTCTAGACATTTCAAATGACTACTACATACAGATGTATTTAGACATATTTTAGAGTGTAGGTTCACTCATTTTGCTCCGTATGTAGTCACTTGTTGAAATGCCTAGAAAGACAAGTATTTAGGAACGGAGGGAGTAGCTAGTAATAATCCGAGTATGGCTAAAGAGGTCAAAAGGAAGGCATGAAGAAAACAGCCAGCATCTCGCATTCTCGCTGACCTCCCCAGATAAGAAACTAGCGGCACCCACCCTGATCACCAGGCAAAAGTGAACCAGGGATGCCACCACAGAAGCAGCTCAAACGGACGGTGAACCTGAATATGTCACCGGGCGATCCATCGCCTTGCCTCAACAACAGTTCCATGAACTAGAACCAAGTCTACTCTCCTCCGATGCTGCCGTCCTGTGCTATCCGTAATCCGTTCCGTGACGCGGCATCGAGGCACTCGCTGCCAATCTTGGAAAGAAAGATGGGGGCGGAACTCATTTCTGCTGCTGTGGCTTCCCGACAGAATGCAGATACACCGATATCGAAACGACCCTGAAATGAGTAGCAGAGCTTTGTTAGGCCATCATGGGTTACAAGGCTCCGGTCGAGATATCTTGTTGCTGCTGCATTTGCATCATCACTTACGTAGACCCAAGGAAGAATGCAAGGGACAGATTGAAGCCGAACAAGAAGACAGATACGATTGCTGTCAGAAGCATTGCGACTGAAGTTGAATACACCTGTGAATGTGTGTGTGCAGAGACACATGGTTAGGCCAATCAAATACAAAGTGCAAGTGTGTAAAGACAAAAGAGTAGCGTGAATGGCTGATATCAATAATCTTTTGATCTGCCTCAATAATTACTAGAGCATTTCATAATTCATAGAATCTCAGAATAAATACAAAACCAAGGCATCTTAAATATCACATCTAAAGACCACATTAATCTACTGTCCAAATTGCAGGATAACTGACTGATACAGTCTCGTTTTCTTTCTTTTTTTTCAAGAAAACGCAAAGAGATTCTTGCGTTTCTTTGTATTGAAAAGATAGGGTTTATGTTACAATCCTTCTAGGAGGTAAAGTCTCATTTTCTTGCTTCCCAAAGGATGAACAGAATCTGTTGATTGTTTTGTGAAGAGATTTAGATAGTATGTCAATTACAATAGTTTCTCAGATAACAGAATGTGGACTGTCGAGTAGTCCAAATTTAAGAATGCAGACATGCATACATGCTATAAGATGAAAACGACTGACTTTTGTAGTCCATCAAGGCACGGAAACTGATAATAGAAAGATGCGAAAAGTTCTCCGATTGGCATAATTCAACGAGACAGCCATCTGAACTTAAGTTGAACTAGCAATGCATGGATATTTTTAATGCAATGCAACGAGTATGTAAACCACATCTTTTTATTTAATAAAAAGTCTAAAACCAACGTGACGGGGGAAAGATTTTAGGAGAACAACCAAGATTTTAATTACAAACTGCCACTAAAACGGTAAGTGGTGACTCAGTAGGGGTAACATTAGGTGATGGAATAAGCTACAGCTACTAGAATGTGCAATTTTGTGGCAAAGATGGTTATAACACAAGAATTTAAACCACGAAACCCATTGTAGAAATTAAGAATTTTTACCTTGACAATATTGTCAGCATACTTCATCACCATTGATACAGCAATGCCACTGCAAAGAATACCAAAAATATTACAACGTAATTTCACCCCAAACGATGAAATGTTAAATCAGATGAAAGATTCAGCTGTAGTACCTGAGTGCATGGTTAAGAATCATCAGAAGTGTAATAAACGAGTAGCCATGAAAAAAGCCTCTGCATTAGATGGCAGTCAGGTTAGAATAAGCAATATCATG
This sequence comes from Triticum urartu, assembly GCF_056163025.1. Taxonomy (NCBI): domain Eukaryota; kingdom Viridiplantae; phylum Streptophyta; class Magnoliopsida; order Poales; family Poaceae; genus Triticum; species Triticum urartu. The sequence continues at coordinate 170,993,061 of NC_141874.1, read as the reverse complement.
CATTGTAACAAAATATTATGACAAGAATGAAGCAATTTACAACACAACTAACTTGTTCATGACAGCATCAAAGTCCTGAACACAAATGGCAACTAAGTTGAAGAGCATTCCAAAAATGTACAGCCAGAAATTCTGCACATTGATGTTTCTCGAAGGACTTTTTTTTATTATAGCCTGCATTGTTAAAAAATGAATATGACTTACGCCCTTCAGAAATTCCCTTCACAGTCGAATCAAATGATTATTTCTAAAGCAAGATACATAAGCAAAGAGGAGCAATTGCACAAAGTCACATACTTCTGTGTATACCCCAGCAAAACCACTTAGAAGAGCCATCACCTGAAACAAAAATACAGTCAGTAAGTTGGGTAAAATAACTTGCTATAACACGTCCAAGTGACCAGACTGAACGATTTTTTTCTCTTATATGCTTACAATGGCCATCATCCAACCTTGAATTGGCGTTTGAAGAACATGGTCTGATCTGAAAGGGGCATATTATTTCTCTTAGCTGAACATATTGATTAGAGAAATGAGGAAAGAATACCGAGAAAGGGAAAAAGAATCCAAACTTATTTTGCTTACGAGGGGTTTAGCTGAGCCGTAGTGCAGCCAGCACATAAGAGAATAAATGCAGCCCACTGAATTTCACTTAATCTGGAAAGAACACGAAGCATTCAGTGATGCAACATAGTTCAACAATCACCATGCCAGATTAACAATTGAAAACAGGTGTTGCTGTGTTAGGGAAGAAGAGTACTATGAACAGTTCTTGAAAGAATGAAGAGGAATAAGAACATTTGTGGCACTTAAAGAACACCATATAAATTATGATGGGAAGCTCAGGCTAGTGAATTATTTCAAAATGCCTACAGGTTACGATGTTACATGTTTGTGTGGTCCTGCAGAATGATGAATACTTGGTGAGGAGCTGAATGCTGCTACATCATTTCAGCAAAGCTAAAGTATCCAACATAATATTACAAGGCTTGAAAGAAATATAAAAAATAAAGATATCAGCAAAGTAGAAAAAGAGCACATATTGTTAGTTCCCTCTGTTCCCAACTTCCAAAGCCACATTAAGCTAGTCGGTCTTACTTTTTCTTTAAAATGATACGGTATAAGACACCAGTGCTGATAATATTCAGGTTCTTCAGGATCTGGTAAGCTGGTGCATCCACATAGGCGAAGATGTAATACTGGCAGGTAGAGGAAACATGGTTCAAACTTTTGTTGTTGCAGACATGAAGTTATTTTATCACAAGAGACATTGACAAGTGGGCATACCTGCAATAGATTCTTTACCATGTAAAGTGCGGCAGGGATAGGATAAACACTAACTTCGTCAAATGATGTACTTAACCTGAAAATAAAAAGAAATGTCGGTAGAGAATATGGAAAAGGAAATAGAGATTCGTAACTTAATCGGTAGATTATGGTAGAATGGTCACCTATTATCTTCTGTAACACCTTGACTGTTCCATGTTCTGTACAGGGCTAGAAGTGATAATAGACATTTTAAAGCTTCCACCTAGACACAGATGAATAAATTCAAGAGAACAAAAGGGGAACCTCCTATCCCTACTATCACCAAGAGAAAACTTAAATTCTCACCGAAAAGTTTGCTGTTGTGACACTATATTCATACTTTCCAGCTCTTTTTGACCACACAATCAGTATTGCCTGGGAACTTGTTAGTAATGTCAACGCAATTGTTACAATAGACCTGCAGCAACAATCGACACTTGCCAGTAAATATTCTGATTTTCCAGAAACTATGTGATACGGCACAAAGGTTGCAAACAGTCTTACTTTTGCTTCCAACTATTCTTGCCCTTCGAACCTCCTGCGGTGCCAAGGGGGGAAGTTGCTGCAGCTGTATATATAGCACACGCATTAAAGATGTGATGTTACTGATTATAGTCCAAAGAGAAATTTCAACAATGGACCAAGAGCTTACTGCTAGAAAGAGACCTCCCATCAGGGCTTTCTATGTCCTTCTGAGATATGGCGTCATAACTCTCCTTCAGATTATACAGGACAAGACAGGTTGTCAGCACACAACACAATTGATAAAGTACAGGTTCACCATACCGCAAGGAACCTCAAACGAACACGGGAAGGCATTGCAGGAGCTTGAAATTTAGCTCAGCCCCGGGGGTTACCAATGGCGAACATCGGCATGTACTAAGAATCCTGGAACCCTACGGCGGGAGACAGAACAAACAAAAGGGAAAGGGGGAAACGAAAATCCGCCGCGGCAGCGATCTATTCTGACCTAAAGGCGCCGTCGACGGCGGGCCAGCGCGAGTAGCGGCATTCCTCCCTAGGGTTGCGGGTTTAAGCTCACCTGATCCTTCACTCTTCTGTACTCCATTGCGTCCTCTCGGGCCTTCGCCTTGTCCTCCTCTCGCCGCTCCTGCTGCCGCGGTTGCCGGCTCGGGAGTGGGAGGTGGAGGCGCGAGGCGCGAGGCTCGAGGATGCTGGAGGCGGAGATTGGCCGCCGGGCCCTCCCCGTGGGATCGGTAGTGAGCAAGCGCGGAGCGGGCTGGGGTGGGGAGTGAGGAAAGAATCACGGCGGCGAGGAAGAAGAGAAACACCTCCAGAAACAGAGCGGAGAGAGGGATTTGGTGCTAGCTTTTCCTTTGGCCTCTGACGAGTGGGTCTCACGTGGTACTTCCTGGTTTGCAAATGTCTCTTTAATCATCTATAGAAAAACATTTAATTGGCATTTTTTTCCAGAAGTGGTGCATTTTTTTTTTCAGAAGTGCTGCGTTTTAGCTTCAGTAGACAAAAGTCGGACCGTTTCTTCCAATTTTAGTAAAATTTCTTGTACCACCACCAGCAACACCCAGACGACACGACCTCTTTGATTTTTATGATTTGTAGAATACTATAATAGAAAAATAATGGTTTGAGATGTCATGTACTCTTGAATCTTGTTGATTGTGAAACCACTAGAATTGCCATCAAAAGGGATTAACACACCTCCGAGTTTCCAATTAGTTATGGACGAATGAGGCAACGTGCCCGTTAACCACCTGTTCATTAAACGTGGCTGTTCGGATGGCCGCCATGCGGCATCGACGTGTCTCCATCACCAAGGGCCTAGCCGCCTCTCCCCTCTTCTGGCCTCCTCCCTTCCCATCTCCTCCACTCTCTCAAAGACAATGTTGTCCCACAAGTACAACCAATTCGCTAAACTTGGTGGTCCAGCAGAACCTGCCGCCAAAGATGACGTGCAACCGCGGGGCAAATTCTCCCTGTGGCGCACTACCCGCGAAGCCGGCACATCCTCCTCATGTGGCGGCGGGTGCGACAGAGATGGAGGCCCCTGTGGCGGCGACCGCGATGGATCTAGCGCCTCAGGCGCCATTGTCCCCATCGAGGCCACCCCACTCGATGTATAGGAGCCAGGGTCGGAGCCCAAGGACCCAATCGTGGTCGTGATGCGGCTCCCTCGAATCGAAAATTAGGTAGGACAGCTGGCGGTCATCGCTCCGACCCCTACACCTACCTCAGGACTTGTAGGATCAAAAATATGTCTAGAGGGGGGTGATTATACTACTTGACCAAATAAAAATCTAGCATTTTCCCAATTTTGAGTCTTGGCAGATTTTAGCAACTTAACACAAGTCAGGCAATCAACCTACACATGCAAATCTAAGAGTATAGCAGCGGAATGTAAATCATTGCATATGAAGATAAAAGGGAGGAGTTTGGAGAGAGTAAACACAATGTAGACACGGAGATTTTTGGCGTGGTTTCCGATAGGTGGTGCTATCGTACATCCACGTTGATGGAGACTTCAACCCATGAAGGGGAACGGTTGAGCGAGTCCATGGAGGGCTCCACCCACGAAGGGTCCATGAAGAAGCAACCTTGTCTATCCCACCATGGCCATCGCCCACGAAGGAATCGCCTCGCTTGGGTAGATCTTCACAAAGTAGGCGATCTCCTTGCCCTTACAAACTCCTTGGTTCTACTCCACAATCTTGACGGAGGCTTCCAAGTGACACCTAACCAATCTAGGAGACACCACTCTCCAAAAGGTAATAGATGGTGTGTTGATGATGAACTCCTTACTCTTGTGCTTCAAATGATAGTCTCCCCAACACTCAACTCTCTCTCTCTCAGATTTGGATTTGGTGGAAATATGATTTGAGTGGAAAGCAACTTGGGGAAGGCTAGAGATCAAGATTCTTGTGGTTAGATTAGAATATCTTGGTCTCAACACATGAGTAGGTGGTTCTCTCTCAAAAAATGAATGCTGGAAGTGTAGGCACGTTCTGATGGCTCTCTCACCGAATGAAGGAAGGGTGGAGGGGTATATATAGCATCCACACAAAATCTAACCGTTACACACAATTTACCAAACTTGGTGGGACCAAATACTCAAGCTTGGTCAGACCGATTTAGTTTAAAATGTGAACGTTAAGATTTTTGGTGGGACCAACATGTCAACTCGGTGGGACCAATTTCATTAGGGTTAGGCCATAACGTAATCTCGGTGAGACCGATCACATGAACTCCGTGAGGCATATTTCTGTAATGGGCAAACAGAGAGTTGGTCAGGCAAACTCGGTGAGACCGATCGCTCATTTCGGTGAGACCGAAACGTTACGAAAAGGAAACAGAGAGTTTGCATTGCGAACTCGGTGGGACCGATCACTCATCTCGGTTAGACCGAAACATTACGAAGGGAAACAAAGAGTTTGCAATCTCTTCTCGGTGAGACCAAGATCCCTATCGGTGAGACCGAACTGATTAGGGTTTCTGGCTATGCCTATGTCAAATGAACTCGGTGGCGCCGGATAGTTCAAATTGATGGGGCTGAGTTTGAATTTTGTTTTGGGACATATGTGGATATGAGAAAGTGGTTGAGGGCTTTTGGAGCATATCACTAAGCATTTTGAGCAAGCAAGCTATTAAGCAACACCTCACCCCCTTTTAATAGTATTGACTTTTCCTATGGACTCAATGTGATCTTGGATCACTAAAATGAAAATGTAGAGTCTTGAGCTTGAGCCAATATGTGTCCTTAGCATTTTGAGGGGTCCACATCTCTAGTCCATGCCATGCCAAACATTGAACTTTCTGAAATGATTATCTTGAAAGAGTATTAGTTCAATGAGCTATATGTTGTTAAGAATTACCAAAACCACCTAGAGATTAGTTGAACTTTCAATCTCCCCCTTTTTAATAATTGATGAAAACATATAGATTAAAGCTTTGAGAAAAGCTAATAAGAATGAAACGTATCGTCGCTTTGAGAAGTATGTGATAAGCAAGAGCTCCCCCTAGATTTGCGTATTATTTAAAATTTGCTTTTGAATGTAAATGCACAATCGATTAGGATCATGGGTTGCTCTTCCATATCACATACATCTTGGTGGAGCGCTCAAAATGATAGTAAATGATATATGCATTCATCACCAAGGCAAAGTGAATGATCATACATGAGAGATAGATAATATCATCATTCAAGCACAAGCATTAACGTATGATATGATCAAACACATGACCATACAAGTATGTCACACACACAACCATAAAGTAGCATCCAAGCAAGCAAACAAATAAGTATAAAACAAGTAGCAAATGAAGGAAATATGCCCTAGAGGCAATAATAAAGTTATTATTTATTTCCTTATATCATGATAAATGTTTATTATTCATGCTAGAATTGTATTAACCGGAAACATAATACATGTGTGAATACATAGACAAACAGAGTGTCACTAGTATGCCTCTACTTGACTAGCTCGTTAATCAAAGATGGTTATGTTTCCTAACCATAAACAAAGAGTTGTTATTTGATTAATGGGATCACATCATTAGGTGAATGATCTGATTGACATGACCCATTCCATTAGCTTAGCACCCGATCGTTTAGTATGTTGCTATTGCTTTCTTCATGACTTGTACATGTTCCTATGACTATGAGATTATGCAACTCCCGTTTGCCGGAGGAACACTTTGTGTGCTACCAAACGTCACAACGTAAATGGGTGATTATAAAGGTGCTCTACAGGTGTCTCCAAAGGTACATGTTGGGTTGGCGTATTTCGAGATTAGGATTTGTCACTCCGATTGTCGGAGAGGTATCTCTGGGCCCTCTCGGTAATACACATCACATAAGCCTTGCAAGCATTGCAACTAATGAGTTAGTTGTGAGATGATGTATTACGGAACGAGTAAAGAGACTTGCCGGTAACGAGATTGAACTAGGTATGGGATACCGACGATCGAATCTCGGGCAAGTAACATACCGATGACAAAGGGAACAACGTATGTTGTTATGCGGTCTGACCGATAAAGATCTTCGTAGAATATGTAGGAGCCAATATGAGCATCCAGGTTCCGCTATTGGTTATTGACCAAAGACGTATCTCGGTCATGTCTACATTGTTCTCGAACCCGTAGGGTCCGCACGCTTAAGGTTTCGATGACAGTTATATTATGAGTTTATGAGTTTTGATGTACCGAAGTTAGTTCGGAGTCCCGGATGTGATCACGGACATGACGAGGAGTCTCAAAATGGTCAAGACATAAAGATTGATATATTGGACGGCTATATTCGGACACCGGAAGTGTTCCAGGTGATTTCGGAGAAAACCGGAGAGCCGGAGGGTTACCGGAACCCCCCCCCCCCCCGGGAGAAGTAATGGGCCATATGGGCCTTAGTGGAGAGAGAGAGGGGCAGCCATAGGTGGGCCGCGTGCCTCCTCCCCCCTTGGTCTGAATTGGACGAGGAGAGGGGGGGCGGCGCCCCCCTTTCCCTCTCCCTCCCCACTTCTTTCCCCCTCCTAGTAGGAGTCCTACTCCTACTAGGAGGAGGACTCCTCCTTGGCGCGCCATAGAGGGCCGGCCGGCCTCCTCCCCTTGATCCTTTATATACGGGGGCAGAGGGCACCCCTTGAGACACAAGTTGATCCACGTGATCATATTCTTAGCCGTGTGCGGTGCCCCCTTCCACCATAATCCTCGATAATATTGTAGCGGTGCTTAGGCGAAGCCCTGCGACAGTAGTACATCAAGATCGTCACCACGCCGTCGTGCTAAGGGAACTCTTCCCCGACACTTTGCTGGATCGGAGTCCGGGGATCATCATCGAGCTGAACGTGTGCTAGAACTCGGAGGTGCCGTAGTTTCGGTGCTTGATCGGTCGGGTCGTGAAGACGTACGACTACATCAACCAAGTTAACGCTTCCGTTGTTGATCTACAAGGGTACGTAGATCACACTCTCCCCCTCTCGTTGCTATGCATCACCATGATCTTGCGTGTGCGTAGGGAATTTTTTGAAATTACTACGAAACCCAACAGTGGCATCCGAGCCTAGGTTTTATATGTTGATGTTATATGCACGAGTAGAACACAAGTGAGTTGTGGGCGATATAAGTCATACTGCTTACCAGCATGTCATACTTTGGTTCGGCGGTATTGTTGGACGAAGCGGCCCGGACCGACATTACGCGTACGCTTACGCGAGACCGGTTCTCCCGACGTGCTTTGCACATAGGTGGCTTGCGGGTGACAGTTTCTCCAACTTTAGTTGAACCGAGTGTGGCTACGCCCGGTCCTTGCGAAGGTTAAAACAGCACCAACTTGACAAACTATCGTTGTGGTTTTGATGCGTAGGTAAGATTGGTTCTTGCTTAAGCCCGTAGCAGCCACGTAAAACTTGCAACAACAAAGTAGAGGACGTCTAACTTGTTTTTGCAGGGCATGTTGTGATGTGATATGGTCAAGACATGATGCTAAATTTTATTGTATGAGATGATCATGTTTTGTAACCGAGTTATCGGCAACTGGCAGGAGCCATATGGTTGTCGCTTTATTGTATGCAATGCAATCGCGTTGTAATGCTTTACTTTATCACTAAGCGGCAGCGATAGTCGTGGAAGCATAAGATTGGTGAGACGACAACGATGCTACGATGGAGATCAAGGTGTCGCGCCGGTGACGTTGGTGATCACGACGGTGCTTCGAAGATGGAGATCACAAGCACAAGATGATGATGGCCATATCATATCACTTATATTGATTGCATGTGATGTTTATCTTTTATGCATCTTATCTTGCTTTGATTGACGGCAGCATTATAAGATGATCTCTCACTAATTATCAAGAAGTGTTCTCCTTGAGTATGCACCGTTGCGAAAGTTCTTCGTGCTGAGACACCATGTGATGATCGGGTGTGATAGGCTCTACGTTCAAATACAGCGGGTGCAAAACAGTTGCACACGCGGAATACTCAGGTTATACTTGACGAGCCAAGCATATACAGATATGGCCTCGGAACACGGAGACCGAAAGGTCGAGCGTGAATCATATAGTAGATATGATCAACATAGTGATGTTCACCAATGAAACTACTCCATCTCACGTGATGATCGGACATGGTTTAGTTGATTTGGATCACGTAATCACTTAGAGGATTAGAGGGATGTCTATCTAAGTGGGAGTTCTTTAAGTAAATTAATTGAACCTAAATTTATCATGAAACTTAGTACCTGATAGTATCTTGCTTGTTTATGCTTGATTGTAGATAGATGGCTCGTGCTGTTGTTCCGTTGAATTTTAATGCGTTCCTTGAGAAAGCAAAGTTGAAAGATGATGGTAGCAATTACACGGACTGGGTCCATAACTTGAGGATTATCCTCATTGCTGCACAGAAGAATTACATCCTGGAAGCACCGCTGGGTGCCAGGCCTGCTGCTGGAGCAACACCAGATGTTATGAATGTCTGGCAGAGCAAAGCTGATGACTACTTGATAGTTCAGTGTGCCATGCTTTACGGCTTAGAATCGGGACTTCAACGACGTTTTGAACGTCATGGAGCATATGAGATGTTCCAGGAGTTGAAGTTAATATTTCAAGCAAATGCCCAGATTGAGAGATATGAAGTCTCCAATAAGTTCTATAGCTGCAAGATGGAGGAGAACAGTTCTGTCAGTGAGCATATACTCAAAATGTCTGGGTATAATAATCACTTGATTCAATTGGGAGTTAATCTTCCAGATGATTGCGTCATTGACAGAATTCTCCAATCACTGCCACCAAGCTACAAGAGCTTCGTGATGAACTATAATATGTAAGGGATGAATAAGACTATTCCTGAGCTCTTCGCAATGCTGAAAGCTACGGAGGTAGAAATCAAGAAGGAGCATCAAGTGTTGATGGTCAACAAGACCACTAGTTTCAAGAAAAAGGGCAAAGGGAAGAAGAAGGGGAACTTCAAAAAGAACAGCAAGCAAGTTGCTACTCAAGAGAAGAAACCCAAACCTGGACCTAAGCCTAAAACTGAGTGCTTCTACTGCAAGCAGACTGGTCACTGGAAGCGGAACTGCCCCAAGTATTTGGCGGATAAGAAGGATGACAAGGTGAACAAAGGTATATGTGATATACATGTTATTGATGTGTACCTTACTAATGCTCGCAGTAGCACCTGGTTATTTGATACTGGTTCTGTTGCTAATATTTGCAACTCGAAACAGGGACTACGGATTAAGCGAAGATTGGCTAAGGACGAGGTGACGATGCGCGTGGGAAACGGTTCCAAAGTCGATGTGATCGCAGTCGGCACGCTACCTCTACATCTACCTTCGGGATTAATATTAGACCTAAATAATTGTTATTTGGTGCCAGCGTTAAGCATGAACATTATATCTGGATCTTGTTTGATGCGAGACGGTTATTCATTTAAATCTGAGAATAATGGTTGTTCTATTTATATGAGTAATATCTTTTATGGTCATGCACCCTTAAAGAGTGGTCTATTTTTATTGAATCTTGATAGTAGTGACACACATATTCATAGTGTTGAAGCCGAAAGATGCAGAGTTGATAATGATAGTGCAACTTATTTGTGGCACTGCCGTTTAGGTCATATCGGTGTAAAGCGCATGAAGAAACTCCATACTGATGGACTTTTGGAACAACTTGATTATGAATCACTTGGTACTTGCGAACCGTGCCTCATGGGCAAGATGACTAAAACACCGTTCTCCGGTACTATGGAGAGAGCAACAGATTTGTTGGAAATCATACATACAGATGTATGTGGTCCGATGAATATTGAGGCTCGTGGCGGATATCGTTATTTTCTCACCTTCACAGATGACTTAAGTAGATATGGGTATATCTACTTAATGAAACATAAGTCTGAAACATTTGAAAAGTTCAAAGAATTTCAGAGTGAAGTTGAAAATCATCGTAACAAGAAAATAAAGTTTCTACGATCTGATCATGGAGGAGAATATTTGAGTTACGAGTTTGGTGTACATTTGAAAAATTGTGGAATAGTTTCGCAACTCACGCCACCCGGAACACCACAGCGTAATGGTGTGTCCGAACGTCGTAATCGTACTTTACTGGATATGGTGCGATCTATGATGTCTCTTACTGATTTACCGCTATCGTTTTGGGGATACGCTCTAGAGACGGCCGCATTCATGTTAAATAGGGCACCATCAAAATCCGTTGAGACGACGCCTTATGAACTGTGGTTTGGCAAGAAACCAAAGTTGTCGTTTCTGAAAGTTTGGGGTTGCAATGCTTATGTGAAAAAGCTTCAACCTGATAAGCTCGAACCCAAATCGGATAAATGTGTCTTCATAGGATATCCAAAGGAAACTATTCGATACACCTTCTATCATAGATCCGAAGGCAAGACTTTTGTTGCTAAGTTCGGAAACTTTTTGGAGAAGGAGTTTCTCTCGAAAGAAGTGAGTGGGAGGAAAGTAGAACTTGACGAGGTAACTATACCTGCTCCCTTATTGGAAAGTAGTGCATCACAGAAAACTGTTTCAGTGACACCTACACCAATTAGTGAGGAAGCTAATGATGATGATCATGAAACTTCAGAACAAGATACTACTGAACCTCATAGATCAACCAGAGTGAGATCCGCGCCAGAGTGGTGCGGTAATCCTGTTCTGAAAGTCATGCTACTAGATCATGATGAACCTACAAACTATGAAGAAGCGATGGTGAGCCCAGATTCCGCAAAATGACTTGAAGCCATGAAATCTGAGATGGGATCCATGTATGAGAACAAAGTATGGACTTTGGTTGACTTGCCCGATGATCGGCAAGCAATTGAGAATAAATGGATCTTCAAGAAGAAGACTGACGCTGACGGTAATATTACTGTCTACAAAGCTCGACTTGTTGCAAAAGGTTTTAGGCAAGTTCAAGGGATTGACTACGATGAGACCTTCTCACCCGTAGTGATGCTTAAGTCTGTCCGAATCATGTTAGCAATTGCCGCATTTTATGATTATGAAATTTGGCAGATGGATGTCAAAACTGCATTCCTGAATGGATTTCTGGAAGAAGAGTTGTATATGATGCAAACAGAAGGTTTTGTCGATCCAAAGGGAGCTAACAAAGTGTGCAAGCTCCAGCGATCCATTTATGGACTGGTGCAAGCTTCTCAGAGTTGGAATAAACGCTTTGATAGTGTGATCAAAGCATTTGGTTTTATACAGAATTTTGGAGAAGCCTGTATTTACAAGAAAGTGAGTGGGAGCTCTATAGCATTTCTGATATTATATGTGGATGACATATTACTAATTGGAAATGATATAGAATTTCTGGATAGCATAAAGGGATACTTGAATAAAAGTTTTTCAATGAAAGACCTCGGTGAAGCTGCTTACATATTAGGCATTAAGATCTATAGAGATAGATCAAGACGCTTAATTGGACTTTCGCAAAGCACATACCTTGACAAAGTTTTGAAGAAATTCAAAATGGATCAAGCAAAGAAAGGGTTCTTGCCTGTATTGCAAGTTGTGAAGTTGAGTAAGACTCAATGCCCGACCACTGCAGAAGATAGAGAGAAAATGAAAGATGTTCCCTATGCTTCAGCCATAGGCTCTATCATGTATGCAATGCTGTGTACCAGACCTGATGTGTGCCTTGCTATAAGTCTAGCAGGGAGGTACCAAAGTGATCCAGGAGTGGATCACTGGACAGCGGTCAAGAACATCCTGAAATACCTGAAAAGGACTAAGGATATGTTTCTCATATGTGGAGGTGACAAAGAGCTCATCATAAAAGGTTACGTTGATGCAAGCTTTGACACTAACCCGGACAATTCTAAATCGCAAACCGGATACGTGTTTACATTAAACGGTGGAGCTGTCAGTTGGTGCAGTTCTAAACAAAGCGTTGTAGCGGGATCTACATGTGAAGCGGAGCACATAGCTGCTTCGGAAGCAGCAAATGAAGGAGTCTGGATGAAGGAGTTCATATCCGATCTAGGTGTCATACCTAGTGCATCGGGTCCAATGAAAATCTTTTGTGACAATACTGGTGCAATTGCCTTGGCAAAGGAATCCAGATTTCACAAGAGAACCAAGCACATCAAGAGACGCTTCAATTCCATCCGGGATCTAGTCCAGGTGGGAGACATAGAGATTTGCAAGATACATACGGATCTGAATGTTGCAGACCCATTGACTAAGCCTCTTCCACGAGCAAAACATGATCAGCACCAAGGCTCCATGGGTGTTAGAATCATTACTGTGTAATCTAGATTATTGACTCTAGTGCAAGTGGGAGACTGAAGGAAATATGCCCTAGAGGCAATAATAAAGTTATTATTTATTTCCTTATATCATGATAAATGTTTATTATTCATGCTAGAATTGTATTAACCGGAAACATAATACATGTGTGAATACATAGACAAACAGAGTGTCACTAGTATGCCTCTACTTGACTAGCTCGTTAATCAAAGATGGTTATGTTTCCTAACCATAAACAAAGAGTTGTTATTTGATTAACGGGATCACATCATTAGGTGAATGATCTGATTGACATGACCCATTCCATTAGCTTAACACCCGATCGTTTAGTATGTTGCTATTGCTTTCTTCATGACTTATACATGTTCCTATGACTATGAGATTATGCAACTCCCGTTTGCCGGAGGAACACTTTGTGTGCTACCAAACGTCACAACGTAAATGGGTGATTATAAAGGTGCTCTACAGGTGTCTCCAAAGGTACATGTTGGGTTGGCGTATTTCGAGATTAGGATTTGTCACTCCGATTGTTGGAGAGGTATCTCTGGGCCCTCTCGGTAATACACATCATATAAGCCTTGCAAGCATTGCAACTAATGAGTTAGTTGTGAGATGATGTATTACGGAACGAGTAAAGAGACTTGCCGGTAACGAGATTGAACTAGGTATGGGATACCGACGATCGAATCTCGGGCAAGTAACATACCGATGACAAAGGGAACAACGTATGTTGTTATGCGGTCTGACCGATAAAAGATCTTCGTAGAATATGTAGGAGCCAATATGAGCATCCAGGTTCCGCTATTGGTTATTTACCGGAGACGTATCTCGGTCATGTCTGCATTGTTCTCGAACCCGTAGGGTCCGCACGCTTAAGGTTTCGATGATAGTTATATTATGAGTTTATGAGTTTTGATGTACCGAAGTTAGTTCGGAGTCCCGGATGTGATCACGGACATAACGAGGAGTCTCGAAATGGTCGAGACATAAAGATTGATATATTGGACGGCTATATTCGGACACCAGAAGTGTTCCGGGTGATTTCGGAGAAAACCGGAGAGCCGGAGGGTTACCGGAACCCCCCCGGGAGAAGTAATGGGCCATATGGGCCTTAGTGGAGAGAGAGAGGGGCAGCCATAGGTGGGCCGCGCGCCTCCTCCCCCCTTGGTCCGAATTGGACTAGGAGAGGGGGGGCGGCGCCCCCCTTTCCCTCTCCCTCCCCACTTCTTTCCCCCTCCTAGTAGGAGTCCTACTCCTACTAGGAGGAGGACTCCTCCTTGGCGCGCCATAGAGGGCCGGCCGGCCTCCTCCCCTTGATCCTTTATATACGGGGGCAGAGGGCACCCCTTGAGACACAAGTTGATCCATGTGATCATATTCTTAGCCGTGTGCGGTGCCCCCTTCCACCATAATCCTTGATAATATTGTAGCGGTGCTTAGGCGAAGCCCTGCGACAGTAGTACATCAAGATCGTCAGCACGCCGTCGTGCTGACGGAACTCTTCCCTGACACTTTGCTGGATCGGAGTCCGGGGATCGTCATCGAGCTGAACGTGTGCTAGAACTCGGAGGTGCCGTAGTTTCGGTGCTTGATCGGTCGGGCCGTGAAGACGCACGACTACATCAACCAAGTTAACGCTTCCGTTGTCGATCTACAAGGGTACGTAGATCACACTCTCCCCCTCTCGTTGCTATGCATCACCATGATCTTGCGTGTGCATAGGAATTTTTTTGAAATTACTACGAAACCTAACAAAGATACCCCGAACAAGCCCCTCAAAGGATTGTTTTCCATAGTGACAAGTCACAGTAAATTTCAGCACACTATATAATTTTTCCTTACCAAATTCCACATACAAAAGGTTCTTCACTCCCCGGCAACGGCGCCATAAAAGAGTCTTGATGACCCACAAGTATAGGGGATCCACCGTAGTCCTTTCGGTAAGTAAGAGTGTCAAACCCAACGAGGAGCAGAAGGAAATGACAAGTGATTTTCAGTAAGGTATTCTCTGCAAGCACTGAAATTATCGGCAACACATAGTTTTGTGATAAGGTAATTCATAATGGGTAACAAGTAATAAAAGTAAGCAAGGTGCAACAAGGTGTCCCAATCCTTTTTGTAGCAAAGGACAAGCCTGGACAAACTCTTATATAAAGGAAAGCGCTCCCGAGGACACATGGGAATTATCATCAAGCTAGTTTTCATCATGCTCATATGATTCGCGTTCGTTACTTTGATAATTTGATATGTGGGTGGACCAGTGCTTGGGTAATGCCCTTCCTTGGACAATCATCCCACTTATGATTAACCCCTCTCGCAAGAATCCACAACTACGAAAGAAGAATTAAGGTAAACCTAACCATATCATAAAACATATGGATCTAAATCAGCCCCTTACAAAGCAACGCATAAACTAGGGTTTAAGCTTCTATCACTCTAGCAACCCATCATCTACTTATTACTTCCCAATGCCTTCCCATAGGCCCAAACAATGGTGAAATTCCATGTAGTCGACATTCACATGACACCACTAGAGGAAAGGCAACATACATCTCATCAAAATATTGAACGAATACCAAATTCACATGACTACTTATAGCAAGACTTCTCCCATGTCCTCAGGAACAAATGTAACTACTCACAAATCATATTCATGTTCATAATCAGAGGGGTATTAATATGCATAAAGGATCTGAACATATAATCTTCCACCGAATAAACCAACTAGCATCAACTACAAGGAGTAATCAACACTACTAGCAATCCACAGGTACCAATCTGAGGTTTTGAGACAAAGATCGGATAAAAGAGATGAACTAGGGCTTGAGAGGAGGAGGTGCTGGTGAAGATGTTGATGGAGATTGACCCCCTCCCTATGAGAGGATCGATGGTGATGATTTCCCCCTCCCGGAGGGATGTTTCCCCGGCAGAACAGCTCCACCGGAGCCCTAGATTGGTTCCGCCTCGAGACGGCGGTGCTTCATCCCGAAATCTTCCTCCTTATTTTTTTCAGGGCAAAAGACACCTTATACCAAAAGATGGGCACCGAGGGCCTGCCAGGTGGCCCACGAGGCAGGGGGCGCACCCAGGGGGGTAGGGCGCACCCCCACCCTCGTGGACGATGGCTGGGTCCCCTCTGGTGCTTTCTTCGCCCAATATTTTTAATATATTCCAAAACTGACTTTCGTGGAGTTTCAGGACTTTTGGAGTTGTGCAGAATAGGTCTACAATATTTGCTCCTTTTCCATCCCAGAATTCTAGCTGCAGGCATTCTCCCTCTTCATGTAAACCTTGTAAAATAAGAGAGAAAAGGCATAAATATTGTGACATAATGTGTAATAACAACCCATAATGCCATAAATATCGATATAAAAGCATGATGCAAAATGGACGTATCAAGGGCAAGAAGAGAAAGGGAAGGGTCAAGAAGACCATGGCCAGAGTAATTGGCAGGTCTTCTATGATGAGACCCAGCAGAGGATGAGGAAGAAGAGGAAGAAGAAGATGCTGCACCAGCATCTAAAGCACAAAAGTTGATGGGGGATGCCATCAAGTCTGGGGCTGCTCCTTCAAAGCCCAAGACTGCCCCCAAAGCTACTGCTCCAGCCCCCAAGACTGCACCAAAGAGGAGCACAAGAAATATACCAGCTGCTGAACAAGGCCCAGTGCTAGAAATAGAAGAAGAAGATGATGAAGCCCAAGTGCTCAGAAAGTTAAAGCCAAAGATCCCTGACCATGATGACAATAATCGAGTGGCAAAAAACATGAAAGTCAGAAAGGATGCAGGTCTTAGATTGTGGAGACAATCAGACCCTTATGTTGTGAGGAGAAGGACTGCCGTGGACTATAGATTTCACACCAAGGAGCAGCAGGACTTCTATGAGACAATTCTGTTGGATAAGAAGCCCATAGTGTGTGACATGAAGTGGGTAGACTGGAAATACATCGACAACAATGAAGACCACTTCCCTGGAGTACATGAAAGTTTCAGACTCAATGGAGTAGACACTTTTGTGGGTCAGAAACTGACCAAGTGGAATGATGAGCTCATTATGCAATTCTATTCTACAGCTCATTTCTATCCAGATGGAAGGATTGTTTGGATGTCTAAAGGTACAAGGTACCAATCAACAATTGCTGAGTGGGCCAAGCTCATCAATGCCCCTGCAGAGCTTGAGGATGACATAGATGTCTATGCCAAGAGAAAGAAAGATCACAACTCCATGGCCAACATGTACAAGGAAATTCCTGACAAAGCCTTGGAGACACATAAGCTAGGCTATGTATATTATCTGTTGTCTGGACTGGCCACTATTAACACCATCTTGAGGCACACCTTGTTGCCCAAATCAGGAGATCACAGGATGATCAGAGGCCACTCCATCAATCTGCTTCAGTTGTTTGATGTGCCCCAGAAATTCAAGGTGATGAGTTTGATTGTTGAGACCATCAAGAGAACAACTGCTGACCAAAAGAGAGATCATGTGGGTATGCTCCACACATCCAGATGCTCATCAACTCCAAGATGGGCACATGCACATACTTGTTGGATAAAGAACACCTTCCCTTGAGGCCTGACTTTGAGGACAACATAGTTTTCATGGATATTGAAGATCCTACATCAGTAGAGGCTCAAGAGAAGGGGGAGAAAGCTAAAGCAGAGAAGACAGCCAAGATGCCAAGTGTTAAAGAGGCTTCACAAGTTTTCCTCAAGTCAAAATAAGATCAGCTTCGATATCTTATTCAAGCCACTTTGAGGGTTGAGAAAGGATTGACCACCCTGACTCAGAATCAAGAGAGTCTTGAGAGGATAACTGAGACAAAGTTCTATGATCTAGACTTGAAGGTGACAGAAATGCAAATAGTTGTTGAGCAGCTCCAAGAAGAAGCTAAAGAAAGGAAAGGGAAAGCTACCATTGACGTTTTTTAGAGTGTGCCTCGGGCACAGAGATCTGCAGTAGTTCCTGTGATAGACACAAGAGCTACTACGTCGGCACCCGCAGCCACACCTTCAATAGCCCCTTCGGTTGCACTCCACCAGCTCCAACAACCTCAACAGATGCATTCGTCCTAGGAGTCCTTTCCACGCCACCTCCCGAAGATCAAGCTTAGAGAGCCGCATAGCACTATGCATTTTCAAGCTTTTTGGTAACTTGTTGCCAAAGGGGGAGAAAGTGTATAGATCATAGTCTTCGAGAGATAGATAGAGAGAGAGAGAGATTTGCTTCTTTATTTTTGCTACCTCCTTTGCTGTTGGGTTTTGTAGTAATTTCAAAAAATTTCCTACGCACACGCAAGATCATGGTGATGCATAGCAACGAGAGGGGGAGAGTGTGATCTACGTACCCTTGTAGATCAACAACGGAAGCGTTAACTTGGTTGATGTAGTCGTACGTCTTCACGGCCCGACCGATCAAGCACCGAAACTACGGCACCTCTGAGTTCTAGCACACGTTCAGCTCGATGACGATCCCTGGACTCCGATCCAGCAAAGTGTTAGGGAAGAGTTCCGTCAGCACGACGACGTGGTGACGATCTTGATGTACTACTGTCGCAGGGCTTCGCCTAAGCACCGCTACAATATTATCGAGGATTATGGTGGAAGGGGGCACCGCACACGGCTAAGAATATGATCACGTGGATCAACTTGTGTCTCAAGGGGTGCCCTCTGCCCCCGTATATAAAGGATCAAGGGGAGGAGGCCGGCCGGCCCTCTATGGCGCGCCAAGGAGTCCTCCTCCTAGTAGGAGTAGGACTCCTACTAGGACGGGGGAAGAAGTGGGGAGGGAGAGGGAAAGGGGGGCCCCGCCCCCCCTCTCCTAGTCCAATTCGGACCAAGGGGGGAGGAGGCGCGCGACCCACCTATGGCTGCCCCTCTCTCTCTCCACTAAGGCCCATATGGCCCATTACTTCTCCCGGGGGGGTTCCGGTAACCCTCCGGCTCTCCGGTTTTCTCCGAAATCACCCGGAACACTTCCGGTGTCCGAATATAGCCGTCCAATATATCAATCTTTATGTCTCGACCATTTTGAGACTCCTCGTCATGTCCGTGATCACATCCGGGACTCCGAACTAACTTCGGTACATCAAAACTCATAAACTCATAATATAACTGTCATCGAAACCTTAAGCGTGCGGACCCTACGGGTTCGAGAACAATGTAGACATGACCGAGATACGTCTCCGGTCAATAACCAATAGCGGAACCTGGATGCTCATATTGGCTCCTACATATTCTACGAAGATCTTTTATCGGTCAGACCGCATAACAACATACGTTGTTCCCTTTGTCATCGGTATGTTACTTGCCCGAGATTCGATCATCGGTATCCCATACCTAGTTCAATCTCGTTACCGGCAAGTCTCTTTACTCGTTCCGTAATACATCATCTCACAACTAACTCATTAGTTGCAATGCTTGCAAGGCTTATGTGATGTGTATTACCGAGAGGGCCCAGAGATACCTCTCCAACAATCGGAGTGACAAATCCTAATCTCGAAATACGCCAACCCAACATGTACCTTTGGAGACACCTGTAGAGCACCTTTATAATCACCCATTTACGTTGTGACGTTTGGTAGCACACAAAGTGTTCCTCCGGCAAATGGGAGTTGCATAATCTCATAGTCATAGGAACATGTATAAGTCATGAAGAAAGCAATAGCAACATACTAAACGATCGGGTGCTAAGCTAATGGAATGGGTCATGTCAATCAGATCATTCACCTAATGATGTGATCCCGTTAATCAAATAACAACTCTTTGTATATGGTTAGGAAACATAACCATCTTTGATTAACGAGCTAGTCAAGTAGAGGCATACTAGTGACACTCTGTTTGTCTATGTATTCACACATGTATTATGTTTCCGGTTAATACAATTCTAGCATGAATAATAAACATTTATCATGATATAAGGAAATAAATAATAACTTTATTATTTCCTCTAGGGCATATTTCCTTCAGTCTCCCACTTGCACTAGAGTCAATAATCTAGATTACACAGTAATGATTCTAACACCCATGGAGCCTTGGTGCTGATCATGTTTTGCTCGTGGAAGAGGCTTATTCAACGGGTCTGCAACATTCAGATCCGTATGTATCTTGCAAATCTCTATGTCTCCCACCTGGACTAGATCCCGGATGGAATTGAAGCATCTCTTGATGTGCTTGGTTCTCTTGTGAAATCTGGATTCCTTTGCCAAGGCAATTGCACCAGTATTGTCACAAAAGATTTTCATTGGACCCGATGCACTAGGTATGACACCTAGATCGGATATGAACTCCTTCATCCAGACTCCTTCATTTGCTGCTTCCGAAGCAGCTATGTGCTCCGCTTCACATGTTGATCCCGCTACAACGCTTTGTTTAGAACTGCACCAACTGACAACTCCACCGTTTAATGTAAACACGTATCCGGTTTGCGATTTAGAATCGTCCGGATTAGTGTCAAAGCTTGCATCAACGTAACCTTTTATGATGAGCTCTTTGTCACCTCCACATATGAGAAACATATCCTTAGTCCTTTTCAGGTATTTCAGGATGTTCTTGACCGCTGTCCAGTGATCCACTCCTGGATCACTTTGGTACCTCCCTGCTAGACTTATAGCAAGGCACACATCAGGTCTGGTACACAGCATTGCATACATGATAGAGCCTATGGCTGAAGCATAGGGAACATCTTTCATTTTCTCTCTATTTTCTGCAGTGGTCGGGCATTGAGTCTTACTCAACTTCACACCTTGCAACACAGGCAAGAACCCTTTCTTTGCTTGATCCATTTTGAATTTCTTCAAAACTTTATCAAGGTATGTGCTTTGCGAAAGTCTGATTAAGCGTCTTGATCTATCTCTATAGATCTTAATGCCTAATATGTAAGCAGCTTCACCGAGGTCTTTCATTGAAAAACTTTTATTCAAGTATCCCTTTATGCTATCCAGAAATTCTATATCATTTCCAATTAGTAATATGTCATCCACATATAATATCAGAAATGCTACAGAGCTCCCACTCACTTTCTTGTAAATACATGCTTCTCCAAAATTCTGTATAAAACCAAATGCTTTGATCACACTATCAAAGCGTTTATTCCAACTCCGAGAAGCTTGCACCAGTCCATAAATGGATCGCTGGAGCTTGCACACTTTGTTAGCTCCCTTTGGATCGACAAAACCTTCTGTTTGCATCATATACAACTCTTCTTCCAGAAATCCATTCAGGAATGCAGTTTTGACATCCATCTGCCAAATTTCATAATCATAAAATGCGGCAATTGCTAACATGATTCGGACAGACTTAAGCATCGCTACGGGTGAGAAGGTCTCATCATAGTCAATCCCTTGAACTTGCCTAAAACCTTTTGCGACAAGTCGAGCTTTGTAGACAGTAATATTACCGTCAGCGTCAGTCTTCTTCTTGAAGATCCATTTATTCTCAATTGCTTGCCGATCATCGGGCAAGTCAACCAAAGTCCATACTTTGTTCTCATACATGGATCCCATCTCAGATTTCATGGCTTCAAGCCATTTTGCGGAATCTGGGCTCACCATCGCTTCTTCATAGTTTGTAGGTTCATCATGATCTAGTAGCATGACTTCCAGAACAGGATTACCGTACCACTCTGGCGCGGATCTCACTCTGGTTGATCTACGAGGTACAGTAGTATCTTGTTCTGAAGTTTCATGATCATCATCATTAGCTTCCTCACTAATTGGTGTAGGTGTCACTGAAACAGTTTTCTGTGATGCACTACTTTCCAATAAGGGAGCAGGTACAGTTACCTCGTCAAGTTCTACTTTCCTCCCACTCACTTCTTTCGAGAGAAACTCCTTCTCCAGAAAGTTTCCGAACTTAGCAACAAAAGTCTTGCCTTCGGATCTGTGATAGAAGGTGTATCCAATAGTTTCCTCTGGATATCCTATGAAGACACATTTCTCCGATTTGGGTTCGAGCTTATCAGGTTGAAGCTTTTTCACATAAGCATCACAGCCCCAAACTTTCAGAAACGACAACTTTGGTTTCTTGCCAAACCACAGTTCATAAGGCGTCGTCTCAACGGATTTTGATGGTGCCCTATTTAACGTGAATGCGGCCGTCTCTAGAGCGTATCCCCAAAACGATAGCGGTAAATCAGTAAGAGACATCATAGATCGCACCATATCCAGTAAAGTACGATTACGACGTTCGGACACACCATTACGCTGTGGTGTTCCGGGTGGCGTGAGTTGCGAAACTATTCCACAATTTTTCAAATGTACACCAAACTCGTAACTCAAATATTCTCCTCCACGATCAGATCGTAGAAACTTTATTTTCTTGTTACGATGATTTTCAACTTCACTCTGAAATTCTTTGAACTTTTCAAACGTTTCAGACTTATGTTTCATTAAGTAGATATACCCATATCTGCTTAAGTCATCTGTGAAGGTGAGAAAATAACGATATCTGCCACGAGCCTCAATATTAATCGGACCACATACATCTGTATGTATGATTTCCAACAAATCTGTTGCTCTCTCCATAGTACCGGAGAACGGTGTTTTAGTCATCTTGCCCATGAGGCACGGTTCGCAAGTACCAAGTGATTCATAATCAACTGGTTCCAAAAGTCCATCAGTATGGAGTTTCTTCATGCGCTTTACACCGATATGACCTAAACGGCAGTGCCACAAATAAGTTGCACTATCATTATCAACTCTGCATCTTTCGGCTTCAACACTATGAATATGTGTGTCACTACTATCGAGATTCAATAAAAATAGACCACTCTTTAAGGGTGCATGACCATAAAAGATATTACTCATATAAATAGAACAACCATTATTCTCAGATTTAAATGAATAACCTTCTCGCATCAAACAAGATCCAGATATAATGTTCATGCTTAACGCTGGCACCAAATAACAATTATTTAGGTCTAATATTAATCCCGAAGGTAGATGTAGAGGTAGCGTGCCGACTGCGATCACATCGACTTTGGAACCGTTTCCCACGCGCATCGTCACCTCGTCCTTAGCCAATCTTCGCTTAATCCGTAGTCCCTGTTTCGAGTTTCAAATATTAGCAACAGAACCAGTATGAAATAGTCAGGTGCTACTGCGAGCATTAGTAAGGTACACATCAATAACATGTATATCACATATACCTTTGTTCACCTTGTCATCCTTCTTATCCGCCAAATACTTGGGGCAGTTCCGCTTCCAGTGACCAGTCTGCTTGCAGTAGAAGCACTCAGTTTCAGGCTTAGGTCCAGGTTTGGGTTTCTTCTCTTGAGTAGCAACAGTTTCATGATAAATTTAGGTTAAATTAATTTACTTAAAGAACTCCCACTTAGATAGACATCCCTCTAATCCTCTAAGTGATTACGTG
The DNA here is from genome assembly GCF_056163025.1 of Triticum urartu. Lineage (NCBI taxonomy): Eukaryota > Viridiplantae > Streptophyta > Magnoliopsida > Poales > Poaceae > Triticum > Triticum urartu. The sequence goes on along the minus strand of NC_141874.1, from coordinate 170,970,152 downwards.
ATCCAAATCAACTAAACCATGTCCGATCATCACGTGAGATGGAGTAGTTTCATTGGTGAACATCACTATGTTGATCATATCTACTATATGATTCACGCTCGACATTTTCGGTCTCCGTGTTCCGAGGCCATATCTGTATATGCTTGGCTCGTCAAGTATAACCTGAGTATTCCGCGTGTGCAACTGTTTTGCACCCGTTGTATTTGAACATAGAGCCTATCACACCCGATCATCACGTGGTGTCTCAGCACGAAGAACTTTCGCAACAGTGCATACTCAGGGAGAACACTTCTTGATAATTAGTGAGAGATCATCTTATAATGCTACCGTCAATCAAAGCAAGATAAGATGCATAAAAGATAAACATCACATGCAATCAATATAAGTGATATGATATGGCCATCATCATCTTGTGCTTGTGATCTCCATCTTCAAAGCACCGTCGTGATCACCAATGTCACCGGCGCGACACCTTGATCTCCATCGTAGCATCGTTGTCGTCTCGCCAATCTTATGCTTCCACGACTATCGCTACCGCTTAGTGATAAAGTAAAGCATTACAACGCGATTGCATTGCATACAATAAAGCGACAACCATATGGCTCCTGCCAGTTGCCGATAACTCGGTTACAAAACATGATCATCTCATACAATAAAATTTAGCATCATGTCTTGACCATATCACATCACAACATGCCCTGCAAAAACAAGTTAGACGTCCTCTACTTTGTTGTTGCAAGTTTTACGTGGCTGCTACGGGCTTAAGCAAGAACCAATCTTACCTACGCATCAAAACCACAATGATAGTTTGTCAAGTTGGTGCTGTTTTAACCTTCGCAAGGACCGGGCGTAGCCACACTCGGTTCAACTAAAGTTGGAGAAACTGTCACCCGCAAGCCACCTATGTGCAAAGCACGTCGGGAGAACCGATCTCGCGTAAGCGTACGCGTAATGTCGGTCCGGGCCGCTTCGTCCAACAATACCGCCGAACCAAAGTATGACATGCTGGTAAGCAGTATGACTTATATCGCCCACAAATCACTTGTGTTCTACTCGTGCATATAACATCAACATATAAAACCTAGGCTCGGATGCCACTGTTAGGTTTCGTAGTAATTTCAAAAAATTTCCTACGCACATGCAAGATCATGGTGATGTATAGCAACGAGAGGGGGAGAGTGTGATCTACGTACCCTTGAAGATCGACAACGGAAGCGTTAACTTGGTTGATGTAGTTGTACGTCTTCACGGCCCGACCGATCAAGCACCGAAACTACGGCACCTTCGAGTTCTAGCACACGTTCAGCTCGATGGCGATCCCCGGACTCCGATCCAGCAAAGTGTCGGGGAAGAGTTCCCTCAGCACGACGGCGTGGTGACGATCTTGGTGTACTACTGTCGCAGGGCTTCGCCTAAGCACCGCTACAATATTATCGAGGATTATGGTGGAAGGGGGCACCGCACACGGCTAAGAATATGATCACGTGGATCAACTTGTGTCTCAAGGGGTGCCCTCTGCCCCCGTATATAAAGGATCAAGGGGAGGAGGCCGGCCGGCCCTCTATGGCGCGCCAAGGAGGAGTCCTCCTCCTAGTAGGAGTAGGACTCCTACTAGGAGGGGAAAAGAAGTGGGGAGGGAGAGGGAAAGGGGGGCCCCGCCCCCCCTCTCCTAGTCCAATTCGGACCAAGGGGGGAGGAGGCGCGCGGCCCACCTATGGCTGCCCCTCTCTCTCTCCACTAAGGCCCATATGGCCCATTACTTCTCCCCGGGGGGGGGGGGGGGGGTTCCGGTAACCCTCCGGCTCTCCGGTTTTCTCCGAAATCACCTGGAACACTTCCGGTGTCCGAATATAGCCGTCCAATATATCAATCTTTATGTCTCGACCATTTTGAGACTCCTCGTCATGTCCGTGATCACATCCGGGACTCCGAACTAACTTCGGTACATCAAAACTCATAAACTCATAATATAACTGTCATCGAAACCTTAAGCGTGCGGACCCTACGGGTTCGAGAACAATGTAGACATGACCGAGATACGTCTCCGGTCAATAACCAATAGCGGAACCTGGATGCTCATATTGGCTCCTACATATTCTACGAAGATCTTTTATCGGTCAGACCGCATAACAACATACGTTGTTCCCTTTGTCATCGGTATGTTACTTGCCCGAGATTCGATCGTCGGTATCCCATACCTAGTTCAATCTCGTTACCGGCAAGTCTCTTTACTCGTTCCGTAATACATCATCTCACAACTAACTCATTAGTTGCAATGCTTGCAAGGCTTATGTGATGTGTATTACCGAGAGGGCCCAGAGATACCTCTCCGACAATCGGAGTGACAAATCCTAATCTCGAAATACGCCAACCCAACATGTACCTTTGGAGACACCTGTAGAGCACCTTTATAATCACCCATTTACGTTGTGACGTTTGGTAGCACACAAGGTGTTCCTCCGGCAAACGGGAGTTGCATAATCTCATAGTCATAGGAACATGTATAAGTCATGAAGAAAGCAATAGCAACATACTAAACGATCGGGTGCTAAGCTAATGAAATGGGTCATGTCAATCAGATCATTCACCTAATGATGTGATCCCGTTAATCAAATAACAACTCTTTGTTTATGGTTAGGAAACATAACCATCTTTGATTAACGAGCTAGTCAAGTAGAGGCATACTAGTGACACTCTGTTTGTCTATGTATTCACACATGTATTATGTTTCCGGTTAATACAATTCTAGCATGAATAATAAACATTTATCATGATATAAGGAAATAAATAATAACTTTATTATTGCCTCTAGGGCATATTTCCTTCAATCTTCACCCTGAACAGTAGAGCAAAGAGTTGCTCCTCAACCTACTGTACCTACTGAAAATGTTTACTTTGAAATTCCTTCGGGTATGATAGGGAAACTGCTAGCTAATCCTTTTACAGGACATGGAACATTACATCCTGATATGCACCTAATTTATGTGGATGAAGTTTGTGGATTATTTAAGCTTGCAGGTATGCCCGAGGATGTTATCAAGAAGAAGGTCTTCCCTTTATCTTTGAAGGGAAATGCATTGACATGGTTTAGGCCATGTGATGATATTGGATCATGGAACTACAACCGATTGAAATTTGAATTTCATGAAAAGTTTTATCCTATGCATCTGGTTCATCATGATCGTAATTATATATATATATAATTTTTGGCCTCGCGAAGGAGAAAGCATCGCTCAAGCTTGGGGGAGGCTTAAGTCAATGTTATATTCATGCCCAATCATGAGCTCTCAAGAGAAATTATTATTCAAAAATTTTATGCTCGGCTTTCTCTCAATAATCGCTCCATGCTCGATACTTCTTGTACCAGTTCTTTTATGATGAAGACTATTGAATTCAGATGGGATTTGTTGGAAAGAATTAAATGCAACACTGAAGATTGGGAAATCGACGAAGGTAAGGAGTCAGGTATAACACCTAAGTTTGATTGTGTTAAATCTTTTATGGATACCGATGCCTTTCGTGAATTTAGCACTAAATATGGACTTGACTCTGAGATAGTAGCTTCTTTCTGTGAATCATTTGCTAATCATGTTGATCTCCCTAAGGATAAGTGGTTTAAATATCATCCTCCCATTGAAGTAAAAGTAGTTGAACCTATTAAAGTTGAAGAAACGACTATCACTTATAATGTTGATCCTATTGTTCCTACTGCTTATATTGAGAAACCACCTTTTCCTGTTAGAATGAAGGATCATGCTAAAGCTTCAACTGTGGTTCGTAAGAGTAATACTAGAACACCTACACCCTCTGAGCAAATTAAAGTTGAACCTAGTATTGCTATGGTTAAGGATCTCTTGGTCGATAATATTGATGGGCATGTTATTTACTTCTGTGATGAAGCTGCTAGAATTGCTAGACCCGATACTAAAGATAAACATAGACCTGTTGTTGGCATGCCTATTGTTTCTGTTAAAATAGGAGATCATTGCTATCATGGCTTATGTTACATGGGTGCTAGTGCGAGTGCAATACCTCATACCTTATATAAAGAAATTATGCATGATATTGCACCTGCTGAGATAGAAGATATTGCTTACTATTAAGCTTGTCAATAGAGATACTATTTGACCAGTTGGGATTGTTAGAGATGTTGAAGTCTTGTGTAGGAAAGTTAAATATCCTACTTATTTTCTTGTTCTTGGTTCCCCACAAGATGACTTTTGTCCCATTATATTTGGTAGACCCTTCTTGAATACTGTTAATGCTAAGATAGAGTGCAAAAAGGATATTATTTTTGTTGGTTTAGGGGATATGTCTCATGATTTTAATTTTGCTAAATTTCGTAGACAACCCCATGATAAAGAATTGCCTATTAAAGATGAAATTATTGGTCTTGCTTCTATTGTCGTGCCTCCTAATGATCCTTTAGAACAATATTGGCTAGACCATGAAAATGATATGTTTATGAATGAAAGAAGGGAAATAGATGAAGTATTCTTTAAACATGGACCTATTTTGAAACACAACTTGCCTGTTGAAATTCTAGGGGACCCTCCTCCACCAAAGGGTGATCCCGTGTTTGAGCTTAAACCATTACCTGATACACTTAAATATGCTTATCTTGATGAAAAGAAGATATATCATGTTATTATTAGTGCTAACCTTTCAACGTAGGAAGAAGAGAAATTATTGAAAACTCTGAAGAAGCACCGTGCTGGTATTGGATATACTCTTGATGATATTAAGGGCATTAGTCCCACTCTATGCCAGCACAAAATAAATTTGGAGAAAGACACTAAATCATTTGTTGATCACCAACGACGGTTAAATCCTAAGATGAAAGAAGTGGTAAGAAATGAAATACTAAAGCTTCTAGAGGCAGGTATAATTTATCCTGTTGCTCATAGTCAGTGGGTAAGTCCTGTCCATCGTGTCCCTAAGAAGTGAGGCATTACTTTTGTTCCTAATGGTAAAGATGAATTGATACCACAAAGAATTGTTACAGGTTATAGAATGGTAATTGATTTCTGCAAATTAAATAAGGCTACTAGAAAGGATCATTACCCTGTACCTTTTATTGATCAAATGCTAGAAAGATTATCCAAACATACACATTTTTGCTTTCTAGATGGTTATTCTGGTTTCTCTCAAATACCTGTGTCGAAAGAAGATTAGGAAAAGACCACTTTTACTTGCCCTTTCGGTATCTTTGCTTATAGACGTATGCCTTTTGGTTTATGTAATACACCTGCTACCTTTCAAAGATGTATGACTGCTATATTCTCTGACTTCTGTGAAAAGATTGTTGAGGTTTTCATGGATGATTTTTCCATGTATGGAATTTCTTTTGATGATTGCTTAAGCAACCTTGATCGAGTTTTGCAGAGATGTGAAGAAATTAATCTTGTCTTGAATTGGGAGAATTGCCACTTTATGGTTAATGAAGGTATTGTCTTGGGGCATAAAGTTTCTGAAAGAGGCATTGAAGTTGATAAAGCTAAAGTTGATGCTATTGAAAAGATGCCGTGTCCTAAGGACATTAAAGGTATAAGAAGTTTCCTTGGTCATGCCAGTTTTCATAGGAGGTTCATTAAAGACTTCTCAAAAATTTCTAGAACTCTGACTAATCTCTTACAAAAAGATGTTCCTTTTGTCTTTGATGATGATTGTGTAGAAGCATTTGAAATACTTAAGAAAGCCTTGATCTCGGCACCTATTGTTTAGCCACCTGATTGGAATTTACCCTTTAAAATTATGTGTGATGCTAGTGATTATGCCGTAGGTGCTGTTCTAGGACAAAGAGTTGATAAGAAATTAAATGTCATCCAATATGCTAGTAAAACTCTAGACAATGCCCAGAGAAATTATGCTACTACTGAAAAAGATTTTTTAGTAGTTGTATTTGCTTGTGATAAGTTCAGACCTTATATTGTTGATTCTAAAGTAACTATTCACACTGATCATGCTGCTATTAAATATCTTATGGAAAAGAAAGATGCTAAACCTAGACTTATTAGATGGGTTCTCTTGCTACAAGAATTTGATTTTCATATTATTGATAGAAAGGGAGCTGAGAATCCCGTTGCAGACAACTTGTCTAGGTTAGAGAATGTTCTCGATGACCCACTACCTATAGATGATAGCTTTCCTGATGAACAATTAGTTGTCATAAATGCTTCTAGTACCGCTCCATGGTATGCTGATTATGCTAATTACATTATTGTTAAATTTATACCACCTAGTTTCACATACCAGCAAAAGAAAAAGTTTTTTCTATGATTTAAGACATTACTTCTGGGATGACCCACACCTTTATAAAGGAGTAGATGGTGTTATTAGACGTTGTGTACCTGAGTATGAACAGGAACCGATCCTACGCGAGTGTCACTCCAAGGCTTATGGAGGACACCACACTGGAGATAGAACTGCACATAAGGTATTGCAATCCGGTTTTTATTGGCCTACTCTCTTCAAGGATGCCCATAAGTTTGTCTTGTCTTGTGATGAATGTCAAAGAAATGCCTATGAACTATTCACTTGTTATTGAACCATTTGATGTTTGGGGCTTTGATTATATGGGACCGTTTCCTTCCTCTAATGGGTATACACACATTTTAGTTGCTGTTGATTACGTTACTAAGTGGGTAGAAGCTATTCCAACTAGTAGTGCTGATCATAACATCTCTATTAAGATGCTTAAAGAAGTTATTTTTCTGAGGTTTGGAGTCCCTAGATATTTAATGACTGATGGTGGTTCACATTTTATTCATGGTGCGTTTCGTAAAATTCTTGCTAAGTATGATGTTAATCATATAATTGCATCTCCATATCACCCATAGTCTAGTGGTCAAGTAGAACTAAGTAATAGAGAGCTTAAATTAATTTTGCAAAAGACTGTTAATAGGTCTAGAAACAATTGGTCCAAGAAACTTGATGATGCATTATGGGCCTATAGAACTGCATATAAAAATCCTATGGGTATGTCTCTCTATAAAATGGTTTATGGAAAAGCATGTCACTTACCTCTCGAACTAGAACATAAGGCATATTGGGCCATTAAAGAGCTCAATTATGATTTCAAACTTGCCGGTGAGAAGAGACTATTTGACATTAGCTCACTTGATGAGTGGAGAACCCAGGCCTATGAGAATAACAAAGTATTTAAAGAAAATTTTAAAAGAAGGCATGACAAAAGGATACAAAAGCGTGAGTTTAATGTAGGTGATTATATTTTGTTATACAACTCTCGTTTAAGTTTTTTTGCAGCAAAACTCCTCTCTAAATGGGAAGGTCATTACGTTATCGAGGAGGTCTATCATTCCGGTGCCATAAAAATCAACAACTTCGAAGGCACAAATCCGAGGGTAGTGAACGGTCAAAGAATCAAACATTATATCTCAGGTAATCCCATAAATGTTGAAACCAATGTTATTGATACCATAACCCCGGAGGAATACATAAGGGACACTTTCCAGAACGTTTCAGCCTCCGAAAAGGAATAGGTATTTGCTACCTCTTGAGCATGCGTTGGTTTTCCCTTGAAGAGGAAAGGGTGATGCAGCAAAGTATCATAAGTATTTCCCTCAGTTTTGAGAACCAAGGTATCAATCCAGTAGGAGATTACACGCAAGTCCCTCATACCTGCACACACAAACAAGAACCTCGCAACCAACGCGATAAAGGGGTTGTCAATCCCTTCATGGTCACTTACGAAAGTGAGATCTGATAGAGATAATAAGATAAATATTTTGGTATTTTTGTTGTATAGATTGGAAAATAAAGATTGCAAAATAAACGGCGACAGAAATGGCTAGTTGACGGGAGATTAATATAATGGAGAGTAGACCCGGGGTCATAGGTTTCACTAGTGGCTTCTCTCAAGATAGCAAATTCTACGGTGGGTGAACAAATTACTGTCGAGCAATTGATAGAAAAGCGCATAGTTATGAGAATATCTAGGCATGATCATGTATATAGGCATCACATCCGCGACAAGTAGACCGAAACGATTCTGCATCTACTACTATTACTCCACACATCAACCGCTATCCAGCATGCATCTAGAGTATTAAGTTCATAAGAACAGAGTAACGCATTCGGCAAGATGACATGATGTTGAGGGATAAACTCAAGCAATATGATGTAAACCCCATCTTTTTATCCTCGATGGCAACAATACAATACGTGCCTTGCTGTCCCTACTGTCACTGGGAAAGGACACCGCAAGATTGAACCCAAAGCTAAGCACTTCTCCCATTGCAAGAAAGATCAATCTAGTAGGCCAAACCAAACTAATAATTCGAAGAGACTTGCAAAGAAAATAAATCATGCATAAAAGAATTCAGAGAAGAATCGAATATTGTTCATAGATAATCTTGATCATAAACCCACAATTCATCGGATCTCGATAAGCACATCGCAAAAAGAATTACATCGAGTAGATCTCCAAGAGAATCGAGGAGAACTTTGTATTGAGATCCAAAGAGAGAGAAGAAGCCATCTAGCTAATAACTATGGACCCGAAGGTTTGTGGTAAACTACTCACACATCATCGGAGAGGCTATGGTGTTGATGTAGAAGCCCTCCGTGATCGATTCCCCCTCCGGCGGAGCGCCGGAAAAGGCCCCAAGATGGGATCTCATGGGTACAGAAGGTTGTGGTGGTGGAAATAGGGTTTCGTGGTGCTCTCGGATTTTTTCGGGGTATATGAGTATATATAGGCGAAAGAAGTAGGTCAACGGAGCCACGAGGGGCCCACGAGGGTGGGGGCGTGCCCTCCTACCTCGTGACCGCCTCGTTTCTTCCTTGACGTCCACTCCAAGTCTCCTAGATTGCGTTTGTTCCAAAAATAACTCTCCCGAAGGTTTCATTCCATTTGGATTTCGTTTGTTATTCCTTTTCCGCGGAACACTGAAATAGGCAAAAAAACAACAATTTGCACTGGGCCTTTGGTTAGTAGGTTAGTCCCAAAAATAATATAAAGAGGTATATTAAAGCCCATTAAACATCCAAAACAGATAATATAATAGCATGGAACAATAAAAAAGGAGACGTATCAAGCATCCCCAAGCTTAATTCCTGCTCGTCCTCTAGTAGGTAAATGATAAAAACAGAATTTTTGATGTGGAATGCTACCTAGCATAATTCTCAATGTCATTTTCTTTATTGTGGCATGAATGTTCAGATCCGAAAGATTCAAGTCAAAAGTTTAATATTGAGATAAAAATAATAATACTTCAAGCATACTAACAAAGCAATCATGTCTTCTCAAAATAACACGGCCAAAGAAAGTTATCCCTACAAAATCATATAGTCTGGCTATGCTCTATCTTCATCACACAAAGTATTTAATCATGCACAACCCCGATGACAAGCCAAGCAATTGTTTCATACTTTTGACGTTCTCAAACTTTTTCAATCTTCACGCAATACATGAGTGTGAGCCATGGATATAACACTATATGTGGAATAGAATGGTGGTTGTGGAGAAGACAAAAAGGAGAAGATAGTCTCACATCAACTAGGCGTATCAACGGGCTATGGAGATGCCCATCAATAGATATCAATGTGAGTGAGTAGGGATTGCCATGCAACGAATGCACTAGAGCTATAAGTGTATGAAAGCTCAACAAAAGAAACTAAGTGGGTGTGCATCCAACTCGCTTGCTCATGAAGACCTAGGGCATTTTGAGGAAGCCCATCATTGGAATATACAAGCCAAGTTCTATAATGTAAAATTCCCACTAGTATATGAAAGTGACAACATAGGAGACTCTCTATCATGAAGATCATGGTGCTACTTTGAAGCACAAGTGTGGTAAAAGGATAGTAACATTGTCCCTTCTCTCTTTTTCTCTCATTTTTTATTTTTTATTTGGGCCTTTTTTATGGCCTCTTTTTTCTCCTTTTTTTATTTTCGCCCGGAGTCTCATCCCGACTTGTGGGGGAATCATAGTCTCCATCATCCTTTCCTCACTTGGGACAATGCTCTAATAATGATGATCATCACACTTTTATTTACTTACAACTCAAAAATTACAACTCGTACTTAGAAGCAACGCATCAATCGTGTATGGCTGAGGGGTGGACGTCCGTGCTTCCGACGCTAGAGCCACCTCCTACGCCGGCATCTGAGGCTGTCGGGGCGCCACCGTCGACATCATCTCTGGATCCTGGCGGATCCGCGCCGCCATCAGAGATCACGCGGGTGCTTCCGGAGCGATGGGGGATCCGTTTGCCGAGAGGTCAGGGATCTGGCTAGATGGAGTTCTACACTTCAATCCTTCGTCAGGTTGGATGACGGTGCGAGATCTAGAGAATGACATCTCTGCCGGACAGTACCTCGAGGAAGATGAACAGATCGCTGTGGGTACGCATTTGGTCATTGATATTTTTGAGGTTCATGTTTCTTCTCAGTTCGTGCAGGAGACATAGGCCGGTGCAGATCAGATCATGCTCGTAGACTTGTCATTGGAAGAATCATATAGGAAGCCTCATCCGCGAGTTGGGGGCCGTTTCTGGGTCCTGGCTGATGGAGAAGAGGATGAAGACGACTCGCCGGCGAGTGCCATGATGTCGGAGGTCTCGCCGCCGGTCGTCGCGAAGCGGCTCGCTGGGTCGACAGACGTTCCATCTCCTACTCCTTCCGATACGATTTGCAAAGCTTTTAGGATTGGGTACCCGGAGGACGAGGTGGGTCTGCTCATGGATCTGGCAATTCCTTCCGATGATCCGGCGAGGATGGGTCTTCGGGCGGAGGACAAGATCGAGATTGTCCGGCATATAGTTCATCGACGTACGGCGGCGACGGCGATCCGACCCTGGAAGGGGCCTCTTCCTAAGGTTAGTCTCCCAAAACCTACTTTGTCCGATTTCTTTACCGATGATTCGTGGAAGATTGCTAAGAGGAAGAAGAAGCGGCGGCCATCGGCGGCGCCGGCGCCGGCGGTCGACCGTCCTGGCGTGATCCGGGAGGCGCGGATTGCGCGTTTGAAACGGCTGTTGGGCCCAGAGGGGCTGGCTGAGGCTGCGCGGTGTGAGGGCGGGCCTGCGAGTGGGCTGTCGGTCCAGCGCGACTTGTCTTTGAGTGGGCCGGGATTAGCTGGGCAAGAGGCCTAGGCAAAACCGTTGGCCACTTATGGGATCGACGTGCTTGCATGCACGAGCACGAGATCGTGCCCTGTAACTCAGCCGCCGCCTAGGGTTCGTCGGTGCACCGTCCCTGGCTTCCCCTCGTGCACGCTAGGCAGAGCGTCATGCATCCCCCCTTGCAGCGAGCATGGCGGGTCGCGGAGGGCCTAAGCCGCAGGGACCTAAACCGGCATTGCCCGGGGCCGTGGCTACGGCGCCTCGGCCGCCTTCCCAGTCCCAGCTTTAGCCACAGTCGGGAGTCACGCTGCCGCTGGCCCAGCAGCCCCCTGCAGGGGAGTGTCCCACGCGCCGACTCCAGCAAGAGTGCCGCCGCCACATGTTGTGGCCAAACCGCAACCAGGTCGGGCGGAGCCGACGCAGGGAGCGGCCGCACGACTTCCTCCTGCCGCGGCTCGTGCTGGTCCGCCGGCGCCCCGTGGTGGTGGTGGTGGTGCTGGGAACGGGTTCCATGCATTTCGCGGCCGTGACTTTGATGATCGTCGGCCACCCCGGGTCAATGGGGGGACAACGGCTATGACGCGTTCGGCGAAGGCCAACATCGTGACTCTTCATCCTCGGGCGGGGGCCGTGGTTATGCCTGGCAGAGCGATGGGACGGCAGAGCGTCTGTTTCTCGGCCCGCCGGGAGGTTTCGTCGAGGGGGCACCAGGTCCAGACCATAGACAGAGAGGTGGCTACAGAGGATCTTGGACTGGCCACAGCGGCAAGAACCTGTATCGTTAGCCTCCGCCGCCTGTCACCACCGCTTCCGACGTCGCTGAGCCGACGGTGTTTTCGGAGGTGGCTGCTGCACAGACGCCTGTGTTGTCTGGCCAGGTCTTAGCTATGGTGTCTGCCTTAGCTTCTGTGGCAGTTCCCGCGAGCGAGTCGGCGGCGGCGGGTGCTGTTGGTGCTTCTGACAGGCCGGGCGGTGAGAAAGTTAGCAAATGGGCTCGTAAGAAGGAGAAAATGCTATGCTATCGTTGTGGAGAGCAGAGGCACTTCATTGCCGAATTGACAGCTGAGCTTTGTGACACTTGCTCCAAACCGGTGCATGCTACGGGAGAGTGCCCGCTTTTGCGTGAACCTATGCCGGGTGTTACAATTTATGGTGTGCGCTGTGCTGAGTTGAGGTTTTTCGAGTCTCCTAGTGCTATGGAGATCCCTGATGTGCCACAGTGCGCGACCACAGGGGTAGTGAAAGTTACCAAGGGTAACTTAACTGATGCACAGATTATGCACAGGCTGAATGAGTTAGCTCCAGGTAACCATCAGTGGGAACTTATTAAGCTTGAGGATAATATGTACAAGGTGGACTTTCCCTCGACTGAGGACTTGGAGAGGCTTCTGAGTTTTGGGTTGTGTAGAGTTCCCGGCACTCAATGCATCCTCGAGTTTCATGAGTGGAAGAAGGTTGAGCCAAAGGGTAAACCACTCACTCAGGTTTGGCTACGATTCTCGGGGGCACCTTCAAAGCCGCTGAATGATGTTCAAGTTGCGGCTAGTTTGGGGACGCTGGTGGGGAAAACCGAGAGAGTGGATATGGCCTTTACCCGATCCAACGGGGTGGCCAGGTTGCTTGTCAGTGTCCTTGATATTGACTACGTGCCAGATGTGGTTAACTGGGTTCATAGAGATGTGATTTATAACCTCGAGATTGAGTTCGAGGACACCGAGCTTTTCTCTAAGGCTTTGGAAGCGAATGATGTTGATATGCTTGATAAGGACGATGGCTCGGGGAACAAGGAGGTGCGTGAGGATGACCAGGAGCGCGTGGAGCCTAACATCCAGGGTTCCGATGCGCCGGTATCCGGCAAAGGGACATCAGCCTCGACGACGGCACCCATGAGCACGATGAGATTTGGGTCATTCGAGCCTGCTCTGCTCCTCCTCGATTGTGGAGCGATCAGGTAGAGAGTAATGATTTGATTGAGTGATTGCTTGCTCCCCTGGATTTTGCTGCTGCTGATACTTTTGTGGACGATGAGGTTGCTGCTGCAATAGCCTTGGTGGAGAGCACATCGTCACCACCGACAACAATTGATCTGGGCGCCAGGTTGTGTCCAGGTGGTGGGGATGATCTTGGGCAGGTGGCCCTACGATCTACCTCTCCGCCTGCTGCTTCTACACCGGCGAGGAGTCCGGCGAGGTCTGGTGCCGAGGTGGTCGTGTAGTGGGCCAGCGGCGCGGTCGAACAAGGAGGGGGGCGCGGGCAGGAGGCCTCCGCCCTGCCTCTCCCATGGCACACTCGACCACGGCGGCCGGACAGGGTGGGGGATGCGGGCACGAGGCCTTCACCCCTATCTTTCTGTCCACGTGCTTGGCTTCGCGGCAGGACCGGTGGCCGCGGCGGTGACCGCGGCGCCTATTTCGCCTCGAATGGCAAGTCCGGTGGTGGCCAGATCGGGAGGGGGCGCGGCCAGGTGGCCTCCGCCCCTACTTCTCCCTTGGCGCCGGTGGTTGGTGGGGCTTCCGTGGCGTCTTCAGGATCCGGGCACCGACCGATGCCGCGTGTGGCTTCATCGACTCTTGGTGATTCCTCGGCTGCTCCAGTTCTGTCGAGCTCTGTTTGGGGTCGGGCAGGAGGCCCCACCCCAAACAGGGCCACATGGGAGGAGGTCATTGCTTTTGGAGGGATCCCTGATCCTATTTCTGAGGGGCAGCGGATGAGCAGTCGTCTCCAGGAGCAGCCCGATGTTGATGACATGCAGCTTAGATGCGCTATGCGGGCGGCCAAGCTTCGTGACATTGAGGTCACTACTAGTATGTCAGTCAATATGTCAAATTCGATTTTACATTTTTCCAATGATAAGATTGTTCACAATGCAAATAAATTAGGGGTTTCACTAGGTAGTAATGGTAGTGAAATCACTATATCAGTTAATGATATTCTCGATCTCGAAGTGGAGCGCGCTTTGGAAATGATATGTAACATAGCAGCTGTTAAACCCATGAATGATTCCGACATAGATGCGTTGGGAGTCAGGGCTCTTGATAGTTTTTGTGCGGATCTTGCCCCCTCACTTCCTGAGATAGAGGAGGATGAGGGATTCGGTTCCCCTAGGGCCTCGATCCATGTAGATGTTCCAGAGTTAAATCCTCGGAGCCCGGTTGTGAGGACCGGCGGGAGGATCAAAATAAGCCTAAGCAGAAGTGGAAACGGAAGGTTTATCCAGTTTCGGCTGTGCGTAGGAGTGCTAGGATACGTACCTCTAAAAAATTTTGATGATGAAATACGAGAGGAATTTTTTGGAATAGCAGAGGTCTTAAAGACTTGGCTAAAAGAAGGTTTCTAGCGGAAGCATCTAATGAACACCAATTGGATTTGCCCTGTCCAAAACTGGAAGGGACAATTTCACCCCCCAATTCCTTAGCACTTTATCGGGGGGTGTCGACTTTGACTGGCACTGCCTACCTCCAAGAGGAAGGTCCGGTGGGGTCCTACTCGGGGTTAAGTGTCACTCGTTGGAAGTTCGGAGTGACATGGGAGATTTTGCGGTAAAGTTTCGGGTCAGATCAAAGGCCGATGGGTTTAATTGGGCATTGGTGGCGGTATATGGTGCCGCGTAGCCAGAACTCAAACCAGATTTTTTTGGCCGATCTTGTCCGTATTTGTGGTAGCAAGCAGCTCCCAATCCTCGTTGGGGGCGATTTCAACATTATTCGAAGGAGGGAGGAAAAGAATAATGAGAATTTTGACGGCAGATGGTCGTTTATGTTCAATACCATAATCGAAAGCTTGGATCTTAGATAGATAGAGCTTTTTGGTAGGAAATTCACTTGGGCTAACTCGTTACCAAACCCGACTTTTGAGAAGCTGGACCGTGTCATCGCTAGCGTCGAATGGGAACAGAAGTTCCCCCTAGTAACAGTCCAGGCGTTATCGCGCGCAATTTCGGATCACACCCTGTTGCTTGTTGACTCTGGCGATACCACCCATGTGGGAAATAAAAACACATTCTCTTTCGAATTATCGTGGTTTGATAGAGAAAGGTTCCTTGAGCTGATAGCTAGAGAATGGGCTAAAGATTCAGGAGGAAGGTCGCCTGTTGAAAGATGGCAGAATAAGATTAGGCATCTGCGAAGATTCCTTCGTGGATGGGCTAATGTAACACCCACAATGCGGCTATATCTCCCATGTGTCGGGGCACGACTTAGAGGCATAGCCGCATGGTAGGCTTGTCGCAAGAGGGGTAATCTTCACACATCCCATGTACGGAATAAGAAAGGGATAAAGGGTTGGCTTACAATCGCCACTTCACACAATACATAAATAATCCATACATCATCCAAGGTACAATCAAAGGTCCGACTACGGAACCAAAAAAAAGGAAGACAACCCCAAATACTAGATCCCCGATCGTCCCAACTAGGCTCCACTACTGATCATCCAGAAAAGAAACATAGTAACGGCCCGAATCCTCGTCGAACTCCCAATTGAGTTCGGTATCGTCACCTGCACTGGTATCCTTGGCACCTGCAACTATTTGGAAGTATCCGTGAGTCACGAGGACTCAACAATCTCACACCTGCGAGATCAAGACTATTTAAGCTTATGGGTAGGAAAGGGTAATGAGGTGGAGCTGCAGCAAGCGCTAGCATATATGGTGGCTAACATACACAAATGGGAGCGAGAAGAGAAGCAACGCATGGTCAAGAAGCTATAAGTGATCAAGAAGTGATCCTGAAGCTACTTACGTTCAAGCATAACACGAGACCGTGTTCTCTTCCCGGACTCCGCCGAAAAGAGACCATCACGGCTACACACACGGTTGATTCATATTAATTAAGTTAAGTGTCAAGTTCTCTACAACCGGATATTAACAAATTCCCATCTGCCACATAACCACGGGCATGGCTCTTGAAAGTTTATACCCTGCAGGGGTGTCCCAACTTAGCCCATCACAAGCTCTCACGGTCAACAAAGGATATTCCTTCTCCCGGGAAGACCCAATCAGTCTCAGAATCCCGGTTACAAGACATTTCGACAATGGTAAAACAAGACCAGCAAAGCCACCCGATGTGCCGGCAAATCCCGATAGGAGTCGCACATATCTCATTCTCAGGGCACACCGTATGGGCAAGACGTCGGGTTGGCATAGACCCTGGTTGCCCAGGGGGCGCCGGACATCGCCCAGTTTCGACCAACACTCAGAGGAGCACTGACCCGGGGGTTTAAAATAAAGATGACCCTTGAGTCCGCGGAACCCAAGGGAAAAGGCTTAGGTGGAAAATGGTAAAACCAAGGTTGGGCCTTGCTGGAGGAGTTTTATTCAAAGCGAACTGTCAAGGGGTTCCCATAACACCCAACCGCGTAAGGAACGCAAAATCAAGGAACATAACACCGGTACGACGGAAACTAGGGCGACAAGAGTGGAACATAACACCAGGCATAAGGCCGAGCCTTCCACCCTTTACCAAGAATATAGATGGATTAAAGTAAATAAGATATAATAATGATATCCCAACAATATCCATGTTCCAACATGGAACAAACTTCAACTTCACCTGCAACTAGCAATGCTATAAGAGGGGCTGAGCAAAAACGGTAACATATCCAAATTACGGTTTGCTAGGAAAGGTGGGTTAGAGGTTTGACATGGCAATATGGGAGGCATGATAAAGCAAGTGGTAGGTATCACGACATAGCAATAGAGCGAACAACTAGAAAGCAAAGATAGAAGTGATTTCGAGGGTATGGTCATCTTGCCTGCAAAGTTCTCAGAGTTGTCGAAAGCTTGATCCTCGTTAACATACTCAACAGGTTCCTCGGTCACGTAGTCGTCTCCCGGCTCTACCCAAGGTAAGAACACAAGCAAAAGGAACAACAATCAATCACGGTGCAATGCACAAGCAACATGATGCAATACATGGCATGATATGCAAGACATGATATGCAATGCATATGCGTGCTCCGGAAGGGAAAGAATGATAAAGGCATCAACTTGGCAAACCAAGTGTGCCGCTGGAAAGATGAGATGATTTTGGTTGAAATCAATATAAAGATCACCGAAAACGGATGCACGGTTTGCAAATGACAAGCAAAACAAGGTTGATGCTATTCTGCGATTAACAGCACGATGCCACTTGAATGCAACAAGAAACTAAGGTACGGCACTCCAACATAGCAACAAAGCATATGACAGTGATGTACAAGAGATGCTTGACAAAACATGAGCGATGAGCTACGGCTAAATCACACAAGAGCGGGTTCAAATAAGCATGACAAAAGTGCAAAAGATATAAGCTTCACAGACTTGGTGAAAATACTAACATGGCATAAACACCATCAGGAAGCAATGTTTTGAGCAAGCAAAAACATGCTACAAGAACATATCATCGCAAAAAAGGCATGGCATGATTCTACTAAATGCATAGATCAAAAGTCCCTTACTTATCATGAGCTAAAATATCACAGAAGATATGATGGAACCCATGTAAACATAGCCAGTTTTATTAACAGTTTCAAACTTAGCAGAAAAACAGAGCATGGCATAAACAGAATTATGATAGCAACTTTGCGAGCTCAAACCACTCACCATGAAGCATTGCATGACAAAACAAGCATACCAACAACAAGAAGACATGTTCATGAAGCTAATCATAGCAAGAGCAAGTTCATAGGATGCGTGGATCACTAGCAACAACCATGGAAAAATTGATTAACATGTTAACATTCTGCCAGGAACATTTTATAGCAAAAGTAGAGCAAGAACAAGACATGCTAGGGCACTCCATAATTGCAAACAGGGGCATGGATGGATATAGCATAACCACAAGTTCAAAACATCCTTACTGAAGTATCCCAAAATAAGCATGGATATCACTGTAGCATCAAGTTTACATGGCATCAAAATAACATCAAGAAAAGGACCTAGCAAAATCCTAAGTCCCTGAAAACAACAACATTGCGGATGCTACTTTGCATGCTTGTGCTAGTCACCACATAGATCACAAAAATACAAGACAAGCACCCCTGTAAAGATGGCATGGTGTAGTTCAAAACTCATGTAGACCTCAAGCTCATATGATACACACATCAAATGCAACAAAAATGACAAAACCTCATGATCTGATAAGTACCAGCAGTTAACATTTTATAGCACCCTTGCATAAATGAAAATGGCATCATAATGAACATGAACATGCATGGAAATGCTTCTAACGTGAAGAGCTCATCGAGACGAACAATTCGACATATCATATGCATGAAACGGAGCTACGGTCACTGAGATACGACATGATGAACGTGGACTCAAAATATCAAAGGGGAAAGACTTGGTGGAATTTCACCTCGCCCAGATCTGGATCTAGGGTTCACACGCAGATCGAGGTTCGCTCGTGAGCTCTCCAGAGTTCTAGCCGGAGTGGAAGAAGATGGCCAGCGTCGAGGGAGAGGGGCGGCGGCATCGGCAGGGCGCTCCGGCGAAGGAGAGGGGCGGCGACGCGCGGCGAGGCAGCACGCGGAAGGCGGAGTGGCGGCCCCGGCGATGGCGACTGATGGAGAGCGCCGTGAGGTCGGAGGCGCGGGTCGGCGGCTGGAGACAGAGCGGACGGGCAGCGGCGCGCCGGGCGATGCGGGAGGAGGTGTGGCCGGGCGATGCGGGAGGAGGCGCGGCCCGGAGCGGCGGGGAGCGGGCCGGCCGCGGGCCCGACAGGCTTCGGCGGAGGCTGGCGGTTGCGCGCCATGTGTCAGCGCCTCACTGGTGCGCGGCGGCGGTGCGGGACGTCCGGCGGGGGTCGGACACGCCCGGTGGTGGCGGGGAAGAGTTCTAGGGTTTCTGGACCTGGGATTTCGGAGGAGTGCACATATTTATAGGTAGGGGAAGTTTGGAGTGTCCAAATGAGGTGTAGTTTTCGCCCACACGATCGTGATCCGACGAAGGAGGACATGGAGATGGTGTAGATGGGTTATTGGGCTGTTTTGGAGGGGTGTTCGGCTGCAACACACAAGAGGCCTTTGCGGTTACTCGGTTAACCGTTGGAGCATCAAACGGACTCCAAATGGAACAAAATTTGACAGGCGGTCTACCGGTGGTGTACCAAGGTCACTTGACAAATCTCGGTCCATTCCGAGAACGTTTAACACCCGCTCACAAAAAGAGACAAGAGGGGTGTGCCGGTGGATGTGGGAGTGTCGGATTGTGAAACGGACAACGGGGAAAATGCTCGGATGCATGAGACGAACACGAATGCAAATGCGATGCACATGATGACATGATATGAAATGCATGACATGGGCAAAATGCAAAACAAAAGAGAAAACCCAAACATGAAGGGAAACTCATAACTTAAAGCCGAAAACGGCAAGAGTCGGAGTTACAAATATGGCAAGTTACATCCGGGGTGTTACAATACTCCACCACTATGAGAGGATCTCGTCCCGAGATCTAGGACTGAAAGAACTCCGGATATTCGGAACAGAGGTGGTCCTCGTGTTCCCAGGTGGCTTCTCGGTCGGAATGGTGTGACCACTTCACTTTCAGGAATTTGATTGACTTGTTGCGAGTCTTGCGCTCGGTTTGTTCAAGAATAGCAACAGGATGCTCATGATAAGGCAGATCTTCTTGGAGATCAATCTCTTCGAAGTGGATGGTGCGCTCAGCAGTCTTGAAGCACTTGCGAAGCTGTGACACGTGAAACACATCGTGCACGTTTGCGAAGTTGGACAGAAGCTCAAGTTGATAGGCGAGGTCGCCTCTTTTTCCAATGATCTTGAAAGCACCCACATATCTTGGGTGAAGCTTCCCTTTGATACTGAAGCAACGATTTCCTTTCATTAGAGAGACGCGGAGGTAGACATGGTCTCCGACATCGAAAGCCAAGTCACGGTGCTTGGTATCATAGTAACTCTTCTAGCGCGATTGCGCGGCTTTGAGATTTTCGCGGATGACTTTACACATTTCTTCAGCTTCTGTGATTAAGTCATTGCCAAGAAGTTGGCGTTCACCAGTCTCTGACAAATTGAGAGGAGTACGACACTTTCTGCCATAGAGAATCTCGAATGGGGCCTTGCCTGAACTTGCTTGGAAGCTGTTGTTGTAGGAGAACTCGACATATGGAAGACAATCTTCCCACTTCATACTGAAGGAAAAGCATATCTTCCAGGATTTGATTGACTCGCTCAACTTGGCCACTAGTTTCAGGATGGAAAGCTGTGCTGAAGCAAATGTTGGTGCCCATGGCCTTCTAGAAGGAGACCCAAAACTTGGAGGTGACAATGCTTCCACGATCTAAAGATATCAATTGTGGAATGCCATGCAAAGAGACAATCCTGGAGGTGTATAGCTCTGCCAGCTGAGCTGCTATGATAGATTCTTTGATTGGAAGGAAATGAACCACTTTAGTAAGCTTGTCGATGACAATGAAGATAGCATCATTTCCACGCTTGGACTTGGGAAATCCAGTCACGAAGTCCATTTCAATATGTTCAAACTTCCATTCTATAATAGCAAGAGGTTGAAGGAGACCAGCTGGCCGTTGGTGTTCTGCTTCCACCCTTCTGCAGACATCACATTCATTCACGAATTGAGCAATTTCTCGCTTCATTCGAGTCCACCAATACGACTACTTGAGGTCATTGTACATCTTCGTACTTCTAGGATGAATGGATAGAAGGGAATTGTGCGCCTCGTTCATAATGACTTTCCTTAGATCACCTTTAGGAACCACAATTCGGTTCTCGAAGAATAGAGTTTCTTTGTCATCAATGCGATAGCACTCGTATTTGGGTTGGCTCTTGGCAATCCCATGTTTCACCTTCTTCACCATGGAATCCAGGAGTTGTGCCTCACGAATTTGATCTTCCAAAGTAGGAGAGACTTGGAGGTTGGCAAGAAAGCCTTGAGGGACAACTTGGAGGTTCAGTTTGCGGAAAGCTTCACAAAGGTTCGGTTGGAAGGGCTTGAGAATTAAGCTGTTGTAGTAGGCCTTCCTGCTCAAAGCATCTGCAATGACATTGGCCTTACCTGGAGTATATTCAATACTCGGATTGTATTCTTGAATCATTTTGACCCAACGAGTCTACCTGAGGTTGAGGTTGGGTTGAGTGAAGATGTACTTGAGGCTTTTATGATCTGTGAATATGTCCACTTTCCTTCCCAACAAGAGATGTCTCCACGTTAATAATGCATGGACAACTGCCGCCAACTCAAGGTCGTGAGTGGGGTAGTTCCTTTCGTTGGGCTTCAACTGCCGAGAGGTATAAGCCACAACTTTCTTCTCTTGCATTAACACAGCACCGAGACCTTGTAAGGAGGCATCACAGAAAACTTCAAATGATTTGGATTCATCAGGAGGAGTTAAGACTGGAGCTGTGACTAACTTCTCTTTGAGGGTGTTGAAAGCAACGTCACACTCAGGCGTCCAGACATACTTGACATGCTTCTGAAGGAGGTTGGAAAGAGGCTTTGCAATCTTAGAGAAATTCTCAACGAATCTTCGACAATAACTTGCAAGCCCAAGAAAACTATGGAGCTGCTTGACATCCTGAGGAGGTTCCCAATTCACAATTGCAAACACCTTCTCGGGATTAACAGCGATGCCTTTGGCGGAGATGATATGACCAAGGTAAAGAACTTTGACAAGCCAGAACTCACACTTGGAAAACTTCGCATAGAATTGATGCTCTTTGAGTTTGTCGAGTACCAATCTCAAATGCTTGGCATGATCCTCCTTATTCTTGGAAAAGACCAAGATATCATCTAGATACAACAGGACGAAATCATTTGTGTATGGGTTGAAGATGAAGTTCATCATGCGAGAGAACGTTGGAGGAGCATTGACAAGGCCGAAAGACATGACAATATATTCATAAGAACCATAGCTTGTTCTGAATGTTGTCTTGGGATATCTTCTTCACGAATGCGAATCTGATGATAACCCATACGGAGGTCAAGCTTGGAGAATACTTTGGCACCTTTAAGTTGCTCGAAAAGCTCATTGATGTTGGGAAGTGGATACTTGTTCTTTATTGTCTTCTTGTTCAATGGACGGTAGTCGAAGCAGAGTCGTTCCGTTCCATCCTTCTTATTGACAAAATGAACACCACAACCCCATGGAGATGAACTCAGTCTGATCAGACCCATACACTCTTGTTCATCGAGTTGTTTCTTCAACTCCTTCAACTCCTCTGGTCCAATCTTGTAAGGACACTTGCAAACAGGTTCCGTGTCAGGCTCAAGATCGATAATGAATTCAACTGGCCGGTGAGGAGGCATTCCCAGAAGCTCTTCTGGAAAGACGTCTTGCTATTCACAAACGACTGGAATCTGAGAGATGGCATTCAACTCGTCCTTCTCATTGAGAGAAAACAGTCGAATGGTATCATCACGAGCGGCATAGATGATCACATCCTCAGAAGAGTGTGTCAATTGAATCTGCCTGGCAGCACAATCAAGCTGAGCCTTGTGCTTAGAAAGCCAGTCCATCCCGAGAATTAGATCAATATCCGAGTCACCAAGGACCATTGGAGAAGACAGAAATTTATAGTCTCCCATCTTGATGGAAACATCCAGAGCCATCATTTTGGTGTTCATGAACAAACCCGGAGAGGAAACCGCTATCGGTTTAGGCAAATCGACAGTATGCAAATCGTGCATGGATGCAAAAGGCTTTGATATGAATGAAATAGATGCACCAGTATCAAATAAGACTCTTGCGGGAATATCATTGACTGGAAGATTACCCATGATCACTTCTGAAGAATCCTCTGCCTGAGATGCGTTCATCATGTTCCCCTTTGCAGACTTGGAATTATGCTTGACCACTGCATTGCTGGCAGATCTCACAGGAGGAGGAGGCGGAAGGCGCCTTTGGTTGAAGCACTTGTTTGCATAGTGCCCTTTATGCTGACACTTGTTGCAAGTAATCTCTGAGAGCGGACGGTGATAAGGAGCACTTGACCTTGGAGTATGAGACTGAGCTTTGTTCTGATAGCCTGGGTTGGGTGGGTGGGAAGATCCATTGCCACCTTTTCTCTTCTGCTGGTAGGGCTGGCGAAACGGAGGAGGCGACAACCAGAACTTCTGTTGCTTAGCTGCCACTTGTGATGAAGAAGAAGATTGAACTACATCCCTGACTCTTTTCTTAGATGCCTCACACTTGAGCTGAGCAGCTTCTTGCTTTAGTGCCATGTTATAGAATTGATCGAACTTGGTCGGATCAAGAAACACAAGAGCTAACTGCAGATCCTCTCTGAGGCCACCTCTGAATTGATAGATCATACTCTTTTCATCAGGAACGTCTTGTTTAGCGAAGCGAGCAAGTTTCTGAAACTGGATATTGTATTGATACACGGACATGCTGCCTTGCTTGAGATTGCAGAACTCCTCACGCTTGCTCTCAGCAACACTTGGTGGGATGTGATGAGCTTTGAAGTCACGGCGGAAATCATCCCAGGTAATCACACGACCTCCTCTGGAATCTCTGTATTGTTGAAACCACTCAGCAGATTGGTCCTTGAGTTGAAACGAAGCAAACTTGACAAAGTCCTCAGGCCTGACATTGCTACATTCAAAATGCTTGCAAATGTCCACGAGCCAATCGTCAGCATCTGTGGCCTCGACACACTTGCTGAAAGACTTCGGCTGGTATGCGAGGAACTGGTTGGGGGTAGCAAACTGAGGCTGATTGTTGCCTTGGCCTTGATTTCCTTGGTTGCCTTGCCCTTGGTTGCGCTCTTGCAAGAGTTGCGAAAGCATCTGAGTGTTGGCATTGGTGGCTGCCATGACAGCTTGCCATGCCTCCGGAGGTGGAGGTGGTGGCGGAGGGTTCGACTGATCCCCATCATTGCGGTCCAGATTCTGGCGCGTTGGAGGAGCCATCCTGAAGAGGGTGACATCCGTTAGAATCTTAAAAGACAGATATTCAAGCTGAATCAATGGATCAAAATTACAACATGCAGTCTTACAATAAACATTCAAACAAGGATGAACGAATGAATTCCAAAGTAAATCATCACATGTCCATTAAGTTGAGAAGCCACTTAGATAAAGGTAGATGAATGAAATAACAAGGTACGGATATGAACAAATAATTGGTGAGGATTACCCAATCACAAACCAAATATCTGCAGGAAGAAATACTAGAGCTACTTGAATTCCCACCTATGAAACTCCCGAAACTTTCTGTTTATGCAACTAGGTGTTGGGGATACAGTGGAAGCATAATATCTCACCCAAACTAACAATCCCTACATCCAGCTGTATCCATCCTTCAACACATAACCAAGAAACCTTCAGAAATAATGTACCTCAACCTTCGAAAAGCATCCGTTATACGAGTTGTGGCAATACTACCAAACTCCCGCCCCAGTACTGGGTGGCGTCGAGGTTATTTCACCAACAACTGCATAAAAGAGATTTTTGATGTCGGTGAACTCAGGTATTCCAGAACTGCAACGATAAAATTGTGACGACAACACCTCGGAGCTCAACTCCCCGGGACACTACCACAACCCCTAAATGTCAAGAGGCACCAAGAACAATGTTCTCGTCACAAGACTATCAGAACGGTTCCAAGATACCCGTGTGATCCTAAATTTTTTTTGTGAAATTTGAGGATAGAAGAGTCAAAACTTCTACGTCAGGAGGCCTCACCAGAGCGACGAAGGGACCGAGGAGTAAAAATAATCCTACTCTCCGATATATATAATCCTAAGACTCAAAACATTTTGTTCTAGACTCAACAACGTCAGCGATTCGATCAAGCACGGGGCTCCTAAGTCGGAGATGGCTCTGATTACCAACTTGTAACACCCACAATACGGCTATATCTCCCACGTGTCGGGGCACGACTTAGAGGCATAGCCGCATGGTAGGCTTGTCGCAAGAGGGGTAATCTTCACACATCCCATGTATGGAATAGGAAAGGGATAAAGAGTTGGCATACAATCGCCACTTCACACAATACATAAATAATCCATACATCATCCAAGGTACAATCAAAGGTCTGACTACGGAACCAAAAAAATGGAAGACAACCCCAAATGCTAGATCCCCTATTGTCGTGGAACTGTCACGGCAGATGTCCTAGTGTGAGGACTTAGTCGTGTGGCCAACGCATCTATGTGGTAGCTTGATAGGGGTTGAGAGGAATCGAGAGACGCAACACAAGACAAGGATTTAGACAGCTTCGGGCCCCGGGAAACATCGTCCAGTAATAGCCCTACATGTTGTTTGTGGCTAGATCTCATTATGCTCATGAGAGAGTCGCCGCATAAGCCGGCTCCCCCTTTCTGTCTAGCCCTAGAGATTATTGCTTGTTGCTTGTCCCTCTTTTGGGGAGCCCTGCCCCTCCTTATATAAGTTGAAGGGGCGAGTTACATGACTAGTCCTAGTAGGTTTAGGATTACTCTATTACAAGTGGAGTCCTAGTCTTGCTTCCTTTGTAGGAGAATATTCCTTATGTCTTCCTCTTAAGCCGGCCCACCATCACATGAACCGACCTTCTGGGCCTTGGGCCTTGTCATCCATCTGACCCGCCGTTGGGGTCATCAGTAAGTCACCAAATACTCGCCGGGTCTCTGTGATCCGCCAAGTCCGACCGGGTCATACTTCCGGCCGGGTCATACCGCGGGGTATATCCCCGACATTAGCCCCCAGTTTAATTTGGATTTATCCATGTTAAACTGATCCTGCAAATCAAGACCAACTTTGATAGATTATACGCCGGGTCAAAGGTTCTTCTGAGCCGGCATTTGATCATCGTTAAGTCCTTGTAATTTCCTTGTTGATATGTACATGTCCATGATCTCATAGCAAATCTTGTTTAGCAGATATGTTTCAACTTTGTCAATGCAAAAAATCCAGATACTTCTTTTGAAAAGTCCGGGTCAATAGGCCAGCTTCAGAGTCAATTTGCTGACATTGGTCTCTTGTAGAGAAATATTGTGAAGAATAATCCACTTGAGTCGGCTTCCAAAGCGCCGGCTTAAGAAATATTGGTCTCGAAATACTCATCTGATATGCAGTCAGTTTGAAGATGTAGAACTTGCCGGTTTAATATCACCAAAATTGCCGGTTTGTAAATATTGATGGCACCGAGTCATAATTGTTGCTGACGCCAGGCTATGATTATTGATAACGCTGGGCTATGATTGTTGTAGACACCGGGTCATAATGATTGGTGATGCCGAGCTATGGTTGTTGCACACACCGGGTCATAATGATTGGTGACGCCGGGTCAATCTGATTTGCTCAAAACTGAGAATTCGAAAGTATTTCTCCTTATATCCGTGTTACCTGTAGCCCCCAAGTGTCGTGTTGTCATGCTTGCATCAACCTGGGACTTGTAATTGTCATATGCTCACAAAAACTTCAAACGATGTAGCCCCCAAGGGCCGGGTCATTATGCAATAATGAGCAGGGACTTTGTAAATGTAGACTTGAGCAGCAACATGTAGCCCCAAGGGCCGGCTCAGTAAAATAATATTGAGCTGGGACTTTATATATATTTCCTTGAAAAGAATATCATATGCTGTAATCCTCTCCATGGGGCTCGAACCCATGTCCATAAGGTTAAGATCTTTGTACTCTTCCAACTGAGTAGTGGACCCTTCAATATAATGGATTTAAGACTTGTGTACCTTGAATTGTTGACAGGAGCAATTGGTAGCCCCCAAGGGCCGGCTTATTACAATGTGATGAGTCGAGTCTTCAATAAGGCCAGTAAAAATGACTTTGCATTAGCCCCCAAGTGCCATGGTGCATGCTGGCAGTGACATGGGACTTGCATATTTCATGTAATCTCAACTTGAATAATGTAGCCCCCAAGAGCCGGGTCGTAAGCCTGCAGCGACTCGGGACTATTCCTTCCATTGTAGAATAAATTATATCCATTGATAAAATAATATCCATTGTGCTGAAGCGACTTTGAAAACCTCAATCGTAATATTTGTTATTGATAACCATAATAAAAATCCAGCCATGTTGGCTATTAAAGATTTGAATAATATAACCCGGTTTGAAAAACCGGTTCCTGTGATATTGAATCGTACTGCCGGTTTAGGATCCCTGTGCAGTAAGGGTGATAACCCAATCTTTAGAAGCCAAAAACTTCCAAATGTTTATGATTGTCATATATGGCGACTTATCATCCAAAGTCAAGCCGGGTTAATCGAAACCACATATATGCTTCAAATATGAACAAAAAGTCTCAAGACAAACCCAAAAGACTGTTTTCAAAAAACTTAGGCAAAATAGAAAGAAGAATTTGAGGCTTCTGATTCAAATACGATCAGTAAACCGAACCAAAGGGGTTAAGCTAGGATTCGAATACGATCATGTAGCCCCCAGTGGCTTTGGCGTTGTGCCGATCAGGAGGGTACCGACAGCTGTGTTCTCTTTGGTTCGAATACGACCTATGTTTGAACAGGAAGCCCCCAAATGACCTTGAGAGGTTTTTAACGACCCTGATTCGAATACGATCCAAGTCGGACCCAAAAGGGGTTAAGCTATGATTCGAATACAATCAATAAGCCCCCTAGTGAGTTTGGCATTGTGCGGATCAAGAGGGTACCGACAGCTATGTTCTCTTTGGTTCGAATACGACCTATGTTTGAACAGGAAGCCCCCTAGTGATCATGAGGTTTAACGGCTAGATTCGAATACGATCGTGAGCCGGACCAAAGGGAAAGCCGGATTCAAATACGATCAACCCCGTTTTGGTCGTTTTAAAGCAGGGTACCTATGTTTGAGTTGTGCCTTGCAACAGACTCTGTTTGGCCCCTTTAATTTTTCCTGAGAACTCGAGCTTTGCGAGAGATAAATTCTTCTTGGACCAGGATTTTGAACCGGATATTGAGAGTTTCAAAGCTTCGTGGGAGACATATTTACCTTGAGCCAGATTTTAAACCGGATATTGAGAGCTTCAGCGCTTTGTGGGAGACAGATTTCCCTTAAGCCGGATTTTAAACTGGATATTTAGAGCTTCAGCGCTTTGTGGGAGACAGATTTCCCTTAAACCGGATTTTGAACCGGAATCCTTCTTTTTAAGCCGGAAATTTTCTTGACAACCTTTAAATATTCGCCAATAAGGCAGTAGCCTCCGGGGCCGGGTTATTTTTCCCTCCTATGATCCGGAGTTCTTGAATCTGCTTTAAATTGGCAATCATTTACTGAGTCATGTCATTGAGTTGTCTTGAGATTCTCCATATTTGACCGTGATATAAACCAGTATGAATCAGTCAACAGCTCAATGATATAACTTGTCCTGCATTGGAGAACTTGCATACCAGAGTAATTGCTCTTTTAAAGAAAAGCAATATATAATATAAAAATATACTGGATGGATTTCACCTGATATGTTAAACTAGAAATTATCCACCGCGGAGTTGATGATCACCATGATGAAGCTGAAATCAATTATGAGCGAGTCGGCCGCGGGAAACAGACAGATGAGTCGGCTGCAGCGTCGTAAGCAGGTACAGACGAGCAAGTTGTCCTCCTTGTTGTAAGCCGGCGTGGACGCGTGAACCGGCTGCGAGAGCGGACGGGCGAGTCGGTCATGGGCACGAACAATGAGTCAGTCGCGTGTGTTGATGTAGCGGGGGTGGCAACTTGCACAGGACGAGCGCTAGTGCAAAAATAATATTTTCTCATGCCCCTTTTGCGACACATTTTTGTAAGGGATAATGGTCTTGCGAAAAATATCATAAACCAAGTAATTGTTCTTTGATGAAAACAATATGGGTTAATAAAATAAATTTAGATAGATTTCACCTGATTTACTCAGTCGACCAATGATCCGTTCGTCATGACAGAAGCGGCTCAAGTAGATCGGCGACTCAATATAATCCCGGCGGTTCAGGCAGACTGGTGTCTCCAGCGGCTCAATACGATAGAGGCGACTCAGCACGACGCGTCTACGACCGGTTCTATTGAGTGGCACGGTGATAACCCACAAGTATAGGGGATCGCAACAGTTTTCGAGGGTAGAGTATTCAACCCAAATTTATTGATTCAACACAAGGGGAGCCAAATAATATTCTCAAGTATTAGCAGCTGAGTTGTCAATTCAACCACACTTGGAAACTTAATATCTGCAGCAAAGTGTTTAGTAGCAAAGTAATATGATAGTAGTGATAACGGTAACAGAAGGTAACAATAGTAAAAGTAATGTTTTTGGTATTTTGTAGTGATGATAGCAATAGCAACGGAAAAGTAAATAAGCGAAGAACAATATATGGAAAGCTCGTAGGCAATGGATCGGTGAGGGAGAATTATACCAGATGCGATTCATCATGTAACAGTCATAACCTAGGGTGACACAGAACTAGCTCCAGTTCATTGATATAATGTAGGCATGTATTCCGAATATAGTCATACGTGCTTATGGAAAAGAACTTGCATGACATCTTTTGTCCTACCCTCCCGTGGCAGCGGGGTCCTTACGGAAACTAAGGGATATTAAGGCCTCCTTTTAATAGAGAACCGGAACAAAGCATTAACACATAGTGAATACATGAACTCCTCAAACTACGGTCATCACCGGTAAGTATCCCGATTATTGTCACCAATTATTGTCACTTCGGGGTTAACGGATCATAACACATAATAGGTGACTATAGACTTGCAAGATAGGATCAAGAACACTCATATATTGATGAAAACATAATAGGTTCAGATCTGAAATCATGGAACTCGGGCCCTAGTGACAAGCATTAAGCATAGCAAAGTCATAGCAACATCAATCTCAGAACATAGTAGACACTAGGGATCAAACCCTAACAAAACTAACTCGATTACATGATAGATCTCATCCAACCCATCACCGTCCAGCAAGCCTACGATGGAATTACTCACGCACGACGGTGAGCATCATGAAATTGGTGATGGAGGATGATTGATGATGACGATGGCGACGGATTCCCCTCTCCGGAGCCCCGAATGGACTCCAGATCAGCCCTCCCGAGAGGTTTTAGGGCTTGGCGGCGGCTCTGTATCATAAAACGCGATGATTTTTTCTCTCTAATTTTTTTCTCCCCGAAACTCAATATATGGAGGTGGAGTTGGAGTCGGAGAGGCAACAGGGGGCCCACGAGGTAGGGGGCGCGCCCCCACCCTCGTGGCAAGATGGTGGGCCCCTGGCCTTCATCTTTTGCAGGTATTTTTCTTATTTTCTGAAAAGTGTCTTCGTGAAGTTTCAGGTCATTCCGAGAACGTTTGTTTCTACACATAAATAACACCATGATAATTCTGCTGAAAACAGCGTCAGTCCAGGTTAGTTTCTTTCAAAGCATGCAAGTTAGAGTCCAAAATAAAGGCAAAAGTGTTTGGAAAAGTAGATACGTTGGAGACGTATCACACGGCATAAACAAACGTCCCCCTTCCTCGACAACAAAATAATTGCAGCACCACGCCCCTCTTTCCTCAGGCAGTAAGTAACAGGGTAGCACGTAGGGGCACCACGTCGAACAGGGCTGTCTATGCACGCCTGGGTTGATGTCCTCGAACCAACACATACATGCATGCCTGCACTGCTCCATTATCCTCCGGCTGGTAATATCATACAGTGGATGTAACAGTTCACAGTGACTAGTGCCAGATCAGTCAACTAGTACTAGTGCTTCTGTAGCAACAGTAGTAGCACTAGCAACCAAAGTATACATCATCCTTGATCTCACGTGGAGTAAGTAGCACCAGTGGTTCATCTATAGCCCCTTCCCCTCATCCGTGAGTTACAGGTTCAGTTCCAGCAATCGCAACCTATTTTCCATCATGAACTCCAGCAGCCCTAGTATGGGACGCGGCGGGCCAGCTCGGCGGCTCACCAGTCGGGGGCGGCTTGGCGCATCAGGTGGCTCACGCTGCTGGAGGCAAGGGACGGGAAGCGCGGGGAGGAACGACGGACCCGGAGAAAAGGTGGTTTAAAGTCTGTAGTGGAAATCGCAACAGCGGTTCACAGGCATTGAGGCAGAGACGGCTGACGATTGATTTGGCCACGGCGGTGGCTTGTCGAGGCGACGGCGGGTTAAGGGCAGCGCAAGGGCGGCTGTCCAGCAACGTGGCAAAGGCCGCTCTGCACTGCATCGGCGGGGATGGGCTGTACCCCAGGACCTTCCTTTCTTTGATTACTTTCTCTTGTAAACTCAAACGTGTTTAGAGCCACAGCTGCAAGCTTTGAGATAACTGAAACACCGCCAGCTTAGGGCTGCGGCCACACGCAGCAGAAGACGGCTTGTAACGCAGCAGCGAAGACGGGTCTGATCCGTAGACGGCTCGAATCCGCAGCGACGGCGAGTGGAAAGTAAGAGGTGGCTCACGGAGATCAGCGGAGCAAGGCCGTCGATTTGGCGACGGAGCCGTGGCAGAGGTGCCATGGTGCAGCAAAGCCAGCGGGAGGCGGCCGGCGGCTTGGCACAGCGCAGTGTGACAAGGCAGTGGCAGGGGCCAGTGGTCAGCCATCGCGCGGTGCGAGCTGCGGTAGAGACGGAAGTAGAGGCGGTTCATGGATGCCGGTGCGGACGACGGGGAGGCAGCCCCGGATAGAGAGCGGCAAAAGCAGCCAAGGTGGCTCCGAGGCATAGGGCCGCAACCGCAGCGAGCCATGGCAGAGGCAGCCGGGCGGCCCGGCGACTTGGTGAGGTCCAGGGGTCGCGAGGCAGTGGCGGCTTAACGCAAGTGCTGCAGCTGCGGAGGGGCGTCAGTGGTTCAGAGTTGGCGACTCGCAAGCGCCGGACGGAAGCGCACTGATCGGAATTGAGACCTAGGCCAGCCAGATTTTCTTATTTTTTGGGTAACACCTGCACCCTGTAGTTTCACCTGTATTTGCCTTGGGCATCAATTAAACATAATAGCTGATTTTTGTCTTGATGACGTAAAGCAATGGTAGCTTCTTGATCTCCAGGTGAGAAAGTAGTACTAATTTACTGAATTGATGCAATATACTCTCCTGGACTAGAGCGTTTTTGAGACATGGAAATTTGTCTTGGCCTCAGATCCTTGTGCCAGTCCATCTCCGACGCAGCTTTGACTGATTCTTTGTAAATTGACCATATATGTCGCTGTGTTGGCTAGGTGTGCACATAACAACGGAAGACCGAACCAAAAACTGATTTTTTTTCCTCGCATAAGATACTAGTAGTAGTACAAACAGTCATAGAGGCTTTCGTTGAGCGTCGGTTTTGATCATACCAGCTAACAACAATCAAACCATCTTGGAAAGTAAAGTAGTCCTCCTCCGTCGGGTCTTGAAGCTATCATGTAACACGGCTGCTTTGGAAGGAAGTTACGTGTTGTAGCATCAGGTTTGGTCGGTGCGTAATGGACATCCAGTCGGTCTCAGCGACACGCATCACCGCACCAAAAAATTCGATCTGGCTTTGGACTGGATCACCTGTCTGTCAAATCAACTTGGCAACTTTGCGGCAGTGTATCCGATGCAATTCTAGTTTCTCTTGGACCAGAACCTCGATCGTCGTACATCGAGTCCCAAGGTTAATCATGATTCGGAGCATAATATGGTGAATTTGCTGGCTCTGACCAAGTTTCGTCCCATGCTGGGTTATCTTGCGTGATTATTTCGTACCGGCTCTTCCTTATTCACTCAGGTTGCCATCTCATCAATCCCTGAACTTCGCACCGACTCTTATTCACCTGGCAATCGCGAGCTTCTCGTTTCTTAAAGATCTTCCTCCAAGAACTCAACACCATCGTGCGTAGGCCCCACGGTGGGCGCCAACTGTTGTGGAACTGTCACGGCAGATGTTCTAGTGTGAGGACTTAGTCGTGAGGCCAACGCATCTATGTGATAGCTTGAGAGGGGTTGAGCGGAATCGAGAGACGCAACACAAGACAAGGATTTAGGCAGCTTCGGGCCCCGGGAAACATCATCCGGTAATAGCCCTACATGTTGTTTGTGAATAGATCTCATTATGCTCATGAGAGAGTCGCCGCATAAGCCGGCTCCCCCTTTGTGTCTAGCCCTAGAGATTATTGCTTGTTGCTTGTCCCTTTTTTGAGAAGCCCTACCCCTCCTTATATAAGTTGAAGGGGCGGGTTACATGGCTAGTCCTAGTAGGATTAGGATTACTCTATTACAAGTGGAGTCCTAGTCTTGCTTCCTTTACAGGAGAATATTCCTTATGCCTTCCTCTTAAGCCGGCCCACCATCACATGAACCGGCCTTCTGGGCCTTGGGCCTTGTCAACCATCTGACCCGCCGTTGGGGTCATCAGTAAGTCACCAAATACTCGCCGGGTCTCTGTGATCCGCCAAGTCCGACCGGGTCATACTTTCGGCCGGGTCATACCGCGGGGTATATCCCCGACACCGATCGTCCCAACTGGACTCCACTACTGATCATCCGAAAAACAAACATAGTAACGGCCTGAATCCTCGTCAAACTCCCACTTGAGTTCGCTATCGTCACCTGCACTGGTATCCTCGGCACCTGCAACTGTTTGGAAGTATCCGTGAGTCACGAGGACTCAACAATCTCACACCCGCGATATCAAGACTATTTAAGCTTATGGGTAGGAAAGGGTAGTAAGGTGGAGCTGCAGCAAGCACTAGCATATATGGTGGCTAACATACGCAAATGGGAGCTAGAAGAGAAGCAACGCACGGTCGAGAAGCTATAAGTGATCAAGAAGTGATCCTGAAGCTACTTACGTTCAAGCATAACACGAGACCGTGTTCTCTTCCCGGACTCCGCCGAAAAGAGACCATCACGGCTACACATGCGGTTGATTCATATTAATTAAGTTAAGTGTCAAGTTCTCTACAACCGGATATTAACAAATTCCCATCTGCCACATAACCACGGGCACGGCTCTCGAAAGTTTATACCCTGCAGGGGTGTCCCAACTTAGCCCATCACAAGCTCTCACGGTCAACAAAGGATATTCCTTATCCCGGGAAGACCCGATTAGTCTCGGAATCCCGGTTACAAGACATTTCGACAATGGTAAAACAAGACCAGCAAAGCCACCCGATGTGCCGACAAATCCCGATAGGAGTCGCACGTATCTCATTCTCAGGGCACACCGGATGGGCAAGACGTCGGGTTGGCATAGACCCTGATTGCCCAGGGGGCGCCGGACATCGCCCAATTTGGACCAACACTCAGAGGAGCACTGGCCCGGGGGTTTAAAATAAAGATGACCCTTGAGTCTGCGGAACCCAAGGGAAAAGGCTTAGGTGGCAAATGGTAAAACCAAGGTTGGGCCTTGCTGGAGGAGTTTTATTCAAAGCGAACTGTCAAGGGGTTCCCATAACACCCAACCGCGTAAGGAACACAAAATCAAGGAACATAACACCGGTTTGATGGAAACTAGGGCGGCAAGAGTGAAACAAAACACCAGGCATAAGGCCGAGACTTCCACCCTTTACCAAGTATATAGATGCATTAAATTAATAAGATATAATAATGATATCCCAACAATATCCATGTTCCAACATGGAACAAACTTCAACTTCACCTGCAACTAGCAACGCTATAAGAGGGGCTGAGCAAAAGCGGTAACATAGCCAAACAACGGTATGCTGGGAAAGGTGGGTTAGAGGCTTGACATGGCAATATGGGTGGCATGATAAGCAAGTGGCAGGTAGCGCGACATAGCAATAGAGCGAACAACTAGCAAGCAAAGATAGAAGTGATTTCAAGGGTATGGTCATCTTGCCTGCAAAGTTCTCAGAGTTGTCGAAAGCTTGATCCTCGTTAACGTACTCAACAGGTTCCTCGGTCACGTACTCATCTCCCGGCTCTACCCAAGGCAAGAACACAAGCAAAATGAACAACAATAAATCACGATGCAATGCACAAGCAACATGATGCAATACATGGCATGATATGCAAGACATGATATGCAATGCATATGCGTGCTCCGGAAGGGAAAGAATGATCAAGGCATCAACTTGGCAAACCAAGTGCGCCACTGGAAAGATGAGATGATTTCGGTTGAAATCAATATAAAGATCAACGGAAACGGATGCACGGTTTGCAAATGACAAGCAAAACAAGGTTGATACTATTCTGCGATTAACAACATGATGCCACTTAGAATGCAACAAGAAACTAAGCTACTGCACTCCAACATAGCGACAAAGCATATGACAGTGATGTACAAGAGATGCTTGCCAAAACATGAACGATGAGCTACGGCTAAATCACACAAGAGCGGGTTCAAACAAGCATGGAAAAAGTGCAAAAGATATCAGCTTCACAGACTTGGTGAAAATACTAACATGGCATAAACAACATCAGGAAGCAATGTTTTGAGCAAGAAAAAATGCTACAGGAACATATCATCGCAAAAAAAGGCATGGCGTGATTCTACTAAATGCATAGATCAAAAGTCCCTTACTTATCATGAGCTAAAAAAGCACAGAAGATATGATGGCACCCATGTAAACATAACAAGTTTTATTAACAGTTTCAGACTTAGCAGAAAAACAGAGCATGACATAAACAGAATTATGATAGCAACTTTGCGAGCTCAAACCACTCACCACGAAGCATTGCATGACAAAAAAGCATACCAACAGCAAGAAGACATGTTCATGAAGCTAATAATAGCAAGAGCAAGTTCATAGGATGTGTGGATCACTAGCAACAACCATGGCAAAATTGATTAACATGTCAACATTCTGCCAGGAACATTTTATAGCAAAAGTAGAGTAAGAAGAAGAGATGCTAGGGCACTCCATAATTGCAAATAGGGGCATGGATGGATAGAGCACAACCACAAGTTCAAAACATCCTTACTGAAGTATCCCAAAATAAGCATGGATATCACTGTAGCATCAAGTTTACATGGCATCAAAATAACATCAAGAAAAGGACCTAGCAAAATCCTAAGTCCCTGAAAACAGCAACATTGCGGATGCTACTTTGCATGCTTGTGCTAGTCACCACATAGATCACAAAAATACAAGACAAGCACCCCTGTAAAGATGGCATGGTGTAGTTCAAAACTCATGTAGACCTCAAGCTCATATGATGCACACATCAAATGCAACAAAAATCACAAAACCTCATGATCTGATAAGTACCAGCAGTTAACATTTTATAGCACCCTTGCATCAATGAAAGTGGCATAATAATGAATATTAACATGCACGGAAATGCTTCTAACATGAAGAGCTCATCGAGATGAACAATTCGACATATCATATGCATGAAACGGAGCTACGGTCACTGAGATACGACATGATGAACATGGCCTCAAAATATCAAAGGGGAAAGACTTAGTGGAATTTCACCTCACCCAAATCTGGATCTAGGGTTCGCACGTGGATTGAGGTTCGTCGGTGAGCTCGCTGGAGTTCTAGCCGGAGTGGAAGAAGACGGTCGGCGTCGAGGGAGAGGGGCAGTGGCACCGGCAGGGCGCTCCGGTGAAGGAGAGGGGCGGTGGTGCGCGGAAGGCGGAGCGGCGGCCCCGGCGATGGCGACTGACGGAGAGCGCCGGTGAGGTCGGCGGCGTGGGTTGGCGGCCGAAGACGGAGAGGACGGGCGGCGACGCGCCGGGCGATGCGGGAGGATGCGCGACGGGGAGCGGGCCGGCTGCGGGCCCGGCGTGCTTCGGTGGAGGCTGGCGGTTGCGCGCCATGTGTCAGCGCTTCACTGGTGCGCGGCGGCGGCGTGGGACGTCCGGCGGGGGTTGGACACGTCCGGTGGCGGCGGGGAAGAGTTCTAGGGTTTCTGGACCCGGGATTTCGGAGGAGTGCACATATTTATAGGTAGGGGAAGTTTGGAGTGTCCAAATGACGTGTAGTTTTCGCCCGCACGACCGTGATCCGACGACAGAGGACATGAAGATGGTTTAGATGGGTCATTGGGCTGTTTTGGAGGGGTGTTGGGCTGCAATACACAAGAGGCCTTTGCGGTTACCCGGTTAACCGTTGGAGCATCAAACAGACTCCAAATGGAACAAAATTTGACAGGCGGTCTACCGGTGGTGTGCCAAGGCCACTTAACAAATCTCGGTCCATTCTGAGAACGTTTAAAACCCGCTCACGAAAAGATACAAGTGGGGTGCGCCGGTGCATGTGGGAGTGTCGGATTGCGAAACGGACAACGGGGAAAATGCTCGGATGCATGAGACGAACACGAATGCAAATGCGATGCACATGATGACATGATATGAAATGCCTGACATGAACAAAATGCAAAACGAAAGACAAAACCCAAACACAAAGGGAAACTCATAACTTAAAGCTGAAAACGGCAAGAGTCAGAGTTACAAATATGTCAAGTTACATTCGGGGTGTTACAGCTAAACATACGCATGGGATTTATAAGGCTGAGAAGGAAAGGCTCCTTATACTTATTCAATCCCTAGACTTAAAAGCCGAGTCCACTATTTTAGATACCAGAGAGCTGGAAACTAAGGTGGAGGTGGAGTTGCGACTGAAAGAACTTCTTCGAGAGGAGGAATTGAAGTGGGCATTGCGAGCTAAGGTTCGCAAAATCGTCCAAGGGGATGATAACACTCAATTCATTCATATTATTCAAATGGCAAGCACCGCAAGAAGAGGATATTTCAGCTCGAGCAGGACGAGGGGACGATTTTAGGACAAGAAAAATCTGAAAGTTTATATAACCAATTACTATAAGCAGCTATTTGGGCCTCTAGGGTTGAGGATGTCCCTCAACTTGCGTCAGACGAGAATGAGATTTTGACCGCCCCATTTATGGAGAAAGAGGTGTTTGAGGCCATTTCACAAATGAAGAAAAATAAGGCTCCAGGGCTGGATGGTTTTCCGGCGGAATTTTATAAAAAATGTTGGCATATTATCAAAGGGGATTTGCTTCCGATGTTCCAAGATCTATTCTCTGGACAGCTTGATACGTCCATTTTGCATCATGCTTTTATATCGATATTTATTGCATTATGGGCTGTTATTTCACATTATGTCACAATACTTATAGCTATTCTCTCTTATTTTACAAGGTTTACATAAGGAGGGAGAGCTGTTCTGCCGGGGAAACTTCCCTCCCGGAGGGGGAAATCATCGCCATCGTCATCACCAACGCTCCTCTCATCAGGAGAGGGCAATCTCCATCAACATCTTCATCAACACCATTTCATCTCAAAAACCCTAGTTCATCTCTTGTATCCAATTCTTGTCTCCAAGTCCGGGATTGGTGCTAGTAGGTTGCTAGTAGTGTTAATTACTCCTTGTAGTTGATGCTAGTTGGTTTAATTGGTGGAAGATCATATGTTTAGATCCTTTATGCATATTATTACCCCTATGATTATGAACATGAATATGCTTTGTGAGTAGTTATGTTTGTTCCTGAGGACAAGGGAGAAGTCTTGCTATTAGTAGTCATGTGAATTTGGTATTCGTTCGATATTTTGATGAGATGTATGTTGTCTAGCCTCTAGTGGTGTTATGTGAACGTCGACTACATAACACTTCACCATTATTTGGGCCTAGAGGAAGGCATTGGGAAGTAATAAGTAGATGATGGGTTGCTAGAGTGACAGAAGCTTAAAACCTAGTTTATTCGTTGCTTCGTAAGGGGCTGATTTGGATCCATATGTTTCATTCTATGGTTAGGTTTACCTTAATACTTTTGTTGTAGTTGCGGATTCTTGCAATAGAGGTTAATCATAAGTGGGATGCTTGTTCAAGTAAGAACAGCACCCAAGCACCGGTCCACCCACATGTCAAATTATCAAAGTACCGAACGCAAATCATATGAGCGTGATGAAAACTAGCTTGACGATATTCCCATGTGTCCTCGGGAGCGCTTTTCCTTATATAAGAGTTTGCCCAGGCTTGTCCTTTGCTACAAAAAGGATTGTGCCACCTTGCTGCACTTTATTTACTTTTGTTACTTGTTTCTCGTTACAAATTATCTCATCACAAAACTATCTATTACCACTTATTTCAGTACTTGTAGAGAATACCTTGCTGAAAACCGTTTATCATTTCCTTCCGCTCCTCGTTGGGTTCGACACTCTTACTTATTGAAAGGACTAGATAGATCCCCTATACTTGTGGGTCATCAAGACTCTTTTCTGGCGCCGTTGCCGGGGAGTGAAGTGCCTTTGGTAGGTGGAATTTGGTAAGGAAAAATTTATATAGTGTGCTGAAATTTATTGTCACTTGTTACTATGGAAAGTAATCCTCTGAGGGGCTTGTTCGGGGTATCTTCACCCCAACCAGTAGAGCAAAGAGTTGCTCCTCAACCTACTGAACCTATTGAAAATGAATATGAAAATGAAATTCCTTATGAGTATCCTTCGAGTATGATAGAAAAACTGCTAGCTAATCCTTTTACAGGAGATGGAACAAAGCATCCTGATGAACACCTAATATATGTGGATGAAGTTTATGGATTATTTAAGCTTGCAGGTATACCCTATGATGTTGCTAAGAAGAAGGTCTTCCCTTTATCTTTGAAGGGAGACGCATTGGTATGGTATAGGCTATGTGATGATACAAGATCATGGAATTATAGAAGATTGAAATTGGAATTTCATCAAAAGTATTACCCTATGAATCTTGTTCATCGTGATCGCAATTATATATATAATTTTTGGCCTCGCGAAGGAGAAAGCATCGCTCAAGCTTGGGGGAGGCTTAAATCAATGTTATATTCGTGCCCCAATCATGAGCTTCAAAAAATTTATGCTCGGCTTTCTGAAAATAATCGCACCATGCTAGATACTTCTTGTGCTGGCTCTTTTATGATGAAGACTATTGAATTCAAATGGGATTTATTGGATATAATTAAACGCAACTCTAAAGATTGGGACCTCGAGAATGGTAAGGAGTCAGGTATGACACCTAAGTTTGATTGTGTTAAATCTTTTATGGATACCGATATTTTCCGTAAGTTTAGCACTAAATATGGACTTGATTCTGAGATAGTAGCTTCTTTCTGTGAATATTTTGCTACTTATGTTGATCTCCCTAAGGAGAAGTGGTTTAAATATCATCCTCCCATAGAATTAAAAGTAGTTGCACCTATTAAAGTTGAAGAAAAGACTATCACTTATAATGATCCTATTGTTCCTACTTCTTATGTTGAGAAACCACCTTTCCCTGTTGGGATAAAGGATCATGCTAAAGCTTCAACTGTGGTTCATAAAAGAAATATTAAAACATATACACCTCCTGAACAATTTAAAGTTGAACCTAATGTTGCTATTGTTAAAGAGATCTTGTCTGATAATATTGATGGGCATGTTATTCAGTTCTACGGTGAAACTGCTAGAATTGCTAAACCCTGTGCTAAAGATAAACATGGACCTGTGGTAGGCATGCCTGTTATTTCTGTTAAAATAGGAGAACATTGTTATCATGGCTTATGTGATATGGGTGCTAGTGCTAGTGTTATACCTTATGGCTTGTATAAAGAAATCAAGCATTAAATTACACTTGCTGAGTTAGAAGATATTGATGTCACAATTAAACTTGCTAATAGAGATACTATTTCAGCAATGGGAATTGTTAGAGATGTTGAAGTCTTGTGCGGGAAAACTAAATATCCTGCTGATTTTCTTGTTCTTAGTTCCCCATAAGATAGCTTTTGTCCCATTATATTTGGTAGACCCTTCTTGAACATTGTTAATGCTAAGATAGACTGCGAAAAGAATGTTGTTATTGTCGGCTTGGATGATATGACTCATGAGTTTAATTTCTCTAAATTTAGTAAACAACACCGTGAAGAAGAATTGCCTAGTAATGATGAAATTATTGGTCTTGCTTCTATTGCCGTACCTCCTAATGATCCTTTAGAACAATATTTGCTAGACCATGAGAATGATATGTTTATGAATGAAAGAAGGGAAATAGACGAAGTATTCTTTAAACAGGAACCTATGCTGAAACACAATTTGCCTATTGAAATCCTAGGGGATCCCCCTCCACCTAAGGGTGATCCCGTGTTTGAGCTTAAACCGTTGCCTGATAATCTTAAATATGCTTATCTAGATGAAAAGAAGATATATCCTGTTATTATTAGTGCTAACCTTTCAGAGCATGAAGAAGAAAGATTATAGAAAACTCTGAAGAAGCACCGTGCTGCTATTGATATACTCCTGATGATCTTAAAGGCATGAGTCCCACTCTATGTCAACATAAAATAAATTTGGAAGCAGATGCCAAACCAGTTCGTGATCCTCAACGATGTCTGAATCCTAAAATGAAAGAGGTGGTAAGAAAATAAATACTAAAGCTTCTGGAGGCAGGTATAATTTATCCCATTGCTGATAGTCAGTGGGTAAGTCTTGTTCATTGTGTCCCTAAGAAGGGAGGTATTACTGTTGTTCCTAATGATAAAGATGAATTGATTCCACAAAGAATTATTACAGGTTATAGGATGGTAATTGATTTCCGCAAATTAAATAAGGCTACTAAGAAAGATCATTACCCCTTACCTTTTATCGATCAAATGCTAGAAAGATTATGCAAACATACACATTACTGCTTTCTAGATGGTTATTCTGGTTTCTCTCAAATACCTGTGTCGGCTAAAGATCAATCAAAGACTACTTTTACATGCCCTTTTGGTACTTTTGCTTATAGACGTATGCCTTTTGGTTTATGTAATGCACCTGCTACCTTTCAAAGATGCATGATGGCTATATTCTCTAACTTTTGTGAAAAGATATGTGAGGTTTTCATGGACGACTTTTCCGTCTATGGATCTTCTTTTGATGATTGCTTGAGCAATCTTGATCGAGTTTTGCAGAGATGTGAAGAAACTAATCTTGTCTTGAATTGGGAAAAGTTCCACTTTATGGTTAATGAGGGTATTGTCTTGGGGCATAAAGTTTCTAAAAGAGGTATTGAAGTTGATAAAGCCAAGGTTGATGCTATTGAAAAGATGCCATGTCCCAAGGACATCAAAGGTATAAGAAGTTTTCTTGGTCACGCCGGATATTATAGGAGGTTCATTAAGGACTTCTCAAAAATTTCTCGGCCTCTAACTAATTTATTACAAAAAGATATACCATTTGTCTTTGATGATGATTGTGCAGAAGCATTTGAAATACTTAAGAAAGCATTAGTCTCTGCACCTATTGTTCAGCCACCTAATTGGAATTTACCCTTTGAAATTATGTGTGATGCTAGATTATGCTGTAGGTGCTGTTCTAGGGCAAAGAGTTGATAAGAAATTAAATGTTATCCATTATGCTAGTAAGAATCTAGACAATGCTCAAAGAAATTATGCTACTACTGAAAAAGAACTTTTAGCAGTTGTATTTGCTTGTGATAAGTTCAGACCTTATATTGTTGATTCTAAAGTAACTATCCACACTGATCATGCTGCTATTAAATATCTTATGGAGAAGAAAGATGCTAAACCTAGACTTATTAGATGGGTTCTCTTGCTACAAGAATTTGATTTGCATATTGTTGATAGAAAAGGAGCTGAGAACCCCGTTGCAGACAACTTATCTAGGTTAGAGAATGTTCTTGATGACCCACTACCTATTGATGATAGCTTTCCTGATGAACAATTAAATGTCATAAGTACTTCTCGTAGTACTCCTTGGTATGCTGATTATTCTAATTACATTGTTGCTAAATTCATACCACCTAGCTTCACATACCAACAAAACAAAAAGTTCTTCTATGATTTGAGACATTACTTTTGGGATGACCCACATCTTTATAAAGAAGGAGTAGATGGTGTTATTAGACATTGTGTACCTGAGCATGAACAGGAACAGATCCTACGCAAGTGCCACTCCGAAACTTATGGAGGACACCACGCGGGAGATAGAACTACACATAAGGTATTGCAATCCGGTTTTTATTGGCCTACTCTCTTCAAGGATGCCCGTAAGTTTGTCCTATCTTGTGATGAATGTCAAAGAATTGGTAATATCTGTAGACGTCAAGAAATGCCGATGAATTATTCACTTGTTAATGAACCATTTGGTGTTTGGGTCTTTGATTATATGGGACCTTTTCCTGCCTCTAATGGATGTACACATATTTTAGTTGCTATTGATTACATTACTAAGTGGGTAGAAGCTATTCCAACTAGTAGTGCTGATCATAACACTTCTATTAAAATGCTTAAAGAAGTTATTTTTCCGAGGTTTGGAGTCCCTAGATATTTAATGACTGATGGTGGTTCACATTTTATTCATGGTGCTTTCCGTAAAATGCTTGCTAAATATGACGTCAATCATAGAATTGCATCTCCGTATCACCCACAGTCTAGTGGTCAAGTGGAATTGAGTAATAGAGAACTCAAATAAATTTTGCAAAAGACTGTCAATAGGTCTAGAAAGAATTGGTCCAAGAAACTTGATGATGCATTATGGGCCTATAGAACTGCATATAAAAATCCTATGGGTATGTCTCCGTATAAAATGGTATATGGAAAAGCATGTCACTTACCTCTCGAACTAGAACATAAGGCTTATTGGGCTATTAAAGAGCTCAATTATGATTTCGAACTTGCCGGTGAGAAGAGGTTATTTGATATTAGCTCACTTGATGAATGGAGAACCCAAGCTTATGAAAATGCAAAGTTATTTAAAGAAAAGGTTAAAAGATGGCATGACAAAAGTATACAAAAGCATGAGTTTAATGTAGGTGATTATGTATTGCTATACAACTTTCGTTTAAGATTTTTTGCACGTAAACTTCTCTCTAAATGGTAAGGCCCCTATGTTATCGAGGAGGTCTATCGTTTCGGTGCCATAAAAATCAACAACTTTGAAGGCACAAATCCGAAGGTGGTAAATGGTCAAAGAATCAAACATTATATCTCAGGTAATCCCATAAATGTTGAAACCAATGTTACTGAAACCATAACCCCGGATGAGTACATAAAAGACACTTTCCAGAATGTTTCAGACTCCAAAAAGGAATAGGTATGTGGTATGGTAAGTAAACTGACTCCAAAACAATTTTTAAGGCAATATTTCTCCGTTTTGGAATATTTAG
Source organism: Triticum urartu (assembly GCF_056163025.1). Lineage (NCBI taxonomy): Eukaryota > Viridiplantae > Streptophyta > Magnoliopsida > Poales > Poaceae > Triticum > Triticum urartu. The sequence goes on along the minus strand of NC_141874.1, from coordinate 170,926,153 downwards.
AAAAATAGAAAATTAAGTAGCAGTGTGGGAAGGACACAAGGGCCCCACGAGGGTGGAGGGCGCGCCCTACCCCCTGGGCGCGCCCCCTACCTCGTGAGCACCTCCTGTGCCTTCCGTACTCCGTTTTCTTGCACGATACGTACTTTGGTCAGTAAAAATTCACTATATATTCTCCCAAAGGTTTTGACTCCCGTATCACGCAAAAATCTCCTGTCTTTGTTTCGAGCTGTTTTCTGTCAGGGTTGTCAAGGCCAGGCACTATGTCGTCTCCCTCCTCCTCCAACCATGAGGGCAACGATGCTTGGCTAATGAAGATAGAGCTGAAGAGAGAAGAACCTATGGAGATCAACAAGGATGAAGGGATCAAGAAGGCCATGGAGGACCAAGTTCCAGCAACAGAAGACACCCTTCAACTGGATCATAATCTTCTTACCCCTACAGAAATCGAAGCTTTCAAGATGATTGAGTTGGCTCGTATGCAAAATAAGTATCTCACACATGAAAATATTTTGTTGAAGGAGCATATCATCGCACTCAAGGGCATTATCCGCAAGTTAGAAGACCTCCTACGCTCGATGTGCGACTATCCGTCATTAACAACCCAACCTTCTTCACCAACAAAGGAGACATAATCACATGGGTATGGGCACTCCCCTTGGCAACTGCCAAGCTTGGGGGAGGTGCCCCTGTATCGTATCACCATCACTTTTATCTTTACCATTTTTCTTAGTTCGATCCTTTTGGTAATATTTTGATCTAGTAGAATAAAAGTTCTTAGTATGATCTAGTCATGAGTTTTGCTTTATTATCCTTCTATGTAATCGAGTTCGTGAGCTATATAATAAAGATTAGTGTTGAGTCAAGGGCTTGATTTTCTTGCTATGATCTTGGGTGAATAAAAGAAAAGAGAAAAAGAATAAAAAGAAACAAAAGTTCATATTGATCTTATTGATAGTAATGACTTCACATAGAAAGAGTGTGATGATTAAAAGTTGTTGGGAGTTGGCAAACATAGCTTTGGTCATCGTTGCAATTAATAGGAAGTAATAAGGCAAGAGAAGTTTCACATATAAATATACTATTATTGACATCTTTTATGATTGGGAGCACTCATCAAAATATGATATGCTAAAGATGTTGGACAAGGAAGACAACGTAATGGGTTATGTTTTCTTATATCTGAGATAAAGTATGTTGTCATGGATCATCTAACATGTTGAGCTTGCCTTTCCCCCTCATGCTAGCCAAATTCTCAGCACCAAGTAGAGATACTACTTGTGCTTCCAAATACCCTTAAACCAGTTTTGCCATGAGAGTCCACCATATCTACCTATGGATTGAATAAGATCCTTCAAGTAAGTTGTCATCGGTGCAAAGCAATAAAAATTTCTCTCTAAATATGTATGATTGATTGGTGTGGGAGAAATAAGATTTATACGATCTTGTGATGTGGAAGTAATAAAAGCGACGGACTGCATAATAAAGGTTCATATCACAAGGGGCAATATAAAGTGACGTTCTTTCACATTAAGATTTTGTACATCCAACCATAAAAGCACCTGGCAACCTCTGCTTCCCTCTGCGAAGGGCCTATCTTTTATTATTATCTTCTACCTTATGCAAGTGTCATGGTGATCTTCACCTTTCCTTTTTCATTTTATCCTTTGGCAAGCCCAGCATGTTGGAAAGAACCTGATATATATATATATATATATATATCTAATTGGATGTAAGGGGGCATGAGTTATTATTGTTGACATTACCCTTGAGGTAAAAGGTTGTGGGAGAAACTATAAGCCCCTATCTTTCTCTGTGTCCGATTAAAACTCCGTAACCACAAGTATTGCGCGAGTGTTAGCAATTATGAAGGACTAGATGATAGTTGAGTATGTGGACTTGCTTTTCAGCTCTGACATAGACCCTTTCTGATGTTATGATAAATTGCAATTGCTTCAATGACTGAGGTTATAGTTTGTTGGTTCTCAATAAGGTTTCCGATTCATACTTTTGCATTGTGAATAGATCATCACTTGAACATAAGTAATCATATGATAATATCTATGTATGTTGCTGTTTGAGAATAATCATGATGCCCTCATGTCCGTATTTTATTTTTATCGACGCCTCTACCTCTAAACATGGCGACATATTTATTGTTATAGGCTTTCGCTTGAGGACAAGCGAGGTCTAAGCTTGGGGGAGTTGATACATCCATTTTGCATCATGCTTTTATATCGATATTTATTGCATTATGGGCTGTTATTTCACATTATGTCACAATACTTATAGCTATTCTCTCTTATTTTACAAGGTTTACATAAGGAGGGAGAATGCCGGCAGCTGGAATTCTGGGCTAGAAAAGAAGCAAATATTAGAGACCTATTCTGCACAACTCCAAAAGACCTGAAACTCCACGGAACACCTTATAATAAATAATGAAAAATACTCGCCAAAGATGAAGACCAGGGGGCCCACACCCTTCTCACGAGGGTGGGGGGCGCCCCCCCTAGGGCGCGCCCCCTACCTCGTGGGACCCCTGGTGGCTCTCCGATGACCATCTTCTCCTATATGAAGTCTTTCGTCGAGAAAAAAAATAAGAAGCAACCTTTTGGGACGAAACTCTGCCGCCACGAGGCGGAACCTTGGCGGATCCAACCTAGAGCTCCGGCAGAGCTGTTCTGCTGGGGAAACTTCCCTCCCGGAGGGGGAAATCATCGCCATCGTCATCACCAACGCTCCTGTCATCGGGAGAGGGCAATCTCCATCAACATCTTCATCAGCACCATCTCATATCAAAACCCTAGTTCATCTCTTGTATCCAATTCTTGTCTCCAAGTACGGGATTGGTGCTAGTAGGTTGCTAGTAGTGCTAATTACTCGTAGTTGATGCTAGTTGGTTTAATTGGTGGAAGATCATATGTTCAGATCCTTTATGCATATTATTACCCCTCTGATTATGAACATGAATATGCTTTGTGAGTAGTTACGTTTGTTCCTGAGGACAAGGGAGAAGTCTTGCTATTAGTAGTCATGTGAATTTGGTATTCGTTCGATATTTTGATGAGATGTATGTTGTCTAGCCTCTAGTGGTGTTATGTGAACATCGACTACATAACACTTCACCATTATTTGGGCCCAGAGGAAGGCATTGGGAAGTAATAAGTAGATGATGGGTTGCTAGAGTGACAGAAGCTTAAACCCTAGTTTATGCGTTGCTTCGTAAGGGGCTGATTTGGATCCATATGTTTCATGCTATGGTTAGGTTTACCTTAATACTTTTTTTGTAGTTGTGGATGCTTGCAATAGAGGTTAATCATAAGTGGGATGCTTGTTCAAGTAAGAATAGCACCCAAGCACCGGTCCACCCACATGTCAAATTATCAAAGTACCGAACGCAAATCATATGAGCGTGATGAAAACTAGCTTGATGATATTCCCATGTGTCCTCGGGAGTGCTTTTCCTTATGTAAGAGTTTGTCCAGGCTTGTCCTTTGCTACAAAAAGGATTGGGCCACCTTGCTGCACTTTATTTACTTTTGCTACTTGTTGCTCGTTACAAATTATCTCATCACAAAACTATCTGTTACCACTTATTTCAGTACTTGTAGAGAATACCTTGCTGAAAACCGTTTATTATTTCCTTCTGCTCCTCGTTGGGTTCGACATAGCTTTAGTTGTTTCAACTTAATTTTGGAACGATAACCTTAGTTCCTAAGAAAACAGAGGCCGTTTGTATTGAGCAGTTCAGGCCTATCTGTCTTCTTAATGTAAGTTCCAAAATATTCACCAAGGTCGGGACTAATAGGCTTACGCAAATTGCGTACTCTGTGGTGCAACCATCGAAACCGCTTTCATGCCGGACAGAAACATCCTAGAATGGGTTGTCGTCTTGCATGAAATGCTCCATGAAATCCACACAAAAAAGCTGGACGGAGTTGTTTTCAGTGTACTTTGAGAAAGCGTACGATAAGGTCAAATGGCCCTTCCTTCAACAGGCATTGCATATGAAAGGTTTTGATCAGGCCTGGAGACACCAGGTAGACTCTTTCACGCAAAAAGGGAGTGTTCGGATTAAAGTGAATGATGACATAGGTCACTACTTCCAAACACACAAAGGGCTGAGGCAAGGAGATCCGATGTCACCTATTCTGTTCAACATAGTGGTCGATATGTTGACAATTCTGATAGGAAGGGCTAAGGATGCGGGTCAGGTTGGTGGCCTCGTCCCGCACTTAGTTGACGGGGGTGTATCCATTCTACAGTATGCTGATGACACTATCATCTTCATGGAGCACGACTTGGCAAAAGCGCGAAACATGAATCTCATGTTATGCTTATTCGAACAATTGACCGGGTTAAAGATTTACTTCCACAAGAGAGAATTGTTTTGTTTCAGAAGAGCTAAAGATGACCAAGATGCGTACAAAGAATTGTTCGGGTGTGAATTGGGGGCTTTACCTTTTACGTATTTAGGTATACCAATTCACCATTAAGCTGACCAACAGAGAATGGAAGTGCATTGAGGACCGATTTGAGAAGAAATTGAGCTGCTGGAAAGGCAAGCTGATGTCATACGGAGGACGATTAATTCTTATTAATTCGGTCCTCACGAGTATGCCCATGTTTCTTCTCTCCTTTTTCGAGGTACCGGTTGGAGTCCGGAAGAGGCTAGACATCTATCAATCACGCTTCTTCTGGCAGAGTGATGAACTTAAGCAAAAATACAGACTTGCTAAATGGGATATCATTTGTAGGTCGAAAGACCAAGGGGGTCTAGGTATTGAGAATCTGGAAGTGAAGAACAGATATCTCCTTAGCAAGTGGCTGTTTAAGCTTTCTGTTGAGACAGAGGCCACATGGGCTCAGATCTTGCGTAACAAGTACCTTCACTCTAGAACCTTGTCCCAGGTGATAGTGAGGCCGACTGATTCACCTTTTTGGAAAGGATTGATGAGAGTTAAACCACTCTTTTTCAATAGGACAAGGTTCATAGTTGGCAACGATGCAGCTACGAGGTTCTGGGAGGATACATGGCTAGGGGAGACGCCCCTCGCACTCCAATATCCTTCTTTGTATAACATTGTTCAGCGTAGAGACACTTATGTTGCAACAGTAATGCAGTCCACTCTGCTCAATATTCAATTTCGGAGGACGCTACTGGGAAACCATTCGGAAGCCTGGCTCAATCTTGTGAGAAGATTGATGGATATTCAGCTGTCTCAACAGCCCGATCAGTTGTGCTGGAAACTAACTAAGAATCACTACAAAAACAAGACACATCCGTGACATTTTGGGCCGAACGAAAAAAAATTCTGTCATACATATGACACATCTATGACGATAATTGTGTTGGGGAACGTAGCAATAATTCAAAATTTTCCTACGTGTCACCAAGATCAATCTATGGAGTCATCTAGCAACGAGGGAGGAGTGGATCTACATACCCTTGTAGATCGCGCGCGGAAGCGTTCAAGAGAACGGGGTTGATGGAGTCGTACTCGTCGTGATCCAAAACATCGATGATCCTAGCGCCGAATGGACGGCACCTCCGCGTTCAACACACGTACGGAGCAGCAACGTCTCCTCCTTCTTGATCCAGCAAGGGGGGAGGAGAGGTTGATGGAGATCCAGCAGCACGACGGCGTGGTGGTGGCAGTAGCGGGATTCCAACAGGGCTTCGCCAAGCGCTGTGGGAGGAGGGAGATGTGTCATGGGAGGGAGAGGGAGGCGCTAGGGCTTAGGTATGGTTGCCCTCCCTTCCCCCCCACTATATATAGGGCCAAGGGAGAGGGGGAGGGCGCAGCCTTGCCCCTTCCTCCAAGGAAGGGTGCGGCCAAGGGGGGGAGGAGTCCATCCTCCCCAAGGCACCTCGGAGGTGCCTTCCCCCTTTAGGACTCTCCCCTCCTCTTGTCCCTTTGGCGCATGGACCTCTAGGGGCTGGTGCCCTTGGCCCATGTAGGCCAAGGCGCACCCCCTACAGCCCATGTGGCCCCCCGGGGCAGGAGGCCCAACCCGGTGGACCCCCGGGACCCTTCCGGTGGTCCCGGTACAATACCGGTGACCCCGAAACTTGTCCCGATGGCCGAAATAGCACTTCCTATATATAATTCTTTACCTCCGGACCATTACGGAACTCCTCGTGACGTCCGGGATCTCATCCAGGACTCCGAACAACTTTCGGGTTACCGCATACTAATATCTCTATAACCCTAGTGTCACCGAACCTTAAGTGTGTAGACCCTACGGGTTCGGGAGACATGCAGACATGACCGAGATGACTCTCCGGCCAATAACCAACAGCGGGATCTGGATACCCATGTTGGCTCCCACATGTTCCACGATGATCTCATCGGATGAACCACGATGTCAAGGACTTAATCAATCCCGTATACAATTCCCTTTGTCTAGCGGTACGATACTTGCCCGAGATTCGATCGTCGGTATCCCGATACCTTGTTCAATCTCGTTACCGGCAAGTCTCTTTTACTCGTTCCGTAACACATCATCCCATGATCAACTCCTTGATCACATTGTGCACATTATGATGATGTCCTACCGAGTGGGCCCAGAGATACCTCTCCGTTTACACGGAGTGACAAATCCCAGTCTCGATTCGTGCCAACCCAACAGACACTTTCGGAGATACCCGTAGTGCACCTTTATAGTCACCCAGTTACGTTGTGACGTTTGGTACACCCAAAGCACTCCTACGGTATCCGGGAGTTGCACAATCTCATGGTCTAAGGAAATGATACTTGACATTAGAAAAGCTTTAGCATACGAACTACACGATCTTGTGCTATGCTTAGGATTGGTTCTTGTCCATCACATCATTCTCCTAATGATGTGATCCCGTTATCAACGACATCCAATGTCCATGGCCAGGAAACCGTAACCATCTATTGATCAACGAGCTAGTCAACTAGAGGCTTACTAGGGACATGGTGTTGTCTATGTATCCACACATGTATCTGAGTTTCCTATCAATACAATTCTAGCATGGATAATAAACGATTATCATGAACAAGGAAATATAATAATAACTAATTTATTATTGCCTCTAGGGCATATTTCCAACAGTCTCCCACTTGCACTAGAGTCAATAATCTAGTTCACATCGATATGTGATTAACACTCAAGGTCACATCCCCATGTGACTAACACCCAAAGAGTTTACTAGAGTCAATAATCTTGTTCATATTACCATGTGATTAACACTCAATGAGTTCTGGGTTTGATCATGTTATGCTTGTGAGAGATGTTATAGTCAATGGGTCTGAATCTTTCAGATCCGTATGTACTTCGCAAATCTCTATGGCATCTCCTAGATGCAGCTACCACGTTCTATTTGGAGCTATTCCAAATAACTGTTCTACTATACGAATCCAGTTTACTACTCAGAATAATCTGGATTAGTGTTAAAGTTTGCATCGGGGTAACCCTTTACGACGAACTCTTTTACCACCTCCATAATTGAGAAACATGTCCTTATTCCTCTAAGGATAATTTAGACCGCTATCTGGTGATCTACTCCTAGATTACCTTTGTACCCTCTTGCCAGATATGTGGCAAGGCACACATCAGGTGCGGTACTCAGCATGGCATACCGTATAGAGCCTATGACAAAAGCATAGGGGACGACCTTCGTCCTTCCTCTTTCTTCTGCCGTGGTCGAGCTTTAAGTCTTAACTTCATACCTTACAACTCAGGCAAGAACTCCTTCTTTGACTGATCCATCTTGAACACCTTCAAGATCATGTCAAGGTATGTGCTCATTTGAAAGTACCATTAAGCGTTTTGATCTATCGTTATAGATCTTGATGCTCAACGTTCAAGTAGCTTAATCCAGGCTTTCCATTGAAAAATACTTTCCAAATAACCCTATATGCTTTCCAGAAATTCTACGTCATTTCTGATCAACAATATGTCAACATATACTTATCAGAAATTCTATAGTGCTCCCACTCACTTCTTTGGAAATACAACTTTCTCATAAACTTTGTATAAACCAAAAATCTTTGATCATCATCAAAGCATACATTCCAACTCCGAGATGCTTACTCCAGTCCTCAGAAGGATTGCTGGAGCTTTGCATACTTATTAGCATCTTTCAGGATTGACAAAACCTTCCGGTTGTATCACATACAACCTTTCCTCAAGAAAATCGTCGAGGAAACAATGTTTTGACATCCTATCTGCAAGATTTCATAAATAATGCAGTAATCGCTAATATAATTCCAACAGACTCTTAGCATCGCTACGAGCGAGAAAGTCTCATCGCAGTCAACTCCTTGAACTTGTCGGAAAACATCTTAACGACAAGTCGAGCTTTCTTAATGGTGATACCCATCATCATTGTCCGTCTTCCTTTTAAAATCCATCTGTACTCAATAGCCTCACGACCATCGAGCTGTTCTGTCAAAGTCTACACTTTGTTTCCATACATGGATCCTCTCTCGGATTTTATGGCCTCGAGCCATTTATCGGAATCCGGGCCCACCATCGCTTCTCCATAGCTCGTAGGTTCATTGTTGTCTAGCAACATGACTTCCAAGACAGGATTACGTACCACTCTGAAGTAGTACGCATCCTTGTCATCCTACGAGGTTTGGTAGTGACTTGATCTGAAGTTTCATGATCACTATCATAAGCTTCCACTTCAATTGGTGTAGGTGCCACAGGAACAACTTCCTGTGCCCTGCCACACACTAGTTGAAGAGACGGTTCAATAACCTCATCAAGTCTCCACCATCCTCCCACTCAATTCTTTCGAGAGAAACTTTTCCTCGAGAAAGGACCCGATTCGAGAAACAATCCCTTATTGCCTTCGGATCTGAGACAGGAGGTATACCCAACTGTTTTGGGTGTCCTATGAAGATGCATTTATCCGCTTTGGGTTCGAGCTTATCAGCCTGAAACTTTTTCACATAAGCGTCGCAGCCCCAAACTTTTAGGAAATGACAGCTTAGGTTTCCCTAAACCATAGTTCATACGGTGTCATCTCATCGGAATTACGTGGTGCCCCTTTTTAAAGTGAATGTGGTTGTCTCTAATGCCTAACCCATAAACTATTGTGGTAATTCGATAAGAGACATCATGGTATGCATCATATCCAATAGGGTGCAGTTATGATGTTCGGACACACCATCACACTACGGTGTTCCAGGCTGTATTAGTTGTGAAACAATTTCCACAATGTCTTAATTCTGTGCCAAACTCGTAATTCAGATATTCATCTCTATGATCATATCATAGATCTTTTTATCCTCTTGTTACGACGATCTTTCAACTTCACCCTGAAATTACTTGAACCTTTCAATAATTCAGACTCGTGATTCATCAAGTAAATGTACTCAACATCTACTCAAATCATCTGTGAAGTAAGAACATAACGATATCCACTACACGCCTCAGCAGTCATTGGACTACACACATCAAAATGTATTACTTCCAACAAGTTGCTTTCTAGTTCCATTTTACTGAAAACGAGGCTTTCAGTCATCTTGCCCATGCGGTATGATTTGCATGTCTCAAGTGATTCAAAATCAAGTGAGTCCAAACGGTCCATTTGCATGGAGTTTCTTCATGCATATACACCAATAGACATGGTTCGCATGTCTCAAACCTTTCAAAAATGAGTGAGCCCAAAGATCCATCAACATGGAGCTTCTTCATGTGTTTTATACCGATATGACTTAAGTGGCAGTGCCACAAGTAGGTGGTACTATCATTACTATCTTATATCTTTTGGCATGAACATGTGTATCACTATGATCGAGATTCAATGAACCATTCATTTTAGGTGCAAGACCATTGAAGGTATTATTAAAATAAATAGAGTAACCATTATTCTCCTTAAATGAATAACCATATTGCGATAGACATAATCCAATCATGTCTATGCTCAACGCAAACACCAATCTCGATGGTAGAGGGAGCGTGCGATGCTTGATCATATCAACATTGGAAACACTTCCAACACATATCGTCAGCTCACCTTTAGCTAGTCTCCGTTTATTCCGTAGCTTTTATTTCGAGTTACTAACACTTAGCAACCGAACCGGTATCTAATACCCTGGTGCTACTAGGAGTACTAGTAAAGTACACATTAACATAATGTATATCCAATATACTTCTATCGACCTTGCCGGCCTTCTCATCTACCAAGTATCTAGGGTAATTCTGCTCCAGTGGATGTTTCCCATATTATAGAAGCACTCAGTCTCGGGTTTGGGTTCAACCTTGGGTTTCTCCACTAGAGCAGCAGCTGATTTGCCGTTTCATGAAGTATCCCTTCTTGCCCTTGCCCTTCTTGAAACTAGTGGTTTCACTAACCATCAACAATTGATGCTCCTTCTTGATTTCTACTTTCACGGTGTCAAACATCGCGAATATCTCAAGGATCATCATATATGTCCCTGATATATTATAGTTCATCACAAAGCTCTAGCAGCTTGGTGGTAATGACTTCGGAGAACTATCACTATTTCATCTGGAAGATCAACTCCCACTTGATTCAAGTGATTGTTGTACTCAGACAATCTGAGCACAAGCTCAACAATTGAGCTTTTCTCCCTTAGTTTGCAGGCTAAGAAAATCGTCGCAGGTCTTATACCTCTTGACGTGGGCACGTGCCTGAAATCCCAATTTCAGCCCTCGAAACATCTCATATGTTTCGCGACATTTCAAAACGTCTTCGGTGCCTCAATTCTAAACCTTTTAACTGAACTATCACGTAGTTATCAAAATGTGTATGTCAGATGTTCGCAACATCCACAGACAACGTTCGAGGTTCAGCACACTGAGCGGTGCATTAAGGACATAAGCCTTCTATGAAGCAATGAGGACAATCCTCAGTTTACGGACCTAGTCCGCATAATTGCTACTATCAACTTTCAACTAAATTTTCTCTAGGAACATATCTAAACAGTAGAACTGAAGCGCGAGCTACGACATAATTTGCGAAGACCTTTTGACTATGTTCAGGATAATTAAGTTCATCTTATGAACTCCCACTCAGATAGACATCCCTCTAGTCATCTAAGTGATTACATGATCCGAGTCAACTAGGCCGTGTCCGATCATCACGTGAGACGGACTAGTCAACATCGGTGAACATCTTCATGTTGATCGTATCTACCATACGACTCATGCTCGACCTTTCGGTCTCTTGTGTTCCGAGGCCATGTCTGTACACATGCTAGGCTCGTCAAGTCAACCTAAGTGTTTCACGTGTGTAAATCTGTCTTACACCCGTTGTATGTGAACGTAAGAATCTATCACACCCGATCATCACGTGGTGCTTCAAAACGACGAACTTTCGCAACGGTGCACAGTTAGGGGGAACACCTTCTTGAAATTTTAGTGAGGGATCATCTTATTTACTACCGTCGTTCTAAGTAAACAAGATGTATAAACATGATAAACATCACATGCAATCAAATAATAGTGACATGATATGGCCAATATCATATAGCTCCTTTGATCTCCATCTTGGGGCTCCATGATCATCTTGTCACCGGCATGACACCATGATCTCCATCATCATGATCTCCATCATCGTGTCTTCATGAAGTTGTCTCGTCAACTATTACTTCTACTACTACAGCTAACGGTTAGCAATAAAGTAAAGTAATTACATGACGTTTATGTTGACACGCAGGTCATAAATAAATTAAGACAACTCCTATGGCTCCTGCCGGTTGTCATACTCATCGACATGCAAGTCGTGATTCCTATTACAAGAACATGATCAATCTCATACATCACATATATCATTCATCACATCCTTTTGGCCATATCACATCACATAGCATACCCTGCAAAAACAAGTTAGACGTCCTCTAATTGTTGTTTGCATGTTTTTACGTGGCTGCTATGGGTTTCTAGCAAGAACGTTTCTTACCTACGCAAAAACCACAACGTGATATGCCAATTGCTATTTACCCTTCATAAGGACCCTTTTCATCGAATCCGATCCGACTAAAGTGGGAGAGACAGACACCCGCTAGCCACCTTATGCAACTAGTGCATGTCAGTCGGTGGAACCAGTCTCACGTAAGAGTACGTGTAAGGTCGGTCCGGGCCGATTCATCCCACAATGCCGCCGAATCAAGATTGGACTAGTAACGGCAAGCATATTGAACAAAATCAACGCCCACAACTACTTTGTGTTCTACTCGTGCATAGAAACTACGCATAGACCTAGCTCATGATGCCACTGTTGGGGAACGTAGCAATAATTCAAAATTTTCCTACGTGTCACCAAGATCAATCTATGGAGTCATCTAGCAACGAGGGAGGAGTGGATCTACATACCCTTGTAGATCACGCGCGGAAGCGTTCAAGAGAACGGGGTTGATGGAGTCGTACTCGTCGTGATCCAAATCACCGATGATCCTAGCGCCGAACGGACGGCACCTCCGCGTTCAACACACGTACGGAGCAGCGACGTCTCCTCCTTCTTGATCCAGCAAGGGGGGAGGAGAGGTTGATGGAGATCCAGCAGCACGACGGCGTGGTGGTGGCAGTAGCGGGATTCCAACAGGGCTTCGCCAAGCGCTGTGGGAGGAGGGAGATGTGTCATGGGAGGGAGAGGGAGGCGCCAGGGCTTAGGTATGGTTGCCCTCCCTTCCCCCCCACTATATATAGGGCCAAGGGAGAGGGGGAGGGCGCAGCCTTGCCCCTTCCTCCAAGGAAGGGTGCGGCCAAGGGGGGGAGGAGTCCATCCTCCCCAAGGCACCTCGGAGGTGCCTTCCCCCTTTAGGACTCTCCCCTCCTCTTGTCCCTTTGGCGCATGGACCTCTAGGGGCTGGTGCCCTTGGCCCATGTAGGCCAAGGCGCACCCCCTACAGCCCATGTGGCCCCCCGGGGCAGGAGGCCCAACCCGGTGGACCCCCGGGACCCTTCCGGTGGTCCCGGTACAATACCGGTGACCCCGAAACTTGTCCCGATGGCCGAAATAGCACTTCCTATATATAATTCTTTACCTCCGGACCATTACGGAACTCCTCGTGACGTCCGGGATCTCATCCAGGACTCCGAACAACTTTCGGGTTACCGCATACTAATATCTCTATAACCCTAGTGTCACCGAACCTTAAGTGTGTAGACCCTACGGGTTCGGGAGACATGCAGACATGACCGAGATGACTCTCCGGTCAATAACCAACAGTGGGATCTGGATACCCATGTTGGCTCCCACATGTTCCACGATGATCTCATCGGATGAACCACGATGTCAAGGACTTAATCAATCCCGTATACAATTCCCTTTGTCTAGCGGTACGATACTTGCCCGAGATTCGATCGTCGGTATCCCGATACCTTGTTCAATCTCGTTACCGGCAAGTCTCTTTTACTCGTTCCGTAACACATCATCCCATGATCAACTCCTTGATCACATTGTGCACATTATGATGATGTCCTACCGAGTGGGCCCAGAGATACCTCTCCGTTTACACGGAGTGACAAATCCCAGTCTCGATTCGTGCCAACCCAACAGACACTTTCGGAGATACCCGTAGTGCACCTTTATAGTCACCCAGTTACGTTGTGACGTTTGGTACACCCAAAGCACTCCTACGGTATCCGGGAGTTGCACAATCTCATGGTCTAAGGAAATGATACTTGACATTAGAAAAGCTTTAGCATACGAACTACACGATCTTGTGCTATGCTTAGGATTGGGTCTTGTCCATCACATCATTCTCCTAATGATGTGATCCCGTTATCAACGACATCCAATGTCCATGGCCAGGAAACCGTAACCATCTATTGATCAACGAGCTAGTCAACTAGAGGCTTACTAGGGACATGGTGTTGTCTATGTATCCACACATGTATCTGAGTTTCCTATCAATACAATTCTAGCATGGATAATAAACGATTATCATGAACAAGGAAATATAATAATAACTAATTTATTATTGCCTCTAGGGCATATTTCCAACAAATTGTGACAAAACCCGGTATCATCATAGATGTGGTGGGCTCCTACTTCTATGACAAAAAATCATGACATGAAATGGGCTTTTCATCCTGGGCGGGCCGGAGACGCAGCTGCATGACATTCTTTGGGCCGTCCATGACGGAAAAAACCATGGTAGAAGCGAGGGGGAGGAAAATTTCGGGGAGTTCCCGGTTACGGTGGGAGGTCGGGGGCCGAGCGATGCGCGTTTCTCTCGTACATGTACGCGCGTGTGTGCGAGGCGTTGGCTCTAACTGAACCCGAGCGAGGCATTGGGCTCTAACTGAACCCGAGCAATTGCACTGCAAGCTACGCATTACTGAACCCGAGCGATCGATCGATGGCTGTTAACTGAACCTGATCGAGCGATTCCTTCGCTACTGCTGCTAACTGAAGCCGATCGATGCTGCCTCTGGGATGAACAGTGAGCGTTGCGGGGGGGTTTGGATGAACAGTAATCGGTGGCATTGCCTCTGGATGAACAGGACCCCGTGGTGTGGTGGAGGGCTGGATGAACAGTAGATGGTGGAGGGGTGCCCATGGAGGGGTGGTTGAACAGGACCCCGTGGTGTGGAGGGCTGGATGAACAGTAGACGGTGGAGGGGTGCCCGTGGAGAGGTGGTTGAACAGTAGCCGGTGGAGTAGCGCGCGGTGGAGGCTGGATGAACAGGAGCCCGTGGAGGTTGGAGGAGGTCGACGGTAGCCCGTGGAGGCTGGAGGAGGTCGACGGTGGAGATGAACAGTATCCCGTGGAGTCCCGTTTTGTGGTGCGCCACACCCCTCCCGATGAACAGGACCCCCGTTTCGACCGTAGGAGGTCCGTTTCGTCCGTTTTGCGGTACGCCACACCCCTCCCGATGAACAGTACCCCCGTTTCGACCATAGGAGGTCCATTTCGTCCGTTTTGCGGTACGCCACACCCCTCCCGATCAACAGGACCCCCGTTTCGACCGTAGGAGGTCCGTTTCCTCCGTTTTGCGGTACGCCACACCCCTCCCGATCAACAGGACCCTGTTCCGAACGTAGGAGGTCCGTTTCCTCCGTTTTGTGGTATGCCTGGCCTCGTTTCCATCGCCTGTTCGGTCCAAGCCCTCCCGATGAACACGACCACGCATTCCGTTCCGACGCAGCCAGTTGGCTCCCACGCGTTCCGTTGCCTCCTGATGAACATGACGCATTCCATTGCCTCCCGATGAACACGACGCATTCCGTTGCCTCCCCATGAACACGACACATTCCGTTGCCTCCCCATGAACACGACGACGACGTTGTTTCTCCGTTCCGACCCTGCCATGTACACGAGCCCTGGCCGTACGTACGCGCGAGTAGGCGTTCGAGACCCCGCCCGTATGTACACATACGTGGCCATATTTTCTTTCTTGCACCCTGGCCGCTGTACGTACGTGTACATGCTACGCGCGTGCCTCTACTACGACACGTACACGCCTCTACTACGACACATGCGCGCCTCTACATCCACCAGTATATATGTATGTACACGTTCGCGACCAGAATGACAACGCTACGTATGATTCGACCAGGTGGGTCCCGACTGTCAGACACTTCCTTGCCTGCGAAGATGTAGCTGGTGGGTCCCAGCAGTCAGGGGGCGAATCGTTTTTTTTGCCCAGACGCACTTCCTTGCATGCGAAGATGTAGCTGGTGGGTCCCAGCAGTTAGGGGCAAATGTTTTTTCACGAAATATGGTGGCCCGTCCGATGGGTCCCCGCTGTCAGGTGGAGGAATAATTATTTTGCACGTAATAAGGAGGCACTTCCTTGCTGCAGCCGTGGACCCAGCTGTCAGCCTCTCCACGTACAGTCCACGTCCGATGGAAGCCGTTCCTTGACCATGTTGACCACGCCGCACCGAGAGCACCAGGGCGGTGGACGACGGTGAGGCCTAGGAAGGGGACGACGCGGAGCCGGGGAAGACGCGACAGTGGATGCCCATGCGTAGAGGAGTACAAGGGTTCATCGGTTCGCTGTGGTGTGAGGCTACCGTCGCCGCAGAATAACAGGGGGTGTGGGTGATCGCTGGGAAGGTACTTTTGTTCCTCATCTGGATACCAAGGCCCCCGCACATCTGGATCACGTGCGTCCTCTCGTCACTCGGGTTGGCCTTCTTGACCGACTGGGAGCGACAGGTGAAGATGTGTTTGAAGAGACCCCAGTGCGGTCGACAACCCAAGAAATTTTCACACATTGACACAAAAGCAGCCAGATAGACTATGGTGTTTGGAGTGAAGTGGTGGAGTTGAGCCCCGAAGAAGTTCAGAAAGCCACGAAAGAAAGGATGGGGAGGCAAAGAAAACCCGCGGTCGACATGGGTGGCGAGGAGAATGCACTCACCCTCCCGCGGCTGCGGCTCGGTCTCGTTACCCGGGAGCCGCGCCGATTTGTGGGGGATCAGTCCCCCCTCCACCAGATCGTCGAGGTCGTCCTGGCTCATCGTCGAGCGGATCTAGACGCCCTGGATCCATCCCGGCGGCAGGCCGGATCTTGATGACGATCCGCCCCGGCTGGTCCTCTTGCCCTTCTCCTTCGCGGTCGCCTTCTTCGCGTGCTCCAACGCCACCGTCTTCTCTTTCCCCATGGCGGCGGATCGAGTCCGAGTGAGGTTGCGACGCCGAGAGCGGAAGCGAGCGCGGCAGAGAAGTCTGAGGAAGAAGGAAGAAAATGGGAGCGCGATGTGCAAAGACTCGGCCCGGTGCCTTTTATAAGGTCATTCCCCGAGTGACTGACTGGTAGGCCCAGATGATCTAAACAAATCCCGCAACAGTCGCGCGCGCAATACGTGGCGAAAAAGGTGGCGTGGGGATCGAGGCGACCTGCCTAATCCGCCCCAATTACCACGGCCCCGCCCGTCTGGCGCGCTTCCCAAAATTCGAATCCCGCGAAATCCGTAGAGAGCAGAGCAACTTGTCAGACTGAAAACATCCTCGAAATTATCATTCAGAACTCTACCGTGAAAGTTCACTCGACAAAAACTAAGAATGGACCAAGGCGACTGAAAAAGAAGTTGATGTTATCTCCTCAGTTCATTGATCCAGAGCAAGATATACTCATAGCACGAAGAATGAGTCGGAAGTGTTCTCAACTCCTTCCTCACTCAAACCCTGATCCATTCGGGGGCTAATGACGAACCTATGTACCTAGGGTAGGGTCATGGATCTGTCCAAGATACCCTCCCCAAGGGAACCTCTAAAAGAACCAGAAGCAGTCGAAGAAAAATCATCATCCACCCGACCATAAAGCTATGTTCCACTCGATAGTCTTGAAGACACTCGACGATACAAGAAACCACTCGGAGTGTAGAAGGCCTAACGTCACTCAGGATGGCAATGGTTGGTCATTCACTCTGTAACCTTAAAGATCATTTATATCTCTTTATTACTAGCGTTACCAGTAACGCCCTGCCTTAATGTACATTGAACCCTTTGTAACGTGGGCTGGCTGGGGTCCTGGCATACTCTATATAAGCCACCCCCCTCCTCCGCGACAAGGGTTCACACCCCCTGTAACTCACACACATATATCCAGCCGACCGCCTCCGGGCTCTGAGACGTAGGGCTGTTACTTCCTCCGAGAAGGGTCTGAACTCGTAAAACTCGCGTGTACAACTCCTCCATAGCTAGGATCTTACCTCTACATACCTACCCCCCATTCTACTGTCAGACTTAGAACCACGACAGGGGGCACGCCTACCCCCTGGGCGCGCCCTCCTACCTCGTGGCCGCCTCGTTTCTCCCTTGACGTCCACTCCAAGTCTCCTGGATTGTGTTTGTTCCAAAAATAACTCTCCCGAAGGTTTCATTCCGTTTGGATTCCGTATGATATTCCTTTTCTGCGAAACACTGAAATAGGCAAAAAAACAGCAATTTGCACTGGGCCTTTGGTTAGTAGGTTAGTCCCAAAAATAATATAAAGAGGTATATTAAAGCCCATTAAACATCCAAAACAGATAATATAATAGCATGGAACAATCAAAAAATATAGATACGTTGGAGACGTATCAGTATTTGGTATGGTAAGTAAACCGACTCCAAAACAGTTCTAATAGCAATTTTCTCCGTTTTGGAATATTTAAGAAAATAGGAAAATAAGAAGCAGTCCGGAAAGGACACGAGGCGTCCACGAGGGTGGAGGGCACGCCCCCGCCTCGTGGGCACCTTGTGTGCCCTCCGGACTCCGTTTTCTTGCATGATACTTCTTTTGGTCAGTAAAAATTCATTATATAATCTCTTGAAGGTTTTGACCACCGTGCCACACAAATATCTCCTGCTTTTGTTTCAAGCTACTTTTCTGACAGATCTAGATCATCATGACGTCCTCAAGCGCCCCCAAGGATAAGTTTTCCGAGAAGGTCATCAACCCCTACCTCGCGGAGGTGCTACAACACCCTCAAACCATTGAGTTGCGTGAGGGGGTGTTGCACATCCGCGATGTTGAGGGACCAAGGAGGACCGGAAGCGTGGAGACAAGACTCGAAGCAATGGAGCAACAAGTTTTCAAGTGCCAGGGGATGGTGGAACCTGGACTTGACGCCAACCACATGATGATTGTGGAGTTCACCAACAACCACAAGCTGGATGCCAAGAACATTGGGGAGACCATCCTCAAGCTTCACGAGAAAATCGAGCACCTCCAAGCCCAGATCTATGACCTGAAGAACCAAAACTATGAGTATGAATATCGATTCAATAGGATGAGTTTGGCTGCATATTGGAGGATGTCGGATACTCGATCATCCTTCTATGATGGTGAGCCTATGCCATGGAAGATGGACAACAAGCCTACATCATCAATAACTCCATCACAACCAAAGGAGAACTGAGTATCGGGTATGGGCACTCCCCTTGGCAACAGTCAAGCTTGGGGGAGTGCCCCAGTATCGTATCACCATCACACTTCTATCTTTACCATTTTTCTTAGTTCGATCCTTTTGGTTACATCTTGATCTAGTAGAATAAAGTTTAGTATGATCTAGCTTTGAGTTTTAGTATTGATCCTTATCTATGTAATCGAGTCCGTGAGCTATATATAATAAAGATTAGTTTTGAGTCAAGGGCTTGGTTATCTTGCTATGATCTTGAGAAAAAAAGAGAAAGAATAAAAAGAAATAAAGAGATCATATTGATCTTATGGAGAGTAATGACTTCACATATAGAGAGTATGATGAATAAAAGTTGTTGAGAGTTGACAAACATAGTTTTGGTCATCGTTGCAATTAATAGGAAGTAATAAAGAAAGAGAGGTTTTTACATATAAATATACTATCTTGGACATCTTTTATGATTGTGAGCACTCATTAAAATATGACATGCTAAAAAGTTGATGTTAGACAAGGAAGACAATGTAATGGGTTATGTTTTCTTATATCTGAAATAAATTATATTGTCATGGATCATCCAACATGTTGAGCTTGCCTTTCCCCCTCATGCTAGCCAAATTCTTTGCACCAAGTAGAGGTACTACTTGTGCTTCCAAATATCCTTAAACCCAGTTTTGCCATGAGAGTCGACCATATCTACCTATGGATTGAGTAAGATCCTTCAAGTAAGTTTTCATTGTTGCAAGCAATAAAAAATTGCTCTCTAAATATGTATGATCTATTAGTGTGGAGAAAATAAGCTTTATACGATCTTGTGATATGGAAGAAATAAAAGAGACAGCTGCATAATAAAGGTCCCTATCACAAGTGGCAATATAAAGTGACGTTCTTTTGCATTAAGATTTTGTGCATCCAACCATAAAAGCACATGACAACCTCTGCTTCCCTCTGTGAAGGGCCTATCTTTTATTTTTGTCCTATACCTTATACAAGAGTCATGGTGATCTTCACCTTTCCTTTTTACATTTTATCCTTTGGCAAGCACTGTGTGTTGGAAAGATCTTGATATTTATAGCTAATTGGATGTGGGTTTTCATAAACTATTATTGTTGACATTACCCTTGAGGTAAAAGGTTGGGAGGCAAAACTATAAGCCCCTATCTTTCTCTATGTCCGATTAAAACATCATACCCATAAGTATTGCGTGAGTGTTAGCAATTGTGAAAGACTAAATGATAGTTGAGTATGTGGACTTGCTGAAAAGCTCTTATATTGGCTCCTTTTGATGTTATGATAAATTGCAATTGCTTCAATGACTGAGATTATAGTTTGTTAGTTTTCAATGAAGTTGCTGATTCATACTTTACATTGTGAATAAGATTGTTACTTTAGCATAAGAAACCATATGACTATATATATATATGTTGCTATTCTAAGAGTGATCATGATGCCCTCATGTCCGTATTTTATTTTATCGACACCTCTATCTCTAAACATGTGGATATATTTTTCGATATCGGCTTCCGCTTCAGGACAAGCGAGGTCTAATCTTGGGGGAGTTGATACGTACATTTTTGCATCATGCTTTTATATCAATATTTATGGCATATGGGCTGTTATTACACATTATGTCACAATACTTATGCCTTTTCTCTCTTATTTTACAAGGTTTACATGAAGAGGGAGATTGCCGACAGCGGGAATTCTGGGCTGGAAAAGGAGCAAATATTAGAGACCTATTCTACACAACTCCAAAAGTCCTGAAACTCCACGAAAGTCAGTTTTGGAATATATTAAAAATATTGGGTGAAGAAAGCACCATAGGGGAGCCAGCCACCGTCCACGAGGGTGGGGGGCACGCCCTACCCCCCCCCCCCCCCGAGCGCGCCCCTGCCTCGTGGGCCACCTGGCAGGCCCCCGATGTCCATCTTTTGGTATAAGGTGTCTTTTGCCCTGGAAAAATAAGAAGGAAGCTTTCGGGACGAAGCGTCGCCGTCTCGAGGCGGAACCTTGGCGGAACCAATCTAGGGCTCCGGTGGAGCTATTCTGCCGGGGAAACATCCCTCCGGGAGGGGGAAATCATCACCATCGATCCTCTCATCGGGAGGGGGTAAATCTCCATCAACATCTTCACCAGCACCACCTCCTCTCAAACCCTAGTTCATCTCTTGTATCCAATCTTTGTCTCAAAACCTTGGATTGGTACCTGTGGGTTGCTAGTAGTGTTGATTACTCCTTGTAGTTGATGCTAGTTGGTTTATTCGGTGGAAGATTATATGTTCAGATCCTTTATGCATATTAATACCCCTCTGATTATGAACATGAATATGATTTGTGAGTAGTTACGTTTGTTCCTGAGGACATGGGAGAAGTCTTGCTATAAGTAGTCATGTGAATTTGGTATTCGTTTGATATTTTGATGAGATATATGTTGTCTTTGTTGGGGAATGTAGTAATTTCAAAAAAAATCCTACGCACAGGCAAGATCATGGTGATACATAGCAACGAGAGGGGACAGTGTTGTCCACGTACCCTCGTAGACCATTAAGCGGAAGTGTTATGACAACGCGGTTGATGTAGTCGTACGTCTTCGTGATCGACCGATCCTCAGTACCGAACGTACGGCACCTCCGCATTCAGCACTCATTCAGCTCAGTGACGTCCCGCGAACTCACAATCCAGTAAAGCTCGAGGGAGAGTTTCGTCAGCACGATGGCATGGTGACTACGTTGATGAAGCTACCGACGCAGGGCTTCGCCTAAGCACCACTATGATATGACCGAGGTGGATTATGGTGGAGGGGGGCACCGCACACGGCTGGGAGAGATCAATGATCAACTTGTGTGTTATAGGGTGCCCCAGCCCCCGTATATAAAGGAGCAAGGGGGGAGGCCGGCCGGCCCTGTAGGGCACGCCAGGAGGAGGAGTCCTCCTAGTAGGAGTAGGACTCCCCTCTTTCCTACTCCTACTAGGAGGGGAAAAGGAAGGGGAGAAGGAGAAGGAAAGGGGGCGCCCCCCCCCCCTTCCTAGTCCAATTCGGACCAGAGGGGGAGGGGGGTGCAGCCTGCCCTGGCCGGCCCCTCTGTCTCTCCACTAGGGCCCAACAAGGCCCATTAACCCCCGAGGGGTTCGGTAACCCCTCCAGCACTCCGGTAAAATCCAGATTTCACCCGGAACTCTTCCGGTGTCCAAATGTAGGCTTCCAATATATCAATCTTTATGTCTCGACCATTTCGAGACTCCTCGTCATGTCTGTGATCATATCCGGGACTCCGAACTACCTTCGGTACATCAAAACATATAAACTCATAATCCCGATCGTCACAGAACTTTAAGCGTGCGGACCCTACGGGTTCGAGAACTATGTAGACATGACCGAGACATGTCTCCGGTCAATAACCTATAGCGGAACCTGGATGCTCATATTGGTTCCTACATATTCTACAAAGATCTTTATTAGTCAAACCGCATAACAACATACGTTGTTCCCTTTGTCATCGGTATGTTACTTGCCCAAGATTCGATCGTCGGTATATCAATACCTAGTTCAACCTCATTACCGTCAAGTCTCTTTACTCGTTTCCATAATGCATCATCCAGCAACTAACTCATTAGTTGCATTGCTTGCAAGGCTCATAGTGATGTGCATTACCGAGAGGGCCCAGAGATACCTCTCCGACAATCGGAGTGACAAATCCTAATCTCGATCTATGCCAACTCAACAAGTACCATCGGAGACACCTGTAGAGCACCTTTATAATCACCCGGTTACGTTGTGACGTTTGGTAGCACACAAAGTGTTCCTCCGGTATTCGGGAGTTGCATAATCTCATAGACATAGGAACATGTATAAGTCATGAAGAAAGCAATAGCAAAAAAACTAAACGATCATCATGCTAAGCTAACAGATGGGTCGAGTCAATCACATCATTCTATAATGATGTGATCCCGTTAATCAAATGACAACTCATGTCTATGGTTAGGAAACATAACCATCATTGATTCAACGAGCTAGTCAAGTAGAGGCAAACTAGTGACACTCTGTTTGTCTATGTATTCACACATGTACTAAGTTTCCGATTAATACAATTCTAGCATGAATAATAAACATTTACCATGATATAAGGAAATATAAATAACAACTTTATTATTGCCTCTAGGGCATATTTCCTTCAGCCTCCCACTTGTACTAGAGTCAATAATCTACTTCACATCGTCATGTGATTTAACACCAATAGTTGACATCTTTATGTGATTAGTTCACATCTCCATGTGCCTAACACCCAAAGGGTTTACTAGAGTCAATAATCTAGTTCACATCGCTATGTGATTAACACCCAAAGAGTGATCATGTTTTGCTCGTAAGAGAAATTTAGTCAACGGGTCTGCAACATTTAGATCCGTATGTATTTCGCAAATTTCTATGTCTACAATGCTCTGCATGGAGCTACTCTAGCTAATTGCTCCCACTTTCAATATGTATCCAGATCGAGACTTAGAGTCATCTAGATCGATGTAAAAAGCTGGCATCGACATAACTCTTTACGATGAACTCTTTTATCACCTCCATAACTGAGAAATATTTCCTTAGTCCTCTAAGGATAATTTTGACCGCTGCCCAGTGTTCTACTCCTAGATCACCATTGTACTCCCTTGCCAGAAAAATGCTAAGGTATACAATAGGACTGGTAAACAACATAGCATACTTTATAGAACCTATGACTGAGGCATAGGGAATGACTTTTAATTCTCTTTCTATTTTCTGCCGTGGTCAGGTTTTGAGTCTTTACTCAACTTCACACCTTGCAACACAGGCAAGAACTCCTTTGACTGTTCCATTTTGAACTACTTCAAAATCTTGTCAAGATATGTACTCATTGAAAAAACTTATCAGCGTCTTGATCTATCTTTATAGATCTTGATGCTCAATGTGTAAGCAGCTTCATCGAGGTCTTTCTTTGAAAAACTCTTTTCAAACACTCCTTTATGCTTTCCAGAAAATTCTACATTATTTCTGATCAACAATATGTCATTCACATATACTTATCAGAAATGTTGTAGTGCTCCCGCTCACTTTCTGGTAATATAGGCTTCACCGCAAGTCTGTATAAAACCATATGCTTTGATCACTTTATCAAAGCATATATTCCAACTCCGAGATGCTTGCACCAGTCCATAGATGGATCGCTGGATCTTGCTCACTTTGTTAGCACCTTTAGGATCGATAAAACCATCAGGTTGCATCATATACAACTCTTCTTTAATAAATCCATTAAGGAATGTGGTTTTGATATCCATTTGCCAGATTTCATAAAATGTGGCAACTGCTAACATGATTCATACAGACTTTTAAGCATCGATACGAATGAGAAATTCTCATCGTAGTCAACACCTTGAACTTGTCGAAAACATTTTTGCGACAATTAGAGCTTTGTAGATAGTAACACTACCATTAGCGTACGTCTTCCTTTTGAAGATCCATTTATTCTTAATGAATCATCGATCATCGGGCAAGTCAATCAAAGTCCATACTTCGTTCTCATACATGGATCCCATCTCAGATTTCATGGCCTTAAGCCATTTCGTGGAATCTGGGCTCATCATCGCTTCCTCATAGTTCGTAGGTTCGTCATGGTCTAGTAACGTGACTTCCAGAAAGGATTACCGTACCACTTTGGTGCCGACCATACTCTGGTTGTCCTATGAGGTTCGGTAGTAACTTGATCTGAAGTTTCATGATCATCATCATTAGCTTCCTTACTAATTGGTGTAGAGATCACTGGAACTGATTCCTGTGATGAACTACTTTCCAATTCGGGAGAAGGTACAATTACCTCATTAAGTCCTACATTCCTCCAACTCACTTCTTTCGAGAGAAACTCCTTCTCTAGAAAGGATCCACTTTTAGCAACAAAGATCTTGCCTTTGGATCTGTGATAGAAGGTGTACCCAACAGTTTCCTTTGGGTATTCTATGAAGACACATTTCTCCGATTTGGGTTCGAGCATATCAGGTTGAAATTTTTTCACATAAGCATCGCAGCCCCAAACTTTAAGAAACAACAGCTTAGGTTTCTAGCCAAACCACAGTTCATATGGTGTTGTCTCAACGGATTTAGATGGTGCCCTATTTAACGTGAATGTAGCTGTCTCTAATGCATAACCCCAACAAGATAGTGATAAATCGGTAAGAGACATCATAGATCGCACCATATCTAATAAAGTACGGTTATGACGTTCGGGCACACCATTACGCTGTGATGTTCCAGGTGGCGTGAGTTGCGAAACTATTCCGCATTGTTTCAAATGAAGACCAAACTCGTAACTCAAATATTCTCCTCCACGATCAGATCGTATAAACTTTATTTTCTTGTTACGATGATTTTCCACTTCACTCTGAAATTATTTGAACTTTTCAAATGTTTCAGATTTATGTTTCATCAAGAAGATATACCCATATCTTACTCAAATCATCTGTGAAGGTCAGAAAATAACAATACCTGCCGTGAGCCTCAACACTCATCGGACTGCATACATTAGTATGTATTATTTCCAACAAGTCTGTTGCTCACTCCATTGTTCCGGAGAACGGAGTCTTAGTCATCTTGCCCATTAGGCATGGTTCGCAAGCATCAACTGATTCACAATCAAGTGATTCCAAAAGCCCATCAGCATGGATTTTCTTCATGCGCTTTACACCAATATGACCTAAACGGCAGTGCCAAAAATAAGTTGCACTATCATTATTAACTTTGCATCTTTTGGCTTCAATATTATGAATATGTGTATCACTACGATCGAGATTCAATAAACCATTCACCTTGGGTGTATGATCATTGAAGGTTTTATTCATGCAAACAGAACAACAATTATTCTCTGACTTTAAATGAATAATTGTATTGCAATAAACATGATCAAATCATATTCATGCTTAACGCAAACACCAAATAACATTTATTTAGGTTCAACGCTAATCCCGAAAGTATAGGGAGTGTGCGATGATGATCATATCAATCTTGGAACCACTTCCAACACACATCGTCACTTCACCCTTAACTAGTCTCTGTTCATTCTGCAACTCTCGTTTCGAGTTACTAATCTCAGTAACTGAACTAGTATCAAATACTGTGGGGTTGCTATAAACACTAGTAAAGTACACATCAATAACATGTATATCAAATATACCTTTGTTCACTTTGCCATCCTTCTTATCCGCCAAGTACTTGGGGCAGTTGTGCTTCCAGTGACCAGTCCCTTTGCAGTAGAAGCACTTAGTCTCTGGCTTAGGTCTAGACTTGGGCTTCTTCACTTGAGCAGCAACTTGCTTGTCGTTCTTCTTGAAGTTCCCCTTCTTCCCTTTGCCTTTTTCTTGAAACTAGTGGTCTTGTCAACCATCAACACTTGATGTTTTTCTTAATTTCTACCTTCATCGATTTTAGCACCACGAAGAGCTTGGGAATCGTTTCCGTTATCCCTTGCATATTATAGTTCATCATGAAGTTCTAGTAACTTGGTGATAGTGACTAGAGAACTCTATCAATCACTATCTTATCTGGAAGATTAACTCCCACTTGATTCAAGTGATTGTAGTACTCGGACATTCTGAGCACATGCTCACTAGCTAAGCTATTCTCCTCCATCTTGTAGGCAAAGTGCTTGTCAAAGGTCGCATACCTTTCGACATGGGCATGAGTCTGAAATACTAATTTCAACTCTTGGAACATCTGATATGCTCCATGGCGTTCAAAACGTCTTTGAAGCCCCGATTCTAAGCCGTAAAGCATGGTGCACTAAACTATCAAGTAGTCATCATATGGAGCTCGCCAAACGTTCATAACGTCTGCATCTGCTCCTTCAATGGGTCTGTCACCTAGCGGTGCATCAAGGACATAATTCTTCTGTGCAGCAATGAGGATAATCCTCAGATCACGGATCCAATCCGGATCATTGCTACTAACATCTTTCAACTTAGTTTTTCTCTAGGAACATATCAAAAATAAACGGGGAGCTACATCGCGAGCTATTGATCTACAACATAGATATGCAAATACTATCAGGACTAAGTTCATGATAAATTTAAGTTCAATTTATCATATTACTTAAGAACTCCCACTTAGATAGACATCCCTCTAATCATCTAAGTGATCACGTGATCCAAATCAACTAAACCATAACCGATCATCACGTGAAATGGAGTAGCTTTCAATGGTGAACATCACTATGTTGATCATATCTACTATATGATTCATGCTCGACCTTTCGGTCTCAGTGTTCCGAGGCCATATTTGTATATGCTAGGCTCGTCAAGTTTAACCCGAGTATTCTGCATGTGCAAAACTGGCTTGCACCCGTTATATAAGAACGTTGAGCTTATCACACCCGATCATCACGTGGTGTCTCGGCACGACGAACTTTTGCAACGGTGCATACTCAGGGAGAACACTTGTACCTTGAATTTTTTTAGTGAGAGATCATCTTATAATGCTACCGCCGAACTAAGCAAAATAAGATGCGTAAAGGATAAACATCACATGCAATCAAAATATGTGACATGATATGGCCATCATCATCTTGTGCCTTTGATCTCCATCTCCAAGGTACCGTCATGATCTTTATCATCACTGGTATGACACCATGATCTCCATCATCTTGATCTCTATCAATGTGTAGTCACATGATCATCTCTCCAACTATTTCTCTTGCAACTATTGCCATCGCATAGCGATAAAGTAAAGCAATTGTTTGGTGCTTGCATCTTATGCAATAAAGAGACAACCATAAGGCTTCTGCCAGTTGCCGATAACTTTCAACAAAACATGATCATATCATACAACAACTTATATCTCATCACGTCTTGACCATATCACATCACAACAAGCCCTGCAAAAACAAGTTAGACGTCCTCTACTTTGTTGTTGCAAGTTTTACGTGGCTGCTATGGGCTGAGCAAGAACCGTTCTTACCTATGCATCAAAACCACAACGATAGTTCGTCAGGTTAGTGTTGTTTTAACATTCAACAAGGACCGGGCGTAGTCACACTTGGTTCAACTAAAGTTGGAGAAACTCGCACCCGCCAGCCACCTGTGTGCAAAGCACGTCGGTAGAACCAGTCTCGCGTAAGCGTACGCGTAATGTCGGTCTGGGCCACTTCATCCAACAATACCGCCGAACCAAAGTATGACATGCTGGTAAGCATTATGACTTGTATCGCCCACAACTCACTTGTGTTCTACTCATGCATATAACATCTACGCATAAACCTGGCTCAGATGCCACTGTTGGGGAACGTCGTGATTTCAAAAAAAAATCCTACGCACACGCAAGATCATGGTGATGCATAGCAACGAGAGGGGAGAGTGTTGTCTACATACCCTTGTAGACCATTAAGCAGAATTGTTATGACAACGCGGCTGATGTAGTCGTACGTCTTCGCGATCGATCGATCCTCAGTACCGAACGTACGACACCTCCGTGTTTAGCACACGTTCAGCTCCGTGACGTTCCGCGAACTCACGATCCAGTAAAGCTCAAGGGAGAGTTTTGTCAGCACGATGGCATGGTGACGATGTTGATGAAGCTACCGACACAGGGCTTTGCCTAAGCACCGCTACGATATGACCGAGGTGGATTATGGTGGAGGGGGGCACCGCACACGGCTGGGAGAGATCAATGATCAACTTGTGTGTTCTAGGGTGCCCCCTACCCCCGTATATAAAGGAGCAAGGGGGGAGGCCGGCCGGCCCTGTAGGGCGCGCCAGGAGGAGGAGTCCTCCTCCTAGCAGTAGTAGGACTCCCCTCTTTCCTACTCCTACTAGGAGGGGAAAAGGAAGGGGGAGAAGGAGAAGGAAAGGGGGCGACCCCTTCCTAGTCCAATTCGAACCAGAGGGGGAGGGGGCGTGCGGCCTGCCCTGTCCGGCCCCTCTCTCTCTACTAGGGCCCAACAAGGCCCATTAACCCCCGGGGGGTTCCAGTAACCCCTCCGGCACTCCGGTAAAATCCCGATTTCACCCGGAACTCTTCCGGTGTCCAAACGTAGGCTTCATCTTTATGTCTCAACCATTTTGAGACTCCTCGTCATGTCCGTGATCATATCCTGGACTTTGAACTACCTTCGGTACATCAAAACATATAAACTCATAATACCGATCATCACAGAACTTTAAGCGTGCAGACCCTACGGGTTCGAGAACTATGTAGACATGACCGAGACATGTCTCCGGTCAATAACCAATAGCGGAACCTGGATGCTCATATTGGTTCCTACATATTCTACGAAGATCTTTATCGGTCAAACCGCATAACAACATACCTTGTTCCCTTTGTCATCGGTATGTTACTTGCCCGAGATTCGATCGTCGGTATCTCAATACCTAGCTCAATCTCGTTACCGCAAGTATCTTTACTCGTTTCTGTAATGCATCATCCCGCAACTAACTCATTAGTTGCATTGCTTGCAAGTCTTATAGTGATGTGCATTACCGAGAGGGCCAGAGATACCTCTCCGACAATCGGAGTGACAAATCCTAATCTCGAACTATGCCAACTCAATAAGTACCATTGGAGACACCTGTAGAGCACCTTTATAATCACCCAGTTACGTTGTGACGTTTGGTAGCACACAAAGTGTTCCTCCGGTATTTGGGAGTTGCATAATCTCATAGTCATAGGAACATGTATAAGTCATGAAGAAAGCAATAGCAAAAAAACTAAACGATCATCATGCTAAGATAACGGATGGGTCAAGTCAATCACATCATTCTCTAGTGATGTGATCCCGTTAATCAAATGACAACTCATGTCTATGGTTAGGAAACATAACCATCATTGATTCAACGAGCTAGTCAAGTAGAGGCGAACTAGTGACACTCTGTTTGTCTATGTATTCACACATGTACTAAGTTTCCGGTTAATACAGTTCTAGCATGAATAATAAACATTTATCATGATATAAGGAAATATAAATAACAACTTTATTATTGCCTCTAGGGCATATTTCCTTCAGTCTTTCCTCTTGTGGTGTCATGTGAACATCGACTACATGAAACTTCACCATTGTTTGGGCCTAGGGGAAGGCATTGGTAAGTAATAAGTAGATGATGGGTTGCTAGAGCGACAGAAGATTAAACCCTAGTTTATGTGTTGCTTCGTAAGGGGTTGATTTGGATCCATATGTTTCATGCTATGGTTAGGTTTACCTTAATTCTTCTTTCGTAGTTGCGGATGCTTGCGAGAGGGGTTAATCATAAGTGGGATGCTTGTCCAAGGAAGGGTAGTAACCAAGCACCGGTCCACCCACATATCAAATTATCAAAGTAATGAACGCGAATCATATGAGCATGATGAAAACTAGCTTGGCGATAATTCCCATGTGTCCTCGGGAGCGCTTTCCTTTATATAAGAGTTTGTCCAGGCTTATCCTTTGCTACAAAAAGGGTTGGGCCACCTTGCTGCACCTTGTTTACTTTTATTACTTGTTACCCGTTACGAATTACCTTATCACAAAACTATCTGTTGCTGATAATTTCAGTGCTTGCAGAGAATACCTTACTGAAAACTGCTTGTCATTTCCTTTTGCTCCTTGCTGGGTTTGACACTCGTACTTATCGAAAGGACTACGATAGATCCCTTATACTTGTGGGTCATCAACCCTCACCAACCTCCTTTGGTTCAAGAGTGAACTCAATGGTTTCTTGTGTTGAGGCTTTGCCTTTGGACATGGGTACTCTCTTTGTAGGAGCCTTCTTGTTTAGACCAGGCTTTGTTGACGCAACTGTGCCAAATTCCTTCTTGACAACCTTCTTCTTGGAGCTGACCTCCTCCTCAGCAGCAACATAGTATTCATCCTCAGAATCAAAATTTCTCTTTCTCCTCTGCCTAGTAGCAGCCTTAGGCAGGTTGCTAGGAGTACTTATACTGCCTTCATCATAATTGCCAGAGGGACTAGTGCCCTCACTCAGATTTACCTGCTCCTCAGACTTGTTCTGGCTATCACTCTGATCTTACATTGTTGACACTACAAACTGAAAGCAGGCCCTATGAACAGTTATAGATGAGACAGAGTGGATGAGCATCACAAAGTGCAGAGATTTTGCAAAACAAATGAGTCAAAAACTTAATTTTAGTTTTCCACAGAAAGCATTTTGGAGCTACCGATTTATTAAACTCGGTGACACCGAAGCAACTTTAGAGTCTAAACTAGTGGAATCGGTCAGACCAAAACACAGTTTGGTGACTCCGAGATTGCTAGGGTTTCACTGAGAGTTGAACTCGGTCACACTGATTTGATTGTTTCGGTCAGACTGAAAATTACAAGTGCAATGGCCTAAGCCAAATCGGTGAGACCGATTTCCACAACTCGGTCGGTCTGAGATGAGTTTGGCAGAAACCTAACCCTAAATTTTCGAATCAAAAATAATCTAAAGGAAGTTTTTGCTGGATACGATGATCTCATACGTGGCAAGAATCATGGCACTGACTTTGTGCTAAGAATCGGAGGTAAAGATTGCACAAAGGATCAAACTCATACCTTAACTTGGCGATGAGCTCGCTACGGCGGCAACAGCGGTGAAGATTTCCGTTGACGGTGACGGAGACCAGTGGCGGGAGGTCGCTAGCGATGAGGAGATGATCCGGAGACCCGAGTCGGTAGAGCAGGACACGCGCGGGTGAAAAGGTTTCGGAAAATTTTCCTAAATTTGACCCGTCGGTATATATATCCTGACCCTGTCGGTGTGACCGAGTGGAACAACTCGGTGGCACCAAGATGCAGAATCGCAAGCGGTTACTGCAACTCGGTTTGACCGAACGGTTCTAATCGGTTGCACCGAGATTGAAAACCTAGATCAACTTAGTGAACTCGGTGTGACCGAAAGGGATGGATCGGTCAGACCGAAATGCACAGAGAGGTTTTGGAGGTTTAAGTCTATGACAAATCGGTGACTCCGCGTGCTCCTCACCCAGAGGGTTCGGATCTGACTTGGTCAAACTTTTGTGATGTAGCATGAATAGAGTTTGAGACGAGAAAAGCATATATAGCTAGAGAAAGTTCTTAGGCATTCTTGTCCATCCATTTGGCAAAAGAAGAAGAGCCAAACAACCGAAGCAACAAATGGATGTCCTCGGATGGGAAAAATATGCAATCAACATGCTCACACAATAAAATGGCAAATGAAATATGTGGCAAAGCATGCACAAACACTCTAGCATCTATCAAGCAATTGGCGATGACTAGGTCATCTATATATGAGTATATTGACTTAGAAGTCAAATGAGAACATTTGATCGTAGGTCATACTCATCGTTTAAGCACAAGTGGGGTTACCACTTTTACATAAAGCATTGTTGTGTTCACACCATTAGAGTTGCTTTAGCTCAATTCTTAGAGTAAAGCTCCCCTAGATGTGATATCCCCCCTAAAAGGGATGAACTAACCTTGGGTTTTGTCGATGATGACTTCATATAGATGTTGAAGATGTGGATGCTCAATGTTGATGTAGATCATTTGGAGCAATCCATTGGAGTGAGTTGCACTTGTCCCTTATCTTACCAACAAGAGGGTTTGTGACTCCTTGATCTAGTGCATGATGTGGAAGTTGTTTGCACTTGTTCTAGCCAAAATGATATGAGTGAAGTATGTTGGCGGAGTCACCCTCAAGAACTCTCTAGTTCTTCTTCTTTGGGATCCACATCAACTTGATAGGAATCCTTGGAGTTGTAGTTGTACTTGATGAAGTAGAACTTGATGTAGTCTTGGGAACCTGAAAGTGCGTTATATCGACTAGAGGGGGGTGAATAGGCGATTTTTATGAAATTCTTCACTGAGGAATTTGCTGGTGAGGAAATTCCTTAGCGAAGAACTACTAGAAGCGGAATAAGTACTCAAAAGTAAACATAACAGAATACAAGCATAGTCATCATGATGAAATGAAGACAGGCACAGAGTACAGGAAGTGTAATCACAGGATAACACATGATGAAGACAAACAGACTGAAGAAATTGAACTGAGGAAATTGAGAAAGTCTTCAGTCAAAGTCTTCAAACACAGATATGAACAAACACACAACACAGTTATGAGGAAAGGAAAGAGTTGAGGGAATAGAACCAGTAAGCTTGGTGAAGACAATGATTTGGTAGACCAGTTCCAACTGCTGTCTCAGTTGTACATCTGGTTGGAGTGGCTGAGTATTTAAACTCGAGGACACACAGTCCCGGACACCCAGTCCTAAACACGCAGCTCAGGACACCCAGTCCTCACCGTATTCTCCTTGAACTAAGGTCACACAGACCTCGCCCAATCACTCGTGGTAAGTCTTCAGGTGACTTCCGAACCTTCACAAACTTGGTCACTCGGCGATCCACAATTCCTCTTGGATGCTCTAGACCATGACGCCTAACCATCTGGAAGAAGCACAGTCTTCAAAGGTAACAAGCGTCGGATCCACGCAGGATCAATCTCTTTAGTGATGCTCAATCACTTGGGGTTTGTAGGTGTTTGGGTTTTGGGTTTTTCCTCACTTGATGATTTTCGCTCAAAGTCCTCGGAGGATGGGTTGCTCTCAAATGACAAGTGTCAGTTTCTCTCGGAGCAGCCAACCAGCTAGTGGTTGTAGGGGGCGGCTATTTATAGCCTAGGGAGCAGCCCGACATGATAAGACATAAATGCCCTTCAGTGATATGACCGTTAGGTGGATAGATATTTTGGGACAGCTGGCGCATAGCACAGCAACGGTCAGAATTTTGAGTAGCAAAATCCTTAGGGCTATCATGTTCCTCACTGTATAGGAAATCCGCACTGGCAAATTCCTAACTCCTCAGTCAGGACAAATTCCTCAGAGACCAGAAGAACTTCGTCTTTGTCACTGAAGAAATTGACTGAACTGTATGAGATTTCCAATGGCTTCACTCGAAGGGATTGGTAGGTGTAGGATTTTGAGTTGAGCATCACATGGAAAATTTTCCTTAGTATAGTGAGGAATTTGCTTTTGAAGCAATGCACACTTGAAGAGTTGAATCATGGAGATCTCCCCCTATATCTTGTAATTCATACACGCATTTGATATATAACAGTGAAGAATTTGAAATGCATGATGAAATATGGTGACTGATGTAATTCAGCATGCATGCAATAATATTAACGAGGAATAAGCATGCAAAAAAACGTATCAAGAGTATCAGAGCACCATCGGGTTTAAGTTTACAACTCGATCCAATAAAGTCGCAGAAGGACGAGAGTTGTAACTTAACAAAAAACGCCCATATAGAAAGACCCGCTTGAAGACTAACTCAAAATTCTCCCCCTTTGTCATCAAATGACCAAAAGGAACGAATATGAGGACTAACGCCCCTGAAGAATATCAAGTTGATGAAGGAGCGCCAGCGTTTTTGGGGTCGTTTGTTGTAGTAGGGCTTGCCGCAGTGTCGTCCAAGTCTTCATTTTCATCAGTGTCGTGCGATGAAGAATATGAGCTGGCCACCAGAGAAGGAACCTTAACCTTCTTGAATTTCTTCGGTGGAGGTGCAGACCAGTTAAAATCTTCTTTGAGACCCATGTTCTTCAGATCTTCTTCACCATACAGATGTGATAGGATTGCCCAGGTGCGACCGAAGACTTGATGGAGGTAGTAGTGGTTTTTCTTCACTGCATTGTGTGTGGCAGTCATGTTGTGAAGAAGTGAACCAAACTGACGCTTAACCCATTTGTGATTTCGATCCACCTTCTGGTGAAGACTAAGCAGAAGGTCACGGTCAGTCATCACGCGCGGAGCAGTGGCTTGAGGAGTGGACTTGGGTGCATTGGCAGAATCATGTGTGGCAGAGTCATCATTGGTGGAATAAGATGCAGCTTTGCGAAACTGACCATCCAATGGACGAATGCCTTCATCTATTATAGCTGGTGCCTTGCCCTTTCCATCAACTGAGGAATATGTCTGCTTGAGGACTTCAATTGGGGGCAAGTAGCTGAGGTGATTCTGGAAATCAGCTTTCTAGTTGAGTGAAGACCTTGTCCTGAGGAATCTCATAATCCAAGGTGCATAAGGCTTCAGCTCAAACGGAGACAGTGCAACATTGGCCATAGTCCTCATGAAGAAATCGTGATAATTGATAGGAATGCCATGAACGATGTTGAATACCAGATTCTTCATGATGCCAACAATTTCCTCATCAGATGAGTCGTGGCCTTTGATAGGACTGATTGTCCTCGTAAGAATACGATAGACAGTTCTGGGCACGTACAACAATTCCTTCACGAGGAATTTGGTTCTTGGTGCCTGACCTGGCTTCAAAGGTTTCATCAGCACCTGCATGTAATGATGTGTGAGCTCAGGTTCACTGTAGATGCAGCGAGCTTCTTCAAGGGGACGACTGAGTGGTAGAGCACGAAGCAATTCAGAGGCTGGTGTAGTGTAGTGAGTGTTTTCATACATCCAGTCCAACACCCAGGAATTCACATCTTCAGCATCTCAAGTGATGTGCAGCGTTGCATAGAATTGAAGAATCAGTTCTTCATTCCAATCGCAGATGTCAGAGCAAAAGTTTAGTAGTCCAGCATCGTGAAGAACACTGAGGACTGGTGCGAAGCACGGCAGAGATTCCATATCCACGTGAGGAATATGCTCATGGTAGAAGATCTTCTCCTTGTTGAACAGCACTGAGGAATAGAAATTGGCTTGACTAGCAGTCCAGAAACGCCTCTTCCTAATGCGAGCAGAGTTATATAGGTTGTAATCTTCGAAGAATACATGCTCGCCAAAGAAATCATCAGCCTTGAACTTTTGCTTGCGTGAGAATGGGTCCTTTGGCTTTGGCAGAGGAGTGTCAGTGAGTTGCAACACGACCTTAGGAATCTCAATCGCAGGTTCTTCAGGCTGAGGAATTTCTGGTTCCTCCTCAGTGACAGTCTGCGTCGTTGGTTGTTCAGTAGCAGCAGTTTCTTCAGCGCTGGTGGCTAGAATTTCCTCATGGACAGATGCAGTGGGATGAGTTTCTTCAGAGCCCATATGTACAGTTTGTGTGGGGGACTGAGGAATTTGCTGTAGAGGGGTGAACATTGGTGAGTTTGGATGCTGGCTTTCCCAAAATTCATCACTGATTACGGGTGTGGAGCAGCCAATGTCCACATCTTCATTTTCCATTTCTTTAATGCCAGCCTCTTCAGCTGTGAACTGAGGCATAGGCGAGGAGATGATAGGTGTTGAAGGGATCGCATCCACTTCAATTTCTTCATCCAACGGTTCAGATGAAGCAGCAGAAGGAGTTTCTTCATCAGATCCGCTGGGGATCACATATTCTTCATCAAAAGGAACAAGGTCCTTTGATGGCCTGGTTGAGATGGGAACAGTATCAATCGGATTTGCAAATGAACTTGTCATAGGCTTCATTTTCTTCGGAGCTGAAGAATCTGAAGCAGTTGATGCTTTCCTTTTCTTCACTGCAGCACGCTCTGCAGCCTTGGTCTTCTTCACATCTGATGTAGATGGAAGGATTGGAGTTGAAGTTGGTGCAGGAGCAGCTGAGGAATCTGGTTGATTTTCTTCAGGCACAACTAATACAGTTGCCCTGAGTTCTTCAGTTTCTTCAGGCAGACCACTAGTGGGTGCCCTGGCAATTTCTTCAGTGGCTGGAATGCAGTCGTCAGCCCTGGAACTCACATTTTCTTCAGCAGCCTGATTGTCATCAGCGGTGCTGGCATTTTCTTCAGTAGGCTGAGTAGATGCTTCAGCCTGAGGAATTTCCTGTTGCGTTGGGGCTGCAACATTGGAAGTGAAGTTATCCGCAAGTTTCACAAAACGAACCTTGGCTCCAAGCCAATCAGTGCGATATGCGTCAAAGTCATCACTGAGTTTCTTAATCTCAGTCTGAATAGTGACAAGTTCTTCAGTTGTTATAGAGACAACGTTTTTCTTCAGATAGCGCTCTTTCTTGTACTGCGCTTTCTTGATCTGCCTGGCCTTCTCAAATTTCCACTTTTCTTCTATGAATGAAGTGGGTCAGCATGTGACTCTGGCCAGGAGTCAGCTTGAAGTCAGGCAAGGGAGTGTTGGGGTCCTTGTGCCAGACATCAATATAGTTGAGGATCAACTTGGGATCCAAAAGCAGTGGCACCTCTCATCCTTTGGCTCTAGCGGCCCTGACTTGCATGTCTCTGATGATTTCTGCAAGTTCATTATCATTAGCTTTGTCTTCTTCAGACGGTACTTGGAAAGCGACTTGTTTCTTTTGAGGACTTGGGCGAGGACCTCGTCCAGCAGTGGCCTTTGTCTTCAGCGGTGAGGGGCCAGCTGAGGAACTTGGTGCAGCTGAGGAACTAGCTGAGACACCTGAGGCAATGGAGATGCCTGCAGTCCTTTGGCACGAGGCGAGATGCACAGGTGCTGAGGATTTAGTCGGAGCGGCTGAGGGCTTTGGCGGAGGAGCTGAGGACTTTGGAGGAACAGGAGCAGCATGAGGAATTGGCCGTGAGGGCTTTGAGGATTCTGGCCGTGAGGGCATTGCTGAGGAACTTGGCCTTGAGGGCATTGTTGGTGAAGCACTTGGCTTGCGCGCAGGCTTCTTTGACATAGCCTTCTTTGGCTTGATAGCATAGGCCTCAGCAGAGGCAGCAGCAGCAGCAGAGTCTTCATTGAATTTCCTCACTTCTTCTCTGGCTTACTTAGCCAACTTGGCTTGGCACTTGGCCCATTCATCGGGATAGTCCTCACCGCGCTTGAGGCTGGTGGGATCACGATTTGGCCAGGTGCCAATGGAGGTCTTGGGCATGGAGGATTGAGTGTGAATTTCTTCATGTACTTAGGAGTGACATATCTGTATTCCCTCCACTCTCTTGCCCATCTCCTCTCTATCTTCTAAATGCGCACTTTGCGCTCATTCTTGGTTTCCTCAGTAGGTGTGCAGTACCCGGCATATATTTCATCAGGGATCTCAAACGTTGTATTTACCTCAGGCCTCTTTCCCCCCTTCTGTGGCTTCTTACCGTCAGCCATTTTCTTCAGTTGAGGAATTTGAACAATTGAATTCTCTGAAGAAGTATGCAACTTTTCTTCGAGGAACGCTGCAAATGAGTTAAGTTGATGAGAACCTAGTGATTCAGCAGCTGACATGTGTACCTGTGAACAGAGTATAGTTGCGAGGAATCTGGAGAGGTCATATGCGTTCTCAGAAGATTTTGTAAAAAGAACAAGTTAGAGGAATTTGACCAGATGAGTCTTGAAGAATTTCACTAAGCGTTCTTTGTCTTAGGTTCCAGAGATATGTAGATTAAACATCCACACATTTGAGGAATCTTGAAGAAAAACATGGCTTAGAGAAACGAATCAAGAACAGATGACTTGTGAGGTGTTTAGTGTGTGAATCTATGAAGAAAAACACCTTTGAAGATTTTGAAGATAATCATTTGAATCAACGAGGGTAGTAAAAGAAACTTTTAATTACCCTGGACGAAGAACACGACGAACTGGAGTGAGGAGATGTGAAGTTCGTCTGTGCAGATCTTCCATGCCCTAACTTGGCGGAGGAAGACGGCTACGGCGGCGGCGGAGTGAAGATTTCTGCGGTCGGCGCGAGTACGTCGGCGACGAGGTCGAGGAAGTGAAGCTCTTCCTCACCGGCGGCAATGAAGTAGCGGCGGCGCTAGGGTTTGAGAAGCTCGAGCTGGAGAGAGATCGAGCGGAGTAAAAGAAGTGAGGAAGGGAAGGAGGGGTATTTATAGCCACGGTGAAAAACTGCTCGCCCGAAGAAATTGGACGAACGTGCCCCTGACCCTTCTCATTCGCATGACATGTGTCACCCACGTAGTGAGAGGTGGAGATCGTGTTAGATCGTGGGTGAGTGGATAAGTATATCGTGGGATGCGGAACAGTTTGAGCGGCAAAGCCGAAAATTTCGATAAGATAGGTTTTAAAGTTCCGTTCGCAATTTCTTCAGCTGACAAGGACACAGTGAAGATTTTGAACGAGTTTCAAATAGAACACACATGAAGAATTTGTGAACAGATTGGGTTGAGTATAGCATAGAGGGGAAGGGTCCGATCACATTCACTTAGCAGAAAACCAACTTGAAGAAATAGCAATAAGTGAATGCTGTAGAGGACATAAACTCATATATATATATATAGCCAATGAAGAAAAACGACGGAACCAGTGAAGACTATGCAAAGTTGAAGAATATGAATAATTTGAGGAATTTCAACTTCTGGTGGTGGCGTGATCCACCGTATAAGAATGATGATTTCAGACACCGCGTACAATTATCGTAGGGTTCTGAGAATCAAATTCTTCATTAATTTCTTCACACTAAGAGTGTTATTCTTCATTGATTGAAGAAAACGTTTCTTCATGTGTTGCACATCTAAGTCATCAATTTTGCATAAGTGTTAGGATGAGTGTCCTTTTCAAAGAACATTCGAAGATTCTGGGATATTTAGCTCACACCGCAACTTGCTAAATCTCTTCTCATCCAAGGGCTTTGTGAAGATATCGGCTAGCTGTTCTTCAGTCTTCACATGCTCAATAGAAATGTCGCCCTTCAACACATGATCACGAAGAAAATGATGACGAATCTGAATGTGCTTTGTCTTCGAGTGCTGAACTGGGTTGTGAGCAATCTTGATGGCACTCTCATTATCACAGAAGAGAGGCACATTCTTAATGTTGACGCCGTAGTCCTTGAGAGTTTGCTTCATCCATAGCAATTGGGCACAGCAAGAACCAGTGGCAATGTACTCACCTTCAGCAGTAGATAGTGATACGTAGTTCTGTTTCTTCGAGGACCAACAGACCAAAGATCGTCCGAGGAAATGACATGTACCAGATGTTGACTTGCGGTCCACACGATCACCAGCATAGTCAGAGTCAGAATATCCAATGAGATCAAAAGCCGAGCCCTTGGGGTACCATAATCCAAGTGTTGGTGTGTGAGCTAGATATCGAAGAATATGCTTCACAGCCTTATGGTGTGATTCCTTCGATGTAGCTTGAAATCGGGCACACATGCAAACACTAAGCATTATATCAGGCCTAGATGCACATAAGTACAATAAAGAACCTATCATGGAGCGGTATACCTTATGATCGAATTCAATACCATTTTCATTAGTGCACAAATGGCCATTTGTGGGCATAGGAATTTTGACGCCTTTGCAATCTTGCATGCCGAATTTCCTCAGTACATCCTTGAGGTATTTCTCCTGAGATATGAATATGCCATTGCGTTGTTGACGAATTTGAAGACCTAAGAAGAATTTCAACTCTCCCATCCTAGACATTTGATATTCTTCACTCATCATATAGGCAAATTCATCACTATAATGTTGGTCAGTACAGCCAAAGATAATATCATCAACATATATTTGGCACACAAATAATTCACCATCATAAGATTTAGTGAAAAGGGTAGGGTCGAGTGAACCGGGTTTGAAGCCTTTCGGCATGAGGAATTCCTTCAAAGTATCATACCAAGCCCGTGGGGCCTGCTTGAGGCCATAGAGGGCCTTGTTGAGTCTGAAGACTTTGTCAGGATTCTTTGGATCTTCAAAACGTGGGGGTTGAGCAACATATACTTCTTCCTCAAGCTTACCATTGAGGAATGCACTTTTCACATCCATTTGATATAAAGTGATATCATGATGGTTAGCATAAGCAAGTAATATGCGAATAGCCTCAAGTCTAGCAACAGGTGCAAAAGTTTCATCGAAGTCAATTCCTTCAACCTGGGTGTAGCCTTGAGCTACAAGCCGTGCCTTATTCCTCACCACAAGGCCATTTTCATCTTGCTTGTTGCGGTAGATCCACTTTGTGCCGATGATATTGTGCTTGCGAGGATCTGGACGTTTGACCAGTTCCCAGACATTGTTGAGCTCGAACTGATGTAATTCTTCTTGCATGGCCTGAATCCACTCAGGCTCCAGAAATGCTTCATCTACCTTAGTGGGCTCTGTAATAGAGACAAAAGCATAGTGCCCACAAAAGTTAGACAAATGTGAAGCTTTTGAGCGTGTGAGAGGACCTGGCGCTTTGATGTCATTGATGATCTTTTCAACTTGCACTTCTTTTGCAATGCGAGGATGAGCTGGTTGCCGTTGAAGAATTTAATCAGCATTTTCTTCAGCACCATTTTCTTCAGCATTTTCTTCAAGTGCATTAGCTCGACGTTCTTCATGTTCTGGAATGAATTCTTCAGCAGATTCTTCAGTAGGAATGACATCCTCAGTAGCCTTGAACTTGATAGTTTCCTCAGGTGCTGGTTCATCTATCACAGTAGGTAGGTGCTCTCTTTGCGAGCTATTAGTTTCATTGAACCGCACATCTACAGTTTCAACAACTTTGTGAAGAACGTTGTTGAAGACTCTGTAGGTGTGCGAGTCCTTTCCGTAACCAAGCATAAACCCTTCATGTGCTTTCGGTGCAAATTTTGAGTTGTGATGAGGATCTCTAATCCAACATTTAGCACCGAAGACTTTGAAATAACTTACATTGGGTTTCTTATCAGTGAGGAGTTCATAGGCAGTCTTTTTGAAGAATTTGTGAAGATATACTCTGTTGATGATGTGGCATGCGGTATCAATTGCCTCAGTCCAGAAACGACGAGGCGTTTTGTATTCATCAAGCATAGTGCGAGCCATCTCAGTAAGAGTCCTGTTCTTGCGCTCCACGACGTCGTTCTGCTGAGGAGTATAAGGAGCAGATAACTCATGAGTAATACCAAGTTCATCAAGATAGTCATCGAGACCAGAATTCTTGAACTCGGTGCCATTGTCACTTCTGATGTGCTTGATCTTCACACCAAAGTTGGTTGAAGCCCTCGAGGAAAATCGTTTGAAGACTTCCTGCACTACATGTTTGTAAGTAACAAGGTGTACCCATGTATAGCGAGAATAATCATCAACAATAACAAAGCCATATTGAGATGCTTCATTTGAAATAGAAGAATAATGATTAGGACCAAAGAGATCCATGTGAAGCAATTCAAATGGGCGAGTGGTGGTCATGATAGTCTTCGCTGGATGCTTGGCCTTGGTCATCTTCTCAGCTTCACAGGCTCCGCATAGGTGATCCTTGAGTAATTTGACATTCTCGATGCCAGTGACATGCTTCTTCTTCGCAAGCGTGTGCAAATTCCTCATGCCTGCATGACCAAGTCGTCGATGCCAGAGCCAGCCTTCTGAAGCTTTTGCAAGTAAGCACACGGCTGGTTGTGGTCCTGTAGAGAAATCAACAATATACAGGTCTCCTCTCCTAAAGCCTTCGAAGACTTTGGAATTGTCAGCTTCCATAACCACAACACAACGGTACTTGCCAAAGACAACAACCATATCAAGATCAAAAAGCATTGAGACAGACATAAGGTTGTATCCTAAGGACTCAACAAGCATGACTTTGTCCATGTGTCGATCCTTTGTAATCGCAACCTTACCTAGACCCAATACCTGACTTTTGCCTTTGTCAGCAAAGATGATATGCTTCAGATGCGACGGAGATAATGGAGCATCCATCAATAGATTCTTCTCACCAGTCTTGTGGTTTGTACATCCACTATCGAGGACCCACTCAGTGGCTTTGGGTTGATCATCCTACAGATGAATTAGTGCAGCTTACAAACTCATATACTTCATCAGTGAAGAATATGACATCAATTCATCAGATCAATTTCATCAAGTAAAAGAACTGATAAAGCAATATGAGGACGTGAGAAATGAAAGTTCATTTCTTCATGATTAGCCTGCGTCCTATCAGGCATACTCAGGTCTCCAGCAAATTCTTCAAACGATTACGTACGTCTGGAGACCTGACCCTGCAAAAGAGATTAGTTCTTTTTCTTCACCACCCACATCTGAAGGGGTGGCAAAGAGTTCATCATTCTGCGAGCTCCATACGAGAAGGATGGCATAGAAGCCAGTCCATTTCGTTTCACATAAGAGGGGTTAGAGTAAGCATAAGAGTATGCAGAGAAATTCTTCGAGGACTTATGGACATAATGATTTGAAGAATAATGCACATATCCATAATCCTTAGGTTTTCCCTGCGAAATAGACGGGTTAGCACGATGATGTTCATATGAGGACTTTGATCCATATGAGGAATTTGGTCCGTATGAGGACTTGAATCCATATGAAGAATTTGGTCCATATGAAGAATTTGATCTGGGGTTCCTATTCTTCACAGGTAGCGTCATGATGACATTCACCTAAAGATTTTCAAGGCATCTTTTGGGAACCCAGATTTTCTTCATAGGGGAGCCGTTCCTGCAGTTAGTGCCAACATATCTAGCAAATACTTCACCATTCTAATTTTTGAACAGTTTATAGTTGGAGTCAATTTACTCATCATCAGAATGAGGAGATTCACATGCAAATCCAGATAAGTTAGATGGATCAACTGGAGGTCCCTTTGCAGCAACCCATGTAGTTTTGGGGTACTGCTCAGGCTTCCAATATGTACCATCAGCATTGAGTTTCCTCTCAAAGGCGATACCCTCTTTCCTAGGGTTCCTGTTGAGGATCTGCTTTTTAAGCACATCACAAAGAGCCTGATGCCCTTTGAGGCTTTTGTACATGCCTATCGTGTACAATTCCTTCAGCCCTGCATCGTCAGTGATACTAGCAATGTCCTCAGATGAGGAATTAGTGATAGCAGAGGCATGTGAAGAATTTGAAACATTAGCAGCATTTGAACATTCAGGTGAAGAATTAGCAGATTCACGTTCAATGCACTTCAAGCATGAAGGAACAAATTCTTCCTGATACGCGTTGATTTGTTGAGCAAGTAATGAATCGCGCTCCTTCTGAAGATCTTCATAACTCACTCTTAGCTTCTCAAGGTCTTGCTTTCTTTGAAGAAATTCATAAGAAAGCTTCTCATGATCGGATAAGAGAGTGTT
Source organism: Triticum urartu (assembly GCF_056163025.1). Lineage (NCBI taxonomy): Eukaryota > Viridiplantae > Streptophyta > Magnoliopsida > Poales > Poaceae > Triticum > Triticum urartu. Next base: position 170,882,479 of record NC_141874.1, on the reverse strand, counting down.
ATGATGACTTTGAAGATTGTCAAACCTAGTCTGAAATCTCTGAAGATTTTCAGCCAGGGCTTTAGTGCGATCCATTTCTTCACCCAACATATCATCACTTTTGTCTAGCATGTTTTGAACCTTTTCTAAAGCCCTTTGTTGTTTTACAGCAATCTTAGCAAGTTTAGAATAGCTGGGCTTAAGATTTTCATCAGATTCATTCTCACTTTGATTCAGACGAGGTATATTTGAGTACCTTGGCACCCTTTGCCATGAAGCAGTAGGTGGGAGCGTAGTCATCATCCCCTTCATTAGCTTTGTTGGTGAGGTTATTTTCTTCAGTGTTGAAGATAGACTTGCTGACGAATGCAGTAGCGAGAGCTAGGCTCGCCACTCCGGATTCGGGCTCCTCAGATGACTCCTCTTCCTCATTTTCTTCAGGTTCAGCCTCAGAGTCCATTTCCTTGCCAATGAATGCCCTGGCCTTCTTGGAGCTGCTCTTCTTGTGATATGAAGGCTTTGAGGATTTTGATGATGAGGATTTTGTGGATTTCTTCTTTTTATTCGCATCATCAGAACTGTAATCCTTGTATTTCTTATTCTTTGATTCCTTTTCCCATTGAGGACAATCTTGAATGTAATGTCCAGGCTTCTTGCATTTGTGGCAGAGCCTCCTCTTATAGTCACTTGATGAGGAATCACTGCTCCTTGAGGGTCTCCCAAAGCGACCACGTCTTGAGAACTTTTGGAACTTCTTCACAAGCACAGCCAGATCATGGCTTAGTTCTTCAGGATTACCAAGGCTGCTACCAGAGTCTTCATCTTAGGACTCAGATACGGCCTTGGCCTTCAGTGCACGTGTTCTGCCATAGCTTGAACCATAGAGATCTCTCTTTTCAGCAAGTTGGAACTCATGAGTATTTAGCCTTTCGAGAATATCAGCGGGATCAAGTGACTTGTAATCAACACGTTCTTGTATCATCAATGCCAGAGTGTCAAATGAGGAATCAAGCGATCTCAGCAATTTCTTCACCACCTCATGGTCGGTGATGTCAGTGGCACCAAGTGCTTGAAGCTCATTTGAGATGTCAGTGAGGCGATCGAAGGTTTGTTGAACATTTTCATTGTCGAGTCTTTTGAAGCGGTTGAAGAGATTGCGAAGAACATCAACTTGAGAGTCACGCTGAGTTGAGACTCCTTCATTCACTTTGGACAACCTGTCCTAGATAAGTTTCGCTGTCTCCAAAGCACTCACTCTGCCATACTGTCCTTTGCTCAGATGGCCACATATGATATTCTTCGCTTGAGAGTCGAGTTGCTTGAATCTCTTCACATCAGCAGCATTCAGAGAAGGTGTGACTGAGGGAACACCATTTTCCACAACATACCAGAGATCGTTATCAATTGCTTCAAGATGCATTCACATCTTATTCTTCCAGTAGGGGTAGTCCGTCCCATCGAAGGTAGGACACCCAGCAGAGACCTTGATCATACATGCGGTCGACATAACTAAAACTCCAGGCGGTTAAACCAAAATCACACAGAACAAGGGAGTACCTTGCTCTGATACCAATTGAAAGTGCGTTATATCGACTAGAGGGGGGTGAATAGGCGATTTTTATGAAATTCTTCACTGAGGAATTTGCCGGTGAGGAAATTCCTTAGCGAAGAACTACTAGCAGCGGAATAAGTACTCAAAAGTAAACATAACAGAATACAAGCATAGTCATCATGATGAAATGAAGACAGGCACAGAGTACAGGAAGCGTAATCACAGGATAACACAGGATGAAGACAAACAGACTGAAGAAATTGAACTGAGGAAATTGAGAAAGTCTTCAGTCAAAGTATTCAAACACAGATATGAACAAACACACAACACAGTTATGAGGAAATGAAAGAGTTGAGGGAATAGAACCAGTAAGCTTGGTGAAGATAATGATTTGGTAGACCAGTTCCAACTGCTGTCTCAGTTGTACGTCTGGTTGGAGCGGTTGAGTATTTAAACTCGAGGACACCCAGTCCCGGACACCCAGTCCTGAACACGCAGCTCAAGACACCCAGTCCTCACCGTATTCTCCTTGAACTAAGGTCACACAGACCTCGTCCAATCACTCGTGGTAAGTCTTCAGGTGACTTCCAAACCTTCACAAACTTGGTCACTCGGCGATCCACAATTCCTCTTGGATGCTCTAGACCATGATGCCTAACCATCTGGAAGAAGCACAATCTTCAAAAGTAACAAGCGTCGGATCCACGCAGGATCAATCTCTTCAGTGATGCTCAATCACTTGGGGTTTGTAGGTGTTTGGGTTTTGGGTTTTTTGGTTTTTCCTCACTTGATGATTTTCGCTCAAAGTCCTTGGAGGATGGGTTGCTCTCAAATGACAAGTGTCAGTTCTCTCGGAGCAGCCAACCAGCTAGTGGTTGTAGGGGGCCGGCTATTTATAGCCTAGGGAGCAGTCCGACATGATAAGACATAAATGCCCTTCAATGATATGACCGTTAGGTGGATAGATATTTTGGGACAGCTGGCGCATAGCACAGCAACGATCAGAATTTTGAGTAGAAAAATCCTCAGGGCTATCATGTTCCTCACTGTGTAGGAAACCCGCACTAGCGAATTCCTAACTCCTTAGTCAGAACAAATTCCTCAGAGACCAGAAGAACTTCGTCTCTGTCACTGAAGAAATTGACTGAACTGTATGAGATTTCCAATGGCTTCACTCGAAGGGATTGGTAGGTGTAGGATTTTGAGTTGAACATCACATGGAAATTTTTCCTTAGTATTTCCTCGACCCCCTTTAACAGTACGGTGTTTCCTATGACTCAAGAAAGAGAAAATGAAACTACGAACACAAAAGTCTTCACGCTTCATGTTCCTTGAATGAATACCAAGTCTTCACGGTCACACCATTTTCTTCACTTTCACAGTCTTCAGAAAGTCTTCAGAATACCAAAGTCTTCAGACGAAGAACTTCATTTTTAGGGGTCGACTTTCTCTGTAAATATCAAACTTCTCATAGACTTATAGACATGTGTACACTCATAAACACATTAGTCCCTTAACCTATAATTCTTCAATACACCAAAATCACTAAGGGGCACTAGATGCACTTACAGAACCCACTTGACCAAGGCCTTGGGAGCTTCTTCAAATGCATCAATCTCCTCTTGAAGCTTGTCCTTGCCTTTTTTGCTTGTGGCCTTTTGGTGGAGATCATCTTGAGCTTGTGTTCCCTTAAAAAAAGTAGGATCATACTTCTCTTGTTGAGGAACAAACATCGTCTTGGGGTATTGATCTTCTTCCCACCCAACTCCATTGGCATTGAACTTCCGTTCAAAACCAACACCTTGATTCTTCCGGTGCCTTCCTTGCTTGCGTACAATTTCCTCAAATTGCTTACTTCCGGCAAGGCTCTTGTAAACACCTTTCTCTATAACTCCCTTCAATAAGCTATTTTCTTGCTCAAGTGTAACTTGGCTAAGAGAATCATTAGTGGAATCGAGAGAACTACTAGAAGAAACAACATTGGATTTAACATGATTATTGTTACTACCAGAAGAAGAATCTTTCTTACCCTTGTTACTAGATTTTACTTGTGGCATGTAAGTAGACAAGAGTGAATGCTTGGCAATGTAAGAAGAACTTCTCTTACGAAGATCATCATTGATTGCTTTTAGGAACCCATGCTCTTGCTCAAGGTTGAGCTTTTCAAAGCGTAGCTTCTCACGAGTCTTTAAAAGCTCTCGATGATCTTCCAAGGTAGTTTCATGAGCTAACTTAAGAGTGTTTAGTTCTTTAGTTAGACGCTCAATCTCCTTCTTATCATCGTCATTGGATTTATCTTGATTAGCATGATTAATAGCAAGTTCATCAAAGTTTTCATCACTAGAGTTGTCAACAAGTAAATCATCATCACCTAGCAAATCATCTTCATCACTATTGAAATCAACATACTCGGGGTGTGATACCTTTGGGCCTTTAGCCATGAAGCATCTTCCAATTCATTCATTTGGTGAGTTAAATATGTCATAGGAGTTGGTCGACACAAGTGCTAGACCAGCAACGCCTTCATCTTGAGTATATTCTGATTCAGAGTGATAACTTCTCTCGGAGTGATGGTCGGAGTCAGAGCCGGATACCCATTCACTAACGTGAGCTTGATGTCTTCATTTTGTGTAGCTCCTTGATGACTTGTCCTTACTTTCCGAATCCTTGCTTCTGTGAGAGGTTCTTCGTTCATAACAATCATCTCTACTCCTTCTCTCTCTTGGAGGTGATTCTTCTCTTCTACTTCTCCTTTTAGGTGAGTCTTCTCACTAGTACGCGTCAGTGCTATACAAACGGTTTTTAACCCCTTTCCGCGATGGCATTTGGAACCGTCGCCTAGTGAGTGAAGGCGATAGGGAGGTCCTTCCCACACAACCCAGAAATCGTCGGGGATAGGGACCCTACAGTACTCCTACTCGTTTGTGCTCGCATTGCCATCGCAGTCGGTATTCTGTGGTGCTACGTTTACGATGTGCGGCCCATCACAAACGGTTCACTATTATAGAACATGTATGATAAGCATACAATCACACACATTTGCTTTTCCCAAACCATATGCGATAACTAATCAAGAAGATTAGCCAATCATCGTATGAATGTCAAACAAGATTACGAAACATCGGACCATCGTAACATCGTCGTACACGATAACTATCGCACACGCTATTCTGTGGTGCAACGTTTACGATGCATACTTCATCAGAAATAGTTCATGGTTGCGAACTGTGTACGATAAGGCAACTAACACAAATGTTTAGTTTGCCCGCACCGTTTGTGTTATTGTCTGACATCACACACGCTTTGCAAACGGCAACTGTGTGCATTCTTGCACACGTTTCCTCTTTGTGAACCGTCTCGGATTATGGTGTATATCGCAAATGTTTGTGTTTTACCAACCATGTGTGCCATAACAACCTAGAGAGCGTAATTTCACCGTAATTTAATTGTTGCTATTTCAAATTGTACCGGATTTGAATTTGAATGTATGCTACAACTTTATTCATATCCATCGGGTTCAAACAACCAATGCATTATTCGATTCATCGGTACATATGTTCAAGAATTAAATAAGAACCAAATAAAGAATGATGAACCACAGTTGTATACTTGTACTATTAAAGACGGTAAAGAAAGAGGCGAAATACATTCTGGTTGCTGAACAAGGTGAAGCGGAATGCCCATATTGTGCCCTCCTCCATGCAGAAGGCACGCACGACTCTAGTCCAACCCCTTGTGATGGCCGACTGCCCATGCTTCACGGTCTTCATGAAAACATCTAGATAATCATCGTGTTCTGGTAGAAATACTTTAACCTTTGCATGCCCATCAATCATGTAGTTTGAGAGGTAATCTAGAGTAAACTGCTTTGGCAACCACTGCAAAGGAAAAAGATCCAGACATTGTCGTCTAACACAACTCATTATGGGCAGTAAAAAGAAGGCTGCAAAGTTCTTACTTACCATCCTGCAGTTCGCTGTTGTCTTGGATAAAGTGTAAACAAATAGTTTAATTGCCATCTTTGGACCCATTTACTAACAATATTTATCAGCTTCCTCACTTGATGCTGGTTCATCGATATCTCAATGCCCCATACGCAGAAAGGGTCGAAGTGCGGATCTTTACCAATGACATATGTACTCAAAAAGCACTAAGTTAATATTAGAAGCTAAAAAGCAATTGCACAATGATGTAGTACAAGACTCTTTTATAATACTCCCTCCATTCCTAAATATTTGTCTTTCTAGCAATTTCAACAAGTGACTACATACAGAGCAAAATGAGTGAATCTACACTCTAAAATATGTCTATATACATCCATTGTGGTAGTCCATTTGAAATCTCTAAAAAGAAAAATATTTAGGAATGGAGGGAGTATCTTATAACATCCAATATACTCACATATTAGATGAATTAACATATTATATTATGGGCCGGAAGGAGTTTAGTGCATTCTTACAAATTATCGGCTGATTAACTGCTGCTGTATCCATGGGTTACAGTTAGTTTGAGCTAGTTCGGGCTCAAATAGCCCTAAAGTATATCTAAACATGAGGGCTAGTTTGAGCTAGTTGAATCTATAACCCACCCAAAAAAACTATCCAACCCAAGAGGTGATAATTGGAGCTAGTTCTCCTAGTACATTTATTGTCAATCTAACCCTGCCATCCAAACAACTCTTTGGATGGAGTTAGTTCAGGGTTAGTCATGAGGTAGAAACTAACTCTAACCTCTAGAGTTGAGTATCCAAATAGGGCTATGTTGTTGTTGTTGCTGCTCTTTTACGTATATCTAGACATCATTAGAACATTAATGTAACACTCTTCCTTGTTGCTATGTAGCCTATGATTGCATATTTAGACATTAAGTACAGTGCATGTTGCTATGTAGCCTCAGATATATTACATATGGCCCTAGTTAACCCAACGATAAATGGGTTGCAGATATATTCAGTTAAAAGTCTGATTCGCCGACTAGTCCTTTATCAGCCCCCGGCCTATATGGTACCAGCTACCGATATCCCGAACAGTGAGCAGATATAAGCCATGGGATGAAACTAACCTCGATGGAAAACAACAGTCGTTTCCAAAATTTTCCTATGTAGGTACATCGAGAAGCATGTTAAGCACAACAGGCTAAGCATCAACCAAAATTATCCATGGCAGACAAAATAATCTCCAAAAGATAGCTTCAGTGTGCAGGTTTAAGCATGCTAGTAAAGCAAAACAAGTGGAAAGGTGTGTTAACTGCAACAGGCATAACATTTAACAACAAACAAACATAGTCATTCAAACTGGTATTGTGCCGGTCTAAGTACACTGGTTATTATTAAATAAAAATGGAAAGGCGTGTTAACTACAAGATGCAGCAACCAAATGTAGTCATTCATATAGTGGTATTGTTGAAACTGGTACTGATGAAATTGAACTGCACAGTTCATACTTGCACATATAGAACATCACGTTTTAAATAACTGGAATAAACAAGGCATACTACGAACAACCAAAGATAGCATTTGAAACTGGACATATGCTAACTACAAACAACCGAACAATCAAAAAACTTTAAAAGAGGCATATGCTAGCTATAAGAGACTTAACAACAAGTAAATATATGCATTCCTATCGGTATTTTGAAAACTGGATTGATGAAATGTACCGCACAGTAAATAATTGCACATATAGAGCATCACATTGTGAACAATTGAAATAAACAAGGCATACTGCAAACAACCAGATATAGCAATTAAAATTGGACATATTCTCACTACAGTACAAACAGGACTCGACAAAATAAATCATGGGTTTCCCCCCTGTGAAGAGGCATGGCAAAACAAATCATGGGTTTACTCACTTTTCACAAATGGGCTCGTTCCCGTGGGAAGAGCATGGACCCTGGATGCGCTCCATGTTGTCGCGGATGGGTTTCTTCCCCTTGGAAGAGCACAACTATAGGGTGCCCTCCCTAATGTCGCAGATGGGCGCTTTCCCCTTGCAAGAGAAGATGGGCTCTTTCCCCTTGGAAGAGCTGGAGAGGGTGCCCTCCTCGTGGTCGCCGTCGATGATCAGGTCTGACTTGGAAGCTGTGGATCCCAAGCCAGCGCCGCAGAACGTGTCCTTCAGAAATGACAAAATGGGCTCGATGGCGATGTAGGATGGCAAATTGTTGACAGCGAGCCAGAGGAGATCAGCGGCGGGGCCATGGATGATATCAACGGCGGTTGAACCCGAGGGGTTGGGGGTGGGCCACTTAACCTGTGACATAGCCCGCCTCAGGTCGTCGTTGTCGATGACCTCGATGTCATAGCCAGCGGCCGAGACATGCCCGCATACTCTAGCCCGCTGCTTGAGTGCCTGCCGCCAGTAATGGTCGTCAGCTTCCTCGACGACGTCGGGCGAAGAGACCGCGATACACCTCTTTTGGGCCAGTCACTCCTCGAGCTCCACGGGAAGAGTAGCCGGGCTTAGGCTGCGACGCTCTGGAGTGGGGGATGGGGATGGGGATGGGGATCTATGGGAAAGGGGCGTTTGGCAGGCGTCATCTAAGAAACTCAGGGTGGCCTGGGTATGGAGATTGGTGGGTAAGCTGCACGGGCAAACCGGCAGATGTTGACAATTGAGGCCTTGCGGCGGCGGCAGCAGCGGCGGCGGGGACCTTGCTAGGGTTTCGAGTGAGGGAGGGTGTGTGTGTGTGTGCACATGCCTAAGGAGGTTTTGGTGTGTGTGTGTGTGTGGAGGGGGCGGGGGGTGTTTGAGGAAATGACGCGGGTACTGAAAATTTTACTACGCGGGAGTGAAATGTCGGGGCTATTGAAATTTTTGATGATAGTGCATCGCACACGGTCCGGAGATAACAACCGTATGTTATGAAACAGAAAAACCCTCGAGGCAGGCAGATATTTTCTAGGGATGCAGGCGGGATTGGGAACAAGAAACATCGCACACGGTCCGGAGATAACAACCGTGTGTTATGAAACAGAAAAACCCTCAAGGTGGGTAGATATTTTCTAGGGATGCAGGCGGGATCGGGAACAAGAAACATCGCACATGGTCCGGAGATAACAACCGTGTCTTATGAAACAGAAAAACCCTCAAGGCGGGCAGATATTTTTCAGAGGGGGAGCCTCGTGGAGCCCAATGTACTATGCGGATGTGTGCGTGACAGGGGCACCGTCGTGGCACACGGTTAGTTTGAGTGAACCTTGTTTGTTGCGTCATCTGACTTGTCTAATGTTCATAAATTTGGCGAAAAATGACGCGGGAGAGGGTCAAAACATGAACGCACTTGCATGTGGACCAAATTTATATATGAAAAGGGTGGTTTGATTTTCAAATACCAAATGCAACTTCGATGTGGCACCTATCTCGCAAAGCGCGCGGTATTGCTTGCCCCCCTCATGTCGGCACGAAGGGAATCCTAAGCTATGAATGCATGCCCCCCCAACCGAGGTTCACCTAGCAAAGTGCAAAGTAGCTAGCATCCCCCCTCCTCCCCCGTGTCGGCATGAAGGGAACCCTAAGCTATGAATGCATGCCCCCCCCCCAACCGAGGTTCACCTAGCAAAGTGCGAAGTAGCTAGCAGCCCCCCTCCCTCGTGTCGGCACGAAGGGAATTATAAGCTATGAATGCATGCCCCCCCCAAACGAGGTTCACCCTAGCAAAGTGCGAAGTAGCTAGCAGCCCCCCTCCCCCATGTCGGCATGAAGGGAATCCTAAGCTATGAATGCATGCCCCCCAACCGAGGTTCATGCTAGCAAAGTGCGAAGTAGCTAGCAGCCCCCTCCCTCGTGTCGGCACGAAGGGAATCCTAAACTATGAATGCATGCCCCCCCAACCGAGGCTCACCTAGCAAAGTGTGAAGTAGCTAGCAGCCCTCCCTCCCTCGTGTCAGCACGAAGGGAATCCTAAGCTATGAATGCATGCCCCCCCCCCAACCGAGGCTCACCTAGCAAAGTGCGAAGTAGCTAGCAGCCCCCGGTCGTGTCGCCACGAAGGGAATCCTAAGCTATGAATGCATGCCTCCGCCCAACCGAGGTTCACCTAGCAAAGTGCAAAGTAGCACCCCCCCCACACACACACACATACGTGCACACTTTCAGTCGGCGGGCCAGAGAGGCATACCTCACCAAGATGGATCGTAAAACGGACCAGGAATAATCCACCTTGGTCGTACAACCTCTCTCTTGTTGTTGGTCAAAGTGTTGCTCGTCCATGCGACCCCGGAGATGGGCTAGCTCGCAAATAATCACGCAAGTAGCTAGTCCCCGAAGACAACCAATGCATGCGTGTGGCCCAAACATATGTATGGAGAGGTGTGTTTTTGAGTAACAATGGAACAACTTTGATGTGGCACCATGATTTCAAACTAGAAATCCCCACACTGAGTGAGGGTTAGGTTGATGATGCATATGTATGTTACACCACACTTCAAGCCAACGACGGGGATTCATGCATGCATGCGTGCATAGTATATGCACTCAAACTTAAGGTCTGAATCTCACCATGAACTATACTACAATAACACGAACCAAATGAAGAATCCGACATGTTAACCTATCTTGTTATTGGTCAAGGTGATCATGGATGTCCACGCGGGCCCACGAATATATAGGCTTGTCGACGATAACCACGCGAGGGAGTGTACTGTTCGAGGGCAACCACTACATGCATATGTATGGAGGTAATGCATGCATGCATGTTTGAATACCATTTCACAACATTAATGTGGCGCGTGCGTAAAAAATCATACACCAACTCCCCACAGAGAGCAAGATCGGTTCATGATGTGTCGTTGTACTAGCCACTTCGACTCGATGGGAGGGATTCATGCGTACACATGCACGTGTGTGCTCAAACTGTATCATGCGTGTCATCCTAGAGCATGACCTATATATATATACACCATATTACAAGCAAAAATAATAACCCCCTCCTAAGTCAAATTAATCTCTCTTGTTGTCAGGCAAAAAGTAGTGATGGACCAAGAAGGCCCACAGATGGAAAGCATCGATATCGCTGATGAGTGCGAGAGGACAACCACCACCACTTTGCATGTGAGCCAAACGTATATATGTTGAATACCCAAAATGCACAACTTTGATGTGCCACATGCCTCAAAAACCGTAAACCATGCACCCACACAAAGCGAGGTTCATGAAGCATACTACATATGATGGTCCCCTTCCCCTCTCTTCACCGCATACTATATGCTCCTGCATAATATGTACAACCCAAAAGAATCCTCATCGATGGTGAAATTAATTAACCTCTCCCGATGTAGGTCAAAGTGATGCATGCATGCATCGACGATGGCCTCGTGGGCCCACAGATGGAAGCGTCACACGTGAGTGTCCTAGCTAGGATAACCACTGCATGCATGTGGCCCAAAGAGGTGTTGTGTGATGTTTGAATAGTCAATTTCACAATTTTGATATGGCACGTGCCTCGGAAACCAAAAAGTCCCGACACTGAGTGAGGTGTACTTGTTCACGGACGCGTACGTATAGTGTATATGCTAGTCCCCTCCCACCTCTTAGACGCATACTATATACCACCATAATACAAACAAAAAAGATTCTACCTTGCTAGTCAAATTAACCTCATTGTCGGCTGTTTGTCAAAGTGATGGACGACGACCTCGCGGGCCCATAGAAAGTGTCACACGCGGGTATCGAGTGTCGTGTATGACAACCATCGACTGCATGTGGCCAAAACATGTATGTATGAAAGGGTTGTGTAATGTTTTAAATAATGATTTCATGACTCTGATGTGGCACCGGCCTGCCTAACAAAACGGCCAACCCACATGGTGGCTTACAACTCCTAGTGTACTGCGAGAAACCAGCCACCCCCAGACGCACACACCCACATACACACTGCGAATCCACCGCAACTACGATGCATATTAAATTAATTATCCTACGGTGAACATATGTTACCAAAGGAGGGACGTTTTAATTTCGAAAAAATCACAAAGATCATTAAGACGTTTTAGTACATTAATTGATTGATTTTCTATGAGTATAATGTGCAAAAATCAAATTTGAGCTACATGCACACGTGACAGTGCACCTAAATGGATTGCAAAAACACATGTGTCTCACTGGGTGCATGTTTACTCCCCGTGCAACAAAATTCAAACATTGAGAATCTTTATTTTTAAATTCTAGTACATCCAAAACTTATTTGAAGTTCATGAAACTTATCGTGTTGTCATATGGACACCAATACAAAGTGGCATTGTACTTTTTTGTCAAATTTGAGACCAGTTTTGATGTAATCTCTATCTAATTACAAACGGTAGATTATTAATAATTGGGAACCAATATCCCAAATGGATTATTTATTCAAACTGTGAGCGTTAGACCAACAATGGATATGTGACATGCTTAGGTTAAGCAATAAAGTGGCATCATTAATCACCAAATAGAAAAATAATATACGTGTTGCCGCGTGACCCGTGTGCCGTGCGAGCAGGCATGAGTTGACGGGACGCATGCGAGCAGTCCGCCGTGCAGGCAGACGGGGAGGCATGTGTGCAGGTGTGTGAATTGACGGAGGCGTGCTCGATGCGCAGTGTCATCGGGAGGCATGCGAATAGTTGTGTGCAACTTTGGTAGGCATGCCAGCAGTCTGGTGCGCAGGCTCACCGGGAGGCGAGCCATCGGTTTGACCGCCGCCCGCCTTTCTCCCACAACTCCCACTACTCCATATTAATGGTGCGCCCGAGCGGCCGCACCCCCCATCCTCGCCACACACACACACAATCCTCTCTCTCCGCTTACATCCTCGACGCCGCTCTCAGTCCTCAAAGCCGTCAGTGTATGAGGATGCCGTCGAAGCGCCCCATCGGAGGGAGTGGCGATGTCGGGGATGCTAAAGCACCGGAACACGGCGTGGAGATGTAGATAGAGGTTGCCGTCACCGTCGGTGAGTTATGCTACACCATGACATCGTCGAGGGCGTCGAGCTTCCATAGCCGGAGGTGGAGTTCCACACCGAGTCTAGTGACGACCCCGGCGACGAATCCGACGACCACTCCGGCGATGACTCCGACGACGACGGACAGCTGGTTAGTCATCTATACCCATTTATGTGTCAAATAGATCATAGGGTTTCTCTGGTTACTCCTGCCTCCCCCTTTTTGGAATAGAAATCCTATGGTTATGTTCTGTTGGGGAACGCAATATTTCAAAAAAAAATCCTACGATCACACAACATCTATCTAGAAGATGCATAGCAACGAGAGGGGAGAGTCTGTCCACGTACCCTCGTAGACCGAAAGCGGCGTTTAGTAACGCGGTTGATGTAGTCGAACGTCTTCACGATCCAACCGATCCAAGTATCGAACGTACGGCACCTTCGTGTTCAGCACACGTTCAGCATGATGACGTCCCCCGAGCTCTTTATCCAGTTGAGGACGAGGGAAAGTTTCGTCAGCACGACGGTGTGGCGACGGTGATGATGAAGTTACCGGCGCAGGGCTTCACCTAAGCACTATGACGATGTGACCGAGGTGTTGAACTATGGAGGGGGCACCGCACACGGCTAAGAGATTGTCTGTTGTGCTTTGGGGTGCCCCCTGCCCACGTATATGAAGGAGGGGGAGGAGAAGGCCGGTGCCAAGGGGGGCGCGCGCCATAGGGGGAGTCCAACTAGGATTCCCAATCCTAGTTGGACTCCCCTTCCTTTTCCAAGAGGGGGAAAGGGAAGGAGGAGGAGAGGGAGAAGGAAAGAGGGGGGCGCCGCCCCCTCCCTAGTCCAATTCGGACTTGCCATGGGGGGGCGCAGCCACCCCTTGTGGCCCTTCTCTCCTTTCCACTAAAGCCCATGAAGGCCCAATACTTCCCCAGGGGGGTTCCGGTAACCTCCTCGTACTCCGAAAAATAACCGAATCACTTCGGAACCATTCCGGTGTCCGAATATAACCTTCCAATATATTGATCTTTACCTCTCGACCATTTCGAGACTCCTCGTCATGTCTGTGATCTCATCTGGGATACCGAAAAATTTCGGTCATCAAATCACATAACTCATAATACAAATCGTCATCGAACGTTAAGCATGCGGACCCTACGAGTTTGAGAACTATGTAGACATGACCGAGACACATCTCCAGTCAATAACCAATAGTGGAACCTGGATGCTCATATTGGCTCCTACATATTCTACAAAGATCTTTATCGGTCAAACCGCATAACAACATATGTTATTCCATTTGTCATCAGTATGTTACTTGCCCGAGATTCGATCGTCGGTATCATCATACCTAGTTCAATCTCGTTACCGGCGAGTCTCTTTACTCATTCCGTAATGCATCATCCCGTGACTAACTCATTAGTCACATTGCTTGCAAGGCTTATAGTGATGTGCATTACCGAGAGAGCCCAAAGATACCTCTCCGATACACGGAGTGAGAAATCCTAATCTTGATCTATGCCAACTCAACAAACACCATCGGAGACACTTGTATAGCATCTTTATAATCACCCAGTTACGTTGTGACATTTGATATCACACAAAGTGTTCCTCCGGTATTTGGGAGTTGCATAATCTCATAGTCATAGGAACATGTATAAGTCATGAAGAAAGCAATAGCAATAAAACTAAACGATCATAATGCTAAGCTAACGGATGGGTCTTGTCCATCACATAATTCTCTAATGATGTGATCCTGTTCATCAAATGACAACACATGTTTATGGTTAGGAAACTTAATTGTCTTTGATTAACGAGCTAGTCTAGTAGATGCTTACTAGGGATACTGTGTTTTGTTTATGTATCCACAGATGTATCAAGTTTCCGTTTAATACAATTCTAGCATGAATAATATACATTTATCATGATATAAGGAAATATAAATAATAACTTTATTATTGCCTCTAGGGCATATTTCCTTCATGTTCTCCCAATCCATGAAATCTGAGTAAGTTTCGTTAGATCCATGTAGTGTATTGATTGTTTGAATGGTACAAGTGATAAGTGAGTAGTTGATTCATCTGTGAGCTCCTTAGTCAAAGAAGGAGTTCACTTGATGATGTAGGAGCATCACATAAGGCTTTGTAAGCACCACTTGACTTGTTGTGAAACTCTTATTTATCCTTGAGTGACATCTCATGATCAACAATTCTACCAATGACTTTCGTTGGCTTGAGATCTTTGTAATTGCGCATCATTTGGATCAATGTGCGCACGGTATCTTATTTTCCATCCAAGGCTCTTAGGATCTTCTTGATGATGAATCTGTCGATCATCTCTTCACTTCCTAAGACGGCAATCTCATTTGTGATGAGAGCAAGCCTAGAGTACAATTCAGCGACATCTTCACCATCCTTCATTTTGAACTTGTCAAACTGACTTTGAAGCACATCCAATTTGGATTCCTTGACGGAGTCGGTACCTTCGTGCATATCAATCAAAGTATCCCAAATTTCCTTTGCATTCTCAAGATAGCTGATTTTGTTGAATTCTTTGGGGCACAATCCGTTGAAGAGGATATCGCAAGCTTGAGCATTGTATTGCAGCACCTTCAATTCTTCCGCTGTAGCTTCACGATTAGGTTCTCTCCTATCAAAGAATTCACCTTGCAAGCCAATACACACAATAGCCCAAACGGCGGGGTTATGTCCAAGAATATGCATTTTCATCTTATGCTTCCAACTAGCAAAATTAGTACCATCAAAGTAAGGACCTCTACGGTGGTAATTTCCCTCGCTAGACGTCATACTCTCCTAGGTTGTGAAACCAAGGCTATGATCACCAAAGCTATGGAAAACAAGGCAAATAGAGACCAAAACTCTGATACCACTTGTAGGATCGAAAGTATGTCTAAGGGGGGTGATTAGACTACTTGACCAAATAAAAATCTAGCATTTTCCCATTTTAAGTCTTGGCAGATTTTAGCAACTTAACACAAGTCAAGCAATCAACCTACACATGCAAATCTAAGAGTATAGCTGCGGAATGTAAATCATTGCATATGAAGGTAAAAGGGAGGAGTTTGGAGGGAGCAAACGCAATGTAGACACGGAGATTTTTGGCGTGGTTCCGATAGGTGGTGCTATCGTACATCCACGTTGATGGAGACTTCAACCCACGAGGGGTAACGGTTGCGCGAGTCCACGGAGGGCTCCACCCACGAAGGTTCCACGAAGAAGCAACCTTGTTTATCCCACCATGATCATCGCCCACGAAGGACTTGCCTCACTTGGGTAGATCTTCATGAAGTAGGCGATCTCCTTGCCCTTACAAAGTCCTTGGTTCAACTCCACAATCTTGACGAAGGCTCCCAAGTGACACCTAACCAATCTAGGAGACACCACTCTCCAAAAGGTAATAGATGGTGTGTTAATGATGAACTCCTTTCTCTTGTGCTTCAAATCATAGTCTCCCCAACACTCAACTCTCTCTCACATATTTGGATTTGGTGGAAAGATGATTTGAGTGGAAAGCAACTTGGGGAAGGCTAGAGATCAAGATTCTTGTGGTTGGATTGGAATATCTTGGTCTCAACACATGAGTAGGTGGTTCTCTCGCAAAAAATGAATGATGGAAGTGTAGGCATGTTCTGATGGCTCTCTCACCGAATGGAGGAAAGGTGGAGGGGTATATATAGCCTCCACACAAAATCTAACCGTTACACACAATTTACCAAACTCTGTGGGACCGAATACTCAAACTCGGTCAGACTGATTTAGTTCAAGATGTGAACGTTAGGATTTTCGGTGGGATCGACATGTCAACTCGGTGGGACCGATTTCATTAGGGTTAGAGCATAACGTAATCTCGGTGAGACCGATCACATGAACTCGGTGACACCGATTTTTGTAATGGGCAAACAGAGAGTTGGTCCGGCAAACTCGGTGGGACCGATCGCTCATTTCGGTGAGACCGAAACGTTACGAAAAGGAAACAAAGAGTTTGCATTGCAAACTCGGCGGGACCGATCGCTTATCTCGATTAGACCGAAACGTTACGAAGGGAAACAGAGAATTTGCAATCCCATCTCGGTGAGACCGAGATCCCTATCGGTGAGACCGAAATGGTTAGGGTTTCTGGCTATGGCTATGTCAAATGAACTCGGTGACGCCGGATAGATCAAATCGATGGGGCCGAGTTTGAGTTTTGGTTTGGGACGTATGTGGATATGAGAAAGTGGTTGAAGACTTTTGGAGCATATCACTAAGCATTTTGAGCAATAAGCCATTAAGCAACACATCATCCCTTTATAATAGTATTGGCTTTTCTTATGGACTCAATGTGATCTTGGATCACTAAAATGAAAATGTAGAGTCTTGAGTTTGAGCCAATATGTGTCCTTAGCATTTCGAGGGGTCCACATCTCTAGTCCATGCCATGCCAAACATTGAACTTTCTGAAATGACCATCTTGAAAGAGTATTAGTTTAATGAGCTATATGTTGTTAAGAATTACCAAAATCACCCAGGGATTAGTAGCACTTTCAAGACCTCAATTCAAATGAGGAAGAGGACGACGACTAGTCTAGGTAGTAGTAGCAATGCAGAATAGAGACATTGCATATTTAAAAAATGTCGCTTAACGACAATGTAAAGTCACAAAATATATGTTGTGACACATTGTGACAGCTAAATATATGCAGTCTAGCTCCAAAGTAATACAGTCCAAATCCATGCGATATGGCGACTCTGCTACAATTGCTCTTATAGCAAGAAATTTGGATGGGTTGATTTTTCTCTCCAAAAGGAATGCTTAGGAAGAAAATTCTAAAGACTCTAATCAAACAACCTAAGTAGGATGTTTTTCCTAAAGAATCAAATCCTTTATAAAACTTATAATATTCCTTTGAATCAAAGAAGCCCATTTTTTTTCTTTTACCGGAGCAAATTATCTTACAGCTCGTCAGCTTCCCAGTTGATAGTTCACATGGTAAAAACTCATAAAGGGAAGGACAATTATCTAATTTTGACATGTGAAACCTTCCAATGAGATGAACTTTTTTTGCATGGCAATACGTGTCTCATTCATATTATAAAGATCAAAGTACAAGTGATGTAAAGACCGACATGACAACAACTTCAGTCGTGTATGAGTGCAAAACAGTTCAGTGCAATATACAAGTCGCTTTGCATTTCTTTAAGTTTGACTGGAAGTAGTTCACACAAGTTCGCTGTCACAATGGTGTTGAATGATGTATGAAACCATGGAATTTTCTGTGGATCATCCATCTTCGCTGACGCTGAGACTGGAGAGCAACTTGAAAGCTCTTATCGGCTAGGGCTTTCTTTTTTACATGGACGCCACCACTGCGTTCCAGAACAAAGAGGTCATTCAGCATGTCAGGATGAGGCCTTTGCAGCCTGTAGCATTTCCACAATAAGTGTCTTAACATCCCTGTAAAAGCACAGGACCGTTTAGAGTCAGTCAATCGAATAATTAGAATAAGCATGTCCTAGTTACCAATTAAACCGCCATTCAGCAGATTGTAAACCTAGGAGGCCTTGATGAACAATGCAAGTGTTGAGAAAATGCATAATCATCCCCAAAGAAGGGAACATGTATTCATGTATAAACCCAATTTTGAAAACAAGATTATGAAGAGAGTAGCAAATATAAGTATAGAGCAGAATGGAGACATGAGTATGCATGAATTATAACTATGGGGAAAATATAATAGAGCAGGAACTAACTTTCTGTCTTGCGCACGTCTAGGGAAGGGAATTCGCAGCTTCAGAACAGTTCCATCATAACCAGCCTGCACAACAAGGAAAGTGTCAATTACCATGTTACCACACCGGTTGGCTTTGACTAGAATATAGCATGGCACATTAAAGGTCTGGTCAAGTAAATTCAAAGATATGAAAGGACAGTGCATCATTGTCCAACCAAAGAACAGCCCTTATCCACTAAAAAAAAGAACATCCCTTGGGAATAAATTGTCTATTTCGAATTCAGTTCTGATGAAACCGTCAAAACCGCTAATACAGTGCAAATGACAATTTACTGGTCGACTATCGGAGCTGAGGGTAGAAAAGCATTCACAAGACAACATCACTGTGATTCATTGATATGTTTTTTTGCCAAACAAGAAAAAGACACAGCCTTTGTATAGTTATTACATCCCCATTTTTGAAAGAGGGGGGCCTCGACAGTAATTTTCTATTAAAAAAACAAGGAGATATGTACAACAGAGGGTATGTGTGGGGGAGGGGGGGGGGCTATACAGAGGTCTATACAAGAAAATCGAGCCAAGCATTGAGAGGGTTGTTACCTTCACATTGATACCGAGGCTATCCACATCCAGAATAGAAGCGAAATCCACCTGAAATAGCTTACATCTGTCATCCCTCGATATATTTTAAATGGAAACATTAACATTTGGTGAAGTATAGAAGTGTCAAAATCAAGAAAATGAAAGAGAGATACAAGGCATAGATGTGTTTACTGTAAAGAAAAAGAACTCATGTGCTAGTACAGAAAAAGAGGACGGGCATTACATACTCTGTCAGTAGTTAGCACTTAGCACTGACAAACTTTATTTTGCAATGCCAAAAGTCTGAACCCAAATGTTCATGTTGCAGAGTCAGCACACTGAAATGATAATAGTTCATGGTGCCCAAGAGACTAAGCAGATAAACAGAGACTACATTATAAAACTAATTGTTTTTTAATTGGTAAACTGGTTTATAAATTTTGTTGTGCAACTGTTTTCCTGAGTCAAGACTTGCATAGGCTCTGTGTGATGTGCACCTTTTTTATCTAATGTTTGTGACAAAAAGTAGGAATCATATCCTTAAACTAAAACATTCGTCTCTTCACACTAAATATATCACGGTGACCGAGCACATATCGCCATACAATAACTAAAATACTAGTTATTTAGTCACAGAAAGAAACTTAAGTATGAAATGAACAGAAGATAAATAATATAACTGTCTCGCAAACTAATACAGCTACGACTTGTTTTCTAGTATATCTTGCAGAGTTGCAATCATGACCAGACACCACTTAAGTAAGCTTTCTATTGTACTTGCCTTAACAGAGGTTGAGTGTTGCACGATGAGCTTTGTATCATCAGCATGATCCTTGTTCATGTGGCCCTGTGGGATACATGCAGCTTACTTGAGCATAAATATGCCAATTGAAGATCAATAGATTTAGTGTGGAGTCAAGCAAATATAAAACGTACTGCAATAGGAGTGGAGAACTGAGATATAGGATCCACTTTTGCTTCCTTGAACTCAGCTGCACTAAACTCTGAGGATGTGGAGAACAGAGTAGTATCTCAAGGACCATCAAACCAAATCATATTGCATTTCATACAGAATTTGACCTTTAGGTCACACAAAAACCTAACTATAGGAGCACAAGTGCAAGGCACTGAATGTGCAAGTCTTACGATTGGGCCTGGTTTTCACTATAAAAAACTAACTATAGGAACACTCAAACCTCTGTTATAGAAAATTTCATTGTTAAATTCGGATGAAACATTGAGTGAAAAAGGAGGAGACTGACGTAAGACGAGAGGCTACTAGTTTTATTTTTATATAGTTTCCTCGGTTTCTGTTTTCTTACTCAGGATATTCCTTTTCATGGTTCTCATATTGCAACTCACGATTTTCGCAAGAGTGCTACAGGAACATTACATAGTAACTCAAAAACAAATTAAAAGTCGAGTAGAACCTTGAACTTCTGGTCAGAAAGGCTATGCAGGCTTCTTACTATGAGCAGTTTTAACTAGGGCATTCAAAAGACGGGTCACAAACCTCCAGAGCCAAGGATAGCTGTTGCAACCCCAGATACGTAACGTACAGCTTTTGGTTTGATGTGCAGAAAACGGAAGTCACCAAAGTCAACCTTGATTTGGCAAATTTCCATCAGAAATTAGTACGATATTATACAGTTACTTTAGAAACAGTATAATGTTCAATAAACATACCCAAAAGGCCTCAGGGTGTCTCCGTAAATATGCAGTTCTCACTGCATCTTTTTCTTCATCAGGAACCTTTGGAACAGAACCAATACGAAGTGAGCCAACACATAATTATCAGGTAAAATATACTGTATGCTTTAATAAATATCAAGTTAAGAAATTTATCAGGACATAAGCACACTAATATATGGGGCAAGTGATAGGAGGGAATTACAGGTGTAGCATCGCCGTATACAGTGATTACAGTATCTGTTCTGTCCTCTGGGTCTTTGGCAACCAAAAGTGAGCATTTAGTACTTCCTGCAAGATTCTGCAAAATGGTGGCAACAAAAGACATAACTATCAGAAGCTATTGTGAATTTAGTAGATTATAGACCAGCACCCTATTCTTTTCATAGAACACTGTCCATGCATTTTATATTTTTCATGTCTGTCCATTTTGTTTTTTATGTCCGCGTTTATGTGTCAGTACTCCTGCTATTGTCAGTGTTATCATGTGTGTTTGAGTTAAGTCACTAAATGCATAGGGTCATGCGTGTAGAACGGTGTCGACAGGTGGTATTACATGTATACATAATCATGAGAGCACAATACTGGCATACCTTTGAGTGAACTGCTAAACTACTCACTGCTAATATGGGGGAACCATCTTGATCGCACGCAAAATCAACCATTGAACCAGATGGATAACCCACATGTTCCTGTTAACAGAATGACATGTTATAATTTTCTTTTCCTGTAATCAACCGATTGGCAATAGAAGGAGATAGAAGAAAAATATAATTTTCCTTTGCCATTCACAAAGCAGAAAAGGCACACACTGGAAGGTGACAATCCCAGCCAGTATGGCATGGTAAA
Organism: Triticum urartu; assembly: GCF_056163025.1. Taxonomy (NCBI): domain Eukaryota; kingdom Viridiplantae; phylum Streptophyta; class Magnoliopsida; order Poales; family Poaceae; genus Triticum; species Triticum urartu. The sequence goes on along the minus strand of NC_141874.1, from coordinate 170,861,180 downwards.
AAGCTACATATCACGATGTACTCCCTCCGTAAAGAAATATAAGAGTGTTTAGATCACTAAAATAGTGATCTAAACGCTCTTATATTTGTTTACGGAGGGAGTACTAAATATCTGACAGGTACCTTGCCAAGCACATGCCACATTTCAGCGAGAAGTGAAAAGTGGAGTTATCAAGCAGGTTTAAGCAAAAAAGTTAAGTTTGAATAATCAAGAGAACCTGTTAATGGAAAAAATATCAGGCCCGCCCTTTACATATCCACATGGCAATCAGTACTCACCAGTTTCAATAGAATTCTAAAAAAGACGACACAGGAAAAGACTGGCAAATGCATGCTCACTAGACTGCAAATACAAGAATGCTTCTAGCATACCTGAGAATGGGTAGCCAGAACACCTCTGACACTTTGGTCCAGAATGGTTCGTATTTCTTCAACAGGAGGAAGCCGGGCAGCTTTTACCTATAATCATGATGATGTTGAGTGAATAAGAAAGACCTTGAGATGGCAAAAGATTAAAACCTACAATGTTTAGAGTTCCTCTTAATTAAAATCCAAGACAACTTTGTAACTTGTTAGTTAAGGTATTTGTTCAGAGCTGTCATAAATGTTGCATGTACTTGTTCCACAGGCTGATCATTCAAATATCTAATAGGAACAGAAAATGGCATATTTTGCAAAGTTGATCCGGTTGATGGTGGTTAGATAAAAAAAACTCCCACGATATTGGAATATGTTGACTATCGTGGAGGAAAACTCTGCATGTCGTTGTTAATTGTTGATGATGAACGTCATACTAATTGTTGAAGAAAATCACTACCAGGGAACAATTTTAAGCCCATTTCACAGTAACCCTCCTGGTAATTAATCCGTCCCCATAAACACGTACCAAGCACATGGTTCTGAAAAGAAAAGCACCGACTACCTCATGGTAAACGTTCGCCAGCTAAGGGGGTCCATAAGTTTAAGCCTATTCCAGACTACTGTTTAATCCTCCTGATAATCTATCAGACTCCTTAACATATACTCAACACATGCTTCTGAAAGTGAAATTCCCCATGATACTGAGCAGAGCACCCAATTTTTCGTGTTCAAAGTTGTACAGCTATCGCGTCCTCAGATTATCACATAGTAAAGAGTACTACATGATCACTAAGCAGGGCCAAGGCCAAGGGCCGCACCTGGTGAGCGCGGATCACCTCGAAGGCGTCCGCGGATCCTCCGGGGGCATCGGCAGGCGCGGCCATCTGCAAGACAAACAGAACGGCGGGGCGCCATCAGCCAAATCCACAATCACCGCAGGGGAGGCATTCCATCGAACACTTGGGGTCCGGGACTATTCTCAAACAGGTAGAATTCGGCGGGGCGGAGAGGCCAGGCAGACCTGAGAGGGCGAGGAGGAGGCGAGGAAGCGATCGCCGCGGCGGCCACTACTGCGGCGGGGAGGGTGGAGGAGGGGCGACGAGGAGGAGGTGGGGGCGGGGATGGCGTGAGCATGGCGGTTTTGTAGGTGGAGTGGGCGGAGCAGTCGCGAGAGCGTTGACGGCGAGGGGAGCGACGCGAGCTGGGCGCCCACCGGCGTGGGCAGGAAGGGCCTCATTGCGTGCACGCCTTGGTGTGTGTGGGTCTGGGTTGTGTGTGTGTGCGCGGAGCGGGGCGCCTCGCTGGCCGCTTGGTCGTCGCTCGGCACGGCGCACACGCGAGCGTGGGGAAGAAGAGCACTCCGGCCCGGCGAATGCTTCCCAGATGGGCCGGCTGAGTGGACATGGGGAGCTCCTGTTCCACGCCGTCACTCGGCGGAAAGCGAGCAATCGTCAAAATCACTAGTCAGAGGAATTCTCTGCAAGGTTCACTCTCATCTTTTTTTCATGGTGACAACTTGCATACTGCATGTGTGACATTTGTCGCAACCTGAATTTTCTTTATTCATTCGATTTCTCAAAATGTTTTATGTCTAAAACTGTGCTTCGAAACACGAACCGGTTTCACCGTTGCATTTCGCAGAACGAAATCTTCGAAAATAGATCCATGTTAACGGGTTAGAAAAAACAAAAAACCAGAAAAGCCATAAATTTTAAAATTGAAACACAAAAAACCGAAAACTGAAATCTAGAAAAAAAAGGAAAACCGAAAACTGGAAAAATAATCGCAAGAAAGTAAAAAAAATATTCACGGAAACCTAGGAGAACCCAAACAAAACTCAAAAAATCAGGACAAAAACCCGGAAAATGCTAAAAAATGCGTGCAAAAAAAATGTTCCATAGGTACACCCATCACATGACATGTGCGCCCGCTAAGCGCTCGCGCGTGCCAGTGGTGTATCCCCTTCAAGACGTACCTGTAAACTACTTGGTCCCAGCAATGCCAGTTAGCGTACCGGCTTCGAACTCGGTACCTCTGCTATCGAAGAGAAAGGCACTAACCACCCAGCTATCCCACCCATTATGAAATAAATGAAATTTTCTTTTTTGTTCTTCTTTCTTTAGTTTGTGGCATTTTTTCCTTGACGTTTTCATTCGGTTTTTCTTTTTTCTTTTCCCTTTTTCAGTTTTCTTCAATGGGAAGATTCTTTTAAAAATTCATTAACTTTTTCTTCAAATCGATAAATCTTTTTCCAAAATCCATGAACATTCACTCAAATTCGTTAACTTTTTTCCAAATAACCATTTTTAAAAAACTATTATTTTTAAATTTGATGAACTCTTTACAAATTCAATGAACCCTTTCCAAATTGATGGGTTTTTTTTCCAAATTCAATGAACTTTTTTCAAATCGACGAACTTTTTTTGAATTTGATGAATGTTTTTCAAATTTGATAAACTTTTAAAAAAACTGATGAGCTTTTTTCAATTTTTTGTGAACTTCACTTAAAAATTGAGGAACTTTTCAAGTAATTTTCAAATTTAAGTTAATGTTTTATTGAAATCAAGGTTAACTACATTGTTTTCTGTAATTAGATTGGAAAGCAAGTTTGTCCTGTGGTTTATTGTGTTAGGCTGCAGACGTGAGGTGCTGAGTTCAAATCCAAAATCTCCCTTATATTCTTATTCCGGTTTTCCTTTTTGAGCAGGTGTTAGGCCGACCCGCTATGCCTCGCTAGCGAGCGCCCATAGCATCAATCGGTGCCCGATTACGAGGGAAATCCTATTTGACGCTTAATGCGTCAAACTGTCGAGCATTTGCACAGGCGATCCCCCAACGCGAAAATTTTGAGCAGGTGTTAGGCCGACCCGCTATGCCTCGCTAGCGAGCGCCCATAGCATCAATCGGTGCCCGATTACGAGGGAAATCCTATTTGACGCTTAATGCGTCAAACTGTCGAGCATTTGCACAGGCGATCCCCCAACGCGAAAATTTTGAGCAGGTGTTAGGCCGACCCGCTATGCCTCGCTAGCGAGCGCCCATAGCATCAATCGGTGCCTGATTACGAGGGAAATCCTATTTGACGCTTAATGCGTCAAACTGTCGAGCATTTGCACAGGCGATCCCCCAACGCGAAAATTTGGCCGGCCCACATCCCCATAGCAAGGCAGCCGGTTTTGGGAACCGTCCAGAAGGTTCATTGAACCGTTTTTTGTTTTTAACCGGTTTTGCGGTTTTCTTTTGTGTTTAGGTTTTTATTTTTTTATTTTTCCTGTGTCATTTCTTTTTTCTTTTTTTGGTTTTCCTTTTTCTGTTTATTTTTTCATTTTTTTCATTTCTTTTTCAAGTCCATATTTTCTTTTTTGCCTTTTAAAAAATCGCAATTTTTTTAAACATATTCAGCAAATTTGTTGCTTTTTACAAAAAATGTTCAAAAAATCTAAATTTGATTGATGTTGTAAAAAATTGTTCATGATTTTCAAAAAGTTCAGAATTATGAAATTTGTTCATGTTTTCTTTAAAGTTTGAAGTTACCAAATTTTGTTCATGTTTTCCAAATATGGTTTTCATTTCAAAAATTGGTCATGTTTCCAAAAATCTTCAGAGTTTCAAAATTTGTTCATGTTTTCAAACAATTTTTGCAATTTTTTCTTCTCATTTTTTATAAAAATCCCGTTTCATAAAATGTTTGAAAATTCCAAATTTAGGTCCTGTTCGGAGTCACTCCAGTTCCTAAAAATACGAGGAGCTGCAGGGCATCCGTTTCCCAGCTCTGTGCTTTTTAACTACAACTCTGGGAGCGGAGTGGTGGAGTGACGGATCTCCAAACAGGGTCTTATTTCACGTTGACAAAAATTGTTTGCATTTTCCAAAGTATTCAGAATTTTGAAATTTCTTCATGTTTTCAAAATGGGTCAAAGTTCCAAAATTTTGTTCATGCTTGTCAAAAAAATGTTCACCATTTCAAAGTTTGTTCGTACTTTATTAAAAGTTGAGAGTTTCAAATTTTGTCCATGTTTTCTAAACAAGTCAATTCTTGAAAATTTCAAAATGTGTTCCAATTTGTTAATATTGTTCATGTTTTCTAAATTTTTCTTATAATGTTGAAGAATGTTCGTGTTTCAAAAAGTATTCAGTTTTTTTTAAAAAAACGTGTTTGAAATTTCAAAACACTTTATAATCTGCGGCTAATCATTCCTGCCTACGACCTGCACTTTTTGTCGCGCTACATGGCTAGGTTCGTTGTTTTCGAGTGGGCTGGCCCAGTGCCGATCCCCCTTTGCGTCGGCTTGCTATTGGACAAAGAGCGTCCAATAGGATCCGCCCCTAGCAATCGCGCACTTTACCTTAGCCCTGTGCTGGGCCAGGCGGTCTGTTTAGCTTCGGAAAAAATTTAGGAACCCAAACTGGAAAAAATGTTTGGGGTTTAAAAAAAAGTTGTAAACTTCAAAACATATTCATGAATCCTAAATTGGAAAGTTTTGTTCAACATTTTTACAGAAAGTTTCCGAACTCAAAATATGTTCACATATTTCAAAAAATATTCCAATTTTTTTAAAAAAACTGGGAATTTAAAATATTTTTAAGAATTTGGAAAAATGTTCTCGGATTTTCAAAACAAAATTTTAATGAATTTGAAAATTTTATTCGTATTTCAAAAATGTTTATGAATTTTAAAAATGTTCTTCGATTTTCAATAAATGTCCATAAATTTGACACGTGTCCTTGGATTTCAATAAACGTTCATGAATTTTTAAAATATCGATGATTTCAAAAAATGCTCCTAGATGTCAAAAAATGTTCTCGGATTTGCTCCTAGATGTCAAAAAATGTTGTCGGATTTTTAAAATATCGATGATTTCAAAAAATGCTCCTAGATGTCAAAAAATATTAATAATGTATTTGGAAATTTGAAAGTGATATAATTTTTTATATCTATGAAAATGTTTAGTGTGTACGAAAAAGAAAGTGCATATAAAAACATATGTCTGAAAAATGTTAATGACATATTTATAAAATATTCAATGTGTAAACGAAAATTGTTTTAGTTGTATATGAAAATTGTTTCACGTATTTGGAAAATATTAACATGTATAAAAAAATGTTTCTGTTCTATATGGAAAGAGAAACAAAACAACCCGATGGGATCCATCAAAAATGAAGAAAAAGGGGAGAAAACCAATGCAAAACCGAGAAGAAGCTAAAACCAAAAGGAAAAAATTCAAATAAAACCAATGAAAAATAAGAAAAACACAAATAAAAGCAAGGAGAGACAAGAAAGAAACAAAAAAAGAAAAGAAAGGTTCGATAAAAACAAGAAAGAAACGAAAGAAAACAATAAGAAATAAAAGAAACTGTGAGTGAAAATTGAGAAAGAAACGGAAAGACCGATAAAAATGAAGAAATTGGAAACACCTGAAAAAATGCCTAGGGAAGAAACAAATAAAAAAACTAGAAACCGCAACGGCGAATACACCAAACAGACACCACACGAAAAGCTTGAGTCAAGGAAAGTTGCTCTCGCTCCTTGCTATAAGCGAGATATATACTCCCTCCGTTCCTAAATATAAGTCTTTTTAGAGGTTTCAAAGTAGACGTGTGTTGAACAAAAAAGAAACCGAGGAAAGTCCATAAATAGACAAAGAAAACCAAAAAGGAAAATAAAAACTAAAGAAAACCTATGTAAAAGAATGAAAACATCGAAACCCAAGAAGGAAACAAAGAAAAGAAGAAAGCCCAAAAAAGAAACAAAGGAAAAAGAAGAAAGAAAGAAGAGCAAAAAAAGCCAATGAAATCAAGAAAGAAACACAAGAAAATAAAGAAAAGAACAAATCAGTAAAATCATGAAAGAAACAAAAAAGAAAGAAAACCGAAAGCGAAGGAGAGTAAAACCGAATGGAAAAATAAAGAAAAATAGAAACGAACCAAACTCAGGCCTAACCGATAACGTCGTGGTGAGAGAGCACAGTAGGCCCATATGCGTGTTCTGGGAGACGGACCTAAATTGTATCCCAATGTATCAGATGGCCGTCATACTTGGTTAAGCCATCCCGGTGATCTCTTATTCATCCTTGTAAACGTTGTGACGACTTAATATTGCCTTTAAAAAAATAGAAAAAGATGTCTAGACTAAAAAAACTCAAAGTATAGCATTCTTTCCTAAAAAAAACCCAGACGAAGTTTTGGCAGCTTCACCCAGGCACGTCCGCATAGCATTCGCGGGTTCAGAATCAGACCAAGTGCTACTCCCTCCGTTCCAAATTATTTGTCGCAAAAATGGATGTATCTAAAACTAAAATACATCTAGATACATTCATACCTACGACAAGTAATTCGGAACAGAGGGAGTACATGCCTCAGTCGACAAAGCCCCACGCCCACGGGTCCACAAATCCTTGTAGGTTACTGTACAGTATTTCCAGAGTAGCACCATGCTCCCGCGACCACGCCCCACCGCCCGTGCTGGACGGCCATAACTTGGGCGTGCGCCCTGGTGTCGTGACCCGCGACGAAAGGCGGTTAACCACGCGCACCACCACCTCCGCCGCACGCGGCAAAAGCGACGACGGTCGGCTGCCAAATCCACTCCCCCCACTCCCACGGCCACGGGAGAGCAAGAGGAGATGCACCTAACCTAATGCGCGTTGAAAGCCGGCGCCGACTTTGCCTCGGAGAAATGAGAAATCTACTCACGCCACGACCTTCCACAGCCTTCTTCTACGGCGTGGAGTACCCGTCCGGGTTACCCACCCCCTCCCTGGCTGGTGGTACTGGACTACTGGTAGGCACGCACTCTATTCTTTCCCACAAAAGAATACGAGCGGCTACGTTGTCTCATACCACGCGTTTTCAGCGTCTGTTAGAAGGCCGCAATCACGTCGAGTCGAACCCAGCTTGGCAGCTCACAGTCACGTTTCATTTTCTACCCGATCTATCCGAGCGGACGTGATATTTTCGCCGTCTGGTAGCAGAAATGGCCGAGCGAGATGCTCCGTCCGACGTTCCAACGAACTTTTCGGGGGGTGGGGGTGGACAGGAAAGAATGGACAGAGGAGGAGGAGGCTTTTAGCATGGGTGGCATGGTCTGGCACTCTTGGGGAGAGAGAGGGAGGGAGAGGGACTACCGCAGGTCCGGGGCATTTATTTAGTAACTTTGACAGCTAATTTGCTGGGGGCCCATCGGCAACTGTCAAGCCAGCTGTTTCCACTAGGCCGGTCTTGACCTGTGATCCTCTGAGCCGCTGTCTCCGTGTGATGCCGGTTGTTGAGCGAGGGCCGTGTTCTCCAAATCCGCGGAGGAGCGAGTATTTGGCACCATGCATTTTCAACTACTCCTACCTCCGTCTTGATGAATAAATCATTGCGTAGTTCTAGGTCGATGATTTAATTATCTAAATATGTATTATATGTGACAAATAATATATATTTAGAAACTACCTTCGTGTAGAAATCTAGTGATATACTTTTTATGACATATAACATATATTTAATTACTCAAATTGATGACCTAGAACTACGCAAATGATTTATTCACCTAGACGGAGGTAGTAGTAAAACAGTTGAGAGGCAATGTTTGCAATTTACTGAACGGTGTTAGCGAGTTCAGCAAACCCCGGCAGCCAGGCACAACATCCCCCACCTCTAGCTGCTGCAATTAACTAAACGAAGGATTTGTGATTGTGAGGGCCAATAAGCACCATGTGACACTGTGAGATATCCTCTTTTGTTTTGGGTCGTTTCATTGCGCCAAACCTTCTCCCTCGGTCTTATAATATAGCGGATAGCGCACATTGTTTCTTCATGTGAAAGTCAGATTCTATAAAAATTGACTAAGTTTACAAAGAAAATTATCTATCTGTATTTACAATACCAAATAGACATCATGTAAAATACATTTCGAGATGAATATAATGCTTTATTTGATATTGTAAATATTGATAAAAAAATTCTATAAACTGGTCAACTTTGAAAAAAAAAATCTAATACACACTATATTTGGGACGTAGGGAGCACACATCCTTGTATAATGTGAAGGCTCTAGGCTGACTAGTAAAAGCAACTTTCAATTTCTTAGAGCAATTACAAACGGAGTATGAAAATCAGACCATCTAAACATCATGGGACAGCGTCGGACCACCCCTCATATGCCTGCTGATGGTGTCCTGCATAAGGGGATGCTAAGCATGTTGGCTCCCTATCTCGGGCTGGGCCAAGAACCCCCAAACTATCAACCACTCGGCCACGTTTGGCAGTCCCCACGATGAACTCAAGATGGAATCTCCCGAAGACTTGGATCACACTCCAAGGCATGATGTAATCATCGACATGTTTATCCCCTAATGTTACGGATATAGGTGTAACCCTAGGTACCCTCGATGTCCTTATAAGCTGAGGGATTTAGACCACAGAGGTAGATTTATTCACACGTACGATCTCGAGGTAGATCAACATGTACATTGTACCCCATCCATAATCAATACAATACAAGCAAGATGTCGGGTTTTATCTTTTCGAGAGGGACCGAACCTGGGTAAAAATTGTCTCTTTTCTGTCATGTAACCATCAAGCCAACATCACCAACTCAGGACCCCTATCCAAGATCTGCTGGATTTAGCTCCGTCAACCGCCATTCCAACAACAACCTCTATTTGCAGACCCTCGAATCTTTTACTAACCATGCAACGTTCATTTCATCATACATAGCACATTACATGAAACAAACAAGCTAATAAACACAAGCAAACTACCCTAATTTACTCGTCGTCATCAGAGATCTTGATGACCCCTCGTCCGGAAGTACTGGCCTCGTGGTCACTGTTGGTGGGGTGAAGCCCCAACTCCTCTTCCTCGTCGTCCACGTCCGCGAAGAGCCGCTCCCACCTCAGCGGTGAGGTGGATATGACGATGGTTCACCGTGACCTATGACTCGGATTGGACCGAGTCGAGGATGGCTGCTTGGCCTCGAACTGCATCACTGCTTCAGCGGCTTGGGCGTGTTAAAACTACGTGTCCGCCTGCTTCATGCCAAAGCCGTCAGGGTCAACCTCCATGCCATCCTCTGCCTCCTCCATGTCCTCCAGCACCCCTTCCTCTGTGTCATCCACCGGGACCTCTTCCCCCTCCGTCGACACAATTTGAGTGGCACACATCTCTATGGTGATATATGTGCGGCTCTTGATGGTGTCCAGGCTAAGGGGCCTCTGACCCTATCAATTCCCGCCCCTGGTGGACCAGGCTGAAGATCCGTTGTCCGTTCCCACCTTGGACACATAGGGCGGCCCATGGTGTATCATCAGAAGGTTCAAGGAGACTTAACATACATGCAAGATGTTGGATCTGTGGAGGAAACTGCCTCATGTTGGGAAACATAGTAGAGAACAAAAAAATTCGCCCTACGAACACCTAGGAACACTATGAAGATGCAATAAACGGTTTGGATCGGATCGTTACCGACTTCGAGTTGCATCGTAAGAAGACGAGTTGGTGTAGATTGCACTTCGAGTCCTTCTAACCATAGACGAACGATCCAACAAACCTCCCATGAACAACCACTCGAACAGAAGACTGAAAGCACGACCTATCCATAGATTGCAAGCGTACGGTCTTCACGATGCAGCAGTGCTTTACCGTCCAGAGCTAATCGTCGTCGGAGAATTAGAGGGAGAAGAAGAGAACCTCATAGGTCTTCTCTATTATGAGGATTTAGAGAGAGCTAGAACTAGTACATATCAAACTAGACGAGAACTCAAACAAGAAAGAACTAGAGGAGGCTCCAAAACTTGTGTTCTAGGAGCTAGCCCTGCCCCTCTAATTATATGTTGGTCCCTTGGGTCGCAACTGTTGGGGAACGTAGCATGCAATTTAAAAAATTTCCTACGCTCACGCAAGATCTATCTAGGAGATGCATAGCAACGAGGGGGGGGGGAGAGTGTGTCCAAGTACCCTCCTAGACCGAAAGCGGAAGCGTTAGGTTAACATAGTTGATGTAGTCGAACGTCTTCACGATCCAACCTATCTAGTACCGAACATACGGCACCTCCGAGTTCAGCACACGTTCAGCTCGATGACGTCCCTCGAACTCTTGATCCAACAGAGGGTCGAGGGAGAGTTTTGTCAGCACGACGGCGTGGTGACGGTGATGGTGATGAGATTCATGCAGGGCTTCGCCTAAGCACTACGACGCTATGACCGAAGGAGTAAACTGTGGAGGGGGGCACCAAACACAGCTAAGAGAATAACTGTTGTGCTTTGGGATGCCCCCTACCCCCGTATATAAAGTAGGGGAGGAGGAGGTCGGCCACCAAGGGGGCGCGCCAAGGGGGGGAGTCTGATAACGCACAAGTATAGGGGATCGCAATAGTTTTCGAGGGTAGAGTATTCAACCCAAATTTATTGATTCAACACAAGGGGAGCCAAAGAATATTCTCAAGTATTAGCATCTGAGTTGTCAATTCAACCACACCTGGAAACCAAATATCTGCAGCAAGGTATTTAGTAGCAAAGTAATATGATAGTAGTGGTAACGGTGGCAAAAGGTAACGGTAGCAAAAGTAATATTTTTGGGTTTTGTAGTGATTGTAGCAGTAGCAGTGGAAAAGTAAAAAAAGCGAAGAACAATATATGAAAAGCTCGTAGGCATTGGATCGGTGATGGAGAATTATGCTGGATGCGATCGATTATGTAATAGTCTGATACATCTCCAACGTATCTATAATTTTTGATTGCTCCATGCTATTATATTATCTATTTTGGATGTCAATGGACTTTATTTTACACTTTTATATCATTTTTGGGACTAACCTACTAATCAGAGGCCCAACCCAAATTGCTGTTTTTTTGCCTATTTTAGGGTTTCGAAAAAAAGGAATATCAAATGGAGTCCAAACGGAATGAAACCTTTGGGAACGTGATTTTCTCAACGAACGTGATTCAGGAGACTTGGAGTGTGCGTCAAGAAACAAATGAGGCAGCCACGAGGCAGGGGGTGCGCCTACCCCCCTAGGCGCGCCCTCCACCCTCGTGGGCCCTCCATTGCTCTACCGACGTACTTCTTCCTCCTATATATATCCACGTACCCCCAAACATCCATGAGCACCACGAAAACCTAATTCCACCGCCGCAACATTCTGTACCCGAGAGATCCCATCTTGGGGCCTTTTCCGGAGCTCCACCGGAGGGGGCATCGATCACGAAGGGCCTATACATCAACTCCATGGCCTCTCCGGTGATGTGTGAGTAGTTTATTTTAGACCTACGGGTCCATAGTTATTAGCTAGATGGCTTCTTCTCTCTCTTTGGATATCAATACAAAGTTTTCCTCGATCTTCTTGGAGATCTATTCGATGTAATCTCCTTTTGCGGTGTGTTTGTCGAGATCCGATGAATTGTGGGTTTATGATCCAGATTATCTATGAACAATATTTGATTCTCCTCTGAATTCTTTTATGTATGATTGGCTTATCTTTGCAAGTCTCTTCGAATTATCAGTTTGGTTTGGCCTACTAGATTGATCTTTCTTGCAATGGGAGAAGTGCTTAGCTTTGGGTTCAATCTTGCGGTGCTCGATCCCGGTGACAGAAAGGGAACCGACACGTATTGTATTGTTTCCATCGAGGATAAAAAGATGGGGTTTATATCATATTGCATGAGTTTATCCCTCTACATCATGTCATCTTCCTTAAAGCATTACTTTGTTTTTATGAACTTAATACTCTAGATGCATGTTGGATAGCGGTCGATGTGTGGAGTAATAGTAGTAGATGCAGAATCGTTTCGGTCTACTTGTGTCGGACGTGATGCCTATATACATGATCATACCTAGATATTATCATAACTATGCTCAGTTCTATCAATTTCTCGACAGTAATTCGTTTACCCACGTAATACTTATGCTCTTGAGAGAAGCCACTAGTGAAACCTATGGCCCCCGGGTCTATCTTCCATCATATTAATCTTCCAATACTTAGTTATTTCTATTTCCATTTATTTTACTTTGCATCTTTATTTATCTTTATCATAAAAATACCAAAAATATTATCTTATCATATCTATCAGATCTCACTCTCGTAAGTGACCGTGAAGGGATTGGCAACCCCTTTATTGCGTTGGTTGCGAGGTTCTTATTTGTTTGTGTAGGTGCATAGGACTTGAGAGTGATCTCCTACTGGATTGATACCTTGGTTCTCAAAAACTGAGGGAAATACTTACGCTACTTTACTACATCACCCTTTCCTCTTCAAGGGAAAACCAACGCAGTGCTCAAGAGGTAGCAAGAAGGATTTTTGGCGCCGTTGCCGGGGAGATCTACGACAAGTCAAGGCATACCAAGTACCCATCACAAACTATTATCCCTCGCATTACATTTTTTGCCATTTGCCTCTTGTTTTCCTCTCCCCCACTTCACCCTTACCGTTTTATTCGCCCTCTTTTCCTCTCTCTCCCTCTCTTTTTCTGTTCGCCTATTTTTCGCTTGCCTTGTCATTATGACTAGTCCTTTATCTACTCCTTTGTCTCCCGAGAATGAAGTTCTTAATTTTAAACAAAGGGAGGGAGAAAATCTAAAAGATGCTTGGTACAGAATTTGCAATGCGCAAAATAGATCTACTAGGAAGCAATCTACTTTCGTTCTTCTTCGCAATTTTTATGTAGGCATCACTCCTTGGAATAGATATATTATTGATACCATTACCGGAGGGAATTTCTTGGGTAGCCATACTTTTGATTCTTATAATACATTGATAGATTTGTTTGGCCCACCACCTCTTTTGGTTAATGGAACTATTTTAACTTTGGAACATGTGATGCAACGGCTTGAAATTATTGAAAATAAAGTTGCCACCGTAGAGTTAATTGAAAATTTGGATAGAAAAATCCATAACCAAATTACCCAATACGGGTCTAGGGTAGGAGTTGTTCGTAATTTTTTTAAAGAAAAGGGACCTATGGTTAATGAAAAGATAGATCAAGATTCCACTAGAATTGATAAAATTGAGGATATTATTACCAACCTTGGGTCTGCCTTTTCTTCTGTGAAAAATCCCCCTCCTAATGCTCAGATTTCCAAATTAATGTATGTTCCTAAAAATAAGGGTGAAACTTCTAGTGAGGAAAATGCGGATCTCAAATCCATAAGTGTTCACCCCAATTTTCTCACTATCCTTAAGGAACCTTTTGCTACAAACGATTTTCTTGATTCCGTACCTAGGAGTTTGATAATTAATAAAAAGAAAGAAACTCCTAAGGGTTATAGGTGTCTTATTGAAGAATTACCTACCAAAGATGGCAATACTTAGATCTATCTTCGCTTTTATGCCTAGCTAGGGGCGTTAAACGATAGCGCTTGTTGGGAGGCAACCCAATTTTATTTTTATTCCTTGCTTCTTGCTCCTGTTTAGTAATAAATAATTTATCTAGCCTCCGTTTTGGTTGTGTTTAATTAGTGTTTGTGCCAAGTAGAACCGTTGGGAAGACTTGGGGAAAGTCTTTTTGATCTTGCTGTAAAAAACAGAAACTTTAGCGCTCATGAGAATTGCTGCCATTTTTATTTGGAAAGTGCTATTTAGTTAATTCTTTTTGAAGATGATTAATAGATAAATTCCTCCCGTCCAGCAATTTATTTTAGAATTTTTGGGTTCCAGAAGTTTGCGTTAGCTACAGATTACTACCGACTGTTCTGTTTTTAACAGATTCTGTTTTTCGTGTGTTGTTTGCTTATTTTGATGAATCTATGGCTAGTAAAAGAGTTTATAAACCATAGAGAAGTTGGAATACAGTAGGTTTAACACCAACATAAATAAAGAATGAGTTCATTACAGTACCTTGAAGTGGTGTTTTGGTTTCTTTCGCTAACGGAGCTCACGAGATTTTCTATTTGAGTTTTGTGTTGTGAAGTTTTCATGTTTTGGGTAAAGATTCGATGGATTATAGAACAAGGAGTGGCAAGAGCCTAAGCTTGGGGATGCCCATGGCACCCCAAGGTAAAATTCAAGGACACCAAAAAGCCTAAGCTTGGGGATGCCCCGGAAGGCATCCCCTCTTTCGTCTTCGTCTATCGGTAACTTTACTTGGATCTATATTTTTATTCACCACATGATATGTGTTTTGCTTGGAATCTCTTGTATGATTTGAGTCTTTGCTTTTTAGTTTACCACAATCATCCTTGCTGTACACACCTTTTGAGAGAGACTCACATGATTGGGAATTTATTAGAATACTCTATGTGCTTCACTTATATCTTTCAAGCTATATAGTTTTTGCTCTAGTTCTTCACTTATATCTTTTAAAGCATGGTGATGGTTTTATTTTATAGAAATAATTGTTCTCTCATGCTTCACTTATATTATTTTGAGAGTCCTTTAGAACAACATGGCAATAATAAAAACTTTCATACAAGTGCATTGAATACTAAGAGAAGTTTGATACTTGATAATTGTTTTGAGATATGGAAAAGGGCTATAGCTAATATGAACACTAATGACGCACCATTACTAACAATTTTTTTTCCAAAACTACTAATGGCGCACTAAGGCACAGTGCGCCATTATTAGTTAAAACTAGTAATGGCGCACCACACACTCCGTGCGCCACTACTAACAATTTTTTTTACTTTTTTTTCAAAACTAGTAATGGCGCACTAGGGTAGAGTGCGCCATTACTAGTTCAAACTAGTAATGGCGCACCACAACCAAGGTGTGCCACTACTAACAATTATATATATATATATATATTTGCAAAAATAATAATGACGCACCACCTAGAAGGTGCGCCATTAGTAACCAGGGTTACTAATGGCGCATTATTAGGTGGTGCGCTATTAGTAACCTGAGACCAGTTAGATATTTTGGACAACCATCTACCACGCTCACTTTCCCCACTTCATTCTCTCAACCTCCTCCTCCAAGCTTGTCTCGGCTGCATCCTCCTCCTCACCTCATTTGCATCATAGATTCACTCAAATTAAGTGGTTAAATTTCCTTTTTTGATAGGTAAGTAAGGGGAAAGATTCTTTATGTTGTACATCTACTTTTTTCTCCCTCCAACAGCGTGCACATGCACTTTTTATGGACTAGATCTACGTATGTTTGTGGCGTTGCATATGTTTGTGGTGTTGTATATATTTGTGTTTGCAGGTACCGGTATTTGAAATGGGATAGTTGCCAATATTTTGCCGGAATGTTGTTTCATTTCCATTTCGGCGAGAATTTGGCACTATGCATTCTTTTTGGTCCTATTTTTAGGCAAAGTCATGCCAAATTTTTTTGGTTCTAAAATATCGTTTTGCTCTACCCCGCAGGCGACCATGGCCTGCACGATGACCGAAGGCATCGTGAATAGGTTTTTGAGCTCCGTGAAGGCCGAGATGCTTCAAAAGAACGAGACGGATATAAGATGTCCGTGTCGAAGATGCAAGCTGAAGAGCCTTATGGACCCGGATTCCGTATAGGTGTGGGACCACCTGCTCTTGCGTGGTTTCATGGATGGCTATCGGTGGCAAGGTGATGAAGATGACTATGAAGTCGTCCATGGGGGCCGGGCAAGAAATGAGGAAGGGCAGCAAGACAACCGCGGCCAGGGCGGGCGAGAAGACGAAGAATCTCCAGGACATGATCACGAAGTAGAAGCAATACACAGTCATCATGTAGAAGATGCCGGACATGATGATGAGGAAGATGCCGGAGCAGACGAATGGCATGATCATGAAGATGAAGATTTCAGAGCAGACGACGATGGACCATCGATGGGCTGGGTGCAGGACCCTCATATTCAAGATCTGCTTCTCAAGCAGACGGATAACACAAGAGCTGCCGCCCGAGAGAAAGCCAAGCTGGATCAACTGGAGATAGACGCGGTTACTCCATTGTATGAAGGATGCAGGCCCGAGGATACCCGCCTGAAAGTAACGCTCATGGCTCTGGAGATGAAGGTAAAACACAAAATGACCGACGCATGCTTCGACGAGAACATGTCATTCTGGCACGAACGTCTTCCCAAGGGGAACAAGTGCCCGACCAGTTTCGAGGAGGCAAAGAAAATCATGTGTCCTTTGGATTTACCGCACGTGAAATACCATGTGTGCATGAACAATTGCATCATTTATCGGGACGAGCACGTGGAGTCTACCATATGTCCGGTGTGCAGCGTCACTCGATACAAGAAGAGGAAGAAAGCTCCTCGAAAAGTGGTGTGGTACTTTCCGATCACTCCTCGTCTGCAGCGGTATTTCACGGACCCTAAGCTAGCAAAGCTCCTGCGTTGGCATGCGGATAGGGAGGAGAAGAAGTGAGAACATGACAGAAATTATCCGGAGATAAATAAAAAAGACAAGATGCCGAGTCACCCTAAGGATGCGAGCCAGTGGCAAGCGTTGAACTTCGAACACCCAGAATTTGGGGATGATCCAAGGAACATCGTGCTGGGCGCGAGCACCGATGGAGTCAATCCGTTTGGCAGCCAGAGAAGCACACATAGCACCTGGCCTGTGTTTGTGTGGATGTACAACCTCCCCCTGGTTGTGCATGAAGAGGAAGTACATTCACATGAGTATGATAATTGAAGGGCCGAAACAACCAAGGAACGACATTAATCTGTATCTGGGGCTGCTGAAAGAGGAGCTAGACACGTTGTGGAAAACGCCAGCCAATACGTGGGATGCCGCAGAGAAAGAATATTTCCCTATGAGTGCCGCACTGCTCACGACGGTGCACGACTATCTCGGTTACGGATATGTCGCGGGGCAGGTGGTCCACGGATTTTCTGGATGCGTCAGGTGCATGGATGACACAACGCATCGCCCGCTAGATGGAGATCCCGGGTCTTCGAAAACCGTGTTCATGGGACATCGAAGGTGGCTTGGCGACGATGACTCATGGAGAAAACGCAAGGATCTGTTCAATGGTGAAACCAAACCCCGAAGACGCCCGCGTACGAGGAGCGGCGAGGAAATAGACGAGCTGTTGAAAATTTGGAAAGATTGCCTACTGCCGGGAAAGAAGCAAAAGGCGCCAGAGCCGGGAAAGAAACAAAAGGCGCCAGAGCCGCTGCTGAAGGTATGGAAAACAAGGTCTATTTTCTAGGACTTGCCGTACTGGAAGATCATCCATGTGCCTCACAACCTTGATGTCATGCATATCACGAAGAACATGTGCGAGAGTCTGCTTGGTACCCTGCTCAACATGCCAGAGAGGACCAAAGATGGGCCGAAAGCAAGGGCAGACTTGAAATCAATGGGCATCAGGGAGGAGCTTCACGCTAATGATGATGATGATGAGGCGAAGCAGGACACGGAAAGTCGTTGCAAAGGCAAAAAGGCCAAGAAGACCGAAAATGACTACCCTCCCGCGTGCTTCACTCTAAGTCAGGAGGAGATCGATCGGTTTTTCACCTGCCTCGTAGGAGTAAAACTTCCTTACGGTTACGCAGGGAAGATAGGCAGATACCTAGACTCAATGAAGCAGAAGTTCAGCGGGATGAAGTCTCACGACTGTCACTTGCTGATGACGCAGATACTTCCAGTTGCAGTCCGTGGGATCATGGATGCGCACGTCCGTGAAATGCTATTTGGCCTATGCAACTTTTTTGACGTCATCTCTCGGAAGTCGGTTGACATGAGGCAACTCAGAAGGCTACAGGAAGAGATCGTGGTGATACTATGCGAGCTTGAGATGTACTTCCCGCCCGCATTCTTCGATGTTATGGTGCATCTGCTGGTCCATGTCGTGGAGGATATCATCCAACTCGGGCCGACGTTCCTGCACAGCATGATGCCGTTCGAAAGGGTGAGTGGTGTCATCAAAGGATGCGTTCACAACATGTCACGTCCAGAGGGAAGCATAGCCAGGGGCTTTCTGACCAAAGAGTGCATCTCCTACTGCATGAATTGTCTAGGCATCGAGAACCCCGTTGGTCTGCCCGTCAACAGGCACCTCGGCAGGCTCGCTGGATGGGGTCACCGTGATGGTCACCACGAAATGCATGTAGACTTTGAGGGTCAACTCACCGACTCTAAAAGAGCAAACCTAGTCGCGCTCCAACACATAGACATGGTCGATCCTTGGGTGATAGAGCACAAATCCATTATTGAGAAGACGTACAATGACAGAGGCCAACAGAGGACAGACGGAGATATAATCAAAGAGCACAACTCATGTTTCACGCATTGGTTCAAGGAGAAGCTTCTGTCGTACCCTTTACATGAGGATTCTTTCGCGGAAGAAAAACTCATATTCGCCTTGTCACAGGGCGCCGAGCACAACCTGATGACCTATGAGGCGTACGATATCAACAGCTACACATTCTACACCGAGGGAAAGGACATGAAGAGCGATGGTTATCAGAACTCCGAGGTAACGATGGAATCCTACACCGGTAACGACAAGGACAGATACTACGAAAGGATCGAGGAGATCTGGGAGCTGAGCGACACTGGAGAGAAGATCCCGATGTTCCGTGTCAGATGGGCCAAGAGAGTCCTAAAAGAAGACCGGTATTTCACCACCATGGTTATACCCGAAGCCAAATCCAAGACCGCGGGCGCAAACGTCACCGTGAAAAATGAGCCATGGGTACTGGCTTCCCAAGTGGACCAATGCTTCTTCATTACCAACCCGTCAAAGCCCAGTCGTGTTGTCGTGAGGAGAGGCAAAAGGAAGATCATCGGAATGGATGGAGTCGCCAATGAGCAAGACTTCGACAAGTACGGCGACCCGAAGATGGAACATGACAATGATGATGAAGTGCCATACACCACAAGAAGAAGCAGGACCACCCTACCTAAAGGACGTCCGTTCAACAGAAGAACTCCATTTGCGAAAAAGAAGGGTAAGAAGATTGTGAAAAGATAGCTAGCTAAGATCAATTGTATTTAAATTGTAGTCTTCATTTCTCGATTGTATTTCGACATATTGAAATGATATTTCTTCTGTTCTAGTCCTCATGAATATTTATTTATGTTTATTATGGTATTGAATTTCTAACTCACAAAAGTATTGAATTTGTTAATATTTTTTGAACTCGTGAATATTTTTAAATTTCATGGACACTTTTTGAAATCATGATTTTTTTTCAAATTTGATGATATTTTTCATATTCATAAATGTTTTACCAATTCACAAATGAATGCAACTAAAAATCCAAAAAAATTGATGATATTTTTAAATAACAAATTTGATGATATTTTTTCATATTCATAAATATTTTGAAATAAAAAATTTGATGATATTTTTCCACATTCATAAATGTTTTCAAATTTGATTATCATTTTCTAAAAAATTATTAGATGCAACTAAAAATAAAAAAAATTACTAATGGCGCACTAGGAGAAGGTGCGCCATTGATATCAATGTACTTATGGCGCACCCCTAGGCGGTGCGCCGTTGGTATACCAATTTTTATGATATTTTTACAAATATTTTCAAATAACAAATTTGATGATATTTTCAAATAACAATTTTGATGATATTTTTTCATATTCATAAATATTTATGGCGCACCCCTCGGTGGTGCGCCATTGCTAACCTTCCCCCTCTATCCCTTTCCCCCTCGCCGGATCGATCCCCCTCCCTCCCCCTCCCTCGCTAGATCAATCCCCTCCCCCTCCCTTGCCCCCACCCCCCGCGCCCGCTCTCCACCGTCGCCGACGACCCCCCACCGACGACCCCCCACCGACAAGGAGAAGTAGTGATACATATCCAACGTATCTATAATTTTTGATTGCTCCATGCTATATTATCTACTGTTTTGGACATTATTGGGATTTAGTATCCACTTTTATATTATTTTTGGGACTAACCTATTAACCGGAGGCCCAGCCCAGAATTGCTGTTTTTTTGCCTATTTTAGGGTTTCGAAGAAAAGGAATATCAAACGGAGTCCAAATGGAATGAAACCTTCAGGAACATGATTTTCTCACCGAACATGATCCAGGAGACTTGTACCCTACGTCAAGAAACAAAGGAGGAGGCCACGAGGTAGGGGGCGCGCCTACCCCCCCTCTCCCATAGGCGCGCCCTCCACCCTCGTGGGCCCCCTGTTGCTCCACCGACGTACTCCTTCCTCCTATATATACCTACGTACCCCCAAACGATTAGATACGGAGCCAAAACCCTAATTCCACCGACGCAACTTTCTGTATCCACGAGATCCCATCTTGGGGCCTGTTCCGGAGCTCCGCCGGAGGGGGTATCCATCACGGAGGGCTTCTACATCATCACCATAGCCCCTCCGATGAAGTGTGAGTAGTTCACCTCAGACCTATGGGTCCATAGTTATTAGCTAGATGGCTTATTCTCTCTTTTTGGATCTCAATACAATGTTCTCCCCCTCTCTTGTGGAGAACTATTCGATGTAATCTTCTTTTTGTGGTGTGTTTGTTGAGACCGATGAATTGTGGGTTTATGATCAAGTCTATCTATGAACAATATTTGAATCTTCTATGAATTCTTTTATGTATGATTGGTTATCTTTGCAAGTCTCTTCGAATTATCAGTTTGGTTTGGCCTACTAGATTGCTCTTCCTTGCAATCGGAGAAGTGCTTAGCTTTGGGTTCAATCTTGCGGTGTCCTTTCCCAGTGAGTGACAGTAGGGGCAGCAAGGCACGTATTGTATTGTTGCCATCGAGGATAACAAGATGGGGTTTTCATCATATTGCATGAGTTTATCCCTCTACATAATGTCATCTTGCTTAAGGCGTTACTCTGTTTTCATGAACTTAATACTCTACATGCATGCTGGATAGCGGTCGATGAGTGGAGTAATAGTAGTAGATGCAGGCAGGAGTCGGTCTACTTGTCTCGGACGTGATGCCTATATACATGATCATACCTAGATATTCTCATAACTATGCTCAATTCTGTCAATTTCTCAACAGTAATTCGTTCACCCACCATAAAATATTTATGCTCTTGAGAGAAGCCACTAGTGAAACCTATGGCCCCCGGGTCTATCTTCATCATATTAATCTTCCAATACTTAGTTATTTCCTTTGCTTTTTTACTTTGCTTTTATTTTACTTTGCATCTTTATTATAAAAATACCAAAAATATTATCTTATCATATCTATCAGATCTCACTCTCGTAAGTGGCCATGTAGGGATTGACAACCCCTTATCGCGTTGGTTGCGAGGATTTATTTGTTTTGTGCAGGTACGAGGGACTCGCGCATAGCCTCCTACTGGATTGATACCTTGGTTCTCAAAAACTGAGGGAAATACTTACGCTACTTTGCTGCATCATCCCTTCCTCTTCGGGGAAAAACCAACGCAATGCTCAAGAGGTAGCAAGAAGGATTTCTGGCGCTGTTGCCGGGGAGTCTATGCAAAACTCAATATACCAAGTACCCATCACAATCCCTATCTCCCGCATTACATTCTTTGCCATTTGCCTCTCATTTTCCTCTCCCCCACTCCACCCTTGCCGTTTTATTCGCCCTCTCTCTCTATCCTCCCTCTCTTTCCCGTTTGCCTCTTTTTGCTCTTTGCACTTTCTGCCGTTATGTATGAAATAGGGGAAATTATTGTCGAGATGGACAATAATAATGTCATGAAAAAATCTGATGCTCCCGCTAAAGAACCCCCCATCTTACATACAAAAAAATTCCGTGTTGGTAGTGGTAATATTATTGGAAAAGGAGTTATTCAAGATTTATTTACTTGTGCCGGTGCTTTACTTCTATGGGTAGTTCTATCCTTCATAGAACTACTAGTCTTGCGGACGCTATTGCCATGCTTGTAGTTGAACTTGAAAGACAATTCATGCACTTGCATCCTTGCATACAAAGGATTTTCCTAGAATTTTCTAATATTGAGCATTCTTCTGTTAAGCGTACCGCTACTATCTTTTTGGCTCATGAGTCCAGATTCATAATAAGAGAAGCCAAAGAAATCTTTGCACATTATAGGGTAGACGCTTGCCATCCTCCCATAGAGGCTATCCTTTTTGATCAAGAAGAAATAATGCGTTTTCAATCTCTAGACTATGTTGCTTTCAATGAAAATCTTAGAAAAAGGGTTCCTACCAATGTTTTAGTTGATAGAATTTCTGAGCTTAATGATTATTTGGCCATTCAAAATAATGAACTAGGATATTCTCTTGAATATAGGCTCACAAAGTTCTGTCAAAAGAATGCTTATAATGATGAATTGGTTGTGCAATACGAAGGACCAAAGGAGGAACCTATACCTCCCAAGGTTGATCTTGGGGACTTTTGCCCCATTAAATTTAGCCCTTTTGATTAATTTTGCTTGCCTCAAAGAAAACTTGCTGCTGAACGTAGATAATATGAAATGAGCTTTAATGATCTATCTTACTATTATGGCGATACCTAGATCTATCCTTGCTTTTTATGCCTAGCTAGGGGCGTTAAACGATATCGCTTGTTGGGAGGCAACCTAATTTTATTTTTATTCCTTGCCTTTTGCTCCTGTTTAGTAATAAATAATTTATGTAGACTCTTTTTAGGTTGTGTTTTTTGTGTTTAATTAGTGTTTGTGCCAAGTAGAACCGTTGGGACGACTTGGGGAAAGTCTTGATATCTTGCTGTAAAAAACAGAAACTTTAGCGCTCACGAGAACTGATGCCATTTTTATTTGGAAAGTGATATTTAGTTAATTCTTTTTGCATATGATTAATAGCTAAATTCCTCACGTCCATAAATTTATTTTAGAACTTTTGGGGTTCTAGATCTTGCGCTAGCTACAGATTACTACAGACTGTTCTGTTTTTAACAGATTCTGTTTTCGTGTGTTGTTTGCTTATTTTGATGAATCTATGGCTAGTAAAATAGTTTATAAACCATAGAGAAGTTGGAATACAGTAGGTTTAACACCAATATAAATAAATAATGAGTTCATTACAGTACCTTCAAGTGGTCTTTTGTTTTCTTTCGCTAACGGAGCTCACGAGATTTTCTACTTTGAGTTTTGTGTTGTGAAGTTTTCAAGTTTTGGGTAAAGATTTGATGGATTATGGAACAAGGAGTGGCAAGATCCTAAGCTTGGGGATGCCCATGGCACCCCAAATAATCTAAGGACACCTAAAAGCCAAAGCTTGGGGATGCCCCGGAAGGCATCCCCTCTTTTAGTCTACTTCTATCGGTAACTTTACTTGGAGCTATATTTTTATTCACCACATGATGTGTATTGCTTGGAGCGTCTTGTATGATTTGAGGATTTGCTTTTAGGTTACCACAATAATCCTTGCTGTACACACCTTTTGAGAGTGCCATACATGATTTGGAATTTGTTAGAATACTCTATGTGCTTCACTTATATCTTTTTGAGTTATATAGTTTTGCTCTAGTGCTTCACTTATATCTTTTAGAGCATGGTGGTGGATTTGTTTTATAGAAACTATTGATCTCTATTGCTTCACTTAGATTATTTTGAGAGTATTAAATAGCATGGTAATTTTCTTAAATAATCCTAATATGCTAGGTGTTCAAGATTAGTAAAAAAAATCTTATGAGTGTTTTGAATACTAAGAGAAGTTTGACGCTTGATGATTGTTTTGAGATATGGAGGTAATAATACCAAAGTCATGCTAGTTGAGTAGTTGTGAATTTGAGAAATGCTTGTGTTGAAGTTTGCAAGCCCCGTAGCATGCACGTATGGTAAACGTTATGTAACAAATTTGAAACATGAGGTGTTATTTGATTGTCTTCCTTATGAGTGGCGGTCGGGGACGAGCAATGGTCTTTTCCTACCAATCTATCCCCCTAGGAGCATGCGCGTAGTGCTTGGTTTTTGATGACTTGTAGATTTTTGCAATAAGTATGTGAGTTCTTTATGACTAATGTTGAGTCCATGGATTATACGCATTCTCACCCTTCCATCATTGCTAGCCTCTTCGGTACCGTGCATTGCCCTTTCTCACATTGAGAGTTGGTGCAAACTTCGCCGGTGCATCCAAACCCCGTG
Organism: Triticum urartu; assembly: GCF_056163025.1. Taxonomy (NCBI): domain Eukaryota; kingdom Viridiplantae; phylum Streptophyta; class Magnoliopsida; order Poales; family Poaceae; genus Triticum; species Triticum urartu. Next base: position 170,836,911 of record NC_141874.1, on the reverse strand, counting down.
ATATGGTACGCTCTTTCACACATAAACCTCCTTATATCTTCCTCAAAACAGCCACCATACCTACCTATTATGGCATTTCCATAGCCATTCCGAGATATATTGCCAAGCAACTTTCCACCATTCCGTTTATCATGACACATTCATCATTGTCGTATTGCTTAGCATGATCATGTAGTTGACATAGTATTTGTGGCAAAGCCACCGTTCATAATTCTTTCATACATGTCACTCTTGGTTCATTGCATATCCCGGTACACCACCGGAGGCATTCATATAGAGTCATATCTTGTTATAAGTATCGAGTTGTAATTCTTGAGTTGTAAGTAAATAGAAGTGTGATGACCATCATTCATAGAGCATTGTCCTAAAAAAAGAGAAATGCCAAATAAAAAAAGAAAGGCCAAATAGAAAAATAAAAAGAAGGGACAATGCTACTATCCTTTTTCCACACTTGTGCTTCAAAGTAGCACCATAATCTTCATGATAGAGAGTCTTTTGCCGTGTCACTTTCATATACTAGTGGGGATTTTTCATCATAGAACTTGGCTTGTATATTCCAACAGTGGGCCTCCTCAAGTGCCCTAGGTCTTCGTGAGCAAGCAAGTTGGATGCACACCCACTTAGTTTCTTTTGTTGAGCTTTCATACATTTATAGCTCTAGTGCATTCGTTGCATGGCAATCCCTACTCCTTGCATTAACATCAATTGATGGGCATCTCCATAGCCCATTGATTAGCCTCGTTGATGTGAGACTTTCTCCTTCTTTGTCTTCTCCACATAACCCCCATCATATTCTATTCCACCCATAGTGCTATATCCATGGCTCGCGCTCATGTATTACGTGAAGGTTTATAAAGTTTGAGATTACTAAAGTATGAAACAATTGCTTGGCTTGTCATCGGGGTTGAGCATGATGAGAGCATTCTTGTGTGACGAAAATGGAGCATGACTAAACTATATGATTTTGTAGGGATGAACTTTCTTTGGCCATGTTATTTTGAGAGGACATAATTGCTTAGTTAGTATGCTTGAAGTATTATTATTTTTTATGTCAATATGAACTTTTATCTTGAATCTTTCGGATCTGAATATTCATACCACAATTAAGAAGAATTACATTAAAATTATGCCAAGTAGCACTCCGCATCAAAAATTATGTTTTTATCATTTACCTACTAGAGGACGAGCAGGAATTAAGCTTGGGGATGCTTGATACGTCTCCAACGTATCTATAATTTTTGATTGCTCCATGCTATATTATCTACTGTTTTGGACATTATTGGGCTTTATTATCCACTTTTATATTATTATTGGGACTAACCTATTAACCGGAGGCCCAACCCAGAATTGCTGTTTTTTTTGCCTATTTTAGGGTTTCGAAGAAAAGGAATATCAAACGGAGTCCAAACGGAATGAAACCTTCGGGAACGTGATTTTCTCACCGAACATGATCTAGGAGACTTGGACCCTACGTCAAGAAACAAAGGAGGAGGCCATGAGGTAGGGGGCACGCCTACCCCCCCAGGCGCGCCCTCCACCCTCGTGGGCCCCCTGTTGCTCCACCGACGTACTCCTTCCTCCTATATATACCTACGTACCCCCAAACGATCAGATACGGAGCCAAAACCCTAATTCCACCGCCGCAACTTTCTGTATCCATGAGATCCCATCTTGGGGCCTGTTCCGGAGCTCCGCCGGAGGGGGTATCCATCACGGAGGGCTTCTACATCATCACCATAGCCCCTCCGATGAAGTGTGAGTAGTTCACCTCAGACCTACGGGTCCATAGTTATTAGCTAGATGGCTTCTTCTCTCTTTTTGGATCTCAATACAATGTTCTCCCCCTCTCTTGTGGAGAACTATTCAATGTAATCTTCTTTTGCGGTGTGTTTGTTGAGACCGATGAATTGTGGGTTTATGATCAAGTCTATCTATGAACAATATTTGAATCTTCTCTGAATTCTTTTGTGTATGATTGGTTATCTTTGCAAGTCTCTTCGAATTATCAGTTTGGTTTATCCTGCTAGATTGATCTTTCTTGCAATGGGAGAAGTGCTTAGCTTTGGGTTCAATCTTGCGGTGTCCTTTCCCAGTGACAGTAGGGGCAGTAAGGCACGTATTGTATTGTCGCCATCAAGGATAACAAGATGGGGTTTTCATCATATTGCATGAGTTTATCCCTCTACATCATGTCATCTTGCTTAAGGCGTTACTCTGTTTTCATGAACTTAATACTCTAGATGCATGTTGGTAGCGGTCGATGAGTGGAGTAATAGTAGTAGATGCAGGCAGGAGTCGGTCTACTTGTCTCGGACGTGATGCCTATATACATGATCATACCTAGATATTCTCATAACTATGCTCAATTCTGTCAATTACTTAACAGTAATTCGTTCACCCACCGTAAAATACTTATGCTCTAGAGAGAAGCCACTAGTGAAACCTATGGCCCCCGGGTCTATCTTCATCATATTAATCTTCCAATACTTAGTTATTTCCTTTGCTTTTATTTTACTTTGCATCTTTTTTATAAAAATACCAAAAATATTATCTTATCATATCTATCAGATCTCACTCTCGTAAGTGGCCGTGTAGGGATTGACAACCCCTTATCGTGTTGGTTGCGAGGATTTATTTGTTTTGTGCAGGTACGAGGGACTCACGCATAGCATCCTACTGGATTGATACCTTGGTTCTCAAAAACTAAGGGAAATACTTACGCTACTTTGCTGCATCATCCCTTCCTCTTCGGGGAAAAACCAACGCAGTGCTCAAGAGGTAGCAAGCAGCAGCGCGTCCACCTCGCCGAGGAGCAGCAGCCACCTCCTGCCGTCTCTTCCTGCGTGTGGCCCCATTGTTGTACATCGCCGTCGTTCGTCGCCGTTTGCTGCCGCTCTGGTCCTTCCCCGGCCTCCCCGACCACGTCCCTGGCTTCGTGCTGAGCTTCTTCTCCGGATCCCCCTTTACTTTGCCTCGATTCGTCGCTGCCATGTTGACCTGCTGCCGCTGCTGCACCGCGCCCCCACCGCGCCTATCGTCGCCCGCAGCCGCCCACACCCACTCCTGGCTGCGCCTCGCGCACGCCCGTTGCTGCTACTCTGGTTCTGCTGCTTGCCTGCTACTGCTTCTGCCTATAGCGCCGCTGCCACCGCTGCTCTTGTCATCGCTGCTGCTCTTGCACTGCTGCTGCTCTTGCTTGTTGCGCCGCTGCTTCTTTATATGTGCACAATGAACTACCGCTTGCTGCCTTCCTAGATGAAGTTATTTTACTGAAGGGAAAATTGGGAGTCATAGGAAAATTGGAGACGTGGAGGTTCTTAGTGCTTGCAATCTGCAACAACTTTTTCTCATTCGACATTTCAGATAAACTGCTTCAACATTTTACATGAAAATGGTTGGATTTGAATCATTTGGTGATTGTAGTGGGTGGTCAAATTGTCTTGCAAACAAAAATAACTGTTTACTTGGAAGAGCATGTGCAGCCTTATAAATGAACTAGATAACACCGTGGATGCTCTAAGTTTGTAAAGCTTGTTTAATATTCTCAAGTAGGCATCTCTTATCTTAATAATATTGTGGTGGTCTAGGTTACGGTGGAAAGCTTATTTGATATTCTTAGATAACCATGGTCTTATAAAAACATTGTTTCAATTTAGATGGTAAGTCTCCTGGTCTTGTGTAGGAGCTAGAGAGTATTTGTAGGTGTTTTCTCTGCTCTTATTTGAATATAAAGTAACAGGTAAATATGTGTGCTATTTTCTGTAGCCACTGTGACCCTCATTTTTTCGGTGAGGGTAGTTACCAGTTGCCACCGTGCCTGTATGATAGCTGCATCGACTTCATCCAGTATGTAGAATGGTGATTTCCTGAAATTGTGAATGGCAAACAGCAATGCTAGTGCAGCAACAGTCTTCTCCCCACCAGATAACTATTTCATATCCCTAAAGCACTGATTTTTTGTGTGTGGGTGATATCCCTAGTATGTGGCATAGCTCTGTACTTGATTGATTCCATGTAGAAATGGATCATCTTCATTTTCTAGATTTAAATATGCTTTTCCTCTGAGTGTGTGCGTGTGACCTTTTTGTTGTCTGCTTGTAGATTCTGTCTATGCCTTTAGATATTATGATCAAAGGCTTCCATGAACAGCTCATACCTTCTTGGCTTGACAGACTTATACTTGATAGATGAAGTATGTGTGTATTCAGATGCTTTGTGTAATTGTACCTGTTATATCTGACCACTGTTTATTATGGTTTTGATTTTGTTACAATGTTCTCAAGTATAACAACATAGTGGGATCATTTGTCAACATAGTGGGATCATTTTGCAGATTCCAGCAAACAACATAGTGGAATCATTAGAGTGCTAATTTACAGGTATAAATAGATAAAAGATTCAGAGAGTAGCTCTTTTCTTACCAGCATCATGAAGGTTGGGAATATCTTTGTAGAAAACAAAAAGATTAGGAAACTGAATCTAAGGACCAGGGCTAAACCTCTGTACTTTACTGTCTTTAACATGGTATAAAATACTCGAACTGAATTTGTGGGGCCTCTAAAATTCTGGAAAAAATTAAACTCAAGATTCTGGTGTTTAACCCTGTTGTGTTGCTTCTAGAAATAAAATAAAAGCTATGAAAAAGAAATCTGTGGAGTTGGCACTTTACATAAGGTTGTAGATCATTTTACATTGCTGGCTTTAACATCATGGCATCAGTGATGGCCAAGCTGCTAGTTCAACTACTGGCCAACTAGTGGCCCTTGTTATCAAAGTAGTCTTGCCACATGTTCATAGTAATCTCCAATCATATTAGCAGCACTGAATCAAACTTGTCTTATTTTATGGGAATGGTTGATTACCTTGATTATACTTACTGGAAGTTGACTCTATAAATCATACTGATACTGATGTTAAAGGTATTTCTAGCAAAACCTGAAATGCTAGATGGATTGATTTTTTTGAGTTGTTTGTGCTCCCTGTATCTTTCAGCTCTCATTTTCAGTGGAGTTGTTGAATTATATGCTCTTATTGTACATGGTGTACGTGTTGATCCATCAATTGATCACATTGAGAAAGACTTGTAAAGATGATGATCATCTTTTACAGAAAACAATTTCTGTAAACACGTCAGTAACTTTGCTAGTTTGCTAGGTTTTGTCTCCGACCATCGTGCTGTGATGATTTTGCAGGTACCCTGAGAGGCCCTTGAGTTTGCCGGAATGTCGATTAACTTCCAGTCCAGCAAATTCGGGTACTCCATATGTCCTATTTTCAGCAAAGGTCATGCTGAAATTTTCCGTGAATTTTAGCATGACTTTGCTAAAAAATAGGACATATGGGGTACTTGCGACTAATGCATGGGCCGGGGTATCTTAGTACTTAATTAAGTAGGATCAACTGCCTCTTGTGTTATACATATAGAAGTGTGATATCAACTCATAGTTATTACTAATGTCAGTTGCTCGTCATCGATAAACCCTAATCCGGTAGGATGACCTACTAAAAAAGCCCATACCACATATTCTATTCGGCTGGCCCTGCTAACCCTTGACCATAAATACTTGAGATGGATGTAGCATGCTTAAAGAAAGAAATGTTTTAGGGTGCCTCGACAAACCCTAAATGATATAACCTTGACTTTTAGGGTGCCTCGGTGTCGACAAACCCTAAATGATAAAACCTTAGCTTTTAGGGTGCCTCGGCATCGATAAACCCTAAATGATGAAAACTTAACTTAGCATTTAGGGTGCCTCAGCGTCGACAAACCCTAAATGATAAAAGCTTAGCTTTTAGGATGCCTCGGTGTCGACAAACCCTAAATGATGAGACCATGATAATTCCTCACAAACCAACCCTTAAATAACACTGAGCCTATGACGTCACCCTTGAAGCCTTGCGGGCATTTGCAGCCCTTAGCTTGTTCATCCTGTAGATTTCCAAAATTCAGTTTTGTACTGCACACCGAAGCCAACTTTTTGGCGACATTCCTCGAGAATTAGGTTATTTGGTCAACTTAGAGATCTTGTTCCTTGACAATAACCAACTTTTTGACCAAACTTTTTTCCTATTTAGAGCGAAACATGGCCCACAACGATGAGGCCGGCGGTTCGGGCAAGGCATTCTGGGAGCTGTCCCAGGAGATGGAGGAAGAACCTCACCACTATGAGGACGCCGCGGAAGACACCGATCCCGACTACACAACCCCTAGTGGCGTCAGGGATGACACCACTGATGGTGCCGCCGAGGATGCCACCACTGATGATGGTAGCACACACACAGATGGCAGTCAACCGAAGAGGCAACGGAAGGACCGGTGCCCGAACGTGCTCGGCACCGTCAAGGAGGAATTTACTGAAGTGTCCTCCGAGGGGCATCCAACGGCGCCCCTAGAATTAGTCAAGGGGTACGCGGGACAGCTCGGGTGCATTCTCCGGAGCACCGTCTCGATCAACACCGAGAACCTAAGCCATCGTGACCGAGGGAATTTGTGCAACCTCCTCTTCACGAAGCCGCACGAACAATACAAGTTCCCCGGTGACTTCGCAAACACAGGCCTCTCAGGGAATAAAGTGAACAGTGCCACCCTCATGAGATGAGCACGGCCCTGGCTACTTGGAGACCGCGGTGAAGAGAATGATTTAAAAAGGTGATAGTTACGAGAAGATCAAGGAGAAACATTCTTCGATCAGCGAACATGACTACCTGGAGTTCAAGATCAAGTGCGAGAGCAACGCAACTATGGAATCAAGTCAGTGGGGGAAAGAGATGTGGGACTTGAACTTAGGGGTCCACAAACTCGGTCCCGGTGGTTACAGAGTGGCGGAACCTATATGGGACAAGGAGGATGCGGAGCGTGTCGAGCAAGGCCTACCGCCCCTCTTCGAGAAATACCGTGACAAGCAGACGAGGAACTATGTCAGGGCCCGGTACAAGGTGGACCCGGTAACCAAGGAGCTTACCACGGATCCGAAGACCAAGGCGCTTGAGCTTGTTCTGGTAAGGAATACACCCCCGCGTAATTAGCTCCATATGGTTGCATTCTAATTAATGAAGCCAATTTTCTAAATGGTTCACGTTCCTTCCGCAGGAAATTGAAAGCAGTAGCGTGGGGTCGTCTTAGAGATCCCCTTTCGACACCCCTTTAAATAGGGTGTTGAACATAATGAAACACGAGGATAAGCTCAGTAAGCCGACGTCAGCTGGTCGTGTGGCCGGCAAAGGCTTGTCCACGAAATGGTCGAAATACTATACCGCTGGGCGAAAGGAGAGAAAGACCAGCTCGGAAAGCCAGGAGCGTGAGGTTCAAGAACTCAAGGCACAAGTGGCGCAGATTCCGGAGATAGTCGAAGAGCAAGTGCGAGACCAACTGGGAGCGACGATCACCGCCATTATGCCTACCTTGCTTGAGGGGCTGCAGGCATGGATTGCGGGCGGCCAACAGAGGCCGCCCCCGATTCCCAGCTTCACGGGCAGCAACTCGCACAACGCACCGGCGGCGCCATTGGTGTCTCTGGCATCGGTGCCAGCATTGGAGCTTAATGCACCCGGGTGTGGGAAGAATACGCCGGCCAGCACCTCGGTAGCAAGCGGCCCCTCCGTCACTTGCACGCCCGCCGTTGGCGGTGCCTCGACATTAGCCGAGCTCAACGCCATCACAGTAACTAAGTGAGGGAGTCCTGGATTAGGGGGTCTTCGGACAGCCGGACTATATCCTTTGGCCGGAATATTAGACTATGAAGATACAAGATTGAAGACTTCGTCTCGTGTCCGGATGGGACTCTACTTGGCATGGAAGGCAAGCTAGGCAATACGGATATGTATATCTCCTCCTTTGTAACCGACCTTGTGTAACCCTAGCCCTTTCCGGTGTCTATATAAACCGGAGGGTTTTAGTCCGTAGGATAACATACAATCATACCATAGGCTAGCTTCTAGGGTTTAGCCTCTCCGATCTCGTGGTAGATCAACTCTTGTAATACTCATATCATCAAGAATAAATCAAGCAGGACGTAGGGTTTTACCTCCATCAAGAGGGCCCGAACTTGGGTAAAACATCGTGTTCCCTGCCTCCTGTTACCATCTGCCTTAGACGCACAGTTCGGGACCCCCTACCCGAGATCCGCCGGTTTTGACACCGACATTGGTGCTTTCATTGAGAGTTCCTCTGTGTCGTCGCCGTTAGGCTTGATGGCTCCTTCTATCATCGATAGCGATGCAGTCCAAGGTGAGACTTTTCTCCCTGGACAGATCTTTGTGTTCGGCGGCTTCGCACTGCGGGCCAACTCGCTTGGCCATCTGGAGCAGATCGAAAGCTACGCCCCTGGCCATCAGGTCAGGTTTGGAAGCTTAAATTACACGGCCAATATCCGCGAAGACTTGATCTTCGACGGATTTGAGCCCCTGCCTTGTGCGCCACGCGGTCACGATGGGTACGATTTAGCTCTACCATCGGACCGTATTTAGGAGATCGCACCGGCAGCCACTCCGAGCCTCAATTCGGAGCCAGTTGCGCCATCCATGGACGGGTGGATAGACCCTGTCACGGAGGTCGTATCCTCAGCAGCGATCGAGCCGAATATCGACCTTACCCTTCACGAGAGCCGTGTTGCCAAACTACCGGATCCTTCCCCGGCCACGGACTCCGAACCGCTTGCGCCCGAGCCTATCAAATCCGACTGGCGCCAATCATGGAGTTCACCTCCGCGGATATCTTTCAGCACTCGCCCCTGGGCGACATACTGAATTCATTAAAGTCTCTCTCCTTGTCAGGAGAGTCCTGGCCGAACTATGTCTGGCAGGATTGGGATGCGGATGACGAAGAAATTCGCCGCCCACCCACCACCCACTTAGTAGCCACTATCGATGACTTAACCGACATGCTCAACTTCGACTCCGAAGACATCGATGGTATGGACGACGATGCAGGAGACAAACAGGAACCACTACCCACAGGGCACTGGACGCCCACTTCATCACATGACGTATACATGGTGGACACACCAAAAGAAAATGACGACGAGGAACGGAAGGACGCAACGAAGGGTTGTCCCCTCGAGAAGCAGTCAAAGCGGCAGCGTAAGCGCTGCTCCAATTCCCACCTCGGCAGAAACAATGATCATATAGACCCAGCGTTAGAGCAGGGTGAACCATCACCGGACCACGGCAACACGGAGAATCAAACCGAACAACCCGACTCTGTCAAAGATAATAGTCCGGACAACATCACACCGGACAGACACCCGGAGCAACAGAATGCCCGTCAAAGGCTTGTTGCCACCGCGAGGAGTCTAAAAAAGCAGAAGCAAAGGCTCAAGGCGGCGCAAGACACACTCAGAATCAGATGGAGTAAAGTACTCAACACAGCAGCGAAGTACGGCGGTAATCGCCCCACCAAGAGCTACCCGAAGCGGAAGTTGCTACCTGAATTCAATGAGGAGGCCTTAGATCCCCCGCAACCAAAAATTAAAACGGCCATCTGTCCGGATAGAAGACCTCACGACCAACATAGAGCGGCAAACAACGCCGCAAATAAGCCAATACGCAATCCACGTGAAGGCTCGCATCAAAAGGACGGCGCAACCAGATCCATCTATGGACCACGAAAGCGCACTCCAGCATACGATGCAACACAAGAAACATCCGAACAACGCGGTACACCCAGATACAGGGGTGCCGCACGCCCCCTATGTTTCACCGACGAGGTGCTGGACCATGAATTTCCAGAGGGATTCAAACCCGTAAACATAGAGGCATACGATGGAACAACAGACCCTGGGGTCTGGATTGAGGACTATATCCTCCATATCCATATGGCTCGAGGAGATGATCTCCATGCCATTAAGTATTTACCCCTCAAACTCAAAGGGCCAGCTCGGCACTGGCTTAAAAGCCTCCCTGAAAGCTCCATTGGAAGCTGGGAAGAGCTCGAAGACGCTTTTCAGGAAAATTTTCAAGGGACTTATGTCCGACCTCCGGATGCAGACGATTTAAGTCATATAACTCAACAGCCCAGAGAGTCAGCCCGAAAGCTTTGGAATAGGTTTCTTACTAAAAAGAATCAAATAGTCGACTGTCCAGACGCCGAAGCCTTGGCAGCTTTTAAACACGGCGTCCGAGACAAATGGCTTGCCAGACACCTCGGCCAAGAAAAGCTGAGAACAATGGCAGCATTAACAAGCCTCATGACCCGCTTTTGCGCGGGCGAGGACAGCTGGCTAGCCCGATGCAGCACCAGCGACCCAAGTACATCCGAAGTTAGAGATGGAAATGGGAAATCACGGCGCAACAAAAATAATAAGCACCGGAATAAAGAAGACAGCCCGAAGAGCACGGCGGTAAACGCCGGATTCAGAAGCTCTCGGCCAGGTTAGCAAAAGCCGCCCTCTAAAGGCGCCAGAGATGAACTATCCATCCTAAACAAAATTCTAGACCAAATATGTCAGATCCATAGCACCCCCGATAAACCTGCAAATCATAGCCACAGAGAATGTTGGGTCTTCAAGCAGTCCGGCAGGCTCAACGCCGAACATAAGGGGCAGGATACACCAAGCGAAGACGAGGATGAGCCTCGCAAGCAAAGCACTGGGGAACAGAAGAAATTTCCATCAGAAGTCAAAACAGTAAACGTGTTACACGTGATAAAGGGGAGAAACAAAGCGACACTCTCAGATAAATATGCCCAAGGGCCTATCACCGCGGAGTTCTGCCACTGGCCGTCTCAACCGATCACCTTCGACCATCAGGATTACTCGGCAAGTATCTGGCGCGCAGGATGGGCTGCCTTGGTATTAGATCCAATAATTGACGGATACCACTTCACACGAGTCCTGATGGACGGTGGCAGCAGTCTAAACCTGATATCAGGACACAATCCGCAAAATGGGGATAGACCCAACGAAAATTTGCCACAGTAATACTACCTTTAAAGGAGTAACGCCAGGCCCAGGGGCTCATTGCACGGGCTCCCTGCTACTAGAGGTTATATTCGGCTTCCCCGATAACTTCCGTAATGAAATTTTAACCTTCCACATTGCTCCGTTCCAAAGTGGCTATCAAGCACTACTTGGACGCGAAGCTTTTGCTCGCTTTAATGCAATACCGCATTACGCTTCCCTCACGCTCAAGATGCCCGGTCCACGTGGCATCATTATAGTAAATGGAAATATTGAGCGATCCCTGCGCGCTGAAGAGAGTGCGGCTGCCTTGGTAGCCGCACACTAAAACGGCCTCACCAACTAAAGCATTCGATAGGTCGTCAAGACTACGGACACGGTTAGACGAGTCCGACGCAGCTATATGTAATTCATACAGGTTTGATGACCACACCCCTATTAATAATACAAGGGGCTCAACGCGCGCAGACAAGTGGCAACTTTTACTCATCATGAATTGTACATGGTTCTTTAAACCTACCTTTTTGCGCGACAACTTTTCACCTAAGTTCCTCTCTTTTACAGATGACCATCGTGCTACACCCGTCCAGAATACGGCACAACGGAGACACAGGGGCAAACGTGCAACAGGGACCCGTTCCAAGGATTCTTTTTAGATTAAGACCCTGCGTAAACCTTTCTTACTGTCTCTTGTTGATACACATCCCTGGGATTCTCAGTACTACTATTGAGAAGGATGCTGACGTCTTGGCATGTGGCCACGTCAGAATAATGCACGTACCTGGACACCAGGGGCTGCTTACAAAGGGCACTGATTAGGCCCGGTTTATACCATAAAGACCAAATATCTTAGGGAGTATTCGGCGTCACGAGTTTGGCCTTATATGCATCAGCTCCGAATCATGTCTTTGGTCAAATGTTGGGTTTGCCCGGCTCCTGTGTTTTGCTGCCTTATGTTCTGCTCTATCGGCTAAGGCGGCACCAGGAGAACTACTGTGATTGTGCCCCGGTTCATCCGGACGAGCACCTTAGTAGAGAAAGCCAAAAACTGACTGTCATGATATAGCGTGAGAGTGGTCAACCACTCGATGACCTATCATAATGTTAGAATTCCTCCGCCTTAACGAAGGGCTATTTCCCGGCCAGGCGTGTACGCACCCGAATTCGGGAGAGTGCGGAGCCACCAGGGGCTATATAGTAGCCCCACCATCAAACTCCTATGGCTAAGTGAAAGTGTTAAAGCATTATAGTCCGGTTGCCTCGTTCGCTGCGCTATCACCTCCTTAATAGGACCAAGACGTTGGTTTAAGTGTGAACACGCGTCTTCTGCGAACACCTCCGCATTATATGCGTGGGGGTTGAAGTCGACGACTGCAATCTTTCAGTTTATATACATATATACATAAACGGCCGCACAGGAGGCATCATATTACTTTCAGGCAAAAGTATAATACAGCCTTAATAAATTTCATAAACATTGTTTTTACAATGGGAATACATGTCACTCAAACATAATATTCTTCGAGCACTGGGTCTCTATCAAACGAGCACCCTCGAGAACTTCTTCGAAATAGTGCTCGGCAGCCACTCGGCCTATGGCCGAACCCTGTGCCGCAACAGTAGTGGCATCCATCTCCACCCAGTATGCTTTGACACGGGCAAAGGCCATCTGCGAGCCTTCTATACACGCCGACCTTTTCATCGCATTGATGCGCGGTACCGCACCAAGGAACTGCTGCACTAAGCTGAAATAGTTGTTCGGCTTCGGCTTTTCCGGCCACAAATGATCTACGACGGACCTCATGGCAAGTCCGGACATTCTATTGAGTTCGGCCCATTCGGCAAGCTGATCAGTTAGTGGAAGCGGATGCTCTGGAACGTTAAACTGCGACCAGAATAGCTTGTCCCCTTCATGATCTGTTTGATCTCGGAAGTATTCAGCCGCATCGACAGCACTCGCCGCCAAGTCCATATATGCGTCTGCCGAACTCCACAGTCGATCCAGAGGGGCATACCGCGGATCTCCGAACTTCCTCCACAGCATAAAGGGCTTCCTAGCCGCAATATCCCCGGCTTCATGCAGTTCCTCCTTCTTCGCTCTCATGGCAGAGCGGGTGTCCTTGGTCGCCATTGTGGCCTTCTCGAGGTCCGTCGCCCTCGCCCGGTTTTCTTCTTCAAGAAACTAGCAACGGTCGGCAGTGTCTTTTAACTTTACAGCCATCTTGGCCACTTTATCTTTGCTCTCGCAATGCACAACCTTTTCGGCTCTTAACTCTTCGGCCGCCTTTAAAGCAGCCGCATTACTAATTCTTGCTTGTTCCTTGGCCCGGGCAAGTTCTGCCCGAAGGGTCTCCACGGTGGCAGCTCCATCTGTAGTCACAACATATTAAAGATACTGGCGTTACGCTGCTCTTACTATGTGACATTCACCAGAAAATATCACTTACCTCGTCAAGCCGCTTATTAACAAGCTCGATGTCGGCATCCGCCGCATCCAATTGCCGCTTTAGTTTGGCAATCTCATGAGTCCGGCCAGCCACCGGAGCTCCAGCCACCTGCACATAAAGGCGGTTTGGTTATTACTTGAGACTACGATCCTCTGTTCGCCGTCGTTCTCGACGACAACCAGAGTCTCAGGGGCTACTATCTACACAGGGCACACCTAAAAATGTGCGGTACTATCAAAAAGTATATCATTTCACGTACCTCAAAGCCCGTCAGTAGACTCATAAAGGCCTCATGCAATCCGCTTTCGGCGGACGAAATTCTTTCCATCACCGTACCCATAAACATACGGTGTTCTTCTGAGATGGCTGCTCGCTCCAACAGCTCCCTCAGTACGTCTGACCGCATACCAGACGGTGCCGGACTCTCATGTTTGCTCTCTTCAAGAGCCGGATACTGGGGACTCCGAGTGACCATAGGATTATCTTCTGGCCTCACCGGATTCGGGGAGGCCCTCCAAGACGACACTTCAAGGTCGCCCGCTTCTTGAGCGGAGGAGTCCGGGGAGGCGTTTTGCTCTCCATCATCTCTGAAAGAAGATCCCCCGAAGAGGAGCTTTGCTGAGAAGGGCTGAGATCCGAACTGCAAGATAAATGCTTCGGTTATTTCCCTTAGAGGTAAGGTAGTATATCTTCACTATTAAAGTACTTTTTGATTACTTACAGCTCGTTAGAGGGCTGATCCCCGCGCGGACTTTGTGCGGCAAGAGCACCCTCCAAGGCAGGACCCTCTGGTGGAGATTTCTTCTCCCGCTTGGAAACCTTGGTTTCCGGATCTTCGGAGGTAGTCCTCTTCCTTCCCTGAAGCGAGAGAAGGTCAGATTCTTCCCCTTGGTTATCCTCCTTCACGGAGGCGCTCATTCCCTCGGTTGGAATTGGTAGCGATGGGGGCCCGCTTTCGCCCTCATTATTCCCCCCTTTATCTTCCTTTGAGGGCTCTGGGCAAGGTGCTAGCTTGAGCATCTTTTCCAGTACCGGATTGTCCAAACCCTCAGGAAGGGGGGCTGAACACCGAACCATCTTCGCCTTTGTTAGCCAGTCCTGGTCAAAGAGCGATTTCTTAGAATGACGTCATGATAAATGAAAGACGGCGTGTTCGGCTAGAGGATTGCTTACTTGGTTAGCGGTGTGGTTGCTGCTCAGGCCCACGTCCTCGGTAGTATCCGGACACTCTATTCGGGGTCCGAAGAATGATTTATACATCTCCTTGTGCGTCAGGCCGAGGAAATTCTAAATAGTGCGCGGTCCTTCTAGGTTGAACTCCCACATGAGGAGGGGCCGGCGTTTGCAAGGCTGGACTAAACGAACCAGCATAACTTGCATCACCGTAACCAGACTAAAATCTCCTTCGAAGAGATCTTGAATGCGGCTCTGCAGTATAGGCACATCCTTGGCTGGACCCCAGCTCAGCCCTCTGCTAATCCATGACATCAGTTGTGGTGGAGGGCCTGAGCGGAAAGCAGGGGTAGCCACCCACTTGGCACTTCTGGGAGCTGTGATGTAAAACCACTCCCGTTGCCCTAATATGGACACCTCTGGAAAGGAACCCTTTGGCCATGGAGCTCCAGTGATCTTGCTTATTAATGCGCCTCCGCACGCTACATGCTGCCCCTCGACCATCTTCGGCTTCATGCGAAGGTCTTGAGACATAGGCCGAAGTGAGGGGTAATGCGGAGGAAGGCCTCACATACGACAATAAATGCCGAGATGTGGAGAAAGGAGTCCGGGGCTAGATCATGGAAATCTAGCCCGTACTAGAATATCAAACCCCTAACGAAGGGATCCAGAGTGAGGCCTAGACCTCAGAGGAAGTGGGAGACGAACACAACATTCTTGTTGGGTTCGGGAGTTGGGACGACCTGCCCTCGGGCAGGCAGCCGATGCGAAACCTCGGTGGTTAGGTATCTGGCCTCCCTCAACTTCTTGATATCCTCTTCCGCAACGGAGGAGGGCATCCACCGGCCTTGAAGGCTGGATCCAGACATGATTGAAGGTCCGAAGCACCTGACCTAGGCTTTGGGTGCTAGAACTCGAGGCGGGGGAAGGATTCGATTGAGCACGGGAGGGAAAAAAGTAAAAGCCTTGTCCCTTTATAAAGAGGGTGAATATCAAGCGTCCTCCTAGTGGACGTTTGGGACTTGCCTAAAATCTAGGAGTCCTATGCAGGGTTGGGTTACCCACGCCCGTATTGATGAGAATCCCGTAATAAGGGGGACACGATCTCTGCTTTGACAAGACGTGTCAAAAAACTGCCTCGCGTTATGTGCGGGGCTAGTTAGAGGAAACAGTTCGGATAATCACCGGGCCATGGCTTAATGTCATGTTGCCAAAACAAGTCAGCAAATTAGATTTGTCGAAATATTATTCTCTCTACGGTGGTATGTGGAACTTAGTTTGCAGGGTCGGACACTATCCTTGTATTCAAATTCTTCCATGGTGTATTCGGAGGAGCAACCCGCCTTGCAATGCCAAAGACAATACTGCGTGCTGGACTCATCGTCATTGAAGCCTGGTTCAGGGGCTACTAAGGGAGTCCTGGATTAGGGGGTCTCCGGACAGCCGGACTATATCCTTTGGCCGGACTGTTAGACTATGAAGATACAAGATTGAAGACTTCGTCTCGTGTCCGGATGGGACTCTACTTGGCGTGGAAGGCAAGCTAGGCAATACGGATATGTATATCTCCTCCTTTGTAACCGACCTTGTGTAACCCTAGCCCTTTCCGGTGTCTATATAAACTGAAGGGTTTTAGTCCGTAGGACAACATACAATCATACCATAGGCTAGCTTCTAGGGTTTAGCCTCTCCGATCTCGTGGTAGATCAACTCTTGTAATACTCATATCATCAAGAATAAATCAAGTAGGACATAGGGTGTTACCTCCATCAAGAGGGCCTGAACCCGGGTAAAACATCATGTTCCCTGCCTCCTGTTACCATCCGCCTTAGACGCACAGTTCGGGACCCCCTACCCGAGATCCGCTGGTTTTGACACCGACACTAAGCCTCTCGGCCGATGACTTCATCTCCTTGCCTTTGACTGGGCATCCCTGACGCCCTACATGTTTTCGCAGGGCGCCGCCGATGTTCCATGCACTCTCCTGATAGAGCTCGTCTTGAGGAGTTGGAATCTCGTCTTGATGAGTTGGAATCTCGTCTTGAGGAGCATGAGGTCACCATTGATAAAATGGAAGGTTATGAGCGTGATTACGCAAATGAAATTGCGGACCTCTCTCAAGCTCTTGAACTTGAACAAACCACCAAGGAATCTCTTGAGGAGACTTTTGCTCTAGAATTATCTAGAGTGAGGGAATCTCATGATAGAGCTCTTGAGGTGGCCAATGATTTTGAAACTAAAAATGAGGAGCTTGAAGTTGCGCATGCTAAACTCCTTGAGGACTTTGAGCACCTCAAAAATGGCTCAAGGGTCATTAAGAGTGAGCTCATCAAACTCACCGAGTCTCATGCTCAACTTAAAGCTTCATATTCTAAAGAGCTTGCCAAGTTGTCTTCTCCTCTTGTTGCTAATTATGATGCTTGTGCTACTAACTCTATCTCTTGTGAAGCATCCATATTGAAGGAGAATGTTGAGCTAAGGGCTCAACTTGAGTTGCTATCTAGCAATTATGGAATGTTGGAAGAAAATCATGTAAAGCTCACAAGCTCTCATGATGATCTTCTAGTATACCATAATGTGCTAAAATTAGCTCATGAGGCCATGCTTGCTAAGGTAACATTTAGTGAGCCTCATGTGGATACTAGCACTACTTCTAGTCAAAATGCTATATTGCCAGGTGCTAGTCCTTGTAATTCATCTACTCACAATGTTGGTACATCTTGTGATGAATTGCTTTTCTTGCCTTGTTGCTCTAACGATGAAGCTTATACTTCCTCTAGTACTTGTGTTGAGACTAACCATGTAGAGGAAATCAAAGAGCTCAAGGCCCAAGTCACTTCTTTGAAGAAAGACTTGGAAAAGAGTCATGAAGGGAAATCCACACTCAACAATATCTTGAGTGTGCAAAAATCCCCCAATGACAAAGGTGGACTTGGATTCAACTCCAATAAGAAGAAGAAGTCCAAGATGATCAAGAAGAAGGGCCAAGAACAAGTCAAGAATTTGGCCAAGATTATTTGCTTCAAGTGCAAAGTAGAAGGGCATCATGTTAGATGTTGCCCATTGAAGAAGAAGCCCATTAGTGACAAGCAACAAGGGAAGCGGCCACAAGTTCACTCTCATTCTCAAGCTCAAGTTGAAGAAAGGCCTCTTCCCAAGAAGACTCAAGCTAATGCTTCTCAAGTTGAGAAATCAAGTGAGAAGAAAGTGAAGAGTAGACGTTGCTACCTATGTCGTGAGAAAGGTCACCTCACTTCCTCATGCACTAGTGGTAACTTATCCAACTCAATTATTATTGATGATGTCTATTCTCTTGGGAAGGATAAGGTTGGCAATGTGTTCGCCAAATTTGTTGGTGCTCAAAGTGGTGTCAAGAAAAGAACCATTTGGGTAGCCAAGCCTATTGTGACTAACCTCTTAGGACCCAACTTGGTTGGGGACCAACTATCTCATACTTGATCAATAGGTGTTGTTGGAGGTCACTGGAGACTTGGCTATATCATGAAGAATTAAGGGGACTTCATCATACTTATTGTCTCAAGCCAAGTCATTCGGATTATCAAGTTTCTATCTTATATCCAATGTTCCTCCTTGCGGTAACTCGTGCTTAAATTGTTTACATTGAAAGTTACTTGCCCCTTTGCATGTTTGGCTTTGTTCCTTGCATGTGTTTGTATATGTTGTGCTTCCAACTTGTGTGTTGGTTTGGACATCATGTACGTGTGTGTCGTGCGTAGAGCCTTCTTGCTTCTTCTTGTATCTTAGTTGGCTCTTGTGAGAGATTAATGGAATATCCCATTATGGGGGAGTGATGTGCCTTGTGCACTTCACAATCCTATAAAGGTGGGTACATGGGGAATACCACTTAGTATTGATATTGCAAGCTTATCTAGTCGCTATGTGGTATGTCTTCTCAGGAGAAATTCAAATTCTAAATAGTCCATTAATTATCTCTTGCTGGATCCTCTAATTGCCTCTTGTTAAGTGTTTAATTGGTATCACATTATGGGGGAGTAATATGCTATGTGTATATTACTAGCCTAGAAAATGTGTACATTTGAGATATTGTCACCTAGAATTGATATTGTAAATTATCTTGTTCCTAGGTGGCATGTTAGCTCTACAAGTTGCAATTTGCTTTTTGTTGGTGTGAAGATGATGTCGGATATCCTTGTTATCTACCACCGGGAATTATTTCCAAACACTTCTTGTCTTTTGACAATTGGTACTCACTTATGTGTGGTAGAAATTATTGATCATCTTTACATTGGCCTTTGCTATTTTTTTGCCTTTTCTCTTGCCAAGGTTTGTATCAACTCCCTTTGTCTTCCATACCACTTGTGGATCTTGTTTATTTCTTGACCTTGTGTAGTGTTTTCTAGATATAGTGAAAGTGGTGATCCCACCTCGTGCATTTTGTATTCAAATGAAAATTCTCTTTAATGCACTAGTCTTGGGGGAGCTATCCTATTCTCTATAAAACACTCATCTTGTGATCCTTATCAATTGTGTGTTTGTGGAAGGCAAGCCGTTTCTTTTTGGTGCTTTGTGCCATCATGAAACTTTGTAGAGATCTTGGTTTGTTTGGAACCATCCTCTCTTTTGGGAGTTTGATGTCTCTTATTTGAGTATATCAATGGATATCTCATTCCTTGTTGTATCCATTATGGATATCCTCCAAGTGATGATTTATTCATTTGGTATCTTTTCTTCGCTTGGTATTTCTTTGTCTTTTGGTCTCGGTTCTTGAAAGTCTTGAGCATGCATATTAGCTTTGTGTAGTATCTTTGGCATGCTTTCTTTCTTAGACCCAATATATAGGGGAAACTCCACCAAGTCTCAAATTGGATGAGATGTGCATGAAATTCTTTTTCATATCTATATGCACATATTTATGTGGAGTTTGTCCTATGTATTGTTGGTTCTCTAACTCTTTGGTCCCAATGAGTTTGGGTACCATTTTGTTTGTGTTGTTGTTCTAGGAACAAGTGGAGATGCATTGGATGCTCGGCTCACTCACAAGGAAGGTGTTGTCACCATGTGCTTATTGGAGTCAAGCTAGGATGATCAATGAACTACTTTGTACCTTCAATTGGTATCTACTACATCCTTCCAATGTTATCTCGGTAACAAGTATCTTCATATACTTCATGCACACATTTCTTGCATCAACCTTGTGTAGGTTGCATCTTAGCATGTTTTTTTATTCTTGTGATACTTGTTTCCTTTCTCAAAGCATCTCAACGATGATCTCATGTTGCTAGTTGTGATGTCTTTGATAGTTGTGTAGTAGGAATTCATTTGTATACAATAAGACTGTATCTAGCCATGTGCTATGCTTTCAAGCAAATATCTTATTGGTATATTTATGATTTCCTTGTGGATATCTTGTTCCTCGTGTTGCAACTATTTCGGGTGTACATCCTTCTTTGTAGATATATATCTTCATGATTTCATCTACCTAGAATCTTATACACTTGAGAAAAGTTGCATATCTAGTTGATATCCTTTCTTTCACGTCCACCTTGTCTTTCTTATGTTATTTCTTTGGTGGCTCCGTGAAAGCTTTTGACTTGAGTGCGTGTCTTATCTCGTTGCATCTTGATGCACTCTTGTGTGGTGAAGATTACTTTCCTCATGCTTATCTTTACGAGGCTTTTGCCATCTTATTGGTATCCCTCGTCTTGATGAGGCTTTCATCTTCTATCTTCACCACGGGTTGTCACAAGCATAGGTTCTTTTTATGCTTATTAGTAAGCTTGTGAACCCATCTGCTAGTTGTGTGTGGGAATGATAGGCCTTGCACCGTGTGCCTCATTCTTTCAAGACTTTATTGATGCTTAATGCTCATCCGTACATTAAGTCTTCTCAAGTGCATTGCCTTGACTCTCACACATCATTTTGGTTGATCCCATTCTTAAGTTTCCTCTTTCACTTGTTGCTCAACCATGTGTTAGTTGCATGTATTAGGCTTAGTTTCCTATATTCTCACTTGCACTTGGTGTGAGTTTCTATTGATTTTGGGGGAGCTATGATCCTATTTTGTGCACTTTGTATCCAAATACAAAATTCTTGATGTGCACAAATCATGGGGAGCTTCTCTAGTTTCTTTAGAACACTCCTCTGCTCATGTCATAATATCTTTCTTTCTTGTGGCTCGTAGGATCATTGGCCTAGTTGGTTCAATTGGTATCTTTTGATTGCTTGCTTCAATTGGTACCTTTCGATTGCTTGATTGCTTGTGTCTCTCTTTGTTATGTCTTTGTGGCATATCTTTCTTTTGCAATCTTTGGGCCTCAATATAGTTTGTCTTCCTCCAAGTATTTACCGTTGGATATGTGTAGTGCATTCCACTCTCTTGTTGAGAAATACACAACTTCTGGAGGAACTCAATCTATATTGGCCTTCTAAGCTTTTCGCCCATTTTGGCAATCGATGCCAATGGGGGAGAAGTTTCAGAGAGTTTTGTGGAGATTTTGGAGAGTTTTGTGGAGAAGTCTTTAGAGTTTTCTCGGTTTTGTTCCTAAGCATTTGCATCTCATACGCATGCATTATTGGTTGTTGCATTGCATGGTGATGCATAATTCCTTGTATTAAACTCTCTTGAAAGTAATTGTCATCAATTACCAAAATGGGGGAGATTGAAAGAACATGCGGTGCCCCCATGTTTGGTTTTGGTAATTGATGACAATCTCTATGGACTAATGGTTGCCTTGAGTTATATTTGAAGGTTTTTGTCCATAGGCTTTTCTTGGAGTACATGTGTTGGTTTCAAGGAGAGTTTGTGTCGACCAAGGTGCTATTCAAGGAATTACCTAAAGATTGGTCTTGTGAGAGGTTGATCAAGACTAAGTCAAAGAGTGAATCAAGTTGACCAACCCACAAAGCGTAGAAGATGTGCCGAGAGGGATCAAGTGATCCCATGGTATGGTAAGCATTGTCAATTACGCTTCGTGTACTAACCCATGGTCTTCGTGAGGGTTCTTTGTGGGGTTAGGTTGCGGTGTGCAAGTTCAAGTGGAGCATCACAAAGAGATCAAATGCTTGAAGCTTGCCGTCCTTTGTGGTGACAATGGACTTGTGAAGATGTGCGGAAGAGTGGCTCACCCATAGTGGAGTATGGGGGAGCAATCAACTAGTCTTCATCAAGTCAACCCAATCAAGAAAGGTGGTCCAACTTGAGGGAGTCAAGATCGTCTTCATCTAGCTCAAGTGGACCATGTGCAAGGTAAAGGTTTGCCCTTGATAGGTTTTCTATTTTACCGGTCTCATGATGGTAGTTGGGAGACTGGGTTATAGGATCGATTGCCGTACTATCAAGGGGGGCTCTCGATGAGTAGCTTGATCGTATCGTTCGCTGAGAGCTCAAACCATTGCATCCTTGCATCATCTTTCTTGGTTCTTGTTTGGTTCTCTTTGAGAGTCTTAGAGCTTTTGGTCATCTTGATGACAAGCTTGAGTTCATCGAAAACAGAGTTCGCTTGCATACTCTATGATGTTTTCGTTGTTGGAGGTTTTGCCGGTTCTTCTCGGTTGGAGGTTTCACTCCTCTATTTGTTGGCATACCTCCCCTGCCTCTTCTTACTATAACCAGTCGTTATTTTGATGCTACTCGTCGTCTTGTTTCCAACAAGCTTGAGTTTGCTCAATTCGGAGCTCATATGCAGAAGTTATGGCAGTTCTTGTTCTCTTGAGTGTGGTTTTGTCAGGGTCCGCATTGGAAAGGATTGGATGGATTCATCACGTTCACGTCTCCTTCTTTTCCCCTCCTTCTTCCTTGGAGCTTCCTCCGTTTTCTTGCCTCCCTTGTGTGGTTGCCGTTGTTGGTTGCGGTAGTACTGCTCCCAGGAAAGCGGTAGTACCGTAGGCATCAGCGGTAGTACCGTGGAGTGGCACAGTAGTACCGCAGGTGCCCACGGTAGTACCGCTCCCCTGGAGCCGCACTACCGCTGCCCACCAGGCTAGTGCCGCCCCTTTGCGGTAGTAGGAGCGGATGTAATTTTTTACATCCGCACCTACCGCGGTAGTACCGCTTTCGCCGTGCGGTAGTACCGCGCTATGCGGTCAGTCAGTAGTATCGCCCCTCGGCAGTACTACTGTGTCGGGTTTTTGCTACTTCCGTTTCTTTGCGGAAGTAGGCACGGAAGTTTTCCTTTTCCCCTGGCTGGGACTTTTGCCTCGCGGTAGTACTGCGCGTGCGGAAGTTCCGCCCCCAGCTCCTGTGCGTCTGTTTATCGGTTCTGTGCTGGGGTTGCGGCAGTACCGTGGGCCGGTACGGTAGTACCGCACAGCCGTGCGATAGTACCGCTTGGATGCAAGCAGTAGTACCGCGCGGCCTTGCGGTAGTACCGCTGGCCGCGGGCTGGTTGGTGGGTAACGGTTGGATTTTTTCCCCACCTATAAAAGGGGGTCTTCTTCCCCAATGAACCTTACCCTTTGAGCTCGTGTTCTTCCCCCATTGTTGACCTTCTTCGAGCTTGCTAGCTCTCAATCCCTCCATGGTTTCTTGCTAGTTTTTGAGGGAAAAGAGAGAGGAGATCTAGATCCACATTTCCACCAATCACTTTCTCCTCTATGTGAGGGGAACCCCTTGGATCTAGATCTTGGAGTTCTTGGTGTTCTCCTTATTGTTCTTCCTCTCATTTTCCTCCCTAGCATTAGTTGCTTCGGTGGGATTTGAGAGAGAAGGACTTGGGCACTCCGTGTGCCCTTGCCATTGCATTTGGTGCATCGGTTTGAGTTCTCCACGGTGATACGTGGAAGTTACAAGTTGAGAAGCTTATTACTCTTGGGTGCTTGGTACCCTTGAGCTTGTTCCTCTTGGGTGCTTGGGCGCCCTAGACGGTTGTTGGTGTTCGGAGCTCAATCATTGTGGTGTAAAGCTCCGGGCAAGCGTCGGGGTCTCCAATTAGGTTGTGGAGATCGCCCCGAGCAATTTGACGGGTTTCGGTGACCGCCCCCAAGGGTTGCCAAAGTGTACGGGTTCGGTGACCGCCCCCAAGGGTTGCCATTTGTACGGGTTCAGTGACCGCCCTCAAGGGTCCCTTAGTGGAATCACGGCATCTTGCATTGTGCGAGAGCGTGAGGAGATTACGGTGGCCCTAGTGGCTTCTTGGTGAGCATTGTGCCTCCACACCGCTCCAAATGGAGATTAGCATCCGCAAGGGTGTGAACTTCGGGATACATCATCGTCTCCTCGTGCCTCGGTTATCTCTTACCCGAGCCCTTTACTTATGCACTTTACTTTGTGATAGCCTTATTGTTTCTTGTCATATATCTTGCTATCACATAGTTGCTTATCTTTCTTAGCATAAGTTGTTGGTGCACATAGGTGAGCCTAGTTGTTTTAGGTTTTATGCTTGGCAAATTAACCGCTAGGTTTATTCCGCATTTGTTCAAGCCTAAACCGTAATTATTTTAAAACGCCTATTCACCCCCCCCCTCTAGGCGACATCCACGATCTTTCACATGGCCAAGGTGCCAGAGGGCAAGGGCTTTGTCGATAGTGCCATCGGGGGTATGATCGTCCTGCGGTTTGATGACATCTTCGCTATGTTTAACCTTCATCCGCTGTACTACACCTTCGTTCGGCTATTTTTGCTGAGTATGGAGATGCAGATCATTAGAGACAAGACCCCGGACATCGTGATAGTCGACCCATTCTACATGCGTGCCAAGATCTTAGGCAGCGCTGGGGACTGGCTAGTCGCGAGTTCATACCTCGAAGGCGTCATTCTGGCAAACCAGGACGCGGACCTCAGACAAGAATTCTTTCGCATCCAGTCGGAGTTTGCGGAAATCATCCATCAAGATGTCCTTCGCACCTCGGGGCAGTTCTACCTCAGATATCAACCGTCCAACAGTGAGATAGAAACAACGCTACAAATGTAGGCTGACAACGATCGCGATTTCATGACCATCACGAAAGACGGCGGCTTCATTCACGCTCCGGTCCCTGAGTCGAGTCGAAAGTAGTGATGCTATGTAGTTCTGAAATATCGATTAGCTCATGTTGTAATTAAACTTTAATAAACTTGTGTGTCTCTTTGGTTTGGACAGTCGTTCAACTTATATGTAATCGATGCTATTTATTAGTAGGACCATGAATCCTGCTATTAATGTGTTGCTTTTCTCTTCCGATCCTTTTGTTGCATACTTATATATTGCTTATGTATTGTCTGTGAATTGCTACTAACGTTTTGTTCGTCTAGTGCATAGAGATGCCGTCGTATGTCGTGTAGAAGGGTAAGGTTCCCGGAGTCTACGACGACTGGGAGGAGTGTCGGAGACAGGTTCACCGTTTTAGCGGTAACAGTTACAAAGGGTACACCACTAGGACGGAGGCGGAAGCTAGATACGCGCGCTATCTAGCGGGAGAGAGGAGGGAGCGGAGGAGGAATCGGATGAAGACCAATTTCATCGCGATGATGCTCATCGTGATGACCGCAGCTCTGTTCTATGTGATGGTAGTTTAGATGATCGATATCGACTTGTAATGTGAAGACAAACTCGCTACTCGCGGTCTCAAGACTTGTAATGTTCTAACTTTGTTCGGTCTTTTGAATTCAGAGACTAATATGATATTGTATTCGGAGACTAATCTTCTATTTGTATTCGATAAATCTGCTGTTTATATGTTGTGCTGTCTATATTCTGTGCAGTAATATATTTTGTAACCTGTGCAAATATCAGAAAAGAAAAAAATTCCTAATATTCATACTAGTGGCGCACCATACTGCACTTTAGTGGCGCACTGCAATAAACATACTAGTGGCGCATTACCAAGAAGTGCGCCATTAGTAACCTAGAGCACAAGGTAAATATGGCCCCCTAGGAGGCATAGTAATGGCGCACCAGGGGACATATTAATGGCACACTGCCAGGTGCGCCATTACTATCTATGATACTAATGGCGCACCAGGGGTGCGCCATTAGTATTTGTTACTAGTGGCGTGATAATAGTGGCGCACCTGTAGTGCGCCATTAATGGCCAAAACCGGTGCACCACTAATTAGCCTTTTCCTAGTAGTGTATGGTGATATTAGAGTCATGCTAGTTGATTAGTTGTGAATTTGAGAAATTCTTGTGTTAAAGTTTGTGATTCCCGTAGCATGCACGTATGGTGAACCGTTATGTGATGAAGTCGGAGCATGATTTATTTATTGTTTGTCTTCCTTATGAGTGGCGGTCAGGGACGAGCCATGGTCTTTTCCTACCAATCTATCCCCCTAGGAGCATGCGCGTAATACTTTGCTTTGATAACTTGTAGATTTTTGCAATAAGTATGTGAGTTCTTTATGACTAATGTTGAGTCCATGGATTATACGCACTCTCACCCTTCCACCATTGCTAGCCTCGCTAGTATCGCGCAACTTTCGCCGGTACCATAAACCCACCATATACCTTCCTCAAAATAGCCACCATAATACCTATTATGGCATTTCCATAGCCATTCCGAGATATATTGCCATGCAACTTTCCATCGTTCTGTTATTATGACACGCTTCATCATTGTCATATTGCTTGCATGATCATGTAGTTGACATCGTATTTGTGGCAAAGCCACCGTTCATAATTTTCATACATGTCACTCATGCATCATTGCACATCCCGGTACACCGCCGGAGGCATTCACATAGAGTCATATTTTGTTCCAAGTATCGAGTTGTAATTTTTGAGTTGTAAGTAAATAAAGTGTGATGATCATCATTATTAGAGCATTGTCCCAGTGAGGAAAGGATGATGGAGACTATGATTCCCCCACAAGTCGGGATGAGACTCCGAACGAAAAATAAAAAAAATAAAAAAAGAGAAAAGAGGCAAAAAAAGGCCCAAAGAAAAAAAATAAAAAAATGAGAGAAAAAGAGAGAAGGGACAATGCTACTATCCTTTTTCCACACTTGTGCTTCAAACTAGCACCATGATCTTCATGATAGAGAGTCTCCTATGATATCACTTTCATATACTAGTGGGAATTTTTCATTATAGAACTTGGCTTGTATATTCCAATGATGGGCTTCCTCAAATTGCCCTAGGTCTTCATGAGCAAGCAAGTTGGATGCACACCCACTTAGTTTCTTTTGTTGAGCTTTCATATACTTATAGCTCTAGTGAATCCGTTGCATGGCAATCCCTACTCACTCACATTGATATCTATTAATGGGCATCTCCATAGCTCGTTGATACGCCTAGTTGATGTGAGACTATCTTCTCCTTTTAAAAGAGTACCGGACCAAAGCATTAACACATAGTGAATACATGAACTCCTCAAACTACGATCATCACCGGTAAGTATCCCAATTATTGTCACTTGGGGGTTAACGGATCATAACACACAATAGGTGACTATAGACTTGCAAGATAGGATCACGAACTCACATATATTCATGAAAACACAATAGGTTCAGATCTGAAATCATGGCACTTGGGCCCTAGTGACAAGCATTAAGCATAGCAAAGTCATAGCAACATCAATCTCAGAACATAGTGGATACTAGGGATCATCAATTACATGATAAATCTCATCCAACCCATCACCGTCCAGCAAGCCTACGATGGAATTACTCACACACGACGGTGAGCATCATGAAATTGGTGATGGATGAAGGTTGATGATGATGATGGCGACGAATTCCCCTCTCTGGAGCCCCGAACGGACTCCAGATCAGCCCTCCCGGGAGAGTTTAGGGCTTGGCAGCGGCTCCGTATCGTAAAACATGATGAATCCTTCTCTTTGATTTTTTTCTCCCCAAAAGTGAATATATGGAGTCAAGGTGGACATCGGTGGAGCATCAGGGGGCCCATGAGGCAGGGGCGCGCCCAGGGGGTAGGGCACGCCCCCACCCTCGTGGACATGGTGTGGGCCCCTGACATGGATCTTTCTTCCAGTATTTTTATATATTCCAAAAATAATCTTCGTTGATTTTTAGGTCATTCTGAGAACTTTTATTTCTGCACAAAAATAACACCATGGCAATCCTGCTGAAAACAACGTCAGTCCGGGTTAGTTCCATTCAAATCATGCAAGTTAGAATCCAAAAAAGGGAAAAAGTGTTTGGAAAAGTAGATACGACGGAGACCTATCAACTCCCCCAAGCTTAAACCTTTGCTTGTCCTCAAGCAATTCAGTTGATAAACTGAAAGTGATAAAGAAAAACTTTTACAAACTCTGTTTGCTCTTGTTGTTGTAAATATGTAGAGCGAGCATTCAAGTTTTCAACAAAGATTATGAACTAACCATATTCACAATAACATTTAGGTCTCATGTTTACTCATATCAATGGCATAATCAACTAGCGAGCAATAATAATAAATCTCGGATGACAACACTTCCTCAAAATAATCATGATATGACAAGATGGTATCTCGCTAGCCCTTTCTGAGACCGCAAACCATAAATGCAGAGCACCTTTAAAGATCAAGTACTGACTAGACATTGTAATTCATGGTAAAAGAGATCCAGTCAAGTCATACTCAATGTAAACTAACAGTAATGGATGCAAATGACATAGGTGCTCTCCATCTAGTGCTTTTTAATAAGAGGATGGTGACTCAACATAAAAGTAAATAGATAGGCCCTTCACAGAGGGAAGCAGGGATTTGTAGAGGTGCCAGAGCTCGGTTTTGAAATAGATATGAATAATATTTTTAGCGGTATACTTTCATTGTCAACATAACAACCGAGAGATCTCGATATCTTCCATGCTACACACATTACAGGCGGTTCCCAAACAGAATGGTAAAGTTTATACTCCCCCTCCACCAACAAGCATCAATCCATGGCTTGCTCGAAATAACGAGTGCCTCCAACTAAGAAGAGTTCCGAGAGTTTTGTTTGCAGTTGAAATAACATGCGGTGCCCCCATGTTTGGTTTTGGTAATTGATGACGATCTCTATGTACTAATGGTTGCCTTGAGTTATATTTGAAGGTTTTGTCCATAGGCTTTTCTTAGAGTACATGTGTTGGTTTCAAGGAGAGTTTGTGTCGACCAAGGTGCTATTCAAGGAATTACCTAAAGATTGGTCTTGTGAGAGGTTGATAAAGACTAAGTCAAAGAGTGAATCAAGTTGATCAACCCACAAAGCGTAGAAGATGTATCGAGAGGGATCAAGTGATCCCATGGTATGGTAAGCATTGTCAATTACGCTTTGTGTATTAACCCATGGTCTTCGTGAGAGTTCTTTGCGGGGTTAGGTTGCGGTGTGCAATTTCAAGTGGAGCATCATGAAGAGATCAAATGCTTGAAGCTTGCTGTCCATTGTGGTAACAATGGATTCATGAAGATGTGCGGAAGAGTGGCTCACCCATAATGGAGTATGGGGAGCAATCAACTAGTCTTCATCGAGCCAACGCAATCAAGAAAGGTGGTCCAACTTGAGGGAGTCAAGATCGTCATCATCTAGCTCAAGTGGACCATGTGCAAGCCAAAGGTTTGCCCTTGATAGGTTTTCTATTTTTCCGGTCTCATGGTGGTAGTTGGGAGATCGGTTTATAGGATCGATTGCCGTACTATCTAGGGGGGCTCTCGATGAGTAGCTTGATCGTATCGTTCGTAGAAAGATCAAACCATTGCATCCTTGCATCATCTTTTTTGGTTCTTTTTTGGTTCTTCTCCTTGTGAGATTTGGAGCTTAAGGTCATTTTAATGACAAGCTCGTTTTCATCAAAAGCGGAGTTCACGTGCATCTTCTATGATGTTTTCGATGTTGGAGGTTATGTCGGTTCTTCCTTTTTGGAGGTTTCACTCCTCTATTTGTTAGGCATACCTCCCCTCCCTCTTCTTACTATAACCAGTCGCTGTTTTGATGCTACTCGTCGTCTGATACGTCTCCAACATATCTATAATTTTTTATTACTCCATGCTATTATATTATCTATTTTGGATGTTAATGGGCATTATTTTACACTTTTATATCATTTTTGGGACTAACCTACTAACCGAAGGCCCATCCCAAATTGTTGTTTTTTTGCCTATTTTAGAGTTTCGCCGAAAAGGAATATCAAATGGAGTCCAAATGGAATGAAACCTTCGGGAACATGATTTTCTCAACAAACGTGGTCCAGGAGACTTGGAGTGTGGGTCACGAAACAACCGAGGAGGGCACAAGGCAGGGGGCGCGCCTACCCCCCTGGGCGTGCCCTCCATCCTCATGGGCCCCCGTTGCTCCACCTACGTACTTCTTCCTCCTATATATATGCACGTACCCCCCAAACATCCAGGAGCACCACGAAAACCTAATTCCACTACCGCAACCTTCTGTACCTGAGAGATCCCATCTTGGGGCCTTTTCCGGAGCACCGCCGGAGGGGGCATTGATCACGGAGGGCCTCTACATGAACTCCATGGCCTCTCCGGTGATGTGTGAGTAGTTTACTTTAGACCTACGGGTCCATAGTTATTAGCTAGATGGATTCTTCTCTCTCTTTGGATCTCAATACAAAGTTCTCCTCGATCTTCTTGGAGATCTATTCGATGTAATCTTCTTTTGCAGTGTGTTTGTCGAGATCCGATGAATTGTGGGTTTATGATCCAGATTATCTATGAACAATATTTGATTCTCCTTTGAATTCTTTTATGCATGATTGGTTTATCTTTGCATGTCTCTTCGAATTATCAGTTTGGTTTGGCCTACTAGATTGATCTTTCTTGCAGTGGGAGAAGTGCTTAGCTTTGGGTTCAATCTTGCGGTGCTCGATCCCAGTGACAGAAAGGGAACCGACACGTATTGTATTGTTGCCATCGAGGATAAAAAGATGGGGTTTATATCATATTGCATGAGTTTATCCCTCTACATCATGTCATCTTACTTAAAGCATTACTCTGTTCTTATGAACTTAATACTCTAGATGCATGCTGGATAGCGGTCGATGTGTGGAGTAATAGTAGTAGATGCAGAATCGTTTCGGTCTACTTGTCACGGATGTGATGCCTATATACATGATCATACCTAGATATTCTCATAAATATGCACAATTCTATCAATTGCCCGACAGTAATTCGTTTACCCACCGTAATACTTATGCTCTTGAGAGAAGCCACTAGTGAAACCTATGGCCCCCGGGTCTATCTTCCATCATATTAATCTTCCAATACTTAGTTATTTCTATTGCCGTTTATTTTACTTTGCATCTTTATTTCTCTTTATCATAAAAATACCAAAAATATTATCTTATCATATCTATCACATCTCACTCTCGTAAGTGATCGTGAAGGGATTGACAACCCCTTTATCGCGTTGGTTGCAAGGTTCTTATTTGTTTGTGTAGGTGCGTGGGACTTGAGCGTGATCTCCTACTGGATTGATACCTTGGTTCTCAAAAACTGAGGGAAATACTTACGCTACTTTGCTGCATCACCCTTTCCTCTTTAAGGGAAAACCAACGCAGTGCTCAAGAGGTAGCAAGAAGGACTTCTGGAGCCGTTGCCGGGGAGATTCGCACCAAGTCAAGTCAAGATTTGACTCCCGGCAGCGAGCCATTACTGGCACCATTGCCGGAGTCTACGCACAAGTCAAGACATACCAAGTACCCATCACAAACTCTTATCCCTCGCATTACATTATTTGCCATTTGCCTCTCGTTTTCCTCTCCCCCACTTCACCCTTGCAATTTATTCACCCTCTCTTTTTCCATTCGCCTCTTTTCCGCTTGCTTTGTCGTTATGGCTAGTCCTTTATCTACTCCTTTGTCTCCCGAGAATGAAGTTCTTAATTTTAAACAAAGGAAGGGAGAAAATCTAAAAGATGCTTGGTACATAATTTGCAATGCGCAAAATAGATCTACTAAGAAGCAACCTACTTTCGTTCTTCTTCGCAATTTTCATGTAGGCATCACTCCTTGGAATAGATATATTCTTGATACCATTACCGGAGCGAATTTCTTGGGTAGCCATAATTTTGATTCTTATAATGCTATGATAGATCTGTTTGGCCCACCACCTCTTTTGGTTAATGGAACTATTTTAACTTTGGAACATGTGATGCAACGGCTTGAAATTATTGAAAATAAATATGCCACCGTAGAGTTAATTGAAAATTTGGATAGAAAGATCCATAAAGAAATTACCCAATACGGATCTATGGTAGGAGTTGCTCTCAAAAGTTTTAAAGAAAAGGGACCTATGGTTAATGAAAAGATAGATCAAGATTCCACTAGAATTGATAAAAGTGAGGATATTATTACCAACCTTGGGTCTGCCTTTTCTTCCGTGAAAAACACTCCTCATAATGCTAAGATTGCCAAATTGATGTATGTTCCTAAAAATAAGGGTGAAACTCCTAGTAAGGAAAATGCGGACCTCAAATCCATAAGTGTTCACCCCAACTTTCTCACTATCCTTAAGGAACCTTTTTGCTACAAATGATTTTCTTGATTTCGTACCTAGGGGTTTGAAAATTAATAAAAAGAAAGAAACTCCTATGGGTTATAGGTGTGTTATTGAAGAATTACCTACCAAAGATGGCAATACCTAGATCTATCCTTGCTTTTATGCCTAGCTAGGGGCGTTAAACGATAGCGCTTGTCGGGAGGCAATCCAATTTTATTTTTATTCCTTGCTTTTTGCTCCTGTTTAGTAATAAATAATTTATCTAGCCTCTGTTTTGGTTGTGTTTTTTGTGTTTAATTAGTGTTTGTGCCAAGTAGAACCGTTGGGAAGACTTGGGGAAAGTCTTTGAGATCTTGCTGTAAAAAACAGAAACTTTAGCACTCACGAGAATTGCTGTCATTTTTATTTGGAAAGTGCTATTTAGTTAATTATTTTTGCAGATGATGAATAGATAAATTACACACGTTCAGCAATTTATTTTAAAATTTTTGGGGTTCCAGAAGTTTGCGTTAGCTACAGATTACTACAGACTGTTCTGTTTTTGGCAGAATCTGTTTTTCGTGTGTTGTTTGATTATTTTGATGAATATATGGCTAGTAAAAGAGTTTATAAACCATAGAGAAGTTGGAATACAGTAGGTTTAACACCAATATAAATCAAGAATCAGTTCATTGCAGTACCTTGAAGTGGTGTTTTGTTTTTTTTCGCTAACGGAGCTCACGAGATTTTCTATTTAAGTTTTGTGTTGTGAAGTTTTAAAGTTTTGGGTGGAGATTTGATGGATTTTATAGAAATAATTGTTCTCTCATGCTTCACTTATATTATTTTGAGAGTCCTTTAGAACAACATGGCAATAATAAAAACTTTCATACAAGTGCATTGAATACTATGAGAAGTTTGATACTTGATAATTGTTTTGAGATATGGAGATGGTGATATTAGAGTCATGCTAGTTGAGTAGTTGTGGATTTGAGAAATACTTGTGTTAAAGTTTGCGATTCCCGTACCATGCACGTATGGTGAACCATTATGTGATGAAGTCAGAGCATGATTTATTTATTGATTGTCTTCCTTATGAGTGGCGGTCGGGGACGAGCGATGGTCTTTTCCTACCAATCTATCCCCCTAGGAGCATGCGCGTAATATTTGCTTTGATAACTTGTAGATTTTTGCAATAAGTATGTGAGTTCTTCATGACTAATGTTGAGTCCATGGATTATACGCACTCTCACCCTTCCACCATTGCTAGCCTCTCTAGTATCGCGCAACTTTCTCCGGTACCATAAACCCACCATATACCTTCCTCAAAACAGCCACCATACGTACCTATTATGGCATTTCCATAGCCATTCCGAGATATATTGCCATGCAACTTTCCATTGTTCCATTATTATGACACACTTCATCATGGTCGTATTGCTTGCATGATCATGTAGTTGACATCGTATTTGTGGCAAAGCCACCGTTCATAATTTTCATACATGTCACTCATGCATCATTGCACATCCCGGTACACCGCCGGAGGCATTCACATAGAGTCATATTTTGTTCTAAGTATCGAGTTGTAATTTTTGAGTTGTAAGTAAATAAAGTGTGATGATCATCATTATTAGAGCATTGTTCCGGTGAGGAAAGGATGATGGATACTATGATTCCCCCACAAGTCGGGATGAGACTCCGGACGAAAAAAATAAAAAAAGAGGCCAAAAAGAAAAAGAAAGAAAGAAGGCCCAAAAAGGAGAAAAAAATGAGAGAAAAAGAAAGAAGGGACAATGCTACTATCCTTTTTGCACACTTGTGCTTCAAAGTAGCACCATGATCTTCATGATAGAGAGTCTCCTATGATATCACTTTCATATACTAGTGGGAATTTTTCATTATAGAACTTGGTTTGTATATTCCAATGATGGGCTTCCTCAAATTGCCCTAAGTCTTCATGAGCAAGCAAGTTGGATGCACACCCACTTAGTTTCTTTTGTTGAGCTTTCATACACTTATAGCTCTAGTGCATCAGTTGCATGGGAATCCCTACTCACTCACATTGATATCTATTAATGGACATCTCCATAGCCCGTTGATACGCCTAGTTGATGTGAGACTATCTTCTCCTTTTTGTCTTCTCCACAACCACCATTTTATTCCACATATAGTGCTATATCCATGGCTCACCCTCATATATTGCATGAAGATTGAGAAAGTTTGAGAACATCAAAAGTATGAAACAATTGCTTGGCTTGTCATCGGGGTTGTGCATGATTTAAATGTTTTGCGTGGTGAAGATAGAGCATAGCCAGACTATTTGATTTTGTAGGGATAACTTTCTTTGGCCACTAGTATTTTGAGAAGACATGATTGCTTAGTTAGTATGCTTGAAGTATTATTATTTAGATGGATCTGAACATTCATGCCACAATAAAGAAAAATTACATTGAGAAATATGTTAGGAAGCATTCTACATAAAAAATTCTTCTTTTTTATCATTTACCAACTCGAGGACGAGCAGGAATTAAGCTTGGGGATGCTTGATACGTCTCCAACGTATCTATAATTTTTTATTGCTCCATGCTATTATATTATCTATTTTGGATGTTAATGGGCTTTGTTTTACGCTTTTATGTCATTTTTGGGACTAACCTACTAACCGGAGGCCCAACCCAAATTGCTGTTTTTTTGCCTATTTTAGAGTTTCACCGAAAAGGAATATCAAACGGAGTCCAAACGGAATGAAACCTTTGGGAACGTGATTTTCTCAACAAACATGATCTAGGAGACTTGGAGTGTGCGTCAAGAAACAACCAGGAGGGCACGAGGCAGGGGGCACGCCTACCCCCCTAGGCACACCCTCCACCCTCGTGGGCCCCCCGTTGCTCTACCGCCGTACTTCTTCCTCCTATATATATCCACGTACCCCCCAAACATCCAGGAGCACCACGAAAACCTAATTCCACCGCCTCAACCTTCTGTACCCGAGAGATCCCATCTTGGGGCCATTTCCGGAGCTCCGCCGGAGGGGCATTGATCACGGAGGGCCTCTACATCAACTCCATGGCCTCTCCAGTGATGTGTGAGTAGTTTACTTCAGACCTACGGGTTCATAGTTATTAGCTAGATGGCTTGTTCTCTCTCTTTGGATCTCAACACAGAGTTCTCCTCAATCTTCTTGGAGATCTATTCGATGTAATCTTCTTTTGCGGTGTGTTTGTCGAGATCCGATGAATTGTGGATTTATGATCCAGATCATCTATGAACAATATTTGATTCTCCTTTGAATTCTTTTATGTATGATTGGTTTATCTTTGCAAGTCTCTTCAAATTATCAGTTTGGTTTGACCTACTAGATTGATCTTTCTTGCAATGGGAGAATTGCTTAGCTTTGGGTTCAATCTTGCGGTGCTCGATCCCAGTGACAGAAAGGGAACCGACACGTATTGTATTGTTGCCATCGAGGATAAAAAGATGGGGTTTATATCATATTGCATGAGTTTATCCCTCTACATCATGTCATCTTCCTTAAAGCATTACGCTGTTCTTATGAACTTAATACTCTAGATGCATGCTGGATAGCGGTCGATGTGTGGAGTAATAGTAGTAGATGCAGAATCGTTTCGGTCTACTTGTCACGGACGTGATGCTTATATACATGATCATACCTAGATATTCTCATAAATATGCACAATTCTATCAATTGCCCGACAGTAATTCGTTTACCCACCGTAATACTTATGCTCTTGAGAGAAGCCACTAGTGAAATCTATGGCCCCCGGGTCTATATTGCATCATATTAATCTTCCAATACTTAGTTATTTCTGTTGCCGTTTATTTTACTTTGCATCTTTATTTCTCTTTATCATAAAAATACCAAAAACATTATCTTATCTTATCTATCAGATCTCACTCTCGTAAGTGACTATGAAGGGATTGACAACCCCTTTATCGCGTTGGTTGCGAGGTTCTTATTTATTTGTGTAGGTGCGTGGGACTTGAGCGTGATCTCCTACTGGATTGATACCTTGGTTCTCAAAAGCTGAGGGAAATAATTATGCTACTTTGCTATATCACCCTTTCCTCTTCAAGGGAAAACCAACGCAGGGCTCAAGAGGTAGCATCGTCTTGTATCCAACAAGCTTGAGTTTGCTCAATTCAGAGATCATTTGCAGAAGTTTTGGCAATTCTGGTTTTCCTTAGAGTATACTGATGTCTACTACACAACCTTCTTCTTGTAGACATTGTTGGGCCTCCAAGTGCAGAGGTTTGTAGGACAGTAGCAAATTTCCCTCAAGTGGATGACCTAAGGTTTATCAATCCGTGGGAGGCGTAGGATGAAGATGGTCTCTCTCAAGGAACCCTGTAACCAAATAACAAAGAGTCTCTTATGTCCCCAACACACCCAATACAATGGTAAATTGTATAGGTGCACTAGTTCGACGAAGAGATGATGATACAAGTGGTATATGCATGGTATATAATAGTTTTTGTAATCTGAAAATATAAAAACAGCAAGGTAACTAATGATAAAAGTGAGCGTAAACGGTATTGCAATGCGTTGAAACAAGGCCTAGGGTTCATACTTGAACTAGTGCAAGTTCTCTCAACAATAATAACTTAATTGGGTCATAAAACTATCCCTCAACATGCAACAAAGAGTCACTCCAAAGTCACTAATAGCGGAGAACAAACGAAGAGATTATGGTAGGGTACGAAAACACCTCAAAGTTATTCTTTCGAATCAATCCGTTGGGCTATTCCTATAAGTGTCACAAACAGCCCTAGAGTTCGTACTAGAATAACACCATAAGACACAAATCAACCAAAACCCTAATGTCACCTAGATACTCCAATGTCACCTCAAGTATTCGTGGGTATGATTGTACGATATGCATCACACAATATCAGATTCATCTATTCAACCAACACATAGAACCTCAAAGAGTGCCCCAAAGTTTCTACCGGAGAATCACGACGAAAACGTGTGCCAACCCCTATGCATAGGTTCATGGGTGGAACCCGCAAGTTGATCACCAAAACATACATCAAGTGAATCACGTGATATCCCATTGTAACCACAGATATGCACGGCAAGACATACATCAAGTGTTCTCAAATCTTTAAAGACTCAATCCGATAAGATAACTTCAAAGGGGAAACTCAATCCATTACAAGAGAGTAGTGGGGGGACAAAACATCATAGGATCCAAATATAATAGCAAAGTTGGCGATACATCA
Organism: Triticum urartu; assembly: GCF_056163025.1. Lineage (NCBI taxonomy): Eukaryota > Viridiplantae > Streptophyta > Magnoliopsida > Poales > Poaceae > Triticum > Triticum urartu. Next base: position 170,799,845 of record NC_141874.1, on the reverse strand, counting down.
AGATCGTACCACCTCAAGAACACGAGTGAGAGAGAGATCAAACACATAGCTACTAGTACATACCCTCAGCCCCGAGGGAGAACTGCTCCCTCCTCGTCATGGAGAGCACCAGAAAGATGAAAATGGCCACCCGAGAAGGATTCCCCCTCCGGCAGGGTGCCGGAACGGGTCTAGATTGGTTTTCGGTGGCTACGGAGGCTTCTGGCGGCGGAACTCCCGATATATTGTGCTCCCCGGTCGTTTTAGGGTATATGGAGATATATAGGTGGAAGAAGTACGTCAGGGGAGCCACGAGGGGCACACGAGGGTGTAGGGCGCGCCCTACCTCATGGCTTCCTCGAGGATTCCTTGACGTGGACTCCAAGTCCCCCCGGGTTGCTTTCCTTCCAAAAATAAGTTCCGTGAAGTTTTAGGTCAATTGGACTCCGTTTGATTTTCCTTTTCTGCGATACTCTAAAACAAGGAAAAAACAGAAACTGGCACTGGGCTCTGGGTTAATAGGTTAGTCCCAAAAATAATATAAAAGTGTATAATAAAGACCATAAACATCCAAAACATAAGATAATATAGCATGGAGCAATAAAAAAATTATAGATACGTTGGAGACGTATCAGCATCCCCAAGCTTAATTCCTGCTTGTCCTCGAGTAGGTAAATGATAAAAACAGAATTTTTGATGTGGAGTGCTACTTGGCATAATTTCAATGTAATTCTTCTTAATTGTGGTATGAATATTCAGATCCGAAAGATTCAAGATAAAAGTTCATATTGCCATAAAAATAATAATACTTCAAGCATACTAACTAAGCAATTATGTCCTCTCAAAATAACATGGCCAAAGAAAGTTCATCCCTACAAAATCATATAGTTTAGTGAGGCTCCATTTTTGTCACACAAGAATGCTCTCTGAAGGAAATATGCCCTAGAGGCAATAATAAAGTTATTATTTATTTCCTTATATCATGATAAATGTTTATTATTCATGCTAGAATTGTATTAACCGGAAACATAATACATGTGTGAATACATAGACAAACAAAGTGTCACTAGTATGCCTCTACTTGACTAGCTCGTTCATCAAAGATGGTTATGTTTCCTAACCATGAACAATGAGTTGTTATTTGATTAACGGGATCACATCATTAAGAGAATGATCTGATTGACATGACCCATTCCATTAGCTTAGCACCCGATCATTTAGTATGTTGCTATTGCTTTCTTCATGACTTATACATGTTCCTATAACTATGAGATTATGCAACTCCCGTTTACCGGAGGAACACTTTGGGTACTACCAAACGTCACAACGTAACTAGGTGATTATAAAGGAGTACTACAGGTGTCTCCAAAGGTACATGTTGGGTTGGCGTATTTCGAGATTAGGTTTTGTCACTCCGATTGTCGAAGAGGTATCTCTGGGCCCTCTCGGTAATGCACGTCACATAAGCCTTGCAAGCATTGCAACTAATGAGTTAGTTGCGGGATGATGTATTACAGAACGAGTAAAGAGACTTTCCGGTAACGAGATTGAACTAGGTATTGGATACCGGCGATCAAATCCCGGGCAAGTAACATACCGATGACAAAGGGAACAACGTATGTTGTTATGCGGTCTGACCGATAAAGATCTTCGTAGAATATGTAGGAGCCAATATGGGCATCCAGGTCCCGCTATTGGTTATTGACCGGAGACGTGTCTCGGTCATGTCTACATTGTTCTCGAACCCGTAGGGTCCGCACGCTTAAGGTTACGATGACAGTTATATTATGAGTTTATGCATTTTGATGTACCGAAGGTTGTTCGGAGTCCCGGATGTGATCACGGACATGACGAGGAGTCTCGAAATGGTCGAGATGTAAAGATTGATATATTGGAAGCCTATGTTTGGATATCGGAAGTGTTCCGGGTGAAATCGGGATTTTACCGGAGTACCGGGAAGGTTACCGGAACCCCCCGGGAGCTAAATGGGCCATGATGGGCCTTAGTGGAAAAGAGAAGAGGCAGCCCTACATGGGCTGCGCGCCACCCCCTTCCCTTAGTCCTATTAGGACTAGGAGAGGTGGCCGGCCCCCTCTCTCTCTTTTCCCCCTCCGCGAATCCTATTCCAACTAGGATTGGGGGGGGGGAATCCTACTCCCAGAGGGAGTAGGACTCTCCTGGCGCGCCACACCTTGGCCGGCCAGCCTCCCCCTCTAGTCCTTTATATACTGAGGCAGAGGCACCCTAGAACACACAAGTTGATCCACGTGATCTATTCCTTAGCCGTGTGCGGTGCCCCAGCCACCATATTCCTCGATAATACTATAGCGGAGTTTAGGCAAAGCCCTGCTGCTGTAGTGCATCAAGATCGTCACCACGCCGTCGTGCTGACGGAACTCTTCCCCGACACTTTGCTGGATCGGAGTCCGGGGATCGTCATCGAGCTGAACGTGTGCTCGAACTCGGAGGTGCTGTAGTTTCGGTGCTTGATCGGTTGGATCGTGAAGACGTACGACTACTTCCTCTATGTTGTGTCAACGCTTCCGCAGTCGGTCTGCGAGGGTACATAGACAACACTCTCCCCTCTCGTTGCTATGCATCACATGATCTTGCGTGTGCGTAGGAAATTTTTTGAAATTACTACGAAACCCAACAGTGGCATCCGAGCCTAGGTTATTTATGTTGATGTTATATGGACGAGTAGAACACAAGTGAGTTGTGGGCGATATAAATCATACTGCCTACCAGCATGTCATACTTTGGTTCGGCGGCATTGTTGGACGAGACGACCCAGACCAACATTACGCGTACGCTTACGCGAGACCGGTTCCCCCACGTGCTTTGCACATAGGTGGCTTGCGGGCGACAGTCTCTCCAACTTTAGTTGAACCAAGTATGGCTACGCCCGGTCCTTGCGAAGGTTAAAACGGAGTCTATTTGACAAACTATCGTTGTGGTTTTGATGCGTAGGTGAGATTGGTTCTTGCTTAAGCCCGTAGCAGCCACGTAAAACTTGGAACAACAAAGTAGAGGACGTCTAACTTGTTTTTGCAGGGCATGTTGTGATGTGATATGGTCAAGACATGATGCTGAATTTTATTGTATGAGATGATCATGTTTTGTAACCGAGTTATCGGCAACTGGCAGGAGCCTTATGGTTGTCGTTTTATTGTATGCAATGAAATCGCGATGTAATGCTTTACTTTATTACTAAGCGGTAGTAATAGTCGTGGAAGCACGAGCTTGGCGAGACGACAACGATGCTACGATGGAGATCAAGGTGTCACGCCGGTGACGATGGTGATCACGACGGTGCTTCGGAGATGGAGATCACAAGCACAAGATGATGATGGCCATATCATATCACTTATATTGATTGCATGTGATGTTTATCCTTTTATGCATCTTATCTTGCTTTGATTGACGGTAGCATTATAAGATGATCTCTCACTAAATTATCAAGAAGTGTTCTCCCTGAGTATGCACCGTTGCGAAAGTTCTTCGTGCTGAGACACCACGTGATGATCGGGTGTGATAGGTTCTACGTTCAAATACAACGGGTGCAAAACAGTTGCACACGCGGAATACTCAGGTTATACTTGACGAGCCAAGCATATACAGATATGGCCTCGGAACACGGAGACCGAAAGGTCGAGCATGAATCATATAGTAGATATGATCAACATAACGATGTTCACCATTGAAAACTACTCCATCTCACGTGATGATCGGTTATGGTTTAGTTGATTTGGATCACGTAATCACTTAGAGGATTAGAGGGATGTCTATCTAAGTGGGAGTTCTTTAATTAATTTGATTAACTGAACTTAAATTTATCATGAAACTTAGTACCTGATTAGTATCTTGCTTGTTTATGTTTGATTGTAGATAGATGGCTCGTGCTGTTGTTCCGTTGAATTTTAATGCGTTCCTTGAGAAAGCAAAGTTGAAAGATGATGGTAGCAATTACACGGACTGGGTCCGTAACTTGAGGATTATCCTCATTGCTGCACAGAAGAATTACGTCCTGGAAGCACCGCTGGGTGCCAGGCCTGCTGCAAGAGCAACGCCGGATGTTCTGAACGTCTGGCAGAGCAAAGCTGATGACTACTCGATAGTTCAGTGTGCCATGCTTTACGGCTTAGAATCGGGACTTCAACGACGTTTTGAACGTCATGGAGCATATGAGATGTTCCAGGAGTTGAAGTTAATATTTCAAGCAAATGCCCGGATTGAGAGATATGAAGTCTCCAATAAGTTCTATAGCTGCAAGATGGAGGAGAACAGTTCTGTCAGTGAGCATATACTCAAAATGTCTGGGTATAATAATCACTTGATTCAATTGGGAGTTAATCTTCCAGATGATTGCGTCATTGACAGAATTCTTCAATCACTGCCACCAAGCTACAAGAGCTTCGTGATGAACTATAATATGCAAGGGATGAACAAGACTATTCCCGAGCTCTTCGCGATGCTGAAAGCTGCGGAGGTAGAAATCAAGAAGGAGCATCAAGTGTTGATGGTCAACAAGACCACTAGTTTCAAGAAAAAGGGCAAAGGGAAGAAGAAGGGGAACTTCAAAAAGAACGGCAAGCAAGTTGCTACTCAAGAGAAGAAACCCAAACCTGGACCTAAGCCTGAAACTGAGTGCTTCTATTGCAAGCAGACTGGTCACTGGAAGCGGAACTACCCCAAGTATTTGGCGGATAAGAAGGATGGCAAGGTGAACAAAGGTATATGTGATATACATGTTATTGATGTGTACCTTACTAATGCTCGCAGTAGCACCTGGGTATTTGATACTGGTTCTGTTGCTAATATTTGCAACTCGAAACAGGGACTACGAATCAAGCGAAGATTGGTTAAGGACGAGGTGACGATGCGCGTGGGAAACGGTTCCAAAGTCGATGTGATCGCAGTCGGCACGCTACCTCTACATCTACCTTCGGGATTAGTATTAGACCTAAATAATTGTTATTTGGTGCCAGCGTTAAGCATGAACATTATATCTGGATCTTGTTTGATGCGAGACGATTATTTAAATCAGAGAATAATGGTTGTTCTATTTATATGAGTAATATCTTTTATGGTCATGCACCCTTGAAGAGTGGTCTATTCTTGTTGAATCTCGATAGTAGTAACACACATATTCACAATGTTGAAGCCAAAAGATGCAGAGTTGATAATGAGAGTGCAACTTATTTGTGGCACTGCCGTTTAGGTCATATCGGTATAAAGTGCATGAAGAAACTCCATTCTGATGGACTTTTGGAACCACTTGATTATGAATCACTTGGTACTTGCGAACCGTGCCTCATGGGCAAGATGACCAAAACACCATTCTCGGGTACTATGGAGAGAGCAACAGATTTGTTGGAAATCATACATACAGATGTATGTGGTCAGATGAATATTGAGGCTCGTGGTGGATATCGTTATTTTCTCACCTTCACAGATGATTTAAGCAGATATGGGTATATCTACTTAATGAAACATAAGTCTGAAACATTTGAAAAGTTCAAGGAATTTCAGAGTGAAGTTGAAAATCATCGTAACAAGAAAATAAAGTTTCTACGATCTGATTGTGGAGGAGAATATTTGAGTTACGAGTTTGGTGTACATTTGAAAAATTGTGGAATAGTTTCGCAACTCACGCCACCCGGAACACCACAGCGCAATGGTGTGTCCGAACATCGTAATCATACTTTACTAGATATGGTGCGATCTATGATGTCTCTTACTGATTTACCGCTATCGTTTTGGGGATACGCTCTAGAGACGGCCGCATTCACGTTAAATAGGGCACCATCAAAATCCGTTGAGACGACGCCTTATGAACTGTGGTTTGGCAAGAAACCAAAGTTGTCGTTTCTGAAAGTTTGGGGCTGCGATGCTTATGTGAAAAAGCTTCAACCTGATAAGCTCGAACCCAAATCGGAGAAATGTGTCTTCATAGGATATCCAAAGTAAACTATTGGATACACCTTCTATCACAGATCCGAAGGCAAGACTTTTGTTGCTAAATTCGGAAACTTTCTAGAGAAGGAGTTTCTCTCGAAAGAAGTGAGTGGGAGGAAAGTAGAACTTGACGAGGTAACTGTACCTGCTCCCTTACTGGAAAGTATTACATCACAGAAAACTGATCCAATGACACCTACACCAGTTAGTGAGGAAGCTAATGATAATGATCATGAAACTTCAGATCAAGATACTACTGAACCTCGTAGATCAACCAGAGTGGTACGGTAATCCTGTTCTGGAAGTCATGCTACTAGATCATGATGAACCTACGAACTATGAAGAAGCGATGGTGAGCCCAGATTCCGCAAAGTGGCTTGAAGCCATGAAATCTGAGATGGGATCCATGTATGAGAACAAAGTATGGACTTTGGTTGACTTGCCCAATGATCGGCAAGCAATTGAGAATAAATGGATCTTCAAGAAGAAGACTGACGCTGACGGTAATATTACTGTCTACAAAACTCGACTTGTCGCGAAAGGTTTTCGGCAAGTTCAAGGGATTGACTACGATGAGACCTTCTCACCCGTAGCGATGCTTAAGTCCGTCCGAATCATGTTAGCAATTGCCGCATTTTATGATTATGAAATTTGGCAAATGGATGTCAAAACTGCATTCCTGAATGGATTTCTGGAAGAAGAGTTGTATATGATGCAACCAGAAGGTTTTGTCGATCCAAAAGGAGCTAACAAAGTGTGCAAGCTCCAGCGATCCATTTATGGACTGGTGCAAGCCTCTCGGAGTTGGAATAAACGCTTTGATAGTGTGATCAAAGCATTTGGTTTTATACAGACTTTCGGAGAAGCCTGTATTTACAAGAAAGTGAGTGGGAGCTCTGTAGCATTTCTGATATTATATGTGGATGACATATTACTAATTGGAAATGATATAGAATTTCTGGATAGCATAAAGGGATACTTGAATAAAAGTTTTTCAATGAAAGACCTCGGTGAAGCTGCTTACATATTAGGCATAAAGATCTATAGAGATAGATCAAAACGCTTAATTGGACTTTCACAAACAACATACCTTGACAAAATTTTGAAGAAGTTCAAAATGGATCAAGCAAAGAAAGGATTCTTGCCTGTGTTACAAGGTGTGAAATTGAGTAAGACTCAATGCCCGACCACTGCAGAAGATAGAGAGAATATGAAAGATGTTCCCTATGCATCAGCTATAGGATCTATCATGTATGAAATGCTGTGTACCAGACCCGATGTGTGCCTTGCTATAAGTCTAGCAGGGAGGTACCAAAGTAATCCAGGAGTGGATCACTGGACAGCGGTCAAGAACATCCTGAAATACCTGAAAAGGACTAAGGATATGCTTCTCGTATATGGAGGTGACAAAGAGATCGTCGTAAAAGGTTACGTTGATGCAAGCTTTGACACTGATCCGGACGATTCTAAATCGCAAACCGGATACGTGTTTACATTAAACGGTGGAGCTGTCAGTTGGTGTAGTTCTAAACAAAGCGTTGTAGCGGGATCTACATGTGAAGCAGAGTACATAGCTGCTTCGGAAGCAGCAAATGAAGGAGTCTGGATGAAGGAGTTCATATCCGATCTAGGTGTCATACCTAGTGCATCGGGTCCAATGAAAATCTTTTGTGACAATACTGGTGCAATTGCCTTGGCAAAGGAATCCAGATTTCACAAGAGAACCAAGCACATCAAGAGACGCTTCAATTCCATCCGGGATCTAGTCCAGGTGGGAGACATAGAGATTTGCAAGATACATACGGATCTAAATGTTGAAGACCCATTGACTAAGCCTCTTCCACGAGCAAAACATGATCAGCACCAAGGCTCCATGGGTGTTAGAATCATTACGGTGTAATCTAGATTATTGACTCTAGTGCAAGTGGGAGACTGAAGGAAATATGCCCTAGAGGCAATAATAAGGTTATTATTTATTTCCTTATATCATGATAAATGTTTATTATTCATGCTAGAATTGTATTAACCGGAAACATAATACATGTGTGAATACATAGACAAACAAAGTGTCACTAGTATGCCTCTACTTGACTAGCTCGTTAATCAAAGATGGTTATGTTTCCTAACCATGAACAATGAGTTGTTATTTGATTAACGGGATCACATCATTAAGAGAATGATCTGATTGACATGACCCATTCCATTAGCTTAGCACCCGATCATTTAGTATGTTGCTATTGCTTTCTTCATGACTTATACATGTTCCTATAACTATGAGATTATGCAACTCCCGTTTACCGGAGGAACACTTTGGGTACTACCAAACGTCACAACGTAACTGGGTGATTATAAAGGAGTACTACAGGTGTCTCCAAAGGTACATGTTGGGTTGGCGTATTTCGAGATTAGGTTTTGTCACTCCGATTGTCGGAGAGGTATCTCTGGGCCCTCTCGGTAATGCACATCACATAATCCTTGCAAGCATAGCAACTAATGAGTTAGTTGCGGGATGATGTATTACAGAACGAGTAAAGAGACTTGCCGGTAACGAGATTGAACTAGGTATTGGATACCGGCGATCGAATCCCGGGCAAGTAACATACCGATGACAAAGGGAACAACGTATGTTGTTATGCGGTCTGACCGATAAAGATCTTCGTAGAATATGTAGGAGCCAATATGGGCATCCAGGTCCCGCTATTGGTTATTGACCGGAGACGTGTCTCGGTCATGTCTACATTGTTCTCGAACCCGTAGGGTCCGCACGCTTAAGGTTACGATGACAGTTATATTATGAGTTTATGCATTTTGATGTACCGAAGGTTGTTCGGAGTCCCGGATGTGATCACAGACATGACGAGGAGTCTCGAAATGGTCGAGACGTAAAGATTGATATATTGGAAGCCTATGTTTGGATATCGGAAGTGTTCCGGGTGAAATCGGGATTTTACCGGAGTACGGGGAAGGTTACCGGAACCCCCCGGGAGCTAAATGGGCCATGATGGGCCTTAGTGGAAAAGAGAAGAGGCAGCCCTACATGGGCTGCGCGCCTCCCCCTTCCCTTAGTCCTATTAGGACTAGGAGAGGTGGCCGGCCCCCTCTCTCTCTTTTCCCCCTCCGCGAATCCTATTCCAACTAGCATTGGGGGGGGGAATCCTACTCCCAGAGGGAGTAGGACTCTCCTGGCACGCCACACCTTGGCCGGCCAGCCTCCCCCCTCTAGTCCTTTATATACTGAGGCAGAGGCACCCTAGAACACACAAGTTGATCCACGTGATCTATTCCTTAGCCGTGTGCGGTGCCCCAGCCACCATATTCCTCGATAATACTGTAGCGGAGTTTAGGCGAAGCCCTGCTGCTGTAGTGCATCAAGATCGTCACCACGCCGTCGTGCTGACGGAACTCTTCCCTGACACTTTGCTGGATCGGAGTCCGGGGATCGTCATCGAGCTGAACGTGTGCTCGAACTCGGAGGTGCCGTAGTTTCGGTGCTTGATCGGTTGGATCGTGAAGACGTACGACTACTTCCTCTACGTTGTGTCAACGCTTCCGCAGTCGGTCTGCGAGGGTACGTAGACAACACTCTCCCCTCTCGTTGCTATGCATCACATGATCTTGCGTGTGCGTAGGAAAAATTTTAAAATTACTACGAAACCCAACACTCTCATCATGCACAACCCCGATGACAGGCCAAGCAATTGTTTCATACTTTAGTAATCTCAAACCTATAAACTTTCACGCAATATATGAGCGCGAGCCATGGATATAGCACTATGGGTGGAATAGAATATGATGATGGGGGTTATGTGGAGAGGATAAAAAGGAGAAAGTCTTACATCAACGAGGCTAATCAATGAGCTATGGAGATGCCCATCGATTGATGTTAATGCAAGGAGTAGGGATTGCCATGCAACGGATGCACTAGAGCTATAAATGTATGAAAGCTCAACAAAAGAAACTAAGTGGGTGTCCATCCAACTTGCTTGCTCACGAAGACCTAGGGCACTTGAGGAGGCCCATTGTTGGAATATATAAGCCAAGTTCTATAATGAAAAATTCCAACTAGTATATGAAAGTGACAAAACAAGAGACTCTCTATCATGAAGATTATGCTGCTACTTTGAAGCACAAGTGTGGCAAAGGATAGTAGCATTGTCCCTTCTCTCTTTTTCTCCCATTTTTTGGGCCTTCTCTTTTTATGGCCTTTCTCTCTTTTTTGGGCCTTCTCTTTTTTATGGCCTTTCTTTTTTTATTCCTCACTTGGGACAATGCTCTAAAAAATGATAATCATCACACTTCTATTTATTTACAACTCAATGATTACAACTCGATACTAGAACAAAGTATGACTCTATATCAATGCCTCTGGTGGTGTACCGGGATTGCGATGAATCAAGAGTGACATGTATGAAAAATTATGAACGGTGGCTTTGCCACAAATACGATGTCAACTACATGATCATGCAAAGCAATATGACAATGATGATGCGTGTCATAATAAACGGAACAGTGGAAAGTTGCATGGCAATATATCTCGGAATGGATATGGAAATGCCATAATAGGTAGGTATGGTGGCTGTTTTGAGGAAGATATAAGGAGGTTTATGTGTGAAAGAGCGTACCATATCACGGGGTTTGGATGCACCGGTGAAGTTTGCACCAACTCTCAATGTGAGAAAGGGCAATGCACGGTACCGAAGAGGCTAGCAATGATGGAAGGGTGAGAGTGCGTATAATCCATGGACTCAACATTAGTCATAAAGAACTCACATACTTATTGCAAAAATCTACAAGTCATCAAAAACCAAGCACTACGCGCATGCTCCTAGGGGGATAGATTGGTAGGAAAAGGCCATCGCTCGTCCTCGACCGCCACTCATAAGGAAGACAATCAAAGAACACCTCATGTTTCAAATTTGTTACGTAACGTTTACCATACGTGCATGCTACGGGACTTGCAAACTTCAACACAAGCACTTCTCAAATTCACAACTACTCAACTAGCACGACTTTGATATTATTACCTCCATATCTCAAAACAATCATCAAGCATCAAACTTCTCTTAGTATTCAACACTCTATATGAAAGTTTTTTACTAGTCTTGAATACCTAGCATATTAGGATTACTTAAGCAAATTACCATGCTATTTAGGACTCTCAAATAATATAAGTGAAGCATGAGAGATCAATTATTTCTTCAAAATAAAACCACCACCGTGCTCTAAAAAGATATAAGTGAAGCACTAGAGCAAATGACAAACTACTCCGAAAGATATAAGTGAAGATCAATGAGTAGTCGAATGATTATGCAACTATATGAAGACTCTCTAACATTTAATAATTTCAGATCTTCGTATTTTATTCAAACAACAAGCAAAGCAATATAAAATGACGCTCCAAGCAAAACACATATCATGTGGTAAATAAAAATATAGCTCCAAGTAAAGTTACCGATGAACGAAGACGAAAGAGGGGATGCCTTCCGGGGCATCCCCAAGCTTAGGCTTTTTGGTGTCCTTGGATATTACCTTGGGGTGAATTGGGCATCCCCAAGCTTAGGCTCTTGCCACTCCTTATTCCATAGTCCATCGAATCTTTACCCAAAACTTGAAAACTTCACAACACAAAACTTGAAGTAGAAAACTCGTGAGCTCCGCTAGCGAAAGAAAACAAAACACCACTTCAAGGTACTGTAATGAACTCATTCTTTATTTATATTGGTGTTAAACCTACTTTATTCCAACTTATCTATGGTTCATACCCTCCGATACTACTCATAGATTCATCAAAATAAGCAAACAACACATAGAAAACAGAATCTGTCAAAAACAGAACAGTCTGTAGTAATCTGTAACTAACGTATACTTCTGGAACTCATAAAATTCTCAAATATATTGGTGGACCTGATTAATTTATATATTAATAATCTTCAAAAATAATTAACTCAATATCACTCTCCAATAAAAACTAGCAGCAATTCTCGTGAGCGCTAAAGTTTCTGTTTTTTACAGCATGATCGCAAAGACTTTCCACGAGTCTTCCCAAAGGTTCTACTTGGCACAAACACTAATTAAACACATAAAACCACATCTAAACAGAGGCTAGATGAATTGTTTATTACTAAACAGGAGCAAAAATCAAGGAACTAAAATAAAATTGGGTTGCCTCCCAACAAGCGCTATCGTTTAATGCCCCTAGCTAGGCATGGTGATTTCAACGATGCTCACATAAAAGATAAGAATTGTAACATAAAGAGAGCATCTTGAAGAATATGACTAGCACATTTAAGTATAACCCACTTCCTATGCATAGGGATTTTGTGAGCAAACAATTTATGTGAACAAGAATCAACTTGCATAGGAAGGTAAAGCAAGCAACACTTCAAGATTTTCAACATGTAGAGAGGAAACTTGATATTATTGCAACTCCTACAAGCATATATTCCTCCCTCATAATAATTTTCAGTAGCATCATGAATTAATTAAACAATATAACTATCACATAAAGCATTATTTTCATGATCTACAAGCATAGAAATTTTATTACTCTGCACACAAGCAAAATTCTTCTCAATCGGAATAGTGGGAGTATCATAAGAGACTCGAATACTATAAATTGTTTCCACATTAAAAGAGTAATGTTCAGAGAAAGGGTAATCATAATCATGACAAGTTTTATAAATATAATCATCACTACTTTTGCATAAGATTCATCACAATAATCATCATAAGTAGCAACTTTATTCTCATCATAATCAATTGAAACCTCTTCCAAGATAGTGGAATCATTACTAAATAAAGTCATGACCTCTCCAAATCCACTTTCATAAATATAATCATCATAAGTAGGAGGCATGCTATCATCATTATCAATTTGCATATCAAAACTTGGAGGACTAAAAATATCATCTTCATTAAATGGAGCATCCCCAAGCTTGGGACAAACATTAATTGCAGCAAATATATTCTCAAAAACATCATCTTCATCAAACATAGCATCCCCAAGCTTGGGCCTTTTCATATCATAAGCATAATCACTCTCATCATTAATAGTATGGATAGCACCAATAGTATAGCAATTATCATATTCTTCCAAGCAAGTGCCAAAAAGATTTTCAAGATCATAAGAAGTATCATTATCTTCCACAATTATATTTTCATGAGGCACAACAGTAATAGGAGCAGTATTATTTGGGAGAGATATCTTTTTACCTCTCTTCCTTTTTCTTTTCTTCTTCTTCTTCACCACATCATGTGTGGGTTCAATCCTCTTTTTTGAGCTCCTTATTAATGAGATTGGTTGAATAGGAGGCTCCTCCTCGTTACCTGATTCATCATAAGAAATAATAGGAGGATATTGGGAAGTCTCTTCCCTTTCATTAGTGTTCTCTTCATATTCTATTTGCTTTCTTTTCTTTATGTAATTGGCAATATAAGGATTTTCAATGCAATTCACCGCACAATACATATAAATTTCCTCTAGATCAAAACCAAGAAGTTTATAACGGGCAAATTCTGGAAGATGCTTAGTTATACGTTTCATTTCTTCGTAACCCATAAGCAACCTGAGTTCATTATAATGTGCAAGGGAAATCAAGTCATCACAATTTTTGGACATGATAAGATCATGAAACAATTTGCATCGGATAGCTATATGACCCTATTCATTGCAAAGTCCACAAGTACGGCCAAGAAAATTTAAAATTTCAGCACAATCATCTAGCCTTTCTTGCAACAATTTAGTTTCTAAGTACTTATGCCTCATGCAATATCTATCTTCCCTATTTTGTGTGTACTTACAAACCCAATGCACTCCACAAAAATTGACATGTTTATAGGAGACATTTTCATCATAACTAGTGCAATCATCATTAGTACCATGGATATTCAAGGAGTTCATACTAACAACATTGCAATCATGCTCATCATTCAAAGATTTAGTGCCAAACATTTTATAGACTTCTTCTTCTAGCACTTGAGCACAATTTTCCTTTCCATCATACTCACGAAATAAAATCAAGGAACTAAAATAAAATTGGGTTGCCTCCCAACAAGCGCTATCGTTTAATGCCCCTAGCTAGGCATTATGATTTCAACGATGCTCACATAAAAGATAAGAATTGTAACATAAAGAGAGCATCTTGAAGAATATGACTAGCACATTTAAGTATAACCCACTTCCTATGCATAGGGATTTTGTGAGCAAACAATTTATGTGAACAAGAATCAACTTGCATAGGAAGGTAAAGCAAGCAACACTTCAAGATTTTCAACATGTAGAGAGGAAACTTGATATTATTTCAACTCCTACAAGCATATATTCCTCCCTCATAATAATTTTCAATAGCATCATGAATGAATTCAACAATATATCTATCACATAAAGCATTCTTTTCATGATCTACAAGCATAGAAATTTTATTACTTTCAATGAAGTTTATGATTCATAATTGAAATTGTGATTGAATTGTTACTCTAGTATAAGAGATCATATGACAAGAATTATATAAGTTGTTGTTCTAAGAATGATCATGATGCCCTCATGTTTGTATTTTATTTTTATCGACACCTCTATCTCTAAACATGTGGACATATTTTTTGATTTCGGCTTTCGCTTGAGGACAAGCGAGGTCTAAGCTTGGGGGAGTTGATACGTCCATTTTGCATCATGCTTTTATATCGATATTTATTGCACTATGGGCTGTTATTACACATTATGTCACAATACTTATGCCTATTCTCTCTTATTTTAAAAGGTTTCCATAAAGAGGGAGAATGCCGGCAGCTGGGATTCTGGGCTGGAAAAGGAGCAAATATTATAGACCTATTCTGCACAGCTCCAAAAGTCCTAAAACTTCACGGAAGACGTTTTCCGAATATATAAAAAATACTGAGCACAAGAAGTTCACCAAGGGGGCCACACCCTGCCCACGAGGGTGGGGGCGTGCCCTACCCCCCTGGGCGCGCCCCCCTACCTCGTGGGCCCCTTGGTGGCCCTCCGATGACCATCTTCTTCTATATGAAGTCTTTCCATGAGAAAAAAATCATAAGCCATCTTCTCGAACGAAACTCCACCGCCACGAGGCGGAACCTTGGCGGAACCAATCTGGGGTTCTGCGGAGCTATTCTGTCGGGGAAACTTCCCTCCGGTAGGGGGAAATCATCGCCATCGTCATCACCAACGCTTCTCTCATCGGGAGAGGGCAATCTCCATCAACATCTTCACCAGCACCATCTCCTCTCAAAACCCTAGTTCATCTCTTGTATCCAATGCTTGTCTCCAAGTCCGGGATTGGTACCTGTGGGTTGCTAGTAGTGTTAATTACTCCTTGTAGTTGATGCTAGTTGGTTTATTTGGTGGAAGATCATATGTTCAGATCCTATATGCACATTAATACCCCTCTGATTATGAACATGAATATGCTTTGTGAGTAGTTACGTTTGTTCCTGAGGACATGGGAGAAGTCTTGCTATTAGTAGTCATGTGAATTTGGTATTCGTTCGATATTTTGATGATATGTATGTTGTCTCTCCTCTAGTGGTGTTATGTGAACGTCGACTACATGACACTTCACCATTATTTGGGCCTAGAGGAAGGCATTGGGAAGTAATAAGTAGATGATGAGTTGCTAGAGTGACAGAGGCTTAAACCCTAGTTTATGCGTTGCTTCGTAAGGGGCTGATTTGGATCCATATGTTTCATGCTATGGTTAGGTTTACCTTAATACTTTTGTTGTAGTTGCGGATGCTTGCAATAGAGGTTAATCATAAGTGGGATGCTTGTCCAAGTAAGGACAATACCCAAGCACCAGTCCACCCACATACCAAATTATCAAAGTACCAGACGCGAATCATATGAACGTGATGAAAACTTGCTTGACGATATTCCCATGTGTCCTCGGGAGCGCTTTTCTCTATATAAGAGTTTGTCCAGGGTTGTCCTTTACTACAAAAAGGATTGGGCCGCCTTGCTGCACTTTATTTACTTTTGTTACTTGTTGCTCGTTACAACTTATCCTATCACAAAACTATCTGTTACCACTTATTTCAGTACTTGCAGAGAATTCCTTGCGGGAAACCGCTTATCATTTCCTTCTGCTCCTCGTTGGGTTCGACACTCTTACTTATCGAAAGGACTATGATAGATCCCCTATACTTGTGGGTCATCACTCTCTATCATGAAGATTATGGTGCTACTTTGAAGCACAAGTGTGGTAAAAAAGATAGTAACATTGTCCCTTCTCTCCTTTTCTCTCTTTTTTGGGCCTTCTCTCTTTTTATGGCCTTTCTCTCACTTTTTTATTTTTTTATTTTTCCTCACTTGGGACAATGCTCTAGAAAATGATGATCATCACACTTCTATTTATTTACAACTCAATGATTACAACTCGATACTAGAACAAGGTATGACTCTATATGAATGCCTCCGGCAGTGTATCGGGATATGCAATGAACCAAGAGTGACATGTATGAAAGGATTATGAATGGTGGCTTTGCCACAAATACTATGTCAACTACATGATCATGCAAAGCAATATGACAATGATGAACGTGTCATGATAAATGGAACGGTGGAAAGTTGCATGGCAATATATCTCGGAATGGCTATGGGAATGCCATAATAGGTAGGTATGGTGGCTGTTTTGAGGAAGATATAAGGAGGTTTATGTGTGAAAGAGTGTATCATATCACGGGGTTTGGATGCACCGGCGAAGTTTGCACCAACTCTCAACGTGAGAAAGGGCAATGCACGGTACCGAAGAGGCTAGCAATGATGGAAGGGTGAGAGTGCGTATAATCCATGGACTCAACATTAGTCATAAAGAACTCGCATACTTATTGCAAAAATCTATAAGTCATCAAAAACCAAGCACTATGTGCATGCTCCTAGGGGGATAGATTGGTAGGAAAAGACCATCGCTCGTCCCCGACCGCCACTCATAAGGAGGACAATCAAAGAACACCTCATGTTTCTAATTTGTTACATAACGTTTACCATACGTGCATGCTACGGGACTTGCAAACTTCAACACAAGTATTTTTCAAATTCACAACTACTCAACTATCACAACTTTGATATCACTACCTCCATGTCTCAAAACAATCATCAAGTATCAAACTTCTCTTAGTATTCAACACACTCATAAGAAAGTTTTTACTAGTCTTGAATACCTAGTATATTAGGATTATTTAAGTAAATTACCATGCTATTTAAATCTCTCAAAATAATCTAAGTGAAGCATGAGAGAATAATAGTTTCTATAAAACAAAACCACCACCGTGCTCTAAAAGATATAAGTGAAGTACTAGAGCAAAAACTATATAACTCAAAAGATATAAGTGAAGCACATAGAGTATTCTAATAATTTACGAATCATGTGTGTCTCTCTCAAAAGGTGTGTACAGCAAGGATGATTGTGGTAAACTAAAAATCAAAGACTCAAATCATACAAGACGCTCCAAACAAAACACATATCATGTGGTGAATAAAAATATAGCTCCAAGGAAAGTTACCGATGGAAGTAGACGAAAGAGGGGATGCCTTCCGAGGCATCCCCAAGATTTGTCTTTAGGTGTCCTTAGATTATCTTGGGGTGCCATGGGCATCCCCAATCTTAGGCTCTTTCCACTCCTTGTTCCATAATCCATCAAATCTTTCACCCAAAACTTGAAAACTTCACAACACAAAACTTAACAGAAAATCTCGTGAGCTTCGTTAGCAAAAGAAAAGAAAACACCACTTCAAGGTACTGTAATGAACTAATTATTTATTTATATTGGTGTTAAACCTACTTTATTCCAACTTATCTATGGTTTATAAACTATTTTACTAGCCATAGATTCATCAAAATAAGCAAACAACACACGAAAAACAGAATCTGTCAAAAACAGAACAGTCTGTAGTAATCTGTAACTAACGCAAGATCTGGAACCCCAAAAATTCTAAAATAAATTGGTGGACGTGAGGAATTTATCTATTAATCATATTAAATTTTTTTTAACTAGATAGCACTTTCAAAATAAAAATGGCAGCAATTCTCGTGAACGCTAAAGTTTCTGTTTTTTACAGCAAGATTAAAAAGACTTTCCCCAAGTCTTCCCAACGGTTCTACTTGGCACAAACACTAATTAAACAAAAAAAAACAACCAAAACAGAGGCTATATAAATTATTTATTACTAAACAGGAGAAAAAAGCAAGGAATAAAAATAAAATTGGGTTGCCTCCCAACAAGCGCTATCGTTTAACGCCCCTAGCTAGGCATAAAAAAGCAAGGATAGATCTAGGTATTGCCATCTTTGGTAGGCAATCCATAAGTGGATCTCATAATAAAATCATAAGGTAATTTAATTTTATTTCTAGGGAAGTGTTCCATGTCTTTACTTAACGGAAACTAGAATCTAATATTCCCTTCTTCATATCGATAATTGCACCAATCGTTCTAAGGAAAGGTCTACCAGAAAATAGGACATGAAGGATTGCAATCTATGTCAAGAACAATAAAATCTATGGGAAAATAATTCCTATTTGCAACAATAAGAACATCATTAATTCTTCCCATAGGTTTCTTAATAGTGGAATCCGCAAGGTGCAAGTTTAAAGAGAGCAATCATCAAAATCACGGAAACCTAGCAAATCACACAAAGTCTTTGGAATCGTGGAAACACTAGCACCCAAATCACACAAAGCATAGCATTCATGATCTTTAATTTTAATTTTAATAGTAGGTTCCCACTCATCATAAAGTTTTCTAGGGATAGAAACTTCCAACTCAAGTTTATCTTCATAAGATTGCATCAAAGCATCAACGATATGTTTAGTAAAAGCTTTATTTTGAATATTAGCATGAGGAGAATTTAGCACGGATTGCAACAAGGAAATACAATCTATCAAAGAGAAATTATCATAATTAAATCCTTGAAATCCAAAATAGTGAGTTCATTAATATTTAAAGTTTTGATCTCTTCAATCCCACTTTTAACAATTTTAGCATCAAGATCTAAAGACTCCGAATTTTTGGAACGCCGTCTAGGTAAAGGTGGATCATATTCAGTCCCATCATTATCAAGATTCATATTGCAAAACAAAGATTTTATAGGGGACACATCAATAACTTTTAGATCTTCATCTTTATTATCATGGAAACTAGAAGAACACGCTTTTATAAAGCAATCTTTCTTAGCACGCATCCTAGCGGTTCTTTCTTTGCACTCATCAATGGAAATTCTCATGGATTTGAGAGACTCATTGATATCATGCTTAGGTGGAATAGATCTAAGTTTCAAAGAATCAACATCAAGAGAAATTCTATCAATGTTCCTAGCCAACTCATCAATCTTAAGCAATTTTTATTCAATCAAAGCATTGAAATTCTTTTGCGAAGTAATAAATTCTTTAATATTAGATTCAAAATCATATGGCATCTTATTATAATTTCCATAAGAATTGTTGTAGGAATTACCATAATTATTAGAGGAATTACTAGGATACGGCCTAGGATTAAAGTTTCCTCTATACGCGTTGTTACCAAAATTATTCCTACCAACAAAATTCACATCCATAGATTCATTATTATTCTCAATCAAAGTAGACAAAGGCATATCATTAGGATTAGAAGAAACACTTTTATTAGCAAATAATTTCATAAGTTCATCCATCTTTCCACTCAAAACATTAATTTCTTCTATCACATGCACTTTCTTATTAGTAGATCTTTCAGTGTGCCATTGAGAATAATTAACCATAATATTATCTAGGAGTTTAGTAGCTTCTCCTAAAGTGATTTCCATAAAAGTGCCTCCCATGGCCGAGTCTAAAAGATTTATAGAAGCAAAATTCAATCCGGCAAATTTTTTTGTATAATCATCCACAAATTCAAACCATGCGTAGGGCAATTACGTATCATTAATTTCATCCTCTCCCAAGCTTGTGCAACATGTTCATGATCAAGTTGCTTAAAATTCATAATATCGTTTCTAAGGGAGATAATCTTAGCGGGAGGAAAATACTTAGAGATAAAAGCATCTTTGCACTTATTCCAAGAATCAATACTATTTTTAGGCAAAGACGAAAACCAAGCTTTAGCACGATCTCTAAGCAAAAAAGGAAATAGCTTCAATTTAACAATATCATTATCCACATTTTTCTTCTTTTGTGTGTCACACGAATCAACGAAGCTATTTAGATGGGTAACAGCATCTTCACTAGGAAGGCCGGCGAATTGATCTTTCAGGACAAGATTCAACAAAGCAGCATTGATTTCACAAGATTCAGTATTGGTAAGAGGAGCAATCGGAGTGCTAAGGAAATCATTGTTGTTGGTATTGGTAAAGTCACACAATTTAGTATTATCTTGAGCCATCGTGACAAGCAAGCAATCCAACACACGAGCAAACAATAGACGGGCAAAAAAGAGGCAAATAGAGAAAGAGAGGGAGGATGGAGAGAGAGAGAGAGGGCGAATAAAACGGCAAGGGTGAAGTGGGGGAGAGGAAAATGAGAGGCAAATGGCAAATAATGTAATGGGGGAGATAAGGATTTGTGATGGGTACTTGGTGTGTTGACTTTTGCGTAGACCTCCCCGGCAACGGGGCCAGAAATCCTTCTTGCTACCTCTTAAGCACTTGCGTTGGTTTTCCCTTGAAGAGGAAAGGGTGATGCAACAAAGTAGCATAAGTATTTCCCTCAGTTTTTGAGAACCAAGGTATCAATCTAGTAGGAGGCCACGCACGAGTCCCTCGCGCCTACACAAACAAATAAATCCTCGCAACCAACGCGATAAGGGGTTGTCAATCCCTACATGGTCACTTACGAGAGTGAGATCTGATAGATATGATAAGATAATATTTTTGGTATTTTTATGATAAAGATGCAAAGTAAAATAAATGGCAAAGGAAATAACTAAGTATTGGAAGATTAATATGATGGAAGATAGACTCGGGGGCCATAGGTTTCACTAGTGGCTTCTCTCAAGAGCATAAGTATTTACGATGGGTGAACAAATTACTGTTGAGCAATTGACAAAATTGAGCATAGTTATGAGAATATCTAGGTATGATCATGTATATAGGCATCACGTCCGAGACAAGTAGACCGACTCCTGCCTGCATCTACTACTATTACTCCACACATCGACCGCTATCCAACATGCATCTAGAGTATTGAGTTCACAAGAAGAGAGCAACACTTTAAGCAAGATGACCTGATGTAGAGGGATAAACTCATGCAATATGATATAAACCCCATCTTGTTATCCTTGATGGCAACAATACAATACGTGCATTGGTGCCCCTACTGTCACTGGGAAAGGACACCGCAAGATTGAACCCAAAGCTAAGCACTTCTCCCATTGCAAGAAAGATCAATCTAGTAGGCCAAACCAAACTGATAATTCGAAGAGATTTGCAAAGATAACCAATCATACATAAAAGAATTCAGAGAAGATTCAAATATTGTTCATAGATAAACTTGATCATAAACCCACAATTCATCGATCTCAACAAACACACCGCAAAAGAAGATTATATCGAATAGATCTCCATGAGAGAGGGGGAGTGTCGGTGTCAAAACCGGCGGATCTCGGGTAGGGGGTCCCGATCTGTGCGTCTAGGCGGATGGCAACAGGAGACAAGGGACATGATGTCTTTACCCAAGTTCGGGCCCTCTCGATGGAGGTAAAACCCTACTCCTACTTGATTAATATTGATGATATGGGTAGTACAAGAGTAGATCTACCACGAGATCAAGGAGGCTAAACCGTAGAAGCTAGCCTATGGTATGATTGTTGTCCCTACGGACTAAAACCCTCCGGTTTATATAGACACCGGAGAGGGCTAGGGTTACACAGAGTCGGTTACAATGGTAGGAGATCTACATATCCGTACCGCCAAGCTTGCCTTCCACGCCAAGAAAGTCCCTTCCGGACACGGGACAAAGTCTTCAATCTTGTATCTTCATAGTCCAGGAGTCCGGCCGAAGGTATAGTCCGGCTATCCGGACACCTCCTAATCCAGGACTCCCTCGGTAGCCCCCGAACCATGCTTCAATGACGACGAGTCCGGCGCACAGATCGTCTTCGGCATTGCAAGGCGAGTTCCTCCAAATTTCGTGTACCTGTTGAATAATGTCCGGTTTCTTGTAAATGTAGCGCTCCTTGGCTTCTACGCCCAATAATGGCCGTCTTCCACGTGTCAAACGAATACGAAAAGTCAGGGTGTTTTTATATTTACACCCCTAGCCGCGTGAATGAGCCGCCTATTTAAGGGGACGAGGATTTAGATCCAAACCACACCTTCGCCCCTCCACGAGTATTCATCAGAGCGTATCCGACAGAGGTCCATTCTATCATGGCCGACCGCCGCAGCTCCTCCTCTCGCCCTTCCAGCCCTCAACCTGGAGATTGGGAGAGATGCTCCATCCCGCACAGCGAGCTAGTGACGCTCCAGCCCAAGGGATTTCTCCCCCCCCGGCCTATATGGTCCCGGTTCGAGCCGGACTTGCCACCTATAATGGCGGAGAGCAAGCGGAGAGCGCCCCCAATCCCTCCAAAGGAGAGTGGGTATGCCTTGTCCCTTACTTAATAAGAGGGCTCGGATTTCCAATTCATCCGTTTCTCTGGGGGCTCCTGGAGTTCTATGGCCTCCAGCTGCACAACCTCACGCCTGCCTCCATATTGCATATCGCGGGCTTCGTAGCCCTTTGCGAGCTGTTTTTGGGTTGCGAAGCTCATTTCGCGCTATGGAAAAGGCTATTCTGCCTTGTGCCCCGTTCTCAGAAGGGGTCAATATATCGAGTGGGCGGAGCCGAAGTGTGGCGGATCGCCGGGACCGGATATCTATCCGGAACCCCAAAGAAGGCGTCCGAGGACTGGCCTTCAGAATGGTTTTATATAGAGGACGTCCCGCTGCCGGATCCTGTCCGGATCGGCCTCCCTGAGTTCGACAGTGCTCCCCTAAAGAAGCGCCTAAGCTGGCGTCCACGGAGCCCTCAGAGGGAAAGCGACAAGGACGTTCTTTACCTGATGGGTCGGATAAGATTGTTAGCTCATTCCGGACTGACCATGATCGGGGTCATGGCCGCATGCATCATGCGAGGGGTGCAGCCACTCCAGTATAGAGGCCACCCATGTGGGACTTCAACGGGGAGGACGGCGCCACCAGCCACGGCCGTAAGGGGCCGGATTCGGCTGCCGCTCTAATAAAGATCTTGTCCGCTTTGTACAAGGGAGAAGAGGAGGAATTTCTCCGCGTCAACCCACAGGGTGGATTTTCTATGTACAATCCCCCAAGTTGGGTAAGTGGACACTTTTACTTGCCCATATGTTTTGTATTCCCATCATTAATATTCAGTCTAACGACTTCAACGCAGGAACTGCGCCAGGCTGTTAAAGAAATAAACAGCCCTCCTCCACAACCCGAGGATCCGGGACGGTCCTTCGACCCAGCCTCTCAAGAGGATCCGGACTTATCTGTGGAGCTGATTGATGGGGTGGTTCATCAATTGAGCAAGGACAACGCCTTGGTGGCCATTACGGCCGATTACCCAGGGCTACTCCCAGCCTCACAGGTAACTGAGACCGAAGTCCCATCACTTTGAAAAGGGATCTATCCTCGCGTGTTTCCGATTGCCGTATGACAACCGTGTTTTGCAGGGGAGGTCCTTGAGACGGGAGGCCAAGCCTGCGGCGACTAGCCAACGAGGGGCGGCAAGGCCCCGCGGGCTGAAAAGAAGTGCTGTCCAGACTGAGACGCCGGCGCAAAGGTATAGCGCGCCATCTTATTCCCAGGTGTTATTCCTTCAATGCATATTAACGCTCATGCTCTCTTCAGGACGAAGAGACCTCGCCGGACTATATCCGGAGAGGTTGCCAATCGCGCCTCCACCAGCCAGGCTCCAAAGCCTGGTCCGGAAGCGGAGGCGAACACAAGGCGCGCACCGGACGCTCCTCCAACAGAGGATGCGGATAGGTTGTCTGCCACCAATTCCGAGGTGGAGAGTGCCATGAACCACAGGCGTCGCCGGACAGTTCTTCGCGACGCTTGTTTCTCCCAAGAGGCATTGGATGCCTTCAATTCGGGAGATGCGTACCTCCGTGCCGCTCAAAATGGTCTAGCCAGAGCCACGGAGCAATATGTAAAAGACATACGGGTAAGAAAATTTTGGTAATTATATATATATATATATACCAGTAGCCCCCGAGACTTGAAACAGTTAGAATAACTGATTTAAGGATCATTTGTTATGCAGATTCTTACAGAAAAGAATATTCTACTGTCCCAGGAGCTGGAAGAGTGCAAAGCCCAACTTGAGGCCGCACTAGCCGCGGCAGGGGAGCCCAAGGAGACCCCCTCTGGTAATATACGCTTCGAAAGATAAGTATTTTGCGAAGTGTGGCGTGGGTGCAAATCTGACAAATGAAATTGCAGATGGCGCCGGATTAAATCCGGAAAAGCAACAACTCCTACGCCAGCTGAAGGCTGGTGAGAGTGTGCTGACAAAGGTGAGGCGGGAGAAGAACGATCTCCAAGATGCCAACACCAAGCTGGGCGTTGAACTGAAGGATGTTCGTGCCCAGCTGTTGGACTCCGTTAAGGAGAATCAGCGGCTTCGACGTGGCATATTTAGTAAGTGCTTAAACCTACTTTGAAAAAAGAGTTCGGCGAGGAAGTCGACTAACAGAGTAATGTCTGTAGGTATGCTAACAGGTCGTCCTGCAGAGGAAATGCCCGGTTCTACGGGTGACCTTCTTCCCGAGCTCTCACAACTGCACGAGCGAGTTCGGCAGGTGATGCAAGGCGTCACCCAGGCCTTGTGGCCATCCGTCTCCATGCCCGAAGGCCTTGGAGAGCTTGTAGAGAAGCTGAAGGGAGCGCGGCGGCGCTTCCGATTGTGGAAGATGTCGGCCTGCCGTCAAGGCGCTAGGGAGGCCTGGGCCATGGTGAAGACGCGGTACACGAAGGCTGACCCAAACCACATGGCCGAGGTCGGACCCGTGGGGCCCGATGGGAAGGAGATCCCTGTGAGCTTAGTATACGGCCAAGTAGAATTGGCTGCAAAGTATTTCCAACAGGACTGTAAGCTAGACAGCCTGTTAGATGGTATTGAAGAGGAATACAATCAGTCAGGTTGACTATGTAATTTTAATTGACATGTGTAATGCCTTCTAGCCGGGTTGTAGATCGTTTGTCATGGCCGACCTTTTCGCTTCAACCTCGGGACCTGACGGTCCGGAGTGTGTCCGAATACCCTCGCGGTTATATAAGAACCGGGGTATGCATGGAGACCAGGCGTAGGGGTCATTAGTGCTTGAACAGACAAGTGCCCAACTAGTTATTTTATATTACATGGTTAATAAGAAACATCTTCCAGGGAGAATAGTTCCGTTAGGGGTTCCTTTCCCTGGGAGGCATGCCCTAAAGTGCATGTCCATTCTGCGAAAAGAGACGCAGGAAAAACATCTGGGGGCATATAGATAAATAAGTGAAAAAAGATCATCTTTAGTTCACCGACCAAATATTCCCTTAAGAACGCTAGCTTTCGGCTTCACCCAGTCTGAGGTACACATCTGGCTGACCCGGCAGTAACAATCGCAGAGGTTCTCCCTTTACCACCTAGCCGAACAATCAGGAACTTAGGGGTAAGCACAGGAGCCAGGCAACCCAGCTTGGCCAAAACTTAAGTCATATCGATGCATATAATGGTGAATAAAAGGTACATGCGGAAGTGTGACACATGTGTTGGGCATGAAGCCCGTATAAATAAGCTTCTGTTTAAAGAAGCCCCCGGGTTTAACGAGCGCGGATAGCGCGTCACTTTATGAGCCTTTAAAGGCTATAAGAGAGAGAGAGAGAGAGAGAGAGGGGAGAAGGAGAGAAATGTAAGACAGAAAGTATATAAAAAATGGACAGAGGAAGGAGACGAACACAGAGTCCGGCGCTAGGCATAGAATCTTTGGAGACGGGCTGCGTTCCATGGGTTCGGCTCGAGTCGGTTATCCGATGCATCTCGCAGGCGGTACGCTCCACCAGTCAGGACTTGGTCAATTATGAAGGGACCTTCCCACTTGGGCTTGAGTTTGTCCTTTTTCTTGTCCAACAGGCGTAGAACTAATTCGCCAACGTTGTAATTTTTGGCCCGTACTTCTCTGCTTTGGTATCTTCGAGCCTGCTGTTGATAGAATGCGGAACGGGCTTTTGCCACGTCACGCTCTTCCTCCAAGGCGTCCAAACTGTCCTGCCGATCGAGCTCGGCTTCTCTTTCTTCGTATATGCGCACTCGAGGTGAGTCATGAATTATGTCGCAGGGCAAAACTGCCTCTGCGCCATACACCATGAAGAATGGTGTGTATCCGGTGGTGCGATTCGGCGTGGTCCACAGCCCCCAGAGTACGGAGTCGAGCTCCTCTACCCAGTGCGTATTAGATTCCTTAAGGGACCACACTAATCTGGGTTTGATGCCGCTCATAATAAGACCATTTGCACGTTCGACCTGGCCGTTAGTTTGTGGGTGATAGACGGAAGCATAATCGAGCTTGATGCCCATGTTTTTGCACCAAAGTTTTACCTCGTCGGCTGTAAAGTTCGTGCCGTTATCAGTGATGATGCTGTGGGGGACGCCGTAACGGTGTACAACCCCGGATATAAAGTCCTGAGCGTCTGCCCGGGCCGTTGGCCAATAAAAGCCTGTACAGAAAGCCTTGCTTACAAGGGACCGGGCTGCGGCGTGATGGCCACCGAGTCTGGCATGAATTTCAGCCAACAGGTTCCGCCCTTCCTCTTCGGAGATACACCTTTGAAGGACTCCGGTAGTGCTTTTCTTATAAAGCTCTCCTTCATGGACTTTATAGGCTTTAGATCACCGCACTATGCAGCATGCCTCATTTTGGTCCTCGGGGAGTTCCTGCCTAGTAAGGTAGGCGAGGAATGGTTCTATCCACAGGGCGATGACGACCATTATTACGTGGGCTGAAGGTGTTATTTCATTGGCAGAGCCTCCAATTATGTCAGAGTGTTCGGTGTCGGGCAGTGCGGTTGGGTCCGGGCTGTTATTGCCGGGTTCCCCTTCCCATACTACGGATGGCTTGAATAGCCTTTCCAAGAAGATGTTGGGGGGACTACATCGCGTTTTGCGCCGATGCGTGCTAGGACATCTGCCGCCTGATTATTTTCCCGGGCTATATGGTGAAATTCGAGCCCTTCGAACCGAGCTGACATTTTTAGGACGGCGTTGCGATAAGCTGCCATTTTTGGATCCTTGGCATCAAAGACTCCATTTATTTGGGATATTGCGAGGTTCGAGTCCCCGCGCACCTCTAGGCGTTGAATAGCCATGGATACTGCCATCCGGAGACCATGTAAAAGGGCCTCATATTCGGCTGCATTGTTGGAGTATGTGTACATTATCTGGAGTACGTATTGAACTGTGTCTCCTGTGGGGGACGTCAAAACGACGCCAGCCCCTAGACCGGCCAACATTTTGGAGCCGTCGAAGTGCATGACCCAGTTTGAATATGTGTTGTACTCTTTAGGGAGTTCGGCCTCCGTCCATTCTGCGACGAAGTCGGCCAAAACTTGCGACTTGATAGCTCGCCGTGGCTTGTAAGTTATGTCGAGCTGGAGGAGCTCAATGGCCCATTTTGCAATCCGGCCCGTCACGTCACGGTTGTTTATAATATCGTTAAGTGGCACTTCCGAGGCTGCTGTTATTGAACACTCTTGAAAGTAGTGTCACGGCTTCTGGGATGCCATAAATACCGCGTACACAATCTTTTGATAATGTGGGTACCGTGACTTGCACGGAGTAAGGACAGTGGACACATAGTAGACCGGCTTTTGAAGGGGGAATTTGTGTCCATCCGTTTCTCGTTCGACGACGAGCACTGCGCTTACGACCTGATAAGTTGCTGCAATGTATAATAGCATTGGTTCGCCAATGTTTGGCGCGGCCAGGACTGGGTTTGTTGCCAAGATGGCTTTTATTTCGTCGAGTCCGGCCGTGGCTGCATCCGTCCACTCGAAGTGTTTGTTGCACCGAAGGAGGCGGTAAAGGGGTAGGGCCTTTTCTCCCAAGCGGGAGATAAAGCGGCTTAGAGCCGCCATGCATCCGGTTAATTTTTGTATTTGTTTGAGGTCCTTCGGGATATCCAATTGTGACAGAGCTCGGATCTTGGATGGATTTGCTTCAATTCCTCTACCGGATACAATGAAGCCCAAGAGCTTTCCGGCTGGAACACCGAAAATGCATTTTTCCGGGTTGAGCTTGATGTCGTATGTTCGGAGGTTATCGAATGTTAGCCTCAAGTTGTCTACTAGAGATTCGACATGTCTTGTTTTAACGACCACATCATCTATGTATGCCTCCACTGTTTTGCCGATCTGGTTTGCCAGACATGTCTGAATCATGCGCTGATATGTTGTGCCGGCGTTTTTGAGCCCGAAGGGCATTGTGTTGAAGCAGAATGGGTCGTATGGTGTGATGAATGCCGTTGCGGCTTGGTCTGACTCTGCCATCTTTATTTGATGGTAGCCGGAGTATGCATCGAGGAAACACAATGAATCGTGTCCTGCGGTAGCGTCGATAATTTGATCGATGCGGGGGAGAGGGAAGGGATCCTTTGGGCAAGCCTTGTTAAGGTCTTTAAAATCAACGCACAGGTGCTAGGATTTGTCCTTCTTTGGTACCATCACCAGGTTTGCTAGCCAGTCCGGGTGTTTTATATCTTTGATGAATCCGGCCTCCAATAGCTTGGCTAGTTCCTCTCCCATGGCCTGTCTCTTAGGTTCGGAAAAACGCCGAAGAGCCTGTTTGACTGGCTTGAATCCTTTTAGGATATTTAAGCTGTGTTCTGCCAGCCTGCGTGGGATTCCTGGCATGTCTGAAGGGTGCCAAGCGAAAATGTCCCGGTTCTCTCGTAGGAACTCTCGCAGTGCGGCGTCTACATCAGGGTTTAATTGGGCCCCAATGGAAGCTATTTTATTGGGGTCCATTGGATGGACCTAGAATTTGACTATTTCGTCCGCCGGTTTAAAGGAGGTGGACATGGATCTTTTGTCGAGTATCACATCATCCCTATTCACCATGGAGCGCAGCGCGGTCAGTTCCCCAGCCGCTAGGGCTTCGGATAGCGCCTCGAGGGCCAGTGCGGCTGTCTTGTTTTCGGCACGGAGTGCTATGTGCGGATCACTAGCGAGAGTGAAGATTCTGTTAGGCCCGGGCATCTTCAGCTTCATGTACCCGTAATGGGGTATTGCTTGGAAGATTGTAAACGCTTCCCGCCCTAGCAGAGCGTGATATCCGCTACTGAACGGGGCCACTTGGAACGTGACCTCTTTGGACCTGTAATTATCCGGCGTGCCGAACACCACATCTAGTGTGATTTTTCCTGTATAGCGTGCTTCCTGACTGGGGATTATTCCTCTAAAGGTTGTGCTGCTTCGCTCAATGCGGTTCCAGTCTATTTCCATTTTTGAAGGGTTTCCTCATAAATGAGGTTCAATCCGCTGCCGCCATCCATGAGTACCTTGGTAAGACGAAAGCCGTCCACTATTGGACTGAGGACCAATGCGGCTGGTGCTTGGGCTGTTCGGAATTTAGGTTCATCACTGGCATTAAAAGTAATGGCCGTGTCACTCCATGTGTTTATTGTTGCTACTTGGTAGACTTCGGCAAGGCTGCGGAGTGTTCTTTTTCGCATATTATTTGATGCGAAAGTCTCGAAGACTGTTAATACCGTACTGGTGTCTCTGGGGTGGCTTTCTATGGCTTCTGGAATTAGAAGATCTTCGCCAATTTTTGCCACCTGCCGGAGTATCCAACATGCTCTAAGGCTATGAGTTGGTTTGGCGCCCTCTGCACTGTGAATTTTATAGGGTCCATTAAGCCATCCTTCCAGTACGGTTCCGTGCCCTATAGAGGGATTTTGCTTCTTGGTATTGAACCCGAGTGTCTGGCGATGATGCACCCTTTTATTTCGGACTGGGTTTGTATTCAGGGCCGGATTGTCCCAAAATTTTATTTCGGTTTTCCAGGCGCTTTCCATCACATAGTACTTTCGTACTATGGACGCCAAGTCAGCGAAGCGTGTAATATCATGGCGACTTATGGCGTTGAGGATCCCCTTGTCCGTTCAATTATTGCAGAAGAATGAAATTGCGTCTTCCTCGCGGCAGTCCTTTATCCTGTTCATAACCAGGAGGAATCTGGCCCAGTAATGATGTACTGTTTCTTCGGGCTCTTGCCTAATTTGGGTTAGATCGCTTATGTACGGGTGGGTGGGTGGAATCAAATCCGAAACCTCACCCAATCTGAGACCCAGAGGCCAAGGAGTTTCCGAACTCAGAAGTTTGGATTCTTGGATGCTGTCCAATGAATCTAGCCCGTCGCCTGACTTTAAGTTCAAGTCTTGAGTGATGTCCTCCCCTCCGTGGATATCCAGCTTGGAGGGACCGGGAATCCGGACATAGCTAGTCCTTAAGATAGATGAAGGGTCGCCGCACTGTGCCTCTACCACGGCAACGTGATGGGTGACCTGGGGAGAGTTAATCTCTCTCAGATCGGGTTTAGGCCCAATCTGATCGTAATCCGTAGCGACTCCCAGGGCGGCGATGCGATCCAAGAGCTCATTTAGGGAAGAGAGCTCCATTGGATCTAGCTGCTCGGCGAATTCCGAGCTGACGTGAAGATTGCTTTCGATGACCCAAGAGGTCATCGTCGGCACAGCAGCCGAACAGGCGGTCATAAGGAAACCACCTAGCCGGAGAGTTTGGCCGACAGCCAAAGCTCCCTTAGCAACGGTGCCGTCTTTAAAGACGGTATGAGGCATCCTTCCTGATGGCGACGGCACAGAGGAACTCTCAATGAAAGCACCAATGTCGGTGTCAAAACCGGCGGATCTCGGGTAGGGGGTCCCGATCTGTGCGTCTAGGCGGATGGTAACAGGAGACAAGGGACACGATGTTTTTACCCAGGTTCGGGCCCTCTCGATGGAGGTAAAACCCTACTCCTGCTTGATTAATATTGATGATATGGGTAGTACAAGAGTAGATCTACCACGAGATCAAGGAGGCTAAACCCTAGAAGCTAGCCTATGGTATGATTGTTGTCCCTACGGACTAAAACCCTCCAGTTTATATAGACATCGGAGAGGGCTAGGGTTACACAGAGTCGGTTACAATGGTAGGAGATCTACATATCCGTACCGCCAAGCTTGCCTTCCACGCCAAGGAAAGTCCCTTCCGGACATGGGACGAAGTCTTCAATATTGTATCTTCATAGTCCAAGAGTCCGGCCGAAGGTATAGTCCGGCTATCCGGACACCCCCTAATCCAGGACTCCCTCAGGGAGAACATTGTATTGAGATCCAAAAAGAGAGAAGAAGCCATCTAGCTAATAACTATGGACCCGAAGGTCTGAGGTAAACTACTCACACTTCATCGGAGAGGCTATGGTGTTGATGTAGAAGCCCTCCGTGATCAATGCCCCCTCCGACGGAGCTCCGGAACAGGCCCTAAGATGGGATCTCGTGGATACAGAAAGTTACGGCGGTGGAATTAGGGTTTTGGCTCCGTATCTGGTAGTTTGGGGGTACGTAGGTATATATAGGAGGAAGGAGTACGTCGGTGGAGCAACAGGGGGCCCACGAGGGTGGAGGGCGCGCCTGGGGGGTAGGCGCGCCCCCCTACCTCGTGCCTTCCTCGTTGATTGCTGGACATAGGGTCCAAGTCCTCTGGATCATGTTCGTTCCGAAAATCACGTTCCCGAAGGTTTCATTCCGTTTGGACTCGTTTGATATTCCTTTTCTGTGAAACCCTAAAATAGGCAAAAAAAACAGCAATTCTAGGCTAGGGCTCCGGTTAATAGGTTAGTCCCAAAAATAATATAAAAGTGTATAATAAAGCCCATTAATGTCCAAAACGGAATATAATATAGCATGGAACAAACAAAAATTATAGATACGTTGGAGACGTATCAATGAGCCCCTCAAAAATCTCTTCATCTTTTTTTGAAATTTTCTGAAATTTTTAGCAACTCAAAATAAAAGTGAACCAAACTCAACAAAATTGATAGCAACTACTCCTACAAGTGCCTAGAGGCAATATCATGCATTAAAACTACTTTTGACCATATAAATTTGACATGCAAGATCAAGAACAGGGTCACCTAAGCAGCAAAAAATTGCAACTAATAAAGCACTAGAACAAAAACTAATTGGACCATTGGAGGAGTCACATACCAAAGAACAATCCCCCAAAGTAGTTTTGTGGATGGAGCTTTGAGCTAGGAGATCGAAAATGGCAGCAAGATGAGCTAGAACTCGTGCTTGAGCTGGTTGGTGATTTTTTGGGAGGCAGAAGGAGTGTGTGGTGGATGTAATAAGTGGAGGGGAGCCACCATGGGCCCACGAGGCAGGGGGCGCGCCCAGGGGGTGGGCGCGCCCTGGACCCTCGTGGCCAGGTGCTTGCTCCCCCTGATGAGTTCTCAGTGCCAGATATTCTCAAATATTCTAGAAAAAATCATATTTATTTTTAGGGCATTTGAAGAACTTTTATTTTTGAGGTATTTTTTATTGCACGGATAATTCAGAAAATAGACAGAAAATACTATTTTTGCTTTATGTAATATAAATAACAGAAAGTAAAAACAGGGTACAGAGAGTTGTGTTTTCTAAATTCATCCATCTCATGCTCATAAAAAGGAATCCACTAACAAGGTTGATCAGGTCTTGTTAACAAACTCATTTCGAATAACATGAAACCGGAGAATTTTCGAATAACACTAGGTTACCTCAACGGGGATATGCACATCCCCAACAATAAGAATATCATATTTCTTCTTGACAATAGGAAGAGGAAATTTAAAACCTCCAATAGTAATCAATGGAATTTTTCCAACAGAATTGATACTGTGGACTTGAGGTTGTTTCCTCGAAAAGTGTACCATATGCTCATTACCATTAACATGAAAAGTGGCATTGCCTTTGTTGCAATCAATAATAGCCCCTGCAGTATAACAGACATACTATCAAGAATAATAGACATACTATCGTCCTCGGGAATATTAAGAATAATAAAGTTCGTTAAAATAGTAACGTTTGCAACCACAACATGCACATCCTCACAAATACCGATAGATATAGCAGTTGATTTATCAGCCATTTGCAAAGATATTTCAGTAGGTGTCAACTTATTCAAATCAAGTCTACGATATAAAGAGAGAGGCATAACACTAACGCCGGCTCCAAGATCACATAAAGTAGTTTTAACATAGTTTCTTTTAATGGAGCATGGTATAGTTGGTACTCCTGGATCTCCTAGTTTCTTTGGTATTCCACCCTTAAAAGTGTAATTAGAAAGCATG
This sequence comes from Triticum urartu, assembly GCF_056163025.1. Classification (NCBI taxonomy): domain Eukaryota; kingdom Viridiplantae; phylum Streptophyta; class Magnoliopsida; order Poales; family Poaceae; genus Triticum; species Triticum urartu. The sequence continues at coordinate 170,766,555 of NC_141874.1, read as the reverse complement.
GTGGAAGTTCAGCTTCCGGTATCTTTCTTTTATTAGTAACAATATCCTTCATATACTTAGCATAAGGATCCATTTTAAGCATATCAGTCAAACGCATACGCAAAAAGATAGGTCTAACCATTTCAGCAAAGCGCTCAAAATCCTCATCATCCTTTTTCTTGGATGGTTTAGGAGGAAAAGGCATGGGTTTCTGAACCCATGGTTCTCTTTCTTTATCGTGCTTCCTAGCAACAAAGTCTCTCTTATCATAACGTTGATTCTTTGATTGTGGGTTATCAAGACCAACAACAGGTTCAATTTCTACATCATTATTATTGCTAGGTTGAGCATCAACATGAACATCATTATTAACATTATCACTAGGTTCATGTTCATTACCAGATTGTGTTTCAGCATCAGAAATAGAAATATCATTTGGATTCTCAGGTGTGTCTACAACAGGTTCACTAGAAGCAGGCAAAGTCCTATCATTTTTCTTTTTCTTCCTCTTAGAAGGACTAGGTGCATCAATGTTATCTCTCTGAGAATCTTTCTCAATTCTCTTAGGGTGGCCTTCAGGATACAAAGGTTCCTGAGTCACTTTACCTCCTCTAGTTGCAACTCTAACAGAAAATTCATTATTCTTACTACTCAATTCATTGAGCAAATCATTCTGAGCTTTAAGTACTTGTTCTACTTGAGTGGTAACCATAGAAGCATGTTTACTAATAGGTTTAAGTTCACCTTTAACACTAGCCATATAATCAATCAAGTGTTCAATCATATAAGCATTATGTTTCAATTGTCTACCGACATAAGCATTGAAGTTTTCTTGTTTAACCATAAAGTTATCAAATTCATCCAAACATTGGCTAGCAAACTTAGCAGGAGGGATTTCAGCTTTATCATATCTATTGAGAGAGTTTACCTTTACTACCCGTGTGGGGTTATCATGACCGGATATTTCTTCAATAGGTGGTGAATTAAGACCATGTATTTCTTCAATAGGAGGTAAATTCTTAACATCTTCAGCTTTTATACCTTTTTCTTTCATAGATTTCTTTGCCTCTTGCATATCTTCAGGACTGATAAGTAGAATACCCCTTTTCTTCGGAGTTAGCTTAGGAGTTGGTTCAGGAAGTGTCCAATTATTTTCATTGGTCAACATATTATTCAATAGAATTTCAGCTTGATCAACTGTTCTTTCCCTGAAAACACAACCAGCACAACTATACAGGTGGTCTCTGGAAGCATCGGTTAGTCCATTATAAAAGATATCAAGTATTTCATTTTTCTTGAGAGGATGATCAGGCAAAGCATTGAGTAATTGGAGAAGCCTCCCCCAAGCTTGTGGGAGACTCTCTTCTTCAATTTGCACAAAATTATATATTTCCCTTAAAGCGGCTTGTTTCTTATGAGTGGGGAAATATTTAGCAGAGAAGTAGTAAATCATATCCTGGGGACTACACACACAACCAGGATCAAGAGAATTAAACCATATCTTAGCATCACCCTTTAATGAGAATGGAAATAATCGAAGGATATAATAGTAGCGAGTTTTCTCATCATTAGTGAACAGGGTAGCTATATCGTTTAATTTAGTAAGATGTGCCACAACAGTTTCAGATTCATAGCCATAAAAAGGATCGGATTCAACCAAAGTAATTATCTCAGGATCAATAGAGAAATCATAATCCTTATCAGTAATAAAGATAGGTGAAGTAGCATAAGCAGGATCATATTTCATTCTAGCATTCAGAGATTTTTCTTTCAGCTTAGCTAATAGTTTCTTAAGATCACTTCTATCATTGCACGCAAGAAAGTCTCTAGCAGTTTCTTCATCCATAACATAACCCTCTGGAACAACAGGCAATTCATATCTAGGGGAGAATCTTCGTCATCACTTTCATTAATATTATCAGTTTCAATAATTTCATTCTCTCTAGCCCTAGCAAGTTGTTCATCAAGAAATTCACCTAGTGGCACAGTAGTATCAAGCATAGAAGTAGTTTCATCATAAGTATCATGCATAGCAGAAGTGGCATCATCAATAACATGCGACATATCAGAATTAATAGCAGAAGCAGGTTTAGGTGTCGCAAGCTTACTCAAAATAGAAGGTGAATCAAGTGCGGAGCTAGATGGCAGTTTCTTACCTCCCCTCGTAGTTCAGGGAAAAATCTTGGTTCTTTGATCTTTCAAATTCTTCATAATGATAAGCAGATACAAATCCCAAGTGACTCAAAGAATAGAGCTATGCTCCCCGGCAACGGCGCCAGAAAATGTTCTTGATACCCACAAGTATAGGGGATCGCAACAGTTTTCGAGGGTAGAGTATTCAACCCAAATTTATTGATTCGACACAAGGGGAGCCAAAGAATATTCTCAAGTATTAGCAATTGAGTTGTGAATTCAACAACACCTAGAAACTTAATATCTGCAGCAAGGTATTTAGTACCAAAGTAATATGATAGTAGTGGTAATGGTGGCAAAAGGTAATGGTAGCAAAAGTAATATTTTTGGGTTTTGTAGTGATTGTAACAGTAGCAGCGGAAAAGTAAATAAGCGAAGAACAGTATATGAAAAGCTCGTAGGCATTGGATCGGTGATGGAGAATTATGCCGGATGCGATCGATCATGTAACAGTCATAACCTAAGGTGACACAGAACTAGCTCCAGTTCATCAATGTAATGTAGGCATGTATTCTGAATATAGTCATACGTGCTTATGGAAAAGAACTTGCATGACATCTTTTGTCCTACCCTCCCATGGCAGCGGGGTCTTATTGGAAACTAAGGGATATTAAGGCCTCCTTTTAATAGAGTACCGGACCAAAGCATTAACACATAGTGAATACATGACCTCCTCAAACTACGGTAATCACCGGTAAGTATCTCGATTATTGTCACTTCGGGGTTAACGGATCATAACACATAATAGGTGACTATAGACTTGCAAGATAGGATCACGAACTCACATATATTCATGAAAACATAATAGGTTCAGATCTGAAATCATGGCACTCGGGCCCTAGTGACAAGCATTAAGCATCGCAAAGTCATAGCAACATCAATCTCAGGACATAGTGGATACTAGGGATCAAACCCTAACAAAACTAACTCAATTACATGATAAATCTCATCCAACCCATTACCGTCCAGCAAGCCTGCGATGGAATTACTCACACACGGCAGTGAGCATCATGAAATTGGTGATGGAGGAAGGTTGATGATGATGATGGCGACGGATTCCCCTCTCTGGAGCCCCGAACGGACTCCGGATTGGCCCTCCCGAGAGAGTTTAGGGCTTGGCGGCGGCTCCGTATCGTAAAACGCGATGAATCCTTCTCTCTGATTTTTCTCTCCCTGAAAGTGAATATATGGAGTCAAGGTGGACGTCGGTGGAGCATCAGGGGGCCCACGAGGCAGGGGCGCGCCCAGGGGGTAGGGCACGCCCCCACCCTCGTGGACAGGGTGTGGGCCCCCTGACATGGACTTTCTTCCAGTATTTATTATATATTCCAAAAATTATCTCCGTTGATTTTCATGTCATTCCGAGAACTTTTATTTCTACACAAAAATAACACCATGACAATTCTGCTAAAAACAGCGTCAGTCCGGGTTAGTTCCATTCAAATCATGCAAGTTAGAGTCCAAAACAAGGGCAAAAGTCTTTGGAAAAGTAGATACGACGGAGACGTATCAGAGTCCTACTAGGACTCCACTCCTAGTAGGATTCGCCCCCTTGTTTTTCGTTCTCATCGGAAGGGAAAAGGGAAGGAGAGGGAGAGGGAGAGGGAAAGAGGAAGGGGGGCCGCGCCCCCTCCCCCTTGTCCAATTCGGACACCCTTGGGGGGGCCACCCTGCGGGCTCCCCTCTCTTTCTCCCCTATGGCCCATGAAGGCCCATTACTTCCCCGGGGGGTTTCGGTAACCCCTCGGTACTCCGATAAATATCCAAAACGTCCCCAAACCATTCCGGTGTCCGAATACTATCGTCCAATATATCAATCTTTACATCTCGACCATTTCGAGACTCTCCGTCATGTTTGTGATCTCATCCGGGACTCCGAACAATCTTCCGTCACCAAAACACATAACTCATAATACAAATCATCATCAAACGTTAAGCGTGCGGACCCTATGGGTTTGAGAACTATGTAGACATGACCGAGACACATCTCCGGTCAATAACCAATAGCGGAACCTAGATGCTCATATTGGTTCCTACATATTCTACGAAGATCTTTATCAGTCAAACCGCAATAACAACAATACGTTATTCCCTTTGTCATTGGTATGTTATTTGCCCGAGATTCGATCATCGGTATCATCATACCTAGTTCAATCTCGTTACCGGCAAGTATCTTTACTCCTTCCGTAATGCATCATCCCGTAAATAACTCATTAGTCACATTGCTTGCAAGGCTTATAGTGATGTGCATTAACGAGAGGGCCCAGAGACACCTCTCCGATACTCAGAGTGACAAATCCTAATCTCGATCTATGCCAACCCAACAAACACCTTCGGAGACACTTGTAGAACATCTTCATAATCACCCAGTTACGTTGTGATGTTTGATAGCACACAAGGTGTTCCTACGGTATTCGGAAGTTGCATAATCTCATAGTCAGAGGAATATGTATAAGTCATGAAGAAAGCAATAGCAATAAAACTTAATGATCATTATGCTAAGCTAACGGATGGGTGTTGTCCATCACATCCTCCTCCTAATGATGTGATCACGTTCATCAAATGACAACACATGTCATTGGTTAGGAAACTTAACCATCTTTGATTAACAAGCTAGTCAAGTAGAGGCACACTAGGGACACTTTGTTTTGTCTATGTATTCACACATGTATCAAGTTTTTGAAAGAAATATGCCCTAGAGGCAATAATAAAGTTGTTATTTATATTTCCTTATATCATGATAAATGTTTATTATTCATGCTAGAATTGTATTAACCAGAAACTTAGTACATGTGTGAATACATAGACAAACAGAGTGTCACTAGTATGCCTCTACATTAACTAGCTCGTTAATCAAAGATGGTTAAGTTTCCTAACCATAGACATGAGTTGTCATTTGATAAACGGGATCACATCATTAGAGAATGATGTGATTGACATGACCCATCCGTTAGCTTAGCACAATGATCGTGATTCCCTTAAGCTTGTGACCCAGTAGTTTCGGTAAAACATAGACATGAAGAAAACTCCTTTTGTTCAATGACCGGTGGTGGGGCAAACCCCGTGCAATGGATAGGGCTTCCGATTGACAATAGACTCTTGATGGAGGATTTGTGCCGGTCAAGACGTAATTTGGACACCCACCCACTTTGATACGCAGCAAGCACATCTTGATGGGTGACTTCCAGAGCACAAATTAAGATCATGATGATGCCGGCACAAATATATGGTTGTAAGCATAAGACCTCATGCTCATGCCTATTTTTTATTATAAGTGTTTTCAGTGTCAGCCATATATACGATCCGGTCAAAAGCTAGAATTTATTCTCTTCCAAAAGCTTGTTTGAAACCCTAGCTTAAAGGGCACCAGCCACTCGTGGGTTCGATAAGTCAGGGCCACCTCTAGGGAAAAAGGCGAGAATCATGTCTACTACGCAACTTTATTCTTATAGACTTGGTTGGGCCTCCAAGGCAGAGTTTTGTAGGACTACAGCAAATTTCCCTCAAGTGGATGACCTAAGGTTTATCAGTCTGTGGGATGTGTAGGATGAAGATGATTCTCTCTTAGACAATCCTGTGAGCAAATAAAAGTAGTCTCTTGTGTCCCCAACGTTAACACACCCAATACAATTGTCGTATGTATAGGTGCACTAGTTCGGCGAAGAGGTGATGATAGATGTGTAATATGAATGGTAGAAATAGCTTTTTATATTTTGAACAAATAAAAACAGCAAGGTAGCAAGTAACAAAAGTGTGTGAAAATGATGTATCAATGCTTAGAAACAAGGCCTAGTGTTCATACTTTCACTAGTGCAATCTCTTAACATTATGATTTCTTCTTTGTACTGAAGGACTAACTTCTTTAATCGAACATGAAGAGAATCAGGGGGGATTGATGGGAGTCCAGGTTTGCGGAGACTCTCCAAAAAATTCCCACCTATTATTTGATGATTACTCTTTGAGCTTAATGAAGGCAGACACTACAAATGTTGTGTCTCTGAAGAGGATATTACATGCTTATCGTGCAGCCTCGGGACAATTGGCGAGTTTGGCCAGATCATCCATTTATTTCAGTACTAACACACGTTTTGAGATGAAATCACATGTATGCCAAATTATGGATATCATGATAGGAACTTTATCTGACAAATATCTTGGCTTGCCTTCAATGATTGGCGTTTATCGGATGGACTGTTTTATGCATCCTTGTAACATCCCAAATTTTTAATTTGGAATGTTATACATAGTCATCCATGCATATCATATTTTATTCGCATTTCATCTCGAAATCCTCAAAATCCTAAGCAACTCAAGGACCTTCGGAGAGAGTTGGGGATTTCCCGGTTTTCAAATTTGATCTTTATCAAATTTTGAAGCGAGGATTTTTGGTTTTAATTATTTTCTCTCCAAAAAAATATTGCATACAAAAATATATGAGAGGAGATAATATGACTTCTCCAAGATAATTGAAATATTGGAGGAAAAATATTAAAATCAAATATTTGTTTTATTGGATTTTTTTATTGCAATTTTGTTTGCATTAGAAAAATTGCATGTTTTTCAAAATTGCATTTTAGGGCCAAGAAAATGTTCATCTCGTTCTAAATATTTTATTTAGACGGTGAAAATTTATTTTGGCATTTTTAGATTTTTATTTATTTTTCTAGGATTTTATTTCGGTCGGTGAAACTATTTTTAAAAAAAGGGTTCCCGCGCCGACTTGGCCTAAGGCCCAGCCGAGCCAGGCCGCCGCCGCCTTCCCCGCGAGCGCCGTCGCCGCAGACTCGGACTAGGAGTCCGAGCCAGACTCCTCTCCGCCGTCGCGCCTTGCCCCCTCCTCCAAGCCGCCCCGCCCCGCCCTTTATATACCGCCGCCCCGCCGCCCCAACACCCCACCGCACCACCGCCGCCCGCGCCACCTAGCCCCACTGCCCGCGCTGCCTAGCCGCCACGCCGCTTGCCGTCGTCGCCGCCGCCACCGCCGCAGCCCGCGCCGCCGCCCCGCAAGCCGCCGCCCCGCCGCTGCCTCGCCTCGCTGGACCTCTCGCCGGAGGTAGCCGTCGCGCCCCGCCGCCGGTTTTTTTATAAAGACCATTCGGTTTTTTTGAAATCCTAGATCCGTTTTTTTGGATTCGTCGGTTTTTCTCGGTTCTTCTAGTTAGCGGACGTTCGTCCGAACGTTCATTTTAACGAACGGTTCTTCGCCCGTTAGATACAGCTAACGAACGCTCGTTCGTTAGTCTGTTCGTCAGTTTTCTTTTATCGGATTTATTCCATGATTTTCTCTGATCGCGATTTCTGATCTGATCTTAGTTTCTGTTTATCTTTTCGCTCGTTAGTCGGAATCAGGCGATTCAAGCGCCTAGAGGTTCATCTCGAAACCCTCTTTCCGTTTAACCAACTCAAACAAGTTTTCTCTACTGTAAAATTTGACCTAGTTTTAGATTAGTAAACGAAGCTTCTTTCTTTCGCCGTTTGAGTTTCGTTGCTCCTTTTGATTTGATTCTTTTTGCGAACCGTAGTTCTTGATTTGAACTTTTTGGTCAACCTATTTTATTTGAGTTTTGCGTGTGCATCATTTCTTGTTACTTATGTATGCTATTGTTTGCTTGCGATAGAACATCCGGAGTGCGGAGCATGCTACTACGAGTCCCTAGGTTTCGCAGATCGTCAGCAAGGCAAGTAACACTTTGATCATACCCTTTTATCACCCAGTTTTTATGCATTAGTTCCAATCCTCAAACATTGCATGATTAGGATGTCATTAACTTGTGGGTTGGGAAGTAGTTGATGAGGTAGAACCTATTGCCCTGTTACATTCAAACCCTTGGGAGTTACTCTACGCGTTGCTTATATACTATGATATGTTATGCTCGTAGACGTGGTTTGGGTTTGAGTGAAATACATGACAGATGTGAGCTTGTTAAATTAATGGTTCAACTTAAGGTGGCAACTTAATCAAACAACTGGGTGGATTGAGGCACCTGGAGTACCCAATGTTGCCTGTATTTTTTTGGAAATCCCGGAGTACCCGTGTGATCTTCCTATGGACCGCCACCCAGGCTCAAAGGAAACTGAGATGATTCATGCTAGAAACTTCCGTGTGCAGCTACAAGCTATTATGGGCTCTAGCATAGTTGAGTAAGTTACGTGAAGCTCTTGAAGAGGCAGATCAGTAGGTAGTGGGATGTAGACTTGTGACGCCCCCAATTTAATCGTACACTAATCATACACGCAAACGTATACGATCAAGATCAGGGACTCACGGGAAGATATCACAACACAACTCTACAAATAAAATAAGTCATACAAGCATCATATTACAAGCCAGGGGCCTCGAGGGCTCGAATACAAGAGCTCGATCATAGACGAGTCAGCGGAAGCAACAATATCTGAGTACAGACATAAGTTAAACAAGTTTGCCTTAAGAAGGCTAGCACAAACTGGGATACAGATCGAAAGAGGCGCAGGCCTCCTGCCTGGGATCCTCCTAACTACTCCTGGTCGTCGTCAGCGGGCATCACGTAGTAGTAGGCACCTCCGGAGTAGTAGTAGTCGTCATCAACGGTGGCATCTGGCTCCTGGACTCCAGCATCTGGTTGCGACAACCAGAAAGAAAGGAAAGGGGAAAAGAGGGGGAGAAAGCAACCGTGAGTACTCATCCAAAGTACTCGCAAGCAAGGAGCTACACTACATATGTATGCATTGGTATCAACTGGAATAAGGCTATCATATGTGGACTGAACTGCAGAATGCCGGAATAAGAGGGGGATAGCTAGTCCTTTCGAAGACTACGCTTCTGGCAGCCGTCGTCTTGCAGCATGTAGAAGAGAGTAGACTGAAGACCTCCAAGTAGCATCGTATAGCATAATCCTAACCGATGATCCTCCCCTCGTCGCCCTGTGAGAGAGCGACCACCGGTTGTATCTGGCACTTGGAAGGGTGTGTTTTATTAAGTATCCAGTTCTAGTTGTCATAAGGTCAAGGTACAACTCCAAGTCGTCCTGTTACCGAAGATCACGGCTATTCGAATAGATTAACTTCCCTGCAGGGGTGCACCACATAACCCAACACGCTCGATCCCATTTGGCCGGACACACTTTCCTGGGTCATGCCCGGCCTCGGAAGATCAACACGTCGCAGCCCTACCTAGGCACAACAGAGAGGTCAGCACGCCGGTCTAAATCCTATGGCACAGGGGTCTGGGCCCATCGCCCTTTGCACACCTGCACGTTGCGAACACGGCCGGAAGCAGAACTAGCCCCCTTAATACAAGAGCAGGCTTACGGTCCAATCCGGCGCGCGCCACTCAGTCGCTGATGTCACGAAGGCTTCGGCTGATACCACGACGTCGAGTGCCCATAACTGTCCCCGCGTAGATGGTTAGTGCGTATAGGCCAGTAGCCAGACTCAGATCAAATACCAAGATCTCGTTAAACGTGTTAAGTATCTGCGAACGCCGACTAGGGCCAGGCCCACCTCTCTCCTAGGTGGTCTCAACCTACCCTGTCGCTCCGCCTCAAAGTAACAGTCGGGGGCCGTCGGGAACCCAGGCCCACCACTACCTGGATGGAGCCACCTGCCCCTTCAGCCCCCATCTCCGAACAGTATCACAGGTAAGGTAACTGTGTAAAGTATATTGTATATGCCCGTGATCACCTCCCGAAGTGATCACGGCCCAGTAGTATAGCATGGCAGACGGACAAGAGTGTAGGGCCACTGATGGAACACTAGCATCCTATACTAAGCAGTAGGATAGCAGGTAATGGTAACAACAGTAGTAGCAAGGACAGGCTATGCATCAGGATAGGAATAACGGAAAGCAGTAACATGCTACACTACTCTAATGCAAGCAGTATAGAGGAGAGTAGGCGATATCTGGTGATCAGGGGGGCTTGCCTGGTTGTTCTGGCAAGAGAGAGAGAGGGGTCGTCAACACCGTAGTCGTACTGGGTAGCAGCGGCGTCGGTCTCAGTGTCTAGCGAGAGAAGAGGGGGAAGAAACAATAAATATTAAGCAAACAGATGCATAGCGATGCATGACATGACAAGTATCGGTGCTAGGGTTGCCTTAACGCGGTATGAGGTGATACCGGTGAAGGGGGGAAACATCCGGGAAAGTATCCCCGGTGTTTCGCGTTTTCGGATAGATGAATCAGAGGGGAAAAGTTGTGTGTTTGCTATGCTAGGGATGTGTGGCGGACAAACGGGCTGCGCATCCGGATTCGTCTCGTCGTTCTGAGCAACTTCCATGTACAAAGTTTTTTCATCCGAGCTATGGTTTAATTTATATTAATTTTCAAAGTTTTAAATCATTTTTGAAATTAACAGAATAAAATTAATTTGGAAATGCCATTATGATGTCAGCATGACATCAGGGTGATGTCAGCAGTCAACAGTCAGTTGACTTGGTCAAACTGACGCGTGGGTCCCGGTTGTCATTGACTTAGGTTAACTAAACAGGATTAGTTAGTTTAATAAGTGATTAGGTTAATTTAACAGATCTAATTAAGTTAACTAACTAATTAATTAATTAATTAATTAATTTTATTATGTTCTTTATTCTTTTTTTTAACAGGGGCGTGGGTGGGGGGGCCCCACTGGGCAGTGGCCCACAGGGCCAAACGGGCGCGGGCGGTGGATCAGGTGCGGGGCGCCAGGACGCCCGCCCGCAGAGACGGGGGCTGTCCGCCTCCGGTGGAAGTGGCGAGGCCACGGCGAGTGGCCGGAGCGGCGGGAGCCAGAGGCGGAGACGAGCAACGCGCGGTGGTGCCGGAGCACAACCAGGGCGTGAGCGGGGCACGCGGCCCAGGCGCGGTGCGGGGACAAGGCCGCGGCATGGCGCGCGCGCGAGGGATGGCAGGAGGTGGTTGCGGCGGAGCCGCGTGACTACGGGTGCGCGGCGTCAGGGGGACAACGGGCGCGGAAGCCGAACGACGCCGGTGGGCGCGGGCAGCGCGGTGGCCAGGAGCGCGCGGGGCGATGGCTGGTGCGAGGGCCGCGGCGACGAGCGCGAGCACGCGCAACGCGGGCAGGAGGGGTCGCGCGAGGGAGAGGGGAGGGGAAGAGGCTCACATCGAGCCTGTAGTTGTGTAAGCGCGTGCTCGGGGAGGGCCTGAGGTAGACGGACGGCGGCGACGAGGTCGGGGCCGTCCAGTAAGGCGGCACCGACGATGTCGGGGCGGTCCGGGGCGACGTCGAGGTGCGGGCGATGGAGACGGCGTGGCGGCACCGACGACGGCGAGGTGGCGGGGCGGCTCCGGCGTGGTGATCTCCGATGACGGCGTCAAGCGGCGGTGCGGGTGCGCGCTAGGGGAGACGAGGGGAGAGAGGGGATCGATCCCGATCCAGGGGGATAAGGAGAGAGAGGAGGGGCCGGCTGGGCCGGCCTGATTGGCCCCGAGGCCATCTGGGCCGAGGCCCAGCAAGGGGGGGGCTGTAATTTCTTCTTTCTTTTTTTGTTCCTTTTCTTTTACTGTTTTATTTTATTCTAGTTTTATAAAACATAAAAGTTGTATCTTAAATAGTAACACTAATTATACCTCTGCCACAAAAAGGTTTAACCCCCAAATAATATAGTTTAGTATTTTATAAAATACCAACACATTTATTTATTTGTTTTACCTACAGTTTTAATTATTTGAATGCATTTAGACATTTTATAAAAATGTGGTTCCTCCACCAACATTACTTATGAATTATTTGTTACATTTAGAACATTTTAGTTTTGACTTTTGAAAACTTTAACTGTTTGACTTGATTTTTAAATTTGAAATTTGAACGGGATTTGAATCATCGCAAGATTAACAACGATAATCGTGGTGACTCAGCATCGTTAACGTGGGATTACTGTAGCGTAACTATCCGGGCGTCACAGTTTGGTATGGTCTGTCCGGAGTAGAGAGTTAATGTTTCTGAAAGACTGTGTCTCGGTCATCCGTTTCTCAAACACCCTGTAGTGCGAGAAATCCAATGGAGGAGATCGAGTCTTGTGGGGAAAAGTGCACAAACCTCTGCAGAGTGTACAATCTAATCATGGTTAGCCGTGTCCCCGGTTATGGACAATTCTTGAGTATCTAGTACTTGGGTTATCAAAAGTATCTCATCATGTTTAACTAATATTGTTGGGGTGTTAATCACTTTAATTGGGATTGAGTTGGAGGAACCTTCTCAATGATGTTTCAACTACCATGATAGTTAAATTAAAATCTATTCCTTTGTTGTAGGGAAAAATTGGCTTTTCGCAAAACTGTAACCATAGAGCTTTCCACCAGCCAAATATGCATGTAGTGATAGCATTATTTTGTTCTTACTCTACTGTGTTACTTTGCCGGCATATTCCATGTGCTGACCCGTTTTCGGGCTGCAACGTATTATGTTGCAGACTTTTCAGACGAGGAGTAAGGTTCGTTAGGTCGTTGCTGTGCAGCTCAGCTATGCCGTTGGAGTTGATGGACTCACTTTATCTTCCAAGCCTTCCGTTGTTATCGTATTAGATGGCCTTAAGCCATATTATTGTAATAAGTTCTCTCTTGAGACGTTCGATGTAATAAGTGTGTGATTGCTACTCTGTTATAAATTCTTCGAGTACTGTGTGTGTCAGCATTACCGATCTAGGGATGACACTGAAGCACAGAGACTTGACCATCTGAGGTCGGGTCGCTACAAGATGGTATCAGAGCACACACTGAGTGTAGGACACGACTACTAAGATAAACCCTAGGTCACATTTCTCTTCTCATTTCTGACTCCTCTCAATTTTCTACTCTTTAGGATGACGGAGATGAAGAACAAGTTTGCACAACCGGATGAAGACACATCTTTTGAACGCCACTTGAAGGAAGTCACTAGGTACTTGAACATTGAAATACCAAGCTTCACCGGGACGTACAACGCCACTTTACCTGAAGAGGAGCGCTGGAGGATTCAAGTACAAGTTCCAGGAAGGACGTTCTCGCCAACTTCTAAACCCATAGAGTTTTCTTTCGAAGCACCCACCTGGAGTCTAGGCAAGAGCATGGTAGCCCACATTACCATTGGACGCATTGGAGAAGTTTACAACAGGGAGCTTAAGGACACTATTTACCAAATATGTGGGCGCCGAGATGAGCAATGGGAAGTAATCAGCACCAGGAAGGATAGATCCATTGCAGCTTTCATCCAGGAGTTAAACCAGCACATCCGACGTCAGGAAAACCAGATGTGCGTGGACATGATGGACTTAAAGAAGGCGAAGACTAGAATCCTCGAGCTGGAGGAAGAACTCAAGTTTGTACGCGATGGATATGAGGAGGAAATCAAGACACTACTGGAGAAGAATGACGACCTAGTCAAGAAGATCGGAGTATTCATGGGAGGACCAGCACCAATAGAAGAAGAAGAACCCAAGGAGATACGCCCCGAGGACTACATCATCATCGACGACACCGATTCCGATCCTAGTGATGATGACTATGAAGACGAAGCTGGAGCAGACATCATGGAGTCTTCCACCGATCAAAATTTCTAAATGACTACCATATATCACTAGTATTCCCCCATGTATTTAGTAGTAGTTGAGCACTTGTGCGATAGTTCTAGATCATTTGTATGCCCTTGCTTGATTGATTGAGTGAAATGATTGTGTTTGTCTCATGTGCATATGGGTAGTGTTCTCTTATTAGACCCCTTCTCTATTCTAATCTCTTCCATCTAAACCCTCAGATGCCTCCGAGACGTGACACCGGTTTTGCCTTCCCACCGGAGCTCACCCAGTTGATCCAACAGCAGAATATGTTGATGCAATTGCTAGTTCAGAATCAGGGCAACAACAACAATAACAACAACAACCCGCCTCCCGTGGACAGCCTAGCCCGTTTTCTAAGGTTACATCCACCGGTGTTTACCAGTAGCACCGAGCCCATAGTTGCGGACGATTGGCTACGCCGTATTGTAAGGGAGTTGACCACCGCAGGTTGCACAGATGCTGAGAGAGTGCGCTTTGCCGCACATCAATTGGATGGACCAGCAGCCTCATGGTGGGAGAATTACACAGCCACTTTTCCTATAGCCAATGTCACTTGGGACCAGTTTCAGCAAGCTTTCCGCACAGCCCATGTCTCCACTGGAGCTATGCAAATGAAGAAGCGGGAGTTCCGCAACCTACGCCAGGGGAACCGTACTATGGCTCAGTACGTGGATGAGTTTAGCAAGTTATCTCGCTACGCCCCTAATGATGTGGCCACAGATGCCGCGAAGCAGGAGAAGTTTATGGAAGGGCTGAATGATGAGATGAGTATGCAGTTGATGGTAGCAACCTTCAACAACTACCAGGAGTTGGTAGATAAGTCTCTTATGATTGAAGGGAAGCAGCAACAGATTGAGAGCCGCAAGAGGAAGTATGGACAAGGAAAGTATACCTCAGGAGCTCAGCAGAAACCTCGCCTAACCCCGAACTCGGGAGGACTTGTTCATAACCATGGAGGTCACAACCACACTGGAGGAGGATCACATAACCACAATGGATCTAAGAATGGGAATGGGAACGGAACCAACAATAATCATAACCGCCCCAACCCAGCCACACCCGCCAAAAGGGACTTAAGTCATGTTACTCGTTTCAAGTGCGGGAAGACTGGACACTACGCCACGGAGTGCCCTGAAGGAAAGAATGGAAATGGAAATGGGAGCGCTGGGAAGAAGCCAAACCCATTCAACAAAGGACAAGTGAACCATGTTAACGTGGAGGTGGTTGAAGAGCAGCCGGACGCGGTAATAGGTAAGTTTTTGGTTAAGTCATTTACCGCTCTTGTTCTTTTCTATACTGGTGCATCGCATTCATACATATCAAGGGGGTTCGTGGATAAGTTTAAACTACCAACCCAAACCCTTAGGACCCCTCTTTTAGTGAGTTCACCCGGAGCAGAGTATATGGCTAGTCGATGGTGTGACCAGATACCCTTAACCACTGGTACACATGTTTTTCCGTCCGACCTAATTATCTTGGAGTCACAAGGATTGGATGTGATATTGGGTATGGACTGGATGTCAAAATTTGGAGGAAGCATTGACTGTGCTAGTAAGTCGATTTATCTCACCACCCCGGAAGGGAAAAGGATTAAGTATGTATCTAGGCATGTGCCTAGGAGGAGTCAAGTGAATGCCCTTACGGGAGTTGTTCAGGAGGAAGTGCCTGTAGTGAAGGATTACCCAGATGTTTTTCCAGAGGAGTTACCAGGCATGCCACCGGATAGAGACATTGAGTTTTTGATAGAGTTGTTGCCAGGTACAGGACCAATATCCAAGAGACCCTATCGGATGCCCGCAAATGATCTAGAAGAAATTAAGAAACAGATCAAGGAGTTATTGAAGAAAGGATACATCCGAAGAAGTTCATCACCTTGGGGAGCCCCAGTACTTTTGGTTGAGAAGAAGGATAAATCCCTGAGGATGGTTGTTGATTATCGAGCATTAAATGAAGTGACGATTAAGAACAAGTACCCACTACCGATGATCAACGATCTGTTTGATCAGTTGCAAGGAGCTAAAGTGTTTTCGAAGATCGATTTGTGATCGGGGTATCATCAGTTGAAGATACAAGAGAAGGATATACCGAAGACAGCGTTCACAACACGATATGGATTATATGAGTACACGGTCATGTCATTTGGACTAACTAACGCCCCTGCCTATTTCATGAGCATGATGAACAAGGTGTTCATGGAGTATTTGGACAAGTTTGTTGTGGTGTTTATTGATGATATTATGGTATACTCGAAGAACGAGGAGGAGCACAAGGAGCATTTGCGCTTAGTTCTCGAGAAACTCAGGGAACACCAGTTGTATGCTAATTTTAGCAAATGCGAATTTTGGTTGAAGGAAGTTGGGTTCCTTGGACATGTTATATCAGGAGAAGGTATAGCAGTAGACCCCAGCAAAATTCAGTCAGTCACTGAATGGTTGGCACCCACTTCAGTTAGCGAGATCCGCAGTTTTCTTGGACTCGCAGGATACTACCGGAGATTCATCGAGAATTTATCCAAGATTGCAAAGCCAATGACTGAACTATTGAAGAAGGATACTAAGTTTAAATGGACAGAAGATTGCGAGGCAAGTTTCCAGGAATTGAAGAAACGTTTGACTACAGCGCCAGTGCTAACACTGCCATATATACATAAGGAGTTCCAAGTGTACTGCGATGCCTCACGCTTAGAACTTGGATGTGTGCTTATGCAGGACGGAAGAGTTGTTTCGTATGCCTCACGACAACTAAAACCTCATGAGTTAAACTATGCCACGCATGATTTGGAGTTAGCAGCCGTAGTGCATGCATTGAAGACCTGGAGGCATTACCTTATTGGAAACCATTGTGCTGTGTACATGGACCATAAGAATTTGAAGTACATTTTCACCCAGAAGGAGCTGAACCTTCGACAGAGGAGATGGTTGGAACTTATAAAGGATTATGACATGAAGCTACACTATCATCCAGGAAAGGCCAGTGTCGTAGCCGACGCTTTGAGCCGGAAGAGTTATGCTAATATATTGGAAAGCAAGGGACTGCCGCAGGAATTAGCAGAGGACATCATGGAACTTCGATTGGAGATTGTTCCTAGAGGATTTATTGCAACAATGGAGGTCCAGTCGACATTGCTGGACAAAATTCAGGAAGCTCAGAAGGATGACAAAGAGATTGCTGAGATAAAGGAGAAGATGGGCAAAGGAAAGGCCAAAGGTTTTCGTGAGGATGAGCCCGATACCCTATGGTTTGAGGACCGAGTTTATGTGCCCAATAACCAAGAGATCAGGAAGTTAATACTTCAAGAGGCCCATGACTCACCATACTCAATACACCCCGGAAACACCAAGATGTATTTGGATTTGAAGGAACGTTTCCGGTGGACCGGTATGAAGAAGGATATTGCCGAGTATGTAGCCGTATGTGATGTATGTCAGCGCGTGAAGGCAGAGCATCAGAAGCCAGCAGGACTGTTACAGCCTATGCCGATACCCGAATGGAAGTGGGATAAACTGGGCATGGACTTTATCACCGGATTGCCCAGGACCAAAGCAGGATATGATTCCATATGGGTAGTAGTTGATCGCTTGACCAAAGTAGCTCACTTCATCCCAGTGAAAACCACCTATACAAGTGCAAAGTTGGCCAAGATATATATGTCCAGGATAGTATGTCTACGTGGAGTTCTGAGGACCATCGTATCAGATCGAGGAACACAGTTTACCTCAAAGTTTTGGCACCAGTTGCACCAGACCTTGGGAACGAGATTGGAGTTTAGTACAGCATTTCACCCGCAGACGGATGGACAAACAGAGAGAGTCAACCAAATTTTGGAGGACATGTTGAGAGCCTGTGCGCTAGATTATGGATCTAGTTGGGATGACAATATGCCGTACGCAGAGTTTTCATACAACAATAGATATCAAGCCAGTTTGAAGATGGCACCGTTTGAAGCCCTGTATGGACGAAGGTGCAGAACACCGTTGATGTGGGACGAGGTAGGAGACCGACAGTTGTTTGGACCAGACTTGATCAAGGAGTCTGAGGAGAAGGTTAAATTAATTCGCGACAGACTGAAGATTGCTCAGTCCAGGCAGAAGAGTTATGCTGACTCAAAACACAAGGAGGTAACCTATGAAATTGGGGACCGAGCATATCTGCGAGTATCACCCTTGCGAGGAGTGAAACATTTTGGAGTTAAGGGAAAGTTAGCCCCGAGATTTGTAGGACTGTATCGTATTTTGGAACGGATGGGAGAAGTTGCCTACAAGTTGGAGTTACCCGAGGGATTGTCAGGAATTCATGACGTGTTTCTCGTTTCACAGCTGAAGAAGTGTCATGCTGAGATGGCAGATATACCACTAAGAGATACAGTACCCCTGGAGGCGATTCAGTTGGACAGTGATTTGACCTACGAGGAAAAACCAGTTAAGATTCTTGAGTTTGCCAGCAGAGTCACCCGCAGTAAGGTTATCAAGTTTTGTAAAGTTCAGTGGAGCCACCATACCGAGGATGAAGCCACATGGCAATGAGAGGATGATCTTCGCAAGGACCACCCACACCTATTTTCTAGCCAACCCGAATCTCGAGGGCGAGATTCATCTTAAGGGGGGTAGGTTTGTAACATCCCAAATTTTCAATTTGGAATGTTATACATAGTCATCCATGCATATCATATTTTATTCGCATTTCGTCTCGCGGTCCTCAAAATCCTAAGCAACTCAAGGACCTTCGGAGAGAGTTGGGGATTTCCCGGTTTTCAAATTTGATCTTTATCAAATTTTGAAACGAGGATTTTTGGTTTTAATTATTTTCTCTCCAAAAAAATATTTCATACAAAAATATATGAGAGGAGATAATATGACTTCTCCAAGATAATTGAAATATTAGAGGAAAAATATTAAAATCAAATGTTTGTTTTATTGGATTTTTTATTGCAATTTTGTTTGCATTAGAAAAATTGCATGTTTTTCAAAATTGCATTTTAGGGCCAAGAAAATGTTCATCTCGTTCTAAATATTTTATTTAGACGGTGAAAATTTATTTTGGCATTTTTAGATTTTTATTTATTTTTCTAGGATTTTATTTCGGTCGATGAAATTATTTTTAAAAAGAAAGGGTTCCCGCGCCGACTGGGCCTAAGGCCCAACCGAGCCAGGCCGCCGCCGCCGCGCCTTGCCCCCTCCTCCAAGCCGCTCCACCCCGCCCTTTATATACCGCCGCCCACCGCCCCAACACCCCATCGCACCACCGTCGCCCGCGCCGCCTAGCCGCCGCACCGCTTGCCGCCGCCGCCGCCTGCAGCCGCCACCATCGCAGCCCGCGCCGCCACCGAGCGTCGCCGCCCCGCCGCTGCCTCGCCTCGCCGGAGGTAGCCGCCGTGCCCCGCCACCGGTTTTTTTATAAAGACCGTTCGGTTTTTTTAGAAACCCTAGATCAGTTTTTTTTCGGATTCGCCGGTTTTTCTCGGTTCTTCTAGTTAGCGGACGTCCGTCCGAACGTTCGTTTTAACAAACGGTTCTTCGCCTGTTAGATACAGCTAACGAGCACTCGTTCGTTAGTCTGTTCGTCAGTTTTCTTTTATCGGATTTATTCCGCGATTTTCTCTGATCGCGATTTCTGATCCGATCTTAGTTTCTGTTTATCTTTTCGCTCGTTAGTCGGAATCAGGCGATTCAAGCGCCTAGAGGTTCGTCTCGAAACCCTCTTTCCGTTTAACCAACTCAAACAAGTTTTATCTACTGTAAAATTTAACCTAGTTTCAGATTAGTAAACGAAGCTTCTTTCTTTCGCCGTTTGAGTTTCGTTGCTCCGTTTGATTTGATTCTTTTTGCAAACCGGAGTTCTTAATTTGAACTTTCTGGTCAACCTATTTTATTTGAGTTTTGCTTGTGCATCGTTGCTTGTTACTTATGTATGCTATTGTTTGCTTGCGATAGAACATCCGGAGTGCGAAGCGTGCTACTACTAGTCCCTAGGTTTCGCAGATCGTCAGCAAGGCAAGTAACACTTTGATCATACCCTTTTATCACCCAGTTTTATGCATTAGTTCCAATCCTAAAACATTGCATGATTAGGATGTCATTAACTTGTGGGTTGGGAAGTGGTTGATGAGGTAGAACCTATTGCCATGTTACATTCAAACCCTTGGGAGTTACTCTACGCGTTGCTTATACACTATGCTATGCTATGCTATGCTCGTAGATGTGGTTTGGGTTTGAGTGAAATACATGACAGATGTGAGCTTGTTAAATTAATGGTTCAACTTAAGGTGGCAACTTAATCAAACAACTGGGTGGATTGAGGCACCTGGAGTACCCAGTGTTGCCTGTATTTTTTTGGAAATCCCGGAGTACCTGTGTGATCTTCCTATGGACCGCCACCCAGGCTCAAAGGGAACTGAGATGATTCATGCTAGAAACTTCCGTGTGGAGCCACAAGCTATTATGGGGTCTAGTATAGTTGAGTAAGTTACGTGAAGCTCTTGAAGAGGCAGATCAGCAGGTAGTGGGATGTAGGTTTGGTATGGTCTGTCCGGAGTAGAGAGTTAATGTTTTTGAAAGACTGTGCCTCGGTCATCCGTTTCTCAAACACCCTGTAGTGCGAGAAATCCAACGGAGGAGATCGAGTCTTGTGGGGAAAAATACACAAACCTCTGCATAGTGTACAATCTAATCATGGTTAGCCGTGTCCACGGTTATGCACAATTCTTGAGTATCTAGTACTTGGGTTATTAAAAGTATCTCATCATGTTTAACTAATATTGTTGGGTTGTTAATCACTTTAATTGGGATTGAGTTGGAGGAACCTTCTCAATGATGTTTCAACTACCATGATAGTTAAATTAAAATCTATTCCTTTGTTGTAGGGGAAAATGGGCTTTTCGCAAAACTGTAACCATAGAGCTTTCCACCAGCCAAATATGCATGTAGTGATAGCATTATTCTGTTCTTTCTCTACTGTGTTACTTTGCCGGCATATTCCATGTGCTGACCCGTTTTCGGGCTGCAACGTATTATGTTGCAGACTTTTCAGACGAGGAGTAAGGTTCGTTAGGTCGTTGCTGTGCAGCTCAGCTATGCCGTTGGAGTTGATGGACTCACTTTATCTTCCAAGCCTTCCGCTGTTATCGTATTAGATGGCCTTAAGCCATATTATTGTAATAAGTTCTCTCTTGAGACGTTCGATGTAATAAGTGTATGATTGCTACTCTGTTATAAATCCTTCGAGTACTGTGTGTGTCAGCATTATCGATCCAGGGATGACACTGAAGCACAGAGACTTGACCATCTGAGGTCGAGTCGCTATAATCCTATCGAGAGAATTTAGAAAATGGTGAATGGCTGGAAGGAGAGAATGTTGTCTTTCGGAGGAAAATAAGCTTTGATAAAGGCGGTGTCCCAAGCCATACCCACATATGCAATGAGTGTTTTCAAATTCTCTAAGAAAATTTGCAAGGGGGTCATTGATGCAATGTCGCGGTATTGGTGGGGAGATGAGGACGATCATGGGCGAATGCATTGGTTCGCTTGGTGGAAGACGTGTATCCCAAAAGAGAGGGGTGGCATGGGATTCTGATATGTCCATTCTTTCAACCTTGCTAGGTTAGCTAAGCAATGTTGGAGGCTCATTGAGAATTTTGATTCCCTTTGGGCAAGAGCACTTCAAACTAGATATTACTCCTGTGGTGACATATTGAACCGCACCTTGAAGAAAGGGTCTTCATTTGTGTGACAGTATCTTTGCAGGGATTAAAACTTTCAAGAAGGGAAGCATTTGGAGTGCGGGAGATGGTGTAAAGATAAACATTTGGGAAGATTGTTGGATTCCTAATAGTCCATCAAGGAAAGTAATCACCGTGCAAGGTAACTGGATTTTGACATATGTCAATGAACTAATAGATCCCACCTCCGGTGAATGGGATGAATTGCTCATCTGTTATAACTTTTGGCAAATCAACGCGGAACGAATTTTACATAACCCACTTTCACACCATGAAGAGGGGGACAATATCGCCTGGCATTTTTACAAAAAGTGGTACATTTAGTGTACGGTCAACATATCATGTTGAATGTGATGATCTGTTTGGAACTAAACTGCAAAGTGAAAAGGGACAAAATAGTTCACTTAACCATCCAGTATGGAAAAAAGTTTGGATTATGAAACTACAGTGGAAGATAAAGATATTCTGTGGAGGTGTTTGCACAATACGATTCCTTTCCTTTGTACACTCGCCAACCACCATGTGGGTAATATTGCTCAATGCCCATTATGCCAAAGTAGTGTTGAGGATATCAAACATGCGCTTTTCACATGTGGCGGGCGAACAATATATGGAGAGAGTTGGGTTTGCATGAAATAATAGAAGAAGCTTTGGCGGTGGACCGATCGGTTGCAAAGGTGCTTGAGTTCCCGTTGTGCGAAAATAAATTTCAATGCACCTTATCTGGTTGCATTCAAATTCCTGAGATAATTGCATCTACGTGATGGTGCTTGTGGTGGCAAAGAAGAGAAGTTGTGAGGGGAGAACAGGTGCAGACAATTGATCGCACAACATTGGCAATACACGCCTTATCCCTGAACTTTGTTCGATCAATAGGATTGCGAGAGGTACATGGTCGCTTGAATGAATGGAAGAATCCACCATCTAGATTGCAAATCCTTAAAATGGACGTATCCTTTTTCTGATGATGAAAACTCTGGTTCATGTGGAGTTGTGGTATGTGACCACTTGGGGGTTTTGTCGCTGCATCAACTGCTTGCCTGGAGCATGTTGACGATGTGGTCTCGGCCGAATCAGAAGCGTTGCGTCAAGGTCTAATGCTCATTCAGAGCCTTGGGTGTGCCAAGGTAACTGTCCAAACTGATAACATGACTATGGTAGAGGCGTTGAATTTGAATGAGGGTTACTCAATGATTGCAGAACCAATACTCAATGAATGTGTAACATCCCAAATTTTCAATTTGGATTGTTATACATAGGTCATTCATGCATATCATATTTTTACTGCATTGTTGCTTTGCGATCCTTGAAATTCTAAGCAACTCAAGGACCCACAGAGAGAGTTGGGGATTTCACGTTTCTCATATTTGAAATTTATCAAATATCGAAACAAGGATCACTTTGGTTTTAATTGTTTTTCTCTCTGAAAAATATTTCATATTAAAATGTAAGAGAGGAGATAATATGACTTCTCCAAAATAAAGAGAATATTGGAGGGAAAATATTAAAATCAAATAAATATTTTTTTGACTTTTATTGCTATTTTGTTTGAATTAGGAAAAATATGTGTTTTTCAAAATTGCATTAGAGGCCCAAATAAATGTTCAGTTTCTCCAAAATATTATTAGAGGACCGTGAAAATTTATTTCAGGATTTTTGGACTCTGTTTAGTATTTCTTTTATTTGTTTTTCCACGTCAGGATTATATTTTTTTAAAACAAATGCGCCGACCTAACAGGCCGTGCCCGACTAGGACACCGCCCGCCCGGCCTTTAAAGGGCGAGGCTCGAAGCCCGCCGCGCCGCCAGCCCCGCCCCGAAACCCTAGCGCCGCCGCCGCCACCGCCACTTCGCGCCGCCGCCGCCTCGCGACACTGCCGCCCGACGCCGCTGCCTCCCCGTCGCATCGCCACCGCCGCCCGCCGCTGCCGCCGACCGCCGGAGTCGCCGCCGCCACTTGCCGGAGGTAGAAACCGCCGCCGCCTCGGTTTTTCTTTGAGAACCGTTCGTTTTTTTATAGATCCCTAGATTCGTTTTTTAGATCGGTTCGGGTTTTTTTAGGTTTAGTTATTTAGCGGACGTTCGTCCGTACGTTCATTTGAACGAACGTTGTTCATCAGTTAGCCGCAGACAGCGAACGTTCGTTCGTTAGCCTGTTGTCTTGTTTTATTTTCCAGGGGTTTTCTGCGATTATTTCGATCGCGATTTCTGCCCTAATCTTCGTTCTAGTTTATCTTTTTGCTCCTTTATCCAAATCAGGTGAAACAAGCGCCTAGATCTTCGTCTCGAAGTCCTCTTTCTGTTAACCACCTTGAACAAGATTTGGGTACTGTAAAATTTGACTTTAGTCTAGATTAGTAAATGGATCTTGTTTCTTTCGTAGTTTGAGTTTCGTTGCTCCGTTTGATTTGATTCTTTTTGCAAACCGGAGTTCTTCAGTTAAACTTTCTGGTTAGATCTTCTTATTTGAGTTTTATCCGTGCATCTTTGCTTGAGTGCTTATGTATGCTATTATTTGTTTGCGTTAGAATTCCCAGAGTGTGAAGCGTGCTACTACGAGTCTCTAGGATTTGCAGATCGTCAACAAGGCAAGTAACACTTTGATCATACCCCTTTATTACCCAGTTTTTACGCATTAGTTTCAACCCTCACATATTGCATGAGTAGGATCTCTTAACATGTGGGTCTGGGAAGTAGCTGATGAGGTAGAACCTATTACCTGTTTTATTATCAAACCCTTGGGAGTTACTTCTACGCTATGCTTATATTGCCATGCTATGCCCGTAGACGTGGTTTGGGTTTGAGTGTAACCATGACAGATGTGAGTTGTTAATTAATGGTTCAACTTATGGTGGTAACTTTAATACACATCTGGGTGGATTTCTTGTGGGCACCTGGAGAATCCAGTGTTGTCCAAGGATATCCCGGAGTACCCGTGTGATCATCCTACGGTTCGCCACCCAGGCTCAAAGGGATCATAAGATTATTCATGCTAGAAACTTTCGTGTGCAACCACAAGCCATTATGGGCTCTGGCATAGTTGAGTATGTTGCGTGATCTCTTTCAGTGGTGGGCTAGCAGATGTAGGGGAAAGTAGATGTAACTGTCCACCCAAGATAAAGAGTTAATGGTTATGAAAGACTATGTCTCGGTCATCCATTTCTCGAACACCTTGTAGTGCGAGAAATCCAATGGAGGAGATCGAGTCTTGTGGGGAAAAGTGCGCAAACCTCTGCAGAGTGTATAAACTAATCATGGTTAGCCGTGTCCCCGGTTATGGACATCTTGAGTATCTGGTACTTGAATTATTGATTTGATCTCATCACTCTAAATTAATTTGATGGGTGTTAATGGCTATTTTAATTGGGATTGAGTTGGAGGAACCTTCTCAATGATGTTTCAACTACCTTGATAGTTAAATAAAACATATTTCTTTGTTGTAGGAAAAAATGGATTTTTGCAAAACAATATAACCATAGAGCCTCCACCAGCCATAAATGCATGTAGTGATAGCATTTATCCATTCATTGCTCTACTATGTTATATTGCCAGCATATTCCATGTGCTGACTCATTTCGGGCTGCAACATATCATGTTGCAGACTTTTCAGACGACGAGTAAGGTGCTATAGGTCGTTTGTCGTGCACTCAGCTATGCCGTTGGAGTTGATGGACTCACTTTATCTTCCAAGCCTTCCGCTGTTATCTTACTTAGATGGCCTTAAGCCTTATTTACTGTAATAAGTTCTCTTTTGAGACATTTGATGTAATAGGTGTGTGATTGCTACTATGTTATAAATCCTTCAAGTACTGTGTGTGTCAGCATTACCGATCCAGGGATGACACTTATGCATAGAGATTTGACCGTTCAGGTCGGATCGCTACAGAATGTCGAAGTCTACTTTCGAATTTCAGGAAGGTACTTGTTGAACATTGTAACAGGGAGTCAAACATGGTTGCTCATGAGATAGCTAGGTTTGGGAGGAGTAATCCACCGACTTTGTGGTCGGATACACCTCTAGCTTTAGTATTCCTTTGTTAGCAAATGATGTAAGTTTGATTTGAGTTAATAAAGCTAGCCATGAAGGCTTTCCCATAAAAAAAGTCTCTCAACATTACTAACATAATTGAATCATATTATAATCCCTCAAGGTGCGGCAAAGAATCACTCCAAAGTCTCTATTCCTATCGAAGAAAGTAGGATGAAATCACGTAGGTAGTAAACCACCTCAAAATTGTGTTTCGAATCAATCTATTGAACCACCCCCAAAGTGTCACACATAGTTCTCTTCTTTGCCACCTAAATTAACTCTTATGATACGTATCAATCATATGATACATATCAATCAACTCTTATGTCACCTAAATTACGCCAATGTCACCACGGGAATCCATGAAGACATGCACCAAGTGATCTCAAATCCAAAATATTCAATCCAACATAAAACTTTAAAGAGCAAGACTCAATTCACCACAAAAAGAGATAGAGGAGAAGAACATCATAAGATCCAATTGTATTGATAAAAATCATGATACATGAAGATCATGCGAAATCAAGAACACGAGAGAGAGAGAGAGAGAGAGATCAAACACATAGTTACGGGTACAAACCCTCGGCCCCGAGGATGAACTACTCAGGCATCACCATGGAGGCACAACAAGGATGATGAATATGGCCTCCGTGATGGCTTCTCCCTTCGGCAGGGCGTCGGAAAAAGGCTCAAGATGAACTCACTTTGGTACAGAGGCTTGCGGCGGCGGAGGAGAAGTTCTATGTTACTTTACGGGGGTTTCTGTATTTATAGGATTTTTTGCGTTGGATTCACACCGGATGGAGTACCGAGGGCCCACAAGCTTGGACGACATGCCCTAGGGGGCGCCCCCTGAGCTTGTGTCCCCCCGGGCACCTTCCGGCTCCCCCTCCCCCCGAAATTTTCTGGGTCTCTTTCATTCCAAAAAATCATCGTAATTTTTTTTTATTGTGTTTGGACTTTGTTTGGTATGTTTTTTTCGCGAAACAAAAAATATGCAAAAGAAACAGTAACTGACACTGAACGCTGGATTAATATGTTAGTCCATAAAAATATTATAAAAATGCACTAAAACCATATAAAACTCATGTAAATATGTTAGGCGAAAACCTAATTCGAGAGATAATAATACTTGGACCGGTCCGCATTTTACTCAAAAGCCATTTGATAAGGCGTACACGACCAAAGTCTTCGCCTCTAGGCTCTCCGTGTTTATAACTGGTACTTCTTGTTACTGGCACGTCAATACTAACTTTTATGACGACATGCAAATGTGAAGTGCGTGCTCGTTGGTGCTCCACGGCCTCCAAGTCGCTGATGTTATTGGAAAATAGACGTGCCAACCATACTTATCATGAAGTAGAAATTCCCCCCTCAAGTCATCCAAGAACACGCATCCAATTCAAGGAAGAAACCCGGAAGCGCGGCGCGCACGTCGATGAACGCCGAGCCACCACACACACACACACACGGAGACCCGGAGACGCGCTCCAACGGGCGCGGTCAGAGAGGATCCCGGCGGCAACGGTAACGGACGCCAGCTCAACCGGCCACCAAACGCGGCACGCCCGGACGGAACCCAACCCAACCCAACAGACGGCCAGCCGTACCCCTCTCCCCTTCCTCCCACAACCCTACGCGACCTCCCCGCCCCGCCGCTATATAAGCCGCACCCCCGCCCTCCTCTCCCTCCCACCTCCCAAGCCGCCACTCTCAAGCCCTCTCGCTCATCCGCGTGCAGCATCTCTCTAGCTCCCCCCTAGAGAGATCTCACAGCCGAATAAGCAGCAGCAGCGAGAGACCCCCTCCGGCCTCCTCCTCCCAGCACCAGGAACCACCAAGTCAAGTCGCCAATGGCCGGTCTCAGGATGAAGCTCGTCGCCGTCGCCGCCATGGCCGCCGCGCTCGTGGCCTCCGCGGCCGCCGCCGAGGCCCCGGCCCCGGCGCCCGCCTCCGACGCCGCGGCCGCCGTGCCCCTCGCCGCGGCCTCCTTCGCCGCCGCCGCCTTCGGATACCTCTTCTGCTAGATCCGTCGTCGACTCTCCGTAGCGTGGCGTGTGACCCTTCTTGGTCTTGTCCTTCTTGGTTTATTGTTCTTGGTGTGTGTGCGTGTGTTCGTGCCGGGGTGTGAGGTGTGGGCGCGTGCGTGCGTGTATGTATGGGTCGCGGTGGTGTGGGAGGTGTCGAGTACGTGCGTGCGCCGGCGTGCCATTCTTTGTGTTGGTGATCATGTACTTACTCTCTTGTTCTTGCTATGAATGAGACCATTTATTTGATTCTTTCTCTCCAGCTTAAACACCAAGTCTTGACTGTTCTGATGCATGCATGCTGTTGAGATGATGAATCTTTGCGTTTCGCATCACCAAATGTTCCTTCAGGAAATTTCGTGCTAAAAAACCTCAGTATACAAATGAAACTAAAGTACCAAATTAACTCTGTTCAACGTCAAATTTGCCATATGAAGATCGATTTGATGCACGCTCCGCATTTGCGACCGGCAAAACATCAATTATTCAAACACGGAACTGCTGGCTTCTGTGTCGTACGAAGAGGTGAAAAATGAATTAAGATCTTCGAGCAATGCAATTTGGAAACCAAATAGGCCTCTTCTGTTTTCTGAAGAACAGTCTTGGGGATTTTTCTCATTTTTTGTGTGGTACGTACATGTACTACTTGGAAGGTTTGTTTGGAGACGCCAGGTTGTTAATTGGGTGAGCGATCCGAAGGGTGGAATGATTGGACCATGTGGCCGCCATGTGCAGCTGCTCAGCATCGGTCCACAGCTGAGTTGTCGAGGTAGGGCAACCGTACCAACTGTATCATTTTCTGCGACGACGCACCAACGGTATCGTGCAAACGGTAAGATGGTGAATTGAACTCCGAACCGTGCGTTTCGCTGAGTTACAGCGCAGTTGAACCGTTCGTGTGTTTGTTGTCAAAAAATTTGCGCTTAGTGTTTGCCCAGGAAGAATAATGGCCTGAGCGTCTAAGTTCATTTTTTTGTCTGTATAAGTTCATTTTTGGGAGGAAAGGGAGGGCGACAGGCGTCAGGCTGGAAAACTGTAAGCCCGGCCCGATTGTAAACATGAAACTGGACGACGCCCATGTTGAAAATTGTGGGCTATGCGGTCTATCCTCTAATTTCTTTGCCTTTTTTATGGTGCCGCTCACAATGCATATTGAGGTTAAAGAATAGGGACCTATTTATAGACTCCACTTCTAGACGTTTTATTATTCCACCTGTTTCCGGAAAGATCCGTACAACTCCTAGGCAATGTTACCAACCACGATAAAACATGCCGGTTTTCCGAGTCTAAATATATTAGTCATTAGCACACATGTGTGAGTCATGTGCATGATTAGATTGTATATGTGAGATCAACTTCCAATCTTAAGCATGTGGGTCAACAGCTTGCAGAGCCGATCCTGCAAAACAAACCCAGCTCTTCCACCCTGTGATGTCCCGGGAAAATACATACGTACATATAAATTCCAGTAGAGTCGATCCCTATTAATTCCTCTATTGTATTCCATCACAGTCGTCCTTGGCACCTCGAGTTTTACTTCCTCGAGTGAAATTCCGCATCAGTTATTTCCCGTCACAAATATTAATAATATGAATAATTCCAAGTTGATTTAAATAAATAATAGTCATGTTGAATAAATGTTGAAAGCCACATAATTATCCAACAGCCCATATATATAATGCTGGGGTTGCCCCTTCTGGCGCATCTAGTAGATCCGTGAAAACTATATCTTGCTTACAGCGAGAGTATCTACCGTCTCGCCACGCTGCGCTCACTTTGTTCCATGTGTTCGCTTCCCTACTTCGCTTTGTCTTATTTTTTTCGTGTTCTTTTTTTTCATTCGGGTTTCTCTATTTCTTCAATAGTTTCCTTCACTTTTCTGTTTTCACTTTGTTTTTCCCCCGATTTTATTGTTTTTCACTGGTTTTCACTTTCTCCCCTTTTCTTTGGGTTTCTTTGTTTCTTTCTTGTTTGTTTTCTTTACCTTTTTTCTCTTCCCTCGGGGTTTTCCCATTTTCTTCGATTCCTTATCTTTTTACACCGGGTTTTCTCCGGTTTGTTGTCTCCTTTTTCCCTTTGGTTTTCTTTTGTTTCTTTAATGCTTTTTCTTTGCTATACTTCGGTTTCCTCTGGTTTTATCTTAGTTTGTTTTCACTTCTTTTATGTTTCTTTTCTCTTTTCATCATTTTCCTATTTCTTCAACACATATATAACATTTTAGTGTAGGTGTATACATGAAGCATTTTCTTGATACATGTTTGGCATTTATCAAATACCCGATGTACATTTTTCTTAAAAAACATGCTATGTACACCTTTTTTAATACATGTTCAATGGTTTTTTGAATAGATGCTGAGCATTATTTATTGTAAGAAACATTATTAAACTGCATGAGCATTTTTAAATACATGATTAATATGTTCTTCAACAAAATTTTTTCATCATATTTTTATACACATTTCTACATTTTTTACACCAGAAACATTTTTACCTACGCATTTAACATTTTTTTAATACGTGATTACTATTTTTGACAACATATATTTTATGATGTTTACGTTTTCTATGCATACTGTACATTTTGTATACACGAGGAACATTTTTTATATACATGTTTGATATTTTTGAAATACATAATTACTCTTTTCAAACATATTTTTTTTCATGTCTACTTTTTCCATAAACATTGTATATTTTGTATACATCAGGAAACATTATATATATATATATATATATACACGTTTAACATTTTCTAAATATTATAAACATTTTTAAAACATATATTTTTATGTATACCATTTGCATACACATCCTATATTTTTTCCTATACACCAGGAATATTTTTTACCTTTAGCACTGTCCAAACACATGATTACCATTTTTAAATACATTGTACATTTTTTGTATACATCAGAAACATGTTTTCTATATAACTTTAACGTTCCTATATTGCATGATTAATATTTTTAAAAATATTGAAAATTTAAATTTGTTTTGATTTCTTCTTTTTTGCAAACACATTGTACAATTTGCCTATAATTTTTTTTGTATACATCAGTAATATTTTTAAAACACATATATCATTACGTAAATGCATGATTAAAAATTTTCAACCTTTGCATATAAAGTGATTTTATAATAGCTATATCAAGAATAATTCTAAAAACAAGCAAAATTAAAAAAAACACAACCAAAAAACATTATTTTAAAGCAAGAAGTAGAGCGTTGAAGGCCTGTGTCCGTTCTGGGCCGGCCCAATCAGGCGGCTGCCTTCAGCGAGATGTCCTTCTGTCTAACTGTCTAGCTTGAGTCACCTCAAAAAAAAAAAGTCTAGCTCGAGATTCTAAAAAAAAAAGCTTTCAAGCTTGAAGCGAGACATGGGCGCGCCCTTGAGCGCCCCTATATCTCGCCTTCAGCGAGACGGGAGGAACCCCTCGCTGTGGCTCGAGTTGTGCCGGCCAGATGCGATGTAAGAACAGCCTCGTTTTTTGCTTTTAATCTTTGTTTATACATTCAAATATTCTAAATAAATATATTTAAAATTACTATACATAAACCATTTGAAAAATGTTGACAAAGCATTTTAACAATATTAAATATGTATAGAGGAAATGTTTCTCACGTATATGAAAAATGTATGCAAAATTTTTTGTGTGCAACAATTTGATCATGTATTTAAAAAATATTAATTAAACATTCGAAAAATCTTGAACAAGTATTTGAAAAATGTATTTCAAGCATTTAGAAAATGTTAAATGTGTATAGAAAAAATGTCGACCATGTATTAAAAATATGATGAGAAAATTTTGATCATGCATATAAAAATATTAATCAAGCATTTGGAAAATGTTGAACAAGTATTTGAAAAAAGGGCCATCTTACGAGTTATTCTCGTGCTAGAAATATTGTGGAAAGAACTTTTGACTTATGGAAGAAAAAATGGACCATCTTACGAGTTCAATATTTTTTTTGACATGAAGGACCAGGTAAGAAATGTCCATATGGAGTTAAATAACATATGTCGTATGACATGCTAATTTTAAATATAAATCCTTGCAGATTCGAATTATTAATGCATGTTGTGTGTACACAACTTTGCAAGAGATAGACAACATATGATGGATGATTTATTGCTGCAGACAGTTGATGCTGCTCTAGCAAATTTGGAACATGAGCATGTGTACGTCAGGTGACTTGATACATGTTCAAGTCACTAATGAATGGACCAACTCTAAGCAACAATTATTAGAAGACATGTATGCTGAATACCTTCTCAGGCATGCTGAGCTGGAGATGGTGTAGTTAGTTGATGGTGGAGTAGTTCGTGGATGGTGGACTCATTTTGTGTAGTGCTAGGTGGTGATCGTGTCATTTTGTGTAGTACCTAGGTGATGATGGTTGCTTGCTGATTATCTTTTGTGATAGCTTAGCTAACGGTTGCTTGCTGATTGTCTTTTGTGATAGCTTAGCTGACGGTGATGGTGCCTTGTGTGGTCTTATGTACATGCATCATCTTGATATTAATATATATATATAATAGCTTTTCTCGAAATTTGCATTCTCGTGCACCATTTATTTGATCCAACATAATCTTTTTCATTTATGTGATGACTTGGGAGTGGACTAGGATTAGGAAACCTAATTCTATTACTCTTTATGACTTAAAAGGGAAGAATATAAAGTCAAATGGTGTAAACTTTAACCAAATTTATCAAAAAACTACCAACAGTTATAATACCAAATTGACATCATGAAATGTGTAGTAAAATATTTTTTCATATTATACTTACAAAATTTGTAGTTATTGATAAATGTTCCTACAAACTTTTTCAAATTTTGCACCGTTTAACTTAAGACCAAATTTATATACTATCGTTCTAGATTCGGGGGAGTAGGGCTTATCCCTACTTATAATCATATATTCTCACACGAACTCTAGTAATAAGCAGTTAAGTCTCATGCTCTTCTTAGAGCATCTACAATCGAGCATTCTAAACCCCCTCACACGTCTTGGCGGACGGTCTAGTCAGTAATCGGTCAAAAAACTCCGACCCAGACGGGCGCCTCAAACGGACCTCAAACGCTCAGGATGACCGGAAACTCCTATATCCATCCCAAATATGGGGCAGATATGGAGAGGCCCCGGCGCGCCCGCTACGTCAGACTGACGACAGGGTTCCACACGGAATCGCCCGGGAACCCAATAGTTCAATGAGCGTCGATGACCCACAAGTATAGGGGATCAATCATAGTCCTTTCGATAAGTAAGAATGTCGAACACAATGAAGAGCAGAAGAAAATGATAAGAGGTTTTCAGCAAGGTATTCTCTGCAAGTACTAAAAGTAGCGGTAACATATAGTTTTGTAGCAGGATAATTCGTAACAAGTAGCAAGTAGCAATAGTAACAAAATGCAGCAAGGTGGCCCAATCCTTTTTATAGCAAAGGACAAGCCGGAAAGTTCTCTTATATAACGCAAAGTGTTCTCAAAGACACACGAAAATTCTCGTCTAGTCACGTTCATCATGTTTAGTTAATTCACGCTCGCTACTTTGATAATTTAATATGTGGGTGGGCCGGTGCTAGGGTGTTGTTCTTACTTGAACAAGAAACCCTCTTATGATTACTTCCTCTTGCAAGCATCCACAACTACGAAAAAAGAATTAAGATAATCTAATCATAGCACGAAACATATGGATTCAAAAGCCCCTTACAAAATAACACGTAAATTTGGGTTTACGCTTCTGTCACTCTCGCAACCCATCATCTACTTATTACTCTCCAATGCCTTCCCTTATGCCCAAGTATGTGAAGAGTCATGTAGTCGACGTTCACATGACACCACTAAAGGAAGAATAACATACATATCATCAAAATATCGAACGAATACCAACTTCACATGATTACACATAACAAGACTTCTCACATGTCCACAAGAACAAAATTAACTACTCACAAATCATATTTATGTTCAAGATCAGAGGTGTATTGAATATGCTTAAGGATCTGAACATATAATCTTCCACCAGATAAACCAACTAGCATCAACTATGAGATGTAATCAACACTACTAGCAACCCATATGTACCAATCTAAATTTTTGGGACAAATATTGAATACAAGAGATGAACTAGGGTTTGAGATGACATGGTGCTGGTGAAGATGTTGATGAAGATTGGTCCTCCCAGGATGAGAGGATCGTTGGTGATGTCGATGTCTTCGATTTTCCCCTCTCGGAGGGAAGTATCCCCGACTGAATCGTTGCGCCGGAGAGCAAAAGTGCTCCTACCTAGGTTTGGCCTCGAGACGGAGGTGCTTCGTCTTGAAAGTCTTCTCTTATTTTTTTCTAGGGCAAGAGGCCTCATATAGCAGAAGATGGGAACCAGAAGCCAGCTGTGGGCCCCACAAGGCATCAGGGCACGCCCCATTGCCTTGTGGGAAACAGGTGGCCCCCTCTAGTATTTCTTCATTCCAATATTTTTTATATATTCAATAAAAAATCTCCGTGAAGTTTTAGTTCAATTGGAGCTCCGTAAAATAGCCATCTCTGCTATAGCTCTTTTAGGTCCAGAATTTCAGCTGCCGGTAATTTCCCTCTCCATGTTAATCTTGCAAATTAAGAGAGAAAATGCATTAGAATTGCATCATAAAGTGAAATAATAACAATAAACATTATAAATAACAGTAGGAAAACATAATGCAAAATGGACGTACCAGGCGTCTCCTCCAGTGGAGGTGTGATGCCGCATGACGCCGCTTCGGCTCGCCACCGAAGGAAAAAGTCTGGCTATTTAAGCTGGCCGGCATCCCCAACCCTAGTCACAACCTTTCCTCCCTCTCCGCGATGCCAACCCGAGCTCTTTCTCTCCGTCTCCACCTCAATCCCCCCTCACCGTGCGTCATGGCCCGGTAGAAGAAGATCACCTACACTATGCTAACGCCGGAGTGCCGCTTCTAGATTGAGGAGGAGATCCGGGTGAGGCACGCCGCCCGCATCGTAGCTGGCCTGCCTCCAGACTCGTCGGAGCCGAAGGAGGAGGTGTGCTACCTCTTGAGCACTTGCGTTGGTTTTCCCTTGAAGAGGAAAGGGTGGTGCAGCAAAGTAGCATAAGTATTTCCCTTAGTTTTTGAGAACCAAGGTATCAATCCAGTAGGAGGCCACGCACGAGTCCCTCATACCTGCACAAACAAATAAACCCTCGCAACCAACACGATAAGGGGCTGTCAATCTCTACACGGTCACTTAGGAGAGTGAGATCTGATAGATGTGATAAGATAATATTTTTGGTATTTTTATGATAAAGATGCAAAGTAAAATAAAAGGCAATAAAAATAACTAAGTATTGGAAGATTAATATGATGGAAGATAGACCCGGGGGTCATAGGTTTCACTAGTGGCTTCTCTCGAGAGCATAAGTATTCACTGCGGGTAAACAAATTACTGTTGAGCAATTGACAGAATTGAGCATAATTATGAGAATATCTAGGTATGATCATGTATATAGGCATCACGTCCGAGACAAGTAGACCGACTCCTGCCTGCATCTACTACTATTACTCCACACATCGACCGCTATCTAGCATGCATTTAGAGTATTAAGTTCAAGAGAACAGAGTAACGCTTTAAGCAAGATGACATGATGTAGAGGGATAAACTCATGCAATATGAAATAAACCCCATCTTGTTATCCTCGATGGCAACAATACAATACGTGCCTTGCTGCCCCTACTGTCACTGGGAAAGGACACCGCAAGATTGAACCCAAAGCTAAGCACTTCTCCCATTGCAAGAAAGATCAATCTAGTAGGCCAAACCAAACTGATAATTCGAAGGGACTTGCAAAGATAACCAATCATACATAAAAGAATTCAGAGAAGATTCAAAAATTGTTCATAGATAAACTTGATCATAAACCCACAATTCATCGGTCTCAACAAACACACCGCAAAAGAAGATTACATCGAATAGATCTCCACAAGAGAGGGGGAGAAATTTGTATTGAGATCCAAAAAGAGAGAAGAAGCCATCTAGCTAATAACTATGGACCCGTAGGTCTGAGGTAAACTACTCACACTTCATCGGAAGGGCTATGGGGTTGATGTAGAAGCCCTCCGTGATCGATGCCCCCTCCAGCAGAGCTCCAGAACAGACCTCAAGATGGGATCTCGTGGATACAGAAAGTTACGGCGGTGGAATTAGGGTTTTGGCTCCATAACTGGTAGTTTGGGGTACGTAGGTATATATAGGAGGAAGGAGTACGTCGGTGGAGCAACAGGGGGCCCACGAGGGTGGAGGGCGCGCCCAGGGGGTAGGCGCGCCCCCTACCTCGTGGCCTCCTGGTTGATGTCTTGACGTAGGGTCCAAGTCCTCTGGATCATGTTCATTCCAAAAATCACGTTCCCAAAGGTTTCATTCCGTTTGGACTCCGTTTGATATTCTTTTTCTGCGAAACCTTAAAATAGGCAAAAAACAGCAATTCTGGGCTGGGCCTCCGGTTAATAGGTTAGTCCCAGAAATAATATAGAAGTGTATAATAAAGCCCAATAATGTCCAAAACATAATATAATATAGCATGGAACAATAAAAAATTATAGATACGTTGGAGACATATCAAGGTGGAGGAGGAGCTGAAGGAGGAGGAGGAGCTGGAGCCTGATACGTCTCCAACGTATCTATAATTTTTGTTTGTTCCATGCTGTTATATTATCAATCTTGGATGTTTTATAATCATTTTATATCATTTTTTGGTACTAACCTATTGATATAGTGCCAAGTGCTCGTTGCTGTTTTTTACATCGCAGAAAATCAATACCAAACGGAGTCCAAATGCCACGAAACTTTATGGAGTTTTTCAATGGACCAGAAGACACCTAATGGGCCCTCGCTGTGCCTGGGGGTGCTCTGAGGAGAGCACAACCCACCAGGGCACGCCAGGAGGCCCAGGCGCGCCCTGGTGGGTTGTGCGCACCTCGGGTGCCCCCCCGGACCGCCTCTTTACTCTATAAATACCCCAATATTCTCCAAACCCTAGGGGAGTAGACGAAATATTGATCCAGCTGCCGCAGAGTCCAGAACCACCAGATCCAATCCAGACACCATCTGCGATGGGGTTCATGATACGTCTCCAATGTATCTATATTTTTTATTGTTCCATGCTATTATATTATCTGTTTTTGATGTTTAATGGGATTTAATATGCACTTCTATATTATTTTTGGGACTAACCTATTAATCGAAGGCCCAGTGAAAATTGCTCTTTTTTGCCTATTTCAGTGTTTCGTAGAAAAGGAATATCAAATGGAATCCAAACGGAACGAAACCTTCGCGGGGATCTTTCTTGGAACAACCGTCACCCAGGAGACTTGGAGTACAAGTCTGGAAGTCTGCGAAGCTTCCACGAGGCAGGGGGTGCGCCCAAGGGGGATAGGCGCCCCCACCCTCATGGACCCCACGGAGCTCCACCGACCTACTTCTTTCGCATATATATACTCTTATACCCTGAAAACATCCAGGGGAGCCACGAAACCACTTTTCCACCGCCGCAACCTTCTGTACCCATGAGATCCCATCTTGGGGCCTTCTCTGACAATCTACCGGAGGGGGATTCGATCACGGAGGGCTTCTACATCAACACCATAGCCTCTCCGATGATGTGTGAGTAGTTTACCACAGACCTTTGGGTCCATAGTTATTAGCTAGATGGCTTTTTATCTCTCTTTGGTTCTCAATACAAAGTTCTCCTCGATGTTCTTGGAGATTTATTCGATGTAATACTTTTTGCGATGTGTTTGCCGAGATCCGATGAATTGTGGGTTTATGATCAAGATTATCTGTGAACAATATTTGATCCTTCTATGAATTCTTATATGCATGATTTGATATCTTTGCAAGTCTCTTCGAATTATTGGTTTAGTTTGGCCTACTAGATTGATCCTTCTTGCAATGGGGAAGTGCTTAGCTTTGGGTAGGGGTGGAAAGTGGTAGCGGATAATCCGAAATATCCGATATTCGTATTCGAGAAAATGCCTATTCATATCCGAAACATCCGCATCCGAACCAAAATGGAAATGGAAATTGTCCATATCCGAATTTATTAAACAAATACAAAATAAAATATGGTAGGAGATTTTGACACAAATATGGATATGGAAGTGGATATATCCGTATCCGAATAAGATTATGGGAGGTATTTTTTAAAATTCTAGGCCCAATATTCCAATTATCCAAAATAAAAGCCAAATAAGTGGTCAAATTTTACTCTTTATATGATTAAACTTATAAATTATTATGCATTACAATAGTATTTATTCATAAACCTATTTATCATTGACTTATTGTATGTCACAAGTTGATTATTTTAGGTTACATAGCTATCGACTAATTTACTTAAGCAACATGTTGATATAATTCGTATCCGTTCCGAATCAAGAAAATATCCGATACGTATTCGTATTTGAATAATATCCTAGCCGCATCCGTATTCGAGAACATCCGTATTCGGATTCGTATTCATTTTGAAAATATGAAAATGGAAGTGGTAAGAGCACTATCCGATCCGCATCCGATCCGTTTCCACCCCTAGCTTTGGGTGCAATCTTGCGTTGCTCGATCCCAGTGACAGATAGGGAACCGACACATATTGTATTGTTGCCATCGAGGATAAAAAGATGGGGTTTATATCATATTGCTTGAGTTTATCCCTCTACATAATGTCATCTTGCCTAATGCGTTACTCTGTTTTTATGAACTTAATACTCTAGATGCGTGCTGGATAGCGGTCGATGTGTAGAGTAATAGTAGTAGATGCAGAATCGTTTCGGTCTACTTGACATGGACGTGATGCCTATGTTCATGATCATGCCTAGATATTCTCATAACTATGCGCTTTTCTATCAATTGCTCGGCAGTAATTTGTTCACCCACCGTAATATATGCTATCTTGAGAGAAGTCACTAGTGAAACCTATGGCCCCCGGGTCTACTTTACATTATATAAGTTTCCGATCTATAATTCTAGTTTACTATTTATTTTGCAATCTTTACTTTACAATCTATACAACAAAAATACCAAAAATATTTATCTTATTATCTTTATCAGATCTCACTTTTGCAAGTGGCCGTGAAGGGATTGACAACCCCTTTATCGCGTTGGTTGCAAGGTTCTTGATTGTTTGTGCAGGTACTAGGTGACTTGCGTGTAGTCTCCTACTAGATTGATACCTTGGTTCTCAAAAACCGAGGGAAATAATTATGCTACTTTGCTGCATCACCCTTTCCTCTTCAAGGGAAAACCAACGCATGCTCAAGTGAGGATAATACTTATGCTACTTTGCTGCATCACCCTTTCCTCTTCAACGTAGCAACGGTGCATACTCAGGGAGAATACTTGTACCTTGAAATTTAGTGAGGGATCATCTTATAATGCTACCGCCGTACTAAGCAAAATAAGATGCATAAAGGATAAACATCACATGCAATCAAAATATGTGACATGATATGGCCATCATCATCTTGTGCTTTTGATCTCCATCTCCAAAGCACCGTCATGATCTTCATCGTCACCGGCTTGACACCTTGATCTCCATCGTAGCATCGTTGTCGTCTCGCCAACTATTGCTTCTACGACTATCGCTACCGCTTAGTGATAAAGTAAAGAAATTACATGGCAATTGCATTTCATACAATAAAGCGACAACCATAAGGCTCTTGCCAGTTGCCGATAACTTTTACAAAACATGATCATCTCATACAACAATTTATATCTCATCACGTCTTGACCATATCACATCACAACATGGCCTGAAAAAACAAGTTAGACGCCCTCTATATTGTTGTTACAAGTTTTACGTGGCTGCTAGGGGCTTCTAACAAGAACCATTCTTACCTACGCATCAAAAACCACAATCATTTTTTGTCAAGTGTGCTGTTTTAACCTTCAACAAGGACCGTCCGTAGTCAAACTCGATTCAATTAAAGTTGGAGAAACAGACACCCGCCAGCCACCTGTGTGCGAAGCACGTCGGTAGAACCAGTCTCATGAACGCGGTCATGTAATGTCGGTCCGGGCCGCTTCATCCAACAATACCGCCAAATCAAAGTAAGACGTTGGTGGTAAGCAGTATGGCCATTATTGCCCACAACTCTTTGTGTTCTACTCGTGCATATAACATCTACGCATAGACCTGGCTTGGATGCCACTGTCGGAGAACATAGTAATTCAAAAAAATTCCTATGATCATGCAAGATCTAACACTACAGGAATTAGGCACTTTGCCGTCTTCCATGGCGGACGGCAAAGGCATGCCTGGTGGACGGCAAGGGCCTTTGCCGTCCGTCAGCAGATGGCAACATGTCCGGCTGAATAGGCTACGACGAAGGGATCTTCGCCGTCTGCTGGCCGACGACAAAGATGAAATGGTCTTTGCCGTCCGCCGGCGGACGGCAAAGGTCCTGGACGACACACGTGGCAGCTTATAGCCATTATGGGGTTAACGGTGCGCTTTGTCATCCGCTGGCCGATGGCAAAGACCATTGCAACTTTGCCGTCTACCAGTAGATGGCAAAGTAACCAAATAGGCCACCCCCCAGGCTGCACAGGTAGCTGCTGTTGGGGAACGTAGCAGAAATTCAAAATTTTCCTACGTATCACCAAGATCTATCTATGGAGAGACCAGCAACGAGGGGAAGGAGAGTGCATCTACATACCCTTGTAGATCGCTAAGCGGAAGCGTTCAAGTGAACGGGGTTGATGGAGTCGTACTCGTCGTGATTCAGATCACCGATGATCCTAGTGCCGAACGGACAGCACCTCCGCGTTCAACACACGTACAGCACGGAGACGTCTCCCATGCCTTGATCCAGCAAGGAGGAGGGATAGGTTGATGGAGATCCAGCAGCACGACGGCGTGGTGGAAGTAGCGGGATTCCAACAGGGCTTCGCTAAGCGCTGCGGGAGGAGGTAGATGTGTCACGGGAGGGAGAGGGAGGCGCCAGGCCTTAGATTGGTTTGCTCCTCCTTCTCCCCACTATATATAGGGCCAAGGGAGAGGGGGAGGCGCAGCCCTTGCCCCTTCCTCCAAGGAAGGGTGCGGCCAAGGGTGGGGAGGAGTCCATCCTCCCCAAGGCACCTCGGAGGTGCCTTCCCCTTTTAGGACTCTCCTCTTTTTCCCATCTCTTGGCGCATGGGCCTCTTGGGGCTGGTGCCCTTGGCCCATATAGGCCAAGGCACACCCCCTACAGCCCATGTGGCCCCCCGGGGCAGGTGGCCCCACCCGGTGGACCCCCGGGACCCTTCCGGTGGTCCCGGTACAATACCGATGACCCCGAAACTTGTCCCGATGGCCGAAATAGCACTTCCTATATATAATTCTTTACCTCCGGACCATTCCGGAACTCCTCGTGACGTCCGGGATCTCATCCGGGACTCCGAACAACTTTCGGGTTACCGCATACTAATATCTCTATAACCCTAGCGTCACCGAACCTTAAGTGTGTAGACCCTACGGGTTCGGGAGACATGCAGACATGACCGAGACGTTCTCTGGTCAATAACCAACAGCGGGATCTGGATACCCATGATGGCTCCCACATGTTCCACGATGATCTCATCGGATGAACCACGATGTCAAGGACTTAATCAATCCCGTATACAATTCCCTTTGTCCAGCGGTATTGTACTTGCCCGAGATTCGATCGTCGGTATCCCTATACCTTGTTCAATCTCGTTACCGGCAAGTCTCTTTACTCGTTCCGTAACACATCATCCCGTGATCAACTCCTTGGTCACATTGCGCATATGATGATGTCCTACCGAGTGGGCCCAGAGATACCTCTCCGCTTACACGGAGTGACAAATCCCAGTCTCGATTCGTGCCAACCCAACAGACACTTTCGGAGATACCTGTAATGCACCTTTATAGTCACCCAGTTACGTTGTGACGTTTGATACACCCAAAGCACTCCTACGGTATCCGGGAGTTGCACAATCTCATGGTCTAAGGAAATGATACTTGACATTAGAAAAGCTATAGCATATGAACTACACGATCTAGTGCTATGCTTAGGATTGGGTCTTGTCCATCACATCATTCTCCTAATGATGTGATCCCGTTATCAATGACATCCAATGTCCATGATTAGGAAACCGTAACCATCTATTGATCAACGAGCTAGTCAACTAGAGGCTTACCAGGGACATGGTGTTGTCTATGTATCCACACATGTATCTGAGTTTCCTATCAATACAATTATAGCATGGATAATAAACGATTATCATGAACAAGGAAATATAATAATAACTAATTTATTATTGCCTCTAGGGCATATTTCCAACAGTCTCCCACTTGCACTAGAGTCAATAATCTAGTTCACATCGCCATGTGATTAACACTCACAGGTCACATCGCCATGTGACTAACACCCAAGAGTTTACTAGAGTCAGTAGTCTAGTTCACATCACTATGTGATTAACACTCAATGAGTTTTAGGTTTGATCATGTTGCTTGTGAGAGAGGTTCTAGTCAACGGGTCCGAACCTTTCAGATCCGTGTGTGCTTTACAAATCTCTATGTCATCTCCTAGATGTAGCTACCACGCTCTATTTGGAGCTATTCCAAATATCTGTTCTACTTGGAGTTATTCTAAATTGTTGCTCCATTATACGTATCCGATATCTCTATCGGAGCTATCCGGATAGGTGTTAAGCTTGCATCGACGTAACCCTTTACGACGAACTCTTTTACCACCTCCATAATCGAGAAAAATTCCTTAGTCCACTAGTTACTAAGGATAACTTTGACCGTTGTACTGTGATCCATTCTTGGATCACTCTTGTACCCCTTGACTGACTCATGGCAAGGCACACTTCAGGTGCGGTACACAGCATAGCATACTGTAGAGCCTATGTCTTAAGCATAGGGGACGACCTTCGTCCTTTCTCTCTATTCTGCCGTGGTCGAGCTTTAAGTCTTAACTTCATACCTTATAACTCAGGCAAGAACTCCTTCTTTGACTGATTCATCTTGAACACCTTCAAAATCATGTCATGGTATGTGCTCATTTTGAAAGTACTATTAAGCATTTTGATCTATCCTTATAGATCTTGATGCTCAATGCTCAAGTAGCTTAATCTAGGCTTTCCATTGAAAAACACTTTCCAAATAACCCTATATGCTTTCCAGAAATTCTACATCATTTCTGATCAACAATGTGTCAACAACATATACTCATCAGAAATTCTATAGTGCTCCCACTCACTTCTTTGGAAATACAAGTTTCTTATAAACTTTGTATACACCCAAAATCTTTGATCATCATCAAAGCATACATTCCAACTCCGAGATGCTTACTCCAGTCCTCAGAAGGATTGCTGGAGCTTTGCATACTTATTAGCATCTTTCAGGATTGACAAAACCTTCCGGTTGTATCACATACAACCTTTCCTCAAGAAAATCGTCGAGGAAACAATGTTTTGACATCCTATCTGCAAGATTTCATAAATAATTCAGTAATCGCTAATATAATTCCAACAGACTCTTAGCATCGCTACGAGTGAGAAAGTCTCATCATAGTCAACTCCTTGAACTTGTCGGAAAAAATCTTAACGACAAGTCGAGCTTTCTTAATGGTGATACTTACCATCATTGTCCGTCTTCCTTTTAAAATCCATCTGTACTCAATAGCCTTACGACCATCGAGCCGTTCTGCCAAAGTCTACACTTTGTTTTCATACATGGATCCTCTCTCGGATTTTATGGCCTCGAGCCATTTATCGGAATCCGGGCCCACCATCGCTTCTCTATGGCTCGTAGGTTCATTGTTGTCTAGCAACATGACTTCCAAGACAGGATTACGTACCACTCTGAAGTAGTACACATCCTCGTCATCCCACGAGGTTTGGTAGTGACTTGATCTGAAGTTTCATGATCACTATCACAAGCTTCCACTTCAATTGGTGTAGGTGCCACAGGAACAACTCTTTGTGCCCTGCTATACACTAGTTGAAATAACGGTTCAATAACCTCATCAAGTCTCCACCATCCTCCCACTCAATTCTTTAGAGAGAAACTTTTCCTCGAGAAAGGACCTGATTCTAGAAACAATCCTTTATTGCTTTCGAATCTGAGACAGGAGGTATACCCAACTGTTTTGGGTGTCCTATGAAGATGCATTTATCCGCTTTGGGTTCGAGCTTATCAGCCTGAAACTTTTTCACACAAGCGTCGCAGCCCCAAACTTCTAAGAAATGACAGCTTAGGTTTCTCTAAACCATAGTTCATATGGTGTCATCTCATCGGAATTACGTGGTGCCCTATTTAAAGTGAATGTGGTTGTCTCTAATGCCTAACCCATAAACTATTGTGGTAATTCGATAAGAGACATCATGGTATGCATCATATCCAATAGGGTGCAGTTATGATGTTCGGACACACCATCACACTATGGTGTTCCAGGCTGTATCAGTTGTGAAACAATTTCCACAATGTCTCAATTTTGTGCCAAACTCGTAATTCAGATATTCATCTCTATGATCATATCATAGATATTTTATCCTCTTGTCACGACGATCTTTCGACTTCACCCTGAAATTACTTGAACCTTTCAATAATTCAGACTCGTGATTCATCAAGTAAAGGTACTCAACATCTACTCAAACCATCTGTGAAGTAAGAACATAACGATGTCCACTACACGCCTCAGCACTCATTGGACTGCACACATCAAAATGTATTACTTCCAACAAATTGCTTTCTAGTTCCATTTTACTGAAACCGAGGCTTTCAGTCATCTTGCCCATGTGGTATGATTTGCATGTCTCAAGCGATTCAAAATCAAGAGAGTACAAAACGGTCCATTTGCATGGAGTTTCTTCACGCATATACACCAATAGACATGGTTCGCATGTCTCAAACCTTTCAAAAACGAGTGAGCCCAAAGATCCATCAACACGGAGCTTCTTCATGCGTTTTATACCGATATGACTTACGTGGCAGTGCCACAAGTAGGTGGTACTATCATTACTATCTTTTGGCATGAACATGTGTATCACTACGATCGAGATTCAATAAACCATTCATTTTAGGTGTAAGACCATTGAAGGTATTATTCAAATAAACAGAGTAACCATTATTCTCCTTAAATGAATAACCGTATTGCGATAGACATAATCCAATCATGTCTATGCTCAACACAAACACCAATCTCGACGGTAGAAGAAGCGTACGATATTTGATTATATCAACATTGGAAACACTTCCAACACATATCATCAGCTCACCTTTAGCCAGTCTCCGTTTATTCCGTAGCTTTTATTTCGAGTTACTAACACTTAGCAACCAAACCGGTATCTAATACCCTGGTGCTACTAGGAGTACTAGTAAAGTACACATTAACATAATGTATATCCAATATACTTCTATCGACC
Source organism: Triticum urartu (assembly GCF_056163025.1). Classification (NCBI taxonomy): domain Eukaryota; kingdom Viridiplantae; phylum Streptophyta; class Magnoliopsida; order Poales; family Poaceae; genus Triticum; species Triticum urartu. The sequence continues at coordinate 170,721,687 of NC_141874.1, read as the reverse complement.
TTGCCAGCCTTCTAATCTACCAAGTATCTAGGGTAATTCTGCTCCAGTGGCTGTTCCCTTTATTACAGAAGCACTTAGTCTCGGGTTTGGGTTCAACCTTGGGTTTCTTCACTAGAGCAGCAGCTGAATTGCCGTTTTATGAAGTATCCCTTCGAGCCCTTGCCCTTCTTGAAACTAGTGGTTTCACCAACCATCAACAATTGATGCTCCTTCCTGATTTCTACTTTTGTGGTGTCAAACATCACGAACATCTCAAGGATCATCATACATGTTCCCGATATATTATAGTTCATCACGAAGCTCTAGCATCTTGGTGGTAATGACTTCGGAGAAACATCACTATCTTATCTGGAAGATCAACTCCCACTTGATTCAAATGATTGTTGTACTCAGACAATCCGAGCACAAGCCCAACAATTGAGCTTTTCTCCTTAGTTTGCAGGTTAAGAAAATCGTCGGAGGTCTTATACCTCTTGACGTGGGCACGAGCCTGAAATTCCAATTTCAGCCCTCAAAACATCTCATATGTTTCGTGACGTTTCAAAAACGTCTTTGGTGCCTCAACTCTAAACCGTTTAACTGAACTATCATGTAGTTATCAAAACGTGTATGTCAGATGTTCGCAACATCCACAGACAACGTTCTAGGTTTAGCACACTGAGCGGTGCATTAAGGACATAAGCCTTCTAAGAAGCAATGAGGACAATCCTCAGTTTACGGACCTAGTCCGCATAATTGCTACTATCAACTTTCAACTAATTTTTCTCTAGGAACATATCTAAACAGTAGAACTGAAACATGAGCTACGACATAATTTGCAAAATCCTTTTTGACTATGTTCAGGATAATTAAGTTCATCTTATGAACTCCCACTCAGATAGACATCCCTCTAGTCATCTAAGTGATTACATGATCCGAGTCAACTAGGCCGTGTCCGATCATCACGTGAGACGGACTAGTCAACGTCGGTGAACATCTTCATGTTGATCGTATCTACCATACGACTCATGCTCGACCTTTCGGTCTTCTGTGTTCCGAGGCCATGTCTATACACATGCTAGGCTCGTCAAGTTAACCCTAAGTGTTTTGCTGTGTAAAACTGTCTTACACCCGTTGTATGTGAACGTAAGGATCCATCACACCCGATCATCACGGCGTGCTTAGAAACGACGAACTGTAGCAACGGTGCACAGTTAGGGGAGAACACTTCTTGAAATTTTAATGAGGGATCATCTTATTTACTACCGTCGTACTAAGTAAACAAGATGCATAACATGATAAACATCATATGCAATCAAATAGTGACATGATATGGCCAATATCATGTAGCTCCTTTGATCTCCATCTTGGGGCTCCATGATCATCTTGTCACCGGTATGACACCATGATCTCCATCATCATGATCTCCATCATTGTGTCTTCTTGAAGTTGTCTCGTCATCGACATGCAAGTCGTGATTCCCTTGACAAGAACATGATCAATCTCATACATCACATATATCATTCATCACATCCTTTTGGCCATATCACATCACATAGCATACCCTGCAAAAACAAGTTAGACGTCCTCTAATTGTTGTTTGCATGTTTTACGTGGCTGCTATGGGTTTCTAGCAAGAACGTTTCTTACCTACGCAAAACCACAACGTGATATGCCAATTGATATTTACCCTTCATAAGGACCCTTTTCATCGAATCCGATCCGACTAAAGTGGGAGAGACAGACACCCGCTAGCCACCTTATGCAACTAGTGCATGTTTGTCGGTGGAACCTGTCTCACGTAAGAGTACGTGTAAGGTTGGTCCGGGCCGCTTCATCCCACGATGCCGCCGAATCAAGATAAGACTAGTAACGGCAAGCATATTGAACAAAATCAACGCCCACAACTTCTTTGTGTTCTACTCGTGCATAGAATCTACGCAATAGACCTAGCTCATGATGCCACTGTTGGGGAACGTAGCAGAAATTCAAAATTTTCCTACGTATCACCAAGATCTATCTATGGAGAGACCAGCAACGAGGGGAAGGAGAGTGCATCTACATACCCTTGTAGATCGCTAAGCGGAAGCGTTCAAGTGAACGGGGTTGATGGAGTCGTACTCGTCGTGATTCAGATCACCGATGATCCTAGTGCCGAACGGACAGCACCTCCGCGTTCAACACACGTACAGCACGGAGACGTCTCCCATGCCTTGATCCAGCAAGGAGGAGGGAGAGGTTGATGGAGATCTAGCAGCACGACGGCGTGGTGGAAGTAGCGGGATTCCAACAGGGCTTCGCTAAGCGCTGCGGGAGGAGGTAGATGTGTCACGGGAGGGAGAGGGAGGCGCCAGGCCTTAGATTGGTTTGCTCCTCCTTTTCCCCACTATATATAGGGCCAAGGGAGAGGGGGAGGCGCAGCCCTTGCCCCTTCCTCCAAGGAAGGGTGCGGCCAAGGGTGGGGAGGAGTCCATCCTCCCCAAGGCACCTCGGAGGTGCCTTCCCCTTTTAGGACTCTCCTCTTTTTCCCATCTCTTGGCGCATGGGCCTCTTGGGGCTGGTGCCCTTGGCCCATATAGGCCAAGGCACACCCCCTAAAGCCCATGTGGCCCCCCGGGGCAGGTGGCCCCACCCGGTGGTCCCGGTACAATACCGATGACCCCGAAACTTGTCCCGATGGCCGAAATAGCACTTCCTATATATAATTCTTTACCTCCGGACCATTCCGGAACTCCTCGTGACGTCCGGGATCTCATCCGGGACTCCGAACAACTTTCGGGTTACCGCATACTAATATCTCTATAACCCTAGCGTCACCGAACCTTAAGTGTGTAGACCCTACGGGTTCGGGAGACATGCAGACATGACCGAGACGTTCTCTGGTCAATAACCAACAGCGGGATCTGGATACCCATGATGGCTCCCACATGTTCCACGATGATCTCATCGGATGAACCACGATGTCAAGGACTTAATCAATCCCGTATACAATTCCCTTTGTCCAGCGGTATTGTACTTGCCCGAGATTCGATCGTCGGTATCCCTATACCTTGTTCAATCTCGTTACCGGCAAGTCTCTTTACTCGTTCCGTAACACATCATCCCGTGATCAACTCCTTGGTCACATTGCGCATATGATGATGTCCTACCGAGTGGGCCCAGAGATACCTCTCCGCTTACACGGAGTGACAAATCCCAGTCTCGATTCGTGCCAACCCAACAGACACTTTCGGAGATACCTGTAATGCACCTTTATAGTCACCCAGTTACGTTGTGACGTTTGATACACCCAAAGCACTCCTACGGTATCCGGGAGTTGCACAATCTCATGGTCTAAGGAAATGATACTTGACATTAGAAAAGCTATAGCATATGAACTACACGATCTAGTGCTATGCTTAGGATTGGGTCTTGTCCATCACATCATTCTCCTAATGATGTGATCCCGTTATCAACGACATCCAATGTCCATGGTTAGGAAACCGTAACCATCTATTGATCAACGAGCTAGTCAACTAGAGGCTTACCAGGGACATGGTGTTGTCTATGTATCCACACATGTATCTGAGTTTCCTATCAATACAATTATAGCATGGATAATAAACGATTATCATGAACAAGGAAATATAATAATAACTAATTTATTATTGCCTCTAGGGCATATTTCCAACAGCTGCCACGTGGCAGCTTTGCCGTCTGCTGGCCGACGGCAAAGCTCTTTGCCGTCTGCCAGCGGACGACAAAGAGCCTATATAGCCCATGTTTTTTCTTAAATTCATTCAATTTCAACACACAAGTTTGAACACACAAATTTCACAGCAGACATATCCAACACACAAGTTTCATCATATATACATACATAACCAACACATAGTTCCATCCATACATATTACAATAATAGTTTCACATTGTTCATCCAGCACCTATCCATCCATCCATATAACAAGTTCCACATTGTTCATCGATACAAAATAAAAGCAGAAAGGGAAAAGAAGCGCTCCATCCATGCAAGCTTCCATGAAGTAAATGAAATCTGCAAAATGGGAAACAATAAATTTAGAAGAAGAAGACTAGAAGAAGAAGAAGAAGAAAATGAAGAAGAAGAAGACGAGAAGAAGAAGTAAGCATACTTAGGTAAAATGGAGCTAACCTAGCTAATTATGCCATTTTTGAGTGAACTAAGCATATTATGCCATTTTTGATATAAATCAGCTAAGTATAGGTATTTATTGAGCTAACCTAGGTAACTAAGCATATTAGAGCTAACTTAGGTCATTTTGGAGAAGAAGAAGAAGAAGGTTTTTACCCTTTTCCTTCTCATTCTTCTTCTTTTATTCTTTCTTTTTCTTCTCTTTCTTCTTCTATTCTTTCTTTTTCTCCACTTCCTTGTTTTTCTTATTCTTATTCCTTATTAGTGTCATTTTAGAGCTTACATAGGCAATTATGCCATTTTTAGCTAACTAAGCTTATTATGTCAATTTGGAGGAAAATAAGGTAAGCATAAGTCATTTTTGTGCTAACATAAGTAATTATGCCATTTTTGAGCTAACGTAGGTAAAATGGATCATTTTGGAGCTAACCTAGCTAAAAGGGATCATATTGGAGCTAACCTAGGTAAACTTGGTCATTTTGGAGCTAACCTAGGTAAAATGGATCATATTGGAGCTAACCTAGGTTAAATGTGTCATTTTGGAGCTAACTTAACTAATAATGCCATTTTTGAGTTAACTAAGCATAAACGTGCCATTTCTTTACAAAAGTAAGCCAAGTGTATGTCATTATTGAGCAAACCTAAGTAACTAAGCATATTAGAGATAACTTAGCATATTAGAGCTAACTTAGGTCATTTCGAAGGAAACAAAGCTAAGTATAGATCATTTTGGAGATCTGACATACCTGACATAGTTCACTCCTCATTCTTCTCCTTGTCCTTCATCATCCTGATGCGCCTAGAGCGGCGAGGCAGTGGAGGCAGTGGGATGCAGTCTTCTACCACAATTGGCATGGTCATGTCGCCCGGCTGTGGGATCGCCGGCGCCACCACTATCGCGAGGTCATTGTTAGGCACCACCACCATCGCGAGGCCATCTTCAGGCAGCACCATCGCTAGGTCATCCTCAGCCACCACCATCTCTTGCCCATCGTCAGCCACCACCATCGCTAGGTCATCCTCAGCAACCACCATATCTTGCCCATCGTCAGCCAGCACCTCCTCATCCCCACTTTTCCCCTCTTCTTCCCCACTCCATTCCGGATCATCCTCGCTGCTGCTTTTGCTGCAGCCAGAGTCGCTGCTGCTTTGGCTGTAGCCAGAGTCACTGCTGCTGCTCCCATTGCCTGACCAAATGCCACAATGACTGTTAACAATCGATGTGAGACAAAGCCAAATGTAGAGGAAGAAGAGGCATAACGTACTGGTATCATCGTTGTCCTGGTAGCGCATGCGACACATAGTCGTGTTGAACACCTTCACGGTGAGCATGGCATCGCCATCGTACCTGAAGAGAAGGAAGTACCCGTGCCGCAGGTCGTAGGCATGATAGAACTGCTCCCAGCCACGACACATGTACATGTGGCCGTACCTGATCACCACATCCACGTCCCAATGCCTGCGAAGCCCACTGCCAGCCTGTCGCGGCTTCACATTCTTTGGCCGATGGTCGTCCAGCATCTTCATAAAAGTGTCAGGCAGCCTCTATAGTTTGGAACAAGGAGTAATGTAGCAAACAACAGAGTTATCATAATGAGATGGGTGAATGGTAGATCTCTCCCTTTATATACCTGCCTCCTGGAGGAATTCCCAAGTATGATACTGAAGAACTCAAAAGCATCCAACTCGTACTCCGGTGTGGCAGAGCGGAGCATGCGGTGGTGGCCTCCCCCCATCTCTGATAAGCAACAAAAGAGACCAATTACTTTAGACATGAAAGAAAACTGAAAATGTTGAAAAAAGAGCATAGTAACTAAGCAGTTCCTTGTGGTGTGCTAGTGAGAAAGCGTCCTCTTGTTTAGATTAAGATTATCCTTTCATGCCTATGCTAGTGAGAAAGACACGCTAGATTATGCTCTCAACAGGTTCATGCTTAATTATTTCAATATTTTAAAAAATGCTTTATTATGTGTTGTTTTTGTAGGGTGCAGAATTATCATAATCGAATGCAAAGCTAAGTGAGAACAAAATTTGTATATATAAATGTGGTGACATAAAGGAAATTATCATGAAGTTGTACCACACTACATAATAATTGAGATAAAGCAGCAAGGAATGACCCGTGGGGGGAAAGAATAGTAGTACTCGAAAAAACTACTAATATTGTTAGAATTCGATTTAGCTCCCTCTAAAGACAAAGAAAAACAAGTTTGTATATTTTCCAAGTTTGTTTTCATGTAAAAAACAGGGAAAACATCAAAGCAAATGATGACAACAACCATTCCTTGGACACTGGAAACACCAAAATTACACTTATTCACTATGCATAATATAGCAGTAGAGTAGCAGAAGAACCCTGACAAAAAATTGCAGAACAAGTACAACACCACTATAAGTAGCAAATCATGCACCATGATTGACTAAACATTCAGTACAAACCTAAACTAAATTTTGGATGAGCTATGATAATCAATTCTTGCATTGTAATATAAGGCTATATGCTCTAAACCTAAACTAAAGTTAACCTAAACTAAACCAAACCTAAAGTAAACCTAAACTAAACTTAAAATATAGAAACAAAAACAAAAAAATACAAGAGGTCTCACCGGAGGGGCGGGGCGGCCGCGGTGGTGGAGGAGAGGGGCGCCGGGGCGGCTGGGTGGAGGAGAGGGCGCCAGAGCGGTGGGGTGGCTGCGGTGGTGCAGGAGAGGGGCGCCGGGGCGGCCGGGTGGAGGAGGGGGTGCCGGAGCGGCGGGGCGGCCGCGGTAGTGGAGGAGAGGGGTGCCAGGGCCGCCGGGGTGGAGGAGGGGGCGCCGCGGCGATTGGGATGGCGTGGGGCAGCGGCGGCTTGGGCACGGGGGAGGGGGTCGCCGGGGCTGCGGGGTAGGGCGGGGCAGCGACGGCTCGGGGGCGGGGTGGCGCGGGGTGGCGGCGGCTCGGGGGAGGCACGGGGGCGGGGTGGTGCGGGGTGGCGGCGGCTCGGGGGAGGCACGGGGGCGGGGTGGCGCGGGGCGGCGGCGACTCGTGGGCGGGATGGCGCGCGACGAAGGTGGCTCGGGCGTGGGCGAAGAGAGAGAGGGAGAGAGAGAGAGAGAGGACAAAGAGATGGGACACGGGCGGGCATCGTTGGATTTTAGTTAGGGCACGGTTCTTTGCTGTCTGCTAGCGGGCGGCAAAGAGCCTAGCTAACAGGCGTTGGTTTGGTCACTTTCTTTGCCGTCTGCTAGCGGACGACAAAGAAAGTGCCCGTTAGGTCGTTGGATTTTAGTTAGAGCACGGTTCTTTGCCGTCTGCTACCGACGTCAAAGATGCTATGCCTTCAGCTAGCAGACGGCAAAAAGTGGGATGACGGTAAACATGTCTTTGTCGTCAGCTTCTTTCAAGCTGAGGGCAAAGACCTTCTTTGCCGCCAGTTAGCGGACGGAAAAGATCTGGCTGACGGTAAAGATCCTGATTCCAGTAGTGTAACTAGGAGATTGATACATCCCCAACGTATCTATAATTTATAAAGTATTCATGTTGTTATTTTATCGTTCTTGGATGTTTAACAATCATTTTATAGCAACTTTATATCATTTTTGGGACTAACCTATTGACCCAGTGCCCAGTGCCAGTTGCTGTTTTTGCTTGTTTTTTACATCGCAAAAAATCAATATCAAACAAAGTCCAAACACCATGAAACTTTTTGGAGAATTTTTATGGACCAGAACACTTAGAATGGGCCAGAGCAGCACCTGGGGGGTGCCCCGAGGGGGGCAAAACCCACCAGGGCGCGCCTGGGGGCCCAGGCGCGGCTAGGTGGGTTGTGCCCACCTCGGTGGCCTCCCGCACCCCCTCTTTACCCTATAAATTCCCCAAAATTCGGAAAACCCTCGAGGTTAACCTAGATCAGAAGTTCCGCCGCCGCAAGGCTTCGTAGCCACCGAAAACCAATCTAGACCCGTTCCGGCACCCTGCTGGAGGGGGGAATCATCTCCGATGGCCATCTTCATCATCCCGGCGGCCACCACGATGAGGAGGGAGTAGTCCCCCCTCGGGGCTGAGGGTTTGTACCAGTAGCTATGTGTTTAATCTCTCTCTCTCACTCTCATGATCTATATCATGGGCTTTGTTAATATAGTCGGATCATATGATGTTTCTCCCCTCTATACCCTTGTTATGATGAATTGAATCTTTACCCTTTGAAGTTTTGTCTTGTCGGATTGAATGTTTAGATATGAGAACACATGATGTATGTCTTGCGGTATGAATACTTGAGGTGACACTGGGGTATCATATTGATTCACTTGATGTATGTTATGGCACTCAACTTGCGGATTCCCGAGGTGACATTGGGGTAATTTATGCATAGGGGTTGATGCATATTTTTATTATCTTTTCTCCGATAGAAACTTTGGGGTCTCCTTGTAGTTCTTTGTGTTGGATTGAGTATTATGAATATGAATTTGCTTTGGTGTTATTTTAGTACGAACTCTAGGATAGATCGAACGGAAAGAATAGCTTTGTGTTATTTTAGTACGAACTCTTGAATAGATCGAACGGAAAGAATAGCTTTGAGGTGGTTTCGTACCCTACAAACAATTTCTATCTTTTGCTCTCCGCTAATAGGAACTCGGGAGTGATTCTTTATTGCACTTTGAGGGATAATCATATGATCCAACTATGTTAGCACTGTTGAGAGATTGCACTAGTGAAAGTACGGACCCTAGGCCTTGTTTTCAAGCATTGCAAAATACCGTTTTTGTGCCCGTTTACTATTTGCTACCTTGCTGTTTTTATTTATTCAGATTATAAAAAATATATTTCTACCATCCGTATTACACTTTTATCACCATCTCTTCACCTAACTAGTGCACCTATACAATTTGCCATTGTATTAGGTATGTTGGGGACACAAGAGATTTCTTGTATTTGTTTGCAGGGTTGTTTGAGAGAGACCATCTTCATCCTACGCCTCCCACAAATTGATAAACCTTAGGTCATCCACTTGAGGGAAAATTGCTGCTGTCTTACAAAACTCTATGCTTGGAGGCCCAACACGAGTCTACAAGAATAAAGTTGCGTAGTAGACATAAGAGATGCATAGCATCGAGAGGGGAGAGTGTGTCCATGTACCCTCATAGACCGAAAGCGGAAGCGTTTAGTAACACGGTTGATGTAGTTGAACGTCTTCACGATCAAACCGATCCAAGTACCGAACATATGACACCTCCGTGTTTAGCACACATTTAGCACGATGACGTCCCTCAAGCTCTTGATACAGTAGAGGGTCGAGGGAGAGTTCCATCAGCACGACGGCGTGGCCATGATGATGATGAAGTTACCGGCGCAAGGCTCCGCCTAAGCACTATGACCATATGACCGAGGTGTTAAACTGTGGAGGGGGCACCGCACACGGCTAAGAGATTGCCCGTTGTGCTTTGGGGTGCCCCCTGCCCACGTATATAAAGGAGGGGGGAGGAGGAGGCCGGCCAAGGGGGAAGCGCGCCAAGGGGAGGGGGGGAGTCCTACTAGGACTCCAAACCTAGTAGGATTCGGCCCCCTTTCCTTCCAACGGAGAGGGGAAAGGGGAAAGGAGGGAGAGGGAGAAGGAAAGAGGGGGCCGCGTCCCCTCCCCTTGTCCAATTCGGATTGGGGCAAGGGGGGCGCGCCCCACCTCCTGTGGCATGCCTCCTCTCTTCCACTATGGCCCATTTGGCCCAATAACTTTCTCGGGGGGTTCCAGTAACCTCCTGGTACTCCGAAAAAATCCCCGAACCTTATCGGAACCATTCCGGTGTCCGTATATAACCTTCCAATATATCAATCTTTACCTCTCGACCATTTCGAGACTCCTCGTCATGTCCGTGATCTCATCCGGGACTCTGAACAAACTTCGGTCATCAAATCACATAACTCATAATACAGATCGTCATCGAACATTAAGCGTGTGGACCCTACGGGTTTGAGAACTATGTAGACATGACCGAGACACATCTCCGGTCAATAACCAATAGCGGAACCTGGATGCTCATATTGTCTCCTACATATTCTACGAAGATCTTTATCGGTCAAACCGCATAACAACATACGTCATTCCCTTTGTCATCGGTATGTTACTTGCCCGAGATTCGATCGTCGATATCATCATACCTAGTTCAATCTCATTACCGGCAAGTCTCTTTACTCGTTCCGTAATGCATCATCCCGTAACTAACTCATTAGTCACATTGCTTGTAAGGCTTATAGTGATGTGCATTACCGAGAGGGCCCAGAGATACCTCTCCGATACTCGGAGTGACAAATCCTAATCTCGATTCCGTGCCAACTCAACAAACACCATCGGAGACACCTGTAGAGCATCTTTATAATCACCCAGTTACGTTGTGACGTTTGATAGCACACAAAGTGTTCCTCCGGTATTCGGGAGTTGCATAATCTCATAGTCAGAGGAATATGTATAAGTCATGAAGAAAGCAATAGCAATAAAACTAAACGATCATAATGCTAAGCTAGCGGATGGGTCTTGTCCATCACATCATTCTCTAATGATGTGATCCCGTTCATCAAATGACAACACATGTCCATGGTTAGGAAACTTAACCATCTTTGATTAACGAGCTAGTCAAGTAGAGGTATACTAGGGACACTCTGCTTGTCTATGTATTCACACATGTACTAAGTTTCCGGTTAATACAATTCTAGCATGAATAATAAACATTTATCATGATATAAGGAAATATAAATAACAACTTTATTATTGCCTCTAGGGCATATTTCCTTCAATTGGGCCCATTTATAGGGCAACCCAATAGGCAATTTCTGAAATCTCAAAGGCCCATGTGTGTGAGCAAGTGGTGGGAATGGGAAGTTTAGTCCCACCCCGGAAGTTGAAGGAGTTGCACACCACCTTATAAGGTGGAGTGTTGTAGCACTTGTAAGTGAGTGAGAATAAGAGGGTCTCTCACGCACTCCTGCTCCTCCACCACCAATCGCTCGTCTCATCTCGACTCGACTCGACATGTCGCGATCGCATTTCGTGAATTCTAGCCTTGAGCCGAGACAAATTATGTATTTATTTTTGCTGCTTAGGAAAACTAAATCTGGAGTCGTGACGGACGCGTCACAGCATAGTCTGTTCGGGTCGCTCCCTCAATCGACTCGGACGTGCGATGTGGGCCTCCCATGTTGCACCTGTTAGGGTTTTCCAAACCGCTATATAAGAACACGTTGTGGGCGCCGCAACACACAGGAAACCAATCTAGGGTTTGCCACACCTCGTTCCTTGTGCCGCTGCCGTAGTCCACCCCATCCCGAGCGCCGGCGTGAACCGGCGAACGGGAGAGTAGGTCTCCGGAACGACTCGCCTTTGTGATCCTGTACAGGAGAGGGCGAATAAGGTTTTTGGGAAGCGCCACAGGCGCTACTGCTCGCTGTCTCTATCACGGCTCGCCTACCGTCCAGGTCGTGCGATCTTGCTTGTCGTCGTATACAATGTCGTCTTCTGCGACCGGTCTTCACCAATGTCATCATCAACAACATCGCTGCACCAACGGCTACCTCATCTACAAACGATCGGTATAACTGCAGTGTCCCATCTTGTTGGTTAAACATGTTTGCAAGTATCATGTTTTGCGATGTTGTGCTGCTACTGTTCATGTTGTTTAGTGCTTCTAGTATGCTTGAGATTCACATGTTAGTAGCGGTTTTCATCATGTTTAATATTCTGGAATTAATCATGGAAATTATGCCTAATTACTTAACATGGTCTAGGAAGGAGCACGTGAAAAGGAGAAGGCCTTGCCTTTGTCACGATGAGCGGCAGCGCCCACCACGACTGTTCGGATCGCTAGACGGCGGCTGAGCCAGTTGAGTAGGCGTCACCAGGCGCACTGTCGTCAAAGATGGCCACTGCGCTTCTGTCCTACATCTACGCCGCCATGCCTTTCCCTGCACCTGCGAGTAGGAGCCAGCAGGAGGAAAAGAAGGATCTAGTTTGTGGACTCCCGGTGCCTTCGGTTTGACAAGGAGGATCTAGGTTCTGATATGTTTATTTGTTGCAAACTAAAGATGAAGCTTTAGACTACGTCAAAATCTATAAGGTTGAAGTTGAAAATCAATTAGAGAGAAAGATCAAATGTCTTAGGTCGGATCGTGGTGGGGAGTATTTTCCCAAAATATTTGATGAATTCTGTGAGGAACATGGTATTATTCACGAGAGGACGCCTCCTTACTCGGCCCAATCAAATGGGGTCGCTGAGAGGAAAAACCGCACGCTGTCCGATTTGGTGAATGCCATGTTGAACACTGCTGGTTTATCTAAGGCATGGTAGGGGGAGGCTTTGTTGACTTCGTGTCATGTCCTGAATAGAATTCCAAACAAGAATAAAGAAAAAACCCGTTATGAGGAGTGGGTTGGGAGAAAACCATCATTTTCGTATTTGCGCACTTGGGGATGTTTGGCTAAGGTCAATGTTCCAATTCCGAAGAAACGCAAACTGGGACCAAAGACAGTAGATTGTATCTTTCTAGGCTATGCTCAGTGCAGCGTTGGTTATAGATTTTTAGTGGTTAAATCCGAGGTACCCGATATGCATGTTGATACTATTATGGAGTCTCGTGATGCAATATTTTTTGAGAATATGTTTCCTATGAAAGATATGCATAGCACTGCTAGAATATCTTCTGAGATAATTCCTAAACCTAGTACATCAAGTGATTATTCTGAAGAACCACATGAACAACCACATGACATAGTCCTTGAGAAGGATGAAAATGAAGCTCCTAAACGGAGTAAGAGATGGAGGATTGAAAAATCCTTTGGTAATGATTTCATTGTGTACCTTGTGGACAATACTCCTACGACCATTGTAGAGGCATTTGCATCTCCTGATGCGGATGATTGGAAAGAATCTGTAAAAAATGAGATGGACTCGATTCTTTCAAATGGAACGTGGGAATTATCTGAGAGACCATATGGTTGTAAGCCAGTTGGCTGTAAGTGGGTGTTTAAGAAGAAACTAGGGCCCAATGGTACTATTGAGAAGTACAAGGCACGACTTGCAGCCAAAGGCTACACCCAACGAGAAGGCAAGATTATTTTGACACCTGCACCTGTTGCTAGAATGACCACCACTCGTGTACTACTTTCCCTGGCTGCCTCCTATTGTCTTATCGTTCATCAAATGGACGTGAAGACAACTTTCCTTAGTGGGGAGTTGGAAGAGGAAATCTATATGGATCAACCTGATGGTTTCGTGGTAAAAGGTGAAGAGACAAAGGTGTGCAAATTGTCAAAATCTTTGTATGGGCTGAAATAGGCACCTAAGCAATGGCATGGGAAGTTCGACAGAACTCTGACTTCTGCAGGCTTTGTCATAAATGAGGCTGATAGGTGAGTGTACTATTGCCATGGTGGGGGCAATAGTGTTATTTTGTTCTTGTATGTTGACGACATACTGATTTTTCGGTACAAGCATGATTGTGAAAAATGAGGTCAAGTCTTTTCTATCAAAATGTTTTGATACGAAAGATCTGGGAGAAGCTGATGTGATTCTAAACATTAAGCTTATTAAGGATGAGAGTGGGATTACGCTAACGCAATCACACTATGTTGAGAAGGTCTTGAGCCGTTTTGGCTTTAATGATAGCAAGAGCAAGACTTCTCCAACACCTTATGATCCCAGCGTGACTCTATGAAAGAACAAGAAAACATCGAGAGATCAATTGAAATACTCTCAAATTGTTGGTTCACTCATGTACCTTGCGAGTGCAACAAGGCCTGGTATCTCTTTTGCTATGAGCAAGTTGAGCAGGTTCATGTCAAACCCGGGTAATTATCATTGGCATGCACTTGAAAGGGTCATGCACTATCTGAATGGTACGGCAAGCTATGGGATTCACTATTCAGGGCACCCTGCTGTGCTTGAAGGATATAGTGACTCGAACTGGATATCGGACGTCGATGAACTCTACACCACAAGTGGATATGCATTTCTTCTTGGAGGTGGCGCAGTGTCATGGAGGTCTTGCAAACAGACCATATTGACGAGGTCAACCATGGAAGCAGAACTTACTGCTTTAGATACAACCACTATTGAAGCAAAATGGCTGCGTGAGCTCTTGATGGACTTGCCGGTGGTTGAGAAACCTGTACCGGTCATCCTCATGAACTGTGACAATCAAACAGTGATTGCCAAAGTGAACAGTTCTAAGTATAGTGCGAAGTCATCAAGACAAGTTAAAAGACGATTGAAGTCTGTCAGGAAATTGAGAAACTCTGGAGTAATTACTGTTACGTATATTCAAACAGACAAAAACCTGGCAGATCCCTTTACGAAGGGACTATCACGTAATGTGATAGAAAATGCATCAAGGGAGATGGGTATGAGACCCGTGAGTGTCACACCATAGTGGTAAACCAACCTATGTGATCGGAGATCCCATGAATTAGGACATGGGAAGAACAAGCTAGTGGTTTGACTAAGGAGAATATCTAGTAAGCCCTCTCTAAGTGGAGATGCATAACTCTCAAAGAGCTGCAAGGCAGGTTGGCAACATGCCTTAATGTGTTTATAACGGCTATTGATAGCAAAGATGTTGTCCTACAGAGCATTCTTGAAAGAACACACCTATATGAGTCTGACTATAAACGTCGCAGTCTATGAGATTTGGGTGATCTCTAATAAACTCATGAAGAGACCAGGGAGTACAACGTATATGCTCTACCCGCGGGGTAGACTACTGGCAGCTAGGTACTGGTTATGACTTTGAGTAAAGTCTGTTGGCACAAAACTTGCAATTCAAGGCATAGTCCATTGTTCAAGTTGCTAATAGATGTAGCTTAAGGCTCTAGGCGGAAGTTCAACTTAACAGTCTCTACTGAAATACTGGTATATAAACAAGTAGCAAGGATTGGCAAATCTTCAAATGGGCATTTGAGATCTGGTGGGGGATTGTTAGGATATTGGGCCCATTTATAGGGCAGCCCAATAGGCAATTTCTGAAATCTCAAAGGCCCATGTGTGTGAGCAAGTGGTGGGAGTGGGAAGTTTAGTCCCACCCCGGAAGTTGAAGGAGTTGCACACCATCCTATAAGGTGGAGTGATGTAGCACTTGTAAGTGAGTGAGAATAATAGAGCCTCTCGCGCACTCCTCCTCCTCCTCCGCTCGCTCGACTCACACGCCGCACCGCGCCGCGATCGCGTTTCGTGAATTCGAGCCTCGAGCCGAGACAAATTCTGTCTTTTTTGGCTGCTTAGGAAAACCGAGTCTGGAGTCGTGACAGACACGTCATAGCCTAGTCGGTTCGGGTCGCTCCCGCAATTGACTCGGACGTGCGACGCGGGCCTCCCACGTTGCACCCGTAAGGGTTTTCCAAACCTCTATATAAGGACACGCTGCGAGCGCCGCAACACACAGAAAACCAATCTAGGTTTTGCCACACCTCGTTCCTTGCGCCGCCACCCCAGTCCACCCCATCCCGAGCACCGGCGTGCACCGACGAACGGGAGAGTAGGTCTCCGGAACCACTCGCCTTTGTGATCCTATACGGGAGAGGGAAAATAAGATTGGACGCTGATAAGTGCCACACGTGTGGGCGTTAGGGAGTCTGCCCATACATTGTATGTGATGTATAAGAAGAACAGCCCACACACCTACGTGTGGGCAGAACAAGTAATGCCCACACACCTCTTTTTTCTTTCTCAATCCCTCTCACACGCGTGCGTGTGGGAGAAATAGATAACGCCCACACGCCCCGTACGTCAGGTCTCGTACTCGTGGTCCTGCACACCCGCGTGACAGTCACCGCGCATCCCGCAGTTGCCATGGTCCAGACCCTCGTCCATGTTCGTTTAACTATAGTTGCCATGTCGCTGAACTTCGGTTGCCATGTCGGACAACTACAGTTGCCATGGTTGCTCAACTGCAGTTGCCATGTATGGTCTGGTCTACTGTAGTTGCCATGATTTCAAAACTTTAGGAGTTGCCACCCACTAACACTAGGCAGTTGCCGTGTAGCACTATGAAAAGGTACGGCAAAAAAACATGTTCGAGTAAAAGAGAGAGTTGCCATGTGCTCATGAGCACGCTAAGGCAGTTGTCATGTAAAAAAAGAGTTGGCATCTGCTTACGTGCACGCTATGACAGTTGCCATGTACCATGCAAAAACACATGGCAACTCGGGTAAAAGAAAGTTGCCATCTGCTTACAAGCAAAGCTAGGGCAGTTGTCATGTACCCTGCAGAAACACATGACAACTGCCAGCTTTGGGTGTGGGCGAGGAGACGGGCGTGTGGGCGAAGTGATAAACGCCCACACACCAGCCCCCTGTGCGTGCGTAAAAACTGATGTGTGGGTGAATTGTTAAACGCCCACACACCAGCCCCCCGTGTGGTGAAAAAGGCCATGTGGGCGACCGGATGAATGCCCACACACCAGTTTAGTCTTACGTGGCACACAAAAACTGTTAGAACGCGCCAAGATTCGCGCAGAATTGGTTGGACGAGAATCCATGCGTGTGGGCGAGTTACTAGACGCCCACACGTGGGCGTTAGTGTTTCGATAAGATTTTTGGGAAGCGCCACTCGCGCGACTGCTTACTGTCTCCATCACGGCTCGCCTACCGTCTAGGTCGAGCGATCTTGCTCATCGTCGTCTACAACGTCGTCTTCTGTGACCGGTCTTCACCAACGTCGTCATCAACAACATCGCTGCACCAACGACTACCTCATCTGCAAATGATCGGTATAACTGCAGTGTCCCATCTCGTTGGTTAAACATATTTGCCAGTATCATGTTTTGCGATGTTGTACTGCTACTGTTCATGTTGTTTAGTGCTTCTAGTATGCTTGAGATTCAAATGTTAGTAGCGGTTTTCATCATGTTTAATATTCTGTAATTTATCATGGAAATTATGCCTAATTACTTAACATAATCTAGGAAGGAGCACGTGAAAAGGAGAAGGCCTTGCCTCCGTCACGATGAGCGGCGGCGCCCACCACGACTGGTCAGAGCGCTAGACGGCGGCCGGGCCAGTTGAGTAGGCGTTACCAGGTGCACTGTCGTCAAAGATGGCCACTGCGCTTCCTCCACGCCGCCATGCCTTTCCCTGCAGCTGCGAGTAGGAGCCAGCAGGAGGACAAGGAGAAGGAGCAAGTTTGTGGACTCCCGATGCCTTCGGTTTGTTTAAAAAAAAAACCGACTCTCTGTTCGGGCCGAAATCCAGGCTCGTGAGTTTACATCCTGGAGGGACACGCGTCGTTGCAAGTCCCACCATCGATCTCCTCCCGCTCCCGTCGCGAAGGAAAAAGCACCAAGCACCAAACCCTAATCGCCTTCCTTCCTCCCCCGCTGCCATGTCATCTCCTCGTTCCCGGCGTGGTATCTTGACCACAATCCCGGTCTCCGACGATGGGACCTTCGGCTACTCCGTCCCGTCCCCGGCCCATTGCTCCAGTGCAGCAGCTACACTGCGTCCGTATGTTTTTCACAAAAAAAAAAACTGCTTCCCTATGAACAACTCCCATGTCGTTTTCATGTTGTGTTCTATCTCCATAGATTAGCATCCTCAGATTTCTCATGGGAGTGGACTCTGTTGTTTAGTTTATACAACGTACGGCAATATATTTGTGTTCTTCGAAATCGATTTGATTTGTCCATGGTTTTTGGGACCGTGGTGGGTGATCTCGTGATGTCTAGTATTTTATTTAACTACTACTCCTCTGTTCACTTTTATAAAGCTTTGTAGATGTTTCGGACACTATATAAAAGTAAACGGAGGGAGTAATAAAATCAACTTGGTTATAGCACGTCGATTATACGGATTATTCATTTATGTCCTTGTATGAATGAATTATGCTTCTCCTCTGCTCATTGAATCTGCCTGCTTGTTCCGCTTCAGGTTTTGGGGGACAGAGCACAAGCCTGCTCCATTGGTGCTGCCGCAAGGGCAAACAATTCGTGAGTCCATTGCCCGCTCCTTGAAGCAAGAGCAAGAGAGTAAGTTTTCGAATTTGTCCGTGCTTCCCAGTTGCCTCCCAGGGGCGCGAAATTTTTCGACTCTTGGGCTGCCTCTTCTGTACCAGCAACCAGATCACTGGGGAATTAGATTTTACACCCGAATTGATCTCAAGGGATCTTTCCACACATATCCTCATGTGGGTGGACCATTTGAGAGCTTAACTGAAGTTAACAGTGCTATTGAGCTCTACCTTAGGGGCCGCCAGGAGGAGCAAATGTAAGACTTCTCAACTTTGTTCCTTCTAGGTTTCTGCCAGCCTGTTTAATTTGTGCCAATACATGCAGTTAAGTAAATGTATAACACAAATTAGGATTTTTTTTGTTTGAATAGAGCCAAGTTTGACTATATAGAAGCTGTCTGTAAATTGTAATAGAAATGCCAGCCTATACTACTTGGATCTACTTGAAGTTTTTTTACTGTATTTGTGAGAATTACTGAAATATTCATAAGTCATATATGCGTAGCTGTAAATTAACAAAGCACATATGAAAACTATGCTGCCACATCCTATCTAGGTATAGTTTGCCAGAATAACAATTTTTACTTTTGGTTGGCTTTTTTTTGCTAGGCACACCCACATGCATAGCTATGCTTTCTTGTGTGCAAAATAATGGTGATAACCAGAACAATTATGCTAGCGTACTGAGTTCAATTCTGCAAGGAAAGATTGATATGTTTTCTCTTGCATCGAGAACTTGCATGTTAGCAACAGCAGAGTAGCCAGTCTTTTTAATGGACTTTTTGTCAATCTGTTTCCTTCACCTGTGAGAATGTTCAGTGTGCCAGCCATTTAAATGATCTGATCTTACTAGGTTTGTGGGATTATCTGGAGTGGAGCTTGCTGTACAAAAGTGCCTTTACTGGCCTGATGGCAGAAGGAAAAAGCATTTGGCGTCCCAACCAATTGATACAACCCGTGATTTTAACCGCCAGCTGGTTGAAGCTCTGGTGGACAAGTATAATGAGGATCACAACCTTTTGGGGGTCTGTTCTCTGTCCCTTCCCCTCTTGCCCTCACTGCTACCAAGGGTTGCACTGTATATCTCTCTTATCCATTCCTGTAACGATTGAATGCTGATTGAATCCATGCTTCTTTTCAGGATCTTGCATATGAATTCAAAGATATTATGTGCTGCCAATCAATTAGAGATAGTAGGTTTTACGAACATATCAATTTCACTGCGAAGGTTAAGGGAGCTGATGATTTGAACTGCTGCACTGACAAAATATTCTTTGCTGAAGTCATGTATAATCAATCATCCAGTGAATTGTTTGTCATCTGTTTATGTGTGCTACTGCTAATGGTATGATATATTCCGTTCCTGAACTCTTTACATATTTTTGAACTACCTTGAACTTATGTGTCACAGTTTTGTAAGTTGGTTTTTTGGCTCTAGTGTAATCTTTGATACATTAACCTATTTGTCTGCCCCTTTTTCATCTCACATATGATCCTTAAGATTTACATTGGTAGTATCTCGAACTGTATAACCATGACTTTTTATTATTTTCAATTTGTCAATTATTTAGGTATGATTGTTATTGTTCCTGATTCGTCATTTGTTAGTTATATTAACAATTCCTACTCTCCGTAATGAAGGTTACTGTTATGGTTGTCACTGTAATGGAAGTCCTGACATGAAGCACCCAAGTTCTGGTTACATGGCTGGCCACACAAGTAACGTGTCTGGTAGATCTTCTAAGATAAACTGCGGAAAGTTTGATGATGAGGACAATGAGGACGAGGTATGCATGATGATTTATTTTCTTTCAAGTTTCCATTCAGCATTTGTTGCTTGATTCGTTGCTAATTACATGTCTGTTTTTTACAGCTGGAAGCTCAGAAGGCTAGGTTACGATGGATGTTTGGGGTAATGACATACATACGTGTGCGATATGCTCCCTCCGATCCTTATTAATTGTCGTTGATTTAGTACAAGATTTAGTATAAACATGGATCGGAGGGAGTAGTATTATTTATAGTAACATGATGTTGGTTACTTGCTTATGCCTTGATTGTATTTTTGATAGGGCTCATCTGAGCTGAAGCAAATCAAGGACCCACAAGGGGCAGAGCGATGAAGAAGAGCAGCTGAGCCAGCAGTGCAGGTAATGCCATATACTCCTATATCTGTGCGACCTAGTATAATTTATAGTACCACCATGTTTTTTTATCGGATGTCACGGCAAAGGGACTAGCAACATGATGTTGATTATACTTGATTATTCCCTGCTTGCTTATCTATTTTCTCTGGGAGTTTCCTAGAAAGAGGGCCCGTAACATGTAGAGCCAATGGGAGGTCTGTACTCAGAGGCCAAGGAGGGTGGCTGGAGTGGAAGATACTTGAACATGGGGTAGTTACGAGGCCACTGGATTAAAATTTTGCTGTGGAGGGTTTGTGTATTGCACTGCCAGCAGCCCTTGTCGAAATGTTAAGACCAAGTACCATGTAATTTCCTGTTGTTATTTCCTGCTTCCAAAGATTAAGAATATTTGTAGGAGGCTATGCCTAAGTACTTCTTGCATGTTTATATGATGGTTGTACTCCCTCCCTTTTTTTAGTCCGCATATAAAGTTTGGTCAACGTCAAGCTTTGTAAAGTTTAACTAATTTTATATTAAAAAATATCAACATTCACAATATAAAATCAATATTATTAAATGTACCATGAAATGTATTTTCATACTATATAGTTTAGTATTGTAGATGTTTATATTTTTTGATATAAATTTGGTCAAATCGTGTAGTTTGACTTTGACCAAATTTTATACACGGAGTAAAAAGAAAGCGGAGGGAGTATTTTGCTTGATCATTTCATAATGAATTGTTGGGTGGACAACAGACTGAACACGATCTATGTGGTGTGTATTGTTGAAACACAATCAACTCTGTTCTGATTTGTGATTGCATGGCACAACCCTAAACCTTGCACAATTAGTATATGGGTACTCCGTCCGTCATACATAGGTTGTCTCGTTATAAAATGGAGCGATAATACGAAATGGAATTTGCTCACTAATACACTTTAATACGGAAGGCGCAGCGGTGGCGGGTCATCCGTGCGTTGTCGAGCTGCCGTTGTTGGCATTTCTTTCTTCTTCTTTCTTCTTTTTTTTTAGGCTTGTTTTGCTTTTTGCCCGAACATTGCTATGTGATCGGTGTTGGTTGCTTTGTAATACAAAACAGGGAAAAACCCTTTTTCGGTACACTTTAATACGATGAATCTTTGAAGAAATTCAACTTGCATACCCTGATGTCTAAATACAACACCAACGTACACAAGGTAGAAAATAGAAAGATCATCTTTGTTACCGTAGCATAATGAGTCTTAACCAGCAAACGACATAGCAGGAGCTTGAACAGCAAGCATAAAGAGAACCTCAAGTAAATCAGCACAATGAAGGCGAGTCTCACTCCGAATATCAGAAAGGGCCTCCATAAGAGTAATAAAACCACGAGAACACAACTGAGCACGCCGTGGTTCAAACTCCTGATGAATCCGAGACAAAAACTTGTAGACGTGGTGAAACTCCAATTCTAACCACACAGCCTAGCAACACTTTCCTACTGCCCGTCTCTATCTTGTTTAATGGAAGTCCTGACATGAAACACCCAAGTTGTACTTCTGGTTACATGGCTGGCCACATAAGTTCCTTTTCTGGTAGATCTAAAATAAATGTGATGAGGACAACGAGGACGAGGTATGCGTGATGATTTATTTTCTGGCAAGTTAGCATTCAGCATTGTGTTGCTTGATTCGTTGCTAATTATATGTGATATATTAGGGATGATAGACTACTCATATCAATAAGGAATTTCTTCTTTTTCGGGAGCCCATTCGAACAGAACTTCAAAGTTAAGCGTGCTCAGTTTGGAGTACCGATCGGGAAGTTGCTCCCGGCCCCCAGTTGCTCCCAGCCTGGCTCTGAAAAACAACCTCATATGCGACATCTGCAAGTTGTTTGGTTGCCTTCATATGGACTTCCTACATTAGGGGATCAACTTTGGCACGTTGTTTGGTTGTCTGCATTGTCTCGGCGCATACAACTACACGCTGTTTGGTTGCCTGCATGGGGTATGATTCAGAGCTAGCACTTGCCACACAGGGTTAAGAGCTAGCAGAGGAAGGGGAAGAAGAAATGCAGTGTGCGCCGGACCATGGTGACTGCGGTGGATAGTGACCGTGGCGCCGTGTCCGACATGACTAGCATGGAGTCGTGGACGAGCGACCCCGTCGGCGGCACGACGAGCGACACCGTCAGGAACTAGCTGTGGTGCTCGCGCAAAGACAGTCAACAGAGGAGGAGAATGCAGAGCTCGCGCCATGGTATCGTCAGTGCAGTGGACGAGAGAGGAGGCCGAGATGATCGACGTCGGAAACGACTCCAGTATAGTAGGGCGAGAGAGAGGAGGCCAAGATGATCGACCCCGCCGGCGGCGCGGCGAACTGCAGTGTGCACGGAGGCAGAGGACACAAGAAAGCAGTGTGCACATCGTTGCAGCGTCAGTGTAGTACGACGACAGAGAGTAGGCCGAGATGAGCGACGCCGGAAACGACTCTAGTGTAGTAGGACATAGGCAAGGAGATCAAGGGGAAAGGCTTCGACATCGAGAAGGACGAATAGGAGGGCTCTGAGTAGAGGACAAAGGAGCTCGACATGGCGGCGTCATTGCAGTAGAGTGTTGTTCAAAGAGAGATGAAGCTACGATCGTCGAAACCAAAAATTTACAACATGAATGTTATGAGGAACCGCGAGATTAGGCTGCTGGTCAATTTTTTTTCAAATGATCGATCGTGTGCGATGAATCTAACAAAATTCGTCCAGAATAGCTCCAAGCGGGAAGACGAAATTAAGAACTTACGGCCGACGAAACTACGAACCGATCGCCTGAATGGAACCGTAACATAAAGGTACATCTTTTTCGTGTAGAACTTACCTCGAATGAAAGCACCATTGTGTAGATCAAAGGGAGGAGATTAGATAGGAGCTTA
Source organism: Triticum urartu (assembly GCF_056163025.1). NCBI lineage: Eukaryota > Viridiplantae > Streptophyta > Magnoliopsida > Poales > Poaceae > Triticum > Triticum urartu. The sequence continues at coordinate 170,698,562 of NC_141874.1, read as the reverse complement.
ATGGAGGTTGAATAAGACCTCAGGTCACCTCACATCCCTCCCGTCTCCACTTGTGCAAGGGCCTGCTTGTTTGCGCTCGGCTCGGCCTGGTTCACCAAAAACTGCCGATTCAAGCGTTTTCAGCGAGCCAATCTCTAGGCTGTTTTAAGAAGCGTGCAGGCCCAACAGTGAAATCAGACAACTAAACAGACCTCTTGCTTCGTGTGCGGGCCTGGTTAGGCTCCATGCGGGCAACCAAACGCGCCCTTAGTGAATATAGCGTGTCCCATTGATCTGATTTAAGCAACTTGGATTAGAACTAACATCCAGTTCTTGAAAGCAACTCCGCCTATTTGTCTCAGCATAGCCGGTCCCAAGCCCGAGTAAAGGAGGAGGGTTGTGATAGGCTTGGCGAGCCAACGTAAAAACTCAGCCACTCTTATGGAGATGAAACCCAAAAGATTTTCGTTGGGGCGTAACCCTCTCAGCAACGCGCCACATCGGAACCCAGGTGTGGTGGAAAGTGGGCAAAGGTCGGGCCGTCACCCCCCAAGTGGCGCGCCGTATCTTGATCCGGATACGGTGGCAAGTGAGCGAGGATCGGGTCGTCGCATCCTTAGTGGCGCGCTACATCGGCGCTCGGGTGTAGTGGAAAATGAGCAAGGGTCTTCGCATTTGACTCGACGGGTGCGAAGGGTAAGGAAGCTAGCCGAGCCTAGGAGGATTCGCTTAGGTAGCTGGAACGTAGGGTCTCTGACAGGGAAGCTTCGGGAGCTAGTTGATGTAGCGGTGAGGAGAGGTGTTGATATCCTTTGCGTCCAAGAAACCAAATGGAGAGGACAGAAGGCGAAGGAGGTGGAGGATACCGGCTTCAAGCTGTGGTACACGAGGATGGCTGCAAACAGAAATGGCGTAGGAATCTTGATCAACAAGAGCCTCAAGTATGGAATGGTAGACGTCAAGAGACGTGGGGACCGGATTATCTTGGTCAAGCTGGTAGTTGAGGACTTGGTTCTCAATGTTATCAGCGCATATGCCCCGCAAGTAGGCCACAATGAGAACACCAAGAGGGAGTTCTGGGAAGGCCTGGAAGACATGGTTAGGAGTGTACCAATTGGTGAGAAGCTCTTCATAGGAGGAGACCTCAATGGCCATGTGGGTACATCTAACACAAGTTTTGAAGGGGCGCATGGGGGCTTTGGCCATGGCATCAGGAATCAAGAAGGAGAAGATGTCTTAAGCTTTGCTCTAGCCTACAGCATGATTGTAGCTAACACCCTCTTTAGAAAGAGAGAATCACATCTGGTGACTTTTAGTAGTGGCCAACACTCTAGCCAGATTGATTTCATCCTCTCGAGAAGAGAAGATAGGCGTGCGTGCCTAGACTGTAAGGTGATACCTGGAGAGAGTGTTGTACCCCAGCATAAGCTGGTGGTTGCTGACTTCCGCTTTCAGATTCGTGTCCAGCGGGATAAGCGTGCCAAAGTCGCTAGAACGAAGTGGTGGAAGCTCAAGGGGGAGGTAGCTCAGGTGTTCAAGGAGAGGGTCATTAAGGAGGGCCCTTGGGAGGAAGGAGGGGATGCGGACAATGTGTGGATGAAGATGGCGACTTGCATTCGTAAGGTGGCCTCGGAGGAGTTTGGAGTGTCGAGGGGAAGGAGAAGCGAAGATAAGGATACCTGGTGGTGAAATGATGACGTCCAGAAGGCGATTAAAGAGAAGAAAGATTGCTTCAGACGCCTATACCTGGATAGGAGTGCAGACAACATAGAGAAGTACAAGATGGCGAAGAAGGCCGCAAAGGGAGCTGTTGGTGAAGCAAGGGGTCGGGCATATGAGGACCTCTACCAACGGTTAGGCACGAAGGAAGGTGAAAGGGACATCTATAAGATGGCCAAGATCCGAGAGAGGAAGACGAGGGACATTGGCCAAGTCAAATGCATCAAGGACGGAGCAGGCCAACTCTTGGTGAAGGACGAGGAGATTAAGCATAGATGGCGGGAGTACTTCGACAAGCTGTTCAATGGGGAGAATGAGAGTTCTACCATTGAACTAGACGACTCCTTTGATGAGACCAGCATGCGTTTTGTGCGGCGAATCCAGGAGTCTGAGGTAAAGGAGGCTTTAAAAAGGATGAAAGGAGGCAAGGTGATGGGCCCTGATTGTATCCCCATTGAGGTGTGGAAAGGTCTCAGGGACATAGCAATAGTATGGCTAACCAAACTTTTCAACCTCATTTTTCGGGCAAACAAGATGCCAGAAGAATGGAGACGGAGTATATTAGTACCAATCTTCAAGAACAAGGGGATGTTCAAAGTTATACTAATTACCGTGGAATTAAGCTGATGAGCCATACAATGAAGCTATGGGAGAGAGTCATTGAGCACCGCTTAAGAAGAATGACAAGCGTGACCAAAAATCAGTTTGGTTTCATGCCTGGGAGGTTGACCATGGAAGCCATTTTCTTGGTACGACAACTTATGGAGAGATATAAGGAGCAAAAGAAGGACTTGCATATGGTGTTCATTAACTTGGAGAAGGCCTATGATAAGATACCGCGGAATGTCATGTGGTGGGCCTTGGAGGAACACAAAGTCCCAGCAAAGTACATTACCCTCATCAAGGACATGTACGATAATGTTGTGATAAGTGTTCGAACAAGTGATGTCGACACCGATGACTTCCCGATTAAGATAGGACTGCATCAGGGGTCAGCTTTGAGCCCTTATCTTTTTTGCATTGGTGATGGATGAGGTCACAAGGGATATACAAGGAGATATCCCATGGTGTATGCTCTTTGCAGATGATGTGGTGCTAGTTGACGATAGTCGGACGGGGGTAAATAGGAAGTTAGAGTTATGGAGACAAACTTTGGAATCGAAAGGGTTTAGGCTTAGTAGAACTAAAACCGAGTACATGATGTACGGTTTCAGTACTACTAGGTGTGAGGAGGAGGAGGTTAGCCTTGATGGCTAGGTGGTACCTCGGAAGGACACCTGTCGGTATTTGGGGTCAATGTTGCAGGAGGATGGGGGTATTGATGAAGATGTGAACCATCGAATTAAAACCGGATGGATGAAGTGGCGCCAAGCTTCTGGCATTCTCTGTGACAAGAGAGTGCCACAAAAGCTAAAAGGCAAGTTCTACAGGACGGCGGTTCGACCCGCACTGTTGTATGGCGCGGAGTGTTGGCCGACTAAAAGGCGACATGTTCAACAGTTAGGTGTGGCGGAGATGCGTATGTTGAGATGGATGTGTGGCCACACGAGGAAGGATCAAATCCGGAATGATGATATACGAGATAGAGTTGGAGTAGCACCAATTGAGGAGAAACTTGTCCAACATCGTCTGAGATGGTTTGGGCATATTCAGCGTAGGCCTCCAGAAGCTTCAGTGCATAGCGGACGGCTAAAGCGTGCGAAGAATGTCAAGAGAGGGCGGGGTAAACCGAATTTGATATGGGAGGAGTCTGTTAAGAGAGATCTGAAGGATTGGAGTATCACTAAAGAGCTAGTTATGGAGAGGGGTGCGTGGAAGTTTGTTATTCATGTGCCAGACCCATGAGTTGGTTGCGAGATTTTATGGGTTTCATCTCTAGTCTACTCCAACTTGTTTGGGACTAAAAGCTTTATTGTTGTCATTGTTGTTGTTGTTGTTGTTGGATTGTTGTATCCAGTTCTTGAAAGCAATACCCTTTCTTGCCTACAGGCTACTTCTGCAAAGCTCGAAGAAATTCCGTGACACTACACCAGCAAAACACTACATGAACTCGCTCATCATGGTGAGCACCTGCGCCATCCTGGGCCTCTCCTCCGGCGCCTCGGCGGTGCACAGCACGCCGATCTTCACCATCCCCATCGTCTCCTCCCCTTCTCCCTCGTCCTCGCCGCCGTCCGCGGCGCCCTTGGCGGTCACCACCGCCAGGAGCACCATCCCGAAGCTGTACACGTCCGACTCCTGCGTCGCCCTCGCGCCCGGCGCCGTCAGCTCCGGCGCCGCGTACCCGCGCCATCCGCCGCGGCCCGACACCGCCGCCGACGCCCGGTCCAGGAACAGCTCGGGCGGCTGCGGGCCGGACTGCGGGACGCTGGCGGCGTAGCGCATGAGCCCGCACTCGGAGACGCACGCGGCGCCGCGCTCGTCGAGGAGGATGTTGGACGGCTTCACGTTCCCGTGCACCAGCGCCGGCCGCGCCGGGAACGTGTGGATGTAGTTGAGGCCCTGCGCCGCACCGAACAGGATGCCCTTCTTCGTCGCCCAGTCCAGGCTCCTCGTTCTGCCGCCTCCACCTGTAACAGCCCGTCAGCAAGCACTTCTTGCATCAATGGAGATGTACAGCGCCATTGAAAATTCACGGCTGATTTGCCATTTTTTGAGCGCACATACCGTTGCCTTGCAGAAGGGACTGGAGGCTCCCGTTGGGGAGGTAGTCGTAGACGAGCAGCCGCTCGCCGTTGGAGTTGCAGTAGCCCCTGAGGCTGACGACGTGGCGGTGCCGGAGCCTGCCGACGAGCCGCATGTGGCGGTCGAAGGCCTTGCTCCGGCCGGGGAACTGCAGGGCGCTGAGCCGCTTCACGGCCGCCACGATGCCGTCCTCGAGGACGGCCTTGTACGTGCTCCCGGACACGCCCTTGCCGAGCACCTCCGCCGAGGCCTTGAGCAGGCTCTCCAGCCTCAGCTCCTCGCCGCCGTCGAAGCAGACCAGGGCGCCGCTCTTCTGGCACTTCTCTTCACCACTCCTGATCTTGTCTTCCTCCTCGAAGCAAAGAGACGCACTGGATTTGGGATCGTCGTTAGAGGGCCTCAGCTTTCTTCTCATGTAGATGAACATGGCCACAGAGATGGCCAGCGAGATCGCTATCAGCACTGCATTGCCAATGCCAGTGGCCACGAGTGCGGTCATGCCAAGCTGACTGAATCTTCCATTACTGGAAGAGCTCGGACTGCCACTCGATGTATTTGTTGCTGCAGTAGGAGACTGAGCGACACCAGTGGTAGCATTTGAGGCGCTATCTTCCACTGCATTGTAAGCATGCATACACCTCGGAAGAGGCTTGCTACAGAGATCGACATTGCTGCCGAAAGACGAGCTCGGGAATCCCGACAGGGAGCTGGGGATCTCTCCGACGAGCTCGTTACTCGACACGTTGAACCTTCTGACCATCGGCAGGCGCAGAGCCTGCAAGCCGCCATGGAATCCGTTGTGCTCTGCTCGCAGAGTGACCAGGGAAGGCAGCGAAAGGTTGAGGCCTCCGCTGAGGTTGTTGTGGGAGACGAGCAGGTGCCTCAACCTTGGGCTCGTGGAGTTGTCCAATGGAGGGAGAGGGCCGGACAGGGAGTTCCTCCTGACGGCGAGCACCCTGATCTGGGTGAGCCCGAGGAGGGGAGCCACGCTGCCCACCAGCGATGCGTCGTCCAAGAAGACGCCCGCCACCCTCCCCCTGGAGCACCGGACCCCGAGCCACGCGCCGGAGCATGGGTCGGGGCCGACCCAGGTCTTCAGGACCGTGACATTGTTGGGGTTGTAGGCCTTGAATGAGAGGAGGAAAGGGAGGTCGCGGTGGCCGCCATTGGCGACCTCACCGTGCACAGGCCATGTTGCAAGATGGAAGAGGAGGATCACGAGGGGGGACATGGATAAGCAGTGACGGAAACGAGGCATTTTGGTGGATGCCCTCTCGACTGATGAAGATTGGACGAGTTTTATAGCAGAAAGAGGAGGCAAATGCTGCGCGGGGAGAGCGGGGATTTTTGAAAAATCTCAATTGTGGAGAGATCTCAACTGTAGAAGCGTGGGGAGGCGACAAGCAGAGCTCCAAAAAGGAAAGCTAGGGAGTAGCGCAGCATGGCGGTCCTCGAGGAGGACAGGGGGAGGGCAACAAGCAGATGAGGCGAAGAGAAAGCAAACAAGGCGCCTTTTTCTCTCTCCCTCGGGCAGAAGGAATTTGGACGTTTCCGGGGAGGAGGCCGATGCGTGGCTCGGTGCGTCCCGTGAGCCGCCATGGACATGGTCGCCGTGCGCGTACATGCATGCTCCGCTTTGTTGAGATGATCGAAAAGTGAGGGAGAGGGGCTCTTGGTTCCATGGCGCGGTGCAGTGTGGTGCGTGGGAATCTTGCTGGTGGCTTCAGGTGCCACAGTAGCCAATAGTCAAGATTCCTTCGTGTGTCGTCTGTTCGACTTTTTCTGTTTTGGTCGTGAGAGCTGGGCCCACAAAATTTCCACTTAACGCAGGTCAGTAGTGCGCACTAACCAGGGCAGCGATAATCATCTCTCAAAACTTACCTAAAAAATCTCGCAAAAAAACTTACCTGAACTTCCTAACTAAACCTCCTCCTGATTTTTACGGGGTGAGCCCCTTCCTCCCCCTATCTCTCCAATCGCAGCTCTTCACGTTTCCTTTTACGTAAAACTTGTAAGTTTTTTTTTGAGGATAAAAAGTTGTAAGTAATCTTACGTAAGTCTAGCATTACTCCGAAGGCAGCCCAGCATTGACGCAGTCACTATGACACAACAAGCATCAGTTCAGCGACGACCGTTGGATAGAAACCCAAGGGCTGCCACTTCGGGTTCTTTCTCCCCACGCCACCTCACCGGTCTGACCTCCCCAAGTCGGCTCTTCCGCTGGTCCACCATGTCCTGGGTATCCCTCAAAACACGAGCCTTCTTCAGCGTCGCCCCCCCTTCCTTGGTCGTTCCCCACATCCACACTCGTCAATTATCTGCCTCACTCTTGTCGACGCCGCTGCCGGCCGCGAGTTCCCTTTCTCCCGCTCGTCCCCATCGGGGACACCGCGAGTCGGCCATACCACCACTGCCTCGACCTTGTTGCTCTGCATCTTCTTTAGGATTTGACTAAAGCTACAAAAAATAAATAAGGAGGACCAATAATGGCAAACTTCTTTTGAAAGAAATGGTTCGGCCCAACCCATTTTCATTGAAAACGAGGCCACATAAACCGTTCACAACGTTCAGGAACAATCAGAGTATCTACACCAATCAAAGTACCATAGATTTTCGTACATGCCAAACAAACTAACATAACAACACTATAGACTACAACACACCCAAGACAGATGATCACTCAATGTCTCAAACTAGTTCATGTTTGCTCGTAGGAATTGCCGGCGGTGCTCATTTGTTCTATCCATGGGCAAGATCATCTCCAGGCTATTCATAGTAGTTCTTCCCGCAATGTTCTAGCAGTAAGAGGCATTGTATCACTTGACAGATTGTGAGCTGCCGCACATGATATTCCACCAATGAAGTGAAGATATTACTTTTCATAAGACACATCTGTCATCCTTCCAAAAATTTCCTTGAAAACAGGCATCATTGCGCACAGTAGAGAGGCTTTACATAGTAGCACTGGTAAGCGTGTTATACACACCATCTGTTTAATCTGGAAATCCATTTACGGTAAATAGCAAGCATCCACATATGCATGTGATGCACATTGGAACAATTCAGAAATATAAGTCCAAATAGCTATAGCCACAATACAATCAAAGAAAAGTTGTTGAGTAGTCTCCCACCATCACAAAACATGTACGTAGATAATATCATCAACGAACATGTCTTCATTTCAGAAGGTTGTCCCTGGTGAGGATTCTATTGTTAACCACAAGCCAAAGGAACACATGAAATATGAGGGCGAGGGTTAATAATTTTCCATAAATATTACCCAAAAGCACCAAAATTGATAATATGATGGAGATATTTAGAAGAGTATAGGCCAGAAGGCTCATAACTCCTGGGTTTATCCAAACTCTCCATTACTCGAAACATTGTATCAAAAGTAGGAGTTCATTCCACATGGACATTAACTGATAGTTAACACATCTCTAAAAACTAAGATCAAGATAGAACCATCTAACTTGAGCAACCAGACAATTTTTTTATTGACAAATGTCAAATTATTCTCAAAAGTTTTTCGAGTGAGATCTTCCACCCAAGTATCATGCTGAAATTTGGCATTCTTACCATCCATCACCTCCATCTATAAAAGGGTCTAGAGGCTGACATGGCCCAAGTCAAGCCCTTCCGAAAGGGAGAGCCAATATTGCTTTGGGTTGCGAGTATTATATAAATAGTCTAGCAGGATTTGCCAACTTTTATTCCCTCCCACAAAATATCATCCCGAGAAGCTAGCAAGGTCATGTTGAAGTCACGAATATCCGAGACTCCAATAATACCAAACAACCTTTTCTGGATAGATAAGCCCCGAATAGCAAGTTGGTTTCTACAAAAAAAAGAATAGCAAGTTGGTACTTGTGTGAATCACCGAGATGGGCCCAAAAGAAATGGGATATTTGAGAGTTGATGGCATGCATGACCAACTTGGAGAATTTTATTCCGGATGTCATATGCAGAGGTATACTAGAAACACAAGTTTTGAGAAGCACATGCTTCCCCTGGCAGGAAAGTTAATCCCCACCATCCAGTCACAATATTAATAATCTTATCTACCACGTGTTGTATATCATTTTTTGTTAGTTTAGAATAGGAACACCCAAAATACTTTAAGGGAAATAGTTAATTTTACAGCAGAAGACCCGAGCAAAGAACTTAGCAGACTCATCATCCAAGTTACTAGTAAGCATGTCACTTTCATGGAAACTTAATCTTCATTCTATATAACGATTCAAAATAAGAGATAAGCCATGATAACCCACAAGTATAGGGGATCGCAACAGTTTTCGAGGGTAAAGTATTCAACCCAAATTTATTGATTCGACACAAGGGGAGCCAAAGAATACTCTCAAGTATTAGCAGCTGAGTTGTCAATTCAACCACACCTGAAAACTTAATATCTGCAGCAAAGTATTTAGTAGCAAAGTAATATGATAGTAGTGATAGTAGCTACAAGACTTCAGTACGATGGAAGAGTCAAGGAATTCCAGTCCTTCGATTTCGACGGGGACGTCGTTGCAAATCATGGAGGTCCGACATTGGCCCACGAGAGTATGTACTAATAGCGAAGTGTTCAGGTCCTCGCTTTTAATGCCATGCATGAATGCAAAATCCTCTGACATGAATGAATGTGATGCACCTGTATCAAATAAAACAGATGCTGGTGCTGAATTTACGAGGAGTGTACCCATCACGGTAGCGGGATGGTCTAGAACTTCATTGAGATCAACGTGGTTGGCATGAACACGACCATAAAACTTGGCATTGTTGTTGCGGGGCTGGTTGCTTCCACGGCCAGTTGCTGGGAGGGCCAGTTGATTCTAGTTCTGATTGCAATCCCTAGCACGGTGACCTGGTTGACCACACTTGTAGCACAGACCATTATTGGGAGTGGGAACAGGAGCTTGTGGTGGTGGAGCTGGAAGTCTTGGCTGCCTAGTTGGAGGAGCAGGCAGAGGAGGTGCAGCATAGGTCTGCCTTGGGGCAGGTGCATTCGGCTGGTACATGCTGTTGGGAATCCATATCTTGCGCTTCTGCGAGGACGGGCCCAAAGATGAGCCTGTGTCACGGTTGCGCCCGTGAGAGCTCTGGTATTCCTGCAGACCAGTTTCGACATTGATGGCCTTGTTCACCAGGGTGGCGAAATCAGCAAAGTCATGCACTAGAAGTGCGAGCTTGATGTCAGCTTGAAGGCCATCACGGAACTTCTCCTGTCTGCGTGCATCAGTTGTAATGTCCTCTTCAGCATAGCGGGACAAGTCAAGAAACTCCCGCTGATAAGCTTCAACAGTCTTGTTGCCTTGGGTGAGGTTGCGAAACTCGCGCTTCTTACGGTTCATGACTCCCTGAGGAATGAAGCGAGCACGGAAGGCATCTTGGAAGTCTGGCCAGGTGATGATTGTTCCAACTGGCAGAGTATGCTTGTGGCTGTCCCACCATTGAGCTGCGGGTCCCTTCAGGAAGAAGGAAGCAAAGGTGACATAGCTGGCAGGGGCTACATCAGCAGACTCCATCTCATAGGTGATGTCACGGAGCCAGTCATCAGCATCCTGAGGCTGAGTTGAGCTGCGGTACACAGTTGGGTTCAGGCGCATGAAATCCTGCAGAGTTACTGGGGTTGGCTGCTGGTTCATATTGGGGCGAGGAAACTGAGCCATCATATTCTCCATGAACTGGCGATTCATCTCAAGCTGTTGGATCATACCAGCCATGTACTCAGGCGGTGGTGGGAGGTTGCCACCACGTCCACGACCACCTGGTCTAACCATCCTGCTAATATATAACAGGGGTAGTTCAGCATCGAGAAATTTTGAAAGACAAGAATCATTCATGATGAAACATGCACAATGAAAGCAGCACGATAGATACTACATAGTAGTCGGCATATCTTACAAAAGAGATCATCATAGAGTTCGGTACACAGAGTTCAGTACATAGATTAATACATCATAGGCGGCACGCAGGCTCGCGACGAATGCATCTAACACTAACAAGCAAGCCTACATCAGCCCCAGGAGGAACTGTGGAGGTAGGTGTAGCCTGACAGCTGGTAGTGACGCGAAGGGAAGACCTCCACGCGAGTAGCCCGGGGTCCGCGGATACTCTGGTGCGGAACCCGATGCGCAGGTGGCAGGAGAGGACCAAGTGCAGGAGAGTAGCCTCCCACATCTGACCAGCCGACGCCCTGGGGCATCACGGTCCTGGCAGGGTAGATCGCAGAACGTGATAGATCACCAGAGCGGACAGAGGGGTGCAACAGCGTCAGAGCACGATACAGGTGCTGACGGGTGGTGTATAGCTCGTGGCGAAGAGCTCGGTTAGCTCTATCCAGCCCATCAGCATGCAGAACCAGGTTCTGATGGTAGAAGGGCTCTCGGGTGACAGTGGAGTAGGCAGCAGTGTAGTATCCCTCCGCACCAACATCGGATGCGATAGCAATGTGCCTGAAGGGGGAGGTATCCAACTCCTGATACTCTCCATGAAGACGTGTCAAAGCAGCATAAGCAGCATCGTGGACCACCATGTCGATAGTCACTCCAACACCATGAGCAGTGTGCAACACGGTAGTGGAGTCATACTCCCGAGAGTAGAGGTGGACGATGGCACGGTACTGCTCCTGATTGAAGTCCTGATACTCCTCATAGACGGTGTACTCAGGGTGCCAGCGATAACCCAGATAGGTCATCATCTCAACCAACACAGCAGGTGATCCTGAGGCACCAATGGCCGTCGTGTGGCGCACGACCTGCCTCGTGGGTTCCATCTGAAAACAAAGATGTTTTCACAGGAGTCAAATGACAATATGGATAATGTTCAAATACTACTCTAAAGAATAACTAGGACTTATCCAACTTTGGGGTGAACGTGGTCACGGGATCCTAGTGTTAGAGTTAGTAAAATCGTTCAACCCGAGTAGGAGAGAGTTCAGAGTCCCAGAGTAAGGATCGAGGAGTAAAAGATCCTAATACCACCCAGATGGCGACGTGGGCCCGTAAGGCACACAACCATGTTAGTAAAAAGTTTTGCTATGTCTAGACTCGACTTCGGCCAAGGACTGTGGAAGGGGATTCCTACAGGCAGTCGACTCTGATACCAACTTGTGACGCCCCCGATTCAATCATACACTAATCATACACGCAAACGTGTACGATCAAGATCAGGGACTCACGGGAAGATATCACAACACAACTCTACGAATAAAATAAGTCATACAAGCATCATATTACAAGCCAGGGGCCTCGAAGGCTCGAATACAAGAGCTCGATCATAGACGAGTCAGCGGAAGCAACAATATCTGAGTACAGACATAAGTTAAACAAGAATGCCTTAAGAAGGCAAGAACAAACTAGGATACAGATCGAAAGAGGCACAGGCCTCCTGCTTGGGATCCTCCTAATCTACTCCTGGTCGCCGTCAGCGGGCTGCACGTAGTAGTAGGCACCTCCCGAGTAGTAGTAGTCGTCGTCGACGGTGGTGTCTGGCTCCTGGACTCCAACGTCTGGTCGCAGCAATCGGGTAGAAGGGAAAGGGGAAAAGAGGAAGAAAGCAACCATGAGTACTCATCCAAAGTACTCGCAAGCAAGGAGCTACACTACATATGAATGCATTGGTATCAACTGGAATAAGGCTATCATATGTGGACTGAACTGCAGAATGCCGGAATAAGAGGGGGATAGCTAGTCCTTTCGAAGACTACGCTTCTGGTAACCTCCATCTTGCAGCAGGAGAAGAGAGTAGATGATAAGTTCACCAAGTAACATCGCATAGCATAATCCTAACCGATGATCCTCCCCTCGTCGCCCTGTGAGAGAGCGATCACCGGTTGTGTCTGGCACTTGGAAGGGTGTGTTTTATTAAGTATCCGGTTCTAGTTGTGATGAGGTCAAGGTACAACTCCAAGTCGTCCTGTTACCGAAGATCACGGCTATTCGAATAGATTAACTTCCCTGCAGGCGTGCACCACATAACCCAACACGCTCGATCCCATTTGGCCGGACACACTTTCCTGGGTCATGCCCGGCCTCGAAAGATCAACACGTTGCAGCCCTACCTAGGCACAACAGAGAGGTCAGCACGCCGGTCTAAATCCTATGGCGCAGGGGTCTGGGCCCATCGCCCATAGCACACCTGCACGTTGCGAGGGCGGCCGGAAGCAGAACTAGCCCCCTTAATACAAGAGCAGGCTTACGTTCCAATCCGGGGCGCGCCGCTCAGTCGCTGATGTCACGAAGGCTTCGGCTGATACCACGATGTCGAGTGCCCATAACTGTCCCCGCGTAGATGGTTAGTGTGTATAGGCCAGTGGCCAGACTCAGATCAAATACCAAGATCTCGTTAAACGTGTTATCTTGAAATAACCGCGAACGCCGACCAGGGCCAGGCCCACCTCTCTCCTAGGTGGTCTCAACCTGCCCTGTCGCTCCGCCACAAAGTTCCACTCGCGGGTACTCCTATGAGCCGACCCGTCTTTGGTCACCACATGTATCATATATAAAGTATATAATATATACCCATGATCACCTCCCGAGTGATCACGACCCGATAGTAAAGCATGGCAGACGGACAAGAATGTAGGGTCACTGATGATAAACTAGCATCCTATACTAAGCATTAGGATTGCAGGTAAAGGTAACAACAGTAGTAGCAAGGACAGGCTATGCATCGGGATAGGATTAATGGAAAGCAGTAACATGCTACACTACTCTAATGCAAGCAATATAGAGAAGAGTAGGCGATATCTGGTGATCAAAGGGGGGGCTTGCCTGGTAGCTCTGGCAAGAGAGAGGGGTCATCAACACCGTAGTCGTACTGGGTAGTTCAGGCGTCGGTCTCGGTGTCTAGCGAGAGAAGAGGGGGAAGAAACAATAAATATAATGCAAACAAATGCATGACGATGCATGACATGGCAAAGCGTGATGCTAGTTGTGCCCTAACGCGGTACGAGGTGGTACCGGTGAAGGGGGAAAATATCTGGAAAGTATTCCCGGTGTTTCGCGTTTTCGGACTGATGAACCGGAGGGGAAAACTTATGTGTTCGCTATGTTAGGGATGCGTGGAGGATGAACGGGTGGCGTATCCGGATTCGCCTCATCGTTATGAGCAACTTTCATGTACAAAGTTTTTCCATCCGAGGTACGGTTTATTTTATATTAATTTTAAAAGATTTAAATCATTTTTAGGATTTATTTAATTAATTAAATCAACATTATCCAGAATAGTGTTTGCTGACGTCATCATGACGTCAACATGACGTCAACAGTTGACCTGGTCAACCTGACAGGTGGGTCCCACATGTCATACACTGCTTAGCCTAATTAGGGTTTAATTAACTTAACTAATTGATTAGATTAATTAAACAGGATTAATTAGTTTAATTAATTATTTAATTACTTAATTAAGTTAATTAATTAATTAATTAATTTTATTTATTTATTTATTTTAAATTATTTTTTTTACAAATCTTTTTTTAAAATCTCTTTTTTTAAAAACGTTCTGGGCCGTGGGGCCATTTGGTCAGTGGCCCAGGGGGCATAATGGGCGCACGAGCGTTGGGCGGATCGGGCAGGCGCCTGAACGAGGGCGAACAGAGCTGCGACGGGGGGGGGGCACTGGCGTCGGCGGCCAGGGCGGGGCTCACCGGCCGGCTGTCTCCGGCGAAGGAAGCCGACGCAGGAGGGGGCGCCGGAGGCAGCAGCAGGCGCGCTGCGGCCTCGCGCGAGGCGGCAGAGGTGAGCGGGCAGGGCAGGAGCACAGCAGCGGCGGATGGGAGAGCAGCGGCTGCCGGAGCGCGCGGGCATGCGCGGGACGTGGGCGAGCGGGGCCGCGGCTGTGGCCGCGGTAGAGAGGGGCGAGGCGGGGCACTTGCGGCGCACGGCGAGGCCAGCGCCGTCGCGGGCGAGGGAGAGAGAGGAGGGGCGCGGGGGCGCAACCATGGGCGCGTTCAGGGGCGCCGGGGCGCGGTCGTCGGCGTGGTGAGCGCGGGGGCGGGGCTGCGGGTGAGGACGGCGAGCAGTGCATGCGGGCGGGCGCGGTCGTCGGGCGCAGGGCGGCGCGAGGCGGCGTCGAGCGTGGCCCGGGCGCAGCCAGCAGGGGCCGCGGCGGGCGCGGCGCGTACGAGAGCGCAGATGGCGCAGGCACGTCGCGGTGGGCAAGCGAGGGAGAGGGGCGAATCCTCACAGGGGGTCGCAGGGTCCGTGGCAGCGGGGGTCGAGGAGGCGACGAGGACGACGCGTGTAGAGGGAGGCAGGCCGTCGAGGGGGGAGGAAGCAGTCCGGCGGGGGGGGGGGGGGGTGCCCCGGCGAGGTGGCGTCGTGCGGCTTGGTTCCAGGCGCGGCGGGGCGCGGTCACCCCGATCCCGATCTGGATCAGGGGGGGTGCGAGGGGGAGATATTTTGGGGGGAGTGGGGGGGGCGTGTCGGTGGGGGGGGGGGGTCTGGTGGAGTGGGGGGGGAGGTTATAGGCGGGGGTGGGCCTTGGCCCAGTTGGGCCTGTGGCCTGCCGGGCCGAAGCCCCGAGGGGCAGGGGGCTTTCTCCTTTTTTCTAGTTTTAGTTTTTCCTTTTCCTTTTATTTTTATTTATTTTCTTTTCTGTTTTATTTCATTTTAAAGTATTTAGGCATTTTCTAAAAATGTGTTTACTTCACCATAATTACCAGTGCAATATTTGGCACCCACCGAACATTTTTGTTTCAACTTTTAAAAACTTTTGTTGTTTGCCATTTTCTGAATTGATTTTTGAATCGGTTTGAACTAACGAAAGTTTAGCAACAGTAATCACCGATGACATGGCATCATTAGGAGAGTTTTACTGTAGCCTAACTATCCGGGCGTTACAATGAATCAACATAAAAGTAAATAGATAGGCCCTTTGTAGAGGGAAGTAGGGATTTGTAGAGGTGCCAGAGCTCGGTTTTGAAACAGAGGTGAATAATATTTTGATAGGTATACTTTCATTGTCAACATAACAACCAAGAAATGGCGATATCTTCCATGCTACATACATTATAGGCGGTTCCCAAACAGAATGGTAAAGTTTATACTCCCCCTTCCACCAACAAGTATCAATCCATGGGTTGCTCGAAACAACGAGTGCCTCCAACTAACAAGAGTCCTAGGGGGAGTTTTGTTTGCAATTATTTTGATTTACTTTGCATAAAGCATGTGACTGGGCATCCCGGTGATCAGCCATTTATCTCGTGAGTGAGGAGCGGAGTCCACTCCTCTTGAGAATAACCCGCCTAACATGGAAGATACAGACAACCCTAGTTGATACATGAGCTATTCGAGCATACAAAATAGGATATTTATTTGAAGGTTTAGAGTTTGGCAGATACAAATTTACTTGGAACGGCAGGTAGATACCGTATATAGGTAGGTATAGTGGACTCATATGGAATAACTTTGGGGTTTAAGGGATTGGATGCACAAGCAGAATTCCTGCTTAGTATAGGTGAAGGCTAGCAAAAGACTAGGAAGCGACCAACTAGAGAGCGACAACAATCATGAACATGCATTAAAATTAATCAACACCGAATGCAAGCATGAGTAGGATATAATCCACCATGAACATAAATATCGTGAAGGCTATGTTAATTTTGTTTCAATTACATGCGTGAACATGCGCCAAGTCAAGTCACTTAAATCATTCAGAGGAGGATACCACCCTATCATACCACATCACAACCATTTTAATAGCATGTTGGCACGCAAGGTAAACCATTATAACTCATAGCTAATCAAGCATGGCATAAGAAACTATGATCTCTAATTGTCATGGCAAACATGTTTATTCATAATAGGCTGAATCAGGAACGATGAACTAATGATATTTACAAAAACAAAAGAGATCGAGTTCATAACAGCTTTTCTCATCTCAGTCAGTCCATCATATATCGTCATAATTGCCTTTCACTTGCACGACCGAATAATGTGAATAATAATAATAGTGCACGTGCATTGGACTAAGCTGGAATCTGCAAGCATTCAATAAACAGGAGAAGACAGGGCAATATGGGCTCTTTTGTCAGATCAAAAAGTATGCATATAAGAGCCACTTCAACAATTTAATCATGGTCTTCTCCTATCGACCCCCAAAGAAAAGAAAATAAATAAAACTATTTACACGGGAAAGCTCCCAACAAGCAAAAGAAGAATATGAAATATTTTTGGGTTTTCTTTTTAATTACTACTACAAGCATGGAAATTAAAACTAGCTAGAAGCTACAACTAATTTTTTTGGTTTTTCTTAAGGTTTATCAAACACACAAGAAGAAAGCATAAAAAGGAAAATAAACTAGCATGGATGATACAATGAAAAGTATGAGCACCGACATCTAGCAATGAGTGTGTGAACATAAATGTAATGTCGGTGGGAAATACGTACTCCCCCAAGCTTAGGCTTTTGGCCTAAGTTGGTCTATGGCCACGGCTGGCCTGGAGGATATCCATAATAATAGTTGGGGTCGTACTGTGATGCAGCGGCTATCACCTGCTGAGCTGCAGCGTGGCGACGAGCGGCCTCTGCTCTCCTCTCGTACTCATCTGCCTCCTCTCTGGTAATAGTATATCTTCCTTTCGCCTGATGATCAAAGAAGGCAGGAGCAGGGAGAGTAATATGGACAGCACAGCGTCTATCAAAGATTAGTCGATACTGGAGAGGTGATTCATTCGTCTCGACAAACTGGTGGTGAACCATGGCATTAAAGTCTAGGTAAGCAGGAGGTAATTCAATATCATCTTCGCGTATGGCTATACCAAGAAAATTAGCTATGCGGGTTGCATAAATTCCTCCAAAGAAATCTCCATGAAATCTATTAAGATGCAACCTACGTGCAACAATGACTCCCAAATTATAAGATTTATCTCCTAACACAGCACTCCTAAGAATACTGAGGTCAGGAACACACATATGACATGCTTCATCTTTACCATTTATGCATGTACCTATGAAGAGAGCAAAATAATGTATAGCAGGAAAGTGAATGCTCCCTATGGTGGCTTGGGTTATATCTCTAGATTCTCCCACAGTTATGCTAGCAAGCAAATCTCTAAATTCAGATTTGCGAGGATCCCTTATACTACCCCATTGTGGAAGTTTGCAAGCAGTGATAAAGTCCTCTAAGTCCATAGTATAAGAATTTTCATAAAGATCAAACATGACAGTTGGGGAATTATGTGAAGTTGAAAATTCAAACCTCCTCACAAGGTACTGGTGAGGTTGTGATACTGACTGCACTTCTCTTCCTCGAAGCTCACAAGATCAACGTTACGCAAATGTGCATTAAATTCTTCCTTTATTCCCGCTCGATCCATAAAATTCTCAGAAGGCCATTCACAAGGACGCACTGGAGCGTCTCTTGGTGGCTCTTCATCAGCATCACGCATTGCAAGCCTGGGTCCTTGCTTTCTTGAAGAACCACCCTGGAACATTTTCCTAAGCAATTTTCTTCCTCTGAAAAATTCTGAATTTTTTTAGTAACTTCAAAATAAAAGTAAACCAAACTCGATAATATTGATAGAAACTACTCATACAAGTGCCTAGAGCCTATATCATGCATAAAACTACTTGGAACCATATAAATTTGACATGCAATCTCAAGAACAGAGTCACCTAAGCAGAAAAAAATTGCAATGAATAAAGCACTAGAACAAAAACTAATTGGACTAATGGAGGAGTCACATACCAAGGAACAATCTCCCCCAAGCAGTTTTGTGAGAGGTGCTTTGAGCAAGGAGATCGAAAATGGCAGCAAGATGAGCTGGAACTCGTGCTTGAGCTGGATATTCGTGTTTGGGGGAGGAAAAAGGAGTGTGTGGGTGAAAGGTGTTGGAAATATGCCCTAGAGGCAATAATAAAATGATTATTATTATATTTCCTTGTTCATGATAATTGTCTATTATTCATGCTACAATTGTGTTATCCGGAAATCATAATACATGTGTGAATACATAGACCATAACATGTCCCTAGTGAGCCTCTAGTTAACTAGCTCGTTGATCAATAGATAGTCATGGTTTCCTGACTATGGACATTGGATGTCATTGATAACAGGATCACATCATTAGGGGAACGATGTGATGGACAAGACCCAATCCTAAGCACAGCACAAGATCGTGTAGTTCGTTTACTAGAGCTTTTCCAATGTCAAGTATCATTTCCTTAGACCATGAGATCGTGTAACTCCCGGATGCCGTAGGAGTGCTTTGGGTGTGCCAAATGTCACAACATAATTGGGTGACTATAAAGGTATACTACAGGTATCCCCAAAAGTATCTGTTGGGTTGACACGGATCGAGACTGGGATTTGTCACTCCGTATGTCGGAGAGGTATCTCTGGGCCCACTCGGTAATGCATCAACATAATGAGCTCAATGTGACCAAGTGTTTGGTCACGGGATCATGCATTACGGCACGAGTAAAGTGACTTGCCGGTAACGAGATTGAACGAGGTATTGGGATACTGACGATCGAATCTCGGGCAAGTAACATACCAATTGACAAAGGGAATTGTATATGGGATTACTTGAATCATCGACATCGTGGTTCATCCGATGAGGTCATCGAGGAGCATGTGGGAGCCAACATGGGTATCCAGTGTTGGAAATATGCCCTAGAGGCAATAATAAATTAGTTATTATTATATTATATTTCATTGTTCATGATAATCGTTTATTATCCATGCTAGAATTGTATTGATAGGAAACTCATATACATGTGTGGATATATAGACAACACCAAGTCCCTAGTAAGCCTCTAGTTGACTAGCTCGTTGATCAATAGATGGTTACGATTTCCTGACCATGGAAATTGGATGTCGTTGATAATGGGATCACATCATTAGGAGAATGATGTGATGGACAAGACCCAATCCTAAGCCTAGCACAAGATCGTGTAGTTCATATGCTAAAGCTTTTCTAATGTCAAGTATCATTTCCTTAGACCATGAGATTGTGCAACTCCCGGATATCGTAGGAATGCCTTGGGTGTACCAAACATCACAACGTAATTGGGTGGCTATAAAGGTGCACTACGGGTATCTCCAAAAGTGTCTATTGGGTTGGCACGAATCGAGACTGGGATTTGTCACTCCGTGTAAACGGAGAGGTATCTCTGGGCCCACTCGGTAGGACATCATCATAATGTGCACAATGTGACCAAGGAGTTGATCACGGGATGATGTGTTAAGAAACGAGTAAAGAGACTTGCCGGTAATGAGATTGAAGAAGGTATCGGGATACCGACGATGGAATCTCGGGCAAGTAACATATCGATAGACAAAGGGAATTGAATACGGGATTGATTGAATCCCCGACATCGTGGTTCATCCGAAGAGATCATCGTGGAACATGTGGGAGCCAAAATGGGTATCCAGATCCCGCTATTGGTTATTGGCCGGTGAGGTGTCTCGGTCATGTCTGCATGGTTCCCGAACCCGTAGGGTCTACACACTTAAGGTTCGGTGACGCTAGAGTTGTTATGGGAAATAGTATGTGGTTACCGAAGGTAGTTTGGAGTCCCGGATGAGATCTCGAATGTCACAAGGAGTTCCGGAATGGTCCGGCGGTGAAGATCGATATATTGGACGAAGGGTATTGGAGTCCGGAAGTGTTCCGGGGGTATCAGGCTATGACCAGCATGACCGAAAGGTGTTTCGGGAGCCCCGGCAAGTGTGGGAGGGCCTCATGGGCCAAAGGGGAAGGGGAAAACCAGCCCACTAAGGGGTGGTGCGCCCCCCACACCCTTTCCCATGTTACTTGGGGGGGTGGGGCGCCTCCACCTGGCTTGGGAGGCAAGCCTCCACCTGCTTGGCTTGGGGGGCAAGTCTCCCTAGGATTTTCCCCAGGGAGACCCAATCTGCCTAGCCGCCGCCCCTAGGGGAAACCCTAGGGTGCCTCCCCCTCTCCCCTTGCCCCTATATATAGTGGAGGGGTGGGAGGGCAGCCGTGACCTCTTCCCTAGCGCAGCCCTCCCTCCTCCTACACCTCCTCCTCCTCCTCCATAGTGCTTGGCGAAGCCCTGCTGGAGAACCACAAGCTCCATTGCCACCATGCCGTCGTGTTGCTGGAGTTCTTCCTCAACTTCTCCTCTCCCCTTGCTGGATCAAGAAGGAGGAGACGTCCCCGGGCTGTACGTGTGTTGAACGCGGAGGCGCCGTCCGTTCGGCGCTTGATCGGATCTTCCGCGATTTGAATCGCCGCGAGTACGACTCCATCATCGCGTTCTTGTAACGCTTCCGCTTAGCGATCTACAAGGGTATGTAGATGCACTCCCCTTCCCCTCGTTGCTAGATTACTCCATAGATTGATCTTGGTGATGCGTAGAAAATTTTAAATTTCTGCTACGATCCCCAACAGTGGCATCATGAGCTAGGTCTATGCGTAGTTTCTATGCACGAGTAGAACACAAGTTGTTGTGGGCGTCGATATTGTCAATTTACTTGCCGTTACTAGTCTTATCTTGATTCGGCGGCATCGTGGGATGAAGCGGCCCGGACCGAACTTACACGTACTCTTACGTGAGACTGGTTCCACCGACTGACATGCACTAGTTGCATAAGGTGGCTAGCGGGTGTCTGTCTCTCCCACTTTAGTCGGATCGGATTCAATGAAAAGGGTCCTTATGAAGGGTAAATAGAAATTGGCATATCACGTTGTGGTTTTCGCGTAGGTAAGAAACGTTCTTGCTAGAAACCTATAACAGCCATGTAAAAACTTGCAACAACAATTAGAGGACGTCTAACATGTTTTTGCAGCATATGCCTTGTGATGTGATATGGCCAAAAGGATGTGATGAATGATATATGTGATGTATGAGATTGATCATGTTCTTGTAATAGGAATCACGACTTGCATGTCGATGAGTATGACAACCGGCAGGAGCCATAGGAGTTGTCTTAATTTATTTATGACCTGCGTGTCAACATAAACGTCATGTAATTACTTTACTTTATTGCTAAAGCGTTAGCCATAGTAGTAGAAGTAATGGATGACGAGACAACTTCAAGAAGACACGATGATGGAGATCATGGTGTCATGCTGGTGGCAACGATGATCATGGATCCCCGAAGATGGAGATCAAAAGGAGCAAAATGATATTGGCCATATCATGTCACTATTTGATTGCATGTGATGTTTATCATGTTTTACATCTTATTTGCTTAGAACGATGGTAGCTTAAATAAGATGATCCCTCACTAAAATTTCAAGAAAAGTGTTCCCCCTAACTGTGCACCGTTGCGAAGGTTCGTAGTTTTGAAGCACCACGTGATGATCGGGTGTGATAGATTCTAATGTTCGAATACAACGGGTGTTGAGGAGCCTAGCATGTACAGACATGGCCTCGGGACACATGCGAAACACTTAGGTTGACTTGACGAGCCTAGCATGTACAGACATGGCCTCGGAACACGGAAGACCGAAAGGTCGAACATGAGTCGTATAGAAGATACGATCAACATGAGATGTTCACCGTTAATGACTAGTCCGTCTCACGTGATGATCGGACACGGCCTAGTCGATTCGGATCATGTTTCACTTAGATGACTAGAGGGATGTCTATCTGAGTGGGAGTTCATTAAATAATTTGATTAGATGAACTCAATTATCATGAACATAGTCTAAATTGTCTTTGCAAATATGTTGTAGATGAATAGCTCATGTTGTAGCTCCTTGTTTCAATACGTTCCTAGAGAAAGATCAAGTTGAAAGATAGTGTAAGCAATGATGCGGACTAGGTCCATAGTCCGAGGAGTGTCCTCACTGCTACACGGAAGGCTTACGACCTTGATGAACCACTTGATGTGCAAACCCCTACAACGTCGTTTGTGGATGTTGTGAACACCTGACAGAGACATCCTGATGACTACTGGATAGTTTAGTGCACCATACTTTACGACTTAGAATCAGGATTCCAATGACGTTTTGAACGCCACAGAACATATGAGATGTTCCAAGAGCTGAAATTGGGATTTCAGGCTCATGCCCGTGTTGAGAGGTGTGAGACCTCTGACAAGTTCTTTCGCCAACAAGATGGAGGAGAATAGCTCAGCTAGTGAGCATGTGCTTAGAATGTCTGGGTGCTACAATCACTTAAATCAAGTGGGAGTTAAACTTCCAGATAAGATAGTGATTGATAGAGTTCTCTAGACACTATCACTAAGCTACTAGATCTTCGTGATGAACTATGACATGCAAGGGATGGAGTTGATCCCGGAGCTGTTCGCGGTGCTTAAGACGGCAAAAGGTAGAAATCAAGAAGGAGCATCAAGTGTTGATGGTTTAACAAGACCACTGGTTTCAAGAAGGGCAAGGGCTAGAAGGGAAACTTCATGGATGGAAAACCAGTTGCCGCTCCAGTGAAGGAACCCAAGGTTGAACCCAAACCCGAGACTAAGTGCTTCTATTGTAAGGGGAACGGTCACTGGTAGCGGAATTACCCCAAATGCATGGTAGATAAGAAGGCTGGCAACTTCAAAGTATATACGTGTTATTAATGTGTACCTCACTAGTACTCCTGGTAGCACCTGGGTATTGGATACCGGTCCAGTTACTATTATTTGTGACTTGAAGCAAAAGCTACAGACTAAATGGAGACTGGCTAAGGGCGAGGTGACTATGTGTGTTGGAAGTGTTTCCAAAGTTGATGAGATCACCATCGCACGCTCCATCTGCCTTCGGGATTAGTATTGAACCTAGATAAATGTTATCAGGTGTCTACATTGAGCATGAATATGATTAGATCATGTTCATTGCAATACGGTTATTCATTTAAATTAGAGAATAATGGTTATTATGTTTACATGAATAATACCTTTCATGGTCATGCACCCTATGTGAATGGTACATTGAATCTCGGTCGTAGTAATACACATGTTCACGCCAAAAGATGTAGAGTTAATAACGATAGTACCACTTTCTTGTGGCACTGCCGCTTAGGTCATATTGGTGTAAGATGCATGAAGAAACTCCATGTCGATGGATGTTTGGAGTCACTTGATTTTGAATCACTTGACACATGTGAGCCATGCCTCATGGGCAGGATGACTAAGACCCCGTTTTCAGGTACAATGAAACGGGCAAGTGACTTGTTGGAAATCATGCATGCTGATGCATGTGATCCAATGAGAATTGAAGCGTGTGGTGGATATCTCTATTTTCTCATCTTCACTGATGATTTGGGTAGATATAGGTATATCTACTTAATGAAGCACAAGTCTGAAATGTTTGAAAAGTTCAAGCGATTTCAGAGTGAAGTTAAGAATCATCATAACAATAAGATCATGTTCCTATGATTTGATCAAAAGGGGATTTTCTGAGTTATGAGTTTGGCAATCACTTAAGACATTGTGGAATTGTTTCACAGTTGAAGCCACCTGGAACACCACAAGGTAATGGTGTGTACGGACGTCGTAATCGAACCCTATGAGATATGGTGTGATTTATGATGTCTCTTACCAATCTACCGTTTTCATTTTGAGGTTATGCATTAGAGACAGCTGCATTCACTTTAGATAGGACACCATCTAAGTCCGTTGAGACAACATCGTATGAACATTGGTTTGGCATGAAACCAAAGTTGTCGTTTCTTAATGTTTGGGGCTGCGATGCTTAGGGCTTCAGCCGGAGAAGCTCGAACCCAAAGCGGACAAACACATCTTCATAGGATACCCAAGGGTGACAGTTGGGTATACCTTCTATCTCAGATCCGAGGGCAAATTGTTTGTCGCTTAGAACGGGTCCTTTCTCGAGAAGGAGTTTCTCTCGAAAGAATTGAGTGGGAGGAAGATAGAACTTGATAAGGTTGTCGAATCTTTATTTCAACCAGAGAGTGATGCAACACAGAAAGATGTTTTCTGTGGAGCCTACATCTGTTGAATAGGAAGTTAATGATAATGATCATAAAGCTTTGGATCAAGTTGCTATCGAACCTCGTAGGTCGACAAGGATATGTACTACTCCTGAGTGGTACGGTAATCCTGTCTTAGATATCATGTTGTTAGACTACAATGAACCTACGAGCTATGGAGAAGCGATGGTGGGCCCGTATTCCGACAAATGGTTAGAAGCCATGAAATCCGAGATAGGATCCATGTATCAGAACAAAGTATGGACTTTGGTGGACATGCCCGATGATCGGCAAGCCATTGAGATAAATGGATCTTTAAGAAGAAGATGGACGTGGGCGGTAATGTTATCGTCTATGAAGCTTGACTTATGGGAAAGAATCTTTTCACAAGTTCAAGGAGTTGACTACGATGAGAATTTCTCACCCGTAGCGATGCTTAAGTCCGTCGGGATCATGTTAGCATTAGCTGTATTTTTCGATTATGAAATCTTACAGATGGATGTCAAAACAAGTTTTCTTACCAGTTTTCGTAAGAAAAGTTGTATGTGATACAATAAAAGGTTTTGTCGATCCTAAGGATGCTAAAAGGTATGCTGGCTCTGGAAATCCTTCTATGGACTAGAGCAAGCATCTCGGAGTCGGAATATATGGTTTGATGGAGTGATCAAAGCTTTTAGGTTTATACAATGTTTGCTGGAAACTTGTATTTATAAGAAAGTGAGTGGGAGCACTACAACATTTCTGATAAGTATATGTGGATGACATATTGTTGATCCGAAATAATGTAGAATTTCTGGAAAGCATAAACGGTTGTTTGAAGAGTGTTTTTCAAAGGAAGACCAGGATAAAGCTGCTTACATATTGGGCATCAAGATCTATAGAGATAGATCAAAACGCCTGATGATACTTTCAAAGAACGCACACCTTGATATTTTTTGAAGGAGTTCAAAATAGATCAGTCAAAGAAGGGGTTCTTACCTGAGTTGTAAGGTGTGAAGTTGAGTAAGACTCAAAGCTTGACCACGGCAGAAGAAAGAGGAAGGACGAAGGTCGTCCCCTATGCTTTTGTCATAGGCTCTATACGGTATGCCATGCTGAGTACCGCACGTGATGTGTGCCTTGCCACATGTCTGGCAAGAGGGTACAAAGGTGATCTAGGAGTGGATCACCAGATAGCAGTCAAAATTATCCTTAGAGGAATAAGGAAATGTTTCTTGGTTATGGAGATGATAAAGAGTTTGACGTAAAGAGTTACGTTGATGCAAGCTTAACACCTATCCGGATAGCTCCGAGTAGAGATACCGGATACGTATAATGGAGCAACAATTTGGAATAGCTCCAAGTGGAACGTGGTAGCAGCATCTATGATATGACATAAAGTTTTGCGAAATACATAGGGATCTGAATATGGCAAACCCGTTGACTACAACCTCTCTCACAAGCATAACATGATCAAACCCAGAACTCATTGAGTGTTAATCACATAGTGATGTGAACTAGATTATTGAGTCTAGTAAACTCTTTGGATGTTGGTCACATGGCGATGTGACCTGTGAGTGTTAATCACATGGCGATGTGAACTAGATTATTGACTCTAGTGCAAGTGGGAGACTGTTGGAAATATGCCCTATAGGCAATAATAAATTAGTTATTATTATATTATATTTCATTGTTCATGATAATCGTTTATTATCCATGCTAGAATTGTATTGATAGGAAACTCAGATACATGTGTGGATATATAGACAACACCAAGTCCCTAGTAAGCCTCTAGTTGACTAGCTCGTTGATCAATAGATGGTTACGGTTTCCTGAGCATGGACATTGGATGTCGTTGATAATGGGATCACATCATTAGGAGAATGATGTGATGGACAAGACCCAATCCTAAGCCTAGCACAAGATCGTGTAGTTCGTATGCTAAAGCTTTTCTAATGTCAAGTATCATTTCCTTAGACCACGAGATTGTGCAACTCCCGGATACCGTAGGAATGCTTTGGGTGTACCAAACGTCACAACGTAACTGGGTGGCTATAAAGGTGCACTATGGGTATCTCCAAAAGTGTCTGTTGGGTTGGCATGAATCGAGACTGGGATTTGTCACTCCGTGTAAACGGAGAGGTATCTCTGGGCCCACTCGGTAGGACATCATCATAATGTGCACAATGTGACCAAGGAGTTGATCACGGGATGATGTGTTACGGAACGAGTAAAGAGACTTGCTGGTAACGAGATTGAAGAAGGTATCGGGATACCGACGATGGAATCTCGGGCAAGTAACATACCGATAGACAAAGGGAATTGAATACGGGATTGATTGAATCCCAGACATCGTGGTTCATCCGATGAGATCATCGTGGAACATGTGGCAGCCAACATGGGTATCTAGATCCCGCTGTTGGTTATTGGCCGGAGAGGTGTCTCGGTCATGTATTGTAACACCCTCGATGCGACTATATCTCCTACGTGTCGAGGCAGGACTTAGAGGTATAATCGCATTGAAGGCATATGTCGCAAGTTAGGCAATCTTCACAACATCCCATGTAATATGATAATAAAAGGGGAGATAACATAGTTGGCTTACACTCGCCACGTCAATCAAGTACATAAATAGCATTACATCATCCAAACACTCATGGCCCGACTACGGCACCAAAATAAAAGATAACCCAACATGCGACAACGGTCCCAATCACCCCCAACTGGGCACCACTACTGATCATCGGGAAAGGAAACAACACAAAGGACAAGATCTTCATCGAGCTCCTCCTGAGCTTGGTTGCGTCACCTGCTCTGTAACATCGGCACATGCAAACTGGTTTTGGAAGTATCTGTGAGCCACAGGGACTCAGCAATCTCGCACCCTCGTGATCAAGACTATTTAAGCTTATGGGTAAGGTAAAGGTATGAGGTGGAGCTGCAGCAAGCGACTAGCATATATGGTGGCTAACATACGTAAATGAGAGCGAGAAGAGAAAGCAAAGCACGGTCGATAAAAGTATGATCAAGAAGTGATCCTAAAACAACCTACGTCAAGCATAACTCCAACACCGTGTTCACTTCCCGGACTCCGCCGGAAAGAGACCATCACGGTTACACACGCGATTGATTCATTTTAATTAAGTTAAGGTTCAACTTATCTACAACCGGACATTAGCAAATTCCCTTCTGCCCATAACCGCGGGCACGGCTTTCGAAAGTTTAATCCCTGCGGGGGTGTCCCAACTTAGCCCATCACAAGCTCTCATGGTCAACGAAGGAATAGACCTCCTCCCGAGACATTCCGATCAGACTCGGTATCCCGGTACAACAAGACATTTCGACAGGGTAAAACTAAACCAGCAACACCGCCCGAATGTGCCGACAAATCCTGATAGGAGCTGCACATATCTCTTTCTCAGGGCACACTCAGGTGAGACATCCTACGAGTAAAACCAAACCTCAAGTTGCCCCGAGGTGGCCCCGCAGTCTGCTCGGTTGGACCAACACTCAGAGGAGCACTGGCCCAGGGGGGGGGGTTAGAATAAAGATGACCCTCGGGCTCGCGAAAACCCAAGGGAAGGTGGTAGGTTGTTAGTGCAAATGGTAAAACCAAGGTTGGGCATTGCTGGAGGAGCTTTACTTAAGGCGAACTGTTAAGGGGTTCCCATTATAGCCCAACCATGTAAGGGACGCAAAATCCGGGAACATAACACCGATATGAGGGAAACTGGGGCGGCAAGAGTGGAACAAAACACCAGGCATAGGGCCGAGCCTTCCACCCTTTACGAAGTATATAGATGCATTAAGTTAATAAGATATATAGTGATATCCCAACAAGTAAACATGTTCCAACAAGGAACAACAACTCCATGTTCCAACAAGGAACAAACTTCAATCTTCACCTGCAACTAACAACGCTATAAGAGGGGCTGAGCAAAGCGGTAACATAGCCAAACAATGGTTTGCTAGGACAAGGTGGGTTAGAGGCTTGGTTCAACAATATAGGAGGCATGATAAGCAAGTGGTAGGTATCGCAGCATAGGCATAGCAAAAGAGCGAGCAACTAGCAAAGCAAAGATAGTAGTGATTTCGAGGGTATGACCATCTTGCTTGAAATCCCGCAAGGAAGAAGAACGAGTCCATGAAGAAGACAAACGGACGTAGACGAACGGGTCCTCACAAACACGACGTTAACAGAACCAACCCGAAGAAGCAAACACCGGAAAATAAGCACACAACATAGTAAACAACCAACACATGAACATGGTATGATATGCGAGATGCGGTATGCGATGCATATGCATGATTTGACAAGAGATGAAGGAACCTGGACTCAAATTGGAAAACCAAGTGTTCCACTGGAAAGATGATATGAAATCGCTTGAAAACGATATAAAGAACGCCGGAATCGGAGTTACGGTTTGAAAATGGCAAGCGATTCAAAAATGACACCGGTCTGCGATTTACAGCAAGTAGCCATCTAAATGCAATGAGGTGAACATGCTACAGCACCCAAACATGACAACAAAATGCATGGCAGGGATGCACATAAGATACTTAAGTAAAGTCTAGCACTGAGCGACGGCCAATTCATCCATTAACAGGTTCAAACAAGCATGGCAAAAATGCATGTGGCAAACAGATCTCAGACTTAGTGAAATCAACACTTGTCTGGAATTTCAGATCAGGTAGCCCTCTTCGGAGCAACACAACTACATGCTACAGGACCTGAACATGGCAAAGTAAAGCATGGCATGGAGCTACTCCAAGAGCTTAACAAAAGTCCCTTAGTGACCTTGAGCCAAAAGGGATCAGAAAATACAATTGCAAGCATGTGAACATAGCAAAAACATAATCAGTTTTCATACTTAGTGAAAACTGACACATGCTGAAATATAACTCAAGTAGGCATGTTTACGAGCTCGATGCACTCACTACGGTGCAAGTCATGGCAAGACAAGCATACATCCATTAAGAGCACACAAAATGCAAGCTAGACATGGCAAGAACAATAGCATAACATGCACGGATCGACTACAACATCATCGGCAAAATTGCAAACAAGTTGACAATCTGCCCAGATTCACAAAGTAGCAAAAGTAGAGCTCGATTGACTCAATCTAGGGTGTTCCATAATTGCAAACAAAGACATGGATGGATATAGCGCTACAAGATTAATAAAACATCCTTACTGATCATCCTCAAAAGAGGCACGGATCACTAGGAAACAACATGAACATATGGCATCATGAAATAAACAGATCAAGGACTTAGTGGAATTGCTAAGTCCCTGAAAACAGAATTACCAAGTGCACCACTTGGCAAGCTTGTGCTAGTCACCACACACATCACAAAAATACATGGGTTGCACCTCTGGAAAGATGACAAAACCCTTAACAAAACACATGTAGAGCATCAGGGCATATCATGCACACATTAATCATGGCAAAAATGACAAAAACCTAAACGGAGTAGCAGATCTGACAATTATCTCAAGTAGCCCTCTTCTAACGGCATTTCGGGAATCAAGATGAACTTAAATGAAAATGATGCAATGGAATGAAATGATGTACTCTCTGAGATGAACATTTTGATATGCTATATGCATGAATCGGAGCCACGGATGCAAAGTTATGCCATGATGAACACAGACACATGAATCTGGGAATTTCGGGACTTACTGAAATTATAACCTCGCAAAAAAATAAACCGGGCTGGAGGGAGTGGGCTGGCAGGGACGGAGCTGGGCCGTGGAGAGGACGATTGGGCCGGCCCATGCAGGCGCTTGCGGTCATCCTCCCGATCCCATATGGATCGAGGAGCAGGGGCAGGTCCCGCCGGCGCCGGCGTTGACCATGGCGGAGGAAGAAGGAGGCACAGGATGCCAGCAACGAGGGGACGACGAGGAGACGGCGACAGCAAGCTGACGACGGCGGCCATTGAGGCGAGGCGCGGGCAAGGAGCTGAGGCTGGCACTCGGGGGCGGCTCGGCTCGGACGAATGGTGAGAGGCGTACGGGCGACGGGGCGTGCTCCGGCGAGCGAAGGTGGCTCTCGGCGATGGCGGTGGCGGCGGGGACGAAGAAGAGGCGCGGTGGGGCGAATCCGGCCAGGGTGCGGGGCGCTCGGGCCCGGGTTGGCTCGGGCGGCCCTCCCTTGGGCCACGGCGGGCCTCGGCGGCGCCGGTGGAGAGAGAGGG
This sequence comes from Triticum urartu, assembly GCF_056163025.1. Lineage (NCBI taxonomy): Eukaryota > Viridiplantae > Streptophyta > Magnoliopsida > Poales > Poaceae > Triticum > Triticum urartu. Next base: position 170,668,148 of record NC_141874.1, on the reverse strand, counting down.
AGGCATGGACAAGTGGCAGCGTGCGAGTGGAGGAGAAGGGCGGCGGCGCTGACGTGGCGGGATGTGATTCGCCGGAGTGAGGTGGCGGCTGGACGTGTCCGGCGGGCGCGGACATGTCCGGCGGCGCGAGGAGGAAGACGCTAGGGTTTCGACAGTGAATTTTGACGGGATGCACATATTTATAGGTAGAGGGAGCTAGGAGAGTCCGAATGAGGTGCGGTTTTCGGCACGCGATCGTGATCGAACGACCGAGAGGATGGAGGAGGTTTAGGTGGGTTTTGGGCCAAATTGGAAGGGTGTTGGGCTGCAACACACACGAGGCCTTCTCGGTCCCTCGGTTAACCGTTGGAGTATCAAACGAAGTCCAAATGGAACGAAACTTGACAGGCGGTCTACCGGTAGTAAACCAAGGCCACTTGGCAAGTCTCGGTCCAATCCGGAAATGTTTAATCCCCACACACGAAGAAAGGTAGAAATGACCACTGGAGAAGAATGAAGCGCCGGAATGCAAAACGGACAACCTGGAAAATGCTCGAATGCATGAGACGAACACGTATGCAAATGCAATGCACATGATGACATGATATGCAATGCATGACACGCAACAAATGACAACACAACAACAACGACTAACTGGACGACACCTGGCACATCGGTCTCGGGGCGTTACAACACTCCACCACTACGAGAGGATCTCGTCCCGAGATCTAGAATGGCATCGGAGGGACAAACGAAAGAGAAAGAGAAGAGGTAAAACTAAGTTGCTTCTTTGACAAACGAGTGAAACCAAAGAACCTTGCAAAGGTTAAGACATTTCGAGAAAAGAATACAACAGAGATGAACGAAGTTGAAAGTACTCTGTTAAGAAAGAGGAAAAGAAAGAGCCGATTCGGGTAGCACTTCGGTTGAAAAGAGATGAAAGACTTGATAAGGCGAAATCAACTTGAGCAAAGAGGGCACAACACTCCAGTTAAATGGGTAAACCAAGAAAAGAACATGATCCTGACAAAACGAAAAGATGGGCTGAAAAGAGCAACATCACAAAGCCTCCGAAACAAAAGTAAGAATGGAATGGGATGAACGAAGGGAAACAAAACTCGAGGGAGCACGCTTACAACAAAAGCTAGAACAGAGTTGTTGGAAAACCAACAACGAAAAGAATAAGCTTGATATGGTCTTATGGAATACATCTCAAATTATGAGGTGACAACCTGCCACTCACGGAAAAAAGAATTGGATTGATATGAACAAATTGGTGAGAAAGTATATCGCACCGGGAAGGATAAATGAAGAACTTGGATCATTTATAAGCACCATAACTAGCAACAATCCTTAGGGAAGGCTTTAGGTGAAATATAACCCAAGACAATTCCAACAAATAGGTTGATGGATTTAAAATATCCCAATCTTGACAGCATGTGAATCATGAAAACATGAACTCAAATTATCAAGAATGACATAATACCACCTCCAATGATACGATAGACAGAAATGCACTCCGGTATACAATATGAAGAAATCTTGAGTTTCTTAGAAAAGAATCTCGATGAACACTTCGAGAAGGAATATAAATCCTTGATGAACCATCATGTAGAACTTTCATGAGAACTCCGGAAATAAAAGAAATGATCAATCGAAATGGAGGATGAAAAGAATAAGGTTGAAACCTTGCAATGATTTAAATGGATCTCACGATGAAATAATTGAGAGAACTTGGAACTCCGGGAAAAGAAAAGATAAAGCATGTCGAACCCCAAATGTGATATGATGCACCTTCGGAATAAGGAATTAACCACTTGGATGAAACAAGAATAAGAATTACATTATGCTTATCCTTCACCAATTAAATTGATGACAATCAATGGATTTGGCATACTACTTATTCTCGTAGAAAGGATTAAAAGAGATATATCAAAACTTGAGAATGTATTCAACGAAACACCGGTTGAATTGAAAACACGAATGAATTGATAAGGAAGAGAAATCTTGAACGAACCACCGTAAGAATTGAACAACGAATGAAGTAAAAGGATGAATCACCGGTAAGAATTGTGAAATGAACGAAGCAAAGCCACAATTCACCGGGAAGAATATGAAGAATGAATGAAGATACTTGAGGGTATTTAGATACAAGTGGACGAAGAGATCAAGAACTGCTTAGATAAAACTTGAATGAAGCACCGGTAAAATTTGGAGAACAATAGTTAAGAGATGAGAATGAATAAATCTTCTGAAATGATGGGCTCCGGATAATCAAATTGAAAGGAATCTTGAATTTCTCCGGATAGGAGAAAAGAATTCTCACAATCAAAAGCAATTATGAGAGGATGGCCTTGAACTAGAACCACGAATCTCTGAGAGAATGGATAAGATATGGAGGTAAAACTCTTCTTCGGTCTACAAATGTTGAGAGTGACAACAAGAAATGCCACCATGAGTAGTTGAGATACTCCGGAAGAATCAAAAGCGAAGAGGTTGAGCCAATGATGAAAATAGTGTGAAAGATCTTGGAGAAGGCATTTGACTGATGAAGAATCATTCTTACGTCAAACTTTGAAATGAATTTGAGAATTGCTCCGGAAAGATTAGAAGAGTCAGGTAAGATCCTGGGAAAAGACCTGTGGGTTAGGGCCCACTGAAAAGAAACACCGTTGAAATGATTGCTTGAAAGGAGAGATTACACCGGTTGACTTAAATGGCTTGAAAGAGAGAACATCCTCGAAAGATCTCGAACGAATGCAGAGTGGAAACACGAGTCTTCGAGATATCTTGAGCACTCCGGAACAATTGAATAGCGATAAATGACTGAATATAAGGTGCACCGGCATGAGAAGGCATTTGAAACAAGGAAACGAATATGATCAACATAGAAAACTTGAATTTAATCCACCGTAGATGAAAGGAATGAAGAATGACGAACTTGAGGCTCCGTTATACTCTTCATGAGAATCACCGGATAACAATATTGACAGGAAAGGAAGAAGAGACTTCACATCAATAAAATGATACTTGATTGAGATATATGAGTCCTCGAGAAAAAAGGGAGGGAGGGCGGGAAAACAAAGGCAACTTGGGACGAATGAAATGAACACCGTTGAGAGGACTTGAGTTGATCTTGCGAATGTTGACAAAGATTGGATCCACTTGAAGTGAAACACACCGGTTAAAAAGGATTGACATGACAATCTCAATGAACAAGAACGATTTAGTATTCACATAGGAGTATGAGAACACCATTTAGGGAAGGTATGGAATCAACACTTGACATTGAAGCAACTCGAATAGCACAACTCAAAACAAAAACAAAGGGTTGGCTTGCAGAATAAGCCGGAACAAACATATGATAGAGATTTCGTCCGAAGTTTTCGTGGTGGGGCCTACACGGGCTCGATCGTACAGCACCATCATGTACAAGGCAGTGCACCTGACATACGAAGCGTCCCCGAGTCGGCATAGCCAAGGACTCTTTAAGACACAACTAGACCACTGTAAAACCAACCGTGAATAGGCGGACCACTAGACGTCGAACCCCAATTTCAAATCATACATCTGTCGGAAAGATATCCTAAGAGCTACTTGAATTCCCACTTATAAACTCCCGAAATTTTCCCGGTTATGCAATCAGGTGTTGGGGATACAGGGGAAGCATAATATCTCACCCAAACTAACAAATCCTACATCTAGCTGTTGATGGGTTTCGTAGTAATTTCAAAAATTTTCCTACGCACACGCAAGATCATGGTGATGCATAGCAACGAGAGGGGGGAGTGTGATCTACATACCTAGTAGATCGACAACGGAAGCGTTTGGTTGATGTAGTCGTACGTCTTCACGATCCGACCGATCAAGCACTGAAACTACGGCACCTCCGAGTTCTAGCACACGTTCAGCTCGATGACGATCCCCGGACTCCGATCCAGCAAAGTGTCGGGGAAGAGTTCCGTCAGCACGACGGCGTGGTGACGATCTTGATGTACTACAGCAGCAGGGCTTCGCCTAAACTCCGCTACAATATTATCGAGGACTATGGTGGCTGGGGCGCCGCACACGGCTAAGGAAAAGATCACGTGGATCAACTTGTGTGTCTCTGGGGTGCACCTGCCTCCGTATATAAAGGACTAAAGGGGGGAGGCGGCCGGCCAAGGAGGGCGCGCCAGGAGAGTCCTACTCCCTCTCGGAGTAGGATTCCCCCCAATCCTAGTTGGAATAGGATTCGCCGAGGGGGGAAAAGAGAGAGAGGGGCCGGCCCCCTCTCCTTGTCCTATTCGGACCAAGGGAGGGGAGGGGCGCGCGGCCCATGAGGGGCTGCCTCTTCTCTTTTCCACTAAGGCCCATCATGGCCCATATAGCTCCCGGGGGGTTCCGGTAACCTCCCGGTACTCCGGTAAAATCCCGATTTCACCCGGAACACTTCTGGTATCTAAACATAGCCTTCCAATATATCAATCTTTATGTCTCGACCATTTCGAGACTCCTCGTCATGTCCGTGATCACATCCGGGACTCCAAACAACCTTCGGTATATCAAAATACTTAAACTCATAATATAATTGTCATCGTAACCTTAAGCGTGCGGACCCTATGGGTTCGAGAACAATGTAGACATGACCGAGACACGTCTCCGGTCAATAACCAATAGCGGGACCTGGATGCCCATATTGGCTCCTACATATTCTACGAAGATCTTTATCGGTCAGACCGCATAACAACATACGTTGTTCCCTTTGTCATAGGTATGTTACTTGCCCGAGATTCAATCGTCGGTATTCCAAATACCTAGTTCAATCTCGTTACTGGCAAGTCTCTTTACTCGTTCTGTAATACATCATCCCGCAACTAACTCATTAGTTGTAATGCTTGCAAGGCTTAAGTGATGTGCATTACCGAGAGGGCCCAGAGATACCTCTCCGACAATCGGAGTGACAAAACCTAATCTCGAAATATGCCAACCCAACATGTACCTTTGGAGACACCTGTAGTACTCCTTTATAATCACCCAGTTACGTTGTGACGTTTGGTAGTACCCAAAGTGTTCCTCCCGTAAACGGGAGTTGCATAATCTCATAGTTATAGGAACATGTATAAGTCATGAAGAAAGCAATAGCAACATACTAAATGATCGGGTGCTAAGCTAATGGAATGGGTCATGTCAATCAGATCATTCTCTTAATTATGTGATCCCGTTAATCAAATAACAACTCATTGTTCATGGTTAGGAAACATAACCATCTTTGATTAACGAGCTAGTCAAGTAGAGGCATACTAGTGACACTTTGTTTGTCTATGTATTCACACGTGTATTATGTTTCTGGTTAATACAATTCTAGCATGAATAATAAACATTTATCATGATCCTTTTTCGATGTCGGCGTACTAAACTCAGGTATTCCAGAACTGCAACGATAAAATTATGATGTCAACACCTCAGAGCTCAACTCCCCGGGACACTTCCACTAAACCCCTGACAGGAGGCACCAAGACAATGTTCTCATCATAAAACCATCGGAACGATTCCAAGATACCCGCGTGATCCTAAATTTTTTTAGTGAAATTTGAGAAGAGAAGAGTCAAAACTCTACGTCAGGATGCCTTACCAGAGCGATGAGGAGACTGGGAAGTAAAAAGAATTCCTAATCTCTCCGATATATAATTCCTAAATGACTCAAAACATTTTTCTAGACACAACTCGGCCGCTAATAACGATCAAGCAATGGGGCTCCTAAGGTCGGGGAAGGCTCTTATTACCAACTTGTAACACCCTCGTTGCGACTATATCTCCCACGTGTCGAGGCACGACTTAGAGGTATAATCGCATTGAAGGCATATGTCGCAAGTTAGGCAATCTTCACAACATCCCATGTAATATGATAATAAAAGGGGAGATAACATAGTTGGCTTACACTCGCCACGTCAATCAAGTACATAAATAACTTTACATCATCCAAACACTCATGGCCCGACTACGGCGCCAAAATAAAAGAGAACCCAACATGCGACAACGATCCCAATCACCCCCAACTGGGCACCACTACTGATCATCGGGAAAGGAAACAACACAAAGGACAAGATCTTCATCGAGCTCCTCCTGAGCTTGGTTGCGTCACCTGCTCTGTAACATCGGGACCTGCAAACTGGTTTTGGAAGTATCTGTGAGCCACAGGGATTCAGCAATCTCGCACCCTCGCGATCAAGAGTATTTAAGCTTATGGGTAAGGTAAAGGTATGAAGTGGAGCTGCAGCAAGCGACTAGCATATATGGTGGCTAACATACGTAAATGAGAGCGATAAGAGAAAGCAAAGCATTGTCGATAAAAGTATGATCAAGAAGTGATCCTAAAACAACCTACGTCAAGCATAACTCCAACACCGTGTTCACTTCCCGGACTCCGCCGGAAAGAGACCATCACGGTTACGCACGCGATTGATTCATTTTCATTAAGTTAAGGTTCAAGTTATCTACAACCAGACATTAACAAATTCCCATCTGCTCATAACCGCGGGCACGGCTTTCGAAAGTTTAATCCCTGCAGGGGTGTCCCAACTTAGCCCATCACAAGCTCTCACGGTCAACGAAGGAATAGACCTCCTCCCGAGACATTCCGATCAGACTCGGTATCCCGGTACAACAAGACATTTCGACAGGGTAAAACTAAACCAGCAACACTGCCCGAATGTGCCGACAAATCCCGATAGGAGCTGCACATATCTCTTTCTCAGGGCACACTCAGATGAGACATCCTATGAGTAAAACCAAACCTCAAGTTGCCCCGAGGTGGCCCCGCAGTCTGCTCGGTCGGACCAACACTCAGAGGAGCACTGGCCCAGGGGGGGGGTTAGAATAAAGATGACCCTCGGGCTCGTGAAAACCCAAGGGAAGGTGGTAGGTTGTTAGTGCAAATGGTAAAACCAAGGTTGGGCATTGCTGGAGGAGCTTTACTTAAGGCGAACTGTTAAGGGGTTCCCATTATAGCCCAACCATGTAAGGGACGCAAAATCCGGGAACATAACACCGATATGACGGAAACTGGGGCGGCAAGAGTGGAACAAAACACCAGGCATAGGGCCGAGCCTTCCACCCTTTACCAAGTATATAGATGCATTAAGTTAATAAGATATATAGTGATATCCCAACAAGTAAACATGTTCCAACAAGGAACAACAACTCCATGTTCCAACAAGGAACAAACTTCAATCTTCACCTGCAACTAACAACGCTATAAGAGGGGCTGAGCAAAGCGGTAACATAGCCAAACAACGATTTGCTAGGACAAGTTGGGTTAGAGGCTTGGTTCAACAATATAGGAGGCATGATAAGCAAGTGGTAGGTATCGCAGCATAGGCATAGCAAAAGAGCGAGCAACTAGCAAAGCAAAGATAGAAGTGATTTCGAGGGTATGATCATCTTGCCTGGAATCCCACAAGGAAGAAGAACGAGTCCATGAAGAAGATAAACGGACGTAGACGAATGGGTCCTCACAAACACGACGTTAACGGAACCAACCCGAAGAAGCAAACACCGGAAAAGAAGCACACAACATAGTAAACCACCAACACATGAACATGGTATGATATGCGAGATGTGGTATGTGATGCATATGCATGATTTGACAAGAGATGAAGGAACCTGGACTCAACTTGGAAAACCAAGTGTGCCACTGGAAAGATGAGATGAAATCGCTTGAAAACGATATAAAGAATGCCGGAATCGGAGTTACGGTTTGAAAATGGCAAACGATTCAAAAATGACACCGGTCTGCGATTTACAGCAAGTAGCCATCTAAATGCAATGAGGTGAACATGCTACAGCACCCAAACATGACAACAAAATGCATGGCAGGGATGCACATAAGATACTTAACAAAAGTCTAGCACTGAGCCACGTCCAATTCATCCATTAACAGGTTCAAACAAGCATGGAAAAAATGCATGTGGCAAACAGATCTCAGACTTAGTGAAATCAACACTTGTCTGGAATTTCAGATCAGGTAGCCCTCTTCGGAGCAACACAACTACATGCTACAGGACCTGAACATGGCAAAGTAAAGCATGACATGGAGCTACTCCAAGAGCTTAACAAAAGTCCCTTAGTGACCTTGAGCCAAAAGGGATCAGAAAATACAATTGCAAGCATGTGAACATAGCAAAAACATAATCAGTTTTCATACTTAGTGAAAACTGACACATGCTGAAACGTAACTCAAGTAGGCATGTTTATGAGCTCGATGCACTCACTACGGTGCAAGTCATGGCAAGAAAAGAATACATCCATTAAGAGCACACAAAATGCAAGCTAGACATGGCAAGAACAATAGCATAGCATGCACGGATCGACTACAACATCATCGGCAAAATTGCAAACAAGTTGACAATCTGCCCAGATTGACAAAGTAGCAAAAGTAGAGCTCGATTGACTCAAGCTAGGGTGCTCCATAATTGCAAACAAAGACATGGATGGATATAGCGCTACAAGATTAATAAAACATCCTTACTGATCATCCTCAAAAGAGGCACGGATCACTAGGAAACAACATGAACATATGGCATCATGAAATAAACAGATCAAGGACTTAGTGGAATTGCTAAGTCCCTGAAAACAGAATTACCAAGTGCACCACTTGGCAAGCTTGTGCTAGTCACCACACACATCACAAAAATACATGGGTTGCACCTCTGGAAAGATGACAAAACCCTTAACAAAACACATGTAGAGCATCAGGGCATATCATGCACACATTAATCATGGCAAAAATAACAAAAACCTAAATGGAGTAGCAGATCTGACAATTATCTCAAGTAGCCCTCTTCTAACGGCATTTCGGGCATCAAGATGAACTCAAATGAAAATGATGCAATGGAATGAAATGATGTACTCTCTGAGATGAACATTTTGATATGCTATATGCATGAATCGGAGTCACGGATGCAAAGTTACGCCATAATGAACACGGGCACATGAATCTGGGAATTTCGGGACTTAGTGAAATTATAACCTCGCAAAAAAAATAAACTAGGCCGGAGGGAGTGGGCTGGCAGGGACGGAGCTGGGCCGTGGAGAGGACGATTGGGCCGGCCCACGCAGGCGCTTGCGGTCATCCTCCCGATCTGATCTGGATCGAGGAGCAGGGGCAGGTCCCACCGGCGTCGGCGTTGACCATGGCGGAGGAAGAAGGAGGCACAGGCCGCCGGCGACGAGGGGTCGACGAGGAGACGGCGACGGCGAGCTGACGACGGCGGCGGCCGTCGAGGCGAGGCGCGGGCGAGGAGCTGAGGCAGGCGCTCGGGGGCGGCTCGGCTCGGACGAACGGCGGGAGGCGTACGGGCGATGGGGCGTGCTCCGGCGAGCGAAGGTGGCTCCCGGCGATGGCGATGGCGGCGCGGAGCTCCCGAGGCGGCGGGGACGAAGAAGAGGCACGGTGGGGCGAATCCGGCCAGGGTGCGGGGCGCTCGGGCCCGGGTTGGCTCGGGCGGGCCTCCCTTGGGCCACGGCGGGCCTCGGCGGCGCCGGTGGAGAGAGAGGGAGGCAGGGACAAGTGGCAGCGTGCGAGTGGAGGAGAAGGGCGGCGGCGCTGACGTGGCGGGATGTGATTCGCCGGAGTGAGGTGGCGGCTGGACGTATCCGGCGGGCACGGACATGTCCGGCGGCGCGAGGAGGAAGACGCTAGGGTTTCGACCGCGAATTTTGACGGGATGCACATATTTATAGGTAGAGGGAGCTAGGAGAGTCCAAATGAGGTGCAGTTTTCGGCCACGCGATCGTGATCGAACGACCGAGAGGATGGAGGAGGTTTAGGTGGGTTTTGGGCCAAATTGGAAGGGTGTTGGGCTGCAACACACACGAGGACTTTTCGGTCCCTCGGTTAACCGTTGGAGTATCAAACGAAGTCCAAATGGAATGAAACTTGACAGGCAGTCTACCGGTAGTAAACCAAGGCCGCTTGGCAAGTCTCGGTCCAATCCGGAAATGTTTAATCCCCACACACGAAGAAAGGTAGAGATGACCACCGGAGGAGAATGAAGCGCCGGAATGCAAAACGGACAACGGGGAAAATGCTCGAATGCATGAGACGAACATGTATGCAAATGCAATGCACATGATGACATGATATGCAATGCATGACACGCAAGCAATGACAACGCAACAACAACGACTAACTGGACGACACCTGGCACCTCGGTCTCGGGGCGTTACATGTATGCATGGTTCCCGAACCCGTAGGGTCTACACACTTAAGGTTCGGTGACGCTAGAGTTGTTATGGGAAATAGTATGTGGTTACCGAAGGTAGTTCGGAGTCCCGGATGAGATCTCAGACGTCACGAGGAGTTTCGGAATGGTCCGGCGGTGAAGATTGATATATTGGACGAAGGGTATTGGAGTCCGGAAGTGTTCCGGGGGTATCAGGCTATGACCAGCATGACCGAAAGGTGTTTCGAGAGCCCCAGCAAGTGTGGGAGGGCCTCATGGGCCAAAGGGGAGGGGGCAAACCAGCCCACTAAGGGGTGGTGCGCCCCCACACCCTTTACCATGTTACTTGGGGGGGGGGGGGTGGGGCGCCTCCACCTGGCTTGGGAGGCAAGCCTCCACCTGCTTGGCTTGGGGGGCAAGTCTCCCTAGGATTTTCCCTAGGGAGATCCAATCTGCCTAGCCGCCGCCCCTAGGGGAAACCCTAGGGAGCCTCCCCCTCTCCCCTTGCCCCTATATATAGTGGAGGGGTGGGAGGGCAGCCGTGACCTCTTCCCTAGCACAGCCCTCCCTCCTCCTACACCTCCTCCTCCATAGGGCTTGGCGAAGCCCTGCTGGAGAACCACGAGCTCCATTGCCACCATGCCGTCGTGCTGCTGGAGTTCTTCCTCAACTTCTACTCTCCCCTTGCTGGATCAAGAAGGAGGAGACGTCCCCGGGCTGTACGTGTGTTGAACGAGGAGGCGCCGTCCGTTCGGCGCTTGATCGGACCTTCTGCGATTTGAGTCACCGCGAGTACGACTCCATCAACCGCGTTCTTGTAACGCTTCCGCTTAGCGATCTACAAGAGTATGTAGATGCACTCCCCTTCCCCTCGTTGCTAGATTACTCCATAGATTGATCTTGGTGATGCGTAGAAAATTTTAAATTTCTGCTACGATCCCCAACATCCAGATCCCGTTGTTGGTTATTGACCGGAGAGTCGTCTCGGGCATGTCTTCGTGTCTCCCGAACCCGTAGGGTCTACACACTTAAGGTTCGGTGACGCTAGGGTTGTAGAGATATTAGTATGCGGTAACCCGAAAGTTTTTCGGAGTCTCGGATGAGATCCCAGACGACACGAGGAGTTCCGGAATGGTCTTGAGGTAAAGATTTATATATAGGAAGTCCAGTTTCGGCCATCGGGAAAGTTTCGGGGGTAATCAGTATTGTACCGGGACCACCGGAAGGGTCCCGGGGGTCCACCGGGTGGGGCCACCTATCCCGGAGGGCCCCATGGTCTGAAGTGGGAGGGGAACCAGCCCCTCATGGGCTGGTGCGCCCCCATGGGCCTCCCCCTGCGCCTAGGGTTGGAAACCCTAGGGGTGGGGGGCGCCCCACCTGACTTGGGGGGCAAGTCCCCCTTAGCCTCCGCCCCCCCTTGGAGATTGGATCTCCTAGGGCCGGTGCCCCCCTAGGGGCCCTATATATAGTGGGAGGGAGGGAGGGCAGCCGCACACCAAGCCCTTGGCGCCTCCCTCTCCCCCCGTAACACCCCTCTCTCTCGTTGGAGCTTGGCGAAGCCTGCCGAGATCACCGCTGCTTCCACCACCACGCCGTCGTGCTGCTAGATCTCCATCAACCTCTCCTTCCCCTTGCTGGATCAAGAAGGAGGAGACGTGTTCCCAACTGTACATGCGTTGAACGCGGAGGTGCCGTCCGTTTGGCGCTTGGTCATCGGTGATTTGGATCACGACGAGTACGACTCCATCAACCCCGTTCTCTTGAACGCTTCCGCTCGCGATCTACAAGGGTATGTAGATGCACTCCCCTCTCCCTCATTGCTAGATGACTCCATAGATTGATCTTGGTGATGCGTAGAAAATTTTAAAATTCTACTACGTTCCCCAACAGTGGTATCAGAGCTAGGTCTATGCGTAGTTTCTATGCACGAGTAGAACACAAGTTGTTGTGGGCGTCGATTTTGTCAATTTACTTGCCGTTACTAGTCTTATCTTGATTCGGCGGCATCGTGGGATGAAGCAGCCCGGACCGACCTTACACGTATGCTTACGTGAGACTGGTTCCACTGACTGACATGCACTAGTTGCATAAGGTGGCTAGCGGGTGTCTGTCTCTCCCACTTTAGTCGGACCGGATTCGATGAAAAGGGTCCTTATGAAGGGTAAATAGAAATTGGCATATCACGTTGTGGTTTTGGCGTAGGTAAGAAACGTTCTTGCTAGAAACCTATAGCAGCCACGTAAAAACTTGCAACAACAATTAGAGGACGTCTAACTTGTTTTTGCAGCATATGCCGTGTGATGTGATATGGCCAAAAGGATATGATGAATGGTATATGTGATGTATGAGATTGATCATGTTCTTGTAATAGGAATCACGACTTGCATGTCGATGGGTATGACAACCGGAAGGAGCCATAGGAGTTGTCTTAATTTATTTATGACCTGCATGTCAACATAAACATCATGTAATTACTTTACTTTATTGCTAAACCGTTAGCCATAGTAGTAGAAGTAATAGATGACGAGACAACTTCATGAAGACACGACGATGGAGATCATGATGATGGAGATCATGGTGTCATGCCGGTAACAATGATGATCATGGCGCCCCGAAGATGGAGATCAAAAGGAGCAAATGATATTGGCCATATCATGTCACTATTTGATTGCATGTGATGTTTATCATGTTTTTGCTTCTTATTTGCTTAGAACGACGGTAGTAAATAAGATGATCCCTCACAATAATTTCAAGAAAGTGTTTCCCCTAACTGTGCGCCGTCGTGAAAGTTCGTTGTCTCGAAGCACCACGTGATGATCGGGTGTGATAGATTCCAACATTCACATACAACGGGTGTAAGCCAGATTTACACATGCAAAACACTTAGGTTGACTTGACGAGCCTAGCATGTACAGACATGGTCTCGGAACACAAGAGACCGAAAGGTCGAACATGAGTCGTATGGAAGATACGATCAACATGGAGATGTTCACCGATGATGACTAGTCCGTCTCACGTGATGATCGGACACGGTCTAGTTGAGTCGGATCATGTATCACTTAGATGACTAGAGGGATGTCTAATCTGAGTGGGAGTTCATTAAATAATTTGATTAGATGAACTTAATTATCATGAACTTAGTCTAAAAACCTTTGCAAAATGTCTTGTAGATCAAATGGCCAACGCTCATGTCAACCTCAACTTCAACGCGTTCCTAGAGAAAACCAAGCTGAAAGATGATGGCAGCAACTATACGGACTGGGTCCGGAACCCGAGGATCATCCTCATAGCTGCCAAGAAAGCATATGTCCTAGAAGCACCGCTAGGTCAAGCACCCATCCCAGAGAACCAAGACGTTATGAACGCTTGGCAGTCACGTGCTGATGATTACTCCCTCGTTCAGTGCGGCATGATTTACAGCTTAGAACCGGGGCTCCAAAAGCGTTTTGAGCAACACAGAGCATATGAGATGTTCGAAGAGCTGAAAATGGTTTTCCAAGCTCATGCCCGGGTCGAGAGATATGAAGTCTCCGACAAGTTCTACAGTTGTACGATGGAGGAAAAATAGTTCTGTCAGTGAGCACATACTCAAAATGTCTGGGTTGCACAACCTCTTGTCCCAGCTAGACATTAACCTCCCGGATGAGGCGGTCATTGACAGAATCCTTCACTCGCTCCCACCTAGCTACAAGAGCTTTGTGATGAACTACAATATGCAAGGGATGGTGAAAACTATTCCTGAAGTATTTTCAATGCTGAAATCAGCGGAGGTGGAAATCAAAAAGGAACATCAAGTGTTGATGGTCAATAAAACCACTAGTTTCAAGAAAGGCAAGGGTAAGAAGAACTTCAAGAAGGACGGCAAGGGAGTTGCCGCGCCCGGTAAATCAGTGCCGAGAAGAAGCCAAAGAATGGACCCAAACCTGAGACTGAGTGCTTTTATTGCAAGGGAAAGGGACACTGGAAGCGGAACTTCCCCAAATACTTAGCGGACAAGAAGGCCGGCAACACTAAAGGTATATGTGATATACATGTAATTGATGTGTACCTTACCAGTACTCGTAGTAGCTCCTGGGTATTTGATACCGGTGCGGTTGCTCATATTTGTAACTCAAAACAGGAGCTGCGGAATAACCGGAGACTAGCGAAGGACGAGGTGACGATGCGCGTCGGGAATGGTTCCAAGGTCGATGTGATCGCCATCGGCACGCTACCTCTACATTTACCTACGGGATTAGTTTTAAACCTCAATAATTGTTATTTAGTGCTAGCTTTGAGCATGAACATTGTATCTGGATCTCGTTTAATGCGAGATGGCTACTCATTTAAATCCGAGAATAATGGTTGTTCTATTTATATGAGAGATATGTTTTATGGTCATGCCCCGCTTGTCAATGGTTTATTCTTAATGAATCTCGAATGTGATGTTACACATATTCATAGTGTGAATACCAGAAGATGTAAGATTGATAATGATAGTCCCACATATCTGTGGCACTGCCGCCTTGGTCACATCGGTGTCAAACGCATGAAGAAGCTCCATACAGATGGACTTTTGGAGTCTCTTGATTTCGAATCATTTGACACGTGCGAACCATGCCTCATGGGTAAAATGACCAAGACTCCGTTCTCCGGAACAATGGAGCGAGCAACCAACTTATTGGAAATTATACATACTAATGTGTGCGGTCCAATGAGCATTGAGGCTCGCGGTGGCTATCGTTATGTTCTCACTCTCACTGATGACTTAAGTAGATATGGGTATGTCTATTTGATGAAACACAAGTCTGAGACCTTTGAAAAGTTCAAGGAATTTCAGAATGAGGTAGAGAATCAACATGACCGAAAGATAAAATTCTTACGATCAGATCGTGGGGGAGAATATTTAAGTCACGAATTTAGTACGCACTTAAGGAAATGTGGAATCGTTTCACAACTCACGCCGCCTGGAACACCTCAGCGTAACGGTGTGTCCGAACGTCGTAATCGCACTCTATTGGATATGGTGCGATCTATGATGTCACTCACTGATGTCGTAACCATCTCCTTTGTGTGAGATTCAACTCCTTCTGTGTGAAAATATACTTCAAACTCTTATGATCCGTATACACTTTGCAATGGTTTCCAATCAGAAAATGTTCCAAGTCTTCAGTGCATGCACTACGGCTGCTAACTCCAAATCATGCGTAGCATAATTCAACTCATGAGGCTTAAGCTGTCGTGAGGCATATGAAACAACTTTCCCTTCCTGCATAAGCACTGCTCCAAGTCCTCGACGTGAGGTGTCGCAATACACCTCATAATCCTTGGTCTGGTCTGGCAAAATCGACACTGGTGAAGTAACCAAACGTTTCTTCAACTCCTGAAAACTAGCCTCACATTCCTCCATGCATATGAACTTGTTATCGTTCTTCAACAACTCTGTCATAGGCTTCGCAATCTTTGAGAAATTCTCAATAAACCTCCGGTAGTATCTTGCTAGTCCAAGAAAACTCCGGATCTCTCCCACGGTGGTTGGTGCTTCCCACTTGGTCACGGTATCAACTTTAGTGGGATCTACTGCTATACCTTCTCCGGATATAACGTGTCCGAGAAATCCAACTTCCTTCAACCAAAACTCACATTTGCTAAACTTGGCATATAATTGATGTTCTCTGAACTTTCCAAGAACCAAACACAAATATTCCTTATGCTCCTCTTCATTCTTTGAGTAAACCAGGATATCATCAATGAACACTACGACGAACTTATCCAAGAACTCCATAAACACTTTGTTCATCATGTTCATAAAATATGCACGTGCATTAGTCAGACTAAATGACATAACGGTATACTCGTACAGCCCATACCTGGAGGTAAAAGCCGTCTTGGGTATATCCTGTTCCCGAATCTTCAACTGGTGGTATCCTGAGCGCAGATCGATCTTGGAAAATACCTTAGCTCCTTGCAACCGATCAAACAGATCATTGATCATCGGTAGTGGGTACTTGTTCTTGATGGTTACTTCATTCAATCCTCGATAATCGACAACCATCCTTAACGATCCATCCTTCTTTTCTACTAGAAGTACTGGCGATCCCCAAGGTGAAGAACTTGGGCGAATATATCCTTTATCCAGTAACTCCTTAATTTGCTTCTTAATTTCCACCAAATCCTTTGCAGGCATCCTATATGGTCTCTTTGATATTGGCCCTGTGCCTGGCAATAGCTCAATCAAAAACTCAATATCTCTATCCGGTGGCATGCCTGGCAACTCTTCTGGAAATACTTCGGGGAAATCCTTCACTACCGGTACTTCCTCCTACACAACTCCGGTTAAACAATTTATTTGAGTCCTCTTTGGTACATGTCGGGATACATACTTGATCCTTCTCCCTTCTAGGGTGGTAAGCAAAATTGACTTACTCGCACATTCAATATTCCCTTCATACTTTGATAACCAATCCATGCCTAATATCACATCCAATCCTTGGGATTCCAATACTATTAGGTCCGAGGGAAAAACATAGTTACCAATCCTTAATGGTAACCGGTCACACCATAGACTAGCCATATATTCTGCTCCAGGCGAGGTTACTAACATGGGTGACCTAAGGGCTTGGGTTGGCAGTTTATACTTATCCACAAATCCCCTTGATATGTATGAATGCGATGCACCAGTATCAAAAAGAACGAGTGGAGTAAATGACTTAACCAAAAACTTACCGATTACTGCATCCGGCTGCTCTTCAACCTCCTCCACGTTAACGTGGTTCACCTGTCCCCTGTTGAAAGGGTTCGGCTTCTTCCCAGAGCTTCCATTGCCTTTTCCATTCTATGATTTAGGATATTCATTGGCATAATGTCCGGTCTTCTGGCACTTAAAGCAAGTGACTTGGCTCAGGTCTTTCTTGGCTGGGGTTGATGGGTTGGTGCGGTTCTGGCCGTTGCTTCCTCCATTCCCATTACCATTCTTGGGGCCATTGTGATTGTGCGAGCTACCTCCTCCATGGGTATGCTGAAAATGTCCTCCCGGCCTCGGGGTAAATCATGGCTTCTGCTGTGCTCCTGAATTGTACTTTCCTTGTGCATACTTCCTCTTACGATTCTCAATTTGCTGCTGCTTCCCTTCAATCATGAGAGCATGATCTACCAATTCCTGGTAGTTGTTGAAGGTTGCTACCATCAACTGCATGCTCAATTCATCATTCAGTCCTTCCAGAAATTTCTCCTACTTAGCTGCGTCTATAGCAACGTCATCTGGGGCATAACGTGCTAGCTTACTAAAGTCCTCCACATACTGGCCAACTGTCCGTCCTCCTTGGCGCAAGTTACGAAACTCTCGCTTCTTCATGGCCATAGCTCCTACTGAAACATGGGCAGTTCGAAAAGCCTGCTGAAACTGGTCCCATGTGATAGTATCGACAGGGAAAGTGGCTGTGAAATTCTCGCACCATGATGCTGCGGGTCCTTCAAGCTGATGTGCGGCAAACTTCACCTTCTCTGCATCCGTGCATCCTGCTGTGATCAACTCTCTAGCTGTCTTGCAGAGCCAATCATCTGCTACTATCGGCTCGGTGCTACTGGAAAGCATCGGCAGATTCAGCCTAAGAAAACGGGCTAAGTGATCAACAGGTGGTGGTGGTGGTGGGTTGTTGTTGTTGTTCCCTTGATTCTGATTCTGGACTAGCAACTGCATCAATGTGTTCTGCTGGTGGATCAACTGGGTGAGCTCCGGTGGAAAGGTAAATCCGGGGTCACATCTCGGAGGCATCTAAGGGTTTAGAAAAGATGAGATTTAAGAATAGAGGGGGTCTAAAGAGAAAACACTACCCATATGCACATGAGGCAGAAGCAAACAATTCACTTCATTCATTCAATCAAACAAGGGCATACCATCAATCTAACTATTGCGAAAATGCTCGGACTATAATATTTACATGGTGGACTACTACTACTGATGAGGTGGGCTACTAGAAATATTCTTCGGTTGCAAACTCCATGATATCTGCTCCAGCTTCATCAACATAGTCATCATCGCTATCATCTGGATCCGAGTCGGTGTCATCGATGATGATGTAGTCTTCCGGGCGAATCTCCTTGGGTTCTTTGTCTTCTTCTACTGGTGTAGGGCCTCCCATAAATATTCCAATCTTCATTGTTAGGTCGGCATTCTTCTCCACTAATACTTCAATTTCCTCTTCATAATCTTCACGTGTAGCCTTGAGTTCTTCCTCCAGTTCCTTGATTCTTGTCTCTGCCTTCTTCAGGTCTATCATGTCGGCGCACATCTAGTTCTCCTGACGTCGAATGTGCTGGTTTAACTCCTGGATAAAAGTTGCAATTGATCTATCCTTTCTGGTGCTGATCATCTCCCAGTGCTCATATCGACGCCCACAAATCTGGTAGATAGTATCCTTGAGATCATTTCGGTAGACTTCTCTGATGTGTCCCATGGCGATGTGAGCTGCCATGCTCTTTCCTAGACTCCAAGTTGGTGCATCAAAAGAAAACTCTATGGGCTCAGTGACTGGCATGAACGTCCTTCCTGGAACTTGAAGTTGAATCATCCAGCGCTCTTCTTCAGGTAAAGTGGCGTTGTAGGTTCCGGTGAAGCTTGGTACTCCTATGTTCAGATATCTAGTGACTTCCTTCAAGTGACATCCAAAGGGTGTATCTTCATCCGGTTGCGTGAACTTGTTCCTTGCATCCACCATCCTAAAAGAGTAGAAAAGATAAGGAGTCAGAAAGAGAAGAGAGTGAGTAGTGATCTAGGTCTTTAGCTTAGTGGTCGTGTCCTACAGTCAGCGTGTGCTCTGATACCATCTTGTAGCGACCAGACCTCAAACGGTCCAATCTTTGTGATCCTATGTCATCCCTGGATCAGTAATGCTGACACCACACAGTACTTGAAGGATTTATAACAGAGTAGCAGTCACACACTTATTACATCGAGTGTCTCAAAAGAGAACTTATTATAATAAATATGGCTTAAGGCCATCTAATGACGATAACAACGGAAGGCTTGGAAGATAAGTGAGTCCATCAACTCCAACCGCATCACTAAGTATAGAACCACAACCTAAAACTCCTTAGTCGTCGTCTGAAAAGTTTGCAACATTAACGGTGCAGCCCGAAACGGGTCAGCACATGGAATATGCTAGCAATGTAACACATAGAGAGTAATGGAAAGAAACAGCTATTCCACATGCATATTTGGCTGGTGGAAAGCTCTATGGTTACAGTTTTGCGAAAAGCTAATTTTTCCATGCTGCAAAGGAACAAATTTATTTAACTATCATGGTGGTTGTTAAACATTGAAAATGGTTGACAACATCCTCAATCCCAATTAAACATCATCATTAAACAAACCCATCAAATTAAATTTTATAGTAACATGTTGAGATTCACATGATAATCTAGGTACTAGATACTCAAGATGTCCATAACCGGGGACACGACTAACCGTGATTAGTTTATACACTCTGCAGAGGTTTGCGCACTTTTCCCCACAAGACTCGATCGCCTCCGTTTGGTTTCTCGCACTACACGGTGTTTGAGAAACGGATGACTGAGACATAGTCTTTCAGAAGAGCTAGCACCTTACGATGGGTAGACCATACCACCTACATCCCCTACATCTGCTAGTCTACCACTATAAGAATTTGCACGACTTAGTCAACTATGCTAGAGCCCATAATAGCTTGTGGCTGCACACGGAAGTTTCTAGCATGAATAGTCTCATGATCCCTTTGAACCTGGGTGGCGGTCCAAAAGAAAACAGGCAATCCTGGAATACCCAGGTACCTCAATCCACCCAGATGTGTGTTTAAGTTGCCACCTTAAATAAACCATTAATTAACCATCTCACATCTGTCATGGATACACTCACCCAATCCACGTCTACTAGCATAGCATGGCATAATAAGCAATGTAGAAGTAACTCCCAAATGTTTGATAATAAACAGGTAATAGGTACTACCTCAACTACTTCCCAAACCCACAATTTAGTTAGATCCTAATCATGCAATGTGTAAGTTGATCTAATGCAATAAAACTGGGTAGTAGGTGGTATGATCAAAGTGTTACTTGCCTTGCTGATGATCCGGGAAACCTAGCGATTCAAAGTAATATGCGGCGCACTCCGGGTACTCTATCGCAAACAAGCAAGCACACAATAAGTACTCATCTAATGCACAGGTAAAACTCAAATAAGAGATCTAACCAGAAGGTTCAACTAAAGAACTCCGGTTGGCAAAAAGAATCCAATCGAACGAAGCAACGAAAGACAAACAACAAAAGAAACAAGCTTCGTTTACTATTCTGGATCTAAGGAAATTTTTACAGAAGCAAAAACTTGTTTGAGTTGGTTAAACGGAAAGAGGGTTTCGAGACGAAACTCCAGGTGCTTGAATCGCCTGATTCCAATAAACGAGCGAGAAGTTATACTAAAACGAAAATCGGATCAGAAATCGCGATCAGAAATAATCGCGGAAAATCCGAGAAAAAGAAAAACGATGAACAGATTAACGAACGAACGTTCGTTAATTGGATCTAAACGACGAACACGTTTGTTAAAACGAACGAACGAGCGAACGCTCGCTAAATAACTAAACCATAAAAAAATCGTTCTAATAAAAAAACGGATCAAAAAAACCGTGGTTTTAAAAAAACCCGGGCGGTTTTTTGAGGAAAACCGCCAGCGACGGCGGCTACCTCGGGCGGCGGGACGGCGGGGTCGGCGGCGAGGCGGCTCGGCGGGGCGGCGGCTGAGGCGCTGGTGGGCTTCGGCGGCTCGGGCGAGCGGCTTATAAAGGCCCCCCCCCCCCCGGGCGGAGTCCCGCGCAGGTACGGCCCGGAGTCGGTTCGGATTTTTTTAATTAAGTTTGCGCAGGAAAACTAACGAAAGAAATACTAAACGGACTCCAAAAATCCCGAAATAAATTTTCCCCGACTTCTAAAATCAAGCCGGGCGAAGTGAACATTTATTTGGGGCCTAAATGCAATTTTGATAAACGCACATTTTTCCTAAATTCAAATAAAATAGCAAATAAAATCTTATTTGATTTTTTTATTAAATTCTCAATATTTCTTTATTTTGGGAAAGTCATTTTATTCCCTCTCTCATATTTTTGTAATAGAAATAATTGAAGCTAAAATAAATAAAATCAAAAGATCCTATTTTCAAAATTTGAGACAACTCAAATATGAAAATAACGAAATCCCTAACTCTCTCCGAGGGTCCTTGAGTTGCGAAAAATTTCTAGGATCAGCCAAAATGCAATAAATATGATATGCAATGATGATCTAGTGTATAACATTCCAAATTGAAAATTTGGGATGTTACATACACATATTCATAGTGTGAATACCAAAAGATGTAAGATTGATAATGATAGTCCCACATATCTGTGGCACTACCGCCTTGGTCACATCGGTGTCAAATGCATGAAGAAGCTCCATACAGATGGACTTTTGGAGTCTCTTGATTTCGAATCATTTGGACGTGCGAACCATGCCTCATGGGTTAAGTGACCAAGACTCCGTTCTCCGAAACAATGGAGCGAGCAACCAACTTATTGGAAATTATACATACTGATGTGTGTGGTCCAATGAGCGTTGAGGCTCGCGGTGGCTATCGTTATGTTCTCACTCTCACTAATGACTTAAGTAGATATGGGTATGTCTATTTGATGAAACACAATTCTGAGACCTTTGAAAAGTTCAAGGAATTTCAGAATGAGGTAGATAATCAACGTGACCAAAAGATAAAATTCTTACGATCAGATCGTGGGGGAGAATATTTAAGTCACGAATTTGGTACGCACTTAAGGAAATGTGGAATTGTTTCACAACTCACACTGCCTGGAACACCTCAGCATAACGGTGTGTCTGAACATCGTAATCGCACTCTATTGGATATGGTGCGATCTATGATGTCACTCACTAATTTACCGCTATCATTTTGGGGATACGCTCTAGAGACAGCTACATTCACTTTAAATAGGGCACCATCTAAATCCGTTGAGACGACACCGTATGAATTATGGTTTGGGAAGAAACCTAAGCGGTCGTTTCTAAAAGTTCGGGGATGCAATGCTTATGTCAAGAAACTTCAACCTGAAAAGCTCGAACCCAAGTCGGAAAAATGCGTCTTCATAGGATACCCTAAGGAAACCATTGGGTATACCTTCTACCTCAAATCCGAAGGCAAGATCTTTGTTGCCAAGAACGGGTCCTTTCTGGAGAAAGAGTTTCTCTCGAGAGAAGTAAGTGGGAGGAAAGTAGAACTCGATGAAGTACTACCTCTTGAACCGGAAAGTAGCGCAGCTTAGGAAGATGTTCCTGTGGTGCCTGCACCGACTAGAGAGGAAGTTAATGATGATGATCAAGGTACTTCGGATCAAGTTGCTACTGAACTTCGAAGGTCCACAAGGACACGTTCCACACCAAAATGGTATGGCAACCCTGTCCTAGAAATCATGTTGTTAGACAACGGTGAACCTTCGAACTATGAAGAAGCAATGGCGGGCCTAGATTCCAACAAATGGCTTGAAGCCATGCAATCCGAGATAGGATCCATGTATGAACACAAAGTATGGACTTTGACAGACTTGCCCGATGATCGGCAAGAGATAGAGAATAAATGGATCTTTAAGAAGAAGACGGACGCGGATGGTAATGTTACCATCTATAAGGCTCGACTTGTCGCTAAGGGTTATCGACAAGTTCAAGGGGTTGACTACGATGAGACCTTCTCACCCATAGCGAAGCTGTAGTCCGTCCGAATCATGTTAGCAATTGCCGCATACTATGATTATGAGATATGGCAAATGGACGTCAAAACGGCATTCCTTAACGGCTTTCTTAAGGAAGAATTGTATATGATGCAGCCAGAAGGTTTTGTCGATCCTAAGAATGCTAACAAGGTATGCAAGCTCCAGCGCTCCATCTATGGGCTGGTGCAAGCATCTCGGAGTTGGAACATTCGCTTTAATGAAATGATCAAAGCGTTTGGGTTTATGCAGACTTATGGAGAAGCCTGCGTTTACAAGAAAGTGAGTGGGAGCTCTGTAGCATTTCTCATATTATATGTAGATGACATACTTTTGATGGGGAATGATATAAAACTTTTGGATAGTATTAAGGCCTACTTGAATAAGTGTTTTTCAATGAAGGACCTTGGACAAGTTGCTTACATATTAGGCATGAAGATCTATGGAGATAGATCGAGACGCCTCATAGGTCTTTCACAAAGCACATACCTTGATAAGATATTGAAGAAGTTCAATATGGATCAGTCCAAGAAGGGGTTCTTGCCTGTGTTGCAAGGTGTGAAATTGAGCTCAGCTCAATGTCTAACCACGGCAGAAGATAGAGAAAAGATGAGTGTTGTCCCCTATGCCTCAGCCATAGGGTCTATCATGTCTGCCATGCTGTGTACCAGACCTGATGTGAACCTTGTCGTGAGTTTGGTAGGAAGGTACCAAAGTAATCTCGGCATGGAACACTGGACAGCGGTCAAGAACATCCCAAAGTACCTGAAAAGGACTAAGGATATTTTTCTTGTATATGGAGGTGACGAGGAGCTCATCGTAAAGGGTTACATTGATGCTAGCTTCGACACAGATCTGGATGACTCTAAGTCACAAACCAGATACATGTATATTTTGAATGGTGGGGCAGTAAGCTGGTGCAGTTGCAAGCAAAGCGTCGTGGCGGGATCTACATGTGAAGCGGAGTACATGGCAGCCTCGGAGGCAGCGCATGAAGCAATCTGGATGAAGGAGTTCATCACCGACCTAGGAGTCATACCCAATGCATCGGGGCCGATCACTCTCTTCTGTGACAACACTGGAGCTATTGCCCTTGCCAAGGAGCCCAGGTTTCACAAGAAGACCAGGCACATCAAGCGTCGCTTCAACTCCATTCGTGAAAATGTTCAAGATGGAGACATAGATATTTGCAAAGTACACACGGATCTGAAAGTCGCAGATCCGTTGACTAAACCTCTTCCGCGAGAAAAACATGATCAACACCAGAACTCTATGGGTGTTCGATTCATCACAATGTAACTAGATTATTGACTCTAGTGCAAGTGGGAGACTGTTGGAAATATGCCCTAGAGGCAATAATAAAATGATTATTATTATATTTCCTTGTTCATGATAATTGTCTATTATTCATGCTATAATTGTGTTATCCGGAAATCATAATACATGTGTGTATACATAGACCATAACATGTCCCTAGTGAGCCTCTAGTTAACTAGCTCGTTGATCAATAGATAGTCATGGTTTCCTGACTATGGACATTAGATGTCATTGATAATGGGATCACATCATTAGGAGAATGATGTGATGGACAAGACCCAATCCTAAGCATAGCACAAGATCGTGTAGTTCGTTTGCTAGAGCTTTTCCAATGTCAAGTATCATTTCCTTAGACCATGAGATCGTGTAACTCCCGGATGCCATAGGAGTGATTTGGGTGTACCAAACGTCACAACGTAACTGGGTGACTATAAAGGTATACTACAGGTATCCCCGAAAGTATCTGTTGGGTTGACACGGGTCGAGACTAGGATTTGTCACTCCGTATGACGGAGAGGTATCTTTGGGCCCACTCGGTAATGCATCATCATAATGAGCTCAATGTGACCAAGTGTTTGGTCACGGGATCATGCATTACGGTACGAGTAAAGTGACTTGCCGGTAACACGATTGAACGAGGTATTGGGATACTGACGATCGAATCTCGGGCAAGTAACATACCGATTGACAAAGGGAATTGTATACGAGATTACTTGAATCCTCGACATCGTGGTTCATCCGATGAGGTCATGGAGGAGCATGTGGGCGCCAACATGGGTATCCAGATCCCGCTGTTGGTTATTGATCGGAGAGTCGTCTCTGTCATGTCTGCGTGTCTTCCAAACCCGTAGGGTCTACACACTTAAGGTTCGGTGACGCTAGGGTTGTAGAGATATTAGTATGCGGTAACCCGAAAGTTGTTCGGAGTCTCGGATGAGATCCCGGACGTCACGAGGAGTTTCAGAATGGTCCGGAGGTAAAGATTTATATTTAGGAAGTCCAGTTTCGGCCATCGGGAAAGTTTCGGGGGTAATCGGTATTGTACCGGGACCACCAGAAGAGTCCTGGGGGTCCACCGGGTGGGGCCACCTACCCTGGAGGGCCCCATGGGCTGAAGTGGGAGGGGAACCAACCCCTTGTGGGATGGTGCGCCTGTTGGAAATATGCCCTAGAGGCAATAATAAATTGGTTATTATTATATTTCCTTGTTCATGATAATCGTTTATTATCCATGCTAGAATTGTATTGATAGGAAACTCAGATACATGTGTGGATACATAGACAACACCATGTCCCTAGTAAGCCTCTAGTTGACTAGCTCGTTGATCAATAGATGGTTACGGTTTCCTGACCATGGACATTAGATGTCATTGATAACGGGATCACATCATTAGGAGAATGATGTGATGGACAAGACCCAATCCTAAGCCTAGCACAAAGATCGTGTAGTTCGTATGCTAAAGCTTTTCTAATGTCAAGTATCATTTCCTTAGACCATGAGATTGTGCAACTCCCGGATACCGTAGGAGTACTTTGGGTGTGCCAAACGTCACAACATAACTGGGTGGCTATAAAGGTACACTACGGGTATCTCCGAATGTGTCTGTTGGGTTGGCACGAATCGAGACTGGGATTTGTCACTCCGTGTAACGGAGAGGTATCTCTGGGCCCACTCGGTAGGAAATCATCATAATGTGCACAATGTGACCAAGGAGTTGATCACGGGATGATGTGTTACGGAACGAGTAAAGAGACTTGCCGGTAACGATATTGAACAAGGTATCGGGATACCGACGATCGAATCTCGGGCAAGTATCATACCGATAGACAAAGGGAATTGTATACGGGATTGATTGAATCCTTGACATCATGGTTCATCCGATGAGATCATCGTGAAGCATGTGGGAACCAACATGGGTATCCAGATCCCGCTGTTGGTTATTGACCGGAGAGTTGTCTCGGCCATGTCTACATGACTCCCGAACCCGTAGGGTCTACACACTTAAGGTTCGATGACGCTAGGGTTATAGGGAAAGTATGTATGCGGTTACCGAATGTTGTTCGGAGTCCTGGATGAGATCCCGGACGTCACGAGGAGTTCCGGAATGGTCCGGAGGTAAAGATTGATATATAGGAAGTATGGTTTTGGCCACCGGAAGTGTTCCGGGCATCACCGGTAGTGTACCGGGACCACCGGAGGGGTCCGGGGGTCCACCGGGAGGGGCCACGGGCCCCGGAGGCATACATGGGCCAATAGTGGGAAGGGACCAGCCCCTAGGTGGGCTGGGGCGCCTCCCACCAAGGCCCAAGGCGCCTCCAAGAGGGGAAGGGGGCAAACCCTAGGGCAGATGGGCCGTACGGCCCACCCTAGGTGCGCCTCCCCCTCTCCCCCTTGTGGCCGCCACCCTAGGTGGGATCTAGGGCTGCCGCACCCCTTTGGGTGGGAACCCTAGGTGGGGGCGCAGCCCTCCCTCTCCCCCTATATATAGTGGAGGCAAAGGGGCAGCCCAACACATGATTCGATCTCCCTGTTGGCGCAGCCCTACCCCTCTCCTTCCTTGTCTCTCGTAGTGCTTGGAGAAGCCCTGCTGGAGTCCCGCGCTCCTCCACCACCACCACCACGCCGTCGTGCTGCTTCTGGACGGAGTCTTCCCCAACCTCTCTGTCGGTGTCAAAACCAGCGGATCTTGGGTAGGGGTCCCGAACTGTGCGTCTAGGCCGGATGGTAACAGGAGGCAAGGGACACGAAGTTTTACCCAGGTTCCGGCCCTCTCGATGGAGGTAAAACCCTACGTCCTGCATGATTAATATTGATGATATGGGTAGTACAAGAGTAGATCTACCACGAAATCGGAGAGGCTAAACCCTAGAAGCTAGCCTATGGTATGATTGTAGTTGTGTATGTTGTCCTACGGACTAAAACCCTCCGGTTTATATAGACACCGGAGAGGGTTAGGGTTACACAAAGTCGGTTACAATGGTAGGAGATCTGCATATCGGATCGCCAAGCTTGCCTTCCACGCCAAGGAAAGTCCCTGCCGAACACGATACGAAGTCTTCAATCTTGTATCTTCATAGTCCAGGAGTCCGGCTGAAGGTATAGTCCGGCCATCCGGACACCCCTAATCCAGGACTCCCTCAGTAGCCCCTGAACCAGGCTTCAATGACGACAAGTCCGGCGCGCAGACTGTCTTCGGCATTGCAAGGCGGGTTCCTCCTCCAAGTACCTCATAGAAGATTTTGAACACAAAGATAGTGTCCGGCTCTGCAAAATAAGTTTCCACATATTGCCATAGAGAGAATAATATTTACACAAATCTAATCTGCTGACGTATTCTGTAGTGTGACACACCACGGCCAAGCCTTTATCTGAGTCGTTTCATTATCCCACCTCAGTGCGTCATGCGAGGCGGTTTCCTTGGCACGTCTTGTTAAAGCAGAGATTGTGTCCCCTTATTCCGGGATTCTCATCAATATGGGCATGGGTAACCCAACCGCGCCATTGATTACGGCTCTTGGAGATAAGCGAGTTTTACCAGGCTGGTGGGGACACGTAGTTGCGTCCACCCATATAAGGGGATAAGGATCGACCTTTTCACCTACGCCTTGTTCCTGCCTTGCTTATCCATTCTTGCGCACTCGAGCTCCAGCGCCCAAGTCCGTACTCCCCACCTCAACCTTCTCCAGCCATGTCCGGAGCGGGAGGCAAGTGGATGGTCTCCTCCGTCACGGAGGGACACATCAAAAACTGAGGAAGGACGGATACTTGTCTAACGACATTGCGTACCGGCTTCCCGAAAAGGGGCAGCTCATCCCCACCCCTAGGCCCCATGAGAGGGTGGTGTTCCTCCCCAATTTCCTCTGCGGACTGGGCTTCCCTCTTCACCCATTTGTCCGGGCGCTCATGTTCTACTATGGCCTGGATTTCCACGATCTGGCCCCAAACTTTGTCCTCAACATCTCGGCGTTTATCGTCGTGTGTGAGGCTTTCCTTCGCATCTGCCCCCATTTCGGCCTATGGCTCAAGACTTTCAATGTCAAGACGAAGGTGGTGCGCGGCAACCAGGCGGAGTCCGGAGGCGCCATGGTGGGCAAGATGGCCAACGTCTTATGGCTCGAGGGCTCCTTTGTGGAGACCCTGAAGGGGTGGCAATCGGGGTGGTTTTACATCACCGAGCCGTGCGACCCCGAATGGGTCGCAGCCCCCGAGTTTCGATCCGGACCCCCTACGCGGCTCACCTCCTGGAAGGAGACGGGCCTGTCGTGGGGTAAAAAAGGAGAGCTGACCGGACTCCAAACATGCGTCCAAACCCTGGTGGACAAGAAGCTCAAACTTGTCAACGTAGTCCAGGTTATACTCATTCGCCTGATCCTCCCGTGTCAACAACGGGCTTTCAACCTGTGGGAGTTCGACCCGGCATGGCACCAAACTATGAGCAGGCTCTTCAACATGACGTACGAAGATGCCTGGAAGGTGCTTTTCAAGGGCGCCGAGGCCCCCGCATCCTCTACCGAGGATCGCGGATTCAGTACGCAGTATCATGCTCATGCGGTAAGCTGTTTTTTTTCCTTTTACAGGGTATCAGTTTTTCATAGTTTGACTCCATGCGGGATCTAAGCTCCCTTACCATTGACAGGATTGGCAGGTGACGTCCGGACAGATCAGCTGTCCGGCTCCTTTGCCCGAAGGCCCAGCGGACGCTCGCTTGGCGAAGCTGCTGGTTCTGGCACCCTATGTGGTGCCCGAGAAGAAGGCCGCATAAAAGGCCACGGGGACTCGAAAGAGTGCCCGGCGCCAGGAGGTGTCGGATCCATCATCCGACGGTTCCGAGGCGCATTCCTCCCGTGAAGACGAGGAGGAAGAAGAAGAGACCTCTCCCCCTGCAGCGGGAGGAGAGAAGAAAAGGAAGGCCGCCCTCTCTGGGGAGGCCGGAGGGTCCAAGAAGGGGAAAACCCTTTCTCCGGACTACTCCACCAACGCCGACGACGACGAAGAGGAGTGGCCGCCCAGGGCCAAGCCCCTGGCAAAATCGTAAGTATCCGGATACCAGAGTAATTCATAGTATTCGTTTATTGCACAGCTTTCCCTTATGTCGAATATGTTTATGCAGCCCACCCAAAGACTGGCTCGACGCGTCGTTGAGCGGCTCACTGGACTCGTCGGATGTGAACTCGCTTCTGACGGCTTCCTCCCCCCGCCCTATGGACGACACCGAAGTGTTGTCCCAACAGGTTCCAAGCCGGGAGGAGGTGGTCCTGGAGGCGCCGCAAGGCGACCTCCCGGACTCCAGGAGTAAAGGGGATGAAACCCCCCAGGGCTCGAAGTCCGGCTCTAGGCTGGACACCGCTCCGGAACCTTCAAAGGTTCCAGAGTCCAGCGGGGGTCCTCCTTCCAAGAGGAGCAAGCCCACCGTGCCGGTGACCCCCGTCCAACTGGAGGCGCCGGACAATCTGTTGGAGGCGCTCCAAGGCGCCTCCATCGACGAGGAGCACCGCACCATTATGAGTGCGGTGGTCCAGAAGGTTCAGTCCGCCAAGAGCGGACTGGCTGAAGCTTGTAATAGCCTTTTAACAGGCTTTGGGGTAAGTAAAGAATGTGTAAATAATATTACCGCATAGACAGTAGCCCCTAACGCTCTGTTTGGCATTCGGGAAGAAAAGCCGAATAGAGGATCAAATAAAATTCGCAGGAGTCTAACAAAAAGGAGTCAATATGCGTATGCAGGCTTCTCTGCTTGCGTCCGCCGCACTGACTGCGGAAGTGGACATGCTAAAGCAGAACCTCGAGCGGTCCGAGCAAGAGCTCGGGCTTGCCAAGAAGCAGCTCGAGGACAATGAAGGTAAGAAATACCTTGTTTAAATATATATAAAAAGGTGCAATTGCAAAAAATAACAGGATTATCGTGGCTATTGTAGGGGCCACGTCTGAGGTGGCGACCCTTAAGCAAGCGCTGGTCGAGGCCGAGAAGAGGGCGGCCACGGAGCGCACCGAGCGAGAGAAGTATGAGGCCGAGGTTGGAAAGGTACGACAAGAGCTCCAGGCTCTCATGGAAAAACATGAGAGTTTGGAGCTTGACTCAAAGATGCGAGCGTCCGAGCTCGCAGTGGCTATTGAAAATGCCAAGTCTGCCAAGGCCGAATCCCAGAAGACCCTCCAGGAGTTGGATGAGGTGAAGAAGATAGCGGCGGGTAAGGCATTCTTTATGAAAAGCAAACACATAAACATGAGTTACCTGTTACTTACCCGAATCCGGAGCTCTCCAGGAGCGTTCGCAGATCTTCCCCGGAGTGTGTCCAATGTCGCCGCATTTTATCGAGCCGAGGAGGGCAGCTCGGCAGAGAAGGTGTTCTGGTCTTAGTATGCTGAGGCCGGACACCCCGTGCCCCTGAGCGACTAGCTGAAGCAACTGGTCGAGCTCCACAAGGCAGCCGAACATGCCATGAAGGGCCTCATAGTTCGGCTGTGGCCTGGAGGGGCTCTGCCTGGGAGCTATTTTGGGCTGGTGCGGCGGCTGGTGGAGGCCTGTCCAAGGCTCGAAGTCATCAAGCGCTCTGTCTGCATTGAAGGTGCCCGTAGGGCCCTTGCCCGTGCTAAGGTGCACCGGGGCAAGCTGGATGCTGAGAAGCTTGTGCAGGACGGGCCACCGCCGGGGAAAGAGCATCGCAAGACCGAGAATTATTATAAGGATGTTCTGAAGGGTGCCTGCCTTGCGGCGGATGAATGTTCTAGGGATGTAATTTTTGAGTGAAACTTGCTCGTTTTGTCCCGTGCGCTGGAAACTTGTTCATATGCGCTAAGCAATGCTGTTGGAATTTAAAATATTACCTTTTGTGCGGCTGTTTATCAATTCTGAGAGATGGCAAGTCGTCGGCTTCTGCCCCCGTGCCGCTAGTGCTGGGGTGTTCAGGGATAAACCTGAGCGCTCTTTTTCCTATGTTTGGGTCCTTCGAGGGAGGCGCTCAGCCCAACGAACATGGCAATCGGACTATAATGCGTGAACACTCTCACTTAGCCATAGAATTCTATAATTTTAAATTTCGGCGAAGCCCCTGGTATTTCGGAAGACCGAGTTCGGGGCGCTATCCATGCCTTGGCCGGATAGAGCCGGCTCCTTGCTCTAAGCGTCATAAGTCGTTAGGGACTCGAAAAACTTCTTGAACAGCGACCAGCTCTCGCTTCATCATGACAGTCAGTTTTAGCTTTCTCCACTGAGGTGCTCGACCCAGCTCAACTGGGGCACAATCGCAGTGGTTCTCCTAGTGCTACCTTAGCCGATATAGCGGAACGTAAGGCACCAAAACATAGGAGCCGGGCAAACCCAACTATTGACCCAAGACATGATTCGGAGCCGATGCATATAATGCTATAAGTTCGGGGTGCCGCACTTGTTAAAGTGTTCAGACTTCTCACACCATATTGAGGGGTACTAAAGCCCCTGGTGTATTTAGGCCATACCAAAGTGTACGGGTGCAATATGTCGTTAAGGAACATATATATATATATATATAAGAGTAATGCAAAAATAGACCAAAGCTATGCACTGTTTATTAAAGAGGGCTGCGATCAAAGCAGAACGATACAAATAATGCGATAAGCAAAATGTTGGACTATGTAACATGTCCGTTCCAGGGGCAAGCTGCGGAATAGTATGCGAAACAGGTATACTGCTTGTGATAGAGACCACCTGGGAGTTCCGTAATGCGGCGTGGCTTGTCTGCTTCCCTGGTTCTTGCATCGTTTGTGCGGCAATTGAACTACCGAACAGGCCTTCCGAAGAGTGGAGTCCTGAAAGTAAGAGAAAATTAAAGAATCGCCAGCCCCTGGTGCGGTTTAAGCCGTGTTTCGGGCATGCTGTGATGGTGCCCCTCCCCCTGTACCCATGGTATTTCTAGAGCGTAGTTATGTACGCGAAGTACTGGTGTCGCATTTTTGCGAGGGCTGGGGTTGGGGCCGCATTGCTACGCCTGCTCGGATCGTGCCAGGCGGTCTTGTTGTAGGTTACTCCGGGCACGCTTGACGGTGTCCGGTCGTTTAATGGCCGGACTAGAGAACTGCCTGGAGAGGCTGCTTTGTACTTCCGCTGCAAGGGCCTCCATGTGCTCCTCCGTTCGAAGGGAGCGTTCGGTGTTTCCATTGACTGTAATTACTCCTCGAGGTCCTGGCATCTTGAGCTTAAGGTGTGTGTAGCGCGGTACCGCATTGAACTTGGCGAATGTGGTTCGCCCGAGCAGTGCGTGATAGCCACTGCGGAATGGGACTATGTCAAAGATTAACTCCTTGCTTCGGAAATTATCTGGAGATCCGAAGACCACTTCAAGCGTGACTGAGCCTGTACAGTTGGCCTCTACACCTGGTATTACGCCTTTAAAGGTCGTTTTGGTGGGCTTAATCCTCGAGGGATCTATGCCCATTTTCCGTACTGTATCCTGGTAAAGCAGGTTTAGGCTGCTGTCGCCGTCCATAAGGACTCTAGTGAGATGAAATCCGTCAATAATTGGGTCTAGAACCAATGCGGCGAATCCGCCATGACAGATGCTAGTGGGATGGTCCCTTCGATCAAAGGTGATCGGGCAGGAGGACCATGGGTTGAACTTTGGGGCGACTGGCTCTACCGTGTATACTGTGGTTCGGGACCCCCCTAACCTAGCCAGATTGGTGCTTTCATTGAGAGTTCCTCTGTGTTGTCGCCATCAGGAAGGATACCTCGCCCCGTCTTTAAAGACGACACCGTTGCTAAGGGAGCTTTGGCTGTCAGCCAAACCCTCCGGCTAGGTGGTTTTCTTATGACCGCCTGTTCGGCTTCTGCGCCGACGATGACCTCTCGAGCCATCGAAAACAATCTTCATGTCAGCTCGGAACTCGCTGAGCAGTTAGATCCAATGGAGCTCTCCTCCATAAACGAGCTCTTGGATCGCTTTGCCGCCCTGGGAGTCGCTACGGATTACGACCAGATTGGGCCTAAACCCGATTTGAGAGAGATTAACTCTCCCCAAGTCACCCATCACGTTGCCGTGGTAGAGGGACAGTGCGGCGACCCTTCATCTATCTTAAGGACTCGCTACGTCCAGATTCCCGATCCCTCCAAGCCGGATTCCCGCGGAGGGGAGGATATCACTCAAGACCTGAAGTTAGAGTCAGGCGACGGGCTGGATTCATTGGACAACATCCAGGAATCCAAATTTTTGAGTTCGGAAATTCCTCGGCCTCTGAGACTCAGATGGGGTGAGGCTTCAGATTTAATTCCACCCACCCACCCCAACATAAGTGATCTATCCAAAATCAGGCAAGAGCCCGATGAAATAGTACATCATTACTGGGCCAGATTCCTCCTAGTTAAGAACAGGCTAAGGGATTGCCGCGAGGAAGACGCAATCTCAATCTTCTACAATAATTGCACGGACAAGGGAATACTCAACGCCATAAGTCGCCATGATATTACACACTTCGCTGACTTGGCGTCCATTGTACGAAAGTACTGTGCGATGGAAAGTGCCTGGAAAACCGAAATCAAATTTTGGGACAATCCGGCCCTGAATACAAACCCAGTCCGAAATAAAAGGGTGCATCATCACCAGACACCCGGGTCAAGCACTAAAAAGCAAAAACCCTCTACAGGGCATGGAACCGTACTGGAAGTATGCCTCAATGGACCCTGTAAAATTCACAGTACAGAGGACGCCACACCAACTCACAGCCTCAGAGCATGTTGATACTCCGGCAGGTGGCCAAAATTGGCGAAAATCTCCTAATTCCGGAGGCCACAGAAAGCCACCCCAGAGACACCAATACGGTATTAACAGTCTTCAAGACTTTCGCATCAAATAATATGCGAAAAAGGACACTCCGCAGCCTTGCCAAAGTCTACCAAGTAGCAACAATAAATCCATGGAGTGACACGGCTATTACCTTTAACGCCAGTGATGAACCTAAATTCCGAACAGCCCGAGCACCAGTCGCATTGGTCCTCAGTCCAATAGTGGACGGCTTTCTTCTTACCAAGGTACTCATGGACGGCGGCAGCGGATTGAATCTCATTAATGAGGAAACCCTTCAAAAAATGGAAATAGACTGGAACTGCATTGAGCGAAGCAGCACAACCTTTAGAGGAATAATCCCTAGTCGGGAAGCACGTTGTACAGGAAAAATCACACTAGATGTGGTGTTCGGCACGCCGGATAATTACAGGTCCAAAGAGGTCACGTTCCATGTGGCTCCATTTAGCAGCGGTTATCACGCTCTGCTAGGGCGGGAAACGTTTACAATCTTCCATGAAATAGCCCATTACGGGTACATGAAGCTCAAGATGCTCGGGGCTAACGGAATCATCACTCTGGCTAGTGATCCGGACATAGCACTCCGCGCCGAAATCAAGACAGCCGCACTGGCCCTCGAGGCACTATCCGAAGCCCTAGCGGTTGAGGAACTGACTGCGCTGCGCTCTACGGTGAATAGGGACGATGTGGTACTCGGCAAAAGATCGAAGTCCACCTCCTTTAAACCGGCGAACGAAATAGTCAAATTCCAAGTCCATCCAACGGACCCCAATAAAACAGCTTCCATCGGGGCACAATTAAACCCTGATGTAGACGCCGCACTGCGAGAGTTCCTACGAGAGAACTGGGACATTTTCGCCTGGCACCCTTCAGACATGCCAGGATCCCACGCAGGCTGGCCGAGCACAGCTTAAATATCCAAATAGGATTCAAACCTGTCAAACAGGCTCTTCGGCGTTTTTCCGAACCTAAGAGACAGGACATGGGAGAGGAGCTAGCAAAGATATTGGAGGCCGGATTCATCAGAGATATAAAACATCTGGACTGGCTAGCAAACCTGGGGATGGTACCAAAGAAGGACAAATCCTGGCGCCTGTGTGTTGATTTTAATGACCTTAACAAGGCTTGCCCAAAGGATCCCTTCCCCCTCCCCCGCATCGATCAAATTATCGACGCTACCACAGGACACGATTCATTGTGTTTCCTTGATGCATATTCCGGCTACCATCAAATCAAGATGGCAGAACCAGACCAAGCCGCAATGGCATTTATCACACCATACGGCTCATTCTGCTTCAACACGATGCCCTTCGGGCTCAAAAACGCCGGCGCAACATATCAGCGCATGATTCAGACATGTCTGGCAAGCCAGATCGGCAAAACAGTGGAGGCATATGTAGATGATGTGGTTGTCAAAACAAGACATGTTGAATCTCTAGTAGACGACTTGAGGCTCACATTTGATAACCTCCGAACATACGACATCAAGCTCAACCCGGAAAAATGCGTTTGCGGCGTTCCAGCCGGAAAGCTCTTGGGCTTCATTATATCCGGTAGAGGAATTGAAGCAAATCCAGCCAAGATCCGAGCTCTGTCGCAACTGGATATCCCAAAGGACCTCAAACAAATACAAAAGTTAACCGGATGCGTGGCGGCTCTAAGCCGCTTTATCTCCCGCTTGGGAGAAAAGGCCCTACCCCTTTACCGCCTCCTTCGGCGCACCGAACACTTCAAATGGACGGATGCAGCCACGGCCGGACTCGACGAAATAAAAGCCATACTGGCAACAAACCCAGTCCTGGCTGCGCCAGACATTGGCGAACCAATGCTATTATACATTGCAGCAACACATCAGGTTGTAAGCGCAGTGCTCGTCGTCGAACGAGAAGCGGACGGACACAAATTCCCCCTTCAAAAGCCGGTCTATTATGTGTCCACTGTCCTCACTCCCTGCAAATCACGGTACCCGCATTATCAAAAGATTACGTACGCGGTATTCATGGCATCCCGGAAGCTACGACACTACTTTCAAGAGTGTTCAATAACAGTAGCCTCGGAAGTACCACTTAACGATATTATAAACAACCGTGACGCAACGGGCCGGATTGCAAAATGGGTCATTGAGCTCCTCCCGAGTCGACATAACTTATAAGCCACGGCGAGCCATCAAGTCGCAAGTCTTGGCTGACTTCGTCGCAGAATGGACGGAGGCCGAACTCCCTAAAGAGTACGGCACATATTCAAATTGGATCATGCATTTCGACGGCACCAAGATGTTGGCCGGACTGGAGGCCGGCATCGTTTTGACGTCTCCCACAGGAGACACAGTTCAATACATACTCCAGATTATGTACACGGACTCCAACAATGCAGCCGAATATGAGGCCCTTTTACATGGTCTCCGGATGGCAGTATCCATGGGCATTCAAGGCCTAGAGGTGCGCGGGGACTTTAACCTCGCAATATCCCAAATAAATGGAGACTTCGATGCCTAGGATCCAAAAATGGCAGCTTACCGCAACGCCGTCCTAAAAATGTCAGCTCGGTTTGAGGGGCTTGAATTTCACCATATAGCCCGGGAAATCAGGCGGCAGATGTCCTGACACGCATCGGCGCAAAACGCGATGTAGTCCCCCCAACATCTTCTTGGAAAGGTTCTTCAAGCCATCCGTAGTATGGGAAGGGGAGCCGAACAATAACAGCCCGGACCCAACCGCACTGCCCGACACCGAACATCCTGACACAATCGGAGGCTCTGCCAATGAAATAACACCTTCAGCCCACGTAATAATGGCCGTCATCGCCTCGTGGACAGAACCATTCCTCGCCTACCTTACTAGGCAGGAACTCCCCGAGGACCAAAATGAGGCACGCTGCATAGTGCGGCGATCCAAAGCCTACAGAGTCCACGAGGGAGAGCTTTATAAGAAAAGCACTACCGAAGTCCTTCAAAGGTGCATCTCCGAAGAGGAGGGGCGGAACCTCCTTGGTGAAATTCATGCCGGACTCGGCGGTCATCACACTGCCGCTCGGTCCCTTGTAAGCAAGGCCTTCCGTACAGGCTTTTATTGGCCGACGGCCCGGGCAGACGCTCAGGACTTAGCCCAACGATGCACCGGTTGCCAGCTCTTTGCAAACCAAAGCCATATGTCCACCTCAGCCCCTTGTTGGGGAAAACCCTTCTGTCCACCTCAGCCCCTTCAATCCGGCCATATGTTAAAGCATGATCTAGCTTGTGGGGGAAAACCCTTCTGTCCACTGTTGTTCGGCGGCCGGGGCTCCTCTCCGTCATTGCTATGCAGCCCCTTGTCTTCATCTTCGGCGTTTAACTTGCCTGCCTGCTTGAACACCCAACAATCCCTGTTGGTGTGATTGGCCGGCTTTTCATGGGTGCCATGTATCTGGCACAAGCGGTTGAGTATTCGGTCCAAACTGGACGGGCCCCTAGGATTCCTTTTGAATGGCTTTTTCCGCTGACTGGATTTAGTGCCTCTGAATCCGGCATTAACTGCTGTATCCTCAGCATTGTCACCGTTAATGCGGCGATTCTGCTTGTTGAGATGCGACTTGCCACTACTATCCCTGGTATCCGAATTACCAGGGTTCTTGGTCATATTGTTGCTACGAGCAAGCCAGCTATCTTCTCCCGCGCAAAAGCGGGTCATGAGTGTCATGAGTGCTGCCATAGACTTCGGCTTTTCATGTCCAAGGTGCCGGGCAAGCCACTCATCACGGATATTGTGCTTGAAGGCTGCTAGGGCCTCAGTGTCCGGACAGTCGACTATTTGATTTTTCTTTGTTAGGAACCGTGTCCAGAATTGCCTGGCCGATTCCTCTGGCTATTAAGTTACGTGACTTAGGTCATCGGCGTCTGGGGGTCGCACATAAGTGCCCTGGAAATTGTCGAGGAATGCGGCTTCCAGGTCCTCCCAACAACTGATTGATCCTGTTGGCAAGCTGTTAAGCCAATGCCGAGCTGGTCCTTTAAGCTTGAGTGGGAGGTATTTGATGGCGTGGAAATCATCGCCGCGGGCCATGTGGATATGAAGGAGATAATCCTCGATCCATACCGCAGGATCTGTTGTGCCATCATATGATTCGATATTTACGGGTTTGAAACCCTCGGGGATTTAGATCCATTATTTCGTCTGTGAAGCATAGTGGGTGTGCGACGCCTCTGTACTGGGCTATATCACGACGTAGCTCCAATGAGCTTTGTCTACTATGTTCGGCCCTGCCAAATTTGTGGCCGGCGTGACGGTTACCGTCTCGAGCCGTGGGGCACCCACGCGATCCGTAGATCGATCTTGTTTGCCTTGCCTTGTCCTCCAACATATCTTGTAAGTCCGGCGCATATTCCCATGCCTTGGTACGGGGTGCGGCTTGAGTGGAGGGCCGAGAGGCCTCTCTGTCGCGGCCACGAGGTGGCCAGTCGGCCGCATCAAGTGCTTCCTCCTCCAATCAGGGTAGCAACCTGCACTTTGGGTAGCTCTTGGAGGGGCGTTCGAGTTTATGCTCTTCGGCCGCAAGGACTTCAGTCCATCTGTCGACTAGCAAATCTTGATCAGCTCTAAGCTATTGCTGTTTTTTCTTGAGGCTTCTTGCCGTGGCCATAAGCCTGCATTGAAAACGCTCTTGCTCGACGGGATCCTCTGGCACGACGAATTCGTCGTCGTCGAGGCTTGCCTCGTCTTCGGAGGGAGGCATATAATTATCGTCCTCGACCTCTCTGTCTGCCGCTTTCTCATGAGGGCTGGTTTCTCCATCCTCCTGTGCTAAATCTTGCTGGACGGGGTTTTCTTCGGTACTTTCCGGAGTATTATTATCTCCCGTGCTGGAATCACCGCATTTGTTTTGGCGGGATTTTGAGCGGCGCCACTGACGCCGGCGCTTAGGCTATTTCTTGGAGGGGTCATCCTCCGCTGTTCCATCGCCATCTCCTTCTTTTGGGGTGTCCACCATGTATATGTCATATGACAAGGTGGCTTTCCAGGGCCTGATAGGCACTGGTTCTTCATCGTCTCCTTCATCGGCGTCCATACCATCGATGTCTTCGGAGTCGAAGTCGAGCATGTCGGTTAAGTCGTCGACAGTGGCTACAAAGTGGGTGGTGGGTGGGCTTTGAATTTCTTCACCGTCCGAATCCCAACCTTGCTGACCGTAGTCCGGCCAGGGCTCTCCTGATAAAGAGAGAGACTTCAGTGTCTTCAGAATATCGCCGAAAGGCGAGTGCTGGAAGATGTCCACGGCAGTAAACTCCATGATCGGCGCCCAATCGGATTCGATCGGCAGGGGCGCGGAGGGTTCGGAGTCCGGAGAGGAGTCTGGCTCCTTGGAGTCATGAGTCTCGCAGAGTGCGGGGCTGGTGTTCGGCTCGATCACCGTTGGGATCACAGCCCCCGAGGCGGCGTCCAACCACCCATCCTCGATCGGTGCAGTTGGCTCCGAATTAAGGGTCGAAGCCGATGCGGGTGCGGCCTCCAGGGCACTGTTCGGCGGCAGAGCTAGATCATGCTCGTCGTGACAGTGCGGCGTGCTCGGCAGTGGCTCGAATCCGTCGAAGATCAAGTCCCCGCGGATGTCAGCTGTGTAGTTTAAACTTCCAAATCCGACCAGACGGCCAGGGGCATAGCTTTCGATCTGCTCCAGATGGCCAAGTGAATTGGCCCGCAGTGCGAAGCCGCTGAAGACGAAGATCTGTCCGGGAAGGAAGGTCTCACCCTGGACTGCATCGCCATTGATGATCGTAGGAGCCATCAAGCCTGACGGCGACGACACAAAGGAACTCTCAATGAAAGCACCAATGTCGGTGTCAAAACCGGCGGATCTCGGGTAGGGGGTCCCGAACTGTTCGTCTAGGCTGGATGGTAACAGGAGGCAAGGGACACGAAGTTTTACCCAGGTTCGGGCCCTCTCGATGGAGTTAAAACCCTACGTCCTGCTTGATTAATATTGATGATATGGGTAGTACAAGAGTAGATCTACCACGACATCGGAGAGGCTAAACCCTAGAAGCTAGCCTATGGTATGATTGTAGTTGTGTATGTTGTCCTACGGACTAAAACCCTCCGGTTTGTATAGACACCGGAGAGGGTTAGGGTTACACAAAGTCGGTTACAATGGTAGGAGATCTGCATATCCGTATCGCCAAGCTTGCCTTTCACGCAAAGGAAAGTCCCTTCCGTACACGGGACGAAGTCTTCAATCTTGTATCTTCATAGTCCAGGAGTCCGACTGAAGGTATAGTC
Organism: Triticum urartu; assembly: GCF_056163025.1. Lineage (NCBI taxonomy): Eukaryota > Viridiplantae > Streptophyta > Magnoliopsida > Poales > Poaceae > Triticum > Triticum urartu. The sequence goes on along the minus strand of NC_141874.1, from coordinate 170,627,870 downwards.
CGGCCATCCGGACACCCCCTAATCCAGGACTCCCTCACTCTCCTTATCCCCTTGCTGGATCAAGGCGTAGGAGACATCACCAGGCCGCACGTGTGTTGAACACGGAGGCGCTGTTGTTCGGCGCTTAGATCGGAATCAACCGCGATCTAAATCGCTACGAGTACAACTCCTTCATCCGCGTTCTTGCAACGCTTCCGCTTAGCGATCTACAAGGGTATGTAGATGCACTCTCATTCCCCTCGTCGCTAGATTACTCCATAGATTGATCTTGGTGATGTGTAGAAAATTTTAAATTTCTGCTATGATCCCCAACACTGGCATCATGAGCTAGGTCTATGCATAGTTTCTATGCACGAGTAGAACACAAAGCAGTTGTGGGCATCGATATTTTCAATTTACTTGCCGTTACTAGTCTTATCTTGATTCGGCGGCATCGTGAGATGAAGCGGCCCGGACCGACCTTACACGTACGCTTACGTGAGACTGGTTCCACCGACTGACATGCACTAGTTGCATAATGTAACGCCCTCGATGCGGCTATAGCTCCCACGTGTCGAGGCACGACTTAGAGACATAACCGCATTGAAAGCAATGTCGCAAGTTAGGCAATCTTCACAACATCCCATGTAATATAAATAATAAAGGGGAGATAACATAGTTGGCTTACACTTGCCACGTCAATCAAGGTACATAAATAACATTACATCATCCAAACACTCATGGCCCGACTACGGCGCCAAAATAAAAGATAACCCAACATGCGACATGGTCCCGATCACCCCCAACTGGGCACCACTACTAATCATCAGGGAAAGACACGTAGTATCATTGAGAGTCCTCGTCGAACTCCCACTCGAGCTCAAGCGCGTCACCTGGAGCGGAATCATCAGGCCCTGCATCTGGTTTGCAAGTAATCTGTGAGCCACAGGGACTCAGCAATCTCGCACCCTCGTGATCAAGACTATTTAAGCTTATAGGTAAGGCAAGGTAAAATATGTGGAGCTGCAGCAAGCGACTAGCATATATAGTGGCTATCCTATTCGCAAAAGAGAGCAAGAAGAGGAGGCAAAGCGTGAACGAGAAACTAGAGGACAACCTGCGCAAGCATTACTCCAACACCGTGTTCACTTCCTGGACTCCGCCGAGAAGAGACCATCACGGTAACTCACACTGTTGATTCATTTTAATTAAGTTAAGGTTCAAGTTATCTACAACCGGACATTAACAAATTCCCATCTGCCCATAACCGCGAGCACGGCTTTCGAAAGTTCAAATCCCTGCAGGGGAGTCCCAACTTAGCCCATGACAAGCTCTCACGGTCAACGAAGGAATAGACCTTCTCCCAAGACGTTCCGATCAGACTCGGTATCTCGGTTCTTCAAGACACTTCGACAGGTTAAAACAAATCCAGCAACACCGCCCGAATGTGCCGACAAATCCCGATAGGAGCTGCACATATCTCGTTCTCAGGGCACAATCGGATAAGTAATACGTACAACTAAAACCAGCCCTCGAGTTTCCCCGAGGTGGCGCTGCAAGGGGCTCTATGTTGGACCAACACTCAGAGGAGCACTGGCCCGGGGGGGTTTAAATAAGATGACCCTCGGTCTCCGGAAACCCAAGGGAAAAAAGGCTAGGTGGCTAATGGTAAAACTAAGGTTGGGCATTGCTGGAAAAGCTTTAATCAAGGTGAACTATCAAGGGGTTCCCATTATAACCCAACCGCGTAAGGAACGCAAAATCCGGGAACATAACACCGATATGACGGAAACTAGGGCGGCAAGAGTGGAACAAAACACTAGGCGAGAGGCCGAGCCTTCCATCCTTTACCAAGTATATAGATGTATTAAGATAACAAGATAATATAATGATATCCCAACAAGTAAATAATGTTCCAACAAGGAACGGTCTCCAATCTTCACCTGCAACTAGCAACGCTATAAGAGGGGCTGAGCAAAGCGGTAACATAGCCAATCAATGGTTTGCTAGGACATGGTGGGTTAGAGGTTTGACATGGCAATTTGGGAGGCATGATAAGCAAGTGGTAGGCATCGTAGCATAGGCATAGCAAAAGAGCGAGCATCTAGCAAAGCAAAGATAGTAGTGATTTCGAGGGTATGATCATCTTGCCTGCAAAGTTGCCAGAGTTGACTGGATCCTCGAAAGCAAACTCAATGGGCTCCTCATTAGCGAACTCGTCTCCCGGCTCTACCCAAAACAAGACAAACAAGCAAATGGAACACAATCAACCACGTGCAAAGCTCAAAAAATATGATGCAAAGATGATATGCTATGCGGGATGCGATGCGGGATGCATATGCGAGATTTGACGAGGGATGCATGAACCTGGTCTCAAGTTGGAAAACCAAGTGTGCCACTGGAAAGATGAGATGAAATCGCTTGAAAAAAATATAAAGAACGCCGGAATCGGATTTACGGTTTGGAAAAGGCAAGCAATTCAAATATGAATACGTTCTGCGATTTACAGCAAGTAGCCATCTAAATGAAACAAGATGAACATGCTACAACACCCAAACATGGCATCAAAATACATGGCAGGAATCCATTCATGAAGCTTAACAAAAGTCTAGCACTTATCTACGGCCAATTCATCCATTAACAGGTTCAAACAAGCATGGCAAAAATGCATTTGGCAAACAGATCTCAGACTTAGTGAAATTAACACTTGTCTGGAATTTCAGATCAGATAGCACTCTTCGGAGCACGAAAACTATATGCTACAGGACCTGAACATGGCAAAGTAAAGCATGGCATGGAGCCAAAAGGGATCAGAAAATACATTTGCAAGCATGTGAACATGGCAAAAACATAATCAGATCACAGACTTAGTGAAAACTGGAGCATGCTGAAACAGGTATCAAGTAGGCATGTTTACGAGCTCGATGCACTCACCACCGAGCAAGTCATGACAAGCTAAGCATACACCCATCAAGAATACACAAAATTCAAGCTAGACATGGCAAGAACAATAACATAGAATGCACGGATCAACTACAACATCATCGGCAAAATCGCTAACAAGTAGACAATCTGCCCAGATACACGAAATAGCAAAAGTAGAGCTCGATTGACTCAAGCTAGGGTGCTCCATAATTGCAAACAAAGACATGGATGGATAGAGCACTACAAGATTAACAAAACATCCTTACTGATCATCCTCAAAAGAGGCACGGATCACTAGGAAACAACATGAACATATGGCCATATGAGATAAACAGCTCAAGGACTTTGTGGAAATGCTAAGTGCCTGAAATCAGCATTAACAAATGCCTCACTTTGCAATCTCGTGCTAGTCACCACACACATCACAAAAATACATGGGTTGCACCTCTGGAAAGATGGCAAAACCCTTAACGAAACATATGCAGAGCTCATGAGCATATCATGCACACATTAATCATGGCAAAAATGACAAATATCCAAATGGAGCACCAGATGTGACAATTATCTCAAGTAGCACTCTTCCAACAGCATTTCAGGCATCAAGATGAACTCAAATGAAAATGATGTAATGAGATGAAATGATGGACTCTGAGAAGAACATTTCCGAACAATGATATGCCCAAAATGGAGCTACGGATGCAAAGTTATAGCATGAAGAACATGAGCAAATAATATGCAGACTTAGGGAAAAATCGAGGTCAACCCTAGGTTACTGTAGCTCAGATCTGGATCTGGGTGCACGCCGACCGAGGAACACCGGAGTTTGTCGGGGAGGTAGGCCGGCGGCTTGCCGGAGAGCTCGGGGAGGCGGCATTGAGGAGGGAGGAGGAAGGCCGGGGCGGCGGCGTCGATGGTGATGGCCGGCGATGCCGGCGGGGAGGCTCCTGCCGCCGATGGGACGAGGCGGCCGCCGGCGAGTTCGTGCTGCAGTGCGGTGGCACGGCTCCGCTGGAGAGAGAGGCGAGGCGGCGCGGGCTCGCCGCCGAGCTTGAAGACGAAGGCGTGGGCGGCGGTGGGCAGGTGGGCCACGGGGGCCCGGTGCGGGCCTGGCGGGCCCGCGCGGCGGCGGCGAAGTGGGGCTCTCCCCCAGGTGACGTGGCGCACCCCGGTTGGCCGGAGGCGGCGGCGGACGCTGTCCGGGCGGGGACGGACGTGCCCGGCCGGCGTGAGGTGTTTTTTTAGGGTTTTAGACGGGGAGATCCGAAATTTGGAGAGGGGGAGGTATATATAGGCATAGAGGGAGCTAGGAGTGTCCAAATGAGGTGCGGTTTTCGGCCACGCGATCGTGATCGAACGCTCTAGATGATGGAGAAGGTTTAGGTGGGTTTTGGGCCAAATTGGAGGGGTGTTGGGCTGCAACACACACGAGGCCTTTTCGGTCCCTCGGTTAACCGTTGGAGTATCAAACGAAGTCCAAATGATACGAAACTTGACAGGCGGTCTACCGGTAGTAAACCAAGGCCGCTTGGCAAGTCTCGGTCCAATACGGAAATGTTTAATCCCCACACATGAAAGAAAGGTAGAAATGACCACCGGAGGAGAACGAAGCGCCGGAATGCAAAACGGACAACGGAGAAAATGCTCGAATGCATGAGATGAACACGTATGCAAATGCAATGCACATGATGACATGATATGAGATGCATGACAACGAGAACAACACATGGAGACAAAAAACCTGAACCCGAGAAAATAAAATAACTTAAGGCCAGAAACGACAAGAGTTGGAGTACATATTGGGTAAATCACATCCGGGGTGTTACACATAAGGTGGCTAGCGGGTGTCCGTCTCTCCCACTTTAGTCGGATCGGATTCGATGAAAAGGGTCCTTATGAAGGGTAAATAGAAATTGGCATATCACGTTGTGGTTTTGGCGTAGGTAAGAAACGTTCTTGCTAGAAACCTATAGCAGCCACGTAAAAACTTGCAACAACAATTAGAGGACGTCTAACTTGTTTTTGCAGCATATGCCTTGTGATGTGATATGGCCAAAAGGATGTGATGAATGATATATGTGATGTATGAGATTGATCATGTTCTTGTAATAGGAATCACGACTTGCATGTCGATGAGTATGACAACCGGCAGGAGCCATAGGAGTTGTCTTAATTTATTTATGACTTGTGTGTCAACATAAATTTCATGTAATTACTTTACTTTATTGCTAAAGAGTTAGCCATAGTAGTAAAGTAATGGATGACGAGACAACTTCAAGAAGACACGATGATGGAGATCATGATGATGGAGATCATGGTGTCATGCCGGTGACAACGATGATCATGGAGCCCCGAAGATGGAGATCAAAAGGAGCAAAATGATATTGGCCATATCATGTCACTATTTGATTGCATGTGATGTTTATCAAGTTTTACATCTTATTTTCTTAGAACGACGGTAGCTTAAATAAGATGATCCCTCACTAAAATTTCAAGAAAAGTGTCCCCCCTAACTGTGCACCGTTGCGAAGGTTTGTTGTTTTGAAGCACCACGTGATGATCGGGTGTGATAGATTCTAACATTCGAATACAACGGGTGTTGACGAGCCTAGCATGTGCAGACATGGCCTCAGGACACATGCGAAACACTTAGGTTAACTTGACGAGCCTAGCATGTATAGACATGGCCTCGGAACACGGAAGACCGAAAGGTCGAACATGAGTCGTATAGAAGATACGATCAACATGAGATGTTCACCGTTGATGACTAGTCCGTCTCATGTGATGATCGGACACGGCCTAGTCGATTCGGATCATGTTTCACTTAGATGACTAGAGGGATGTCTATCTGAGTGGGAGTTCATTAAATAATTTGATTAGATGAACTCAATTATCATGAACATAGTCTAAATTGTCTTTGCAAATATGTTGTAGATAAATAGCTCACGTTGTAGCTCCCTGTTTCAATACATTCCTAGAGAAAGACGAAGTTGAAAGGTATTGTAAGCAATGATGCGGACTGGGTCCATAGTCCGAGGAGTGTCCTCACTGCTACACAGAAGGCTTACGTCTTTGATGCACCGCTCGATGTGCAAACCCCTACAACGTCGTCTGTGGATGTTGTGAACACCTGACAGACACATCCTGATGACTACTTCATAGTTTAGTACACCATACATTACGGCTTAGAATTAGGATCCCAATGACGTTTTGAACGCCATAGAACATATGAGATGTTCCAAGAGCTGAAATTGGGATTTCAGGCTCATGCCCGTGTTGAGAGGTGTCAGACCTCTGACAAGTTCTTTTGCCAACAAGATGGAGGAGAATAGCTTAGCTAGTGAGCATGTGCTCAGAATGTCTGTGTGCTACAATCACTTAAATCAAGTGGGAGTTAAACTTCCAGATAAGATAGTGATTGATAGAGTTCTCTAGCCACTATCACTAAGCTACTAGATCTTCGTGATGAACTATGACATGCAGGGGATGGAGTTGATCCCGGAGCTGTTCGCGGTGCTTAAGACCGCAAAAGGTAGAAATCAAGAAGGAGAATCAAGTGTTGATGGTTTAACAAGACCACTGGTTTCAAGAAGGGCAAGGGCTAGAAGGGAAACTTCATGGATGGCAAACCAGTTGCCGCTCCAGTGAAGGAACCCAAGGTTGAACCCAAACCTGAGACTAAGTGATTCTATTGTAAGGGGAACGGTCTCTGGTAGCGGAATTACCCCAAATGCATGGTTGATAAGAAGGATGGCAACTTCAACAAAGTATATACGTGTTATTAATGTGTACCTTACTAGTACTCCTGGTAGCACCTAGGTATTGGATACCGGTTCAGTTGCTATTATTGGTGACTTGAAGCAAAATTTACGGACTAAACGGAGACTGGCTAAGGGCGAGGCGACGATGTGTGTTGGAAGTGTTTCCAAAGTTGATGAGATCACCATCGCATGCTCCATCTGCCTTCGGGATTAGTATTGAACCTAGATATATGTTATCAGGTGTCTACGTTGAGCATGAATATGATTAGATCATGTTCTTTGCAATACGGTTATTCATTTAAGTTAGAGAATACTGGTTATTCTATTTACATGAATAATACCTTTCATGGTCATGCACCCTATGTGAATGGTTCATTGAATCTCGGTCGTGGTAATACACATGTTCACGCCAAAAGATGTAGAGTTAATAATGATAGTACCACTTTCTTGTGGCACTGACGCTTAGGTCATATTGGCGTAAGATGCATGAAGAAACTCCATATCGATGGATGTTTGGAGTCACTTGATTTTGAATCGCTTGACACATGCGAGCCATGCTTCATGGGCAGGATGACTAAGACCCCGTTTTTAGGTACAATGAAACGGGCAAGTGACTTGTTGGAAATCATACATGCTGATGCGTGTGATCCAATGAGAATTGAAGCGTGCAGTGGATATTGCTATTTTCTCATCTTCACTGGCGATTTGAGTAGATATAGGTATATTTACTTAATGAAGCACAAGTTTGAAACATTTGATAAGTTCAAGCGGTTTCAGAGTGAAGTTAAGAACCATCATAACAAGAAGATCAAATTCCTACGATCTGATCGATGAGAATTTCTGAGTTATGAGTTTAGCAATCACTTAAGACATTGTGGAATTGTTTCACAGTTGAAGCCACCTAGAACACCACAGGGTAATGGTGTGTCCGTACGTCGTAATCAAACCTTATGAGATATGGTGCGATCTATGATGTCCCTTACCTATCTACCGCTATTATTTTGAGGTTATGCATTAGAGACAGCTGCATTCAATTTATATAGGACACCATATAAGTCCGTTGAGATGACGCCGTATGAACATTGGTTTGGCAAGAAACCAAAGTTGTCGTTTCTTAATGTTTGGGGCTGCGATGCTTAAGGCTTCAGCCGGAGAAGCTCGAACCCAAAGCGGACAAACACATCTTCATAGGATACCCAAAGGTGACAGTTGGGTATACCTTCTATCTCAGATCCGACGGAAAATTGTTTGTCGCTAAGAACGGGTCCTTTCTCAAGAAGGAGTTTCTATCGAAAGAATTGAGTGGGAGGAAGATAGAACTTGATGAGGTTGTCGAACCTTTACTTCAACCAGAGAGTGATGCAACACAGAAAGATGTTTTCTGTGGAGCCTACGTCTGTTGAATAGGAAGTTAATGATAGTGATCATGAACCTTCAGATAAAGTTGCTATCGAACCTCGTAGGACGACAAGGATATGTACTACTCCTGAGTGGTATGGTAATCCTGTCTTAGATATCATGTTGTTAGACAACAATGAACCTACGAGCTATGGAGAAGCGATGGTGGGCCCGTATTCCGACAAATGGTTAGAAGCCATGAAATCTGAGATAGGATCCATGTATTAGAACAAAGTATGGACTTTGGTGGACTTGCCTGATGATCGTCAAGCTATTGAGAATAAATGGATCTTTAAGAAGAATACGGACGTGGCGGTAATGTTACCATCTATGAAGCTCGACTTGTGGTAAAGAGTCTTTTCACAAGTTCAAGGAGTTGACTACGATGAGAATTTCTCACCCGTAGTGATGGTTAAGTCCGTGGGAATCATGTTAGCATTAGCTGTATTTTTCGATTATGAAATCTGACAGATGGATGTCAAAATGAGTTTTCTTACCAGTTTTCGTAAGAAAGAGTTGTATGTGATACAGTCAAAGTTTTGTCGATCCTAAGGATGCTAAAAGGTATGCTGGCTCCAGCGATCCTTCTATGGACTAGAGCAAGCATCTCGGAGTCAGAATATATGCTTTGATGGAGTGATCAAAGCTTTTAGGTTTATACAATGTTTGCTAGAAACTTGTATTTACAAGAAAGTGAGTGGGAGCACTACAACATTTCTGATAATTATATGTGGATGACATATTGTTGATCCGAAATAATGTAGAATTTCTGGAAAGCATAAACGGTTGTTTGAAGAGTGTTTTTCAAAGGAAGACCTGGATAAAGCTGCTTACATATTGGGCATCAAGATCTATATGCCTGATGATACTTTCAAAGAATGCACACCTTGACATGTTTTTGAAGGAGTTCAAAATAGATCAGTCAAAGAAGGGGTTCTTACCTGAGTTGTAAGGTGTGAAGTTGAGTAAGACTCAAAGATTGACCACGACAGAAGAAAGAGGAAGGACAAAGGTCGTCCCCTATGCTTTTGTCATAGGCTCTATACGGTATGCCATGCTGAGTACCGCACCTGATGTGTACCTTGCCACATGTCTGGCAAGAGGGTACAAAGGTGATCTAGGAGTGGATCACCAGATAGCAGTCAAAATTATCCTTAAAGGAACAAGGAAATGTTTCTCGGTTATGGAGGTGATAAAGAGTTCGACATAAAGAGTTACGTCGATGCAAGCTTAACACCTATCCGGATAGCTCTCAGTAGAGATACCAGATACGTATAATGGAGCAACAATTTGGAATAGCTCCAAGTGGAACGTGGCAGCAGCATCTACGATATAAAGTTTTGAGAAATACATAGGGATCTGAATATGGCAAGACCCGTTGACTACAACCTCTCTCACAAGCATAACATGATCAAACCCACAACTCTTTGAGTGTTTATCACATAGTGATGTGAACTAGATCATTGAGTCTAGTAGACTCTTGGATGTTGGTCACATGGCGATGTGACCTGTGAGTGTTAATCACATGGCGATGTGGACTAGATTATTGACTCTAGTGCAAGTGGGAGACTGTTGGAAATATGCCCTAGAGGCAATAATAAATTGGTTATTATTATATTTCCTTGTTCATGATTATCGTTTATTATCCATGCTAGAATTGTATTGATAGGAAACTCAGATACATGTGTGGATACATAGACAACACCATGTCCCTAGTAAGCCTCTAGTTGACTAGCTCGTTGATCAATAGATGGTTACGGTTTCCTGACCATGGACATTGGGTGTCATTGATAACGGGATCACATCATTAGGAGAATGATGTATGGACAAGACCCAATACTAAGCCTAGCACAAAGATCGTGTAGTTCGTATGCTAAAGCTTTTCTAATGTCAAGTATCATTTCCTTAGACCATGAGATTGTGCAACTCTTGGATACCTTAGGAGTGCTTTGGGTGTGCCAAACGTCACAACGTAACTGGGTGGCTATAAAGGTACACTACGGGTATCTCCGAAAGTGTCTGTTGGGTTGGCATGAATCGAGACTGGGATTTGTCACTCCGTGTAAGGGAGAGGTATCTCTCGGCCCACTCGGTAGGACATCATCATAATGTGCACAATGTGACCAAGGAGTTGATCACGGGATGATGTGTTACGGAACGAGTAAAGAGACTTGCCGGTAACGAGATTGAACAAGGTATCGGGATACCGACGATCGAATCTCGGGCAAGTATCGTACCGATAGACAAAGGGAATTGTATACGGGATTGATTGAATCCTTGACATCGTGGTTCATCCGATGAGATCATCGTGGAGCATGTGGGAACCAACATGGGTATCCAGATCCCGCTGTTGGTTATTGACCGGAGAGTTGTCTTGGCCATGTCTGCATGACTCCCGAACCCGTTGGATCTACACACTTAAGGTTCGATGACGCTAGGGTTATAGGGAAAGTATGTACGCGGTTACCGAATGTTGTTCGGAGTCCCGGATGAGATCCCGGACGTCACGAGGAGTTCCGGAATGGTCCAGAGGTAAAGATTGATATATAGGAAGTATGGTCTTGGCCACCGGAAGTGTTCCGGGCATCACTGGTAGTGTACCGGGACCACCGGAGGGGTCCGGGGGTCCACCGGGAGGGGCCACGGGCCCCGGAGGCATACATGGGCCAATAGTGGGAAGGGACCAGCCCCTAGGTGGGCTGGGGCGCCTCCCACCAAGGCCCAAGGCGCCTCCAAGAGGGGAAGGGGGCAAACCCTAGGGCAGATGGGCCTAAGGCCCACCCCAGGTGCGCCTCCCCCTCTCCCCCTTGTGGCCGCCACCCTAGATGGGATCTAGGGCTGCCGCACCCCTTGGGGTGGGAACCCTAGGTTGGGGCGCAGCCCTCCCTCTGCCCTATATATAGTGGAGGCAAAGGGGCAGCCCAACACACGATTCGATCTCCTTGTTGGCGCAGCCCTACCCCTCTCCTTCCTCGTCTCTCGTAGTGCTTGGCGAAGCCCTGCTGGAGTCCCGCGCTCCTCCTCCACCACCACGCCGTCGTGCTGCTGCTGGACGGATTCTTCCCCAACCTCTCCTTCTCCCCTTGCTGGATCAAGGCCTAGGAGACGTCACCGGGCTGCACGTGTGTTGAACGCGGAGGCGCCGTTGTTCGGCGCTTAGATCGGAATCAACCGCTATCTGAATCACTATGAGTACGGCTCCTTCATCCGCGTTCTTGCAACGCTTCCTCTTAGCGATCTACAAGGGTATGTAGATGCACTCTCCTTCCCCTTGTTGCTAGATTACTCCATAGATTGATCTTGGTGATGCGTAGAAAATTTTAAATTTCTGATACGATCCCCAACAGCACCCCCCATGGGCCTTCCCCTGCGCCTAGGGTTGGAAACCCTAGGGGTGGGGGGCGCCCCACTTGACTTGGGGGGCAAGTCCCCCTTGGCTGCCGCCCCCCCTTGGAGATTGGATCTCCTAGGGTCGGCGCCCCCCTAGGGGCCCTATATATAGTCGAGGGGAGGGAGGGCAGCCGCACACCAAGCCCTTGGCGCCTCCCTCCCCCTTGTAACACCTCTCTCTCTCTCTCTCTCGTTGGAGGTTGGCGAAGCCCTGCCGAGATCACCGCTGCTTCCACCGCCACGCCGTCGTGCTGCTGGATCTCCATCAACCTCTCCTTCCCCTTGCTGGATCAAGAAGGAGGAGACGTCTTCCCAACCGTACGTGTGTTGAACGCGGAAGTGCCGTCCATTCGGCGCTTGGTCATCGGTGATTTGGATCACGACGAGTACGACTCCATCAACCCCGTTCTCTTGAACGCTTCCGCTCGCGATCTACAAGGGTATGTAGATGCACTCCCCTCTCCCTCGTTGCTAGATGACTCCATAGATTGATCTTGGTGATGCGTAGAAAATTTTAAAATTCTGCTACGTTCCCCAACAAAACGATAAGTGGAGGAGGACCATCATGGGCCCACGAGGCAGGGGGCGCGCCCAGCGGGGTAGGGCGCGCCCTCCACCCTCGTGGGCAGGTGGTTGACCCCCCTGCTGTGTTCTGAGTGCCAAATATTCTCAAATATTCTAGAAAAAATCAAATTTAAATTTCAGGGCATTTGGAGAACTTTTATTTTCGGGGTATTTTTAAATTGCATGGATAATCAGATAATAGACAAAAAAATATTTATTTTTATTTAATTAATATAAATAACAGAAAGTGAAGGTGGGGTACAGAAGGTTGTGCCTTCTAGTTTCATCCATCTCATGATCATCAAAAGGAATCCACTAACAAGGTTGATCAAGTCTTGTTAACGAACTCATTCCGAATAACATGGAACCGGAGAAATTTGAATAACACTATGTTACCTCAACGGGGATATGCACATCCCCAATAATAAGAATATCATATTTCTTCTTGACAGTAGGAAGAGGAAATTCAAAACCTCCAAATGTAATCGACGGAATTTTTCCAATAGAATTGATACTGTGGACTTGAGGTTGTTTCCTCGGAAAGTGTACCGTATGCTCATTACCATTAACATGAAAAGTGGCATTGCCTTTAGTGCAATTAATAACAGCCCCTGCAGTATTCAAAAAGGGTCTTCCAAGAATAATAGACATACTATCATCCTCTGGAATATCAAGAATAACAAAGTCCATTAAAATAGTAACATTTGCAACTACAACAGGCACATCCTCACAAATACTGATAGATATAGCAGTTGATTTATCAGCCATTTACAAAGATATTCCAGTCGGTGTCAACTTATTCAAATCAAGTCTACGATATAAAGAGGGAGGCATAACACTAACACCGGCTCCAAGATCACATAAAGCAGTTTTAACATGGTTTCTTTTAATGGAGCATGGTATAGTGGGTACTCCTGGATCTCCTAGTTTCTTTGGTATTCCGCCCTTAAAAGTATAATTAGCAAGCATGGTGGAAATTTCAGCTTCCAGTATCTTTCTTTTATTAGTAACAATTTCTTTCATGTATTTAGCATAAGGATTCATTTTGAGCATATCAGTTAATCGCATACGCAAAAAGATAGGTCTAATCATTTCAGTAAAGCGCTTAAAATCCTCATCATCCTTTTTCTTGGATGGTTTGGGAGGAAAAGGCATGGGTTTCTGAACCCATGGTTCTCTTTCTTTACCATGTTTCCTAGCAATGAAGTCTTTCTTATCATAACATTGATTCTTTGATTGTGGGTTATGAAGATGAACAGTAGGTTCAATTTCTACATCATTATCATTACTAGGTTGAGCATCATCATGAACATTATCAGTAACATTATTACTAGTTTCAGGTTCATTACTAGATTGTGTTTTAGCATCAGAAATAGAAATATCATTTGGATTCTCAGGTGTTTCAGTAATAGGTTCACTGGAAGCATGCAAAGTCCTATCATTTTTCTTTTTCTTCCTTTTAGAAGGACTAGGTGCATCTATATTATTTCTCTGAGAATCTTGCTCAATTCTCTTAGGGTGGCCTTCAGGATACAAAGGTTCCTGAGTTATTCTACCACCTCTAGTCATAACTCTAACATCATTATCATTATTCTTACTATTCAATTCATTGAGCAAATCATTTTGAGCTTTAAGTACTTGTTCTACTTGAGTGGTAACCATAGAAGCATGTTTACTAATAAGTTTAAGTTCACCTTTGACATTAGCCATATAATCACCCAAGTTTTCAAGCATATTTGAATTGTATTTCAATTGTCTACCAAAACAAGCATTAAAATCTTCTTGCTTAGCCATAAATTTATCAAACTCATCTAAGAATGGGCTAGCAAACTTAGTAAATGGGATTTCAGCTTTATCATATCTATAGTGAGAATTTACCTTTACTACCTGTGTCGGGTTATCAAGACCATGAGTTTCTTCAATAGGTAATGGATTAAGATCATATGTTTCTTCAACAGGCGGTAAATTAAGGCCATGTATTTCTTCAATAGGAGGTAAATTCTTAACATCTTCAGCTTTAATACCTGTTTCTTTCATAGATTTCTTTGCCTCCTGCATATCTTCAGGACTGAGAAATAGAATACCCCTCTTCTTCGGAGTTGGGTTAGGAATAGGCTCAGGAACTGGCTCGGGAGGTGTCCAATTATTTTCATTTGTCAACATATTGTTCAATAGAATTTCAACTTCATCTGGCGTTCTTTCCCTGAAAACAGAACCAGCACAACTATCCAGGTAATCTCTGGAAGCATGGGTTAGTCCATTATAAAAGATATCAAGTATTTCATTTTTCTTAAGAGGATGATCAGGCAAAGCATTAAGTAATTGGAGAAGCCTCACCCAAGCTTGTGGGAGACTCTCTTCTTTAATTTGCAAAAAATTATATATATCCCTTAAAGCAGCTTGTTTCTTATGAGCAGGAAAATATTTAGCAGAGAAGTAATAAATCATATCCTGGGGACTACGCACACAACCAGGATCAAGAGAATTAAACCATATCTTAGCATCACCCATTAATGAGAACGGAAATATTTTAAGGATATAAAAGTAGCAAGTTCTCTCATCATTAGTGAACAGGGTAGCTATATCATTTAATTTAGTAAGATGTGCCACAACAGTTTCAGATTCATAGCCATGAAAAGGATCAGATTCAACCAAAGTAATTATATCAGGATCAACAGAGAATTCATAATCCTTATCGGTAACACAGATAGGTGAAGTAGCAAAAGCAGGGTCAGGTTTCATTCTAGCATTTAGTGATTGTTGATTCCATTTAGCTAATAACCTCTTAAGTTCATATCTATCTTTGCAAGCTAAAATAGCTAAAGAAGCTTCTTTATCAAGAACATAACCCTCAGGAATAACGGGTAAGTCTTCATCATCAATTTCATCAGTATTATGAGATTCAATATTTTCATTCTCTCTAGCCCTAGCAAGTTGTTCATCAAGAAATTCACCAAGTGGCACAGTAGTATCAAGCATAGAAGTAGTTTCATCATAAGTATCATGCATAGTAGAAGTGGCATCATCAATAACATGCGACATATCAGAACGAATAGCAGAAGCAGGTTTAGGTGTCGCAAGCTTACTCATAACAGAAGGTGAATCAAGTGCAGAGCTAGATGGCAGTTCCTTACCTCCCCTCGTAGTTGAGGGATAAATCATGGTTTTTGGATCTCTCAAGTTCTTCATAATGATAAGCAGATATAAATCCCAAGTGACTCAAAGAATAGAGCTATGCTCCCCGGCAACGGCGCCAGAAAATAGTCTTGATAACCCACAAGTATAGGGAATCGCAACAGTTTTCGAGGGTAAAGTATTCAACCCAAATTTATTGAGTCGGCACAAGGGGAGCCAAAGAATACTCTCAAGTATTAGCAGCTGAGTTGTCAGTTCAAGCACACCTGGAAACTTAATATCTACAACAAAGTATTTAGTAGCAAAGTAATATGATAGTAGTGGTAACGGTAACAAAAGGTAACAGTAGTAAAAGTAATGTTTTTGGTATTTTGTAGTGATGATAGCAATAGCAATGGGAAAGTACATAAGCGAAGAACAATATATGGAAAGCTCGTAGGCAATGGATCAATGATGGAGAATTATGCCGGATGCGGTTCATCATGTAACAGTCATAACCTAGGGTGACACAGAACTAGCTCTAGTTCATTGATATAATGTAGGCATGTATTCCGAACATAGTCATACGTGCTTATGGAAAAGAACTTGCATGACATCTTTTGTCCTACCCTCCCGTGGCAGCGGGGTCCTTACGGAAACTAAGGGATATTAAGGCCTCCTTTTAATAGAGTACCAGAACAAAGCATTAACACATAGTGAATACATGAACTCCTCAAACTACGGTCATCACCGGTAAGTATCCCGATTCTTGTCACTTCGGGGTTAACGGATCATAACACATAATAGGTGACTATAGACTTGCAAGATAGGATCTAGAACACTCATATATTGATGAAAACATAATAGGTTCAGATCTGAAATTATGGCACTCGGGCCCTAGTGACAAGCATTAAGCATAGCAAGTCATAGCAACATCAATCTCAAAACATAGTGGATACTAGGGATCAAACCCTAACAAAACTAACTCGATTACATGATAGATCCCATCCAACCCATTGCCGTCCAGCAAGCCTACGATGGAATTACGCATGCATGGCGGTGAGCATCATGAAATTGGTGATGGAGGATGGTTGATGATGACGATGGCGACGGATTCCCCTCTCCGGAGCCCCGAACGAACTCCAGATCAGCCCTCCCGAGAGGTTTTAGGGCTTGGCGGCGGCTCCGTATCGTAAAATGCGATGAATTCTTCTCTTTGATTTTTTTCTCCCCGAAACACAATATATAGAATTGGAGTTGGAGTCGGAGAGGCACCAGGGGGCCCACGAGGTAGGGGGGGCGCCCTAGGGGGGCAGGCGCGCCCCCCACCCTCGTGGAGAGGTGGTGGCCCCCCCGGCCTTCATCTTTTGCAGGTATTTTTTATATTTTCCAAAAAGTTGCTCCGTGAAGTTTCAGGTCATTCCGAGAACGTTTGTTTCTGCACATAAATAATATCATGGTAATTCTGCTGAAAACAACGTCAGTTCGGGTTACCTCCATTCAAATCATGCAAGTTAGAGTCCAAAACAAGGGCAAAAGTGTTTGGAAAAGTAGATACATTGAAGACGTATCAAGCCACTGTAACATCCCAAAATTCTAAATTTTGGAATGTTATAATAAATAGATAGATTGAATGATTGTCTGATTGTTGTGTGATTGATTGAGTGAAATTCGAAACTTTTTGAAAGTTAAGTGAGAGGGAATAAAATGACTTTCCCAAACTTTCACCTTTTGCATTTTGATCTCCGTGAATTCAAATTCTTTTCAAATACAAAACCCTCGAGAGAAGATGACATGACTTCTTCCATTTAAATAAATGAACAGGGTTTTGAAAAGATTTGAATCTCATTTGGAAATATTTTTAATTCAGAAACTTCAAGCAACTCAATGATTTTCATGAGAGAAGATAAAATGACTTCTTCAAATTATATGAAATATGAGTTGGGAGTTTAAAAGGATCAAAATTTAAAATCCTTTTGAAATTATGTTCAATTTGGAGTTATTTGGGTTTTATTCAAATTATTTTTCTCCAAAAATAAAATATACGGAAAATAGGGTAACATGATTCCCTACATCAGAAAATTGGAGAGAAATAAATTTGAATTAATTTTGGTATTTTTAGAATGATTTTTATTGGATTTTATTAGACGAGTAGCACTCTTTGAATTATCTGAATTGGTGTGAACTTTATTTAATGCTAGGAAATGTTCAACTTGTAGAAAATCTTTTTCTGAAAATTTTGATATATAATATGCCTATATAAAGTTTTAGTTTTATTTTTGTTTTTTAGTTTATCGCTTTCTGTTTAAAAAAACAAATAACAAAAACTACGCGCGCGCTGAAACTAACTGTCGCCCACGTGCGCATCATAGTACCTGCAGGCGCCCCATCTTTTATTTTTCTTTATCCTATATGGGCCAGGCCCAGCCGGCCATATTCCTTCCCCATATTTTCTTTCATAGTTTTTCTTTTCTTTTCTATTGCTAAAAAAATATATTTTACGGTGTGCGCGGCCGGCCGAACCGCCTAAAGGCCTTTTGGCCCATGGCGCACATCCCATCTCTGTTTCGTATATTTTCGTCTACGTTTAATCCCACATTGTCTAACCTTTGACCCTTAAACCTCTTTTCCACCTATAAATATAGACTCAGAGCCTCCAAAAATCATCTGATTCGGATTAAATCAATATTTTGGTTTGACTAGATAAAAATATTTTTCTCCTCTCCGGCGCGACTTTTGGAAATTGTCTCCTTTCTCCAAAGTCATCTTTTGTCTGCCTTATAAAAGTATCTTTCTTTATACTTTCGTAGTTTATTATTTCTAGACTAATACAATAAAATAATTAGATTATCAATTAGTCTACGTATTTATAAATTAGACCCTAGCCATAGCTATTTTTCTTCTTCCGTAAAACAGCTTGGCCCTGATTTTTCAAATAGCCATAACTTTTTACTCGTTCATCCAAATTAGATGAAACCAACGCCTATAGCTTCATCTTGTTTTACCTATCCAGTGAACCTGTCACATCAACTTTTTGAAATTTTCAAATTTCGAATTTTGTTCAGATTTATATTCAAACTTGTCGGCGTTCTGGGAACGGGGGTCCCCAGACTTGCCTGCCTGCGGCCTGCGGCGTGGCTCGAGGAGGGGCCCAGCACGGCCCATCTTCATCAACACAGACCCAAGACCCTCACGAGGGGCCAAGCCTCGCGGGGCGGACGACACAGAGCTTCCTCAGGCACAACCTCATCAGGCTGGCTCACGAGGAGGCGGAGAGATCAAGGCGGGGTACCTCACGAGGTGCCCATGATGCAAGCCATGACGACCAAGGGCGCCAGGTGGGCGCCAGCCCGCGCAGTGTCCTCCTTTCCTCTTTGGTGCAAAGGGAGCAAGCGTAGGCGAGAGCATCAAGTAAAGGCACCCGTTTCGGTGCAACGAGACCAAGACCAGTCCAACGGCAGGGAGGAAGTCATTGTGGAGCCCAAGCCAGCGTCACCACCAGAGCCTTTGGCAGGCGAGGACCAACTTTAGTCAGGATAAGTGTACCAGATGTTCCCCTTCAAAATGGCCAATTGTTGGCGCCCTTCCCGTTTAATATTTGGGAAGAGGCCCAGGGCCTTAGCCTATAAATAGGACTAGCCACCCCTAGGGTAGGGGGCAATCAAGAAGGGAGAATCTAGAAGCCAAGAGAGAAATAGCTAGGATCAGATCGAGTAGCATCACACACAGAGAGAGAGAAGGGCGACTGAACTCCTCCTAGCAGTTCATCCCCCCAGCCAAGAACAGATCCTCGTGAGGCTGTTCTTCCTTGTATTGCTCATCATCATCAGCCCAAGAGGCAATCCACCACACCACACACTGGAGTAGGGTATTACACCACAACGGTGGCCCGAACCAGTATAAACCCTGTGTCTCTTGTGCTGTTCTTTCCATAGCTTAGATCTTAGCGAGGCGGAGGGGTGCAGGTAGGTAGAAGGCGAAATCTCCGCGCGCACCCCAGTGTTCGAACCTCAAGGGTCTGCCGGAACCCGAAATCCGACATTTGGCGTGCCAGGTAGGGGTGCACCGGAGTTTTCCCTTCCGCCACCGCCACGACCTGCACCGCGATGAGTAGCGCGTCGCCCGCTCCGGCCGCCGGCGCCAGCACGGGGGCCAGGGGGCTCCGAGCCCTGGCCCCAGCCCTGCAACGGGTACGGTGGCCAGACAAGTTCAAGCCAATGACGCCGCCGCGCTACAGCGGCGCGACTGATCCGCTGGCCTTCTTGCTGGCGTACGAGGAGGCCATCCTCGAAGCTGGAGGTGATGATAGGGTCATGGCCAACTGGCTTCCCATGGCCCTCACCGGCGCTCCGCGCGCATGGCTGCTCCACCTGCCGACAGCCTCCGTGGCCTCTTGGGAAGAGCTCCGCAGCCTCTTCCTCACCCACCATGCTACACCAACACCCCCGGTCGTCGCGGCCCTCCTGGGCGGCTCGCAGGCGCCGCCTACAAGTCACCACATCAAGCCATTCATCCGCCGGGTTAGCGTCGCTTCCACGCGGCAGGGGGCTCCCCCGGACCGGGCGGCGCCCAAGGCCGGCCTGACCTTCAGCTCGGAGAACCACCCCTCCAACTCGGCCTGCTCGGGTGCGCTCCCCATGCTATGCACCCCCACCATCTGCCAGGTGGCCGTCACCAGAACTCTCATCGATGGCGGCGCGGGCCTCAGCGTGCTCTCGGTTGAGGCCTTCAACCTCCTTTGCATACCCCTGGAACGGCTGCAACCCAGCCGGCCCTTCTCAGGCGTTGGGGGCGGGTCATCCAGCTCCTTGGGACAGATCCGGCTCCCGGTAACCTTCGGCACCTACGACAACTTCCGCACGGAGCTGGTCGACTTTGACATCGCCCCCATCGGCCTCCCCTACAACGCCATCCTCGACTATCCAGCGCTGGCCCAGTTCATGGCCGCGACGCACCCGGCGTACAACCTCATGAAGATGCCCGGGAGCAGCGGTGTCCTCACCGTGCATGGGGACACCAGAGACGCGCTGCGAGTGCTCGAGCTCGCCTTCAAGATGGCGGCGTCGACACAGCCCGCCGACTCGGAGACCCCCGAGCCCAAGGGGGCTGCACCCGCCAAGAAGAAACAGTTGTTCACCCGAGACAAGGCAGAAACCAAGCAGATACCAGTCGATGAGGACGGGTCCACCAATGCCAGTTTCACCATAGGCGCCAACCTCGAGCCCGAGAAGGAGGAGGCCCTATTCAGGTTCCTACGCGCGAACAAGAAGGTATTCGCTTGGGAGCCTGACCAGTTGGCGGGGATCCCTAGGAGCGTAATCGAGCATCACCTCAACGTGTGCCCCAACGTGCGCCCTGTGAAGCAGAAGGCAAGGCGGCAGCCCACAGAAAAGCAGGCCTTCATCGTCCTAGAGACCCGCAAGCTAGAAGCCGCTAGGGTCATTCGCGAGGTCCGATACCTGGATTGTTTGGCCAACCCTGTCGTTGTGCCAAAGAAGGGAGGGAAGGAGCGCATGTGTGTCGACTTCACCAAGCTCAACAAGGCATGCCCGCAAGATCCGTTCCTGCTCCCCCATATCGACCAGATCGTCGATTCCACCGCAGAATGCGACCTGCTATGCTTCTTGGATGCCTTCTCTAGGTATCACCGGATCAAGATGGCGGTAGAAGACGTCGAAAAGACAGCCTTCCTAACCCCGTGTGGGGTGTACTGCTACACATGCATGCCATTTGGGATGCGTAACGCAGGGGCGACCTTTCAACGGCTGATGCACATCACCTTGGGCCCGCAGCTCGGGAAGAACGTCGAGGCTTACGTCGATGACATAGTGGTCAAGTCTCGGGAGGCTAGGACCCTGATACAAGACCTAGAGGAAACCTTTGCGAGCCTCAACGCAGTGAGCATGCGGCTCAACCCAGAGAAGTGTGTGTTTGGAGTCCCTTCGGGCAAGCTCTTGGGTTTCCTCGTGTCCCACCGAGGCATCGAGGCTAACCCGGAAAAGGTCAAGGCGATTGAGGACATGAGCCCGCCAAAGACCCTCAGAGAAATGCAGAAGCTCACTGGGCGCGTGACCACGCTAGGGCGCTTCATCTCCAAGTTGGGGGAGCGGGCGCTGCCCTTCTTCCAGCTAATGAAGAAAAAGGGGCCCTTTGAATGGACTGAAGAGGCCGACAAGTCATTCCAAGATCTCAAGAGATACCTGACCAGCCCTCCGGTCATGGTGGCTCCACGCCCTCAAGAGCCTCTGGTGCTTTACCTCGCCGCCACTCCCTACTCCACTAGCGCAACCCTGGTGGCGGTTAGGGACAAGGCAAAACAGGAACAAGGAAGGCCCACAGAAACCGCCACCGTGGCTAAGGAGGATCAGCCGCTGCAGAGGAG
The DNA here is from genome assembly GCF_056163025.1 of Triticum urartu. Lineage (NCBI taxonomy): Eukaryota > Viridiplantae > Streptophyta > Magnoliopsida > Poales > Poaceae > Triticum > Triticum urartu. The sequence goes on along the minus strand of NC_141874.1, from coordinate 170,606,360 downwards.
TGCGCCGGAGGTGGAAGGAGCCCCTCTCCCAGATGGCCAGCCTCCGGAGGCCCCATCGCCTCAGGAGGCGCCATGGTCTCCGGGGGGCGTCACCAGCACTGACGCACACAACCTCATCGAGCACCCAGTGTACTTCGTCAGCACGGTGTTGCGGGACGCGATGGCACGGTACCCCATGCCTCAGAAGCTCCTCCTTGCGCTACTGGTGGCCTCGCGCAAGCTGCGGCACTATTTTCAGGGTCACCCCATCAAGGTCGTCTCGTCATACCCCTTGGAGAGAGTGCTCAGGAGCCCTAACTCAGCCGGAAGGGTCGCTGAGTGGAACATAGAACTGCAAGCATTTTAGCTTGAATTCAGCACGACCAGAGTCATCAAGGGAGCAGCATTAGCGGATTTTGTGACAGAATGGACGGAGGCCCCAGGCCTTAAGGCCGACGAGGATCGGTCCCTCTCCCCGGGAAGCGAGGTGCCAGAAGGCTGGGTCATGTACTTCGATGGGGCGTTCTCCATGCATGGCGCTGGGGCTGGGGCGGTGCTCATATCGCCCACTTAGGACAAGCTCTACTACGCTGTACAGCTCTGTTTCCAGCAAGGTGAAAAGGTCTCCAACAACATAGCGGAGTATGAAGGTCTAATAGCGGGCTTGAAGGCCGCAGCTACCCTGGGGGTGAAACGCCTCACCATCAAGGGCGATTCGCAGCTCCTTGTCAATTTCTCCAACAAGGTGTATGAGCCGAAAGATGAGCACATGGAAGCCTACCTTGCGGAGGTCCGCGGGATGGAGAAGCAGTTCTGGGGGTTGGAGTTGCAGCATGTGCCCCGTGGCACCAATCAGGAGGCCGACGACATCGCCAAACGGGCGTCCAGGCGGTTACCTCAGGAGCCTGGCGTCTTCGAGGAGCGGCTCTTCAAGCCCTCAGCCCTACCGTCATTGTCAAACACGGCTCAGCCTCGGGAGGAGCTCCCCCAGCCACCTGCCTCAGGAGCCCTGGTCTATGGCCCGGCCTCAGGAGCACGCCTGCTCCTGACGATGGAACCCCAGGAGGGGTGCTGGATCACGGAGCTCCGGAGTTACTTAACACAAGGGACCCTGCCGGAGAAGGAGGAGGAAGCGGAGCGTGTGGCACGGCTAGCCACGGCATACTGCATCAAGGATGGAGAGCTCTACCGGAAGCGACCAAATGATGTATCCCTGCGCTGCATCTCCAGGGAGCAAGGAAAGGAACTGCTGGAAGATATACACGATGGAGACTATGGACATCATTCATCATCACGGACCCTCGTCGGCAAGGCGTTCCGCAGTGGGTTTTATTGGCCCACCGCACTCAATAACGCCGTCGAACTAGTGAAGGCTTGTGAGGCCTGCCAGTTCCATGCCAAGTAGACCCATCAGCCGGCAGGAGGCCTGCAGGCTATACCCCTTTCGTGGTCGTTCGCAGTCTGGGGGCTGGACATCCTGGGCCCGTTTCCTCGGGCGCCAGGGGGCTACCGCTACCTCTATGTCTCCGTGGACAAGTTCACCAAGTGGGCTGAAGTAGAGGCCGTCCGCACCATCCCCGCGGGTTTCGCGGTCAAGTTCATCAGGGGCATCGTGAGCCGGTTTGGGGTGCCGAACCGCATTATCACAGACAACGGTTCGCAGTTCACCAGTAACCTATTCAAAACATACTGTGCTAACCTTGGAACTCAGATATGCTACGCTTTGGTGGCGCACCCCCGAAGCAACGGCCAGGCCGAGCGAGCCAACGCAGAGGTCCTGAGGGGCCTCAAGACCAGGACGTTCAAGAAGCTGGAGGCCTATGGTAGAGGTTGGTACAACGAGCTTCAGTCCGTGTTGTGGTCCATCCACACAACCGCGACCAAGCCGACTGGAGAGACCCCATTCTTCCTGGTCTACGGAGCCGAAGCGGTCCTCCCTCACGAGGTCAGACGTCGCTCCGCACGGGTCCTGGCGTTTGACGAGGCGCAGCAGGATGCCATGCGGGGGATGGACCTCATGCTGGGGGAGGAACATCACTGAGAGGCCGTGCTGCGAGCGGCGAGGTACCAACAAGCACTGCGACGATATCACTGCCGCAACATCCGCCCCAGAACTCTCGAGGTAGGCGACCTCGTGGTCAGGCGGGTTCTCTCCAGGGAGGGACTGCACAAGCTCTCTCCCATGTGGGAGGGCCCGTTCAAGGTTGTTCATGTTTCCAGGCCTGGCTCCGCGCGCTTGGAGACTCAGGAGGGGGTGCCGGTCCAGAACGCATGGAACATCCAGCACCTCCGGAGGTTCTACCCCTAAAAAGGCCCAGAGCCTGTGAAGAAGGCGAATGCCTGTGAAGATTATCCTTTTTGGAAAAGTCCCAGAGCCTGTGAAGAAGGCGAATGCCTGTGAAGATTATCCTTTTTGGAAAAGGCCCAGAGCCTGTGAAGAAGGCGAATGCCTGTGAAACTGTCGCGTTTGGGAAAAGGCCCGGAGCCTGTGAAGAGGGCAAATGCCCGTGAAGCCTGCTCCCCCCAAGAAAGGCCCGGAGCCTGTGAAGAAGGCCAATGCCTGTGAAGCTCGCCGCCTTTGACACTCTCACGTAATAATGAGTTGGGGCTGTACACGCCCCGGAGTCTCAGGAGCGCCAGCCTCAGGCCCTGGGGCTCCCTCCCACGCCCAGTGGCAGCACTTAGCTCCGCGCTGGTGAGAAGACGTCGAAGACTAGATTAGGTGCCGGACGCGGCTTTTTCATTTGCTTTCCGCAGTTGGCTTGTTCATTCTCATTCGAAGTTTTATTGAAGTCGTTGTCGTCTTTGACTTGTGGTTCTTCGGCTTTTCACTCTTCTGCCTCGATTTCTCTTATGCAAGGACTCGCGAGGGGGGCAGCCGAGTGCCCTCGTGAGTGTTTACGTCCTAGTCGTTCAAAGGTTTCGCGACCTGGGTCCATTACAGGAGCACCCCTCCAGTCCGTGCCCCACGGGCACCGCGACACGAACACAGCGCCTGGGTCAGTCGCCCCCCCCACGGCTGGGGCCGGGAACTATCCACGCGCGGGCACGTAGCCGGAAGGCACGATAACGGAAGCAAAGCGATGATTAACAGCAATAACCCAAACATGCTCCCGCAGGGCTCCACGCTACTACCTTTTTACGCAGGAAAAAGGAAAAGAAAGAACAAATCAGGCGCAGCTCGCCTCACACCGGCCTGCAAGGAAGACTCGAGCTGCCTCTGAGGCTCAGGCAGACTCCCTCTCACGCTTCATCGAGGCGCGACGGCGGGCAGAAGCGCTACCACCTCCCAAGTTTGAAGCATCAATGATGTTCAATTCACCTCTCAAATGGCAAAATACTTTCTCATCAAGCGGTTTGGTGAATATATCCTCCAATTGCTTATCGGTACGAACATGCTTAAGATCAATGTCCCCTTTAGCAACATGATCTCGAATGAAATGATGACGAACTTAAATATGCTTACTTCGAGAATGTTGCACGGGATTGTGAGCAATCTTAATAGCACTCTCATTGTCACAAAGCAATGGAACATGTTTCACATTGATCCCATAATCTTTAAGAGTTTGGGTCATCCAAAGTAATTGAGCACAACATGAACCGGCGGCAATGTACTCCGCTTCAGCGGTGGATAAGGATACCGAGTTTTGTTTCTTGAAGGACCGACACACAAGTGATCTACCAAGAAATTGACAAGTACCTGAAGTGGACTTTCTATCAACCTTGTCTCCGGCATAATCCGAGTCGGAATAGCCAACGATATCAAAAGAGGACCTCTTAGGATACCAAATGCCAGAATTTGGTGTATGTATTAAGTATCTCACTATCCTTTTCACAGTCTTAAGATGACATTCTTTGGGGGCCGCTTGATATCGTGCACACATCCACACACTTAGCATAATATCGGGACGGGAGGCACATAGATATAATAACGAACCAATCATAGAGCGATAAACCTTTTGGTCAACCGGTTTGCCATCCTTGGTCAAATCCAGATGTCCACTAGTTGGCATGGGTGTTTTCATACCTTTGCTTTCTTGCATGTTGAACTTCTTGAATAAGTCCTTGGTGTACTTTGTTTGAGAAACAAAGGTGCCTTCCTTAGTTTGCTTGATTTTCAAACCAATAAAGAACTTGAGTTCACTCATCATAGACATCTCAAACTTCTTCGACATTAGCTTCCCAAACTTTTCACTAAAATGAGGGTTAGTCGAACCAAATATGATATCATCAACATAAATTTGGCATAAAAATAATTCACCATTAACCCTTTTTGTGAAAAGAGTAGAATCTATCTTTCCAATCTCAAAGCCTTTCTCAATAAGGAACTTGGTCAAGCATTTATACCACGCTCTAGGAGCTTGTTTAAGACCATAAAGAGCTTTGTGAAGTTTGTAAACGTGATCGGGTTTCTTAGGATTAACAAAGCCGGGAGGTTGTTTAACATAAACTTCCTCCTCAATTTCACCATTTAGAAAAGCACTTTTAATGTCCATTTGGTATAAAGTGATATCAAGGTGATTAGCATAGGCAAGTAAGATGCGGATGGACTCAAGTCTAGCAACAGGGGCATATGTCTCACCGTAGTCCATACCTTTGACTTTAGTGTAGCCTTGGGCGACGAGACGAGCTTTGTTGCGGACGACTTGACCATCTTTGTCTTGCTTGTTGCGAAACACATTTGGTACCAATGATGTTGTGGTTGTTGTCGGGCTTCTTGATACGTCCATTTTGCATCATGCTTTTATATCGATATTTATTGCATTATGGGCTGTTATTACACATTATGTCACAATACTTATGATGTTTCATTCTTATTTTACAAGGTTTACATGAAGAGGGGGAATGCCGGCTGCTGGAATTCTGGGCTGGAAAAGGAGCAAATATTAGAGACCTATTCTGCACATCTCCAAAAGTCCTGAAACTCCACGGGAATTATTTTCATAATATATAAAAAATATTGGGCGAAAGAAGTACCAGAGGGGGGCCACCCGCCGTCCACGAGGGTGGGGGGCGCGTCCCCTGCCTCATGGGCACCCTGGTGGCCCTCTGATGCCCATCTTTGGCTATATGGAGTCTTTCGTCAAGAAAAAATAATCATAAGCTAGCTCACAGGACGAAACTCCGCCGCCACGAGGCGAAACCTTGGCAGGACCTATCTAGGGCTCCGACAGAGCTATTCTTCCGGGGAAACTTCCCTCCGGGAGGGGGAAATTATCACCATCGTCATCACCAACAATCCTCTCATCGGGGGGGGGGGGGGGGTCAATCTCCATGAACATCTTCACCAGCACCATCTCATCTCAAACCCTAGTTCATCTCTTGTATCCAATCTTTGTATCCAAACCTCAGATTGGTACCTGTGGGTTGCTAGTAATGTTGATTACTCCTTGTAGTTGATGCTAGTTGGTTTACTTGGTGGAAGATCGTATGTTCAGATCCATTATGCATATTAATACCCCTCTAATTATGAACATGAATATGATTTGTGAGTAGTTACGCTTGTTCCCGAGGACATGGGAGAAGTCTTGCTATAAGTAGTCATGTGAATTTGGTATTCGTTTGATATTTTGATGAGATGTATGTTGTCTTTCCTCTAGTGGTGTCATGTGAACGTCGACTACATGACACTTCACCATTAGGCCTAGAGGAAGGCATTGGGAAGTAATAAGTAGATGATGGGTTGCTAGAGTGACAGAAGCTTAAACCCTACTTTATGCGTTGCTTCATAAGGGGCTGATTTGGATCCATATGTTTCATGCTATGGTTAGGTTTACCTTAATACTTCTGTTGTAGTTGCGGATGCTTGCAATAGGGGTTAATCATAAGTGGGATGCTTGTCCAAGTAAGGATAGTACCCAAGCACTGGTCCACCCACATATCAGATTATCAAAGTACCGAATGCAAATCATATGAACATGATGAAAACTAGCTTGACAATAAATCCCATGTGTCCTCGGGAGCGCTTTCCTTTATATAAGAGTTTGTCCAGGCTTGTCCTTTGCTACAAAAAGGATTGGTCCATATTGCTGCACCTTATTTACTTTTATTACTTGCTATCCGTTACAAATTACCTTATCACAAAACTATCTGTTACCGATAATTTCAGTGCTTGCAGAGAATACCTTGCTGAAAACCGCTTATCATTTCCTTCTGCTCCTCGTTGGGTTCGACACTCGTACTTATCGAAAAGGCTACGGTAGATCCCCTACACTTGTGGGTCATCAAGACTCTTTTCCTACGCCGTTGCGGGGAGTGAAGCGCCTTTGGTAGGTGGAATTTGGTAAGGAAAAATTTATATAGTGTGCTGAAATTTACTGTCACTTGTTACGATGGAACATAATCCTTTGAGGGTCTTGTTCGGGGTATATTCACCCCGACCAGTAGAGCAAAGAGTTGCTCCTCAACCTACTGAACCTACTGTAAATGTTTACTTTGAAATTCCTTCGGGTATGATAGAGAAACTGCTAGCTAATCCTTTCACAGGTGACAGAACATTACATCCCGATTTGCACCTAATCTATGTGGATGAAGTTTGTGGATTATTTAAGCTTGCAGGTATGCCCGAGGATGTTATCAAGAAAAGGTCTTCCCTTTATCTTTGAAGGGAGAGGAATTGACATGGTTTAGGCTATGTGATGTATAAACCCTCGATGCGACTATAGCTCCCACGTGTCGAGGCACGACTTAGAGACATAATCGCATTGAAGGCATATGTCGCAAGTTAGGCAATCTTCACAACATCCCATGTAACATGAATAATAAAGGGGAGAACATAGTTGGCTTACACTCGCCACGTCACATCAGAGTACATAAATAACATACATCATCCAAACACTCATGGCCCGTCTACGGCGCCAAAATGGAAAATAACCCAACATGCGACACGGTCCCGATCAAACCCCAACTAGGCACCACTACTGATCGTCAGGAAAAGACACGTAGTAACGCTGAGAGTCTTCGTCGAACTCCCACTTGAGCTCGTACTCGTCGCCTGGAGCGGAATCACCTGGACCTGCATCTGGAGTTATAGTAATCTGTGAGCCATAGGGACTCAGCAATCTCGCACCCTCGCGATCAAGACTATTTAAGCTTATAGGTATGGCAAGGTAAAATATGAGTGGAGCTGCAGCAAGCGACTAGCAAGTACGGTGGCTAACTTATTCGCAAAAGAGAGCGAGAAGAGGAGGCAAAGCACGAGCGAGAAGCTAGAGGGCAACCTGCGCAAACATTACTCCAACACCGTGTCCACTTCCCGGACCCCGCCGAGAAGAGGCCATCACGGTAACACACTCAGTTGATTCATTTTAATTAATTAAGGTTCAAGTTATCTACAACCGGACATTAACAAATTCCCATCTGCCCATAACCGCGGGCACGGCTTTCGAAAGTTCAATCCCTGCAGGGGAGTCCCAACTTAGCCCATGACAAGCTCTCACGGTCAACGAAGGAATAGACCTCCTCCCAAGACGTTCCGATCAGACTCGGTATCTCGGTAACTCAAGACACTTCGACAGGGTAAAACAAGACCAGCAACACCGCCCGAATGTGCCGACAAATCCCGATAGGAGCTGCACATATCTCTTTCTTAGGGCACACTCAGATTGTCCTAGGTACGGGTAGGCCAGCCCAGAGTTTCCCCTGGTGTCCACCGGTAGCTGACAGGTGGACCAACACTCAGAGGAGCACTGGCCCGGGGGGGGGTAAAATAAGATGACCCTTGAGTCTGCAGAACCCAAGGGAAAGAAAAGGCTAGGTGGCAAATGGTAAAACCAAGGTTGGGCATTGCTGGAAAAGCTTTAATCAAGGCGAAATATCAAGGGGTTCCCATTATAACCCAACCGCGTAAGGAACGCAAAATCCGGGAACATAACACCGATATGACGGAAACTAGGGCGGCAAGAGTGGAACAAAACACTAGGCGAGAGGCCGAGCCTTCCACCCTTTACCAAGTATATAGATGCATTAAGATAACATAGCAATATAATGATATCCCAACAAGTAAATAAATGTTCCAACAAGGAACGGCCTCCAATCTTCACCTGCAACTAGCAACGCTATAAGAGGGGCTGAGCAAAGCGGTAACATAGCCAATCAACGGTTTGCTAGGACAAGGTGGGTTAGAGGTTTGACATGGCAATTGGGAGGCTGACAAGAAAATGGTTGGCATCGTAGCATTGGCATAGCAAAGAGCGAGCAAACTAGCATAGCAAAGATAGTAGTGATTTTGAGGGTATGATCATCTTGCCTGCACAGTTGTCAGAGTTGACTGGATCCTCAAGAGCAAACTCAACGGGCTCCTCGTTAGCGAACTCGTCTCCCGGATCTACCCAAACAAGACAAACAAGCAACAAGGATACAATCAACCACGTGCAAGACCAAGCAATATGATGAAATGATGATATGCTATGCGGGATGCGATGCGGGATGCAAAATGCAAGATATGACAGGAAATGCATGGACCTGGCCTCAACTTGGACATCCAAGTGTGCCACTGGAAAGATGAGATGAAATCGCTTGAAAACGATATAAAGAATGCCGGAATCGGAGTTACGGTTTGGAAATGGCAAGCGTTTTAAGAATGACACCGGACTGCGACTTACAGCAAGTAGGCATCTAAATGCAATGAGATGAACATGCTACAGCCACCAAACATGACAACAAAATACATGGAAGGGATGCACACAAGATGCTTAACAAAATACTAGCACTGAGCCACGGCCAATTCATCCATTATGAGGTTCAAACAAGCATGGCAAAAACGCAAATGCAAAACAGATCTCAAACTTAGTGAAATTAACACTTGTCTGAAATTTCAGATCACGAAGCCCTCTTCGGAGCAGAAAAACAACATGATACATGACCTGATTAAGACAAGTAAGAACATGGCATGGAGCTACTCAACAAGCTTAACAAAAGACCCAAAGTGACCTGGGGCCAAAAGGGTTCACAAAATATACTAACGGGCACACGAACATAGTTAAAACACAATCAGTTTTCCGACTTTGTGAAAACTGAGACATGCTGAAACATAACTCACGAAGGCATGTTTACGAGATCGATGCACACACCACGGTGCAAGTCATGGAAATACAAGCATACATACTTTAATAAGGCACAAAATAAAAGCTAGAAATGGCAAGAACAATGGCATAGCATGCACGGATCAACTACAATAACATCGGCAAAATCGCAAACGAGTTGACGATCTGCCCAGATTCACAATGAAGCAAAAGTAGAGCTCGATTGACTCGAGCTAGGGTGCTCCATAATTGCAAAAAAAGACATGGATGGATAGAGCATAACAAGATTAACAAAACTCCCTTACTGATCATCCTCAAAAGAGGCACGGATCACTAGGAAACAACAAGAACATATGGCATCATGAACTAAATAATCCCAGACTTTGTGAAAATTACTAAGTCCCTGAAAACGGAATTACCGGGTGCCTCACTTTGCAATCTTGCACAAGTCACCACACACATCCTAAAAATGCATGGGTTGCACCTCTGGAAAGATAACAAGATGCTTAACAAAGCATATGAAGGACTCACAGGCATAGCATGCACACAATAATCATGGCAAAAATGACAAAAGTCTAAGATGAACTAGCAGACCTGACAATTAACTCATGAAGCCCTCTTCTAACAGCATTTCGGGCATCAAGATGAACTCAAATGAAAATGATGCAATGGAATGAAATGATGTACTCGTCGAGGCGAACATTTTGATATACTATATGCATGAATCGGAGCTACGGATGCAAAGTTACAGAGCCTCGGACAGGAGCATATGGAGTAAAAAATCTAGGGACTTAGCAAAAAAACAACCTCTGGATCTAGATCTAGGGTTCACACGGAAACCGAGGCACGGCGCTGCACTGTTCACGGGAGGCGGGTCCGAGGTCGCCGGCGTCGGGGTCTCGCCAGAGAGGAGGGAGCTCGCCGGACCGGACGCAGGCGGCGGCCGGGGAGGACGTCGCCGGCGGGGAAGGACGCCGCGGTGGCGCGGCTTGCGGGTCCGGCCACCGGAGTCGAAGGACGGGGCGGCGCGGGACTTGAGGCTCCGGCCACCGGAGTTGCGGGCGGCGGCGGAGGCCGGAAATGGCGCGCGGCGGCGCCGGCGGCCGGTCGCGAGGGAGAGGCGGCGCGGAGCTGGGAGGAGGCGGCGGGACGACGTGGGCTCGCGGGGGCCCGGACCGGCGGCGGTGGGAGGCGACGAGTGCCACGTGTCGGCGCGCGATTGGCGCGGGGCGGCGGCGGCGATTTCGTCCGCTAGGAGGCGGACATGTCCGGCGGTGGAGGGATGAATTTTTAGGGTTTCGGGGAGAGGGGAGATCCGAAAACGGAGGGGTCTATATATAGGCATAGAGGGAGCTAGGAGAGTCCAAATGAGGTGCGGTTTTCGGCCATGCGATCGTGATCGAACGCTCTAGGACATGGAGCAGAGTTTGGTGGTTTTGGGCCAAATTGAAAGGGTGTTGGGCTGCAACACACATGAGGCCTTTTCGGTCCCTCGGTTAACCGTTGGAGTATCAAACGAAGTCCAAATGATACGAAACTTGACAGGCGGTCTACCGGTAGTAAACCAAGGCCGCTTGGCAAGTCTCGGTCCAATCCGGAAATGTTTAATCCCCACACACGAAAGAAAGCTAGAAATGACCACCGGAGGAGAACGAAGCACCGGAATGCAAAACGGACAACGGGGAAAATGCTCGAATGCATGAGATGAACACGTATGCAAATGCAATGCACATGATGACATGATATGAGATGCATGACAAAGACAACAACACATGGAGACAAAGACCCGAACTCGAGAAATAAATATAACTTAACGCCGAAAACGGCAAGAGTTGGAGTACAAATTGGGAATGTTATATCCGGGGTGTTACAACACTCCACCACTACGAAAGGATCTCGTCCCGAGATCTAGGACTGAAAGAACTCCGGGTACTCAGAACGGAGGTGATCCTCGCGTTCCCAGGTAGCTTCACGGTCGGAATGGTGTGACCACTTGACTTTGAGAAATTTGATTGACTTGTTGCGAGTCTTGCGTTCAGTCTCTTGAAGAATAGCAACTGGGTGCTCACGATAGGAGAGATCTTCTTGGAGCTCAATGTCCTCGAAGTTGACGGTGCGGTCAGGAGTCTTGAAGCACTTTCGAAGCTGAGAGACATGGAACACGTCATGAACATTTGCAAAGTTTGAAGGAAGCTCGAGTTGATAGGCGAGGTCGCCTCTCTTGCTGACAATCTTGAAAGGTCCCACGTATCTAGGGGCAAGCTTCCCTTTGATACCGAAGCGACGAGTACCTTTCATAGGAGAGACGCGGAGGTAAATATGATCTCTGACCTCGAAAGTCAAATCACGGTGCTTACTATCATAGTAGCTCTTCTGGCGGGATTGGGCTGCTTTGAGGTTATCTCGAATGACTTTGCACATTTCTTCTGCCTCTGTGATTAAGTCATTACCCAAAAGCTGGCGTTCACCGGTTTCAGACCAGTTGAGAGGGGTACGGCACTTCCTGCCATACAGAATTTCAAAAGGGGCCTTGCCCGAACTTGCTTGAAAACTGTTATTGTAGGAGAATTCAGCATAAGGAAGACAATCCTCCCACTTCATGCCGAAGGAGATCACACAAGCCCTGAGCATATCTTCAAGAATCTGGTTGACACGCTCGACTTGACCGCTTGTTTGAGGATGGAAAGCAGTGCTGAAGCGGATGTTCATGCCCATGGCCTTCTGAAAAGAATCCCAAAACTTCGAGGTAAAGATGCTGCCACGGTCTGAAGAGATCACTTGAGGAATACCGTGTAGAGAGACAATACGAGAGGTATAGAGTTCCGCCAATTGAGCTGCAGTGATCGACTCTTTGATAGGCAGAAAGTGAGCCACTTTGGTGAGTTTGTCGATGACAACGAATATAGTATCATTGCCACGCTTGGACTTTGGAAACCCAGTCACAAAGTCCATTTCAATGTGGTCAAACTTCCATTCTGGAATGGCAAGAGGTTGGAGGAGACCTGCTGGCCTTTGGTGTTCTGCCTTCACTCTTCTGCAGACATCACATTCATTCACGAATTGAGCGATCTCGCGCTTCATTCGAGTCCACCAATAAGCTTGCTTAAGGTCCTGATACATCTTCGTGCTCCCAGGGTGGATGGAGAGGAGAGAATTGTGAGCCTCGTTCATGATCACATTACGGAGGTCACCTTTGGGCACAACAATACGATCCTCGAAGAAGAGAGTGTCCTTGTCATCAAGGCGGTAGCACTTGTACTTGGGCTGACTCTTGGCAATCCCAATCTTCACCTTTTTCACCATAGCATCAAGAAGCTGGGCTTGGCGAATCTGGTCTTCTAAGGTAGGAGAGACTTGAAGGTTGGCGAGGAAACCTTGAGGAACCACTTGCAGATTAAGTTTGCGGAAAGCTTCACAAAGCTCGGGTTGATAAGGCTTAAGAATCAGACTGTTGCAGTAAGCCTTCCTGCTCAAAGCGTCAGCAATCACATTAGCCTTGCTTGGAGTATACTCAATACTCGGATTATACTCTTGAATCATTTCGACCCATCGAGTTTGCCTGAGGTTGAGATTAGGCTGAGTGAAGATGTACTTGAGACTCTTGTGATCAGTGAAGATGTCCACTTTTCTTCCCAATAGAAGATGTCTCCAAGTCAACAGAGCACGCACAACTGCCGCCAACTCGAGATCATGAGTGGGGTAGTTCTTCTCATTAGGCTTCAACTGGCGAGATGTATAAGCAACAACTTTCTTCTCTTGCATCAATACTGCACCAAGACCTTGGAGAGAGGCATCACAAAAGACCTCGTACGGTTTGGATTCATCAGGCAGAGTCAGAACTGGAGCAGTGATCAATTTCTCTTTCAAAGTGTTGAAAGCAATATCACACTCCGGAGACCAAACGTACTTGACGTGCTTCTGAAGAAGATTTGAGAGAGGCTTCGCGATCTTAGAAAAGTTTTCAACGAATCTTCGGCAATAGCTTGCGAGACCGAGAAAACTGCGGAGTTGCTTCACGTTCTGAGGAGGTTCCCAATTCACAATTGCAGACACCTTCTCAGGATTCACGGCAATGCCCTTGGCAGAGATGATATGACCAAGATAAAGAACCTCATCAAGCCAAAATTCACACTTGGAGAACTTGGCGTAGAACTGATGTTCTCTGAGCTTATCAAGAACCAAACGCAAGTGCTTGGCATGATCTTCCTTGTTCTTGGAGAAAACCAGAATGTCGTCGAGATAGACCAAAACGAAGTCATTGGTGTAGGCGTTGAAGATGAAGTTCATCATGCGAGAGAACGTCGGAGGAGCGTTGGCGAGGCCAAAAGACATGACAGTGTATTCATATGAACCAAAGCTTGTTCTGAACGCTATCTTGGGAATATCTTCTTCATGAATGCGAATCTGGTGATAACCCATACGGAGATCAAGCTTGGAGAATACTTGGACACCTTTGAGTTGTTCGAACAGCTCATTGATGTTGGGAAGTGGGTATTTGTTCTTGATGGTCTTCTTGTTCACCGGACGGTAATCAACACAGAGTCGGTCCGTTCCATCCTTCTTCTTCACAAAAAGAACACCACAACCCCACGGAGAAGAACTAGGCCGGATGAGACCCATTCTCTCTTGCTCATCGAGTTGCTTCTTCAGCTCCTTCAACTCTTCAGGTCCGAGCTTGTAAGGACGTTTGCACACAGGTTCCGTGCCAGGCTCAAGATCAATAACGAATTCAACTGGCCGGTGCGGAGGCATTCCTGGGAGCTCTTCTGGAAAGACGTCTTGATATTCGCAAACGACTGGAATTTGAGAGATGGCATCCAATTCACCCTTCTCATTGAGAGAAAACAGATGAATGGTATCATCACGGGCGGCAAAGACAATTACATCCTCAGACGAATGAGTCAATTGAATCTGCCTGGCTGCACAATCAAGCTGAGCCTTTTGCTTAGAAAGCCAATTCATTCCGAGAATAAGATCAATATCCGAGTCGCCAAGAACCATTGGAGAAGCCAAGAACTTGTAGTCACCCAAAGTGATAGAAACATCCGGAATGATGGAGTTAGCCTGCATGCGCTTACCGGGAGAGACAACTGCTAAAGGACTAGGCAAAACTTGTGAAACCAATTCATGCCTATTTGTAAACGGTCTCGAGATGAAGCAACGCGATGCACCAGTGTCAAAAAGAACTTCTGCAAGAATATCATTAACAGGGAGGTTACCCATGATCACATCTGACGAGTCCTCTGCCTGAGCTGCATTCATCAAATTGACCTTGGCATGCTTGGGGTTATGCTTGACCATAGCTGTACTTGCCGATCTGACAGGAGGAGGAGGAGGAAGACGCCTCTGGTTGAAACACTTGTTGGCATAGTGACCCTTCTGTTGGCACTTGTTGCACGTGACCTCTGAAAGCGGACGGTGATACGGAGCACTCGATCTTGGAGCTTGAGACGAAGTCTTGTTCTGAAAGCCAGGGTTGGGTGGGTGGGAAGAACCACTGCCACCTTTGCTCTTCTACTGATAGCACTCTCATTGTCACAAAGCAATGGAACATGTTTCACATTGATCCCATAATCTTTAAGAGTTTGGGTCATCCAAAGTAATTGAGCACAACATGAACCGGCGGCAATGTACTCCGCTTCAGCGGTGGATAAGGATACCGAGTTTTGTTTCTTGAAGGACCGACACACAAGTGATCTACCAAGAAATTGACAAGTACCTGAAGTGGACTTTCTATCAACCTTGTCTCCGGCATAATCCGAGTCGGAATAGCCAACGATATCAAAAGAGGACCTCTTAGGATACCAAATGCCAGAATTTGGTGTATGTATTAAGTATCTCACTATCCTTTTCACAGTCTTAAGATGACATTCTTTGGGGGCCGCTTGATATCGTGCACACATCCACACACTTAGCATAATATCGGGACGGGAGGCACATAGATATAATAACGAACCAATCATAGAGCGATAAACCTTTTGGTCAACCGGTTTGCCATCCTTGGTCAAATCCAGATGTCCACTAGTTGGCATGGGTGTTTTCATACCTTTGCTTTCTTGCATGTTGAACTTCTTGAATAAGTCCTTGGTGTACTTTGTTTGAGAAACAAAGGTGCCTTCCTTAGTTTGCTTGATTTTCAAACCAATAAAGAACTTGAGTTCACTCATCATAGACATCTCAAACTTCTTCGACATTAGCTTCCCAAACTTTTCACTAAAATGAGGGTTAGTCGAACCAAATATGATATCATCAACATAAATTTGGCATAAAAATAATTCACCATTAACCCTTTTTGTGAAAAGAGTAGAATCTATCTTTCCAATCTCAAAGCCTTTCTCAATAAGGAACTTGGTCAAGCATTTATACCACGCTCTAGGAGCTTGTTTAAGACCATAAAGAGCTTTGTGAAGTTTGTAAACGTGATCGGGTTTCTTAGGATTAACAAAGCCGGGAGGTTGTTTAACATAAACTTCCTCCTCAATTTCACCATTTAGAAAAGCACTTTTAATGTCCATTTGGTATAAAGTGATATCAAGGTGATTAGCATAGGCAAGTAAGATGCGGATGGACTCAAGTCTAGCAACAGGGGCATATGTCTCACCGTAGTCCATACCTTTGACTTTAGTGTAGCCTTGGGCGACGAGACGAGCTTTGTTGCGGACGACTTGACCATCTTTGTCTTGCTTGTTGCGAAACACATTTGGTACCAATGATGTTGTGGTTGTTGTCGGGCTTCTTGATACGTCCATTTTGCATCATGCTTTTATATCGATATTTATTGCATTATGGGCTGTTATTACACATTATGTCACAATACTTATGATGTTTCATTCTTATTTTACAAGGTTTACATGAAGAGGGGGAATGCCGGCTGCTGGAATTCTGGGCTGGAAAAGGAGCAAATATTAGAGACCTATTCTGCACATCTCCAAAAGTCCTGAAACTCCACGGGAATTATTTTCATAATATATAAAAAATATTGGGCGAAAGAAGTACCAGAGGGGGGCCACCCGCCGTCCACGAGGGTGGGGGGCGCGTCCCCTGCCTCATGGGCACCCTGGTGGCCCTCTGATGCCCATCTTTGGCTATATGGAGTCTTTCGTCAAGAAAAAATAATCATAAGCTAGCTCACAGGATCTAGGGCTCCGACAGAGCTATTCTTCCGGGGAAACTTCCCTCCGGGAGGGGGAAATTATCACCATCGTCATCACCAACAATCCTCTCATCGGGGGGGGGGGGGGGGGGTCAATCTCCATGAACATCTTCACCAGCACCATCTCATCTCAAACCCTAGTTCATCTCTTGTATCCAATCTTTGTATCCAAACCTCAGATTGGTACCTGTGGGTTGCTAGTAATGTTGATTACTCCTTGTAGTTGATGCTAGTTGGTTTACTTGGTGGAAGATCATATGTTCAGATCCATTATGCATATTAATACCCCTCTGATTATGAACATGAATATGATTTGCGAGTAGTTACGTTTGTTCCCGAGGACATGGGAGAAGTCTTGCTATAAGTAGTCATGTGAATTTGGTATTCGTTTGATATTTTGATGAGATGTATGTTGTCTTTCCTCTAGTGGTGTCATGTGAACGTCGACTACATGACACTTCACCATTATTTGGGCCTAGAGGAAGGCATTGGGAAGTAATAAGTAGATGATGGGTTGCTAGAGTGACAGAAGCTTAAACCCTACTTTATGCGTTGCTTCATAAGGGGCTGATTTGGATCCATATGTTTCATGCTATGGTTAGGTTTACCTTAATACTTCTGTTGTAGTTGCGGATGCTTGCAATAGGGGTTAATCATAAGTGGGATGCTTGTCCAAGTAAGGATAGTACCCAAGCACTGGTCCACCCACATATCAGATTATCGAAGTACCGAATGCGAATCATATGAACGTGATGAAAACTAGCTTGACAATAAATCCCATGTGTCCTCGGGAGCGCTTTCCTTTATATAAGAGTTTGTCCAGGCTTGTCCTTTGCTACAAAAAGGATTGGTCCATATTGCTGCACCTTATTTACTTTTATTACTTGCTATCCGTTACAAATTACCTTATCACAAAACTATCTATTACCAATAATTTCAGTGCTTGCGGAGAATACCTTGCTGAAAACCGCTTATCATTTCCTTCTGCTCCTCGTTGGGTTCGACACTCTTACTTATCAAAAAGGCTACAGTAGATCCCCTACACTTGTGGGTCATCAAGACTCTTTTCCTGCACCGTTGCCGGGGAGTGAAGCGCCTTTGGTAGGTGGAATTTGGTAAGGAAAAATTTATACAGTGTGCTGAAATTTACTGTCACTTGTTACGATGGAACATAATCCTTTGAGGGTCTTGTTCGGGGTATATTCACCCTGACCAGTAGAGCAAAGAGTTGCTCCTCAACCTAATGAACCTACTGTAAACGTTTACTTTGAAATTCCTTCGGGTATGATAGAGAAACCGCCAGCTAATCCTTTCACAGGTGACAGAACATTACATCCCGATTTGCACCTAATCTATGTGGATGAAGTTTGTGGATTACTTAAGCTTGCAGGTATGACCGAGGATGTTATCAAGAAGAAGGTCTTCCCTTTATCTTTGAAGGGAGAGGCATTGACATGGTTTAGGCTATGTGATGATATGGGATCATGGAACTATAACCGATTGAAATTGGAATTTCATCAGAAGTTTTATCCTATGCATCTTGTTCATCATGATCGTAATTATATATATAATTTTTGGCCTCGCGAAGGAGAAAGCATCGCTCAAGCTTGGGGGAGGCTTAAGTCAATGTTATATTCATGCCCAATCATGAGATCTCAAAAGAAATGATTATTGAAAAAATTTATGCTCGGCTTTCTCTCAGTAATCGCTCCATGCTCGATACTTCTTGTACTGGATCTTTTATGATGAAGACTATTGAATTCAAATGGGATTTATTGGAAAGAATTAAACGCAACTCTGAAGATTGGGACCTCGACGAAGGTAAGGAGTCGGGTATAACACCTAAGTTTGATTGTGTTAAATCTTTTATCGATACCGATGCTTTCCGTGAATTTAGCACTAAATATGGACTTGACTCTAAGATAGTAGCGTCTTTCTGTGAATCCTTTGCTACTCATGTTGATCTCCCTAAGGAGAAGTGGTTTAAATATAATACTCCGATTGAAGTAAAAGTAGTTGCACCTATTAAAGTTGAAGAAAAGACTATCACTTATAATGATCCTGTTGTTCCTACTGCTTATATTGATAAACCGCCTTTCCCTGTTAGAATAAAGGATCATGCTAAAGCTTCAACTATGGTCAACAAAAGTAATATTAAGACACCCAAATCCCCCAAGCCCCTGAGCAAATTAAAGTTGAACCTAGTGTTGCTATGGCTAAAGATCTCTTGGCCGATAACATTGATGTGCATGTTATTTACTTCTGCAATGAATCTGCTAGAATTGCTAGATCTGATGCTAAAAATAAACATAGACATGTTGTAGGCATTCCTGTTATTTCTGTTAAAATAGGAGATCATTGCTATTATGGCTTATGTGATATGGGTGCTAGTTCAAGTGCAATACCTCATTCTGCAATATAAGCAGTAAGGATATTGTTTCTGTTAGTTTAGGGGATATGTCTCATGAGTTTAATTTTGCTAAATTTCGTAGACAACCCCATGATGAAGAATTGCCTAGTAAAGATGAAATTATTGGTCTTGCTTCTATTGCCGTGCCTCCTAGTGATCCTTTAGAACAATATTTTCTAGACCATGAAAATGATATGTTTATGAATGAAAGAAGGGAAATAGATGAAGTATTCTTTAAACAGGGACCTATTTTGGAGCACAACTTGCCTGTTGAAATCTTAGGGGATCCCCCTCCACCTAAGGGTGATCCTGTGTTTGAGCTTAAACCTTTACCTAATACTCTTAAATATGCTTATCTTGATGAGAAAGAGATATATCCTGTTATTATTAGTGCTAACCTTTCAAAGCATGAAGAAGAAAGATTATTGAAAACTCTGAAGAAGCACCGTGCTGCTATTGGATATACTCTTGATGATCTTAAGGGCATTAGTCCCGCTCTATGTCAACATAAAATAAAACTGGAGAAAGACGCTAAACTAGTTGTTGATCACCAATGAAGGTTAAATCCTAAGATGAAAGAAGTGGTAAGAAAAGAAATACTAAAGCTTCTAGAGGCAGGTATAATTTATCCCGTTGCTGATAGTCAATGGGTAAGTCCTGTCCATTGTGTCCCTAAGAAGGGAGGTATTACTGTTGTTCCTAATGATAAATATGAATTGATCCCACAAAGAATTGTTACAGGTTATAGAATGGTAATTGATTTCCGCAAATTAAATAAAGCTACTAAAAAGGATCATTACCCTTTAACTTTTATTGATCAAATGCTAGAAAGATTATCCAAGCATACACATTTTTGCTTTCTAGATGGTTATTCCGGTTTCTCTCAAATACCTGTGTCAAAAGAGGATCAAGAAAAGACAACTTTTACTTGCCCTTTCGGTACCTTTGCTTATAGACGTATGCCTTTTGGTTTATGTAATGCACCTGCTACTTTTCAAAGATGTATGCCTGCTATATTCTCTGACTTTTGTGAAAAGATTGTTGAGGTATTCATGGATGATTTCTCTGTTTATCAGACTTCTTTTGATGATTGCTTAAGCAACCTTGATCGAGTTTTGCAGAGATGTGAAGAAACAAATCTTGTTTGAATTGGGAGAAGTGCCACTTTATGGTTAATGAAGGTATTGTCTTGGGGCATAAAATTTCTGAAAGAGGTATTGAAGTTGATAAAGCTTAAGTTGATGCTATTGATAAGATGCCGTGTCCTAAGGACATTAAAGGTATCAGAAGTTTCCTTGGTCATGCCAGTTTTTATAGGAGGTTCATTAAGGACTTCTCAAAAATTTCTAGGACTCTGACCAATATCCTACAAAAAGATGTTCCTTTTGTCTTTCATGATGACTGTGTAGAAGCATTTGAAATACTTAAGAAAGCTTTGATTTCTGCACTTATTGTTCAGCCTCCTGATTGGAATTTACCATTTGAAATTATGTGTGATGCTAGTGATTATGCCGTAGGGGCTATTCTAGGACAAAGAGTTGATAAGAAATTAAATGGTATCCAATATGCTAGTAAAACTCTAGATAGTGCTCAAAGAAATTATGCTACTACTGAAAAAGAATTTTTAGCAGTTGTGTTTGCTTGTGATAAGTTCAGACCTTATATTGTTGATTCTAAAGTAATTGTTCACACTGATCATGCTGCTATTAAATACCTTATGGAAAATAAAGATGCTAAACCTAGACTTATTAGATGGGTTCTCTTACTACAAGAATTTGATTTGCATATTATTGATAGAAAGGGAGGTGAGAACCCCATTGCAGACAACTTGTCTAGGTTAGAGAATGTTCTTGATGACCCACTACCTATTGATGATAGCTTTCCTGATGAACAATTAGCTGTCGTAAATGCTTCTCATACTGCTCCATGGTATGCTGATTATGCTAATTACATTGTTGCTAAATTTATACCACCTAGTTTCACATACCAGCAAAAGAAAAGGTTCTTGTATGATTTAATACATTACTTTTGGGATGACCCACACCTTTATAAGTAAGGAGTAGATGGTGTTATTAGACGTTGTGTACCTGAGCATGAACAGGAACATATCCTATGCAAGTGTCACTCTGAAGCTTATGGAGGACACCATGCTGGAGACAAAACTGCACATAAGGTATTGCAATCCGGTTTTTATTGGCCTACTCTCTTCAAGGATGCTCGTAAGTTTGTCTTGTGATGAATGTCAAAGAATTGCTAATATCAGTAGACGTCAAGAAATGCCTATGAATTATTCACTTGTTATTGAACCATTTGATGTTTGGGGTTTTGATTATATGGGACCGTTTCCTTCCTCTAATGGGTATACACATATTTTAGTTTCTGTTGATTACGTTACTAAGTGGGTAGAAGCAATCCCAACTAGTAGTGTTGATCATAACACCTCTATTAAGATGCTTAAAGAAGTTATTTTTCCGAGGTTTGGAGTCCCTAGATATCTAATGACTGATGGTGGTTCACATTTTATTCATGGTGCTTTTCGTAAAATGCTTGCTAAGTATGATGTTAATCATAGAATTGCATCTCCATATCACCCACAGTCTAGTGGTCAAGTAGAATTGAGTAATAGAGAGCTTATATTAATTTTGCAACAGACTGTTAATAGATCTAGGAAGAATTGGTCCAAGAAACTTGATGATGCATTATGGGCCTATAGAACTGCATATAAAAATCCTATGGGTATGTCTCCATATAGAATGGTTTATGGTAAAGCTTGTCACTTACCTCTTGAACTAGAACATAAGGCATATTGGGCCATTAAAGAGCTCAATTATGATTTCAAACTTGCCGGTGAGAAGAGGTTGTTTGACATTAGCTCACTTGATGAATGGAGAACCCAGGCTTATGAGAATGCCAAACTGTTTAAACAAAAAGTTAAAAGATGGCATGATAAAAGGATACAAAAGCGTGAGTTTAATGTAGGTGATTATGTATTATTATACAACTCTCGTTTAAGCTTTTTACAGGAAAACTTCTCTCTAAATGGGAAGGTCCTTACATCATCGAGGAGGTCTATCGTTCCGGTGCCATAAAAATCAACAACTTCGAAGGCACAAATCCGAGGGTGGTGAACGGTCAAAGAATCAAACATTATATCTCAGGTAATCCCATAAATGTTGAAACTAAAGTTATTGAAACCGTAACCCCCGAGGAATACATAAGGGACACTTTCCAGAACGTTTCAGACCCCGAAAAGGAATAGGTACGTGGTACGGTAAGTAAACCGACTCCAAAATAGTTCTAATGGCAATTTTTCTCCGTTTTAGAATATTTAAGAAAATAGGAAAATAAGAAGTAGTCCGGGAAGGACACGAGGCGTACACAAGGGTGGAGGGCGCGCCCTACCCCCTGGGCGCACCCCCTGCCTCGTGGGCATCTCGTGTGCTCTCCAGACTCTGTTTTCTTGCACGATACTTCTTTCGGTCGGTAAAAATTCATTATATAATCTCCCAAAGGTTTTGACCACCGTATCACACAAATATATTCTATATTTGTTTCGAGCTGTTTTCTGCCAGGGTCGTCAAGGCCAGACATCATGTCGTCTCCCTCCTCCTCCAACAATGAGGGCAACGATGCTTGGCTAATGAAGACAGAGCTGAAGAGAGAGGAACCCGGGGAGATCAACAAGGATGATGTGAACAAGAAGGCCATGGGACATCAAGTTCCAGTGGTAGTAGACGAAGAAATCATTCAACCTCATCACAATCTCTTTACCCCAACAAATATTGAAGCTTTCAAGATGATTCAGTTAGCTCGTATTCAGAACAAGTATCTCACAAGTGAAAATATTTTGTTGAAGGAGCATATCATCGCACTCAAGGGCATTATCCGCAAATTGGAGGACCTCCTACACTCGATGTGCGACTACCCATCATCATCAACAACTTCTTCACCAAAAAGAAGAACTGAGCATTGGGTATGGGCACTCCCCTTGGCAATTGCTAAGCTTGGGGGAGTGCCCCGGTATCGTATCACCATCACTTTTATCTTTACCGTTTTTCCTAGTTCGATCCTTTTGGCAATATCTTGATCTAGTAGAATAAAGTTTTAGTATGATCTAGTTTTTAGTTTTGCTTTATGATGCTTCTATGTAATCGAGTCCATGAGCTATATATAATAAAGATTAGTGTTGAGTCAAGGGCTTGATTATTTTGCTATGATCTTGAGGGAATAGAATAAAAGATAAGAAATAAAAAGAAATAAAGAGATTATATGGATCTTATGGAGAGTAATTGTAAGTGCATCTAGTGCCACCCCTAGTTGGTTTTGGAGTATTGACGACAAACCTAGTTGAGGGACTAATGTGTTTGTGAGAATTGCAGGATAACACAGGTAGAAGTCCCTCATTGATTCGGTTTTCCTACCAGAGATGACCCCTAAAAATGTATGAAGACATTGATGTCAAAGGTGGTATGTGAAGATATTCAAAATGAAGACTATGACACGAGAAGACGTCATGAAGCATATGGAGCTCGAAGACTTAGATCTTTCGTAGTTCTTTTTCTTCTTTGTTGAGTCATAGGAACCACCGTACTGTTAAGTGGGGTCCAAGAGAACCAGTCAGAATGACTGAAGTGATGCTTAACCAAAACCTATGTCTTCGAGTGAAGACTATGAGAGCAAATCTTGTCCAGAGTCGGACAAGTTAGCTTTGCTTATAGCCCAAGTAAAGTTGCCGTGTGTGTTTGAAATCTGACCGTTGGAACACGTGTCAGTTCCTTAGTGACCCAGGGTCATTTCGGACAAATCAGGTCGGGTTGCCTAGTGGCTATAAATAGCCCACCCCCTACAACCATAAACGGTTGGCTGCTCAGAGTTAAAGTACGACTTTTGTCGTTTGAGAGCAACCCACCTCGAAGCCTTTGAGAGAGAATTCCTTGCGAGGATAAAGCCCTAACCACCCAGAGCGAAAGAGTGTTAGGCATCACTTAAGTCTTCCTATCTGTGTGATCTGAAGACTTATTACACTTGAGGACTGTGAATCCTCCAGCCGGTTAGGCGTCGCGTTCTGAGCATCCAAGAGCCATTGTTGATCGATAGTGAACGAAGTTTGTGAAGGTTCGGGAGTCTACCTTGAAGACTTACCAGAGTGATTGGGCGAGGTTTGTGTGACCTTAGCTCAAGGGGAATATGGTGAGGACTGGGTGTCCTGAGATACGTGTTCAGGACTGGGTGTCCGGGACTGTGTGTCCTCAGGTTTAAATACCTAGCTGCCCTAACCAGACGTACAGTTTTCATAGCAACTAGAACTGGTCCAACAAATCATTGTCTTCAACGAGTCACTGGTTTCATTCTTCCCTTCCCTTTACTTACTGTTGGTCCTTGTGAACTCATTGTATGATTGCACTATCTTTTGTCTTCACTGAGTGACTGCGTGTTCTGTTGGTCCTTCTGATCTCTGTGCTCCGGTGTCATCCCTGGATCAGTAATGCTGACACCACACAGTACTCGAAGGATTTATAGCAGAGTAGCAATCACACACTTATTACATCGAGTGTCTCAAAAGAGAACTTATTACAATAAATATGGCTTAAGGCCATCTAATAACGATAACAGTAGAAGGGTTGGAAGGTAAGTGAGTCCATCAACTCCAACGGCATCACTGAGTATAGAACCACGACCTAAAAACTCCTTAATCGTTGTCTGAAAAGTCTGCAACATTAACGTTGCAGCCCGAAAACGGGTCAGCACATGGAATATGCTGGCAAGGTAACACATAGAGAGTAATGGAATGCAACAGCTATACTATATGCATATTTGGCTGGTGGAAAACTCTATGGTTACAGTTTTTGCGTAAAGCCAATTTTTCCCTACTTCAAAGGAATAAAATTAATTACTATCATGGTGGTTGTTAAACATTGAGAATGGTTGACAGCATTCTCAATCCCAATTAAGTAACATCATTAAAACCCAACAAAATTAACTTTAGAGTAACATGTTGAGATTCACATGATAATCCAGGTACTAGATACTCAAGATGTCCATAACCGGGGACATGGCTAATCATGATTAGTTTATACACTCTGCAGAGGTTTGCGCACTTTTCCCCACAAGACTCGATAGCCTCCGTTGGATTTCTCGCACTACATGGTGTTTGAGAAACGGATGACCGAGACACAGTCTTTCAGAAGCGCTAGCACCTTACGATGGATAGACCGGTACACATACTTTCCCCTACATCTGCTAGTCTACCCTATAAGAGTTCGCACGACTTACTCAACTATGCCAGAGCCCATAATGGCTTGTGGCTGCACACGGAAGTTTCTAGTATGAATAATCTCATGATCCCTTTGAGCCTGGGTGGCGGTCCAAAATAAAAACAGGCAAGTCCTGGAATACCCAGGTGCCTCAATCCACCTAGATGTGTGTTAGGTTGCCACCTTAGATAAACCATTAATTAACAATCTCACATCTGTCATGGATATCACTCACCCAATCCACGTCGACTAGCATAGCATGGCATAATAAGCAAACGTAGAAGTAACTCCCAAAGATTTGATAATAAACAGGTAATAGGTACTACCTCATCTACTTCCCATCCCACAATTTAATTAGATCCTAATCATGCAATGTGTGAGGATTGATCTAATGCAATAAAACTGGGTTGTAGAAAAAGGCATGATCAAAGTGTTACTTGCCTTGCTGATGATCCGCGAAACCTAGAGATTCAAAGTAACAGGCGGCGCACTCCGGGTATTCTATCGCAGACAAACAAACAAGCATACAATAAGTACTCATCTAATGCACAGGTAAAACTCAAATAGAAGATCTAACCAGAAAGTTCAACTTAAGAACCCTGGTTTGCAAAAAGAATCAAATCGAACGAAGCAAAAGAAGTCAAACGGCGAAAGAAAACAACTTCGTTCTAGTAATTTGGATCTAGGGCAAATTTTACAGTAGCAAAAACTTGTTTAAGTTGACTATTCGGAAAGAGGGTTTCGAGACCAAACTCCAGGCGCTTGAATCGTCTGATTCCGATAAACGAGCGAAAAGTTATACTAAAACGAAAATCCGATCAGAAATCGCGATCAGAAATTAACCGCGGAAAATCCGACGAAAAAGAAAAACGATGAACAGATTAATCGGTAATTAACCTAATCCGACAATAATTAAAATAAAAAAATATTAAAATAATAAAAAAAATCGAAAATAAAACCGACAAAAATATATATATAATTTTTTTTTAAAAAAAATTCGGCACGGAAGTCGAGGCGGCGGCGAACCTCGGGCGGCGCGCTGCTCCGGCGGCGGCGGCGGCGGATCGGGCGCGGGGCTGGTGTGGGCTGGGGGCTCTGGTGCGGCGCTATATAAAGGCGCCCCCGGGCGGAGTCCTGCTCGGGTACGGCCCATAGTCGGTTTCATTTTTTTATATAATTACGCTCGGAAGAAAAATAAAAAGAAATACTAAACGGACTCCAAAAATCACGAAATAAATTTTCCCAGGTTTCTAAAATCAAGCCCGATAAAGTGAACATTTATCTGGGCCCAAACTACAACTTTGAAAAACGCGCATTTTTCCTAAATTCAAATAAAAATACCGAAAAACTCCGAAATATATCTTATTTGATTTTTTTATTAAATCCTCAATATTTCTATATTTTGGGAAAGTCATTTTATTCCCTCTCTCATCTTTTTTGTAATAGAAATAATTGATGATAAAATTAATAAAATCAAATGATCCTGTTTACATAATTTGAGAAAACTCAAATATGTAAATAACGAAATCCCCAACTCTCTCCGTGGGTCCTTGAGTTGCTTAGGATTTTCTAGGATCAAAACCAAAAGCAAAATAAAATATGATATGCATGATGACCTAATGTATAACATTCCAAATTGAAAATTTGGGATGTTACAAACCTACCCCCCTTAAGATGAATCTCGCCCTCGAGATTCGGGTTGGCTAGAAAATAAGTGAGGGTGGTCCTTGAGCAAATCTTCCTCTCGCTCCCAGGTGGCTTCATCCTCCGTGTGGTGGCTCCACTGAACTTTGCAAAACTTGATAACCTTGCTGCGAGTAACTCGGCTGGCAAACTCAAGAATCTTGACTGGTTTCTCCTCATAGGTCAAATTGTTATCCAACTAAATTGCTTCCAATGGCACTGTGTCTCTCAAGGGTATGTCAGCCATCTCCGCGTGACACTTCTTCAACTGAGAAACATGGAACACATCATGAACTCCTGTCAATCATTCTGGCAATTCCAACTTGTAGGCCACTTCTCCCATACGCTCCAAAACTCGATATGGCCCTACAAATCGTGGCGCTAACTTCCCCTTAACTCCAAAGCGCTTAATCCCTCGAAGTGGGGATACTCGAAGATAAACTCTGTCTCCAACTTCGTAAACTGTCTCATTGCGTTTAGAATCTGCGTAGCTCTTCTGCCTGGACTGTGCTACCTTGAGCCTATCGCGAATCAACTTTCTGATCTCTGGGTCATTGGGCACATAGACACGGTCTTCAAACCATTGGGTGTCGTGCTCATCCTCACGAAATCCTTTAGCTTTTCCTTTGCTCAGTTTCTCCTTTATAGCGGCAATCTCTTTGTCAGTTTTCTGAGCTTCTCTAATTCTATCCATCAAAGTTGACTGAATTTCCAACGTTGCTACATAGCCTCTCGGAACTATTTCCACACATAGTTCACGAAGATTTTCTGCTAACTCCTTGGGTATTTCTCCCGTCATTAACGTATTGACATGGCTCTTACGGCTTAATGCGTCAGCTACTACATTAGCCTTCCCGGGATGATAATGCAATCTCATATCATAATCCTTGATGAGCTCCAACCATCTCCTTTGTCTGAGGTTCAACTCCTTCTGGGTGAAAATGTACTTCAAACTCTTATCATCCGTGTACACCTCACAATGATTTCCGATGAGGAAATGTCTCCATGTCTTCAATGCATGCACTATGGCTGCTAACTCCAAATCATGCGTGGCATAATTCAATTCGTGAGGCTTCAGTTGTCGTGAAGCATACGAAACAACTCTCCCTTCCTGCATAAGCACTGATCCAAGTCCTCGACGTGAAGCGTCGCAATACACCTCATAATCCTTAGTCTGATCTGGCAAAATCAACACTGGTGAGGTAACCAAACGGTTCTTCAACTCCTGAAAACTTGCCTCACACTCCTCAGTCCATTTGAACTTAGTATCCTTCTTCAGCAACTCCGTCATAGGCTTCACAATCTTTGAAATTTTTTCAATAAACCTCCGGTAGTATCCTGCGAGTCCAAGAAAACTCCGAATCTCTCCAACTGTTGTTGGTGCTTCCCACTTGGTCACGGTTTCAACTTTAGCGGGATCTACTGCTATACCTTCTCCGGACATAACGTGTCCGAGGAATCCTACTTCCTTCAACCAAAACTCACATTTGCTGAACTTGGCATATAATTGATGTTCTCTGAGCTTTCCAAGTGCCAAACGCAAATGCTCCTTATGTTCCTCTTCATTCTTTGAATAAACCAGGATATCATTAATGAACACTACGACGAACTTATCCAAAAACTCCATAAACACTTTGTTCATCATGTTCATAAAATAGGCAGGCGCGTTAGTCAGTCCAAATGACATAACGGTATACTCATATAGTCCATATCTTGTGGTGAATGCTGTCTTAGGTATGTCCTGCTCTCGAATCTTCAACTGATGGTACCCTGATCGCAAATCGATCTTGGAAAACACTTTAGCTCCTTGCAATCAATCAAACAGATCATTGATCATTGGTAGCGGGTACTTGTTCTTGATTGTTACTTCATTCAATCCTCGATAGTCAACAACCATCCTTAACAATCCATCCTTGTTCTCTACTAGAAGTACTGGTGATCCCCAAGGCGAAGAACTTGGGCAAATGTAACCTTTATTGAGTAACTCCTTAATCTGCTTCTTAATTTCTACCAAATCTTTTGCGGGCATCCTATATGGTCGCTTCGATATTGGCCCAGTGCCTGGCAAAAGTTCAATCAAAAACTCAATGTCTCTATCCGGTGGCATGCCTGGCAACTCTTCGGGAAATAGATCAGGAAAATCCTTTACCACTGGTACTTCCTCCTGCACAACTCCTGATAAGGAATTTACTTGTGTCCTGTTTGGCGCATGTCGGGATACATACTTGATCCTTCTTCCTTCTGGTGTTGTGAGCAAAATTGTCTTACTGGCGCAATCGATGTTTCCTCCATACATCGACAGCCAATCCATACCAAGAATCACATCCAGACCTTGGGATTCCAAAATAATTAAATCCGTTGGGAAAACATGCCTTCCTATACCTAATGGCACTTGAAAACATCCATGACTGGCCATGTACTCTGCTCCTGGTGAGCTTACTAGTATAGGTGTTTTGAGAACCCTAGTGGGCATCCAATACTTTTCCACAAATCCCCTTGATATGTATGAATGCGATGCACCAGTATCAAAAAGAACGAGTGCAGTAAATGTCTTATCCAAAAACTTACCTATTACTGCATCAGGCTGAGCTTCAACCTCCTCCACATTAACGTGGTTCACCTGTCCCCTGTTGAAAGGGTTCGGCTTCTTTCCAGAGCTTCCATTCCCGTTTTGGCCTTCAGGGCATTCATTGGCATAATGTCCGGTCTTGGAACACTTGAAACAGGTGACTTGACTCAGATCTCTCTTGGCTGGGGTTGATGGGGTGTTGCGGTTCTGTCCATTGCTTCCTCCATTCCCATTACCATTCTTGGTGCCATTGTGATTGTGCGAGCTGCCTACTCCATGGGTGTGCTGAAAATGTCCTCCCGGTCTAGGGGTAAAACGTGGCTTCTGCTGAGCTCCTGAATTATACTTTCCTTGTCCATACTTCCTCTTGCGGTTCTCAATTTGCTGCTGCTTCCCTTCAATCATAAGAGCATGATCTACCAACTCCTGGTAGTTGTGGAAGGTGGCTACCATCAACTGCATACTCAACTCATCATTTAGTCCTTCCAGGAATTTCTCCTGCTTAGCTGCATCCGTAGCAACGTCATCTGGGGCATAACGTGCTAGCTTACTAAACTCCTCCACATACTGGCCAACTGTCCGTCCTCCTTGGTGCAAGTTACGAAACTCACGCTTCTTCATGGCCATTGCTCCTACTGAAACATGGGCAGTACAAAAAGCCTGCTGAAACTGATCCCATGTGACAGTGTCGACTGGGAAGGTGGATGTGAAATTCTCCCACCAGGATGCTGCGGGTCCTTCTAACTGATGTGCGGCAAACTTCACCTTCTCCGCATCTGTGCATCCTGCTGTGGTCAACTCCCTAGCTATCTTGCGGAGCCAATCATCTGCTACTATCGGCTCGGTGCTACTGGAAAACACCGGCAGATTCAGCCTAAGAAGACGGGCTAAGTGGTCAACAGGTGGTGGTGGTGGTGGTGGGTTGTTGTTGTTGTTCCCCTGATTCTGATTCTGAACTAGCAACTGCATCAGGGTGTTCTGCTACTGGATCAACTGGGTGAGCTCCGGCGGAAAGGCAAATCCGGGGTCACGTCTCGGAGGCATCTGAGGGTTTAGAAAAGATGAGATATAAGAATAGAGGGGGTCTAAATAGAAAACACTACCCATATGCACATGAGGCAAAAGCAAACAATTCACTTCATTCAATCAAACAAAGGCATACAATCGATCTAGCTATCGCAAGAGTGCTTGGACTACTATATTTACATGGTGGACTACTACTACTGATGAGGTGGTCTACTAGAAATATTCTACGATTGTAGACTCCATGATATCTGCTCCTGCTTCATCAACATAGTCATCATCGCTACTATCTGCTTCCGAGTCGGTGCCGTCGATGATGTAGTCTTCCGGGCTAATCTCCTTGGGTTCTTCGTCTTCATCTACTGGTGTCGGGCCTCCCATAAATATTCCAATCTTCTTGATCAGATCGTCATTCTTCTCCACCAATACTTCAATTTCTTCTTCATAACCTTCACGTGTAACCTTGAGTTCTTCCTCCAGTTCCTTGATTCTAGTCTTAGCCTTCTTCAGATCTATCATGTTGGCGCACATCTAATTCTCCTGTCGTCGAATGTGCTGGTTTAACTCCTGGATAAAAGCTGCGATTGATCTATCTTTCCTGGTGCTGATCATGTCCCAGTGTTCATCTCGACGCCCACAAATCTGGTAGATAGTATCCTTGAGATCCTTGTGGTAGACTTCTCCAATGCGTCCCATGGCGATGTGAGCTGCCATACTCTTTCCTAGACTCCAAGTTGGTGCATCAAAAGAAAACTCTATGGGCTCAGTGACTGGCATGAACGTCCTTCCTGGAACTTGAACTTGAATCATTCAGCGCTCTTCTTTAGGTAAAGTGGCGTTGTAGGTTCAAGTGAAGCTTGGTATTCCTATGTTCAGGTATCTAGTGACTTCCTTCAAGTGGCGTCCAAAGGGTGTATCTCCATCTGGTTGTGTGAACTTGCTCCTTGCATCCGCCATCCTAAAGAGTAGAAAAGATGAGAAGTCAGAAGAGAAAAGAGTGAGTAGTGATCTAGGTCTCTTAGCTTAGTGGTCGTGTCCTACAGTCAGCGTGTGCCCTGATACCATCTCTGTAGCGACCAGACCTCAAACAGTCTGATCTCTGTGCTCCGGTGTCATCCCTGGATCAGTAATGCTGACACCACACAGTACTCGAAGGATTTATAGCAGAGTAGCAATCACACACTTATTACATCGAGTGTCTCAAAAGAGAACTTATTACAATAAATATGGCTTAAGGCCATCTAATAACGATAACAGCGGAAGGCTTGGAAGGTAAGTGAGTCCATCAACTCCAACGGCATCACTGAGTACAGAACCACGACCTAAAAACTCCTTAATCATCGTCTGAAAAGTCTGCAACATTAACGTTGCAGCCCGAAAACGGGTCAGCACATGGAATATGCTGGCAAGGTAACACATAGAGAGTAATGGAATGCAACAGCTATACTATATGCATATTTGGCTGGTGGAAAGCTCTATGGTTACAGTTTTTGCGTAAAGCCAATTTTTCCCTACTTCAAAGGAATAAAATTAATTACTATCATGGTGGTTGTTAAACATTGAGAATGGTTGACAGCATTCTCAATCCCAATTAAGTAACATCATTAAAACCCAACAAAATTAACTTTAGAGTAACATGTCGAGATTCACATGATAATCCAGGTACTAGATACTCAAGATGTCCATAACCGGGGACACGGCTAATCATGATTAGTTTATACACTCTGCAGAGGTTTGCGCACTTTTCCCCACAAGACTCGATCGCCTCCGTTGGATTTCTCGCACTACATGGTGTTTGAGAAACGGATGACCGAGACACAGTCTTTCAGAAGCGCTAGCACCTTACGATGGATAGACCGGTACACCTACTTTCCCCTACATCTGCTAGTCTACCCTATAAGAGTTCGCACGACTTACTCAACTATGCCAGAGCCCATAATGGCTTGTGGCTGCACACGGAAGTTTCTAGTATGAATAATCTCATGATCCCTTTGAGCCTGGGTGGCGGTCAAAAATAAAAACAGGCAAGTCCTGGAATACCCAGGTGCCTCAATCCACCCAGATGTGTGTTAGGTTGCCACCTTAGATAAACCATTAATTAACAATCTCACATCTGTCATGGATATCACTCACCCAATCCACGTCTACTAGCATAGCATGGCATAATAAGCAAACGTAGAAGTAACTCCCAAAGATTTGATAATAAACAGGTAATAGGTACTACCTCATCTACTTCCCATCCCACAATTTAATTAGATCCTAATCATGCAATGTGTGAGGATTGATCTAATGCAATAAAACTAGGTTGTAGAAAAAGGCATGATCAAAGTGTTACTTGCCTTGCTGATGATCCGCGAAACCTAGAGATTCAAAGTAACAGGCGGCGCACTCCGGGTATTCTATCGCAGACAAACAAACAAGCATACAATAAGTACTCATCTAATGCACAGGTAAAACTCAAATAGAAGATCTAACCAGAAAGTTCAACTTAAGAACCCTGGTTTGCAAAAGAATCAAATCGAACGAAGCAAAAGAAGTCAAACGGCAAAAGAAAACAACTTCGTTCTAGTAATTTGGATCTAGGGAAAATTTTACAGTAGCAAAAACTTGTTTAAGTTGACTATTCGGAAAAAGGGTTTCGAGACGAAACTCCAGGCGCTTGAATTGCCTGATTCCGATAAACGAGCGAAAAGTTATACTAAAACGAAAATCGGATCAGAAATCACGATCTGAAATTAACCGCGGAAAATCCAACGAAAAAGAAAAACGACGAAGAGATTAATCGGTAATTAACCTGATCCGAAAATAATTAAAATAATAAAAAAAATCA
This sequence comes from Triticum urartu, assembly GCF_056163025.1. Lineage (NCBI taxonomy): Eukaryota > Viridiplantae > Streptophyta > Magnoliopsida > Poales > Poaceae > Triticum > Triticum urartu. Next base: position 170,573,436 of record NC_141874.1, on the reverse strand, counting down.
AAAATAAAACCGACGAAAAAAATATAATTTTTTTTAAAAAAAATTCGGCACGGAAGTCGAGACGGCGGCGAACCTCGGGCGACGCGCTGCTCCGGCGGTGGCGGCGGATCGGGCGCGGGGCTGGTGTGGGCTGGGGGCTCGGGTGCGGCGCTATATAAAGGCGCCCCCGGGCGGAGTCCCGCTCGGGTACGGCCCATAGTCGGTTTCGTTTTTTTATATAATTACGCTCGGAAGAAAAATAAAAAGAAATACTAAACGGACTCCAAAAAACACGAAATAAATTTTCCCGGGTTTCTAAAATCAAGCCCGATAAAGTGAACATTTATCTGGGCCCAAACTACAACTTTGAAAAACGCGCATTTTTCCTAAATTCAAATAAAAATACCGAAAAACTCCGAAATATATTTTATTTGATTTTTTTATTAAATCCTCAATATTTCTATATTTTGGGAAAGTCATTTTATTCCCTCTCTCATCTTTTTTGTAATAGAAATAATTGATGATAAAATTAATAAAATCAAATGATCCTGTTTACATAATTTGAGAAAACTCAAATATGTAAATAACGAAATCCCCAACTCTCTCCGTGGGTCCTTGAGTTGCTTAGGATTTTCTAGGATCAAAACCAAAAGAAAAATAAAATATGATATGCATGATGACCTAATGTATAACATTCCAAATTGAAAATTTGGGATGTTGCACATGGTTATAGGTTTATTTCTATCGTTTGTCTTCGAAACTTCTAAGTTTTGAAGACTTCCATAAAAATCGCCTATTCACCCCCTCTAGTCGATATAACGCACTTTCAATTGGTATCAGAGCAAGGTACTCCCTTGTTCTGTGTGATTCGGTTTAACCACCTGGAGTTTTAGCTATGTCCACTGCAGGGATAATTAAAGTCTCCGCTGCGTGCCCCGTCTTTGATGGAACTGAATATCCCTACTGGAAGAATAAGATGCGCATGCTTCTTGAAGCCATTGACGTCGACCTATGGTATGTCGTTAAGAACGGCGTTCCCAAGGCTGGAGAAGGTGTCACTACTGCTGACGTCAAGAAGTTCGTTCAACTGGAGTCTACTGCCAAGAATATCATCTGTGGTCATCTGACCAAAGGACAGTATGGCCGCATGAGTGCTTTGAAAACATCTAAGCTAGTCTGGGACTGGCTCTCCAAGGTCAACGAAGGCGTCTCAACCCAGAGAGATCAGAGAATCAGTGTCCTTCGCAACCTCTTCAACTGCTTCAAGAGAAATGACAATGAGAATGTCCAGCTCACATTTGATCGACTCACTGACATCACAAATGAGCTTCAAGCCCTCGGCGCTACTGAGATCACCAAGAATGAAGTCGTCAAGACACTCCTGAGATCACTTGACAGTTCATTTGACACCCTAGCCCTGATGATTCAAGAACGTCCTGATTTCAAGATACTCGATCCGTCTGACATACTTGAGAGGCTCAACACACATGAGTTTCAGCTTTTTGAGAAAAGAGATATCTACGGTCCCAACTATGGGCGAACTCGTGCCTTGAAGGCAAAAGCTGTCTCCACATCTGAAGAAGAATCCGACAGCAGTACTGATGATCCTGAAGACATTGGAAAGGAGCTTGCTATGCTTGTGAAGAAGTTCCAAAAATTCACCAAGAAGAAAGGCTTCAGAAAGTCTTCACGATCAAGCTCAAGGAATGTTGAAGCTTCTGCTTATGACTACAAGAAAAGATCATGCCACAAGTGCAAGAAACCTGGCCACTACATCTCTGAGTGTCCCCAGTGGGACAATGAGAACAACAAGAAGAAGAAGAGCAAGGAGTATGACTCTGACGACAAGAAGAAGAAGAAATACTCAAAGTCTTCTTCCAAGTCTTCCTCCAAGTCTTCATCACACAAGAAAAGCTCATCTGGCAAGGCCCGTGCATTTGTTGGCAAGGAAATGGATTCAGAGGAGGAGTCTGCTTCTGAGGAGGCGGAGGTGGAGTCTGAGGAGGAGTCCGATTCTGGCGTTGCGAGTCTGGCTACAGCATACGTTGCCAAGTCCATCTTCAACACTGAAGACAACGACCTCATCACCGACACCGACGCAAATGACAAGGACTACTCCGCTCCTACCTACTGCTTCATGGCACGTGGTGCCAAGGTAAACACACGCACTACTCACTATCAAACATCTAGTGAATATGACTCTGACTGTGATTCCAAACCGAGCTACAAAACACTTGCTAAAATTGCAACTGAACAACAGAAAGCTATGGAACATATTCAAAAACTGTTAGACAAAAGCGATGATCTGCTAGACGCTGAAATGACTCGATCTCAGTCCTTAATTGAAGACATAAAAAATCTTCATGTTAAGTATGAGGAACTTGAAAGTCGTCATGAAACGCTCTCAACAACTCATGAAAGGCTTTCCTATGATTATCTTCAAAGGAAGCAAGATCTTGAGAAATTGAGAGCGGCTCATGAAGATCTTCAAAAGGAAAATGAGTCACTTCGCCCAAACAGATCAGTTCCGCTCAGGAAAGATTTGAACCACCATGTCTTAAATGCATTGAGCGTGATAATGCTACTTCTGTTGCTGAATGTTCTACTGTTGCTACTGTTGCAATATCTTCGACTGTTGACGTGGGAACTAACCCCTCTGCTGAGGATACCACATCAGTCATTGCTGATGAGAATGCTAGGTTGAAGACACTGCTTGAAACAGGGATGTACAAAAGTCTCAAAGGGCATCAGACACTATGTGATGTCCTCCAAAGGCAGATCCTGAACCGAAACCCTAGGAAAGAGGGTGTTGGGTTCGAAAGGAAAATGAATGCTGATGGCTCTTACTGGAAACCTGAGCAGTACCCCAAAACCACATGGGTTGCTGCAAAGGAACCTTCAGCGGATCCATCCAGCCTATCTGGCTTCACTTGTGCTAATCCCATCATTATTGATGAATCCTTTGATGCAAACTATAAACTGTTTAGGAATCAGAATGGTGAAGTGTTTGCCAAGTATATTGGTACTAACTGCAGGAATGGACCGCCTATGAAGAAGATCTGGGTGCCAAAAAGGTGTTTGGAGAATCTTCCTGTGAATGTCATCATGACACCACAGGTGAAGAAGACAAACTCCAGACCACTGGCTTCATACGGTCCAAAGGCTTCATATAGACGGAGGACTCACCTGAGTCGCACTAACGCAAATGTTTTGCCGGGAAGCCATACTCAGGCCTATGACTATGAGCACGGTTTATCAAACCGCCACGTTCATAAGACCAAGAACTATTCTGCTTATTCTTATGAGTACTATTGTCCTCCTGCAAGACTTTTTGCTAGGGCTCCAAAGCCAAAGTTCTCAGTTGCTGCACTTAGACTTATTGCTTCTAAGCCACCCTTGAAGATGTGGGTGGTTAAGAAAGCTTAACTCTCTTTTGCAGGGAAGGGTGTCCAGCAGAAAATCAAAATCGTCTGACGCTATTGCTGGGGACCTTAAACATCTTGTAGGGCGCAAGATCAAATGCATGAATGGTCTTATTATGTACTTCGTTCCTGAATCGCTTGCTACTCTCCCTATCAGTCCAAATCTCGATCTAAGCTTTCATAACCCACTGGTTCGTCAAATGTTTTTGCTTCACAATTCTCTTCGTGAAGCCAATCCCCCTAACTGCACTGTAGGGTACGACACTAGCAGCTTCAGAATGGATTATTGATAGTGGGTGTACCAATCACATGATAGGCAAGAGTAGCCTTCTTATGGACTCAACCTTACGTCCATCCGACAAGAGTCACATCACATTTGCTGACACTGGTAAAAGTAAGGTATTGGGTCTAGGTAGAGTTGCAATCTCAAAGGATCAACACATGGATAAAGTCATGCTTGTTGAATCCCTTGGCTTCAACTTAATGTCCGTCTCAATAACAGAACCCAATAAAGTTGAAGAAGCCTTCATGGAACCTGAATGGATTCAAGCTATGCAAGAAGAGCTTCAACAGTTTGAGCTGAATAATGTATGGGAACTGGTTAAGCGTCCTGATCCTCAGAAGCACAATATAATAGGCACCAAATGGATAGATCGCAACAAGCAAGATGAGCATGGTCAATTTGTCAGAAACAAAGCTCGCCTCGTTGCTCAAGGATATACTCAAGTTGAAGGGATTGACTTCGATGAAACATTTGCTCCTGTGGCTCGACTTGAAGCCATACGCATACTGCTGGCCTATGCAAATCATCATAACATACTTCTATATCAAATGGATGTGAAGAGCGCTTTTCTCAATGGCAAGATTGAAGAAGAAGTGTATGTTGCACAACCGCCTGGCTTTGAAGATCCAAAACATCCTCAAATGGTATACAAGCTCAACAAGGCACTGTATGGCCTCAAACAGGCCCCTCGGGCTTGGTATGACACACTCAAATACTTCCTAAAGAGCAAAGGCTTCACACCTGGTTCCCTCGACCCCACTCTCTTCACGAATACATATGATGGTGAACTGTTTGTGTGCCAAATATATGTGGACGACATTATCTTCGGCTGCACCAATAAAAAATATAGTGAACAATTTGGATATATGATGCAAGAGCAATACTAGATGTCCATGATGGGAGAGCTGAAGTTCTTCCTTGGTCTTCAAATACGACAACAACGCAATGGCATCTTTATATCTCAAGAGAAGTATCTCAAAGATTGCCTGAAGAAGTTCGGTATGCAAGACTTCAAAGGCTTCACGACGCCAATGCCAGCCAAACATCATCTGGGTCCTGACGACAATGGTAAAGAGTTCGATCAAAAGGTATACCGCTCCATGATTGGTTCCTTACTTTATTTATGTGCAACTAGGCCAGATATTATGCTTAGTGTTTGCATGTGTGCTCGATTCCAAGCGGCATCAAAGGAATCGCATCACTTAGCTGTGAAGCGAATTCTTCGATATTTGGCTTACACCCCAACTCTAGGATTATGGTATCCTAAGGGCTCAGAGTTTGATCTGGTTGGATTCTTGGATGCTGATTATGCTGGTGACAAGGTGGATCGCAAGTCTACATCAGGCACATGTCATTTTCTGGGACAATCACTTGTATGTTGGTCTTTAAAGAAGCAGAACTGTGTATCTCTCTCCACTGCTGAATCTGAATACATTGCTGCCGAATCTTGCTGCGCTCAGCTTCTGTGGATGAAGCAAACACTCAAAGACTATGGCATTCATCTGAAGCAAGTGCCACTCTACTGCGACAATGAAAGCGCCATCAATATTGCCAACAACCTAGTTCAGCACTCGAAGACAAAGCACATTGAGATTCGTCATCACTTTCTCAGAGATCATGTTGTGAAGGAAGATATTGATATCATACACGTCAACACTGAAGAGCAATTGGCAGATATCTTCACCAAGCCATTGGATGAGAAAAGATTTTGCAAGTTACGGTGTGAGCTAAATATCTTGGAATCCTCAAATGTCCTGTGATCAGGCACACATCCTAACACTTATGCATAATGATGACTTAGATGTGCAACACACGAAGTAAAGTATATCTTCAATCAACGAAGACATGCATTCTAAGTGTGAATACATTAATGAGGAATTTGACTTTGGAGCGCCACGATAATTGTGTGCCGTGTCTGGGTCTAATACTTCCTATACGGTGGGTCACGCCACCACCAAATGTTCTGTTTGAAGTGTTTCACTCATGGCGTTACATTTGCTATGTCTTCACATTTGGTTTGGCTTCAATCTCAACATGTCTTCATGATTATCTTCGCTACGATGATTATATATGTATACTAGTGCTCTGTCCTCTACAGCATTCACTTATAGCTATGTCTTCTTGTTGAATCTTTTGAACTAAGTGAATGTGATCGGACCCTAACCTCTCTATGCTTTCTATCTCAAACTCTATCTCTCCAAATCATATGCATTCTTTTGAAACTGTTAAATGTCTTCTCTGTGTCCTTGTCAGCAGAAGATACAGAGATAAACATTAAGTCCGCTTTCAATGCTAATTCCTTCACCTGAAATCCGGAGAAGTGGGAACGACCACCCGACAATCCAGGCGTGCGTGGGATGTGGAACAACCTCCGATATGCTGCATGATGGCCACATATTCCTCAGATGTGAATCGCCAGGGGCACCTGTGTAATAACACTGAGCCGCCCCTATCCCTATAAATCCACGCCACACCACAGTCATTATCTCTTCTTCCACTCTCGCACGAACCCTAGCGCCACTGCTAGCCCTCGACGACGCCAGCGACGAAGCGCTTAGCTGCCGCAACCTCTCCGACGCCGTCTTCACGTCGACCGCGGACATCGTCTTCTCCGCCGTCGCCGTAGGTGTCCTCCGTCGCCAAGTTAGGGCACGGACGATCGGACTGCTCGGCCTCCTCTTCCACTCCGTCTAGCAGTTCTACGTGTGGTAAATAAAACTTCCTTTTTACGGCCCCTTTGATCCTATAGATTCGTCACTTTCTACCACAAGTGGTTTTTGTTCACACATGTTGGATCCACTTCATATTGCATCTCATAATATGCCTAGTATATTCACTTATGCTTCACAAAGTAGTTAGATTCCTCACTTGTACTGATCCGTGGATTCTACAAATCTGGACCCAACTCCTTATCTATGAGTGAATGTCTTCACACGATGAGGTCAATGTCTTCTAAACTGATTTATCTTCAAAATCTTCTGAGAATGCATATGACCTCTTCCCCTTCCCTCGCACCTTAATGCTGTAACAGCTACATGTCCGTGGGAGAGTCCCTTGGTTCTCATAGTCTGCATTCATTTGCAAAATTCTTACAGTATCACATAAATTCTCCCGAAGCCAGCTCCTGTTTGTCCAGCAAGCGAAAGCCTTTGAAGCCTTTGAACGTATTGAAGCCATTCAGTTTAAAGTTCATGGCTGCAGAGAAATCAGCAAGGAAGGGTGGCAGAAAGCGTCGAGGAGAAACATCAAGAGATCTGCCCGATGACCTCTCAGAGCTGTACAAGACAGATCCTGAAGAGGATTACAATCAGCGCAAGACACGAATCCAATGGATTCGACGATATTGGGCAGAATAGTGGTTCAAGTACAGGTTTGTGACAAAGGAATATGCTGAGAAGAATGCCATCAAGCAACCATGGGGAGACATCCTCTACAAAAATCTTCAACCCAGGTCCAGAGATGAAGCCATTGAACAAGGCTTCTATCCCTGCATGGTCCGTGGACCACAACTTGTGGATGCTGACCCATCGTCACTGCTATGGTGTCGTGATGACAATCTGTTCAAGCGCAACTTCCAGCTTGCCCAGAATTCGGCGAAGCAGAACAAGAAGTCTTTGGGATTAGACTTCAACCCTGGTCCCTCTCCTCCCCGTGCCGATGGGACCCGTGAAGCTGAACCCAATCTTGTTGGGCCCTTCTACAACTTAGAAGATCTCATCACTCATATCGTGGTTCAAGGGACAGTCGTGCATGAGCCTGCAGATGACGCTGAATCAGATGAAGTGCCTACAGCGCCGAAGCCAAAGAAGCAGCCTAAAGCTTCAAAGCCTGCCTCTGCACCAAAAATCTCACGGGCGAAGCCACTGGCTATTGCACCTCCTGAAGAAAGTGTGCAGTCTGAAGATTTGTCACGCATCTCCAAGCCCCAGAAAGTCAAGATGCCTCTACCACACACCGGCCAAGAACTGACAGCTGCTGCTATTCTGCGCAACGATGCCATCGATCTGCCCAGTGATGAAGATCTTGCAGATGACGCTCTTGAGCAACTGATCAAGAGCAAGGAAGAAGCAGAAATCTTCAATGACCTGCCTCTCTTTGACGTGGCAATCATACACAACTTCATTGATGAGTGGTTTGACACGCCCAACCTCAGCTTCGAAGATCTGCAACTCCCAATTGGCCTCAGTGTCGCCTTCCATGGCGCCATTGCTTCAGAGCTAGCTCTAGCTCAGCGCATCGTCACACTGAAGCAAAATATTGACTTTGAGAAAGCTTAGTTCAAGAAGCATCCAAGCTCAGTGTGTAAGAGGTGAAAAACTTCAAGATTATGCTGCACGAGCTCAAAGAAGCCTTTCTCAAGAAACGTGCAAAAGCTCAAGGTTCTCGTGAGCGCATGAAGATCCTGGCTGACAAGAGTGTGCAAGCCTACAATGAGGTTGAGAAGCGCAAGGCCCTTGGTCATCCTGGCATCGACCCCAGGATGGCTGCAAAGCAGAAGAAGAAGAAGAAGAAGAAGAAGAAGAAGAAGAAGAAGAAGAAGAAGCCCGCTATGGCCGAACCCGACGCACCATGACAGGAAGCAGATCCCATTGTCTTCCCAACTAGCATGACTGGCTCGAAGCCAAAAGCCAGGTCTACCGCTTCAGAACTGAAGAAGACAAGGATTGCTGAGGCTGAAGCCCGAAAGAGGAAACATTCTGAAGCCTCTAATGCTGCTCCCTCCAAGAAGAAGAGGAAGACCAGGAAGGAACGGGCTGCTCCCACAGAGCCCTTAATTGTTGAACCCATCTCCATGGTTCGCCTTGCCGCTGAACACCAAGAGCGCCAGCTGACTGTCCATGAGCCTGCTTCCAAAGAGGCTCATGAAGCTGAAGACCTTCCAGCAGCTGATCCCACCGCTGCTGAAGACATTGGTCACCATGACCATGTTGAAGATGATGAAGTTCTTCCTCAGATCGAGCACCAACAGGTATCATCGCCTGTGCTTACGCACAACGAACTCATCAGCATTGGTCATCCTCTGACGCCAATTGCTCAGGATGCATCATGGGCTGATCACCCACAAGCACAAGAGGAAGATGAATTTGAGGCCCAGCCAACTCCAACTCCACAGGCGTCGCCAGTGTTACGCAGGATTCGCGAAGGACCAAGGCCTCCAATATTTGAGTCTGAAGCTAAATCTGCTGAAGACATTCTGGCTGCATCAGCCGATGAAGAAGAAACCCCAAGAGTTGCTATACCCCCGTCTCACCAAGAAGCTGTTCTCGAGGAGAACGTGGCTATGACCGACCCTCCAGCTCATCAAGTGGAGGTCGAAAATCTTGATGCTGCCACCACCAACACCAATGAAGCCACTGACGCTGTCCTAGCTGAAGCAAATGTGGAGCCTCCACCAACCCAAGAACCAGAAGTCAGTGAAGCAAATGATGCTACTTCTCCTGTTCCTGCGCCTGCTGCTGGTCCTTAGTTTGACTATCATGTTGAGCATAGGCCTCAGGTACAAAAGCCAATTCCAAGGTTGCCTAGGTTTCCAGGTACTGCATCAGCACCTGGATCCTTCAATATCAACGGCTTCAAAGCATACAACACTTTCTTCAATAGCTCCAACAACCCCTACTCAAGGGAAAGAATATCTTCTGATCGGTTCTGGAGCTATCCGCAGCGAAGCTATTACTCCTACATTCTGTACAATCAAGGTCGCATCTTCCTGCATAAGCGTCTTGACACAGAAGCCATAGCTGGTCTGCCCTGTCTGGAAGAAGCTCTGGATTGCTTCAAAGAGGTTGGATTGTTGCCGTTTGTCACTGACCAAGAGCACTGGAATGAAGAGTTGCTGCTCCAATTCTATGCCACACTTCACATCCGTGGGAACAACAGAGATCCGAAGACTTGGGTCCTGGAGTGGATGACAGGAAATGTTCATCACGAAGCCAAAGCCTTTGATATCATTGAGCTCACTGGTCTGCCCACTCCTGGCGATCTCTACGAACCTGGCTGTCAGCTTCACAGTGAAGCTATGGAGAGCATCTTTCAGAAGTCTGAACCAAACATGAGCCAGATGTTTAGTATGATGAAGCCCTTGCCACAAGATGCTGCATATCCTAAGGAGTTCTTTGTTGAAGACCTTGAGTATCTGCCACGGACTATTTATCACATCATAAGGCGAACTCTCTGGCCTATCAAAGGACATTCTCCTCATGCCAAGCTGGAAGGTGCAATGAAGACTTTGGTCTTCTATATTCTTCATGGAAAATGTTTCAATGCACAAGACTTCTTCATCCGCCAACTTGCTGCATCAGGCTCTGATCTTTTTGGCTTGAAGTTCTACGCTCCATGGATAATGTGGCTGATTAAACTCCACTCCGCTATCTCATATCAGCCATCTGCTCGCAATCATCGGATCTTTCTGCCTGATGTGGATATGTCCGTTGAAGCTATTTATCCTGAGCCTGCCAAGGAGCCTCTTAGTCTTAAGAATGCGGAGCATCAAAGTTTCTCTCAGAACATTGAAGGAGTTGAAGCAATCACTCGTGTTTATCCTTTGGCTAGAACTACGCGTGCACCACATCCTGCCCTTACTGAAGCCACTGAAAGCACAATTGCCCAACGACCCAAGAAGCACACTCGTGTTCTCAAGGACCGAGAGCTTCTGGTGGCTCTTCATCAGAAACAGGACAGGCATCATGACTGGCTGAAGCGCCAAATGCAAAGCCTCTTGGTGGATGTCAACCGCATTCGCAATCTTGCCACAAAGAATGCCTTTGTTGCACATGAAACCTCTCGACGCACATGGAAAGGGCTGACGCTTATGTGCTCTGAAGATGATCTTCAAGAGGATGGCTTCTCTGAACGCTTCAAGTTTGACTCCACACCTCCTCGAAGGGCAGTGCTGCGATGAACTCCATCTCTTGAAGACTCTGAGTTCTCTTCCTCTGCGGCAACTGTGAATGCCAGAGTGATCAAGGACGAAGATGATGCTACTTCACCGCCCCCTCCTTCAGCGCGCTTCGGCACTGCTCCGAGTTCTTTTGCACCGCCGAACACCACCGACGACCCTGCTGCTTCACCTACTCTTCATGGGAACGAGTAGATGCTCTATGTCTTCGAACCTTTTTGGTCCTTACTGACAAAAGGGGGAGAAGCATATGAGTTTGATAGTCTTCAAGCGGGTCCCTATGGGCGGTTGCTTTATATTTTGCCTAGTGTTTACAACTCTCGTTTTGATACATCTGGTTCTTTGAGTCGTAACACTTAAACTCGATGGTCGTCTGCTACTTATTTGCTACCTTGTGATGCGATGATAAATTCTGCATGTGCGACGATAAATTCCGCACTTAGATCATTTTACAGACGTCCATTTTCCATTATGCATGTCATTATCTTCACATACCTTCACATGCATAATGAATTGTCATCATAAGTTGAAGAGGATCTCCACAAGTACAACCTGCCATGTGCAGTTGCATTCCAAAAGCAAATTACTTATATGCACATCTTCAGGGGGAGCCCTTGCAGCTTATGAAGACAATTCCTTATCCTTTTACAATTACACATATTATATTCCCCGTTGAAAACTTCAACTAGTTTGTCATCAATCACCAAAAAGGGGGAGATTGTAAGTGCATCTAGTGCCACCCCTAGTTGGTTTTGGAGTATTGACGACAAACCTAGTTGAGGGATTAATGAGGAATTTGACTTCGGAGTGCCACGATAATTGTGTGCCGTGTCTGGGTCTAATACTTCCTATACGGTGGGTCACGCCACCACCAAATGTTCTGTTTGAAGTGTTTCACTCATGGCGTTACATTTGCTATGTCTTCACATTTGGTTTGGCTTCAATCTCAACATGTCTTCATGATTATCTTCGCTATGATGATTATATATGTATACTAGTGCTCAGTCCTCTACAGCATTCACTTATAGCTATGTCTTCTTGTTGAATCTTTTGAACTAAGTGAATGTGATCGGACCCTAACCTCTCTATGCTTTCTATCTCAAACTCTATCTCTCCAAATCATATGCATTCTTTTGAAACTGTCAAATGTCTTCTCTGCGTCCTTGTCAGCAGAAGATACAGAGATAAACATTAAGTCCGCTTTCAATGCTAATTCCTTCACCTGAAACCCGGAGAAGTGGGAACGACCACCCGACAATCCAGGCGTGCGTGGGACGTGGAACAACCTCCGATATGCTGCATGATGGCCACGTATTCCTCAGATGCGAATCGCCAGGGGCACCTGTGTAATAACACTGAGCCGCCCCTGTCCCTATAAATACATGCCACACCACAGTCATTATCTCTTCTTCCACTCTCGCACGAACCCTAGCGCCACCGCTAGCTCTCGACAACGCCAGCGACGAAGCGCTTAGCTGCCGCAACCTCTCCGACGCCGTCTTCACGTCGACCGCGGACATCGTCTTCTCCGCCGTCGCCGTAGGTGTCCTCCGTCGCCAAGTTAGGGCACGGACGATCGGACTGCTCGGCCTCCTCTTCCACTCCGTCTAGCAGTTCTACGTGTGGTAAATAAAACTTCCTTTTTACGGCCCCTTTGATCCTATAGATTCGTCACTTTCTACCACAAGTGGTTTTTGTTCACACATGTTGGATCCACTTCATATTGCATCTCATAATATGCCTAGTATATTCACTTATGCTTCACAAAGTAGTTAGATTCCTCACTTGTACTGATCCGTGGATTCTACAAATCTGGACCCAACTCCTTATCTATGAGTGAATGTCTTCACACGATGAGGTCAATGTCTTCTAAACTGATTTATCTTCAAAATCTTCTGAGAATGCATATGACCTCTTCCCCTTCCCTCGCACCTTAATGCTGTAACAGCTACATGTCCGTGGGAGAGTCCCTTGGTTCTCATAGTCTGCATTCATTTGCAAAATTCTTACAGTATCACATAAATTCTCCCGAAGCCAGCTCCTGTTTGTCCAGCAAGCGAAAGCCTTTGAAGCCTTTGAACGTATTGAAGCCATTCAGTTTAAAGTTCATGGCTGCAGAGAAATCAGCAAGGAAGGGTGGCAGAAAGCGTCGAGGAGAAACATCAAGAGATCTGCCCGATGACCTCTCAGAGCTGTACAAGACAGATCCTGAAGAGGATTACAATCAGCGCAAGACACGAATCCAATGGATTCGACGATATTGGGCAGAACAGTGGTTCAAGTACAGGTTTGTGACAAAGGAATATGCTGAGAAGAATGCCATCAAGCGACCATGGGGAGACATCCTCTACAAAAATCTTCAACCCAGGTCCAGAGATGAAGCCATTGAACAAGGCTTCTATCCCTGCATGGTCCGTGGACCACAACTTGTGGATGCTGACCCATCGTCACTTCTATGGTGTCGTGATGACAATCTGTTCAAGCGCAACTTCCAGCTTGCCCAGAATTCGGCGAAGCAGAACAAGAAGTCTTTGGGATTAGACTTCAACCCTGGTCCCTCTGCTCCCTGTGCCGATGGGACCCGTGAAGCTGAACACAATCTTGTTGGGCCCTTCTACAACTTAGAAGGTCTCATCACTCATATCGTGGTTCAAGGGACAGTCGTGCATGAGCCTGCAGATGATGCTGAATCAGATGAAGCACCTGCAGCGTCGAAGCCAAAGAAGCAGCCTAAAGCTTCAAAGCCTGCCTCTGCACCAAAAATCTCACGGGCGAAGCCACTGGCTACTGCACCTCCTAAAGAAAGTGTGCAGTCTGAAGATTTGTCACGCATCTCCAAGCCCCAGAAAGTCAAGATGCCTCTGCCACACACCGGCCAAGAACTGACAGCTGTTGCTATTCTGCGCAACGATGCCATCGATCTGCCCAGTGATGAAGATCTTGCAGATGACGCTCTTGAGCAACTGATCAAGAGCAAGGAAGAAGCAGAAATCTTCAATGATCTGCCTCTCTTTGACGTGGCAATCATACACAACTTCATTGATGAGTGGTTTGACACGCCCAACCTCAGCTTCGAAGATCTGCAACTCCCAATTGGCCTCAGTGTCGCCTTCCATGGCGCCATTGCTTCAGAGCTAGCTCTAGCTCAGCGCATTGTCGAACTGAAGCAAAAGATTGACTTTGAGAAAGCTCAGTTCAAGAAGCATATGGCCAAGCTTAGCGTGCAAGAGGTGAAAAACTTCAAGATTATGCTGCACGAGCTCAAAGAAGCCTTTCTCAAGAAACGTGCAAAAGCTCAAGGTTCTCGTGAGCGCATGAAGATCCTGGCTGACAAGAGTGTGCAAGCCTACAATGAGGCTGAGAAGCGCAAGGCCCTTGGTCGTCCTGGCATCGACCCCAGGATGGCTGCAAAGCAGAAGAAGAAGAAGCCCGCTATGGCCGAACCTGACGCACCATGGCAGGAAGCAGATCCCATTGTCTTCCCAACTAGCATGACTGGCTCGAAGCCAAAAGCCAGGTCTACCGCTTCAGAACTGAAGAAGACAAGGACTGCTGAGGCTGAAGCCCGAAAGAGGAAACATTCTGAAGCCTCTGATGCTGCTCCCTCCAAGAAGAAGAGGAAGACCAGGAAGGAACGGGCTGCTCCCACAGAGCCCTTAATTGTTGAACCCATCTCCATGGTTCGCCTTGCCGCTGAACACCAAGAGCGCCAGCTGACTGTCCATGAGCCTGCTTCCACAGAGGCTCATGAAGCTGAAGACCTTCCAGTAGCTGATCCCACCGCTGCTGAAGACATTGGTCACCATGACCATGTTGAAGATGATGAAGTTCTTCCTCAGATCGAGCACCAACAGGTATCATCGCCTGTGCTTACGCACAGCGAACTCATCAGCATTGGTCATCCTCTGACGCCAATTGCTCAGGATGCATCATGGGCTGATCACCCACAAGCACAAGAGGAAGATGAATTTGAGGCCCAGCCAACTCCAACTCCACAGGCGTCGCCAGTGTTACGCAGGATTCGCGAAGGACCAAGGCCTCCAATATTTGAGTCTGAAGCTAAATCTGCTGAAGACATTCTGGCTGCATCAGCCGATGAAGAAGAAACCCCAAGAGTTGCTATACCCCCGTCTCACCAAGAAGCTGTTCTCGAGGAGAACGTGGCTATGACCGACCCTCCAGCTCATCAAGTGGAGGTCGAAAATCTTGATGCTGCCACCACCAACACCAATGAAGCCACTGACGCTGTCCTAGCTGAAGCAAATGTGGAGCCTCCACCAACCCAAGAACCAGAAGTCAGTGAAGCAAATGATGCTACTTCTCCTGTTCCTGCGCCTGCTGCTGGTCCTTAGTTTGACTATCATGTTGAGCATAGGCCTCAGGTACAAAAGCCAATTCCAAGGTTGCCTAGGTTTCCAGGTACTGCATCAGCACCTGGATCCTTCAATATCAACGGCTTCAAAGCATACAACACTTTCTTCAATAGCTCCAACAACCCCTACTCAAGGGAAAGAATATCTTCTGATCGGTTCTGGAGCTATCCGCAGCGAAGCTATTACTCCTACATTCTGTACAATCAAGGTCGCATCTTCCTGCATAAGCGTCTTGACACAGAAGCCATAGCTGGTCTGCCCTGTCTGGAAGAAGCTCTGGATTGCTTCAAAGAGGTTGGATTGTTGCCGTTTGTCACTGACCAAGAGCACTGGAATGAAGAGTTGCTGCTCCAATTCTATGCCACACTTCACATCCGTGGGAACAACAGAGATCCGAAGACTTGGGTCCTGGAGTGGATGACAGGAAATGTTCATCACGAAGCCAAAGCCTTTGATATCATTGAGCTCACTGGTCTGCCCACTCCTGGCGATCTCTACGAACCTGGCTGTCAGCTTCACAGTGAAGCTATGGAGAGCATCTTTCAGAAGTCTGAACCAAACATGAGCCAGATGTTTAGTATGATGAAGCCCTTGCCACAAGATGCTGCATATCCTAAGGAGTTCTTTGTTGAAGACCTTGAGTATCTGCCACGGACTATTTATCACATCATAAGGCGAACTCTCTGGCCTATCAAAGGACATTCTCCTCATGCCAAGCTGGAAGGTGCAATGAAGACTTTGGTCTTCTATATTCTTCATGGAAAATGTTTCAATGCACAAGACTTCTTCATCCGCCAACTTGCTGCATCAGGCTCTGATCTTTTTGGCTTGAAGTTCTACGCTCCATGGATAATGTGGCTGATTAAACTCCACTCCGCTATCTCATATCAGCCATCTGCTCGCAATCATCGGATCTTTCTGCCTGATGTGGATATGTCCGTTGAAGCTATTTATCCTGAGCCTGCCAAGGAGCCTCTTAGTCTTAAGAATGCGGAGCATCAAAGTTTCTCTCAGAACATTGAAGGAGTTGAAGCAATCACTCGTGTTTATCCTTTGGCTGGAACTACGCGTGCACCACATCCTGCCCTTACTGAAGCCACTGAAAGCACAATTGCCCAACGACCCAAGAAGCACACTCGTGTTCTCAAGGACCGAGAGCTTCTGGTGGCTCTTCATCAGAAACAGGACAGGCATCATGACTGGCTGAAGCGCCAAATGCAAAGCCTCTTGGTGGATGTCAACCGCATTCGCAATCTTGCCACAAAGAATTCCTTTGTTGCACATGAAACCTCTCGACGCACATGGAAAGGGCTGACGCTTATGTGCTCTGAAGATGATCTTCAAGAGGATGGCTTCTCTGAACGCTTCAAGTTTGACTCCACACCTCCTCGAAGGGCAGTGCTGCGATGAACTCCATCTCTTGAAGACTCTGAGTTCTCTTCCTCTGCGGCAACTGTGAATGCCAGAGTGATCAAGGACGAAGATGATGCTACTTCACCGCCCCCTCCTTCAGCACGCTTCGGCACTGCTCCGAGTTTTTCTGCACCGCCGAACACCACCGATGACCCTGCTGCTTCACCTACTCTTCATGGGAACAAGTAGATGCTCTATGTCTTCGAACCTTTTTGGTCCTTACTGACAAAAGGGGGAGAAGCATATGAGTTTGATAGTCTTCAAGCGGGTCCCTATGGGCGGTTGCTTTATATTTTGTCTAGTGTTTACAACTCTCGTTTTGATACGTCTGGTTCGGATTAAATCAATATTTTGGTTTGACTAGATAAAAATATTTTTCTTCTCTCTGGCGCGACTTTTGGAAATTGTCTCCTTTCTCCAAAGTCATCTTTTCTCTGCCTTATAAAATTATCTTTCTTTATACTTTCGTAGTTTATTATTTTTAGACTAATACGATAAAATAATTAGATTATCAATTAGTCTACATATTTATACATTAGACCCTAGCCATAGCTATTTTTCTTCTTCCATAAAATAGCTTGGCCCTGATTTTTCAAAGAGCCATAACTTTTTACTCGTTCATCCAAATTAGATGAAACCAACGCCTATAGCTTCATCTTGTTTTACCTATCCAGTGAACCTGTCACATCAACTTTTTGAAATTTTCAAATTTCGAATTTTGTTCAGATTTATATTCAAACTTGTCGGCGTTCTGGGAACGGGGGTCCCCAGACTTGCCTGCCTGCGACCTGCGGCGTGGCTCGAGGAGGGGCCCAGCACGGCCCATCTTCATCAACACAGACCCAAGACCCTCGCGAGGGGCCAAGCCTCGCGGGGCGGACGACACGGAGCTTCCTCAGGCACAACCTCATCAGGCTGGCTCACGAGGAGGCGGAGAGATCAAGACGGGGTACCTCACGAGGTGCCCGTGACGCAAGCCATGACGACCAAGGGCGCCAGGTGGGCGCCAGCCCGCGCGGTGTCCTCCTTTCCTCTTTGGTGCAAAGGGAGCAAGCGCAGGCGAGAGCATCAAGTAAAGGCACCCGTTTCGGTGCAACGAGACCAAGACCAGTCCAACGGCAGGGAGGAAGTCATTGTGGAGCCCAAGCCATCGTCACCACCAGAGCCTTTGGCAGGCGAGGACCAACTTTAGTCAGGATAAGTGTACCAGATGTTCCCCTTCAAAATGGCCAATTGTTGGCGCCCTTCCCGCTCAATATTTGGGAAGAGGCCCAGGGCCTTTGCCTATAAATAGGACTAGCCACCCCTAGGGTAGGGGGGCAATCAAGAAGGGAGAATCTAGAAGCCAAGAGAGAAACTAGCTAGGATCGGATCGAGTAGCATCACAGAGAGAGAGAGAGGGGCGACTGAACTCCTCCTAGCAGTTCATCCCCCCAGCCAAGAACAGACCCTCGCGAGGCTGTTCTTCCTTGTATTGCTCATCATCATCAGCCCAAGAGGCAATCCACCACACCACACACTGGAGTAGGGTATTACACCACAACGGTGGCCCGAACCAGTATAAACCCTGTGTCTCTTGTGCTGTTCTTTCCATAGTTTAGATCTTAGCGAGGCGGAGGGGTGCAGGTAGGTAGAAGGCGAAATCTCCGTGCGCACCCCAGTGTTCGAACCTCAAGGGTCTGCCGGAACCCGAAATCCGACATTTGGCGCGCCAGGTAGGGGTGCACCGGAGTTTTCCCTTCCGCCACCGCCACGACCTGCCCCGCGATGAGTAGCGCATCGCCCGCTCCGGCCGCCGGCGCCAGCACGGGGGCCAGGGGGCTCCGAGCCCTGGCCCCAGCCCTGCAATGGGTACGGTGGCCAGACAAGTTCAAGCCAATGATGCCGCCGCGCTACAGCGGCGCGACTAATCCGCTGGCCTTCTTGCTGGCGTACAAGGAGGCCATCCTCGAAGCTGGAGGTGATGATAGGGTCATGGCCAACTGGCTTCCCATGGCCCTCACCGACGCTCCGCGCGCATGGCTGCTCCAGCTGCCGGCAGCCTCCGTGGCCTCTTGGGAAGAGCTCCGCAGCCTCTTCCTCGCCCACCACGCTACACCAACACCCCCGGTCGTCGCGGCCCTCTTGGGCGGCTCGCAGGCGCCGCCTACAAGTCACCACATCAAGCCGTTCATCCGCCGGGTCAGCGTCGCTTCCACATGGCAGGGGGCTCCCCCGGACCGGGCGGCGCCCAAGGCCGGCCTGACCTTCAGCTCGGAGAACCACCCCTCCAACTCGGCCTGCTCGGGTGCGCTCCCCATGCTATGCACCCCCACCATCTGCCAGGTGGCCGTCACCAGAACTCTCATCGATGGCGGCGCGGGCCTCAGCGTGCTCTCGGTTGAGGCCTTCAACCTCCTCTGCATACCCCTGGAACGGCTGCAACCCAGCCGGCCCTTCTCAGGCGTTGGGGGCGGGTCATCCAGCTCCTTGGGACAGATCCGGCTCCCAGTAACCTTCGGCACCTACGACAACTTCCGCACGGAGCTGGTCGACTTCGACATCGCCCCCATCGGCCTCCCCTACAACGCCATCCTCGACTATCCAGCGCTGGCCCAGTTCATGGCCGCGACGCACCCGGCGTACAACCTCATGAAGATGCCCGAGAGCAGCGGTGTCCTCACCGTGCACGGGGACACCAGAGACGCGCTGCAAGTGCTCGAGCTCGCCTTCAAGACGGCAGCGTCGACATAGCCCGCCGACTCGGAGACCCCCGAGCCCAAGGGGGCTGCACCCGCCAAGAAGAAACAGTTGTTCACCCGAGACAAGGCAGAAACCAAGCAGATACCCGTCGATGAGGACGGGTCCACCAATGCCAGTTTCACCATAGGCGCCAACCTCGAGCCCGAGCAGGAGGAGGCCCTATTCAGGTTCCTACGCGCGAACAAGAAGGTATTCGCTTGGGAGCCTGACCAGTTGGCGGGGATCCCTAGGAGCGTAATCGAGCATCACCTCAACGTGTGCCCCAACGTGCGCCCTGTGAAGCAGAAGGCAAGGCGGCAGTCCACAGAAAAGCAGGCCTTCATCGTCCTAGAGACCCACAAGCTAGAAGCCGCTGGGGTCATTCCCGAGGTCCGATACCCAGATTGTTTGTCCAACCCTGTCGTTGTGCCAAAGAAGGGAGGGAAGGAGCGCATGTGTGTCGACTTCACCAACCTCAACAAGGCATGCCCGCAAGATCCGTTCCTGCTCCCCCGCATCGACCAGTCGTCGATTCCACCGCAGAATGCGACCTGCTATGCTTCTTGGATGCCTTCTCTGGGTATCACCGAATCAAGATGGCGGTAGAAGACGTCGAAAAGGCAGCCTTCCTAACCCCGTGTGAGGTGTACTGCTACACATGCATGCCATTTGGGATGCGTAACGCAGGGGCGACCTTTCAACGGCTGATGCACATCACCTTGGGCCCGCAGCTCGGGAAGAACGTCGAGGCTTACGTCGATGACATAGTGGTCAATTCTCGGGAGGACAGGACCCTGATACAAGACCTAGAGGAAACCTTTGCGAGCCTCAACGCAGTGAGCATGCGGCTCAACCCAGAGAAGTGTGTGTTTGGAGTCCCTTCGGGCAAGCTCTTGGGTTTCCTCGTGTCCCACCGAGGCATCGGGGCTAACCCGGAAAAGGTCAAGGCAGTTGAGGACATGAGCCCGCCAAAGACCCTCAGAGAAATGCAGAAGCTCACTGGGCGCGTGACCGCGCTAGGGCGCTTCATCTCCAAGTTGGGGGAGCGGGCGCTACCCTTCTTCCAGCTAATGAAGAAAAAGCGGCCCTTTGAATGGACTGAAGAGGCCGACAAGGCGTTCCAAGATCTCAAGAGATACCTGACCAGCCCTCCGGTCATGGTGGCTCCACGCCCTCAAGAGCCCCTGGTGCTTTACCTCGCTGCCACTCCCTACTCCGCCAGCGCAGCCCTGGTGGCGGTTAGGGAGGAGCGTTGAATCAAAACCACAGCAGCAGCCCGGGACAAGGCAAAACAGGAACAAGGAAGGCCCACAGAAACCGCCACCGCGGCTAAGGAGGATCAGCCGCCGCAGAGGAGTGCGCCGGAGGCGGAAGGAGCCCCTCTCCCAGATGGCCAGCCTCCGGAGGCCCCATTGCCTCAGGAGGCGCCATGGTCTCCGGGGGGCGTCACCAGCACTGACGCACACAACCTCGTCGAGCACCCAGTGTACTTCGTCAGCACGGTGTTGCGGGACATGATGGCACGGTACCCCATGCCTCAGAAGCTCCTCCTCGCGCTACTGGTGGCCTCGCGCAAGCTGGGGCACTATTTTCAGGGTCACCCCATCAAGGTCGTCTCATCATACCCCTTGGAGAGAGTGCTCAGGAGCCCTAACTCAGCCGGAAGGGTCGCTGAGTGGTACATAGAACTGCAAGCGTTTCAAGTCGAATTCAGCATGACCAGAGTCATCAAGGGAGCAACATTAGCCGATTTTGTGGCAGAATGGACGGAGGCCACAGGCCTCAAGGCCGACGAGGATCGGTCCCTCTCCCCGGGAAGCGAGGCGCCAGAAGGCTGGGTCATGTACTTCGATGGGCGTTCTCCAGGCATGGCGCTGGGGCTGGGGCGGTGCTCATATCGCCCACTCAGGACAAGCTCTACTACGCTGTACAGCTCTGTTTCCAGCAAGGTGAAAAGGTCTCCAACAACATAGCGGAGTATGAAGGTCTAATAGCAGGCTTGAAGGCCGCAGCTACCCTGGGGGTGAAACGCCTCACCATCAAGGGCGATTCGCAGCTCCTTGTGAATTTCTCCAACAAGGTGTACGAGCTGAAAGATGAGCACATGGAAGCCTACCTTGCGGAGGTCCGCAGGATGGAGAAGCAGTTCTGGGGGTTGGAGTTGCAGCATGTGCCCCGTGGCACCAATCAGGAGGCCGACGACATCGCCAAACGGGCGTCCAGGCGGTTACCTCAGGAGCTTGGCGTCTTCGAGGAGCGGCTCTTCAAGCCCTCAGCCTTGCCGTCATTGTCAAACACGACTCAGCCTCGGGAGGAGCTCCCCCAGCCACCTGCCTCAGGAGCCCTGGTCTGTGGCCTGGCCTCAGGAGCACGCCTACTCCTGACGATGGAACCCCAGGAGGGGTGCTGGATCACGGAGCTCCAGAGTTACTTAACACAAGGGACCCTGCCGGAGAAGGAGGAGAAAGCGGAGCGTGTGGCACGGCTAGCCACGGCATACTGCATCAAGGATGGAGAGCTCTATCGAAAGCGACCAAACGATGTATCCCTGCGCTGCATCTCCAGGGAGCAAGGAAAGGAATTGCTGGAAGATATACACAGCGGAGACTGTGGACATCATTCATCATCACGGACCCTCGTCGGCAAGGCGTTCCGCAGTGGGTTTTATTGGCCCACCGCACTCAATGACGCCGTCGAACTGGTGAAGGCTTGTGAGGCCTGCCAGTTCCATGCCAAGTAGACCCATCATCCGGCAGGAGGCCTGCAGGCTATACCCCTTTCGTGGTCATTCGTAGTCTGGGGGCTGGACATCCTGGGCCCGTTTCCTCAGGCGCCAGGGGGCTACCGCTACCTCTACGTCTCCGTGGACAAGTTCACCAAGTGGGCTGAAGTAGAGGCCGTCCGCACCATCCCCGCGGGTTCCGCGGTCAAGTTCATCAGGGGCATCGTGAGCCGGTTCGGGGTGCCGAAGCGCATTATCACAGACAACGGTTCGCAGTTCACCAGTAACCTCTTCAAAACATACTGTGCTAACCTTGGAACGCAGATATGCTACGCTTTGGTGGCGCACCCCTGAAGCAACGGCCAGGCCGAGCGAGCCAACGCAGAGGTCCTGAGGGGCCTCAAGACCAGGACGTTCAAGAAGAAGCTGGAGGCCTGCGGCAGAGGTTGGTACGATGAGCTTCAGTCCGTGTTGTGGTACATCCACACAAACGCGACCAAGCCGACTTGAGAGACCCCGTTCTTCCTGGTCTACGGAGGCGAAGCGGTCCTCCCTCACAAGGTCAGACGTCGCTCCGCACGGGTCTTGGCGTTCGATGAGGCGCAGCAGGACGCCATGCGGGGGATGGACCTCGTGCTGGGGGAGGAACATCGCTGAGAGGCCGCGCTGCGAGCGGCGAGGTACCAACAAGCACTGCGACGATATCACTGCCGCAACATCTGCCCCAGAACTCTCGAGGTAGGCGACCTCGTGCTCAGGCGAGTTCTCTCCAGGGAGGGACTGCACAAGCTCTCTCCCATGTGGGAGGGCCCGTTCAAGGTTGTTCATGTTTCCAGGCTTGGCTCCGCGCGCTTGGAGACTTAGGAGGGGGTGCCGGTCCAGAACGCATGGAACATCCAGCACCTCCGGAGGTTCTACCCCTAAAAAGGCCCAGAGCCTGTGAAGAAGGCGAATGCCTGTGAAGATTATCCTTTTTGGAAAAGGCCCAGAGCCTGTGAAGAAGGCGAATGCCTGTGAAGATTATCCTTTTTGGAAAAGGCCCAGAGCCTGTGAAGAAGGCGAATGCCTGTGAAGCTGTCGCGTTTGGGAAAAGGCCCGAAGCCTGTGAAGAGGGCAAATGCCCGTGAAGCCTGCTCCCCCCAAGAAAGGCCCGGAGCCTGTGAAGAAGGCCAATGCCTGTGAAGCTCGCCGCCCGTGACACTCTCACGTAATAATGAGTTGGGGCTGTACACGCCCCGGAGTCTCAGGAGCGCCGGCCTCAGGCCCTGGGGCTCCCTCCCACGCCCAGTGGCAGCACTTAGCTCCGCGCTGGTGAGAAGACGTCAAAGACTAGATTAGGTGCCGGACGCGGCTTTTTCATTTGCTTTCCGCAGTTGGCTTGTTCATTCTCATTTGAAGTTTTATTGAAGCTGTTGCCATCTTTGACTTGTGGTTCTTCGGCTTTTCACTCTCCTGCCTCGATTTCTCTTATGCAAGGCCTCGCGAGGGGGGAGCCGAGCGCCCTCATGAGTGTTTCCTTCCTAGTCGTTCAAAGGTTTCGCGACCTGGGTCCATTACAGGAGCACCCCTCCAGTCCGTGCCCCACGGGCACCGCGACACGAACACAACGCCTGGGTCGGTCGCCCCCCCATGGCTGGGGTCGGGAACTATCCACGCGCGGGCACGTAGCCGGAAGGCACGATAACGGAAGCAAAGCGATGATTAACAGCAATAACCCAAACACACCCCCGCGGGGCTCCACGCTACTGTCTTTTTACGCAGGAAAAAGGAAAAGAAAGAACAAATCAGGCGCAGGTCGCCTCACACCGGCCTGCAGGGAAGACTCGAGCTGCCTCCGGGGCTCAGGCAGACTCCCTCTCGCGCTTCATCGAGGCACGACGGCGGGCAGACGCGCTACCACCTCCCAAGCAGGTACGACGGCGTGGAGGCTGACCGCGGCCACCGCTAGAAGAGTCGCCGCCTAAAGAAGAACCGGTGAAGCTTGGGGAACCCTGAGCGCCGCCAATCACGCGAGCGCTGTCCTCTCCATCATTGCCGGGGCTGGGTCCCCGGCCGCGGTCGTTGTCCTTAGGGCAGCACCCTGCGCGGCAACCATCTTCCCCAAACACCCTCACGTAGAGGGTGGCATCGCCGTCAAACTTGAAGTGCAGGGTGCACCGACGGCTTAGGCCACGCGCGCGGGCAAACGTCTGCCAACCGCGGGTCAAGACCAGGCTCCCGGCCGCGGAGACCTCTAGTGAAGCCCATAAGGCCCGGCTGCAGCAGCCGTCTGCCTGAAGCCAGAGGCCGCCCGGGGCGCCGGCCGGGAGCTCGCCTAGGAGGAAGCGAGGAAGTTGAAGCCGGGTGCTAGTCGGCTCAGCCGACCACACAACGAACTCCGACAGCACCTCTGCAGCGCGAAAGCGCGGCCTAGGGGAACGCGTGACCGAAGCGCCCCCCCCCGGTCGTAGCAGTCCGCCCGTCACCGTGCTGGAAATCATCTCCACGGCCGCGGGGAGCTGCCGTGGAGGCCACAGGATGTTTGCGAGGGCGCCCTCAGCCGCGCTTGGGCGGGGGAGAGGCAGGCTCAACCTGGCGAGCCTTCCCCTTTTCTGCGGCCGAGAACCTCCTCGGTGGAGCCATGAAGAAGAAGGAGAAGCAAGGGGGATGAACTGGAAGGGCGCGCGCCGCTTCGTACTTATAGACGGCGAGGGCCAACCGTCGGCCCCCACGATCGCAGGTAATCATGACCTGCTTTGCATGCAGGGACTTGTCCAATCCGTGCAGTTGTCGAGGCGCCGTGGGGAAGTGCAGACGCCCACGTCCAATCAACCGCCACGCGGCGCCCAAGGCCGCAGGCTGTTAGGGCCCGCGACGCTTCGCTCTTGCCCTTTCGCCTCCCTGCACAGCCAAGTCCAGGCGCGCCTTGGGCCCAGGGGCTACTGTCGGCGTTCTGGGAACGGGGGTCCCCAGACTTGCCTGCCTGCGGCCTACGGCGTGGCTCGAGGAGGGGCCCAGCACGGCCCATCTTCATCAACACAGACCCAAGACCCTCGCGGGGCGAACGACACGGAGCTTCCTCAGGCACAGCCTCATCAAGCTGGCTCGCGAGGAGGCGGAGAGATCAAGGCGGGGTACCTCTCAAGGTGCCCGTGACGCAAGCCATGACGACCAAGGGCGCCAGGTGGGCGCCAGCCCGCGCAGTGTCCTCCTTTCCTCTTTGGTGCAAAGGGAGCAAGCGCAGGCGAGAGCATCAAGTAAAGGCACCCGTTTTGGTGCAATGAGACCAAGACCAGTCCAACGGCAGGGAGGAAGTCATTGTGGAGCCCAAGCCAGCGTTACCGCCAGAGCCTTTGGCAGGCGAGGACCAACTTTAGTCAGGATAAGTGTACCAGATTTTCCCCTTCAAAATGGCCAATTATTGGCGCCCTTCCCGCTCAATATTTGGGAAGAGGCCCAGGGCCTTTGCCTATAAATAGGACTAGCTATCCCTAGGGTAGGGGGGCAATCAAGAAGGGAGAATCTAGAAGCCAAGAGACAAACTAGCTAGGATCGGATCGAGTAGCATCACACAGAGAGAGAGAAGGGCGACTGAACTCCTCCTAGCAGTTCATCCCCCAGCCAAGAACAGACCCTCGCGAGGCTGTTCTTCCTTGTATTGCTCATCATCATCAGCCCAAGAGGCAATCCACCACACCACACACTGGAGTAGGGTATTACACCACAACGGTGGCCCGAACCAGTATAAACCCTGTGTCTCTTCTGCTGTTCTTTCCATAGCTTAGATCTTAGCGAGGCGGAGGGGTGCAGGTAGGTAGAAGGTGAAATCTCTGCACGCACCCCAGTGTTCGAACCTCAAGGGTCTGCCGGAACCCGAAATCCGACAAAACTTCTTTTGATCATAACCTGAGTTTTATAACTCCGATTTAGTTGATTCTTTTTGCAAATCGAAGCTTTTGACCTAAACTTTCTGATAAGGCCAAATTCAAATAATTTTGGTACTGTTAGAAATTGTTTTATGTTGCAAGAGTTAATTGCTTGGTTTTGATGTTTTCCGAACTGTCTTCTTCGTTCTTCCCAATCTTCCGAGTGATTGCTTATGTGTGGTTACTATTGCTTGCTCCTGATAGATTGAACGGAGTGTGACGAGTAAAACTATCAAGAGTTATGAGTGCGAATCATCTTCATCAACATTGCAGGCAAGTTCACACTTTGATCATATTCCTTTCATACCCAGTTTTTATGCATTAGTTTCAACCTGAAACATTGCATGAGTAGGATTGATAACATGTGGGTATTGGGAAGTAGTTGATCATGAGGTAGGAACCTATTACCCTGCATTCAAACCTTGGGAGTTACTATTACATTATGCTTATATTGCCATGCTATGCTCGTAGACGTGGATTGGGTTTGAGAGTATTCATGACAGATGTGAGATTGTTAATTAATTGTTTACTTAAGGTGGCAACTTTAACACACATCTGGGTGGATTGAGGCACCTGGGTATTCCAGCGATTGCATGTTTAGGCACCTGGGTATTCCAGCGATTGCCTATTTTTCCTTATGGACTACCACCCAAGCTCAAAGGGATCATGAGATTATTCATACTAGAAACTCTCGTGTGCAGCCACAAACTATTATGGGCTCTAGCATAGTTGATTAAGTCGTGTGAACTCTTACAGTGGTAGACTAGAAGATGTAGGGGATGCAGGTGGTACTGTCTACCCATCATAAGGTGCAAACGCTTCTGAAAGACTATGTCTGGGTCATCCGATTCTCAAACACCATGTAGTGCGAGAAATCCAACGGAGGAGATCGAGTCTTGAGGGGAAAAGTGCGCAAACCTCTGCAGAGTGTATAAACTAATCATGATTAGCCGTGTCCCCGGTTATGGACGTCTTGAGTATCTAGTACTTGGATTATCATGTGAATCTCATCATGTGACTTTAATTAATTTTGTTGGGTTATAATGATGATGCTTAATTGGGATTGAGAGGGTGTCTACACTCTCAATGTTTAACAACCACCTTGATAGTTAAATAAAATGTATTCCTTTGCAGTAGGGAAAAAATGGCTTTTCGCAAAAACATATAACCATATAGCTTTTCCACCAGCCATATATGCATGTAGTGATAGCCATTGTTCATCATTCTCTATGTTGTGAATTTGCTAGTACATTCAATGTACTGACCCTTGTGGCTGCAATGTCTCATGTTGCAGGAATCTTACGACGAGTAAGTGATACGTTAGGGTTACGATTTCTACACTCAACTTTGCCGTTGGTGTTGATGGGAATCCACAACCTTGTTGTTACTTCCGCTATTTGGATCTAGGTAATAGTATTTACGTTACTTTTACATGTGATTTACCTCTGTTATAAATCCTCGAGTACTGTGTGTGTCAGCACACCGATCCAGGGATGACACTTAAGCAAAGAGGCTTGATCCATTCGGGTCGGGTCGCTACAAGATGGTATCAGAGCACATGTTGACTGTAGGACGTGACCCTAGAATCTGGCAAGCCCATAGGATAGATTTTTCTCTAAAACTTTACTTTTTAAAAAGATCTTTTACCTCTCTTCTCTTCTGAGCTTATTCAAATATCCCCTTTTAGTGAGACCATACCCTCCTTTTCCCTTTTGACGACACGAAGATTCGACTAATGAGACCACTCCAAGAAGTACAAGATATCGGATAACCGTGACCATTCGGAATGAAGAGGATTTTACCACACATTATGATAATGGAAACTACAACTGTTGAAGACTCTGAAGACTAGGAGAATTGGAGGCTTCGAAGAATTTCCAGATTTGTGTGACCTAGGAAGGCTACCCTTATGGAACTTGGCAGACTATGGAAGTTGTCAATACCCGAGATCAAGGTGGATAGGAGAAAGACTAGAGCATGGAGAGTTAAAAACTCAAAGTTCTGTCATGGAAAACCCTAAGGCAGGAGATATCAACTATGGAGAGATAGCTCATGGAAATGACAAGAGCAGAACCACGGCTATCCATGAGTTTATCGCCCGCTTATGATATTTTTCACCGTGCTGAGTTAAGCATGCATATGCATGGAAGGATTGGATGGTAGAAGGCTGATGGAGCACCTATCAGCAAGAGGTGAAGTTTTAACCTTAGCTGATGTAACACCGGGATCTGGAGTATTACATGAAGGATTTTAAGATGGACCTTTAGGAAGCTATATTTGACAAGGAGCATTTCGTGAAGAACTCAGGATCCAGAAGCTGAAAGTAGCCAAGCTAGAGGAGTAAAACCTTGAGATACAGGAGATTTGTTAGGAACCGAAGGACATAGGACCATGATTCATGCCAAGGATGTTGAAATCTAGAAGTTAGGAATGCAGATCCAGAATACTGAAGGACGTCTCAAGAGACCTCGCGTCAACAGAGTTGATCTGGCAAAAGAACTTGAGAAAGACAAGCATGATCGGAAGAAGCCATTGGAGGCATGAACAAGGCTTGAAGAGTTTGGAGATGTTGAAGATTTATTGACCTTTAGAAGACCAAACCCCTGTTATATACCTACGTTAGACACAAACAAAATCTGTCTTTTCAAAACTTTTGTTTGTATTGTGTGTATCCCTCTCTATCTCTCTTATCTCACCCCAAACCCATGGACCCAATAGAGGATGAATGAAGATGAGCTTATATTTTCTGGACCGATGAGTCAATTGGAGACGGACCAATGGATTTAGAACATGGAGGATCACATGAAGAATAACCCTATAGTCAGAAAGGATATGACCCAGCATGCTCTTTAGTGCTTTGAAAGAGGTGCTGCTACTTGGTGGAGGATGTACCAAACCATCAATGGATGGCAAGGAGTAATCACTTGGAAAGAATTTAAGTTGACTCTGCCAAAGTCTCGGCTTGTGTCCCAGAAGTTGAAGCCTTATGGAAAGGATATGAAGAAACCTTGTGCATGCAAGATTTGTGGAGAAATAGGACACACCCATAAAGAACACAAGGATGAATGCCCTAATTGTGAAGGAAGTCACCAAGTTGAAGAATGCCCAGCTAGGCAGATTACTTGTTTCTTGTGTGAAGGTACTACCCACTATCCTGCTCAGTGTCACATTTACCCCATGGTACAACGAACCATCCAGCAGAAGAAAGAAGTAATGAAAGGAGCCCTCATGGAAATTTTAGAAGAAGCTGTGATGAAGGAAGAGATGGAGGACACACCTAAAGAAGACCCGAGTAAACCCTACACTAAGTCTTTCTATTCATGTGGAGAAGAAGGACACATCTTCCAAAATTGTTTGAATGGGGATCTAGTTGAATTCCCGACAGAGGAAGTAGAATATGACCCACAAGAAATAGAAGCCCTGATTGGAATGGAAAAGTCCAGGAAGAGAAACCGATTGGAGCCCAGGAGGGACCTGAGTCATATCACCTGTTACAGGTGCAAGGAGTCAGGGCACTACCTCAACAGTTTCCCAAAAAGGAAACATCGATACTTGTCAGAAGTAATATGTTTTAGTTGTAATGGAGCAGGGCACTTTGCCAGAGAATGCCCCAAGGAGAAGGAAACTTGTGCTAGATAGTTGAGTTTGCAACAAAAGAAATGGAGTAGTAGAAGTGAGAACATTTTCTTTTATATTGAGGTGTTGAGTTGAGACATGTAATGGAAAAGCGAGAGATTGCAATCATTTGAGAATGAATAAAGTTAGCATCGTTGGTACTATTATGGATTTTATGAGTTGTTACTCTATGAAGAAGAATTTTGGACATTTTGAGGATATGAGAAATATGGTCTAAGGAGGATTTGTGCATTTTACGGGTGGTAGTACCCTGTAAGAACCGTTGACCCCTGGAAAAGATAAGGACACTCCACTGAGTGGATTTCGGACAAAATGAATACGCGTTCTGTCTTGATATGTGTGATACCGCAAGAGTGTGTGGGATGAAGTTGGAGACCGTCAGTTGTTTGGACCAAATGTGATCAAGGAGTCAGAAGAGAATGTTAAGTTTATTCGAGATAGACTGAAGGTAGCTCAGTCCAGGCAGAAGAGTTATGCAGACTCAAAAACTCAAGGAGGTAGTCTATGAAATTGGAAACAGAGCATGTCTTCGTGTGTCCCCTCTGCGAGGAGTTAAACGATTTGGAGTTAAGGGACAGTTAGCCCCGAGATTTGTAGGACCATACCGAGTTTTGGAGCGTATGGGAGAAGTGGCCAACAAGTTGGAGTCACCCGAAGGACTGTCAGGAGTTCATGATGTGGTTCACATTTCCCAGTTGAAGAAGTGCCATGCAGAGATGGCCAATAGTCCCCTGTAAGGACGCCTGACCCTGGAAAGGATAATGATGTTCCACGAAGTGGAATATGGACTTCATAAGTATAAGTTTTTATCTCGGTATGAGGGATATCCCACGAG
This sequence comes from Triticum urartu, assembly GCF_056163025.1. Taxonomy (NCBI): domain Eukaryota; kingdom Viridiplantae; phylum Streptophyta; class Magnoliopsida; order Poales; family Poaceae; genus Triticum; species Triticum urartu. The sequence continues at coordinate 170,543,252 of NC_141874.1, read as the reverse complement.
GATGAAGAGATGAATTACTATTGGATATAAAGGAGGTATGATGTTGGAAATATGGATCAATGGAAACTCCATGATGAGTCTGAGTAATCACGTCTTAGTTTGGTACAAATAGAAGGAAGGGAGACAGTACAATTGGATGGATTTAAGAATGCTAGGAAGCTGGATGTGGGAATAACGATCAGCTGCCCCGAGGATGAGCTCAAGGATTACAAGTAATGAGATGGGCCATAACCCACAGGCCCCAGGACCTGCCAAGAAGCAAGCACACTCTTACTGAAGGAAAAACCCTGCAGGAAGATACGATGTTTATCGACATACGATTTTATAAGAGTAACGCAAAACCTGAGAGCTGTGAAGGAACGATAGATGTTTGTTTGGCTTGCAGAATCAATGGATTTATCCAAACCTAGTTCGTCGACAAGAGAAATTCTTCAATGCTTGTGAGTATGACCGAGTGTTAGAATGCGAGATTCACTAAACCGTATACACGGTAATGATTTGGGTGCGGGATGGATTGATCACCATACCAACTTACTCTTATTATTCGCCTTGCTATATGGGATGGTAAATCTGAGTGACTTGCCTATAGTAGAGAGACGACGATCAAAACCTTGTTTAAACCATTAAAATGGTATGATAATTTTCCCTTGTACACGGCAGTTGTTGCCAACCGTAGGTTATATGGCGAGGTTCAACTCAAACCCATTTCCTGCAGGACAAACCATAAATTGTTGACCACCATGAGATATCGATAGTTGTTTAGTATTGGCGCCAGACCTATCAGCTATGAAGACCCAGTCTCAGAATAACCTTACCAAGATGAAAGGACAGAAAAATTGAGGAAAAGGTTATGCCGCTACCCAAAGAGCCAGAGAAGGAATTTTCCTGAAGAATCTGAGAAGACCGACACTGTCAAGGATAAGGATGGAGTATATGAGTATTGATGGGACCGTAATGATGTTTTTAAGGGTGGTAGCACCCCAGACCCCTGGAGACGATCGATGGATTTTGAGAAGACCCCAACCCTAACCTATTTCCTTCTAGCCTCTCCGAATCTCGAGGACGAGATTCATTTTAAGGGTGGTAGGTTTGTAACATAAAAAAATTCTAAATTTTGGAATGTTATCATAAATAGATAGATTGAATGATTGTTTGATTGTTGTGTGATTGATTGAGTGAAATTCGAAACTTTTTGCAAGTTAAATGAGAGGGAATAAAAGGACTTTCCCAAACTTTCACCTTTTGCATTTTGATCTCCGTGAATTCAAATTCTTTTCAAATACAAAACCCTCTAGAGAAGATGACATGACTTCTTCCATTTAAATAAATGAAAAGGGTTTTGAAAAGATTTGAATCTCATTTGGAAATATTTTTAATTCAAAAACTTCAAGCAACTCAATGATTTTCATGAGAGAAGATAAAATGACTTCTTCAAATTATATGAAATATGAGTTGGGAGTTTAAAAGGATCAAAATTTAAAATCCTTTTGAAATTATGTTCAATTTGGAGTTATTTGGGTTTTATTCAAATTATTTTTCTCCAAAAATAAAATATACGGAAAATAGGGTAACATGATTCCCTACATCAAAAAATTGGGGCGAAATAAATTTGAATTAATTTTGGTATTTTTATAATGATTTTTATTGGATTTTATTAGACCAGTAGCACTCTTTGAATTATCTGAATTTGTGTGAACTTTATTTAATGCTAGGAATGTTCAGCTTGTAGAAAATCTTTTTCTGAAATTTTTGATATATAATATGCCTATATAAAGTTTTAGTTTTATTTTTGTTTTTCAGTTTATCGCTTTCTGTTTAAATAAACAACTAACAAAAACTATGCGCGCACCTGAAACTAACTGTCGCCCACGTGCGCATCATAGTACCTGCGGGCGCCCCATCTTTTCTTTTTCTTTATCCTATATGGGCCAGGCCCAGCCGGCCATATTCCTTCCCCACATTTTTTCCATAGTTTTTCTTTTCTTTTCTATTGCTCAAAAAATATATTTTACTGTGCGCGGCCGGCCGAACCGCCTAAAGGCCTTTTGGCCCATGGCGCACATCCCATCTCTGTTTCGTATATTTTCGTCTACGTTTAGTCAGACATTGCCTAACCTTTGACCCTTAAACCTTTTTCCACCTATAAATATAGACCCAGAGCCTCCAAAAATCATCTGATTCGGGTTAAATCAATATTTTGGTTTGACTAGGTAAAAATATTTTTTTCCTCTCCGGCGCGACTTTTGGAAATTGTCTCCTTTCTCCAAAGTCATCTTTTCTCCGTCTTATAAAGGTGTCTTCCTTTATACTTTCGTAGTTTATTATTTCTAGACTAATACGATAAAATAATTAGATTATCAATTAGTCTATGTATTTATACATTAGACCCTAGCCGTAGTTATTTTTCTTCTTTCGTAAAATAGCTTGGCCCTGATTTTTCAAATAGCCATAACTTTTTACTCGTTCATCGAAATTAGATTAAACCAGCGCCTATAGCTTAATCTTGTTTTTACCTATCCAGTGAGCCTGTCACATCAACTTTTTGAAATTTTCAAATTTCGAATTTTTTTCAGATTTATATTCAAACTTCTTTTGATCATAACTTGAGTTCTATAACTCTGATTTAGTTGATTCTTTTTGCAAATCGAAGCTCTTGACCTAAACTTTCTGATAAGGCCAAATTCACATAATTTTGGTACTGTTAGAAATTGTTTTATGTTGCAATACTTAATTGCTTGGTTTTGATGTTTTCCGAACTGTCTTCTTCATTCTTCCCGATTTTCTGAGTGATTGCTTATATGTGGTTACTATTGCTTGCTCACGATAGATTGAACGGAGTGTTGATGAGTAGAACTATCAAGAGTTATGAGTGCAAATCATCTTCATCAACATTGCAGGCAAGTTCACACTTTGATCATATTCCTTTCATACCCAGTTTTTATGCATTAGTTTCAACCTCAAATATTGCATGAGTAGGATTGATAACATGTGGTTATTGGGAAGTAGTTGATGAGGTAGGAACCTATTGCCCTGCATTCAAACCTTGGGAGTTACTATTACGTTATCCTTATATTGCCATGCTATGCTCGTAGACATGGATTGGGTTTGAGAGTATTCATGACAGATGTGGGATTGTTAATTGATGGTTTACTTAAGGTGGCAACTTTAACACACATATGGGTGGATTGAGGCACCTGGGTATTCCAGCGATTGCATGTTTAGGCACCTGGGTATTCCAGCGATTGCCTGTTTTTCTTTATGGACCGCCACCCAGGCTCAAAGGGATCATGAGATTAATCATACTAGAAACTTCCGTGTGCAGCCACAAGTTATTATGGGCTCTAGCATAGTTGATTAAGTCGTGTGAACTCTTACAGTGGTAGACTAGCAGATGTAGGGGATGTAGGTGGTACGGTCTACCCATCGTAAGGTGCCAACGCTTCTGAAAGACTGTGTCTCGGTCATCCGATTCTCAAACACCATGTAGTGCGAGAAATCCAACGGAGGAGATCGAGTCTTGTGGGGAAAAGTGCGCAAACCTCTGCAGAGTGTATATACTAATCATGATTAGCCGTGTCCCTGGTTATGGACGTCTTGAGTATCTAGTACTTGGATTATCATGTGAACCTCATCATGTGACTTTAATTAATTTTGTTGGGTTATAATGATGATGCTTAATTGGGATTGAGAGGGTGTCTACACTCTCAATGTTTAACAACCACGTTGATAGTTAAATAAAATGTATTCCTTTGCAGTAGGGCAAAATTGGCTTTTCGCAAAAACATATAACCATAGAGCTTTTCCACCAGCCATATATGCATGTAGTGATAGCCATTGTTCATCATTCTCTATGGTGTGAATTTGCCAGTACATTCAATGTACTGACCCTTGTGGCTGCAACGTCTCATGTTGCAGGAATCTTACGACGAGTAAGTGATACGTTAGGGTTACGATTTTTCTACACTCAACTTTGCCGTTGGTGTTGATGGGAACCCACAACCTTGTTGTTACTTCCGCTATTTGGATTGAGGTAATAGTATTTACGTTACTTTTACATGTGATTTACCTCTGTTATAAATCTTCGAGTACTGTGTGTGTCAGCATACCGATCCAGGGATGACACTTATGCAAAGAGACTTGATCCATTCGGGTCGGGTCGCTACAGCCACTTAAGAGACCTAGCACTGAAGTAAAATGGTTGAGGAATAATATTGTGTCATCAACATATTGAAGGCTAACAAGACCATGAAGAAGGATATGAGAGACCCGGAAATAATCCCATAGCTATTCATCATCATTTTTACGACAAACATAAGCCCCAAAGTTAAGCATAGGGGTGAAATTGGACTAGATTCAGGCGGATAAAGCTTATACCCTATCTTATTCCTTTTTTTAAATGTGGAAGTGGGACTGACGCATATTCGAATATTGGATTATGCGGAGCCGAACATTAGATTATGTTAGATTCGAACATGGTACGGTAATAGAACATACTCGGATCAGAAACAAACATCTACCATATACATATATTAAGAATATATATATATACTTCAAACTAAAACTATACATAAACAATGAGCATGTCTCGTCTCGTAAGCAAAGATAACATTTTCTGTATTGCTAGTTAATACTTAAAACTTCACCCATAAATGATATATCCATATTTAAAAGGTCAGATTACCCTATGATGCTGCATATTAGTAATGCCATATCCTATATCGTATACTATCACTCGGACTCAGATCCGAACTGGATTGTGTTTCGATGTCAAAACTCTCTTACTATATCCTATAAAAACGGATTTGGAAACAGTATCTGAGTACATACATAGGTTAAATAAGAGCTCGATCATAGACGAGTCAGCGGAAGCAACAATATCTGAGTACAAACATAAGTTAAACAAGTTGCCATAAGATGGCTAGCACAAACTGGGATACATATCGAAAGAGGCGTAGTCCTCCTGCCTAGGATCCTCCTAAACTACTCCTGGTCGTCGTCAGCGGCCTTCACGTAGTAGTAGGCACCTCCAGAGTAGTAGGAGTCGTCATCGACGGTGGCGTCTGGCTCCTAGACTCCAACGTCTGGTTGCAACAATCGGGTATAGAAAGGGTAAAAAGGGGGAGCAAAGCAACCGTGAGTACTCATCCAAAGTACTCGAAAGCAACGAGCTACACTACATATGCATTGGTATTAATGAAAGGGGTAGTATATGTGGATTGAACCGCATAATGCCAGAATAAGAGGGGGATAGCTAGTCCTATCGAAGACTACGCTTCTAGCAGCCTCCATCTTGAAGCAGAAGAAGAGAGTAGATGGTAAGTTAACTAAGTATCATCGCATAGCATAATCCTACCCGGCGATCCTCCCCTCGTTACCCTGTGAGAGAGCGATCACCGGGTTGTATCTGGCACTTGGAAGGGTGTGTTTTATTAAGTATCCAATTCTAGTTGTCATAGGGTCAAGGTACAACTCCGGGTCGTCCTTTTACCGAGGGACACGACTATTTGAATAGATAAACTTCCTTGCAGGGGTGCACCACATTTCCCAACACGCTCGATCCCCTTTGCCCGGACACACTTTCCTGGGTCATGCCCGGCCTCGGAAGATCAACACGTCGCAGCCCTACCCAGGCAAAACAGAGAGGTCAGCACGCCGGTCTAAATCCTATGCGTGCAGGGGTCTAGGCACATCGCCCATTGCACACCTGCACGTTGCGTACGCGGCCGGTGAGCGGACCTAGCAACTTCCATTACAAAGGAAGTTGCGTTACGCAGTCCAACCCGGCGCGCGCCGCTCAGTCGCTGACGTCATGAAGGCTTCGGCTGATACCACGACGCCGAGTGCCCATAATTGTCCCCGCGTAGTTGGTTATTGCGTATAGGCCAATGGTCAGACTCAGATCAAGTACCAAGATCTCGTTAAGCGTGTTATTTTGAAGTAACCGCGAACGCCGACCAGGGCCAGGCCCACTGAAAGGATCGAGAAGAGGTGTCTAGAGGGGGGTGAATAGACTCTTAGTAAGAAAAGTTGCAGTTCTTAATTTCTTTAAGTTGAAGTGGAGTTTTAGCACAATTTTAAACATTCACAATACATATCAAGCAAGCATGACAAGAGTATATGAGCAGTGGAAAGTAAATCATGCAAGTTGCAAGAATGTAAAGGGATGGGATTTGAGTGTGCAAACGCAATTGGAGACACAAAGATTTTTGGCATGGTTCCGATAGGTGGTGCTATCGTACATCCATGTTGATGGAGACTTCAACCCACAAAGGGTAACGGTTGCATGAGTCCACGGAGGGCTCCACCCATGAAGGGTCCACGAAGAAGCAACCTTGTCTATCCCACCATGGCCATCGCCCACGAAGGACTTGCCTCACTAGGGTAGATCTTCATGAAGTAGGCGATCTCCTTGCTCGTACAAACTCGGTTCAACTCCACAATCTTGACGGAGGCTCCGAAGTGAAACCTAGCCAATCTAGGAGACACCACTCTCCAAAAGGTAATAGATGGTGTATTGATGATGAACTCCTTGCTCTTGTGCTTCAAATGATAGTCTCCCAACACTCAGCCCTCTCTCATAGGATTGGATTTGGTGGAAAGAGGGTTTGAGTGGAAAGCAACTTGGGGAAGGCTAGAGATCAAGATTTATGTGGTTGGAATGGAATATCTTGACCTCAAAAAAGTGTAGGTGGTTCTCTCTCAGAAAATGTATGTTGGAAGTGTTGTCATGTTCTGATGGCTCTCTCCACAAATGAAGAGTGGGTGGAGGTGTATATATAGCCTCCACACAAAATCTAACCGTTACACACAAATCACCAAACTCGGTTGGACCGAATCAGGCAACTCGGTCCGACCGATTTAGTTCATAATGTGACCGTTAGACAATTTCGGTGGGTCCGATATGACCAACTCGGTGGGACCGACGTGCTAGGGTTAGGGTAATACCTCATCTTGGTTTGACTGATTACGCAAACTCGGTGAGACCGATTTTGGTAATAAGCAAAACAGAGAGTTGGTCAAGCAAACTCGGTGGGACCGATTGCATATCCAGGTGGGACCGAAATTATTGAAATAGGTAACAGAGAGTTTGCAAGCCCATCTTGGTGAGACCGAGATCCCATCGGTGAGACCAAATTGATTAGGGTTTGTGGCAGTGGCTGTGTCAAGTGAACCCGATGGTGCCGGATGGAAAATTTCGGTGGGGCCGAGTTTGACTTTTGGTTTGGACCATATGTGGATATGGGAAAATGGTTGAGGGTTTTGGATCATATCACTAAGCATTTTGAGCAAGCAAGCCATTAAGCAACACCTCATCCCCTTTTGATAGTATTGGCTTTCTTATGGACTCAATGTAATCTTGGATCACTAAAAGTAAAAAATGTAGAGTCTTGAGCTTTTTGAGCTTGAGCCAATTCTTTGTCCTTAGCATCTTGAAAGGGTTCCATATCCTCTTGTCCACGCCACTCTATCTGTTGAACTTGTCTGAAATATACTAGATGAAAACATTAGTCCAACAAGAGATATGTTGGCATTAATTACCAAAACCACCCAGGGAGCACTTGTGCTTTCAATTTCCCCCTTTTTGGTAATTAATGATAACATACATCAAAGCTTTAGATAAAGATATAGAAAAATAGCAAGTAAAGCTTTGGAAAGACATGTAACATGCATGGGCTCCCCCTACATGTATGCATCCATGTCAATATGGAATGTAAGGGCATGTGAATGCATAATCATGACAGAGCAAGCAATGTGTTACATGTATCTTGGCTATATGCATCAGAGCAAATGATGTGAATATGGGAATTGTAACTTCATGTTCATGATTCCTCCTTGCAAACATATGTACATTAGCAAGAAATCTTCATGCACATGAGTGTGATGCATATACTTACCTTGTGGTCTTGAGATGGCTTAGGAAGAGATGAACCTGAGTAAACAAGGTTAGATAACACAGATACATCTACTAGACAAAGCAAACAAAAGAAGCCACAAGAGTACCAAGATTGGGATGACATGTAGAGTGTGAGTACTGGGTACTCTATAGGATATACACATGTCCCCAAAGGATAAAGATATGCAATGAATTCAAGGATTTCCTTCCCCAGCAGTCTTTCTCCCCCTGAATCTTGTATTGGATAATGGGAGAACATAGGGAAACAAAATCAGAGCAAAACAGATCATGAACACAACATAACATAGACATGTCTTTCCCCTCTTAAAGACATGTGACTTCTCTCCTCTTGAACACCAAGCATCTGGGGCCTTCTCTCTCCCTTTTTATCTCTCTCCCCCTTTGAAGAGAATAAGCTTTGATGTGATCTCTCTCTCTCTCCCCCTTTGACATCAATTTCCAAGAAGGATCTTCTGGAGTGTGAGTCAAAATAGGTTTGGTCCTTGAGTAACAGAGCAAAGTAGCATATAGATTGTGATGCTGGTAGAGGACAAGAATCATCAAGTGGAGATGGAACAAAAGTGCAGGAACAAGTGGCAAATTGTTTTCTCTGCAGTGAAATCGGTGACACCGAGTTATATTTTTCGGTTGCACCAAAATGGTTCGGCTTGACCGAAAGAGACGAATCGGTATGACCGAGTTCCAGACAGAGAGAACATTCGTCACCTCAGCTCACTAGGAAAATAAGGTCTCACAAAGATTTGCAAGGAATTAACTGAAGGATTTGCAATGAATTGGATGCTGGGAATGCAGAACAAAAACAAAGCAAAAGAAAAGAAATCTAGATGAAGGGAAACAAATATGCAAGAGACAAATGCAAGAATACATAGAAACACTAGAGAACTTCATCTAGAATTGGTCGGCGACAGAGTCACCTATGTTAGAGCATATTGACCTAGGAGTCAAGTGAGAACACTTGATCGTAGGTCATACTCATCGTTTAAGCTCAAAATTGGGTTACCATTTTTCATTTACGCTTTTGATGTATTCACATCTTGTTGAGCTTCTTTGACCCATGACTTGGAGTAAAATTTCTCTAAGATGGAATAGCATACCTTGGGTGGTGGTGTTGATCTTAGTCATGGATTTGAACTTGTGTGGGTTGCTTGAGGTTGATGTAGCTCATCAATGGTTGGGAGCACCACTTGGAAGTGAGTTCATCTAGCTACGTGGGTTAGTTTTGCAAGGAAGAGCACTTGTGTATCCAAAATGACAATCATGAAATTTGATACCAAATGAAATTTGATATATAGAATTTGTCAAAGGATATGTTGAGGGGTTCCAAGCTTCCTTGTCTTCAACCACCATTGTGTAGAGACTTGGTGACGTAGAGATTGCTCAAGTTGTAAGGAATTGAAATCCCATATATTTAGATTCATCCAAGTACCTACAAGGGTTAGATAGCATGCAAGGGCGCAAGAATATCCAAGACATATGATCATCATCATAAGAGAAGTATCAAGGATTAGTCATAGGCTCATGCCTTCCATGTATCCAAATGGAGTTCCTACTCCAAGTTTGAAGCATCAATGATGTTCAATTCACCTCTCAAACGGCAAAATACTTTCTCATCAAGCGGTTTGGTGAATATATCCTCCAATTGCTTATCGGTACGAACATGCTTAAGATCAATGTCCCCTTTAGCAACATGATCTCGAATGAAATGATGACGAACTTCAATATGCTTACTTCGAGAATGTTGCACGGGATTGTGAGCAATCTTAATAGCACTCTCATTGTCACAAAGCAATGGAACATGTTTCACATTGATCCCATAATCTTTAAGAGTTTGGGTCATCCAAAGTAATTGAGCACAACATGAACCGGCGGCAATGTACTCCGCTTCAGCGGTGGATAAGGATACCGAGTTTTGTTTCTTGAAGGACCGACACACAAGTGATCTACCAAGAAATTGACAAGTACCTGAAGTGGACTTTCTATCAACCTTGTCTCCGGCATAGTCCGAGTCGGAATAGCCAACGATATCAAAAGAGGACCTCTTAGGATACCAAATGCCAGAATATGGTGTATGTATTAAGTATCTCACTATCCTTTTCACAGCCTTAAGATGACATTCTTTGGGGGCCGCTTGATATCGTGCACACATGCACACACTTAGCATAATATCGGGACGGGAGGCACATAGATATAATAACGAACCAATCATAGAGCGATAAACCTTTTGGTCAACCGGTTTGCCATCCTTGGTCAAATCTAGATGTCCACTAGTTGGCATGGGTGTTTTCATACCTTTGCTTTCTTGCATGTTGAACTTCTTGAATAAGTCCTTGGTGTACTTTGTTTGAGAAACAAAGGTGCCTTCCTTAGTTTGCTTGATTTTTAAACCAATAAAGAACTTGAGTTCACTCATCATAGACATCTCAAACTTCTTCGACATTAGCTTTCCAAACTTTTCACTAAAATGAGGGTTAGTCGAACCAAATCTGATATCATCAACATAAATTTGGCATAAAAATAATTCACCATTAACCCTTTTAGTGAAAAGAGTAGAATCTATCTTTCCAATCTCAAAGCCTTTCTCAATAAGGAACTTGGTCAAGCATTTATACCACGCCCTAGGAGCTTGTTTAAGACCATAAAGAGCTTTGTGAAGTTTGTAAACGTGATCGGGTTTCTTAGGATTAACAAAGCCTGGAGGTTGTTTAACATAAGCTTCCTCCTCAATTTCACCATTTAGAAAAGCACTTTTAATGTCCATTTGGTATAAAGTGATATCAAGGTGATACGCATAGGCAAGTAAGATGCAGATGGACTCAAGTCTAGCAACAGGGGCATATGTCTCACCGTAGTCCATACCTTTGACTTGAGTGTAGCCTTGGGCGACGAGACGAGCTTTGTTGCGGACGACTTGACCATCTTCGTCTTGCTTGTTGCGAAACACATTTGGTACCAATGATGTTGTGGTTGTTGTCGGGCTTCTTGATACGTCCATTTTGCATCATGCTTTTATATCGATATTTATTGCATTATGGGCTGATATTACACATTATGTCACAATAATTATGCCGTTTCATTCTTATTTTACAATGTTTACATGAAGAGGGGGAATGCCAGCAGCTAGAATTCTGGGCTGGAAAAGGAGCAAATATTAGAGACCTATTCTGCACATCTCCAAAAGTCCTGAAACTCCACGGGAATTATTTTCATAATATATAAAAAATATTGGGCGAAAGAAGTACCAGAGGGGGGCCACCCGCCGTCCACGAGGGTGGGGGTGCGTCCCCTGCCTCATGGGCACCCTGGTGGCCCTCTGATGCCCATCTTTGGCTATATGGAGTCTTTCATCGAGAAAAAATAATCATAAGCTAGCTCACAGGACGAAACTCCGCCGCCACGAGGCGAAACCTTGGCGGGACCAATCTAGGGCTGCGACAGAGCTATTCTGCCGGGGAAACTTCCCTCCGGGATGGGGAAATTATCACCATCGTCATCACCAACGATCCTCTCATCAGGGGGGGTCAATCTCCATGAACATCTTCACCAGCACCATCTCATCTCAAACCCTAGTTCATCTCTTGTATCCAATCTTTGTATCCAAACCTCAGATTGGTACCTGTGGGTTGCTAGTAATGTTGATTACTCCTTGTAGTTGATGCTAGTTGGTTTACTTGGTGGAAGATCGTATGTTCAGATCCATTATGCATATTAATACCCCTCTAATTATGAACATGAATATGATTTGTGAGTAGTTACGCTTGTTCCCGAGGACATGGGAGAAGTCTTGCTATAAGTAGTCATGTGAATTTGGTATTCGTTTGATATTTTGATGAGATGTATGTTGTCTTTCCTCTAGTGGTGTCATGTGAACGTCGACTACATGACACTTCACCATTAGGCCTAGAGGAAGGCATTGGGAAGTAATAAGTAGATGATGGGTTGCTAGAGTGACAGAAGCTTAAACCCTACTTTATGCGTTGCTTCATAAGGGGCTGATTTGGATCCATATGTTTCATGCTATGGTTAGGTTTACCTTAATACTTCTGTTGTAGTTGCGGATGCTTGCAATAGGGGTTAATCATAAGTGGGATGCTTGTCCAAGTAAGGATAGTACCCAAGCACTGGTCCACCCACATATCAGATTATCAAAGTACCGAATGCAAATCATATGAACATGATGAAAACTAGCTTGACAATAAATCCCATGTGTCCTCGGGAGCGCTTTCCTTTATATAAGAGTTTGTCCAGGCTTGTCCTTTGCTACAAAAAGGATTGGTCCATATTGCTGCACCTTATTTACTTTTATTACTTGCTATCCGTTACAAATTACCTTATCACAAAACTATCTGTTACCGATAATTTCAGTGCTTGCAGAGAATACCTTGCTGAAAACCGCTTATCATTTCCTTCTGCTCCTCGTTGGGTTCGACACTCTTACTTATCGAAAAGGCTACGGTAGATCCCCTACACTTGTGGGTCATCAAGACTCTTTTCCTACGCCGTTGCGGGGAGTGAAGCGCCTTTGGTAGGTGGAATTTGGTAAGGAAAAATTTATATAGTGTGCTGAAATTTACTGTCACTTGTTACGATGGAACATAATCCTTTGAGGGTCTTGTTCGGGGTATATTCACCCCGACCAGTAGAGCAAAGAGTTGCTCCTCAACCTACTGAACCTACTGTAAATGTTTACTTTGAAATTCCTTCGGGTATGATAGAGAAACTGCTAGCTAATCCTTTCACAGGTGACAGAACATTACATCCCGATTTGCACCTAATCTATGTGGATGAAGTTTGTGGATTATTTAAGCTTGCAGGTATGCCCGAGGATGTTATCAAGAAAAGGTCTTCCCTTTATCTTTGAAGGGAGAGGAATTGACATGGTTTAGGCTATGTGATGTATAAACCCTCGATGCGACTATAGCTCCCACGTGTCGAGGCACGACTTAGAGACATAATCGCATTGAAGGCATATGTCGCAAGTTAGGCAATCTTCACAACATCCCATGTAACATGAATAATAAAGGGGAGAACATAGTTGGCTTACACTCGCCACGTCACATCAGAGTACATAAATAACATACATCATCCAAACACTCATGGCCCGTCTACGGCGCCAAAATGGAAAATAACCCAACATGCGACACGGTCCCGATCAAACCCCAACTAGGCACCACTACTGATCGTCAGGAAAAGACACGTAGTAACGCTGAGAGTCTTCGTCGAACTCCCACTTGAGCTCGTACTCGTCGCCTGGAGCGGAATCACCTGGACCTGCATCTGGAGTTATAGTAATCTGTGAGCCATAGGGACTCAGCAATCTCGCACCCTCGCGATCAAGACTATTTAAGCTTATAGGTATGGCAAGGTAAAATATGAGTGGAGCTGCAGCAAGCGACTAGCAAGTACGGTGGCTAACTTATTCGCAAAAGAGAGCGAGAAGAGGAGGCAAAGCACGAGCGAGAAGCTAGAGGGCAACCTGCGCAAACATTACTCCAACACCGTGTCCACTTCCCGGACCCCGCCGAGAAGAGGCCATCACGGTAACACACTCAGTTGATTCATTTTAATTAATTAAGGTTCAAGTTATCTACAACCGGACATTAACAAATTCCCATCTGCCCATAACCGCGGGCACGGCTTTCGAAAGTTCAATCCCTGCAGGGGAGTCCCAACTTAGCCCATGACAAGCTCTCACGGTCAACGAAGGAATAGACCTCCTCCCAAGACGTTCCGATCAGACTCGGTATCTCGGTAACTCAAGACACTTCGACAGGGTAAAACAAGACCAGCAACACCGCCCGAATGTGCCGACAAATCCCGATAGGAGCTGCACATATCTCTTTCTTAGGGCACACTCAGATTGTCCTAGGTACGGGTAGGCCAGCCCAGAGTTTCCCCTGGTGTCCACCGGTAGCTGACAGGTGGACCAACACTCAGAGGAGCACTGGCCCGGGGGGGGGGTAAAATAAGATGACCCTTGAGTCTGCAGAACCCAAGGGAAAGAAAAGGCTAGGTGGCAAATGGTAAAACCAAGGTTGGGCATTGCTGGAAAAGCTTTAATCAAGGCGAAATATCAAGGGGTTCCCATTATAACCCAACCGCGTAAGGAACGCAAAATCCGGGAACATAACACCGATATGACGGAAACTAGGGCGGCAAGAGTGGAACAAAACACTAGGCGAGAGGCCGAGCCTTCCACCCTTTACCAAGTATATAGATGCATTAAGATAACATAGCAATATAATGATATCCCAACAAGTAAATAAATGTTCCAACAAGGAACGGCCTCCAATCTTCACCTGCAACTAGCAACGCTATAAGAGGGGCTGAGCAAAGCGGTAACATAGCCAATCAACGGTTTGCTAGGACAAGGTGGGTTAGAGGTTTGACATGGCAATTGGGAGGCTGACAAGAAAATGGTTGGCATCGTAGCATTGGCATAGCAAAGAGCGAGCAAACTAGCATAGCAAAGATAGTAGTGATTTTGAGGGTATGATCATCTTGCCTGCACAGTTGTCAGAGTTGACTGGATCCTCAAGAGCAAACTCAACGGGCTCCTCGTTAGCGAACTCGTCTCCCGGATCTACCCAAACAAGACAAACAAGCAACAAGGATACAATCAACCACGTGCAAGACCAAGCAATATGATGAAATGATGATATGCTATGCGGGATGCGATGCGGGATGCAAAATGCAAGATATGACAGGAAATGCATGGACCTGGCCTCAACTTGGACATCCAAGTGTGCCACTGGAAAGATGAGATGAAATCGCTTGAAAACGATATAAAGAACGCCGGAATCGGAGTTACGGTTTGGAAATGGCAAGCGTTTTAAGAATGACACCGGACTGCGACTTACAGCAAGTAGGCATCTAAATGCAATGAGATGAACATGCTACAGCCACCAAACATGACAACAAAATACATGGAAGGGATGCACACAAGATGCTTAACAAAATACTAGCACTGAGCCACGGCCAATTCATCCATTATGAGGTTCAAACAAGCATGGCAAAAACGCAAATGCAAAACAGATCTCAAACTTAGTGAAATTAACACTTGTCTGAAATTTCAGATCACGAAGCCCTCTTCGGAGCAGAAAAACAACATGATACATGACCTGATTAAGACAAGTAAGAACATGGCATGGAGCTACTCAACAAGCTTAACAAAAGACCCAAAGTGACCTGGGGCCAAAAGGGTTCACAAAATATACTAACGGGCACACGAACATAGTTAAAACACAATCAGTTTTCAGACTTTGTGAAAACTGAGACATGCTGAAACATAACTCACGAAGGCATGTTTACGAGATCGATGCACACACCACGGTGCAAGTCATGGAAATACAAGCATACATACTTTAATAAGGCACAAAATAAAAGCTAGAAATGGCAAGAACAATGGCATAGCATGCACGGATCAACTACAATAACATCGGCAAAATCGCAAACGAGTTGACGATCTGCCCAGATTCACAATGAAGCAAAAGTAGAGCTCGATTGACTCGAGCTAGGGTGCTCCATAATTGCAAAAAAAGACATGGATGGATAGAGCATAACAAGATTAACAAAACTCCCTTACTGATCATCCTCAAAAGAGGCACGGATCACTAGGAAACAACAAGAACATATGGCATCATGAACTAAATAATCCCAGACTTTGTGAAAATTACTAAGTCCCTGAAAACGGAATTACCGGGTGCCTCACTTTGCAATCTTGCACAAGTCACCACACACATCCTAAAAATGCATGGGTTGCACCTCTGGAAAGATAACAAGATGCTTAACAAAGCATATGAAGGACTCACAGGCATAGCATGCACACAATAATCATGGCAAAAATGACAAAAGTCTAAGATGAACTAGCAGACCTGACAATTAACTCATGAAGCCCTCTTCTAACAGCATTTCGGGCATCAAGATGAACTCAAATGAAAATGATGCAATGGAATGAAATGATGTACTCGTCGAGGCGAACATTTTGATATACTATATGCATGAATCGGAGCTACGGATGCAAAGTTACAGAGCCTCGGACAGGAGCATATGGAGTAAAAAATCTAGGGACTTAGCAAAAAAACAACCTCTGGATCTAGATCTAGGGTTCACACGGAAACCGAGGCACGGCGCTGCACTGTTCACGGGAGGCGGGTCCGAGGTCGCCGGCGTCGGGGTCTCGCCAGAGAGGAGGGAGCTCGCCGGACCGGACGCAGGCGGCGGCCGGGGAGGACGTCGCCGGCGGGGAAGGACGCCGCGGTGGCGCGGCTTGCGGGTCCGGCCACCGGAGTCGAAGGACGGGGCGGCGCGGGACTTGAGGCTCCGGCCACCGGAGTTGCGGGCGGCGGCGGAGGCCGGAAATGGCGCGCGGCGGCGCCGGCGGCCGGTCGCGAGGGAGAGGCGGCGCGGAGCTGGGAGGAGGCGGCGGGACGACGTGGGCTCGCGGGGGCCCGGACCGGCGGCGGTGGGAGGCGACGAGTGCCACGTGTCGGCGCGCGATTGGCGCGGGGCGGCGGCGGCGATTTCGTCCGCTAGGAGGCGGACATGTCCGGCGGTGGAGGGATGAATTTTTAGGGTTTCGGGGAGAGGGGAGATCCGAAAACGGAGGGGTCTATATATAGGCATAGAGGGAGCTAGGAGAGTCCAAATGAGGTGCGGTTTTCGGCCATGCGATCGTGATCGAACGCTCTAGGACATGGAGCAGAGTTTGGTGGTTTTGGGCCAAATTGAAAGGGTGTTGGGCTGCAACACACATGAGGCCTTTTCGGTCCCTCGGTTAACCGTTGGAGTATCAAACGAAGTCCAAATGATACGAAACTTGACAGGCGGTCTACCGGTAGTAAACCAAGGCCGCTTGGCAAGTCTCGGTCCAATCCGGAAATGTTTAATCCCCACACACGAAAGAAAGCTAGAAATGACCACCGGAGGAGAACGAAGCACCGGAATGCAAAACGGACAACGGGGAAAATGCTCGAATGCATGAGATGAACACGTATGCAAATGCAATGCACATGATGACATGATATGAGATGCATGACAAAGACAACAACACATGGAGACAAAGACCCGAACCCGAGAAATAAATATAACTTAACGCCGAAAACGGCAAGAGTTGGAGTACAAATTGGGAATGTTATATCCGGGGTGTTACAACACTCCACCACTACGAAAGGATCTCGTCCCGAGATCTAGGACTGAAAGAACTCCGGGTACTCAGAACGGAGGTGATCCTCGCGTTCCCAGGTAGCTTCACGGTCGGAATGGTGTGACCACTTGACTTTGAGAAATTTGATTGACTTGTTGCGAGTCTTGCGTTCAGTCTCTTGAAGAATAGCAACTGGGTGCTCACGATAGGAGAGATCTTCTTGGAGCTCAATGTCCTCGAAGTTGACGGTGCGGTCAGGAGTCTTGAAGCACTTTCGAAGCTGAGAGACATGGAACACGTCATGAACATTTGCAAAGTTTGAAGGAAGCTCGAGTTGATAGGCGAGGTCGCCTCTCTTGCTGACAATCTTGAAAGGTCCCACGTATCTAGGGGCAAGCTTCCCTTTGATACCGAAGCGACGAGTACCTTTCATAGGAGAGACGCGGAGGTAAATATGATCTCTGACCTCGAAAGTCAAATCACGGTGCTTACTATCATAGTAGCTCTTCTGGCGGGATTGGGCTGCTTTGAGGTTATCTCGAATGACTTTGCACATTTCTTCTGCCTCTGTGATTAAGTCATTACCCAAAAGCTGGCGTTCACCGGTTTCAGACCAGTTGAGAGGGGTACGGCACTTCCTGCCATACAGAATTTCAAAAGGGGCCTTGCCCGAACTTGCTTGAAAACTGTTATTGTAGGAGAATTCAGCATAAGGAAGACAATCCTCCCACTTCATGCCGAAGGAGATCACACAAGCCCTGAGCATATCTTCAAGAATCTGGTTGACACGCTCGACTTGACCGCTTGTTTGAGGATGGAAAGCAGTGCTGAAGCGGATGTTCATGCCCATGGCCTTCTGAAAAGAATCCCAAAACTTCGAGGTAAAGATGCTGCCACGGTCTGAAGAGATCACTTGAGGAATACCGTGTAGAGAGACAATACGAGAGGTATAGAGTTCCGCCAATTGAGCTGCAGTGATCGACTCTTTGATAGGCAGAAAGTGAGCCACTTTGGTGAGTTTGTCGATGACAACGAATATAGTATCATTGCCACGCTTGGACTTTGGAAACCCAGTCACAAAGTCCATTTCAATGTGGTCAAACTTCCATTCTGGAATGGCAAGAGGTTGGAGGAGACCTGCTGGCCTTTGGTGTTCTGCCTTCACTCTTCTGCAGACATCACATTCATTCACGAATTGAGCGATCTCGCGCTTCATTCGAGTCCACCAATAAGCTTGCTTAAGGTCCTGATACATCTTCGTGCTCCCAGGGTGGATGGAGAGGAGAGAATTGTGAGCCTCGTTCATGATCACATTACGGAGGTCACCTTTGGGCACAACAATACGATCCTCGAAGAAGAGAGTGTCCTTGTCATCAAGGCGGTAGCACTTGTACTTGGGCTGACTCTTGGCAATCCCAATCTTCACCTTTTTCACCATAGCATCAAGAAGCCGGGCTTGGCGAATCTGGTCTTCTAAGGTAGGAGAGACTTGAAGGTTGGCGAGGAAACCTTGAGGAACCACTTGCAGATTAAGTTTGCGGAAAGCTTCACAAAGCTCGGGTTGATAAGGCTTAAGAATCAGACTGTTGCAGTAAGCCTTCCTGCTCAAAGCGTCAGCAATCACATTAGCCTTGCTTGGAGTATACTCAATACTCGGATTATACTCTTGAATCATTTCGACCCATCGAGTTTGCCTGAGGTTGAGATTAGGCTGAGTGAAGATGTACTTGAGACTCTTGTGATCAGTGAAGATGTCCACTTTTCTTCCCAATAGAAGATGTCTCCAAGTCAACAGAGCACGCACAACTGCCGCCAACTCGAGATCATGAGTGGGGTAGTTCTTCTCATTAGGCTTCAACTGGCGAGATGTATAAGCAACAACTTTCTTCTCTTGCATCAATACTGCACCAAGACCTTGGAGAGAGGCATCACAAAAGACCTCGTACGGTTTGGATTCATCAGGCAGAGTCAGAACTGGAGCAGTGATCAATTTCTCTTTCAAAGTGTTGAAAGCAATATCACACTCCGGAGACCAAACGTACTTGACGTGCTTCTGAAGAAGATTTGAGAGAGGCTTCGCGATCTTAGAAAAGTTTTCAACGAATCTTCGGCAATAGCTTGCGAGACCGAGAAAACTGCGGAGTTGCTTCACGTTCTGAGGAGGTTCCCAATTCACAATTGCAGACACCTTCTCAGGATTCACGGCAATGCCCTTGGCAGAGATGATATGACCAAGATAAAGAACCTCATCAAGCCAAAATTCACACTTGGAGAACTTGGCGTAGAACTGATGTTCTCTGAGCTTATCAAGAACCAAACGCAAGTGCTTGGCATGATCTTCCTTGTTCTTGGAGAAAACCAGAATGTCGTCGAGATAGACCAAAACGAAGTCATTGGTGTAGGCGTTGAAGATGAAGTTCATCATGCGAGAGAACGTCGGAGGAGCGTTGGCGAGGCCAAAAGACATGACAGTGTATTCATATGAACCAAAGCTTGTTCTGAACGCTATCTTGGGAATATCTTCTTCATGAATGCGAATCTGGTGATAACCCATACGGAGATCAAGCTTGGAGAATACTTGGACACCTTTGAGTTGTTCGAACAGCTCATTGATGTTGGGAAGTGGGTATTTGTTCTTGATGGTCTTCTTGTTCACCGGACGGTAATCAACACAGAGTCGGTCCGTTCCATCCTTCTTCTTCACAAAAAGAACACCACAACCCCACGGAGAAGAACTAGGCCGGATGAGACCCATTCTCTCTTGCTCATCGAGTTGCTTCTTCAGCTCCTTCAACTCTTCAGGTCCGAGCTTGTAAGGACGTTTGCACACAGGTTCCGTGCCAGGCTCAAGATCAATAACGAATTCAACTGGCCGGTGCGGAGGCATTCCTGGGAGCTCTTCTGGAAAGACGTCTTGATATTCGCAAACGACTGGAATTTGAGAGATGGCATCCAATTCACCCTTCTCATTGAGAGAAAACAGATGAATGGTATCATCACGGGCGGCAAAGACAATTACATCCTCAGACGAATGAGTCAATTGAATCTGCCTGGCTGCACAATCAAGCTGAGCCTTTTGCTTAGAAAGCCAATTCATTCCGAGAATAAGATCAATATCCGAGTCGCCAAGAACCATTGGAGAAGCCAAGAACTTGTAGTCACCCAAAGTGATAGAAACATCCGGAATGATGGAGTTAGCCTGCATGCGCTTACCGGGAGAGACAACTGCTAAAGGACTAGGCAAAACTTGTGAAACCAATTCATGCCTATTTGTAAACGGTCTCGAGATGAAGCAACGCGATGCACCAGTGTCAAAAAGAACTTCTGCAAGAATATCATTAACAGGGAGGTTACCCATGATCACATCTGACGAGTCCTCTGCCTGAGCTGCATTCATCAAATTGACCTTGGCATGCTTGGGGTTATGCTTGACCATAGCTGTACTTGCCGATCTGACAGGAGGAGGAGGAGGAAGACGCCTCTGGTTGAAACACTTGTTGGCATAGTGACCCTTCTGTTGGCACTTGTTGCACGTGACCTCTGAAAGCGGACGGTGATACGGAGCACTCGATCTTGGAGCTTGAGACGAAGTCTTGTTCTGAAAGCCAGGGTTGGGTGGGTGGGAAGAACCACTGCCACCTTTGCTCTTCTACTGATAGCACTCTCATTGTCACAAAGCAATGGAACATGTTTCACATTGATCCCATAATCTTTAAGAGTTTGGGTCATCCAAAGTAATTGAGCACAACATGAACCGGCGGCAATGTACTCCGCTTCAGCGGTGGATAAGGATACCGAGTTTTGTTTCTTGAAGGACCGACACACAAGTGATCTACCAAGAAATTGACAAGTACCTGAAGTGGACTTTCTATCAACCTTGTCTCCGGCATAATCCGAGTCGGAATAGCCAACGATATCAAAAGAGGACCTCTTAGGATACCAAATGCCAGAATTTGGTGTATGTATTAAGTATCTCACTATCCTTTTCACAGTCTTAAGATGACATTCTTTGGGGGCCGCTTGATATCGTGCACACATCCACACACTTAGCATAATATCGGGACGGGAGGCACATAGATATAATAACGAACCAATCATAGAGCGATAAACCTTTTGGTCAACCGGTTTGCCATCCTTGGTCAAATCCAGATGTCCACTAGTTGGCATGGGTGTTTTCATACCTTTGCTTTCTTGCATGTTGAACTTCTTGAATAAGTCCTTGGTGTACTTTGTTTGAGAAACAAAGGTGCCTTCCTTAGTTTGCTTGATTTTCAAACCAATAAAGAACTTGAGTTCACTCATCATAGACATCTCAAACTTCTTCGACATTAGCTTCCCAAACTTTTCACTAAAATGAGGGTTAGTCGAACCAAATATGATATCATCAACATAAATTTGGCATAAAAATAATTCACCATTAACCCTTTTTGTGAAAAGAGTAGAATCTATCTTTCCAATCTCAAAGCCTTTCTCAATAAGGAACTTGGTCAAGCATTTATACCACGCTCTAGGAGCTTGTTTAAGACCATAAAGAGCTTTGTGAAGTTTGTAAACGTGATCGGGTTTCTTAGGATTAACAAAGCCGGGAGGTTGTTTAACATAAACTTCCTCCTCAATTTCACCATTTAGAAAAGCACTTTTAATGTCCATTTGGTATAAAGTGATATCAAGGTGATTAGCATAGGCAAGTAAGATGCGGATGGACTCAAGTCTAGCAACAGGGGCATATGTCTCACCGTAGTCCATACCTTTGACTTTAGTGTAGCCTTGGGCGACGAGACGAGCTTTGTTGCGGACGACTTGACCATCTTTGTCTTGCTTGTTGCGAAACACATTTGGTACCAATGATGTTGTGGTTGTTGTCGGGCTTCTTGATACGTCCATTTTGCATCATGCTTTTATATCGATATTTATTGCATTATGGGCTGTTATTACACATTATGTCACAATACTTATGATGTTTCATTCTTATTTTACAAGGTTTACATGAAGAGGGGGAATGCCGGCTGCTGGAATTCTGGGCTGGAAAAGGAGCAAATATTAGAGACCTATTCTGCACATCTCCAAAAGTCCTGAAACTCCACGGGAATTATTTTCATAATATATAAAAAATATTGGGCGAAAGAAGTACCAGAGGGGGGCCACCCGCCGTCCACGAGGGTGGGGGGCGCGTCCCCTGCCTCATGGGCACCCTGGTGGCCCTCTGATGCCCATCTTTGGCTATATGGAGTCTTTCGTCAAGAAAAAATAATCATAAGCTAGCTCACAGGATCTAGGGCTCCGACAGAGCTATTCTTCCGGGGAAACTTCCCTCCGGGAGGGGGAAATTATCACCATCGTCATCACCAACAATCCTCTCATCGGGGGGGGGGGGGGGGGTCAATCTCCATGAACATCTTCACCAGCACCATCTCATCTCAAACCCTAGTTCATCTCTTGTATCCAATCTTTGTATCCAAACCTCAGATTGGTACCTGTGGGTTGCTAGTAATGTTGATTACTCCTTGTAGTTGATGCTAGTTGGTTTACTTGGTGGAAGATCATATGTTCAGATCCATTATGCATATTAATACCCCTCTGATTATGAACATGAATATGATTTGCGAGTAGTTACGTTTGTTCCCGAGGACATGGGAGAAGTCTTGCTATAAGTAGTCATGTGAATTTGGTATTCGTTTGATATTTTGATGAGATGTATGTTGTCTTTCCTCTAGTGGTGTCATGTGAACGTCGACTACATGACACTTCACCATTATTTGGGCCTAGAGGAAGGCATTGGGAAGTAATAAGTAGATGATGGGTTGCTAGAGTGACAGAAGCTTAAACCCTACTTTATGCGTTGCTTCATAAGGGGCTGATTTGGATCCATATGTTTCATGCTATGGTTAGGTTTACCTTAATACTTCTGTTGTAGTTGCGGATGCTTGCAATAGGGGTTAATCATAAGTGGGATGCTTGTCCAAGTAAGGATAGTACCCAAGCACTGGTCCACCCACATATCAGATTATCGAAGTACCGAATGCGAATCATATGAACGTGATGAAAACTAGCTTGACAATAAATCCCATGTGTCCTCGGGAGCGCTTTCCTTTATATAAGAGTTTGTCCAGGCTTGTCCTTTGCTACAAAAAGGATTGGTCCATATTGCTGCACCTTATTTACTTTTATTACTTGCTATCCGTTACAAATTACCTTATCACAAAACTATCTATTACCAATAATTTCAGTGCTTGCGGAGAATACCTTGCTGAAAACCGCTTATCATTTCCTTCTGCTCCTCGTTGGGTTCGACACTCTTACTTATCAAAAAGGCTACAGTAGATCCCCTACACTTGTGGGTCATCAAGACTCTTTTCCTGCACCGTTGCCGGGGAGTGAAGCGCCTTTGGTAGGTGGAATTTGGTAAGGAAAAATTTATACAGTGTGCTGAAATTTACTGTCACTTGTTACGATGGAACATAATCCTTTGAGGGTCTTGTTCGGGGTATATTCACCCTGACCAGTAGAGCAAAGAGTTGCTCCTCAACCTAATGAACCTACTGTAAACGTTTACTTTGAAATTCCTTCGGGTATGATAGAGAAACCGCCAGCTAATCCTTTCACAGGTGACAGAACATTACATCCCGATTTGCACCTAATCTATGTGGATGAAGTTTGTGGATTACTTAAGCTTGCAGGTATGACCGAGGATGTTATCAAGAAGAAGGTCTTCCCTTTATCTTTGAAGGGAGAGGCATTGACATGGTTTAGGCTATGTGATGATATGGGATCATGGAACTATAACCGATTGAAATTGGAATTTCATCAGAAGTTTTATCCTATGCATCTTGTTCATCATGATCGTAATTATATATATAATTTTTGGCCTCGCGAAGGAGAAAGCATCGCTCAAGCTTGGGGGAGGCTTAAGTCAATGTTATATTCATGCCCAATCATGAGATCTCAAAAGAAATGATTATTGAAAAAATTTATGCTCGGCTTTCTCTCAGTAATCGCTCCATGCTCGATACTTCTTGTACTGGATCTTTTATGATGAAGACTATTGAATTCAAATGGGATTTATTGGAAAGAATTAAACGCAACTCTGAAGATTGGGACCTCGACGAAGGTAAGGAGTCGGGTATAACACCTAAGTTTGATTGTGTTAAATCTTTTATCGATACCGATGCTTTCCGTGAATTTAGCACTAAATATGGACTTGACTCTGAGATAGTAGCTTCTTTCTGTGAATCCTTTGCTACTCATGTTGATCTCCCTAAGGAGAAGTGGTTTAAATATAATACTCCGATTGAAGTAAAAGTAGTTGCACCTATTAAAGTTGAAGAAAAGACTATCACTTATAATGATCCTGTTGTTCCTACTGCTTATATTGATAAACCGCCTTTCCCTGTTAGAATAAAGGATCATGCTAAAGCTTCAACTGTGGTCAACAAAAGTAATATTAAGACACCCAAATCCCCCGAGCCCCTGAGCAAATTAAAGTTGAACCTAGTGTTGCTATGGCTAAAGATCTCTTGGCCGATAACATTGATGTGCATGTTATTTACTTCTGCAATGAATCTGCTAGAATTGCTAGATCTGATGCTAAAAATAAACATATACCTGTTGTAGGCATTCCTGTTATTTCTGTTAAAATAGGAGATCATTGCTATTATGGCTTATGTGATATGGGTGCTAGTTCAAGTGCAATACCTCATTCCTTATACAAAGAAATTATGCATGATATTGCACCTGCTGAGATAGAAGAGATTGATGTTACAATTAAGCTTGCCAATAAAGATACTATTTCACCAGTTGGGATTGTTAGAGATGTTGAAGTCTTGTGTGGGAAAGTTAAATATCCTGCTGATTTTCTAGTTCTTGGTTCCCCACAAGATGACTTTTGTCCCATTATATTTGGTAGACCCTTCTTGAATACTGTTAATGCTAAGATAGACTGCAATAAGGATATTGTTTCTGTTGGTTTAGGGGATATGTCTCATGAGTTTAATTTTGCTAAATTTCGTAGACAACCCCATGATGAAGAATTGCCTAGTAAAGATGAAATTATTGGTCTTGCTTCTATTGCCGTGCCTCCTAGTGATCCTTTAGAACAATATTTGCTAGACCATGAAAATGATATGTTTATGAATGAAAGAAGGGAAATAGACGAAGTATTCTTTAAACAGGGACCTATTTTGAAGCACAACTTACCTGTTGAAATCTTAGGGGATCCCCCTCCACCTAAGGGTGATCCTGTGTTTGAGCTTAAACCTTTACCTAATACTCTTAAATATGCTTATCTTGATGAGAAAGAGATATATCCTGTTATTATTAGTGCTAACCTTTCAGAGCATGAAGAAAAGAAATTATTGAAAACTCTGAAGAAGCACCGTGCTGCTATTGGATATACTCTTGACGATCTTAAGGGCATTAGTCCCACTCTATACCAACACAAAATAAAACTGGAGAAAGACGCTAAACTAGTTGTTGATCACCAACGAAGGTTAAATCCTAAGATGAAAGAAGTGGTAAGAAAAGAAATACTAAAGCTTCTAGAGGCAGGTATAATTTATCCCGTTGCTGATAGTCAATGGGTAAGTCCTGTCCATTGTGTCCCTAAGAAGGGAGGTATTACTTTTGTTCCTAATGATAAAGATGAATTGATCCCACAAAGAATTGTTACAGGTTATAGAATGGTAACTGATTTCCGCAAATTAAATAAAGCTACTAAAAAGGATCATTACCCTTTAACTTTTATTGATCAAATGCTAGAAAGATTATCCAAGCATACACATTTTTGCTTTCTAGATGGTTATTCCGGTTTCTCTCAAATACCTGTGTCAAAAGAGGATCAAGAAAAGACAACTTTTACTTGCCCTTTCGGCACCTTTGCTTATAGACGTATGCCTTTTGGTTTATGTAATGCACCTGCTACTTTTCAAAGATGTATGGCTGCTATATTCTCTGACTTTTGTGAAAAGATTGTTGAGGTATTCATGGATGATTTCTCTGTTTATCAGACTTCTTTTGATGATTGCTTAAGCAACCTTGATCGAGTTTTGCAGAGATGTGAAGAAACTAATCTTGCTTTAATTGGGAGAAGTGCCACTTTATGGTTAATGAAGGTATTGTCTTGGGGCATAAAATTTCTGAAAGTGGTATTGAAGTTGATAAAGCTTAAGTTGATGCTATTGATAAGATGCCGTGTCCTAAGGACATTAAAGGTATCAGAAGTTTCCTTGGTCATGCCAGTTTTTATAGGAGGTTCATTAAGGACTTCTCAAAAATTTCAAGGACTCTGACCAATCTCCTACAAAAAGATGTTCCTTTTGTCTTTCATGATGACTGTGTAGAAGCATTTGAAATACTTAAGAAAGCTTTGATTTCTGCACTTATTGTTCAGCCTCCTGATTGGAATTTACCATTTGAAATTATGTGTGATGCTAGTGATTACGCCATAGGGGCTATTCTAGGACAAAGAGTTGATAAGAAATTAAATGGTATCCAATATGCTAGTAAAACTCTAGACAGTGCTCAAAGAAATTATGCTACTACTGAAAAAGAATTTTTAGCAGTTGTGTTTGCTTGTGATAAGTTCAAACCTTATATTGTTGATTCTGAAGTAATTGTTCACACTGATCATGCTGCTATTAAATACCTTATGGAAAAGAAAGATGCTAAACCTAGACTTATTAGATGGGTTCTCTTACTACAAGAATTTGATTTGCATATTATTGATAGAAAGGGAGGTGAGAACCCCGTTGCAGACAACTTGTCTAGGTTAGAGAATGTTCTTGATGACCCACTACCTATTGATGATAGCTTTCCTGATGAACAATTAGCTGTCGTAAATGCTTCTCGTACTGCTCCATGGTATGCTGATTATGCTAATTACATTGTTGCTAAATTTATACCACCTAGTTTCACATACCAGCAAAACAAAAGGTTCTTGTATGATTTAATACATTACTTTTGGGATGACCCACACCTTTATAAGTAGGAGTAGATGGTGTTATTAGACGTTGTGTACCTAAGCATGAACAGGAACATATCCTATGCAAGTGTCACTCTGAAGCTTATGGAGGACACCATGCTGGAGACAAAACTGCACATAAGGTATTGCAATCCGGTTTTTATTGGCCTACTCTCTTCAAGGATGCTCGTAAGTTTGTCTTGTGATGAATGTCAAAGAATTGGTATTATCAGTAGACGTCAAGAAATGCCTATGAATTATTCACTTGTTATTGAACCATTTGATGTTTGGGGTTTTGATTATATGGGACCGTTTCCTTCCTCTAATGGGTATACACATATTTTAGTTTCTGTTGATTACGTTACTAAGTGGGTAGAAGCAATCCCAACTAGTAGTGTTGATCATAACACCTCTATTAAGATGCTTAAAGAAGTTATTTTTCCGAGGTTTGGAGTCCCTAGATATCTAATGACTGATGGTGGTTCACATTTTATTCATGGTGCTTTTCGTAAAATGCTTGCTAAGTATGATGTTAATCATCGAATTCCATCTCCATATCACCCACAGTCTAGTGGTCAAGTAGAATTGAGTAATAGAGAGCTTATATTAATTTTGCAATAGACTGTTAATAGATCTAGGAAGAATTGGTCCAAGAAACTTGATGATGCATTATGGGCCTATAGAACTGCATATAAAAATCCTATGGGTATGTCTCCATATAGAATGGTTTATGGTAAAGCTTGTCACTTACCTCTTGAACTAGAACATAAGGCATATTGGGCCATTAAAGAGCTCAATTATGATTTCAAACTTGCCGGTGAGAAGAGGTTGTTTGACATTAGCTCACTTGATGAATGGAGAACCCAGGCTTATGAGAATGCCAAACTGTTTAAATAAAAATTTAAAAGATGGCATGATAAAAGGATACAAAAGCGTGAGTTTAATGTAGGTGATTATGTATTATTATACAACTCTCTTTTAAGCTTTTTACAGGAAAACTTCTCCCTAAATGGGAAGGTCCTTACATCATCGAGGAGGTCTATCGTTCCGGTGCCATAAAAATCAACAACTTCGAAGGCACAAATCCGAGGGTGGTGAACGGTCAAAGAATCAAACATTATATCTCAGGTAATCCCATAAATGTTGAAAC
The DNA here is from genome assembly GCF_056163025.1 of Triticum urartu. Classification (NCBI taxonomy): domain Eukaryota; kingdom Viridiplantae; phylum Streptophyta; class Magnoliopsida; order Poales; family Poaceae; genus Triticum; species Triticum urartu. The sequence goes on along the minus strand of NC_141874.1, from coordinate 170,515,090 downwards.
TAAAGTTATTGAAACCGTAACCACCGAGGAATACATAAGGGACACTTTCCAGAATGTTTCAGACCCCGAAAAGGAATAGGTACGTGGTACGGTAAGTAAACCGACTCCAAAACAGTTCTAATGGCAATTTTCTCCGTTTTGGAATATTTAAGAAAATAGGAAAATAAGAAGTAGTTCGGGAAGGACACGAGGCGTCCATGAGGGTGGAGGGCACGCCCTACCCCCTGGGCGCACCCCCTGCCTCATGGGCACCTCGTGTGCTCTCCAGACTCTGTTTTCTTCCACGATACTTCTTTCGGTCGGTAAAAATTCATTATATAATCTCCCGAAGGTTTTGACCACCGTATCACACAAATATCTTCTGTCTTTGTTTCGAGCTGTTTTCTGCCAGGGTCGTCAAGGCCAGACATCATGTCGTCTCCCTCCTCCTCCAACAATGAGGGCAACGATGCTTGGCTAATGAAGATAGAGCCGAAGAGAGAGGAACCCGGGGACATCAAGTTCTAGCGGTAGTAGACGAAGAAATCATTCAACCTCATCACAATCTCTTTACCCCAACAAAGATTGAAGCTTTCAAGATGATTGAGTTAGCTCGTATTCAGAACAAGTATCTCACAAGTGAAAATATTTTGTTGAAGGAGCATATCATCGCACTCAAGGGCATTATCCGCAAATTGGAGGACCTCCTACACTCGATGTGCGACTACCCATCATCGCCAACAAATTCTTCACCAACAAAGAAGAACTGAGCATTGGGTATGGGCACTCCCCTTGGCAATTGCTAAGCTTGGGGGAGTGCCCCGGTATCGTATCACCATCACTTTTATCTTTACTGTTTTTCTTAGTTCGATCCTTTTGGCAATATCTTGATCTAGTAGAATAAAGTTTTAGTATGATCTAGTTTTTAGTTTTGCTTTATGATCCTTCTATGTAATTGAGTCCATGAGCTATATATAATAAAGATTAGTGTTGAGTCAAGGGCTTGATTATTTTGCTATGATCTTGAGGGAATAGAATAAAAGATAAGAAATAAAAAGAAATAAAGAGATTATATGGATCTTATGGAGAGTAATTGTAAGTGCATCTAGTGCCACCCCTAGTTGGTTTTGGAGTATTGACGACAAACCTAGTTGAGGGACTAATGTGTTTGTGAGAATTGCAGGATAACATAGGTAGAAGTCCCTCATTGATTCAGTTTTCCTACCAGAGATGACCCCTAAAAATGTATGAAGACATTGATGTCAAAGGTGGTATGTGAAGATATTCAAAATGAAGACTATGACACGCGAAGACGTCACATGAAGCATACGGAGCTCAAAGACTTAGATCTTTCGTAGTTCTTTTTCTTCTTTGTTGAGTCATAGGAACCACCGTACTGTTAAGTGGGGTCCAAGAGAACCAGTCAGAATGACTGAAGTGATGCTTAACCAAAACCTATGTCTTCGAGTGAAGACTATGAGAGCAAATCTTGTCCAGAGTCGGACAAGTCAGCTTTGCTTGTAGCCCAAGTAAAGTTGTCGTGTGTGTTTGAAATATGACCGTTGGAACACGTGTCAGTTCCTTAGTGACCCAGGGTCATTTCGGACAAATCAGGTCGGGTTGCCTAGTGGCTATAAATAGCCCACCCCCTACAACCATAAACGGTTGGCTGCTCAGAGTTAAAGTACGGCTTTTGTCGTTTGAGAGCAACCCACCTCGAAGCCTTTGAGAGAGAATTCCTTGCGAGGATAAAGCCCTAACCACCCAGAGCCAAAGAGTGTTAGGCATCACTTAAGTCTTCCTGTCTGTGTGATCTGAAGACTTATTACACTTGAGGACTGTGAATCCTCCAGCCGGTTAGGCGTCGCGTTCTGAGCATCCAAGAGCCATTGTGGATCGCCGGTGAACGAAATTTGTGAAGGTTTGGGAGTCTACCTTGAAGACTTACCAGAGTGATTGGGCGAGGTCTGTGTGACCTTAGCTCAAGGGGAATACGGTGAGGACTGGGTGTCCTAAGATGCGTGTTCAGGACTGGGTGTCCGGGACTGTGTGTCCTCAGGTTTAAATACCTAGCTGCGCTAACCAGACGTATAGTTGTCACAACAACTAGAACTGGTCCAACAAATCATTGTCTTCAACGATTCACTGGTTTCATTCTTCCCTTCCCTTTACTTACTGTTGGTCCTTGTGAAGTCATTGTATGATTGCACTATGTTTTGTCTTCACTGAGTGACTGCATGTTCTGTTTGGCTTCATAATATCTTCCTACCTGATCCTTACTACCTAGCTACTATTAGTCATTGTGCTTTCACTTCATTGAGTACTTGACTATGGTTTGCCTAGTGTAGTCTACCTTCCGCTACATGGTAATAGGTTTATTTCTATCGTTTGTCTTCGAAACTTCTAAGTTTTGAAGACTTCCATAAAAATCGCCTATTCACCCCCTCTAGTCGATATAACGCACTTTCAATTGGTATCAGAGCAAGGTATCTCCCTTGTTCTATGTGATTCGGTTTAACCACCTGGAGTTTTAGCTATGTCCACTGCAGGGATAATTAAAGTCTCCGTTGCGTGCCCCGTCTTTGATGGAACTGAATATCCCTACTGGAAGAATAAGATGCGCATGCATCTTGAAGCCATTGACGTCGACCTATGGTATGTCATTAAGAACGGCGTTCCCAAGGCTGGAGAAGGTGTCACTGCTGCTGACGTCAAGAAGTTCGTTCAACTGGACTCTACTGCCAAGAATATCATCTGTGGTCATCTGACCAAAGGACAGTATGGCCGCGTGAGTGCTTTGGAAACATCTAAGCTAGTCTGGGACTGGCTCTCCAAGGTCAGCGAAGGCGTCTCAACCCAGAGAGATCAGAGAATCAGTGTCCTTCGCAACCTCTTCAACTGCTTCAAGAGAAATGACAATGAGAATGTCCAGCTCACATTTGATCGACTCACTGACATCACAAATGAGCTTCAAGCCCTCGGCGCTACTGAGATCACCAAGCATGAAGTCGTCAAGACACTCCTGAGATCACTTGACAGTTCGTTTGACACCCTAGCCCTGATGATTCAAGAACGTCCTGATTTCAAGACACTCGATCCGTCTGACATACTTGAGAGGCTCAACACACATGAGTTTCAGCTTTCTGAGAAAAGAGATATCTACGGTCCCAACTATGGGCGAACTCGTGCCTTGAAGGCAAAAGCTATCTCCACATCTGAAGAAGAATCCGAAAGCAGTACTGATGATCCTGATGACATTGGAAAGGAGCTTGCTATGCTTGTGAAGAAGTTCCAAAAATTCACCAAGAAGAAAGGCTTCAGAAAGTCTTCACGATCAAGCTCAAGGAATGTTGAAGCTTCTGCTTATGACTACAAGAAAAGATCATGCCACAAGTGCAAGAAACCTGGCCACTACATCCCTGAGTCTCCGCAGTGGGACAATGAGAACAAGAAGAAGAAGAAGAGCAAGGAGTATGACTCTGATGACAAGAAGAAGAAGAAATACTCAAAGTTTTCTTCCAAGTCTTCCTCCAAGTCTTCATCACACAAGAAAAGCTCATCTGGCAAGGCCCGTGCATTTGTTGGCAAGGAAATGGATTCAGAGGAGGAGTCTGCTTCTGAGGAGGCGGAGGTGGAGTCTGAGGAGGAGTCCGATTCTGGCGTTGCGAGTCTGGCTACAACATACGTTGCCAAGTCCATCTTCAACACTGAAGACAACGACCTCATCACCGACACCGACGCAAATGACAAGGACTACTCCGCTCCTACCTACTGCTTCATGGCACGTGGTGCCAAGGTAAACACACGCACTACTCACTATCAAATATCTAGTGAAGATGACTCTGACTGTGATTCCAAACCGAGCTACAAAACACTTGCTAAAATTGCAACTGAACAACAGAAAGCTATGGAACATATTCAAAAATTGTTAGACAAAAGCGATGATCTGCTAGACGCTGAAATGACTCGATCTCAGTCCTTAATTGAAGACATAAAAAATCTTCATGTTAAGTATGAGGAACTTGAAAGTCGTCATGAAACGCTCTCAACAACTCATGAAAGGCTTCCCTATGATTATCTTCAAAGGAAGCAAGATCTTGAGAAATTGAGAGCGGCTCATGAAGATCTTCAAAAGGAAAATGAGTCACTTCGCGCCAAACAGATCAGTTCCGCTCAGGAAAGATTTGAACCACCATGTCTTAAATGCATTGAGCGTGATAATGCTACTTCTGTTGCTAAATGTTCTACTGCTGCTACTGTTGCAATATCTTCAACTGTTGATGTGGGAACTAACCCCTCTGCTGAGGATACCACGTCAGTCATTGCTGATGAGAATGCTAGGTTGAAGACACTGCTTGAAATAGGGATGTACAGAAGTCTCAAAGGGCATCAGACACTATGTGATGTCCTCCAAAGACAGATCCTAAACCGAAACCCTAGGAAAGAGGGTGTTGGGTTCGAAAGGAAAATGAATGCTGATGGCTCTTACTGGAAACCTGAGCAGTACCCCAAAACCACATGGGTTGCTGCAAAGGAACCTTCAGAGGATCTATCCACCCTATCTGGCTTCACTTGTGCTAATCCCATCATTATTGATGAATCCTTTGATGCAAACTATAAAGTGTTTAAGAATCAGAATGGTGAAGTGTTTGCCAGGTATATTGGTACTAACTGCAGGAATGGACCGCCTATGAAGAAGATCTGGGTGCCAAAAAGGTGTTTGGAGAATCTTCCTGTGAATGTCATCATGACACCACACGTGAAGAAGACAAACCCCAGACCACTGGCTTCATACGGTCCAAAGGCTTCATATAAACAGAGGACTCACCTGAGTCGCACTAACGCAAATGTTTTGCAGGGAAGCCATACTCAGGCCTATGACTATGAGCACGGTTCATCAAACCGCCACGTTCATAAGACCAAGAACTATTCTGCTTATTCTTATGAGTACTATTGTCCTCCTGCAAGACTTTTTGCTAGGGCTCCAAAGCAAAAGTTCTCAGATGCTGCACTTAGACTTATTGCTTCTAAGCCACCCTTGAAGATGTGGGTGGTTAAGAAAGCTTAACTCTCTTTTGCAGGGAAGGGTCTCTAGAAGAAAAACAAAATCGTCTGACGCTATTGCTGGGGACCTTAAACATCTTGTAGGGCGCAAGATCAAATGCCCGAATGGTCTTATTATGTACTTCGTTCCTGAATCGCTTGCTACTCTCCCTATCAGTCCAAATCTCGATCTAAGCTTTCATAACCCACTGGTTCGTCAAATGTTTTTGCTTCACAATTCTCTTCGTGAAGCCTATCCCCCTAACTGCACTGTAGGGTACGACACCAGCAGCTTCAGAATGGATCATTGATAGTGGGTGTACCAATCACATGATTGGCAAGAGAAGCCTTCTTATGGACTCAACCTTACGTCCATCCGACAAGAGTCACATCACATTTGCTGACACTGGTAAAAGTAAGGTATTGGGTCTAGGTAGAGTTGCAATCTCAAAGGATCAACACATGGATAAAGTCATGCTTGTTGAATCCCTTGGCTTCAACTTAATGTCCGTCTCAATAACAGAACCCAAGAAAGTTGAAGAAGCCTTCATGGAACCTGAATGGATTCAAGCTATGCAAGAAGAGCTTCAACAGTTTGAGCTGAATAATGTATGGGAACTGGTTAAGCGTCCTGATCCTCAGAAGCACAATATAATAGGCACCAAATGGATATATCGCAACAAGCAAGATGAGCATGGTGAAGTTGTCAGAAACAAAGCTCGCCTCGTTGCTCAAGGATATACTCAAGTTGAAGGGATCGACTTCGATGAAACATTTGCTCCTGTGGCTTGACTTGAAGCCATACGCATACTGCTGGCCTATGCAAATCATCATAACATACTTCTATATCAAATGGATGTGAAGAGCGCTTTTCTCAATGGCAATATTGAAGAAGAAGTGTATGTTGCACAACCGCCTGGCTTTGAAGATCCAAAACATCCTGACATGGTATACAAGCTCAAGAAGGCACTGTATGGCCTCAAACAGGCCCCTCGGGCTTGGTATGACACACTCAAATACTTCCTAAAGAGCAAAGGCTTCACAGCTGGTTCCCTCGACCCCACTCTCTTCACGAAGACATATGATGGTGAACTGTTTGTGTGCCAAATATATGTGGATGACATTATCTTCGACTGCACCAATCAGAAATATAGTGAAGAATTTGGATATATGATGCAAGAGCAATACTAGATGTTCATGATGGGAGAGCTGAAGTTCTTCCTTGGTCTTCAAATACGACAGCAACACAACGACATCTTTATATCTCAAGAGAAGTATCTCAAAGATTGCCTGAAGAAGTTCGGTATGCAAGACTGCAAAGGCTTCACGACGCCAATGCCAGCCAAACATCATCTGGGTCCTGACGACAATGGTAAAGAGTTCGATCAAAAGGTATACCGCTCCATGATTGGTTCCTTACTTTATTTATGTGCATCTAGGCCAGATATTATGCTTAGTGTTTGCATGTGTGCTCGATTCCAAGTGGCACCAAAGGAATCACATCACTTAGCTGTGAAGCGAATTCTTCGATATTTGGCTTACACCCCAACTCTAGGATTATGGTATCCTAAGGGCTCAGAGTTTGATCTGGTTGGATTCTCGGATGCTGATTATGCTGGTGAAAAGGTGGATTGCAAGTCTACATCAGGCACATGTCATTTTCTGGGACAATCACTTGTATGTTGGTCTTTAAAGAAGCAGAACTGTGTATCTCTCTCCACTTCTGAATCTGAATACATTGCTGCCGGATCTTGCTGTGCTCAGCTTCTGTGGATGAAGCAAACACTCAAAGACTATGGCATTCATCTGAAGCAAGTGCCACTCTACTGCGACAACGAAAGCACCATCAAGATTGCCAACAACCCAGTTCAGCACTCGAAGACAAAGCACATTGAGATTCGTCATCACTTTCTCAGAGATCATGTTGTGAAGGAAGATATTGATATCATACACGTCAACATTGAAGAGCAATTGGCAGATATCTTCACCAAGCCCTTGGATGAGAAAAGATTTTGCATGTTACGGTGTGAGCTAAATATCTTGGAATCCTCAAATGTCCTGTGATCAGGCGCACATCCTAACACTTATGCATAATGATGACTTAGATGTGCAACACACGAAGTAAAGTATATCTTCAATCAATGAAGACATGCATTCTAAGTGTGAATACATTAATGAGGAATTTGACTTCGGAGCGCCACGATAATTGTGTGCCGTGTCTGGGTCTAATACTTCCTATACGGTGGGTCACGCCACCACCAAATGTTCTGTTTGAAGTGTTTCACTCATGGCGTTACATTTGCTATGTCTTCACATTTGGTTTGGCTTCAATCTCAACATGTCTTCATGATTATCTTCGCTATGATGATTATATATGTATACTAGTGCTCATTCCTCTACAGCATTCACTTATAGCTATGTCTTCCTGTTGAATCTTTTGAACTAAGTGAATGTGATCGGACCCTAACCTCTCTATGCTTTCTATCTCAAACTCTATCTCTCCAAATCATATGCATTCTTTTGAAACTGTCAAATGTCTTCTCTGCGTCCTTGTCAGCAGAAGATACAGAGATAAACATTAAGTCCGCTTTCAATGCTAATTCCTTCACCTGAAACCCGGAGAAGTGGGAACAACCACCCGACAATCCAGGCGTGCGTGGGACGTGGAACAACCTCCGATATGCTGCATGATGGCCACATATTCCTTAGATGTGAATCGCCAGGGGCACCTGTGTAATAACACTGAGCCGCCCCTGTCCCTATAAATCCACGCCACACCACAGTCATTATCTCTTCTTCCACTCTCGCACGAACCCTAGCGCCACCGCTAGCCCTCGACGACGCCAGCGACGAAGCGCTTAGCTGCCGCAACCTCTCCGACGCCGTCTTCACGTTGACCGCGGACATCGTCTTCTCCGCCGTCGCCGTAGGTGTCCTCCGTCGCCAAGTTAGGGCACGGACGATCGGACTGCTCGGCCTCCTCTTCCACTCCGTCTAGCAGTTCTACGTGTGGTAAATAAAACTTCCTTTTTACGGCCCCTTTGATCCTACAGATTCGTCACTTTCTACCACAAGTGGTTTTTGTTCACACATGTTGGATGCACTTCATATTGCATCTCATAATATGCCTAGTATATTCACTTATGCTTCACAAAGTAGTTAGATTCCTCACTTGTACTGATCCGTGGATTCGTACAAATCTGGAACCAACTCCTTATCTATGAGTGAATGTCTTCGCACGATGAGGTCAATGTCTTCTAAACTGATTTATCTTCAAAATCTTCTGAGAATGCATATGACCGCTTCCCCTTCCCTCGCACCTTAATGCTGTCACAGGTACATGTCCGTGGGAGAATCCCTTGGTTCTCATAGTCAGCATTCATTTGCAAAATTCTTACAGTATCACATAAATTCTCCCGAAGCCAGTTCCTGTTTGTCCAGCAAGCGAAAGCCTTTGAAGCCTTTGAACGTATTGAAGCCATTCAGTTTAAAGTTCATGGCTGCAGAGAAATCAGCAAGGAAGGTTGGCAGAAAGCGTCGAGGAGAAACATCAAGAGATCTGCCCGATGACCTCTCAGAGCTGTACAAGACAGATCCTGAAGAGGATTACAATCAGCGCAAGAAACGAATCCAATGGATTCGACGATATTAGGCAGAACAGTGGTTCAAGTACAGGTTTGTGACAAAGGAATATGCTGAGAAGAATGCCATCAAGCGACCATGGGGAGACATCCTCTACAAAAATCTTCAACCCAGGCCCAGAGATGAAGCCATTGAACAAGGCTTCTATCCCTGCATGGTCCGTGGACCACAGCTTGTGGATGCTGACCCATCGTCACTGCTATGGTGTCGTGACGACAATCTGTTCAAGCGCAACTTCCAGTTTGCCCAGAATTCGGCGAAGCAGAACAAGAAGTCTTTGGGATTAGACTTCAACCCTGGTCCCTCTCCTCCCCGTGCCGATGGGACCCGTGAAGCTGAACCCAATCTTGTTGGGCCCTTCTACAACTTAGAAGGTCTCATCACTCATATCGTGGTTCAAGGGACAGTCGTGCATGAGCCTGCAGATGATGCTGAATCAGATGAAGCGCCTGCAGCGCCGAAGCCAAAGAAGCAGCCTAAAGCTTCAAAGCCTGCCTCTGCACCAAAAATCTCACGGGCGAAGCCACTGGCTATTGCACCTCCTGAAGAAAGTGTGCAGTCTGAAGATTTGTCACGCATCTCCAAGCCCCAGAAAGTCAAGATGCCTCTGCCACACACCGGCCAAGAACTGACAGCTGCTGCTATTCTGCGCAACGATGCCTTCGATCTGCCCAGTGATGAAGATCTTGCAGATGACGCTCTTGAGCAACTGATCAAGAGCAAGGAAGAAGCAGAAATCTTCAATGATCTGCCTCTCTTTGACGTGGCAATCATACACAACTTCATTGATGAGTGGTTTGACACGCCCAACCTCAGCTTCGAAGATCTGCAACTCCCAATTGGCCTCAGTGTCGCCTTCCATGGCGCCATTGCTTCAGAGCTAGCTCTAGCTCAGCGCATCGTCAAACTGAAGCAAAATATTGACTTTGAGAAAGCTCAGTTCAAGAAGCATCCAAGCTCAGTGTGTAAGAGGTGAAAAACTTCAAGATTATGCTGCACGAGCTCAAAGAAGCCTTTCTCAAGAAACGTGCAAAAGCTCAAGGTTCTCGTGAGCGCATGAAGATCCTGGCTGACAAGAGTGTGCAAGCCTACAATGAGGTTGAGAAGCGCAAGGCCCTTGGTCATCCTGGCATCGACCCCAGGATGGCTGCAAAGCAGAAGAAGAAGAAGAAGAAGAAGCCCGCTATGGCCGAACCCGACGCACCATGACAGGAAGCAGATCCCATTGTCTTCCCAACTAGCATGACTGGCTCGAAGCCAAAAGCCAGGTCTACCGCTTCAGAACTGAAGAAGACAAGGACTACTGAGGCTGAAGCCCGAAAGAGGAAACATTCTGAAGCCTCTGATGCTGCTCCCTCCAAGAAGAAGAGGAAGACCAGGAAGGAACGGGCTGCTCCCACAGAGCCCTTAATTGTTGAACCCATCTCCATGGTTCGCCTTGCCGCTGAACACCAAGAGCGCCAGCTGACTGTCCATGAGCGTGCTTCCAAAGAGGCTCATGAAGCTGAAGACCTTCCAGCAGCTGATCCCACCGCTGCTGAAGACATTGGTCACCATGACCATGTTGAAGATGATGAAGTTCTTCCTCAGATCGAGCACCAACAGGTATCATCGCCTGTGCTTACGCACAGCGAACTCATCAGCATTGGTCATCCTCTAACGCCAATTGCTCAGGATGCATCATGGGCTGATCACCCCAAGCACAAGAGGAAGATGAATTTGAGGCCCAGCCAACTCCAACTCCACAGGCGTCGCCAGCGTTACGCAGGATTCGCGAAGGACCAAGGCCTCCAATCTTCGAGTCTGAAGCTAAATCTGCTGAAGACATTCCGGTTGCATCAGCCGATGAAGAAGAAACCCCAAGAGTTGCTATACCCCAGTCTCACCAAGAAGCTGTTCTCGAGGAGAACGTGACTATGACCGACCCTCCAGCTCATCAAGTGGAGGTCGAAAATCTTGAGGCTGCCACCACCAACACCAATGAAGCCACTGACGCTGTCCTAGCTGAAGCAAATGTGGAGCCTCCACCAACCCAAGAACCAGAAGTCAGTGAAGCAAATGATGCTACTTCTCCTGTTCCTGCGCCTGCTGCTGGTCCTTAGTTTGACTATCATGTTGAGCATAGGCCTCAGGTACAAAAGCCAATTCCAAGGTTGCCTAGGTTTCCAGGTACTGCATCAGCACCTGGATCCTTCAATATCAACGGCTTCAAAGCAGACAACACTTTCTACAATAGCTCCAAGAACCCCTACTCAAGGGAAAGAATATCTTCTGATCGGTTCTGGAGCTATCCGCAGCGAAGCTATTACTCCTGCATTCTGTACAATCAAGGTCGTATCTTCCTGCATAAGCGTCTTGACACAGAAGCCATAGCTGGTCTGCCCTGTCTGGAAGAAGCTCTGGATTGCTTCAAAGAGGTTGGATTGTTGCCGTTTGTCACTGACCAAGAGCACTGGAATGAAGAGTTGCTGCTCCAATTCTATGCCACACTTCACATCCGTGGGTACAACAGAGATCCGAAGACTTGGGTCCTGGAGTGGATGACAGGAAATGTTCATCACGAAGCCAAAGTCTTTGATATCATTGAGCTCACTGGTCTGCCCACTCCTGGCGATCTCTACGAACCTGGCTGTCAGCTTCACAGTGAAGCTATGGAGAGCATCTTTCAGAAGTCTGAACCAAACATGAGCCAGATGTTTAGTATGATGAAGCCCTTGCCACAAGATGCTGCATATCCTAAGGAGTTCTTTGTTGAAGACCTTGAGTATCTGCCACGGACTATTTATCACATCATAAGGCGAACTCTCTGGCCTATCAAAGGACATTCTCCTCATGCCAAGCTGGAAGGTGCAATGAAGACTTTGGTCTTCTATATTCTTCATGGCAAATGTTTCAATGCACAAGACTTCTTCATCCGCCAACTTGCTGCATCAGGCCCTGATCTTTTTGGCTTGAAGTTCTACGCTCCATGGATAATGTGGCTGATTAAACTCCACTCCGCTATCTCATATCAGCCATCTGCTCGCAATCATCGGATCTTTCTGCCTGATGTGGATATGTCTGTTGAAGCTATTTATCCTGAGCTTGCCAAGGAGCCTCTTAGTCTTAAGAATGCGGAGCATCAAAGTTTCTCTCAGAACATTGAAGGAGTTGAAGCAATCACTCGTGTTTATCCTTTGGCTGGAACTACACGTGCACCACATCCTGCCCTTACTGAAGCCACTGAAAGCACAATTGCCCAACGACCCAAGAAGCGCACTCGTGTTCTCAAGGACCGAGAGCTTCTGGTGGCTCTTCATCAGAAACAGGATAGGCATCATGACTGGCTGAAGCGCCAAATGCAAAGCCTCTTGGTGGATGTCAACCGCATTCGCAATCTTGCCACAAAGAATGCCTTTGTTGCACATGAAACCTCTCGACGCACATGGAAAGGGCTGACGCTTATGTGCTCTGAAGATGATCTTCAAGAGGATGGCTTCTCTGAACGCTTCAAGTTTGACTCCACACCTCCTCGAAGGGCAGTGCTGCGACGAACTCCATCTCTTGAAGACTCTGAGTTCTCTTCCTCTGCGGCAACTGTGAATGCCAGAGTGATCAAGGATGAAGATGATGCTACTTCACCGCCCCCTCCTTCAGCACGCTTCGACCCTGCTCCGAGTTCTTTTGCACCGCCGAACACCACCGACGACCCTGCTGCTTCACCTACTCTTCATGGGAACGAGTAGATGCTCTATGTCTTCGAACCTTTTTGGTCCTTACTGACAAAAGGGGGAGAAGCATATGAGTTTGATAGTCTTCAAGCGGGTCCCTATGGGCGGTTGCTTTATATTTTGCCTAGTGTTTACAACTATCTTTTTGATACGTCTGGTTCTTTGAGTCATAACACTTAAACTCGATGGTCGTCTGCTACTTATTTGCTACCTTGTGATGCGATGATAAATTCTGCATGTGCGACGATAAATTCCGCACTTAGATCATTTTACAGACGTCCATTTTCCATTATGCATGTCATTATCTTCACATACCTTCACATGCATAATGAATTGTCATCATAAGTTGAAGAGGATCTCCACAAGTACAACCTGCCATGTGCATTTGCATTCCAAAAGCAAATTACTTATATGCACATCTTCAGGGGGAGCCCTTGCAGCTTATGAAGACAATTCCTTATCCTTTTACAATTACACATATTATATTCCCCGTTGAAAACTTCAACTAGTTTGTCATCAATCACCAAAAAGGGGGAGATTGTAAGTGCATCTAGTGCCACCCCTAGTTGGTTTTGGAGTATTGACGACAAACCTAGTTGAGGGACTAATGTGTTTGTGAGAATTGTAGGATAACACAGGTAGAAGTCCCTCATTGATTCGGTTTTCCTACCAGAGATGACCCCTAAAAATGTATGAAGACATTGATGTCAAAGGTGGTATGTGAAGATATTCACATTGAAGACTATGACACGAGAAGACGTCGCATGAAGCATATGGAGCTCGAAGAATTAGATCTTTCATAGTTCTTTTTCTTCTTTGTTGAGTCACAGGAACCACCGTACGGTTAAGTGGGGTCCAAGAGAACCAGTCAGAATGACTGAAGTGATGCTTAACCAAAACCTATGTCTTCGAGTGAAGACTATGAGAGCAAATCTTGTCCAGAGTCGGACAAGTCAGCTTTGCTTGTAGCCCAAGTAAAGTTGCCGTGTGTGTTTGAAATCTGACCGTTGGAACACGTGTCAGTTCCTTAGTGACCGAGGGTCATTTCGGACAAATCAGGTCGGGTTGCCTAGTGGCTATAAATAGCCCACCCCCTACAACCATAAATGGTTGGCTGCTCAGAGTTAAAGTACGGCTTTTGTCGTTTGAGAGCAACCCACCTCGAAGCCTTTGAGAGAGAATTCCTTGCGAGGATAAAGCCCTAACCACCCAGAGCCAAAGAGTGTTAGGCATCACTTAAGTCTTCCTGTCTGTGTGATCTGAAGACTTATTACACTTGAGGACTGTGAATCCTCCAGCCGGTTAGGCGTCGCGTTCTGAGCATCCAAGAGCCATTGTGGATCGCCGGTGAACGAAATTTGTGAAGGTTTGGGAGTCTACCTTGAAGACTTACCAGAGTGATTGGGCGAGGTCTGTGTGACCTTAGCTCAAGGGGAATACGGTGAGGACTGGGTGTCCTGAGATGCGTGTTCAGGACTGGGTGTCCGGGACTGTGTGTCCTCAGGTTTAAATACCTAGCTTCCCTAACCAGACGTACAGTTGTCACAGCAACTAGAACTGGTCCAACAAATCATTGTCTTCAATGAGTCACTGGTTTCATCCTTCCCTTCCCTTTACTTACAGTTGGTCCTTGTGAAGTCATTGTATGATTGCACTATCTTTTGTCTTCACTGAGTGACTGCATGTTCTGTTTGGCTTCATAATATCTTCCTACCTGATCCTTACTACCTAGCTACTATTAGTCATTGTGCTTTCACTTCATTGAATACTTGACTATGGTTTGCCTAGTGTAGTCTACCTTCCGCTGCATGGTAATAGGTTTATTTCTATCGTTTGTCTTCGAAACTTCTAAGTTTTGAAGACTTTCATAAAAATTGCCTATTCACCCCCCCTCTAGTCGATATAACGCACTTTCAGTAATGACTTCACATATAAAGAGTATGATGAATAAAAATTGTTAAGAGTTGACAAACATAGTTTTGGTCATCGTTGCAATTAATAGGAAGTAATAAAGAAAGAGAGGTTTTCACATATAAATATACTATCTTGGACATCTTTTATGATTGTGAGCACTCATTAAAATATGACATGCTAAAGAGTTGATGTTGGACAAGGAAGACAACGTAATGGGTTATGTTTTCTTACATATGAGATAAATTATATTGTCATGGATCATCCAACATGTTGAGCTTGCCTTTACCTCTCATGCTAGCCAAATTCTTTGCACCAAGTAGAGATACTACTTGTGCTTCCAAATACCCTTAAACCTAGTTTTGCCATGAGAGTCCACCATATCTACCTATGGATTGAGTAAGATCCTTCAAGTAAGTTGTCATCGTTGCAAGCAATAAAAATTGCTCTCTAAATATGTATGGTTTATTAGTGCGAAGAAAATAAGCTTTACACGATCTTGTGATGGGGAAGAAATAAAAGCGACGGACTGCATAATAAAGGTCCATATCACAAGTGGCAATATAAAGTGACGTTCTTTCGCATTAAGATTTTGTGCATCCAACCATAAAAGCACATGACAACCTTTGCTTCCCTTTGCGAAGGGCTTATTTTTTATTCTTGTCTTATACTTCATATAAGAGTCATGGTGATCTTCACCTTTCCTTTTTACATTTTATCCTTTGGCAAGCACAATGTGTTGGAAAGATCCTGATATATATGGATAACTGGATGTGAGCTTTCATGAACTATTATTTTTGACATTACCCTTGAGGTAAAAACTTGGGATGCAAAACCATAAGCCCCTATCTTTCTCTCTGTCCGATTAAAACTTCATAACCATAAATATCGCGTGAGTGTTAGCAATTGTGAAAGACTAAATGATGGTTGAGTATGTGGACTTGCTGAGAAGCTCTTATATTGACTCTTTCCTATGTTATGATAAATTACAATTGCTTCAATGACTGAGATTATAGTTTGTTGGTTTTCAATGAAGTTTCTGATTCATACTTGAGTATGTGAATGAATTGTTATTTTAGCATAAGATATCATATGACAATATATATATATATATTGCTGTTCTAAGAATGATCATGATGCCCTCATGTCCGTATTTTATTTTATCGGCACCTCTATCTCTAAACATGTGGACATATTTTTCAATTTCGGCTTTCGCTAGAGGACAAGCGAGGTCTAAGCTTGGGGGAGTTGATACGTCCATTTTGCGTCATGCTTTTTTATCGATATTTATTGCATTATGGGATGTTATTACACATTATGTCACAATACTTATGCCTTTTCTCTCTTATTTTACAAGGTTTACATGACGAGGGGGAATGCCAGCAGCTGGAATTCTGGGCTAGAAAAGGAGCAAATATTAGAGACCTATTCTGCACATCTCCAAAAGTCATGAAACTCCACGGGAATTATTTCCAGAATATATAAAAAATATTGGGTGAAAGAAGTACCAGAGAGGGGCCACCCACCGTCCACGAGGGTGGGGGGCGCGCCCCCTGCCTTGTGTGCCCCCTGGTGGCCCTCTGATGCCCATCTTTAGCTATATGGAGTCTTTCATCGAGAAAAAAATTATAAGCTAGCTCATGGGATGAAACTCCTCCGCCACGAGGCGGAACCTTGGTGGAACCAATCTAGGGCTCCGGCGGAGCTGTTCTGCCGGGGAAACTTCCCTCCGGGAGGAGGGAAATCATCACCATTGTCATCACCAACGATCCTCTCATCAGGAGGGGGTCAATCGCCATCAACATTTTCACCAGCACCATCTCATCTCAAACCCTAGTTCATCTCTTGTATCCAATCTTTGTATCCAAGCTCAGATTGGTACCTGTGGGTTGCTAGTAGTGTTGATTACTCATTGTAGTTGATGCTAGTTGGTTTACTTGGTGGAAGATCATATGTTCAGATCCATTATGCATAGTAATACCCCTCTGATTATGAACATGAATATGATTTGTGAGTAGTTACGTTTGTTCCCGAGGACATGGGAGAAGTCTTGCTATAAGTCGTCATGTGAATTTGGTATTTGTTCGATATTTTGATGAGATGTATGTTGTCTTTCCTCTAGTGGTGTCATGTGAACGTCGACTACATGACACTTCACCATTGTTTGGGCCTAGAGGAAGCCATTGGGAAGTAATAAGTAGATGATGGGTTGCTAGAGTGATAGAAGCTTAAACCCTAGTTTATGCGTTGCTTCATAAGGGGCTGATTTGGATCCATATGTTTCATGCTATGGTTAGGTTTACCTTAATACTTCTGTTGTAGTTGCGGATGCTTTCAATAGGGGTTAATCATAAGTGGGATGCTTCTCCAAGTAAGGATAGTACCCAAGCACTGGTCCACCCACATATCAGATTATCAAAGTACCGAACGCGAATCATATGAACGTGATGAAAACTAGCTTGACGATAAATCCCATGTGTCCTCATGAGCGCTTTCCTTTATATAAGAGTTTGTACAGGCTTGTCCTTTGCTACAAAAAGGATTGGGCCATATTTCTGCACCTTATTTACTTTTATTACTTGCTACCTGTTAAAAATTACCTTATCACAAAACTATCTGTTACCGATAATTTCAGTGCTTGCAGAGAATACCTTGCTGAAAACCGCTTATCATTTCCTTCTGCTCCTCGTTGGGTTCGACACTCTTACTTATGGAAAAGGCTATGATAGATCCCCTACACTTGTGGGTCATCACTTCTTGACCAATGTCCACACTTGATTTCTCTCGAAGTTGTGTAGCTCTTCATGCACGGCGTTTATCCAATCCGGATCTTCCAATGCTTCTTCAACCTTCATAGGTTCAATGCTAGAGATTAATGAATAATGTTCAAAAAAGTTAGACAAATGAGTATTAGAGCGAGTGATTCTCCCAGTTTGAATATCATTGAAGATTTGTTCGTCGGGATGGTCTCTTGAGACTCTTGCTCGAACTCGTGAAAGCTTTTGCTTGGGTCAGGGTGGAACATCTTCTTCATCATCTTGTCCTTATTCTTGGCCTTCTTCATTATTGGCGTTGTTGTTATCTTGTCTTGGTGGAGAAGGAGGTTGATGAGGTTCATCTTGGTGTACTTCCTTGTTTTCTTCACCTTGGTGCGTCCCACTTGTGGATGCTTCCGTATCAACTCTTGGTTCACCTTGTCGTGAGGTAGAAGCTTCCACTTGGACGGACGAGGTACTCTCCTTTACCTCCGTTGGATGAATCTTGCCAATAGACAAGTCTTGGATTGCTTTCGAAGGATCCTTAGCTTCTACATCAATTGACAATTGCTCTACTTGCGCGCCGTTAGATTCATCAAACTTCACATCTACCGTCTCTTCAACCTTTCGGGTGAAATTGGTGTAGACACGGTAAGTGTGAGATTTTGACCCATAACCAAGTAGGAAACCTTCATGATATTTAGGAGCAAATTTAGAACGACGATGCTTATCAAGAATGTAGCAATTTGAGCCGCATACCCAAAAGTATCCAACTTGGGGTTTGTTACCAGTGAGAAGCTCGTACGCCGTCTTGCCGAGAAGCACGGCAGCTTGTGATGATACAAGCGATTTGTTGCATGACAGGCTGTCTCAACCGCTTCCGCCCAAAAGTGTTTTGGAGTCTTGTACTCATCAAGCATCGTTCTCGCCATCTCAATAAGAGTCCAGTTCTTCCTCTCAACAACTCCATTTTGTTGAGGCATGTACGTAGCCGAGAACTCATGTGAAATCCCTTCTTCGTCAAGAAAGGTATCCACATTTGCGTTCTTGAACTCCATTCCGTTGTCACTGCGAACCTTCTTGATCTTTACTTCAAATTGGTTTTGGGCCTTCCTAGCAAAGTTCTTGAAGATCTTTTGGACCTGCAATTTATCATCAAGAAAGAACACCCACATAAATCTTGAAAAATCATCAACTATAACTAGACCAAATGAGTTACCACCGAGACTCTTGTAGGCATTGGGACCAAAGAGATCCATATGAAGTAGCTCGAGCGGTCTTCTCGTGGTCATAATGTTCTTCACGGGGTGACTTCCTCCAACTTGTTTTCCTGCTTGACAAGCACTACAAAGTCTATCCTTGTCAAATATAACATCTTTTACTCTAAGGATATGATCACCTTTAATAAGCTTATCAAGCTTTCGCATGCCGACATGACCTAACCTTCTATGCCACAACCAAACTTTTAAGGATTTAGCAATTAGGCAAGTTCTAGGTTGAGCCTTTTTAGTGAAATCAACAATTTAAAGATCACCTCTATGTGTACCGGTAAATACCATTTTATGATTATCTCTACAAAACACTTGGCAATCTACTTCAGTAAATAGGACATTGAAACCAAAGTCAGCAAGTCTAGATACGGAAAGTAAATTGTAGCCAAGAGATTCAACGAGCATAGCATTTTGTATGGAGCTATAATGTGAGATGGCCACCTTACCAAGGCCAACCACCTTACCCTTTGAGTTATCACCAAAAGTGGCATACTTTCGAGGGCCGTTGTTTTCAACAAGCTCACATAACATATCTTTGTCTCCAGTCATATGATCGGTACACCCACTATCCAGAACACATTCCTTTCCTCCAGCCATATAGCCGCGAAGATTAGCCATAAGACCAAAGTGTCTCATTGCATCATCAAGATCATAGTCACTATCATAATCCTCTCCATGTTCAACATCATTATGTGGTGGATAAATTCCTATAGATAGTGATTCATTAGAAGTATGACCGTAACAATGTTCATCTCTATGAATTCTAATGACTTCAGAAATGATATTGCTAATGATTCCAACATCTCCTTTGGCACTCGTAAGATTAGTAAGCTCAAATAAGCAATCACCAAATTTGGGATCATTGGAACTCATCTTACTCAAGGCAATAGACTTATGAAGAATCTCATCTAAGTTTTTCAAGGAATAGTTTGGAAATCGTTCCTCAAGGAATCTCCATATGGTGTAGGCACAATCAAGAGCAGGCAAGCTAGCAAGCAAGTTTCCGGGCAAAGATCTAGTGATTAAATTGACATTTCTAAGATTATGGATCATGTCAATAGACTCATTAAGGGTAGGCTGCAAAGGATCAACATGAGGTGCACAAGGGCTAGTAATGTACTTGTTCAAATGATATTCATTGAAAATCTCAAGCATCTCATTTTTCCACTCATGAAATTACTCTCCATCAAGTATAGGCACTCTATGTCTAAGACTCCCCAACATAGGCTCATCCATCTTCCTCCAAAGGTGTTTAAACCAAAGCAATGGAGACCAAAGCTCTGATACCAATTGAAAGGATCAAGAAGAGGTGTCTAGAGGAGGGTGAATAGACTCTTAGTAAGAAAAGTTACAGTTCTTAATTTCTTTAAGTTGAAGTGGAGTTTTAGCACAAGTTTAAACATTCACAATACATATCAAGCAAGCATGACAAGAGTATATGAGCAACGGAAAGTAAATCATGCAAGTTGCAAGAATGTAAAGGGATGGGATTTGAGTGTGCAAACGCAATTGGAGACACGGAGATTTTTGGCGTGGTTCCGATAGGTGGTGCTATCGTACATCCACGTTGATGGAGACTTCAACACACGAAGGGTAACGGTTGCGCGAGTCCATGGAGGGCTCCACCCACGAAGGGTCCATGAAGAAGCAACCTTGTCTATCCCACCATGGCCATCGCCCACGAATGACTTGCCTCACTACGGTAGATCTTCACGAAGTAGGCGATCTCCTTGCCCTTACAAACTCCTTGGTTCAACTCCACAATCTTGACCGAGGCTCCCAAGTTACACCTAGCCAATCTGGGAGACACCACTCTCCAAAAGGTAATAGATGGTGTATTGATGATGAACTCCATGCTCTTGTGCTTCAAATGATAGTCTCCCCAACACTCAGGTCCCTCTCATAGGATTGGATTTGGTGGAAAGAGGGTTTGAGTGGAAAGCAACTTGGGGAAGGCTATAGATCAAGATTTATGTTGTTGGAATGGAATATCTTGACCTCAACACAAGTGTAGGTGGTTCTCTCTCAGAAAATGTATGTTGGAAGTGTAGGCATGTTCTGATGGCTCTCTCCACAAATGAAAATTGGGTGGAGGGGTATATATAGCCTCCACACAAAATCTAACCATTACACACAAATCACCAAACTCGGTGGGATCGAATCGGACAACTCGGTCGGACCGATTTAGTTCATAATGTGACTGTTAGACATTTTGGTGGGACCGATATGATCAACTCGGTGGGACCGATGTGCTAGGGTTAAGGTAATACCTCGTCTTGGTTTGACCGATTATGCAAACTCGGTGAGACCGATTTTGGTAATAAGCAAAATAGAGAGTTGGTCAAGCAAACTTGGTGGGACCGATTGCATATCTCGGTGGGACCGAAATTATTGCAATAGGTAATAGAGAGTTTGCAAGCCCATCTCGATGAGATCGAGATCCCATTGGTGAGACCGAATTGATTAGGGTTTGTGGCAGTGGCTGTGTCAAGTGAACTCGGTGGCGCCGGATGGAAAATTTCGGTGGGGCCGAGTTTGACTTTTGGTTTGGGACATATGTGGATATGGGAAAATGGTTGAGGGTTTTGGAGCATATCACTAAGCATTTTGAGAAAGCAAGCCATTAAGCAACACCTCATCCCCTTTTAATAGTATTGGCTTTCTTATGGACTCAGTGTGATCTTGGATCACTAAAAGAAAAAATGTAGAGTCTTGAGCTTTTTGAGCTTGAGCCAATCCTTTGTCCTTAGCATCTTGAAAGGGTTCCATATTCTCTTGTCCATGCCACTCCATCTGTTGAACTTGTCTAAAATATACTAGATGAAAACAATAGTCCAACAAGATATATGTTGGCATTAATTACCAAAACCACCCTGGGAGCACTTGTGCTTTCACCCACCTCTCTACTAGGTGGTCTCAACCTGCCCTGTGGCTCCGCCACAAAGATCCACCCAGAGGGCCATTGGGACAAAGGTCCTTTCAGCCCCCAATCTGTGAATCACTCGCGGGTACTCTATGAGACGACCCGTCTTTAGTCATCAGATGTATCATGTATATGTATATAAGTATATACCCGTGATCAGCTCCCTAGTGATCACGACCTGATAGTATATCATGGCAGACGGACAAGAATGTAGGGCCACTGATGGAATACTAGCATCCTATACTAAGAATTTAGGATTGCAGGTAAATGTAACAACAATAGCAGCAAAGACATGCTATGCATCAGGATAGGATTAACGAAAAGTAGTAACATGCTACACTACTCTAATGTAAGAAGTAGAGAGAAGAATAGGCGATATCTGGTGATCAAGGGAGGGGCTTGTCTGGTTGCTCTGGCAAGTAGGGGTCGTCAACAACGTAGTCGATTGGGGCACCAGCAGCGGTGTCAGTCTGGTAGACTACCGGAGAGAAGAGGGGGAAGAAACAATGAATACAGTGCAAACCGATGCATAACGATGCATGACATGACAACGAGCGGTGTTAGGCGTACTCTAATGCGGTAGGAGGTGATACCAGTGAAGGGGGGGGTCACATCCGGGAAAGTATCCCCAGAGTTTCGTGTTTTCGGATAGATGAACCAGAGGGGAAAAGTTGCATGTTCACTATGCTAGGGATGTGTGGCGGACGAACGGGCTACGTATTCGGATTCGTCTCGTCATTCTGAGCAACTTTCATGTAGAAAGTATTTTCATCCGAATTACGGATTATTTTATATTAATTTTTAAAGTTTTAAATAATTTTCTAAATTATTAATTAAATTCGACAATAGTATTATCACATCAGCATGACATCAGCATGACGTCATTAGTCAACACAGGTGTTGATAGGTCAAGCTGACGTGTGGGTCCCGCATGTCATTGTCTAACTAATTAACTAACTGTTTAATTAGATTAGTTAGTAGGTTAATTGGGTTTAATAGTTAATTAACAAAATTAATTAAGTTAATTATTTTTTAATTAGTTCCTTCCGGGCGTGGGCCCCGTTTGTCATAGGCCCATAGGGGCCTATCGGGTTCGAGCGTGCAGGCGACGGGCGCCAGCCCGAATGGGCGCCCGCCTAGGCCAACATGGGGAACGAGGAGGCATTGCTGGCCACCGCAACGGGCGGCCGTAGCTGCCGAGGAAGGAAGGGGGCAGGGGCGGCCTCTACACGCAGTGCGTGGCCACGGGGAGCAGGGGATAGGGCGGAGCTGGCTGCGACACGGTGGAGGCGAAGGGCGTCGGCGGGGGCGCGGGGCTGTGGGGTTAGGTAGAGCAGCGGTAGTAGCAGAGAAGCAGTTGCGGGGGGGGGGGGGGGGCTTGCAGGTGAAGCGGCGGGGGGGGGGGGTGATGACCCACAAGTATAGGGGATCTATAGTGGTCCTTTCGATAAGTAAGAGTGTCGAACACAACGAGGAGCAGAAGGAAATGATAAGCGGTTTTCAGCAAGGTATTCTCTGCAAGTACTGAAATAAGTGGTAACAGATAGTTTTGTGACGGGATAAATTGTAACGAGCAACAAGGTAACAAAAGTAAATAAAGTGCAGCAAGGTGGCCCAATCCTTTTGTAGCAAAGGACAAGCCGGAACAAAATAATAGGAAAAGCGCTCCCGAGGACACATGGGAATATCGTCAAGCTAGTTTTCATCGCGTTCATATGATTCGCGTTTGATACTTTGATAATTTGATATGTGGGTGGACCGGTGCTTGGGTGCTGTTCTTACTTGAACAAGCATCCCACTTATGACTAACCTCTATTGCAAGCATCCGCAACTACAACAAAAGTATTAAGGTAAACCTAACCATAGCATGAAACATATGGATCCAAATCAGCCCCTCACGAAGCAACGCATAAACTAGGGTTTAAGCTTCTATCACTCTAGCAACCCATCATCTACTTATTACTTCCCAATGCCTTCCTCTAGGCCCAAATAATGGTGAAGTGTTATGTAGTCGATGTTCGCATAACACCACTAGAGGCTAGACAACATACATCTTATCAAAATATCAAACAAATACCAAATTCACATGACTACTCATAGCAAGACTTCTCCCTTGTCCTCAGGAACGAACATAATTACTCACAAAGCATATTCATGTTCATAATCAAAGGGGTAATAATATGCATATAGGATCTGACCATATGATCTTCACCAATTAAACCAACTAGCATCAACTACAAGGAGTAATCAACACTACTAGCAACCTACTAGCACCAATCCCAGACTTTGAGACAAGAATTGGATACAAGAGATGAACTAGGGTTTGGAGATGAGATGGTGCTGGTGAAGATGTTGATGGAGATTGCCCTCTCTTGATGAGAGGAGCGTTGGTGATGACGATGGTGATGATTTCCCCCTCCCGGAGGGAAGTATCCCTGGCAGAACAGCTCTGCCTGAGTTCTAGATTGGATCCGCCAAGGTTCCGCCTCGTGGCGGCGGAGTTTCGTCCCGAAAAGTTCCTTCCTATTTTTTCTCATCGAAAGACCTCATATATGAGAAGATGGGCATCGGAGAGCCACCAGGGGCCCACGAGGTAGGGGGCGCGCCCTAGGGGGGCTCCCCCCACCCTCGTGAGAAGGGTGTGGGACAGCTGGCCTTCATCTTTGGCATGGATTTTTCTTTATTTCTTTTAAGACGTTCCGTGGAGTTTCAGGACTTTTGGAGTTGCGCAGAATAGGTCTCTAATATTTGCTCCTTTTCCAGACCAGAATTCCAGCTGCCGGCATTCTCCCTCCTTATGTAATCCTTGTAAAATAAGAGAGAATAGCCATAACTATTTTGACATAAAGTGAAATAACAGTCCATAATGCGATAAATATCGATATAAAAGCATGATGCAAAATGGACGTATCAACTCCCTCAAGCTTAGACCTCACTTGTCCTCAAGCAAAAAGCCGATAACAATAAATATGTCCTCATGTTTAGGGGTAGAGGCGTCGATAAAAATAAAATACGGACATGAAGGCATCATGATTATTCTCATAACAGCAACATATATAGATTTTGTCATATGATTACTTATGTTCAAGTGATGATCTATTCACAATGCAAAAGTATAAATCATAAACCTTATTAGGCTCTGACAAATTATAATCTCAGTCATTGAAACAATTGCAATTTATCATAACATCGGAAAGAGTCTATGTCAGAGCTAAAAAAGCAAGTCCACATACTCAACTATCATTTAGTCCTCCATAATTGCTAACACTCACGCGATACTTGTGGTTACGGAGTTTTAATCGGACACGATAGGGGCTTATAGTTTTACCCCACAACCTTTTACCTCAAGGGTAATGTCAACAATAATGGTTCATGCTCCCCTACATCCAATTAGGTATATATATCATGTTCTTTCCAACATGCCGAGCTTGCCAAAGGATAAAATGAAAAAGAAAAGGTGAAGATCACCATGACTCTTGCATAGGGTAGAAGATAATAATAAAGGATAGACCCTTCGCAGCGGGAAGCAGAGGTTGCCATGCACTTTTATGGTTGGATATATAAAATCTCAATGCAAAAGAACGTCACTTTATATTGCCCCTTGTGATATGAACCTTTATTATGCAGTCCGTCGCTTTTATTACTTCCACATCACAAGATCGTATAAAGCTTATTTCTCCCACACCAATCAATCATACATATTTAGAGCAATTTTTATTGCTTTGCACCGATGACAACTTACTTGAAGGATCTTACTCAATCCATAGGTAGATATGGTGGACTCTCATGGCAAAACTGGTTTAGGGATTTTGGAAGCACAAGTAGTATTTCTACTTAGTGCTGAGAATTTGGCTAGCATGTGGGGGAAAGGCAAGCTCAACAAGTTAGAGGATCCATGACAACATACTTTATCTCAGATATAAGAAATACATGACTCATTACGTTGTCTTCCTTGTCCAACATCAACTCTTTAGCATGTCATATTTTAATGAGTGCTCCCAATCATAAAAGATGTCAATGATAATATATCTATACGTGAAAACCTCTCTTTCCTTATTACTTCCTATTAATTACAACAATGACCAAAGCTATGGCTGCCAACTCCCAACAACTTTTAATCATCATACTCTTTCTATGTGAAGTCATTACTCTCAATAAGATCAATATGAACTTTTTGTTTGTTTTATTCTTTTTCTCTTTTCTTTTATTCACCCAAGATCATGGAAAAATAATCAAGCCCTTGACTCAACACTAATCTTTATTATATATAGCTCACGGACTCGATACATAGAGAGATCATAAAGCAAAACTCAAAACTAGATCATGCCATAACCTTTATTCTACTAGATCAAGATACTACTAATAGGATCGAACTAAGAAAAACGGTAAAAACAGGAGTTGTGACTGTGATACGATACCGGGGCATCTCCTCCAAGCTTGGCAGTTGCCAAGGGGAGTGCCCATACCCATGTGACCATGTCTCCTTCTTTGTTGTTGGTGTAATATTCTTGGCGATTATTCCTCTCAGGATACGGTTCTCCTCCTCGAGCTTATTGACTTGCTTCTTGAGGTCCATTATTTCCTTATGAAGCTTTCCTGTGACAGCTAAAGCTCCTTGCACCCAAGGGTGTTGCATAGTTGCGGGAGAACAAGTGACACTCCTCTTCATATTTTCATAAGTAAGAAATCTAACATTAGAAGGGATAACCGAGTTTGGAATAGCTGAGCTCTGTAGTTCCCCCATTGTGAACCCAGCTCGGAGGCGAGAGGTGACTTCTTGATCCTCCATAGCATCTACTCTCATCAAGTCAGCCTCCATCTCCTCCTCCGTTGCTGGCCCAAAGTGGTCAGCTCGCTGTTTGCCCTTGGTTCCGGTGCCGGATTAGATACCCGGCTCTCCCCAATTGACTCTTGAGAAGACATCTTGCTCTAATCTGCAGCAGCAACAGCTCAAAAACAAAAACAGACGAAATTTGCGTGATACAGGAGTCAGAACCTTCGGGAGAATATATAATGATTTTTTACCGACCAAAATATGTAACGTGCAAGAAAACGGAGTCCGGAAGGCACACGAGGTGCTCATGAGGTAGGGGGCGCGCCCAGGGAGGTAGGGCGCGCCCACCACCCTCGCGGGGCCCTCGTGTCCTTCCCGGACTGCTAGTTATTTTTCTATTTTTCTAAATGTTCCAAAACGGAGAAATATTGCCTTAAAAGTTGTTTTGGAGTCGGTTTACTTACCGTACCACATACCTATTCCTTTTCGGAGTCTGAAACGTTCCGGAAAGTGTCTCTTATGTATTCCTCTGGGGTTACGGTTTCAATAATATTGGTTTCAACATTTATGGGATTACCTGAGATATAATGTTTGATTCTTTGACCGTTTACCAACTTCGGATTTGTGCCCTCGAAGTTGTTGATTTTTATGGCACCGGAACGATAGACCTCTTCGATAACATAGGGGCCTTCCCATTTAGAGAGAAGTTTTCCTGCAAAAAATCTTAAATGAGAGTTGTATATCAATACATAATCACCTACATTAAACTCACGCTTTTGTATTCTTTTGTCATGCCATCTTTTAACTTTTTCTTTAAACAACTTGGCATTTTCACAAGCTTGGGTTCTCCAGCTAATATCAAATAACCTCTTTTCACCGGCAAGTTTAAAATCATAGTTAAGCTCCTTAATAGCCCAATATGCCTTATGTTCTAGTTCGAGAGGTAAGTGACATGCTTTTCCATAGACCATTTTATACGGAGACATACCCATAGGATTTTTGTATGCAGTTCTATAAGCCCACAATGCATCATCAAGTTTTTTGGACCAATTCTTTCTATACCTATTAACAGTCTTTTGCAAAATTAATTTGATCTCTCTATTGCTCAACTCTACTTGACCACTAGACTGTGGGTGATAAGGAGATGCAATTCTATGATTAACATCATATTTAGCAAGCATTTTACGGAAAGCACCATGAATAAAGTGTGAACCACCATCAGTCATTAAATATCTAGGGACTCCAAACCTCAGGAAAATAACTTCTTTAAGCATTTTAATAGAAGTGTTATGATCAGCACTACTAGTTGGAATAGCTTCTACCCACTTAGTAACGTAATCAACAGCAACTAAAATATGTGTATATCCATTAGAGGCAGGAAAAGGTCCCATGTAATCAAAGCCCCAAACATCAAATGGTTCAATAACAAGAGAATAATTCATAGGCATTTCTTGACGTCTACTAATATTACCAATTCTTTGACATTCATCACAAGACAAGACAAACTTACGGGCATCCTTGAAGAGAGTAGGCCAATAAAAACCAGATTGCAATACATTATGTGCAGTTCTATCTCCAGCGTGGTGTCCTCCATAAGACTCGGAATGACACTTGCGTAGGATCTGTTCCTGTTCATGCTCAGGTACACAACGTCTAATAACACTATCCACTCCTTCTTTATAAAGATGTGGGTCATCCCAAAAGTAATGTCTTAAATCATAGAAAAACTTTTTTCTTTTGTTGGTATGTGAAACTAGGTGGTATAAATTTAGCAACAATATAATTAGCATAATCAACATACCATGGAGTACTACAGGAAGTACTTATAACATTTAATTGTTCATTCGGAAAGCTATCATTAATAGGTAGTGGGTCATCAAGAATATTTTCTAACCTAGATAGGTTGTCTGCAACGGGGTTCTCAGCTCCCTTTCTATCGACAATATGCAAATCAAATTCTTGTAGCAAGAGAACCCATCTAATAAGTCTAGGTTTAGCATCTTTCTTTTCCATAAGATATTTAATAGCAGCATGATCTGTTTGAATAGTTACTTTAGAATCAACAATATAAGATCTGAACTTATCACAAGCAAATACAACTGCTAAAAGTTCCTTTTCAGTAGTAGCATAGTTTCTTTGAGCATTGTCTAGAGTCTGACGAGCATAATGAATAACATTTAATTTCTTGTCAACTCTTTTCCCTAGAACAGCACCTACAACATAATCACTAGCATCACAGATAATTTCAAAGGGTAGGTTCCAATCAGGTGGTTGAACAACAGGTGCAGAGACTAATGCTTTCTTAAGTATTTCAAATGCTTCTACACAATCATCATCAAAGACAAATGTTATACCTTTTTGCAATAAATTAGTTAGAGGCCGAGAAATTTTTGAGAAGTCCTTTATGAACCTCCTGTAAAATCCGGCGTGACCAAGGAAACTTATTATACCTTTGATGTCCTTGGGACATGGCATCTTTTCAATAGCATCAACCTTGGCTTTATCAACTTCAATACCTCTTTCAGAAACTTTGTGCCCCAAGACAATACCTTCATTAACCATAAAGTGACACTTTTCCCAATTCAAGACAAGATTAGTTTCTTCACATCTCTGCAAAACTCGATCAAGATTGCTCAAGCAATCATCAAAAGAGGAACCATAGACGGAAAAGTCGTCCATGAAAACCTCACAAATCTTTTCACAAAAGTCAGAGAATATAGCCATCATGCATCTTTGAAAGGTAGCAGGTGCATTACATAAACCAAAAGGCATATGTCTATAAGCAAAAGTACCAAAAGGGCATGTAAAAGTAGTTTTTGATTGATCTCTAGCCGACACAGGTATTTGAGAGAAACCAGAATAACCATCTAGAAAGCAATAGTGTGTATGTTTGCATAATCTTTCTAGCATTTGATCAATAAAAGGTAAGGGGGTAATGATCTTTCTTAGTAGCTTTATTTAATTTGCAGAAATCAATTACCATCATATAACCTGTGATAATTCTTTGTGGAATCAATTCATCTTTATCATTTGGAACAACAGTAATACCTCCCTTCTTAGGGACACAATGGACAGGACTTACCCACTCACTATCAGCAATGGGATAGATTATACCTTCCTTCGGAAGCTTTAGTATTTCTTTTCTTACCACTTCTTTCATTTTAGGATTCAGACGTCGTTGAGGATCACAAACTGGTTTGGCATCTTCTTCCAAATTTATTTTATGTTGACATAGAGTGGGACTAATGCCCTTAAGATCATCAAGAGTATATCCAATAGTAGCACGGTGCTTCTTCAGAGTTTTCAATAATCTTTCTTCTTCATGCTTTGAAAGGTTAGCACTAATAATAACAGGATATATCTTCTTTTCATCAAGATAAGCATATTTAAGATTATCAAGCAAAGGTTTAAGCCCAAACACGGGATCACCCTTGGGTGGAGGAGGATCCCCTAAAATTTCAACAGGCAAGTTGTGATGCAGAATAGGTTCCTATTTAAAGAATACTTCATCTATTTCCCTTCTTTCTTTCATGAACATATCATTTTCATGGTCTAACAAATAGTGTTCTAAAGGATCACTAGGAGGTACGGCAATAGAAGCAAGACCAATAATTTCATCCTTACTAGGTAATTCTTCCTCACGATGTTGTTTACTAAATTTAGAGAAATTAAACTCATGGACCATATCATCCAAACCAATAGTAACAATATTCTTAGTGCAGTCTATGGTAGCATTGACAGTATTTAAGAAGGGTCTACCAAATATAATGGGACAAAAGCTATCTTGTGGAGAAGTAAGAACAAGAAAATCAGCAGGATATTTAGTTTTCCCACACAAGACTTCAACATTTCTAACAATTCCAATTGGTGCAATAGTATCTCTATTGGCAAGTTTAATAGTAACATCAATATCTTCTAACTCAACAAGTGCAATTTCATTCTTAATTTCTTTGTATAAGTCATGAGGTATAACACTAGCACTAGCAGCCATATCACATAAGCCATGATAACAATGATCTCCTATTTTAACAGAAATAACAGGCACGCCTACCACATGTCTATGTTTATCCTTATCACAAGGTTTAGCAATTCTAGCAGTTTCACCTTCGAACTGAATAACATGCCCATCAATATTATCAGACAGGAGATCTTTAACAATAGCAATATTAAGTTCTACTTTAACTTGCTCAGGAGGTGTATAAGTTCTAATATTACTTTTACGAACAACAGTTGAAGCTTTAGCATGATCCTTTATTCTAACAGGGAAAGGTGGTTTCTCAATATAAGAAGTAGGAACAATAGGATCATTATAAGTGATGGTCTTTTCTTCAACTTTAATAGGTGCAGCTACTTTTACTTCTATGGGAGGATGATATTTAAACCACTTCTCCTTAGGGAGATCAACATAAGTAGCAAAAGATTCATAGAAAGAAGCTACTATCTCAGAGTCAAGTCCATATTTAGTGCTAAACTTACGGAAAATATCGGTATCCATAAAAGATTTAACACAATCAAACTTAGGTGTCATACCTGACTCCTTACCTTCGTCGAGGTCCCAATCTTCAGAGTTGCGTTTAATTCTATCCAATAAATTCCATCTGAATTCAATAGTCTTCATCATAAAAGAGCCAGCACAAGAAGTATCGAGCATGGTGCGATTTTTTTTCAGACAGCCGAGCATAAAAACTTTGCATAATTATATCTCTTGAGAGCTCATGATTGGGGCATGAATATATCATTGATTTAAGCCTCCCCCAAGCTTGAGTGATGCTTTCTCCTTCGCGAGGCCAGAAATTATATATATAATTGTGATCATGATGAACAAGATGCATGGGGTAATACTTTTGATGATATTCCAGCTTCAATCTCTTATAGTCCCATGATCTCATATCATCACATAGCCTATACCATATCAATGTGTCTCCCTTCAAAGATAAAGGGAAGACCTTAGCAACATCATCGGGTATACCTGCAAGCTTAAATAATCCACAAACTTCATCCACATATATTAAGTGCTCATCAGGATGCTTTGTTCCATCTCCTATAAAAGGGTTATCTAGCAGTTTTTCTATCATACCCGAAGGATACTCATAAGGAATTTCATTTTCAATAGGTTCAGTAGGTTGAGGAGCAACTCTTTGCTCTACTAGACGGGGTGTAGATACCCCGAACAAGCCCCTCAGAGAATTACTTTCCATAGTAACAAGTGACAATAAATTTCAGCACACTATATAAATTTTTCCTTACCAAATTCCACCTACCAAAGGCGCTACACTCCCCGGCAACGGCGCCAGAAAAGAGTCTTGATGACCCACAAGTATAGGGGATCTATCGTAGTCCTTTCTATAAGAAAGAGTGTCGAACCCAACGAGGAGCAGAAGGAAATGATAAGCGGTTTTCAGCAAGGTATTCTCTGCAAGTACTGAAATAAGTGGTAACAGATAGTTTTGTGACAGGATAAATTGTAACGAGCAAAAAGTAACAAAAGTAAATAAAGTGTAGCAAGGTGGCCCAATCCTTTTGTAGCAAAGGACAAGCCGGAACAAACTCTTATAATAGGAAAAGTGCTCCCGAGGCACATGGGAATATCATGAAGCTAGTTTTCATCACGTTCATATGACTCGCGTTTGATACTTTGATAATTTGATATGTGGGTGGACTGGTGCTTGGGTGCCGTTCTTACTTGAATAAGCATCCCACTTATGATTAACCTCTATTGCAAGCATCCGCAACTACAACAAAAGTATTAAGGTAAACCTAGCCATAGCATGAAACATATGGATCCAAATCAGCCCCTTACAAAGCAACGCATAAACTAGGGTTTAAGCTTCTGTCACTCTAGCAACCCATCATCTACTTATTACTTCCCAGTGCCTTCCTCTAGGCCCAAATAATGGTGAAGTGTTATGTAGTCGATGTTCACATAACACCACTAGAGGCTAGACAACATACATCTTATCAAAATATCAAACGAATACCAAATTCACATGACTACTCATAGCAAGACTTCTCCCTTGTCCTCAGGAATGAACATAATTACTCACAAAGCATATTCATGTTCATAATCAGAGGGGTAATAATATGCATATAGGATCTAAACATATGATCTTCCACCAATTAAACCAACTAGCATCAACTACAAGGAGTAATCAACACTACTAGCAACCTACTAGCACCAATCCCGGACTTTGAGACAAGAATTGGATACAAGAGATGAACTAGGGTTTGGAGATGAGATGGTGCTGGTGAAGATGTTGATGGAGATTGCCCACTCCTGATGAGAGGAGCGTTGGTGATGACGATGGTGATGATTTCCCCCTCCCGGAGGGAAGTATCCCCGGCAGAACAGCTTTGCCGGAGTTCTAGATTGGATCCGCCAAGGTTCCGCCTTGTGGCGGCGGAGTTTCGTCCCGAAAAGTTCCTTCCTATTTTGTTCTCATCAAAAGACCTCATATAGGAGAAGATGGGCATCGGAGAGCCACCAGGGGGCCCACGAGGTAGGGGGTGCGCCCTAGGGGGTGGCGCCCCCACCCTCGTGAGAAGGGTGTGGGCCCCCTGGCCTTCATCTTTGGCATGGATTTTTCTTTATTTCTTTTAAGACGTTTCGTGGAGTTTCAGGACTTTTGGAGTTGCGCAGAATAGGTCTCTAATATTTGCTCCTTTTCCAGACCAGAATTCCAGCTGCCGGCATCCTCCCTCCTTATGTAAACCTTGTAAAATAAGAGAGAATAGCCATAAGTATTGTGACATAAAGTGAAATAACAGTCCATAATTCGATAAATATCGATATAAAAGCATGATGCAAAATGAACGTATCAGGGGGGCTTCAGGTGAAGCAGGGGGGGAGGCAGAGGAGCTTCAGGCGCGAGGCGAGTAAAGACGGAGGCCGGAGGAGCTGTAGGTGAAAAGGGGTGTGACGACGGCAGTGCAGCAGCAGGGCGGGCACGCACGCGAGTAGGGGGCGACGCGGGGCTCGGTCAGCGCAAGCGCGCGCGGTAGTCGGGCACGGTGGGGTGCGCGGCCCAGGCGCGTGCGGGGGAGGAGGCCGCGAGCGCGGGGAGTGCGGGCGACGATGGTAGCACGGGAGTGCGGGCGACCGGAGGAGAGGGAGCTCACAGGGGGTGTAGGGTCTGAGGCAATGCAGGTCGAGGAGGACGACGGGGACGAGGTGATGTTGGCGACGGGGAGGTAGTCCGGCGGGGAGGCTGCGCGGGCTTCGAACGGCGAGGTCCAGCGGTGGGGCGGGGGAGGGGAGGGGAGAGTGTCATGGGGGAAGTGGGGAGTGGTCTAGGGTTGGACCGAGTGGAGTGGGGGGTTATGGGGAGTGGGGGGTGGCCGGTTGGGCCGGCCTGGTGGGTCGAAGCCTAGTGGGGGGGTCCCCTTTTCTTTCTTTTTTTGTATTTATTTTTTGTATTTATTCTTTTTCTTTTATTTATTTTCCTTTCGGATTTTATTCATTTTTAAATATTTAGGCATTCTGTAAAAGCGTGGTTCCTTCACCATAAATACCTAGGCATTAATTGACACCCTCCGAACATTTTAGTTTTAGTGTTTGAAATTTTTTGATGTTTGACAAAAATTCAAAATTTGAATTTGAACAGTTTCGATCCAACGCGAGATTAGCAACAGTAACTGAGGTGACGTGGCATTGTTAACATGGGATTACTGTAGCTTAATTATCCGGGCGTTACAAAACTCCTCCACTACAAGAAATCTCATCCCGAGATTTAGGAGGTAGAAGGAAACAGTGCGGGGTATTGATGACCCACAAGTATAGGGGATCTATCGTAGTCCTTTCGATAAGTAAGAGTATCGAACCCAACAAGGAGCAGAAGGAAATGATAAGCAGTTTTTAGTAAACTATTCTCTGCAAGCACTTAAATTATCGGTAATAGATAGTTTTGTGATCAGGTAATTTGTAACGGGTAACAAGTAATAAAAGTAAATAAGGTGCAGCAAGATGGCCCAATCCTTTTTGTAGCAAAGGACAAGCCTGGAAAAATTCTTATATAAAGGAAAGCACTCCTGAGGACACATGGGAATTATCGTCAAGCTAGTTTTCATCATGCTCATACGATTCACGTTCGGTACTTTGATAATTTGATATGTGGGTGGACCGGTGCTCGGGCGCTGCCCTTCCTTGGACAAGCCTTCCACTTATGATTAACCCCTCTTGCAAGAATCCGCAACTACAAAAGAAGTATTAAGGTAAACCTAACCATAGCATGAAACATATGGGTCCAAATCATTCCCTTACGAAGCAACTCATAAACTAGGGTTTAAGCTTCTGTCACTCTAGCAACCCATCATCTACTTATTACTTCCCAATGCCTTCCCCTAGGCCCAAACAATGGTGAAGTGTCATGTAGTCGACGTTCACATGACACCACTAGAGGAGAGACAACATACATCTCATCAAAATATCGAACGAATACCAAATTCACATGACTACTTATAGCAAGACTTCTCCCATGTCCTCAGGAACAAAAGTAACTACTCAGAAATCATATTCATGTTGATAATCAGAGGGGTATTAATATGCATAAAGGACCTGAACATATGATTTTCCACCGAATAAACCAACTAGCATCAACTACAAGGAGTAATCAACACTACTAGCAACCCACAGGTACCAATCTGAGGTTTTGGGACAAAGATTGGATACAAGAGATGAACTAGGGTTTGAGATGGGATGGTGGTGGTGAAGATGTTGATGGATATTGACCCCCTCCCGATGAGAGGATCGATGATGATTATAGTGGTGATGATTTCCCCCTCCCGGAGGGAAGTTTCCCCAGCAGAACAGTTCCACCGGAGCCCTAGTTTGGTTCCGCCAAGGTTCCGCCTCATGGCGGTGGAGTTTCGCCCCGTGAGCTTCCTTATGATTTTTTCTCAGAAAAAAGACCTCATATAGCAGAATATGGGCATCGGAGGCTTGCCAAGGGGCCCACGAGGCAGGAGGCACGCCCAGGGGGGTAGGGCGTGCCCCCCACCCTCGTGGATGGTGGGTGCCCCCCTCTGGTGCTTCCTTCACCCAATGTTTTTTTATATATTTTGAAACGTGCTCCCGTGAAGTTTCATGACTTTTGGAGTTGTGCAGAATAGGTCTCTAATATTTGCTCCTTTTCTAGCCTAGAATTTGTAACGCCCACGATGCGGCTATATCTCCCACGTGTCGAAGCACGACTTAGAGGCATAACCGCATTGCAAGCAATGTCGCAAGTGAGGTAATCTTCACACAACCCATGTAATGAATAAAGGGAAAAGGTACATAGTTGGCTTACACTCGCCACGTCACACAAATAGCATAAACATCATTACATTCATCCAGATACAATCAAGGTCCGACTATGAAACCAAAATAAAGAACAACCCCAAATGCGACAAAGTCCCCGATCGCCCCAACTGGGCCACCACTACAGATCGTCTGGAAAGGAAACGTAGTGTCGTCCTGAGTCCTCATTGAACTCCCACTTGAGCTCAGTCGAATCTCCTGGAGCGGTTTCATCGGCCCCTGCATCTGGTTTTGGAAGTAATCTGTGAGTCACGGGGACTCAGCAATCTCACACCCTCGCGATCAAGACTATTTAAGCTTATAGGAAGGGTAAAAGTATGAGGTGGAGCTGCAACAAGCGACTAGCATATTTTGTGGCTAACATACGCAAAAGAGAGCAAAAAGAGAAGGCAAAGGCACGGTCGAACAACTATGATCAAGAAGTGATCCTAGAACAACCTACGTTCAAGCATAACTCAAGACCGTGTTCTCTTCCCAGACTCCGCCGAAAAGAGACCATCACGGCCACACACTTTGTTGATTCATTTTAATTAAGTTAAGTTTCAGGTTTTCTACAACCAGACATTAACAAATTCCCATCTGCCCATAATCGCGAGCACGGCTTTCGAAAGATCAAATCCCTGTAGGGGTGTCCCAACTTAGCCCATCACAAGCTCTCACGGTCAACGAAGGATATTCCTTCTCCCAAGACAATCCGATCAGACTCAGAATCCTAGTTACAAGACATCTCGACAATGGTAAAACTAAACCAGCAAAGCCGCCGGAATGTGCCAAAAAATCCCGATAGGAGCTGCACATATCTCGTTCTCAGGGCACACTCAGATGAGACATCCTACGAGTAAAACCAACCCTCAAGTTGCCCCGAGGTGGCCCCACAGTCTACTCGGTCGGACCAACACTTGGAGGAGCACTGGCCCAGGGGGTTAAAATAAAGATGACCCTCGGGCTCCGAAAACCCAAGCGAAAAAGAGGCTAGGTGGCAAATGGTAAAACCAATGTTGGGCATTGCTGGAGGAGTTTTATTCAAGGTGAATTGTCAAGGGGTTCCCATTATAACTCAACCGTGTAAGGAACGCAAAATCAAGGAACATAACACTGGTATGATGGAAACTAGGGCGGCAAGAGTGGAACAAAACACCAGGCATAAGGCCGAGCCTTCCACGCTTTACCAAGTATATAGCTGCATTAAAGTAGACAGGATATAATAATGATATCCCAACAATAACATGTTCCAACAAGGAACAAACTCCAATCTTCACCTGCAACTAGCAACGCTATAAGAGGGGCTGAGCAAAGCGGTAACATAGAGAAACAACGGTTTGGTAGGACAAGGTGGGTTAGAGGTTTGACATGGCAATATGGGAGGCATGATAAGCAAGTGGTAGGTATCGTAGCATAGGCATAGCAAAAGAGCGAGCGTCTAGCAAGCAAAGATAGAAGTGATTTCGAGGGTATGGTCATCTTGCCTGCAAAGTTCTCCGAGTTGACGTTAGCTTGATCCTCGTAAACATACTCAACGGGTTCCTCGATAACGTACTCATCTCCTGGCTCTACCCAAAGCAAGAACACAAGCAAAGGGAGACACAATCAACCACGTGCAATGCACAAACAACATGATGCAAAAACATGGTATGATATGCGGGATGCGATATGCGATGCATATGCATGTTTCGGAAAGGAAAGATTTAACCTGACCTCAACTTGGAAAACCAAGAGTGCCACTGGAAAGATGGGTTGATTTCGGTCGAAATCGATATAAAGATCACCGGAATCGGATGCACGGCTTGGAAATGACAAGCAAAACAAATATGGCACCGATCTGCGATTAACAGCACGAGGCCATCTAAATGCATCAAGAACAACAAGCTACAACACTCTAACATAGCAACAAAATACATGGCAGGGATCCACTCAAGATGCTTGAAAAAAGATGAACACTGAGCTACGGCTAATTCACTCAATAGCAGGTTCAAACAAGCATGGCAAAAGTGCAAAAGATACCAGGTTACAGACTTAGTGAAAATAACAAGTCAGGAATTTAATATCAGGAAGCAATGTTTAGAGCAAGGTAACAACATGCTACACGAGCATAACATGGAAAAGCAAAGCATAGCATGAAGCTACTCAAAGCATACAACAAAAATCCCTTACTGACCATAAGCCAAAAGGGATCAGAAAATACAATCGCAACCATGTGAACATAGCAATTATCGTTAACAGATTCAGACTTAGCAGAAAACTGGAACATGGCAAAACAGATAACAAGTAGGCATGTTTACAAGCTTGATGCACTCCCTACAAGGCATTACATGACAAACTAACCATACACCCAGCATGTAAACATGGCATAGAAGCTAAACATGGCAAGAACAACATCATAGCATGCATGGATCAACTACAACAAGCTCGGCAAAAATTCTTAACATGTAAACATTCTGCCAGGAACATTTTATAGCAAAAGTAGAGCTCGATTGACTCAAACTAGGGTGCTCCATAACTGCAAACAAAGACATGGATGGATAGAGCACCACAACATCTACAAAACATGCTTACTGATCATGCTCAAAAGATGCACGGATCACTTGGTAGCAACATGAACACATGACATAAAATATAAACAGGGCAATGACTTAGAATATTTCGAAGTCCCTGAAATCAGCAACATAACGAGGGCTACTTTGCATGCTTGTGCTAGTCACCACAGAGATCACAACAATACATGGCATACACCCCTGTAAAGATGGCATGGCATACTTCAAAATACATGTAGGGCTCAAGATCATAGGAGGCACACATCAATCATGGCAAAAATGACAAATGTCCAAATCCTGTTAAGGATCTGAAACTAACATAAACTAGCACTCTTCCTACATCATTTAGGGCATCAAGATGAGCTCAAATGAACATGATGCAATGAGATGAAATGAAGTACTCAACGAGACGAACATTTCGATATGCTACATGCCCAAAACGGAGCTACGGATGCAGAGTTATGCCATGATGAAGAATGCTAAAAATATCTGGGAGTTAGATGAAAAAGTCAACCGGTTAGGGTTTCCAGATCCAGATCGGATCGGGCACGGAAGTCGATCTGGTCGCGGCGCTGGGCGCGGCCGCCGGCGTCGGAGCGAGGCAGCGGGGTCGGGTCGCCGGCGACGAGGCACGTCGGCGGTGGCCGACGAGGTCGGTGGCGGCGGCGGGCGCTGGACGGCGGGGAGAAGGCGGCAGGGCACGACTTGAGGCGGCGCGAGCAATGAGGGAGGCAGGCGGCGGATCCGGCTCGCGGGCCTCGGGGGCTCTCCTCGGGCCCGGCGGGCCTTGGCGGCGGCGGGTCTGCGGGCGCCATGTGGCACGACGCCACTGGTGCGGGGCGCAAGCTCCGACGAATCGGGCGGCAACAAGTGGCGCTGGCGGGCGGACCGGACATGTCCGTCGGCGGAATTTTTGTCCGGCGGGCGAGGAGAGGGAGGGGGCTAGGGTTTCGCCCGAGATTTGGAATGGGAGGACCTTTATATAGGTAGGAGGAGCTAGGAGGCTCCAAATTGAGCACGGTTTGCAGCCACGTGATCGTGATCGAACGGCCCAGGTGATGGAGAGGGTTTAGGTGGGTTTTGGGCCACTTTGAAGGGGGTGTCAGGCTGCAACACACACGAGGCCTTCTCGGTTCCTCGGTTAACCGTTGGAGTATCAAACGAAGTCCAAATGGGACGAAACTTGACAGGCGGTCTACCAAGGCCGCTTGGCAAGTCTCAGTCCAATACGAGAACGTTTAATAACCGCACACGAAAAGAGGTAGAAAGGGACACTGGAGGACATAGGAGCGTCGGAATGCAAAACGGACAACGAGGAAAATGCTCGGATGCATGAGACGAACATGTATGCAAATGCGATGCACATGATGACATGATATGAGATGCATGACAAAGACAAAAGCACACGAAGACAAAAACCTGACAACAAGGAAATATCATAACTTAGTGCCGAAAAAGGCAAGAGTTGGAATACAAATATGGCATGTTACATACGGGGTGTTACAACACTCCACCACTACGAAAGGATCTCGTCCCGAGATCTCGGACTGGAAAAACTCCGGGTACTCGGAACGGAGGTTATCCTCGCGTTCCCAGGTGGCTTCACGATCGGAATGATGTGACCACTTGACTTTCAAGAATTTGATAGACTTGTTGCGAGTATTGCGCTCAGTTTCTTCAAGAATAGCAACTGGGTGCTCACGATAAGACAGGTCTTCTTGGAGATCAATCTCTTCAAAGTTGATGGTGCGGTCAGGAGTCTTGAAACACCCTCGGAGTTGAGACACGTGGAACACGTCGTGCACATTTGCAAAGTTGGAGGGAAGCTCAAGTTGATAGGCGAGATCGCCTCTTTTGCTGATGATTGACGGTGTCCTGGACTAGGGGGTACTCACCACGTCGTCTCCCGCTCTATTAGATTGGGCCGAGGACCCCCGTGGCCGTATACTCATGGGCCAGTTCGGACGGCTACCGCATACAAGGAAGATTCCACAAGACTTGGCGATCAAGACAAGGACTTCTCCCCACTGACGTATTCGGCTAGGACTCTTGTTATCCTAGGCCTCCGGTGCATTATATAAACCGAGGCCAGGCTAGTCGATAGAGATACAATATACAACATACAATCATACCGTAGGCTAGCTTCTAGGGTTTAGCCTCTCTGATCTCGTGGTAGATCTACTCTTGTACTACCCATATCATCAATATTAATCAAGCAGGACGTAGGGTTTTACCTCCATCAAGAGGGCCCGAACCTGGGTAAAACATCGTGTTCCCTGCCTCCTGTTACCATCCGGCCTAGACGCACAGTTCGGGACCCACTACCCGAGATCCGCCAGTTTTGACACCGACAATGATCTTGAAAGGACCCACGTATCTCGGGGCAAGCTTCCCTTTGATACCGTCGTGATGAGTACCTTTCATTGGAGAGATGCGGAGGTAGACATGGTCTCCGATCTCGAAAGCCAAGTCACGATGCTTGCTATCAGAGTAACTCTTCTGGCGCGATTGCGCGGCTTTGAGATTTTCACGAATGACTTTGCACATTTCTTCAACCTCTGTGATCAAGTCATTGCCAAGAAGTTGACGTTCACCAGT
The DNA here is from genome assembly GCF_056163025.1 of Triticum urartu. Lineage (NCBI taxonomy): Eukaryota > Viridiplantae > Streptophyta > Magnoliopsida > Poales > Poaceae > Triticum > Triticum urartu. Next base: position 170,474,657 of record NC_141874.1, on the reverse strand, counting down.
CTCTGACCAGTTATGAGGAGTACGACACTTCCCGCCATAGAGAATCTCGAATGGGGCCTTGCCCGAACTCGCTTGGAAGCTGTTGTTGTAGGAGAATTCGGCATATGGAAGACAATCTTCCCACTTCATACCGAAAGAGATTACACATGCCCTGAGCATATCTTCAAGAATTTGATTAACTCGCTTGACTTGGCCACTGGTTTGAGGATAAAAAGCTGTGCTGAAGCGAATGTTGATGCCCATGGCCTTCTGAAAAGAATCCCAAAACTTAGAGGTGAATATGCTGCCACGACATGAAGATATCAACTAAGGAATGCAGTGTAGAGAGACAATCCTAGAGGTATATAGATGTGCCAACTGAGCTGCTGTGATAGATTCTTTGATAGGAAGAAAATGAGCCACTTTAGTGAGTTTGTCGATGACAACGAAAATAGCATAATTGCCACGCTTGGACTTTGGAAATCCAGTCACGAAGTCCATCTCAATATGGTCCAACTTCCATTCTGGAATGGCAAGAGGTTGGAGGAGACCAGCTGGTCGTTGGTGTTCTGCTTTCACTCTTCTGCAGACATCACATTCGTTCACGAACTGAGCAATCTCGCGCTTCATTCGAGTCCACCAACACGACTGCTTGAGGTCATGGTACATCTTTGTACTTCCAGGGTGAATAGAGAGGAGTGAATTGTGAGCTTCATTCAAATGGCTTTACGAAGGTCAACCTTAGGAACAACAATGCGATCCTCGAAGAATAGAGTATCCTTGTCATCCAGACGATAGCACTTGTACTTGCGTTGACTCTTGGCAATCCCAATCTTCACCTTCTTCACCATAGCATCAAGAAGTTGAGCCTCGCGAATCTGATCTTCCAAAGTAGGAGAGACTTGGAGGTTGGCAAGAAATCCTTGAGGAACAACTTGAAGATTGAGTTTGCGGAAAGCTTCACAAAGCTCCGGTTGGTAAGGCTTGAGAATCAAACTATTGCAGTAAGCCTTCTTGCTCAATGCGTCAGCAATTACATTGGCCTTGCCTAGAGTATATTCAATACTCGGATTATACTCTTGAATCATTTCGACCCAACGAGTCTGCCTGAGGTTGAGGTTTGGCTGAGTGAAGATGTACTTGAGACTCTTGTGATCGGTGAAGATGTCCACTTTTCTTCCCAACAAGAGATGTCTCCATGTTAAAAGAGCATGGACAACTGCCACCAACTCGAGGTCATGAGTGGGGTAGTTCTTTTCATTGGGCTTCAACTGGCGAGAGGTACAGGCCACAACTTTCTTCTCTTGCATCAACACTGCACCAAGACCTTGAAGGGAAGCATCACAGAAAACCTCAAAAGGTTTTGATTCATCAGGAGGAGTCAGAACTGGAGCAGTGACTAACTTCTCTTTCAGGGTGTTGAAAGCAATGTCACATTCAGGCGACCAGACATACTTCACATGCTTCTGGAGAAGGTTGGAAAGAGGCTTCACGATCTTTGAGAAGTTCTCAACAAACCTTCGACGATAGCTTGTGAGCCCAAGGAAGCTTCGGAGTCGCTTCACATTCTGAGGTGGTTCTGTTGGGGATATACCCCGTGGCGTAAACCGGCCGGAATTATAACCCAGCCGGACTAGACAACTCACTGGTAACCCGCCTGGAGCTTGGCGGTTCACGGGCTACCCGCCCGGTCTTGGCGGTTCATTAGTAACCCGGCGGGCGGGTCAGATGGATGACGAGGCCCATGGCCCAGAAGGCCGGTTCACATTTAATGGTGGGCTGGTTTAAGAGGAAAGGCGTGAGGAATATTTGTCTTACAAAGAGTTAAGACCTGGACTTGTATTCGGTTTATATTAGCGATAGACTAGTCCTAAACCTAATAGGACTCCACATGTAACCCGCCCCTTCAACATATATAAGGAGGGGCAGGGTTTCCCAAAAGAGGGGGAAGCTACAAGCAAGAAGAAACAATCTTAGGGCTAGACACAAAGAGGAGAGCCGGTTTACGGCGACTCCCTCGTGATGATAATGAGACCTAGCCTCAAACAGCATGTAGGGTTGTTATCGGATGATGTTTCCCGGGGCCCGAAGCTGTCTAAATCCTTGTCTTGCGTGTTGATCGGCCCTGCATCTCTCGTCCCACTCAACCCCTCTCAAGCTACCACATAGATGCGTTGGCCTCGCGACTAAGTCCTGACACTAAGGACATCTGCCGTGACAAATCCTCGACAGTTGGCGCCCACTGTGGGGCCTACGCACGGTGGTGTTGAGTTCTTGGAGGGCGCTATCTCAGGGATCGAGAAGTTCCGTCCGGCTCAATGAAAAAGTTCCGGTCGGTTTGTCAGAGAGTTCCAGCCGGCTCGCCCAAAAAGTTCCGTCAGGCTCATCGAAACGTTCCGCCGGTTCGTCGGAAATTTCTGGCCGGATCATTGAAAAGTTCCGACCGTCTCGACGAAAGGTTCTGTCTGAATCATCAAAAAGTTTCGATCGCCTCGACGAAAAGTTCAGTCCGAATCACCGAAGGGTTCCAGCCGCATCACCGAAAGTTTCTGTCCGAGTCGTCAAAGAGTTCCGACTTCGGCTACAGAAAATTTCCGAATTATCAAATACTTCCGGATTAGCAAAAAGTTCTGGCCGGATTATCAAGAGGTTCCAGCTCAAAAGATTTCGGATTATCAAAAATTCCGGTTGGATTATCAAGAGGTTCTGGTTCAAAGGTTCCGGATTATCAAAAGTTTCGGCTGGGTTATACAGGGGTTCCAGCTCAAAAGGTTCCGGATTATCAAAAATTCTGTTTGGATTATCAAAAGGTTCTGGTTCAAAAGTTCTGGATTATCAAAAGTTCCGGCCGGATTATTAAGAAACTTCGGTTCCAGAAATTCCGGTTCAAAAAATTCCGGCCAGGTTATGTGAAGACCTCAAGCATTACAAGACACAGAACCAATCAACTCTTTTGTCAAAACAAAAGCAGCACTATGCATTATCCGGCACCAGCGTCCGGCAAAAAATATCAAGTGCTATCGTTTCTATGTATTTTATCAGTACATGTTAATTCATCCGACAACAATTACTCTGGACTGTAATATTTTTATGCAGGGCAACTATTAAAAGAAAAAGGGGTGGTGTTATACCACGGATGCACGTTTGGCTGTGTCGCGCGGCTTCACGGACAGGGAGTCGTGGTCCGGTTTACGTCAACATACCGGCTGACTCGCCCGTCTGCACCACCTTACAACACCATGGACGACTTGCCCGTCCGCCATGGCCACCGGTTCATGTGTCCACGCCGGCTTACAACGTGGAGGACAACTTGCTCGGCCGCACCGGCTTACAACGCCGGGCCGACTCATCTGTCTGCTCCTACGGTTAACTCGGCCGTGATTAATTTTAGCATCACTGTGGTGATCATCAACTCAATGGCGGATAATTTCCGGCCTAGCACATCAGGTGATATCCAAATAAAATATATTTTATTAGCACATATTATTTTTGTCAAAAAACAGTTTACCTTTGCCTTGGTCTGCAATATTGTTTATGCAGGACAATTGTTCATTGCAAAAGCTATGGCTCTGTCATGGATGTATAAACTTGCGCAACCATTATGAATGCGCTAGTATCTTACCATGCCATCAAGCCCGGTGAATATATGTGCAAACCGCCATTCTGCAGACTGGTTTACATCAATATGACGTGGCTAATTCGCTCGTCCATGCCGGTTTACAATGCCGCGGCCGACTCATCTGTCTGTGCCGCCTTTGAAAGCCGCAGTCGTCTTTGCTGTCCGTCTCTCACGGCCTGGTCTACATCAACATACCGGGCCGCACCTGTCTGCATGAGCTGTTTATTGGGTATGAGCAAGTCACAGCTTGGGTAGCCCGGTTTTCTTTCAAATTGGAGACAAATTATCATCAACCGCCGTTTGCACTGGATGGTTCAATGGGCAGGCGCACAAGTCGCCGCCACTACAGTTTTGATTAACTTCAAATCACCAGTTGGAAGGAACCATTGGCCGAGTTGCTGACACAGTTCATATGGGATCATTTACAACCCGCCGCAGTCACCTCAACCTTCTATGGATTCACACCGTGCTATCAACGCCAATGATATACAAGTTATGCCGGTTTATATCACGGTCAAATATGGAGAGTCTCAAGCCAACTCCTCGAGTCACCTTTGAGACTCGGGGGCTACGATGACATGACTCAGCGAATCTTTCCAGTTTCAGCAAATTTAAGAACCCCAAGACGATGGAGGGAAGGATAAACCGGTCCTGGAGGCTACTGTTATATTGATGAAAGTTTAAAGGCCGTCAGAAAATTTCTGGCTTAGAAAGTATATGACAGTTATAAAATCCCGGATCGATGAAGAAGTTCCAGGTCATCAGAAATGACTCCGGTTTACAATCCGGTTCAAGAAAAATCTATTCTCCTACAAAGCTCTGAAGCGCTCAAATCCGGTTTAACAATGTCCGTTCAAAAGGGAATTAACTTCTCGTCAGTTCAAGTTTAAAGGCCGTCAGAAAATTTCCGGCTGAAAATGAAGATTCCGGTTTAAAATCCGGTTCAAGGGAAAGATGTCTCCCACAAAGCTTTGAAGCTCTTAATATCCGGTTTGATATCCGGTTCAAGAAGGATTTATCTCTTGCAAATAGTTAAAGGGTGCCAAAGAGGACCTACTGCCATGATGCGCGGTTCAAACATGGGTATCCTACCTTATTGGCTTATCATATTATTGATCACTTGGGGCCTTGGTCATGTCTGAACCATAGTCACACCTCTTGATCGGCTCAATGCAACAGGGTCACTTGGGGCTTTGGTCAAACTCAAACCATAGCTACACCTCTTGATTGGCGTAATGCCAAAGCATCACTTGGGGACTTGTGGTCACGTCTGAACCATAGTCACGCCTCTTGATCGGCCTAGTGCCACAGCATCACTTGGGAGCTTGGTCGAACCCGAACCATAGCTACACCTCTTGATCGGCGTAATGCCAAAGCATCATTTGGGGACCTGGCTGACTCGAACCATAGCTACGCCTTTTGGGGGGCTTGGTCGTGTCCGACCATGGTAATGCCTCTTGATCGGCTCAATAGCCTCTTTTTGCAAATGGTTTTATCATTGCCTTTGTTTGAAATTTTGTTTCGATAAATATTTCTTTTGTTGCGTTTTTAAACCGACAATTCTTAAACCAGTTCGACTGTCAAATTACAAATTGGCAGAACACGGTCAAATCTTAATCCGGAGACTATCTGCCCGGTTTGATTTTCTGTTACCATCCTATTATGGAGTAAACTGGTGTTTATCAACCCGGCTCGACTTTCAACTACAAGTTGTCAGTACACGATCAAGTTATAATCCGGAGACTATCAGCCTGGTCTGGTTTGACTACAAGTCACCAGTATTATATATGGTTAATCTGGGGTTTATCACAAACCCGGTACGGTTTTATCATAAACTGGTACAATATGAAAGGAGTTATCATTACTCAAAGATTGGGGTTATCACTCTTACTACAAAAAGTTGGTAAACCAACGATGTGATTCAATGTCATAGGTATGATATATTTCATATTTTTAAGTGCAACCTTGGTTATAAACCCAGGTTATATGTTGGGCATTATGACCCGTCCTATGGTAAACCGCCAGGACACTTTAAACTTTTTGTATGCAGAAACAGGTTGAATAAAGTATGATGATAAATTATCCGGTGTTTATTAAACCGGCCTGGCTTTAAGACAATAAATCGCCAGTATATGATGAGAAATTATCTGGTGTTTGTTAAACCGGCCTGGCTTTTGACTATAAGTCGCCAGTATATATTTGGATTGCGTCATTGGAATCATGCGCTGATAAATCATTGGATTATATTATTCAAATCTTCAAATAGCCAACATGGCTGGATTTTATTATGGTTATCAATAACCAGTATTATGATTAAGGTTTTTCAAAGTCGCTTTAGCGCAATGGCTATTATATTATCAAAGGATATGATTTATTTTACAATTGAAGGAATAGTCCCAAGTCGCTGCGGGCTTACGACCCGGCACTTGGGGGCTACATTATTCAACTTAAGATTATATCAAATATGCAAGTCTCATGTCGCTGCAAGCATGCACCATAACACTTGGGGGCTAATGCAAAGTCATTTTTGCTCATCTTATTGAAGACCTGACTCATCATATCATAATGAGCCGGCCCTTGGGGGCTGCACATCACTGCTCAAGTTTACATGATCATATTTATAAAGTCCCTGCTCATTATTGCATAATGACCTAGCCCTTGGGGGCTACATTGGTTGAAGTTTTTATGAGTATAAGGCAATTACAAGTCCTAGGTTGCTGCAAGCATAACAACCCGGCACTTGGGGGCTACATATGTGGAATATTCAGTTGTGACTAGTAACTGAGATGAACAATCTGGATTTCTTCAAAGTTGCAACATTTATATTGACACAAGTCTTAAGCTATCATTAAGTTCTCCTCTTAAGACTTGGGGGCTACAGGTAATATGCATATAAAGGAGGAACATCTTCAAATTCTCAGTTTTGGCAAATCGGGAAGATTAATTGTGTGATTTGGCGTTGGCAACAATCATAACCCGACGTCTATAAACGGTCATAATCCGGGATCATCAGTTTTTATAACCCAGCCATTTTGGTAATGTTAAACCGGCAAGTTTTTACATCTTCAAACCGGCTGAATATCAGATGAATATTTCAAGACGAATATTTTTTAAACCGGCGCTTTGGAAGCCGACTCAAGTGGATTATTCTTCACAATATTTTTCTATGAGAAACCAATGTCAGCAAATTGAGTATGACGCTAGCTTATTGACCTAGATTTTCTAGAAGGAGGAAATGACAAGGACTTAAGGATGATCAGGTGCCGGTTTACAAGAATTCTTAACCCAGAGCACAACCTGTCAAGTTTGTTCTTCTGTTTATTTTGCAGGATCATTTTAACATGGATAAATCCAAATTAAACTGGGGGCTAATGCCGGGGATATACCCCGTGGCGTAAACCGGCCGGAATTATAACCCGGCTAGACTGGACGACTCACTGGTAACCCGCCCAAAGCTTGGCGGTTCACGGGCTACCCGCCCGGTCTTGGCGGTTCATTAGTAACCCGGCGGGCGGGTCAGATGGATGACGAGGCCCATGGCCCATAAGGCCGGTTCACGTTTAATGGTGGGCCGGTTTAAGAGGAACGGCGTGAGGAATATTTGTCTTACAAAGAGTTAAGACCTGGACTTGTATCCGGTTTGTATTAGCGATAGACTAGTCCTAAACCTAATAGGACTCCACATGTAACCCACCCCTTCAACATATATAAGGAGGGGCAGGGCTCCCCAAAAGAGGGGGAAGCTACAAGCAAGAAGAAACAATCTTAGGGCTAGACACAAAGAGGAGAGCCGGTTTACGGCGACTCCCTCGTGATGATAATGAGACCTAGCCTCAAACAGCATGTAGGGTTGTTACCGGACGATGTTTCCCGGGGCCCGAAGCTGTCTAAATCCTTGTCTTGCGTGTTGATCCGCCCTACGTCTCTCGTCCCACTCAACCCCTCTCAAGCTACCACATAGATGTGTTGGCCTCGCGACTAAGTCCTGACACTAAGGACATCTGCCGTGACAAATCCTCGACAGGTTCCCAATTCACAATTGCAGACACATTCTCAGGATTAACAGCTATGCCCTTGGCGGAGATGATATGTCTAAGGTAGAGAACCTCATCGAGACAAAACTCGCACTTTGAAAACTTCGCATAGAACTGATGTTCTCTGAGTTTATCCAGCACCAATCGCAAATGCTTGGCATGATCTTCCTTGTTCTTGGAAAAGACCAAAATGTCATCGAGGTAGACCAAGACGAAGTCATTTGCGTAGGCGTTGAAGATGAAGTTCATCATGCGAGAGAATGTTGGAGGAGCATTGACAAGGCCGAAAGACATGACAGTGTATTCATATGAACCATAGCTTGTTCTGAATGCTGTCTTGGGTATATCTTCTTCACGAATGTGAATCTGATGATAGCCCATATGGAGATCAAGCTTGGAGAATACTTGAGCACCTTTGAGTTATTCGAAAATCTCATTGATGTTGGGAAGTGGGCAGTTGTTCTTTATGGTCTTCTTGTTCAATGGACGTTAGTCGACACAAAGTCGGTCCGTTCCATCTTTCTTCGTGACGAAAAGAACTCCACAACCCCATGGACAAGAACTTGGTCGGATGAGACCCATACACTCTTGAATATCGATTTGCTTCTTCAGCTCCTTCAACTCTTCAGGTCCAAGCTTGTGAGGACGTTAGCAAACAGGTTCCGTGCCAGGCTCAAGATCGATGACAAATTCAACTGGCCGGTGCGGAGGCATTCACTACAAAAAAAAGACACATCCGTGACATTTTGTGCCGAACAAATTTTTTATGTCATACATATGACACTTTTATGACGATAATTGTGACAAACCCCGGTATGATCATAGATGTGGTGGGCTCCTACTTCTATGACAAAAAATCATGACAGAAAATGGGCTTTCCGTCCTGGGCGGGCCGGAGACGCAGCTGCATGACATTCTTTGGGCCGTCCATGATAGAAAAAACCGTGGTAGAAGTGAGGGCAAGGAAAATTTCAGGGAGTTCCCGGTTACGGTGGGAGGTGGGGGGCCGAGCGATGCGCATTTCTCTCGTACACGTACGCGCGTGTGTGCGAGGCGCTGGCTCTAACTGAACCCGAGCGAGGTGTTGGGCTCTAACTGAACCTGAGTGATTGCACTACAGGCTACGCGTTACTGAACCCGAGCGATCGATCGATGGCTGTTAACTGAACCCGATCGAGCGATTCCTTCGCTACTGCTGCTAACTAAAGCCGATCGACACTGCCTCTGGATGAACAGTGAGCATTGCGGGGGGGGGGGGGGGGGGTTGGATGAACAGTTCCCGGTGGCGGTGGATGAACAGGACCCCGTGGTGTTGCCTCTGGATGAACAGGACCCCGGTCGATCGAGCCGGTTGGGGCTGGATGAACAGGACCCCGTGGAGGGCTGGATGAATAGGACCACCCCGTGGAGGGTAGGATGAACAGTAGACGGTGGGGGGCAGGATAAACAATAGCCCGTGGTGGGGTGGTTGAATAGGAGCCCGTGGAGAGGGCTGGTTGAACAGTAGCTGGTGGAGTAGCGCGCGGTGGAGGCTGGATGAACAGGAGCTCGTGGATGAACAGTCGCAGGTGGAGGCTGGAGGAGGTCGACGGTGGATGAACAGTAGCTCATGGAGGCTGGAGGGGGTCGACGGTGGAGATGAACAGTATCCCGTGGAGTCCCGTTTTGCGGTACGCCACACCCCTCCCGATGAACAGGACCCCCGTTTCGAGCGCTCCAACACAAGTCCGTTTCGTCCGTTTTGCGGTACGCTACACCCCTCCCGATCAACAGGACCCCCGTTTCGACTGTAGGATGTCCGTTTCCTCCGTTTTGTGGTACACTAGACCCCTCCCGATGAATAGGATCCCGTTTCGAATGTGGCCGGTCGAACACAAGGCCGTTTCCTCCGTTTTGCGGTACGCCAGGCCCCGTTTCCATCGCCTGTTCCGTCCAAGCCCTCCCGATGAACACGACTACGCATTCCGTTCCGACCCAGCCGGTTGGCTCCCACGCGTTCCATTGCCTCCCCATGAACACGACGCATTCCGTTGCCTCCCCATGAACACGATGTATTCCGTTGCCTCCCCATGAACATGACGACGACGTGTTTCTCCATTCCGACCCAACCATGTACACGAGCCCTGGCTGTACATATGCGCGAGTAGGCGTTCGAGACCCCGCCCGTACGTACACACACGTGGCCGTATTTTCTTTCTTGCACCCTGGCCGCCTCTACTACGACACGTGCGCGCCTCTACATCAACCAGTATATATGTACATACACGTTTGCGACCAGAATGACAACGCTACGTACGCTTCGACCAGGTGGGTCCCGACTGTCAGGCACTTCCTTGCGTGTGAAGATGTAGCTGGTGGGTCCTAGCAGTTAGGGGGGCGAAATACAGTGGCCCGTCTGGTGGGTCCCGCTATCAGGTGGAGGAATAATTATTTTGCACGTAATAAGGAGACACTTCCTTGCTGCGGCCGTGGACCCAGTTGTCAGCCTCTCCATGTACGGCCACGTCCGATGGAAGCCATTCCTTGACCACGTTAACCATGCCGCGCCGAGAGCACCAGGGCGGTTGACAATGGCGAGACCTAGGAAGGGGACGACGCGGAGAGGGGAAGAGGCGGCAGTGAATGCCCACGCGTAGAGGAGTACGAGGGTTCACTGGTTCGCTGCGGTGTGAGGCTGCCATCGCCGCAGAATAATAGGGGTTGTGGGTGAGTAGAGGGATGGCATGGCCAGCGGTGGGAGTAGTAGGGGCGGCGAGGCCTCCGCCGCATCGCAGACGGCCACGGGAGACAGGAGCACGAGGCACGACCGATGCTGTTTTGGGCGGCTGGAGCAAGAAGACCAGAGGTTCAAGAAGCACTACGGCCGTTGGATGGACATCGTACGGTCACTGGAGCTAGAATCGTGCATATTGACTAAGTTGACAAAGCCCTCCGTCCCCGTCAACTTAGTAGGCCCACAAGTCAGCCTGCCACTATACCAGGTCCCAACTAACAGGGGGAGTATTCATTTTTTTGTGCGTAATAAGGAGGCACTTCCTTCCATGCAAAGATATAGCTGGTGGGTCCGAGCTGTCAGCGGCGGTAACATTTTTTTTCGTGAAATACAGAGGCCCTTTCGGTGGGTCCCTGATGTCAGGTGGAGGAATCATTATTTTGCGTGTAATAAGGAGGCATTTCCTTGCGTGCGGCCGTGGACCCAGCTGTCGGCCTCTCCACGTAAAGTCCACTTCAGATGCATGTCGGTCGTTGACCATGTTGACCAGGCCGCGCCGAGAGCACCAGGGCGGTGGACGACGGCGAGGCCTAGGAAACGAGCGACATGGAGGTAGGGAATACTCGGCAGTTGTTTCCCACGCGGAGGGGAGTACGACTGTACGAGGGTTTACGGTTCGTCTGCCGTCGCCGGAGAATAACAACAGGTGTGGGTGAGTAGAGGGATGGCTAGGCCAGCGATGGGAGTACGGTGGGGCGGTGAGGCCTGTGCGGCAGCAGCGCCGGCTGCGGGGAGGAGGGAGCAGGCAGTTCCGCCGGCGCCTGTTTGAGCGGCTGGAGCAGGAAGAGCAGAGATTGAAGAAGCACGATGGCCGTTGGATGGCCATCCAAAAGGCACTGCTTGTGTGTCAACCTTTTTTAGGAAAGCCTCAAATTTGTGGAAAACAGCATACAACCCATCTGCAATTATTTCTAATAATTTACAGCCCATTTGCTAATTATTAAGGTTTTTTGGAGCCCATATTTTTTTGTTAGCATTACAGCCCATATTGTGGCCACGGTTAAAAAATTATACGAAATTTTGCATATTTCGCTGCGGTCCGAACTATTTTTAATCCCGAAATTTCGACTCACATTCAAGCTGATTTTAAAAATAAATGTATATCAATATAAAATCCAACAAATTCTCCACGCATAAAAATTAATGTAATTTCAAATCTCGAAATGAAAAAAAAGATATTTGAAACTAATTGCCGGTTTGATGTGTTTTAAAAATGTACAACCCTTTTCTCATTACTGATGGGCCATTTTCTCGGCCAGCCGAATGAAAGCTCTCCTCGTCTTGAAAGATTTGCAGCCCAACAGGCCTGACAAAGCGACTTACTTGGCAAATCACAAAAAAACTGGGCTGTGGCCGTGGACCCAGCTGTCAGCCTCTCCATGTACAGTACTCTTCCGATGGAATGTCGTTGACCACGTTGACCACGCCGCGCCGAGAGCACCAAGGCAGTGGACGACAGCGAGGCCTAGGAAGGGGACGATGCAGAGCCGGGGAAGACGCGACAGTGGATGCCCACGCGGAGAGGAGTACGAGGGTTCACTGGTTCGGCTGCCGTCGCCGCAGGGCCTGGCTAGTGGTGGGAGTAGTAGGGGGCGATGAGGCCTCATCGGCAGCACAGCCAGCCACTGGAGGCAGGAGTAGGCGGTCTCCCCGGCACTAGTTTGGGCGGCCGGTGCAAGAAGAGCAGCGATTGAAGAAGCAGGAGGACCGTTCGATTCAAATCCAACGGTTACTGCTACTAGAATCATTTGTTGACTAAGTTGACAAGCCCTGCGTACGCGTCAACTTAGTAGGCCCACAGGTCAGCCTCCCAACCAGTGCGCCCCAGATGTCAGTGGGAGGAATCAAATTTTTTCGCGTAATAAGGAGGCAGTTGATTGCGTGCGGCTAGGCTAGCGGAGGGAGTAAGGTGGGCCTGGGAAGCCTGCGTGGCATCATAGCGGGCCACAAGAGGAGGGAGCAGGCAGTCCCGCCGGCACTAGTTTAGGCGGCTGGAGCAGGAAGATCAGAGATTGAAGACGCACGTCGGCCGTTGGATGGACATCCAACACTAACTACTGCTAGAATCGTGTGTTCACTGACAAAGCCTTGCGTAAATAAGTCAGCCTCGAAATCTGTGGCGTGTACAGCCCATTTGCTATTATTGTTATAATTTTTACTCATTTTCTAATTCATATGGAATTTATTGCAGCCTGTTTTCCATTTTTAGAATTGCTGGCCATTTTCTAGTCAGTACGAGGGTCAAAAAATTAACTAAATATGTGGGAAATTTTGAAAATTCGCAAATTTTTGCTGGGGAACGAAATGTTCTGAATCCAAAAATTAATAGCCATACTAAAACAAATTTAAAAATAAATTAGTACTATGTCATGTTAAATCCAATGAAATACGTATAAGATATCAATGAAGAACAAAAACAAAAAAAGAAACTTATATCCCATTTGCTATAATTTTTTTGGAATTTTCAACCCCTTTTGATATTACTTTTAACAGACATTGACCATACTCTTAAGCCAGGCTGGAATGCATCCCTCCTCGTATTGAAAGATTTGTAGCCCAGTAATTCGGAGAAAACAAATAAGCCTAGCTTGGGTATTCTTCAAAAAGAAATACTGGGCTACCTATTTTCCCAAAGAACTGGTGCATGAGCATTTAGCTTTATTTATTTATTTACTTATTTATGTTTAGGGGACCATGAGCATGTACCTGGGCCGGATTCATGTGAGAGCCTCCCTTCCAGTTAATTATGGGCTTCTCTATTGGGCCTTCATCAGTGGGCTGCATGTTATCAACAAGTGGAAAATGTGTTTCGAGTTTCAAAAAAAATGTGTTCCGTACGATAAATAGTATGCGGTACGTACGGTATGGGGCACTAAAGGATCGAACCGTGCAACGACTTCCAAAACATTGTGTTTGTCGTTCTAACAACACATTTATTCAACCAACAGACGAAATATACTACTGATTGTACATTGAAAACAGCAGCAGCAACCAGGGCTGGGGGTGCAACAGAAGCAGTAAGCAGGCCAGAAGAGTGAAGACGCAACTCTCTCTTCCAAACCAAACATCAGCCATCATTTCAAAAGGGCTACCAAAAAAGAACAAGTGTATGCATCAAACTAAATAAAGATCCTACTACACCAAGTGTACGCATCTAACTAACTGGTTCAGTTAGACGTTACTATTTATTAAGCTATGGAGATTGGCTGACGGCTTGAACCAGATGGGTGCCTGACGGGGGAAACTCCAGCCAGCAGGTCGAAGTCTGATACTTGCGACCCTCTCTCCTACTTTGGGCTGCAGAGCGTGGCGGCACATATCAGGGTATGGTGTATGCAGAGACGCATGGTACGCTGTGTACACACAGTTTTGCCTGATGAACGAAACCACGCTGCCATCATGATCCTTGCCGTCGGTTATCTCCTGGTTAATCGGATAATTCAGTCCGACAAATAGAGAGCGTGTTCCAAGGCTACTTACCAGCCTCCAGTCAAAAATTCCTAAAGGCCCAGAGAAGCTGGGATCCTGCTCAAAGACCTTGCAGTGACTGTGATTGTATTCCGTGAAACAACACGTCCGGTACGTGCGAATGATCATCAATCTTTCGCCGTCGTCTGATCGAGCCAGGAACCACCTGCAACTGCCATGCCGCTTTTCTTTGAATGGTTTTGTGATTAGCAAGGGTAGGGACACCAGGCGGCCTACAACATCATATCAAGTTGGAGTCAAATAAAAAAGGGCTCTTGGTTTAGTCAATCTTAAGAACAACATGTTATGAGCATGAATATTTTTCAGAAAATGTTGACAGTAATATAAGAAAGCCATCATGATATCATAGGAAAGTAACATACTACTGTAACAGCCATTTGTAGCGATGACTGGAGTAGGCCAGCAATACGACCAGCCATAGAAGGAGTCGACAACGTAAATGAAGCCCTTGTGTTCAATGGCATCAGAGAACCATGGAGGATGTATGATCCTGCGATGGCCGTGCAAATTTATCCACTTACCACAGTGACCTGTCAGATAGGCGAGACCGCGGTTGAAGAACGCAATTAGCCAAAAGTCTTTATAATTCGCAGATCTTGTGGGCACTTGGCAGATTACAACCTTCAGAAAATCAAACTTGGTATCATGTTGGCTACTGTAAGATTCCAAGTATTCTGGGCCGTGGTGCCAAAGCAGTGCAGTGTTAATCAAGGGTAGGGGGATCAATCGCCGGGTGTAGACCTCCACGAGCATCCAGCTGCCGCGACCGTCGACGAGCACCATCCAAGACGTGTTCATGCCGACCCAGTACATACCGTTAATGTAGTTGAGGCTGACGGGGATCCGATCGCAGTCAAGGGGGTTGATGCTCGCCACCCTACGATCGTTATGCTGCGTGACATGCTGTTTCTGAAGATCAGGCGGCATCAGCAAGCAAGGAGCTGGCTTAAAAGGCTCCGGCCTGAGGGCTTTGAGTAAACGGTACAACCCCGACAAGCACGAGAGCGGCATGGTACTGAGATTGCCCACACGCGAAACAATGAGCTTGATTACCTTTGTGGGGTGCGAATTCCAGCCACTCTTTCGGCGGACGCTGCTTGGTTCTGCCATTGTTAGTGCTTGGGTTTTGGATGAGGGGGGAGGCACCTTAGCGGGGATGGAAGATTGGACGAGATTATGTGCAGACAAAGATGGAGAAGCGAATATGTGCTGCGGGAAGTGGACAGGTGATGATGACTATGATATGTCTGTGTCGTATCTACTTTTCCAAACACTTTTGCCCTTGTTTTGGACTCTAACTTGTATGATTTGAATGGAACTAACCCGGACTGACGCTGTTTTCAGCAAAATTTCCATGGTGTTGTTTTATGTGCAGAAAACAAATATTCTCGGAATGACCTGAAACTCCACGGAACATCTTAGAAAAAACAATAAAAAATCCTCGCCAAAGATGAAGACCAGGGGGCCCACACCCTTCTCACGAGGGTGGGGGGCGCCCCCCCTAGGGCGCGCCCCCTACCTCGTGGGCCCCCTGGAAACCCTCCGACGCCAACTCCAACTCTATATATTTGCTTTCAGAGAGAAAAAAATCAGAGAAAAGATATCATCGCGTTTTACGATACGGAGCCGCCGCCAAGCCCTAAAACCTCTCGGGAGGGATGATCTGGAGTCCGTTCGGGGCTCCCGAGAGGGGGATTCGTCGCCGTCATCATCATCAACCATCCTCCATCACCAATTTCATGATGATCACCGCCATGCGTGAGTAATTCCATCGTAGGCTTGCTGGACGGTGATGGGTTGGATGAGATTTATTATGTAATCAAGTTAGTTTTGTTAGGGTTTGATCCCTAGTATCCATTATGTTCTGAGATTGATGTTGCTATGACTTTGCTATGCTTAATGCTTGTCACTAGGGCCCGAGTGCCATGATTTCAGATCTGAACCTATTATGTTTTCATGAATATATGTGAGTTCTTGATACTATCTTGCAAGTCTATAGTCACCTACTATGTGTTATGATCCGGCAACCCCGAAGTGACAATAATCGGGACCACTCCCGGTGATGACCATAGTTTGTGGAGTTCATGTATTCACTATGTGCTAATGCTTTATTCCGGTTCTCTATTAAAAGGAGGCCTTAGTATCCCTTAGTTTCCAATAGGACCCCGCTGCCACGGGAGGGTAGGAAAAAAGATGTCATGCAAGTTCTTTTCCGTAAGCACGTATGACTATATATGGAATACATGCCTACATTACATTGACGAATTGGAGCTAGTTCTGTATCACCCTATGTTATGACTGTTACATGATGAACCGCATCCGGCATAATTATCCATCATTTATCCGGTGCCTACGAGTTTTCCATATACTGGTTCTCGCTTATTTACTTTCCTGCTGCTACTGTTACAATCACTACAAAATACCAAAAACATTACTTTTGCTGTCTTTACTTTTGTTGCTGCTACCACCACTATCATATTAATTTGCTACTAAACACTTTGCTGCAGATACTAAGTTTCCAGGTGTGGTTGAATTGACAACTCAGCTGGTAATACTTGAGAGTATTCTTTGGTTCCCCTTGTGTCGAATCAATAAATTTGGGTTGAATACTCTACCCTCGAAAGCTGTTGCGATCCCCTATACTTGTGGGTTATCAAACTACAGCACGCCGCTTGACTTACGAGACACATACCAGCAGTGTAGGGTCATGTCGATGCCAGACAACTTGCCTGAGTGATCACAGTACTGGTACTCCCTACAATGCTAAGCCCTAACTTGCTTGAGTAGAGTAGTAGAGTAGGACTCTGCTCTACTACTAGCACCGGAGGAGTAGTATATTCTAATCTAAAATAGTTACAAACTTCAATGCCCGAGCATGGAACGACTACGAACCATGCTCAAAGACCGTGTCTACGTGGTGTTTGGACATGGGCGACAACCTCAACGCCAACGGTGCTGCTCCCGTTGAACCGTATGTGTTTCTGTCCTTCCTGTTCGAAATCGTGGTAGAATTCATGTTTCTACTCTGTATCCTACTACTATGCTAGTCCACATGATTAGTTGCGAACGACGACTTCTTCCCCGACCTCGGCAACCTCATCCTCGACGACATGGGCGACAATGTCAACGCCGGCAACTAGTGAGATACAGGGTGTAGGAAGCGGTTTGGGAATTTGCATGCCTTTCCAACCAGTGAGATACTCCGTACAAAGTACGACAAAGAAATAACCACAGAGAAGGAAGCTAAAAGTAAACAATCAAACGAGCATTTTTGCATTCGTTTTGCATTGAATCGTTTCACAAGCTTGACTAGTGCTGTTTTTCTACTTTTACAAAAACCGCATCGTAATGTTAAAACGTGCATTTGCACGTACATAAGTAATAGTAGTAGTCCCTCCATCTAGGTGTATAAGTCTTCCCTCCTTCTTGGTCACGGTGCACAACCGAAGATGACTTATTGACCTGGACGGAGGGAGTAGCACAGTCCGCAAGCATATATCGAGAGAGACGTGTAGTGCGATAGTATATAGTAAAGTTTGTGCTATATGCACGTACTTGTAAAATGCGTACGAATACACAAGGTTTCCAAACTTTCCCTTTTACATACTTAATTAAGGATGCTAAAAATTCCTGAATGTTCGGGATTTATCATTTGCGTCCCAAAACTAATGAGATCGCCTTACGAAACAAAAGTTATACTCCTCCTAAAAGCCACGACGCTCGCAGGAGCGCTTCCGGCGTGCCACGAGTGCCCTAGTGCGCGGCCATTTCCCAGCGTGCCAACACAATGCCTCTTCCTCAGCCTCGCAACTCGCGAGGTGCTGATTGGCGGCTTGCCGGCGGGCGAGCGCGATCTCATCGGTGTGGTGATCTGGCACCAACAGGTACTCCTCCTCGCTGGAAGCGTGCACACGGTCCACGTACTGCCAAGCATAGATGAGGCGCTTGGGCCCGACTGCACTCAGGGCGTCGGCACGGGCATCCTCCGCCACCCTCATGGCCCTCGCACAAGCCTTCTGCCAAAGAGCCAATTGCCCGACTCTCTCGGACGCGACATAGGCCTCCCAGGCAGCTTGTTCTGCGGTGGAATTCTCTTCCTTGGCCTTCTTCTCCGCCTCTATTTTGGCGCGCTCTGCTGGAGGCAAAGCCTCCCATAAGGCGACATCCATTTCTTTCCAAAGCTCCTCAAGGCTAGGGGGCTCGGCGGGCGGCGCGGTGTTCTCCTCGTAGCGGGGAGCCGACGCGTCCTCCGGCGCGCGTGCTGGCGAGATTGGGAACGCTGACGCGTCCACCTCGACGCGTTGCGGCGAGGAGCGGAAAGCGGACGCGTCCTCCTCGACTAGTGGCGGCGAGGAATGGAACGGTGACACGTCGCGTAGCGGCGAGGAGCGGAACACCGACGCGTCCTCCTCGACTAGTGGCGGTGAGGAACGGAACGGCGACGCGTGACCGTCCACGCGGTGCAGCGAGGGGCTCCTAGGGCTTGGGAGGGGCTATGCCATGGTGGTCGACGTGAGAGGGAGGAGGAGGAGATAGTGATGAACATGAATGTGAGGGGGAGGAGATAGCGATGTCGTGGGAGGCGCAGTATTTATAGTGAACAATGGAACACCTACATAAGATATGGACTGAGCTGCACTAACTTAACTGCCGGTCTAGTTGCGTCACTGACATGTGGGCCAGACCCCTGTTGGGCCCATATGTCAGTGACCGAATGCACCTACAGTTAAGTAACAGCTACGTGGGCATATTTGTTGGAGTAAATTACGGGGGAGTGAAGGGGTGGAAATATTGCTGGTCACAACGGATTGGACGAGCGTGGGGGGAGGAGAGTCATGCATGCAGATTTTTTCACACGGGGTGGAGTGGTGGGACCGCTGGAGGGACAAGGAGAGTTTGGCAGGCATATGTTTCCACACATGTAGAGGACAAAATTTGGAGACGAACGGGCTTCCTGCAGGTATGGGGAACGGTGCATAATAAGTCATCTTGCATGCCGGGCTAGGTATAGTCTCAAGTCATGAAAAACAAACATGCCCCACACATGTTCATATTTCAAGGTGCACTAAATTATTGCATGCGATGATTAAGGCTGGCCATAATGGTGGTATCTTAGCTGGTATCATGCACATGGGAATAGCAAACATGCTGATGTGGCAAAGAATTACAGAAGAGAGGGGGGTTAGAGTAACTAGAGTTCATGCATGCATTGGTAAACACATTTTTTTGTGGAGAACGACAACACTAGTTGAGTACTTTTGCAGACTTCAAAAACTATTCCACAACGTGTCAATATTCACAATGTCAGATCAATATTTTTACACTCATTATAAAACATAGTTCTTATACTCCCTCCTTCCATCTATATAGGGCCTAATGCATTTTTCGAGGCTAACTTTGACCAAATGTTAGAGCAATAATATATGACATGCAACTTACACAAAGCACATCATCAAATTCGTATGTGAAAGGAGCTTTCAATGATATAATTTTCACATTATGCATGTCATGTAGTATTAATTTTATCAATAGTCAAAGGCGGTCTTGAAAAACGCATTAGGCCCTATATAGATGGAAGGAGGGAGTACTCATTATAATCAGTACTCCCTCCGTCTGGGTGAGCAAGTCATCTTATATTGTGCACTGTGACCAAGGAGGAGGGGAAAACGAGAGATCTTAATGTTTATTTGCTAATTAATAGCATTGCATGCAATGAACTAACCACTGCATGTCGTGTTTGGTAGTCTCAAGTCATTAAAAGCATGCACACCCACATCTCCTATTGGTTGATATGTCAGGAAACAATAAACGAGGTAGAAGTTAATGCACCGTGCCTATGTGTTTTCGGAGTATTGTAGATATTGATATTTTTAGTATACATTTGGTCGTGGGATTTCATTGATGCCTGTCAAAGAGTTGACAGGTCTGCTATGCGTGACCTGAAGATGAAAGCGTTGAGCATCTCGAAGTTGATCAACAATCTTCAATTGTCAAAGATTAGTCGTTCAGCCAATAAGGTAGCACACTTAATCGCTAAGTATAGCTTTAACAATAGATTAGATGGTATTCTTGTAAATAACGTACCGCCCTGTGTGGTGAATATTGTATCGAATGAGTGTACTGGTGTGGCTGGTTAATTAATATAATGTGGTGTTCAAAAAAAGTATAAATTTGGTCAAACACTTTGCAAACGGTTGACGGGAGTAAAAAGGACTAGAGGGAGTATCATGCATGCGGAGTAGGCAAAAAAAATTGCTTGTCTAAAAAAAGGCAAAAAATTGCTCATTTATAGCCGGTCGAAGTCTCAAAGGGCGCGACCGCGCGAGGGAGGCGAAGGTCGTGGGAGGCGCGATGTTTGACGGAATTAAGTGAAGTTACATCCACGCGTCGGCATGGCGTGCGAACAGGCAGAAGCTATACCGCCAGACCTATGATATGGGTCTAGTAGACATGACATCTAGTGGGTCCCGCATAGTTCTCGAGAACTCTTTGGGGGCTTGCAGCCGTTTATCCACCGGGCAAGCCAGCAACCCCATGCCGTTCGTACGCCGTACTCGTCCCCGTCTTCTACCTTACAACAGTTCGCTCCCAGTCGTCCCATCCTTTCACATTAGTTCGCTCCCAGTTTTTTTTGGGGGTAGAACAGTTCAACTTCTCCTAACCCTCCTCCAAAATCCATGGCCTCCCAAATCTCCATGGTCGCCGCTGAGTACCAGGTTAGAGCCATCACCGGCGATCAATTCATCGTCATCTACACACGTGGATCCGAGACGGTGAAAGCATGGCTTGCTCGCTTCCTACGCATGTTCAACAGTTCAACGGATGAGTGGGTCGCTGTGCTAGATGTTGAGTACACCACAGTCCTGGGACGAGAGAAGGATCTAAAGGACGAAGAGAGGAAGAAGCCCGCCGTGATCCAGGTTTGCGTACATAACGTTTGCTTGGTCTACCACATATGCCATGCCGACGTTGAGTGCCAGGATTTTAAGAACTTCCTCAATGACAAAAGAGTGAAATTCGTTACTGTAGGCTTTAAGAATGACAGTGACGTCCTACGTCGGATAGGTCTCGTTGTAGGCTAGCCCTTCGATCTCCAGAAGGCAAGCCTAGTGTCCTCCTCTCAACCTTCAATGCTAACCCTGGCAGCAACCATGATTGATCCTTCGTACGCTAAACTGAAGAAACCTCATCACGAGTTTCATCATGCATGGGAGTCAAAGACATTAGATGAAGATCACATCCTGTATGCAGCAATGGATGCCTACCTTTGTTTAAATATCTACAAGGGTTGGATGAAGAAGCAGATCCCAGTCTCCGGTTCAAGCAAAGAAGCGTCGGTGAAGAGGAAGAGGAAGCGGGACGAGGACGAAGTCGAGGACGTGGACTCGGACTCCAAGTAGGTGGCAGTGCCGTCGCTCATGCTGGTTCTACTGCAGTCTCAAGCGGACTAGTTGCTTATTAGTTTATTTTCAAGGGTGTGTTGTGCTGAGGCCCCAACAGAACTATGTTTATGTCTTTCTCGTTATTTGAACTCTTTAGTACATACAATAGTACTAGTACTATGTCTTATTACTGTTCTTCTTGCAGTTGGTACTACTGCTCATATCTTCGTGTTCCTACTGTACTTAATACGTTCGTACTAGTAGTATAATTTGGGTCAGTCGATTTGTGAAAGAAGTTCGACGGAGCGAAGGAAGAAGAGGGCAGAACGGGTGGAAGAAGCCCTTCTAGCCATCCATGTTGCATCAAACGGCTCACATGAGTCGACTGACCCAAATTGCTCCCTCAGATTGTAGGATCCACGTGGCATTCAAGGTCTTGAAGGTAGATTCCGCATCCGCACCCAGTTTGCGGGCTCGACACGCGCGCGACCGGCTTCTGCCGTGACAGCCACCATGCGCGCCTCCTCCGCGCGGGCGGAGATGACAATGACACGCTAGTTCCTCCTCACCGGCGTGCTGGAGCACGCGCTCGTCCTCCTCTTCGTACGCTGTGTGCATAGACGCGGCTCCACCAGCTACTTGCATGCTTGGCAGCGCGGTGGCATCGCGAGGAGGGACTGCAGACGACGTGAGCGGGCAAGCCTTCGGCTTCATGGCACAGGGATGGCGGTGACACGGCGGTGATGGGCGAGAAATTGTTGGCCGAAGCAGGCGGGCGCCGGCATGCGCAACGGCGGCGGCATATGGATGAGTGCGCGTGTGGGAGCTTACTTTAGTTTATATATAAGGTTGGTCAAACTTAAAAGAAAACCGTACTAGTACACGTAAACATTAGACTTAGCCAGTGCTTTTATTAGTTACTAGCTTATGTTCTTGCCCATTGTGACCAGCCTTAGTACCACGACCACGATATGGAATCCTGTGCAAGCACGTGAACCGCGGCCGCGCGGTCGATCGAACGGTGTGTCACCGTGTCGCGCTCGAAGGACATCCACCGAACCTTTTTGTGTGTGTGAAAACAATCCTCGAATATTACTCAACTTTTTTTCCTGTGAAAGTTCTTGACACTGCAATATTTCCATATATTTGAATTTAGCTCCAGTTCGTGTTTATTTGGATTTGGACGTTTTAGGTGCGCCCTAGTTTTTTTTAATACTGATTTTTTGTGTGTGACTGAGAGAGACCGTGTGTATGTGTCCATATGTGTGTTGTGGCGGAAGGGCAATGTGGAGACGGTGTGCGTGTGATACAGACATAGAGAGGTGTGAATGTGCAAATGATCGTGCATGAGTGAGACATAGACAGATGCTGATACGTTGTGTATACAGGAGAGAACGGTCTTCTAGTTTACTTGTGTGTGTGTGAGAGAGAGAGAGGGAGAGAGAGAGAGACAGAGATAGGAGCATCCGTAACACAACAACCATCTCTCTCGATTCGTCCGTCCCTTGCACGGTCGCATGCAACACATGCATCAACGCGCACATTTTGACACCCTCACCCGGCCCCTGCCCACCTCAAGGCCCGCACAATCTCTTCGTGAATACCCATTTCTCTCCTTAGGTTTGTTTTGTCTCAATATCTGACACACAGAGAGAGAGAGAGAGACGCGGCACAACACACACACACACTCCCCCAAGCACACAATTCATCCCCATCCAAGGTTATACGGCGACCACTCTCGCTTGTGCTTCTTTGCACCCCAACATGCACAACACCTCAATCTTCAAAGAGGGCAACGAGCAGATCAAAGACGGCGACCACACCGTGCTAGAGAATGCGGGGTCATTTGGAAGCAGGGTGATGTGACGACGGCTGACTGACTCCTCCCCCACCCTCTCTCTCTCTCTTGCACAAAATTACCAATCCCTCTCTCCCCCGCACAAAATTGTCAATCCCTCAACCCACGAGATCCTTCCCCTCTCGTCCATGTTTTTCCTTCTCTCTCATCAAACATGTTGCCTCTTCTCCTTCCACGTATACAGAATCCAGATGCACACGCATCTCATGTATATTACATGTATGCATCTTTCTCACAGACCTAACTTCTTACTCTCTCTTTCTCTCTCTCTATCTCTCTCTCTCTGTCTCGTTAGGTTTGTCTCCTACTCTCTCGTCCACATACATACAATCTTTCCCGCCCTATCTGCTCCATCTTCAAAAGCTCTCTCTGCACGTTTCATTCACACATTGGGATATGTCAAAATGTTGCTTCTATAATGGCTGATGTAGAGTTATGGTTGTTCTTGTTGCATCCTACAAAGTAATAACTATGAAATGCATTTAGATTCTCATTTGACTGGGATTATGTGAGTTTGAGCATGTTGTGAAGTACTATAGACCTTGTATACATCTGGGGATTCGACAATGATTGTATCTATTGAATTGTATAGACCATTACATTTGAAATCAATAGCCTAATATATTTATTTCACAATTTCAACAAATGATTAGTTCACTACGAACTAAGAAAACAAATGTGTACTCCCTCCGTTTTTATTTAAGTCCGTGTATTAGCATTGGTCAAAGTCAAGTTTTGTAAACTCTCAGAAAGCTTATAACAAAAAATATTAACATATACAATTACAAATAAATACCATTAGATTCATTATTGAATGTACTTTCACATCATACATATTTGTTATGGTAAATGTTTATATTTTTCTATAAACTTGGTCAAACTTTAGAAAGTTTGACTTCGGTCAAACCTAATATGCAGAGTTTACTACTACTACTACTCGCTAGTTGCTTGGCCGAATCACTCAACACGCCACACGGGGAGTCCAGTGTCACAAAATTTTGAGGTCAGCGGGAAAATCTCCCGCGACCCTGATTCGAGCAGTGGGAAGTTACCATCATAGCCTTCGGAACAGGCCTACGGATGACGCTTGGTAGGGGGCTGTTTTCGTAACTTCAGGTTCACCCTACCCACCCAACCCCACCCCGGCACCCAGCGTAGTACACCTAAATACTCCCCAATTTCTATCCCCACCACAAAATAGACTTCTCCACGGCACCGCAGCCTTCGTGCTCCTCCCCTTTACATCGGCGCACTCGTCGACCGCAGCGCATCTGCCTCATCGACGACCTCGTACGCCTAACTGGAGCCGGTCCACTGTCGTCATCGTACATGGTGCCTCTTCCCCGGCATCGTCTTCCACGGTCTCGGATCTGCTTCCCGGAAGCAGACGCCAAGCGCAGAAGTACCACCGTCGTGGACAATGAACTGACTCCCGTTGCTGACCATGACTCATAGAGGCCGCCGCGACCATCGTTCTCCTCCTCGATTGGTAATGTGTGTATTGAATCACTTAGCAGTACATGTGCAGTTCCAATTTTGTTCATACCTACCCTTCAAATTTCCTGGGTGCTATTGTTCCCGTAAAAGTAATTGGTTATAGCCTCCATTGTCCAACAGAATATCAGCTTGTAATTGTGCGTCGCTCCTGTATCGCACTGTACTTGGGTAGGTTTTACATCTGCAACCAGTAGTGTGGCAAATGATGGAAAGGTTTTTAGAACTAGCAAAATGCCCATGCGTTGCATGCAGCAAGATGCATTTGTATGAGTAGTTTATCTTGTTGGAGATGCTCTAACATGGCAGACGAGTGCTTTAATGTTGCCCACAAGATGCGCGAGTATTACTAGTAGTATATTTTTCTTGCCATGTTGAGATTTTAAAACCACGAGTGCGAACATGCAGAGGAGCAATGAAGACCAAACACGGGATATTCGGGACATCTTCAAGGAGCGTGGCAAGTTAAAGAGGAGCTGCACCGAAGCTATAAAACCAGCTTTGGTAAGTAACACCCTTTCAATTAATTTCCTGTAGCCTCATGTTCTTCGATGTGTATATGTTGTAGTTTCTGTTTCTCTTAAGCGTGGTGTTCTTCGATGTGTAATAAGAAGAGTCTTAATCGTCCTAATGCTTTCGTTTTTAGCTTGATGTAGGAAGTGGGTGTTCTCACCTTGTAGTCTATTTTTATTTATTTTTTCCTTTTGAATTCACTTCTCTGAGTTCTGTTTATCTGGCTTCTACTAAATGGATCTAGGTTGCTCTGAGTATTGATCTAAAAAATAAGTAACTTCATGTCAGGATGTAGTTCCTGCGAGGAGGGAAGTATGGTCAACCTCGAGATCATGTTTCCAAAATGAGGCTGGATTAACCACAAGGTGTGAGTTCCCTAATGATGCTGGATTAGACACAAGGTGCAAATTCCTAGATGATGCTGGATTACACACAAGCCAGGTGGAATCGTCAACTGTTCGTGTCCTCGAGGCATTAGTAAAGGCTGAAAGACAGCGTGAAGCACCCCTTGAGAATGTAGCTGAGTTCCTGAAGAAGCGAAAAGAGCAATCAGATGCTCTCTTCACCCAAGCCAAAGAAGAGATGGAAGAAGCCAGAAACAAGCTAGCAGAGGCAGAGCAGGCTAGGCGTCTCCTGCTATCTAAAACTGTTGTCAATACAAAATTTCCTTCATAATAGATAGGTTCAAATGTTTATCCAGTCAGCATGCCTGTTGTGATGTCCGTGCATCTACTTATGTGGCGCAAAATGTTTTTTTGGGTCATGTAATAATAGCAATTACTTTCCAAACAATAACAGATGAAGCATTGGACATGGTATAGTTCACGCGCAAGCCCGACATTCCAAGTTCAACTTCCACATCAAACTCATGTTCACAGATATCTGCACATTTGTACATAATGTCCACAACCATGATTCACTTCAAAGCCAAAAAAATGTGAGGAGAGTTACAAAATAAAGAAAATCCTCTACTAGTTCCTGCTACCAGTGCGAGCACAACAAGTCAAGACCATGCGTAAATTAATTATATTTTAGTCATTTTCTGTGTTCTAAAATGCCTGCCGGCTCGCGGAACGACATGTTGCCGGCACACGCGCGGATTCGATGAAGGCAGGCGGGGCAGTCTTAAGTTGGTTGCACGCGGCGAGGAGGCGTGCTCAGCCGGGCCTGTAGCGAGTGCGGCCCTCTTGGCTGGCGCGCCGGTTCAATGCCTGCGCTATGAGAGGTCGCGTCCGTGTCAGAGCAATCACTCCCTCTAGTCCTTTTTTGTTTGGGTATAATAAAATCTCGTTTTCCATTCACATTTTAGTGGTAGGAGTTGTGCGTGTGTGTCTGTGTGAGAGAGAGAGGAGACAGTAGTCGGGGTTGTCTGATCGGTAAACAAATGAATAATGTCAGTCTGGGATAGAGATGAAAAGGAGACCGCAACAAATGTTGTGTCTACAGGAGAGATAGAGAGAGTAATTTTAGTGGTATGAGTCATATGTAGAGACATATAGGGTGTGTGAGATAATCCCATAGAGATAAAGACAAAGTGAAAGACGAGTGGAGACTGTGTGTTTGGCGGTGAAAAAAAAAGCTTAGGTACCGAGTGATACCAGAGAACAGTAGAGACGTGAGAGATAATGAAAACCGTGTAATTTATAATGATAGGGAGAGTGTGACACTTATCAAGGGAGACGTCGAGAGACCATGTTTGTGAGGATAGGAGCAACATGAAGTGAGCGTGTGGGTGAGCTGGAGAAAAGAGAGTAATAGCTACCTGAAGGAGCATGCATGCGAGAGAGATGGGCGAGAAAGGAGTGAACAAAAAAGGGATTCAAATATTTAAATTCGAGATGATGATACATGTAATCCATACTCGAACCAAATTTGATCTATCAAACATGCATACTCATATGAATTCACGCACATCTATGTTATTTAATATGTAGATATTACTGATCCATACATTTTAGTAGAACATAATTTGGTTAAAAATTTTCAAATTCAACCTTAAAATTTCGAGATCGTTGTATTTGTAAATCATATTATACATATAAAGGAGCAGAATTCTTTGTTGTGCTTTTGAAAGTATATATATATAAATGATGTATATAGAATGTAATTCCAATTGAAAATGGATCCCGCTCGAAAAAAATAGAATACAAACGGGATTCGAATTGAGTTGGCACGGTAAACATGCACTCTTCAAAATTTGAACGAAGCGGGGAAAGTCGCAGTAACTGTCTGAAACCAAAATCTGCGAGATGTAAATCACTACTGCCTATCCCTGCCACGCAAAGCCTATATGCTGGATTTCTATAGGTTTCGATAGGGGTAGGTTTGTAATTTCACCCAAATGTGACGTAACCGCCTCTCACCCGGATTCATACATGGTGGGCACCAAAACACAGTGTGTCCTCGGCCGAAATCGACTCCATCCCCGATTCATATTCATACATGGTGGGCGCCAAAAACAAACTCTCGTCGGCAAATATTCGGTGTATGCGAGATTACCGTCCTATCCCCAACCGACTAGTGTTGCTGTGATGTAGTAGAAATTTCAAACGGGGGCTAATTTTGTAAATTTCCTCGCATCTGAGACAAGCGCGCCATGAATACATGGTTCCCCCTTCCTATCTACCTCCCTTTTCCCCATTCGTACTCCGTGGGTGGACAAACACCCTCTCCACCCCACCCTCCTCCGTCCGCCGCCATCCGCCACCCCATCCACCGCCGTCCTCCTCCACCATGTCGGAGCTGATACCCCGACACCGCCGTCCATTACAAGAGATCGACCTCTCTCATCCATGGCTTCGGACCGGGATCCTTGCATCCCGTCCACTTGCTTCATCCCCGCCGTCGTCCACCTTGCCGGCGCCGCTCCTACGACCGTCTCATCCACCGCGTCCCGCCGCCACCGTCTACCCTCCTAGATCTGCTTCCACGCCGCCGACAGCCATCGCTACTGCAGCACCATCAAATTCTCAGCAGATGCGTACACGGCGCCGCACCAGAGGCGGTACTCTTTCGTATCTGCTCAACTTATTTATCGCAACAAGAAAATAGATCGCCACTGCTTTACTCTGATTTCTTGTCTTGGTTGCGAAGTTGCCTTTGTCTGGTTTGCACATTCAGATCCGCCATGGCACGCTCAACACCATACTCCCAATGCTTATGGTTTTCCCCTTTTATATTCCACACTAGTTAAATCACAGTAGCTCGCGGAGTTCACCGATGCGATCGAAGGAGCTCGGGTGGTTGTGGGGCCTTGCCGAACAAAGAAAACTCGACGCGGGTGGGGGTTGGGGTGGGGGTGGGGGGTGGGGGTGGCGGAGGAACACAGGCGGTGGGGGCCAGTGGTCCGGCCGGCGGCCCGTGCGGTGTTCTGTATGGGAAAAATCAGAGACGAGGAAGAAGAAGGGTTAGGAGTCGTAGGATCTTCATCCAACCGCCTGAAATGGTCGAGAGACAGCTAGGAGTTGCATTCTTAATGCGCTCTGGTTCATCATGTGTGGGCACTGCGCAACCAACATTTTATTATCCAAAATCTGCTTGCTCTTCTTTACCATGTTCCTCTTCCGTTCTTCTTTAATATGTACTCTCTCCGTTCCTAAATACAAGTCTTTGTATAGATTCCACCATGGACTACATATGGAGCAAAATGAGTGAATCCACACTCTAAAATGTACCTGGATACATCTGTATGTGATCCATAGTGGAAATCTCTACCAAGACTTATATTTTGGAACGGGGGGAGTATGATAGTAGTACAGTATGTTCCTTGTACTGAAGATGAGCAGGGACATTTGTAGTGTAGAGGTCTATACGGTCGATTGTGATGGACACTTTGAGCTTCTTTGATTCGTAGGATCTTGTAAACATAGGAATAGGATTTGTAGTGGCCTGCCCACTTGAATCCTATAAGAATAGCAAGGAAATGCGGGGAGCTGTGTCGCCTTTGAGAGTTACATTGATATTAATAGTACCGCACCTTCACTTCAAGAGAGCTGGTATCCGAAGCCTTTCTAGCCGTACCGGCAATACTAGCACATATATTCCAGCAAGTTCCACTTTGGTGATTTTACTCTGATGCTTAAGGTTTTCCCGTTATATCTACACTATGATTTGTGTAGCTACTTTGTGTCGCACTAGCAGCAGTCCACTCTTGAAGCTAAACACTGCTATGACTTAAAAAATTGTCACCAAGGCATTGAGTGCCATTCTGGATGCAATGAAACTCATACGCTCCCCACGTGTTGATTCTTGTTCAGAATATGATCCTAATGACTATTCTAACCTCGAGGAGTCAAAGGCAGATGGCCTGTCCTGTTCACCCATCAAGGTGCTTGTTCTAATTTGGCAATGTTTTATTGATTGCAGGTATCTTGCAAATGTTGTCTTGCATTTCTTCTACTTTTTTGCACCACCATCTGCTTAGTTTACTCATCATATATGTCGAGATGCCATGCCCATCCATTATCAATACATATTCCATCTGTCATTATACCAAGTTTTTCCACTCAAATGTTGTTCTTGTGCATCAGACATCAAAAAGGAAGAGGGTGATTGCCGAACCAGAAGGAGCACTAGCAAAGTCCTTGAAAAACATGGTGGTGCCGGAGAAATCAGACAGCACCCCACTTTTATTGGATGTACAACCAATGACACAAAACGTAGGACCGACACCAGCAGACTGTACCCATACTTCACTGGCCACACCACTAGCCCCACCACACAGGACCTGCACTCCAGCAAAAGGTATACCGATTTCATTTGCCATAGCACCAGCTGTACCACAGAAAAATCCCACTCCAGCAAAAAGTACAGCAAGTCCACCGGCCAAAGACCTATCCCAACTGCAGAGACGGCTAATTCCTGCAGATTGGAACCCCATTCCATTTATTCCCAGTTTAAAATACAATGCTTTCAATGTTGTTAGGGACTACGTGCATATATTCCCATCATGGGAAGATTATTGTGAAGACAAACACCATTTTCACATCTTCCTGTCCAACTTACATGTAAGTGCTATTATTCATGGCTATTATTTTCCTGTTTTCTGCTGATTGAACACATCAATGATTTACATTACATTGTTGTAACTAGGCGAGGGTCAATCTGGATAGTCATGATGAGCAAAGCTTGCTTGTGCTTTTCAAGGAAGCATTGCAGCAGTATCGGTGTTACCTGAGGAAATCACACTTTGATGGCAAGTCTATAAACGAATTTCCGGTGAAGTCTCCTATGCTAAATTTCGAAGACATTGAATGGAAAAACCTTGTTATGCACTGGTCTCGTTCCCAGGATGTGGTACTATCTATGAAATCACATGACAATTTGAACTTCTACTTTTTCGCATGTGCCTTACGGATCTTTTTTGCAGGAAATCTGCTCGAAGAAGAATTCCGGTTTGACAAGAACGACAGGATATCGCAAATATGCTGCATACTACTTTGCTCTTGTTAGTACCTGTTGTCCTGTATCACTGTACTTGCATACATACCTGGTTCATTATGTGACAGCAGTATGCATGATAGGTTGCTTATCAATTCTTCACTCCAAATTATCTGATCTGTATGAATGGTTACATTAGTGTCGAATATATCCAATGCCAATGTTTTTTTAGCTCTGCATTGTTCTTGTAAGTACATGTTATCCTTTATCAGTGTACTTATAATGACAAGTAGTTGTTCATGTACCATCACTCTGCAGCTTAATTTCCTTTGCCCTCCATTTTCTACACATCAGATCTATATTTACTCTTACCATAAGGTTGGTACTGCAGAAGTTTAATTGTGCATTGCTCTTGGCTGTACCTTTTGCCTGTATCGCTGCACTTACATTTATAGCTACTTGGTTATGTAGCATCACTCTTCATCTTATCTTAAATATTCTCTATTTTTCCGTATATTATCACATCTATATTTACTCTTAACAAAATGTAGAATAAAGGCAATGCTTTTGAAGAAGATTTTGTGGTAAACTTCTTGAATTGCCCCCCATCAGCATGGACAAGGCCTTTATTGAGCTTGTCTTCACCAATAATGAAAGTTTGTCCATCTCAAGCCTTCCAACTTTGTTGTATATATTTGGTTAGGCATGACTGCAATAGCTATTTATTTTTGGTGTTTGCATCAAATTGCTTGTTTAAAGTTTATTATATGTAGTTCATAAACAAAAGTTCATCCTTTCTCAATTTAAGTTTTCAGTTGTACAACCAAGTTCCTTCTTCATACCATGTAAATTAAACTATACAGAGCAAGTGATCTTCTTTTGCACTGCATGTATGCTTCTGTTCTTCATCTGTAATCCAGTGGTGTGGTGAACCTACCCACTACAGCACAATGTCATATTCTGCAATGTCTTAACTATGAAAAATGTCATATCATTCTACTATTATTTAAACCGTCTCTTTATTTGCCAATCTAAAATGGTATAAATTGACAGCACACTAACCATTGATACTTATGAGTTCTTGATCTATAATCCAGTGGTGTCATGAAACTGCCAACTCCTTCACAATGTCATTTCCTGCCATGTCTTGACCTAAACAATACCATATTGTGTTAATGCAAATTTAAACTGTGTCACTTTATTCGTCAGTAAGAAATGTGATGAATTGTCAGCACTGATACTTTTATGTGCAAAACCTGTCATCTGTCTGCTTGTTTATCTTTCAGAGTGAGGAAGATATAAGTGTTGAACAAGCGCAGTCTCATCATCTTGCTCAGCTGCTTGCGCTGCAGCTCCCCAGCAGGGCTAACCTTTCTTGAACTCTATTGAAGTGCTGTCGGTTTTGTATATTATTTTGTCGGCGTGTTTATTTTCATTGGTGGCGATCTTTGATGCCCAGTGTATGTAATCTGCTGTCTGCTTGTGCTTTATTATCATAGTGGCGAACTTTGATGCCCAGTGGATGTAATATGCCGTAATTTCTTTATTGTATAGTATAGGTTTTTCTTATTCACGATGCTGCAGTTATTTTACTGTATATATATCCTGTCTTTGCAGTAAACCGGCCAAACCGTAAAATTACGGTACATAATCGGGCCGTCATGCAATCACGATGTAGGTTGGGCCGGAAACGTGCTGATCAGCTCACGGGCCGGCAGCAGCCTGAAATGAACCCTGAGCCATGATTGTGCGAATCAAATCACGGGCTTTTAACAGGCCGAAAAATTGTCTCGGTCCTTGTCTGGCCCAATCAGATATCGGCTGCGAGCAGGCCGGATGCAAACCGAGACATAGTTAGGCCCAACTATATGACGGGCTTTTAACAGGCTGAAATTAATATAGGGCCGAAATGTTAAACGGGCCCTTAACAGGGCAAAACTAATATCAGGCCAAATTACTAAGTGGGCCTTTAGCAAGTGGGCCCAAAAGCATAGTGTCCAGTTGACGGGCCGAATCTGATATGGGCCATAATTAGGCCCAAAACCTCTTAAAGGGCGGACCTGATCTGGGCCGTAATTTGGCCCAGGACGTGGTAGGATTTTAATGGGCCGGATCTCATATGGGCCACTATTAGGCCCGAAGCGTGGCAGGCCATTAATAGACTGTATCAAATATGGGTCGGCATTTGGCCCAAAACATGGCAGCCAGTTAACGGGCCGGCCTACTAGGGTCCTCAAAATCTTGTGGGCCTACAGCTAGGCCGACCCATTAATGTCGACGAAATCTCGTGGGCCTTTAGCTGGGCTGGCCCATTATGATCCGCAAGAATTTTGTGGGCCTTTACCTGGGCCGGGCTATTATGGCACACAAAAATCTTGTGGGCCTTTTCCTGGGCTGGCCCATTGTGGCCCGCGAAATCCTATGGGCCTTTAGCTGGGCCAGCTCATTATGGCCCGCAAAATCTCGTGGGCCTTTAGCTGGGCCGACCCATTATGGTCTGCAAAATCTTATGGGCATTTAGTTGGGCCGGCCCATTTAAACTTGTTGGGCCGTGCCACATGTCGATGTATCATAGGTGCCTTCTGTCCAGTTAGTGGATGACATTTGTCCCGACGATGAGCCGACACATGTTTCCTCTAGCCAATGATGATTTTACACGTGGAAAATCCCCATTGGTCGGGGCTGTTAATGGGTTATCGGATTCAAAACCCGACCCGATAGCTTAACGGCGTTCCGTTATGGTGGATGCCACGTGTCGGTCACCCTTGACGAAAGCACTTCTGTGACGCGCGATTTATCGTCATGGAAGTGGACACTTCCATGATGATAATTTTGGTAATGTCATGGAACACTTCTACAACAGCACACGTATGACTATCTTGATTCTGTCATAAATTTGTCATGGATGTACATGCATGACAAAAAAAGCGACCTACTGTGACAAACACGTATCTTCACGGAAGTATATTTTTTTGTAGTGATTCCTGGAAGCTCTTCTGGAAAGACATCTTGATATTCGCAAATGACTGGAATCTGAGATATGGCATCTAGCTCGCCCTTCTCGTTGAGAGAAAATAGTCGGATGGTATCATCACGAGCGGCAAAGACGATTACATCCTCAGACGAATGTGTCAATTGAATATGCCTTGCAGCACAATCAAGGTGAACCTTGTGCTTAGAGAGCCAATCCATTCCGAGAATAAGATCAATATCCGAGTTACCAAGGACCACTGGAGAGGAAATAAATTTATAGTCACCCAGCGTGATAGAAACATCCGGAGCAACCAAACTAGAAGTCATAAGCTTGCCCGGGGACACAATCTTCAACGGGAAAGGAATCTTTTCGGTCAAAAAATCATGCTTGGAAACAAATGGTCTTGAAATAAAAGAAAGCGATGCACCAGTGTCAAAAAGAACTTTTGCAGGAACATCGTTAACAGGAAGGTTACCCATGATGACATCTGACGAGTCCTCTGCCTGAGCTGCGTTCATCATGTTGACCTTGGCGTGCTTGGGATTATGCTTGACCACTGTGGTACTGGCAGATCTCACAGGAGGAGGAGGAGGAAGACGCCTCTGATTGAAGCATTTGTTGGCATAGTGACCCTTCTGCTGACACTTGTTGCATGTGACCTCCAAGAGCGGACGGTGATACGGAGCACTTGATCTTGGAGCATGAGACGAAGTCTTGTTTTGAAAGCCTGGGTTTGGTGGGTGGGAAGATCCATTGCCACCTTTGCTCTTCTGCTGATAAGGCTGACGGAACGGAGGAGGAGGAGGCAACCAATACTTTTGCTGCTTAGTCACCACTTGAGTTGAGGAAGGAGTTGCATCTCTGACTCGCTTCTTGGAAGCATCGCACTTAAGTTGAGTAGCCTCTTATTTCAGTGTCATGTTGTAAAACTCATCGTACTTCTGCGGCTCAAAAAGCACGAGAGCTAGTTGGAGATCTTCTCTGAGGCCACCTCTGAACTGATAAATCATGCTCTTCTCGTCAAGGACGTCCTGCTTGGCGAAACGTGCGAGCTTCTGGAACATGATGTTATACTGGTAAACAGACAAGCTGTCTTGCTTCAGGTTGTGTAATTCCTCATGCTTGCTCTCAACAACACTCTGAGGTATGTGGTGAGCTTTGAAGTCTTGACAGAATTAATCCCAGGTAATCACACGACCTCCTCTGGAATCTTTGTACTGTTGATACCACCTGCAGCTTGGTCTTTGAGTTGGAACGAAGCAAACTTGACAAAGTCCTCAGGCCTGACGTTGCTGCACTCGAAATGCTTGCAGATATCCATGAGCCAATCATCAGCATCTGTTGCTTCTACACAGTTACTGAAGGTCTTTGGCTGGTTAGTGAGGAATTGGTTGAGTGTAGCAAACTGATTCTGATTGTTGCCATGGCCTTGATTCCCTTGGTTACGCTCTTGCAAGAGTTGCATAAGCATCTACGTGTTTGCATTGGTAGCGGCCATCACAGCTTGCCATGCCTCCGGAGGTGGAGGTGGAGGTGGCGGATCAGGATTTGAACGCGTTGGAGGAGCCATCCTGAAGATAGTGACATCCGTTAGCATCTTGACAGACATATATTCAAGCTGAATCAAATGGATCGAAATTGCAACATATAGTCTTAACATCCGAACAAAATGAACGAATGAATTCCATTTGAAATGGTCACACTTCCATAAATTGAGAAGCCACTTAGATAGAGGTTGATGAATAAAACAACAAGGTACGGACAAGAGCAAATACTTGGTGAGGATTACCCAATCACAAACCAAATATCAGCGGAAGAAATACTAGAGCTACAAGAATTCCCACATATGAAACTCCCGAAATTCTCCCGGTTATGCAATCAGGTGTTGGGGATACAGGGGAAGCATAATATCTCACCCAAAGCTAGCAAATCCTACATCCAGCTGTATCCATCCTTCAACACATAACCAAGAGACCTTCGGAAATCATTTACCTCAACCTTCGAACAGCATCCGTTATATGAGTTATGGTGATACTCCCGAACTCCCGCCCCAGTACTGGGTGGTGTCGAGGTTATCTCACCAACAACTACATAAAAGAGATTTTCGATGTCGACGAAACTCAGGTATTCCAGAATTGCAACAATAAAATTGTGACGACAACACCTCGGAGCTCAACTCCCTGGGACACTGCCACAACTCCTAAATGCCAGGAGGCACCAAGAACAATGTTCTCGTCACAAAACCGTCGGAATGATTCCAAGATACCCGCATGATCCTAAAAAAATTAGTGAAATTTGAGAAGAGAAGAGTCAAAACTCTACGTCAGTATGCCTCACCAGAGCGACGAAGGGACTGAGGAGTAAAAAGAATCCTAGTCTCCAATATATATAATCCTAAATGAATCAAAACATTTTTCTAGACTCAACAACGCCATCGATTCGATCAAGCAGGGGGCTCCTAAGGTCGGGGAAGGCTCTAATTACCAACTTGTAACGCCCACGATGCGGCTATATCTCCCACGTGTCGAAGCACGACTTAGAGGCATAACCGCATTGCAAGCAATGTCGCAAGTGAGGTAATCTTCACACAACCCATGTAATGAATAAAGGGAAAAGGTACATAGTTGGCTTACACTCGCCACGTCACACAAATAGCATAAACATCATTACATTCATCCAGATACAATCAAGGTCCGACTATGAAACCAAAATAAAGAACAACCCCAAATGCGACAAAGTCCCCGATCGCCCCAACTGGGCCACCACTACAGATCGTCTGGAAAGGAAACGTAGTGTCGTCCTGAGTCCTCATTGAACTCCCACTTGAGCTCAGTCGAATCTCCTGGAGCGGTTTCATCGGCCCCTGCATCTGGTTTTGGAAGTAATCTGTGAGTCACGGGGACTCAGCAATCTCACACCCTCGCGATCAAGACTATTTAAGCTTATAGGAAGGGTAAAAGTATGAGGTGGAGCTGCAACAAGCGACTAGCATATTTTGTGGCTAACATACGCAAAAGAGAGCAAAAAGAGAAGGCAAAGGCACGGTCGAACAACTATGATCAAGAAGTGATCCTAGAACAACCTACGTTCAAGCATAACTCAAGACCGTGTTCTCTTCCCAGACTCCGCCGAAAAGAGACCATCACGGCCACACACTTTGTTGATTCATTTTAATTAAGTTAAGTTTCAGGTTTTCTACAACCAGACATTAACAAATTCCCATCTGCCCATAATCGCGAGCACGGCTTTCGAAAGATCAAATCCCTGTAGGGGTGTCCCAACTTAGCCCATCACAAGCTCTCACGGTCAACGAAGGATATTCCTTCTCCCAAGACAATCCGATCAGACTCAGAATCCTAGTTACAAGACATCTCGACAATGGTAAAACTAAACCAGCAAAGCCGCCTGAATGTGCTGACAAATCCCGATAGGAGCTGCACATATCTCGTTCTCAGGGCACACTCAGATGAGACATCCTACGAGTAAAACCAACCCTCAAGTTGCCCCGAGGTGGCCCCACACTCTACTCGGTCGGACCAACACTTGGAGGAGCACTGGCCCAGGGGGTTAAAATAAAGATGACCCTCGGGCTCCGAAAACCCAAGCGAAAAAGAGGCTAGGTGGCAAATGGTAAAACCAATGTTGGGCATTGCTGGAGGAGTTTTATTCAAGGTGAATTGTCAAGGGGTTCCCATTATAACTCAACCGTGTAAGGAACGCAAAATCAAGGAACATAACACTGGTATGATGGAAACTAGGGCGGCAAGAGTGGAACAAAACACCAGGCATAAGGCCGAGCCTTCCACGCTTTACCAAGTATATAGGTGCATTAAAGTAGACATGATATAATAATGATATCCCAACAATAACATGTTCCAACAAGGAACAAACTCCAATCTTCACCTGCAACTAGCAACGCTATAAGAGGGGCTGAGCAAAGCGGTAACATAGAGAAACAACGGTTTGGTAGGACAAGGTGGGTTAGAGGTTTGACATGGCAATATGGGAGGCATGATAAGCAAGTGGTAGGTATCGTAGCATAGGCATAGCAAAAGAGCGAGCGTCTAGCAAGCAAAGATAGAAGTGATTTCGAGGGTATGGTCATCTTGCCTGCAAAGTTCTCCGAGTTGACGTTAGCTTGATCCTCGTAAACGTACTCAACGGGTTCCTCGATAACGTACTCATCTCCTGGCTCTACCCAAAGCAAGAACACAAGCAAAGGGAGACACAATCAACCACGTGCAATGCACAAACAACATGATGCAAAAACATGGTATGATATGCGGGATGCGATATGCGATGCATATGCATGTTTCGGAAAGGAAAGATTTAACCTGGCCTCAACATGGAAAACCAAGAGTGCCACTGGAAAGATGGGTTGATTTCGGTCTAAATTGATATAAAGATCACCGGAATCGGATGCACGGTTTGGAAATGACAAGCAAAACAAATATGGCACCGATCTGCGATTAACAGCACGAGGCCATCTAAATGCATCAAGAACAACAAGCTACAACACTCTAACATAGCAACAAAATACATGGAAGGGATCCACTCAATATGCTTGACAGAAGATGAACACTGAGCTACGGCTAATTCACTCAATAGCAGGTTCAAACAAGCATGGCAAAAGTGCAAAAGATATCAGGTTACAGACTTAGTGAAAATAACAAGTCAGGAATTTAACATCAGGAAACAATGTTTAGAGCAAGGTAACAACATGCTACAGGAACATAACATGGCAAAGCAAAGCATGGCATGAATCTACTCAAAGCATACAACAAAAATCCCTTACTGACCATAAGCCAAAAGGGATCAGAAAATACAATGGCAACCATGTGAACATAGCAATTATCGTTAACAGATTCAGACTTAGCAGAAAACTGGAACATGGCAAAACAAATAACAAGTAGGCATGTTTACGAGCTCGATGCACTCCCTACAAGGCATTACATGACAAACTAAGTATACACCTAGCAGTAGACATGGCATAGAAGCTAAACATGGCAAGAACAACATCATAGCATGCAT
Organism: Triticum urartu; assembly: GCF_056163025.1. Classification (NCBI taxonomy): domain Eukaryota; kingdom Viridiplantae; phylum Streptophyta; class Magnoliopsida; order Poales; family Poaceae; genus Triticum; species Triticum urartu. The sequence goes on along the minus strand of NC_141874.1, from coordinate 170,436,132 downwards.
GGATCAACTACAACAAGCTCGGCAAAAATGCTTAACATGTAAACATTCTGCCAGGAACATTTTATAGCAAAAGTAGAGCTCGATTGACTGAAGCTAGGGTGCTCCATAAATGCAAACAAAGACATGGATGGATAGAGCACCACAACATCGACAAAACATCCTTGTTGATCATGCTCAAAAGATGCACGGATCACTTGGTAGCAACATGAACACATGACATAAAAATATAAACAGGGCAATGACTTAGAATATTTCTAAGTCCCTGAAATCAGCAACATAACGAGGGCTACTTCGCATGCTTGTGCTAGTCACCACAGAGATCACAACAATACATGGCATACACCCCTGTAAAGATGGCATGGCATACTTCAAAATACATGTATGGCTCAAGATCATAGGAGGCACACATCAATCATGGAAAAAATGACAAATGTCCAAATCCTGTTAAGGATGTGAAACTAATAGAAACTAGCACTCTTCCAACAGCATTTAGGGCATCAAGATGAGCTCAAATGAACATGATGCAATGAGACGAAATGAAGTACTCAACCAGACGAACATTCCGATATGCTACATGCCCAAAACGGAGCTACGGATGCAGAGTTATGCCATGACGAAGAATGCTAAAAATATTTGGGAGTTAGACGAAAAAGTCAACCAGTTAGGGTTTCCAGATCCAGATCGGATCGGACACGGAAGTCAAGGTCGCCAAAGTCCCTGTAGCTGGCCGGAGTTGTCGTCGGCGGACTTGCCGGGGCGGTGAGGAGGCGGTGGTGTGGCGAGATGGCGCTGGCCGACGAGGCGCGCGACGCTAGGCGCGGCCGGCGGTGTCGGAGCAAGGCAGCGGGGTCGGGTCGCCGGCAACCAGGCACGTCGGCGGTGGCCGGCGAGGTCGGTGGCGGCGGCGGGCGCCTGACGGCGGGGAGAAGGCAGCGGGGCGCGGCTCGAGGCGGCGCGGGCGATGAGGGAGGTAGGCGGGGGATCCGGCGCGCGGGCCTCGGGGGCTCTCCTCGGGCCCGGCGGGCCTTGGCGGCGGCGGGTCTATGGGCGCCATGTGGCATGACGCCACTGGTGCGGTGCGCGAGCTCCGACGAATCGGGCGGTGACAAGTGGCGCTGGCGGGCGGACCGGACACGTCCGGCGGCGGAATTTTCGTCCGGCGGGCGAGGAGAGGGAGGGGGCTAGGGTTTCGCCCGAGATTTGGAATGGGAGGACCTTTATATAGGTAGGAGGAGCTAGGAGGCTCCAAATTGAGCACGGTTTGCGCCCATGCGATCGTGATCGAACGGCCTAGGTGATGGAGAGGGTTTAGGTGGGTTTTGGGCCACTTTGAAGGGGTGTTGGGCTGCAACACACACGAGGCCTTCTCGGTTCCTCGGTTAACCGTTGGAGTATCAAGCGAAGTCCAAATGGCACAAAACTTGACAGGCGGTCTACCGATAGTAAACCAAGGCCGCTTCGCAAGTCTCGGTCCAATCCGAGAACGTTTAATACCCGCACACAAAAAGAGGTAGAAAGGGACACCGTAGGACATAGGAGCGCTGGAATGCAAAACGGACAACGGGGAAAATGCTCGGATGCATGAGACGAACATGTATGCAAACGTGATGCACATGATGACATGATATGAGATGCATGACAAAGAAAAAAGCACACGAAGACAAAAACCCGACAACGAGGAAATATCATAACTTAGTGCCGGAAAAGGCAAGAGTTGGAATACAAATATGGCATGTTACATACAGGGTGTTACATAATTCTAGTTGCTGGCATTCTCCCTCTTCATGTAAACCTTTTAAAATAAGAGAGAATAGGCATAAGTATTGTGACATAATGTGTAATAACAGGCGTTTATGCAATAAATATCAGTATAAAAGCATGATGCAAAATGGACATATCAGGTATTCATCACGCAGGTGGTCCTCGCGCTCCCAAGTGGCTTCATCTTCAGAGTGATGCGACCACTGGACCTTGAGGAACTTGATTGCCTTCTAACGTGTGCGGCGTTTGGCTTGGTCGAGAATGCGGACCAGATACTCTTTATAGGAGAGGTCCTGTTGCAATTCGAGCACTTGATGATCCACTGCTCGGATTGGGTCCTTGAAGCAGCGGTGGAGCTGTGACACGTGGAACACATCGTGAACCTGAGAAAGGTTCAGCGGAAGCTCTAGTTGATATGCCACTTTTCCACGCCTTTCGAGAATAGTGAATGGGCCAATATAGCGAGGAGCTAGCTTGCCCTTGATCCCCAAGCGGTGAGCACCCTTCATTGGTGTGATTCTAAGATAAGCCTTTTCGCCAGGTTGATAGACCATGTATTTGTGATGACGGTCATACTGACTTTTCTGACGTGACTGAGCAGTCTTGAGATTCCCGTGAATAATGCGGACTTGTTCTTTGGCTTGTTAGATGATATCCGGACCGAAGAGTGGACGTTCCCCAGTTTCCAACCAGTTCAGAGGGGTTGGGCACTTTCATCCATATAACACTTTGAAGGGGGCCATCTTCAGGCTAGCTTGGTAGCTATTATTATAAGAGAACTCGGCAACAGAAGAGATTCCTCCCATTTCTTGCCGAAGGAAATTACACAAGCTCAAAGCATGTCTTCGAGAACATGATTGACACGTTCAACTTGTTCTGCGACTGAGGATGAAACACAGTACTCAACAACAGATGAGTTCCCATAGCTTCTTGGAAACTTGCCCAGAATCTTGAAGTGAACAAGCTGCCACGGTCTGAACTGATAACCAGTGGAATACCGTAAAGTGAAACAATTCTGGGCATGTAGAGAGTTGCAAGATGACTAGCAGCGATTGTTTCTTTGACCGCCAGAAAATGTGCAACTTTAGAAAGCCGGTTAATGACGACAAGAATAGCATCATTACCTTTCTGCGATATGGGAAACCCAATGACGAAGTCCATTTCGACATGGTCCCACTTCCATTCAGGAATAGAGATAGGTTGCAGAGTTCCAGCAGGCCTTTGATGCTCTGCTTTGATACAACGGCAAACATCACACTCAGCAACATATCAAGCAATGTCGTGCTTCATATTAGACCACCAGAATCTCTGACGAATGTCTTGGTACATCTTTGTACTACCGGGATGAATAGACAAAGGTGTATCATGAGCTTCTTTCATAACCCATCTAGTCTGATCCAGGTTTTTCCTCAAACATGGTACCACTAGGCGGCCTTTGAAGTACAAGGCGCCATCATCGGCGATAGTGAAGAATGAGGGCTTTCCTTCTGTGAGATAGTGTTTAATTTTCTTGACTTTAGAGTCATAATGTTGAGTAGTCTTGATATCGCCCACAAGATCTGGTTCGACAGCCCGGGTATTTAGAGAACCCTTAGGAACAACACGAAGATTCATCTTTTGGAACTCTAGGGGAGGGTGAGCGAGTACACCAGGAGGGACAATATGAAGTTTCAGCTTTCTAAATTCTTCAACAAGTGAGGGCTAAACTTTTCGAACCTAGAGGTGGTTGCAGTAAGACTTGCAGCTCAAGGCATCAGCCATTACATTAGAATTGCCTGGGGTATAGGATATACCCACATCAAAGTCTGCAACAGTCTCCATTCATCTCTGCTAATGGAGGTTCAAGTCTGACTGAGTAAATAGATACTTCAGACTTTGGTGGTCGGTGAAGATCTCGCAACGATTACCGAGAAGGTGATGTCGCCATTGCTTCAGAGCATGAATGACAGCAGCAAGCTCAAGGTCATGCACTGGTTAGTTTTCTTTGTGAGGGTGTAGTTGTCGAGAGGCATAAGCAATCACTCTGCGCTCTTGCATTAGGACACAGCCTAATCCTTGACGGAAAGCGTCGTAGTAAATGACGAAATCCTTCTTAGTATCAGGTGGAGCAAGCATTGGGGCAGAAGTCAACTTATCTTTGAGTGCCTGGAAACTTTCTTGACACTTGTCGGTCCATTGAAGCTTGATGCCCTTATGCAACAGGTTAGTCAAAGGCCTGGCAATCTTGAAGAAGTTCTCAACAAATCGACGGCAATAGCTAGCGAGTCCAAGAAAACTTCTGACTTGCTTGACATTCTTTGTAGGAGTCCAATCGAGAATTGCCTGGACTCGATCAGGGTTGACGGCAATACCATCCTTGGAGATGACATGCCCAAGATAGGTTACTTCGGGAAGCCAGAATTCACACTTGGAATACTTAGCGTAGAGTTGATGCTCTCGAAGCTTTTCCAGCACAAGACAAAGATGTTTAGCATGTTCTTCTTTGTTCTTGGAAAATACAAGGATATCATCCAGGTAAACCACGATGAACTTGTCGAGGTAATCCATGAATATATAGTTCATCAGACGAGAGAAGGTGGCTGGAGCATTGGTTAAGCTGAAAGACATGATGGTGTACTCGTATGATCCATAACGAGTCACGAAGGCGGTTTTTGGGATATCCTCTTCACGAACACAGATCAGGTGGTAACCCAACCTCAAGTCGAGTTTGGAGAACACTGATGAACCAGCCAGTTGATCATACATATCATTGATCCGAGGGAGGGGATATTTTTTCTAAATGGTGGCTTGGTTAATAGGACGATAATCTTGGACCAATCGGTTTGTCCCATCCTTCTTCTTAACAAAGAGAGAAGGTGCTCTCCAAGGAGAGCAACTAGGGCGAATGAAACCTTTGCAAAGAGATTTGTCGATTTCCTCCTTAAGCTCAATGAGTTCATGTGGCGGCATCTTGTAGGGTCGTTTGGCTATAGGAGTGGTGCCTAGTTTCATGTCGATGATGAATTCAACAGCTCTAGCAGGGGGAATCCCTAGAAGTTCTTTAGGAAAGACGTCTTGGAATTCGTGAATGATGGGAATGTTTTCAATGCCCTCGAGTGGTGCAGTGTTCAATGCATTCAAGGCATAAAGCCGTGCCTTGGCATTTTGCACCAGATGAGCCTGGTAAGTAACTATTTCCTCAGAAGGGTGTAGTAGATGGACGGTCTTAGTGGCACAAACTATAGAAGCAGTATGCGTTTTCAACCAATCCATCCCCAAAATGAGGTCGATGTTAGACGACTTCAGGATAATGGGAGAGGCATAGAATTCCAGCCCTTCGATTTCCACGGGGACGTCGATGCCAACCATGGAGGTTTGACATTGTCCCATGGGTTTTTTACCACTACCGAAGTGTTCATCTCCTCACATTTAACGTCGTGTTTGTATGCAAAATCTTCCGACATGAATGAATGCGATGCTTCTGAATCGAATAAACCAGATGCATGTACTGAATTAAAGAGGAGTGTACCCATCACAGTAGCATGCTGGTCTTGAGCTTCATTCAGATCAATGTGGTTGGCATGAACACGACCATAAGACTTGGCATTGGTGTTGCGAGGATGGTTGCTTCCACGGCCAGCTGCGGGAGGGCCAGTTGATTCTGGTTCTGATAGCAGTTCCTGGGGAGGTGACCTGGTTGACCACACTTGTAGCATAGACCATTATTGGGAGTAGGACCAGGAGCTCGGGGTGGTGGAGCTGGAAGCCTTGGCTGCCTAGGTGGTGGAGGAGGCAGACGAGGTGCAGCATAGGACTGCCTTGGAGCAGGTGCAGTTGGCTGGTACATGCTGTTGGGAATCCATATCCTACGCTTCTGCGAGGACGGGCCCAAAGATGAGCCTGTGTCACGGTTGCGCCTGTGAGAGCTCTGGTGTTCCCGCAGACTAGTTACGACATTGATGGCCTTGTTCACAAAGGTGGCGAAATCAGCAAAGTCATGCACTAGGAGTGCGATCTTGATGTCAGCTTGAAGGCCATCACGGAACTTCTCCTGTCTGCGTGCATCAGTTGCAATGTCTTCTTCAGCATCGCGGGGAAAATCCAGAAACTCCCACTGATAAGCTTCCACGGTTTGTTGCCTTGGGTGAGGTTGCGGAACTCGCGCTTCTTCTGGTCCATGATTCCCTGAGGAATGAAGCAGGCATGGAAAGCAGCTTGGAAGTATGGCCAGGTGATGATTGTTCCAACTGGCAGAGTACGCCTATGGCTGTCCCACCATTGAGCTGTGGGTCCCTTCAAGAAGAAGGAAGTAAAGGTGACATAGCTGGCAGGGGCTACATCAGCAGACTCCATCTCATAGGTGATGTCACGGAGCCAGTCATCAGCATCCAGAGGCTAAGTTGAGCTGTGGTACACAGTTGGGTTGAGGCGCATGAAATCCTACAGAGTCACCTGGGCTGGTTGCTGGTTCATATTGGGACGAGGAAACCGAGCCATAATATTCTCCATGAACTGGCGATTCAGCTCGAACTGTGGCATCATACCAGCCATGTACTCAGGCGGTGGTGGGGGATTGCCACCACGACCACCTAGTCTAACCATCCTGCTAATATATAACAGAGGTAGTTTAGCATTGGGAAATTTGCAAAGACAAGAATCATTCATGATGAAACATGCATAATGAAAGGAGCATGATAGATACTTCATAGTAGTCGGCATATCTTACAAAAGGGGTCATGCATAGAGTTCGGTACATAGAGTTCAGTACATAGACTAAAGAAAACATAGGCGGCATGCAGGCTCGTGACGAATGCATCTAATACTAATAAGCAAGCCTACATTAGTCCCAGGAGGAACTGTGGAGGTAGGTCTAGCCTGACAGCTGGTAGTGTCGCGACGGGGAGTCCTCCACGTCAGTAGCCTGGGGTCCGCGGATACTCTGGTGTAGAAACTAACACTCAGGTGGCAGAAGAGGACCAAGTGCAGGAGAGTAGCCTCCCACATCTGGCCAGCCGACACCCTGGGGCATCACCGTCTTGGCTGGGTAGACCACGGCTCGTGATAGATCACCAGATTGGACAAGGAGATGCAACAGCGTTAGAGCACGGTAAAGGTGCTGATGGGTGGTATACAACTCGTGGCGAAGAGCTCGGTTAGCTCTATCCAGCCCGTCAGCATGCAGAACCTGGTTCTGATGGTAGAAGGGCTCTCGGGTGACAGTGGAGTAGGCAACAGTGTAGTATCCCTCCGCACTGATACGTCTCCGTCGTATCTACTTTACCAAAAACTTTTGCCCTTGTTTTGGACTCTAACTTGCATGATTTGAATGGAACTAACCCGGACTGACGTTGTTTTCAGCAGAATTGCCATGGTGTTATTTATGTGCAGAAACAAAAGTTCTCGGAATGACCTGAAACTCCACGGAGTGTCTTTTTGGAAATAATAAAAATACTAGCAAAATATCAAGACCAGGGGGCCCACACCCTAGCCACGAGGGTGGGGGCGCGCCTGCCCCCTGGGCGCACCCCCTACCTCGTGGCCCCCTTGGAGCTCCTCCGACCTCGACTCCAACTCTATATACTCACTTTCGGGGAGAAAAAAAAGGAGAAGGATTCATCGCATTTTACGATACGGAGCCACCGCCAGGCCCTAAAACCTCTCGGGAGGGCTAATCTGGAGTCCGTTCGGGGCTCTGGAGAGGGGAATCCATCGCCATCGTCATCATCAACCATCCTCCATCACCAATTTCATGATGCTTACCGCCGTGCGTGAGTAATTCCATCGTAGGCTTGCTGGACGGTGATGGGTTGGATGAGATTTATCATGTAATCGAGTTAGTTTTGTTAAGGTTTGATCCCTAGTATCCACTATGTTCTGAGATTGATGTTGCTATGACTTTGCTCTGCTTAATACTTGTTACTAGGGCCCGAGTGCCATGATTTCAGATCTGAACCTATTAAGTTTTCATCAATATATGAGAGTTCTTGATCCTATCTTGCAAGTCTATAGTCACCTACTATGTGTTATGATCCGGCAACCCCGATGTGACAATAATCGGGGCCACTCCCGGTGATGACCGTAGTTTGAGGAGTTCATGTATTCACTATGTGTTAATGCTTTGGTCCGTTACTCTATTAAAAGGAGGCCTTAATATCCCTTAGTTTCTGCTAGGACCCCGCTGCAATGGGAGGGTAGGACAAAAGATGTCATGCAAGTTCTTTTCCATAAGCACGTATGACTATATTCGAAATACATGCCTACATTACATTGATGAATTGGAGCTAGTTCTGTGTCACCCTAGGTTATGACTGTTACATGATGAACTGCATTCGGCATAATTCTCTATAACCGATCCATTGCGTACGAGCTTTCCATATATTGTTCTTCGCTTATTTACTTTTCCGCTTCTATTGTTACAATCACTACAAAATACCAAAAACATTACTTTCGCTATCATTACCTTTTGCTACCGTTACCACTACTATCATGTTACTTTGCTACTAAATACTTTACTGCAGATATTAAGTTTCTAGGCGCGGTTGAATTGACAACTCAGTTGCTAATACTTGGGAATATTCTTTGGCTCCCCTTGTGTTTAATCAATAAATTTGGGTTGAATACTCTACCCTCGAAAACTGTTGCGATCCCCTATACTTGTGGGTTATCCAGACTATTTTCTCGCGCCATTGCCGGGGAGCATAGCTCTATTCTTTGAGTCACTTGGAATTTATGTCTGCTTATCATTATGAAGAACTTGAGAGATCCAAAAACCAAGATTTATCCCTCAACTAAGAGGGGAGGTAAGGAACTGCCATATAGCTTTGCACTTGATTCACCTTCTGTTTTGAGTAAGCTTGCGACACCTAAAGCTGCTTCTGCTATTCATTCTGATATGTCGCATGTTATTGATGATGCCACTTCTGCTATGCATGATACTTATGATGAAACTACTTCTATGCTTGATACTACTATGCCACTTGGTGAATTTCTTGATGAACAACTTGCTAGGGCAAGAGAGAATGACATTATTGAAACTGATAATATTGATGAAAGTGATGATGAAGATTCTCCCCCTAATAAATATGAATTGCCTATTGTTCCCGAGGGTTATGTTATGGATGAAGAAGCTACTAGAGCTATTTTAGCTTGCAATGATAGATATGATCTAAAGAGGTTATTAGCTAAATGGAAGCAGCAATCCCTTAATGCTAGAATGAAACCTGACCCTGCTTTTGCTACTTCACCTATCTATGTTACTGATAAGGATTATGAATTCTCTATTGATCCTGATATAATTACTTTTGTTGAATCTAATCCTTTTTATGGCTATGAATCTGAAACTGTTGTGGCGCATCTTACTAAATTAAATGATATAGCTACCCTATTCACTAATGATGATAGAACTCGCTACTTCTATATCCTTAAAATATTTCCGTTATCATTAAAGGGTGATGCTAAGATATGGTTTAATTCTCTTGATCCTGGTTGTGTGCGTAGTCCCCAGGATATGATTTATTACTTCTCTGCTAAATATGTCCCTACTCATAAGAAACAAGCTGCCTTAAGGGATATATATAATTTTGTGCAAATTGAAGAAGAGAGTCTTCCACAATCTTGGGGGAGGCTTCTCCAATTACTTAATGCTTTGCCTGATCATCCTCTTAAGAAAAATGAAATACTTGATATCTTTTATAATGGACTAACCAATGCTTCCAGAGATTACCTGGATAGTTGTGCTAGTTCTGTTTTCAGGGAAAGAACATCGGATGAAGTTGAAATTCTATTAAACAATATGTTGACTAATGAAAATAATTGGACACTTCCTGAGCCTATTCCTAAACCAACTCCGAAGAAGAGAGGTGTTCTATTTCTCAGTCCTGAAGATATGCAAGAGGCAAACAAATCAATGAAAGAAAAGGGTATTAAAGCTGAAGATGTTAAGAATTTACCTAAGAAATACATGGTCTTAATTTAACGCCTATCAAAGAAATGCATAATTTTACTCCATCTCCTATTGAAGAAATACATGGTCTTGATAACCCGACTGTCGGTGTCAAAACCGGCGGATCTCGGGTAGGGGGCCCCGAATTGTGCGTCTAAGGCAGACGTTAACAGGAGGCAGGGGACACGATGTTTACCCAGGTTTGGGCCCTTTCGATGGAGGTAATACCCTACGTCCTACTTGATTAATCTTGATGATATGAGTATTACAAGAGTTGATTTACCACGAGATCGTAGAGGCTAAACCCTAGAAGCTAGCCTATGGTATGATTGTTGTTGTCCTACGGACTAAACCCTCTAGTTTATATAGACACCGGAGGGGGCTAGGGTTACACAAAGTCGGTTACAAGGGAGGAGATCTACATATCCGTATTGCCAAGCTTGCCTTCCATGCCAAGGGGAGTCCCATCTCGATACGGGATGAAGTCTTCAATCTTGTATCTTCATTATCCAACTGTCCGGCCAAACGATATAGTCCGACTGTCCGAAGACCCCCTAATCCAGGACTCCCTCAGTAGCGCCTGAACCAGGCTTCAATGACGATGAGTCCGGCGCGCAGTTTTGTCTTCGGCATTGCAAGGCGGGTTCTTCTTCCGAATACTCCATAAAAGATTTTGAACACAAGGATAGTGTCCGGCTCTGCAAAACAAGTTCCACATACCACCATAGAGAGAATAATATTTCTACAAATCTAATCTGCTGACACACTTTGACAGCATGATATCATGTCATGGCCCGATCATTATTTGAACAATTTTTCTCAACCAGCACCGCACATATCGCGAGGCGGTTTTCTTGACACGTCTTATCAAAGCAGAGATCGTGTCCCCCTTATTACGGGATTCTCATCAATATGGACGTGGGTAACCCAACCGCGGCATCAATTACGGCGCTTGGGGAATAAGCGATTTTACCACGCAAGTGGGGAGGCGCATCGCCTCTTCCACCCTTATAAAGGGACAAGGATCCACCGTTTTTACCCACGCCTTCTTCCTCCTTGCTTATCCATTCTTGCACACCTGAGCTCCAGCGCCCAAGTTCGCGTCTTTCTTCTCAAACCACTCAAAGAATGTCCGGAGCGGGAGGTAAGTGGATGGTCTCCTCCGTCACGGAGGAGAACATCACAAAGTTACGGGAAGCCGGATATCTGCCTGCAGATATCCCGCACCAGCTGCCAGATGCGGGGCAGATCATCCCTACGCCAGAACCCCATGAGAGAGTAGTTTTTCTTACCCACTTCGTCCGCAGACTGGGATTTCCCCTCAACCCGTTTGTCTGCGGGCTCATGTTCTACTACGGGCTGGATTTTCATGATCTGGCCCCAAATTTCATCCTCAACATCTCGGTGTTTATCATCGTGTGCGAGGCCTTCCCCTGCATCAGGCCCCACTTTAGCCTATGGCTGAAGACCATCAATGTTAAACCGAAGGTGGTGGTCGGCCAGCAAGCAGAGCGAGGAGGCGCCATGGTGGGTAAAATGCCTAACGTTACCTGGCTCAAAGGCTCCTATGTGGAGACCATAAAGGGGTGGCAATCGGGGTGGTTCTACATCACTGAGCCGCGCGACACCAACTGGGTGGCTGCCCCCAAATTTCGATCTGGAATCCCCATGCGGCTCACTTCCTGGAAAGAGAAGGGCCTGTCCTGGGGTTCCCCAGTAGAGCTGACCGGACTCCAGACCTGCATCTGGAACATGACGAGCAAGAAAATCAAGCTCGTCAACATGGTCCAGGTCATGCTCTTCCGCCGGATTCTCCCGTGTCAACGACGGGCATTCAATTTGTGGGAGTTCGACCCGGCCAAGCACCAGACGCTGTGAGAGCTCTTCGACACGACGCACAAGGACGTCTGGGGGGTGCTGTTCAAGGGCGCCGAGGTACCTCCTCCCCTTACCGAGGACTGCGGACTCAGCGCAAAGCGCCATGCCAATCCGGTAAGTTTTTATATCTCACAAGATGTTTATTTGCCCCAGTTTAATCATGTGCGGGATCTAAGCTCCCATGCCATTAACAGGACTGGGTAGAGACAGCGGAGCAGATCGATTGCTCAGCCCCCCTGCCTGAAGATCCTGTAGATGCTCTCCTAACAGAGATGCTGGTTCCGGCGCCTTATGAGGTGCCGGTGAAGAAGGCCCAGAAGAAGGCCACGGGGGCCCGAAAGAGTCTCCGGCGCAAGGTTATATCGGACTCATCATCCGATAACTCCGATGCACACTCCTCCCATGAAAACGAGGAGGAAGAAGAAAGTTCTCCCCCCCCCCAGCCAGGGGAGACAAGAAAAGGAAGGCCGACCCAACCGGGGAAGCCGAAGGGTCCAAGAAGGGAAGGACCCTCCTTCCGGACTGCTCCACGACGGCTGCCCACAGCGACGACGAGTGGTTACCCAGGGACAAGCCCCTGGCGAAGTCGTAAGTATCTGGATACCATAGTAATTCACGGTATGTTTTATTGCACTACTTCTCCTTACGCCGAATATGATTATGCAGTCCGTCCCGAGCCCATCTCGATGTATCTTCGTCTGACAGTTTTCTGGACTCGTCCGATATGAATAGCGATTCACCTCCGACCGCCTCCACCCCTTACCCTACAGACAACGTCGAGGTGTTGTCTCAAAAGGCACCGAGCCGAGGGGAGGTAGTCCTGGGGGCGCCTCGAGGCGACCTTCCAGACCCTGGGCGCAGAGGGAGCAAGGTCCCCACGGGCTCCAAATTCGGCCCCCAGCTGAACACTGCGCCGGAACCTTCGGTGGTTCCGGACTCCGGCAGGCAATCCTCCGTTAAGGGGGGCAAGCCACCCGTGTCGGTGGCCTCTGTCCATCCAGAGGCACCGGACAACTTGCTGGAAGTGCTTCGTGGCGCTTCCATCGACGAAGAGCACCGCACTATCATGAGTGCGGTGATCGAGAAAGTTCAGTCCGCCAAGAATAGACTGACCGAAGCTTGTGCTAGCCTCCTAACAGGCTTTCAGGTATGCAATCAAAATATAGGAAAATATTACCACATAGATAGTAGCCCCCGATGCTCTGTTTGGCGTTCACGAAGAAAGGCCGAATAGAGGATCAAATAATGACTCAGGAGTCTAATCAGAATATGTCTGTGCGCATGTGCAGGCTTCGCTGCTGGCCGCTGCCGCACGTACTGTGGAGGTTGCTGCACTGAAGTAGGACCTGGAGCGGTCCGAGGACGAGCTCGGCCTTACCAAGAGGCGGCTCGAGGAGAGCAAAGGTAAGCAATACCTTGTTTATACATTAAAAAAGAAGCTCGATTTGTAAAGTAATAGGATCATCATGAATTTGCCAGGGTCCACGACCGAGGTGGCGACCCTTAAGAAGGCGCTGTCCGAGGCCGAAGACAAAGCGGCCAAGGAGCTCCTTGAGCGGGAAAAGCAAGAAGCCCGGGTAGGCGAGGTGCAGCAAGAGCTCGAGGCTCTCACCAAAAAACACGAGTCCTTGGAGCTTGACTCTAAGACGCAAGAGTCCGAGCTTACGAAGGCGCTCGAAAGCGCACAGAGCGCCAAGGCTGAAGCCCACAAGGCCCTCTAGGAGATGGATGCGCTGAAGAAGATAGCATCGGGTAAGACATTCATTATGCAAAGCAAGCATGTGAAGGAAACTTTCCTTTTACTTACCTGAGTTCGGAGCTCTCCAAGAGCGTTCGCAGATCTTGCCCGTAGTGTACTGGATGCCGCGGAGTTTTACCGAGCTGAGGAGGGGAGCTCGACGGAAAAGTTGTACTGGTCTCAGTATACTGGGACCGAACACCCAATGCCCTTGAGCGACCAGCTGGAACAATTGGTCAAGCTTCACAAGGCGGCCGAACAGGCCATGAAAGGTCTTATAGTCCGGATGTGGCCTGGCGAGCTCCTGCCCGGTAGCTACTTCGGTCTGGTGAGGCGGCTTGTGGATGCCTGCCCACGGCTTGAAGTCATAAAGCGGTCTGTTTGCATCGAGGGTGCGCGCAGGGCTTTTGCCCGGGCAAAGGTGCACTAGGCGAAGCTGGACACCGTGAAGCTGGTGAAGGAGGGGTCGCCGAAGGGCAAGGAGCATCGCTGCCCCGAAATGTATTATGACAGTGTCCTAAAGGGTTCCCGCCTTGTGGCGGAGGAATGTGCCAGAGATGTAATTTTTGAATGAACATGCTCATGTGATTGTGTAATATGAAACGAGTTCATTTGTGCTATGCAACGCTTTTTTAATTTAAAATATTACCTTCTGTGTGGCCGTGTATAAAATCTGAGAGTTGGCCAGTCATCGGCTTCTGCCCCATGTAACTAGTACTGGGGTGTTCGGGATAAACCTGAGCAATCTTTATCCCAATTTTGGGTCCTTCAAGGGAGGTGTTTAGCACAACGAACCAGGCAATCGGACTATAAGGCTTTACCACTCTCACTTAGCCATAGAAGTCTACAATTTTAAATTTTGGTGAAGCCCCTATGAGGAAGTCCTGGATTAGGGGGTGTCCGGATGGCCGGACTATACCTTCAGCCGGACTCCTGGGCTATGAAGATACAAGATTGAAGACTTCGTCCTGTGTCCGGGAGGGACTTTCCTTGGCGTGGAAGGCAAGCTTGGCGATGCGGATATGCAGATCTCCTACCATTGTAACCGACTCTATGTAACCCTAACCCTACCCGGTGTCTATATAAACCGGATGGTTTTAGTCTGTAGGACAACATACACATCAACAATCATACCATAGGCTAGCTTCTAGGGTTTAGCCTCCTCGATCTCATGGTAGATCTACTCTTGTACTACCCATATCATCAATATTAATCAAGCAGGACGTAGGGTTTTACATCCATCGAGAGGACCCGAACCTGGGTAAAACTTCGTGTCCCTTGTCTCCTGTTACCATCCGGCCTAGACGCACAGTTCGGGACCCCCTACCCGAGATCCGCCGGTTTTGACACCGACATTGGTGCTTTCATTGAGAGTTCCTCTGTGTCGTCGCTGTCAGTCTCGATGGCTCCTACGATCATCGATAGCGATGCAGTCCAGGGTGAGACCTTCCTCCCCGGACAGATCTTCGCCTTCGGCAGCTTCGCACTGTGGGCCAATTCGCTTGGCCGTCTGGAGTAGATCGAAAGCTACGCCCCTGGCCGTCAGGTCAGATTCGGAAATTTAAACTACACGGCTGACATCCGTGGAGACTTGATCTTCGACGGATTCGAGCCATTGTCGAGCGCGCCGCACTGTCATGACGAGCATGATCTAGCTCTGCCGCCGAACAGTGCCCTGGAGGCCGCATCCGCATCGGCTCCGACCCTTAATTCGGAGCCAACTGCGCCGATCGAGGATGGGCGGTTGGACGCCACCTTAGGGGCTGCAACCCCAACGGCGATTGAGCCAAGCACCAGCCCCGTACTCCGCGAGACCCGTCACTCGAGGGAGCCGGACTCCTATCCGGACTCCGAGCCCCCGCGCCCCTGCCGATCGAATCCGATTGGGCGCCGATCATGGAGTTCATTGTCGCGGACATCTTTCAGCACTCACCTTTTGGCGACATCCTGAAGTCACTGAAGTCTCTCTCTTTATCAGGAGAGCCCTGGCCGGACTACAGTTAGCAAGGTTGGGGTATGGACGATGAAGAAATTCAAAGCCCACCCACCACCCACTTTGTAGCCACTGTCGACGACTTAACCGACATGCTCGACTTCGACTCCGAAGATATAGACGGTATGGACACCGATGAAGGAGATGATGAAGAACCAGCGCCTACTAGGCCCTGGAAAGCCACCTCGTCATATGACATATACATGGTGGACACCCCAAAAGAGGGAGATGGCGATGGAACAGCGGAGGATGACCCCTCCAAGAAACAGCCTAAGCGCCGGCGTCAGCGGCGCCGCTCAAAATCCCGCCAAAACAAACACGGTGATTCCAGCACGGGAGATAATAATACTCAGGAAAGTCCCGAAGAAAACCCCCTCCAGCAAGATTTAGAACAGGAGGATGGAGAAACCAACCCTCATGAGAGAGCGGCAGACAGAGAGGTCGAGGCCAATAATTATATGCCTCCCTCCAAAGACGAAGCAAGCCTCGACGACGACGAATTCGTCGTGCCGGAGGATCCCGTCGAGCAACAGTGTTTTCAACGTAGGCTTATGGCCACGGCAAGAAGCCTCAAGAAAAAACAGCAACAACTTAGGGCTGATCAAGATTTGCTGGTCGACAGATGGACTGAAGTCCTTGCGGCCGAAGAGCATAAACTCGAACGCCCCTCCAAGAGCTACCCAAAGCGCAGGTTGCTACCGCGATTAGAGGAGGAAGCACTTGATGCGGCCGACCGTCCACCTCGTGGTCGCGACAGAGAGGCCTCTCGGCCCTCCACTCAAGCCGCACCCCGTACCAAGGCACGGGAATATGCGCCAGACTTATGAGACATGTTGGAGGACATGGCAAGGAAAACAAGATCGATCTACGGATCCCGTGGGCGCCCCATGGCTCGAGACGGTAACCGTCACGCCGGCCACAAATTCGGCGGGGCCAAACACAGTAGACAAGGCTCATTGGAGCTACGTCATGATATAGCCCAATACAGAGGCGCCGCACACCCACTCTACTTTACAGACGAAATAATGGATCATCAAATCCCCGAGGGTTTCAAACCCATAAACATTGAATCATATGATGGCACAACAGATCCTGCGGTATGGATCGAGGATTATCTCCTTCATATCCACATGGCCCACGGCGATGATTTCCACGCCATCAAATATCTCCCACTCAAGCTTAAAGGACTAGCTCGGCATTGGCTTAATAGCTTGCCAACAGGATCAATCAGTTGTTGGGAGGACCTGGGAGCCGCATTCCTCAACAATTTCTAGGGCACTTACATGCGACCCCCAGACACCGATGACCTAAGTCACGTAATTCAGCAGCCAGAGGAATCGGCCAGGCAATTCTGGACACGGTTCCTAACAAAGAAAAATCAAATAGTCGACTGTCCGGACGCTGAGGCCCTAGAAGCCTTGAAACACAATATCCGTGACGAGTGGCTGGCCCGGCACCTTGGACAGGAAAAGCCGAAATCTATGGCAGCACTCACGACACTCATGACCCGCTTTTGCGCGGGAGAATACAGCTGGCTTGCTCGAAGCAACAATATGACCAAGAACCCTGGTAATTCGGACACCAGGGACAGTAGTGGCAGGTCGCATTGCAACAAGCAGAAGTGCCGCATTAACAGCGACAATGCTGAGGATACGACAGTTAATGCCAGATTCAGAGGCTCTAAATCTGGTCAGCGGAAAAAACCATTCAAAAGGAATCCTAGGGGCCCGTCCAGTTTGGACCGAATACTCGACCGCTCGTGCCAGATACATGGCACCCCCGAAAAGCCAGCCAATCACACCAACAGGGATTGTTGGGTGTTCAAGCAGGCAGGCAAGATAGATGCCGAAAATGAAGACAAGGGGCTGCATAGCGATGACGACGAGGAGCCCCGGCCGCCGAACAATAGTGGACAGAAGGGTTTTCCCTCACAAGTGTGGACGGTGAACATGATATACGCAACCCATGTCCCCAAAAGGGAGCGGAAGCGTGCGTTAAGGGACGTATACGCGGTAGAGCTAGTCGCCCCAAAGTTCAACCCATGGTCCTCCTGCCCGATCACCTTTGATCGAAGGGACCATCCCACTAGCATCTGTCATGGCGGGTTCACCGCATTGGTTCTAGACCCAATTATTGACGGATTTCATCTCACTAGAGTCCTTATGGACGGCGGCAGCAGCCTGAACCTGCTTTACCAGGATATAGTGCGAAAAATGGGCATAGATCCCTCGAGGATTAAGCCCACCAAAACGACCTTTAAAGGCATAATACCAGGTGTAGAGGCCAACTGTACAGTCTCAGTCACACTTGAAGTGGTCTTCAGATCTCCGGATAATTTCCGAAGCGAGGAGTTAATCTTCGACATAGTCCTGTTTCGCAGTGGCTATCACGCACTACTCGGGCGAACCGCATTCGCTAAGTTCAATGCGGTACCGCATTATGCATACCTTAAGCTCAAGATGCCAGGCCCTCGAGGAGTAATTATGGTCAATGGAAACACCGAACGCTCCCTCCGAACGGAGGAGCACACGGCGGCCCTTGCAGCGGAAGTTCAAAGCAGCCTCTCCAGGCAGTTCTCCAGTCCGGCCACTAAACGACCGGACACCGTCAAGCGCGCCCGGAGTAACCTACAACAAGACCGCCTGGCATGATCCGAGCAGGCCTAGCAATGCGGCACCAACCCCAACCCTCGCAAAAAGGCGACGCCAGTACTTCGCGTACATAACTACGCTCTAGAGATACCATGGGCTACCATCATGGCACGCCCAAAACACGGCTTAAACTGTACCAGGGGC
Source organism: Triticum urartu (assembly GCF_056163025.1). NCBI lineage: Eukaryota > Viridiplantae > Streptophyta > Magnoliopsida > Poales > Poaceae > Triticum > Triticum urartu. The sequence goes on along the minus strand of NC_141874.1, from coordinate 170,418,046 downwards.
TGCCAATTTTTTAATTTTCTCTTACTTTCAGGACTCCATCCTTCGGAAGGCCTGTTCGGCAGTTCAATTTCCGCACAAACGATGCAAGAACTAGCGAGTAGTATATCCGTTTCGCATACTATTCCGCAGCTTGCCCCTGGAACGGACATGTTAACTAGTCCAACCTTCCACTTATCGCATTATTTGTATCGTTCTGCTTTGATCGCAGCCCTTTTTAATAAACAACGCATAGCTTTCGTCTATTTTTGCATTACCTTTTTTCTTTACATATGTTCCTTAACGACATGTTGCACCCGTACACGTTGGTATGGCCAAAATACGCCAGGGGCTTTAATACCCCTCAATATGGTGTAAGAAGTCCGAACACTTTAACAAGTGCGGCACCCCGAACTTATAGCATTATATGCATCGGCTCCGAATCATGTCTTGGGTCAATAGTTGGGTTTGCCCGGCTCCTATGTTTTGGTGCCTTACGTTCCGCTATATCGGCTGAGGTAGCACTAGGAGAACCACTGCGATTGTGCCCCGGTTGAGCTGGGTTGAGCACCTCAGTGGAGAAAGCTAAAACTGACTGTCATGATGAAGCGAGAGCTGGTCGCTGTTTGAGAGGTTTTTTCAAGTCCCTAAAGACTTATGCCGCTTAGGGCGAGGAGCCGGCTCTGTTCGGTCAAGGCGTGGATAGCGCCCCGAACTCGGTCTTCCGAATACCAGGGGCTTTGCCGAAATTTAAAATTATAGAATTCTATGGCTAAGTGAGAGTGTTCACGCATTATAGTCCGATTGCCTTGTTCGTTGGGCTGAGCGCCTCCCTCGAAGGACCCAAACATGGGAAAAAGAGCGCCTAGGTTTATCCCCGAACACCCCAGCACTAGCGGCACGGGGGCAGAAGCCGACGACTCGCCATCTCTCAGAATTGATAAACAGCCGCACAGAAGGTAATATTTAAATTCCAACAGCATTGCTTAGCACATATAACCAAGTTTTCAGCGCACAGGACAAAACGAGCAAGTTTCACTCAAAAATTACATCCCTAGAACATTCATCCACCACAAGGCGGGCACCCTTCAGAACATCCTTATAGTAATTCTCGGGCTTGCGATGCTCTTTCCCCGGCGGTGGCCCGTCCTTCACCAGCTTCTCAGCATCCAGCTTGCCCTAGTGCACCTTAGAACGGGCAAGGGCCCTACGGGCACCTTCAATGCAGACGGAGCGCTTGATGACTTCAAGCCTTGGACAGGCCTCCACCAACCGCCACACCAGCCCGAAATAGCTCCCAGGCAGGGCCCCTCCAGGCCACAGCCTAACAATGAGGCCCTTCATGGCCTGTTCGGCCCTCTTGTGGAGCTCGACCAGTTGCTTCAGCTGGTCACTCAGGGGCACGGGGTGTCCGGCCTCAGCGTACTGAGACCAGAACACCTTCTCTGTCGAGCTTCCCTCCTCGGCCCAATGGAATGCGGCGGCATCGGATACACTCCGGGGAAGATCTGCGAACGCTCCTGGAGAGCTCCATATTCGGGTAAGTAACAAGTAACTCATGTTTATGTGTTTGCTTTGCATAAAGAATGCCTTACCCGCCGCTATCTTCTTCACCTCATCCAACTCCTGGAGGGTCTTCTGGGATTCGGCCTTGGCAGACTTGGCATTTTCAATAGCCACCGCGAGCTCGGACGCTCGCGTCTTTGAGTCAAGCTCCAAACTCTCATGCTTTTCCATGAGAGCCTGGAGCTCTTGCCGCACCTTGCCAACTTCGGCCTCATACTTCTCCCGCTCGGTGCGCTCCGAGGCTGCCCTCTTCTCGGCCTCGTCCAGCGCTTGCTTAAGGGTCGCCACTTCAGACGTGGCCCCTACAATAGCCACGATAATCCTGTCATTCTTTGCAATTGCACCTTTTTATATATATTTTTAACAAGGTATTTCTTACCTTCATTGTCCTTGAGCTGCTTCTTGGCACGTTCGAGCTCTTGCGCGGACCGCTCGAGGTTCTGCTTTAGCGTGTCCACTTCCACAGTCAGTGCGGCGGACGCAAGCAGGGAAGCCTGCATATGCATATTGACTCATTTTTGTTAGACTCCTGCGAATTCTATTTGATCCTCTATTCGGCTTTTCTTCTCGAACGCCAAACAGAGCATCAGGGGCTACTGTCTATGCGGTACTATTATTTACACTTTCTTTACTTACCTCAAAGCCTGTCAAAAGGCTAGTACAAGCTTCAGTCAGTCCATCTTTGGCGGACTGAACCTTCTGGACCACCGCACTCATAATAGCACGGTGCTCCTCGTCGATGGAGGCGCCTTGGAGCGCCTCCAACATATTGTCCGGCGCCTCCTGTTAGACGGGGGCCGCCGGCACAGTGGACTTGCTCCTCTTGGAAGGAAGTCCCCCGCCGGACTCCGGAACCTTTGAAGGTTCCGGAGCGGTGTCCGGCCTAGAGTCGGACTTGCAACCCTGAGGGGTTCCATCCCCTTTACTCCTGGAGTCCGGGAGGTCACCTTGCGGCGCCTCCAGGACCACCTCCTCCCGGCTTGGAACCTGTTGAGACAACACTTCAGTGTCGTCCATAGGGCGGGGGGAGGAAGCCGTCAGAAGCGAGTTCACATCTGACGAGTCCAGTGAGCCGCTCGACGACGCGTCGAGCTGGTCTTTGGGTGGGCTTTATAAACATATTCGACGTAAGGAAAACTGTGCAATAAACGAATACTATGAATTACTCTGGTATCCGGATACTTATGATTTGGCCAGGGGCTTGGCCCTAGGCACCCACTCCTCTCCACCGCCGTCGGCGTTGGTGGAGCAGTCCGGAGGAAGGGTTTTCCCCTTCTTGGACCCTTCGGCCTCCCCAGTTGGGGCAGCCTTCCTTTTCTTCCCTTCCCCCGCTGGAGGGGGAGGGGTCTCTTCTTCCTCCTCCTCGTCTTCGCGGGAGGAGTGCATATTGGATTCTTCGGATGATGAATCTGACACCTCCGGGCGTCGGGCACTCTTTCGAGTCCCCGTGGCCTTCTTCTTGACCTTCTTCTCCGGCACCACATAGGGTGCCGGAACCAGCAGCTTTGCCAAGCGAGCATCCGCTGGGCCTTCGGGCAAAGGAGCTGGACAGTTGATCTGTCCGGAGGTCACCTGCCAATCCTGTTAAATTTAAGGGAGTTTAGATCCTACATGGAGTCAAACTATGAAAAACTGATACCCTGTAAAAGGAAAAAAACAGCTTACCGCGAGAGCGTGACGCTGCACACTGAATCCATGATCCTCAGTAGCGGATGCGGGAGCCTCGGTGCCCTTGAAAAGCACCTTCCAGGCATCTTCGTACGTCGTGTTGAAGAGCCTGCTCAGAGTTTGGTGCCGCGCTGGGTCGAACTCCCACAGGTTGAAAGCCCGTTGTTGGCACGGGAGGATCAAGCGGATGAGCATAACCTGGACTACGTTGACAAGTTTGAGCTTCTTGTCCACCAGGGTTTTGACGCATGTTTGGAGTCCGGTTAGCTCTCCTTTTTACACCACTACAGGCCCGTCTCTTTCCAGGACGTGAGCCGCGTTGGGGGTCCGGACCGGAACTCGGGGGGTGCGACCCATTCGGCGTCGCGCGGCTCGGTGATGTAAAACCACCCTAATTGCCACCCCTTCAGGGTCTCCACAAAGGAGCCCTCGAGCCAGAGGACATTGTCCATCTTGCCCACCATGGCGCCTCCGCACTCCGCCTGACTGCCGCGCACCACCTTCAGCTTGACGTTGAAAGTCTTGAGCCAGAGCCCGAAATGGGGGCGGATGCGGAGGAAGGCCTCGCACATGACGATAAACGCCGAGATGTTGAGGACGAATTTCGGGGCCAGATCATGGAAATCTAGGCCGTAGTAGAACATGAGCCCCCGGACAAATGGGTGGAGAGGGAAGCCCAGTCCGCGGCGGAAATTGGGGAGGAACACCACCCTCTCATGGGGCCTAGGGGTGGGGATGAGCTGCCCCTTTTCGGGGAGCCGGTACGCGATGTCATTAGAGAGGTATCCGGCCTTCCTCAGCTTTTTGATATGTCCCTCCGTGACGGAGGAGACCATCCACTTGCCTCCCGCTCCGGACATGGCTGGAGAAGGTTGAGGTTGGGAGTGCGGACTTGGGCGCTGGAGCTCGAGTGCGCAAGAATGGATAGACGAAGGAGGAAGAAGGCGTAGGTGAAAAGGTGGATCTTTATCCCCTTATATGGGTGGACACAGCTACATGTCCCCACCAGCCTGATAAAACTCGCTTATCTCCAAGCGCCGTAATCAATGGCGCGGTTGGGTTACCCACGCCCGTATTGATGAGAATCCCAGAATAAGGGGACACGATCTCTGCTTTAACAAGACATGCCAAGGAAACCGCCTCGCATAACGCGCTGAGATGGGACAGTAAAACGGTTCGAATAAAAGCTTGGCTATGGTGTGATGTGATGTCACACTACGGAATACGTCAGCAGATTAGATTTGTGTAAATATTATTCTCTCTATGACAATATGTGGAAACTTATTTTTCAGAGCCGGACACTATCATTGTGTTCAAAATCTTCTATGAAGTACTTGGAGGAGGAACCCGCCTTGCAATGCCGAAGACAATATGCGCGCCGGACTCATCGTCATTGAAGCCTAGTTCAGGGGCTACTGAGGGAGTCCTGGATTAGGGGGTGTTCGGATGGCCGAACTATATCTTCAGCTGGACTCCTGGGCTATGAAGATACAAGATTGAAGACTTCGTCCCGTGTCCGGGAGGGACTTTCCTTGGCGTGGAAGGCAAGCTTGGCGATGCGGATATGCAGATCTCCTACCATTGTAACCGACTCTATGTAACCCTAACCCTACCCGGTGTCTATATAAACCGGAGGGTTTTAGTCCGTAGGACAACATACACATCAACAATCATACCATAGGCTAGCTTCTAGGGTTTAGCCTCCTCGATCTTGTGGTGGATCTACTCTTGTACTATCAATATCATCAATATTAATCAAGCAGGACGTAGGGTTTTACCTCCATCGAGAGGGCCCGAACCTGGGTAAAACTTCGTGTCCCTTGTCTCCTGTTACCATCCGGCCTAGACGCACAGTTCGGGACCCCCTACCCGAGATCCGCCGGTTTTCACACCGACACCCTAGTATTCGGAAGGCCGAATTTGGGGCGCTATATACACCTAAGTCGGGCAAGGCCGACTCCTCACCCGAAGCAGTAAAAGTCTTTAAGGACTTGAGACCTCTCGAACAGCGACCAGCTCTCGCCTTATCATGACAGTCAGTTTTCGGCTTTCTCTACTGAGGTGCTCGTCCGGAAGAACCGGGACACAATTGCAGTAGTTCTCCCAGCGCTACCTTATAGCGGAACGTAAGGTACCAAAGCATGGGAGCCTGGCAAACCCAACTATTGACACAAGACATGATTCAGAGCTAATGCATATAATGCTATAAGTTCGGGGTGCTGCACTGTCGAAAGTGTTCGGACTTCTCACGCCGTATTATGGGGTAAACGAAAGCCCCTGGCGTACTGACCGTACCAGAATGTACGGGTGCAAGTTGTTGTAAATGAACATATAAGAAAAAAGGGATGGGTAATGCAATAATAGACTAATGCTATGCATTTAAATAATACGTCGAAGCGTACTGATACAAGTAGTGCAATAAGCAAAAAATAGGACTATTTGGCATGTCCTATCCAAGGGCAAGCTGCGTAAGGATAGTGAAAAGCGGGTATATCGATTATTATTAGAGACCACCTGGGGGTTCCCTTGTACGTCTTAGTTTCTTGCCTCCTTGGTTGTTCCTTCCCGTAATGTGTCTAGCAATCCTACTGCCGGAAAGGGCTTCCAGGGAGTAAGGTCCTAAAAGATAAAAAATGATAAAGGTATGCAGCCCCTAGGGCGGTTAAGCCGCATTGCGGGATGTGCCCTGATCGTACCCCCGCCTATGCCCATGGTATTTTCAGTGCGTAATTATGTACGCGCGGCATGGATTTCGTCGGTTGAGTGGGACTAGGACAGGGGCCGAATTTCTAGGCGAGCTCTGAGCGTGCCAGGCGATCCTGTTGCAGGTTACTCCGGACTCGCTTGACGGTGTTCGGGGGCTGTATCGCCGAATTGGCGGTTTGCCTTAAAAGGCTGCTTTATGCTTCTGCTGCAAGGGCCGCAGTGTGCTCTTCGGTGCGGAGCGAGCGTTCTGTATTTCCATTGACTGTTATGACCCCCCTAGGTCCTGGCATCTTGAGCTTGAGGTATGCGTAATGCGGCACCGCATTGAATTTTGCAAATGCGGTTCGCCCGAGCAGTGCGTGATAGCCACTGCGGAATGGGACGATATCAAAGATTAACTCCTCACTTGGGAAGTTGTCTGGAGATCCGAAGACCACTTCCAGTATGATTGAGCCCGTGCAACGGGCCTCTACACCTGGGATGACGCCCTTAAAGGTGGTTTCGGTGGGTTTGATCCTCGAGGGATCTATACCCATTTTGCACACTGTATCCTAATAAAGCAGGTTCAGGCTGCTGCCGCCATCCATAAGGACTCGAGTGAGGTGAAATCCGTCGATGATGGGGTCTAGGACCAATGCGGTGGATCCGCCATGACGGATACTAGTGGGATGGTCCCTGCGATCGAAAGTGATCGGACAAGAGGACCACGGGCTCTATCGCATAGATGTCCCTTAGTGCACGCTTCCGTTCCCTCTTGGGAATGTGGGTTGCGTATATCATGTTCACCGTCTTCACTTGTGGGGGGAACCTCTTCTGTCCTCCAGTGTTCAGCAGTCGGGGCTCCTCCTCGTCATCACTATGCAGCCCCTTGTCCTTGTTTTCGGCATTCAACTTGCGGCCTGCTTGAACACCCAACATTCTCTGTTGGTGTGATTGGCTGGCTTATCAGGGGTGCCGTGGGGTTGACACGAACGATCGAGTATGCGGTCCAAACTAGACGGGCCCGGAGTACTTCCATTGAATGGCTTTTTCCGCTGACCGGATCTAGAGCCTCTCAATCCGGCATTGACTGTCGTATCATCGGTGTTATCGCCGTTGTTGCGGCGCTTTTGTCTGTTACGACATGGTCTGCCGTTGGCATATTTGGTGTCCGAAGTGCCCGGATTCCTTAATGTGTTGTTGCTGCGAGCCAGCCAGCTATCCTCGCCCATGCAAAAGCGGGTCATGAGTGTCGTGAGGGCTTCCATAGACTTCGGCTTCTCCTGGCCGAGGTGCCGGGCGAGCCACTTGTCACGGATGTTATGCTTGAGTGCCGCTAAGGCCTCTGCATCCGGACAGTCGACAATTTGGTTTTTCTTAGTTAGGAACCGCGTCTAGAATTGCCTGGCCGATTCCCCTGGCTGCTGAGTTATATGGCTCAAGTCATCAACATCCGGTGGTCGCACATAAGTGCCCTCGAAGTTGTCAAGGAATGCGTCTTCCAAATCCTCCCAACTGCCGACGGAGTCTGCTGGCAAGCTATTCAGCCAATGCCGAGCTGGTCCTTTGAGTTTTAGTGGGAGGTACTTGATGGCATGCAGATCATCACCGCGAGCCATGTGGATGTGAAGGAGGAAATCCTCAATCCATACAGTGGGATCTGTTGTACCGTCATATGATTCGATATTTACGGGTTTGAAACCCTCCGGGAATTCATGATCCATAACTTCATCAGTGAAGCATAGGGGGTGTGCGGCACCTCTGTGCCTGGCTATATCATGATGTAGTTCATATGAGTCTTGTCTGCTGTATTCGGCCCAAACGGATTTACTTTTACTGTATCCGTCCCGACGGTCATCCTCCTACGTTGGCGCACGCCCCCGTGACCCGTATATCGACCTTGCATGTTTTGCCCTGCTGTCCAATACGTCTCGCAGGTCCCGTGTGTTGCCCCGGGCCTTGGTATTTTTGTTTGAGTGGCGGCGGGGTGCAGGTTGAACTTCAGGCTGAAATGCCTCTCTGGCTCGGCCACGAGGTGGCCGGTCAGCCGCATCGTACACTGGTGATGTAGGTTTCAATTCTTCCTCCTCGAGGTGAGGTAGCAACCTGCGCTTTGGGTAACTCTTGGAGGGGCGCTCGAGTTCGTATTCCTCGGCCGCAAGGACTTCGGTCCATCTGTCTGCTAGCAAGTCTTGATCAGCTTGAAGCTGTTGTTGCTTTTTCTTCAATCTATTTGCTGTGGCCATAAGCCGGCGCTTGAAGCGCTCCTGCTCGACGGGATCCTCAGGCACGAGAAATTCTTCATCGTCAAGACTTACCTCGTCTTCGGAGAGAGGCATCTAATTGTCCTCCTCCGATTATCCATTTGCTGCCTGCTTTGGAGGGCTGGCTTGTTCACCCTCCCGCTCTAAATCATGCTGGAGGGGATTGTTGTTGTCTTCGGCACTATCCGGAGTGTTATTGTCTCTTGTGCCGGTATCACTACTTTTCCTATGGCGGGACTTAGAGCGGCACCACTGACGTCGGCGCTTGGGTTGCTTCTTGGAGGGGTCATCCTCCGCTGTCTCGTCGCTATTGCCTTCTTTGGGGCTGTCCACCATGTATATATCATATGATGAGGTGGCGGTCCAGTGCCCTGTGGGCGGTGGTTCCTGTTCGTCTCTTGCATCGTCGTCCATACCGTTGATGTCTTCGGAGTCGAAGTCGAGCATGTCGGTTAAATCGTCGACAGTGGCTACTAAGTGGGTGGTGGGTGGGGCGCGAATTTCTTCATCGTCCGCATCCCATTCTAGTCAGACATAGTTCGGCCAAGGTTCCCCTGACAAGGAGAGAGACCTTAATGAATTTAGCACATCGCCGAAAGGCGAGTGCTGAAAGATATCCGCGGAAGTAAACTCCATGATCGGTGCCCAATCGGATTCGATAGGCACGGACGCAGGAGGTTCGGAGACTATGGCCGGGGACGAATCCAATTGTTCGGCGACATGGCTCTCGCAAGGGGTGAAGTTGGTATCCGGCTCCATCGCCGCTGAGAGTGTGGCCTCCATGGCGGGGTCTATCCCTCCACCCTCGGATGGCGCAATTTGCTCCGGATTGAAGGCCGGAGTAGTTGCAGATGCGATCTCCCGAACACTGTCCGATGGCAGAGTTACGTAATGCTCGTCGTGATTGTGTGGCGCACCTGACATGGGCTTGAATCCGTCGAAGATAAAGTCTCTGCGGATGTTGGCAGTGTAGTTTAAGTTTCCTAACCTGACCTGATGGCCAGGGGCGTAGCTCTAGATCTGCTCCAGATGGCCAAGCGAGTTGGCCCGCAGTGTGAAGCCGCCAAATACGAGGATCTGTCCGGGGATGAAAACCTCGCCCTGGACCGCATCGTTACCGATGATCGAAGGAGCCATCAAGCCTTACGGTGACGGCACAGTGGAACTCTCAATGGAAGCACCAATGTTGGTGTCAAAACCGGCGGATCTCGGGTAGGGGGTCCCGAACTGTGCGTCTAAGGAGGATGGTAACATGAGGCAGGGGACACGATGTTTACCTAGGTTCGGGCCCTCTCGATGGAGGTAATACCCTACGTCCTGCTTGATTAATCTTGATGATATGAGTATTACAAGAGTTGATCTACCACGAGATCGTAGAGGCTAAACCCTAGAAGCTAGCCTATGGTATGATTGTTTTTGTCCTACAGACTAAACCCTCAGGTTTATATAGACGCCGGAGGGGGCTAGGGTTACACAAAGTCGGTTACAAGGGAGGATATCTACATATCCGTATTGCCAAGCTTGCCTTCGACGCCAAGGAGAGTCCCATCCGGACACGGGACGAAGTCTTCAATCTTGTATCTTCATTATCCAACAGTTCGGCCAAAGGATATAGTACGGCTGTCCGGAGACCCCCTAATCCAGGACTCCCTCACCGACACAGGTAGTAAAGGTGAATTCTCTCTACAGATATGATAAAGCTGAAATCCCATTTACTAAGTTTGCTAGCCCACTCTTAGATGAGTTTGATAAATTTATGGTTAAGCAAGAAGACTTCAACGCTTATTTTGGTAGAGAATTAAAACGCAGTGCTGATATGCTTGAACACTTGGGTGATTACATGGCTAATGTCAAAGGTGAACTTAAAATTATTAGTAAACATGCTTCTATGGTTACCACTCAAGTAGAACAAGTACTTAAAGCTCAAAATGATTTGCTCAATGAATTGAATAGTAAGAATAATGATTTTGCTTTTAGAGTGGCTACTAGAACTGGTAAAATGACTCAGGAACCTTTGTATCCTGATGGCCACTCTAAGAGAATTGAGCAAGATTCTCAGAGAAATAATATAGATGCACCTAGTCCTTCTAAAAGGAAGAAAAAGAAGAATGATAGGACTTTGCATGCTTCTAGTGAACCTATTACTGAAACACCTGAGAATACAAATCATATTTCTATTTCTGATGCTGAAACACAATCTGGTAATGAACCTGAAACTAGTGATAATGTTAATGATAATGTTCATGTTGATGCTCAACCTAGCAATGATAATGATATAGAAATTGAACCTGTTGTTGATCTTGATAACCCACAATCAAAGAATCAACGTTATGATAAGAGAGACTTTGTTGCTAGGAAACATGGTAAATAAAGATAACGATGGGTTCAGAAACCCATGCCTTTTCCTCCCAAACCATCCAAGAAAAAGGATGATGAGGATTTTGAGCACTTTGCTGAAATGATTAGACCTATGTTTTTGCATATGCAATTAACTGATATGCTTAAAAAGAATCCTTATGCTAAGTACATGAAAGAAATTGTTACTAATAAAAGAACGATACGGAAGCTGAAATTTCCACCATGCTTGCTAATTATACTTTTAAAAGTGGAATACCAAAGAAACTTGGAGATCCAGGAGTCCCACTATACCATGCTCCATTAAAAGGAACTATGTTAAAACTGCTTTATGTGATCTTGGAGCCGGTGTTAGTGTTATGCCTCTCTCTTTATATCGTAGACTTGATTTGAATAAGTTGACACCTACTAAAATATCTTTGCAAATGGTTGATAAATCAACTGCTATACATGTCGGTATTTGTGAGGATGTGCCTGTTGTGGTTGCAAATGTTACTATTTTAACGGACTTTGTTATTCTTGATATTCCCGAGGACGATAGTATATCTATTATTCTTGGGAGAACCTTTTTGAATACTACAGGGGCTGTTATTGATTACAACAAAGGCAATGTCACTTTTCATGTTAATGGTAATGAGCATAAGGTACACTTTCCGAGGAAACAACCTCAAGTCCACAGTATTAATTCTATTGGAAAAATCCCATCAATTATTTTTGGAGGTTTTGAATTCCCTCTTCCTACCGTCAAGAAATATGATATTCTTATTGTTGGGGATGTGCATATCCCCGTTGAGGTAACCTAGTGTTATTCGAAAATTCTCCGGTTCCATGTTATTCGGAATGAATTTGTTAACAAGACTTGATCAACCTTGTTAATGGATTCCTTTTGATGATCATCAGACGGATGAATTTAGAAAACACAACTCTCTGCACTCTCCTTTTACTTTCTGTTATTTATATTAAATAAAATAAAAATAGTATTTTCTGTCTGTTATTTGAATTATCTGTGCAATATAAAAATACCCCGAAAATAGAAGTTCTCCAAATGCCCTGAAATTTAAATATGATTTTTTCTGGAATATTTGAGAATATTTGGCAGGGGGGCGTCCACCTGGCCACGAGGGTGGAGGGCGCGCTCTACCCCCCTGGGCGCGCCCCCTGCCTCGTGGGCCCATGATGGACCTCCTCCACTTATTCCTGCACCCACACACTCCTTCTTCTTCCCACAAACACCATTATCCAGCTCAAACCCGAGTCCAAGCTCATTTTGCTTCCATTTTCGATCTCCTTGCTCAAAGCACCTCTCACAAAACTGCTTGGGGGGATTGTTCCTTGGTATGTGACTCCTCCATTAGTCCAATTAGTTTTTGTTCTAGTGCTTTATTCATTACATATTTTTGCTGCTTAGGTGACCCTGTCCTTGAGCTTGCATGTCAAATTTATATGGTTCCAAGTAGTTCTAATGCATGATATAGGCTCTAGGCACTTGTAGGAGTAGTTGCTATCAATTTTGTTGAGTTTGGTTTACTTTTATTTGAAGTTTACATTTTCCTACTATGGCTCCTTTGTGAGGAGGTTTGAATTTTCATCTTCACGTAATTCTCAAATTGTCCTATTTGATCTTTATGAAAATTCTTACACTATGGACTTAGAGGACTTTACCACTGCTTGCAAACTTCCACAATGGGGTAGTACTAGTGAACCTCGCAAATCTGAATTTAGAGATTTTCTTAATAGTATAACTGTGGGGGAATCTAGATATATAGCACAAGCTACCATAGGGAGCATTCACTTTCCTGCTATACATTATTTTGCTCTCTTCATAGGTAGATGCATTAACGGTAAAGATGAAGCATGTCACATGTGTGTCCCTGACCCCAGCATTCTTAGGAGTGCTGTGTTAGGAGATAAATCTTATAATTTGGGAGCCATTGTTGCACGTAAGTTGCATCTTAATATATTTAATGGAGATTTCTTTCCTGGAATTTATGCAACCCGCATAGCTAATTTTCTTGGTATAACCATACGTGAGGATGATATTGAGTTTCCTCCTGCTTATTTGGATTATGAGGCTATAGTTCGTCATCAGTTTGTTGAAAGGAACGATCAGTTCCTCCAGTACCGACTACTCTTTGACAGACGACACAGCTATCACATCGCTCTCCCTGCTTCTACTTTCTTTGACTTTCAGGCAAAAGGGAGATATTCTATAACCAGAGAGGAGGCGGAAGAGTATAAGAGGAGAGCTGAGATAGCTCGCCTCCAAGCTGCAGCCCATGATGCAATGACTGCTGCATCTCAGTACGACCCCAACTACAACTTTTGATATCCGCCAGGCCATCCGTGGCATTATACCAACTTAGGCCAAAAGCCTAAGCTTGGGGGAGCACGTATTTCTCATCGACATTATATTCATGTTCACACACTCATTGCTAGATGTCGGTGCTCATACTTTTTCATTGTAATATCCATGCTAGTTTATTTTCTCTTTTTATGCATTCTTCTTGAGTGCTTAATAAACCTTAAGAAAAACCAAACAAAATTAGTTGTACCTTTTAGCTAGTTTTAATTTCCATGCTTGTAATACTAATTAAAAAGAAAACACAAAAAGATTTCCTGTTCTTTTTTGCTTGTTGGGAGCTTTCCCATGTAAATAGTTTTATTTCTTTTCTTTTCTTTGGGGGTCGATAGGAGAAGACCATGATTAAATTGTTGAAGTGGCTCTTATATTCATTATTGTTGATCTGACAAAAGAGCTCATATTGCTTTGTCTTCTCCTGTTTATTGAATGCTTGCATATTCCAGCTTAGTTCAATGCATGTGCACTATTATTATTATCCACACCGTTCGGTCGTGCAAGTGAAAGGCAATTATGACGATATATGATGGACTGACTGAGATGAGAAAAGCTGGTATGAACTCCACCTCTCTTGTTTTTGTAAATATGATTAGTTCATCGTTCCTGATTCAGCCTATTATGAATAAACATGCTTGGAATGACAACTAGAGATCATAGTTTCTTGTGCCATGCTTAATTAGCTAGGAGCTTATAATGGTTTACCTTGCATGCCAACATGCTATTAAAATGGTTGTGATGTGGTATGATAGGGTGGTATCCTCTTTTGAACGATTCGAGTGGCTTGACTTGGCACATGTTCACGCATATAGTTGAAACAAAATCAACATAGCCTCTACAATATTTATGTTCATGGTGCATTATATCCTACTCATGCTTGCATTCGGTGTTGATTAATGTTAATGCATGCTCATGACTGTTGTCGCTCTCTAGCTGGTCGCTTCCCAGTCTTTTGCTAGCCCTCACCTGTACTAAGCGGGAATACTGCTTGTGCATCCAATCCCATAAACCCCAAAGTTATTCTATATGAGTCCACAATACCTACCTATATACGGTATCTACCTGCCGTTCCAAGTAAATTTGTATGTGCCAAACTCTAAACCTTCAAATAAACATTCTGTTTTGTATGCTCGAATAGCTCATGTATCAACTAGGGCTGTCTGTATCTTCCATGTTAGGCGGGTTATTCTCAAGAGGAGTGGACTCCGCTCCTCACTCACGAGATAAATGGCTGGTCACCGGGATGCCCAGTCCCATGCTTTATGCAAACTAAATCAAAATAATTGCATACAAAACTCCCCCTGGGACTCTTGTTAGTTGGAGGCACTCGTTGTTTCGAGCATGCCATGGATTGATGCTTGTGGTGGAAGGGGGAGCATAAACTTTACCATTCTGTTTCGGAACCGCCTATAATGTGTGTAGCATGGAAGATATCGCCATCTCTTGGTTGTTATGTTGACAATGAAAGTATACCGTTCAAAATATTATTCACCTATATTTCAAAACCGAGCTCTGGCACCTCTACAAATCCCTCCTTACCTCTGCGAAGGGCCTATCTATTTACTTTTATGCTGAGTCATCATCCTCTTATTAAAAAGCACCAGTTGGAGAGCACTGCTGTCATTTGCATTCATTATTGTTAGTTTACATTGAGTATGACTTGACTGGGTCTCTTTTACCATGAATTACAATGTCTAGTCAGTCCTTGGTCTTTAAAGGTGCTCTGCATTTATGTTTTGCCGTCTCAGAAAGGGCTAGCGAGATACCAACTTGTTATATCATATTATGATTGTTTTGAGAAAGTGTTGTCATCCGAGATTTATTATTATTGCTCGCTAGTTGATTATGCCATTGATATGAGTAAACATGAGACCTATGTGTTATTGTGAATATGGTTAGTCTATAATATTTGCTTAAAACTTGAATGCTGGCTTTACATATTTACAACAATAAGAGCAAGTAGAGTTTGTAAAAGTTTTTCTTTATCACTTTCAGTTTGTCAACTGAATTGCTTGAGGACAAGCAAAGGTTTAAGCTTGGGGGAGTTGATACGTCTCTGTCGTATCTACTTTTCCAAACACTTTTGCCCTTGTTTTGGACTCTAACTTGCATGATTTGAATGGAACTAACCGGGACTGACGCTGTTTTCTGCAGAATTGCCATGGTGTTATTTATGTGCAGAAACAAAAGTTCTCGGAATGACCTGAAACTCCACGGAGCGTCTTTTTGGAAATAATAAAAAATATTGGCAAAAGATCAAGACTAGGAGGCCCACACCCTAGACACGAGGGTGGGGGGTGCGCCTGCCCCCTGGGCGCGCCCCCCTTCCTCGTGGGCCCCCTGGAGCTCCTCTGACCTCGACTCCAACTCTATATATTCACTTTCAGGGAGAAAAAAATAAAGGAGAAGGACTCATCATGTTTTATGATACGAAGCCGCCGCCAAGCCCTAAAACCTCTCGGGAGGGATGATCTGGAGTCCGTTCGGGGCTCCGGAGAGGGGAATCCGTCGCCAACGTCATCATCAACCATCCTCCATCACCAATTTCATGATGCTCCCCGCCGTGTGTGAGTAATTCCATCGTAGGCTTGCTGGACGGTGATGGGTTGGATGAGATTTATCATGTAATCGAGTTAGTTTTGTTAGGGTTTGATCCCTAGTATCCACTATGTTCTGAGATTGATGTTGCTATGACTTTGCTATGCTTAGGGCGTGTTTGGATTGGAGCCAAGGGCAGCCCAACCAAAAAGTTGGTAGTTGATCGGGTGTGGGCGCTTGTTTGGATGACTGCGAATAAATTGGCTCGCCCTGACCACGCTAGCTTTCTCAGTTCAATTTTCCGCCAACTTCTGGGCAAGCCATGGGCGGAGGAATCCTGCGCCAATTTTTTGGCACGCCCATGGGTTGGCAGGGCTAGCTTGGGCAGCATCCAAACACACCCTTAATGCTTGTCACTAGGGCCCGAGTGCCATGATTTCAGATCTGAACCTATTATGTTTTCATCAATATATGAGAGTTCTTGATCCTATCTTGCAAGTCTATAGTCACCTACTATGTGTTATGATCCGGCAACCCCGAAGTCACAATAATCGGGACCACTCCTGGTGATGACCATAGTTTGAGGAGTTCATGTATTCACTATGTGTTAATGCTTTGGTCCGGTACTCTATTAAAAGGAGGCCTTAATATCCCTTAGTTTCCGCTAGGACCCCGCTGCCACGGGAGGGTAGGACAAAAGATGTCATGCACGTTCTTTTCCATAAGCTCGTATGACTATATTCGGAATACATGCCTACATTACATTGATGAATTGGAGCTAGTTCTGTGTCACCCTAGGTTATGATTGTTTGATACGTCTCCAACATATCTATAATTTTTGATTGCTCCATGCTATATTATCTACTGTTTTGGACATTATTGGGCTTTATTATCCACCTTTATATTATTTTTGGGACTAACCTATTAACCAGACGCCCAGCCCAGAATTGTTGTTTTTTGCCTGGTTTAGGGTTTCGAACAAAAGGAATATCAAACGGAGTCCAAACGGAATGAAACCTTCGGGAACGTGACTTTCTCACCGAATACAACTCAGGAGACTTGGACCCTATGTCAAGCCAATTAACAGGAGACCACGAGGTAGGGGGCGCGCCTACCCCCCCCCCCCCATGCGCGCCCTCCACCCTCGTGGGCCCCCTGTTGCTCCACCAACGTACTTCTTCCTCCTATATATACCCACGTACCCCCAAACGATCAGATACGGAGCCAAAAACCGAATTCCACCGTCGCAACTTTCTGTATCCGCGAGATCCCATCTTGGGGCCTGTTCCGAAGCTCCGCGGGAGGGGGCATCGATCACGGAGGGCTTCTACATCATCATCCAAGCCCCTCCGATGAAGTGTGAGTAGTTTACTTCAGACCTATGGGTCCATAGTTAGTAGCTAGATGGCTTCTTCTCTCTTTTTGGATCTCAATACAATGTTCTTGCCCTCTCTCGTGGAGATCTATTCGATGTAATCTTCTTTTTGTGGTGTGTTTGTTGAGACCGATGAATTGTGGGTTTATGATCCAGTCTATCTATGAATAATATTTGAATCTTCTCTGAATTCTTTTATGTATGATTGGTTATCTTTGCAAGTCTCTTCGAATTATCAGTTTGGTTTGGCCTACTAGATTGGTTTTTCTTGCCATGGGAGAAGTGCTTAGCTTTGGGTTCGATCTTGCGGTGTCCTTTCCCAATGACAGAAGGGGCAGTAAGGCACGTATTGTATTGTTGCCATCGAGGATAACAAGATGGTTTTTTTATCATATTGCATGAAACTATCCCTCTACATCATGTCATCTTGCTTAAGGCATTACTCTGTTTTTAACTTAATACTCTAGATGCATGCTGGATAGCGGTCGATGAGTGGAGTAATAGTAGTAGATGCAGGCAGGAGTCGGTCTACTTGTCTCGGACATGATGCCTATATACATGATCATACCTAGATATTCTCATAACTATGCCCAATTCTGTCAATTGCTCAACAGTAATTTGTTCACCCACCGTAGAATACTTATGCTCTTGAGAGAAGCCACTAGTGAAACCTATGTCCCCCGGGTCTCTTTCTCATCATATCAATCTCCATCACTTTATTATTGCTTTGCTTTTTTACTTTGCCTTTTACTTTTCACTTTGCATCTCTATACCAAAAATACCAAAAATATTATTTATCATCTCTATCAGATCTCACTTTCATAAGTGACCATGAAGGGATTGACAACCCCTAAGCGCGTTGGTTGCGTTGAGCTATTGTTTTTGTGTAGGTACGAGGGACTCACGCGTAGCCTCCTACTGGATTGATACCTTGGTTCTCAAAAACTGAGGGAAATACTTACGCTGCTTTGCTGCATCATACTCTCCTCTTCAGGGAAATCCAACGCAGTGCTCAAGAGGTAGCAAGAAGAATTTCTGGCACCATTGCCGGGGAGGTCTACGCAAAAGTCAACATACCAAGTACCCATCACAATCCCTATCTCCCGCATTACATTATTTGCCATTTGCCTCTCGTTTTCCTCTCCCCCACTTCACCCTCGCCGTTTTATTCGCACTCTCTCTCTCTCTTTCCTCCCTCTCTTTCTATATTTGCCTCTTTTTGCCCGTTTGCCTTTTGTTTGCTTGCTTGTCGTCATGGCTAGTCTCATATCTTCTCCGTTGTCTCCCGAGAATGAAGTTCTAAATTTTAAACAAAGACTAGGAGAAAACTTAAAAGATGCCTGGTTGAGAATAATGGAGTCATATCCTAATTGTACCTCTGAAATAAACGTGAGAATTTCGCTTCGCAATTTTTATGTTGGATTGAATATGTCTCATAGACAACTCTTGGATTGCGTTGCGAAAGGCAATTTTATTGAAATCGATCCCCATATTGCGCTTGAAATTATTGAAGGTATAGTGGGAACACTACCTCAACAAAAGGGGCCTCATCCTACCCAGGAAGAGACACAAGTTTTTGCAAAAATTTGTGAAGTTACTAAAATCTTGTAGAAATCTCTTGAACCTCTTAAGAACATTAGTGGAAATATTCACCGCATGAACATGTTGATTACCCTTTGAAATAAGCGGTTGGATTCGTTAGATCTAAAAATTTCATAATATGAAGGGAAACGTAAATAACCTCCCGGATTCGAGCCTGATTCCGCTAAAAAGTTGAAAACCAGAGATGGCAATACTTAGATCTATTCTTGCTTGTTATGCCTAGCTAGGGGAGTTAAACGATAGCGCTTGTTGGGAGGCAACCCAATTTTATTTTTATTACTTGCTTTTTTCTCTTGCTTAGTAATAAATAAATTATTTATCCTCTGTTTTGGTTATGTTTTTTGTGTTTAATTAGTGTTTGTGCCAAATAGAACCGTTGGGAAGACTTGGGGAAAGTCTTGTTGAACTTGCTGTAAAAAACAGAAACTTTAGCGCTCACGAGAACTGCTGTCATTTTTATTTGGAAAGTGCTATTTAGTTAATTCTTTCTTAATATGATTAATAGATAAATTACTCACGTCCAGAAATTTATTTTACAATTTTTGGGGTTCCATATCTTGCGCTAGCTACAGATTACTACAGACTGTTCTGTTTTTGACATATGTTGTTTTTCGTGTGTTGTTTGCTTATTTTGATGAATCTATGGCTAGTAAAATAGTTTATGAACCATAGAGAAGTTGGAATACAGTAGGTATAACACCCATATAAATAATTAATGAGTTCATTACAGTACCTTGAAGTGGTCTTTTTGTTTTCTTTCGCTAACGGAGCTCACGAGATTTTCTACTTTAAGTTTTGTGTTGTGAAGTTTTCAAGTTTTGGGTAAAGATTTGATGGATTATGGAACAAGGAGTGGCAAGAGCCTAAGCTTGGGTATGCCCATGGCACCCCCAAGATAATATAAGGACACCTAAAAGCCAAAGCTTGGGGATGCCCCGGAAGGCATCCCCTCTTTCGTCTACTTCTATCGGTAACTTTACTTGGAGCTATATTTTTATTCACCACATGATATGTGTTTTGCTTGGAGCATCTTTTATGATTTGAGTCTTTGCTTGTTAGTCTACCACAATCATCCTTGCTGTACACACCTTTTTAGAGAGCCATACATAATTTGGAATTTGATAGAATACTCTATGTGCTTCACTTATATCTTTTGAGCTCTATAGTTTTGCTCTAGTGCTTCACTTATATCTTTTAGAGCACGGTGGTGGATTTGTTTTATAGAAACTATTGATCTCTCATGCTTCACTTAGATTATTTTTAGAGTCTTAATAGCATGGTAATTTTCTTAAAATCCTAATATGCTTGGTATGCAAGATTAATAATAAAACTTTCTTATGAGTGTGTTGAATACTAAGAGAAGTTTGATGCTTCATGATTGTTTTGAGATATGGAGGAATAATATCAAAGTCATGCTAGTTGAGTAGTTGTGAAAATGAGAAATACTTGTGTTGAAGTTTGCAAGTCCCGTAGCATGCACGTATGGTAAACGTTATGCAACAAATTTGAAACATGAGGTGTTATTTGATTGTCTTCCTTATGAGTGGCGGTCGGGGACAAGCGATGGTCTTTTCCTACCAATCTATCCCCCTAGGAGCATGCGCGTAGTACCGAGGTTTTTGATGACTTGTAGATTTTTACAATAAGTTTGTGAGTTCTTTATGACTAATGTTGAGTCCATGGATTATACGCACTCTCACCCTTCCATCCTTGCTAGCCTCTTCGGTACCGTGCATTGCCCTTTCTCACATTGAGAGTTGGCGCAAACTTCGCCGGTGCATCCAAACCCCGTGATATGATACACTCTTTCACACATAAACCTCCTTATATCTTCCTAAAAACAGCCACCATACCTACCTATTATGGCATTTCCATAGCCATTCCAAGATATATTGCCATGCAACTTTCCATCATTCCGTTCATCATGACACATTCATCATTGTCATATTGCTTGGCATGATCATGTAGTTGACATAGTATTTGTGGCAAAGTCACCGTTCATAATTCTTTCATACATGTCACTCTTGGTTCATTGCATATCCCGGTACACCGCCGGAGGCATTCATATAGAGTCATCTTTGTTCTAGTATCGAGTTGTAATCATTGAATTGTAAATAAATAGAAGTGTGATGATCATAATTTTCTAGATCATTGTCCCAAGTGAGGAATATAAAAAAGAGGAAAGACCATAAAAAAGAGAAGGCCCAAAAAGGAGAAAGGCCATAAAAAAGAGAAGGCCCAAAAAATGAGTGAAAAAGAGAGAAGGGACAATGTTACTATCCTTTGCCACACTTGTGCTTCAAAGTAGCACCATGATCTTCATAGTAGAGAGTCTCTCATGTTCTCACTTTCATATACTAGTGGGAATTTTTCATTATAGAACTTGGCTTGTATATTCCAACAATGGACCTCCTCAAGTGCCCTAGGTCTTCGTGAGCAAGCAAGTTGGATGCACACCCACTAGTTTCTTTTGTTGAGCTTTCATACATTTATAGCTCTAGTGCATCCGTTGCATGGCAATCCCTACTCCTTGCATTAACATCAATCAGTGGGCATCTCCATAGCCCATTGATTAGCCTCGTTGATGTGAGACTTCCTCCTTTTTTGTCTTCTCCACATAACCCCCTCATTATATTCTATTCCACCTATAGTGCTATGTCCATGGCTCGCGCTCATATATTGCGTGAAAGTTTATAGGTTTGAGATTACTAAAGTATGAAACAATTCCTTGGCTTTTCATCGGGGTTGTGCATGATGATAGCATTCTTGTGTGA
Source organism: Triticum urartu (assembly GCF_056163025.1). Taxonomy (NCBI): domain Eukaryota; kingdom Viridiplantae; phylum Streptophyta; class Magnoliopsida; order Poales; family Poaceae; genus Triticum; species Triticum urartu. The sequence goes on along the minus strand of NC_141874.1, from coordinate 170,396,887 downwards.
CGAAAATGAAACATGACTAAACCATATGATTTTGTAGGGATGAACTTTCTTTGGCCATGTTATTTTGAGAAGACATAATTGCTTAGTTAGTATGCTTGAAGTATTATCATTTTTATGTCAATATGAACTTTTGTCTTGAATATTTCGGATCTGAATATTCATACCACAATTAAGAAGAATTACATTAACATTATGCCAAGTAGCACTCCGCATCAAAAATTCTGTTTTTATCATTTACCTACTCGAGGACGAGCAGGAATTATGCTTGGGGATGCTTGATATGTCTCCAACGTATCTATAATTTTTGATTGCTCCATGCTATATTATCTACTGTTTTGGACATTATTGGTCTTTATTATCCACTTTTATATTATTTTTGGGACTAACCAATTAACCGGAGGCCCAACCCAGAATTGTTGTTTTTTGCCTGTTTTAGGGTTTCGAAGAAATGGAATATCAAATGGAGTCCAAACGGAATGAAACCTTCGGGAACGTGATTTTCTCACTGAATACAACTTAGGAGACTTGGACCCTACGTCAAGCCAATTAACAGGGGGCCACGAGGTAGGGGGGTGCGCCTGCCCCCCCAGGTGCGCCCTCCACCCTCGTGGGCCCCCTGTTGCTCCACCGACGTACTTCTTCCTCCTATATATACCCACGTACCCCCAAACGATCAGATACGGAGCCAAAAACCTAATTCCACCACCGCAACTTTCTGTATCCACGAGATCCCACCTTGGGGCCTGTTCCGGAGCTCCGCCGGAGGGGGCATCGATCACGGAGGGCTTCTACATCATCATCCAAGCCCCTCCGATGAAGTGTGAGTAGTTTAATTCAGACCTACGGGTCCATAGTTAGTATCTAGATGGCTTCTTCTCTCTTTTTGGATCTCAATACAATGTTCTCCCCCTCTCTCGTGGAGATCTATTCGATGTAATCTTATTTTTGCGGTGTGTTTGTTGAGACCGATGAATTGTGGGTTTACGATCCAGTCTATCTATGAATAATATTTGAATCTTCTCTGAATTATTTTATGTATGATTGGTTATCTTTGCAAGTCTCTTCGAATTATCAGTTTGGTTTGGCCTACTAGATTGGTTTTTCTTGAAATGGGGAAGTGCTTAGCTTTGGGTTCGATCTTGCGGTGTCCTTTCCGAGTGACAGAAGGGGCAGCAAGGCACGTATTGTATTGTTGCCATCGAGGATAACAAGATGGGGTTTTTATCATATTGCATGAAACTATCCCTCTACATCATGTCATCTTGCTTAAGGCGTTACTCTGTTTTTAACTTAATACTCTAGATGCATGCTGGATAGCGGTCAATGAGTGGAGTAATAGTAGTAGATGCAGGCAGGAGTCGGTCTACTTGTATCGGACGTGATGCCTATATACATGATCATACCTAGATATTCTCATAACTATGCTCAATTCTGTCAATTGCTCAACAGTAATTTGTTCACCCACCGTAGAATACTTATGCTCTTGAGAGAAGCCACTAGTGAAACCTATGGCCCCCGGGTCTCTTTCTCATCATATCAATCTCCATCACTTTATTATTGCTTTGCTTTTTTACTTTGCCTTTTACTTTTCACTTTGCATCTCTATACCAAAAATACTAAAAATATTATTTATCATCTCTATCAGATGTCACTTTCGTAAGTGACCGTGAAGGGATTGACAACCCCTAAGCGTGTTGGTTGCGTTGAGCTATTGTTTTTGTGTAGGTATGAGGGACTCGCGTGTAGCCTCCTACTGGATTGATACCTTGGTTCTCAAAAACTGAGGGAAATACTTATGCTACTTTGCTGCATCATCCTCTCCTCTTCGGGGAAATCCAACGCAGTGCTCAAGAGGAGCACGGTTACATGATGAACCGCATCCGGCATAATTCTTTATCACCGATACATTGCCTACGAGATTTCCATATATTGTTCTTCGCTTATTTACTTTTCCGCTGCTATTGTTACAATCACTACAAAATATAAAAAACATTACTTTCGCTATCATTACCTTTTGCTACCGCTACCACTACTATCATATTACTTTGCTACTAAATCCTTTGCTGCAGATATTAAGTTTCCAGGTGCGGTTGAATTGACAACTCAGCTGCTAATACTTGAGAATATTATTTGGCTCCCCTTGTGTCGAATCAATAAATTTGGGTTGAATACTCTACCCTCGAAAACTGTTGTGATTCCCTATACTTGTGGGTTATCACGCACCAACATCGGATGTGATAGTAATGTGCCTGAAAGGGGAGATGTCCAACTCCCGATACTCTCCACGAAGATGTGTCAGAGCAGCATAAGCAGCACCATGTACTGCCATATCGATAGTCACTCCAACACCACGAGCAGTGTGCAGCATAGTAGTGGAGTCATACTCCCGAGCGTAGAGGTGGACGATGGCACGGTACTGCTCCTGGTTAAAGTCCTGGTACTGCTCGTACACGGTGTACTCAGGGTGCCAGCGATAACCCAGATAGGTCATCATCTCAGCTAACACAGCAGGTGATCCTGAGACACCAATGGTCATCGTGTGGCGCATGACCTGCCTCGTGGGTTCCATCTGAAAACAAAGATGTTTCAAAGGAGTCAAATGACAGTGTGGATATTGTTCAATATACTACTCTAAGGAATAACTAGGGCTTATCCAACTTTGGGGTGAATGCGGTCATGGGATCCTAATGTTAGAGTTAGTAAATTCATTTAACCCGAGTAGAAGAGAGTTCAGAGTCCCAGGGTAAAGACGAGGAATAAAAGATCCTCATACCACCCAATTGGCGACATGGGCCCGTAACCCACACAACCATGTTAGTAAAAGTTTTTCAATGACTAGACTTGACTTCGGCCAAAGAGTGTGGAAGGGGGATTCCTGCAAGCAGTCGGCCCTGATACCAACTTGTGACGCCCCCGATTCAATCACACTAATCATACACGCAAACGTGTACCATCAAGATCAGGGACTCACGGGAAGATATCACAACACAACTCTACTAATAAAATAAGTCATACAAGCATCATATTACAAGCCAGGGGCCTCGAGGGCTCATATACAAGAGCTCGATCATAGACGAGTCAGCGGAAGCAACAATATCTGAGTGCAGACATAAGTTAAACAAGTTGCCATAAGATGGCTAGCACAAACTGGGATACATATCGAAAGAGGCGCATGCCTCCTGCGTAGGATCCTCCTAAACTACTCCCGGTCGTTGTCAGCGGCCTGCACATAGTAGTAGGCACCTCTAGAGTAGTAGGAGTCGTCGTCGACGGTGGCGTCTGGCTCCTGGACTCCAACGTCTGGTCGCAACAACCGGGTATAGAAAGGGGAAAAAGGGGGAGCAAAGCAACCGTGAGTACTCATCCAAAGTACTTGCAAGCAAGGAGCTACACTACATATGCATTGGTATTAATGAAAGGGGTAGTATATGTGGACTGAACTGCAGAATGCCAGAATAAGAGGGGGATAGATAGTCCTATCGAAGACTACGCTTCTGGCAGCCTCCATGTTGAAGCAGAAGAAGAGAGTAGATGGTAAGTTAACTAAGTATCATCGCATAGCATAATCCTACCCGATGATCCTCCCCTTGTCGCCCTGTGAAAGAGCGATCACCGGGTTGTATCTGGCACTTGGAAGGGTGTGTTTTATTAAGTATCCGGTTCTAGTTGTCATAAGGTCAAGGTACAACTCTAGGTCGTCCTTTTACCGACGGACACGACTATTCGATCCCCTTTGGCCGAACACACTTTCCTGGATCATGCCCGGCCTCGGAAGATCAACACGTCGCAGCCCTACCTAGACACAATAGAGAGGTTAGCACACCGGTCTAAATCCTATGCACACAGGGGTCTGGGCCCATCGCCCATTGCACACCTGCACGTTGCGTACGCGACCGGTGAGTAGACCTAGCAACCTCCATTACAAAGGAAGTTGCGTTACGTGGTCCAACCCGACGCGCGCCGCTCAGCCGCTGACATCACGAAGGCTTCAGATGATACCACGATGTCGAGTGCCCATAACTCTTGTAGGATCGAAATTATGTCTAGAGGGGGGTGATTAGACTACTTGACCAAATAAAAATCTAGCCTTTTCCCAATTTTATTTCTTGGCAGATTTTAGCAACTTTGCACAAGTTAAGCAATCAACCTACACATGCAATTCTTATAGTATAGCAGCGGAAAGTAAAACAATTGCATATGAAGGTAAATGGAGGAGTTTGAGGGAGAAAACGCAACGTTGACACAGAGATTTTTATCCGTGGTTCCGATAGGTGGTGCTATCGTACATCCACGTTGATGGAGACTTCAACCCACGAAGGGTAACGGTTGCGCGAGTCCACGGAGGGCTCCACCCACGAAGGGTTCATGAAGAAGCAACCTTGTCTATCCCACCATGGCCGTCACCCATGAAGGACTTTCCTCACTCGGGTAGATCTTCACGAAATAGGCGATCTCCTTGCCCTTACAAACTCCTTGGTTCAACTCCACAATCTTGCCGGAGGCTCCCAAGTGACACCTAGGCAATATAGGAGACACCACTCTCCAAGAGGTAACAAATGGTGTGTTGATAATGAACTCCTTGCTCTTGTGCTCCAAAAGATAGTCTCCCCAACACTCAACTCTCTCTCACAGGATTTGGATTTGGTAGAAAGAAGATTTGAGTGGAAAGCAACTTGGGGAAGGCTAGAGATCAAGATTTATGTGGTTGGAATGGAATATCTTGACCTCAACACAAGTGTAGGTGGTTCTATCTCAGAAAATGTATGTTGGAAGTGTAGGCATGTTCTGATGGCTCTCTCCACGAATGAAGAGTGGGTGGAGGGGTATATATAGCCTCCACACAAAATCTAACCGTTACACACAATTTACCAAACTCGGTGGGACCGAATCATGAAACTCGGTCGGATCGATTTGGTTCATAATGTGACCGTTAGGGTTTTCGGCGGGACCGACATGTCAACTTGGTGGGACCGATGTCATTAGGGTTAGGGCATGACTTAATCTCGGTGAGACCTATTACACAAACTCGGTGAGACCGATTTTGGTAACAGACTAACCAGAGAGTTGGTCACGCAAACTCGATGGGACCGATTCGCTCATCTCGGTTGGACCGAAACGTTACGAAAGGGAAACAGAGAGTTTGCATTGCAATCTCGGTGGGACCGATCGCTCATCTCGGTTTTACCGAAACGTTACGAAGGGAAACAGAGAGATTACAATCCCATCTCGGTGAGACCGAGATCCCTATCGGTGAGACCGAAAAGACTAGGGTTTCTGGCAGTGGCTATGTCAAGAGAACTCGGTGGCGCCGGATAGAAAATTTCGGTGGGGCCGAGTTTAACTTTTTGTTTGGGACATATGTGGATATGAGAAAGTAGTTGAGGGTTTCGAGCATATCACTAAGCATTTTGAGCAAGAACCTCATTAAGCAGCACCTCACCCCCTCTTGATAGTATTGGCTTTTCCTATGGACTCAATGTGATCTTAGATCACTAAAATGAAAAATGTAGAGTCTTGTGCTTTGAGCTTGAGCCAATCCTTTTGTCCTTGGCATTTTCAGGGGTCCACTTTTCTAATCCATGCCATGCCAATCATTGAGCTTTCTTGAAATATTTATCTTGAAATAGCATTAGCTCAATGAGCTATATGTTGTTAGGAATTACCAAAACCACCCAGGGATAGTTGCACTTTCAATCTCCTTTTTTTGTAATTGATGACAACATATAGATCAAAGCTTCGACAAATGATAATAAGATTGAAAAACATCGTCACTTTGAGAAGTATGTGATAAGCAAGAGCCCCTCCTAAATTTGTGCATTATTTAAAATTTGCTTTTGAATGCAAATGCACAATCGATTAGGATCATGGGTTACTCTTCCATGTCACATACATCTTGGTGGAGCGCTCAAAATGATAGAAATTAAAAGCATGCACTGATCACCAAGCAAGTGAATGATCATATAAGGATATAAGAGATAATATAATCCAACAAGCATTAAGGGTAGCATATGATCAAACACATGATCAAACAAGTATTTCACAAGAACATAAAGTATCTCACACAAGCACACAATCAAGAAGTTCAACCAAACCAAAAACAAGAGAGATAAAAAGCAACACTCTCTCTTGAAGCCTATGATCTATACATTTTCTCCCCCTTTGGCAACAAGTTACCAAAAAGTTCAAAAATGCATAGTGCTAAACGTCTCTCAGGCTTGATCTTCGGGAGGTGGTGTAGATATGGCTCCAAGGACGAAAGCTTCTGTTGATGTAGCTGGAGCTAGTGGAGTGGCTGCTGGAGGTGGCACTGGAGCTGTAGCTACTAGAGCTGATGCTGTAACTCTAGTATGTGTGACTGGCACTAGAGCAGACCTCTGGCTTCGGGGCACTCTAGCAAAAGCATATGTAGTTGACTTTCTGTGACGCCCCAAGACCGGAGCTTCAGATGCCTTCCAGGGTTTCTAGGTTCCGTCGTGTGACTTGTTTGGTTATTTGCATTCATCATTGCATCATGTGCATTGCATCATGTCATCATGCCATCATGTCATTAATCTTTGCATCTCAATCAACTAAATAAATCGTATGGATCTTCGGCCCATTAAATTGAGGGAATTCACATGGTGAGTTCTCTTTATAACATATCCTCCCGATATTAGGGAGCTATATTAAATTTTCCATTTTCGGAATCACCCATGAACACACTAGCAAAATATTTCCCCATGCCTTCGTCCCATGCATCATCTCCTTCTCCTTTCCTTCTATTTCCTGTCTTTTGATAGTCCCATTTTCCCCTTCTATATTAATGTCCATTCTTTTCCTATAAATTCTAGACCGTGCCAGGAACACCTCCTCCAATTTTCAGATCCTTTGGACTTGTTTTGGTTGGATTAAAAAATGGCTCAAGTTTGAATCGAATTCAAACTTGAATTATTTTTCTATCTCTAAAATATTGCCAACCCATTTTATTATATTTGTGTAAAGTTCCAGCGCTCAAAGAATATTTTATTTTCTGAAATATTCTTTCCCTAACCCTCTCTTTATTTTTTTCTTCTCTCTATTTGTTTTCCTGTTAAAGCAAATTAGAGATAGAGAGAGCGGCAGCCTGCACTATTGGCCTCTTAGAACTCCCACCAGTCCAGCCCAACTGGGCCTCCCGCACCGGCCCAACTGATCTCCCATCCTAACCCTAGCCCAACCGCACACTAGGCCTCGATCCCACATCTCCCTCTCCCTCGATTCCTTCCCAGTGCCGCCAGGGAGAGTGTTCCCGATCCCATTTGCTCGATCCCATATCGCTCCACTGCCCGATCCCCTGGCATCTCCCTCGCCTCCCTCCAGTGCCGTCTCTCACGCATGCTCCGAGCCAGGCAACGCCCTGCTCGATCCCCTCCACCCGAGCGCCACCTTCGCCCGACCCAACTCCCTCTCATCGCACCCTCACCACTGCGCGTCCCTGCCCCGCTTCCTTCTCCCTCCAGCGCCGGCACGCCCGCAGAACCGGGCCGCGACCACCAGACCTTCTCCTCCGCGACCCATCCGGTCACCACCCGCTTCGGTGACCCATTGCAACCCGCCGTCGTCGGCGAACACCAGCAGTCTGCCGCCTTGCACCACTCCTCTCCCTCGCGTCCTCGTCATGCTCCCGCACGCTGCCCGACGACCTTGCTGCTTCGCTGGAGAGTTCTGCCACGCCAAGTCCTCGTCGGCCTTTCCTTGTGCGCACCATCGCCTTCCTGCAGCTGCAGGCGCCGTCCCGAAGTTCTCTGCATCGATCAGGTTCAGGAGTGTAGCGAGGATGCCCGCATCCACCGCGCCTAGGGCTGCCTCCTCGCCCTGGCTGTTTGTACGTGGGCCACGCGGCCTGTTATCAGCCTCGCCAAGACCGAGCGCTGCCAGCTCCTTTTAACCGCCTCAAGATCATGACCGCAACCGAGACCACTATTCTGCTATGTTTTGGACACGCCAAGACCCGAGGCCTTATTGGTGTTGCTTCGTTTTGGATGTGCCATCCTATCTAACAAGTGTATGACTATACCCGGTGATGCAACAAGCCCCGACAACGTGTACATCTACTCCATCAAGACCGGACCGACAAGTACCATGGCACCGAAGACCTTTGATGCGTCAAGTCCCTTTTCGAAAGTGTACCACTACCGCTGTCTTCGGAATCGCTAAGAACGACAAGTACCTTGATGCTCGATGCACAGAACAACTACCGCCCCCGAGATCGCGAGAACCTCTACTTCCTCCTTGAAACGTGAACGACTACCATCGACCCCAAGTGACTCGGATTCGTCAAGTCCTTCTACGAAATACGTGTACCACTACCGCCGTGAGTACCTCTACCGTCATTGTGTACCCCCTACTTCCGCTACCGTCACGAGAACAACTACTTCCTCTACGAACTCGAACCGCTCGAGAATGCTCCCTTGTAAGGTATAACCACCGAGACGACGGTCGCGAACGATGTTGAGTGATGTATGAGATGCCCGTGGTTGCTCCGTGTCCGAGTTGTCCGTTGCACGAAGCCCCTCTTTTGCCTTGACGCCGTCATGTGGGAATCCGGTATCCGGGAGCACCCCACCATCCTTGCATGACACGCCCCCGTCACTTTTCCTTTTGCACCGGCATCTCAACCGAGTTACCGGAAAACCGGGACGTTGCCGTGGCACCGTTTCATTATCGTTGCCGTGGCACCCCTTTTCATTTCCGCCACGATGACAAATGCTTCTTAATATGCTCTTATCAACTTATTCATAAATATTGCATAAAACTTGCATGTCATCCGCATCATGATAACAACTTCAAGAATGTTTGAAATTGTTGCTTGCTTTAAATTGCTAAATGCATATGGGGATTTACCGGATTCGTTGTTTGCTATATCCAGCCCCATTTATATTGTTTAAATGGTATAGTTTTGTTATGCTTCACCTCTTGCCATGTTAACCAACGTTTAATATTGTTGAGTACCTAAACGAGAGAGAACTAAATAATTGATGCGGTGCTTCGTTTTGAGCTCCACTTAATTTGTAGTGTTGTTTGTGCACTTTGTCATGCCATGCTTCATTAAACCGGACATGCATCATACTTGATTGTGCATCATGCCATGATTATGTGATGGTTGTATACCATGTTGTTTGCTTTCTTTCCGGTCTTGCTTCTTCGGGTTAGTTCTGATAATGTCGTGTTTGTGAGGATCCATTCGACTTCGTCTGTTTGTCTTCCTCATGGACCCGTTCTTCTTCCTTGCGGGATTTCAGGTAAGATGACCATACCCTCGAAATCACTTCTATCTTTGCTTGCTAGTTGCTCGCTCTTTTGCTATGCATATGCTGCGGTACCTACCACTTACTTATCTTGCCTCCCATATTGTTAAGCCAAGCCTCTAACCCCCCTTGTCCTAGCAAACCGTTGTTTGGCTATGTTACCGCTTTGCTTAGACCCTCTTATAGCGTTGTTAGTTGCAGGTGAAGATTGGAGCTTGTTCCATGTTTGGAACATGGATATTTGTTGGGATATCACAATATCTCTTATTTAAATAATGCATCTATATACTTGGTAAAGGGTGGAAGGCTCGGCCTTATGCCTGGTGTTTTGTTCCACTCTTGCCGCCCTAGTTTCCGTCATATCGGTGTTATGTTCCCGGATTTTGCGTTCCTTACACGGTTGGGTTATAATGGGAACCCCTTGACAGCTCGCCTTGAATAAAACTCCTCCAGCAAGGCCCAACCTTGGTTTTACCATTCGCCACCTAGCCTCTTTTTCCCTTGGTTTAGGCCAGCCCAAGGGTCATCTTTATTTTAACCCCCTCCCGGGGCAGTGCTTGTCAAAGTGTTGGTCCGAAACAGAGCCACTTGCGGTGCCACCTCGGGGAAACTTGAGGGCTGGTTTTAGCTGTACGTAGTGTTCATCCGGTGTTGCCCTGAGAACGAGATATGTGCAGCTCCTATCAGGATGTCAGCACATCGGGCGGTCTTGCTGGACTTGTTTTACCATTGTCGAGTATATCTTGTAACCGGGATACCGAGTCTGATCGGATTGTCTTGGGAGAAGGAATATCCTTCGTTGACCGTGAGAGCTTGTGATGGGCTAAGTTGGGACACCCAGCAGGGATTTGAACTTTTGAAAGCCGTGCCCACGGTTATGGGCAGATGGGAATTTGTTAATGTCCGGTTGTAGAAATCCTGAAGTTTAACTTAATTAAAATGCATCAATAGCGTGTGTAGCCGTGATGGTCTCTTTCCGGCGAGTCCGGGAAGTGAACACGGTGTTGGAGTTATGTTTGACGTAGGTTGTTCTAGGATCACTTCTTGATCATAGTTTCTCGACCGTGGTTTGCCTTCCCTTCTCGCTCTCATTTGCGTATGTTAGCCACCAAATATGCTAGTTGCTTGCTGCAGCTCCACCTCATACCTTTTCCCGACCTATAAGCTTAAATAGTCTTGATCGCGAGAGTGTGAGATTGCTGAGTCCCCGTGACTCACGGATACTTCCAAAACCAGTTTGCAGGTGCCGATGATATCGTGCAGGTGACGCAATCGAGCTCAAGGAGGATCCCGATGAAGACCTTGTTCGTAGTGTTGTTCCGTGTCCAGTGGATCAGTAGTGGAGCCTAGTTGGGGCGATCGGGGATCAGTAGCATTTGGGGTAGTCTTCTTTAGTTTTGGTTCTCTAGTCGGACCTTGTTTGTATCTGGATGATGTAATGTTTTATTCATGTATTGTGTGAAGTGGCGATTGTAAGCCAACTATGTACCTTTTTCCCTTATTCATTACATGGGTTGTTGTGAAGATTACCTCACTTGCGACATTGCTTTCAATGCGGTTATGCCTCTATGTCGTGCTTCGACACGTAGGACATATAGCCGCATCGAGGGCGTTACAAGTTGGTAATCAGAGCCTTCCCCGACCTTAGGAGCCCCCTGCTTGATCGAATCGCTAGCGTTGTTGAGTCTAGAAAAATGTTTTGAGTCATTTAGGATTATATATATCAGTGAGTAGGATTCTTTTTACTCCTCAGTCCCTTCGTCGCTCTGGTGAGGCATCCCGGCGTAGAGTTTTGACTCTTCTCTTCTCAAATTTCACTAAAAAAAATTTAGGATCACACGGGTATCTTGGAATCGTTCCGATGGTTTTGTGACAAGAACATTGTTCTTGGTGCCTCCTGACATTTAGGGGTTGTGGCAGTATCCCGGGGAGTTGAGTTCCGAGGTGTTGTCGTCACAATTTTATCGTTGCAGTTCTGGAATACCTGAGTTTCGTCGACATCGAAAATCTCTTTTATTCAGTTGTTGGTGAGATAACCTCGACGCCACCCAGTACTGGGGCGGGAGTTCGGGAGTATTGACATAACTCGTATAACTGATGCTTTTCAAAGGTTGAGGTAAACGATTTCCGAAGGTTTCTTGGTTATGTGTTGAATGATGGATACAGCTGGATGTAGGATTTGTGTAGTTTTGGGTGAGATATTATGCTTACCCTGTATCCCCAACACCTGATTGCATAACCGGAAAGTTTCAGGAGTTTATAAGTGGGAATTCAAGTAGCTCTTAGGATATCTTTCCGAAAGATTTATGATATGATATTGGGGTTTGACGTCTAGTGGTCTGCCTATCCACGGTTGGTTTTATAGTGGTCTCGTTGTGTCTTCAAGAGTCCTTGGCTATGCTGACTCGGGGAAGCTTCGTATGTCATGTGCACTGCCTTGTACATGATGGTGTTGTACGATCGAGCCCGTGTAGGCCCCACCATGAAAACTTCGGACGAAATCTCTATCATATGTTTTATTTTGATTTGTGGTATTCGAGTTGCTTCAATGTCAAGTGTTGATTCCATACCTTTCCTAAGCGGTGTTCTCATATATCTATGTGGATACAAATCCTTCATGATAATCGAGATTGTCATGCCAATCCTTTTCAACTGGTGTGTTTCTCTTCAAGTGGATCCGATCATTTCAACATCCGCAAGATCAATTATCAGTTCTTCTCAACGATGTTTGTTTCATCCATCTCCAAGTTGCTTTTGTTTTCCCGCCCACCCACCCTTTTTCTTCAAGGACTCAGATTTCTTAATCAAGTATCATCTTATTGATGAGAAGTCTCTCCATTCTTTTCCGTTAATGTTCTTATCCGGTGATTCTCATGAAGATTCTAATGGAGCTTCAAGCTCATCATTCTTCACTCTTTTCTTCTCCAGTGGATTCAATTCAAGATTTGTCGATCATATCTTTTCTTCGTTTCAAATGTTTTCTCATGCCGGTGCACCTCTTTATCATTCACCTTTCACTATTCATTTGTCCTGGAGTCTTCAAGTTATCTCGAAGATTCGTGCCACTCTGCATTCGTTCAAGAACTTTCGAGGATGTTATCTCATTCAAGCCATTTAATTCAACCGGTGCAATCTCTCTTTTCAAGCAATCGTTCTACGGTGTTTCTTTTTAGTGAGCCCTAACCCACAGGTCTTTTCCCAGGATCTTACCTAACTCTTCTAATTTTCCCGGAGCTTCTCAAATTCTTTTCCAAGTTTGACGTAAGAATGAGTTATCATCAGTCAAATGCTTTCTCCAAGATCTTTCAAATTCTTTCATCGTTGGTTCAACATTTCCAATTTTAACTCCGGAGTGCCTCAACAATTCTTGGTGGGGTTTTCCCGTCGTCATTCTCGGATTTTGAAGACTGAAGAAGATGTTCTCTTAAAAATATTGCTCCATTCTCTTCAAGATTCATGGTGCTAGCTTTATGCCATCCTCTCATAATTGTTTTCGATTGTGAGAATTCTTTTCACCCATCCGGAGCAATTCAGGTGTCTTTTCAGTTTGATTTCACGGAGCCCATCTTCTCAGAAGATTTATTCATTCTCAGCCTTCAACTATTGTTCTCCAAATCTCACCGGTGCATCATTCAAATATTCTCTAATCGGTTCGTGTTCTATTCGTTCCACTTGTATCTAAATTCCCTCAAGCACCTTCGTTCATTTCATAATTCTTCCCGATGTTTTCCTTATCTTTTCTTCGTTCATTTCCAATTCTTACGGTGTTCATTCAAGATTTTTCTTCCTTCTTTTCATATCAATTTATTCGTTGTTCCAACCCGACCGGTGATTCGCTGAAGACCTTTCCAAGTTGACGCTATATCTATCTTAATCCTTTCTACGAGAATAAGTGGTATGTCAAATCCGTTGCTTGTCATCAATTTAATTGGTGAAGGATAAGCATAATGTAATTCTTATTCTTGTTTCATCGAGTGAATTCAATTCCTTATTCCGGAGGTTCTTCATAGCACATTCTCGGTTCGAGATGCCTTATCTTTTCTTTACCAAGAGTTCCAAGCTTTCGTAATTATATCACCACGGAGATTCATCTAAATCTTTACAAGGATTCACCTTGTGTTTTCAACTGCCCTTACCTTCCGTTTGATCATCCTTTTGTTACCGGAGTTCTTCATGGAGGTTCTACATGATGTTTCATCAAGGATTTTACCCCTTCTCGAAGTTCTCATCGAGATTCTTTTCTAAGGAGCTCAAGTATTCTTCATCTTGCAATCCGGAGCGCAATTCTTCCTTCCGTATCAATAGAGGTGGTATTATGTCATTCTTGTTAATTTGAGTTCATGTTTCATGATTCACATGTTGTTAAGAATGAGAAATTTTAAATCCATCAACCTCTTCGCTGGGGTTATCTTGGGTTACATTTCACCTAAAGCTTTCCCTAAGGATTTTGCTATTTATGGTGGTTATAAATGATCCAAGTTCTTCTTTTATCCTTCCGGTGAATAAGTTTCTTGTCTCCTTGTTCATATCAATACAATCTTTTTCCGTGAGTGGCAGGTTGTCACCTTGTTATTTGAGATGTATTCCATAAGACCATATCAAGCTTATTCTTTTCGTTGTTGTTAACCCAACAAATCCGTTCTAGCATATGTTGTAAGTGTGCTCTCTCAAGATCTTGTTTCCCTCCGTTCATTCCTTTCCATTCTTACTTTTGTTCCGGAGGCATTGTGATGTTACTCACTTCAGTCATCATCTCGAATGGTGAGGATCGTGTTCTTTTCGTGCTTATCCATTTAACCAGAGGGTTGTGTCCTCTGCTCAAGTTCTTTTCACCTTATCAAGTCTTGCATCTCTTTTCATCCGGAGTGCTGCCCGAATTGGTTCTCCCTTGTTCCTCTTTTCTAACGGAGAGTTATCAACTTTGTTCATCTTTGTTGTATTCTTTTCATTCAAGTTGTTCAACTTTTCAAGGTTCTTTGGTTTCACTCGTTTGTCAAAGAAGCAAACTTAGTTTTACCTCTTCTCTTTCTCTTCCGTTTTTCCCTCCGGTGCCATCCTAGATCTCGGGACGAGATCCTCTCGTAGTGGTAGAGTGTTGTGACGCCCCAAGACCAGAGCTTCAGATGCCTTCCAGGGTTTCCTGGTTCCGTCATGTGACTTGTCGGAGTAATGGGCCATGGGTAGGCCAACCCGAGTCCCATAACCTTTCAAGACATCAGGGCAGGCTGCGCCCCTCAAGACCCCAGGGCGAAGAGCCGCCTCTTGAGGAGTCGACGGCAGGGCGGCCGACTGCCCGCTCACGGCCGAGTCCCAGGGACGACTTCTAAAGAAGCCGGCTTTGGGGAGTCGGCCGGCGAATCCAACAAACCCATGACCTCATCGAAGGGGACGGGACAGGGGCGTGGCTACAGTGAAGCCCACTCCCGCCCCTTACCAAGGACAGGCATGGCCACAGCACGTCGTGCTCGGGAAGATCTCCGTGCGGCATGGCACTGTTGCCCTGCCGGCCCTGACATCAGCACCACAGTACCGAGTCCTGTGCCCACGACATCTTGTCTGAACGGCCCGGAAGCAGCAGGTCCCACCAGTCTGTGAGACCCTAGGAGACGGTTAGAGAACCGCCAGTCGGATCCGTTAGGAGTCGGCCCGGAGAGTCGGCCGAGCCCTCCCCCAGGCCCCATGCACCATTAATCAAGATGTGATGGGGAGTGGCAATAGTGATCGCCCGCCAGGCGGCGAGTTGCCATGACCCCATGAACAAGCCCGTGTCATCAGAAGCACGGCTACAGTAATCAGCAGCCGGCAAGACCCGCCCGCGGCAGACGCGGCCTGTCGGCTCCATACCAGACCAGTCGGCGGGGCCCACCAATCGGCGGGCCCTAGTAGTCAGCGGAGAAATCGGTGGCCAAAGGCACTGATGGCTGGGCCCGCGCCTAGACGAATTACCATTGTACCCCTAGGGGTTAGGCCTATATAAAACCCCCAGGGCACCCATGCAAAGGGTTGGAACCTAGTAGCTCTAGACCGTACCAGATAGAAGGAGAGAGCTAGCCTTGCCCTCTCCTACCTCTAAGAAACAGCTCAAGGAGCAACCGTGTAAACACTTGGCCATAGTGATCATGCGGAGAGCCCGCAGAGCAGCAGTAGGGGTATTATCTCCCCGGAGAGCCCTGAAGCTGGGTAAGATTCGCTGGCGTGCATGTCTTTGCCTCATCCCGTTTCCAGGCACCGGCGACGTTCTACTCGCCCCCACCATGATAAGCCATCCGTTGGCATATGTCGCACCAAACCCCCGACATTTGGCGCCCACCGTGGGGCCTGGTGCACCCCCGTTCGTAGATTTGTTCTGCACGGGAACCCTTTTCCTCCTTGGCGAGCGCAGCCAGCCAGGCACGCCAGACGAAGTTTGCATCGACGCACTGCGCGGCGTTGAGATCGCCTGCGCAGCCAGCTCCTTGGCCGAACTTGTCGGCGAGGTCCGCCTCTCCGACGAACCTGCGTCCGACGCAGGCACGGGCGGCCCCGAGAACCTCCTCGATCAACTCCACGTTTCCGGCGGGCCTGCCGTAGACTTGGAGTCCGTAGGCTCCACCGACCCGATGCTGGTCGACTCCGACACCGCGTCGCTCGACGCGTTCCCCACCAACATGGTGGTCTACGACGAACCTCTACCCCATGCAGAGAGCGACGGAAGCACCATCACTGAGGTGCTAGTCATCAGTCATGACGAGTTCCCTGGCGGAGGAGCGCCCGACTCACTCGGTGCGGCGCTGCAAGACCTAACTGCGCCCATTCCGGAAGATGCTGACGCAGAGACGTTAGAAGCGCACCGCCTTCAGCTTGTTGAAGGCGCGAAGAAGCTGGCCAGCATGAGACGCTTGTCAGAAGCTTACCAGCGGGAGATGGATCGCGCCGTTGGCGGCTCACTGGCCCTGGCAGGCCCCAGCCGCCTTGGCGCGGTCTAGCAACGCAGCGTAGCCATCGCCAGCCTATTTGGGGCTAGCCGCCCCGTGTATGCTATGCCAGCGGAGAACATCCGAGCCGCCCAGGCAGCGGCGGATGAGCTGGACAATTTCGAGGGCGAAGAACGCCGCCTCATGATGGAGCGAGTCTAGCGGCTCCTCGACGCGGCCGCCGCGCAGAACAAGGCTAGTTGCCGCACGGAGGCGCCGCAGCGGCCAAACGACGACCCCCACCGAGATCAAGGCGCGACATCTCGGACGCCGACTGGCGTCGCCCGAGGAAGAAAGGACAAGGAGCCGGCTGTCAGCCACAGTCGGACTCGCATTACCATAGAGCGCGACCGAGATGGCCACCCGAGAGTAGTGGAACGACGGGACGACTGTCCGCCTCCCCCTCCCCGTAAGGAGAGGCGAGTCTCCCCGCCGCCTGTTGACCATCCGACTCTCGGTGACCGCCTTGGCCGCCGAGAGGGAGTTGGAGAGAATGACGCCCGCCACCGGATCGACCGACTTCACCGGTCCCTGGCGCTGGAAGAAGAAGACGAGCTGGGTCTGCCTTGTTTCGGGCCCCGCATTCGGGACGAGCCCTTTCCCAGAGGGTTCACGCTCCCAAGAGACACGCCCAAGTATACCGGCTCCGTGAAACGGGAAGACTGGCTAGTTGACTACTCCACGGCTGTCAGCATAGCAAACGGCAACAAGCGTGTCACCGTAAAGTACGTTCCGCTCATACTCCAGGGCACGACCTGGACATGGCTGAATAGCCTAAAGCCCCGCAGCATCAACAGCTGGGTCGACTTCACCGAAGCGTTCGTCCGCAACTTCACCAGCATGTACAAGCGTCCTCCCAAGCCTCGTTAGCTCTCCTTGTGCGTGCAAGGTCCTGACGAGTCGACTCACGACTACCTCACGCGTTGGGCTGAGCTCCGGAACTCCTGCGAGGGCGTGCACGAGGTGCAGGCCATCGAGTACTTCACAGCCGGGTGCCAAGAAGGCACCCTCCTCAAGCACAAGCTCCTCTGCGATGAGCCAGAAACCCTCGACGAGTTGCTGATCATAGCGGACAAATACGCCACGGCCGACTCCTCCATGAAGGCGGAAATCCAAATCAGCACAACTGGCAAAGTGGCTCCTCAAGCTCCAAGAACTCGGGCGGCAGACGCCGGCCGGCGACAACAGCAGGGCAACAACAAGCGCAAGGCCCCGCAGCCAGCTTCCAGCAGCCGGCAGGTCGCGACCGTTGAAGCCCAGCAGCTAGAAGAGCAGCCCCCGCCCAAGCGACAGAAAGGCGGCAAGCCTAACTGGTTGCCGGCCTTCTCCTATGAGCAGACCTTGGATGGACCTTGCAAGTTCCACAGCGGTGCAAAGCCGTCGAACCACACGACCCGGAAGTGCCACTGGCTCACCAGGATCGCCAAGGGAGATGGCCTCCTGCCATCCCCGCCTGCTGGGCAGCCGCCTCCGCCTCCGTCCCAGCAGCCGGTAGTCAGGCCAGTCGGCACAGTACAAGACGAATACCCTGAAGAACACGGAGCCTACGTGGTGTTCACCAGTATGGCTGATGATCGACGCAGCAGGCGGCTGCAGCGACAAGAGGTGAACGCAGTAGCCTCAGAGACGCCAGAGTTCATGCACTAGTCTGAGAAGCCCATCAGCTGGAGCAGGGCTGACCACCCAGAGGTGATGCCGAGTCCGGGCTCCTACGCCTTGGTCCTGGACGCCACCTTTGCTACGGACAAACAGGCCGCGCGTTTCTCGCGAGTTCTGATAGACGGGGGCAGCAGCATCAATATCCTGTACAAGGATACCATGGAGAAGTTAGGAATCAAGCAAAGGCAGCTTCAGAGCAGCCAAATAGTGTTCCACGGCATTGTACCTAGGCTTTCCTGCTCGCCGATCGGCAAGATCCTGATGGACGTCCTCTTTGGGGACAAAGATCACTTCCGAAGAGAGTTTGTTTGGTTTGAGGTGGTGGACCTTGAGAGCCCATACCATGCGCTACTTGGCCGACCCACCTTGGCCAAGTTCATGGCGGTCCCCCACTACGCTTACCTCAAGATGAAGATGCCCAGTTCCAGGGGAATTCTGACTGTGGCAGGTGACTATCGGAAGTCGTCAGCTTGCGCAGCTGAGAGCAGTCAGCTGGCCGAGTCCCTGGTAATCGCGGCCGAGAAGCGGCTCCTTGAGCGAGTTGTGGCGATGGCCGGCAAGCAGCCTGAGGTATCGCCCAGCCCAAAAGAGTCAGAGGCTGAGGGTTCGTTCAAGCCGGCTAAAGAGACAAAGAAGATACCCTTGGATCTGGAGCACCCGGACAGGTACGCCGTCGTAGGTGCAAACCTCGACAGCAAATAGGAAGGCGAGCTCGTTGATTTCCCCCGTGAGAATCGGGACATCTTCGCATGGTCCCCCAAAGACATAGCCGGCTTCATTATGGAAGTTCTCTTTCCGTAGTGGCTGGCAAATCCGGTCCTGGTACTAAATAAGAATAAGCAGTGGCGAATGTGTATTGACTACACGAGCCTCAACAAGGCCTGCCCCAAGGACCCATTTGCCCTACCAAGAATCGATCAAGTGATAGACTCCACAGCCGGATGCGAGCTGTTGAGTTTCTTGGATGCATACTCAGGATATCACCAGATCAAGCTGAACCCGGCTGACAGATTGAAGATCGCCTTCATCACGCCGTTTGGAGCATTCTACTGCCTCACCATGACGTTCGGCTTGAGGAATGCCTGCGCCACCTTTCAGCGTTGCATGCAGAAGTGTCTCCTCAAGCAGCTCGGCAGGAACACCCACGTCTACGTGGACAACGTAGTGGTGAAAATGGAAAAGTGTGGAACACTGCTGGAAGACCTCAAGTAGACCTTTGAGAACCTGCACCAGTTCCAGATCAAGCTCAACCCCGAGAAGTGTGTCTTCGGAGTACCAGTCGGCCAGCTGCTAGGTTTCCTGGTCTCTGAATGCGGCATAGAATGCAACCCAGTAAAAATCAAGGCCATCGAGAGAATGGAGGTACCCAGCTGACTGCTGGATGTGCAGAAGTTCACCGGCTGCTTAGCGTCCATCAGCCGATTCATCAGTCGGCTGGGCGAGAAAGCTCTCCCCTTATACCAACTCATGAAGAAGACCACTTTTTTCAAGTGGAACCATAAGGCGGAGGAAGCTTTTCACCAGTTGGAGAAGATGTTGACTACTCCGCCTGTCCTCGCGGCTCCGACTCCCAAGGAACCTATGCTCCTGTACATCGCCGCCACCAGCCGGGTAGTCAGCACAGTCATTGTAGTGGAGCGCAAGGAGGAAGGCAAGGCGCTGCCTGTCCAGAGACCAGTATATTACCTGAGCAAGGTACTGTCGACCTCCAAGCAGAACTACCCCCAC
The DNA here is from genome assembly GCF_056163025.1 of Triticum urartu. Classification (NCBI taxonomy): domain Eukaryota; kingdom Viridiplantae; phylum Streptophyta; class Magnoliopsida; order Poales; family Poaceae; genus Triticum; species Triticum urartu. Next base: position 170,377,281 of record NC_141874.1, on the reverse strand, counting down.
TACCAGAAGATGTGCTATGGCGTACACTTTGCTACCAAGGAATTGAAGCCTTACTTTCAAGAGCATCCAATCACGGTGGTCTGCACGGCCCCACTTGCCGAGATCATCGGTAGCTGAGATGCTTCTGGTCGAGTGGCCAAGTGGGCCATAGAGCTGGCTCCTTACACCATCTACTACCAGCCCCGCACCGCTATCAAATCACAAGCACTGGCCGACTTCCTCGTCGACTGGGCCAAGACCCAGTACCTGCCTCCAGCACCTGATTCCACCCATTGGCGGATGCATTTCGACGGCTCCAAGATGCGCACAGGCTTGGGAGCGGGCGTCATCCTCACCTCTCCCAAAGGCGACAAGCTCAAGTATGTGCTGCAAATCTACTTTGCCGCCTCCAATAACGTTGCTGAGTATGAGGCGCTCATTCATGGGCTCCGGCTTGCCAAAGAGCTTGGCATCCGCCGGATCTTGTGTTATGGTGACTCGGACTTAGTGGTCCAGCAATTGTCCGGCGACTGGGACGCGAAAGATGCAAACATGGCGAGCTACTGTTTCCTCGTGCAACAACTCAACAGGTATTTCGAAGGATGCGAGTTCCTTCATATACCAAGGAATGACAATGACCAAGCAGATGCATTGGCATGAATCGGCTCTACCCACCAAGCAATACCATTTGGTGTCGCCCTTCAACGCCTTCTCAAGCCGTCCGTCAAGCCCTCGCCAGAATCAGACTCCATCTTAATACCGGCTCCTCCCGAAGACGTCGGATCCGACTCCAGAGCCCCGGCAGGCGGCACGAGGATCTCGGCAGATGACTCCGGAGCCGCCACAGTCGAGGCTAGCCCAGGGACTGCTTAACCCGGCCTGGGGACTGTGGTGGCGGACTCGAAGATTCCAGAACTTGGCCCAAGGACCGTGCCAGTCGGCCTGGGGACTTCATCAACCCAGCAAGCAGCTGTTGACTCCAACCCGCCGCCTCCCAGCCCAGCCGCCCTCGTCCAAGTCACAGTTCTGGTAGTCGAAGAAATAGCAGCACCCTCATGGGCCCAGCCCATCCTCAAATTCCTGGTGAACAAAGAGCTACCAACTGATGAGACCTCAGCTCAGCAAGTACAACGCCGGGCGGCAGCCTATACCATAGTCAACAGAGAGCTGGTGAGGCGCAGCGTCACTGGTGTCTACCAGCGCTGCGTAGAGCCAGAGCAAGGCCAAGCGATTCTCAAAGACATCCATCAAGGCGAATGCGGCCACCATGCGGCTTCAAGAGCACTCGTCGCCAAAGCCTTTTGGCACGGTTTCTTCTGGCCGACTGCATTGGAAGAGGCCAAGGAGTTGGTCCAAAAATGCAAAGGATGCCAAAAGTTCAGCTCCAAGCCGCACCAACCGGCTTCTGCGCTCAAGACCATCCCCATTGCCTGGCCTTTCGCAGTTTGGGGTCTAGACATGGTGGGACCATTCAAGACAACACGAGGTGGTTTAACTCACCTACTTGTCGCAGTGGACAAGTTCACCAAGTGGATAGAAGCGAAGCCAATTAAGAAACTGAACGGTCCGACTGCCGTGACTTTCATCACCGATATCACAATTCGGTACGGCATACCACACAACATCATCACCGACAACGGCACAAATTTTGCCAAAGGCGCCTTGGCCCGTTTCTGCGCAACACAAGGCATCCGACTGGACCTAGCGTCCGTCGCCCACCCGCAGTCAAACGGCCAAGTGGAGCGAGCAAATGGCCTCATCCTGTCCGGCATCAAGCCTCGGTTGATCGAGCCTCTGGAGCGCTCGGCTGGCTGTTGGCTCGACGAGCTGCCAGCCGTCCTCTGGAGTCTGCGCACGACTCCAAACAAGTCAACCGGCTTCACGCCCTTCTTCCTCGTCCATGGTGCTGAAGCCGTCATCCCAACGGACATAGAGTTCGACTCCCCACGAGTCACCATGTACACCGAGGAGGAAGCAAAAGAAGCACGACAAGACGGCGTCGATCTGCTGGAAGAGGGCCGGCTGTTGGCACTCAGCCGGTCCAGCATCTACCAGTAGAGCCTGCGCCGGTACCACAACAGGAAGGTCAGGCCAAGATCTTTCCAAGAAGGCGAAATTGTGCTCCGGCTGATCCAGCAAACAGCCGGCAGCACAAGCTGTCGGCGCCTTGGGAAGGCCCTTTCATCATCAGCAAAGTACTGGGCAACGATTCCTACTACCTAATCAACGCTCAGAAGCCCCTAGCACGCAAGAGGGACGACTCCGGCAAGGAGACAGAGCGGCCATGGAATGCAAATCTCCTCCGAAGGTTTTACAGCTGATGCAGTATGTACCACGCTACCTTTTGTATTAAAGAACCAAGACTTCAGGCCCCCCGAGGCGAGCTCGGGGACTTCCCTCTTTTGTCTGTATGATAAAAATTATGACTGCAAGTATGTTACTCCTTTTTATGCCGTTTGGCACCGGGCTCGACAAATCGGCCTGGGGACGTGCCGCCTTGCACTATGAAATGCTTCCTACAGTCGGACAAGCAGTGTGTAAACGCCCAAACCGTCTCCTGTCAGAAGCCGCAGCTCGCAGAGCGACTGTACGGTGGGCAGCAGTAAGGTAGAATGGGCATTCACATGAAAAATGGCTAAGGACTCAAAGCATAAAACATAGCTCAAGACGGCTTCCAGCCTTTCTCGCAAAACGACTCTCGGATAGTCAAACTGCCGCTTCCTATCCAATTTGCTCAAAAAAAGAATCTTGAAATCGGCTAAGTACTTGCTTTCCCAAAGTAGCCTAGCACTTGATCCAGCAACAGTCCGCAGAGCGGTTGTCCGATTGGCAAGGCAGGCAACTAAGAGAAAGCGACAAAGGAAAAAAGCCAGAAGAACAATGAGCAAGAAAAGATAGATATATATATTTACATAACATAGGCCCTTGGCCAAATTGTCGAGTAGAGGTTCAAAATACACCCCGCGGGTGGAATTGTGCGAATTAACAAGTTCTTCAAAGACTACTGAAGCAGATAAAATAAAAGATACAGCGGCAGCTTAGGAGGCAGCAGACGGATTCGGAGGGTCGGAGGAGGCGCCAGCATCAGGCGTCGGGGCCGCCGGCTGGCTAGTCTCGGCTTGATCACCTCCTGCGGCAGTCGATTCGGTCGCACGCGGCTCATTGCTGGAGGCGCGGTCGGGCTGAGGCTGGCCGTCTGCTCCGTCTTCTGGTGCCTCTGCCTCGCCTCCATCCTCCACTTCGTCCTCCTCCTCGACGGTTGTGCCAATCACCTCCGCCGAGTCTTCGCCGTAGTCTGGGTTCATCCCAAACCACTCCGGCGGTACCTCCTCGCCATCTTCAGACCACCCGGGGACGAAGATGCTGGTGTCGGTGTACTCGGTGATCGCCGCAGCACATTTGATGAGGGCATCCTCCGCGGCCGCCAGCTCCAGCTGGGCCTCCGACCGAAGTGTGGCCAACCGGTCTAAATCCAGCCCCGAGTACCACGCCTTGACGAACTCCAAGGCCCGACGCGCTCTAGCCTGGGCCGAAGAGCCCTTCCAGGCCTCAAGACGACCAGCCGCGACCTCCAGCCAGTTGGCCGTCAGGCTGGGGGTGCGTGGAGCCTGCATATCCGGCCAAAGGGCGGCAATCGCCTGGGCACCGACGCGCTGAAGCCGGCGCAGCATCCGGTGAGCTGGCCAGAGGCGAGCCTCGATGCTCAGGATGTGCTCGTCAAGAGTTCGGGGGGCATCGGCGGCGATCTCTGCGCCCTCCGCCCTCCGACTTTCACGATCGGCCTCGATGGCTTGGATGGCGACCTGCGACTGCCCAGGGAAGAAGTCTGCAAAGACGCGAAGAAACGAGGAAGCTAGTCAAAAACCAGGAGTCGGCACGATTTAAATCAGCAGCTCGAAGAAAGAAAATAAAGAGACTCACCATCAACGATGTCTTCAATCTCGTGGAAGCCGGAGGACAGCAGCGCCTCCTTGTAAGACCAGGAGGAGCGCTTGCTTGCAAACTCGGCCAAGAGGGCGGTTTCCGTCTCCTCCGCCTCCCTCTGCGACTTCACAAGCAGCCCCTTCTGCTCTGCCAACTGAGTGGCTAGCAGATCGCCTCTGTGGCGAGCCTGCTGCACTCCTCCCCTTTGGCACGTAGAGCGGAGTTGGCTTCGCTCACCTGCTGTTGAAGAGCAGCGTTGGCTTGTGAAGAAAAGGAAGAAAGATAACAGTCGTCAATAAAGTAGGTTGCCGGGGAGATCCAGCCCGACTGCTCCGAATCACGGGGACTACAGCCCGCGGGTGCGCTAGCGCGCCCCCGCAGAGAAGAAAGAAGGACTTACTCCGGCTCTCCGCCAAGTCGGCGGTCCGCTTGCCCAGCTCTTCAACGTTACGGTTGAAGGCAGTGACGCAGAGGTTGTGGTAATCCTGCGACAAGCATTTCAGACAAAGTTAGTACTCAGAAGTTCATCAATTGGAGTTCCGGGCCGCCTGCTCAGCAGCCAGCCCGAAACTCGGGGACTACACCCAGTGGGTGCGCTGGCGCGCCCCCACAGAGAGGAACAAGAAAACAAAGACCAAAGGAAAAAAGCATACCCGAACGGCTGCCCGCTATGCTAGGAACGCCTTGGTGCAACTCTGGAGAGCATCGCCCTCAGCACGGAGCTTCGCCTAGACATCCAGGAGCGCCCGATTCAACGGCCCTGTGCCGCCTCCTCGCACCCACCCAATAGGTGCGGCGCTCGTCGCTTCGGCGTCTGGGGACGCCGAGCTGGCGGTGCCGGCTTCCAGGGGAAGGGGTGCCGAAGTCGCCTTCTCCAGACGACGGCGCGTTGGCGAGCTGACTTGGAGGAGTAGCCTCGCCACGGCCTCGTCTTCGGTCGGCGGCACCGGAGGGTCCGCTGGCTGCTCGCCTTGCGCGCCTTCAGACGGCGGCGGAGGCGGCGGCGGAACGTTCGCGTCCGGAGTAGAGGGGTTGCCGCCTTCCCTCTCCTCGACGGGGTTCTCCCCGCCGGCTTATCTAGTTGGCCCCGTGAACTTTGGAGGCGGCGGCGCAGAGTTCAACGAGGTAACGAGCACTGCCGACTGGCGGCGTGCGGCTTCCTCAGCCTGCTGCTTCGCTGCGGCGGCGGCTTCGGCCTCCGCTAGTTTTTTCTTAGCGGAGGCCTCCGCCCTGTCGGCCTCCGCCTTCTCCAGGCGGAGGCCCTCTTTTTCGTTGCGCTTCTCCTGCGCATTTCGCTCCATCGCCTCCCGGAGGTCAGCAGCGGGGTAAATCCGCCGAGTGATGGCAGACATCTCCGCTGACCCCATGACGGAGGCGGCGGCGACCCGCTCAAGAGAGAGGGGAGCCCTGAAGCAAGAGGGGCAAGTAGAGACTCAGACAAATCACGAAGAAAGAATAAAAAACTTTGAAGACAGAATACTTACGCGGAGACCGATGGCGGCTTCTTCACTTCCTTACGGAAGCGAATGGCCTTCGCGGCTACCTCGTCCCGCCGGGTCGCCACAGCCGAGCCCTTGGGCTTCTTCAGCCGACTGCCGAACAAGGTCGGAACGGCCCTGCGCTTCTTCTTGCCGCCTGGAGCGCCCGGCGCGGCAGAAGAGCCCGCGCCAGGCTGGCTGGCTCCTAGCCGATGGCGAGGGGCGACTTCTCCCTCGGCGTTGTCTTCAGGCCAATCGGCGAAGGTAGCCAAAGGCCTGAAGTCGCCTGCTGTCCCTCCTCCTCCCTCAGCGTCGTCTTCCAGAGCCGCCGCCCCCAGATCGGGGTCGTCGACGTCGCTCTCCTCCCGGTCGGCGAGGAACTCACGGGCTGGCCCCAGGTGCCGGCTGGTGGGTGAAGAAGGGGATTCTAACCAAAGCCGACTGGTCAAAACAAAACTTGGCAAGAAGAAGACAATCTAAATAAAGAAAAGAAAGGCAACTCACCCCGGGCGGGGGGTTGGCGCGGGAGTACGGCTCCTTGCCGAATCGCCAGTCCTCCAGGAGCCTGTTGTCCGAGAGGTAGTTCACCATGAAGGCCACCTCTTCATGAGGCATGTCCTTGGTGCACATCCGACTCGGGTCGCGGTGCCCGCTCATCTGGCATATCATGTGAGGGCGGCCTTGGAGTGGGAGAACTCGGCGCGAAATGAAGGAGGCCAGCAGGTCCGGACTAGTCAGACCCTCCGACTGCGTCAGCACTCAGAGTTGCGTGATGGCGTCGGCTCCCGCAGGCGTCAGCGACCTGGCCCGGTACGACCATTTGGGCAGTCTCCCAGCCAGCGGGCCGGCTTCGAAAGCCGGCAGGTTGACCCAGTCACCCTCGTGGCGACGTTCCTGACATAGAAGTAGGATCTCTGCCACATCTTCAGCGACTTTATCAGTGAGATGGAGGGGAAGGGATTGTCGGCCCCCGACCTTCGCACAATGATGAAGGTGCCGCACTGAGCCGGCACGCCCATGGCCTGGGTGCCGAGCTTGGAGAAGAAGAACTCCCCCCAGAGCTCGAGTGTGGGGAGGACTCCGAGGAAGCCTTCGCAAAGGGCCACGAAGGCGGACAGCAGCACCACTGCGTTGGGGGTGAGGTGGTGCGGCTGGAGACCGTAGAACTCCAGGAAGGACCAGAAAAAACTGCTCGCTGGCAGCCCCAGCCCGCGCAGGTAGTGCGAGCGGAAGATGACCCGCTTGCCCTCCTGCGGTGCGGGGGAAATCTCCCCCTCCGACGCAAGACGCACCTGCACGCGATCCTCGCCGGGAAGCCGACGGGTCCGGCGGAGGAACTCAATGTGGTCTTCATGAACTTCGGAACCGTCCCAGGTGCCAGAGCGCACTGGGGGAGGCGCGGCAGCGGAGGAAGAACTCATCGCGAGCTGTCGCCGCAGCGTTCGCCGGAGCTTGGGCGTGCGGCAGAGCGAAGAAGAGAAGAGGAGGAAAAGAACGAGGAGTAGTGGAAAGGAGGGGCGCACGTGCCCCCCTCTTCCCCCTACTTATAGCCCCGTGGGCTGCGAAGCCGAGGGGGCGGACGTGGGGATTTACTACGCCCACAACCCCACGACCCCCACGATCCACGTAAAGTTACTCCGCGCAGTAACTCCACGGGAATCCCAATCGTCCACCGGGGCCGCAGCGGATCCGCGCGGGCGCCGAGGCGTGGTAGTGGCGGGCCCCGCCTATGGGCCTGTCCCGTCGCACGCGTAGGCTGGTAGGACGGCCTGGCCACGTGCCCTCACGTGACAGGCCAAGAACGGGCGGCGGCCTGGAGGCTTAGCTAGCACGCCACTTAAAATCCCACCGCGACGTTCGAAATATTGAGCAAGTCGGAATTGAGTGAGTCCGAGTTGGGCAAGTCCGACTCCTTCTAGACGGCCCGACAGAAGTCAATCAAAGACCATGTGTTGAGCACCCGGAAAGAGAAACTGCTGAGGCTTCTTGGCCGATCGCCCGTGGCGCCTCACCAGCTTCGGGGACTACTGTCGGAGTAATGGGCCACGGGTAGGCCAACTCGAGTCCCATAACCTTTCAAGACATCGGGGCAGGCTGCACCCCTCAAGACCCCAGGGCGAAGAGCCGCCTCCTGAGGAGTCGACGGCAGGGCGGCCGACTGCCCGCTCACGGCCGAGTCCCAGGGACGACTTCCAGAGAATCCGGCTTTGGGGAATCGGCCGGCGACTCCAACAAACCCATGACCTCATCGAAGGGGACAGGGCAGGGGCGTGGCTAAAGTGAAGCCCACTCCCGCCCCTTACCAAGGATAGGCATGGCCACAACACGCCGTGCTCGGGAAGATCTCCGTGCGGCGTGGCACTGTTGCCCTGCCGGCCCTGACATCAGCACCACAATATCGAGTCATGCACCCACGACAGCTTGTCTGAACGGCCTGGAAGCAGCAGGTCCCACTAGTCAGTGAGACCTTAGGAGACGGCGAGAGGACCGCCAGTCGGATCCGTTAGGAGTCGGCCCGGGGAGTCGGCCGAGCCCTCCCCCGGGCCCCATGCACCATTAATCAAGATGTGATGGGGAGTGGCAATAGTGATCGCCCGCCAGGCGGCGGGACTGTTGCCACGACCCCATGACCAAGCCTGTGTCATCAGAAGCACGGCTACAGTAATCAGCAGCCGGCAAGACCCGCCCGCGGCGGACGCGGCCTGTCGGCTCCGTACCAGACCAGTTGGCGGGCCCTAGCAGTCAGCGGAGAAATCGGAGGCCAAAGGCACTTACGGCTGGGACCACGCCCAGACGAATTACCATTGTACCCCTGGGGGGTAGGCCTATATAAACCCCCAGGGCACCCATGCAAAGGGTTGGAACCCAGTAGCTCTAGACCATACCAGATAGAAGGAGAGAGCTAGCCTTGCCCTCTCCTACCTCTAAGAAATAGCTCAAGGAGCAACCGTGTAAACACTTGGCCATAGTGATCATGCGGAGATCCCGCAGAGCAGCAGTAGGGGTATTATCTCCCTAAAGAGCCCTGAAGCTGGGTAAGATTCGCCGGCGTGCATGTCTTCGCCTCATCCCGTTTCCAGGCAACGGCGACATTCTACTCGCCCCCACCATGATAAGCCATCCGTTGGCATATGTCGCACCAAACTCCCGACATGACTTGTTTGGTTCTTTGCATTCATCATTGCATCATGTGCATTTCATCTGGTCATCATGCCATCATGTCATTAATCTTTGCATCTCAATCAACTAAATAAATCGGATGGATCTTCGGTCCATTTAAATTGAGGGAATTCACATGGTGAGTTCTCTTTATAACATATCCTCCCGATATTAGGGAGCTATATTAAATATTCCATTTTCGGAATCACCCATGAACACACTTGCAAAATATTTCCCCATGCCTTCGTCCCATGCATCATCTCCTTCTCCTTTCCTTCTATTTCCTGTCTTTTGATAGTCCCATTTTCCCCTTCTATACTAATGTCCATTCTTTTCCTATAAATTCTAGACCGTGCCAGGAACACCTCCGCCAATTTTCAGATCCTTTGGACTTGTTTTGGTTGGATTCAAAAATGGCTCAAGTTTGAATCGAATTCAAACTTGAATTATTTTTATATCTCTAAAATATTGCCAAACCATTTTATTATATTTGTGCAAAGTTCCGGCGCTCCAAGAATATTTTATTTTCTGAAATATTCTTTCCCTAACCGTCTCTTTATTTTTTTCTCCTCTCTATTTGTTTTCCTGTTAAAGCAAATTAGAGATAGAGAGAGAGGTAGCCTGCACTGCTGACCTCTTACAACTCCCACCAGTCCATCCCAACTGGGCCTCCCGCACCGGCCCAACTGATCTCCCATCCTAACGCTAGCTCGACCGCACCCTAGGCCTCGATCCCACATCTCCCTCTCCCTCGATTCCTTCCCAGTGCCGCCAGGGAGAGCGTTGCCCAATCCCATCTGCTCGATCCCATATCGCTCCTCTGCCCGATCCCCTGGCATCTCCCTCGCCTCCCTTCAGCACCGTCTCTCACGCACGCTCCGAGCCAGGCAACGCCTTGCTCGATCCCCTCCACCCGAGCGCCACCTTCGCCCGACCCAACTCCCTCTCATCGCACCCTCGCCGCCGCGCGTCCCTGCCCCGCCTCCTTCTCCCTCCAGCGCTGGCACGCCCGCAGCGGCCATGGATCCCATAGAACCGGGCCGCGACCACCAGACCTTCTCCTCCGTGACCCGTCCGGTCACCGCCCGCTCCGGTGACCCATCGCAACCCGCCGTCATCGGCGACCACCAGGAGGCTGCCACCTTGCACCGCTCCTCTCCCTCGCGTCCTCGTCATGCTCCCGCGCGCTGCCCGACGACCTTGCTGCTTCGCTAGAGAGTTCTGCCATGCCAAGTCCTCGCCGACTACCATCGCCTTCCTGCAGCTGCAGGCGCCGTCCCGAAGTTCTCTACATCGATCAGGTTCAGGAGTGTAGCAAGGATGCCCGCATCGACCGCGCCTAAGGCTGCCTCCTCGGCCTCGCTGTTTGTACATGGGCCACGCGGCCTGCTGTCAGCCTCGCCAAGACCGAGCGCTGCCAGCTCCTGTTGACCGCCTCAAGATCACGACCGCAACCGAGACCACTATTCTGCTATGTTTGGGACACGCCAAGACCCGAGGCCTTATTGGTGTTGCTTCGTTTTGGATGTGCCATCCTTTCTGACAAGTGTACGACTACACTCGGTGATCCGACAAGCCCCGACAACGTGTACATCTACTCCATCAAGACCGGACCGACAAGTACCGTGGCACCGAAGATCTTTGATGCGTCAAGTCCCTTTCCGAAAGTGTACCACTGTTGGATTTCGGGTTCCGGCAGGCCCTTGAGGTTCGAACACTGGGGTGCACGAGGAGATCTCTCCCCTACCGATCTACGCCCAATCTCCTCACGTGATCTAGGCTGGAAACAACGAACAACACAAGGGACACGAGGTTTATACTGGTTCGAGCCACCGTTGTGGTGTAATACCCTACTCCAGTGTGTGGTGTGGTGGATTGCCTCTAGGGCTGATGATGAACAGTACAAGGGAAGAACAGCCTCGCAAGAGGTGTTCTTGAGCTGGTCGATGAACTGCTGGGGTGAGTTCAGTCGCCTCTCTCTCTCTCTGCTGGGGTTCTACCAGATCTCTAGTCGTCCCTCTACTCTATGGTGGCTAGCTCTATTTATAGAGGCCCTGGTCCTCTCCCCAAATAACGAGTGGGAAGGGCGCCAACAATTGGCCATTTTGAAGGGGAACATCTAGTACAAGTTATCCTGACCAAAGGTGGTCTTCGGCTGCCAAAAGTACTGGTGATGACGCCGTCTTGGGCTCCATGGTGACCTCCGTCCTACCGCTCTGTTGGTCTTGGTCTCGTTGCACCGGAATGGTAACCTTTGCTCGATGCCTTGGCCTGTGCTTGCCCCCTTTGCACCAAAGGGGAAACAAGGACACTGCGCAGGCCGGCACCCGCCAGGCGCCCGCCTGGTCTCGAACATCATGGCTTGCGTCACGGGCTCCTCGCGAGGTACCCTTGCCTTGATCTCTCCGCCTCCTCGCGAGCCTGCCTAACGAGGCTGCCTCTGAGGAAGCTTCCTGTAGTCCACCTGTCGATGTCAAAACCGGCAGATCTCGGGTAGGGGGTCCCGAACTGTGCGTCTAGGCCGGATGGTAACAGGACGCAAGGGACACGAAGTTTGACACAGGTTCGGGCCCTCTCAATGGAGGTAAAACGCTACGTCCTGCTTGATTAATATTGATGATATGGGTAGTACAAGATTAGATCTACCACGAGATCGGAGAGGCTAAACCCTAGAAGCTAGCCTATGGTATGATTGTTGTTGTGTATGTTGTCCTACGGACTAAAACCCTCCGGTTTATATATACACCGGAGAGGGTTAGGGTTACACAAAGTCGGTTACAATGGTAGGAGATCTGCATATCCATATCGCCAAGCTTGCCTTCCACGCCAAGGAAAGTCCCTTCCAGACACGGGACGAAGTCTTCAATCTTGTATCTTCATAGTCCAGGAGTTCGGCTGAAGGTATAGTCCGGCCATCCGGACACCCCCTAATCCAGGACTCCCTTAGTAGCCCCTGAACCAGGCTTCAATGACGATGAGTCCGGCGCGCAGATTATTTTCGGCATTGCAAGGCGGGTTCCTCCTCCAAGTACTTCATAGAAGATTTTGAACACAAAGGTAGTGTCCGGCTCTGCAAAATAAGTTTCCACATATGGCCATAGAGAGAATAATATTTACGCAAATCTAATCTACTGATGTATTCCGTAGTGTGACACACCACAGCCAAGCCTTTATCCGAGTCATTTTATTTTCCCACCTCATCACGTCATGCGAGGCGGTTTCCTTGGCACGTCTTGTTAAAGCATATATCGTGTCCCCTTATTCCGGGATTCTCATCAATACGGGCATGGGTAACCCAACCGCTTCTAGGACTCCTAGATTATAGGCAATTCCAAACGGACATGGAGAGGACGCTTGATATTCACCCTCTTTATAAAGGGACAAGGCTTTTATTTTTCCCTCCCGTGCTCAATCGAACCCTTCCCCAACCTCAAGCTCAAACACCCAAAGTTCAGGTCAGGTGCTCCGAACCCTCAGTCATGTCCGGATCTAGCCTTCAAGGCTGATGGATGCCTTCCTCTGTCACGGAAGAAGACATCAAAAAATTGAGGGAGGCCAGATATCTGACCGCCGAAATTCCGCATCGGCTGCCTGCCCGAGGGCAGGCCGTCCCTCCCCCGCACCCAACGAGATCGTCGTGTTCGTCTCTCACTTCCTCCGAGGTCTAGGCCTTGCTCCGGATCCTTTCGTCAGGGGTTTGATGTTTTATTACGGGCTAGATTTCCATGATCTAGCTCCAGACTCCTTTCTTCATATCATGACATTTATTGTCGTGTGTGAGGCCTTCCTCCGGGTTACCCCTCACTTTGGCCTGTGGCTCAAGACCTTTGAAGTAAAGCCGAAGATGATCGAGGGGCAACATGCGGCGTGTGGAGGTGCCTCAATACGCAAGATGACAGGAGCTCCATGGCCCAAAGGTTCCATTCCAGAGGTGTCTGAATTGTGGCAACAGGAGTGGTTCTACATCACGGCTCCTAGAAGTGCCAAGTGGGTGGCCGCCCCTGTTTTCCGCTCGGGCCCTCCACCACAACTGATGTCATGGATTAGCAGAGGCTTGAGCTGGGGTCTAGGCAAGGACGTGCCTATACTGCAAAGCCACATTCGAGATCTCTTCAATGGAGATTTCAGTTTGGTTGCAGTAATACAAGTTATGCTGGTACGTCAAGTCCAGCCCTGCAAACGCCGGCCCCTTCGCTTGTGGGAGTTCAAACCCGAGGGACCGCGTGTCATTCAAAATTTCCTCGGCCTGACGCACAAGGAGATGTACAAGTCAATCTTCGGACCTCAGGTAGAGTGTCCGGAAATCACCGAGGACGTGGGCCTGAGCAGTAACCGCGCCGCCGAATAGGTAAGGAATCTTCCGGCCGAACATACTATCTCTCATTTGTTACGAAGTTATTTCTCAGAGTTCTCTTTTTGACCAGGACTGGCTGACAAAGGTGAAGTTGATTTGGTGTTCGGCCCCCCTCCCTGAGGGTTTGGAATATCCGGTACTGGAAAAGATGCTCCAGGTCGCACCCTTCTCGGAGCCCTTGAAGGAAGATACCGGGGAGGATAATACGGGCGGACGCGGGCCCCCAATGCTGCCTATTCTAACCAAGGGAGCGAGCGTATCCATTAAGGAAGACGGCCGGAGGAGGAAAAGGACTGGGCCCGGGGATTCTAAAGCCGAAGCTTCCAAACGGGAGAAGAAGTCTCCCACAGAGGGTCCTACCTTGGGGAGTGCTTTTGCCGCACAAAGTCCGCGGGGGGATCAATTCTCCAGCGAGTCGTAAGTGACCCGAAATACTGTAATAGCACATGTATGCCATCTCTTCTTCTGAGGAAATAACCACCGCATATATCTTTTGCAGTTCGGGCCTTAGCCCCTCTCAAATGAGCTCGTCTTTGGCGGATCTTCTTCCAGAGATGATGGAGAGCGAAACGCCTCCTCCGGACTCCTCCGCTCCGGAAGCGGGCGACCCCGAATTGTCGTCGCGGAGGGCCTCTCCGAGTCCGGAGGGGCCACAAGATAATCCCATTGAACCCCGAAGCTCCCAATGTCCGGCTCCCGAAGAGAGCAGACAAAAGAGTCTGGCACCGTCTGGTGTGCGATCGGATGTTCTGAGGGAGTTGGTGGGGCGAGCGGCCATCTCAGATGAACACCGTATGATGATGAATACGGTGATGGTGAGAATCTCGTCCGCCGAAAGCGGATTGCATAAAGCTTTTATGAGTCTACTGTCAGGCTTTGAGGTACGTAAAATAATGTATGATAGTCCTGCACATGCTAGGTGTGCCTGTGTAGATAGTAGCCCCTAAGACTCTAGTTGTCGTTGGAAACGACGACGAACAGAGGATCATATTCCCAGGTAATAACCATACTGCCTCTATGTGCAGGTGATGGAAGCTCCAGTGGCTAGCCGGACTAGCGAGTTTGCCCATTTAGAATGGTAGTTGGATGCGGCAGACGCCGACATCGAGCTTGTTAACAAAAGGCTTGACGAGGCACAGGGTAAGTGTCATTATCTGGTAAACGCCACATAGGAAGAGTAGCATGATACCAGTATCTTTAATATGTTGTGACTGCAGATGGAGCTGCCACTGTTGAAGCCTTATGGGCAGAACTTGCCCGAGCCAAGGAACAAGCGAGGTTGGGTAATGCGGCTGCTTTGAAGGCGGCCGAAGAGTTGCAAGCCGAGAAGGCCGCGCATGGAGAGAGACGAGACAAGATGGCCATAGAATTAAAAGCCGCCGCTGACCGTTGCCGGATTCTTGAAAAGGAAAACCAAGCGAAGGCATCGGACCTTGAGAAGGCTGCTATGACGAGAAAAGACCTCCGCTCTGCTATGAGGGCAAAGAAGGAGGAGCTGCGGGAAGCCGGGGATATTGTAGCTGGGAAATCCTTTATGTTGCGGAGGAAGTTCGGAGATCCACGGTATGCCCCTCTGGATCGGTCGTGGAGTTCGGAGGATGTGTATATGGATTTGGCGGCGAGCACTGCCGATGCGGCCAAGTACTTCCAGGGTCAGACGGACCGTGAAGTAGGCCAGCTGTTTTGGAGACAATTCCATTCTCTCGAGCGTCCGCTTTCATTGACTGACCAATTAGCCGAATGGGCCGAACTGAATAGGTTGTCCGGACTCTCCATGAGGTTTGTTGTGGATCAGCTATGGCCGGAAAGGTCAAAACCAAACAGCTATTCAGCTTGGTGAAGCAGTTCCTTGACATGGTGCCGCACATTAATGCGATGAAGAGGTCGGCGTGCATAGAGGGCGCACGGATGGCCTTTGCCTGTGTTAAAGCATACTGGGCGGAGATGGATGCTACCACTGTTGCAGCGCGGGATTCGGCCATAGGTCGAAGGGCTGCTGAGCACTACTTTGAAGAAGTTCTTGAGGGTGCTCGTTTGATAGAGACCCAGTGCTCAAAAAATATTATGTTGGAGTGATATGTAATCTCATTGTAAGCGAAATGCTTTTATAAATTTTTATAAGGCTATTTTTATACTTTTGCCTGAAAGTAATATGATGCCTCCTGGGCGGCCGTTTATGTATACAGTGTATAACCTGAAAGATTGCAACCGTTGGCTTCAACCCTTGCGCATATAATGCAGAGGTGCTCGCAAAAACACGCATTCACACTTAACCCAACGTCTTGGTCCTATTAAGGAGGTCATAGCGGAGCGAGCGAGGCAACCGGACTATAATGCTTTAGCACTTTCACTTAGCCATAGGAGTTTGACAGTGGGGCTACTAAATAGCCCCTAGTGGCTCCGCACTCTCCTGATCCCGGGGTGCGTACATGCCTAGCTGGAAAACGGCCCTTCGTTAAAGCGGAGGAATTCTAACATTCCAACAGGTCATCGAGTGGTTGACCAGTCTCACGCTACATCATGACAGTCAGTTTTCAGCTTTCTCTACTGAGGTGCTCGTCCGGATGAACCAGGGCACAATCGCAGTAGTTCTCCTGGTGCTACCTTAGCCGGTAAAGCGGAACGTAAGGCACCAAAACACAGGAGCCGGGCAAACCCAACATTTGACCAAAGACAATGATTCAGAGCTGATGCATATAAGGCCAAACTCGCGACATCGAACACTCCCTAAGGTATTCGGTCTTAGTGGTATAAACCGGGCCTAAATAATGGCCTTTGTAAGAAGCCCCTTGTGTCCAGGTACGTGCATTGTTCTGGCGTGGCCACATGCCAAGATGTCAGCATCCTTCTCAACGGTGGATATGTATCAACAAGAGACAGTAAAAGAGGTTTATGCAGGGTCTTAATTTGAAAAGAATCCTTGGAGCGGGTCCATGCTGCACGTCTGTGCCTGTGTCTCTGTTGTGCCGTATCCTGGACGGGTGTAGCACGATGATCGTCTGTAAAAGAGGGGAATTTAGGTGAGAAAGTTGTCGTGCAAAAAGATAGGTTTTTAGAGAAACCATGTATATTTCAAGATGAGAAGAAATTGCCACTTGTCTACGCGCGTTGAGTCCCTTGTATTGACAGATAGGGGTGTGACCATTTATTCGGTATAAGTAGCAGCGCTGGACTCGATTAGTTGTGTCTGAGGTCTTGACGACCTATTGGATGCTTTCGCTGGTCCGGGCGCCTTTAGTGTGCGGCTGCCAAGGCAGCCTCACTCTCTTCGGCACGCAGAGATCGCTTGATATTTCTGTGCACTGAAATGATGCCCCTTGGACTGGGCATCTTGAGTGTGAGGTAGGCGTAGTGTGGTATTGCATTAAAGCGAGCGAAAGCTTCGCGTCCGAGCAGTGCTTGATAGCCACTTTGAAACGGAGCGATGTGGAAGGTTAAATGCTCGCGACGGGAGTTATCGGGGGAGCCGAATATAACCTGTAGTAGGAGGGAGCCCGTACAACGAGCCCCTGGGCCTGGCATTACTCCTTTAAAGGTAGTATTGCTATGGCGAATTTGTGTTGGGTCTAACCCCATCCCGCGGATTGTATCCTGATATATTAGGTTTAGGTTGTTGCCGCCGTCCATCAAGACTCGTGTGAAGTGATATCCGCCAATTACTGGGTCTAACACCAGGGCAGCTCATCCTGCGTGTCAGATACTTGCTGAGTAATCGCGATGGTCGAAAGTGATCGGTTGAGACGACCAGTGGCAGGACTTCGCGGTGACAGGCACTTGGGTATATTTTCCTGGGAGTGTCGTGTTGTTTTTTCCCTTGATCACATGTAACACGTTTACTTTTTTGACTTGGGACAGGCACTTGGGTATTTCTTTTGTTCCCCCGTGTCTTGCTTGGGAGGCTCGTCCTCGTCTTCACTTGGTGTATCCTCCCCCTTGTGTACGGTGTTGAGCTTGCCGGACTGCTTGAAGACCCAACATTCTCTGTGGGTATGATTAGCAGGTTTACCAGGGGTACTATGGATCTGACATACTTGGTCCAGAATTTTGTTGAGGCTGGACAGTTCATCCCTGGTGCCTTTAGGGGGCGGCTTTTGACCTGGCAGAGAGCTTTTGAATCCGACATTTACTGCCGTGCCCTTCATGTTGTCTTCTTTATTCCGGCGTTTGTTATTGCTGTTGCGCCGTGATTTCCCGTTTCAATATCTAACTTCAGATGTACTAGGGTCACTGGTGCTGCATCTGGCTAGCCAGCTGTCCTCACCCGCGCAAAAGCGGGTCATGAGGTTTGTTAATGTAGCCATCGTTCTCGGCTTATTTTGGCCGAGGTGTCTGGCGAGCCATTCATCACGGATGCTATGCTTGAAAGCTGCCAAGGCTTCAGCGTCTGGACAGTCGACAATCTGGTTCTTTTTAGTAAGAAACCTGTTCCAAAGCTTTTGGGCTGACTCTCTGGGCCGTTGAGTTATGTGACTCAAATCGTCCGCATCCGGAGGTCCCTTGAAAATTTGCCCGAAAGGCGTCTTCGAGCTCTTCCCAACTTCCAATGGAGCTTTCGGGGAGGCCTTTGAGCCAGTGACGAGCTGGCCCTTTGAGCTTGAGGGGTAAGTACTTGATGGCGTGGAGATCATCTCCTCGAGCCATATGGATATGAAGGATGTAGTCCTCAATCCACACCCCAGGGTCTGTTGTTCCGTCGTATGCCTCTATGTTTACGGGATTGAATCCCTCTGGAAATTCATGGTCCAGCACCTCATCGGTGAAACATAGGGTGTGTGCGGCACCCCTGTAGCTGGGTGTACCGCGTTGTTCGGATGTTTGTTGTATTGCATTGTATGCTGGGGCGCGCTTGCGTGGTCCATAGATGGATCTTGTTGCACCGTCCTTTGGGTGCGAGCCCTCGCATGGGTCGCGTGTTGTATTGTGAGTGGCGTTGTATGCCGCTCTGTGTTGGTAGAGGGGTCGTCTATCTGACCAGGTGGCTGCTTTGATATTTGGTTGTGGGGGGTCTGAGGCCTCCTCATCGAATTCGGGTAGCAGCTTCCGCTTTGGGTAGCTCTTGGAGGGGCGATTGTCGCCGTATCTTGCTGCTGTGTTGAGTATTTTACTCCATCTGATTTGGAGTGTGTCTTGCGCGGCCTTGAGCCTTTGCTTCTGCTTTTTAAGACTCCTCGCGGTGGCAACAAGCCTTTTATGGGCATTCTGCTGCTCCGGGTGCCTGTCCGGCGTTATGTCGTCCGGACCATTATCCTTGATAGAATTTGTTTGTTCGGTTTGATTATCCAGATTGCCGTTGTCCGGCAGTGGTTCGCCCTGCTCCAGCGCTGGGTCGGTGTGATCGCTATTTCTGTCGAGGCGGGAAATGGGGCGGCGCTTGCATCGCCGCTTTAATTGCTTGTCGAGGGAACAAGCCTTTGATGCGTCCTTCCACTCCTCGTCGTCATCTTTTGGTGCGTCCACCATGTATACGTCATATGATGAGGTGGTGTTCCAGGGCCCAATAGGCGCTGGTTCTTCATCGTCTCCTTCATCGGCGTCCATACCGTCGATGTCTTCGGAGTCGAAGTCGAGCATGTCGGTTAAATCGTCGACAGTGGCTACAAAGTGGGTGGTGGGTGGGCTTTGAATTTCTTCATCGTCCATATCCCAACCTTGCTAACCTCAATCCGGCCAGGGCTCTCCTGATAAAGAGAGAGACTTTAGTGATTTCATAATATCGCCGAAGGGCGAGTGCTGAAAGATGTCCGCAGCAGTAAACTCCATGATCGGCGCCCGATCGGATTCGATTGGCAGGGGCGCGAATGGTTCGGAGTCCAGAGAGGAGTCCGGCTCCTTGGAGTCACGAGTCTCGCGGAGTGCGGGGCTGGTGTTCGGCTCGATCGCCGTTAGGATCGCAGCCCCCGAGGCGGCGTCCAACCACCCATCCTCGATCATCGCAGTTGGCTCCGAATTAAGGGTCGAAGCCGATGCGGATGCGGCCTTCAGGACACTGTTAGGTGGCAGAGCTAGATCATGCTCGTCGTGACAGTGCGGCGCGCTCGGCAGTGGCTCGAATCCGTCGAAGATCAAGTCCCCGCGGATGTCAGCCGTGTAGTTTAAACTTCCAAATCTGACCTGACGGCCAGGGGCATA
Source organism: Triticum urartu (assembly GCF_056163025.1). Classification (NCBI taxonomy): domain Eukaryota; kingdom Viridiplantae; phylum Streptophyta; class Magnoliopsida; order Poales; family Poaceae; genus Triticum; species Triticum urartu. Next base: position 170,358,258 of record NC_141874.1, on the reverse strand, counting down.
TCTTTCAATCTACTCCAGATGGCCAAGTGAATTGGCCTGCAGTGCAAAGCCGCCGAAGAGAGAGATCTGTCCGGGAAGACAAGTTTCACCCTGGACCGCGTCACTATCGATGATAGTAGGAGCCATCAAGCCTGACGGTGACGACACAGAGGACCTCTCAATGAAAGCACCAATGTCGGTGTCAAAACCGGCGGATCTTGGGTAGGGGGTCCCGAACTATGCGTCTAGGCCGGATGGTAACAGTAGGCAAGGGACACGAAGTTTTACCCAGGTTCGGGACTTCTCGATGGAGGTAAAACCCTACGTCCTGCTTGATTAATATTGATGATATGGGTAGTACAAGAGTAGATCTACCACGAGATCGGAGAGGCTAAACCCTAGAAGCTAGCCTATGGTATGATTGTTGTTGTGTATGTTGTCCTACGGACTAAAACCCTCCGGTTTATATAGACACCGGAGAGGGTTAGGGTTACACAAAGTCGGTTACAATGGTAGGAGATCTGCATATCCATATCGCCAAGCTTGCCTTCCACACCAAGGAAAGTCCCTTCCGGACACGGGACGAAGTCTTCAATCTTGTATCTTCATAGTCCAGGAGTCCGGCTGAAGGTATAGTCCGGCCATCCGAACACCCCCTAATCCAGGACTCCCTCACCGCCCCGCGAGGCTTGGCCCCTCGCGAGGGTCTTGAGCTTGAGCTGATGAAGATGGGCCGCACTGGGACCCCACTTGAGCCACACCGCAGGCCGCAGGCAGGCAAGTCTGGGGAGCCCCGTCCCCAGAACGCCGACAGTAGCCCCCAGGCCCAAGGCGCGCCCGGGCTTGGCCTAGCTGGAAAGCGAAGGGGCAAGCGCGGAGCGCCACGGGCCCTAACAGCTTGCGGCCTTGGGCGCTGCGTGGCGATCGATTGGACATGGGCGACTGCGCTTCCCCATGACGCCTCGGCGACCGCACGACTTGATAAGTCCCTGCATGCAGAGAAATTGATCATGATTACCTGCGATCATGGTGCTTGGCGGTTGGCCTCCTCTGGCAATAAGTACGGGGCCACGCGAGCCCCTTCAGCCCGTCCCTTCTTGCTGCTCCTTTTCTTCTTCTTGGCTACTCGCCGTCCCCACGGCCCCAAAGAGGTTCTCGGCCGCGGAGAAAGGAAAGGCCCCCCAGGCAGGGCCTGACTCCCCCCCGACCAAGCGTGGCCGAGGCCACCCTCGCAAGTATACCACGGTCCCCGTGGTGGCCTCCCGCGGCCATGGAGGCGGTTCCATGCGCGGTGGTGAGCGCCTGGTTGCCGGCGGGGGGCACGCCGTGGGTGTGCGCCCCCTAGGCCACGCTTTCGCTCTGCGGAGGTGCTGCCGGAGTTTGTCGTGTGGTCGGCGGACCCATCCAGCACCAGGCTCCAGCTCCCCCATTTCTTCGTAGATGAACTGCCTGCCAGCGCTCAGTGTGGCTTCTGGCTCCAGGCAGACGGCTGCTGCAGCAGGGCCTCCTGGGCTTCGCTGGAGGTCTCCGTTTCTGGGAATGGGGCTCTGACATGCGGCTGGCAAATGTTTGCCCGCGCACGCGGCCTGGGCCGGTGGTGCACCATGTACTTCAAGTTTGATGGCGACGCCACCCTCTACGTGAGGGTGTTCGGGGAAGATGGTCGCCGTGCCGGGTACTGCTCCGAAGACGACGACCGCGGCCGCCTGCTCAGCCCTCGCACTAACCAAGATGAAGATGGCGACTGGCGTACAGGCAGAGGTGCTCGGGGTTCGCTGAGCTTCGTCGACCCCCTCTCAGGCAGCAGCTCCTCCAGCGGTGGCCGCGACCAGCCCCCGCGCCGTCGCGCCCGCCTGGGTGAAGGTAGTGGGTCAGCCCGCCGTCGTGCCACGGTGAAGCGAGAGGAGGGATCCGCCTGAGCCCCAGGAGCAGCTTGAGCCTTCGCTGTGGGTTGGCGCAGGACGACTCGCGCCCGTTTTGTTTTCTTCCTTATCCTGCGCAGAAATAGAAAGTAATGTAGGGCCCCGCGGGGGCGTGTTAGAACTGCTGCTGTTTAACCATCGCGCTGTTTCCGCTAGTTCTGCGCTGTGTTTCCGCGCCGCGCACCCATGTGCGGGAACTATTTTAGCTCGGTGGGGCTTGGCGCGGTCCTCGCCTCCTGAGGCCGTGGCCTCATCGTGCGCTTCGTGCCCTGCAAGGATCAGTAGGAGGGGTAACTTACGGTCTTGGTTGTGGGGGCGATCGGCCCAGGTCCTGCGCTCGTGTCGCGATGCCCGTGGGGCAGGACTGGGAGGGGTGCTTGAAGGAAATATGCCCTAGAGGCAATAATAAAGTTATTATTTATTTCCTTATAATCATGATAAATGTTTATTATTCATGCTAGAATTGTATTAACCGGAAACATAATACATGTGTGAATACATAGACAAACAAAGTGTCACTAGTATGCCTCTACTTGACTAGCTCGTTAATCAAAGTTGGTTATGTTTCCTAACCATGAACAAAGAGTTGTTATTTGATTAACGAGGTCACATCATTAGTTGAATGATCTGATTGACATGACCCATTCCATTAGCTTAGCACCCGATCGTTTAGTATGTTGCTATTGCTTTCTTCATGACTTATACATGTTCCTATGACTATGAGATTATGCAACTCCCGTTTGCCGGAGGAACACTTTGGGTGCTACCAAACGTCACAACGTAACTGGGTGATTATAAAGGAGCATTACAGGTGTCTCCGATGGTAGATGTTGGGTTGGCGTATATCGAGATTAGGATTTGTCACTCCGATTGTCGGAGAGGTATCTCTGGGCCCTCTCGGTAATACACATCAATAAGCCTTGCAAGCATTACAACTAATATGTTAGTTGTGAGATGATGTATTACGGAATGAGTAAAGAGACTTGCCGATAACGAGATTGAACTAGGTTTTGGATACCGACGATCGAATCTCGGGCAAGTAACATACCGATGACAAAGGGAACAACGTATGTTGTTATGCGGTCTGACCGATAAAGATCTTCGTAGAATATGTAGGAGCCAATATGGGCATCCAGGTCCCGCTATTGGTTATTGACCGGAGACATGTCTCAGTCATGTCTATATTGTTCTCGAACCCATAGGGTCCGCACGCTTAAGGTTACGATGAGAGTTTCATTATGAGTTTATGCATTTTGATGTACCGAAGGTTGTTCGGAGTCCCGGATGTGATCACGGACATGACGAGGAGTCTCGAAATGGTCGAGACGTAAAGATTGATATATTGGAAGCCTATGTTTGGACATCGGAAGTGTTCCGGGTGAAATCGGGATTTTACCGGGTTACCGGGAGGTTACCGGAACCCCCCGGGAGCCATATGGGCCTTCATGGGCCTTAGTGGAAAGGTGAAAGGGCTGCCCACAAGGGCTGCGTGCCTCCCCCCTTCCCCTAGTCCTATTAGGACTAGGAGAGGTGGCCGGCCACCCCTCTCCCTCTTTCCCCCTCGGGGAATCCTAGTTGGAATAGGATTGGAGGAGAGTCCTACTCCCGGAAGGAGTAGGACTCCTCCTGCGCCTCCCTCCTTGGCCGGCCAGCCTCCCCCCTCTACTACTTTATATACGGAGGCAGAGGGCACCTCTAGACACACAAGTTGATCCACGTGATCTATTCCTTAGCCGTGTGCGGTGCCCCCTGCCACCATATACCTCGATAATACTGTAGCGGAGTTTAGGCGAAGCCCTGCTGCTGTAGTACATCAAGATCGTCACCACGCCGTCGTGCTGACGGAACTCTTCCCCGACACTTTGGTGGATCGGAGTCCGGGGATCGTCATCGAGCGGAATGTGTGCTCGAACTCGGAGGTGCCGTAGTTTCGGTGCTTGATCGGTTGGATCATGAAGACGTACGACTACTTCCTCTACGTCGTGTCATCGCTTCCGCAGTCGGTCTGCGTTGGGTACGTAGACAACACTCTCCCCCTCGTTGCTATGCATCACATGATCTTGCGTGTGCGTAGGAATTTTTTTTGAAATTACTACGAAACCTAACAGTGCTCCCGCAGAGGACTCGGATAGGAAAGCTCCAAACGATCGGGGCAGAAAACACTCGCGAGGGCGCCCGCGAACCTCCCTCACGAGACTCGTGTGAGAGATAGCGAGGCAAGTGATACGTCTCCGTCGTATCTATAATTTTTGATTGTTCCATGCCAATATTATTCAACTTTCATATACTTTCTGGCAACTTTTTATATTATTTTTGGGACTAACATATTGATCCAGTGCCCAGTGCCAGTTCCTATCTGTTGCATGTTTCTAGTTTCGCAGAATATCCATATCAAACGGAGTCCAAATGGGATAAAAACGGACGGAGCTTATTTTTGGAAAATATGCAAAATTCGGAAGGAAAATCAACACGAACCAGTGCGAGGTGGTCACGAGGCAGGGGCCCCCCCCTTAGGGCGCGCCCCTACCCTCGTGAGCCCACCGTAAGGCGGTTGACGCTCTTCTTTTGCCGCAAGAAAGCTAATATTCGGAAAAAAATCACGGCGAAAGTTTCAGGCCAATCGGAGTTACGGATCTCCATATATATACGAAACGGTGAAACAGAGCCAGAATAGAATGCAGAACTAGACAGAAACAGAGAGATAGATCCAATCTCGGAGGGGCTCTCGCCCCTCCCATGCCATGGAGGCCAAGGACCAGAGGGGAAACCCTTCTTCCATCTAGGGAGGAGGTCAAGGAAGAAGAAGACGAAGGGGCCCCCTCTCCCCTTCTCTTCCGGTGGCGCCGGAACGCTGCCGTGGCCATCATCATCATCACTGCGATCTACACTAACACCTATGCCATCTTCACCAACATCTCCATCACCTTCCCTCCTCTATCTACAGTGGTCCACTCTCCCGCAACCCGTTGTACCCTCTACTTGAACATGGTGCTTTATGCTTCATATTATTATCCAATGATGTGTTGCCATCCTATGATGTCTGAGTAGATTTCCGTTGTCGTATCGGTGGTTGATGAATTGCTATGATTGATTTAATTTTCTTGTGGTTATGTTGTTGTCCTTTGGTGCCCATCATATGATTGCGCGCGTGGATCACACCCTAGGGTTAGTTTGTATGTTCATAGGAGTATGTATTGGAGGGAAAGAGTGACAGAAGCTTCAACCTAGCATAGAAATTGATGCATACAGGATTGAAGGGGGACCAATATATCTTAATGCTATGGTTGGGTTTTACCTTAATGAACATTAGTAGTTGCGGATGCTTGCTAATAGTTCCAATCATAAGTGCATAGAATTCCAAGTCAGGGATGACATGCTAGCGGTGGCCTCTCCCACATAATACTTGCTATCGGTCTAGTAAAGTAGTCAATTGCTTAGGGGCAATTTCGCAACTCCTATCACCACTTTTCCACACTCGCTATATTTACTTTATTGTTTCTTAATCTAAACAGCCCCTACTTTTTATTTACGTGCTCTTTATTATCCTGCAAACCTATCCAACAACACCTACAAAGTACTTCTAGTTTCATACTTGTTCTAGGTAAAGCGAACGTCAAGCGTGCGTAGAGTTGTATCGGTGGTCGATAGAACTTGAGGGAATATTTATTCTACCTTTAGCTCCTCGTTGGGTTCGACACTCTTACTTATCGAAAACTGTTGCGATCCCCTATACTTGTGGGTTATCAAGACCTTTTTCTGGCGCCGTTGTCGGGGAGAAATAGTGTGGGGTGAATACTCTCGTGTATGCTTGTTTGCTTTATCACTAAGTAATTTTTATTTGTTGTTCTTAGTTGTTTTCTGCCTTTAGTTATGGGTAGGAAACGCAAAATACAAAAAAAATTAGGTGTACCTAGTGAACCAATGGTTGAAGAACCAATCAAAATCTATCGCACTGCTGAAGCTTATTACTTGGATCATCTTCGATCCCTTTGTGCTCATGCCGAAACCCCAACTAGCTTAGATGAGGGCAAATCTTTAGATGAGCATGCTTGTTATGTGCGACACCGTATATCTGAAAAAGGGAAATTATTATGGAGTCAAATTCAACGTTTGCAATGCTATGCTTGGAATTTATGTGAATTATATGATTTTACTTGTTGTTCTGAAAACCCTAAGAAACACCTTCCCTACCGATGTGAGTTTATTGATAATGGAATCTTATCTTCTTATGCTAAAGGTGTTTATAGTTACTATGATGTTCAACAAATTGAAGAATTTGTTGCTTTTGAGGGTGCTTATGAAATTGCTTCTTTGATTGAAAAGTATGATGCTACTTTTCACAAATCTGAAATTTTTTCTATACTTAAATATTGCTATGATAATTATGCTTCTAATACCTATGTTAAACTATATATTGAGGACTACTCCGCTCTCCAAGAAGAGACTAATATTTTGCGGGAATCTATGGAAGAAGAAGTTGATGACACTGTGAGCTCATTGGATGAAAAAGATGAGGAGGAGAGCGAAGAACAAAAGGAGGAAGAGCGGATTGATCACCCGTGCACACCTTCTAATGGGAGTAACTCTTCAACTCATACATTGTTTAATTCCCCTTCGTGCTTACCGAAGGATGATTGCTATGATGACTGTTATGATCCCATTGATTCTCTTGAAATATCCATTTTTGATGATGCTTGCTATGCTTATGGCCAAGATGCCAATATGAATTATGCTTATGGAGATGAACTTGCTATAGTTCCTTATGTTAAACATGAAATTGTTGCTATTGCACCCACGCATGATAGTCCTATTATCTTTTTGAATTCTCCCGATTATACTATATCGGAGAAGTATGCACTTATTAAGGATTATATTGAGGGGTTACCTTTTTCCGTTGCACATGATGATTTCAATAAATATAATATGCATGTGCTTGCTGCTCCTACTTGCAATTATTATGAGAGAGGAACTATATCTCCACCTCTCTATGTTTCCAACATGATAAAATTGCAAGAAATGTTTATACTATGCATTGGCCTTTACTAGGTGTGCATGAATTGTTCTTTTATGACATGCCAATGCATAGGAAGAGAGTTAGACTTCGTCATTGCTTGATATATGTTGCTTTGTGCTCACTACTAAATTACAAATCATTGTTAATTAAAATTGGCCTTGATATACCTTGGGATCTGGGTGGATTCACTACTTGAGCACTATATGCCTAGCTTAATGGCTTTAAAGAAAGCGCTGCCAGGGAGACAACCCGGAAGTTTTAGAGAGTCATTTATTTCTGTTTAGTGCTTTCATATAGTTTAAAAACAACAAAAATAAACAGGGGAACCCATAACTTTTCAAAAAGAAAAGCGAAAGTGAGAAATACAAGCACTGTTGAAGGGGGAGAGCTCCTTGAAATTTGTTCATGCTTGTCGGTGTCAAAACCAGCGGATCTCGGGTAGGGGGTCCCGAACTGTGCGTCTAGGCCGGATGGTAACAGGAGGCAAGGGACACGAAGTTTTACCCAGGTTCGGGCCCTCTTGATGGAGGTAAAACCCTACGTCCTACTTGATTAATATTGATGATATGGGTAGTACAAGAGTAGATCTACCATGAGATCAGAGAGGCTAAACCCTAGAAGCTAGACTATGGTATGATTGTTGATGTGTATGTTGTCCTACGGACTAAAACCCTCCGGTTTATATAGACACCGGATAGGGTTAGGGTTACATAGAGTCGGTTACAGTGGTAGGAGATCTTCATATCCGTATCGCAAAGCTTGCCTTCCACGCCAAGGAAAGTCCCTTCCGGACATGGGACGAAGTCTTCAATCTTGTATCTTCATAGTCCAGGAGTCCGGCTGAAGGTATAGTCCGGCCATCCGAACACCCCCTAATCCAGGACTCCCGCACCGCCCCGCGAGGCTTGGCCCCTCGCGAGGGTCTTGAGCTTGAGCTGATGAAGATGGGCCGCGCTGGGACCCCACTTGAGCCACACCGCAGGCCGCAGGCAGGCAAGTCTGGGGAGCTCCGTCCCCAGAACACCGACAGTAGCCCCCAGGCCCAAGGCGCGCCCGGGCTTGGCCTAGCTGGAAAGCAAAGGGGCAAGCGCGAAGGAGTCTTCAATCTTGTATCTTCATAGTCCGGGAGTCTGGCTGAAGGTATAGTTCGGCTATCCGAACACCCCCTAATCCAGGACTCCCTCAGTAGCGCCCCTGAACCAGGCTTCAATGACGACAAGTCCGGCGCGCAGTTTGTCTTCGACATTGCAAGGTGGGTTCCTCCTCCAAGTACTTCATAGAAGATTTTGAACACAAAGATAGTGTCCGGATGTGCAAAATAAGTTTCCACATATTGCCATAGAGAGAATAATATTTACACAAATCTAATCTGCTGGCGTATTCTGTAGCGTGACACACCACAGCCAAGCCTTTATCCGAGTCATTTCATTATCCCACCTCAGCATGTTATGCGAGGCAGTTTCCTTGGCACGTCTTCTCAAAGCAGAGATCGTGTCCCCTTATTCCGGGATTCTCATCAATACGGACGTGGGTAACCCAACCGCGCCTTTGATTACGGTGCTTGGAGATAAGCGAGTTTTACCAGGCTGGTGGGGACATGTAGTTGCGTCCACCCATATAAGGGGATAAGGATCCACCTTTTCACCCACGCCTTCTTCCTCCTTTGCCTATCCATTCTTGCGCACTCGAGCTCCAGCGCCCAAGTCCGCACTACCACCTCAACCTTCTCCAGTCATGTCTGGAGCGGGAGGCAAGTGGATGGTCTCCTCCGTCACGAAGGGACACATCAAAAAGCTGAGGAAGGCCAGATATCTGGCTAGCGACATCGCGCACCGGCTTCCCAAAAAGGGGCAGCTCATCCCCACTCCTAGGCCCCATGAGAGGGTGGTATTCCTCCCCCATTTCCTCCGCGGACTGGGCTTCCCTCTGCATCCATTTGTCCGGGGGCTCATGTTCTACTACGGCCTGGATTTCCACGATCTGGCCCCGAACTTCGTCCTCAACATCTTGGCGTTTATCGTCGTGTGCGAGGCGTTCCTCCGCATCCGCCCCCATTTCGGCCTACGGCTTAAGACTTTCAATGTCAAGCCAAAGGTGGTGCGCGGCAGCCAGGCGGAGTGCGGCGGTGCCATGGTTGGCAAGATGGCCAACGTCCTGTGGCTCGAGGGCTCCTTTGTGGAGACCCTGAAGGGGCGGCAATCATGGTGGTTTTATGTCACCGAGCCGCGCAACGCCGAATGGTTCGCACCCCCTGAGTTTTGATCCGGCCCCCCTATGCGGCTCACCTCCTGGAAGGAGACAGGCCTGTCTTGGGGTAAAAAAGGAGAGCTGACCGGACTCCAAACATGCATACGAACCCGGGTGGACAAGAAGCTCAAGCTTGTCAATATAGTCCAGGTTATGCTCGTCCGCCTGATCCTCCCGTATCAACGATGGGCCTTCAACTTGTGGGAGTTCGACCCGGCGCAGCATCGAACTCTAAACAGGCTCTTCGACACGATGTACGAAGATGCCTGGAGGATGCTTTTCAAAGGCGCCGAGGCTCCCGCATCCGCTACCGAGGATCGCGGATTCAGTACTCAGCATCACGCTCATGTGGTAAGCTGTTTTTGTCCTTTTACAAGGTATCAGTTTTTCATAGTTTCACTCTATGCGGGATCTAAGCTCCCTTATCTTTGACAGGATTGGGAGGTGACGTCCGGACAGATCAACTGTCTGGCTCCTTTGCCCGAAGGCCCAGCGGACGCTCGCCTGGCGAAGTTGCTGGTTCCGGCGCCCTATGTGGTGCCGGAGAAGAAGACCAAGAAAAGGGCCACGGGGACTCGAAAGAGTGCCCGGCGCCAGGAGGTGTCGGATTCATCATCTGACGGTCCCTAAGTGCCTTCCTCTCGTGAAGACGAGGAGGAAGAAGAAGAGACCTCTCCCCCTCCAGCATGAGGAGAGAAGAAAAGGAAGGCCGCCCTCTCTGAGGAGGCCGGAGGGTCCAAGAAGGGGAAAACCCTTCCTCCGGACTACTCCAACGACGCCGACGACGGCGAAGAGGAGTGGCAGCCCAGGGCCAAGCCCCTGGCAAAATCGTAAGTATCCGGATACCGAAGTAATTCATAGTATTCGTTTATTGCACAGCTTTCCCTTATGTCAAATATGCTTATGCAGCCCACCCAAAGACCGGCTCGACGCGTCGTCGAGCGGCTCACTGGACTCGTCGGATGTGAACTCGCTTCCGACGGCTTCCTCCCCCCGCCCTATGGACGACACCGAGGTGTTGTCCCAATAGGTTCCAAGCAGGGAGGAGGTGGTCTCGGAGGCGCCGCAAGGCGACCTCCGGACTACAGGAGTAAAGGGGATGAAACCCCCCAGGGCTCCAAGTCTGGCTCTAGGTCGGACAACCCTCCAGATCCTTCAAGGGTTCCGGAGTCCGGTGGGGGACCTCCTTCCAAGAGGAGCAAGTCCACCGTGCCAGCGACCCCCGTCCACCCGGAGGCGCCGGACAATATGTTGGAGGCACTCCAAGGTGCCTCCATCTACGAGGAGCACCGCGCTATTATGAGTGCGGTGGTCCAGAAGGTTCAGTCCGCCAAGAGCGGACTGACTGAAGCTTGTACTAGCCTTTTGACAGGCTTTGAGGTAAGAAAATAATGTGTAAATGATATTACCGCATAGACAGTAGCCCCTGATGCTCTGTTGGGCGTTCGGGGAGAAAAGTCGAATAGAGGATCAAAAAATTCGCAGGAGTCTAACAAAAGGAGTCAATATGCGTGTGCAGGCTTCTCTGCTGGCATCCGTCGTACTCACTGCGGAAGTGGACACGCTGAAGCAGAGCCTCGAGAAGTCCGAGCGAGAGCTCGGGCATGCCAAGAAGCAGCTCGAGGAGAAGGAAGGTAAGAAATACCTTGGTTGAATATGTATATAAAAAAGGTGCAATTGCAAGAAATGACAGGATTAACTTGGCTATTGTAGGGGCCACATCTGAGGTGGCGACCCTTAAGCAAGCACTCCTCGAGGCCGAGAAGAGTGCGGCCGCGGAGCGCACCGAGCGGGAGAGGTATGAGGCCGAGGTTCGCAAGGTGCAGCAAGAGCTCCAGGTTCTCATGAAGAAACATGAGAGTTTGGAGCTTGACTCGAAGACGCGAGCGTCCGAGCTCGCGGCGGCTATTGAAAATGCCAAGTCTGCCAAGGACAAATCCCAGAAGACCCTCCAGGAGTTGGATGAGGTGAAGAAAATAGCGGCGGGTAAGGCATTCTATATGCAAAGTAAACACATAAATGTGATTTACTTGATACTTACTCGAATCCGGAGCTCTCCAGGGGCATTTACAGATCTTCCCCGGAGTGTATCCGATGTCGCCGCATTCTATCGAGCCGAGGAGGGCAGCTCGACGGAGAAGGTATTCTGGTCTCAGTATGCTGAGGTCGGACACCCCGTGCCCCTGAGTGACCAGCTGAAGCAACTGGTCGAGCTCCACAAGGCGGCCGAACAGGCCATGAAGGGCCTCCTAGTTCGGCTGTGGCCTAGAGAGGCTCTGCCTGGGAGCTATTTCGGGCTGGTGCGGCGGCCGGTGGAGGCCTGTCCAAGGCTCGAAGTCATCAAGCACTCCGTCTGTATTGAAGGTGCCCGTAGGGCCTTTGCCCGTGCTAAGGTGCACTGGGGTAGGCTGGATGCGGAGAAGCTTGTGAAGGACGGGCCTCCAGCGGGGAAAGAGCATCGCAAGCCCGAAAATTACTATAAGGATGTTCTGAAGGGTGCCCGCCTTGTGGCGTATGAATGTACTAGGGATGTAATTTTTGAGTAAAACTCGCTCGTGTTTGTCCTGTGCGCTGAAAACTTGTTCATATGCGCTGAGCAATGCTGCTTGAATTTAAAATATTACCTTCTATGCGGCTGTTTATCAATACTGAGAGATGGCGAGTCGTCGGCTTCTGCCCCCTTGCCGCTAGTGCTGGGGTGTTCGGGGATAAACCTGGGCGCTCTTTTTCCCATATTTGGGTCCTTCGAGGGAGGCGCTCAGCCCAACGAACGAGGCAATCGGACTATAATGCGTGAACACTCTCACTTAGCCATAGAATTCTATAATTTTAAATTTCGGCGAAGCCCCTAGTATTCGGAAGACCGAGTTCGGGGCGCTATCCACGCCTTGGTCGGACAGAGCTGACTCCTCTCCCTAAGCGGCATAAGTCTTTAGGGACTCGAAAAAACCTCTCGAACAGCGACCAGCTCTCGCTTCATCATGACAGTCAGTTTTAGCTTTCTCCACTGAGGTGCTCGGCCCAGCTCAACTGGGGCACAATCGCAGTGGTTCTCCTAGTGCTACCGTAGCCGATATAGTGGAACGTAAGGCACCAAAACATAGGAGCCGGGCAAACCCAATTATTGACCCAAGATATGATTCGGAGCCGATGCATATAGTGCTATAAGTTCGGGGTGCCGCACTTGTGGAAGTGTTCGGACTTCACACACCATATTGAGGGGTGCTAAAAGCCCCTGGCGTATTTTGGCCGTACCAAGTTGTACGGGTGCAACATGTCATTAAGGAACATTTATTTATAAAAAGATAATGCAAAAAATAGACAAAAGCTATGCATTGTATATTAAAAATAGCTGCGATCAAAGCAGAACGATACAAGTAATGCGATAAACGAAAAGTTGGACTATTTATCATGTCTGCTCCAGGGGCAAGCTGCGGAATAGTATGCGGAACGGGTATACTGCTCATGATAGAGACCACCTGGGAGTTCCGTAGTGCGGCGTGGCTTGTCTGCTTCCCTGGTTCTTGCATTGTTTGTGCGGCAATTGAACTGCCGAACAGGCCTTCCGAAGGATGAAGTCCTGAAAGTAAGAGAAAATAAAAAAATTGGCAGCCCCTGGTACGGTTTAAGCCGTGTATTGGGCGTGCCGTGATGGTGCCCCTCCCCCTGTGCCCATGGTATCTCTAGAGCGTAGTTACGTACGCGAAGTACTAGCGTCGCCTTTTTGCGAGGGTTGGAGTTGGGGCCACATTGCTACGCCTGCTCGGATCGTGCCAGGCAGTCTTGTTGTAGGTTACTCCGGGCGCGCTTGACGGTGTCTGGTCGTTTAGTGGCCGGAATGGAGAACTGCCTGGAGAGGCTGCTTTGTACTTCTGCTGCAAGGGCCACCGTGTGCTCCTCCGTTCGGAGGGAGCGTTTGGTGTTTCCATTGACCGTAATTACTCCACGAGGGCCTGTCATCTTGAGCTTAAGGTATGCGTAGTGCGGTACCGCATTGAATTTGGCGAATGCGGTTCGTCCGAGCAGTGCATGATAGCCACTTCGGAATGGGACTATGTCGAAGATCAATTCCTCGCTTCGGAAATTATCCGGGGATCCGAAGACCACTTCAAGTGTGACTGGGCCTCTACACCTGGTATTAAGCCTTTAAAGGTCGTTTTGGTGGGCTTAATCCTTGAGGGATCGATGCCCATTTTTCGCACTGTATCCTGGTAAAGCAGGTTCAGGCTGCTGCCGCCGTCCATGAGGACTCTAGTGAGATGAAATCCGTCAATAATTGGGTTTAGAACCAATGCGGAAAATCCGCCATGACGGATGGTAGTGGGATGGTCTCTTCGATCAAAGGTGATCGGGCAGGAGGACCATGGGTTGAACTTTGGGGCGACTGGTTCTACCGCGTATACGTCCCTTAATGCGCGCTTCCACTCCCTTTTGGGGACGTGGGTGGCGTATATCATGTTCACCGTCCGCACTTGTGGGGGGAAACCCTTCTGTCCATTGTTGTTCGGCGGCCGGGGCTCCTCGTCGGCATCTCTATGCGGCCCCTTGTCTTGATTCTCGGTGCTTAACTTGCCTGCCTGCTTGAACACCCAACAATCCCTGTTGGTGTGATTGGCCGGCTTTTCGGGGGTGCCATGTATTTGGCACAAGCGGTCAAGTATTCGGTCCAAGCTGGACGGGCCCCTAGGATTCCTTTTGAATGGCTTTTTCCGCTGACCGGATTTAGAACCTCTGAATCCGGTATTTACTGCCGTATTATTAGCATTGTCGCCGTTAATGCGACGCTTCTGCTTGTTGCGATGCGACCTGCCACTAATGTCCCTGGTGTCCGAACTACCAGGGTTCTTGGTCATATTGTTGTTGCGAGCAAGCCAGCTGTCTTCTCCCGTGCAAAAGTGGGTCATGAGTGTCGTGAGTGCTGCCATAGATTTCGGCTTTTCCTGTCCAAGGTGCCGGGCCAGCCACTCGTCACGGATATTGTGCTTGAAGGCTGCTAGGGCCTCAGCGTCCGGACAGTCGACTATTTGATTTTTCTTTATTAGGAACCATGTCCAGAATTGCCTGGCCGATTCCTCTGGCTGCTGAATTACATGACTTAGGTCATCGGCTTCTGGGGGTCGCACATAAGTGCCCTGGAAATTGTTGAGGAATGCGGCTTCCAGGTTCTCCCAACAACTAATTGATCATGTTGGCAAGCTGTTGAGCCAATGTCGAGCTGGTCCTTTAAGCTTGAGTGGGAGGTATTTGATAGCGTGAAAATCGTCGCCGCGGGCCATGTGGATATGAAGGAGATAATCCTCGATCCATACCACAGGGTCTGTTGTGCCATCATATGATTCGATGTTTACGGGTTTGAAACCCTCGGGGATTTGATGATCCATTATTTCGTCTGTAAAGCACAGTGGGTGTGCGGCGCCTCTGTACTGGGCGATATCATGACGTAGCTCCAATGAGTTTTGTCTGCTATTTTCGGCCCTGCAGAATTTGTGGCCGGCGTGACGGTTACCGTCTCGAGCCGTGGGGTGCCCACGCAATCCGTAGATCGATCGTGTTTGCCTTGCCTTCTCCTCCAACATGTGTCGTAAGTCCGGCGCATATTCCCGTGCCTTGGAACGGGGTGCGGCTTGAGTGGAGGGCCGGGAGGCCTCTCTGTCGCGGCCACGAGGTGGCTGTTCGGCCGCATCAAGTGCTTCCTCCTCTAATTGGGGTAGCAACCTGCGCTTTGGGTAACTCTTGGAGGGGCGTTCGAGTTTATGCTCTTCGGCCGCAAGGACTTCGGTCCATCTGTCAACCAGCAAATCTTGATCAGCTCGGAGTTGTTGCTGTTTTTTCTTGAGGCTTCTTGAGGTGGCCATAAGCTTGCGTTGGAAACGCTTTTGCTCAGCGGGATCCTCTGGCATGACGAATTTGTCGTCGTCGAGGCTTGCCTCGTCTTCGGAGGGAGGCATATAATTATCGTCCTCGACCTCTCTGTCTGCCGCTCTCTCATGAGGGCTGGTTTCTTGATCCTCCTGTGCTAAACCTTGCTGGATGGGGTTTTCTTCGGCACTCTCCGGAGTATTATTATCTCCCGTGCTGGAATCACCGTTGTTGTGTTGGTGGCATTTTGAGCGGCGCCACTGACGCCGGCGCTTGGGCTGTTTCTTGGAGGGGTCATCCTCCGTTGTTCCATCGCCCTCTCCCTCTTTTGGGGTGTCCACCATGTATATGTCATATGACGAGGTGGCTTTCCAGGGCCTGGTAGGCGCTGGTTCTTCATCATCTCCTTCATCGGCGTCCATACCGTCAATGTCTTCGAAGTCGAAGTCGAGCATGTCGGTTAAGTCATCGAAAGTGGCTACAAAGTGGGTGGTGGGTGGGCTTTGAATTTCTTCATCGTCCGTACCCCAACCTTGCTGACCGTAGTCCGGCCAGGGCTCTCCTAATAAAGAGAGAGACTTCAGTGACTTCAGGATATCGCCGAAAGGCGAGTGCTGAAAGACATCCGCGGCCATGAACTCCATGATCGGCGCCCAATCGGATTTGATTGGCAGGGGCGCGGAGGGTTTGGAGTCCGGAGAAGAATCTGGCTCCATGGAGTCATGAGTCTCGCAGAGTACGGGGCTGGTGATCGGCTCAACCGTCGTTGGGATCACAGCCCCCAAGGTGGTGTCCAACCGCCCATTCTCGATCGGCACGGTTGCCTCCGAACTAAGGGTCGGAGCCGATGCGGGTGCGGCCTCCAAGGCACTGTTCGGCGGCAGAGCTAGATCATGCTCATCGTGACAGTGCAGCGCGCTCGGCGGTGGTTCAAGTCCGTCGAAGATCAAGTCCCCGCGGATGTCGGCCGTGTAGTTTAAATTTCCGAATCTGACCTGACGGCCAGGGGCGTAGCTTTTGATCTGCTCTAGATGGCCAAGTGAATTGGCCCGCAGTGCGAAGCCGCCAAAGACGAAGATCTGTCCGGGAAGGAAGGTCTCACCCTGGACTGCATCGCCATTGATGATCGTAGGAGCCATCGGGCCTCACGGCGACGGCACAGAGAAACTCTCAATGAAAGCACCAATGTTGGTGTCAAAACCGGCGGATCTCGGGTAGGGGGTCCCGAACTGTGCGTCTAGGCCATATGGTAACAGGAGGCAAGGGACACGAAGTTTTACCCAGGTTCGGGCCCTCTCGATGGAGGTAAAACCCTACGTCCTGCTTGATTAATATTGATGATATGGGTAGTACAAGAGTAGATCTACCACGAGATCAGAGAGGCTAAACCCTGGAAGCTAGCCTATGGTATGATTGTTGATGTGTATGTTGTCCTACGGACTAAAACCCTCCGGTTTATATAGACACCGGAGAGGGTTAGGGTTACGTAGGGTCGGTTACAATGGTAGGAGATCTTCATATCCGTATCACCAAGCTTGCCTTCCACGCCAAGGAAAGTCCCTTCCGGACACGGGACGGAGTCTTCAACCTTGTATCTTCATAGTCCGGGAGTCCGGCTGAAGGTATAGTTCGGCTATCCGAACACCCCCTAATCCAGGACTCCCTCATTGCTCACGGCAACTTTGTGAAGCTTGATTACAGAAACTTTTCAACAAAAATAATTATCCCGTTGTACAATTCCATTGTATTATAAAAATAATGTGCGAAGGTTTGCCTTTAGGATGTTTACATTTGCTTGATGGTTTGTACGGTGCAGGACAAAAACTTTGGCTGTAGTTCGCTATTTTACATTTTTAGCTGGAACGTCAAATGGTTCTGATTCTCTTTGCACTGTCTTCCTGTACAAATTGTTTATTTTTCCTAATTTTTGTAGAATTTTTCATGTATCAGCAGTATGGTGAATGTTAAAATTATTACATACTGTTCTGTTTTAGATAGATTCTGTTTTTGATGCATAGTTTGCTTGTTTTGATGAAACTATCAATTTATATCAATGGATTAAGCCATGAAAAAGTTATATTACAGTAGACACAACGCAAAAACAAAATATGAATTGGTTTGAAACAGTACTTAGAGTAGTGATTTGCTTTATTATACTAACGGATCTTGCCGAGTTTTCTGTTGAAGTTTTGTGTGGATGAAGTGTTCGATGATTGAGAAGGTCTCGATGTGAGAAGAAGGAAGAGAGGCAAGAGCTCAAGCTTGGGGATGCCCGAGGCACCCCAAGTAAATATTCATGGAGACTCAAGCGTCTAAGCTTGGGGATGCTGGGGAGGCATCCCCTCTTTCTTGAACAAGTATTGGTATGTTTTCGGATTCGTTTCGTTCATGCGATATGTGCAATCTTGGAGCGTCTTTTGCATTTAGGTTTTTATTTTTCTTTTTATGCACCATGCTGGTATGAGATAGTACTTGGTTGATTTATAGAATGCTCTTTGCACTTCACTTATATCTTTTGAGTATGGCTTTATAGAATGCTTCATGTGCTTCACTTATATCATTTGAAGTTTGGATTGCCTGTTTCTCTTTACATAGACAACCGCCATTTGTAGAATGCTCTTTTGCTTCACTTATATTTGTTAGAGCACGGGCATATCTTTTGTAGAAAGAATTAAACTCTCTTGCTTCACTTATATCTATTTAGAGAGATGACAGGAATTGGTCATTCACATGGTTAGTCATAAAATCCTACATAAAACTTGTAGATCACTGAATATGATATGTTTGATTCCTTGCAATAGTTTTGCGATATAAAGATGGTGATATTAGAGTCATGCTAGTAGGTAGTTGTGGATTGTAGAAATACTTGTGTTAAGGTTTGTGATTCCCGTAGCATGAACGTATGGTGAACCGTTATGTAACGAAGTCGGAGCATGATTTATTTATTGATTGTCTTCCTTATGAGTGGCGGTCGGGGACGAGCGATGGTCTTTTCCTACCAATCTATCCCCCTAGGAGCATGCGCGTAGTACTTTGTTTCGATGACTAATAGATTTTTGCAATAAGTATGTGAGTTCTTTATGACTAATGTTGAGTCCATGGATTATACACATTCTCACCCTTCCACTATTGCTAGCGTCTCTAGTATCGCGCAACTTTCGCCGGTACCATAAACCTAGCATATACCTTCCTCAAAACAGCCACCATACCTACCTATCATGACATGTCCATAGCCATTCCGAGATATATTGCCATGCAACTTCCATCATCATCATATACATGACTTGAGCATTCATTTTCATATTGCTTTTCATGATCATAAGATAGCTAGCATGATGTTTTCATGGCTTGTCCATTTTTTGATGTCATTGCTACGCTAGATCATTGCACATCCCGGTACACTGCAGGAGGCATTCATATAGAGTCATATCTTGTTCTAGATATCGAGTTGTAATATTGAGTTGTAAGTAAATAAAAGTGTGATGATCATCATTATTAGAGCATTGCCCCAGTGAGGAAAGGATGATGGAGACCATGATTCCCCCATAAGTCGGGATGAGACTCCGGACTTTACAAAAAATTAAAAGAGGCCGAAGAAGCCCACCAAAAAATAAAAAAAATAAAAACAAAATAAAAACAAAAAAATGAGAGAAAAAGAGAGAAGGGGCAGTGCTACTATCCTTTTTCCACACTTGTGCTTCGAAGTAGCACCATGTTCTTCATATAGAGAGTCTCTTGAGTTATCACTTTCATACACTAGTGGGAATTTTCATTATAGAACTTGGCTTGTATATCCCGGTGATGGGCTTCCTCAAATTCCCGAGGTCTTCATGAGCAAGCAAGTTGGATGCACACCCACTTAGTTTCAGTTAGAGCTTTCATACACTTATAGCTCTAGTGCATCCGTTGCATGGCAATCCCTACTCACTCACATTAGTATCTATTGATGGGCATCTCCATAGCCCGTTGATACGCCTGGTTGATGTGAGACTATCCACTCCTTTTTGTCTCCTCCACCATCATATTCTATTCCACCTATAGTGCTATGTCCATGGCTCACGCTCATGTATTGCGTGAAAGTTGAAAAGGTTTGAGAACGTCAAAAGTATGAAACAATTGCTTGGCTTGTCATCGAGGTTGTGCATGATTTGAATATTTTGTGTGGTGAAGATGGAGCATAGCCAGACTATATGATTTTGTAGGGATAACTTTCTTTGGCCATGTTATTTTGAAAAGACATGATTGCTTTATTATTACGCTTGAAGTATTATTGTTTTTATGTCAAATGATAGACTATTGCTTTGAATCACTCGTGTCTTAATATTCATGCCATGATTAGATATGTATCAAGTTTATGCTAGGTAGCATTCCACATCAAAAATCATCTCTTTTATCATTTACCTACTCAAGGACGAGCAGGAATTAAGCTTGGGGATGCTGATACGTCTCCGTCGTATCTATAATTTTTGATTGTTCCATGCCAATATTATTCAACTTTCCTATACTTTTTGGCAACTTTTTATATTATTTTTGGGACTAACATATTGATCCAGTGCCCAGTACCAGTTCCTGTTTGTTGCATGTCTTTGGTTTCGCAGAATATCCATATCAAATGGAGTACAAACGGGATAAAAACGGACGGAGCTTATTTTTGGAAAATAAGGAAAATTCGGAAGGAAAATCAACGCGAACCAGTGCCCGAGGTGGTCACGAGGCAGGTGGCGCCCCCCCTTAGGGCGTGCCCCTACCCTCGTGAGCCCACCGTAAGGCGGTTGACGCTCTTATTTTGCCGCAAGAAAGCTAATATTCGGAAAAAAAATCACGGCGAATGTTTCAGGCCAATCGGAGTTATGGATCTCCATATATATACGAAACGGTGAAACAAAGCCAGAACAGAACGCAGGACCAGAGAGAAACAGAGAGATAGATCCAATCTCGGAGGGGCTCTCGCCCCTCCCATGCCATGGAGGCCAAGGACCAGAGGGGAAACCCTTCTCCCATCTAGGGAGGAGGTCAAGGAAGAAGAAGACGAAGGGCCCCCTCTCCCCTTCTCTTCCGGTGGCGCCGGAATGCTGCCGTGGCCATCATCATCATCATCGCGATCTATACCAACACCTCCGCCATCTTCACCAACATCTCCATCACCTTCCCCCCTCTATCTACAGCGGTCCACTCTCCCGCAACCTGCTGTACCCTCTACTTGAACATGGTGCTTTATGCTTCATATTATTATCCAATGATGTGTTGCCATGCTATGATGTCTGAGTAGATTTTTGTTGTCCTATCGGTGTTTGATGAATTCCTATGATTGATTTAATTTTCTTGTGGTTATGTTGTTGTCCTTTGGTGCTCATCATATGATTGCGCGTGTGGATCACACCCTAGGGTTAGTTTGTATGTTCATAGGAGTATGTATTGGAGGGAAAGAGTGACAGAAGCTTCAACCTAGCATAGAAATTGATGCATACAGGATTGAAGGGGGACCAATATATCTTAATGCTATGGTTGGGTTTTACCTTAATGAACATTAGTAGTTGCGGATGCTTGCTAATAGTTCCAATCATAAGTGCATAGAATTCCAAGTCAGGGATGACATGCTAGCGGTGGCCTCTCCCACATAATACTTGCTATCGGTCTAGTAAAGTAGTCAATTGCTTAGGGGCAATTTCGCAACTCCTATCACCACTTTTCCACACTCGCTATATTTACTTTATTGTTTCTTAATCTAAACAGCCCCTACTTTTTATTTACGTGCTCTTTATTATCCTGCAAACCTATCCAACAACACCTACAAAGTACTTCTAGTTTCATACTTGTTCTAGGTAAAGCGAACGTCAAGCGTGCGTAGAGTTGTATCGGTGGTCGATAGAACTTGAGGGAATATTTGTTCTACCTTTAGCTCCTCGTTGGGTTCAACACTCTTACTTATCGAAAACTGTTGCAATCCCCTATACTTGTGGGTTATTAGCAAGCGAGTGAGAAAGACAAAGAGTCACAAGCCAGGAACGTCAGCAACTCCAATAAAACTTCAAACGGGAATAAACAATCCAACTGCAGAAAGCAAATGGGAAAGCCGCGTCTGGCACCTATTCTAGTCTTCGACGTCTTCTCACCAGCGCGGAGCTAAGTGCTGCCACTGGGCATGGGCGGGAGCCCCCGAGGCCCGAGGGCGGCACTCCGGAGACTCTGGGGCGTGTACAGCCCCACAGATTATTATGTGAGAGTGTCACGGACGGCGAGCTTCACAGGCATTTGCCTTCTTCACAGGCACCGGGCCTTTCCCAAAACACAGCAGCTTCACAGGCATTCGCCTTCTTCACAGGCACCGGCCCTTTCCCAAAACGCAGCAGCTTCACAGGCATTCGCCTTCTTCACAGGCACCGGGCCTTTTCCAAATCGCAGCAACTTCACAGGCATTCGCCTTCTTCACAGGCACTGGGCCTTTCCTAGGCGCTAGGCCTCGCTCAGGGATAGAACCTCCAGAGATGTCGAATGTTCCACGCGTTCTGGACGGGTACCCCCTCCGGGGTCTCCAAGCGCGTGGAACCAGGCCTGGAAACATGAACAACCTTGAATGGGCCCTCCCACATGGGAGAGAGCTTGTGCAGCCCCTCCCTGGAGAGAACCCGTCTGAGCACGAGATCCCCTACCTCACGAGTTCTGGGGCGGATATTGCGGCAGTGGTATCGTCGCAGCGCCTGTTGATACCTTGCCGCTCGCAGCGCGGCTTCTCGACGGCGTTCCTCCCCCGGCACGAGATCCATCCCCCGCATGGCGTCCTGCTGCCTCTCGTCGAACGCCAGGACCCGTGCGGAGCGACGCCTGACCTCATGAGGGAGAACAGCCTCTGCTCTGTAGACGAGGAAGAATGGGGTCTCACCAGTCGGCTTGGTCACAGTTGTGCGGATTGACCACAACACAGACTGGAGCTCGTCGTACCAGCCCCTGCCGCAGGCTTCCAGCTTCTTCTTGAAGGTCCTGGCTTTGAGGCCCCTCAGGACCTCCGCGTTGGCCCGCTCGGCCTGGCCGTTGCTCCGGGGGTGTGCTACCGAAGCGTAGCATATCTACGTTCCAAGGTTAGCACAGTACGTTTTGAAGAGATTACTGGTGAATTGCGAACCATTGTCAGTGATGATGCGGTCGGGCACCCCAAATCGGCTCGCGAGGCCCTTGATGAATTTGACCGCTGAGCCTGCCGGGATTGTGCAGACGGCTTCTACCTCAGCCCACTTGGTGAATTTGTCCACGGCGACGTAGAGGTAGCGATAGCCCCCTGGCGCCAGAGGAAACGGGCCTAGAATGTCCAGCCCCCAAACTACGAACGGCCATGAGAGGGGTATAGTCTGTAGACCCCCCGCAGGCTGATGGATCTGCTTAGCGTGAAACTGGCAGGCCTCGCAAGCCTTCACAAGCTCAATGGCGTCGTTGAGCGCTGTGGGCCAATAGAATCCACTACGGAACGCCTTGCCGACGAGGGTCCGTGATGACGAGTGGTGCCCGCAGTCTCCGTCGTGTATGTCCGCCAGTAGCTCCTTCCCTTGCTCTCGGGAGATGCAACGTAGGGACACGTCATTTGGTCGCTTCCTGTAGAGCTCTCCATCCCTGATGCAATAAGCCGTGGCCTGCCGCGCCACACGCTCCGCTTCCTCCTCATTCTCCGGCAGAGTCCCTTGCATCAGGTAGTTCTTGAGCTCCAGGATCCAACACCCTTCCTGAGGCTCTAACGCTAGGAGCAGGTGTGCCCCTGAGGCTGGGCCGCAGACCGGGGCTCCTGAGGCAGGCGTCTGAGGGAGCTCCTCCCTTGGTTGCGTCGTGCTCGATAGTGACGACACCGCCGAGGGTTTGAAGAGCCGCTCCTCGAAGACGCCAGGCTCCTGAGGCAGCCACCTAGATTCCCTCTATGTAATGTCATCAGCCTCCTGATTGGTGCTGCGAGGCACATGCTGCAACTCCAGCCCCCAGAACTGTTTCTCCATCTTGCGAACCTCAGCGAGGTAGGCTTCCATGTGCTCGTCCTTTGGCTCGTATATCTTGTTGGAGAAGTTGACGAGGAGCTGCGAATCGCCCTTGATGATGAGGCGCTTCACCCCTAAGGCAATTGCAGCCTTCAAGCCTGCTATTAGGCCTTCGTACTCTGCTATGTTGTTGGAGACCTTTTCTCCATGCTGGGAGCAAAGTTGTACGGCGTAGTAGAGTTTGTCCTGGCTAGGGGATATGAGCACCGCGCCGGCTCCCGCACCGTGTCGGGAGAACGCCCATCAAAGTACATGACCCAGCCATCCGGTGCTTCACTTCCCAGGGAAAGTGATCGGTCTTCGCCTGCCTCGAGACCCGGCGCTTCTGCCCATTCTGGCACGAAATCCGCAAGTGCGGCTCCCTTGATGACTCTGGTCGTACTAAATTCTAGCTGAAATGCCTGCAGCTCGATGTTCCATTCAGCAACCCTTCCAGCTGAGTTGGGGCTCCTAAGCACTCTTTCCAAGGGGTATGCTGAGACGACTTTGATGGGATGTCCTTGGAAGTAGTGGCGCAGCTTGCATGAGGCCACTAGTAGCGCGAAGAGGAGTTTTTGAGGCATGGGATACCATGCCCTTGCGTCCCGTAGCACCGTGCCGACGAAGTACACGGGATGCTCGACGAGGTTGAGGGTGCTGGCGCAGCTTGCGTCCTCCAAAGGTCAAGGCGTCTCTTGAGACGACGGTGCTCCCAGTGCTTGGTCGCCTGAAGAGGCCTCTCCTACTCCGGGTGCGTTCTCCTGCTGCGGCTGTTCCTTTTCGGCTGCGGTTGCGGCCTTTGCGAGGCCCTCCTGGCCCTGCTTTGCTTCAGTTCGGACGGTCGACGCGGCCTTGGCACAACGCTCCTCCCTGACCACCACCAGGGCTGCGCTAGCGGAGTAGGCGGTGGCCGCAAGGTAGAGCACCAGGGGCTCCCGAGGACGCGGAGCTACCATCACTGGTGGGCTGGTAAGGTACCTCTTGAGGTCTTGGAATGCCTTGTCGGCCTCTTCAGTCCATTCAAAGGGGCCCTTTTTCTTCGTCAGCTTGAAGAAGGGCAGTGCTCGTTCCCCCATCTTGGAGATGAAGCGCCCCAGCGCAGTCACACGCCCGGTGAGCTTCTGCATTTCTCTGAGGGTCCCTGGCGGGCTCATGTCTTCGACTGCCTTGACCTTCTCCAGGTTGGCCTCGATGCCCCTGTGGGATACGAGGAAACCCAGGAGCTTGCCCGAGGGGACTCCAAATACGCACTTCTCTGGGTTGAGCCATAGGTCCACTTCGTTGAGGCTTGCAAAGGTTTCTTCCAGGTCCTGTATCAGGGTTCTTGCCTCACGAGACTTCACCACAATGTCATCGACGTAAGCTTCAGTGTTCCTCCCGAGCTGCCGGCCTAAGGCGATGTGCATCAGCCGCTGAAAGGTCGCGCCTGCGTTGCGCAACCCAAACGGCATGCACGTATAGCAGTACACTCCACACGGGGTCAGGAAAGCCATCTTCTCCACGTCTTCTACCGCCATCTTGATCTGGTGATAGCCCGAGAAGGCATCTAGGACACAATAGGTCACACTTTGTGGTGGAGTCGACTATCTGGTCAATGTGGGGGAGTGGAAATGGATCCTGCGGGCAGGCCTTGTTGAGGTTGGTGAAGTCGATGCACATGCGCTCCTTTCCTCCCTTTTTTGGCACAACGATCAGATTAGCCAGCCAATCAGGGTAGCGGACCTCGCGGATAACTCCTGCCGCCTCTAGCTTCCAGGTCTCTTGAACGATGAAAGCATGTTTCTCAGTAGAATGCCGCCTTGCCTTCTGGTTCACGGGGCGCACATTGGGGCACACGTTGAGGTGATGCTCAATCACTTCCCTTGGGACCCCTGCTAACTGATCAGGTTCCCACGCGAACACCTTCTTGTTCGCACACAGGAACCTGATCAGGGCCTTCTCCTGCTCGGGCTCGAGGTTGGCCCCTGTGGTGAAGGTGGCGCTAGTGGACCCATCCTCGTCGACTGGTACCTGCTTGGTTTCTGCCTTGTCTTGGGTGAACAACTGCTTCTTTTTAGCCGGCACAGCCCCCTTGGGCTCAAGGGCGTCAGTGCTAGTGGGTTGCGCCACCGCGGCCGCCCTGAAAACAAGCTGGAGTACCTGCAGCGCATCCCTTGTGTCTCCTGACACGGTGAGGATGCCGCTGCTCCCAGGCATCTTCATGAGGTTGTGCGCCGGGTGAGTTGCTGCCAGGAACCGAGCCAAGGCCGGATAGCCGAGGATAGCATTGTAGGGGAGGCCAATGGGGGCGATGTCGAAGTCGATCAGCTCCGTGCGGAAGTTGTCGCAGGTGCCGAAGGTCACTGGGTGGCGGATCTGTCCCATGGAGGCAGTGGAACCGGCTTCGACACTCGAGAAGGGCCTGCTGGGTTGGAGCCGCTCCAGCGGCACGTGGAGGAGGCTGATGGCCTCCACCGAGAGCACGTTGAGGCCGGCACCATCGTCGATGAGGGTCCTGGTGATGGCCACTTGGCAGATGGTGGGGGTGCACAGCATCGAGAGCGCGCCCGAACCAATGGGGTTGAAGGGGTGGTCCTCCGAGTCGAAGGTTAGATCGGCCTCGGGCGCCACCCAGCCCGGGGGGGCCTCTCGGTGCTTGGAGGCAGTGCTGATCCGGCGGGTGAACGGCTTGATGTGATGGCTCGAGGGTGGTGCCTGGGAGCCACCCAGGAGAGCTGCGATGACGGGCGGTGCTGGTGTGGCGAAACAGGCGAGGAAGAGGTCGCGCAGCTCCTCCCAGGAGGTGACAGAGGCCGTCGGCAGGTGGAGGAGCCACGCGCGCGGGACGCCGGTGAGGGCCATGGGTAACTAGTTGGCCATCACCCGGTCGTTGACCCCGGCTCTGAGGACGGCCTCCTCGTACGCCAGCAGGAAAATCATCAGGTCCGTCGCGCCGTCGTAGCGCGGCGGCGTCTCGGTCCCAAACTTGCGCGGCCACTGCACCTGTCGCAAGGCGGGGGCCAAGGACCGGAGCCCCCTGGCCCTAGTGTCGGCATCCGCTGCTGGAGCGGGCGGCGCGTTGTCCGCCATGAGGGCGGGATGCGATGTCGGGGGAGAGCGGGTCGTCAGGAGGGAGGACTCCGGCACACCTCTACCTGGCGCGCCAAATGTCGGATTTCGGGTTCCGGCAGACCCTTGAGGTTCGAACACTGGGGTGTGCGCGGAGATCTCTCCCCTACCGATCTACGCCCAATCTCCTCACGTGATCTAGGCTAGAAACAACGAACAACACAAGGGACACGAGGTTTATACTGGTTCGGGCCATCGTTGTGGTGTAATACCCTACTATAGTGTGTGGTGTGGTGGATTGCCTCGGGGGCTGAGGATGAACGGTACAAGGGAAGAACAGCCTCGCGAGAGGTGTTCTTGAGCTGGTGGGATGAACTGCTGGGGTGAGTTCAATCACCTCTCTCTCTCTGTTGGGGTTCTACCAGATCTCTAGCCGTCCCTCTACTCTGTGGTGGCTAGCTCTATTTATAGAGGCCCTGGGCCTCTCCCCAAATAACGAGCGGGAAGGGCGCCAACAATTGGCCATTTTGAAGGGGAACATCTAGTACAAGTTATCCTGACCAAAGGTGGTATTTGGCTGCCAAAAGTACTGGTGATGACACCGTCTTGGGCTCCACGGTGACCTCTGTCCTGCCGCTCTGCTGGTCTTGGTCTCATTGCACCAGAATGGTAACCTTTGCCCGATGCCTTGGCATGTGCTTGCCCCCTTTGCACCAAAGGGGAAACAAGGACACTGTGCAGGCCGGCGCCCGCCTGGTCTCGAACGTCATGGCTTGCGTCACGGGCTCCTCGCGAGGTACCCTTGCCTTGATCTCTCCGCCTCCTCGCAAGCCTGCCTGACGAGGCTGCCTCTGAGGAAGCTTCCTGTAGTCCGCCCCACGAGGCTTGGCCCCACGCGAGGGTCTTGAGCTTGAGCTGATGAAGATGGGCCGCGCTGGGCCCCCACTTGAGCCACGCCGCAGGCCGCAGGCAGGAAAGTCTGGGGACCCCCGTCCCCAGAACGCCGACAACCACTACCGCCGTCTTCGGAATCGCTAAGAACGACAAGTACCTTGATGCCCGATGCACAGAACAACTACCGCCGTCGAGATCGCGAGAACCTCTACTTCCTCCTCGAAACATGAACAACTACCGTCGACCCCAAGTGACTCGGATTCGACAAGTCCTTCTACGAAATACGTGTACCACTAACGCCGCGAGTACCTCTACCGTCATCGTGTACCCCCTACTTCCGCTACCGTCATGAGAACAACTACTTCCTCTACGAACTCGAACCGCTCGAGAATGCTCCCTTGGAAGGTATAACCACCGAGACGACGGTCCTGAACGATGTTGAGTGATGTACGAGATGCTCGTGGTTGCTCCGTGTCCGAGTTATCCGTTGCATGAAGCCCCTCTTTTGCCTTGCTGCCGTCATGTGGGAACCCGGTATCCGGGAGCACCCCACCATCCTTGCATGACACGCCCTCGTCACTTTTCCTTTTGCACCGGCATCTCAACCGACTTACCGGAAACCGGGACGTTGCCGTGGCACCGTTTCGTTATCGTTGCCGTGGCACTCCTTTTCATTTCTGCCACGGTGACAAATGCTTCTTAATATGCTCGTATCAACTTATTCATAAATATTGCATAAAACTTGCATGTCATCCGCATCATGATAACAACTTCAAGAATGTTTAAGATTGTTGTTTGCTTTAAATTGCTAAATGCATATGGGGATTTACCGGATTCGTTGTTTGCTATATCCGGCCCCATTTAAATTGTTTAAATGGTATAGTTTTGTTATGCTTCACCTCTTGCCATGTTAACCAACATTTAATATTGTTGAGTACCTAAACGAGAGAGAACTAAATAATTGATGTGGTGCTTCGTTTTGAGCTCCACTTAATTTGTAGTGTTGTTTGTGCACTTTGCCATGCCATGCTTCATTAAATTGGACATGCATCATACTTGATTGTGCATCATGCCTTGATTATGTGATGGTTGTTTACCATGTTGTTTGCTTTCTTTCCGGTGTTGCTTCTTCGGGTTAGTTTCGATAACATCACGTTTGTGAGGATCCGTTCGAATTCGTCCGTTTTTCTTCCTCATGGACCCGTTCTTCTTCCTTGTGGGATTTCACGCAAGATGACCATACCCTCGAAATCACTTCTATCTTTGCTTGCTAGTTGCTCGCTCTTTTGCTATGCCTATGCTGCGGTACCTACCACTTGCTTATCTTGCCTCCCATATTGTTAAGCCAAGCCTCTAACCCCCCTTGTCCTAGCAAACCGTTGTTTTGCTATGTTACCACTTTGCTCAGCCCCTCTTATAGCGTTGTTAGTTGCAGGTGAAGATTGGAGCTTGTTCAATGTTTGGAACATGGATATTTGTTGGGATATCACAATATCTCTTATTTAATTAATGCATCTATATACTTGGTAAAGGGTGGAAGGCTCGGCCTTATGCCTGGTGTTTTGTTCCACTCTTGCCGCCCTAGTTTTCGTCATATCGGTGTTATGTTCCCGGACTTTGCGTTCCTTACACGGTTGGGTTATAATGGGAACCCCTTGACAGTTCGCCTTGAATAAAACTCCTCCAGCAAGGCCCAACCTTGGTTTTACCATTCGCCACCTAGCCTATTTTTCCCTTGGGTTAGGCCAGCCCAAGGGTCATCTTTATTTTAACCACCCCGGGCCAGTGCTTGTCTAAGTGTTGGTCCTAAACAGAGCCACTTGCGGCGCCACCTCGGGGAAACTTGAGGGCTGGTTTTAGCTGTACGTAGTGTTCATCCGGTGTTGCCCTGAGAACGAGATATGTGTAGCTCCTATCAGGATGTCGGCGCATCGGGCGGTCTTGCTGGACTTGTTTTACCATTGTCGAGGATGTCTTGTAACCGGGATGCCGAGTCTGATCGGATTGTCTTGGGAGAAGGAATATCCTTCGTTGACCGTGAGAGCTTGTGATGGGCTAAGTTGGGACACCCCGCAAGGATTTGAACTTTCGAAAGCCGTGCCCGCGGTTATGGGCAGATGGGAATTTCTTAATGTCCGGTTGTAGAAAACTTGAAGTTTAACTTAATTAAAATGCATCAACAGCGTGTGTAGCCGTGATGGTCTCTTTCCGGCGGAGTCTGGGAAGTGAACATGGTGTTGTTGTTATGTTTGACATAGGTTGTTCTAGGATCACTTCTTGATCATAGTTTCTCGACCATGCTTTGCCTTCTCTTCTCTCTCTCATTTGCGTATGTTAGCCACCAAATGTGCTAGTCGCTTGCTGCAGCTCCACCTCATACCTTTTCCCTACCTATAAGCTTAAATAGTCTTGATCGCGAGGGTGTGAGATTGCTGAGTCCCCGTGACTCACAAATACTTCCAAAACCAGTTTGCAGGTGCCGATGATATCGTGCAGGTGACGCAACCGAGCTCAAGGAGGAGCCCGATGAAGACTTTGTTCGTAGTGTTGTTCCGTGTCCAGTGGATCAGTAGTGGAGCCCAGTTGGGGCGCTCGGGGATCTATAGCATTTGGGGTAGTCTTCTTTTGTTTTGGTTCCGTAGTCGGACCTTGTTTGTATCTGGATGATGTAATGTTTTTATTCATGTATTGTGTGAAGTGGCGATTGTAAGCCAACTATGTACCTTTTTCCCTTATTCATTACATGGGTTGTTGTGAAGATTACCTCACTTGCGACATTGCTTTCAATGCGGTTATGCCTCTAAGTCGTGCTTCGACACGTAGGAGATATAGCCGCATCGAGGGCATTACACTTTCCCTTCTTCTCCTCCACTTCCTCCTGAAGTTGCTCAACTGTTGACTGAATCTCAGTTACTTTGACATCAAGATCATAGAATTTCTGCTCAATGATCCTCTCCAAGCTATCCTGGTTTTGAGTCACGGTGGCCAAGCCCTTCTCAATCCTCAAGGTGGATTGGATCAGATATCCAAGCTGATCTTGCTTGGATTTCAAGAACACTTGAGATGCCTCTTCAACAGTTGGCATTCTTGCAGCTTTCTCAGCTTTAGCTTTGGCTTTCTTCTCTAGTGTTTGAACTGATGATGGTTCATTCTCATCCATCACAATTGTGTTGTCTTCAATTCAGGGTATATGGCTAGGTGCTCCTTATCCAATAGATATTTGCCTGTGCCCATCTTGGAGTTGATGAGCTCCTGAATTTGTGGGGCATACCCACAACTTCTCTTCTGATTAGCTGCAGTCCTTTTGATTGTCTCTACAATCAGACTCATGACTTTGAACTTTTGAGGCACATGAAACAAATGTAGCAAATTGATAGCATGTCCTATGATCATCTTGTGATCACCTGACTTGGGTAACAATGTGTGCCTTAGGATCCAGTTGATGGTAGGCAAACCAGACAACAAGAAGTGGACAGATCCAAACTTATGAGTCTCTAAAGCATCATCTAGGATCTCTCTGTACATGTGTGCCATAGTGTTGTGGTCTTTCTTATTCTCGGCATAAACATCCAAGTCATCTTCATGTTCCTCAGGGGCATTGATCAGCTTGGCCCATTCTTCTACTGTGGATTGGTACCTAGTACCCTCAGACATCCATATAATCCTCCCATCTGGATAGACATGGGCTGTAGAATAGAATTGCATGATCAGCTCATCATTCCACTTGGTGAGCTTCTGTCCAACAAATGTATCTACTCCACAAGCCTTGAAGCTGTCATAGACTCCTGGATAGTGATCTTCATTTTCCTTGATGTACTCCCAGTCAACCCATCTCATGTCACACACTATGGGCTTCTTCTCAAGCAGGACAGACACATAAAAGTCTTGTTGTTCCTTTGTGTGGAACGTGTAGTCCACAGTAATTCTCCTCTTGACAGCATATGGATCGGACTATCTCCACAATCTCAATCCTGAATCCTTCCTGATCTTCATATTTTCTGCAACAGGATGTGCATCATTGTGGTCAGGGATCTTGGGTTTGACCTTCCTTAGCACTTGGGCTTCATCATCTTCTTCATCAACAGTCTCAGGCACTGGGGCCTTGTTCTTTTCTGCAGCTGGAAAGTTCCTGGTGCTTCTCTTGGGTGCAGACTTTTGAGCTAGAGCTTTGGGAGAAGACTTGGGCTTAGATGGAGCAGCCCCTGATCTGATTGCATCTCCCATAAGCTTTTGAGCTTTGGGTGCTGGTGCAGCATCCTCTTCTTCATCATCATCATCATCATCTCTCATCATTGATGGTTTTCCAATAACTCTGGCAATGTTCTTCTTGACCATTTCTTTCCTCTTCTTGCCTTCACCTCATTCTTTGGGTTCAAGAGTGAACTCCATTGTTTCTTGAGTGGAGCCTCTGGCTTTTGACATCGGAACTCTTCTTGCTGGAGCCTTTGTCTTCATTTCAGGCTTACTTGCAGCAGCTGTGCCATACTCCTTTTTCCTTGAAGTAGCCTCATCCTCAACAGCCACATAATCCACATCTTTAGTAACTGAGGTTTTCTTCTTCCTTGTCCTGGTAGCTGCTTTTGGTAAGTTACTAGGTGTGCTCCTGCTGCCCTCATCATGGATGCTGGAGGGACTAGTGCCCTCACTCAACTGAACCTGCTCTTCAGACTTGTTCTGACTATCACTTTGATGAGACATCTTCAGGTAAACTGTCAGCAGACCCTGTGAATAGGTTGTAGATGAGGTAGAGTAGATGAGCATCACAAAGTACAGAGGTTTTGCAAAACAATTGAGTCAAAAAGCTTAGTTTTAGTTCTCTACAGAAGTGATCTCGGAGCTACTGAATTGACAAACTCGGTGATACCGAAGAAACACTTGGAACCTAAACTAGTGAACTCGGTTGGGCCGAGTCACAGTTCGGTGGCACCGAGATTGCTAGGGTTTCACAGAATCTTGAATTCGGTCACACCGATTTGCGCGTTTCGGTTGGACCGAAAAGCGCATGTGCAATGGCCAAGGACGAATCGGTGAGACCGATTTCTACATTTCGGTCTGTCCAAGATGAGTTCTCCATAGAGCTAACCCTAAAATATTCGAATCAATCTAGACCTAAGGAAGTTTTAGCTGGATGGATCAATCTCAATCCTGGCAAGAAACATGGCATTGTCCTTGTGCTAGGAATCGGAGTGAAAAATACAGCACAAGGGGTCGAACACTTACCCTAGAGCGGCGAGTGTTCGCTACGGCGGCAACGGCGGAGCAGATTGCTGTTGACAGCGGCAGATACCAGCGGCGGGAGGACGCTGGCGGTGAGAGGACGATCCGGAGACCCGAAGAGGCAGAGCAGGTTACGCGCGGGTGAAGGGTTTCGGAAATTTTTCCAAAATTTGAACCATCAGTATATATAACCTGACCCTGTCGGTGTGACCGAGTGGAACAACTCGGTGGCACCAAGATGCAAAACTGCAAGCAGTTACTGCAACTCGGTGTGACCGAAAGGTTCTAGTCGGTTGCACCGAGATCGAAAACTTAGATCAACTAAGTGATCTCGGTAGGACCTGCTACCTCTTGAGCACTTGCGTTGGTTTTCCCTTGAAGAGGAAAGGGTGATGCAGCAGAGTAGCATAAATATTTCCCTTAGTTTTTGAGAACCAAGGTATCAATCTAGTCGCAGGCCACGCACGAGTCCCTCGTACCTACACAAACAAATAAATCCTCGCAACCAACGCGATAAGGGGTTGTCAATCCCAACACGGTCACTTACGAGAGTGAGATCTGATAGATATGATAAGATAATATTTTTGGTAATTTTATGATAAAGATGCAAAGTAAAATAAAAGGCAAAGGAAATTACTAACTATTGGAAGATTAATATGATGGAAGATAGACCCGGGGGCCATAGGTTTCACTAGTGGCTTCTCTTGAGAGCATAAGTATTCACGGCGGGTAAACAAATTACTGTTGAGCAATTGACAGAATTGAGCATAGTTATGAGAATATCTAGGCATGATCATGTGTATAGGCATCACGTCCGAGACAAGTAGACCGACTCCTGCCTGCATCTACTACTATTACTCCACACATCGACCGCTATCCAGCATGCATCTAGAGTATTAAGTTCAAGAGAACATAGTAACTCTTTAAGCAAGATGACATGATGTAGAGGGATAAACTCATGCAATATGAAATAAACCCCAACTTGTTATCCTCGATGGCAACAATACAATACATGCCTTGCTGCCCCTACTGTCACTAGGAAAGGAGACCGCAAGATTGAACCCAAAGCTAAGAACTTCTCCCATTGCAAGAAAGATCAATCTAGTAGGCCAAACCAAACTGATAATTCGAGACTTGCAAAGATAACCAATCATACATAAAAGAATTCAGAGAAGATTCAAATATTGTTCATAGATAAACTTGATCATAAACCCACAATTCATCGATCTCAACAAACACACCGCAAAAGAAGACTACATCGAATAGATCTCCACAACAAAGGGGGAGAACTTTGTATTGAGATCCAAAAAGAGAGAAGAAGCCATCCAGCCAATAACTATGGACCTGTAGGTCTGAGTTAAACTACTCACACTTCATCGGAAGGGCTATGGTGTTGATGTAGAAGCCCTCCGTGATGGATGCCCCCTCTGGCGGAGCTCCAGAACAGGCCCCAAGATGGGATCTCGTGGATACAGAAAGTTACAGCGGTGGAATTAGGGTTTTGGATCCGTATCTGGTAGTTTGGGGGTACATAGGTATATATAGGAGGAAGGAGTACGTCGGTGGAGCAACAGGGGGCCCACGAGGAGGGAGGGCGCGCCCAGGGGGTAGGCGTGCCCCCTACCTCGTGGCCTCCTGGTTGATGTCTTGATGTAGGGTCCAAGTCCTCTGGATCATGTTCGTTCCGAAAATCACGTTCCCGAAGGTTTCATTCTGTTTGGACTCCGTTTGATATTCTTTTTCTGCGAAACCCTCAAATAGGCAAAAAAATAGCAATTCTGGGCTGGGCCTCCGGTTAATAGGTTAGTCCCAAAAATAATATAAAAGTGTATAATAAAGCCCAATAATGTCCAAAACAAAATATAATATAGCATGGAACAATAAAAAATTATAGATACATTGGAGACGTATCAAGCATCCCCAAGCTTAATTCCTACTCGTCCTCGAGTTGGTAAATGATAAAAACAGAATTTTTGATGTGGAATGCTACTTGGCATAATTTCAATGTAATTCTCTTAATTGTGGTATGAATATTCAGATCCGAAAGATTCAAGACAAAAGTTTAATATTGACATAGAAATAACAATACTTCAAGCATACTAAGTAAGCAATTATGTCTCTTCAAAAGAACATGGCCAAACAAAGTTATCCCTACAAAATCATATAGTCTGGCTATGCTCCATCTTCACCACACAAAGTATTAAAATCATGCACAACCCCAATGACAAGCCAAGCAATTGTTTCATATTTTTAATGTTCTCAAAACTTTTCAATTTTCACGCAATACATGAGCGTGAGCCATGGACATAGCACTATAGGTGGAATAGAATGGTGGCTGTGGAGGAGACAAAAAGGGAGAAGATAGTCTCATATCAACTAGGCGTATCAACGGGCTATGGAGATGCCCATCAATAGATATCAATGTGAGTGATTAGGGATTGCCATGCAACGGATACACTAGAGCTATAAATATATGAAAGCTCAACAAAAAGAAACTAAGTGGGTGTGCATCCAACTTGCTTGCTCACGAAGACCTAGGGCATTTTGAGGAAAAGCCCATCGTTGGAATATACAAGTCAAGTTCTATAATGAAAAATTCCCACTCGTATATGAAAGTGATAACATAGGAGACTCTCTATTATGAAGATCATGGTGCTACTTTGAAGCACAAGTGTGGAAAAAAAGGATAGTAGTATTGCCCCTTTTTATTTTATTTTTTTCTTTCTTCCTTTTTTTGGGCATTTTTTCTTTGGCCATTCTCTTTTTTTGGGGACAATACTCTATGAATGATGATCATCACACTTATATTTATTTACAAATCAATGATTACAACTTGATACTAGAATAAAGTATGACTCTATATGAATGCCTCCGGCGGTGTACTGGGATAGCAATGATGCATGCGTGACTTATATGAAAGAATTATGAACGGTGGCTTTGCCACTACTAAAATGTCAACTACATGATCATGCAAAGCAATATGACAATGATGGATCGTGTCATGATAAACGGAACGGTGGAAAGTTGCATGGAACTATATCTCGGAATGGCTATGGAAATGCCATGATAGGTAGGTATGGTGGCTGTTTTGAGGAAGGTATATGGTTATTGTATGATGCCGGCGAAAGATGCGCGGTATTAGAGAGGCTAGCAATGGTGGAAGGGTGAGAGTGCGTATAATCCATGCACTCAACATTAGTCATAAAGAACTCACATACTTATTGCAAAAATCTATTAGTTATCAAAGCAAAGTACTATGCGCATGCTCCTAGGGGGATAGATTGGTAGGAAAAGACCATCGCTCGTCCCCGACCGCCACTCATAAGGAGGACAATCAATAAATACATCATGCTCCGACTTCTTAACATAACGGTTCACCATACGTTCATGTTACGGGAATCACAAACTTCAACACAAGCATTTCTCAAATTCACAACTACTCAACTAGCACGACTCTAATATCACCATCTCCATATCTCAAAACAATTATCAAATTTCAAACTTCTCGTAGTATTCAACACACTCATAAGAAAATTTTATTTATTTAATCTTGAATGCCTCAAATAATTAAAGCAAATTACCATCCTGTTTTGTAGGACTCTCTAAATAATCTAAGTGAAGCATGATAGAACAATTGTTTCTATAAAACAAATCTACCACCATGCTCTAAAAGATATAAGTGAAGTACTAGAGCAAAAAGTATATAACTCAAAAGATATAAGTGAAGCACATAGAATATTCTAATAATTTCCGAATCATGTGTCTCTCTCTCAAAAAGGTGTGTGCATCAAGGATGGTTGTGTAAAACTAATAAATAAAGACTCAAATAATAAAATACGCTCCAAGCAAAACACATATCATGTGGTAAATAAAAATATAGCTCCAAGTAAAGTTACCTATAGAAGTAGACGAAAGAGGGGATGCCTTCTGGGGCATCCCCTAGCTTTGGCTTTTAGGTGTCCTTAGATTATCCTGGGGGTGCCATGGGAATCCCCAAGCTTAGGCTCTTTCCACTCCTTGTTCCATAATCCATCAAATCTTTACCCAAAACTTGAAAACTTCACAACACAAAAATTAAAGTAGAAAATCTCGTGAGCTCCGTTAGTGAAAGAAAAAAAAACACCACTTCAAGGTACTGTAATGAACTCATTATTGTTTTATATTGGTGATAAAACTACTGTATTCCAACTTCTCTATGGTTTATAAACTATTTTACTAGCCATAGATTCATCAAAATAAGCAAACAACACATGAAAAACAGAATCTACAAAACAGAACAGTCTGTAGTAATCTGTAGCTAACGCAAGATCTAAAACACCAAAATTCTAAAATAAATTGCTGGATGTGAGGAATTTATCTATTAATGATCTTCAAAAAGAATTAAGTAAATAGCACTTTCCAAATAAAAATGGCAGCAGTTCTCGTGAGTGCTAAAGTTTCTGTTTTTTACAGCAAGATTAACAAGACTTTCCCCAAGTCTTCCCAACGGTTCTACTTGGTACAAACACTAATTAAACACAAAAAACACAACCAAAACAGAGGCTAGATAAATTATTTATTACTAAACAGGAGCAAAATTCAAGGAATAAAAATAAAATTGGATTGCCTCCCAACAAGCGCTATCGTTTAACGCCCCTAGCTAGGCATAAAAAGCAAGGATAGATCTAGGTAATATCATCTTGGGTTTTTAATTTTTTTTTACAGAGCTCAAATCTGGGAGGTTCCTTACGTTTACCCTCATATTCGGAAATTTTGAGATCTAAAGAATCCAAACACTTATTGCAAAGGGTAATGAACATATTCATGCGATGGAGATTCCCGCTAGAGCTCTTAAGAGGTTCAAGAGATCTTTGTAAGATCTTGGTTACTTCGCAAAGTTTCTCAAAAAAATTCGTTTCTTCTTGGGTATGATGATGCCCCTTTTGTTGGGGTAGTGTTCCCACTATACCCTCTATAATTTCATGAGCAATACTGGGATCAATTTCAATAAAATTGCCTTTCGCAACGCAATCCAAGAGTTGTCTATGAGATAAATTTAATCCAACATAAAAGTTACGAAGCAGAATTCTAAAATTCACCTCTAGGGTGCAATTACGATAAAACCCCATCATTCTAAACCAAGCATGTTTTAAGTTTTCTCCTTGTCTTTGTTTGAAGTGAAGAACCTCAAACTCGGGAGACAAAGGGGAAGATAGGGGACTAGCCATAACGACAAGCAAGCAATCCGATACACGAGCAAACAAGAAATGGGCAAAAAGAGGCAAATAGAGAAAGAGAGAGAGAGGATAGAGAGAGAGGGCGAATAAAACAGCAAGGGTGAAGTGGGGGAGAGGAAAATGAGAGGCAAATGGCAAATAATGTAATGCGGGAGATAAAGGTTGTGATGGGTACTTGGTATGTTGACTTTTGCGTAGACCACCCTGGCAACGGCGCCAGAAATCCTTCTTGGTACCTCTTGAGCACTTGCGTTGGTTTTCCTTTGAAGAGGAAAGGGTGATGCAGAAGAGTAGCGTAAGTATTTCCCTCAGTTTTTGAGAACCAAGGTATCAATCCAGTAGGAGGCCACACAAGAGTCCCTCGTACCTACACAAACAAATAAATCCTCGCAACCAACGCGATAAGGGGTTGTCAATCCCTACACGGTCACTTACGAGAGTGAGATCTGATAGATATGATAAGATAATATTTTTGGTATTTTTATGATAAAGATGCAAAGTAAAATAAAAGGCAAAGGAAATAACTAAGTATTGGAAGATTAATATGATGGAAGATAGACCCAAGGGCCATAGGTTTCACTAGTGGCTTCTCTCGAGAGCATAAGTATTCACGGCGGGTAAACAAATTACTGTTGAGAAATTGACAGAATTGAGCATAGTTTTGAGAATATCTAGGCATGATCATGTATATAGGCATCATGTCCGAGACAAGTAAACCGACTCCTGCCTGCATCTACTACTATTACTCCACAAATCGACCGCTATCCAGCATGCATCTAGAGTATTAAGTTCAAGAGAACAGAGTAACGCTTTAAGCAAGATGACATGATGTAGAGGGATAAACTAATGCAATATGAAATAAACCCCAACTTGTTATCCTCGATGGCAACAATACGATACGTGCCTTGCTGCCCCTACTGTCACTGGGAAAGGACACCGCAAGATTGAACCCAAAGCTAAGCACTTCTCCCATTGCAAGAAAGATCAATCTAGTAGGCCAAACCAAACTGATAATTTGAAGAGGCTTGCAAAGATAACCAATCATACATAAAAGAATTCAGAGAAGATTCAAATATTGTTCAAAGATAAACTTGATAATAAATCCACAGTTCATCGGTCTCAACAAACACACCGCAAAAGAAGATTACATCGAATAGATCTCCACAAGAGAGGGGAAGAACTTTGTATTGAGATCCAAAAAGAGAGAAGAAGCCATCTAGCTAATAACTATGGACCCGTAGGTCTGAGGTAAACTACTCACACTTCATCGGAAGGGCTATGGTGTTGATGTAGAAGCCCTCCGTGATCGATGCCCCCTCCGATGGAGCTCCGGAACAGGCACCAAGATGGGATCTCGTGGATACAGAAAGTTATGGCGGTGGAATTAGGGTTTTGGCTCCGTATCTGGTTGTTTGGGGGTACGTAGGTATATATAGGAGGAAGGAGTACATCGGTGGAGCAACAGGGGGCCCACGAGGGGGGAGGGCGTGCCCCCTACCTCGTGGCCTCCTGGTTGATGTCTTGATGTAGGGTCCAAGTCCTCTGGATCATGTTCGTTCCGAAAATCACGTTCCCGAAGGTTTCATTCTGTTTGGACTCCGTTTGATATTCTTTTTCTACGAAACCCTAAAATAGGCAAAAAAAATAGCAATTCTGGGCTGGGCCTCCGGTTAATAGGTTAGTCCCAAAAATAATATAAAAGTGTATAATAAAGCCCAATAATGTCCAAAACAAAATATAATATAGCATGGAACAATAAAAAATTATAGATACATTGGAGACGTATCAAGCATCCCCAAGCTTAATTCCTACTCGTCCTCGAGTTGGTAAATGATAAAAACAGAATTTTTGATGTGGAATGCTACTTGGCATAATTTCAATGTAATTCTCTTAATTGTGGTATGAATATTCAGATCCGAAAGATTCAAGACAAAAGTTTAATATTGACATAGAAATAACAATACTTCAAGCATACTAAGTAAGCAATTATGTCTCTTCAAAAGAACATGGCCAAAGAAAGTTATCCCTACAAAATCATATAGTCTGGCTATGCTCCATCTTCACCACACAAAGTATTCAAATCATGCACAACCCCGATGACAAGCCAAGCAATTGTTTCATACTTTTAATGTTCTCAAAACTTTTCAATTTTCACGCAATACATGAGCGTGAGCCATGGACATAGCGCTATAGGTGGAATAGAATGGTGGTAGTGGAGGAGACAAAAAGGGAGAAGATAGTCTCATATCAACTAGGCGTATCAACGGGCTATGGAGATGCCCATCAATAGATATCAATGTGAGTGATTAGGGATTGCCATGCAACGGATACACTAGAGCTATAAATATATGAAAGCTCAACAAAAAGAAACTAAGTGGGTGTGCATCCAACTTGCTTGCTCACGAAGACCTAGGGCATTTTGAGGAAGCCCATCGTTGGAATATACAAGCCAAGTTCTATAATGAAAAATTCCCACCAGTATATGAAAGTGATAACATAGGAGACTCTCTATTATGAAGATCATGGTGCTACTTTGAAGCACAAGTGTGGAAAAAAAAGGATAGAAGTATTGCCCCTTTTAATTTAATTTTTTATTTCTTCCTTTTTTTGGGCCTTCTTTTTTTTCTTTGGCCTTTCCCTTTTTTGGGACAATACTCTATGAATGATGATCATCACACTTCTATTTATTTACAACTCAATGATTACAACTCGATACTAGATCAAAGTATGACTCTATATGAATGCCTCCAGCGGTGTACTGGGATAGCAATGATGCATGAGTGACTTATATGAAAGAATTATGAACGGTGGCCTTACCACTACTAAAATGTCAACTACATGATCATGCAAAGCAATATAACAATGATGGATCATGTCATGATAAACGGAACGGTGGAAAGTTGCATGGCAATATACCTCAGAATGGCTATGGAAATTCCATGATAGGTAGGTATGGTGGCTGTTTTGAGGAAGGTATATGGTAGGTGTATGATACCGGCGAAAGGTGCACGGTATTAGAGAGGCTAGCAATGGTGGAAGGGTGAGAGTGCGTATAATCCATGGACTCAACATTAGTCATAAAGAACTCATATACTTATTGCAAAAATCTATTAGTTATCGAAGCAAAGTACTACGTGCATGCTCCTAGGGGGATAGATTGGTAGGAAAAGACCATTCGTCCCCGATCGCCAGTCATAAGGAGGACAATCAATAAATACATCATGCTCCGACTTCTTAACATAACGGTTCACCATACGTGCATGCTACGGGAATCACAAACATCAACACTAGCATTTCTCAAATTCACAACTACTCAACTAGCATGACTCTAATATCACCATCTCCATATCTCAAAACAATTATCAAGTTTCAAACTTCTCATAGTATTCAACACACTCGTAAGAAACTTTTATTTATTTAATCTTGAATGCCTCAAATAATTAAAGCAAATTACCATGTTGTTTTGTAGGACTCCCAAAATAATCTAAGTGAAGCATGAGAGAACAATGGTTTCTACAAAACATATCTACCACTGTGCTCTAAAAGATATAAGTGAAGTACTAGAGCAAAAACTACATAACTCAAAAGATATAAGTGAAGCACATAGAGTATTCTAATAATTTCCGAATCATGTGTGTCTCTCTCAAAGGTGTGTGCGGCAAGGATGATTGTGGAAAACTAACAAATAAAGACTCAAATAATACAAGACGCTCCAAGAAAAACACATATCATGTGGTTAATAAAAATATAGCTCCAAGTAAAGTTACCGATAGAAGTAGACGAAAGAGGGGATGCCTTCCGGGGCATCCCCAAGCTTTGGCTTTTAGGTGTCCTTAGATTATCTTGGGGTGCCATGGGCATCCCCAAGCTTAGGCTCTTGCCACTCCTTGTTCCATAATCCATGGGCATCCACAAGGCTCTTGTAAACACCTTTCTCTATAATTCCCTTCAATAAGCTATTTTCTTGCTCAAGTGTAACTTGGCTAAGAGAGTCATTAGTGGAATCAAGAGAACTACTAGAAGAAACAACATTGGATTTAGCATGATTGTTGTTACTACTAGATGAAGAATCTTTCTTGTTCTTGTTGCTAGATTTAACTTGTGGCATGTAAGTAGACAAGAGTAAACGCTTGGCAATGTAAGAAGAACTTTTCTTGGGAAGATCATCATTGATTGCTTTTAAGAACTCATGCTCTTGCTCAAGGTTGAGCTTTTCAAAGCGTAGCTTCTCATGAGTCTTTAAAAGTTCTCAATGATCTTTCAAGGTGTTTCATGAGCTAACTTAAGAGTGTTTAGTTCTTCAGTTAGATGCTCATTCTCCTTCTTATCATCGTCATTTGTTTATCTTTATTAGCATGATTAATAGCAAGTTCATCATAGTTTTGATAACTAGAGTTGTCAACAAGTAAATCATCATCTCCTAGCAAATCATCTTCATCACTATTGAAATCAACATACCCGGGGTGTGTTACCTTTGGACCTTTAGCCATGAAGCATCTTCCAATTCCTTCATTTGGTGAGTCAAATATGTAGTAGGAGTTGGTTGTCACAAGTGCTAGTCCGGCAACACCTTCATCTTGAGTATATTCGGAGTCAG
The DNA here is from genome assembly GCF_056163025.1 of Triticum urartu. Taxonomy (NCBI): domain Eukaryota; kingdom Viridiplantae; phylum Streptophyta; class Magnoliopsida; order Poales; family Poaceae; genus Triticum; species Triticum urartu. Next base: position 170,316,271 of record NC_141874.1, on the reverse strand, counting down.
AGTGATAACTTATTTTGGAGTGATGGTCGGAGTCAGAGCCGGATATCCATTCACCAACATGAGCTTGATGTCTTTGTTTTGTGTAGCTCCTTGATGACTTGTCCTTCCTCTCCGAATCCTTGCTTCTCCGAGAGGGTCTTCATTCATAACGATCATCTCTACTCCTCCCCTCTCTTGATGGCGATTCTTCTCTCCTACTTCTTCTCTTGGGAGAATCTTCTCTTCTTTTGTAGGGAGCCGTATACTCATTGGAATAGTGTCCGGGTCTTCCACAATTGTAGCAGTTACGCTCACGACTAGAAGATCTTTTGTCATTGTAGGACCTTGACTTGGAACTTATTTCCTTGCTTCTACACTTGTAGAACTTGTTGAAGTTCTTCACCGTTAGGCTCAATTCTTCATTGAAGGTTTGCTTCTCATTTGATGATGTGGGGGCATCACATGAGGCTTTGTAAGCACCACTTGACTTGTTGTGAAGCTCTCCTTATCCTTAAGTGACATCTCATGAGCAATAATTCTTCCAATGACTTCCGTTGGCTTGAGATCTTTGTAGTTGGGCATAATTTGGATCAATGTGCACACGGTATCATATTTTCCATCCAAGGCTCTTAGGATCTTCTTGATGATGAATCTATCGGTCATCTCTTCACTTCCTAAGCCGGCAATCTCATTTGTGATGAGAGCAAACCTAGAGTACATTTCAGCGATACCTTCACCATCCTTCATTTTGAACTTGTCAAGTTAACTTTGAAGCACATCCAATTTGGATTCCTTGACGGAGTCAGTACCTTCTTGCATATCAATCAAAGTATCCCAAATTTTCTTTGCATTCTCAAGACAGCTGATTTTGTTGAATTCTTCAGGGCACAATCCGTTGAAGAGAATATCACAAGCTTGAGCATTGTATTGCAGCATCTTCAACTCTTCTGCGGTAGCTTCACGGTTTGGTTCTCTCCCATCAAAGAATTCACCTTGCAAGCCAATACACACAATAGCCCAAACGGCAGGGTTATGTCCAAGAATATGCATTTTCATCTTATGCTTCCAACTAGCAAAATTTGTACCTTCAAAGTAAGGACCTCTATGGTGGTAATTTCCCTCGCTAGATGCCATACTCTCCTAGGTTATGAAACCAAGACTATGTCCACCAAAAGCTATGGAAATCAAAGAAAATGGAGACGAAAGCTCTGATACCACTTGTAGGATCGAAAGTATGTCAAGAGGGGGGTGATCAGACTACTTGACCAAATAAAAATCTAGCCTTTTCCCAATTTTAGTTCTTGGCAGATTTTAGCAACTTTGCACAAGTCAAGCAATCAACCTACACATGCAATTCTAAGAGTATAGCAGCGGAAAGTAATACAATTGCATATGAAGGTAAAGGGAGGAGTTTGAGGGAGCAAACGCAATGTTTACACGGAGATGTTTATCCGTGGCTCCGATAGGTGGTGCTATCATACATCCACGTTGATGGAGACTTCAACCCACGAAGGGTAACAGTTGCGCGAGTCCACGGAGGGCTCCACCCACGAAGGGTCCACGAAGAAGCAACCTTGTCTATTCCACCATGGCCGTTGCCCATGAAGGACTTGCCTCACTCCGGTAGATCTTCACGAAGTAGGCGATCTCCTTGCCCTTACAAACTCCTTGGTTCAACTCCACAATCTTGATGGAGGCTCCCAAGTGACACCTAGCCAATCTAGGAGACACCACTCTCCAAGAGGTAACAAATGGTGTGTTGATAATGGACTCCTTGCTCTTGTGCTTCAAAAGATAGTCTCCCCAAAACTCAACTCTCTCTCACAGGATTTGGATTTGGTAGAAAGAAGATTTGAGTGGAAAGCAACTTGGGGAAGGCTAGAGATCAAGATTTATGTGGTTGGAATGGAATATCTTGACCTCAACACAAGTGTAGGTCGTTCTATCTTAGAAAATGTATCTTGGAAGTGTAGGCATGTTTTGATGGCTCTCTCCATGAATGAAGAGTGGGTGGAGGGGTATATATAGCCTCCACACAAAATATAACCGTTACACACAATTTACCAAACTCGGTGGGACCGAATCATGAAACTCGGTCGGACCAATTTGGTTCATAATGTGACCGTTAGGGTTTTCGGTGGGACCGACATGTCAACTCGGTGGGACCGATGTCATTAGGGGTAGGGCATAACTTAATCTCAGTGAGACCAATTACACAAACTCGCTGAGACCGATTTTGGTAATAGACTAACTAGAGAGTTGGTCAGGCAAACTTGGTGGGACCGATTCGCTCATCTCGGTTGGACCGAAACGTTACGGAAGGGAAACAGAGGGTTTGCATTGCAATCTCGGTGAGACCGATCGCTCATCTCGGTTTGACTGAAACATTACAAAGGGAAACAGAGATTACAATCCCATCTCGGTGAGACCGATATCCCTATCGGTGAGACCAAAAAGACTAGGGTTTCTGACAGTGGCTATGTCAAGAGAACTCGGTGCGCTGGATAGAAAATTTCCGTGGGGCCGAGTTTAAATTTTGGTTTGGGACATATGTGGATATGAGAAAGTAGTTGAGGGCTTTGGAGCATATCACTAAGCATTTTCAGCAAGAACCTCATTAAGCAGCACCTCACCCCCTCTTGATAGTATTGGCTTTTCCTATGGACTCAATGTGATCTTGGATCACTAAAATGAAACTATTAGAGTCTTGTGCTTTGAGCTTGAGACAATCCTTTTGTCCTTGGCACTTTGAGGGGTCCACTTTTCTAATCCATGCCATGCCAATCATTGAGCTTTCCTAAAATATTTATCTTGAAATAGCATTAGCTCAATGAGCTATATGTTGTTAGGAATTACCAAAACCACCGAGGGATAGTTGCACTTTCACTGTTCCCGCGTAGTTGGTTAGTGCGTATAGGCCAGTGGCCAGACTCAGATCAAATACCAAGATCTCGTTAAGCGTGATATTTTGAAGTAACCGCAAACGCCGACCAGGGCCAGGCTCACCTATCTCCTAGGTGGTCTCAACCTGCCCTATCGCTTCGCCACAAAGATCCACCCAGAGGGCCGTCGGGCCAAAGGTCCTTTCAGCCCCCAATCCGTGAATCACTCGCGGGTACTCTACGAGCCGACCCGTCTTTAGTCATCACATGTATCATCTATATGTATATAAGTATATACCGTGATCACTTCCCTAGTGATCACGACCCGATAGTATAGCATGGCAGACGGACAAGTATGTAGGGCACTGATGGAATACTAGCATCCTATACTAACCTTTTAGGATTACAGGTAAAGGTAACAACAGTAGTAGCAAAGACAGGCTATGCATCAGGATAGGATTAACGGAAAGCAGTAACATGCTACACTACTCTAATGCGAGCAGTAGAGAGAAGAATAGGCAATATCTGGTGATCAGGGGGCTTGCCTGGTTGCTCTGGCGAGTAGGGGTCGTCAAAAACGTAGTCAATCGGGGCACCAGCAGCGGCGTCAGTCTCGTAGTCTACCGGAGAGAAGAGGGGGAAGATATATTGAATAAAATGCAAATAGATGCATAACGATGCATGAAACGATAACAAGCGGTGCTAGGCGTGCCCCAACGCGGTAGGAGGTGATACCGGTGAAGGGCGAGAAACATCCGGAAAAGTATCCCTGGAGTTTCGCGTTTTCGGACAGATGAACCGGAGGGGAAAAGTTGCATGTTCACTATGCTAGGGATGTGTGGAGGACGAACGGGCTACGTATTCGGATTTGTCTCGTCGTTCTGAGCAACTTTCATGTACAAAGTATTTTCATCTGAATTACAGATTATTCTATACTAACTTTTAAAGTTTTAAATCATTTTCTAAATTATTAATTCAAATTGAAAATAGTATTATTGCATCAGCATGACGTCATCAGTCAATAGAGGTGTTGACTGGTCAAGCTGACGTGTGGGTCCCGCATGTCATTATCTAACTAACTAACTAACTGTTTAATTAGATTAGTTAGTAGGTTAATTAGGTTTAATAGTTAATTAACAGAATTAATTAAGTTAATTAATTAATTATTTTTATTTAATTAATTCCTTTTTTATTTTTCTTTCTGATTTAATTCATTTTAAATATTTAGGCATCCGTAAAAGCGTGGTTCCTTCACCATAAATACCTAGGAATGAATTGACACCCTACGAACATTTTAGTTTTAGTATTTGAAAATTTTTGATGTTTGACAAAAATTCAAAATTTGAATTTGAACAGTCTTGATCCAACGCGAGATTAGCAATAGTAGCGGAGGTGACGTGGCATTGTTAACGTGGGATTACTTTAGCTTAATTATTCGGGCGTTACACGTGAGTGATAGAAACAGAAACCCGGATAAGTGGGTCATGGCGTATGGGAATAAAGAGGACTTGATACTTTAATGCTATGGTTGGGTTTTACCTTAATGATCTTTAGTAGTAGCGGATGCTTGCTAGAGTTCCAATCATAAGTGCATATAATCCAATAAGAGAAAGTATGTTAGCTTATGCCTCTCCCCCATATAAAATTGTAATAATGATTATCGGTCTAGTTATCGATTGCCTAGGGACAAATAACGTTCTTGTGACAAAAAGATCTCTACTAAAACTAACTTAGTTGTGTCTTTATCTAAACAGCACCTAGTTTATATTTACATGCTCTTTATTATCTTGCAAACCTAGCCTACAACACCTACAAAGTACTTCTAGTTTCATACTTGTTCTAGGTAAAGCGAACGTAAAGCATGCGTAGAGTTGTATCGGTGGTCGATAGAACTTTAGGGAATATTTGTTCTACCTTTAGCTCCTCGTTGGGTTCGACACTCTTACTTATCGAAATAGGATACAACTGATCTCCTATACTTGTGGGTTATCAAGACCTTTTTCTGGCGCCCTTGCCGGGAAGCAATAGTGTGGGGTGAATATTCTCATGTGTGCTTGTTTGTTTTGTCACTAAGTAGATTTTATTTGCTGTTCCAAGTTGTTCTGTATATTTAGTTATGGATACGGAACACGAAATACCAAAAAAATTTAGGTGTACTTGCTACTCATGGAGATGGGAACCTCCTAAAACCCTCGATGATCATTATGTGAAAGATATTATGCACTACTTTAGGATGTCCGCGACGTAGTTCAAGCTCCCAAATCTGACCTGATGGCCAGGGGCGTAGCTTTTGATCTGTTCCAGATGGCCAAGTGAATTGGCCCACGATACGAAGCCACCGAACATGAAGATCTGTCCGGGGAGAAAGGTTTCTCCCTGGATGGCGTCATTATTGACGATTGAAGGCGCCATCAAACCTCTTAGCGACAGCACAGTGGAACTCTCAATGAAAGCACCAATGTCGGTGTCAAAACCGGCGGATCTCGTGTAGGGGGTCCCGAACTATGCGTCTAAGGTCGATGGTAACAGGAGACAAGGGACACAATGTTTACCCAGGTTCGGGCCCTCTCTATGGAGGTAATACCCTACATCCTGCTTGATTGATATTGATGAATATGAGTGTTACAAGAGTTGATCTAGCTCGGGATCGTAATGGCTAAACCCTAGAGGTCTAGCTTGTATGGCTATGATAATGAGTGTCCTATCCGGACTAAGTCCTCCGGTTTATATAGACACCGGGAGGATCTATGGTTACACAAGGTCGGTTACAAAGAAGGGAATCTACATATCCGGTCGTCAAGCTTGACTTCCACGCCAAGGAGAGTCCCATCCGGAATCAGGTGCAGTCTTCGGTCCTCGTATCTTCACAGCCCATCAGTCCGGCCCATGGCTAACGGGCCGGATGCCCGAGGACCCCTTAGTCCAGGACTCCCTCAGTAGCCCCTGAACCTGGCTTCAATGAAAAGGTATCCGATGTGTAGTGCTTTCTTCGGCATTACAAGACGGGTTCCTCCTTCTGAACTCTAGAATATTCTTCGGATGAATTGATTATGTCCGGATCTGCAACACACACCACACACAACCGTAGAGAGAATATAATAATACACGAGTCCAATCCGCTGACAACTTTTACAACATGACATCACGTCCATCCGGTCATAATTTCGAACCGTTTTTTGCGTGCCGCTCCATGTTTCGAGACGCAGTTGCCATTGGCACGTCTTGTCGAAGCAGAGATCGTGTCCCCTTATTATAGGTATCTCATCCGGGTGTGGGTAGCCCAACCGTGCCGTTTACACAGCCCTCGGGAGCAGGTGAATGTTGAGGCGAGTGGGGTGGCGTTCAATATTCACTGCCCTTATAAGGAGATAAGATTCCCCTTTCTTCTCCCACGCCTTCTCTCTTCTCCTGCCTTTCCACTCTTGAGCTCCAGCGCCCAAGTTCTCATTTGTTTCCCACTCGAGAAAGCACTCCAACCATGTCCGGATTAGGAGCTGGTGGCAAGGGGATGGCTTCTTCTATCAAGAAGAAGGACATCAAGGAGCTTCGAGAGGCCGGATACCTAGCCAAGGAGATCGTTCACCATCTCCTGGATGAAGGACAGATCGTCCCTACCCCAGAGCCCCATGAGAGGGTTGTATTTCTTGCACACTTTGTCCGCGGGCTCGGATTCCCACTCCACCCATTTGTCCGCGGACTGATGTTTTACTACGGGCTAGATTTCCATGATCTAGCCCCCAATTTTGTCCTCAACATGTCAGCATTCATAATCGTTTGCAAGGCCTTCCTCCGTATCCCGACTCACTTTGGCATATGGCTGAAGACGTTTAATGTAAAGCCGAAGGTGGTGAAAGGCTCACAAGCAGAGTGCGGAGGCGCCATGGTGGGTAAGATGCCCAACGTGATATGGCCCGAAGGTTCCTTTGTGGAAACGGTGAAGGGGTGGCAGTCGGGGTGGTTCTACATCACCGAGCCGCGCGATACCAACTGGGCAGCACCCCCCGAATTCTGATCCGGAACTCCACTGTGGCTTACCTCCTGGCAAGAGAAGGGACTCGCCTGGGGCTCTTCGAGCGAGCTGACCGGGCTCCAGACGTGCGTTTAGAACATGCTAACCAAGAGGATCAAACTCGTCAACGTGATACAGGTTATGCTCATTCGCCGGATCCTTCCATGCCAACACCAGACTTGCTTTTTGTGGGAGTTCAATCCGGCCAAGCATCAGACGCTACAAGAGCTCTTCGGCATTGTCGATGTTCTGGGAATGGGGGTCCCCAGACTTGCCTGCCTGCGGCCCGCGGCATGGCGGAGCCAGCAGGCCGTACGACCCATCTTCACCAACAAGGCAGCCAAGACCCTCGCGAGGGGCCAAGCCTCGCGAGGAGGACGACTCAAGACCTCCTCAGGAGTGGCCTGGTCAGGCAGGCTCGCGAGGAGAGGAGATATCAAGGCGGGGCAAACCTCGCGAGGCTCTCGTGACGTGAGCCATGACGATCGACACCAGGCAGGCGCCAGCACGCGCAGCATCCTTGTTTCCTCTTTGGTGCAAGGGAGGCAGGCACAGCCGCGGTGTACCGAGGCATCAGGAAAAGGTTGCCATTTCGGTGCAACAAGACCAAGACCAGGAGGACGGCAAGGCGGAGGTCATCGTGGAGTTCGAGATGGCATCACCCCAGCGCCTTTCACAGGCGCAGACTACCTTTTGTCAGGATAGCTTGTACTAGTTGTCCCCTTCAAATTAGCCCGCCATTGTTGGCTCCCTTCTCGCTCGATATTTGAGAAGAGGACCAGGGCCTCTATAAATAGGACTAGCCACCATAGGAGGGGGAGAGGGAATCCTCGCACTACAAGTTCGTACGCACAAGAACACCTCAACCTCAGGAGGCAGTTCATCCCTTGTACTGTTCATCATCAGCCCAAGAGGCAATCCACCACCACCACACTGGAGTGGGGTATTACACCACAACGGTGGCCCGAACCAGTATAAACATTGTGTCTTTCTGTGTTGCGAGTTCATCGAGTTCATCTGCAAGATCTTAGCGAGCTAGAGCGTAGATTGGTAGAAGGGAAAGACTTCACGCGCACCCCAGTGTTCGAACCTTAAGGGTTAGCCGGAACCCCACATCCGACATTTGGCGCGCCAGGTAGGGTTGCACCGTAGCTTCCTTTCCGTTAGTCCGTCGCTCCGCCGTCTCCATGTCGTACGCTCGCCGTGCTCGAGCTGAGCGTCGGGTTGCACTCGCCGCCTGCGTTGCTCAGACGGCTCCCGTCGGCGTGCCACCTCGTCATTCTACGTCCCCTGCCGCCAACGCTACCACCGGCCCGGTGGGGAACGAGCAGCAGGCGTCCTTGTTGCATCCTTCAGTGCGGCAGGACGGCTGCACCGCTACTCCATCACTCACCCCTGCTGGTTCTTCATCCCACGCGCACCGCGCTCCCATGGAAGCACGGGCCGCTCTCATCGCGGCAAATGAGCTCCTGCGTTACTGCTCCGTCGACAACCTCTATGAGGAGTGGCTCGACCGCGTCGCCGAGCTCGTCCGTGCCACAGGGGGCTCTCCGACGTCGTCCCACTCTCTGCCTCCCCCTCAACCAGCCGCGGGCGACGGGGCTCATGGCGTGCCTCCACCGCCTCGACTCCAAGATGGCGCCTTGGCACCATGGCGCGTGCCTCCACGGCATGATCCACCGCGCCCGGCGCCCGCGTGTGAAGAAAGAAGCTGCCAAGAAATCCCGCGGCCGCGAGAAGCTGCATCGGCGCTCCCCGTGCCACCTCGTCAAGACCGCATGCCGCCTGAAGTGGCGCATCGTGGATCTCACCAAGACCAAGCTCCGCCTTAGAAGCGGGCCCCGGCGACCAAGGCTGGCTGCCGCGCCTTCACCACGAACTGTGTACCGTCGCCTAGCCAGGCAAGTTCAAGCCAGATCTACCTCCTTGATACGACTGCACCGCCAACCCTGCGGAGTTCCTGCAGCTCTATGAGTTGAGCATCGAAGCGGCCAATGCCGACAAAAAAGTCATGGGGAACTGGTTTCCCATGGCTCTCAAGGATGGGGCCCGCTCCTGGCTCCTGAACCTGCAGCACGGCTCGATCTCCTCCTGGGACGAGATGCGTGACCGCTTCGTCGCCAACTTCCATGGCACTCGCGACCACCCACCGGCCGCGGGCGATCTACACCGCATCAAGCAACAGCTAGGAGAAACCCTCCAGAAGTACATCCAGCGCTTCAACAACACCCGCCTCAAGATCCCCAAGGTCACGGACGAAGCCATCATCTTAGCGTTCTCAGGCGGCATCCGTGACGTCAAGATGAAGGAAGAGCTGGCTATCCACTAGGAGCTTTGCACATCTCAGGAGCTATTCAACCTGGCGACCAAGTGCACAAGAGCTGAGGAGGGGCGCCTCTCTCTCCTTGAGCTGCCAGCTGCAGGAGTGGAGGAGAAGAAGGCCAAGGCCATGGATGTGAAGCGCAAAGAGGCAGTAGTGCTCGCAGCGGAGCCCGACACCAAGCGAGGCAGAGATCAGCCCGAGTCATCCAAGAACGATCGCCCGTTCTGCGCCTTCCACAACCTGAACACCCACACCACCAGCGACTGTCAAGAGCTCAGAGCCATTCGGGAAGGACGCTTCGGTCGACGCCCCGAGCGCAACGACCGGGGCTACGGCCGCGAAGGAGGACGCGGAGGCGGACGCTGGGACGACCGTGGCCCGCACCAGGAGTGGCGCGACCGGCCTCGTGAAGACCGCTGGCAGGACCAACCTCGCGAGGGCGCCTGGAGGGACCCGCCTCGTGAGGATCGCCCCCAAGGCAACGCCGGTCTTCCCCCGTTGCCGCCACCAAGAAGGAAAGACCACCACCACCAGGATGAGGGGCTGGAGGCTTCCAGGAGCCGCGTGCGATCGCTTGCATCTTAGGCGGTGCTCAGGCCTCAGCCTCTCAGCGCATCTTCAAATAGTTCGCTCGCGAGGTGAACGCGACGCTCCCCAAGCTCGAGGCCACGCGCCCACTCAGGTGGTCCCAATGCGTCATCACCTTCGACTCGGCCGACCAGCTCAAGTGCGCAACCACCGCTGGCACCCTGCCAATGCTGTGCTCCCCAGTCATCAGCAATGTGCAAGTCACCAAAACTCTAATAGACGGTGGCGCAGGGCTTGACGTCTTGTCCGTCGACACGTTCGACAACCTCCATGTGCCCTATGAGCAGCTCCAGCCAACCAAGCCTTTCTCGGGAGTGATCGACGGTTCCACCACACTGGTAGGGAAAGTCCGCCTGCCTGTCACCTTCGAGGAGCGCAACAACTACCGCACTGAGCTCATCGACTTCGATGTCGCGCACATCCGCCTGCCGTACAATGCCATCCTCGGGTATCCGGCCCTGGCCAAGTTCATGGCAGTCACTCACCATGGCTACAACGTCCTCAAGATGCCAGGAAGTGGGGGAATCATCACGGTCCCATGTGAAGAAAGGGAAGCGGTGTGCTCCCTTGAGCGCGCCTTCCAAGCTACAGCAACCGACAATGCTGACAGCAGAAGTGAAGGCCCTCAGGAGACCATCCCCAAGAAGAAGCTGTCGCGCCGTGCAGGACCCCAAGAAGAAGGCGTCGTGTCAGGAGCCTCGTCGGGATTAGCGCCCGCTCCAGGGGCGCCTCCCTCCACTGCATAGGAAAGCGCACCCGGCGCCCTCCTCGGGCAGGGCTCGGGGGCTCTCTTCTGGAGAGCCTCAGACCTTGCCAACCTCACGAGGGAGGCGCTTGGGCACCACTTGGAAGCGTACTTCACGGCACGCTTTCCTCGGGAGAGCACAGGGCAAGGAGTGCCCACCACTCAGGAGTTCATCACCAAGACCACCGAAGAACTGGAAGAAGCAAGGGCCATGCGCGGCCACGGCCGCTCACAAGGCGCATCACCCCATCCAGGTGAGGATGCCGGGCTGCGCGTTTGCATCAACATCCAAGGGCTCAACAGGGATGCAACTCAGTGGCGCTTCTGGCCATCACGTGCGGGCCGCTGTGAGGGTCCACCACACATCTACGTTCGCATGCCCTTCGGCTTGCCAAGCATAGCGTTGGCCTATCAGCGCGACGCCCGGCAAGTCCTGGCGGCTTAGGAGGCCAGGTCCCATGCCGCTCTAGGGGAGATGGGGATGGCCTTCAGGGAACCTCCCGAGCCCCCAGAGCCTCCCGAGGCTCAGGGTCCCGGTGGCTCATGAGGAGCCATTCCATCGACGTGTGGCTTCAGCTGCACCAACTCTACTTCATCTACAGGACCAGGTGACATCTTCCAAGTGCATTGAAGCTGGGAGCGCCCCTCAGGCTGCATTATTCCTAGGCCACATGGGTTCGTCCCTGTGGCATGTATCCCTTTTGCTTATGTCTTTAGCTTACCTTGCTGGGGGCGCCCCTCGGGCTGCATCATCCCCACGCCGCTCGGACCAGACCCAGTGGCATGCATCTTCCTGCATTTATCCAAGTCGATCTGCTATTCATGCTTAACCTGCCAACTGCTATCACCTGCTCGATCACCGCCCGCCGCGGGTCTGTTTATCCCATGCAACCCGCTTGCACGTTAAAAGGGGGGCTCCTGAGCATCGCGACTCATGAGCTCTTACTGGCTCTCCAGCCCTCACCCCTGGCCTTGACCACAGCATCATGACCTGGCATACCAGCGGCGGCTGAGCTCGCACGAGGGCCGGGACCTGAGGACGTAGAGTGCTTTCATCTAACCATCTTGCAAGAACATACAGTCACCAAGACTCAAGACCAGGCGCAACCCGCCTTGAGGTAGGGCTTCGTGAGTCCCGCGCTGGCTCACGAGTGCCCAGATACACCTCATAGCCCTGCCATGCAAGCCACGTGTCAGGGTGGGGCTGTACACGCCCCAAAGGCTCCTCCCGGAGGGGGGAGGGCCATCCCACGCCCAAGTGGAAGCTCCATGCTCCGCGCTGGCTGTCGACACTGCCGAGGAGCGGCTATGCCCGTGCACAAGCGGAAGCACTATGCTCAGCGCTGGTGATAAATAACTGAGGGTGACCCCACGGTCGCACCAACCTCAGGGAGCCTAGAGCTCAGCGCCCAACCTCAAAACGACGCCTCCCCTCAAGAGAGTCGCGCGAGGGGGCTGCGCTTAGGTCACACCCAAGCGCACGCCACCCAACTAGGTCCCCCAGACCTGGGCATCGCGCGGCCCTCCCGAGGCCTTGGCGAGGGTAGGTATGGAAATTGTTTGAACATCAAGGGGGACTCCTGAGCATCGTGACTCAAGAGCCTAACTGGTCACGTAGCCCCTCACTCCTTGGTCCGTCCTCGTCTCTGGTCGGCCCAATGGCAGTTGAGGTATGCGCGGGGCCAGGCTCTGTCGACGAGGAACATTAATCTATCCTCACGAACTCTCCCTATATGCTGTTCGCACATCAAGGGGGACTCCTAAGCATCGCAACTCAGGAGCCTAACTGGTCATGTAGCCCTTCACTCCTTGGACCGTCCTGGTCTTCGGTCGGCCCAATGGCGGTTCAGGTATGTGCGGGGTCGGGCTCTGCCGACGCAGAACAAAGCAAATAGGAAGGAAAATGCAAAATCTCGAAGCAAATATTATGAGCATATTGTTCTCACAATACCAAATGAAAAGTCTAAACGCCTCCACGAGGCCTGATGTATGTCGCAGGGACTTGTCAAGTCGTGCAGTTGCTGAGGCGGCATGGGGAAGCGGAGACGCCCACGTCCAAACAACCGCCACGCGCCAACCAAGGCCGCAGGCTTTTGGGGGCCTGCGGTGCTCCGAACTTGACCCTTGGCTTCGCCGCGAAGCCAAGCCCGCGCACACCTTGGGCCCGGGGGCTACTGTCGGTGTTCTAGGAACGGGGGTCCTCAGACTTGCCTGCCTGCGGCCTACGGCGTGGTGGAGCCAGCAGGCTGTACGACCCCTCTTCACCAACAAGGCACCCAAGACCCTCGCGAGGGGCCAAGCCTCGCGAGGTGGACGACGCAAGACCTCCTCAAGAGTGGCCTGGTCAGGCAGGCTCGCGAGGAGAGGAGATATCAAGGCGGGGCAAACCTCGCGAGGCTCTCGTGACATGAGCCATGACAATCGACACCAGGCGGGCGCCAACACGCGCAGCGTCCTTGTTTCCTCTTTGGTGCAAGGGAGGCAGGCGCAGCCGCGGTGTACCGAGGCATCAGGAAAAGGTTGCCATTTCGGTGCAACAAGACCAAGACCAGGAGGACGGCAAGGCGGAGGTCATTGTGGAGTTCGAGACGGCGTCACCCCAGAGCCTTTCACAGGCGCAGACTACCTTTTGTCAGGATAGCTTGTAGTAGTTGTCCCCTTCAAATTAGCCCGCCATTGTTGGCTCCCTTCCCGCTCGATATTTGAGAAGAGGACCAGGGCCTCTATAAATAGGACTAGCCACCATAGGAGGGGGAGAGGGAATCCTCGCACTACAAGTTCGTACGCACAAGAACACCTCAACCTCAGGAGGCAGTTCCTCCCTTGTACTATTCATCATCAGCCCAAGAGGCAATCCACCACCACCACACTAGAGTAGCGTATTGCACCACAACGGTGGCCAGAACCAGTATAAACCCTGTGTCTTTCTGTGTTGCGAGTTCGTCGAGTTCGTCCGCAAGATCTTAGCTTGCTAGAGCGTAGATTGGTAGAAGGGAAAGACTTCGCGCTCACCCTAGTGTTCGAACCTTAAGGGTTAGCCGGAACCCCACATCCGACAGGCACAACGCACAAAGATATTTGGAAAGTGCTCTTCAAGGCCGGCGAGACACCACCGCCCACGACCGAAGATCGCGAGCTCAACTTAAAGCGCCAGGACAATTCGGTAAGTTCTTTCATGTATTCAAGGTCTAGCCTTTACTGGCATATTTTGGGAAGGAGTCTAAGCCTTCCTATCAATTTTCAGGCCTGGATTGACATAGCGGTGCGGATTAATTGTCCCGCTCCACTTCCCGAAGACGAGGAAACCCCATTCCTAACGAAGATGCTATTCCCGGCGCCTTATGATGTGCCGGAGAAGAAGTCCAAGAAGATAGCCAAAGGGAGCAGGAGCGGCCTTCGCCGAAAGGGTGCTTCGGACATGTCGTCCGAAGATGAGACCGACTCTTCGGTAGCCGGAGACGACGACAAGGGGGGAGAAGAAAGCGGCGTCCCTCCGAAGGGGGGAAATAAGAAAAGAGAGGCCTCCACGAATCTGGAGGCGAAAGCACCCAAGAGGGGGAAGGGCTCCCTTGCGGATAACTCCGCATGGGATGTCGAAAGCAGTCCAGAGCGAATGCCCAGGACCAAGCCTCGATCTGCCTTGTAAGTACCAAAACCCTACGCACCTCCCATTACCTGGCCTTTCTAGTTTATAACATTAATATGTTTAAACTATGCCATTATAGTCCGGCCCCTGACGGCTCCCCGCGATCCTCGACAGAGGATTCGCTAGACTAAAAGAAGATGGCTAGCATGCCTCCGCCGCCGCTCATTCTGCCTCACCCAAGGGTGATGACGAGGTGGCATCCCAAAGGATCTTCGCAGACCAGGGGGAGATTCCAGAAATTGTTAAGGCGCCGCAGGATGACTCCTCGGCTGCCGGACACACGGGGGGAAATCCCCCATGGGGACTGGCAGCGGGGGCCAAGTTCCCTTCGGCCCTCAGCCGGATACCATTCCGGAGACCTATATGGCTCCGGAGTCCAGCGAACGGCCTTCCTCGAAAGGAGGAGGCGTGTATGTTCCACCGATGACCTCTGTCCAACCAGAGGCATCAAACAACCTGCTGGAGGCGCTGCAAGGCGCCGCCATAGTGGACGAGCACCGTTTCCTCATGGGTACGGTGATCGAAAAGGTTCAGTCCGCCAAAAGCGGACTAACCGAGGCCTGCACTAGCCTTTTAACAGGCTTTGAGGTAATAATTATAGAAATATCACAATGTGGACAGTAGCCCCTGATGCCCTGTTCCGTGTCCGGAAAGGAAAAGCCGAACAGGGGATCAAAATAATTTTCGCAGGAGTCTAATATAATATGTCTATGTGAATAAGCAGGCGCCACTGCTGGCTGCTACCGCTCATATTGTGGAGGTCCCCGGACTGAAGTAGGACCTTGTGTGGACCAAGAAAGAGCTCAGCCTCGTGAAGAAGCAACTGGAGGACAACAAAGGTATGCAGTATCCTATGTGTATGTTTGGGAAGGATGAATGGTTCGTGCTAACTAAAGTGCCACGAACTTTATTAGGGGCCACGACCGAGGTGGCGGCCCTCAAGAAGGTATTAAATAAAGCCGAGGACAAAGCGGCCAAGGAATGCACCGCGCGCGAGAAGCACGAGGCCCGGGTTGGCGAGGTTCGGCAAGAGCTCCAGGACGCCGTCAAGAAGTGCGAGTCCTTGGAGCGTGATTCCAAGACGCAAGCGTCCGAACTTGCGAAGGCCCTCCAGAGTGCGCAGGAGGCTCGAGCCGAAGCCTAGAGCACCCTTCAGGAAATCCAGGCGGCCCGGAAGATCGCGGCGGGTAAGGCTTTTGTTATGCAAAGCAAGTCTATGAAGGAAATGTTCCTATTACTTACCTGAATTTGGAGTTCTCCAGGGGCGTTTACGGATTTGCCGCGTAGCATATCAGATGCTACCGAGTTCTATTGGGCCGAAGAAGGTAGTTCTACAGAGAAGCTGTTTTGGTATCAATATCTTGGACCCAAACATCTGTTGTCCTTCAGCGACCAGCTGAAACAGCTCGTCGAGTTGCACAAGGCGGCCGAGCTGGCCATGAAGGAGCTTATAGTCCGACTGTGGCCTGCCGCGCCGATGCCCAGCAGCTACTTCAGACTTGTGAAGCGGCTTGTTGATGCTTGCCCATATCTGGAGGTGATAAAGCGGTCGGTCTGTATCGAAGGTGCATGGATGGCCTTTGCCCGCGTCAAGATGCATTGGGCAAATATGGAAGCCAAGAAGCTAATGACCAAGGGGCCACCTGAGGGCAAGGAGCACCGCCAACCCGAGTTTTATTTTGATGGTTTCTTGGAGGGGTCCCGCATTGTTGCGGATCATTGTGCAAAAGATATTATCTTTGAGTGAATGTACTCAAGCCCCCTCTACCTTGTAAAACAAAATATTTATGCCATATAATGCTTGTTATGTTTTTAAATTTTTACTTCCTGTGCGGCCGTGTTGTATGAAATCTGAGGGTTAACTAGTCGTCGACTTCTGCCCCCACGTAGGTAGTACGGGGGTGTTTGGGATGGAATCTAAACAATCTTGATCCAATTAGATGGTCCTTGAAGGAGTTATTTAGCGCAACGAACCAGGCAACCAGACTATGCGGCTGTAACGCCCTCACTTAGCCATAGGAGTGCGACAATAAAAACATGGGCGCAACCCCTAGTATCCGAACTAGGGAACTATAAGCGTCTGATCGGGAAGTACCAATCCTTCGCGTAATGCGGAAGATATGTGCAATGATTTGCATCCTCCAAACAGCTGACCGGCCCTCGCCGCATCATGACAGTCAGTTTTTGGCTTTCTCTACTAAGGTGCTCCTTTGGATAAACCAAGGAACAATTGCAGTAGTTCTCCCTTTACTACCTTAGCCGATGTAGCGGAACGTAAGGTAGCAAGCATAGGAGCCGGGCAACCCAACTATTGACCAAAGACATGATTCGGACCAATGCATATAATGCTAAATTTGGGGTGCCGAACTATACTTATAAAAAGTGTTCAGACTTTTGTTGTCGTAATGTTGGGTGCTATGGAGCCCCTGGCAAACATCAAGCGTACCAAAGTGTACAAGTGCTACCTAATAGGATTATCCACAAGGGAGCTGAAAAGGAAAAAAGGAAAGATAACAGAAAAGGTACAAAAAAGTCGAGTCCTACAGCTCCAGCCGGAAACTGTTCTCATTGTAATTTAATTAGTACGTCAAGGCGCATTGATACATGTAGTATGATAAGCAACGGGCTATTTGACATGCCGAAACCAAGGCAGAGCTGCATGAGGGTCCTGAAAAATAGGTAAAGTTATCGTTAACGAAATCACCTAAAAAGCCCCCATACGTCTGCGTTTGTCGCCGTCTTGGTGTGTTTATCCTTCAAGAGGACCGATGACCAGGCCATCAGATGGTGCCTGTGGGATTGAGACCTGAAAAAGGAAATAAGTAAAAATAAAAGTGTATGTGTATCCGACGTTGGTTGACCCGTATTACGGACCACAAGTTGGCTATGCCTCCGTGGATGCCCATGGTATTTTGAGTGCGTAATTATGTACGCGCGGCATGTATGCCACCACTTAATCGGAACTACGACGGAGGCCGGATTGCTAGTCGAGCTCCTGATGAGCCGAGCTTTCCTGCTGAAGAGTAGTTCGAACCCTCTTAACGGTGTCCGCGGGCTCGGCAGCCGAATTAAGGTTCTTCTTGAGAAGGCTGCTCTGTACTTCTGCTGCTGAGGCAGCTGTGTGCTCTTCTGTACGAGGGAGAGTTCCGTATTTTCCGTTAACCGTTATGACGCTGCGTGGACCGGGCATCTTGAGCTTGAGATAAGCATAGTGTGGTACTGCATTGAATCAAGCGAACGCAGTTCATCCGAGCAGTGCATGATAGCCGCTGCGAAAGGGGACGATATCGAAGATTAACTCCTCGCTTCGGAAGTTGTCCGGAGATCCAAAGACAACCTCGAGTGTCATTGAGCCCGTACAGCAGGCCTCTACACCTGGTATGACTCCTTTGAAGGTAGTCCTGGTGGGCTTGATCCGAGATGGGTTAATGCCCATTTTTCGCGCTGTAACCTGATAGAGCAGGTTAAGGCTGCTACTGCCGTCCATAAGGACACGAGTCAGGTGGAAACCATCAATTATCGGGTCTAAGACCAGTGCGGCTAAGCCACCGTGACTGATACAGATCGTATGATCTCGGCGATCAAAGGTGATCGGGCATCACGACCATGGATTAAATTTTGGGGCTGATACGTCTCTGTCGTATCTATAATTTTTGATTGTTCCATGCCAATATTCTACAACTTTCCTATACTTTTGGCAACCTTTTATACTATTTTTGGGACTAACATATTGATCCAGTGCCCAGTGCCAGTTCCTATTTGTTGCATGTTGTTTGTTTCACAGAATATCCATATCAAACGGAGTCCAAACGGGATAAAAACTGACGGAGATTTTTTTGGAATATATATGATTTTTGGGAAGAAAAATCCACGCAAGACGGTGCCCGAGGTGGCCACAAGGCAGGGGGGCGCGCCCCTGACCCTCGTGGGCCACCTGTAAGGTGGTTGATGCCCTTCTTCAGCCGCAAGAAAGCTAATTTTCGGAAAAAGAAAATCACGGCGAAGGTTTCGATCCAATCGGAGTTACGGATCTCCATATATACCCGAAACGGTGAAAGGGCACCAGAATGGAACACAGAAACAGAGAGAGACAGAGAGACAGATCCAATCTCGGAGGGGCTCTCGCCCCACCCGTGCCATGGAGGCCATGGACCAGAGGGGAAACCCTTCTCCCATCTAGGGAGGAGGTCAAGGAAGAAGAAGAAGAAGAAGAAGAAGGGGGGCTCTCTCCCCCTCGCTTCCGGTGGCACCGGAGTGCCACCGGGGGCCATCGTCATCACCGCGATCTACACCAACACCTCCGCCATCTTCACCAACATCTCCATCACCTTCCCCCCTCTATCTACATCGGTCCACTCTCCCGCAACCAGCTATACCCTCTACTTGAACATGGTGCTTTATGCTTCATATTATTATCCAATGATCTGTTGCCATCCTATGATGTCTGAGTAGATTTTCGTTGTCCTATCGGTGGTTGATGAATTGCTATGATTGATTTTAATTTGCTTGTGGTTATGTTGTTGTCCTTTGGTGCCCATCATATGATTGCGCGCGTGGATCACACCCTAGGGTTAGTTGTATGTTGATAGGACTTTGTATTGGAGGGCAAGAGTGACAGAAGCTTCAACCTAGCATACAAATTGATGCATACTTGATTGAAAGGGGGCCAATATACCTTAATGCTATGGTTGGGTTTTACCTTAATGAACATTAGTAGTTGCGGATGTTTGCTAATAGTTCCAATCATAAGTGCATAGAATTCCAAGTCAGGGATGACATGCTAGCAGTGGCCTCTCCCACATAATACTTGCTATCGGTCTAGTAAAGTAGTCAATTGCTTAGGGGCAATTTCACAACTCCTAACACCACTTTTCCACACTCGCTATATTTACTTTATTGTTTATTTATCTAAACAGCCCCTACTTTTTATTTACATACTCTTTATTATCTTGCAAACCTATCCAACAACACCTACAAAGTACTTCTAGTTTCATCCTTGTACTAGGTAAAGCGAACGTCAAGCGTGCGTAGATTTGTATCGGTGGTAGATAGAACTTGAGGGAATATTTGTTCTACCTTTAGCTCCTCGTTGGGTTCGACACTCTTACTTATCGAAAACTGTTGCGATCCCCTATACTTGTGGGTTATCAAGACCTTTTTCTGGCGCCGTTGCCGGGGAGCAATAGCGTGGGGTGAATATTCTCGTGTGTGCTTGTTTGCTTTATCACTAAGTAATTTTTATTTGCTGTTCTTTGTTGTTCTCTATCTTTAGTTATGGATATGGAATACAAAATACCAAAAAAATTAGGTGTACTTGCTACTCATGGAGATGGGGAACCTCCTAAAACCCTCGATGCTGGTTATGTGAAAAATATTATGTACTACTTTAATAATCTTGAGAAAACCCCATTCAATTATGTAATGGGAGTAACGTTGGATCAGCTTGACACAAAAAGGGAAACTATTATGGGATCAAAGTCATGTATTGAATTGGTATTCTAGGCAACTATGCTTGAGATATGATTATACTTGTAGCTCTAAGGTGAAGGCTCCACACCTTCCCTTTTCATGTGAATTTAATGATAATGAAACCTTAGCTTCTTATGCTAATGGTATATATGATTACTATGATGTGGAACAAGTAGAAGAATTTGTTGCTTTTAAGGGTTCTTATGAAATTGAATCTTTGTTTGAAAAGCATGAAGCTTATGATGATGATGTTTATAGGCCTGAAAATTTAGCTATCTTAAAATATTGCTATGATAATTATGAATATAATTCCTATATTAATGCGCTTATTGAGAAAATCTCCGCTGTCCAAGAAGAGACTAGTATTTGCAGGAGTCTATGGAAGAAGAAATTGATGAAACTGTGAGCTCATTGGATGAAAAAGATGAGGAGGAGAGTGAAGAACAAAAGGAGGAAGCGCGGATTAGCTACCCGTGCCCACCTTCTAATGAGAGTAACTCTTCAACTCATACATTGTTTAATTTCCCTTCATGCTTACCGGAGGATGGTTGTTATGATGATTGTTATGATCCCATTGATTCTCTTGAAATATCCCTTTTTGATGATGCTTGCTATGCTTGTGGCCAAGATGCCAATATGAATTATTCTTATGGAGATGAACTTGCTATAGTTCCTTATGTTAAACATGAAATTGTTGCTATTGCAACCACACATGATAGTCCTATTATCTTTTTGAATTCTCCCGACTACACTATATCAGAGAAGTTTGCCCTTATTAAGGATTACATTGATGGGTTGTGTTTTACTATTACACATGATGATTTTGATAGATATAATATGCATGTGCTTGCTGCTCCTACTTGCAGTTATTATGAGAGAGGAACTATATCTCCACCTCTCTATGTTGCCAACACGATAAAATTGCAAGAAACTGTTTATACTATGCATTGGCCTTTACTTTGTGTGCATGAATTGTTCTTTTATGACATGCCGATGCATAGGAAGAGAGTTAGACTTTGTTGTTGCATGATATATGTTACTTTGTGCTCACTACTAAATTACAAATCATTGTTAATTAAAATTGGCTTTGATAAACACTGGGATCCAGGTGGATCCATTACTTGAGCACTATATGCCTAGCTTAATGGCTTTAAAGAAAGCGTTGCCAGGGAGACAACCCGGAAGTTTTAGAGAGTCATTTATTTATGTTGAGTGCTTTTATATAGTTTAAAAACAACAAAAATAAAGAGGGGAACCCAAAACTTTTTCAAAAAGGAAAGCGGAAGTGAGAAAGACAAGCATTGTTGAAGTGGGAGCTAGCCTTGAACTTTGTTCATGCTCACGAAAACTTTGTGAATCTTGATTACAGTAACTTTTCAATAAAAATAATTATCCCCTTGTACAATTCCATTGTATTATAAAAATAATGTGCCAAGGTTTTCCTTTAGGATGTTTACATTTGCTTGATGGCTTGTACGGTGTAGGACAGAAACTTTGGCTGTAGTGAGCGATTTTACATTTTTAGCTGGAATGTCAAATAGTTCTGATTATTTTTGCACTGTCTTCCTACACAAATTTTTTTATTTTTTCCTAATTTTGGTAGAATTTTTCAAGTATCAGAAGTATGGTGAATGTTCAGATTATTATGGATTGTTCTGTTTTAGACAGATTTTGTTTTTGATGCATAGTTTGCTTGTTTTGATGAAACTATCAATTTATATTAGTGGATTAAGCCATGGAAAAGTTATATTACAGTATACACAATGAAAAAACAAAATATGAATTGGTTTGCAATAGTACTTAGAGTAGTGATTTGCTTTATTTTACTAACGGATCTTACCGATTTTCTATTGAAGTTTTGTGTGGATGAAGTGTTCGATGATCGAGAAGGTCTCGATGTGAGAAGAAGGAAGAGAGGCAAGAGCTCAAGCTTGGGGATGCCCGAGGCATCCCAAGTAAACATTCAAGGAGACTCAAGCGTCTAAGCTTGGGGATGCCCCGGAAGGCATCCCCTCTTTCTTCAACAAGTATCGGTATGTTTTCGGATTCGTTTCGTTCATGCGATATGTGCAATCTAGGAGCGTCTTTTGCATTTAGTTTTCATTTTTCTTTTATGCACCATGCTGGTATGGGGTAGTCCTTGGTGCTCTATGCACTTCACTTATATCTTTTGAGTATGGCTTTATAGAATGCTTCATGTGCTTCACTTATATCATTTGAAGTTTGGATTGTCTGTTTCTCTTTACATAGACAACCGCCATTTGT
This sequence comes from Triticum urartu, assembly GCF_056163025.1. Classification (NCBI taxonomy): domain Eukaryota; kingdom Viridiplantae; phylum Streptophyta; class Magnoliopsida; order Poales; family Poaceae; genus Triticum; species Triticum urartu. Next base: position 170,294,365 of record NC_141874.1, on the reverse strand, counting down.
AGAATGCTCTTTTGCTTCACTTATATTTGTTAGAGCAAGGACATATCTTTTGTATAAAGAATTAAACTCTTGTGCTTCACTTATATCTATTTAGAGAGATGACAGGAACTGCTCATTCACATGGTTAGTCATAAAATCCTACATAAAACATGTAGATCACTGAATATGATATGTTTGATTTCTTGCAATAGTTTTGAGATATAAAGATGGTGATATTAGAGTCATGCTAGTGGGTAGTTGTGGATTAGTAGAAATACTTGTGTTGAGGTTTGTGATTCCCGTAGCATGCACGTATGGTCAACCGTTATGTAACAAAGTCGGAGCATGATTTATTTATTGATTGTCTTCCTTATGAGTGGCGGTCGGGGACGAGCGATGGTCTTTTCCTACCAATCTATCCCCCTAGGAGCATGCGTGTAGTACTTTGTTTTGATGACTAATAGATTTTTGCAATAAGTATGTGAGTTCTTTATGACTAATGTTGAGTCCATGGATTATACGCACTCTCACCCTTCCACCATTGCTAGCTTCTCTAGTACCGTGCAACTTTCGCCGGTACCATAAACCCACCATATACCTTCCTCAAAACAGCCAGCATACCTACCTATCATGGCATTTCCATAGCCATTCCGAGATATATTGCCATGCAACTTCCATCATCATCATATGCATGACTTGAGCATTCATTGTCATATTGCTTTGCATGATCGTAAGATAGCTAGCATGATGGTTTCATGGCTTGTCTATTTTTTATGTCATTGCTACGCTAGATCATTGCACATCCCAGTACACCGCTGGAGGCATCCATATAGAGTCATACTTTGTTCTAGACATTGAGTTGTAATATTGAGTTGTAAGTAAATAAAAGTGGATGATCATCATTATTAGAGCATTGCCCAAGTGAGGAAAGGATGATGGAGACTATGATTCCCCCATAAGTCGGGATGAGACTCCGGCCTTTACAAAAAAATAAAAGAGGCCAAAGAAGCCTGAATAAAAAAAGAGGCCAAAGAAGCCCAACAAAAAATAAAAATTAAAAAATGGAGAGGAAAAGAGAGAAGGGGCAGTGCTACTATCCTTTTTCCACACTTGTGCTTCAAAGTAGCACCATGTTCTTCATATAGAGAGTCTCTTGAGTTATCACTTTCATATACTAGTGGGAATTTTCACTGTAGAACTTGGCTTGTATATTCCGATGATGGGCTTCCTCAAATGCCCGAGGTCTTCATGAGCAAGCAAGTTGGATGCACACCCACTTAGTTTCAATTGGAGCTTTCATACACTTATAGCTCTAGTGCATCCGTTGCATGGCAATCCCTACTCACTCACATTGATATCTATTGATGGGCATCTCCATAGCCTGTTAATACGCCTAGTTGATGTGAGACTATCTTCTCCTTTTTGTCTTCTCCACAACCACCATTCTATTCCACCCATAGTGCTATATCCATGGCTCACGTCATGTATTGGGTGAAAGTTGAAAAGGTTTGAGAACATCAAAAGTATGAAACAATTGCTTGGCTTGTCATCGGGGTTGTGCATGATGTGAATATTTTGTGTGGTGAAGATGGAGCATAGCCAGACTATATGATTTTGTAGAGATAACTTTCTTTGGCCATGTTATTTTGAAAATACATGATTGCTTTATTGGTAGGCTTGAAGTATTATTGTTTTTATGTCAAATGATAGACTATTGCTTTGAATCACTCGTATCTTAATATTCATGCCATGATTACATTACATGATCAAGATTATGCTAGGTAGCATTCCACATCAAAAATTATCTTTTTTATCATTTACCTACTCGAGGATGAGCAGGAATTAAGCTTGGGGATGCTGATACATATCCGTCGTATCTATAATTGTTGATTGTTCCATGCCAATATTCTACAACTTTCATATACTTTTGGCAACTTTTTATACTATCTTTAGGACTAACATATTGATCCAGTGCCCAGTGCCAGTTCCTGTTTGTTGCATGTTTTTTGTTTTGCAGAATGTCCATATCAAACGGAGTCCAAACGGGATAAAAATTGACAGAGATTTTTTTTGGAATATATAAGATTTTTGGGAAGAAAAATCCACGCGAGACGGTGCCCGAGGTGGCCACGAGGCAGGGGGGCACGCCTGCCCACCTTGGGCGCACCCCTGACACTCGTGGGCCACCCGTAAGGCGGTTGATGCCCTTCTTCGGCCGCAAGAAAGCTAATTTTTGAAAAAAAAAATCACGGCGAAGGTTTCGATCCAATCGGAGTTACGGATCTCCATATATACCCAAAACGGTGAAAGGGCACCAGAACGGAACGCAGAAACAGAGAGAGACAAAGAGACATGTCCAATCTCGGAGGGGCTTTCGCCCCTCCCATGCCATGGAGGCCATGGACCAGAGGGGAAACCCTTCTCCCATCTAGGGAGGAGGTCAAGGAAGAAGAAGAAGAAGAAGAAGGAGGGGGGCTCTCTCCCCCTCGCTTCCGGTGGCACCGGAGTGCCACCGGGGGCCATCATCATCTCCGCGATCTACACCAACACCTCCGCCATCTTCACCAACATCTCCATCACCTTCCCCCCTCTATCTACAGCGGTCCACTCTCCCGCAACCTGCTGTACCCTCTACTTGAACATGGTGCTTTATGCTTCATATTATTATCCAATGATGTGTTGCCATCCTATGATGTCTCAGTAGATTTTCGTTGTCCTAACGGTGGTTGATGAGTTGCTATGATTGATTTAATTTGCTTCTGGTTATGTTGCTTCCCTTTGGTGCCCATCATATGATTGCGCACGTGGATCATACCCTAGGGTTAGTTGTATGTTGATAGGACTATGTATTGGAGGTCAAGAGTGACAGAAGCTTCAACCTAACATAGAAATTGATGCATACGGGATTGAAGGGGGACCAATATACCTTAATGTTATGGTTGGGTTTTACCTTAATGAACATTAGTAGTTGCGGATGCTTGCTAATAGTTCCAATCATAAGTGCATATAATTCCAAGTCAGGGATGACATGCTAGCAGTGGCCTCTCCCACATAATACTTGCTATCGGTCTAGTAAAGTAGTCAATTTCTTAGGGGCAATTTCACAACTCCTAACACCACTTTTCCACACTCGCTATATTTACTTTATTGTTTCTTTATCTAAACAACCCCTACTTTTTATTTACGTACTCTTTATTATCTTGCAAACCTATCCAACAACACCTACAAAGTACTTCTAGTTTCATACTTGTTCTAGTTAAAGCGAACGTCAAGCGTGCGTAGAGTTGTATCGGTGGTCGATAGAACTTGAGGGAATATGTGTTCTACCTTTAGCTCCTTGTTGGGTTCGACACTCTTACTCATCGAAAACTGTTGCGATCCCCTATACTTGTGGGTTATCAGGGGCGACTGGCTCTATCACGTAGACGTCCCTGAGCGCACGCTTGCGCTCCCTCTTGGGGATGTGGGTAGCATATATCATGTTCACCATTTTGACCTGAGGGGGAAACTTCTTTTGTACCCCTGTTTTCGGTTGCTGGGGCTCTTCGTCGTCGTCCTTGCTTTGCGATCCCTTTTCCCTATTCTTGGTGTTTAATTTTCCGGCCTGTTTAAAAACCCAACAATCTCTATTTGTATGATTGGGTGGCTTGTCTGGGGTGCCATGAATCTTGCACGGACGGTCGAGTATGCGGTCTAAGCTGGATGGGCCTGAATTGTTCTTTTGGAACGTCTTCTTCCGCTGACCGGACTTAGGGCCCCTGAATCCGGCGTTGACTGTCGTGTCCTCGGTGTTATCACTGTTGTTTCGGCGCTTGTATCTATTGCTTCGAGACTTGTCTTTGCTAGTTTTAGCTTCAGGGGTGCCGGCATCACTTGCATTGTTTTTTCTACGGGCCAACCAACTGTCCTCGCCCGCACAAAAGCGGGTCATGAGTGCCGTGAGGGCTGCCATGGATTTTGGCTTTTCTTGGCCGAGGTGGCGAGCGAGCCATTCGTCGTGGATACAGTGTTTGAAGGCTTCTAGGGCTTCGGCATCCAGGCAGTCGACGATTTAGTTCTTTTTAGTTAAGAACCTAGTCCAGAATTTCCTGGCAGACTCTCCGGGCTGTTGAACTATATGGCTTAGGTCATCAGCGTCCGGAGGTCAGACATATGTACCTTGGAAATTATCGAGGAAAGCATCTTCCAAATCTTCCCAGCTGCCAACGGAATTTGCAGGCGGACTGTTGAGCCAGTGCCAAGTTGGCCCTTTGAGTTTTAAAGGGAGGTATTTGATGGCGTGGAGGTCATCGCCGCGGACCATATGAATGTGGAGAATGAAGTCTTCGATCCATACCACGGGGTCCGTGGTTCCATCGTATGATTCTATATTCACAGGTTTGAACCCTTCTGGAAATTCATGGTCCAGGACCTCATCAGTGAAGCAATGAGGGTGTGCGGCGCCTCTATATCGGGCCGTATCGCGACGTGGCTTGGATGGAATCTGTCTGCGGCTTTTGGCATGCACGTGACTACGTTTGTCATGTCCGAATAGATGGCCATCGTCGCGTGTCGAGGCATGCCCTCGCGATCCGTAGATTGATCTAGTGTGTCCTGGTTTATTGTTCAGGGTTTGCCGGAGGCCATAGGTATGCCCATGGGCTAAGTTACCTCTGCCTGTGCACTGAGGCAGGGCTGGCTGGTGTTCAGCGTGAGTTATCGTTTTGTCTCGACCACGTGGTGGTCGGTCCGCCGCATTGTACGATGGAGGTATGTAGTTCGGCGCCTCCTCATCAAACTGAGGTAACAGTTTGCGCTTTGGGTAGCTTTTGGTTGGGCACTTGAGGCCGTACTCTTTATCTGCTAGGACATCGGCCCATTTATCATTTAGCAGATCTTGGTCAGCTTGAAGCTGTTGCTGCTTCTTTTTCAGGCTCCGTGCGGTGGCAAATAGCTGGCGCTTGATGCGCTCCTGCTCAAGAGGCTCCCCAGGCACGATGAAATCCTCGGTGCCGAGGCTCACCTCGTCCTCGGAGAGCGGAAGGTAATTATCGTCCTCCGAATCTTTGTGTGTGGCCAGTTTACCGGGGCTAACCTGCCCGCCTTCCCGTTCGTCTTGTCCATTAGTTGTGTCGACGGGGTCTTCATTGTCTTCAGCACCTTCTGGAGTGTTGTCTTCTCCTGTGCCGGTACTGTTGTCTTTGCTGCGGCGTGACTTAGAGCGGCGCCGCTGACGCCGGCGCTTGGACTGTGTTTCAGAAGGTTTATCCTCAGCGGGATCTTCCTTGTCCTCGCCGCTGTTCTCCTTTGGTGCATCCACCATCTATACATCATACGAGGAAGTGGTCGTCCAGCGTTCGGTGAATGACGGGTTCTGGACCTCTTCTTCTCCGATCTTGTTGTCCATACCGTCGATGTCCTCGGAGTCGTAGTCAAGCTCGTCGGTTAATTCCTCGACCGTGGCTATGTAGTGGGTGGCGGGTGGGAAACAAAATTCTCCACCGTCAGCCCCTAGTTCGAGCCGGATATAGTTTGGCTGTGAGTCCTCTGTCAAGGATAGGTTCTTTAATGAATTTAGCACATCGCCCAAAGGAGAGTGCTGGAAGATGTCCGCGGCGCTGAATTCGAAGATCGATAAACGATCAAGCTCGGCGTCCGCGAGCTCACGTGGTTCAGAACTTTCGGCCGGATACGAGTCCGGAGTTCCGCTGACAGAGACGTCGTGAGAGGTTAAGTTTGTATGCGGCTCCAACGCCGTGGAATCTGTGGCTTCCGTGGTGGGGTTGATCCTCCCGTCCTTGGGTGGCGCAGCTTGCTCCAGATCTAGGGCCAGAGCGGTTACAGGAGCGATCTCCTGGACGCAACCTGATGACAGATTTTGGTCATGATCATCGGAGTGGCCGGGAGCGGCTACCGCGGTCTCGAATCTGGCGAAGTTCATGTCTCCATGGATGTCCGCGATGTAGTTCAAGCTCCCAAATCTGACCTGATGGCCAGGGGCATAGCTTTCGATCTGCTCTAGATGGCCAAGTGAATTGGCCCGCGATACGAAGGCGCTGAACATGAAGATCTGTCCGGGGAGAAAGGTTTCTCCTTGGACGATGTCATTATTGACGATTAAAGGGGCCATCAAACCTCTTAGCGATAGCACAGTGAAATCTCAATGAAAGCACCAATGTCAGTGTCAAAACCGGCGGATCTCGGGTAGGGGGTCCCGAACTGTGCGTCTAAGGTTGATGGTAACAGGAGACAAGGGAGACGATGTTTACTCGGGTTCGGGCCCTCTCTATGGAGGTAATACCCTATGTCCTGCTTGATTGATATTGATGAATATGAGTGTTACAAGAGTTGATCTACCTTGAGATCATAATGGCTAAACCCTAGAGGTCTAGCTTGTATGGCTATGATAATGAGTGTCCTATCCGGACTAAGTCCTCCGGTTTATATAGACACCGGGAGGATCCAGGGTTACACAAGGTCGGTTACAAAGAAGGGAATCTACATATCCGGTCGTCAAGCTTGCCTTCCACGCCAAGGAGAGTCCGATCCGGAGTCGGGTGCAGTCTTCGGTCTTCGTATCTTCGCAGCCCATCAGTCCGGCCCATGGCTAACGGGCTGGACGCCCGAGGACCCCTTAGTCCAGGACTCCCTCAACGGCCCCCTTCTCCTAGTCCTAATCGGCCTCCTGCCCAAGGGGGGGTGCACCAACCCCTTGTGGGCTGGTGTGCTTCCCTCTTATGGCCCATAACTTCTCCCGGGGGGTTCCAGTAACCTCCCGGTACTCCAGAAAAATGCCCGAACCACTCGGAACCATTCCGATGTCCAAATGCAGCCTTCCAATATATGAATCTTTACCTCTCGACCATTTAGAGACTCCTCGTCATGTCCGTGAACTCATCCGGAACTCTGAACAAACTTTGGTACATCAAATCACATAACACATAATACAAATCATCATCGAATGTTAAGCGTGCGGACCCTACGAGTTCGAGAACTATGTAGACATGAACGAGACACATCTCCGGTCAATAAACAATAGCGGAACCTGGATGCTCTTATTGGTTCCGACATATTCTATGAAGATCTTTATCGGTCAAACCGCATAACAGCATACGTTATTCCCTTTGTCATCGGTATGTTACTTGCCCGAGATTCGATCGTCGGTATCATCATACCTAGTTCAATCTCGTTACCGGCAAGTCTCTTTACTCGTTCCGTAATTCATCATCCCGTGACTAACTCATTAGTCACATTGCTTGCAAGGCTCATAGTGATGTGCATTACCGAGAGGGCCCAGAGATACCTCTCCGATACATGTAGTGGCATATCCTAATCTCGATCTATGCCAACTCAACAAACACCATCGGAGACACCTGTAGAGCATCTTTATAATCACCCAGTTACATTGTGACGTTTGATGACACACAAGGTGTTCCTCCGGTATTCGGGAGTTGCATAATCTCATAGTCTGAGGAACATGTATAAGTCATGAAGAAAGCAATAGCAATAAACTAAATGATCATAGTGTTAAGCTAACGGGTGGGTCATGTCCATCACATCATTCTCTAATGATGTGATCCTATTCATCAAATGACAACACATGTCTATGGCTAGGAAACTTAACCATCTTTGATTAACGAGCTTGTAACGCCCCGAGACCGATGTGCCAGGTGTCCTCCGCTTATTTGCTGTTGTTGGCTTGTCATTTGCTTGCCTGTTGCATCTTATCATGTCATCATGTGCATTGCATCATCATGTTTTCAAAACTTGCATCCGTCCCGGTCTCCTCGTTCTCTCCGTTGTCCGTTCTGAGCCCAGACACACTTGCACGCACGCGCGGCATGTCCGAAATATTATTTTATAAGTGGCCGAGAAATGTTCTCGGAATGGGTTGAAAGTTGGCATGCGGTGTTGTTTTGTTGTCAGTAGACCGCCTGCCAAGTTTCATCACATTCGGAGTCCGTTTGACATCCCAACGGATAAATATAGCGGCAATAGTAGCCGGTCTAACGTCGGACGTTTTCGGTCTCCGGAAACAGTCGCCGGGCCTCCCTCTCTTCTCTTCTCTCAGCTCGAGACCGTCTGCACAGCCCACCTAGTCCATCCTCCTTCCCCTCTTCGCTTCCGGAGTTGCCCGATGCGACCGCACGGTTCGAAACCCTCTCTGCACAGTGCATCGAACCCCTCACGTGAGCGTCCGAAAGTTGTCCCGGACCCGACCCGAGGTGTCGCCACCATTGTGTCCGGATCATCCCCAAACGTCTACAAAACGTCACCGTTTTCTTAGTTGGACTTCCTAGCTATTTTATTTGCGATCGTAGTGTCGAGATAGCCCCTAACCTAATCCGTGATGTATATATTTAGTCTATCTCTAGTCCATTTTGAACCTAACCCCTTTTTCCTAGGGATCCTCCTAGCCGCCGTCGCCCCACTGTATCTCATCTATTTCTGTGCCCGACCAACCACCGCGCTCCGTTCCTCGATCCCGAGCCGCCGTCCCGAGTGCTCGCCAGCACCGTCGCTCCGCCACTGCCGGCTGGCTCCGCCGCTGCCGAGCCTCAGGCCAGCTCCGCCGCCCCTCCTCTACATCTCCCTGCCTCTCCCTAACCTCTCTCCTTTCCCCTGCAGTGCTCCTCGCCGCCACCGCCATGGAGATTCGTCATTGGCTCCCTGCTGCCGCCCTGCTCCGGCGATGGATCCGGCAGGATCTGGCCCCCACCGCCCGGATCCTTCCATACCCGATGGGATCCGCCTCCCTCCTCCGCCGGAGACCCGCTGCCGCCTCGCCGTTGACCTTCAGCGCCGCCGTTCTGGCTCTGTCGACCAGAGGACGAGCATCGCCTGGGCTGCCTCCCTCGCACGCGTGTGGGCCGGCCTCGCCCCAGCTCCAGCAGCGCCCTTCTCCTCCTCTGTTGTGCTGAACCGGGCCTTAGCCCATGAGTGAGGAGGCCCTCCCTCCAGTCTCCTGTGCACCTGGTCCAGCAGTTTTAGCCCATGTCATGTTTTTTTCCTCTAGACGATTTTGCCTATTATCCAGAGACTGCAGTTTTTACAGAAAAACCCTCATTGTCATGCATATAATAACTCACAATTCGTGCATCGGATTAAAATGATTTATATATGAAACTTGCTCAGAATTTTGTCTAGTTTAATAATATGTCACTTTCATCCATGTTTAAAATGTCATTTGATTAAATTTGCTCATATGCCATGTTAAAATGATTTAATTCATAACTAAATAACCGTAACTCTGATTTTAATAAACTTTATATGTAAATGGGGTACAAAAATGCCTAGTTTAACATGGTGGCATCACTTTGCATGTTTAACAACTATAAAATATGGTTTAGGGCAGAACAGTACCAAATCTATAATATGCTCATGAGGAGTTTCCGGAATTGTTGTTCGTTGTTTCCGGCCTCATTTAAACTTGACTAGATAGGTAGTTTTACTTTGCTTCACCCTCTTGCCATGCTTAAAAACATTTAATATTGTTGGGTACATAAACGAGATCGAACTAAATAACTTGTCGTGGTGTTTCGTCAATATGCAACTCGTTGCATATTGAGCTCCACTTAATTTGTAAGTGTTGTTTGATGCACTTTGCCATGCCATGCCTCATTAAACCGGACATGCATCATATTTGGTTGTGCATCATGTCATGCTTATGTGATGGTTGCTTACTATGGTGTTTGCTTCTTTCCGGTGTTGCTTCTTTGGGTTGGTTCCGATAACATTGCGTTTGTGAGGATCCGTTCCACTACGTCCATTTGTCTTCTTCATGGACTCATTCTTCTTCCTTGCGGGATCTCAGGCAAGATGACCATACCCTCGAAATCACTTCTATCTTTGCTTTGCTAGATGCTCGCTCTTTTGCTATGCCTATGCTGCGATACCTACCACTTGCTTATCATGCCTCCCATATTGTGAACCAAGCCTCTAACCCACCTTGTCCTAGCAAACCGTTGTTTGGCTATGTTACCGCTTTACTCAGCCCCTCTTATAGCGTTGTTAGTTGCAGGTGAAGATTGAAGTTTGTTCCTTGTTGGAACATGGAGATGTTGTTCCTCATTGGAACATGTTTACTTGTTGGGATATCACAATATATCTTACTTAATTAATGCATCTATATACTTGGTAAAGGGTGGAAGGCTCGGCCTTATGCCTGGTGTTTTGTTCCACTCTTGCCGCCCTAGTTTCCGTTATACCGGTGTTATGTTCCCAGATTTTGCGTTCCTTACGCGGTTGGGTTATAATGGGAACCCCTTGACAGTTCGCTTTGAATAAAACTCCTCCGGCAAGGCCCAACCTTGGTTTTACCATTCACCACCTAGCCTTTTTCCCTTGGGAGTCGCGCATCCCGAGGGTCATCTTTATTTTAACCCCCCCGGGCCAGTGCTTGTCTAAGTGTTGGTCCAACCCAGAGCACCGTGCGGGGCCGTTCCTTGGCAACTTGGGTTACGTTGGCTCCCGTACGCTTAGCTTATCCGGTGTGCCCTGAGAACGAGATATGTGCAGCTCCTATCGGGATGTCGGCGCATCGGGTGGTCTTGCTGGACTTGTTTTACCATTGTCGAGGATGTCTTGGAGTACCGGGATACCGAGTCTGATCGGAATGTCTCGGGAGGAGGTACATTCCTTCGTTGACCGTGAGAGCTTGTGATGGGCTAAGTTGGGACACCCCTGCAGGGATTTGAACTTTCAAAAGCCGTGCCCGCGGTTATGGGCAGATGGGAATTTGTTAACGTCCGGTTGTAGAAAACCCGAAGTTGACCTTAATTAAAATATATCAACAGCGTGTGTAACCGTGATGGTCTCTTTCCGGCGGAGTCCGGGAAGTGAACATGGTTGTTGGAGTTATGCTTGACGTAGGTTGCTATAGGATCACTTCTTGATCATACTTTTATCGATCGTGCTTTGCCTTCTCTTCTCGCTCTCATTTGCGTATGTTAGCCACCATATATGCTAGTCGCTTGCTGCAGCTCCACCTCTTACCTTTACCTTACCCATAAGCTTAAATAGTCTTGATCGCGAGGGTGCGAGATTGCTGAGTCCCCGTGGCTCACAAATACTTCCAAAACCAGCTTGCAGGTGCCGATGAGTCCATGCAGATGACGCAACCAAGCTCAGGAGGAGCTCGATGAAGATCTTGTCCTTTGTGTTGTTCCGTTCTAGTTGATCAGTAGTGGAGCCCAGTTGGGGTCGATCGGGGACCCGTGTCGCATTTGGGTTCTTCTTTTATTTTGGTTCCGTAGTTGGACCTTGATTGTATTTGGATGTTGTAATGCTTTATTCATGTAATTGTGTGAAGTGGCGATTGTAAGCCAACTATGTATCTCTTTCCCTTATGTATTACATGGGTTGTGTGAAGATTACCTCTCTTGCGACATTGCTTTCAATGTGGTTATGCCTCTAAGTCGTGCTTCGACACATGGGAGATATAGCCGCATCGAGGGCGTTACAAGTTGGTATCAGAGCCTTCCCCGACCTTAGGAGCCCCCACTGATTGATCGTTTTTAGCGGCCGAGTTGTGTCTAGAAAAATGTTTTGAGTCAATTAGGAATTATATATCAGAGAGTTTAGGAATTCTTTTTACTTCCCAGTCTCCTCATCACTCTGGTAAGGCATCCTGACGTAGAGTTTTGACTCTTCTCTTCTCAAATTTCACTAAAAAAAAATTTTTAGGATCACGCGGGTATCTTGGAATCGTTCCGATGGTTTTATGATGAGAACATTGTCTTGGTGCCTCCTGTCAGGGGTTTAGTGGAAGTGTCCCGGGGAGTTGAGCTCTGAGGTGTTGGCATCATAATTTTATCATTGCAGTTCTGGAATACCTGAGTTTAGTACGCCGACATCGAAAATCTCTTTTATGCAGTTCGTTGGTGAGATAACCTCGACGCCACCCAGTACTGGGGCGGGAGTTTGGGAGTATTGCCATAACTTGTATAACGGATGCTTTTCGAAGGTTGAGGTAGATGATTTCCGAAGGTTTCTTGGTTATGTGTTGAAGGATGGATACAGCTGGATGTAGGATTTGTTAGTTTGGGTGAGATATTATGCTTCCCCTGTATCCCCAACACCTGATTGCATAACCGGAAAATTTCGGGAGTTTCATAGGTGGGAATTCAAGTAGCTCTTAGGATATCTTTCCGACAGATGTATGATATGAAATTGGGGTTCGATGTCTAGTGGTCCGCCTATTCATGGTCGGTTTTACAGTGGTCTCGTTGTGTCTTAAAGAGTCCTTGGCTATGCCGACTCGGGGATGCTTCGTATGTCATGTGCACTACCTTGTACATGATGGTGTTGTACGATCGAGCCCGTCTAGGTCCCACCACGAAAACTTCGGACGACATCTCTATCATATGTTTGTTCCGGCTTATTCTGCGAGCCAAACCTTTGTTTTGTTTTTGAGTTGTGGTATTCGAGTTGCTTTAATGTCAAGTGTTGATTCCATACCTTTCCTAAATGGTGTTCTCATACTCCGATGTGAATACCAATCCTTCTTGGTAATCAAGATTGTCTTGTTAATCCTTTTCCACCGGCGTGTTTCTCTTCAAGTGGATCCGATCATTTCTACATCCGCAAGATCAACTCAAGTCTTCTCAACGGTGTTGTTTCATCCATCCCAAGTTGTCTTTGTTGTCCCTCCCTCCCACCCTTGTTTTCTTGAAGGATTCAGATTTCTTAATCAACTATCCATTTTATTGATGGAAGTCCCTCCATTCTATTTCCTTCATGTTCTTATCAGCTGTTTCTCATGAAGATTTTAGCGGAGCCTCAAGGTCAGCACCCTTAATTCTCTTTCTTCTCCGGGGGAACAAATTCAAGCTTTGTTGATCATACCCTTCCCTCTTCTCAAATGCCTTCTCGTGCCGGTGCACCTCTCTATCTTTCACTTCTCGCTATTCAATTGTTCCGGAGTGCTCAAGATATCTCGAAGATTCGTGTCTCCACTCTACGTTCGTTCAAGTCTTTTAATTCAACAGGTGCATTCTCTCTTTTAAATCCTTCAACGGTGTTTTATTTTGAGTGGGCCCTAACCCACAGGTCTTTTCCCAGGATCTTACCTAACTCTTCTTATTTTCCCGGAGCTATCCTAAATTCTTTTAAAGTTTGACGTAATAATGAGTTATCATCAGTCATATGTATTTCTCCAAGATCTGTCAATTCTTTTCATCGTCGGCTCAACCTTTCCATTCTTCATTCCGGAGTGTCTAAATAATTCATGATGGTGTTTCTCATCGTCATTCTCAGATATTGAAGACCGAAGTAGAGTTTCTCTTTAATCTTGCTCCATTCTCTTCAAGATTCATGGTGCTAGCTTGTTGCCATCCTCTCATATTTATTTTCGATTGTGAGAGTCTTTTTCACCCATCAGGAGATATTCAAGAGTCTTTTTAGTTTGTTATCCGGAGTCCATCAATTCAGGTTTATTCATTCTCAGCTGTCAGTTATCATTCTCCTATCTTGCCGGTGCATCAATCAAATATCCTCTAATCAGTTCTTGATGTCTTCGTTCTCATGTATCTAGTTTGTCTCAAGCACCTTCGTTCATTTGCTGATTCTTACCAGTGATGCACCCCTACTTCGATCATTTTTCAATTCTTACGGTGGTTCGTGCAAGAGTTCGCGTCATTCGTTATCATATCAATTCATGCATTGTTCCAATCCTACCGGTGGTTCATTGAAGACGTTCTCAAATTTATGATATATCTCTCTTAATCCTTGATACGAGAATAAGTAGTGTGCCAAATCTGTTGTTTGTCATCAATTTAATTGGTGAAGGTTAAGCATAGTATAATTCTTATTCTTGTTTCATCAAGTTTATTCAATTTCTTTTCTGGAGTGGTTCATCGTATCACATTCTGGGTTTGAGATGCTTTATCTTTCTTTTCCCGGAATTCCTAGCTCTCGCAATTACATCACCACGGAGATCCATCTAAATCATTGCAAGGATTCACCTTGTGTTTTCAATTTCTCTTTCTTTTCATTCTTTTTGTTTACCGGAGTTCTTCATGAAGGTTCTACATGATGGTTCATCAAGTATTTATATTCCTTCTCGAAGTGTTCATCGAGATTCTTTTTAGAGGAGCTCTAGCATTCTTCATCTTGCATTTTAAAGTCCAATTCTTTCAACTGTATCATTCGAGGTGGTATTATGTTAGTCTTGATAATTTGAGTTCATGTTTCATAATTCACATGTTGTTAAGAATGAGGTATTTTAAATCCATCGACCTCTTCGTTGGAGTTATCTTGTGTCATGTTTCACCTAAAGCATTTCCTAAGGATTGTTGCTATTTAGGGTGTTCATAAATGACCCAAGTTCTTCTTTTATCCTCCCGGTGAAATAGTTTCTCATCTCCTTGTTTTTATCAATCCAATCTCTTCCGTGAGTGGCAGGTTGTCACCTCATAATTTTGGAATGTTTTCCATAAGCCCACTTCAAGCCTATCTTTTTCGGTGTGGATTGTTCCAACAACTCCGTTCAACCTTTTCTTTGTAAGCTTTCTCTTTCAATTTTATTTGCGAGAGTTGTCATTCATCTTCTCCGTTTTTTTTTCTTTCCAACCATCTAGTTTTCCATTCTTTCATTCCGGAGGCCTTGTGATGTTGCTTTCTTCAACCATCATCTCGTTTCATTTAAGATCATGTTCTTTCCTGTGCCTATCCATTTAACCGGAGTGTTGTGCCCTTTTGCTCAAGTTCTTTTCGCCTTGTCAAGCCTTGCACCTCTTTTCTACCGGAGTGCTGTATGAGATCTTTGTTACCCCTTGTTCCTTTCATTCAATAGTTCCGGAGGCAGTGTGTTGTGATTTCATCAAGTATCTTCTCATCTTATCAAGTTCTTACTCAATTCCTTTTCTTTTCAATCGGAGTGCTACCCAAAGTTGTTCTCCCTTGTTCATCTTTACTAACGGAGTGTTTTCAACTTTGTTCACCTTCGTTGTATTCTTTTCTCAAATTTGCTCAACCTCGCAAGGTTCTTTGGTTTCACTCATTTGTCAAAGAAGCAATTTGTTTTACTCCTTCTCTTTCTAGTCTGTTTTCCCTCCGGTGCCATTCTAGATCTCGGGACGAGATCCTCTCGTAGTGGTGGAGTGTTGTAACGCCCCGAGATCGATGTGCCAGGTGTCCTCCGCTTATTTGCTGTTGTTGGCTTGTCATTTGCTTGCGTGTTGCATCTTATCATGTCATCATGTGCATTGCATCATCATGTTTTCAAAACTTGCATCCGTCCCGGTCTCCTCGTTCTCTCCGTTGTCCGTTCTGAGCCCAGAAACACTTGCACGCACGCGCGGCATGTCCGAAATATTATTTTATAAGTGGCCGGGAAATGTTCTCGGAATGGGTTGAAAGTTGGCATGCGGTGTTGTTTTGTTGTCAGTAGACCGCCTGCCAAGTTTCATCGCATTCGGAGTCCGTTTGACATCCCAACGGATAAATATAGCGGCAATAGTAGCCGGTCTAACGTCGGACGTTTTCGGTCTCCGGAAACAGTCGCCGGGCCTCCCTCTCTTCTCTTCTCTCAGCTCGAGACCGTCTGCACAGCCCACCTAGTCCATCCTCCTTCCCCTCTTCGCTTCCGGAGTTGCCCGATGCGACCGCACGGTTCGAAACCCTCTCTGCACAGTGCATCGAACCCCTCACGTGAGCGTCCGAAAGTTGTCCCGGACCCGACCCGAGGTGTCGCCACCATTGTGTCCGGATCATCCCCAAACGTCTACAAAACGTCACCGTTTTCTTAGTTGGACTTCCTAGCTATTTTATTTGCGATCGTAGTGTCGAGATAGCCCCTAACCTAATCCGTGATGTATATATTTAGTCTATCTCTAGTCCATTTTGAACCTAACCCCTTTTTCCTAGGGATCCTCCTAGCCGCCGTCGCCCCACTGTATCTCATCTATTTCTGTGCCCGACCAACCACCGCGCTCCGTTCCTCGATCCCGAGCCGCCGTCCCGAGTGCTCGCCAGCACCGTCGCTCCGCCACTGCCGGCTGGCTCCGCCGCTGCCGAGCCTCAGGCCAGCTCCGCCGCCCCTCCTCTACATCTCCCTGCCTCTCCCTAACCTCTCTCCTTTCCCCTGCAGTGCTCCTCGCCGCCACCGCCATGGAGATTCGTCATTGGCTCCCTGCTGCCGCCCTGCTCCGGCGATGGATCCGGCAGGATCCGGCCCCCACCGCCCGGATCCTTCCATACCCGATGGGATCCGCCTCCCTCCTCCGCCGGAGACCCGCTGCCGCCTCGCCGTTGACCTTCAGCGCCGCCGTTCTGGCTCTGTCGAGCAGAGGACGAGCATCGCCTGGGCTGCCTCCCTCGCACGCGTGTGGGCCGGCCTCGCCCCAGCTCCAGCAGCGCCCTTCTCCTCCTCTGTTGTGCTGAACCGGGCCTTAGCCCATGAGTGAGGAGGCCCTCCCTCCAGTCTCCTGTGCACCTGGTCCAGCAGTTTTAGCCCATGTCATGTTTTTTTCCTCTAGACGATTTTGCCTATTATCCAGAGACTGCAGTTTTTACAGAAAAACCCTCATTGTCATGCATATAATAACTCACAATTCGTGCATCGGATTAAAATGATTTATATATGAAACTTGCTCAGAATTTTGTCTAGTTTAATAATATGTCACTTTCATCCATGTTTAAAATGTCGTTTGATTAAATTTGCTCATATGCCATGTTAAAATGATTTAATTCATAACTAAATAACCGTAACTCCGATTTTAATAAACTTTATATGTAAATGGGGTACAAAAATGCCTAGTTTAACATGGTGGCATCACTTTGCATGTTTAACAACTATAAAATATGGTTTAGGGCAGAACAGTACCAAATCTATAATATGCTCATGAGGAGTTTCCGGAATTGTTGTTCGTTGTTTCCGGCCTCATTTAAACTTGACTAGATAGGTAGTTTTACTTTGCTTCACCCTCTTGCCATGCTTAACAACATTTAATATTGTTGGGTACATAAACGAGATCGAACTAAATAACTTGTCGTGGTGTTTCGTCAATATGCAACTCGTTGCATATTGAGCTCCACTTAATTTGTAAGTGTTGTTTGATGCACTTTGCCATGCCATGCCTCATTAAACCGGACATGCATCATATTTGGTTGTGCATCATGTCATGCTTATGTGATGGTTGCTTACTATGGTGTTTGCTTCTTTCCGGTGTTGCTTCTTTGGGTTGGTTCCGATAACATTGCGTTTGTGAGGATCCGTTCCACTACATCCATTTGTCTTCTTCATGGACTCATTCTTCTTCCTTGCGGGATCTCAGGCAAGATGACCATACCCTCGAAATCACTTCTATCTTTGCTTTGCTAGATGCTCGCTCTTTTGCTATGCCTATGCTGCGATACCTACCACTTGCTTATCATGCCTCCCATATTGTGAACCAAGCCTCTAA
This sequence comes from Triticum urartu, assembly GCF_056163025.1. Taxonomy (NCBI): domain Eukaryota; kingdom Viridiplantae; phylum Streptophyta; class Magnoliopsida; order Poales; family Poaceae; genus Triticum; species Triticum urartu. The sequence continues at coordinate 170,277,002 of NC_141874.1, read as the reverse complement.
CCCACCTTGTCCTAGCAAACCGTTGTTTGGCTATGTTACCGCTTTACTCAGCCCCTCTTATAGCGTTGTTAGTTGCAGGTGAAGATTGAAGTTTGTTCCTTGTTCGAACATGGAGATGTTGTTCCTCGTTGGAACATGTTTACTTGTTGGGATATCACAATATATCTTACTTAATTAATGCATCTATATACTTGGTAAAGGTTGGAAGGTTCGGCCTTATGCCTGGTGTTTTGTTCCACTCTTGCCGCCCTAGTTTCCGTTATACCGGTGTTATGTTCCCGGATTTTGCGTTCCTTACGCGGTTGGGTTATAATGGGAACCCCTTGACAGTTCGCTTTGAATAAAACTCCTCCGGCAAGGCCCAACCTTGGTTTTACCATTCACCACCTAGCCTTTTTCCCTTGGGAGTCGCGCATCCCGAGGGTCATCTTTATTTTAACCCCCCCGGGCCAGTGCTTGTCTAAGTGTTGGTCCAACCCAGAGCACCGTGCGGGGCCGTCCCTTGGCAACTTGGGTTACGTTGGCTCCCGTATGCTTAGCTTATCCGGTGTGCCCTGAGAACGAGATATGTGCAGCTCCTATCGGGATGTCGGCGCATCGGGTGGTCTTGCTGGACTTGTTTTACCATTGTCGAGGATGTCTTGGAGTACCGGGATACCGAGTCTGATCGGAATGTCTCGGGAGGAGGTACATTCCTTCGTTGACCGTGAGAGCTTGTGATGGGCTAAGTTGGGACACCCCTGCAGGGATTTGAACTTTCAAAAGCCGTGCCCGCAGTTATGGGCAGATGGGAATTTGTTAACGTCCGGTTGTAGAAAACCCGAAGTTGACCTTAATTAAAATATATCAACAGCGTGTGTAACCGTGATGGTCTCTTTCCGGCGGAGTCCGGGAAGTGAACATGGTTGTTGGAGTTATGCTTGACGTAGGTTGCTATAGGATCACTTCTTGATCATACTTTTATCGATCGTGCTTTGCCTTCTCTTCTCGCTCTCATTTGCGTATGTTAGCCACCATATATGCTAGTCGCTTGCTGCAGCTCCACCTCTTACCTTTACCTTACCCATAAGCTTAAATAGTCTTGATCGCGAGGGTGCGAGATTGCTGAGTCCCCGTGGCTCACAAATACTTCCAAAACCAGCTTGCAGGTGCCGATGAGTCCATGCAGATGACGCAACCAAGCTCAGGAGGAGCTCGATGAAGATCTTGTCCTTTGTGTTGTTCCGTTCTAGTTGATCAGTAGTGGAGCCCAGTTGGGGTCGATCGGGGACCCGTGTCGCATTTGGGTTCTTCTTTTATTTTGGTTCCGTAGTTGGACCTTGATTGTATTTGGATGTTGTAATGCTTTATTCATGTAATTGTGTGAAGTGGCGATTGTAAGCCAACTATGTATCTCTTTCCCTTATGTATTACATGGGTTGTGTGAAGATTACCTCTCTTGCGACATTGCTTTCAATGTGGTTATGCCTCTAAGTCGTGCTTCGACACATGGGAGATATAGCCGCATCGAGGGCGTTACAAGTTGGTATCAGAGCCTTCCCCGACCTTAGGAGCCCCCACTGATTGATCGTTTTTAGCGGCCGAGTTGTGTCTAGAAAAATGTTTTGAGTCAATTAGGAATTATATATCAGAGAGTTTAGGAATTCTTTTTACTTCCCAGTCTCCTCATCACTCTGGTAAGGCATCCTGACGTAGAGTTTTGACTCTTCTCTTCTCAAATTTCACTAAAAAAAATTTTTTAGGATCACGCGGGTATCTTGGAATCGTTCCGATGGTTTTATGATGAGAACATTGTCTTGGTGCCTCCTGTCAGGGGTTTAGTGGAAGTGTCCCGGGGAGTTGAGCTCTGAGGTGTTGGCATCATAATTTTATCATTGCAGTTCTGGAATACCTGAGTTTAGTACGCCGACATCGAAAATCTCTTTTATGCAGTTCGTTGGTGAGATAACCTCGACGCCACCCAGTACTGGGGCGGGAGTTTGGGAGTATTGCCATAACTTGTATAACGGATGCTTTTCGAAGGTTGAGGTAGATGATTTCCGAAGGTTTCTTGGTTATGTGTTGAAGGATGGATACAGCTGGATGTAGGATTTGTTAGTTTGGGTGAGATATTATGCTTCCCCTGTATCCCCAACACCTGATTGCATAACCGGAAAATTTCGGGAGTTTCATAGGTGGGAATTCAAGTAGCTCTTAAGATATCTTTCCGACAGATGTATGATATGAAATTGGGGTTCGATGTCTAGTGGTCCGCCTATTCATGGTCGGTTTTACAGTGGTCTCGTTGTGTCTTAAAGAGTCCTTGGCTATGCCGACTCGGGGATGCTTCGTATGTCATGTGCACTACCTTGTACATAATGGTGTTGTACGATCGAGCCCGTGTAGGCCCCACCATGAAAACTTCGGACGACATCTCTATCATATGTTTGTTCCGGCTTATTCTGCGAGCCAAACCTTTGTTTTGTTTTTGAGTTGTGGTATTCGAGTTGCTTTAATGTCAAGTGTTGATTCCATACCTTTCCTAAATGGTGTTCTCATACTCCGATGTGAATACCAATCCTTCTTGGTAATCAAGATTGTCTTGTTAATCCTTTTCCACCGGCGTGTTTCTCTTCAAGTGGATCCGATCATTTCTACATCCGCAAGATCAACTCAAGTCTTCTCAACGGTGTTGTTTCATCCATCCCAAGTTGTCTTTGTTGTCCCTCCCTCCCACCCTTGTTTTCTTGAAGGATTCAGATTTCTTAATCAACTATCCATTTTATTGATGGAAGTCCCTCCATTCTATTTCCTTCATGTTCTTATCAGCTGTTTCTCATGAAGATTTTAGCGGAGCCTCAAGGTCAGCACCCTTAATTCTCTTTCTTCTCCGGGGGAACAAATTCAAGCTTTGTTGATCATACCCTTCCCTCTTCTCAAATGCCTTCTCGTGCCGGTGCACCTCTCTATCTTTCACTTCTCGCTATTCAATTGTTCCGGAGTGCTCAAGATATCTCGAAGATTCGTGTCTCCACTCTACGTTCGTTCAAGTCTTTTAATTCAACAGGTGCATTCTCTCTTTTAAATCCTTCAACGGTGTTTTATTTTGAGTGGGCCCTAACCCACAGGTCTTTTCCCAGGATCTTACCTAACTCTTCTTATTTTCCCGGAGCTATCCTAAATTCTTTTAAAGTTTGACGTAATAATGAGTTATCATCAGTCATATGTATTTCTCCAAGATCTGTCAATTCTTTTCATCGTCGGCTCAACCTTTCCATTCTTCATTCCGGAGTGTCTAAATAATTCATGATGGTGTTTCTCATCGTCATTCTCAGATATTGAAGACCGAAGTAGAGTTTCTCTTTAATCTTGCTCCATTCTCTTCAAGATTCATGGTGCTAGCTTGTTGCCATCCTCTCATATTTATTTTCGATTGTGAGAGTCTTTTTCACCCATCAGGAGATATTCAAGAGTCTTTTCAGTTTGTTATCCGGAGTCCATCAATTCAGGTTTATTCATTCTCAGCTGTCAGTTATCATTCTCCTATCTTGCCGGTGGATCAATCAAATATCCTCTAATCAGTTCTTGATGTCTTCGTTCTCATGTATCTAGTTTGTCTCAAGCACCTTCATTCATTTGCTGATTCTTACCGGTGATGCACCCCTACTTCGATCATTTTTCAATTCTTACGGTGGTTCGTGCAAGAGTTCGCGTCATTCGTTATCATATCAATTCATGCATTGTTCCAATCCTACCGGTGGTTCATTGAAGACGTTCTCAAATTTATGATATATCTCTCTTAATCCTTGATACGAGAATAAGTAGTGTGCCAAATCTGTTGTTTGTCATCAATTTAATTGGTGAAGGTTAAGCATAGTATAATTCTTATTCTTGTTTCATCAAGTTTATTCAATTTCTTTTCCGGAGTGGTTCATCGTATCACATTCTGGGTTTGAGATGCTTTATCTTTCTTTTCCCGGAATTCCTAGCTCTCGCAATTACATCACCACGGAGATCCATCTAAATCATTGCAAGGATTCATCTTGTGTTTTCAATTTCTCTTTCTTTTCATTCTTTTTGTTTACCGGAGTTCTTCATGAAGGTTCTACATGATGGTTCATCAAGTATTTATATTCCTTCTCGAAGTGTTCATCGAGATTCTTTTTAGAGGAGCTCTAGCATTCTTCATCTTGCATTTTAAAGTCCAATTCTTTCAACTGTATCATTCGAGGTGGTATTATGTTAGTCTTGATAATTTGAGTTCATGTTTCATAATTCACATGTTGTTAAGAATGAGGTATTTTAAATCCATCGACCTCTTCATTGGAGTTATCTTGTGTCATGTTTCACCTAAAGCATTTCCTAAGGATTGTTGCTATTTAGGGTGTTCATAAATGACCCAAGTTCTTCTTTTATCCTCCCGGTGAAATAGTTTCTCGTCTCCTTGTTTTTATCAATCCAATCTCTTCCGTGAGTGGCAGGTTGTCACCTCATAATTTTGGAATGTTTTCCATAAGCCCACTTCAAGCCTATCTTTTTCGGTGTGGATTGTTCCAACAACTCCGTTCAACCTTTTCTTCGTAAGCTTTCTCTTTCAATTTTATTTGCGAGAGTTGTCATTCATCTTCTCCGTTTTTTTTCTTTCCAACCATCTAGTTTTCCATTCTTTCATTCCGGAGGCCTTGTGATGTTGCTTTCTTCAACCATCATCTCGTTTCATTTAAGATCATGTTCTTTCCTGTGCCTATCCATTTAACCGGAGTGTTGTGCCCTTTTGCTCAAGTTCTTTTCGCCTTGTCAAGCCTTGCACCTCTTTTCTACCGGAGTGCTGTATGAGATCTTTGTTACCCCTTGTTCCTTCCATTCAATAGTTCCGGAGGCAGTGTGTTGTGATTTCATCAAGTATCTTCTCATCTTATCAAGTTCTTACTCAATTCCTTTTCTTTTCAATCGGAGTGCTACCCAAAGTTGTTCTCCCTTGTTCATCTTTACTAACGGAGTGTTTTCAACTTTGTTCACCTTCGTTGTATTCTTTTCTCAAATTTGCTCAACCTCGCAAGGTTCTTTGGTTTCACTCATTTGTCAAAGAAGCAATTTGTTTTACTCCTTCTCTTTCTAGTCTGTTTTCCCTCCGGTGCCATTCTAGATCTCGGGACGAGATCCTCTCGTAGTGGTGGAGTGTTGTAATGCCCCGAGATCGATGTGCCAGGTGTCCTCCGCTTATTTGCTGTTGTTGGCTTGTCATTTGCTTGCGTGTTGCATCTTATCATGTCATCATGTGCATTGCATCATCATGTTTTCAAAACTTGCATCCGTCCCGGTCTCCTCGTTCTCTCCGTTGTCCGTTCTGAGCCCAGACACACTTGCACGCACGCGCGGCATGTCCGAAATATTATTTTATAAGTGGCCGGGAAATGTTCTCGGAATGGGTTGAAAGTTGGCATGCGGTGTTGTTTTGTTGTCAGTAGACCGCCTGCCAAGTTTCATCGCATTCGGAGTCCGTTTGACATCCCAACGGATAAATATAGCGGCAATAGTAGCCGGTCTAACGTCGGACGTTTTCGGTCTCCGGAAACAGTCGCCGGGCCTCCCTCTCTTCTCTTCTCTCAGCTCGAGACCGTCTGCACAGCCCACCTAGTCCATCCTCCTTCCCCTCTTCGCTTCCGGAGTTGCCCGATGCGACCGCACGGTTCGAAACCCTCTCTGCATAGTGCATCGAACCCCTCACGTTAGCGTCCGAAAGTTGTCCCGGACCCGACCCGAGGTGTCGCCACCATTGTGTCCGGATCATCCCCAAACGTCTACAAAACGTCACCGTTTTCTTAGTTGGACTTCCTAGCTATTTTATTTGCGATCGTAGTGTCGAGATAGCCCCTAACCTAATCCGTGATGTATATATTTAGTCTATCTCTAGTCCATTTTGAACCTAACCCCTTTTTCCTAGGGATCCTCCTAGCCGCCGTCGCCCCACTGTATCTCATCTATTTCTGTGCCCGACCAACCACCGCGCTCCGTTCCTCGATCCCGAGCCGCCGTCCCGAGTGCTCGCCAGCACCGTCGCTCCGCCACTGCCGGCTGGCTCCGCCGCTGCCGAGCCTCAGGCCAGCTCCGCCGCCCCTCCTCTACATCTCCCTGCCTCTCCCTAACCTCTCTCCTTTCCCCTGCAGTGCTCCTCGCTGCCACCGCCATGGAGATTCGTCGTTGGCTCCCTGCCGCCGCCTTGCTCCGGCGATGGATCCGGCAGGATCCGGCCCCCACCGCCCGGATCCTTCCATCCCCGATGGGATCCGCCTCCCTCCTCCGTCGGAGACCCGTTGCCGCCTCGCCGTTGACCTTCAGCGCCGCCGTTCTGGCTCTGTCGAGCAGAGGACGAGCATCCCCTGGGCTGCCTCCCTCGCACGCGTGTGGGCCGGCCTCGCCCCGGCTCCAGCAGCGCCCTTCTCCTCCTCTGTTGTGCCGAACCGGGCCTTAGCCCATGAGTGAGCAGGCCCTCCCTCCAGTCTCCTGTGCACCTGGTCCAGCAGTTTTAGCCCATGTCATGTTTTTTTCCTCTAGACGATTTTGCCTATTATCCAGAGACTGCAGTTTTTACAGAAAAACCCTCATTGTCATGCATATAATAACTCACAATTCGTGCATCGGATTAAAATGATTTATATATGAAACTTGCTCAGAATTTTGTCTAGTTTAATAATATGTCACTTTCATCCATGTTTAAAATGTCGTTTGATTAAATTTGCTCCTATGCCATGTTAAAATGATTTAATTCATAACTAAATAACCGTAACTCCGATTTTAATAAACTTTATATGTAAATGGGGTACAAAAATGCCTAGTTTAACATGGTGGCATCACTTTGCATGTTTAACAACTATAAAATATGGTTTAGGGCAGAACAGTACCAAATCTATAATATGCTCATGAGGAGTTTCCGGAATTGTTGTTCGTTGTTTCCGGCCTCATTTAAACTTGACTAGATAGGTAGTTTTACTTTGCTTCACCCTCTTGCCATGCTTAACAACATTTAATATTGTTGGGTACATAAACGAGATCGAACTAAATAACTTGTCATGGTGTTTCGTCAATATGCAACTCGTTGCATACTGAGCTCCACTTAATTTGTAAGTGTTGTTTGATGCACTTTGCCATGCCATGCCTCATTAAACCGGACATGCATCATATTTGGTTGTGCATCATGTCATGCTTATGTGATGGTTGCTTACTATGGTGTTTGCTTCTTTTCGGTGTTGCATCTTCAGGTTGGTTCCGATAACGTTGCGTTTGTGAGGATCTGTTCGACTACGTCCGTTTGTCTTCTTCATGGACTCATTCTTCTTCCTTGCGGGATCTCAGGCAAGATGACCATACCCTCGAAATCACTTCTATCTTTGCTTTGCTAGATGCTCGCTCTTTTGCTATGCCTATGCTGCGATACCTACCACTTGCTTATAATGCCTCCCATATTGTGAACCAAGCCTCTAACCCACCTTGTCCTAGCAAACCGTTGTTTGGCTATGTTACCGCTTTTCTTAGCCCCTCTTATAGCGTTGTTAGTTGCAGGTGAAGATTGAAGTTTGTTCCTTGTTGGAACATGGAGATGTTGTTCCTCGTTGGAACATGTTTACTTGTTGGGATATCGCAATATATCTTACTTAATTAATGCATCTATATACTTGGTAAAGGGTGGAAGGCTCGGCCTTATGCCTGGTGTTTTGTTCCACTCTTGCCGCCCTAGTTTCCGTTATACCGGTGTTATGTTCCCGGATTTTGCGTTCCTTACGCGGTTGGGTTATAATGGGAACCCCTTGACAGTTCGCTTTGAATAAAACTCCTCCGGCAAGGCCCAACCTTGGTTTTACCATTCGCCACCTAGCCTTTTTCCCTTGGGAGTCGTGCATCCCGAGGGTCATCTTTATTTTAACCCCCCCCCCGGGCCAGTGCTTGTCTAAGTGTTGGTCCAACCCAGAGCACTGTGCGGGGCCGTCCCTTGGCAACTTGGGTTACGTTGGCTCCCGTACGCTTAGCTTATCCGGTGTGCCCTGAGAACGAGATATGTGCAGCTCCTATCGGGATGTCGGCGCATCGGGTGGTCTTGCTGGACTTGTTTTACCATTGTCGAGGATGTCTTGGAGTACCGGGATACCGAGTCTGGTCGGAATGTCTCGGGAGGAGGTACATTCCTTCGTTGACCGTGAGAGCTTGTGATGGGCTAAGTTGGGACACCCCTGCAGGGATTTGAACTTTCAAAAGTCGTGCCCGTGGTTATGGGCAGATGGGAATTTGTTAACGTCCGGTTGTAGTAAACCCGAAGTTGACCTTAATTAAAATATATCAACAGCGTGTGTAACCGTGATGGTCTCTTTCCGGCGGAGTCCGGGAAGTGAACACGGTTGTTGGAGTTATGCTTGACGTAGGTTGCTATAGGATCACTTCTTGATCATACTTTTATCGACCGTGCTTTGCCTTCTCTTCTCGCTCTCATTTGCGTATGTTAGCCACCATATATGCTAGTCGCTTGCTGCAGCTCCACCTCTTACCTTTACCTTACCCATAAGCTTAAATAGTCTTGATCGCGAGGGTGCGAGATTGCTGAGTCCCCGTGGCTCATAGATACTTCCAAAACCAGCTTGCAGGTGCCGATGAGTCCATGCAGATGACGCAACCAAGCTCAGGAGGAGCTCGATGAAGATCTTGTCCTTTGTGTTGTTCCGTTCTAGTTGATCAGTAGTGGAGCCCAGTTGGGGTCGATCGGGGACCCGTGTCGCATTTGGGTTCTTCTTTTATTTTGGTTCCGTAGTCGGACCTTGATTGTATTTGGATGTTGTAATGCTTTATTCATGTAATTGTGTGAAGTGGCGATTGTAAGCCAACTATGTATCTCTTTCCCTTATGTATTACATGGGTTGTGTGAAGATTACCTCTCTTGCGACATTGCTTTCAATGCGGTTATGCCTCTAAGTCGTGCTTCGACACGTGGGAGATATAGCCGCATCGAAAGCCTTACAGAGCTAGTCAAGTAGAGGCATACTAGGGACACTTTGTTTGTCTATGTATTCACACATGTACTGAGTTTCCGGTTAATACAATTCTAGCATGAATGATAAACATTTATCATGATATAAAGAAATATAAATAAAAACTTTATTATTGCCTCTAGGGCATATTTCCTTCAGTCTCCCACTTACACTAGAGTCAATAATCTAGTTCAGATCGTCATGTGATTTCACACCAATAGTTCACATCTTTATGTCATTAGTTCACATCTTCATGTGACTAATACCCAAAGGGTTTACTAGAGTTAATAATCTAGTTCACATCGCTATGTGACACTACAAAAAAAAAGACACATCCGTGACATTTTGGGCCGACCGAAAAAAAATCTGTCATGCTTATGAAACTTCTATGAAGATAATTGTGACAAAACCCGGTATCATCATAGATGTGCTGGGCTCCTACTTCTATGACAAAAGATCATGACAGAAAATGGGTTTTCGTCCTAGGCAGGCCGGAGACGCAGCTGCATGACATTCTTTGGGTCGTCCATGATGGAGAAAACCATGGTAGAAGCGAGGGCAAGGAAAATATCGGGGGAGTTCCCGGTTACGGTGGGTGGTCGGGGGCCGAGCGATGCGTGTTTCTCTCGTACGTACACACATGTATGCGAGGCCTTGCGCTCTAACTGAACCCGAGCGAGGCGTTGGGATCTAACTGAACCCGAGCGATTGCACTGCAGGCTACGCGTTACTGAACCCGAGCAATCGATCGATCCCTTGCTGTTAACTGAACCCGAGTGATTCCTTCACTACTGCTACTAACTGAAGCCGATCAATGCTGCCTCTGGATGAACAGTGAGCATTGTTGGGGGGGTTGGATGAATAGTCCTGGTGGGGGTTGGATGAACAGGAACCCGTGGTAGTAGAGGTCGTTGCCGCTGGATGAACTGTACCTCGATCGATCGAGCCGGTGGATGAACAGGACCCCGTGGAGGGCTGGATGAACAGGACCTCGTGGAGGGCTGGTTGAACAGTAGTCGTTGGAGGGCTGGATGAATAGTAGCCCGTGGAGGGGTGGTTGAACAGGACCTCGTGGAGAGGGCTGGTTGAACAATAGCCAGTGGAGGCTCGATGAACAGGAGCCCGTGGATGAACAGTCGTAGGTGGAGGCTGGAGGAGATCGACGGTGGATGAACAGTAGCCCGTGGAGGCTGGAGGAGGTCGATGGTGGAGATGAACAGTATCCCATGGAGTCCCGTTTTGCGGTATGCAACACCCCTCCCGATGAAAAGGACCCCCGTTTCGACTGTAGCGCTCCAACACAAGTCCGTTTCCTCCGTTTTGCGGTACGCACACCCCTCCTGATCAACAGGACCCCGTTTCGACCGTAGGAGGTCCGTTTCCTCCATTTTGCGATACCCAGACCCATCCCGATGAACAGGATCCCGTTTCGACCGTGGCCGGTTGAACACAAGGCCGTTTCCTTTGTGCTGCGGTACGCCAGGCCCTGTTTCCATCGGCTGTTCCATCCAAGCCAGTTGGCTCCCGATGAACAGCACGCGTTCCGTTGCCTCCCGATGAACACGACGCATTCCGTTGCCTCCCCATGAACACGACGACGACACGGTTTCTCTGTTCCAACCCAGCCATCTACATGAGCCCTGGCCGTACGTATGCATGAGTAGGCATTCGAGACCCCACCCGTATATACGTACGTGGCCGTATTTTCTTTCTTGCACCTTGGCCGCTATACGTACATGTAAATGCTACGTGCGCGCCTCTACTACGGCACGTGCACGCCTCTACTACAACACGTGTCCTTCCTTACATGGCCACGGTTCATCGCTGCATCCTGCAGACAGACCGATCGACCAGTATGTACGTACACGTTCGCGACCAGAATGACAAGGCTACGTACGCTTCGACTGGGTGGGTCCCGACTGTAAGGCGATTCCTTGTGTGCGAAGATGTAGCTGGTGGGTCCCAGCAATTAGGGGGGCGAATCATTTTTTTGCCTGTAATATGGACGCACTTCCTTGTGTGCGAAGATGTAGCTGGTGGGTCCCGGCAGTCAGGGGGAGCAAACATTATTTTTTAGGGTAAAAATGATGCAGCTGCATGCATGCGTCCATGGGCGTGGTGCATCCCCACCGTCAGCCTCTCATGTACAGTCATCTTCCGATGACTCTCGTTTGTTGACCACGTTGACCACACCGTGCCGAGCGCACCACGGCCGATGGACGACGGCGAGGCCCCAGACTGGAACGACCCGGAGATGGGGAAGACGCGGCAGTGGAGTCGCAGATGGAGAGGAGTGGGAAACTTTACTGGTTCGGGTGCGCGGCAGCACTGCCGCCCACGGGAGACAGGAGCAAGAACAGATGTTGAAGAAGGAGCACGGCTGTTGGATTAATATCCAATGGTCCAGCTGCTAGAATCATTTGTTGATTAAGTTGACAAAGCCCTGCGTACACGTTTGCTTAGTACGCCCACAAGTCAGCCACCAAATCTGTCGGGGCCCAGCTGTCATCGGGAGGAATGGTTTTTTTTCGCATAACAAGGAGGCACTTCCTTCCGTGCGAAGATACAGCCGGTGGGTCCCAGCTGTTAGGGGGAGGAAACAGCTTAACAAGGAGGAACTTTCCTTTCGTGTGACCATGGACCTCGTGGGTCCCAGCCGTCAGGCTCTCCACGTACAGTCCTCTTCCGATGACTCTCGTGTGTTGACCACGCCATGCCGAGCGTAGCAAGGTGATGGACGATGGCGAGGCCCCATACTGGAACGACCCGGAGATGGGGAAGACGCGACAATGGAGTCGCAGATGGAGAGGAGTGGGAAACTTGACTGGTTCGGGTGTGGGGTGGGCCTACACTCGGCAGAGAATAACAGGAGGTGCAGAGTGGAGGGATGGCCTGGCCGTCGGCGGGGTAGCATTTCGCTTAGGCGCGCAAAACAATGTCGCTAGATCCCGAAGGCTGGAGCAGGCAGTCCCGGTAGCGGAGGGGGAAGAAGACGAGAGATTGAAGAAGAATGATGGCCGTTGGATGTAAATCCAACACCTTGCTTAGGCTTCGACCTACTGGCCCACATGTCAGCCAATCGATTTGTTTTTTTAGTCCATTTGGTGGGCTGGGTGAAACTATGATGTAGCATCTATGAAGCCCGTTTATATATATGGTAGAATTTAAAACCCATTTGCATTTTTCTCGAAATCTGTGGAGTTGCTGGGCTGGGTGAAAATGTCATGTTGGGCTGGACGGAGAAATGTTATAAAAACATAAACACATGATTGCACGTCTATTACTGCATTGGTCAGTAAAATCTTTGCAAGCTTATGTAAGCAATCACTAGGAGTTAACTTGCCAAGTTATATATAAACAATTATTATTATTATTATTTTGTAACAACTTTCAATTTATGAAATAAAATATCATTTTAATTTGATGCGTTAATAGGACGTGGGGTATTATTTTTTTAGGCTAGACGTGGGACCGTTGAGTTGGTTCTAGGGAAAAGTACTGGGAGAAAACTCAGTTTACATCAAAAAAGAAAGTGGGAGAAAATTCAGATATAGGATTAATGAAAATGAAAAATGAAGGAAGTGGGAAGGTCTATAAAATGGTTGGATGAATGACAGGTTTAACGGAACCTTATGTTGTTTCTATTATATATATATGTGTGTAATAAAATAAGATATACATATATGTTTAGTTTTACATTCTTAGAGAAAACATAGGTTCAGTTTTGCATTCTTATAGAAAAATAGAACTGAGCTGCGCGTCATCTTGAAAAAACAAACATAACTTGTGTTGCTGATGTTATAAACAAGCTAGGTTGGGAGGCCCAGAGGCGGCTTGATACCTGCTGGATCCAAAAAATGTTGAAACATGTCGTGGGCTGCCCATGTTAAAAAACAAAACCTAGGCCATGGACCTCGTGGGCCCGGGACTATCAGCCTCTCGATTCCTCTTGTTTTACTGACAATGTTTGGAACGACAGACGGCGACATCGCGGCGAGAGAACCAAGGTAGAGGACGACGTCTAGACCTCGGATCGAATGAACCGGAGCGGGGGAAGACGCGGGCGGAGGGGAGTACGAGGGTTGACTTGTTCGGGTGCAGGGTGGGCCGGTGGAGCTGCTTCCACCAGACAATGTGTGGGAGTAGAGGGATGGCTTGGCCAACGCCATAGGCTATGATGGCTAGCCGCTATATAGGAAGAGGACGAAAGATTGAACAAAATGAAGAAATACAAATGGATAGGTGGTTGGTCCCATATGTCTGTGTACGAGACCTGCTGGGTCCACCTGAGAAGGGGAATATGTTGGGAGGAAGCAGATTCAAAGCACGGCAGCCGAGTGAACTACTTTTTTTATACGGACGAGTGAACTAGTTACATACATAAGCAAATAGGCACTAAAAAAGCAAATAGGTTAATGGGTTCTTAAAAGAAATATTTTGGACAAAACAGATAATTCCGACACATAGGCTAATGCATGAAACACTCAGATGATAAAGGTGCTTATAAACAGATAAAGTACACCATCTAGACCTTCCTGGCACGCTTGATCATGACGCTGCGGCTGTCCGTGTACTCGTCGGTTACGGGAAGCAGACACGCCCTCATGTCCAAGATCCGCTTGTACATGTCGTAGCATGCGTATGCGTCCTTGGCCGCGTAGGTTATGTAGGCTAGATTCAGTGGTACCTTCCACGTGTTCAAGTCCTTTGGTATCGTTATCTTCTTTCATGTTGGCGTATCAGGGGTTGATGATGGTCTCGACGAGGTCAACCACGGAGTCCTTCTCCTGCCCGTTGCCGATGATCTTGTATTGCTTCAGGATGTCGACAAGCTTGTTGCACTAGATGGCTGAATCATCGCGTTCTTCCTTCTCTCCACCGTAGCGAAGGTGCAGTGAGCGCTGCCGATGAAATGGGCGAATGCTCCAGAACCTCTGATGGCCCTACAGCAGTGGTAGACGATAACCTTGTCCCGCACACATACCTAGGCGATGGCGATCCGCTGGTCCCTGTCAGGAGACGAACGGATGGGCACAAGGTCTAGTCCTGCGACCTTGTGCTTTCTCCTCCTGTAGGTACTGCTAGAACTCGGCGAGGCAGAGCTTCACCGAGTCCGGATCGTTGGTGCATCACATTCAACTTGGTGCAGCCATAGTACTGAATGGCGAACTCAAAGGGGAACTCCTTGCTGAAGTCCATATCCAGCAGGCTCACCCCTCGGATCGCCATTGGAGTCTCTTCAAGTGAACGAGTGGGTAGGCGGCAGCAGTTCATTTTTCAGCTCTTGGGGAACTGGATTCAATAGTAAACTGAGTGTGTATAGGCGACAACAGTTACTACCCCTCCCTCGCCGCTGCACGCCCGGCAGAAGATGCACCCTCGGCGCATTCAAACGCCTCCATTAAGAAACCTACTCCGGCCACACGTCGGTTCACGAGCGGGTCTGTATTAATACTGTAATATCAAGAGTTAGTGGTCACTTTACTTAAATTTAATTAGCTTTAACAGAAATTAATACTTAAAACAAGCAATGCATTGGCTCGTTCTATCAGTGCCACATGATCAACATGCACAACAATTAGAATTATTATTCTCAAGACGCACATGATCATCACATTTGTCGCACTTTCACACAGATAATACTACCAAGTTTGAACTATTTGTTATGGTTGTTGTCATCTACATCATCATGCCGTGTTTCCCAGCTTGCAAGATTCAGAACCAACAAATAAGATCCAAATAATAAGTACAACAACGATGCCTACACATCTCATTGATTCCCAGCTTGCAAGATTCAAAACCAACAAATAAGATTCAAATAATAAGTACAACAAAGATGCCTACACATCTCATTGATTCCCAGCTTGCAAGATTCAGAACCGACCCATTAGAGCCTTTTGATAAAGTGAATATTGGGATTAAATCCATCTTGGCTAGCCTTTTTAGATATTTCAAATGGAATACAACATACGGATGTATGTAGACATATTTTAGAGTGTACTAGATTCACTCATTTTGTTCCGTATTTAGTCACTCGCTGGAATCTCTATAAAGACTTATATTTTGGAAAGGAGGGAGTACTATACTAATAATACATTAAGTCCATGAGGTGATGTAGTGCTGGTTACAGGAGGCAAGAAGAAGAGATGCATCCATCGACGACGTCCACCTCCTCGACTCAGGGCACCGGCCCACCGAACGGCAGGTAAGTAGCAGCGGCTTTCGTGGCCAGGTAGACATGCTTCTGAAAAATGGCGTCCAAAGATTCCAGTCGCTGGAAGAAGGCCAATGTCTTTCTGTCCTCGCTGGCCTTGTAGTGGCCTATGTAGATGATTTCCTCGTAGATGTGGATGTGCAGGTCGACGGTTTCTTGCATGGCAAGGCGCGGCGAGCGCGGCCTCGAGGTGCACATTCTTCATCGCGACCTCCGGCACCTGCAGGGCCACCAGGGCATGAAAGAGTTCTCACCATGGAGGCCGATTAGGGTGGCAGGCAATGAGGAGCCTGGGCGCGCGGGCTGGAGCAGTACGACAAGGTCGTCCGCGCGCTTCTTGACGGTGGTGAACTTGCAGATGGAGTTGACCATCATGTCGTCCATGCGAGAGGCGAAGCCGGCGTCGGCGAGGGCTATGACACCGGTGGTCGCCGACACCGTCTGGAAATGTTGTGCGGTGCGGGGCCGCAGGTGGGCGCCTTGGATGATTTGGCACAGCCGACTGCCACTCGCGTCCATCGCCTCCATAGGTGCTTGTGGCTTCTGGTCACTTGGTCTTGGATTGGAGTGAACAGTGTTGCGCAGAGACTACGAGTAGATGGATTGGAGTGGTGCGGCACCTTCATATGAGAGTCCAAACACTGCTGCATTCACATCGCGCTAGCTCTATTCTTCTTCTCCAATTAATTTCCTCTGCATGTAATTGAGGATGCATCATTGACCGTTCAACATCTTGGGAACCGCTACCCTCTTCCTCGTTGGCATTCAAGCACCTATGGAGGCGACTGTCGCTCGCGTCTATCGCGTGTCAGGAGACGTCCCCGTCGATGACGAGGTGCCTATGGTGACTTCATCAATTTCAAGATGATAGTATACTCAATATTGTGTACCGCAACCAAGGCGGAGAGGAAAACGAGAGAACTATGTATTTATATATGGTGTAGATTCACTCATTTTTGCTCCATATGTACTCCGTGTTGGTGTAGTCTAGTCACTTGTTGAAATCACTAGAAAGGCAAATACTCCTTTCTTGTTTACAGGGCTATACTAGCAAGTACTACAATAGTGGGCTCACATACCTGGCTATATGCGTGCTCCAAGGTTCGCAACTGCCACATTCAGGTTGCGCTTGGCTCTTCGCCTCTTCGAGAAGACGAACAATGATGTTACTACTACTGCTTCTATAGTATCGAATCCACTGCTGCATGTTCGTCCACCGTGAGCGGGAGGGATAGCTTGTTGTAGTAATACTCCCTCCTTTCCGGTTTATAGGGCTTATCTCAAAATATGATGCACGTTTCATTCGGAGAGTGGCGTGCCAGAACGACCGACCGCCTGGTGTGCCACGCGAACGCGACAGGCATGTTGTATACTGTACTCCGTAAATGTGTGCCGCCGTTTTCTTGAGGCTTTGCTCCATGGCGCAATCCATGCACTACAAAAAATACACTTCCGTGATGATACGTGTTTGTCACAGTAGGTCACGTTTTCTGTCATGCATGTACATCCATGACAAATTTATGATAGAATCAAGATAGTCATACCTGTGTTGTCGTAGAAGTGTTCCATGACATTACCAAAATTATCATCACGGAAGTGTCCACTTCCATGACGATAAATCACACGTCACATAAGTGCTTCGTCAAGGGTGACCGACACATGACATCCACCATAACGGAACACCGTTAAGCTATTGGGTCCGGTTTTGGATCCAATAACCCGTTAATAGCCCCGACCAATGGGCATTTTCCATGTGTAAAATCATCATTGGTTGGAGGAAACATGTGTCGGCTCACCGTTGGGACAGATGTCATCCACTCATTGGACCCAAAGTGCCTATGATACGTCGACACGTGGCACAGCCCAACAGAGGCCCATTCCTGTGAAAAAGGTCGGCCCATTTGACTTGGTCAAAAGGTGGCGGGCCGGCCCACGGCAAGCGTGTTAACGGTTTGTTCACATATAGCCCATTTACAGCCCGCTAACCCAGGTCCCGTTTACGGCCTATCCGAATTAGGCCCAGTAGCGTCATCTGGGCCGTCCAGTATAATTCCAGCCCATTTTAACTTCCGGCCCATGTATGGCCCATGACGTCTTTTGGCCCATATGAGGCCCCTAGTAACCCTCGGCCCATTAACGGCACGTGGTGAAATTGGCCCGTAATGAACAGTGTATCACTTTATACCCATTAACGGCCCATTATTCCATTGGGCCGTTTCCAGCCCATGTTATCTTTCGGCCTTCTCAGCGCCCATTTATTCTTGGGATCATTTGCAGTATTTGTTTACTTACGACCCGTTACTGTCATTTTCTGCTTGTGGGCCAAATTTAGCCCGTGGTTACAGTCGGCCATTTGTGGCCCATTAATACATTGGGCCGTTTTCATAGCGTCATCAAATACGGCCGATTAACGACGGCCCGTTATGGTCGGCCCATGAATGGACGATTTCAACTCTAGCCCATTTACGGCCATAATGTGGTCTGTTGTTGGCCCATGTTTGGCCAACCGATCATACGACGCGGAGAAGGCCCATTGATGTTACGGCCCGTAGAAGGCCCATTGTGTCTATGGCCCGTATAAGGCTTGTTTCTACGCCCCGTAGAAGGCCCATTGTTTCTACGGCCCGTAGGAGCCCCATGTTAACTACAGTAAATATGTAGCCCATGGTTATTGTGGCCTAGTTTAAAAAAATAGGTTATTGCGGCCACTAGCAAGTCGCAGAAAAAGAACTGCATTGACTACAAGAAAACAAATAAACAAGACAATAAGGAAATAAATTAGCAAGCAACTTACGCTAGGCTATCACGACTATTACACATATTACATCCACTGGGCATCAAAGTTTGCCACCCGTGCAAATATAGGGAACAAAGCAGCATATAAACGCCGCAGCAAAACAAGTACGGAACTGAAACCACTTCAGAAGAGCTCAAGAAACAATATCCTGGGTACCCATAATGCTGGCAAGATGCTTAGCAAGCTTATTAACTTTCTCTTGTTTGGCGCTTCAATCCTCCAACACTTGGTGCTGCACCAGAAAGTATGCATCTGAATTCTGCAAGGACTTCCTTAGTCCTTCGGCTTCCTGTCGCATAACATCTGATCGATGTCTTTCAACTTGAAGTTGGGACTCAAGAAGCCGAACTGATTCAGGCAGCGAGTTCAAAGAGCTGGTGCTAGCAGTAGTAGCCAGTAACAAGAACACTACATCAAGACAAGACTTTGGGGTTGTCTCAGTGTTTTCAATATAGTTTTTATCAGCTTTCTTGGAGACCAACAGGGATGTCTCACTATCTTTAACCTTATCTGCATTACATCCTTTACCATTGAATAACGGGGTACTCTTCTCCAATATTTTATCCGCGTTCTAAAAGAGAAACAAACAAACACATCATAGGTTTACAATGTAGTATATGAAACTCATTTTGGTAAACCAGTTCAGTAGTAAGGTGGACAGGATAATAGCATGAAACAAACATATATCTATGTAGTATGGTCACTGTATGGTCTATATCATTCTAGTTTATGTTGCCAAATCAAGATAGATACAGTTCGAATCATATCTATTTAAGACAAAGCAGCATAGACAGAATATAAGTGTGGGAAATTACACAGCAATAACAACACTTCTAATGTGCATGGCATGAGAACATAACTATTTATTCAATTGAAACTGAAATCAACATAGAGCAAGTTAAAACAGCAAACACGTTAAAGAAACAGGTTTAAAACATACCTATTGCGCCATTGGAGTTTCAATTGCATCCTTCAAATTTGAAATTAGTTGGTATGAGTAAATACAGTGATGCAAGAGCAAAGTAGTATGAACCATAGCTACGGAACCTGACCTGAGAACAATTCTTCTTCTGCTTCAAGCGTTGACTTGGGGTTCGGAGTGGTGGTCCTCGTGCTTTGGGCACTGCAGTTGCCTTACTAACTGCTCGTGTTTGGGTGCTCTGTGGTGGAGACGGTGTTGTGTCAATGGGAACTGGGTTACTATCTGCTGGGGTTGGGGTTAGAAGGGGTGTAGCTGGTTCTTTGTCCAACTGGGTAGGGGTACAATCCGCATGAGTCTGGGTTATGTGTGGTGGGGCTGGTTCTTGGGCAAGTACAACCGTGGTTCTATCTCCATCGATAGGTAGCACGATATTTTCTAAAGACCGTGTTTTTACTCCCACAGATACTGCCATCACCCCCTCCAATTGAAATGGCTGATAAACAAGAAAAGTAATTGAATGTATAGACATTGTAAGATAGACAGGTGCAATGGATAGTAGGGAAGAAAACGGGGCATGAAATAATTCACATTTATGTAGTCTAACCAAATAGAATAGCAGGACATAATTTCACATATATGATGGCTAATTAAACAGGATAGCATGACACAATTTCACATGTATGAAGGCTAACTAAACAGGATAGAATGACATACTTCAAAATATGATGACTATGTAAACAGGATGACATGATATAACTTTACGATGTGTCTATTAAAGTGGTTGGCATGCCATAAATCCAAACATGCCGTCGATGGAAACATGATGGCATGATATAATTCATGGATAGAATGACATAATTCAAAATATGCTGTCTATGTAAACAGGATGAGATGATATAACTATATTATGTCTTTAGAAAATGGGTTGGCATGCCATACTTCAGATACATGCTTCTATGTAAACATCATGGCATGATATAATTCAAATATATGATTTATATACTAAGGAAGTGAGCAAAGGGCAATCACATATATGATGTGTCTACTAAGGAGATGGCATTCAGTATCGTGTATATGATGTAAAAACTAAGCATTGCAATACAACATATGCATGATATGAGTAATATGATCCTGTCAAGTTTGAGCATACACCTCAGGGGGATAATAGGACTGGTCATCTGCCTCTGAATCCTCCTCTGAAGAGCTATCTGTAACCAGCAAGATATCCGCTTCAGCAGGTAGCATTGTCTGCTCTGAAGACCTTGTTTTCACTCCAGATTTCTCCATCACCAATTCAAATGGCTAATGCACGGGAAGAGCAGTTGAATATACAAACATTGTCAACAAAATCAATGAGAAATACAAAAAAGTACGGCATGATATAATTCACATATATGACACTTGGCTAAACAGCATGGCATTGCATAATTCACATATATAATGCCTTGCAACAAGATAGCATTGCATAATTCACATATATAATGTCTTGCAACAAGATGACATTGCATAATTCACATATATGGTAATTAGACACTAAACAGGTGGAATTCGCACAAAGCATGTCTAAACTAAGCAAATGGCATAGCAATGCAAGATACCATACGCACGATATGAGCAACATAACCCTGCCAAGTTAGATCATGCACCTCGGGGGGGGGGGCATAGGACTGGTCATCTATCTCTGAATCCTCCTCTGAGGAGCTATCTGTAACCAGCAAGACATGTGCTTCGTCAGATAGCATTTTCTGCTCCGAAGACCTTGTTTCCACTCCAGATTTTTCCATGACCGTGCCGAATGGCTGATGCACAGGAAGAGTAATTGAGTGTACTAAAATTGTTGACAAATTTAACATGTAATAAAAAATGATGTCATGATATAATTCACATATAAGATGACTGGCTAACCAGGGTGGCATTGCAAAATTCACATATATGATGCCTGGCTAAACAAGATGGCATTGCATGATTCACATATACGATAAAGAAACTAAACAGATGGCATTGACACAAAGCATGTCTAAACTAAGCAGATGACATCTTTGATGTATACAGTAAGCAATGCAAGGCACTATATGCATGATATTACCAACATCAGCATGCCAAGTTAGAGCAAAGACCTCATGGGGTAAATAGGAGTGGTCTTCTGCTTCTGAATCCCCCTCAGAACAGTTATCTTCCTCCTGATTACGATCCAAAATGGGTGGAGGGGGGCTGCCTTTGCGCCCACCATGGAGCGACGCCTGCACGAAATTTTATTTCCATGCAAGGCTCGTCTCTTTTGCTCTACATGTTCAGTTCCATTGTGTACAATAACTGACATGCATAGGAATAAAACATAGTGAGACTATGTAAGGAGTGCACACACTAATCCAGAGTGTTGGTAGCAAACTGTGGATAGACCCAAAACCAATGATAGCAGGCAGATAATAGCTTTAGTTAAAAATACAGATAATGGCTCCTTTAATGTTTGTTTGCACCCAACATGAAACTCATAGTAGACACCCGAGATTAACTAGATAGTAGACAGATAGTACCGATTGATGCCGCCAATATGCACCCCACAACCATTTAAAAACTCAAGTTTCAGCATAAGTTTGGACCTGACTCGGAGTCTAATAGGTGAACACGACGATAAAGTAGCATGTCATCATATTAAGCGATGCATAACGTAAGCAGACACAGAAGAGTGCGACCTCTCTTGTGGACCCGTGTAGTCCTCAAGGTCATCTGCTCAGTTGATGATGGTAATGCAGTTGTCGTGGCTGCCGGCGGCGGGGAAGAAGATCTGAGGTGGCAGAAGAAAGTCTGGAGAGTGGATCCCTGCTGTTGTGAACCCTTCCGTCGTTGGAGCAGCTGAGCTGGGGTGGAACACAGCACCGTAGGAGCAGGACAAACCACACAAGGTTTTCTTTGACACATATCTGTAACAGAAGTAATTGTGCAAGGGCTTGTTTGAATTTGAGGATTCTAACAATGCAGGGATAGGAAATAGACAGGAATAGGATAGGAATGCACGTGCAAAATAGAGAATTTAAAAACACAGGATTTCTGCCAATCTGGGTGTTTGGTTCACAAGAATTGGAAGAACACGGGATGGAAAGAAGCATGGAGAGATTAAGTCAAACCACAAGAAAATGTACGGTTATAATGCTATTATGCTACTATCTCTTCGTCTTGTGCTTCATGAATATGAATTTGAAAAGGAGGACAAGTGGAAATTAAAATTCCTATGGTTTTTCTTACAAGGAGACACTAAAGGAACAAATCCTACAGTTTTCGTTTGCTCCATTCCTTTGCACCAAATTCATGAAAAGTAGTACCATAGGAAACTTTCCAATCCCTATGTTTTTCATTCACTTTTCCTTTCAAGCACTAGCGATTCTAGTAGGCAGGCTTGAGCAAGGAAAAGCCTACACTAAAAATGTTTTTATGCTACTTCTATTACTTTGGACCCAGGCCACTGCCCTACTAGCTCAGCTCCCAGGGCCATCGACAAATGCACAGCTCAAATGCGTAGAGATAAATAATGATGGTGTTCAAGAGAGTCCATCACGGATAGCTAAGTTGCCTGGTACCTCGCTACTTGTCATATAGTAGGATAAAATAATCGTATTTCCCGTTACTCTATGTGCTCAATGGATAATATATATATAACATGTAGAGTAAAAAAGAGATGCAACAAGTGTACATCCTCTTTGGCGAAGCCATGTCGATCTCAGCATGAGTGGGTTGGCTGGTGAGGATGCTCCGGCTGACTTGGCTGTTGGAGGAGGGGAAGAAGATCTTAGGCGTCTGGAGATGGAGCCCGAGGTACTGCTCTGGTGTGATGGAGGGTTTCATCATTGAAGAAACTCCGGTGAGTTGTACGACGCCGAGGCTGAAGCAGGACAAGAGAGACAACGTTAAACTAAGTGGAATTCTAATAGCATCTCCAATAGATGACGTAAAATACATAACCACAAAGTGCTAGATATAAAATACATCAGCCGCTCATCTCTGAACTTAACTGTCGAAACCGAATTTAACTGTCGAAACTGAACTTAACTGTCAAAACTGAATTTTGCTGTCGAAACTGAACGCACTAGAGGTGAGGCTACACATCAGTCGACTGACTTTTTCATCTCTGGTCAGTCGATTTTGCAGCCGTTGGATACGAAATCAAGGGCCTATAGTTCATCTTCAACCTCCACCCCCCTGAGCCGCCCGCCACCACTGGCTAAACAGCCGCCCGCGGCCGGCGGTGCGCCGCCCCGCCCGCCCTAAAAACACTCCCCACCGCCGATCCGCCGCCGCCCCGGCCATCCCTCTAGCCCCCCCCCCTGTGCCAAGCTTTTTCTCCGGCGATCCCCACGCCACCATCCCACCACCACCAGCGACCACCGCCCGCTCCCACCCTGAACCCTAAGATAGATAGTGAGGTACCTCTCCGGTGAGCCCCCTCTCCGCTGCGGCTGGTTCTTCCTTAACTCCGGCGAGCCCCCCCCCACCCCCTGAAAATCGACAAACCTAAAAGTCGATTCAGTTGACTAAAGTGTAGCTAAATCGGAGCAGCATCGCAAGAAAGAGCAAGAGCGAGAGCAGCAGCGCGAGCAAGAGTAGACAAGGCAGGGGACCGAGAGCAAGAGCAGAGCAACAGCGTGAGTGAGAGCTAAAGCAGCAGAAGCTCCTACTGATGTGGACGTCGCCACCGAGGGAGCGATGCCATGGAGGAAGTGGCCGGCAACGCCGCCGTGGATGGAGCCGGGCCATGTCGGGTCGAGACCGAGCGCCGGCACCACCATGAGATCAAATCAAGAAGAAAGTGCAGCGATTAGTGTATAACCTCTTTGGTGGCGCCGATTAGGCCGCAGCTTCATCTGAGGAAACAGTGATGATGATGCCCTTCCGGTGGTGCAGGTGAAGACGGCGGTGTTGGAATGGAGGTGGCGCGAAAGACGAGGGGAACATCGAGGCAACTCCTTGGAGGTGGAGGACGGGGTGGCTGAACCGGCGGGACGACCAGATCAACAATGGATCCTCATCTGGTACGGTGGATGAGGAACGTCGAGGTGTTGCTGTGGACGATGTTGTCGGGGAAGAGGCTCCGGCTGGGTGGCGGATGGAGGAGGGTGTGGGGCTTCGCGGGTTTTCCCGGCCTCGGTGTACGAATGGGTGGATGGATGGGATGGGAGTGGGGAACCAAGGCTTAGGGACGCGCTTGTCCAAAATGTGGGGTAAGTTATGAAAGTACCCCTACCGATTTGAGGCGGTTCTTTCGGTTCAGGGGTATCACGGGCATTTCGCGTGTCGGGATTTCACAGGAGGTGGGTGTTTTCGCGCGCGTTGTAATTTTGGAATAGCAAGGCGCGGGTTGAGATGGACGGTGTTGTCGGAGCACAACGAGACAAAGATATATCTTAAATATTTCGGGCTAACAAGGCGTGGGTTGAAATTTCCGGACAAGCCTAACGCATATTGTACCAAATCAGTTCGCACTACAAATGTCATTCAAAACTTTGAATTCATGTTATGTTCAATTAAAATATTTCGCTACGTGTATAATGCATTCAACCTACTACTCAAATGAACGTTTTAGCGCATTCCAAACATATATACTACCGCTTCAATATGAACTAAATTTGAATTCGTTTCTCTATTTGAATAAGATCTACAATAATGATTGTTATGAAGTCAAAGCATTTGAATTCATTTCTCCATTTTAATAAGATCTACAATCATCATTATTGTCAAGTTAAACCATCGTTTGTGTATTATCTTCACAGCACACCACATGATTAGTCTCGAGTTACATATGAACTATGTGTACTATATGAACTCGAACTCAATTTTTTGAATCCACTTTATGTTGATTTCAAATCATAGTACATTTCAAGCTCTAGCTAGATATTCATAATCTAAACCATGTCTCATATGTATAATGTGTTTATCACATTATGTATGGTGCCCCGCCCCCTACGCCTACAAGTATTTAGATGTGAGTTGCAAACACCACACATTACCACAAATTCAAATAAAATGTGAGAATGTTCGATATATAGTATTGTTTAGATTGTTCGATATTTAGTTGTAAGCTGCAAATGCCACACATTATCACAAATTCAAATAAAATGTGAGATTGTTCGATGTATAGTATGGTTTAGATTGTTCGACATTTAGCTGTGAGTTGCAAACGCCATGCATTATCACATTATGGTATAACATGTGCAAAACCACAACACGCGTATCACCGCTATATTCATGCATGCATATGTTTAAAACACTATGTTCTCCTATTCAAATATATGAATCCACTTTCATATCATATTATGATCTTTGTTAGTCTCTTACACCCACACAATCCACTAACCTTTGTAGCTACCACTAACTTTCTCTCGTGCATGCACACTCTCTCCTCACCCTCCCCCCTCCCTCAGCATTCTATCCATCGCGCACATTCATTTTTTTTTCTTTAGGTCGTTCTCCCACAGTCTCCACAACTCCTTTCCGACACACACCAATCGATAAACCTCTCCAGCGATGTCTACCTACAACATACACACGCACCTTCAATCTCCTCCTTTATGTGTCCTTGGCTCATGTCTCTCATACGGTCCCACACACGTGTAAACTCTCGCCCCTCTTTTCATTGATCTCACAACCGCACACTCCTCCCCTATCTAGCTAGTAGCTGGGCCTCTCGCACCACCTCCTAACTCCATTCTCTCTGTCTATCCGTCTCGCCGGGCCTTATTTGCCTCTAACAAATGGACGTACACCGACCGATCTCCCGCTATACATATAGCTAGCTAGGTCCTTATAACTCGTTATTCCCATGCGTCGATCGATCTACCTCATTAGTTATGTCTCTCCCTTCCTCCGACAAACAACAATTGATATACTCGATCTTGTTAGGTTTGCTTACCAAACACATGGTTCCCCTTCATCATCCATGGATGCGTCCTGACAGATCTATCACGCGCAGGTACACACAGAAACACATCCCCACTCTTATTGATAATATTGCAGTTCCACCCTCAGTTTGTCTAGTAGGCCTCTCCCACCATCTTCGAGAAGCAACTCCATCACCCATCCAGCACTCTACCCCTCTCCCTCCCTCTCTCTCTCTCTCCTCTCTCTTTTTGTCCCATCCTATTTCCCATCCTTCAGTTATGTATGGATGTCGACCGATCTCCCTCAAGACATAGTTGGGTCTCTCCTTCACAACACATACACGAGTCGTTCTACCTCTATAGTTAGGCATCTGCCTACCCCTCCCCCCACACACACACACTGATACATCGAGCGCTCTAGTCATGTCTCCCTGCCACACACAAACTTGACTTGTGCCCTCTCATGTTCCGGTAGGTCAGTCGCCCTATATCTTTGACTTGCACACACACCCACACACACACAATTTCGATGGCTCTCTTCATCGATCTCGCACCCACCCACTTGATCCTCTCTTCGACTCTATCAATATCTATGACCCCTCCCTCTCTTTTGGTGGATCGCCCGGCCCTCTATATATGATATGGATAGGCCTCCATTTCACACACATTGCATGCAAAATTTTGTTTGAGATGTCATCGACACATATTCCCACAAATACATTCACGAAATCAACCTCCCCCCCCAAAACAAAAAACACTCACGAACGCACAAGCCATTTGTCTAGGTTTGTATCTCTTACACACACCCACGTAGGTGGGGAACATGCACGAAGAGAAGAGGTGCATGCATGGCGCAAGTACTCCCGTCTCTTTCCCAACCACACCCGCGCGGGTACATGGTGGAGCTCATTTCTGTACGAAAAGGCAGCCCACGTGGTAATTTGACACGTGTACTGGTTGTCCACTAGATGGAGGGAGGATCGTCTACCATGGGTGAACAAACAAATTGCGACTTGACGCGTTATGTCAAAAAACAGGCAAACCATGTGGGGCCTACCTTAGAGGCAAGGCTCTATACACTGGAGTACTTTTGATGTGTCCCGTCAACTCGCAGAATGAGGAGAAGCTTGCTTAACACGCCGTCTCCCTCGCCCACGGGCGCGGTGGCTCACAGGATGAGATGAATCTTGCTTACTAGTAGTAGTACTGTACGCCTTACGCCCGCTCCCTCGCCCACGCGCGCACTGGCTCGTGGGACGAGGAGAAAATTTTACTACTCCCTCCGTTTACTCCCCGTCCCTACTACCTTGGTTAGAGAGATTATCATATTGTTTGGAATATATATGTCCTTTAGTAGATTTCAATATGAACTACTAGTACATACTCCAAACATTGATGTATATAGACGTATTTTAGAGTGTAGATTCACTCATTTTGCTTTGTATGTAGTCCATATTGAGGCCCTGTTTGGTTCATAAGTCCTAGGACTTTTTCTAGTCCCAACTAAAAAGTCCCTACTCCTTAAAAAGTCCCTCCCTGTTTGTTTTCAGGGACTAAAAAGTCCCTAGTCCCTCCCTAGAGGTTTTTGAATGACCATGTTACCCCCAGTATACAGAAAAATAACAACCAAACAACACCATGGGGCGGCGGGGCAATGGTTGCAGGGAGGGGCATTGTTGGAAAAGTCCCCAAAAATTCTCCTTGAGAGTCTTCTTCATTAAGTCCCAAAAAGAAAGTTTTAGTCCCTAGTAGTCCCTCCTGTTTGGTTAAAAAGTCCCTAAGAGGGACTTTTTTCTAGTCCCTACACTAAAAAGTCCCTGGAAACAAACACCCCCTGCATAAAGTTGAGACACTTATTTTGGAATGGAGGGAGTACATATTTGCTATGATCTGTCAATCATTGAGATGCAATAGCATGCATGTTAGTCTCCTTTGTATTTGATGAAATGTTGCAACGGGCAACCTTGGACGCAAGATACATGTAACAAAAGCTGGAAGCTTCATAGCATTGTACTATCTCACTGATAAATTACAGTACGTATTATACTAGTACTTCCTCTGTTCCTAAATATAAGTCTTTGTAGAGATTTCACCATGAACCACATACGGATGTATATAGATGCATTTTAGGTGTAGATTCATTCATTTTGTTCCGTATGTAGTCCACCTAGTGGAATCTCTACAAAGACTTATATATTTAGGAACAAAGGGAGTACTATGTAAAGAGTTAGGTGTCGCACGGTGTCCAGAAAATATGGTGATAGTGTGAGGTGGGCCATGTAATCACTGAGCCTGCGTGTTTTCACTGATCTTGCACTCCTCCGCCGTAAGAATGGAGAAAATTGTAATCTAGTAGTACCTCCTTTCGCCGAAAGCGTGGGACATCCAGCAGTCCTACCACCTCAGTAATAATGAACAATGAGCCGTCAAATCACATAGACCCAGCAGTAAGTTGGACGGACGAAGCAACCTTCAGTCTTGAATCCGCTTCTCCCTTCAACGCAGGCGCCAGTGAAAGGTCACATCCACTCTGCCCAGGCATGATTGCGGCACCGATTCTATGTAGCAGCGCAGACCGTTTTGGGCGGGAAGCGCGCGCGGGCGATGGAGGGGCTTTGGGTGGGCCAGGCTGGTCAGGAGCGGGCATGGCAGTTGTCTGCCTGTCCCTCTACCAGACGCCCGGAAACGAGAGGATGCACCGACTCTCGCGGCTAAAATCGTACACTACACACCATCTCTCTATAGGAGTAGGTCGATCTGTCGCTCTCTCTAACACACACATGCTGTTAAACACACACACACACACACACACACACAGGTTCATAGAATAGGAAAATCGTGTGAGTGTGAAGCCACAAAAAGTGAGATACAAATGGAGTACGTACAAGAAGCAAAGAGGTGACGAGTATTCCATCAAACCTAGACTGAGGAGTAGTACTCCCTCCATCTAGGTGTTAAGTCATCTTATGGAAATCAGATATTCCCAAAATGTTTAGGCGTCGTCCATTAACTTCGCATCTCAATCCCCTCCTGGCCTCGTTGCTAGAGAGCATTGTTACTTAGGGAGCGTTTGGATCCTTAGCAAGAACAGCTTATAGAATAGACGGGCAAGGTTAGGTGTTTGGAACTGTTAAAATATGTTATCTTTTGTGGGCCAGCTAGCTTGGGTGGGCTAGAAAAACCTTGCTAGCTCAGGAGAGCCAGATCGGCTCGCTTCCGACGGCAAATTTCGCGTAGTAGTAACATAGACTAGTAACATATGCATGTTACTAGTCCAAGTTACTCACCACTATGACCAGCCTAAGCAATGTAACCAAACGCTCCTTACTCTGCCTTGTTATCTCCCCCAGAAACCCAATGCATGGAGCGCAACTACGCGTTGATCAGTCAAGAAATCAAAGTCGGCTTGCATGCGAGTTAATACGTGGCCCTGCATGGTAGCTAAAACGGTATCTCTTAGTTGTTTGGATTAATTGTTACGTTTAGAGATAGAAATCAGGGCTTTGATTGGAGGAATGACCGGTCAAGTTTCTCCTTCTCCTCCAATCTTCTTGCACCTTGGTCCCGCTGCACCTTATAATGTGAATTATTACACCTAGACGGAGGGAGTCGTACGAGATACAGTGGTACACTGACTTAGGTCGAATACAAGTGCCCAAAATTGTGTGCATGTTATAATAAGGATTCACTTAAAATAGTACGTGAGCGAACAGAGGGATCAATTGGATGGTGTTCCCGAGCAGTAGCGAGATGTGTGAGGTAACATACACCGCTGGCGCTTTTAATTTTTCTTATTAATTTGTTTGTTTCACCCTCTAACTGGTGGGACCCAACATACTACGTGGAGAGAGGTAAGGTGACTAAGGCTGCATTATTTCTGCACTACTATGGATAGTCTTACCACCAAAGCCACATGACACGATTATGATTTAAATCACAATCACTCCCACACAAAAAAAACGGCATGCTTGTCACACGAATGCAGGAATGTATAAAAGGTTATTTTTCCTCTTGTTGAACATAACGGGAGGGTTGTGTAGCTGGTTAGCCTGTTCGCTCATCAAACTTGAGGTCTCGGGTTCGATAACTACACTTGAGCATAATTCGTGCCAGGAGGATTCTTTGACTGCTCAAAATGGATGGATACGGAGCTATACGATCAGCTGCAGCCTCGGGGCTTGTTTTCTAGGGTTTGTACTCCTCACACTCTCTCGAGTATATATACACGCTGGAGCCTCAACTCTTGTTGTTGCTCTCTTCACACTCTCTCACCCTCTCCAGATCTAAACAAGACTTCGTTGGCCTCTC
Organism: Triticum urartu; assembly: GCF_056163025.1. Lineage (NCBI taxonomy): Eukaryota > Viridiplantae > Streptophyta > Magnoliopsida > Poales > Poaceae > Triticum > Triticum urartu. The sequence goes on along the minus strand of NC_141874.1, from coordinate 170,246,899 downwards.
TCTCTCTCTCCCGTCATTGTTGGTCTGCTTGTAGTTGCTCTCTTCACACTCTCTCACCCTCTCCAGATCTAAATAAGACTTCGTTGGCCTATCTCTCTCCCCTCACTTCTGGTCAAAGAGCTGGCAGGATCCATCCGCCGGGAAGGGAAGGAGGCTTAATGTTGTCGCCGTCGGCGAGGGAGGGAATCCACTACCAGCGCAGCTGTTCACTTTCACCCAGCGGCGGCATGGGAGGGCCTCCGACCCCTTCTTCTTTGCCGCCGTACATAGTGTGGGCCGAACGTCCTCCGGTCTCCCACCGAACCACACCCCAAGAACCTTAAGGTATAATTTACTTATTCCATATGCATTGCTCTAGCTGCATGTGGACTTTTTCCGCTTCTGCACTCGAATCTAGGTGTTGGATCAAACAGGAAAGTGGTGGGGAAAGTTGTATACCATGAATCTAGGACGTGGTTCAAAGAGGAAAGGAATGGGGGAAAGTAGTGGGAAAATTTGTATAGCATGAATCTAGGACGTGGTTCTAAAAGGAAAGGAAGGGGAAAGTAGTGGGGAAAGTTGTATCGCATGAATCTAAGACATGGTTCAAAGAGGAAAGGAATGGGGGAAAGTAGTGGGGAAAGTTGTATAGCATAAATCTAGGACGTGGTTCAAAGAGGAAAGGAAGGGGGAAAGTACTAGTACAGACTGGCTATCCAGCACCTAAATTGCTCGAAAAGGGTAAACAATGACAAACGCAGTACGCACATCTGTAACAAACTGATCTTTTGTTTTGTTTTGGACAAGGCTGTAGAGTTTCAGCAGGACTAGATTTGTTGCGCTCACATAGGGAAAGGTGTCTAGAGATAACAAAACTGGGACCAACACAAGTATGCTCTTTGGTTGTTTGTTCTTTGTTGCAACAAACTGTGCATCACCCCAGTACATCGGTAGATGCACATGGTGCTGGTGCGTCCATTGTCCCGTGCAACTCTTTAGCTGTTGTTAATCTAAACCCCTGTTTGGTTAAAAACTCCCTAGTCCCTACCTACTTGGTTCCAGGGACTAAACATGGAGTAGAGGTTATTAAATGACATGCTAAAAGACCATGTTACCCCTAGTAATGAACTAATAGAGACAAGGTGCGATGCGTGGCAGGGTCTTCTTTCTTTAGTCCCAAATGCCCACTTTTAGTCCCTAAAAGTCCCTCCTGTTTGGTTTAGATGGGACTGACACGGAGTTTTTTTAGTCCCTCCACCAAAATGTCCCTGTAAACAAACACCCTCTAATAATTCCGCTGGAAAATTGCTGCAATGCTACAGTTAAAAAGCAAGTTACATATTTAATGAATTTTATTATTAATATAATCTCCCTATTAATATTAATCAATGCCATTGTTTGAGAAATGCTACTGTCTTGCTTTCTTTCCCATTTAGATAAGGTAGATGCTTCTTTTTGTTGGCTTCTGTGTCATCCACCATTATTGACCACTAGTTGTTTCCTTTGCACCTCTGTGTAAACAGGGTTATCTACTTCACCTCATTGCCATTGGGACCTTTTGTTGCACTACACAAAACACTTTTGTTTTAAGAGTGTTTTGTGCAGTTCAACCAAAATGTCACACTCACAATGTTGCTTGATTGCTTGATCTTAGTGGAACTGCACAAGAGGAGATCTTACTTCCTATCCGTATTGGCAAATTTGGTTCAGATCTTCTTCTTGTGAGTTGTTTGAATTCCGTGTCATGAGAGGTCAGTACTAGCCTTCTTTCACATGATTTTGCAGTGTGCTTTCATATGTTGTGCTACTTGTACGGTAATGTTGCTTGATTTTAGTGAACTGCACAAATGGAGACAAGACTTCCAATCTGTATGTGCACCGTTATATCCAATTGAGGTAAGATAAGGATATTTCACAACTGTTGGCCTGTATTTTGCCACTTTCATCCGAAAATTAATGTCATTGTTTAGTGCTATACTTGTGCAACCTAATTGACATGCCAAATCTTACATTGAAGGCGAAGCTTGTCTGTTATTGAACCAAGTGATGAAGGGGAAGAACAAGCGGAAGAAAAAACAAAAATCAACTCCCGGTGCTGTAATGAAGCACTGGAACTGTGGTGACACTGGAACTGTGGTGACACAAGTATTGATATATTTTTGCATCTTAATTTATTGCTATGGCTGGAACGAGCAATTGTTTTGCCACTGATTTGATGCCACTCTTAATGTAATACGTAATTATCTCTACTTGTGCAAACAGGGATCTTCTTTGAACATACCATATATTTTAGTGGAGCTGGACAAGAAGATATTGGAAACATTAAACTAATCGAGGAGTATATAGTAAGCATGGCCACCACAGTAGATAGCAACAGTTGGTTCCGAAGAAATGCTTCACCTGTATGCTCTACACAATAAGCCTCCTGACAAAGGTTGGTACTCGCCCACTGATTTCATCCATATGATTGAGCTTTGTCATCTCTATTGGTGTTGTGCTACTGTTTAGATACTGTCATCAAAAAGTGGTATTGTCCTTGAGAAGTGCTTCATTTGTGCTGTTTTAAATATTTCCTTTCCTTTTTTTCGAGAAAATAGGTATGCTAGCATTTAGTTGTCCTCTTGTCTTTGCACAACAGGATCATCCTCCTCTGAAGAAGAATATGGAGTACGTGAAGTGACTAGTTCCGATTATGCCAGGATAAAGAAGCCATGTCTATCTTCTCATCAGAAGGAGCAATTGAAGGATGGTTACATTACCCCCACATGACCAAACTAACTTCAGCTCAAAAGGACTGACAAATCTCCATTTTCTTGATGTGATGCACGAGTAAAATGTTGTTCTAGGATTCTTTCCGGTGAGTTCCATTTTTCTAAAAGTGTGCTCTACATGGACCATGTAGGTACCTGTTTAAACTGTCAATTCATAGTATAGTTTGCTTTATACTAATCACTTTTTTTGTATTTGTGCAAATAGGGGTGCTCAGCTTGATTCCAATGGGAACTGCACAAAATGTTCATGAATACATCGAATCATTCATTTCCACCATAAGAAAGGAGGCGCCGAGCGAATTTGGTTGATTTTGGTGGAACTGCACAAGAAGAACATCTGGTTTATTTAGCACGAGGTGCCATGTCAATGTCCGAACTGATGGCAAACCCTGCCCATTCCACAATTGTAGGCATTTGATATTTTCGAATGGGACAACCTTGTCAAATTTTGCTCATTGATTTTAGCAAGAAGACATGCCTTTGATATTTTCGAATGGGATGCCCTTTGCTGTCAGCAGCGTCGATCCATTTTTTCTTTATTCTTTAGTTGTGAAGTAAATATTGGCTCTGACATGTGAATCACTGAGATGCATAATCATCGATTCTTTTGAATGTTCTCTATGAATTGCCAGGCTTGTGTGTTTGATTGCAATGTACAGGAACGCTGAAAAGCTGCTCAAACTCTTTGTACTCCTTTTGTTCATTTTTACTTTGCACATTGTGAAAGTGCATACTTTTTTCTATAATATTGGTCAAAGAAGAGATACTTTGACTGCAGACAAAACTTGTATGCAGACTGGAAAGGACCGGAGGGAGTACATGTGAATCTGCTGCAAACGAGGTGATCACCCTGGGAATAATGCTAGTACGTATTGTTTTGCATGTTCACCCAATGCCAGTGATACAAGAATTCGAACTAATTGAAATATATTCATTCATACACGGTCGGATTTCATATAAACGTGCCGGATTTCATTACATTTCATACATTCTTCAACTAAAAAGGGGTGCGCTGGATGTATAATTAATTAACCGAAGCTACCCACCTGTGTCCGGTAGCATACAACTGAAGTGCTACAGTTCTCTAGCAAATGACTGTATCTCATGAGCTTGCTCAACCACGGAGCGGTCTTCAATCATCCTGTAATCATAGAAGTGCTCCATGATGTACAGCTCAATGCCAGCAACCGGAGGGTAGCAGCGGTGGTCTTACTTGGACCCGAGCGGCGACGACCTATCGTGTTCTACCCTTCCTCGTTTTTTGTGTGGTGTGGCCTCGTTGGTAGTGGGGCGGGGCCTCAGCAGAGCCGGTGATGTCCTCTATCTCGTTTCCGGCGAGCGGCGCCTCGGCAGAGTGGGGGAAATCCTCCCCCTTGTTGCTGGCAGGGTGGGGCCTCGGTAGAGCCGGCGGTGTCCTCTGCCTCGTTGTTGGCGCCGTGGGGCCTCGACGGAGCCAGCGGTGTCCTCTGCCTCGTTGTTGGCGCCACGGGGCCTTGCCGGAGCAGGGCCTCGTCGACGCCAGCGGAGCAGGGACTCGTCGGAGCCAGCATTGTCCTCTGTCTCGTCCTCGGTCTCGCCAAACAGCGCCTCGCCCGCTTCATCGCCCTCTTTGTAGGCTGCCGTAGCATCCGCCACCCGCATGCGGTACTGTCAGCGCTCGAGGCGGCCCTCGCGGACAAAGCGGTACGAGTCGATTAGTGCCTCCTGCTCCGCCAGCTCCGCGTCGATCTGCTCCTCTGCCTAGATGTGCTCCTGGAGGACATGGTGGTTGTAGGCGTCGGCCTGCGCCTCCCGGAACTGCTCCTCACGCTTCTTCCTCACCGTGTCCATCCATTGGGCACGGTCCTCGCCGATGGTCATGGTGCAATGCACCGCGCGAGGATGGCGCGGAGGAGGGGTTGGCGCCGGATCATCGACTACCATGTTCTCCATTGGGACGTCGTCATCCTCCGGCTGCCTGCCGGCCAGCCAGTCGGCAGCAATGGCTGCCATCTCCTAGTGGTCCGTCTTCTACCCGTCCAGAAGAGCGCTGGAGCGCGAGGAAGCCATGCTGGGCAGTAGTGGTGTGTGATGTGTACTACACAACCTTCTTCTTGTAGACGTTGTTGGCCCTCCAAGTGCAGATGTTTGAAGGACAGTAGCAAATTTCCCTCAAGTGGATGACCTCAGGTTTATCAATCCGTGGGAGGCATAGGATGAAGATGGTCTCTCTCAAACAACCCTGCAACCAAATAACAAAGAGTCTCTTGTGTCCCCAACACACCGAATACAATGGTAAATTGTATAGGTGCACTAGTTCGGCGAAGAGATGGTGATACAAGTGCAATATGGATGGTAGATATAGGTTTTTGTAATATGAAAATATAAAAACAGCAAGGTAACTAATGATAAAAGTGAGCGTAAACGGTATTGCAATGCTAGGAAACAAGGCCTAGGGTTCATACTTTCACCAGTGCAAGTTCTCTCAACAATAATGACATAATTGGATCATATAACTATCCCTCAATATGCAACAAAGAGTCACTCCAAAGTCACTAATAGCGGAGAACAAACGAAGAGATTATGGTAGGGTACGAAACCACCTCAAAGTTATCCTTTCTGATCGATCTATTCAAGAGTCTGTAGTAAAATAACACGAAGCTATTCTTTCTGTTCAATATATCATAGAGTTCGTACTAGAATAACACCTTAAGACACACATCAACCAAAACCCTAATGTCACCTAGATACTCCAATGTCACCTCAAGTATCTGTGGGTATGATTATACGATATGCATCACACAATCTCAGATTCATCTATTCAACCAACACAAAGAACTTCAAAGAGTGCCACAAAGTTTCTACCGAAGAGTCAAGACGAAAACGTTTGCCAACCCCTATGCATAAGTTCACGAGGTCACGGAACTCGCAAGTTGATCACCAAAACATACATCAAGTGGATCACATGACATCCCATTATCACCACAGATAAGCACATGCAAGACATACATCAAGTGTTCTCAAATCCTTAAAGACTCAATCCGATAAGATAACTTCAAAGGGAAAACTCAATCCATTAAAAGAAAGTAGAGGGGAGAAACATCATAAGATCCAACTATAATAGCAAAGCTCGCGATACTTCAAGATCGTACCACCTCAAGAACACGAAAGAGAGAGATCAAACACATAGCTACTGGTACATACCCTCAGCCCTGAGGGTGAACTACTCCCTCCTCGTCATGGATAGCGCCGGGATGATGAAGATGGCCACCGGAGAGAGATTCCCCCCTCCGGCAGGGTGCCAGAACGGGTCTAGATTGGTTTTTGATGGCTACGGAGGCTTTTGGGGGTGGAACTCCCGGTATAGGTTTCTTTCTGGAAGTTTTGGGTTATATAAGAGGCGTTGGAGTCAGGGACAAGTCAGGGGTTCCCGAGGCGGCCACGAGGCAGGGGGGCGCACCCAAGGGGTAGGGCGCGCCCCCCACCCTCGCGATGGCCTCGGGATTCCTCTGGCCCACCTCCGGTACTCCGTGAGCTTCTTCTGGTCCAAAAATGCTCTCCGTGAAGTTTTAGGTCAATTGGACTCCATTTGATTTTCCTTTTCTGCGATAGTTAAAAACAAGGAAAAAACAGAAACTGGCACTGGGCTCAAGGTTAATAGGTTAGTCCCAATAATCATATAAAATAGCATATTAATGCATATAAAACATCCAAGGTTGATAATATAATAGCATGGAACAATCAAAAATTATAGATACGTTGGAGACGTATCAAGCATCCCCAAGCTTAATTCCTGCTCGTCCTCAAGTAGGTAAATGATAAAAATAGAATTTTTGATGTGGAATGCTACCTAACATATTTATCCAAGTAATTCTCTTTATTGTGGCATGAATATTTAGATCCATCAGATTCAAGACAAAAGTTTAATATTGACATAAAAATAATAATACTTCAAGCATACTAACAAAGTAATCATGTCTTCTCAAAATAACATGGCCAAAGAAAGCTATCCCTACAAAATCATATAGTCTGGCTATGCTCTATCTTCATCACACAAAATATTTAAATCATGCACAACCCCGATGACAAGCCAAGGAGGTTTTTCATACTTTTGATGTTCTCAAACTTTTTCAATCTTCACGCAATACATGAGCGTGAGCCATGGACATAGCACTATAGGTGGAATAGAATGGTGGTTGTGGAGAAGACAAAAAGGAGAAGATAGTCTCACATCAACTAGGCGTATCAATGAGCTATGGAGATGCCCATCAATAGATATTAATGTGAGTGAGTAGAGATTGCCATGCAACAGATGCACTAGAGCTATAAGTGTATGAAAGCTCAAAAAGAAACTAAGTGGGTGTGCATCCAACTCGCTTGCTCAAGAAGACCTAGGGCATTTTGAGGAAGCCCATCATTGGAATATACAAGCCAAGTTCTATAATGAAAAATTCCCACTAGTATATGGAAGTGACAACATAGGAGACTCTTTATCACGAAGATCATGGTGCTACTTTGAAGCACAAGTGTGGTAAAAGGATAGTAGCATTGCCCCTTCTCTCTTTTTCTCTCATTTTTTTATTTTATTTTTTTATTTGGGCCTTTTCTCTTTTTTTATGGCCTCTTTTTTTATTTTTTTATTTTTCATCCGGAGTCTCATCCCGACTTATGGGCGAATCATAGTCTCCATCATCCTTTCCTCACATGGGACAATGCTCTAATAATGATGATCATCACACTTTTATTTACTTACAACTCAAGAATTACAACTCGATAATTAGAACAAGATATGACTCTATATGAATGCCTCCGGCGGTGTACCGGGATGTGCAATGAATCAAGAGTGACATGTATGAAAGAATTATGAACGGTGGCTTTGCCACAAATACGATGTCAACTACATGATCATGCAAAGCAATATGACAATGATGGAGCGTGTCATAATAAATGGAACGGTGGAAAGTTACATGGCAATATATCTCGGAATGGCTATGGAAATGCCATAATAGGTAGGTATGGTGGCTGTTTTGAGGAAGGTAAATGGTGGATTTATGGTACCGGTGAAAGTTGCGTAGTACTAGAGAGGCTAGCAATTGTGGAAGGTTGAGAGTGCGTATAATCCATGGACTCAACATTAGTCATAAAGAACTCACATACTTCTTGCAAAAATCTATTAGTTATCGAAACAAAGTACTACGCGCATGCTCCTAGGGGGATAGATTGGTAGGAAAAGACCATCGCTCGTCCCTGACCGCCACTCATAAGGAAGACAATCAATAAATAAATCATGCTCCGACTTCATCACATAACAGTTCACCATACGTGCATGCTACGGGAATCACAAACTTTAACACAACTATCTCTCAAATTCACAACTACTCAACTAGCATGACTCTAATATCACCATCTTCAGATCTCAAAACAATCATCAAGTATTGAACTTCTCATAGTATTCAATGCACTTTATATGAAAGTTTTTATTATATCCCTCTTGGATTCCCATCATATTAGGACCAAATTCATAACCAAAGCAAATTACCATGCTGTTCTAAAGGACTCTCAAAATAATATAAGTTAAGCATGAGAGTTCATCTATTTCTTGAAAATAAAACCACCTTCGTGCTCTAAAAAGATATAAGTGAAGCACTAGAGCAAATGACAAACTACTCCAAAAGATATAAGTGAAGATCAATGAGTATTCGAATAATTATGCAACTATGTGAAGACTCTCTAACATTTAATAATTTCAGATCTTGGTATTTTATTCAAACAGCAAGCAAAACAAAATAAAATGAAATGACGCTCCAAGCAAAACACATATCATGTGGCGAATAAAAATATAGCTCCAAGTAAAGTTACCGATGAACGAAGAGGAAAGAGGGGATGCCATCTGGGGCATCCCCAAGATTAGGCTCTTGGTTGTCCTTTAATATTACCTTGTGGTGCCTTGGGCATCCCCAAGCTTAGGCTCTTGCCACTCCTTATTCAATAGTCCATCGAATCTTTACCCAAAACTTGAAAACTTCACAACACAAAACTTAACAGAAAACTCGTAAGCTCCCTTAGTATAAGAAAATAAATCACCACTTATGTACTGTTGTGAACTCATTCCAAATTCATATTGGTGTAATATATACTGTATTCCAACTCATCCATGGTTCATACCCTCTGATACTACTCATAGATTCATCAAAATAAGCAAACAACACATAGAAAACAGAATCTGTCAAAAACAGAAAAGTCTGTAGTAATCTGGATCAAACGTATACTTCTGGACCCCAAAAATTCTAAAATAAATTTCTGGACGTGAGGAATTTATCTATTAATCATCTTCAAAAATAATTAACTAAATAGCACTCTCCATTAAAAAATGGCAGCAAATCTCGTGAGCGCTAAAGTTTCTGTTTTTTACAGCAAGGTCGCAAAGACTTTCCCCAAGTCTTCCCAAAGGTTCTACTTGGCACAAACACTAATTAAAACATAAAAACTCAATAATAACATAGTATAGATAAATTATTTGTTACTAAACAGGAACAAAATTCAAGGAACAAAAATAAAATCGGGTTTCCTCCCAACAAGCGCTATCGTTTAACGCCCCTAGCTAGGCATGATGATTTCAATGATGCTCACGTAAAGGATAAGAATTGAAACATAAAGAGAGCATCATGAAGAATATGACTAGCACATTTAATTCTAACCCTCTTCCTATGAATAGGGATTTTGTGAGCAAACAACTTGTGGGAACAAGAATCAACTTGCATAGGAAAGGAAAACAAGCATAACTTCAAAACTTTAAGCACATAGAGAGGAAACTTGATATTATTGCAATTCCTACAAGCATATGTTCCTCCCTCATAGTAATTTTCAGTACATCATGAATGAATTCAACAATATAACCAGCACCTAAAGCATTCTTTTCATGATCTACAAGCATAGAAATTTTATTACTCTCCACATAAGCAAAATTCTTCTTATTCGGAATAGTGGGAGTATCATAAGAGTCTCGAATACTATAAATTGTTTCCACATTAAAAGAGTGATGTTAAGAAAAGGGGTACTCATAATCATGACAAGTTTTATAAATATAATCATCACTACTTTTTATAGCATAAGTGTCATCACAATAATCATCATAAGTAGCAACTTTGTTCTCATCATAATCAATTGAAACCTCTTCCAAGATAGTGGAATCATTACTAAATAAAGTCATGACCTCTCCAAATCCACTTTCATAATTATCACAATAAGATTCAACATCCTCCAAAATAGTGGGACTACTACTTCCTAAAGTTCACACTCTTCCAAACCCACTTTCATCAATATAATCATCATAAGTAGGAGGCATGCTATCATCATAACAAATTTGCATATCAAAACTTGGGAGGCTAAAAATATCATCTTCATTAAATATAGCATCCCCAAGCTTGGGCCTTTTCATATCATAAGCATAATCATCATAAGTAGCAACTTTGTTCTCATCATAATCAATTGAAACCTCTTCCAAGATAGTGGAATCATTACTAAATAAAGTCATGACCTCTCCAAATCCACTTTCATAATTATCACAATAAGATTCAACATCCTCCAAAATAGTGGGATTACTACTTCCTAAAGTTCACACTCTTCCAAACCCACTTTCATCAATATAATCATCATAAGTAGGAGGCATGCTATCATCATAACAAATTTGCATATCAAAACTTGGGAGGCTAAAAATATCATCTTCATTAAATATAGCATCCCCAAGCTTGGGCCTTTTCATATCATAAGCATAATCACTCTCATAATTAATAGTATGGATAGCACCAATAGTATAGCAATTATCATTATCACAATGAGTAATAGGAGCAACATCATTTGGGAGGGATACCTTTCTACCTTTGTTTCTCCGTCTTTTATTTTTTCTTCTTCACATCATGTGTGGGTTTAACCCTCTCTTTTGATCTCCTTATTAATGAGATTGGTTGAATAGGAGGCTCCTCCTCGTTACCTGATTCGTCATAAGAAATAATAGGAGGATATTGGGAAGCCTCTTCCCTTTCATTAGTATTATCTTCATCTTCTATTCGTTTCCTTTTCTTTATGTAATTGGCAATATAAGGATTTTCAATGCAATTCACCACACAATACATAAAAATTCCTTCTAGATCAATATCGAGGAATTTCTCAAGGTTATATTCTGGAATATGCTTAGTTATACGTTTCATTTCTTCATAACCCAAAAGCAAACTAAGTTCATTATGATGTGCAAGGGAAATTAAATCATAACAATTTTTGGACACGATACGATCATGAAACAATTTGCAATGGAGATTTAAATGACCACGTTCATTGCAAAGTTCACAAGTATGGCAAAGAAATTTTAAATTTTCAGCACAAACATTTAGCCTCTCTTGCAACCATTTCGTTTCTAAATACTTATGCCTCTTGCGAAATCTATTTTCCCTAATTGGTGTGTACTTGCAAGCTCTATGCACTCCACAAAAGTTGACATGCTTATAAGAGACATTTTCATCATGACTAGTGCAATCATCATTAGTACTATGGATATTCAAGGAGTTCATACTAACAACATTCCAATCATGCTCATCATTCATAGATTTAGTGCTAAACATTTTATAGACTTCTTCTTCTAGCATTCGAGCACAATTTTCCTTTCCATCATTCTCACGAAATATATTAAAAAGATGAAGCGTATGAGGCAAACTCAATTCCATTTTTTGTAGTTTTCTTTTATAAACAAAACTAGTGCTAAAACAAAAAAACAAAAAGATTCGATTGTAAGATATAAAGATATACCTTCAAGCGCTAACCTCCCCGGCAATGGCGCCAGCAAAGAGCTTGATATCTACTACACAACCTTCTTCTTGTAGACGTTGTTGGGCCTCCAAGTGCAGAGGTTTGTAGGACAGTAGCAAATTTCCCTCAAGTGCATGACCTAAGGTTTATCAATCCGTGGGAGGCGTAGGATGAAGATGGTCTCTCTCAAACAACCCTGCAACCAAATAACAAAGAGTCTCTTGTGTCCCCAACACACCGAATACAATGGTAAATTGTATAGGTGCACTAGTTCGGCGAAGAGATGGTGATACAAGTGCAATATGGATGGTAGATATAGGTTTTTGTAATATGGAAATATAAAAACAGCAAGGTAACTAATGATAAAAGTGAGCGTAAACGGTATTGCAATGCTAGGAAACAAGGCCTAGGGTTCATACTTTCACTAGTGCAAGTTCTCTCAACAATAATAACATAATTGGATCATATAACTATCCCACAACATGCAACAAAGAGTCACTCCAAAGTCACTAATAGCGGAGAACAAACGAAGAGATTATGGTAGGGTACGAAACCACCTCAAAGTTATCCTTTCTGATCGATCTATTCAAGAGTCTGTAGTATAATATCACGAAGCTATTCTTTCCGTTCAATCTATCATAGAGTTCGTACTAGAATAACACCTTAAGACACAAATCAACCAAAACCCTAATGTCACCTAGATACTCCAATGTCACCTCAAGTATCTGTGGGTATGATTATACGATATGCATCACACAATCTTAGATTCATCTATTCAACCAACACAAAGAACTTCAAATAGTGCCCCAAAGTTTCTACGGGAGAGTCAAGACGAAAATGTGTGCCAACCCCTATGCATAAGTTCACAAGGTCATGGAACTCGCAAGTTGATCACCAAAACATACATCAAGTGGATCACATGATATCCCATTGTCACCACAGATAAGCAGCTGCAAGACATACATCAAGTGTTCTCAAATCCTTAAAGACTCAATCCGATAAGGTAACTTCAAAGGGAAAACTCAATCCATTACAAGAAAGTAGAGGGGAGAAACATCATAAGATCCAACTATAATAGCAAAGCTCGCGATACATCAAGATCATACCACCTCAAGAACACGAAAGAGAGAGATCAAACACATAGCTACTGGTACATACCCTCAGCCCCGAGGGTGAACTACTCCCTCCTCATCATGGAGAGCGCCGGGATGATGAAGATGGCCACCGGAGAGGGATTTCCCCCTCCGGCAGGGTGCCGGAACGGGTCTAGATTGGTTTTCGGTGGCTACGGAGGCTTTTGGCGGCGGAACTCCCGATCTAGGTTTCTTTCTAGATGTTTTGGGTTATATAAGAGGTGTTGGAATCGGGGACAAGTCAGGGGGGTTCCCGAGGCGGCCACGAGGCAGGGGGTAGGGCGCGCCTCGACTCTCTTGGTGGTCTCGGGACTCTTCTGGCCCACCTCTGGTACTCCGTGGGCTTCTTCTGGTCCAAAAATGGTCTCCATGAAGTTTCAGGTCAATTGGACTCCGTTTGATTTTCCTTTTCCGCGATAGTTAAAAACAAGGAAAAAACAAAAACTGGCATTGGGCTCTAGGTTAATAGGTTAGTCCCAAAAATCATATAAAATAGCATATTAATGCATGTAAAACATCCAAGGTTGATAATATAATAGCATGGAACAATCAAAAAATTATAGATACGTTGGAGATGTATCAGTGTGGACAGGAGAAAGGGAACGGACGCGGATGACTGCCGCTATGGCCGGCGCGGCAGTTTATATAGCAATGGTGGGCGGCGAAGGGACGGACGTGTGGAGCCGGAGTAGCCGCCTCGGCAACCATGTATCATTAATGTGGGCGGGAGAAGGACGGATGAACGGAACTTGTGATGTTTGAAGGCGGAGCAATCGCCTGCACCGGGAAGCGGGGCGGGCGGCACTGACCGTTTCAGGCGGAAAGCGCGCGCGGGCGAGGGAGGTGGTCTGGGTGGGCCAGGGCAGTCAGGCTCGTGCTTGGCAGCGGGTCGGTCCAGCAGCCGTACATGGTGGCTCGCCAGCTAGCTTCACGAGCTTAGTGACGACAATTGGATGATGGACGTAGCTTCCGACCAGGAGCCGGCGCCACTGTCCAAGCGAATGACAATGCCGTCGCAGACATGTGGCCCTATGATCCTGGCTTCCCGAATGAGCAGCGGGTGCTGTATCAGACCATCTGTAGGGCCCATGAGGCCCTCTCCGTCATCCTTCGAGTTGTTGCACTCACTGTGGCGCCACCGTCTCACGTTGTCAACATGGTCAACGGACATGAGGATGAGGAGATGACTTTACTTGGAGAGGATGACAGTGGGGACCCACCAGGGCCATACCCGCTCATACGCAAGTGCCTCCTTATTAGTATATAAAACTATTTTTTGCTTCCTCCTGGTTTCCTGACATCACGGTCCCACACCATTGTCAATCTATGTAGTCAATAAACGAGAGAATTGCACAAGAAGCGACCGACAGCTGGGACCAAGCAGCTCGAGCAGTATTTGTGTTTTTGAGGTGTGAGCACTGCAGAGTTTTTCTTCAGTGATGTTTAGCCCAGATATTAATTTTTCTCCTCTGAACAACAATGAAAACATCATTGCAAGTATTAACTGGGCGGGCCGTGGCCCGTCTAGCCCAGGCCAGATATCCAGCCCAGATATTAATTTTTTTTCAAGCTGAAAATGGCTAGCCCAGCTATACTTTTTTTATGAATACCCAGGCAAGGTCAAGTTGTTATTCTCCGCCCCGCTGGGCTGCAAATCTTTCCTAGGAGGGATGCATTAGGCTTAACAAGAAAATGGGCTTTAATAAATAATAAATGGGATGTAATTATAAAAAGTGGGCAGTAACTATAAAAAATGCACCAAACATGTAATTACTTTATAAAATATTATTTTTTGATATTGATAATTTTAATTTCATTAATTGTTGCGAGCGCAATGTTTTGTTGGATTTTACGTAATATAAATTTATATTGAAATTGTATTTAATCTAACTAGAAATTTCGGGATAAAAATATTTCGTATCCCATCAAAATGTGGGAAATGTTATTGAATTATGTTTTGAACGGTTGGTTGAAATGGTCTGTACTTTTAACAAACTGTAAATGGGCTGTAGTAAATTCCATTAGAATTCAAAAATTGGCTGCACATTCTTACAAATCTCAAATGGGCTATAAATTCTCTGCCACACATTTGTGGCCTTACTAAGTTGATGCGTCCCCTAAAAAACGAGTTGACGCGTATGCAAGGCTTTGTCAACTTATAGTCGACATATGGTTCTAGCAGCAGTGGCCGTTGGATGTCCATCCAACGGATGCCGTGCTTCTTCTTCAATCTCAGATATTCTAGGTTCACCCGCCCAAAAAATGATTCCTCCCCTTGACATCTGGGGCGCACCGCTTCGGAAGCTGACCTGTGGGCCTACTAAGTTGATGCGTACCAAGGGCTTTGTCAACTTAGTCAATATAAATGATTCTAGCTGCAGTGACCGTACGATGTCCATTCAACGGCCGTCGTGCTTCTTCAACCTCTGGTCTTCTTGCTCCAGCCGCCCAAAGCAGCGCCGGTCATGCCACCTGCTCCTGCCTCCCGTGGCCGGCTGTGCTGCCGCGGAGGCCTCACCGCCTCCTACTACTCCCACCACTGGCCAGGCCATCCCTCCACTCACCCACACCCCTTGTTATTCTGCGGCGACAGTAGCCTCACACCGCAGACGGACTAGTGAACCCTCGTACTCCTCTCCGCATGGGTATCCACTGCCGCGTCATCCCCGGCTCCGCGTCGTCCCCTTCCTAGGCATCGCCGTCGTCCACTGCCGTGGTGCTCTCGGCGCGGCGTGATCAATGTGGTCAACGACCGACTTCCATCAGAAGAGTACTGTACGTGGAGAGGCTGACAGCTGGGTTCACGGCAGCTGCAAGGAAGTGACTCCTTGTTACGCGCAAAATAATTATTCCTCCACCTAACAGCGGCGACCCACCGGATGGGCCATCGTATTTCATGAAAAAACGTTTCCCCCTGACTGCTGGGACCCACCAGCTACATCTTCGCACGCAAGGAAGTGCGTCCAGGAAAAAAACAATTCACCCCCTGACTGCTGGGACCCACCAGCTATATCTTCGCATGCAAGGAAGTGCCTGACAGTCGGGACCCACCTGGTCGAAGCGTACGTAGCGTTGTCATTCTGGTCGCGAACATGTACGTACATAGTGGTCGATGTAGAGGCATGCATGTGTCGTAGTAGAGGCGCGCACGTAGCATGTACACGTACGTACAGCGGCCAATGTGCAAGAAAGAAAATATGGCCACGTACGTACATACGGGCGGGGTCTCGAACACCTACTCATGCATACGTACGGCCAGGGCTCGTGTACATGGCTGGGTCGGAACAGAGAAACAACATCGTCATCGTGTTCATGCGGAGCCAACCGGCTGGGTCGGAAATGAATGCGTCGTCGTGTTTATCGGGAGGGCTTGGACGGAACAGCCGATGGAAACGAGGCCTGGCGTACCGCAGAACGGAGGAAACGGCCTTGTGTTCGACTGGCCACGGTCGAAATGGGATCATGTTCATCGGGAGGGGTTTGGCGTACCACAAAATGCAGGAAACGGACCTCCTACGGTCGAAACGGGGGTCCTGTTCATCGGGAGGGATGTGGCGTACCGCAAAATGGAGGAAACGGACTTGTGTTGGAGCACTAGGTCGAAACGGGGGTCCTGTTCATCGGGAGGGGTCCGGTGTACCGCAAAATGGGACTCCACGAGATATTGTTCATCTCCACCGTCGACCCCCTCCAGCCTCCACGGGCTACTGTTCATCCACCGTCGACCACCTCCAGCCTCCACCTGCTCCTGTTCATCCACAGGCTCCTGTTCATCCAGCCTCCACGACGCGCTACTCCACCGACTACTGTTCAACCAGCCCTCTCCATGGGCTCCTGTTCAAGCACCCCTCCACGAGCTACTATTCATCCAGCCCTCCACCGTCTATTGTTCATCCAGCCCTCCACAGGGTGGTCCTGTTCATCCAGCCCTCCACGGGGTCCTGTTCATCCAGCCCCAACCGGCTCGATCGATCGGAGTCCCGTTCATCTAGAGGCAACACCACGGGCTCCTATTCATCCACCCCCATCAGGAACTATTCATCCAACCCCCCCAAAAATGCTCACTGTTCATCCAGAGGCAGCATCGACCGGCATCAGTTAGCAGCAGTAGTGAAGGAATCGCTCAATCAGGTTCAGTTAACAGCCATCGATCGATCGCTCGGGTTCAGTAACGCGTAGCCTACAGTGCAATCACTCAGGTTCAGTAGGCGAACGCCTCACTCGGGTTCAGTTAGAGCCCAACGCCTCGCACCCACGCGCATGCGTGTACGAGAGAAACACGCATCGCTCGGCCGAGACCACCCACCGTAACCGGGAACACCCCGATATTTTCCTCACCCTTGCTTCTACCACGGATTTTTCCATCATGGACGGCCCAAAGAATGTCATGCAGCTGCATCTCCGGCCCGCCCAGGACGAAAAGCCCATTTTCTGTCATGATTTTTTTTCATAGAAGTAGGAGCCCACCACATCTATGATGATACCGGGTTTTCTGTCATGATTTTTTGTCAAAGAATGTCATTTTCTGTCACAATTATCATCATAGAAGTGTCATAAGTATGACAGAAAAAATTCGTTCGGCCCAAAATGTCACGGATGTGTCTTTTTTTGTAGTGATGGATATAAAATTAGTATATTGTACTATTTAAAAGTCAAGGGCGGGGCTTTTCCCGCCCAGTAGGCGGGGCAGTTCTACCTAGTCGGTTCGACAGAGACGCAAGAAGATGAGGGAGTAGGCTACTGCAAATGTAGGCTGTGTGATTTGACAGCGAGTTACTGCTGGATAGGTGGGGCCCAGTGATTTCACTTGCCATTATCATTTTAACTATGGCGCTATGACCGGCGCGAGTCTCCTGATTCCTGACCACCTCCATACAGGTGCCTCTCCCGATGCTCCACCATGTAGAGGCTGGCTCTTGCATGAGAGCCCACTCCTCCACTTTTTACTTGCCTCTTTCCCCCACATATGCAAAAATGCCATGTAAAGCGGGCTTATAACCCACTATTGTACTTGACACTACAGGTGCTAAGCCTTCCACATAGGCATAAAGTTTGATGTGGCAAGTTAATTAAGAAGAGAGAGACTAGTTTGGTGACCCCAGGAACAAACGATGCTAAGCACATGTACCTAGATGAAGCAAACTTAGCAACAAAAAACTAAGCACCTATGCATTGGGGAGTTGAGTTTCTAAGCCATTTAATGCCCATAGCACCTCATCTAAGCACCATTTCATTGGAAGAGGTCACTCCTTGGAAAATGCAATAAATACTACGAAGAAAGAGATAGAGAGAAATAAACAAAAATACTCTTATAGCCAACCTTATAGCTAACCTTGTTGTAGTATGAGTGACTAAGTGATGACTATGTATGACATGCCAACATCAGATAGCCTAATGCATCGCGTAAATCTCCAAGGGTGCGACCGCGCGAGTGAGGCGACGGTCGTGGTAGGCGCGACCATGATACGGGCTGCTGATAGCCCTTTGATCTGACATCAAACGGTCGCATGCTAAGTTGCTGAAAATTTGCAGAATAACCCTCCAGGATAGGATATTCACCCATAGGTCTAGAATCACGCCATGCAACCGTTTGATCTCAGATCCAAGGGCTGTCGGAAGCTTCGTATCACCTGTAATTTTCCCGACGATTGATATGACATCGAAAGCCATTTAATTGGGCGTCGAGTAGACATGACATCTAATTGGGCCCGCATAGTACTGTGCATGAATCCATTTATCCACCGGGCAAGTCACTACCCTGCCGTTCGCACACGCCCCCCCACTCGGCATTTTTACAATCGATAAACCGCTCCTAGTCGTCCCGTCCTTTCACATTATGGTAGTTCCACTAATCCTAACCCTCCTCCCAAATCCATGGCGTCCCAAATCTTCATGGTCGGCGGTGAGTACAAGGTTAGAAACATCATCGGTGATGAGTTCGATGTCATCTACACCCATTCTTCAGCGAGGGTGAAAGGATGCCTTGATCGCTTCAGACGCTTGTTTGAAAACTCAAATGATGAGTGGGTCGCTGGGCTAGATGTTGAGTACACCATAGTGCTGGGAAAGAAGAATCTAAAGGAGGAAGAGAGGAAGAAGCCCACCATTGTCGGCGTTCTGGGAATGGGGGTCCCCAGACTTGCCTGCCTGCGGCCCATGGCGTGGCTGGGCTAGCAGGCTTGTACGACCCATCTTCATCGACGAGGTATTCAAGAACCTCGCGAGGGGACAAGCCTCGCGAGGCGGATGACACAAGACCTCCTCAGGAGCGGCCTCGCCAGGCAGGCTCGCGAGGGGCGAAGAGATCAAGGCAAGGCAAACCTCGCGAGGTCCTCATGACGTAAGCCATGACGATCGAGACCAGGCGGGCACCAGCACGCGCAACATCCTTGTTTCCTCTTTGGTGCCAAGGGGGCAAGCACAGGCGCAGAGTACCGAGGCATCAAGGAAAGGTTTCCATATCGGTGCAACGAGACCAAGACTAGCAGGACGGCAAGACGGAGGTCACCATGGAGCCCAAGACGGCATCACCACCAGAGCCTTTTGCAGGCGAAGACCACTTTTGTCAGGATAAGTTGTACTAGTTGTCCCCTTTCAAACTGGCCGTTGTTGGCTCTCTTCCCGCTCAATATTTGGGGAGAGGACCAGGGCCTATATAAGTAGAACTAGCCACCATAGTAGGGGCAACTAACGGATGGATGGATCGAGAACGGATCCAAGATCATCTCACTCACACAAGTTCGCCAAGCACAAGAACACCTCAACCTCAGGAGGCTGTTCTTCCCCTTGTACTGTTCATCATCAGCCCAAGAAGCAATCCACCACCACCACACTGGAGTAGGGTATTACACCACAATGGTGGCCCGAACCAGTATAAATCTTGTGTCTTTCTGTGTTGCAAGTTCGTCGAGTTCGTCCGCGAGATCTTAGAGAGCTAGGGCGTGGATCGATAGGGAGGAAACCTCTGCGCGCACCCCAGTTTTCAAACCTTGAGGGTTTTGCCAGAACCCATGATCCGACATTTTGCGCACCAGGTAGGGGTGCACCGAAGCTTCCTTCCATCGCTCCGCGCCCCGTTGCTCCATCGTCTCCATGGCGGACGCTCGCCGCGCTCGTGCTGAGCGTCGGGCTGCCCTCGCCGCCCACGTCGCTCAGACGGCTCCCGTCGGCGGGCCACCTCTTCGTTCCCCGTCACCTGCCATCAACGCCGCCACCGGCCCGGCGGGGAACGAGCGGCAAGCATCCTCGCGGCACCCCTCGGTGCGGCGGGACGGCCGCACCGCCACTCCATCGCTGACCCCGGCCGGTTCTTCTTCCCATGCACGTCGCTCTCCCATGGACGCACGGGCCGCGCTCCTCATGGCGCACGAGCTCCTGCGCTACCGCCTGGTCGACGACCTCTATGAGGACTGGCTCGACCGCATCACCGAGCTTGTCCGCGCCGCAGGGGGCTCCCCTACGTCGTCCCTCTCTCCATCTCGCCCTCCGCCAGCTACAGGCAACATAGCTCACGGAGCGCCTCCACCACCTCTGCCCCAAGACGGCACCCTAGCGCCAAGGCGCGCGGCTCCGCGACGCGACCCGCCGCGTCCCGCGCCCGCGTGTGAAGAAAGAAGCTGTCAAGAAGTCCCTCGACCGCAAGAAACTGCTCCACCGCTTCTCACACCACCGCGCCAGGACAGGCTGCTGCGGCAAGACCGCGCGCCACCTGTAGCGGCAAGGCGCAGACCCTATCAAGACCAAGCTACACCCCCAAGGTGGGCCCCGGTGACCATAGCCGACTGCCGCGCTTTCACCCCGAGCTGCGTAGCGTCGCCTGGCCGGGCAAGTTCAAGCCAGATATGCCTCCTCGCTACGACGGCACCCCCGACCCCGCGGAGTTCTTGCAGCTCTACAAGCTGAGCATCAAAGCGGCCAACGGCGACGAGAAAGTCATGGCGAACTGGTTTCCCATGGCTCTCAAAGATGGCACCCGCTCCTAGCTCCTGAACCTGCCACCGGGCTCGATCTCATCCTGGGACAAGATGCGCAACCGCTTCGTTGCCAACGTCTAGGGCACACGCGAGCGCCCACCAGCTGCGGGTTACCTGCGCCGCGTCAGGTAGCAACCGGGAGAGACCCTCCAGAAGTACATCCAGCGCTTCAACAACATCCACCTCAAGATCCCCAAGGTGACAGACGAGGCCATCATCTCTGCGTTTTCTGATGGCGTCTGCGACGTCAAGATGTAGGAAGATCTCGCTATCCACGAGGAGCTATGCACGTCCCTGGAGTTTTTCAACCTGGCGACCAAGTGCGCAAGAGCTGAGGAGGGGCGCCTCTCCCACCTCGAGCTCCCAGCCGCAGAACCGGAGGAAAAGAAAGCCAAGGGCAAGGACGTGAAGCGCAAGGGAGCAGTCGTGCTCGCAGCGGAATTAGACACCAAGCGTGGCAGACACCAACCAGAGTCATCCAAGAACAGTCGTCCATTCTGCGCCTTCCACAACCTGAATACCCACAACACCAGTGACTGTCAAGAGCTCAGAGCCATTCGGGAAGGACGCTTCGGTCGATGCCCCGAGCACGGTGACCGGGGCTACGGCTGAGGAGGAGGACGTGGTGGCGGATGCTGGGACGACCGTGGCCCGTGCCAGGAGTGGCGTGACCGGCCTCGTGAGGACCGCTTGCAGGATCAGCCTCGCGACGGCACCTGGAGGGATCAGCCTCGTGAGGATCGTCCTCAAGGCAACGCTGGACTCCCTCCGTTGCCGCCACCGCCAAGAAGGAATGACGAACACCATCAAGACGAGGGGGCTGGGGGCTTCCAAGAACCGCGTGCTATCGCCTGCATCTTGGGTGGAGCCCAGGCCCCAGCCTCGTGGCGTATCTTCAAGCAGTTTGCTCGAGAAGTGAATGCAGTCCTCCCCAAGCTCGAAGCCACACACCTGCTCAAATGGTCCTAGTGTTGCGGAACGTTGCAGAAAACAAAAATTTTCCTACGGTTTCACCAAGATCCATCTAGGAGTTCATCTAGCAACAAGTGATTAGATGCATCTACGTACCTTGTAGATCACGAGCGGAAGCGTTCAAAGAACGGGGATGATGTAGTCGAACACGACGTGATTCAAATCACCGATGATCTTAGCACCGAACGGACGGTGCCTCCGCGTTCAACACACGTACGGAACGGATGACGTCTCCTCCTTTCTTGATCCAGCAAGGGGGGAAGAGAGGTTGATGAAGATCCAGCAACACGACGGCGTGGTGGTGGATGCAGGGCGTCACAGTAGCAGGGCTTCGCCTATACTACGAGAGAGAGACGTAACGGGGAGAGAGGAAGCACCAAAGGCTGAGGTATGAAGTCCCTCCTCTCCTCAACTATATATAGGAGGACCAAGGGGGGGTGGTGCGCCAGCCCAGGAGATCTAATCTCCTTGGTGCGGCGGCCAGGGGAGGTTTCCCTCCCCCCCAAGGCACTCAGGGGTGCCTTCCACTAGTGGGACTCCTCCCCCATGGAAACCCTAGGCACATGGGCCTATAGGGGCTGGTGCCCTTGGCCCATATAGGCCAAGGCGCACCCCCCTACAGCCCATGTGGCCCCCCGGGATAGGTGGCCCCACCCGGTGGGCCCCCGGGACCCCTCCGGTGGTCCCGGTACAATACCGATAACCCCAAAACTTGTCCCGATGGCCGAAATAGCACTTCCTGTATATAATTCTTTACCTCCGGACCATTCCGGAACTCCTCGTGACGTCCAGGATCTCATCCGGGACTCCGAACAACATTCGGATTACTGCATATACATATCTTCACAACCCTAGCGTCACCGAACCTTAAGTGTGTAGACCCTACGGGTTCGGGAGACAAGCAGACATGACCGAGACGATCTCCAGTCAATAACCAACAGTGGGATCTGGATACCCATGTTGGCTCCCACATGCTCCACGATGATCTCATCGGATGAACCACGATGTCGAGGATTAATCAACCCCGTATACAATTCCCTTTGTCAATCGGTATGTTACTTGCCCGAGACTCGATCGTCGGTATCCCAATGCCTTGTTCAATCTCGTTACCGGCAAGTCACTTTACTCGTACCGTAATGCATGATCCCGTGATCAACCACTTGGTCACCTTGAGCTCATAATGATGATGCATTACCGAGTGGGCCCAGTGATACCTCTCCGTTATATGGAGTGACAAATCCCAGTCTCGATCCGTGTCAACCCAACAGACACTTTTGGAGATACCTGTAGTGCACCTTTATAGTCACCCAGTTACTTTGTGACGTTTGATACACCCAAAGCACTCCTACAGTATCCGGGAGTTACACGATCTCATGGTCAAAGGAAAAGATACTAGACATTGGAAAAGCTCTAGCAAACGAACTACACGATCTTTGTGCTATGCTTAGGATTGGGTCTTGTCCATCACATCATTCTCCTAATGATGTGATCCCGTTATCAATGACATCCAATGTCCATAGCCAGGAAATCATGACTATCTGTTGATCAACGAGCTAGTCAACTAGAGGCTTACTAGGGACATATTATGGTCTATGTATTCACACGTGTATTACGATTTCCGGATAATACAGTTATAGCATGAATAAAGACAATTATCATGAACAAAGAAATATAATAATAATGCTTTTATTATTGCCTCTAGGGCATATTTCCAACAGTCTCCCACTTGCACTAGAGTCAATAATCTAGTTACATTGTGATGAATCGAACACCCATGGAATTCTGGTGTTGATCATGTTTTGCCCTAGGGAGAGGTTTAGTCAACGGATCTGCTACATTCAGGTCCGTATGTACTTTACAAATCTCTATGTCTCCATTTTGAACATTTTCACGAATGGAGTTGAAGCGACGCTTGATGTGCCTTGTCTTCTTGTGAAACCTGGGCTCCTTGGCAAGTGCAATAGCTCCAGTGTTGTCACAAAAGAGTTTGATTGGCCCCGACGCATTGGGTATGACTCCTAGGTCGGTGATGAACTCCTTCACCCATATTGCTTCATGTGCTGCCTCCGAGGCTGCCATGTACTCCGCTTCACATGTAGATCCCCCCACGACGCTCTGTTTGCAGCTGCACCAGCTCACTGCTCCACCATTCAACATATACACGTATCCGGTTTGTGACTTAGAGTCATCCAGATCTGTGTCGAAGCTAGCGTTGACGTAACCCTTTACGACGAGCTCTTCGTCACCTCCATAAACGAGAAACATGTCCTTTGTCCTTTTCAGGTACTTCAGGATATTCTTTACCGCTGTCCAGTGTTCCTTGCCGGGATTACTTTGGTACCTTCCTACCAAACTTACGGCAAGGTTTACATCAGGTCTGGTACACAGCATGGCATACATAATAGAACCTATGGCTGAGGCATAGGGGATGATACTCATCTCTTCTATCTCTTCTGCCGTGGTCGGGCATTGAGCTGAGCTCAATCTCACACCTTGCAAAACAGGCAAGAACCCTTTCTTGGACTGATCCATTTTGAACTTCTTCAAAATCTTATCAAGGTATGTGCTTTGTGAAAGACCTATGAGGCGTCTTGATCTATCCCTATAGATCTTGATGCCTAATATATAAGCAGCTTCTCCAAGGTCCTTCATTGAAAAACTCTTATTCAAGTAGGCCTTGATGCTGTCCAAGAGTTCTATATTATTTCCCATCAAAAGTATGTCATCTACATATAATATGAGAAATGCTACAGAGCTCCCACTCACTTTCTTGTAAACGCAGGCTTCTCCATAAGTCTGCGTAAACCCAAACGCTTTGATCATCTCATCAAAGCGAATGTTCCAACTCCGAGATGCTTGCACCAGCCCATAAATCGAGCGTTGGAGCTTGCACACCTTGTCAGCATTCTTAGGATCGACAAAACCTTCCGGCTGCATCATATACAACTCTTCCTTAAGGAAACCATTAAGGAATGCCGTTTTGACGTCCATTTGCCATATCTCATAATCGTAGAATGCGGCAATCGCTAACATGATTCGGACGGACTTTAGCTTCGCTACCGGTGAGAAAGTCTCATCGTAGTCAATTCCTTGAACTTGTCGATAACCCTTAGCGACAAGCCGAGCTTTATAGATGGTCACATTACCATCCGTGTCTGTCTTCTTCTTGAAGATCCATTTATTTTCTATGGCTCGCCGTTCAACGGGCAAGTCAGTCAAAGTCCATACTTTGTTTTCATACATGGATCCTATCTCGGATTTCATGGCTTCTAGCCATTTGTCGGAATCCGGGCCTGCCATCGCTTCTTCATAGTTCGAAGGTTCACTGTTGTCTAACAACATGATTTCCAAGACAGGGTTGCCGTACCACTCTGGAGCGGAACGTGTCCTTGTGGACCTTCGAATTTCAGTAGGAGCTTGATCAGAAGTATCTTGATCATCATCAATAACTTCCTCTCTAGTCGGTGCAGGCGCCTCAGGAACATTTTCTTGAGTTGCGCCATTTTCCGGTTCAAGAGGTAATACTTCATCAAGTTCTACCTTCCTCCCACTTACTTCTTTCGAGAGAAACTCTTTCTCCAGAAAGGATCCATTCTTGGCAACAAAGATCTTGCCTTCGGATCTGAGGTAGAAGATATACCCAATGGTTTCTTTAGGGTATCCTATGAAGACGCATTTTTCCGATTTGGGTTCGAGCTTTTCAGGTTGAAGTTTCCTGACATAAGCATCGCATCCCCAAACTTTTAGAAACGACAGCTTAGGTTTCTTCCCAAACCATAATTCAAACGGTGTCGTCTCAACGGATTTCGACGGAGCCCTATTTAAAGTGAATGCGGCAGTCTCTAAAGCATAGCCCCAAAAAGATAGCGGTAAATCGGTAAGAGACATCATAGATCGCACCATATCTAATAGAGTGCGATTACGACGTTCGGACACACCATTACGCTGAGGTGTTCCAGGCGGCGTGAGTTGTGAAACTATTCCACATTTTCTTAAGTGTGTGCCAAATTCGTGACTCAAGTATTCTCCTCCACGATCTGATCGTAGAAACTTGATTTTCCTGTCACGTTGATTCTCAACTTCACTCTGAAATTCCTTGAACTTTTCAAAGGTTTCAGCCTTGTGTTTCATTAAGTAGACATACCCATATCTACTTAAGTCATCAGTGAGGGTGAGAACATAATGATAGCCACCACGAGCCTCAACACTCATTGCACCGCACACATCAGTATGTATGATTTCCAATAAGTTGGTTGCTCGCTCCATTGTTCCTGAGAACGGAGTCTTGGTCATTTTACCCATGAGGCATGGTTCGCACGTGTCAAATGATTCATAATCAAGAGACTCTAAAAGTCCATCTGCATGGAGCTTCTTCATGCGTTTGACACCTATGTGACCAAGGCGGCAGTGCCACAAGTATGTGGGACTATCGTTATCAACTTTACATCTTTTGGTATTCACACTATGAATATGTGTAATATTACATTCGAGATACATTAAAAATAAACCATTGACCATCGGAGCATGACCATAAAACATATCTCTCATATAAATAGAACAACCATTATTCTCAGATTTAAATGAGTAGCCATCTCGTATTAAACGAGATCCCGATACAATGTTCATGCTCAAACTTGGCACGAAATAACAATTATTGAGGTTTATAACTAATCCCGTAGGTAAATGTAGAGGTAGCGTGCCGACGGCGATCACATCGACCTTGGAACCATTCCCGACGCGCATCGTCACCTCGTCCTTTGCCAGTCTCTGTTTATTCTGCAGCTCCTGCTGTGAGTTACAAATATGAGCAAGGGCACCGGTATCAAATACCCAGGAGTTACTTCGAGTACTGGTAAGGTACACATCAATTACATGTATATCACATATACCTTTTGTTTTGCCGGCCTTCTTGTCCGCTAAGTATTTGGGGCAGTTCCGCTTCCAGTGACCCTTCCCTTTGCAATAAAAGCACTCTGTCTCAGGCTTGGGTCCATACTTTGACTTCTTCCCGACAGCTTGCTTGCCGGGCGCAGCAACTTCCTTGCCGTCCTTCTTGAAGTTCTTTTTACCCTTGCACTTCTTGAACTTAGTGGTTTTATTTATCATCAACACTTGATGTTCCTTCTTGACTTCTACCTCTGCTGATTTCAGCATTGCAAATACTTCAGGAATGGTCTTTTCCATCCCCTGCATATTGAAGTTCATCACAAAGCTCTTGTAGCTTGGTGGAAGCGACTGGAGGATTCTGTCAATGACCACATCATCCGGGAGATTAACTCCCAGCTGAGTCAAGCGGTTACATAACCCAGACATAGTGAGTATGTGCTCACTGACAGAACTATTTTCCTCCATCTTACAGCTGAAGAATTTGTCAGAGACTTCATATCTCTCGACCCGAGCATGAGCTTGGAAAACCATTTTCAGCTCTTCGAACATCTCATATGCTCCATGTCTCTCAAAACGCTTTTGGAGCCCCGGCTCTAGGCTGTAAAGCATGCCGCACTGAACGAGGGAGTAGTCATCGGCACGTGTCTGCCAAGCGTTCATGACGTCTTGGTTCTGTGGGACGGGTGGATCACCTAGCGGTGCTTGTAGGACATAATCTTTCTTGGCAGCTATGAGGATGATCCTCAGGTTCCGGACCCAGTCCGTATAGTTGCTGCCATCGTCTTTCAGCTTGGTTTTCTCTAGGAACGCGTTGAAATTGAATACAACGTTGGCCATTTGATCTACAAGACATATTGTAAAGATTTTAGAATAAGTTCTTGATAATTAAGTTCATCTAATCAAATTATTAATGAACTCCCACTTAGATAGACATCCCTATTCTAGTCATCTAAGTATAACATGATCCGAGTTGGCTAGGCCGTGTCCGATCATCACGTGACACGGACTAGTAAACGTCGGTGAACATCTTCATGTTGATCGTATCTTCTATACGACTCATGCTCGACCTTTCGGTCTTCTGTGTTCCGAGGCCATGTCTATGCACATGCTAGGCTCGTCAAGTCAACCTAAGTGTATTGCGTGTGTAAATCTGTCTTACACCCGTTGTATGTGAACGTAAGGATCTATCACACCCGATCATCACGTGGTGCTTCGAAATGACGAACTGTAGCAACGGTGCACAGTTAGGGGGAACACTTTCTTTAAATTATTATGAGGGATCATCTTATTTACTACCGTCGTTCTAAGCAAACAAGATGCAAAACATGATAAACATCACATGCAATCAAATAATAATAGTGACATGATATGGCCAATATCACATAGCTCCTTTGATCTCCATCTTGGGGCTCCATGATCATCCTGTCACCGTCATACTCATCGACATGTAAGTTGTGATTCCTATTACAATAGCATGAACATCTCATACATCACATATAGATCATTCATCATTCATCACAACTTTGGCCATATCACATCACATAGCATACCCTGCAAAAACAAGTTAGACGTTCTCTAATTGTTGTTTGCATGTTTTACGTGGCTGCTATGGGTTTCTAGCAAGAACGTTTCTTACCTACGCAAAGACCACAACGTGATATGCCAATTGCTATTTACCCTTCATAAGGACCCTTTTCATCGAATCCGATCCGACTAAAGTAGGAGAGACAGACACCCGCTAGCCACCTTATGCAACTAGTGCATGTCAGTCGGTGGAACCTGTCTCACGTAAGAGTACGTGTAAGGTCGGTCCGGGCCGCTTCATCCCACGATGCCGCCGAATCAAGATAAGACTAGTAACGGCAAGCATATTGAACAAAATCAACGCCCACAACTACTTTGTGTTCTACTCGTGCAAGAGAACTACGCATAGACCTAGCTCTGATACCACTGTTGGGGAACGTTGCAGAAAACAAAAATTTTCCTACGGTTTCACCAAGATCCATCTAGGAGTTCATCTAGCAACAAGTGATTAGATGCATCTACGTACCTTGTAGATCGCGAGCGGAAGCGTTCAAAGAACGGGGATGATGTAGTCGAACACGACGTGATTCAAATCACCGATGATCTTAGCACCGAACGGACGGTGCCTCCGCGTTCAACACACGTACGGAACGGATGACGTCTCCTCCTTTCTTGATCCAGCAAGGGGGGAAGAGAGGTTGATGAAGATCCAGCAACACGACGGCGTGGTGGTGGATGCAGGGCGTCACAGTAGCAGGGCTTCGCCTATACTACGAGAGAGAGACGTAACGGGGAGAGAGGAAGCACCAAAGGCTGAGGTATGAAGTCCCTCCTCTCCTCAACTATATATAGGAGGACCAAGGGGGGGTGGTGCGCCAGCCCAGGAGATCTAATCTCCTTGGTGCGGCGGCCAGGGGAGGTTTCCCTCCCCCCCAAGGCACTCAGGGGTGCCTTCCACTAGTGGGACTCCTCCCCCATGGAAACCCTAGGCACATGGGCCTATAGGGGCTGGTGCCCTTGGCCCATATAGGCCAAGGCGCACCCCCCTACAGCCCATGTGGCCCCCCGGGATAGGTGGCCCCACCCGGTGGGCCCCCGGGACCCCTCCGGTGGTCCCGGTACAATACCGATAACCCCGAAACTTGTCCCGATGGCCGAAATAGCACTTCCTGTATATAATTCTTTACCTCCGGACCATTCCGGAACTCCTCGTGACGTCCAGGATCTCATCCGGGACTCCGAACAACATTCGGATTACTGCATATACATATCTTCACAACCCTAGCGTCACCGAACCTTAAGTGTGTAGACCCTACGGGTTCGGGAGACAAGCAGACATGACCGAGACGATCTCCAGTCAATAACCAACAGTGGGATCTGGATACCCATGTTGGCTCCCACATGCTCCACGATGATCTCATCGGATGAACCACGATGTCGAGGATTAATCAACCCCGTATACAATTCCCTTTGTCAATCGGTATGTTACTTGCCCGAGACTCGATCGTCGGTATCCCAATGCCTTGTTCAATCTCGTTACCGGCAAGTCACTTTACTCGTACCGTAATGCATGATCCCGTGATCAACCACTTGGTCACCTTGAGCTCATAATGATGATGCATTACCGAGTGGGCCCAGTGATACCTCTCCGTTATATGGAGTGACAAATCCCAGTCTCGATCCGTGTCAACCCAACAGACACTTTCGGAGATACCTGTAGTGCACCTTTATAGTCACCCAGTTACGTTGTGACGTTTGATACACCCAAAGCACTCCTACGGTATCCGGGAGTTACACGATCTCATGGTCAAAGGAAAAGATACTTGACATTGGAAAAGCTCTAGCAAACGAACTACACGATCTTTGTGCTATGCTTAGGATTGGGTCTTGTCCATCACATCATTCTCCTAATGATGTGATCCCGTTATCAATGACATCCAATGTCCATAGCCAGGAAATCATGACTATCTGTTGATCAACGAGCTAGTCAACTAGAGGCTTACTAGGGACATATTATGGTCTATGTATTCACACGTGTATTACGATTTCCGGATAATACAGTTATAGCATGAATAAAGACAATTATCATGAACAAAGAAATATAATAATAATGCTTTTATTATTGCCTCTAGGGCATATTTCCAACACCTAGTGCCCCATCACGTTCAACTCGGCAGATCAGCTCAAGTGCGCAGCTACCGCTGGCGCCCTCCCGATGCTTTGCTCCCCAATCATCAGCAACGTGCAAGTTATCAAGACCCTCATCGACGGTGGCGCAGGGCTCAACTTCCTGTCCGTCGACACGTTCGACAATCTCCAAGTGCCATATGACCAACTTCAGCCTACCAAGCCTTTTTCAGGAGTGACCGACGGTTCCACCACACCGATAGGGCAGGTCCGCCTCCCTGTCACCTTCGGGGAACGCAAGAACTACCGCACCGAGCTCGTCGACTTCAACGTCGCGCACATTCGTCTGCCGTACAATGCCATCCTCAGGTATCTAGCCCTGGCCAAGTTCATGGTGGTGACCCATCACGGCTACAATGTCCTCAAGATGCTGGGAAGCGGCGGGATCATCACGGTCCCATGTGAAGAAAGAGATGCGGTGTGCTCCCTTGAGCGTGCCTTCCAAGCTGCAACAATCGACGACCCCAACAGGAAGGGCGAGGGTCCTCTTGAGGCCATCCCCAAGAAGAAGCAGCTGCGACGTGCAGGACCTCAGGAGGGTGGCGTCACAGCCGGAGCCTTATCAGGATCAACACCCGCTCCAGGGGCGCCTCCCTCCATCGCATAGGAAGGCGCGCCCGACGCCCTTCTCGGGCAGGGCTCGGGGGCTTTCTTCTGGAAGGCCTTAGACCTTGCCCACATTATGAGGGAGGCGCTCGGGCACCACTTGGAGGCGTGCTTCGTGGCACATTTCCCTCAGGAAGGCACAGGGCAAGGATTGCCCACCGTTTAGGAGTTCATCACCAAGACCACCCAGGAATTGCAAGACGCAAGGGCCATGCGCGGTGACCACCGCTCACGAGGCGCAGCTTCCCATCCAGGCGAGGATGCCGGGCTGCATGTCTGCATCGACGTTCCAGGGCTCAACAGGGCTGCTTCTCAGGAGCTTTTTTGGCCTTCGCGCGTGGGACACTGCGAGGTCCCACCGCACAGCTACGTTCGCATGCCCTTTGGCCTGCCGAGCGTATCGTCCACCTACCAACGCAACTTGCAGCGCATCCTAGCAGCTCAGGAGGCCATGCACCACGCCATCCTGATGGAGATGGAGACGGTCCTCAAGGAACCACCTGAGCCCCCAGAGCCTCCCGAGGCTTAGGGCTCCGGTGGCTCGTGAGGAGCCACCCTTTCGCCGCGCGCCTTCAGCTGCCCCAACTCTCTTTCATCAACATAACCAGGTGACATTTTCCAAGTTCATTTAGCTGGAAGCGCCCCTCGGGCTGCATCATTCCCAGGCCGCGTGGGTCCGTCCCTGTGGCATGTATCCCTTTTTATGTCTTTAGCTTACCTTCTTGGGAGCGCCCCTCGGGCTGCATCATCCCCAAGCCGCTCGGGCCTGACCCAGTGGCATGTATCTCCCATGCACTTATTTAAGCCTGCTACTCTCATGTTTGATCTACCTATGATTACTACCTACTCAATCGTCGCCTCCCACGGGGCCTCCTCATGCCGGCACGACGCTGGTGCACGGGTCCGTCCCTGCCACATCGAAAAACCTGAGCGGTCGAGCTCTGGCTCATGGCATGCCCCACGCACGTCACCTCACCGGGCCCTTAGTGCCTTCACCCCCTTGCGGAGCAACCAACGGCAGGCTGGTAACCATAACAACAGATCGTGTTCTTCCTTGTGCTGGCTCGCAGGAATCTCACAGCATAACACCAGGCGGCACCGCGAGCCCCCTCCTCTTCCAAGTAATCCGCTTGCATGTTAAAAGGGGGGCTCCTGACCATCGCGACTCAGGAGCTCTTACTAGCTCTCCAGCCCTCACCCCCTGGCCTTGACCACGGCATGTGACCTGGCATACCAGCGGCGGCTGAGCTCGCTCGAGGGCCGGGACCTGAGGACGTAGAGCACAAAGCAGAGCATAGGAAAGGGGAAGGCTTGTATGGGCCTAACCTAGCTACGCTATGGAAGTTCGCGCACAGGTCTGGCGCATCACGAAGAATCGGCCCCGGACCGCCAAGATAAGCCACGAGCTTAGATCAACTAATCGTTGGAACCTAGAGGACATGCTCGCCGCAGCCCTGTTGTGGCAACGTCGCCTCCCTTTCTTATCTTACCACGGCTGTTTGAGCGCTAAAGGGGACCCCCTGAGCATAGCGCCTCAAGAGCTCTTACTGGACCTCGGGCCGCTCACCTCCTGGCCTTGACCACGGCACGCGACCTGGCATACCAGCGACGGCTGAAGCCTGCCTGGGGATCAGGACCTGTCAGCGTAGAGCAACAAGCTATCACGAGATTGGAAAGGGAAGACCGAGCCTAAACAGGACTTGCGCTCACAAGGCTTCCATAATTGAGATAATATCAACAAAAGACATTGCAGACTCTTTACACGCCCCCACGGGGTACTTCTTGATTCCTCGCAGGGAACAAAAGACGAGGACCTAGGAGAATCCTATCTACACGCCCCCGCGGCCGACGCCATCATCAACAGTGGGCCGTGGGAGGTCGGCGCGAACCCCATCCAGATCAGCGATGGCGGCGGCCGGACTTTGCGGCCCTGCTTAGGGCACGGCGAGAGCTCGGGGGCGCGTAGCTGTCGTCTCTCGTCTCCAGAGTCTCGTAGAGCTCGGGAGAACCGTTGGACTCCCAAGAGTCGCTGCTGCTGGAGTAGCCGCGAGCGGGGCGCACCTCATCTTGGTGCTCCCCTTCGGGGCAACACTCCAAGCAGCGGCCCTCCGTGTCGAAGACCTTGAAGAACAGCGTGGAGGCGCCGTCGTACTCGAAGTGGATCGCGAGGGCGCCCTCTGCACAGCAAACCCGCGCGACCTCGCCCCAGCCACAGGTCATAAAGATCTTGCCGGTGGAGACTGCTTCAACCTCTGCTCCGGTCGCCGAAGCATCGCAGTCAGTATGCTACAACCAGAGTTTGAGAGGCCCCCTCGGCGGCATCACGTCAGAGAAGAAGCGCGGGAAGCAGATCCAGGAGCTTGGGGGCATCGCCGCCCACAGCACAAGCTCGCATGAGGAGTCCGCGGCATGGACTCCAGGAGCGACAGCACTCGTCACCACAGCGCGTCGACCTTGGCCATGGTGCACGCGCCGACGCTCATTGCTCCTTCCTCCCGAGCCCCCGGCTTGGGCGTACAAGGGCAGTGGATACCCCGGAGGAGGCCGCTCACACCAAGGCCTCGTCACAACCTGCATTGCCGCAGCCTCACGACGGTGGACCGACCTCTTCTTCGGCGGCAGCAACGCCAACATGTCGAGGGGAATCTTTCCCTTCTCGTCAGCAGAGAACCTTCGGATCGGTGCCATTGGAGTCGATGGTGGAGCAGAGGAGGAAGAAGCAGGCGGAATGGGAAGAAGTTGAGCCCCCATCCTCATTTATAGCAGCAGAAGGCCAACCAGCGCCCCCCACGATCACAGGTAATGATGGTTTTCCTTGCATGTCGCAGGGACTTGTCAATTCAGGCAGTTGCCGAGGCAGCATGGGGAAGTGGAGACGCCCACGTCCAATCAACCGCCATGCGTCAACCAGGGCCGCAGGCTTTTGGGGCCCGCGGTGCTCCGCCCTTGACCTTTGGCTTCGCCTCAAAGCCAAGCCTGAGCGCGCCTTGGGCCCGGGGGCTACTGTCGGCGTTTTGGGAACGGGGGTCCCAGACTTGCCTGCCTGCGGCCCACGGCGTGGCTGGGCTAGCAGGTATGTACGGCCCATCTTCATCGACGAGGTATTCAAGACCCTCGCGAGGGGCCAAGCCTCGCGAGGCGGACGACACAAGACCTCCTCAGGAGCGGCCTCGCCAGGCAGGCTCGTGAGGGGCGGAGAGATCAAGGCAAGGCAAACCTCGCGAGGTCCTCGTGATGTAAGCCATGACGATCGAGAGCAGGCGGGCACCTGGCGGGCGCCAGCATGTGCAACGTCCTTGTTTCCTCTTTGGTGCCAAGGGGGTAAGCGCAGGCGCGGAGTACCGAGGCAAGGAAAGATTTCCATATCGGTGCAACGAGACCAAGACCAGCAGGATAGCAAGATGGAGGTCACCATTGAGCCCAAGACGGCGTCACCACCAGAGCCTTTTGCAGGCGAAGACCACTTTTGTCAGGATAAGCTGTACTAGTTGTCCCCTTTCAAACTGGCCGTTGTTGGCTCCCTTCCCGCTCAATATTTGGGGAGAGGACCAGGGCCTATATAAGTAGAACTAGCCACCATAGTAGGGGCAACTAACGGATGGACGGATCGAGAACGGATCCAAGATCATATCACTCACACAAGTTTGCCAAGCACAAGAACACCTCAACCTCAGGAGGCTGTTCTTCCCCTTGTACTGTTCATCATCAGCCCAAGAGGCAATCCACCACCACCACACTGGAGTAGGGTATTACACCACAACGGTGGCCCGAACCAGTATAAATCTTGTGTCTTTCTGTGTTGCGAGTTCGTCGAGTTCGTCCGCGAGATCTTAGAGAGCTAGGGCGTGGATCGATAGGGAGGAAACCTCCGCGCGCACCCCAGTGTTCGAACCTTGAGGGTTTTGCCGAAACCCGTGATCCGACAGCCGTGATCCAGGTTTGCGTGCATGACTTATGCTTGGTCTACCACATATGCCATGCCGACGTTGAGTGGGAGGAATTTAACAAGTTCCTCAAGGGCGGCCGAGTCAAATTCGATATTGTAGACTTTGTGAACGACATAAGAGTCCTGGAACGGATAGGCCTCATTCTAGGCAAACCCTTCGACCTCCAGAATAATGGGCCGGTGTCCTTCCGTGATAAGCCTTCAATGCTGACCCTGGCAGGAGCCATGGTTCTTCCTTCGTACGGTAAACTAAAGAAACCTCCACACACGTTTCATCGTGCATGGCAGTGGAATGTACTAGATATAGACCACATCCACTACGCTGCAATGGATGGCTACCTTTGTTTCAATATCTACAAGGGTTGGATGAAGAGCAAGAGCCAAGTGTGCGGTTCAAGCAAAGAAGTATCGGCCAAGAGGAAGAGGGACAAGGACAAAGTCG
This sequence comes from Triticum urartu, assembly GCF_056163025.1. NCBI lineage: Eukaryota > Viridiplantae > Streptophyta > Magnoliopsida > Poales > Poaceae > Triticum > Triticum urartu. The sequence continues at coordinate 170,211,701 of NC_141874.1, read as the reverse complement.
GGGACGTGGACGAGGACTCTGAGTAAGGTGGTAGTGTCGTTGCTCATGGTGGTTTTAATGCAGTGTCTACCGGATTAGTTGCTTAGTTTAATTTCTGGTGTGCTTAGTTTTATTTGAGGGGTGTGTTGTGTTGAGCCCCCAGCAGAACTATGTTATGTTTCTTCTTGTTACTTTAACTCTTCAGTATGTACATACTAGTATTTCTTACAGTTCATCTTTTAGTTGGTATAGTACTACAATTACCACTCGTTTCTTCATATTATATACGTACAATATATATGGCCAACATCATATAGCCAGCAGTTCAGTTGTCAAAGAATTTTAGGGTGCTTAGTTTTGTCAACGAATTTCAGGGTGCTTAGTTTTATTTGAGGGGTGTGTTATGCTGGACACCATTATTGTGACTCAAATCTCTTTTGCCATGTTATAATGACATGAATACCGATGGACCAACATGCCAGCTCTCCCTCTATCTCACTACATTAAAATAAGGTGTGGTGCCTACTTGATCCCAATAGCATTCTTATTTTCCTGTAAAATTGTTCGCTTGGTTACTCCTGACAAGCGGGGCCACACTTATCATTGTGAGAATCGGCTTATTGTTGTCATGTAACATGGTCAACGGGTTTGACGTGAAAATCACAATGTCTAATGGCATTTTTGAGCAAACATCTAACTTAACGATGGCATTTTTGAGATATCTAATTGCATTTTTGAGCAGGCATCTCACAGATCGATGGTATTTTTGAGTAGTTGTAACTTCTAATGGCAAAACTGAGTAGTGATACACAACTAGTTGGATAGCTTGTTGTAGTATTAGTATAAGCAAAAGCCTGTCCTCGTTTGTGAGCCACCGCGCGCATGGGCGAGGGAGAAGGCGTGTAGTAGTAAAATCAAGCTTCTCTTCGTTGTACGAGTTGACGCGACACATCATAGCACCGGCCCCACATGGTTGCCTCTAAACTTGGCTGAAAGACCCGCAGTGTAGAATACTCCATTTGCTGCAACCTATAACATTTACCCCATCATAAATCAAAATATATATTCCTGTCTTAACCAGATGAGCGTGCAAACTACAATCACCAGGATGACAGGTAGGGCCAGAAGATTATTTTAATCAAAAAAGCATGGAGCCAACCCCAACGATTTTAAGCTTACAGGCACGGCACACGCTATCCTAGACTACTCTACACATGAAACTGCCACACGAGCGTCCGGGCTGCGCTTGGCTCTTCGCCTCTTCGGGAAGTCAAACAATGATGGAGTACTACTGCAGTGGAGGAGTACTACAGTATGCTTCTGGCCATCTGACACCGATTGAACTGCTTCATGTCCACCGCGTGCGGGAGGGGGAGCGTGTAGCAAATGAAAGCTTCTCCTAGTCCAGCCAGCCACCACGCTCATGGGCGAGGGAGGGACACAGCTTCATTGACTTACTGCTCCTGCCTATGCATGCATTACAGGTGGGCCCAACAGGCGGGTGGCCCACCTGTCATGTAGCCAAAGGCAGGAGCAGCCACCAAAGTTTAGTCCGCGAGGGAGAGGGCGTCGTAGTAATCAAAATTCTCAATCTTGTACGAGTTGACGCAATACATCAAAGCACTGCACTTGATATATTTCAATAATTTGCGTTTATCAATGCATGTCGTGACTCTCCTTTTGATACTTGCATGTGTTGGTTTAATGCACCTTGAAGTAGTATGAATATTATGTGACGATAAAGCTTTGTAATGCCTTGGCCCTAATAAAGCAAGAGAGGGTTGTGCACGAGGAGGGCGAGATCATGCAGACGGAATAGGACCCGACGATGGAGCTCTATGTGGTCTCGATGGACCTCATCTTGCTCCACTGCTCCTTGTGCCTCCGCCCCTTTAAGCCTCCAGTGTATGAGGTTCAAATACACCTCGTCCGTTTGGCTGATCGAGCAAGGTGCAGGTTTCTTGATTGATATGATGTTCGATTGATTTTTGCAGTGCAAGGGAGTTCCCTGGCCTGCGCGGACTTCCGCGTCGAGCGCCCCGGGAACCAGCGGCAGTGCCAAAAGTGCGAGCGCGGCGGTGGCTGATACATCTCCAATGTATCTATATTTTTTTATTGTTCCATGCTATTATATTATCTGTTTGGATGTTTAATGGGCTTTATTATGCACTTTTATATTATTTTCGGGACTAACCTATTACCCGAAGGCCCAGTGCAAATTGTTGTTATTCTGCCTATCTAAGTGTTTCGCAGAAAAGGAATATCAAACGGAATCCAAATGGAATGAAACCTTCGCGGGGATCTTTTTTGGTACAAACGCAATCCAGGAGCTTGGAGTGGACGTCAAGGAAGTAGCAAGGTGGCCACGAGGTAGGGCGGTGCGCCCAAGGGGGCCAGGCGCGCCCCGCACCCTCGTGGGCCCCTCGCAGCTCCACCGACCTACTTCTTTCGCCTATATATACTCTTATACCCTAAAAACATCCAGGGGAGCCACGAAACCACTTTTCCACTGCCGCAACCTTCTGTACCCATGAGATCCCATATGGGGACATTTTCTGGCAATCTGCCGGAGGGCTTTTCGATCACGGAGGGTTCTACATCAACACCATAGCCTCTCCGATGATGTGTGAGTAGTTTGCCACAGACCTTCGGGTCCATAGTTATTAGCTAGATGGCTTCTTCTCTCTCTTTGGATCTCAATACAAAGTTCTCCTCGATGTTCTTGGAGATCTATTCGATGTAATTCTTTTTGCGGTGTGTTTGTCGAGATCCGATGAATTGTGGGTTTATGATCAAGATTATCTATGAACAATATTTGATTCTTCTCTGAATTCTTATATCCATGATTTGATATCTTTGCTAGTCTCTTCGAATTATCAGTTTGGTTTATCCTACTAGATTGATCTTTCTTGCAATGGGAGAAGTGCTTAGCTTTGGGTTCAATCTTGCGGTGTCCTTTCCCAATGACAGCAGGGGCAGCAAGGCACGTATTGTATTGTTGCCATCAAGGATAAAAAGATGAGGTTTATATCATATTGCTTGAGTTTATCCCTCTACATCATGTCATCTTTCCTAATGCATTACTCTGTTCTTCTGAACTTAATACTCTAGATGCATGCTGGATAGCGGTCGATGTGTGGAGTAATAGTAGTAGATGCAGAATCGTTTCGGTCTACTTGACACGGACGTGATACCTATGTTCATGATCATGCCTAGATATCATCATAACTATGTGCTTTTCTATCAATTGCTCGGCAGTAATTTGTTCACCCACCGTAATATATGCTATCTTGAGAGAGGCCACTAGTGAAACCTATGGCCCCCGGGTCTACTTTACATCATATAAGTTTCTTCTCTACAATTCTAGTTTACTATTAATTTTGCAATTTCAATCTATACAACAAAAATACCAAAAATATTTATCTTATTATCTCTATCAGATCTCAGTTTCATAAGTGACCGTGAAGGGATTGACAACCCCTTTATCGCGTTGGTTGCGAGGTTCTTGTTTGTTTGTGTAGGTAATAGGCGACTTGAATGTAGTCTCCTACTGGATTGATACCTTGGTTCTCAAAAACTGAGGGAAATACTTACGCTACTTTGTTGCATCACCCTTTCCCCTTCAAGGGAAAACCAACACATGCTCAAGAGGTAGCAAGAAGGATTTCTGGCGCTGTTGCCGGGGAAATCTATGCCAAGTCAAGATACCAAGTACCCATCACAAACTCTTATCCCTCGCATTACATTATTTTCCATTTGCCTCTCGTTTTCCTCTCCCCCACTTCACCCTTGCCATTTTATTCGCCTCTTTTCTATTCGCCCTTCTTCCGTTCGTCTCTTTCCGCTTGCCTTTTGGGTGTTCGTTCTTAGTACGTTTTGTTGCCATCATGTTTGAAACTCGGGAGGTTATCGTTGAAAAGGATAATAGTAACGATGGGGGGAACATTGATGCTTTTTATTATCCTCATAAAGAACCTACTATTTTACACACTAGAAATTTTTGGATCGGTAGTGGTAATATTATTGGAAAAGGAGTTATTCAAGATTTCTTTACTTGCGCCGGTGCTTTGCCCACCATGAGCGGGTCTATTCTTCATAAAACTAGTAATCTTGCGGATGCTATATCTTTCCTCGTGGTTGAACTTGAAAGACAATTTATCCACATGCATCCTTGCATACGGAGGATTTTTCTAGAATTTTCTAATATTGAGCATTCTTCAGTTAAGTGAGCGGCTACCATCTTTTTAGCTCATGAGTTTAGATTTATAATAAAAGAGGCCAATGAAATTTTTGCGCATTATAGGGTGGATGCCGACCGTCCTCCCGTAGAAGCAAATATTTTCTATCAAGAAGACATAACGCCCTTACGATCTTTAGATCATGTTGCTTTTAATGAAAACCTTAGAGAAAAGGTTCCTACCGATGTTCTAGTTGACAGGATTTATGAACTTAATGATAATTTTTCTATCCAGAACAATGGGTTTGGTTTTTACCTTGAACAAACGTTCATGACTTTTTGCCAAAAGAATGCTTATAATGATGAGTTGGTTGTGCAATATGAGGGGCCAAAGGAGGAACCAATACCTCCCGAGCTTGATCTTGGGGACTTTTGTCCCATTAAATTTAGCCATTTTGATTACTTTTTCTTGCCATAAAGAAAACTTGCTTCTAAACGCAGGGAGTATGAGATGATTTTTCGCGATTTTCCTTATCATTATCATGACAATACCTAGATCTATTCTTGCTCTTATGCCTAGCTAGGGGCGTTAAACGATAGCGCTTGTTGGGAGGCAACCCAATTTTATTTTTGTTCCTTGCTTTTTGTTCCTGTTTAGTAATAAATAAATCATCTATACTCCGTTATGATTATGTTTTTATGTTTTAATTAGTGTTTGTGCCAAGTAAAGTCTTTAGGATCTTCTTGGATGATTGTTATTTGATCTTGCTGAAAAAAACACAGAAAGTATGCGCTCACGAGAATAATTTTAAGTTTTAACCAGAGAGCGATAAAATACTGATTCCAACTGCAGTAGATCAATATACATATTATTTACTATTTCCTAATTTCTCAGGTTTTTTGGAGGTACAGAAGTATTCGAAACCTACAGATTACTACAGACTGTTCTGTTTTTGACAGATTCTGTTTTTCGTTTGTTGTTTGCTTATTTTGATGAATCTATGGCTAGTATCGGGGGGTATGAACCATAGAGAAGTTGGAATACAGTAGGTTTAAAACCAAAATAAATAAAGAATGGGTTTATTATAGTACCTTAAGGTGGCGATTTGTTTTCATACACTAACGGAGCTCGTGAGATTTTCTGTTGAGTTTTGTGTTGTGAAGTTTTCAAGTTTTTTGGGTAAAGATTTGATGGATTTCGGAACAAGGAGTGGCAAGAGCCTAAGCTTGGGTATGCCCAAGTCACCCCAAGGTAAAATGCAAGGACAACCAAAAGCCTAAGCTTGGGGATGCCCCGGAAGGCATCCCCTCTTTCGTCTTCATCTATCGGTAACTTTACTTGAGGCTATATTTTTATTCACCACATGATATGTGTTTTGCTTGGAGCGTCTTGTATGATTTGAGTCTTTGCTTTTTAGTTTACCACAGTCATCCTTGTTGTACACACTGAGGGAGTCCTGGATTAGGGGGTCTCTGGACAGCCGGACTATATCCTTTGGCTGGACTGTGGGACTATGAAGATACAAGATTGAAGACTTCGTCTCGTGTCCGGATGGGACTCTACTTGGCATGGAAGGCAAGCTAGGCAATACGGATATGTGTATCTCCTCCTTTGTAACCAACCTTGTGTAACCCTAGCCCCCTCCGGTGTCTATATAAACTGGAGGGTTTTAGTCCGTAGGACAACATACAATCATACCATAGGCTAGCTTCTAGGGTTTAGCCTCTCCGATCTCGTGGTAGATCAACTCTTGTAATACTCATATCATCAAGAATAAATCAAGCAGGACATAGGGTTTTACCTCCATCAAGAGGGCCCGAACCTGGGTAAAACATCGTGTCCCCTGCCTCCTGTTACCATCCGCCTTAGACGCACAGTTCGGGACCCCCTACCCGAGATCCGCCGGTTTTGACACCGACATTGGTGCTTTAATTGAGAGTTCCTCTGTGTCGTCGCCGTTAGGCTTGATGGCTCCTACGATCATCGACAGCGATGCAGTCCAGGTGTAACATCCCAAATTTTCAATTTGGAATGTTATACACTAGATCATATGCATATCATATTTTCTTGCATTTTGGTTGATCCTAGAAATTTCACGCAACTCAAGGACCCTCGGAGAGAGTTGGAGATTTCGTTATTTTCATATTTGAGAGTTTTCTCGAATTTTGAAAAATAGGATCATTTGATTTATTTATTTTATCTTCAATAAATTTTCCGGTGTCAAAATATATGAGAGAGGGAATAATATGACTTTCCCAAATTTAGGAAAAATGAAGATATAATAAATAGATCAATTTTGCTTTCCGGTGTTTATTTGCATTTTATTTGGATAGGGAAAAATGCGCGTTTTCAAAAATTGCATTTTAGGTCCAGAGAAAAGTTCATTTTGCTCGGCTCATTTTTAGGAGTCGGGGAAAATTTACTTTAGATTTTTCGGAGTTCGTTTAGATCCCTTTTTGTTTTTTTTTCTGCGCGAGGAAACTATTTAAAAAAAATAAATAATTGAGCAGCGCCTTGGGCCAAAGGCCCAAGCCAAGCCACCTACCGCCGCGCTCCCAGGCGCCAGGCGCCGAGCCAGGAGCCGGTCGGCCGCCGCCGCCTCTTGCTAGGACCGAATCCTTTTAGGATTCTAGGGCGCCCCCTTGTCCCCTTTTCCTTATTTCGTTTTCTTTAGTCCTACTCCGTTTATTTTCTAGATCTTTCCTACTCCTATTCTAATTCCTTGTCCTCTACCCCAAGTAAACCCCTCCCCTCCCCAATATAAATACCCAAGCACCCCCCCCTCTAAACACATCAAATCAAAGCTCTCCTCCACACCGCGCCTTGCACCGCCGCCGCGCCGCATCACACCGCGCCCCGCGTCACCGCCGCCGCGCCGCATCACACCGCGCCCTGCGTCACCGCTGTCGCGCCGCCTCACCCGCGCCGCCACCCCACACCCCGCGCCGTCGCCGCACCATGCCGCCGCCGCCCCACACCCGCGCCGCCGCAGCACCTTGCCCACGCCGCCGCCCTACGCCGACGCCGCCGGAGCCCCGTTCACCGGAGACCTCGCCAAGGTAGCCCCGCGCTACATCTATTCTTTTCCTCGGATCGTTCTCTTCTAATCGTTCCGATTCTTTTCTTCTCTAAATCGTTCCGGTTTTCTAGATCAGTTTTTTGATCGGTTTTTCTTCTCCGAAACCCTAGATCGGATTCGTTTTCTTCTCCGATTTAGTTGCCTTTGGACCGTTCGCCGGACCGTTCGTCCTAACGAACGTGATCACCGGATTCTTCCAGGTTAACGAACGTCCGTTCGTTTAACCGTTTTTCTTTTTCTTTTCGTCGGATTTATTCCGCGATCGCGATCTCAGATCCGATCTTCTTCCTAGTCTATTTTTCCGCTCGTTTATCGGAATCAGGTGATTCAAGCGCCTGGAGTTTCGTCTCGAAACCGCCGTTCTGTCTAATCAACTTGAACAATCTTTTGTTACAGTAAAATTTTGACCTAGTTTCAACTTGCTAGAACCAAGTTGTTTTCTTCCGCCGTTTGTTTTTCGTTCTTTCTTTGCAACCGGAGTTCTTAAGTTGAACTACCTGGTTCGTTCTCTTGTTCGAGTTTTACCTGTGCATTAGATGAGTACTTATTGTATGCTTGTTGTTTGTCTGCGATAGATTACCCGGATTGCGCCGCTTGTTACTTCGAAACCCTAGGACTCGCGGATCATCAGCAAGGCAAGTAACACTTTGATCATACCTTTTCTACAACCCATGTTTTATTGCATTAGATCAATCCTCACACATTGCATGATTAGGATCTAATTAAATTGTGGGATGGGAAGTAGATGAGGTAGTACCTATTACCTGTATTATTATGAAACCTTTGGGAGTTACTTCTACGTTTGCTTATTATGCCATGCTATGCTAGTAGACGTGGATTGGGTGAGTGATATCCATGACAGATGTGAGATGATAATTTTAATGGTTTATTTAAGGTGGCAACTTAAACACACATCTGGGTGGATTGAGGCACCTGATGTCTATCAGGACTTGCCTGTTTTTTTTGGACCGCCACCCAGGCTCAAAGGGATCATAAGATCTTTCATGCTAGAAACTTCCGTGTGCAGCCACATGCTACTATGGGCTCTGGCATAGTTGACTAAGTTGTGCGAACTCTTACGGGGTGGACTAGCAGATGTAGGGGATGTAGGTGTACCGGTCTACCCCACATGTAAGGTGCTAGTGCTTCTGAAAGACTATGTCTCGGTCATCCGTCTTCTCAAACACCATGTAGTGCGAGAAACCAAACGGAGGCGATCGAGTCATGTGGGGAAAAGTGTGCAAACCTCTGCAGAGTAACAAACTAATCATGATTAGCCGTGTCCCCGGTTATGGACAACTTGAGTATCTAGTACTTGAATATCATTGTGAATCTCAACATGTTACTTCTAATTAATGTTATTGGGTTTTAATTACTTTTAATTGGGATTGAGAATGCTGTCAACCATTCTCAATGTTTCACAACCACCATGATAGTTAAATAAATTTATTCCTTTGCAGTAGGGAAAAATTGGCTTTACGCAAAACTGTAACCATAGAGCTTTCCACCAGCCATATATGCATGTAGTATAGTTGTTTCATTCCATTACTCTCTATGTGTTACTTTGCCAGCATATTCCATGTGCTGACCCGTTTTCGGGCTGCAACGTTAATGTTGCAGACTTTTCAGACGACGATTGAGGTGCGTTTAGGTCGTGGTTCTATACTCAGTGATGCCGCTGGAGTTGATGGACCCATTTATCTTCCAAGTCTTCCGTTGTTATCTTTAAAATATGGCCTTAAGTCATATTTATTGTAATAAGTTCTTTTTTCGAGCCATCGATGTAATAAGTGTGTGATTGCAACTCTGCTATAAAACCTCGATGTACTGTGTGGTGTCAGCATTACTGATCCAGGGATGACACCGTAGCACAGTAGACGTGATCCATTCGGGTCAGGTCGCTACAGAGATGGTATCAGAGCACACGCTGACTGTAGGACACGACCACTAAGTTAAAGCCATAGATCACCCTTCTCTTCTCATTTTCTAACTCCTCATCTTTTCTACTCTTTTAGGATGACGCACGCGAAGATTAAGTACGCTCAACCGGATGAAGGCACACCATTTGGATTTCACCTGAAGGAAGTCACCAAGTACCTGAACATTGGATTACCAAGCTTCACGGGAACCTTCAACGCCACTCTGCCTGAAGAGGAGCGCTGGAAGATTCAAGCTCACGTTCCGGGAAGAACATTCGCGCCAATCACGAAGCCCATAGATAGTGTTTTCAATGCACCAACCTGGAGTCTAGGAAGGAGCATGGCAGCTCATATCACCATAGGACGCATTGGAGAAGTTTATCAAGAAGACCTCAAGGACACTATCTACCAGATTTGCAGACACCGTGATGAACAATGGGAGTTAGTCAGCACCAAGAAAGATAGATCCATTGCATCTTTCATCCAGGAGTTAAACCAGCACATTCGACACCACGAGAACCAGATGTGCAATGATATGGTAGAGTTGAAGAATGCGAAGGCAAGGATCATCGAGCTAGAAGGAGAACTAAAGTCTACACGCAAGGACTACATGGGCGAGATCGTAGCTCTAGCAAGGCACAATGGCGATCTTAAGCAGGAGATTGAAGAACTCAAGAGCAAGTTAGCATCCCAGGAGGAAGACGAGTATGTCGCATGTCCGGACAACTACATCATCATCGACGACACCGATTCGGATCCAAGTGAACCCGACTTTGAAGACGAAGCTGGAGTAGATATCATGGAGTCTTCCACCGGTTCAAATTTCTAGATGACCCCCAGATAGTAGTAGTATTCCCCCATGTAAACACATTATAGTCGAGCACTTTTGCGATAGTTAGACCGTTTGTAAGCCCTTGTTTGATTGATTGAAGTGAATTGTGTGCTTTTGCCTCATGTGCATATGGGTAGTGTTTTCCCTTTAGACCCCCTCTATTCTTAATTCTCGTCTTTTCTAAACCCTCAGATGCCTCCGAGACGTGACAATGGATTTCCACCGGAGCTCACTCAGTTGATCCAGCAGCAGAATCAATTGATGCAGATGTTAGTCCAGAACCAGCAGAACAACAACAACAACCCACCACCACCACCACCTGTTGACCACTTAGCCCGTTTCCTTAGGCTGAATCCGCCGGTGTTTTCCAGTAGCACCGAGCCAATAGTAGCAGATGATTGGCTCCGCAAGATAGGAAGGGAGTTGACCACTGCAGGATGCATGGATGGTGAGAAAGTGAAGTTTGCCGCTCACCAGCTTGACGGACCCGCGGCAGCATGGTGGGAGAATTTCACAGCCACTTACCCAGTTGACACTGTCACATGGGATCAGTTTCAGCAAGCTTTCCGCACTGCCCATGTTTCAGCAGGAGCTATGGCCATAAAGAAGCGTGAGTTTCGCAACTTACGCCAAGGAGGAAGGACTGTTGGCCAGTATGTGGAAGAGTTTAGTAAGCTAGCCCGTTATGCCCCAGATGACGTTGCTACGGATGCAGCCAAGCAGGAGAAGTTTCTGGAAGGATTGAATGATGAACTAAGCATGCAGTTGATGGTAGCAAATTTCAACAACTACCAGGAGTTGTTAGATCGTGCCATCATGATTGAAGGGAAGCAACAGTAGATTGAGAACCGTAAGAGGAAGTATGGACAGGGGAAGTATAACTCTGGAGCCCAGCAGAAGCCCCGTTTTACCCCTAAACCGGGATTTAAGTTTCAGCACACCCATGGAGGAGGTAGCTCGCACAACCATAATGGCCACAAGAATGGTAATGGGAATGGAGGAAGCAACGGCCAGAACCGAACAACCCCATCAACCCCAACCAAGAGAGACCTGAGTCAAGTCACCTGTTTCAAGTGTTCGAAGACCGGACATTATGCCAATGAATGTCCTGAAGGCCAGAATGGAAATGGCAATGGAAGCTCTGGGAAGAAGCCGAACCCTTTCAATAGGGGACAGGTGAACCACATTAATGTGGAGGAGATTGAAGATCAGCCCGATGCAGTAATCGGTAAGTTTTTGGTTAAGTCATTTACTGCACTCGTTCTTTTTGATACTGGTGCATCGCATTCATACATATCAAGGGGATTTGTGGAAAAGTATAGCCTGCCCACTAGGATTCTTAAAACACCTATGCTAGTAAGCTCGCCAGGAGCAGAATACATGGCCAGACAAGGATGTTTTCAAGTACCATTGAGTATAGGAAGGCATGTATTCCCAACGGATTTAATTATTCTGGAATCCCAAGGTCTGGATGTGATTCTTGGTATGGATTGGCTGTCGATGTATGGAGGAAACATCGATTGCGCCAGTAAGACAATTTTGCTTACCACACCAGAAGGAAGAAGGATCAAGTATGTATCCCGGCATGTGCCAAACAGGACACAAGTGAATTGCTTATCAGGAGTTGTGCAGGAGGAAGTACCAGTGGTAAAGGATTTTCCTGATGTATTTCCTGAGGAATTACCAGGCATGCCACCGGATAGAGACATTGAGTTTTTGATTGAGTTATTGCCAGGTACAGGCCCAATATCGAAGCGACCGTACCGGATGCCAGCAAAGGATTTGGTGGAAATTAAGAATCAGATTAAGGAGTTATTGGATAAAGGTTACATTCGCCCAAGTTCTTCGCCTTGGGGATCACCTGTACTTCTAGTGGAAAAGAAGGATGGATCATTAAGGATGGTTGTAGATTATCGGGTATTGAATGAAGTAACCATCAAGAACAAGTACCCACTGCCAATGATTAATGATCTGTTTGATCGATTGCAAGGAGCTAAAGTGTTTTCCAAGATCGATTTGCGATCAGGGTACCATCAGTTGAAGATTCGAGAGCAGGACATACCTAAGACAGCATTCACCACAAGATATGGACTGTATGAGTATACCGTTATGTCATTTGGATTGACTAACGCACCTGCTTATTTTATGAACCTGATGAACAAAGTGTTTATGGAGTTTTTGGATAAGTTCGTCGTAGTGTTCATTGATGACATCCTAGTTTATTCAAAGAATGAAGAGGAGCATAAGGAACATTTGCGTTTGGTTTTGGAGAAATTAAGGGAACATCAGTTATATGCCAAATTCAGCAAATGTGAGTTTTGGTTGAAGGAAGTTGGATTCCTCGGACACGTTATATCCGGAGAAGGTATAGCAGTTGACCCCACAAAGGTTGAGATCGTAACCGAATGGGAAGCACCAACAACAGTTGGAGAGATCCGGAGTTTTCTTGGACTTGCAGGATACTACCGGAGATTTATTGAGAATTTCTCAAAAATTGCGAAGCCTATGACGGAGTTGTTGAAGAAGGATACTAAGTTCAAATGGACTGAGGAGTGTGAGGCTAGTTTCCAGGAGTTGAAGAAACGTTTGGTTACCTCACCGGTATTGATTTTGCCAGATCAGACCAAGGATTATGAGGTGTATTGCGACGCTTCACGTCGAGGACTTGGAGCAGTGCTTATGCAGGAAGGGAGAGTTGTTTCGTATGCATCACGACAACTGAAGCCTCATGAGTTGAATTATGCCACGCATGATTTGGAGTTAGCAGCCGTAGTGCATGCGTTGAAAACGTGGAGACATTTCCTCATTGGAAATCATTGTGAGGTGTACACGGATCACAAGAGTTTGAAGTACATTTTCACACAGAAGGAGTTGAACCTCCGACAAAGGAGATGGTTGGAGCTCATCAAGGATTATGACATGAGATTGCATTACCATCCCGGAAAGGCTAATGTAGTAGCTGACGCATTGAGCCGTAAGAGCCATGTCAATACCCTAGTGACGGGGAAAATACCAAAGGAATTAGCAGAAAACCTTCGTGAGCTATGTTTGGAAATAGTTCTGAGAGGCTATGTAGCAGCATTGGAGATTCAATCAACATTGATGGATAAGATCAGAGAAGCTCAGAAATCTGACAAAGAGATTGCTGCTATAAAGGAGAAACTTAGCAAAGGAAAAGCAAAGGGATTTCGTGAGGATGAGCACGATACCCTATGGTTTGAGGACCGTGTTTATGTGCCCAATGACCCGGAGATCAGGAAGTTGATTTTGCAGGAGGCACATAATTCACCATATTCGATTCACCCAGGGAATACCAATATGTATTTGGATTTAAAGGAAACATTCTGGTGGACCGGAATGAAGAAGGATATTGCAGCACATGTAGCAGTTTGTGACGTATGTCAGAGAGTAAAAGCAGAACATCAAAAGCCAGCAGGATTGTTACAACCACTGCCGATACCCGAATGGAAGTGGGATAAGATAGGCATGGATTTTATCACAGGGCTACCCAGGACAAAAGTAGGCTATGACTCGATATGGGTAGTAGTTGATCGTTTGACGAAGGTAGCACATTTCATTCTAGTTAAGACCACTTACACCAGTGCTAAGTTGGCAAAGATATACATGACTAGAATCATTTGTTTGCATGGAGTTCCGAGGAGTATCGTATCAGATAACAGTTTCGTTCCATGACAACAGTAACGAAGTTGGAGACCGTCAATTCTTTGGACCAGATTTGATTAAGGAGTCTGAACAGAAGGTTAAGTTGATTCGCGATAGGCTCAAGGTAGCCCAGTCCAGGCAGAAGAGCTATGCAGATTCTAAACGCAAGGAGATAGTTTACGAAACCGGAGACAGAGTTTACCTTCGAGTATCCCCACTTCAAGGAGTTAAGCGCTTTGGAGTTAAGGGAAAGTTAGCACCGCGTTTCGTTGGACCATTTAAGATCGTGAAACGTATGGGAGAAGTCGCTTATAAGTTGGAACTACCAGAAGGACTGTCAGGAGTTCATGATGTATTCCATGTTTCTCAGCTGAAGAGATGTCACGCCGAGATGGCGGAGGTACCGCTAAGAGATACAGTGCCATTAGAAGCAATTCAGTTAAAGGATGACCTAACATATGAGGAGAAGCCAGTCAAGATTCTCGATTATGCCAGCAGAGTTACTCGCAGCAAGGTTATCAAGTTTTGCAAAGTTCAATGGAACCACCATTCAGAGGATGAAGCCACCTGGGAGAGAGAAGAAGATTTGCTCAAAGACCACCCTCACCTATTTTCTAGCCAACCCGAATCTCGAGGGCGAGATTCATCTTAAGGGGGGTAGGTTTGTAACATCCCAAATTTTCAATTTGGAATGTTATACACTAGATCATATGCATATCATATTTTCTTGCATTTTGGTTGATCCTAGAAATTTCACGCAACTCAAGGACCCTCGGAGAGAGTTGGAGATTTCGTCATTTTCATATTTGAGAGTTTTCTCGAATTTTGAAAAATAGGATCATTTGATTTATTTATTTTATCTTCAATAAATTTTCCGGTGTCAAAATATATGAGAGAGGGAATAATATGACTTTCCCAAATTTAGGAAAAATGAAGATATAATAAATAGATCAATTTTGCTTTCCGGTGTTTATTTGCATTTTATTTGGATAGGGAAAAATGCGCGTTTTCAAAAATTGCATTTTAGGTCCGGAGAAAAGTTCATTTTGTTCGGCTCATTTTTAGGAGTAGGGGAAAATTTACTTTAGATTTTTCGGAGTTCGTTTAGATCCCTTTTTGTTTTTTTTCTACGCGAGGAAACTATTTAAAAAAAATAATTGAGCAGCGCCTTGGGCCAAAGGCCCAAGCCAAGCCACCTACCGCCGCGCTCCCAGGCGCCAGGCGCCGAGCCAGGAGCCGGTCGGCCGCCGCCGCCTCTTGCTAGGACCGAATCCTTTTAGGATTCTAGGGCGCCCCCTTGTCCCCTTTTCCTTATTTCATTTTCTTTAGTCCTACTCCGTTTATTTTCTAGATCTTTCCTACTCCTATTCTAATTCCTTGTCCTCTACCCCAAGTAAACCCCTCCCCTCCCCAATATAAATACCCAAGAACCCCCCCCCCTCTAAACACATCAAATCAAAGCTCTCCTCCACACCGCGCCTTGCACCGCCGCCGCGCCGCATCACATCGCGCCCTGCGTCACCGCCGCCGCGCCGCATCACACCGTGCCCTGCGTCACCGCCGCCGCGCCGCCTCACCCGCGCCGCCACCCCACACCCCGCGCCGCCGCCGCACCTTGCCGCCGCCGCCCCACACCCGGGCCGCCGCCGCACCTTGCCCACGCCGCCGCCCTACGCTGACGCCGCCGGAGCCCCGTTCACCGGAGACCTCGCCAAGGTAGCCCCGCGCTACATCTATTCTTTTCCTCGGATCATTCTCTTCTAATCGTTCCGATTCTTTTCTTCTCTAAACCGTTCCGGTTTTCTAGATCAGTTTTTCGATCGGTTTTTCTTCTCCGAAACCCTAGATCGGATTCGTTTTCTTCTCCGATTTAGTTGCCTTTGGACCGTTCGCCGGACCGTTCGTCCTAACGAACGTGATCACCGGATTCTTCCAGGTTAACGAACGTCCGTTCGTTTAACCGTTCTTCTTTTTCTTTTCGTCGGATTTATTCCGCGATCGTGATCTCAGATCCAATCTTCTTCCTAGTCTATTTTTCCGCTCGTTTATCGGAATCAGGTGATTCAAGCGCCTGGAGTTTCGTCTCGAAACCGCCGTTCCGTCTAATAAACTTGAACAAGCTTTTGTTACAGTAAAATTTTGACCTAGTTTCAACTTGCTAGAACCAAGTTGTTTTCTTCCGCCGTTTGTTTTTCGTTCTTTCTTTGCAACCGGAGTTCTTAAGTTGAACTACCTGGTTCGTTCTCTTGTTCGAGTTTTACCTGTGCATTAGATGAGTACTTATTGTATGCTTGTTGTTTGTCTGCGATAGATTACCCGGATTGCGCCGCTTGTTACTTCGAAACCCTGACTCGCGGATCATCAGCAAGGCAAGTAACACTTTGATCATACCTTTTCTACAACCCATGTTTTATTGCATTAGATCAATCCTCACACATTGCATGATTAGGATCTAATTAAATTGTGGGATGGGAAGTAGATGAGGTAGTACCTATTACCTGTATTATTATGAAACCTTTGGGAGTTACTTCTACGTTTGCTTATTATGCCATGCTATGCTAGTAGACGTGGATTGGGTGAGTGATATCCATGACAGATGTGAGATGATAATTTTAATGGTTTATTTAAGGTGGCAACTTAAACACACATCTGGGTGGATTGAGGCACCTGATGTCTATCAGGACTTGCCTGTTTTTTTTGGACCGCCACCCAGGCTCAAAGGGATCATAAGATCTTTCATGCTAGAAACTTCCGTGTGCAGCCACATGCTACTATGGGCTCTGGCATAGTTGACTAAGTTGTGCGAACTCTTATGGGGTGGACTAGCAGATGTAGGGGATGTAGGTGTACCGGTCTACCCCACATGTAAGGTGCTAGTGCTTCTGAAAGACTATGTCTCGGTCATCCGTCTTCTCAAACACCATGTAGTGCGAGAAACCAAACGGAGGCGATCGAGTCATGTGGGGAAAAGTGCGCAAACCTCTGCAGAGTAACAAACTAATCATGATTAGCCGTGTCCCCGGTTATGGACAACTTGAGTATCTAGTACTTGAATATCATTGTGAATCTCAACATGTTACTTCTAATTAATGTTATTGGGCTTTAATTACTTTTAATTGGGATTGAGAATGCTGTCAACCATTCTCAATGTTTCACAACCACCATGATAGTTAAATAAATTTATTCCTTTGCAGTAGGGAAAAATTGGCTTTACGCAAAACTGTAACCATAGAGCTTTCCACCAGCCATATATGCATGTAGTATAGTTGTTTCATTCCATTACTCTCTATGTGTTACTTTGCCAGCATATTCCATGTGCTGACCCGTTTTCGGGCTGCAACGTTAATGTTGCAGACTTTTCAGACGACGATTGAGGTGCGTTTAGGTCGTGGTTCTATACTCAGTGATGCCGCTGGAGTTGATGGACCCATTTATCTTCCAAGTCTTCCGTTGTTATCTTTAAAATATGGCCTTAAGTCATATTTATTGTAATAAGTTCTTTTTTCGAGCCATCGATGTAATAAGTGTGTGATTGCAACTCTGCTATAAAACCTCGATGTACTGTGTGGTGTCAGCATTACTGATCCAGGGATGACACCGTAGCACAGTAGACGTGATCCATTCGGGTCAGGTCGCTACACCAGGGTGAGACTTTCCTCCCCGGACAGATCTTTGTGTTCGCCGGCTTCGCATTGCGGGCCAACTCGCTTGGCCATCTGGAGCAGATCAACAGTTACGCCCCTGGCCACCAGGTCAGGTTTGGAAACTTAAAGTACACGGCCGATATCCGCGGAGACTTGATATTCGACGGATTCGAGCCCCTGCCTTGTGCACCACGCGGTCACGATGAGTACGATTTAGCTCTACCATCGGACCGTATTCAGGAGATCGCACAGGTAGCCACTCCGACCCTCAATTTGGAGCCAGTTTTGCCATCCGTGGACGGGTGGATGGACCCCGTCACGGAGGTCGTATCCTCTGCGGCGATCGAGTCGAATATCGACCTTACCCTTCACGAGAGCCGTGTTGCCAAACTGTCGGATCCTTCTCCGGCCACGGACTCCGACCCGCCTGCGCCCGTTCCTATCGAATCCGATTGGGCACCGATCGGAGTTTACTGATACGTCTCCAACATACTATAATTTTGATTGCTCCATGCTATATTATCTACTGTTTTGGGCAATATTGGGCTTTATTTTCCACTTTTATATTATTATTGGGACTAACCTATTAACCGGAGGCCCAGCCCAGATTTGTTGTTTTATGCCTATTTCAGTGTTTCGAAGAAAAGGAATATCAAACGGAGTCGAAACGGAATGAAATCAACTGGAGAAGTTATTTTTGGAACGAAGGCCACCAGATAGACTTGGACTCCACGTCAGGAGATACGAGAGGTGCTCACGAGGGTGGGGGCGCCCCCCCTAGGGCGCGCCCCCTGCCTCGTGGGGCCCCCGTGGCTCCTCCGACGTACCTCCTGCACCCATATATATTGTCGTACCCTAAAACTTCCAGAACGGAGAATAGATCGGGAGTTCTGCCGCCAGAAGCCTCTGTAGCCACCGAAAGCCAATCTAGACCCATAGTGGCACCCTGCCGGAGGGGGGAATCCCTCTCCGGTGGCCAACTTCATCATCCCGGTGCTCTCCATGACGAGGAGGGAGTAGTTCTCCCTCGGGGCTGAGGGTATGTACCAGTAGCTATGTGTTTGATCTCTCCCTCTCGTGTTCTTGAGGTGATACGATCTTGATGTATTGCGAGCTTTGCTATTATAGTTGGATCTTATGATTTTTTCTCCCCCCTCTACTCTCTTGTAATGGATTGAGTTTTCCCTTTGAAGTTATCTTATCGGATTGAGTCTTTAAAGATTTGAGAACACTTGATGTATGTCTTGCCGTGCGTATCTGTGGTGACAATGGGATACCACGTGATTCACTTGATGTATGTTTTGGTGATCAACTTGCGGGTTCCGCCCATGAACCTATGCATAGGGGTTGGCAAATGTTTTCGTCGTGATTCTCCGGTAGAAACTTTGGGGCACTCTTTGAGGTCCTATGTGTTGGTTGAATAGATGAATCTGAGATTGTGTGGTGCATATCGTATAATCATACCCACGGATACTTGAGGTGACATTGGAGTATCTGGGTGACATTAGGGTTTTGGTTGATATGTGTCTTAAGGTGTTATTCTAGTACGAACTCTAGGGTTGTTTGTGACACTTATAGGAATAGCCCAACGGATTGATTGGAAAGAATAACTTTGAGGTGATTTCGTACCCTACCATAATCTCTTCGTTCGTTCTCCGCTAGTAGTGACTTTGGAGTGACTCTTTGTTGCATGTTGAGGGATAGTTATGTGATCCAATTATGTTAGTATCATTGAGGGAACTTACACTAGCGAAAGTATGAACCCTAGGCCTTGTTTCAACACATTGCAATACCGTTTATGCTCACTTTTATCATTCGTTACCTTGCTGTTTTTATAATTTCAGCTTACAAATACCATATCTATTATCCATATACCACTTGTATCACCATCTCTTCGCCGAACTAGTGCACCTATACAACTTACCATTGTATTGGGTGTGTTGGGGACACAAGAGACTCTTTGTTATTTGGTTGCAGGGTTTCTTGAGAGATACCATCTTCATCCTATGCCTCCTACGGATTGATAAACCTTAGGTCATCCACTTGAGGGAAATTTTCTACTGTCCTACAAACCTCTGCACTTGGAGGCCCAACAACGTCTACAAGAAGGTTGTGTAGTAGACACCAAGCTCTTTTCTGGCGTCGTTGCCGGGGAGGTGAGTGCTTGAAGGGATATCTTTAGATCTTGCAATCGAGTCTTTTAGTTTCTTGTTCTATCACTAGTTTAGTTTATAAAATAAAACTATAAAAAATGGAATTGAGTTTGTCTCATACGCTTCACCTTTTTAATATCTTTCGTGAGTATGATGGAAAGGATAACTGTGCTCAAGTGCTAGAAGAAGAAATCTATAAAATGTTTGAAACTAAATATTTGAATGATGAGCATGATTGCAATGTTGTTAGTATGAATTCCTTGAATATCCATGATGCTAATGATACGCAAAGCCACAAGCTTGGGGAAGCTATGTTTGATGAAGATGATATTTTTTGTCCCCCAAGTTTTGATGAGCAAATTTATTATGGTGAAAGCATGCCTACTATATATGATGATTATTGTGATGACATGTATGATTTAAAGAATAATGATAACCATGAAACTTGTCATCTTGATCTTAATTTTCAATCACATGATAGTTATTTTGTTGAGTTTGCTCCCACTGTTATTCATGAGAAGAATATTGCTTATATGGAGAGTAATAAAATTTCTATGCTTATAGATCATGAAAAGAATGCTTTAGGTGCTGGTTATATTGTTGAATTCATTCATGATGCTACTGAAAATTATTATGAGGGAGGAATATATGCTTGTAGGAATTCGAATAATATCAAATTTCCTCTCTATGTGCTTAAAATCTTGAAGTTATGCTTGTTTTACCTTCCTATGCAAGTTGATTCTTGTTCCCACAAGTTGTTTTCTCACAAAATCCCTATGCATAGGAAGTGTGTTAGACTTAAATGTGCTAGTCATATTCTTCATGATGCTCTCTTTATGTTACAATTCTTATCTTTTATGTGAGCATCATTGAATTCATCATGCCTAGCTAGGGGCGTTAAACGATAGCGCTTGTTGGGAGGCAACCCAACTTTCTTTTTGTTCCTTGCTTTTTGTTCCTGTTTAGTAATAAATAATTCATCTATCCTCTGTTTATATGTGGTTTTATGCTTTTAATTAGTGTTTGTGCCAAGTAGAACCGTTGGGAAGACTTGGGGAAAGTCTTGTTGATCATGCTGTAAAAAACAGAAACTTTAGCGCTCACGAGAACTACTACCATTTTTATTTGGAGAGTGCTATTTAGTTAATTATTTTTGCAGACGATTAATAGATAAACTACTCAGGTCCAGAAATTTATTTGAGAATTTTATGAGTTCCAGAAGTATACGTTTGATCCAGATTACTACAGACTGTTCTGTTTTTGACAGATTCTGTTTTCATTGTGTTGTTTGCTTATTTTGATGAATCTATGGCTAGTAAAATAGTTTATAAACCATAGAGAAGTTGGAATACAATAGGTTTAACACCAATATAAATAAAGAATGAGTTCATTACAGTACCTTGAAGTGGTGATTTATTTTCTTATACTAACGGAGCTTACGAGTTTTCTGTTAAGTTTTGTGTTGTGAAGTTTTCAAGTTTTGGGTAAAGATTCGATGGACTATGGAACAAGGAGTGGAAATAGCCTAATCTTGGGGATGCCCAAGGGACCCCAAGGTAATATTCAAGGACAACCAAAAGCCTAAGCTTGGGGATTCCCCGGAAGGCATCCCCTCTTTCGTCTTCGTTCATCGGTAACTTTACTTGGAGCTATATTTTTATTTACCACATGATATGTGTTTTGCTTGGAGCGTATATTTATTTTGTTAGGATTTGCTTGATGTTATTTATAACAATGTTTTGCATCTTCTATTTCTATAAAAGTGGCATTGATAGCCTTTACTATGCCTATGTTACAAGTATACATGTTGCTGTTTGAAAACAGAAAGTTTACCGCTGTTGCAATAATTCCCTAGAAAAGTCAGAATGTGATAAAATGTTGAGACCTTTTGCATATTAAGATATGATAAATTTACTACAGTGGGAATTTTCTTTCATAATTTTTGGAGCTATGGAAGTATGGATGTTGCAGCATTTTTTACAAACTATCCTATTTAGGCAGATTGCTGTTATGTTTGCATTGTTTGCATATGTTTGCTTGTTTAATGATTCTATTTGAGGATATGACTATTAAATATGCAGAGGCATTTAGTATGCAATGTTGAATAATAATTTTAGTTATTTGCTACAGTAGAGTATGATAATGTTTTTGCAATGGTCTATACTAACTTATCTCACGAGTCCTTGTTGAGTTTTGTGTGGATGAAGCTTTTGAGATTTAGGGAGACAATGATATAAGAGGAATTAAGGAGACACAAAATCTCAAGCTTGGGGATGCCCAAGGCACCCCAAGATAATATTTCAAGAAGTATCAAGCATCTAAGCTTGGGGATGCCCCGGTTGGCATCCCACCTTTCTTCTTCAACAACTATCGGTTAGTTTCGGTTGATCCTAAGTTTTGCTTCTTCACATGATGTTTGCCATTCTTAGAATGTCATTTTATTTAGTTTTGCTTGCTGTTTTAATAAAATACCAGGATCTGAAATTATTAAATGTTAGAGAGTCTTCACATAGTTGCATAATTATTCGACTACTCATTGATCTTCACTTAAATCTTTCGGAGTAGTTTGTCATTTGCTCTAGTGCTTCACTTATATCTTTTAGAGCATGGTGGTAGTTTTATTTTGAAGAAATAGATGAACTCTCATTCTTCACTTAGATTATTTTGAGAGTCTTAAATAGCATGGTAATTTGCTTACAATCCTAATATGCTAGGTATTCAAGAATAATAAAATTCTCTTATGAGTGTGTTGAATACTATGAGAAGTTTGATACTTGATAATTGTTTTGAGATATGGAGATGGTGATATTAGAGTTATGCTAGTTGAGTGGTTATGAATTTGAGAAATACTTGTGTTGAAGTTTGTGATTCCCGTAGCATGCACATATGGTGAACCGTTATGTGATGAAGTCGGAGCATGATTTATTTATTGATTGTCTTCCCTATGAGTGGCGGTCGGGGACGAGCGATGGTCTTTTCCTACCAATCGATCCCCCTAGGAGCATGTGCGTAATACTTTGCTTTGATAACTTGTAGATTTTTGCAATAAGTATGTGAGTTCTTTATGACTAATGTTGAGTCCATGGATTATACGCACTCCCCCCCTTCCAACATTGCTAGCCTCTCTAATACCGCGCACCTTTCGCCGGTATCATACACCCACCATATACCTTCCTCAAAACAGCCACCATACCTACCTATTATGGCATTTCCATAGCCATTCTGAGATATATTGCCATGCAACTTTCCACCGTTCCGTTTATTATGACACACTCCATCATTGTCATATTGCTTTGCATGATCATGTAGTTGACATCGTATTTGTGGCAAAGCCACCATTCATAATTCTTTCATACATGTCACTCATGAGTCATTGCATATCCCGGTACACCGCCGGAGGCATTCATATAGAGTCATATCTTGTTCTAAGTATCGAGTTGTAATTCTTGAGTTGTAAGAAAATAAAAGTGTGACGATCATCATTATTAGAGCATTGTCCCAGTGAGGAAAGGATGATGGAGACTATGATTCCCCCACAAGTCGGGATGAGACTCCGGACGAAAATAAAAAAATTTAAAAGAGGTCAAAGAAGCCCAAATAAAAAAAGGAGAAAAGAGGCCATAAAACAAGGATAAAGGCCCAAATAAAAAAATGAGAGAAAAAGAGAGAAGGGACAATGCTACCATCCCTTTACCACACTTGTGCTTCAAAGTAGCACCATGATCTTCATGATAGAGAGTCTCCTATGTTGTCACTTTCATATACTAGTGGGAATATTTCATTATAGAACTTGGCTTGTATATTCCAATGATGGGCTTCCTCAAAATGCCCTAGGTCTTCATGACCAAGCAAGTTGGATGCACACCCACTAGTTTCTTTTGTTGAGCTTTCATACACTTATAGCTCTAGTGCATCCGTTGCATGGCAATCCCTACTCACTCACATTGATATCTATTGATGGGAATCTCCATAGCCCGTTGATACGCCTAGTTGATGTGAGACTATCTTCTCCCTTTTGTCTTCTCCACAACCACCACTCTATTCCACCTATAGTGCTATATCCATGGCTCACGCTCATATATTGCGTGAAGATTGAAAAAGTTTGAAAACATCAAAAGTATGAAACAATTGCTTGGCTTGTCATCGGGGTTGTGCATGATTTAAATATTTTGTGTGGTGAAGATAGAGCATAGCTAGACTATATGATTTTGTAGGGATAGCTTTCTTTGGCCATGTTATTTTGAGAAGACATAATTGCTTAGTTAGTATGCTTGAATTATTATTGTTTTTATGTCAATATGAACTTTTGTCTTGAATCTTTCCGATCTGAATATTCATATCACAAGTAAGAAGAATTACATTGAAATTATGCCAACTAGCATTCCACATCAAAAATTATCTTTTTATCATTTACCTACTTGAGGACGAGCAGGAATTAAGCTTGGGGATGCTTGATACGTCTCCACCGTATCTATAATTTTTGATTGCTCCATGCTATATTATCTACTATTTTGGGCAATATTGGGTTTTATTTTCAACTTTTATATTATTTTAGGGACTAACCTATTAACCAGAGGCCAGCCCAGATTTGCTGTTTTATACCTATTTCAGTGTTTCGAAGAAAAGGAATATTAAACGGAGTCGAAACAGAACGAAATCAACTGGAGAAGTTATTTTTGGAAGGAAAGCCACCAGATAGACTTGGACTCCACGTCAGGAGATACGGGAGGTGCTCACGAGGGTGAGGGGAGCCCCCCCTAGGGCGCGCCCCCCTGCCTCGTGGGGCCCCCGTGGCTCCTCGGACATACCTCCTGCACCCATATATATCGTCGTACCCTAAAACTTCCAGAACGGAGAATAGATCGGGAGTTCCACCGCCAGAAGCCTCCGTAGCCACCGAAAACCAATTTAGACCCGTTCCGGCACCCTGCCGGAGGGGGCAATCCTTCTCCGGTGGCCATCTTCATCATCCTGGTGTTCTCCATGACGAGGAGGGAGTAGTTCTCCCTCGGGGCTGAGGGTATGTACCAGTAGCTATGTGTTTGATCTCTCTCTCTCGTGTTCTTGATTTGGCACGATCTTGATGTATCACGAGCTTTGCTATTATAGTTGGATCTTATGTTTCTCCTCCCCCTCTTCTCTCTTGTAATGAATTGAGTTTCCCCTTTGAAGTAATCTTATCGGATTGAGTCTTTAAAGATTTGAGAACACTTGATGTATGTCTTGCCGTGGATATCTATGGTGACAATGGGATACCACGTGCCACTTGATGTATGTTTTGGTGACCAACTTGCGGGTTCCGCCCATGAACCTATGCATAGGGGTTGGCACACGTTTTCGTCGTGATTCTCCAGTAGAAACTTCGGGGCACTCTTTGAGGTTCTATGTGTTGGTTGAATAGATGAATTGAGATTGTGTGATGCATATCGTATAATCATACCCACGGATACTTGAGGTGACATTGGAGTATCTAGGTGACATTAGGGTTTTGGTTGATTTGTGTCTGAAGGTGTTATTCTAGTACAAACTCTAGGGCTATTTGTGACACTTATAGGAATAGCCCAACGGATTGATTGGAAAGAATAACTTCGAGGTGGTTTCGTACCCTACCATAATATCTTCGTTCGTTCTCCGCTATTAGTGACTTTGGAGTGACTCTTTGTTGCATGCTGAGGGATAGTTATGTGATCCAATTATGTTAGTATCGTTGAGGGAACTTACACTAGCGAAAGTATGAACCCTAGGCCTTGTTTCAACACATTGCAATACCGTTTACGCTCACTTTTATCATTCGTTACCCTGCTGTTTTTATAATTTCAGATTACAGATACCCATATCTATTATCCATATACCACTTGTATCACCATCTCTTCGCCGAACTAGTGCACCTATACAACTTACCATTGTATTGGGTGTGTTGGGGACACAAGAGACTCTTTGTTATTTGGTTGCAGGGTTGCTTGAGAGAGACCATCTTCATCCTACGCCTCCTACGGATTGATAAACCTTAGGTCATCCACTTGAGGGAAATTTGCTACTGTCCTACAAACCTCTGCACTTGGAGGCCCAACAACGTATACAAGAAGAAGGTTGTGTAGTAGACATCATTTACCTCCGCGGATATTTTTCAGCACTCACCCTTCGGTGACATATTGAACTCATTAAGGTCTCTCTCCTTGTCAGGAGGATCCTGGCCGAACTACGTCCGGCAGGATTGGGATGCGGATGACGAAGAAATTCGCCACCCACCCACCACCCACTTAGTAGCCACTGTCGATGACTTAACCGACATGCTCGACTTCGACTCCGAAGACATCGACGGTATGGATGACGATGCGGGAGTCGAAGAGGAACCACTGCCCACAGGGCACCGGACAGCCACCTCATCATACGATATATACATGGTGGACACACCCAAAGAAGGCAATGGCGACGAGACAACGGAGGATGACCCCTCCAAGAAGCAACCCAAGCGCCGGCGTCAGCGGCGCCGCTCTAAGTCCCGCCAAGGCAAAAGTGGTGATACCGGCACCGGAGATAATAGCACTCCGGACAGTGCCGAAGACAACAACAATCCCCTCCAGCAAGATTTAGAGCAGGAGGATGGAGGAGCCAGCCCTCCTGAGAGAGCGGCAGATGGAGAGGCGGAGGATAATAATTACATGCCTCCCTCCGAAGACGAGGCAAGCCTCGGCGATGACGAATTCGTCATGCCAGAGGATCCCGTCGAACAAGAGCGCTTCAAGCGCCGGCTTATAGCCACGGCAAATAGCCTTAAGAAAAAGCAGCAACAACTTCAAGCTAATCAAGATTTGCTAGCTGACAGATGGACTGAAGTCCTGGCGGCCGAGGAGTATAAACTTGAACGCCCCTCCAGGAGTTACCCAAAGTGCAGGTTGCTACCTCGACTGGAGGAGGAAGCACCGAAACCTACATCCCCGACATATGACGCGGCTGATCGGCCACCTCGTGGCCGCGACAAAGAGAGATTCCAGCCAAAAGCTCAGCCCGCACCCCGACGTCATTCAAATAAAAAGGCATGGGGAAATACGCCAGACCTGCGAGACGTATTGGAGGACAAAGCAAAACATGCAAGATCGATCTACGGATCACGAGGGCGCGCCACTATGCGAGACGATAATCATCACGCCGGATACAGTAAAAGTAAGTCCAGCCGGGCCGAACACAGCGGGCAAGACTCATTCGAGCTACGTCGTGATATAGCCCAGTACAGAGGCGCCGCACACCCCTTATGCTTCACAGACGAAGTAATGGATCATCAAATCCCAGAGGGTTTCAAACCCGTAAATATAGAATCATACGATGGCACAACAGATCCTGCGGTATGAATCGAGGATTTCCTCCGGCACATCCACATGGCCCGCGGTGATGACCTACACGCCATCAAATACCTCCCACTCAAACTCAAAGGACCAGCTCAGCATTGACTCAACAGCTTGCCAGCAGAGTCCATTGGCTGTTGGGAAGATCTGGAAGCCGCATTCCTCGACAACTTTCAGGGCACTTATGTGCGACCACCAGATGTCGATGACTTGAGCCACATAATTCAGCAGCCAGAGGAATTGGCTAGACAATTCTGGACACGGTTCCTAACAAAGAAAAATCAAATCACCGATTGTCCGGATGCAGTGGCCCTAGCAGCTTTCAAGCACAACATCCGCGACGAGTGGCTAGCCCGGCACCTTGGTCAGGAAAAGTCAAAATCTATGGCAGCCCTCACGACACTCATGACCCGCTTTTATGCGAGAGAAGACAGCTGGCTGGCTCGCAGTAATAACATATCAAAGAACCATGGTACTTCGGATACCAAGGACGGCAATGGCAGGTCATGTTGCAACAAGCATAAGCGCCGCATTAACATCGACAATACCGAGGATACGACAGTCAATGCCGGATTCATAGGCTCTAAACCCGGTCAGCGGAAAAAGCCATTCAAAAGAAGCACTCCGGGCCCGTCCAGTTTGGACCGTATACTCGATCGCTCGTGCCAAAAACACGGCACCCCCGACAAGCTAGCCAACCACACCAATAGGGATTATTGGGTGTTCAAGCAGGCCGGCAAGTCAAATGCCGAAAACAAAGACAAGGGGTCACATAGCGATGAAGAGGAGGAGCCCCGGCAGCCGAACACGGGAGGACAGAAGAGGTTCCCCCCACAAGTGCGGACAGTGAACATGATATACGCAACCCACATCCCCAAGAGGGAGCGGAAGTGTGTGCTCAGGGACGTATACGCGTTGGAGCTAGTCGTCCCAAAGTTCAACCCATGGTCCTCTTGTCCGATCACCTTCGATCACAGGGACCACCCCGCTAGTATCTCTCATGGCGGATTCGCCGCACTGGTCCTAGACCCAATCATCAACGGATTTCACCTCACTCGAGTCCTTATGGATGGCGGCAGTAGCCTGAACCTGCTTTATCAGGACACAGTGCGCAAAATGGGTATAGATCCCTCAAGGATCAAACCCACAAAAACGACCTTTAAAGGTGTCATACCAGGTGTAGATGCCCATTGCATAGGCTCAGTCACACTGGAAGTGGTCTTCGAATCCTTGGATAACTTCCGAAGTGAAGAGTTAATCTTCGACATAGTCCCGTTCCGCAGGGCTACCACGCACTGCTCGAGCGAACCGCATTTGCAAGATTCAATGCGGTACCACATTATGCATATCTCAAGCTCAAGATGTTAGGACCTCGGGGGGTCATCACAGTCAATGGAAACACAAAGCGCTCTCTCCGCACGGAGGAGCACACTGCGGCCCTCGCAACAGAAGCACAAAGCAGCCTGTTAAGGCAATCCACTAGTTCGGCGATTAAGGACCCGGACAACTTCAATGCGCCCGGAGAAATCGGCAACTGGACCGCCTGGCACGTCCCGAGCTCGCATAGCAATGCGGCCCCCACCCCGGCCCCAGCCAAACAGCAAAATTCATGCCACGCGTACATAATTACGCATTAAAAATACCATGGGCACAGGCGGGGAGGGGGGCACAACTACGGCACGCCCCAATACGTGGCTTAAACCGCACTAGGGGCTTCCCACTTTGTTATTTTTCTCTTTCAGGACTTTAATCTCTGGAAACCCTGTCCGGCAGCATGATTGCCGAACACATGATGCAGCAACCAAGGAGGCGGAAAGCTATGTCACACCACGGAACTCCCAGGTGGATTACGATCACGAGTGAAATATTTGCTTTAATAGTATTCCTCAGCTTGCCCTTGGAAGGGACATGTCAAACAGTCCTACTTCTTGCTTATCGCACTACTTGTATCATTCTGCTTTAACCACCTTTTTGAATAAACAATGCATAGCATTAAGACTATTATCGCATTCCTCTATTTTATATACATGTTCATTCACGACATCTAGCACCCGTACACTCTGGTATGGCCAATACGCTAGGGGCTTAAGCATACCCCATAATACGGCGTGAGAAGTCCGAACACTTTCGACAGTGCGGCACCCCGAACTTATAGCATTATATGCATCAGCTCCGAATCATGTCTTGGGTCAATAGTTGGGTTTGCCCGGCTCCCATGTTTTGGTACCTTACGTTCCGCCATATCGGCTAAGGTAGCACTGGAAGAACTACTGCGATTGTGCTCCAGTTCTGCTGGGCTAAGCACCTCAGTAGAGAAAGCTAAAACTGACTGTCATGATAAGGCGAGAGACTGGTCGCTGTTCGAGAGGTTTTCAAGTCCCTAAAGACTTATGCCTCTTAGAGCGAGGAGTCGGCCCTGTCCGGCTTAAGGCGTGTATCGCGCCCCGAATTTGGCCTTCCGAACACTAGGGGCTTCGCCGAAATTTAAAATTATAGAATTCTATGGCTAAGTGAGAGTGATAACGCATTATGGTCCGATTGCCTTGTTCGTTGTGTTGAGCACCTCCCTCGAAGGACCCAGCAATGGGAACAAGAGTGCTCAGGTTTATCTCGAATACCCCAGCACTAGTGGCATGGGGGCAGAAGCCGACGACTAGCCATCTCTCAGATTTGATAAACAGCCGAACAGAAGGTAATATTTTAAATTCATACAAGCGTTGCATGGCGCATATGAACAAGTTTTCATAATACAGGATCACACGAGCAAGTTTACTCAAAAATTACATCTTCCGTACACTCGTCCGCTACGAGACGGGCACCCTTCAGGACACCCTCATAGTACATCTCGGGGTGGCGATGCTCCTTGCCCTGCGGCGGCCCATTCCTTCACCAGCTTCACGGCGTCCATCTTAGCCCATTACACCTTAACACGGGCGAAAGCCCGACATGCACCTTTGATGCAGACGGACCGCTTGATGACTTCCAGCCGCAGGCAGGCATCCACAAGCCGCCTCACCAGGCCGAACTAGCTGTTGGGAAGGGCGTCGCCAGGCCACATCCGGACTATAAAGCCCTTCATGGCCTGTTCGGCCGCCTTGTGCAGCTCGACCAGTTGCTTCAGCTGGTCACTCAGAGGCATCAGGTGTTCGGTCCCAGTATACTGAGACCAGAACAGCTTCTCTGTTGAGCTTCCCTCCTCGGCCTGGTAAAACTGTGCGGCATCCGACACGCTGTGGGGCAAATCTGCGAATGCTCCTGGAGAGCTCCGGATTCAGGTAAGTAACAAGTAATTTACTTTCACATGTTTGCTTTGCATATAGAATGCCTTACCCGCCGCTATCTTCTTCATCGTATCAATCTCCTGGAGGGCCTTTTGGGCTTCGGCCTTGGCATTATTTGCACTCTCAGGGCTGCGGCAAGCTCGGACTCTCGCGTCTTCAAGTCAAGCTCCAACGCCTCGTGCTTCGTCACGAGAGCATGGAGCTCTTGCTGCACCTCGCCCACCCGAGCCTCCTACCTTTCCCGCTCGGTGCGCTCCTTGGCCGCTTTATTTTCGGTCTCAGATAGCGCTTGCTACAGGGTCGCCACCTCGGTCGTGGCCCCTGGCAAATTTACGATGACCATGTCATTTTTCAGTCGCATTCTTTTTATACATATCCATAGACTAGGTACTACTTACCTTTGTTCTCCTCGAGCTACCTCTTGGCAAGGCCGAGCTCATCCTTGGACCCTTTAAGGTCCTACTTCAGTGCAGCGACCTCCGCCGTCAGTGCGGCAGAGGCCAGCAGCGAAGCCTACATACGCATATAGACATACTTATATTAGACTCCTGCGATATTGTTTGATCCTCTGTTCGGCTTTTCTTTGTGAACACCGAACAGAGCATCAGGGGCTACTGTCTATGCAGTAATATTTTTCCTATATTTCAAAAACCTACCTCAAAGCCTGTTAGAAGGCTGGCACAGGCTTCAGTCAGTCCGCTCTTGGCAGACTGAACCTTCTGGACCACCGCACTCATAATAGTGTGGTGCTCTTCGTTGATGGAAGCGCTGCGAAGCGCTCCCAGTAGACTGTCCGGTGCCTCTGGATGGATAGAGGTCACCAGCACAGGCGTCTTGCCCCTTTTGGAAGGAGGCCGCCTGCCTGAGTCCGAAACCACTGGAGGTTCCGGCGCGGTGTTCGTCTAAGGGCCGAACTCGGAGCCCTCAGGAGCCTTGCTCCCTCTGCTCCCGGAATCCGGAAGGTCGCCTTGAGGCACCTCCGGGACTGTCTCCCCTCGACCCAGTGCCTCTTGAGACAATGCCTCGGCGTTGTCTGTAGGGAAAGGGGAGGTGGCGGTCGGAAGTGGATCGCTATCCATATCCGACGAGCCCAGGGAGCCGTCCGAAGATACGTCGATACGGGCTCGTGGCGGTCTGCATAATCATAATTCGGCGTTAGGAGAAGTAGTGCGACAAAGGTATGCTATGAGTTATTCTGGCATCTGAATACTTACGACTTCAACAGGGGCTTGGCCCTGAGCAGCCACTCGTCTTCGCCTTCGGCGGCGGTGGTGGAGTAGTCCGGAAGGAGAGTCCTTCCCTTCTTGGACCCTTCGGCCCCCCGGTTGGGGCATCCTTCCTTTTCTTGTCTCCCCCGACTGGAGGGGGAGCATCTTCATCTTCCTCCTCGTCTTCAGGGGAGGAGTGCGTCGTGGAGTTATCAGACGATGAGTCCGATAACACCTGGCGTCAGGAACTCTTTCGGGTTCCCTTGGCCTTCTTGGTCTTCTCCGGCACCTTGTAAGGAGCCGAAGTCAGCATCTCCGTCAGGAGAGCGTCCGCAGTGTCTTCGGGCAAAGGGGTCGGACAGTTAATCTGCCCCAACGTCTCCACCCAGTCATGTCAAAGGCATGGAGCTCAGACCCCACACATGGTTAAGCTAGGGAAATAAATATCCTACCAGATGTATAGAACTCACCGAATGCCCTGAGAGCTTCGCTCTTAGCCCGCAGTCCTCGGTGAGAGAGGGAGGGACCTCGGCGCCCTTGAACAGCACCCTCCAAACGTCCTTGTGCGTCATGTCGAAGAGCTCGCTCAGAGTCTGGTGCTGGGCCGGGTCGAACTCCCACAAGTTGAAATCCCATTGTTGACACAGGAGGATCCGGCGGATGAGCATGACCTGGACTATGTTGACAAGCTTGAGCTTCTTGCCTGCCATATTCCGGATACATTTCTGGAGTCCGTCCAGCTCTACCGATGAACCCCAGGACAGGCCCTTCTCTTTCCAATAGGTGATCCGCATGGGGATTCCGGATTGAAACTCAGGGGCAGCCACCCAGTTGGTGTTGCGCGGCTCGGTGATGTAGAACCATGCCGATTGCCACCCCTTTATGTTCTCCTTGAAGGAGCCTTCAAGCCATATAACATTGGGCATCTTTCCCACCATGGCTCCGCCGCATTCTACTTGTTGGCCTCCCACCACCTTCGACTTGATATTGATGGTCTTTAACCACAAGCCGAAGTGGGGCCGGATGCGGAGGAAAGCCTCACACACGACGATGAACACCGAAATGTTGAGGATGAAGTTCGGGGCCAGATCATGGAAGTACAGCCCGTACTAGAACATGAGACCACGGACGAATGGATGGAGGGGAAACCCCAGTCCACGGAGGAAGTGGTGGAGGAAAACTACCCTCTCGTGAGGTTCAGGGGTAGGAACGATCTGCCCCGCAGCGGGCAGCCAATGCGTGATATTCGCGGCTAAGTATCTGGCTCTGCGCAGCTTCTTGTTGTGTCCCTCCGTAACGGAGGAAGCCATCCATTTGCCCCCTGCTCCGGACATAATTGGAGAAGGTTGAGGGGAAGGATGTGGACTTGGGCGTTGGAGCTCGAGTGCGCAAGAATGGATGAGCAAGGAGGAAGAAGGCATGGGTAGAAAAAGGTTAAACCTTGTCCCTTTATAAGGGCGGCCGAAACTATGCGCCCCCACTAGCTTGGTAAAACTCGCTTATCCACCAAGCGCCGTAATCGATGGCGCGGTTGGGTTACCCACGCCCGTATTGATGAGAATCCCGTAATAAGGGGGACACGATCTCTGCTTTGACAAGACGTGTCAAGAAACTGCCTCATGTTATATGCGGGGATAGTTAAAGAAAACGGTTCGAATAATCACCGGGCCATGGCATAATGTCATGTTACCAAAACGTGTCAGCAGATTAGACTTGTGGAAATATTATTCTCTCTACGATGGTATGTGGAACTTATTTTGCAGGGTCGGACACTATCCTTATCAAGTTTTTCCGTGGTGTATTCGGAGGAGGAACCCGCCTTGCAATGCCGAAGACAATACTGCGCGCCGGACTCATCGTCGTTGAAGCCTGGTTCAGGGGCTACTGAGGGAGTCCTGGATTAGGGGGTCTCCGGACAGCCGAACTATATCCTTTGGCCGGACTATGGGACTATGAATATACAAGATTGAAGACTTCGTCTCATGTCCGGATGGGACTCTACTTGGCGTGGAAGGCAAGCTAGGCAATACGGATATGTGTATCTCCTCCTTTGTAACCGACCTTGTGTAACCCTAGCCCCCTCCGGTGTCTATATACACCGGAGGGTTTTAGTCCGTAGGACAACATACAATCATACCATAGGCTAGCTTCTAGGGTTTAGCCTCTCCGATCTCGTGGTAGATCAACTCTTGTAATACTCATATCATCAAGAATAAATCAAGCAGGACGTAGGGTTTTACCTCCATCAAGAGGGCCCGAACCTGGGTAAAACATCGTGTCCCCTGCCTCCTGTTACCATCCGCCTTAGACGCACAGTTCGGGACCCCCTACCCGAGATCCGCCAGTTTTGACACCGACACACACCTTTTGGGAGAGACACACATGAATCGGAATTTATTAGAATACTCTATGTGCTTCACTTATATCTTTTGAGCTAGATAATTTTTCTCTAATGCTTCACTTATATCTTTTTAGAGCATGATGGTGGTTTTATTTTATAGAAATTATTGATCTCTCATGCTTCACTTATATTATTTTGAGAGTCATTTAGAACATCATGGTAATTTGCTTTGGTTATGAAATTAGTCCTAATATGATAGGCATCCAAGATGAGTATAATAAAAACTTTCATATAGACTGCATTAAATGTTATGAGAAGCTTGATACTTGATAGTTGTTTCGAGATATAAAGATGGTAATATTAGAGTTGTGCTAGTTGAGTAATTGTGGAATTGAGAAATACTTGTGTTGAAGTTGGCAAGTCCCGTAGCATGCACATATGGTAAAAGTTGTGTGACAAATTTGAAGCATGGGGTGTTCTTTGATTGCTTTCCTTATGAGTGGCAGTCGGGGATGAGCGATGGTCTTTTCCTACCAATCTATCCCCCTAGGAGAATGCGCATAGTGCTTGATTTTGATGACTTGTAGATTTTTGCAATAAGTATGTAAGTTCTTTATGACTAATGTTGAGTCCATGGATTATACGCACTCTCATCCTTCCATCATTGCTAGCCTCTTCGACACCGTGCATTGCCCTTTCTCACCTAGAGAGTTGGTGCAAACTTCACCGGTGCATCCAAACCCCGAGATATGATACGCTCTATCACACATAAGCCTCCTTATATCTTCCTCAAAACAGCCACCATACCTACCTATTATGGCATTTCCATAGCCATTCCGAGATATATTGCCATGCAACTTTCCACCGTTCCGTTTATTATGGCACGCTCCATTATTGTCATATTGCCTTGCATGATCATGTAGTTGACATCGTATTTGTGGCAAAGCCACCTTCAAAATTCTTCCATACATGTTACTCTTGATTCATTGCATATCCCGTTACACCGCCGGAGGCATTCACATAGAGTCATATTTTGTTCTAAGTGTCGAGTTGTAATTCTTGAGTTGTAAGTAAATAAAAGTGTGATGATTTTTATTATTAGAGCATTGTCCCATGTGAGAAAAGTTCTTCGGAAAAAAGGACATAAAAAAGGGCCCAAAATGAGAGAAAAAGAGAGAAGGGGCAATGTTACTATCCTTTTTCCACACTTGTGCTTCAAAGTAGCACCATGATCTTCATGATAGAGAGTCTCTTATGTTGTCACTTTCATATACTAGTGGGAATTTTTCATTATAGAACTTGGCTTGTATATTCCAATAATGGGCTTCCTCAAAATGCCCTGGGTCTCCGTGAGCAAGCAAGTTGGATGCACACCCACTTAGTTTCTTTTGTTGAGCTTTCATATATTTATAGCTCTAGTGCATCCGTTGTATGGCAATCCCTACTCCTTGCATTGACATCAATTGATGGGCATCTCCATAGCCCGTCGATTAGTCGCGTCAATGTGAGACTTTCTCTTTTTTGTCTTCTCACACAACCTCCATCATCATATTCTATTCCACCCATAGTGTTATGGCTCGCGCTCATATATTGCATGAAAGTTGAAAAAGTTTGAAAAGGCTAAAGTATGAAACAATTGCTTGGCTTGTCACCGAGGTTGTGCATGATGCGAGCATTTTTTCTGACGAAAATGAAGCATGGCCAAACTATATGATTTTGTAGGGATACGCTTTCTTTGGCTATGTTATTTTGATAATACATGGTTACTCAGGATGTATCTCCTAGTGCTCTGCACTATGACAGCTCTGATGATTAGGAACCCCTACTATGATGTGGGCTTTGGTGGCTCCCCTAACTGCTATCTTGTTATGATTTCCATGCACTTTGTTTGCTATGCCATGTCATTTGGATGCCTGCGTGCATCATCTATCAGTATGGTGTGTAATAATTATTACTTATGCTACCTATGTTATTGGAGACTGCCTGCCAGATGCTTATGCTATTATAAATGCTTATTCAGCCTGGTTATCTCATATCTATCAATGTTCCAACGAATACTACACAGTGAGATTTATTATACCTCTAGCACTTGCTGCAATAGCAAGACTCACATATCATGTAGAAGTACATATTATGCTATTCATAATATGTCACAATATTACTACCTATACATTTCCCATGAATAGGAGTTGGAATATTCTAAATTGAATGTTAGAGGTATAAACTCCACAACTAGATGGAATGACATTAGAAAGAAAATTGATGAAAGTGCTTGCTGCATTATGACGTTTCAAGAAACTAAGAGAGATACTTTTGATAATGCTTATATCAAGAATTTTTGCCCCAAGAGGTTCAACCAATATTGTTTTTCACCTTCTATTGGCAATTCTGGAGGTTTGATTACCATTTGGAATGGCAACTTAATGAAGGGCAAAGTGATATCCCAAAACTACTATCACATCACAGTGGAGTTCACATCTAATCTGGATAATACCTGCTGGTATCTCACTAATGTTTATGGACCTAACAGCTCAGAAGGTAAACAGGAATTTGTTGATTGGCTCATGGGTGTGAATATGAACCAGTCTAAGTTATGGATGATTCTAGGTGATTTTAATTTCATAAGAAGTCATGATAATAGAAACAAACCTGGTGGTGATCCTCCTAGTATGACGACTTTCAACAATATCATTGTCAACCTGGATCTGGTTGAAATCCCACTCAAAGGAAGAGCCTTCACATGGAGCAATAAACAAGATCAACCTCTATTGGAAAAGTTAGATTGGATTTTTACTAGCTCCCACTGGACTACTACCCATCCATCTACTATGGCTATTCCATTAGCTAAAATCTCTTCTGACCATGTACCTATAAAAATTCAGATTGACAGCAATATTCCCAGAAGCCAAATATTCAGATTTGAAGAGTATTAGACTGAATTCAGTGGATTTATTGAAACTGTGGAGAAACATTGGTTGAACTCCACTCATTTCACTGATTCTTCCAAGAATTTAAACTTCAAGTTTAAAGCTATCAGAAGAGGTTTGAAATCATGGAGCAAGCAATACTCCCAACTGAATAAAATCATTGACAATTGTTGTTTCTATGTGAAATTATTTGATGGCATAGAGGATCAAAGACCACTAGCTAGGGTTGAAAAGAATTTCAGGTACTTTCTCATCAAACATACAAACAAGTTGCTGGAGGCTAAGAGAATTTATTGGAGAATCAGGGCAAACATCAGATGGGAAAACCTTGGTGATGAAAACACCAAATTCTTTCATGCAATAGCCACATATGTATTTAGGCACAACTACATCACATATCTTATGACTATGGATGGACAGCAAGTATTTGATCATGATTATAAAGCTGCTATATTATGGGCTTCTTTTAAAAATAGGATTGGTACTGAAACAATCTGCACACAAAACTTTGACATATCCCATCTTGCTATGGAGGAGGACCTTTAGGATCTAGACAGGCCCTTCACTAATGATGAAATTGATGATATCATCAATAAAATGCCCAATGACAAATCTCCTGGACCTAATGGTTTTAATGGCCTGTTTATGAAGAAATGTTGGCACATAATCAAGCATTATTTCTACAAATTCATCAATGATTTCTACAATGAAATTGTTTCCCTAGCTCCTGTTAACACTGCTTACATAACTCTGATACCCAAGAATGACAATCCTGAAACTCATGATGATTATAGGCCCATCTCCCTTGTAAGTATGCCTATCAAAATTCTTACTAAACTCCTTGCTAATAGAGTGCAGCAGATTATTATATCTAGAATTAGCAATAATCAATATGGGTTTATTAAGACAAGGAATATTCAGGATTGCCTTGCATGGAGTTTTGAATACATACATATGTGCCACAAGTCCAAGAAAGAAATCATTATTTTTAAGATTGATTTTGTTAAGGCTTTTGATAAAGTGAACTACAAGGCTATCTTATTCATGATGAAACATCTGGGATTTAGCAACAAATGGATTAGATAGGTCTCATCTATCCTATCTACTGCTACTACATCTGTCATCCTTAATAGTGTTCCAGGTAAATGCATACAATGTAAGTGTGGTGTCAGACAAGGAGATCCTTTTTCCCCTCTTCTATATGTTATGGTTGGAGAATTGTTGCAAATCATGGTTAATGATGCTTGGAGAAATGGAACATTATCTTTACCAATTGAGACTAATTTTACTGAATGCTATCCCATCATACAATATGCTGATGACACACTGGTCATTCTGCCAGCTGATGAGGTACAAATTAGAAGTTTCATTGAGATACTTGACAATTTCTCAAAATTTACTAGGCTTGTTGTAAACTATGGTAAATCTTCCATGGTTCCAATCAATATGACTGATGATAAAGCTCAAGAACTGGCAAATACCTTCAACTGTAAAAAACAAGCCATGCCCTTCACATATCTTGGTCTACCAATGGGATCTGCAAGACCTAAAGTAGCAGATTTAATGCCCATGGTATCAAGACTTGACCACAGACTATCTGGCATTGCTTCTTTAATGTCATACTCTGGGAGACTTGTTCATCTCAAATCCATAGTTGCTGCTCTGCCAATTTTTGCTATGTGTTCTATCAGAGTACCATTCTCCATACTGGACCACTTTGAAAAGTCAGGTAGGAATT
Organism: Triticum urartu; assembly: GCF_056163025.1. Classification (NCBI taxonomy): domain Eukaryota; kingdom Viridiplantae; phylum Streptophyta; class Magnoliopsida; order Poales; family Poaceae; genus Triticum; species Triticum urartu. Next base: position 170,173,416 of record NC_141874.1, on the reverse strand, counting down.
TTCTTTGGTATGGTAAGGATATCAACAAAAAAGGAAATTGTCTTGTCAAATTGGATAATGTTTTCTTGCCAAAAAAGGCAGGGGGCCTAGGGGTGTTAAACCTGAGAGCACAAAACAAAACTCTGCTTATTAAATTTCTTTACAAATTCTACAACAAGCATGATATTCCCTGGGTTAACCTTATATGGAACAATTACTATGACAATGATGAGGTACCTAGTTTCCTTACCATGGTGGGATCCTTTTGGTGGAGAGACTGTTGCTCTAATTTGCAAGAATTCAAAAATATGACTATATACTATGCTGGGACTGGTGATACAATTAAGCTATGGTTAGATAAATGGTGCTCTCATACAATATCACAGTCAATGCCTCAACTATTTTCTTATGCAAAGAAGGCGGACACAACTCTTGCATCTGTCAACAACATGGAGGAGAGTGAATTTTATGAATTATTCCACTTGCCTATGTCTTCTATTGTAGTACAACAGAGTATCAATCTTAGCGAGTTGATCCACAATAGAGAGAACCAGCAGCAATCAGATACTTGGAAATTCTATTGGGGTGACACAAAGTACTCTAATAAGAGAATATACCTTGAACTAATGGGAAATCCTATTGATGCTCCTAAACCCTATCAATGGATATGGAAATCATGCTCACTGCCCAAGCATAAATTCTTCTTCTGGCTACTGTTACAAGACAGATTAAACACTAGAGACCTACTCAACAGGAAGAATTTCTACATTGAGACTAGTAAGTGTGAATTATGTGATGATGAACCTAATGAACACCTAATGCATCTCTTCTTTAGCTGTGATTTCAGCCAAATCTTCTGGATGAACATTGGTTACCAATGGAACACTGATCACAACCTTATAGAAATGCTCTTTGAAGGAAGGAAGCAAGATACCCATGGCTGCTTTAAAGAACGTTTGATTGCTGGATGCTAAAGTCTCTAGAAACACAGAAATAGCATTATTTTTTATCACAAGCTCAAGAATATGACATATTGCATTGCCACTTTCAAGGAGCACTTCAGCATGATTATAAAGAAGGCCAAACCTGGATTGAAGGAGGGCATGCAAAGTTGGCTAGATCATTTGTAGACATTTTATTATCTTGTACTACATCCATCATGTAAATCCATATGTATATGTTTCCCTCTTATAAATGAAAATGAGAATCATAGTGGGGTCCTTCCCCACTGTTTTTATCAAAAAAAATAAGACATGGTTGCTTGATTAGCATTGCTTGAAGTATTATTAATTTTATGTCAATATTAAACTTCTGTCTAGAATCTTTCGGATCTAAACATTCATGCCACAATAAAGAGAAATACATTGAAAATTATGCTAGGTAGCATTCCACATCAAAAATTTTGTTTTTATCATTTACCTACTCGAGGACGAGCAGGAATTAAGCTTGGGGATGCTTGATACGTCTCCAACGTATCTATAATTTTCGATTGTTCCATGCTATTATATTATCTGTTTGGATGTTTAATGGGCTTTATTATGCACTTTTATATTATTTTTGGGACTAAACTATTAACTGAAGGCCTAGTGCAAATTGCTATTTTTTTGCCTATTTCAGTGTTTCGCAGAAAAGGAATATCAAACAGAATCCAAAAGGAATGAAACCATCATGAGGATCTTTTTTGGAACAAACGCAATCCAGGAGACTTGGAGTGGATGTCAAGGAAGCAGCGAGGTGGCCACGAGGTAGGGCGGTACGCCCCCCACCCTCGTGGGCCCCTCGCAGCTCCACCGACCTACTTTTTTTCCTATATATACTCTTATACCCTGAAAACATCCAAGGGAACCATGAAACCACTTTTCCATCGCCGCAACCTTCTGTACCCATGAGATCCCATCTGGGGACCTTTTCCGGTGATCTGCCGGAGGGGGATTCGATCACGGAGGGCTTCTACATCAACACCATAGCTTCTCCGATGATGTATGAGTAGTTTACCACGGACCTTCGGGTCCATAGTTATTAGCTAGATGGCTTCTTCTCTCTCTTTGGATCTCAATACAAAGTTCTCCTCGATATTCTTGGAGATCTATTCGATGTAATTCTTTTTGCGGTGTGTTTGTCGAGATCCGATGAATTGTGGGTTTATGATCAAGATTATCTATGAACAATATTTGATTCTTCTCTGAATTCTTATATCCATGATTTGATATCTTTGCTAGTCTCTTCGAATTATCAGTTTGGTTTATCCTACTAGATTGATCTTTCTTGCAATGGGATAAGTGCTTAGCTTTGGGTTCAATCTTGCGGTGTCCTTTCCCAATGACAGCAGGGGCAGCAAGGCACGTATTGTATTGTTGCCATTGAGGATAAAAAGATGAGGTTTATATCATATTGCTTGAGTTTATCCCTCTACATCATGTCATCTTTCCTAATGCGTTACTCTGTTCTTCTGAACTTAATACTCTAGATGCATGCTGGATAGCGGTCGATGTGTGGAGTAATAGTAGTAGATGCAGATTTGTTTCGGTCTACTTGACACGAACGTGATGCCTATGTTCATGATCATGCCTAGATATCATCATAACTATGTGCTTTTCTATCAATTGCTCGGCAGTAATTTGTTCACCCACCGTAATATATGCTATCTTGAGAGAAGCCACTAGTGAAACCTGTGGCCCCGGGGTCTACTTTACATCATATAAGTTTCTGCTCTACAATTCTAGTTTACTATTTATTTTGCAATATTTACTTTTCAATCTATACAACAAAAATATCAAAAATATTTATCTTATTATCTCTATCAGATCTCACTTTCGTAAGTGAACGTGAAGGGATTGGCAACCCCTTTATCTCATTAGTTGCGAGGTTCTTGTTTGTTTGTGCAGGTACTAGGCGACTTGCGTGTAGTCTCCTACTGGATTGATACCTTGGTTCTCAAAAACTGAGGGAAATACTTACGCTACTTTGCTGTATCACCCTATCCTCTTCAAGGGAAAACCAACGCATGCTCAAGAGGTAGCAGTGGCTTCGACGTGCAGAACACGGTGGTGGACGCCGTCCTCTCCTCGGTGAGGGTGGAGTGCCCGCACGAAGGCTGTGGGATCTATGTCACTTACCACAAGCTCGCCGATCACCATAGTGTGTGTCTGCTCGCGCCCTGCAAATGCCCCGTGCCCGTGTATGGGTATGAAGGCCCACCGCCGGCGCTCTCCCACCACATCAGCACCGTGCATCCCATGCCCGTGCACTTGATCAAGTAAGGCAAGGTGCCCAGTTGCAAGTGCCACTGTCGGAGCCACGGCTCTTACTGTTTGCGGAGGAGGACGGTCGCGCATTTTTCTTGGTTGGCGGCGTGCTCGACATCGGCGCGCCTATCGCCGTGTCGGTCGTTTGCATCAGAGTGGGGGCGTCCCCACTGCCGCACTACATGGCCAAGCTGTGGGCGAACGGCCCGCTGGGGGAGCCCAAAGGCAGGACCGACGCCGTCAAGGTGGAAATGGAGGTGACAAGCAGCAAGGATCCCGGCGACGTCACCGTGCAGGAGCTGACCTTCTTCACAGTTCCGCCGAAGCTGCTGGCTGGGGCTAAGCTGGTGTCCCTCCACATTCAGATTGACAAGCTCACGTCCTAAATGATTCTATAGTGCCTTCTGTTTATCTTAGTAATATGCTAATATAGGGGTTAGCTCGGTCTACTTAGCTTAAGAGATGGTGGATTTTGGTGGCGATGCAACAATTACTTCGACATCAGATCAACAGTTAAAGTAATTTCCAACAGTCGAATGGATATTTTGTGTCTGTTGGATATAAAGATCCTTTGGGTAAGAAGTATAAGAGCATCTCCAATAGCTTGTCTATATGGATGTCTATACTCATTTTGCACGACGTGGGCCCAAAACAGGCGTCCAACAGCTTGTCTATATGGTCGTCCAAATATATACATCCTCTAAATCGACCTCGACAATGTCCATGCCTGGACAATGTGAAGGCATCATCTAAACTCAGCTGCATCCATGATTTTTTGCTCTCCCCAGCGATGACCCACCTGTCATGGTACCTGTATATAGACGTTTTGATGCAAAACTGGACGTGTATATGAGGGAATCTTTTTAGACCATTGTCTATATGAATATGTAGACATCCAAATATACACATGCTATTGGAGATGCTCTAACAGCTTATATGCTTGTTTGTTCAAGAAGTGTTGCATACTTGGGCGAGTTGACGCGACACATCAAAGTAGTACTACTAGTAGTACTCCCTCTGATCCTAATTTCTCTGCGCATAATAAGTCAACACACAGATACCAAGGAGGGCCTGGTTTTGTCTATACTTGGACAACCCACCCGACTGCGCACCAGGCAGACGAAGCTCGTGTCGTGTTGGTGCCGTGTGTGGACCTCACATTAACCAAAACCTCGCGCCTCCAGCTTAGCCTCCGCATTTTAAACTTTTCAATCTCAAGGCCAAGGAGCAACATGCAACCTATGATAGAGCCAATCAGATGGTTGAGAACACTACAATTCATTGCTACAGATGCGTGTGTGAGAGATGACGAGTGCGTGTGTGCACCTCTTCTCTTCCTGTACAACATACTCCCAAATTACCCGTCACAAATTACTCATCGCAGAAATGGATGTATCTAGAACTAAAATACATCTAGATACATCCATACCCGCGACAAGTAATTCGGGACAGAGGGCTAAACTCAGAGTACAAGTGTATGTGGGTGGCATCGACCTAGGGAGCTAGAGATGGTGCGTGCGAGAAGTCGCGAGATATAGGTGTGTGCATGGGAAAGAGGGAGGGTGATGATATGTGTCGATGTAATCGTGTGAAAGAAAGACTAGTCTATAGCTCGCCACGAGGCTATTCTTGTCGAACACCCCAATAACCGTAAGATATGTATCCGACGGTGCCAGTTATTGCACGTACACAGTAGTAGAAAAAGAAGTACCATGGCATATGCTACACCACAGCCGAGAACACGTGCCCACGTTATGCCATCCGGGAATAGTGCAGCACTTCGAAACTAGAACCATCAATAAATTTTGAGCTTGCGTCTCATCACATTCCAAATTAGTACTACCACGCTATATTTAATTGCAAACCTGTTCACACCGATCACAACCTAAACGGTTTCCCACTTAGGAGTGTATTAGTAGTACTCGGTTATAAATACTACTATGCCAAGATGACTGCGCATTCCTCCTTAACTCCTCATCCACAAAAAACAATAAAGTCATTCAGCATCATTCCCTTGCGTCTGCCATGGCCAGCGTGAGTTCTGGGTCGAGAGGTTTTCATCAGGGAGAGGCGAGCATGGAAGAGGAAGCACGAGAGATGTCCCGCCTCGCCGCGAAAGCAGCCGACATGTCCGCCGCACAGCAGTAGCAGCACGGAGGTCCCGCCGCGCCGTCGATGTAGCAGACTGGTCTGGCCATGCCGCGGAAGCAGCAGAGATGTCCCGCCACGCCGCGGCGGCCTGGGAAAATTTCCCGCGGGCAGGCGAGGACTCTTACAGGCGCATGCATGCGATCGTCCATAGCTAGAGGGATCAGATCTCCGGCTGGGCGAGGTTGCAGGACGAGGCTACCGGTGTCATCCGACAACTAGGGGAGGGCAATGCGAAGCTTCGGGCCGAGCGCGCCCTGCTGAGGGCGAAGATCACCGGAGTGGAAGACCGCTGCCTTGATGCATAGGACGGACGTCATCGTCAAGAAACTTATGGACGAGAATTCCATGCTTCACACCGAGCGCAACAGGCTGGTGGAGGAATCCATGGATGCTGCCAAGCAGCGTATTAAGGACATGAAACTGATGAAAGAGATCATCGCCGCTCGCCGCGAGAACTAGTCTTTGCGACCTGCAGCGCATAAATAAAGTAGAGATCAGCAAGCCAGATCGTTGTATGCGTCTTCCTTCTTATTTTGCCCTTGTGTATTTCAGGCGTAGCCGCATGTGGCTTTCTTCATTATCTTCCTAATTATGTAAGACAATTATTATCCACTCTCGTCGTCCTTATATATATATTCATCAGTCTTGCTATAAGTTGAAGTAGATGCTATATAGGTACGTCGGATCTTACATCAAGATCCGTGCAAATTTTTCTTTTCAGACTTTCTTTTTTCTCTCTTAAATCTCAGTCGAGTGAGACATAGCCACGCCATTAAACAGAGGCTCGGGCACCATTAATGGAGACCTTGGGAGAGAGTTGGACGACAGATGGAGGTCAAAGGGCTCTTCTCTCGATGAGCACGTGCGGGGGTCTGATCGCACGCCTCCCATACTCAAATAGCTACCCTGCACGGCGCCTCCTAGCTAATAAAAAAAGGGGACGCGTGGCGGCACGTAGATGGTAAATAGAATGCCCACGGTTTCAATAATACCTGTGTTTCTGATTATAACGTGACAGCACTTGTTCCAAAATGACTTTGTTTGTTGTCAATGTGTGCGCCTTCGCAAATCGGACATCAAAATTACCACAGCATGTTGGTGCCATGTCATGACACCAAGCCAAGTTTGATGATTTTCATGCGTGTTTTGGATTTACAGGAATTAAAAAACCAAGTTTCTCAATGTTTCCAGCCGAGCCACGACGCTCGGATGTTTGAATTTCATTCCCATTTCTTGCATGGGACCTAGAAAATTACCCGAGGACACACATGTGATTTTTCAACCAGCTTTGGTGCACTAGAGCATGTGCTTGTATTTCAAATTTGAATTGTGCACACAAAGGTGACGCGTTCCCTCTCAGAACCACGAACCTTCTTGAGAGAAGCTCCGGTTTGCAAGAAGCTTATACCAAAACTTGTTCCTATTCAGCCAATTTTTTTACCACAACATGGTAGTACCATGACATGACACTATGCCAAGTTACATGATTTTTAGGCATGTTTTGGATTTACAAGAATTTTAAAACCAAGTTTCTCAATGTTCTCGGCCGAGCCACGATGCCCAGATGTTTGAATTTCATTCCCATTTCTTGCATGGGACCTAGAAATTCACCCGAGGACACACATGTGATTTTTCAACCAACTTTGGTGCACGTGAGCATGTGCTTGTAGTTCAAATTTGAATTATGCACATTAAATGACCAGAAAATCAATTAATGTATAAAAAGGCTAAACGAACCCGGTATAATTCCAAATTTTAACAGGGCACTCATGTAGTTCTATGTTGGCTTTGTAAAGAAACTCAAGGGGGCATCGATATTGTTTCGCACTCAAAGGTGACACATTCCCTCTCAAAACCATGAGCCTTCTTGAGAGAAGCTCCGGTTTGCAAGAAGCTTATACCAAAATTTGTTCCTATTCGGCCATTTTTTTACCACGGCATGGTAGTACCATGACATGTCACCATGCCAAGTTTCATGATTTTCAGGCGTGATTTGGATTTACAAGAATTTTAAAACCAAGTTTCTCAATGTTCTGGGCCAAGCCACGATGCCTAGGTGTTTGAATTTCATTCCCATTTCTTGCATGGGATCTAGAAATTCACCCGAGGACACACATGTGATTTTTCAACCAACTTTGGTGCACGGGAGCTGATACGTCTCCAACGTATCTATAATTTTTGATTGCTCCATGCTATATTATCTACTGTTTTGGACTATATTGGGCTTTATTTTCCACTTTTATATTATTTTTGGGACTAACCTATTAACCGGAGGCCCAGCCCAGAATTGTTGTTTTTTTGCCTATTTCAGTGTTTCGGATAAACAGAATATCAAACAGAGTCCAAACGGAATAAAATCTTCGGAAACGTGATTTTCTCACAGAACGTGATCCAGGAGACTTGGACCCTACTGCAAGGGATCAAAGAGGTGGTCACGAGGGTGGGGGCGCCCCCTGCCTCGTGGGCCCTTCGGTGCTCCACCGATGTACTCTTTCCTCCTATATATACACACGTACCCCCAAACGATCAGAACAGGAGCCAAAACCCTAATTCCACCGTCGCAACTTTCTGTATCCACGAGATCCCATCTTGGGGCCTGTTCTGGAGCTCTGCCGGAAGAGGGCCGTCATCACCGAGGGCTTCTACATCATCCTAGCCCCACCGATGAAGTGTGAGTAGTTTACCTCAGACCTTCGGGTCCATAGTTAGTAGCTAGATGGCTTCTTCTCTCTCTTTGAATCTCAATACAAAGTTCTCCCCCTCTCTTGTGGAGATCTATTCGATGTAATCTTGTTTTTGCGGTGTGTTTGTTGAGACCGATGAATTGTGGGTTTATGATCAAGTCTATCTATGAATAATATTTGAACCTTCTCTGAATTCTTTTATGCATGATTGGTTATCTTTGCAAGTCTCTTCAAATTATCCATTTGGTTTGGCCAACTAGATTGGTAGTTCTTTCCATGGGAGAAGTGCTTAGCTTTGGGTTCAATCTTGCGGTGTCCTTACCCGGTGATAGAAGGGGCAGCAAGGCACGTATTGTATCGTTGCCATCGAGGATAACAAGATGGGGTTTATTTCATATTGCATGAATTTATCTCTCTACATCATGTCATCTTGCTTAAGGCGTTACTCTGTTTTTAACTTAATACTCTAGATGCATGCTGGATAGTGGTCGATGAGTGGAGTAATAGTAGTAGATGCAGAATCGTTTCGATCTACTTGTCACGAACGTGATGCCTATATACATGATCATGCCTAGATATTCTCATAATTATGCACAATTCTATCAATTGCTCAACAGTAATTTGTTCACCCACCGTAGAATACTTATGCTCTTGAGAGAAGCCACTAGTGAAACCTATGGCCCCGGGTCTATTCTCATCATATCAATCTCCATTAATTTTATATTGCTTTGCTATTACTTTGCCTTTACTTTTTACTTTGCATCTTTATATCAAAAATACCAAAAATATTCTATCTATCAGATCTCACTCTCGTAAGTGACCGTGAAGGGCTTGACAACCCCTAATCGCGTTGGTTGCGAGTAGCTATCGCTTTGTGCGGGTACGAGGGACTTGAGCTTGGGCTCCTACTGGATTGATACCTTGGTTCTCAAAAACTGAGGGAAATACTTATGCTACTCTGCTGCATCATCCCTTCCTCTTCGGGGAAAACCAACGCAAGCTCAAGACGTAGCAAGAAGGATTTCTGGTGCCGTTGCCGGGGAGTCTATGCAAAAATTCAACATACCAAGTACCCATCACAATCCGTATCTCTCACATTACATTGTTTGCCATTTGCCTCTCGTTTTCCTCTCCCCCCAATTCACCCTTGCCGTTTTATTCGCCCTCTCTCTCTCCATCCTCCCTCTCTATTTGCCTCTTTTTCCGCTTGCTTTTTGTTTGCCCGTGTGTTAGATTGCTTGTTTGTCGCGATGGCTCAAGATGCTACCAAATTGTGTGACTTCACCAATACCAATAATAATGATTTCCTTAGCACTCCGATTGCTCCTCTTACCGATGCTGAATCTTGTGAAATTAATACTGCTTTGTTGAATCTTGTTATGAAAGATCAATTCACCAGCCTTCCTAGTGAAGATGTCGCTACTCATCTGAATAGCTTCGTTGATTTATGTGATATGCAAAAGAAAAAAGATGTCAATAATGATGTCGTTAAATTGAAGCTATTTCCTTTTTCTCTTAGAGATCGTGCTAAAGCTTGGTTTTCGTCTTTGCCTAAGAATAGTATTGATTCTTGGAACAAATGCAAAGATGCTTTTATCTCTAAGTATTTTCCTCCCGCTAAGATCATCTCTCTTAGAAACGATATAATGAACTTTAAACAACTTTATCATGAACATGTTGCACAAGCTTGGGAGAGAATGAAATTAATGATACGTAATTGCCCTACTCATGGTTTGAATTTGTGGATGATTATACAAAAAAATTATGCTGGATTGAATTTTGCTTCTAGAAATCTTTTAGATTCGGCCGCGGGAGGCACTTTTATGGAAATCACTTTAGGAGATGCTACTAAACACCTAGATAATATTATGGTTAATTATTCTCAATGGCATACTGAAAGAACTTCTAATAAAAAAGTGCATGCGATAGAAGAAATTAATGTGTTGAGTGGAAAAATGGATGAACTTATGAAATTATTTGCTACTAAGAGTGTTTCTTCTGATCCTAATGATATGCCTTTGTCTATTTTGATTGAGAATAACAATGAATCTATGGATGTGAATTTTGTTGGTAGGAATAGTTTTGGTAACAACGCTTATAGAGGGAATTTTAATCCTAGGCCATATCCTAGTAATCCTTCTAATAATTATGGGAATTCCTACAACAACTCTTATGGAAATTATAATAAGATGTCCTCTGATTTTGAATCTAATATTAAAGAATTTATTTCTTCGCAAAAGAATTTTAATGCTGTGATTGAAGAAAAATTGCTTAAGATTGATGATTTGGCTAGGAACGTTGATAGAATTGCTCTTGATGTTGATGCTTTGAAACTTAGATCTATTCCACCTAAGCATGATATTAATGAGTCTCTAAAAGCCATGAGAATTTCAATTGATGAGTGTAAAGAAAGAACCGCTAGGATGCGTGCTTCCAAAGATGCCTTTATTAAAGCATGTTCTTCCAATTCCTATGAAAATCAAGATGAAGATCTAAAAGTTATTGATGTGTCTCCTATTAAATCTTTATTTTGCAATATGAATCTTGATGAAACTGAATATGATATTCCTTTACCTAGAAGGCGTTCTAAAAATTCGGTGTGTTTAGATCTTAATGATGAAATTGATGAAAGTGGGATTGAAAGAAATAAAATCTAGATGTTGCTAAACCCACTATATTGGATTCCAAGGAATTTAATTATGAAAATTGCTCTTTGATTGATTGTATTTCCTTGTTGAAATCTGTGCTAAATTCTCCACATGCTTATAGTCGGAATAAAGCCTTCACCGAACATATTGTTGATGCCTTGATGCAATCTTATGAAGAAAAACTTGAGTTGAAAGTTTCTATCCCTAGAAAACTCTATGATGAGTGGGAACCAACTATTAAAATTAAAATTAAAGATCATGAGTTTTATGCTTTGTGTGATTTGGGTGCTAGTGTCTCTACTATTCCCAAGACTTTGTGTGATTTACTAGATTTCCGTAATTTTGATGATTGCTCTCTAAACTTGCATCTTGCGGATTCCACTATTAAGAAACCTATGGGAAGAATTAATGATGTTCTTATTGTTGAAAATAGGAATTATGTGCCCATAGATTTCATTGTTCTTGATATAGATTGCAATCCTTCTTGCCCTATTATTCTTGGTAGACCTATCCTTAGAACGGTTGGTGCGATTATTGATATGAAGGAAGGGAATATTAGATTTCAATTTCCATTAAAAAAGGGCATGGAACAATTTCCAAGAAAGAAAATAAAATTACCATATGAAACTATCATGAGAGCCACTTATGGATTGCCTACCAAAGATGGCAATACCTAGATCTATCCTTGCTCGTTATGCCTAGCTAGGGGCGTTAAACGATAGCGCTTGTTGGGAGGCAACCCAATTTTATTTTTATTCCTTGATTTTTGCTCCTGTTTAGTAATAAATAAATTATTTAGCCTCTGTTTTGGTTGTGTTTTTTGTGTTTAATTAGTGTTTGTGCCAAGTAGAACCGTTGGGAAGACTTGGGGAAAGTCTTGTTGAACTTGCTGTAAAAAACAGAAACTTTAGCGCTCACGAGAACTGCTGTCATTTTTATTTGAAGAGTGATATTTAGTTAATTCTTTTTGAATATGATTAACAGATAAATTCCTCACGTCCAGAAATTTAGTTTATAATTTTTGGGGTTCCAGATCATGCGCTAGCTACAGATTACTACAGACTGTTCTGTTTTTGACAGTTTCTGTTTTTCGTGTGTTGTTTGCTTATTTTGATGAATCTATGGCTAGTAAAATAGTTTATAATCCATAGAGAAGTTGGAATACAGTAGGTTTATAACCAATATAAATAAATAATGAGTTTATTACAGTACCTTGAAGTGGTCTTTTGTTTTCTTTCGCTAACGGAGCTCACGAGTTTTCTATTTTGAGTTTTGTGTTGTGAAGTTTTCAAGTTTTGGGTGAATTCTTTTGATGGATCATGGAACAAGGAGTGGCAAGAGCCTAAGCTTGGGGTTTCCCATGGCACCCCCAATATAATCCAAGGACACCAAAAAGTCAAAGCTTGGGGATGCCCCGGAAGGCATCCCCTCTTTCGTCCACTTCCATCGGTAATTTACTTGGAGCTATATTTTTATTCACCAACATGATATGTGTTTTGCTTGGAGCGTCTTGTATTATTTGTGTATTTTTTTGTTAGTATGCCACAATCATCTTCGCTGTACACACCTTTTGAGAGAGCCATACATGAATTAAAATTTGATAGAACGCTCTATGTGCTTCACTTATATCCTTTGAGCTAGATAATTTTGCTCTATGTGCTTCACTTATATCTTTTGAGCTAGATAATTTTACTCTATGTGCTTCACTTATATCTTTTGAGCTAGATAATTTTTCTCTATGTGCTTCAGTTATATCTTTTGAGCTAGATAATTTTGCTCTATGTGCTTCACTTAGATCTTTTAGAGCACGGTGGTGGATATGTTTTAAAGAAACTATTGATCTCTCATGCTTCACTTAAATTTATTTGAGAGTCTCTTAATAGCATGGTAAATTGCCTAATAACAATATGCTTGGTATTTCAAGATTTGTGAAACTTTCTTTTGAGTGTGTTGAATACTAAGAAAAGATTGAATCATGATAATTGTTTTGAGATATGGAGGTGATAATATTGAAGTCATGCTAGTTGAGTAGTTGTGAATTTAAAGAATACTTGTGTTGAAGTTTGTGATTCCCGTAGCATGCACGTATGGTGAACCGTTATGTGATGAAGTTGGAGCATGATTTATTTATTGATTGTCTTCCTTATGAGTGGCAGTCGGGGACGAGCGATGGTCTTTTCCTACCAATCTATCCCCCTAGGAGCATGCGCGTAATACTTTGCTTTGATAACTTCTAAATTTTTGCAATAAGTATATGAGTTCTTTATGAATAATGTTGAGTCCATGGATTATACGCACTCTCACCCTTCCACCCTTGCTAGCCTCTCTAATACCGCGCAACTTTCGCCGGTATCATACACCTACCATATACCTTCCTCAAAACAGCCACCATACCTACCTATTATGGCATTTCCATAGCCATTCCGAGATATATTGCCATGCAACTTTCCACCATCTAGTTCATCATGACACATCCATCATTGTCATATTGCTTAGCATGATCATGTAGTTGACATAGTATTTGTGGCAAAGCCACCGTTCATAATTCTTTCATATTTATCACTCTTGATTCATTCCATATCCTGGTACACCGCCGGAGGCATTCATATAGAGTCATACTTTGTTTTAGTATCGAGTTGTAATCATTGAGTTGTAATAGAAGTGTGATGATCATCATTCAATAAAGCATTGTCCCAAAAGAGGCCAAAGAAAAAAAGAAGGCCCAAAAAAAGGGGGCAATGCTACTGTCCTTTTTCCACACTTGTGCTTCAAAGTAGCACCATGATATAGCGAGTCTCATATATTGTGCTTCAAACTAGCACCATGTTCTTCATATAGAGAGTCTCATATGTTGTCACTTTCATATACTAGTGGGAATTTTACATTATAGAACTTAGCTTGTATATTCCAATGATGGGCTTCCTCAAATTGCCCTAGGTCTTCGTGAGAAAGCAAGTTGGATGCACACCCACTAGTTTCTTTTGTTGAGCTTTCATACATATATAGCTCTAGTGCATCGGTTGCATGGCAATCCCTACTCACTCACATTGATATCTATTGATGGGCATCTCCATAGCCCGTTGATACGCCTAGTTGATGTGAGACTATCTTCCCCCTTTTTTGTCTCCTCCACAACCACCATTCTATTCCACCTATAGTGCTATATCCATGGCTCACGCTCATGTATTGCGTGAAGATTGAAAAAGTTTTGAAAAAGTTAGAGTATGAAACAATTGCTTGGCTTGTCATCAGGGTTGTGCATGATTTAATACTTTGTGTGGGGAAGATGGAGCATAGCCAGACTATATGATTTTGTAGGGATAACTTTCTTTGGCCATGTTGTTTTGAGAAGACATAATTGCTTTGTTAGTATGCTTGAAGTATTATTATATTCTATGTCAATATAAACATTTGTCTTGATTCTTTCTAATCTGAATATTCATACCACAATTAAGAAGATTTGCATTGAAAGTATGCCAAGTAGCACTCCGCATAAAAATTTCTCTTTTTGTCATTTACCTACTCGAGGACAAGCAGGAATTAAGCTTGGGGATGCCTGATACGTCTCCAACGTATCTATAATTTTTGATTGCTCCATGCTATATTATCTACTATTTTGGACTATATTGGGCTTTATTTTCCACTTTTATATTATTTTTGGGACTAACCTATTAACCGGTGGCCCAGCCCAGAATTGATGTTTTTGCCTATTTCAGTGTTTCGGATAAACAGAATATCAAACGGAGTCCAAACGGAATAAAATCTTCGGAAACGTGATTTTCTCACCGAACGTGATCCAGGAGACTTGGACCCTACTACAAGGGATCAAAGAGGTGTTCAGGAGGGTGGGGGGCGCCCCCTGCCTTGTGGGCCCCTCGGTGCTCCACCGACGTACTCCTTCCTCCTATATATACACGCGTACCCCCAAATGATCAGAACAGGAGCCAAAACCCTAATTCCACCGCCGCAACTTTCTGTATCCACGAGATCCCATCTTGGGTCTTGTTCCGGAGCTCTGCCGGAAGAGGGCCGTCATCACGGAGGGCTTCTACATCATCCTAGCGCCTCCGATGAAGTGTGAGTAGTTTACCTCAGACCTTCGGGTCCATAGTTAGTAGCTGGATGGCTTCTTCTCTCTCTTTGAATCTCAATACAAAGTTCTCCCCCTCTCTTGTGGAGATCTATTCGATGTAATCTTCTTTTTGCAGCGTGTTTATTGAGACTGATGAATTGTGGGTTTATGATCAATTCTATCTATGAATAATATTTGAACCTTCTCTGAATTCTTTTATGCATGATTGGTTATCTTTGCAAGTCTCTTCGAATTATCCGTTTGGTTTGGCCAACTAGATTGGTAGTTCTTTCCATGGGAGAAGTGAAAATGCTAGTAATCGACTAGAGGGGGGGTGAATAGGCGGTTTTTATGAAAGTCTTCAAAACATGAGAGTTTCGAAGACAACCGATAGAAATAAACCTATTACCATGCAGCGGAAGGTAGACTACACTAGGCAAACCATAGTCAAGTATTCAATGAAGTGAAAGCGCAATGACTAATAGCAGCTAGGCAGTAAGGATCAGGTAGGAAGATATTGTGAAGCCAATCAGAACAAGCAGTCACTCAGTGAAGACAGAAGATAATGCAATCATACAATGACTTCACAAGGACCAACAGTAAGTAAAGGGAAGGGAAGGATGAAACCAGTGAATCGTCGAAGACAATGATTTGTTGGACCAGTTCCAGTTGCTGTGACAACTGTACGTCTGGTTAGGGAGGCTGAGATTCAACTCAGAAGACCTCGTCTTCACCTTATTCCCCTTGAGCTAAGGACACCTAGGCCTCACCCAATCACTCTGGTAAGTCTTCAAGGTAGACTTCCAAACCTTCACAGACTTCGTTCACCGGCGATCCACAATGACTCTTGGATGCTCAGAACGCGACGCCTAACCGGCTGGAGGATTCACAGTCCTCAAGTGTAATAAGTCTTCAGATCACACAGACAGGAAGACTTAAGTGATGCCTAACACTCTTTGGCTCTGGGTGTTTAGGGCTTTATCCTCGCAAGGAATTCTCTCTCAAAGGCTTCGAGGTGGGTTGCTCTCAAACGACAAAAGCCGTACTTTAACTCTGAGCAGCCAACCGTTTATGGTTGTAGGGGGTGGGCTATTTATAGCCACTAGGCAACCCGACCTGATTTGTCTGAAATGACCCTGGGTCACTAAGGAACTGACACATGTTCCAACGGTCAGATTTCAAACACACACGGCAACTTTACTTGGGCTACAAGCAAAGCTGACTTATCCAACTCTGGACAAGATTTGCTCTCATAGTCTTCACTCGAAGACATAGGATTTTGGTTAAGCATCACTTCAGTCATTCTGACTGGTTCTCTTGGACCCCACTTAACAGTACGGTGGTTCCTATGACTCAACAAAGAAAAACACAGAACGATGAAACTGCTAAGTCTTCACGCTCCATAGTCTTCACGCGATGTCTTCTCTTGTCATAGTCTTCAATGTGAATGTCCTCACATACCACATTTGACTTCAATGTCTTCATACATTTTTAGGGGTCATCTCTGGTAGGAAAACCGAATCAATGAGGGACTTCTACCTGTGTTATCCTGCAATTCTCACAAACACATTAGTCCCTCAACTAGGTTTGTCGTCAATACTCCAAAACCAACTAGGGGTGGCACTAGATGCACTTACAATCTCCCCCTTTTTGGTGATTGATGACAAACTAGTTGAAGTTTTCAACGGGGAATTAAATATGTGAAATTGTAAAGGATAGGTTATTGCCTTCATAGTGGCAAAGGCTCCCCCTGAAGATGCGCATATAAGTAATTTGCTTTTGGTATGCAAATGCACATGGCAGGTTGTACTTGTGGAGATCCTCTTCAACTTATGATGACAATTCATCATGCATGAAAAAGTATGTGAAGATAATTGCCGGCGTTCTGGGAACGGGGGTCCCCAGACTTGCCTGCCTGCGGCCTGCGGCGTGGCTCAAAGGGGGGCCCAGCGCGGCCCATCTTCACCAACACAAACCCAAGACCCTCGCGAGGGGCCAAGCCTCGCGGGGCGGACGACGCAGAGCTTCCTTAGGCACGGCCTCGTCAGGCTGGCTCACGAGGAGGCGGAGAGATCAAGGCGGGGTACCTCACGAGGTGCCCGTGACGCAAGCCATGACGACCGAGGGCGCTAGGCGGGTGCCAGCCCGCGCAGTGTCCTCCTTTCCTCTTTGGTGCAAAGGGGGCAAGCGCAGCCGCGGAGTACCGAGGCATCAGGCAAAGGTTGCCATTTCGGTGCAACGAGACCAAGACCATGAGGACTACAAGATGGAGATAATCGTGGAGCCCGAGACGGCGTCATCACTAGAGCTTTGTGTAGGCGAAGACTACTTTTGTTAGGGTAGCTAGTACTAGATGTCCCCCTTCAAATTAGCCCGCCATTGTTGGCTCCCTTCCCGCTCGATATTTTGGAAGAGGACCAGGGCCTCTATAAATAGGACCAGCCACCCATAGAGCGAGGGGGGCGGGAAGAAAAGAGAGGGATCGAAGGATAAAGAAGATCAGGTAGAGAGAGAGAGAAGGGTGACTGAGCTCCTCCCAGCAGTTCATCGCCCCAGCCAAGAACAGACCCTCGTGAGGCTGTTCTTCCTTGTATTGTTCGTCATCATCAGCCCAAGAGGCAATCCACCACACCACACACTGGACTAGGGTATTACACCACAACGGTGGCCCGAACCAGTATAAACCTTGTGTCTCTTGTGTTGTTCTTGCCATAGTTTAGATCCTAGCGAGGCGGAGGGGTGCAGGTAGGTAGGAGGCGAAATCTCCGTGCGCACCCGAGTGTTCGAACCTCAAGGGTCTGCCGGAACCCGAAATCCGACATTTGGCACGCCAGGTAGGGGTGCGCCGGGATTCGTCTTCCACCACCCCGTTCTCCTCCGACCATCACGCCCATGTCTGACGCTCGTCGGACCCGTGCCGAGTGCCGGGCCGCACTCGCTTCCCGCGTCGCCCAGACGGCCCCTGTCGGCGAGCGTCCTCGCCGTTCCCCGTCACCTGCCGTCAACACCGCCACCGGCCCGGCGGGGGACGAGCAGCAATCATCGTCCCAGCATCTGTCCGTGCGGCAAGACGGCCGCACCGCAACTCCCTCGCTCACCCCAGCTGGTTCTTCGTCCCGCGTGCTCCGCGCGCCCATGGAGCCCCGCAACCTCTCCCCCGCCCATCGCGCTGCACCAACACCCCCGGTCATCGCGGCCCTCTTGGGCGGCTCGCAGGTGCCGCCTACAAGTCACCACGTCAAGTCGTTCATCCGCCGGGTCAGCGCCGCTTCCATGCGGCAGGGGGCTCCCCTGGACCGGGCGACGCCCGAGACCGGCCTGACCTTCGGCTCGGAGGACCACCCCTCCAACTCGGCCTGCTCGGGTGCGCTCCCCATGCTGTGCACCCCCACCATCTGCCAGGTGGCCGTCACCAGAACCCTCATTGATGGTGGCGCGGGACTCAGCATGCTCTTGGTCGAGGCCTTCAACCTCCTCTGCATACCCCGGGAACGGCTGCAACCCAGCCGGCCCTTCTCAGGCGTTGGGGGCGAGTCGTCCAGCTCCTTGGGACAGATCCGGCTCCCAGTAACCTTCGGCACCTACGACAACTTCCGCATGGAGCTGGTCGACTTCGACATCGCCCCCATCAGCCTCCCCTACAATGCCATCCTTGGCTACCTAGCGCTGGCCCAGTTCATGGCCGCGACGCACCCGGCGTACAACCTCATGAAGATGCCCGGGAGCAGGGGTGTCCTCACTGTGCACGGGGACACCGGGGACGCGCTGAGGGTGCTCAAGCTCGCCTTCAAGACGGCAGCGTCGGCACAGCCTGCCGACTTGGAGACCCCCGAGCCCAAGGGGGCTGCACCCGCCAAGAAGAAACAGTTGTTCACCCAAGACAAGGCAGAAACCAAGAAGATACCCGTCGATGAGGACGGGTCCACCAACGCCACTTTCACCATAGGCGCCCACCTCAAACCCGAGCAGGAGAAGGCCCTGGTCGGGTTCCTGCGCGCAACAAGAAGGTATTCGCTTGGGAGCCTGACCAGTTGGCAGGGATCCCTAGGAGTGTAATCGAGCATCACCTCAACGTGTGCCCCAACGTGCGCCCTGTGAAGCAGAAGGCCAGGCGGCAGTCCACAGAAAAGCAGGCCTTCATCGTCCAAGAGACCCGCAAATTAGAAGCTGTTGGGGTCATTCGCGAGGTCCGATATCCGGATTGGTTGGCCAACCCTGTCGTTGTGCCAAAGAAGGGAGGGAAGGAGCGCATGTGTGTCGACTTCACCAACCTCAACAAAGCATGCCCGCAAGATCCATTCCCGCTCCCCTGCATCGACCAGATCGTCGATTCCACTGTGGAATGTGACCTGTTATGCTTCTTGGATGCCTTCTCTGGGTATCACCAGATCAAGATGGCGGTAGAAGACGTCGAGAAGACAGCCTTCCTAACCCCGTGTGGGGTGTACTGCTACACATGCATGCCATTCGGGCTGCGTAATGCAGGGGCGACCTTTCAGCGGCTGATGCACATCACCTTGGGCCCGCAGCTCGGGAAGAATGTTGAAGCTTACGTCGATGACATTGTGGTAAAGTCTCGGGATGCCAGGACCTTGATACAAGACCTGGAGGAAACCTTCGCGAGCCTCAACGCAGTGAACCTACGGCTCAACCTAGAGAAATGTGTGTTCGGAGTCCCCTCGGGCAAGCTCTTGGGTTTCCTCGTGTCCCACCGAGGCATCGAGGCTAACCCGGAGAAGGTCAAGGCGGTGGAAGACATGAGCCCGCCAAAGACCCTCAGAGAAATGCAGAAGCTCACGGGGCGCGTGACCGCGCTAGGGCGCTTCATCTCCAAGTTGGGGGAACGAGCACTGCCCTTCTTCCAGCTAATGAAGAAAAAGGGGCCCTTCGAGTGGACTGAAGAGGCCGACAAGGCATTCCAGGATCTCAAGAGATACCTGACCAGCCCACTGGTCATGGTGGCTCCGCGCCCTCAAGAGCCCCTGGTACTTTACCTCGCCGCCACTCCCTACTCCGCCAGCGCAGCCTTGGTGGCAGTCAGAGAGGAGCGCCGAATCAAAACCGCGGCAGCAGCCCGGGACAAGGCAGAACAGGGACAAGGAAGGCCCACAGAAACTGCCACCGCGGCTGAGGAGGATCAGCCGCCGTAGAGGGGCGCACCGGAAGCGGAAGAGGCCCCTCTCCTAGATGGCCAGTCTCAGGAGGCCTCATTGCCTCAAGAGGCGCCATGGTCTCCGAAGGGAGCCACCAGCACTGACGCACTCCACCTCGTTGAGCACCCAGTGTACTTCGTCAGCACGGTGTTGCGGGATGCAAGGGCACGGTACCCCATGCCTCAGAAACTCCTCCTCGCGCTACTGGTGGCCTCGCGCAAGCTGCGGCACTATTTTCAGGGTCACCCCATCAAGGTCGTCTCGTCATACCCCCTGGAGAGAGTGCTCAGGAGCCCTAATTCAGCTGGAAGGGTCGCTGAGTGGAACATAGAACTGCAAGCGTTTCAGCTCGAATTCAGCACGACCAGAGTCATCAAGGGAGCAGCATTGGCGGATTTTGTGGCGGAATGGACGGAGGCGCCAGGCCTCAAGGCCGATGAGGATCGGTCCCTGTCCCCGGGAAGCGAGGCGCCAGAAGGCTGGGTCATGTACTTCGATGGGGCGTTCTCCAGGCATGGCGCAGGGGCTGGGGCGGTGCTTATATCGCCCACTCAGGACAAGCTCTATTACGCCATGCAGCTCTGTTTCCAGCAAGGTGAAAAGGTCTCCAACAACATAGCAGAGTATGAAGGTTTAATAGCGGGCTTGAAGGCCGCGGCTGCCCTGGGGGTGAAACGCCTCACCATCAAGGGCGATTCGTAGCTCCTTGTCAATTTCTCCAACAAGGTGTACGAGCCAAAGGATGAGCACATGGAAGCCTACCTAGCGGAGGTCCGCAGGATGGAGAAGCAGTTCTGGGGGTTGGAGTTGCAGCATGTGCCCCGTGGCACCAATCAGGAGGTGGACGACATCGCCAAACGGGCGTCTAGGCGGTTACCTCAGGAGCCTGGAGTTTTCGAGGAACGGCTCTTCAAGCCATCAGCCCTACCGTCATTATCGAACACGGCTCAGCCCCGGGAGGAGCTCCCCCAGCCACCTGCCTCAGGGGCTCCGGCATGTGGCCCGGCCTCAGGAGCACGCCTGCTCCTGACGATGGAACCTCAGGAGGGATGTTGGATCGCGGAGCTCCAGAGTTACCTAACGCAAGGGACCCTGCCGGAGAAGGAGGAGGAAGCAGAGCGAGTGGCACGCCAGGCCACGGCATACTGCATCAAGGATGGAGAGCTCTACCGGAAGCGGCCAAACGATGTATCCCTACGCTGCATCTCCAGGGAGCAAGGGAAAGAACTGCTGGAAGATATACATGGCGGATACTGTGGACATCATTCATCATCACGGACCCTCGTCGGCAAGGCGTTCCGCAGTGGGTTTTATTGGCCCACCGCGCTCAATGACGCCGTCGAACTAGTGAAAGCTTGTGAGGCCTGCCAGTTCCACGCCAAGCAGATCCATCAGCCGGCTAGAGGCTTGCAGACTATACCCCTTTCGTGGCCATTCGCAGTCTGGGGGCTGGACATCTTGGGCCCGTTTCCTCGGGCGCCCGGGGGCTACCGCTACCTCTACGTCGCCGTGGACAAGTTCACCAAGTGGGCTGAAGTAGAGGCTGTCCGCACCATTCCCGCAGGTTCTGCGGTCAAGTTCATCAAGGGCATCGTGAGCCGGTTCGGGGTGCCGAATCGCATCATCACGGACAATGGTTCGCAGTTCACCAGTAACCTCTTCAAAATCTAACCTTGGAACGCAGATATGATATGCTTCGGTGGCGCACCCCCGAAGCAACGGCCAGGCCGAGCGAGCCAACGCGGAGGTCCTGAGGGGCCTCAAGACCAGGACGTTCAAGAAGAAGCTAGAGGCCTGCGGCAGAGGTTGGTACGACGAGCTTCAGTCCGTGTTGTGGTCCATCCGCACAACCGCGACCAAGCCGACTGGAGAGACCCCGTTCTTCCTGGTCTACGGAGCCGAAGCGGTCCTCCCTCATGAGGTCAGACATCGCTCCGCGCGGGTCCTGGCGTTCGACAAGGCGCAGCAGGACGCCATGCGGGGGATGGACCTCGTGCTGGGGGAGGAACGTCGCCGAGAAGCCGCGCTACGAGCGGCGAGGTACCAATAAGCACTGCGGCGGTATCACTGCCGCAACATCCGCCCCAGAACTCTCGAGGTAGGAGACCTCGTGCTCAGGCGGGTTCTCTCCAGGGAGGGGCTGCACAAGCTCTCTCCCATGTGGGAGGGCCCGTTCAAAGTTGTTCATGTTTCCAGGCCCGGCTCCATGCGCTTGGAGACTCAGGAGGGGGTGCCAGTCCAGAATGCATGGAACATCCAGCACCTCCGGAGGTTCTACCCCTAAAAAGGCCTAGAGCCTGTGAAGAAGGTGAACGCCTGTGAAGCTATCGCATTTTGGAAAAGGCCCAGAGCCTGTGAAGAAGGCGAACGCCTGTGAAGCTATCGCGTTTTGGAAAAGGCCCATAGCCTGTGAAGAAGGCGAATGCCTGTGAAGCTATCGCGTTTTGGAAAAGGCCCAGAGCCTATGAAGAAGGCGAACGCCTGTGAAGCTATCGCATTTTGGAAAAGGCCCAGAGCCTGTGAAGAAGGCGAACGCCTGTGAAGCTATCGCGTTTTGGAAAAGGCCCAGAGCCTGTGAAGAAGGCGAATGCCTGTGAAGCTATCGCGTTTTGGAAAAGGCCCGGAGCCTGTGAAGAAGGCCAACGCCTGTGAAGCTCACCGCCCGTGACACTCTCACGTAATAATGAGTTGGGGCTGTACACGCCCCAGAGTCTCAGGAGCGCCGGCCTCAGGCCCTGGGGCTCCCTCCCACGCCCAGTGGCAGCACTTAGCTCCGTGCTGGTGAGAAGACGTCGAAGACTAGATTAGGTTCTGGACGCGGCTTTTCATTTGCTTTCCGCAGTTGGCTTGTTCCTTCTCATTCGAAGTTTTATTGAAGTTGTTGCCGTCTTTGGCTTGTGGTTCTTCGACTTTTCACTCTCCTGCCTCGGTTTCTCTTGTGCAAGGCCTCGCAAGGGGGGCAGCTGAGCACCCTCGCGAGTGTTCCTATCCTAGTCATTCAAAGAGTTCGCGACATGGGCCCATTACAGGAGCACCCCTCCAGTCCGTGCCCCTCGGGCACCGCGACACAAACAAATGGCCTGGGTCGGTCGCCCCCCACGGACGGGGCCGGGAACTATCCACGCTCGGGCACGTAGCCGGAAGGTACGATAACGAAAGCAAAACGATGATTAACAGCAATAACCCAAACACGCCCCCGCGGGGCTCCACACTACTGTCATTGTTATGCAGGAAAAAGGAAAAGAAAGAACAAATCTGGTGCAGCTCGCCTCACACCGGCCCGCAGGGAAGGCCCGAGCTGCCTCCGGAGCTCAGGCGGACTCCCTCTCACGCTTCACCAGGGCGTGACGGCGGGCGGACACGTTGCCACCTCCCAAGCAGATACGACGGCGTGGAGGCTGACCGCGGCCACCGCTAGAAGAGTCGCCACCTGAAGAACAACCGGAGAAGCTTGAGGAACCCTGAGCGCCACCAGCCGCGCAAGCGCTGCCCTCTCCATCATCGCCGGAGCTGGGTTCCCATCCGCGGTCGTCACCCTCGGGGAAACACCCTGCGCGGCGACCATCTTCCCCAAACACCCTCACGTAGAGGGTGGCATCGCCGTCGAACTTGAAGTGTAGGGTGCACCGACGGCTCAGGCCACGCGCGCGGGCAAACGTCTGCCAACCGCGGGCCAGGGACAGGCTCCCGGCCGCGGAGACCTCCAGTGAGACCCATGAGGCCCGGCTGCAGCAGCCGTCGGCCTGGAGCCAGAGGTCGCCCGGGGCGCCGGCCGGGAGCTCGCCAAGGAGGAAGCGAGGAAGTGGAAGCCGGGTGCTAGTCGGCTCCGCCGACCACATGACGAACTCCGGCAGCACTTTAGCAGCGCGAAAGCGCGGCCTAGGGGGACGCGCAGCCGGAGCGCGCCCCCCGACCGTAGCAATATGCCCGTCGCTGTGCTGAAGATCGCCCCCACGGTCGCGGGGAGCCACCGTGGTGGCCACAGGATGTTTGCGAGGGCGCCCTCGGCCGCGCTTGGGCGGGGGAGAGGCGGGCTCAACCTGGCGAGCCTTCCCCTTCTCTGCGGCCGAGAACCTCCTCGACGGGGCCATGAAGAAAAAGGAGAAGCAAGGGGGGATGAACCGGAAGGGCGCGCGCCGGTCCGTACTTATAGCTGGCGATGGCCAACCAACGGCCCCCACGATCGCAGGTAATTATGACCCACCTTGCATGCAGGGACTTGTCCAATCCGTGCAGTTGCCGAGGCGCCATGAGGAAGTGGAGACGCCCACGTCCCATCAACGGCCACGCGGCGCCCAAGGCCGCAGGCTGTTAGGGCCCGTGGCGCTTCGCTCTTGCCCTTCCGCCTCCCTACACGGCCAAGTCCGGGCGCACCTTGGGCCCGGGGGCTACTGTCGGCGTGCTGGGAACGGGGGTCCCCAGACTTGCCTGCCTACGGCCTGCGGCATGGCTCAAAGGGGGGCCCAGCGCGGCCCATCTTCACCAACACAAACCCAAGACCCTCGCGAGGGGCCAAGCCTCGCGGGGCGGACGACGCGGAACTTCCTCAGGCACGGCCTCGTCAGGCTGGCTCACGAGGAGGCGGAGAGATCAAGGCAGGGTACCTCACGAGGTTCCCGTGACGCAAGCCATGACGACCGAGGGCGCCAGGCGGGTGCCAGCCCGCGCAGTGTCCTCCTTTCCTCTTTGGTGCAAAGGGGGCAAGCGCAGCCGCGGAGTACCGAGGCATCAGGCAAAGGTTGCCATTTCGGTGCAACGAGACCAAGACCATGAGGACTACAAGATGGAGATAATCGTGGAGCCCGAGACGGCGTCATCACTAGAGCTTTGTGTAGGCGAAGACTACTTTTGTCAGGGTAGCTAGTACTAGCTGTCCCCCTTCAAATTAGCCCGCCATTGTTGGCTCCCTTCCCGCTCGATATTTGGGAAGAGGACCAGGGCCTCTATAAATAGGACCAGCCACCCACAGAGCGAGGGGGCGGGAAGAAAAGAGAGGGATCGAAGGATAAAGAAGATCAGGTAGAGAGAGAGAGAAGGGTGACTGAGCTCCTCCCAGTAGTTCATCGCCCCAGCCAAGGACAGACCCTCGCGAGGCTGTTCTTCCTTGTATTGTTCATCATCGTCAGCCCAAGAGGCAATCCACCACACCACACACTGGAGTAGGGTATTACACCACAACGGTGGCCCAAACCAGTATAAACCCTGTGTATCTTGCGTTGTTCTTGCCATAGTTTAGATCCTGGCGAGGCGGAGGGGTGCAGGTAGGTAGGAGGCGAAATCTCCGCGCGCACCCCAGTGTTCGAACCTCAAGGGTCTGCCGGAACCCGAAATCCGACAATAATGACATGCATAATGAAAAATGGACGTCTGCAAAATGATCTAAGTGCGGAATTTATCGTCGCACATGCGGAATTTATCATCGCATCGCAGAATAGCAAATAAGTAGCAGACGACCATCGAGTTTTAAGTGTTACAACTCAAAGAACCAAATGTATCAAAATGAGAGTTGTAAACACTAGGCAAAATATAAAGCAACCGCCCATATGGACCCGCTTGAAGACTATCAAACTCATATGCTTCTCCCCCTTTTGTCAGTAAGGACCAAAAAGGTTTGAAGACATAGAGCGTCTACTCATTCCCATGAGGAATAGGTGAAGCAGCAAGGTCATCGGTGTTGTTAGGCGGTGCAGACGAACTCGGGGCAGTGTCGATGCGTGCAGAAGTAGGGGGCGGTGAAGTAGCATCGTCTTCGTCATCGATCACTTTGGCATTCACAGTTGCCATGGAGGAAGAGAACTCAGAGTCTTCAAGAGACGGAGTTCGTCGCAGCACAGTCCTTCTTGGAGGTGTGGAGTCAAACTTGAAGCGTTCAGAGAAGCCATCCTCTTGAAGATCATCTTCAGAACACATAAGCGTCAGCCCTTTCCATGTACGCCGACAGGTTTCATGGGCAACAAAGGCATTCTTGGTGGCAAGATTGCGAATGCGGTTGACATCCACCAAGAGGCTTTGCATTTGATGCTTAAGCCAGTCATGATGCTTATCCTGTTTCTGATGCAGCGCGACAAGAAGCTCTCGGTCATTGAGGACACGAGATCGTCTTTGAGGCCTTTGCGCAATAGTGCTACCAGTGACGTCAGTTTGAGCACGCGGGGCACGTGTGTTTCCAGCAAGGGGATAAACACGAGACACTGCTGGAATTCCTTCAATGGGCTGGGTGAAGCTTTGGTGATCAGCATTATGAAGATAAATGGGATCCTTAGCAGGCTCTGGGTAAATGGCTTCAACTGACAGATCAACCTCGGGCAAGAATATAAGATGATTGCGCGTAGACGGCTGATAGTTGAAGGCTGAGTGACGCTTGATCAGACGCATGACCCATGGAGCATAGAATTTCAACCCAAAGATGTCGGAGCCAGACGCAGCCAACTGCCTGATGAACAAGTCTTGAGCATTGAAGCTGATGCCATTGAAGATATAGAAAACCAAAGTCTTCATTGCTCCTTCAAGCTTTGCTGCAGAGTGTCCTTTGACAGGCCATAGAGTCTTCCTGATGATGTGGTAGATGGTGCGAGGCAGTTACTCTAGGTCTTCAACAAAGAACTCCTTAGGATATTCAGCATCTGGAGGCAAAGGCTTCATCATGCTCAGCATTTGACTCATGTTGGGTTCTGGCTTCTGAAAGATGCTTTCCAAGGCATTTTGATGTTGTTGACAACCTGGTTCATAGTATTCACCAGGAGTGTGCAGGCCTGTGAGCTCAATGATATCAAGAGCTTTAGCTTCATGATGGACATTGCCTGTCATCCACTCAAGGACCCAAGTCTTCGGATCCCTGTTGTAGCCTCGAATGTGAAGAGTGGCATAGAATTGAAGCAACAATTCCTCATTCCAGTGCTCCTTGTCGGTGATGAACTGCAGCAGACCAGCACCTCTGAAACAATCCAATGCTTCTTTGAGGCAGGGCAGAGCAGCCATAGCTTCAGAGTCGAGGCGCATATGTGGAAATATGTGCCCTTGATTATATAGGACACAGGAATAGTAGCTGCGCTGCTGATAGCTCCAGAACCGATCTGAAGAAATGCGTGGTTTGGTATAAGGGTTCTTGGAGCTGTTGAAGAAGGTATTATGTGCCACGAAGCCATTCGCATTGAAGACCCCAGGTGAAGTGGCAGTGCCTGGGAAACGTGGAAGTCTTGGCTTGGGCTTTTGGACATGAGGCCTGTGCTCGACGTGGTACTCAAATTATGGACCAGCAGCAGGCGGAGGAGTCAGAATGGGCCATCGAACCATAACCGGCTGACCACGATCAAATGCCAGCTCCATTGTGTGAGGTCTTGGAGGGGGAACAGGGGCATTGGCATTGTCTTCATGGGCTTCAGGGGCCACATTGACTTCAGGTGCAGGCTCCACATTTGCTTCAGCCATGACTACGTCATTGGCTTCATTGGTGTTGGTGGTGGCAGCCTCAGGAATCTCAACCTCCACTTCAGAAGTTGGAGGGTCGGTCATGTTCTCCTTGAAAACAACATCTTGGTGAGACGGGGGTGTAGCAACTCTTGGGGCTTCTTCTTCATCGGCTAATGCAGCCGGAACATCTTCAGCCAGTTTGGCTTCGGATTCAGTCACAGTAGGAGTGGCATCTGGAAACACTTGACGTGCAACAGATTGATGGTGCACTTCTCCTTCTAGAACGCTCGATAGAGGGACTTGAGGCCTTGGTCCTTTGCGAAGCCTACGCAACGCTGGCGACGCCTTTGGAGATGTAGTTTGCTGGGCCTCAAAGTCATCTTCTTCTTCTTGCCGGGGTGGTGTGACTTGTTGTTGTTGAGTACTCGGAGTGTCTTGTTGTTGTGGGTGATCAGCCCACGATGCATCCTGAGCAATTGGCGTCAGAGGACGACCAATGCTGATGAGTTCGTTGTTCGTGAGAACAGGCGATGATACCAAGTTGTGCTCGATCTGAGGAAGAACTTCATCATCTTCAACATTGTCATGGTGACCAATGTCTTCAACAGCGGTGGGATCAACTGCTGGAATGTCTTCAGCTTCATGAGCCTCTGTGGAAGCAGGCTCATGGACAATCAGTTGGCGCTCTTGGTGTGCAGATGCAGGGCGAACCATTGAGATAGGTTCAACAACTAAGGGCTCTGTGGGACCAGCCCGATCCTTCTTGGTTTTGCGCTTCTTCTTAGAGGGAGCATCATCAGAGGCTTCAGGATGTTTCCTCTTTCTGGCTACAGCCTCAGCAGTCCTCGTCTTCTTCAGTTCTGAAGCGGTTGACCTGACCTTTGGCTTCGAGCCAGCCATGCTGGCTGGGAAGACAATGGGATGTGCTTCCTACCTTGGTGCTTCGGGTTCGGCCACAGCTGGCTTCTTCTTCTTCTTTGCAGCCATCCCGGGATCGATGCCAGGACGACCAAGAGCCTTGCGCTTCTCAGCCTCATTGTAGGCTTGCACACACTTGTCTGCCAGGCTCTTCATGCGCTCACGAGAGCCTTTAGCTTCTTCATGCTTCTTGAGAAAGGCTTCCTTGAGCTCGTGCAGCATGATTTAGAAATTTTTGACATCTTGCACACTGAGCTTGTCCATGTGCTTCTTGAACTGAGCTTTCTCATAGTCTATCTTTTGCTTCAGTTCAACAATGCGCTGAGCTAGAGTTAGCTCAGAAGCAATGGCGCCAGTGAAGGCGACACTGAGGCCAATTGGAAGTTGCAGATCTTCAAAGCTGAGGTTGGGCGTGTCAAACCACTCATCAATGAAGTTATGGATGATTGCCACATCAAAGAGAGGCAAATCATTAAAGATTTCTGCTTCTTCTTTGCTCTTGATCAGTTGCTCAAGAGCGTCATCTACAAGATCTTCATCGCTGGACAGATCAATGGCGTCGTTGCACAGAATAGCAGCAGCAGTCAGTTCTTGGCTGGTGTGTTGCAAAGGCATCTTTACTTTCGAGGGCTTGGAGATGCATGACAAATATTCAAACTACACACTGTCTTCAGGAGGTGCAGTAGCCGGTGGCTTCGCTCGTGAGATTTTTGGTGCTGAGGCAGGCTTTGAAGCTTTAGGCTTCTTCAGTTTCTTTGGCTTCGGCGGTGCAGGCGCTTCATGAGATTCAGCGTCATCTGCAGGCTCATCCACGGCTGTTCCTTGAACCTTGATATGAGTGATGAGACCTTCCAGGTTGTAGAAGGGCCCAACAAGATTGGGTTCAGCTTCGCGGGTGCCATCGGCACGGGGAGCAGAAGGGCCAGGGTTGAAGTCAAGTCCCCATGACTTCTTGTTTTGCTTGGCCGAATTCTTGGCAAACTGGAAGTTGCACTTGAACAGATTGTCGTCACGACACCATAGCAATGACGATGGGTGTGCATCCACAGGCTGTGGTCATCGGACCATGTAGGGATAGAAGCCTTGTTCAATGGCTTCATCTCTGGACCTGGGTTGAAGATTTCTGTATAGGATGTCTCCCCATGGTCGTTTGATGGCATTTTTCTCAGCATATTCCTGGGTCACAAACCTGTACTTGAACCATTGTTCTGCCCAATATCTTCGAATCCATTGGATTCGGGTCTTGCGTTGATTGTAATCCTCTTCAGGATCTGTCTTGTAAAGCTCTGAGAGGTCATCAGGCAAATCTCTTGACGTTCCCCATGACGCTGTCTGCCACCCTTCCTTACTGATTTCTCTGCAGCCATGAACTTCAAACTGAATGGCTTCACCACGTTTAAAGGCTTCAAAGGCTTTCGCTTGCTGGACAAACATGAACTGGCTTCGGGAGAGTTAATGTGATGTTGTAAGAATTCTGCAAACGAATGCAGACTATGAGAACCAAGGGATTCTCCCACGGACATATACCTATGACAGCATTAGAGATGCGAGGGAAGGGGAAGAGGTCATATGCATTCTTAGAAGATTTTTGAAGATAAATCAGTTTAGGAGACATTGACCTCATCGTGCGAAGACATTCACTTATATGTTGAGAGTTGGTTCCAGATTTGTACGAATCCATGAATAAGTACAAGTGAGGAATCTAACTGGATATGAAGCTTAAGTGAACATTCTAGGCAGTATGAGATGCAGACAGGATAGATCTAACATTGTATAGGCAGAAACTTATTTTGGCAAATAGGGTGAATCTTTGAGGATCAAAAAGATGGTAAAAATAGAGTTATATTTACCACGCGAAGAACTGCTAGATGGGAAGAGTAGGAGACCGAGCAGTTCAATCCACCATGCCCTATCTTGGCGATGGAGAACACCTACGGCGGCAGCGGAGAAGACGATGTCCGTGGCCGACGTGAGGACGGCGTCGGAGAAGTTGCGGCAGCTAAGCGCTCCGTCGCCGGCGTCATCGAGAGCTAGCGGGGACGCTAGGGTTTGACGAGGTGGAGAGGTGGAAGAAGGTTTTCTTGACCGTAGGGGACATGTATTTATAAGGAAGTGTGCAGCACAGCGCAATTACGCAGGTGCCCCTGGCGGTTCACATCTGAGGAACACGTGGCAAACATGCAACATACTTGGAGTTGTCCCACGTTCCCACGCACACCTAGATTGTTGGGTGGTCATTCCCACTTCTCCGGGTTTCAGGTGAATGAATGAGCATTGAAAACGGACTTAATGTTTGTCTCTGTATCTTCTGCTGACTAGGACGCAGAGAAGACATTCGACAGTTTCAATAGAATGCATATGATTTGGACAGATAGAGTTTGAGATAGAAAGCATAGAGAGGTTAGGGTCCGATCACATTCACTTAGTTCAAAAGATTCAACAAGAAGACATAGCTATAAGTGAATGCTGTAGAGGATAGAACACTAGTATATATATATATATGTGTGTGTGAGAAAGACAATCAAACTAACATAGTGAAGATAATCATGAAGACAAGTTGAGAATGAAGACAAACAAAATGTGAAGACATAGCAAATGTAACGCATGGGTGAAACACTTCAAACAGAAGAATTTGGTGGTGGGGTTACCCACCATATAGGAAGTATTAGACCCAGACATGGCGCACAATTATCGTGGCGCTCCGAAGTCAAATTCCACATTAATGTATTCACACTTAGAATGTATGTCTTCATTGATTGAAGATATACTTTACTTCGTGTGTTGCACATCTAAGTCATCAATATGCATAAGTGTTAGGATGTGTGCCTGATCACAGGACATTTGAGGATTCCAAGATATTTAGCTCACACCGTAACTTGCAAAATTTCTTCTCATCCAAGGGCTTGGTGAAGATATCTGCCAATTGCTCTTCAGTGTTGACGTGTATGATATCAATATCTTCCTTCACAACATGATCTCTAAGAAAGTGATGACGAATTTCAATGTGCTTTGTCTTCGAGTGCTGAACTGGGTTGTTGGCAATCTTGATGGCGCTTTCGTTATCACGGTAGAGTGGCACTTGCTTCAGATGAATGCCATAGTCTTTGAGTGTTTGCTTCATCCACAGAATCTGAACGCAGCAAGATCCAGCAGCAATATATTCAGATTCAGCAGTGGAGAGAGATACACAGTTCTGCTTCTTTGAAGACCAACATACAAGTGATCGTCCTAGAAAATGACATGTGCCTGATGTAGACTTGCGATCCACCTTGTCACCAGCATAATCAGCATCCGAGAATCCAGCCAGATCAAACTCTGAGCCCTTTGGATACCATAATCCTAATGTTGGGGTGTGAGCCAAATATCGAAGAATTCGCTTCACAGCTAAGTGATGCGATTCCTTTGGTGCCGCTTGGAATCGAGCACACATGCAAACACTAAGCATAATATCTGGCCTAGATGCACATAGATAAAATAAAGAACCAATCATGGAGCGGTATACCTTTTGATCGAACTCTTTACCATTGTCGTCGGGACCCAGATGATGCTTGGCTGGCATTGGAGTCGTGAAGCCTTTGCAGTCTTGCATCCCAAATTTCTTCAGGCAATCTTTGAGGTATTTCTCTTGAGATATGAAGATGCCGTTGCATTGCTGACGTATTTGAAGACCAAGGAAGAACTTCAGCTCACCCATCATGGACATATGATATTGCTCTTGCATCATATATCCAAACTCTTCAGTGTATTTTTGATTGGTGCATCCGAAGATAATGTCATCCACATATATTTGGCACACAAACAGTTCACCATCATATGTCTTCGTGAAGAGAGTGGGGTCGAGGGAACCAGGTTTGAAGCCTTTGCTCTTCAGGAAGTCTTTGAGTGTGTCATACCAAGCCCGAGGGGCTTGTTTGAGGCCATACAGTGCCTTGTTGAGCTTGTACACCATGTCAGGATGTTTTGGATCTTCAAAGCCAGGCGGTTGTGCAACATACACTTCTTCTTCAATCTTGCCATTGAGAAAAGTGCTCTTCACATCCATTTGATACAGAAGAATATTAAGATGATTTGCATAGACCAGCAGTATGCGTATGGCTTCAAGTCTGGCCACAGGAGCAAAGGTTTCATCGAAGTCAATCCCTTCAACTTGAGTGTACCCTTGAGCAACGAGGCGAGCTTTGTTTCTGACAACTTGACCATGCTCATCTTGCTTGTTGCGATATATCCATTTGGTGCCTATTATATTGTGCTTGCAGGGATCAGGACGCTTAACCAGTTCCCATACATTATTCAGCTCAAACTGTTGAAGCTCTTCTTGCATAGCTTGAATCCATTCAGGTTCCATGAAGCCTTCTTCAACTTTCTTGGGTTCAGATATTGAGACGAATGTGAAGTGCCCACAGAAATTTGCTAGCTGTGTTGCCCTTGAACGAGTGAGTGGACCTGGTGCATTGATGCTATCAATTATTTTCTCAATCTGTACTTCATTTGCAACACGCGGATGTACAGGACGAAGATTTTGCTCTTGTTGATCATTGTCATCGTTAGAAGGATTGTCTTCAGGCTGAGCATTGTCTTCAGTTTGATCATTGTCTTCAGGTCGATCAGGTGCGGAGATGATAAGTTCCTCTTCAGGCTGAGCTTCACAAGGTATGATTTCTCCAGTTCCCATAAGTTTGATTGATTCACCGGATGGAACTTCATCTAGCACATTTGGCAGGTTCTCTCTTTGTGAGCCGTTAGTCTCATCGAACCGCACATCCACTGTTTCAACCACTTTATAATGAAAGAGATTGAAGACTCTGTAGGAGTGCGAATCCTTTCCATATCCAAGCATAAGACCTTCATGTGCTTTTGGTGCAAATTTTGAAGTGTGATGTGGATCCTTGATCCAGCACCTGGCACCAAATACTCTGAAGTAACTGACATTTGGCTTCTTGCCAGTAAGGAGCTCATAGGATGTCTTGTTGAGAAGCTTGTGAAGATAAACACGGTTGATGATATGGCATGCAGTATCAATGGCTTCAGGCCAGAACTTTCTTGGAGTCTTGTATTTATCAAGCATCGTCCGGGCCATCTCAATAAGTGTTCTGTTCTTGCGTTCCATGACGTCATTCTGCTGTGGTGTGTACAGAGCTGAGAATTCATGTGTAATGCCCAAAGTATCAAGATAAGTGTCTAGACCAGTATTCTTGAATTCAGTGCCGTTATCACTTCTGATGTGCTTGATCTTGACGCCATAGTTGTTCATGGCTCGATTGGCGAAGCGTCTGAAGACATCCTGCACTTCAGTCTTGTAGAGGATTATATGCACCCAAGTATATCTTGAATAATCATCAACAATCACAAAGCCATAGAGACAGGCAGTAGTAGTAAGAGTTGAGTAATGAGTGGGACCGAAAAGATCCATGTGGAGCAGTTTGAAGGGTTGAGTCGTTGTCATGATTGTCTTCGAGGGATGCTTGGCCCTCATCATCTTCCCTGCTTCATAGGCACCGCATAAGTGATCCTTCTTGAACTTGACGCCCTCGATGCCTATGACATGCTTCTTCCTTGCAAGGGTGTGGAGGTTCCTCATGCCAGCATGTCCTAGACTCCGATGCCAGAGCCAGCATTCAGAAGCTTTAGCTAGAAGACATACGACAAGTTGTGGTCCTGCTGAGAAATCTACCATGTACAAATCATCTTTCTGATACCCTTCAAACACTTGCTTTTACCAGTGTCAGCAAATGTGATGTGACTTTTGTCAGATGGGCGTAGTTTTGAGTCCATAAGAAGGCTTCACTTGCCAGTCATGTGATTGGTACACCCACTATCAATAATCCATTCTGAAGCAGCTGGTGTCGTACCCTATAGTGCAGTTAGGGGGATAGGCTTCACGAAGAGAATTGTGAAGCAAAAACATTTGATGAACCAGTGGATTATGAAAGCTTAGGTCGAGATTTGGACTGGTAGGGCGAGTAGCAAGCGATTCAGGAACAAAGTACATAATAAGACCATTTGGGCATTTGATCTTGCGCCCTACAAGATGTTTAAGGTCCCCAGCAATAGCGTCAGACGATTTTGGTTTTCAGCTGGATACCTTTCCCTGCAAAAGAGAGTTAAGCTTTCTTAGCCACCCACATCTTCAAGGGTGGCTTCGAAGCAATGAGTCTAAGTGGAGCATCTAAGAACTTTGGCTTTGGAGCCCTAGCAAAAAGTCTTGCAGGTGGACAATAGTACTCATAAGAATAAGCAGAATAGTTCTTGGTCTTATGAACATGGCGGTTTGATGAAACGCGCTCATATTCACAGGCCTGAGTATGGTTTCCCTACAAAACATTTGCGTTAGTGCGACTCAGGTGAGTCTTCTGTCTGTATGAAGCCTTTGGACCGTATGAAGCCTGTGGTCTGGGGTTTGTCTTCTTCACCTATGGTGTCATGATGACATTCACAGGAAGATTCTCCAAACACCTTTTCGGCACCCAGATCTTCTTCATAGGCGGTCCATTCCTACAGTTAGTACCAATATACCTGGCAAACACTTCACCATTCTGATTCTTAAATAGTTTATAGTTTGCATCAAAGGATTCATCAATAACAATAGGATTAGCACAAGTGAAGCTAGATAGGGTGGATGGATCCGCTGAAGGTTCCTTTGCAGCAACCCATGTAGTTTTGGGGTACTGCTCAGGTTTCCAGTAAGAGCCATCAGCATTCATTTTCCTTTCGAACCCAACACCCTCTTTCCTAGGGTTTCGGTTCAGGATCTGCCTTTTGAGGACATCACATAGTGTCTGATGCCCTTTGAGACTTTTGTACATCCTTGTTTCAAGCAATGTCTTCAACCTAGCATTCTCATCAGCAATAGTAGTGGTATCCTTAGTAGAGGGGTTAGTTACCACATCAACAGTTGAAGATATTGCAACAGTAGCAGCAGTAGAACTCTCAGCAACAGAAGTAGCGTTGTCACGCTCAATGCATTTAAGACATGGTGGTTCAAATCCTTCCTGAGCGGAACTGATCTGTTCAGCGCGAAGTGACTCATTTTC
Source organism: Triticum urartu (assembly GCF_056163025.1). Taxonomy (NCBI): domain Eukaryota; kingdom Viridiplantae; phylum Streptophyta; class Magnoliopsida; order Poales; family Poaceae; genus Triticum; species Triticum urartu. The sequence goes on along the minus strand of NC_141874.1, from coordinate 170,138,125 downwards.
CTTTTGAAGATCTTCATGAGCCGCTCTCAATTTCTCAAGATCTTGCTTCCTTTGAAGATAATCATAGCAAAGCTTTTCATGAGTTGTTGAGAGTGTTTCATGACGACTTTCAAGTTCCTCATACTTAACGTGAAGATTTTTTATGTCTTCAATTAAGGACTGAGATCGAGTCATTTAAGTGTCTAACAGATCATCCCTCTTGCCTAACAGTTTTTGAATATGTTCCATAGCTTTCTGTTGTTCAGTTGCAATTTTAGCAAGTGTTTTGTAGCTGGGTTTGGAACCACAATCAGAGTCATCTTCACTAGAAGTTTGATAGTGAGCAGTGCGTGTGTTTACCTTGGCACCGCGTGCCATGAAGCAGTAGGTAGGAGCGGAGTAGTCCTTGTCATTTGCATCGGTGTCGGTGATGAAGTCATTGTCTTCAGTGTTGAAGATGGACTTGGCAACGTATGCTGTAGCTAGACTCGCAACGCCAGAATTGGACTCCTCCTCAGACTCCACCTCCGCCTCCTCAGAAGCAGACTCCTCCTCTGAATCCATTTCCCTGCCAACAAATGCACGTGCCTTGCCAGATGAGCTCTTCTTGTGTGATGAAGACTTTGAGGAAGACTTGGAAGAAGACTTTGAGTATTTCTTCTTCTTCTTGTCGTCAGAGTCATATTCCTTGCTCTTCTTCTTCTTGTTGTTGTTCTCATTGTCCCACTACGGACACTCAGAGATGTAGTGGCCATGTTTCTTGCACTTGTGGCATGTTCTCTTCTTGTAGTCATGAGCAGAAGCTTCATCATTTCTTGAGCTTGATCGTGAAGACTTTCTGAAGCCTTTCTTCTTGGTGAATTTTTGGAACTTCTTCACAAGCATAGCAAGCTCCTTTCCAATGTCTTCAGGATCATCAGAACTGCTGTCAGATTCTTCTTCAGATGAGGAGACAGCTTTTGCCTTCAAGGCATGAGTTCGCCCATAGTTGGGACCGTAGATGTCTCTTTTCTTAGAAAGCTGAAACTCATGTGTGTTGAGCCTCTCAAGTATGTCAGACGGATCGAGTGTCTTGAAATCAGGACGTTCCTGAATCATCGTGGCTAGGGTGTCAAACGAACTGTCAAGTGATCTCAGGAGTGTCTTGACGACTTCATGCTTGGTGATCTCAGTAGCGCCGAGGGCTTGAAGCTCATTTGTGATGTTAGTGAGTCGATCAAACGTGAGCTGGACATTCTCATTGTCATTTCTCTTGAAGCGGTTGAAGAGGTTGCGAAGGACACTGATTCTCTGATCTCTCTGGGTTGAGACGCCTTCGTTGACCTTGGAGAGCCAGTCCCAGACTAGCTTAGATGTTTACAAAGCACTCACGCGGTCATACTGTCCTTTGGTCAGATGACCACAGATGATATTCTTGGCAGTAGAGTCCAGTTGAACGAACTTCTTGACATCAGCAGCAGTGACACCTTCTCCAGCCTTGGGAACGCCGTTCTTGACAACATACCATACGTCGACATCAATGGCTTCAAGATGCATGCGCATCTTATTCTTCCAGTAGGGATATTCAATTCCATCAAAGACGGGGCACGCAGCGGAGACTTTAATTATCCCTGCAGTCGACATAGCTAAAACTTCAGGTGGTTAAACCAAATCACACAGAACAAGGGAGTACCTTGCTCTGATACCAATTGAAAGTGCTAGTGATCGACTAGAGGGGGGTGAATAGGCGATTTTTATGAAAGTTTTCAAAACATGAGAGTTTCAAAGACAACCGATAGAAATAAACCTATTACCATGCAACGGAAGGTAGACTACACTAGGCAAACCATAGTCAAGTATTCAATGAAGTGAAAGCGCAATGACTAATAGCAGCTAGGCAGTAAGGATCAGGTAGGAAGATATTGTGAAGCCAATTAGAACAAGCAGTCACTCAGTGAAGACAGAAGATAATGCAATCATACAATGACTTCACAAGGACCAACAGTAAGTAAAGGGAAGGGAAGGATGAAACCAGTGACTCGTCGAAGACAATGATTTGTTGGACCAGTTCCAGTTGCTGTGACAACTGTACGTCTGGTTAGGGAGGTTGAGATTCAACTCAGAAGACCTCGTCTTCACCTTATTCCCCTTGAGCTAAGGACACCCAGTCCTCGCCCAATCACTCGGGTAAGTCTTCAAGGTAGACTTCCAAACCTTCACAGACTTCGTTCACCGGCGATCCACAATGACTCTTGGATGCTCAGAATGCGACGCCTAACCGGCTGGAGGATTCACAGTCCTCAAGTGTAATAAGTCTTCAGATCACACAGACATGAAGACTTAAGTGATTCCTAACACTCTTTGGCTCTGCGTGTTTAGGGCTTTATCCTCGCAAGGAATTCTCTCTCAAAGGCTTCGAGGTGGGTTGCTCTCAAACAACAAAAGCCGTACTTTAACTCTGAGTAGCCAACCGTTTATGGTTGTAGGGGTGGGCTATTTATAGCCACTAGGCAACCCAACCTGATTTGTCCGAAATGACCCTGGGTCACTAAGGAACTGACACGTGTTCCAACGGTCAGATTTCAAACACACACGGCAACTTTACTTGGGCTACAAGCAAAGCTGACTTATCCAACTCTGGACAAGATTTGCTCTCATAGTATTCACTCAAAGACATAGGATTTTGGTTAAGCATCACTTCAGTCATTCTGACTGGTTCTCTTGGACCCCACTTAACAGTACGGTGGTTCCTATGACTCAACAAAGAAAAACACAGAATGACGAAACTGCTAGGTCTTCGCGCTCCATAGTCTTCACGCGATGTCTTCTCTTGTCATAGTCTTCAATGTGAATGTCTTCACATACCACCTTTGACTTCAATGTCTTCATACATTTTTAGGGGTCATCTCTGGTAGGAAAACTGAATCAATGAGGGACTTCTACATGTGTTATCCTGCAATTCTCACAAACACATTAGTCCCTCAACTAGGTTTGTCGTCAATACTCCAAAACCAACTAGGGGTGGCACTAGATGCACTTACAATCTCCCCCTTTTTGGTGATTGATGACAAACTAGTTGAAGTTTTCAACGGGGAATTAAATATGTGAAATTGTAAAGGATAGGTTATTGTCTTCATAAGTGGCAAAGGCTCCCCCTGAAGATGTGCATATAAGTAATTTGCTTTTGGTATGCAAATGCACATGGCAGGTTGTACTTGTGGAGATCCTCTTCAACTTATGATGACAATTCATCATGCATGAAAAAGTATGTGAAGATAATGACATGCATAATGAAAAATGGACGTCTGCAAAATGATCTAAGTGCGGAATTTATCATCGCACATGCGGAATTTATCATCACATCACAGAATAGCAAATAAGTAGCAGACGACCATCGAGTTTTAAGTGTTACAACTCAAAGACGGTGGGGGTACGCTGATAACTTACCCTACATTTCGGACAAGCGCTTCCCTAAGCCATGGCTCCCCTGCCTTCCCCTTCGTCCTCCCCATTCGTACACTGAGGCCGCCAAAACCCACGAAACCCCACGCTCCTCGGTCGGCCTCCTGACCACCGCCCAGCCGGAGACTCTTTCCCGACGACATCGTCCACCACAACAGCTCGCCGTCCCTCATCCACTGCACGGGATGAGGATCCGTCGTCGATCTCATCGTCCCGCCGGATCAGCCGCCCCGTCCTCCACCTCCAAGGAGCTGCCCTGACGTTTGCCTCGTCTATCGCACCAGCTCCATCCCCACAGTGCCGTCTTGACCTACCCCACCGGAACCGCAATACCCTCACCAATTCCTCCGATTAAGCCGGGGCCAACTCGGCGCCACCAAGGAGGTTCTGCACTCACCGCTGCATTTTATCTTTTATTCGATCTCACGGGGCTGCCGGTGCTCAATACTGAGCAGCCATGTCGGGTCTCCATCGATGGCGCCGTGGCCGACCACTTCATCCATGGTGTCTCTCCCCCATGTCATTGCTTCCTTGTCGGCGACTTCCACACCGGCACTAGCTGCAGCTGCTCCGGCTCTTGCTCGCGCTGCGGCTCTGTTCTTGCTATCGGTCGCGTTGTTGCACTACTCTTGCTTTCGTTCATGCTGCTGCTCTGCTCTGATATTGTTGTCGGTCGCGTTGCTGCTCCGCTCTTGCTCTCATTCGTGTTGCTGCTCTGCTCTTGCTCTCCCTCACGCTGCTACTGCTGTTGCATGACCTCTGGCAGCTACAGGAGTTGCTGCTTTAGCACTCGCTCGCGGTTCTGCTGCATGACTTGCTCTCTGCTAGTGTGTTCCCTGCTCGAGCGTCTGTTGATTTAGATCACTGCTTCTCTGCTACTAGTGCTCGAACTCCCTAAACATCTATTGCAATGCTCTTCTACTAGTTCAATTAGTTTCGATAGTAAAATTCAGTTTTGACTGTAAAGTTCTGTTTCTTCAGTTAAGTTCAGAGTAAACAGTATTTACAGCATCTGTCGGAGCGGCCGTGGCATGGCTGATGCGTTTTACATCTAGCACTTTTTGGTGATGTATTTTACACCATCTATTGCAGATGATATTAGAGTCCCACTTCAGATTAACGTTGTTTGCCTTGTCCTACTTCAGCCTCGCCGCCATACACCTCACCAGAGCTACTCCAATGACGGAACCGTCCATCACAGCGGAGCAGTACCCTCGGCGCCATTTCCATAGGCCTCAGATATTCTTCCCCGCCTCTGACAGTCACACCAGCATCACCATCCTCCACATCCAACCCAATGATGTTGAGGACGACAAGGCTATGCCAAAGAGGTTGTACACTCGTTGCATCACTTTGTTACTCTGCATTCATGTCATCCCTCAGGGATCCTTTGCTATGGAACTACTATGGTACTACTATTCGTGCATTTGGTTAGGAGTGGAGCAAAGCAAAATTGGAGGATTTTTCCTTTGGTGTCTCTTTCAAAGAAAAATGGTAGGAAATTTAATATCCAGTTGGACGTCCTTTTCAAATTAATATGCATGAAGAACAGGACTAATTGCATTACTGTCATAATAAGATTCTTATTTTTTCATTTTCACGTGGTTTGACTTTAATTTGAGCATGTTTCTCCATTCCTGTGTTCTTCCAATTCATGTGAACCAAACACCGAGGTTCGCAGAAATCCTATGTTTCTAAATGCTCTGTTTTGCACGTGCATTCCTATCCTATTCCTGCGTTTTTCCTGTCCCTGCGTTTATAGAATCCTCCAATTCTATGGAGCCCTTACAGATTTACTTCATTTTCAGATAGGCGTCAAAGAAAACTCTGTGTGTTATGTCCTGCTCCTATCGTGCCGTCATCCACCCCACCTAAGGTGAACCATCGACAAAAGCGTTCACTGCAGCAGAGATTCCCCCTGCAAACTTTCTTTCGCTGCCTCAGATCATCTTCCCCGTTGCCGGCAGCCACGCCAACTGCATTACCATCATCGACTGAGCAGATGAACCTAAGGACTAAACAGTTCCGGAAGAGAGGTCGCAGTCTTTCGCGTTTGCTTACGTTATACATCGGTTATTATTACCTACTACTTTATCATTCAAACATGAGCTTTAAAATGCCCATGGGTCTCATATAGAGGCAACAACGAATAGTATTTGTCTACTATCTGGTTCATCTGGGGTCTTCTATGTGGTTCATGTTGGATGGGCAACAAATACTAGATGATCCATTGTCTATCTTTTTAAACTGAAGCTATAATCTACCTGCTATCATTAGTTTTGAATCTATCCACTCGTTTGCTACCATTAGTCTTGATTTCTGCATGCACCCCTTAGGCCTTACAAAATCTAACTAATCTTTTATTATGCATGTCAGTTATTGTACACAATCGTACTGAACATGTAGAGAAAAATAGAAGACCGTTGCGTGGGAATACAATGTCATGCAGACGCCGCTCCATGGTGGCCGAAGTGCCCCCCCTCCCGCCATTCCAGATTGTATTCCAGAGGAAGATAACTATTCAGATGGGGATTCAGAGGGAGCCGACCACTCCTATTTACCACCTGAGGTGTTTGCTCTAACCTGGCATCCTGATGTTGGTCATATCATGCATATGGAGCCTCGCATTGCTTACATTATTCATCTTATATGTCATCAGCTTAGTTTAGATTTGCTTTGTGTGAATACCACCTGTTTGGTTTCTATATCATACTCCCGCTGTTCCTAAATATTTGTCTTTTTTAGATATTTCAACAAGTGACTACATACGGAGCAAAATGAGTGAATCTACACTCTAAAATATGTCTATATACATTCGTATGTAGTAGTCCATTTGAAATCTCTAAAAAGAAAAATATTTAGGAACGGAGGGAGTATATGGGAATTATGCAATGCCATCTTCTTTAGACAGGCATCATATATGTGAATCATGCAATGCCATCCTATTTACCCAGTCATCGTATATGTGAATTGTATCGTGCCATATTTTTTTCATAATGTATTCCATTTGTCAACAATGTTTATACGTTCATTTACTCTTCCTGTGCATCAGCCACTTGACTCGGTCATGGGAAAATCTGGAGTGAAAACAAGGTCTTCTGAGCAGTCAGTGCTACTTGTCAATGCAGATTTCTTGCTGGTTACAGATAGCTCCTCAGAGGAGGATTCAGAGATAGATGACCAGTCGTATTCCCCCCTCCCCCCCCCCCCCCCGAGGTGCATTCTCTAACTTGGTAAGGTTATATTGCTCATATCATGCATATGGTGTCTTGCGTTGTCATGCCATCTGCTTAGATTAGACACGCTTTGTGTGAATGCCTCGTGTTTGCTTTCTATATCAGATATGTGAATTATGCAATGTCATGTTTTTCAGCCAATTATCATATATGTGAATTATGCACCGCCATGTGGTCAGGCATCATATATGTGAATTATCTCATGCCATTTTTTTTATTACGTATTCCATTTGTCGACAATCTGTGTATATTGAAGTACTCTTCATGTGTATCAGCCATTTGAGCCGGTTATGGAAAAATCAGGAGTGAAAAAAAGGTCTTCAGAGCAGGCAACGGTACTTGTTGAAGCATATATCTCGATGGTTAGAGGGAGCTCCTCAGAGGAGGATTCAGAGACAGATGACCAGTCCTATATCCCACCTGAGGTGTATGCTCTAAGTTGCAATGTTTATATTTCTCATATCATGCATATGGTGTCTTGCATTGCTTAGTTAAGACATCATATGCACAATATTGAATTCCATCTGCTTAGTTTAGAGATCATACATGCGAGTGCCAGCTGGTTAGTATATGAATCAATTATGTCAATTATATCATGCCATCATGTATACTTAGACAACATTTATGTGAATTATTTCATCCCAGCCTATTTTAGAAAGACATCATATAGTTTTGTCATGTCATCCTGTTTAGATACTCATCATATGTTGAATTATGCCATTATATCATGTTAAGTTATCCATCATATATCTGAAACTGTGTCATGCTATCATGTTTAGTTAGGCATCATATATGTGAAATTGTGTCATGTTGTCCTGTTTGGTTAGACAACATATATGTGAATTACCACATCTGTCTATCATACAATGTCTGTACGTTCAATTTGTTTTCTTGTCTATCAGCCATTTGAATTGGAGGGGGTGATGGCAGTATCTAAGGGAGCAAAAAACCCGTTCTTCACAAAAGACAGTGCTACCCATCGATGTAGATAGAATCATGGTTGTACTAGCCCACAAACATGCCCCACCACACATAATCGACACTCTTCCAGATTGCACACTTACACCGTTGGGCAGAGAAACAGCTACAACCCATCTAACCCCAACCCCAGCGGACCCACTTCTAGTTGACAAAGCACCATGTCCACCATAGAGTACCCCCACACGAGCAGTTTGTAAAGCAACTGCAGTGCCCAAAGCACGAAGACCACCACAATGAGCCCAAACTCCACGTTTAAAGCAGAAGAGCAACTGTTCTCAAGTCAGATTCCGTAGCTATGGTACATACTCCTTTGCTGTTGCATCACTGTATTTACTCATACCAAATACTTTCGAATTTGAAGGATCCAATTGAAACTCCAATGGCGCAACAGGTATGTTTTAAACCTATTTCTTTAACTGGATTGCTGTTCTAACTTCTTGCTCGATGTTGATTTCAGTTTCAGTTGTAAAAACAGTTATGTTCTCATGTGATGCACATTACAAGTGTTGCCAATGCTGTGTAGTTTCTCACACTTATATTCTGTCTATGCTGATGTGTCTTAAAAATATATGAGTTGAACTGTGTCTCTATCTTGATTTGGCAACATAAACTAGAATGATATGGACAATACATTGACCTAGTACATAAATATATGTTTGTTTCATGTTTTTATCCTGTCCACCTTACTACTGAACCGGTTTACCAAAATGAGTTTGGTATACTACATGCTAAACCTGTGATGTGTCTGCTTGTTTCTCTTGTAGTATGCGAACAGAATATTGGAGAAGAGCACCCCACTATGCAATGGTAGAGAAAGTAATGCAGATAAGGTTCAAGATAGTGAGACAACCCTGTTGGTCTCCAAGAAAGGTGATAAAAATGATCTTGTAGACAGTTAGAAAACCCCACAGTCCTACGTTGATGTAGTGTTCGAGTTACTGGCCAGTAGCGCTGGCACAAGCTCTTTGACCTCACTGCCTGAATCACTTCAGCTTCTTCAGTCTCAGCTACAAGCTGAAAGGCATCAGTCAGCTGTGTTGCGGCAAGAAGCCAAAGGACTGAGGAAGTCCCTGCAGAACTCAGATGCATACTTTCTGGTGCAACAGCAAGTGTTGGGGGATTTAAGCGCCAAACAAGAGAAAGTTAATAAGCTTGCTAAGCATCTTGCCAGCATTATGGGTACTCAGGATATTGTTTCTTGAGCTCTTCTGAAGTGGTTTCAGTTCTAGACTTGTTTTGCTGCGGCGTTTATTTGCACTGGTCGCCAACTTTGACAACCAGTGTATATGATATGCTACTTTGTTCCCTATATTTGCAATGGTGGCGAACTTTGATGCCCAGTGGATGTAATATGTGTAATAGCCGTGATAGCCTAGCGTAAGTTGCTTGCTTATTTATTTCCTTGTTGTCTTGTTTATTAATTTGCTTGTAGTCAGTGAAGTTCTTTTTCCGCGGTTTGCTAGTGGCCACAATAACCTATTTTTTAAAACTAGGCCAGAATAACCATGGGCTACATATTTACTGTAGTTACCATGGGCCTCCTGAAGGAAATATGCCCTAGAGGCAATAATAAAGTTATTATTTATTTCCTTATATCATGATAAATGTTTATTATTCATGCTAGAATTGTATTAACCGGAAACATAATACATGTGTGAGTACATAGACAAACAGAGTGTCACTAGTATGCCTCTACTTGACTAGCTCATTGATCAAAGATGGTTATGTTTCCTAACCATAGACATGAGTTGTCATTTGATTAACGGTATCACATCATTAGGAGAATGATGTGATTGACTTGACCCATTCGTTAGCTTAGCACTTGATCGTTTAGTTTGTTGCTATTGCTTTCTTCATGACTTATACATGTTCCTATGACTATGAGATTATGCAACTCCCGTTTACCGGAGGAACACTTTGTGTTCCACCAAACGTCACAACATAACTGGGTTATTATAAAGGTGCTCTATAGGTGTCTCCGAAGGTACTTGTTGGGTTGGCGTATTTCGAGATTAGGATTTGTCACTCCGATTGTTGGAGAGGTATCTCTGGGCCCACTCGGTAATGCACATCACTATAAGCCTTGCAAGCATTGCAACTAATGAGTTAGTTGCGGGATGATGTATTACAGAACGAGTAAAGAGACTTGCCGGTAACGAGATTGAACTAGGTATTGAGATACCGACGATCGAATCTCGGGAAAGTAACATACCGATGACAAAGGGAACAACTTATGTTGTTATGTGGTCTGACCGATAAATATATTCGTAGAATATGTAGGAGCCAATATGGGCATCCAGGTCCCGCTATTGGTTATTGACCAGAGAGGTGTCTCGGTCATGTCTACATAGTTCTCGAACCCGTAGGGTTCGCACGCTTAACATTCGTTAACGATATAGTACTATATGAGTTATGTATGTTGGTGACCGAATGTTGTTTGGAGTCCAGGATGAGATCACGGACATGACGAGGAACTCCGAAATGGTCCGGAGATAAAGTTCGATATATGGGATAATAGTGTTTGGTCACCGGAAGGGCTCCGGAATTCACCAGAAGGGGTTCCGGATGTTTCCCGAAATGTTTGGGGTACGAGAACACTTTATTTGGGCCAAAGGGGAAAGCCCACAAGGTTTTTGGAAAGCGCAAAAGGAAGTTTTGCGGAGTCCAGGGGCCAGACGCTAGGGTCCCTGGCGTCTGGGTCCAGACGCCGGGAACCCTGGCGTCTGGCCCTGGAGTCCAAGAAGGACACTTGCCTTTCAGGTGAAACCGACTTTGTGGAGGCTTTTACTCCAAGTTTCGACCCCAAGGCTCAACATATAAATAGAGGGGCAGGACTAGCACCCAAGACACATCAAGAAACACCAAGCCGTGTGTCGGCAACCCCGTCCCCTCTAGTTTATCCCCCGTCATAGTTTTCATAGTGCTTAGGCGAAGCCCTGCGAAGATTGTTCTTCACCAACACCGTCACCATGCCGTCGTGCTGCCGGAACTCATCTACTACTTCGCCCCTCTTACTGGATCGAGAAGGCGAGGATGTCACCGAGCCGAACGTGCGCAGAACTCGGAGGTGCTGTGCTTTCGGTACTTGGATCGGTCGGATCATGAAGACGTACGACTACATCAACCGCGCTGATATAACGCTCCCGGGAACGGTCTACGAGGGTATGTAGACAACACTCTCCCCTCTCCTTGCTATGCATCACCATGATCTTGCGTGTGCGTAGGAAATTTTTTTGAAATTACTATGTTCCCCAACAGTGGCATCCGAGCCTAGTTTTATGCGTTGATGTAATATGCACGAGTAGAACACAAGTGAGTTGTGGGTGATACAGGTCATACTGCTTATCAGCATGTCATACTTTGGTTCGGCGGTATTGTTGGATGAAGCGGCCCAGATCAACATTACGCGTACGCTTACGCGAGACTGGTTCTACCGATGTGCTTTGCACACAGGTGGCTGGCGGGTGTCAGTTTCTCCAACTTTAGTTGAACCGAGTGTGGCTACGCCCGGTCCTTGCGAAGGTTAAAACATCACCAACTTGACAAACTATCGTTGTGGTTTTGATGTGTAGGTAAGAACGGTTCTTGCTAAGCCCGTAGCAGCCACGTAAAACTTGCAACAACAAAGTAGAGGACGTCTAACTTGTTTTTGAGGGCATGTTGTGATGTGATATGGTCAAGACGTGATGAGAAATAAGTTGTTCTATAAGATGATCATGTTTTGTTGAAGTTATCGGCAACTGGCAGAAGCCTTATGGTTGTCTCTTTATTGCATAAGATGCAAGCGCCAAATAATTGCTTTACTTTATCGCTATGCGATAGCAATGGTTGCAAGAGCAATAGTTGGTGAGACGACCATGTGACGACACATTGATATAGATCAAGATGATGGAGATCATGGTGTCATGTCGGTGATGATGGAAATCATGATGATGCTTTGGAGATGGAGATCAAAGGCACAAGATGATGATGGCCATATCATGTCACATATTTTGATTGCATGTGATGTTTATCTTTTATACATCTTATTTTGCTTAGTTCGACGGTAGCTTTATAAGATGATCTCTCACTAATTATCAAGGTACAAGTGTTCTCCCTCAGTATGCACCGTTGCGAAAGTTCTTCATGTTGAGATACCACGTGATGATCGGGTGTGATAGGCTCTACGTTTAAATACAACGGGTGCAAAACAGTTGCACACGCGGAATACTTAGGTTAAACTTGACGAGCCTAGCATATAACAGATATGGCCTCGGAACACTGAGACCGAAAGGTCGAGCGTGAATCATATAGTAGATATGATCAACATAGTGATGTTCACCATTGAAACTACTCCATCTCACGTGATGATCGGACATGGTTTAGTTGATATGGATCACGTGATCACTTAGAGGATTAGAGGGATGTCTATCTAAGTGGGAGTTATTAAGTAATATGATTAATTGAACTTAAATTTATCATGAACTTAGTCCTGGTAGTATTAGCATATCTATGTTGTAGATCAATAGCTCGCGTTTAGCTCCCCTGTTTTATTTTTGATATGTTCCTAGAGAAAACTAAGTTGAAAGATGTTAGTAGCAATGATGCGGATTGGATCCGTGATCTGAGGTTTATCCTCATTGTTGCACAGAAGAATTATGTCCTTGATGCACCGCTAGGTGACAAACCTATTGCAGGAGCAGATGCAGATGTTATGAACGTTTGGCTAGCTCAATATGATGACTACTTGATAGTTTAGTGCACCATGCTTAAACGGCTTAGAATCGGGACTTCAAAGACGGTTTGAACATCATGGACCATATGAGATGTTCCAGGAGTTGAAGTTAATATTTCAACCAAATACTCGAGTTGGGAGATATGAAGTCTCCAACAAGTTCTATAGCTAAAAGATGGAGAAGAATAGCTCAAGCAGTGAGCATGTGCTCAGATTGTCTGGGTACTACAATCGCTTGAATCAAGTGGGAGTTAATCTTCCAGATAAAATAGTGATTGACAGAATTCTCTAGTCACCATCACCAAGTTAGTAGAACTTCGTGATGAACTATAATATGCAAGGGATAACAGAAACGATTCCCAAGCTCTTCGTGATGCTGAAATCGACGAAGGTAGAAATCAAGAAAAGCATCAAGTGTTGATGGTAAACAAAACCACTAGTTTCAAGTAAAGGGACAAAGGGAAGAAAGGGGAACTTCAAGAAGAACGGCAAGCGAGTTGCTGCTCAAGTGAAAAAAACCCCAAGTCTGGACCTAAGCCTGAAACTAAGTGCTTCTACTGCAAAGGGACTAGTCACTGGAAGTGGAACTACCCCAAGTAATTGGCGGATAAGAAGGATGGCAAAGTGAACATAGGTATATTTGATATACATGTTATTGATGTGTACTTTACTAGTGTTTATAGCAACCCCTCAGTATTTAATACTAGTTCACTTGCTAAGAATAGTAACTCGAAACGGGAGTTGCAAAATGAACAGAGACTAGTTAAGGGTGAAGTGACGATGTGTATTGGAAATGGTTCTAAGATTGATATGATCATCATCACACACTCCCTATACTTTCGGGGTTAATGTTAAACCTAAAATAAATGTTATTTAGTGTTTGCATTGAGCATGAATATGATTGGATCATGTTTATTGCAATACGGTTATTCATGTAAGTTAGAGAATAATTGTTGTTCTGTTTACATGAATAAAACCTTCTATGGTTATTCACCCAATGAAAATGGTTTGTTGGATCTCGATCGTAGTGATACACATTTTCATAATATTGAAGCCGAAAGATGCAAAGTTTATAATGATAGTGCAAGTTATTTGTGGCACTGCCGTTTAGGTCATATTGGTGTAAAGCGCATGAAGAAAATCCATGCTGATGGGCTTTTGGAATCACTTGATTATGAATCAGTTGATGCTTGCGAACCATGCCTCATGGGCAAAATGACTAAGACTCCGTTCTCCGGAATAATGGACCGAGCAAAAGATTTGTTGGAAATCATACATACTGATGTATGTAGTTCGATGAATATTGAGGCTCGCGGCAGTATCATTATTTTCTGATCTTCACAGATGATTTGAGCAGATATGAGTATATCTACTTGATGAAACACAAGTCTAAAACATTTGAAAAGTTCAAAGAATTTCAGAGTGAAGTGGAGAATCATCGTAATAAAAATAAAAGTTTCTACGATATGATCACAGAAGTAAAATATTTGAGTTACGAGTTTGGCCTTCAGTTAAAACAATGTGAAATAGTTTCACTACACACGCCACCTGGAACACAACAGCGTAATGGTGTGTCCGAACGTCATAACCGTACTTTATTTGATATAGTGCAATCTATGATGTTGATACGTCCATTTTGCATCATGCTATTATATCAATATTTATTGCATTATGGGCTGTTATTTCACATTATGTCACAATACTTATGGATATTCTCCCTTATTTTACAAGGTTTACATAAGGAGGGAGAATGCCGGCAGCTGGAATTCTGGGCTAGAAAAGGAGCAAATATTAGAGACCTATTCTGCACAACTCCAAAAGTCCTGAAACTCCACGGAATACCTTATAATAAATAATGAAAAATCCTCGCCAAAGATGAAGACCAGGGGGCCCACACCCTTCCCACAAGGGTGGGGAGTGCCCCCCCCCTAGGGCGCGCCCCCTACCTCGTGGGCCCCTTGGTGGCTCTCCAATGACCATCTTCTCCTATATGAAGTCTTTCGTCGAGAAAAAAATAAGAAGCAACCTTTCGGGACGAAACTCCGCCGCCACGAGGCGGAACATTGCGGATCCAATGTAGAGCTCCGGCAGAGCTGTTCTGCCGGGGAAACTTCCCTCCCGGAGGGGGAAATCGTCGCCATCGTCATCACCAACGCTCCTCTCATTGGGAGAGGGCAATCTCCATCAACATCTTCATCAGCACCATCTCATCTCAAAACCCTAGTTCATCTCTTGTATCCAATTCTTGTCTCCAAGTCCGGGATTGGTGCTAGTAGGTTGCTAGTAGTGTTAATTACTCCTTGTAGTTGATGCTAGTTGGTTTAATTGGTGGAAGATCATATGTTCAGATCCTTTATGCATATTATTACCCCTTTGATTATGAACATGAATATGCTTTGTGAGTAGTTACGTTTGTTCCTGAGGACAAGGGAGAAGTCTTCCTATTAGTAGTCATGTGAATTTGGTATTCGTTCGATATTTTGATGAGATGTATGTTGTCTAGCCTCTAGTGGTGTTATGTGAACGTCGACTACATAACACTTCACCATTATTTGGGCCTAGAGGAAGGCATTGGGAAGTAATAAGTAGATGATGGGTTGCTAGAGTGACAGAAGCTTAAACCCTAGTTTATGTGTTGCTTCATAAGGGACTGATTTGGATCCATATGTTTCATGCTATGGTTAGGTTTACCTTAATACTTTTGTTGTAGTTGCGGATGCTTGCAATAGAGGTTAATCATAAGTGGGATGCTTGTTCAAGTAAGAACAGCACCCAAGCACCGGTCCACCCACATGTCAAATTATCAAAGTACCGAACACGAATCATATGAACGTAATGAAAACTGGCTTGACGATATTCCCATGTGTCATCGGGAGCGCTTTTCCTTATATAAGAGTTTGTCCAGGCTTGTCCTTTGCTATAAAAAGGATTGGGACATCTTGCTGCACTTTATTTACTTTTTTTACTTGTTGCTCATTACAAATTATCTCATCACAAAACTATTTGTTACCACTTATTTCAGTACCTGCAGAGAATACCTTGCTGAAAACCGTTTATCATTTCCTTCTGCTCCTCGTTCGGTTCGACACTCTTACTTATCGAAAGGACTACGATAGATCCCCTATACTTGTGGGTCATCAAGACTCTTTTCTGGCGCCATTTCCAGGGATTGAAGCACCTTTGGTAGGTGGAATTCGGTAAGGAAAAATTTATATAGTGTGCTAAAATTTACTGTCACTTGTTACTATGGAAAGTAATCCTCTAAGGGGCTTGTTCGGGGTATCTTCACCCTGACCAGTAGAGCAAAGAGTTGCTCCTCAACCTACTGAACGTATTGAAAATGAATATGAAAATGAAATTCCTTATGAGTATCCTTCGCGTATGATAGAAAAACTGCTAGCTAATCCTTTTACAGGAGATGGAAGAAAGCATCCTGATGAACACCTAATATATGTGGATGAAGTTTGTGGATTATTTAAGCTTGCAGGTATACCCGATGATGTTGCTAAGAAGAAGGTCTTCCCTTTATCTTTGAAGGGAGACGCATTGGTACGGTATAGGCTATGTGATGATACGAGATCATGGAACTATAGAAGATTGAAATTGGAATTCCGTCAAAAGTATTACCCTATGCATCTTGTTCATCGTGATCGCAATTATATATATTTTTTTTGGCCTCGCGAAGGAGACAGCATCGCTCAAGCTTGGGGGAGGCTTAAATCAATGTTATATTCATGCCCCAATCATGAGCTTTCAAGAGAAACAATTCTTCAAAAAATTTATGCTCGGCTTTCTGAAAATAATCGCACCATGCTCGATACTTCTTGTGCTGGCTCTTTTATGATGAAGACTATTGGATTTAGATGGGATTTATTGGATAGAATTAAACGCAACTCTGAAGATTGGGACCTCGATAATGGTAAGGAGTCAGGTATGACACCTAAGTTTGATTGTGTTAAATCTTTTATGGATATCGATATTTTCCGTAAGTTTAGCACTAAATATGGACTTGATTCTGAGATAGTAGCTTCTTTTTGTGAATCTTTTGCTACTTATGTTGATCTCCCTAAGGAAAAGTGGTTTAAATATAATCCTCCCATAGAAGTAAAAGTAGCTGCACCTATTAAAGTTGAAGAAGAGACTGTCACTTATAATGATCCTATTGTTCCTACTTGTTATGTTGAGAAACCACCTTTCCCTATTAGGATAAAGGATCATGCTAAAGCTTCAACTGTGGTTCGTAAAAGCAATATTAAAACATATACACCTCCTGAGCAAGTTAAAGTTGAACCTAATATTGCTGTTGTTAAATATCTCTTGTCTGATAATATAGATGGGCATGTTATTTATTTCTGTGATGAAACTGATAGAATTGCTAAACCCCATGATACAGATAAACCTAGACCTGTGCTTGGTATTCGTTCGATATTTTGATAAGATGTATGTTGTCTAGCCTCTAGGGGTGATATGTGAACGTCGACTACATAACACTTCACCATTATTTGGCCCTAGAGGAAGGCATTGGGAAGTAATAAGTAGATGATGGGTTGCTAGAGTGACAGAAGCTTAAACCCTAGTTTATGCGTTGCTTCGTAAGGGGCTGATTTGGATCCATATGTTTCATGCTATGGTTAGGTTTACCTTAATACTTTTGTTGTAGTTGCGGATGCTTGCAATAGAGGTTAATCATAAGTGGGATTCTTGTTCAAGTAAGAACAGCACCCAAGCACCAGTCCTCCCACATGTCAAATTATCAAAGCACCGAACGCGAATCATATGAACGTGATGAAAACTAGCTTGACGATATTCCCATGTGTCCTCGGGAGCGCTTTTCCTTATATAAGAGTTTGTCCAGGCTTGTCCTTTGCTACAAAAAGGATTGGGCCACCTTGCTGCACTTTATTTACTTTTGTTACTTGTTGCTCGTTACAAATTATCTCATCACAAAACTATTTGTTACCACTTATTTTAGTACTTGCAGAGAATTCCTTGCTGAAAACCGTTTATCATTTCCTTCTGCTCCTCATTGGGTTCGACACTCTTACTTATCGAAAGGACTATGATAGATCCCCTATACTTGTGGGTCATCAGATGTCTCTTACCAATTTACCACTATTGATTTGGGGTTATGCATTAGAGACAGCTGCATTCACGTTAAATTGGGCACCATCTAAATCTGTTGAGACGACACCGTATGAACTATGGTTTGGCAAGAAACCTAAGCTATTGTTTCTTAAAGTTTGAGGTTGCAATGCTTATGTGAAAAAGTTTCAACCTGACAAGCTCAAACCCAAATCAGAGAAGTGCATCTTCATAGGATACCCAAAACAAAAATGTTGGGTACACCTTCTATCATAGATCCGAAGGCAAGATATTCATTGCTGAGAATGGATCCTTTCTAGAGAAGGAGTTTCTCTCGAAAGAAGTGAGTGGGAGGAAAGTAGAACTTGATGAGGTAACTGTACCCGCTCCCTTATTGGAAAGTAGTTCATCACAGAAATCTGTTCCTGTGACTACTACACTAATTAGTGAGGAAGCTAATGATGATGATCATGTAACTTCAGATCAAGTTACTACTGAACCTCGTAGGTAAACCGGAGTGAGATCCACACCAGAGTGGTACGGTAATCCTGTTCTAGAGGTCATGTTACTTGACCATGAACCTACAAACTATGAGGAAGCGATGATGAGCCCAGATTCCACAAAATGGCTTGAGGCCGTGAAATCTAAGATGAGATCCATGTATAAGAACAAAGTATGGAATTTAATTGACTTGCCCAAAAGATCGGCGAGCCATTGAAATTAAATGGATCTTCAAGAGGAAGACGGATGCTGATAGTACTGTTACTATCTACAAAGCTAGAATTGTCGCAAAAGGTTTTCGACAAGTTCAAGGTGTTGACTACGATGAGAGTTTCTCACTCGCATCTATGCTTAAGTCTGTCCGAATGATGTTAGCAATTGCCACATTTTATGAAATCTGGCAAATGGATAAACAAAACAACATTCCTTAATGGATTTATTAAAGAAGAGTTGTATATGATGCAACAAGAAAGTTTTGTCAATCCTAAAGGTGCTAACAAAATATGCAAGCTCCAGCGATCCATCTATGGACTGGTGCAAGCATCTCAGAGTTGGAATATACGCTTTGATAAGTTGATCAAAGCATATAGTTTTATACAGACTTGCGGTGAACCCTGTATTTACAAGAAAGTGAGTAGGAGCACTACAGCATTTCTGATAAGTATATGTGAATGACATATTGTTGATCGGAGATAATGTAGAATTATTCTGCAAAGCATAAAGGAGTGTTTGAAAGGATTTTTTTCAAAGAAAGACCTCGATGAAGCTGCTTACATATTGAGCATCAAGATCTATAGAGATAGATCAAGACGCTTGATAAGTTTTTCAATGAGTACATACCTTGACAAGATTTTGAAGTAGTTCAAAATGGAACAGTCAAAGAAAGAGTACTTGCCTGTGTTACAAGGTGTGAAACTGAGTAAGACTCAAAGCCCGACCACGGCAGAAGATAGAAAGAGAATGAAAGTCATTCCCTATACCTTGGCCATAGGTTCTATAAAATATGCCATGCTGTGTACCAGATCTATTGTATACCCTACACTGATTTTGGCAAGGGAGTACAATAGTGATCTAGGAGTAGATCACTAGACAGCGGTCAAAATTATCCTTAGTGGAATAAGGATATGTTTCTCGATTATGGAGGTGACAAAAAGGTTCGTCGTAAAGGGTTACGTCGATGCAAATTTTGACACTGATCCAGATGACTCTAAATCCCAATATGGATACATATTGAAAGTGGGAGCAATTAGCTAGAGTAGCTCCATGCAGAGCATTGTTGACATAGAAATTTGCAAAATACTTATGGATCTGAATATGGCAGACCCGTTGACTAAACTTCTCTCACAAGCAAAACATAATCACACCTTAGTACTCTTTGGGTGTTAATCACATAGCGATGTGAACTAGATTATTGACTCTAGTAAACCCTTTGGGTGTTTATCGCATGTCGATGTGAACTATGGGTGTTAATCACATGGTGATGTGAACTATTGGTATTAAATCACATGGCGATGTGAACTAGATTATTGACTCTAGTGCAAGTGGGAGAATGAAGTAAATATGCCCCAGAGGCAATAATAAAGTTATTATTTATTTCCTTATATCATGATAAATGTTTATTATTCATGCTAGAATTGTATTAACCGGAAACATAATACATGTGTGAATACATAGACAAACAGAGTGTCACTGGTATGCCTCTACTTGACTAGCTCGTTGATCAAAGATGGTTATGTTTCCTAACCATAGACATGAGTTGTCATTTGATTAATGGTATCACATCATTAGGAGAATGATGTGATTGACTTGACCCATTTCGTTAGCTTAGCACTTGATCGTTTAGTTTGTTGCTATGGCTTTCTTCATGACTTATACATGTTCCTATGACTATGAGATTATGCAACTCCCGTTTACCAGAGGAACACTTTGTGTGCCACCAAACGTCACAACGTAACTGGGTGATTATAAAGGTGCTCTACAGGTGTCTCCGAAGGTACTTGTTGGGTTGGCGTATTTCGAGATTAGGATTTGTCACTCTGATTGTCGGAGAGGTATCTTTGGGCCCACTCGGTAATGCACATCACTATAAGCCTTGCAAGCATTGCAACTAATGAGTTAGTTGCGGGGTGGTGTATTATAGAATGAGTAAAGAGACTTGCCGGTAACGAGATTGAACTAGGTATTGAGATACCGATGATCGAATCTCGGGCAAGTAACATACCGATGACAAAGGGAACAACATATGTTGTTATGCGGTCTGGCCGATAAAGATCTTCGTAGAATATGTAGGAGCCAATATGGGCATCCAGGTCCCGCTATTGGTTATTGACCAGAGAGGTGTCTCGGTCATGTCTACATAGTTCTCGAACCCGTAGGGTCCGCACGCTTAACGTTCGTTGACGATATAGTACTATATGAGTTATGTATGTTGGTGACCGAATGTTGTTCGGAGTCCGGGATGAGATCACGGACATGACGAGGAACTCCGGAATGGTCCGAAGATAAAGTTTGATATATGGGATAATAGTGTTTGGTCACCATAAGGGTTCCGGAATTCACCGGAAGGGGTTCCGGATGTTTCCCAAAATGTTTGGGTACGAGAACACTTTATTTGGGCCAAAGGGGAAAGCCCACAAGGTTTTTGCAAAGCGCAAATGGAAGTTTTGCAGAGTCCAGGGGCCAGACGCCAGGGTCCCTGGTGTCTGGGTCCAGACGTCGGGAACCCTGGCGTCTGGCCCTCGAGTCCGAGAAGGACTCTTGCCTTTCGGGTGAAACCGACTTTGTGGAGGCTTTTACTCCAAGTTTCGACCCCAAGGCTCAACATATAAATAGAGGGGCAGGGCTAGCACCCAAGACACATCAAGAAACACAAAGCCATGTGCCAGCAACCCCGTCCCCTCTAGTTTATCCTCCATCATAGTTTTCGTAGTGCTTAGGCGAAGCCCTGCGAAGATTGTTCTTCACCAACACCGTCACCACGCTTTCGTGATGCCGGAACTCATCTACTACTTCGCCCCTCTTGCTGGATCGAGAAGGTGAGGACGTCACCGAGCCAAACGTGTGCAGAACTCGGAGGTGCCGTGCTTTCGGTACTTGGATCGGTCGGATCGTGAAGACGTACAACTACATCAACCACGTTGATATAATGCTTCCGCGAACGGTCTACGAGGGTAATGTAGACAACATTCTCCCCTCTCATTGCTATGCATCACCATGATCCTGCGTGTGCGTAGGAAATTTTTTAAAATTACTACGTTCCCCAACACCTCCTACGGGCCATAGAAACAATGGGCCTTCTTAGGGCCGTAGAAAGAATGGGCCTTCTTAGGGTCGTAGCATCAATGGGCCTTCTACGGGCCATAGCATCAATGGGCCTTCTACATGTCGCATGATCGATAGGCCAAACATGGGCCAATAACAGACCACATTATGGGCCGTAAATGGGCTAGATTTGGAATCGTTCGTTCATGGGCCGACAATAACATGTCGTCATTAATTGGTTGTATTTGATGACGTTATGAAAACGCACCAACGGATTAACTGGCCACAAACGGGCCGATTGTAACCGCGGGCTGAATTTGGCCCACAAGCAGAAAAGGCCAATGACGGGCCATAAGTAACCGAATGCTGGAAATGAGCCCAAGATTAAATGGGCCCTGAGAAGGCCGAAAGATAACACGGACTGGAAACGGCCCAATGGAATAATGGGTCGTTAATGGGTATAAAGGGGTACGTTGTTCATCACGGGCCGGATTCACCACGGGCCGTTAATGGGCCAAGTGTTACAAATGGCCTCGTAGGGGCCGAAAGACATCATGGGCCATACATGGGCCGAAAGTTACAACAGGCTGGAATCATATTGGACGGCCCAGATGAAGCTACTGGGCTTAATTCAGATAGGTTGTAACGGGCCATGAGTTAGCGGGCCGTAAATGGGCTATATACAAACAGGCCGTTAACAGGATTTGCATGGGCCGGCCCGTTACCTTTTGACCAAGTCACACGGGCCGGCCTTTTCACTTGAATGGGCCTCTGTTGGGCCGTGCCACATGTCGGCGTATCATAGGCGCCTCCTGTACAATGAATGGATGACATCTGTCCCAATGGTGAGCCAACACGTGTTTTCTCCAGCCAATGAGAATTTTACACGTGGAAAATCCTCATTGGTTCAGGCTGTTAGCAGGTTATCGGATCCAAAACCGGACCAGATAGCTTAACGGTGACCCGTTACAATGGATGCCACGTGTCAGTCACCCTTGACGAAAGCACTTCCATGACGCGCGATTTATCGCCATGGAAGTGGACACTTCCATGATGATAATTTTGGTAATGTCATGGAACACTTTTACGACAGCACGAGTATGACTATCTTGATTCTGTCATAAATTTGTCATGGATGTACATGCATGACAGAAAACGTGACCTACTGTGTCAAACACGTATCATCACAGAAGTGTATTTTTTTGTAGTGTGATTAACACCCATAGAGTGATCATGTTTTGCTTGTGAGAGAAGTTTAGCCTTCGGGTCTGCAACATTCAGATTCATATGTATTTTGAAAATTTCCATGTCTACAATACTCTGCACGGAGCTACTCTAGCTAATTGCTCACACTTTCAATATGTATCTAGATCGAGACTTAGATTCATCTAGAACGGTGTCAAAAGGCTTCCATCGACGTAACTCTTTACGATGAACTCTTTTATCACCTCCATAACCGAGAAATATTTCCTTAGTCCTCTAAGGATAATTTTGACCATTGTCCAGTGATCTACTCCTAGATCACTATTGTACTCCCTTGCCAAAATCATGCTAAGGTATACAATAGGTCTGGTACAGAGCATAGCATAATTTATAGAACCTATGACTGAGGCATAGGGAATGGCTTTTCATTCTCTTTCTATTTTCTGTCATGGTCGAGTTTTGAGTCTTTACTCAACTTCGCACCTTGTAACACAAGCAAGAACTCCTTCTTTGACTGATCCATTTTGAACTCCTTCAAAATCTTGTCAAGGTATGTACTCATTGAAAAACCTTATCAAGCGTCTTGCTCAATATGTAAGCAGCTTTACCAAGGTCTTCCTTTAAAAACTCCTTTCAAACACTCCTTTATGATTTCCAGAAAATTCTACATCATTTCCGATCAATAATATGGCATTCACATATACTTATCAGAAAGGTTGTAGTGCTCCCACTCACTTTCTTATAAATACAGGCTTCACCGCAAGTCTGTATAAAACTATGTGCTTTGATCAGCTCATCAAAGCGTATATTCCAACTCTGAGATGCTTGCACCAGTCCATAAATGGATCGCTGGATCTTGCACACTTTGTTAGCATCTTTAGGATTGACAAAACCTTCTGGTTGCATAATATACAACTCTTCTTTAAGATATACATTAAGGAATGTAGTTTTGACATCCATTTGCCAAATTTAATAATCATGAAATGCGGCAATTGCTAACATGATTTGGACAGACTTAAGCATCACTACGGGTGAGAAGGTCTCATCGTAGTCAACTCCTTGAACTTGTCGAAAACCTTTTGCAACAAGTCGAGCTTTATAGACAGTAATATTACCGTCAGCGTCAGTCTTCTTCTTGAAGATCCATTTATTCTCTATGGCTTGTCGATCATCGGGCAAGTCAACTAAAGTCCACACTTTGTTCTCATACATGGATCCCATCTCAGATTTCATGGCCTCAAGCCATTTCAAGGAATCTGGGCTCATCATCACTTCCTCATAGTTCGTAGGTTCGTCATGGTCAAGTAACATGACCTCCAAAACAGGATTACCATACCACTCTGGTGCGGATCGTACTCTGGTTGACCTACGAGGTTTGGTAGTAACTTGATTTGAAGTTTCATGATCATCATCATTAGCTTCCTAACTAATTTCGGTAGGAATCACTGGAACTGGTTTCTGTGATGAACTACTTTCCAATTCGGGAGAAGGTACAACTAACTCATCAAGTTCTACTTTCCTTCCACTCACTTCTTTTGAGAGAAACTCCTCTAGAAAGGATCCGCTCTTAGCAACAAAGAACTTGCCTTCGGATCTGTGATAGAAGGTGTACCCAACAGTTTATTTTGGTATCCTATGAAGACGCACTTCTCCAATTTGGGTTTGAGCTTATCAGGCTGAAACTTTTTCACATAAGCATCGCAACCCCAAACTTTAAGAAACGACAGCTTAGGTTTCTTGCTAAACCAAAGTTCATACGGTGTCATCTCAATAGGTTTTTAGATGCTGCCCTATTTAACATGAATGCAGTTGTCTCTAATGCATAACACCAAAACGATAGTGGTAAATCGGTAAGAGACATCATAGATCGCACCATATCTAATAAAGTATGGTTACGACGTTCGGACACACCATTACGCTGTGGTGTTCCAGGTGGCGTGAGTTGCGAAACTATTCGACATTGTTTCAACTGAAGGCCAAACTCGTAACTCAAATATTTCGTCTCCATGATCAGATCATAGAAACTTTATTTTCTTGTTACAGTGATTCTCCACTTCACTTTGAAATTCTTTGAACTTTTCAAACATTTCAGACTTGTGATTTATTAAGTAGATATACTCATATCTTCTCAAATCATCTATGCAGGTCAGAAAATAACGATACCCGCAGCGAGCCTCAACACTCATTGGATTGCATACATCAGTATGTATTATTTCTGATAAGTCTGTTGCTCGCTTCATTGTTCCGCAGAACGGAGTCTTAGTCATCTTGCCCATGAGGCATGGTTCGCAAGCATCAACTGATTCCAAAAGCCCACCAGCATGGAGTTTCTTCATGCGCTTTACACCAATATGACCTAAACAGTAGTGCCAGAAATAAGTTGCACTATCATTATTAACCTTGCATCTTTTGGCTTCAATATTATGAATATGTGTATCACTACAATCGAGATTCAATAAACCATTCACCTTGGGTGTATGACCATAGAAGGCTTTATTCATGTAAACAGAATAACAATTATTCTTTGACTTAAATGAATAACTGTATTGCAATAAACATGATCCAATCATATTATGCTCAACGCAAACACCAAATAACATTTATTTTAGGTTCAACACTAATCCCGAAGGTAAAGGGAGTATGCGATGGTGATCTTATCAACCTTGGAATCACTTCCAACACACATCGTCACCTTGCCCTCAACTAGTCTCTGTTCATTTTATAACTCCTGTTTCAAGTTACTAATCATAGCAATTGAACCAGTATCAAATACCCAGGGGCTACTATGAATACTAGTAAAGTACACATCAATAACATTTATATCATATATACTTTTGTTCACTTTGCCATCATTCTTATCCGCCAAGTATTTGGGGCAGTTCCACTTCCAGTGACCATTTCCTTTGTAGTAGAAGCACTCAGTTTCAGGCTTGGGTCTAGCTTTGGGCTTCTTCATGGGAGTGGAACCTAACTTTTCATTCTTCTTGAAGTTCCCTTTCTTTCCCATTCCCTTTTACTTGAAACTACTGGTCTTTTCAACCATCAGCACTTGACGCTTTTCCTGATTTCTACCTTCGCCGATTTCAGCATCGCGAAGAGCTCGGGGAATCGTTTCGTCATCCTTGCATATTATAGTTCATCACAAAGTTCCAGTAACTTGGTGATTGTGATTAGAGAACTCTGTCAATCACTATCTTATCTGGAAGATTAAGTCCCACTTGATTCAAGTGATTGTAGTACTCAGACATTCTGAGCACATGCTCACTGTTTGAGATATTCTCCTCCATCTTGTAGGAAAACATACTTGTTAGAGGTCTCATACCTCTCGACTCGTGCATGAGTCTGAAATACCAATTTCAACTCTTGGAACATCTCCTATGCTCCATGGTGTTTCAAAACATTTTTGAAGTCCCGGTTCTAAGCCGTAAAGCATGGTGCACTAAACTATCAAGTAGTCATCATACCGAGATTGTCAAACATTCATAACATCTGCATTTGCTACTGCAATAGTTCTTTCACCAAGCGGTGCATCAAGGACATAATTCTTATGTGCAGCAATGAGGATAATCCTCAGATCACGGACCTAGTCTGCATCATTGCTACTATCAACTTTCAACTTAGTTTTCTCTAGGAACATATCATAAATAAAACGGGGAAGCTATACGCGAGCAATTGATCTACAACATAGATATGCAAATACTATCAGGACTTAGTTCATGATAAATTTAATTTCAATTAATCATATTACTTAAGAACTCCCACTTAGATAGACATCCCTCTAGTCATCTAAATGATCACGTGATCCATATCAACTAAACCATGCATGTCCGATCATCACGTGAGATGGAGTAGCTTCCAACAGTGAACATCACTATGTTGATCATATCTACTATATGATTCACGTTTGACCTTTCGGTCTCTGCGTTCCGAGGCCATATCTGCATGTGCTAGGCTCGTCAAGTTTAACCCGAGTATTCTGCACATGCAAAACTGGCTTGCACCCGTTGTATGTGAACGTAGAGCTTATCACACCCGATCATCACGTGGTGTCTCGGCATGACAAACTGTAGCAACGGTGCATACTCAGGGGGAACACTTGTACCTTGAAATTTAGTAAGGGATCATCTCATAATGCTACCGTTGTACTAAGCAAAATAAGATGCATAAAAGATAAACATCACATGCAATCAAAATATGTGACATGATATGGCCATCATCATCTTGTGCCTTTGATCTCCATCTCCAAAGTACCATCATGATCTCCATCATCTTGATCTTTATCAATGTGTCATCACATGGTCGTCTCGCCAATTATTGCTTTTGCAACTATTGCTATCGCATAGCGATAAAGTAAAGCAATTATATGGCGCTTGCATCTTATGCAATAAAGAGACAACCATAAGGCTCCTGCCAGTTGCCGATAACTTTAACAAAACATGATCATCTCATACAATAATTTATATCTCATCATGTCTTGGCCATATCACATCACAACATGCCCTGCAAAAACAAGTTAGACGTCCTCTACTTTGTTGTTGCAAGTTTTACGTGGCTGCTACGGGCTTCTAGCAAGAACCATTCTTACCTACGCATCAAAACCACAACGATTTTTTGTCAAGTGTGTTGTTTTAACCTTCAACAAGGACCGGGCGTAGTCAAACTCGATTCAACTAAAGCTGGAGAAACAGACACCCACTAGCCACCTGTATGCGAAGCACGGCGGTAGAACCAGTCTCATGAACGCAGTCATGTAATGTCGGTCTAGGCCGCTTCATCCAACAATACCGCCGAATAAAAGTATGACATGCTGGTAAGCAGTATGACTATTATCGCCCACAACTCTTTGTGTTCTACTTGTGCATATAACATCTACGCATAGACCTGGCTCGGATGCCACTGTTGGGGAATGCAGTATTTCAAAAAAAATCCTACGATCACGCAAGATCTATCTAGGAGATGCATAGCAACGAGAGGGGAGTGTATGTCTACGTACCCTCATAGACCGAAAGAGGAAGCGTCTAGTAACACGGTTGATGTAGTCGAACGTCTTCCCAATCCAACCGATCCAAGTACCAAATGCACGGTACCTCCGCGATCAGCACATGTTCAGCTTGATGACGTCCCTCAAACTCTTGATCCAGTTGAGGTCGAGGGAGAGTTCCGTCAGCACGATGGCGTGGTGACGATGATGATGAAGTTACCGATACAGGGCTTCGCCGAAGCACTACAACAATATGACTGAGGTGTGTAACTGTGGAAGGGGGCACCGCACACGGCTAAAAGATCAACTTGTGTGTCTTTGGGGTACCCCCTGCCTCCGTATATAAAGGAGGGAGAGGGAGAGGTAGCCGGTGAAGGAAATATGCCCTAGATGCAATAATAAAGTTATTATTTTATTTCCTTATATCATGATAAATGTTTATTATTCATGCTTTGTATTAACCGGAAACATAATACTTGTGTGAATACATAGACAAACTAAACGTCACTAGTATGCCTCTACTTGACTAGCTCGTTAATCGAAGATGGTTATGTTTCCTAACCATAGCCATGTGTTGTCATTTGATTAATGGGATCACATCATTAGGAGAATGATGTGATTGACATGACCCATTCCATTAGCTTAGCACCCGATCGTTTAGTATGTTGCTATTGCTTTCTTCATGACTTATACATGTTCCTATGACTATGAGATTATGCAACTCCCGTTTGCCGGAGGAACACTTTGTGTGCTACCAAACGTCACAACGTAACTGGGTGATTATAAAGGAGCTCTACAGGTGTCTCCAAAGGTACATGTTGGGTTGGCGTATTTCGAGATTAGGATTTGTCACTCTAATTGTCGGAGAGGTATCTCTGGGCCCTCTCGGTAATGCACATCACATAAGCCTTGCAAGCATTGCAACTAATGAGTTAGTTGCGAGATGATGTATTATGAAACGAGTAAAGAGACTTGCCGGTAACGAGATTGAACTAGGTATTGAGATACCGACGATCGAATCTCGGGCAAGTAACATACCGATGACAAAGGGAACAACGTAGGTTGTTATGCGGTCTGACCGATAAAGATCTTTGTAGAATATGTAGGAGCCAATATGAGCATACAGGTTCCTCTATTGGTTATTGACTGGAGACGTGTCTCGGTCATGTCTACATTGTTCTCGAACCCGTAGGGTCCACACGCTTAACGTTACGATGACAGTTTCATTATGAGTTTATATATTTTGATGTACCGAAGATTGTTCGGAGTCCCGGATGTGATCACGGACATGACGAGGAGTCTCGAAATGGTCGAGACATAAAGATTGATATATTGGACGGCTATATTCGGACACCGGAAGTGTTTCGGAGAAGTTTCGGATAAAACCGGAGTGCCGGGGGGTTACCGGAACCCCCCCCCCCCGGGGGGGGTTAATGGGCCTCATGGGCCCAAAGGGGAGAACAGGAGGGGCGGCCAGGGCAGGCCGCGCGCCCCTCCCCCTCTAGTCCGAATTGGACAAGGAGGGGGCGGCACCCCCCCTTTCCTTCCTCTCCTCTCGCCCTTCCTTCCCCCTCTCCTAGTTGGACAAGGAAAAGGAGGGAGTCCTACTCCCGGTAGGAGTAGGACTCCTCCCTGGCGCGCCTCCTCCTGGCCGGCCGCCCCTCCCCCTTTCTCCTTTATATACGGGGGCAGGGGGGCACCTCTAGACACACAAGTTGATATTCGTGATCGTTCTCTTAGCCGTGTGCGGTGCCCCCCTCCACCATAATCCTCGATAATATTGTAGCGATGCTTAGGCGAAGCCCTGCGACGGTAGAACATCAAGATCGTTACCACGCCGTCGTGCTGACGGAACTCTTCCCCGACACTTTGCTGGATCGGAGTCCAGGGATCGTCATCGAGCTGAACGTGTGCTAGAACTCGGAGGTTCCATAGTTTCGGTGCTTGATCGGTCGGGCCGTGAAGACGTACGACTACATCAACCGCGTTGTCATGACGCTTCCGCTATCGGTCTACGAGGGTACGTAGACAACACTCTCCCCTCTCGTTGCTATGCATCACCATGATCTTGCGTGTGCGTAGGAATTTTTTTGAAATTACTACGTTACCCAACAGCCGGCCCTAGGGGGCTCCAAAGTGTGGAGTCCTACTAGAACTCCCTAGTCCTAGTAGGATTCCACCTCCCACACGGAGTAGGACAGGGGGGAGGGAGAAGGAGAAGGAAAGGGGAGGTCGACCCCCTTCTCCTAGTCCTAATCGGCCTCTTGCCCAAGGGGGGCACACCAACCCCTTGTGGGCTGGTGTTCTTCCCTCTTATGGACCATAAGGCCCATAACTTCTCCCGGGGGTTCCGATAACCTCCCGGTACTCCGGAAAAATGCCCGAACCACTCGGAACCATTCCGATGTCCAAATGCAACCTTTCAAAATATGAATCTTCACCTCTCGGCCATTTCGAGACTCCTCGTTATGTCCTTGATCTCATCCAGGACTCGGAACAAACTTTGGTACATCAAATCACATAACTCATAATACAAATCATCATCGAACGTTAAGCGTGCGGCCCCTATGGGTTTGAGAACTATGTAGACATGACCGAGACACATCTCCGGTCAATAACCAATAGCGGAACCTAGATGCTCATATTGGTTCCAACATATTCTACGAAGATCTTTATCGGTCAAACCGCATAACAACATACGTTGTTCCCTTTGTCATCGGTATGTTACTTGCCCGAGATTCGATCGTCGGTATCATCATACCTAGTTCAATCTCGTTATCGGCAAGTCTCTTTACTCGTTCCATAATGCATCATCCCGTGACTAACTCATTAGTCACATTGCTTGCAAGGCTCATAGTGATGTGCATTACCAAGAGGGCCCAGAGATACCTCTCTGATACATGGAGTGACAAATCCTAATCTCGATCTATGCCAACTCAACAAACACCATCGGAGACACCTGTAGAGCATCTTTATAATCACCCAGTTATGTTGTGACGTTTGATAGCACACAAGGTGTTCCTTCGGTATTCGGGAGTTGCATAATCTCATAGTACGAGGAACATGTATAAGTCATGAAGAAAGCAATAGCAATAAACTAAACGATCATAGTGCTAAGCTAACGGATGGGTCTTGTCCATCACATCATTCTCTAATGATGTGATCCCATTCATCAAATGATAACACATGTCTATGGTTAGGAAACTTAACCATCTTTGATTAAAGAGCTAGTCAAGTAGAGGCATACTAGGGACACTTTGTTTGTCTATGCATTCACACATGTACTAAGTTTCCGGTTAATACAATTCTAGCATGAATAATAAACATTTATCATGATATAAGGAAATATAAATAACAACTTTATCATTGCCTCTGGGGCATATTTCCTTCAATATGTTTCTTTGTCCTCATTACTAAATGCCAAATGATTGCTAATTTAAATTGGCTTTGATATACCTTGGGATCCTGGTGGATCCATTACTTGAGCACTTTATGCCTAGCTTAATGGCTTTAAAGAAGCGTTGCCAGAGAGACAATCTGGAAGTTTTAGACAGTCATTTATTTCTATTGAGTGATTTTAAATAGTTTTAAAACAAAAAATGAAGAGGGGAACCTAAAACTTTGTCAAAAAGAAAAGTGAAAGTGAGAAAGACGAGCATTGTTCAAATGGGATCTAGACTTGAACTTTGTTCATGCCCATGGAAACTTTGCGAACCTTGATTACAGAAAATTTTAAACAAAAATAATTATCCCCTTGTATAAATCCATTGTATTATAAAAATAATGTGCCAGGATTTGCCTTTAGGATGATTAGATTGCTTGTTTGGCATGTGCGGTGCACAAACAGAGACTTTGGTTGTAGTGCGTGATTTTACACTTTTTACTGGAAAGTCAAATGCTTCTGAAAGTTTTCGCACAATACTTCTATAATTTTTTTTTGTCCTAATTGTTTCAGAATTTTTGGAGTTACATAAGTATGTTTGATGTTCATATTACTACAGACTGTCCTGGTTAAGACATATTCTATTTTTGATGCATTGTGTTGCTAGTTTTGATGAAACTATCGATTTTATCGATGGTATAAGCCATAGAGAAGTTATAATACAGTAGCTACAATGCAAAAATAAAATATGAATGAGTTTGCAACAATACTTGAAGTGGTGATCTGTTTTATTATACTAACGGATCTCACGAGAGTTTGGTTAAGTTTTGTGTGATTGAAGTTTTCAAGTTTTGGGTAAGATCACGATGAATGAAGGAATAAGGAGTGGCAAGAGCTCAAGCTTAGGGATGCCCGAGGCACCCCAAGGTAATATTCAAGGACTCCCAAGCAACTAAGCTTTGGGATGCCCTGGAAGGCATCCCTTCTTTCTTCTAACGATCATCGGTAATTTTACTTGAGCTATATTTTTATTCGTCACATGATATGTGTAAATCTTGGAGCGTCGTGTGCTTTTTATTTTTCATTTAATAATGCACCATGCTGGTATGAGATATTCCTTGGTTGATTTATAGAATGCTCTTTGCACTTCACTTATATCTTTTGAGTATGGCTTTATAGAATGCTTCATGTGCTTTACTTATATCATTTGAAGTTTGGATTGCCTGTTTCTCTACACATAGAAAACCGCCATTTGTAGAATGCTCTTCTGCTTCACTTATATTTGTTAGAGTGTGGGCATAACTTTTGTAGAAAGAATTAAACTCTCTTGCTTCACTTATATCTATTTAGATAGTTGACAGGAATTGGTCATTCACATGGTTAGTCATAAAGTCCTACATAAAACTTGTAGATCACTGAATATGATATGTTTGATTCCTTGCAATAGTTTTGTGATATAAAGATGGTGATATTAGAGTCATGCTAGTGGGTAATTTTGGATTGTATAAATACTTGTTTTGAAGTTTGTGATTCATGTAGCATGCACGTATGGTGAACCGTTATGTAACGAAGTTGGAGCATGAGGTATTTATTGATTGTCTTCCTTATGAGTGGCTGTCGGGGACGAGCGATGGTCTTTTCCTACCAATCTATCCCCATAGGAGCATGCGCGTAGTACTTTGCTTCAATGACTAATAGATTTTTGCAATAAGTATGTGAGTTCTTTATGACTAATGTTGAGTCCATGGATTATACGCACTCTCACCCTTCCACCATTGCTAGCCTCTCTAGTACCGCGCAACTTTCGCCGGTACCATACACCCACCATATACATTCCTCAAAACAGCCACCATACCTACCTATTATGGCATTTCCATAGCCATTCCGAGATATATTGCCATGCAACTTTCCACCGTTCCATTTTATTATGACACATTCCATCATTGTCATATTGCTTTGCATGATCATGTAGTTGACATAGTATTCGTGGCAAAGCCACCGTTCATAATTATTTCATACATGTCGCTCTTGATTCATTGCACATCCCGGTACACTGCCGAAGGCATTCATATAGAGTCATATTTTGTTCTAAGTATTGAGTTGTAAAGTAAATAGAAGTGTGATGATCTTCATTATTAGAGCATTGTCCCATGTGAGGAAATTAAAAAAAGGAAAGGCCAAAAAAACAAAAAAATGAGAGAAAAAGAGATAAGGGGCAATGCTACTATCCTTTTACCACACTTGTACTTCAAAGTAGCACCATGATCTTCATTATAGAGAGTCTCTTGAGTTATCACTTTCATATACTAGTGGGAGTCTTTCATTATAGAACTTGGCTTGTATATTCCAACGATGGGCTTCCTCAAATTGCCCTAGGTCTTCATGAGCAAGCAAGTTGGATGCACATCCACTTAGTTTCTTTTTGAGCTTTCATAAACTTATAGATCTAGTGCATCCGTTGCATGGCAATCCCTACTCACTCACATTGATATCTATTGATGGGCATCTCCATAGCCCATTTATACGCCTAGTTGATGTGAGATTATCTCCTTCTTTTTGTCTTCTCCACAACCACCTTCTATTCCACCTATAGTGTTATGTCCATGGCTCATGCTCATGTATTGCGCGAAAGTTGAAAAGGTTTGAGAACATCAAAAGTATGAAACAATTGCTTGGCTTGTCATAGGGGTTGTGCATGATTTGAATATTTTGTGTGCTGAAGATGGAGCATAGCCAAAGTATATGATTTTGTAGGGATAACTTTCTTTGGCCATGTTATTTTGAGAAGACATGATTGCTTTATTAGTATGCTTGAAGTATTGTTGTCTTAATGTCAAGTGATGGACTATTGCTTTGAATCACTCATGTCTTAATATTCATGCCATGATTAGATTATATGATCAAGATTATGCTAGGTAGCATTCCACATCAAAAATTATCTTTCTTTATCATTTACCTACTCGAGGACAAGAAGGAATTAAGCTTGGGGATGCTGATATGTCTCTGTCGTATATATAATTTTTGATTGTTCCATTCCAATATTCTACAACTTTCATATACTTTTGGCAACTTTTTATACTATTTTTAGGGACTAACATATTGATCCAGTGCCTAGTGTCAGTTCTTGTTTGTTGCATGTTTTTTGTTTCGCAGAAAATTCATATCAGACGGAGTCCAAACGGGATAAAAACTTACACAGATTATTTTTGGAATATATGTGATTTTTGGGAAAAATAATCAACGCGAGACAATGCCTGAGGAGCCCACAAGGACGGAGGGTGTGCCCCAGGGGGTAGGGCGCGCCCCTTGTCCTTGTGGCCACTGATACGTCAATTTTGCATCATGTTTTCTTACTGATATTTATAATGTTTTTATCCATAATAATGCTTCTTGGAGTAATTCTCATGCCTTTTCTCTCATAATTTGCAAGGTACACACCAAGAGGGAGAATTCCGGCAGCTGGAAATCTGGACCTGAAAAAGCTACGTCAGGCTACCTATTCTACACAACTCCAAGCAATTTGAAACTTCACGGGGATTTTTTATGGAATATATAAGAATTATTGGAGCAAATAACTATCATAGGGGGGCACCAGGTGGGCACAACCCACCTGGGCGCGCCAGGGCCCCCTAGCGCGCCCTGGGGGGTTGTGGTCTCCTCGGCCCACCTCCGGTGCCCATATTTTGGTATATAAGTCTTTTTGACCTAGAAAAAATAGGAGGAGGACTTTCAGGACGAAACGCTGCCACCTCGAGGCGGAACTTGGGCAGGAGCACTTTTGCCCTCCGGCGGAGCGATTCCGCCAGGGGGAACTTCCCTCCCGGAGGGGGAAATCATCGTCATCATCATCACCAACAACTCTCCCATCTTGGGGAAGGCAATATCCATCAACATATTCAACAACACCATCTCCTCTCAAACCCTGGTTCATCTCTTGTGTTCAATCTTGTTACCGGAACTATAGATTGGTACTTGTGGGTGACTAGTAGTGTTGATTACTATATGGTTTATTTGGTGGAAGATTATATGTTCAGATCCAATATGCTATTTAATACCCCTCTGATCTTGAGCATGATTATTATTTGTGAGTATTTACCTTTGTTCTTGAGGTCACGGGAGAAATCATGTTGCAAGTAATCATGTGAATTTGATATGTGTTCGATATTGTGATAGTATGTATGTTGTGATTCCCTTAGTGGTGTCATGTGAACATCGACTGCATGACACTTCACCATATTTGGGCCTAAGGGAATTCATTGTGGAGTAGCAATTAGATGATGGGTTGTGAGAGTGACAGAAGCTTAAACCATGCGCTATTTCGTAAGGGACCGATTGGATCGAAAAGTTTAATGCTATGGTTAGAATTTATTCTTAATACTTTTCTCATAGTTGCGGATGCTTGCGGGAGGGTTAATCATAAGTAGGAAGTTTGTTCAAGTAAGAACAGCACCTAAGCACCGGTCCACCCACATATCAAATTATCAAAGTAGCGAACACGAATTAAACCAACATGATGGAAGTGACTAGATGAAATTCCCGTGTACCCTCAAGAACGCTTTGCTTATCATAAGAGACCGTTTTGGCCTGTCCTTAGCCTCAAAAGGATTGGGCTACCTTGCTGCACTTTTGTTACTATTATCGTTACTTGCTCATTACAAATTATCTTGCTACCAAACTACTCTACTACTTACAATTTCAGCACTTGCAGACATTACCTTACTGGAAACTACTTGTCATTTCCTTCTGCTCCTCGTTGGGTTCGACACTCTTACTTATCGAAAAGAGCTACAATTGATCCCCTATACTTGTGGGTCATTAGTCACTCCGTAAGGCGGTTGGTGCCCTTCTTGTGGCACAAGAAAGCTAATATCCGGATAAAAATCATGTTAAAATTTCAGCCCAATCGGAGTGACGGATCTCCGGGAATTTAAAAATGGTGAAAGGTCAGAATCTGGGAGCGCAGAAACAGAAGGAAAGAGAAAGAGAGAGAGAGAGAGAGAGAGAGAGAGAGAGAGAGAGAGAGAGAGAGATCCAATCTCGGAGGGTCTCCCGCCCCTCCGCCGCCATGGAAGCCAAGGACCAAAG
Source organism: Triticum urartu (assembly GCF_056163025.1). Lineage (NCBI taxonomy): Eukaryota > Viridiplantae > Streptophyta > Magnoliopsida > Poales > Poaceae > Triticum > Triticum urartu. The sequence goes on along the minus strand of NC_141874.1, from coordinate 170,102,279 downwards.
GGGAACCCTTCTCCCATCTAGGGGGAAGGTCAAGAAAGAAGAAGGAGAAGGGGGATCTCTCCCCCTCTCTCCCGATGGCGCCAGAACACCGCCGAGGCCATCATCATGACCGCGATCTACACCAACAACTTCACCACCGTCATCACCAACTCTCTCCCCCTCTATGCATCGGTGTAACACCTCTTCTCCCCGTTGTAATCTCTACTTAAACATGGTGCTCAATGCTATATATTATTTCCCAATGATGTATGGCTATCCTATGATGTTTGAGTAGATCCATTTTGTCCTATGGGTTCATTGATGATTGTGATTGGTTTGAGTTGCATGTTTTATTATTGGTGTTGTCCTATGGTTCTCGCCATGTCGCGCAAGCGTGAGGGATCCCCGTTGTAGGGTTTGCAATATGTTCATGGTTTGCTTATTGTCTGTGTTTCATGAGTGATAGAATCACAAACACGGATAAGTGGGTCATGGCGTATGGGAATAAAGAGGACTTGATATACTTTAATGCTATGGTTGGGTTTTACCTTAATGATCTTTAGTAGTTGCGTATGCTTGCTAGAGTTCCAATCATAAATGCATATGATCCAAGAAGAGAAAGTATGTTAGCGTATGCCTCTCCCTCATATAAAATTGCAATAATGATTACCGGTCTAGTTATCGATTGCCTAGGGACAAATAGCTTTATTGTGACAAAAAGATCTCTACTAAAACTAACTTAGTTGTGTCTTTATTTAAACAACCCCTAGTCTATATTTACATGTTCTTTATTATCTTGCAAACCTAGCCTACAACACCTACAAAGTACTTCTAGTTTCATATACTTGTTCTAGGTAAAGCGAACGTAAAGCGTGTGTAGAGTTGTATCGGTGGTCGATAGAACTTGAGTGAATATTTGTTCTACCTTTAGATCCTCGTTGGGTTCGATACTCTTACTTATCGAAAGAGGCTACAACTGATCCCCTATACTTGTTGGTTATCATTCCAGCATCCCCGTGACATGGTCACCTGTGTCTGGCCAGACGATGATGAATGACGTCACAACGAGAGGGCCCTAAGGATATCTCTCCATCGTCAGAGGAGCAAATCCCACCCTCGAGTTATCTAGTCACTTGCCAAACTTTCTGATGAACCTGATGACATTTGAGCAACCCCCAAAGTTCATCGTACGGTAAGAAGTGACTACAATGCTCTCATGGTCTAAGGAACTAAACACACGTTAACACTCCATGTTATAACAATTGACTACTGATGATATTATCGCAGAGTATATCAAACAAGTTTGGGTTGATTCAATATGATCGCTCTTCTAACGTCATGCTCTCAATGACTATCATTACACTTAACGATATCCTAAGATCCAAAAACATGACCACCAACAAAACTTGAGCTAGTCTTAGAGGCGAGACTAAGAATCTTATTTTACCGTTTATCATTCCACACGTGCATATGAATTTTTCACTGAATCGCTGATACGTCTCCAACGTATCTATAATTTATGAAGTATTCATGCTGTTATTTTATCATTCTTGGATGTTTTACAATCATTTTATATCAACTTTATATCATTTTTTGGGACTAACCTATTGACCCAGTGCCCAGTGCCAGTTGCTGTTTTTTTGCTTATTTTTTACATCGCAGAAAATCAATATCAAACGGAGTCCAAACACCGCGAAACTTTTTATGAATTTTTATGGACCAGAAGACTCCCGATGGGCCAGAGCAGCACCTGGGGGGTCCTCCGAGGGGGGCACAACCCACTAGGGCGCGCCAGGGCCCCCTGGCGCGCCCAGGTGGGTTGTGCCCACCTCGGTGGCCTCCCGTACCCCTTCTTTGCACTATAAATTCCCAAATATTTCGAAACTCCTCAAGGTTAACCTAGATCAGAAGTCCGCCGCCGCAAGGCTCCGTAGCCACTCAAAACCAATCTAGATCCGTTCTGGCACCCTGCCGGAGGGGGGAATCATCTCCGGTGGCCATCTTCATCATCCCGGTGGCTACAACAATGAGGAGGGAGTAGTCCACCCTCGGGGCTGAGGGTTTGTACCAGTAGCTATGTGTTTAATCTCTCTCTCTCTCTCGTGATCTCTATCATGGGCTTTGTTAATATAGTCGGATCATATGATGTTTCTCCCCTCTATACTCTTGTTAGGATGAATTGAATCTTTACCCTTTGAAGTTTTGTCTTGTCGGATTGAATATTCAGATATGAGAACACATGATGTATGTCTTGCGGTATGAATACTTGAGTTGACAATGGGGTATCATATTGATTCACTTGATATGTGTTTTGGCATTCAACTCGGGGATTCCCGCGGTGAATCTATGCATAGGGGTTGATGCATGTTTTTATTATCTTTTCTCCGATAGAAACTTTGGGGTCTCCTTGTAGTTCTTTGTGTTGGATTGAGTATTATGAATATGAATTTGCTTTGGCGTTATTTTAGTACGAACTCTAGGATAGATCGAACGGAAATAATAGTTTTTTGTTATTTTAGTACAAACTCTTGAATAGATCGAACGGAAAAAATAGCTTTGAGGTGGTTTCGTACGCTACAAACAATTTCTATCTTTTGTTCTCCGCTAATAAAACTCGGGAGTGATTCTTTATTGCACTTTGAGGGATAATCATATGATCCAACTATGTTAGCACTATTGAGAGGTTGCACTAGTGAAAGTACAGATCCTAGGCTTCATTTTTAAGCATTGCAATACCGTTTTTGTGCCCGTTTACTATTTGCTACCTTGCTGTTTTTATTTATTTAGATTATAAAAATATATTTCTACCATCAATATTACACTTTTATCATCATCTCTTCGCCGAACTAGTGCACCTATACAATTTTCCATTGTATTGGGTGTGTTGGGGACACAAGAGATTTCTTGCATTTGGTTGCAGGGTCATTTGAGAGAGACCATCTTCATCCTACACCTCTCACGGATTGATAAATTTTAGGTCATCCACTTGAGGGAAATTGCTACTGTCCTACAAAACTCTGCGCTTGGAGGCCCAACACGTGTCTACAAGAATAAAGTTGCGTAGCAGACATCAATCGCATATTCCAGAATCATAATAGTTATAGCATAGAATATAAACTCTCAATTATGAATCAAAAAAGACCGATTGCTAAGGCTAATTTGGCCCGGCATCATTTTCTTTAAGGTTTAGAGCAACAATGGCAAATTTAGTCAAAAAAAACATCGAAAGAACCATTTTCAAAATCTCCAACAAGAGCCACTTTTTTAGCTTCCAACAAGAGCCACTTTTTTTAGCTTCCAACTAGAGCCACTTTCTAGTTTTAATCAAAAAAGTTAAAAGCTTGGTAGAAAAGAAAGGATAGGGGGAAGTATAATTTGTTCTGACAGTATGTACGTCTTTTTTCAACAGCACTTTCATTTAACCTTTTCTTTGAGTAGTATAGAGTAAATTGTATAAAACCATCATTTTAAGGGTTAGGTTTGCAAAAAACACTAGGATACAATTTCTCTGCAGAAAACATCACATCTTGCGTAATTGTTTTGCAAAAATCACTGATAAGCGGATTTGGCTTGGTTAAGCGTGTTTATGATAGATGAGGCCTTTTTCGCCTATGTGGCATAACATTTCGCGACAGGTCAATTTTAATATAATTTTACAAACTAATCCATACATTTTACATAGACACCCCTAAATCAAAAAGAAAAAATGTTATCAGCCCATGTGCACCCTCGCCACAGGTTGGGGCGGTCAACGCAGCCGGCGCCGGGCTCCTCCTTGCGCAGGAGGCCAAATCGGGGGGAGGGGGCGGCACCCCTCGCCGGATCCGGCAGCCAACGTTGGGCGGCTCCTCGCGCTAGAGGCCAAATCGGGGCCGCGGCACGGGATCCGGCAGCCCACGCTGGGCATCTACTCGTGCGGGAGGTCAAATCGGGGCGGCGGCGCGGCATCCCTCGCCGGATCCGGACGAGGTGGCGACGGTGGGGGCCAAATCGTGGCGACTGCGCGGCATCCCTCGCCGAAGGTGGCGGCGCCTGGAGCATGTGCGCGCACCAGCGTCGGCGGCTCACGTGGTGGTGCACGGCCGCATGTGGTGCATCGAGGGCACCACCACCGTGGTGGAATGGAGCGGGGAGCGCCGGGGCTGGCTCGAGGTGGGCCCTTACCCGCCTAGTCTCGAGGCCGGCATGGCGTGCGCAGTCGACCGGCGGCAGCGGCGGGTGCGTGGTGGTGACCGACGCCACCGAGTTTGAAGAACGCTGCGGGAGCGAGGCTGACGAACGGTTTGTCCAGGGAGACGGGGGAAGGGCCTGGGCGGTACGGGGAAAGGATGTTGGAGGTGTTTTTGCTTTTTGACCCATTTAGGGCTCTTTTTGGCAAAACGTTATGCCACATCAGAAAAAAAAGGCCCCATCTATCATAAACGCACTTAACCGAGCCAAATCCATGATCAGTGATTTTTGCAAAACAATTACACAAGATATAGTGTTTTTTGCAAAGAAACTGTATCCTAGCGTTTTTCGCAAATCTAAACCTCAAAGTGGTGATTTTATGCCATTTACTCGGTAGTGTAGTAGTAGTTGAAAAAGAACAAATGCCTGGTCGCTTCGATCCCTGCGCAGAGTTTGATCGTTCAAGATCCCCGCATGGAGTTACTGTGGTGCGGCAATCGAAAGGTCCAGCGCCGATACGAATTCCCGGGTTAATTAAACCATGGCCATTTTATAAGCAGCGCGCAGATCGCCTCCAGGCCAAACCAAAGCAGAAGCCAACACAAGCACATCGCTCGATCCACCGTAGGCATGTCGAGGCAGGACGTGGACGGCGAGGAGGGGGAGGACCGGAAGCCGGTGATCAAGCCCGGCGTGCACGTGACGCTCAAGGTGCGGAACACCGACGGCCACACCGTCTACCGCACCATGCGTCGGACCGAGCAGCTGCAGAACCTCATGGACTTCTACTACGCCAGCGTGCCGGCGGTCCAGCCCGGCACGGGGCGCTTCCTCTACGACGGCGGCCGGCTCCGCGGATGGCAGACGCCTGCGGAGCTCCAGATGGAGGACGGCGACGAGGTGGACTTCTTCACCGAGCTGCTGGGCGGCGGCGGGACAAGCGCGCTCCCGAAAGCCGAGCGGAACATGGCGTCGCCGTTGGCGGCGGATCTCCGGTTCGTCACGCTCAAGGTGGTGGACCAGGAGCAGCGCCTGGTCCGCCGCACCATCAGGATGAACGCCGAGCTGCAGATCGTCATGGATGCGTACTACGACGAGGCGGGGGACGTCGTCAGAGGCACCGGCTCCTTCTGGTTCGAAAACATTCGGCTGCGCGGCGCGCGCACGCCGGCGTATTTCAAGCTGCAAGACGGGGACGCCATCGACTTCTTTGAAACGCAGCTTGGCGGCGGGATCCCGGTCTAGGCAGTAGTGCTTATTTCATATTCTCATTGCACTTCACCAAGTGATCGCCGAGCTCGTTAGGGAACGCAAAATAAAATATGATGCATTTCGATGTTCCCGGTTTCAGTTCATTTCAATGTCGTCATAGTTCTATCTTCACTCCGTTTCTGGCTTCACAAACAACAATGCTCATTTGATTTTCAGATAGTGGATGGTAAAATGCCATGTATCCAACTAGTCATTTCGCTGTGTCTAAGGGTCCTTGTTTATTCGAAAGATCTTCATATAAGATGTGCCATTTATAAGGATTAAAATCGTTATGAAATTATCCTATCTGGCTTGCTTGGTTTGTACTCCCTCGGTAAACTAATATAAGAGCGTTTAGATCACTACTTTAGTTATCTAAACACTCTTATATTAGTTTATAGAGGGAGTATGACTGAATCATCATGCAAAAGAATTTCTAGGATTGAAACTGCATAGATTTTTTTTGTGGATTCCTACCTTTGAATCCTTTTTGTATGACACAGCAATGCTATGGTTTTTTTTTACTATTTCCAGTTTTTCCACTTCCTACTGAAGGTCGTTTTCAAAAAAACTTCCTACTGAAGGTAGAAGTCCCATTTTACCTAGCACTACCGGGTTACGTCGAAAGTTGACTCCGTCTGCTTCCAACTACATAGGGCGAGCAGCGGCTTTAGAAGTTAAGCCCTGCTTAGAAAACCAGTTCTTTTGGGTTTGACCTGAAATTCTAAACTAAGTCCCTCCGTAAGCTGAAAAGAACTGGACCTAAGTAAAAGTGATGAAAGGAGTGAACAAGATTTTTTATTTTTTTTTGATAATTTAGATTCATCTATCTGCAGAAGTAATTTGGGACAGAGGGAATAGTTTCGAAAGACATGAGAGAAAAAACATCTGAACAGGGAGGACTACAATAGAAGCACCTGCTCGTGCAAAAATAGAACAAATCACTGAGCCGTCGAACCACACAATACTCCGCATCGTTGTGCGGATGATCTGATGTTATGGTCCAACTGATGTCAAAGTTTTGGTAGGCAAGAGTTCCTCCTCTTAAGCAAGCGCTGTTGCGGCTTCATTGCTGTTCCCTGGAGCACCGATTTGATTTGGGCGTCATGTTTATGGTCACACAAGCTTAGAGCCAACTTTAATCTCGCCTGATGTTAATGGATTTTCATCACTTCTCAAACAGAGAAACATGGAGATGTCTCAAACAGCCAAAGCATATGTGAAAGCTCGGCACCACTCCACTCTCAAGGTCTTCCAAAAAATATGAAGGTTAAAAAAAACTCTGAAGAAGCCCTGCGTCATTTAGGTTTTGGTGATACTTCTTTTCTTCCTATGATCGTCCAGTACCCGCTGCCGCTGCAGAGGAGAGACCAATAGCAGCCACTTGCTGAACTCAAGGTCATTCATACCCACACAGGCCGCGATACGGCTGAACTCCTTCCGTTTCTGTTCCTCCACCGAGCGAAGTTTCGCCCTGTCCGCCGTGGGCTTTATTTGCTTCTTACTATGCAGGTCCTCCGAGATGCGCTCGACACATTCTTCTGTCACGCCGTCGTTTCTTTCGTTGCTGTCGTCGTCGTGTGTCCTCGTGTTTACGACGTCCTCGTTCCGGTGAGCATACACAACTCCTGTTTACAAGGAACAAACTGTATCAGTAAGTGCTCGGTTTCATAAATCAGCTTAGCAGGCACGCAACATTTCGTTCGCAATAAGTTGACATACTAATATCATTCTGGAATGAATAATGAAGATGCAACTATGGCAGAAAAACTAGAGCATATTCTCTACATCAAAAACTGAAGAGTGGAAATATAGGACCCAAACACAGCTCGTGAGGCTAATGAAGTGTAAACATCGACTCAAGAAAATGGATTTTGTAGTGCGACCTTGTAAAATAAAACATTTCACAAATATTAAAGCTTTGTGTCGGGACATGGGATGAAATATCTTTCTGATTATGTGAATGAAAGAGGCTGGGCACCAATACACACTACTCAAAATGACTAGAGCAGGTATTTGAATGAAGAGATGACATGGAAATTAAATGTTCAATTCCTAGTTTCCAATATCAAATTGTTTTTCCCGCAGCAGGAGTAACATCAACTACTTAGTCATTTCTCCATCTGAAGCTTTCATACATCATGTTACAACACAGCAAATAAAGCGGTTTCAATCAAGATACTGACAGAACATACCATAATCAGCCAATGCCTGATTTTCATCACCTATTGCTGCTGCGGAAGATTTCATTTGCCCCTGTGTACCAAATAAATCAGTGTCAACTATTTCTCTTATCCCTGTTTCTTCAGATGTTTTAGCTTTCTCGTCCTCTCCGTGCATCTCAATAATCTCACTAGTAAAAAGCTTATCAGACAAGTCACGGAACAGATTACAGATCCCAAAGAGCTCACCCTGAAATTTCTTGTCATCCTGAAACAAACAAGTTAACCAAATTAACCAATGTTCGAAACTAGACAGAGCCCTGGTACATAGTGACTGATGTGGTGTTGTTAAAGAGATTACCAAAAAGCCAAAAACTGAAGTGTGCTTATAAGTGCAACAAATTCTTATACTTACAACATCCAAACTAACAGCTCAAGTTGAAATTAAGCAAATAAATACCAATCTGTGCAATAATGTGAAGTTCACCTGTTTTGTTCCTTATATAATGCCATCTAACCATAAATACTAATGAAGCTATCCGTAGACTAGTAAAGATATAAACTTCTATGTAACAATGCCAATACAACCAGGTACTTTCCGTAGACTTGTGAATTCTTACATTTGAGTACCCTGCATTAGGAAGGGAGGGAGGGACTCATTGTTGATTTGAGTAAATTCAAAATGTTGATACCAAACTATGTTTAATTATCAAATGCTTTCAACCAACACATTTCTCAAGTGTAAAAAACATGTTTCTGAACATAATATGGTCACCCTTTAAGTAATAATTGAATATTCAGCCCAAAAGATAAAACACAGCCATGAAATGAGAAGCGTGCAATTTTTTAAAAGAACCAAGTGCATCAGGTGATTAGGAGAAAATAAAAATTATAGTGGGATAGGAAAGGAACATCATTTTGGTTCTTATGTTTAAAACTTGCTGCATTCTTCCAAATATTAGGATTCCAGTTCTTGATTACCATTTTCTAAGATAATGGGCCAAATAAACCTCGTCCCCATCACCTTTTGAGCTTAACTTGTCCACAACTGTAAATACCTCAAGTAAAGTACATCAGATTCTCCACCTAATCTTATTAAAGTTCTGAAGCAAATGTGGCAATACCTGCACACCATCAAAGTATCGCTTTTCTATTTTCCCTGAGACTGCAATGTTGGAAAGCTGTTGTTTATATATTTGTCGAGAATAAATGAGTTCTTCTAGGGATCCAGCTCCAAGTAGGCGAAATACTGTGACATGCCGTTTCTGTCCAAATCGGAACGATCTGTCCTGTGCTTGCAAGTCTTGTGCAGGATTCCAACTTGGATCAAAAATCACCACACGGTTAGCACTGACAAGGTTAACGCCTAAATTGCCTGCCCGGGTAGATATAAGAAAAACCTGCAAAAAAGTGTTTCGCACAATAAATTCACAGAGCTTTCTAAACACAGAATAGACTGTGAAATACAAATACAAATCAACATAAATTTACCTGTTTGCTAGGGCTTTTGTTGAATTCGTCAACTAGCGATTGGCGTGCATTCATGGGTGTTGACCCGTCCAAGCGAGAAAAGCAGTAACCCTTCCTTATAAGAAACTTCTCTAGTATGTCGAGCATTCTATTTGTAAAGTTTATACGTGAAATAAAACAATTAGTCACACACAAATGATGTTAAAAGTGGCATATCTAAAGTACAAATATCTAAAAAAGAAAACTTTCCAGAAATAAACGCAACGCTAAAAAGTGCAAAGAAGATGACTACACAAATAAGTTACCATAATATAGGCTAGGGTTTGTTTGAACCTTTTTATAGTCCAAAATAGGCTCTGTTTCGGATCAGTGCTTATATAAGGGTCGGGTGGTAAAAATTGACAAGTTACAAAAGTTTTAATTCGTCAACATCTTATCATCATCGCTGAAGTTACAATAAAGATTAATAAAATACTCCGCCTGGGATCATTTTGGCATAAATAGCAGCACTTTAACAAATGGGACCATGGGGGTATTCTGGGCTACAACAGCGTGCCTACTTAGTGGCAAAAATACAAATAATTACAAATGACTATCGATCGAAGAAAAGGGAAGAGATCTTACTTTAATAGAAGTAAGATAGTTTCATGCATTCGTGATCCATCGTCAAATTATTGTTCAAAACCAAGAGTTCTTAGTTATGAAATACTCCCTCCATATCACAGATAAGTGACGTTTTGGACATCAAAACAGTTTTTGTGGTATAACTTTGACCACTTATTTCTATTGTAATATATCTATGGAACCCAAGAAAATTATAAGACTCTAAAAATACTTTTTGAGACAAATCTTTATCTTCAAATTTCCAATCCAAATAATTAAAAATGATGTTCATAGTCTAAATTTTGGAAATTTGACTGAAAGCATGTCCAAAACATCACTTATTATGATATGGAGGCAGTATGGCCTTTTTGCTTTCCTTGAAATATGACAAACTTGATTGGTTGTAAAGCCAATATAAAGATGTTTTTTGCTGTTGATATAACTAATTTGCTAATACAGTTGGGAAACATCTCTTGGTTCTAACTGAGGAAATAAATAACACTAATTTGTGCCATAAAACAGGGTAACTGCAAAACGGCGATTGGATCTAGATATATATACCTCACTGGGTAGCTAAGGTAAATGGAAATATATCAAGTCTTTTAGTGAGTAATCAATAGCACACAAACAAACAATCACCTGACAGAATAGCTGAAAAGAAGAATCTTGTCACCCTGTAGGGTCCACAAAGACAGAAGTCTTTCCAGTGCACGCATCTTTCCACAGTGTTCTGAGTCACTGAGACCCATGAAATTCTCACTTTTAGCACTACCGCCAACTAATTCAATATCCGTATCAAAGACAGCAGCCGCAAGCTCAGCGTCCTTCTTCTGCTTCTCAATCTCATCCCTTGGATTGGGCTTTATCAATTCCAGATGGTTACTAATCTACATGAAGGGAAACTAAGTTACAAGAACTTCAAAATTGAAACTGTCCAAGGTATTACAAGAATCAAAAACAACCTGCTGAAGCTTGACAAGGCAAGGAAGAACAAGGCAGAAGGGGCATAGAGGACAGCCATCCAGATTCTCTCTGTGGAGATAGGACCAGATAATGCCACGTGGTTCAATTTTCTTGCAACACTCAACCTGAGTCAGAGGACTTCCGCAGCTACAGGGGAGATCCTTATTTACAAGGATTTGTATGTCAGGCTGTTGCAGCATTCTTCTATAAACACGTTTTTGAACATCACTCATTCTGCAGAAAACAATATTATCTTCCTTCCCAAGCATGAGATGCCCAATAGTCTCCTCTTTTGTTCTTCTCAACAGGAATTTCTTTAGAACAGAGACAAGGTGCTTCTTGCGCTTATCAGCAACTTGAACAAATCTCTCAGGAGCGCTTAATCTCTGGCCATGTTTTAAGGGCTCGTCATAATATTCTCTAAAGTGTTCTCGATCCCCCAAACAACCAGGTACAACCCAGTCAAACACATTAAATAATTCCATTATCTTGTTCTGCATTATGGTTCCTGTGAGACCAAAGCGTTTTCGTGTAGTAATTCCCAAGCAGGCTGTATATAACTTCGATTTTTCATTCTTGAGACGGTGTGCCTCATCAACCACCACTAGTTCCCATGAGATGTCACATAAAACCTTGTCACGAGTCCTAAAAGTATCAAAACTGGTAATTAGCACCTCTAGTCCTTGACCTTCAATTTTTTCAAGAACTAAGTCACGATTTGGACCATGATAGACAGCAACAGAAAAATTTGCCCACTCAGAAAATTCATTTTCCCAATTCCGAATTACTGAAGTGGGACAGAGGATGAGTACAGGACTGGACTTCTTTCCTTTGTCTGTTGATTTCTCGCCCTGATTATTATCTTTTCCAATAACAGAGGATAAAAATGCTATTGTCTGAATAGTCTTTCCCAATCCCCTAAAATATAATAAGAGAAAGTATTAATAAATCTGAACGAATATATGTCAAAATTTGGGTGTGCCCATTGAATGTATGAAGTACAGAATTCACTACAACTACATTGATAACATAAATGCCTAAGAAAATCATGTGGATGATAACCAATCTACAGTATAAGCTAAGCTGCATTTCTTTAACAGGTGTCCAAAAGGTTCCTGTATGATCCTAGCGCCAGAAACCCTTTTGCATGTTAGGGTTTTATTTAATGTTACTTTGATACTTTGAAATATATTGATACGTTGAACTCTGGAAATTAAGAACATGGATGATGAAAAGCATAAGAAAGAGAATGATTAAAAGGAAGTCGGGCGTTACACATGACTCCACATCCATCATATTTTGTGCAAAGTCTACCTCATATCCAACCAGTTGCTAATCTGATATTATCTGCAGTTAATGAAAAGGACTTGACAATTCTCATTATATCCAGTTCCGAACCTAGTATTATCTACAGTTAAGGAAAATGAGATGGAAATTTCCAATCTATTGTTTTGCTTCCATATACAATGTTTTAGATGTGAATATGTGATTGTGGATACTGTACAGTTAATTTCAGTTCAGCCACAAAAATCTAAGAGCATTCTTATAATATAGTAACACAACAACTGTCAAGTCTTACATATCATCTCCAAGCACGCCACCATGGTTGTTTCTATACAGATTGTATAAGAATCTCACACCATCCCTCTGATGCGCAAGTAGCCTGCAATTAATTGATGGGGGCACCTACAACCACAAAAAATAAAATTACAGTAATACGAAACTAATGATAGTAACTAAAATATCTACCAGAAGAAAATACATTTCTGACAATGTGGATCACACAAATAATGGATGAACACTCGCGGTCTGTTTTATAAAAAAATTTAAGCAGGCAACAATGCATCGATTGGCAATAGCCAAAGATACAAAAGGCATATGCCGTGGGTAGAATCGAAGAGAAGCGAATCCCTAATAGAAGGTCCAGTGAGCATTCATCATGTAAAGACACACTACGCTACGAAACCTTGTCGGTGGTAGAATTGGGTCAGCACATGGGAGTGCGCATGAGCAAACTTTGGGTTCCGCAAACTTGCAGCAAATATTAACACCCAAGTCTTTGTCTGGTTTGAACCTATAAATTTTTGTGTTAAATCTGGATTTGTCTTTGAAAGTGTAAGGAACAATCTTTGAAATGCTGAAAGCCTGCTAAGTCTAAACAATATTAGGTTTCGGAGTGTATTTAGGTTTTATTTTATCATGTGAATCCCCATGAAGAAGGAGCCATGAATTGTAATCAGCGAGAAATTGAGGGAGGAGAGCACAATTACGATGGTACCTGGACGACGGGGTGCTCTCCGGGCGGCGAGAGGACAAGTGGCTCATAGGGCCCGCGGGGCTCAAAGGAAGCCGCTGGTGGCGGGGCCGGACGGCGCCGGAGGCGGGGGGCCACGTCCTCCTCCGACGAGGAGGTCGGTTGTTCGGCCGCATCCTCCGCTGCCTTCTGGCTCAGGGGTTTGGGAGGGGACGGTGGCGGGGCGGGCAGGGAGTAGGAGGCCTCGAGGCGGAGGAGCTGCTGCGAGAGGGAGGTCTTGGGGGGCCTCCGCGGTGGGCGAGGAGGCGACGGTGATCGGGGTTGAGATTGGCTCTGCCCGGAGGAGGAGGAGCAGGGAAGGAGTGTTTCCTTGAGGCGGTTGAGCGACATGGCGACCGGCGGCGGCGGTGGTTTCCGGTGAGCGAAATTGGTCAATTGCCACTTCAAACCACCTTTTATACAACGTATATAAATTTTATTTGAACTATAATTTGATAAAAAAAATTAGGTTTACAAGGTAAATTCGCAAGGAGAATTTGAAACTTTGCACACCACACAAAGGAAAACGAAAAATATGAAACAACTCTACCATAGTAAAATGAGTTGAAAAAAACAAAAGGGAAACATAACATTTATTGGCGTGTGTCATATTCCTAACTCTCTAGAGTAGACTAGAGTAGAGTGCAAATTCGGTACGAAGATAATGATTTGATTAGGTAGATTTGAAAATTTAGATGGACAGTTTTATAGATGATAAGTAAAAATTCATAGGCGTAGGAATTGGTCAGTACGCCTAGTAGAAGCATCATCAATCAAGGAAAAAACTTTTCATACGACATACAAGAAATCCATATAGGTTATATAGGAAAAGTAAACGTATATACCAGTTCGACTTCTACTTCTAGACACCGGATGAATCGACATGAAATTTCTCTATACCAGTGTTATATAAGGCATCATATGTGTGGTGGAATACAAGATTTTCGCACATAACAAAGAGACGTTGCAACACATAGAGATCTCCACACTTTCCGTCAAGACCTAGTTGATCACATTGACTTCCACCGAGACCTAGTTGGTCTCATTGGCGTTGGGTATATAAGAGCATCATTTAATGTGTAGTATTTATTTGAATTATTTTGAAACAATTTAAAGTTTACAAAATAGAACTCAGAGAATTTGAAACTCAATTACTTACGACACAGACAAAACACACAAAAAAATCTCTATCATAGAAAAATGAGTTGAAAAAGACAAGGAAAAACATAAAATTCATTGGTGTGTGTTATGTTCCTAACTCTGTGGAGTATAGCAACAACAAATTTGAGATGTAGATAATGACTCAACTATGAAGATATGGGATTTAGGTCTGATACAAGTTCTTCCTCATCTCAACTACCTCCATCTAACGCTTAAGTAGGCGTCGCTTTCTTTTGTAAATGGGTTAAAACCCTAACGTATGACTTACAAGGCCCATGGTACATACTAGGTCGTAGCCAAGCGCGGGGGTAGACACTTCAATGGGACGTGTGACATTCTCCCTCTTTTTGAAGATGGCTTATCCTCACAGAGCACAAGTAAGGCTTGAGTCGTGGGCGTCCTCCCAAATGATGGTGCCTGTCATAAGCCTTTCAAGTGCACACGGACCAGAGTCATGGTTGTCGTGTCGTGGAACACCAAGCCCGATAAGTGATTGATGTCGGAGTAGGAATGAATGCAATAACCAAAGAGATAAGCATTAGGGTGGCATTCACCCTTGTCGGGGTTTGCACATGGTGATTCAATTGGGATAAACAGACCCATCGGGTGGACTTGACTCGACTCGGGAAAAATATGCAATGGTGCCCACCTGTTGGAAAATATGCCCTAAGGGCAATCATGTGATGATGTTATTTTCTTGTGTATATATGACTTACTAGACCAACAGCGCGCCTTCGCGCGCGCGTTGTCGGGTCCTAACATTTGTGGCTAAACATGTGTGCGAAATATACCATCATTGTAGCGGACGCTTAGCATATTTAGCCAGCATAATAACTTTAGTAATTTGCTTGCCCATAACACATATAATAGTAATGGTTCACTATAAAACACACATAGAATTAAATAACACATAGTAGTAATGGTTCTGTATGTTCCACATTTTGTAGGTTAAAATCATAGTACATGTACTTAACACAAGTCCATTCTATGAAAGGCTCAAGCATCGACATTTACACCATGTCATTGTAGTTAGTGGTAAAATATATCATTAGATAGTTGGTGTACAGGCAGATGATCCCCAACATCAAATAGTACGGAGGTCCTTTATCCACAACCAAGTCAATATTGAGTACCTATGAAAAAATCATTCTCACTTAATTACATGTGGTCATTTAGATAAATGCTTAGAACAAATAGACGTTAGAACGCACGAAGGCACATCCATGCACATAAGTCAAACCTTCTCAAATTTGTACCAGGGCAAGGTGAGGCCATACCATGGCATCATGCCAGCCATCATGTTTTTTAAGCATGTATTTCATTTTTCTATAGTTGAAAACCAATAAATAACGTGTTTGTGGTTGACTATTGCCACACATTTCCATGAAATATCTGCCCATTCTTTGTAAAAGGCATGAGAATTTACTAAATAGCACGATCATGGTTTTCCAGACTGTTCCCGTGCACCTTTTCATGCACTGATTGTTTGAATTTGAATTATCTACATTAATGCCTAGAAAATGCACATAATCCCCTAAATATTATAAATGAACCCAGAAAAGTGCCAAATTTGAACACGGTGATTTGCAGGGTTTATGTTCACCGTAGAAAAAACTCATGGACAAAGGAAATTTGAATTCCCCTTCAATCTCGGTGATTTACTATCGCACACGATTCATCTCTGTCGCCTCTGCGAACCGTGTGTGTTCACCCACACATGCAAAAGGAAAAAAAAACCCTCGCCCACTTCGTCCCCACCCACTCGCCGCGGACTCCTCCGGAACTCTGCACCTCATCAACTTCTATCGCGGCGGCCACCCTAAGCTCGACGGCTGTTGTTGGCGGGTGGAGGTCGCGCTCCAAACGGCACAAGATTTCGCCCCTACCGCTTTCCGCCGCCTATCTGCACCGACATTCTAGACTCTGATCGATTGGGGTTTTCTGCGGGATTGGCCCGGGGATTTTTCTCATGAAGAAGGTAATCAACTTAGCAAAATGTTCACTCATCTCTTTTATCGCAGTCCATCCGTCGCTGTTAATCAACCGGCGAAAATGGTCGTGGATTCATTTTTCTTCTAGCTGATTCAAGGGTTTTCATTCATGTGTCCATAGTGTGAGCACAAATCGGGCAAGTGTGGTCGCGGCCAGTCGGAAACGAAGTTCTATCTCATTCATGTTCAATCTCAACCTACCACGGTCGGCATGGCCTAAATTTGTGAACATATACCCTCTATTGCTACGTTTGGATAAAAGGTATGATGCCACGTGCAGCCTAGATGTCGAAGTCGACCCCCCCCTATATTAGGCAAATATATGATGTATTGTTCATTTAGTTAACTCTCATATTTGCATCAAACCTTTGTTACATTATCTATTTTTAATTATATATTTTTTGTACTTTGATTTCATCTATATATTGATCTGTTCTATCAGTTACTCCCATATTTGCATCTTGCTCTGTTATTTCAATATATCTAATTTATGATCTTAATTTTCATTTCAAGCAGTACATCCCTTGCTTTGCAAGAACGGGAGTAGAAGGAAATCTTGGGCTTTACTTTGTTGATAACTCCATGGATGTCATATTGACAACGCAATATGGATTTACAATGACGGTTAGCGCAAAACTTGATAAAGATGGTCACTCCTATTTTGATGCAGATCTTTGGAGAAAAATGTCTAAGTGTTATGAACTGAAAGCTGGTAATAAAATTCTAGTGCGTGCACCACAGCCTGGTCTAATTAACATGGATGTTTACTTCCCCAACGTCATTAGCCGATCAAAGTATGATCGAGGTTAGTGTCATTTCAACTTTCTCCATGTTGGCATATTACTTAGCAAAATCGAGGTATTTGTTCTGACTAATTGATCACTATTTAAGCAATCAATTGTGGTTTCATTTCTGACTCCATTCCTAGGCAGTAACAAATTCTATTTACCAAATTATGCGCACTATATATTCTTCTGCCATGTTCTGAATAAATAATACCTTTCCACCTTTTAAGCAAGATATGTTGGATGTATAGTGAACGATCTGTATGTTACTAAGCATACCAAATTTCATTGGAATGACTTGAAGCATGTCATAAACTTTGTTGATAATCTGACAGAGATAGCACAGCGTATGAACGCTGGATTTTGGATGAGATTAATTATGCCTATGGTGCACACATTGAACAAGATCACTTGCGTGCACAAAACGCTGGTATAAAGTCTTACTTTTATGTTGATGCTCATAAACTATATATATACATATATACATATATATATATATATATATATATCTTCAACGATATGTTACGATTGGTTTTTTATTCTACATTTCAACAGAAATTGCCCGTTGTAGCAGTTCCTGGATCGATTTCTCGGCCTGGTCGAATTACACTTGTGCCTGCTAATAACGCCAAAGTGATTGCTGTTGGGGAACGTAGTATTTCAAAAAAAGTCCTACGACCACGCAAGATCTATCTAGAAGATGAAGGAAATATGCCCTAGAGGCAATAATAAAGTTGTTATTTATATTTCCTTATATTATGATAAATGTTTATTATTCATGCTAGAGTTGTATTAATTGGAAACTTAGTACATGTGTGAATACATAGACAAACAAAGTGTCACTAGTATGCCTCTACTTGACTAGCTTGTTAATCAAAGATGGTTAAGTTTCCTAGCCATGGACAAAAGAGTTGTCATTTGATGAAACGGATCACATCATTAGAGAATGATGTGATTGACTTGACCCATCCGTTAGCTTAGCACTTTGATCGTTTAGTTTATTGCTATTGCTTTCTCCATAACTTATACATGTTCCTATGACTATGAGATTATGCAACTTCCGAATATCAGAGGAACACTTAGTGTGCTATCAAACGTCACAACGTAACTGGGTGAATATAAAGATTCTCTACAGGTGTCTCCGATGGTATTTGTTGAGTTGGCATAGATCGAGATTAGGATTTGTCACTCCGTGTATCGGAGAGGTATCTCTGGGCCCTCTCGGTAATACACATTACTATAAGCCTTGCAAGCAATGTGACTAATGAGTTAGTTACAGGATGTTGCATTATGGAACGAGTAAAGAGACTTGACGGTAACGAGATTGAACTAGGTATTGAGATACCGATGATCGAATCTCGGGCAAGTAATATACCGATGACAAAGGGAACAACGTATGTTATTATGCGGTTTGACCGATAAAGATCTTCGTAGAATATGTAGGAACAAATATGAGCATCTAGGTTCCGCTATTGGTTATTGACCCGAGATGAGTCTCGGTCATGTCTACATAGTTCTCAAACCCGTAGGGTCCGCACGCTTAACGTTCGATGACGATCGGTATTATGAGTTTATGTGTTTTGATGTCCCGAAGGTAGTTCAGAGTCCCGGATATGATCACGGACATGACGAGGAGTCTCGGATGGTTGATACATAAAGATCGATATATTGGAAGGCTATGTTTGGACATCGGAATGGTTCCGGGTGAGTTCGGGCATTTACTGGAGTACCAAGGATTACAGGAACCCCCCAGGGAGTATATGGGCCTTAATGGGCCTTAGTGGAAGAGAAGAGAAGGCAGCCTAGGAGGGACGCGCCCCCACAATCCCAATCCGAAATGGGTGGGGGGCCGCCCCCCCTTTCCTTTCTCCTTCTCCCTCTTCCTTATATTCCTAGTTGGACTAAAAAAGGGGGAGTCCTACTCCTACTAGGAGGAGGACTCCTCCCCCTTTGCCGCGCCTAGAGAGGTCGGCCGGCCTCCCCTCTCCCTCCTTTATATACGTGGGGTGGGGGCATCCTAGGACACACAAGTTGATTGTTTAGCCATGTGCGGTGCCTCCCTCCATAGATTTCCACCTCGGTCACATTGTTGTAGAGCTTAGGCGAAGCCCTGCGTCGATAACTTCATCATCATTGTAATCACGCCGTCGTGCTGACAAAGCTCTCCCTCGACACTCAGCTTGATCTAGAGTTCGTGGAAAGACACCGAGCTGAACGTGTGCAGATCGCGGAGGTGTCGTACCTTCGGTGCTAGGATCGGTCGGATCATGAAGACGTATGACTACATCAACTGCATTGTCATAACACTTCCGCTTACGGTCTACGAGGGTACGTGGACAACACTCTCCCCTTTTGTTGCTATGCATCACCTAGATGGATCTTGCGTGTGCGTAGGAAATTTTTGAAATTACTGTGTTTCCCAACAGTGGTATCAGAGCCAGGTCTATGCATAGATGTTATATGCACAAGTAGAACACAAAGAGTTGTGGGTGATAATAGTCATACTGCTTACCAGCATGCCATACTTTGATTCGGCGGTATTGTTGGATGAAGCGGCCCGGACCGATGATACGTCTCCAACGTATCTATAATTTTTGATTGCTCCATGCTATTATATTATCTATTTTGGATCTTAATGGGCTTTATTTTACACTTTTATATCATTTTTGGGACTAACCTACTAACCGGAGGCCCAGCCCAAATTGTTGTTTTTTTGCCTATTTTAGGGTTTCGACGAAAAGGAATATCAAACGGAGTCCAAACGGAATGAAACCTTCGGGAACGTGATTTTCTCAACAAACGTGATCCAGGAGACTTGGAGTGTGCATCAAGAAACAATTGAGGAGGGAATGAGGCAGGGGGACGCGCCTACCCCCCTAGGCGCACCCTCCACCCTCGTGGGCCCCTCGTTGGTCCACCGACATACTTCTTCCTCCTATATATATCCACGTACCCACCAAACATCCAGGAGCACCACGAAAACCTAATTCCACCGCCGCAACCTTCTGTACCTAAGAGATCCCATCTCGGGGCCTTTTCTAGAGCTCCACCGGAGGGGGCATTGATCACAGAGGGCTCTACATCAACTCCATGGCCTCTCGGGTGATGTGTGAGTAGTTTACTTCAGACCTTCGGGTCCATAGTTATTAGCTAGATGGCTTCTTCTCTCTCTTTGGATCTCAATAAAAAGTTCTCCTCGATCTTCTTGGATATCTATTCGATGTAATCTTCTTTTGCAGTGTGTTTGTCGAGATCCGATGAATTGTGGGTTTATGATCCAGATTCTCTATGAACAATATTTGATTCTCCTCTGAATTCTTTTATATATGATTGGTTTACCTTTGCAAGTCTCTTCGAATTATCAGTTTGGTTTGGCCTACTAGATTGATCTTTCGTGCAATGGGAGAAGTGCTTAGCTTTAGGTTCAATCTTGCGGTGCTCGATCTCAGTGATAGAAAGGGAACCGACACATATTATATTGTTGCCATCGAGGATAAAAAGATGGGGTTTATATCATATTGCATGAGTTTATCCCTCTACATCATGTCATCTTACTTAAAGCATTACTCTGTTCTTATGAACTTAATACTCTAGATGCATGCTGGATAGCGGTCGATGTGTGGAGTAATAGTAGTAGATGCAGAATCGTTTAAGTATACTTGCACTACAAAAAAATACACTTCCATGATGATACGTGTTTTTCACAGTAGGTCGCGTTTTTTGTCATGCATGTACATCCATGACGATTTTATGACAGAATCAAGATAGTCAAACCTGTGCTGTCGTAGAAGTGTTCCATGACATTACCAAAATTATCATCACGGGAGTGTCCACTTCCATGACGATAAATCGCGCGTCACAGAAGTGCTTTCGTCAAGGGTGACCGACACGTGGCATCCACCGTAATGGAACGCCGTTAAGCTATCGGGTCAGATTTTGGATCCGATAACCCGTTAACAGCCCTGACCAATGGGAAATTTCCACGTGTAAAATTCCGATTGACCAAAGGGAACACCTGTCAGCTCGTCAGTGGGCCAGATGTCGCCCGTCCATTGGAGGAGACATGCCTATGATACGTCGACACGTGGCTGGGCCCAACAGAGGCCCATATAGGTTAAAAAGGCCGACCCAATCAAAGGCCCATAGAACTTAATCAGGTACTAGTGGGCCAGCCCAATAACGGACTGCTTAATAAAGGCCCATTTACGGCCCGAAGCCAGATCTGGCCCGTTAATTGTTCGCCCAATATTTGGGCCCATTTATAGCCCGAAGCCAGATCTGGCCCGTTAATTGTTCGCCCAATATTTGGGCCCATTTGCGGCCCGAAGCCAGATCTTGCCCGTTAATTGTTCGCTGAATATTTGGGCCCAACTACAGCCCAGTGACTTTCGGCCTGTTAGAGGCCTGATGTAGACATGGGCCCATTTCAGCCTGGTGTGACTTTTGGCCTGAGAATGGCCCGTGCTTCCCATGGGCCATATATGGTCCGACGGGACATCGGGCCCACTAACGGCCCGTGCTAAAGGTGGCAACAGTTAAGCCCAACATGACTTTGGTCCTGTTAAAGGCCTGTCGCGTAATTCGGCCCGTTGATGCCTGTGCTAAGATTTCGGCCTCTTAAAGGCCCATGATATCATTGGGCCAACTAAGGCCCGAGATATGTTTCGGCCTGGTAACGGCCCGTGAGCTAACTGGGCCCAAAACGACCCGGTCTACGACTAGTGAAAATTGAGGCCCAACATGCATTTTGGCCTGCTAAAGGCCCGTGGTTTCATCTCGGCCGTAACAGGCCAGTACAATATTCAGACTGTTAATGGCCCAACGCTACCTGGGCCAAACTAAGCGCCGGGTCGATAAAAGGCCCAACTAAAATATAGGCCGGTGTAAGTTTGGGCCTGGCGCAAGTGTGAAGGCCCCAATCATTCGGGCCCAAGAAAGACACAGGCCGGTCCAATTGTGGCCCACTAAAAACCTGGCCCGTTACAGTCGAATGTTTCGGTCCGGTCGACTACATCAGATTTTTTTTCAGATAGCGAATGATGGCAGTAACTAGTAGGAATTAAGAACAAACCTACTCTATACAATAAAGAAATTACGACATAGTAACTAAGAATAAACCTACACTATACAATAAAGGATTTAAGGTATATTACATCCACTGGGCATCGAAGTTCGCCACCAGTGATCATAAAGCGCAACGAAGAAGCAGATTACAAAAACTGGGCACCATTGCAGCGTAACAAAATAATAATGAACCGAGACCACTTCCAAGATAGTTCAAGAAAGGTTAGCCTTGCGGGGGAATTGCTGCGCAAGCTGCTGAGCAAGGCTGTGAGACCGGCCTAGCATGTCGGTCATAGCTTCCAGGTGTAGCTGTTTAGCGATGAGGTTCTCATTGGTGTTCTCTGCAATCTTTCTTAGAGATAGGACTCCAAGTCGAAGTTGAGTTGCAGAATGCCTTTCTGCTAGAACTTGGGACTGAAGAAGTCGAACTGATTCAGACAACGAATTCTGTGAGCTTGTGTGACTATTAGTCTCAAGTAACTTGAACACTGCATCAAGACAAGACTTTGGGGTTGTCTCGCTATCTTCAAGATGTTTTGCCTTCTTTGCTACAATATATGTTGGGTTTGTCTCACAGCCTTCAGCAGACTTGTGCATGCCATCAGGCATATCACCTTGAAACAAAGTAGAGAGATGACAGGTTTTGCACATGTATAAACAAAGATGATAGCTGTTCTATCAATTCTATCCAATTTCAAATTAGAAAATAAAGAGTAAGTTCAAAATATCAATAGCATAATTTGGTATTGTTCATAATGCGGGGAGCTTCACCACACTACTGGATTACCATGTCAACATAACAAGCATAGATGAAGGGCAAAGAAAATCATTGTATCTATTTTGGATAATGTGCATGGCATGTTGTTCATATCATCAGCCACATCAGTAAAATAAAATAGGAGATGATAAGGTGCAAACGTGGGCTGCTTCACCACACAATGGATTATAGATCCACAAAAACAAGCATACATATAGGGAGTATTAAGTAATGTGCATGTATGAATAAGGAATTTGGTTTTACAAGTAAAACTTAGAACTTACGGTTCTTACAAACATGCATTTTGGTAGAAACAGCAAACTAAACAGCAGTAAACGATAGGGACTATGAGCAAATTAAACAGCAGTTGAGGATAAAGGCTTTAGAAGGACTGACTTACATTAACAGTTAACACCGGCTTTATAATGCCCTTCTCCATGTCAAGGGAAGGATAACTCAAGAATTTCAGCACAGAATCTTCTGATGGGGAACGTTGCAGAAAACAAAAAATTTCCTACGGTTTCACCAAGATCCATCTATGAGTTCATCTAGCAACGAGTGATTGGATTGCATCTACATACCTTTGTAGATCACGCGCGGAAGCGTTCAAAGAACGGGGATGAGGAAGGCGTACTCGACGTGATCCAAATCACCGGAGATCCTAGCGCCGAACGGACGGCACCTCCGCGTTCAACACACGTACGGTCAGCGTAACGTCTCCTTCTTCTTGATCCAGCAAGGGAAAAGGAGAGGTTGAGGAAGATGGCTCCAACAACAGCACGACGGCGTGGTGGTGATGGAGCTGCAGTACTCCGGCAGGGCTTCGCCAAGCACTATGGAGGAGGAGGAGGTGTTGGAGAGGGAGAGGGAGGCACCAAAGGCAAGAGGTAAGAAGTCCTCCATCTCCCCCACTATATATAGGAGGGCCAAGGGGGGGGGGGCGCCGGCCCTAGGAGATCTGATCTCCTAGGGGGGGTGCGGCCAAGGGGAGGAATCCCTCCTCCCCAAGGCACCTAGGAGGTGCCTTCCCCTCCTAGGACTCTTCCCTCCTTGAAACCCTAGGCGCATGGGCCTCTTGGGGCTGGTGCCCTTGGCCCATGCAGGCCAAGGCGCACCCCCTACAGCCCATGTGGCCCCCCGGGACAGGTGGCCCCACCCGGTGGACCCCCGGGACCCTTCCGGTGGTCCCGGTACAATACCGGTGACCCCGAAACTTGTCCCGATGCCCGAAATAGTACTTGCTATATATAATTCTTTACCTCCGGACCATTCCGGAACTCCTCGTGACGTCCGGGATCTCATACAGGACTCCGAACAACATTCGGGTTACTGCATATACATATCCCTACAACCCTAGCGTCACCGAACCTTAAGTGTGTAGACCCTACGGGTTCGGGAGACATGTAGACATGACCGAGACGAATCTCCGGTCAATAACCAACAGCGGGATCTGGATACCCATGTTGGCTCCCACATGTTCCTCGATGATCTCATCGGATGAGCCACGATGTCGAGGATTCAAGCAACCCCGTATACAATTCCCTTTGTCAATCGGTATGTTACTTGCCCGAGATTCGATCGTCGGTATCCCAATACCTCGTTCAATCTCGTTACCGGCAAGTCACTTTACTCGTACCGTAATGCATGATCCCGTGACCAGACACTTGGTCACTTTGAGCTCATTATGATGATGCATTACCGAGTGGGCCCAGTGATACCTCTCCGTCATACGGAGTGACAAATCCCAGTCTTGATCCGTGTCAACCCAACAGACACTTTCGGAGATACCCGTAGTATACCTTTATAGTCACCCAGTTACGGTGTGACGTTTGGCACACCCAAAGCACTCCTACGGTATCCGGGAGTTACACGATCTCATGGTCTAAGGAAAAGATACTTGACATTGGAAAACTCTAGCAAACGAACTATACGATCTTATGCTATGTTTAGGATTGGGTCTTGTCCATCACATCATTCTCCTAATGATGTGATCTCGTTATCAATGACATCCAATGTCCATAGTCAGGAAACCATGACTATCTGTTGATCAACGAGCTAGTCAACTAGAGGCTTACTAGGGACATGTTGGTGTCTATTATTCACACATGTATTACGATTTCCGGATAACACAATTATAGCATGAATAAAGACAATTATCATGAACAAGGAAATATAATAATAATGCTTTTATTATTGCCTCTAGGGCATATTTCCAACATCTTCTTCATAAGCATTGCCTGTACTCTACATTTTGTAGAGAGTAATTATAGATATGATAATACTGGAAGGGATAGAGGATAATGAAGATAAGATGCAGATTGATGCTACATAATCAACTACCAATCCCTGGAAGTACAAGCGTTACAGGACAAAATATACTGACAAGAGCAATGGGCTACACTTCTGCACTGGCATTGTCTGTGTATTCTACTTGTTGGTAAGATTAAATATAGATATGATCTTTTTTAGTAAATGGTGGGCGAGGGAGATAAGATGCAGAATGCTACAAAATGAACCAATCCCTCTTCCCATAATACAAGAGTGTTTTGAACACTAGTGTACTATACAAAATGTTCTTATATTATGGGACAGAGGGAGTAGTTATTAATGTAAGTACAGTGATAGACCATGTTCAGTCCTTACAAGAGGACTACAGAGCTAAACCTCTTCAAAAGCATTGGGTTGATTCTAAATTTATGTAAGAGTCCATACGGATCTTATAATGTCCACCAAATGGACGATTATGAGGCTAACATGTGCAGTGATGCTACATAATCAAACAACTATGAAAGTAAGTATGGTCATACAGGGCAAGAGGTACTCACAAGAGCAATGCAGTGTGCAGTATAGTTGCGAGATTCTGTGGTCCCTTGAGAACGAATGTTCTTCTGCTAACAGTTTTCGTACAAGTGAGACATTAAGGCAAATGCAGAAATGTAGTTCAAATTGTGATGTGATATCATTGATAGTACCTTACACTGCAGCCGAGACCAATGTGTAACAAGATTATTCCAGTCACCGTCGGATAAATGTAGCACCAGAGACTTTACAGAAATTTCGTTCAGAGGCTTGCCATCGAAGTGCGCTTGCCTCAGGTAGGAACGATACTTCATCAACGAGTGCTTGAAAAGCGCAACCAACCCTTGCTCTTCATCACAATCCAGTTTGCTCCTCGCCTATTTAAAAGAATGAAATCTTTTGTCTTCTGTCAGCAGAAACATATGCAGTAATGACCATGAATAACATTAGTACATTACTTACGCATAAGTTGCGGAGGAAGACTGGAAATTGTTCTATGTCTGCGGTATAATCTTTCCATGAAGGAAAGATGCGCACAAAGTTCCTGACAACAATATAAGCTTCGTCTTCTAAACTGGGAAGAAATGGAACATGGGTCCTATTTGCTGAAATTGGGGCTCTCTCTGATTCGAAATGGGATTTGGCAACTGGATTTGGTGTACTCTTTGTTGGAATGGGGGTTTTGCGTCGTACAACTGGTGCTATGTCAACTGGCATAAACATACTGTTTGCTGCAGTTAGGGTCTGCTGAGTTGGGGCATCAGAAATGACCAGTGTAGTAGGGCTAGAGTCTGCTAAAGTTGGGGTATTTTGTGGGTCAGGTGATATTGCAACTACACCTAATGGGCTATTTGATTTATCAGGTGCCACTACCTTTTCCAAATACTTTGCTTGTGCTCCTCCACGATCAGCAATTGCCCTCTTCCTTTTGAACGTCTGATACACAAGAACATCATTTGAATGGATAAATATGGTATGATGACAGATGGAATATGTACTGAAAATGGATAGGCAGGGCGTATTCACATACATGATGTGTAAACTAAGCTAATGGCAGTTCAACAAAGTAGAAGCAATGCAAAGCATCAGTTGCAAGATATGTGTGAGCAATGTAACATTGGAAAGTTAGAGCAAGTACCTTGATGGGTGAATAAGATAGGGCATCTTCATCTGACTCCTCCACTAGGGAGCTACATTGAGTTAGGTCTCCCTCTAGCCCAGAATCACTGTTAGGAACATATTCTGAGCATGAATCTGTAGGTGGAGAGCGTTTGCATTGCATTGCATCCAGACTTGATTTCAGTCCCTTAATGCCAAGTTTGACAGCCATGGCATTGCTCTGCTTTATTCTTTTCATGCGTGCAAGCTCATAATCATTATGATGCTGTTCAGAATATGAGATTCATGAAAACATAAAAGTAGTCAGATTATCTATGGAATGCATTGCGGATTCAACTCAGAGAGTGTCTCCCTATAAACCCCTGCATATGCAAAGTTCACCTCCCCAACCGTGCTGACCAGACCACACACAGAAATACAAACCCCCTATGTCTCTATAACAGGCAGGCACACATTTCAAAACTGAAGTAGGAACATTAGAATCATATGAAATTCGTATTTGAACAAATAAACTAAGCAATTATGAGTGGCGTAATGTTTAGCTTCAAGGGTGGAGTGTTGGTAGTGCGACACAAAGCAAGTAGGCAGATTGTATTCCATGTAAAAGATCGAAACCTATGTAAAAGCTGGAAATGACACTTTCTTTCTATACAATGCAGTGTTCGTTACCCACACATGATGGAAGAGATCACATAGAGAAATACTATTCACTCATGTCTACGGTTCCAGTATTTAGAAATAGGGTGGTCCACCCTAAAAGAATATTGACAACAAATATGACAAGGCAAGCATAGATGTAGTGAATCAATCATTTACTTGTGAGCTTACTAGGACAAGTATGCATAATTGTAACTGCAGTAAGAGACCGTCCAAAATCTGAATGAAGAAGTTTGTCTAGCACTTATTGTTTGCAACTAATCAACGTGAATAATTGGATATTATATCGAATGAGTAAGAAAGACAAGTAAAATTGTCAACAAACCTGGCTTGCAGTAGTAATCTGGGTCAATGTCACTACGACCAACAATCCAAAATGACTAGTTTCTATTCCGAGGGCCGGAATTTTGAAAACCCTGTGAACTTTAGAGGTACTAAAGATTACCGAAATACATCTGAACCATTAAGTGTAGGTAGCACTGAGCACACAACAAACCCTAATGACAGTCCTGCCTAATGAGTAATGAATCAATTAGAAAATGGGTGATGAGGAGTGGCTGCTGAGTGTTGAGGACGTATCTCAGGATAAATCAGGTTGGCTTGGTGGGTGCTGCACGCCTGAGCCCTAAACGGATTGGGAAGGTAGGCACGGCGGCGTGCCCGGGCAGCGGTGATGCTATTGGGCGAGCGGCTCCTGGCCTCCTGTTAGTCCGTCATCTCCTCCTAGAGTCATGCCGTCCGGGGA
Source organism: Triticum urartu (assembly GCF_056163025.1). Taxonomy (NCBI): domain Eukaryota; kingdom Viridiplantae; phylum Streptophyta; class Magnoliopsida; order Poales; family Poaceae; genus Triticum; species Triticum urartu. The sequence continues at coordinate 170,074,310 of NC_141874.1, read as the reverse complement.
CGGCAAGTCACCGGCGAGGCAGGCGGCTGGGGGCGATTAGAGATCGGAAGAGCGCAGCAGAACAGAGGGGAATCAGGGCCTGGGATGACCCAAAATCCCAGGGTGGGCCGGCCGACCGTGGGCACCCTGTAGAGATACACACCCGAGCTGCGAACATGCATTTTCGAAACTAATTTAGAAACATTTAGCGGACCAATTAAACAACTCTGTTTTAATAATATCAGATTCGTATTTGAACAACTAAGCTTGTTTAGCTTGATGGGTGGAGCAGTGTTATTATGACACGAAGCATATTATGATCGTATAGTGATCATAAAAGGGGAAAACTCTAAGCATATTTTTTAGCAAAAGAGGGTTTCCCCTCCGATTTCTATTAAAGAAACCACCACGGAACCAACATGATCAATTAAACCCTAAGCATGATCAATTAAACCGTATTATGGCTGTGCCATGGCAGATTTGAAGCTGCAAACCGGAGAAATGATATTTAGCATCCATTGTTTGCTTCGAACTAAGAACTAAATTCTAAGAGCTGAAAAGAAAGTAGAGTAACCAAGTTAAGATCTATTTTCTGGTTGAGATCAAAAAGTTGAGGAGATATGAAGTACCACCTCTCTTGCGATGACATGTAGGCATCGGGGGTGCGATGGCTGTCGGTGGCGTTGAAGCAAATTTGCGACGGTAGACGGGTGCATCGGGGGATAAGTCCCGTTGTGATGGAAGAGAAGGTCGTGTGAGCGGCCCCGGCAAAGAGGACGACGACGCCGATGAAGCGAGAGGACGCGATGAAAGACTATTGGTCCGTCGCTGTGGATGAGAAACGTCCATCTCTAGCAGTGGATGACGCGGTCTTGGTAGGTGCTCCGGCATGGTGGAGGACGGTGGAGATGGATGTGGTGGAGGACGGCGGCGATGGATGGGGTGGTGGACGAAGGCTGGTGTGGGGATGGGGTGTTCTAGCGCGGACGGTGTATGAATGGGAAAATGGAGGGAGAGGTACGGGGAACCATGTTTTTGGGACGCGCCTGTCTGAAATATGGGAAAGTTACGAACTTAGCCCGTTCTTAAAATTTGGACGTCTCGTCGATTGGGGATAGGACGGTAATCTCGCATCTCGCCAATATTTGCCCAGAGCGATTTCGGGCGATGAGAGGGTGGTTGGCGCCCACGGTGTATGAACGGGACTGACAGGTAGGGCGGTTGTGTCACGTCTGAGTGAAGTTACAAACTGCCCCTATTGAAAATATTTGCCTACATCGATTTCAGCCGAGTCGAGTTTGTTTTGCCGCCCACCGTGTATGAATGGGGAATGGAGGGAGAAACAGAGGTCTTTCGGACGAGCTTGAATCAAATGAGTTTTGCTGCCCATGTTTGCCGCCCACCATGTCGGAATGGGCTCAGAGGCGGTCGTGTCACGTCTAATTGAAGTTACTAACCTACCCCTATTTAGAGCAGTGGAAATCGGGCCAATGGATTGTCTGTGTAATGGATAGACAGTAATTTCCATCTCCCAAACACTTGGCTTCGAGCAGCCAACGTGGGAGTGGACATTTTGCTACTTCTTTTGAATTTTGGGACAATAAGCATCCACGTTTACCCTGGCAACTAAATTCGAATCCATTTTGTATTCCTATATGAATCTTTATAAATCATTCTATGTGTTTTTATATATCTTCAAAAGGACGACAAAGATGTATTCCACTGTCATATATGAATATGGTTCACAAATGTCGATACTCAAATTCAGAAACTAGAATCCGGTTTAAGGTGAATTCGAATATTTGGAACACTTCATGTCCAACTCAAATGTCACACGCAACATAATGTGTACTCCCATTTAGATATGTACACAAGCGATGTATCAAGATTCAAATACCGAGTCAATCAACCAAGAATGTACAGAACTAACAGACATATAAACACTTATAGAGTATATGGATCAATAATATCAACTAACATACATAAGCCAGGACGCTGTACTTTTTTTGGCTACAACAGCATCCTTTTTTAGCCAGCATCTTGGCCCTTTCCGATGCGTGCCACTTATGGTCCATCTATACTACTACTATTGCTGAATGCACATTCAGCCCGATTGGCATATTTGTAGGTCTGGCACAGCAATCCAAATGAAATGTCTCCGAGTCTTATCAATTAATACAGACTTGTGCTCAAATAAAATTACAAACCAAAAAAAACAAAAAAAATTATTACATGATCTCTAAAAAATGGTTTGATTGATTACATGAACAGACAACACAAAGGTTATTCAACTATGGAAAGAACATTTCACCTATGATTTACCAAGTAGGAATTTAATTTCCTTTTTTCCTTCAGGACCTTAACAATCTGGTCAGTCTCAGCTTGCTTCGTTTTGAAATCCACCAAATATTTAATGGTTGTCTTGAGTACTGCTTGTGATTGTGTTGTTTACTTCCTCAACATGTCAACTTCATCTCTAAGTGCAGAAGAAGAATCTCTTTCTACCACTAGTTTAGCCTCTAGAGCATCAACAGTTGGCAATTCATAATGCATGATTGGGCCGGTGCCACTGCTGTGGGATGATGCAACGTCCATGGGGACCTCGCTCTTTGATCTTGGGCTAACCTATTTTGCCATTAAAGTTCCGATTGGATTCAGAAAAGTTGAAGTCAGCAAACATCTCAACTGGGAGTTATAACAGCAAAATAGTTAAATAAACAAGGAATTAAAGAGTTTCAATTGGATGCTGAAAAGTAGTTATTAACATCATTGTAACCCGCTGTTGCAGCAGCAAAGCAGTTAAATAAACCAGTAGATATTTAAGTTCAGGCAAACAGGTAATTCTTAACAGTAAGTATCAAACACATAGATAGGCGCAGTCTACAATATGATTAACGGCTGTGCCATTATGTAATCAGTAGCAAACTAAATTAAACCAAGCAACGTAATTCAACAATTTTGCAATAAGTGGCTAACTAAAATTCCGAGAAGCAGGTAACTGAACTTACGCTAATTCTTTGTACAGGCACACTGTAACTTCTTTTTTGCTTACAAGGTTGTAGGAAGGAGTCCATGGCATCAATTGCTTGGATACGCAGTCCCAATACTTCTTTCTTCCCACACTGCATGGGTAAGTCGAATGGTTAATCTGGTAAGTTGATGCGTCCTTGATATGTTATATGAGGACGTGTAGTCAGACTAGTTGTAGCCAAACACATCACACTCTTTTACTGTATATTTCATGCGATTACTTTTGGCATATCGAGATCTAAGCAATCTACAATAGGATGAAAAGACTGGCATCCTTCACATTATTGGCGAACTCAGTTCATAGAAACAAGCAATTCAACCATTCTGTGGGTAAATCAAAAGCGCCACCGGAATATTTTTCACTATCCAATCATACACGCAAAAAAGGGGCGACGCCACCATAGGGGCTGGTATGGGTGGCCACCTCAGGTGGCTGGAAAGTGTGCACCTAGTTTGAGTCGTCCAGGTTGGCCCATGCTACTTTTGTTCGTCCCAACGCACGAGCAGGCAATGTAAAAAATGAAGAAAAATGTTTCAATTTGGATGGGCCAATAACATAAGTGCAAGGCAGACCCTATAGCAGGCTCGCGGCCCAAACGAGCGCCTCCCATATCGATCGACAGCAGGAAAAATCCCAATTCATTCGCTCCAGCCTCCAGTCTAGTTCGCTCCTAACCTAGCTGCCGCTGGATAGACCGACACAGCACTTCCTCGCGCCCTCGTTGGAGGGCGGTCGCCGGGCTTCAAGCGAACGGAAGGACAAGAAGATGAAGATCCAACCCTGGGTGTAGCCTACATGGGAGGCAGCGGCGGCAGCACGGGCATGGCATCGAGCTTGCGCAAACGGACAGTCGCAGCTTGCAAGAGTAGCATGCGCAACGAGCAGGTACATCACATCCCTGATTATATCTAATTCAACTCTTCAATTTCTAGCCAATAGTTAAACCTGGTGGTGTTGTAAAACTGCTTGTATGTAAGGAATCTATGAGAAAATGAAACAAATTTCTACTTATTTATAACTCCCCCAATCAATACTGAACTGACTGAATCTGATGTATCTAATCAAGTTTCCGGTGCAAACATACAAGCTCATGTTGTTCTTGAGCCTGAAGTGTCTAATGAACAGACTGCTAATGAAGGATTTGATGCAAACATTTTACATGCTCCTGGTGATGAACATATAGTGTCTAATGAGGGATCTAATGCAAGCATTTTGCAAGCTCATTGAAGGATTTAGTGTCTAATGATGTTCTACTATGTTGAGAGAGACAGATATTTGCAGGCATTGATGACAAGAAAATTATAGTGCATTTTTATAGCTTGAGGAAACGTCGAGGCCATCTACCAGAAAGTCCCCGTATCATGACAACATAGCATAAATACTTTTCTAATCTGTTGTTTGAAACTATTGGCATACTTGTGCAGGATAGATATATTGATATACAGTTTGCGCACTGGTTATACGTGCAATTACACTTCGATATTTTCAGCCAGAGAACGAATAATTCAAGCAGGTACAGACCATGTTTGTAGTCCTTGTACACCATGTTGCATTTTGTGTTTTTTGGTGCTTGCATCATTTAGTGTTTATAATCTAAACTACTTTGGATCATTAGCTGGTTTTCAAAGTGCATGTAGCTTCACATTTCTCAAGTTATGTTGATTTCCGAAGTGCAAGTGGCTTCATATTGTTTAAGTTAAATGTTCACCCCTGGTAACTTGAAGTCATGGATTAGCCACTGCACACAAATCATACACGAATGCTAGTACGAATTAAATGAAATGCAGGGACTTACGCTAGCTCGTTCTACAGGCTCACTGCAGCTTTGCTTGCGCTTGGGATGTTCCATGTACAAGTCCATGTTACCACTTGCTTGGATGTGCATGCCTTGTGCTCCTTGCATCCCCCTCTGCATTTTTGACACGGCGAATGGTTGATCAAATAAGAGGAATCGACCTTGATGTTGTACCGGAGGACAGATACTTACAAGGTTATACGGGTGTGCAGGATGTGTACCAGATCCCGTAGCGCTGTCATGCTCCGCTAAAAATGGATTTGCTTGTTTCAGATGATATCTCCAGAAGAAATAAGAGTTAAAGTCAGAGTTTGCATAGGCGTGTAAGCTAAGAGAGCAGTGAAAGGATATCCAAACATCGTCGGAATAGTGCACAAGGGAGTGATGTGTGGATACCTAGTTCGGGCCGGTGTTTGGGCATGATCGCCTAGCTAGAGTGCGGGTCACTTCAGAGCCGTTGAGGGTGATGTGCTGGCGTTGGCTGGCCGCACACGGATGCAGATCTTGAGTGGCAGCAGAGCGCTACGATGCGTTGAACGAGACCGTTGGTGAAGCCCCAACGGCCTCGGGAGGCTGAGGTGCGACGATGTGCTCGGTGAAGTAGCCCCGGTGAGCTGGGAGACGGCGTCGGTGAAGCGCACCTGATGCGGTGGAACTCGGTGTCTGTGAGGCACGTCGGTTGCGGCGGCCAATGTTGTCGGTGGACAACCCGCTGCAGTGGACGAGGGCGTAGATGAGGTAGCTCCGATGCGGTGGTGAAGCGCGACTGTCGTCTTCATCGTCGTCGTCCAACACAGAGGTGGGGAACGGTGGGGAAAGAGATGAGACGAGGGCGATTCGAAGGTTGGCGGCGAATTAGGGATTTGAGCAATCTGGGCGCGGAAGGGGACGATGGAGAAGAGAGATTTTACAGGGCTGGAATTGGGGCCACCAGATATTTCAATCCGAAACGTGGAAGCGCGAACTTATATTGTCGTCGTCCTTTTTTGGGGGGGAGGGGGGTGGGTAGCTGGGTGCTACGCGTCCGTCCGACACACGCGACCACCCCGACAGGACTATGCTTCGGTGCCTTAAGGCACCTGCCTTTGTGTCCATGACATGTGGGACCAACAGGTGGCTGGCCCACATGTCAGTGACCCAAAAGCAGTTGCCTTTAAGGCACCGAAGCAGCGTCCACCCCGACACGATCCTGGTCTGCCTGGTGCGCCTACATTTGAGAATGCAAACGAATCTTCTTTCATTTGCAAACGAATCTGTATGTATTACCATGCCCATGTTTTCCTTGCAATAATTAGTCATTCGAGACGAGATACTCCATCTGTTCACTTTTGTAAGTCGTTTCAGGCAACTTAAAATGAACTGTTTTGCACATTGTCTAAAATGTCTTCAAGGTCTTATAAAAGTGAACAGAGGGAGTACTATAAATTAATTAATGAGGAGTTATTTGAAAAGAAATCGAAATGGTACCCACGCTAACGTGGATTAGAGTGTGTGTCACATAATTAGTTATTTGAATTAGAGTGTGTGTCACGTAGTTAGTTATTTGAATTAGAGTGTGTTTCACGTAGCGATCTCCAATTCTAACGTGGATTTCGCATTTCACTGTATCCACGCTACTTTTTAAATACAAATTCATATGTATATGATGAACACCATGGTAGTGAGAAAACTTTTGGATGCATTCAAACATATGACCTACAAAATAGCACAACAAACTGAGTCAATGTCAACTTTCCGAAACTTAGTATGGCATGAATTCGAAACAATTACCTGTATGCCTGGTCCTCGGTTCAAATCTTACAATGTACACCGAATTGAAACATCAATATTAAGTCTCGTACTATGTACATTCAAATGTTGTTTTTAGCCCCCCCCCCCCCCCCGCACAAACTCTACATACTTCCTGTATCGGTCAATCTTCCTCTCCAAACCACCTTAGGAAGCTATCGGTTTCCAACACACGTTCATTCTTTCTCTCCATGTTTCGATCTCTAAGTCTCTCAACTACACAACCCCCTTTTCCACTCTGTTACCAAATGTATTTACCTCACACACCCGCCATTGCACCCCATGCCGAGCTCTCTCTCTCCCCCTCTCCCTCTCACCCTCTCGCGCTAAATACATGCATTGCCTATCTAGCCCCAACCTCTCGTGCGCATGCACGCACGTTGTATATCTAGGTCACTCCCTCGAGACTGTCTCACTCTTTCTTCCGCACGGCGGGTCACACTCGCTCAATCTCGCTATCTTCATCTGAGTCTCGTTTAACCTCATTTTCTTTCACATGCAAATGATATATCTCCCTGTTCGGGCCTTGGTCGACACACTCTATACTCTCTCATGCAGATTGTCTATCTAGGTCAGTCCATCCAAGCCGCCGCCACTCTTTCGACCTCATGGTGGGCCATGCTCACTCAATCTCTCTCTCTCTCTCTATCTCTTCGTATGTCTCGATTGACCTTGCTCTTTCTCGGACAAAAACGATATATCACCATGTTTGAGCACAATTTGACCTATTCACATTGTATACTCTCTCACGCACATCGTCTATCTAGGTCACTCTCTCCAACCCGTCTCACTCTTTTGATCGCATGGAGACCCTATGTGATCGGTTGACCTTGCTTCCTCCCACACACAAAATATATCTACACGTCTGTGACTGGATCATCTCTCAAGCTCTATCTTACAGCCCTCACCCTTGCCAAAAAGCTCAATCGGACAATATCTCTCTAGAGCATATATATTTGTTCAATGAATGTCGGACCACACTCACTTTGTCTCTCTATCTATATGTCTCTCAATTGACTTCTCTTTCTCACACCGTATCTTCCACGCGTTGAAGCTACTACCACTCCATCCCTCGCAAAGACGGAGCTATTTACATTGCGAGGGGCACTCCAACCTTGGATTAATTTGTGTAGGCATTTATTCCGGTGGGTTTAGATTATATTTTCGTAGCATTCGGCCCACAACTACTCCAAACACCGTTGCAACCCACGCAACTCCCCTAGTTGATTTCCCTCTGGCTCGATCATCGCTCTCTCACACGTCCTTTCTCGCCTTCAACGTCGCACCATGGTATTATTGAAAAAACTATGTTGTTCTCTTTAATTATTATAAATAAGCTACAAAACTACACACCGATAGTCCACTTGGAATGGGACAAATTTCGACCCACAAATTAAAGTGCTACAAACTACACACTAAGGGGCCCACATGTCATGAAACAAATTTGGACCCATATACAAATTAAAAAATAAAGGACGAGGATCGAACATGCGACCGGGCCTTCAAGCCGCACGTCAATAGGCAACATACGTAGAATAGCAATGTTTTTTGTACCCCCTTTGTTCACATAATGTTTTTATATTACCACAGCCTAATTAATGGATAACATGTAATATTATTTTTAATACTATTCGCCTTCACTTACTGGTGGGTTCCATGTGTGCTCTCTCTCTCTCCTCCCCTTCTGCGTTTAGACGCACGGGCAAACATGAAGAACTCGTAGGCGATGTTGCCGTTGACCATATCTGGACGCGTTCACAAGTCACGACACCAGTTTCACGTACTAGCAGCACTAGTCAGTGTGTACGTGCAATGCACGTTAATTTGGAAGTATATTAAGTGCATGCGGATATTAACTACTAGGATATTATTTGTGTGTTGTCATGTGATTAGCACTATTTTTGGCATGAAATTAACTGCACGCTAAACGTGTTGAGCGCTCGACATTGAAGCAGTCTAGGTCGTTGGATGACAAGGAATACATGTGGCTTGATGACGTTTTATGTTTAATTTGATACGGCTCTAGCAGAACATTCAATCGATCAAACCATACATTTCATTCAGTCTGACTCCAACTTTAAATTATACGACGATCGATATAAAATAAACGGAAATGATAAACGTTCAGATTTTAAGCATGGCAATCCAAACGTTTTTCATGGCAAATTTAGATTACGTGGCGGCAGCGGGGGCGTCTCACGGTGGGAAGCGGCTCCTCTGCCGTGCTCTGTATGTCGTCGGGCCACTGATCGACAGCGACGGCGGCGTCTTGCGCCGTTGTTGGCGTACTCCTGGACGTTGGCCTAGCTTCAAGGAAGGCCAAAATGTTCTGGACTTCGGAGCGAGTCAACTGGCGGGAGGAGACGACTGGCGTTGGTGCAAGGAAGCGGTCGATGGCAGCCATCCATGCCGCTGAGGGGGGCACTGGCACCCGCGCGGGGACAGGCGCTGTCAACAGTGCGCCGGAGACATTCGTGTGCACGGGCACCGGCACGGGCGCGCACGTTAGTGCACGCATAGGCGCATGCGCTGGCAGGTGCACGGGCACCGGCACGGGCGTGCGCGTCAGTGCACGCGCAGGCGCATGCGCTGGCAGGTGCACGGGCGCGTGAAAGTCGGCGGGGACCTCGTGGAACCCCGTGGGATCAAGCTCGGCGACAATGTGCGGCTCCTAGCCCATCAATGCCACGGGGATGGGCACTGGTGCAGTTGGGACGACGGGAGCCGGAACGGGAGCGGGGACGGGCACGGCGTCTTCCCGTAAGGCCAGTTCAAGCTCGTCCCAAAGTGCCTTATGTTCTTGAGACTCCGGCTGGGTGTCTTCCTCAGGAAACTAGAACACTAAGGGTAGACCATCGTGATGCGGCATGGCGTACGTTTAGGTCAGGCTAGTTGGAGGTAGACGACAGGAGAATCGGAGAGGAAGAGAGAGGATTGTAGCGATACCGGGTAGTGCGGGGTTGATTTTAAACTGCAGCGCCGACGACATTAAAAGTGGGGGCAGTTGGGACGACGGTGGGCGGCGGAGCCTGGTCAAAGGGCTCGCCTCCCAGTGATCCTGCACAGCGGTCTGCTTGCACGCCTCCCTGACAGTCGGCGCAGCGGTCTGCTCGCACGCCTCCCGTCGACTCACACGCTTGCTCGGACGGCACCTTCCGATGAGAAGCGGGGACTCGTGGCGGCACGTAAACGCCCACGGTTTCAATAGTGAAAGCGTTCGCCTTAATGTGACAGGTCTTTGTTCCAAAATACCTTGGCTCTTCATTTGTGCAACTTGTCATAAGCAGCTTGTCTCAAATTGAAGAAAAAACTTACGAAGTAATATTTGTGCCATATCACGTGACCATGCTTAGTTTCAAGAATTTATTCTCACTTTTGGATTTTCTGAAATTTAAGATCCAGGATTCAAAACAATATCATAACCTCCATCATGCAATAAATTTTCAAGCCATACATCTGTCATGTTGTATTTCTTAAGAAAGGATTTGGTCAAACATTTTGCTTAGTTAGACTTCAGACAAGTTATATATGCAGACTAAAAGGATAATCCCTCCGTATCTGTGCATTGCCTGATATATTAACTCAAGTACTAGGCACGAACAAACGGGCTCAATTCTGTGCTCAGCCTGGTGTAGTAGTAGTACTAGGCAATGCAGTTGATGGGTGACCTTGACGAGCGGCGACCGAGGGAATTGAACCGTTCTCGGCACGGTAGGTAACGTTGTCTAGTTACTAAAGCATCCCTCCGTTGTTCATCGGTAGTCATTATGAACCGGGGACATGAGGGGAATTTCCTAGGGCTAGAATTCTGGCCGCCAGATATTTCGACTCGAAACGCTGAGGCTCGACTGGTTGGGGTTGCCTAATGTGCGTACCACGCACACCACCGAAGGACACGAGCCTGGTTTTTTTAGGATCAACACGAGCCAAGGTCTGGCCGGTATGCCGTTGGGTCCTACCATTCGAGAATACGAAAGGAACCTTTTAAATTTCTGAATGAATCTATGTGTATTACAATACCCGTATTTTCCTTGCAAATACTAATCTCAACGTGGTAATTGATTTATGACGAGTTGTTGAATTAGAGTGAGTTTGTGATATAGTGATCTCAACGTGGATTTCACATTTCATGGTATCCCTAGTAAGTTTTCCAATGCAAATTCGAATTTAAAAGATGAACAATATGGAGGTGAGAAAACTTTGTATGTATCAAGCATATGACCACACACACACACACACACAGAGAGAGAGAGAGAGAGACACACATGCACGAACACAACAACAATCCAATAAGTATAGTGCATCTATTTTTCCAAACCATGCATGTATGACACGAATTCAAAAATACTCCTTCTATTCCTAAATATTAGTCTTTTAGAGAGTTCAACAAGTGACTACATACGGAGCAAAATGAGTGAAACTAGACTCTAAAATATGTCTATATACGTCCGTATGTGCCAGTCCATTTGAAGCCTCTAAAAAACTAATATTTAGGAACGAAGGGAGTAAAATGTAAGACATCCATGGTCCTCAGTTCAATATTTAAAATGAACATGAAACTGAAACATGAATATTAAGTCTAGTACTACAGTACATGCAAATGTTGTGTTTAGGCGGAGCCATGATTGTCGGGGGTTAACCCCTCGACCTTAGATAAAATTGTGGAGCTCTGTTTAGGGTTGTTTAGATTATATTTGTCCCCACCCTCCCAACCACCGATTGGTTGTGCAACCCCCACCCCTCCTCCCCGGGAGAATATCATGTGCCCCATACCTTAGATGCTATATGCCGATATGAGTTGCTTGGAGCTTGTAGATCTGAGATATAGCAGCTCACATGATGTGTCTTAATATTTTTGCAGGAAACCTTGATGAGTTTGAGAATTGCACACAATTTGTACAAAAACTACTTAGATGCCCTTTGATCCCATATCCAACGACCTCGAAGCTCGTATCACCGTAGCATCTAAGATGAAGGAGGACATCATATTCTCCTGTATGTAAGAATATCATGTGCTACCACACCTTAGATGCTTTGGTGATACAAGCTCTTCGAAGACGTTGGATTTGTGACCCAACACCTCCTCGGTGGTTCGAATGGTTTTTTGCAGAAAAGCCCCAAAAGAGTTCGGCCCCTGCTTACAAGCACAAAGACTGCTCAGATGCCATTGGATCTCAGATCAAACGACCTCCAAGCTCGTATCACCGTAGCATCCAAGCTGCGATAGCACCTTCTGTTTTCTCGCACGGGAGAGTATGAGGTGCTCCCGCACCGTAGATTCTATGGTGATACGAGTTCACTAAGATCTAACGGCCCACAGTAGGAGGTTTGAATGTTTTGCAATATACGGCTGATAGAGTTTGGGAAATGCGCAGAAAGTACAAGTACTACGCATGTGCCATCTGATCACTGATCATACGACCTAGATGTTCATATCACCGTAGCGGGTAATTAAGCTATGGGGAGCACCTAATATGAGCACCGGGGAGCCGTTGGATCAAAGATGCAGCGGCACCCACGAGGCCTGAATGTTTTATTTGTAAAAAAACCTTTGGAGAGTTTGGAAATTGCGCATAATTACAAAGACTACTCCCAAGCCATTGGATCTCACTTGCAACGGTGTAAAAACTCGTATCACCATAGTATCTAAGCTGCAGGGTGGATGTGATATTCTATGCCGCTGTCATTTTTGTTCGTAAACTTGCACTCGTGTTGTTACTTGTCTAACTGCGCAAAGTGTTTGTTCAAAAAAAACATCCTACACTGAAATATCGGAACAACACCCCGGGGTCCCACTTGTCATTAATCAAATTTGGACCTAAAACTAACAAATCTGAAAGACGAGATTCGAACTGGCAACCTGGACTACAAAGCGTAAGTTGATAGCCTGAAAAAACAAATGGTTGTTGGCTTTGTCCCATAACTTGATTTTATACAGTACTTGCGTTGAGTAGAGTAGAGGGAGTGCCTCGTCAACACGTGCATGACCGTTGTCTCACTTACTGGTGGGTCCCAGGTCTGCGATCTCAATCTCTCTTCTCTCCATCGTCTAACCTTTGCACGGGCACACACGAAGAGCGGCGCTAGCTTGCCGTGGTGTTATTACAACTGAAAAAATCTTGGAAAATAGAAGAATCGCCTAGAACAAGAGACGTTGTGGCTGGTCGAGACGGAGCTAACCACATCTATCCTCCGTGCCACGTTTGCATGATGAAGCTGTGTGGCTAGTGGGGTGTTTTCGACCGACTCGGTGGGTCCCGAGGTCGAACCATAGGTACTACGTCTGATACAATATATTTTTACACGCACATTTTTCCTCCATGCCGAGACGTGGCACACCCTACCGCGCGGTTTCGGGGTCCTCCCGGGTGGTGCACGCATATATTCTTCCTGACGTGGGACGCCCTACCGCGCGTTTTCTGGGTCCTCCTCGGTCGTAGCGCCGAAGCAAGTAAATGAGTCATCAAATCATGAAAGACCACCTTTCCCGCCAAGTACATCAGTGAAGCACGGTGGCTAGCTAGTTTGTCTAGTTCGACCGATTAGCCAGGCTACCGCCACATTTGTTTTTTCACCCCTTCTTTTTATCTACTTGCCGGCAGGTAAATTTAAATATCCACCACGGTGTTGCTCTGGTGTTTGGGTGCGGCAGGATTTTTAATTTTTTGATTGACGGGAGCAGGCGTGACAGGATTTTTAATTTTTTGATTGACGGGAGCAGGCGTGGCAGCAATTAGTCACGATGACTCCGCCTGTAAAAACCCACTGCTCCCTGATGTGAGAAGTCGTTGACTGGTGTTTTACCGTGGTGAAAACCAAAAGATTCCCCGCTCCCTCCGCCTTCCCGTAGATTGCATTGCCTTTCAGCCGTTTCGCCCCGTTTGCTTCCTCTCCCCATTGCTTCTACCTGGTGCCATGGCGGCACAGCAGATCACGGAGTCCGAGGTGAGGTGCCTGACACAGGAGCTCCATGCCAAGGATGCGGAGCTCAGGGCCAAGGACGTGGAGCTCCATGAGTTCAAGGAGGAGAGGAGTGCCATGCTCCTCCGTTATGTGCAGGAGTTCACGGAGCTTCAAAAGCGGCAGGCGTCCACCACAAAGATGCTCGAGGCATTGGCGGCGTTGCTGCAGAAAGCGGGAGATACGATAGGCCGTCAGGGGAGCCGGCTGGAGCGCGAGCGGGCCGATCGTGACGAGGTCCAGGATCGCCTCAGCCACTTGGTGAACCAAGTTGCCACGCATGTGTTGCGGCTGCGCGATGCCTACCGTCGTGCCAGCGCGACGATGCCGGCCGTCGGGCTAAACCCGTTCGACCACCCGGTCGACTTCAATGAGCTGCGGCTTCCTAACCTGGTCTCCTTCTTCACCTATATCTCCGAGGAGCTGAGCCATCTCTGCGCAATGGTGGGGGCTGAGCTGGACAAGGAGGGGTTGTGGGCTGCCGTCGCTGTTGCCGGGTGAATCCTTTCAGGGCTCCATCACCGGAATCCATTCGTGCCATTGGACGCCGTCTTTGACGAGCTGGCTCCCGTCGACCAGGAGCGGGCTCTGCGGGCAGTTGCACCCTGCATCACCAACGTCGTGCGCCTCGAGAAGCAGAGGGACTTCGGTGGTGTTTAGGCGCCCTCTGCATGGGCATGTCCATGTCTCGGCGCAACATGACCGTTGGATCAAACTCAGACGATGTAGATCAGTCACTATAGCACAAAGCGTGTGGGTGTGTTTGGTTGCATTCTCATCTCAATATAGTTGTTTCCTCTTCATGTATTTTTGTCAACCTACTTGTGTGGACTCATGCACCCTTCATGCACCCTTCATGCACTCTGCCAAACACCCAAAAGTGGGTCGAGAAGGGAACTTTGCTCCCATCCCGTGCACCCTTCATACACCCTGCCTAACACTATTCGTGCTTCATATGGTTCATGTTTTGTGGAGTACTGTAGCACCGTACTCTCCGTGCCTGTGGACCTAGTTCTGTTAACATTGATCTCACCGTTCATTCTCGATCGAACAGTCGAAAAAGCGGTACTATGTTACATATAGGAGTAGTTGACATGCGCACAATATCATTTGCTATCGTCATATCTTACTACACTAGCAACAAGATTGTGTAGTACTGGCATATGAACCACTGCACATGCCTAGTAGTAGGAGCACTGTGTATGTTCAAGTGGTTGCCGTGTTTCGCACTCCTCCGTCGTAAGAGTGGAAACGCTTGCTGTAATCATTTTTTTCTTCAAAAAAATAGTGGACACGCTCTACCGTGCGGATCCTCCTCTAGCCATGCACTAAATTACTCACTTTCGCCGACGTGTGGGACAGCCAGCACCTGGGTCCACCAGCCATGCACTAAATTACTCCGTAGTAGAGTGACGGTAGACTACCCCGATCGAACCGCCGCAATAATGCCCAATGAGCCGTCAAATCACAAAACCCCCTCCTTTCCAATAGTAAGTTGGACAAGCGAAGCAACCATCATTTCACTCTTCTCTCTCAGCTTCCTCTCTTGAAGAAAACCCCCACTCGCTTCGCTTCTCCCTCATCTCGTTCCTCCTTTCACTCTTCTCTCTCAGCTTCCTCTCTTGGATGGACGCCGGAGCACCGGCCGACGTGATGTCTATGGCTCTAGCTAGAACCGTGGAGGCTCATGGTATGAAGAAGCGCAAGCACACCGCCGAGACTACCGCAAAAAAGCTCAAAGCCATCGCCCTGTCCAAGCCCCCCTCTCCGGGATCCCTCATTAAGCAAGTCCAGGTAATGTCTCTTGTTGACGATCTTTTTCTCGATCTTGATCATGTTTTTTCATCTAACACACAGTACTAGTACTGGTAGTACAACTTTCTGGGTGATCTTGCATGTGATTTTAGTGTGCCAAATGACGGTTCTAAATTCCTCTTTTGACCAAAACATGCGAGAGGTTGACACTGATTTCTTATAGATTACTTTCAACTACTCCCTCTATCCCAAATTTCTTGTCTTAGATTTGTCTAGATACGGATGTATCTAATGTGATTTGATACATCCGTATCTAGACAAATCTAAGACAAGAATTTTGGGACGGAGGGAGTACTTTATGAACATCAATGCTACCTTTTAAGAGGGTATATTTGCCTCAGTAACTTGTGTTATGGATATTGCATGTAATCCCTCTGCTCTCATGCCTTTGAAGACATGTTCTAGTGTCTTTGTTCACTCATTTCTATGCGCATATGTAGTCATATGTGGAGTATAATATCGAAAATCATCTTATATTTCTGAACGGAGGTAGTAATAAAATATGGTTTCTGTTTGAATTAGAACCAGGTCCGCGGTGGAGATGAAGTTCTCAAAGTCATGTCGTGTGAACTGGAAGACCTGATGATGAGTTCTACTACTGAACTATCCAGCTGCTGTGTCCTTGTCGCCACGTGTCCTGAACTAGTGTTTTCCTGTAGCATTGTTGTCAGGTGTGTTCTCGAGGTTGTACTTGAGCACAACAATTTCCTGGTTGTGCCTTCGATTACGAAGGGTGTGGTTCTTGTAAATCTTCCCAACAAATCTGATGCG
Source organism: Triticum urartu (assembly GCF_056163025.1). NCBI lineage: Eukaryota > Viridiplantae > Streptophyta > Magnoliopsida > Poales > Poaceae > Triticum > Triticum urartu. The sequence continues at coordinate 170,058,171 of NC_141874.1, read as the reverse complement.
GCCTGTCTTCATCATCATGTTTATGAGTGGAAAGACCACTCTGTTAGGTTCTCCAAGGTTGACAAGATGCTGATGGTGCATGTAGACATCTCACACGAAGTCCATGTCCTAGTCAGTTATGCGGGGTTCATCCCGTAGGTCGGTGGCAAGAAATAGTGTAGCGACCAGACCTCAAATGATCCAATCTTTGGGCTCCGGTGTCATCCTTGGATCAGTAATGCTGACACCACACAGTACTTGAAGGATTTATAACAGAGTAGCAATCACACACTTATTACATCGAGCCTCAAAAGAGAACTTATTACAATAAATATGGCCTAAGGCCATCTAATAACGATAACAGCGGAAGGCTTGGAAGGTAAGTGAGTCCATCAACTCCAACAGCATCACTGAGTATAGAACCACGACCTAAAGACACCTTACTCGTCGTCTAAAAAGTCTGCAACATGAACGTTGCAGCCTGAAACGGGTCAGCACATCGAATATGCTGGCAATGTAACACATAGAGAGCAATGAAGGAATAAGACTATACTACATGCATATTTGGCTGGTGGAAAGCTCTATGGTTACAGTTTTGCGTAAAGCCAATTTTTCCCTACTACAAAGGAATAAATTTTATTTAACTATCATGGTGGTTGTTAAACATTGAGAGTGTAGACACCCTCTCAATCCCAATTAAACATCATCATTAAAAACCCAACAAATTAATTAGAGTAACATGATGAGATTCACATGATAATCCAAGTACTAGATACTCAAGATGTCCATAACCGGGGACACGACTAACCATGATTAGTTTATACACTCTGCAGAGGTTTGCGCACTTTTCCCCACAAGACCCGGTCTCCTCCGTTGGGATTCTCGCACTTCATGGTGTTTGAGAAACGGATGACCGAGACATAGTCTTTCAGAAGTGCTAGCACCTTACGATTGGGTAGATCGTTACACCTACTTTCCCCTACATCTGCTAGTGTACCACTGTAAGAGTTCGCACAACTTAGTCAACTATGCTAGAGCCCATAGTAGCTTGTGGCTGCACACGGAAGTTTCTAGTATGAATAATCTCATGATCCCTTTGAGCCTGGGTGGCGGTCCAAAAGAAAAACAGGCAATCGCTGGAATACCCAGGTGCCTCAATCCACCCAGATGTGTATTTAAGTTGCCACCTTAGATAAACCATTAATTTAACAAACTCACATCTGTCATGGATACACTCACACAATCCACGTCTACTAGCATAGCATGGCATAATAAGCAAACGTAGAAGTAACTCCCAAAGGTTTGATAATAAAACAAGTGATAGGTACTACCTCATCTACTTCCCAAACCCACAATTTAACTAGATCCTAATCATGCAAGGTGTGAGGGTTGATCTAAATGCAATAAAAACTAGATAGTAGGAGGTATGATCAAAGTGTTACTTGCCTTGCTGATGATCCACAAAACCTAGCGATTCGAAGTAGCAAGCGGCGCACTCCGGGTACTCTATCGCAAACAAACAAGCATACAATAAGTACTCAACTAATGCACAGGTCAAACTCAAATAAGAGATCTAACCAGAGAGTTCAACTTAAAAACTCCGGTTGGCAAAAAGAATCAAATCGAACGAAGCAATGAAAGACAAACGACAAAAGAAACAAGCTTCGTTTACTATTCTGGATCTAGGTTAAATTTTACAAAGGCAAAAACTTGTTTGAGTTGGTTAAATGGAAAGAGGGTTTCGAGTGAAACTCGAGGCGCTTGAATCGCCTGATTCCGATAAACGAGCGAAAAGTTATACTAGAACGAAAATCGGATCAGAAATCGCGATCAGAAAAATCGCGGATTTAATCCGAGAAAAAGAAAACGACGAACAGATTAACGAATGAGCGTTCGTTATCTGGATCTAAACGATGAACGCGTTCATCAAAACAAAAGAACGAGCGAACGCTTGCTAATTAACTAAACCGAGAAAAGAAAAACCGATCTATCTAAAAAAACGAATCTAAAAAACCCGAAAAAGAACACAGTGAAAACCAATGGTTTTCTAAAAAAACGGCGGCGGGTCAACCTCGTCGGCGGCGAGCTCCGGCGGCGGCTGGGGCGCGGCGTGGCTAGGGTTTGGGCGGGCGGCGCGACTTGGGCTGGAGGCGGCCCGGGGTCGCGCTATATAAAGCCCCGGCCAGGCGGAGTCCTGGTCGAACACGGCCCAAGGTTGGTTCGGACTTTTTTTTAAATAATTACGCTCCGAAAAAAACAAAAGGAATACTAAACGGACTCCAGAAATCCCGAAATAAATTTTCGCCAGCTTCTAAAATCAAGCCGCACAGGATGAACATTTATTTGGGGCCTAAATGCAATTTTGAAAAACGCGCATTTTCCTAAATTCAAATAAAATAGCGAATAAAACCAAAATAAAATCTTATTTGATTTTTTATTAAATCCTCAATATTTTTTTATTTTGGGAGAGTCATTTTATTCCCTCTCTCATATTTTGACAATAGAAATTATTGAAGATAAAATAAATAAAATCAAATGATCCTATTTTCAAAATTTGAGAAAACTCAAATATGAAAATAACGAAATCCCCAACTCTCTCCGAAGGTCCTTGAGTTGCGTAGAATTTCTAGGATCAACCAAAATGCAATAAAATATGATATGCGATGATGATCTAGTGTATAACATTCCAAATTGAAAATTTGGGATGTTACAAACCTACCCCCCTTAAGATGAATCTTGCCCTCGAGATTCGGGTTGGCTAGAAAATAGGTGAGGGTGGTCCTTTAGCAATTCTTCCTCTCGTTCCCAGGTGGCTTCATCCTCCGTGTGGTGGCTCCACTGAACTTTGAAAACTTGATAACCTTGCTGCGGTTGACTTGGCTGGCATACTCAAGAATCTTGGCTAGTTTCTCCTCATAGGTCAAATCACTGTCCAACTGAATCGCTTCCAGCGGCACCGTATCTCTCAGTGGTATATCAGCCATCTCCGTGTGGCACTTCTTCAACTGGGAAACGTGGAACACGTCGTGAACTCCTGACAATCCTTCGGGCAATTCCAACTTATAGGCTACTTCTCCCATACGCTCCAAAACCTTGTATGGTCCTACAAAACGTGGCGCTAACTTTCCCTTAACTCCAAAGCGCTTAACTCCTCGAAGTGGAGATACTCGAAGATAAACTTGGTCTCCGACTTCGTAAACTGTCTCCTTGCGTTTTGAATCTGCGTAGCTCTTCTGCTTGGATTGGGCTACCTTGAGCCTATCGCGAATCAATTTTACTTTCTGTTCAGACTCCTTAATCAGATCCGGTCCAAACAACTGACGATCTCCAACTTCATCCCACGACAATGGGGGCCTGCACCTCCTTCCGTACAAGTCTACGAAAGGGGCCATCTTCAAACTGGATTGATAACTGTTGTTGTAAGATAACTCTACGTATGGCAAATTCTCGTCCCAACTAGATCTGTAATCTAGCGCACAAGCTCTTAGCATATCCTCCAAAATCTGATTGACTCTCTCGGTCTGTCCATCTATCTGCGGATGGAAAGCTGTACTGAACTCTAGCCTGGTACCCAGAGTTTCATGCAACTGATTCCAGAACTTTGAGGTAAATTGGGTTCCTCTATCTGATACAATGCTCCTTGGAACTCCATACAGACATACGATCCTGGTCATGTATATCTTTGCTAACTTAACACTGGTATAGGTAGTCTTCACTGGGATGAAATGAGCTACCTTTGTCAAACGATCGACTACAACCCATATCGAGTCCTCGACGTGAAGCACTGCTCCAAGTCCTCGACGTGAAGCGTCGCAATACACCTCATAATCCTTGGTCTGATCTGGCAAAATCAACACTGGTGATGTAACCAAACGTTTCTTCAACTCCTGGAAACTGGCCTCACATTCCTCGGTCCATATGAACTTGGTATCCTTCTTCAACAACTCCGTCATAGGCTTTGCAATCTTTGAAATTTTCAATGAATCTCCGGTAGTATCCTGCAAGTCCAAGAAAACTTCGGATCTCTCCAACGGTTGTTGGCGCTTCCCAATTTGTTACAATGTCAACCTTAGTGGGATCTACGACTATACCTTCTCCGGATATAACGTGTCTGAGAAATCCAACTTCCTTCAACCAAAACTCACATTTGCTAAACTTGGCATATAACTGATGTTCTCTGAGCTTACCAAGTACCAAATGCAAATGCTCCTTATGCTCCTCTTCATTTTTCGAGTAAACCAGAATATCATCGATGAACACTACGACGAACTTATCCAAAAACTCCATAAATACTTTGTTCATCATGTTCATAAAATATGCAGGTGCGTTAGTCAGACCAAATGACATAACAGTATACTCGTACAGCCCATACCTGGCGGTAAAAGCCGTCTTAGGCATATCCTATTCTCGAATCTTCAACTAATGGTATCCTGATCGCAGATTGATCTTGGAAAATACCTTAGCTCCTTGCAACCGATCAAATAGATTATTGATCATTGGTAGTGGGTACTTGTTCTTGATGGTTACTTCATTCAATCCTCGATAATCAACAACCATCCTTAACGATCCATCCTTCTTCTCCACTAGAAGTACTGGTGATCCCCAAGGCGAAGAACTTGGGCGAATATATCCTTTATCCAGTAACTCCTTAATCTGCTTCTTAATCTCTTCCAAATCCTTTGCGGGCATCCTATATGGTCTCTTAGATATTGGCCCTGTGCCTGGCAAAAGCTCAATCAAAAACTCAATATCTCTATCCGGCGGCATGCCTGGCAACTCTTCTGGAAATACATCAGGGAAATCCTTCACTACTGGTACTTCCTCCTGCACAACTCCTGTTAACGAATTCACTTGAGTCCTTTTAGGCACATGCCGGGATACATACTTGATCCTTCTTCCTTCTGGGGTGGTAAGCAAAATTGACTTACTGGCGCAAACGATGTTTCCTCCATACATCGACAACCAATCCATACCCAGAATTACATCCAAACCTTGTGATTCCAAAATGATCAAATCCGAGGGAAACACATGCCTACCTATACTCAATGGCACTTGAAAACATCCCTTACTGGCCATATACTCCGCTCCTGGTGAGCTTACTAACATAGGTGTTCTAAGAACTTTGGTGGGCAGGTTATACTTATCCACAAATCCCCTTGATATGTATGAATGCGATGCACCAGTATCGAAAAGAACGAGCACAGTAAATGACCTAACCAAAAACTTACCGATTACTGCATCCGGTTGCTCTTCAACCTCCTCCATGTTAACGTGGTTCACCTGTCCCCTATTGAAAGGGTTCGGCTTCTTCCCCGAGCTTCCATTGCCATTTCCGTTCTGTGATTCAGGACATTCATTGGCATAATGTCCGGTCTTCTGACACTTAAAGCAAGTGACTTGGCTCAGGTCTCTCTTGGCTGGGGTTGATGGGTTGGTACGGTTCTGACCGTTGCTTCCTCCGTTCCCATTACCATTCTTGGTGCCGTTATGATTGTGCGATCTACCTCCTCCATGGGTATGCTGAAAATGTCCTCCCGGTCTAGGGGTAAAATGTGGCTTCTGCTGAGCTCCTGAATTGTACTTTCCTTGTCCATACTTCCTCTTGCGATTCTCAATCTGTTGCTGCTTCCCTTCAATCATGAGAGCATGATCTACCAACTCCTGGTAGTTGTTGAAGGTTGCTACCATCAACTGCATGCTCAACTCATCATTTAGTCCTTCCAGAAACTTCTCCTGCTTAGCTGCATCCGTAGCAACGTCATCTGGAGCATAATGTGCTAGCTTACTAAAGTTCTCCACATACTGGCCAACTGTCCGTCCTCCTTGGCGCAAGTTGCGAAACTCTCGCCTCTTCATGGCCATAGCTCCTGCTGAAACATGGGCAGTATGGAAAGCATGCTGGAAGTGGTCCCATGTGATAGTGTCGATAGGGAAAGTGGCGGTGAAATTCTCCCACCATGATGCTGCGGGTCCTTCAAGCTGATGTGCGACAAACTTCACCTTTTCCGCATCTGTGCATCCTGCTGTGGTCAACTCCCTTGCTGTCTTGCGGAGCCAATCATCTGCTACTATATGCTCGGTGCTACTGGAAAACACCGGCGGATTCAGTCTAAGAAAACGAGCTAAGTGATCAACAGGTGGTGGTGGTGGTGGTGGGTTGTTGTTGTTGTTCCCCTGATTCTGATTCTGGACTAGCAACTGCATCAATGTGTTTTGCTACTGGATCAACTGGGTGAGCTCCGGTGGGAAGGTAAATCCGAGGTCACGTCTCGGAGGCATCTGAGGGTTTAGAAAAGATTATATTTAAGAATAGAGAGGGGTCTAGAGAGAAAACACTACCGATACGCACATGAGGCAAAAGCAAACAATTCACTTCATTCAATCAAACAAGGGCATACAATCGATCTAACTATCGCAAAAGTGCTTGGACTACTATATTTACATGGTGGACTACTACTACCGGTGGGGTGGTCTACTATAAATATTCTTCGGTTGCAGACTCCATGATATCTGCTCCAGCTTCATCAACAGTCATCATCGCTATCATCTGGATTCGAGTTGGTGTTGTCATCGATGATGATGTAGTCTTTCGGGCGAATCTCCTTGGGTTCTTCGTCTTCTTCTACTGGTGTAGGGCCTCCCATAAATATTCCGATCTTCTTGATCAAATCGTCATTTTTCTCCACTAATACTTCGATTTCCTCTTCATAATCTTCACGTGTAGCCTTGAGTTCTTCCTCCAGTTCCTTGATTCTAGTCCTTGCCTTCTTCAGATCTATCATGTCGGCGCACATCTGGTTTTCCTGACGTCGAATGTGCTGGTTTAACTCCTGGATAAAAGCTGCGACTGATATATCCTTCCTGGTGCTGATGATCTCCCAGTGCTCATCTCGGCGCCCACAAATATGGTAGATAGTATCCTTGAGATCATTGCGGTAAACTTCTCCAATGCGTCCCATGGCGATGTGAGCTGCCATGCTCTTTCCTAGACTCCAGGTTGGTGCATCAAAGGAAAACTCTATGGGCTCAGTGACTGGCATGAACGTCCTTCCTGGAACTTCAACTTGAATCATCCAGCGCTCTTCTTCAGGTAAAGTGGCGTTGTAAGTCCCGGTGAAGCTTGGTACTCCGATGTTCAGATATCTAGTGACTTCCTTCAAGTGACGTCCAAAGGGTGTATCTTCATCCGGTTGTGTGAACTTGTTCCTTGCATCTGCCATCCTAAAAGAGTAGAAAAGATGAGGAGTCAGAATGAGAAGAGTGAGTAGTGACCTAGGGCTTTAGCTTAATGGTCGTGTCCTACAGTCAGCGTGTGCTCTGATACCATCTTGTAGCGACCAGACCTCAAACGGTCCAATCTCTGTGCTCCGGTGTCATCCCTGGATCAGTAATGCTGACACCACACAATACTTGAAGGATTTATAACAGAGTAGCAATCACACACTTATTACATCGATTCTAAAAAGAGAACTTATTACAATAAATATGGCTTAAGGCCATCTAATAACGATAACAGTGGAAGGCTTGGAAGATAAGTGAGTCCATCAATTCCAACGGCATCACTGAGTATAGAACCATGACCTAAAGGCACCTTACTCGTCGTCTGAAAAGTCTGCAACATGAACGTTGCAGCCCGAAACGGGTCAGCACATGGAATATGCTGGCAATGTAACACATAGAGAGCAATGAAGGAATAAGACTATACTACATGCATATTTGGCTGGTGGAAAGCTCTATGGTTACAGTTTTGCGTAAAGCCAATTTTTCCCTACCACAAAGGAATAAATTTTATTTAACTATCACGGTGGTTGTTAAACATTGAGAGTGTAGACACCCTCTCAATCCCAATTAAACATCATCATTAAAAACCCAACAAATTAATTAGAGTAACATGATGAGATTCACATGATAATCCAAGTACTAGATACTCAAGATGTCCATAACCGGGGATACGGCTAACCATGATTAGTTTATACACTCTGCAGAGGTTTGCGCACTTTTGCCCACAAGACCCGGTCTCCTCCGTTGGGATTCTCGCACTTCATGGTGTTTGAGAAACGGATGACTGAGACATAGTCTTTCAGAAGTGCTAGCACCTTACGATCGGGTAGACCGTTACACCTACTTTCCCCTACATCTACTAGTCTACCACTGTAAGAGTTCGCACAACTTAGTCAACTATGCTAGAGCCCATAGTTGCTTGTGGCTGCACACGGAAGTTTCTAGTATGAATAATCTCATGATCCCTTTGAGCCTGGGTGGCGGTCCAAAAGAAAAACAGGCAATCGCTGGAATACCCAGGTGCCTCAATCCACCTAGATGTGTATTTAAGTTGCCACCTTAGATAAACCATTAATTTAACAAACTCACATCTGTCATGGATACACTCACCCAATCCACGTCTACTAGCATAGCATGGCATAATAAGCAAACGTAGAAGTAACTCCCAAAGGTTTGATAATAAAACAGGTGATAGGTACTACCTTATCTACTTCCCAAACCCACAATTTAATTAGATCCTAATCATGCAAGGTGTGAGGGTTGATCTAAATGCAATAAAACTGGGTAGTAGGAGGTATGATCAAAGTGTTACTTGCCTTGCTGATGATCCGCAAAACCTAGTGATTCGAAGTAGCAAGCGGCGCACTCCGGGTACTCTATCGCAAACAAACAAGCATACAATAAGTACTCAACTAATGCACAGGTAAAACTCAAATAAGAGATCTAACCAGAAAGTTCAACTTAAGAACTCCGGTTGGCAAAAAGAATCAAATCGAATGAAGCAACGAAAGACAAACGACAAAAGAAACAAGCTTCCTTTACTACTCTGGATCTAGGTAAAATTTTACATAGGCAAAAATTTGTTTGAGTTGGTTAAACAGAAAGAGGGTTTCGAGACGAAACTCGAGGCGCTTGAATCGCCTGATTCTGATAAACGAGCGAAAAGTTATACTAGAACGAAAATCGAATCAGAAATCGCAATCAGAAAAATCGTGGATTTAATCCGAGAAAAATAAAAACGACAAACAGATTAACGAATGAACGTTCGTTATCTGGATCTAAACGATGAACGCGTTCGTCAAAACGAACGAACGAGCGAACGCTCGCTAATTAACTAAACCGAGAAAAGAAAACCGACCTATCTAAAAAACAAATCTAAAAATAACGAAAAAAACCCGAAGAAAACTAACGTTTTTCTAAAAAAACTGGCGGCGGGTCAACCTCGTCGGCGGCGAGCTCCGGCGGCGGCTGGGGCGCGGCGCGGCTAGGGTTTGGGCGGGCGGCGCGGCTTGGGCTGGGGGAGGCCTGGGGTCGCGTTATATAACGCCCTGGCCAGGCGGAGTCCTGGCCGGACACGGCCCAAGGTCGGTTCGGACTTTTTTTTAAATAATTACGCTCCGAAAAAAACAAAAGGAATACTAAACGGACTCCAAAAATCCCGAAATAAATTTTCCCCGGCTTCTAAAATCAAGCCGCACAGGATGAACATTTATTTGGGGCCTAAATGCAATTTTGAAAAACACGCATTTTTCCTAAATTCAAATAAAATAGCGAATAAAACCGAAATAAAATCTTATTTGATTTTTTATTAAATCCTCAATATTTCTTTATTTTGGGAAAGTCATTTTATTCCCTCTCTCATATTTTGACAATAGAAATTATTGAAGAAAAAAATAAATAAAATCAAATGATCCTATTTTCAAAATTTGAGAAAACTCAAATATGAAAATAATGAAATCCCCAACTCTCTCCGAAGGTCCTTGAGTTGCGTAGAATTTCTAGGATCAACCAAAATGCAATAAAATATGATATGCAATGATGATATAGTGTATAGCATTCCAAATTGAAAATTTGGGATGTTACAAATAGTCTGCAAAGTTTAGTTAGTGCAACTTTGCTTATCTATAGTAAGTACTATTGTTCAGTACTTGATTTGTGTTTGTGAACCCTGTATTGTTTATTAGTACTGCCGCTTTTGGTGTGTGGTCAGTCCTGAGAATGGTCTACGTTAATGTTTGTCCACTCAATTCAGTCTTATATTTTGAAGTATCCAGATCATATTTTTTGTGAGGACGGTTTATCAATTATGGTTACATTCCAATATATGTATGCATTGCAGGGTTTATCCCACCCACCAGGATTTCCAGTCCCATGGATGTTCGGTCCATACGATTTGTCACGACCTTTGGACTGTCCTGCTTGTGGGAATAGGCGGGGCCCCTGCATGCCACGCGTAGTTGGACGATCAATCTTCTATTTAGTACTTCAACATAGTGATTTCCTGGTAAGGATTCAATCGTGTCACATCAAGTAAATCTTATTGATTTGCTATCTAAATCTTATTGATTTAATGTCATGTTTTCTTTCTTTTCCTGCAATTTTATGATGCAGGTTTTGCCATGTGGCATTCATCACAGAATAAACAGTTTGGTTTGCTCTACGATGGCTATTTTTGCAGGTTTCACTTCTTATGTTGTGTCAGTAACGAAGGCACTGTCCATCACTTATATTACTGGAAAAAATTGGATCAATCTGTTGTCTGAGTACAAGCTGAATCCCTATGATGAACTGCAGTTTGGTTTAACAAAAACGCCACAATTAGTCCTTCTCGCGTTTAAAAGAAATGAAGAAAAAAACTGGATCACGGTCACGGATCCTAGTCAAGTTAGAAAGCTGATCATAGCAGACCAGACACGATCGCCGCTGTCTCGCACAGATCGAGCATCGACAGTTGCTCTAGCACTGATAGCGGCATCAACTCAGTCTGATCCAGCTGAGGATTGGGCACTGACTGCGTCAGCGGATCAGTCTGATCTACCGGAGGATCGGGCATCGACACCGGCACCTGTTGCGACACCGGCACCAGCTCTACAAGGAGCACCATCTCCGGCAGCAGCAGCGGCTTCGGCACCTGCACCAACACTTGCACTTGCATCTGCTCCGCAATAGACTGGGTTGTAGTTTGCACTTCATATACCAAAGTCCTTACAAAAACCGACATGTCCACCTTCTTGGTAAGCATTGGCCGCCCAAGTGCTTCGTTCTTTTTTCTTTCCATGTTGTTTCACATGATTCACTGTGTTGATCTAACTGTTTGGGTATGTCTTCTTGTTTGCAAACAGAGAATTCCTAGAGCAATGAGGGAGTCGCTCAACAATCCGGGCGACCGCGGCCAAGTTTCTCTTACCATGCGCAGCCTTGGTGTGAATGAACCTGCTCAATATACCGTAAGTACAAAGGATGGTCGCATGATGATTGATGCTAAAGGATGGTCAAGGTTCAAATCTAAATCATATCTTGCGGTAGGGGATAATGTCAAAATCGAACTTTCTCGGCAAGGAGAGCTGGTCCAAATCAACTTTGAAATTCTTCAGTAGCAGCACGCAACTGCCGAACTGATCTATCCTCTGAGAGATTTTGATGTAATAATCTGGCATGGTGAAACAAGTGTCCTGTGTGTATAAGTAGTATGACAGTATTATTTATCACACGGTATATCGTTGATAGAATTGCAACTCTGATTGCTGGTTAGGAACTGCCGTTCGATTTCATTCCAACAGCTGCCGTGCTTTATTCAATTTTGTGTATTCGCCTTGCGACAGCATCTAAAACCAGCGCCGTACTGATCGCTTGCAATATGAAAAGTGCTGAGGTAGAACACATGGGCCCCCAAACATGCAGGGTCGGCCTGCGGCCCAAAGTCCAGAACTGTGAGCCTATCTGAGTATTATATTCTCAGCTGAACCCCCATAAAAAACTTGAACCCCCATAATGCCCGTGCATTGCAGAGGGAGTATATTTCTCGGCAAGGTGAGCCTGTGATATAAAAGATTTGTATATTTCCTTACAGAGGGAGTATCTCTTTGTCAAAAAATATATTTATGTGTAACTAGTTACTCCTGTCTTTCTACTTCCTTTCGCTGATATGTGGGGCAACCGGCAACGGGGTCCACGTGCCATATGCACAAATTAGAGTGCCCAACTTCACGGTAGACACACCCCGGTCGTAGCACCATAGTAATGCCCAATGAGCCGTCAAATCACAAGCCCCCCTTTCCAGCTTTAGCAATAAGTTGGACGGACGAAGCGACAATATTTCACTGGGCCTGAATCCCCTTCTCCCTCGTCTGCTTGTTCAGAGAAAACCCCCTCTCGGCGATTGCATAGGGTTTTCTCATGGAGAACTAGGTACGAATTCTTCATCCATCCCCGATAAATCCAAGTCCCTTGGTCGCAAGTAATCCTAGGATGGCCGCCGCCGCCGTTGATGCATTTTTCTTCCTACTGAATCTAATGTGTTTCATTTGCAGTGCCCAAAGTGCGAGTGCCCTACAGGTTTCTGCGCCCTCGGCAAGACGCCACACTTGTTCCTTCTCATCCTAACACATCATTTTGAAACGCGCACAGTATGTTCCTAGAATCCTCTTTTCTATCCGGGAGGGTGGGGTTTTTTTTGAACATGCTGTGTTCTCATATTATTCTTCCTACAGTGTATTATTTGCTCTACCAGAACACATGTACTCAAGATGCTCGGCCTTGCCATAACTGAATACACTAGTTTAATGGTCACAGTGAAGACAAGCCATGGATATAAGTTCCGAGTTGGGTTAATGAACCAAGAAGATCACTGCTTTTTTTATGGCCGAACTTGGATAAACTTTTTCAAGTGTTACGGACTGAAAGTTGGCGCATGAATGTTGATGGAAATACCAGAACCTGGTCTCATCCATGTTAGTTTTGTATCTGGTTCTTGCTTGTTGCCTCGATTACTTCTTAATCCACCTATTCTGTCTAACTAATCACAATTTAGCTTTAGAAATAGCAACGAATCTCTCACGAAGATGCTACTTCTAACTAATATTTTCTTATAATTGGTGGCACGTGTAGGTTTTTTCAGAGTTAAGTAGTCTGCTCGTTTTTTACTCTGTAATAACTCGGCTGTTACTAATGGCACTGAAGTTGACTGGATCGACATCCACAAGTTCCTACACTTTATTGATCGTCTTGAGGTCCTTGTGGGGCGTTTCAAAGGTGGAAGGCCACATGGGATATGTGTGCCACTGCTGCACTCGTTGAACAGGTCCAACTGTGTCGAGAAACTTATGGTACGAGCTGTTTTCTGTTATATATGTTGTTCATAAACTATTGCTTATACACATTTTTACAGCTGCGATCTTCTTGAAACATGAACTGCCGAGTTCTATTGTTCCTATACAGATGCCTGACCATGGTCGGGTCAGACTTGCACTTGGTCACAACATGATGTTTATGTCGACCTACTCAATTCCCCTTGGAGGTGAAAAGATACTTATTAATGGGTGGTCTCAAATAATGAAGGCCCGTCCATCTTGGAGAATAGGACAGAAGATTATGTTCATGCTTTTCCATGGCTCTAAAGCGAATATCCTGTTTATTGACCATGTTGCGAGATGAAGCCGCTTTCAGAAGGTTGTGGATGCGCGGGGTGGCGCCTGGGCCTTGTCCCGGGGCTTGGCGGCCTCACCCTTGGTTAACTGTAGGCAAAGTAGCACTGTTCGAGGCGTGCTTTGTACGGTTGAACCTGTATAAGTACTAATACTGCTTTCAGCTTTGGTTGTTAAGTGCCCCTGCTGGTTTCAGTTAAGGTTGTTAAGTACTCCTGCTGCTTTTACAGTCTATTGTGTTTCTTCAGTCCTGTCTTCCTCTAGCCGCCAAAACCAAACCAGCACCGGCGGGGCCGCCTGCTTCCGCCTCCCACGGCTGGCTGCGCATCAGCGCACGCATCACCGCCCCACCGTCTCCTAACTCGTTAACGTCGACGTCCTCCACGCGCTTTGGTGCGCTCGCCGCGGCGCCGCCCTCTCGCGTTGTCAACATGGTCAACAAACAACAGGAATCGATAGAAGTACGTGGAGAGGATGACAGTAGGGGCCCACCATGTCAGCGTACGGAAAAATAAAATGCTTCCTCCTAGTGTTTTCCTGACATCTGGGACCCATGACATTGTGAGCGTATATAGTCAATAGATAAGAGAACAACACAAGATCAGCTGACACCTGGGACATAGCTACTCGAGCAGTATTTTTTTGTTTGGTATTGTTGAGACGGAGCAGGGTTTGAACTGGGCTGTGGCCCGTCTAGCCCAGGCTTATATTTTATGTTCACCATGTGACCAACCCAGCTATTTTTTCTTTGTGAAAATGAGCCCAGATTATTTTTTCTGAAGAATACCCAATCCAGGCCTACTTATTTTTCTACGCCCTGATGGGCTGCAACTCTTGAAAGTAATATGAAATGAGTTGTAAATATAAAAACAAATGACAAATTGGCAATTACTTTATAATTTCTGAATTTTTCACATTTTCAGATTCTTGTTTCACTGGGCAATAACCTAATTTAAATATATCTTCAAAGTACTTTAAATCTGGCTCGACATTTCGATATTAAAAATAGTATGGAACCCACAGAAATATGCGAAATTGGCACTAGCCAACAAAAAAACAACTGCAATAAATTGCATAAGAAGTTGCCATGAGCTATATATAAATTATTAAAAAAAGAGGGAGTGGTCTGACTTGTGGGCCTGTTTAGTTGACGTGTATGCAATATTTTTTAGTTATTATGTACGTCAACAAACGATTCTAGTAGACGTAACCATTGGATGTCAATCCAACGGCCGTCGTGTTTCTTCAATCTCTAATCTTCTTGCTCCAGCCGCCAAAGCAGCGCCAGCGGGACCGCCTACTCCCGCCTCCCATGGCCGGCTGTGCTACCGCGCAGGCGTAAGCGCCCCCTACTACTCCCACCGCTGGCCAGGGCATCCCTCTACTCATCCCACACCCCCTGTTATTCTGCAGCGATGACAGCCTCACACCGCAGCCGAACCGGTGAACCCTCGTACTCCTCTCCACGCGGGCTTCCACTGCCGCATCTTCCCCGGCTCCGCGTAGTCCTCTTCCTAGGCCTCACCGTCTTCCACCGCCGTGGTGCTCTCGGCGTGGCGTGGTCAATGTGGTCAATGACCGACTTCCATCGGAAGAGTACTGTACATGGAGAGGCTGACAGCCGGGTCCACGGCAGCCGCAAGGAAGTGCCTCCTTATTACACAGAAAATAATTATTCCTTCACCTGACAGCAGGGACCCACCGGACGGGCCACTAGTATTTCGCGAAAAAAACGTTTCCCCCTGACTGCTGGGACCCACAGGACGGGCCACCGTATTTCGCGAAAAAAATGTTCCCCCCGCCGTCAGCTCGGACCCACCAGAAGTGCCTCCTTATTATGCACAAAAAAATGAATACCCCCTGCTAGCTGGGACCCACCTTGGTGGGAGGCTAACTTGTGGGCCTACTAAGTTGATTGGTACAGAGGCCTTTGTCAACTTTAGTCAATATATGAACGATTCTAGCTCCAGTGACCGTACGATGTCCATCCAACGGTCATAGTGCTTCTTCAACCTCTGGTCTTCTTGCTCCAGCCGCCCAAAGCAGCGCCGGTCGTGCCGCCTACTCCTGCCGCCCGTGGCCGGCTTTGATGCCGCAGAGGCCTCACCGCCCCTACTACTCCCACCGCTGGCCAGGCCATCCCTCTACGCACCCACACCCGCTGTTATTCTGCGGCGACGGCAGCCTCACACCGTAGCCGAATGAGTGAACCCTCATACTCCTCTACGCGTGGGCATCCACTTCCGCATCTTCCCCGGCTCCGCGTCGTCCCCTTCCCAGGCCTCGCTGTCGTCCACCGCCCTGGTGCTCTTGGCGTGGTCAAGGAATGGCTTCATCGGATGTGGACTGTACGTGGAGAGGCTGACAGTTGGGTCCACGGCCGCAGCAAGGAAGTGCCTCTGAGGGAGTCCTGGATTAGGGGGTGTCCGGATAGCCGGACTATACCTTCGGCCGGACTCCTGTACTATGAAGATATAAGATTGAAGACTTCGTCCCGTGTCCGGAAGGGACTTTCCTTGGCGTGGAAGGCAAGCATGGCGATACGGATATGTAGATCTCCTACCATTGTAACCAACTCTGTGTAACCCTAGCCCTCTCCGGTGTCTATATAAATCGGAGGGTTTTAGTCCATAGGACGAACAACAATCATACCATAGGCTAGCTTCTAGGGTTTAGCCTCTCTGATCTCGCGGTAGATCTACTCTTGTACTACCCATATCATCAATATTAATCAAGCAGGACGTAGGGTTTTACCTCCATCAAGAGGGCCCGAACCTGGGTAAAACATTGTGTCCCCTGCCTCCTGTTACCATCCGCCTAGACGCACAGTTCGGGACCCCCTACCCGAGATCCGCCGGTTTTGACACCGACATTGGTGCTTTCATTGAGAGTTCCTCTGTGTCGTCACTTTTAGGCCCGATGGCTCCTCCGATCATCAACGACGATGCGATCCAGGGTGAGACTTTTCTCCCCGGACAGATCTTCGTATTTGGCGACTTTGCACTACGGGCCAATTCGCTTGGCCATCTGGAGCAGATCGAAAGCTACGCCCCTGGCCGTCAGGTCAGATTTGGAAGTTTAAACTACACAGCGGACCTCCGCGGAGACTTGATCTTCGACGGATTCGAGCCGCAGCCGAGCGCGCCGCACTGTCACGGTGGGCATGATCTAGCTCTGCCGCCGAATAGTGCCCTGGAGGCTGCACCCGCATCAGCTCCGACCCTTAATTCGGAGCCAACTGCGCCAATCGAGGATGGGTGGTTGGACACCGCCTCGGGGGCTGCAATCTCTACGGCAATCGAGCCGAACACCAGCCCTATTCTCTGCGAAGCCAGTGACTCCAAGGAGCCGGACTCCTCTCCAGACTCCGAGCCCTCCGCGCCCCTACCGATCGAACCCGATTGGGCGCCGATCATGGAGTTCACTGCCGCGGACATCTTTCAGCACTCGCCCTTCGGCGATATTCTGAATTCACTAAAGTCTCTCTCTTTATCAGGAGAGCCCTGGCCGGACTATGGTCAACAAGGTTGGGATGCGGATGATAAAGAAATTCAAATCCCACCCACCACCCACTTCATAGCCACTGTCGATAATTTAAACGACGTGCTCGACTTCGACTCCGAAGACATCGACGGTATGGACGACGATGTAGGAGATGAACATGAACCAACGCCTATAAGGCACTGGACAGCCACCTCATCTCATGATGTATACATGGTGGACACACCCAAAGGAAGCGACGACGAGGAACACAGGGATGCAATGAGGGATCGTTCACTCGAAAAGCAATCAAAGCGGCGACGTAAGCGCCGCTCCAAGCCCTGCCTCGATAGAGACAACAGCCATACAGACCCAGCCATAGAGCAGGACAAGCCAGCGGACGACGAACATGCCTTCGAGCAACCGTCCGAACAGGGCAACTTGGATAAACAAACCGAACACCCCGTCCCCGGCGAAAACAAAAGTCCAGACGACCTTACGCCGGATAGGCTCATGGAGCAGAAGAACCTCCACGAAGGGCTCGTCGCTACTCTGCGTAGCCTGAAAAAGTAGAAGCGGAAGCTGAAAACCGCGGAAGATGCACTCAGAATCAGATGGAGCAAAGTATGCAACACCGCAGACAAATATGGCGGCAGTCGCCGCACAGAAAGCTATCCAAAGCGAAAGCTACTGCCTGAATTTAACAAGGAGGCCTTAGAGCCCCCGCAGTCAAAAAATAGGAAAGCCACCCGGTCGGATAGACGACCGCATGGCCAGCATGGAGCGGCAAGCGGCGGCGCACAGAAGCCGGCACGCGATCCACCAAAGGATCCGCATCAAAAAGATGGCCCAGCCAGATCTATCTACGGGCCAAGAAAGCAAGCTCTAGTAAGCAATGCAACACAACAAATATCCGAACATCACGACACACCCAAATACAGGGGTGCCGCACACCCCCTATGTTTCACCGATGAGGTGCTGGACCATGAATTTCTAGTGGGATTCAAGCCCGTAAACATAGAGGCGTACGACGGAACAACAGACCCTGGGGTCTGGATCGAGGATTATATCCTCCACATACACATGGCCAGAGGAGATGACCTCCACGCCATAAAATACTTACCCCTCAAGCTTAAAGGGCCAGCCCGACATTGGCTCAAAAGCCTTCCCGAAAACACCATTGGAAGTTGGGAAGAGCTTGAGGATGCTTTCCGGGCAAATTTTCAAGGGACCTATGTCCTCCCTCCGGATGCAGACGATCTCAGTCACATAAATCAACAGCCCAGAGAGTCAGCCCGGAAATTCTGGAACAGATTTCTTACTAAAAAGAATCAGATAGTCGACTATCCGGACGCCAAAGCCCTAGCAGCTTTTAAGCATAACGTTCGAGACAAATGGCTCGCCAGACACCTCGGCCAAGAAAACCCAAGAACAATGGCCGCATTAACAAGCCTCATGACCCGCTTTTGCGCAGGAGAGGACAGCTGGTTGGCAAGATGTAGCACCAGTGACCCAAGTACATCCGAAGTTAGGGATGGAAACGGAAAACCCTGATGCAACAAGGACCAGCGCCGGAATAAGAGAAACATCCCAAAGAGCATGGCGGTCAGCGCCGGATTCAAAAGCTCGCGACAGAATCAGAGAAAGTCGCCCCTTAAGGATAACAGGGACGAGCTATCCAACTTAAACAAAATCTTGGACAAAATTTGTCAAATACACAGTACTCCCGAGAAGCCTGCGAACCATACCCACAGAGATTGTTGGGTTTTCAAGCAATCCGGCAAACTCAACACTGAACACAAGGGGCTCGACACACCAAGTGAGGACGACGACGAACCCCACAAGCAGAGCACTAGGAAACAAAAGGATTTCCCACAAGAAGTCAAAACAGTAAACTTACTTCACGTGACGAACAGAATGGCGCTAACAGAGATACGCGCCATACGGCCTATCCCAAAGGAGTCACGCCAATGGTTGTTAAAAACGATCACCTTCGACCATCAGGATTACTCTAGAAGTATCCGGAACGCAGGCTGGACTGCCTTGGTATTAGATCTAATAATCGGCGGACTCCACTTTACAAATGTCCTGATGGACGGCGGCAGTGGTCTAAACCTGTTATACCAGGACACAATCCGCAGCATGGGGATAGACCCAACAAAAATTCGCCATAGAAAAACCTCCTTTCAAGGGGTAACACCAGGCCCAGATGCCCGTTGCATGGGTTCTCTCCGGCTAGAAGTTATGTTCGGCTACCCCGATAACTTCCGTCGCGAACAACTAACTTTCCACATTGCCCCATTCTCAAGTAGCTATCAAGCACTGCTGGGACGCGAAGCTTTCACCCGCTTTAACGCAATATCGCATTATGCATCTCTCACGCTTAAGATGCCCGGTCCACGAGGTATCATCTCATTAAAGGGAAAACATTGAGTGTTCCCCCCGCGCGGAAGACAGTGCGGCTGCCTTGACAGCCCCACAATAAAGCGGCTTCACCAGCCAAAGCACCTAAATAGGTCGTCAGGACCATGGACATGGCTAGACGAGTCCGGCATAAACATACAATTGATAAAGGCTTAATAGCCGTATACCCCTGTACTAGGGGCTCCGCGCATATAAAACAAGAGACAATAAAGCTCAATTTTACCTATTTTGATTTATACTTTGTTTATTTAGTATAACTCATGTTCGGCATGATCTTTCCTAAACTAAGTTCCTCTCTTTTACAGATGAACACCGTGCTACGCCCGTCCAAGATAGAGCACAACGGAGACACAGGCGCAGACGTGCAGCAGGGACCCGTTCCAAGGATTCTTTTCAGATTAAGACCCTGCGTAAACCTTTTTTACTGTCTCTTGTTGATACACATCCCCTGGTTTCTTGGTATAACCAAGGAGGAGGCTGGCATTTTGGCATGTGGCCACATCAGAGTTTTGCGCGTACCTGGACACTACGGGCTTATTACTAAGGGCATTATCCCGCCCGCCCTCATAAAGACCGAATACCTTAGGGAGTGTTCGGCGTCGCGAGTTTGGCCTTATATGCATCAGCTCCGAATCATGTCTTTGGTCAAATGTTGGGTTTGCCCGGCTCCTGTGTTTTGCTACCTTACGTTCCGCTCTATCGGCTAAGGCGGCACCAGGAGAACTACTGCGATTGTGCCCTGGTTCGGCCAGGCAAGCACCTCAGTAGAGAAAGCCGAAAACTGACTGTCATGATATAGCGTGAGACTGGTCAACCACTCGATGACTTACCGGAATCTTTAGGATTCCTCCCCATTAACGAAGGGCCGCTTCCCGGCCATGCACATACGCGCCCCGACTTCGAGCGAGCGCAGGCGCCACCAGGGGCTATATAAGTAGCCTCACTGTTAAACTCCTATGGCTAAGTGAAAGTGATAAAGCATCATAGTCCGATTGCCTAGTTCGCTGTGCTAGCACCTCCTTTGTAGGACCAAGACGTTGGATCAAGTGTGAAAATGCGCCTTCTGCGAACACCCCGCATTATGTGCGTGGGGGCTGAAGCCGACGACTGCCATCTTTCAGATTATATATACATATATGTTAGATGGCCGCACAGGAGGTATTATAATACTGGCAGGCACAAGTATAAAAAGCTTCTACAATTTATCAAAATATTGTTTTACAATAATATATGCTATTCGAATATAGTATCCTTGGAGCACTGCGTCTCTATTAAACGAGCACCTTGCAGAACTTCCTGAAAATAGTGCTCGGCAGGTACTCGGCTTCCATCCGAGTCTAGGGATGCAACAGCGGTGGCCTCCATTTCCGCCCAGTATGTCTTCACACGGGCAAGAGCGATCCGCGCACCCTCTATGCACGTTGACCTCTTCATTGCATCGATATGCGGCACCGCACCAAGGAACTGCTGCACTAAGTTGAAATAACTTTTCGGCTCCAGCCTCTCTGGCCATAGATGACTCATGACATACTTCATGGCGAGTCTGGACAACCTATTTAGCTCGGCCCATTCGGCCAAACGATCGGCTAATGACAGTGGACGCTCCGAATTGTGGAACTGCGACCAAAAGAGCTTTTCCACTTCGCAATCTTCTTGATCTCGGAAGTGTTCGGCCGCATCTGCGTCACTCGCTGCTAAATCCAGATAGGTGTCCGCCATACTCCACATCCGGTCTAACGAAGCATGTTTAGGCTTTCCAGCCGCGATCTCTCCGGCCTGACGCAGCTCCTCCTTCATAGCTCTCATTGCAGAGCGAGCATCCTTGGCATCGGATATGGCCTTCTCCAGGTCCGTCTGTTATGCCCAATCTTCTTTTTCAAGAAGCTTGCAACGGTCAGCAGCGTTCTTCAGCTTCACGGCCATCTTAGCCATTTCCTTCTTGCTTTGGCAGTGAGCAGCCTATTCGGCTTTCAGCTCTTCAATTGCCTTTCCGGCAGCCGCATCACTTTTCCTGGCTTGCTCCTTGGCTCGGGCAAGTTCCGCCTGAAGATTCTCCATGGCAGCAGCACCATCTGCATCAAGCGCACACATTGTAAGATACTGGCATAAAGCTCCTCTTACTAGGTGCCGCCTGAGGAATTACATACCTTGTGCCTCGTCAAGCCGCTTGTTGACAAGCGCGATGTCGGCATCTGCCATGTCAAGTTGCCGCTTTAGCTCGGCAAATTCGTCAGTCCGGCTTGCCACCGGACACATCGCCACCTATGTATGAAGGCGGCATATTAGACCTGGGATTATGATCCTCCGCGCGCCGTCACTTTTGACAACACACAGAGTCTTAGGGGCTACTATCTACATAGGGCGCATCTTATTTATGCGCAACTGTCCAAAAAGGGTACATTATTTCGCCTACCTCAAAACCTGTCAGCAAACTCCTGACGGCCTCATGCAATCCGCTCTCCGCGGATGAAATCCTCTCAATCACCGTACCCATCAATGCACGGTGTTCCTCTGAGATAGATGCTTGCACTAGCAGATCCTTCAGCTCCTCCGACCGTGCACCAGACGGCGCAGGACTCGTCCGATGGCCCTTTTCGAAGGCCGGACGCGGAGGGCTTTGGGGGGACATATGACTACCTTCCGGCCCTGCCGGATTCGAAGAAACCCTCTGCGACGATACCTCAGGGCGCCCGCCTCACAAGGCGGTACGGCAGGGGGAGGCGTTCCGCTCTCCATCATCTCCGGAAGAAGACCCCCCGAAAACGAGCTCTGTTGAGAAGGGCTAAGGTCCGAGCTACAAGGTAAATTTTCGATTACTTTTCTCAGATATAAAGCAAGGATTTCTATCGTTTCTTAAAAAGAAAACTCCTCTCTACTTACGGCTCGGTGGAGGGCTGATCCCCTTGAGGGCATAATTCGGCCGAAGTATCCCCCAGCACAGGACCCTCTGGCAAAGATTTCTTCCCCCACTTTGAGGCCATGGTCTCCGGGTCTTCAGAGGTGGTCCTCTTCTTCCCCCGAGGGGAGGAATTTTTGATTCCTCCCTTCCGGACAACCTCCTTTGAGGAGGCTGTAGCTTCCTTGTCCCCTCCCTCGCTTTCCTTTGAAGGCACAACCTCCAACATCCTAACTAGCACGGGACCTGGCGTGGTCTCGGGGAGGGGGGCCAGACACCTTATTAGCTTTGCTTTCGCTATCCACTCCTGTTTAAAGGACAGCTCTTTTAGGGGCAATTTTATGATAAATATACGGATAGCGAATCCGGGCACAAGGCTACTTACTTGAGTATCCGGACGATTGCAGCTCAGACCTGCGTCCTCCGTAGAATCTAGACACACTACTTGTGGTCCGAAGAACAATTTGTACATCTCCACGGGCGTCATGCCAAGAAAATGTTGGAGAACTCGTGGTCCCTCCGGGTTGAACTCCCACAGGCGGAGGGGGGTGACGTTTGCAGGGCAGAACTCGGTGAATTAACATAACCTGCGTCACCACGACCAGATTGATGTCTCTTTCTAGGAGATCTCGGGTGCGGCCCTGCAACAGGGGCACATCCTTTGCCGACCCCCAGTCCAGCCCCTTATTGACCCATGACGCCAGTCGTGGTGGGGGACCCGAGCGGAAAGCAGGCAGCGCCACCCACTTGGTGCTCCTGGGAGCTGTGATATAAAACCACTCTCGTTGCCATAAGCTGGACTCCCCTTGGAAAGAGCCCTCGGGCCATGGAGCACCAGCATTCTTGCTTATAAAAGCACCTCCGCACTCCGTGTGCCGTCCCTCGATCATCTTCGGCTCTACTTTGAAGGTCTTGAGCCATAGTCCGAAGTGAGGAGTAATACGGAGGAAGGCTTCACACACGAGGATGAATGAGGAAATATGGAGGATGGACTCCGAAGCTAAGTCGTGAAATTCCAGCCCATAATAAAACATGAGCCCCCTCATGAAGGGATCCGTCGGGAAGCCTAGCCCCCGAAGGAAGTGAGACATGAACACCACACTCTCACCAGGCTTGGGAGTGGGAATGACCTGCCCTTGAGTAGGCAGCATATGCGAGATTTCGCCGGTCAAGAACCTGGTCTCTCTCAACTTCAGCACGTCCTCCTCCGTGACGGAGGAGGGCATCCATCGGCCTCGAAGGTCAGAACCGGACATTGTCTAAGGTCCAAAGCGCCTGAAATCTGGAGCCTTGGGTGTTGGAACTCGAGGCGAAGGGTGAACTCTTTTGAGATTGAAAGAAAGGAGTAAGGCCTTGGTCTCTTTATAAGAGGTTGAATACCAAGGGCCCTCCCCGTGACCGTTTTGGACTCGCCTTTGATCGAGAAAACATACCAACTGGTACAGTTGGGTTACCCACGCCCGTATTGATGAGAATCCCGGAATAAGGGGACACGATCTCTGCTTTGACAAGACGTGCCAAGGAAACCGCCTCGCTAAACCCGCTGAGGTGGGACAGTAAAACGATTCAAATAAGGACTTGGCCGTGGTGTGATGTCACGCTACGGAATACGTCAGCAGATTAGATTTGTGTAAATATTATTCTCTCTATGGCAATATGTGGAAACTTATTTTGCAGAGCCGGACACTACCTTTGTGTTCAAAATCTTCTATGAAGTACTTGGAGGAGGAACCCACCTTGCAATGCCGAAGACAATCTGCGCGCCGGACTCGTCGTCATTGAAGCCTGGTTCAGGGGCTACTGAGGGAGTCCTGGATTAGGGGGTGTCCGGATAGCCGGACTATACCTTCGGCCGGACTCCTGGACTATGAAGATATAAGATTGAAGACTTCATCCCGTGTCCGGAAGGGACTTTCCTTGGCGTGGAAGACAAGCTTGGCGATACGGATATGTAGATCTCCTACCATTGTAACCGACTCTGTGTAACCCTAGCCCTCTCCGGTGTCTATATAAACCGGAGGGTTTTAGTCCGTAGGACGAACAACAATCATACCATAGGCTAGCTTCTAGGGTTTAGCCTCTTTGATCTCACGGTAGATCTACTCTTGTACTACCCATATCATCAATATTAATCAAGCAGGACGTAGGGTTTTACCTCCATCAAGAGGGCCCGAACCTGGGTAAAACATTGTGTCCCCTGCCTCCTGTTACCATCCGCCTAGACGCACAGTTCGGGACCCCCTACCCGAGATCCGCCGGTTTTGACACCGACAGCCTCCTTATTATGCGCAAAATAATTATTCCTCCACCTGACAGCGGGGACCCACGAGACGGGCCACTGTATTTCATGAAAAAACATTTCCCTCTGACTGCTGGGACCCACCAGCTACATCTTCGCACGCAAGGAAGTGCGTCCGAAAAAAACGATTCGCCCCCCTGACTGCTGGGACCCACCAGCTACACCTTCGCACGCAAGGAAGTGCGTCCGGGCAAAAAAAACAAAACGATTCGCCCCCTGACTGCTGGGACCCACCAGCTACATCTTCACAGGCAAGGAAGTGCCTGACAGTCGGGACCCACCTGCTCGAAGCATACGTAGCTTTGTCATTCTGGTCGCGAACGTGTACGTACATATATACTGGTCGATGTAGAGACGCGCACGTGTCGTAGTAGAGGCGTGTACGTGTCGTAGTAGAGGCGCGCACGTAGCATATACATGTACGTATAACGGCCAGGGTGCAAGAAAGAAAATATGGCCACGCATGTACATACGGGAAGGGTCTCGAACGCCTACTCGCACATACGTACGGCCAGGGCTCGTGTACATGGCTGGGTCGGAACGGAGAAACAGCGTCGTCGTCGTGTTCATGGGGAGGCAATAGAATGCGTCGTGTTCATGGGGAGGCAACGGGATGCGTCGTGTTCATGGAGAGGCAACAAAATGCGTCGTGTTCATCAGGAGGCAACGGAACGCGTGGGAGCCAACCGACTGGGTCGGAACGGAATGCGTGGTCATGTTCATCGGGAGGGCTTGGACGGAACAGGCGACGGAAACGAGGCCTGGCGTACCGCAAAACAGAGGAAACGGCCTTGTGTTCGACCGGCCACGTTCGAAACGGGATCCTGTTCATCGGGAGGGGTCTAGCATACCGCAAAACGGAGGAAACGGACCTCCTACGGTCGAAACGGGGATCCTGTTGATCGGGAGGGGTGTGGCGTACCGCAAAACGGAGGAAACGGACTTGTGTTGGAGCGTTACAGTCGAAATGGCGGTCCTGTTGATCGGGAGGGGTGTGGCGTACCGCAAAACGGGACTCCACGGGATACTGTTCATCTCCACCGTCGACCTCCTCCAGCCTCCACGGGCTACCGTCGACCTCCTCCAGCCTCCACGGGCTCCTGTTCATCCAGCCTCCACCGCGCGCTACTCCACCAGCTACTGTTCAACCACCCCTCCACGGGCACCCCTCCACCGTCTACTGTTCATCCAGCCCTCCACACCACGGGGTCTTGTTCAACCACCCCTCCACGGGCACCCCTCCACCGTCTACTGTTCATCCAGCCCTCCACACCACGAGGTCCTGTTCATCCAGAGGCAACGCCACCGCTCACTGTTCATCCAAAGCCCCCCCGCAATGCTCACTGTTCAACCAATCGATCGGCTTCAGTTAGCAGCAATAGCGAAGGAATCGCTCGATCGGGTTAAGTTAACAGCCATCGATCGATCGCTCGGGTTCAGTAACGCGTAGCCTGCAGTGCAATCGCTTGGGTTCAGTTAGAGACCAACGCCTCGCTCGGGTTCAGTTAGAGCCAACGCCTCGCACACACGCACGTACGTGTAAGAGAGAAACGCGCGTCGCTCGGCCCCCGACCTCCCACCGTAACCGGAACTCCCCAAAATTTTCCTCCCCCTTGCTTCTACCACGGATTTTTTCGTCATGGACGGCGCAAAGAATGTCATGCAGCTGCGTCTCGGGCCCGCCCAGGACAAAAAGCCCATTTTCTGTCATGATTTTTTGTCATAGAAGTAGGAGCCCACCACATCTATGATGATACCACGTTTTGTCACAATTATCGTCATAGAAGTGTCATATGTATGATAGAATTATTTTTCGTTTTGCCCAAAATGTCATGGATGTGTCTTTTTTGTTGTGTTGTCACGGACGTGATGCCTATATACATGATCATACCTAGATATTCTCATAACAATGCTCAATTCTATCAATTGCTCAACAATAATTCGTTTACCCACCGTAATACTTATGCTCTCGAGAGAAGCCACTAGTGAAACCTATGGCCCCGGGTCTATCTTCCATCATATTAATCTTCCAATACTTAGTTATTTATATTTCCGTTTATTTTACTTTGCATCTTTATTTCTCTTTATCATAAAATACCAAAAATATTATCTTATCATATCTATCAGATCTCACTCTCGTAAGTGACCGTGAAGGGATTGACAACCCCTTTATCGCATTGGTTGCGAGGTTCTTATTTGTTTGTGTAGGTGCGTGGGACTTGAGAGTGATCTCCTACTAGATTGATACCTTGGTTCTCAAAAACTAAGGGAAAATACTTATGCTACTTTACTGCATCACCCTTTCCTCTTCAAGGGAAAACCAACGCAATGCTCAAGAGGTAGCAAGAAGGATTTCTGCCGCCGTTGCCAGGGAGATTCGCGCCAAGTCAAGACATACCAAGTACCCATCACAAACTCTTATCCCTCGCATTACATTATTTGCCATTTTCCTCTCCCCCACTTCACCCTTGCCGTTTTATTCGCCCTCTCTTCTCCGTTCCCCTTCTCTTTCTTCTATTTGCCTTTTTGCCCGTTTCTTGTTTGCTCGTGTGTTCGATTGTTTGCTTGTCACGATGGCTCAAGATAATGCTAAATTGTGTGACTTTGCCAATACCAACGATAATGATTTTATTAGCACTCCGATTGCTTCTCTTACCGATGCTGAATCTTGTGAAATTAATACCGCTTTGTTGAATCTTGTCATGAAAGATCTGTTTTCTGGCCTTCCTAGTGAAGATGCCGCTACCCATCTAAACAACTTTGTTGATTTGTGTGATATGCAAAAGAAGAAAGATGTGGATAATGATATTGTTAAATTGAAGCTATTTCCGTTTTCGCTTAGAGATAGTGCTAAAGCTTGGTTTTCGTCTTTGCCTAAAAATAGTATTGATTCATGGAATAAGTGCAAAGATGCTTTTATCTCTAAGTATTTTCCTCCTGCTAAGATATCTCTCTTAGAAACGATATTATGAATTTTAAGCAACTTGACCATGAACATGTTGCGAAATCTTGGGAGAGGATGAAATTAATGATACGTAATTGCCCTACACATGGTTTAAATTTATGGATGATTATACAGAATTTTTATGCCGGATTGAACTTTGCTTCTAGAAATCTTTTAGATTCGGCCGCGGGAGGCACTTTTATGGAAATCACTTTAGGAGAAGCTACCAAACTCCTAGATAATATTATGGTTAATTATTCTCAATGGCACACTGAAAGATCTACTAGTAGAAAAGTGCATGCAATTGAAGAGATTAATATTTTGAGTGGAAAGATGGATGAACTTATGAAATTATTTGCTAATAAGAGTGGTCCTACTGATCCTAATGATATGCCTTTGTATACCTTGATTGAGAATAACAACGAATCTATGGATGTGAATTTTGTTGGTAGGCACAATTTTGGTAATAACGCGTATAGCACTACTGGAATCAGCTTCTTTGCCGTCCGCCATGGCAGACGACAAAGGCATGGATCACGGACGGCAAACTTCTTTGCCGTCCGCCAGCAGGCGGCAAACTATCCGGCTGAACATGTGCCAGCAAAGGCCTTCTTTGCCGTACGCTTCCTGGAAACGGACGGCAAAGGATTGTGTTGTCCGCCGTTGGTGGCCAGCAGACGGCAAAGATCATGGACGACAGTGATGTAGGGTGAGAGCCGTTAGGGGTTAACGGCGTGCTTTGCCGTCAGCCAGCGGACGGCAAAGAGGCTAAGGTCTTTGCTGTCCGCTGGAATACGGCAAAGTGCTCAAACATGCCAGTCCCAGGAATCACAGGTAGCTACCACGTGGCATGTTTGCCAGTCCCAGGAATCACAGGTAGCTACCACGTGGCATGTTTGCCGTCAGCTAGCTGACGGCAAAGAGCCTGTACATCCCTGTTTAATTCATTCAATTTGACAGCAATTCACATATATACACAGATATACACAGCAATTCACATATATACACAACAAGCATATCCAACACACAAGTTTCATCATATATACATACATACATAACCAACACATATATAGTTCCATCCTTACATATTACAAAAGTTTCACATTGTTCATCCAACACCATTATCCATCCATCCATATAACAAGTTCCAACCATGCAAGTTCATTGATACAAAATAAAAGCACAAATGGAAAAGAAGCACTCCATCCATGCAGGCTTCCATGAATTAAATCAAATCTGCAAAATGATAAACAAGATGTTAGAAGAAGAAGAAGAAAATGAAGAAGAAGAAAATGAAGAAGAAGAAGAACACTATAAGAAGTAAGCATACTTAAGTAAAATGGAGCTAACCTAGAAGAAAATGAAGAAGAAGACTAGAAGAATACTAGAATAATACTAGAAGAATACTAGAAGAAGAAGAAGAAGACTATAAGCTTTATGTAAACTTGGTCATTTTGTGCTAACATAAGTAATTTTGGAGTTAACCTATAGGAAACTAAGTATATTAGAGCTAACTTAGAGCTAACTTATGTCATTTTGGAGAATAATAATAATAATAAGACTATAAGCTTATTATGTAAGCTTGGTCATTTTGTGCTAACATAAGTAATTTTGGAGCTAACCTATAGGAAACTAAGCATATTAGAGATAACTTAGCATATTAGAGCCAACTTAGGTAAAATGGAGCCAACCTAGCTAATTATGCCATCTTTGAGTGAACTGAGCATATTAGAGCTAACTTAGAGCAAACTTATGTCATTTTGGAGAAGAAGAATAAGAAGACTATAAGCTTATTATGTAAACTTGGTCATTTTGTGCTAACATAAGTAATTTTGGAGCTAACCTATAGGAAACTAAGCATAGTAGAGATAACTTAGCATATTAGAGCCAACTTAGGTAAAATGGAGCCAACCTAGCTAATTACGCCATCTTTGAGTGAACTAAGCATATTAGAGCTAACTTATGTCATTTTGGAGAAGAAGAAGAAAAAGAAGAAGAAGAAGAAGACTATAAGCTTATTATGTAAACTTGGTCATTTTGTGCTAATGGTACGTCCATTTTGCATCATGCTTTTATATCGATATTTATTGCATTATGGGCTGTTATTACACATTATGTCAGAATACTTATGCCTATTCTCTCTTATTTTACAAGGTTTACATGAAGAGGGAGAATGCCGGTAGCTGGGATTCTGGGCTGGAAAAGGAGCAAATATTGGAGACCTATTCTGCACAGCTCCAAAAGTCCTGAAACTTCACGGAAGATGTTTTCAAAATATAAAAAAAATACTCAGCGGAAGAGATTCACCAGGGGGCCACACCCTGTCCACGAGGGTGGGGGGCGCGCCCCCTACCTCGTGGGCCCCCTGGTGGCCCTCCGGTGGCCATCTTCTGCTATATGAAGTCTTTCGATGGGAAAAAAATAACAAGCCATCTTCTCAGACGAAACTCCGCCGCCACGAGGCAGAACCTTGGCGGAACCAATCTAGGGCTCTGGCGGAGCTGTTCCGCCGGGGAAACTTCCCTCCCGGAGGGGGAAATCATCGCCATCGTCATCACCAACACTCCTCTCATCGGGAGAGGGTAATCTCCATCAACATCTTCATCAGCACCATCTCCTCTAAAAACCATAGTTCATCTCTTGTATCCAATTCTTGTCTCCAAGTCCGGGATTGGTGCTAGTAGGTTGCTAGTAGTGTTAATTACTCCTTGTAGTTGATGCTAGTTGGTTTAATTGGTGGAAGATCATATGTTCAGATCCTATATGCATATTAATACCCCTCTGATTATGAACATGAATATGCTTTGTGAGTAGTTACGTTTGTTCCCGAGGACATGGGAGAAGTCTTGCTAGTAGTCATGTGAATTTGGTATTCGTTCGATATTTTGATGAGATGTATGTTGTCTCTCCTCTAGTGGTGTTATGTGAACGTCGACTACATGACACTTCACCATTATTTGGGCCTAGAGGAAGGCATTGGAAAGTAATAAGTAGATGATGGGTTGCTAGAGTGACAGAAGCTTAAACCCTAGTTTATGCGTTGCTTCGTAAGGGGCTGATTTGGATCCATTGTTTCATGCTATGGTTAGGTTTACCTTAATACTTTTGTTGTAGTTGTGGATGCTTGCAATAGAGGTTAATCATAAGTGGGATGCTTGTCCAAGTAAGGACAGTACCCAAGCACCGGTCCACCCACATACCAAATTATCAAAGTACCGAACGTGAATCATATGAGTGTGATGAAAACTAGCTTGATGATATTCCCATGTGTCCTTGGGAGCGCTTTTCTGTATATAAGAATTTGTCCAGGCTTGTCCTTTGCTACAAAAAGGATTGGGCCACCTTGCTGCACTTTATTTACTTTTGTTACTTGTTGCTCATTACAAATTATCCTATCACAAAACTATCTGTTACCACTTGTTTCAGTACTTGCACAGAATACCTTGATGGAAACCGCTTATCATTTCCTTCCGCTCCTCATTGGGTTTGACACTCTTACTTATTGAAAGGACTACGATAGATCCCCTATACTTGTGGGTCATCAAGACTCTTTTCCGGCGTTGTTGCTGGGGAGTGAAGCGCCTTTGGTAGGTGGAATTTGGTAAGGAAAAATTTATATAGTGTGCTGAAATTTACTGTCACTTGTTACTATGGAAAGTAATCCTCTGAGGGGCTTGTTCGGGGTATCTTCACCCCGACCAGTAGAGCAAAGAGTTGCTCCTCAACCTATTGAACCTACTGAAAATGAAAATGTCTGCTTTGAAATTCCTTTGGGTATGATAGAAAAACTGCTAGCTAATCCCTTTTTAGGAGATGGAACAAAGCATCCTGATCAGCATCTAATATATGCCAATGAAGTTTGTAGATTATTTAAGCTTGCGGGTGTACCCGGAGATGTTGTTAAGAAGAAGGTCTTCCCTTTATCTTTGAAGGGAGATGCATCGACATGGTATAGGCTATGTGATGATATGGGGTCATGGAACTACAAACGATTGAAATTGGAATTTCATCAGAAGTTTTATCCTATGGATCTTGTTCATCGTGATCGCAATTATATATTTTTTTGGCCTCGCGAAGGAGAAAGCATCGCTCAAGCTTGGGGGAGGCTTAAATCAATGTTATATTCATGCCCCAATCATGAGCTCTCAAGAGAAATGATTATTCAAAAATTTTATGCTCGACTTTCTGATAGCAATCGCACCATGCTTGATACTTCTTATGCTGGCTCTTTTATGATGAAGACTACTGAATTCAAATGGGATTTATTGGAAATAATTAAACGCAACTCTGAAGATTGGGACCTCGACAAAGGTAAGGAGTCAGGTATGACACCTAGTTTTGATTGTGTTAAATCTTTTATGGATACCGAAGTTTTCTGTAAATTTAGCACTAAATATGGACTTGACTCTGAGATAGTAGCTTCTTTCTGTGAATCTTTTGCTACTTATGTTGATCTCCCCAAGGAGAAGTGGTTTAAATATCATCCTCCCATAGAAGTAAAAGTAGCTGCACCTATTAAAGTTGAAGAAAAGATTGTCACTTATAATGATCCTATTGTTCCTATTTCTTATGTTGAGAAACCACCTTTTCCTGTTAGGATAAAGGATCATGTTAAAGCTTCAACTGTAGTTTGTAAAAGCAATATTAAAACTTATACACCTCATGAGCAAATTAAAGTTGAACCTGATATTGCTATTGTTAAAGATCTCTTGTCTGATAATATTGATGGGCATGTTATTTATTTCTGTGATGAAACTGCTAGAATTGCTAAACCTTGTGCTAAAGATAAACCTAGACCTGTGGTAGGCATGCCTGTTATTTCTGTTAAAATAGGAGATCATTGTTATCATGGCTTATGTGATATGGGTGCCAGTACTAGTGCAATACCTATTAGCCTATATAGAGAAATCATGCATGATATTGCACCTGTTGAGTTAGAAGACATTGATGTCACAACTAAACTTGCCAATAGGGATACTATTTCACCAATGGGAATTGTTAGAGATGTTGAAATCTTGTGTGGGAAAACTAAATATCCTGCTGATTTTCTCGTTCTTGGTTCCCCATTATTTTTGGTAGACCCTTCTTAAATACTGTTAATGCTACCATAGATTGCAAAAGGGATGTTGTTACTATCAGTTTAGATGATATGACTCATGAATTTAATTTTTCTAAATTTAGTAGACAACACCGTGAAGAAGAATTGCCTAGTAAGGATGAAATTATTGGTCTTGCTTCTATTGCCATACCTCCTAGTGATCCTTTAGAGCAATATTTGCTAGACCATGAAAATGATATGTTTATGAATGAAAGAAGGGAAATAGATGAAGTATTATGTAAAGAGGAACCTATTTTGAAAAACAATTTTCCTGTTGAAATCCTGGGGGATCCTCCTCCACCCAAGGGTGATCCCGTGTTTGAGCTTAAACCGTTACCTGATACTCTTAAATATGCTTATCTTGATGAGAAAAAGATATATCATGTTATTATTAGTGCTAACCTTTTAGAGCATGAGGAGGAGAGATTATTGAAAACTCTGAAGAAGCACTGTGCTGCTATTGGGTATACTCTTGATGATCTTAAGGGCATTAGTCCCACTCTATGTCAACATAAAATTAATTTGGAAGAAGATGCTAAACCAGTTCGTGATCATCAACGACGGCTGAATCCTAAAATGAAAGAAGTGGTAAGAAAGGAAATACTAAAGCTCCTTGAGGCAGGTATAATCTATCCCGTTGCTGATAGTCAGTGGGTAAGTCCTGTCCATTGTGTCCCTAAGAAGGGAGGTATTACTGCCGTTCCTAATGATAAAGATGAACTGATTCCTCAAAGAATTATTACAGGTTATAGGATGGTAATTGATTTCCGCAAATTAAATAAGGCAACTAAAAAGGATCATTACCCCTTACCTTTTATCGATCAAATGCTAGAAAGATTATCCAAACATACACATTTTTGCTTTCTAGATGGTTATTCTGGTTTCTCTCAAATACCTGTGTCAGCCAAAGATCAATCAAAGACTACTTTTACTTGCCCTTTTGGTACTTTTGCTTATAGACGTATGCCTTTTGGTTTATGTAATGCACCTGCTACCTTTCAAAGATGCATGATGGCTATATTCTCTGACTTTTGTGAAAAGATTTGTGAGGTTTTCATGGACGATTTCTCCGTCTATGGATCTTCTTTTGATGATCGCTTGAGCAACCTTGATCGAGTTTTGCAGAGATGTGAAGAAACTAATCTTGTCTTGAATTGGGGAAAGTGCCGCTTTATGGTTAATGAAGGTATTGTCTTGGGGCACAAAGTTTCTGAAAGAGGTATTGAGGTTGATAAAGCCAAGGTTGATGCTATTGAGAAGATTCCATGTCCCAAGGACATCAAAGGTATAAGAAGTTTCCTTGGTCATGCCGGATTTTATAGGAGGTTCATTAAGGACTTGTCAAAAATTTCTCGGCCTCTGACTAATTTATTACAAAAAGATATACCATTTGTTTTTGATGATGATTATGTAGAAGAATTTGAAATTCTTAAGAAAGCATTGATCTCTGCACCTATTGTTCAGCCACCTGATTGGAATTTACCCTTTGAAATTATGTGTGATACTAGTGATTATGTTGTAGGTGCTGTTCTAGGGCAAAGAGTTGATAAGAAATTAAATGTTATTCAATATGCTAGTAAAACCCTAGACAATGCTCAAAGAAATTATGCTACCACTGAAAAAGAATTCTTAGCAGTTGTATTTGCTTGTGATAAGTTCAGACCTTATATTATTGATTCTAAAGTAACTATTCACACTGATCATGCTGCTATTAAATATCTTAAGGAAAAGAAAGATGCTAAACCTAGACTTATTAGATGGGTTCTATTGCTACAAGAATTTGGCTTACATATTGTTGATAGAAAGGGAGCTGAGAACCCCGTTGCAGACAACTTGTCTAGGTTAGAAAATGTGCTTGATGACCCACTTCCTATTGATGATAGCTTCCCTGATGAGCAATTAAATGTCATAAATGCTTCTCATACTGCTCCATGGTATGCTAATTATGCTAATTACATTGTTGCTAAGTTTATACCACCTAGTTTCACATACCAGCAAAAGAAAAAGTTCTTCTATGATTTGAGGCATTACTTTTGGGATGACCCACATCTTTATAAAGAAGGAGTAGATGGTGTTATTAGACATTGTGTACCTGAGCATGAACAGGAACAGATCCTACACAAGTGTCACTCCGAAGCTTATGGAGGACACCATGCTGGAGATAGAACTGCACATAAGGTATTGCAATCTGGTTTTTATTGGCCTACTCTCTTCAAGGATGCCCGTAAGTTTGTCTTATCTTGTGATGAATGTCAAATAATTGGTAATATTAGTAGACGTCAAGAAATGCCTATGAATTATTCACTCGTTATTGAACCATTTGATGTTTGGGGCTTTGACTATATGGGGCCTTTTTCTTCCTCTAATGGATATACACATATTCTAGTTGCTGTTGATTACGTTACTAAGTGGGTAGAAGCTATTCCAACTAGTAGTGCTGATCATAACACTTCTATTAAAATGCTTAAAGAAGTTATTTTTCCAAGATTTGGAGTCCCTAGATATTTAATGACTGATGGTGGTTCACATTTTATTCATGGTGCTTTCCGTAAAATGCTTGCTAAATATGATGTTAATCATAGAATTGCATCTCCTTATCACCCACAGTCTAGTGGTCAAGTAGAATTGAGTAATAGAGAGCT
Organism: Triticum urartu; assembly: GCF_056163025.1. Taxonomy (NCBI): domain Eukaryota; kingdom Viridiplantae; phylum Streptophyta; class Magnoliopsida; order Poales; family Poaceae; genus Triticum; species Triticum urartu. Next base: position 170,022,985 of record NC_141874.1, on the reverse strand, counting down.
CAAATTAATTTTACAAAAGACTGTTAATATATCTAGAAAAAATTGGTCCAAGAAACTTGATGATGCATTATGGGCCTATAGAACTGCATATAAAAATCCTATGGGTATGTCTCTGTATAAAATGGTTTATGGAAAAGCATGTCACTTACCTCTCGAACTAGAACAATGGGCATATTGGGCTATTAAAGAGCTCAATTATGATTTTAAACTTGCCGGTGAGAAGAGGTCATTTGATATTAGCTCACTTGATGAATGGAGAACCCAAGCCTATGAAAATGCCAAGTTGTTTAAAGAAAAAGTTAAAATATGGCATGATAAAAGGATACAAAAGCGTGAGTTTAATGTAGGTGATTATGTATTGCTATACAACTCTCGTTTAAGATTTTTTGCATGAAAACTTCTCTCTAAATGGGAAGGTCCTTACGTTATCGAAGAGGTCTATCATTCCGGTGCCATAAAAATCAACAACTTCAAAAGCACAAATCCGAAGGTGGTGAACGGTCAAAGAATTAAACATTATATCTCAAGTAATCCCATAAATGTTGAAACCAATATTATTGAAACTGTAACCCCGAAGGAATACATAAGGGACACTTTCCGGAACGTTTCAGACTCCGAAAAGGAATAGGTATGTGGTACGGTAAGTAAACCGACTCCAAAACAGTTTTAAGGCAATATTTCTCCGTTTTGGAATATTTAGAAAAATAGAAAAATAAGAAGCAGTCCGGGAAGGACACGAGGGCTCCACGAGGGTGGAGGGCGCGCCCTACCCCCCTGGGCACCCCCTACCTCGTGGGCACCTCGTGTGCTATCTGGACTCCGTTTTCGTACACGACACATATTTTGGTCGGTAAAAATTCATTATATAATCTCCTGGGGGTTTTGATTCCCGTATCACGCAATTATCTCATGTTTGTGTTTCGAGCTTTTGCTGATGCAGATTAGAGCAAGATGTCTTCGCAAGAGTCAGTCGGGGAGAGCCGGGTGTCTCATCCGGCACTGAGATCAACGACAAACAACAATGCTGACCTCTTTGGGCCAGCAATGGAGGAAGAGATGGAGGCTGATTTGAAGAGGATAGATGCCATGGAAGAGGATCAAGAAGTCACTTCCCGCCTCCAAGCTGGATTCACAATGGGAGAATTGCAGAGCTCGGCTATTCCAAACTCGGTTATCCCTTCCAATGTTAGATTTCTTTCTTATGAGAATATGAAAAAGAGTTTCACTGGTTCTCCCGCAGCTATGCAGCACCCTTGGGTGCAGGGAGCTTTGGCTGTTACAGGAAAACTCCGAAAGGAAATAATGGACCTCAAGCGGCAAGTCAACAAGCTCGAGGAGGAGAATCGTATATTGAGGGGCATCATCGCCAAGAACATCACATCACCATCCCCGAAAAGAGAGACATAATCACATGGTTATGGGCACTCCCCTTGGAAACTGCCAATCTTGGGGGAGTGCCCCAGTATCGTATCACCATCACTTTTATCTTTACCGTTTTCCTTAGTTCGATCCTTTTGGTAATATCTTGATCTAGTAGAATAAAAGTTCTTAGTATGATCTAGTCGTGAGTTTTGCTTTATAATCCTTCTATGTAATCGAGTCCGTGAGCTATATAATAAAGATTAGTGTTGAGTCAAGGGCTTGATTATGTTGCCATGATCCTAAGGGAATAAAAGAAAAGAGAAAGAAATAAAAAGAAACAAAGAGATCATGTGAGTCTTATGGAGAGTAATGAGCTCACATAGAAAAAGGTATGATGAATAAAAGTTGTTGAGGGTTGACAAACATAGTTTTGGTCATCATTGCAATTAATAGGAAGTAATAAAGAAAGAGTGGTCTTCACATATAAATATACTATCTAGGACATCTTTTATGATTGTGAGCACTCATTAAAATATGACATGCTAAAGTGTTGACGTTGGACAAGGAAGACAACGTAATGGGTTATGTTTTATTACATCTGAGATAAATTATATTGTCATGGATCATCCAACACGGTTGAGCTTGTCTTTCCCCCTCATGCTAGCATATTCATCGCACCAAGTAGAGATACTACTTGTGCTTCCAAATGCCCTTAAAACCAGTCTGCCATGAGATTCCACTATACCTACCTATGGATTGAGTAAGATCCTATAAGTAAGTTGTCATCGGTGCAAGTAATAAAAATTGCTCTCTAAATATGTATGACTTATTAGCGTGGGAGAAAATAAGCTTTATACGATCGTGTGATATGGAAGAAATAAAAGCGACAGACTGCATAATAAAGGTCCATATCACAAGTGGCAATATAAAGTGACATTCTTTCACTTTAAGATTTTGTGCATCCAACCATTAAAGCGCATGACAACCTCTGCTTCCCTCTGCGAAGGGCCTATCTTCTACTTTTATCTCCTACCTTGCATAAGAGTCATGGTGATCTTCACCCTTACTTTTTACATTTTATCCATTGGCAAGCACAGTATGTTGGAAAGATCCTGGTATATATGGCTAATTGGATGTGAATTTTCATGAACTATTACCGTTGACATTACCCTTGAGGTAAAATGTTGGGAGGCAAAACTATAAGCCCCTATCTTTCTCTGTGTTCGATCAAAACTCCATACCCATAAGTATTGCGTGAGTGTCAGCAATTGTGAAAGACTATATGATAGTTGAGTATGTGGACTTGCTAAAAAGCTCTTATACATTGACTCTTTCCTATGTTATGATAAATTGCAATTGCTCCAATGACTGAGATTATAGCTTGTTAGTTTTCAATGAAGTTTACGATTCATAATTGAAATTGTGATTGAATTATTACTCTAGCATAAGAAATCATATGACAAGAATTATATAAGTTGCTGTTCTAAGACTGATCATGATGCCCTCATGTCCGTATTTTATTTTTATTGACACCTCTATCGAAAAACATGTGGACATATTTTTCGATTTCGGCTTTTCGCTTGAGGACAAGCGAGGTCTAAGATTGGGGGAGTTGATACGTCCATTTTGCATCATGCTTTTATATCGATATTTATTGCATTATGGGCTGTTATTGCACATTATGTCACAATACTTATGCCTATTCTCTCTTATTTTACAAGGTTTACATGAAGAGGGAGAACGCCGGCAGCTGGGATTCTGGGCTGGAAAAGGAGCAAATATTGGAGACCTATTCTGCACAGCTCCAAAAGTCCTGAAACTTCACGGAAGACGTTTTCAGAATATATAAAAAATACTTAGTGGAAGAGATTCACCAAGGGGGCCACACCCTGCCCACGAGGGTGGGGGCACGCCCTACCTACCTGGGCATGCCCCCTACCTCGTGGGCCCCCTGGTGGCCCTCTGATGGCCATCTTCTGCTATGTGAAGTCTTTCAATGGGAAAAAAATAACAAGCCATCTTCTCGGATGAAACTCCGCCACCACGAGGCGGAACCTTGGCGGAACCAATCTAGGGCTCTAGCGGAGCTGTTCTGCTAGGGAAACTTCCCTCCCGGAGGAGGAAATCATTGCCATCATCATAACCAACGCTCCTCTCATCGGGAGAGGGCAATCTCCATCAACATCTTCATCAGCACCATCTCCTCTCAAAACCCTAGTTCATCTCTTGTATCCAATTCTTGTCTCCAAGTCCGGGATTGGTGCTAGTAGGTTGCTAGTAGTGTTAATTACTCCTTGTAGTTGATGCTAGTTGGTTTAATTGGTGGAAGATCATATGTTCAGATCCTATATGCATATTAATACCCCTCTGATTATGAACATGAATATGCTTTGTGAGTAGTTACGTTTGTTCCCGAGGACATGGGAGAAGTCTTGCTAGTAGTCATGTGAATTTGGTATTCGTTCGATATTTTGATGAGATGTATGTTGTCTCTCCTCTAGTGGTGTTATGTGAACGTCGACTACATGACACTTCACCATTATTTTGGGCCTAGAGGAAGGCATTGGAAAGTAATAAGTAGATGATGGGTTGCTAGAGTGACAGAAGTCATTTTGGAGAATAATAATAATAATAAGACTATAAGCTTATTATGTAAGCTTGGTCATTTTGTGCTAACATAAGTAATTTTGGAGCTAACCTATAGGAAACTAAGCATATTAGAGATAACTTAGCATATTAGAGCCAACTTAGGTAAAATGGAGCCAACCTAGCTAATTATGCCATCTTTGAGTGAACTGAGCATATTAGAGCTAACTTAGAGCAAACTTATGTCATTTTGGAGAAGAAGAATAAGAAGACTATAAGCTTATTATGTAAACTTGGTCATTTTGTGCTAACATAAGTAATTTTGGAGCTAACCTATAGGAAACTAAGCATAGTAGAGATAACTTAGCATATTAGAGCCAACTTAGGTAAAATGGAGCCAACCTAGCTAATTACGCCATCTTTGAGTGAACTAAGCATATTAGAGCTAACTTATGTCATTTTGGAGAAGAAGAAGAAAAAGAAGAAGAAGAAGAAGACTATAAGCTTATTATGTAAACTTGGTCATTTTGTGCTAATGGTACGTCCATTTTGCATCATGCTTTTATATCGATATTTATTGCATTATGGGCTGTTATTACACATTATGTCAGAATACTTATGCCTATTCTCTCTTATTTTACAAGGTTTACATGAAGAGGGAGAATGCCGGTAGCTGGGATTCTGGGCTGGAAAAGGAGCAAATATTGGAGACCTATTCTGCACAGCTCCAAAAGTCCTGAAACTTCACGGAAGATGTTTTCAAAATATAAAAAAAATACTCAGCGGAAGAGATTCACCAGGGGGCCACACCCTGTCCACGAGGGTGGGGGGCGCGCCCCCTACCTCGTGGGCCCCCTGGTGGCCCTCCGGTGGCCATCTTCTGCTATATGAAGTCTTTCGATGGGAAAAAAATAACAAGCCATCTTCTCAGACGAAACTCCGCCGCCACGAGGCAGAACCTTGGCGGAACCAATCTAGGGCTCTGGCGGAGCTGTTCCGCCGGGGAAACTTCCCTCCCGGAGGGGGAAATCATCGCCATCGTCATCACCAACACTCCTCTCATCGGGAGAGGGTAATCTCCATCAACATCTTCATCAGCACCATCTCCTCTAAAAACCATAGTTCATCTCTTGTATCCAATTCTTGTCTCCAAGTCCGGGATTGGTGCTAGTAGGTTGCTAGTAGTGTTAATTACTCCTTGTAGTTGATGCTAGTTGGTTTAATTGGTGGAAGATCATATGTTCAGATCCTATATGCATATTAATACCCCTCTGATTATGAACATGAATATGCTTTGTGAGTAGTTATGTTTGTTCCTGAGGACATGGGAGAAGTCTTGCTATTAGTAGTCATGTGAATTTGGTATTCGTTCGATATTTTGATGAGATGTATGTTGTCTCTCCTCTAGTGGTGTTATGTGAATGTCGAGTACATGACACTTCACGATTATTTGGTCCTAGAGGAAGACATTGGGAAGTAATAAGTAGATGATGGGTTGCTAGAGTGGCAGAAGCTTAAACCCTAGTTTATGCGTTGCTTCGTAAGGGGCTGCTTTGGATCCATATGTTTCATGCTATGGTTAGGTTTACCTTAATACTTTTGTTGTAGTTGCGGATGTTTCCAATAGAGGTTAATCATAAGTGGGATGCTTGTCCAAGTAAGGACAGTACCCAAGCACCGGTCCACCCACATACCAAATTATCAAAGTACCGAACGCGAATCATATGAGTGTGATGAAAACTAGCTTGATGATATACCCATGTGTCCTCGGGAGCGCTTTTCTCTATATAAGAGTTTGTCCAGGCTTGTCCTTTGCTACAAAAAGGATTGGGCCACCTTTCTGCACTTCATTTACTTTTGTTACTTGTTGCTCGTTACAAATTATCCTATCACAAAACTATCTGTTACCACTTGTTTCAGTACTTGCAGAGAATACCTTGCTGGAAACCGCTTATCATTTCCTTCTGCTCCTCGTTGGGTTTGACACTCTTACTTATCGAAAGGACTACGATAGATCCCCTATACTTGTGGGTCATGAGCTAACATAAGTAATTTTGGAGCTAACCTATAGGAAACTAAGCATAGTAGAGATAACTTAGCATATTAGAGCTAACATAGGTAACTAAGCATATTAGACCTAACATAGGTAACTAAGCATATTAGATATAACTTAGAGCTTACTCATGTCATTTCGGAGGAAACAAAGCTAAGTATATATAGATCATTTTGGAGATCTGGCATACCTGACATAGTTCAGTTCTCATTGTTCTTCTCCTTCTCCTTCCTCTGCCTGATGTGCCAAGAGTGGTGAGGCAGTGGAGGCAGTGGGATGTAGTCTTCTACCAAAATTGGCGTGGTCATGTCGCCCAGCTGTGGGATCACCGGCGCCACCACCGGCGCGAGGTCATTGTCAGGCACCACCACCATCGCGAGGCCATCTTCAGGCAGGATAGGCACGACCATCACTAGGTCATCCTGAGCCACCACCATCTCTTGCCCATGGTCAGCCACCACCATCTCTTGCCCTTGGTCAGCCACCACCATCGCTAGGTCATCCTCAGCCTGATGCCCACTCTGCTCCTCTTCTTCCCCACTCCGGTCTGGATCATCCTCCTTGCTGTCTTTGCTGCGGCCAGAATCGTTGCTGCTTTTGCTATAGCCAGAATCGCTGCTGCTTTTGCTACAGCCAGAATCGCTGTTGCTTTTGCTACAACCAGAATTGATCCTGCTTTGGCTGTAGCCAGTGTCGCTACTACTGCTCCCATTGCCTGTCCAAATGCAACAATGACCGTAACAGTCGACGCGAGACAAAGCCAAATGTAGACGGATAAGAAGAGGCAGAACGTACTGGCATCATCGTCGTCAGTGTAGCGCATGCGACACATAGTCGCGTTGAACACCTTCATGATGAGCATGGTGGCGTCGTCGCCGTACCTGAAGAGAAGGAAGTACCCATGTCACAGGTCGTACGTGTTGGGGAACGTAGTAATTTCAAAAAAAATTCCTACGCACACGCAAGATCATGGTGATGCATAGCAACGAGAGGGGAGAGTGTTGTCCACGTACCCTCGTAGACCGAAAGCGGAAGCATTAGCACAACGCGGTTGATGTAGTCATACGTCTTCACGATCCGACCGATCAAGTACCGAGTGTATGGCACCTCCGAGTTCAGCACACATTCAGCCCGATGACATCCCTCGAACTCCGTTCCAGCCGAGTGTTGAGGGAGCGTTTCGTCAGCACGACGGCGTGGTGATGATGATGATGTTCTACTGATGCAGGGCTTTGCCTAAGCACTGCTACAGTATTATCGAGGTGAACTATGGTGAAGGGGGGCACCGCACACGGCTAAAAGATCAAACGATCAATTGTTGTGTCTATGGGGTGCCCCCTGCCCCCGTATATAAATGAGAAAGGGGGGTGCGGCCGGCCTAGAGAGGGGCGCACCAGGAGGAGTCCTACTCCTACCGGGAGTAGGACTCCCCCCTTTTCCTTGTTGGACTAGGAGAGAGAGGGGGAAGAGGAGGAGGAGAAGAAGGAAGGGGGGCGCCCCCCTCTCCTTGTCCTATTCGGACTAGGGGGGAGGGGGCACGACCCAAGCCCTGGCCGCCTCTCCTCTCATTCCACCAAGGCCCACCAAGGCCCATTAAGTCCGCGGGGGGTTCCGTACCTCCCGGTACTCCGGTAAAATCCCGATTTCACCCAGAACACTTCTGATATCCAAACATAGGCTTCCAATATATCAATCTTCATATCTTGACCATTTTGAGACTCCTTGTCATGTCCGTGATCACATCCGGGACTCCGAACAACCTTCGGTACATCAAAACATATAAACTCATAATATACCTGTCATCGAAACGTTAAGCGTGTGGACCCTACGGGTTCGAGAACTATGTAGACATGTCTGAGACACATCTCCGGTCAATAACCAATAGCGGAACCTGGATGTTCATATTGGCTCCCACATATTCTACGAAGATCTTTATCGGTCAGACCACATAACAACATACGTTGTTCCCTTTGTCATCGGTATGTTACTTGCCCGAGATTCGATCGTCGGTATCTCAATACCTAGTTCAATCTCGTTACCGGCAAGTCTCTTTACTCGTTCCGTAATACATTATCCCACAACTAACTCATTAGTTGCAATGCTTGCAAGGCTTAAGTGATGTGCATTACCGAGAGGGCCCAGAGATACCTCTCCGACAATCGAAGTGACAAATCCTAATCTTGAAATATGCCAACCCAACAAGTACCTTCGGAGACACCTGTAGAGAACCTTTATAATCACCCAGTTACGTTCTGATGTTTGGTAGCACACAAAGTGTTCCTCCGGTAAACGGGAGTTGCATAATCTCATAGTCATAGGAACATGTATAAGTCATGAAGAAAGCAATAGCAACAAATAAACGATCAAGTGCTATGCTAACGGAATGGGTTAAGTCAATCACATAATTCTCTAATGATGTGACCCCGTTAATCAAATGACAACTCATGTCTATGGCTAGGAAACTTAACCATCTTTGATTCAACGAGCTAGTCAAGTAGAGGCATACTAGTGACACTCTGTTTGTCTATGTATTCACACATGTATTTTGTTTCCGGTTAATACAATTCTAGCATGAATAATAAACATTTATCATGATATAAGGAAATAAATAATAACTTTATTATTGCCTCTAGGGCATATTTCCTTCAGTCTCCCACTTGCACTAGAGTCAATAATCTAGTTCACATCGCCATGTGATTTAACATCAATAGTTCACATCAGCATGTGATTAACACCCATAGTTCACATCGTCATGTGACCAACACCCAAAGGGTTTACTAGAGTCAATAATCTAGTTCACATTGCTATGTGATTAATACCCAAAGAGTACTTAGGTGTGATCATGATTTGCTTGTGAGAGAAGTTTAGTCAACGGGTCTGCCACATTCAGATCCGTATGTATTTTACAAATTTCTATGTCAACAATGCTCTGCACGGAGCTACTCTAGCTAATTACTCCCACTGTCAATATGCATCCAGATTGAGACTTAGAGTCATCTGGATCAGTGTCAAAATTTGCATCGATGTAACCTTTTACGACGAACCTTTTGTCACCTCCATAATCGAGAAATATATCCTTATGCCAGTAAAGATAATTTTGACTGCTGTCCAGTGATCTACTCCTAGATCACTATTGTACTCCCTTGCTAAACACAATGTAGGGTATACAATAGATTTGGTACATAGCATGTCATACTTTATAGAACCTATGGCTGAGGCATAGGGAATGACTTTCATTCTCTTTCTATCTTCTGCTGTGGTCAGGCTTTGAGTCTTACTCAATTTCAAACCTTGTACCACAGGCAAGAACTCTTTCTTTGACGGTTCCATTTTGAACTACTTCAAAATCTTGTCAAGGTATGTACTCATTGAAAAAACTTTCAAGCGTCTTGATCTATCTCTATAGATCTTGATGCTCAATATGTAAGCAGCTTCACCGAGGTCTTTCTTTGAAAAACTCCTCTCAAATACTCCTTTATGCTTTCCAAAAAATTCTACATTATTTCTGATCAACAATGTGTCACTCACATATACTTATCAGAAATGTTGTAGTGCTCCCACTCACTTTCTTGTAAATACAGGCTTCACCGTAAGTCTGTATAAAACTATATGCTTTGATCAACTCATCAAAGCGTATATTCCAACTCCGAGATGCTTGCACTAGTCCATAGATGGATCACTGGAGCTTGCATATTTTGTTAGTACCTTTAGGATTGACAAAACCTTCTGGTTGCATCATATACAACTCTTCTTTAATAAATCCATTAAGGAATACGATTTTGTTTATCCATTTGCCAGATTTCATAAAATGCGGCAATTGCTAACATGATTCGGACAGACTTAAGCATAGATACGAGTGAGAAACTCTCATCGTAGTCAACACCTTGAACTTGTCCAAAACCTCTTGCGACAATTCTAGCTTTGTAGATAGTAACACTACTATCAGCGTCCGTCTTCCTTTTGAAGATCCATTTAATCTCAATGGCTCGGTGATCATTGGGCAAGTCAATCAAAGTCCATACTTTGTTCTCATACATGGATCTTATCTCAGATTTCATGGCCTCAAGCCATTTCGCGGAATCTGGGCTCATCGTCGCTTCCTCATAGTTCGTAGGTTTGTCATGGTCAAGTAGCATGACCTCCAGAACAGGATTACCTTACCACTCTGGTGCGGATCTCACTCTGGTTTACCTACGAGGTTCGGTAGTAACTTGATCTGAAGTTACATGATCATCATCATTAGCTTCCTCACTAATTGGTGTAGTAGTCACAGGAACAGATTTCTGTGATGAACTACTTTCCAATAAGGGAGCAGGTACAGTTACCTCATCAAGTTCTACTTTCCTCCCACTCACTTCTTTCGAGAGAAACTCCTTCTCTAGAAAGGATCCATTCTCAGCAATGAATATCTTGCCTTCGGATCTATGATAGAAGGTGTACCCAACATTTTCTTTCGGGTATCCTATGAAGACGCACTTCTCCGATTTGGGTTTGAGCTTATCAGGTTGAACCTTTTTCACATTGCAACCTCAAACTTTAAGAAACGACAGGTTAGGTTTCTTGCCAAACCATAGTTCATACGGTGTCATCTCAACGGATTTAGATGGTGCCCTATTTAACGTTAATGTAGCTGTCTCTAATGCATAACCCCAAAACGATAGTGGTAAATTGGTAAGAGACACCATAGATCCCACCATATCTAATAAAGTACGGTTACGACGTTCGGACACACCATTATACTGTGGTGTTCCAGGTGGCATGAGTAGTGAAACTATTTCACATTGTTTTAACTGAAGGCCAAACTCGTTAACTCAAATATTTTACTTCTGCGATCATATCGTAGAAAATTTTATTTTCTAGTTACGATGATTCTCCACTTTACTCTGAAATACTTTGAACTTTTCAAATGTTTCAGACTTGTGTTTCATCAAGTAGATATACCCATATCTGCTCAAATCATCTATGAAGGTCAGAAAATAATGATATCCACCACGAGCCTCAACACTCATCGGACCGCATACATCAGTATGTATTATTTCCAATAAGTCAATTGCTCGCTCCATTGTTCCGGAGAACGGAGTTTTAGTCATCTTGCCCATGAGGCATGGTTCGCAAGCATCAAGTGATTCATAATAAAGTGATTCCAAAATCCCATTAGCATGGAGTTTCTTCATGCGCTTTACACCAATATGACCTAAACGGCAGTGCCACCAATAAGTTGCACTATCATTATTAACTTTGCATCTTTTGACTTCAATATTATTAATATGTGTATCACTACGATCGAGATCCAACAAACCATTTTCATTGGGTGTATGACCATAGTAGGTATTATTCATGTAAACAGAACAACAATTATTCTCTAGTTTACATGAATAACCGTATTGCAATAAACATGATCCAATCATATTTATGCTCAACGCAAACACTAAATAACATTTATTTTAGGTTTAACACTAATCCCGAAAGTATAGGGAGTGTGCGATGATGATCATATCTGAAAGTGCATTATATCGACTAGAGGGGGGGTGAATAGGCGATTTTTATGAAAGTCTTCAAAACATGGAAGTTATGAAGACAAACAGTAGAGATATGCCTATTACTATGCAGCGGAAGTTAGACTACACTAGGCAAGCCATGGTCAAGTATCAACAGAGTGAAAGCACAGTGACAAATAGCTGTAGTGTAATTAGGATCAGGTAGGAAGATACTATGAAGCCAAACAGATCATACACTCACGTTGTGAAGACAAATGATAGAATAGACACGCAATGACTTCACAATGAGTGATCAGTAAGTAAAAGGAAGTGAAGATGAAACCAGTGACTCGTTGAAGACAATGATGTGTTGGACCAGTTCCAGTTGCTGTGACAATTGTATGTCTGGTTGGAGCGGCTAGGTATTTAAACCTTAGGACACACAGTCCCGGACACCCAGTCCTGAACACGCAGCTCAGGACACCAAGTCCTCACTGTATTCTCCTTGAGCTAAGGTCACATAGTCCTCGCACAATCACTCTGGTAAGTCTTCAAGGTAGACTCCCAAACCTTCACAGACTTCGTTCACTGGCAATCCACAATGTCTCTTGGATGCTCTGAACGCGACGCCTAACCGTCTGGGGATGCACAATCCTCAAGTATAATAAGTCTTCAGATCACACAGACAAGAAGACTTAAGTGATGCCCAATGTTCTCTGGCTCTGGGTGGTTAGGGCATTATCCTCGCAAGGAATTCTCTCTCAAAGGCTTCGAGGTGGGTTGCTCTCAAACGACAAAAGCCGTACTCTCAATCTGAGCAGCCAACCGTTTATGGTTGTAGGGGGTGGGCTATTTATAGCCACTTGGCAACCCGACCTGATTTGTCCGAAATGACCCTGGGTCACTAAGGAACTGACACGTGTCTCAACGGTCAGATTTCAAACTCTCATGGCAACTTTACTTGGGCTACAAGCAAAGCTGACTTGTCCGGCTCTGGACAAGATTCGCTCTCGTTGTCTTCACTCGAAGACATAGGTTTTTTGGTTTAGGCATCACTTCAGTCATTCTGACTGGTTCTCCTGGACCCCACTTAACAGTACGGTGGTTCCTATGACTCAACACAAAAGAAAAAGAACTACGAAAGATCTAAATCTTCGAGCTCCATAGGCTTCATAACGTGTCTTCTTTTGTCATAGTCTTCAATGTGAATATCTTCATATACCACCTTTGACTTCAATGTCTTCATACATTTTTAGGGGTCATCTCTGGTAGTAAAACCGAATCAATGAGGGACTTCTACCTGTGTTATCCTGCAATTATCACAAACACATTAGTCCCTCAACTAGGTTTGTCGTCAATACTCCAAAACCAACTAGGGGTGGCACTAGATGCACTTACAATCTCCCCCTTTTTGGTGATTGATGACAAACTAGTTGAAGTTTTCAACGGGGAATATAGTCTGTGAAATTGTAAAGGATAAGGAATTGTCTTCATAAGTTGCAAGGGCTCCCCCTGAAGATGTGCATATAAGTTAATTTGCTTTTGGAATGCAAATGCACATGGCAGGTTGTACTTGTGGAGATCCACTTCAGCTTATGATGACAATCCACTATGCATGTGAAAGTATATGAAGATAATGACATGCATAATGGAAAATGGACGTCTGCAGAATGAGATAAGTGCGGAATTTATCGTCGCACATGCGGAATTTATCTTCACAAAACAGGGTGGCAAACAAGTAGCAGACGACCATCTGGTTTAAGTGTTACAACTCATAAGAACAAAATGTAGCAAAAAAACGAGAGTTGTAAGCACGAAGCAAAATATAAGGCACCCGCCCATATGAACCCGCTTGAAGACTATCAATCTCATATGCTTCTCCCCCTTTTGTAAGTAATGACCAAAAAGGTTTGAAGACATAGAGCCTCTACTCGTCCCTATGAGGAGTAGATGAAGTAGCAGGGTTGTTGGCGTTGTTTGGCGGTGCAGAAGAGCTTGGAGGTGCTGAAGCAGGTGGCGGTGAGGTAGCATCGTATTCTTCCTCAATGATTCTGGCAGTGACTGTGGCAGCAGAGGAAGAAAACTCAGAGTCTTCAAGAGATGGAGTCCCCAGCAGCACAGCTCTTCGAGGAGGTGTGGAGTCAAACTTGAATCTCTTAGTGAAGCCATCCCCTTGAAGATCAGCTTCAGAAAGCATCATCGTTAGCCCTTTCCATGTGCGGCGACAGGTTTCATGGGCAACGAAAGCGTTCTTGGTGGCAAGATTTCGGATGCGATTTACATCCACCAAGAGGCTCTTCATCTGTCTCTTCAACCAGTCATGATGCCTATCCTGCTTTTGATGAAGGGCCACAAGAAGCTCTCGGTCATTCAGAACACGAGTGCGCTTCTTGGGTCTGGAAGCAGTGGCACTGTCAGTGGCTTCAGTTGAAGCAGGGTGTGGTGCACGTGTAGTGCCAGCCAAAGGATACACCCTGGAGATGGCTTCAACACCTTCAACGTTCTGAGTGAAGTTCTGGTGTTCTGCATTCTGAAGACTCAAAGGTTGCTTGGCAGGCTCAGGATATATAGGTTCAGCAGAGGTATCCACATCAGGCAAGAAGATCCGATGGTTGCGGGCTGAGGGCTGATACGAGATGGCAGAGTGAAGTTTGATCAGCCTCATTACCCAAGGAGCATAGAACTTTAAACCAAACAAATCTGAGCCTGATGCAGCTAGTTGGCGTATGAAGAAATCCTGTGCGTTGAAGCATTTGCCATGAAGGATACAGAATATCAGAGTCTTCATTGCAACCACGATCTTGGCATTTGGAGAGTGTCCTTTAATGGGCCAGAGAGTCCGCCGGATGATGTGATAGATGGTCCTGGGCAGGTACTCAAGGTCTTCAACGAAGAACTCTGTGGGATAAGGAGCATCATGGGGCAATGGCTTCATCATGGAGAGCATCTGACTCATATTCGGTTCAGGCCTCTGAAATATGCTCTCAATAGCTTCAGTGTGTAGCCGACAGCCTTGCTCGAAGAATTCGCCTGGAGTGGGCAGGCCAGTGAGCTCAATGATATCAAATGCATTGGCTTCGTGATGAACGTTGCCGGTCATCCACTCCAGGGCCCAAGTCTTCGGATCTCTGTTGTATCCTTTGATGTGGAGGGTGGCATAGAATTGCAGCAGAAGCTCTTCATTCCAGTGCTCTTCATTAGTTATAAACTGCAGCAGACCCACTTGCTTGAAGCAATCCAACGCTTCCTCTAAACAGGGCAGACCAGCAATGGCTTCAACATCAAGGCGCTTGTGCGGGAAGATGCGACCTTGGTTGTATAGGATGCATGAATAGTAGCTGCGCTGAGGATAGCTCCAGAACCTATCTGATGAAATCCTTTCCCTTGAATAGGGGTTCTTGGAGCTGTTGAAGAACGTATTATCTGCCTTGAAGCTATTGATGTTAAAGGAGCCAGGTGCTGATGCAGGACCTGGGAACCTCGGCAGCCTTGGGACTGGCTTCTGGACATGAGGCCTGTGCTCAACATGGTAATCAAATTGAGGACCTGCAGCAGACTCGGGAACAGAAGTGTCTGGATCAGTAGCTTCGCTGTCTTCTGAAGCATTTGGTGGGGAGGGCTCCACATTGGCTTCAGTGTTGGTTGTGGCAGCCTCAATATTTTCAGCCTCCGCTTGACGAGCTGGAGGGTCGGTCACAAGCACGTTCTCCTGGAGAACTGCTTCTTGGTGGAGCATAGGGTGGGCTCTTGTGGTGCTTCTTCTGCGGCTGATGCAGCCGGAATGTCTTCAGCATAGACTTGAGGCCTTGGACCTTTGCGAAGCCTGCGGAACGCAGACGACGCCTGTGGGATTGGAGTGGGCTGGGCCTCATAGTCTTCTTCCTCTTGAGGGCGATCCGCCCATGAGGCATCCTGTGCAATTGGCGTCAGTGGACGACCAATGCTGATGTGTTCGCTGTGTTCTAACTGAGGAAGGGTTGCATCATCTTCTACATTGTCACGATGACCAATGTCTTCAGCAGTGATGGGATCAGCTGCTGGAATGTCTTCAGCTTCAGGAGCCTCTGTGGAAGCAGGCTCATGAACCGTCAGTTGACGTTCTGCGTCAGGGTGAACCATAGAAATAGGTTCAACTATCAAGGGCTCTGTGGGAGCAGCCCGAGATTTCTTGGTCTTTCTCTTTTTCTTGCTGGGGGCAGTAGGAGAGGCTTCAGAGCTTTTCCTCTTCCTGGCTTCAGCCTTAGCAGTTCTTGTCTTCTTGAGCTCTGAAGCTGTTGATCGGCTCTTTGGCTTCGAGCCAGTCATTGCAGTTGGGAAGACAAGCGGAACTGCTTCCTGCCTTGGTGCCTCTGGTTCAGCTGGAACAGTCTTCTTCTTTTTCTTTGCGGCCATCTTGGGGTCGATGCCAGGACGCCCAAGTGCCTTGCGCTTCTCAGCCTCATTGTAGGCTTGCACACATTTGTCAGCCAGAGACTTCATCCGCTCACGTGAACCCTGAGCTTCTGCACGCTTCTTCAGAAAGTTTTCCTTAAGCTCATGCAACATGATCTTGAAGCTCTTCACTTCTTGCACGCTGAGCTTAGCCATATGCTTCTTGAACTAAGCCTTTTCATGATCAATTTTCTGCTTCAGTTCAACAATGCGCTGGGCAATTGCAAGTTCTGAAGCAATAGCGCCTTGGAAGGCGACGCTGAGGCCAACGGGCAGCTGCAGATCTTCGAAGCTGATGTTTGGTGTGGCAAACCATTCGTCGATAAAGTTGTGGATGATGGCGACATCAAAGAGAGGCAAATTGTTGAAGATTTCAGCTTCTTCTTTGCTCTTGTTGAGCTGCTCGAGAGCGTCATCTCCAAGATCTTCATCACTTGACAGATCAATGGCTTCGCTGCGCAGAATGGCAGCAGCTGTGAGCTCTTTGCCGGTGTGTGGCTGAGGCATCTTGGCCTTCTGGGGCTTGGAGACGCGGGATACGTCTTCAGACTGCACACTGTCTTCAGGAGGTGCAGTTGCCAATGGCTTCGCCCTTGAGATTTTTGGTGAAGGGGCCGGCTTTGAAGCTTTTGGCTTCTTCGACTGCTTTGGCTTCGGTACAGCAGGAGCTTCATCAGACTCAGAGTCAGCTGGAGGGTCATTCACGGCAGTCCCTTGGACTAAGATGCGGGTGATGAGGCCCTCAAGGTTGGCATACGGACCGATGATATTGGGTTCTGCGTCACGTGTGCCATCTGCCCTTGGTGCTGAGGGACCAGGGTTGAAGTCTAACCCAAATTTCCTCTTGTTCTGCTTTGCTGAGTTTTGAGCAAACTGGAAGTTGCGCTTGAACAGATTGTCGTCACGACACCAGAGTAGTGACGACGGATGTGCATCATCAGGCTGTGGCCCACGGACCATGCATGGATAGAAGCTTTGGGCAATAGCTTCATCTCTGGACCTGGGTACAAGGTTCTTGTATAAGATGTCTCCCCACGGTCTTTTGATGACACTTTTCTCAGCATACTCTTGGGTTGTGAAGCGGTATTTGAACCATTGTTCTGCCCAATAGCGTCGAATCCATTGGATTCGGGTCTTGCGCTGACCATAATTCTCTTCAGGATCTGTTTTATACATTTCTGCCAATTCATCAGGCAGATCTTTGGATGTTCCTCCACGTCGCTGTCTGCCCCCCTTCCTTGCTGCTGTTTCTGAAGCCATAAACCTTAACTTGGAAGGCTTCAAGACGTTCAAAGGCTTCAAAGGCTTTCTTTTGCTGGACCAACATGAACTGGCTTTAGGAGAATTTATGTGATGCTGTAGGAATTCTGCAAATGAATGCAGACTATGAGAACCAAAGGATTCTCCCATGGACATGTACCTGTGACAACATTAAGGTGCGAGGGAAGGGGAAGAGGTCATATGCATTCTCAGAAGATTTTGAAGATAAATCAGTTTAGAAGACATTGACCTCATCGTGCGAAGACATTCACTCATAGATAAGAAGTTGGTTCCAGATTTGTACGAATCCACAGATCAGTACAAGTGAGGAATCTAACTACATTTTGAAGCACAAGTGAATATTCTAGGCATGTTATGAGATGCAGTTTGAGAGAGATCTAGTTTGTGTGAGCAAAAACTGCTTGTGGTAGAAAGTGACAGATCAATAGGATCAACGGTGCTGTAAAAAGGCAGTTTTATTTACCACACTGAGAACTGCTAGACGGAGCGAGAGATGAGGCCGAGCAGTTCACTCGTCCGTGCCCTAACTTGGTGACGGAGGAGACCTATGGCGACGGCGGAGAGGACGATGTCCGCGGTCGGCGTGAAGATGGAGTCGGAGAGGTTGCGGCAGCGAAGCGCTTCGTCGCCGGCATCGTCGAGAGCTAGCAGTGGCGCTAGGGTTCGTGCGAGGGTGGAAGAAGAGATAGTTACCGCTGTGAGTGTGTATTTATAGGCACAAGGGCGGCACTGTGCTATTACACAGGTGCCCCTGGCGATTCGCATCTGAGGAACGCGTGGCCAGTTTGCGGAAGTTTGGGGTTTGTTCCACGTCCCACGCACGCCTGGATTGTCGGGTGGTCGTTCCTGCTTCTCCGGATTTTATGTGGAGGAATGAGCATTGAAAACGGACTTTATGGTTGTCTCTATATCTTCTGCTGACAAGGACGCAGTGAAGACATTCGACAGTTTCAATAGAATGCATATGACTTGGAGAGATAGAGTTTGAGATAGAAAGCATAGAGAAGTTGGGGTCTGATCACATTCACTTAGTTCAAAAGATTCAACACGAAGATATAGCTATAAGTGAATGCTGTAGAGGACAGAACACTAGCACATATATATATATATATATATATATATATAATCAACATAGTGAAGATAATCATGAAAATATGTTGAGTTCGAAGCCAAACCAAATGTGAAGACATTGCAAGGTAACGCCATGAGTGAAACACTTCAAAATAGAACGTTTGGTGGTGGCGTTACCGACCGTATAGGAAGTATTATACCTAGACACGGCGCACAATTATCGTGGCGCTCCGAAGTCAAATTCCATATTAATGTATTCACACTTAGAATGTATGTCTTCATTGATTGAAGATATACTTCACTTCGTGTGTTGCACATCTAAGTCATCAATATGCATAAGAGTTAGGATGTGTGCCTGATCACAGGACATTTGAGGATTCCAGGATATTTAGCTCACACCGTAACTTGCAAAACCTCTTCTCATCCAAGGGCTTGGTGAAGATATCTGCCAATTGCTCTTCAGTGTTGATGTGTATGATATCAATGTCTTCCTTCACAACATGATCTCTGAGAAAGTGATGAAGAATTTCAATGTGCTTTGTCTTCGAGTGCTGAACTGGGTTGTTGGCAATCTTGATGGCGCTTTCGTTGTCGTAGTAAAGTGGCACTTGCTTCAGATGAATGCCATAGTCCTTGAGTGTTTGCTTCATCCACAGAAGCTGAGCGTAGCAAGATCCAGTGGCAATGTATTCAGATTTAGCAGTGGAGAGAGATACACAGTTCTGCTTCTTTGAAGACCAACATACAAGTGATCGTCCCAGAAAGTGATATGTGCCTGACGTAGACTTGCGATCAACTTTGTCACCAGCATAATCAGCATCCGAGAATCCAACCAAATCAAACTCTGAGCCCTTTGGATACCATAATCCTAGAGTTGGGGTGTGAGCCAAATATCGAAGAATTCGCTTCACAGCTAAGTGATGCGACTCCTTTGGTGCCGCTTGAAATCGAGCACACATGCAAACACTAAGCATAATATCTGGCCTAGATGCACATTGATAAAGTAAAGAACCAATCATGGAGCGGTATACCTTTTGATCGAACTCTTTACCATTGTCGTCAGGACCCAGATGATGTTTGGCTGGCATTGGTGTTGTTAAGCCTTTGCAGTCTTGCATACCGAACTTCTTCAGGCAATCTTTGAGATACTTCTCTTGAGATATGAAGATGCCATTGTGTTGTTGTCGTATTTGAAGACCAAGGAAGAACTTCAGCTCCCCCATCATGGACATCTGATATTGCTCTTGCATCATATATCCAAACTCTTCACTGTACTTCTGATTGGTGCAGCCGAAGATAATGTCATCCACATATATTTGGCACACAAACAGTTCACCATCATATGTCTTCGTGAAAAGAGTGGGATCTAGGGAACCAGGTATGAAGCCTTTGCTCTTCAGGAAGTATTTGAGTGTGTCATACCAGGCCCTAGGGGCTTGTTTGAGGCCATATAGTGCCTTGTTGAGCTTGTATACCATGTCAGGATGTTTTGGATTTTCAAAGCCAGGCGGTTGTGCAACATACACTTCTTCTTCAATCTTGCCATTGAGAAAGGAACTTTTCACATCCATTTGATATAGAAGTATGTTATGATGATTTGCATAGGCCAGCAGTATGCGTATGGCTTCAAGCCTAGCCACAGGAGCAAATGTTTCATCGAAGTCAATGCCTTCCACTTGAGTATATCCTTGAGCAACGAGACGAGCTTTGTTTCTGACAACTTGACCATGCTCATCTTGCTTGTTGCGGTATATCCATTTGGTGCCTATTATGTTGTGCTTTCGTGGATCAGGACGCTTAACCAGTTCCCATACATTATTCAGCTCAAACTGTTGAAGCTCTTCTTGCATAGCTTGAATCCATTCAGGTTCCATGAAGGCTTCTTCAACTTTCTTGGGTTCTGATATTGAGACGAATGCGAAGTGCCCACAGAAATTTGCTAGCTGAGTTGCCCTTGAACGAGTGAGTGGACCAGGTGCATTGATGCTATCAATTATTCTTTCAATCTGCACTTCATTGGCAACGCGAGGATGTACAGGGCGAAGACTTTGCTCTTGCTGATCTGTGTTGTTGTTGGGAGGAATGTCTTCAGGCTGAGCATTGTCTTCGTGTTGATCAGGTGCTAAGATGATAAGTTCTTCTTCAGGATGAGCTTCAGAAGGTATAATCTCTCCAGTTCCCATTAGCTTGATTGATTCACTAGCTGGAATTTCATCAAGCACATTTGGCAGTTGCTCTCTTTGTGAACCATTTGTCTCATCGAACCGCACATCCACTGTTTCAACCACTTTGTAATGAAAGAGATTGAAGACTCTGTAGGAGTGCGAATCCTTTCCATATCCAAGCATAAAACCCTCATGTGCTTTTGGTGCAAACTTTGAGGTGTGGTGTGGGTCCTTGATCCAGCACCTTGCGCCAAATACTCTGAAGTAACTGACATTTGGCTTCTTGCCAGTTAGGAGTTCATAAGATGTCTTGTTCAGAAGCTTGTGAAGATAAACACGATTGATTGTATGGCATGCAGTGTCAATGGCTTCAGTCCAGAATTTTCTTGGAGTCTTGTATTCATCTAGCATCGTTCTGGCCATCTCAATGAGTGTTCTGTTCTTGCGTTCGACGACGCCATTCTGCTGTGGCGTGTACAGAGCTGAGAATTCATGTGTGATGCCCAAGGTATCAAGATATGTATCAAGGCCAGTGTTCTTGAATTCAGTGCCATTGTCACTTATGATGTTCTTTATCTTGGCGCCGTAATTGTTCATAGCTCGATTGGCGAAGCGTCTGAAGACATCCCGCATTTTAGTCTTGTAAAGGATTATGTGCACCCAAGTATATCTAGAGTAATCATCAACAATGACAAAGCCATAGAGGCAAGCAGTAGTAGTAAAAGTTGAGTAGTGAGTGGGACCAAAAAGATCCATGTGAAGCAGTTCGAAAGGTCGAGTAGTGGTCATGATTGTCTTCGAGGGATGTTTTGCCCTCGTCATCTTCCCTGCTTCACAGGCACCGCATAAGTGATCTTTCTTGAACTTGACACCCTCGATGCCTATGACATGTTTCTTCTTCGCAAGGGTGTGGAGGTTCCTCATGCCAGCATGCCCAAGCCTCCGATGCCAAAGCCAGCATTCTGAAGCTTTTGCAAGAAGACATACTGCAAGTTGTGGCCCTGCTGAGAAATCTACCACATACAAATCATCTTTCCGATACCCTTCAAACACTAGAGACTTGTCAGATTCCATTAGTACCAGGCAACGATATTTTCCAAATATTACGACCATGTTCAAATCGCAAAGCATTGAGACAGACATTAAGTTGAAACCAAGGGATTCAACAAGCATGACTTTATCCATGTGTTGATCCTTTGAGATTGCAACTCTACCTAGACCCAATACCTTACTTTTACCAGTGTCAGCAAATGTGATGTGGCTCTTATCGCATGGACGTAAGGTTGAGTCCATAAGAAGGCTTGTTTTGCCAGTCATGTGATTTGTACACCCACTGTCAATAATCCATTCTGAAGACTTTGAAGACGCTGGTGTCGTACCCTACAGTGCAGTTAGGGGGATAGGCTTCACGAAGAGAATTGTGAAGCAAAAACATTTGACGAACCAGTGGGTTATGAAAACTTAGATCCAGATTAGGACTAATAGGGAGAGTAGCATGCGATTCAGGAACGAAGTACATAATGATGCCATTCGGGCATTTTATCTTGCGCCCTACAAGATTTTTAAGGTCCCCAGCAATAGCGTCAGAAGATTTTGGTTTTCTGCTGGAGACCATTCCCTGCAAGAGAGAGTTAAGCCTTTTTAACCACCCACATCTTCAAGGGTGGCTTAGAAGCAATAAGTCTAAGTGCAGCATCTGAGAATTTTGGCTTTGAAGCCTTAGCAAACAGTCTTGCAGGTGGACAATAGTACTCATAAGAATAAGCAGAATAGTTCTTGGTCTTATGAACATAGCGGTTTGATGAACCGCTCTCATATTCATATGACTGAGTATGGTCTCCCTGCAAAACATTTGCGTTAGTGCGACTCAGGTGAGTCCTCTGTTTGTATGAAGCTTGGACCGTATGAAGCCTTTGGTCTGAGGTTTGTCTTCTTCAAGTGAGGTGTCATGAAGACATTCACAGGAAGATTTTCCAGACACTTTTTCGGAACCCACATCTTCTTCATAGGCGGTCCATTCCTGCAGTTAGTACCAATGTACCTGGCAAACACTTCACCATTCTGATTCTTAAACAGTATATAGTTTGCATCAAAGGATTCATCAATGATAATGGGGTTAGCACAAGTGAAGCCAGATAAATTGGATGGATCTGCTGAAGGTTCCTTTGCAGCAACCCACTTGGTTTTGGGGTACTGCTCAGGTTTCCAGTAAGAGCCATCTGCATTTATTTTCCTTACGAACCCAACACCCTCTTTCCTAGGGTTTCGGTTCAAAATCTGCTTCTTGAGGACATCACATAATGTCTGATGTCCTTTAAGACTTTTGTACATCCCTGTTTCAAGTAATGTCTTCAACCTAGCATTCTCATCAGCAATAGCAGTGGTATCCTCAGCAGAGGGGTTAGTTACCACATCAACAGTTGAAGATATTGCAACAGCAGTAGCAATGGAACATTCAGCAACAGAAGTAGCATTATCACGCTCAATGCATTTAAGACATGGTGGTTCAAATCCTTCCTGAGCGGAACTGATCTGTTCGGCGCTAAGTGACTCGTTTTCCTTTTGAAGATCTTCATGAGCCGCTCTCAATTTCTCAAGTTCTTGCTTCCTTTGAAGATAATCATAGGAAAGCTTTTCATGAGTGGTTGAGAGAGTATCATGACGATCTTCAAGTTCCTGATACTTAACGTGAAGATTTTTTATGTCTTCAATTAAGGATTCAGATCGAGTCATTTCAGCACCCAACAGATCATCGCTTCTGTCTAACAGTTTTTGAATATGTTCCATGGCTTTCTGTTGTTCAGTTGCAATTTTAGCAAGTGTTTTGTAACTAGGTTTTGAATTACAATTAGAGTCATCGTCACTAGATGTTTGATAGTGAGTAGTGCGTTTGTTTACCTTGGCACCGCGTGCCATGAAGCAGTAGGTAGGAGTGGAGTAGTCCTTGTCATTTTCATCGGTGTCGGTGATGAAGTCATTGTCTTCAGTGTTGAAGATGGACTTGGCGACGTATGCTGTAGCCAGACTTGCAATGCCAGAATCAGACTCCTCCTCAGACTCCACTTCTGCCTCCTCAGAAGTGGACTCCTCCTCTGAATCCATTTCCTTGCCAACAAACGCACGTGCCTTGCCAGATGATCCCTTCTTGTGTGATGAAGACTTTGAGGAAGACTTGGAAGAAGACTTTGTGTATTTCTTCTTCTTCTTGTCATCTGAGTCATATTCCTTGCTCTTCTTCTTCTTTCTGTTCTCATTGTCCCACTCTGGACACTCAGAGATGAAGTGTCCAGTTTTCTTGCACTTGTGGCATGTTTTCTTCTTGTAGTCATGAGTAGAAGCTTCATCATTCCTTGAGCTTGATCGTGAAGACTTTCTGAAGCCTTTCTTCTTGGTGAATTTTTGGAACTTCTTTACTAGCATTGCAAGTTCCCTTCCAATGTCTTCAGGATCATCAGAACTGCTGTTAGATTCTTCTTCAGATGAGGAAACAGCTTTTGCCTTCAAGGCACGAGTTCGCCCATAGTTTGGACCGTAGATATCTCTTTTCTCAGAAAGCTGAAACTCATGTGTGTTGAGCCTCTCAAGTATGTCAGATGGATCGAGTGTCTTGAAATCAGGACGTTCTTGAATCATCAGGGCTAGGATGTCAAACGAACTATCAAGTGATCTCAGCAGCGTCTTGACGACTTCATGTTTGGTGATCTCAGTAGCGCCGAGGGCTTGAAGCTCATTTGTGATGTCAGTGAGTCGATCAAATGTGTGCTGGACATTCTCATTTTCATTTCGCTTGAAGAGGTTGAAGAGGTTGCGAAGGACACTAATTCTCTGATCTCTCTGGGTTGAGATGCCTTCATTGACCTTGGAGAGCCAGTCCCAGACCAGCTTGGATGTCTTCAAGGCACTCACACGGCCATACTGTCCTTTGGTCAGATGTCCACAGATGATATTCTTGGCAGTAGAGTCCAGTTGAACGAATTTCTTGACATCAGCAGCAGTGACACCTTCTCCAGCCTTGGGAACGCCGTTCTTGACGACATACCATAGGTCGATGTCAATGGCTTCAAGATGCATGCGCATCTTATTCTTCCAGTAGGGATATTCAGTTCCATCGAAGACGGGGCACGCAGCGAAGACTTTAATTATCCCTGCAGTCGACATAGCTAAAACTCCAGGTGGTTAAACCGAATCACACAGAACAAGGGAGCACCTTGCTCTGATACCAATTGAAAGTGCGTTATATCGACTAGAGGGGGGTGAATAGGCGATTTTTATGAAAGTCTTCAAAACGTGGAAGTTATGAAGACAAACAGTAGAGATATGCCTATTACTATGCAGCGGAAGTTAGACTACACTAGGCAAGCCATGGTCAAGTATCAACAGAGTGAAAGCACAGTGACAAATAGCTGTAGTGTAATTAGGATCAGGTAGGAAGATACTATGAAGCCAAACAGATCATACACTCACGTTGTGAAGACAAATGATAGAACAGACACCCAATGACTTCACAATGAGTGATCAGTAAGTAAAAGGAAGTGAAGATGAAACCAGTGACTCGTTGAAGACAATGATGTGTTGGACTAGTTCCAGTTGCTGTGACAACTGTACGTCTGGTTGGAGCAGCTAGGTATTTAAACCTTAGGACACACAGTCCCGGACACCCAGTCCTGAACACGCAGCTCAGGACACCAAGTCCTCACTGTATTCTCCTTGAGCTAAGGTCACATAGTCCTCGCCCAATCACTCTGGTAAGTCTTCAAGGTAGACTCCCAAACCTTCACAGACTTCGTTCACTGGCAATCCACAATGTCTCTTGGATGCTCTGAACGCGACGCCTAACCGTCTGGGGATGCACAGTCCTCAAGTGTAATAAGTCTTCAGATCACACAGACAAGAAGACTTAAGTGATGCCCAATGTTCTCTGGCTCTGGGTGGTTAGGGCATTATCCTCGCAAGGAATTCTCTCTCAAAGGCTTCGAGGTGGGTTGCTCTCAAACGACAAAAGCCGTACTCTCAATCTGAGCAGCCAACCGTTTATGGTTGTAGGGGGTGGGCTATTTATAGCCACTTGGCAACCCGACCTGATTTGTCCGAAATGACCCTGGGTCACTAAGGAACTGACACGTGTCTCAACGGTCAGATTTCAAACTCTCATGGCAACTTTACTTGGGCTACAAGCAAAGCTGACTTGTCCGGCTCTGGACAAGATTCGCTCTCGTTGTCTTCACTCGAAGACATAGGTTTTTTGGTTTAGGCATCACTTCAGTCATTCTGACTGGTTCTCCTGGACCCCACTTAACAGTACGGTGGTTCCTATGACTCAACACAAAAGAAAAAGAACTACGAAAGATCTAAATCTTCGAGCTCCATAGGCTTCATAACGTGTCTTCTTTTGTCATAGTCTTCAATGTGAATATCTTCATATACCACCTTTGACTTCAATGTCTTCATACATTTTTAGGGGTCATCTCTGGTAGTAAAACCGAATCAATGAGGGACTTCTACCTGTGTTATCCTGCAATTCTCACAAACACATTAGTCCCTCAACTAGGTTTGTCGTCAATACTCCAAAACCAACTAGGGGTGGCACTAGATGCACTTACAATATCAATCTTGGAACCATTTCCAATACACATCGTCACTTCACCCTTAACTAGTCTCTGTTCATTCTGCAACTTCCATTTCGAGTTACTATTCTTAGCAACTGAACTAGTATCAAATACTGAGGGGTTGCTATAAACACTAGTAAAGTACACATCAATAACATGTATATCAAATATACCTTTGTTCACTTTGCCATCCTTCTTATCCACCAAATACTTGGGGCAGTTCTGCTTCAAGTGACCAGTCCCTTTGCAGTAGAAGCACTTAGTCTCAGGCTTAGGTCTAGACTTGGGCTTCTTCACTTGAGTAGCAACTTGCTTGTCGTTCTTCTTGAAGTTCCCCTTCTTCCCTTTGCCCTTTTCTTGAAACTAGTGGTCTTGTCAACCATCAACACTTGATGATTTTCTTGATTTCTACCTTCTTCAATTTCAGTATCACGAAGAGCTTGGGAATCGTTTCCGTTATCCCTTGCATATTATAGTTCATCACGAAGTTCTACTAACTTGGTGATGGTGACTAGAGAATTCTATCAATCACTATTTTATCTGGAAGATTAACTCCCACTTGATTCAAGCGATTGTAGTACCCAGACAATCTGAGCACATGCTCACTGCTTGAGCTATTCTCCTCCATCTTTTAGCTATAGAACTTGTTGGAGACTTCATATCTCTCAACTCGGGTATTTGCTTGAAATATTAAATTCAACTCCTGGAACATCTCATATGGTCCATGACGTTCAAAACGTCTTTGAAGTCCCGATTCTAAGCCGTTTAAGCATGGTGCACTAAACTATCAAGTAGTCATCATATTGAGCTAGCCAAACGTTCATAACATCTGCATCTGCTCCTGCAATAGGTTTGTCACCTAGCGGTGCATCAAGGACATAATTCTTCTGTACAACAATGAGGATAAACCTTAGATCACGGATCCAATCCGCATCATTGCTACTAACATCTTTCAACTTAGTTTTCTCTAGGAACATATCAAAAATAAACGGGGAACAACATCACGAGCTATTGATCTACAACATAGATATGCTAATACTACCAGGACTAAGTTCATGATAAATTTAAGCTCAATTAATCATATTACTTAAGAACTCCCACTTAGATAGATATCCCTCTAATCCTCTAAGTGATCACGTGATCCATATCAACTAAACCATGTCCGATCATCACATGAGATGGAGTAGTTTCAATGGTGAACATCACTATGTTGATCATATCTACTATATGATTCACGCTCGACCTTTCAGTCTCCGTGTTTCAAGGCCATATCTGTTATATGCTAGGCTCGTCAAGTTTAACCTGAGTATTCCGCGTGTGCAACTATTTTGCACCCGTTGTACTTGAACGTAGATCCTATCACACCCAATCATCACGTGGTGTCTCGGCACGAAGAACTATCATAATGGTGCATACTCAAGGAGAACACTTATACTTTGATAATTTAGTGAGGGATCATCTTATAATGCTACCGTCAATCAAAGCAAGATAAGATGCATAAAAGATAAACATCACATGCAATCAATATAAGTGATATGATATGGCCATCATCATCTTGTGCTTGTGATCTCCATCTCCGAAGCACCGTCATGATCACCATCGTCACCGGCGTGACACCTTGATCTCCATCATAGCATCGTTGTCGTCTCGCCAATCTTATGCTTCTACGACTATCACTACCGCTTAGTGATAAAGTAAAGCATTACAGGGCGATTTCATTGCATACAATAAAGCAACAACCATATGGCTCCTGCCACTTGCTGATAATTAACTCGGTTACAAAACATGATCATCTCATACAATAAAATTTAGCATCATGTCTTGACCATATCACATCACAACATGCCCTGCAAAACCAAGTTAGACGTCCTCTACTTTGTTGTTGAAAATTTTACGTGGCTGCTACGGGCTTAGCAAGAACCGTTCTTACCTATGCATCAAAACCAGAGCGATAGTTTGTCAAGTTGGTGTTGTTTTAACCTTCGCAAGGACCGGGCGTAGCCACACTCGGTTCAACTAAAGTTGGAGAAACTGATACCCGCCAACCACCTGTGTGCAAAGCACGTCGGTAGAACCAGTCTCGCGTAAGCGTACGCGTAATGTCGGTCCGGGCCGCTTCATCCAACAATACCGCTGAACCAAAGTATGACATGCTGGTAAGCAGTATGACTTATATCGCCCACAACTCACTTGTGTTCTACTCATGCATATGACATCTACACATAAAACCAGGCTCGGATGCCACTGTTGGGGAACGTAGTAATTTCAAAAAAATTCCTATGCACACGCAAGATCATGGCGATGCATAGCAACGAGAGGGGAGAGTGTTGTCCACGTACCCTCGTAGACCGAAAGCGGAAGCGTTATCACAATGCGGTTGATGTAGTCGTACGTCTTCACGATCCGACCGATCAAGTACCGAACATACGACACCTCCGAGTTCAGCACACGTTCAGCCCAATGACGTCCCTCGAACTCTGATCCAGCCGAGTGTTGAGGGAGAGTTTCGTTAGCACGATGACATGGTGACGATGATGATGTTCTACCGACACAGGGCTTTGCCTAAGCACCGCTATAGTATTATCGAGGTGGACTATGGTGGAGGGGGCACCGCACATGGCTAAAAGATCAAACGATCAATTGTTGTGTCTATGGGGTGCCCCCTGCCCCGTATATAAAGGAGCAAAGGGGGGTGCGGCCGGCCTAGAGAGGGGCGTGCCAGGAGGAGTCCTACTCCTACCGGGAGTAGGGCTCCCCCCTTTTCCTTGTTGGACTAGGAGAGAGAGGGGAAAGAGGTGGAGGAGAAGAAGGAAGGGGGGCGCCACCCCCTCTCCTTGTCCTATTCAAACTAGGGGGAGGGGGCGCGGCCCATGCCCTGGCCGCCTCTCCTCTCTTTCCACCAAGGCCTACTAAGGCCCATTAAGTCCCCGGGGGGTTCCGGTAACCTCCCGGTACTCTGGTAAAATCCTAATTTCACCCGGAACACTTCCGATATCCAAACATAGGCTTCCAATATATCAATCTTCATGTCTCGACCATTTCGAGACATCACATCCGAAACTCTGAACAACCTTCGGTACATCAAAACATATAAACTCATAATATAACTGTCATCGAAACGTTAAGCGTGCAGACCCTACGGGTTCGAGAACTATGTAGACATGACCGAGACACGTCTCCGGTCAATAAACAATAGCGGAACCTGGATGTTCATATTGGCTCCCACATATTCTACGAAGATCTTTATCGGTCAGAGCGCATAACAACATACGTTGTTCCCTTTGTCATCGGTATGTTACTTGGCCCAGATTCGATCATTGGAATCTGAATACCTAGTTCAATCTCGTTACCGGCAACTCTCTTTACTCGTTCCGTAATACATTATCCCGCAACTAACTCATTAGTTGCAATGCTTGCAAGGCTTAAGTGATGTGCATTACCAAGAGGGCCCAGAGATACCTCTCCGACAATCTGAGTGACAAATCCTAATCTCGAAATACGCCAACCCAACAAGTACCTTCGGAGACACCTATAGAGCACCTATATAATCACCTAGTTACGTTTTGACGTTTGTAGCACACAAAGTGTTCCTCCAGTAAACGAGAGTTGCATAATCTCATAGTCATAGGAACATGATAAGTCATGAAGAAAGCAATAGCAACAAACTAAACGATCAAGTGCTATGCTAACGGAATGGGTCAAGTCAATCACATCAGTCTCTAATGATGTGACCCCGTTAATCAAATGACAACTCATGTCTATGGCTAGGAAACTTAACCATCTTTGATTCAACGAGCTAGTCAAGTAGAGGCATACTAGTGACACTCTGTTTGTCCATGTATTCACACATGTATTATGTTTCCGGTTAATACAATTCTAGCATGAATAATAAACATTTATCATGATATAAGGAAATAAATAATAAATTTATTATGGCCTCTAGGGCATATTTCCTTCAGTACGCATGGTAGAACTTCTCCCAGCCACGACACAGGTACATGTGGCCCTCCTTGATCACCAACTCCACGTCCCACAGCCTACGAAACCCGCTGCCGGCCTGTCGCAGCTTCACATTGTTTGGCGGATCTTCACCCAGCTTGTTCATAAAAGTGTTAGGCAGCCTTTGCAGTTTGGGACAATGAGTGAAGTAGCAAACAACAGAGTTATCATAATGAGATGGGTGAAGGGGAGATCTCTCCTTTTATATACCCGCCTCGTGGATGATACTGAAGTCCCAAGTATGATACTGAAGAACTCGAAAGCATCCAACTCGTACTCCGGTGTGGCAGAGTGGAGTCTGTGATGGCGGCTTCCCCCCATCTCTGTTAAGCAGCAGAAGAGAACAATTAGTACCCTTACAATATTATCATACAACATTATAACATAAGAAATTTTGTGCAGAAGATAATCAACCACACCAAGTTATCATTTCTCATTCAAAAAACGATGCACTTGTGGACATATGATGGCTCTAGTTGAATTTATTAGTAGCACTAGTCACCAAAAATGTTGACTTTAGTTGAATTTCGTATAATAACTATTTTAACTTCTTTCGGTTAGCAAACTAGGCAACTAGCTAGCAGTATAAAAACATTCAACTAAAGAAAAGAAAGAAACTGAAAAACGTGGTGGAACCCTAAATAAGAAAGTATAAAAATGTGTCTTTTTCTTCTTCTTCTTCTTCCCCTCTTCTTCTTTTTTCCTCTTTTTTCTTTTCTTCTTCTTCTTCCTCTTCTTCCTTTTCTTCTTCTTCTTCTTCTTCTTCTTCTTCTTCTTCTTCTTCTTCTTCTTCTTCTTCTTCTTCTTCTTCTTCTTCTTCTTCTTCTTCTTCTTCTTCTTCTTCTTCTTCTTCTTCTTCTTCTTCTTCTTCTTCTTCTTCTTCTTCTTCTTCTTCTTCTTCTTCTTCTTCTTCTTCTTCTTCTTCTTCTTCTTCTTCTTCATCTTCTTCTTCTTTTTCTTCTTCTTCTTCTTGCATCTATTCTTTGCATGTATGTTTGCTATAGCAGCATGATTTGCTCCTCCTTGGCATGTTAGGATAGATAATCCTCTTCATAATAATAACTCTATCTATACATGGTCTCATTCAGGAGCTTCTCAATAGTAATCGTCCATATGCCACCATTCCCAAAATATTAAATTTTCTTTGGTGCTTGTTGAAATCCAAAAATGATTGTTGCTTTCAAAGAAAGAAAAGGATACCCTATACATGTACATTAGGCCACTCTAGCGCTGGATTGCTTGCCAAGCTCTCTTGGATAAGCCGGATGACAAATGCATTCCTGAAGTGCAGAACCATTCGAGCCAGGATCAATGCTAATTAGTTTCCTATGCAGGGTTCTACTACAGAAACTGATCTGCCTCTTTCAGGTATTAAAGTATTCTCAGATGCATCTTTTAAATGCACATAAATCCCTGAAAAGGGGTCTCCTAATAAAGCTACATGAACAAGTCTTTTTTTCTGGATATTCTAGATGATCAAGCTAACCAACAGATCCAGATTCAAGTGTCCGCTTCTATTACCGATCCCCGTTTTCAAGCATAAGCTCTTATTCTTCCTTTCCCTTTCCCTCTTCTTGTTCCTTTCCCTTTTTTCCTTTCCCTTTTTTCCTTCTTCTTTTCTAATATGTAAACTATCTAAAACTATTTATTATGTAAAACTATATCTAATAATATCTAAAACAGAAAAGAAAAAAATAAAAGGGGTGTGGAAGTGGAAGAGGGGGCTCACCGTGGGGAGGTGGAAGAGGGTGGCCGGCGACAGGGAGGGGTGGCGACGAGGCGGGAGGGCGGCGGCGACAGGCGGGAGTGGGACGGCGACGGGGCGGCAGGACGGTGGGGAGGGGCGGCGACGGGGCGGCAGGACAACGGGAGGGGCGGCGATGGGCGGGAGGGGGCGACGACGGGCGGCGACGGGGCGGCAAGATGGCGGGGAGGGGCGGCGACGGGCGGGAGGGGGCGGCGACGGGGCGGCAGGACGGCGGGGAGGGGCCGCAACAGGCACAGGGGACGGGGCGGCGGCGGCGGGCTAGTGGGTGAGAGAGAGAGCGCACGCGTTCACGGCGTGGGGGGAGGTTAGCGATTCAACGCCGTGCCCGGGTGGGCCCCCTACCCTCTTTGCTGTCAGCCTAGCGGACGACAAAGAATTGTTTGCCGTCAGCCAGCGGACAGCAAAGAGCTAACCTAGCCACAGCCTTATGTCTGTGGCCCCACAAGGTTCTTTGCCGTCGGCCAACTGACGACAAAGAACTCTTTGCCGTCCGCGAGCTGACGGCAAAGTACTGGCTGATGGCAAAATAACCTGTGCCATCAGCTATTTCTTTGCCATCTGCTTTGGGGAAACTGACGGCAAAGAAGCTCTTTGCCGTCAGCTAGCTGACGGCAAAGAAGTGGCAGACGGCAAAGAAGTGGATTCCAGTAGTGTAGAGGTAATTTTAATTCTAGGCCGCTTCCTAGTAATTCCTCTAATAATTATGGTAATTCCTACAACAATTCTTATGGAAATTATAATAAGATGCCCTCTGATTTTGAATCTAATATTAAAGAATTTATTACTTTGCAAAAGAGTTTCAATGCTTTGATGAAGAAAAAATGCTTAAGATTGATGAGTTGGCTAGGAATGTGGATAGAATTTCTCTTGATGTTGATTCTTTGAAACTTAGATCTATTCCACCTAAGCATGATATGAATGAGTCTCTCAAAGCCATGAGAATTTCCATTGATGAGTGCAAAGAAAGAACCGCTAGGATGCGTGCTAAGAAAGATTGCTTTGTGAAAGCGTGTTCTTCTAGTTTCTATGAAAATAAAGATGAAGATCTAAAATTTATTGATGTGTCCCCTATTAAATCTTTGTTTTGCAATATGAATCTTGATAATTATGGGACTGAAGATGAGTCACCTTTACCTAGAAGGCGTTCCAAAAATTTGGAGTTTTTAAATCTTGATGCAAAAATTGTTAAAAGTGGGATTGAAGAGGTTAAAACTTTAGATATCAATGAACCCACTATTTTGGATTTTAAGGAATTTAATTATGATAATTTCTCTTTGATAGATTGTATTTCCTTGTTGCAATCCGTGCTAAATTCTCCTCATGCCTATAGTCAAAATAAAGCTTTTACTAAACATATCGTTGATGCTTTGATGCAATCTTATGAAGAAAAACTTGAGTTGGAAGTTTCTATCCCTAGAAAACTTTATGATGAGTGGGAACCTACTATTAAAATTAAAATTAAAGATCATGGGTGTTATGCTTTGTGTGATTTGGGTGCTAGTGTTTCCATGATTCTGAAAACTTTATGTGATTTGCTAGGATTCCGTGATTTTGATGATTGTTCTTTAAACTTGCACCTTGCGGATTCCACTATTAAGAAACCCATGGGAAGAATTAATGATGTTCTTATTGTTGCAAATAGGAACTATGTGCCCATAGATTTCACTGTTCTTGATATAGATTGCAATCCGTCATGTCCTATTATTCTTGGTAGACCTTTCCTTAGAACGATTGGTGCAATTATTGATATGAAGGAAGGGAATATTAGATTCCAATTTCCGTTAAGGAAAGGCATGTAACACTTCCCTAGAAATTAAATTAAATTACCATATGAATCTATTATGAGAGCCACTTATGGATCGCCTACCAAAGATGACAATACCTAGATATATCTTCGCTTTTATGCCTAGCTAGGGGCGTTAAACGATAGTGCTTGTTGGGAGGTAACCCAATTTTATTTTTATTCCTTGCTTTTTGCTCCTGTTTAGTAATAAATAATTTATCTATCCTTTGTTTTGGTTGTGTTTTTTGTGTTTAATAGTGTTTGTGCCAAGTAGAACCGTTGGGAAGACTTGGGGAAAGTCTTTTTGATCTTGCTGTAAAAATAGAAACTTTAGCACTCACGAGAATTGTTGCCATTTTTATTTGGAAAGTGATATTTAGTTAATTCATTTTGCAGATGTTTGGGGTTCCAGAAGTTCGCGTTAGCTACAAATTACTACAGACTGTTCTGTTTTTTGACAGATTCTGTTTTTCGTGTGTTGTTTGCTTATTTTAATGAATCTATGGCTAGTAAAAGAGTTTATAAACCATAGAGAAGTTGGAATACAGTAGGTTTAACACCAATATAAATCAAGAATGAGTTCATTACAGTACCTTGAAGTGGTGTTTCGTTTTCTTTCGTTAATGGAGCTCACGAGATTTTCTACTTTGAGTTTTGTGTTGTGAAGTTTTCAAGTTTTAGGTAAATATTTGATGGATTATGGAACAAGGAGTGGAAAGAGCCTAAGCTTGGGGATGCCCATGGCACCCCAAGGTAAAATTCAAGGACACCAAAAAGCCTAAGCTTGGGGATGCCCCGGAAGGCATCCCCTCTTTCATCTTCGTCTATCGGTAACTTTACTTGGAGCTATATTTTTATTCACCACATGATATGTGTTTTGCTTGGAGCGTCTTGTATGATTTGAGTCTTTGCTTTTTGGTTTACCACAATCATCCTTGCTGTACACACCTTTTGATAGAGACTCACATGATTTGAAATTTATTAGAATCCTCTATGTGCTTCACTTATATCTTTTGAGCTATATAGTTTTTGCTCTAGTGATTCACTTATATCTTTTAGAGCACGGCGGTGGTTTTATTTTATAGAAATAATTGATCTCTCATGCTTGACTTATATTATTTTGAGAGTCCTTTAGAACAACATGGTAATAATAATAACTTTCATACAAGTGCATTGAATACTATGAGAAGTTTGATACTTGATAATTGTTTTGAGATATAGAGATGGTGATATTAGAGTCATGCTAGTTGAGTAGTTGTGAATTTGAGAAATACTTGTGTTGAAGTTTGTCATTCCCGTAGCATGCACATATGGTGAACCGTTATGTGATGAAGTCGGAGCATGATTTATTTATTGATTGTCTTCCTTATGAGTGGCGGTCGGGGATGAGCGATGGTCTTTTCCTACCAATCTATCCCCCTAGGAGCATGTGTGTAATACTTTGCTTTGATAACTTGTAGATTTTTGCAATAAGTATGTGAGTTCTTTATGACTAATGTTGAGTCCATGGATTATACACACTCTCACCCTTCCACCACTTCTAGCCTCTCTAATACCGCGCACTTCTCGCCGGTATCATACACCCACCATATACCTTCCTCAAAACATCCACCATACCTACCTATTATGGCATTTCCATAGCCATTCCGAGATATATTGCCATGCAACTTTCCATTGTTCCGTTATTATGACACGCTTCATCATTGTCATATTGCTCGCATGATCATGTAGTTGACATTGTATTTTTGGCAAAGCCACCATTCATAATTCTTTCATACATGTCACTCATGCATCATTGCACATCCCGGTACACCGCCGGAGGCATTCACATAGAGTCATATTTTGTTCTAAGTATCGAGTTGTAATTCTTGAGTTGTAAGTAAATAAAGTAATGATCATCATTATTAGAGCATTGTCCCAAGTGAGGAAAGGATGATGGAGACTATGATTCCCCACAAGTCGGGATGAGACTCCGGATGAAAAATAAAAAAATAAAGGGAAAAGAGGCCAAAAATAAAGAAAAAAAGAAAGAAGGCCCAAAGAAAAAAAGAAAATGAGAGAAAAAGAGAGAAGGGACAATGTTACTATCCTTTTTCCACACTTGTTCTTCAAAGTAGCTTCATGATAGAGAGTCTCCTATGATATCGCTTTCATATACTAGTGGGAATTTTTCATTATAGAACTTGGCTTGTATATTCCAATGATGGGCTTCCTCACAATGCCCTAGGTCTTCGTGAGCAAGCAAGTTGGATGCACACCCACTTAGTTTCTTTTGTTGAGCTTTCATATACTTATAGCTCTAGTGCATCCGTTGCATGGCAATCCCTACTCATTCATATTGATATCTATTAATGGGCATCTCCATAGCCCGTTGATATGCCTAGTTGATGTGAGACTATTTTCTCCTTTTGTATTCTCCACAACTACCATTCTATTCCACCATATAGTGCTATATCCATGGCTCACGCTCATATATTGCGTGAAGATTGAAAATTTTTGAGAACATCAAAAGTATGAAACAATTGCTTGTCTTGTCATCGGGGTTGTGCATGATTTAAATATTTTGTGCGGTGAAGATAGAGCATAGCCAGACTATATGATTTTGTAGGGATAACTTTCTTCGGCCATGTTATTTTGAGAAGACATGATTGCTTAGTTAGAATGCTTGAAGTATTATTATTTTTATGTCAAAATTAAACTTTTGTCTTGAATCTTATGGATCTAAACATTCATGCCACAATAAAGAAAAATTACATTGATAAATATGTTAGAAAGCATTCCACATCAAAAATTCTTCTTTTATCATTTACCTACTCGAGGACGAGCAGGAACTAAGCTTGGGGATGCTCCATACGTCTCCAAGGCATCTATAATTTTTGATTGCTCCATGCTATTATATTATCTATTTTGGATGTTAATGGGCTTTATTTTACACTTTTATATCATTTTTGGGACTAACCTACTAACCGGAGGCCCAACCCAAATTGTTGTTTTTTACCTATTTTAGGGTTTCGATGAAAAGGAATATCAAACGGAGTCCAAACGGAATGAAACCTTCGGGAACGTGATTTTCTCAACAAACGTGATCCAGGAGACTTGGAGTGTGCGTCAAGAAATGATCGAGGAGGGCACGAGGCAAGGGGGGGCGCCTACCCCCCTGGGCGCGCCCTCCACCCTCATGGGCCCCTCGTTGCTCCTCCGACGCACTTCTTCCTCCTATATATATCCACGTACCCCCCAAACATCCAGGAGCACCACAAAAACCTAATTCACTGCCGCAACCTTCTGTACCTGAGAGATCCCATCTCGGGGCCTTTTCCGGAACTCCACCGGAGGGGCATTGATCACGGAGGGCCTCTACATCAACTCCATGGCCACTCTGGTGATGTGTGAGTAGTTTACTTCAGACCTTCGGGTCCATAGTTATTAGCTACATGGCTTCTTCTCTCTCTTTGGATCTCAATACAAAGTTCTCCTCGATCTTCTTGGAGATCTATTCGATGTAATCTTGTTTTGCGGTGTGTTTCTCGAGATCCGATGAATTGTGGGTTTATGATCCAGATTATCTATGAACAATATTTGATTCTCCTCTGAATTCTTTTATGTATGATTGGTTTATCTTTGCAAGTCTCTTCGAATCAGCAGTTTGGTTTGGCCTACTAGATTGATCTTTATTGCAATGGGAGAAGTGCTTAGCTTTGGGTTCAATCTTGCGGTGCTCGATCCCAGTGACAGAAAGGGAACCGACACGTATTATATTGTTGCCATAGAGGATAAAAAGATGGGGTTTATATCATATTGCATGAGTTTATCCCTCTACATCATGTCATCTTACTTAAAGCATTACTCTGTTCTTATGAACTTAATACTCTAGATGCATGCTGGATAGCGGTCGATGTGTGGAGTAATAGTAGTAGATGCAGAATCGTTTCAGTCTACTTGTCACGGATGTGATGCCTATATACATGATCATACCTAGATATTCTCATAACTATGCTCAATTCTATCAATTGCTCGATAGTAATTCGTTTACCCACCGTAATACTTATGCTCTTGAGATAAGCCACTAGTGAAACCTATGGCTCCCGGGTCTATCTTACATCATATTAATCTTCCAATACTTAGTTATTTCTATTGCCATTTATTTTACTTTGCATCTTTATTTCTCTTTATCATAAAAATACCAAAAATATTATCTTATTGTATCTATCAGATCTCACTCTCGTAAGTGACCGTGAAGGGATTGACAACCCCTTTATCGCGTTGGTTGCTAGGTTCTTATTTGTTTGTGTAGGTGCGTGGGACTTGAGCGTGATCTCCTACTGGATTGATACCTTGGTTCTAAAAAACTGAGGGAAATACTTACGCTACTTTACTGCATCACCCTTTCCTCTTCAAGGGAAAACCAACGCAGTGCTCAAGAGGTAGCAATCGACAATACGCGTACGCTTATGTGAGACTGGTTCTACCGACGTGCTTTGCACACAGGTGGCTGGTGGGTATTAGTTTCTCCAACTTTAGTTGAATCGAGTGTGCCTACGCCCGGTCCTTGTTGAAGGTTAAATGTAACATCCCAAATTTTTAATTTGGAATGTTATACATTAGACCATCATTGCATATCATAATTTATTTGCTTTTGGTTTTGATCCTAGAAATTCCACGCAACTCAAGGACCCACGGAGAGAGTTGGGGATTTTGTTATTTTCATATTTGAGTTTTCTCAAATTTTGCGAATAGGATCATTTGATTTTAATTATTTTATCATCAATTATTTATATTACAAAAATATGAGAGAGGGAATAAAATGAGTTTCCCAAAATAAAGAAATATTGAGGATTTAGTAATAAAATCAAATAAGATTTTATTTCGGAGTTTTTCGGTATGTTATTTGACTTTAGGAAAAATGTGCGTTTTTCAAAATTGCATTTAGGCCCCAAATAAATGTTCACCTTGTGCGGCTTCATTTTAGAAGCCCGGGAAAATTTATTTCGGGATTTTTGGAGTCCGTTTAGTATTTCTTTTATTTATTTTTCTGCGCGGAATAATTTAAAAAAAACGCGAACCGACTTTGGGCTGTACCCGAGCGGGACTCCGCCCGGGGGCAGCCTTTAAATAGCCGCCGCCCGAGCCGCCCTAGCCCACCAGAGCCGCCGCCAACCCTAACCCTAGCCGCGCCTCGATCCGCGCACCCGCCGCCGCCGCCGGAGTCGCCGCCGACCCGCCTCCCGAGGTAAAAAAAGAGAAAAAAATAAGTCGCGGTTTTATTTTTTTAGTTTCGGTTTTTTAAAATAGATCGGTTTTTTCCGGTTTATTTATTTAGCGAGCGTTCGTCCGTTCATTCGTTCTAGCAAACATTCGTCGTTTTTCTTTTTCTCGGATTAAATCCGCGATTTTTCTGATCGCGATTCCTGATCCGATTTTCGTTTTAGTATAACTTTTCGCTCGTTTATCAGAATTAGGCGATTCAAGCGCCTGGAGTTTCGTCTCGAAAACCTCTATCCGTTTAACCAACTTAAACAAGTTTTTGCCACTGTAAAAATTTCCCTAGATCCAGAATAGTAAACGAAGCTTGTTTCTTTTGCCGTTTGACTTTCGTTGCTTCGTTTGATTTGATTCTTTTTGCAAACCGGAGTTCTTAAGTTGAACCTTCTGGTTAGATCTCTTATTTGAGTTTTACCTGTGAATTAGATGAATACTTATTGTATGCTTGTTTGTTTGTCTGCGATAAAATACCCGGAGTGCATCGCCTGTTACTTCGAATCTCTAGGTTTCGCGGATCATCAGCAAGGCAAGTAACACTTTGATCATACCTCCTACTACCCAGTTTTATTGCATTAGATCAATCCTCAAACATTGCATGATTAGGATCTAATTAAATTGTGGGATGGGAAGTAGTTGAGGTAGTACCTATTACCTGTTGTATTATCAAACCTTTGGGAGTTACTTCTACATTTGCCTATTATGCCATGCTATGCTAGTAGACGTGGATTGGGTGAGTGATATCCATGAGAGATGTGAGTTTGTTAATTAATGGTTTATCTAAGGTGGCAACTTAAACACACATCTGGGTGGATTGAGGTACCTGGGTATTCCAGGATTGCCTGTTTTTCTTTATGGACCGCCACCCAGGCCCAAAGGGATCATGAGATTTTTCATACTAGAAACTTCCGTGTGCAGCCACAAGCTATTATGGGCTCTAGAATAGTTGATTAAGTCGTGCGAACTCTTACAGGGTAGACTAGCAGATGTAGGGGAAAGTAGGTGTAACGGTCTATCCATCGTAAGGTGCTAGCGCTTCTGAAAGACTATGTCTCGGTCATCCGTTTCTCAAACACCATGTAGTGCGAGAAACCAAACGGAGGGGATCGAGTCTTGTGGGGAAAAGTGCGCAAACCTCTGGAGAGTGTATAAACTAATCATGGTTAGCCGTGTCCCTGGCTATGGACATCTTGAGTATCTAGTACCTGGATTATCATGTTAATCTCAACATGTTACCCTAAGATTTAATATTGTTGGGTTTGTTTAATGATGATGCTTAATTGGGATTGAGGATGCTGTCAACCATTCTCAATGTTTAACAACTACCATGATAGTTAAATAAAATTTATTCCTTTGAAGTAGGGAAAAATTGGCTTTACGCAAAACTGTAACCATAGAGCTTTCCACCAGCCAAATATGCATATAGTATAGCTGTTTCATTCCATTACTCTCTATGTGTTACTTTGCCAGCATATTCCATGTGCTGACCCGTTTCGGGCTGCAATGTTAATGTTGCAGACTTTTCAGACGATGATTAAGGAGTTTTTAGGTCGTGGTTCTATACTCAGTGATGCCGTTGGAGTTGATGGACTCACTTATCTTCCAAGCCTTCCACTGTTATAGTTATTAGATGGTCTTAAGCCATATTTATTGTAATAAGTTCTCTATTGAGACACTCGATGTAATAAGTGTGTGATTGCTACTCTGTTATAAATCCTCCGAGTACTGTGTGGTGTCAGCATTACTGATCCAGGGATGACACCTGAGCACAGAGATCAGACTGTTTGAGGTCTGGTCGCTACAGAGATGGTATCAGAGCACACGCTGACTGTAGGACACGGCCACTAAGCTAAAGACCTAGATCACTATTCACTCTCTTCTCTTCTGACCTCTCATCTTTTCTACTCTTTAGGATGGCGGATGCAAGGAACAAGTTCACGCAACCAGATGACGGTACACCCTTTGGACGTCACTTGAATGAAGTCACTAGATACCTGAACATAGGAGTACCAAGCTTCACCGGAACCTACAACGCCACTTTACCTGAAGAAGAGCGCTGGATGATTCAATTTCAAGTTCCAGGAAGGACGTTCATGCCCGTCACTGAGCTCATAGAGTTTTCTTTTGATGTACCAACTTGGAGTCTAGGAAAGAGCATCGCAGCTCACATCGCCATGGGACGCATTGGAGAAGTCTACCGCAATGATCTCAAGGATACTATCTACCAGATTTGTGGGCGCCGAGATGAACATTGGGAGATGATTAACACCAGAAAGGATAGATCAGTTGCAGCTTTTATCCAGGAGTTAAACCAGCACATTCGACGACAGGAGAACCAGATGTGCGCCGACATGATAGACCTGAAGAAGGCAAGGACAAGAATCAAGGAACTGGAGGAAGAACTCAAGGCTACACGTGAAGATTATGAAGAAGAAATTGAAGTATTGGTGGATAAGAATGCCGACCTAACAATGAAGATTGGGATATTTATGGGAGGCCCTACACCAGTAGATGAAGACGAAGAACCCAAGGAGATTCGCCCGGAAGACTACATCATCATCGACAACACCGACTCGGACCCAGATGACAGCGATGATGACTATGTTGATGAAGCCGGAGCAGATATCATGGAATCTGCAACCGAAGAATATTTCTAGTAGACCACCTCATCAGTAGTAGTAGTCCACTATGTAAATACAGTAGTCCGAGCACTTTTGCGATAGTTAGATCGATTGTATGCCCTTGTTTGATTGAATGAAGTGAATTGTTTGTTTTGCCTCATGTGCATATGGGTAGTGTTTTCTCTTTAGACCCCCTCTATTCTTAAATCTCATCTTTTCTAAACCCTCAGATGCCTCCGAGACGTGACCCCGGATTTACCTTTCCACCGGAGCTCACCCAGTTGATCTAGCAGCAGAACACATTGATGCAGTTACTAGTCTAGAATCAGAATCAGGGGAACAACAACAACAACCCACCACCACCACCACCTGTTGATCAGTTAGCCCGTTTTCTTAGGCTGAATCCACCGGTGTTTTCCAGTAGCACCGAGCCGATAGTAGCAGATGATTGGCTGTGCAAGACAGCTAGAGAGTTGACCACAGCAGGATGCACAAATGCAGAGAAGGTGAAGTTTGCCGCACATTAGCTTGAAGGACCCGCAGCATCATGGTGGGAGAATTTCACAGCCACTTACCCTGTCGACACTGTCACATGGGACCAGTTTCAGCAGACTTTTCGTACTGCCCATGTTTCAGCAGGAGCTATGGCCATGAAGAAGCATGAGTTTCGCAACTTGCGCCAAGGAGGACGGACAGTTGGACAGTATGTGGAGGACTTTAGTAAATTAGCACGTTATGCCCCAGATGACGTTGCTACGGATGCAGCTAAACAGGAGAAGTTTCTGGAAGGACTGAATGATGAGTTGAGCATGCAGTTGATGATAGCAACTTTCAACAACTACCAGGAGTTGGTAGACCGTGCTCTTATGATTGAAGGCAAGCAGCAGCAAATTGAGAACCGCAAGAGGAAGTATGGACAAAGGAAGTACAATTTTGGAGCTCGGCAGAAGCCACGTTTTACCCCTAGATCGGGAGGACATTTTCAACATACCCATGGAGGAGGTAGCTCGCACAATCACAACGGCACCAAGAATGGTAATAGCAATGGAGGAAGCAACGGCTAGAACCGTACCAACCCATCAACCCCAGCCAAGAAGGACCTGAGCCAAGTCACTTGCTTTAAGTGCCAGAAGACCGGACATTATGCCAATGAATGTCCTGAAGGCCAGAATGTCAATGGAAGCTCTGGGAAGAAGCTGAACCCTTTCAACAGGGGACAGGTGAACCATGTTAACGTGGAGGAGGTTGAAGAGCAGCCGGATGCAGTAATCGGTAAGTTTTTGGTTAAGTCATTTACGACACTCGTTCTTTTTGATACTGGTGCATCGCATTCATACATATCAAGGGGATTTGTGGATAAGTATAACTTGCCCACTAAGGTTCTTAGAACACCTATGCTAGTAAGCTCACCAGGAGCGGAGTATATGGCCAGTCAAGGATGTTTTCAAGTGCCATTGAGTATAGGTAGGCATGTGTTTCCCTCGGATTTAATTATTTTGGAATCACAAGGATTGGATGTAATTCTGGGTATGGATTGGCTGTCGATGTATGGAGGAAACATTGATTGCGCCAGTAAGACAATTTTTCTTACTACCCCAGAAGGGAGAAGGATCAAGTATGTATCCCGACATGTGCCAAAAGGGACTCAAGTAAATTGTTTAACATGAGTTGTGCAGGAGGAGGTACCAGTGGTAAGGGATTTCCCTAAAGTATTTCCAAAAGAGTTGCCAGGCATGCCACCGGATAGAGATATTGAGTTTTGATTGAGCTATTACCAGGCACAGGGCCAATATCAAAGAGACCATACAGGATGCCTGCAAAGGATTTGGTGGAGATTAAGAAGCAGATTAAGGAGTTACTAGATAAAGGTTACACTCGCCCAAGTTCGTCGCCTTGGGGATCACCAGTACTTCTAGTGGAGAAAAAGGATGGATCGTTAAGGATGGTTGTTGATTATCGAGGATTGAATGAAGTAACCATCAAGAACAAGTACCCACTACCAATGATCAATGATCTGTTTGATCGATTGCAAGGAGCTAAGGTATTTTCCAAGATCGATCTGCGATCAGGATACCACCAGTTGAAGATTCGACAACAGGATATACCTAAGACAGCTTTTACCACCAGGTATGGGCTGTACGAGTATACCGTTATGTCATTTGGTCTGACTAACGCACCTGCCTATTTTATGAACATGATGAACAAAGTGTTTATGGAGTTCTTGGATAAGTTCGTCGTGGTGTTCATTGATGATATTCTAGTTTACTCGAAAAGTAAGAGGAGCATAAGGAGAATTTGCGATTGGTACTTGAGAAGCTCAGAGAACATCAGTTGTATGCCAAGTTTAGCAAATGTGAGTTTTGGTTGAAGGAAGTAGGATTCCTTGGACACGTTATATCCGGAGAAGGTATATCAGTAGATCCCACTAAAGTTGATACCGTGACCAAGTGGGAGGCACCAACAACAGTTGGAGAGATCCGGAGTTTCCTTGGACTCGCAGGATACTACCGGAGATTCATTGAGAATTTCTCAAAGATTGCTAAGCCTATGACGGAGTTGTTGAAAAAGGATACCAAGTTCATATGGACTGAGGAGTGTGAGGCTAGTTTCCAGGAGTTGAAGAAACGCTTGGTTACTTCACCCGTGTTGATTTTGCCAGACCAGACCAAGGATTATGAGGTGTACTGCGACGCTTCACGTCGAGGACTTGGAGCAGTGCTTATGCAGGAAGGGAGAGTTGTTTCATATGCCTCAAGACAGCTTAAACCTCACGAGTTGAATTATGCTACGCATGATTTGGAGTTAGGAGCCGTAGTGCATGCACTAAAGACTTGGAGACATTTCCTCATTGGAAATCATTGTGAGGTGTACACGGATCACAAGAGTTTGAAGTACATTTTCACGCAGAAGGAGTTGAACCTCAGACAAAGGAGATGGTTGGAGCTCATCAAGGATTATGATATGAGATTGCATTACCATCCCGGAAAGGCTAATGTAGTAGCTGACGCATTGAGCCGTAAGAGCCATGTCAATACACTAATGACGGGAGAAATACCAAAGGAGTTAGCCGAGGATCTTCGTGAGCTATGTTTGGAAATAGTTCCGAGAGGCTATGTAGCAGCATTGG
This sequence comes from Triticum urartu, assembly GCF_056163025.1. Taxonomy (NCBI): domain Eukaryota; kingdom Viridiplantae; phylum Streptophyta; class Magnoliopsida; order Poales; family Poaceae; genus Triticum; species Triticum urartu. The sequence goes on along the minus strand of NC_141874.1, from coordinate 169,978,396 downwards.
AGATTCAGTCAACTTTGATGGATAGGATCAGAGAATCTTAGAAGACTGACAAGGAGATTGCCTCTATAAAGGAGAAAATGAGCGAAGGAAAGGCTAAAGGATTTCGTGAGGATGAGCACGACACCCTATGGTTTAAAGACCGTGTTTATGTGCCCAATGACCCGGAGATCAGGAAGTTGATTCTGCAAGAGGCACACGATTCACCGTATTCGATTCACCCAGGAAATACCAAGATGTATTTGGATTTGAAGGAGATTTTCTGGTGGACCGGAATGAAGAAAGACATTGCAGAGTATGTAGCAGTTTGTGATGTATGTCAGAGAGTAAAGGCAGAGCATCAGAAGCCAGTAGGATTGCTACAGCCATTGCCGATACCCGAATGGAAGTGGGATAAGTTAGGCATGGATTTTATCACGGGATTACCCAGGACTCGTTCAGGCTATGACTCGATTTGGGTTGTAGTTGATCGGTTGACGAAAGTAGCTCATTTCATCCCGGTAAAGACCACTTACACCAGTGCTAAGTTGGCAAAGATATACATGACCAGGATTGTATGCTTACATGGAGTTCTGAGGAGTATAGTATCAGACAGAGGAAACCAGTTTACCTCAAAGTTCTGGAATCAGTTGCATGAAACTTTGGGTACCAGGCTAGAGTTCAGCACAGCTTTTCATCCACAGACAGATGGACAGATCGAGAGAGTCAATCAGATTTTGGAGGACATGCTGAGAGCTTGTGCGCTAGATTATGGATCTAGCTGGGACGAGAATTTGCCGTATGCAGAGTTCTCTTACAACAACAGATATTAATCCAGTTTAAAGATGGCCCCTTTCGAAGCCTTGTACGGAAGGAGGTGCAGGACACCGTTGACGTGGGATGAAGTTGGAGACCGCCAGTTGTTTGGACCTGACTTGATTAAGGAGTCTGAACAGAAGGTGAAATTGATTCACGATAGGCTCAAGGTAGCCCAGTCCAGGCAGAAAAGTTATGCAGATTCTAAACGCAAGGAGACAGTTTACGAAGTTGGAGATAGAGCTTATCTTCGAGTATCCCCACTTCGGGGAACAAAGCGCTTTGGTGTTAAAGGAAAGTTAGTGCCACGATTTGTAGGACCATACCGAGTATTGGAACGTATGGGAGAAGTGGCCTACAAGTTGGAATTGCCTGAAGGATTGTCAGGAGTTCATTATGTGTTCCACGTTTCTCAGTTGAAGAAGTGCCACGCGGAGATGGCTGACATACCCTTGAGAGACACCGTGCCATTGGAAGCAATTCAGTTGGATAACGATTTGACCTATGAGGAGAAACCAGTTAAGATTCTAGAGTATGCCAGTCGAGTCACCCGCAGCAAGGTTATCAAGTTTTGCAAGGTTCAATGGAGCCACCACACGGAGGATGAAGCCACCTCGGAGCGAGAGGAAGATTTGCTCAAGGGCCACCCTCACCTATTTTCTAGCCAACCCGAATCTCGAGGGCGAGATTCATCTTAAGGGGGATAGGTTTGTAACATCCCAAATTTTCAATTTGGAATGTTATACATTAGACCATCATTGCATATCATAATTTATTTGCTTTTGGTTTTGATCCTAGAAATTTCATGCAACTCAAGGACCCACGGAGAGAGTTGGGGATTTCGTTATTTTCATATTTGAGTTTTCTCAAATTTTGCGAATAGGATCATTTGATTTTAATTATTTTATCATTAATTATTTCTATTACAAAAATATGAGAGAGGGAATAAAATGACTTTCCCAAAATAAAGAAATATTGAGGATTTAATAATAAAATCAAATAAGATTTTATTTCGGAGTTTTTCGGTATTTTATTTGAATTTAGGAAAAATATGCGTTTTTCGGAATTGCATTTAGGCCCCAAATAAATGTTCACATTGTGCGTCTTGATTTTAGAAGCCCGGGAAAAATTTATTTCGGGATTTTTGGAGTCAGTTTAGTATTTCTTTTATTTGTTTTAATGCGCGGAATAATTAAAAAAAACGCGAACCGACTTTGGGCCGTACCCGAGCGGGACTCCGCCCGGGGGCAGCCTTTAAATAGCCGCTGCCCGAGCCGCCCCAGCCCACCAGAGCCGCCGCCAACCCTAACCCTAGCCGCGCCTCGATCCGCGCGCCCGCCGTCGCCGCCGGAGCCGCCGCCGACCCACCTCCCGAGGTAAAAAAGAGAAAAAAAGTCGCGGTTTTATTTTTTTAGTTTTGGTTTTTTAAATAGATCGTTTTTTCCGGTTTATTTATTTAGCGAGCGTTCATCCGTTCGTTCATTCTAGCGAACGTTCGTCGTTTTTCTTTTTCTCGGATTAAATCCGCGATTTTTCTCATCGCGATTCCTGATCCGATTTTCGTTTTAGTATAACTTTTCGCTCGTTTATCGGAATCAGGCGATTCAAGCGCCTGGAGTTTCGTCTCGAAACCCTCTATCCGTTTATACAACTTAAACAAGTTTTTGCCACTGTAAAAATTTCCCTAGATCCAGAATAGTAAACGAAGCTTGTTTCTTTTGCCGTTTGACTTTCGTTGCTTCGTTTGATTTGATTCTTTTTGCAAACCGGAGTTCTTAAGTTGAACCTTCTGGTTAGACCTCTTATTTGAGTTTTACCCGTGCATTAGATGAATACTTATTGTATGCTTGTTTGTTTGTCTGTGATAGAATACCCGGAGTGCGCCGCCTGTTACTTCAAATCTCTAGGTTTCACGGATCATCAGCAAGGCAAGTAACACTTTGATCATACCTCCTACTACCCAGTTTTTTTGCATTAGATCAATCCTCAAACATTGCATGATTAGGATCTAATTAAATTGTGGGATGGGAAGTAGTTGAGGTAGTACCTATTACCTGTTGTATTATCAAACCTTTGGGAGTTACTTCTACGTTTGCCTATTATGCCATGCTATGCTAGTAGACGTGGATTGGGTGAGTGATATCCATGACAGATCTGAGTTTATTAATTAATGGTTTATCTAAGGTGGCAACTTAAACACACATCTGGGTGGATTGAGGTACCTGGGTATTCCAGGATTGCCTGTTTTTCTTTATGGACCGCCACCCAGGCCCAAAGGGATCATGAGATTTTTCATACTAGAAACTTCCGTGTGCAGCCACAAGCTATTATGGGCTCTAGCATAGTTGATTAAGTCATGCGAACTCTTACAGGGTAGACTAGCAGATGTAGGGGAAAGTAGGTGTAACGGTCTATCCATCGTAAGGTGCTAGCGCTTCTGAAAGACTATGTCTCGGTCATCCGTTTCTCAAACACCATGTAGTGCGAGAAACCAAACGGAGGCGATCGAGTCTTGTGGGGAAAAGTGCGCAAACCTCTGCAGAGTGTATAAAATAATCATGGTTAGCCGTGTCCCCGGTTATGGACATCTTGAGTATCTAGTACCTGGATTATCATGTGAATCTCAACATGTTACCCTAAGATTTAATTTTGTTGGGTTTGTTTAATGATGATGCTTAATTGGGATTGAGGATGCTGTCAACCATTCTCAATGTTTAACAACTACCATGATAGTTAAATAAAATTTATTCCTTTGCAGTAGGGAAAAATTGGCTTTACGCAAAACTATAACCATAGAGCTTTCCACCAGCCAAATATGCATATAGTATAGCTGTTTCATTCCATTACTCTCTATGTGTTACTTTGCCAGCATATTCCATGTGCTGACCCGTTTCGGGCTGCAACGTTAATGTTGCAGACTTTTCAGACGACGATTAAGGAGTTTTTAGGTCGTGGTTCTATACTCAGTGATGCCGTTGGAGTTGATGGACTCACTTATCTTCCAAGCCTTCCGCTGTTATAGTTATTAGATGGCCTTAAGCCATATTTATTGTAATAAGTTCTCTATTGAGACACTCGGTGTAATAAGTGTGTGATTGCTACTCTGTTATAAATCCTCCGAGTACTGTGTGGTGTCAGCATTACTGATCCAGGGATGACACCTGAGCACAGAGATCAGACTGTTTGAGGTCTGGTCGCTACATTAAAACATCACACTTGAAGAAAAAACCTTGTGGTTTTGATGCGTAGGTAAGAATTGCTCAACCCGTAGCAGCCACATAAAACTTGCAACAACAAAGTAGAGGACGTCTAACTTGTTTTTGCAGGGCATGTTGTGATGTGATATGGTCAAGAGATGATTCTAAATTTTATTGTATGAGATGATCATGTCTTCTAACACGGTTATCGGCAACTGGCAGGAGCCATATGGTTGTCGCTTTATTGTATGAAATGCAATCGCCATGTAATTGCTTTACTTTATCACTAAGCGGTAGCGATAGTCGTAGAAGAAATAGTTGGCGAGATGACAACGATGCTTTGATGGAGATCAAGGTGTTAAGCCGGTGACGATGGTGATCATGACGGTGCTTTGGAGATGGAGATCAAAGTCACAAGATGATGATGGCCATATAATATCACTTATATTGATTGCATGTGATGTTTAGTTCGGAGGTAGCATTATAAGATGATCTCTCACTAAATTTCAAGGTATAAGTGTTCTCCCTGAGTATGCACCGTTGCTACAGTTCGTCATGCCGAGACACCACGTGATGATCGGGTGTGATAAGATCTATGTTCACATACAATGGGTGCAAAATACTCGGGTTAAACTTGATGAGCCTAGCATATGCAGATATGGCCTCGGAACACTGAGACCGAAAGGTCAAGCGTGAATCATATAGTAGATATGATCAACATAGTGATGTTCACCATTGAAAACTACTCCATTTCACGTGATGATCGGACATGGTTTAGTTGATATGGATCACGTGTTCACTTAAATGATTAGAGGGATGTCTATCTAAGTGGGAGTTCTTAAGTAATATGATTAATTGAACTTTAATTTATCATGAACTTAGTACCTGATAGTATTTTGCATGTCTATGTTGTTGTTCCATTGAATTTTAATGCGTTCCTAAAGAAAGCTAAGTTGAAAGATGATGGTAGCAATTACACGGAATCGGGTCTGTAACTTGAGGTTTATCCCCATTGCTGCGCAGAAGAATTACGTCCTGGAAGCACCGCTAGGTGATAAACCCGCTGCAGGAGCAACACCAGATGTTATGAACGTCGGGCAGAGCAAAGCTGATGACTACTCGATAGTTCAGTGTGCCATGCTTTACGGCTTAGAACCGGGACTTCAACGACGTTTTGAATGTCATGGAGGAGATGTTCCAGGAGTTGAAGTTAATATTTCAAGCAAATGCCTGGATTGAGCGATATGAAGTCTCCAATAAGTTCTACAGCTACAAAATGGAGGAGAATAGTTCTGTCAGTGAACATATACTCAGGATGTCTGGGTACCACAACCACTTGACTCAATTGGGAGTTAATCTTCCTAATGATAGTGTCATTGACAGAGTTCTTCAATCACTGCCACCAAGCTACAAGAGCATTGTGATGAACTATAATATGCAAGGGATAGATATGAAAATTCTCGAGCTCTTCATGATGCTAAAGGTTGCGGAGGTAGAAATCAAGAAGGAGGATCAAGTGCTGATGGTCAACAAGACCACCAGTTTCAAGAAAAAGGGTAAAGGGAAGAAGGGGAACTTCAAGAAGAATGGCAAGCAAGTTGCTGCTCAAGTGAAGAAGCCCAAGTCTAGACCTAAGCCTGAGACTGAGTGCTTTTACTGCAAAGGGACTGGTCACTCGAAGAGAAACTACCCCAAGTATTTGGTGAAGAAGAAGGATGGCAAAGTGAAAGGTATATTTGATATACATGTTATTGATGTGTACTTAACTAATGCTTGCAGTAGCGCCTGGGTATTTGATACTGGTTTTGTTGCTAATATTTGCAACTCGAAACAGCGGCTACGGATTAAGCGAAGATTGGCTAAGGACGAGGTGACGATGCACGTGGGAAATGGTTCCAAAGTCGATGTGATCGCCGTCGGCATGCTACCTCTACATCTACCTTTGGGATTAGTTTTAGACCTAAATAATTGTTATTTGGTGTCAGTGTTGAGCATGAACATTATATCAGGATCTTGTTTGATGCGAGATAGTTATTCATTGAAATCAGAGAATAATGGTTGTCCTATTTATATGAGTAATATCTTTTATGGTCATGCACCCTTGATGAGTGGTTTATTTTTACAAAATCTTGATAGTAGTGATACACATGTTCATAGTATTGAAGCCAAAAGATATAAGTTTAATAATGATACTGCAACTTATTTGTGGCATTGTCGTTTTGGTCATATTGGTGTAAAGCGCATGAAGAAACTCCATTCTGATGGACTTTTGGAATCACTTGATTATGAATCACTTGATGCTTGCGAGCCATGCCTCATGGGCAAGATGAATAAGACTCCGTTCTCCGGAACAATGGGGCGAGCAACAGACTTGTTGGAAATAATACATACTGATGTATGCGGTCCGATGTGTGTTGACCCTCGCGGCGGGTATCGTTATTTTCTGACCTTCACAAATGATTTGAGCACAAATGGGTATATCTACTTGATGAAACATAAGTCTGAAACATTTGAAAAGTTCAAAGAATTTCAGAGTGAAGTGGAAAATCATCGTAACAAGAAAATAAAGTTTCTACGATCTGATCGTGGAGGAGAATATTTGAGTTACGAGTTTGGTCTTCATTTGAAACAATGCGGAATAGTTTCACAACTCACGCCACCTGGAACACCACAGCGTAATGGTGTGTCTTAACGTTTTAATCGTACTTTACTAGATATGTTGCGATCTCTGATGTCTCTCACTGATTTACCGCTATCGTTTTGGGGTTGTGCTTTATAGACGGCTGCATTCACGTTAAATAGGGCACTGTCTAAATCCGTTGAGACGACACCTTATGAACTGTGGTTTGGCAAGAAACCCAAGTTGTCGTTTCCTAAAGTTTGGGGCTACGATGCTTATGTGAAAAAGCTTCAACCTGATAAGCTCGAACCCAAATCAGAGAAATGTGTCTTCATAGGATACCCAAAGGAGACTGTTGGGTACACCTTCTATCACAGATCTGAAGGCAATATATTCATTGCTAAAAATGGATCCTTTCTAGAGAAGGAGTTTCTCTCGAAATAAGTGAGTGGGAGGAAAGTAGAACTTGACGAGGTAATTGCACCTACTCCCTTATTAGAAAGTAGTTCATCACAGAAATCAGTTCTAGTGATTCCTACACCAGTAAGTGAGGAATCTAATGATGATGAGCATGAAACTTCTGATCAAGTTACTACTGAACCTCGTAGGTCAACCAGAGTAAGATCCACACCAAGAGTGGTATGGTAATCCTGTTCTGGAGGTCATGTTACTTGACCATGATGAACCTACGAACTATGAGGAAGCGATGATGAGCCCAGATTCTGCAAAATGGCTTGAATCCATGAAATCTGAGATGGGATCCATGTATGAGAACAAAGTGTGGACTTTGGTTGACTTGCCCGTTGATCGGCAGACCATAGAGAATAAATGGATCTTCAAGAAGAAGACTGACGTTGACGGTAACGTTACTGTCTACAAAGCTTGACTTGTTGTGAAAGATTTTCGACAAGTTCAAGGAGTTGACTATGATGAGACCTTCTCACCCGTAGCGATGCTTAAGTCCGTCCGAATCATGTTAGCAATTGCCACATTTTATGATTATGAAATTTGGCAAATGGATGTCAAAACTGCATTCCTTAATGGATATCTTAAAGAAGAGTTGTATATGATGCAACTAGAAGGTTTTGTCGATCCAAAGGTGCTAACAAAGTGTGCAAGCTCTAGCGATCCATTTATGGACTGGTGCAATCCTCTCGGAGTTGGAATATACGCTTTGAGAGTGTGATCAAAGCATATGGTTTTATACAGACTTTTGGAGAAGCCTGTATTTACAAGAAAGTGAGTGGGAGCTCTGTAGCATTTCTGATATTATATGTGGATGACATATTGCTCATCAGAAATGATACTGAATTTCTGAATAGCATAAAAGGATACTTGAATAAGAATTTTTCAATGAAAGACCTCGGTGAAGTTGCTTATATATTGGGCATCAATATCTATAGAGATAGATCAAGACGCTTAATAGGACTTTCACAAAGCACATACCTTGATAAAGTTTTGAAGAAGTTCAAAATGGATCAAGCAGAGAAAGGGTTCTTGCCTGTGTTACAAGGTGTGAAGTTGAGTCAGACTCAACGCCCGACCACTACAGAAGATAGAGAGAAAATGAAAGTCATTCCCTATGCTTCAGCCATAGGTTTTATCATGTATGCAATGTTGTGTACCAGACCTGATGTGTGCCTTGCTATTAGTTTAGCAGGGGGTACCAAAGTAATCCAGGAGTGGATCATTGGACAACGGTTAAGAATATCCTGAAATACCTGAAAAAGACTAAGGATATGTTTCTCGTTTATGGAGGTGACAAAGAGCTCGTCGTAAGTGGTTATGTTGATGCAAGCTTTGACACTGATTCGGATGACTCTAAGTCACAAACCGGATATGTATTTTTATTAAATGGTGGAGCTGTCAGTTGGTGCAGTTCCAAGCAGAGCGTCGTGGCGGGATCTACGTGTGAAGCGGAGTACATTGCTGCTTCGGAAGCAACAAATGAAGGTGTATGGATGAAGGAGTTCATATCCGATCTAGGTGTCATACCTAGTGCATCGGGTCCAATGAAAATCTTTTGTGACAATACTGATGCAATTGCCTTGGCAAAGGAATCCAGATTTCACAAAAGAACCAAGCACATCAAGAGATGCTTTAATTCCATCCGCGGTCAAGTCAAGGAGGGAGACATAGAGATTTTCAAAATACATACGAATCTGAATGTTGCAGACCCGTTGACTAAGGCTCTCTCACGAGCAAAACATGATCAGCACCAAGACTCCATGGGTGTTAGAATCATTACAATGTAATCTAGATTATTGACTCTAGTGCAAGTGGGAGACTGAAGGAAATATGCCCTAGAGGCAATAATAAAGTTGTTATTTATATTTCCTTATATCATGATAAATGTTTATTATTCATGCTAGAATTGTATTAACCGGAAACTTAGTACATGTGTGAATACATACACAAACAAAGTGTCACTAGTATGCCTCTACTTGACTAGCTCATTAATCAAAGATGGTTAAGTTTCCTAGCCATGGACAAAAGAGTTGTCATTTGATGAACGGGATCACATCATTAGAGAATGATGTGATTGACTTGACCCATCCGTTAGCTTAGCACTTTGATCGTTTAGTTTATTGCTATTGCTTTCTCCATAACTTATACATGTTCCTATGACTATGAGATTATGCAACTCCCGAATACCGGAGGAACACTTAGTGTGCTATCAAACGTCACAACTTAACTGGGTGACTATAAAGATGCTCTACATTTGTCTTCGATGGTGTTTGTTGAGTTGGCATAGATCGAGATTAGGATTTGTCACTCCGTGTATCGGAGAGGTATCTTTGGGCCCTCTCGGTAATACACATCACTATAAGCCTTGTAAGCAATGTGACTAATGAGTTAGTTACGGGATTTTGCATTACGGAATGAGTAAAGAAACTTGCCGGTAACGAGATTGAACTAGGTATTGAGAAACCGATGATCGAATCTCGGGCAAGGAATATACCAATGACAAAGGGAACAACGTATGTTGTTATGTGGTTTGACCGATAAAGATCTTCATAGAATATGTAAGAACCAAGATGAGCATCTAGGTTCTGCTATTGGTTATTGACCGGAGATGAGTCTCGTTCATGTCTACATAGTTCTCGAACCCATAGGGTCCGCACGCTTAATGATCGGTATTATGAGTTTATGTGTTTTGATGTACCGAAGGTAGTTCGGAGTCCCGGATATGATCACGGATATGACGAGGACTCTCGGAATGGTCGAGACATAAAGATCGATATATTGGATGGCTATGTTTGGACATCGGAATAGTTCCGGGTGAGTTTGGGCATTTACCGAAGTACCGGGGGTTACCGGAACCCCCTCGGGGAGTATATGGGCCTTAGTGGAAGAGAAGAGAAGGCAGCCTAGGAGGGGGAGCGCGCCCCACAAGCCCAATCCGAATTGGGTGGGGGGCGCCCCCCTTTCCATTCTCCTTCTCCCTCTTCCTTCTATTCCTAGTTGGACTAGGAAAGGGGGAGTCCTACTCCTACTAGGAGGAGGACTCCTCCCCCTTTGGCGCGCCTAGAGAGGCCGGCCGGCCTCCCCTCTTCCTCCTTTATATACGTGGGGAGGGGGGCACCCTAGGACACACAAGTTGATTTTTTAGCCGTGTGCGGTGCCCCCCTCCACAGATTTCCACCTCGGTCATATCGTTGTAGAGCTTAGGCGAAGCCCTGCGTCGGTAACTTCATCATCACCGTCATCACGTCGTCGTGCTGACGAAGCACTCCCTCGACACTCAGCTAGATCTAGAGTTCGTGGGATGTCACGGAGCTGAACGTGTGCAGATCGCGGAGGTGTCGTAGCTTTGGTGTTAGGATTGGTTGGATCGTGAAGACGTACGACTACATCAACCGCGTTGTCATAACGCTTCCGTTTACGGTATATGAGGGTACGTGGACAACACTCTCCCCTCGCATTGATATGCATCACCTAGATGGATCTTGTGTGTGCGTAGGAAAATTTTGAAATTACTTCATTCCCCAATAGGTGAAGAATAGCAACAAGCGGGGAGAGTGTGTCCACATACCCTCATAGACCGAAAGCGGGAGCTTTTAGTAACGAGGTTGATATAGTCGAACGTCTTCGTGATCCAACCGATCAAGTACCGAACGCACGACACCTCCATGATCTGCACACGTTCAGCTCGGTGACGTCCCTCGAACTCTAGATTCAGCTGAGGCTGAGGGAGAGTTTCGTCAGCACGATGGCGTGGTGACGGTGATGATGAAGTTACCGACGCAGGGCTTCGCCTAAGCACTACGACAATATGACCGAGGTGGAAAACTGTGGAGGGAGGCACCGCACACGGCTAAAGATCAACTTGTGTGTCTATGGGGTGCCCCCCTCACCCGTATATAAAGGAGGGAAGGAGGAGGCCGGAAGGCCACAAGGGGCACGCCAAGGGGGAGGAATCCTACTCCTAGTAAGAGTAGGTTTCCCCCTTTCCCAGTCCAAGAAGGAGAAGAAGGGAAAGAGGAGAGAAGAGAAGGAAGGAGGGGGGCTGTAACGCCCAGATATAATTTTGCATACTTGTAACTCCAACTCTTGCCATTTCTGCCTATGTGATATGATATTTCCTTCGTGGTTGGGTTTTGTCTTTCGTTTTGCATTTTGTTCATGCCATGCATTTCATCTCATGTCATCATATGCATCTCTTTTGCATTCATGTTCGTCTCATGCATCCGGTCATTTTCCCAGTTGTCCGTTTCGCAATCCGACACTCCCACATGCACCCGTTGCACCCTCAAATCTCGTTTCGTGAGTGGGAGAAAAATGCTCTCGAGATGGGTCGAGATTTGTCGAGTGGCCTTGGTACATTACCGGTAGGCCGCCTGTCAAATTTCGTTACATTTGGAGGTCGTTTGATGCCCCAACGGTTAACCGGGGAATCGCAAAAGCCTCTCTCTCTTTGCAGCCCATCACCCCCTCCAAAATATCCCACTAGCCCATCTAAACCCCCTCCATGCTCTTTGTCGTTGAATCACGATCGTGTGGGCGAAAACCGCGCCTCATTTGGACACTCCTAGCTTCCCCTACCTATAAATATGTGTCTCCCCTTCCAAATCACGGGTCCAAACCCTAGCCTCGTCCCTCCTGCGCCGCCAGACGTGTCCGACCTCACCGGACACAACCGCGCCGCCGCCCTGTGCCAATCAGGGCGCGACACCTATCCGCCGCCGCCATCGACCCCCGCCGGCCCGTGAGGCCCGCGTCAGGCCCGCGGGGCCCGAACTGCCAGTGTCGCCGACCCCGCTGTCTCTGCCGCCCCTCGCCGTCGAGCGCCGCCTCCGCCGCCACCTACACCCGCAACGGCCACCGCTGCCTCACCGCCCGACACCGCCTAGCGACACCTCCGCCGCCACCTACCCCCGCGACAGCCACCGCTACCTCGTCGCCCGCCGCCAAGCTCGCCGCCCGATGACTCCGGCCACCGCGCCCTCAACCTCTGCCGGATCCGGCCCCTGGTCACCGGATCTACTCACCATGACGCCGCCGGCGACTCTCCCTCCATCTCCAGCTGCCACGCGACACAACTCCGACAAGCTACTTCGGCCTCGCCTCAATTTTCATGCAACCCTAGATCTGAGGTTGACTCCTCCCCCTCATTTTCTCTAAGTCCCGAGATTACTAACATTATGTGCCCTTGTTCATCATGCCATATCTCCATGCTCATAACTCCATTTTGCGTGCATGATATATCAAAATGTTCGTCTCATGATGCTCTTCATGTTAGTGTCATTTGCATGCATGTTACCGTCCATATTGATGCCATAACCTTCATTGCAAAAGTGCTATGTGATCTTGTCTACTGGAATTTAACAAAACTTGTTGTCATTTTGCATTTTGTGTGTGCATCCTTTGAGCATGATGTCTACATGTTTAGGAGCTCCTCCATGCCATCTTTACAGTGGTGCAAACCTTGTATTTTTATGAGCTCTATGGTGACTAGCACAAGCATGCAAAGTAGGCTTCATGATGTTGCTAATTTCAGACACTTAGTAATTTTTATAAGCCATTTTCCTGTTACATTTTGTTGCTATGTAAACTTGTTGCCACAAGTAGACCCATGCATATTTTGAGGTAGTCCAGTAAGAGTGTTTTGAAGATGTGGTATTGCTCTATCCATTCATGCCTCTGGTTGCAATTATGGAGTACTCTAGCATGTCATTACCATGCTCTACTTTTGTTAAATATCCTTGCTAGCAGATTGTTAACATGAGGTTCAGTTTTGCCATGTGTTTTGCTAGTGATCCATGCACCCTATGAACTTTCTCTTAGCCTATTATAAGAGTTCAATTACCATATTCGGATGGAGTCCAAATGCTTGCATCTTGGGCTGAAGAATGACCCAATTCCTTAGGTTCCATCCATTAATCATGATCTGATGATAGCCAGATCTTAAGTCAATCTTGCTGTAATATTTAGCACCATCCCAACACCTCCTCTTCTGTGTCTACTTCTCCATTCTAATTTCTAACTGGTTCATGCCTGCTTGTGTATTGGTTATAACCTCTGTACTGTATTTTGTTTGGCTTAAATTGCCAATGGCGAGACCAGACCCCATGAAGCTTCTAAGTCTGATGTTGATTTGCAAGAATCAGATTTACCAACGGTAAGAACGCTTAGTGTATCCGCGGTGGGTGAATCTTAGGAAACTTGCCTTGTCCGAACAAAAGCGCCATGTCTAGCTTCATAAATGTGTCTAATTCCTGTTGGTAACCTTGTGATGCCATGAAATGTTTTGTGGTGAGTGGTATAAGCTTGCAAAGTTGATATCATGAATCTGTTTCTGTCATGCTCTATTTTTCTTCCAAGTCTGAAACTGATCATATAACTTGACATGTTTGCATGGGTGCTACCATATTGTCCATGCCTCTTTGGTTAAAGTTCAGTAAGGGAGTTTTGTTCTTTGCCTTTAGTACTAGCATGCCATGATTTTGTTTGCCATGATATGTTCCTGTAGCATGTTGTTTGCTAGCCCTAAACATTGCTACCTGATGCTGTTTATGACATGTTTAGTATTTCACTAAGTCTGTGAAGCTGTTATCATTTGCATGTTTGCCATGATGTTTTAGGCTTGTTCTAGTGAGTTCTAGAAGGAGCTCAGTGTTCATGATTTGTAGAGATTCACTTGTACTTCACTGTCATGTGCTTTGTTGCTATGTTGGAGTGTTGTAGCATAGTTTCATGATGCATTTGAAGTGCGATGATGCTGTTAATCGCAATTTTGCATCATTCTTGTTTTGCTTGTCATTTGCAAACCGTGCATCCGTTTCCGGTGATCCTTATATCGATTTCGACCGGAATCACCCCATCTTTCCATTGGCATACTTGGTTTGCCAAGTTGATGCCTTGATCATCTTTTCCCTTCCGGAGTACCCATATGCATTGCACATCATACCTTGCATTCCATGCCATGTCTTGTGATAAGTCTCCAATGTATCTATAATTTTTTATTGCTCCATGCTATTATACTATCTATTTTGGATGTTAATGGGCTTTATTTTACACTTTTATATCATTTTTGGGACTAACCTACTAACCGGAGGCCCAGCCCAAATTGCTGTTTTTTTGCCTATTTTAGGGTTTCGAAGAAAAGGAATATCAAACGGAGTCCAAACGGAATGAAACCTTCGGGAACGTGATTTTCTCAACAAACGTGATCCAGGAGACTTGGAGTGTGCATCAAGAAACGATCGAGGAGGGCACGAGGCAGGGGGCGCGCCTACCCCCCCTGATAAGTCTCCAACGTATCTATAATTTTTGATTGTTCCATGCTATATTATATTCTATTTTGGACATTATTGGGCTTTATTATACACTTTTATATTATTTTGGGACTAACCTACTAACCGGAGGCCCAGCCCAGAATTGCTATTTTTTTGCCTATTTCAGAGTTTCACAGAAAAAGAATATCAAACGGAATGAAACCTTCGGGAACGTGATTTTTGGAACGAACGTGATCCAGAGGACTTGGACCCTACATCAAGAAAGCTACCAGGAAGGCATGAGGTAGGGGGCGCGCCTACCCCCCCCCCCTCCCTAGGCGCGCCCTCCACCCTCATGGGGGGCACGTTGCTCCACCGACGTACTCCTTCCTCCTATATATACCTACGTACCCCCCAAACTACCAGATACGGAGCCAAAAACCTAATTCCACCATCGCAACCTTCTGTACCTGTGAGATCCCATCTTGGGGCCTTTTCCAGAGCTCCGCCGGAGGGGGCATCGATCACGGAGGGCTTCTACATCAACACCATAGCCTCTCCGATGATGTGTGAGTAGTTTACTTCAGACCTTCGGGTCCATAGTTATTAGCTAGATGGCTTCTTCTCTCTTTTTGGATCTCAATGCAATGTTCTCCCCCTCTCTTGTGGAGATCTATTCGATGTAATCTTCTTTTGCGGTGTGTTTGTTGAGACCGATGAATTGTGGGTTTATGATCAAGTTTATCTATGAACAATATTTGAATCTTCTCTGAATTCTTTTATGTATGATTGGTTATCTTTGCAAGTCTCTTTGAATTATCAGTTTGGTTTGGCCTACTAGATTGATCTTTCTTGCAATGGGAGAAGTGCTTAGCTTTGGGTTCAATCTTGCGGTGTCCTTTCCCAGTGACAGTAGGGGCAGCAAGGCACGTATTGTATTGTTGCCATCGAGGATAACAAGATGGGGTGTATATCATATTGCATGAGTTTATCCCTCTACATCATGTCATCTTGCTTAAAGAGTTACTCTGTTCTTTTGAACTTAATACTCTAGATGCATGCTGGATAGCGGTCGATGTTTGGAGTAATAGTAGTAGATGTAGGTAGGAGTCGGTCTACTTGTCTCGAATGTGATGCCTATATACATGATCATACCTAGGTATTTTCATAGCTATGCTCAATTCTGTCAATTGCTCAACAGTAATTTGTTTACCCACCGTAATACTTATGCTCTCGAGAGAAGCCACTAGCGAAACCTATGGCCCCCGGGTCTATTTTCTATCATATTAATCTTCCATCAACAAGCTATTTCTTGCACCATTTTTATTTTGCTTTATTTACTTTGCATCTTTATCATAAAAATACCAAAAATATTGTCTTATCATATCTATCAGATCTCACTTTTGTAAGTGACCGTGAAGGGATTGACAACCCCTTTATTGTGTTGGTTGCGAGGATTTTATTTGTTTGTGTAGGTGCGAGGGACTCGTGTGTGGCCTCCTACTGGATTGATACCTTGGTTCTCAAAAACTGAGGGAAAAACTTACGCTACTTTGCTGCATCACCCTTTCCTCTTCAAGGGAAAACCAACGAAGTGCTCGAGAGGTAGCACCCCCTGGGCGCGCCCTCCACCCTCATGGGCCCCTCGTTGCTCCTCCGACGTACTTCTTCCTCCTATATATATCCATGTACCCCCCCCAAATATCCAGGAGCACCACCAAAACCTAATTCCACCGCCGCAACCTTCTATACCCGAGAGATCCCATCTTGGGGCCTTTTCTGGAGCTCCATCGGAGGGGGCATTGATCACGCAGGGCCTCTACATCAACTCCATGGCCTCTCCCGTGATGTGTGAGTAGTTTACTTCAGACCTTCGGGTCCATAGTTATTAGCTAGATGGCTTCTTCTCTCTCTTTGGATCTCAATACAAAGTTCTCCTCGATCTTCTTGGAGATCTATTCGATGTAATCTTCTTTTGCGGTGTGTTTCTCGAGATCCGATGAATTGTGGGTTTATGATCCAGATTATCTATGAAAAATATTTGATTCTCCTCTGAATTATTTTATGTATGATTGGTTTCTCTTTGCAAGTCTCTTCGAATAAGCAGTTTGGTTTGGCCTACTAGATTGATCTTTCTTGCAATGGGAGAAGTGCTTAGCTTTGGGTTCAATCTTGCGGTGCTCGATCCCAGTGACAGAAAGGGAATCGACACGTATTATATTGTTGCCATAGAGGATAAAAAGATGGGGTTTATATCATATTGCATGAGTTTATCCCTCTACATCATGTCATCTTACTTAAAGCATTACTCTGTTCTTATGAACTTAATACTCTAGATGCATACTGGATAGCGGTCGATGTGTGGAGTAATAGTAGTAGATGCAGAATCGTTTCGGTCTACTTGTCACGGACGTGATGCCTATATACATGATCATACCTAGATATTCCCATAACTATGCTCAATTCTATCAATTGCTCGATAGTAATTCGTTTACCCACCATAATACTTATGCTCTTGAGAGAAGCCACTAGTGAAACCTATGGCTCCCGGGTCTATCTTCCATCATATTAATCTTCCAATACTTAGTTATTTCTATTGCCATTTATTTTACTTTGCATCTTTATTTCTCTTTATCATAAAAATACCAAAAATATTATCTTATCATATCTATCAGATCTCACTCTCGTAAGTGACCGTGAAGGGATTGACAACCCCTTTATCGCGTTGGTTGCGAGGTTCTTATTTGTTTGTGCAGGTGCGTGGGACTTGAGCGTGATCTCCTACTAGATTGATACCTTGGTTCTCAAAAACTGAGGGAAATACTTACTCTACTTTACTGCATCACCCTTTCCTCTTCAAGGGAAAACCAACGCAGTGCTCAAGAGGTAGCATCTTGCATCATGTTGCTTTGTGCATTGCGCCGTGATTGATTGTTGTTCCGTTTCTTGTGTTATTGCTTTGGGTAGAGCCGGGAGACGAGTACATGAATGAGGAACCTGTTGAGTACGCTAACGAGGAGCAAGCTTTCGACAACTTTGAGAACTCTGCGGGCAAGATGATCATTACCCTCGATATCAATTCTATCTTTGCTTGCTAGTTGTTTCTTTCTATCGCTATGTCGCGCTACCTACCACTTGTTTATCATGCCTCCCATATTTCCTTGTGAAGCCTCTAACCCACCTTCCTAGCAAATCATTGTTTGGCTATGTTACCACTTTTGCTCAGCCCCTCTTATAGCGTTGCTAGTTGCAGGTGCCTTGCAGGTTGTTCCAGGTTGGAACATGGATATGTTGGGATATCACAATATCTCTTATTTTAATTAATGCATCTATATACTTGGCAAAGGGTGAAGGCTTGGCCTTTTGCTCAGTGTTTTGTTCCACTCTTGCCGCCTTAGTTTCCGTCATACCGGTGTTATGTTCCTTGATTTTGCGTTCCTTTCGCAGTTGGGGTTATGGGACCCCCTTGACAGTTCGCTTTGAATAAAACTCCTCCAGCAAGGCCCAACCTTGGTTTTAACATTTGCCTAATAACAACCTAAACTTTCCCCTTGGGAGTTATAAACCAAAGGGTCATCTTTATTCAACCCCTTGGGCCAGTGTTCCTCTGAGTGTTGGTCCAACCTGGGCGATGTCCGGCGCCCCCTGGGCAACCAGGGTCTCAGCCAACCCGACGTCTTGCCCATCTGGTGTGCCCTGAGAACAAGATACATGCGACTCCTATCGGGATTTGTCAGCACATCGGGCGGTCTTGTTGGTCTTGTTTTACCATTGACGAAATGTCTTGTAACCAGGATTCCGAGTCTGATCGGGTTGTTCCGGGAGAAGGAATATCCTTCGTTGATCGTGAGAGCTTGTGATGGGCTAAGTTGGGACACCCCTAAAGGGTATTAACTTTCGAGAGCCATGCCCGCGGTTATGTGGCAGATGGGAATTTGTTAATATTGGTTGTAGAGAACTTGACACTTGACTTAATTAAAATGCATCAACCGCGTGTGTAGCCGTGATGGTCTCTTTTCGGCGGAGACCAGGAAGTGAACACGGTTTGGGTTATGTTTGAGCGTAAGTAGTTCAGGATCACTTCTTGATCACTTCTAGCTTTACGACCGTTACTGAGAGAAAACTGAGCATAAAAATTTTGAATAATCATTTCTCTTGAGAACTCATGATTGGGGGATGAATATAACATTGACGTAAGCCTCCCCCAAGATTGAGCCATGCTTTCTCCTTCGCGAGGCCAAAAATTATATATATATAATTATGATCACAATGAACAAGATGCATAGGATAAAACTTCTGATGAAATTCCAATTTCAATCGGTTGTAGTTCCATGATCCCATATCATCACATAGCCTAAACCATGTCAATGCCTCTCCCTTCAAAGATAAAGGGAAGACATTCTTCTTGATAACATCCTCGGGCATACCTGCAAGCTTAAATAATCCACAAACTTCATCCACATAGATTAGGTGCAAATCGGGATGTAATGTTCCATCACCTGTGAAAGGAATAGCTAGTTGTTTCTCTATCATGCCCGAAGGAATTTCAAAGTAAACATTTTCAGTAGGTTCAGCAGGTTGAGGAGCAACTATTTGCTCTACTGGTCGGGGTGAAGATACCCCGAACAAGCCCCTCAAAGGATTATGTTCCATAGTAACAAGTGACAGTAAATTTCAGCACACTATATAAATTTTTCCTTACCAAATTCCACCTACCAAAGGTGCTTCACTCCCCGCCAACGGCGCCAGAAAAGAGTCTTGATGACCCACAAGTGTAGGGGATCTATTGTAGCCTTTTCGATAAGTAAGAGTGTCGAACCCAACGAGGAGAAGAAGGAAATGATAAGCGGTTTTCAACAAGGTGTTCTCTGCAAGCACTGAAATTATCGGTAATAGATAGTTTTGTGATAAGGTAATTTGTAACGGGTAACAAGTAATAAAAGTAAATAAGGTGCAGAAAGATGGCCCAATCCTTTTTGTAGCAAAGTACAAGCCTGGACAAACTCTTATATAAAGGAAAGCGCTCCCGAGGACACATGGGAATTATCGTCAAGCTAGTTTTCATCACGCTCATATGATTTGCGTTCGGTACTTTGATAATTTGATATGTGGGTGGACCGGTGCTTGGGTACTGTCCTTACTTGGACAAGCATCCCACTTATGATTAACCCCAATTGCAAGCATCCTCAACTACAACAGAAGTATTAAGGTAAACCTAATCATAGCATGAAACATACGGATCCAAATCAGCCCCTTACAAAGCAACGCATAAACTAGGGTTTAAGCTTCTGTCACTCTAGCAACCCATCATATAATTATTACTTCCCAATGCCTTCCTCTAGGCCCAAACAATGGTGAAGTGTCATGTAGTCTACGTTCACATGACACCACTAGAGGAAAGACAACATACATCTCATCAAAATATCGAACGAATACCAAATTCACATGACTACTTATAGCAAGACTTCTCCCATGTCCTCAGGAACAAACGTAACTACTCACAAATCATATTCATGTTCATAATCAGAGGGTTATTAATATGCATAATGGATCTGAACATATGATCTTCCACCAAGTAAACCAACTAGCATCAACTACAAGGATTAATCAACACTACTAGCAACCCACAGGTACCAATCTGAGGTTTGGATACAAAGATTGGATACAAGAGATGAACTAGGGCTTGAGATGAGATGGTGCTAGTGAAGATGTTTATGGAGATTGACCCCCTCCCGATGAGAGGATCGTTGGTGATGACGATGGTGATGATTTCCCCCTCCCGGAGGGAAGTTTCCCCTGCAGAACAGCTCTGCCGGAGCCCTAGATTGGTTCTGCCAAGGTTCCGCCTCGTGGCGGCGGAGTTTCTTCCCAAAAGCTTGCTTATGATTTTTTCCTCGACGAACGACTCCATATAGCCAAAGATGGGCATCGAAGGGCAACCAGGGGGCCCACAAGGCAGGGGGCGCCCAGGGGGTAGGGCGCGCCCCCACCCTCGTGGACGGTGGGTGGACCCCTGTGGCGCCCCCGATTCAATCATACACGCAAACGTGTACGATCAAGATCAGGGACTCACGGGAAGATATCAGAACACAACTCTAAAAATAAAATAAGTCATACAAGCATCATATTACAAGCCAGGGCCTCAAGGGCTCGAATACAAGAGCTCGATCATAGACGAGTCAGCGGAAGCAACAATATCTGAGTACAGACATAAGTTAAACAAGTTTGCATTAAGAAGGCTAGCACAAACTGGGATACAAATCGAAAGAGGCGCATGCCTCCTGCCTGGGATCCTCCTAAACTACTCATGGTCGTCGTCAGTGGCCTGCACGTTGTAGTAGGCACCTCCAGTGTAGTAGGAGTCGGCGTCGACGGTGGCATCTTGCTCCTGGACTCCAACGTCTGGTCGCAACAATCGGGTATAGAAAGGGGGGAAAAGGGGGAGCAAAGCAACCGTGAGTACTCATCCAAAGTACTCGCAAGCAAGGAGCTACACTACATATGCATGCATTGGTATCAAATGGAAAAGGGGTAGCATATGTGGACTGAACTGCAGAATGCCGGAATAAGAGGGGGATAGTGATACGTCTCCGTCGTATCTATAATTTTTGATTGTTCCATGCCAATATTCTACAACTTTCATATACTTTTGTCAACTTTTTATACTATTTTTGGGACTAACATATTGATCCAGTGCCCAGTGCCATTTCCTGTTTGTTGCATGTTTTTTGTTTTGTAGTAAACCCATATCAAACGGAGTCCAAATGGGATAAAATCTGACGGAGATTTTTTTTTGGAATATATGTGATTTTTGGGAAGAAAAATCCATGCAAGACGATGCCCGAGGGGGCCACGAGGCAGGGTGCGCACCCCTGACCCTCGTGGCCACCTCTTAAGGCGGTTGATGCCCTTCTTTCGCTGCAAGAAAGCTAATATCCGGATAGAGATTGTGTTAAAATTTCAGCCCAATCGGAGTTACGAATCTCCAGGAATATAAGAAATGGTGAAAGGGCAGAATCTGAGAACGCAGAAACAGAGAGAGACAGAGAGACAGATCCAATTTCGGAGGGGCTCTCTCCCCTCCCACGCAATGGAGGCCAAGGACCAGAGGGGAAACCCTTCTCCCATCTAGGGAGGAGGTCAAGGAATAAGAAGACGAAGGGTCACCCTCTCCCTTTCTCTTCCGGTGGCGCCGGAACGCTGCCGTGGGTGTCATCATCACTGCAATCTTCACCAACAACTTCACCGCCATCATCACCAACTCTTCCCCCTCTATGCAGTAGTGTAACCTCTCTCTTACCCGTTGTAATCTCTACTTAAACATGGTGCTCAACACTATATATTATTTCCCAATGATGTATGGCTA
This sequence comes from Triticum urartu, assembly GCF_056163025.1. Lineage (NCBI taxonomy): Eukaryota > Viridiplantae > Streptophyta > Magnoliopsida > Poales > Poaceae > Triticum > Triticum urartu. Next base: position 169,956,703 of record NC_141874.1, on the reverse strand, counting down.
TCCTATGATGTTTGAGTAGATCCGTTTTGTCCTATGGGCTATTTGATGATCAAGATTGGTTTGAGTTGCGTGTTTTATTATTGGTGTTGTCCTATGGTGCTCTCCGTGTTGCGCAAGCGTGAGGGATTCCCGCTGCAGGGTGTTGCAATACATTTATGATTCGCTTATAGTGGGTTGCGTGAGTGACTGAAACACAAACCCGAGTAAGGGGGTTGTTGCGTATGGGATAAAGAGGACTTGATGCTTTAATGCTATGGTTGGGTTTTACCTTAATAATCTTTAGTAGTTGCGGATTCTTGCTAGAGTTCCAATCATAAGTGCATATGATCCAAGTAGAGAAAGTATGTTAGCTCTCCCTCATATAAAATTGCAATAGTGATTACCGGTCTAGTTATCGGTTGCCTAGGGACAAATAACTTTCTCGTAACAAAAATCTCTTTACTAAAACTAACTTCGTTGTGTCTTTACCTAAACAGCCCCTACTTTTTATTTACTTGCCCTTTATTATCTTTCAAACCTATCCAAAAACACCTACAAAATACTTCCAGTTTCATACTTGTTCTAGGTAAAGCGAACGTCAAGCATGCGTAGAGTTGTATCGGTGGTCGATAGAACTTGAGGGAATATTTGTTCTACCTTTAGCTCCTCGTTGGGTTCGACACTCTTACTTATCGAAAACTGTTGCAATCCCCTATACTTGTGGGTTATCAAGACCTTTTTCTGGCACCATTGCCGGTGAGCAATAGTGTGGGGTGAATATTCTCGTGTGTGCTTGTTTGCTTTATCACTAAGTAATTTTTATTTGTTGTTCTTAGTTGTTCTTTATCTTTAGTTATGGATATGGAACACGAAATACCAAAACAATTAGGTGTACTTGCTGCTCATGGAGATGAGGAACCTCCTAAAACCCTCGATGCTCGTTATTTGACAGATATTATGTACTACTTTGATAATCCAGAGAAAACCCCATTCAATTTGGTAATGGGAGACACGTTGGATCAACGTGAATACTTTAAGGATTATCGCTTGACTCAAAAAGGGAAACTATTATGGGATCAAATTTATATGTTGTATTGGTATGCTAAGCAACTATGCTTGAGATATGATTATACTTGTTGCTCTAGGATGAAGGCTCCACACCTTCCCTTTTCATGTGAATTTAATGATAATGAAACTTTGGCTTCTTATGCTAGAGGTATATATGACTACTATGATGTGGAACAAATAGAAGAATTTGTTGCTTTTATGGGTGCTTATGAAATTGAATCTATGTTCAAAGAATATGAAAATCTTTATGATGCTGTCTACAGACCTGAAAATTTAGCTATCCTTAAATATTGTTATGAGAATTATGAATAAAATTCCGATATTGATGCGTTTATTGAGAAAGTCTCCGCTGTCCCAGAAGAGACTAATATTTTGCAGGAATCTATGGAGGAAGAAATTGATGAAACTGTGAGCTCATTGGATGAAAAAGATGAGGAGGAGAGCGAAGAACAAAAGGAGGAAGAGCGGATTGATCACCCGTGCCCACCTTCTAATGAGAGTAACTCTTCAACTCATACATTGTTTAATTTCCCTTCGTGCTTACCGAAGGATGAATGCTATGATAATTGCTATGATACCGTTGATTCTTTTGAAATATCCCTTTTTGATGATGCTTGCTATGCTTATGGCCAAGATGCCAATATGAATGATGCTTATGGATATGAACTTGCTATAGTTCCTTATGTTAAACATGAAATTGTTGCTATTGCACCCACACATGATAGTCCTATTATCTTTTTGAATTCTCCAAACTACACTATATCGGAGAAGTTTATGCTTATTAAGGATTACATTGATGGGTTGCCATTTACTACTATACATGATGATTTTGATAGATATAATATGCATGTGCTTGATGCTCCTACTTGCAATTATTATGAGAGAGGAACTATATCTCCACCTCTCTATGTTTCCCACACGATAAAATTGCAAGAAACTGTTTATACTATGCATTGGCCTTTACTTCGTGTGCATGAATTGTTCTTTTATGACATGCCGATGCATAGGAAGAGAGTTAGACTTCATTGTTGCATGATATATGTTACTTTGTGCTCACTACTAAATTACAAATCATTGTTAATTAAAATTGGCTTTGATATACCTTGGGATCCGGGTGGATTCATTACTTGAGCACTATATGCCTAGCTTAATGGCTTTAAAGAAAGCGCTGCCAAGGAGACAACCCAGAAGTTTTAGAGAGTCATTTACTTCTATTGAGTGCTTTTATATAGTTTAAAAACAACAAAAATAAAGAGGGGAACCCAAAACTTTTTCAAATAGGAAAGCGAAAGTGAGAAAGACGAGCATTGTTGAAGTGGGAGCTAGCCTTGAACTTTGTTCATGCTCACGGAAACTTTCTGAATCTTGATTACAGAAACTTTTCAATAAAAATAATTATCCTCTTGTAAAATTCCATTGTATTATAAAAATAATGTGCCAAGTTTTGCCTTTAGGATGTTTACAATGCTTGTTGGTTTGTACGGTGCAGGACAGAAACTTTGGCTGTGGTGTGCGATTTTATAGTTTTTACTGGAACATCAAACGGTTCTGATTCCTTTTGCACTGTATCTCTATGAAAATTGTTTATTTTTACTAATGTTTGCAGAATTTTTCAAGTATCATAAGTATGGTGAATGTTCAGATTATTGCAGACTGTTCTGTTTTAGACAGATTCTGTTTTTGATGCATAGTTTGCTTGTTTTGATGAAACTATCGATTTATATCCGTGGATTAAGCCATGAAAAAGTTATATTACAGTAGACACAATGAAAAAACAAAATATGAATTGGTTTGCAACAGTACTTAGAGTAGTGATTTGCTTTATTATACTAACGGATCTTACCGAGTTTTCTGTTGAAGTTTTGTTTGGATGAAGTGTTCGATGATCGAGAAGGTCTCGATGTGAGAAGAAGGAAGAGAGGCAAGAGCTCAAGCTTGGGGATGCCCAAGGCACCCCAAGTAAACATTCAAGGAGACTCAAGCGTCTAAGCTTGGGGATGCCCCGGAAGGCATCCCCTCTTTCTTCGACAAGTATCAGTATGTTTTCGGATTCGTTTCGTTCATACGATATGTGCAATCTTGGAGCGTCTTTTGCATTTAGTTTTCATTTTTCTTTTATGCACCATGCTGGTATGATATAGTCCTTGGTTGATTTATAGAATTCTCTATGCACTTCACTTATATCTTTTGAGTATGGCTTTATAGAATGCTTCATGTGCTTCACTTATATCATTTGAAGCTTGGATTGCCTGTTTCTCTTTACATAGAAAACCGCCATTTGTAGAATGCTCTTTTGCTTCACTTATATTTGTTAGAGCATGGGCATATCTTTTGTAGAAAGAATTAAACTCTCTTGCTTCACTTATATCTATTTAGAGAGATGACAGGAATTGGTCATTCACATGGTTAGTCATAAAATCCTACATAAAACTTGTAGATCACTGAATATGATATGTTTGATTCCTTGCAATAGTTTTGCGATATAAAGATGGTGATATTAGAGTCATGCTCGTGGTTAGTTGTGGATTAGTAGAAATACTTATGCTGAGGTTTGTGATTCCCGTAGCATGCACGCATGGTGAACCGTTATGTGATGAAGTCGGAGCATGATTTATTTATTGATTGTCTTCCTTATGAGTGGCGGTCAGGGACGAGCGATGGTCTTTTCCTACCAATCTATCCCCCTAGGAGCATGTGCGTAGTACTTTGTTTAGATGACTAATAGATTTTTGCAATAAGCATGTGAGTTTTTTATGACTAATATTTTGTCCATGGATTATACGCACTCTCACCCTTCCACCATTGCTAGCCTCTCTAGTATCGCGCAACTTTCGCCGGTACCTTAAACCCACCATATACCTTCCTCAAAACAGCCACCATACCTACCTATTATGGCATTTCCATAGCCATTCCGAGATATATTGCCATGCAACTTCCATCATCATCATATACATGACTTGAGCATTCATTGCCATATTGCTTTGCATGATCGTAAGATAGCTAGCATGATATTTTCATGGCTTGTCTGTTTTTTGATGTCATTGCTACCTAGATCATTGCACATGCCGGTACACTGCCGGAGGCATTCATATAGAGTCAGATTTTGTTCTAGTATCGAATTGTAAATTGAGTTGTAAGTAAATAAAAGTGTGATCATCATCATTATTGGAGCATTATCCCATGTGAGGAAAGGACGATGGAAGCTATGATTCCCTCACAAGTTGGGATGAGTCTCCGGACTTTACAAAAAAATAAAAGAGGCCAAAGAAGCCCCAATAAAAAAAGAGAGGCCAAAGAAGCCTACCAAAAAACAAAAAAACAAAAAAATGAGAGAAAAGAGATAAGGGGCAATGTTACTATCCTTTTACCACACTTGTGCTTCAAAGTAGCACCATGTTCTTCATACAGAGAGTCTCTTGAGTTATCACTTTCATATACTAGTGGGAATTTTCATTATAGAACTTGGCTTGTATATTCCGATGATGGGCTTCCTCAAACACCCGAGGTCTTCATGAGCAAGCAAGTTGGATGCACACCCACTTAGTTTTCAGTCTGAGCTTTCATACACTTATAGCTCTTAGTGCATCCATTGCATGGCAATCCCTACTCACTCACATTGATATCTATTGATGGGCATCTCCATAGCCCGTTGATACGCCTAGTTGATGTGAGACTATCTTCTCATTTTTGTCTTCTCCACAACCACCATTCTATTCCACCTATAGTGCTATGTCCATGGCTCACGCTCATGTATTGTGTGAAAGTTGAAAAGGTTTGAGAACGTCAAAAGTATGAAACAATTGCTTGGCTTGTCATCGGGGTTGTGCATGATTTGAATACTTTGTGTGGTGAAGATGGAGCATAGCCAGACCATATGATTTTGTAGGGATAACTTTCTTTGGCCATGTTATTTTGAAAAGAAATGATTGCTTTATTAGTAGGCTTGAAGTATTATTGTTTTTATGTCAAATGAAAGACTATTGCTTTGAATCACTCGTGTCTTAATATTCATGCCATGATTAGATTACATGATCAAGATTATGCTAGGTAGCATTCCACATCAAAAATTATCTTTTTTATCATTTACCTACTCGAGGACGAGCAGGAATTAAGCTTGGGGATGCTAATACGTCTCCGTCGTATATATAATTTTTGATTGTTCCATGCCAATATTCTACAACTTCCATATACTTTTTGGCAACTTTTTATACTATTTTTGGGACTAACATATTGATCCAGTGCCCAGTGCCAGTTCCTGTTTGTTGCATGTTTTTTGTTTCGCAGTAAATCCATATCAAACGGAGTCAAAACAGGATAAAAACTGGCGGAGATTTTTTTTTGGAATATATGTGATTTTTGGGAAGAAAAATCCATGCGAGACGATGCCCGAGGGGGCCACGAGGTAGGGGGCGTGCCCCTGACCCTCGTGGACACCCCGTAAGGCGGTTGATGCCCTTCTTTCGCCGCAAGAAAGCTAATATCCGGATGGAGATTGTTTTAAAATTTCAGCCCAATCAGAGTTACGGATCTCCAGGAATATAAGAAACGGTGAAAGGGCAGAATCTGAGAATGCAGAAAGAGAGAGAGAGAGAGAGAGAGAGAGAGAGAGAGAGACGGATCCAATTTCAGAGGGGCTCTCGCCCCTCCCATGCCATGGAGGCCAAGGACCAGAGGGGAAAGACTTCTCCCATCTAGGGAGGAGGTCAAGGAAGAATAAGACGAAGGGGCCCCCTCTCCCCTTCTCTTCCGGTGGCGCTAGAACGCTATCGTGGCCATCATCATAACCGCAATCTTCACCAACAACTTCACCGCCATCATCACCAACTCTTCCCCCCTCTATGCAGCGGTGTAACCTCTCTCTTACTCGATGTAATCTCTACTTAAACATGGTGCTCAACACTATATATTATTTCCCAATGATGTATGGCTATCCTATGATGTTTGAGTAGATCCGTTTTGTCCTATGGGCTATTTGATGATCAAGATTGGGTTGAGTTGCGTGTTTTATTATTGGTGTTGTCCTATGGTGCTCTCCGTGTCGTGCAAGCGTGAGGGATTCCCGCTGCAGGGTGTTGCAATACGTTTATGATTCGCTTATAGTGGGTTGCATGAGTGACTGAAACACAAACCCGAGTAAGGGGGTTGTTGCGTATGGGATAAAGAGGACTTGATGCTTTAATGCTATGGTTGGGTTTTACGTTAATGATCTTTAGTAGTTGTCAATGCTTGCTAGAGTTCCAATCATAAGTGCATATGATCCAAGTAGAGAAAGTATGTTAGCTTATGCCTCTCCCTCATATAAAATTGCAATAGTGATTACCGGTCTATTTATCGATTGCCTAGGGACAAATAACTTTCTCATAACAAAAAGCTCTTTACTAAAACTAACTTAGTTGTGTCTTTACCTAAACAACCTCTACTTTTTATTTACTTTCCCTTTATTATCTTGCAAACCTATCCAAAAACACCTACAAAATACTTCTAGTTTCATACTTGTTCTAGGTAAAGCGAACGTCAAGCGTGCGTAGAGTTGTATCGGTGGTCGATAGAACTTGAGGGAATATTTGTTCTACCTTTAGCTCCTCGTTGGGTTCGACACTCTTACTTATCGAAAACCGTTGTGATCCCCTATACTTGTGGGTTATCAAGAGATAGCTAGTCCTATTGAAGACTAAGCTTCTGGTAACCTCCATCTTGCAGCAGAAGAAGAGAGTAGATGGTAAGTTCACCAAGTATCATCGCATAGCATAATCCTACCCGGTGATCCTCCCCTCGTCGCCCTGTGAGAGAGCGATCACCAGTTGTATCTGGCACTTGGAAGGGTGTGTTTTATTAAGTATCCGGTTCTAGTTGTCATAAGGTCAAGGTACAACTCTGGGTCGTCCTTTTACCGAGGGACACGGCTATTCGAATAGATAAACTTCCCTGCAGGGGTGCACCACATTTCCCAACACGCTCGATCCCCTTTGTCTGGACACACTTTTCTGGGTCATGCCCGGCCTCGGAAGATCAACACGTCGCAACCATACCTAGGCACAATAGAGAAGTCAGCATGCTGGTCTAAATCCTATGGCGCAGGGGTCTGGGCCCATCGCCCATTGCACACCTGCACATTGTGAACGCGGCCGGTGAGCAGACCTAGCCTCCCTTATACAAGAGCAGGTGTTCCAGTCCAACCCGGCGCACGCCGCTCAGTCGCTGACGTCAAGAAGGCTTTGGCTAATACCACGACCTCGAGTGCCCATAACTGTTCCCGCGTAGTTTGTTAGTGCTTATAGGCCAGTGGCCAGACTCAGATCAAATACCCAGATCTCGTTAAGCGTGTTATTTGAAATAACTGCGGTCGCCGACCAGGACCAGGCCCACCTCTCTCCTAGGCGGTCTCAACCTGCCCTATCGCTCCGCCACAAAGATCCACTCAGAGGGCCGTCGGGACAAACGTCCTTTCGGACCCAATCCGTGAATCACTCGCGGGTACTCTACGAGTCGACCCGACTTTAGTCACCACAAGTATCATATATTATGTATATAAGTATAAACCCGTGATTGCCTCCCAAGTGATCACGGCCCGATAGTATAGCATGGCAGACGGACAAGAATGTAGGGCCACTGATGATAAACTAGCATCCTATACTAAGCATTTAGGATTGCGGGTAAGGTACCAATGACTGTAGCAACAATGACAAGCTATGCATCAGGATAGGATTAACGAAAAGCACTAACATTCTACACTACTCTAATGCAAGCAGTGGAGAGAAGAGTAGGCGATATCTGGTGATCAAGGGGGGGCTTGCCTGGTTGCTCTGGCAAGTAGGGGTCGTCAACAATGTAGTCAGACGGGGGACCAGCAGCGGCGTCAGTCACGTAGTCTACTAGAGAGAAGAGGGGGAAGAAACAATGAATACAATGCAAACGGATGCATGACATGACAAGTAGCGGTGCTAGGTGTGCCTTAACGCGGTATGAGGTGATACCGGTGAAGGGGGGAAACATCCGGGAAAATATCCCCGGTGTTTCGCGTTTTCAGGCAGATGAATCAGTGGGGGAAAGTTGTGTGTTCGCTATGCTAGGGATGCGTGGCAGACGAACGGACTGTGTATCCGGATTCGTCTCATTGTTCTGAGCAACTTTCATGTACAGAGTTTTTCCATCCAAGCTACGGTTTATTTTATGTTAATTTTAAAAGATTTAAATCATTTTTAGGATATATTTAATTATTTTAAATCAACATTATCCAGAACAGTGCACGCTGACGTCAGCATGACGTCAGCAGTCAACGTTGACCGTTGACCTGGTCAACCTGACAGGTGGGGTCCCCCCTGTCAGCGACACATTTTAATTAACCAATTTTAATTAACCTAACCAGGATTAATTAGGGGTGGGCCCCACTAGCAGTGACTACTTAATTAGCTAATTAACTAATTAGGTTAATTAGGTACTAATGTTTAATTAGTTTAATTAAACATGATTAATTAAGTTAATTAATTCTTTAATTAATTAATTTTATTATTATTATTTTAATTCCTATTTTTAACGTCCTCAGGGGCGTGGGGCCCTCGTGTCATAGGCCCATGGCCTTGGCGGTTGACGGGCGGGCGTTGGGCGCTAGCCCGTTTGGGCGCACGCCCTGGCTACCAGGGGGCGCCGGAGCAGCACAGCGAGGGGGCGGGCACGCGCGGCGCGAGGCGCGCGCATCCAAGGCAACAGGCACGAGCGGGAGGGGCCGCGGTGGCGCGGGCGGAGCGGGACGTGACCCGGGTGCGGCAGGGACGCGCAGGTCGTGCGCGCGAGGCCGGGACGGGAGCGCACGGTGAGCGGGCAGTGGGGAGCGGCGCGGCCGTCAGAGAAGAGGGGAGGGCGTTTGGGGGCACGCGCGGTAGCGAGCAGCGGCAAGTGGGAGCGGCCTGCCGGGCGTCGGCGGGCACGTGGTTTGCGGCGGCAGCAGTGGCGGGGCCGCGGCGAGGTCAGGCGGGGAGGCGGCTGGCCGGGACGAGGTGCGCGCAACCGAGGACGAAGGCGGGGTGCGGCGTGCGAACAGCAATGGCTAGAGGCAGCAGCAACGGTGGCGGGCGAGGGAGGCGCGGGCGCGGCAGGGTCGCGGTTGCGGGCGGCGAGTGTGGTGGCCGCGGCGGGTGCTGGCGCGCGCATGCGTGGGATGAGGCCACGGTGAGTGAAGCGGCAGAGCGAGGCGAGGCTCGGGCGTGCGCGCGCGAGGGCACGCCGTGCGGGGCGGGGCACGACGATGCAAGGACAAGCGGTCAGAGTAGAGGTGATGTAGCGCCAGGGAGGGGGTCGACGAGCGGCTGTGTGTGCGCGAGGCCAGTGGCGGCCGAGCTCGACGAGGTCGGCGGCGGGCGCGAGCGAGAGACGAGGAGAGGGGGGCTCATGAGGGGATGTAGGGGACTGGGCAACGAGGCTCGTGGTAGGGAGACGGGGACATCGCGACGGAGATGAAGCGGGCCGGTGAGGGAGTCCGGGTGGCGATGGACGAGGGCGAGGCGATGCGGCGTCGCGGCGAGGCGCCGGCGTGAGGCGGGTGAAAGTGCAACTATCCCTAGGTGGTTTTGGTAATTCATAACAACATATAGCTCATTGAGCTAATGCTATTCCAAGATGACTATTTCAGGAAAGCTCAATGATTGGCATGGCATGGATGTGAAAGTGGAACCCTCAAAATGCTAAGGACAAAGGATTGGCTCAAGCTCAAAAGCTCAAGACTCTTCATTTTATATTTTAGTGATCCAAGATCACATTGAGTCTTTAGGAAAAGCCAATACTATCAAGGAGGGATGAGGTGTTGCTTAATGAGCCTCTTGCTTCATGTGCTTAGTGATATGCTCCAAAACCCTCAACTACTTTCCCATATCCACATATGACCTAAACCCTAAGCCAAACTCGGTCCTACCGATTCTTTCTATCCGGCGCCATCGAGTTTCACTTGTCATAAGCCAATGCCAAACCCTAGCAATTCGGTTCTACTGATAGGGATCTCGGTCTCACCGAGATGGGATTGCAAACTCTCTGTTTCCCTTTCGTAACTTTTCGGTCTCACCGAAAGAGCGAATCGGTCCCACCGAGATTGCAATGTAAACTCTCTATTTCCTTTTTGTAACTTTTCGGTCTCACCGAAAGAGCAAATCGGTCCCACCGAGTTTACCTGACCAACTCTCTGGTTAGCTTATTACCAAACTCGGTCTCACCGAGTTTGTGTAATCGGTCTCACCGAGATTATGTTATGCCCAAACCCTAACCATATCGGTCCTACCGAGTTGCATGTCAGTCCCACCGAAAATCTCTAACGGTCACTAGGTTTACCTTTTCGGTCCGACCGAGTTTGTTGATTCGGTCCCATCGAGATTGGAAAACTGTGTGTAATGGTTGGATTTTGTGTGGAGGCTATATATACCCCTCCACCTCCTCTTCATTCGTAGAGAGAGCCATCAGAACACATACACAATTCCAACTCATATGTTCTGAGAGAGAACCACCTACTCATGTGTTGAGGCCAAGATATTCCATTCCTACCATATGAATCTTGATCTCTAGCCTTCCCCAAGTTGCTTTCCACTCAAATCTTCTTTCCACAAAATCCAAATCCTATGAGAGAGAGTTGAGTGTTGGGGATACTATCATTTGAAGCACAAGAGCAAGGAGTTCATCATCAACACACCATTTGTTACTTCTTGGAGAGTGGTGTCTCCTAGATTGGCTAGGTGTCACTTGGGAGCCTCCGACAAGATTGTGGAGTTGAACCAAGGAGTTTGTAAGGGCAAGGAGATCGCCTACTTCGTGAAGATCTACCGCTAGTGAGGCAAGTCCTTTGTGGGCGATGGCCGTGGTGGGATAGACAAGGTTGCTTCTTCATGGACCCTTCATGGGTGGTTGCTTCTTCGTGGACCCTTCATGGGTGGAGCCCTTCGTGGACTCGCGCAACCATTACCCTTCGTGGGTGGAGCCCTCCGTAGACTCGCGCAACCGTTACCCTTCATGGGTTGAAGTCTCCATCAACGTGGATGTAGGATAGCACCACCTATCCGAACCACGGGAAAAACATCCGTGTCTCCAATTGCGTTTGAATTCTCCAAACCCTTCCCTTTACATTCTTGCAAGTTGCATGCTTTACTTTCCGCTGCCAATATACTCTTTGCATGCTTGCTTGAATTGTGTGATGATTGCTTGACTTGTCCTACAATAGCTAAAATCTTCCAAGAACTAAAATTGGGAAAAGGTTAAGTTTTTATTTGGTCAAGTAGTCTAATCACCCCCCCTATAGACATACTTTCGATCCTACAAGTGGTATCAGAGCTTTGGTCTCCATTTGCTTTGATCTCCATAGCTTTTGGTGGTCATAGCCTTGGTTTCACAACCTAGGAGAGTATGGCGTCTAGCGAGGGAAATTATCACCGTAGAGGTCCTTACTTTGATGGTACTAATTTTGCTAGTTGGAAGCATAAAATGAAAATGCATATTCTTGGACATAACCCCGCCGTTTGGGCTATTGTGTGTGTTGGTTTGCAAGGTGACTTCTTTGATGGGAAAGAACCAAACCGTGAAGCTACCGCAGATGAGTTGAAGATGTTGCAATACAATGCTCAAGCTTGTGATATTCTCTTCAACGGATTGTGCCCCGAAGAATTCAACAAAATCAGCCGTCTTGAGAATGCAAAGGAAATTTGGGACACTTTGATTGATATGCACGAAGGTACCGACTCCGTCAAGGAATCCCAGTTGGATGTGCTTCAAAGTCAACTTGACAAGTTCAAAATGAAGGATGGTGAAGGTGTCGCTGAAATGTACTCTAGGCTTGCTCTCATCACAAATGAGATTGCCGGCTTAGGAAGTGAAGAGATGACCGATAGATTCATCATCAAGAAGATTCTAAGAGCCTTGGATGGAAAATATGATACCGTGTGCACATTGATCCAAATGATGCCCAATTACAGAGATCTCAAGCCAACGGAGGTGATTGGAAGAATTGTTGCTCATGAGATGTCACTTAAGGATAAAGAGGAACTTCACAACAAATCAAGTGGTGCCTACAAAGCCTCATGTGAAACCCCTACATCATCAAGTGAGAAACAAAACTTCAATGAAGAATTGAGCTTAATGGTGAAGAACTTCAACAAGTTCTACAAGAGTAGAAGCAAAGATAGAAGCTTCAAGTCAAGGTCCTACAATGACAAAAGATCTTCTAGTCGAGAGCGAAACTGCTACAGTTGTGGAAGACCCGGACACTATTCCAATGAGTGTATGGCTCCCTACAAGAGAAGAGAAGATTCTCCAAAAAGAAGAAGCAAAGAATCACCACCAAGAGAGAGAAGGAGTAGAGATGATCGTTATGAACAAAGATACTCACAGAGAAGCAAGGATTCGGAAAGGAAGGAAAAATCATCAAGGAGCTACACAAAACGAAGACATCAAGCACATGTTGGTGAATGGGTATCCATCTCCGACTTCGATAGCCACTCCGAGAGAAGTTATCACTCCGACTCCGAAGATACTCAAGATGAAGGTGTTGCCGGTCTAGCACTTGTGTCAACCAACTCCTACGACATATTTGACCCACCAAATGAAGGAATTGGAAGATGCTTCATGGCCAAAGGTCCTAAGGTAACACACCCCGAGTATGTTGATTTCAATAGTGATGAAGATGACTTGTTAGGTGATGATTTGCTTGTTGACAACTCTAGTGATGAATACTATGATGAAACGTCAATTAATCATGCTAATCAAGATAAAACGAATGACAATGATAAGGAGAAGATTGAGTCTCTAAATAAAGAACTAAACACTCTTAAGTTAGCTCATGAAACTATCTTCGAAGATCATCGAGAACTTTTAAGAGCTCATGAGAAATTACGCTTTGAAAAGCTCAATCTTGAGCAAGAGCATGAGTTCTTAAAAGCAATCAATGATGATCTCCGCAAGAAAAGTTCTTATTACATTGCCAAGCGTTTACTCTTATCCACTTACATGCCTCAAGTCAAGTCTAGTAACAAGAACAAGAAAGATTCTTCCTCTAGCAGTAACAATGATCATGCTAAATCCAATATTGTTGCTTCTAGTAGTTCTCTTGATTCCACTAATGATTCTCTTAGCCAAGTTACACTTGAGCAAGAAAATAGCTTATTGAAGGGAATTATAGAGAAAGGAGTGTACAAAAGCCTTGTCGGGAGTAAGCAATTCGAGGAAATTGTGCGCAAGCAAGGAATGCACCGGAAGAATCAAGGTGTTGGTTTTGAACGAAAATTCAATGCCAATGTAGTTGAGTGGGAAGAAGATCAATACCCCAAGACAAAGTTTGTTCCTCAACAAGAGAAGTATGATACTTCTTTCAAGGGGACACAAGCTCAAGATGATCTTCCACCACAAGACTACAAGCAAAAAGGCAAGGACAAGCTTCAAGAGGAAATTGATGCATTTGAAGAAGCTCCTAAGACCTTAGTCAAGTGGATTCCCAAGACTACTTCAAGTTCCACTTCATCAAGTATGACTACAACTCCAAGGATTCCCATCAAGATGGTGTGGATCCAAAAGAAGAAGAACTAGAGAGTTCTTGAGGGTGACTCCGCCAACATACTTCACTCTTATCATTTTGGCAAGAACAAGTGCAATCAACTTCCACATCTTGCACTAGTTCAAGGAGTCACAAACCCTATTGTTGGTAAGACAAGGGACAAGGTAACCTAAAAGTTTTCATGGACATCATCTTGTGTGTGCATCACTCTATGTCTATGGATATCCTTGTTTGTTCCTTGTGGGACTAACCCATGTAGGTATTGAAAGTGCAATTCACTCAAATGGATAGCTCCAAGTGATCTACATCAACATTGAGCATCCACATCTTCAACATCTACATGAAGTCATCATCGACAAAACCCGAGGTTAGTTCATCCCTCTAAGGGGGGATATCACATCTAGGGGGAGCTTTACTCTAAGACTTGAGCTAAAGCAACTCTAAAGATGTGAACACAACAATGCTTTATGTAAAAGTGGTAACCCCACTTGAGCTTAAACGATGAGTATGACCTATGATCAAGTGTTCTCACTTGACTCCTAAGTCAATATACTCATATATAGATGACCTTGTCATCGCAAATTGCTTGATAGATGCTAGAATTGGTTGTGCATGCCTTGTCACATATTTCATTTGCCATCTTATTGTGTGAGCATGCTGGTTGCATATTTTACTCATTCGAGGACATCCACTTGTTGTTTTGATTGTTTGGTTTTATTTCCTTTTGCCAAGTGGATGGACAAGAATGCCTAAGAACCTCCTCTAGCTATCTATGCTTTTCTCGTCTCAAACTCTATTCATGCTACATCACAAAATTTGATCAAGTCAGATTCGAACCACTCTGTGTGAGGAGCGCTCGGAGTCCCCGATTCGTCATAGACTTAAACTTCCAAAACCTCTTTATGATTCTCGGTCTGACCGATACCCCACTTTCGGTCCTACCGAGATCATTAAGTTGATCTAGGTTTTCGATCTCGGTGCAACCGATTTGAACCATTCAGTCACACCAAGTTGCAACAACTGTATACAGTTTTGCATCTCGGTGCCACCGAGTTGTTCCACTCGGTCACACCGACAGGGTCGGGCTATATATAGTCACGGGAAAAAATTTGGAAATTTCTCCGAACCCCTTCGCCCGCGCGATAGCCTGCTCTGCCAACTTGGTCTCCGGATCATCTCCTCATCGCCAGCTGCCTCCAGTCGCTGGTCTCCGTCGCCGTCAACGGAAATTCAACCCCGCCGTTGCCGCCGTAGCGAGTCTCCGCCGAACTAGGGTATGGACTCGATATTTGTGCTATTCCCCAATCCGATTCTTAGCACATCGTGATCATCATGATTCTTGCCACGTTTGTTAAACTTCTATCCAGTCAATGAACTCGTAGATTAGGTTTAATTCGAAAATTTTAGGGTTAGGTTTCCGTCGAAACCATCTCGGACCCACCGAGTTGAAAAACTCGGTCCCACCGATTTGGCTTATGCCATTGCACAAGTGAGACTCAGTCTGACCGAGAATTACTTATCGATGTGACCGATTTTGGAACTCTGTGAAACCCTAGCAGTCTCGGTGCCACCGAACTGTGACTCGGTCTGACCGAGTTCACTAGTTTAGGTGCCAAAACTGCTTCGGTATCACCGAGTTTAGAAATCGGTAGATCCGAGATGCTTTCAGTGGGAAACTAAAACTAAGTTTTTGAATTATTCTTTTGCAAAAATCTCTGCATTTTGTGATGCTTATCCACTCTATCTCATCTATAATCTATTCACAGGGTCAGCAGTCAGAGTTTGCATCATGTCAGACCAAAGTGATAGCCAGAACTTGTCAGAGCAGCAAGTGCAGATGAGTGAGGGCACTAGTCCCTCAAGTTCCTCAGATAATGGCAGCAGGAGCACCCCTAGCAATCTGCCTAAAGCTGCCACAAGATAGAGAAAGAAGAGAACCTCAGACTCAGAAGATGAGGATTATGTGGCAGAAGAGGAAGCAACTTCCAAGAGAGTTGAGCCAGCACAGGGCATAAAACCAGGGATGAAGATCAAAAGGCCAGCAGGCAAGCAGCCTATGTCAAAGGCCAGAGCTTCAACTGAGAAGCCCACTCCCATTGAGCCAGTTGTTGCTGAAGGCAAGAAGAGGAAAGAAAGGGTGAAGAAAACTGTAGCCAGAGTGCTTGGCAAGGCTTTCATCATGGAAGATGAGGAGGAAGAAGAAGAGGTAGCTGCACCAGCACCTAAGGCACCCAAGCTGATGGGTGATGCCATAAGAACAGGGGCAGCTGCTTCCAAGGCCAAGCCAGCTCCAAAGCCAAAGCCAAAGAGGAACACAAGAAGCATCCCAGCTACTGAGAAGAACAAGGCCCCAGTGCCTGAAGCTGCAGAAGAAGAAGAAGAGAATGTTCTTAGAAAGCTCAAGCCCAAGATCCCAGACCACAACGATGCTCATCCTGTGGCTGAGGATATGAAACTCAGGAGAGATTCAGGGCTCCGGAAGTGGAGAGAAGCAGACCCGTATGCTTCAAGGAGAAGGACTGCAGTTGACTACAGGTTTCACACCAAGGAGCAGCAAGACTTTTATGAGACAGTGCTGCTAGACAAGAAGCCAATTGTTTGTGATATGAGATGGCTTGATTGGCAATACATCAAGGACAACGAAGAGTACTACCCTGGAGTGCAGGACAGCTTCAAGGCATGTGGAGTAGAGGACTTTGTTGGGCAGAAGCTCACAAAGTGGAACGAGGAACTCATCATGCAGTTCTACTCCACAGCCCATTTCTATCCAGATGGCAGGATTGTATGGATGTCAGAGGGTACGAGGTACCAGTCTACAGTTGCTGAATGGGCTCAGCTGATTAATGCCCCAGAAGAGCATGACGATGACTTGGACATTTATGCCAAGAAGAAGATGGACCACAACTCAATGTCAAACATGTACAAGGAGATTCCAAATGAAGCACTTGATACGTTCAAGTTTGGCTCAGTACACTATCTTCTGTCAGGGCTGCCAAACATCAACTGGATTCTTAGGCACACCCTATTCCCAAGTCTGGAGATCACAAGATGATCAGGGGCCATGCGACCAACTTGCTTCATATCTTTGACGTGCCACAGAAATTCAAAGTCATGAGCCTTATGATTGAAACAATCAAGAGGACTGCAGCAGATTAGAAGAGGAGCTGTGGTTATGCCCCTCAGATTCAGGAGTTAATCAACTCGAAGATGGGCACAGGCATATACTTGTTGGACAAGGAACACTTGCCTATTCATCCAGACTTTGAGGACAACCAAGTTGTGATGAATGAGAATGAACCATCATCAGTTCAAGCACAAGCAAAGAAGGAGCAGGCGACGAAGGAGAAAGCTGCCAAGATGCCTACTCAAGAGGAGGCATTTGAATATTTCCTGAAAACCAAACAAGAGCAGCTTGGTTACTTGATTGCATCCACACTGAGGATTGAGCAAGGACTGGCCACCCTCACTCAGAATTAGTAGAGCTTAGAGAGGATCATGGAACAAAAGTTCTATGACTTGGATGTCAAAGTAACAGAGATTCAGTCTGCAGTGGAACAACTTCAGGATGACATGCAGGAGAGGAGAGGCAAGACTACAACTGATGCATTTGCCAGAGTGCCAAGAGCTCAGAGATCACATGCAGTGCCAGTTGCTTAGACCAGAGCCACCACTTCTGCACCAGCTACAGCTTCAGTTCCACCAGCTCCAGCATCTACTTCAGCCTCAACTCCAACCACGTCTACAGAAGGCTTCGTCCTTGGAGTGCTCCGGACTCCACCACCACCTGAAGATCAAGCCTGAGTGTCGACTTAGCACTATGCATTTTCTAGGAACTTTTTGGTAACTTGTTGCCAAAGGGGGAGAAAATGTATAGATCATAGGCTTCGAGAGAGAGTGTTGCTTTTATTCTCTCTTGTTTTATTTGGTGGTTTTTCGAACTTCGTTTGCTTTTGTGTGAGATACTATGTCATTGCTCGTGAGACATTGATGATCATGTGTTTGATCATAAGCTACACTTAATGTTTGCTTAATATTATCATCTTATCTATCTTATGTGATCATTCACTATTCTTGGTGATGAGTGCATGTATTTCATTCTTATCATTTTAAGCGCTCCACCAAGATGTATGTGACATGGAAGAGTAACCCTGACTCTAACTCTTTGTACATTTGCAGTCCAAAGCAAATTTTAAATATGCACAAATTTAGGGGGAGCTCTTACTTGTCACATACTTCTCAAAGCGACGATATATTTCATGCTTATTATCATTTGTCGAAGCTTTGATCTATATGTTGTCATCAATTACCAAAAAGGGGGAGATTGAAAGTGCAACTATCCCTAGGTGGTTTTGGTAATTCATAACAACATAGAGCTCATTGAGCTAATGCTATTCCAAGATGACTATTTTAGGAAAGCTCAATGATTGGCATGGCATGGATGTGAAAGTGGAACCCTCAAAATGCTAAGGACAAAGGATTGGCTCAAGCTCAAAAGCTCAAGACTCTTCATTTTATATTTTAGTGATCCAAGATCACATTGAGTCTTTAGGAAAAGCCAATACTATCAAGGAGGGATGAGGTGTTGCTTAATGAGCCTCTTGCTTCATGTGCTTAGTGATATGCTCCAAAACCCTCAACTAGTTTCCCATATCCACATATGACCTAAACCCTAAGCCAAACTCGGTCCTACCGATTCTTTCTATCCGGCGCCACCGAGTTTCACTTGTCATAAGCCAATGCCAAACCCTAGCAATTCGGTTCTACTGATAGGGATCTCGGTCTCACCGAGATGGGATTGCAAACTCTCTGTTTCCCTTTCGTAACTTTTCGGTCTCACCGAAAGAGCGAATCGGTCCCACCGAGATTGCAATGTAAACTCTCTATTTCCTTTTTCTAACTTTTCGGTCTCACCGAAAGAGCAAATCGGTTCCACCGAGTTTACCTGACCAACTCTCTGGTTAGCTTATTACCAAACTCGTTCTCACCGAGTTTGTGTAATCGGTCTCACCGAGATTACGTTATGCCCAAACCCTAACCATATCGGTCCTACCGAGTTGCATGTCAGTCCCACCGAAAATCTCTAACGGTCACTAGGTTTACCTTTTCGGTCCGACCGAGTTTGTTGATTCGGTCCCACCGAGATTGGAAAACTGTGTGTAACGGTTGGATTTTGTGTGGAGGCTATATATACCCCTCCACCTCCTCTTCATTCGTAGAGAGAGCCATCAGAACACATACACAATTCCAACTCATATGTTCTGAGAGAGAACCACCTACTCATGTGTTGAGACCAAGATATTCCATTCCTACCATATGAATCTTGATCTCTAGCCTTCCCCAAGTTGCTTTCCACTAAAATCTTCTTTCCACAAAATCCAAATCCTATGAGAGAGAGTTGAGTGTTGGGGAGACTATCATTTGAAGCACAAGAGCAAGGAGTTCATCATCAACACACCATTTGTTACTTCTTGGAGAGTGGTGTCTCCTAGATTGGCTAGGTGTCACTTGGGAGCCTCCGACAAGATTGTGGAGTTGAACTAAGGAGTTTGTAAGGGCAAGGAGATCGCCTACTTCGTGAAGATCTACCACTAGTGAGGCAAGTCCTTCGTGGGCGATGGCCATGGTGGGATAGACAAGGTTGCTTCTTCATGGACCCTTCGTGGGTGGTTGCTTCTTCGTGGACCCTTCGTGGGTGGAGCCCTCCGTGGACTCGCGCAACCATTACCCTTCGTGGGTGGAGCCCTCCGTAGACTCGCGCAACCGTTACCCTTCATGGGTTGAAGTCTCCATCAACGTGGATGTAGGATAGCACCACCTATCCGAACCACGGGAAAAACATCCGTGTCTCCAATTGCGTTTGAATTCTCCAAACCCTTCCCTTTACATTCTTGCAAGTTGCATGCTTTACTTTCCGCTGCCAATATACTCTTTGCATGCTTGCTTGAATTGTGTGATGATTGCTTGACTTGTCCTACAATAGCTAAAATCTACCAAGAACTAAAATTGGGAAAAGGTTAAGTTTTTATTTGGTCAAGTAGTCTAATCACCCCCCCTCTAGACATACTTTCGATCCTACAGCGGGGCAGTACCGGGCGGCGTCGGCGGCCTCCTCCTCGTGATCCCGATCCAATCGAGGGAGAGGGGGTGATATTTTGGGGGGGAATGGGGGTGTCGGTGGGTTGACTGGGGGGAGTGGGGGTTATGGGGAGTGGGTGAGTGGCCGGTTGGTCTGGTTGGGCCAGTGGCCTACTGGGCCTCAGCCCCGTGGGAGGGGTGTTTCCCTTTTTTTGTTAGTTTTTTCTCTTTTGTATTTTCTTTTCTGTTTTATTTCAATTTAAATCATTTAGGCATTTTATAAAAATATGTTTATTACACCATATTTACATATGTAAAATATGGCACCTCCCGAACAATTTTGTTTTAACTTTTGAAAAGTTTGACGTCTGACATTTATTTAAACTTTTGAATTTGAAAAGTTTTTTGATCCAACGCGAGATTAGCATCAGTAACTGGGGTGACGTGGGATTACTGTAGCATGATTATCCGGGCGTTACACCCCCTCTGGTACTTCTTTCGCCCAATATTTTTTAAATATTCTGAAAATAATTCCCGTGGAGTTTCAGGACTTTTGGAGATGTGAAGAATAGGTCTCTAATATTTACTCCTTTTCCAGCCCAGAATTCCAGCTGCCGCCATTCCCCCTCTTCATGTAAACCTTGTAAAATAAGAGAGAAAAGGCATAAGTATTGTGACATAATGTGTAATAACAGCCCATAATGCAGTAAATATCGATATAAAAGCATGATGCAAAATGGACGTATCAACTCCCCCAAGCTTAGACCTCGCTTGTCCTCAAGCGAAATCCGAAATCGAAAAATATGTCCACATGTTTAGAGATAGAGGTGTCGATAAAAATAAAATACGAACATGAGGGCATCATGATCATTCTTAGAACAGCAACATATACATATATTGTCATATGATCTCTTATGATAAAGTAATAATTCAATCACAATTTCAAGTATGAATCATAAACTTCATTGAAAACTAACAAACTATAATCTCAGTCATTGAAGCAATTGCAATTTATCATAACATCAGAAAGAGTCAATATAAGAGCTTTTCAGCAAGTCCACATACTCAACTATCATTTAGTCTTTCACAATTGCTAACACTCATGCAATATTTATGGGTATGAAGTTTTAGCCGGACACAGAGAAAGATAGGGGCTTATAATTTTGCCTCCCAACTTTTTACCTCAAGGGTAATGTCAACAATAATAGTTCATGAAAACTCACATCCAATTAGTCATATATATCAGGATCTTTCCAACACATTGTGCTTGCCAATGGATAAAATGTAAAAAGGAAAGGTGAAGATCACCGTGACTCTTGCATGAAGTATGAGACAAGAATAAAAGATAGGCCCTTCGCAGAGGGAAGCAGAGGTTGTCATGTGCTTTTATGGTTTGATGCACAAAATCTTAATGCGAAAGAACGTCACTTTATATTGCCACTTGTGATATGGACCTTTATTATGCAGTCTGTCGCTTTTATTTCTTCCACATCACAAGATCATATAAAGCTTATTTCCTCCGCACTAATAAATCATACATATTTAGAGAGCAAATTTTTATTGCTTGCAACGATGACAACTTACTTGAAGGATCTTACTCGATCCATAGGTAGATATGGTGGACTCTCATGGAAAAACTGGGTTTAAGGATATTTGGAAGCACAAGTAGTATCTCTACTTGGTGCAAAGAAATTGGCTAGCAAGAGAGGGAAAGGCAAGCACAACATTTTGGATGATCCATGACAATATAATTTATCTCAGATGCAAGAAAACATAACCCATTACATTGTCTTCCTCGTCCAACATCAACTCTTTAGCATGTTATATTTTAATGAGTGCTCACAATCATAAAAGATGTCCAAGATAGTATATTTATATGTGAAAACCTCTCTTTCTTTATTACTTCCTATTAATTGCAACGATGACCAAAACTATGTTTGTCAACTCTCAACAACTTTTATTCATCATACTCTTTATATGTGAAGTCGTTACTCTCCATAAAATCCATATGATATCTTTATTTCTTTTTATTTCTTCTCTTTTATTTTATTCCGTCAAGATCATAGCAAAATAATCAAGCCCTTGACTCAACACTAATCTTTATTATATATAGCTCACGGACTCGATTATATAGAAGGAACATAAAGAAAAACTCACAACTAGATCATACTAAAACTTTATTCTACTAGATCAAGATATTACCAAAAGGATCAAACTAAGAAAAATGGTAAAGATAAAAGTGATGGTGATACGATACCGGGGCACTCCCCCAAGCTTGGCAGTTGCCAAGGGGAGTGCCCATACCCATGTGTCTATGTTTCCTTCCTCAGAGGTGGTGATGATGGAGTTGTTGATGATGTAGGCTTGTCATCCATCTTCCAAGGCATAGGCTCACCATCATATAGAAGGATGATCGAGTCTCCGGGATCCTCAAATTTGCATCCAAACTCATCCTCTTGAATCTATATTCATACTCATAGTTTTGGTTTTGCGGGTCATAGATCTGGGCTTGGAGGCGCTCGATTTTCTCGTGAAGCTTGAAGATGGCCTCCCCAATGTTCTTGTCATCCAGCTTGTGGTTGTTGGTGAACTCCATGATCATTATATGATTGGAGTCGAGTCCACGTTCCACCATCTCCTAGCACTTGAAAACTTGTTGCTCCAATGCCTCGAACCTTGTCTCCATGCTTCCGGTCCTCCTTGGTCCCTCAACATCGCGGATGTGCAGCAACCCCTCACGCATCTCAATTGTTTGAGGGTGTTGCAACACCTCCGCAAGGTAGGGGTTGATGCCCTTCTCGAAGAACTTGCCCTTGGGGGCACTTGAAGACGCCATGGCGATCAAGATCTGTCAGAAAAATAGGTCAAAACAAAGATAGAAGATATTTGCGTGATACGGTGGTCAAAACCTTCAGGAGATTATATAATGATCATTTTATACGGAGACATGCCCATAGGATTTTTATATGCAGTTCTATAGGCCCATAATGCATCATCAAGTTTCTTGGACCAATTCTTTCTAGATCCATTAATACTCTTTTGCAAAATTAATTTAAGCTCTCTATTACTCAATTCTACTTGACCACTAGACTGTGGATGATATGGAGATGCAATTCTATGATTAACATCATACTTAGCAAGAAATTTACGAAAAGCACCATTAATAAAATGTGAACCACCATCAATCATTAAGTATCTAGGGACTCCAAACCTCGAAAAAATAACTTCTTTAAGCATCTTAATAGAGGTGTTATGATCAGCACTACTAGTTGGAATAGCTTCTACCCACTTAGTAACGTAATCAACAGCAACTAAAATATGAGTATACCCATTATAGGAAGGAAACAGTCCCATATAATCAAAGCCCCAAACATCAAATGGTTCAATAACAAGTGAATAATTCATAGGCATTTCTTGACGTCTACTAATATTACCAATTCTTTGACATTCATCACAGGACAGGACAAACTTACGGGCATCCTTGAAGAGAGTAGGCCAATAAAAACTAGATTGCAATACCTTATGTGCAGTTTATCTCCAGCGTGGTTTCCTCCATAAGCCTCAGAGTGACACTTGTGTAGGATTTGTTCATGTTCATGCTCAGGTACACAACGTCTAATAACACCATCTACTCCTTTATAAAGATGTGGGTCATCCCAGAAGTAATGTCTTAAATCATAGAAGAACCTTTTCTTTTGCTGGTATGTGAAACTAGGTGGTATAAACTTAGAAACAATATAATTAGCATAATCAGCATACCATGGAGCAGTACGAGAAGCATTTATCACAGCTAATTGTTCATCAGGAAAGCTATCATCAATAGGTAGTGGGTCATCAAGAACATTCTCTAACCTGGACAAGTTGTCTATGACGGGGTTCTCAGCTCCCTTTCTATCAATAATATGCAAATCAAAATCTTGTAGTAAGAGAACCCATCTAATAAGTCTAGGTTTAGCATCTTTCTTTTCCATAAGATATTTAATAGCAGCATGATCAGTGTGAACAGTTACTTTAGAATCAACAATATAAGGTCTGAACTTATCACAAGCAAACACAACTGCTAGAAATTATTTTTCAGTAGTAGCATAATTTCTTTGAGCATTGTCTATAGTTTTACTAGCATATTGGATAGCATTTAATTTCTTATCAACTCTTTGACCTAGAACAGCCCCTACAGCATAATCACTAGCATCACACATAATTTCAAATGGTAAATTCCAATCAGGAGGCTGAACAATAGGTGCAGAAATCAAAGCTTTCTTAAGTATTCCAAATGCTTCTACACAATCATCATCAAAGACAAAAGGAACATCTTTTTGTAAGAGATTAGTCAGAGGCCTGGAAATTTTGGAGAAGTCCTTAATGAAACTCCTATAAAAACCGGCATGACCAAGGAAACTTCTTATACCTTTAATGTCCTTGGGACACGACATCTTTTCAATAGCATCAACTTTAGCTTTATCAACTTCGATACCTCTTTCAGAAATTTTATGCCCCAAGACAATACCTTCATTAACCATCAAGTGGCACTTCTCCCAATTCAAGACAAGATTAGTTTCTTCACATGTCCACAAAACTCGATCAAGGTTGCTTAAGCAATCATCAAAAGAAGTTCCGTAAATGGAGAAATCATCCATGAAAACCTCAACAATATTTTCACAAAAGCCAGAGAATATAGCGGTCATACATCTTTGAAAGGTAGCAGGTGCATTACATAAACCAAAAGGCATGCGTCTATAAGCAAAGGTACAAAAAGGGAAAGTAAAAGTTGTCTTTTCTTGATCCTCTTTTTTTGACACAAGTATTTGAGAGAAACGAGAATAACCATCTAGAAAGCAAAAATGTGTATGCTTGGATAATCTTTCTAGCATTTGATCAATAAAAGGTAAAGGGTAATGATCCTTTTTAGTAGCTTTATTTAGTTTACGGAAATCAATTACCATTTTATAACCTGTAACAATTCTTTGTGGGATCAATTCATCTTTATCATTAGGAACAACAGTAATACCTCCCTTCTTAGGGACACAATGAACAGGACTTACCCACTGACTATCAGGAACGGGATAAATTATACCTGCCTCTAGAAGCTCTAGTATTTCTTTTCTTACCACTTCTTTCATCTTAGGATTTAACCGTCGTTGGTGGTTAACAACCGATTTAGCATCTTTTTCAGTTTTATTTTGTGCTGGCATAGAGTGGGACTAATGCCCTTAAGATCATCAAGAGTATATCCAATAGCAGCACAGTGCTTCTTCGGAGTTTTCAATAATTTCTTTTCTTCATGCTCTGAAAGGTTGGCACTAATAATAACATGATATATCTCTTTATCATCAAGATAAGCATATTTAAGAGTATCAGGTAAAGGTTTAAGCTCAAACACGGGATCACCCCTTAGGTGGAGGAGGATCCCCTAAGATTTCAACAGGAAAGTTGTGCTTCAAAATAGGTCCCTGTTTAAAGAATACTTCATCTATTTCCCTTCTTTCATTCATAAACATATCATTTTCATGGTCTAGCAATTATTGTTCTAAAGGATCACTAGGAGGCACAACAATAGAAGCAAGACCAATAATTTCATCTTTACTAGGCAATTCTTTATCATGGGGTTGTCTACGAAATTTAGCAAAATTAAATTCATGAGACATATCCCCTAAACCAACAGAAACAATATCTTTATTGCAGTCTATCTTAGCATTAACAATATTCAAGAAGGGACTACCAAATATAATGGGACAAAAGTTATCTTGTGGGGAACCAAGAACAAGAAAATCAGCAGGATATTTGACTTTCCCACACAAGACTTCAACATTTCTAACAATCCCAACTGGTGAAATAATATCTCTATTAGCAAGTTTAATTGTAACATCAGTCTCCTCTATCTCAGCAGGTGCAATATCATGCATAATTTCTTTGTATAAGGAATGAGGTATTGCACTTGCACTAGCACCCATATCACATAAGCCATGATAGCAATGATCTCCTATTTTAACAGAAATAACAGGCATGCCTACAACAGGTCTATGTTTATTTTTAGTATCAGGTCTAGCAATTCTAGCAGACTCATTATAGAAGTAAATAACATGCCCATCAATATTATTGGCCAAGAGATCTTTAACCATAGCAACACTAGGTTCAATTTTAATTTGCTCAGAGGGAGTAGGTGTTCTAGTATTACTCTTACGAAACACAGTTGAAGCTTTAGCATGATCCTTTATTCTAACAGGGAAAGGTGGTTTCTCAATATAAGCAGTAGGAACAACAGGATCATTATGAGTGATAGTCTTTTCTTCAACTTTAATAGGTGCAACTACTTTTACTTCAATGGGAGGATTATACTTAAACCACTTCTCCTTAGGGAGATCAACATGAGTAGCAAAGGATTCACAGAAAGAAGCTACTATCTCAGAGTCAAGTCCATATTTAGTGGTAAATTCACGGAAAGCATCGGTATCCATAAAAGATTTAACACAATCAAACTTAGGTGTTATACCTGACTCCTTACCTTCTTCGAGGTCCCAATCTTCAGAGTTGCACTTAATTCTCTCCAATAAATCCCATTTGAATTCAATAGTCTTCATCATAAAAGACAAGATGGCCCAATCCTTTTTGTAGCAAAGGACATGCCTGGACAAACTCTTATATAAAGGAAAGCGCTCCCGAGGACACATGGGAATTATCGTCATGCTAGTTTCCATCACACTCATATGATTTGCATTCGGTACTTTGATAATTTGATATGTGGGTGGACCAGTGCTTGGGTACTGTCCTTACTTGTACAAGCATCCCACTTATGATTAACCCCTATTGCAAGCATCCGCAACTACAACAGAAGTACTAAGGTAAAACTAACCATAGCATGAAACATATGGATCCAAATCAGCCCCTTACGAAGCAACGCATAAACTAGGGTTTAAACTTTTGTCACTCTAGCAACCCATCATCTACTTATTACTTCCCAATGCCTTCCTCTAGGCCCAAACAATGGTGAAGTGTCATGTAGTCGATGTTCACATGACACCACTAGAGGAAGGACAACATACATCTCATCAAAATATCGAACGAATACCAAATTCACATGACTACTTATAGAAATACTTCTCTCATGTCCTCAGGAACAAACACAACTACTCACAAATCATATTCATGTTCATAATCAGAGGGATATTAATATGCATAATGGATCTGAACATATGATCTTCCACCAAGTAAACCAACTAGCATCAACTACAAGGAGTAATCAACACTACTAGCAACCCACAGGTACCAATCTGAGGTTTGGATACAAAGATTGGATACAAGAGATGGACTAGGGTTTGAGATGAGATGGTGCTGGTGAAGATGTTGATGGTGATTGACCCCCTCCCGATGAGAGGATCGTTGGTGATTACGATGGTGATGATTTCCCCCTCCGGGAGGGAAGTTTCCCCTACAGAACAGCTCTATCGGAGCCCTAGATTGGTTCCGCCAAGGTTCCGCCTCGTGGCGGCGGAGTTTCTTCCCGAAAGCTTGCTTATGATTTTTTCCTCGACGAAAGACTCCATATAGCCAAAGATGGGCATCGGAGGGCCACCAGGGGGCCCACAAGGCAGGGGGCGCGCCCCCACCCTCGTGGGCGGTGGGTGGCCCCCCTCTGGTACTTCTTTCACCCAATATTTTTTAAATATTATGAAAATGATTCCTGTGGAGTTTCAGGACATTTGGAGATGTGAAGAATAGGTCTCTAATATTTGCTCCTTTTCCAGCCCAGAATTCCAGCTGCCGGCATTCCCCCTCTTCATGTAAACCTTGTAAAATAAGAGAGAAAAGGCATAAATATTGTGACATAATGTGTAATAACAGCCCATAATGCAGTAAATATCGATATAAAAGCATGGTGCAAAATAGACGTATCATCAAGTAACATGACTTCCAGAACAGCATTACCGTACCACTCTAGTGTGGATCTTACGCTGGTTCACCTACGAGGTTCGGTAGTAACTTGATCAGAAGTTTCATGATTATCATCATTACCTTCCTCACTAACTGGTGTAGGAATCACTTGAACTGATTTCTGTGATGAACTACTTCCAATAAGGGAGCAGGTACAATTACCTCATCAAGTTCTACTTTCCTCCCACTCACTTCTTTCGAGAGAAACTCCTTCTCTAGAAAGGATATATTCTTAGCAACAAAAATCTTGCCTTCAGATCTGTGATAGAAGGTGTACCCAACAGTCTCCTTTGGGTATCCTATGAAGACACATTTCTCCGATTTGGGTTCGAGCTTATCAGGTTGAAGCTTTTTCACATAAGCATCGCAACTCCAAACTTTAAGAAACGACAACTTGGGTTTCTTGCCAAACCACAGTTCATATGGTGTCGTCTCAACAGATTTAGATGGTGCCCCATTTAACGTGAATGCAGCCATCTCTAAAGCATATCCCCAAAATGATAGCGGTAAATCAGTAAGAGACATCATAGATCGCGCCATATCTAATAAAGTACGATTACAACGTTCGGACACACCATTACGCTGTGGTGTTCCTGGTGGCGTGAGTTGCGAAATTATTCCACATTGTTTCAAATGAAGATCAAACTCGTAACTCAAATATTCACTTCCATGATCAGATCGTAGAAACTTTATTTTCTTGTTACGATGATTTTCCACTTCACTCTGAAATTCTTTGAACTTTTCAAATGTTTCAGACTTGTGTTTCATCAAGTAAATATACCCATATCTGCTCAAATCATCTGTGAAGGTCAGAAAATAATGATACCCGCCGCGAGCATCAACACTCATCGGACCGCATACATCAGTATGTATTATTTCCAACAAGTCTGTTGCTCGCTTCATTGTTCCGGAGAACGAAGTCTTAGTCATCTTTCCCATGAGGCATGGTTCGCGAGCATCAAGTGATTCATAATCAAGTGATTCCAAAAGCCCATCAGCATGGAGTTTCTTCATGCGCTTTACACCAATATGACCTAAACGGCAGTGCCACAAATAAGTTGAACACTTATATCTTTTGGCTTCAATACTATGAATATGTGTATCACTACTATCAAGATTCAACAAAAATAGACCACTCATCAAGGGTGCATGACCATAAAAGATACTACTCATATAAATAGAGAAACCATTATTCTCTGATTTAAATGAATAACCGTCTTGCATCAAACAAGATCCAGATATAATGATCATGCTTAACATTGGCACCAAATAATAATTATTCAGGTCTAAAACTAATCCCGAAGGTAGATGTAGAGATAGCGTGCCGACGGCGATCACGTCGACTTTGGAACCATTTCCCACGCGCATTGTCACCTCGTCCTTAGCCAATCTTCACTTAATCCGTAGCCCATGTTTCGAGTTGCAAATATGAGCAACAGAACCAGTATCAAATACTCAGGCGCTACTACAAGCATTAGTAAGGTACACATCAATAACATGTATATCAAATATACCTTTCACTTTGCCATCCTTCTTATCCGCCAAATACTTGGGGCAGTTCCACTTCAAGTGACCAGTCCCTTTGTAGTAGAAGCACTCAGTCTCAGGCTTAGGTCCAGACTTGGGCTTCTTCACTTGAGCAGCAACTTGCTTGATGTTCTTCTTGAAGTTCCCCTTCTCCCCTTTGCCCTTCTTCTTGAAACTAGTGGTCTTGTTGACCATCAACACTTGATGCTCCTTCTGATTTCTACCTCCGCAGCCTTTAGCATCGGGAAGAGCTCAAGAATTGTCTTATCCATCCCTTGCATATTATAGTTCATCATGAAGCTTTGTAGCTTGGTGGCAGTTATTGAAGAACTCTGTCAATGACACTATCAACCAAAAGATTAACTCCCAGTTGAGTCAAGTGATTGTGGTACCCAGACATTCTGAGTATATGCTCACTGACAAAACTATTCTCCTCCATTTTGCAGTTGTAGAACTTATTGGAGACTTCATATCTCTCAATCCGGGCATTTGCTTGAAATATTAACTTCAACTCCTGGAACATCTCATATGCTCCATGATGTTCAAAACATCGTTGAAGTCCCGGTTCTAAGCCATAAAGCATGGCACACTGAACTATTGAGTAGTCATCATCTTTGGTTTGCCAGACATTCACAATGTCTGGCGTTGCTCCTGCAACGGGTCTTGCACCTAGCGGTGCTTCCAGGACGTAATTCTTCTGTGCAGCAATGAGGATAATCCTCAAGTTACGGACCTAGTCCATGTAGTTGCTATCATCATCTTTCAACTTAGCTTTCACTAGGAACGCAATAAAATTCAATGGAACATTAGCACGGGCTATTTATCTACAACAACATAGACATGCAAAATACTATCAGGTACTAAGTTCATGATTAATTAAGGTTCAATGAATCATATTACTTAAGAACTCCCACTTAGATAGACATCCCTCTAATCATCTAAGTGATCACGTGATCCATATCAACTAAACCATGTCTGATCATCACGTGAGATGGAGTAGTTTTCAATGGTGAACATCACTATGTTGATCATATCTATTATATGATTCACGCTCGACCTTTCGGTCTCAGTGTTCTGAGGCCATATCTGCATATGCTAGGCTCGTCAAGTTTAACCCGGGTATTCTGCGTGTGCAAAACTGGCTTGCACGCATTGTATGTGAACGTAGAGCTTATCACACCTGATCATCACGTGGTGTCTCAGCACGACGAAGTGTAGCAACGATGCATACTCAGGGAGAACACTTGTACCTTGAAATTTAGTGAGAGATCATCTTATAATTCTACCGCCGTACTAAGCAAAATAAGATGCATAAAGGATAAACATCACATGCAATCAATATAAGTGATATGATATGGCCATCATCATCTTGTGCCTTTGGCCTCCATCTCCAAAGCACCGTCATGATCACCATCGTCACCGGCTTGACACCTTGATCTCCATCGAAGCATCGTTGTCGTCTCGCCAACTATTTCTTCTACGACTATCGCTACCGCTTAGTGATAAAGTAAATCAATTACATGGCAATTGCATTTCATACAATAAAGCGACAACCATATGGCTCCTGCCAGTTGCCGATAACTGTTACAAAACATGATCATCTCATACAACAATTTATATATCAGCACGTCTTGACCATATCACATCATAGCAAGCCCTGCAAAAACAAGTTAGACGTCCTCTACTTTGTTGTTGCAAATTTTACGTGGCTGCTACGGGCTTCAGCAAGAACCGTTCTTACCTACGCATCAAAACCACAACAATTTTTCATCAAGTGTGTTGTTTTGACCTTCAACAAGGACCGGGCATAGTCACACTCGATTCAACTAAAGTTGGAGAAACATACACCCACTAGCCACCTGTGTGCAAAGCACGGCTGTAGAACCAGTCTCATGAACACGGTCATGTAATGTCGGTCTGGGCCGCTTCATCCAACAATACCGCCGAATCAAAGTATGACATGCTGGTAAGTGATACGTATCCAACGTATCTATAATTTTTTATTTTTCCATGCTATTGTATTATCTGTTTTGGATGTTAATGGGCTTATTTATACACTTTATATTATTTTTGGGACTAACCTACTAACCCAAGGCCCAGTGCAAATTGCTGTTTTTTGTCTATTTCAGTGTTTCGCAGAAAAGGAATATCAAACGGAATCCAAACGGAATGAAACCTTCAGGAGAGTTATTTTTGGAACAAACGTGATCCAGGGGACTTGGAGTAGATGTCAAGAAATCGACGAGGAGGCCACGAGGCAGGGAGGCGCGCCTGCCCCCTGGGTGCGCCCCCACCCTCGTGGGCCCCTCGTAGCTCCACCGACCTACTTCTTCCTCCTATATATGTCCATATACCCTGAAAACATCCGGGAGCACCACGAAACCCTATTTCCACCACCACAACCTTCTGTACCCAAGAGATCCCATCTTGGGGCCTTTCCGGAGCTCCACCGGAGGGGGGATTGATCACGGAGGGCTTCTACGTCAACACCATAGCCTCTCCGATGATGTGTGAGTAGTTTACCACAGACCTTCGGGTCCATAGTTATTATCTAGATGGTTTCTTCTCTCTCTTTGGATCTCAATACAATGTTCTCCTCGATCTTCTTGGAGATCTATTTGATGTAACTCTTTTTGTGGTGTGTTTGTCGAGATCCAATGAAGTGTGGGTTTATGATCAAGTTTATCTATGCACAATATTTGATTCTTCTCTGAAATCTTTTATGTATGATTGGTTATCTTTGCAAGTCTCTTCAAATTATCAGTTTGGTTTGGCCTACTAGCTTGATCTTTCTTGCAATGGGAGAAGTGCTTAGGTTTGGGTTCAATCTTGCGGTGTCCGTTCCCAATGACAGCAGGGGCAGCAAGGCACGTATTGTATTGTTGCCATCGAGGATAAAAAGATGGGGTTTATATCATATTACTTGAGTTTATCCCTCTACATCATGTCATCTTGCCTAATGTGTTACTCTGTTCTAATGAACTTAATACTCTAGATGCATGTTGGATAGCGGTCGATCTGTGGAGTAATAGTAGTTGATGCAGAATCGTTTCGGTCTACTTGTCGCGGATGTGATGCCTATATACATGATCATGCCTAGATGTTCTCATAATTATGCACTTTTCTATCAATTGCTCGACAGCAATTTGTTCACCCACCGTAATACTTATGCTATCTTGAGAGAAGCCACTAGTGAAACCTATGGCCCCCGGGTCTATCTTTTATCATATAAGTTTCCAATCTATTTTACTTTGCAATCTTTACTTTCAATCTATATCATAAAAATACCAAAAATATTTATCTTACTATTATTATCTCTATTAGATCTCACTCTCATAAGTGACCGTGAAGGGATTGACAACCCCTTTATCGTGTTGGTTGCGAGGTTCTTATTTGTTTGTGCAGGTACGAGGGACTTGCATGTAGTCTCCTACTGGATTGATACCTTGGTTCTCAAAAACTGAGGGAAATACTTACGCTACTTTGTTGCATCACCCTTTCCTCTTCAAGGGAAAACCAACGCAGTGCTCAAGAGGTAGCAAGAACGATTTCTGGCGCCGTTGCCGGGGAGGTTGCACCAAGTCAAGTCAAGATTTGATCTCCCGTCAACAAGCCATTTCTAGCGCCGTTACTGGGGAGATCTACACACAAGTCAAGACATACCAAGTACCTATCATAAACTCTTATCCCTCACATTACATTATCTGCCATTTGCCTCTCGTTTTCCTCTCCCCCACTTCACCCTTGCTGTTTTATCCGCCCTCTTTTCCGTTCGCCTATTTTTTGCTTGCTTCTTGTGTCACCGTGTGTCGTTATGGCTAATTCTCCTATCATTATTAGTACTCCCGAGCATGAAGTTCTCAATTTTAAACAAAGGGAGGGAGAAAATTTAAAAGATGCTTGGTATAGAATTTGCAATGCTCAGAATAGATCCACTAGGAAGCTATCCACTTCCGTTCTTCTTCACAATTTTTATGTAGGCATCACCACTTGGAACAGATATATTCTTGATACCATTACCGGAGGGAATTTCTTGGCTAGCCATACTTTTGATTCTTATAATGCTATGATAGATTTGTTTGGCCCACCACCTCTTTTGGTTAATGGAACTATTTTAACTTTGGAACATGTGATGCAAAGGCTTGAAATTATTGAAAATAAAGTTGCCTCTATGGAGTTGATTGAAAATTTGGATAAAAAGATCCACAACCAAATCACCCAATACGGATCTAAGGTAGGGGTTACTCTGAAATTTTTTAAAGAAAAAGAACCTATAGTTAACAAAAGAATAGATCAAGATTCCACAAGAATTGGTAAACTTGAGGATATTATTACTAATCTAGGGTCTGCCTTTTCATCCGTTAAAAATACTCCAAATTCTCCTACTTCCAAGATTGCCAAATTAATGTATGTTCCTAAAAATAAGGGTGAATCTTCTAGTAAGGAAAATGCGGATCTCAAATCAATAAGTGTTCACCCCAACTTCTTCAATATCCTTAAGGAACCTTTTGCGACAAATGAATTTATTGATTTCTTGCCTACGAGTTTGATCATTAATAGAAAAAAGGAAACTCCTAAAGGTTATAAGTGTTCTATTGAAGAATTGCATACCAAAGATGATAATACCTAGATCTATTCTTGCTTTTTATACCTAGCTAGGGGCGTTAAACGATAGCGCTTGTTGGGAGGCAACCCAATTTTATTTTTGTTTCTTGCTTTTTGGTTCTGTTTAGTAATAAATAATTCATCTAGCCTATGTTTAGATGTGGTTTTATGCTTTTAATTAGTGTTTGTTCCAAGTAGAACCTTTGGGAAGACTTGGGGGAAAGTCTTTGCGATCTTGCTATAAAAAACAGAAACTTTAGCGCTCACAAGATTTGCTGCCATTTTTTACCGGAGAGTATGATTAGGTTGATTCTTTTTGCTGATGATTAATAGATAAATTCCTCACGACCACCAATTTATTTAAGAATTTTTGGGGTTACAGAAGTATTCGGAACCTACAGATTACTACAGACTGTTCTGTTTTTGACAGATTTTGTTTTCCGTGTGTTGTTTGCTTATTTTGATGAATCTATGAGTAGTATCGGAGGGTATGAACCATAGAGAAGTTGGAATACAGTAGTTTTAACACCAATATAAATAAAGAATGAGTTCATTACAGTACCTTAAGTGGTGGTTTATTTTCTTATACTAACGGAGCTCATGAGATTTTCTGTTGAGTTTTGTGTTGTGAAGTTTTCAAGTTTTGGGTAAAGATTTGATGGATTATAGAATAAGGAGTGGCAAGAGCCTAAGCTTGGGGATGCCCGAGGCACCCCAAGGTAAATTCAAGGACAACCAAAAGCCTAAGCTTGGGTATGCCCCGAAAGGCATCCCCTCTTTCGTCTTCGCACTACAAAAAAAAGACACATCCGTGACATTTTGGGCCGAACGAAAAAAATTGTTGTCATACATATGACACTTCTATGACAATAATTGTGACAAAACCCGGTATCATCATAGATGTGGTGGGCTCCTACTTCTATGACAAAAAATCATGACAGAAAATGGGCTTTTCGTCCTGGGCGGACCGGAGACGCAGCTGCATGACATTCTTTGGGTCGTCCATGACGGAAAAAACCGTGGTAGAAGCGAGGGGGAGGAAAATTTCGGGGAGTTCTCGGTTACTGTGGGAGGTCGGGGGCCGAGCGATGCGCGTTTCTCTCATACACGTACGCGCGTGTGTGCGAGGCGTTGGCTCTAACTGAACCTGAGCGAGGCGTTGGGCTCTAACTGAACCCGAGCGATTGCACTGCAGGCTACGCGTTACTGAACCCGAGCGATCGATCGATGGCTGTTAACTGAACCCGATCGAGTGATTCATTCACTACTGCTGCTAACTGAAGTCGATCGATGCTACCTCTGGGATGAACAGTGAGCGTTGCGCGGGGGGGGGGGGGGTTGGATGAACAGTGAGCGGTGGTGTTGCCTCTGGATGAACAGGACCCCGTGGTGTGGTGGAGGGCTGGGTGAACAGTAGACGGTGGAGGGGTGCCCGTGAAGGGGTGGTTGAACAGGACCCTGTGGTGTGGAGGGCTGGATGAACAGTAGACGGTGGAGGGGTGGTTGAACAGTAGCTGGTGGAGTAGCGCGCGGTGGAGGCTGGATGAACAGGAGCCCGTGGAGGCTGGATGAGGTCGACGATAGCCCGTGGAGGCTGGAGGAGGTCGACGGTGCAGATGAACAGTATCTCGTGGAGTCCCGTTTTGCGGTACGCCACACCCCTCCCGATGAACAGGACCCCCGTTTCGACCGTAGCGCTCCAACACAAGTATGTTTCGTCCGTTTGGTGATACGCCACACCCCTCCCGATCAACAAGACCCCCGTTTCGACCGTAGGAGGTCCGTTTCCTCCGTTTTGCGGTACGCCAGACCCCTCCCGATCAATAGGACCCCATTCCGAACATAGGAGGTCTGTTTCCTCCGTTGTGCAGTACATCAGGCCTCGTTTCCATTGCCTGTTCCGTCCAAGCCCTCTCGATGAACACGACCACGCATTCCGTTCCGACCCAGCCGGTTGGCTCCCACGCGTTCCGTTGCCTCCCGATGAACACGATGCATTCCGTTGCCTCCCCATGAACACGACGCATTCCGTTGCCTCCCCATGAACACGACGACGGTGTTGTTTCTCTGTTCTGACCCAGCCATGTACACGAGCCCTGGCCGTACGTATGCGCGAGTAGGCGTTCGAGACCCCGCCCGTATGTACACATACGTGGCCATATTTTCTCTCTTGCACCCTGGCCGATGTACGTACATGTACATGCTACGTGCGCGCCTCTACTACGACACGTACGCGCCTCTACTACGACACATGCGCGCCTCTACATCCACCAGTATATATGTACATACACGTTCGCGACCAGAATGACAACGCTACGTACGCTTCGACCAGGTGGGTCCCGACTGTCAGGCACTTCCTTGCCTGCGAAGATGTAGCTGGTGGGTCCCAGCAGTCAGGGGGGTGAATCATTTTTTTCCTGGACGCACTTCCTTGCGTGCGAAGATGTAGCTAGTGGGTCAGAGCAGTCAGGGGGAAACTTTTTTCGCGAAATACAGTGGCCCGGCCGGTGGGTCCCAGCTGTCAGGTGGAGGAATCATTATTTTTCGCATAATAAGGAGGCACTTCCTTGCTGCGGCCGTGGACCCAGCTGTCAACCTCTCCACGTACAGTCCATGTCCGATGGAAGTCATTCCTTGACCATGTTGACCATGCCGCGCCGAGAGCACCAGGGCGGTGGACAACGGCGAGGCCTAGGAAGGGGACGACGGGGAGCCGGGGAAGACGCGACAGTGGAAGCCCGCGCGGAGAGGAGTACGAGGGTTCACTGGTTCGGCTGCGATGTGAGGCTGCCGTCGCCGCAGGGCCTGGCCAGCGGTGGGAATAGTAGGGGGCAGTGAGACCTCCGCGGCAGCACAGCCGGCCACGGGAGGCATGAGCATGTGGCACGACCGGTGCTGCTTTGGGCGGCTGGAGCAAGAAGACCAGAGGTTGAAGAAGCACTACGGCCGTTGGATGGACATCGTACGGTCACTGGAGCTAGAATCGTTTATATTGACTAAGTTGACAAAGCCCTCCGTCCCCGTCAACTTAGTAGGCCCACAAGTTAGCCTCCCACCAAGGTGGGTCCCAGCTAGCAAGGGGTATTCATTTTTTGTGCGTAATAAGGAGGCACTTTCGGTGGGTCCAAGCTGACAACAGGGGGAACGTTTTTTTCGCGAAATACGGTGGCCCTCGGGTGGGTCCCAGCAGTCAGGGGCAAACATTTTTTTCGCGAAATACTGGTGGGCGTCCGATGGGTCCCTGCTGTCCGGTGGAGGAATAATTATTTTCCGCGTAATAAGGAGGCACTTCCTTGTGGCTGCCATGGACCCAGCTGTCAGCCTCTCCATGTACGGTATTCTTCCGATGGAATTCGGTCGTTGACCACATTGACCACGCCGTGCCGAGAGCACAGTGGCGGTGGACGACGGCGAGGCCTAGGAAGGGGACGACGCGGTGCAGGGGAAGACGCGGCAGTGGATGCCCACACGGAGAGGAGTACGAGGGTTCACTGGTTCGGCTGCGCTGCCGTCGTCGTAGAATAACAGGGGGTGTGGATGAGTGGAGTGGAGGGATGGCCTGGCCAGCGGTGGGAGTAGTATGGGGGCAGTGAGGCCTCCGTGGCAGCACAACCGGCTACGGGAGGCAGGAGCTGGCGTCACGACCGGCGCTGCTTTGGGTAGCTGGAGCAAGAAGACCAGAGGTTGAAGAAGCACTACGGTCGTTGGATGGACATCATACGGTCAGTCGAGCTAGAATCGTGCATATTGACTAAGTTGACAAAGCCCTTCGTCCCCGTCAACTTAGTAGGCCCATAGCTTGGATTTGGCAAAGAACATATAGCCCATTTGCGATTTGTAAGAATGTACAGCCCATTTTTTAATTCTAATGGAATTTACTACAGCCCATTTACAGTTTGTTAAAAGTACAGCCCAACTTCTAGCTAGGACGACGATTAATAATTTCAAACAACCGCTCAAAACAGAATTCAAAAAAAATCCCACATTTTGATGGGATCCAAAATATTTTTATCCGAAATTTCTAGTCAGGTCAAATATAATTTCAAAATAAAATAGTATTACGTTAAAATCCAACGAAATATTGCGCGCGCAACAAGCAATGAAATTAAAATTTTCAAATTCCAAAAATAATATATTTTTCAAACTAATTACGTGTTTGGTGCATAGTAACTATTCGGTTATTATAATTACATCCCATTTATTATTTCTTAAAGTCCATTTTCTTGTTAAGCCTAATGCATACCTCCTAGGAAAGTTTGCAGCCCAGCGGGGCGGAGAATAATAAGTTGACCCGGATATTGTGTACAACTGTCGGCCCAGTTGCATTGCTGATGTTGAAAAAAAAAGCCTGTGTAGTACAGTACAACCTAACATGGTTACTCAGCCCACATTCAACGACGCCGGAAAGGCCCAAACAAGGCTTCTGTACAACTTTTTGAAGTCACTGAGCTCAATTAATAACTTAAGAAAAAAAGTTAGATTACAGTGGAATCTAATTAAAAGCTGTCATGAGCAAATAAATAATTCAACGGGTCCCACTTGTGCGTCTGCGCGTGTGTGTGCGTGTGTGTGTGTGTGAGAGAGAGAGAGAGAGACCCATCGGTCGATGCTCGTAAAACTTATATAGTTGACACAATCATATAGAACATCATAGCACACTGAACTTGCATACAAAAATTTCACGCAGGCGGCACAATCAGGATGGAAGCAGTGGATCGCTACGGGAAGGCCTATGTTGAAACCAACGAAGTCGTACATAACGGTTCATCGTCTTTATCAATGACGGGGAAATATCTTGAATGTTGTGTAAAGAAAACAGATAGACAACACAATAAGTTCTGCTAGCACATTAAGTTGACGTACATCCCTTTCTAAAAAAAGTTCAGGTACAAAATTAGAACAGGCCACAATCAAATGTACTGGCATATCAGTGCTTCACACCCATAGCTCGGATTTAACTAGTACTCTCTTCGTCCAGGAAAAGTTGTCCACAGGGCAGTGTATTTGTTTTTTTGCAAAAAAACCCCACAGAGTTTTAAACACGTCACAAAGAAGTCCATCTCCTTCCTTCCTCCTCCCCCGTAGCCCGCGCCTTGCAGCCATCGCTGGCTACCCAGCTGCGCCGCCGCCCGCCTGGATCTGCGCCGCGACCAACACCAGAACCGTGGCCCAGCCCGCGACCAACAATAGCGCCGCCGCCCGCTTGCACCTGTGTCGTGGCTTACCACCTGCACCGCCTGCCGTGAAGGCGACCTGCACTGGCGCCCTCCTCGAGCTACGCCGCTGGCCCCGTTGAAGGTTGCCGCCCACGTCCGCCCACCTTCGCCGCCCACCTGCGCCTCCGATTGCGTCCGTTTCGGCCGCCGGCGCTGTGGACAATTCCGACCACTCCCGCCTCTCATGCTGCTACTGGTGGACGACACCGGCGCCGTAGACCTCTAATGCTGCTTTTGCCTTTTCCCCTGCCTCGCCTCTGCTGCCACTCCTGCCTATGCTGGTGAGTCTGCCCCGCCCGCCTCTGCTACTGCTGTTGTTCAATTTGTTGCTGTGAGTCAGAATTTGTTGTTCTTAGTACAGGCGGAGAAAATTCAGTCAGGGGATACAAAGCTAGAGAAATAATCCAGGACAAAGGTTGTACACTGCTGCTAAATGATGAACAGATTATAGTGAAAATTTAGTTTGATGCCATCAAATTCATTGAGTAATACTCTTGGCATTCTTGGAGATCTGCTAGTTTTTGGAAGTTTTTCTTGCTATGGTTAACTGAAAATGTTCAGTGTTCCAATACTGTAGAGAAACTACAGTCCTTGTAATTCAGTTATGACTCCTTTACTGAAACTGTAGTGTTTGCTAAAACTGAGATGTAAACTAAAGGAGTTTGTGATTTGCAGAAGATGTAGCATACTCCAACAAGTGATAAATGCACTCAAAAGTTCACTGAGAAAATGCAGAGGCTGCTCACTTGTTACTGAAAGTTTTCTGGAGTGATAAGTGCATGCAAAAGAAGTTCAGTTAACTGTTACTGTTGTTGTATGAATTCCAACCAGGTCAATTTGTTGTCAATTACTCTGTAATGCTCAACTAGGTTTATGCAAAATGAAGATCAACCATGTTTATTTGGATTTATTTTAATCATTTGAATTTATTTGCTTTATTTGGATTTATACACCATTTGTCCAATTGCAAACATACCTAAAGTTTCCAATTGTCCAATTTTAGTCATTCATTTTACAAAGAGCTAAGCATAGCCATGACTCTTCCCTAAATATTCCTGTAGAATCAATTCAAGCAGCACAAAACTGAAAACTGAAAAGTGCCACAACCCCTTAACTAAGAGTTGAT
The DNA here is from genome assembly GCF_056163025.1 of Triticum urartu. Taxonomy (NCBI): domain Eukaryota; kingdom Viridiplantae; phylum Streptophyta; class Magnoliopsida; order Poales; family Poaceae; genus Triticum; species Triticum urartu. The sequence goes on along the minus strand of NC_141874.1, from coordinate 169,916,661 downwards.
AAAAACATGTCCCTAAAATTGGAATTATTTGAATTAGCTAGGTTTATTCTTCTTCATATACAGAAAAATATGAATATTGTTCGTCTATAGTTACTTCAAATTTAGAACTGAATAAACACTTGTCATCTTCAGTAAACACTTGTAAATCTAGAGTGGTTTTAAACTTAGAATGCACCAAGTACTAATATCTTTTGCCAGGCTACACACCATCTACTTGGAGTAGACAGCAAGATTCACAGAGACATGCACGCTTCAATAGACTTGTGAATGCTAGCAAAGTGATAAGTAAAAACTTGGATGTTCTCAGAAATATAGCACCAGAGGACATTAAGTGAACTGGCATGTATGCTAAAGGCAAGGAAATGCCACCTTCTTTTCTTCTTTGAGCAGTTGATGAACTGGCCAGTATGCTGCAGCTACACATAGGTTCTGTAGAAAATGCACCAAAAGAGTTACACACCGGTGAAGTAAGTGGAAAGCAACATTTAATCTCCACTTCTTTTCTTTTGGTAGTGAAATTCAATCTGAATTTTGTAAGCACAGAAAATGCACCAATACTGAACATTTATTCCCACCTCCACCACCATCTTGTCAGTTTCGACAGTGTGTGTATGGAGTAGTTTTGACAGCAGTATAATTGTGCATCATGTAAACATTATGAGAATGATTAGGGGTTCATCAATTAGATTATAATTATGACCAGAACAGAGGAACAAATATCATGGTTAGTTTTATGTAAAAAATCAGAAATGGAGTTACTCACTTGAAGTTACTATAGTTACTCACTTGAACTTACTGTAGTAGTGGCCAAAATTCAGAAAAGTTACTAAACAGCAGAAGTAGTGGCCAAAATTCAAAGTACTAAAAAGATTCTACACTAAATATACAGTGTTATCCATGTTCTGTATCCAGGACATTTTTTTATCTGTTTGCATGCATAGGTCCCACCTATCAGGAAGGATGGGCACGTACACGAACAGGTACGACCCATCAGTCTACCGGCATAGCCTTTTCATTTAGTCTACCTAGCCGTCTAATCAACTGTCTGCACACCACTTCTCCCATTTACTTCTCCATCGGGAACCGATTCTCCTCGGCTTCTTCACCTCCCCTTCATCTTCATTTGCATCCAAACCCCACAGCATTCACATTGTTTTAACCTCTTCAAATAAGCATCTAGTACTTCAGTTAGACTAGCCATCTAATCCTAATTCCCCAAATCATAGCCCTCTGTTCCAGCGGTTCCAAATGGCGGAAGAGATCGAGATGCAGGTTTTTAGCGTCCAACATGTCATCGTCGAAGCCTCGATGCGCATAGTTGCCACCGTCACCGTCCACCCAAGGATTGTTCGGCAGTGGATCAACAATGTATCCAACTCCCTCGAAAAGGTAGAGACGAGGGTCATCGGTCTCGACGCAGAGTACACGGAGCGTGCCCCTGGGAAGATCCAGTGTGCCGTCGTCCTTCAGCTGTGCCACGAAGATGATGTTTTGGTGTACCACATCATACACTCGCCCTCCATACCACATGAGCTTCACGATTTCTTGTCTCGGGAGGACGTATACTTCTATGGGGCAGCCATCGAAGGGGACAAACAGAAGCTGAAGCCGTACAACCTTGATTTGAAAAGCATCACTGACGTACAAACTAGAATCAAAATTCCTGTAGAAGTTTGTGATAAACAGACACCATCCCTATTCGACGTAGAAAATTTTGTGCTCGGTACAAATCTTTAGAAGGGTGACGAGACGGTGGCATTAAGGTCGTCTGGATGGGAGAATTATCCCTTGACGTACGAGCGGATAAAATATGCTGCCTCGATGCCCGTGTGAGTTTCGAGATAGCTGCAAGGTCCAAAGAGCTTGTTGCAAAGCCGTCTCCCACAGAGAATGAGAAGAAGAAGAAGAAGAAGAAGAAGAAGAAGAAGAAAAGGGTGCACCAGCAGGAGGGAATTATGGATGGATGAACTATTTCCTCTCTTGTAAAAAAAATTATTCCCTCTCGGTGTATATTGATATGGATGGACAATTTCGATGGTGTGCATGTCTTTGGAACAGAGTAGTAGCGTGGGTCCGCTTGACTATAAGGAACTATTTATCCGCATATATAGCTTTCTCTGCTACTCCTTCCAGTGATCGGTGTGCAGTGCATGTGTCCGTAGACATGACAGCTTGTGTGCATGACATGTGGGCCACCTAAAATGCGGCGAGCATCAAGTTTCTACCACAGCCACCCGCGATTCCCACGACGCCGCTCGAACCCATGAAACCACACGTCCCCCGACCTGCGGCTCACCCCTCTTGGCCCCACTGCCCCTCTGCCTAAGGGAGCATTACATGTGGACCAGTCACCTATCGGGTCCACATGTTATTGACTCAAAGGTAGGTGCAATGGATCCAAAGTAGTAGAATAATACTTGTTCACGTGCTTGAAATATAAACACTCTAGTTTTGATATACATGTGTCAGCAGACATGACAGCTTGTCCATGGAAGTTGAACCACGGCGACCATCACGTTTCTTGTTTCTACCACTGCCACACCCACACGCGATTCCCACGACGCCGCTCCAACCCACGGCATGACGTCCCCCGACGTTGACATGGATCCTCTAATGTGGCTATCACTGCCTTTCCTTCGCTGATAGGTGGGACCCACGCTTATGGGTCCCACATGTCAGTGACAGAATGGTAGGATTGTTCGCGTCAGGGGATCCTCATCCCCCCGACGTGCCCCTCATCCCTCTCGGCCCCACCGCTCCTACTCTATCAACGAGCCCCGTCTGACACCAAATTTCTTGGCTTCCGTGCTACAGCTAGATCTTCCCCTCGTTTCTGTTTTCCAACCCGGCAGCGGGCGGGGTGTCGGTTTGCTCAACGGCGGTCCCACATGAAAGTGAAAATGCTAGGCAACACGCCTTCCCTAAGCTATGTGTCGTGCCGGACGGGCTGTGTTGTACTCCCGATTCCCGGGCGTGTGGGGGTGCGACGCGAACGCGGCAGACCTTTTCCTTTTACCAGCAATGTGCCCGTGCATTGCGACGGATCCAAAGTTTTGATATACTCCTAATATATTACTCCCTCCGTACCTAAATATTTGTATTTTTTGAGATTTCAAATGGACTATCACATACGGATTATATAGACATATTCTAGTGTTTCTAGCAAGATGCCCGCGCATTGCACGAAGTTGATGGAAAAGGTAAGCACAACTTATAAATTGACGGATGGAGTACTAGTTACAGTGATGCATATAATTAAGCAAAGGGATCGCACATGTCGGTATTGACTAGAATGAGAATGCAACAGCACAATAAGAATTAAGGCCACGATGATGCGATCGCAGTGGTGGTTACAGAAGGCAAGAAGAAAGATGGATCCACGAATGTACGACCTCCTCCTCCTCAACTTAGTGCGCCGGGCCACCGATCGGTGGCTAAGGAGCGGCCGCTTTTGTGGCGAGGTCGAGGTGCTTCTCAGCAAAGGCATCCAAGGCTTCCAACCGGTTGAGGAAGGCCAACATCGTAGCGTCCTCACTAGCCTTGTAGATACCTATGTACATGATTTCCTCGTACATGTGGATGTGTAGGTCGACGAATTCTTGCAAGGCGAGGCGCCTCGCGGCGAGCGCGACCTCCAGGTGGACATTCTTCGTGGCGTCAGCGGGCAGTCGCAGGGCCACCAGTGCTTGAAAGAGGTTCCGGCCATGGAGGCCGATTAGGGTGGCAGGCAATGAGGAGCCCGGGCGCACGGGCTGGAGGAGTACGGCGATGTCGGCCGCGGGCTTCTTGAGGATGGTGAACTTTTTGCTGGTGGCAACGATTATCTGGTCCAACTGAGAGTCGTAGTTGGCGTTGAAGGCGGCCATCCACCAGCCGGTCTCCAACACCATATGGAGATGATCCTCGGCGCCATGCCACAGGCCGGCGTCGTGGACCATCTGGCGCAGCCGCTGGCCGCTCACGAGCATCGCTGCCATGGGTCTGGAGTGAGCTCTTTTGTGCTTAGTGTAGGTGCTTAGGCAAATGCTTAGGTGCGTACGATGTGGTAGATGCATTGGAATGGAGGGGCGCCTTTATATGAGGACAATGAGGGCAAACTGCGTTGCATTCACATCGTGCAGCCTCTTTTCCTGGACCTCCTCCCATTACTTCCCTCATGCATTAACTGAAGGAGGATGCATTGGCCGTTCAACATATCAAGAACCGCTACTCCCTCCCTCGTCTGCATTAAAGCCGTATCGAGGACTGCGCCGCCCGCTGTCAAATCGAATACTCCCTCCGTCTAGGTGAGTATTAAGTCATCTTACGAAAACCAAATAGTAAACACATAGGCGTGGTGCATTAACTCTCACGTTGTTTCTTATTTTTTGACATAAATAGAGGAATCAACTAAGAAGAGACGTGGGGCTTGTATGCTTTTAATGACTTGAGACTATCAAACATGACATGCAGTGGTCAGTTCGTTGCACAAGAACAAATACAACCCACGTCAGCACACACGCATCTTATATAGCATCACATCCAATGCCTATAAAAGATGAATGAGACCAAATTATATCTCATCTAGATGAGATCTAGCAAAACTGTATTAATAATACTTAGTACTCATGCGCCATGTATCATATATTAGTATCATGTAGTACTTTATTTATTTATGAGGTATCCAGATGGCACTGCACCGCCAAGAAAAGAGGGTAACATCAAAATTATGGACTACTTTTTTGAGTATGTTGGTAAGGTCCGGTCATAGTCACTTGTTGAAATCTCTAAAAAGACAAATACTCCTTTCGTTTGGAAATACTTGTCATCAAAATGGATAAAAGGAAATGTACCTAGACGTATTTTAGTTTTAGATACATCTATTTTTATCCATTTTGATGACAAGTATTTTCGGACGGAGGGAGTAGAAAATAGAGTTGGTGATGATGGTGTGCGTGCCATCCTGCAATATAGGCCGTCGGATTTATATCTAACGGATAGGAAAGAAACTATGGCAATTTTGCAAAAATATACCCACACGCCTCTCCACGTTCACAAATAAGGCCTTCCCTCGTTCAACCTTTTCTCTCACAAGATAAACTACTCATACAAATGCATCTTGAGGTGTCCATAGAATCGAAGAGAGGGATGATGTGTGTGTGTGTGCGCGCGATCGATAAAGAGTGCCATCGAATTTGTGTGTGCCCATGTCAAAGATATAGAGTGGCTGGCATACTGGAACGTGAGATGGGACATGTGCAGTTTGTCGCTATGGCATGGATACCTACCTGCAGCGCTCGACTATCGGTGTGTGGTGGGGGAACGGGGAGGCCCAATTAACTATAGAGGTACAATGGCTGGTATATGTGTGGAGGAGGAGAGAGGCCTACCTCATGTATTAAGGAGATCGATCTGCCTCATGTATTAAGGGAGATCGATCGACATCCATGCATATGTGCAGGAGAGGAATAAGGTTGGGAGAGAGACAGAGCTAGAGTGTTGGAGGGGGTGGTAGTGGAGTTGCTTCTAACAAATGGTGGGATAGGCTTGCTAGACAAACGGAGGGCACGCCCGCAATGTCAATAAGAGAGGAGATGACTGCTTGTTGTCTGTGCACGTGCGTGTGAGAGACGGGTCAGGAGGCATGCATGAATGATGAGGGGGGACGATGTGGCTGTGGTAAGCAGACGTAACTACATAGGAAGATCAATTGCCCTTTGTTAGAGAAAGGAGAGACATAACTTGTGAGGTACGTCAATCGATGGGGGTAGTTACAGTCGATCTAGGTATATGTTGGGAGATCGATCGGTATACATGCATGTGTGTGTTAGAAGCAAATGAGGCATGAGGAGAAGGATAGAGAGAGAGGGATGCATGTAAGAGGTGGTACGAGAGGCATACTATATCGAGGGGGAGGAGTGTGCGAGTATGAGAACGATGAAAAGTGTCGTGGGTTTGTCACGGCAGATGTCCTTGTGAAAGGACTTAGTCGTGGAGCCATCGCTACGGGTTAGCTTTAAGGGGTTAAACCGGACAAGGGGACACGTGGAATTTTATACTAGTTCGGCCCCTTCGAGGAAGGTAAAAGCCTACGTCTAGTTGTGATTAGTATTGCTAGGGTTTCGAAGGCCAGGGAGCGAATCCGCTTTTTCTGGCTCTCAAGTTGTTGTCTGTCCCTAAACCGCTGCCGGATCGTCCCTTTATATACATAGGTTGACGTCCGCCGGTTTACAGAGTCCCGAAGCCGGATCATAAACGTATCCAGTTCAGTCTCTATCCTTCCTATCTTACAATACAAGTTACACGACTAAGCCGGTTTACATTTACAGGCTTTAACCCGCCTTCGGGCCTTGGGCCTCCATGAAGCGCCATCATCCTTGCATATTTACGGGCTTCTAATCTTCAAGGAGTGAACCCGGCTACATAAGGCCGGTTTACCTCCAGTAGTAATATCCCCAACATTAGGCCCCAGATTGGTTTGAACTCGTTCATGTCAATCTTCTATAGTTAGAAAAATTCTTCCCACATATCTTCACCTCGATCTTGTACACCGCCGTGACGTCATACTTCAAGATTATGATAAACCGCCCTGACGTCATCTATCCGATGATGTCGAAGATTACCTTAATTTAATATGTCTTCAGCCATCGAGGCGACACCCCTATTAACTTATCCATTTTTTGGCTCCTCGATTCCCGCACTTGCCGTTTCATCTCTTCGGCCTATAAATAGGGACAACAGACCCCTTTTCTTTTATTTCCGCTACCCATTCATCTCTTCTTCTTCCTCTCGATGACCTCGCACCCGAGCGCCGTCGTCATCTTCGAACTCCACCTCTGCTTCGCCGTTGGCCGCTGCATCAACCTGTTCGCATCAGAGTTTCACAACGCCCTTCCGCTATTTCTGCCATCGCAGTAAGTCTTTTCCCCTTTCTTTCTTAGATCCATTAGGGTTTCCTTGTTCTTCGCTGTTCTTGAGGTTCGTCAAAGCTTTCAGTGTTGCTCTTTCATGGCCTTTAGGTGAATACTTCGTATCTGACGCACTCCTTGTCGTAGCTAACCTTCCATTATCACTTCATAAGTAGCACAGGATTACTCAGACATTTTACCTTTATAACTATACTCCGTTTTAACAGTGTCTGAGTAATCCTGTGCTAGTATTACCTTTTTCCCTTATTGCATTAGTCTCTGGTTTACACCATTTCGCATATCAGTATGTTTCTTACTCCCTTGTCTCTTGCATATAATCATGCGTAATTTATAAACCGGCCTTTCATTTTCAGCTTGTTTTGTTTCGCAATGGCCAAACAATTCACTGCCTGCAACTGGGCTCGCTCCCGGGTTACTGAGATTCAGTTGAATGAGATGGTTAGCATCGGCTCCCTGCCTAAGAAAACTGAAATCAAATGGCGAGTTCCAGGAACAGAAAATCTTCCAACCCCAAGGCAGGGCGAGGTGGTGGTCTTTGTTGACCATATAGGCCATGGCTTCAAACCGCTAGGGTCAAAGTTTTATCGAGATGTGCTTGCCAGCTTCCAACTTCATCCGCAAGATATTGGTCCCAACTCGGTTTCCAATTTATGCAACTTACAGGTCTTCTGTGAAGTATATTTACAAGAAGAACCAACTGCAGAACTGTTTTGGGATTTCTTTCACTTAAACCGGCGCACAGAGTTTGTAAATGGCCCGAACACAGAACTTGGTGGTGTCTCGATTCAAAAGCGTAAAGAAGTTGAATTTCCTCATGCCAAACATCATAGCCACCCAAAGGAATGGAATCAAACTTGGTTTTATTGCAGAGACACTTCCCTTGAAGACGAAAATCCCCTCCCTGGCTTTCGTGATCACAGACTATCCAATACTCACCCCATGCCTCAACGCCTGAGCTCTTCAGAAAGGGCAAAATACGCTCCTCAACTCGCCAAACTCCGGGCCTTTATGGCAAATGGTTTAACAGGCGTGGACTTTGTGCGCTGTTGGATATCCTGGAGTATCTTGCCGCTAAGCCGGCGTCCTGGTTTAATGTGTGAATATACCGGTGAGGTTGACGACCCTCAACGCCATTACAACATCCAATTATCTAAGGAAGAAGTCACTGGAGGTGTAAAGAAGATTCTGAATGAGTCGGAACTGATCTGTAGTCAAACCGGTCTGAGTCCCTTCTATGCCAAGAACAAACCGCCTGCTGTAAGCATTATACTTCCTCTTCATCTCTAATATCTTTAACTTATGCAACCTGTAACCCTTCTTCTTTATATGTAGGGTGATGACCCCTTATGGAAACGAAAAACCGTAGAGAAAGCGGCAAAGCCGACTGGTGATAAGGCGGCCAAGCCATCCCGCCCAAAGACCAAAGCCGTAAAACGGATGTCAAAACGGAAAACGGCTGACCGGATTAATATGGAGCTTGATGATGATACTGATGATCCAGAAGTTGAGGTAGAACTTGACTCACTTGGCTCTCTTTTCATGCATCTCATTAACAATGATCTTCCTCAGGAGGATGCAGAAGCTAGTCAAGCTGATGACGTAGAGGTAATTACCCTTTCCTCTGGTTCAAACTCTATGCCAACACAAAAAACTCGCCAAGCAGTCCGGAAAGTAAGCTTTTCTCATCCTCTTGCTCACTTGGATCCAACATTTATTTTGAAGACTCAACAGCATGAAGCTCGCCGGACAACCCGGCACAGTGGCCAACAGGTCACTTCAGCCGGTTTACCTGATACTCCGGTTCGGAAGCGCCGGTCTGAGGTCTCTCCTACTTCTGACCATTCTTACCCCAAGGCAGGTTATTTTAGACAGCCTCTTAATCCGTCCAATTCAAATTATCAGGTGACACCTCCTTCATCTTCTAGTGAATCGACATCAACTCAACTCCCCCCTTTGAAAACTGTGGTCGGGTGAGTTGTAAAAACCTTTCCTTTCAATGCGCCATAAATCCTTTGAATAGGATGTTAATCCTCTTTTATTCTGTTTGCAGGGCCAAAGCCAGACCCAGCAAGAAAGCTCGGGTCACCAATCTGCCAGAAGACCCTATCACCGAAGAAGAAGAACCAAGAGGTGAACCGGAACAGACTGGTGAACCGGAAGGCCCTCATCCTGAAGCTACTTTTAATGATCCACCCCTTGAAGGCCAACATACCGATGAACCAACAGATGCTGAGCCTGCCGCACCCGATATTGAACCGTCAGAACCAAACCGAGCTAGTCTGGTGAAAGACACTGAAATTCCAGTATCATCAACCAAAAACCCTAAAGGCCAAGGTGATGATGTTATTATTACTGGAATGGGCCACAGCTCCCCTGGCCATCCCGTCATTTTGGCTCAGCAGAGTGCCAAAGAAGAGCAAGCTGCCCGGGATAAAGATAAATGGAGCAGTGACTTATCAAGCTATGCTCATCTTAACGCTGATGAGCTTCATTCTGGCTTCTTGAACCGTCTGCACTCAAACCGGGATTATGAAGCCGGTTTGGTGAACTTGATGAAAGAGCGATATGAGGTAAATTCCTCTCCTTTTGTTGATTGATTTACAACTGAATTACTATCCCAAGTAGCCCCCAAGGGTCGTTTATATGATTATTAATCATAAACCGGGTCTTTGTGACACTTTACACTTCTCATCATTGATCCTTGCAATGGCAAGTCTCTACTAAGAGGTAAAACTCATCTTGAAATAATTAGATAACGTTCTGCAGCATAGCCCCCAAAGGCCGGTTTAACTTAGAAGGTTAATCCGGGTTTTAATCTGCACCTCCACTTTAGAATCGACGCACATTAGCCCCCAAGTGTCAAGGATAATGTTTGCATTCTTCTCGAGACTTGTGTAAATTGTAGCACTTTTTAGAGCAAATAGGCATTAGCCCCCAAGTATGAAGTGTATAACTTGTTATATGCTTTATACTTAGCACATATATATGTTGTTTGTTGAATACACCTTCAATGTTGCAGGCTGAACTGAGAAACAAAGATGCCTGAAATTCTGACTTGCAAGAAAATGTGAAGTCACAACAAGCCGAGGCTGCAAAAGCCAACGAGGAGCTGACCCAGGCCCTGGCCGTAATGGAAAAGCTGAAAGAATCCTTCAACCAAGAACGCGCTGAATGGGAAACCGAGAAATCCAGTTTAACCAAAAGAGTTGTAGACGCCGAGGCAGCCCTGAAGCCAGTGGTTGAAGAACTAGCCGGTTTGAAACGCCAAATCAATGCTATGACCTCTGCTATCTTTGGTAAGTGTCTGCTTATGTGTGTTGCGCCAGTCGATGAATCTTATAGCTGACCAAAATGTTCATAAAATCTTTGGCAGGCACTCGGATCGCTCAGCTTGGTACAGATATGCGGATGAAGCTCAAAGCGGCATATACATTGGTTCAACAGCTATACTCTGGGTCTCAGCGGGTTATTAGCATGGCAGCTTATAACAAACTGGCTCCAACTTTGATTAAGGAGACCCTTGAGAAGCTGGGCATGTTACCAGCCCGTATTGCCGAGTTGAAGAGAGCAGCTGCCAGAGTAGGAGCTTTAACTGCCCTTATTCGAGCCAAAGCCTAGATTCTAGACCTTGAAGTGGAGGATATCATTAAAGGATACCTAGGCGTTAAAGAAGACGGTTCAAACTTCAACAATGATGATCTTTGGTGGCTGACCAAACAGATGCGGCCAGCAGCCAACAAGTTGGCTCATGATACCTATTTGTCCCATTTTCAACTGTTTTATGATGCAGAAGGGAAAAGACAGCCGGCCGACATCCGTGAAGTCGAAGAACATGTGCCTCCGATTCGTAAGCACACTTACGCCCCTGATATTAACCCTTCCAAGCGTTAACTGGAATCGACTGGTCAACGGCTGATTTCCAGCGTCTGGGGAGGGATGAAGAAGTGCCTACACCAACTGACCCTCAACCGTCAAACCGTCGCGATGAAGAGTCCTGATCTGGTCGCCGGTTTATATGGCTACTGTGAAAAACAATGATACTGTTTGAGCCGCTTTGAAGCTTCATGTAATAGGATAGCTGAAACTCCGTTATCTGCCATGCCATCGAGCATGTTTCGTAATACTTCGTGACAATCTGTGCCACCCTTTGGGATATATTTATGCATAACCCATGATGAATTGCGTTCCTGGGTACAACAATTTATAAGTATCTAGCGGTTTACCGCTAGACGTGTCATGATGTCCAAGAAGTATATAGTACCTAGATGAATAATCAAGTGTTTGTACAAAAAGTAATGTACAGAACATACCTCATTGGTTGACCAAACATGTATACGGCAAAGGTGTTAATACCAATCTGGAATGTTGATAACTCCATCTTCATAATGTCAGTCTATATATTAAACCGGACCGGGATAACCACCGGATTATCTGTATAACACTGGCGATTTTGTCAAACCAGACCGGGTCAATGAACACCGGTTTATAATTGATCATGTGCCCACAACTTGTAGGTGAGAAGCAAGTCGGGTCAAGGACACCGGTTTATCAAAAAATACTTCTGATTTTCAACAAACAAAATTCAAACAGGAAAATATGCAAGGCTTTTTACGAGCTGCCAGGCTCCCAATCGAGGCTTTTCATGGGCTGACAGGCCTCTGAGTTAAACCATTTAACAAAGACTTTTAAGATGGGCCTCCAATTAACCAATCATTGTTTTAACTGTGACAAGTTCAGGGTCTGTAAAAGATTGACTTGTCAAACATTCGATGGGTCATACCAGGATTACCTGGACAGGGGTGGCTTACTTGATGAAGGCAGGTTAACCCGGGTTTTTAGGTGAATACACCAGGCTTCCAAGTCGTGGCTTGATAGCCAATTACGAGGGTCCTTTCAAACTCTTTGTTGCTTTGCAAAAAGAGCCCCCAAGTAACTTTGTGAGTGATGCTCAATGTGTGCCCATGTTTGAGTCTGTACTGTGTACAACACTCTCTTTGGCTTCACAATTTTTTCCCTTGTGGCTTAAATGCCTATCAAGAGGTGTAGCTATGGTGTGAGGACAACCAAGCCCCCTAGTGATATCCCTTCGTGGTTTAAAAACTGATCAAGAGGTGTAGCTGTAGTTCAAATATGACCAAGCCCCCTAGTGATTTTCCTGATATCTATGCAGCTGCTAAAGCCGGATTAACAAAAACTCCGCTTTGTCAGTTAACTTGTAAAAGCACACACAGAATATAAAAAGAACAGATACCCCGCTTATAATGGAGGCTCCGATTTATTATATGATATATACACTGTCATAAATATGTACAGATGAAGAGCCTATGGCTTCAAGTATAGTAAAGCCGAAGGAGAGCTATGTTCCATGGCCGCTTGGTCTCCTCCTCCGATTGACGTGAGTCTTCATGCTCTCGAACATCAATGAGGTAGTAAGATCCGTTGTGCAGATTTTTGCTGACCACAAAGGGTCCTTCCCAAGGTGGGGATAATTTTTGCATATCAGTCTGATCCTGGATGAGCCGGAGCACCAAATCACCTTCTTGAAAGGTTCTAGTTTTAACCCGGCGGCTGTGATAACATCGGAGATCTTGTTGATAAATCGCCGATCGTGCTGCTGCAAGATCACACTCTTCATCCAACAGGTCCAGTGAATCCTGACGTGCCTTCTCATTATCAGCTTCAACATAAGCTGCCACACGGGGCGAATCGTGACGGATGTCACTAGGAAAAACCGCCTCCGCTCCATAGACCATGAAGAAAGGTGTGTAACCCATAGACCTATTGGGTGTGGTGTTGATGCTCCATAATACAGAAGGTAGCTCCTCAACCCAATAACCCGGCGTCCGCTTTAAGGGAACCATAAGCCTTGGTTTGATACCCCGAAGAATTTCTTGGTTTGCCCTTTCTGCTTGACCATAAGATTGGGGGTGAGCCACCGACGCTAGATCAAGCCAGATGTGCTCACGTTGATAGAATTCTTCCATCTCCCCTTTTGACGGATTAGTACCATTATTTGTTATAATGTTGTGTGAAAAACCAAACCGAAATATCACCTTCTTGATGAATTGAACCGTCGTGGCTACATCACACTTGCTGACTGGCTCTGCCTCCACCCATTTAGTGAATTTATCAACTGCTACTAACAGGTGGGTCTTTTTGTCCTTAGAACACTTGAAGGGTCCAACCATATCAAGCCCCCAAGTTGCAAACGGCCATGTAATTGGAATCATCCGCAACTCTTGAGCCGGAACGTGCGCACGGCAGGCAAATTTTTACATCCATCACATCTCTTGACTAAATCCTCCGCATCAGCATGCGCCGTCAACCAGTAAAAACCGTGGCGAAAAGCTTTGGCAACCAACGGCTTTGAACCGGCGTGGTGACTGCAATCCCCTTCATGGATTTCTCGCAAAATCTCACAACCTTCTTGAGGAGAAACACAGCGCTGAATTGCTCCTGAAACACTGTAACGATGTAACTCCCCGTTGAGTATGGTCATGGACTTGGAACACCGGATTATCTGTCGAGCCAACGTTTCATCGTCTGGTAACTCGCGCCGGATCATGTAAGCCAGATATGGGATCGTCCAATCCGGTATGGCATGCAAAGCTGCCACCAACTAAGCCTCCGGATCAGGAACAGCCAAATCTTCTTCGGTTGGCACTTTGACTGACGGATTATGCAACACATCAAGAAAAACATTAGGCGGGACCGGTTTACGCTGAGAACCAAGACAACTTAAAGCGTCCGCCGCTTCATTCTTCCGCTGGTCTATATGGTCCACCTGATAACCTTTAAAGTGACCAGCCACTGGGTCCTTAGAATCCCAAGTGCCAAACACATGCTGAGACACTAAATCTGAATCGCCGAAGCACTTAACCTGGCTCAAATTCATCTCCTTAGCCATCCGAAGACCGTGGAGCAAAGCCTCATATTCAGCTGCATTGTTAGTACAAGGGAACATTAAACGGAGGACATAACAAAACTTGTCACCTCATGGGGAAGTTAGTATGACTCCAGCCCCCGAGCCCTCCAACTGTCTGGATCCATCAAAATGAATAGTCCAATATGTATTATTTGGTTTCTCTTCAGGTGCCTGTAACTCCGTCCAATCATTGATGAAATCCACGAGTGCCTGGGATTTGATCGCTGTGCGGGGTATATATTTGAGTCCATGAGGTCCAAGCTCAATAGCCCACTTGGCAATCCGGCCAGTTGCTTCTCTGTTTTGAATGATGTCGTCCAGAGGAGCTGAACTGACCACTGTGATAGGATGGCCCTGAAAATAATGTTTAAGCTTCCGGCTTGCCATAAATACCCCATACATCAGCTTCTGCCAATGCGGATACCTCTGCTTTGACTCAATGAGCACCTCGCTGATATAATAAACCGGCCGTTGAACCGGATATTCCTTGCCAAGCTCCTTGCGCTCTACCACAATGGCTACACTAACAGCCCGAGCATTAGCAGCCACATATAATAATAATGGCTCTTTATCGATCGACGCTGCAAGCACGGGCGGTTCAGCTAGCTGGCTCTTCAGATCCTCGAACGCTTTATCAGCTGTCTCGCTCCAGACAAAGTTATCTGTTTTCTTGAGCATCTGATATAAAGGGATGGCCTTCTCTCCAAGGCGACTGATAAACTGGCTCAAGGCTGTAATCCGGCCGGCCAAATGTTGAACATCGTTAATACACACCGGTTTAGCCAAGGATGTAATTGCTGCAATCTTTTCCGGATTAGCCTCAATGCCTCTGTTTGATACCAGAAAGCCTAAGAGCTTGCCTGCCGGGACACCGAATACACACTTCTCCGGATTGAGCATCATCTTGTAAACCCGGAGATTGTCAAAGGTTTCTCGTACATCATCTATCAATGTCTCCTCCTTTCTGGACTTGACTACAATATCATCCACATATGCATGAACATTGCGCCCAATGTGTTTATGAAGGCAATTCTGAACACATCGTTGGTAAGTTGCCTGGGCACTCTTGAGTCCAAAAGGCATGGAAACATAGCAGAAGGCTCCAAAGGGAGTTAAGAAAGTTGTTTTCTCCTGGTCCTTAACCGCCATTTTGATCTGATGATAACCAGAGTAAGCATCCAGAAAACACAAACGGTCACAACTCGCCGTAGCATCAATTCTCTGATCAATGCGAGGGAGAGCAAAGGGGTCTACAGAGCAAGCCTTGTTTAAATCTGTGTAATCCACACACATGCACCAAGTGCCGTTTTTCTAAGAACCAGCACCGGATTAGCTAACCACTCTGGATGAAAAACTTCGACAATAAACCCTGCGGCCAAGAGACGGGCTACCTCTTCAACTATAGCCTTACGTCTCTCTTCATTGAAACGGCGGAGGAACTGCTGGAACGGTTTAAACTTAGGATCAATGTTGAGTGTGTGCTCAGCGAGTTCCCTCGGTACACCTGGCATGTCAGAAGGTTTCCATGCAAAGATGTCCCGATTCTCACGGATGAACTCATCGAGCGCGCTTTCCTATTTGGGATCCAGGTTAGCGCTGATGCTGAACTGTTTGGATGAATCGCCAGGAACAAAGTCAACCATCTTAGTGTCTATAGACGATTTGAACTTCAACGCTGGATCATGTTCTGTAGTTGGCTTTTTCAAAGAGGTCATGTCTGCCGGATCAACTTGCTCCTTATAGAATTTCAACTCCTCCGTGGCACAAACCGACTCAGCATAAGCCGCATCACCTTCTTCACACTCCAAAGCAATCTTTCTACTTCCATGTACTGTGATAGTCCCTTTATGACCTGGCATTTTAAGCTGTAGATAAACATAACATGGCCTTGCCATAAACTTAGCATAAGCCGGCTGCCCAAACAAGGCGTGGTATGGACTTTTGATCTTTACCACCTCAAATGTCAATGTTTCTGACCTTGAATCATAGTCATCTCCAAAAGCTACCTCCAAAGCTATCTTGCCAACAGGATATGCAGACTTACCAGGCACCACACCATGAAAGACTATATTTGACGGTTTAAGATCCTTATCTGTCAACCCCATACGGCGGAATGTATCATAATACAAAATATCGATACTACTTCCCCCATCCATGAGTACTTTGGTAAACTTGTATCCCCCAACTTGAGGGGCCACCACCAGGGCCAAGTGACCTAGATTATCAACCCGGGGTGGGTGATCATCTCTACTCCACAAAATAGGTTGCTCAGACCAGCGTAAATATTGAGGTACTGCCAGCTCAACAGAGTTTACTGCCCTTTTGTGAAGCTTCTGATCACGTTTGCACAAACTAGTAGTGAAGACATGATATTACCCGTTGTTCAGCTGTTTGGGATTGCTCTGATAACCCGACTGTTGCTGCTGCTAATTCCCCTGATGGTTGTAACCTTCCTGGTTGCCTTGGTGCCCTTGATTGACGTGTCCGGTTTGGTTGCCTTGAAACCCTAAACCGGAACCACCACCTCCGTAACCCGGCCCGTGGAAACCTCCTCCTGAACCGCCGGGCGGGCCGTTGTCATATTGGAACATATTGAAATTCTTGAAATCCCGCATGATATAGCAGTCCTTCCAAAGATGTGATGCCGGTTTCTCCTTCGATCCATGCTTTGGACAGGGCTGATTTAACAAGCGCTCCAAATTGGGGCCTGAACCTCCACCCCTCTGGGGCAGCTTGCCCTTACGGCGCTGGCCATTCTCCTGCGCGCTGGTATTTGCAACAAAGTCCAAGCTACTGTCGGCCTTGCGCTTACCATCGTTTCCATGGCCTGCCGGATTATGCTGTTGACCCTTGGCATTGCCATTCTTCTTACCTTTCTCCGGTATGTCCTCCTCTGAATCTGGATCCTTGGTATTATCTGAATCGGCGTATTTAACCAAATCGGCCATGAGTGTTGACATATCATTGCAGTGACATTTGAGCCTTCCCAATTTCTGTTTTAGCGGTTTGAAATGACAATTGCCCTCTAATGTTAACACTACAGTGTCTGCATTGATACGATCTGATGAATGTAAAATTGTTGAGACCCGTTTGACCCAATGGGTCATGGACTCCTCTTCCTCTTGGACACAAGCGGCCAGATCCACGATTGACATCGGCTGCTTACACGTATCCTTGAAGTTCTGGATAAACCGGTGCTTCAATTCAGCCCATGATCCAACAGAGTTGGCCGGCAAGCTCTTCAACCAAGTGTGAGTTGTTCCTTCCAACATCATGGTGAAATATTTAGCACAAACTGCCTCATCCACATCTAACATCTCCATTGCCATCTCATAGCTCTCCACCCATGCCTCTGGTTGCAAATCGGCGGTGTAATTTGGTACCTTACGAGGTCCCTTGAAATCCTTGGGCAGTCTCACATTACGCAAAGCGGGGGTTAGACACGGCACCCCTAAGGAACTGAACATCACTCTTGGCTCCACGGAGGCCGTGGGGTGAACCGGAGTATGCTGTCGCGCTCCGTGTCGAGCCGCCAACTCGGCCTCCCGACGTGCGCGGCCATCGTCCACAACATCTTGCGCATTAGCGCCTCCCCCGGCCGGGTTGTTCCCTCGTGGTGAATTTCGGCGACGTGCACTACTGGACACGGTCGGTTCGTCCTCCACATGTCTGCTATAGCTCCGTCTTGGACGGGGAGTAGAATGAATCCTCTCACGACTGTGTGAATACGCCTGCTGTTGATTTAGTGTTGTTTGAAGGAGATCCCTGGCCCGACGTGCTTCCACTGCAACTGGTGACTCGCCATCGGTTGGGAGGGCCGCCAGGCGTGAAGCGGCGGCCACAATGTTGTCCAACAGGTTGGAATAATGCCCGGGCGGTGTTGGTACATACTGTGGCACAATGTTGTTCTGGCGAGGCGGGTCCGTCGTGCGCGGTTGAACCGGCGCTCCTTTTCTCGGCGCCCCCGCCCGATTTAGTGTGGGTTGGCTACCCGCTCCTTCTCCTGGTGTGTTGAAGAGATTCTGTGGCTCATAAACCAACGGGAGACGTGATCGATACCTTCTTCTCATGACTTCCTCTGAAGCATTCTGATCCAGTCTAATCCGGTAGGCCTGTGCTTCCAATTCAGCCCGCTCTGTAGCCATCCTAGTATTCTCTGTTGCCAGGTCCGCTTTAGCCTGGGCTATCTGATCTTTTACCTTTGCAATCTCCGCATTGTGTTGATCCCTGGCTGCTGCTTCCACCTCCACGGCCATCAACGTTGCCAAAGCGTCGAACAAATCAGACAGGACTTGGGCTGGAGGTGGCGCCGAGCTTCCTGCCCCTGCTGGTGTGGCTGTTGTTGAACCGGGGAGCATTGCTGCGGCGGTAGATGAATGAGGTGCCGATTGTGTGCCGGCCATGAAGATGGCGGCCCGGTTTGGTAGATCGGGGGAATCTGGAATACTGTTGCCCTCGGATCCTCCATCAATCCTGCCGTCCTGCAACTGGTAAAGTGATTCGGTCTCTCCAGAAGACTCGTCATCAGAACAGACCATGGTCTCTCCATCGGACACCGGTCCATCCTCGTACCTCGATCCATGGATGACACCCACGAAAACATGCCTTGCCTCGGGCTGAACCGGCGAAGAACTTACACGCTGAGTCGTTTCGATGATGTCGGTGTAGATGTCCGGCTCAGGGGCCGGTTCGCCGATCTTGCCGATGAAGACGTGAATCCCACCAAAGGGGACCCGGTACCCATATTCGATTGAATCGGCCTCGGGACCCCATCCTACGTTGTCGACGTAGAGCTTGCCGCGACGACTCTTCGTCATCCGGCCCACAGCGTATCCCTTGAGTCCATCGAAGCTGCCCTTCAAGAACTCAAAACCATCGTGCGATAGCCCCACGGTGGGCGCCAACCGTCGTGGGTTTGTCACGGCAGATGTCCTTGTGAAAGGACTTAGTCGTGGAGCCATCGCTACGGGTTAGCTTTAAGGGGTTAAACCGGACAAGGGGACACGGGGAATTTTATACTAGTTCAGCCCCTTCGAGGAAGGTAAAAGCCTACGTCTAGTTGTGATTGGTATTGCTAGGGTTTCGAAGGCCAGGGAGCGAATCCGCTTTTTCTGGCTCTCGAGTTGTTGTTTGTCCCTAAACCGTTGCCGGACCGTCCTTTTATATACATAGGTTGACGCCCGCCGGTTTACAGAGTCCCGAAGCCGGATCATAAACGTATCCAGTTCAGTCTCTATCCTTCCTATCTTACAATACAAGATACACGACTAAGCCGGTTTACATTTAGAGGCTTTAACCCGCCTTCGGGCCTTGGGCCTCCATGAAGCGCCATCATCCTTGCATCTTTACGGGCTTCTAATCTTCAAGGAGTCAACCCGGCTACATAAAGCCGGTTTACCTCCAGTAGTAATATCCCCAACAAAAAGAGTGGTGGGAGTGAGGCATGGACAGTGACAAGAGAAGAGGGGAAGCTTGTGTTTGTGCTAGGCACTCCTAGCTAGAGAGGCATATCGATCGATGTGTGCCGTAAAGAAGGAGCTGGGGGGCTACACACATCGTGGGTGAACGACCTAAAGTGAAAAGACGAATTTGCGCGATGGACCTAGAGAATGCTGAGAGAGGGTGAGAGGGATGCGGGCGTGTGCATGCACAAGAGAAAGTTAGCGCTAGCTAGAAAGATAAGAGGGTTGTGTGGGTGTAAAAGACGAATAGAGATCATATATACTTCATTATAAAAAGCAAATTCGGATTATTTGAAGAATTTATCATAGTGTTTCAAACCAACGCATGTGTGAATATATATAACGGTGATACACATGGTGTGGTTATGAACATGTTATACTACATTTAATATATTTTATCTCTACTCTTATAAAAAACGGAGTTGTTGATGATGGTGTGCCTGCCATCCTGCATTATAGGCCGTCTGATTTATATCTGGCGGATAGCAAGGAAACTGTGATGGTTGAAGTTGGCAACAATCATGATTGTAGATTCTTATTGAAATAGATAAATGAATTCAAATTTAGTTCGAATTGCAGTGGTAGTATAGACATTTGGAATGCACTAAAATGTTGGTATGAGTAGGTTACATGCATTATACAGCAAGCGAAAAAATTTAATCGGACATAACATGGATTCATACTCCCTCCTTCCATCTATATAGGGCGTAATGAGATTTTTAAGACCGCCTTTGACTATTGACAAGATTAATAGTACATGACATGCACAATGTGAAAATTATATCATTGAAAGAACCTTTCATAGACGAATTTAACGATGTGCTTTGTGTAAGTTGCATGTCATATATCATTGCTCTAATATTTGGTCAAAGTTAGCATCGAAAAACACATTAGGCCCTATATAGATGGAAGGAGGGAGTAGCTTTGAATAGCATTTGTACAGTAAAACGGGGCAAGACTCTCTCTTTGTGTGGTGTGAATAGTTTTATTTTTTTTGTTTTCTTTTTGGTTGAGGGAAGTGTGAATTGATTTGGTATGTATACAAGTACAATATTACTACATGTTAGGCTTGTCCCTAAAATTCAACTCGCGTCTTGTTATATCCCGAAAATTTAGATATCGTGCTCCCAAAACTGGCGCCTTCACAACCCGCACCTTGCTATCCCGAAATTACAACGCGCGCGAAAACTCCCTCCAGCTACCAAATCTCGACAAGCGAAATCCCCCTTCTAACCCTGAGCCTAAAGGACCGCTAGTTCAAATCGGTGGGGGTACTTTTGTAACACACCCTACATTTTGGACAAGCGCGTCCCTAATTCATGCTTCACCCCCTCCCATCGCCCCCTTTTCACCATTCGAAATCCCAGGCCGCCATAACCTCTCCGCTCCAACCGCGAAACCCCACCCTCCTCCGTCTGCCACGTCACCGCTGCCCAGCCGGAGCCTCTTCCCCGACGACGTCGTCCACCGCAACAGCTCGACATCCCTCGTCCACCTCCCCGGATGAGGATCCGTCATCCATCTCGTTGTCCTGCCGGTTCAGCCGCCCTGTCCTCCACCTCCAAGGAGCTGCTCCGACGATCGCCTCGTCTATCGGGTCTGCTCCATCCCCATAGCGCCGCCTTAACCTACTCCACCGGAACCGCAGGATCCTCACCGACTCCTCGGGCGAAGCCGAGGCCTACTCGGCGCCACCAAAGAGGTTGTACACTCATCGCATCGCACCTTCTCCTTAACTCGACCTCCCGGCGCCGACGGTGCTCCATCCCGCACCCCCATGGAGCGGCTACCTTGAAGCCGACGCCGCGAGCAACATCTCCACGGCGGCTCTCCCCCAGTGCGAGGCCCCTTCGGCGGTGGCGACCATACCAGCCGGATCTGCTACTGCTGCTCTGGCTCTCGCTCGCTCGCTCGCGCTGCTGCTGCTCCGGCTCTCGCTCGATCGCTCGCTCGCCCAACTGCTGTTGCTGCTCTCCCCCTCGCTCGTGCTGCTGCTCTGCTCCGATTAAGCCACACTTCAGTCGACTGAAGCGACTTTTGGGTCAGTCGATTTTCAGGGGTTGGGGGGCTCGCCGGAGTTAAGGAAGAACCACCCGCAGCGGGGACGGGGGCTCGCCGGAGAGGTACCCCACTATCTATCTTAGGGTTCAGGGTGGGGCGAGGGGCCTAGAGGGCTGGCCGAGGGCGGCGGTGGCGAGTTGTTTCAGGGCGGCGAGGCGGCGCTGGGGCCGGCGGTTCGGCCGGTAGTGGCTGGCGGCTCAGGGGGGTGCAGGTTGAAGATGAACTGCAGGCCCTCCCTAAACTACATGTCAAGTGCCTCTCTGCTACCATTGCGTTCAGTTTTGACAGTAGCATTCAGATTCCACAGTAAATTTCAGTTTCGACGGTTAAGTTCAAAGTCAACAGTTTTTACCTCATCTGTTGTAGTCAGGTGGTTTTTGGTGATGTTAATTTTACATCCATTTTACATCATCTATTGGAGATGCTATTAGAATCCCACTTGAGATTGACGATGTTTGTCTTGTGCTGCTTCAGCCTTGACGTCTTACGGCTCACCGGAGCTGCTCCAACGACAGAACGATCCATCACAACAGAGCAGTGCCCTGGACGCCGTCTACAGATTCCTCAGATCTTCCTCCACACCTCCGACAGCCACCTCTGCCTCAACTGCTTCAGCGACCAACCCAATGATGCTGAGGTTGACACAGCTACGGCAAAGAGGTTGTACACTTGTTGCATCACTTATTACTATACATTCACGTCGATCCATTAGGGCTATTTTGGTTCAACGGAAAAACGTCTATCCACTGGTTGTTACCATCACTCTAAATTTCTTCATGCTCTCCTTACATAATCTCCCCATGTTTTTTTCGTATGCATGTCAGATATTGTACACAGTCATGCTGAACATGTAGAGAAAAAGAGGAGAGTTTTGTGCAGCAATACAATGTCATGCATACATCGCTCCATGGTGGGATCAATGGCAAACCCTCCCCACCCCTCTCCAGATTGTAATCCAGAGGAAGATATCTGTTCTGAGGCGGATTCAGACGCCGCTGACCACTCCTATTTACCCCCCAAGGTGTTTGCTCTACCTTGGCATGATGTTAGTCATACCATGCATATGTTGCCTTGCAGTGCCTACTTTTGACATCATATATGTCATCTGCTTAGTTTAGACATGTTCTGTAATGCCACCTATTTAGTTTCTATATCATATATGGGAATTATGCAGTCTCATGTCTTTTAGCAAGCCATAATATATGTGAAATGTGCAATGCCATCCTGTTTAACCAGGCATCATATATTTGAATGATATCTTGCCCATCCTTTTCTTCATTACATTTCCATTTGTCGACAATGTTTGTACATTAAACTACTTTTCCTGTGAATCAGCCATTTGGTGGGAGATGGAAAAATCTAGAGTGAAAACAAGGCCTTCAGAGCAGACAGTGCTACCTGTCAAAGCAGATCTCTTGTTGTGTCCCGATAGCTCCTCGGAGATGGATTCAGAGACAGATGACCAGTCCTATTCCCCCACCGAGGTGTATGCTCTAACTTGGCACGGTTATACTGCTCATATCATGCATACGGTGTCTTGCATTGCATAGTTTAGACATCATATACACAATATTCAACACCATGTTTTTAGTTCAGACATCATATCGAATGCCCTCTGTTTAGCATATAAATCACATATGTGAATTAAATGATGCTGTAACATCCCAAATTTGCAATTTGGAATTTCATACACTAGATCATCATGCATAGCATATTTTCATGCATTTTGGTTGATCCTAGAAATTTCACGCAACTCAAGGACCCACGGAGAGAGTTGGAGATTTCGTTATTTTCATATTTGAGGGTTTTCTCAAATTTTGAAAAGAGGATCATTTGATTTATTTATTTCATCTTCAATTATTTTTCCAATATCAAAAATATAAGAGAGGGAATGATATGACTTTCCCAAATTTAGGAAAAATGAAGATTTAATGAATAAATCCAATTTTGGTTTTGCCGGAGTTTTGTTTGCTTTTTATTTGGATAGGGAAAATGCGCGTTTTCAAAAAATTGCATTCTAGGTCCGGAGTAAAGTTCATTTTGTTCACTCATTTTTAGGAGTCAGGGAAAATTTACTTTAGTAATTTTGGAGTTCGTTTAGTTTAGTTTTCTTTTGTTTTTCTGCGCGCGAATCCAGTCAAAAAAAAGAGGACCAAGGCCAGCCGGGCCAAAGGCCCAGTCAGCCGGCCGCCTCCCCAGCCAGGCGCAGCGCCAGGCCGCCGCCTCCCTCGCTCTAGGCCGAGTCCCAGAGGGACTCTAGGCCGGTTAGCCCCCCTTTCCTTGTTTTGTTTTCCCTCTTTTGCTTGCCCCCTACCCCAAGTAATCCCCCCCACCTATATAAATACACCCCAAACCCCCCCTCTCCTCACATCAATCCCAAGCCCCTCTCCTCCTTAGCCGCGCCCCACCCCACGCCCCTCACCCGCCGCCGCCCTATAGCCGCCGCTGCCCTATAGCCGCTGTTCGCCGGAGCCTCGCCGAGGTTGTCCCGCGCCGCGTCTCTTTTTCTCCCCTCGGTTCAATTTTTCTTCTAAACCGTTCCGATTCTTTCTTAATCGTTCCGGTTTTCTTTCGTTCTTTGTTTCGGTTTTCTTTTCCGAAAACCCTAGATCGGTTTTCATTCTTCTTTCAGACCGTTCGTCTCAACGAACGTGATCACCGATTATTCCCCGGTTAATGACGCCCGTTCGTTTAATCGTTCTTCTTTTTCTTTTCATCGAATTTATTCCGCGATCGCGATCTCAGATCCGATCTTCGTTCTAGTCTTTCTTTCCGCTCGCTTATCGGAATCAGGTGATTCAAGCGCCTGGAGTTTCGTTTCGAAACCGCCGTTCCGACTAATCAACTTGAACAAGCCTTTGCTATAGTAAAAATTTGACCTAGTTTCAACTTGCTAGAACCGAGTTGTTTCTTCCGCCGTTTGTTTTCCGTTTCTTTGTTCGGTTCGTTCTTTCTTTGCAACCGGAGTTCTTAAGTTGAACTCTCTGGTTCGATCTCTTGTTCGAGTTTTACCTGTGCATTAGATGAGTACTTATTGTGTGCTTGTTGTTTGTCTGCGATAGATCACCCGGATTGCGCCGCTTGTTACTTCGAAACCCTAGGTCTCGCGGATCATCAGCAAGGCAAGTAACACTTTGATCATACCTTTTCTACAACCCATGTTTTACTGCATTAGATCAATCCTCTCACATTGCATGATTAGGATCTAATTAAATTGTGGGTTGGGAAGTAGATGAGGTAGTACCTATTACCTGTATTATTATGAAACCTTTGGGAGTTACTTCTACGTTTGCTTATTATGCCATGCTATGCTAGTAGATGTGGATTGGGAGAGTGATATCCATGACAGATGTGAGTTGATAATTTTTAATGGTTTATCTAAGGTGGCCACTTAAACACACATCTGGGTGGATTGAGGCACCTGATGTCTATCAGGACTTGCCTGTTTTATTTGGACCGCCACCCAGGCTCAAAGGGATCATAAGATCATTCATGCTAGTAACTTCCGTGTGCAGCCACATGCTACTATGGGCTCTGGCATAGTTGACTAAGTTGTGCGAACTCTTATGGGGTGGACTAGCAGATGTAGGGGTTGTAGGTGGTACGGTCTACCCCACATGTAAGGTGCTAGCGCTTCTGAAAGACTGTGTCTCGGTCATCCGTTTCTCAAACACCATGTAGTGCGAGAAAACAAACGGAGGCGATCGAGTCATGTGGGGAAAAGTGCGCAAACCTCTACAGAGTGTATAAACTAATCATGATTAGCCGTGTCCCCGGTTATGGACAACTTGAGTATCTAGTACTTGAATATCATGTGAATCTCATCACATTACTTCTAATTAATGTTGTTGGGTTTTAATTACTTAATTGGGATCGGAATGCTGTCAACCATTCTCGATGTTTAACAACCACCATGATAGTTAAATAAATTTATTCCTTTGCAGTAGGGAAAAATTGGCTTTACGCAAAATTGTAACCATAGAGCTTTCCACCAGCCATATATGCATATAGTATAGCTGTTTCATTCCATTACTCTCTATGTGTTACTTTGCCAGCATATTCCATGTGTTGACCCGTTTTCGGGCTGCAACTTCTCATGTTGCAGACTTTTCAGACGACGAGTAAGGTGCTTTTAGGTCGTGGTTCTATACTCAGTGATGCCGTTGGAGTTGATGGACCCATTTATCTTCCGAGTCTTCCGTTGTTATCGTTATTAGATGGCCTTAAGCCATATTTATTGTAATAAGTTCTCTTTGAGACAATGATGTAATAAGTGTGTGATTGCCACTCTGCTATAAATCCTTCAATGTACTGTGTGGTGTCAGCATTACTGATCCAGGGATGACACCGGAGCACAGTAGACTTGATCCATTCGGGTCGGGTCGCCACAGAGATGGTATCAGAGCACACGCTGACTGTAGGACACGACCACTAAGTTAAAGCCATAGATCACCATTCTCTTCTCATTTTCTAACTCCTCATCTTTTCTACTCTTTTAGGATGACGAACGCGAAGATTAAGTACGCTCAACCGGATGAAGGCACACCTTTTGGATTTCACTTGAAGGAAGTCACCAAGTACCTAAACATTGGATTACCAAGCTTCACGGGAACCTTCAACGCCACTCTGCCTGAAGAGGAGCGCTGGAAGATTCAAGCTCATGTTCCGGGAAGGACATTCGCGCCAATCACGAAGCCCATAGATAGTGTTTTCAATGCACCAACCTGGAGTCTGGGAAGGAGCATGGCAGCTCATATCACCATGGGACGCAGTGGAGAAGTTTATCAAGAAGACCTTAAGGACACCATCAACCAGATTTGCGGACGCCGAGACGAACAATGGGAGTTAGTCAGCACCAAGAAGGATAGATCCATTGCATCTTTCATCCAGGAGTTAAACCAGCACATTCGACGCCACGAGAACCAGATGTGCAATGATATGATAGAGTTGAAGAATGCAAAGGCAAGGATCATCGAGCTAGAAGGAGAACTGAAGTCTACACGCAAGGACTACATGGACGAGATCGTAGCTCTAGCAAGACACAATGGCGAGCTTAAGCAGGAGATTGAAGAACTCAAGAGGAAGTTAGCATTCAAGGAGGAAGACGAGTACGTCACATGTCCGGACAACTACATCATCATCGACGACACCGATTCGGATCCAAGTGAACCCGACTTTGAAGACGAAGCTGGAGCAGATATCATGGAGTCTTCCACCGGTTCAAATTTCTAGATGACCACCAGATAGTAGTAGCATTTCCCCCCATGTAAACACAATAGTCGAGCACTTTTGCGATAGTTAGACCGTTTGTAAGCCCTTGTTTGATTGAATGAAGTGATCTTGGGTGCATTTGCTCATGTGCATTGGGGTAGTGTTTTCCCTTTAGACCTCACTCTATTATTAATTCTCGTCTTTTCTAAACCCTCAGATGCCTCCGAGACGTGACAATGGATTCCCACCGGAGCTCACTCAGTTGATCCAGCAACAGAATCAATTGATGCAGATGTTAGTCCAGAACCAGCAGAACAACAACAACAACAACCCCCCACCACCACCACCTGTTGACCACTTAGCCCGTTTCCTTAGGCTGAATCCTCCGGTGTTTTCCAGTAGCACCGAGCCAATAGTAGCAGGCGATTGGCTCCGCAAGATAGGAAGGGAGTTGACCACTGCGGGATGCACAGATGGTGAGAAAGTGAAGTTTGCCGCACATCAGCTTGACGGACCCGCGGCAGCATGGTGGGAGAATTTCACAACCACTTACCCAGTCGACACTGTCACATGGGATCAGTTTCAGCAAGCTTTCCGCACTGCCCATGTTTCAGCAGGAGCTATGGCCATGAAGAAGCGTGAGTTTCGCAACTTACGCCAAGGAGCAAGGACAGTTGGCCAGTACGTTGATGATTTCAGCAAGTTAGCACGTTATGCCCCAGATGATGTTGCTACGGATGCAGCTAAGCAGGAGAAGTTTCTGGAAGGACTAAATGATGAACTAAGCATGAAATTGATGGTAGCAAGTTTCAACAACTACCAGGAGTTGGTAGATCGTGCCATCATGATTGAAGGAAATCAACAGCAGATTGAGAACCGTAAGAGGAAGTATGGACAGGGGAAGTATAACTCTGGAGCCCAGCAGAAGCCCCGTTTTTCCCCTAAACCGGGATTTCAGTTTCAGCATACCCATGGAGGAGGTAGTTCGCACAACCATAATGGCCACAAGAATGGTAATGGGAATGGAGGAAGCAACGGCCAGAACCGTACCACCCCATCGACCCCAACCAAGAGAGATCTGAGTCAAGTCACTTGTTTCAAGTGTTCCAAGACCGGACATTATGCCAATGAATGTCCCGAAGGCCAGAATGGAAATGGCAATGGAAGCTCTGGGAAGAAGCTGAACCCTTTCAATAGGGGACAGGTGAACCATGTTAATGTGGAGGAGGTTGAAGATTAGCCTGATGCAGTAATCGGTAAGTTTTTGGTTAAGTCATTTACTGCACTCGTTCTTTTTGATACTGGTGCATCGCATTCATACATATCAAGGGGATTTGTGGATAAATATAACCTGCCAACCCAAGCCCTTAGGTCACCCATGTTAGTAAGCTCACCAGGAGCGGAGTATATGGCTAGACGATGGTGTGATCGGTTACCATTAAGGATTGGTAACTATGTGTTTCCCTCAGACCTAATAGTATTGGAATCTCAAGGATTGGATGTGATATTAGGCATGGATTGGTTATTGAAGTATGAAGGGAACATTGAATGTGCTAGTAAGTCAATTTTGCTTACCACACCCGAAGGAAGAAGGATCAAGTATGTATCCCGGCATGTGCCAAACAGGACACAAGTAAACTGCCTGACAGGAGTTGTGCAAGAAGAAGTACCAGTGGTGAAGGATTTTCCTGATGTATTTCCTGAGGAATTGCCAGGAATGCCACCGGATAGGGACATAGAATTCTTGATTGAGTTATTGCCAGGTACAGGCCCAATATCGAAGCAACCATACCGGATGCCAGCAAAGGATTTGGTAGAAATTAAGAATCAGATTAAGGAGTTACTGGAGAAAGGTTACATTCGCCCAAGTTCTTCGCCTTGGGGATCACCCGTACTTCTAGTGGAAAAGAAGGATGGATCATTAAGGATGGTTGTAGATTATCGGGGATTGAATGAAGTAACCATCAAGAACAAGTACCCACTGCCAATGATCAATGAACTGTTTGATCGGTTGCAAGGAGCTAAAGTGTTTTCCAAGATCGATTTGCGATCAGGGTACCATCAATTGAAGATTCGGGAGCAGGACATACCTAAGACAGCATTCACCACGAGATATGGACTGTATGAGTATACCGTTATGTCATTTGGATTGACTAACGCACCTGCCTATTTTACGAACATGATGAACAAAGTGTTTATGGAGTTTTTGGATAAGTTCGTCGTAGTGTTCATTGATGACATCTTAGTTTATTCAAAGAATGAAGAGGAGCATAAGGAACATTTGCGTTTGGTTTTGGAGAAACTAAGGGAACATCAGTTATACGCCAAATTCAGCAAATGTGAGTTTTGGTTGAAGGAAGTTGGATTTCTTGGACATGTTATATCTGGAGAAGGTATAGCAGTTGACCCCACTAAGGTTGAGACCATAACCAAATGGGAATCACCAACGACAGTTGGAGAGATCCGGAGTTTTCTTGGACTCGCAGGATACTACTGGAGATTCATTGAGAACTTTTCAAAGATTGCAAAGCCTATGACTGAATTGTTGAAGAAGGATACTAAGTTCAAATGGACTGAGGAGTGTGAGGCTAGTTTCCAGGAATTGAAGAAACGCTTGGTCACCTCACCAGTATTGATTTTGCCAGATCAGACCAAGGATTATGAGGTGTATTGCGACGCTTCACGTCGAGGACTTGGAGCAGTGCTTATGCAGGAAGGGAGAGTTGTTTCGTATGCTTCACGGCAACTGAAGCCTCATGAGTTGAATTATGCCACGCATGATTTGGAGTTAGCAGCCATAGTGCATGCATTGAAAACATGGAGACATTTCCTCATTGGAAATCATTGTGAGGTGTACACGGATCACAAGAGTTTGAAGTACATTTTCACGCAGAAGGAGTTGAACCTCAGACAAAGGAGATGGTTGGAGCTCATCAAGGATTATGACATGAGATTGCATTACCATCCCGGAAAAGCTAATGTGGTAGCTGACGCATTGAGCCGTAAGAGACATGTCAACACCCTAGTGACGGGAGAAGTACCAAAGGAGTTAGCAGAAAACCTTCGTGAGCTATGTTTGGAAATAGTTCCGAGAGGCTATGTAGCAGCATTGGAGATTCAGTCAACCTTGATGGATAAGATCAGAGAAGCTCAGAAATCTGACAAGGAGATTGCTGCTATAAAAGAGAAATTGAGCGAAGGAAAAGCAAAGGGATTTCGTGAGGATGAGCACGATACCTTATGGGTTGAGGACCGTGTTTATGTGCCCAATGACCCGGAGATCAGGAAGTTGATTTTGCAAGAGGCACATGATTCACCGTATTCGATTCACCCAGGGAATACCAAGATGTATTTGGATTTGAAGGAAACATTCTGGTGGACCAGAATGAAGAAGGATATTGCAGCATATGTAGCAGTTTGTGACGTATGTCAGAGAGTAAAGGCAGAGCATCAGAAGCCAGCAGGATTGTTACAACCATTGCCGATACCCGAATGGAAGTGGGATAAGATAGGCATGGATTTTATCACAGGACTACCCAGGACGAAAGCAGGCTATGACTCGATATGGGTAGTAGTTGATCGTTTGACGAAGGTAGCACATTTTATTCCAGTTAAGACCACTTACACCAGTGCTAAGTTGGCAAAGATATACATGACTAGGATCATTTGTTTGCATGGAGTTCCGAGGAGTATCGTATCAGATAGAGGAACTCAATTTACCTCAAAGTTTTGGAATCAGTTGCATGAAACTTTAGGAACCAGACTGGAGTTCAGCACAGCTTTTTACCCACAGACGGATGGACAGACCGAGAGAGTCAATCAGATTTTGGAAGATATGCTGAGAGCTTGTGCACTAGATTATGGATCTAGTTGGGACGATAACTTGCGTATGCGGAGTTTTCTTATAATAACAGTTACCAAACCAGTTTGAAGATGGCACCTTTCGAAGCTTTATACGGAAGGAGGTGCAGGACACCGTTGTCATGGGACGAAGTTGGAGACTGTCAATTCTTTGGACCAGATTTGATTAAGGAGTCTGAACGGAAGGTTAAGTTGAT
This sequence comes from Triticum urartu, assembly GCF_056163025.1. Taxonomy (NCBI): domain Eukaryota; kingdom Viridiplantae; phylum Streptophyta; class Magnoliopsida; order Poales; family Poaceae; genus Triticum; species Triticum urartu. Next base: position 169,886,036 of record NC_141874.1, on the reverse strand, counting down.
TTGCGATAGGCTCAAGGTAGCCCAGTCCAGGCAGAAGAGCTACGCAGATTCTAAATGCAAGGAGACAGTCTACGAAACCGGAGACAGGTTTTATCTTCGAGTATCCCCACTTCGAGGAGTTAAGCGCTTTGGAGTTAAGGGAAAGTTAGCACCGCATTTCATTGGACCGTATAAGATCTTGCAACGTATGGGAGAAGTCGCTTATAAGTTGGAATTACCAGAGGAGCTGTCAGGAGTTCATGATGTATTCCATGTTTCTCAACTGAAGAAATGTCACGCCGAGATGGCAGAGATACCGCTAAGAGATACAGTACCGCTTGAAGCGATTCAGTTGAAGGATGACTTAACATATGAGGAGAAGCCAGTCAAGATTCTCGATTATGCCAGCAGAGTTACCCGCAGCAAAGTTATCAAGTTTTGCAAAGTTCAGTGGAACCACCACTCAGAGGATGAAGCCACCTGGGAAAGAGAAGAAGATTTGCTCAAGGACCACCCTCACCTATTTTCTAGCCAACCCGAATCTCGAGGGCGAGATTCATCTTAAGGGGGGTAGGTTTGTAACATCCCAAATTTGCAATTTGGAATGTCATACACTAGATCATCATGCATAGCATATTTTCATGCATTTTGGTTGATCCTAGAAATTTCACGCAACTCAAGGACCCACGGAGAGAGTTGGAGATTTCGTTATTTTCATATTTGAGAGTTTTCTCAAATTTTGAAAAGAGGATCATTTGATTTATTTATTTCATCTTCAATTATTTTTCCAATATCAAAAATATAAGAGAGGGAATGATATGACTTTCCCAAATTTAGGAAAAATGAAGATTTAATGAATAAATCCAATTTTGGTTTTGCCGGAGTTTTGTTAGCTTTTTATTTGGATAGGGAAAAATGCGCGTTTTCAAAAAATTGCATTCTAGGTCCGGAGTAAAGTTCATTTTGTTCGACTCATTTTTAGGAGTCGGGGAAAATTTACTTTAGTAATTTTGGAGTTCGTTTAGTTTAGTTTTCTTTTGTTTTTTGCGCGTGAATCCAGTCAAAAAAAAGAGGACCAAGGCCAGCCGGGCCAAAGGCCCAGCCAGCCGGCCGCCTCCCCAGCCAGCGCGCGCGCCAGGCGCAGCGCCAGGCCGCCGCCTCCCTCGCTCTAGGCCGAGTCCCAGAGGGACTCTAGGCCGGTTAGCCCCCCCCCTTTCCTTGTTTTGTTTTCCCTCTTTTGCTTGCCCCCTACCCCAAGTAATCCCCCCCACCTATATAAATACACCCCAAACCCCCCCTCTCCTCACATCAATCCCAAGCCCCTCTCCTCCTTAGCCGCGCCCCACCCCACGCCCCTCACCCGCCGCCGCCCTATAGCCGCCGCCGCCGCCCTATAGCCGCCGTTCGCCGGAGCCTCGCCGAGGTTGTCCCACGCCGCGTCTCTTTTTCTCCCCTCGGTTCAGTTTTTCTTCTAAACCCTTCCGGTTCTTTCTTAACCGTTCCGGTTTTGTTTCGTTCTTTGTTTCGGTTTTCTTTTCCGAAAACCCTAGATCGGTTTTCGTTCTTCTTTCGGACCGTTCGTCTCAACGAACGTGATCACCGATTATTCCCCTGTTAACGACGCCCGTTCGTTTAATCGTTCTTCTTTTTCTCTTCGTTGGATTTATTCCGCGATCGCGATCTCAGATCCGATCTTCGTTCTAGTCTTTCTTTCCGCTCGCTTATCGGAATCAGGTGATTCAAGCGCCTGGAGTTTCGTTTCGAAACCGCCGTTCCTACTAATCAACTTGAACAAGCCTTTGCTACAGTAAAAATTTGACCTAGTTTCAACTTGCCAGAACCGAGTTGTTTCTTCCGCCGTTTGTTTTCCGTTTCTTTGTTCAGTTCGTTCTTTCTTTGCAACCGGAGTTCTTAAGTTGAACTCTCTGGTTCGATCTCTTGTTCGAGTTTTACCTGTGCATTAGATGAGTACTTATTGTGTGCTTGTTGTTTGTCTGCGATAGATCACCCGGATTGCGCCGCTTGTTACTTCGAAACCCTAGGTCTCGCGGATCATCAGCAAGGCAAGTAAAACTTTGATCATACCTTTTCTACAACCCATGTTTTACTGCATTAGATCAATCCTCTCACATTGCATGATTAGGATCTAATTAAATTGTGGGTTGGGAAGTAGATGAGGTAGTACCTATTACCTGTATTATTATGGAACCTTTGGGAGTTACTTCTATGTTTGCTTATTATGCCATGCTATGCTAGTAGACGTGGATTGGGAGAGTGATATCCATGACAGATGTGAGTTGATAATTTTTAATGGTTTATCTAAGGTGGCCACTTAAACACACATCTGGGTGGATTGAGGCACCTGATGTCTATCAGGACTTGCCTGTTTTATTTGGACCGCCACCCAGGCTCAAAGGGATCATAAGATCATTCATGCTAGTAACTTCCGTGTGCAGCCACATGCTACTATGGGCTCTGGCATAGTTGACTAAGTTGTGCGAACTCTTATGGGGTGGACTAGCAGATGTAGGGGTTGTAGGTGGTACGGTCTACCCCACATGTAAGGTGCTAGCGCTTCTGAAAGACTGTGTCTCGGTCATCCGTTTCTCAAACACCATGTAGTGCGAGAAAACAAACGGAGGCGATCGAGTCATGTGGGGAAAAGTGCGCAAACCTCTGCAGAGTGTATAAACTAATCATGATTAGCCGTGTCCCCGGTTATGGACAACTTGAGTATCTAGTACTTGAATATCATGTGAATCTCATCACATTACTTCTAATTAATGTTGTTGGGTTTTAATTACTTAATTGGGATCGGAATGCTGTCAACCATTCTCGATGTTTAACAACCACCATGATAGTTAAATAAATTTATTTCTTTGCAGTAGGGAAAAATTGGCTTTACGCAAAATTGTAACCATAGAGCTTTCCACCAGCCATATATGCATATAGTATAGCTGTTTCATTCCATTACTCTCTATGTGTTACTTTGCCAGCATATTCCATGTGCTGACCCGTTTTCGGGCTGCAACTTCTCACGTTGCAGACTTTTCAGACGACGAGTAAGGTGCTTTTAGGTCGTGGTTCTATACTCAGTGATGCCGTTGGAGTTGATGGACCCATTTATCTTCCGAGTCTTCCGTTGTTATCGTTATTAGATGGCCTTAAGCCATATTTATTGTAATAAGTTCTCTTTGAGACAACGATGTAATAAGTGTGTGATTGCCACTCTGCTATAAATCCTTCGATGTACTGTGTGGTGTCAGCATTACTGATCCAGGGATGACACCGGAGCACAGTAGACTTGATCCATTCGGGTCGGGTCGCCACAGATGCGATCCTGATTACTTAGATAACATGTAGGTGAATTATGTCATGCGATCTTGTTTAGTTATTCATCATATCTTTGAATTATGTTATGCTATGCTATCCAGTTTAGATAGACATCATATATGTGAAATTATGTCATGCTATCCGTTCTAGTTAAACAATATACATGTCAACTATTTCATGCCCTCTTTTTTCCACACTATCTATTGCATCTGTCTCTCATACAATGTCTGTACATTCAACTATGTTTCCTGTTTATCAGCCATTTGAATTGGAGCAGGTGATGCCAGTATCTAGCAGACTAAAAACACGGTCTTGAAATAAAACAGTGCTACCTCTTGGTGGAGATAGCACCCCGGTTGTACATGCACAAGAACCAGTCCTACCACACATAACCCAAACTCTCCCAGATTGTACCCCAACTGCGATGGAGAGAGAACCAGCTTCACTCAATCTAACCCCAACCCCAGCCGATAGTAACCCAGTTCCTGTTGACACAGCACCATCTCCACCACAGAGCTCCCAAACAAGAGCAGTTAGTAAGGCAGCTCTAGTGCCCAATGGGCCAGTACTATCACGGCGAACCCCAACTCCACTAGTTAGTACGCCTATTCCTGTGGAGGAAGCACAACCAGCTAGTCGTAGTTTAGCATCTATCGCATTTGATGTTGTTAAATCGTATGTGCGTATCTTCCCATCTTGGAAATATTATACTGAAGATGAAGGAAAATGCCAGTTGCAGGTGTTTGTCCAGGAGTTATGTGTAAGTAATGTTATTCATGGCAATTACTTTGCTTCGTCTCATACATCCTACCTCCATGATGGTTATAATACAGCAAATTTTCCCATTTTTCTCTATAGAGAAGGACCGATTTGGAAACTCAGGATGAGGTAACCTGTGCTAATACCTCTGCTATCTTCAAGAATGCTTGGTGGAAGTATCGGAATTACCTGAAGAAAACGTACTTCACCCGCAAACAAACTCATCAAATTCCCTTACGTTTTCCTGAGACACATTTACTGGACGATGACTGGGAACGCCTTGTTCTGTACTGGTCGTGAACCAAGAATGTGGTAAGGTCTATGAACTCATTTTCTATTTTTAAGTATTATATTATTGTGTCTTACTGTACTCTGTTCATGTAGAACAAGTCCTAAACCTGAAGAACAACTGTTCTAATTTAAGATTCCATTGTTATCATAGTTCAAAAAAGCGCTAGGCGTTAATTGTGCGTTTTGCCACCGCCTTGCGCTTTACTGACCAAAGTGCATGCTTATGCGCAGTTATGCACAGATTATGCGTAGTTATGCGCAATGCGTTTTGCCAACGCCTAGAGCCTAGGCGCGCTTAAGCGCTCACTTAGGCGCACCTTTTTAACTATGATTGCTTTGCTCTTGTATCACTGTATTTACTCATACAAACTTATTTTTAAATTGAAGGATCCAAACGAAACTCCAATGGCACAGCAGGTATGTTCACGCATGTTTCTTTAACAGGTTTGCTCTTATCAATAGCTCTACTAATTTCAATTTTAATCGTGTATACAGTTGACTTTCATATCATGCACATTACTAGCATCACAACAGAGCCAATAGTGTTGTTGTACATGTAGACCCGTGGTACCCATCTGAAATCTTGTTGTGCCGTGTAGTTTCCCACGCTTTGTATTCTTTCACTGGTGCTTTGTCTTGAACTGATATGATTTGAGCCGTGTCTCTATTTTGATTTGGCAAGACAATGCAGTGACCATAGGACATAGATATATGTTTGTTTGATGCTTTTATTATGTACTAGTACTTGGCAATAGAAGACTTGGTAGTTTAATCCTGTCCACCTTACTAATGAACTGGTTCACCGAAATGAGTTTCATATACTAGTACATGCTAAACTTGTTACGTGTCTGCTTGTTTCTTCTTTTAGAATGCTGACAGAATATTGGGGAAGAGTGCCTTATTAAGCAATGGTAAAGGAAGTAATGCAGATAAGGTTCAGGATAGTGACACATCCTTGTTGGTCTCCAACAAAGTTGATAAAACAGCTAAAGAAGACTATCTTGAAGACAGCGAGACAACCCCAAAGTCCTGTCCTGGTTTAGTGTTCGAGTTACTAGCCACTACCGCTTGCACAAGCTATTCAAACTCACTGTCCAAATCAGTTCGGTTTCTTGAGTCTCAACTACAAGCTGAAAGACATCGATCAGTTGTGCTGCGACAAGAAGCGAAAGGACTGCAGAAGCCCCTGGAGCATTCAGATGCATACTTTCTGGTGCAACAGCAAGCGTTGGAGGATTTTAGCACCAAACAGGACAAAGCTAATCAGCTTGCTAAGCTTATTGCCAGCATGGCGGATACCCATGATAACGTTTCTTGAGCTCTTCTGAAGTTGTTTCAGTTATGCTCTTGTTTTGCTGCCGCGTTTATTTGCACTGGTAGCCAATTTTGACGGCCAATGTATGTAATGTGATGCTTTGTTCCCTATATTTGCACTGGTGGCGAACTTTGATGCCCAGTGCATGTAATATGTGTAATAGTGGTAATAGGCTAGCATTAATTGCTTGCTTGTTTATTTCCTTATTGTCTTGTTTAGTTGTTTGCTTGTAGTCACTGCAGTTCTTTTTCTATTTTTTTTCTAGTGGCCACAATAGCCTATTTTTGATAACTAGGCCAAAATAATCATGGGCCTTCTACGGGCCGTATGATCCATGGGCCTTCGTCCGGCCGTAGGATCCACCGGCCTTCTATACGGGCCTTAGGGTCCATGGACCTTCTACGGGCCGTACTATCCATGGGCCTCATACGGGCCGTAGGATCCATGGGCCTTCTACGGGGCGTATCATCATTTCGCCAATCATGGGCCGTACTATTTGTGGACCATAACGGGCCGTTAATAGGCCGTATTTGATAACTCTATGAAAACAGCCCAACGGGTTTTTTTACATGAAAACGGCCCAATGTATTAACGATCCGCAAATGGGCCGACTGTAACGACGGGCTGAATTTGGCCCACAAGAAGAAAATGATAGTAACGGGCCGTATGTAACCGAATGCTGCAAATGAGCCCAAGAATCAATGGGCCCTGAGAAGGCCGAAAGATAACTTGGGCTAGAAATGGCCCAATGGAATAACGGGCCGTTAATGGGTATAAAGTGATACACTGTTCATTACGGGTCAGTTTCACCATGGGCCGTTAATGGGCCAAGAGTTACAAAGGTCCTTATATGGGCCGAAAGAATTCATGGGCCACACATGGGCCGAAAGTTAAAACGGGCTGAATCATATTGGACAGCCCAGATGACGCTACTGGGCCTAATTCGGAAAGGGCGTAACGGGGCCTGGGTTAGCGGGCTGTAAATGGGCTATATGCGAACATGCCGTTAACAAGCTTTCCGTGGGCTGGCCCGCCACCTTTTGACCAAGTCAAACGAGCCGGCCTATTCACATGAACGGGCCTCTATTGGGCCATGCCACGTGTCGCCGTATCATAGGCGCTTTCGGTCCAATGAGCGGATGACATCTGTCCCAACGGTGAGCCGACACATGTTTCCTCCAGCCAATGATGATTTTACACGTGGAAAATCCCCATTGGTCGGGGCAGTTAATGGGTTATTGATACGTCTCCGTCGTATCTATAATTTTTGATTGTTCCATGCCAATATTCTACAACTTCCATGTACTTTTTGGCAACTTTTTATACTATTTTTGGGACTAACATATTGATCCAGTGCCCAGTGCCAGTTCATGTCTGTTGCATGTTTTTGGTTTCGCAGAATATCCATATCAAACGGAGTCCAAACAGGATAAAAACGGAAGGAGCTTATTTTTGGAAAATATGGAAAATTCGGAAGGAAAATCAATGCGAACCAGTGCCCGAGGTGGTCACGAGGCAGGGGGCGCCCCCCCCCTTAGGGCGCGCCCCTACCCTCGTGAGCCCACCGTAAGGTGGTTGACACTCTTCTTTTGCCGCAAGAAAGCTAATGTTCGGAAAAAAATCACGGCGAAGGTTTCAGGCCAATCGGAGTTACGGATCTCCATATATATACAAAACGGTGAAACAGAGCCAGGAGAGAACGCAGAAACAGATAGAGACAAAGAGATAGATCCAATCTCGGAGGGGCTCTCGTCCCTCCCACACCATGGGATCCAAGGACCAGAGGGGAAACCCTTCTCCCATCTAGGGAGTAGGTCAAGGAAGAAGAAGAAGAAGAAGGGGGCCCTCTCCCCCTTGCTTCCGGTGGCGCCGGAGCGCTGTCGGGGCCATCATCATCACCGCCATCTTCACCAACAACTTCACCGCCATCATCACCAACTCTTCCCCCCTCTATGCAGCGGTGTAACCTCTCTCTTACCCGCTGTAATCTCTACTTAAACATGGTGCTCAACGCTATATATTATTTCCCAATGATGTATGGCTATCCTATGATGTTTGAGTAGATCTGTTTTGTCCTAATGGCTATTTGATGATCGTGATTGGTTTGAGTTGTATGTTTTATTATTGGTGCTGTCCTATGGTGCTCTCCGTGTCACGCAAGCATGAGGGATTCCCGTTGTAGGGTTTGGAATATGGTTATGATTTGCTTATGGTGGGTGGCGTGAGTGACAGAAGCACAGACCTGAGTAAGTAGGTTGTTTGCGTATGGGATAAAGGGGACTTGATACTTTAATGCTATGGTTGGGTTTACCTTAATGAATCTTTAGTAGTTGCGGATGCTTGCTAGAGTTCCAATCATAAGTGCATATGATCCAAGTAGAGAAAGTATGTTAGCTTATGCCTCTCCCTCATATAAAATTGCAATAATGATTACCGGTCTAGTTATCGATTGCCTAGGGACAAATAACTTTCTTGTTGACAAAGGCTCTCTACTAAAACCAATTTAGTTGTGTCTTCATCTAAACAGCCCCTAGCTTTTATTTTCTCGCTCTTTACTTTCTTGCAAGCCTATCCAAAAAACCCCACAAAGTACTTCTAGTTTCATACTTGTTTCTGGTAAAGCAAACGTCAAGTGTGCGTAGAGTTGTATCGGTGGTCGATAGAACTTGAGGGAATATTTGTTCTACCTTTAGCTCCTCCTTGGGTTCGACACTCTTACTTATCGAAAATTGTTGCAATCCCCTATACTTGTGGGTTATCAAGACCTTTTTCTGGCGCCGTTGCCAGGGAGCAATAGCGTGGGGTGAATATTCTCGTGTGTGCTTGTTTGCTTTATCACTAAGTAATTTTTATTTGTTGTTCTTAGTTGTTCTCTATCTTTAGTTATCGATATGGAACACGAAATACCAAAAAAAATTAGGTGTACTTTCTGCTCATGGAGATGGGGAACCTCCTAAAATCCTCGATGCTGGTTATGTGAAAGATATTATGTACTACTTTAATAATCCTGAGAAAACCCCATTCAATTATGTAATGGGAGTAACGTTGGATCAACGTGAATACTTTAGGGATTACCGCTTGACACAAAAAGGGAAACTATTATGGGATCAAATTCATATATTGAAGTGGTATGCTAGACAACTATGCGTGGAATATGATTATACTTGTTGCTCTAAGATGAAGGCTCCACACCTTCCCTTTTCATGCAAATTTAATGATAATAAAACCTTAGCCTCTTATGCTAATGGTATATATGATTACTATGATGTGGAACAAATAGAAGAATTTGTTTCTTTTATGGGTGCTTATGAAATTGAATCTATGTTTAAAGAGTTTGAAGATTTTGATGATGCTTGCTATAGATCTGAAAATTTAGCTATCCTTAAATATTGCTATGAGAATTATGAATACAATTACGAAATTAATGCACTTGTTGAGAAAGTCACTGTTGTCCAAGAAGAGACTAATATTTTGCAGGAGTCTATGGAAGAAGAAGTTGATGAAACTGTGAGCTCATTGGATGAAAAAGATGAGGAGGAGAGCGAAGAACAAAAGGAGGAAGAGCGGATTGATCACCCATGCCCACCTTCTAATGAGAGTAACTCTTCAACTCATACATTGTTTAATTCCCCTTCGTGCTTACCGAAGGATGATTGCTATGATGACTGTTATGATCCCTTTGATTCTTTTGAAATATCCCTTTTTGATGATGCTTGCTATGCTTATGGCCAAGATGCCAATATGAATTATGCTTATGGAGATGAACTTGCTATAGTTCCTTATGTTAAACATGAAATTGTTGCTATTGCACCCACACATGATAGTCCTATTATCTTTTTGAATTCTCCAAACTACACTATATCGGAGAAGCTTGCACTTATTAAGGATTATATTGATGGGTTGCCTTTTACCGTTGCACATCATGATTTTGATGAATATAATATGCATGTGCTTGCTGCTCCTACTTGCAATTATTATGAGAGAGGAACTATATATCCACTTCTCTATGTTTCCAATATGATAAAATTGCAAGAAACTGTTTATACTATGCATTGGCCTTTACTTTGTGTGCATGAATTGTTCTTTTATGACATGCCGATGCATAGGAAGAGAGTTAGACTTCTTCATTGCTTGATATATGTTACTTTGTGCTCACTACTAAATTACAACTCATTGTTGATTCAAATTGGCTTTGATATACCTTGGGATCCGGGTGGATTCACTACTTGAGCACTATATGCCTAGCTTAATGGCTTTAAAGAAAGCGCTGCCAGGGAGACAACCCAGAAGTTTTAGAGAGTCATTTATGTCTGTTGAGTGCTTTCATACGGTTTAAAAACAACAAAAATAAAGAGGGGAACCCAAAACTTTTTCTAAAAGAAAAGTGAAAGTGAGAGAGACGAGCATTGTGAAAGTGGGGGACGTCCTTGAACTTTGTTCATGCCCATGGGAACTTTGTGAATCTTAATTACAGAAACCTTTCAACAAAAAAATAATTATCCCCTTGTAAAATTCCATTGTATTATAAAAATAATGTGCCAAGGTTTGCCTTTAGGATGTTTACATTTGCTTGATGGTTTGTACGGTGCAGGACAGAAACTTTGGCTGTAGTGCGCGATTTTACATTTTTAGCTGGAACGTCAAATGGTTCTGATTATTTTTGCACTGTCTTTATATACAAATTGTTTATTTTTACTAATTTTGGCTGAATTGTTCAACTATCAGAAGTATGGTGAATGTTCAGATTGCTACAGACTGTTCTGCTTTAGACAGATTCTGTTTTTGATGCATAGTTTGCTTGCTTTGATGAAACTATCAATTCATATCAGTGGATTAAGCCATGAAAAAGTTATATTACAGTAGACACAATGCAAAAACAAAATATGAATTGGTTTGCAACAGTACTTAGAGTAGTGATTTGCTTTATTATACTAACGGATCTTACCGAGTTTTTTGTTGAAGTTTTGTGTGGATGAAGTGTTCGATGATCGAGAAGGTCTCGATGTGAGAAAAAGGAAGAGAGGCAAGAGCTCAAGCTTGGGGATGCCCGAGGCACCCCAAGTAAATATTCAAGGAGACTCAAGTGTCTAAGCTTGGGGATGCTGGGGAAGCATCCCCTCTTTCTTCAACAAGTATCGGTATGTTTTCGGATTCGTTTCGTTCATGCGATATGTGCAATCTTGGAGCGTCTTTTGCATTTAGTTTTCATTTTTATTTTATGCACCATGCTGGTATGAGATAGTCCTTGGTTGATTTATAGAATGCTCTTTGCACTTCACTTATATCTTTTGAGTATGGCTTTATAGAATGCTTCATGTGCTTCACTTATATCATTTGAAGTTTGGATTGCCTGTTTCTCTTTACTTAGACAACCGCCATTTGCAGAATGCTCTTTTGCTTCACTTATATTTGTTAGAGCACGGGCATATCTTTTGTAGAAAGAATTAAACTCTCTTGCTTCACTTATATCTATTTAGAGAGATGACAGGAATTGGTCATTCACATGGTTAGTCATAAAATCCTACATAAACTTGTAGATCGCTGAATATGATATGTTTGATTCCTTGCAATAGTTTTGCGATATAAAGGCGGTGATATTAGAGTCATGCTAGTCGAGTAATTGTGAAATTGAGAAATACTTGTGTTAAGGTTTGCAAGTCCCGTAGCATGCACGTATGGTGAACCGTTATGTAACGAAGTCAGAGCATGAGGTGTTTATTGATTGTCTTCCTTATGAGTGGCGGTCGGGGACGAGCGATGGTCTTTTCCTACCAATCTATCCCCCTAGGAGCATGCGCGTAGTACTTTTTTCGATGACTAATAGATTTTTGCAATAAGTATGTGAGTTCTTTATGACTAATGTTGAGTCCATGGATTATACGCACTCTCACCCTTCCATCATTGCTAACCTCTCTAGTACCATGCAACTTTCACTGATACCATAAACTCACCATATACCTTCCTCAAAACAGCCACCATACCTACCTATCATGGCATTTCCATAGCCATTCTGAGATATATTGCCATGCAACTCTCATCATCATCATATACATGACTTGAGCATTCATTGTCATATTGCTTTGCATGATCGTAAGATAGCTAGCATGATGTTTTCATGGCTTGTCTGTTTTTTGATGTCATTGCTACGCTAGATCATTGCACATCCCGGTACATCGCCGGAGGCATTCATATAGAGTCATATCTTCGTTCTAGATATCGAGTTGTAATATTGAGTTGTAAGTAAATAAAAGTGTGATGATCATCATTATTAGAGCATTGCCCAAAAAAGAGAGGCCAAAGAAGCCTAAATAAAAAAGGGGGGCCAAAGAAGCCCGCAAAAAAAGAGAAAAAAAAAGAAAAAGGGGCAATGTTACTATCCTTTTACCACACTTGTGCTTCAAAGTAGCACCATGTTCTTCATATAGAGAGTCTCTTGAGTTATCACTTTCATATACTAGTGGGAATTTTCATTATAGAACTTGGCTTGTATATTCCAACGATGGGCTTCCTCAAATGGCCTAGGTCTTCATGAGCAAGCAAGTTGGATGCACACCCACTTAGTTTCAGTTTGAGCTTTCATATACTTATAGCTCTAGTGCATCCGTTGCATGGCAATCCCTACTCCTCACATTGATATCTATTAATGGGCATCTCCATAGCCCGTTGATATGCCTAGTTGATGTGAGACTTTCTCCTTTTTTGTCTTCTCCACATAACCCCCACCATCATATTCTATTCCACCTATAGTGCTATGTCCATAGCTCACGCTCATGTATTGCGTGAAAGTTGAAAAGGTTTGAGAAACGTCAAAGTATGAAACAATTGCTTGGCTTGTCATCGGGGTTGTGCATGATGTGAATGCTTTGTGTGGTGAAGATGGAGCATAGCCAGACTATATGATTTTGTGGGGATGAGCTTTCTTTGGCTATGTTATTTCAATAAGACATGATTGCTTGGTTGGTATACTTGAAATATTATTGTCTTTATGTCAAAGGATAGATTATTGCTTTGAATCACTCGTGTCTTAATATTCGTGCCATGATTAGACATATGATCAAGATTATGCTAGGTAGCATTCCATATCAAAAATTATCTTTTTTATCATTTACGTACTCGAGGACGAGAAGGAATTAAGCTTGGGGATGCTGATACGTCTCCGTCGTATCTATAATTTTTGATTGTTCCATGCCAATATTCTACAACTTCCATATACTTTTTGGCAACTTTTTATACTATTTTTGGGACTAACATATTGATCCAGTGCCCAGTGCCAGTTCTTGTCTGTTGCATGTTTTTGGTTTCGCAGAATAACCATATCAAACGGAGTCCAACCGGGATAAAAACGGACGGAGCTTATTTTTGGAAAATATGGAAAATTCGGAAGGAAAATCAACGCGAACCAATGCCCGAGGTGGTCACGAGGCAGGGGGGTGCCCCCCCCCCCTTAGGGCACGCCCCCTACCCTCGTGAGCCCACCGTAAGGAGGTTGACGCTCTTCTTTTGCCGCAAGAAAGCTAATATTCGGAAAAAAAATCACGGCGAAGGTTTCAGGCCAATCGGAGTTACGGATCTCCATATATATACAAAACGGTGAAACGGAGCCAGGAGAGAACGCAGAAACAGAGAGAGACAGAGAGATAGATCCAATCTCGGAGGGGCTCTCGCGCCTCCCACACCATGGGAGCCAAGGACCAGAGGGGAAACCCTTCTCCCATCTAGGGAGGAGGTCAAGGAAGAAGAAGAAGAAGAAGGGGGGCCCTCTCCCCCTTGCTTCCGGTGGCGCCGGAGCGCTGCCGGGGCCATCATCATCACCGCCATCTTCACCAGCAACTTCACCGCCATCATCACCAACTCTTCCCCCTCTATGCAGCGGTGTAACCTCTCTCTTACCCGTTGTAATCTCTACTTAAACATGGTGCTCAATGCTATATATTATTTCCCAATGATGTATGGCTATCCTATGATGTTTGAGTAGATCTGTTTTGTCCTAATAGCTATTTGATGATCGTGATTGGTTTGAGTTGTATGTTTTATTATTGGTGCTGTCCTATGGTGCTCTCCGTGTCACGCAAGCATCAGGGATTCCTGCTGTAGGGTTTGAAATATGCTTATGATTTGCTTATGGTGGGTGGCGTGAGTGACAGAAGCACAGACCCGAGTAAGTAGGTTGTTTGCGTATGGGATAAAGGGGACTTGATACTTTAATGCTATGGTTGGGTTTTACCTTAATGAATCTTTAGTAGTTGCGGATGCTTGCTAGAGTTCCAATCATAAGTGCATATGATCCAAGTAGAGAAAGTATGTTAGCTTATGCCTCTCCCTCATATAAAATTGCAATAATTACCAGTCTAGTTATCGATTGCCTAGGGACAAATAACTTTCTTGTTGACAAAGGCTCTCTACTAAAACCAATTTAGTTGTGTCTTCATCTAAACAGCCCCTAGGTTTTATTTTCTCGCTCTTTACTTTCTTGCAAGCCTATCCAAAAACCCCTACAAAGTACTTCTAGTTTCATACTTGTTTCCGGTAAAGCGAACATCAAGTGTGCGTAGAGTTGTATCGGTGGTCGATAGAACTTGAGGGAATATTTTTTCTACCTTTAGCTCCTCGTTGGGTTCTACACTCTTACTTATCGAAAGAGGCTACAATTGATCCCCTATACTTGTGGGTTATCAGTTATCGGATCCAAAACCCGACCCGATAGCTTAACGGCGTTCCGTTACGGTGGATGCCACGTGTCGGTCACCCTTGATGAAAGCACTTCTGTGACGCGCGATTTATCATCATGGAAGTGGACACTTCCGTGATGATAATTTTGGTAATGTCATGGAACACTTCTACGACAGCACAGGTATGACTATCTTGATTCTGTCATAAATTTGTCATGGATGTACATGCATGACAAAAAACGCGACCTACTGTGACAAACACGTATCATCACGGAAGTGTATTTTTTGTAGTGTCGTCTATCAGTAACTTTACTTGAGGCTATATTTTTATTCACCACATGATATGTGTTTTGCTTGGAGCGTCTTGTATGATTTGAGTCTTTGCTTTTTAGTTTGCCACAATCATCCTTGATGTACACACCTTTCAGGAGAGACACACATGAATTGGAATTTATTAGAATACTCTATGTGCTTCACTTATATCTTTTGAGCTAGATAATTTTGCTCTGGTGCTTCACTTATATCTTTTAGAGCACGATGGTGGTTTTATTTTATAGAAATTATTGATCTCTCATGCTTCACTTCTATTATTTTGAGAGTCTTTTAGAACAGCATGGTAATTTGCTTTGGTTATAAAATTAGTCCTAATATGATAGGCATCCAAGATGAGTATAATAAAAACTATCATAAAAAGTGCATTGAATACTATGAGAAGTTTGATACTTGATGACTGTTTTGAGATATGAAGATGGTGATATTAGAGTCATGCTAGTTGAGTAGTTGTGAATTTGAGAAATACTTGTTCTAAAGTTTGTGATTCCCGTAGCATGCACGTATGGTGAACCATTATGTGATGAAGTCAGAGCATGATTTATTTTTTGATTGTCTTCCTTATGAGTGGCGGTCGGGGACGAGCGATGGTCTTTTCCTACCAATGTATCCCCCTAGGAGCATGCGCGTAGTACTTTGTTTCGATAACTAATAAATTTTTGCAATAAGTATGTGAGTTCTTTATGACTAATGTTGAGTCCATGGATTATACACACTCTCACCCTTCCACCATTGCTAGCCTAGCTAGTACCGCGCAACCTTCGCCGGTACCATAAACCCACCATATACCTTCCTCAAAACAGCCACCATACCTACCTATTATGGCATTCTCATAGCCATTCCAAGATATATTGCCATGCAACTTTCCACCGTTCTGTTTATTATGACACGCTTCATCATTGTCATATTGCTTTGCATGATCATGTAGTTGACATCGTATTTGTGGCAAAGCCACCGTTCATAATTCTTTCATACATGTCACTCATGAGTCATTGCACATCCCGGTACACCGCCGGAGGCATTCACATAGAGTCATATTTTGTTCTAAGAATTGAGTTGTAATTTTTGAGTTGTAAGTAAATAAAGTGTGATGATCATCATTATTAGAGCATTGTCCCATGTGAGGAAAGGATGATCAAGACTATGATTCCCCCACAAGTCGGGATGAGACTCTGGACGAAAAAAAGGAAAAAAGGGAGGCCATAAAAAAGGCCCAAATAAAAAAATGAAAAATGAGAGAAAAAGAGAGAAGGGCAATGTTACTATCCTTTTACCACACTTGTGCTTCAAAGTAGCACCATGATCTTCTTGATAGAGAGTCTCTGATACGTCTCCAACGTATCTATAATTTTTGATTGCTCCATGCTATATTATCTACTGTTTTGGACATTACTGGGCTTTATTACCCACTTTTATATTATTTTTGGGACTAACCTATTAACCGGAGGCCCAGCCCAGAATTGCTATTTTTTGCCTGTTTTAGGGTTTTGAAGAAAAGGAATATCAAACGGAGTCCAAACGGAATAAAACCTTCGGGAACGTGATTTTCTCAACGAACAAGACCCGGGAGACTTGGACCCTACGTCAAGAAACAAAAGAGGAGGCCACGAGGTAGGGGCGCGCCTACCCCCCCCCCCCCCCGGTGCGCCCTCCACCCTTGTGGGCCCCCTATTGCTCCACCGACGTACTCCTTCCTCCTATATATACCTACGTACCCCCAAACGATCAGATATGGAGCCAAAAACCTAATTCCACCGCCCGCAACTTTCTGTATCCAGAGATCCCATCTTGGGGCCTGTTCCGGAGCTCCGTCGGAGGGGGCATCGATCACGGAGGGCTTCTACATCAACACCATAGCCCCTTCGATGAAGTGTGAGTAGTTTGCCTCAGACCTACGGGTCCATAGTTATTAGCTAGATGGATTCTTCTCTATTTTTGGATCTCAATACAATGTTCTCCCCCTCTCTTGTGGAGAACTATTCGATGTAATCTTCTTTTTGTGGTGTGTTTGTTGAGACCGATGAATTGTGGGCTTATGATCAAGTCTATCTATGAATAATATTTGAATCTTCTCTGAATTCTTTTATGTATGATTTGTTATATTTGCAAGTCTCTTCGAATTATCAGTTTGGTTTGGCCTACTAGATTGATCTTTCTTGCAATGGGAGAAGTGCTTAGCTTTGGGTTCAATCTTGCGGTGTCCTTTCCCAGTGACAGTAGGGTCAGCAAGGCACGTATTGTATTGTTGCCATCGAGGATAACAATATGGGGTTTTCTTCATATTGCATGAGTTTATCCCTCTACATCATGTCATCTTGCTTAAGGCGTTACTCTGTTTTTAACTTAATACTCTAGATGCATGCTGGATAGCGGTCGATGAGTGGAGTAATAGTAGTAGATGCAGGCAGGAGTCAGTCTACTTGTCTCGGACGTGATTCCTATATACATGATCATACCTAGATATTCTCATAACTATGCTCAATTCTATCAATTGCTCAACAGTAATTTGTTCACCCACCATAGAATACTTATGCTCTCGAGAGAAGCCACTAGTGAAACCTATGGCCGCTGGGTCTATCTTCATCATATTAATCTCCTACTACTTAGTTATTTCCTTTGCTATTTACTTTGCCTTTATTTTACTTTGCATCTTTATCATAAAAACACCAAAAATATTATCTTATCATATCTATCAGATCTCACTCTCGTAAGTGGCCTTATAGGGATTGACAACCCCTATTTGTGTTGGTCGTGAGGATTTATTTGTTTTGTGCAGGTACGAGGGACTCGCCCGTAGCCTCCTACTAGATTGATACCTTGGTTCTCAAAAACTGAGGGAAATACTTACGCTACTTTGTTGCATCATCCCTTCCTCTTCGGGAAAACCAACGCAGTGCTCAAGAGGTAGCAAGAAGGAATTCTGGCGCCGTTGCCGGGGAGGTCTACGCAAAAGTCAACATACCAAGTACCCATCACATACCCTTATCTCCCACATTACATTATTTGCCATTTGCCTCTCGTTTTCCTCTTCCCCCCACTTCACCTTTGCCATTTTATTCGCCCTCTCTCTCTCTATCCTCCCTCTCTTTCTCTATTTGCCTCTTTTTGCCTGCTTGCTTTCTGTTTGCTTGTGTGTTAGTTTGCTTGCTTCTCACGATGGCTCAAGATAATACTAAATTGTGTGACTTCACCAATACCAACAACAATGATTTTATTAGCACTCCGATTGCTCCTCTTACCGATGCTGAATCTTGTGAAATTAATACTGCTTTGCTGAATCTTGTCATGAAAGATCCGTTTTCCGGCCTTCCTAGTGAAGATGCCGCTACCCATCTAAATAGCTTCGTTGATTTGTGTGACATGCAAAAGAAGAAAGATGTGGATAATGATATTGTTAAATTAAAGCTATTTCCTTTTTCTCTTAGAGATCGTGCTAAAGCTTGGTTTTCGTCTTTGCCTAAAAATAGTATTGATTCATGGAATAAGTGCAAAGATGCTTTTATCTCTAAGTATTTTCCTCCCACTAAGATCATCTCTCTTAGAAACGATATTATGAATTTTAAGCAAATTGATCATGAACATGTTGCACAAGCTTGTGAGAGAATGAAACTAATGATACATAATTGCCCTACTCATGGTTTAAATTTGTGGATGATTGTTCAGAATTTTTATGCTGGATTGAATTTTGCTTCTAGAAATCTTTTAGATTCGGCCGCGGGTGGAAATCACTTTAGGAGAAGCTACTAAACTCCTAGATAATATTATGGTTAATTATTCTCAATGGCATACTGAAAGATCTACTAATAAAAAGGTGCATGCAATAGAAGAAATTAATGTTTTGAGTGGAAAGATGGATGAAATTATGAAATTATTTGCTAATAAGAGTGTTTCTTTTGATCCTAATGATATGCCCTTGTCTACTTTGATTGAGAATAATAATGAATCTATGGATGTGAATTTTGTTGGTAGGAACAATTTTGGTAATAACGCGTATAGAGGAAATTTTAATCCTAGGCCTTATCCTAGTAATCCCTCTAATAATTATGGTAATTCCCACAAAAATTCTTATGGAAATTATAATAAGATGCCCTCTGATTTTGAATCTAATATTAAAGAATTTTAATGCTATGATTGAAGAAAAATTGCTTAAGATTGATGATTTGGCTAGGAACGTTGATAGAATTTCTCTTGACGTTGATTCTTTGAAACTTAGATCTATTCCACCTAAGAATGATATCAATGAGACTCTCAAAGCCATGATAATTTACATTGATGAGTGCAAAGAAAGAACCGCTAGGATGCGTGCTAAGAAAGATGCCTTTATAAGAGTGTGTTCTTCTAGTTCCTATGAAAATAAAGATGAAGATCTAAAAGTTATTGATGTGTCCCCTATTAAATCTTTGTTTTGCAATATGAATCTTGATAATGATGGGACTGAATATGATCCACCTTTACCTAGAAGGCATTCCAAGAATTCGGAATTTGTTGATCTTGATGCTAAATTTGATAAAAGTGGGATTGAAGAAATTAAAACCCTAGATGTTGCTAAACCCACTATTATGGATTTCAAGGAATTTAACTATGAAAATTTCTCTTTGATTGATTGTATTTTCTTGTTGCAATCCGTGCTAAATTCTCCTCATGCTTATAGTCAAAATAAAGCGTTTACTAAACATATCATTGATGCCTTGATGCAATCTTATGAAGAAAAACTTGAATTGGAAGTTTCTATCCCTAGAAAACTTTATGATGAGTGGGAACCAACTATTAAAATTAAAATTAAAGATCACGAATGCTATGCTTTATGTGATTTGGGTGCTAGTGTTTCCACGATTCCAAAGACTTTGTGTGATTTGTTAGGTTTCCGTGATTTTGATGATTGCTCTCTAAACTTGCACCTTGAGGATTCCACTATTAAGAAACCTATGGGAAGAATTAATGATGTTCTTATTGTTGCAAATAGGAATTATGTGCCCGTAGATTTTATTGTTCTTGACATATATTGCAATCCTTCATGTCCTATTATTCTTGGTAGACCTTTCCTTAGAACGATTGGTGCAATTATTGATATGAAGGAAGGAAATATTAGATTCCAATTTCCATTAAGGAAAGGCATGGAACACTTTCCTAGGAAGAAAATTAAATTACCTTATGAATCTATTATGAGAGCCACTTATGGATTGCCTACCAAAGATGGCAATACCTAGATCTATTCTTGCTTGTTATGCCTAGCTAGGGGCGTTAAACGATAGCGCTTGTTGGGAGGCAACCCAATTTTATTTTTATTCCTTTCTTTTTGATCCTGTTTAGTAATAAATAATTTATATAGTCTCTGTTTTGGTTGTGTTTTTGTGTTTAATTAGTGTTTGTGCCAAGTAGAACCGTTGGGAAGACTTGGGGAAAGTCTTGTTGAACTTGCTGTAAAAAAAACAGAAACTTTAGCACTCACGAGAACTGCTGTCATTTTTATTTGGATAGTGATATTTAGTTAATTCTTTTTGCAGATGATTAATAGATAAATTCCTCACGTCAAGCAATTCATTTTAGAATTTTTGGGGTTCCAGATATTGCGCTAGCTACAGATTATTACAGACAGTTCTGTTTTTGACAGATTCTGTTTTTCGTGTGTTGTTTGCTTATTTTGATGAATCTATGGCTAGTAAAATAGTTTATAAACCATACATAAGTTGGAATACAGTAGGTATAACACCAATATAAATAAAGAATTAGTTAATTACAGTACCTTGAAGTGGTCTTTTATTTTCTTTCGCTAACGGAGCTCACGAGATTTTCTACTTTAAGTTTTGTGTTGTGAAGTTTTCAAGTTTTGGGTAAAGATTTGAAGGATTATGGAACAAGGAGTGGCAATAGCCTAAGCTTGGGGATGCCCATGGCACCCCCAAGATAATCTAAGGACACCTAAAAGCCAAATCTTGGGGATGCCCCGGAAGGCATCCCCTCTTTCGTCTACTTCTATCGGTAACTTCAATTGGAGCTATATTTTTATTCGCCACATGATATGTGTTTTGCTTGGAGCGTCTTGTATTATTTGAGTCTTTGCTTGTTAGTTTACCACAATCATACTTGCTGTACACACCTTTTGAGAGAGCCATACATGATTTGGAATTTGTTAGAATACTCTATGTGCTTCGCTTATATCTTTTGAGTTATATAATTTTGCTCTAGTACTTCACTTATATCTTTTAGAGCACGGTGGTGGATTTGTTTTATAGAAACTATTGATCTCTCATGCTTCACTTAGATTATTTTGAGAGTCTTAAATAGCATGGTAATTTGCTTAAAATCCTAATATGCTTGGTATACAAGATTAATAATAAAATTTCTCTTATGAGTGCGTTGAATACTATGATAAGTTTGATACTTGATAATTTTTTTGAGATATGGAGATGGTGATATTAAAGTCATGCTATTTGAGTAGTTGTGAATTTGAGAAATACTTGTGTTGAAGCCTGTGATTCCCGTAGCATGCACGTATGGTGAACCGTTATGTGATGAAGTCGGAGCATGATTGATTTATTGATTGTGTTCCTTATGAGTGGCGGTCGGGGACGAGTGATGGTCTTTTCCTACCAATCTATCCCCCTAGGAGCATGCATGTAATACTTTGCTTTGATAACTTGTAGATTTTTGCAATAAGTATATGAGTTATTTATGACTAATGTTGAGTCCATGGATTATACGCACTCTCACCCTTCCACCCTTGCTAGCCTCTCTAATACCGCGCACCTTTCGCCGGTATCATACACCCACCATATACCTTCCTCAAAACAGCCACCATACCTACCTATTATGGCATTTCCATAGCCATTCCGAGATATATTGCCATGCAACTTTCCACCGTTCCGTTATCGAGTTGTAATTGTTGAGTTGTAAGAAAAATAAAAGTGTGATGATCATCATTATTAGAGCATTGTCCCAGTGAGGAAAGGATGATGGAGACTATGATTCCCCCACAATTCAGGATGAGACTCCGGACGAAAATAAATAAATAAATAAAAGAGGTCAAAGAAGCCCAAATAAAAAAAGAGGCCATAAAAAAGAGAAAAAGCCCAAATAAAAAAATGAGAGAAAAAGAGAGAAGGGACAATGTTACTATCCTTTTACCACACTTGTGCTTCAAAGTAGCACAATGATCTTCATAGTAGAGAGTCTCTCATGTTATCACTTTCATATACTAGTGGGAATCTTTCATTATAGAACTTGGCTTGTATATTCCAATGAGGGGCTTCCTCAAAATGCCCTAGGTCTTCATGAGCAAGCAAGTTGGATGCACACCCACTTAGTTTCTTTTTGAGCTTTCATATACTTATAGCTCTAGTGCATCTGTTGCATGGCAATCCCTACTCACTCACATTGATATCTAATGATGGGCATCTCCATAGCCCGTTGATACGCCTAGTTGATGTTAGACTATCTTCTCCCTTTTTGTCTTCTCCACAACCACCACTCTATTCCACCTATAGTGCTATATCCATGGCTCACGCTCATGTATTGCGTGAAGATTGAAAAGGTTTTGAGAATGACAAAAGTATGAAACAATTGCTTGGCTTGTCATCGGGGTTGTGAATGATTTAAATATTTTGTGTGGTGAAGATAGAGCATAGCCAGACTATATGATTTTGTCGGGATAACTTTCTTTAGCCATGTTATTTTGAGAAGACATACTTGCTTTGTTAGTATGCTTGAAGTATTATTATTTTCATGTCAATATGAACTTTTGTCTTGAATCTTTCGGATCTGAATATTCATACCACAATTAAGAAGAATTACATTAAAATTATGCCAAGTAGCACTCCGCATCAAAAATTCTGTTTTTATCATTTACCTACTCGAGGACGAGCAGGAATTAAGCTTGGAGATGCTTGATACGTCTCCAATGTATCTATAATTTTTGATTGCTCCATGCTATATTATCTACTGTTTTGGACATTATTGGGCTTTATTATCCACTTTTATATTATTTTTGGGACTAACCTATTAACCGGAGGCCCAGCCCAGAATTGCTGTTTTTTGCCTGTTTTAGGGTTTCGAAGAAAAGAAATATCAAACGGAGTCCAAACGGAATGAAACCTTCGGGAACGTGATTTTCTCAATGAACAAGACCCGGGAGACTTGGACCCTACGTCAAGAAAGAAAAGAGGAGGCCACGAGGTAGGGGGCGCGCCTACCCCCCCCCAAGCGCGCCCTCCACCCTCGTGGCCCCCCTGTTGCTCCACCGACGTACTCCTTCCTCCTATATATACCTACCTACCCCCAAACGATCAGATACGGAGCCAAAAACCTAATTCCACCGCCGCAACTTTCTGTATCCATGAGATCCCATCTTGGGGCCTGTTCCGGAGCTCGCCGAAGGGGGCATCGATCACGGAGGGCTTCTACATCAATGCCATAGCCCCTCCAATGAAGTGTGAGTAGTTTACCTCAGACCTATGGGTCCATAGTTATTAGCTAGATGGCTTCTTCTCTCTTTTTGGATCTCAATACAATGTTCTCCCCCTCTCTTGTGGAGAACTATTCGATGTAATCTTCTTTTTGCGGTGTGTTTGTTGAGACCGATGAATTGTGGGTTTATGATCAAGTCTATCTATGAATAATATTTGAATCTTCTCTGAATTCTTTTATGTATGATTGGTTATCTTTGCAAGTCTCTTCGAATTATCAGTTTGGTTTGGCCTACTAGATTGATCTTTCTTGCAACGGGAGAAGTGCTTAGCTTTGGGTTCAATCTTGCGGTGTCCTTTCCCAGTGACAGTAGGGGCAGCAAGGCACGTATTGTATTGTTGCCATCGAGGATAACAAGATGGGGTTTTCTTCATATTGCATGAGTTTATCCCTCTACATCATGTCATCTTGCTTAAGGTGTTACTCTGTTTTTAACTTAATACTCTAGATGCATGCTGGATAGTGGTCGATGAGTGGAGTAATAGTAGTAGATGCAGGCAGGAGTCGGTCTACTTGTCTCGGACATGATTCCTATATACATGATCATACCTAGATATTCTCATAACTATGCTCAATTCTGTCAATTGCTCAACAGTAATTTGTTCACCCACCGTAGAATACTTATGCTCCGACAGAAGCCACTAGTGAAACCTATGGCCCCCGGGTCTATCTTCATCATATTAATCTCCTACTACTTAGTTATTTCCTTTGCTATTTACTTTGGCTTTATTTTACTTTGCATCTTTATCATAAAAGTACTTGTCGGTGTCAAAACCGGCGGATCTCGGGTAGGGGGTCCCGAACTGTGCGTCTAGGCCGGATGGTAACAGGAGGCAGGGGACACGATGTTTTACCCAGGTTTGGGCCCTCTTGATGGAGGTAAAACCCTACGTCCTGCTTGATTAATATTGATGATATGGGTAGTACAAGAGTAGATCTACCACGAGATCAGAGAGGCTAAACCCTAGAAGCTAGCCTATGGTATGATTGTATGTTGTGGTTGTTGTCCTATGGACTAAAACCCTTCGGTTTATATAGACACCGGAGAGGGTTAGGGTTACACAAGGTCGGTTACAAAGGAGGAGATATCCATATTCCTATTGCCTAGCTTGCCTTCCACGCCAAGTAGAGTCCCATCCGGACACGAGACAAAGTCTGCAATCTTGTATCTTCATAGTCTAATAGTCCGGCCAATGGAGATAGTCCGGCTATTCGGAGACCCCCTAATTCAGGACTCCCTCAGTAGCCCCTGAACCAGGCTTCAATGACGATAAGTCCGGCGCGCAGTATTGTCTTCGGCATTGCAAGGTGGGTTCCTTCTCTGAATACATCACAGAAGAATTTGAATACGAGGATAGTGTCCGACCCTGTAAAATAAGTTCCACATTCCATCGTAGAGAGAATAATATTTTCACAGATCTAATTTGCTGGCTTGTTTTAGCAGCATGACGTTACGTCATGGCCCGGTGATTATTCAAACCGTTTCTTTTAACCAGCTCCACACATAACGTGAGGCGGTTTCTTGACACGTCTTGTCGAAGCGGAGATCGTGTTCCCCCAATTACGGGATTCTCATTAATGCGGTCGTGGGTAACCCAACCGTGTCTAGGACTCCTAGATTATAGGCAAGTCCTAAACGGCTACGGAGAGGACGCTTGATATTCACCCTCTTTATAAAGGGACAAGGTTTTCGCTTTTTTTCCCTCTCGTGCTCAATCGAACCCTTCCCCCGCCTCGAGTTCTAACACCCAAAGCCCAGGTTAGGTGCTCCGTATCTTCAATCATGTTCGGATCCAACCTTCAAGGCCGATGGATGCCCTCATCCGTTACGGAAGAGGACATTAAGAAGTTGAGGGAGACCAGATACCTGACTGCCGAGGTTTCACATCGGCTGCCTGCTCGAGGGCAGATCGTCCCTACTCCCGAAACTAACGAGAATGTTGTGTTCATCTCCCACTTCCTCCGAGGTCTAGGCCTCACTCTGGATCCCTTCGTTAGGGGTTTGATGTTCTATTACGGGCTAGATTTCCACGATCTAGCTCCGGACTCCTTTCTCCACATCTCGACATTTGTTGTCGTGTGTGAGGCTTTCCTCCGCGTTACCCCTCACTTCGGCCTATGGCTCAAGACCTTTGAAGTAAAGCCAAAGATGATCGAGGGGCAACATGCAGCGTGCGGAGGTGCATCAATAGGCAAGATGGCAGGAGCTCTGTGGCCGAAAGGTTCCTTTCCAGAGGTGTCCGAATTATGGCAACGGGAGTGGTTTTACGTCACGGCTCCCAGAAGTGCCAGGTGGGCGGCTGCCCCCGCTTTCCGCTCAGGCCCCCCCACCACAACTGATGTCATGGATTAGCAGAGGTCTGAGCTGGGGTCCAGCCAAGGACGTGCCTATACTGCAAAGCCGCATCCGAGATCTCTTCGAGGGAGATTTTAATTTGGTTGTGGTAATACAAGTTATGCTGGTTCGTCAAGTCCAGCCTTGCAAACGCCGGCCCCTTCGCTTGTGGGAGTTCAACCCAGAGGGACCGCGTGCCATTCAAAGTTTCCTCGGCCTGACACATGAGGAGATGTACAAGTCATTCTTCGGACCTCAAGTAGAGTGTCCGGATATTACCGAGGACGTGGGCCTGAGCAGTAACCGCGCCGCCGAACAAGTAAGAAATCCTCTAGCCGAACACATTGTCTTTTATTCGTCATGAAGTTATTTCTGAGAGTTCGCTTTTTGGCCAGGACTGGCTAACAAAGGCGAAGATGATTCGGTGTTTGGCCCCCCTCCCTGAGGGTTTGGAAAATCCGGTATTGGAAAAGATGCTCGAGGTCGCACCTTGCCCGGAGCCCTCGAAGGAAGATACGGGGGGATAATACGGGCGGACGCGGGCCCCCATCGCTGCCCGTTCCAACTGAGGGAATGAGCGTCTCCATGAAGGAGGATAACCAGGGGAGGAAAAGGACTGCTTCCGAGGATCCGGAAGCCAAAGCCTCCAAACGGGAGAAGAAGTCTCCCACAGAGGGTCCTGCCTCGGGGTGTGCTTTTGCCGCACAAAGTCCGCGGGGGGATCAGCCCTCCAACGAGTCATAAGTGATCCAAAATACTTTAATAGTAAAGGTATGCTATCTTTTTTTGAGAAAATAACCACCGCATATATCTTGCAGTTCGGGCCTTAGCCCCTCTCAGCTGAGCTCGTCTTCGAGGGATCTTCTTCCAGAGATGATGGAGAGCGAAACGCCTCCCCCGGACTCCTCCGCTCAAGAAGCGGGTGACCCCGAAGTGTCGTCACGGAGGGCCTCTTCGGATCCGGTGAGGCCAGAAGATAATCCCATAGACCCCCGAAGTCCCCAGCGTCCGGCTCCCGAAGAGAGCAGAAAAAAGAGTCCGGCACCATCTGGTATGCGGTTGGACGTTCTGAGGGAGTTGGTGGGGCGAGCGGCCATCTCAGAAGAACACTGTACGCTGATGGGTACGGTGATGGAGAGAATTTCTTCCGTCGAAAGCGGATTACATGAAGCCTTTATGAGTCTACTGACAGGCTTTGAGGTACGTGAGATAATATGTGATAGTACTGCACATGTTAGGTGTGCCCTGTGTAGATAGTAGCCCCTGAGACTCTGGTTGTCGTCGAGAACGGCGGCGAACAGAGGATCATATTCCCAAGCAATAACCAGACTGCCCCTATGTGCAGGTGGTGGAAGCTCCGGTGGCTAGCCGGACTAGTGAGTTTTCCAAATTAAAACGGCAACTGGATGCGGCAGACGCCGACATCGAGCTTGTTAACAAGAGGCTTGACGAGGCACAGGGTAAGTGCTATTATCTGGTGAACACCACATAGTAAGAGCAGCATGATGCCGGTATCTTTAAGATGTTGTGACTACAGATGGAGCTGCCACCGTGGAAACCTTGCGGGCAGAACTTGTCTGAGCCAAGGAACAAGCGAGGATTAGTAATGTGGCTGCTTTGAAGGTGGCCGAAGAGTTGAAAGCCGAGAAGGCCGCACATTGCAAGAGCCAAGAGAAGATGGCCAAGATGGCCGTAGAATTAAAAGACACTGCCGACCGTTGCCGGGTCCTTGAAAAAGAAAACCGAGCGAAGGTAACGGACCTTGAGAAGGCCACGATGGCGGACAAAGACACCCGTTCTGCTATGAGAGCAAAGAAGGAGGAGCTGCGAGAAGCCGGGGATATTGCGGCTGGGAAACCCTTCAT
Source organism: Triticum urartu (assembly GCF_056163025.1). Taxonomy (NCBI): domain Eukaryota; kingdom Viridiplantae; phylum Streptophyta; class Magnoliopsida; order Poales; family Poaceae; genus Triticum; species Triticum urartu. Next base: position 169,858,697 of record NC_141874.1, on the reverse strand, counting down.
GTTACGGAGGAAGTTCGGAGATCCACGGTATGCCCCTCTGGATCGGCTGTGGAGTTCGGCAGATGCGTATATGGATTTGGCGGCGAGCGCTGCTGATGCGGCCAAGTACTTCCAAGGTCAGACAGATCGTGAAGTGGACAAGCTGTTCTGGTCGCAATTCAATGTTCCAGAGCGTCCGCTTTCATTGCCTGACCAGCTAGCCGAATGGGCCGAACTGAATAGGTTGTCCGGACTCGCCATGAGGTCTGTTGTGGATTAGCTATGGCCGGAAAAGCCAAAGCCGAACAGCTATTTCAGCTTAGTGCAGCAGTTCCTTGGTGCGGTGCCGCGCATTAATGCGATGAAGAGGTCGGCGTGCATAGAAGGCTCGCGGATGGCCCTTGCCTGTGTTAAAGCATACTAGGCGGAGATGGACGCTACCACTGTTGCAGCGCAGGGTTCGGCCATAGGCCGAGTGGCTGCCGAGCACTATTTCGAGGAGGTTCTCGAGGGTGCTCGTTTGATAGAGGCCCGGTGCTCGAAGAATATTATGTTTGAGTGATATGTATTCTCATTGTAAACACAATGCTTTTATGAAGTTTTATAAGGCTATGTTTATACTTTTGCCTAAAAGTAGTATGATGCCTCCTGTGCGGCTGTTTATGTATACATGTGTATAACCTGAAAGATTGCAGTCGTCGGCTTCAACCCCCACGCATATAATGCGGAGGTTCTCGCGAAAAACGCGTGTTTAGACTTAAACCAACGTCTTGGTCCTATTAAGGAGGTGATAGCGTAGAGAACGAGGCAACCGGACTATAATGCTTTAACACTTTCACTTAGCCATAGGAGTTTGATAGTGGGGCTACTAGATAGCCCCTGGTGGCTCCACACTCTCCCGATCGCGGGATGCGTACATGCCTGGCCGGAAAACAGCCCTTCGTTAAGGCGGAGGAATTCTAACATTCCGATAGGTCATCGAGTGGTTGACCAGTCTCACGCTATATCATGACAGTCAGTTTTCGGCTTTCTCTACTGAGGTGCTCGTCCGGATGAACCAGGGCACAATCCAGTAGTTCTCCTGGTGCTACCTTAGCCGATAAAGCGTAACGTAAGGCACCAAAACACAGGAGCCGGGCAAACCCAATATTTGACCAAAGACAATGATTCGGAGCTGATGCATATAAGGCCAAACTCGCGACGCCAAACACTCCCTAAGGTATTCGGTCTTTATGGTATAAACCGGGCCTAAATAGTGCCCTTTGTAAGAAGCCCCTTGTGTCCAGGTACGTGCATTATTCTGACATGGCCACATGCCAAGACGTCAACATCCTTCTCAACTGTGCTGAGAATTTGGTGGATGTGTATCAACAAGAGACAGTAAAAAAGGTTTACGCAGGGTCTTAATCTAAAAAGAATCCTTGGAACGGGTCCCTGCTGCACGTCTGCGCCTGTGTCTCCATTGTGCCGTATCCTGGACAGGTGTAGCACGATGATCATCTGTAAAAGAGAGGAACTTAGGTGAAAAAGTTGTCGTGCAAAAAGATAGTTTTTAAAGAAACCATGTATAATTCAAGATGAGTAAAAATTGCCACTTGTCTGCGCGCGTTGAGCCCCTTGTATTTGTAATAGGGGTTTGACCATTGATCCGGTATGAATTACATATAGCTGCGCCGGACTCGTCTTAACCGTGTCTGAGGTCATGACGACCTGTTAAATGCTTTAGTTGGTGAGGCCATTTTTAGTGTGCGGCTGCCAAAGCAGCCGCACTCTCTTCAGCGCGCAAAGATCGCTTAATACTTCCGTTCACTGTAATGATGCCACGTGGGCCGGGCATCTTGAGTGTGAGGGAAGCGTAGTGCGGTATTGCATTAAAGCGAGCGAAAGCTTCGCGTCCGAGTAGTTCTTGATAGCCACTTTGGAACGGAGCGATGTGGAAGGTTAAATGTTCGCTACGGAAGTTATCGGGGAAGCCGAATATAACCTTTAGTAGCAGGGAGCCCGTGCAATGAGCCCCTGGGCCTGGCATTACCCCTATAAAGGTAGTATTGCTATGGCAAATTTTCGTTGGGTCTATCCCCATTTCGCGGATTGTATCCTGGTATATCAGGTTGAGACTGCTGCCACCGTCCATCAGGACTCGTGTGAAGTGGTATCCATCGATTATTGGGTCTAATACCAGGGCAGCCCATCCTGCACGCCGGATACTTGCTGAGTAATCATGATGGTCGACAGTGATCGGTTGAGACGACCGGTGGCAGGGCTCCGCGGTGATAGGCCCTTGGGCATATTTTTCTGGGAGTGCCGTTTTGTTTCTCCCCTTGATCACGTGTAACACGTTTACTGTTTTGACTTCTGATGGAAATTTCTTTTGTTCCCCAGTGTCTTGCTTGAGAGGCTCATCCTCGTCTTCGCTTGGTGCATCCTCCCCCTTGTGTACGGCGTTGAGCTTGCCGGACTGCTTGAAGACCCAACATTCTCTGTGAGTATGATTAGCGGGTTTACCAGGGGTGCTATGGATCTAACATATTTGGTCCAAAATTTTGATTAGGCTGGACAGTTCGTCTCTGGCGCCTTTAGAGGGCGGCTTTTGCTGACCTGGCCGAGAGCTTTTGAATCCGGCGTTTACTGTCGTGCTCTTTGTGCTATCTTCTTTATTCTGGCATTTGTTATTGCTGTTGCGCCATGATTTCCCGTTTCCATCTCTAACTTCAGATGTACTGGGGTCGCTGGTGCTGCATCTGGCTAGCCAGCTGTCCTCACCCGCGCAAAAGCGGGTCATGAGGCTTGTTAATGCTGCCATTGTTCTCGGCTTTTCTTGGCCGAGGTGTCTGGCAAGCCATTCGTCACGGACGCTATGCTTAAAAGCTGCCAAGGCTTCAGCGTCTGTACAGTCGACAATTTGGTTCTTTTTAGTAAGAAACCTGTTCCAAAGTTTTCGGGCTGACTCTCCGGGCTATTGAGTTATATGACTCAAATCGTCCGCGTTCGGAGGTCGGACATGAGTCCCTTGAAAATTTGCCCGAAAAGCGTCATCGAGCTCTTCCCAGCTTCCAATGGAGTTTTTGGGGAGGCTTTTAAGCCAGTGACGAGCTGGCCCTTTGAGCTTGAGGGGTAAGTACTTGATGGCGTGGAGATCATCTCCTCGAGCCATATGGATATGGAGGATATAGTCCTCAATACAGACCCCAGGGTCTGTTGTTCCGTCGTATGCCTCTATGTTTACGGGTTTGAATCCCTCTGGAAATTCATGGTCCAGCACCTCGTCGGTGAAACATAGGGGGTGTGCGGCACCCCTGTATCTGGGTGTACCGCGTTGTTCGGATGTTTGTTGTGTTACATCGTATGCTGGGGCGCGCTTGCGTGGTCCATAGATGGATCTGGTTGCGCCGTCCTTTTGGTGTGAGCCCTCGCGTGGATCGCGTATTGGTTTGTGGGTGGCGTTGTTTGCCGCTCTATGTTGGCCGTGAGGTCATTTATCCGGCCAGGTGGCCGTTTTTATTTTTGGTTGTGGGGGGTCTGAGGCCTCCTCATTGAATTCAGGTAGCAACTTCCGCTTTGGGTAGCTCTTGGTGGGGCGATTGTCGCCGTACTTCGCTGCTGTGTTGAGTACTTTACTCCATCTGATTTGGAGTGTGTCCTGCGCAGCCTTGAGCCTTTACTTCTGCTTTTTCAGACTCCTCGTGGTGGCAACAAGCCTTTGACGGGCATTCTGCTGCTCCGGGTGCCTGTCCGGCGTTATGTCGTCTGGACTATTATCGTTGATAGAATTGGTTTGTTCGGTTTGATTCTCCGTATTGCCGTGGTCCGGCAGTGGTTCGCCCTGCTCCAACGCTGGGTCTGTATGATCATTATTTCTGCCGAGGCGGGATTTGGGGCGGCGCTGCGCCGCCGCTTTGACTGCTTCTCGAGGGAACAAGCCTTCGGTGCGTCCTTTCGTTCCTCGTCGTCGTCTTCTTTTGGTGTGTCCACCATGTATACGTCATATGATGAGGTGGTCATCCAACGCTCTGTGGGCGGTGGTTTCTCTTCGCCTCCCGCATCGTCGTCCATACCGTCGATGTCTTCGGAGTCGAAGTTGAGCATGTCGGTTGAGTCGTCTACGGTGGCTATTAAGTGGGTGGTGGGTGGGCGTCGAATTTCTTCGTCGTTCGCATCCCAATCCTGTTGGCCATAACCCGGCCAGGGCTCTCCTAACAAAGAGAGAGACCTTAGTGAATTCAGAATGTCGCCGAAGGGCGAGTGTTGAAAGATATCCGCGGCGGTGAATTCCATGATCGGCGCCCAATTGGATTCGATTGGCAGGGGCGCGGGCGGTTCAGAGTCAGAAAAAGAGTCCGACACCTTGGAGTCATGGGCTGCGCAGGATTATGCTGGTGTTTGGCTCGATCGCCGTTGAGACTGCAGCCCCTGAGGCGGTGTCTAACCACCCATCCTCGATTGGCGCAGTTGGCTCCGAGCTAAGGGTCGGAGCTGATGCGGGCGCGGCCTCTGGGGTACTGTTCGGCGGCAGAGCTAGGTCATACCCATCGTGACAGTGCGGCGCACCCGGCTGTGGCTCGAATCCGTCGAAGATCAAGTCTCCGCGGATGTCGGCCGTGTAGTTCAAACTTCCAAATCTGACCTGACGGCCAGGGGCGTGGCTTTCAATCTGCTCCAGAAGGCCAAGCGAATTAGCCCGCAGTGCTAAGCCGCCGAATACGAAGATCTGTCCGGGGAGAAAAGTCTCACCCTGGACCGCATCGCTATCGATGATAGTAGGAGCCATCAAGCCTAACGGCGACGACACAGAGGAACTCTCAATGAAAGCACCAATGTCGGTGTCAAAACCGGTGGATCTCGGGTAGGGGGTCCCGAACTGTGCGTCTAGGCCGGATGGTAACAGGAGGCAGGGGACACGATGTTTTACCCAGGTTCGGGCCCTCTTGATGGAGGTAAAACCCTACGTCCTGCTTGATTAATATTGATGATATGGGTAGTACAAGAGTAGATCTACCACGAGATCAGAGAAGCTAAACCCTAGAAGCTAGCCTATGGTATGATTGTATGGTGTGGTTGTTGTCCTACGGACTAAAACCCTTCGGTTTATATAGACACCGGAGAGGGTTAGGGTTACACAAGGTCGGTTACAAAGGAGGAGATATCCATATTCGTATTGCCTAGCTTGCCTTCCACGCCAAGTAGAGTCCCATCCGGACATGAGACGAAGTCTTCAATCTTGTATCTTCATAGTCTAACAGTCCGGCCAGTGGAGATAGTCCGGCTATCCGGAGACCCCCTAATCCAGGACTCCCTCAATACCAAAAATATTATCTTATCATATCTATCAGATCTCACTCTCGTAAGTGGCCTTATAGGGATTGACAACCCCTATTTGCGTTGGTTGCGAGGATTTATTTGTTTTGTGCAGGTACGAGGGACTCGCGCGTAGCCTCCTACTGGATTGATACCTTGGTTCTCAAAAACTGAGGGAAATACTTACGCTACTTTGTTGCATCATCCCTTCCTCTTCGGGGAAAACCAACGCAGTGCTCAGGAGGTAGCAGTCTCCTATGTTGTCACTTTCATATACTACTGGGAATTTTACATTATAGAACTTGGCTTGTATATTCCAATGATGGGCTTCCTCAAAATGCCCTAGGTCTTCGTGAGCAAGCAAGTTGGATGCACACCCACTTAGTTTCTTTTGTCGAGCTTTCATACACTTATAGCTGGTGCGTCTATTGCATGGCAATCCCTATTCACTCACATTGATATCTATTAATGGGCATCTCCATAGCCCATTGATACGCCTAGTTTATATGAGACTATCTTCTCCGTTTTGCCTTCTCCACAACCACCATTTTATTCCACCTATAGTGCTATGTCCATGGCTCACGCTCATGTATTGCGTGAAGATTGAAAAAGTTTGAGAACATAAAAAGTATGAAACAATTACTTGGCTTGCCATCAGGGTTGTGCATGAATAAATATTTTGTGTGGTGAAGATATATCATAGCCATACTATATGATTTTGTAGGGATAACTTTCTTTGGCCATGTTATTTCGAGAAGACATAATTGCTTAGTTAGTATGCTTGAAGTATTATTATTTTTATGTCAATATTAAACTTTTGTCTTAAATCTTTCGGATCTGAACATTCATGTCACAATAAAGAAAATTACATTGAGAATTATGCTAGGTAGCATTCCACATCAAAAATTCTGTTTTTATCATTTACCTACTCGACGACGAGCAGGAATTAAGCTTGGGGATGCTTGATATGTCTCCAACGTATCTATATTTTTTGATTGTTCCACGCTATTATATTATCTGTTTTGGATGTTAATGGGCTTATTTATACACTTTTATATTATTTTTGGGACTAACCTACTAACCCAAGGCTCAGTGCAAATTGCTGTTTTTTTGTCTATTTCCGTGTTTCGCAGAAAAGGAATATCAAACGGAATCCAAACGGAATGAAACCTTCGGGAGAGTTATTTTTGGAACAAACGTGATCCAGGGGACTTGTAGTAGACGTCAAGAAATCAACAAGGAGGCCACGAGGCAGGGAGGCGCGCCTGCCCCCTGGGTGCGCTCCCACCCTCGTGGGCCCCTCGTAGCTCCACCGACCTACTTCTTCCTCCTATATATGTCCATATACCCCGAAAACATTTGGGAGCACCACGAAACCCTATTTCCACCGCCACAACCTTTTGTACCCAAGATATCACATCTTGGGGCCTTTTCCGGAGCTCCGCCGGAGGGGGAATCGATCACGGAGGGCTTCTACATCGACACCATAGCCTCTCCGATGATGTATGAGTAGTTTACCACAGACCTTCGGGTCCATTGTTATTAGCTAGATGGTTTCTTCTCTCTCTTTGGATCTCAATACAGTGTTCTCCTCTATCTTCTTGGAGATCTATTTGATGTAACTCTTTTTACGGTGTGTTTGTCGAGATCCGATGAATTGTGGGTTTATGATCAAGTTTATCTATGAACAATATTTAATTCTTCTCTGAAATCTTTTATGTATGATTGGTTATCTTTGCAAGTCTCTTTGAATTATCAGTTTGGTTTGGCCTACTAGATTGATCTTTCTTGCAATGGGGGAAGTGCTTAGCTTTGGATTCAATCTTGCGGTGTCCTTTCCCAGTGACAGCAGGGGCAGTAGGGCACGTATTGTATTGTTGCCATCGAGGATAAAAAGATGGGGTTTATATCATATTGCTTGAGTTTATCCCTCTACATCATGTCATCTTGCCTAATGCGTTACTCTGTTCTTATGAACTTAATACTCTAGATGCATGCTGGATAGCGGTCGATGTGTGGAGTAATAGTAGTAGATGCAGAATAGTTTCGGTCTACTTGTCGCGGACGTGATGCCTATATACATGATCATGCCTATATATTCTCATAATTATGCACTTTTCTATCAATTGCTCGACAGTAATTTGTTCACCCACCGTAATACTTATGCTATCTTGAGAGAAGTCACTAGTGAAACCTATGGCCCCCGGGTCTATCTTTTATCATATAAGTTTCCAATCTATTTTACTTTGCAATCTTTACTTTCAATCTATATCATAAAATACCAAAAATATTTATCTTATTATTATTATCTCTATCGAATCTCACTCTCGTAAGTGACCGTGAAGGGATTGACAACCCCTTTATTGCGTTGGTTGCGAGGTTCTTATTTGGTTGTGCAGGTACGAGGGACTTGCGTGTAGTCTCCTACTGGATTGATACCTTGGTTCTCAAAAACTAAGGGAAATAATTACGCTACTTTGCTGCATCACCCTTTCCTCTTCAAGGGAAAACCAACACGGTGCTCAAGAGGTAGCAGTAAGCAATATGACTATTATCGCCCACAACTCTTTGTGTTCTACTCGTGCATATAACATCTACGCATAGACCTGGCTCGGACGCCACTGTTGGGGAACGTAGTATTTCAAAAAAATCCTATGATCACGCAAGATCTATCTAGGAGAAGCATAGCAACGAGTGGGGAGAGTGTGTCAACATACCCTCGTAGACCGAAAGCGGAAGCGTTTAGTAACGTGGTTGATGTAGTCGAACGTCTTCGCGATCCAACCGATCAAGTACCGAACGGACGCCACCTCCGCGATCTGCACACGTTCAGCTTGGTGACGTCCCTCGAACTCTAGATCCAGCTAAGGCCGAGGGAGACTTTCGTCAGCATGATGGCGTGGTGATGGCGATGATGAAGTTACCAACGTAGGGCTTTGCCTAAGCACTATGACAATATGACAGAGGTGGAAAACTATGGAGGGGGCACCGTACATGGCTAAAGATCAACTTGTGTGTCTATGGGGTGCCCCCCCCCCCCGTATATAAAGGAGGGGAGGAGGAGGCCGGCCGGCCACAAGGGGCGCCCCAAGGGGGGAGGAATCCTACTCCTAGTAGGAGTAGGTTTCCCCCTTTCCTAGTCCAAGAAGGAGAAGAAGGGAAAGAGGAGAGAAGAGAAGGAAGGAGGGGGCGCCCTCCTTCCCTTGTCCAATTCGGACTGGGCAAGGAGGGGGGCACCACCTCTGGCCGGCCCTCTCTCTTCTCCACTAAGGACCATAGTGGCCCATTAATCCCCCCGGGGCGGGGGGGGTAACCTCCCGGTACTCTGGAAAATACCCGATACACTTCAGAACCATTCCGGTGTCCGAATATAACCTTCCAATGTATCAATCTTTATGTCTCGACCATTTTGAGACTCCTGGTCATGTCCGTGACCGCATCCAGGACTCCGAACAACCTTTGGTACATCAAAACACATAAACTCATAATATGAATCGTCATTGAACGTTAAGCGTGCGGACCCTACGAGTTCGAGAACTATGTAGACATGACCGAGACACATCTCGGTCAATAACCGATAGCAGAACCTAGATGCTCATATTGGCTCCTACATATTCTACGAAGATCTTTATCGGTCAAACCGCATAACAACATACGTTGTTCCCTTTGTCATCGGTATGTTACTTGCCCGAGATTCGATCATCGGTATCACCATACCTAGTTCAATCTCGTTACCGTCAAGTCTCTTTACTCGTTCCGTAATGCATCATCCCGCAACTAACTCATTAGTCGCATTGCTTGCAAGGCTATAGTGATGTGCATTACCGAGAGGGCCCAGAGTTACCTCTCCGACAATCGGAGTGAAAAATCCTAATCTCGATCTATGCCAACTCAACAAACACCATCGGAGACACCTATAGAGCATATTTATAATCACCTAGTTACATTGTGACGTTTGATAGCACACTAAGTGTTCCTCCGGTATTCAAGAGTTGCATAATCTCATAGTCATAGGAACATGTATAAGTCATGAAGAAAGCAATAGCGATAAACTAAACGATCATAGTGCTAAGCTAACAGATGGGTCTTGTCCATCACATCATTCTCTAATGATGTGATCCCGTTCATCAAATGACAACACATGTCTATGGCTAGGAAACTTAACCATCTTTGAATAATGAGCTAGTCTAGTAGAGGCATACTAGGGACACTCTGTTTGTCTATGTATTGCCAAAAAAGGGTTTCCCCCCGCTTTGTATACAAAGCAACCAACCGAACATCCAATGATAGGTGCTGGGGCGAAAGTAGCACAGTCACGCCCAAAAGAAAAGAAAGAGAAAAAACAAGAGAAACTAATGCCAACAACGGCGGATCGACAAAAAAACGAAGAAGCCTCGTGGCCACTGCACCCACCGGAGATCGCCCACCAAGCTCTGATCCTCCGAAGTGCCGGTACCAATTAGCACCTCCAAGAAGGGACGCGACGATGACGACTGTTTGTCTATGTATTCACACATGTACTAAGTTTCCGGTTAATACAATTCTAGCATGAACAATAAACATTTATCATGATATAAGGAAATATAAAAAACAACTTTATTATTGCCCCTAGGGCATATTTCCTTCAATTGCAAGGTACTGCATTTCCCGCAGAAATGGAACCATTCAAATTAACAAGTTCTCGCTTGTCGTGGCAATGCATCTATATTGGAAAATTGGAGACACTGTTCTACTCATGCTCTACCAAGGCACAGGAGGGCTCTTCCTTCTCATTGACGAGATGTCGAGTCGCCGTGATCAAGCTGCTTCCAGCGGATAGTTGTGGTTGTTGGCCCTCGGCCTCTTAAAATGTGCTAGTTATTACTATGTTAAGTATGTAGATAGGGACCATATGGTTCTTGGCCCCCAGCCTCTTAAAATGTGATAGTTGTTACTATGCTAAGTATGTACATATGGACCATATGGTTGTCAAAACCGTGTTATGAAGATCCTCCTTTTGTCAAATAGTGTAACCACTATATATATGTTACTCAAATGTTGTCAGCCAGGTTATTAAATTTTCATGGAAATTATTAATATCGTACATAGTTCATTGAGTTTAAGCGTGTGCCCGATGTCTAGAAGGCATTTACATATTAACTGTCCATATTGCAAATTCACACACGTGTTAACATAAGGAAATGTATGTGTAACTTACTAATCATCGCACACGAGTACTCGCAGACGCATCGTGTGTGATACTCCTAGCCACTGCAAGCAACTAATTTGCAATTTTCAGAGTCTTTTATACACACAGAATCGCACACGAATTAACTATAGTAACCATCTGTGTTGTAATTTCTCATCGCAAACAGTTCATCTGAGTCGGCTGTTTGCCGCATATCACACACATCTTTTTTACATGACTCGTTTGTATTTTTTGGGATCGTCGCAAACAGTTCATCTATGTGAACTGTATGCTGCATATCACACACATTTTGTTAAGTTGAACCGTTTCTGTTGTGTTCCCTAATCGAAAACAGTTTGTCCGAGTGAACCGTAAGCCGTATATCACACACACCTTGATCTGGCTAACCGTTTCTGTTGCACTCCCTAATAGCAAACAGTTCATCTGAGTGAACTGTATGGCGTATATCGCACACACCTTGATATGGCTGCCTGTTTCTGTTGTTCTCTCTCATCGCAAACAGTTCGGATGGATCAAACGTGTGCCCTGCATCGCACACGCAACTAAAACCGTGTTTGATGGCTCCGCCATCGCAAACGTTTTGCATCTTTTTTGACGGGTTTTTTGCATCACCATTTGCGATTAATGCATCTCACAGTTTCGTCAAAGGGTCTCTGATCATAGTGTCGCATTAGCAGCATCCTGCAGTAGTGTAGCCATCCATGAAACCAGTCATGAGCAGGTGCGCCATCAAACGACCATCCTCATAGGGGTCGAGCCAAACTCCTCCTTTGCATCTTCGACACGGACATAAAATCTCTTTCCGGTTATTTTCATTCATGTCCTGCATCGCCGACCGCAACCACCTTTCCACCATCATTCCACTAACCATCATGAACGCCCGCACGGTAATAATAAACAAATTTATTATAAAAATGCATGCATGCATTAAAGTCATACAAAAATTCGGCATGACCTTCCCTAAAAATAGGACATATAGAGTTTGCCCGAAATTCACCGAAACAGAAATAAATCGACATTTCGGCAAAACATAGACAACTCAAGCACAATTCGGCGGCAAGTCATGTCGCACACACAATTTCCATCATATCGCCTGGTTATGTCATATCACACACATACACATATTTCCATTCTTGCAAACGCACAAATTTTTAATCACCTATGTCGAGATCGAGCATGGTGATGATGGTGTTGATCGATGTCGCCACACAACTAGGGAATGATCAAAAGTGGACAAATCTTACTTCTTGACATGGCTAGATCTAGTCAGGGAGGTACATAGGTCACTTTATTAAATGGGTATATCTACCTAGATAGTTGGGGAAGGAGATGACTTAAACTAGTGGAGGGGGAGGAAAAAGAGGAAGGAGTTGCATTAATGGAGGCGGTGTAGTTAGCTAGGAGCAATAAAAAGAGATGAAGAGAGGTAGAAGAAAGAGAGTAATGGGAGGGAGAAGTAGTGAGGAAGAAGCAAAGTGAGGGAGAGAGGAGGTGGGAGCTAGGGGAAAGTGAAAGGAAAAGAGGATGGGGGAGGCCGGGAGGGGGAGGGGAGGAAAAGGTGGTGCTGCGCTCTAGCAGTAGCGTGGGAATGAAAAACGTGCCGCTGCTAAAAAGTAGCAGTAGCACGCTCCTGGAAGACGCGCTACTGCTAAGTGGGGCCCGCCATGTGGCCAAGTTCAAACTTAACAGTAGCGTCCTACCCTGGAAACACCCTGCTACAAAGTTCAAACTTAACAGTAGCGCCCTACCCTGAAAACGTGCTACTACTATTTTATTAGCAGTAGCACGGTTTGCGGAAGGGCGCTACTATACCTAGCCCGTCGGCAACAGTGTGGCAATTATAGTAGTAGCGCATTTTCATCTTGTCGCGCTACTGCTATATGGATAGCAGTAGCGCCCTTTGTGACCACACACTACTGCTAAGTAGCAGTACTGCCTCCTTTTAACCAACACTACTGATAAGCTTCTGTGTATAAGGTTTTCTGTAGTAGTGCATGGTTATCCCGTGTATAGTTTATTGTTTGGCTATGGAAAATTTTATGTTTCAGTTTTTGTAGTGTTGGAGACTAACTGAAAAGCCAGAACACATTGGTGTTAGTTGGTTACACGAGAGCTCCGTCCCTGATCCTTATGCGTGTTGGGCCAAAAAGAACAAGCATCTACTCCCTTGCTTTTCTTCTTACTCTACATATTAGATTTGTCTGAAATCAAACTCCTTAAAGTTTGACCAAGTTTATACAAAATATTATTAACATTCACAATACAAGAACGACATCTTTAGGTCCACCATAAAATATAATTTCATATTATACTTATTAGGTATTGTAGATGTTGATATTTTATAATACGAAGTCATTATAACTTTGCAAAGTTTGACCCCAGACAAATCCAATACATGAAGTAAAACGATACAAAGGGAATATTACATGTGTATACATGGCCACAAGAAATGCCATGATTCAAGAGTAAAATGGCAGTTGACCTGGCATCCAAAATTTGGCAGCTGTAAGAACACTCTAGCAGACTCCTTAAAGCCAGTAAAACCCTTATAATTTTTAGATTTTTAAAAAGTGTCCAAAACAGAAAATAAAAATGGCCCGACCCTTAAATATTCTAAAGGCCACCATAAATCCACACCTGAGACCAATATATTTGAAGGCTTGAAGGCCAAACTGAGGGTGACCCTTATATCGGTCAAACCTCATCGGGAAGGACGCACCGCCGCAATTTCATCGCATACCTCACCAGAATCGTCCGCTGCCCACTAGAATCGGCCACCGCCCGCTGGAATCGGGCACCGCCGGTTCGAATTGGAGCCGGAGAAGGGTGGGGCGAGGTGGCCGAGATGAGCATGGATGTGGACGGCCGCCGGCGAGGGCGTTCGAGGGATAACGGGGAACGAGCAAGGGAGGCGGAGGAGGACGACGGGGAAGAAGAGGAACATCCGTCTTTACAGTGCCGTTTACAGGGTCCGTTCTGGAAGGTAAAACCGACTCTTAAAACACGTTTTTTGCGACCCTTATAACGGTTTTAAGGGTCCGCGATATAAAGGGTCTGCTAGAGATGCTCTAGGGATCTTAAAAGATGAAAATAAAACTATAAGAACCTTTCAATAAAAATAGTAGTATACAACCCTAAATTTTTTATCTCAAAATATGAAAAAGTAGTATATGGGAGGGGCTGAAAAGATGGCGCATGAAATCCTAAAATTTTGGATCTCAAGACATAGAAATGAGAACTCTGAGGACTTTTCTGTATAATCAATAGAACATGTGTGGGGTAAAAATTAAAAGGGCTGAAAAGATGGCGCGTGAAATCCTAAAATTTTGGATTTCAAGACGTAGAAATGAGAACCCTGAGGACTTTTCTGTAAATCAGTAGAACACGTGTGGGGTAAAATGTAAAAATATAGTGACATCCTTATGTGTGCAGATCCTTGCTACGCTTTATAATTTTAAGTTATCAGGTGTCCTCGAAGGGACAGCTGTTAAAGCAGCGCGGTGCTTATAAACAGGTCCTGCTCTATCTGGCTAGCCGAGGTGGGACTAAATGAACGATCGTTTTGCTCCTGGCACTGCCCAGCCGAAAGCCAGCGGATCCCATTCCCAATTGGCGGGCCATGAGTGGGGTGTAGTTCCTTGCGCAGCCCAAGTTATTGGGGTGTCATGTCTCAAAAAAGAAAAGTTATTGGGGTGTCGCTTTTTCTCTCTCAAAAAAAGAAAGTTATTTACATCAAAAAAAAGTTATTTCGGTGTCGCTCGCCCATCTCTCTTCTAGGGTTTCCACCTCCGCCGCCCCCGCCTTCCTCCTCCGCGCGCTAGGGTTACCGTCGTCGCAAGCCCTAGCCCATCCCTCAGCTCCTCGGTCGCCGCTCGCCTGCCACAGCCGCGCCTCGCCGTCGCTTGCCCGCAGATGCCATCCAGACCGTAGCTCCACCCTGTTCTCTGTAGGATCAGACCCAGGATCAACAAACACACGCGAGGTGGACACTCACACGATACGAACTGAAGGAGAAAGAAGAACTGCACGAACGCAATGAATGGAGAGATTTTTGCGACGCGCTTAACCTGCGTCTTTTTGTTTCCTTCCTCTTATTCTCAAGCATAACAAACTCGCAGCATGCACTGCCCATGATCCGTTTTACCCGCGCCATCCCACGGACAGAGTCGTGGCCAGTACACCCACGATTACAGCAATAAAGAAAACTACGACAAGTCTGAAGAAAAGACTAGCCTGACACTAACTGTCTAAACTGAACCTGACCGTGTACATTGCACGTTTCAGGATTATTCAGAGAACTAACTTACTGAAAATAGAACAGGTGCAACTAGATTACCATAACATTTCACCTCCTTAAGATTGTTGCACCAGCTAAACATTTTGTAACCCAATCTTCTCCTTCATTTCCTGAAACCGCACCCTTGCTAATGGTTTGGTCAATATGTCAGCAAGTTGCGCCTCTGTTCTGACATGTTCCACTGAGATTTGCTCTTCTTCGACACAGCTTCTCACATAATGATATCTAATGTCTATATGCTTGCTTCTCTCATGGAACACTGGGTTTTTGCACAATGTAATTGCTGATTGGTTATCAACCTTCAGCAATACTCTGTCCGGCTCCCTGTTCAACAATTCTCCAAGGAGCCGAGCTAGCCACACTGCTTGGCATGCAGCTGATGCGGCTGCTACATATTCAGCTTCACAAGACGATAGAGCCACAACTCTCTAATTTTGCGTTGCCCATGTAATTGGACTCCCACCCAGGAAGAAGATCATGCCTGTAGTGCTCTTGCGGTCATCCACATCCCCAGCTAAATCACTGTCACAATATCCGAGAAGTTATGGATTCTCTCCAGCTCCTTTCTCATAAAAACATCCAAGGTTCAGAGTTCCTTTCACATACCTCAGGATGTGCCTGATTGCTGCCATGTGATCAGTCGTGGGCCTCTCCATAAACCGACTGACATAACCAACAGCATAGCATATGTCTGGTCGAGTGTGGACCAAATAGCGAAGGCTCCCAACCACGCTACGATACTGAGTATGATCAACCTCTGGTGCTTTACTGGACTTAGTCAACCTTAACCTCGCCTCCATGGGAGTGTGAATTGGATTGCAGTCCTGCATCCCCATCTTGTTCAGAATTCTAGCTGCATATGCTGACTGACATAGGGCAATTCCCCGAGCTGATTGCTTCACTTCTATCCCAAGATAGTAACTAAGAAGCCCGAGATCGCTCATACTGAATCTTGTTTTCATTTGCCTTTTGAAAACTGCTATATCAGTGTCATTGCCTCCTGTAATTATCAAGTCGTCAACATACACCCCAACAATCAGAGTGTGCTTGCCATTTGTTCTCTTGTACACCCCTGAATCTGACGGACACTTCTCGAACCCCATCTCTGTTAAAGTGCAGTCTAGTTTGGAATTCCATGCACACGGTGCTTGACGCAAACCATACAATGCCTTCCGCAGTCTGCACACCTTGCTGTCCTGACCCACAACTTCGAAGCCTGGAGGTTGGCATACATACACCTCCTCAATCAGATCCCCATTAAGAAAGGCTGATTTAACGTCCATATGATGCATCTTCCAACCAAATTGAGCTGCCAGTGCAACTAGAAGTCTGACGGACTCAATGCGCGCGACAGGGGCAAAAACTTCTTCAAAGTCAATTCCCTGTCTCTATACATAACCCTTTGCAACCAACCTCGCTTTGTGTTTGATTACTGCTCCAGTGGGGTCTTTCTTCAGCTTGTAAACCCACTTTAGCCCAATTGGTTTGTGCCCTTTCGGGAGATCGCACAACTCCCATGTGTTGTTCTCATGGATGGAGCTTAGTTCCTCTTTCATTGCCTTCTGCCAACAGGTCTCTTTTAGAGCTTCATCATGATTCCTAGGCTCCTCAAGGCCGAACAGGCATAGCTTGGCATCTATTTTTTTGATCTCTGTTTCCTCATAGATCTCATCGAGGAGTCGCTTCCCTTGTGGCCCCTGCGAAGGCTCGGTGTACGGGGTGTTAGGAGAACCAGGAGCATAAGCAGGGGACACCGGAGAGGCTTCTAGGTCCAGCGGGATTGCAGCCCCGTCGTTGGCACGTCTTGTTCTATGACTCTGCCGAGGCGCTGCTATGGTAGGAGTTCTGCTTGGTGAATCTGCTGCCACGGCAACGTCTTCTGCTACCTCTTCTCCATCACAAACTGGCTGTTCTGGGTAGCTGACAACAAATGAACTTCCATCGCTGCTTCCCACTGATCCCGAGAGGCTCCAATCCCAACACCTGTCTTCCTCAAACACTGCATCTCGTGATACAACAAGTTTCTTACTTTCCGGGTCATACATGCGATAAGCCTTGGAGCCAGTTTCATAACCAATGAAGACCATTTGTGAGCTTCTGTCAGAGAGCTTTGACACGCCGGGCCCAACCTTTTTCACATGAGCAACACAACCAAAAGTGCGAAGATGTTGGATTGACGGCTTTCTCTCATACCATGCCTCATACGGTGTTTTGCCCTGGACACTCTTTGTCAACGATCTGTTCAGCAAATACACGGCAGTGGTCACTGCTTCACCCCAAAACCGAGCTGGCACCCCCATACTTTTCAGCAGACTGCGCGCCATGCCCACGACGGTTTGGTTTCTCCTTTCGACCACACCATTCTGTTGTGGGCTATATGGTGACGTGCAAAAATGCTTGATTCCGTGCTGCTCACAGTGCTCTATAAATTCTCTTGAGGTAAACTCACCCCCTCGGTCTGTTCTAATTGCCTTCAACTGATGCCCACTTTCAACTTCAGCAGCCTTCTGAATTTTCTATAGTACATTGAGAGCCTCATCTTTGCTCCGCAACAGAGTAATCCACATAAACCGAGAGTGGTCATCCACTACCAGAAGAAAGTATCTCTTTCCACCAGGCGTTTCAGGCGTTATAGGCCCGCATAAGTATGCATGAATGAGCTGAAGTTGCTCCGTTGCACGGTAAGTGGCCTGAACCGGGAACGGGAGGCGTCTCTGCTTAGCAATCATACACCCATCACAGATCTTATCTACCTGATCTAGGTATGGCATACCATCTACCATACCCTCTGTTGCAAGTGCTCGGAGTGACCTAAAGTTCACATGTCCATACCTCATATGCCACAGCCATGATTGCTCCTTAGCATGCGCCAACAGACACACAGGTTCAGTTGGTTGGATGTTTAAGATATACATCCGGTTCTTAGTCCTCTTTACTCTAGCTAGGACATTTCTCTAGCGATCCCATACTGTCATCAGCCCATCTTCACTAGAATATTTGCACCCATTTTCATCTAGCTGCCCCAGACAGATGATATTACTCTTGAGCCGAGGAATGAAGTATACATCGGTAAGAACACGATGCTCGCCTGTGAGACATTGTATGAGAACTGATCCACGTCCACAAATGTCTACTGCAGAACCATCACCAAATTTCACCTTTCCCTTCACTGTTTCATCCAATTCAGAAAACTTATGTGCATCTCCAGTCATGTGGTTACTTGCCCCTGTATCTAGGTACCAAGCAACCTCGTGGCTACCCGTCAGTTTAGGCGCCACTTTCTCTTCATTCAACAGTACTTGTTCAGAGGTGATGGGGTCTGAAGGCATCATCTCACATGTCTCCAACATAAGGAGTGCAGCATCTTCAACCTCTTCTGCCTGCGCAAAGTTCGCCTGCTCGCGCTTCGGCTCCGGGCAGTCAGACTGAAAGTGGCCCATTTCATTACAATTGAAACACCTAACCTTTGTGATGTCAAATTTGCGGTGCTTCTTCTGCTTCCAGGCATCCTTGATCTCACCACGCCCGGCTTGTCCACGATCACCACGGCCTCCGCGGCCAGCGCCGCGACCTCGACCGCCTCCACGTCCACGACCGGTGTTACTGCTGCCGGCTCCGGGTGACCCCTTTTTGCCCTTCATCAGCTGTTCAAGTGCCTGCGTCATGAACATCGGTTGGTCCTCCTTCACACCAGAGTGACGCCGCCGCCCGCATTGGCTCTCTTCGAATGCGGCGAGGCGACCGACTGCCTCCGACACGGTCATGGTAGTGAGGTCACCCCACTGCTCAATGGTGTTCATGATGTCCCCAAACCGGCTCGGGACGGCGTTGAAGAGGACCTCAATGATCGACTCATCTGACACCGTCTCGCCCAGCGATCGGATTTCTCCAACGAGCGTCATCAATTTCTGCGCAAACACACTGACAGACTCACCGTCGTCCATCTCCATGCGGTCGAGTTGCCGCTTCAACTGCTTGACCCGCGCCTTCTTGACACGGTCCTCGCCGACGCGCATGCGCCGGATCGCCTCCAAGGCCTCGTGGGCGGTAGTGCATTCAGCCACCGCCATCATCACCGAGTCGGGAACCGACTGAGAGAGTGCGGCAAACGCTTCGTCGTCCCTGCTCTGGTTAAACTCGCCCGTGCCCTCGAGCGCCGGCCACACGCCATACGGACGCAGCAGGATCTTCATCTTCACCGCCCACAGACCATAGTTCGAGTCCATGAGCATTGGGTACTGGATCGGGACGCCGCCAGTCCTCGACGGCGCACGCGGCACGATCGCCACCTCTGCGCCCGTGTCGTCATCCCCGGTCCTCTTCGCCGGCGGCGTGTACTTTCCGCCGCCGCTGCTCTTCGGTGAAGTATCGCCCATCACTGCTCGCCGCCGCCACAACTCCTCCTATCTCCGCCGCCGTGCTCCGCCTCCGTGAACCAACGCTCTGAATACCAAATGTAGGATCAGGCCCAGAATCAACAAACACACGCGAGGTGGACACTCACACGATAGGAACTGAAGGAGAAAGAAGAACTGCACGAACGCAATGAACGGAGAGATTTTTGCGACGCGCTTAACCTGCGTCTTTTTGTTTCCTTCCTCTTATTCTCAAGCATAACAAACTCGCAGCATGCACTGCCTATGATCCGTTTTACCCGCGCCATCCCACGGACAGAGTCGTGGCCAGTACACCCACGATTACAGCAACAAAGAAAACTACGACAAGTCTGAAGAAAAGACTAGCCTAACACTAACTGTCTAAACTGAACCTGACCATGTACACTGCACGTTTCAGGATTATTCAGAGAACTAACTTACTGAAAATAGAACAGGTGCAACTAGATTACCGTAACATTCTCCACCACCAATGGCCCGGCACCTCCTCGCCCTGGTATTGCAGCTGTTTGGCGTCGGAGCTCCGCGATCCGGCGCCGGCGACCGCCATCGTCCCGTGCATCTGCGCCCAACGAAATGGAAGCCTGCGTTTCCACGAGCCGCGTCCTCCTCCCTTTCCCTCTCTGCGCCGCGCGGCCGGCGGATGCCTGCTTCCGGCGCCGAGCAGGGGCTAGCCGACGAAGAGGGGTCGGGCTAAACCCGGCAACGGCGTCGCTCGACAGCGCCGCAGTGCTCCTCGACGCCACCGTCGGGGCGGGGACGGGGTACTCGCAGGCGCGCTACTACACCTCGCTGGGGTTCTTCGTGCTGTCCGTGCCGGGGCTCTGGTTGCTCATCAAGCGCTCCGTCAAGTCCAAGGTCTCCCCCGGCCTCTCCTCCTCCGTACTTGCTTCCTCTATTTCTTAGTCCCACAGTCTGCCCTCCTTTCTATCGAACCAAATTAGTCAAATAAGTTAAATCTCCAAAGTTAATATTGTTGGAGACGCCTTCTTCAAATTGTAAAATATATACGTGGACCAATTTGACAACGATGGATCTGTCCCTCTTTGAGGTAGTGACTTCATGCCGGCTTTGTGAACAATTGCTATTCTTGAATAGGATCTATTCGAATTAAACGTGCATACACAGACTTCTTAAAATTTGTTGAGGGGGTGCACTTTTAGGAACAATTGCTCTCAACTTCTTCCAGGTTGAATTTGACTAAAAAGTAAGTGCCATGTTGTTCTAATGACCACCAGAAAATATTTTCCTTGCAATGCCAATTGTTGCAGGTTTTCATCCTTCCTGTTTCTATCTAAATTTATTCTTAAGGTAGTCAATGCTTTTCTAGGATGTATGCCTTGGCGTAGTGGTAAAGTTGCTGCCTTGTGACCTCATCTTCACCGCCCACAGACCATAGTTCAAGTCCTGGAAACAGCCTCTTACAGAAATGTAGGGAAAGGCTGCGTACTATAGACCCAAAGTGGCTGGACCCTTCCCCGGACCCTGCGCAAGCGGGTACATGCCCCGGGCTGCCCTTTATAGATGTCTTGAATTGCCTGCAGTATACTTCTTTGTCATCTAATATGTCTCCCTGATGATTTAAATAGATACCAAGGATATGATTAGGCACATATATATATGAGTATGTTTATGACGACACCTGCACCAGCAGTTGTAGTTGTTATTTTGCCTGTAGCCGCCCCCAAAACTCACTTTGCAGGGTGAGAGACCCCTTTCCTTTCCATTTGTTGGGTTTCGCTTTGTGCCATCATTTGGTTGGTCGACAGGCACCGGAAGAAAGGAAGAACATAGTACTTCTCTCCTATGATGTACTCATATGTATGAATTTGATCTCAAATGACCCGACATCCAGTGGTCTGCATGAATTATTTCAGATGTTTTGGGGCAAATGAAAATTATAGGAAATTAAATTGACCCCATTAGTAATATCTATAATCTCTTCATTCTGGGTCTATCTTTCTACTGCACAAAAATATATTAATTATTTTGCATATATTGGTTAAAATTATGTCTGGTTTCATCCTTGGCTCAAAATGTTGGTGTGTAGTGCTAAAATTTGCTTGGGATAGATAGTTAAAGGGAAACTCTTCTGTTCACCCGACCGATCTTTCTGCGCGCATCTATCGCCTTTATGCTCATCGGATGTTTCTTTAATCAGATGGCTTGGAAGTATCCTTTTTCCACGGTCTAGCTTTGCAACTGGACTATTGTTGCAATTTTTGCCCCCGCAACAACTAGCTTGTTGCAAGATCTGGATCCCCACGCGCCGGCGTGGACGACCATGCTCTCCTCCTTCATGGGCCCTCTCCTCTCTCCTCCTCCTTTCTCTCCTCCGTTGACGGGCCCGACCTGCTCTCATGCTCCATCTGCTCGGTCGTTGGTTGCCTCTCCACGACTGCTCCGTGACCTCGTCCGAGCTGCCTCCCGCCGGATATGTGGTGCTCCGGCGAGATCGACGCTGCATTGCCTTGGCAGCCTCCGCCCCTCGGTTGTCCCCGACGTAGCTGACATCTGACGTTGCTGTTGGACGGCGTGGAGTGGGATCCGCAATTGATTTTTGTCTTCTGCAACAGCATGTTTTTGCAAAAAGGCTCTTGTTGCAACAGGTTAAGAGGAAAAAATAGTTTAAAATTTTAATGCAACTGGCCTTTGTTGCGAATAATTTCGGCAACTAGACCTCTGTTGCAGAAAGTACTGCAGCAACACATGTGTTGCAAAGATGACGGATCACGTGGGTAGATCACACAGCCATCCGCAGCTTCATCCAATGGTCAGGGAGGCAGCTGATCTTTTAACTTTATCCACCGGCGGACGCGTAGCATCGCCCATAGATAAATGATAGAACTTGTTTCAGTATAGGGTATCTTGCTGGGGAAACACACTTTGTAGACTGTACTGTCTGTGCCTGTCAAACTGTTTATTGCTACTGCAACTGAAGCTAGCTCTGTATAGAAGGGCTTTGGGTTGTTTAAAGTTCCACTGAAAAGAATGTTTATTTCACTCCAGATCTTATTTACAGTATGTTGTGCCATCCTAAAATCTGCCTGCAAAATACATGGCCTTATAGTAGATTCGGTCAGGAAATTGGGGTGCTTTTGTTTGTGGTGCTGAAAATTTTACTGCAACTTTTTTTAGTTCCATTCTTAGCTACGGCATGTTGTGTGATGCTAAACCTGCCTGGAATAGATAGTTGGCGCATAGATGGATGATGGAATTGTTTCAGTCCGGATATTTAGTTTGGAAAAAATTGTCATGTGGCAGGAAAATTCTCTGTATATGGTGTGAAACTATTTATTTATTACTCCCTCCGTTCCAGAATGATGTGAAGATGTTTCACTAGTTTCCCGAATTGCCATATAGGTTTACTGAAAAGAGCCGGTTTTAACCATTTCATGTGCTTCGTATCGCATTGTTCCGAATTTATGGACCGTAATTATTGGGCTAGGTTTTACACTGGCTAGGAGTTGGAGCAGATAGCTGGTTATCACTTCAACACTTCGTGCAAGTGTGATTCTGATGATTTTTCTGGTCTTATTACGCAGGGCTCTGGGATGAGGCTTAAACGGTTTGGAGCGAAACCTGATGCCAGGAATAGAAGACGCCTTGATGATGGATTCGCCCAAGGCTTCCTCCTTGGAGGTGGAAAAACCTTCCCTTGGTGACGGCGAGGGGCCCATGCTTGCAGGGAAGAAAAGGAAGGATGTTCCTGGGCGCGAGAATGGCGGCGTGGCGAAGAGGGTGCTCAGGTCGGACACCATGAAGCTGCATGTGGATGCTGAGCCTGAGGGTGAAGCCGCCGCCGTGGATGTTTGCGAGGGTGACAGTTTGGAGAAGGCTGACTGTGAGGCTACTGTGGGTGACAGTTTGGAGAAGACTGACTGTGAGGCAACTGCGGGTGACAGTCAGGAGAAGACCAACTGTGAGGCTGTTGCAGAGGAAGGCAGAAGCGGGGTGCAGGCAGTTGATGCTTGTAAAGGTGATGAGCAAATGGATGATGCTCCAATGAAAGTCGATAATGCTATAGAAGTGCCATAGAAGTGTTCTGAAAATAATGTGGAAAGTGCCGGCATTGCTGAAGAGAATGGCTTGGATAACCAAAAAAGCAATTTTGAATCTGATGATAAGAAAGAGAAGGCAGACGAGAAGATTTACTCTGCAACTCAGGAGGAGGAGAATGTGTCCTTCTACTTCAGCTCAGTCTTCCCAGCAAGTTAGTTTTTTCTCCAAACGATAGACTCAGCTGGTTTCACTTGTGCAGAACCATTCATTAAGCATCCCCCGGAAAGCAAAAGGAGTAAATTAAAGGTGCAGAGCTACCAAATTAATCTGACAATGCTGCATCTTTCTTACCATCTTATTATTTACAGTCTGTGTACTCTTAAGATCCAAAGTAATCAACCAAAGTATCTCACTATCTCCTGTTATCACTGATTTCCACAATCCAATCAGATCATTTCTCTCTCAGCAAAATAGACAATGATATTATGTTGTCTGAAGATATTATCAAAAGGAAATGGCATTTTCATCTTTAAGAGGGTTAAAGATGAACCTATAATGTGAATGGTCTGTGATGTATATGTATGTTCCAGAAGTGATCACCAATTTTAACTGATTTGTGAAGTTCACCGTTGTAAGAAACCAAACCATACTAAATGAAGCTACTGCCATTACCACTGCCAGAAAAATGCTAGTACTTCCATCAACGATAGGAGGATGCCTTAGAGAACAACAAAGCATTACATGGAACTAAGGCGCATATATGTGATATATTTGTACTAAAGCCAAACTGTAGTTACTTTTTCTAATGATTGTTTGACTGCTGCTATATGTTGATTTTATATACAAGCAGTATGGTACGCTGAAATAGATATACATGGCAATATCCCAGAATGTAGAGTATTTGAATTCTAATAATTAGGTATTATACCCCAGAACTAAAATCTCAAAAAACAGTACCAAAATTATGTTTGATTTGTGCATAAATGATGGTGCCCTGGCTCCATGGAGCAGCAATTCAGTGTCCAATATATACTGTATCAGTAGTGTTCTCCCTTACTGTTTCAAAACAACAAATTTAAGTTACAATGAAGATGTAGTTGTGAAATGAGCAGCAGGGAGAGTATCCAAGAATCAAATGGAGCATCTGAATTATCTGGGTGCTCACTGAAACAAATTGCGCAGACATGGAGGCCCCGAATTAATGTTTCAAGGCATTGCTCTTCATCGTAGTTGATCAACCGTTGAACAACATCCTCTACAGACAGAATCTCTCCAACAACCCGAGCATCCACAGGAGCCGTCGTACTATCAGACATGCGTATGATTATCCCACTATCAAAACCAAAATGAGAGAGCGTAAAGCCCTGCACCCACTCAAAAACAACTTCCTGTGCAGACTGATGTGCCCAAATCGATTCAAGCATGTGACAAAGGGTTGAGACCTTCAAGCATGATTATCCCGCCATCAAAACCAAGATGAGAGAGCGTAAAGCCCTGCACCCACTCAAAAAAACTTCCTGTGCAGACTGATGGCCCAAATCGATTCAAGCATGTGACAAAGGGTTGAGACCTTCACAGTATCCAACCACTGTACACCGAGAAAGAAGTATGGAGGATGATGGCTCAGGTATGATGGAGGCATAAGGCATGTCAGTGATATTGGAGCCAAGTGCTTGACACTGAATGTGAACTGGTTGTCTGGGTAATCATCAACACTCTGGAGTTCTGTGGGCACACTGATACCATCTGGAATTTCACAGTGCACATGGATCTGCAAAGAACTGAAAACGAGTTAGGAAAGAGCACTGCACATTTTGTCGGTATTTTGGTAACTGATGAGTACTGGAACTGGAAGTCTGGAACCAATTAAAACAACAATAAACTCCTCAAGAAAATAAATCATACAGCTGTGGCAAATATTGTAGTAATAGTTTACTTGAAAGGTAACCTCAACTTAACATCTAGTGAAGATTCTCATAGGAAAACTCAGGTCTTAGAAAGGTAACGTCAACTTAAATCAAGAACATGACTTGTAGGATTAGCAAGGATTCACATTGGAAATCTCAGTAGACTTATAGGATATTTCTATTTTTCTCACCAATAAAAGAAGTTCCTCCAAATGAATAAATCATACAGCAGTGCCAAATAATGTAGTAATAGTTTAGTGGCCTTTCAAGACCAATTGCAGTAACAGTAGTTTGATAGCTTAATTGGCAGGGCCGTAATAAAATAAGCTGATTTTTATGATTAAGTGTATGATGAGAGGAATACGGAATGGCATGAATGGATTTGGTACCCGGATGCAGTGCTGCTTATCCCTTTTGTTGTAGACAGTTAAGACGTAAACCATCTGCAGGAGAACAAATGAGCAAAGAAAATAATTAGAGTGCAATGGGCATTGTTGCAGATTGGTAATCAAAATCTCAAGCACTAAAATAAGTTGGTGTCTCTTTGCTATAGCTGTACTTGAAGGAAACAGATCTCCTAAGGAGGAAATTATCAAAAAGCTGCATGTCCATACTAATACCTATCAGTGACAGCAACTTATATATTCAGACCTCCTAAAGACGCAACTACTTACACATACTTGATCTGAAACATTCACAGTTTATACTTTCAGTGACAACAACTCATAAATTCAGTTCCCACTTTAATCGTTTAGAAAAAAAATCATTCCAGTGTCCCGGGCACAAACTGAATCTTGTCATGCATATCATTAGATGCAAATGCCACGAAGATGATCAAAGGTACAACAGAAGCTCAATTTCTTTAGGCAGCGTTCTTCTCCGTCTGTTCTGCGACTGTTGGTTGGGGGGGAGTGTGTGTGAGAGAGAGAGGTGAACCTGTAAGGGTGGAGATGGAGCCGGAATTGGAGGCGCTACAACTCCGACCATCTCGAGGGCATCCGGCGCTCATAGCAGCGGCTCCCCGAGTTGAGAGCCGGAGAGGGCCACTCTGGGACCTGGATGCGCCGGTCACCCGCCAGCAGCGAGAGAGAAGGGCCGCAGTCCTCCTGACGGGTGCACGCGAGCATGACGGCGACGACACCGAGTCTTCCCGTCGATGGTGACGCCTTCGGGCGGAGCAGCTGTGTGAATGGATGACGACGCTCCTCCGATGAACGCGATGGAGGGGTGGCGGGGGTCTCCTGCTGGTGGGTGGTGGTGGGGCAGGCAGCCGGACCTCTTCCAAGGGGGCGGCAGCGAGCTGCGCTCCTACTGCCGACCGCCAATGGGGTGGGGAGGAGGAGGAGACGCCTAGACGGGTGTGGGGCCGAGGATGGGGAGCAGGGCGAGCAGAGGAGGACAGGAGCGCGGCGACGACTGCAAGAGCGAAGGAGAGGAGCGCGAGTGGGACTGGAGGCTAGGGTTCTGAAGTCTGACCAATCGGGCACCCTCCTCACCCATACGTGAAACCTAACCATCCACACCACGCCACGCACGGCCGCACGCGTGAAATACCACGAATGCCCTCAGCGGGGCAGGGAAATTTCTGGCGGGGCCACTCGTCTTTGACCACAGAAGGATTGCACCGGGCACGCCTACAGCCAAGGCCGCTGACACGCACAACCCACGAACACCAGGCCCCACAGTTCAGCCAGATACGATCAAAATCGTGAAGTGTATTTGGCTTTTACTATTCATTGCTTAGAACCCGATTTTTATCTAACGGCCAGGAATCACTGGAGGCTAAATCGGACCGGTAGAATGGCATCAAGCTCGAGTTCGGACGCCCCAAAATCGCTAAGCTCTGAGGAGGCCCAGGTTCAGACGTGAATCTAACTATGGGATTTTTTGTCCTTGGACATCATCACTAATATGTATCAATAAGTATGTGACTTGTTTGTGAGACTATATATATAATATAATTTTTCTAACATTCCCTAGTTGATAAGATTATGCATGGACATATGCTTTTGTTGAAAATATGAGCAATTTACCATATGATTTTATTAACAGAAATACTAGATAAAACATGACTATTATAGCAGAGAAACAAGTCATGCAATCTGACAGTGAGAAGGTAAATACCATCTGTAAATATGAACTGTAACCAAGTATGTCTAAAGCAGACAGTATAGCAAGTTGCATATATGAAGTAGAACCTAACATATGTAGGACAGACACTAGAACAAAGAACCGAGGCAGGACCTATAACAGAAAGAGCAAGAACACGTACGGGACAGCAGCGGCAGCACTGGACTTGGGGTCGACATTCTTGCCAGCCAAGTCGTCGAAGAGGTTGTCGACGTTGAGGAAGAAGTCGTCGTTGGGGAAGTGGTCGTAGGTGTCCGGAGCGTTTGTGATGAACTGGTCAGTAGTCGCGCAGGCGCTCCCCAAAAACCTTATCACCTTTCTCCCGTACAAGACTCAAAGGGGTGCAGTTTCGGAGGCTTACTGTCGGTGTCAAAACCGGCGGATCTCGGGTAGGGGGTCCCGAACTGTGCGTCTAGGCGGATGGTAACAGGAGACAAGGGACACGATGTTTTTACCTAGGTTCGGGCCCTCTCGATGGAGGTAAAACCCTACTCCTGCTTGATTAATATTGATGATATGGGTAGTACAAGAGTAGATCTACCACGAGATCAAGGAGGCTAAACCCTAGAAGCTAGCCTATGGTATGATTGTTGTTCCTACGGACTAAAACCCTCCGGTTTATATAGACACCGGAGAGGGCTAGGGTTACACAGAGTCGGTTACAATGGTAGGAGATCTACATATCCGTACCGCCAAGCTTGCCTTCCACGCCAAGGAAAGTCCCTTCCGGACACGGGACGAAGTCTTCAATCTTGTATCTTCATAGTCCAGGAGTCCGGCCGAAGGTATAGTCCGGCTATCCGGACACCCCCTAATCCAGGACTCCCTCACTTACTGTCCCGGCCTGCGGTGCATGCCGCAAGCCGGGATGGGGAAGATTGTGGCAGTAGCTTAGTGCTCAGGAACTTGGTGGCTAGAGGAAGAGAGTATTCTGGTGTGTTTCTCTGGAGAGGAGCGACCTCCCTTTTATAGGCACGGGAGAAGAAGGCGAGAGGCTACGCCGAGAGCTTAAGGGAACGAGGGAGACGAAACGAACAAGAAGCAGCCGAAGGGTGCACCGTTCATATTCAGTATCCACTATAGCAAAAACTTTCCAGCTCCGGAGTGACCTTTCGTATACCCATAGTGCGTGGCAAAAATTTAGACATCGGCTCAGCTCATTCCCCGCAACCCGCGGCGCGTCGTGACGAGGCGTGGCGTGACGTGGCGAGGCGGGCAACGGAGAAGGAGCGCGCGTGAATGTCCCTCTTGTTCTCATGCTCATACATGTGGGGAAACATCCTCCCTTATAAGGAGGTCCAACTCCCACTAAACTAGCAATGTGGGACTAAACTTTATTTCCACCTCTTGCCTTGCACGAATGGGTTGCATGGGCCTCTAGGATTTATTAGGAATTTCTGAAACCGCTATTGGGCTTGGCCCAAAATAGACAAAATTTCAGCAATCCCCCACCAGATCCCAGAGGCACACAAAATTTGCCTTTGGTTCCAAAACACTGTTTTATATATCGGTACTGCAGTGGAGACTGTTAAGTTGAACTTCCACCTAGAACTCTATGCTACACTAGGAAGCAACTTGAACAGTGGACTGGGCCTTAAACTGCAAGTTTTCTGCGAATCTAGCTTCACACAAAGCCTTGACCGATACTTGGCTACCATGGGTCTTCCTCGCTGGTGGAGCTTATGTTGGAAATATGCCCTAGAGGCAATAATAAAAGCTTTATTATTATATTTCCTTGTTCATGATAATTGTCTTTATTCATGCTATAATTGTATTATCCGGAAATCGTAATACATGTGTGAATAACAGACACCAACATGTCCCTAGTAAGCCTCTAGTTGACTAGCTCGTTGATCAACAGATAGTCATGGTTTCCTGACTATGGACATTGGATGTCATTGATAACGAGATCACATCATTAGGAGAATGATGTGATGGACGAGACCCAATCCTAAACATAGCACAAGATCGTATAGTTCGTTTGCTAGAGTTTTCCAATGTCAAGTATCTTTTCCTTAGACCATGAGATCGTGTAACTCCCGGATACCGTAGGAGTACTTTGGGTATACCAAACGTCGCAACGTAACTGGGTTACTATAAAGGTAGACTATGGGTATCTCCGAAAGTGTCTGTTGGGTTGACATGGATCAAGACTGGGATTTGTCACTCCGTATGACGGAGAGGTATCACTGGGCCCACTCGGTAATGCATCATCATAATGAGCTCAAAGTGACCAAGTGTCTGGTCACGGGATCATGCATTACGGTACGAGTAAAGTGACTTGCCGGTAACGAGATTGAACGAGGTATTGGGATACCGACGATCGAATCTCGGGCAAGTAACATATCGATTGACAAAGGGAATTGCATACGGGGTTGATTGAATCCTCGACATCGTGGTTCATCCGATGAGATCATCATGGAGCATGTGGGAGCCAACATGGGTATCCAGATCCCGCTGTTGGTTATTGACCGGAGAGTCGTCTCGGTCATGTCTGCTTGTCTCCCGAACCCGTAGGGTCTACACACTTAAGGTTCGGTGACGCTAGGGTTGAGAAGATATGTATATGCAGTAACCCGAATATTGTTCGGAGTCCCGGATGAGATCCCGGACGTCACGAGGAGTTCCGGAATGGTCCGGAGGTAAAGAATTATATATAGGAAGTGTTGTTTCGGTCATCGGGACAAGTTTCGGGGTCACCGGTATTGTACCGGGACCACCGGAAGGGTCCCGGGGGTCCACCGGGTGGGGCCACCTATCCCGGGGGGGGCATGGGCTGAAGTGGGAGGGAACCCAGCCCAAAGTGGGCTGGGGCGCCACCCCCCAAGGGCCCATGCGCCTAGGGTTAGGGGGGAACCCTAGAGGGGGCGCCCCCTTGCTTAGGGGGCAAGCCCCCCACCCTTGGCCGCCGCCCCCCTAGTAGATTCCATCTACTAGGGCCGGCGCCCCCCCCCCTTGGCACCCCATATATATAGTGAGGGAGAGGAGGGACTTGATACCCCAGCCCCTGGCGCCTCCCTCTCTCCCTGTTACGCCTCCCTCTTGTAGCATAGGCGAAGCCCTGCTACTGTGACGCCCTGCATCCACCACCACGCCGTCGTGCTGCTGGATCTTCACCAACCTCTCCTTCCCCCTTGCTGGATCAAGAAGGAGGAGACGTCTCCCGTCCCGTACGTGTGTTGAACGCGGAGGTGCCGTCCGTTCGGCGCTTGGTCATCGGTGATTTGGATCATGTCGTGTTCGACTACATCATCATCGTTCTTTGAACGCTTCCGTGCGCGATCTACAAAGGTATGTAGATGCATCCAATGACTCGTTGCTAGATGAACTCCTAGATGATCTTGGTGAAACGAGTAGGAAAATTTTTGTTTTCTGCAACGTTCCCCAACAGTGGCATCATGAGCTAGGTCTATGCGTAGTTCTTCTTGCGCGAGTAGAACACAATTTGTTGTGGGCGTAGATTTGTCAACTTTCTTGCCGCTACTAGTATTTTCTTGCTTCAGCAGCATTGTGGGATGAAGCGGCCCGGACCAACCTTACACGTACGCTTACGTGAGACCGGTTCCACCGACTAACATGCACTAGTTGCATAAGGTGGCTGGCGGGTGTCTGTCTCTCTCACTTTAGTTGGAGCGGATTCGATGAACAGGGTCCTTATGAAGGGTAAATATAAGTTGACAAATCACGTTGTGGCTTTAACGTAGGTAAGAAGACGTTCTTGCTAGAACCCTAATTCAGCCACGTAAAACTTGCAACAACAATTAGAGGACGTCTAACTTGTTTTTGCAGCAAGTGGTTTGTGATATGATATGGCCAAAGTTGTGATGAATGATGAATGATCTATATGTGATGTATGAGATGTTCATGCTATTGTAATAGGAATCACGACTTGCATGTCGATGAGTATGACAACCGGCAGGAGCCATAGGAGTTGTCTTTATTCTTTTATATGACCTGCGTGTCATTGAGAAACGCCATGTAAATTACTTTACTTTATTGCTAAACGCGTTAGCCATAGTAGTAGAAGTAATAGTTGGCGAGCAACTTCATGGAGACACGATGATGGAGATCATGATGATGGAGATCATGGTGTCAAGCCGGTGACAAGATGATCATGGAGCCCCAAGATGGAGATCAAAGGAGCTATGTCATATTGGCCATATCATGTCACGTTTATTATTTGATTGCATGTGATGTTTATCATGTTTTGCATCTTGTTTACTTAGAACGACGGTAGTAAATAAGATGATCCCTCATAACAATTTCAAGAAGTGTTCCCCCCTAACTGTGCACCGTTGCTAAAGTTCGTCGTTTCTAAGCACGCCGTGATGATCGGGTGTGATGGATCCTTACGTTCACATACAACGGGTGTTGACGAGCCTAGCATGTACAGACATGGCCTCGGAACACATGCAAAAACACTTAGGGTTAACTTGACGAGCCTAGCATGTACAGACATGGCCTCGGAACACAGAAGACCGAAAGGTCGAGCATGAGTCGTATAGAAGATACGATCAACATGAAGATGTTCACCGACGTTGACTAGTCCGTCTCACGTGATGATCGGACATGGTCTAGTCAACTCGGATCATGTAATACTTAGATGACTAGAGGGATGTCTAATCTAAGTGGGAGTTCATTAATAATTTGATTAGATGAACTTAATTATCATGAACTTAGTCTAAAATCTTTACAATATGTCTTGTAGATCAAATGGCCAACGTAGTCCTCAACTTCAACGCGTTCCTAGAGAAAACCAAGCTGAAAGATGATGGCAGCAACTATACGGACTGGGTCCGGAACCTGAGGATCATCCTCATAGCTGCCAAGAAAGATTATGTCCTACAAGCACCGCTTGGTGACGCACCCGTTCTCCCTGCAGAACAAGATGTTATGAACGCTTGGCAGGCACGTACCGATGACTACTCCCTCATTCAGTGCGGCATGCTTTACAGTTTAGAGCCGGGGCTCCAAAAGCGTTTTGAGAGACACGGAGCATATGAGATGTTCGAAGAGCTGAAAATGGTTTTCCAAGCTCATGCCCGGGTCGAGAGATATCAAGTCTTCGACAAGTTCTTCAGCTGTAAGATGGAGGAAAACAGTTCTGTCAGTGAGCACATACTCACGATGTCTGGGTTGCATAACCGCTTGACTCAGCTGGGAGTTAATCTCCCGGATGATGCGGTCATTGACAGAATCCTTCAGTCGCTTCCACCAAGCTACAAGAGCTTTGTGATGAACTTCAATATGCAGGGGATGGAAAAGACCATTCCTGAAGTATTTGCTATGCTGAAATCAGCAGAGGTAGAAGTCAAGAAGGAACATCAAGTGTTGATGGTCAATAAAACCACTAAGTTCAAGAAAGGCAAGGGTAAAAAGAACTTCAAGAAGGATGGCAAGGAGGTTGCCGCGCCTGGCAAGCAAGCTGCCGGGAAGAAGTCAAAGAGTGGACCCAAGCCCGAGACTGAGTGCTTTTATTGCAAGGGAAGCGGTCACTGGAAGCGGAACTGCCCTAAATACTTAGCAGACAAGAAGGCTAGCAAAACAAAAGGTATATGTGATATACATGTAATTGATGTGTACCTTACCAGTACTCGTAGTGACTCCTGGGTATTTGATACCGGTGCCGTTGCTCATATTTGTAACTCACAGCAGGAGCTGCGGAATAAACGGAGACTGGCGAAGGACGAGGTGATGATGCGCGTCGGGAATGGTTCCAAGGTCGATGTGATCGCCGTCGGCACGCTGCCTCTACATTTACCTACGGGATTAGTTTTAAGCCTCAATAATTGTTATTTAGTGCCAGCTTTGAGCATGAACATTGTATCGGGATCTCGTTTAATTCGAGATGGCTACTCATTTAAATCTGAGAATAATGGTTGTTCCATTTTTATGAGAGATATGTTTTATGGTCATGCTCCTATGGTAAATGGTTTATTCTTTATGAATCTCGAGCGTAATGCTACACATATTCATAGTGTGAGTACCAAAAGATATAAGGTTGATAATGATAGTCCCACATACTTGTGGCACTGCCGCCTTGGTCACATAGGTGTCAAACGCATGAAGAAGCTCCATGCAGATGGACTTTTAGAGTCTCTTGATTATGAATCATTTGACACGTGCGAACCATGCCTCATGGGTAAAATGACCAAGACTCCGTTCTCAGGAACAATGGAGCGAGCAACCAACTTATTGGAAATCATACATAGTGATGTGTGCGGTCCAATGAGTGTTGAGGCTCGCGGTGGCTATCGTTATGTTCTCACCCTCACTGATGACTTGAGTAGATATGGGTATGTCTACTTAATGAAACACAAGTCTGAAACCTTTGAAAAGTTCAAGGAATTTCAGAGTGAGGTTGAGAATCAACGTGACAGGAAAATCAAGTTTCTATGATCAGATCGTGGAGGAGAATACTTGAGTCACGAATTTGGTACACACTTAAGAAAATGTGGAATAGTTTCACAACTCACGCCGCCTGGAACACCTCAGCGTAACGGTGTATCCGAACGTCGTAATCGCACTCTATTAGATATGGTGCGGTCTATGATGTCTCTTACCGATTTACCGCTATCTTTTTGGGGCTATGCTTTAGAGACTGCCGCATTCACTTTAAATAGGGCTCCGTCGAAATCCGTTGAGATGACACCGTATGAATTATGGTTTGGGAAGAAACCTAAGCTGTCGTTTCTAAAAGTTTGGGGATGCGATGCTTATGTCAAGAAACTTCAACCTGAAAAGCTCGAACCCAAGTCGGAGAAATGCGTCTTCATAGGATACCCAAAAGAAACTATTGGGTATACCTTCTACCTCAGATCCGAAGGCAAGATCTTTGTTGCCAAGAATGGGTCCTTTCTAGAGAAATAGTTTCTCTCGAAAGAAGTAAGTGGGAGGAAAGTAGAGCTTGATGAAGTATTACCTCTTGAACCGGAAAATGGCGCAACTCAAGAAAATGTTCCTGAGGTGCCTGCACCGACTAGAGAGGAAGTTAATGATAATGATCAAGATACTTCTGATCAAGCTCCTACTGAAATTCGAAGGTCCACAAGGACACGTTCCGCACCAGAGTGGTACGGCAACCCTGTCTTGGAAATCATGTTGTTAGACAACGGTGAACCTTCGAACTATGAAGAAGCGATGGCGGGCCCGGATTCCGAAAAATGGCTGGAAGCCATGAAATCCGAGATAGGATCCATGTATGAAAACGAAGTATGGACTTTGACTGACTTGCCCGTTGAACGGCGAGCCATAGAAAATAAATGGATCTTTAAGAGGAAGACAGACGCGGATGGTAATGTGACCATCTATAAAGCTCGACTTGTCGCCAAGGGTTATCGACAAGTTCAAGGGGTTGACTACGATGAGACTTTCTCACCGGTAGCGAAGCTAAAGTCCGTCCGAATCATGTTAGCAATTGCCGCATTCTACGATTATGAAATATGGCAAATGGACGTCAAAACGGCATTCCTTAATGGTTTCCTTAAGGAAGAATTGTATATGATGCAGCCGGAAGTTTTTGTCGATCCTAAGAATGCTGACAAGGTGTGCAAGCTCCAACGCTCGATTTATGGGCTGGTGCAAGCATCTCGGAGTTGGAACATTCGCTTTGATGAGATGATCAAAGCGTTTGGGTTTACGCAGACTTATGGAGAAGCCTGCGTTTACAAGAAAGTGAGTGGGAGCTCTGTAGCATTTCTCATATTATATGTAGATGACATACTTTTGATGGGAAATGATATAGAACTCTTGGACAGCATTAAGGCCTACTTGAATAAGAGTTTTTCAATGAAGGACCTTGGAGAAGCTGCTTATATATTAGGCATCAAGATCTATAGAGATAGATCGAGACGCCTCATGGGTCTTTCACAAAGCACATACCTTGATAAGATATTGAAGAAGTTCAATATGGATCAGTCTAAGAAGGGGTTCTTGCCTGTGTTACAAGGTATGAAATTGAGCTCAGCTCAATGTCCGACCACGACAGAAGATATAGAAGAGATGAGCGTCATCCCCTATGCATCAGCCATAGGTTCTATTATGTATGCCATGCTGTGTACCAGACCTGATGTAAACCTTGCCGTAAGTTTGGTAGGAAGGTACCAAAGTAATCCCGGCAAGGAACACTGGACAGCGGTCAAGAATATCCTGAAGTACCTGAAAAGGACTAAGGAAATGTTTCTCGTTTATGGGGGTGACGAAGAGCTCGTCGTAAAGGGTTACGTCGACGCTAGCTTCGACATAGATCTGGATGACTCTTAAGTCACAAACCGGATACGTGTATATTTTGAATGGTGGGTCAGTAAGCTGGTGCAGTTGCAAGCAAAGCATCGTGGCGGGATCTACATGTGAAGCGGAGTACATGGCAGCCTCGGAGGCAGCACATGAAGCAATATGGGTGAAGGAGTTCATCACCTACCTAGGAGTCATACCCAATGCGTCGGGGCCGATCAAGCTCTTCTGTGACAACACTGGAGCTATTGCTCTTGCCAAGGAGCCCAGGTTTCACAAGAAGACAAGGCACATCAAGCGTCGCTTCAACTCCATTCGTGAAAATGTTCAAGATGGAGACATAGAGATTTGTAAAGTACATACGGACCTGAATGTAGCGGATCCGTTGACTAAACCTCTCCCTAGAGCAAAACATGATCAACACCAGAATTCCATGGGTGTTCGATTCATCACAATGTAACTAGATTATTGACTCTAGTGCAAGTGGGAGACTGTTGGAAATATGCCCTAGAGGCAATAATAAAAGCTTTATTATTATATTTCCTTGTTCATGATAATTGTCTTTATTCATGCTATAATTGTATTATCCGGAAATCGTAATACATGTGTGAATAACAGACACCAACATGTCCCTAGTAAGCCTCTAGTTGACTAGCTCGTTGATCAACAGATAGTCATGGTTTCCTGACTATGGACATTGGATGTCATTGATAACGAGATCACATCATTAGGAGAATGATGTGATGGACGAGACCCAATCCTAAACATAGCACAAGATCGTATAGTTCGTTTGCTAGAGTTTTCCAATGTCAAGTATCTTTTCCTTAGACCATGAGATCGTGTAACTCCCGGATATCGTAGGAGTACTTTGGGTATACCAAACGTCGCAACGTAACTGGGGTACTATAAAGGTAGACTACGGGTATCTCCGAAAGTGTCTGTTGGGTTGACATGGATCAAGACTGGGATTTGTCACTCCGTATGACGGAGAGGTATCACTGGGCCCACTCGGTAATGCATCATCATAATGAGCTCAAAGTGACCAAGTGTCTGGTCACGGGATCATGCATTACGGTACGAGTAAAGTGACTTGCCGGTAACGAGATTGAACGAGGTATTGGGATACCGACGATCGAATCTCGGGCAAGTAACATATCGATTGACAAAGGGAATTGCATACGGGGTTGATTGAATCCTCGACATCGTGGTTCATCCGATGAGATCATCATGGAGCATGTGGGAGCCAACATGGGTATCCAGATCCCGCTGTTGGTTATTGACCGGAGAGTCGTCTCGGTCATGTCTGCTTGTCTCCCGAACCCGTAGGGTCTACACACTTAAGGTTCAGTGACGCTAGGGTTGAGAAGATATGTATATGCAGTAACCCGAATATTGTTCGAAGTCCTGGATGAGATCCCGGATGTCACGAGGAGTTCCGGAATGGTCCGGAGGTAAAGAATTATATATAGGAAGTGCTGTTTCGGTCATCGGGACAAGTTTCGGGGTCACCGGTATTGTACCGGGACCACCGGAAGGGTCCCGGGGGTCCACCGGGTGGGGCCACCTATCCCGGGGGGGCCCCATGGGCTGAAGTGGGAGGGAACCCAGCCCAAAGTGGGCTGGGGCGCCACCCCCCCAAGGGCCCATGCGCCTAGGGTTGGGGGGGAACCCTAGAGGGGGCGCCCCCTTGCTTGGGGGGCAAGCCCCCCACCCTTAGCCGCCGCCCCCCTAGTAGATTCCATCTACTAGGGCCGGCGCCCCCCCCCTTGGCACCCCATATATATAGTGAGGGAGAGGAGGGACTTGATACCCCAGCCCCTGGCGCCTCCCTCTCTCCCTGTTACGTCTCCCTCTTGTAGCATAGGCGAAGCCCTGCTACTGTGACGCCCTGCATCCACCACCACGTCGTCGTGCTGCTGGATCTTCACCAACCTCTCCTTCCCCCTTGCTGGATCAAGAAGGAGGAGACGTCTCCCGTCCCGTACGTGTGTTGAACGCGGAGGTGCCGTCCGTTCGGCGCTTGGTCATCGGTGATTTGGATCACGTCGTGTTCGACTACATCATCACCGTTCTTTGAACGCTTCCGTGCGCGATCTACAAAGGTATGTAGATGCATCCAATGACTCGTTGCTAGATGAACTCCTAGATGATCTTGGTGAAACGAGTAGGAAAATTTTTGTTTTCTGCAACGTTCCCCAACAGCTTATGCGTCATACTCCGAGACCTTTCATGAGTTTACTAGAGAGTACCCTACCCTCATAGATTATGGCGTTTAACAATCAGACTCATATAGGTGTGTTCTTCAAAAGATGTTCTGCAGGACAACATCTCTGCTTCAATGAGCCACTCAGAACACATTAAGATATACATCAACCTGCCATGCAGATTAGGAGAGTATTGCATCTTCATGGAGTGGTATTGTTAATAGTAAGGATACCCTCCTCTCAGTTGACCAACAACTTGTCTTTCACATTTAATTCATGGGATCTCCGATCACATAGACTAGGTTACCACTATGAACAACTCACATTGTGGGTCTCATACCCATCTCCTTCGATGCATTATCTATCACATTACGTGATAGACACTTAGTAAAAGGATCTACCAGATTTTTAGACGTTCGGATATAATCCAATGCAACAACTCCAGAGTTTTTCATTTTTCTGACAGACTTTAACCTTCTCGGAACGTGTCTTGATGACTTCATGTTATCCTTTGAGCTGCTCACTTTTGTGATCACAGTTTAATTGCCGTAGTTCATAAGGATACATGGTACAGGTTTCTCAACAACCGGCAAGTCATTCAAGAGCCGACAAAGCCAATCTGCTTCAACCGTAGCTGTATCTAGTGTCATGAGTTCTGCTTCCATTGTTGACTTTGTTAAGATGGTCCGTTTGCAAGACTTCCAAGAAACAGTGCCACCTCCATGAGTGAATACATATCTGCTCGTGGCCTTCATCTCATCAGCATCTGAGATCCAATTTGAGTCACTATACCCTTCCAGTACCTTTGGGTACCCAGTGTAGTGAATTCCATAACTCGTAGTGCCTTTTAAGTAACGCATAACTCTCTCTAGAGCTTTCCAATGCACATCTCCAGGTTTTGAGGCAAACCAACTCAGTTTGCTAACAACAAAAGAGATGTCAGGTCTTGTACCACTCGCTAAATACATAAGCGAGCCAATAATCTGAGAATACTTCAATTGACCTCTAGCAATTCTTCGATTCTTTCGAAGCAGCATGCTAGCATCGTATGGTGTTCGAGAGGGCTTGCAGTGTCTGTAACCAAAGCGACTCAAGATCTTTTCTGAAGGAAATATGCCCTAGAGGCAATAATAAAGTTGTCATTTTATATTTCCTTATTCATGATAAAGGTTTATTATTCATGCTAGAATTGTATTGATCAGAAACCTAAATACATGTGTTAAACAAACACCATGTCCCTAGTGAGCCTCTACTTGACTAGCTCGTTGATCAAAGATGGTTAAGGTTTCCTAACCATGGACATGGGTTGTCATTTGATAACGGGATCACATCATTAGGATAATGATGTGATGGACAAGACCCATCCGTTAGCTTAGCATTATGATCGTTCAGTTTTATTGCTATTGCTTTCTTCATGTCCAATACATATTCCTTCGACTATGAGATTATGCAACTCCCGAATACGGAGGAATGCCTTGTGTGCTATCAAACGTCACAACATAACTGGGGGATTATAAAGATGCTCTAAAGGTATCTCCAAAGGTGTTTGTTGAGTTGGCCTAGATCGAGATTAGGATTTTTCACTCCGAGTATCAGAGATGTATATTTGGGCCCTCTCAGTAATACACATCATAAGCTTGCAAGCAAACGACTAAGGAGTTATTCACGAGGTGATGTATTACGGGACAAGTAAAGATACTTGCTGGTAACGAGATTAAACTAGGTATGAAGATACCGACGGTCGAATCTCGGGCAAGTAACATACCGATGGACAAAGGGAATTATGTATGTTGTCATAACGGTTCGACCGATAAAGATCTTTGTAGAATATGTAGGAGCCAATATGGGCATCTAGGTTCTGCTATTGGTTATTGACCATAGAGGTGTCTCGGTCATGTCTACATAGTTCTAGAACCCATAGGGTCCGCACGCTTAACGTTCGATGACGATATAATATTATATGAGTTATGTGATTTGGTGACCGAATGTTGTTGGGAGTCCCGGATAAGATCACAGACATGAAGAGGAGTCTCGAAATGGTCGAGAGGTAAAGATTGATATATATGATGATAGTATTCGGACACTGGAAGTGTTTCGGGGGGTACCGGGTACTTATCGGGTCACCGGAAGGGGTTCCGGGCACCCCCGGCAAAAGATATGGGCCTTATGGGCCAAGAGGGGAAACACACCAGCCACAAGGGGCTGGTGCGCCCCCCATATGGGCCGGCCAAGGTGGAGAAGGAAAGGGGAAGGAGGAAAGGAAAGAAAGGGAATAGTATTCCCCCTTCCCCCTCTTTCCTCCCCCCTCCGATAGATATGGCAGGGGGAGGCGCGCAGCTTGGGAGGAGCCCAAGTAGGATTCGGTCCTACTTGGGGCGCCTCCTGGCCTCTCCCCTTCCCCTCCCCCCCCCACACATATATATAGGGTGGGTCTATTATGATAGCACCCCTTAAAACCTTATTCTGATAACAGTAGCTCTTATTCTGATAACACCATCGAGCTGACCCGTATAGAAACTAACCCCGCAGAACAAACGAACCGAACTGCACCGGACACAAAAAAAACCCACACCCCACCTTATCCTCCCACTCTCCCCACGACCCCAGCCAGCCACCACTCTCCCTGCGCCAGCCCACCTCCCTCCCCACCTTCTCCGATGCGGCGCGCCCCTGCCCTCTCCACCTTCTCCGGCGACGCCGCCCACCACCACCTCCCTCCCCGCGCCGCGCCCCACCTCCCTGCCCACCTTCTATGGCGTGGTGCGCCCCTACCACCTCCCTCCCCCGTCCCCATCTCGGATCCCTCCTCTCACGCCGCCTCTGGATGCGAGCCACCGCCACCAACGCCCAGCGCCCTGCCGGCAATAGGGCCAGCCCTACCACCGTCAAACCCCATGGCCTCGCCGCCCTCACCCCCAGGGCCGGCCACGCCCCCGCCAAGCAACCACCGGATCCAGGGGGATCCGGTTCCACCTCCCTCGTCCGTCCCCTGCCCCCTGGGTAGCTACCCCCGATGAGCAGGACAACGGCCTGCGTCGGCGGCCCCAACCCTGCCCCACCCTGGCCGCGAATACGACCCCGCCCCGCAATGCCGACCTCGACGGCCTCGGCCTCCCGCGCCGCCCCACGACGACCGGCCTCCAAGGCCCCGGCCCCTGCGCCGCCCGGCCCCGGCCATGACCGCTGACGTCCGCGACCCTCCCTGATCCCCTCTAACAAGTTCCGCTGCCTCCCCTCCCCTCCGACGAGCTCTCCTGCGTCCCCTCCCCTCATGTGAGCTGCGTGGTATGTTATTTGAGAAAAGGCCCAAACCTCAATTCGTTTGGTTGTTGCTACAGTTCACCTTTTTGATTTTTTGATAGGGAAAATTAAGCACACATCAGTTTACTATTCGTGTTCTTGATTCAGTTTGCCATTTTTTTGCAGGAGAGGAAAACATCAAAAATGAGGAAAAAAAGTGTGTTGCGCTCCTAATGCAATTTGACAGCTCACAAGAGCAGTACACAACGCCAACATCATGTTTGAGGAAAGTTCTTTTTTGTTGCAGATTATGGATGAGCATCTGCCGTGCGGTTTCAGTGCGGATGAGGTTCCGGAGCTGTCCACTGATTTTTTTTGCTTGCAGTGTAGTGTGGTGAAATTATACTCGTCCTCCCCCTTCATCCTCACCACTTTATACTTAGTCATGCAGTGCACCCCTAAAAGTGGTGCAGTACTCGCAAAATTGTCGTTAGTTTTATACTTAGTTATGCAGTGCACTAGCAAAAAGTGGTGCTGTACTCACAAAATTAGTTTGTTTCTCCTCACCGACGACAATGGTTCAGCGCTTTAGTCCAAAACAATGGGAGCACACAACCAACATTTACTCTAGAAAGCAGTACACTTAGGTACTGTGAGCTGTTGTGCAAAACAAAAAAAGGAATCGATTGTATTTGTATTTTGGTTTTGACACCTGTTGAGTAAGCTCCGGCAACCTATTTGTCAATAATGTTAAAATATAGATGCAGTTTGATGTAAACCCTCATGTGGTTTACTTTGTGAAGAAAAACAGGATAATAAAAACTCCTGAGAAGTTCACATCCCCTTCTAAAAATGCAATTTATTTTATACAAAAAACTATTAAAATCTAATTATTTTTTGAACCAAAAATTCTAAAAAAGAACCAATGTAGTTAGCTTGCCCCTACCGTGGAGTTCACTTGCTCATTCCATGTAGTTTGGAGTTCAGCATGCAATTTGGGCCATGTGGACATGCAGTGCAGAATGGTATTTTTCCTTGTTTGAAGATTTTATGCATAAAAGTTATATGGACTCATTTGAAAATTGTTTACAAAGGAAGTTCATTTCGAATTGTGTCGCGGCTCATTTCCCTCGACCATGCGGTTCGCTTCTTCGCACGTGTACAACTCGCCAATGTGGAAACCCAAAACTCCAAACAGAAAAAAGAAAGAAGGAAATGAAGTGCAAAGACGTGTTAAATGAAAAATGGTATAGAAACGACAAAAAAAAGTAATGTCGTTCACTTGACCATTTGAT
Source organism: Triticum urartu (assembly GCF_056163025.1). Classification (NCBI taxonomy): domain Eukaryota; kingdom Viridiplantae; phylum Streptophyta; class Magnoliopsida; order Poales; family Poaceae; genus Triticum; species Triticum urartu. Next base: position 169,816,534 of record NC_141874.1, on the reverse strand, counting down.
GAAGTGCGGTTTTCTAAACTGAAGCAGTGCGGTCGGGTGTCTGATGTTGTTCATCTTGTAAGTGACCATTTGATGCAATGCGGTTTTCTAACTGAAGCAGTGCGGTCGGGTGTCTGATATTGTTCATCTTGTAAGTACGAAAGAAAAAATGTTACCGAAACGACAAATAAACTAATGCGGTTTACTTCTCCATACTTTTGGGGTTCACTTATGCCCGATGTGAAGTCTCGTCCACTTCCTCACATGAGAAAATTTACGTGTAAAATAAAAGAAATCAGGCAGTTCACTTGCCCATCTGACGACGTGCGGTTTCCTATTTGAAGCAGTGCGTTCTTCTGTCCGATTCAGTACACAAGTCGATTTGGGTGTCGCCAAAAACAGAGTTTCCGCATTTTGATAAAATTGAAACTGCTCTTAAACCGTAAGGAATTAGAGAGTGTGTTCTACATGAAAAAGCTGCGTCTCGTCGATATCTTTCCAACGGTGTAGAATTTGGATCATTCCGACCAGCGGTTTGTAAAAATTTCGCGAAAAACGGCCGCTGCCACATGTCGTCCGCCACATAATTTTTAAAATTAACTTAAAACCGTAAGGAATCTTAAAAACATTTCAACATATGAAAGTTGCACCTCGTCCGTAGCTTTCCAACGGCATATCACACGCCTCGTTTCGACAAACGATTCAAAAACTGAAGCGAAAACAGTACAAAAAATTACAAAAAAATTCAAAAAACAGAATTCCGCGATTTAGTAAATTTGAAACTGCTCTTAAACCGTAACGAATTAGAGAAAACAATAGTTATGAAAAAGATGCGCTTCGACGATATCTATCCAACGGTGTATCATTTGCTTCATTCCGACGAGCGGTTTAGAAAAAAACGTGAAAAAACGCTCGCTGCCACTCGTCATGGGACGCACCATTTTCAAAACTGCTCTTAAACCGTGGGGAATCTCGAAAAGTGTTCAACATGGAGAAGTTGCGCCTAATCCGTAGCTTTCCAACGGTATATTACACGCCTCGTTCCGATAAACGGTTAAAAAATTAGAGCGAAAACAGTACCGAAAAAACACTACGCGCAGTTTTTTCCGATGCGAAGTTCACTAGTCTCTGTAATGCAGTGCTCTTGCTAAAGAAAGTGCAGTGCCCTCGCGTTAACCATGCAGTGCGGAAGTGTTATCCGAATAGACAGACTGTATATAAAGAATAACTTATTCTGCACCCTGGGTGATGAATAGTATATATATATATGTGTGTGTGTGTGTGTGTGTGGAGGGGGGGGCTAGCACACACCAGGCAATTGTTTAGCCGTGTGCGGCGCCCCCCTCCACCGTTTACACCCCGGTCATATTTTCGTAGTGCTTAGGCGAAGTCCTGCGAGGATCACTTCACCATCACCATCACCACACTGTCGTGCTGACGGAACTCATCTACTACCTCGACGTCTTGCTGGATCAAGAAGGCGAGGGACGTCACCGAGCTGAAGTGTGCAGAACGCGGAGGTTCCATGCATTCGGTACTTGATCGGTTGAAGCGCGAAGAAGTTCGACTACATCAACCGCGCTGAGAAACGCTTCCGCTTACGGTCTACGAGGGTATGTAGACACACTCTCCCCCTCGTTGCTATGCATCTCCATGGATAGATCATAGCATGTGCGCAGAAATTTTTTGTTTTCCATGCAACGATTCCCAACAGTGGCATCATGAGCCAGGTCTATGCGTAGATGATATGCACGACTAGAACACAAAGAGTGGTGGGCGGTGATAGTCATGCTGCTTACCACCAACGTCTTATTTTGATTCAACGGTATTATGGGATGAAGCGGCCCGGACCAACCTTACATGTCCACGCACATGAGACCGGTTCCACCGACTGACATGCAACTAGTTTTGCATAAAGGTAGCTGGCGGGTGTCTATTTCTCCTACTTTAGTTGAGTCGAATTTGACTGCGGCCGGTCCTTGAAGAAGGTTGAAACAGCAAACTTGACGAAACACCGTTGTGGTTTTTGCCGTAGGTAAGAACGGTTCTTGCTAGAAACCCGTAACAGCCACGTAAAACTTGCAACAACAAAGTAGAGGATGTCTAACTTGTTTTTGCAGGGTATGTTGTGATGTGATATGATCAAGACATGATGTGATATACGTTATTGTATGAGATGATCATGTTTTGTAAGATATCTGGCAACCGACAGGAGCCTTATGGTTGTCTCTTTATTGTATGAAATGCATACGACATGTAATTGCTTTACTTTATCGCTATGAGTTAGCGATAGTTGTAGAAGCAATAGTTGGCGAGACAACCACGACACAGCAATGGAGATCAAGGTGTCGAGCTGGTGACGATGGAGATCACGACGATGCTTTGGAAATGGAGATCAATAGCACGAGATGATGATGGCCATATCATGTCACATATTTTGATTGCATTTGATGTTTATCTTTTATGCATCTTATTTTGCTTAGTACGGCAGTAGCATTATAAGATGATCCCTTCACTAAATTTCAAGGTAAAAGTGTTCTCCCTGAGTAAGCACCGTTACGGCAGTTCATCGTGTTGAGACACCATGTGATGATCGGGTGTGATGGACTCTACGTTCACATACAACGGGTGTAAGACAGTTTTACACATGCATAGTACTTGGGTTAAATTGACAAGCCTAGCATGTATAGACATGGCCTCGGAACACTGGAGATCAAAAGATCGAACGTGAATCATATAGTAGATATGATCAACATAGAGATGTTCACCATTGATAACTACCCCATCTCACGTGATGATCAGACATGGGTTAGTTGATTTGGATCATGTATCACTTAGATGACTTGAGGGATGTCTATTTAAGTGGGAATTCTTAAGTAATTTGATTAATTGAACTTAACTTACCATGAACTTAGTCCTGATAGTATTTGCATATCTATGTTGTAGATCAATGGCCTGTGCTTCCGTTCCCCTGAGTTTTAATGCGTTCCTAGAGAAAGCTAAGTTGAAAGATGATGGTAGCAACTACACGGACTGGGTCCATAATTTTAGGATTATCCTCATTGCTGCACAGAAGAATTATGTCCTTGATATACCGCTAGGTGAAAGGCCTGCTGCAACAGCAGATGCTGATGTTTTGAACGTTTGGCAAGCTCGATCTGATGACTACTGGATAGTTCAGTGTGCCATGCTTTACGGCTTAGAACCGGGACTCCAAAGATGTTTTGAACATCATGGAGCATATGAGATGTACCAAGATTTGAAGTTAATATTTAAGCAAATGCCCGGGTTGAGAGATATGAAGTCTCCAACAAGTTCTATAGCTGCAAGATGGAGGAGAACAGTTCTGTCAGTGAACACATACTCAAAATGTCTAGGTATTATAATCACTTGACTCAGATGGGAATTGGTCTTCCAGTTGATTGTGTCATTGACAGAGTTCTTTAATCACTGCCACCTAGCTACAAAGGCTTCATGATGAACTGTAATATGCAAGGGATGGAGAAGACAATTCCCGAGCTCTTCGCAATGCTCAAAGCTGCGGTGGTAGAAATCAAGAAGGAGCATTGCTACTTCTTGAGCTTGCGTTGGTTTTTCCCTTGAAGAGGAAAGGGTGATGCAACAAAGTAGAGATAAGTATTTCCCTTAGTTTGAGAACCAAGGTATCAATCCAGTAGGAGACAACACACAAATCACATGCACAAACAATCAAACAACTTGCACCCAACGCGATAAAGGGGTTGTCAATCCCTTCATGGTTACTTGCAAAAGTGAGATCTGATAGAGAAAGATGAAAGTAACAGACGATAAAGTAAATATTTTTGCTATTTCTGGTTTATAGATCGGAAAGTAAAAGATTGCAAAATAGTAGATCAGAAACTTATATGATGGAAAATAGACCCGGGGGCCATAGGTTTCACTAGAGGCTTCTCTCAAGATAGCAAATAATACGGTGGGTGAACAAATTACTGCCGAGCAATTGATAGAAAAGCACAAAGTTATGACGATATCTAAGGCAATGATCATGAATATAGGCATCACATCCGTGTCAAGTAGACCGAAACGATTCTGCATCTACTACTATTACTCCACACATCGACCACTATCCAGCATGCATCTAGAGTATTAAGTTCATAAAGAACGGAATAACGCATTAAGTAAGGTGACATGATGTAGAGGAATTAACTCAAGCAATATGGTGAAAACCCCATCTTTTTATCCTCAATGGCAACAATACAATATGTGCCTTGCTGCCCCTACTGTCACTGGGAAAGGACACCGCAAGATTGAACACAAAGCTAAGCACTTCTCCCATTGCAAGAAAGATCAATCTAGTAGGCCAAACTAAACCGATACTTCGAAGAGACTTGCAAAGATATCAAATCATGCATATAAGAATTCAGAGGAGAACCAAATATTGTTCATAGATAAACTTTATCACAAATCCACAATTCATCGGATCTCGGCAAACACACCACAAAAGAATATTACATCAAATAGATCTCCAAGAACATCGAGGAGAACATGGTATTGAGAATCAAAGAGAGAGAAGACACCATCTAGCTACTAGCTATGGACCCGTAGGTTTGTTCTAAACTACTCACGCTTCATCGGAAGGGCAATAGGGTTGATGTAGAAGCCCTCCGTGATCGAACCCCCCTCTGGCAGGGTGCCGGAAAAGGTCCCTGGATGGGATCTCATGGCTACAGAAGGTTGCGGTGGTGGAAAAGTGTTTTCGTGGGCTCCTCCAGTGGTTTGGGGATATTTGGGAATACATAGGTGAAAGAATTAGGTCAGGAGAGTTACAGGGGGCCCAAAAGGGTGGGGGCGCGCCCTACCCCCTGGGTGCGCCCTCTGTCCTTGTGGCCGCCTCGTGGCTCCTCCGACTTCATCTCCAAGTCTTCTGGTTGTCTTCTGGTCCAAGAAAAATCATCGCGAAGGTTTCATTCCATTTGGACTCCGTTTGGTATTCCTTCTCTGCGAAACTCAAAAACAAGGAAAAACAGAAACTGGCACTGGGCTCTAGGTTAATAAGTTAGTCCCATAAATGTAGAGCACCTCCAAAGTTCAAGCAGCGACTAAACATTGTAATTCATGGTAGAGAAGCTCTAGTCATGATGCACCCAACATTAGCTACACATAATGCATCAGATGATAGCGGTGCTCCCAGGTTGTGGCGCTTATTTTAGAAGGTGATGACACAACATAAAAGTAAATAGATAGTCCCTTCGCGGAGGGAAGCAGTGATTTGCAGAGGTGCCAGAGCTCAAGTTTTTAAAACAGAGGTGAAAGATATTTTGAGACATGCACCCTTCTCATTTACTTCATGACTATCAGTTATCAATATCTTCCATGCTAAGCATGCTAGTGGCGGTTCCCAAGCAATAAAGTAAAGGTTATGACTCCATTGGGAGTTTTTGTTTAATTACTTGAGAGATCAATTCTTTTTGCAGTTTGGGTCTGGGCATCCCTATTACCGCCATTTTCTCATGCGATGGCGAGTGAATAAACACTCGACCCGAGAATAACCCGCTTAGCATGGAAGATACCGACTACCTCTTGTCGTTCCATGGATGATCCAGACACACAAAAAGGATATTTATTTGAAGTTTTTAGAGGTGGCACATGCAAATTTACTTAGGACGGCAGGGTAGTACCGCATATAGGTAGATATGGTGGACTCATCTGGAATAACTTGGGTTCAAGGTTTTTGATGTACAAGCAGAATTCCCACTTAGTACAAGCGAAGGGTAGCAAATAGGTTGAGAAGCTGCCAACTAGAGAGCAACAATGGTCATGAACATGCATTATGCATAAGTAACATTGGACACTAGCATGAGTAGAATATGAACACCATGAACATAAATATCATAGAGGATATGTTGGTTTTGATTCAACTACATGCATGAACATGTGCCAAGTCAAGCCACTCGAACATTCTGAGGAGGATACCATATCACCATACTAAATCACAATCATTTTAATGCAATGTTGATATCCAAGATAAATCATTATCAACCCCTAGCTAGTTATGCATGGCATGAGAAACTATAATCTCTAATTGTCATTGCAAACATGTTTAATCATAATGAGCTGAATCATGTATACTAGGTTAAACGTATTTATAAAAACAGAACAAGTCGAGTTCATACCCGTTTCTCTCTGCCACGACGAGTTCATCAAATGTCATCATTATTGCCTTTCACTTACACGACCGAACAATGTGAAAATAATAATAGTGCAAGAGTGCCGTGGACTAAGCTGGAATCTACAAATATTTTATTCAACAGGAGAAGACAAGGTAATATGGGCTCTTTGTTAGATCAACAATTATGCATATGAGAGCCCCTCAACATTTTCATCGTGGTCTTCTCCTTGGTATGACTCAAATAAAAAGAAAAGAATATCAGAGAAACACATTGAAATATTTTTGGAGTTTTTGGTTTTCTTGAACAAGCAAATAAAAGGGAAAAGCAAAAATGAGAAAAACTATTTACACGGGAAAGCTGCCAACAAGCAAAACAAGAACAAGGAAATCTTTTTGGGTTTTCTTTTTAGTGCTACAGCTAACTACTCCATAAAGAAAAATAAAAAAGAAGCAGGGAATGATTTTGTATTTTCTCAAGGTTTTTCAAATGCACAAGAAGAAAGCGAGAAAATAAAATTAAGTATGGACAATACAATGAAAAAGTGTGAACACCGACAACTGAAATGTGTGAACATGAATGTAAAGTCGGTGAGAAACACGTACTCCCCCAAGCTTAGGCTTTTGGCCTACCTTGGTAATCAATCAATAGCCTGGATAATAGTCGTGGTGCTGAGGAGCGGGCATCCATGGATCCCACTGTTGAGGCTCCTCCTCTGCTGCAGCCTGGTCATTCCGGTACGCGACGATATTCGCAGGCATAATCCTATATCCGCCTCCGGCAATAGGATCAAACAAAGCAGGTGCATGCAATGGAATAATATCACAAGTGTTCACACTAAAAACCAGGTTATATGGAATAGGAATGTTAGGGTAATGTCGTGCAATGAACTGGTGGTGTGCCGTTGCTGCACGATCTAGGTAGACCTTGGGCAAAGGATAATCAAGCAGGTGTATCTCAACATCAAAGCGAGCCGCCAAATGATTAGCATAAAACCACCATGTATTTTACCCTTGGATTTATTAACGTGAAGGCAATGTGCCATTATAGCCCCTAAGCTATAAGTGTTGTCGCCCTCAAGTGCACGGCGTAAAACAGCAAGGTCTGGGGCACTGAGTGCACCCACCTTCTCTGTAGCAAGCAAGCATTTTGCAATGGAAAGATTAAAAATAATGAACAACAGGAAAATGCAAGCCAGCGGCAGTGATACCCGACACCCCTCTCTCATTACCCACTGTCAAGGTACGATAAAAGGCTTCAAACTCTGCAGGCCTAGGCTCTACCAAACCACCATCAGAAGGAAGCAAGCATATTTCACAGAACTTAGTAAGCGGTATCTGATGGGGCTTAGCGTATAAATTAAACTGCACCTCAAGAGGATTATTCCTAGGAAGGAAATTAAAACTTTGCACAAAGGTGTTTGTGAGGAGATGATACTGTTCGCATTCAGCTACGATGAAGTCGGTGAGGCCGGCATTAGCAGCATATTGTGCAAACTCTTGAAGGATTCCAGCCTCTTCCATGAATGGGGTATGCAGCCATTCGCACGACCATACTTCCACCAATCTTTGGGTTTGGAGATCACTATCAGACGACTCCCCAATAACTCCCTTGGAATTTTTCTTGGAAGCAAACTTCCTAAAGATATTCATTCTTTTCCTATGAACAAAAATTCTGAAATTTTTAGTCCACAAATTTTTCTCAACAAAACTTAACAAAATCGATAGCAACTACTCATAGGGATGCATAGAGGCCATAGCAAGCATTCAAAATACTTAGAACTCTAAGAATTCAACACGCAAGCTCATCCACAGCAGCACCAAGACTAGCTATTTATTCAAAATATAAAGCACTAAAACAAAAACTAATTGGACAAACAGTGGAGTCACATACCAAGCAACAATCCCCCGAAACAGTTTCGGAAACGGAGCTTCGAGTAAAGAGATCGAAATCCGCGGGTTTGAGAGCAAGAACATGAGCGAGAGAGAGAGAGAGCAATGGTGATTTTTTTCTGGAGGCAGGTGATGAAGTGGTATGAAGAGATAAGTGAGGGACCACGTGGGGACCACAACCCACCAGGGCGCTGATACGTCTCTAACGTATCTATAATTTTTGATTGTTCCATGATGTTATATTATCAATTTTGGATGTTTTATAATCATTTTATAGTCATTTTATATCATTTTTTGGTACTAACCTATTGACATAGTGCCAAGTGCTAGTTGCTGTTTTCTGCATGTTTTTTACATCGCAGGAAATCAATACCAAACGGAGTCCAAATGCAGCGAAACTTTTTGGAGATTTTTTTACCAGAAGGCAACCAATGGGCCGAAGAAGCGCCTGGGGGGTGCTCCAAGCGGAGCACAACCCACTAGGGTGCGCCCTGGTGGGTTGTGCCCACCTTGGGTGCCGCCTAAACCGCCTCTTTGTTCTATAAATACCCCAATATTCCAGAAACCCTAGGGGAGTCGACGAAGATCAATTCCAGCTGCCGCAGAGTCCAGAACCACCAGATCCAATCTAGACATCACGGAGGGGTTCACCACTTCTATTGGTGCCTCTCCGATGATGCATGAGTAGTTTTTTGTAGACCTTCGGGTCTGTAGTTAGTAGCTAGATGGATTCCTCTCTCTCGTTTGATTCTCAATACAATGGTCTTTTGGAGATCCATATGATGTAACTCTTTTTGCGGTGTGTTTGTTGGGATCGGATGAACTTTGAGTTTATGACCAGATCTATCTTTTTATATCCATGAAAGTTATTTGAGTTTCTTTGATCTCTTATGTCCATGATTGCTTATAGCCTCGTATTTCTTCTCCGATATCTGCGTTTTGTTTGGCCAACTTGATCTATTTATCTGTTGGGGAACGTAGTATTTCAAAAATTTCCTACGATCACGCAAGATCTATCTAGGAGAAGCATAGCAACGAGCGGGGAGAGTGTGTCCACGTACCCTCGTAAACCGAAAGCGGAAGCGTTTAGTAACGTGGTTGATGTAGTCGAACGTCTTCACGATCCAACCAATCAAGTACCGAACACACGCACCTCCACGATCTACACGCGTTCAGCTCGGTGACATCCCTCGAACTCCAGATCCAGCTGAGGCCGAGGGAGAGTTTCGCCAGCATGATAGCGTGGTGACGGTGATGATGAAGTTACCGACGCAGGGCTTCGCCTAAGCACTACGACAATATGACCGAGGTGGAAAACTGTGGAGGGAGCCACCGCACATGGCTAAAGATCAACTTGTGTGTCTATGGGGTGCCCCTCCCTCGTATATAAAGGAGGGGAGGAGGAGGCCGGCCGGCCACAAGGGGCGCGCCAAGGGGGGAGGAATCCTACTCCTAGTAGGAGTAGGTTTCCCCCTTTCCTAGTCCAAGAAGGAGAAGAAGGGAAAGAGGAGAGAAGAGAAGGAAGGAGGGGGACGCCCCCTTCCCCTTGTCCAATTCAGACTGGGCAGGGGGCGCCACCTCTGGCCGACCCTCTCTCTTCTCCACTAAGGCCCATTGTGGCCCATTAATCCCCCGGGGGGATCCGGTAACCTCCCGGTACTCTGGAAAATACCCGATACACTTTGGAACCATTCCGGTGTCCGAATATAACCTTCCTATATATCAATATTTATGTCTCGACCATTTAGAGACTCATCGTCATGTCTGTGATCTCATCCGGGACTTTGAACAACTTCGGTACATCAAAACACATAAACTCATAATACGGATCATCATCGAACGTTAAGTGTGCGGACCCTACGGGTTCGAGAACTATGTAGACATGACCGAGACACCTCTCTGGTCAATAACCAATAGCGGAACCTGGATGCTCATATTGGTTCCTACATATTCTATGAAGATCTTTATCGGTCAAACCCATAACAACATACGTTGTTCCCTTTGTCATCGATATGTTACTTGCCCGAGATTCGATCGTCGGTATCATCATACATAGTTCAATCTCGTTACCGGCAAGTCTCTTTACTCGTTCCGTAATGCATTATCTCGCAACTAACTCATAGTCACATTGCTTGCAAGGCTTATAGTGATGAGCATTACCGAGAGGGCCCAGAGATACCTCTCCGATACATGGAGTGACAAATCCTAATCTCGCTCTATGCCAACTCAACAAACACCATCAGAGACACCTGTAGAGCATCTTTATAATCACCCAGTTAAGTTGTGACATTTGATAGCACATTAAGTGTTCCTCCGGTATTCGGGAGTTGCATAATCTCATAGTCATAGGAACATGTATAAGTCATGATGAAAGCAATATCAATAAAACTAAACGATCATTAATGCTAAGCTAACGGATGGGTCTTTTCCATCACATCATTCTCTAATGATGTGATCGCGTTCATCAAATGACAACACATGTCTATGGTCAGGAAACTTAACCATCTTTGATTAACGAGCTAGTCAAGTAGAGGCATACTAGGGACACTCTGTTTTGTCTATGTATTCACACATGTACTAAGTTTCCAGTTAATACAATTCTAGCATGAATAATAACCATTTATCATGATATGAGGAAATATAAATAACAACTTTGTTATTGCCTCTAGGGCATATTTCCTTCAGTCTCCCACTTGCACTAGAGTCAATAATCTAGTTCACATCGCCATGTGATTTAACACCAGTAGTTCACATCGCCATGTCACCAACACCCAAAGGGTTTACTAGAGTCAGTAATCTAGTTCACACCGCCATGTGATTAACACCCAAAGAGTACTAAGGTGTGATCATGTTTTGCTTGTGAGAGAGGTTTAGTCAACGGGCCTGCCATATTCAGATCCGTATGTATTTTTGCAAATTTCTATGTCTACAATTGTCACATCCCTAGTTCTGGTATGCACTAGGCTAGCCCTTCATGTGTGCATCATGTTTAAATTTCAAATAAACTTTAAATGGGGGGATGTTCAAACCCTAGCATAAAAAGGAATACACTAGGTTCAACTAAAATATTTTCAGTAATTCTAAATGGCCTTCAAAAATGTTCATCATTCTTGGGAAAATGCTGGAAACAGCAACCAGAGGTGATGCACATTTTTGCATGACATTTTGCATTGTTGAATTAACACATATTTTATTTTGAATTGGAGCAAATAAATACTATAAATACTTTATTGCTCCAATAATTCTGATTTTTGTTGAGGGGCTTTGGAATAATCCTTCTAGTCCCTGCAAAATTTCTCAGAAGCAGCAAAATTGATTTGGTTCAAAAACCAAATTAAAACAAATGTCAGAAATAGAAAACGGAAACAAAATAAAAAAAAGGAAACTTACCTCGCGTCTCCAGCCGGCCCAGCACTATGCGGCCCACTGGCCCAACCGCCAGTCATCGTCCTCCTGGCGACGACAGAAGGACGAGGGGCACGCGCTCGCCGCCCGCGCGCATGGGCGCCACGCCACCTGCCTGCTTGCCCTCCCTCTCGACGCTCTGACCTCTCCGGACGTCGCCACGACGCACCCCAGGCCTCTCTCACTCTCTCTCGTGCTCATTCCCTCCTCTACCACTCGCTCTCTCACCCACCTGAGCGCTCGCCATTGCCGCCGCTCGCCGTTTGCTGCCCACACGCTCCCCGCCATCCCCTTGACCTCCCGTCGTGCTTTGGAGCTCCGCCACGTTGCCTGCTACCTCTCCGTCAAGCCAAGAGACGCCGGACGCCCCGTGGAGCCATCACCGCCGTCTTCTTCATCGTCGGCCGCCCGAGATCGCCGTCAATGCCCCGTCGCCGTACGTCCTTCCGCGAGCCCGCTGAGCACGCCGCTGCATCCGCTGTGAGCTCCTGCTCCGAGCCCCGCCTCTCCCCCTCATTTTTGCGCGCTCTAGATCCATTCCCTGCCATGGCTGTAGCTCCTCGCCGCCGTGGCCAAGGACACCGCATCTCGCGCCCGCGCATGTTCTCAGGCTCAGCAGCCTCCCAGAAGGCCAACGCCGCCGCCCACAGCTCCTGCATGCACTGCAGCACCACGCGCGCACCTGGCCGTGCTCCGGCCGCCGCCCCGAGCTTGATTTCGGTGAGCTCCGGCGCCCCCGCAGCCTCCCGCTTGCTCCCCTGGTTGCGGACGAGTCCGGGCTACGCCCCGGTGCTCTCAGACGCCACCCCCATTTCTCGTAATGCGGACACCGCCGTGTCTCGTGGTCGCCGGCAATGACCTCGCCGGCCTGACACGTGGACCCCACCGGCCAGGAGATTAGTTTAGCACTAATCCCCCCTTAGAGACAATGACAGTGGGCCCCGACGCCCACTAATACTTTTAGTAGGCTAATTACCCCTGTTAACTAACTGTGTCACTAACGTGTGGACCCCACACGTCAGGTTTGACCTGGTCAGCTACGTTGACTTGCTGACGCAATCATGACGCAATAAATGATTTTCTGGATTATTTCTATTTTGGAGATTCCAGAAAATGTTCAAAACTTCAAAAATTCACAGAAATTCAACTGTAGCTTGAAATAATTTATATATGAAAAATTATCAGAAAAATGCAATCTATCCATCTGTACCATTTTCATGCATGAAAAACCAAGTTATACCCGCTGTATATGTGAAAACACATTAATGGCTTTTAAAGAGACTTAAGTTAGAGTTGCATTTGAACCTTTGGTTCAAATGGACTTCTTCCAAGTGAATGCTAGATGCATTAGCACAAACCATATCACATCTACATGCTATGTTCATGCATCATATTGTTGCATATGCTTGGGTATTGATTGCCGACACCGTCCTTCTCGATAGGTCCTGCTCTGGAGAGTGCTCCAGAGTACCTGTCTAAGGAGTAGTGCCCCCTGTTGATCTTTCAGGCAAGCAAAACCCCCTTGTTCATTCCGATACAATCCCACTCTCTCGCTCCTGCTCTCTTTTATTGCATTAGAACAACAATGATTCAACTGCTACTTTATGCTGCGGTAGTTGAACCCATTCCTCTACATGACCTGTCATTGCCACAGTAAATAGTTGAAACCCACTAGTATGTGTAGGAGTTGATTGAGCCATGTTGTGTTCCTACCATGCCATGCCTGCTATTGCTTAGAGTTGTGTCAGGTCTAATTCATTGGGAATGGATTGAAGTGTTATGATGTTCTGATGTTAAGAGTTAAGCGTGTGAACATGTTCTGGTAAAGGTAGCGGTGAGAGGCCATGTAGGAGTACATGGTGGGTTGTCTCATTGGGACCGTCCTTAAGAACTGAGTTCTGTGTAAGTTTTCCAATGACTAGCTACTACCACACATTGGGCTCCGGGCGCTCCAAGCTCTCTCGACTTATTAACTGCTTTGATCTTTGTCCAGGAGTTGCAACTAGTTTCTGGTGTTTGTAGGTAGTGTTATTTTTCTACCAAGTGGCACCCGGCAGGGTGGGCTTGGGGCAGACTAGGCACAGGTGGCATGGTGTACCAAGCGTAGATCCATCCAGCAAGGTGGGCTTGGGAACCCTGCACACATCGTTTGGGGCCGTGAGCGAAAATCCTGCCGGATCTCCTTGCAGATTGAACCCGAATAGGCGATAAACCTGGACTAGAGTCTTGCGTGGTTAGTCAGGTCGTGGCCGACACCCTCGCTAGGCTTCCGCTTGAAGGTTGCCAAGATACATGACATGTACATGGCGGTAAGTGGCGAGAGCGTGTGTGAAGAAGTACACCCCTGCAGGGTTAACGTGATCTATTCGAATAGCCGGGTCCGCGATTATGGACTTCTTGGATGCTTACATGGTACATAGACAACTTGAAGTGGATACTCTAAAATGCTCAAGACAAGTGTGAGTGCTATGGATGGCCTTCTCGTAGGGAGACGGGAATGAATCCATAGTAGTGTATTGATGTGGTGATTAGTGGACTCGTGTGCGCTTTCTCACCTCAAAGAAGTTACTTGTAGTCGTAGAACAGGATAGCCACTAAGTCAAATCTGGCTTGCTGCAGCCAAACCCCACATTGCCTTCTTAATACTAATTCATGTATGATAGGATCCGATGTAAGTCTTGCCGAGTACCTTTGTACTCACGTCTGCTTAATTTATGTTTTGCAGATGAGAAATCTGTCTCACTAGTAGTTCCGCTTGGACTTCGACGAGTAGCTTGTTACCTCAGCTACGAATCTTGAACCTTGGGAGGGTCTTGTAGATAGTCAGGCTTCTCAGCCTTTTTCATTTGTAGTTGTCTGTACTCAGACATGTTTATGCTTCCGCTAGTTGCTTGTATGCTCTGTATGTTGGGTCATGAGACCCATGTTTGTAATACTTGGCTCCTCGGAGCCTAATGAATAAATACTTTGAGTTGTAGAGTTTTTTTGTGATGCCATGTTGTATTTGCACATATCGAGCATATTGTGTGTATGATTTGAAATGCTTGGTATGTGTGGGATCCGACAACCTAGTTGTTTAACCTTGGTAGCCTCTCTTACCGGGAAATGTCTCCTAGTGCTTACACTGAGCCATGGTAGCTTGCTACTGCTCCAGAACACTTAGGCTGGTCGGCATGTGTCCTTCTTCGTTCCTGTGTCTGTCCCTTCAGGGAAATGTCACGCGGTGTCTACCGGAGTCCTGTTAGCCTGCTACAGCATGGATTCTCCGGAGTCCTATTAGCCCATCTGCTATAGCCCGGGTTCACTCGCTGATGACCGACACATTCGTTGCTGGGTCATGTATGCATGTCCCTGTAAGTTAGTGCCACTTTGGGTTTACGACTAGTCATGTCGGCCCGGGTTCTTTGTCATATGGATGCTAGCGACACTATCATATACATGAGCCAAAAGGCGCAAACGGTCCCGGGCCAAGTAAGGTGGCACCCGTGGGAATACCGTGCGTGAGGCCGCAAAGTGATATGATGTGTTACATGCTAGACCGATGTGACTTAGGATCGGGGTCCTGACAGCTTTGGTATCAGAGCCTGACTGCCTATAGGATTACCAAGCCAAACTGGTCGAAGTTGAGTCTAGAAATTCTTTAGTTATGTAAGGGAATTGATTGTGGAAGGGAACGTAAGGCTCTTTTACTCCTTATACCTTATGTCCTTCTGATCTGAGTCATCATATCTTTCCTACGGGGTTAAGGAACTAGGCTTTCTCTTCCGTCTATCAGGATCACGAGTTACTACTCCGTAGTCTCTTAGGATTGGTTGATCAAAGTCATATTCCAGTTTTCGAGTACTTCCGGTGTAGTCTGTTTAGTACTATCACAGAACCTTGGGTGATGATGTTGAGTATGGTACTACCCCATCGTTTGCAGGATGTCTCATTTTGATCATTTATTGCCGCTATGCTGCCTAATTTGTCCTAGGAGTTCGAGAGATACCAATTCCCTTGTGCTACATTCTACATCCTATAGTTGATGCTGATCCCATCCTTGGTTTCATTTCCCAGGATGTCATCAGTTACCCGAAGTTCTGTTGCTCGTAGCCTGAACCATAGAGATGGTAGGGATGAGGATCCTCCCGATCAATCTTCGTTGGCAGAGTTCTTGTTAGAGATTGAGAGGAACAAGCGTGAGTCTAACCACTTGTTGGCACGGATTGAGCAGAACACCGCCCATCAGCGTAATGAGTTGGTTTCCATCACTGAGTTCATAGGCCTGAACCCACCCACCTTCCATCATGCCATTGAGCCACTCGATGTCGATGACTAGCTTCGTAGCATCACTCACAAGCTGCATTCCGCAAGCGTAGCTGAAGGTGACAAGGTCACCTATGCTACATATCACCTGGAAGGTCCTGCTAGTCTTTGGTGGCAGAACTATGAGGCTATGCTTCCAGCTGGCCAGATACCTACCTGGAGAGATTTTACTGAGGCTTTTCACGAGCATCACATTCCTCAAGCCCTCATCGATCGCAAGAGAGAAGAGTTTTGTAGTTTCACCCAGGATAAGATGGCTGTTGATGCCTACAGTAGAGAGTTTGAGAACCTCGCCCGCTATGCTACAGAGGAGGTGTCCGCGGATGCCAAGAAGCAGGCTAGGTTCTGGAAGGGTCTCAACCCCAAGTTGCGTCGTGATATCCACTTGCACCATTGCAATACATTCTAGGCTCTTGTGAACAAGGCCAGCTCACTTACGAGGAGTCTCGTAAGCACACCCGTGATTTGGGTTCTTCCCCCGGTTCTAGTTCTCAGAAGCGCCGGATTTGGGTTCCGAACTCCACTCTTCCACCCGGATATGCACCGAGGCCATCTTATGTGGCACCTCGCCCAGTTCGGCCATACACTCCACCCAGGCCTATTGGTGGACTGCCTGCCAATGCGGGTCCACGTCCTACCTCCATGATTTGTTACAAGTGTCGAGAGCCAGGCCACATTGCCCATAATTGCACTCAGACCAGTGTTGCTCCACCCCAACCCGAGAAGTCTGTTGGCCGTGGTAAAGCCATCACGCAAGATGATCAGTGTCAAGTCTGCTCCCACTGATCATGGACGTGTGCATCACGTCTCAGCTAGAAACGCTCATGATGATCCGGATGTCGTTCTTGGTACACTCCTTGTCAATTGTCATCCAGCATCGGTTCTATTCGATACTGGAGCATCTCATTCCTTCATTTATGAAAGCTATTCCCGCTTGCACGACATGTCATTTTGTGATATTCCCTCCCCACTACTCATTCAAACTCCTGGATCCAAATGGCAAACTTCTAGGATAAGTTATGGCAATGAAATACATGTTGACAGACTTGTATTCCTTGCTTCCTTGATATCTCTCAAGTCTTCATATATTAACATAATCTTGGGTATGGACTGGATGACAGCTCATCATGCCAAGATTGATTGTTTCACCAGGTCTGTTTAGCTTACACACCCATCTGGCAAGATAGTCACTGTCACCACTAGAGATGCAAAGCGTCAGCTTTATTCTCTTAATGCCAGCCCTCTTCCAGACCTTGAGGATATCCCGGTAGTCCGTGACTTTTCGGATGTCTTTCCAGAGGAACTGCCAGGCATTCCACCTGACAGAGATGTAGAGTTTGTCATAGATCTTATCCCAGGAACCGCCCCAATTTCTAGGAGAACTTACAAGATGGCACCCTTAGAATTGGCTGAGCTTAAGAAACAACTTGATGAGTCCTTGCAAAAGGGTTTCATCCGTCCCAGTTCTTCTCCTTGGGCTTGTCTCGTTCTCTTCGTCAAGAAGAAGGATGGTACGGATCAGATGATTGTAGATTATCATCCCATTAACTTGGTCACGATAAAGAACAAGTATTCGCTCCCCAGGATCAACGACCTGTATGATCAGCTCGCTAGATCCTCAGTCTTTTCAAAGATGGATTTGAGGTTAGGCTACCACCAAATCAAGATCAGAAATGGGGACATTCCTAAGACGGCTTTTGTCACTCATTATGGCCAGTACGAGTACACCGTCATGTCCTTTGGTCTAACCAATGCTCCAACTACATTCTCCCGCTTGATGAACTCGATCTTCATGGAGTACTTAGATAAGTTTGTCGTGGTTTACCTCAATTATATTCTTATTTACTCGAAGAATGAGGAAGAGCATGCCGAACATCTTAGACTTGTGCTAGAAAAACTCAGAGAGCACCACCTTTATGCCAAGTTCTCCAAGTGCCAATTTTGGTTGCTAGAAGTGACCTATCTCGGCCACGTAATCTCTGGTAAGGGCATTGCTGTCAATCCTGAGAGAGTTTAGGCCGTTCTTGATTGGACTCTGCCTGAAACAATTAAACAAGTTAGGAGTTTCCTTGGTCTAGCTAGTTATTGTCGCCGCTTTGTTGAGAACTTCTCCAAAGTGGCCAAACCTCTCACGGAACTTCTCAAGAAAGATAAAAAGTTTGAGTGGTCCCCACAGCGTGAGCACAGTCTTCAGGAACTAAAAATACGCCTGACTTCTGCTCCCATACTTGTGCCACCAGATTTCACTAAGGACTTTATTATCTATTGTGATGCCTCACGACAGGGACTAGGTTGCATTCTTATGCAGGATCGTCATGTGATTGCCTATGCATCTCGACAGTTGCATCCACATGAGGAGAATTATCCTACACATGATCTAGAGCTTGCAGCCGTAGTCTATGCACTTAAGACATGGCGACATTACCTTCTTGGTAAACGTTGCGAGATCTACACCGACCACCAGAGTCTCAAGTATATATTCACCCAACCAGACTTGAACCTTAGGAAAAGATGTTGGTTGGAGTTAATCTCAGACTACGACTTAGGGATTACTTACACTCCCGGTAAGGCCAGTGTCATGGCTGATGCACTAAGTCGTAAGTCCTATTGCAACAATCTCATGTTGCAACAGGGCAAACCACTTCTCCATGAGGAATTCTGTAAGCTTAACCTTCACATTGCTCCTCACGGATTCCTTTCTACCTTGGTGGCGAAACCTATTCTCGTGGATCAGCTCATCTCTGCTCAGAAGCAGGATACGAGAATTTCCCGGATCAAGACAAACATTAATAAGGGGGTTGTTGGTTTGATCGAGGTGTTGTCTTCTTTGAGATCCGCTTGGTAGTTCCCAAGAATCAACATCTTTGGCAACTGATCCTTAAGGAGGCTCATGAATCTCCTCTCACGATTCATCCTGGTAGTACTAAGATGTATCAAGACTTACGCCAGAGGTTCTGGTGGACTAGGATGAAGAGAGAAATTGCCGAGTTCATTGCTAACTGTGACGTTTGTCGTCGCGTTAAGGCAGAACATCAGAGACCTGCTGGCACCCTTCAGCCTCTAGCTATTCCTGAGTGGAAATGGGATAAAGTTGGTATGGACTTCATCACCGGCTTTCCCAGGACCAAGAGAGGGAACAATGCTATCTTCGTGGTCATTGATCGTCTCTCCAAGGTGGCTCACTACTAGTCAGCTCACTGACTTATATATTTCTCAAATAGTGTCACTTCATGGTGTCCCACTAGAGATCAATTCAGACCGTGGTAGTCTTTTCACTTCTCATTTCTGGGAGAGTTTCCATACTGCCATGGGAACCCATCTTTCTTTCAGTACCGCTTTCCACCCTCAGTCAAGTGGTCAGGTGGAACGGGTCAATCAAATTCTCGAAGACATGCTTAGAGCTTGTGTTATCTCATTCGGTATGGATTGGGAGAAGTGTCTTCCCTTTGCCGAGTTTGCCTATAACAATAGCTACCAATCCAGTCTCAAGAAAGCTCCTTTCGAGATTATGTATGGACGAAGATGTCGAACACCTTTGAACTGGTCAGAAACCGGTGAAAGACAATTCTTTGGACCGGACATGATCCAGGAGGCAGAAGAGCAAGTTCGCATCATTCGTGAGAATTTGAAAATAGCCCAGTCTCGTCAAAAGAGCCAGTATGACCGTCGTCATAAGGAAGTGGCTTATGAAGTTGGCGACAAAGCTTACCTTCGGGTTACCCCTTTGAAGGGTACCCATCGTTTTGGTATCAAGGGCAAGTTGGCTCCTCGTTACATTGGTCCTTTTCGCATTCTCGCTAAACGAGGAGAGGTTGCCTACCAGTTGGAACTACCCCCACATCTTTCTCGAGTTCATGATGTCTTCCACGTCACACAACCTTCTTCTTGTAGACGTTGTTGGGCCTCCAAGTGCAGAGGTTTGTAGGACAGTAGAAAATTTCCCTCAAGTGGATGACCTAAGGTTTATCAATCCGTAGGAGGTGTAGGATGAAGATGGTCTCTCTCAAGCAACCCTGCAACCAAATAACAAAGAGTCTCTTGTGTCCCCAACACACCCAATACAATGATAAATTGTATAGGTGCACTAGTTCGGCGAAGATATGGTGATACAAGTGCAATATGGATAGTAGATAATAGTTTTTGTAATCTGAAAATATAAAAACAGCAAGGTAGCAAGTGATAAAAGTGAGCATAAATGGTATTGCAATGCTAGGAAACAAGGCCCAGGGTTCATACTTTCACTAGTGCAAGTCCTCTCAACAATAATAACATAATTGGATCACATAACTATCCCTCAACATGCAACAAAGAGTCACTCCAAAGTCACTAATAGCGGAGAACAAATGAAGAGATTATGGTAGGGTACGAAACCACCTCAAAGTTATTGAGGGAGTCCTGGATTAGGGGGTGTCCAGATAGCCGGACTATACCTTCGGCCGGACTCCTGGACTATGAAGATACAAGATTGAAGACTCCGTCCCGTGTCTGGAAGGGACTTTCCTTGGCGTGGAAGGCAAGCTTGGCGATACGGATATGTAGATCTCCTACCATTGTAACCGACTCTGTGTAACCCTAGCCCTCTCCGGTGTCTATATAAACCGGAGGGTTTTAGTCCGTAGGACGAACATACAATCATACCATAGGCTAGCTTCTAGGGTTTAGCCTCTATGATCTCGTGGTAGATCTACTCTTGTACTACCCATATCATCAATATTAATCAAGCAGGACGTAGGGTTTTACCTCCATCGAGAGGGCCCGAACCTGGATAAAAACATCGTGTCCCCGGTCTCCTGTTACCATCCGCCTAGACGCACAGTTCGGGACCCCCTACCCGAGATCCGCCGGTTTTGACACCGACATTGGTGCTTTCATTGAGAGTTCCTCTGTGTCGTCACTTTTAGGCCCGATGGCTTCTCCGATCATCAACAGCGATGCAATCCAGGGTGAGACCTTTCTCCCCGGCCAGATATTCGTATCCGACGGCTTTGCACTACGGGCCAATTCACTTGGTCATCTGGAGCAGATCGAAAGCTATGCCCCTGGCCATCAGGTCAGATTTGGAAGTTTGAGCTACACGGCCGACCTCCGTAGAGACTTGATCTTCGATGGATTCGAGCCCCAGCCGAGCGTGCCGCACTGTCACAATGGGCATGATCTAGCTCTGCCGCCGAACAGTGCCCTGGAGGCCGCACCTGCATCAACTCCGACCCTTAATTCGGAGCCAACTGCGCCAATCGAGGATGGGTGGTTGGACACCGCCTCGGGGGCTGCAATCTCTACGGCGATCGAGCCGAACACCAGCCCTATTCTCTGCGAAGCCCGTGACTCCAAGGAGCCGGACTCCTCTCCAGACTCCGAGCCCTCCGCACCCCTACCGATCGAACCCGATCGGGCGCCGATCATGGAGTTCACCGCCGCGGACATCTTTCAGCACTCGCCCTTCAGCGATATTCTGAATTCACTAAAGTCTCTCTCTTTATCAGGAGAGCCCTGGCCAGACTATGGCCAGTGAGGCTGGGAGGTGGATGATGAAGAAATTCAAAGCCCACCCACCACCCACTTCGTAGCCACTGTCGATGATTTAACCGACATGCTCGACTTCGACTCCGAAGACATCGATGGTATGGACGCCGATGCAGGAGACGATCAAGAACTAGCGCCTATAGGGCACTGGAAAGCAAACTCGTCGTATGATATATACATGGTGGACACCCCAAAAGAAGGCAATGGCGATGGAACAGCGGAGGATGACCCCTCCAAGAAGTAGCCTAAGCGCCGGCGTCAGCGGCGCCGCTCTAAATCCTGCCAAAGCAAAAATGGTGATTCCGACACGGGAGATAATAACACCCTGGACAGTGCCGAAGACAACCACCTCCAGCAAGATTCAGCACAGGAGGATGGAGAAGCCAGCCCTCATGAGAGAGCGACAGACAAAGAGGTCGAGGACGATAATTATATGCCTCCCTCCGAAGACGAGGCAAGCCTCGACGACAACGAATTTGTCATGCTGGAGGATCCCGTCGAACAAGAGCATTTCAAACGCAGGCTTATGGCCACGGCGAGCAGCCTCAAGAAAAAACAGCAACAACTTAGAGCTGATCAAGATTTGCTAGCCGACAGATGGACTGAAGTCCTTGCGGCCAAAGAGTATGAACTCGAATGCCCCTCCAAGAGCTACCCAAAGCGCAGGTTGCTACCCCGATTAGAGGAGGAAGCACCTCAACCTACATCACCAGCGCATGATGCGGCCGACCGGCCACCCTATGGCCGCGACAGAGAGGCCTCTCGGCCCTCCACTCAAGCCGCACCCCGGCGCCGCTCAAAAATACCAAGGCACGGGAAAATGCGCCAGACATGCGAGATATATTGGAGGACAAGGCAAGGCAAACAAGATCGATCTACGGATCGTGTGGGCGCCCCACGGCATGAGACGGTAATTGTCACTCCGGATACAGTAAATCCGGCCGGGCCGAACAAAGTAGACAAAGCTCGTTTGAGCTGCGTCGTGATTTAGCCCAATACAGAGGCGCCGCACACCCACTATGCTTCACAGATGAAGTAATGGATCATCAAATCCCCGAGGGTTTCAAACCCGTGAACATCGAATCATACGATGGCACAACAGATCCTGCGGTATGGATCAAGGACTATCTCCTTCATATCCACATGGCCCACGGTGATGACCTACACGCCATCAAATACCTCCCACTCAAGCTTAAAGGACCAGCTCAGCATTGGCTTAACAGCTTGCCAGCAGAATCAATTGGTTGTTGGGAGGACCTGGAAGCTGCATTCCTCAACAATTTCCAGGGCACTTATGTGCGACCACCAGACGCCGATGACCTTAGCCACATAATTCAGCAGCCAGAGGAATCGGCCAGACAATTCTGGACATGGCTCCTAACCAAGAAAAATCAAATCGTCGACTGTCCGGACGGAGAGGCCCTAGCAGCCTTCAAGCATAACATCCACGACGAGTGGCTTGCATGGCACCTAGGACAGGAAAAGCTGAAATCTATGGCAGCCCTCACGACACTTATGACCCTCTTTTGCGCGGGAGAAGATAGCTGGCTAGCTCGCAGCAATAACATGACGAAGAGCCCTGGTAATTCGGATACCAAGGACAACAGTGGCAGGTCGCGTCGCAACAAGCAAAAGCGCCACATTAACGGCGACAATGCTGAGGATACGACAGTTAATGCTGGATCCAGAGGCTCTAAACCCAGTCAGCAAAAAAATCAATTCAAAAGAAATTCTCCGGGCCTATCCAGTTTGGACCGAATACTCGACCGCTCATGCCAGATACATGGCACCCCCGAAAAACCAGCCAATCACACCAACAGGGATTGTTGGGTGTTCAAGCAGGTAGGTAAGTTAAATGCCGAAAGTAGAGACAAGGGGCTGCATAGCGATGACGAGGAGGAGCCCCGGCCGCCGAACAACAGTGGACAGAAAGGTTTTCCCCCACAAGTGCGGACGGTGAACATGATATACGCAACCCACGTCCCCAAGAGGGAGCGGAAGCGTGCGCTAAGGGACGTATACGCAATGGAGCCAGTCGCCCCAAAGTTCAACCCATGGTCTTCCTGCCCGATCACTTTTGATCGAAGGGACCACCCCACTAGCATCTGTCATGGCGGATTCGCCGCATTGGTTCTAGACCCAATTATTGATGGATTTCACCTCACTAGAGTCCTTATGGACGGCGGCAGCAGCCTGAACCTGCTTTACCAGAATACAGTGCGGAAAATGGGCATCGATCCCTCGAGGATTAAACCCACTAAAACGACCTTTAAAGGCGTCATACCAGGTGTAGAGGCTCAGTTACACTTGAAGTGGTCTTCGGATCTCTGGATAATTTCCGATGCGAGGAGTTAATCTTCGACATAGTCCCGTTCCGCAGTGGCTATCACGCACTGCTCGGGCGAACTGCATTTTCCAAGTTCAATGCGGTGCCGCACTACGCATACCTCAAGATCAAGATGCCAGGCCCTCGAGGAGTCATCACGGTTAATGGAAACACCGAACGCTCTCTCCGAACGGAGGAGCATACGGCGGCTATCGCGACGGAAGTACAAAGCAGCCTGTCAAGGCAATTCTCCAGTCCGGCCATTAAACGTTTGGACACCGTCAAGTGCGCCCGGAGTAACCTACAACAAGACTGCCTGGCACGTTCCGAGCAAGCGTAGCAATGCGGCCCCAACCCCAGCCCTCGCGAACTTGCGAAACCAGTGTTGCGCGTACATAACTACGCTCTGGAAATACCATGGGCATAGGGGGAGGGGCACCATCACGGCACGCCCGAAACGCGGCTTAAACTGCACTAGGGGCTGTCGATTTCTTAATTTTCTCTTATTTTCAGGACTCCATTCTTTGGAAGGCGTGTCCGGCAGTAAAAATTGCCGCACAAACGATACAACTAGGGGAGCAGAAAGCTACGCCGCACTATGGAACTCTAAGGTGGTCTCTATAACGAGCAGTATACCTATTTCACATACCATTCCGCAGCCCGCCCCTGGAAAGGACATGTTAAATAGTCCCATCTTTTGCTTATTGCACTATTTGTATCGTTATGCTTTGATCGCAGCTTTTTTAAATAAACAATGCATAGCTTCCGTCTATTATTGCATTACTTTTTTTTACAAATATATGTTCATTAATGACATGTTGCACCCGTACACTTTGGTACGGCCAATACGCCAGGGGCTTAAGTACCCCACAATACGGTGTGAGAAGTCCGAACACTTTCACAAGTGCGGCACCCCAAACTTATAACATTATATGCATCGGCTCCGAATCATGTCTTGGGTCAATAGTTGGGTTTGCCCGGCTCCTATGTTTTGGTACCTTATGTTCCATTATATCGGCTAAGGTAGCACTAGGAGAACTACTGTGATTGTGCCCCAGTTGAGCTGGGCTAAGCACCTCAGTAGAGAAAGCTAAAACTGACCGTCATGATGAGGCGAGAGCTGGTCGCTGTTCGAGAGGTTTTCGAGTCCCTAAAGACTTATGCCACTTAGAGCGAGGAGTCGGCTTTGTCCGGCCTAGGCGTGGATAGCGCGCCGAACTCGGTCTTCCGAACACTAGGGGCTTCGCCGAAATTTAAAATTATAGAATTCTATGGCTAAGTGAGAGTGTTCAAGCATTATAGTCCGATTGCCTTGTTCGTTGTGTTGAGCGCCTCCCTCGAAGGACCCAAGAATGGGAAAAAGAGCGCTCATGTTTATCCCGAACACCCCAGCACTCGTGGCATGGGGGAAGAAGCCGACGACTCACCATCTCTCAAATTTGATAAACGGCCACACAGAAGGTAATATTTTAAATTCAAAAGCGTTGCTTAGCGCATATGAACAAGTTTTCAGCGTACAGGATCACAGATGCGAGTTTACACAAAAATTACATCTTTGGAGCATTCATCCGCTATAAGGCGGGCACCCTTCAGGACGCCCTCATAATACGCTTCCAGGATACGATGCTCCTTGCCCGGCGGCGGCCCGTCCTTCACCAGCCTCTCCGCATCCATCTTGCCCCAGTGCACTTTAGCACGGGCAAGCGCCCTACGGGCACCTTCGATGCAGACGGAGTGCTTGATTACTTCAAGCCGTGGACATGCATCCACCAGCCGCCTCACCAGCCCAAAGTAGCTCCCAGGCAGAGCCTCTCCAGGCCAAAGCCGAACTATGAGGCCCTTTATGGCCTGTTCGACCACCTTGTGGAGCTCGACCATTTGCTTCAGCTGGTCGCTCAAAGGCACCAGGTGTCCGGCCTCAGCATACTGAGACCAAAACACCTTCTCCATCGAGCTCCCCTCCTCGGATCGGTAGTAGGAGGCGGCATCAGACGCACTGCGGGGCAAATCTACGAATGCTCCTGGAGAGCTCCGGACTCGGGTAAGTAACAAGTAATTCACTTTCACGTGCTTGCTTTGCATAATGAATGCCTTACCCGCCGCTATCTTCTTCATCGCTTCAATCTCTTGGAGGGCTTTCTGGGCTTCGGCCTTGGCAGACTTCGCGCTTTCGAGGGCTGCCGCAAGCTCGGACGCTTGCGTCTTTGAGTCAAGCTCCAAACTCTCGTGTTTTTTCATAAGAGCCTGGAGCTCTTTCTGCACCTCCTCCACCCGCGCCTCCTGCTTCCCTCTCTCTGTGCGCTCTGCGGCCGCTCTGTTTTCAGCCTCGGACAACGCTTTCTTAAGGGTTGCCACCTCGGTCGTGGCCCCTATAATAGCACGTTGATCCTGTCATTTTTTGCAACCACATCTTCTCTATATACTTGCGCAAGGTATTACTTACCTTCCTTCTCCTTGAGTTGCCTCTTGGCATGGCCAAGCTCGTTCTCGGACCGCGCGAGGTTTTGCTTCAGCGTATCCACCTCCGCAGTCAGTGCGGCGGAGGCTACCAGCGAAGCCTGCATACGCATATTGACTTGATTATGTTAGACTCATGCGAACGTTATTAGATCCTCTATTCGGCTTTTCTTTCCGAACGCCGAACAGAGCATCAGGGGCTACTGTCTATGCGGTAATATTTTTACATATTCTTTACTTACCTCAAAGCCTGTTAGAAGGCTGGCACAGGCTTCAATCAGTCCGCTCTTGGCGGACTGAACCTTCTGGATCACCACACTCATAATAGTGCGGTGCTCCTCGTTGATGGAGGCGCCGTTAAGCACCTCCAGCAAATTGTCCGGTGCCTCCGGTTGGACAGAGGTCATCGACTCGGTAGGCTTGCTCCTCTTGGAAGGAGGCTGCCTACCGGAGTCCGGAACCGTTGAAGGTTCTGGCGCGGTGTCTGGCTTAAGGCCAGACTTGGAGGCCTTGGGGGTTCTATCCCCTTTACGCCTGGAGTCCGGGAGGTCGCCCTGCGGCGCCTCCAGGACCACCTCCTCCTGGCTTGGAACCTATTGGGACGCCACCTCGGCGTCGTCCGTAGGGTGGGGGGAGGTAGCCGTCGGAAGCGAATTCACATCCGACGAATCCAGGGAGCCGCTCGACGACTCGTCGAGCCCGGCCTTGGGCGGACTGCATAGTCATATTCAGCGTAAGGAGGAGCTGTGCAAGAAAGGAACACTATGAATTGCTCTTATGTCCGAATACTTACGATCTCGCCAGGGGCTTGGCCCTGTGCGACCACTCCTCTTCGCCGTCGTCGGCGTTGGTGGAGTAGTCCGGAGGAAGGGTCTTCCCCTTCTTGGACCCTTCGGCCTCCCCAGTTGGGGCGGCCTTCCTTTTCTTCCCTCCTCCCGCTGGAGGGGGAGAGGTCTCTTCTTCCTCCTCCTCGTCTTCACGGGAGGAGTGCGTCTTGGAGTCGTCGGATGATGAATCCGACACCTCCAGGCGCCGGGCACTCTTTCGAGTCCCCGTGGCCTTCTTCTTGGCCTTCTTCTCCGGCACCACATAGGGTGCCGGAACCAGCAGCTTCGCCAAGCGAGCGTCCGCTGGGCCTTCGGGCAAAGGAGCCGGAAAGTTGATCTGTTCGGACGTCTCCTGCCAATCCTCTCAAAGGTAAGGGAGCTTAGATCCCGCATGGAGTCAAACTATGAAAAACTAATACCCTGTAAAAGGTAAAAACAGCTTACCGCACTAGCGTGACGCTGCGTGCTGAATCCGCGATCCTCGGTAGCGGATGCGGGGGCCTCGGCGCCCTTGAAAAGCACCTTCCAGGCATCTTCGTACGCCGTGTCGAAGAGCCTGCTCAGAGTTCGGTGCTGCGCTGTGTCGAACTCCCACAGGTTGAAAGCCCGTTGTTGACACGGGAGGATCCGGCGGATGAGCATAACCTGGACTACGTTGACAAGTTTGAGCTTCTTGTCCACCAGGGTTTGGACGCATGTTTGGAGTCCGGTCAACTCTCCTTTTTTACCCCACGACAGGCCCGTCTCTTTCCAGGAGGTGAGCCGCGTAGGGGGTCCGGATCGGAACTCGGGGGCTACGACCCATTCAGGGTCGCGCGGCTCGGTGATGTAAAACCACCCCGATTGCTACCCCTTTAGGGTCTCCACGAAGGAGCCCTCGAGCCATAGGACGTTGGGCATCTTGCCCACCATGGCGCCTCCACACTCCGCCTGGGTGCCGCGCACCACCTTCGGCTTGACATTGAAAGTCTTGAGCCATAGGCCAAAATGGGGGCGGATGCAGAGGAAAGCCTCGCACACGACGATAAACGCCGAGATGTTGAGGACAAAGTTCGGGGCCAGATCGTGGAAATCCAGGCCATAGTAGAACATGAGCCCCCGAACAAATGGGTGGAGAGGGAAGCCCAGTCCGCGGAGGAAATGGGGGAGGAACACCACCCTCTCATGGGGCCTAGGGGTGGGGATGAGCTGCCCCTCTTCATGAAGCTGGTGTGCAATGTCATTAGACAAGTATCCGGCCTTCCTCAGTTTTTTGATGTGTCCCTCCATGACGGAGGAGACCATCCACTTGCCTCCCGCTCCGGACATGGCTGGAGAAGGTTAAGGTGGGGTGTGCGGACTTGGGCGCTGGAGCTCGAGTGCGCGGAAATGGATAGGCAAAGGAGGAAGAAGGCGTGGATGAAAAGGTGGATCCTTATCCCCTTATATGGGCGGACGCGACTATGCGTCCCCACCAGCCTGGTAAAACTCGCTTATCTCCCAAGCGCCGTAATCAATGGAGTGGTTGGGTTACCCGCACTCGTATTGATGAGAATCCCGGAATAAGGGGACACGATCTCTGCTTTGACAAGACGTGCCAAGGAAACCGCCTCGCTAAACGCGCTGAGGTGGGACAGTAAAACGATTCAAATGAATACTTGGCCGTGGTGTGATGTCACGCTACAGAATACGTCAGTAAATTAGATTTGTGTAAATATTATTCTCTCTATGGCAATATGTGGAAACTTATTTTGTAGAGCCGGACGCTACCTTTGCGTTCAAAATCTTCTATGAAGTACTTGGAGGAGGAACCCGCCTTGCAATGCCGAAGACAATCTACGTGCCGGACTCGTCGTCATTGAAGCGTGGTTCAGGGGCTACTGAGGGAGTCCTGGATTAGGGGGTATCCGGATAGCCGGACTATACCTTCGGCCGGACTCCTGGACTATTAAGATACAAGATTGAAGACTTCGTCCCGTGTCCGGAAGGGACTTTCCTTGGCGTGGAAGGCAAGCTTGGCGATACGGATATGTAGATCTCCTACCATTGTAACCGACTCTGTGTAACCCTAGCCCTCTCCGGTGTCTATATAAACCAGAGGGTTTTAGTCCGTAGGACGAACATACAATCATACCATAGGCAAGCTTCTAGGGTTTAGCCTCTCTGATCTCGTGGTAGATCTACTCTTGTACTACCCATATCATCAATATTAATCAAGCAGGACGTAGGGTTTTACCTCCATCGAGAGGGCCCGAACCTGGGTAAAAACATCGTGTCCCCGGTCTCCTGTTACCATCCGCCTAGACGCACAGTTCGGGACCCCCTACCCGAGATCCGCCGGTTTTGACACCGACAGTTATTCTTTCCAATCAATCCGTTGGGCTATTCCTATAAGTGTCACAAACAGCCCTAGAGTTCGTACTAGAATAACACCTTAAGACACAAATCAACCAAAACCCTAATGTCACCTAGATACTCCAATGTCACCTCAAGTATCCGTGGGCATGATTATATGATATGCATCACACAATCTCAGATTCATCTATTCAACCAACACATAGGACCTCAAAGAGTGCCCCAAAGTTTCTACCGGAGAATCACGACGAAAACGTGTGCCAACCCCTATGCATAGGTTCATGGGCGGAACCCGCAAGTTGATCACCAAAACATACATCAAGTGAATCACGTGGTATCCCGTGGTCACCACAGATACGCACGGCAAGACATACATCAAGTGTTCTCAAAATTTTAAAGACTCAATCCGATAAGATAACTTCAAAGGGGAAACTCAATTCACTACAAGAGAGTAGAGGGGGAGGAGAAACATAAGATCCAACTATAATAGCAAAGCTCACGATACATCAAGATCGTGCCAAATCAAGAACACGAGAGAGAGAGAGATCAAACACATAGCTACTGGTACATACCCTCAGCCCCGAGGGAGAACTACTCCTTCCTCGTCATGGAGAGCACTGGGATGATGAAGATGGCCATCGGAGAAGGATTCCCCCTCCGGCAGGGTGCCAGAACGGGTCTAGATTGGCTTTCGGTGGCTACGGAGGCTTCTGGCGGCGGAACTCCCGATCTATTGTGCTCCTGGATGTTTTTAGGGTATATGGAGATATATAGGCGGAAGAAGTATGTCAGGGAGCCACGAGGGGTCCACGAGGGTGGAGGGCGCGCCCTGGGGGGGGGGGGTGGGCGTGCCCCCTACCTCGTGGCCTCCTTGAAGCTTCCCTTACATGGACTCCAAGTCTCCCGGGCTTCTTCTGATCCAAAAATAAGTTCCGTGAAGTTTCAGGTCAATTGGACTCCGTTTGATTTTCCTTTTCTGCGATATTCTAAAACAAGGAAAAAACAGAAACTGGCACTGGGCTCTAGGTTAATAGGTTAGTCCCAAAAATAATATAAAAGTGTATAATAAAGCCCATAAACATCCAAAGTTGATAATATAATAGCATGGAACAATCAAAAATTATAGATACGTTGGAGACGTATCAGCATCCCCAAGCTTAATTCCTGCTCGTCCTCGAGTAGGTAAATGATAAAATCATAATTTTTGATGTGCAATGCTACCTAACATATTTATCATGTATTTCCCTTTATTGTAGCAAGAATATTCAGATCCATTAGATTCCAGACAAAAGTTTAATATTGACATAAAAATAATAATACTTCAAGCAGACTAACCAAGCAATTATGTCTCTTCAAAATAACATGGCCAAAGAAAGTTATCGCTACAAAATCATATAGTCTGGCTATGCTCCATCTTCACCACACAACATATTTAAATCATGCACAACCCCGATGACAAGCCAAGCAATTGTTTCATACTTTTGATGTTCTCAAACTTTTTCAATCTTCACACAATATATGAGCATGAGCCATGGACATAGCACTATAGGTGGAATAGAATGGTGGTTGTGGAGAAGACGAAAAGGGAGAAGATAGTCTCACATCAACTAGGCGTATTAACGGGCTATGGAGATGCCCATCAACAGATATCAATGTGAGTGAGTAGGGATTGCCTTGCAACGGATGCACTAGAGCTATAAGTGTATGAAAGCTCAACAAAAGAAACTAGTGGGTGTGCATCCAACTTGCTTACTCACGAAGACCTAGGGCATTTTGAGGAAGCCCATCATTGGAATATACAAGCCAAGTTCTATAATGAAAGATTCCCACTAGTATATGAAAGTGACAACATAGGAGACTCTCTATCATGAAGATCATGGTGCTACTTTGAAGCACAAGTGTGGTAAAAGGATAGTAGCATTGCCCCTTCTCTCTTTTTCTCTCATTTTTTTATTTTTTTATTTGGGCCTTTTCTCTTTTTTTATGGCCTCTTTTCTTCTCTTTTTTATTTTTTTATCCGGAGTCTCATCCCGACTTATGGGTGAATCATAGTCTCCATCATCATTTCCTCACTGGGACAATGTTCTAATAAATATGATCATCACACTTTTATTTACTTACAACCCAAGAATTACAACTCGATACTTAGAACAAAATATGAATCTATATGAATGCCTCCGGCGGTGTACCGGGATGTGCAATGATGCATGAGCGACATGTATGAAAGAATTACGAACGGTGGCTTTGCCACAAATACAGTGTCAACTACATGATCATGCATAGCAATATGACAATGATGGAGCGTGTCATAATAAACAGAACA
Source organism: Triticum urartu (assembly GCF_056163025.1). NCBI lineage: Eukaryota > Viridiplantae > Streptophyta > Magnoliopsida > Poales > Poaceae > Triticum > Triticum urartu. The sequence goes on along the minus strand of NC_141874.1, from coordinate 169,785,017 downwards.
GTGGAAAGTTGCATGGCAATATATCTCGGAATGGTTATGGAAATGCCATAATAGGAAGGTATGGTGGCAATTTTGAGGAAGGTATATGGTGGGTTTATGGTACCGGCGAAAGTTGTGCGGTACTAGAGAGGCTAGCAATGGTGGAAGGGCGAGAGTGCGTATAATCCATGGATTCAACATTAGTCATAAAGAACTCACATACTTATTGCAAAAATCTATTAGTTATCGAAACAAAGTACTACGCGCATGCTCCTAGGGGGATATATTGGTAGGAAAAGACCATCGCTCGTCCCCGACCACCACTCATAAGGAAGACAATCAATAAATAAATCATGCTCTGACTTCATCACATAATGGTTCACCATACGTGCATGCTACGGGAATCACAAACTTCAACACAAGTATTTCTCAAATTCACAGCTACTCAACTAGCATGACTCTAATATTACCATCCTCATATCTCAAAACAATCATCAAGTATCAAACTTCTCATAGTATTCAATGCACTTTATATGAAAGTTTTTATTATATCCCTCTTGGATGCCCATCATATTAGGACTAAATTCATAACCAAAGAAAATTACCATGCTGTTTAGGACTCTCAAAATAATATAAGTGACGCATGAGAGTTCATCTATTTCTATAAAATAAAACCACCACCGTGCTCTAAAAAGATGTAAGAGAAGCACTAGAGCAACAACAAACTACTCCGAAAGATATAAGTGAAGATCAATGAGTAGTCGAATAATTATGCAACTATATGAAGACTCCCTAACATTTAAGAATTTCATATCTTGGTATTTTATTCAAACTGCAAGCAAAACTAAATAAAATAAAATGACGTGCCAAGCAAAACACATATCATGTGGTAAATAAAAATATAGCTCCAAGTAAAGTTACCGATGAACAAAGACGAAAGAGGGGATGCCTTCCGGGGCATCCCCAAGATTAGGCACTTGGTTGTCCTTGAATATTACCTTGGGGTGCCTTGGGAATCCCCAAGCTTAGGCTCTTGCCACTCCTTATTCCATAGTCCATCGAATCTTTACCCAAAACTTGAAAACTTCACAACACAAAACTTAACAGAAAACTCGTAAGCTCCGTTAGCGAGAGAAAACAAAACACCACTTGAAGGTACTGTAATGAACTCATTATTTATTTATATTGGTGTTAAACCTACTGTATTACAACTTCTCTATGGTTTATAAACTATTTTACTAGCCATAGATTCATTAAAATAAGCAAACAACACACGAAAAACAGAATCTGTCAAAAACAGAACAGTCTGTAGTAATCTGGATCAAATGTATACTTCTGTAACTCATAAAATTCTCAAATAAATTTCTGTACGTGAGTAATTTATCTATTAATCATATGCAAAAAAAATTAACTAAATATCACTCTCCAAATAAAAATGGCAGCAGTTCTCGTGAGCGCTAAAGTTTCTGTTTTTTATAGCAAGATCAAAAAGACTTTCCCCAAGTCTTCCCAACGGTTCTACTTGGCACACACACTAACTAAAACATAAAAAAAAAATCAATCATAACAGAGGCTAGATAAATTATTTATTACTAAACAGGAACAAAAATAAAGGAACAAAAATAAAGTTGGGTTGCCTCCCAACAAGCGCTATCGTTTAATGCCCCTAGCCAGGCATGATGATTTCAATGATGTTCACATAAAGGATAAGAACTGAAACATAAAGAGAGCATCATGAAGAATATGACTAGCACATTTAAGTCTAACCCACTTCATATGCATAGGGATTTTGTGAGCAAACAACTTATGGAAACAATAATCAATTAGCATAGGAAGGTAAAGCAAGCAAAACTTCAAGATTTTAAGCACATAGAGAGGAAACTTGATATTATTGCAATTCCTACAAGCATATATTCCTCCCTCATAATAATTTTCAGTAGCATCATGAATGAATTCAACAATATAACCAGCACCTAAAGGATTCTTTTCATGATCTACAAGCATAGAAATTTTATTATTCTCCACACAAGCAAAACTCTTCTCATTAATAGTAGTGGGAGCATCATAAGAGACTTGAATACTATAAATTGTTTCCTCATTAAAAGAGTAATGTTCAGAGAAGGGGTAATCATAATCATGACAAGTTTTATAAATATAATCACTAATTTTTATAGCATAAGTATCATCACAATAATCATCATAAGTAGGAGGCATGCTATCATCATTATAAATTTGCATATCAAAACTTGGGAGACTAAAAATATCATCTTCATTAAACGTAGCATCCCCAAGCTTGGGACAAACTTTAGTTGCAGCAAATATATTCTCAAAAACATCATCTTCATCAAACATATCATCCCCAAGCTTGGGCCTTTCATATCATAAGCATAGTCACTCTCATCATTAATAGTATGGATAGCACCAATAGTATAGCAATTATCATATTCTTCCAAGCAAGTGCCAAAAAGATTTTCAAGATCATAAGAAGTATCATTATCTTCCACAATTATATTTTCATGAGGCACAATAGTAATAGGAGCAGCACTATTTGGGGGATATATCTTTTTACCTCTCTTCCTTTTTTTTCTTCATGTAGTTGGCAATATAAGGATTTTCAATACAATTCACCGCACAATACATATAAATTTCCTCTAGATCAAAATGAAGAACTCTATCAAGGGAAAATTTTGGAATATCCTTAGTTATACGTTTCATTTCTTCATAACCCAAGAGCAAACTAAGTTCATTATGATGTGCAAGGGAAATCAAGTCATCACAATTTTTGGACACGATACGATCATGAAACAATTTGCATTGTGTTGTGGATATTACTGCTGGGAGTAAACCGGCCTATCTGGGTCGGGTCAACTTCATCAGTAGTTCCAGAAGTGATAAAGCCCAAGAAGGCAGATGAGGGCCTAAGGCCCATAGCCGGTTCAAGACTTGTAGCTGTAAACCGGAATTTGTATATAAACTTGTATTGTAAGTTAGGAATAAGGAGAGACCAACCCGGATACGAATATTGACCGGTGTTGGGACTCTGTGAACCGACGGGTGTCACCCGTGTATATAAGGGGACGACCCGGCGGCGGTTCAGGGACAACAGACAACAACTCGAGACATAGGCGAAGCTTATTTGCTCCCTAGTCATCGAAACCCCATCAATTTCATCACAACTAGACGTAGGCTTTTACCTTCATTGAAGGGGCTGAACTAGTATAAACTCCCTTGCGTCCCTGTGTCCGCTTTAACCCCTTCATGCTAACCCGTCGCGATGGCTCCACGACTAAGTCCTTTCTCTAGGACATCTGCCGTGACAAAACCACGACAGTTGGTGCCCACCGTGGGGCCATCACACGATGGTTTCCGGTTCTTGGAGGGCTGCTTTGAAGGACTCGAGGGCTACGCTGTAGGCCGGATGACTAAGAGTCGTCGCGGCAAGCTCTACATCGACGACGCAGGCTGGGGCCCCGAGGCCGGCTCAATTGAGTACGGGTACCGGGTCCCCTTTGGTAGCATTCACGTTTTCATTGGCAAGATCAGTGAACCGGGCCCTGAGCCGGACATCTGCATCGACCTCGTCGAGACGGCTCAGCGTGCGTGATCCGCCCGGGTTAAACTGGCCATGAAGCGTGCCTTCGTGGGAGTCATCCATGGAGGAAGTTATGAGGACGGATCGGAATTTCGCGGCGCGACCGTCATTTGTTCCGGTGACGAATCTTTGACCGGAGAAATCGAATCTCTTTATCAGCTACAAGATGGCCGGATTGGGAGCTGTTCCGATGGCAACAGTATTCCGAACCCCTCTGATCTGCCCAACCGGGTTGGAATATTCATGGCCGGAACACAAGCAGCGCTTCATTCTTCGACAGCTGCGGCAACGATCTTCGGTTCAGCAGCGGTGATGGCTGCCGGGGCAGGAGGCCCTGTGCACCCGCCGGCTCAGGTTCTATCAGAACTATTTGATGCGTTGGCTGTGCTTATGGCGGAAGTTAATCCGCCGGATCAGGACGTTCACAACACGGAGATTGCAAAGGTAAAGGAACAGATCACCCAGGCCAAGGCGGATCTGGCGGCTGAGGACACCAGGATGGCCGCAGAGCGGGCCGCTTTAGACGCACAGGCCTACAGGTTTATGTTGGACCAGAGCGCGTCGCATGAAGTCATGAGGAGGAAGCACTGATCCCGCTTACCTCCGGTTTTCGAGGCCAGAGACCTTTTCAACACTCCAGGACCAAGAGCCAGCAATCCGCTGGAGGGAAACCGGGCAGAAGCCCCTGGGACCGGTGCACCGGTTCAGCCTCGTCAGATGGACCCGCCTCGTCAAAACACCGTTATACCTCAGGCTGCTTTAATACCTCTGGGTCACTACTCCAACCCAATGGACAATCTTGTTGCCGCTGCTGCACGGCTGGAGGCCATTCCAATTGAAGGTGACTCGCCGCAGGCAGTAGAGACGCGACGGGTCAAGGAACTTCTGAGGACAGCTTTGGCCCAACAGGAAGCGTACTCGTATAGCCGCGACCGGATCCACTCGACCCCCCGTCCAAGCCGGAGCTATAGCAGACATATGGATGAACCAGCAGTGTCGAGTAATGAACGACGTGGGGCACCCCGTGACAACAACCCGGCGGGTGGTGCTGATAACGCTCAGGGAGTGGTGGACTGGGCCCGCGCGCGCAGGGAGGCCGAGTTAGCCACACAGCATCAGGCTCGGCAGCTCACGCCGGTTCGTCCAACCACCTTGACTGAACCTGGTGTTACTTCTAGTTCTTTGGGGGTGCCTTGCCTTATCCCCGCTTTACGCAACATGCGCCTGCCCAAGGATTTCAAAGGCCTGCGCAAGGTACCAAATTACATGGCGGATCAACCTCCAGAGACATGGGTGGAGAGCTATGAGATGTCCATGGAGATGCTTGATGTGGATGACGCGGCGTGTGCGAAATACTTCACCATGATGCTTGAAGGAACGGCCCGTACTTGGTTAAAAAGCTTGCCAGCTAATTCTATCAGTTCATGGGCCCAATTACGAGCCCGGTTTATCAGCAATTTCAAGGATACCTGTAAACACCCTATGTCGATAGTGGACTTAGCTGCATGCGTCCAGGAGGAAGGAGAATCAACGACTCATTGGGTGTGCCGGGTTTCACAAGTGTTGCACTCCTCAGACCGCATCAACGTTGACACCGCAGTATTAACCCTAGAAGGCAACTTCCGGTTTGGGCCCTGAAGCTGAAGTTGGGACGGATGAAGCGTCATTGCACCGACATGGGGACCCTCATGGCTGCTTTGGTGAAATATGCTGATTCTGATAGTACCAAGGATCCCGAATCTGATGATGACAAGACAGGGAAAGGGAAGAAGAACAGCAGCTCCAAAGGTCAGCAGCATCACTGGGCAGGCAATGGTGGTGGAGGAAAGCGTAAAGCGGATGGTAACATGGACTTTGTGGCTAATACCAACGCACAGGACAATGGCCAGCGACGCAAGGGTAGACCGAAAAATCGTAATGGAGCACCCAACCCTAACCCAAACCGCCTAAACTATCTGCTAAGCCAGCCCTGTCCAAGACATGGGATGAAGGAGGCGCCAGCAAACCACCTTTGGAAGGATTGCTTTATTATGCAGGAGTTCAAGAATTCTAATAATTTCTGGTATGATCACGAATCTGGCGGTGGCTCAGGATCCGGGCCGGGTTACGGTGGAGGAAGTTCCGGTTCAGGATTCAATGGTAATCCGGGCGGACATAATTGTCAAAATAGTCAGAACAACCAGGGTGGTTACAACCAACAGCAGCAACAGTCAGGTTACCAGAGCAACCCAAAGCAGTTGAGTAGTGGGCAGTACCATGTCTTCACCACTAGCTTGGACAAGCGAGACCGGAAGGTTCAGAGGCAGGCGGTCAACTCTGTTGAACCGGCCATACCCCGTTATCTACGTTGGTCTGAACAACCAATCATATGGAGCAGAGAGGATCACCCTCCCCAGGTCGATAATCCGGGTCAGTTGGCTCTAGTGGTGGCGCCTCAGGTGGGAGGTTATAAGTTCACCAAGGTGCTCATGGACAGAGGGAGCAGCATTAACATCCTGTATCATGAGACCTTCCGTCGTATGGGACTAACAGATAAAAATCTCAAACCATCTAATACAGTGTTCCACGGCGTAGTGCCAGGCAGATCAGCGTATCCCGTTGGTAAGATAGCTCTGGAAGTGGCCTTTGGGGATGACCATTATTCCAGGTCGGAGACATTGACGTTTGAAGTGGTGAAAATCCAGAGTCCATATCACGCCCTGTTTGGGCGACCGGCTTACGCCAAGTTTATGGCACGACCCTGTTATGTGTATTTGCAGCTCAAGATGCCGGGTCACAGGGGGACAATAACGGTTCACGGAAGCCGCAAAATCACTTTGGAATGCGAGGAAGGAGATGCGGCTTATGCAGAGTCGGTTTGTGCCATTGAGGAGTTGAAGTACTATAAAGACAATGTTGATCCGGCGAACATGACTCCATTGAAGAAGCCAACTACGGAGCATGATCCGGCCCTGAAGTTCAAATCGGCAGCAGAAACTAAGCTTGTTGACTTCGTACCTGGCGATTCGTCCAAGCAGTTCAGCATCAGTGCCAACTTGGATCCGAAATAGGAAAGCGCGCTCATCGAGTTCATCGTGAGAATCAGGACATTTTTGCATGGAAGCCCTCTGACATGCCAGGTGTACCGAGGCAACTCGCTGAGCACACACTTAATGTGGATCCTAAATATAAACCGGTGAAACAGTTCCTCCGCCGGTTTAACAAAGAAAGACGCAAGGCGATTGGAGAAGAGGTAGCCAGGCTATTAGCAGCTGGCTTTATTGTTGAAGTTTTTCACCCTGAGTGGCTTGCCAATCCGGTGCTGGTCCTCAAGAAAAATGGCACCTGGCGCATGTGTGTGGATTACACAGATCTTAATAAGGCTTGTCCAGCAGATCCTTTTGCCCTCCCCCGTATTGATCAAATTATTGATGCTACGGCGGGTTGTGAGCGTTTAAGTTTTTTGGATGCGTATTCTGGCTATCATCAGATCAAAATGGCAGTTAAGGACCAGGAGAAGATAGCATTTATAACTCCCTTTGGAGCCTTCTGCTATGTGTCTATGCCCTTCGGGCTCAAGAGTGCCCAGGCAACTTACCAACGGTGTGTACAAAATTGTCTTCACAAGAAGATTGGCCGTAATGTACATGCTTACGTGGATGATATCGTGGTTAAGTCTAGGGAGAAGGAGACTCTGATTGATGATTTGAAGGAAACCTTTGATAACCTGAGAACATACAAGATGATGCTTAATCTGGACAAGTGTGTCTTTGGTGTACCGACGGGCAAGCTATTGGGTTTTCTGGTGTCCAACGGGGGAATTGAGGCTAATCCGGAGAAGATCACGGCTATCACCTCCCTGGCTAAACCGAAGTGTATCAACGATGTTCAACGCCTGGCAGGCCGGATTGCCGCGTTAAGCCGGTTTATCAGTCGTCTTGGTGAGAAGGCAATCCCTTTGTATCAGATGTTCAAAAAATGGATCAGTTTGTTTGGAGCTCCGCTGCTAATGAAGCATTTGAGGACTTAAAGCGGCAGTTGGCCAATCCACCTGTGCTCGCCGCTCCCATTGACAAGGAGCCGTTACTGCTATATGTTGCTGCTAATGCTCGGGCGGTCAGCGTGGCTATTGTGGTGGAGCGAGAGGAGGCAGGCAAGGAGCATCCGGTTCAACGACCGGTCTATTATATCAGCGAGGTGCTAATCAAGTCCAGGCAAAGGTATCCGCATTGGCAGAAGCTGGTGTATGGAGTTTCCAAGGGCACCCAATTACGGTGGTCAGTTCTGCTCCTTTGGGAGATATCATCCAAAACCGGGAAGCAACTGGCCGGATTGCAAAGTGGGCCATAGAGCTGGGGCCGTACGGTTTGAAGTATGTGCCTCGGACAGCGGTTAAGTCTCAAGCACTTGTTGATTTCATCAATGATTGGACGGAAATGCAAGAACCTGAAGAAAAGCCGGATCACACGTATTGGACCATCCATTTTGACGGATCCAGGCAGTTGGAAGGCTCGGGGGCTGGAGTCATATTAACTTCCCCACGAGGTGATAAGTTTTGTTATGTTCTCCGCTTAATGTTCCCTTGTACTAACAATGCAGCTGAGTATGAAGCCTTGCTCCATGGTCTCCTGATGGCTAAGGAGATGAATCTAAGTCGAGTTAAGTGCTTCGGTGACTCGGACCTTGTGGCTCAGCAAGTGTCTGGCACTTGGGACTCCAAGGACCCACTCATGGCAGCGTATTGTCGGGAGGTGGATACTGTTGCAGGTTATTTCAAAGGCTATCAGGTGGACCACGTGGACCGGCGGAAAAATGAAGCGGCAGACGCTTTAAGCCGGCTAGGCTCTCAGCGCAAACCGGTCCCGCCCAATGTTTTTCTGGATGTGCTGCACAACCCGTCGGTCAAGATCCCTGGTGAAGAGTATTTGGCTATTCCTGATCCGGAGGCTCAATTGGTGGCGGCTCTTCATGTTATTCTGGATTGGACGCTTCCTTACCTGGCATACAAGAACCGGGGCGAGTTGCCAGAGGATGAGATTCTGTCCCGGCAGATAATCCGGCGATCCAAGTCCATGGCTATCATCAACGGCGAGTTGCATCATTGCAGTGTATCAGGAGCTTTTCAACGCTGCGTGTCTCCTGAAGAAGGCCGTGAAATTTTGCGTGAGATCCACGAAGGAGATTGTGGTCACCACGCCGGGTCAAAGTCTTTGGTGGCTAAAGCGTTTCGCCATGGCTTCTATTGGTTAACTGCTCATGCTGATGCGGAGGATCTGGTCAGACGATGTGATGGTTGCCAAAGGTTTTCAAGACATGCTCATGTACCGGCTCAAGAATTGAGAATGATTCCAATTACTTGGCCGTTTGCGACTTGGGGGCTGGATATGGTTGGGCCTTTCAAAAGGTCCAAAGATAAGAAGACCCACCTCCTGGTGGCGGTTGACAAGTTTACAAAGTGGGTGGAGGCAGAACCTGTTAGCAAGTGTGATGCGGCCACGGTGGTTCAGTTCATCAAAAAGGTGATTTTCCGGTTTGGCTTTCCGCACAGTATTATCACAGATAATGGTACCAATTTGTCCAAAGGTGCTATGAAGGAGTTCTGCGAACGGGAGCACATCCGGCTCGACGTTTCATCAGTGGCACATCCACAGTCCAATGGTCAAGCAGAAAGAGCTAATCAAGAGATCTTGAGAGGCATCAAGCCCCGGCTCATGGTTCCTTTGCAGAGAACGCCGGGTTGTTGGGTAGAAGAATTACCATCTGTGTTATGGAGCATCAATACAACACCCAACAGATCAACAGGATACACACCGTTCTTCATGGTTTATGGAGCGGAGGCGGTTCTCCCCAGTGATATCCGTCATGATTCACCTCGTATAACGGCTTATATTGAAGCGGACAACGAGACAACACGGCAAGATGCTTTGGACCGGTTGGATGAAGAGCATGACATCGCAGCCGCCCGATCGGCGATTTACCAGCAGGATCTTCGTCATTATCACAGTCGCGAGTTAGAACCAGAACCTTTCAGGAAGGATATTTGGTGCTTCGGCTCATCCAAGATCAGACTGATATGCATAAGTTATCCCCACCTTGGGAGGGGCCTTTCGTGGTCAGCAAGAATCTGCACAACGGGTCGTACTATCTGATCGATATTCGAGAGCATAAAGACTCACGTACATCAGAGGAGGAGACTAACAGGCCGTGGAACATAGCTCATCTTCGGCCTTACTATACCCGAGCCATTGGCTATACTTATGTACATATTACGACAATGTATATATTATGATTAAATATAATAAACCTGAACCTTAGCTAAAGCGGGGTATCTGTTCTTTTACATCATGTGAGGTTACACGGAGTTGCTCTAAAGCGGCCTCCGGTTTACCCCTTGAGTTCGCTTTTTAAAAGCATCATGTTATATCACTTGGGGGTTTGGTCGTGTCCGAACCAATACCATGCCTCTTGATAGGCGAGAGCCACCAGATCACTTGGGGACTTGGTCATGTCTGAACCAGTCATGCCTCTTGATCGGCTTAAGGCCACAGAATCACTTGGGGGCTTGGTCGAACCCGAACCATGACCATGCCACTTGATCGGCATAAATGCCACGGTTTCATTTGGGGACCTGGCTGACTAGACCCATAGTTACACCTAACGGGAGCTTGGTCGTGTTTGGCCATGGTAACACCATCTGATCAGCTCAAATAAACCTTTTTTTGCAACATTTTGTCATTGCACTTGAGTTACACTTTTCTTTGAAGGTTTTTTTTGCTTTTTATTGCGTTTTTTAAACCGACAAAGTTTTTTAACCAATCAATTGACAGAACACAGTTCACGTCAATCCGGAGACTATTTGCCTGGTTTGATCCTTGTTGTTAACATCCTCTTATGGAGTAACACGGTGTTTATTATAACCCGGCACGGTTTACATGGTAAACCATCGTCATATATATACAGGAGCTGTTATCTCCTCCAACAGTGTGGGTTTGCAAAACTCCGCTTCAAGATTGGCCAAGCCAACTTCATGCTCAACGAGGGCAGGTATTATGTATCACAAAAATTTGGTCATATAATTAAGAATTTTTTTGGATGTTTTGACTTCATATATGCAGACATCATATTCCGCCAGATGGTACAACCGCGGTGGCACTTGAAGAGTTTTTTATTGCAGAAGGTGCTTTGGAAAGTTCATCACCACAGGAAGAACAAATTATGCACGAAGGCATATCAACACCAAAAGTATCAGCTAGCCTATTACAAGGCAACACAGTGCCCATAATAATATCATTGTTTTTCGCAAAGGAGAGGCAGTTTCAAAACCATCTTCCGGTTCAAGCTTGGTCACCAGCCTGGCCTGATGGTTGTGGGTCACCCTGCGCCGCTTCAGCCTCCGTTTCTCTACCCAGTGGCTGGAAATCAACAGTTGTCCAGTCTATTCCCATTAATGCTTGAAAAACAGCTTCATCATGGATCAGCAATGACGGGTCAATATCGGGAGCGTAAGTGTGCTTACGGATTGGAGGGATAAGATTTTCCGACTCATGAATTGGGGCAGCTATTCGCTTGTTCTGATTATCATATTGAGCTTGATAACGAGACAAGTCTGCTTCTTCAGCTAGTTGACAAGCTAGCGGACGCACCTCCCGGTTTATGGCTCGCTGATCCGCTTCACTAAATTCTGACCCATCTTCTTTCAAGCTGGGATAGCCCTGAGCCGCTTCAATAGAATCAAAATCCGGCACCCAGGCTTTTGCCCGCATTAAGGCATTGATCGCACCAGTTCGAGCAGCAGATTTCTTCAGCTCTTCAACCTAGGCGGGAAGCACTGACAGTTTCATCAGGGTATCTTGAATCAAAGTGGGCGCCGGTTTGTTGTGAGATGCGGTACAGATGATCCGCTGTGCGCCAGTATACAACTGTTCAACCAATGTGTAGACGACCTTCAATTTTTTCCGCACATTTGAACCCAGATGACCAGTGCGTGTCCCTGAAATATCATAAGGGTTAAACCTGCAGCTCTGTAAGAAGGCCGAGTCAATTCAGAAGTCAAACTGGCTTACCAAAGATAGCAGTGGTCATAGTATGCACGTGCCGCTTTATACTGGTCAATTCATCCGCCACCGGTTTTAGTGCAGCCTCGACATCCTCTGCTCGTTTGATTAAAGTGGACTTTTCAGTGCCCCAATCCTCCTGTTTCTTCTTGAAGCTCTCCTTAAGCTGCTCCATGGCGCTTAAAGCGCCGGCTAATTCCTCTTTTGCTTTGGAGGTTTCAGCTTGTTGGGTTTTCAGGTTTTCTTGGAGGTCGGCGATTTGGTTTTCTTTCGTCTTCAGCTCAGCCTGCATGCAGACAGTTATATGCTTCAACAAAATGGTACAAGGATTGAAGTACCAACCACATAACAACTTATGCACTTGGCACTTGGGGGCTAATGCATATTCGATCTTCATCTTTCAATTGCTTACAAAGTCCCAAGATCAATACAAGTATTCAACTTGGCACTTGGGGGCTAATGGCTATTTGCTCGTATATATTCTGATGCGGCAATTTCAATTACTTAAAGTACCGGTTTAACTATGCTAAGTTGAACCGACCCTTGGGGGCTACATCAGCGAATTTCAAAGCATCAAGATTTATATTAGTAAGTCCCGGTTTGAAAGAATATTACAAACTGACCCTTGGGGGCTAGGAGAGTCAGCAAGAATGGAAGCATACAAGTAGGAAGGAGCATATGGAAGTTACCTCATATTTATCTTTCATCATACTAACCAGACCGGCTTCATAGTCGCGACTGGTATACAACCGGTTCAGATAGTTGCAATGGATATCTTGGGCGTTCAGAGCAGCATAAGTCGTCAGATCAGCGTTCCACTTGCCTTTGCCAAAGGCAGCAAATTCTTCCTTGGCAGAATGTTTGGACAAAGCAACATGATTGCTTGGCTCAGTATGGCCAGTGCCAGTAATGACAACCTCATCATCCTGGGTACCGCCAGTTTGCACTGGGGCTGTTGGCTTGTTAGTAGGTTTTGCTGGACCGGTGGAGCTTTCTATCCGGATGGAACCTGTGGGCTGATTGACAGGACCTGAGGCATCAGTAGGTCTCTCTTCAGCAATAAGATCGTCGTCTTGCTGCGGTGGATCGTTGGGTATATCCTCAGGAATAGCCGCTTCAAGATTGGGTGTCTTGCCTGGTTCAAGAACGACATCTTCTTCGGCCGCTTTGTCCAGGCGGGCCTTCTTGCTTGGCCTAGGTTTGGCCCTGAGAAGAATAACAAAATCAAATACAGCATATGTTCTAAGGCGATGTACTGCAAACATCACAATAAGTATAGCTTACCCAAGCACCGTTTTGAGCGGTGGGAGCTGAGTAGCCGATGACTCGCCAGAAGATGAGTGGGAAGTAACCTGGTAATCGGAGTCAGACAGATTAAGAGGTTGATGAAAGCAGCCCGCTTTAGGACAAGCACTGACAAGCAAATTAGAGACCTCTGAATGGCGTTTCTGAACCGGACTGTTCGGTAAACTGGCGGAGGTAACTACCTGGCCGCTGTGCCGGGTTGTGCGACGAGCTTCGTGTTGTTGGGTCTTCATAAGAAATTTAGGATCCAAATAAGCAAGAGGATGAGAAAATTTAACTTTCCGGTTTGCCTGACGGATTTTTTGTGAAGGAAAAGTTTCTGAATCGGAAGAGAGAATAATTACCTCTGCAACATCCGCGTGGCTGGCTTCGGCATCATCCTGACAAATATCATCATCAATAAGACGCATGAAAAATAAACCAAGTGAGTCAAGCTCTACCTCAAAGTCCGGATTATCCACATCATCATCAGGGGCCGGATTAGAAGATGCAGTGGTTCTTTTCCTGTGGGCAGTCTTCTTCACAGCTTTAGTCTTTTGCCGAGTTGCTCTTTCCGGTTTGTCTGGTTTTTCTGGTTTCTCCTGCGGCAGTTTCTTGCTCCAAAACGGATCATTGCCCTGATTACACAGACACTGATATTAAACAAAGACCAGATATATCATTAACAGATTCAGCAAAAAGAAAAATCAAAGTCTTACAGCTGGCGGTTTGTTGGTGGCACAGAAGGGAAGCAGGCCATTTCTAGCACAGACATGTTCCGGTTCATTCAGCATCTTATTCACAGCCTCTGTGATTTCTTCATCGGTGAGCTGGATTTTGGAATGTCGCAGTGGGTCATCAACACTGCCAGTATACTCGCACATCAAACCGGAGCGTTGACTAAGGGGCAGTATGCTCCATGATATCCAACAGCGAGAGAGATCAACCCCTGTTAAACCGTTGGCCATAAAGGCTCTAAGCTTTGGCAGTTGAGGAGCATATTTGCTTCTCTCCTGTGCAGTCAATCTTTATGGAAAAGGGTGTGTATTGCTGAGCCGCTCCGGACGAAAGCCAGGCAAGGGATTCTCACCAGCAGGGGAGGTGTCTTTGCAGTAGAACCATGTCTGATTCCATTCTTTGGGGTGGCTATGCAGTTTGGCTTGAGGGTATGTGACCTCTTTCCTTTTCTGAATTGCCATGCCACCCAACTCCGTATTGGAGCCGTCAGTAAACTCAATACGGCGGTTTAGATGGAAAAGGTCTCTGAACAATTCCACTGTGGGTTCCTCTTGAAAGAACGCTTCACAGAGCACTTGGAAGTGACACATATTTGTAACAGAGTTGGGGCCAGTATCTTGTGGATGGAGCTGGAAATCGGCTAAAACATCCCGGTAAAATTTAGAACCGGGCGGCTTAAAGCCCCGGGCTAAGTGATCTACGAAAACAACAACCTCTCCTTCTCGAGGTGTGGGAGGGCATTCTTTGCCAGGAGCCCTCCAATGGATGGTATCTTTGCTGCCTAAAGCGCCAATCAGGACTAAATCGTCCAGTTGAGCCTCTGTGACGCGAGAAGGAACCCAATTGCACTCATACACTTGCTTGGCCATGATGGAATCTACAAGGTAGAAGATCCCGGTTCAAAAATGCATTTGATCAAGATACATTGGTATGGGCACTGTTAAACCGGAGACAGAACTATCTGAACCGGAATTTTATGAAGCAACAAGCATCTGGCGGTTCAATAAGGGGACTAATGGCATATACCGGTTTGGAAAAATTTTCTATAAGGTTAAACCGCCTGATCTAAGCATTGCGGATGGACAAGTACGCAGAAACATGTTTCACAAGATTTCCTTATAGCATTGGATCTGAAGCAAGTTCAGAAAAGAGATAAATACTTAGAGGTTCAAAGGAGCAGTACCGAACCAATGAGCAAAACGTTCATATAGATCTATGGTTTTGAGATGCATAAGTGAAGGCGAAGGTCAAACAACTATCATTGCACAGAGTAAAGATTTGTGGATTCATCTAAAGATCTATCGTATGAGCAAGAGGCAGACGATGAATACTGAAGAACTGTGAAACCCTAAAATAGATCTGCAGGGGAAAGGATAGAAGGTTTACCGGAGCTGAGGAAGACGCGGAAGGTTGCCGCGATGCTCTGGTGCGCCCAGGTTGATGCAGCGGCCAAGGTTGAGGCAGAGGTCGACGGTGGCGGCGGAGCTCTGAAGCCGGGCGATGCGAGGAAGACGAAGCAGAAGGGGAAGAAGGGAAAGAGAAAGGAAATGACCCTTCGGTCCTATTTATAAGGCAAAAAGACATGTGTCAGGCGCGACAATCAAGGGGCCATGAAACGGAGCTGTCGCCTCAATTTCCGCAGATATATTAAATAAAGAAGCATAATGGATATCTTCGTTATGACAGGTGACGTCACTCCGGTTTACAGTAATCAGAGAAGATGACATCATGGCGGTTTACCAATTTATGAGAAGACGTTGAAGATGAAGTTTTTGTTAAAGGGTTGACATGAACCCGTTCAAATCAATCTGGGGCCTAATGTTGGGGATATTACTGTTGGGCGTAAACCGGCCTATCTGGGCTGGGTCAACTTCATCAGTAGTTCCAGAAGTGATAAAGCCCAAGAAGGCAGATGAGGGCCTAAGGACCGTAGCCGGTTCATGACTTGTAGCTGTAAACCGGAATTTGTATATAAACTTGTATTGTAAGTTAGGAATAAGGAGAGACCAACCCGAATACGAATATCGACCGGTGTTGGGACTCTGTGAACCGACGGGTGTCACCCGTGTATATAAGGGGACGACCCGGCGGCAGTTCAGGGACAACAGACAACAACTTGAGACATAGGCGAAGCTTATTTGCTTCCTAGTCATCGAAACCCCATCAATTCCATCACAACTAGACGTAGGCTTTTACCTTCATTGAAGGGGCCGAACTAGTATAAACTCTCTTGCGTCCCTGTGTCCGCTTTAACCCCTTCAAGCTAACCCGTCGCGATGGCCCCACGACTAAGTCCTTTCTCTAGGACATCTGCCATGACAAAACCACGACACATTGGGTATTGAAATGATCATGTTCATTGCAAAGCTCACAAGTATGGCCAAGATAATTTAAATTTTCAGCACATTCTTCTAGCCTTTCTTGCAACAATTTAGTTTCTAAGTACTTATGCCTCTTGCAATATCTATCTTCCCTATTTGGTGTGTACTTACAAACCCAATGTACTCCACAAAAATTGACATGTTTATAGGAGACCTCATAACTAGTGCAATCATCATTAGTATCATGGATGTTCAAAGAATTCGTACTAACAACATTGCAATCATGCTCATCATTCAAATATTTCGTGCCAAACATTTTATAGATTTCTTCTTGTAGCACTTGAGGACAATTATCCTTTCCATCATACTCACGAAAGATATTAAAAAGGTAAAGCGTATGAGACAAACTCAATTCCATTTTTTATAGTTTTCTTTTATAAACTAAACTAGTGACAAAACAAGAAACTAAAAGACTCGATTGCAAGACCTAAAGATATACCTTCAAGCGCTAACCTCCCGGCAACGGCGCCAGAAAAGAGCTTGATGCCTACTACACAACCTTCTTCTTGTAGACGTTGTTGGGCCTCCAAGTGCAGAGGTTTGTAGGACAGTAGAAAATTTCCCTCAAGTGGATGACCTAAGGTTTATCAATCCGTAGGAGGCGTAGGATGAAGATGGTCTCTCTCAAGCAACCCTGCAACCAAATAACAAAGAGTCTCTTGTGTCCCCAACACACCCAATACAATGATAAATTGTATAGGTGCACTAGTTCGGCGAAGAGATGGTGATACAAGTGCAATATGGATAGTAGATAATAGTTTTTGTAATCTGAAAATATAAAAACAGCAAGGTAGCAAGTGATAAAAGTGAGCATAAACGGTATTGCAATGCTAGGAAACAAGGCATAGGGTTCATACTTTCACTAGTGCAAGTCCTCTCAACAATAATAACATAATTGGATCACATAACTATCCCTCAACATGCAACAAAGAGTCACTCCAAAGTCACTAATAGCGGAGAACAAACGAGGAGATTATGGTAGGGTACGAAACCACCTCAAAGTTATTCTTTCCAATAAATCCGTTGGGCTATTCCTATAAGTGTCACAAACAGCCCTAGAGTTCGTACTAGAATAACACCTTAAGACACAAATCAATCAAAACCCTAATGTCACCTAGATACTCCAATGTGACCTCAAGTATCCATGGGCATGATTATACGATATGCATCACACAATCTCAGATTCATCTATTCAACCAACACATAGGACCTCAAAGAGTGCCCCAAAATTTCTACTGGAGAATCACGATGAAAACGCGTGCCAACCCCTATGCATAGGTTCATGGGCGGAACCCGCAAGTTGATCACCAAAACATACATCAAGTGAATCACGTGGTATCCCATTGTCACCACAGATACGCACGGCAAGACATACATCAAGTGTTCTCAAATCTTTAAAGGCTCAATCCGATAAGATAACTTCAAAGGGGAAACTCAATTCACTACAAGAGAGTAGAGGGGGAGGAGAAACATAAGATCCAACTATAATAGCAAAGCTCGCGATACACCAAGATTGTGCCAAATTAAGAACACGAGAGAGAGAGATCAAACACATAGCTGCTGGTACATACCCTTAGCCCCGAGGGAGAACTATTCCCTCCTCGTCATGGAGAGCACCGGGATGATGAAGATGGCCACCGGAGAAGGATTCCCCCTCCGGCAGGGTGCCGGAACAGGTCTAGATTGGCTTTCGGTGGCTACGGAGGCTTCTGACGGCGGAACTCCTGATCTATTGTGCTCCTGGATGTTTTTAGGGTATATGGAGATATATAGGCGGAAGAAGTACGTCAGGGAAGCCATGAGGGGCCCACGAGGGTGGAGGGCGCGCCCAGGGGGGTTGGGCGTGCCCCCTACCTCGTGGCCTCCTTGAAGCTTCCCTTACGTGGACTCCAAGTCTCCCGGGCTTCTTCTGATCCGAAAATAAGTTCCATGAAGTTTCATGTCAATTGGACTCCGTTTGATTTTCCTTTTCTGCGATATTCTAAAACAAGGAAAAAACAGAAACTGGCACTGGGATCTGGGTTAATAGGTTAGTCCCAAAAATAATATAAAAGTGTATAATAAAGCCCATAAACATCCAAAGTTGATAATATAATAGCATGGAACAATAAAAAATTATAGATACATTGGAGACGTATCAACGTCTCTCAACTCAGGCGTTGCTTCTCGGATCCCATCCGCGGAGTGGACCACGAAACGCTTGATCTTCAAGATAACCTCACATATCGAGAGCACCCTGTTCGCATTCTTGATCAAGCAGAACGTGTCAATCGACGTCACAACATCAAGTTTCTCAAGGTTCAGTGGTCTCATCATTCCGAGAGAGAATCTACCTGGGAGCGAGAAGATCGTCTTCGACTTGAGTACCCCACTTTCTTCTCGCCGACTCCTGAATCTCGGGACAAGATTCTTTTGAGTGGGGGCGAGTTGTCACATCCCTAGTTCTGGTATGCACTAGGCTAGCCCTTGATGTGTGCATCATGTTTAAATTTCAAATAAACCTGAAATGGGGGGATGTTCAAACCCTAGCATAAAAAGGAATACACCAGGTTCAACTAAAATATTTTCAGTAATTCTAAATGGCCTTAAAAAATGTTCATCATTCTTGGGAAAATGCTGGAAACAGCAACCAGAGGTGATGCACATTTTTGCATGACATTTTGGATTGTTTAATTAACACATATTGTATTTTGAATTGGAGCAAATAAATACTATAAATACTTTATTGCTCCAATAATTCTGATTTTTGTTGAGGGGCTTTGGAATAATCCTTCTAGTCCCTGCAAAATTTCTCAGAAGCAGCAAAATTGATTTGGTTCAAAAACCAAATTAAAACAAATGTCAGAAATAGAAAACAGAAACAAAATTAAAAAAGGAAACTTACCTGGCGTCTCCAGCCGGCCCAACACTGTTCGGCCCACTGGCCCAACCGCCAGTCATCGTCCTCCTGGCGACGACAGAAGGACGAGGGCCACGCGCTCGCCGCCCGCACGCATGGGCGCCACGCCACCTGCCTGCTTGCCCTCCCCCTTGACGCTCTAGCCTCTCCGGACGTCGCCATGATGCACCCCAGGCCTCTCTCACTCTCTCTCGTGCTCATTCCCTCCTCTGTTGCTCGCTCTCTCACCCGCCCGAGCGCTCGCCGTTGCCGCCGCTTGCCATTTGCTGCCCACGCGCTCCACGCCATCCTCTCGACCGCCCATCATGCTTTTGAGCTCCGCCACGTCGCCTGCTACCTCTCCGTCAAGACAAGAGATGCCAGACGCCCCGTGGAGCCGTCATCGCCATCTTCTTCATCGCCGGCCGCCCGAGATCGCCGTCAATGCCTCGTCATCGTATGTCCTTCCGTGAGCCTGCTGAGCACGTCGCGGGATCCGTTGTGAGCTCCTGCTCCTGCCCCTCTTCTCCCCCCTCGTTTTTGCGTGCTCTAGCTCCGTTCCCCGCCATGGCCGTAGCTCCTCGCCGCCGTTCATGTCGCCACCGTGGCCAGGGCAACCACATCTCGCGCCCGCGCATGTTCCCGCGCTCAGCAGCCTCCCAGAAGGCCAACATTGCCGCCAGCAGCTCCTGCCATGCACTGCAGCACCACGCGCGCACCTGGCCGTGCTCCGGCCGCCACCCCGAGCTCGATTCCGGTGAGCTCCGATGCCCCCGCAGCCTCCCGCTTGCTCCCCTGGTTGCGGACGAGCCCGGGCTACGCCCCGCTGCTCTCAGACGACGCCCCCGTTGCCCGTAACACGGACACCGCCGTGTCCCGTGGTCGCCGGCCTGACACGTGGACCCCACCAGCCAGGAGATTAATTTAGCACTAATCCCCCCTTAGAGACACTAACAGTGGGCCCTGGCGCCCACTAATACTTTTAGTAGGCTAATTACCCCTGTTAACTAACCGTGTCACTAACGTGTGGACCCCACACGTCAGGTTTGACCTGGTCAGCTATGTTGACTTGCTGACGCAAGCATGACGCAGTAAATGATTTTCTGGATTATTTCTATTTTGGAGATTCCAGAAAATGTTCAAAACTTCAAAAATTCACAGAAATTCAACCGTAGCTCAGATTGAAATAATTTATATATGAAAAATTATCAGAAAAAATGCAACCTATCCATCTGTACCATTTTCATGCATGCCAAACCAAGTTATACCTGCTGTATATGTGAAAACACATTAATGGCTTTTAAAGAGACTTAAGATAGAGTTGCATTTGAACCTTTGGTTCAAATGGACTTCTTCCAAGTGAATGATAGATGCATTAGCACAAACCATATCACATCTACATGCTATGTTCATGCATCATATTGTTGCATATGCTTGGGTATTGATTGCCGACACCGTCCTTCTCGATAGGTCCTGCTCCGGAGCCCTCTGTTGATCTTTCAGGCAAGCAAAACCCCCTTGTTCATTCTGATACAATCCCACTCTCTCGCTCCTGCTCTCTTTTATTGCATTAGAACAACAACGATTCAACTGCTACTTTATGCTGTGGTCGTTGAACCCATTCCTCTACATGACCTGTCATTGCCATAGTAAATAGTTGAAACCCACTAGTATGTGTAGGAGTTGATTGAGCCATGTTGTGTTCCTACCATGCCATGCCTGCTATTGCTTAGAGTTGTGTTAGGTCTAATTCATTGGGAATGGATTGAAGTGTTATGATGTTCTGATGCTAAGAGTTAAGGGTGTGAACACGTTCTGGTAAAGGTAGCGGTGAGAGGCCATGTAGGAGTACATGGTGGGTTGTCTCATTGGGACCGTCCTTAAGAACTAAGTTCTGTGTAAGTTGTCCAATGACTAGATACTACCACACATTGGGCTCCGGGCGCTCCAAGCTCTCTTGACTTATTAACTACCATGATTTCTGTCCAGGAGTCGCAACTAGTTTCTGGTGTTTGTAGGTAGTGTTATTTTTCTACCAAGTGGCACCCGACAGGGTGGGCTTGGGACAGACTAGGCACAGGTGGCATGGTGTACCAAGCGTAGATCCATCCAACGAGGTGGGCTTGGGAACCCTGCACACATCGTTTGGGGCCGTGAGCGAAACCCCGGACGGATCTCCTTGCGGATGGAACCCGCATAGGCGATAAACCTGGACTAGAGTCTTGCGTGGTTAGTCAGGTCGTGGCCGACACCGTCGCCAGGCTTCCGCTTGAAGGTTGACGAGATACATGACATATACATGGCGGTAAGTGGCGAGAGCGTGTGTTAAGAAGTACACCCCTGCAGGGTCAACGTGATCTATACGAATAGCCGGGTCCACGGTTATTGACTTCTTGGATGCTTACGTGGTACATATACAACTTGAAGTGGATACTCTAAAATGCTCAAGACAAGTGTGAGTGCTATGGATGGCCTTCTCATAGGGACACGGGAATGAATCCATAGTAGTGTATTGATGTGGTGATTAGTGGACTCGTGTGCGCTTTCTCACCTCAAAGAAGTTACATGTAGTCGTAGAACATGATAGCCACTGAGTCAAAGCTGGCTTGCTGCAGCCAAACCCCACATTGCCTTCTTGATACTAATTCATGTATGATAGGATCTAATGTAAGTCTTTCTGAGTACCTTTGTACTCGCGTTTGCTTAATTTATGTTTTGCAGATGAGACATCTGTCTCACTAGTAGTTCCGCTTGGATTTCGACGAGTAGCTTGTTAGCTCAGCTATGAATCTTGAACCTTGGGAGGGTCTTGTAGATAGTCAGGCTTCTCAGCCTTTTTCATTTGTAGTTGTCTGTACTGAGACATGTTTATGCTTCCGCTAGTTTCTTGT
This sequence comes from Triticum urartu, assembly GCF_056163025.1. NCBI lineage: Eukaryota > Viridiplantae > Streptophyta > Magnoliopsida > Poales > Poaceae > Triticum > Triticum urartu. The sequence continues at coordinate 169,763,241 of NC_141874.1, read as the reverse complement.
ATGCTCTGTATGTTGTGAAAGTGCTAGTTATCGACTAGAGGGGGGGGGGGTGAATAGGCAATTTTTATGAAAGTCTTCAAAACATGGAAGTTTCGAAGACAAACGATAGAAATGAACCTATTAACATGCAACAGAAGGTAGACTACACTAGGCAAGCCATAGTCAAGTATTTAAAGAAGTGAAAGCACGAAGACTATTAGCAGCTAGGCGGTATGGTTCAGGATGGAAGATAGTATGAAGCCAATCAGAACCAACAGTCACACAATGAAGACAAACAAATATTGCAAGCATGCAATGACTTCACGAAGACAAACTATATGTAAAGGAGAAAGAAGAGATAGAACCAGTTGCTTGGTGAAGACAAAGGATTTGTTGGGCCAGTTCCAGTTGCTGTGACAACTGTATGTCTGGTTAGGGAGGCTGAGATTCAACTCAGAAGACCATGTCTTCACATTATTCCTCTTGAGCTAAGGACACCTAGTCCTTGCCCAATCACTCATGTAAGTCTTCAAGGCAGACTTCCAAACCTTCACAGACTTTGTTCACCGGCGATCCACAATGACTCTTGGATGCTCAGAATGCGACGCCTAACCGGCTGGAGGATTCACAGTCCTCAAGTGTAACAAGTCTTCAGATCACACAGACAGAAAGACTTCAGTAATTCCTAACACTCTTTGGCTCTGGGTGTTTAGGGCTTTGTCCTCACAAGGATTTCTCTCTCATAGGTTTCGGAGGTGGGTTGCTCTCAAACGACAAAAGCCGTGCACTAACTCTGAGCAGCCACCATTTTATGGTGTAGGGGGTGGGCTATTTATAGCCACTAGGCAACCCGACATGATTTGTCCGAAATGACCCTGGGTCACTAAGGAACTGACATGCGTTCCAACGGTCAGATTTCAAACACACGCGATAGCTTGACTTGGGCTACAAGTAAAGCTGACTTATCCAACTCTGGATAAGATTTGCTCTCATTGTCTTCGCTCGAAGACTTAGGATTTGGTTGAGCATCACATCAGTCATTCTGACTTTGTTCACTTGGACCCCACTTAATAGTACGGTGGTTCCTATGACTCAACAAAGAAGAAAATGAAACTACAAAACAACTATGTCTTCGCGCTCCATAGTCTTCATGTGATGTCTTCTCATGTCATAGTCTTCAATGTGAATATCTTCACATACCACCATTGTCTTCAATGTCTTCTCACATTTTTAGGGGTCATCTCTGGTAGGTAAACCGAATCAATGAGGGACTACCACCTGTGTTAGCCTGCAATTCTCACAAACACATTAGTCCCTCAACCAGGTTTGTCGTCAATACTCCAAAACCAACTAGGGGTGGCACTAGATGCACTTACAATCTCCCCCTTTTTGGTGATTGATGACAAACTGGTTGAAGTTTTCAACGGGGATAAAAGTATGTGAAATTGTAAAGGATTGAGGTATTGTCTTCGTAAGTAGCAAAAAGGCCCCCCTGAAGATGTGCATATAAGTATTTTGCTTTTGAATGCAAATGCACATGGCAGGTTGTACTTGCGGAGATCCTCTTCTACTTATGAAGACAATTCATCATGCATGAAGGAATATAGCGGAGATAATGACATGCATAATGAAAAATGGACATCTGCAAAATGACTTTGGCGGAATTTATCGTCGCACATGCGGAATTTATCATCGCATCACATAGTTGACAGAAAAGGTAGCAGACGACCATCAAGTTTAAGTGTTACAACTCAAAGAACCAAATGTATCAAAAGCGAGAGTTGTAAGCACTTGGCAAATGTAGCAAAAGTATAGCAACCACCCTTATGGACCCGCTTGAAGACTATCAACTCATATGCTTCTCCCCCTTTTGTCAGTAATGACCAAAAAGGTTTGAAGACATAGAGCTTTCTACTCGTTCCCGTGAGGAGTAGGCGAAGCAGCAGGGTCGCCGTTGAGGTTTAGTGGTGCAGACGAACTTGGTGCAGTGTCGATGCGTGCCGAAGTGGGAGGTGGTGAGGTAGCATCATCTTGGTCATCAATGACTCTGGCATTAGCCGTTGTAGCTGAGGAAGAATATTCCGAGTCTTCGAGTGAGGGAGTCCGACGCAAGTGAGCGTTCCGGGGAGGAGTTGAATCAAACTTGAATCTCTCTATGAAGCCATCCTAGTGAAGATCATCTTCAGAGCTCAGCAGAGTCAGACTCTTCCATGATCGGCGACAGGTTTCATGAGTGACAAAGGCATTGTTGGTGGCAAGGTTGTGAATGCGATTGACATCCACCAAGAGGCTCTGCATTTGACGCTTAAGCCATTCATGATGCGTATCCTTTTTTTGATGCAGGGCGACAAGAAGCTCTTGGTCATTGAGAACTCGAGATCGCTTCCGAGGCCTTTGAGCAATTGTGCTTTCAGTGGCTTCAGTTTGGGTACGAGGGGCACGTGTATTGCCAGCCAAAGGATATACACGAGTGATGGCCTGAACTCCTTCAATGGGCTGTGTGAAGCTTTGGTGATCAGCATTGTGAAGATAAACAGGCTCTTTGGTAGGCTCTGGGTAGATGGTTCGACAGACAGATTAACGTCTGGCAAGAATATGAGATGATTTCGTGAAGAAGGCTGATAGTTGATAGAAGAGTGAAGCTTGATGAGGTGCATTACCCATGGAGCATAGAATTTTGGACCAAAGATATCGAAGCCAGATGCAGCCAATTTCCTGATGAAGAAGTCTTGAGCATTGAAGCTGATGCCATTGAAGATATAGAAAACTAATGTCTTCATTGCTCCTTCAAGCTTCACTGCATGAGAATGTCCTTTGATAGGCCATAGAGTTCGCCTGATGATATGGTAAATAGTGAGGAGTAGATACTCTAGGTCTTCGACAAAGAATTCCTTTGGATAGTCAGCGTCATGGGGCAGTGGCTTCATCATGCTCAGCATTTGGCTCATGTTAGGCTCCGGCTTCTGGAATATGCTCTCCAAAGCATTCTGGTATAGCTGACAACCTGGTTCATAATGTTCGCCGGGAGTGGGCAGGGCAGTGAGCTCAATGATGTCTTGGGCTTTAGCTTCATGGTGTACATCGCCTGTCATCCACTCAAGGATCCAAGTCTTCGGATCCCTGTTGTAGCCGCGAATGTGGAGGGTAGCATAAAATTATAGCAAAAGCTCTACATTCCAGTGTTCCTTGGCAGTCACAAACTATAGAAGGCCAGCATCTTTGAAGCAGTCAAGGGCTTCTTCTAAGCAGGGCAGGCCAGCCATGGCTTCGCAGTCTAGACGCATATGAGGGAAAATGCGCCCCTGATTGTGAAAGTGCTAGTGATCGACTAGAGGAGGGGAGGTGAACAGGCGATTTTTATGAAAGTCTTCAAAACATGGAAGTTTTGAAGACAAACGATAGAAAGAAACCTATTACCATGCAGCGGAAGGTAGACTACACTAGGCAAACCATAGTCAAGTATTCAATGAAGTGAAAGCACAATGACTAATAGTAGCTAGGCAGTAAAGATCAGGTAGGAAGATATTGTGAAGCCAATCAGAACAAGCAGTCACTCAGTGAAGACAAAAGATAATGCAATCATACAATGACTTCACAAGGACCAACAGTAAGTAAAGGGAAGGGAAGGATGAAACTAGTGACTCGTTGAAGAAAATGATTTGTTGGACCAGTTCCAGTTACCGTGACAACTGTACATCTGGTTAGGGAGGCTGAGATTCAACTCAGAAGACCTCGTCTTCACCTTATTCCCCTTGAGCTAAGGACACCCAGTCCTCGCCCAATCACTCTGGTAAGTCTTCAAGGTAGACTTCCAAACCTTCACAGACTTCGTTCACCGACGATCCACAATGACTCTTGGATGCTCAGAACGCGACGCCTAACGACTGGAGGATTCACAGTCCTCAAGTGTAATAAGTCTTCAGATCACACAGACAAGAAGACTTAAGTGATGCCTAACACTCTTTGGCTATGGGTGTTTAGGGCTTTATCCTCGCAAGGAATTCTTTCTCAAAGGCTTCGAGGTGGGTTGCTCTCAAATGACAAAAGCCGTACTTTAACTCTGAGCAGCCAACCGTTTATGGTTGTAGGGGGTGGGTTATTTATAGCCACTGGGCAACCCGACCTGGTTTGTCCGAAATGACCCTTGGTCACTAAGGAACTGACACGTGTTCCAATGGTCAGATTTCAAACACACACGGCAACTTTACTTGGACTACAAGCAAAGCTGACTTATCCAACTCTGGACAAGATTTGCTCTCATAGTCTTCACTCAAAGACATAGGATTTTGGTTAAGCATCACTTCAGTCATTCTGACTGGTTCTCTTGGACCCCACTTAACAGTACGGTGGTTCCTATGACTCAACAAAGAAAAACACAGAACGACGAAACTGCTAAGTCTTCGCGCTCCATAGTCTTCACTCGATGTCTTCTCTTATCATAGTCTTCAATGTGAATGTCTTCACATACCACCTCTGACTTCAATGTATTCATACATTTTTAGGGGTCATCTCTGGTAGGAAAACCGAATCAATGAGGGACTTCTACCTGTGTTATCTTGCAATTCTCACAAACACATTAGTCCCTCAACTAGGTTTGTCATCAATACTCCAAAACCAACTAGGGGTGGCACTAGATGCACTTACAATCTCCCCCTTTTTGGTGATTGATGACAAACTAGTTGAAGTTTTCAACAGGGAATAAAATATGTGAAATTGTAAAGGATAGGTTATTGTCTTCATAAGTGGCAAAGGCTCCCCCTGAAGATGTGCATATAAGTAATTTGCTTTTGGTATGCCAATGCACATGGAAGGTTGTACTTATGGAGATCCTCTTCAACTTATGATGACAATTTATCATGCATGAAAAGTATGTGAGGATAATGACATGCATAATGAAAAATGGACGTCTACAAAATGATCTAAGTGCGGAATTTATCGTTGCACATGCGGAATTTATCATCGCATCACAGAATAGCAAATAAGTAGCAGATGACCATCGAGTTTGAGTGTTACAACTCAAAGAACCAAATGTATCATGACGCGAGAGTTGTAAACACTAGGCAAAATATAAAACTACCGCCCATATGAACCTGCTTGAAGACTATCAAACTCATATGCTTCTCCCCCTTTTGTCAGTAAGGACCAAAAAGGTTTGAAGACATAGAGCACCTACTCGTCCCCGTGAGGAGTTGGTGAAGCAGCAGGGTCTTTGGTGTTTGTTGGCGGTGCAGACGAACTCGGTGCAGTGTTGATTCGCGCTGAAGGTGGTGAAGTAGCATCGTCTTCATCATCGATGACATGTGCATTCACTGTTGCAGCAGAGGAGGAGAACTCAGAGTCTTCAAGAGACGGAGTATGCCGCAGCACAGTCCTTCTTGGAGGTGTTGAGTCAAACTTTAAGCGTTTAGAGAAGCCATCCTCTTGAAGATCATCTTCACAACACATAAGCGTCAGCCCTTTCCATGTACGCCGACAAGTTTCATGGGCAACAAAGGCATTCTTGGTGGCAAGGTTGCGAATCCTGTTTACGTCCACCAAGAGGCTTTGCATTTGGCGCTTCAGCCAGTCATGATGCTTATCCTATTTCTGATGAAGGGCAACCAGAAGTTCTCGGTCGTTGAGAACACGAGATCGCTTCTTGGGCCATTGGGCAATGCTGCTTTCAGTTGCTTCAGTGAGGGCATGATGAGGTGAAGGGTAGTACCAACCAGAGGATAAACACAAGCGACTGCTGGATCTCCGTCAATGTGTTGTGAGAAACTTTGCTTATCAGCATTCTGAAGACTAAGGGGCTCCTTGGTAGGCTCTGGATAGATGGCTTCAACTGACATATCGACGTCAGGCATAAAGATCCGATGATTGCGAGCAGAGGGCTGATAGGTGACAACTGAGTGTAGTTTGATCAGCCGCATAATCCATGGAGCGTAAAACTTCAAGCCAAACAGATCAGATCCTGATGCAGCAAGTTGACGGATGAAGAAGTCTTGTGCATTGAAGCATTTGCCGTGAAGAATATGGAAGACCAAAGTCTTCATTGCACCTTCCAGCTTTGCATGTGGAGAATGTCCTTTGATGGGCCAGAGAGTTCACCTTATAATGTGATAGATAGTGCGTGGCAGATACTCAAGGTCTTCAACAAAGAACTCCTTAGGATATGCAGCATCTGGAGGCAAAGGCTTCATCATGCTAAGCATCTGACTCATGTTTGGTTCAGGCTTGTGAAAAATGCTCTCCATAGCTGCACTGTGAAGATGACAACCAGGTTCATAAAGATCTCCTGGAGTGGGTAGACCAGTGAGCTCAATGATATCAAAGGCTTTGGCTTCGTGATGAACATTGCCTGTCATCCACTCAAGGACCCAAGTCCTCGGATCTCTGTTGTAGCCACGAATATGAAGAGTGGCATAGAATTGGAGCAGCAATTCTTCATTCCTGTGCTCCTTGTCAGTGACGAACGGAAACAATCCAGACTCTCTGAAGCAATCCAGAGCTTCTTCCAAACAAGGTAGACCAGTTATGGCTTCAGTGTCAAGACGCATATGTGGGAAAATGCGACCTTGATTGTACGGAATTCATGAGTAATAACTGCGCTGCTGATAGCTCCAGAACCAATCAGAAGATATTCTTGCCTTGGTGTAGGGGTTCTTGGCGCTATCAAAGAAGGTGTTGTGTGCCTTGAAGCCATTGATATTAAAAGATCCGGGTGCAGATGCAGTACCTGGAAACCTGGGCAACCTTGACATTGGCTTCTGAACCTGAGGCCTGTGCTCAACGTGATAGTCAAACTGAGGACCACCAGCAGGCGGAGGAGTCAGAAAAGGCCATTTTACAGTGATAAGTTGGCCATAGTTGAATGCTTGCTCGACAGTGTGTGGCCTTGGTGGCGGAACAGGAGCAGTGGCATCAACAGAGGCGTCAGGCTGCACATTTGTTGCAGGTGCATCATTGGCTTCATTGGCCTCTGGCATAGTGTTAGGTGCAGGCTCCACAGTGTCTTCAGCCATAACCACGTCATTGGCTTCAGTGGTGTTAGTGGTGGCAGCCTCAGGATTCTCAACCTCCACTTCAGAAGCTGGAGGGTCGGTCAGGTTCTCCTCGAGAACAACATCTTGGTGAGACAGGGGTGTAGCAACTCTTGGGGCTTCTTCTTCATCGGCTGATGCAGCCGGAACATCTTCAGCCATTTTGGCTTCGGATTCAGAGACAGTCACAGTAGGAGTGGCATCTGGAAACACTTGACGTGCAACAGATTGGTGGTGCACTTCTCCTTCTGGTACGCTCGAAAGAGGGACTTGAGGCCTTGGTCCTTTGCGAAGCCTGCGTAGCACTGGCGATGCCTATGGAGATGGAGTTGGCTGGGCCTCAAAGTCGTCTTCTTCGTCTTGCACAGGTGGTGTGACTTGTTGTTGTTGGGGAGTACTCGGGGTGTCTTGTTGTTGTGGGTGATCAGCCCATGATGCATCCTGAGCAGTTGGCGTCAGAGGACGACCAATGCTGATGAGTTCGTTGTGCGTGAGCACAGGCGACGATAGTGCTCGATCTGAGGAAGGACTTCATCTTCAACATTTTCATGGTGACCAATGTCTTCAGCAGCGGTGGGGTCAACTGCTGGAATGTCTTCAGCTTCAGGAGCCTCTGTGGAAGCAGGCTCATGAACTACTATCCGTTGTTCTTGATGCGAGGAATCTGGGCGAGCAACAGAGATGGGTTCTACAACAAGGGGCTCTGTGGGAGCAGCCCGATCTTTCTTGGTTCTGCGCTTCTTCTTGGAGGGAGCAACATCAGAAGCATCAGGATTTTTCCTCTTTCTGGCTTCAGCCTCGGTAGTCCTCGTCTTCTTTAGTTCTAAAGCGGTTGACCGGACCTTTGGCTTCGAGCCAGTCATGCAGCTTGGAAAGACTATGCGCGGCTCTTCCCGCCTTGAAGGTGCAGATTGGTCTGTTGATGGCTTCTTCTTCTTTGCAGCCATTCTTGGGTCAATGCCAGGATGACCAAGAGCCTTGCGCTTCTCAGCCTCATTGTAGGCTTGCACACACTTGTCAGCCAGGCTCTTCATGCGCTCACGAGAACCTTTAGCTTCTTCACGCTTCTTGAGAAAGGCTTCCTTGAGCTCGTGCAACATAATCTTGAAGTTTTTCACATCTTGCACGCTGAGCTTGGCCATGTGCTTCTTGAACTGAGCTTTCTCATAGTCGATCTTTTGCTTCAGTTCAACGATGCGCTGAGCTAGAGCTAGCTTAGAAGAAATGGCGCCAGTGAAGGCGACACTGAGGCCAATTGGAAGTTGCAGATCTTCAAAGCTGAGATTGGGGGTTTCAAACCACTCTTCAATGAAGTTGTGGATGATTGCCACGTCAAAGAGAGGCAAATCATTAAAGATTTCTGCTTCTTCCTTGCTCTTAATCAGTTGCTCAAGAGCGTCATCTGCAAGATTTCATTGCTGGACAGATCAATGGCGTCGTTACACAGAATAGCAGCAGCAGTCAGTTCTTGGCTGGTGGGTTGCAAGGGCATCTTTACTCTCGAGGGCTTGGAGATGCGTGACAAATCTTCAGACAGCACACTGTGTTCAGGAGGTGCAGTGGCCAGAGGCTTCGCCTGTAAGACCTTTGGTGCAGGAGCAGGCTGTGAAGCTTTAGGCTTCTTCAGTTTCTTTGGCTTCTGCGGTGCAGGCGCTTCATCAGATTCAGCGTCATCTGCAGGCTCATCCATGGCTGTCCCTTGAACCATGATATGAGTGATGAGACCTTCCAGGTTATAGAAGGGCCCAACAAGATTGGGTTCAGCTTCGCGGGTGCCATCGGCACGGGGAGCAGAAGGACCAGGGTTGAAGTCTAGTCCCAATGACTTCTTGTTTTGCTTAGCCGAATTCTTGGCAAACTGGAAGTTACGCTTGAACAGATTGTCGTCACGACACCATAGCAATGACGATGGGTCTGCATCCGCAGGCTGTGGTCCATGGACCATGCAGGGATAGAAGCCTTGTTCAATGGCTTCATCTCTGGACCTGGGTTGAAGATTTCTGTATAGGATGTCTCCCCATGGTCGCTTGATGGCATTCTTCTCAGCATATTCCCGGGTCACAAACTTGTACTTGAACCATTTCTCGGTCCAGTATCTTCGAAATCATTGGATTCGTGTCTTGCGCTGATTGTAATCCTCTTCTGGATTTGTCTTGTACAGCTCTGAGAAGGTCATCAGGCAGATCTCTTGATGTTCCCCCTCAACGCTGTCTGCCACCCTTCCTTGCTGATTTCTCTGTAGCCATGAACTTCAAACTGAATGGCTTCAACATGTTCAAAGGTTTCAAAGGCTTCCGCTTGCTGGTCAAACAGAAACTGGCTTCGGGAGAATTTATATGATGCTGTAAGAATTCTGCAAATGAATGCAGACTATGAGAACCAAGGGATTCTCCCACGGACATGTACCTGTGACAGCATTAAGGTGCGAGGAAAGGGGAAGAGGTCATATGCATTCTCAGAAGATTTTGAAGATAAATCAGTTTAGAAGACATTGACCTCATAGTGCGAAGACATTCACTCATAGATAGAGAGTTGGTTCCAGATTTGTACGAATCCACGAATAAGTACAAGTGAGGAATCTAACTACTTTGTGAAGCATAAGTGAACATACTAGGCATATTATGAGATGCAGTATGAAATAGATCCAACTTGTGTGAACAGAAACTTCTTGTGGTAGAAAGTGATGAATCTATAGGATCAAAGGGGCCGTAAAAAGGAAGTTTTATTTACCACACAAAGAACTGCTAGACGGAGTGGGAGAGGAGGCCGAGCAGTTCGATCGTCCGTGCCCTAACTTGGCGACGGAGGACACCTATGGCGACAGCGGAGAAGACGATGTCTGCGGCCGGCGTGAAGACGACGTCGGTGAGGTCACGACAGCTAAGCGCTTTGTCGCCAGCGTCGTCGAGGGCTAGCGGTGGCGCTAGGGTTTGTGCGAGAGTGGAAGAAAGGCTAATGACTGTGGTGAGGCGTGTATTTATAGGGACAGGGACGACACAGTGTTATTACACAGGTACCCCTGGCGATTCACATCTGAAGGGCATGTGGCTATCATGCAACATATCGGAGGTTGTTCCACGTTCCCACGCACGCCTGGATTGTCGGGTGGTCGTTCCCACTTCTCCGGGTTTCAGGTGAAAGGATTTAGCATTGAAAACAGACTTAATGTTTGTCTCTGTATCTTCTGCTGACAAGGACGCAGAGAAGATATTCGACAGTTTCAATAGAATGCATATGATTTGGAGAGATAGAGTTTGAGATAGAAAGCACAGAGAGGTTAGGGTCCGATCACATTCACTTAGTTCAAAAGATTCAACAAGAAGACATAGCTATAAGTGAATGCTGTAGAGGACAGAACACTAGTATATATATATATATATGAGAAAGACAATCAAATCAACATAGTGAAGATAATCATGAAGACAAGTTGAGATTGAAGCCAAACCAAATGTGAAAACATACCAAACGTAACGCCATGAGTGAAACACTTCAAACAGAAAAATTTGGTGGTGGCGTTACCCACCGTATAGGAAGTATTAGACCCAGACACGGCGCACAATTATCGTGGCGCTCCAAAGTCAAATTCCACATTAATGTATTCACACTTAGAATGTAAGTCTTCATTGATTGAAGATATACTTTACTTCGTGTGTTGCACATCTAAGTCATCAATATGCATAAGTGTTAGGATGTGTGCCTGATCACAGGACATTTGAGGATTCCAAGATATTTAGCTCACACCGTAACTTGCAAAACCTCTTCTCATACAAGGGCTTGGTGAAGATATATGCCAATTGCTCTTCAGTGTTGATGTGTATGATATTAATATCTTCCTTCACAACATGATCTCTGAGAAAGTGATGATGAATTTCAATGTGCTTTGTCTTCGAGTGCTAAACTGGGTTGTTGGCAATCTTGATGGCGCTTTCGTTGTCGCAGTAGAGTGGCACTTGCTTCAGATGAATGCCATAGTCCTTGAGTGTTTGCTTCATCCATAGAAGTTGAGCGCAGCAAGATTCAGCAGCAATGTATTCAGATTCAGCAGTGGAGAGAGATACACAGTTCTGCTTCTTTGAAGACCAACATACAACTGATCGTCCCAGAAAATGACATGTGCCTGATGTAGACTTGCGATCCACCTTGTCACCAGCATAATCAGCATCCGAGAATCCAACCAGATCAAAGTCTGAGCCCTTTGGATACCATAATCCTAATGTTGGGGTGTAATCCAAATATCAAAGAATTCGCTTCACAGCTAAGTGATGCGATTCCTTTGGTGCCGCTTGGAATCGAGCACACATGCAAACACTAAGCATAATATCTGGCCTAGATGCACATAGATAAAGTAAAGAACCAATCATGGAGCGGTATACCTTTTGATTGAACTCTTTACCATTGTCGTCGGGACCCAGATGATGTTTGGCTAGCATTGGCGTCGTGAAGCCTTTGCAGTCTTGCATCCCAAATTTCTTTAGGCAATCTTTGAGGTACTTCTCTTGAGATATGAAGATGCCATTGCGTTGCTGACGTATTTGAAGACCAAGGAAGAACTTCAGCTCACCCATCATGGACATCAAATATTGCTCTTGCATCATATATCCAAACTCTTCACTGTATTTATGATTGGTGCAGCCGAAGATAATGTCATCCACATATATTTGGCACACAAATAGTTCACCATCATATGTCTTCGTGAAGAGAGTGGGGTCGAGGGAACCAGGTTTGAAGCCTTTGCTCTTCAGGAAGTCTTTGAGTGTGTCATACCAAGCCCGAGGGGCTTGTTTGAGGCCATACAGTTCCTTGTTGAGCTTGTACACCATGTTAGGATGTTTTGGATCTTCAAAGCCAGGCGGTTGTGCAACATACACTTCTTCTTCAATCTTGCCATTGAGAAAAGCGCTCTTCACATCCATTTGATACAGAAGAATGTTATGATGATTTGCATAGGCCAGCAGTATGCGTATGGCTTCAAGTCTAGCCACAGGAGCAAATGTTTCATCAAAGTCAATCCCTTCAACTTGAGTGTACCCTTGAGCAACGAGACGAGCTTTGTTTCTGACAACTTGACCATGCTCATCTTGCTTGTTGCGATATATCCATTTGGTGCCTATTATATTGTGCTTGCGAGGATCAGGACGCTTAACCAGTTCCCATACATTATTCAGCTCAAACTGTTGAAGCTCTTCTTGCATAGCTTGAATCCATTCAGGTTCCATGAAGGCTTCTTCAACTTTCTTGGGTTCAGATATTGAGACGAATGCGAAGTGCCCACAGAAATTTGCTAGCTGTGTTGCCCTTGAACGAGTGAGTGGACCTTGTGCATTGATGCTATCAATTATTTTCTCAATCTGTACTTCATTTGCAACACGAGGATGTACAGGACGAAGATTTTGCTCTTGCTGATCATTGTCATCGTTAGAAGGATTGTCTTCAGGCTGAGCATTGTCTTCTGTTTGATCAGGTGCGGAGATGATAAGTTCCTCTTCAGGCTGAGATTCAGATGGTATGATTTCTCCAGTTCCCATAAGTTTGATTCACTGGATGGAACTTCATCTAGCACATTTGGCAGGTGCTCTCTTTGTGAGCCGTTAGTCTCATCGAACCGCACATCCACTGTTTCAACCACTTTATAGTGAAAAAGGTTGAAGACTCTGTAGGAGTGCGAATCCTTTCCATATCCAAGCATAAAACCTTCATGTGCTTTTGGTGCAAATTTTGAAGTGTGATGTGGATCCTTGATCCAGCACCTGGCACCAAATACTCTGAAGTAACTGACATTTGGCTTCTTGCCAGTAAAGAGCTCATAGCATGTCTTGTTGAGAAGCTTGTTTAGATAAACATGGTTGATGATATGGCATGCAGTATCAATGGCTTCAGGCCAGCACTTTCTTGGAGTCTTGTATTCATCAAGCATCGTCCAGGCCATCTCAATAAGTGTTCTGTTCTTGCGTTCCACGACGCCATTCTGCTACGGTGTGTACGGAGCTGAGAATTCATGTGTAATGCCCAAATTATCAAGATAAGTGTCTAGACCAATGTTCTTGAATTCAGTGCCATTATCACTTCTGATGTGCTTGATCTTGATGCCATAGTTGTTCATGGCTCGATTGGCGAAGCATCTGAAGACATCCTGCACTTCAGTCTTGTAGAGGATTATATGCACCCAAGTATATCTTGAATAATCATCAACAATGACAAAGCCATAGAGACAAGCAGTAGTAGTAAGAGTTGAGTAATGAATGGGACCAAAAAGGTCCATGTGGAGCAGTTCGAAGGGTTGAGTCGTTGTCATGATTGTCTTTGAGGGATGCTTGGCCCTCGTCATCTTTCCTGCTTCATAGGCACCGCATAAGTGATCCTTCTTGAACTTGACGCCCTCGATGCCTATGACATGCTTCTTCCTTGCAAGGGTGTGGAGGTTCCTCATGCCAGCATGCCCTAGCCTCCGATGCCAGAGCCAGCATTCAGAAGCTTTTGCTAGAAGACATACGGCAAGTTGTGGTCCTGCTGAGAAATCTACCACGTACAAATCATCTTTCCGATACCCTTCAAACACTAGAGACTTGTCAGATTCCATTAGAACAAGGCAACAATATTTTCCAACCATCACAATCATGTTTAAATCGCAAAGCATTGAGACAGACATTAAGTTGAAACCAAGGGATTCAACAAGCATGACTTTATCCATGTGTTGATCCTTTGAGATTGCAACTCTACCTAGACCCAATACCTTGCTTTTACCAGTGTCAGCAAATGTGATGTGACTTTTGTCAGATGGATGTAAGGTTGAGTCCATGAGAAGGTTTCGCTTGCCAGTCATGTGATTAGTACACCCACTATCAATAATCCATTCTGGAGCAGCTGGTGTCGTACCCTACAGTGCAGTTAGGGGGATAGGCTTCACGAAGAGAATTGTGAAGCATAAACATTTGACGAGCAAGTGGATTATGAAAGCTTAGATCGAGGTTAGGACTGATAGGGCAAGTGGCAAGCAACTCAGGAACAAAATACATAATAAGACCATTTGGGCATTTGATCTTGCGCCCTACAAGATGTTTAAGGTCCCCAGCAATGGCTTCAGACGATTTTGGTTTTCGGCTGGAGACCTTTCCCTGCAAAAGAGAGTTAAGCTTTCTTAGCCACCCACATCTTCAAGGGTGGCTTCGAAGCAATGAGTCTAAGTGCAGCATCTGAGAACTTTGGCTTTGGAGCCCTAGCAAAAGTCTTGCAGGTGGAAAATAGTACTCATAAGGATAAGCAGAATAGTTTTTGGTCTTATGAACATGGCGGTTTGATGAAACACGCTCATATTCATAGGCCTGAGTAAGGTTTCCCTGTAAAACATTTGCGTTAGTGCGACTCAGGTGAGTCCTCTGTCTGTATGAAGCCTTTGGACCATATGAAGCCTGTGGTCTGGGGTTTGTCTTCTTCACTTGTGGTGTCATGACGACATTCACAGGAAGATTCTCCAAATACCTTTTCGGCACCCAGACTTTCTTCATAGGCGGCCCATTCCTGCAGTTACTACCAATATACCTGGCAAACACTTCACCATTCTGATTCTTAAACAGTTTATAGTTTGCATCAAAGGATTCATCAATAACAATGGGATTAGCACAAGTGAAGCCAGATAGGGTGGATGGATCCGCTGAAGGTTCCTTTGCAGTAACCCATGTGGTTTTGGGGTACTGCTCAGGTTTCCAGTAAGAGCCATCAGCATTCATTTTCCTTTCGAACCCAACACCCTCTTTCCTAGGGTTTCGGGTCAGGATCTGCCTTTTGAGGACATCACATAGTGTCTGATGCCCTTTGAGACTTTTGTACATCCCTGTTTCAAGCAATGTCTTCAACCTAGCATTCTCATCAGCAATAGCAGTGGTATCCTCAGCAGAGGGGTTAGTTACCACATCAACAGTTGAAGATATTGCAATAGTAGCAGCAGTAGAACACCCAGCAGCAGAAGTAGCGTTGTCACGCTCAATGCATTTAAGACATGGTGGTTCAAATCCTTCCTGAGATGAACTGATCTGTTCGGCGCGAAGTGACTCGTTTTCCTTTTGAAGATCTTCATGAGCCGCTCTCAATTTCTCAAGATCTTGCTTCCTTTGAAGATAATCATAGGAAAGCCTTTCATGAGTTGTTGAGAGCGTTTCATGATGACTTTCAAGTTCCTCATACTTAACGTGAAGATTTTTTATGTCTTCAATTAAGGACTGAGATCGAGTCATTTCAGCGTCTAACAGATCATCGCTTTGTCTAACAGTTTTTGAATATGTTCCATAGCTTTCTGTTGTTCAGTTGCAATTTTAGCAAGTGTTTTGTAGCTGGGTTTGGAACCACAATCAGAGTCATCTTCACTAGATGTTTGATAGTGAGTAGTGCATGTGTTTACCTTGGCACCGCATGCCATGAAGCAGTAGGTAGGAGTGGAGTAGTCCTTGTCATTTGCATCGGTGTCGGTGATGAAGTCATTGTCTTCAGTGTTGAAGATGGACTTGGCAATGTATGCTGTAGCCAGACTCGCAATGCCAGAATCGGACTCCTCCTCAGAATCCACCTCTGCCTCCTCAGAAGCGGACTCCTCCTCTGAATCCATTTCCTTGCCAACAAACGCACGTGCCTTGCCAGATGAGCTCTTCTTGTGTGATGAAGACTTTGAGGAAGACTTGGAAGAAGACTTTGAGTATTTCTTCTTCTTCTTGTCATCAGAGTCATACTCCTTGCTCTTCTTCTTCTTCTTCTTGTTCTCATTGTCCCACTGTGGACACTCAGAGATGTAGTGGCCAGGTTTCTTGCACTTGTGGCATGTTCTCTTCTTGTAGTCATGAGCAGAAGCTTCATCATTCCTTGAGCTTGATCGTGAAGACTTTCTGAAGCCTTTCTTCTTGGTGAATTTTTGGAACTTCTTCACAAGCATAGCAAGCTCCTTTCCAATGTCTTCAGGATCATCAGAACTGCTGTCAGATTCTTCTTCAGATGAGGAGACAGCTTTTGCCTTCAAGGCACGAGTTCGCCCATAGTTGGGACCGTAGATGTCTGTTTTCTCATAAAGCTGAAACTCATGTGTGTTGAGCCTCTCAAGTATGTCAGACGGATCGAGTGTCTTGAAGTCAGGACGTTCTTGAATCATCAGGGCTAGGGTGTCAAACGAGCTGTCAAGTGATCTCAGGAGTGTCTTGACGACTTCATGCTTGGTGATCTCAGTGGCGCCGAGAGCTTGAAGCTCATTTGTGATGTCAGTGAGTCGATCAAACATGAGCTGGATATTACCATTGTCATTTCTCTTGAAGCGGTTGAAGAGGTTGCGAAGGACACTGATTCTCTGATCTCTCTGGGTTGAGACGCCTTCATTGACCTTGGAGAGCCAGTCCCAGACTAGCTTAGATGTTTCCAAAGCACTCACGCGGCCATACTGTCCTTTGGTCAGATGACCACAGATAATGTTCTTGGCAGTGGAGTCCAGTTGAACGAACTTCTTGAAATCAGCAGCGGTGACACCTTCACCAGCCTTGGGAGCGCCATTCTTGACGACATACCATAGGTCGACATCAATGGCTTCAAGATGCATGCACATCTTATTCTTCCAGTAGGGACATTCTGTTCCATCAAAGACAGGGCATGCAGCGGAGACTTTAATTATCCCGGCAGTCGACATAGCTAAAACTCCAGGTGGTTAAACCGAATCACACAGAACAAGGGAGTACCTTGCTCTGATACCAATTGAAAGTGCTAGTGATCGACTAGATGGGGTGGTGAATAGGCGATTTTTATGAAAGTCTTCAAAACATGGAAGTTTCGAAGACAAACGATAGAAATAAACCTATTACCATGCAGCGGAAGGTAGACTACACTAGGCAAACCATAGTCAAGTATTCAATGAAGTGAAAGCACAATGACTAATAGCAGCTAGGCAGTAAAGATCAGGTAGGAAGATATTGTGAAGCCAATCAGAACAAGCAGTCACTCAGTGAAGACAAAAGATAATGCAATCATACAATGACTTCACAAGGACCAACAGTAAGTAAAGGGAAAGGAAGGATGAAACCAGTGACTCGTTGAAGACAATGATTTGTTGGACCAGTTCCAGTTGCTGTGACAACTGTACGTCTGGTTAGGGAGGCTGAGATTCAACTCAGAAGACCTCGTCTTCACCTTATTCCCCTTGAGCTAAGGACACCCAGTCCTCGCCCAATCACTTTGGTAAGTCTTCAAGGTAGACTTCCAAACTTTCACAGACTTCGTTCACCGGCGATCCACAATGACTCTTGGATGCTCAGAACGCGACGCCTAACCGGCTGGAGGATTCACAGTCCTCAAGTGTAATAAGTCTTCAGATCACACAGACAGGAAGACTTAAGTGATGCCTAACACTCTTTGGCTCTGGGTGTTTAGGGCTTTATCCTCGCAAGGAATTCTCTCTCAAAGGCTTCGAGGTGGGTTGCTCTCAAACGACAAAAGCCTTACTCTAACTCTAAGCAGCCAACCATTTATGGTTGTAGGGGGTGGGCTATTTATAGCCACTGGGCAACCCGACCTGGTTTGTCCGAAATGACCCTTGGTCACTAAGGAACTGACACGTGTTCCAACGGTCAGATTTCAAACACACACGACAACTTTACTTGGACTACAAGCAAAGCTGACTTATCCAACTCTGGACAAGATTTTCTCTCATAGTCTTCACTCGAAGACATAGGATTTTGGTTAAGCATCACTTCAGTCATTCTGACTGGTTCTCTTGGACCCCACTTAACAGTATGGTGGTTCCTATGATTCAACAAAGAAAAACATAGAACTACGAAACTGCTAAGTCTTCACGCTCCATAGTCTTCACGCGATGTCTTCTCTTATCATAGTCTTCAATGTGAATGTCTTCACATACCACCTCTGACTTCAATGTCTTCAATACATTTTTAGGGGTCATCTCTGGTAGGAAAACCGAATCAGTGAGGGACTTCTACCTGTGTTATCCTGCAATTCTCACAAACACATTACTCCCTCAACCAGGTTTGTCGTCAATACTCCAAAACCAACTAGGGGTGGCACTAGATGCACTTACAGATTGTATAAGATGCAGGAATAGTAACTGCGCTGCTGATAACTCCAGAATCGATCTGATGAAATTCTTGGCCTTGTGTAGGGGTTATTGGCACTGTCAAATAATGTGTTATGTGCCTTGAAGCTATTCATATTAAACGATCCTGGTGAAGTTGCAGTACCGGGAAACCTTGGGAGCCTAGGCTTTGGCTTCTGGACCTGAGGCATGTGCTCCACATGATAGTCGAATTGTGGTCTGGGAGCAAGAGGGGGTACCAAAATGGGCCAATGAACCATGACAGGTTGATCGCGGTCAAAAGCCAGCTCAATGGTATGAGGCCTTGGAGGGGGCACAGGAGCATTGGCATTGACATGGGCTTCGGGCTGCACAATGGCTTCGGGGTTCACATGCACTTCTGGCGCCACATTAGCTTCAGGCGCCACATTTGCTTCGGCCATGACAACGTCATTGGCTTCAATATTGGTGTTGGTGGCTGCCTCAGTATTTTCAACCTCCACTTGAGTAGCTGGAGGGTCGGACACATTCTCCTCAAGAACAACTTCTTGGTTGGACGAGGGTGTAGCAACACGTTCTTCTTCTGGACTTGGTTCTTCTTGTTCTTCGGCTGATGCAGCCAGAATGTCTTCAACAACTTTGGCTTCAGACTCTGAGATGTTCGCAGTTGGAGTGGCTTCAGTAAACACTTGGCATGATACTGAGTGGTGGTGCTCTTCTCCTTCTGGAACACTCGGAAGAGTGACTTGTGGCCTTGGACCTTTGCGAAGCCTGTGAAACACTGGCGACACTTGTGGAGAGGGAGTCGGCTGGACCACAAAGTCATCATCTTCAATCACCAGAGTGGTGGCTTGAGGTGGGGGAGTACTTGGTGATTCTTGACGGGGGGAGTCTTGAGGGTGATCAGCCCATGAATCATCCTGAGCAATTGGCGTCAAAGGACGACCAATGCTGATGAGTTCGCTGTTCGTCAGAACAGGCGATGATACCATGTTGTGCTCGATCCGAGGAAGGACTTCATCATCTTCAACATTGTCTTGGGGACTGAGGGAGTCCTGGATTAGGGGGTGTTCGGGTAGCCGGACTATACCTTCAGCCGGACTCCTGGACTATGAAGATACAAGATTGAAGACTTCGTCCCGTGTCCGGATGGGACTTTCCTTGGCATGGAAGGCAAGCTTGGCGATGCGGATATTCAAGATCTCCTACCATTGTAACTGACTCTATGTAACCCTAACCCTATCCGTTGTCTATATAAACCGGAGGGTTGTAGTCCGTAGCAATCAACTCCATACACAACAATCATACCATAGGCTAGCTTCTAGGGTTTAGCCTCCTTGATCTCGTGGTAGATCTACTCTTGTACTACCCATATCATCAATATTAATCAAGCAGGAGTAGGGTATTACCTCCATCGAGAGGGCCCGAACCTGGGTAAAAAACATCTTGTCCCTTGTCTCCTGTTACCATCCGGCCTTGACGCACAGTTCGGGACCCCCTACCCGAGATCCATCGATTTTGACACCGACATTGGTGCTTTCATTGAGAGTTCCTCTGTGCCGTCACAATCAGGAAGGATGCCTCCTCCCATCTTTAAATACGGCACCGTTGCTAAGGGAGCCTTGGCTGTCGGCCAAACCCTCCGGCTAGGTGGTTTCCTCATGACCGCCTATTCGGCTGTTGCGCCGACGGTGACCTCTCGGGTCATCAAAAGCAACCTACACGTCAGCTCGGAGCTCGTCGAGCAGCTAGATCCAATGGAGCTCTCTTCCGTAAACGAGCTCTTGGATCGCATCGCCGCCCTGGGTGTCGCTACGGATTACGACCAGGTTGGGCTTAAACCCGATCTAAGAGAAATTAACTCTCCCCAAGTCACCCACCACGTTGCCGTGGTAGAGGCGCAGTGCGGTGACCCTTCATCTATTTTAAGGACTAGCTACGTCCGAATTCCCGACTCCTCCAAGCCAGATACCCGCGGAGAGGAGGATGTAACTCAAGACCTAAGCTTAGGATCAGGCAACGGGCTAGATTCGTTGGACAACATCCAAGAATCCGAACTTCAGAGTTCGGAAACTCTTCGGCCTTCGAATCTTGGATTGGGTGAGGTTTCGGATTCAACGACACCCGCCCACCCGAACATAAGCGATCTCTCCCAAATTAGGCAGAGGCCCGAGGAAACAGTACATCATTACTGGGCCAGATTCCTCCTGGTTATGAACAGGATAAAGGATTGCCGCGAGGGAGACGCAATCTCAATTTTTCTGCAGTAATTGCACGGACGAGGGAATCCTTAACGCTGTAAGTCGTCGTGATATTACATGCTTCGCTGACTTGGCATCCATAGTACAAAAATACTATGCAATGGAAAGCGCCTGGAAAACCGAAATAAAGTTTTGGGATAATCCGGCCTTGAATAGTAATCCTGTCCGAACCAAGAGGGTGCACCATCATAGGACACCCGGGATAAACACCAAAAAACCAAAACCCTCTACAGGGCATGGAACCATACTGGAAAGGTGGCTTGATGGACCCTGTAGAATTCACAGTACAGAGGACGCCACACCAACTCACAACCTTAGAGCATGTTGGATACTCCGGCAGGTGGCCAAAATTGGTGAGGACCTCTTAATTTTGGAGGCCGCAGAAAGCCAGCCCGAGGACACCGGTACCGTTCTCACAGTCTTCGAGACTTTCGCATCAAACAATATGCGAAAAAGAACACTCCGCAGCCTCGCCGAAGTCTATCAAGTTGCAACAATAAATCCATGGAGCGACACTGCTATTACCTTCAACGTAAGTGATGAACCTAGATTCCGAACAGCCCGAGCACCAGCCGCATTGGTCCTCAGTCCCATAGTGGACGGCTTTCGCCTCACCAAGGTGCTCATGGATGGAGGTAGCGGACTGAACCTCATTTATGAGGAAACCCTTCAAAAAATGGAAATAGACTGGAACCGCATCGAGCGAAGCAGCACAACCTTTAGAGGAATAATCCCCAGTCGGGAAGCGCACTGCACAGGAAAAATCACACTAGATGTGGTGTTCGGCACGCCGGATAATTACAGGTCCGCAGAAGTCACGTTTCAGGTGGCCCCGTTTAAGAGCGGATATAACGCTTTACTAGGGCGAGAAGCATTCACAATCTTCCAAGCAATACCCCATTACGGGTACATGAAGCTTAAGATGCCTGGGCCGAATGGAATTATCACTCTAGCTAGTGATCCGGACATAGCACTCCACGCCGAAAACAAGACGGCCGCATTAGCCCTTGAGGCGCTATCCGAAGCCTTAGTGGCCGAGGAACTGACTGCGCTGCGCTCCATGGTTAACAGGGATGATGTGATACTCGATAAGAGATCCAAATCCACATCCTTCAAGCCAGCCGACGAAATAGTCAAATTCCAGGTCCATCCAACGGACCCCAATAAAACAGCTTCAATCGGGGCACGACTGAACCCTGATGCAGACGCCGCACTACGAGAGTTCCTACGAGAGAACTGGGACATCTTCGCCTGGCACCCTTCAGACATGCCAGGGATCCCACGCAGGCTGGCCGAACACAGCTTAAATATCCTAAAAGGATTTAAACCTGTCAAACAAGCCCTTCGGCGTTTTTCCGAACCCAAGAGACAGGCTATGGGAGAGGAGCTAGCCAAGCTATTGGAGGCCGGATTCATCAGAGACATAAAACATCCGGACTGGCTAGCAAACCTGGTGATGGTACCAAAGAAGGACAAATCCTGGCGCCTGTGTGTCGACTTTAAAGACCTTAACAAGGCTTGCCCAAAGGATCCCTCCCCCCTCCCCCACATCGACCAAATTATCGATGCCACCACAAGACACGATTTGTTGTGTTTCCTCGACGCATACTCTGGTTACCATCAAATCAAGATGGCAGAATCAGACCAAGCTGCAACATCATTCATCACACCATACGGCCCATTCTGCTTCAACACAATGCCCTTCGGGCTAAAAAAACACCGGCGCAACATATCAGCGCATGATCCAGACATGTCTGGCAAATCAGATCGGAAAAACAGTGGAGGCATATGTGGACGATGTGGTCGTCAAATCAAGACATGTCGAATCTCTAGTAGACGACTTGAGGCTTACATTCGATAACCTCCGAAAATATGACATCAAGCTCAACCCGGAAAAATGCGTCTTCGGTGCTCCAGCCGGAAAGCTCTTGGGCTTCATTGTATCCGGTAGAGGAATTGAAGCAAATCCAGCCAAGATCCGAGCTTTGTCACAATTGGATATCCCAAAGGACCTCAAACAAATACAAAAATTAACCAGATGCGTGGCGGCTTTAAGCCGCTTCATCTCCCGCTTGGGAGAAAAGGCACTAGCCCTCTATCACCTCCTTCGGCGCACCGAACACTTCGAGTGGACGGAGGCCGCCACGGCCAGACTTGATGAAATAAAAGCCATATTGGCAACAAACCCAGTCCTGGCCGCGCCGAACACCGACAAACCAATGTTATTGTACATTGCAGCAACACATCAAGTTGTCAGCGCAGTACTCGTTGTCGAGCGGGAAACGGATGGACACAAATTCCCCCTTCAAAGGCCGGTCTACTACGTATCCACCGTCCTCACTCCATGCAAATCACGTACCCGCATTATCAAAAGATTGCATACGCGGTATTCATGGCATCCCGGAAGCTACGACACTACTTTCAAGAGTGTTCCATAACAGTAGCCTCGGAAGTACCACTCAACGATATTATCAACAACCGCGACGCAACGGGCCGGATTGCAAAATGGGCCATCGAGCTTCTCCCGTTCGATATAACCTATAAGCCACGGCGAGCTATTAAATCGCAAGTTTTGGCCGACTTCGTCGCAGAATGGACGGAGGCCGAGCTCCCTAAAGAGTATGGCACATATTCAAACTGGATTATGCATTTCGACGGCTCCAAAATGTTAGCCGGACTGGGGGCTGGCGTCCTCCTGACGTCCCCCACAGGAGACACAGTCCAATATGTGCTCCAGATCATGTACATGGATTCCAACAATGCAGCCGAATATGAGGCCCTCCTACATGGCCTCCGGATAGCAGTATCCATGGGTATCCAGCGCCTAGAGGTACACGGGGATTCAAACCTCGCGATATCCCAAATAAATGGAGACTTTGACGCCAAGGACCCAAAAATGGCAGCTTACCGCAACGCCGTCCTAAAAATGTCAGCTCGGTTCGAAGGGCTGGAGTTTCACCATATAGCCCGAGAAAACAATCAAGCAACGGACGTCCTGGCACGCATCGGAGCAAGACGTGATGCAGTCCACCCCAACATATTTCTGGAAAGATTGTTCAAGCCATCCGTAGCATGGGAGGGGGAACCCGCAAATAACAGCCCGGACCCAGCCGCACCACTCGACGCCGAACAATCTGACACAATTGGAGGCTCTGCCAATGAAATTACACCTTCAGCCCACGTAATAATGGCGGTCATCGCCCCGTGGACAGAACCATTCCTAGCCTACCTTACTAGGCAGGAACTCCCGGAGGACCAAAACGAGGCCCGCTGCATAGTGCGGTGATCTAAAGCCTATAGAGTCCATGAGGGAGAACTTTATAAGAAAAGCACTACCGAAGTCCTTCAAAGGTGCATCTCCGAAGAGGAAGGGCGGAACCTTCTGGCTGAAATTCATGCCGGACTCGGTGGTCACCACGCCGCTGCTCGGTCCCTTGTTAGCAAGGCTTTCCGTATAGGCTTTTATTGGCCGATGGCCCGGGCAGACGCTCAGGACCTAGTCCAACGATGCACTGGTTGCCAACTTTCTGCCAACCAAAGCCATATGCCACCCACCGCACTCCAAACTATACCCGTCACCTGGCCTTTTGCGGTCTGGGGGCTTGACATGGTCGGACCCCTTAAAGGTGGGACCGATAGGAAAAAATACTTACTGGTCATGGTGGATAAATTCACCAAATGGATAGAAGCCAAGCCTGTTAAAACGGCCGAATCCGGACCTGTGATAGACTTCATATCCGGGGTTGTACACTGTTATGGCGTCCCCCACAGCATCATAACCGATAACGGTACAAACTTTACCGCCGACGAGGTAAAACTCTGGTGCAAAAACATGGGCATCAAGCTCGATTATGCTTCCGTCTATCACCCACAAACCAACGGCCAGGTCAAACGTGCAAATGGTCTTATCATGAGCGGCATTAAACCCAGACTGGTGCGGTGCCTCAAGGAATCTAACACGCACTGGGTAGAGGAGCTTGACTCCGTGCTATGGGGGCTGCGGACCATGCCAAATCACACCACTGGATACACACCATTTTTTATGGTGTAGGGCGCAGAGGCAGTTCTGCCCTGCGACATAATTCATGACTCACCTAGAGTGCGCATGTACGAAGAAAGAGAAGCCGAGCTCGATCGGCAGGACAACTTGGATGCCCTGGAGGGGGAGCGTGACGTGGCAAAAGCCCGTTCCGCATTTTATCAACATCAGGCCCGAAGATATCAAAGCAGAGAAGTATGGGCCAAAAATTACAATGTTGGCGAACTAGTTCTATGCCTGCCGGATAAGAAAAAGGACAAACTCAAGCCCAAGTGGGAAGGTCCATTCATAATCGACCAAGTCCTGACTGGCGGGGCGTACCGCCTGCGAGATGCGTCGGATAACCGACTCGAGCCGAACCCGTGGAACGCCACCCGTCTTCAAAGATTCTATGCCTAACGCTGGACTCTGTGTTCGTCTCCTTCCTCTGTCCATTTTTTTTGCATTTTTCTGTCTTACATTTCTCTCCTTCCCCTCTTTTCTTTTATAGCCCATAAAGGCTCATCTAGTGACGCGCCACTCGCGCTCATTAAACCTAGGGGCTTCTTTAACAGAAGCTTATTTATACGGGCTTCACGCCCAACACATGCGTCAAACTTCCGCATGTACCCTTTTTTTTCACCATTATATGCATCGATATGACTTAAGTTTTGGCCAAGCTGGGTTGCCTGGCTCCTGTGCTTACCCCTACGTTCCCGATTGTTCGGCTAGGCGGTAAAGGGAGCACCTCTACGATTGTTACTGCCGGGTCAGCCGGATGTGTACCTCAGACTGGGTGAAGCCAAAAGCTAGCGTTCTTAAGGGAATATTCGGTCGGTGAGATAAAAGATGATCTTTTTACTCATTCTATGCGCCCCCAGATGCTTTTTTCTGCGTCTTTTTACGCAGTCCGGACATGCACTTTAGGGCATGCCTCCTAGCGAAAGGAACCCCTAACGGAACTATTCTCTCTGGAAGATGTTTCTTACTAACCATGTAATATAACATAACTAGTTGGGCACTTGTCTGATAAAGCACTAATGACCCCTACGCCTGGTCTCCACGCATACCACGGTTCTTATATAACCGCTATGGTATTTGGACACACTCCGGACCTTCAGGTCCCGAGGTTGAAGCGAAAAGGTCGGCAACAACAAACGATCTACAATCCGGCTAGAAGGCATTACACATGTCAATTCAAAATTACATAGTCATTCTGACTGATTGTATTCCTCTTCTATACCATCTAACAGGCTGTCTAATTTACAGTCCTGCTGGGAATACTTCGCGGCCAACTCTACTTGGCCGTATACTAAGCTCACAGGGATCTCCTTCCCGTCAGGCCCCACTGGTCCGACCTCGGCCATGTGGTTTGGGTCAGACTTTGTAAAACGGGTCTTCACCATGGCCCAGGCTTCCCTAGCGCCTTGTCGGCAGGCCGATATCTTCCACAACCGGAAGCGCCGCCGAGCTCCCTTCAGCTTCTCCGCAAGCTCTCCAAGGCCCTCGGGCATGGAGTGGGCAGGCCATAAGGCTTGGGCAACACCTCGCACCGCCTGCCGAATTCGCTCGTGCAGTTGCATGAGTTCGGGAAGAAGGTCACCCGTAGAACCGGGAAACTCCTCTGCAGGACGTCCTGTGA
Organism: Triticum urartu; assembly: GCF_056163025.1. Lineage (NCBI taxonomy): Eukaryota > Viridiplantae > Streptophyta > Magnoliopsida > Poales > Poaceae > Triticum > Triticum urartu. Next base: position 169,737,269 of record NC_141874.1, on the reverse strand, counting down.
GCATACCTACAGACATTATTCTGTTAGTCGACTTCCCCGCCAAACTCTTTTTTCAAAGTTCGTTCAAGCACTTACTAAATATGCCGCGTCGAAGCCGCTGATTCTCCTTCGTGGAGTCCGACAGCTGGCCACGAACATCTTTAAGTTTGATGTCCAGCCTGGTGTTGGCATCCTGAAGATCATTCTTCTCTCGCCTCACCTTTGTCAACGTACTCTCACCGGCCTTTAGCCGGCGTAAGAGTTGTTGCTTTTCCGGATCGAGTCCGGCGCCATGTGCAACATGATTTGTCAGATTTGCACCCACACCGCACAATACTAATCTTTCGAAGTGTATCTTACCTGAGGGGGTCTCTTTGGACTCCCCTGCTGCGGCTAGTGCGGCCTCTAGTTGGGCCTTGCACTTTTCTAGCTCCTGGGACAGTACAGTATTCTTCTCTGTAAGAACCTGAATATTAAATGATCCTTAAATCAGTTGCTCTAACTGTTTCAAGTCTCGGGGGCTACGGGTATATATATATTTGACCAAAATTTTCTTACCCGTATGTCTTTTACATACTACTCCGTGGCTCTGGCTAAACCTTTTTGAGCGGCACGGAGGTACGCATCTCCCGAATTAAAGGCATCTAAAGCCTCTTGGGAGAAACAAGCGTCGCGTACAACTGTCTGGCGACGCCTGTTGTTCATGGCACTCTCCACTTTAGAATTTGTGGCAGACAGCCTGTCCGCATCCTCTGTCGGAGGAGCGTCCGGTGCGCGCCTTGTGCTCGCCTCCTCTTCCTGGCCAGACGTTGGAGCCTGGCTAGTGGAGGCGCGATTGGCAACCTCTCCGGATATAGTCCGGCGAGGTCTCTTCATTCTGAAGATAGCACGAACGTTAATATGCCTGGACAGAATAACACCAGGGAAGCAGAGGGTGCGCTATACCTTTGTGCCAGCATCTCAGTCCGGACTACATTCCTTTTTGCCCCACGGGGCCCTGCGGCCCCTCGTTGGCTAGCCGCCGCAGGTTCGGCCTCCTGACTCGGAAATCTCTCCTGCAAAACACGGTTGTCGCCAGAAACATCGGAATACGTGAGAGTGGAATCTCTCTCAAGGGAATGAGACTCCGGTTTCTGTCACCTGGGAGGCCGGAATTAACCCTGGGTAATCAGCCGTGATGGCTACCAAGGTATTGTCCTTGCTTAGCTGATGGAACACCCCGTCGATAAGCTCCACCGATATGTCCGGATCCTCTTCGGAGTCCGGATCGAGGGACCGTTCTGGGTCCTCGGGTTGTGGAGGGCGGCTGTTTATATCCTTTACCACCTGTCGCAGTTCCTACATTGAAGTCATTACACTACATATCTAACCGTGGGAGTACAAAACAAATGGGCAAGCGTAGTTGTTCACTTACCCAACTTGGAGGATCGTACATAGTAAATCCGGCCTGCGGGTTGACGTGGAGGAATTCCTCCTTTTCTCCCTTGTACAAAGAGGATAAGATCTTTACTAGGGCAGCAGCTGAAGCCGGCCCCTTACGACCGTAACGGGTGGCGTCATCCTCCCCATTGAAATCCCACATGGGGTGGCCTCTATATTGAAGTGGCTGCACCCCCCGCATAATGCATGCGGCCATGACTCCAATCATGGTTAGTCCGGAATGAGCCAATAGTCTTATCTGGCCCATCAGGTAAAGGACGTCTCTGTCGCTTTCTCTCTGAGAGCTCAGCGGACGCCAGCTCAAGCGTTTCTTCAATGGAGCACTATTGAACTCAGGGAGACCGACCCGGATAGGGTCCGGTAGCGGCATGTCATCTATATAAAACCATTCCGAAGGCCAGTCCTCGGACGCCTTCTTCGGGGTTCCGGATAGGTATCCGGTCCCGGCGATGCGCCATACTTCGGCTCCGCCCACTTGATATATAGACCCCTCTTTAGAACGGGGCACCAGGCAGAATAACCTCTTCCACAGCACGAAATGAGCCTCAACGCCTAAAAATAGCTCGCAAAGGGCGATGAAACCCGCAATATGCAATACAGAGGCGGGCGTGAGGTTGTGCAGCTGGAGGCCGTAGAACTCCAGAAGCCCGCGGAGAAATGGGTGAATTGGAAATCCCAGTCCCCTTATTAGATAGGGGACGAGGCACACCCGCTCTCCTTTAGAAGGATTGGGGGTGCTCTCCGCTTGTTTTCCGCCATTATAGGTGGCGAGACCGGCTCGGACCGGGACCATGTATGCCCAAGGGAGAAATCCCGTGGCCTGAAGTGACGCTAACTCGCTATGTGGGATGGTGCAACTCTCCCAGTCCCCGGGTTTGGGACCGGAGGGGCGAGGGGAGGAGCTACGACGGCTGGTCATGTTGGAATGGACCTTTGCTGGAAGCGCTCTGATGATAACTCGCGGAAAGGAGAAGATGTGGTTTGGACCTAAATCCCCATCCTGTTAAATAGGCGGCTCATTTATACGGCTAGGGGTGTGGATGTAAAAACACCCCAGCTTTTCGCATTCATTTGAACACGTGGAAGACGACCATTATTGGGCGTGGAAGCCGAGGAGCACTACATTACAAAAATCGGACATTATTCCTACAGGTACACAAGATTTGGAGAGGAACCCGCCTTGCAATGCCGAACAATCTGCGCGCCGGACTCATCATCATTGAAGCCTGGTTCGGGGGCTACTGAGGGAGTCCTGGATTAGGGGGTGTTCGGGTAGCCGGACTATACCTTCAGCCGGACTCCTGGACTATGAAGATACAAGATTGAAGACTTCGTCCCGTGTCCGGATGGGACTTTCCTTGGCGTGGAAGGCAAGCTTGGCGATGCGGATATTCAAGATCTCCTACCATTGTAACCGACTCTATGTAACCCTAACCCTATCCGGTGTCTATATAAACCGGAGGGTTGTAGTCCGTAGGCAATCAACTCCATACACAACAATCATACCATAGGCTAGCTTCTAGGGTTTAGCCTCCTTGATCTCGTGGTAGATCTACTCTTGTACTACCCATATCATCAATATTAATCAAGCAGGAGTAGGGGATTACCTCCATCGAGAGGGCCCGAACCTGGGTAAAAAACATCTTGTCCCTTGTCTCCTGTTACCATCCGGCCTTGACGCACAGTTTGGGACCCCCTACCCGAGATCCGCCGGTTTTGACACCGACAGGGACCAATGTCTTCAGCTGTGGTGGGGTCAATAGCTGAATCTTCTTCAGCTTCAGGAGCCTCTATGGTAGCAGGCTCATGAACTATCAACTGGCGCTCACGATGTTCAGACGCAGGATGAGCCACTGAGATTGGCTCGACAACAAGGGGCTCTGTGGGAGCAGCCCGATCTTTCTTCTTAGTTTTTCTATTCTTGGTTGGTGGAGCATCGTCAGTGGTGTTCTTGGTCTTGCACTTACGGGCTTCGGCTTCAACTGCCCTTGTTTTCTTGAGTCCAGAAGCAGCTGTGGGGACCTTAGTCTTCGAGCCTGTCATACTGGCAGGGAAGACAATGTGAGGTTCTTCCTGCCTTGATGCTTCAGCTTGGGCCACATCAGGCTTCTTCTTCTTCTTAGCAGCCATTCTGGGGTCGATGCCAGGTCGCCCCAGAGCCTTGCGCTTCTCAGCTTCATTGTAGCCTTGAACACATTTGGCAGCCAGGTATTTCATGTGCTCTCGAGAACCTTTAGCTTCGTCACGTTTCTTGTGAAACGCCTCCTCGAGCTCATGCATCATTTGCTTGAAGTTCTGGACGTCTGTCACACTGAGCTGGGCCATGTGCTTTTTGAACTGAGCCTTTTCATAGTCAATCTTGTGCTTCAGTTCAACAATTCTCTAAGCTAGAGCTAGCTCAGGAGCAATGGCTCCATGGAAGGAGATGCTGAGGCCAATAGGGAGTTGAAGATCATCAAAACCAAGGTTTGGGCTTTCGAACCACTCATCAATGAACTTGTTCAAGATCTCCACATCGAAGAGAGGAAGATCATTGAAGATTTCTGCCTCTTGCTTGCTCTTTATTAGCAGCTCAAGAGCATCATCGCCAAGATCGTCGTCACTTGACAGATCAATGGCTTTGTTCTCATACCTCAGAACGGCAGCTGGGGTCAATGCTTGACCAGTAGTTTGTATGGGCTTCTTCTTCTTCTCAGTTTTGGAGATGCGTGAGAGATCTTCATACTGCACACTAGCTTCAGGAGGTGCAGTGGCCAGAGGCTTCACACGCGAAGCTTTTGGAGCAGAGGGGGGCTTTGAAGCCTTTGGTTTCTTCCGCTTCTGTGGCTTGGGAGGAGCAGTCGCTTCATCCGAATCAGCATCATCTGCAGAGAGCTCCACAGCTGCCCCCTGAACAACAATGTGTGAGATGAGACCATCAAGGTTGTAGAAGGGCCCGATGATATTGGGATCGGCATCACGGGTGCCATCAACACGAGGCGCAGACGGACCGGGGTTGAAGTCTAACCCAAGCAACTTCTTGTTCTCTTTGGCAGATGTTTTGGCAAACTGAAGATTGCGGTTGAACAAATTGTCGTCGCGACACCATAGCAGTGATGATGGGTCGGCATTTGCAGGCTGTGGTCCATGAACCATACAAGGGTAGAAACCCTGAGCAATAGCTTCAGGTCTGTTCTTGGGTGGAAGATTTCGAAAGAGAATATCACCCCAAAGACACTTGAGTGCATACTTCTCAGCATACTCCTTGGTCACGAACTTGTATTTGAACCATTCCTCGGCCCAATATCTTCGAATCCATTGGATTCGTGTTTTGCGCTGATTGTAATCCTCTTCGGGATCAGTCTTGTACAGATCATAGAGATCTTCAGGCAAATCCTTTGATGTATCCCCACGGCGCTTCCTGCCTCCCTTCCTTGCTGACTTATCTCCAGCCATGTAGTTTAGACTCAATGGCTTCAAAACTGTCAAAGGCTTCCGTCTACTGGTCAGATAGGAACTAGCTTCGGGAGAATTGATGTGATGTTGTAAGAACTCTGCAAATGAATGCGGACTGTGAGAACCAAGGGATTCTCCCACGGACATGTACCTATGACAGCATTAGAGATGCGAGGGAAGGGGAAGAGGTCATATGCATTCTCAGAAGATTTTGAAGATAAATCAGTTTAGAAGACATTGACCTCATAGTGCGAAGACATTCACTCATTTGTTGAGAGTTGGTTCCAGATTTGTATGAATCTAAGAATAAGTACAAGTGAGGAATCTAACTACTTTGTGAAGCATAAGTGAATATACTAGGCATGTTATGAGATGCATAACAGGATAGATTCAAATTTGTAGGGATAGAAACCACTTATGGTTGAAAAGGATGAATCTATCAGATCAAAAGGACTGTAAAAAGAGTTTTTATTTACCACACGAAGAACTGCTAGACGGAGTAGAGTGTCGGTGGGAACGACACCTATGGGATCACAAGAATCCCTAGTACGGTTGTGGGGCGCGGGGTCGTGAGAAGAGCGGATCAAACAGATAGCACACGGTTCGTTTATCCAGGTTCAGGCCGCGGGGATGCCTAAAACCCTACTCCTACTTTGGTAGATTGTATATCTGTGTTCTTGAGCTAGCTATGGGGCGTGAGGAGCTCCAAAAAGCTGAATCCCCCTCCTGGTCGCCTCGGGCCTCCTTTTATAGGAAAGGGGTTGCCACAGTAGCACCAGGAGGTGGAAAGGGAACAGTGATGCGAGGTTATCCCTCGCATTACATGACAAGGCACATTTAATGCATCTTGCCTAGGTGTCCTTGCTTTATCGGGGACGGGGGAGAGCCCTGTCTTGTCCGTCGCCGCTCCCTCTCGCGTCGACACACGCCCTGGCCAGCGGCGCCCGTGGTGCCATGTAGGCAGGCAGGCAGCTGAGGTGGCGCAGTGGTGGGTCTCCACGAAGATCTGCATGCCGCCACGCAGGTGCCTGCCCAGCTGGTTGGGTTGGCAGCTGCATGTGAACGGCGGTGGAGGTTCGACTGGCGTGGGCCTGATGGTGGCCCAATGGGTGTTCTTGGCAAAGGGCCTTGCCGGGGTCTGGGCAAGGGTCTTGCCGTGGCGCCTGCTGTCATCCCCGGCAAGGCTCTTGCCGGGGGCCTTGTGGTCCTCCTCGGCTGGGATCCCGCCAAGGATCATCATCTTCTGAAGGGTGTATCTGATCTTGAATGTCTTCACAAAGATCTGCATGCCACCACGGGGATGTCTCCCGAATCCACTGCCCCCATGGGGGCAGTGGACTCAAGGGTGACTCACTCCATAGGTGTGGGGCGAGCTGCCACGGCAAGGGTCTTGCCGGGTTTGCTAAAACCGCCTCCCGACAAGGATCTTGCCGGGGGGGGGGTCCGTTTCGTCCCCTTTTGCTCTTTGTGGTCTTGGTATTGGCGTCGTTCTGCTTCTCCTGAGCTTCGGCCTTACCTTGGCTCACCTCCATTGCCTTGCTCAGTGTGGTGGTGCCCGTGGCTCAGACTGCCCGTGCACAGTTATAGGGGTACAAAAAGCGTACCCCTCTTTTTGTACACCGACAGGAGCCCCCGGGCCTGGGCCACACGTAAGCGCAATCGCGTCGTTGGGCTAGGCCCAAGAACGGTGCGCGGGCAGGTGGGGCAGTTTTTACCACGGTAAGTCTCTTCGCGCGTTGTGCTTCCCATGCTTCCCGCACGTGGTGCGGCGTGGGGAGGCGTGTGTGATGTGGGCGGCATGCGTGGGGTTGCTTCCCGCGGGCATGCGTCACATCACAGATAACGTGAAAGGAGGCGGCCCGCGTTTTCCCCCCATAAGAAGGAATAACCGTGGGCGCGCTGCTCACTTTCTCCTCTTCCCTCGTGCCTTTTCCGATCTCAGAGCCGCCGTTCCCTTTCTTCCTTCCTTCCTAAGCTTTCGCTGTCGCCCGCCGCCGTTGCTTCGCCATCCCCCTTCTTCAGCCCTCTGAACTTCTTGGTTGCCATGGCTCCCAAATTCACCAAGGGCAAGGGGGTGGCTAAGGGCGCCGGGGCGGTGGAGCCGCCGGGAAGCGCACTGTCGGGGGACCGGACGAAGTCCGCTTTCTTCTTCCCCTCGACGGTTGACGTTCAAGAGCTCTGGGCCTCCTTCAAGCCCCTATGGGGAGTGAAGAAGGGGGGAGAGGGTTCGGGGCACTCGGCGACGCGCATCATTCCTGCTGCTTGCGCTGATCCTGCCACAAATCGGTACCCCTTCTTCGTTGATTACTTTTCTTGCGGGTTATGCCCTCCTTTCTCCGATTTCTTCTGCGACGTTATGCGCACCTTTGGCTTTCGCCTCTTGGATTTTACTCCAAATGCGGTGGCGTGCATGGCTTTCTTCGCGCATCTTTGCGAAGGCTTTGCCGGGGTGCAGCCCAACACGGCGCTCTTCCGCCATTACTTCTTCCCTCGAATCCAGCCGGGAGGAGCCGTCTCTGGTTGCGTCACCTGGATCCCAAGATCCAAGGGGGCGTACCCGGATGGTGCTGTGAAGGAGAGGTGGGAGGAATGGCATGGCCGGTGGTGCTGGATTGAAGATGAAAACCCGCCGGAATTCTGCAAGGTCCGCCGAGTGCCGTCGGTCCGCGGCAGCGATTGGAGCGATGTCGACGCCGCCGATGGGAGGCTCACCGTCGCCACCACCAAGATTCTCCGGCTCACCCAGGCCGGACTCACCCTTGAGATGATCGGGGCGGACTTCATTCGCCGCCGGATCGCCCCGTTGCACAGCAAGGGGAGGCCAGCTTGGCTCTGCACGAACCCGGCTGACATTATGCGACTCCGCCCCGGCCTCGATCACAACTTCACGGTGCTGGCACATGCCCACTTCTGCCAGTGGCTTTTCCAGCTTGATGTGTGTCACGATGGCGAGGTCGAGCGGACCGGCAAGGCCGCGAGGGCTGCCGCAAAGGTCGGCAAGGCCCTCAAGGGGCCATTTTTCAAGCTGCCAGCGGGGGTGGTCCCGTTGTGCAACAATTCGCGTCGGTCCGAGATCATCGCCATGATGCTGAACTGTAATACGCATGGCCCTGTCCTGAGCTGGAAGGAGCCGAAGGTCGAGGATGTGCAGCAATTCTTCGACACCCTGATCGAGGTGTACGTCAATGCCGACGCCAAGCGGTGGCTTATCATGGACACCACCCAGGCAGAGCTGGACTACATCACCACTAGGGCGAGGGAGGCATAGCTTGCCATGGAGGCCGGCAGCGCCGGGGGCGTGGAGGACGTGGCCGCAACGGCGGCGGAGGAAGAGGAGCTCTCCCGGTGGGCGGCGGCCTCCGGGGAGGTCAGCAGCGCCAACACTAGATCTCCGCTTGTCGAAGACGCGGCCGACGAGTCGTCGGGGGAGGAGGAGGACGCGGTGGCGGGCTCGACGCCAACCAGGGGAAGAGGGGGAGTCCCGCGGCGGGCTGGCTCCGGTGAGCCGGTCCGGCCCGGCAGGGCTGCGCGGCCTCAATTGACCCTGGAGGGGTCTGGGCGCCACACGAGGGCCACGGCAGCCAATAGGCTGGCGAAGGCCGCTGAGAAGAAGAAGACAACAGCCCCTTCCTCATCCAGGCGCGCACAAACCCCGCCGCCTCCTTCGCCTCCTCCGACAGGCGTCGACTCAGATGATGATGCGGAGCTCCCTTTTGATCTCGGGCCTCTCAGCCCGGAGAGGAAAAGGAAACTGGTGGAAGAGGAGGAGATGGATGACGAGTAAGTTCTCCGTTCCTTACTGTCATTTCCATTTCCTTGAATTGGGTTGCTTGTCTTGATCCATTTTTGCTTCCGTAGGGAGACAGAGACGTTGGCCCAGAGGGCGAAGAGGGCGAGGACCTCGGCGAGCAGCCAGCCCCCGGCTGGGGCTTCAAAGACACCACTGGTAGTGCTGAGCAGCCCGGACAGCAACCCCCGGCGCAGCCCCCAGCGTAAGTTCGTCACCCTCTTCTTACTCGACATGTGGTAAGTGCTCGATGCTATGATGCTGACCTTGCCGGGTTTGCAGGAGGGAAGCGGCAGCAGGAGGAGCCACAGAGGGCTACTCCTAACACACCACCCCCATCGACTACGCCGCCGTGGGGGGCGTCCCCGGCAAGGGCATCAGGCACGGAGCCCACACCCATGGAGGAAGAGGGGAACTTGGGTGCTGGTGGCTCTGCGATGGCGCCGAATGCTGGCGGAGAGGGGACTTCTGCTTCTCAGCCTGGCACTGGTGAGTCGCCTGTCCTTCGTCTCTGTTTTTCCCTTATTCTTTTCTTGGCTTCATTGCTCCCGTTGCTGCCCAGGCCCTCCTTCAACAGGTATGGAGGACGTGGATACCGTTACCGGGAACATTGCTGAGGAGGCCGCCAAGGATGATGCCGAGGATACCGCGGCGGGGGCCTCCAAGGCGACCGGCAAGGCTTCTGCCGAGGGCACCAGCGGTGGACCTGCTGGTGGGGCCGTCAAGGCCTCCGCCGAGGAAGAGGTGGTGGGTGACCAGCCTCCCTCCTCCTCAACCTTGGGCCCCGGCAGGTATCTGAAGGTGGGCGACGATCTCTTCGTCCACCTCCCAGGGGTGTCAAGCCGGGCGCCCGCCGAAGGGTAAGTTTTCGACGGCGAGGTGCTTGTCGCCACCGGGCTCGAGGTGGTTGATGAGCCGGGCGTTGGTGGCGACGGTTCTCCAGAAGAGCAGCTTTTCCGTGCCATGGGGGCCAATTTCTGGAAGCTCCAAGTGCTCTACCGTGCTCGCCTGGACAAGGTCAAGTCCAGGATGGCAACGGTGGACAACGCGGAGGTGGACTTCAAGGCGTGCGTTGCCGAGACGCAGACCTGGTTCCACCAGGCTCGCGAGGAGCAGAATGACTTTCAGGAGAAATTGGCCAAGCGTGATGTGGAGCTCACCATGAAGATGGCCGACATCAAGAAGGCCCAGGAAAAGGCGGCGAACTTGGCTGCCGCGGCCGAGGCCGCCCGGAACCAGCATCAAGCCACCTTGAATTCCTAGGAAGAGGACCTCGCCGCGTGTGAGGCGAAGCTTGCCGCAGCGCTCCGTGGCAAGGATGAGGAGCTCGAGGCCCTTGTCGCGTGGCGGACTCGCGAGCTGGAGCAGAGGCATGAGGAGGCACTCGATGCCCAGGCTCTAGCCCATGCCGGCAAGGTAAGGGAGTTGGAGGTGGTGCAAGACGAGCTGAAGAGCAGGCCCTCAAGCTGTCCAACGAGAAGAGCACGCTCAACAGCGCCTTGGTGGAGGCGCAAGGAGCGGTCATCAGCAGGGCTGGGAAGCTCTCCGAAGCGCAAAACTCCGTCAGAGACCACAAGCTGAAGCTGGAGGATCTCGAGAAGATGCTGTCGGAGAGCAGGGCTCGGGAGGAGACCTTGACCAGGAGCCTGGAGGAGGAGAAGCAGCTGCGGGCGAACGAGGCCGCCTCCCACCAGGATTACGTGGCGGGCGAGAACAGATGGATCAGCCGCCTGGAGGAGGTCGCCGGTAGGGTCACCTCGCAGTTGGCCACCATGGGGATGCCACACGTGAGGTACGCCCCTGAGCGCAGCGGGACCGTCAACACCAAGTTGACCCTGTTCTTCGAGGGCGTCCTCAGAGCCTTGGCGTATCTTCACTCCAACAGGGCGGCCATGCTGGCCGAGGAGGCCCGGCGACTCTGCCGGAGGGTCGTGACCAAGGTCCTCACAAAGACGGCGTACTGGAATCCCGAACTTGACTTCGCGGCCGCGATGAAGAGCTTTCCGGATGGTGCTGACCTCACGGTGCTCAAGGAGCGCATCAAGCCCATCACCGACTACATCGATGAAATCAAGAGGGTGGAAGGCCAGCGCCGGGATTAGGCATCCCGTTCTTCTTCGCCGCCGCGGGTTCCTGACCAAGACAAATTTTATCTTTAGTTAGAATCGCAGCTATGATGTGATGTAATATAACTTTGAAGTACTCTTAATTTTTATGCATGTTATTTCCCCGTTCGATTCCTCTTTGTATGCGTGCCCTACGTCGATCGGGAAGGCTTGCCGGCGCGGAAGCCCCTAGCGGCGTTTTGGGGATGGGTCCCCATGGCCAGCCGGGTACGCGTGCTGCCGGACGAGCCACCTTTCCGTTCTGAATGCAGCCGCTCGAACTGTCGAGCTTGACTCGAGTCAGAATCGGGGGCGTTGTAGATCGCGGAAGGCTACTCTGCCATTCTTGACGAAGCCGCTTGAGCTGTTGAGCGGACTCGAAACAGGGCAAGGGCGTTGCCGATCGTGGTAGAGCCCCCTGGCGTGCATGTTTCTCATACAAAGCAAATATCTCCGTGGGGAATAACCTCAAATAAGAAGGGTAGCCCAAATAAGGGTTCAGTGCAACTTAGCTTCTGTTTGCGATCGCTCGAGTGTCGATCTTCTGGCCTCCTTTCTTCTTCAAGGGTCACGAAGATGAAGGAGTGCCGGGCTAACTGCTAGAACCGATTCTCACAACTGCGACCCCTACTTGGCGCGCCAAAGATGTCGGTGGGAACGACACCTATGGGATCACAAGAATCCCTACTACGATTGCGGGGCGCGGGGTCATGAGAAGAACGGATCAAACAGATAGCACACGGTTCATTTATCCAGGTTCAGGCCGCGGGGATGCGTAAGACCCTACTCCTGCTTTGGTGGATTGTATATCTATGTTCTTGAGCTAGCTATGGGGCGTGAGGAGCTCCAAAAAGCCGAATCCCCCTCCTGGTCGCCTCGGGCCTCCTTTTATAGGAAAGGGGTAGCCACAGTAGCACCAGGAGGTGGAAAGGGAACAGTGATGCGAGGTTATCCCTCGCATTACATGACAAGGCGCATTTAATGCGTCTTGCCCAGGTGTCCTTGCTTTATCGGGGACGGGGGAGAGCCCTGTCTCATCCGTCGCTGCTCCCTCTCGCGTCGACACGCGCCCTGGCCAGTGGCGCCCGCGGTGCCATGTAGGCAGGCAGGCAGCTGAGGTGGCGCAGCGGAGGGTTTCCACGAAGATCTGCATGCCGCCACGCAGGTGCCTGCCCAACTGGTTGGGTCGGCACCTGCATGCGAATGGCGGTGGAGGTTCGACTGGCGTGGGCCTGATGGTGGCCCAACGGGTGTTCTTGGCAAAGGGCCTTGCCGGGGCCCGGGCAAGGGTCTTGCCATGGCGCCTGCTGTCATCCCCGGCAAGTCTCTTGCCGGGGGCCTTGTGGTCCTCCTCGGCTAGGATCCTGCCAAGGATCATCATCTTCTAAAGGGTGTATCTGATCTTGAATGTCTTCACAAAGATCTGCATGCCACCACGGGGATGTCTCCCGAATCCACTCCCGCATGGGGGCAGTGGACTCAAGGGTGACTCACTCCGTAGGTGTGGGGCGAGCTGCCACGGCAAGGGTCTTGCCGGGTTTGCTAAAACCGCCTCCCGGCAAGGATCTTGCCGGGGGGTCCGTTTCGTCCCCTTTTGCTCTTTGTAGTCTTGGTATTGGCGTCGTTCTGCTTCTCCTAAGCTTCGGCCTTACCTTGGCTCACCTCCCTTGCCTTGTTCAGTGTGGTGGTGCCCGTGGCTCAGACTGCCCGTGCACAGTTATAGGGGTACAAAAAGCGTACCCCTCTTTTTGTACACCGACATAGAGGATGCGACTGAGCAGTTCAATCTTCCGCGCCCTAACTTGGCGACGAAAGACACCTACGGCGACGGCGGAGAAGATGATGTCCGTGGCCGGCGTGAGGACGGTGTCGGTGAGGTCACGGCAGCTAAGTGCTTCGTCACCAGCATCGTCGAGGGCTAGCGGTGGCGCTAGGGTTTGTGCGGGAAGGAGAAGTGGAAGAAGAGATACTGACTGGGGTGTGGCATGTATTTATAAGGACAGGGACGACACGACATTATTACGCAGGTGCCCCTGGCAGTTCACATCTGAGGGACACGTGGTGAACATGCAACACATTGGAGGTTGTTCCATGTTCCCACGCATGCCTGGATTGTCGGGTGGTCGTTCCCGCTTCTCCGAGATTCAGGGAAAAAGGATAGAGCATTTAAATCATATTTAATGTTCATCTCTGTGTCTTCTGCTGACAAGGACGCAGAGAAGACATTCTACGGTTTCAATAGAATGCATATGATTTGGATAGATAGATTTGAGACGGGAGCATAGAGAGGTTAGGGTCCGATCACATTCACTTAGTTCAAAAGATTCAAACGAGAAGACATAGCTATAAGTGAATGCTGTAGAGGACAGAACGCTAATATATGAATATATCCGAATAAGACCAAAGCAATATAGTGAAGATAAACATGAAGACATGTTCATTTGAAAACAAACCAAATGCGAAGACTTTGCAAATGTAACGCCAACAGAAAATATTTCAAACAAAAGTTTGGTGGTGGCGTTACCCACCGTATAGGAAGTATTTGACCCAGACACGGTGCACAATTATCATGGCGCTCCAAAGTCAATTTCTGCGTTAATGTATTCACACTTAGATTGTAAGTCTTAATTAATTGAAGATATACGTTACTTCGTGTGTTGCACATATAAGTCATCAACATGCATAAGTGTTAGGATGTATGCCTGATCACAGGACATTTGAGGATTCCAAGATATTTAGCTCACACCACAACTTGCAAAACCTTTTCTCATCCAAGGGCTTTGTGAAGATATCTGCCAGTTGCTCTTCAGTGTTGACATGAATGATATCAATATCTTCCTTCATGACATGATCTCTGAGAGAGTGATGACGAATTTCAATGTGCTTTGTCTTCGAGTGCGGAACTGGGTTGTTGGCAATCTTGATGGCATTTTCATTGTCGCAGTAGAGTGGTACTTGCTTCAGATGGATACCATAGTCTTTGAGTGTTTGCTTCATCCATAGAAGCTGAGCGCAGCAAGATCTAGCAGCAATGTATTCAAATTCAGCAGTGGAGAGAGATACACAGTTCTGCTTCTTTGAAGACCAACAAACAAGTGATCATCCCAGAAAGTGACATGTGCCTGATGTAGACTTGCGATCCACCTTGTCTCCAGCATAATCAGCATCCGAGAATCCAACTAGATCAAACTCTGAGCCCTTTGGATACCATAATCCTAGTGTTGGGGTGTAAGCCAAATATTGAAGAATTCGCTTCACAGCTAAGTGATGCAATTCCTTTGGTGCCGCTTGGAATCGGGCACACATGCAAGCACTGAGCATGATATCTGGCCTAGATGCACATAAATAAAGCAAGGAACCAATCATGGAGCGGTATACCTTTTGATCGAACTCTTTACCATTGGCGTCAGGACCCAGATGACATTTGGTTGGCATTGGCGTCGTGTAACATTTGCAGTCTTGCATTCCAAACTTCTTCAGGCAGTCTTTGAGGTATTTCTCTTGAGATATGAAGATGCCATTTCTTTGCTGCCGTATTTGAAGATGTCCAAACTCATCACTGTATTTTTGATTAGTGCAGCCGAAGATAATGTCATCCACATATATTTGGCACACAAACAGTTCACCATCATATGTCTTCGTGAAGAGTGTGGGATCCAGGGAACCAGGTTTGAAGCCTTTGCTCTTCAGGAAGTCTTTCAGTGTGTCATACCAAGCACGAGGGGCTTGTTTGAGGCCATACAATGCCTTGTTGAGCTTGTATACCATATCAGTGTGTTATGGATCTTCAAAACCAGGCGGTTGTGCAACATACACTTCTTCTTCAATCTTGCCATTGAGAAAGGCACTCTTCACATCCATTTGATACAGGAGGATGTTATGATGATTTGCGTAGGCTAGCAGTATGTGAATGGCTTCAAGCCTAGCCACGGGAGCAAATGTTTCATCAAAGTCAATTCCTTCAACTTGACTGTATCCTTGAGCAACGAGACGAGCCTTGTTTCTGACAACTTGACCATGCTCATCTTGCTTGTTGCGATATATCAATTTAGTGCCTATGGTATTGTGTTTATGAGGATCGGGACGCTTGACCAGTTCGCACACATTGTTCAACTCGAATTGTTGGAGCTCTTCTTGCATAGCTTGAACCCATTCAGGTTACATGAAGGCTTCAACAACTTTCTTGGGTTCAAATATTGAGACAAATGCAAAGTGCCCATAGAAATTTGCTAGCTGTGTTGCCCTTGAACGAGCGAGTGGACCAGGTGCATTGATGCTATCAATCATCTTCTCAATCTTTACTTCATTTGCAACACAAGGATGAACTGGACGAAGATTTTGCCCTTGCTGATCATTGTCATCATTAGGAGGATTGTCTTCAGGTTGATTAGGTGCAGAAATGATAAGTTCCTCTTCAGCCTGAGCTTCAGACGTTATGATTTCTCCAGTTCCCATCAGCTTGATGGATTCACTAGGTAGAATTTCATCTATCACATTTGGCAGGTGCTCTCTTTGCGAGCCGTTAGTCTCATCGAACCACACATCCACAGTTTCAACCACTTTATAGTGAAAGAGGTTGAAGACTCTGTAGGAGTGTGAATCCTTTCCGTAACCAAGCATAAAACCTTCATGTGCTTTCGGTGCAAATTTTGAAGTGTGATGTGGATCCTTGATCCAGCACCTAGCACCAAATACTCTGAAGTAACTGACATTTGGCTTCTTACCAGTAAGGAGTTCATAGGAAGTCTTCTTCAGAAGCTTGTGAAGATAAACACGGTTGATGACATGGCATGCATTATCAATGGCTTCGGGCCAGAACTTTCTTGGAGTCTTGTATTCATCAAGCATCGTTCTTGCCATCTCAATGAGTGTTTTGTTCTTGCGTTCCACGATGCCATTCTGCTGTGGTGTGTATGGAGCTGAGAACTCATGAGTGATGCCCAAGGTATCAAGATAAGTGTCGAGGCCGGTGTTCTTGAATTCTGTGCCATTGTCACTTCTGATGTGCTTGATCTTGACGCCATAGTTGTTCATGGCTTGGTTGGCGAAGCGTCTGAAGACATCCTGCACTTCAGTCTTGTAGAGGATTATGTGTACCCATGTATATCTTGAATAATCATCAACAATGACAAAGCCATAGAGACAAGCAGTAGTAGTTAGAGTAGAGTAGTGAGTAGGGCCGAAAAGGTCCATGTGTAGCAGTTCGAATGGTTGAGTTGTTGTCATGATTGTCTTCGAGGGATGCTTGGCCCTCGTCATCTTTCCAGCTTCGCAGGCACCACATAAGTGATCCTTCTTGAACTTGATGCCCTTGATGCCTATGACGTGCTTCTTCTTTGCGAGAGTATGCAAGTTCCTCATGCCAGCATGCCCTAGCCTCCGATGCCAGAGCCAACACTCTGAATCTTTTGTAAGAAGACATACGGCAAGCTGTGGTCCTGCTGAGAAATCTACCATGTACAAATCATCTTTGCGATACCCTTCAAAGACTAGAGACTTGTCAGATTCCATTAGAACAAGGCAACAATATTTTCGAAATATCACAATCATGTTCAGATCACAAAGCATTGAGATAGACATTAAGTTGAAACCAAGGGATTCAACAAGCATGACTTTATCCATGTGTTGATCCTTTGAGATTGCAACTCTACCTAGACCCAATACCTTGCTTTTACTAGTGTCAGCAAATGTGATGTGACTCTTGTCAGATGGACGTAAGGTTGAGTCCATGAGAAGACTTCGTTCGCTAGTCATGTGGTTAGTGCATCCACTATCAATAATCCATTCTGCAGCAGCTGGTGTCATACCCTACAGTGCAGTTAGGGGGATAGGCTTCACGAAGAGCATTGTGAAGCATAAACATTTGACAAGCAAGTGGATTATGAAATCTTAGATCGAGGTTAGGACTGATAGGATGAATAGCAAGCGACTTAGGAACAAAATACATAATAAGACCATTTGGGCATTTTATCTTGCGCCCCGCAAGATGTTTTAGGTCCCCAGCAATAGCTTTAGATGCCTTTGATTTCCAGTTGGAGACCATTCCCTGCAAAAGAGAGTTAAGTTTTCTTAACCACCCACATCTTTAGGGGTGGCTTCAAAGCAATGAGTCTAAGTGCAGCATTTGAGAACTTTGGCTTTGGAGCCTTAGCAAATAGTCTTGCAGGTGGTGAATAATACTCATAAGAGTAAGCAGAGTAGTTCTAGGTCTTATGAACATGGCGGTTTGATGAAACACGCTCATATTCATAGGCCTGAGTATGGTTTCCCTGCAAAACATTTGTGTTAGTGCGACTCTGGTGAGTCCTCTGTCTGTATGAAGATTTTGGACAATATGAAGCCTTTGGTCTGGGGTTTGCCTTCTTCGCTTGTGGTGTCATGATGACATTCACAGGAAGATTCTCCAGACACCTTTTGGGCACCCAGACTTTCTTCATAGATGGCCCATTCCTGCAGTTAGTACCAATATACCTGGCAAACACTTCACCATTCTGATTCTTAAACAGTTTATAGTTTGCATCAAAGGATTCATCAATGATAACAGGGTTAGCACAAGTGAAGACAGATAGGGTGGATGGATCCACTGAATGTTCCTTTGCAGCAACCCATATGGTTTTGGGGTACTGCTCAGGCTTCCAGTAAGAGCCATCAACATTCATTTTCCTTTCGAACCCAACACCATCTTTCCTAGGGTTTCGGTTCAGAATCTTCCTTTTGAGGAAATCACATAGTGTCTGATGCCCTTTGAGACTTTTGTACATCCTTGTTTCAAGCAATGTCTTCAACCTAGCATTTTCATCAGCAATAGCAGTGGCATTCTCAGCAGAGGGGTTAGTTACCACATCAACAGTTGAAGATATTACAACAGTAGCAGCAGTAGAACATTCAGCAATAGAAGTAGCGTTATCACGCTCAAGGCATTTTAGACATGGTGGTTCAAATCCTTTCTGAGAGGGACTGATCTATTGAGCGTGAAGTGACTCATTTTCCTTTTGAAGATCTTCATGAACTGCTCTCAATTTCTCAAGTTCTTGCTTCCTTTGAAGATAATTATAGGAAAGCTTTTCTTGAGTTATTGAGAGCGTTTCATGACGACTTTCAAGTTCCTCATACTTAACATGAAGATTTTTTATGTCTTCAATTAAGGACTGAGATCGAGTCATTTCCGCGTCCAACAGGTCATTGCTTTTGTCTAACAGTTTTTGAATATGTTCCATAGCTTTGTGTTGTTCAGTTGCAATTTTAGCAAGTGTTTTGTAGCTGGGTTTGGAATCACAATCAAAGTCATCTTCACTAGATGTTTGATAGTGAGCATTGCGTGAGTTTACCTTGGCACCACGTGCCATGAAGCAATAGGTGGGAGCGGAGTCATCCTTGTCATTAGCATCAGCATAGGTCACGAAGCCATTGTCTTCAGTGTTGAAGATGGACTTGGCAACGTAGGCTGTAGCCAGACTTGCAACGCCAGAGTCGGACTCCTCCTCAGACTCCACCTCCGCCTCCTCAGAAGCAAACTCCTCCTCTGAATCCATTTCCTTGCCAACAAATGCACGAGCCATGCCAGATGAGCTCTTCTTGTGTGATGAAGACTTTGAGGAAGAACTGGAAGAAGACTTTGAGTATTTCTTCTTCTTCTTGTCATTAGAATCATATTCCTTCTTCTTCTCCTTCTTCTTCTTCTTATCCTTCTTCTTCTTCTCCTTCTTCTTCTTCTTCTTCTTCTTCTTCTTCTTCTTCTTATCCTCCTCCTCCTCCTCCTCCTCCTCCTCCTCCTCCTCCTCCTCCTTCTTCTTCTTCTTCTTCTTCTTCTTCTTCTTCTTCTTCTTCTTCTTCTTCTTCTTCTTCTTCTTCTTCTTCTCGTTGTCCCATTGCGGACACTTAGAGATGTAGTGACCAGGTTTCTTGCACTTGTGGCATGTTCTCTTCTTGTAGTCATGAGTAGAAGTTTCATCATTTCTTGAGACGGATTGATAAGACTTTCTAAAGCATTTCTTCTTAGTGAATTTCTAGAACTTCTTCACAAGCATAGCAAGCTCCTTTTCAATGTCTTCAGGATCATCAGAACTGCAGTCAGATTCTTCTTCAGATGAGGAAACAACTTTTGCCTTCAAAGCGCGAGTTTGGCCATAGTTGGGACCGTAGATATCTCTTTTCTCAGAAAGCTGAAACTCATGTGTGTTGAGCCTTTCAAGTATGTCAGACGGATCGAGTGTCTTGAAGTCAGGGCGTTCTTGAATCATCAGGGCTAAGGTGTCAAACGAGCTGTCAAGTGATCTCAGGAGCGTCTTGACGATTTCATGCTTGGTGATCTCAGTAGCGCCGAGAGCTTGAAGCTCATTTGTGATGTCAGTGAGGCGATCAAACGTGAGCTGAACATTCTCATTGACGTTTCTCTTGAAGCGGTTGAAGAGGTTGCGAAGGACACTGATCCTTTGATCTCTCTGGGTTGAGACGCCTTCATTGACCTTGGAGAGCCAGTCCCAGACTAGCTTCGACATTTCCGGAGCACTCACATGGCCATACTATCCTTTGGTCAGATGACCACAGATGATGTTCTTGGCAGTAGAATCCAGTTGAACGAACTTCTTGACATCAGCAGTGGTGACACCTTCACCAGCCTTGGGAATGCCATTCTTGATGACATACCAGAGGTCGACATCAATGGCTTCAAGATGCACGCGCATCTTATTCTTCCAGTAGGGATATTCAGTTCCATCGAAGACGGGGCATGCAGCAGAGACTTTGATTATCCCTGCAGTCGACATAGCTAAAACTCCAGGTGGTTAAACCGAATCACACAGCACAAGGGAGTACCTTGCTTTGGTACCAATTGAAAGTGCTAGTTATCGACTAGAGGGTTGTGAATAGGCGATTTTTATGAAAGTCTTCAAACCATGGAAGTTTCGAAGACAAACAATAGACATAAACCTATTAACATGCAGCGGAAGGTAGACTACACTAGGCAAGCCATAGTCAAGTATTTAAAGAAGTGAAAGCACGAAGACTATTAGCAGCTAGGCAGTATGGATCAGGATGGAAGGTAGTATGAAGCCAATCAGAACCTCAGTCACACAATGAAGACAAACAGATATTGCAAGCAGGCAATGACTTCACGAAGACAAACTGTATGTAAAGGAGAAAGAAGAGATAGAACCAGTTGCTTGGTGAAGACAAATGATTTGTTGGACTAGTTCCGGTTGTTGTGACAACTGTATGTCTTATTCAGAAGAGGGGGGGTGAATAGGCGATTTTTATGAAAGTCTTCAAAACATGGAAGTTTCGAAGACAAACGATAGAAATAAACCTATTACCATGCAGCGGAAGGTAGACTACACTAGGCAAACCATAGTCAAGTATTCAATGAAGTGAAAGCACAATGACTAATAGTAGCTAGGCAGTAAAGATCAGGTAGGAAGATATTGTGAAGCCAATCAGAACAAGCAGTCACTCAGTGAAGACAAAAGATAATGCAATCATACAATGACTTCACAAGGACCAACAGTAAGTAAAGGGAAGGGAAGGATGAAAACAGTGACTCGTTGAAGATAATGATTTGTTGGACTAGTTCCATTTGCTGTGACAACTGTACGTCTGGTTAGGGAGGCTGAGATTCAACTCAGAAGACCTCGTCTTCACCTTATTCCCATTGAGCTAAGGACACCCAGTCCTCGCCCAATCACTCTGGTAAGTCTTCAAGGTAGACTTCCAAACCTTCACAGACTTCGTTCACCGGCGATCCACAATGACTCTTGGATGCTCAGAACGCGACACCTAACTGGCTGGAGGATTCACAGTCCTCAAGTGTAACAAGTCTTCAGATCACACAGACAGAAAGACTTCAGTGATGCCTAACACTCTTTGGCTCTGGGTGTTTAGGGATTTGTCCTCGCAAGGATTTCTCTCCAAAGGCTTCGGAGGTGGGTTGCTCTCAAACGACAAAAGCCGTGCACTAACTCTGAGAAACCACCAATTTATGGCGTAGAGGGTGGGCTATTTATAGCCACTAGGAAACCCGACCTAATTTGTCCAAAATGACCCTGGGTCACTAAGGAACTGACACGTGTTCCAACGGTCAGATTTCAAACACACGCGATAGCTTGACTTGGGCTATAAGTAAAGCTGACTTATCCAGCTCTG
Organism: Triticum urartu; assembly: GCF_056163025.1. Taxonomy (NCBI): domain Eukaryota; kingdom Viridiplantae; phylum Streptophyta; class Magnoliopsida; order Poales; family Poaceae; genus Triticum; species Triticum urartu. The sequence goes on along the minus strand of NC_141874.1, from coordinate 169,716,386 downwards.
GATAAGATTTGCTCTCATTGTCTTCGCTCCAAGACTTAGGATTTGGTTGAGCATCACTTCAGTCATTCTGACTTTGTTCACTTGGACCCCACTTAACAGTACGGTGGTTCCTATGACTCAACAAAGAAGAAAATGAAACTACGAAACAACTAGGTCTTCGCGCTCCATAGTCTTCATGCGATGTCTTCTCATGTCATAGTCTTCAATGTGAATATCTTCACATACCACCATTGTCTTCAATGTCTTCTCACATTTTTAGGGGTCTTCCCCGATAGGTAAACCGAATCAATGAGGGACTACCACCTGTGTTATCCTGCAATTCTCACAAACACATTAGTCCCTCAACCAGGTTTGTCGTCAATACTCCAAAACCAACTAGGGGTGGCACTAGATGCACTTACATGTTGGGTCATGAGACCCATGTTTGTAATACTTGGCTCCTCGGAGCCTAATGAATAAATACTTTGAGTTGTAGAGTTTTGTTGTGATGCCATGTTGTATTTGCACATATCGAGCATATTGTGTGTATGATTTGAAATGCTTGGTATGTGTGGGATCTGACAAACCTAGTTGTTTAACCTTGGTAGCCTCTCTTACCGGTAAATGTCTCCTAGTGCTTCCACTGAGACATGGTAGCTTGCTACTGCCCCGAAACACTTAGGATGTCTACTAGAGTCCTGTTAGCCTGCTACAGCCCAGATTCTCCGGAGTCCTGTTGGCCCAGCTGCTACAGCCCGGGTTCACTCGCTGATGACCAACACGTTCGTTGCTGGGTCATGTATGCCTGTCCCTGTAAGTTAGCGCCACTTTGGGTTTATGACTAGTCATGTCGGCCCAGGTTCTTTGTCATATGGATGCTAGCGACACTATCATATACGTGAGCCAAAAGGCGCAAACGGTCCTGGGCCAGGTAAGGTGGCACCCGTGGGAATACCGTGCGTGAGACCGCAAGTGATATGATGTATTACATGCTAGATCGGTGTGACTTAGGATCGGGGTCCCGACAGGCTCTGCATGGAGATACTCTAGCTAATTCCTCCCACTTTCAATATGTATCCAGATTAAGACTTAGAGTCATCCCGATCAGTGTCAAAGCTTGCATCGACGTAACCCTTTACGGCGAACTTTTTGTCACCTCTATAACCAAGAAACATGTCCTTATTCCACTAATGATAATTTTGACCGTTGTCCAGTGATCCACTCCTGGATCACTATTGTACCCTCTTGCCAAACTCATGGTGAGGTACACATTAGGTCTGGTACATAGCATATCATACTTTATAGAACTTATGACTGAGGCATAGGGAATGACTTTTCATTCTCTTTCTATTTTCTATCGTGGTCGGGTTTTGAGTCTTTACTCAACTTTACACCTTGCAACACATGCAAGAACTCCTTCTTTGACTGTTCCATTTTTAACTACTTCAATATCTTGTCAAGGTATGTACTCATTGAAAATACTTATCAAGCGTCTTGATCTATCTCTATAGAACTTGATGATCAATATGTAAGAAGCTTCACCGAGGTCTTTCTTTGAAAAACTCCTTTCAAACACTCCTTTATGCTTTCCAGAAAATTCTACATCATTTTCGATCAAGAATATGTCATTCACATATACTTATCAGAAAGGCTGTAGTGCACCCACTCACTTTCTTGTAAATACAGGCTTCACCGCAAGTCTGTATAAAACTATATGCTTTGATTAACTCATCAAAGCGTATATTCCAACTCCGAGATGCTTGCACCAGTCCATAGATTGATCGCTGGTGCTTGCACACTTTGTTAACACCTTTAGGATTGACAAAACCTTCTTGTTGTATCATATACAACTCTTCTTTAAGAAATCCATTAAGGAATGCAGTTTTGACATCCATTTGCCATATTTCATAAAATGTGGCAATTGCTAACATGATTCAGACAGACTTAAGCATCGCTACGAGTGAGAAAATCTCATCACAGTCAACACCTTGTACTTGTCAAAAACCCTTTTGGACAAGTCGAGCTTTGTAGATAGTAACACTACTATCAGCGTCCGTCTTCCTCTTGAAGATCCATTTATTCTCAATGGCTCGCCAATCATCGGGCAAGTCAACCAAAGTCCACACTCTGTTCTCATACATGGATCCCATCTCAGATTTCATGGCCTCAAGCCATTTCGCGGAATCTGGGCTCATCATCACTTCCTCATAGTTCAGAGGTTCGTCATGGTCAAGTAACGTGACCTCCAGAACAGGATTATAGTACCACTCTGGTGCTGATCTTACTATGGTTGACCTACAAAATTCGGTAGTAACTTGATCTGAAGTTTCATGATCATCATCATTAGCTTCCTCACTAATTGGTGTAGGAATCACTGGAACTGATTTCTGTGATGTACTACTTTTCAATAAGGGAGCAGGTACAATTACCTCATCAAGTTCTACTTTCCTCCCACTCACTTCTTTCGAGAGAAACTCCTTCTCTAGAAAGGATCCATTCTTAGCAAGGAATATTATTGCCTTCAGATCTGTGATAGAAGGTGTACCCAACAGTCTCCTTTGGGTATCCTATGAAGACACATTTCTCCGATTTGGGGTCGAGCTTAACAGGTTGAAGCTTTTTCACATAAGCATCACAACCCCAAATTTTAAGAAATGATAGCTTAGGTTTCTTGCTACACCACAGTTCATACGGTGTCGTCTCAATGGATTTAGATGGTGCCCAATTTAACGTGAATGCAACTGTCTCTAATGCATAACCCCAAAATGATAGTGGCAAATCAGTAAGAGACATCATAGATCGCACTATATCCAATAAAGTACAGTTACGACGTTTGGACACACCATTACACTGTGGTGTTCCAGGTGGCGTGAGTTGTGAAACTATTCCACATTGTTTTAAATGAAGGCCAAACTCATAACTCATATATTCTCCTCTGCGATCAGATCGTAGAAACTTTATTTGCTTGTAACGATGATTCTCCACTTCACTATGAAATTCTTTGAACTTTTCAAACATTTCAGACTTGTGTTTCATTAAGTAGGTATACTCATATCTGCTCAAATCATCTGTGAAGCTCAGAAAATAACGATACCCGCCGCGAGCCTCAACACTCATCGGACTATATACATCAGTGTGTATTATTTCCAATAAGTCAGTGACTCGCTCCATTGTTCCGGAGAACAGACTCTTAGTCATCTTGCCCACGAGGCATGGTTCACAAGGATCAAGTGATTCATAATCAAGTGATTCCAAAAGCCCATCAATATGGAGTTTCTTCATGCGCTTTACACCAATATGACCTAAACGGCAGTGCCACAAACATGTTGCACTATAATTATTAACTTTGCATCTTTTGGCATCAATATTATCAATATGTGTATCACTTCAATCGAGATTCAGTAAACCATTTACATTGGATGTAAGACCATAGAGGGTTTTATTCATGTAAATAGAGCAACAATTATTCTCTGACTTCAATGAATAACCGTATCACAATAAACAGGATCCAATCATACTCATGCTCAACGCAAGCACCAAATAACATTTATTTAGGTCCAATACTAATCTCGAAGATAGAGGGAGTATGCGATGGTGATCTTATCAACCTTGGAATCACTTCCAACATACATTGTCACCTCGCCCTTAAATAGTCTTTGTTCATTTTGCAATTCCTATTTCGAGTTACTGATCTCAGCAACTGAACCGGCATCAAATACCCTGGGGTTACTATGAACACTAGTAAAGTACACATCAATAACATGTATATCAAATATACCTTTGTTTAGTTTGCCATCCTTCTTATCCGCCAAGTATTTGGGGGTAGTTCCACTTCCACTGGCCATTCCCTTTGTAGTAGAAGCCCTTAGTTTCAGGCTTAGGTCTATCTTTGGGTTTCTTCACGGGAGCGGCAACTTGCTTTCCATTCTTTCTCGAAGTTCCCTTTATTTTCCTTTGCCCCTTTTCTTGAAACTAGTGGTCTTGTTAACCATCAACTCTTGATGCTCTTTCTTGAGTTCCACCTTTCCAATTTTAGCATCGTGAAGAGCTCGGGAATCGTTTTCGTCATCCCTAGCATATTATAGTTCATCACGAAGTTCCAGTAACTTGGTGATACTGACTAGAGAACTCTGCAAATCACTATATTATCTAGAAGATTAACTCCCACTTGATTCAAGCGATTGTAGTACTGAGACATTCTGAGCACATGCTCACTGGTTGAGCTATTCTCCTCCATCTTATAGGCAAAGTACTTGTCAGAGGTCTCATACCTCTTGACACAGGCATGAGTTTGAAATACCCACTGTTCAAGATATCTTCCGATATGCCGATAAATCGACCCATTTATCGCTTACTGCTGTCAGACCGATAAGATAAATCGGCCGATAAATCAGCCGATATGGCGATAAATCGGCCGATATGCCGATAAACTGGCCGATTTACCCCTTATCATGGGTCGACTGATAAGTTCCCGATAAGCGATATCCCCAACATTGGAAATACCAATTTCAACTCTTGGAACATCTTATATGCTCCGTTGCATTCAAACCATTTTTGAAGTCCCGGTTGTAAGCCGTAAAGCATGGTGCACTAAACTATCAAGTAGTCATCATACCGAGCTTGTCAAACGTTCATAACATCTGCATCTGCTCCTGCAATAGTTCTGTCACTTAGCGGTGCATCAAGGACGTAATTCTTCTATGCAGCAATGAGGATAATCCTCAGATCACAGACCTAGTCCGCATCATTGCTACTATCATCTTTCAACTTTGTTCTCTCTAGGAACATATAATAAATAAAATGGGGAAGCTATACACGAGCTATTGATCTACAACAACATAGACATGCAAAATACTATCAGGTACTAAGTTCATCATAAATTAAAGTTCAATTAATCATATTACTTAAGAAGTCCCACTTAGATAGACATCCCTCTAGTCATCTAAATGATCACGTGATCCATATCAACTAAACCATGTCCGATCATCATGTGAGATGGAGTAGTTTTCAATGGTGAACAACATTATGTCGATCATATCTACTATATGATTCACGCTCGACCTTTCGGTCTCAGTGTTCCAATGCCATATCTGCATATGCTAGGCTCGTCAAGTTTAACCCGAGTATTCTGCGTGTGCAAAACTGGCTTGCACCCGTTGTATGTGAACGTAGAGCTTATCACACCCGATCATCACGTGGTGTCTCAGCACGACAAACTGTAGCAACAGTGCATACTCAGGGAGAACACTTATACCTTGAAATTTAGTGAGAGATCATCTTATTGTGCTACCACCGTACTAAGCAAAATAAGATGCATAAAGATAAACATCACATGCAATGAAACAAGTGATATGATATGGCCATCATCATCTTGTGCCTTTGATCTCCATCTCCAAAGCACCGTCATGATCACCATCGTCACCAGCTTGACAGCTTGATCTCCATTGAAGCATCATTGTCTTCTCGCCAACTATTGCTTCTACAACTATCGCTACCGCTTAGTGATAAAGTAAAGCAATTACATGACGATTGCATTTCATACAATAAAGCGACAACCATGTGGCTCCTACCAGTTGCCGATAACTATTACAAAACATGATCATCTGATACAACAAATCATATATCATCATGTCCTTACCATATCACATCACATCAAGCCCTGCAAAAACAAGTTAGACGTCCTCTACTTTGTTGTTGCAAGTTTTACGTGGCTGCTACGGGCTTCTAGCAAGAACCGTTCTTACCTACGCATCAAAACCACAATGATTTTTCGTCAAGTGTGCTATTTTTTAACCTTCAACAAGGACCGGGCGTAGTCAAACTCGATTCAACTAAAGTTGGAGAAACAGACACCCACTAGCCACCTGTGTGCGAAGCACGGTAGTAGAACCAGTCTCATGAACGCGGTCATGTAATGTCGATCTGGGCCGCTTCATCCCACAATACCGCCGAATCAAAGTATGACATGCTGGTAAGTAGTATGACTATTATTGCCCACAACTCTTTGTTTTCTACTCGTGCATATAACATCTACACATGGACCTGGCTCAGATGCCTCTGTTGGGGAACATAGTATTTCAAAAATTTCCTACGATCATGCAAGATCCATCTAGGAGAAGCATAGCAACGAACAGGGAGAGTGTGTCCGCGTACCCTCGTAGACCAAAAGCGGAAGCGTTTAGTAACGCGGTTGATGTAGTCAAACATCTTCGTGATCCAACCAATAAAGTACCGAACGCACGGCACCTCCGCGATCTGCACATGTTCAGCTCACGTCCCTCGAACTCTAGATCTAGCTGAGGCCGAGGGAGAGTTTCGTCGGCATGACAGCGTGGTGACGGTGATGATGAAGTTATCGACGTAGGGCTTTGCCTAAGCACTACGACAATATGATCGAGGTGGAAAACTGTGGAGGGGGGCACCACACACGGCTAAAGATCAACTTGTGTGTCTATGGGGTGCCCCTCCCCCGTATATAAAGGAGGGGAGGAGGAGGCCGGCCGACCACAAGGGGCGCGCCAAGGGGGGAGGAATCCTACTCCTAGTAGGAGTAGGTTTCCCCCTTTCCTAGTCCAAGAAGGAGAAGAAGGGAAAGAGGAGAGAAGAGAAGGAAGGAGGGGGGTGTCGGTGTCAAAATCGGTGGATCTCAGGTAGGGGGTCCCCAACTGTGCATCTAAGGCGGATGGTAAGAGGAGGCGGGGGACACAATGTTTACCCAGGTTCGGGCCCTTGTGATGGAGGTAATACCCTACTTCCTGCTTGATTGATCTTGATGATATGAGTATTACAAGAGTTGATCTACCACGAGATCGTAGAGGCTAAACCCTAGAAGCTAGCCTATGATTCTGATTGTTGTTGTCCTACGGACTAAACCCTCCAGTTTATATAGACACCAGAGGGAGTAGGGTTACACAGAGTCGGTTACAATGGAGGAGATCTACATATCCGAATTGCCAAGCTTGCCTTCCACGCAAAGGAGAGTTCCATCGGGACACGGGACGAAGTCTTCAATCATGTATCTTCATAGTCCAACAGTCTGGCCAAAGTATATAGTCCGGCTGTCCGTGGACCCCCTAATCCAGGACTCCCTTAGTAGCCCCTGAACCAAGCTTCAATGACGATGAGTCCAGCGCACAGTTTGTCTTCGACATTGCAAGGCGGGTTCCTCCTCTGAATACTCCATAGAAGATTTTGAACACAAGGATAATGTCCGGCTCTGCAAAAGAAATTCCACATACCACCGTAGAGAGTGTAATATTTCTACAAATCTAATCTGCTCACAACTTTTCATAACGTGACATCACGCCATGGCCCCGGTTATTATTCGAATCGTTTTTCTCAACCAGCTACTGCACATATTGTGAGGCGGTTTTCTTGGCACGTCTTGTCGAAGCAGAGACCGTGTCCCCTTATCACGGGATTCTCATCAATACGGATGCGGGTAACCCAACCGCGCCAGCAATCACGACGCTTGGGTAATAAGCGAGTTTTACCAGGCAAGTGTGGAGGCACATAGTTTCTTCCACCCTTATAAAGGGGTAAGGGTTCCACCTTTTTACCCACGCCTTCTTCTCTCCTGCCCATCCATTCTTGTGCACTCGAGCTCCAGCGCCCAAGTTCACATTTTCTCCGATGAACCACTCCAAATATGTCCGGAGCAGGAGGCAAGTGGATGACCTCTACCATCCGGAAGAAGGACATCAAGAAACATCGGGAGGCCGGGTATCTAGCCCAGAAAATCGGCCACCATCTCTCGACGGCGGGACAGATCGTCCCTACCCTGGAACCCCACGAAAGGGTCGTATTCCTCCCTCATTTTATCCATGGGCTAGGGTTTCCCCTCCACCCATTTGTTTGCGGCATCATGTATTATTACAGGATCGATTTTCATGATCTATCCCCCAATTCCTTCCTCAACAGCTCGACATTCATTGTCGTGTGCGAGGCTTTTCTTCCCATCCCGCCACACTTCGGCTTATGGCTGAAGATCTTTAATGTGAAGCCCAAGGTAGTGGGCGGTGAGCACGCTAAGTGCGGGGGTGCTATGGTGAGCAAGATGCCCAGCTTCACATGGCCAACAGGTACCTTCATTGATTCCGTCATGGAGTGGCAACATGAATGGTTTTACATTACTGAGCCGCACGATGTGAAGTGGGCCGCTGCTCCCGAGTTCCGATCCGGAGCCCCTCTGCGGCTCACGTCCTGGCTCAAGAAGGGCCTGGACTGGTCTTCATCCAATGAACTGTTGGTGCTCCAGACGCGCGTCAAGGATATGTAAGACAAGAATATCGAACTTGTCAATGTAGTCCAGGTGATGTTAGTCCGTCGGATCCTACCTTGTCAACACTGGAGTTGCAATCTATGGGAATTCGATCCGGCCAAGCACCAAACCCTGCGAGAGCTCTTTGTCTCCTCGCACAAAGACATCTGGAAGGTGCTTTTTAAGCCCGGCAAATCATGGCCGGACTCGGCCGAGGACCGCGGGTACCAACTGTCCCGCCCTGCAAGCTCGGTAAGTTACCATACGTTTTATTTGCAGAACTCAAGGGAAATGATTAATGTGTTTTACACAAGTCTCCTAGGGCTGGACGAATAAGGCGGGGCAGATCCAATGTCCGGCCCCGCTGCCCGAAGAACCGGCCGGCCCACTTTTGACAAAGATGTTGGACCCGACGCCTTACAAGGTGCCGGAGAAGAAGACCGAAAAGGAGGCCAAAAAGACCCGGGGGCGGCCTTCGTCACCGTGCCCGACCCGCCTCCGAAGAGGACGAGGAGGAGGAAGACGAATCCCCAGTAGGAGGAAGAAAGAAGAGGACGGCCTCCATACACTTGGAGGCCGAGTCACCTAAAAGGGGAAAAACTCTTCTTCCGAAAGAGTCCACTACCATCGCCGATAGTAGCCCAGCATGGGATCCTAGGGCCCAGCCCCTAGTGAACTTGTAAGTATATAAAATCCGAAAACGTTCATGTGTCCGGACCCATCATGGCATAGTATTTTAACCTGAGCCATATTTTTTGTAGTCCGATGGGGTCCCATTCTAAACAACCCTCATCCGAGGATTTCCTGAGCTCGGATGCTATGGAGAGTGGGACGCCTCCGAAGGCCCCTCCCCCGAACATGTGATCAACACCGAGGCTTCGTCCCAGAGGGACTCCGTCCAAGGAGGGGCAGAGAAAATCATGAAGGCGGCGCCTGCAGGTCAAACTTCAGGGGCCAGAGACATGGGGGAGAAGATCCCCACACGAGTCGATGGCGGGGACCATCCTGAATTCGGCCCCCAGTCGGACACAGTTTCGGAGACCAATACGGCTCCAGAATCAAGCATGCGGCCTTCCTCGGCTGGAGAGGGCGTCCCTGTTCCACCGGCGACCTCTATCCAACCAGTGGCGCCGGGTGCTTTATTGGCGGCGCTGAAGAGCGCCTCCATCATCTATGAACACCGTGTCCTTATGGGTGCGGTGATTGAGAAGATTCAGTCCGCTGAAAATGGACTGAATGAAGCCTGTATCGACCTCATGAGAGGTTTTGAGGTATGTTTTATACGGTTTCGAAGAGTGTCCTAGTATGGATAGTAGCCCCTGATACACTGTCCGATGAACGAAAGAACCGAACAGAGGATCAAATATATTTTTCACAGGAAGACTCATTTGATGACATCTATCTCTCTTATTTTGTAAGCAGGCATCTGTATCGGCTACTGCTGCTCATACCGCGGAGGTTTCTGAACTGAATCAAAGTCTGGAACGGGCTGAAGCGGAGCTTGGCCAGTTAAAAAGGCAGTTGGAAGATCAACAAGGTATGCACGAATCTTGTTTGCGTTCAGTGTGAACGAATTTTTAGTATGATAGAATATGTGTCATGATTTGCGCCAGGGGTGATGACCGAAGTTGAGGCTCTGAAGAAGGCTGTTGCCGAGGCCGAGGAAAAGGCAGCTGCAGAGCAGGCTCTTTGTGAGAAGCACGAGGCCAAGGTTGTGGAAGCTTGGTGAGAGCACCAAGAGGCCATGGAAAAATGCGAGACCCTGGAGCAGAGTTTAATGGAGAAAGAATCCGAACTCACCAGGGCTCATCAGGCCGTGTATGATGCCCGTGGGAAAACCCAAGACACCCTGCAGGAGATCCAAGAGGCAAGGGAGATCACGGCGGGTAAGGTCCTTTTCCATGTAAAGCAAGTATTTCAGGAGAAAATTATGCTTTATAATATTTAAGTTCGGAGTTCTCCAGGGGTATTTGCGGAACTTCCTCACAGCATATCGGATGCCGCCCAATTCTACCGAGCCGAAGAGGGGAATACTTTGGATAAGCTCTTCTGGTCGCAGTATCTGGCACCGAATTATCCGGTGCCTTTTACCGATCAACTGAAACAGCCGATCGAACTGCATAAGGCGGCCTAACTAGCCATGAAGGATTTGATTATCCGGCTATGGCCTGCCGAGCCGATTCCATGTAGCTACTTCGGGCTCGTGAAGTGGCTTGTTAGTGCCTGCCCTCGACTTGACGTCATCAAGCGGTCGGTCTGCATAGAAGGTGCACGAATGGCCTTTGCCCGCGTAAAGGTGCACTGGGGGAAGATGGATGCTGAAAAGCTGATGACCAAGGGACCGCCAAAGGGAAAGGAGCACCGCAAGCCCGAATTGTATTATGAAAGTGTCCTGAAAGGATCCTGCCTTGCGGCGGAGCAATGCACCAAGGACATTGTATTTCCATGAATATAATCATGTTGTCCTTTGTAATGTGTGAACAAGGTCATTTCTATTATTTATGGCCTGTTATAAAAGTTTACCCTCCTGCGCGGCCGTTTTATATATTAAACCTGAGAATTGGCCAGTCATCGGCTTCTGCCCCCTCGTAAGAAATACGGGGGTGTTCGGGATAAACCTGATCACTCTTTACCCCAGTGTTGGGTCCTTTGAAGGAGGTGTTCAGCACAGCGAACCAGGCAATCGGACTATAGGGCTTTATCATTCTCACTTAGCCATAGGAGCATTAGGAAGGTAGGCGCAACCCCTGGTGTTCGGAAGACCGCACGAGGGGCCCTATAGGCACCTGATCGGAAGAAGAACTGATCCATCGCACGCTGCATTGGTTATGGCATTATGCAGGAGAAATCCTTAAAGATTTTACAACCTCTCGAACAGCTGACCAGCTCTTGCCGTATCATGACAGTCAGTTTTCGGCTTTCTCTACTGAGGTGCTCGTCCGGAAGAACCGGGACACAATCGTAGTAGTTCTCCCTGTGCCGCCTTAGCCGATATAGCGGAACCTAAGGCAGCAAAAGATGGGAGCCGAGCAAACCCAACATTTGACCCAATACATGATTCGGAGCTGATGCATATAATGTTATAAGTTCGGGGTGCCGAACTTCCGTGAAGGTGTTCGGACTTTATTGCCGTATTATGGGTAAAACGAAGCCCCTGGCAAAGGCATATCGCGGTGTACGGATGCCACTTAACAAAAGAGTTTCAATAAGAAATAACAACAAATAAGCATCATATAAATCCACATGTTGTATTTGAATAATACGTCGAAGCGTATGAGTACAGGTAATGTGATAAAAGGGGAATATGACTGTGGAACCTGCTGGGACCGGGGAGGAAGAAGATGTGTGCAGATCTGGAGTATAGTCGGATGGACGTCGCGAGGGATATCTAAAGTTTCCCTTGTGCATTCGAGTTGTTACCATGTCACCGATCCCGGTCTGCGCAAAGGTGAGCCTGTAAAGGAAATGTAAGAAATATTTGCGTGTCGGAGAGCGGTTGACCCGCGATATGTGGCATGTTCTCGACTTCGCCGGAATGTTTAGTTGAGCCCTGGACGATCCGGGCTATCCTGCCGTGAAGTAGTTTAGACTACTTTGAATGTGTATGGGGTTTTAGCCGTCGACTCAAGATTTGACTGACAGGTGCCCTCCATTGCTTCTGCTGTTAAAGCGGCGGCGTACTCTGTGGTACCGAGGGAGAGTTTTGCCTCGCCATTAACTGTGATGACGCCGCGCGGACCGGGCATCTTGAGTTTACGGTAGGCATAACGTGGCACCATGTTGAATCGAGCGAACGCAGTTCGCCCGAGTAGTGCCTGATAATCACTGCGAAAGGGGACGATGTCGAAGATTAACTCTTCGACACGGTAATTGTCTAGTGATCCAAAGACTACCTCGAGGGCGATGGAGCCGGTATAGTTGGCCTCCACGCCTGGTATAATACCTCTAAAGGTGGCTTTAGAGGGTTTGATCATCGAATGATCATTGCCCATCTTGCGCATTGTGTCTTGGTAAAGCAGATTTAGACTGCTGCCTCCATCCATAAGGACTTGTGTGAGGCGGAACCCGTCAATTATTGGGTCGAGGACTAGTGCGGCTAGATTGCCGTGACTGGTGTTGACCAGACGATCCATTTGGTTGAAGGTGATCGACCCTAGTTTGTATTGCGGGATGACTGGTTTCATTAGGTCGACATCCCTAAGGGTGTGCATCCGGTCCGGGTTGGGAGTGTGGGTGGCGTTTACCATATTCACCGTTTAGATTTGCTGGAGAGATTTCTTTTGTCCTCCTCTATTCGGTGATCTAGGCTCCTCGTCGCTGTCATCGCTTTGAGACCCCTTATCTTTGTTTTTGGCGCCTAACCTGCCAGCTTGTTTGAAGACCCAACATTCTCTGTTGGTATGATTGGCTGGTGTTCCTGGTTTGCCATGAATTTGGCATGAACGGTCGAGTATGCGGTCCAAACTGGACGGACCCAAGTTGTCATTTTTGAGTGGCCCTATCCGCTGACTGGACTTAGAGCTATTAAATCTGGCATTGACTGCCGTGTCTTCGGCGCTTTCACCATGTTTGTGGCGTTTGTGTTTGTTGCGCCGGGGTTTGCCGTTGCTATCTCTGGCCTCTGATTTTCCAGTGTTGCTTGTTGTGTTGTTGCTACGAGCCAACTAGCTATCCTCGCCCACGCAGAAGCGGGTCATGAGTGTCGTGAGGGCTGCCATGGACTTTGGCTTCTCTTGGCCGAGATGTCTGGCGAGCCACTCGTCACGGATGTTATGTTTAAAGGCCGCTAGGGCTTCGGCATCCGGACAGTCCACAATTTGGTTCTTTTTGGTTAGGAAGCGAGTCCAAAATTTCCTGGCTGACTCTCCGGGCTGTTGTGTTATGTGACTTAAATCATCAGCATCCGGTGGTCGCACATAAGTGCCCTGGAAGTTGTCCTGGAATGCGTTTGCCAGGTTCTCCCAACTTCTGATGGAGTTTGCTGGCAAGCTATTTAGCCAATGCCGAGCTGGTCCTTTGAGTTTTAACGGGAGGTACTTGATGGTGTGTAGATCATCCTCGCGGGCCATGTGAATGTGGAGGAAGAAATCTTCTATCCATACCGCGGGGTCAGTAGTTCCATCGTATGATTCAATGTTTACGGGTTTAAACCCTTCTGGGAATTCATGATCTATTACTTCATCAGTGAAACATAGGGGGTGTGCGGTGCCTCTGTGCCGGGCTATGTCACGACGCAGTTCGTACGCGTCTTGTCTGCTATGTTCGGCCCAGCCGGATTTTCTTTTGGTATATCTGGCATGACGGTCGTCGTCATGTGTTGGGGCGCGCCCTCATGGTCCGAAGATCGATCTTTTGTGTGCTGCTTTGTTTTCCAATACGTCTTGTAGGTCCTGCGTGTTACCCCGGGCCTTGCTGTTCTTGTTTGACTGGCGACGGGGTGCGGGCTGGACTTCGGGCTTATATGCCACTTTGTCTCAGCCACGAGGTGGCCGGTCTGCCGCATCATACGCTGGAAGCGCACGTTTTAATGCTTCCTCTTCAAGTTGGGGTAGCAACCTGCGCTTTGGGAAACTTTTGATTGGGCGCTCAAGTTCGTGTTCCTCGGCTGCCAGGACATCAGTCCATCTATCCGCTACCAGATCTTGCTCAGCTTGAAGCTGTTGTTGCTTTTTCTTCAGGCTTTTTGCTGTGGCAATAAGCCGGCGCTTGAAGCGCTCCTGTTCGATGGGATCCTCAGGCACGATAAGTTCTTCGTCGCCGAGGCTCACCTCGTCTTCGGAGGGAGGCATGTAATTGTCATCCTCTGATTCTCCGTCTGCTGCCTGTTCCTTGGGGCTGGCTTGCCCATCCTCCTGCTCAAAGCCTGGCTGGAGGGGGTTGTCTTCATCTTTGGCACTATTTGCAGCGTTATTGTCTCCTGTGCCGGTATCGCTGTTTTTGCTATGGCGGGGCTTAGAGCGGTGCCGATGACGCCAGTTCTTGGATTGCTTATCGGGGGGATTATCCTCCGTTGCCTTATTGCCATCGCTTTCTTTGGGGGTGTCCACCATGTATATATCATACGATGAGGTGGCAGTCCAGTGCCCTGTGGGCTGTGGTTCCTGTTCGTCTCCCGCATCGTCGTCCATACCATCGATGTCTTCGGACTCGAAGTCGAGCATGTCGGTTAGGTCGTCGATAGTGGCTACTAAGTGGGTGGTGGGTGGGGAACGAATTTCTTCGCCGTCCGCTTCCCACTCGAGCCGGACATAGTTCGGCCAAGGGTCTCCTAACAAGAAGAGAGACCGTAATGAGTTTAGCACGTCTCCTAGGGGCGAGTGCTGAAAGATATCCGCGGAGGTGAACTCCATGATTGGTGCCCAATCAGATTGGATGGGCGCGGACGTGAGCGGTTCGGAGTCTGTGGCCGGGGACGAATCCGAGTGTCCGGCAATACAGGTCTCATAGGAGGTGAAGTCAGTATTCGGCTCTATCGCCGCTGAGTGTGCGGCCTTCGTGGCGGGGTCCATCCACCCATCCTCGGACGGCGCGATCTGTTCCGGATTAAGGGCCGGAGTAGTTACATGTGTGATCTCCCGAACACTGTCCGATGGCAGAGCTAAATCATGCTCATCGTGACTGTGCGACGTACCTGACATGGGTTCGAATCAGTCGAAGATCAAGTCTCCGCGGATGTCGGCGGTATAGTTCAAGCTTCCAAACCCGACCTGATGGCCAGGGGCGTAGCTCTTGATCTGCTCCAGATGGCCGAGCGAGTTGGCCCGCAGTACGAAGCCGCCGAATACAACGATCTGTCCGGGGAGGAAAACCTCACACTGGATCGCATCGTTGCCGATGATCGAAGGAGCCATCAAGCCTTATGATGAAGACACAGTGGAACTCCCAATGAAAGCACCAATGTCGGTGTCAAAAACGGCGGATCTTGGGTAGGGGGTCCCGAACTGTGCGTCTAGGATCGATGGTAACAGGAGACAGGGGAGACAATGTTTACCTAGGTTCGAGCCCTCTCTATGGAGGTAATACCCTACTTCCAGCTTGATTGATCTTGATGATATGAGTATTACAAGAGTTGATCTACCACGAGATCGTAGAGGCTAAACCCTAGAAGCTAGCCTATGATCCTGATTGTTGTTGTCCTACAGACTAAACCCTCCGGTTTATATAGACACCGGAGGGAGCTAGGGTTACACAGAGTCGGTTACATGGGAGGAGATCTACATATCCGAATTGCCAAGCTTGCCTTCCATGTAAAGGAGAGTCCCATCCGGACACGGGACGAAGTCTTCAATCATGTATCTTCATAGTCCAACAGTCCGGCCAAAGTATATAGTCCGGCTGTCCGAGGACTCCCTAATCCAGGACTCCCTCAGGGGCGCCCTCTTCCCCTTGTCCAATTCGTACTGGGCAAGGGGGGGGCGCCACCTCTGGCCGGACCTCTCTATTCTCCACTAAGGCCCATTGTGGCCCATTAATCCCTTGGGGGGTTCTGGTAACTTCCTGGTACTCCGGAAAATACCCGATACATTTCAGAACCATTTTGGTGTCCGAATATAACCTTCCAATATATCAATCCTTATGTCCTGACCATTTGGAGACTCCTCGTCATGTCCGTGATCTCATCCGGGACTCCAAACAACCTTCGGTACATGAAAACACATAAACTCATAATACGAATCGTCATCTGTCGGTGTTCTGGGAACGGGGGTCCCCAGACTTGCCTGCCTGCGGCCTGCGGCGTGGCTCAAAAGGGGGCCCAGCGCGGCCCATCTTCATCAACACAGACCCAAGACCCTCGCGAGGGGCCAAGCCTCGCGGGGCGTATGACACGGAGCTTCCTCAGGCACGGCCTCATCAGGCTGGCTCGCGAGGAGGCGGAGAGATCAAGGCGGGGTACCTCACGAGGTGCCTGTGATGCAAGCCATGACGACCAAAGGCGCTAGGCGGGCGCCAGCCGCGCAGTGTCCTCCTTTCCTCTTTGGTGCAAAGGGAGCAAGCGCATGCGAGAGCATCAAGCAAAGGCACCCATTTCGGTGCAACGAGACCAAGACCAGTCCAACGGCAGGGAGGAAGTCATTGTGGAGCCCAAGCCAGCGTCACCACCAGAGCCTTTGGCAGGCGAGGACCAACTTTAGTCAGGATAAGTGTACCAGATGTTCCCCTTCAAAATGGCCAATTGTTTGCGCCCTTACCGCTCAATATTTGGGAAGAGGCCCAGGGCCTTTGCCTATAAATAGGACTAGCCACCCCCAGGGTAGGGGGGCAATCAAGAAGGGAGAATCTAGAAGCCAAGAGAGAAACTAGCTAGGATCGGATCGAGTAGCATCATACACAGAGAGAGAGAAGGGCGACTGAACTCCTCCTAGCAGTTCATCCCCCCAGCGAAGAACAGACCCTCGCGAGGCTGTTCTTCCTTGTATTGCTCATCATCATCAGCCCAAGAGGCAATCCACCACACCACACACTGGAGTAGGGTATTACACCACAACGGTGGCCCGAACCAGTATAAACCCTGTGTCTCTTGTGCTGTTCTTTCCATAGCTTAGATCTTAGCGAGGCGGAGGGGTGCAGGTAGGTAGAAGGCGAAATCTCCGCGCGCACCCCAGTGTTCGAACCTCAAGGGTCTGCCGGAACCCGAAATCCGACATTTGGCGCGCCAGGTAGGGGTGCGCTGGAATTCATCTTCTACCACCCCGTTCTCCTCCGACCATCGCGTCCATGTCTGACGCTCGTCGGGCCCGTGCCGAGCGCCGGGCCACTCTCGCTTCCCGCGTTGCCCAGACGGCTCCTGTCGGCGGGCGTCCCCGCCGTTCCCCGTCACCTGCCGTCAACGCCGCTACCGACCCGGCGGTGAACGAGCAGCAAGCGTCGTCTCAGCATCCGTTCATGCGGCAAGACGGCCGCACCGCTACTCCCTGGCTCACCCCAGCTGGTTCTTCGTCCCGCGCGCTCCGCGCACCCATGGAGGCTCGAGCTGCGCTCATCGCGGCAAACGAGCTCCTGCGCTACCATCCCGTCGACAACGTCTACGAAGAATGGCTCGACCACGTCGCCGAGCTCGTCCGCGCCGCAGGGGGCTCTCCTGCGCCGTCCGTTCCGCTGCACCGCACCCCGCCCCGCGCGGGCGACGAAGCTCCGGGGGCGCCCCAGCCGCCTCCTCCTCAAGAAGGCGCCATGGCTCCAAGGCGCGTGGCCCCTGGGCGGAACCCGCTCCGTCAGGTGCCATCGCGGCAAGAGCAGAGCTGCCAAGAAGTCCCTCGCCCGCAAGAAGCTGCCCGGGCACTCCCTGCTCCAGCACGCGCGACCATGCTCTTGCTCCCGCATGTCAAGACCCCGCACTGCTCCCAGCTGTAGCGCGTGGGGACATGCAAGATCAAGCTCTCCGGCACCCAAGGCCTCCCGTGGCCACAGCAGGCTGCCGTGCCTTCACCACCGAGCTACGCAGCGTCACGTGGCCCGGCAAGTTCAAGCCCGACCTGCCTCCTTGTTACGACGGCACGGCCGACCCTGCGGAGTTCCTCCAGCTCTATGAGCTGGGCATCGAAGCTGCCAACGGAGATGAGAAGGTCACGGCGAACTGGTTTCCCATGGCGCTCAAGGACGGGGTCCGCACCTGGCTCCTAAACCTAGCTCCAGGCACGATCTCCTCCTGGGACGAGATGCGCACCCGCTTCATCGCCAACTTCCAAGGTACTCACGACCGGCCACCCGCCGTGAGCGACATGCACCGCATCAAGCAACAACCCGGAGAGACCCTGCAGAAGTACATCCAACGCTTCAACAACGCACGCCTCAAGATTCCCAAGGTGACCGAGGAGGCCATCATCTCAGCCTTCTCCGACGGCGTGCGCGATGTCAAGATGAAGGAGCTGGCGATGCATGAAGACCTGTGCACTTCCTTGGAGTTGTTCAACTTGGCAACCAAGTGCGCCAGGGCTGAGGAAGGGCGTCTCTCCCTCCTCGAGCTGCCTGCCGCGGACCCAGAAGAGAAGATGCCCAAGGCCAAGGATGTCAAGCGCAAGGGGACTGCCGTGCTCGCGGCAGAACTAGACACCAAGCGGGGCAGAGATCAGCCCGAATCTTCCAAGGGCAGTCGGTACTGTGTGTACCACGACCTCCACACCCACAACACCAACGAATGTCAAGAGCTCCGAGCCGTGTGAGAAGGAAGGATCGGCCGTCGCCCCGACCACAGTGACCGGGGCTACGGTCGAGGAGGAGGAAGGAACGCAGGACGCTGGGAAGACCGGTGCCCGCGCCAAAGGTGGCGCGATCGACCTCCCGAGGATCGCTGGCAAGACCCGCCTCGCGAGGGAGACTGGAGGGATCAGCCTCGCGAGGATCGCCCGCAAGGCAACGCAGGCCTCCCTCCGCTGCCGCCGCAGCCAAGGAGAAGCGAGGACCGCCATCAGGACGAGGGGGCTGGGGGCTTCCAGGAGCCGCGTGCGATCGCCTGCATCCTGGGCGGGGCTCAAGCCCCAGCCTCTCAACGCATCTTCAAGCAGTTCGCCCGCGAAGTGAATGCAGTCCTCCCCAAGCTCGAAGCCACGCTCCCTCTCAGGTGGTCGGCGTGCGCCATCATGTTCAGCTCAGCAGATCAGCTCAAGTGTGCGGCCACAGCCGGAGTCCTCCTGATGCTTTGTTCCCCAATCATCAGCAACGTGGTGGTCACCAGGACCCTCATCGATGGCGGGGCAGGGCTCAACGTCCTGTCCGTGGAAACATTCAACAATCTCCAAGTGCCCTACAACCAGCTTCAGCCAACCAAGCCTTTCTCCGGAGTCACCGACGGCTCCATGGTCCTGATTGGGCAGGTCCGCCTCCCTGTCACCTTTGGGGCACGCGACAACTACCGCACCGAGCTCGTCGACTTCGACGTCGCTCACATTCGCCTGCCGTACAACGCCATCCTTGGGTACCCAGCGCTGGCCAAGTTCATGGCCGTAACTCACCACGGCTACAATGTCCTCAACATGCCAGGAAGTGGCGGAGTCATCATGGTGCCCTATGAAGAGAAGGACGCGGTGTTTTCCCTGGAACGAGCCTTTTAGGCCGCATCACTGGAAGACCCAGATCGCGGAAGCAGGAGGCTTCCCGAGACCGCCCCCAAGAAGAAGAAGACATCGTCCGGCCCGGCCCCTCAGGAGGCAGGCCCCTCAGGGCCCACGCCTGCCCAGGGGGAACCTCCTTCCATCGCATAGGAAAGCGCGCCCGGCGCCCTCCTCAGGCAGGGCTCGGGGGCTCTCCCCTGGAGGGCCACCGACCTGGCTAAGGTCACGAGGGAGGCGCTTGGGCACCACATGGAGGCGTGTTTCGAAGCACGTTCCCCTCAAGAAGGAGTAAGGCAAGGAGGGCCAGACCCTCAGGAGTTCGTCAGCAAGGCCATTCAGGAGCTACAGGAGTCAAGAGTCATGAAAGGCGGCCACTGCCTACCAGCTGTGGCTCCCCATCCAGGCAAGGATGGTGGGCTACGCGTCTGCATCGACATACCAGGGCTCAATCGAGTCGCCTCTCTGGAGCGCCTATGGCCCTCACGAGTGGGGCGCTGCGAAGGTCCACCCCACAGCTACATTCGCATGCCTTACGGTTTGCCGAACCCGGCTGCCACGTACCAGCGCCTCATGATGGGCATCATGGAGGCTCAAGAGGCCAGGCGTTCCGCAGCCCTGGCAGAGATGGAGATGGTCCGCGAGGAGCCACCAGCGCCTCCGGAGCCTCCCAAGGCCCCTGGGCCTGGGGGCTCGTGAGGATCGGCTTCCACAGCCCACCAAGTCTGCTACACCAACACTCCTTCGTCCTCAACATCATCAGTTGCCCGCTCAATTGATGCCAACTGACGAAGCTGCTCCCAAACGGCACGACGCTTGCGCATGGGTCCGTCCCTGCAACGCCGACAAACCTGAATGGCTGAGCTCTGGCCGCGGCAGCCCCACATGGCGCCACCTCATCAAGCCTTCAGTGCCTCATCGCCCCTCGGAAGCAACCAACGGCTGACTGTCAATTATCATGGCAACCCCTCGTTCTTTCTATGATGGGTCTACAGGATCTCCTAAAGGAGCTGCGTCAGGCGAGGCCCTTGCGGTGTCACCTTCACTCTCATCCGCGCGAACCGCTTGCACGTTAAAGGGGGAGTGCCTGAGCATCGCGACTCAGGGCTCCTACTGGCTCTCCAGCCCTCACCCTCTGGCCTTGTCCACGGCATCGCGACCTGGCATACCAGCGAAGGCTGAGACTCGCTCGAGGTCCGGGACCCGAGGACGTAGAGTAGAAAGGGGAGCAAAGGCGAGAGGGGAGGGACACGCGAGGACCTCGCCGGGCAACCTCACGCCTGCCGATGCACGGACCCGGCGACACACCAGAGAGCGGTCCCTGATTCTCGAGATAAGTCATCACCCGGAAGCACCAGCTACCGTGGCACCATCCCCGCACCTAATGCAATCCCGTGTTAGCGACGCCGCTCTCCTTTCTCACCGAACGACGGCTGCTTGAGCGCCAAAGGGGACCTCCTGAGCATCGCGACTCAGGGGCTCTTACCGGACCCCGGGTCGCTCACCTCCTGGCCTTGACCACGGCATCGCGACCTGGCATACCAGCGAGAGCTGAAGCCGCCTTGGGACTGGGACCTGTCGGCGCAGAGCACCAAGCTTTCGTGAGGTTCGAAAGGGAGAACTGAGCTAAGACGGAATGAGCAACTCGCACAATTCTACGACAAGGGTTATATTAACAAACAGGATCACAGGCACCTTACAAGCCCCCACGGGACGCGTCTTTGATTCCTTGCAGGGAACAGATCCTAAAAGGACGCTAACTACACACGCCCCTGCAAAAGACACCATCATCAACAGCGGGCCGCCAAGCACCGGCACCAACCCCATCCAGATCAGAATCGGTGACGGCCTGACGAGCCCGCCCTGCTCCAAGAGCGGCGCCCACTCAGGGGCTCGTAGCTGTCATCGCTCGTCTCTGGAGTCACGAAGAGCTTGCCGGAGTTGCTGGACCCTCCGACACCTCCGCCGCCTGAGCAGCCACCAAGGGAGCGGTCGGCGGGCCCAGTCCTCGCCGTAGCAGGGTCCCGACCACCTCTCCCGGGGCAGCACTCCAGCTGGCGCCCGTTCACATCGAAGACCTTGAAGAACATCACCGAAGCACCGTCGTACTCCAAGTGGATCGCGAAGGTGCCTCTTGTCCTGCAAACCCGGGCGATTTCGCTCCAGCCTCGAGTCATGAAGACCTCGCCTGGGGCAACGACCGCGACCTCTGCCTTAGTCGCGAGGGTGCTGTAGCCGGCATGCTGCAGCCAAAGCTCCAGGAGTTCTCCCTGCGGGATGATGGAGGTGAAGAAGGAAGGAAGGCGAATCCAAGACTGAGGAGGCATGGCGGCGTGGAGCACGAACTCTCGGGAGGAGCCCTCGGTGTGGACCCCAGGGGGGACGACCCACACCTTCGTGACCCGTCGGCGCCGACGGCGGCGCCGCCCGTGGCGATCGGCATCGACTCCTTCAGAGCCCTCGATGTGGGCGTACAAGGGAAGCGGGAACCCCGGCGGTGGCCGCTCGCACCAGGGCCTCGACACCACCTGATGGGCCCCCTCGTCCCGGCCGCGGAGGGCGAGCTGTTTCTTCGGCGGGAGAGGGTCTGGTTCCCCTCGGGGAGCCTTTCCCTTCTCTGCCGCCGAGAACCGGTGGATCGGAGCCATCGCAGCAAGACGGAGCAAGGACCGGGAAGAAGGAGAAGCAAGAAGGGATGGACTGGAAGGGCGTGCGCTGTTCCGTACTTATGGCCGGCAAAGGCCAACCGCCGACCTCCACGATCGCAGGTAATCATGACCCGCTTTGCATGCAGGGACTTGTCCAATCCGTGCAGTTGCCGAGGCGCCGTGGGAAGTGGAGGCGCCCACGTCCAATCGACCGCCACGCGGCGCCCAAGGCCGCAGGCTGTTAGGGCCCGCGGCGCTTCGCTCTTGCCCTTTCGCCTCCCTGCACGGCCAAGTCCGGGCGCGCCTTGGGCCCGGGGGCTACTGTCGGCGTTCTAGGGACGGGGGTCCCCAGACTTGCCTGCCTGCGGCGTGGCTCAAAAGGG
Source organism: Triticum urartu (assembly GCF_056163025.1). NCBI lineage: Eukaryota > Viridiplantae > Streptophyta > Magnoliopsida > Poales > Poaceae > Triticum > Triticum urartu. Next base: position 169,694,071 of record NC_141874.1, on the reverse strand, counting down.
GGCCCAGCGCGGCCCATCTTCATCAACATAGACCCAAGACCCTCGCGAGGGGCCAAGCCTCGCGGGGCGGACGACACGGAGCTTCCTCAGGCACGGCCTCATCAGGCTGTCTTGCGAGGAGGCGGAGAGATCAAGGCGGGGTACCTCACAAGGTGCCCGTGACGCAAGCCATGACGACCAAAGGTGCCAGGCGGGCACCAGCCGCGCAGTCCTCCTTTCCTCTTTGGTGCAAAGGGAGCAAGCGCAGGCGAGAGCATCAAGCAAAGGCACCCGTTTCGGTGCAACGAGACCAAGACCAGTCCAACGGCAGGGAGGAAGTCATTGTGGAGCCCAAGCCAGCGTCACCACCAGAGCCTTTGGCAGGCGAGGACCAACTTTAGTCAGGATAAGTGTACCAGATGTTCCCCTTCAAAATGGCCAATTGTTGGCGCCCTTCCCGCTCAATATTTGGGAAGAGGCCCAGGGCCTTTGCCTATAAATAGGACTAGCCACCCCCAGGGTAGGGGGGCAATCAAGAAGGGAGAATCTAGAAGCCAAGAGAGAAACTAGCTAGGATCGGATCGAGTAGCATCACACACAGAGAGAGAGAGAAGGGCGACTGAACTCCTCCTAGCAGTTCATCCCCCCCGCCAAGAACAGACCCTTGCGAGGCTGTTCTTCCTTGTATTGCTCATCATCATTAGCCCAAGAGGCAATCCACCACACCACACACTGGAGTAGGGTATTACACCACAACGGTGGCCCGAACCAGTATAAACCCTGTGTCTCTTGTGCTATTCTTTCCGTAGCTTAGATCTTAGCGAGGCGGAGGGGTGCAGGTAGGTAGAAGGCGAAATCCCCGCGTGCACCCCAGTGTTCGAACCTCAAGGGTCTGCCGAAACCCGAAATCCGACATCATCGAACGTTAAGCGTGCGGACCCTACGGGTTCGAGAACTATGTAGACATGACCGAGACACCTCTCTGGTCAATAACCAATAGTGGAACCTGGATGCTCATATTGGTTCCTACATATTCTACGAAGATCTTTATCGGTCAAACCGCATAATAACATTCGTTGTTGCCTTTGTCATCGGTATGTTACTTGCACGAGATTCGATCGTCAGTATCATCATACCTAGTTCAATCTTGTTACCGGCAAGTCTCTTTACTCGTTCCGTAATGCATCATCCCACAACTAACTCATTAGTCACATTACTTGCAAGGCTTATAGTGATGAGCATTACCGAGAGGGCCCAGACATACCTCTCCGATACACGGAGTGACAAATCCTAATCTCGATCTACGCCAACTCAACAAACACCATCAGAGACACCTGTAGAGCATCTTTATAATCACCCAGTTACGTTGTGACGTTTGATAGCACACTAAGTGTCCCTCCGGTATTCGGGAGTTGCATAATCTCATAGTCATTGGAACATGTATAAGTCATGATGAAAGCAATAGCAATAAAACTAAACGATCATTAATGCTAAGCTAACGAATGGGTCTTGTCCATCACATCATACTCTATGGTCAGGAAACTTAACCATCATTGATTAACGAGCTAGTCAAGTAGAGGCATACTAGGGACACTCCATTTTGTCTATGTATTCACACATGTACTAAGTTTCCGATTAATACAATTCTAGCATGAATAATAAACATTTATCATGATATAAGGAAATATAAATAAAAACTTTATTATTGCCTCTAGGGGCATATTTCCTTCATTATCTTGCAATGGGAAGAGGTGCTTTGTAGTGGGTTCGATCTTACGGTGCTTGATGACAGAAGGGGAACTGACACATATGTATCGTTGCTACTAACGATAAAACGGTGGGGTCTATTTCTACATAAATATATCTTATCTACATCATGTCATCATTCTTATTGCATTACTCCGTTTCTCCATGAACTTAATACACTAGATGCATGCTAGATAGCGGTCGATGTGTGGAGTAATAGTACTAGATGCAGGCAGGAGTCGGTCTACTAAGCTTGGACGTGATGCCTATATAATGATCATTGCGTGGATATTGTCATGATTATTTGAAGTTCTATCAATTTCCCAACAGTAATTCGTTTACCCACTGTTTGCTATTTTTCTCGAGAGAAGCCACTAGTGAAACCTACGGCCCCGGGTCTCTTTCTCATATTATTTGGCTTTGCGATCTATTTTCCTTTTCTTTTATTTTCAGATCTATTAAACGAAAATACAAAAGCACATTGCTGCAATTTATTTTATTTGGTGTTCGATCTATCAATCTACTACAATTTATTCACGTCTGTTTGCCAATTTCTAGCACCGCTACCCGAAAGGGATTGACAACCCCTTTTACACGTCGAGCTGCGAGTATTTGTTATTTGTGTGCAGGTTCTGTTTACGTTGTGTTGCTTGGTTCTCCTACTCGTTCGATAATCTTGGTCTCATCACTGAGGGAAATACCTACCGCCGCTATGCTGCATCATCCCTTCCTCTTTGGGGAAATACCGACGTAGCCTCAAGCCGCATCAGGCGTGCCTGGGGGTCCTGGCGTGCCCAGGTTGGTTGTGCCCACCTGGTGCACCTCCCTCTAATATTATTTGCACCAGAAATTCTTAATTATTCAGAAAAATTGTATTAAATTTTCAGAGCATTCTGAGAACTTTTACTTTTGGGTCATTTTTTATTGCACGGAAAATTCAGAAAATAGACCAAACATGGCATTTTATTTTATTTAACTAGTAGCAACAGAAAATAAAAGGTAGGGATAGAAGGTAGTGCTCACTAAATCCATCAACTTCATACCTCTCAAAAATGATCCATTAATAAGGTTGAACAGGTCTTATTAACAACCACTTTTGATTAGCATGAAACCGAAGAACTTTCATAAATCACTAAGTTACCTCAACGGGGATATGAATGTCCCCAATGACAAGCATTTCATATTTCTTGTTAATAGTAGGTAGAGGTAGTTGAAAACTTCCAATAGTGATTGTAGAAGATTTTTCTATAACATTAATACCATTCACTTGGAATTGTTTCTTGGGAAAGTGCACCATATGCTCATTACCATAAATATGAAGAGTGACCTTGATTTTATTGCAATCAATAAAAGCCCCTGCAATATTCAAGAAGGGTCTGCCAAGGATAATCGACATGTTGTCGTCCTCGGGCATCTCAAGTATAACAAAGTCAGTCAAAATAGTAACATTAGCAACAACAACGGGCACATCCTCACATATACCGATAGGTATGGCAGTTGATTTGTCAGCCATTTGCAAAGATATTTCAGTAGGTGTGAGTTTATCCAAATCAAGTCTTTTATATAAAGAGAAAGGAATAACACTAACACCAGATCCCAAATCACATAAAGCAGTTTTCACATAGTTTCTTTTGATGGAGCAAGGTATAGTTGGTATTCCCGGATCTCCAAGTTTTTTAGGTATCCCATCTTTAAAAGTATAATCAGCAAGCATGGTAGAGATTTCAGTTTTTGGTATTTTTCTCTTATTAGTGATAATGTCTTTCATGTACTTTGCATAAGGAGGCATTTTCAAGATATCAGTCAAGCGAGTACGCAAAAAGACTGGCCTCAGCATTTCAGCAAAGTGCTCAAATTCTTCATCATCTTTCTTTTTAGTTGACTTGGGTGGAAAAGGTATAGGTTTTTGAACCCATGGTTCTCTTTCTTTACCGTGTTTTCTAGAAATAAAGTCTCTTTTATCATATCGTGTATTCTTGGGTTGTGGGTTATCAAGATCAACAACTGGTTCTATTTCAACATCATTGTCTATTTCTTTTTCATTGTTTGGTTGAGTATCTTCATGAACATCAACATTATCTTTTTCATTATCACTAGGTGAATGTTCATTACCAGACTGAGTTTCAGCATCAGAAATAAAGACATCAATATCATTATCAGGAGGTTTTTCTACTTCAAGTTCACTAGAAGCATGCAAAGTCCTATCATTTTTCCCTTTCTTCTTCTTCTTAGAAGAACTAGGTGCTGTGGTGTTGTTCCTTTGTGAATCCTGTTCAATTCTTTTTGGGTGTCCCTCAGGATAAAGTGGTTCCTAAGTCATTTTACCTCCTCTATTACAACTCTAACAGCAAAGTCATGTATATTGTTATTCATTTCATCAAGCAATTCTCTTTGAGATTTAGCAACTTTTTTTAACTGAGTTTGTACCATAGAAGCATGCTTTCCCACACCTCTAACATCATTTGAGATTCTAAATAGCAAGTCACTTAAGCGAGCAATCATACCAGAATTGTATTTCAATTGTTTCATAACATTTGCATTAAAGTGATCTTGCTTTCTAATATAATTCTCAAACTCATAAAGGCATTGGCTAGGGTGCATATTATGAGGATTATCATTATCACTGAATTTCATTAGAGACTTTACCTCTACCACCTTAGGCAGTGGTGGTGTATCAAGCCCATGTATTTCTTCAATAGGAGGTAAAATTTTGACATCCTCAGCTTTAATACCTTTTTCCTTCATAGATTTTTTTGCCTCTTGCATATCTTTGGGACTGAGATATAATGTACCCCTCTTCTTCGGAGTGGGCTTAGGAGGTGGTTCGGGAAGAGTCCAATCATCATAAATTTTCAATATATTATTCAATAATTTTTCAGCTTGCCCAATAGTTTGTTCCTTGAAAACACAACCAACACAACTATCTAGGAAGTCCCTAGAAGCATTAGTTAGTCCATTACAGAAGATATCAAGTATTTCATTTTTCTTAAGAGGATGATCAGGCAAAGCATTAAGCAATTGGAGAAGCCTCCCCCAAGATTGTGGGAGACTCTCTTCTTCAATTTGCACAAAGTTAAATATTTCCTGTAAGGCAGCTTGTTTCTTATGAGTAGGAAAATATTTTTCAGAGAAGTAATAAATCATATCCCGGGGACTACGCACACAACCAGGAGCAAGAGTATTGTACCAAGCTTTAGCATCACCCTTTAATGAGAATGGAAATAATTTGAGAATATAGTAATAGCGAGTATTCTCATCATGAGTAAAAAGGGTGGCTATTTCATTCAACTTAGTAAGATGTGCCACAACAGTTTCAGTTTCATAACCATGGAAAGGATCAAATTCAACCAAAGTAGTTAACTCTGGGTTGATAGAGAATTCATAATCCTTATCATCAATAAAGATAGGTGAAGTAGCAAACTTAGGATCATATTGCATTCTAGCATTCAAGGATTTTTCTTTATACTTGCATAATAATTTCTCTAGATCATCTCTATCCTAACAAGCAAGAATATCTCTAGTTGTCTCCTCATACATAACATAACCTTCCGGTACCTTAGGCAATTCATATCTAGGAAGGCTAGTTCTAGCAGGTGTTTCAAAATTTTCAGTTTCAAGCTCATCATCAGATTCAACAATATCATGTTGTCTTACTCTAGAAATCATCAAGAAAGTCACCAAGTGGAAAATCATCAACATCAAGCAAGGTACTAGCATCATCATAAGTATCATTCATAGCAGAAGTAGCATCATCAATAACTTGCGACATATCAGGATTAATAACATGTGGTGTTGTTGCAAGTTTACTTATAACAGAAGGTGAATCTAAAGCAGAGCTAGATGGCAGTTCCTTACCTCCCCTTGTCTTAGAGGGATAAATCTTAGTCTGAGCATCCTTCAGATTCTTCATAATGATAAATTTATAATAATCCCAAGTGACTCAACAAATATAGCTATGCTCCCCGGCAACGGCGTCAGAAAAAGTTCTTGATAACCCACAAGTATAGGGGATCGCAACAGTTTTCGAGGGTAGAGTATTCAACCCAAATTTATAGATTCGACACAAGGGGAACCAAATAATATTTGTGAGTATTTGAAGCTGAGTTGTCAATCCAACTACAACTGGAGATTAATTATCTGCAGCAAAGTGATCAGTGGCAAGTGCAACAGTAACGATACAAGTAATAACTTAGCAGAAACAATATAAGATAAATTCATAGGCATTGGATCGGTAATTTGTTGGATGATATTCATCATGTGACAGTCATAACCTAGGGCGATATGGCACTAGATCCAGTTCATAAATATAATGTAGGCATGTATTCCGTAATAGTCATACGTGCTTATGGAAAGAACTTGCATGACATCTTTTGTCCGACCCTCCTGTGATAGAGGGGTCCAATTGGAAACTAAGGGGTGTTAATGCCTCCTTTTAATAGAGAACTAGAACAAAGCATTAACACATGGTGAATACATGAACTCCTCAAACTACGGTCATTACCAGGAGTGGTCCCGACTATTGTCACTCCGGGGTTGCCGCATCATAACACATAGTAGGTGACTATAACTTGCAAGATCGGATCTAGAACATGGATATAATTGTGATAACATAAACGGTTCAGATCTCAATCCATGGCACCCGGGCCCAAAGTGACATGCATTAAGCATGGAAAAGTCATAGCAACATCAATCTCAGAACATAGTGGATACTAGGGATCAAGCCCTAACAAAACTAACTAGATTACATGATGAATCTCATCCAACTCCTCACCGACCAACGAGCCTATGAAGGAATTACTCACTCCCGGTCGGGAGCATCATGGAATTGGCGACGGAGAAGGGTTGGTGATGACGAAGAACGAAGACCCCCCTCTCCGGAGCCCCAAATAGACTTCAGATCTGGCCTCCCGATGAAGAACAAGAGGTGACGTCGGCTCTGTCTCATGGAACGCGATAATTCTTTCTCCCTATTTTTTCTAAAAAAACGTGATTTTATGGTGTAGGTTCCAGGGTCTGCGGGGCCACCAAGTGGGGACAACCCACCTGGGCGCGCCTAGAGGGGGATGCCATGGTGGTTTGTGCCCACCCAGGTGCGCCCCTCTAGTGGTTCTTGGCTCCAGAAATTCTCTTTATTGATATAAAAATCCTCGCAAAGTTTCGTTCCATTCCGAGAACCTTTATTTCTGCACAAAAACAACATCATGGTAGTTCTGCTGAAAACAGCTTCAGTCCGGGGTTTGTTTCATTCAAATCATGCAAATTAGAGTCCAAAACAAGAGGAAAAGTGTTAGGAAAAGTAGATACGTTAGAGATGTATCAGAGAGACCCGATGTGTCTAACATGGCGTTAACCAAATCACTTAGAGTACAGTTCTTTCTTTCGGCTACCCCGTTTGACCGAGGTGAGTAGGGAGGCGTCCTCTCATGGATTATACCCTGTTCCACACAAAAGGAATCAAATTCATTTGAGAAATACTCACCACCACGATCAGATCCTAAGCCTCTTAATCTTTCGATCAAGTTGGTTTTCCACTTTAGCTTTATAGATCTTGAAATAGGTCAAAGCTCCATCCTTAGATTTCAGAAGATACACATGGTAGTATCTAGAAGAGTCATCAATGAACGTCATAAAGTACTTCTTTCCACCTTTTGTCAATACACCATTCATTTCACAAAGATCAGAATGTATGAGCTCTAGTGGTGCAAGATTTCTTATTTCCGTAGTCGTATGAGACTTATGAGGTTGCTTAGCTTGCACACACACACACTTGACACTTAGATCCCTTGATAGCGACATGCAACCAAAGTTAACATGACAAAGACGTGAATGCCACACATTTGATTCACTATTATTGCAAACATGATTAACAACTTTATTGCAAACATCTGATAAGGATAAACGAAATAGGCCTCCTGACTCATAGCCTTTACCAACAAAAGTTCCATACTTGGATATTACAAATTTATTCGACTCAAAGACAAGCTTGTAGCCATCTCTACATAGGATAGATCCGCTAACAAGATTCTTATTGACGGAGGGGACATAATGCACGTTCTTCAGCCACACGATCTTCCCCGAAGTAAACTTCAGATTGACCATGCCAACACCACGAACAAAAGCCCTTGAACTGTTGCCCATCAACACGATTGAAGTCCCTGCGGTTTGATAAGACGAAAACATGGAAATATCACTGCATACATGCACATTAGCACCCGTGTCAATTAACCAATCAGGAGAACGACATACTGAAAGAAAATATACCATACCCAGCATACTTCATGTCAGTGTCACCAATGACAACATTAGCAGTCTTGCTGCCTTTCCCAAGATGACGCTTGTCATAACGATTAGGGAAACTAGGAGCCCAATGGTCAGGAACTCCGCACACATGACACACACCTTTCTTGTCATTCTTCTTATTGAAGTTGGTGTGCTGTACAGCCTTATTCTTCCCATCAAACTTTGATTTACCATCAAACTTGCCCTTGTTCTTGAACTTGTGGGGCTGGAAGTTTTCCTTCTGTACCAGATTGACACTAGATCCTCCCTTAATACCTCGAGCACGTGTGTCCTTTGCTCTCTCCTTTTCTTCCACATCAAGAGTGCCAATGAGATCCGGAACGGAAAACTCCTGCCTCTTATGCTTCAGTAAGGTAGCAAAGTTCCTCCACGAAGGAGCAAGCTTAGTGATGATGCCTCCGGCGACATACTTGTCCGGTAGCATACAATTGAAGTGCTCAAGTTCTCTAGAAAATGATTGTATCTCATGAGCTTGCTCAACCACGGAGCGCTCTTCAGTCATCCTGTAGTCATAGAATTGTTCCATGATGTACAGCTCAGTGCCGGCATCCGAGACCCCAAACTTGGCCTCAAGCGTGTCCCACATATCTTTTCCATTATCAATTGACGCATAAGCATCAACTATGTTCTCACCAAGAACACTCAAGAGAGCATCCTTAAACAGGGTATCCATTTTCTGGAAGGCTTGTTCCTGTTGAGCATCATACTCTCCTTCAGGTTTGCCAAGGGTGGCGTCATAGCAACTCATGGTTTGAAACCATAAGACTACTTTCACGCGCCACCTCTTATAGTGGATACCCTCAAAGATAGGAGGTCTCATGGAAGCAGCAAAACCACTTGGTGTAAATTGCCAATAAGGTTTTTGGATTGTTGGAAATATGAGCAATTTACCATATGATTTTATTAACAGAAATACTAGATAAAACATGACTATTATAGCAGAGAAACAAGTCATGCAACCTGACAGTGAGAAGGTAAATAGCATCTGCAAATATGAACTGTAACCAAACATGTCTAAAGCAAACAGTAGAGCAAGTTGCATATATGAAGTAGAACCTAACATATGTAGGACATACACTAGAAAAAAGAACTGACGCAGGGCCTATAACAGAAAGAGCAAGAACACGTACGGGACAGTAGCAGCAGCACTGGACTTGGGGTCGACATCCTTGCCAGCCATGTCGTCAAAGAGGTTGTCGACATCGGGGAAGAAGTCATCATTGGGGAAGTGGTCGTAGGTGTCTGGAGCATCCGTGATGAACCGGTCAGTAGTCACGCAAAGCGCTCCCCAAAAACCTTGTCACCCTTCTCCCGTACAAGACTCAAAGGGGTGTGATTTCGGAGGCCTACTATCCCGACCTGTGGTGCACGCCACAAGCCGGGATGGGGAAGATTGTGGTAGTAGCTCAATGCTCAGGAACTTGGCGGCTAAAGGAAGAGAGTCTTCTGGTGTGTATCTCTGGAGAGGAGCGACCTCCCTTTTATAGGCATAGGAGAAGAAGGTGAGAGGCTGCGCCGGGAGCTGAAGGGAACGAGGGAGACGAAACGAACAGGCAGCAACCGAAGGGTGCAGCGTTCGTATTCAGTATCCACTACAACAAAAAAATCCAGCTCCCGAGTGACCTTTCATATACCCATGGTGCGTGGCACAAATTTAGACATCGGCTCGGCTCATTCCTGCAACCCGCGGCACGTCGTGACGTGGCGAGGCGGGCGACAGAGGAGGAGCGCGCGTGAATGTCTCTCTTGTTCTCATGTTCATACATGTGGAGAAACATCCTCCCTTATAAGGAGGTCCAACTCCCACTAAACTAGCAATGTGGGACTAAACTTTAGTTCCACCTCTTGCCTTGCACGAATGGGCTGCGTGGGCCTCTAGGATTTATTAGGAATTTTTGAAACTGCTATTGGGCTTGGCCCAAAATAGACAAAATTCTAGCAACTTTGACGGTCAATGTTCTGCAAGTCATGGGCATAGAGATGTTAACCCGGTAGTATGGACTAGGGAATGGGGATCCCTGAGTCCAACAGTCCTGATACGTCTCTATCGTATCTATAATTTTTGATTGTTTCATGCCAATATTATACAACTTTCACATATTTTTGGCAACTTTTTATATGATTTATTGGACTAACCTATTGATCCAGTGCCCAGTGCCAGTTCCTGTTGTTTGCATGTTTTTTGTATCGCAGAAAATCCATATCAAACGAAGTCCAAATGCAATATAATTTTACGGAGAATTATTTTGGAATATATGTTATTTTTGGGAGTTGGAATCACCGCAAACGGAGGCCCACATAGCCCACAAGACACCAGAGGAGCCTGGCTCATGGTGGTGGGTTGCGCTCACCTCGTACGTCGGTTGGAGATCCACTTCGGGTGCAAGGAACCTTATATCCGGAGAAAATCGTGTTACAATCTCAGCGTAATCGGAGTTACAGATCTCTGGGAATATAAGAAATGGTTTTCGACCAGATCTGGGGAACGCGAAATAGAAGAGAACAGAGAGGGAGATCCAATCTCGGAGGGGCTCCCGCTCCTCCTCCGCCATGGAGGCCATGGGCTAGAGGGGGGACTCTCCTCCCATCTAGGGGAGGCCAAGGAAGAATAAGAAGGAGGGGTCTCTGTCCCCCTCCCCCCGTGGTGCTAGAGTACCGCCGGGGCAAGGATCGTGACGGCGATCTACATCAACAATCTTGCTACCGTCAACACCAACTTTCTCCCCCTCTATGCATTGGTGTAGCACCCCTTCTCCCCGTTGTAATCTCTACTTAAACATAGTGGTCAACTCCACATATTATTTCCCAATGATCTATGGTTATCCTATGATGTTTGAGTAGATCCGTTTTGTCCTATGGGTTAATCATGATCTTGGTTGGTATGATTGTATATTTTATTTATGGTGCTATCCTACAGTGCCCCCCAACTCGCGCAAACGTGAGGGGTCCCCCGCTATAGGGTGTTGCAATACGTTCATGATTCGCTTATGGTGGGTTGCGAGAGTGATAGAAGCTTAAACCCGAGTAGGTGGGTTGTTGCATATGGGATAAAGAGGACTTGATACTTAATGCTATGGTTGGGTTTCACAACCTTAATGATCTTTAGTAGTTGTGGATGCTTGCTAGGGATTCAATCATAAGTGCATATGATTCAAGCAGAGAAAGTATGTTAGCTCATGTCTCTCCCTCATATAAAATTGCAACAATGATTACCAATACTTGTTATCAATTGCCTAGGGACAAATGACTTTCTTCTTGACAAAAGCTATCCAATTTTATTACCTTGCAACTTATTCGTAGTTTTATTCTCGCAAAGTACTCGTAGTTTTATTCTTGCAAAATAGTTTCATACTTGTTCTAGGTAAAGCAAACGTCAAGTGTGCGTAGAGTTGTATCGGTGGTCGATAGAACTTGAGGGAATATTTTTTCTACCTTTAGCTCCTTGTTGGGTTTGACACTATTATTTATCGAAGAAGGCTACAAACGATCCCCTATAATTGTGGGTTATCAAGTCCCACTTTGGGACACAAAGAAATATTACCATATGTTAGTCTGAAGTACAATGTATATGACATGTCCTATACTGGAGGTCTTCGCTTGTATTCGGGATGTGAATCAACTTACTTAGAGTCAATTAAACACTACTCTGTAACTGGATGATTATAGAGGTAGATTTTAGGTTAGTCGTGAAACATGTCATGAGATATAGTTAGCTAAGATGGAGTTTGCCTTTGCAATTCAGAGAGATATTCTTCAGACCCTCTTGAGTGATCAAATTCAGAAAAGTATGGACATGCAACTTGGGTTAAGTGTTAACTTGGTTTAGGAATTTTTATCATGGTTCCAAGAACAAAGGTCGAGCTACCTTGTTGACAGCTACTCTATTTTACCTTGAAAATATATACCGTGGGGCGAAAGGAATATTGTATACGAGACAGTTTCAAGGTTCTTCATTTGCACACACATGGGAGTTGGCACATTCTGCTAGAAGCCGCTACGAGCTATCGACTGCCCATCTCCATGTGTATGTGAACCTATAGGGTTGCATTCTTAAAGTGCATGAATCCACTAGGATCGAATTGGAGTACTATTGAGCCACAAGTGTTGAGCCCATCTCTGATGTCTATATAAGTGGAGGACATGCCACCAACACTCCTATGCTCGCACCATGCAATCAGACCTAACAGTGTGTCATGATGAGTGATTTTTTTGTGCTCATCACGCCGCCGTTTAAACCGGATAATCCAAAATCTTTTGAGAAAAATCACTTCGACATTGTCACTAACGACTAATGAATGTGAGAGGTCATGAATTCCTTTGTTTATTCTGTTTCCACGAAAAATGACCTAAAGTTTGAAAGGAATCATCATATATGTGGAAACAAGAAATATGACGACTAGGGGAAGGAATTGGAGGCGCAAAAAATGCACCCACTACTGGGAAAACGCTTATAAGTGGCTTCTAATGAGTGGTGGGTGCCGCCTAGCACCCACCACGGTTATTTTGGAAAATTAGCAGTCGCAGGTAAAATTATTTGCTCGCTGGTTTTCACACAACAGTGATGGGCGTAAATATACACCTGCCACTCCTACACTCTTCCAAATTTCTTCACGAGCTAAAAATAGTAGTGGTGGGCACCTTCGATATGCCCACCACTAGTGCCTGCCCAAGTAGTGGCGGGCATTGCTTTGCGCCCGCCGCGGCTATATTTGGGTGACCCGCGCCCATGTTTTCCAAAGTTTCCAAGAGTTTGTAATGGCTGGCGTAAATAAACACCCACCACTCCTACATTCTTCCAAATTCTTCGCGGGTGAAAAACAGTAGTGGCGGGCACCTGCTATGTGCCCGCCACCTGCTCTAGGACAAGCAGTGGCAGACTTTGTTTTGTGCCTGCCACAACTATATTTGGGCGACCCACACCCAAAATTTTCAAAGTTTCCACGATTTTGCAGTGGTGGGTTTTCTAGGTCACCTACCACTCAAATGTAGCAGCCGTAAGTGCTCGCCGCCGCCCGTCAATGCTATGTATGACCGTATCCACCAAACCCGCTTGCATCCACGGCCACTCACACCTTATCTAGAGACACAAAGTCTTTCTCCCTCTCGCTCGCTCTGCCACCATTGCCAGCACCGTGGCATCCTTCGCTATCGCCACCGTCATGGTCGTCGTCCGCCGCCTTGAACGGCGTCGCCGACTGACGGTGCAAATTCCCGCCAGATCCCTCGGTAGGGTTCATGACGAGATTGGAAATACTGGGACAGAGTCTGGACACACAAATAACCCAGGTTCAGGCCTCCAAAGAGTAATACCCTACATCCTGCTTCTTCTTGTTATTCATGGTGATGGGATACCTCATGCAGAGGATTACAATGGTGTATGAGATGTCTACCGAGAGTTGGATGTTCCATTGGATCTCTAATGAGGACCTAGGCCTCCCTTTATATAAACAAGAGAGGCCTATGGTTTACATGACATGGTAGGTCCGATCGGTTCGGCCGCCGCCCTTTGTCGTGGAGAACACGCTCATTGTCTTCGCCTCCTTAGGGCTTCATGATATCTCTTGGGACTGGTGGACCCTGCTCAAGGTCAAGGCAGGGCTCCCTTAGGTCAGGTACCCTAGTATAGGACCCCGTTAGTAGCCCCCAAGCGTGGCGGAGGTCATGAGCATCCAAGCTCTGAGGTCTATATCGAGCTCCTTTCTTCGTGTGTCCGGCCTCCCCAATCTTTTCGCGAAGCGGATTTTTTCTTTCTTTCCTCGGTGGCGTCACTATAACTTCCTCGGACAACAGGTACCAAAACTTCTCGGGTCGTCCCACTGCTATGATATAGCATCAAATTTGATTATTTAGCACATGTATGGTTTCTAACCCTCACTAAACTATTTCCGCTATCGCCCTAACCTGTTCCTGCCATGCAATACTTTACCCACCATGCACATATCTCTACATGTAGACTGCGGTACCCTAAGATGAGTGGTTCTGAGCATGGGTTCTGGTGGACCATGTTCCCAAGCAACATTTTTGGCGATCATTGGTTGTGTATATCATTTAATGAGGATTGCATGGTGATAACCAACAAGTATAGGGGATCAGTTGTAGCCTCTTTCGATAAGTAAGTGTGTCAAACCCAATGAGGAGCTAAATGTAGAACAAATATTCCCTCAAGTTCTATCGACCACTGATACAACTCTACGCATGCTTTATGTTCGCTTTACCTAGAACAAGTATGAAACTAGAAGTACTTTGTAGGTGTTGCTGGACAACTTTGCAAGATAATAAAAAGCACGTAAATAAAAACTAGGGGCTGTTTAGATAAAGACACAACTAAGTTAGTTTTAGTAGAGAGCTTTTTGTCACAAGAAAGTTATTTGTCACTAGGCAATCGATAACTAGACCGGTAATCATTCTTGCAATTTGATATGAGGGAGAGGCATAAGCTGACATACTTTCTCTTTTTGGATCATATGCACTTATTGTTGGAACTCTAGCAAACATCCATAACTACTAAAGATCATTAAGGTTAAACCCAACCATAGCATTAAAGTATCAAGTCCTCTTTATTCCCATACGTCATAACCCACTTATCTGTGTTTGTGTTTCTATCACTCACGCAACATAGACAATAAGCAACCATGGACATATTGCAAACCCTATAGCGGGGATCCCTCACGCTTGCGCGACACGAAGAGCACCATAGGACAACACCAATAATAAGACATGTAACTCAAACCAATCACGATCATCAATCAACCCATAGGACAAAACGGATCTACTCAAACATCATAGGATAGCCATACATCATTGTGAAATAATATATAGTGTTGAGAAACATGTTTAAGTAGAGATTTCAGAAGGGAGAAGGGGTGTTACACTGCTGCATAGAGGGGGGGGGAGATTTGGTGCTGACGGTGGTGAAGTTGTTGGTGTAGATCACGGTCGCGATGATGGCCCCGGCGATGTTCCAGCGCCACCGGAAGAGAGGGGGAGAGAGCCCCCCTTCTTCTTCTCCTTCCTTGACCTTCCCCCTAGATGGGATAAGGGTTTCCCCTCCGGTCCTTGGCTTCCATGGTGGCGGAGGGGCGGGTGCCCCTCCGAGATTGGATCTATCTATCTGTTTCCTTATGTTTCTCCATTCCCCGATTCTGGCCTTTCACCGTTTCTTAAATTCCCGGAGATCCGTAACTCCGATTTGGCTGAAATTTTAACACGACTTTTATCCGGATATTAGCTTTCTTGCACCCAAAGAAGGGAACCAACCGCCTTACAGAGTGGCCACAAGGACTGGGGGCGCGCCCTCTGTCCTTGTGGCCCCCTCGGGCATCATCTCACGTTGATTCTTTTTCCCCAAAATCACATATATTCCAAAAATAATCTACGTAAGGTTTTATCCCGTTTGGACTCTGCTTGATATGGGTATTCTGTGAAACAAAAAACAAGCAACAAACAGGAACTGGCACCGAGCACTCGATCAATATGTTAGTCCCAAAAAATAGTATAAAAAGTTGCCAAAAGTATATGAAAGTTGTAGAATACTGGCATGGAACAATAAAAAATTATAGATACGACGGAGACGTATCAGCATCCCCAAGCTTAATTCATGCTCGTCCTCAAGTAGGTAAATGATAAAAAAGTTAATTTTTGATGTGGAATGCTACCTAGCATAATCTTGATCATGTAATCCAATCATGGCATGAATATTAAGACACGAGTGATTCAAAGCAATAGTCTATCATTTGACATAAAAACAATAATACTTCAAGCATACTAATAAAGCAATCATGTCTTCTCAAAATAACATGGACAAAGAAAGCTATCCCTACAAAATCATATAGTCTGGCTATGCTCCATATTCACCACACAAAATATTCAAATCATGCACAACCCCGACGACAAGCCAAGCAATCGTTTCATATAGGTGGAATAGAATAAAGTGGTTGTGGAGAAGATAAAAAGAAAGGAGATAGTCTCACATCAACTAGGCATATCAACGGGTTATGGAGATGCCCATCAATAGATATCAATGTGAGTGAGTAGGGATTGCCATGCAACGGATGCACTCACTACAAAAAAACACTTCCGTGATGATACGCGTTTGTCACAGTAGGTTGCGTTTTTTGTCATGCATGTACATCCATGACGATTTTATGACAGAATCAAGATAGTCATATCTGTGCTGTCGTAGAAGTGTTCCATGACATTACCAAAATTATCATCACGGAAGTGTCCACTTCCATGACGATAAATCGCGCGTCACAGAAGTGCTTTCGTCAAGGGTGACCGACACGTGGCATCCACCGTAACGGAACGCTGTTAAGCTATCGGGTCGGATTTTGGATCCGATAACCCGTTAACAGCCCTGACCAATGGGAAATTTCCACGTGTAAAATTCTGATTGGCCGAAGGAAACACGTGTTGCCTCACCGTTGGGACAGATGTCATCCACTCATTGGACACGTGGCACGACCCAACAGTGGCCCATTCCGGTGAAAAAGGCCAGCCTAGTAAAAATTAGCAGGCCGGCCCATATAAGGCCTACTTGTGTCAGGTCCATTTAAGCCCACGGCCCATACAAGATGTGCCAATTCGGCCCGTCAACGACCCGTTAAAGATTTGACACCATTGCAGCCCATTGTCAGTTCGAGCCCGTTAACAGCCCGCTATATATTTGGGCTCAATATCAGCACGATGAGATTTCAGCCTGTTAACGGCCCATTTAATGGATGGGCCAATTTTCCGGATGTACATCTTTCGGCCTTTTAGCGACCCATTTAAATGCTGGGCTAATTTCCGACCCGGTGTGTCTTTCAGCCTGTTGATGACCCATAAATCTGATGGGCCATTTGTAGTTGGACCTGAGTTTCGGCCTTTTAGCGGCCCATTTAAGTGTTGGGCCAATTTCTGGCCCGTTGTCACTTTCAGCCTATTTACGGCCCATAAATCAGTTGGGCCATTTGTAGTCGGACCTGAGTTTTAGCCTTTTAGCGACCCATTTAAGTGTTGGGCCAATTCCCGGCCCTGTGTGCCTTTCGGCCTGTTAACGGACCATAAATGAGTTGGGCCATTTGTAGTCGGACCTTAGTTTTGGCCTTTTAACGGCCCATGCCCTTCATGGTCCAATACCAGCCCAGTTTCTCTTTCGGCCTGCTAAAGGCCCACAACACAGTTGGGCCGTTTACAATACGACCTGACTTTCGGCCTCTTAGCGGCCCATGCTCTTCATGGTCCAGTACAAGCCTGCTGTCTCTTTTGACCTGCTAAAGGCCTACAGTATAGTTGGGCTATATGTAGCCCAAATTTAGTAACGACCTATTAACGACCCGGGAGGTAAGAGGGTCGGCCATTAACTTTCGGCCTAGTAATGGCCCATTAACTTAATGGGCCCACTAAAGTTCGTTCATGTCTTTAGGCCAAATTAGATAATTTGAGCCCATTACGACGAGCAATTATGCACAGGACCAAAACCGATCAAGCAAAGGTATGGCATACAGGGAATAACGTTGAACATCCAACATATATTACAGGAAATTACATCCACTGGGCAATGAAAGGTTGATGCCAGTGCAAATAAATGAGGAGAACCTAACCATCTACAACGTCACAATCTGCAACCTCAGCACAGATGACGCCCATAAGAATGTGGGCAAGTTCTTGCTGCTTTGCTACATTGTCTCTGAAAACAATGATCAGTTGTTGTGTCGCACGACTCTGCACCTCTGATTCATCCACCTTTTCCATCATTGCTTCAGCCATTACTTGGTTCACAAACATACATTTATTCTGTTGCATTCGAGACAGAGGATACTGAACAGATTCAGATGGCGATTTTGGCAAGCTTGTATTATTGATAGTGGAGAGTGTCTCGACCACTGCATCATAACATAAATTAGGACGAGAACCAAACAGATTAATCCTGAGTTATTGCCATATTACCTGGCCTAGATTTACTGGAAAGAAACAATGGGGTTGCCTTGCTGTTTTCAGAGTTTGTCTTCTTATCTTCAGCAGCCTGCACAAAATTAACACACTAGCATTGCTATCATTGGCCAAGTCAGATAATAGGAAAGCAACATTAACTCAACAAACGTTTGGGCAACTAGCCTACACCAAATTAACACAATATGGCACAGCTATCATCAGCCAGGTAAGGTAATACGAAAGCAACATTGACACAATGAATGAATGGGCAACCAGAGAAGCACTACAATTCAGTAATGTGCGTGATATGAGATAGTACATTCATGCAGCTCAGTATGCAAAACTACCAGGCAGTTTTCCTTACAAAAATCAACATTGGCGCCTTTAACATTTTTCTACAACTAATTTTAGATCAGATAAAGGTTAGATTCACGCCGATTAACAAAATACATGCTGATGTAAAAATATAGTGATATACAACAGGTACTTACATCAACATTGGAGCACAGAGAATTCCCGCAAGATATTTTCCTCGAATACGATCCCAATGGAGGAAGTCTTGTATCGTTTAACCTTATTTTCTAAAAGAGAGATGGGTAAGAAACATGTAGAACATATGATCATAATGCTATAAAATTTCATGATGCGAGGATACGCACACGCTTCTTAGAATGGAGTTGACATTCTTTTGCTGGACTGGAGCGGACTAGTTCTTTGGCCACTGGAATCTACTTATTATCAGTGGGAGCTGGGTTTCTCTGTGCTGGAGCAGTATCTATGAAAAATGGAGTTGGTTTATTATCTCCTGGCGTTTGCATCTTTTGCAAAGACCTGGTTTGTAACCCTTCAGATTCTAACATAGCCGTCTTCCCCTTGCATGCCTTATATAGAAGAATGGTGATTCAGTTATAAAACATGCTACAACAGAGATGGAATGGGTACTGAAGAATAGAAAGGCATGACATATTGACACGTATTCCCTCCATTCGGAAATAAATGGATGGGTCTAGGCGTATTTCAGTTCTAGATACATCCAGTTTTATCCATTTCTGCGACATTTAATCTGGACGGCGGGAGTATGGTGTAAGAGCAAGGGATACGATAGGACAACACAGTAAAAAAACACTAAAAAACCCACTGCAGAACCAAAGTATTCAAACCCACTGATATGAGATAGTACACTCATGCAGCTGAGGATGCAAAACTACCAGGCAGTTTTCCTTGCAAAAATCAACATTGTGGCCTTTAATCATACATTTTGCTACAACTAAATTTAGATCAGATAAAGGTTGGATTCACGTTGATTAACAAAATACATGTTGATGTAAAAATATAGTGATATACAACAGGTACTTACATCTACATTGGAGCACAGAAAATTCCTGCAAGAATCTTTCCTCATAAACGATACCATTGCAGAAATTCTTCTATCTCTTAAGCTTATTTTCTAAAAGAGAGATGGGTAAGAAACATGTAGAAAATATGATCAGCATGCTATAAAATTTCATGATGCAAGGATACGCACACGCTTCTTAGAATTGAGTTGACATATTTTTGCTGGCCTCGAGCGGACTAGTTCTTTGGCCACTTGAATCTGCTTATTATCAGTAGGAGTTGGGTTTCTCTGTGCTGGAGCAGTATCTATAAAAACTAGAGTTGGTTTATTTTCTCCTGGCGTTTGGATCTTTTGCAAAGGCCTTGTTTGTAACCCTTCAGATTCTAACATAGTCGTCTTCCCCTTGCATGCCTTGTATAGAAGAATGGTGCTTTAATTATAAAACATGCGATAGTAGAGAGATGGAATAGGTACTGAAGAATAGAAAGGCATGACATATTGACATGTATTCCCTCCATCCCGAAAAAAATGGATGGGTCTAGGCATATTTCAGTTCTAGATACATCCTTTTTTATCCATTTCGGCAACATGTAATCCGGACGGAGGGAGTATGGTGTAAGAGCTAGGGATACGACATGACAACACAGCAAAAAAACACTAGTTGAATGTAAAAACTGTATGCTAGCGGAATACGTATAGAAATAACTAAGGCAACATACACGTGTATGATTGGGAAAATAAGATGGCATTGCAACAGAGCACTAGAACAGCACTTCAATGTAAAAAACATGGTATGGTAGACAGATGAAGTACATACTGATGAATAACAATGCATAAGATATTCAGAAGCATGATGTACAAATTAAGAAGATGGCATTGTGATAGAGTAGAATAACATTACTTGAATTTGAAAACATGTTATCATGAATGGAATAGGTACTGAAAAACAGGAAGGCATGACATATTTACATGCATGATCAGCATGCTAAGCACATGGCATTGCAACAGAGTAGATACACTCCAGTGCATTATATGCATGTTGTACCCATATCATAGGCCAAGTTAGAGCAAGGACCTTGTGGGGTGAAGAGGATTCATCATCTTTCTGCAAGTCTTCTAAAGAACTGCCTTTACATGTTCCATCATATTGGGTATCATTGACATCAAGTTTATTGGCCTTTACATTGCTCCGTGAGGTTCTTGTGGATATATCAGTGTGTGCAATTATATCTTACATGCATGGAAGACAACTAGTAGTTAGATTTATGTAATGAGTGCCTATAGGAGATGACATAAATAGTAGGACTGGGGTTAACTAGCAGCAACAGGTCTCATAAACTAAAGGGAGGACACAGATGAAAGCTACAGAATATGTATCGTTTGTACTCAAGATTAACTAGATGGCACACAAAAGTATTAAAGAACAACATAGGTAATACTAGAAGTGGTATAATACTATAATCACCAGCCTGTGGGATAGCATTGGCTGATGGATGATAACTATGGAACAACGTTACCTAAAGAACAAGTATCTTAGCTGAACTATGGAACATCGTTAACTCCTGAACAAGACCCGTAAGAGATCAGCATGAATATACAGTGAAATGTGATGATCTATTTTCCATGCTTAGATGAATAACAAAGCCATAAATGTTGCACACAAGTAAGATGAGGGTACAACCTATCTGGCTGCCATCCATAGGAGTGAGCATCATGTGCTGACTTGTCGATGGCCCTGCAGTTATTGTGGCTGTCCATGTCGGGCACGCGCATTCGATGCAGGGAACTGTTGAGTGGGGACTATAGCTCCCTTCTGATGTATGCTTCCCTTGTTGGAGCAGCTGCGGTGAGTCGGAAGATGGTGTGTCTGAAGATGCAAATAACACATAATGTTAAGAACGACATATCTCTTTGATCTGAAGAAATACACTAAGAGATCAACAACAAGGTACGAGAGTGGTCACACGTTTGTTGACTAAAGACTAAATTGGGGTCACACGATTTTATTTTATCTTGGTACTGTCTGATCTACGCCGGATGGCTGGCCGTCTTGTGCCTCCCGGCTGACACTGTTCGGAATCTTCCCCGAAGAGCCAGCGACCAACGGCAAAGCAGCCTGCCTCCGCCGTCCGTGGCCCCGGCTGAAACCCCGCTCCCCGCCCCACTGCACTGCCGTGGTTGCGCCGCCCCCGGGCCAATCCACAAAGACTCCCCGTCATCCAGATCCGGCGGCGACAGTACCTTCAACCCACGCAACTCTAAAAGATAGCCATCTAAGCGCTGCTTCCGCGGCGAACTTGCGACCCCGCACCCTTATGTTAGACCCCAGCCAACCAGCAGCCTAGGATCTCCACCGCCTCGAGGGGTGCTGCTTCCCATTGGGAATCGATTGGCCCAGAATAAAAATCCAGACAACTGATGCCTAAATATAGTGATTTGGGATGAGGGTGTGACCTATCTAGCGGCATGCTGAAGTAGGCAGGTCCAGCTACCGAGTCGGTGAGTCCGGCGCGGTTGTAGTGGCGACCGGTGGCAGGGAAAGAGCGATGTCGCGACGGTCGACGGCTACGCGGAAGCAGCGCCGGGACTCTGGACGGATCCGAAGTTGGAGCCGCTCCGGCGCCGTGAACAACGGCGAGGGTGAATTGGCTCCGGTACGGTTCATGCGGCCGTCGTCGAGGCAGCACCAGTAGCACGGAGTAAGAGGCACATGGCCAGTGCACGATGGCAAATGGACAACGTCTCCGGCATTAGGGAGGAGGGCGGCTGTGAAATTGGTGTGGTGGGGGGCGCCATGGAGGTGGGGCTGAGGTTTTGTGGCTCGGGAGAAGGGAGCTTCCCGGGGAAAAGGTGATTTGGCGACCACGAGGTATGAATGGGGGGGCGGGGGGGGATTGGGAGGGGAGTGGAACCATGTCTTATGGACGCATTTGTCTGAAATGTGAGGGGGAGTTACAGTTCTACCCTTGCATATAGGTTTCTCGGCTTGGGTCTGTGTACTGAGGGTCGGCGATAGTAGAGTAACTTCACTTCTCCCCAAATAGTGGGCGGGAGTGATTTCGGGCGAGGAGGACGTGTTTTGAACTATAGTGGGCGCGAGTGATTTCGGGCGAGGAGAGCGTGTATTGAAATAGTGGGCGCGAGCTATTTCGGGCTAGGAGAGCGTGTTTTGCCGACCATGGTTTATGAACTATTCGGCACATGTCATTTTGGCCAAGGAGAAGGCATGCTTGGATGAAGTTACGAACCTACCCTCGATGTACAACAGGCCAATTGATGTGTGTCCCACATAGGATGGTAATTTCACGTCTCCCATTTACTTGCTCAGGCGAATTCCATCGAGCAGAGAGGCTGTTTAATGGTTCGTTCAAATTTTGGGAGAACGAGCATCCACGTCTACCTTACCAAGTTGATTCGGATCAAATTTTGAAATATTAGCTTGCCACTTCTTTTTTAGATGGAGAGATGATGCTCGGGAGTAATGTGTTTTTACATGCTCGTTGCTAGCGACTTACTATATGACAAATAGTTGACCCACTCAAAAATGCGAATCAAACCCAAAATGAAATATCTCGATTCAATGAAATAGCTCGTTCAGTAGGTCAAAATAGTGAACTAAATCCAAAATTGAACACCTCAATCGAGTAGCATGTCGTACAGTTGAAAGTGCAACTATCTCTGGGTGGTTTTGGTAATTCCTAACAACATATAGCTCATTGAGCTAACATTATTCCAAGATTAATATTTCAGGAAAAGCTCAATGAATGGCCTGGCATGGATGAGGAAAGTGGACCCCTCAAAATACTAAGGACAAAAAGATTGGCTCAAGCTCAAAGCTCAAGACTCTACATTTTATATTTTACTGATCCAAGATCACATTGAGTCTATAGGAAAAGCCAATACTATCAAGGAGGGATGAGGTATTGCTTGATGAGGTTCTTGCTTCATAGTGCTTAGTGATATGCTCCAAAACCCTCAACTACCTTCCCACATCCACATATGACCTAAACCAAAAGTCAAACTCGGCCCCACCGATTCTTTCTATCCGGAGCCATCGAGTTCAGATGTCATAGCCACTGCCACAAACCCTAGGAAAATTGGTCTCACCGATAAGGATCTCGGTCACACCGAGATGGGGTTGTAATTTCTCTGTTTCCCTTCGTAACGTTTCGGTCCTGCCGAGATGAGCGATCGGTCCCACCGAGATTGCAATGTAAACTCTCTGTTTCCCTTTTGTAACATTTCGGTCCCACCGAAATGAGCAAATCGGTCCCACTAAGTTTACCTGACCAACTCTCTGGTTAGCTTATTAATAAAATCGGTCCCACCGAGTTTGTGTAATCGGTCACACTGAGATTGCATTATGCCCTAACTCTAACCATATCGGTCCTACCGAGTTGCATCTCAGTCTCACCGAAAATCCTAACGGTCACTAGGTTTGCTAAATCGGTCTGACCGAGTTTCTCAATTCGGTCTCACCGAGATTGGTAAATTGTGTGTAACGGTTAGTTTTTGTGTGGAGGCTATATATACCCCTCCACCCACTCTTCATTCGTGGAGAGAGCCATCAGAACATACCTACACTTCCAATACACATTTTCTGAGAGAGAACCACCTACTCATGTGTTGAGGCCAAGATATTCCATTCCCACCATATGAATCTTGATCTCTAGCCTTCCCCAAGTTGCTTTCCACTCAAATCTTCTTTCCACCAAATCCATATCCTGTGAGAGAGAGTTGAGTGTTGGGGAGACTATCATTTGAAGCCCAAGAGCAAGGACTTCATCATCAACACACCATTTGTTACTTCTTGGAGAGTGGTGTCTCCTAGATTGGCTAGGTGTCACTTGGGAGCCTCCGACAAGATTGTGGAGTTGAACCAATGAGTTTGTAAGGGCAAGGAGATCGCCTACTTCGTGAAGATCTACCACTAGTGAGGAAAGTCCTTCGTGGGCGATGGCCATGATGGGATAGACAAGGTTGCTTCTTCGTGGACCCTTCGTGGTTGGAGCCCTCCATGGACTCGCGCAACCGTTACCCTTCGTGGGTTGAAGTCTCCATCAACGTGGATGTACGATAGCACCACCTATCGGAACCACGACAAAAACATCCGTGTCTCCAATTGCATTTGAATTCTCCAAACCCTTCCCTTTACATTCTTGCAAGTTGCATGCTTTACTTTCCACTGCTCATAGACTCTTTGCATGCTTGCTTGAATTGTGTTAAGATTGCTTGACTTGTGCTAAGATAGCTAAAATCTGCCAAAGACTAAAATTGGGAAAAGGATAGATTTTTAATTGGTCAAGTAGTCTAATCACCCCCCTCTAGACGTACTTTCAATACTACAAGTGGTATCAGAGCCTTGGTCTCCATTTGCTTTCATTTCCATAGATTTTGGTGGTCATAGCCTTGGTTTCACAACCTAGGAGAGTATGGCATCTAGCGAGGGAAATTATCACCATAGAGGTCCTTACTTTGATGGTACTAATTTTGCTAGTTGGAAGCATAAGATGAAAATGCATATTCTTGGACATAACCACGCCGTTTGGGCTATTGTGTGTATTGGCTTGAAGGTGAATTCTTTGATGGGAGAGAACCGAATCATGAAGCCACCGTAGAAGAGTTGAAAATGCTGCAATACAACACTCAAGCTTGTGATATCCTCTTCAACGGATTGTGCCCCGAAGAATTCAACAAAATCAGCCGTGTTGAGAATGCAAAGGAAATTTGGGATACTTTGATTGACATGCATGAAGGTACCAACTCCGTCAAGGAATCCAAGTTGGATGTGCTTCAAAGTCAACTTGACAAGTTCAAAATGAAGGATGGTGAAGGTGTCGCCGAAATGTACTCTAGGCTTGCTCTTATCACAAATGAGATTGCCGGCTTAGGAAGTGAAGAGATGACCGATAGATTCATCATCAAGAAGGTCCTAAGAGCCTTGGATGGAAAATATGATACCGTGTGCACATTGATTCAAGTGATGCCCAATTACAAAGATCTCAAGCCAACGGAAGTCATTGTAAGAATTGTTGCTCATGAGATGTCACTCAAGGATAAGGAGGAACTTCACAACAAATCAAGTGGTGCTTACAAAGCCTCATGTGAAGCCCCCACATCATCAAGTAAGAAACAAACCTTCAATGAAGAATTGAGCTTAATGGTGAAGAACTTCAACAAATTCTACAAGAGTAGAAGCAAAGAGAGAAGCTCCAAGACAAGGTCCTACAATGACAAAAGATCTTCTAGTTGAGAGCGAAACTGCTACAATTGTGGAAGGCCCGGACACTATTCCAATGAGTGTACGGCACCCCACAAAAGAAGAGAAGATTCTCCAAAAAGAAGAAGTAGAAGAGAAGAATCACCACCTAGAGAAAGAAGGAGTAGATTTGATCATTATGAACAAAGACCCTCACGGAGAAGCAAGGATTCAGAAAGAAAGGACAAGTCATCAAGGAGCTACACAAAACGAAGACATCAAGCTCATGTTGGTGAATGGGTATCCGGCTCCGACTCCGACAATCTCTCCGAGAGAAGCTATCACTCCAACTCCGAATATACTCAAGATGAAGGTGTTGCCGGTCTAGCACTTGTGTCAACCAACTCCTATGACATATTTGATTCACCAAATGAAGGAATTGGAAGATGCTTCATGGCCAAAGGTCCAAAGGTATCACACCCCAAGTATGTTGATTTCAATAGTGATGAAGATGACTTGTTAGGTGATGATGATTTACTTGTTGACAACTCTAGTGATGAATACTATGATGAAACGTCAATTAATCATGCTAATCAAGATGAAACGAATGACAATGATAAGGACAAGATTGAGTCTCTAACTAAAGAACTAAACACTCTTAAGTTAGCTCATGAAACTATCTTAGGAGATCATCGAGAACTTTTAAGGACTCATGAGAAATTATGTTTTGAAAAGCTCAACCTTGAGCAAGAGCATGAGTTCTTGAAGGCAATCAATGATGATCTTCGCAAGAAAAGTTCTTACATTGCCAAGCATTTACTCTTATCCACTTACATGCCTCAAGTCAAGTCTAGTAACAAGAACAAGAAAGATTCTTCCTCTAGTAGTAACAGTAATCATGCTAAAAAATCCAATGTTGTTGCTTCTAGTAGTTCTCTTGATTCCACTAATGATTCTCTTAGCCAAGTTACACTTGAGAAAGAAAATAGCTTATTGAAGGGAATTATAGAGAAAGGTGTTTACAAGAGCCTTGCCGGGAGTAAGCAATTCAAGGAAATTGTACGCAAGCAAGGAAGGCATTGGAAGAACCAAGGTGTTGGTTTTGAACGAAAGTTCAATGCCAATGGAGTTGAGTGGGAAGAAGATCAATACCCCAAGACGAAGTTTGTTCCTCAACAAGAGAAGTATGATCCTACTTATTTCAAAGGGACACAAGCTCAAGATGATCTTTCACCACAAGACCACAAGCAAAAAGGCAAGGACAAGCTTCAAGAGGAAATTGATGCATTTGAAGAAGCTCCCAAGGCCTTGGTCAAGTGGGTTCCCAAGACTACATAAAGTTCCACTTCATCAAGTACAACTACAACTCCGAGGATTCCCATCAAGATGGTGTGGATCCCTAAGAAGAAGAACTAGAGAGTTCTTGAGGGTGACTCTGCCAACATACTTCACTCTTATCATTTTGGCAAGAACGAGTGCAATCAACTTCCACATCTTGCACTAGTTCAAGGAGTCACAAACCCTCTTGTTGGTAAGACAAGGGACAAGGCAACCTAAAGCTTTCATAGACATCATCTTGTGTGTGCATCACTCTATGCCTATGGATATCCTTGTTTGTTCCTTGTGGGACTAACCCGTGTAGGTATTGAAAGTGCAACTCACTCCAAAGGATAGCTCCAAATAATCTACATCAACATTGAGCATCCACATCTTCAAAATCTACATGAAGTCATCATCGACAAAACCCAAGGTTAGTTCATCCCTCTTAGGGGGGGATCTCACATCTAGGGGGGGCTTTACTCTAAGAATTGAGCTAAAGCAACTCTAATGGTGTGAAAACAACAACACTTTATGTAAAAGTGGTAACCCCACTTGTGCTTAAACGATGAGTATGACCTATGATCAAATGTTCTCATTTGACTCCTAAGTCAATATACTCATATATAGATGACCTAGTCATCGCCAATTGCTTGATAGATGCTAAAATTGGTTGTGCATGCTTTTCCACATATTTCAATTGCCATTTTATTGTGTGAGCATGTTGGTTTCATAATTTACTCATTCAAGGACATCCACTTGTTGTTTTGATTGATTGGTTTCTTTTTTTCTCTTGCCAAGTGGATGGACAAGAATGCCTAAGAACCTTCTCTAGCTATCTATGCTTTTCTCGTCTCAAACTCTATTCATGCTACATCACAAAATTTGATCAAGTTAGATTCAAACCACTCTATGTGAGGACCACTCGGAGTCCCCGATTCGTCATAGACTTAAACTTCCAAAACTTCTTTGTGGGTTTCGGTCTGACCGATTCACCCATTTCGGTCATACCGAGATCACGAAGTCGATCTAGGTTTTCAATCTCGGTGCAACCGATTTGAACTTTTCGGTCACACCGAGTTGCAGCAACTGCTTGTAGTTATGCGTCTCGGTGCCACTGAGTTGTTCCACTCAGTCACACCGACAGGGTCGGGCTATATATACCCACGGGCAAAATTTTGGAAATTTTCTCCGAACTCTTTCACCCGCGCTTAGCCCGCTCTACCTCCAGGGTCTCCGGATCGTCCTCCTCGTCGCCAGTTGCCTCCTGCCGCTAGTCTCCGCCACCGTCAACGGGAATCATCCCCGCCGTTGCCGCCGTAGCGAGTTCATCGCCGAACTAGGGTATGAACTTGATCACTATGCTATCCTTATCTGATTCCTAGCACATTGTGTTCGCCATGAATCTTGCCACGATTGAAACTATCTTATCCAGTCAAAAACACTCCATAGATTAGAGATGATTTGAAAATTTAGGGTTAGGTTTCCGCTGAAACCATCTCGGACCAACCGAGTTGTGGAACTCGGTACCACCGATTCGGCTCAGGCCATTGCACATGTGATTCTCGGTCTGACTGAGAATTGAAAATCGGTGTGACCGAGTTCAGGACTTTGTGAAACCCTAGCAGTCTCAGTGCCACCGAACTGTGACTCGGTCTGACCGAGTTCACTAGTTTAGGTTCCAACAGCTCCTTCGGTATCACCGAGTTTACAAATCGGTTGATCCGAAATTCTTTCCGAGGAAAACTAAAACTAAGTTTTTGGTTCATTCTTTTGCAAAAACCTCTGTATTTTATGATGCTCATCCACTCTACCTCATCTATAATCTATTCAAAGGGCCAGCTTTCAGAGATTGAATTATGTTTGGTCAAAGTGACAGTCAGAACAAGTCTGAGAAGCAGGTTCACATGAGTGAGGGCACTAGTCCCTCTAGCAGCTCAGATGATGGAAGCAGGAGCACACCCAGCAACTTGCCAAAAGTTGCCACCAGGGCCAGAAAGAAGAAAACTTCTGAATCTGAGGATGAAGACTATGTGGCAGTTGAGGATGAGGCCACTTCCAAGAAGAAAGTGCTTAAAAAGGAATATAGAACTGCTGCTGCAACTAAGCCAGGTCTGAAGACCAAGAGGCCAGCAGGAAGACAACCAATGTCTAAACCTAGGAAAGTTGCCACAGGTGAGAAAATGGAGCTCACTCTTGAACCCAAGGAAGCTGGAGATGGCAAGAAGAGGAAAGAGAGGGTCAAGAAGACCATGTCTAGAGTAATTGGAAAGCCATCTATGATGAGAGACTCTGAAGAGGAAGAGGAAGAAGATGCTACACCAGCACCTAAGGCACAGCAACTTATGGGAGATGCCATAAGATCAGGGGCTGCTTCATCTAAGCCCAAAGAAGCTCCCAAGCCAGCTGCTCCAAAACCCAAAACTGCACCAAAGAGGAGTATCAGGAACATTCCAGCTACTGAGAAAAACAAGGCCCCAGTACCTGAAACTGTTGCTGAAGAAGAAGATGATGAGACACATGTTTTGAGGAAGTTAAAGCCAAAAATTCCAGATCATAATGATGCTCATCCTGTAGCAGAAAACATGAAGATCAGGAAGGACTCAGGATTGAGGCTATGGAGAGAGTCAGATCCATATGCCACCAGAAGGAGAACTGCTGTGGACTACATGTTCCATACCAAAGAACAGCAGAATTTTTATGAGACAGTGTTGCTTGACAAGAAACCAATAGTATGTGACATGAGATGGGTCAACTAGGAGTACATCAAGGAGAGAATGAAGAACACTATCCAGGAGTATATGACAGTTTCAAGGCTTGTGGAGTTGATGAGTTTGTGGCTCAGAAGCTCACAAAGTGGAATGATGAGCTTATCATGCAATTCTACTCCACAGCTCACTTCTACCCAGATGGCAAGATAGTCTGGATGTCTGAAGGCACTAGATACCAGTCAGCAGTAGCAGAATGGGCTCAATTGATCAATGCTCCTAAGGAGAATGAAGATGACTTGGATGTCTATGCCAAGAAGAAGAAGGATCACAACTTCATGGCTAGCATGTACAAGGAGATTCCTGATGCAGATCTTGAGACTCACCAATTTGGATCAATGAAACACCTGCTGTTAGGACTGCCTACTATCAATTGGATCCTCAGGCACACTCTTTTGCCCAAGTCTGGTGATCACAGAATGATCAGAGGCCACTCCATCAATCTGCTACATATATTTGATGTGCCACAAAAGTTCAAGATCATGCGTCTTATAGTTGAAACTATCAAGAGGACAACTGCTGACCAAAAGAGAAGCTATGGGTATGCACCACAGATCCAGGAGTTGATTAACTCCAAGATGGGAACTGGTACATACTTGTTGGACAAGGAGCACATGCCTATCTATCCAGACTTTGAGGACAACCAAGTGGTTATGAATGAGGACGAACCATCTTCTGTGCACGCTCAAGCAAAGAGGGAGAAGGCAAAGGCTGAGAAAGCTACAAAGATGCCAACCATGGAAGAGGCATCTCAGTATCTTCTGAAGAGCAAGCAAGATCAGCTTGGCTACTTGATTGCATCCACTCTAAGGATTGAGAAAGGGCTGGCCACCCTGACTCAAAACTAGGAGAGCTTGGAAAGGATCATGGAGCAGAAGTTCTATGACATGGATGTGAAGATAACTGAGATCCAGTCTGTTGTGGAGCAACTTCAGGATGATATGCAGGAGAGGAAGGGCAAGACAACCACTGAGGCATTTGCCAGAGTGCCTAGAGCTTAGAGGTCAATTGCAGTGCCAGTAATAGACACCAGAGCCACTTCATCTGCACCAGCTACAGCTTCAGTGCCACAAGCTCCAGCACCTACTCCAACAGCTCCATCTACATCGACTGAAGCCTTCGTTCTTGGAGTTCTCCGGACACCACCACCTGAAGACCAAGCCTGAGAGACAATTTAGTGCTATGCATTTTCTATGAACTTTTTGGTAACTTGTGAGCTTTGGTGGTTGAACTTTATTTGCTTGATTGAGATACTTCCTGTCTGTGTGATACTTAGATGATCACGTGTGTTTTATCATATGCTACATTAATGCTTGTTGGATGACATTATCATTTTATCCCTATATGATCATTCACTTTGCTTGGTGATGAGTGCATGTATTTAATTATTATCATTTTGAGCGCTCCACCAAGATGTATGTGACATTGAAGAGTAACCCATGAGCCTAACTCTCTGTGCATTTGCAGTCCAAAGCAAATCATAAACTATGCACAGATTTAGGGGGAGCTCTTGCTTTTCACATACTTCTCAAAGCGACAATGTTTTTCACTCTTATTATCATTCGTCGAAGCTTTGATCTATATGTTTTCATCAATTACCAAAAAGGGGGAGATTGAAAGTGCAACTATCCCTGGGTGGTTTTCGTAATTCCTAACAACATATAGTTCATTGAGCTAACATTATTCCAAGATTAATATTTCAGGAAAAGCTCAATGAATGGCATGGCATGGATTAGGAAAGTGGACCCCTCAAAATACTAAGGACAAAAAGATTGGCTCAAGCTCAAAGCTCAAGACTCTACATTTTATATTTTACTGATCCAAGCTCACATTGAGTCTATAGGAAAAGCCAATACTATCAAGGAGAGATAAGGTGTTGCTTGATGAGGTTCTTGCTTCATAGTGCTTAGTGATATGCTCCAAAACCCTGAACTACCTTCCCACAACCACATATGACCTAAACCAAAAGTCAAACTCGGCCCCACCGATTCTTTCTATCCGGCGCCACCGAGTTCAGATGTCATAGCCACTGCCACAAACCCTAGGCAAATCGGTCTCACCGATAGGGATCTCGGTCACACCGGGATGGGGTTGTAATCTCTCTGTTTCCCTTCATAACGTTTCGGTCCTACTGAGATGAGCGATCGGTCCCACCGAGATTGCAATGTAAACTCTTTGTTTCCCTTTTGTAACATTTCGGTCCCACCGAAATGAGCAAATCGGTCCCACCGAGTTTACCTGACCAACTCTCTGGTTAGCTTATTACCAAAATCGGTCCCACCGAGTTTGTGTAATCGGTCACACCGAGATTGCGTTATTCCCTAACCCTAACCATATCAGTCCTACCGAGTTGCATCTCAGTCCCACCGAAAATCCTAACGGTCACTAGGTTTGCTAAATCGGTCCGACCGAGTTTCTCAATTCGGTCTCACCGAGATTGGTAAATTGTGTGTAACCATTAGTTTTTGTGTGGAGGCTATATATACCCCTCCACCCACTCTTCATTCATGGAGAGAGCCATCAGAACATACCTACACTTACAATACACATTTTCTGAGAGAGAACCACCTACTCATGTGTGAGGCCAAGATATTCCATTCCCACCATATGAATCTTGATCTCTAGCCTTCCCCAAGTTGCTTTCCACTCAAATCTTCTTTCCACCAAATCCATATCATGAGAGAGAGAGTTGAGTGTTGGGGAGACTATCATTTGAAGCACAAGATCAAGGAGTTCATCATCAACACACCATTTGTTACTTCTTGGAGAGTGGTGTCTCCTAGATTGGCTAGGTGTCACTTGGGAGCCTCCGACAAGATTGTGGAGTTGAACCAATGAGTTTGTAAGGGCAAGGAGATCGCCTACTTCGTGAAGATCTACCGCTAGTGAGGCAAGTCCTTCGTGGGCGATGGCCATGATGGCATAGACAATGTTGCTTCTTCGTGGACCCTTCGTGGTTGGAGCCCTCCGTGGACTCGCGCAACCGTTACCCTTCGTGGGTTGAAGTCTCCATCAACGTGGATGTACGATAGCACCACCTATCGGAACCATGACAAAAACATCCGTGTCTCCAATTGCGTTTGAATTCTCCAAACCCTTCCCTTTACATTCTTGCAAGTTGCATGCTTTACTTTCCACTGCTCATAGACTCTTTGCATGCTTGCTTGAATTGTGTTAAGATTGCTTGACTTGTGCTAAGATAGCTAAAATCTGTCAAAGACTAAAATTGGGAAAAGGATAGATTTTTTAATTGGTCAAGTAGTCTAATCACCCCCCTCTAGACATACTTTTGATCCTACAACAGTATTATAGTACTCCATGAACATGTTGAAAGTCAAATTAATGAACTTGTTTGATATACGCATATATCCTTTCATGTGTGGATTGCAGACAACATGTTCTCCAATTTAAATATTTGAATGCAAGTTTATATCAGTCTTTGATGCATAAAACGCGACCTCCCCCTCTCCCGGACTCCTGTTCTCTGTCTCTCTCTTGCCGGGAACCTTCAATTCTGTCGCACGCATCCGACACAAAAACCTTGTTGGTCCCTCTCCCTTTCTCTCCATCTCTCTCTCTCTCTCCTTGTGTGTGTGGGGGGGGGCTCTTTCTAGTTCGCATGCATATATACACCATCTATAGGTCTCTCTCGCACACTATGTATGATACTCTAGCTAGTCCAAGCTAGATATCTTGGGTGCACTCATCATACACATACAAATTCCTTGGCTCTTTGCCCGTAACTCTCTCACGCACCACTATGTCATCTCGGAGCTCTTCCCCCCTCTCTCAAACTCTCCATCCACTTGGGTCACACATACACATGCATATCTCACTCACACTCGATAGGCCCATCTAAAACTCTATCTCTCCCCCTCGTTCTCTCTCCATCTCACACGCACACACACAGACAATCTCATGCCCAGCTAGCCAAGTATGATGGTCT
Source organism: Triticum urartu (assembly GCF_056163025.1). Classification (NCBI taxonomy): domain Eukaryota; kingdom Viridiplantae; phylum Streptophyta; class Magnoliopsida; order Poales; family Poaceae; genus Triticum; species Triticum urartu. The sequence goes on along the minus strand of NC_141874.1, from coordinate 169,660,565 downwards.
CTCACTCAATTGTAGGCACGCACAGTCCCCCCTATATGTATATGACTAGCTAATCTTAGTCTCCATCACAAACATGTGCATGGTCTATGTCGATTTCTCTCGGGGCATCTTTCTATCGCGCACGCACTCCCTCGGTCTCCCACCCATATAGTCCCCTCACGATCTCGACGGGATCTCTCTATCACAAACACACCCTCTCTCCCTCCCCATGCGTCCATGCCATCCATGTGTCCCTCTCGACCTTTGTTCCTTGTTGGCCAGACCTTTGTTGGACATGTTCTACAGGGGTGTCTCTCTCCATTGCAAACAATCACACACTAGCTATCTTCGTGTATCTCCTCGCCTCGCTTTTCCATCTCGGAGATGCATGCGTGATATGTTCGCATAAGAAACGAAAACACACACTCTCTCTCTAATTTATCGTTTGTTGTCACTTTCTCTTTCACACACATACTCTTTTTGCACACTTACTCATTCTCCTTCACACGCACTTGATCTGTCTCGACTGAGGCACTCTCCTCGGTCCATAACATATAGATTTATTGAAAAGTCAAACATCACAAAGTTTTACCATGTACGTGGAGAAAAAGAATTACATCTAGTACGACAAACATATACCATTAGATTCACCATGAGATGTAGTTTTGTATGATGTATCTTTGGTATTGTAGATATAAATAACATTTGCGTAAACCTAATCAAAGTTTCCAAAGTTTGACTTCTAAAAAATTTACATGCATTGCATTATCGAGCGGATGGAATATCTCTTTCCCCCTCTCAGCTATCTGACGCACCACTCAGCCTTATCGGGGCTCCTCAATCTCTCTCAAACTTTATTGGTCAGTTTGGTTCGTGACCTGACCCTCATGCCTTGATGGCCGGTACTGCCTGGTGTGGACGTGAGATGTAAAATATTTCTGCCTGGCCAGGCTTGTGTGGTGCTGAAGCGTTTGGTTCATGCCTGGGCTAGGCAAAGCATCAACGTCCCATCAATCTACCCATGCATCAATTACTTAATGCTAATATCCATCCACATTGTTGTTAGCCTCGTGGCCACACGACCAGGCACGGCCAGGCGTTCAAAATCGGTCGCCTGGGCCAGGCTACTTGCAGTGTCTGGAGTTCAGTCAGGCTAATTAAAGTGCAAGGGAACCCAGGCCAGGCGGGCTTTCTTTTTCATAGGGTAGCAACCAAACAAGCGTGCATGAAATCCAGCCACAACCCCAGGCCAGGCAAAAGATGCTCAGGACACAAGCCAAACTGGCCTTATATCTCCCTGGTTCACACACACACATGTCTCACTCGCGCTATACATATAGACCCATCCAACACTCTCCGCCCTTGTTCTCTCTCCATGTGACACGCACCCCCTAAGTACCATAATCCCTCACTCCATCATAGGCGCAAGCACCCCCCCTCCTAAGTATGATTATCTCTTACTAGCCATCAGGAACACACGTATTGTCTCCTTCCATCCATACGTCTATCTCGATATCTCTCGGGGCATCTTCTATCTCGCACACACCTTGTCACTCGATCTCCCACCCGTGTAGTCCCATCACGATCTCTAGGGGATCTCTCTATGACAAACATACACTCTCTCCTCCCCATGTCTGCATTTTCTCCGTACGTCTCTCTCGACCTCTCTCCCTTGTTTGTCAGACCCCTCTTGGCCACGTGCTAGGGGTCTTGCTCTCTCAGTTCCAAACAAGCACACACTATCTCCTCACCTTGCTTCCGTTGTCAAAGATGCATGTGTGATATGTTTGCATAAGACACACACACACTTTTTCTCTACTTTTATCGTGTGTTGTCCATGTCTCTTTCACACACGCACACACACTTTTTCACTCTCTCTCTCTCTAGTTAGGGACTCTGTCATGTCCATAAGCATATGGATGTTTTGAAAAGTCAAACCTCAGAAAAGTTTGACCAGGTATATGTGGAGAAAAACATTTACATCAGGAATGATCATTAGATTCATCACAACATGTACTTACTTCATACTATTGTTTATCTTTGGTATTGTAGATATAAGTAATTTCTCTATAAACTTGGTCAAAGTTTCAAAAGTTTGACTTAAAAAAATGTTGGAACTACATTATCGAACGGAGGGAGTAGATCTTTCTCTCTCTCTGCTATCTCTCACGGGCCTCCCCTCTCACTCGAACTCTCTATACCGACGGATTATACACTCACTGTGTCAGCGTATAGCTCCGTATATTGTTTAGTTGACCGGTCAACCAATCCACATGCTGCCTTGTCAGCTCGTGTTTCTGTAGCTTCGTCTGCTAGCCCATGTGGCAGTGGGTGAAAATAAGTAAACTAGAGGCCCATCTGACACGCGGTGAAGTAAACAAAGTTGAAACCACTCGGGGTAGCACCCCGCACGCTAGTAAATTGAGGGCGCATTGAGGACAAACTTCTTGCGCGCGAAGGATGCACTCACGCACAATTCACCACTATCCGGCGGCTTGCACAGAAGGTTGCACTCGCGCACACCAAGCACACAACACACACCAACACACGTGTACACCGGCGTCGCCGCCGGTTGAGATGGAGGGCGAGGCAGCCAACAAGCGGAGGCGGCTCGAGCCAAAACCGCATCCGGCGAGCCTGGACTTCATCAGCAACCTCCCCGACGACATGCTGCTCGTCATCATCGGCCTCCTCCCCACAAAATCTGCCGTGCGGACCGCCTTGCTCTCCCGACGGTGGCGCCCCCTCTGGCGTTGTGGCCCCCTCAACCTCACCGTCGATAGCAGCCTCTACGACGGCGGTTGCAAACGCATGGCCGCAGTCTCCAAGATCCTTTCATCGCACCCTGGGCCAGCCAGACGCCTTGACATCCGCATGTTCAGTACCAACTGCAAGGTCCAACCCAAGTTCGATGAGTGGTTCTTATCCCCCGCCCTAGATCAGCTCGAGGAGCTCAGCTTTGAAGCTGGACGATGTCGCTCTCTGCCGCCATCCGCGCTCCGCCTCACGCCAACGCTGCGCCGCGCCAGCTTCAGCTCCTGCTATCTTCTCCAAATTAATGTCGCGCCCGCCCTTCTTCTCCCTCAACTCAAGCAGCTCGACCTCTTCGACGTTGTCATCTCGAAGAAGGCTATGGAGCACCTGCTCCGCAACTGTACTGCGCTCAGGTATCTTCGTCTTGAGCAGATGCACGGGTTCATTAGGCTCCACATCGCCTCGACGAATCTCCGATGGATTTATGTGTCTTGCTGGCCCCGCAACAAGACATCAATTGGGAAGAGATCACTCCAGCTGTTCCACGTTATGGTCATTGAGAATGCGCCTTTCCTTGAGAGATTGCTTGTATCGGATCTAGAAGGTCCAACAAAAATCAGGGTCATTGATGCGCCGATATTGACAGCGTTGGTGTACTCGTCTGCCAAATTCTCCGAACTCTTTATTGGATCCGTAATCGTTCAGGTACAACACTCATCTTCTTCTCCATCTTCTTGAAATTGACATTTTTTAATTTCTTCTTGATGTATTTACGACCGTCTTCTAGAAAATGATAACCACAAGCTTGACCCAGTCCATGCGCACAGTGAAGATCTTAGCACTAAAATCTATCGGCCCCAATCTGGATCAAGTTGTTGGATTCCTTACATGCTTTCCGTGCATGGAGAAGCTACTCATCGAGGTGAAACTTCTTTCCTATAAGTAAACGATAATCACAATGTAGCTCAATTTTTTCGTAATTTTCCCAAATTACGATGACAAGTGTAGTGTTCAAAACTACATCTAAGCACTGCACTGAAAGAAATGTTTTTAGTATTTTTTCTCACGTGATCACCTGCATCATTTTTATGCTGTACTACTATAGTAGCCTAGGCTAGTCATAGTGGAAAGTAACTTAGACTACTCCAGTAACTCTATGGTTACCCTAAGAGCAAGTACTACCTCCATCCTGGTTTACTCTTCCAATTTTGTAGTATCAAAATTTGACCATAGATTTAACTGACAAAATGTGAATGCATGTCACTAAGAACTATATCGTTGGATTCGTATTTGAACATAATTTCAAATGGTGTAATTTTTAGTGAAATGCATTCGCATTTTCTTAGGTAAATCTATGGTCAAAATTTTATACTAAATACGATGTAGTATTCCCTCCGTCCCAAAATTCTTGTCTTACATTTGTTTAGATACTGATGTATCTAACAGTAAAATGTAACTAGATACATCCGTATTTAGACAAATTTAAGACAAGAATTTTGGGACGGAGGGAGTACAAAAGTGGGCTATGTAGGCCAAAACATGTGCCAAATTCTCTTGTGATGCATTTGGTATCGATGCCCCTCCATTTCTCACCTGGTGCCCCAATCTGGATCACCTACTTTGCTCCGGTGCCAAATTAACTCACGCAATGAAAAAACACTGTGTGGGAGAGAGAAAGGACTGAGGCAATAAAAAACACTTGTTTGGGAGAGTGAGAGGCTGGTGTAGTTGGTTTGATTGATTTGTTTATACATGTGGGTCTGTGTGCATAACGGTGCCAACTCTCTCACATCGCGAGAGCGGTGCCAAAATCTTTTGATTTGACATCGATGCGTATTATGTGGCATACTTTTGCGAAATATGGCATCGGCCACATAGTGGAAGGAAACAAATGCCCAAGCTCTTCACGTGCTCCTAGTTAAATGAGAGGAAACAGAAAGAGAGAGAGAGAGAGAGAATATCACTAGCCAGCCAACCCTATCGTATGAGAGAATAATATTGGCACCTCTTGATGACACGACAATCTTATGCAGCCAGCTGCTCTAATATGTTCTCTTCTTTTGCAGATAAAAAAAGACCTGAAAGTGAAAAATGTGCTGCACTATAACAATCTCATCGAATGCCTTGATCTCCATCTTACAGAAATTGATTTGATCGACTACCAAGGCAGCACATCTGAGATTAAATTGGTCAGGTTCTTTGTTCTGGAGGCAAGTGTGCTCAAGGTAATGAGGTTTGGCGTTCTCTGGCGCAACAATGAATGGTGTGCTGATCACCGCAAGCGTCTAAGTCTAAATGACAAAGTCTCTGCAGAAGCTGATTTTTTTGAAACATCAAGTGGCCAGAGACTCGAAAACTTATTTTCCCATTAGTGACTTGTCAGGGCGGTGGATTTTAGTTTGTACGATAATGCTGCATCCACCTAAAGTAACAAAAGTTCTTACGTAAACTTCCTAGTAATTCCCTCTTCGTAGGTGCAACATTACTCCTAACATTTGTAATATTAGTTTGAAACTTGTAATATTGTCGTGTCCTATTCCTGCGTTTTCAAAATCATGCGAATCAAACAGGTCCTTAGTTGGTGATGATGTTGTGCCTCCCATCTTTCACCAATAGCCGTCGGATCAAGATCTGACGCATACAAACCAAGCTTCTCCATTTTGCAAAAAGAAGCCCGCACTTGTTCCCTATTTACAAACAACTCCTTGTCTCTCACAATCAGCCTTATCTCCTCCCCACCACATCTAGAAGGTCGTGGAAAAATCTGGCGCGATGGCCGCTGCCGGAGCCGTCCACCCCCAATCTTGGTGTTCCGTGCAATGCACGGGCATCTATGCACGGGAAATTATGTCGAATAGGGCTAGTTGTAAGCAGGCTAGCTCTACAGCCATGATGATAGTGACTGCAGACGGTGAGGCTGACTATGGTATGCCGAACACGGCGCCTATACTCAGGTGTCATCTCTGGCGCAGGGTCTTGTCACTTCACTGTGAGGAGCAGCACGTAATAATTTGACCAATGGGTAGTACAGTGCTAGTACTCCTACTACTACATTGGTAGTCCTACTACTAGTACTAGTAGCACCACCATCTGGATTTAGGAGTACTACCACGTCCATCTGGATTTTAGTATTTGACTAGCAATATCTAGTAATGCATGTCACAAAAAATGTACTACTCCCTCTATAAATAAATACATGGTGTTTTATTCCTATCGGCGAGAGAACTTAATGTTTTTTTGCTAACTAGAGTACTAATAGGATTACATGCAATGAACTAAACACTGCATGTCATGTTTGGTAGTCTCAAGTCATTGAAAGCATGCACGGCCCACATCTGTCATTGGTTGATATGTCACGAAATAAGAAACAAGGAGGGAGTTAATGCACCGTGCTTAAGTATTTCGGGATTATTTGGTTTTCGTAAGGTGACGTACACAACATTTTTGTTTACATGCATTAACATTTTATTTATTAGTTAAATCAAAGGTCAAAACTTGGCACAAAATGCAAAGGGGACCAATAAACCAGTAAACATCAAACTTCTCTTGTTTGGCCCCAACTAGAGGTCCGGTGAGATGACTATACTGCACCGGCATGGAGGGGGACGCAGCTTCATTGACTTACGGCAACTGCCTTTGGGTGAATGACACGTGGGCCCAGGGGGTGGCTGGCCCACCTATTATACAGCCAAAGGCGGGTGCAGTAGAGGTCCGAGGAGTAGTACGAAATCCTACGCACCTACGCACGCTAACCAAGGGCAAGAGTGATCACTCGAATCACAAGATCAGTTGACTAGAAGCTAAGCTAGACCCAAGGAGGCGATGAGCGCGAGCATCAGCCGGCTGTGCCAGATGGTCCACGACGCCGGCCTGCAGCCCGGCACCGAGGAACGTCTCCAGGTAGTATTGCTTGAGGCCGCCAAGGCGAGGGGCCGCTTGGAAGACAGCTACATCTCCTTGTTCGACGAGGTCCTCGTCGGTTTCCTCGACAAGTTCACCATTGTCAAGAAGCTTGCGGACGACTTTGACGTAAGCCTCCAGCCGACGCGCCCAGGCTCTGCGATGCCTGCCACCCTCAAGGGCCACTATGGTGACAACCTCTTTGACACACTGGTGGCCCTGCGACTGCCCGCCCTCGCACCAGAGAATGCTCACCTCGAGGTCGCGCTTGTCACGCAGCGCCTGGCGCAGCAAGACACCATCGACATAATCACCCACATCTACGCGCAAATCGTCCACAAGGACTACTACATGCAAGAGGAGGACGATAGGATGCTAGCCTTCTTGGACCGCAGGGCAACCTTGGACGGCACTGTTCAGAAGCACGTTGAGCTCGCCGCCAACGCCGCTGCTCCTCACACGTCGGTTGGTGACCCGGCACACTAGGGCGTGAGGATGTCATTGATGGATCCGTATGTATTTTTATCTTCCCGTCAAATCCATGTAGTAGTATATGATACTACAGTAATTATCTTACCTTTCGCATCAACTTCATAATTTTCGTATGTACTCCATGCATGAACGGTGCTAGAACCAAACTTCTCATTACTCTAGGCAAACTCGTTATTTTCTATCTATCGGTCGCGCCATGGAGCAGAACCAAATTTTACAAGTTACGAGTTCAAAAGGAAATGCCTGCCGTGTTCGCGTCGCACCCCCACACGGTTGGTCCGGCACGCTGCTCAAGCGGAAATGCGTGCGGTGTTGCATTTTCACTTACAAGTGGGACCGCGGTTGAGCAAACCGACTATCGGCAAACCCCCACCCCGCCCACCGCGCGATGGCTAAGAAAATAGGAGGGAGAAGAGATGGCTGTAGCATGGACTCCAAGAAAATTGGTGTCGGATGGGGCTCGTGTGGGTGGCATGTGCCGTACTGCTAGACGTGAATGCTAGTTATGGCCCATGCCACCCCACTATATCAAGCCTATATCGAGGTGCGCAGAACAAATTTCATGCAGTCCGTGCTCAGCCCTCCTCTATCTCTCTTCTCAGCCAGCCAGCGGACGCGCGGAGCCCATCATCTATTTGCTCACATGCGGCCCCACATGTTAGTGAAAACGCAAGAGGACCCACTGAACCTGCACATCTTTCACCTCGACGTGCTGGTGATGAAAAACAAATCCAATAAAGATCTTCGGTGGCCGCTTGTGGAGTTACTCAAGAGTAGTAAGATTCTATTTACAGTTTAACCCAAGATGCACATCTCGTGGCTTCAACTACCACTCTATTTTCTTTCATGACACGACCTAGATGCTGGATGTCCCACGTGTCGGCAAAAGGAGGAAGAACCCGACCAAATCTTCAGTTGTGCTCTCAGATTAGACTAGTTGTGCTAACTTCAAATTTTTATTGTGTACTCCCTCCATTCCAAAATACTTGACTTCCATTTGTCCAAAAATGGATGTACCTATATACTAAAACATGTATAGATACATATATATTTTGACAAATAGAAGGCATGTATTGTGCAACGGAGGGAGTAGAATGGATGGAAGTTTTTGTATTGGGAAGAAGAGTACATGCATATATTGATAGAGCGCAATTTAGTAGATGTTCTATCACTTTTAGCTAGCACAGAGGCTAGAGATGAGATTAGTGCACTTGTTGATACTCCTACTAGAATAGAGGCTAGATATGAGACTAGATGCGAGGAAGCAACGTCTACTTCTTTACACTCGAAGAAGAAAGAAGCACGCAAGATCGAGCCTTTGCGGATCAACAATGAATGCATCGAGAAGGCACTAATCCAACTTACAGGAGTAGTAAAATGTATTCTTGTGGTTCTTGTTTTCTTTGGTCTTACTTTTCTAGTCAAAATTATCGTTGGAGTTCGTGCAAAACGGAGGTCCGTTTGGGGTCGTGCGTTGGAGTTGGCCTTACAAGTGGGACCGCAGTTAAGGAAACCGACTATCGGCAAACCCCCACCTCGCCCATCGCACGATGGCTGAAGTTAGAGAAACGACGAGGTTGAAGAGATTGCTCTAGCACGGACTCCAAGAAATAATATGGTGTCAGATGGATGTCGTGGTGGTGGCGTGTGCCGTACTCCTGGACGTGAATGCTTGTTCTGGCCCATGCCGCCCTACTACTCCTACTACTTACTCCTACTATATAGTACTAGTATCGAGGATTCAAGGTGCTGGTTACGTACAGCGAACACATTAACATATGGCTACAGTAAAAGTAACCGCCCGACGCGCGAAGCATGTGAAGCTAGTACAAATAGTGTACTACTATTGTTGATTGGCCTCATTCGATAACCTGTTGCAATGCACGTACAATAATGTATTTGGAAAATATTTTTTTGCCTCGTCGCACCACTCACTTAGAGAAGTGACTCGAAAGCCATTCATAAATTTAGTAAGTTTATCACAGGCATATCATTTTATTACATACAACAGGTCATCAACCCACATCGACAACGAGGGTACATTATAAATACTAAAGTTTTCACCACACAACAAATAACAAGCAATGAAATGAACTTCAACTCAACCATTCCTCGGCGTTGGAAACGCTTGCTTTGAACCACAAGTGATTCTCTAGGACGGGCCATCGATTGTCGATCTGGAAACCAATGCGGGACTGATCATCCAGGCTGAAGCGGCCTACTATATCAGTACCAGGGTAGGGAACCACCCAAATGTCCAAGGTATAGACACAGTTGCTTCTCATAAATGGTACTGTTAGCGTTCTCTCAACAGCAGTTGGATCGCCTTTCACCATCATTGGATAGTTTTGTCCAAGGAAGAGCAAGTTTTCTCCAAGACTATCAATTTTGTACCAGGGAGAAGGAGTTGGCGCTAGCACACTAGTATCCATCCCGAATACCATGCAACGAGTGTTGGAATAGGTCCGGAGAGTGCGACCATGGGAGACTACACCTGCTTCCTTAGAAGTAACATCATCAGTGGGCTGCATACACACAAGAAGAGGTGATCCATCGGAATTAGTTGCCAGGCGCCACAGAGTATATGGGCGCTGCTCGTCCTCATGCTCGTGATCATCACCATCGTCATCTCCCCCTTGGTTATAAAAAATTTCAAGTATAGGTGGTGGGATGTTCACAGGACCTTGGAAACACAAGAAGAAGGTTAATTAGTAAAGGGAAACTTGCTAACCCGCATGCATGTGGAGGACACAATTATAATTATGGTGGAAGACAAACGTACCGAAACTACGAGGATCCCATGCAAAAACAGTGCCACGAGTGGTGGCAGCAAACACAAGGCCCTCGTATTGAATTGCATCACAGTACTCATCCGTGTACAGAAACTGATTTTTGAGCAATATCCATCAAGTCGAACCACGAAGGACGGCAACAAGCTTGTCAAAGATAGCAACAACTTGATAGTTGTTGTAATTCCAAGAGCGGTTGGGAACTCGACAAATTGCTATCTTCCATAGAAGACAGTCACCATGATCGTATTTGAATGTGCATACAATACCGGTGTGCTCAACCTCTGGGCAGTCTGCTAAGATTTTTGGAAGTGGAACCCGGTCATGAGTGTACACATTCACAAGTTCCCACTCGCAGTTGAACCTAATGTAAACAACCCAATCTCCATTTGCGCCCGCCCAAGCCTTGCCCTCAAGCGATGGCATCTTAACATCATACGTATCATTATCAAGCGGCATCAACTGGCACAGGGCGAGGCCTCCGTCGTGCCGGCGCCAGTCATCAGGGTCATGGCGAAGAAGATAGGGGAGATCAAACCGCTCCTTGACTCTTGGGTTCTTTGTAATGATGTTATTAGTTGAGTCGAGAATGGGCTTGAACGAACCTGCCATGCTAGCCAAGGTGAAGACGTTGCACCGATCAATGAGTTCCTCCACCACGTCATCTTTCAGATCAGGGCAAGAATAACGGGGTCATTTCCGGCCTGTTCCCTTCATGGAGAAGATGATCGAACAATGGCAGAAGAAAGGGTGAAGGGCTGAAGGAAAATGGAGGAGGGAGAGGAAGAGCGTGCGACAGCAGTTCCAAATCGAGAGGGAAAGGTGAAGAGTCGGTGGACGGTTGCGAGTTTGCCACAGTTCATGAAGAGGCGTCCCGGCCTACACGTCCATTCAAAAATACTCCTACTACTCGCCGTCGTCTCACTGATATGTTGGAACGGGACCACATGTCAACGAAACATGGTGTGTAATTTCTCGTGCAAAATGCGATCTGGCTGCGTTGGCCCGAGGTGCGGCATTAGTTATCGACCTTTATTTTTTTAATGGCGTGCCGATCAGTTTTGAAGCACGACTAACTGGTACTGTACGCAGAGAAAATATAAACTACTCTACCACTACTCCACCTCCAGTACTAGTAGTATAAAAAAATATAGGCTGGAGCTTGAGCGCTTTCTTGCTAAGGGCTGCCCACTTGCTTCTCACACTACCAGCCTCTCTCTAGATCTAAAAAAGACGGCCCCTCTCTCCCTCCTCACCGGTGGTCACAGATCCGCCGGGGAAGAAAAGGACGTGCAGCGTTGACACACTCATCGTCGGCGAGCGAGGTCACGCACTGACGACAAGGCCGTCCTCTCAGACCTGGCGCTCGCGCGGGATGGCCTCTGTCCCCAAGATCGCTGCCGTAGTGTGTGCGGAGGACGACGACCACGAGTGAAGCCACTTCCCGCCGACCCTCAGGTATGCTACCTCTTTTCGAACCATAACCTTGTTCTATTGCCCCATCTGCCACGTCGTTGCATGTGGATCTTTTTCCACTCCACCATCTTCCCAATTTGCTATCCTCTGTTCTGCTGGCCACGCAGACGAAAACCATACTTTGCACTATTAAAGGAAACCCTACTTCATGCAGACTAATCCATGTCTGGGTTGAATAAGGAAAGGAAGGGAGACTGTACTGTCCAAGAGAGTAGGCATCGAACCCGCATCTAGGTTGAGAAGGGGAAAATCAGTAGCTAAGGAACGAGTCTCGTGTCTCTTGGTTGAAGAAGGGTAGAAAGGCATGACAACGCAATAGAGAATGACCAGGTCGATCGGTTTGTTGTCCTCGCATAGGAAAAAGGTGGCTAAAGAGAACAAAAATGGGACGTGATCCACATATGCTGCCTGGATATTTGTTGCTCTGGGCAACCATACCTCCATCACCACTTTGCGCCCGTGGAGGTACATCGTACTGGTGCGCCCACTGTCCGAATGGGCCTCCCATGCTCTTATTGCCACTTTTTTTGCTGTTAGTATAACGCCAGCAGTCAAGTCAAGCAATGCTACTGCTAAAGTGATACCACATTTAACTAATGCCGCTCTCAGTCTAATGCCACCGATAAATTTAAGCAATGCCATTTAATGTCACTGGATTATTTCAGGGTTAGCTATTGATTGTGGATGTATTAAAGATTTTTCTGCTAAGGCATTCTATTGCTGTTGCACAGCCAGTATACCAACGATGAAACTTGTTACTACCTTCAGATTTTTGCACTGTTAATGCTTATAGATTACATACCTCACTTTCATGAGATAAGTTAATTATTTTGTACAGTGTCACCAAAATGCCAAGGCGCTGATGTCATTTTATTTTGGTTAAACTGCACAGACAATTATGAAGGCAAGAGGAAAGGTCAAGAGTGGGCACCTCCTCCTCCGGCTGTTCTCTTGATTCGTTCGATCAAGTTTTTTTGTTTGATCGATTATCAAGATTGGGATAGCAATGTTTAAGGTCCCCCCGAGTTTGAAATGATATTTACCTTGGAGGTACATGGTTTGCAATTTTTTTATACTGTCATTAGTTAATAATGCTAGTTACCTTCAGACTTTTGTATTTGGTTTAATGCTCATGCACAGCTAGTATACCAATGCTGAAACTTGTTACCTTTACATTTTGTATTGCTAATTCTTATAGAAACCTTCTAGTGCTAGAGTTTATTGAAATCTATTCAGTAAAACCATTGTACTGTACCCTGTAATAAACTAACTACTCTACTATTGCACTAGCCACTAGATTAGTGTATATTTGTAGTATTCGAATGGTGTTGCATTAGCGTATGGACATAAATAAAGTGTGGCAAGCTTTCCCAGATATGTGCTCAAGAAAACTACTACCTATTTTTCTAAATACTAGACGTTTGGGTACTTTAAATTGAACCGTGAAAACGTCTTATATTAAGGAACAAAGGGTGTAGAGTTCACTCAAATTATCCCGGTAAAGCTAGTCACACCTTTGTTAAAATTAATGTTCATTATGTTATCGGAGGAGGTCTGTATGTTTGTCTCTAATGCTTGTCGACTACATACTTGACATCATGATGTAATGTTAAGTCATTTCCTTTTGTACAGTGTTACTGAATTGTCAAGGCGGTGATGGAATTTTATTTTAGTAGAACTGCACAAAATTTGCTTAAAAGAAGAGGAAAGGTCAGGAATGGCTCAGTTTTTCAGAAAAAACTATGTATGTCTTCCTGACATCAGCCGCTGTTGCTTTATTTATTCCTTCAAACAGGTGGTTAGAAACAGTCTTGCTGCCTTTTCCCATTAAGAAATTGGAATGCTTATATTTGTGAGTCTATGCTTCAACTAGTGCCACTTTTAGAGTAATCACACTTCCAATATCTATGCAAACAGGGATGCTCGATTTTAGTGGAACTGCACAAAAAGTCCAACTGGTTCAACATTAGGAGCATGTTTTTTCCAAACCTTTATATCCAATTGGTGGCACTATGAGCTGTTCATTACGAATGTACATGGTTTGCTACCATCTTGCTACTCTTTTTGTACTGTCATTAGATAGTAATACTAGTGGTTTGCATGTGAACTTATTGGTAGGGTGGACCTACATTGGAGGTGCAGGACAGGATTCAATGATTGGTTGCTCAATTTCGGTTGTATCGATTTCACCTCTTCCATCACTGCGAACATGGATATCCTTGGTCTGATGAAGAATAGGCGCTATATTTCTGCTCTGAACCAGCAAATCAACTCAGTATGAAATTGTCCAGGGAAAAAGATAACTGTATCAGATTGTCCAGTGCAGAACATGACAGATGCTAAGCGGAAGAGACATGTTTAAACCAAAAATACAAGGTGCGGTATATGTTTACTAGCTGCTTGATATTTGTGCAGACAGAGATGTCTGCCCGTTGCTATTTGGCAAACAAACAAAGTGTCCGCAATTTTGGTTGAACTGCACAAGAGAATAGTATAGTCACTGCATGCAGTGCCATTTGAAAATAGACACAGAAAGATTGGATAGTCACTTCATGGACTGTAGAAAAGTAGTACTGTACTATTTATTGGCCAACACTAGGTGCTTCATTGCTTTGGTTTGATTATACAATGGGTATCATTTTGCCTAAGTTGAAGTTTGTATTCCGAAAATAGTCTCGCGGTGTGATCGAGAGAAGACCAAATCATATTACAGTGGATGTTGCTCCATCATGTGTGGTTCATTCTCATGGTTCCAGCTGTTGGTGAAACCACTTACGTTTGCAAGAGGAATTGTAGACTTCACAAACAAATTTGTCTTTCAGTCTGTACTGAATGTTGGCCAAGAGAAGCATCCATGTTAGTAGGAAGAACAGATGTTTTTTCTAGATCTTTGCTTTTGGAGCTACATATTTGTATATGATCTGTGAATCATTGAGATGCATTAACATGTTGATCTTATGTATGGGAATCGTACTAGTTAGTTTTAGTTGCGACGCAAGATCCGAAGTGGCCGGTCTTTGCTTTTGGAGCTACATATTTGTATATGATCTGTGAATCATTGAGATGCATTAACAGTTACTTATTTCTGTTCGCTCAGTATTTACAAGTTACTGATCAATCACTAGCTAGCCTACAAATGCGCTCCTGGCAGTTTTATTTGCGACACAAGATGCGAAGTGGCAGTTTTTTGAATAAAATGTCTACCTCTGGAGAAACTGACAAGCTACACTATCGATCCTACATGGATAAAAATGCCTACCTCTGAAGAAGTTTAAGCCTAATTAATTCCGTGAGCAAAGCAGCAAGACCAAGGCATGGCAATAATTAATGGCATGCAGAAGTTTAAGCCTAATTAATTCCAGCGATTTCAGTGGCTGCATGCATGCCCTCGGCTGCGACTCGTTGCATGCTGCTTCGCGTACTGCCTACGAGCGATTCTGAGTGCCTGCATGCAGCTGGCCGTAATTAAGGTAGCTAAGGACAACTCCACCGCGTGGCCCCAAACAGACGTCCGTTTTGTCCGGATTCTGTCCGTTTGGGTAGGGATTTGGGGTCGTGTCCGAGCGTGTCCTGGGATGCGGTGGCCGTGCGCCCAGCGCGCGGACGCATCCCAGCCGCATCCTGTCTGCATGCATTTTTCTTTGCAAGTCCTTCACTTTTTTTATCATTCATTTTTGGTACATGACAATATATCATCACATTTTGACTAGTAAAGCAAGGCCAAAGAAAATAAGAACAACAAGAATACATTTTAGAAGATAGCCAACTTCCATAGCTGCCCCCTTGACTTGGGTTAGGGCCTTCTCGATGCACTCATTGCTAATCTATGGAGGAGGCTCGATCTGGCATCCTCCTTTCTTCTTCAGGCCAGAAGTAGATGTTGCTTCCTCAGACCTAGTCTCATGTCTAGCCTCTAATCTAGCAACAAGTGCACTTGTCTCATTTACAGCCTCTATGCTAGCTAAAAGTGCACAAACATGTACTAAATTTTGCTCTGTCAATATATCGATGTACTCTTCTTCCCAATACCAAAACTTGCATCCATTCTACACAACAAAATTTGAAGTTAGCACAACTAGTCAAATCTAGAGCACAGACCGAAGCTAAAAAAAGTGCATACCCCGTCGTTTAAGCACTTGATGAACACCCATCCCGGATGTTCCAGCGTTGTAGACACGTGGCGCACGACCATCCTTGGGCAATGGTCGCACTTAATGAGTGGCAACGGTGCACTAGCGAGCTTTTGGGCAAGCACCGAGCCCGGCCGACCGCCATTCGTGTATCTGCCAGTGAACCACCAATGGTGCAGATCCGAGCGGCTAGAGGAGGAGCCACTGCCTGCATGTGGCCTTGCGGCCCTGCCAGGGCCTTCCGGGGAGGTGCCCGGCCAGTCCAGGGCGCGGCCCGGCCTCCCACAGCCGGCCGAGCTCAAGACCGACCAGATCCGCCCCAAATCCGGCCGGCGGGTGCGCACACCAGGTGGCCGTGGTTGGGTAGCTCGGCGGCACCAAGGGGAAGGGGCTGGGCGAGCTCGCGTCCGAACTACATGACTGCAATGGCAGCGGCGGCGGCAGTGAAGGGAAGAGTGGGGAAGAGTGGAGGGGGTGCGGCCGGAGGGAGGGAGGGGGGGGATAGAAAAAGGCCCGCCCTGTGCCACCGACGGGCGGGCCAGGGGAGGACACGCGCAGACGACCTGCGCGTCCGCGTGGTGTCCGTTTCATCCCAAAAGCAGCGCAAACTTGGGCCGCGGATGGGTCGAAAGCGGACACAAAACGGACAAAAGTCCATTTGCTCCCGCGCGCTGGGCCGCCTTGTTTGTCCATTTTACCCCAAACGGACAGGGTTGGACAGGATAGGGTCGTGCGGTAGAGTTGGCCTAACTGATGCGAAAATAGATACGCTTTAATTGTTGCCGGCTTTTTAAATCCGTGGAATCATTATTGACAAGGAGGGAGATGATTCGAGTGCACTAGTTTGACTGCCATGCCGGCGTGCGACCCAGACGGGACGGGACGACACAGTCATAATTTCAGTTTCTCTAGTTTTCCACGGCAAGCTGGCATGCTAAGCCATTATGCATTGAATTCCGATGACCGTCGCGCTACCTTCCGCCTATAAGTACTGCTTCCCGGCCTTCTCCGGTGCCACCGTGACCCAACTCGCCATATCCTCATAGGCCCCCACCGGCCCGACGTCGCTCTCCACGTCCGCCATGCCCCCGCCCGTCCGCGGTAGGCGACGCCGGAGGAGGTCACCACCGGAACTAGTGTTCGGGTTTTCACCGGAAGGCGGACGGAGGGAGGAGGCATTCTATCTGTCTTTAGATGGCAATGCGGAGATCGAGGAGTTGTTGGAGCGCGACCGCATGGCGGAGGAGCAGGAGTTGTTGGAGCGCAACCGCCTGGTGGAGGAGCAGCGTATCGCCAATTTGCGCCGCCAGCGGGACATGGAGCAGCAGCGCACCGACACTCTGAGTCGCGAGCAGAGTGCCCGGAACTGGGCCGACTACGTGGAGGCCGGCGCCCGGCAAATAGCCCTGGAGGCTGTCGGGCACGCACACGTTCGCGACGCTGATTTTTACTACCGACTCGTCAAGTGGGTTTCCCGCTTTGAAGCCGAAGCTTCAGTGGACCATGCCGGCATGAAAAGGGCCAACGCACGCGAGCAACGCGCCCTATCGCACCTCTTGCAAGTTTGAGGCGAGGCGCACGACGCCGGTGCCGGCGTTTAGCGTGTACCACAGATGGCAGCTGGCATCGTCTAGTTAGCTAAGAGTAAGTTAGTACTTGTACGCTACTAGAGTATTAGTGGGAGTAGATAGTTAACTTGGCTATGATGGTTGTTAACATGGAAGTTCAGTACTCAATATGTGGATCAGACCTATTACTTTGCTCTGAATGTTGAACTTTCCGTTTGAACGTATGGAATGGGCTGTTATTTTTTAAATGGGTTGTATTTGTCCTCCACGGGTTTAGAGGCTGACTTGTGGGCCTAGCAAGTTGACGCGTACACAATCAGGAGATGATTGTACGTGGAGAGGATGACAGCAGGGATCCGCCAAAGTCATGGTAGTACGCAAGAAAGTGCTTCCTTATTTCAAGCCAATAAAAAAATGGCTCCTCCTAGTGGATTTCTGACATCTGGGTCCCATGCCATTGTCAACATAGTCAATAGACGAGAGAATTGCACAACGAGCGGCTGACACTAGGGACTCAGCAGCTCGCCCAGTTATTTTTGTTTTGGGTTAATTTGATAAATGCCACTCCAAATCTGGTGTATCCGAGAAATGCCACTGCAATTTCCAAACTTTGAAAAATGCCATTTCATGCCATTTCTAGTGGCATTTTTCGAAGTCTGGAGTGGCATTTTTCAAAGTTTGCAAACTGCAGTGGCGTTTTTCAAAGTTTGCAAAAATTGCAGTGGCATTTTTCGAAGTTTGGAAATTGCAGTGGCATTTTTATGAATCGCCATAATTGGAGTGGCATTTATCTAATTTGTTTTTGAGACGGAAGCAGGGTGTCAACTAGGCTGTGCGGGACACTCTGGCCTGTCTAGACAGCCTTTTCTTTTATGTTTACCACAGACTAGCCCAGTAGTTTTTTCTTTCTGAAAATGGCTAGCCAAGTTTTTTTGTGATTTGTCAAGTAAGTCGCTTTATCAGGCCTATTGGGCTGCAAACCTTTCAAGACGAGGAGAGCTTCATTCGGCTGGCCGAGAAAATGGCCTATCAGTAATGAGAAATGGGATGTACATTTTTAAAACACATCAAACCGTCAATTAGTTTCAATTTTTTTCATTTTGAGATTTTAAATTACATTGATTTTTATGCGTGGACAATTTATTGGATTTTATATTGATATACATTTATTTTTAAAATCAGTCTGGATGTGACTTGAAATTTTGGGATTAAAAACAGTTCAGACCGCACCGACATATGCAAAATTCGTATAATATTTTAATCGTGGCCACAATATGGGCTGTAATGCTAACAAAAAGAATATGGGATCCAAAAAACCCGTAAGAATTAGCAAATGGGCTGTAAATTATTTGAAATAATGGCAGATGGGTTGTATGTTGTTTTCTACAGATGGCCTGTATACTGTTGGATGTCCATCCAACGGCCGTCGTGCTTCTTCAATCTCCGCTCTTCCTGCTCCAGCCGCTCAAACAAGCGCCGGCGGGTCTGCCTGCTCCTTCCTCCCTGCGGCCGACTTTGCTGCCGCGCAGGCCTCACCGCCCCATCGTACTCCCATCGCTGGCCTAGCCATCCCTCTACTCACCCACACCTGCTGTTATTCTCCGGCGACGGCAGATGAACCAGTAAACCCTCGTACAGTCGTACTCCCCTCCGCGTGGGAAACAAAAACAACTGCCGAGTCTTCCCTGCCTCCGTGTCATTCCCTTCCTAGGCCTCGCCGTCGTCCACCGCCCAGGTGCTCTCGGCGTGGCGTGGTCAACGTGGTCAATGACCGACATGCATGTGAAATGGACTGTACGTGGAGAGGCTGACAGCTAGGTCCATGGCCGCACGCAAGGAAATGCCTCCTTATTACGCGCAAAATAATGATTCCTCCACCTGACATCTGGGACCCACCGAAAGGGCCTCTGTATTTCACGAAAAAAATGTTACCGCCGCTGACAGCTCGGACCCACCAGCTATATCTTCGCACGCAAGGAAGTGCCTCCTTATTACGCACAAAAAATGAATACTCCCCCTGCTAGCTGGGACCCGGTATAGTGGGCCTACTAAGTTGACGGGGATGAAGGGCTTTGTCAACTTAGTCAATATGCACGATTCTAGCTCGACTGACCGTACGATGTCCATCCAATGGCCATAGTGCTTCTTCAACCTCTGGTATTCTTGCTCCAGCCGCCCAAAGCAGCACCTGTCGTGACGCCTACTCCTGCCTCCCGTGGCCGGCTGTGCTGCCGCGGAGGCCTCACCGCCCCCATACTACTACCACTGCTGGCCAGGCCATCCCTCCACTCCACTCACCCACACCCCCTGTTATTCTGCGGCGACGGCAGCGCAGCCGAACCAGTGAACCCTCGTACTCCTCTCCGCGTGGGCATCCACTGCCGCGTCTTCCCCGGCTCCTCATCGTCCCCTTCCTAGGCCTCGCCGTCGTCCACCGCCGTGGTGCTCTCGGCACGGCGTGGTCAATGTGGTCAATGACCGAATTCCATCGAAGAATAGTGTATGTGGAGAGGCTGACAGCTGGGTCCATGGCAACCGCAAGGAAGTGCCTCCTTATTACGTGGAAAATAATGATTCCTCCACCTGACAGCAGGGACCCACCGGACGCCCACCAGTATTTCGCAAAAAAAACGTTTGCCCCTGACTGCAGGGACCCACACGAGGGCCACCGTATTTCGCAAAAAAAAACGTTCGCCCTGCTGTCAACTCGGACCCACTGGAAGTGCCTCCTTATTACGCATAAAAAAATGAATACCCCCTGCTAGTTGGGACCCACCTTGGTGGGAGGCTGACTTGTGGGCCTACTAAGTTGATGGGGACGGAGGGCTTTGTCAACTTAGTCAATATAAACGATTCTAGCTCCAGTGACCGTACGATGTCCATCCAACGGCCGTAGTGCTTCTTCAACCTCTGGTCTTCTTGCTCCAGCTGCCCAAAGCAGCACCGGTCGTGCCGCATGCTCCTGCCTCCCGTGGCCGGTTGTGCTGCCGCGGAGGCCTCACCGCCCCCTACTATTCCCACCGCTGGCCAGGCCCTGCGGCGACGACAGCCTCACACCGCAGCGAACCAGTGAACCCTTGTACTCCTCTCCGCGCGGGCTTCTGCTGCCGCGTCTTCCCCGGCTCCCCGTCGTCCCCTTCCTAGGCCTCGCCGTCGTCCACCGCCCTGGTTCTCTCGGCGCGGCGTGGTCAATGTGGTCAAGGAACGACTTCCATCGGACGTGGACTTTACGTGGAGAGGCTGACAGCTGGGTCCACGGCCGCAGCAAGGAAGTGCCTCCTTATTACGCGGAAAATAATGATTCCTCCACCTGACAACTGGGACCCACCGGACGGGCCACTGTATTTCGTGAAAAAAACGTTTCCCCCTGACTGCTGGGACCCACCAGCTACATCTTCGCACGCAAGGAAGTGCGTCCGGGCAAAAAAACGATTCGCCCCCCTGACTGCTGGGACCCACCAGCTACATCTTCGCAGGAAAGGAAGTGCCTGACAGTCGGGACCCACCTGGTCGAAGCATACGTAGCATTGTCATTCTGGTCACGAACGTGTATGTACATATATACTGGTGGATGTAGAGGCGCGCACGTGTCATAGTAGAGGCGCATACGTGTCGTAGTAGAGGCGTGCACGTAGCATGTACACGTACGTATAGTGGCCAGGGTGCAAGAAAGAAAATACGGGAGGGGTCTCGAACGCCTACTCACGCATACGTACGGCCAGGGCTCGTGTACATGGCTGGGTCAGAATAGAGAAAAAACATCGTCATCGTGTTCATGGGGAGGCAGCGAAATGCGTCGTGTTCATGGGGAGGCAACGGAATGCGTCGTGTTCATCGGGAAGCAATGGAACGTGTGGGAGCCAACCGGTTGGGTCGGAACGGAATGCGTGGTCATCTTCATCGGGAGGGCTTGGACGGAACAGGCGATGGAAATGAGGCCTGGCGTACCGCACAATGGAGGAAACAGACCTCCTATGTTCGGAACGGGGTCCTGTTGATCGGGAGGGGTCTGGTGTACCGCAAAACGGAGGAGACGGACCTCCTACGGTCGAAACGGGTGTCCTATTGATCGGGAGGGGTGTGGCGTACCGCAAAACGGACGAAACGGACTTGTGTTGGAGCGCTACGGTCGAAACGGGATCCTGTTCATCGGGAGGGGTGTGGCGTACCACAAAATGGGACTCCACGGGATACTGTTCATCTCCACCGTCGACCTCCTCCAGCCTCCACGGGCTACCGTTGACCTCCTCCAGCCTCCATGGGCTCCTGTTCATCCAGCCTCCATCGCGCGCTACTCCATCGACTACTGTTCAACCACCCCTCCATGGGCACTCCTCCACCATCTACTGTTCATCCAGCCCTCCACACCACGGGGTCCTATTCAACCACCCTTCCACGGGCACCCCTCCACCGTCTACTGTTCATCCAGCCCTCCACCACACCACGGGGTCCCATTTATCCAGAGACAACGCCATCGCTCACTTTTCATCCAAACCCCCCGCAACGCTCACTGTTCATCCCAGAGGCAGCATCGATCGGCTTTAGTTAGCAGCAGTAGTGAAGGAATCGCTCGATCGGGTTCAGTTAACAGCCATCGATCGATCGCTCGGGTTCAGTAACGCGTAGCCTGCAGTGCAATCCCTCGGATTCATTTAGAGCCCAATGCCTCGCTCGGGTTCAGTTAGAGCCAACGCCTTGCACACACGCGCATACGTGTACGAGAGAAACGCGCATCGCTCGGGCCCTGACCTCCCACCGTAACCGGGAACTCCCCGAAATTTTCCTCCCCCTTGCTTCTACCACGGTTTTTCCGTCATGGACGGCCCACAGAATGTCATGCAGCTGCGTCTCCGGCCCGCCCAGGACGAAAAGCCCATTTTCTGTCATGATTTTTTGTCATAGAAGTAGGAGCCTACCACATCTATGATGATACCGGGTTTTGTCACAATTATCGTCATAGAAGTGTCATATGTATGACAGAAAAAAATTTCGTTCGGCCCAAAATGTCATGGATGTGTCTTTTTTTTTGTAGTGACTAGAGCTATAAGTTTGTGAAAGCTCAAAAAGAAACTAAGTGGGTGTGCATCCAACTTGCTTGCTCATGAAGACCTAGGGCAATTTGAGGAAGCCCATCGTTGGAATATACAAGCGAAGTTCTATAATGATAAATTCCCACTAGTATATGAAAGTGATAACTCAAGAGACTCTCTATAATGAAGATCATGGTGCTACTTTGAAGCACAAGTGTGGAAAAAGGATAGTAGCATTGTTCCTTCTCTCTTTTTCTCTCATTTTTGTTTTTGTTTTTTGGGGCCTTCTTTTTTGGCCTTTCCTCTTTTTTTCATTTCCTCGCATGGGACAATGCTCTAATAATGAAGATCATCACACTTCTCTTTACTTTACAAATCAAGAATTACAACTCGATACTTAGAACAGAATATGACTCTATATGAATGCCTCCGGCGGTGTACCGGGATGTGCAATGATCTAGCATAGCAAAGATATAAGAAATGGACAAGCCATGAAAATATCATGCTAGCTATCTTACGATCATGCAAAGCAATATGACAATGAATGCTCAAGTCATGTATATGATGATGATGGAAATTGCATGGCAATATATCTCGGAATGGCTATCAAAATGCCATGATAGGTAGGTATGGTGGCTATTTTGAGGAAGATATAAGGAGGCTTATGTGTGATAGAGCGTATCGTATCACGAGGTTTGGATGCACCAGCGAAGTTTGCACCAACACTCGAGGTGAGAAAGGGCAATGCATAGTACCTAAGAGGCTAGTGATGACCCACAAGTATATCGGATCAATTGTAGCTCTTTTCGATAAGTAAGGGTGTCGAACCCAACAAGGAGCAGAAGGAAATGACAAGTGGTTTTCAGCAAGGTAATGTCTGCAAGTGCTGAAATTGTAAGTAACAGACTAGTTTGATAGCAAGATAATTTGTAACGAGCAAGTAACGATAATAGTAGAAAAAGTGCAGCAAGGTAGCCCAATCCTTTTGAGGCAAATGACAGGCCAAAACAATCTCTTATGATAAGCGAAGCGTTCTTGAGGGTACACGGGAATTTCATCTAGTCACTTTCACCATGTTGGTTCGATTCGTGTTCGCTACTTTGATAATTTGATATGTGGGTGGACCGGTGCTTAGGTGTTGTTCTTACTTGAACAAACCTCCTACTTATGATTAACCCTCCCACAAGCATCCTCAACTATGAGAAAAGTATTAAGAATAAATTCTAACCATAGCATTAAACTTTTGGATCCAGTCGGTCCCTTACGGAACAATGCATAAACTGGGGTTTAAGATTCTGTCACTCTCGCAACCCGTCATCTAATTGATACTCCACAATGCATTACCTTAGGCCCAAATATGGTGAAGTGTCATGTAGTCGACGTTCACATGACACCAGTAAGGGAATCATAACATACATAGTATCAAAATATCGAACACATATCAAGTTCACATGATTACTTGCAACATGGTTTCTCCCGTGACCTCAAGAACAAAAGTAACTACTCACAAATGATAATCATGCTCAAGATCAGAGGGGTATTAAATAACATATTGGATCTGAACATATAATCTTCTGCCAAATAAACCATATAGTAATCAACTACAAGATGTAATCAACACTACTAGTCACCCACAAGCACCAATCTATAGTTCCGGTAACAAGATTGAACACAAGAGATGAACTAGGGTTTGAGATGAGATGGTGTTGTTGAAGATATTGATGGAGATTGCCCTCCCCAAGATGGGAGAGTTGTTGGTGATGATGATGACGATGATTTCCCCCTCCGGGAGGGAAGTTCCCCCGGCGGAATCGCTCCGTCGGAGGGCAAAAGTGCTCCTGCCCAAGTTCCTCCTCGAGACGGTGGCACTTCGTCCCAAAAGTCCTCTCCTTATTTTTTATAGGTCAAAATTACATGTATACCAGAGGTGGGCCTGGGTGAGCACAACCCACCAGGGTGCACCTGGGCTCCCTGGCGCTCCCAGGTGGGTTGTGCCCACCTAGTGGGCCCCCTCTGATACTTATTTGCTCCAATATTCATCATATATTCCATAAAAATTCACCGTGAAGTTTCAGCCTGTTTGGAGTTGTGCAGAATAGGTAGCCTGACATAGCTTTTCCAGGTCCAGATTTCCAGCTGCCGGAATTCTCCCTCTTTGTGTGTACCTTGTAAATTATGAGAAAAAAGCATTAGATACTCCACAAAGCATTATTATGCATAAAAACATCATAAATAACAGTAGGAAAACATGATGCAAAATGGACGTATCAACTCCCCCAAGCTTAGACCTCACTTGTCCTCAAGCAAAAAACCAAAATCGAAAAACATGTCCACATGCTTAGAGAGAGAGGTGTCGATAAAAACAAAATACAGACATAGAAGCATCATGTTCATTATTATAACATCAACAAACTTAAACAGAAGACTCTTATCATAGAACTTTTATCATAGACTTCTCATGAATAAGTGACAATTCATCACACAATTGAAGTATAAAGCATAAACTCTATTAGAAACCAACAAACTATGTTCTCAGTCAACTTTGCAACTACAATTCATCACCTTTTCAGGAAGGTTCATGTATCAGAGCCTTTAGGCAAGTCCACATACTCAACCATCATATAGTCTTCTATGATTGCTAACACTCACCGCATACACATGAGCAAAACGTTTCAACCGGACACATAGAAAGATAGGGGCTTATAGTTTCGCCTCCCAACGTATTCACCTCAAGGGTGATGTCAACAATAATAACTTATGCCACCCATATTCAACTGGACATATGTGCCTAGATTTTCCCTCACCACATGATGCTTGCCAAAGGAGAAAATAAAAAGAAATAGAGAGAAAACTTTTACTCTTTGCATAAAAGTAAAAGATAGGCCCTTCGCAGAGGGAAACAGAGGTTGCCATGCACTTATTTGTTTTTATGCTCAACCACTTAGTGCAAAAGAACATTACATTGCATTGCCCCTTGTGATGGCGACCTTTATTATGCAGTCTGTCGCTTTTATTCTTCACCATCACAAATTCATGCAACACTCATTTTTCTCGTACACCAAATGATCTCACACTTTTAGAAGCAATTTTTATTGCCTTTTTTTGTACCGATGACAACTTACTTGAGGGATCTTGCTCAATCCATAGGTAGGTATGGTGGACTCTTGAAAATAAAATTTGGGTTTAAGGGTTTTTTGATGCACAAGTCGTATCTCTACTTAGTGCAGAATTTTTGGCTAGCAAAGATAGGGGGCAAGCACCACATGTTAAAGGATCTATGACAATATGACTTCTATGTGAATATGAACAAACATAAATCATTATGTTGTCTTCCTTGTCTAGCGTCAACAATTTTGGCATATAACATTTTGATGGGGGCTCACAATCACAAAAGATTTCTAGGATAGTATATTTATATGTGAATCTTCTCTTCCCTTATTAATTCTTTCATGAGTTGCATCATTGACCAATGCTATGTTTGTCAATCTCTAATAAATTTTCCTACTTATACTTTTCCTTATGTGGTGTCATCACCTACCATAAGATTAGCATATGATCTTTTTCATTTATTTCCTTTCTTCTTATTTATTTCCTTTCTTTTTATTGCAACATGAAAGTAAAGAAACAAAAAACTCAAACTAAACTTTATTATATATCTCACACATGATTACAAGGATAGATCACTAAGAAAACTCTCGAAAAGAAAGGATCGAACTAAAATTTTATTCATCTAAGCAAAAGATTGAACTAAGATAAGTAAAGGCGAAATATAGTGGGGATGATACGATACCGGGGCACCTCCCCCAAGCTTGGAGGAGGCCAAGGGGAGTGCCCATACCAGATACTCAATTTTCTTTTGGTGATGAAGAAGAAGGTGGTGGTGATGAAGTGGTATTCTCCAATATGACCATGAGTAGAGTCTTCAAACCTTGAATCTCCCGAAGGGCCTGATGAAGTAACTTGATAACCCACAAGTATAGGGGATCGCAACAGTTTTCGAGGGTAAATTATTCAACCCAAATATATTGATTCGACACAAGGGGAGCCAAAGAATACTCTCGAGTATTAGCAGCTGAGTTCTCAATTCAACCACACCTGGAAACTTAATATCTGCAACAAAGTATTTAGTAGCAAATTAATATGATAGTAGTGATAACGGTAACAAAAGGTAACAGTAGTAAAAGCAATGTTTTTGGTATTTTGTAATGATGATAGCAATAGCAACGGAAAAGTAAATAAGCGAAGAACAATATATGGAAAGCTCGTAGGCAATGGATCAGTGATGGAGAATTATGCCGGATGCGGTTCATCATGTAACAGTCATAACCTAGGGTGACATAGAACTAGCTCCAGTTCATTGATATAATGTAGGCATGTATTGAACATAGTCATACGTGCTTATGGAAAAGAACTTGCATGACATCTTTTTTCCTACCCTCCCGTGGCAGCGGGGTCCTTACAGAAACTAAGGGATATTAAGGCCTCCTTTTAATAGAGAACCGGAACAAAGCATTAACACATAGTGAATACATGAACTCCTCAAACTACGGTCATCACCGGTAAGTATCCCGATTATTGTCACTTCGAGGTTAACGGATCATAACACATAATAGGTGACTATAGACTTGCAAGATAGGATCAAGAACTCTCATATATTGATGAAAACACAATAGGTTCAGATCTGAAATCATGGCACTTGGGCCCTAGTGACAAGCATTAAGCATAGCAAAGTCATAGCAACATCAATCTCATAGCATAGTGCATACTAGGGATCAAACCCTAACAAAACTAACTCGATTACATGATAGATCCCATCCAACCCATCACCGTCTAGCAAGCCTATGATGGAATTACTCACGCACGGCGGTGAGCATCATGAAATTGGTGATGGAGGATGGTTGATGATGACGATGGCGATGGATTCCCCTCTCTGGAGCCCCGAACGGACTCTAGATCAGCCCTCCCGAGAGGTTTTAGGGCTTGGCGGCGGCTCCGTATCGTAAAACGCAATGATTTCTTCTCCCTGATTTTTTCTCATCAAAACTCAATATATGAAGGTGGAGTTGGAGTCGGAGGCGCAACAAGGGGCCCACAAGGTAGGGGGGCTAGGTGGTGGGCCCCCTGTCCTTCATCTTTTGCAGGTATTTTGCTTTTTTCTAAAAAGTGGCTCCGTGAAGTTTCAGGTCATTCCGAGAACGTTTGTTCCTGCACATAAATAACACCATGGTAATTCTGTTGAAAACAGCGTCAGTCCGGGTTAGTTCCATTCAAATCATGCAAGTTAGAGTCCAAAACAAGGGCAAAAGTGTTTGGAAAACTAGATATGTTGGAGACGTATCAACTCCCCCAAGCTTAAACCTTTGCTTGTCCTCAAGCAATTCAGTTGACAAACTGAAAGTGATAAAGAAAAACTTTTACAAACTCTGTTTGCTCTTGTTGTTGTAAATATGTAAAGCCAGCATTCAAGTTTTCAGCAAAGATTATAACTAACCACATTTGCAATAACGCATAGGTCTCAAGTTTACTCATATCAATGGCATAATCAACTAGCGAGCCATAATAATAAATCTCGGATGACAACACTTTCTTAAAACAATCATAATATGATATAACAAGATGGTATCTCGCTAGCCCTTTCTGAGACCGCAAAACATGAATGCAGAGTATCTTTAAAGACCAAGGACTGACTAGACATTGTAATTCATGGTAAAAGAGATCTAGTCAAGTCGTACTCAATGTAAACTAATAGTAATGAATGCAAATGACAAAGGTGCTCTCTAACTGGTGCCTTTTAATAAGAGGATGATGACTCGGCATAAAAGTAAATAGATAGGCCCTTCGCAGAGGGAAGCAGGGATTTGTAGAGGTGCCAGAGCTCGGTTTTGAAACAGAGGTGAATAATATTTTGAGCGGTATACTTTCATTGTCAACATAACAACCAAGAGATGGTGATATCTGCCATGCTACACACATTATAGGCGGTTCCCAAACAGAATGGTAAAGTTTATACTCCCCCTTCCACCAACATGCATCAATCCATGGCTTGCTCGAAACAATGAGTGCCTCCAACTAACAAGAGTCCCAGGGGGAGTTTTGTTTGCAATTATTTTGATTTAGTTTGCATAAAGCATGGGACTGGGCATCCCGGTGACCAGCCATTTATCTTGTGAGTGAGGAGCGGAGTCCACTCCTCTTGAGAATAACCCGCCTAACATGGAAGATACAGAAAACCCTAGTTGATACATGAGCTATTCGATCATACAAAACAGGATATTTATTTGAAGCTTTAGAGTTTGGCACATACAAATTTACTTGGAACGACAAGTAGATACCGTATATAGGTAGGTATAGTGGACTCATGTGGAATAACTTTGGGGTTTAAGGGATTGGATGCACAAGCAGTATTCCTGCTTAGTACAAGTGAAGGCTAGCAAAAGACTGGGAAGCGACCAGCTAGAGAGTGCCAACAGTCATGAACATGCATTAAAATTAATCAACACCGAGTGCAAGCATGAGTAGGATATAATCCACCATGAACATAAATATCATGAAGGCTATGTTGATTTTGTTTCAACTACATGCGTGAACATGTGCCAAGTCAAGTCACTTAAATCATTCAGAGGAGGATACCACCCTATCATACCACATCATAACCATTTTAATAGCATGTTGGCACGCAAGGTAAACCATTATAACTCATAGCTAATCAAGCATGGCATAAGAAACTATGATCTCTAGTTGTCATTGCAAACATGTTTATTCATAATAGGCTAAATCAGGAACGATGAACTAATCATATTTACAAAAACAAAAGAGGTCGAGTTCATACCAGCTTTTCTCATCTCAGTCAGTACATCATATATCGTCATAATTGCCTTTCACTTGCACGACCGAACGATGTGAATAATAATAATAGTGTGCGTGCATTGGACTAAGCTGGAATCTGCAAGCATTCAATAAACAGGAGAAGACAAGGCAATATGGGCTCTTTTGTCAGATCAACAATTATGCATATAAGAGCCACTTCAACAATTTCATCATTGTCTTCGCCTATCGACCCCCAAAGAAAAGAAAAGAAATAAAACTATTTACACGGGAAAGCTCCCAACAAGCAAAAGAAGAACAGGAAATATTTTTGGGTTTTCTTTTTAATTACTAC
The DNA here is from genome assembly GCF_056163025.1 of Triticum urartu. Classification (NCBI taxonomy): domain Eukaryota; kingdom Viridiplantae; phylum Streptophyta; class Magnoliopsida; order Poales; family Poaceae; genus Triticum; species Triticum urartu. The sequence continues at coordinate 169,631,288 of NC_141874.1, read as the reverse complement.
TACAAGCATGGAAATTAAAACTAGCTAGAAGCTACAACTAATTTTTTGGTTTTTCTTAAGGTTTATTAAACACACAAGAAGAAAGCATAAAAAGGGAAATAAACTAGCATGGATGATACAATGAAAAAGTATGAGCACCGACTTCTAGCAATGAGTGTGTGAACATAAATGTAATGTCAGTGGGAAATACGTACTCCCCCAAGCTTAGGATTTTGGCCTAAGTTGGTCTATGGCCACGGCTGGCCTGGCAGATATCCATAATAGTAGCTGGGGTCGTACTGCGAGGCAGCGGCTATTGCCTGCTGAGCTGCAGCGTGGCGACGAGCGGCCTCCGCTCTCCTCTCGTACTCATCTGCCTCCTCTCAAGTAATAGTATATCTTCCTCTTGCCTGATAATCAAAGAAGGCAGGAGCAGGGAGAGTAATACGGACAACACGACGTCTGTCAAAGATTAGTCGATACTGGAGAGGTGATTCATTCCTCTCAACAAACTGGTGGTGAACCATAGCATTAAAGTCTAGGTAAGCAGGAGGTAATTCAATATCATCTTCGCGTATGTCTATACCAAGAAAATTAGCTATGCGGGTTGCATAAATTCCTCCAAAGAAATCTCCATTATATCTATTAGGTGCAACCTACGTGCAAGAATGGCTCCCAAATTATATGATTTGTATCCTAACACAGCACTCCTAAGAATACTAAGATCAGGGACACACATGTGACATGCCTCATCTTTACGATTAATGCATCTACCTATGAAGAGAGCAAAATAATGTATAGCAGGAAAGTGAATGCTCCCTATGGTAGCTTGTGTAATATCTCTAGATTCTCCCACAGTTATGCTAGCAAGAAAATCTCTAAATTCAGATTTGCAAGGATCCCTTATACTACCCCATTGTGGAAGTTTGCATGCAGTGGTGAAATCCTCTAAGTCCATAGTGTAAGATTTATCATAAAGATCAAACAGGACAGTTGGAGAATTACGTGAAGTTGAAAATTCAAACCTCCTCACGAAGGTACTGGTGAGGTTGTGATACTGGCTACACTTCTCTTCCTCGAAGCTCACGAGATCGGCGTTACACAAATATGCGTTAAATTCTTGTTTAATTCCTGATCGATCCATAAAGTTCTCTGAAGGCCATTCACAAGGACGCACTGGAGCGTTTCTTCGTGGCTCTTCATCAGCATCACGCATTGCAAGCCTGGGTCCTTGCTTCCTTGAAGAACCACCCAGGAACATTTTCCTAAGCATATTTCTTCCTCTGAAAAATTCTGAAAAAAATTTAGTAACTTCAAAATAAAAGTAAACCAAACTCAATAATATTGATAGCAACTACTCCTACAAGTGCCTAGGGCCTATATCATGCATCAAAACTACTTTTGACCATATAAATTTGACATGCAAGCTCAAGAATAGGGTCAACTAAGCAGCAAAAATTTGCAATGAATAAAGAACTAGAACAAAAACTAATTGGACCAATGGAGGAGTCACATACCAAGGAATAATCTCCCCAAGCAGTTTTGTGAGAGGTGCTTTGAGCAAGGGGATCGAAAATGGCTGCAAGATGAGCTAGAACTCGTGCTTGAGCTGGATATTCGTGTTTGTGGGAGGAAGATGAAGTGTGTGGGTGCAGGAATAAGTGGAGGAGGGCCACCATGGGCCCACGAGGCAGGGGGCACGCCCTCCACCGTCGTGGGCAGGTGGTTGACCCCCCTGGTGCATTCTCAGTTCCATAAATCCTCAAATATTCTAGAAACAAATCATATTTAAATTTCACGGCATTTGGAAAACTTTTATTTTCGAGGTATTTTTATATTGCACGGATAATCAGATAACAAATAGAAAAATATTTATTTTCATTTTATTTAATATAAATAACAGAAAGTAAAAGTGGGGTACAGAAGGTTGTGCCTTCTAGTTTCATCCATCTCATGATCATCAAAAGGAATCCACTAACAAGGTTGATCAAGTCTTGTTAACGAACTCATTCCGAATAACATGGAACCGGAGAAATTTCGAATAACACTATGTTACCTCAATGGGGATATGCACATCCCCAATAATAAGAATATCATATTTCTTCTTGACAGTAGGAAGAGGAAATTCAAAACCTACAAATATAATCGATGGAATTTTTCCAATAGAGTTGATACTATGAACTTGAGGTTGTTTCCTCAGAAAGTGTACCGTATGCTCATTACCATTAACATGAAAAGTGACATTGCCTTTAGTGCAATCAATAACAGCCCCTGCAGTATTCAAAAAGGGTCTTCCAAGAATAATAGACATACTATCGTCCTCGGGAATATCAAGAATAACAAAGTCCGTTAAAATAGTAACGTTTGCAACTACAACAGGCACATCCTCACAAATACCGACAGGTATAGCAGTTGATTTATCAACCATTTGCAAAGATATTTCAGTAGGTGTCAACTTATTCAAATCAAGTCTACGATATAAAGAGATAGGCATAACACTAACACCGGCTCCAAGATCACATAAAGCAGTTTTAACATAATTTCTTTTAATGGAGCATGGTATAGTGGGTACATCGGGATCTCCAAGTTTCTTTGGTATTCCACCCTTAAAAGTATAATTAGCAAGCATGGTGGAAATTTCAGCTTCTGGTATCTTTCTTTTATTTGTAATAATATCTTTCATATACTTAGCATAAGGATTGCTTTTGAGCATATAGTTAATTGCATACGCAAAAAGATAGGTCTAATCATTTCAGCAAAGCGCTCAAAATCCTCATCAACCTTTTTCTTGGATGGTTTGGTAGGAAAAGGCATGGGTTTCTGAACCCATGGTTCTCTTTCTTTACCATGTTTCCTAGCAACAAAGTCTTTTTGATCATAACGTTGATTCTTTGATTGTGGGTTATCAAGATCAACATCAGGTTCAATTTCTATATCATTATCATTACTAGGTTGAGCATCATCATGAATATTATTATTAGCATTATCACTAGTTTCAGGTTCATTACCAGATTGAGTTTCAGCATCAGAAATAGAAATATCATTTGGATTCTCAGGTGGTTCAATAACAGGTTCACTAGAAGCATGCAAAGTCCTATCATTTTTCTTTTTCTTCCTTTTAGAAGGACTAGGTGCATCTATATTATTTCTCTGAGAATCTTGCTCAATTCTCTTAGGATGGCCTTCAGGATACAAAGGTTCCCGAGTCATTCTACCAGTTCTAGTAGCCACTCTAACAACATTATCATTATTCTTATTGTTCAATTCATTAAGCAAATCATTTTGACCTTTAAGTACTTGTTCTACTTGAGTGGTAACCATAGAATCATGTTTACTAATAAGTTTAAGTTCACCTTTAACATTAGCCATATAATCACCCAAGTGTTCAAGCATATTTGAATTGTTTTTCAACTGTCTACCAAAATAAGCATTAAAATCTTCTTGCTTAGCCATAAATTTATCAAACTCATCTAAGCATGGGGTAGCAAATTTAGTAAATGGGATTTCAGCTTTATCATATCTATAGAGAGAATTTTCCTTTACTACCTGTGTTGGGTTATCAAAACCATGAGTTTCTTCAATAGGTAATGGATTAAGATTATAAGTTTCTTCAACAGGCGGTAGATTAAGACCATGTATTTCTTCAATAGGAGGTAAATTCTTAACATCTTCAGCTTTAATACCTTTTTCTTTCATAGATTTCTTTGCCTCTTGCATATCTTCAGGACTGAGAAATAGAATACCCCTCTTCTTCGGAGTTGGTTTAGGAATAGGCTCAGGAATTGGCTCCGGAGGTGTCCAATTATTTTCATTTTTGAACATATTATTCAATAGAATTTCAGCTTCATCCGGTGTCCTTTCCTTGAAAACAGAACCAACACAACTATCCAGGTAATCTCTGGAGGCATCGGTTAGTCCATTATAAAAGATATCAAGTATTTCATTTTTCTTAAGAGGATGATCACGCAAAGCATTAAGTAATTGGAGAAGCCTCCCCCAAGCTTGTGGGAGACTCTCTTCTTTAATTTGCACAAAATTATATATATATCCCTTAAAGCAGCTTGTTTCTTATGAGCAGGGAAATATTTAGCAGAGAAGTAATAAATCATATCCTGGGGACTACGCACACAACCAGGATCAAGAGAAATAAACCATATCTTAGCATCACCCTTTAATGAGAACGGAAATATTTTAAGGATGTAAAAGTAGCGAGTTCTCTCATCTTTAGTGAACAGGGTGGCTATATCATTCAACTTAGTAAGATGTGCCACACAGATTCAGATTCATAACCATGAAAAGGATCAGATTCAACCAAAGTAATTCTATCAGGATCAACAGAGAATTCATAATCCTTATCAGTAACAAAGATAGGTGAAGTAGCAAAAGCAGGGTCAGGTTTCATTCTAGCATTTAAAAATTGCTTACTCCATTTAGCTAATAATCTTTTGAGTTCAGTTCTATTTTGGCAAGCTAAAATAGCTAAAGAAGCTTCTTGATCAAAGACATAACCCTTAGGAATAACAAGTGATTCTTCATCATCACTTTCATCAGTATCATCAGATTCAATATTTTCAATCTCTCTAGCCCTAGCAAGTTGTTCATCAAGAAAATCACTAAGTGGCATAGTAGTATTAGGCATAGAGGTAGTTTCATCATAAGTATCATGCATAGCAGAAGTGGCATCATCAATAACATGAGATATATCAGGACGAATAGCAGAAGCACGTGTAGGTGTTGCAAACTTAGTCATAACAGAAGGTGAATCAAGTGCAGAGCTAGATGGCAGTTCCTTACCTCCCCTCATAGTTGAGGGATAGATCTTGGTTTTTGGATCTCTCAAGTTCTTCATAATGATAAGCAGATATATATCCCAAGTGACTCAAAGAATAGAGCTATGCTCCCCGGCAACGGCGCCAGAAAATAGTCTTGATAAATCACAAGTATAGGGGATCGCAACAGTTTTCGAGGGTAAAGTATTCAACCCAAATTTATTGATTCGACACAAGGGGAGCCAAAGAATACTCTCGAGTATTAGCAGCTGAGTTGTCAATTCAACCTCACCTGGAAACTTAATATTTGCAGCAAAGTATTTAGTAGCAAAGTAATATGATAGTAGTGATAACAGTAACAAAAGGTAACAGTAGTAAAAGCAATGTTTTTGGTATTTTCTAATGATGATAGCAATAGCAACGGAAAAGTAAATAAGTGAAGAACAATATATGGAAAGCTCGTAGGCAATGGATCGGTGATGGAGAATTATGCCGGATGCGGTTCATCATGTAACAGTCATAACCTAGGGTGACACAGAACTAGTTCCAGTTCATTGATATAATGTAGGCATGTATTCCGAACATAGTCATACGTGCTTATGGAAAAGAACTTGCATGCCATCTTTTGTCCTACCCTCCCGTGGCAGCGGGGTCCTTACAGAAACTAAGGGATATTAATGCCTCCTTTTAATAGAGAACCGGAACAAAGCATTAACACATAGTGAATACATGAACTCCTCAAACTACGGTCATCACCGGTAAGTATCCCGATTATTGTCACTTCGGGGTTAACGGATCATAACACATAATAGGTGATTACAGACTTGCAAGATAGGATCAAGAACTCTCATATATTGATGAAAACATAATAGCTTCAGATCTAAAATCATGGCACTCGGGCCCTAGTGACAAGCATTAAGCATAGCAAAGTCATAGAAACATCAATCTCAGAACATAGTGGATACTAGGGATCAAACTCTAACAAAACTTACTCGATTACATGATAGATCCCATCCAACCCATCACCGTCCAGCAAGCCTATGATGGAATTACTCACGCACGGCGGTGAGCATCATGAAATTGGTGCTGGAGGATGGTTGATGATGACGATGGCGACGAATTCCCTCTCCGGAGCCCCGAACGGACTCCAGATCAGCCCTCCGGAGAGGTTTTAGGGCTTGGCGGCGGCTCCGTATCGTAAAACGCGATGATTTCTTCTCCCTGATTTTTTTCTCATCGAAACTCAATATATGGGGGTGGAGTTGGAGTCGGAGTCGGAGACACAACAGGGGGCCCACGAGGTAGGGGGCGTGCCCCCCGCCACCCTCGCGGCAACGTGGTGGGCCCCCTGGCCTTCATCTTTTGCAGGTATTTTTCTTATTTCCTGAAAAGTGGCTCCGTGAAGTTTCAGGTCATTCCGAGAATGTTTGCTCCTGCACATAAATAACACCATGGTAATTCTGCTGAAAACAACGTCAGTCCGGGTTAGTTCCATTCAAATCATGCAAGTTAGAGTCCAAAACAAGGGCAAAAGTGTTTGGAAAAGTAGATACGTTGGAGAAGTATCATAACTCACAGTTTTTCTTCACCTCAGCCATTATGTGTTTATTTTCCAGGCCCCATGGGTTTGTTCCTGCACTATTTTCTCTTGGGCGAGATATGTCCCAATTGGACGGTATGTGCCTACGAGGAGTATTCTCCAACCCATAATTATGAATCAAATTGCGAAAATTGTTGCAACGTAACCTATGTAAAGGCCTTCTTGATGGGATTTCTTCTTGCACTTCGAGGCTCTCTTGATTATTTGATGATCTCATAGCTTGACAAGGATTCAGATGAGTGTAGATACTAACCAATGTGCCTATCTTGGGGGCCGGAGAGTGAACCCCAAAAGGATTTTCCTCTTCTTCCTCCATAGCAACCTCTTCAGCATCCTCTCTCCTTAGATCCTCCTGAACCACCCTTGCGTCTTCTTATCCATTGTTGGAGGGTGAGGAAGACATGATGTTGGTCTAGCTGAGTCTGTCAGAAAATGGCGAGAAAAGAAAACAGAAGATTTCTCCGTGATACCGTGGTCAAAAGGTTTGGGGGTATATAAAGATTTTTTATCTTGGAAAACAAGCAAACGGAAGAAAAACGGAGTCCGGGAGGTACCCCAAGTGGGCACAACCCACCTGGGCGCTTGCCAGCGCGCCCCGATGTCTTGTGCCCACCAGGGTACGCTTCTTGGAAGTTTCTTATTTTCCTAATTTTCTAAATATTCCAAAACTGACAAAAAATATTTTTGTGGATTTTTCGGAGTCCGTTTACTTACCGTATCACGTACCTCCTTATTATCACGATTCTGGAGTGTTCGAGAAGGACTCTTTTATGTGTTCTTCCGGTGTCAAACTTTGGATAATATTACTTTCAACATTAATGGGCGTACTTGAGATATAATGTTTTATTCGTTGCCCGTTAATGTAACATCCCAATTTTTCAATTTGGAATGTTATACATAGGTCATCATATGCATATCATATTTCTTTTGCATTTTGGCTTTGTGATCCCAAAATTCTAAGCAACTCAAGGACCCTCGGAGAGAGTTGGGGATTTTATTGTTTTCATATTTGAATTTTCTCAAATATTAAAAAGTGGATCAATTTGGTTTTAATTTATTTTTCTCTCCAAACAATATTTCCAATATTAAAAAGAGCCTGGGATGACTCGGACAACCTAATGGCTATAAATGCTCAGAAAAAGATTTTAGACATTCACAAGGATTTGCATAGTCACTTAACAACATCATATCAAGGTTCTGGTTCAACTGACAACATACTAAAAGTAGTAGAAACTGAACTGAGGCCTAGAACCAACAACCCTATAAGAGTCTATGGATTAGTAACACGTGAACCTGATAGAAAGAATAGAAAGCCTAGTTTCCTTAAACCCATAGGAAAGATAAGGTGACTCGGATCAGAAGGCATAAGGTAAAGGAGTAAAAAGAGCCTTACGTTCCCATCCACAATCAATTCCCTTATATAACTAAAGCATTTCTAGACACGACTTTGACCAGTTTGGCTTGGTAATCCTACAGGCAGTCAGGCTCTGATACCAAAGCTGTCAGGACCCCGATCCTAAGTCACACCGATCTAGCATGTAACACATCATATCACTTTGCGGCCTCACGCACGGTATTCCCACGGGTGCCACTTACCTGGCCCGGGACCGTTTGCGCCTTTTGGCTCACGTATATGATAGTGTCGCTGGCATCCATATGACAAAGAACCCGGGCCGGCATGACTAGTTGTAAACCCAAAGTGGCACTAACTTACAGGGACAAGCATACATGACCCAGCAACGAACGCGTCGGTCATCAGCGAGTGAATCCGGGCTGTAGCAGCTGGGCTAACAGGACTCCGGAGAATCCGGGCTATAGCAGGCTAACAGGACTCCGGTAGACACCACGTGACATTTTCCCGAAGGGATAGACACAGGAACGAAGAAGGACACATGCCGGGCGGCCTAAGTGTTCCGGAGCAGTAGCAAGCTACCATGGCTCAGTGGAAGCACTAGGAGACATTTCCCGGTAAAGGAGGCTACCAAGAATAAACAACTAGGTTGTCGGACCCCACACATACCAAGCATTTCAATAACATACACACAATATGCTTGATATGTGCAAATACAACATGGCATCACAACATAACTCTATGACTCAAGTATTTATTCATTAGGCTCTCAGGAGCCAATTACAAACATGGGTCTAAAGACCCAGCATTCAAGTGAAATAAGAAAAAAGCACATGCGGAAGCTTAACTTGTCTGAGTACACACAACTACAAATGAAAAAGGCTGAGAAGCCTGACTATCTACAAGACTTTGCCAAGGGCACAAGATCGTAGCTGAGGTAACAAGCTAAACGTCGAGGTCCACCGAAACTACTAGTGAGACTGAAGTATCTCTCCAAATACATAAATTAAGCAAACGTGAGTACAAATGTACCCAGCACGACTTACATCAGAACTAGCTACATATGCATCGGTATCAATAAAGGGGGTGGTGGAGTTTAACTGCAGCAAGCCAGCTTTGACTCGTTGGCTATCCTAAACTATGACTGCAAGTAACTCTTTTGAGGTGGCGCACACGAGTCCACATATTCACCATATCAATACACCACTATGGATCCGCTCCCGTCTCCCTACGAGAACGTCATCCATAGCACTCACGCTTATCTTGCGCATTTTAGAGTATCCACTTTCACTTGTCTATGAACTGTATAGGCAACCCAGAAGTCCTTTACCGCAGACGCGACTATTCGAATAGATCATTTATAACCCTACAGGGGTGTACTTCTTACTCGCCACTTACCACCATGTACACGGCGTGTATCTCGGCAACATTCAAACGGAAGCCTGGCGAGGGAGTCGACCATGACCTGACTAACCACACAAGTCTCTAGTCCAGGTTTATCGCCTATTCGAGTTCCATCCGCAAGGAGATCCGGCTGGGGTTTCGCTCACGGCCCCAAACGATAAGAGCAGGGTTCCCGAGGCACCATATGGGCGTCCCGGTACATCGTGGCTCGTGTCTCTACCGCATCATAGCCCACCCCTAGGGTCAGCGCTACGCACGGCCCCCAACCCATATCCTACAAACACCAGAAACTAGTTGCAACTCCTGGACAGAGATCAGGTTGATTAATAAGTCGAGAGAGCTTGGAGTGCCCGGAGCCCAATTTGTGGTAGTAGCTGTTCATGGATCACAAACACATAACTCAGTTCCTGAGGACGGTTTCAATGAGACAACCCACCATGTACTCCTACATGGCCTCTCACCGCTACCTTTACCAAATCGTGTTCACACACTTAGCTCACACACAGTAGGACATGTTCATCACCATTCCAATTCATTCCCGATGAATCAGACCTGACTCAACTCTAAGCAGTAGCAGGCATGACAAACAAGCATGAATGAGTAGGCACATCAGGGCTCAAACAACACCTACTCATACTAGTGGGTTTCATCTATTTACTATGGCAATGACAGGTCATGCATAGGAAAGGGGTTCAAGTACCGCAGCATGTTACAGTTGAATCGTTGTTTTCCTAATGCAGTAAAAGAGAGTAGTAGCGAGAGAGAGAGAGAGTGGGATTGTATTGGAATGAACAAGGGGGTTTTGTTTGCCTGGCACTTCTGAAGATACTATAGTTCTTCATCGGTGTCATCGAACTCATCGTCGGAACCACGTCTACTGAGAGGGGACAAATACCGGCAATAGAGAAGGAACACAATCAATGCAATGCGCAATATGATGCATGATCATGGTGTGGCAATATGTTGTTGTTTTAGCTAATGCAACTAGCAACACAATTAAATGAAGTTGGTTTGAACCAAAGGTTCAAATTCAAACTCCACATGTGGTTATTTAAATGCCATTTATTTGATTTGTCTTATACAGTAGCCATAAGTTATTCTAACATGCATGAAAATTCCATAACCAGATTCCTCATATTTTTCTGATCATTTTTCATATATCACTTATTTCATTTGGAGTTACGGTTGAATTTCTATGAGTTTTAGAAGTTTTAACTATTTTCTGGAATTTATAAATTATTTTAAATACAGAAATTATTTACTACGTCAGCATGACATCGTCATGACGTCAGCAGGTCAACGGGGCTAGTCCTGGTCAAACCTGACGTGTGGGGTCCACACGTCAGTGACACAGGGCTGGTTAGTGCCGCTGACAGGTGGGCCTGGTTAACGGCCGCGTCAGCAGGGTCAAATTTGACGCGTGGGGCCACTGTGATTAGTTAAACTAGACAAAAACAAAACCGGGGATAATTAATCACGGGGGACCCACATGTCATCGGGCAGAGGTTAATTAAGCCGGTCATTTGCGCTAACTAAAATGCCACGTCAGCGGCTATCACCAGCGCTAAACCGGCGCGATGGTGATGCCCGTCTAGCCAACTTCGGTATCGGCTGGACACGCGTCTAGGCGCGTTCAAAAGCCCGTGATGCAGTGCATCTAGTGGTGGCCACAGTGTGCGCTGGTGCGGCCTGTAATGGCGGCGGCGACGAGCCAGGCTGTGGCCGGAGCTCGGAGGTGTGCGACTGCGGGGCCGCAGCTTGCAAGGAAGCCGACTAGGGGTGGCATTGGCCTCCTGGTTGCTCCAGGAGCATGCGGGGTGCGCAGGTCCGAGCAGAGAAGCACGGTCGCTGCAGGAACAATGGCCATGGCGGACGGCGGCTTCGGTCATGGCGGGGAACAGCACTACGGCACGGGAGCGAGCAAAAGGGGAGAGGGGAGACACTCAGGGGCTCACTATGAGTCCGTTGGGTAGGTAGGCTGGCTCGGGGACGCTCCAGACGCGACGAATCGAGCGGCGGGGATGTTTAGATGCCGGTGAGGAAGACGAACTCGGGGGCGTCGTTGTAGGCCGTCTAGGGTGGTGTTCTTCATCTTGGAGAAGCGAGGCGTCGTGGCGGAGTGATTTGACACGGCGGCAGGGCGTGGGTAGTGTGGTGGTCACATCAGTGAGGGGTGGCGCACGCGAGGTGCTCGGGCATGCTGCGGGGAGAGAGCAGAGAAGGGTGACGGGCTCTAGAGAGGAAGGAGAGAGGTGCAAACGGTCGAGGCGGTCCTGGGCAGTGCAGCAGAATGAAGGGGGAGCATCTGCGTGGCTAGAAGGAGGTGGCCGCGGCTCGGCTGTGCGCGCGCCATGCACAGTGCCAGTAGGCGCGGGGAAGACGACGCGCGAGGAGGTGGGCTGGGCCGTCCGGCTGTCAAGGTAAAAGGCCTAGGTGGGTTTGTTTCTCTCTGTGTCTCTGTTTTAATTTTTGTTCTGTGTTCCTTTATTTATTCATTTTGCCACTATTTTTAAATTCCAACAAATGTAAAAACAGTGACAACATTCCTCTGAATATTTTTATATTACACAATGGGTTTATCCAAATGCACATCAATTATTTCAGAGTTATCTGAAATTATATTCCATATATTTAGAATATAAAATCAAATCCAAATACAATAGCGATTTAAATTCAATGCCCAAAATAATTCCTTAAAAATGTTCATTATTTTTGGTTTGGATCAAAGCCCTTGCCAAAAATACCAAATATAAATAAAGATCATTTTGGTTTCATTGAATGCAAATTTTAGTTGATCCTAGTTTGATTCAAGTGATGCTAGGGTTTGAACGTCCCCATTTCAAGATTAAATGAAACTGAAAATGATGCATGGTTGCAATGCCACTAATTACAAGCAGAAATCTAGGGCTGTGACAACTCGCCCCCACTAAACAAGAATCTCATCCCGAGATTCAAGACATAGGGTAAGAAGACAGAGGGGACACAAAGCTAACACAAACATCACGATCCAGATTGCACTTCACAAGAACGTTGATTGCTTGCATCATGTTGATCTTGACATACTTGCTTTCAAGATCTTCATCCAACACGACAACGACAAAGAAAGGAAAACTCTACAAGAATTGATCTTCATGAAGATCGAGCAACTCTAGATCAACTCACGGAATGAGACGCCGAAACATTTCTTGAGCTGAGACACAAAACACACATCGAGAGGGATGGAAGAAACAGATGACGGAGGTTCAATTTGTTAGGCAACAATTCCACGCTGGAGTAGGATGGTGCATGGTTTCAAAGTAGCAAGGAGATTTATTGCCATGATTCTGTAACGGGGAACCTTAGGGAAGGTGACTCGTAGAATTATTCTCTTAAGTGGGAACAGGAATTACTTTTGATGCAAGATCATTGAAACTCTTTATACCAGCCTAAGGCAAATCACAATCGATCATTTGAAGGAGTTTGAAAGAAATGGCATACTCAGTTTGCAAAGGAAACTACGGTTATAGAACAACTCAGCAACGGAAGGCACATCCCAATTGATACTGAGTTATAACCTAGTAACTGAGCGTGCTCTCAAGAACTTGAGCATTTCCATACTCATCAGGGTTTTACCAACATCTGTGCCAAGATCTTGGTGACACCTCGTACTACCATGATGAATAGAGATGGAGGATGCAGATGTAAAGGAAGACAACACTTTCTCAGATTTCACCTTAGCAATGCCAAGGAACAAAACCTGGATGATCGACCAAGAGACATTTAGCACTCCGCTTCTAATGTTCTCCTTGATGTACTAGATATCACGATCATGCTTAAAAGCATTAACATGGTCATCAAGTATAGGTCGGACTTCAGAAGCACAAAATCCATAAGGAACAACTACTGGAGTAAATCCTATGAAATCCTTATGGGGAAGTGGCCAACTTCCTCAATCCATACACTACAATAATAGGTATTCCGGCTGGGTGTGTTGGCCACGACTTCCACCTTACCTGTTTAGAAAGACCAACATTATAATTCCTGGGAAATGGTCCAACCATCATATCTGCCTGAGATTCAGATCTGATTTGTGCCAGGATATTCCAGACTCATCAAGTCTAGAAAGAAAATGAAAGTTTGCAACACAAATCGATGAGATGGCGTTGCGAGATTCTCGGGGAATGAACTACGATAGCAAGCTCCAAAACATGAGCTGGTTCTGCTACACACATGTGAACACGCTGTCCCAGACAAGCATGACCACGTAGTAGTCTTACAACAAAACACTACCGAGTTCTGGTTGGGAACCATCAACGAGGATATCGAAATCTTGTGCATGAACTAGTATTAGCACAACAAACTCATTTTCCTTGAACAAATCAATCAGTGGCTTGGTGTGCTAGGGAATACATATGGAGTGGAGGTAATTAATATACCAAACCATAGTATACATTCACACATGCATAACTGACTTAGGAAGATTCCAGAGGAAACAAAACTAACTTTCTCGAATTCACGGCGGCAACTTGCATCAGATGCACATGAATTAGAGGATGTCACTTCTTACACCAAACATATACTTCATGAACAGGACACGAAGAAAATGCTTACATAAGTTTCCAACACTAGCTTAATGTTCAAAAAATTCATGGAGAAGATAAGGATGTTGTCGATGGACTCAACAACAATTCATCTAGGTTTCAATAAAAATGGAATTCCACAATTAAGTGAACACGGTGATAGCATTGGTTAGACCCAAAAGATATAATGGTGTACACTCGAGGAAACAACCACGAGTAAGACAACATTACGAACATCATTGGTTCTGATTTGATTTGATGATAGCCCACACTCATATCAAAGTATTGACAAGATAGTATATCCAACAATTGATCACGAGGACGAATTGATGAAGATATCATCTTCCTTCATCACACACAAATATAACCCTTGAAATGAACTAAGCTAGGCAAGCTGTTTTCTTCCAACTCTCCAAGATGTTGTTTGGCTTAACCAACTAGCTCAGGGGTATCCAACACAGATTCTTGGAGAAGGGGTGGTTTACAAGAAACCAACTTGATCACGAACTCAACATAGCGGTCAGGTGACAACCTGGTAACACTTTCGAGAAGATATTCAGAAAATCACGAACCACCGATATGTTACTAAGCTCGAGAACAATCTTGCTTTTCAGGGCAAGACAATGTGATCAAGAGAGTGATGGATTGACACAATCCTATCTCATTGATCGAGGAGTGCACCAGGGAAAATGGACTAGGTCACACTATAAATCTTAGAATGATGATTCAATAACTAGCATGCTAAGAATGAGAGTATTGTCCATTAACCACCAAGCAACAAGGTTGCTAGGAGTATTGATTTCACACATCACAGTTCACTTGTCAGCATTCCGGTTACAACCAACACGTAACCAAGGAATGAATAATGATGGCAAGAAGTATCACTAAATCATGAATTCATAAGAGGTGGTGCAATTCTCATGACATTCCTGACATAAAGAGGGTAATACTCCAAGGTAGAATAGAACAAAAGTTGGATTGGCATTTGATCTATGGAATACAACTACTTCGACCCAATCCCAGAGATGGACGAGGTATTGGAGTTTGTTTCTCCTAGTCATTCCGGAATAGAATGGCTTTTCGGACCACAAGAATAATAGGCGTCAATGAATGAATGCACGCATACTCTTGACTATCAATTGATAGACGAAGGTCAGAAAACAACTAAAGAGGGACAACTCAAAGGAACGTGCGATTTTCTGAGTTGTGGGTGCATAGATTAGCATGTTGAACGAGTTCAGCATATTTCTTCCGGATAACCCATGCGGAAAGGTAGAACTGGCAGAGTCACAACATAGAATCGAGAACTCATCAAGAGCACCCTGCTTGTGATCTTTCGGTTTAACGAGGAACTCCTGCCATAAGTAGTTCATGGTATTTGGAAGAGTAAAATACCACGGATCTCGAGGACTATCGCAAAGGTTACTAATATCCTAAAGGTACGAGCAATAGTATCAACACATGGTAAGTAGAGTGAATCTTGGGCTCAAGAACCCAGAAATAGAATGCCTACTAACTAGATGGCATCACGGGATGCTTTCAAGAATAATGGCCAGAATCATCACACTCGGAATATAAGCATTCCTAGATTGCTGAGTGGTTCTCTAAGACACCTAGGGTCATAATAATGGCTTCAACATATATGTGAAGGAAACAGAGTACCTCAACCCACTAGTTAGTCTGGTTATTCTGGCCCAAAGGAACATCGGGAATGGAAAGAAGGAATTTGCAAATGCATCAGACTGTTTAGAAACCTGGGATGACTCAGACAGCATAACAGCTATAAATGCTCAGAAAAAGATTTTAGACATTCACAAGGATTTGCATAGTCACTTAACAACATCATATCAAGGTTCTGGTTCAATTAACAACAAACTAAAAGTAGTAGAAACTGAACAGAGGCCTGGAACCAACAATCCTATAAGATTCTATGGATTAGTAACACGTGAACCTGATAGAAAGAATAGAAATCCTAGTTTCCTTAACCCCGTAGGAAAGATAAGGTGACTCAAATCAGAAGGCATAAGGTAAAGGAGTAAAAAGAGCCTTACGTTCCCATCCACAATCAATTCCCTTATATAACTAAAGCATTTCTAGACACGACTTCGACCTGTTTGGCTTGGTAATCCTATAGGCAGTCAGGCTCTGATACCAAAGCTGTCAGGACCCCGATCCTAAGTCACACCAATCTAGCATGTAACACATCATATCACTTTGCAGCCTCACGCGCGGTATTCCCATGGGTGCCACCTTACCTGGCCCGGGACCGTTTGCGCCTTTTGTCTCATGTATATGATAGTGTCGCTGGCATCCATATGACAAAGAACCCGGGCCGACATGACTAGTTTTAAACCCAAAGTGGCACTAACTTATAGGGACAGGCATACCTGACCCAACAACGAACGTGTCGGTCATTAGCGAGTGAATCTGGGCTGTAGCAGCTGGGCTAACAGGACTTCAGAGAATCCGGGCTGTAGTAGGCTAATAGGACTCCGGTACACACCGTGTGACATTTCCCCAAAGGGACAGACACAGGAGCAAAGAAGGATACATGCCGGCCAGCCTAAGTGTTCCGGAGCAGTAGCTAGCTACCATGGCTCAGTGGAAGCACTAGGAGACATTTCCCGGTAAGAGAGGCTACCAAGAATAAACAACTAGGTTGTTGGATCCCACACATACCAAGAATTTCAATAACATACACACAATATGCTTGATATGTGCAAATACAACATGGCATCACAACATAACTCTATGACTCAAGTATTTATTCATTAGGCTCTCAGGAGCCAATTACAAACATGGGTCTAAAGACCCAGCATTCAAGTGAAATAAGAAAAAAGCACATGCGGAAGCTTAACTTGTCTGAGTACACACAACTACAAATGAAAAAGGCTGAGAAGCCTGACTATCTACAAGACCTTGCCAAGGGCACAAGATCGTAGCTGAGGTAACAAGCTAAACGTCGAGGTCCACGCGAAACTACTATGAGACTGAAGTCTCTCTGCAAATACATAAATTAAGCAAACGTGAGTACAAATGTACCCAGCAAGACTTACATCAGAACTAGCTACATATGCATCGGTATCAACAAAGGGGGTGGTGGAGTTTAACTGCAGCAAGCCAGCTTTGACTCGGTGGCTATCCTAAACTACGATTGCAAGTAACTCTTTTGAGGTGGCGCACAAGAGTCCACATATTCACCATATCAATACACCACTATGGATCCGCTCCCGTCTCCCTACGAGAACGCCATCCATAGCACTCACGCTTATCTTACGCATTTTAGAGTATCCACTTTCACTTGTCTATGAACTGTATAGGCAACCCAGAAGTCCTTTACCGCGGACGCGGCTATTCGAATAGATCATTTATAACCCCGCAGGGGTGTACTTCTTCACACACGCTCTCGCCACTTACCACCATGTACACAGCGTGTATCTCGAAAACCTTCAAGCGGAAGCCTGGCTAGGGAGTCGGCCGTGACCTGACTAACCACACAAGTCTCTAGTCCAGGTTTATCGCCTATTCGGGTTCCATCCGCAAGGAGATCCGGCCGAGGTTTCGCTCACGGCCCCAAAGGATGAGAGCAGGGTTCCCGAGGCACCAAACGGGCATCCCGGTACACCGTGCCTCATGTCTCTACCGCATCATAGCCCACCCCTAGGGTCAGCGCTACGCACGGCCCCCAACACATGTCCTACAAACACCAGAAACTAGTTGCAACTCCTGGACAGAGATCGGGTTGATTAATAAGTCGAGAGAGCTTGGAGTGCCCGAAGCCCAATGTGTGGTAGTAGCTATTCACGGATCACAAACACATAACTCAGTTCCTAAGGGCAGTTTCAGTGAGACAACCCACCATGTACTCCTACATGGCCTCTCACCGCTACCTTTACCAAATCGTGTTCACACACTTAGCTCACACACAGTAGGACATGTTCATCACCATTCCAATTCATTCCCGATGAATCAGACCTGACTCAACTCTAAGCAGTAGAAGGCATGACAAACAAGCATGAATGAGTAGGCACATCAGGGCTCAAAAAACTCCTACTCATACTAGTGGGTTTCATCTATTTACTGTGGCAATGACAGGTCATGCAGATGAAAGGGGTTCAACTACCGCAGCATGTAACAGTTGAATCGTTGTTGTCCTAATGCAGTAAAAGAGAGCAGGAGCGAGAGAGAGTGGGATTGTATCGGAATGAACAAGGGGTTTTTTGCTTGCCTGGCACTTCTGAACATAGTATAGTTTTTCATCGGTGTCATCGAACTCATCGTCGGAACCACGTCTACTAAGAGGGGACAAATACCGGCAACAGAGAAGGAACACAATCAATGCAATGCGCAATATGATGCATGATCATGACATGGCAATATGCTGTTGTTTGAGCTAATGCAACTAGCAACACAATTAAATGAAGTTGGTTTGAACCAAAGGTTCAAATTCAAACTCCACATGAGGTTATTTAAATGCCATTTATTTTATTTGTCCTATACAGTAGCCATAAGTTATTCTAACATGCATGAAAATGCCATAACCAGATTCCTCATATTTTTTCTGATAATTTTTCATATATAACTTATTTCATTTGGAGTTACGGTTGAATTTCTATGAGTTTTAGAAGTTTTAACTATTTTCTAGAATTTCTGAATTACTTTAAATATAAAAATTATTTACTACATCAGCATGACATCGTCATGACGTCAGCAGGTCAATGGGGCTAGTCCTGGTTAAACCTGACGTGTGGGGTCCACACGTCAGTGACACAGGGCTGGTTAGTGCCGCTGACAGGTGGGCCTGGTCAATGGCTGCGTCAGTAGGGTCAAATCTGACGCGTGGGGCCACTATGATTAGTTAAACTAGACAGAAACAAAACCAGGGATAGTTAATCACGGGGGACCCACATGTCATCGGGGCAGAGGTTAATTCACCCGGCCATTAGCGCTAACTAAAATGCCACGTCAGCGGCTATCACCGGCGCTAAACCGGCGTGACGACGATGCCCGTCCGGCCAACTCCGGCATCGGCTGGACGCGCAGCTAGGCGCGTTCAAAAGCCCGCGGTGCAGCACATCTAGTGGTGGCCGCAGTGTGCGCTGGTGTGGCCTGTAATGGCGGCGGGGATGAGCCACGCGGCGGTCGGAGCTCAGAGGTGTGCGGCTGTGGGGCCGCAGCTTGCAAGGAAGCCGTCTTGGGGTGGCATTGGACTCATGGTTGCTCCAGGAGCATGCGGGGTGCGTGGGCCCGAGCGGAGAAGCACAGTCGCTGCAGGAACAACGGCCATGGCGGACGGCGGCTTTGGTCACGGCGGGGAACAACGCTACAGCACGGGAGCGAGCAAAAGGGGAGAGGGGAGATGCTCAGGGGCTCACCGCGAGTCCGTTGGGTAGGTATGCTGGCTCGGGGATGCTCCGGACGCGACGAGTCGAGCGGCGGGGATGTTCAGATGTCGGTGTGGAACACGGACTCGGGGGCGTCGCTGTAGGCCGTCCAGGGTGCTGTCCTTCGTCTTGGAGAAGCGAGGCGTCATGCCGGAGTGATTTGACACGGTGGCAAGGCATGGGTAGTGTGGTGGTCACATCGGCGAGGGGTGATACGTCTCCAACGTATCTATAATTCTTGATTGTTCCATGCTATTATATTATCAACCTTGGATGTTTTATATGCATTTATATGCTATTTTATATGATTTTTGCGACTAACCTATTAACCAGAGCCCAGTGCCAGTTTCTGTTTTTTCCTTGTTTTAGAATATCGCAGAAAAGGAAAATCAAACGGAGTCCAATTGACCTGAAACTTCACGGAACTTATTTTTGGATCAGAAGAAGCCCAGAAGACTTGGAATGCACGTCAGGGGATCAGCGAGGAAGCCACGAGGCAGGGGGCCCGCCCACCCCCTGGGCACGCCCTCCACCCTCGTGGGCCCCTTGTGGACCCCCTGACGCACTTCTTCCTCCTATATATCTCCATATACCCTAAAACAATTGGGGAGCAGAATAGATCGGGAGTTCCGCCGTCAGAAGCCTCCATAGCCACCGAAAACCAATCTAGACACGTTTCGGCACCCTGCCGGAGGGGGCAATCCCTCATCGGTGGCCATCTTCATCATCCCGGTGCTCTCCATGACGAGGAGGGGGTAGTTCTCCCTCGGGGCTGAGGGTATGTACCAGTAGCTATGTGTTTGATCTCTCTCTCTCTCGTGTTCTTGAGGTGGTACGATCTTGATGTATCGCGAGCTTTGCTATTATAGTTGGATCTTATGATGTTTTCTCCCCCCTCTACTCTCTTGTAATGGATTGAGTTTTCCCTTTGAAGTTATCTTATCGGATTGAGTCTTTAAAGATTTGAGAACACTTGATGTATGTCTTGCCATGCGTATCTGTGGTGACAATGGGATACCACGTGATTCACTTGATGTATGTTTTGGTGATCAACTTGCGGGTTCCGCCCATGAACATATGCATAGGGTTTGGCACACATTTTCGTCGTGATTCTCCGGTAGGAACTTTGGGGCACTCTTTGAGGTTCTATGTGTTGGTTGAATAGATGAATCTGAGATTGTGTGATGCATATCATATAATCATACCCACGGATACTTGAGGTGACATTGGAGTATCTAGGTGACATTAGGGTTTTGGTTGATTTGTGTCTTAAGGTGTTATTCTAGTATGAACTCTAGGGCTGTTTGTGACACTTATAGGAATAGCCCAACGGATTGATTGGAAAGAATAACTTTGAGGTGGTTTCGTACCCTACCATAATCTCTTCATTTGTTCTCCGCTATTAGTGACTTTGGAGTGACTCTTTGTTGCATGTTGAGGGATAGTTATGTGATCCAGTTATGTTATTATTGTTGAGAGGACTTGCACTAGTGAAAGTATGAACCCTAAGCCTTGTTTCCTACCATTGCAATACCGTTTACACTCACTTTTATCATTAGTTACCTTGCTGTTTTTATATTTTCAGATTACAAAAACCTTTATCTACCATCCATATACCACTTGTATCACCATCTCCTCGCCGAACTAGTGCACCTATACAATTTACCATTGTATTGGGTGTGTTGGGGACACAAGAGACTCTTTGTTATTTGGTTGCGGGGTTGCTTGAGAGAGACCATCTTCATCCTACACCTCCTACGGATTGATAAACCTTAGGTCATCCACTTGAGGGAAATTTGCTACTGTCCTACAAACCTCTGCACTTGGAGGCCCAACAACGTCTACAAGAAGAAGGTTGTGTAGTAGACATCAAGCTCTTTTCTGGCGCCGTTGCCGGGGAGGTGAGTTCTTGAAGGGATATCTTTAGATCTTGCAATTGAGTCTTTTAGTTTCTTGTTTTATCACTAGTTTAGTTTATAAAGGAAAACTATAAAAAATGGAATTGAGTTTGTCTCATATACTTCATCTTTTTAATATTCGTGAGTATGATGGAAAGGAAAATTTTGCCAAAGTGTTAGAAGAAGAATGCATTAAAATGTTTGGCACTAAATATTTGAATGATGAGCATGATTGCAATGTTGTTAGTATGAACTCCTTGAATATCCATGGTACTAATGATGATTGCACTAGTTATGATGAAAATGTCTCCTATAAACATGTCAATTTTTGTGGAGTGCATTGGGTTTGCAAGTACACACCAAATAGAGAAGATAGATATTGCAAGAGGCTTAAACACTTAGAAACTAAATTGTTGCAAGAAAGGCTAGATGATTGTGCTGAAAATTTAAATTTTCTTTGCCATACTTGTGGACTTTGCAATGAAATTGGTCATTTAGCTATCCGATGCAAATTGTTTCATGATCTAATCGTGTCCAAAAATTGTGGTGAGTTGATTTCCCTTGCACATTATAATGAACTTATCTTGCTTATGGGTTGCGAAGAAATGAAACATATAACTGGGCATCTTCTAGAATTTGCCTGTTATAAACTTCTTGGTTTTGATCTAGAGGAAATTTATATGTATTGTGTGGTGAATTGCATTGAAAATCCATATATTGCCAATTACATAAAGAAAAGAAAGCAAATAGAAGATGAAGAGAACACTAATGAAAGGGAAGAGACTTCCCAATATTCTCCTATTATTTCTTATGATGAATCAGGTAACGAGGAGGAGCCTCCTATTCAACAAATCTCATTAATAAGGAGCTCCAAAAAGAGGATTGAACCCACACACGATGTGGTGAAGAAGAAGAAAAGAAAACGAAAGAGAGGTAAAAAGATATCTCTCTCAAATAATGCTGCTCCTATTACTATTGTGCCTCATGAAAATATAATTGTGGAAGATAATGATACTTCTTATGATCTTGAAAATCTTTTTGGCACTTGCTTGGAAGAATATGATAATTGCTATACTGTTGGTGCTATCCATACTATTAATGATGAGAGTGATTATGCTTATGATATGAAAAGGCCCAAGCTTGGGGATGCTATGTTTGATGAACATGATGTTTTTGAGAATATATTTGCTGCAATTAATGTTTGTCCCAAGCTTGGGGATGCTAGGTTTAATGAAGATGATATTTTTAGTCTCCCAAGTTTTGAAATGCAAATTTATAATGATGATAGCATGCCTCCTACTTATGATGACTATTGTGATGATACTTATGCTATAAAAAGTAGTGATTATATTTATAAAACTTGTCATTATTATGGTTACCCCTTTTCTGAACATTACTCTTTTAATGTGGAAACAATTTATAGTATTCAAGTTTCTTATGATACTCCCACTATTCCGAATGAGAAGAGTTTTGCTCATGTGGAGAGTAATAAAATTTCTATGCTCGCAGATCATGAAAAGAATGCTTTAGGTGATGGTTATATTGTTGAATTCATTCATGATGCTACTGAAAATTATTATGAGGGAGGAACTTATGCTTGTAGGAATTGCAATAATATCAAGTTTCCTCTCTATGTGCTTAAAGTTTTGAAGTTATGCTTGTTTTACCTTCCTATGCAAGTTGATTATTGTTCCCATAAGTTGTTTGCTCACAAAATCCCTATTCATAGGAACTGTCTTAGACTTAAATGTGCTAGTCATATTCTTCATGATGCTCTCTCTATGTTTCAATTCTTATCTTTTATGTGAGCATCATTGTAATCATCATGCCTAGCTAGGGTCGTTAAACGATAGCGCTTGTTGGGAGGCAACCCAACTTCATTTTTGTTCCTGTTTAGTAATAAATAATTTATCTAGCCTCTATTATGGCTCTGTTTTTTTTGTGTTTAATTAGTGTTTGTGCCAAGTAGAACCTTTGGGAAGACTTGGGGAAAGTCTTTGCGATCATGCTGTAAAAAACAGAAACTTTAGTGCTCACGAGAACTGCTGCCATGTTTTATTGGAGAGTGCTATTTAGTTAATTATTTTTGCAGATGATTAATAGATAAATTCCTCAGGTCCAGCAACTTATTTGAGAATTTGATAAGTTCCGTAAGTATACGTTTGATTCAAATTACTACAGACTGTTCTATTTTTGACAGATTCTGTTTTCTATGTGTTGTTTGCTTATTTTGATAAATCTATGAGTAGTATCGGAGGGTATGAACAATAGAGAAGTTGGAATACAGTATATATTACACCAATATGAATTTATAATTTGTTCATTATAGTAACTAAGTGGTGATTTATTTTCTTATACTAACGGAGCTTACGAGTTTTCTGTTAAGTTTTGTGTTGTGAAGTTTTCAAGTTTTGGGTAAAGATTTGATGGACTATGGAATAAGGAGTGGCAAGATCCTAATGTAATGCCCTCGATGCGGCTATATCTCCCACGTGTCGAAGCACGACTTAGAGGCATAACCGCATTGAAAGCAATGTCGCAAGTGAGGTAATCTTCACACAACCCATGTAATACAATAGGGGAAAAAGATACATAGTTGGATTACAATCGCCACTTCACACAATTACATGAATAAAGCATTACAACATCCAAATACAATCAAGGTCCGACTACGGAACCAAAATAAAAGAAGAACCCCAAATGCGACAAGGTCCCCGATCGACCCCAACTGGGCTCCACTACTAATCAACTAGAACGAAACAACACAAAGGACAAGATCTTTATCGAGCTCCTCCTGAGCTTGGTTGCGTCATCCGCACGGTAATCTCGGCACCTTCAAGCTGGTTTTGGAAGTATCTGTGAGTCACGGGGACTCAGCAATCTCACACCCTCGCGATCAAAACTATTTAAGCTTATGGGTAAGGTAAAAGGTATGAGATAGAGCTGCAGCAAGCGACTAGCATATATGGTGGCTAACATACGCAAATGAGAGCGAGAAGAGAAGGCAAAGCACGGTCGATAAAAGTATGATCAAGAAGTGATCCTAAAACAACCTACGTCAAGCATAACTCCAACACCGTGTTCACTTCCCGGACTCCGCCAGAAAGAGACCATCACGATTACACACGCGGTTGATGCATTTTAATTAAGGTCAACTTTAGGTTTTCTACAACCGGACATTAACAAATTCCCATCTGCCCATAACTGCGGGCACGGCTTTCGAAAATTCAAATCCCTGTAGGGGTGTCCCAACTTAGCCCATGACAAGCTCTCATGGTCAATGAAGGAATAGACCTCCCGAGACGTTCCGATCAGACTCGGTATCCCGGTTCTTCAAGACACTTCGACAAGTTAAAACAAATCCGGCAACACCACCCGAATGTGCCGACAAATCCCGATAGGAGCTGCACATATCTTGTTCTCAGGGCACACTCAGATGAGCTCTCCATACAACTAAAACCAAACCTCGAGTTTCCCCGAGGGGGCGCTGCACAGGACTCTAGTTCGGACCAACACTCAGAGGAGCACTGGCCCGGGGGGGTTAAAATAAAGATGACCCTTGAGTCTGCAGAACCCAAGGGAAGGTGGTAGGTTGTTAGTGCAAATGGTAAAACCAAGGTTGGGCATTGCTGGAGGAGTTTTATTCAAGGAGAACTGTCAAGGGGTTCCCATTATTACCCAACCGCGTAAGGAACGCAAAATCCGGGAACATAACACCGATATGACGGAAACTAGGGCGGCAAGAGTGGAACAAAACACCAGGCATAAGGCCGAGCCTTCCACCCTTTACCAAGTATATAGATGCATTAATTAAATAAGAGATATTGTGATATCCCAACAAGTAAACATGTTCCAACAAGGAACAACATCTCCATGTTCCAACAAGGAACAAACTTCAATCTTCACCTACAACTAACAACGCTACAAGAGGGGCTGAGCAAAGCGGTAACATAGCCAAGCATGGTTTGCTAGGACAAGGTGGGTTAGAGGCTTGGTTCAACAATATGGAAGGCATGATAAGCAAGTGGTAGGTATCGCAGCATAGGCATAGCAAAAGAGCGAGCAACTAAGCAAGCAAAGATAGAAGTGATTTCAAGGGTATGGTCATCTTGCCTGAGATCCCGCAAGGAAGAAGAACGAGTTCATGAAGAAGACAGACGGACGTAGTCGAACGAATCCTCACAACATGACGTTACCGAAACCAACCTGAAGAAGCAAACACCAGAAAGAAGCACACAACATAGTAAACAACCAACACATGAACATGATATGATATGCGGGATGCGGTATGCGATGCATATGCATGATTTGACAAGGAATGATTGAACCTGGCCTCAACTTGGAAATCCAAGTGTGCCACTAGAAAGGTGAGGTGAAATCGCTTGAAAACGATATAAAGATCACTGGAATCGGAGTTACGGTTTGGAAATGGCAAGCAATTCAAATATGGCACCGGTCTGCAATTTACAGCAAGTAGCCATCTAAATGCAACAAGATGAACATGCTAAAGCACTCAAGCATGGCAAAAAAATACATGGCAGGGATCCATTCATGATTATTAACAAAATATGAACACTGAGGTACGGCCAATTCATCCATTAACAGGTTCAAACAAGCATGGCAAAAATGCATTTGGTAAACAGATTTCAGACTTAGTGAAATTAACACTTGTCTGGAATCTCAGATCAGGTAGCACACTTTGGAGCATGAAAACTATAAGATACAGGGCCTGAACATGGCAAAGTAAAGAATTTCATGGAGCTACTCAAAGAGCTTAACAAAAGTCCCTTAGTGACCTTGAGCCAAAAGGGAACAGAAAATACAATTGCAAGCATGTGAACATGGCCTAATCAGATTACAGACAGTGAAAAACTGGAGCATGCAAAACAGATATCAAGTAGGCATGTTTACGAGTTCGATGCACTCACTACAGAGCATGTCATGACAATCTAAGCATACACCCATCAAGAATACACATTATACAAGCTAGACATGGCAATAACAACAACATAGCATGCACGGATCAACTACAACATCCTCGGCAAAATCGCTAACAAGTAGACAATCTGCCCAGATTCACGAAATAGCAAAAGTAGAGCTCGATTGACTCAAGCTAGGGTGCTCCATAATTGCAAACAAAGACATGGATGGATAGAGCACTACAAGATTAACAAAACATCCTTACTGATCATCCTCAAAAGAGGCACGGATCTCTAGGAAACAACATGAACATCTGGTATATTGAGATAAACAGATCAAGGACTTAGTGGAAATGCTAAGTCCCTGAAATCAGCATTAACGAATGCTCCACTTTGCAAGCTTGTGCTAGTCACCACACACATCACAAAAATACATGGGTTGCACCTCTGGATAGATGGCAAAACATCTAACAAAACACATGTAGAGCTCAGGGGCATATCATGCACACATTAATCATGGCAAAAATGACAAATATCTAATTGGAGCAGCAGATTTGACGATTATCTCAAATAGCATTCTTCCAACAGCATTTCGGGTATCAAGATGAGCTCAAATAAAAATGATGCAATGAGATGAAATTATGTACTCTCTGAGACGAACATTTTGATATGCTATATGCCCAAAACGGATCCACGGATGCAAAGTTACGGCACGATGAACATGGGCATAAGAATCTGGGAATTTCGGGGACTTAGTGGAATTATACCTCCGGAAAAGTCAACGGGCGGATGAGGATATCCGGGACGAGGAGATCCGGATCGAGGGGGCTGTTTGGTTGGCGGGCCGGGTGGATCTGATCCCACCTGGCCGGACCTCGCTCATGGCGGCGGCCGACGGTGGCGAGTTCGCCGGAGGGTGCATGGGAGATGGGGCGGCGTCGAGGTGGCGGTGGAGCTCGGCCAGGGCGGCGGGAATCGCCGGAGGCGGCGGGCGAGGTCGGAGGCGGCGGTGACCGGTGCGGGCGACACGGTGGCGGAGGCCGACGAGGTGCGGTCGGGCAGCGAGCGGCGGCGGTGCACCGGCGAGGTCGCGCTGGCGATGAGGCGGCGGAGTGAGGATGGCGGCCGGGGCGCGAGGAGGAAGACTGCCAGGGCGCGCGGTCGCGGGCGGCGCGAGGCGATGGGCTCGGGGGGGCCCGAACTGGGCCTCGCCGGGCCGGCGGCGGCGGCGGGCGGCGGTGCCACGTGGAGGCTCCGGATTGGCGCGGGGGAGGCGGCGGACATTGTCCGACCGGAAACGGACATGTCCGGCCGGCGGAAGAGCGGGTTTTCTAGGGTTAGGGATGGAGAGATCCGAAAATTTCGGGAGGAGGTCTATTTATAGAGGTAGAGGGAGCTAGGGAGCTCCAAATGAGGTGCGGTTTTCGGCCACGCGATCGTGATCGAACGACCGAGATGATGGAGGAGGTTTAGGTGGGTTTTGGGCCAAATTGAAGGGGTGTTGGGCTGCAACACACATGAGGCCTTTTCGGTCCCTCGGTTAACCGTTGGAGTATCAAACAAAGTCCAAATGGCACGAAACTTGACAGGCGGTCTACCGGTAGTAACCCAAGGCTGCTTGGCAAGTCTCGGTCCAATCCGGAAATGTTTAATCCCCACACACGAGAAGAAGGTAGAAATGACCACCGGAGGAGAACGGAGCGTCGGAATGCAAAACGGACAACGGGAAAAATGCTTGGATGCATGAGACGAACATGTATGCAAATGAAATGCACATGATGACATGATATGCAATGCATGACACGCAAGCAATGACAAGGCAACAACAACGAATAACTGGACGACAACTGGCACATTGGTCACGGGGCGTTACAACACTCCACCACTACGAGAGGATCTCATCCCGAGATCTAGAATGGCACCGGAGGGAAAAACGAAAGAGAAAGAGAAGATGTAAAACTAAGTTTCTTCTTTGAAAAACGAAAGAAACCAGAGAACCTTGAGAGGTTAAGCAAATACGAGAAAAGAATACAACGGAGATGAACAAAAACTAAAACACACCGATAGAAAGGAGGAACAAAGAACATTGCGAAAAACCTTGAGGTTGGAGGGCAAGATATCTATTGGAACCACTCCGGTTAAGAAGTTAAACAAGACTTGATAATATTAAAAGAACTTGAGCAAAAGGGTACAACCCTCCGGTTAAATGGATAAGCATGAAAAGAACAAGAACCTGACAAGAACAGAAGAAGGTTTGAATAGAGCAATATCACAATGCCTCCGGAACACAAGTGAGAATGGAATGGAATGAACGACGAGAAACAAGATCTTGAGGGAGCACGCTTACAACAAAGGCTAGAACGGAGTTGTTGGAAAACCAACACGAAAAGAAAAAGCTTGATATGGTCTTATGTGATACATATCAAATTATGACGTGACAACCCGCCACTCACGTGAAAAAGAATTGGATTGATATGGACAAGGAGACGAGAAAGTTATTTCACCGGGGGGATAGATGAAGCACTAGGATCATATATTATCACCATCAACAGCAACAATCCTTAGGGAAAGCTTTAGGTGAAATATAACCCAAGATAACTTCAAAGAAGAGATTGATGGATTTAAAATACCTCATTCCTAACAACATGTGAATCATGAGACATGAACCCAAATTATCAAGAATGACATAATACCACCTCCAATAATATGGCATAAAGAATAGCACTCCGGATTGCAAGATGAAGAATGCTTCAAGTACATCTTGGTTGATCATAGCTTTGAGAGATATCTTGAAGAGCAATTGAAGAATGAAAAGAAATCCTTGACGAACCACCATGAGGAACTCCGGTAATAGAAGGATGATCAAACAAAAGGAATGAGAAGTTGAAAGTACAGGGTGAATCCTTGCGATGATTTAGAAGGAGCTTCGCGACGAGATAATGTGGAAAAACTAGGAAGTCCCGAAAATAAAGATGAAGCAAATGAAACCGAGAATTTGATGAGCCTCTGGAATACGGAATTAATCACTTGGATGAAACAAAAATAAGAATTATGTTATGCTTTTCCTTCACCAATTAAATTGATGACAATCAATGGCTTTGGCATACTACTTATTCTCGTAGACAAGATTAAGATAGATATTGCATAAATTTGAGAAGGTCTTCGACGAACCACCGGTAGGATGAAAGAACGAAAGAATCGATATAATAACAAAGCAAGAGAAATCTTCAACGAACCACCGTATGAATTGGAAAAGAACGAAGTAAAAGGTAAAGAAACACCGGGAACAATTATGAAATGAACGAAGAAACTTGAGGGAATTTAGATGCAAGTGAACGAAAAATCGCGAGTTGATTAGAGGATATTTGAATGATGCACCGGTAAGATTTGGAGAAGGATAGCTGAAAGCTGAGAATGAATAATATTTGAAAAGATGGCCTTGGGAGGAAATAAATGGAAACCACTCATGAAATGCTCCGGGTGGGTGAAAATAATTGTCACAATTGAAAATAATTATGAGAGGATGGACTTGAACTAGAACCATGAATGTTTGATAGATCGAAACAAGATTCAAGGGAAAACTCTTCTTCAGACTTCAAAATCCAAGAATGTCGACGAGAAACAACACCAAGAATTGTTGAGGCACTCCGGAATGAAGAATGGAAAAGGTTGAGCCAACGATGAAAAGAATTTGAAAGATCTTGGAGAAATACATTTGACTGATGATAATTCATTCTTATGTCAAACTTTGACAATAAATTTGAGGATATCTCCGGGAAATAAGAAGAGTCGGGTAAGATCCTGGGAATAGACCTGTGGGTTAGGGCGGATGAGGATATCCGGGACAAGGAGATCCGGATCGAGGGGGCTGTTTGGTTGGCGGGCCGGGTGGATCTGATCCCACCTGGCCGGACCTGGCTCATGGCGGCGCCGACGGCGGCGAGTTCGCCGGAGGGTGCACGGGAGACGGGGCGGCGTCGAGGTGGCGGTGGAGCTCGGCCAGGGCGGTGGGAATCGCCGGAGGCGGCGGGCGAGGTCGGAGGCGGCGGTAACCGGTGCGGGCGACACAGTGGCAGAGGCCGACGAGGCGCGGCCGGGCGGCGAGCGGCGGCGGTGCACCGGCGAGGTCACGCCGGCGATGAGGTGGCAGAGTGAGGACGAAGGCCGGGGCGCGAGGAGGAAGACCGCCAGGGCGCGCGGTTGCGGGCGGCGCGAGGCGATGGGCTCGGGGGGGGGGGCGAACTGGGCCTCGCCGGGCCGACGGCGGCGGCGGGCGGCAGTGCCACGTGGAGGCTCCGGATTGGCGTGGGGGAGGCGGCGGACGTTGTCCGACCGGAAACGGACATGTACGGCCGGCGGAAGAGCGGGTTTTCTAGGGTTAAGGATGGAGAGATCCGAAAATTTCGGGAGGAGGTCTATTTATAGAGGTAGAGGGAGCTAGGGAGCTCCAAATGAGGTGCGGTTTTCGGCCACGTGATCGTGATCGAACGACCGAGATGATGGAGGAGGTTTAGGTGGGTTTTGGGCCAAATTGAAGGGGTGTTGGGCTGCAACACACACAAGGCCTTTTCGGTCCCTCAGTTAACCGTTGGAGTATCAAACGAAGTCCAAATGGCACGAAACTTGACAGGCAGTCTACCGGTAGTAACCCAAGGCCGCTTGGCAAGTCTCGGTCCAATCCAGAAATGTTTAATCCCCACACACGAGAAGAAGGTAGAAATGACCACTGGAGGAGAACGGAGCGTCGGAATGCAAAACGGACAACGGGAAAAATGCTCGGATGCATGAGACGAACATGTATGCAAATGAAATGCACATGATGACATGATATGCAATGCATGACACGCAAGCAATGACAAGGCAACAACAACGAATAACTAGACGACAACTGGCACATCGGTCACGGGGCGTTACAACACTCCACCACTACGAGAGGATCTCGTCCCGAGATCTAGAATAGCACCGGAGGGAAAAATGAAAGAGAAAGAGAAGATGTAAAACTAAGTTGCTTCTTTGACAAACGAAAGAAACCAGAGAACCTTGAGAGGTTAAGAAAATACGAGAAAAGAATACAACGGAGATGAACAAAATTGAAAACACACCGATAGAAAGGAGGAACAAAGAACATTGTGAAAAACCTTGAGGTTGGAGGGCAAGATATCTATTGAAACCACTCCGGTTAAGAAGTTAAACAAGACTTGATAATATTAAAAGAACTTGAGCAAAAGGGTACAACCCTCCGGTTAAATGGATAAGCATGAAAAGAACAAGAACCTGACAAGAACAGAAGAAGGTTTGAATAGAGCAATATCACAATGCCTCCGGAACACAAGTGAGAATGGAATGGAATGAACGACGAGAAACAAGATCTTGAGGGAGCACGCTTACAACAAAGGCTAGAACGGAGTTGTTGGAAAACCAACACGAAAAGAAAAAGCTTGATATGGTCTTATGTGATACATATCAAATTATGAGGTGACAACCCGCCACTCACGTGAAAAAGAATTGGATTGATATGGACAAGGAGACGAGAAAGTTATTTCACCGGGGGGATAGATGAAGCACTAGGATCATATATTATCACCATTAACAGCAACAATCCTTAGGGAAAGCTTTAGGTGAAATATAACCCAAGATAACTTCAAAGAAGAGATTGATGGATTTAAAATACCTCATTCCTAACAACAGGTGAATCATGAGACATGAACCCAAATTATCAAGAATGACATAATACCACCTCCAATAATATGGTAGAAAGAATAGCACTCCGGATTGCAAGATGAAGAATGCTTCAAGTATATCTTGGTTGATCATAGCTTCGAGAGATATCTTGAAGAGCAATTGAAGAATGAAAAGAAATCCTTGACGAACCACCATGAGGAACTCTGGTAATAGAAGGATGATCAAACAAAAGGAATGAGAAGTTGAAAGTACAAGGTGAATCCTTGCGATGATTTAGAAGGAGCTTCGCGACGAGATAATGTGGAAAAACTAGGAACTCCGGAAAATAAAGATGAAGCAAATGAAACCGAGAATTTGATGAGCCTCCGGAATACGGAATTAATCACTTGGATGAAACAAAAATAAGAATTATGTTATGCTTTTCCTTCACCAATTAAATTGATGACAATCAATGGCTTTGGCATACTAATTCTCGTAGACAAGATTAAGATAGATATCGCATAAATTTGAGAAGGTCTTCGACGAACCACCGGTAGGATAAAAGAACGAAAGAATCGATATAATAACAAAGCAAGAGAAATCTTCAACGAACCACCGTATGAATTGGAAAAGAACGAAGTAAAAGGTAAAGAAACACCGGGAACAATTATGAAATGAACGAAGAAACTTGAGGGAATTTAGATGCAAGTGAACGAAAAATCACGAGTTGATTAGAGGATATTTGAATGATGCACCGGTAAGATTTGGAGAATGATAGCTGAAAGCTAAGAATGAATAATATTTGAAAAGATGGCCTTGGGAGGAAATAAATGGAAACAACTCATGAAATGCTCCGGGTGGTTGAAAAGAATTGTCACAATTGAAAATAATTATGAGAGGATGGCCTTGAACTAGAACCACGAATCTTTGATAGATCGAAACAAGATTCAAGTGAAAACTCTTCTTCAGACTTCAAAATCCAAGAATGACGACGAGAAACAACACCAAGAATTGTTGAGGCACTCCGGAATGAAGAATGGAAAAGGTTGAGCCAACGATGAAAAGAATTTGAAAGATCTTGGAGAAATACATTTGACTGATGATAATTCATTCTTACGTCAAACTTTGACAAGAAATTTGAGGATATCTCCGGGAAATAAGAAGAGTCAGGTAAGATCCTGGGAATAGACCTGTGGGTTAGGGCGGATGAGGATATCCGGGACGAGGAGATCTGGATCGAGGGGGCTGTTTGGTTGGCGGGCCGGGTGGATCTGATCCCACCTGGCCGGACCTGGCTCATGGCGGCGGCCGACGGCGGCAAGTTCGCCGGAGGGTGCACGGGAGACGGGGCGGCGTCGAGGTGGCGGTGGAGCTCGGCCAGGACGGCGGGAATTGCCGGAGGCGGCGGGCGAGGTCGGAGGCGGCGGTGACCGGTGCGGGCGACACGGTGGCGGAGGCCGGCCAGGCGCGGCCGGGCGGCGAGCGGCGGCGGTGCACCGGCGAGGTCGCGCCGGCGACGAGGCGGCGGAGTGAGGACGGCGGCCGGGGCGCGAGGAGGAAGACCGCCAGCGCGCGCGGTCGCGGGTGGCGCGAGGCGATGGGCTCGGGGGGCCCGATCTGGGCCTCGCCGGGCCGGCGGCGGCGGCGGTGCCACGTGGAGGCTCCGGATTGGCGCGGGGGAGGCGGCGGACGTTGTCTGACCGGAAACGGACATGTCCGGCCGGCGGAAGAGCGGGTTTTCTAGGGTTAGGGATGGAGAGATCCGAAAATTTCGGGAGGAGGTCTATTTATAGAGGTAGAGGGAGCTAGGGAGCTCCAAATGAGGTGCGGTTTTCGGCCACGCGATCGTGATCGAACGACCAAGATGATGGAGGAGGTTTAGGTGGGTTTTGGGCCAAATTGAAGGAGTGTTGGGCTGCAACACACATGAGGCCTTTTCGGTCCCTCGGTTAACCGTTGGAGTATCAAACGAAGTCCAAATGGCACGAAACTTGACAGGCGGTCTACCGGTAGTAACCCAAGGCCGCTTGGCAAGTCTTGGTCCAATCCGGAAATGTTTAATCCCCACACACGAGAAGAAGGTAGAAATGACCACCGGAGGAGAACGGAGCGCCGGAATGCAAAACGGACAACGGGAAAAATGCTCGGATGCATGAGACGAACATGTATGCAAATGAAATGCACATGATGACATGATATGCAATGCATGACACGCAAGCAATGACAAGGCAACAACAACGAATAACTGGATGACAACTGGCAAATCGGTCACGGGGCATTACAACACTCCACCACTACGAGAGGATCTCGTCCCGAGATCTAGAATGGCACCGGAGGGAAAAACGAAAGAGAAAGAGAAGATGTAAAACTAAGTTGCTTCTTTGACAAATGAAAGAAACCAGAGAACCTTGAGAGGTTAAGCAAATACGAGAAAAGAATACAACGGAGATGAACAAAATTGAAAACACACCGATAGAAAGGAGGAACAAAGAACATTGTGAAAAACCTTGAGGTTGGAGGGCAAGATATCTATTGAAACCACTCCGGTTAAGAAGTTAAACAAGACTTGATAATATTAAAAGAACTTGAGCAAAAGGGTACAACCCTCCGGTTAAATGGATAAGCATGAAAAGAACAAGAAACTGACAAGAACCGAAGAAGGTTTGAATAGAGCAATATCACAATGCCTCCAGAACAGAAGTGAGAATGGAATGGAATGAACGACGAGAAACAAGATCTTGAGGGAGCACGCTTATAACAAAGGCTAGAACGGAGTTGTTGGAAAACCAACACGAAAAGAAAAGGCTTGATATGGTCTTATGTGATACATCTCAAATTATGAGGTGACAACCCGCCACTCACGTGAAAAAGAATTGGATTGATATGGACAAGGAGACGAGAAAGTTATTTCACCGGGGGATAGATGAAGCACTAGGATCATATATTATCACCATTAACAGCAACAATCCTTAGGGAAAGCTTTAGGTGAAATATAACCCAAGATAACTTCAAAGAAGAGATTGATGGATTTAAAATACCTCATCCCTAACAACATGTGAATCATGAGACATGAACCCAAATTATCAAGAATGACATAATACCACCTCCAATAATATGGTAGAAAGAATAGCACTCCAGATTGCAAGATGAAGAATGCTTCAAGTATATCTTGGTTGATCATAGCTTCGAGAGATATCTTGAAGAGCAATTGAAGAATGAAAAGAAATCCTTGACGAACCACCATGAGGAACTCTGGTAATAGAAGGATGATCAAACAAAAGGAATGAGAAGTTGAAAGTACAAGGTGAATCCTTGCGATGATTTAGAAGGAGCTTCGCGACGAGATAATGTGGAAAAACTAGGAAGTCCAGAAAATAAAGATGAAGCAAATGAAACCGAGAATTTGATGAGCCTCCGGAATACGGAATTAATCACTTGGATGAAACAAAAATAAGAATTATGTTATGATTTTCCTTCACCAATTAAATTGATGACAATCAATGGCTTTGGCATACTACTTATTCTCGTAGACAAGATTAAGATAGATATTGCATAAATTTGAGAAGGTCTTCGACGAACCACCGGTAGGATGAAAGAACGAAAGAATTGATATAATAACAAAGGAAGAGAAATCTTCAACGAACCACCATATGAGTTGGAAAAGAACGAAGTAAAAGGTAAAGAAACACCGGGAACAATTATGAAATGAACGAAGAAACTTGAGAGAATTTAGATGCAAGTGAACGAAAAATCGCAAGTTGATTAGAGGATATTTGAATGATGCACCGGTAAGATTTGGAGAATGATAGCTGAAAGCTGAGAATGGATAATATTTGAAAAGATGGCCTTGGGAGGAAATAAATGGAATCAACTCATGAAATGCTCGGGGTGGGTGAAAAGAATTGTCACAATTGAAAATAATTATGAGAGGATGGCCTTGAACTAGAACCACAAATCTTTGATAGATCGAAACAAGATTCAAGGGAAAACTCTTCTTCAGACTTCAAAATCCAAGAATGACGACGAGAAACAACACCAAGAATTGTTGAGGCACTCCGGAATGAAGAATGGAAAAGGTTGAGCCAACGATGAAAAGAATTTGAAAGATCTTGGAGAAATACATTTGACTGATGATAATTCATTCTTACGTCAAACTTTGACAAGAAATTTGAGGATATCTCTGGGAAATAAGAAGAGTCAGGTAAGATCCTGGGAATAGACCTGTGGGTTAGGGCGGATGAGGATATCCGGGAAGAGGAGATCCGGATCGAGGGGGCTGTTTGGTTGGCGGGCCGGGTGGATCTGATCCCACCTGGCCGGACCTGGCTAATGGCGGCGGCCGATGGCGGCGAGTTCGATGGAGGGTGCACGGGAGACGGGGCGGCGTCGAGGTGGCGGTGGAGCTCGGCCAGGGCGGCGGGAATCGCCGGAGGCAGCGGGCGAGGTCGGAGGCGGCGGTGACCGGTGCGGGCGACACGGTGGCGGAGGCCGATGAGGCGTGGCCAGGCGGCGAGCGGCGGCGACGAGGCGGCGGAGTAAGGACGGCGGCAGGGCGTGAGGAGGAAGACCGCCAGGGCGCACGGTCGCGGGCGGCGCGAGGCGATGGGCTCGGGGGGGGGGGGGGGGCGAACTGGGCCTCGCCGGGCCGGCGGTGGCGGCGGGTGGCGGTGCCACGTGGAGGCTCCGGATTGGCATGGGGGAGGCGGCGGATGTTGTCCGACCAGAAACGGACATGTCCGGCCGGTGGAAGAGCAGGTTTTCTAGGGTTAGGGATGGAGAGATCCGAAAATTTCGGGAGGAGGTCTATTTATAGAGGTAGAGGGAGCTAGGGAGCTCCAAATGAGGTGCGGTTTTCGGCCACGCGATCATGATCGAACGACCGAGATGATGGAGGAGGTTTAGGTGGGTTTTGGGCCAAATTGAAGGGGTGTTGGGCTGCAACACACACGAGGCCTTTTCGGTCCCTCCGTTAACCGTTGGAGTATCAAACGAAGTCCAAATGGCACGAAACTTGACAGGCGGTCTACCGGTAGTAACCCAAGGCCACTTGGCAAGTCTCGGTCCAATCCGGAAATGTTTAATCCCCACACACGAGAAGAAGGTAGAAATGACCACCGGAGGAGAACGGAGCGTCGGAATGCAAAAGGGACAACGGGGAAAATGCTCGGATGCATGAGACAAAC
The DNA here is from genome assembly GCF_056163025.1 of Triticum urartu. Taxonomy (NCBI): domain Eukaryota; kingdom Viridiplantae; phylum Streptophyta; class Magnoliopsida; order Poales; family Poaceae; genus Triticum; species Triticum urartu. Next base: position 169,594,581 of record NC_141874.1, on the reverse strand, counting down.
ATGTATGTAAATGAAATGCACATGATGACATGATATGTAATGCATGAGATGCAAGCAATGACAAGGCAACAACAACGAATAACTGGACGACAACTGGCACATCGGTCACGGGGCGTTACAACACTCCACCACTATGAGAGGATCTCGTCCCGAGATCTAGAATGGCACCGGAGGGAAAAACGAAAGAGAAAGAGAAGATGTAAAACTAAGTTGTTTCTTTGACAAACGAAAGAAACCAGAGAACCTTGAGAGGTTAAGCAAATACAAGAAAAGAATACAACGGAGATGAACAAAATTGAAAACACACCGATAGAAAGGAGGAACAAAGAACATTGCGAAAAACCTTGAGGTTGGAGGGCAAGATATCTATTGAAACCACTCCGGTTAGGAAGTTAAACAAGACTTGATAATATTAAAAGAACATGAGCAAAAGGGTACAACCCTCCGGTTAAATGGATAAGCATGAAAAGAACAAGAACCTGACAAGAACAGAAGAAGATTTGAATAGAGCAATATCACAATGCCTCCGGAACAGAAGTGAGAATGAAATGGAATGAACGATGAGAAACAAGATCTTGAGGGAGCACGCTTACAACAAAGGCTAGAACGGAGTTGTTGGAAAACCAACACGAAAAGAAAAAGCTTGATATGGTCTTATGTGATACATATCAAATTATGAGGTGACAACCCGCCACTCACGTGAAAAAGAATTGGATTGATATGGACAAGGAGACGAGAAAGTTATTTCACCGGGGGGATAGATGAAGCACTAGGATCATATATTATCACCATTAACAGCAACAATCCTTAGGGAAAGCTTTAGGTGAAATATAACCCAAGATAACTTTAAAGAAGAGATTGATGGATTTAAAATACCTCATTCCTAACACCATGTGAATCATGAGACATAAACCCAAATTATCAAGAATGACATAATACCACCTCCAATAATATGGTAGAAAGAATAGCACTTCGGATTGCAAGATGAATAATGCTTCAAGTATATCTTGGTTGATCATAGCTTCGAGAGATATCTTGAAGAGCAATTGAAGAATGAAAAGAAATCCTTGACGAACCACCATGAGGAACTCCGGTAATAGAAGGATGATCAAACAAAAGGAATGAGAAGTTGAAAGTACAAGGTGAATCCTTGCGATGATTTAGAAGGAGCTTCGTGACGAGATAATGTAGAAAAACTAGGAAGTCCGAAAAATAAAGATGAAGCAAAGGAAACCGAGAATTTGATGAGCCTTCTGAATACGGAATTAATCACTTGGATGAAACAAAAATAAGAATTATGTTATGCTTTTCATTCAGCAATTAAATTGATGATAATCAATGGCTTTGGCATACTACTTATTCTCGTAGACAAGATTAAGATAGATATTGCATAAATTTGAGAAGGTCTTCGACGAACCACCGGTAGGATGAAAGAACGAAAGGATCGATATAATAACAAAGGAAGAGAAATCTTCAACGAATCACCGTATGAATTGGAAAAGAACGAAGTAAAAGGAAAAGAAACACGGGAACAATTATGAAATGAACGAAGAAACTTGAGAGAATTTAGATGCAAGTGAACGAAAAATCGCGAGTTGATTAGAGGATATTTGAATGATGCACCGGTAAGATTTGGAGAATGATAGCTGAAAGCTGAGAATGGATAATATTTGAAAAGATGGCCTTGGGAGGAAATAGATGGAAACAACTCATGAAATGCTCCGGGTGGGTGAAAAGAATTGTCACAATTGAAAATAATTATGAGAGGATGGCCTTGAACTAGAACCACGAATCTTTGATAGATCGAAACAAGATTCAAGGGAAAACTCTTCTTCAGACTTCAAAATTCGAGAATGACGACGAGAAACAACACCAAGAATTGTTGAGGCACTCCGGAACAAAGAATGGAAAAGGTTGAGCCAACGATGAAAAGAATTTGAAAGATCTTGGAGAAATACATTTGACTGATGATAATTCATTCTTACGTCAAACTTTGACAAGAAATTTGAGGATATCTCTGGGAAATAAGAAGAGTCAGGTAAGATCCTGGGAATAGACCTGTGGGTTAGGGCGGATGAGGATATCCGGGATGAGGAGATCCGGATCGAGGGGGCTGTTTGGTTGGTGGGCCGGGTGGATCTGATCCCACCTGGCCGGACCTGGCTCATGGCGGCGGCCGACGGCGGCGAGTTCGCCGGAGGGTGCACAGGAGACGGGGCGGCGTCGAGGTGGCGGTGGAGCTCGGCCAGGGCGGCGGGAATCGATGGAGGCGGCGGGCGAGGTCGGAGGCGGCGGTGACCGGTGCGGGCGACACGGTGGCGGAGGCCGGCCAGCCGCGGCCGGGCGGCGAGCGGCGGCGGTGCACCAGCGAGGTCGCGCCAGCGACGAGGCGGCGGAGTGAGGACGGCGGCCGGGGCGCGAGAAGGAAGACCGCCAGGGCGCGCGGTCGCGGGCGGCGCGAGGCGATGGGCTCGGGGGGCCCGAACTGGGCCTCGCCGGGCCGGCGGCGGCGGCGGGCGGCGGTGCCACGTGGAGGCTCCGGATTGGCGCGGGGGAGGCGGCGGACGTTGTCTGACCGGAAACGGACATGTCCGGCCGGCGGAAGAACGGGTTTTCTAGGGTTAGGGATGGAGAGATCCGAAAATTTCGGGACGAGGTCTATTTATAGAGGTAGAGGGAGGTAGGGAGCTCCAAATGAGGTGCGGTTTTTGGCCACGCGATCATGATCAAACGACCGAGATGATGGAGGAGGTTTAGGTGGGTTTTGGGCCAAATTGAAGGGGTGTTGGGCTGCAACACACATGAGGCCTTTTCGGTCCCTCGGTTAACCGTTGGAGTATCAAACAAAGTCCAAATGGCACGAAACTTGACAGGCGGTCTACCGGTAGTAACCCAAGGCCGCTTGGCAAGTCTCGGTCCAATCCGGAAATGTTTAATCCCCACACACGAGAAGAAGGTAGAAATGACCACCGGAGGAGTACGGAGCGCCGGAATGCAAAACGGACAACGGGAAAAATGCTCGGATGCATGAGACGAACATGTATGCAAATGAAATGCACATGATGACATGATATGCAATGCATGACACGCAAGCAATGACAAGGCAACAACAACGAATAACTGGACGACAACTGGCAAATCGCTCACGTGGCGTTACAACACTCCACCACTACGAGAGGATCTCGTCCCGAGATCTAGAATGGCACCGGAGGGAAAAACGAAAGAGAAAGAGAAGATGTAAAACTAAGTTGCTTCTTTGACAAACGAAAGAAACCAGAAAACCTTGAGAGGTTAAGCAAATATGAGAAAAGAATACAACGGAGATGAACAAAATTGAAAACACACCGATAGAAAGGAGGAACAAAGAACATTGCGAAAAACCTTGAGGTTGGAGGGCAAGATATCTATTGAAACCACTCCGGTTAAGAAGTTAAACAAGACTTGATAATATTAAAAGAACTTGAGCAAAAGGGTACAACCCTTCGGTTAAATGGATAAGCATGAAAAGAACAAGAAACTGACAAGAACGGAAGAAGGTTTGAATAGAGCAATATCACAATGCCTCCAGAACAGAAGTGAGAATGGAATGTAATGAACGACGAGAAACAAGATCTTGAGGGAGCACGCTTATAACAAAGGCTAGAACGGAGTTGTTGGAAAACAAACACGAAAAGAAAAATCTTGATATGGTCTTATGTGATACATCTCAAATTATGAGGTGACAACCCGCCACTCACGTGAAAAAGAATTGGATTGATATGGACAAGGAGACGAGAAAGTTATGTCACCGGGGGATAGATGAAGCACTAGGATCATATATTATCACCATTAACAGCAACAATCCTTAGGGAAAGCTTTAGGTGAAATATAACCCAAGATAACTTCAAAGAAGAGATTGATGGATTTAAAATACCTCATCCCTAACAACATGTGAATCATGAGACATGAACCCAAATTATCAAGAATGACATAATACCACCTCCAATAATATGGTAGAAAGAATAGCACTCCGGATTGCAAGATGAAGAATGCTTCAAGTATATCTTGGTTGATCATAGCTTCGAGAGATATCTTGAAGAGCAATTGAAGAATGACAAGAAATCCTTGACGAACCACCATGAGGAACTCCGGTAATAGAAGGATGATCAAACAAAAGGAATGAGAAGTTGAAAGTACAAGGTGAATCCTTGCGATGATTTAGAAGGAGCTTCGTGACGAGATAATGTGGAAAAACTAGGAAGTCCGGAAAATAAAGATGAAGCAAATGAAACCGAGAATTTGATGAGCCTCCGGAATACGGAATTAATCACTTGGATGAAACAAAAATAAGAATTATTTTATGCTTTTCGTTCACCAATTAAATTGATGATAATCAATGGCTTTGGCATACTACTTATTCTCATAGACAAGATTAAGATATATATTGCATAAATTTGAGAAGGTCTTCGACGAACCACCGGTAGGATGAAAGAACGAAAGAATCGATATAATAACAAAGGAAGAGAAATCTTCAACGAACCACCGTATGAATTGGAAAAGAATGAAGTAAAAGGTAAAGAAACACGAGAACAATTATGAAATGAACGAAGAAACTTGAGAGAATTTAGATGCAAGTGAACGAAAAATCGCGAGTTGATTAGAGGATATTTGAATGATGCACCGGTAAGATTTGGAGAATGATAGCTGAAAGCTGAGAATGGATAATATTTGAAAAGATGGCCTTGGGAGGAAATAGATGGAAACAACTCATGAAATGCTCCGGGTGGGTGAAAAGAATTGTCACAATTGAAAATAATTATGAGAGGAAGGCCTTGAACTAGAACCACGAATCTTTGATAGATCGAAACAAGATTCAAGGGAAAACTCTTCTTCAGACTTCAAAATATGAGAATGACGACGAGAAACAACACCAAGAATTGTTGAGGCACTCCGGAATGAAGAATGGAAAAGGTTGAGCCAACGATGAAAAGAATTTGAAAGATCTTGGAGAAATACATTTGACTGATGATAATTCATTCTTACGTCAAACTTTGACAAGAAATTTGAGGATATCTCCGGGAAATAAGAAGAGTCAGGTAAGATCCTGGGAATAGACCTGTGGGTTAGGGCGGATGAGGATATCCGGGACGAGGAGATCCGGATCGAGGGGGCTGTTTTGTTGGCGGGCCGGGTGGATCTGATCCCACCTGGCCGGACCTGGCTCATGGCGGCGGCCGACGGCGGCGAGTTCGCCGGAGGGTGCACGGGAGACGGGGCGGCGTCGAGGTGGCGGTGGAGCTCGGCCAGGGCGGCGGGAATTACCGGAGGCGGCGGGCGAGGTCGGAGGCGGCGGTGACTGGTGCGGGCGACACGATGGCGGAGGCCGGCGAGGCGCGGCCGGGCGGCGAGCGGCGGCGGTGCACCGGCGAGGTCGCGCCGGCGACGAGGCGGCAGAGTGAGGACGGCGGCCGGGGCGCGAGGAGGAAGACCGCCAGGGCGCGCGGTCGCGGGCGGCGCGAGGCGATGGGCTCGGGGGCCCGAACTGGGCCTCGCCGGGCAGGCGGCAGCGGCGGGCGGCGGTGCCACGTGGAGGCTCTGGATTGGCGCAGGGGAGGCGGCAGACGTTCTCTGACCAGAAACGGACATGTCCGGCCGGCGGAAGAGCAGGTTTTCTAGGATTAGGGATGGAGAGATCCGAAAATTTCTGGAGGAGGTCTATTTATAGAGGTAGAGGGAGCTAGGGAGCTCCAAATGAGGTGCGGTTTTCGGCCACGCGATTGTGACCAAACGACCGAGATGATGGAGGAGGTTTAGGTGGGTTTTGGGCCAAATTGAAGGGGTGTTGGGCTGCAACACACATGAGGCCTTTTCGGTCCCTCGGTTAACCGTTGGAGTATCAAACGAAGTCCAAATGGCACGAAACTTGACAGGCGGTCTACCGGTAGTAACCCAAGGCCGCTTGGCAAGTCTCGGTCCAATCCGGAAATGTTTAATCCCCACACACGAGAAGAAGGTAGAAATGACCACCGAAGGAGAACGGAGCGCCGGAATGCAAAATGGACAACGGGAAAAATGCTCGGATGCATGAGACGAACATGTATGCAAATGAAATGCACATGATGACATGATGTGCAATGCATGACACGCAAGGAATGACAAGGCAACAACAATGAATAACTGGACGACAACTGGCAAATCGGTCACGGGGCGTTACAACACTCCACCACTACGAGAGGATCTCATCCCGAGATCTAGAATGGCACCGGAGGGAAAAACGAAAGAGAAAGAGAAGATGTAAAACTAAGTTGCTTCTTTGACAAACGAAAGAAACCAGAGAACCTTGAGAGGTTAAGCAAATACGAGAAAAGAATACAACGGAGATGAACAAAATTGAAAACACACTGATAGAAAGGAGGAACAAAGAACATTGCGAAAAACCTTGAGGTTGGAGGGCAAGATATCTATCGAAACCACTCCGGTTAAGATGTTAAACAAGACTTGATAATATTAAAAGAACTTGAGCAAAAGGGTACAACCCTCCGGTTAAATGGATAAGCATGAAAAGAACAAGAAACTGACAAGAACAGAAGAAGGTTTGAATAGAGCAATATCACAATGCCTCCAGAACAGAAGAGAGAATGGAATGGAATGAACGACGAGAAACAAGATCTTGAGGGAGCACGCTTATAAAAAAGGCTAGAACGGAGTTGTTGGAAAACCAACACGAAAAGAAAAAGCTTGATATGGTCTTATGTGATACATCTCAAATTATGAGGTGACAACCCGCCACTCATGTGAAAAAGAATTGGATTGATATGGACAAGGAGACGAGAAAGTTATTTCACCAGGGGATAGATGAAGCACTAGGATCATATATTATCACCATTAACAGCAACAATCCTGAGGGAAAGCTTTTGGTGAAATATAACCCAAGATAACTTCAAAGAAGAGATTGATGGATTTAAAATACCTCATCCCTAACAACATGTGAATCATGAGACATGAACCCAAATTATCAAGAATGACGTAATACCACCTCCAATAATATGGTAGAAAGAATAGCACTCCGGATTGCAAGATGAAGAATGCTTCAAGTATATCTTGGTTGATCATAGCTTCGAGAGATATCTTGAAGAGCAATTGAAGAATGAAAAGAAATCCTTGACGAACCACCATGAGGAACTCCGGTAATAGAAGGATGATCAAACAAAAGGAATGAGAAGTTGAAAGTACAAGGTGAATCCTTGCGATGATTTAGAAGGAGCTTCGTGACGAGATAATGTGGAAAAACTAGGAACTCCGAAAAATAAAGATGAAGCAAATGAAACCGAGAATTTGATGAGCCTCCGGAATACGGAATTAATCACTTGGATGAAACAAAAATAAGAATTATGTTATGATTTTCCTTCACCAATTAAATTAATGACAATCGATGGCTTTGGCATACTACTTATTCTCGTAGACAAGATTAAGATAGATATTGCATAAATTTGAGAAGGTCTTCGACGAACCACCGGTAGGATGAAAGAATGAAAGAATCGATATAATAACAAAGGAAGAGAAATCTTCAACGAACCACCGTATGAATTGGAAAAGAACGAAGTAAAAGGTAAAGAAACACCAGGAAGAATTATGAAATGAACGAAGAAACTTGAGAAAATTTAGATGAAAGTGAACGAAAAATCGCGAGTTGATTAGAGGATATTTGAATGATAAACCGGTAAGATTTGGAGAATGATAGCTGAATGCTGAGAATGAATAATATTTGACAAGATGGCCTTGGGAGGAAATAAATGGAAACAACTCATGAAATGCTCCGGGTGGGTGAAAAGAATTGTCACAATTGAAAATAATTATGAGAGGATGGCCTTGAACTAGAACCACGAATCTTTGATAGATCGAAACAAGATTCAAGGGAAAACTCTTCTTCAGACTTCAAAATCCGAGAATGACGATGAGAAACAACACCAAGAATTGTTGAGGCACTCCGGAATGAAGAATGGAAAAGGTTGAGCCAACGATGAAAAGAATTTGAAAGATCTTGGAGAAATACATTTGACTGATGATAATTCATTCTTACGTCAAACTTTGACAAGAAATTTGAGGATATCTCTGGGAAATAAGACGAGCCGGGTAAGATCCTGGGAATAGACCTGTGGGTTAGGGCGGATGAGGATATTCGGGACGAGGAGATCCGGATCGAGGGGGCTGTTTGGTTGGCGGGCCGGGTGGATCTGATCCCACCTGGCCGGACCTGGCTCATGGCGGCGGCCGACGGCGGCGAGTTCATCGGAGGGTGCACGGGAGACGGGGCGGCGTCGAGGTGGCGGTGGCGCTCGGCCAGGGCAGTGGGAATCGCCGGAGGCGGCGGGCGAGGTCGGAGGCGGCGGTGACCGGTGCGGGCGACACGATGGCGGAGGCCGACGAGGCGCGGCCGGGCGGCGAGCGGCGGCGGTGCACCGGCGAGGTCGCGTCGGCAACGAGGTGGCAGAGTGAGGACGGTGGCCGGGGCGTGAGGAGGAAGACCGCCAGTGCGCGCGGTCGCGGGCGGCGCGAGGCGATGGGCTCGGGGGGCCCGAACGGGGCCTCGCCGGGCCGGCGGTGGCGGCGGGCGGCGGTGCCACGTGGAGGCTCCGGATTGGCGCGGGGGAGGCGGCGGACATTGTCCCACCGGAAATGGACATGTCCGGCCGGCGGAAGAGCGGGTTTTCTAGGGTTAGGGATGGAGAGATACGAAAATTTTGGGAGGAGGTCTATTTATAGAGGTAGAGGGAGCTAGGGAGCTCCAAATGAGGTGCGGTTTTCGGCCACGCGATCGTGATCGAACGACCGAGATGGTGGAGGAGGTTTAGGTGGGTTTTGGGCCAAATTGAAGGGGTGTTGGGCTGCAACACACACGAGGCCTTTTCGGTCCCTCGGTTAACCGTTGGAGTATCAAACGAAGTCCAAATGGCACGAAACTTGACAGGCGGTCTACCGGTAGTAACCCAAGGCCGCTTGGCAAGTCTCGGTCCAATCCGGAAATGTTTAATCCCCACACACGAGAAGAAGGTAGAAATGACCACCGGAGGAGAACGGAGCACCGGAATGCAAAACGGACAACGGGAAAAATGCTCGGATGCATGAGACGAACATGTATGCAAATGAAATGCACATGATGACATGATATGCAATGCATGACACGCAAGCAATGACAAGGCAACAACAACGAATAACTGGATGACAACTGGCACATCGGTCACAGGGCGTTACAACACTCCACCACTATGAGAGGATCTCGTCCCGAGATCTAGAATGGCACCGGAGGGAAAAACGAAAGAGAAAGAGAAGATGTAAAACTAAGTTGCTTCTTTGACAAACGAAAGAAACCAGAGAACCTTGAGAGGTTAAGCAAATACGAGAAAAGAATACAACGGAGATGAACAAAATTGAAAACACACCGATAGAAAGGAGGAACAAAGAACATTGAGAAAAACCTTGAGGTTGGAGGGCAAGATATCTATTGAAACCACTCCGGTTAAGAAGTTAAACAAGACTTGATAATATTAAAAGAACTTGAGAAAAAGGGTACAACCCTCCGGTTAAATGGATAAGCGTGAAAAGAACAAGAACCTGACAAGAACAGAAGAAGGTTTGAATAGAGCAATATCACAATGCCTCCAGAACAGAAGTGAGAATGGAATGGAATGAACGACGAGAAACAAGATATTGAGGGAGCACGCTTATAACAAAGGCTAGAACGGAGTTGTTGGAAAACCAACACGAAAAGAAAAATCTTGATATGGTCTTATGTGATACATCTCAAATTATGAGGTGACAACCCGCCACTCACATGAAAAAGAATTGGATTGATATGGACAAGGAGACGAGAAAGTTAATTCACCGGGGGGATAGATGAAGCACCAGGATCATATATTATCACCATTAACAGCAACAATCCTTAGGGAAAGCTTTAGGTGAAATATAACCCAAGATAACTTCAAAGAAGATATTGATGGATTTAAAATACCTCATTCCTAGCAACATGTGAATCATGAGACATGAACCCAAATTATCAAGAATGACATAATACCACCTCCAATAATATGGTAGAAAGAATAGCACTCCGGATTGCAAGATGAAGAATGCTTCAAGTATATCTTGGTTGATCATAGCTTCGAGAGATATCTTGAAGAGCAATTGAAACATCTCAAATTATGAGGTGACAACCTGCCACTCACGTGAAAAAGAATTGGATTGATATGGACAAGGAGACGAGAAAGTTATTTCACCGGGGGGATAGATGAAGCACCAGGATCATATATTATCACCATTAACAGTAACAATCCTTAGGGAAAGCTATAGGTAAAATATAACCCAAGATAACTTCAAAGAAGTGATTGATGGACTTAAAATACCTCATTCCTAACAACATGTGAATCATGAGACATGAACCCAAATTATCAAGAATGACATAATACCATCTCCAATAATATGGTAGAAAGAATAGCACTCCGGATTGCAAGATGAAGAATGCTTCAAGTATATCTTGGTTGATCATAGCTTCGAGAGATATCTTGAAGAGCAATTGAAGAATGAAAAGAAATCCTTGACGAACCACCATGAGGAACTCCGGTAATAGAAGGATGATCAAACAAAAGGAATGAGAAGTTGAAAGTACAAGGTGAATCCATGCGATGATTTAGAAGGAGCTTCGCGACGAGATAATGTGGAAAAACTAGGAACTCCGGAAAATAAAGATGAAGCAAATGAAACCGAAAATTTGATGAGCCTCCGGAATACGGAATTAATCACTTGGATGAAACAAAAATAAGAATTATGCTATGCTTTTCCTTCACCAATTAAATTGATGACAATCAATGGCTTTGGCATACTACTTATTCTCGTAGACAGGATTAAGATAGATATTGCATAAATTTGAGAAGGTCTTCGACGAACCACTGGTAGGATGAAAGAACGAAAGAATCGATATAACAACAAAGGAAGAGAAATCTTCAACGAACCACCGTATGAATTGGAAAAGAACGAAGTAAAAGGTAAAGAAACACCGGGAAGAATTATGAAATGAACGAAGAAACTTGAGAGAATTTAGATGCAAGTGAACGAAAAATCGCGAGTTGATTAGAGGATATTTGAATGATGCACCGGTAAGATTTGGAGAATGATAGCTGAAAGCTGAGAATGAATAATATTTGAAAAGATGGCCTTCGGAGGAAATAAATGGAAACAACTCATGAAATGCTCCGGGTGGGTGAAAAGAATTGTCACAATTGAAAATTATTATGAGAGGATGGCCTTGAACTAGAACCACGAATCTTTGGTAGATCGAAACAAGATTCAAGGGAAAACTCTTCTTCAGACTTCAAAATCTGAGAATGACGACAAGAAACAACACCAAGAATTGTTGAGGCACTCCGTTATGAAGAATGGAAAAGGTTGAGCCAACGATGAAAAGAATTTGAAAGATCTTGGAGAAATACATTTGACTGATGATAATTCATTCTTACGTCAAACTTTGACAAGAAATTTGAGGATATCTCCGGGAAATAAGAAGAGTCAGGTAAGATCCTGGCAATAGACCTGTGGTTTAGGGCGGATGAGGATATCCGGGACGAGGAGATCCAGATCGAGGGGGCTGTTTGGTTGGCGGGCCGGGTGGATTTGATCCCACCTGGCCGGACCTGGCTCATGGCGGCGGCCGACGGTGGCGAGTTCGCCGGAGGGTGCACGGGAGACGGGGCGGCGGGAATCGATGGAGGCGGCGAGCGAGGTCGGAGGCGGCGGTGACCGGTGCGGGCGACACGGTGGCGGAGGCCGGCGAGGCGCGGCCGGGCGGTGAGCGGCGGCGGTGCACTGGCGGGGTCGCGACGGCGACGAGGCGGCGGAGTGAGGACGGCGGCCGGGGCGCGAGGAGGAAGACCGCCAGGGCGCGCGGTCACGGGCGGCGTGAGGCGATGGGCTCGGGGGGGGGGGAACTGGGCCTCGCCGGGCCGGCGGTGGCGGCGGGTGGCGGTGCCACGTGGAGGCTCCGGATTGGTGCGGGGGAGGCGGCGGACGTTGTCCGACCGGAAACGGGCATGTCCGGCCGGCGGAAGAGCGGGTTTTCTAGGGATAGGGATGGAGAGATCCGAAAATTTCGGGAGGAGGTCTATTTATAGAGGTAGAGGGAGCTAGGGAGCTCCAAATGAGGTGCGGTTTTCGGCCACGCAGTCATGATCGAACGACCAAGATTATGGAGGAGGTTTAGGTGGGTTTTGGGCCAAATTGAAGGGGTGTTGGGCTGCAACACACAACGAGGCCTTTTCGGTCCCTCGGTTAACCGTTGGAGTATCAAACGAAGTCCAAATGGCACGAAACTTGACAGGCGGTCTACCTGTAGTAACCCAAGGCTGCTTGGCAAGTATCGGTCCAATCCGGAAATGTTTAATCCCCACACACGAGAAGAAGGTAGAAATGACCACCGGAGGAGAACGGAGCGCCGGAATGCAAAACGGACAACGGGAAAAATGCTCGGATGCATGAGACGAACATGTATGCAAATGAAATGCACATGATGACATGATATGCAATGCATGACACGCAAGCAATGACAAGGCAACAACAACAAATAACTGGACGACAACTGGCACATCGGTCACGGGGCGTTACAACACTCCACCACTACGAGAGGATCTCGTCCCGAGATCTAGAATGGCACCGGAGGGAAAAACGAAAGAGAAAGAGAAGATGTAAAACTAAGTTTCTTCTTTGACAAACGAAAGAAACCAGAGAACCTTGAGAGGTTAAGAAAATACGAGAAAAGAATACAACGGAGATGAACAAAATTGAAAACACACCGATAGAAAGGAGGAACAAAGAACATTGCGAAAAACCTTGAGGTTGGAGGGCAAGATATCTATTGAAACCACTCCGGTTAAGAAGTTAAACAAGACTTGATAATATTAAAAGAACTTGAGCAAAAGGGTACAACCCTTCGGTTAAATGGATAAGCATGAAAAGAACAAGAACCTGACAAGAACAGAAGAAGGTTTGAATAGAGCAATATCACAATGCCTCCGGAACAGAAGTGAGAATGGAATGGAATGAACAACGAGAAACAAGATCTTGAGGGAGCACGCTTACAACAAAGGCTAGAACGGAGTTGTTGGAAAACCAACACGAAAAGAAAAAGCTTGATATGGTCTTATGTGATACATCTCAAATTATGAGGTGACAACCTGCCACTCACGTGAAAAAGAATTGGATTGATATGGACAAGGAGACGAGAAAGTTATTTCACCGGGGGGATAGATGAAGCACCAGGATCATATATTATCACCATTAACAGTAACAATCCTTAGGGAAAGCTATAGGTAAAATATAACCCAAGATAACTTCAAAGAAGTGCTTGATGGACTTAAAATACCTCATTCCTAACAACATGTGAATCATGAGACATGAACCCAAATTATCAAGAATGACATAATACCATCTCCAATAATATGGTAGAAAGAATAGCACTCCGGATTGCAAGATGAAGAATGCTTCAAGTATATCTTGGTTGATCATAGCTTCGAGAGATATCTTGAAGAGCAATTGAAGAATGAAAAGAAATCCTTGACGAACCACCATGAGGAACTCCGGTAATAGAAGGATGATCAAACAAAAGGAATGAGAAGTTGAAAGTACAAGGTGAATCCTTGCGATGATTTAGAAGGAGCTTCGCGACGAGATAATGCGGAAAAACTAGGAACTCCGGAAAATAAAGATGAAGCAAATGAAACCGAGAATTTGGCGAGCCTCCGGAATACGGAATTAATCACTTGGACGAAACAAAAATAAGAATTATGTTATGCTTTTCCTTCACCAATTAAATTGATGACAATCAATGGCTTTGGCATAGTACTTATTCTCGTAGACAGGATTAAGATAGATATTGCATAAATTTAAGAAGGTCTTCGAGGAACCACCGGTAGGATGAAAGAACGAAAGAATCGATATAACAACAAAGGAAGAGAAATCTTCAACGAACCACCGTATGAATTGGAAAAGAACGAAGTAAAAGGTAAAGAAACACCGGGAAGAATTATGAAATGAACGAAGAAACTTGAGAGAATTTAGATGCAAGTGAACGAAAAATCGCGAGTTGATTAGAGGATATTTGAATGATGCACCGGTAAGATTTGGAGAATGATAGCTGAAAGCTGAGAATGAATAATATTTGAAAAGATGGCCTTCGGAGGAAATAAATTGAAATAACTCATGAAATGCTCCGGGTGGGTGAAAAGAATTGTCACAATTGAAAATAATTATGAGAGGATGGCCTTGAACTAGAACCACGAATCTTTGATAGATCGAAACAAGATTCATGGGAAAACTCTTCTTCAGACTTCAAAATCCGAGAATGACGACGAGAAACAACACCAAGAATTGTTGAGGCACTCCGGAATGAAGAATGGAAAATGTTGAGCCAACGATGAAAAAAATTTGAAGGATCTTGGAGAAATACATTTGACTGATGATAATTCATTCTTATGTCAAACTTTGACAAGAAATTTGAGGATATCTCCGGGAAATAAGAAGAGTCAGGTAAGATCCTGGGAATAGACCTGTGGGTTAGGGCGGATGAGGATATCCGGGACGAGGAGATCCGGATCGAGGGGGCTGTTTGGTTGGCGGGCCGGGTGGATCTGATCCCACCTGGCCGGACCTGGCTCATGGCGGTGGCCGACGGCGGCGAGTTCGCCGGAGGGTGCACGGGAGACGGGGCGGCGTCGAGGTGGCGGTGGAGCTCGGCCAGGGCGGCGGGAATCGCCGGAGGCGGCGGTGACTGGTGTGGGCGACACGGTGGCGGAGGCCAGCGAGGCGCGGCCGGGCGGCGAGCTGCGGCGGTGCACCAGCGAGGTCGCGCCGGCGGCGAGGCGGCGGAGTGAGGACGGCGGCCGGGGCGCAAGGAGGAAGACCGCCAGGGCGCGCGGTCACGGGCGGCGCGAGGCGATGGGCTCGGGGGCGCCCGAACTGGGCCTTGCCGGGCCGGCGGCGGTGGCGGGCGGCGGTGCCACGTGGAGGCTCCGGATTGGCGCGGGCGAGGCAGCGGACGTGGTCCAACCGGAAACGGACATGTCCGGCCGGCGGAAGAGCAGGTTTTCTAGGGTTAGGGATGGAGAGATCCGAAAATTTCGGGAGGAGGTCTATTTATAGAGGTAGAGGGAGCTAGGGAGCTCCAAATGAGGTGCGGTTTTCGGCCACGCGATCATGATCAAACGACCGAGATGATGGAGGAGGTTTAGGTGGGTTTTGGGCCAAATTGAAGGGGTGTTGGGCTGCAACACACACGAGGCCTTTTCGGTTCCTCGGTTAACCGTTGGAGTATCAAACGAAGTCCAAATGGCACGAAACTTGACAGGCGGTCTACCTGTAGTAACCCGAGGCTGCTTGGCAAGTCTCAGTCCAATCCGGAAATGTTTAATCGCCACACACGAGAAGAAGGTAGAAATGACCACCGGAGGAGAACGGAGCGCCGGAATGCAAAACGGACAAGGGAAAAATGCTCGGATGCATGAGACGAACATGTATGCAAATGAAATGCACATGATGACATGATATGCAATGCATCACACGCAATAAATGACAAGGCAACAACAACAAATAACTGGACAACAACTAGCACATCGGTTACGGGGCGTTACAACACTCCACCACTACGAGAGGATCTCGTCCCGAGATCTAGAATGGCACCGGAGGGAAAAACGAAAGAGAAAGAGAAGATGTAAAACTAAGTTGCTTCTTTGACAAACGAAAGAAACCAGAGAACCTTGAGAGGTTAAGCAAATACGAGATAAGAATACTACAGAGATGAACAAAATTGAAAACACACCGATAGAAAGGAGGAACAAAGAACATTGCGAAAAACCTTGAGGTTGGAGGGCAAGATATCTATTGAAACCACTCCGTTTAAGAAGTTAAACAAGACTTCATAATATTAAAAGAACTTTAGCAAAAGGGTACAACCCTCCGGTTAAATGGATAAGCATGAAAATAACAAGAACCTGACAAGAACAGAAGAAGGTTTGAATAGAGCAATATCACAATGCCTCCGGAACAGAAGTGAGAATGGAATGGAATGAACGACGAGAAACAAGATCTTGAGGGAGCACGCTTACAACAAAGGCTAGAACGGAGTTGTTGGAAAACCAACACGAAAAGAAAAAGCTTGATATGGTCTTATGTGAAACATCTCAAATTATGAGGTGACAACCTGCCACTCACGTGAAAAAGAATTGGATTGATATGGACAAGGAGACGAGAAAGTTATTTCACCGGGGAGATAGATGAAGCACCAGGATCATATATTATCACCATTAACAGCAACAATCCTTAGGGAAAGCTTTAGGTGAAATATAACCCAAGATAACTTCAAAGAAGAGATTGATGGACTTAAAATACCTCATTCCTAACAACATGTGAATCATGAGACATGAACCCACATTATCAAGAATGACATAATACCACCTCCAATAATATGGTAGAAAGAATAGCACTCCGGATTGCAAGATGAAGAATGCTTCAAGTATATCTTAGTTGATCATAGCTTCGAGAGATATCTTGAAGAGCAATTGAAGAATGAAAATAAATCCTTGACGAACCACCATGAGGAACTCCGGTAATAGAAGGATAATCAAACAAAAGGAATGAGAAGTTGAAAGTACAAGGTGAATCCTTGCGATGATTTAGAAGGAGCTTCGCGACGAGATAATGTGGAAAAACTAGGAATTTCGGAAAATAAAGATGAAGCAAATGAAACCGAGAATTTGATGAGCCTCCGGATTACGGAATTAATCACTTGGATGAAACAAAAATAAGAATTATGTTATGCTTTTCCTTCACCAATTAAATTGATGACAATCAATGGCTTTGGCATAGTACTTATTCTCGTAGACAGGATTAAGATAGATATTGCATAAATTTGAGAAGGTCTTCGATGAACCACCGGTAGGATGAAAGAACAAAAGAATCGATATAACAACAAAGGAAGAGAAATCTTCGACGAACAACCGTATGATTTGGAAAAGAATGAAGTAAAAGGTAAAGAAACACCGGGAAGAATTATGAAATGAACGGAGAAACTTGAGAGAATTTAGATGCAAGTGAACGAAAAATTGCGAGTTGATTAGAGGATATTTGAATGATAAACCGGTAAGATTTGGAGAATGATAGCTGAATGCTGAGAATGAATAATATTTGAAAAGATGGCCTTGGGAGGAAATAAATGGAAACAACTCATGAAATGCTCCGGGTGGCTGAAAAGAATTGTCACAATTGAAAATAATTATGAGAGGATGGCCTTGAACTAGAACCACGAATCTTTGATAGATCGAAACAAGATTCATGGGAAAACTCTTCTTCAGACTTCAAAATCCGAGAATGACAACGAGAAACAACACCAAGAATTGTTGAGGCACTCCGGAATGAAGAATGGAAAAGGTTGAGCCAACGGTGAAAAGAATTTGAAGGATCTTGGAGAAATACATTTGACTGATGATAATTCATTCTTATGTCAAACTTTGACAAGAAATTTGAGGATATCTCCGGGAAATAAGAAGAGTCAGGTAAGATCCTGGGAATAGACCTGTGGGTTAGGGCGGATGAGGATATCCGGGACAAGGAGATCCGGATCGAGGGGGCTGTTTGGTTGGCGGGCCGGGTGGATCTGATCCCACCTGGCCGGACCTGGCTCATGGCGGTGGCCGACGGCGGCGAGTTCGTCGGAGGGTGCACAGGAGATGGGGCGGCGTCGAGGTGGCGGTGGAGCTCGGCCAGGGCGGCAGGAATCGCCGGAGGCGGCGGTGACCGGTGCGGGCGACACGGTGGTGGAGGCCGGCGAGGCGCGGCCGGGCGGCGAGCGGCGGCGGTGCACCGGCGAGGTCGCGCCGGGACGAGGCGGCGGAGTGAGGACGGCGGCCGGGGCGCGAGGAGGAAGACCGCCAGGGCGCGCGAACGCGGGCGGCGCGAGGCGATGGGCTCGGGGGGCCCGAACTGGGCCTCGCCGGGCCGGCGGCGGCGGCGGGCGGCGGTGCCACGTGGAGGCTCCGGATTGGCGCGGGGGAGGCGGCGGACGTTGTCCGACCGGAAACGTACATGTCCTGCCGGCGGAAGAGCGGGTTTTCTAGGGTTAGGGATGGAGAGATCCGAAAATTTTGGGAGGAGGTCTATTTATAGAGGTAGAGGGAGCTAGGGAGCTCCAAATGAGGTGCGCTTTTCGGCCACGCGATCATGATCGAACGACCGAGATGATGGAGAAGGGTTAGGTGGGTTTTGGGCCAAATTGAAGGGGTGTTGGGCTGCAACACACACGAGGCCTTTTCGGTCCCTCGGTTAACCGTTGGAGTATCAAACGAAGTCCAAATGGCACGAAACTTGACAGGCGGTCTACCGGTAGTAACCCAAGGCCGCTTGGCAAGTCTTGGTCCAATCCAGAAATGTTTAGTCCCCACACACAAGAAGAAGGTAGAAATGACCACCGGAGGAGAACGGAGCGCCGGAATGCAAAACGGACAACGGGAAAAATGCTTGGATGCATGAGACGAACATGTATGCAAATGAAATGCACATGATGACATGATATTCAATGCATGACACACAAGCAATGACAAGGCAACAACACCGAATAACTGGACGACAACTGGCACATCGGTCACGGGGCGTTACAACACTCCACCACTACGAGAGGATCTTGTCCCGAGATCTAGAATGGCACCGGAGGGAAAAATGAAAGAGAAAGAGAAGATGTAGAACTAAGTTGCTTCTTTGACAAACGAAAGAAACCAGAGAACCTTGAGAGGTTAAGCAAATATGAGAAAAGAATACAACGGAGGTGAAAAAAATTGAAAACACACCGATAGAAAGGAGGAACAAAGTACATTGCAAAAAACCTTGAGGTTGGAGAGCAAGATATCTATTGAAACCACTCGAGTTAAGAAGTTAAACAAGACTTGATAATATTAAAAGAACTTGAGCAAAAGGGTACAACCCTCCGGTTAAATGGATAAGCATGAAAAGAACAAGAACCTGACAAGAACAGAAGAAGGTTTGAATAGAGCAATATCACAATGCCTCCGGAACAGAAGTGAGAATGGAATGGAATGAACGATGAGAAACAAGATCTTGAGGGAGCACGCTTACAACAAAGGCTAGAACAGAGTTATTTGAAAACCAACACGTAAAGAAAAAGCTTGATATGGTCTTATGTGATACATCTCAAATTATGAGATGACAACCTGCCGCTCACGTGAAAAAGAATTGCATTGATATGGACAAGGAGACGAGAAAGTTATTTCACCGGGGGGATAGATGAAGCACCAGGATCATATATTATCACCATTAACAGCAACAATCCTTAGGGAAAGCTTTAGGTGAAATATAACCCAAGATAACTTCAAAGAAGAGATTGATGGATTTAAAATACCTTATTCCTAACAACATGTGAATCATGAGACATGAACCCAAATTATCAAGAATGACATAATACCACCTCCAATAATATGGTAGAAAGAATAGCACTCCGGATTGCAAGATGAAGAATGCTTCAAGTATATCTTGGTTGATCATAGCTTCGAGAGATATCTTGAAGAGCAATTGAAGAATGAAAAGAAATCCTTGACGAACCACCATGAGGAACTCCGGTAATAGAAGGATGATCAAACAAAAGGAATGAGAAGTTGAAAGTACAAGGTGAATCCTTGCGATGATTTAGAAGGAGCTTCGTGACGAGATAATGTGGAAAAACTAGGAACTCCGAAAAATAAAGATGAAGCAAATGAAACCGAGAATTTGATGAGCCTCCGGAATACGGAATTAATCACTTGGATGAAACAAAAATAAGAATTATGTTATGCTTTTCCTTCACCAATTAAATTGATGACAATCAATGGCTTTGGCATAGTACTTATTCTCGTAGACAGGATTAAGATAGATATTGCATAAATTTGAGAAGTTCTTCGACGAAACACCGGTAGGATGAAAGAACGAAAGAATCGATATAACAACAAAGGAAGAGAAATCTTCAACGAACCAGTGTATGAATTGGAAAAGAATGAAGTAAAAGGTAAAGAAACACCGGGAAGAATTATGAAATGAACGAAGAAACTTGAGAGAATTTAGATGCAAGTGAACGAAAAATCGCGAGTTGATTAGAGGATATTTGAATGATGCACCGGTAAGATTTGGAGAATGATAGCTGAAAGCTGAGAATGAATAATATTTGAAAAGATGGCCTTCGGAGGAAATAAATGGAAACAACTCATGAAATGCTCCGGGTGGGTGAAAAGAATTGTTACAATTGAAAATAATAATGAGAGGATGGCCTTGAACTAGAACCATGAATCTTTGATAGATCGAAACAAGATTCAAGGGAAAACTCTTCTTCAGACTTCAAAATCCGAGAATGACGACGAGAAACAACACCAAGAATTGTTGAGGCACTCCGGAATGAAGAATGGAAAAGGATGAGCCAACGGTGAAAAGAATTTGAAGGATCTTGGAGAAATACATTTGACTGATAATAATTCATTCTTACGTCAAACTTTGACAAGAAATTTGAGGATATCTCCGGGAAATAAGAAGAGTCAGGTAAGATCCTGGGAATAGACATGTGGGTTAGGGCAGATGAGGATATCCGGGACGAGGAGATCCGGATCGAGGGGGCTGTTTGGTTGGCAGGCCGGGTGGATCTGATCCCACCTGGCCGGACCTGGCTCATGGCGGCGGCCGATGGCGGCGAGTTCGCCGGAGGGTGCACGGGAGACGGGGCGGCGTCGAGGTGGCGGTGGAGCTCGGCCAGGGCGGCGGGAATCGCCGGAGGCGATGGGCGAGGTCGGAGGCGGCGGTGACCGGTGCGGGCGACACGGGGGCGGAGGCCGGCGAGACGCGGCCGGGTGGCGAGCGGCAGCGGTGCACCGGCGAGGTCGCGCCGGCGACGAGGCGGCGGAGTGAGGACGGTGGCCGGGGCGCGAGGAGGAAGACCGTCAGGGCACGCGGTCGCGGGCGGCGCGAGGCGATGGGCTTGGGGGGGCCCGACTGGGCCTCGCCGGGCCGGCGGCGGCAGCGGGCGGCGGTGCCACGTGGAGGCTCCGGATTGGCGCGGGGGAGGCGGCGGACGTTGTACGACCGGAAACGGACATGTCCGGCCGGCGGAAGAGCGGGTTTTCTAGGGTTAGGGATGGAGAGATCCGAAAATTTTGGGAGGAGGTCTATTTATAGATGTAGAGGGAGCTAGGGAGCTCCAAATGAGGTGCGGTTTTCGGCCACGCGATCGTGATCGAACGACCGAGATGATGGAAGAGGTTTAGGTGGGTTTTGGGCCAAATTGAAGGCGTGTTGGGCTGCAACACACACGAGGCCTTTTCGGTCCCTCGGTTAACCGTTGGAGTATCAAACGAAGTCCAAATGGCACGAAACTTGACAGGCGGTCTACCGGTAGTAACCCAAGGCCGCTTGGCAAGTCTCGGTCCAATCCAGAAATGTTTAATCCCCACACACGAGAAGAAGGTAGAAATTACCACCGGAGGAGAACGGAGCGCCGGAATGCAAAACGGACAATGGGAAAAATGCTCGGATGCATGAGACGAACATGTATGCAAATGAAATGCACATGATGACATGATATGCAATGCATGACACGCAAGCAATGACAAGGCAACAACAACGAATAACTAGATGACAACTGGCACATCGGTCACGGGGCGTTACACCTAAGCTTGGGGATTCCCAAGGCACCCAAGGTAATATTCAAGGACAAACAATATCCTAAGCTTGGGGATGCCCCGGAAGGCATCCCCTCTTTCGTCTTCATTCATCGGTAACTTTACTTGGAGCTATATTTTTATTCGCCGCATGATATGTGTTTTGCTTGGAGCGTCATTTTATTTCATTTTGTTTTGCTTGCTGTTTGAATAAAATACCAAGATATGAAATTCTTAAATGTTAGAGAGTCTTCACATAGTTGCATAATTATTCAACTACTCATTGATCTTCACTTATATCTTTCGGAGTAGTTTTTGTTGCTCTAGTGCTTCACTTATATCTTGTTAGAGCACGGTGGTGGTTTTATTTTATAGAAATAGATGAACTCTCATGCTTCACTTATATTATTTTGAGAGTCTTTAGAACAGCATGGTAGTTTGCTTTGGTTATGAAACTAGTCCTAATATGATGGGCATCCAAGAGGGATATAATAAAATCTTTCATATAAGTGCATTGAATACTAAGAGAAGTTTGATACTTGATAATTGTTTTGAGATATGGAGATGGTGATATTAAAGTTGTGCTAGTTGATTAGTTGTGAATTTGAATAATACTTGTGTTAAAGTTTGTGATTCCCGTAGCATGCACGTATGGTGAACCGTTATGTGATGAAGTCGGAGCATGATTTATTTTTTGATTGTCTTCCTTATGAGGGGCGGCCGGGGACGAGCGATGGTATTTTCCTACCAATCTATCCCCCTAGGAGCATGCGTGTAGTACTTTTCTTCGATAACTAATGGATTTTTGCAATAAGTATGTGAGTTCTTTATGACTAATGTTGAGTCCATGGATTATACGCACTCTCACCCTTCCACCATTGCTAGCCTCTCTAATACCGCGCACCTTTCGCCGGTATCATAAACCCACCATATACCTTCCTCAAAACAGCCACCATACCTACCTATTATGGCATTTCCATAGCCATTCCGAGATATATTGCCATGCAACTCTCCACCGTTCCGTTATTATGACATGCTTCATCATTGTCATATTGCTTTGCATGATCATGTAGTTGACAACGTATTTGTGGCAAAGCCACCGTTCATAATTCTTCCATACATGTCACTCTTGAGTCATTGCCCATCCCGGTACACCGCCGGAGGCATTCATATAGAGTCAAATTTTGTTCTA
Organism: Triticum urartu; assembly: GCF_056163025.1. Classification (NCBI taxonomy): domain Eukaryota; kingdom Viridiplantae; phylum Streptophyta; class Magnoliopsida; order Poales; family Poaceae; genus Triticum; species Triticum urartu. The sequence continues at coordinate 169,571,691 of NC_141874.1, read as the reverse complement.
AGTATCAAGTTGTAATTCTTGAGTTGTAAGTAAATAAAAGTGTGATGATCATCATTATTAGAGCATTGTCCCAGTGAGGAAAGGATGATGGAGACTATGATTCCCCCATAAGTCGGGATGAGACTCCGACGAAAAATTAAAAAAAGAGAGAAAAAGAGGCCATACAAAAGAGAAAATGACGAAATAAAAAAATAAAAAAATGAGAGAAAAAGAGAGAAGGGGAAATGCTACTATCCTTTTACCACATTTGTGCTTCAAAGTAGCACCATGATAGAGAGTCTCCTATGTTGTCACTTTCATGTACTAGTGGGAATCTTTCATTATAGAACTTGGCTTGTATATTCCAATGATGGGCTTCCTCAAAATGCCCTAGGTCTTCGTGAGCAAGCGAGTTGGATGCACACCCACTAGTTTCTTTTGTTGAGATTTCATACATTTATAGCTCTAGTGCATCCATTGCATGGAAATCCCTACTCACTCACATTGATATCTATTGATGGGCATCTCCATAGCCCGTTGATACGCCTAGTTGATGTGAGACTATCTTCTCCTTTTTTTTCTTATCCACAACCACCATTCTATTCCACCTATAGTGCTATATCCATGGCTCACGCTCATATATTGCGTGAAGATTGAAAAAGTTTGAGAATATCAAAAGTATGAAACAATTGCTTGGCTTATCACCGGGGTTGTGCATGATTTAAATACGTTGTGTGGTGAAGATGGAGCATAGCCAGACTATATGATTTTGTAGGGATAGCTTTCTTTGGCCATGTTATTTTGAGAAGACATAATTGCTTAATTAGTATGCTTGAAGTATTACTATTATTATGTCAATATTAAACTTTTGTCTTGAATCTTATGGATCTGAACATTCATGCCAAAATGAAGAGAATTACATAGAGAAATATGTTAGGTAGCATTCCACATCAAAAATTCTGTTTTTATCATTTACCTACTCGAGGACGAGCAGGAATTAAGATTGGGGATGCTGATACGTCTCCAAAGTATCTATACTTTTTGATTGTTCCATGCTATTATATTATCAACCTTGGATGTTTTATATGCATTTATATGCTATTTTATATGATTTTTGGGACTAACCTATTAACCCAGAGCCCAGTGTCAGTTTCTGTTTTTTCCTTGTTTTAGAATATCGCAGAAAAGGAAAATCAAACGGAGTCCAATTGACCTGAAACTTCACGGAACTTATTTTTGGATCAGAAGAAGCAGAAGACTTGGAGTGCACGTTAGGGGATCAACAAGGAAGCCGCGAGGCAGGGGGCGCGCCCACCCCCTAGGCACGCCCTCCACCCTCATGGGCCCATCGTGGCCCCCCTGACACACTTCTTCCTCCTATATATCTCCATATACCCTAAAACGATCGGGGAGCACAATAGATCGGGAGTTCCACCGCCAGAAGCCTGCGTAACCACCGAAAACCAATCTAGACCCGTTCCAGCACCCTGCCGGAGGGGGCAATCCCTCTCCGGTGGCCATCTTCATCATCCCGGTGCTCTCCATGACGAGGAGGGAGTAGTTCTCACTCGGGGCTGAGGGTATGTACCAGTAGCTATGTGTTTGATCTCTCTCTCTCTCGTGTTCTTGAGGTGGTACGATCTTGATGTATCGCGTGCTTTGCTATTATAGTTGGATCTTATAATGTTTTCTCCCCCCTCTACACTCTTGTAATGGATTGAGTTTTCCCTTTGAAGTTATCTTATTGGATTGAGTCTTTAAATATATGAGAACACTTGATGTATGTCTTGCCGTGCGTATCTGTGGTGACAATGGGATACCACGTGATTCACTTGATGTATGTTTTGGTGATCAACTTGCGGGTTCTACCCATGAACCTATGCATAGGGGTTGGCACACGTTTTCATCATGATTCTCCGGTAGGAACTTTGGGGCACTCTTTGAGGTTCTATGTGTTGGTTGAATAGATGAATCTGAGATTGTGTGATGCATATCGTATAATCATACCCACGGATACTTGAGGTGACATTGGAGTATCTAGGTGACATTAGGGTTTTGGTTGATTTGTGTCTTATGGTGTTATTCTAGTATGAACTCTAGGGCTGTTTGTGACACTTATAGGAATAGCCCAACGGATTGATTAGAAAGAATAACTTTGAGGTGGTTTCGTACCCTACCATAATCTCTTCATTTGTTCTCCGCTATTAGTGACTTTGGAGTGACTCTTTGTTGCATGTTGAGGGATAGTTATGTGATCCAATTATGTTATTATTGTTGAGGGGACTTGCACTAGTGAAAGTATGAACCCTAGGCCTTGTTTCCTAGCATTGCGATACCATTTACGCTCACTTTTATCATTAGTTACCTTGCTGTTTTTATATTTTCAGATTACAAAAACCTTTATCTACCATCCATATACCACTTGTATCACCATCTCTTCGCCGAACTAGTGCACCTATAGAATTTACCATTGTATTGGGTGTGTTGGGGACACAAGAGACTCTTTGTTATTTGGTTACAGGGTTGCTTGAGAGAGACCATCTTCATCCTTAGGTCATCCACTTGAGGGAAATTTGCTACTGTCCTACAAACCTCTGCAGTTGGAGGCCCAACAACGTCTACAAGAAGAAGGTTGTGTAGTAGACATCAAGGGGCGGCGCACGCGAGGTGCTCGGCATGCTACGGGGAGAGAGTAGAGAAGGGGGAGGGGCTCCAGAGAGGGAGGGGAGAGGTGCAGAGGGTCGAGGCGATCCTGGGCGATGCAGCAGAACAAAGGGGGAGCAGCAACGTGGCTAGCAGGAGGTGGGGGTGGCTCGGCTGTGCGTGCGCCACACACAGTGCCAGTAGGCGCGGGGAAGACGGCGCGCGAGGAGGTGGGCTGGGCCGTCCGACTGTCAAGGTAAAAGGCCCAGGTGGGTTTCTTTCTCTTTGTCTCTGTTGTAATTTTTGTTCTGTGTTCCTTTATTTATTCATTTTTCCATTGTTTTTAAATTCCAACAAATGTAAAAACAGTGACAACATTCCTCTGAATATTTTTATATTGCACAATGGGATTATCCAAATGCACATAAATTATTTCCGAGTTATCTGAAATTATATTCCATATATTAGGAATATAAAATCAAATCCAAATACAATATTGATTTAAATTCAATGCCCAAAAATGTTCATTATTTTTGGTTTGGATCAAAGCCCTTGCCAAAAATACCAAATATAAATAAAGATCATTTTGGTTTCATTGAATGCAAATTTTAGTTGATCCTAGTTTGATTCAAGTAATGCTAGGGTTTGAACGTCCCCATTTCAAGATTAAATGAAACTGAAAATGATGCATCGTTGCAATGCCACTAATTACAAGCAGAAATCTATGGCTGTGACAATTAGCAAGGCAAGTAACACTTTGATCATACCCCTTTTACCCAGTTTTTATGCATTAGCTACAACCCTCAAACATTGCATGAGTAGGATCTCTAAACTTGTGGGTTTGGGAAGTAGATGATGTGGTAGAACCTATTGCCCTTTTATTATCAAACCCTGGGGGTTACTTCTACGTTATGCTTATTGCCATGCTATGCTCGTAGACGTGGATTGGGTTTGAGTGTATCCATGACTGATTTGAGATTATTAATTAATGGTTTACTTAAGGTGGCTACTTAAACACACATCTGGGTGGATTGGTTGCGGGCACCTGGGGATATACCAGTGCTGTCCTTTTTGTTTCGCCACTCAGGCTCAAAGGGATCATAAGATTATTCATGCTGGAAACTTCCGTGTGTAGCCACAAGCCATTATAGGCTCTGGCATAGTTGAGTAAGTTGTGGGAAACCTTTCCATGGTGGGCTAGCAGATGTAGGGGATTGTAGGTGTACCGGCCTATCTATCGGTTAAGGGGACCTCTTCGGAAATACTGTATCTCGGTCATCCATTTCTCAAACACCATGCAGTGCGAGAAATACAACGGAGGAGATCGAGTCTTGTGGGGAAAAGTGCGCAAACCTCTGCAGAGTGTACAAACTAATCAGGATTAGCCGTGTCCCCGGTTATGGACGTCTTGAGTATCTGGATCTTGAATTATCATGTGGATCTCATCACTCTAAATTAATTTGTTGGGATGTTAATTACTTTTAATTGGGATTGAGATGGGGTTACCATTCTCAATGCTTTTCAACTACCATGATAGTTAAATAAAATATATTCCTCTGTTGTAGGAAAAAATTGGCTTTTCGCAAAAACATTATAACCATAGAGCCTCTACCAGCCATATATGCATGTAGTGATAGCATTTACTTGTTCATTGCTCTACTGTGTTATCTTGCCAGCATATTCCATGTGCTGACCCATTTTGGGCTGCAACATATCATGTTGCAGACTTTTCAGATGAAGAGTAAGGCGCACTAGGTCATTTGTCGTGCACTCAGCTATGCCGTTGGAGTTGATGGACTCACTTTATCTACCAAGCCTTCCGCTGTTATCTTACTTAGATGGCCTTAAGCCATACTTATTTTAATAAGTTCTCTTTTGAGACATTCGATGTAATAAGTGTGTGATTGCTACTTTGTTATAAATCCTTCAAGTACTATGTGTGTCAGCATTACCGATCCAGGGATGACACTTATGCACAGAGATTCGACCGTTTGAGGTCGGAACGCTACAAGATGGTATCAGAGCACACGCTGAATGTAGGACACGACCACTAAGATGAGCCATAGGTCACTCTTCTCTACTCATTTCTGACTTCTCTCCATTTTTTACTCTATAGGATGGCGGACACAAGGAATAAGTTCACACAGCCGGATGAAGACACACCTTTTGGACGACACTTGAAGGAAGTCACTAGGTACCTGAACATTGGAATACCAAGCTTCACCGGGACCTATACCGCCACATTACCAGAAGAGGAGCATTGGATGATTTGAGTTCAAGTTCCAGGAAGGACATTCATGCTAGTCACTGAGCCCATAGAGTTTTCCTTTGATGCACCAACCTGGAGTCTAGGCAAGAGCATGGCAGCCCACATCGCCATGGGATGCATCGGCGAAGTTTATCACAAGGAACTTAAGGACACCATCTACCAGATATGTGGGCGCCGAGACAAGCAATGGGAGGTGATCAGCACCAGGAAGGACATGTCCATTGCAGCCTTCATCCAGGAGTTAAATCATCACATTCATCGCCAGGAGAACCAGATGTGCGCAAGCATGATAGATCTGAAGAAGTTGATGACTAGGAACATGGAGCTGGAAGAGGAACTCAAGTATACACACGACGGATACAAGGAGGAAATCACCGTACTAGTGGAGAAGAATGACGACCTGACAAGGAAGCTAGGAGTACTCATGGGAGACCCCGCACCAGGAGGAGATGATGACCACCCTAAGGACTACATCATCATCAACGACACCGACTTCGACCTCAGTGATGATGATTTTGAAGACGAAGCTGGAGCAGATATCATGGAGTCTTCTACCAATCAAAATTTCTAGTAGACCACCATATTATTAGTAGTAATCCCCCACGTGTATATTAGTAGCCCGAGCACTGTAATGGTAGTTAGATCGATTGTATGCCCTTGCTTGATTGAGTGAGTGATATGATATGATTGTGTTTATCTCATGTGCATATGGGTAGTGCTTTCTCATTACACCTCATTCTATTCTAATCTCTCCCCTCTAAAACCCACCAGATGCCTCCGAGACGTGACCCTGGATTTGCCTTCCCACCAGAGCTCACTCAGGTGATCCAACATCAGAATACACTGATGTAGTTGCTAGTCCAGAATCAAGGCAACAACAACAACAACAACAATAATAATAACAACCCATCGCCACCACCTCCAGTTGACAACTTAGCCCATTTTCTGAGGTTATAACCACCGGTGTTTTCCAGTAGCACCGAGCCCATAGTTGCGGATGACTGGCTACGCAGGATTGGAAGGGAGTTAACCACTGCAGGTTGCACAGATGCTGAGAAGGTGCGTTTTGCCGAACACCAATTGGATGGACCTGCAGCCGCATGGTGGGAGAATTACACAGCCACCTTCCCCATAGCCAATGTTACTTGGGAGCAGTTTCAGCAAGCATTCTGCACAGCTCATGTCTCAACTGGAGCTATGAGCATGAAGAAGCGTGAGTTTCACAACTTACGCCCGGTCAACCGTACTGTAGGGCAGTATGTGGAGGAGTTTAGCAAGCTAGCTCGTTATGCCCCATATGACGTGGTCACCGATGCCGCAAAACAGGAGAAATTTATGGAAGGGCTGAATGATGAGATGAGTATGCAGTTGATGGTGGCAACATTCAACAACTACCAGGAGTTGGTAGATAAGGCTCTTATGATTGAAGGGAAGCACCAGCAGATTGAGAGCCGCAAAAGGAAGTATGGACAAGGGAAGTACAATTCAGGAGCTCAGCAGAAACCCCGTTTCACCTCGAACTCGGGAGTATATACCCATAACCATGGAGGCCACACTCACAATGGAGGAAGTTCGCATAACCATAGTGGCTCCAAGAATGGAAGTGGGAATGGAGCTGGAAGCAGTCAGAACCGCTCTAACCCAAGCACACCCGCCAAGAAGGACCAAAGCCATGTTACTTTTTTCAAGTGCGGGAAGACTAGACACTATGCCAATGAGTGCCCTGAACTCAAGAATGGAAATGGCAATGGAAGCTCTGGAAAGAAGCCCAGCCCTTTCAACAAGGGACAAGTTAACCACGTGAACGTGGAGGAGGTTGAGGAGCAGCCAGATGCAGTTATTGGTAAGTTTTTGGTTAAGTCATTTACCGCAATATTTCTTTTTGATACTAGTGCATCGCATTCATACATATCAAGGGGATTCATGGATAAGTATAAGTTGCCCAACCAAGTTCTTAAGACACCTATGTTAGTAAGCTCACCCGGAGCGGAGTATATGTCAAGCAGTGGATGTTTTCATATGCATTGACCATAGGTAGGCATGTTTTCCCCTCAGACTTAATAATTTTGGAATCACAAGGATTGGATGTGATACTCAGTATGGATTGGTTATCAAAGTATGGAGGAAACATTGATTGCGCCAGTAGGTCAATTCTACTCACCACACCAGAGGAAAAAAGGATTAAGTATGTATCCAGGCATACTCCTAGGAGTACTCACGTAAATTTCCTCATGGGAGCTGTTCAGGAAGAAGTGCCTATAGTGAAGGATTACCCGGATGTATTTCCAAAGGAACTACCAGGCATGCCCCCGGATCGAGACATTGAGTTTTTGATAGAGTTATTGCCAGGCACCGGACCAATATCAAAGAGACCATATCGGATGCCCACAAATGATCTGGAAGAGATTAAGAAACAGATTAAGGAGTTACTAGAGAAAGGTTACATTCAACGAAGTTCGTCACCGTGGGGAGCCCCTGTGCTCTTGGTTGAGAAGAAGGATAAATCTTCGAGAATGGTTGTTGATTATCGTGCATTGAATGAAGTGACAATCAAGAACAAGTACCCACTGCCGATGATCAATGATTTGTTTGACCAGCTGCAAGGAGATAAAGTATTTTCCAAGATCGATTTACGATCAGGGTACCACCTGCTGAAGATTCGATAACATGATATACCTAAGACAGCTTTCACCACAAGGTACGGGTTGTATGAGTACACAGTTATGTCATTTGGATTGAATAACGCCCCTGCCTATTTCATGAGTATGATGAACAAGGTGTTTATGGAGTTCTTGGATAAGTTTGTTGTGGTGTTCATTGATGACATTTTGGTATACTCGAAGAATGAAGAAGAGCATAAGGAGCATTTGCGTTTAGTTCTCGAGAAGCTTAGGGAACATTAGTTATACGCTAAGTTCAGCAAATGTGAGTTTTGGTTGAAGGAAGTTGGATTCCTTGGACATGTTATATCAGGAGAAGGTATAGCACTAGACCCTACAAAGGTTCAGTCGGTCACTGAGTGGTTGGCACCCACCTCAGTTGGAGAGATCCGTAGTTTTCTAGGACTCGTGGGATATTATCGGAGATTCATTGAGAATTTCTCCAAGATTGCAAAGCCCATGACAGAGTTGTTGAAGAACACCAAGTTCAAATGGACAGATGAATGTGAGGCAAGTTTTCAAGAGTTGAAGAAACAATTGACTACAGCCCCAGTGCTGATTCTGCCAGATATACGTAAGGATTTCCAAGTGTATTGCGACGCGTCTTGTTTAGGACTTTGAGGCGTGCTTATGCAAGACGGAAGAGTTGTCTCATATGCCTCACGACAGCTTCGACCGCATGAACTGAATTATGCCACACATGATTTGGAGTTAGCAGCTGTGGTACATGCACTCTAGACCTGGAGACATTTTCTTATTGGAAACCATTGTGATGTGTACATGGACCATAAGAGTTTGAAGTACATTTTCACGCAGAAGGAGTTGAATCTCAGGCAAAGGAGATGGTTGGAGCTTATAAAGGATTACGATATGAAGTTGCACTATCATCCAGGCAAGGCCGATGTCATAGTAGACACTTTGAGCCGGAAGAGTTACGCCAATACCCTCATAAGTGGAGGATTGAGGCATACCCGGCAAGGCCGATGATTTGAAGCTTCTGCCAATGTGGATACCTCTGCTTTGATTCAATGAGTACCTCACTGATATAATAAACCGGCCATTGAACCGGATACTCCTTTCCAGCTTCCTTGCACTCCACCACAATAGCCACGCTAACAGCTCGGGCATTAGCAGCCACATACAACAGTAACAACTCTTTATCGATCGGGGCTGCAAGCACAGGCGGTTCAACTAATTGCCTTTTCAGATCCTCAAACGCTTTATCAGCTGCCTCGCTCCAAACAAAATCATCTATTTTCTTTAGCATCTAATATAAAGGAATAGCCTTCTCCCCAAGGCGACTGATAAACCGGCTCAAAGCCGCAATCCGGACAGCCAAACGTTGAATGTCATTGATACACGCCGGTTTAGCCAAAGATGTAATTGCTGAGATTTTTTTCCGGATTAGCGTCAATGCCTCTGTTTGACACCAGAAAACCCAAGAGTTTGCCTGCCGGTACACCAAAGACACACTTTTCCGGATTGAGCATCATCTTGTAAACCCGGAGGTTGTCAAAGGTTTCTCTCAAATCATCTCTCAATGTTTCCTCCTTCCTGGACTTCATCACAATATCATCCACATATGCATGAACATTGCGCCCAATCTGCTTATGAAGACAATTCTGAACACAACGTTGATAAGTCGCCTGGGCACTCTTGAGCCCAAAGGGCATGGAGACATAGCAGAAGGCTCCAAAGGGAGTTATGAAAGTTGTCTTCTCCTGGTCCTTAACTGCCATTTTGATCTGATGCTAACCAGAATAAGCGTCCAGAAAACACAAACGGTCACAACCCGTCGTAGCATCAATGATCTAATCAATTCGAGGGAGGGCAAAGGGGTCTGCAGGGCAAGCCTTGTTCAAGTCTGTGTAATCCACACACATACGCCAAGTGCCGTTTTTCTTAAGAACCAGCACCGGATTAGCCAACCACTTCGGGTGAAAGACCTCCACGATAAACCCTGCGGCCAACAACCGAGCAACCTCTTCACCAATAGCCTTGCGCCTTTCTTCATTAAAGCGGCGGAGAAACTGCCGGACCGGTTCAAACTTAGGATCCATGTTAAGTGTGTGCTCAGCGAGTTCCCTCGGTACACCTGGCATGTCAGAAGGTTTCCATGCAAAGATGTCCCGGTTCTCACAGATGAACTCGATGAGCGCGCTTTCCTATTTGGGATCTAGGTTAGCGCTGATGTTGAACTGTTTGGATGAATCGCCAGGAAAAAATCAACCATCTTAGTATTTGTGGCCGATTTGAATTTCAACGCCGGATCGTGTTCTGTAGTTGGCTTTTTCAAAGAAGTCATATCTGCCGGATCAACTTTGTCCTTATAGAACTTCAGCTCCTCTGTGGCACAAACCGACTCAGCATAAGCCGCATCACCTTCCTCACATTCTAGAGTGATCTTCCTGCTCCCGTGTACTGTGATGGTCCCCTTATAACCTGGCATCTTAAGCTGCGGATACACATAACACGGCCTCGCCATGAACTTAGCGTAAGCCGGCCGCCCAAACAAAGCGTTATACGAACTTTTGATTTTCACCACCTCAAAGGTCAATGCTTCTGATCTTGAATCATGATCATCTCCAAAAGCCACCTCTAAGGCTATCTTGCCCACTGGATATGCAGACTTACCAGGCACCACACCATGAAAAATGGTGTTTGACGGTTTAAGATTCTTATCTGTCAACCCCATACGACGGAAGGTATCGTAATATAGAATGTTGATACTACTTCCCCCATCCATGAGTACCTTAGTGAACTTATATCCCCCAACTTGAGGGGCCACCACTAAGGCCAGATGACCCGGATTGTCAACCCGGGGCGGGTGATCCTCTCTACTCCATAAAATGGGTTGCTCAGACCAGCGCAAATACTGAGGCACCGCCGGTTCAACAGATTTTACTGCCCTCTTGTGAAGCTTCTGATCACGCTTACACAAGCTAGTAGTGAAGACATGATATTGCCCACTATTTAACTGCTTAGGATTGCTCTGATAGCCCGACTGCTGCTGCTGCTGTTGGTTCCCCTGATGATTGTAACTTCCCTGGTTGCCTTGGTGCCCTTGATTGATGTGTCCGGTTTGATTGCCCTGAAATCCTGAACCGGAACTGCCACCTCCGTAACCCGACCCATGGAAACCACCTCCTGAACCGCCGGGCGGGCCATTATCGTACTGAAACATATTGGAGTTCTTGAAATCTCGCATGATATAACAATCCTTCCAAAGATGTGATGTTGGCTTCTCCTTTGATCCATACTTTGGACAGGGTTGATTTAACAGGCGCTCCAAATTGGGGCCTGAACCTCCGCCCCTCTGGGGCTTCTTGCCCTTACGGCGCTGGCCATTCTCCTGAGCATTGGTATTAGCGACAAAGTCCAAGCTGTTGTCGGCTTTGCGCTTACCATTGTTCCATTGTCCTGCCGGATTATGCTCCTGACCCTTGGTGTTGCCGTTCTTTTTCTATTTCCCCGGTTTGTCCTCCTCTGAGTCAGGGTCTTTGGTATTATCTGAATCGGCGTATTTAACCAAAGCGGCCATAAGCGTTGACATATCATTACAGTGACGTTTGAGCCTTCCTAACTTCTATTTGAGCGGCAGAAAACGGCAATTGCCCTCCAACGTTAGTACTGCGGTATCTGCATTGATACGATCCGATGAATGCAAAATAGCTGAGACCCGCTTTACCCAATGGGTCGTCGACTCTCCATCCTCTTGGACACAAGCGGCCAGATCCATAATCGACATGGGTTGCTTACAAGTATCTTTGAAGTTCTGGATAAACCGGTGCTTCAATTCGGCCCATGATCCGACAGAGTTAGTTGGTAAGCTCTTCAACCAAGTACGAGTTGTTCCTTCCAACATCATGGTGAAGTATTTAGCACATACCGCTTCATCCACATCTAACATCTCCATTGCCATCTCGTAGCTTTCAACCCATGCTTCTGGCTGCAGATCGGCGGTATAATTGGGTACCTTACGAGGTCCTTTGAAATCCTTGGGCACTCTCACATTACGCAAAGCGGGGGTAAGACACGGCACCCCTAAGGAACTGAATACCACACCTGGCTCTACTGAAGCGGTAGGGTGAACCGGAGTAGGTTGACGGGCTCCGTGCAGAGCTGCTAACTCGGCCTCTCGACGCGTGCGACCATGGTCCACCACATCCTGCGCATTAGCACCTTCCCTTGCCGGGTTGTGCCCTCACGGCGGATTACGGTAACGTGCACTGCTTGATACGGCCGGTTCATCCTCAACGTGCCTGCTGTAGCTCCGGCTTGGACGGGGGGTGGAATGAATCCTCTCACGGCTGTGCGAATACGCCTGCTGCTGGTTTAAAGCTGTTTGAAGGAGATCTCTGGCCCGTCGTGCCTCAATCGCAACTGGTGATTCACTGTCGGTTGGGAGGGCTACCAATCGTGAAGCGGTGGCCACAATGTTGTCCAACGGGTTGGAGTAATGCCCGGGAGGTGTTGGAACATACTGTGGCACAACGTTGTTCTAACGAGGCAGGTCCATCGTGCGTGGCTGAACCGGCGCTCCTATTCCTGGCGCCTCCGTCCGGTTTAATATTGGCTGGTTATTCGTTCCTACTCCTGGCGTATTGAAGAGATTTCTTGGCTCATAACTCGACGGGAGATGCGATCGGTATCTTCTTCTCATGACTTCTTCTGAAGCGTTTTGATCCAGCCTAATCCGGTAGGCCTGAGCTTCCAACTCGGCCTGTTCCGTAGCCATCCTAGCATTCTCTGCTGCTAGATCCGCTTTAGCCTGGGTTATCTGATATTTTACCTTTGTGATCTCCGCGTTGTGCTTATCCCGGGCCGTTGCGTCCACCTCCGCGGCCATCAAGGTCGCCAAAGCGTCGAACAAGTCAGACAGAACTTGAGCCGGATGTGGTGCAGAGCCCCCTGCCCCCGTTGGCGCGGCTGTTGCTGAACCGGAGAGCATCGTTGTGGTGGTTGAGGAGTGGGGTGCTGATTGTGTACTGACCATGAAGATAGCGGCCCGATTGGGCAGATCAGGGAAGTCCGGAATACTATTGCCCTCGGAACCTCCACCAATCCGGCCATCCTGCAACTGATAGAGCGATTTGGTCTCTCCAAAAGACTCATCGTCGGAGCAGACAACAATTTCTTCATGGGCTGAACCGGGGAAGGGCTTACACGCTGAGCCGTCTCGATGATGTCGTTGCAGGTGTCCGGCTCAGGGCCCGGTTCGCCAATCTTGCCGATGAAGACGTGAATTCCACCAAAGGGGACCCGGTACCCGTATTCGATCGAATCGGCCTCGGGGCCCCATCCTGCGTTGTCGATGTAGAGCTTGCCGCGATGACTCTTCGTCATCCAGCCCACAGCATATCCCTTGAGTCCATCAAAGCTGCCCTTTAAGAACTCGAAACCATCGTGTGATAGCCCCACGGTGGGCGCCAACTATCGTGGGTTTGTCACGGCAGATTTCCTCATGATAGGAATTAGTCGTGGAGCCATCACAACGGGTTAGCTTAAAGGGGTTAAACCGGACAAGGGGACACAGGGAGTTTATACTAGTTCGTCCCCTTCTGTGAAGGTAAAAGCCTACGTCTAGTTGTGATTGGTATTGCTAGGGTTTCGATGACCAAGGAGCGAATCCGCTTTGACTGGCTCTCGAGTTTTGTCGGTTGTCCCTAAATCGCTGGCGGGTCGTACCTTTATATACATAGGTTGACGCCCGCCGATTTATAGAGTCCCGAAGCCAGATCATAAACGTGTCCAGTTCGGCCTCTACACTTCCTATCTTACAACGCAAGTTACATAATAAGGTCGGTTTACATCTACAAGCCTTAACTCGCCTTTGGGCCTTGGGCCTTCATAAAGCGCCATCATTCTTACGTCTTCATGGGCTTCTAATCTTCATAAAGTTAATCTGGTTACTCCCGGTCAGTTTACGCCCAGCAGTAATATCCCCAACAGCCACGGACCTATCCGTGATTATTTTTATCGCAGATTAGCCCATGATCTTCAAACGCTCGCCGTTTCTTAACCGTTTGTCCAAATCCAGTGAAACCAATGCCAAAATCTTCGTCTCGAAACCCTCTTTCTGTTTAATCAAGTTGAACAAGGTTTTGACAATTTAATATTTGGTCTCAAGCAGATTTGTTTTCGAAGTTCTTTTGATCATAGTTTCTGTTCCGTAGCTCCGATTCGATTGTTTCTTTTTGCAGATCGAATCTCTTCAATTGAGTTTTAAGATTCGATCTTCTTATTTGAAGTTTTCCCCTTGAATCTATGTTTGAGTGCTTATGTATGCTATTTTTGCGATAGAATTCCCGGAGTGCGCAGCGTGCTACTACGAGTCACTAGGTTTTGCGGATCATGAGCAAGGCAAGTAACACTTTGATCATACCCCTTTTACCCAGTTTTTATGCATTAGCTACAACCCTCAAACATTGCATGGGTAGGATCTCTTAACTTGTGGGCTTGGGAAGTAGATGATGAGGTAGAACCTATTGCCCTTTTATTATCAAACCCTGGGAGTTACTTCTACGTTATGCTTATTGCCATGCTATGCTCGTAGACATGGATTGAGGGTTTGAGTGTATCCATGACTGATGTGAGATTATTAATTAATGGTTTACTTTAGGTGGCTACTTAAACACACATCTAGGTGGATTGGTTGTGGGCACCTGGGGATATACCAGTGTTGTCCTTTTTGGTTCGCCACCTAAGCTCAAAGGGATCATAAGATTATTCATGCCGGAAATTCCATGTGCAGCCACAAGCCATTATGGGCTCTGGCATAGTTGAGTAAGTTGTGGGAAACCTTTCCATGATGGGCTAGCAGATGTAGGGGATTGTAGGTGTACCGGCCTATCTATCGGTTAAGGGGACCTCTTCGGAAAGACTGTGAATCGGTCATCCCTTTCTCAAACACCATGCAGTGCGAGAAATACAATGGAGGAGAACAAGTCTTGTGGGGAAAAGTGCGCAAACCTCTGCAGAGTGTACAAACTAATCATGATTAGCCGTGTCCCCGTTTATGGACATCTTGAGTATCTGGATCTTGAATTATCATGTGGATCTCATCACTCTAAATTAATTTGTTGGGATGTTAATTACTTTTAATTGGGATTGAGATGGGGTTACCATTCTCAATGTTTTTCAACTATCATGATAGTTAAATAAAATATATTCCTTTGTTGTAGGGAAAAATTGGCTTTTCGCAAAAACATTATAACCATATAGCATCCACCAACCATATATGCATGTAGTGATAGCATTTACTTGTTCATTGCTCTACTGTGTTATCTTGCCGGTATATTACATGTGCTAACCCGTTTCGTGCTGCAACATATCATGTTGCAGACTTTCCAGACGAAGAGTAAGGTGCGCTAGGTCGTTTGTCGTGCACTTACCTATGCCGTTGGAGTTGATGGACTCACTTTATGTACCAAGCCTTCCGTTGTTATCTTACTTAGATGGCCTTAAGCCATACTTATTGTAATAAGTTCTCTTTTGAGACATTCGATGTAATAAGTGTGTGATTGCTACTCTATTATAAATTCTTCAAGTAATGTGGGTGTCAGCATTACTAATCCAGGGATGACATTTATGCACAGAGATTTGACTGTTTGAGGTCGGATCGCTACAGTTAACAACCTTCGGCAGTATTTATTTTGATGGCTCCAGACCGATAAACCTCCTCAATAACATAGGGTTCTTCCCATTTTGAGAGGAGTTTTCCTACAAAGAATCTGAAACAAGAGTTGTATAAAATAACATATTCTCTGACTTTAAACTCATGCTTTTGGATTCTTTTATCATGCCATATTTTGACTTTTTATTTAAACAATTGGCATTTTCATAAGCTTGGATTCTCCATTCGTCTAAAGAGCTAATATCAAATAACCTCTTTTCACCGGCAAGTTTGAAATCATAGTTGAGTTCTTTGATTTCCCAATATGCTTTATGTTCTAATTCAAGAGGCAAATGACAAGCTTTTCCATAAACCTTTTTATAAGGAGACATACCCATAGGATTTTTAGATGATGTTATATAAGCCCAAAGTGCATCATCTAATTTCTTAGGCCTATTCTTTCGGGACCTATTGACATTCTTTTGCAAGATTAATTTTATTTCTCTATTGCTAAGTTCAACTTGACCACTAGACTGAGGATGATAAGGTGATGCAATTCTATGGTTAACATCATACTTGGCAAGCATTTTACGGAAAGCACCGTGAATAAAGTGTGAACCACCATCAGTCATTAAATATCTAGGGACTCCAAACCTTGGGAAAATAACTTCCTTAAGCATTTTAATAGAGGTGTTGTGATCAGCACTACTGGTTGGAATAGCTTCTACCCATTTAGTAACATAATCAACAGCAACCAAAATATGTGTATACCCATTAGAGGAAGGAAAAGGTCCCATGTAATCAAATCCCCAAACATCAAATGTTTCAACAACAAGTGAATAATTCATAGGCATTTCTTGATGCTTACAAATATTACCTATTCTTTGACATTCATCACAAGATAAGACGAACTTACAGGCATCCTTGAAGAGAGTAGGCCAATAAAATCCAGATTGCAATACCTTGTGAGCAGTTCTATCTCCAGCATGATGCCCTCCATAAGCTTTGGAGTGACATTTCCATAGGATTTGTCCCTGTTCATGCTCAGGTACACAACGTCTAATAATACCATCTACACCTTCTTTATAAGGATGTGGATCATCCCAAAAGTAATGTCTTAAATCATAAAAGAATTTTTTCTTTTGTTGGTAGGTAAAGCTAGGTGGTAAACATATAGCAACAATGTAATTAGCATAGTCAGCATACCAAGGAGTGTTATGAGCAACATTTATTGCAGCTAACTGCTCATCAAGAAAACTTTCATCAATAGGTAGTGGGTCATCACGCACATTTTCAAGCCTAGACAAGTTATCAGTTATGGGGTTCTCAGCTCCTTTTCTATCAGTGATATGTAAATCAAATTCTTGTAGCAAGAGAACCCATCGAATAAGTCTAGGTTTAGCATCTTTCTTTTCCATAAGATATTCAATAGCATCATGGTCGGTGTGAATAATTACTTTTGAATCAACAATATAAGATCTAAATTTATCACAAGCAAAATCACTACTAAGAATTCTTTTTCATTAGTTGCATAATTTCGTTGAGCATTGTCTAGAGTTTTACTAGCATAATGAATAACATTCTGTTTCTTATCAACTCTTTGTCCTAGAACAGCACCAACAACATAATCACTAGCATCACACATAATTTCAAAAGGCAAGTTCCAATCAGGTGTTTGAACAGTAGGTGCAGAAATTAAGGCTTTCTTGAGTATTTCGATGGCTTCTAAACAATCATCATCAAAAATAAAAGGAACATCCTTTTGCAAAATTTTCGTAAGATGCCTAGAAATTCTAGAGAAGTCTTTGATAAATCTCCTATAGAAACCAGCATGAACTAGGAAACTACGAATACCTTTGATATCTTTAGGACATGGCATTTTCTCAATTGCATCAACCTTAGCTTTGTCCACTTCAATACCTCTTTCAGAAATTTTATGACCCAAGACAATGCCTTCATTAACCATAAAGTGGCACTTCTCCCAATTTAATACAAGGTTTGTTTGTTCACATCTCTGCAAAACTCAATCAAGATTTCTTAAACAATCATCAAAAGACTTTCCATAAACAGAGAATTCATCCATGAAAACCTCAACAATATTTTCACAAAAATCAGAGAATAAGCAGTCATATATCTTTGAAAAGTAGAAGGTGCATTGCATAAACCGAAATGCATACGTCTATAAGCATAAGTTCCAAAGGGGCAAGTAAAACTGATCTTTTCTTGATCAGGTTGGGAAACGGGTATTTGTGAAAAACCAGAATATCCATCAAGGAAGCAAAAATGTGTGTGCATAGATAATCTTTCTAGCGTTTGATCAATAAAAGGCAAAGGGTAATGATCTTTTCTAGTTGCTTTATTTAATTTTCTAAAATCAATTACCATTCTATAACCTGTAACAATTCTTTGTGGAATAACTTCATTATTTTCATTAGGAACAACAGCAATACCTCCTTTCTTAGGGACACAATGAACAGGACTTACCCATCTACTATCAGCTATAGGATAGATTATACCTGCTTCCAGAAGGTTTTAAGATTTCCGTTCTTACCACTTCATTCATTTTTGGATTTAACTGACGTTGGTGATCAACAACGAGTTTAGCATCATGTTGCATATTAATCTTGTGCTGACATAGAGTGGGACTAATTCCCTTTAGATCATCAAGAGTATATCCAATAGCAGCTCGGTGCTTCCTTAGAACTTTCAATAATCTTTGTTCATCATGTTCTGAAAGGTTAGCACTAATAATAACAGGATATATCTTCTTTTCATCGAGATAAGCATATTTCAGAGTGTCTGGTAATTGTTTTAATTCAAACACAGGATCACCTTTAGGTGGAGGAGGACCTCCTAGAGTTTCAATAGGCAAATTGTGTTTAAGAAGATGATGTTGTTCAAAGAAAATCTTATCTATTTCATTTCTTTCATGCATATGTAAATCATTTTCATGGTCTAGAAAATATTGTTCTAAAGGATCAATAGGTGGTACAACAATAGAAGCAAGATCAATTATTTCATCCTCACTATAGGCAATCCTTCTTCATGAATCTTTCTACTAAAGTTGGAAAATTAAACTCATGAGATTCATCACCAAAACTAACATCGACATTTTGTTTCTCACGATCTATCTTAGCATTAACGGTGTTCAAGAAAGGTATGCCAAAGATAATGGGACAAAAGTCATCATGTGTGGAACAAGAACAAGAAAATAAGTAGGGTATTTTATTTTCCCACACAAGACTTCAACATCTCTAACAATCCCAAGTGGTGTGATGGTATCTCTATTAGCAAGTTTAATAGTGGCATCTATTTCTTCTATTTCAGTGGGTGCTATGTCATCCATAATTTCTTGATAAAGGGTAAAGCGGATGGCACTTACGCTCGCACCTATGTCACATAAACCATGATAACAGTGATCTCCTATTTTAACTGAGACAACATGCATGCCAACAACGGGTCTATGTTTATCCTCTTTATCAGGTTTAGCAATTCTAGTAGCTTCATTACAGAAGTAAATAACATGCCCATCTACATTTTCTTCCAGGATATCTTTAACCATAGAAACGCTAGGCTCTACTTTGATTTGTTCATAAGGTTTAGGTGTTCTAATATAGCTTTTGTTAACCACAATTGAAACTTTAGCATGTTCCTTTATCCTAACAGGGAAAGGTGGTTTCTCAATATAAGCAATAGGAACAACAGGATCAACATTATAAAGTATAGTTTATTCTTTAGCTAGTACTGGTTCCTTAATTTCTTCTTTAATAGGTGGGTGATATTTAAACCACTTCTCTTTAGGGAGATCAACATGAGTAGTAAATGATTCACAAAAGGAGGCTACTATCTCAAAGTCAAGTCCATATTTAGTGTTAAACTTTTGAAAAGCATCGGTATTCATAAAAGATTTAACACAATCGTACTTAAGCTTAATATCTGACTCTTTACCTTCATCAATTTCCCAATCTCCAGAGTTGCGTTTAATTATTTCCAAAAGATCCAACCAGAATTCAATAGTCTTCTTTATAAAAGAACCAACACAAGAAGTATCGAGCATGGATCGATCATTATGAGAAAGCCGAGCATAAAAATTCTGGATAATAATTTCTCTTGAGAGCTCATGATTGGGGAATGAAAATAACATTGACTTAAGCCTCCCCCAAGCTAGAGCGATACTTTCTCCTTCGCGAGGACAAAAATTATATATGTAATTCCGATCATGATGAACTAGATGCATAGGATAATTTTTTTGGTGGAACTCCAATTTCAATCGATTCCAATTCCAAGATCCAATATCATAGTATAGCCTATACCATGCCAATTCTTTTCCCTTCAAAGATCAAGGGAAAACATTCTTCATAACTTCATGCCCGGGTAAACCTGCAAGCTTAAACAATCCACAAATTTGTTCCACATATATCAAGTGCATATCAGGATGTTCCGTTCCATCTCCTACATAAGGATTAGATAGCAGTTGTTCTATCATACCCGAAGGAATTTCATATTCAATATTTTTAGTGGGTGCAGTAGGTTGAGGGGTAGCTAATTGTGGTTCCGGTCGAGGTGAAGATACCCTGAAGAAACCCCTCAAAGGATTGTTTTCCATAGTAACAAGTGACACTAAATTTCAGCATATTATATAAATGTTTCCTTACCAAATTCCACTTACCAAAGGCGCTTCACTCCCCGGCAACAGCGCCATAAAATATCCTAGATGACCCATAAGTATGAGTGTCGAACCCAACTAGGAGCAGAAGGAAATGACAAGTGGTTTTCAGCAAGGTAATGTCTGCAAGTGCTGAAATTGCAAGTAACCGAATAGTTTGATAGCAAGATAATTTGTAACGAGCAAGTAACGATAATAGTAGCAAAAGTGCAGCAAGGTAGCCCAATCCTTTTGAGGCAAAGGACAGGCCAAACCGGTCTATTATGATAAGCAAAGCGTTCTTGAGGGTACACGGGAATTTCATCTAGTCACTTTCACCATGTTGGTTCGATTTGTGTTCTCTACTTTGTTAATTTGATATGTGGGTGAACCGGTGCTTAGGTGATGTTCTTACTTTAACAAACCTCCTCTTATGATTAACCCTCCCACAAGCATCCGCAACTACGAGAAAGGTATTAAGAATAAATTCTAACCATAGCATTAAACTTTTGGATCCAATCGGTCCCTTACGGAATAGCGCATAAACTGGGGTTAAAGCTTCTATCACTCTCGCAACCCATCATCTAATTGCTACTCCACAATACATTCCCTTAGGCCCAAATATGGTGAAGTGTCATGTAGTCTATGTTCACATGACACCACTAAGGGAGTCACAACATACATACTATTGAAATATCGAACACATATCAAGTTCACATGATTACTTGCAACATGATTTCTCCCGTGACCTCAAGAACAGAAGTAACTACTCACAAATGATAATCATGCTCAAGATCATAGGGGTATTAAATAACATATTGGATCTGAACATATAATCTTCCACTAAATAAACCATATAGTAATCAACTACAAGATGTAATCAACACTACTAGTCACCCACAAGAACCAATCCATAGTTCTATGTAACATCCCAAAATTCTAAATTTTCGAATGTTATATTAAATAAGTAGTTTTGATTGATTGTTTGATTGTGGTATGGTTGCTTGTGTGAAATAGAGTGAAATTTGAAACTTTTTGAAAGTTAAATGAGAGGGAATAAAAGGACTTTCCCAAACTTTCATCTTGCATTTATGACCTCCATGAATTGAAATTCATTTCAAAACAAAAACTTGGAGTGAAGATGATATGACTTCTTCCATTTAAATAAATGAAAAGGGTTTTTAAAAATATTTGAATTTCATTTGGAAATATTTCAAATTCGGAAACTTTATGCAACTCAATGATTTTCATGAGAGAAGATAAAATGACTTTTTCAAATCATATGAAATATGAGTTGGGAGTTTAAAAGAATCAAATTGAAAGAACCTTTTGAAATTATTTTCAATTTGGAGTTATTTGGGTTTTATTCAAATTATTTTTCTCCAAAAATAAAATATATGGAAATTAGGGTAAAATGATTCCCTACATTAGAAAATTGGAGAGAAATAAATTTGAAATAATTTTGGTATTATAAAAAATGATTTTTATTGGGTTTTATTTAAAATATTTTTTCTATGGAAAGATTAATTATGAGTGAGGGTAAAATGACTCCCTCCAAAGGAAAAATAGTGGGGGATTAGTTGTAAGTCATTTGGACATTTAAAAAAAGTCTTTTTGAATCATTTTATTGCATCAGAATGTTTCTGCATTTTTTTGTAATTTTATATGTATTTTATTTGGTCAAACAAAAATGTGTACAGGTACCTATATACTCCCTAGGATTTATGTGCAAATTTTCCAGTTGTATAAAATTAGTTAGATTTGTTTTGCAAGCACTATGTGTCCTCTGTTTTTTAATAAAAAAGGAACCCAGCCGGCCAGACTCGCGCCAGCCGCAGCCCAGCCAGCGAAATCGGCCCACGGCCCACTCCTCGCGCGCAAAGCGCTTCGCTTTGGTCGCCCGACCCCTCCTCTCGTTCTCACTCGCCTCTCCCTCCGACTGGCAGTGGGGCCCGCGTCTTCTTCTTCCTCAAGCCACGCCCAAATCCTGCAAGCGCACGAGTTCGTTCCTGCCAATCCAAATCCTCGCTGGATTTGCTCAATTCGTTTCCCTTCCGCAAGACATGCCACCTATAAATACTCCCCTACTCTTCCTCGTCCGATTTTCGTGAAAACCTCGATCTCCCGTGCCCTAGGGAGTCATTCCGATCTTGCCGGAGTTCGCGAAGCTTCACCGAGATCCGCCGCCTTGCCGCGCCTCCACCCTCCCCTTCCGATCACCTCCTCCACCACCATCACGTCCGCCTTGCCGCACCGCACCTCCTCATGCTCTCGGACGAGACGGAGAACCACCGGAGCCACCGCCTCGTCACCGTCGTCCACGACCGAAGCTACCTCGTCGGAGCCATGGTTCGCCTGAACTCCACCGGCGTCGCCTCCTGCCCGACCCCGTCATCCAGCGCCACCCGACCCCACACCGGAGTTGCCGCCCCTCCCTGCCTTCGTCTGCCTTACCGGAGTCGTCACCTGAGCCGACGACCATGCCCTCTGTAAGCGCCACCAGTCTCCTCTTGTTTTTTTGTTTGTTCGGTTCAAGCAGTGAACCCATCGTTTACAAATAAACATGTCCAATTTTTAGTTAGCCCTAACAATTTTTATTTTACCATCATCAGAACTAGCATCGACGGCCTAGATTAGATCGCATTGTTTCTTATTTATTTTTGAACCAGTATCCTTTAGTTAGTGAACGTTCATTGGTTAGGTCTTTGCAGCGGATGAATTCGTCGCTAATGCTTGTGTAGCGACCATTCGTTCGATAGCGTTTCCGTCTCGTAGCCAGGGATCCAGTTGCAAATACTTTTCTTATAGTTTAGCCCCTGGATTTCAAACAATCACAACTTTTACACCGTTTATCCAACGCCCACTTCTTCATTATGATCCCCTCTGTCTAGATAACCAACTCAAACATATTTTTTAAAGTTTAAAATTTGTTTTCAAATAGATTTGAATTTGAACTTGTTTTGTTCATAACTTAAGTTTTATAACTCCGATTCAGTTGATTCTTTTTGCAAATCGAAGCTCTTGATCTAAACTTTCTGATAAGGGAAAATTCACTTAATTTTGGTATTGTTAGAAATTGTTTTCTGTACAAGAGTTATTTGCCTGTTTTGAAGATTT
The DNA here is from genome assembly GCF_056163025.1 of Triticum urartu. Lineage (NCBI taxonomy): Eukaryota > Viridiplantae > Streptophyta > Magnoliopsida > Poales > Poaceae > Triticum > Triticum urartu. The sequence goes on along the minus strand of NC_141874.1, from coordinate 169,548,763 downwards.
TTGAGATCTTTTCTTTGATTCTTTTGCATGATTGCTTATGTGTGGTTACTATTTCTTGCTTATGATAGATTGACGGGAGTGTGACCAGTAGAACTATCAAGAGTTATGAGTGCGAATCATCTACATCAATAGTACAAGGAAAGTTCACACTTTGATCATATCCCTTTTACCCAGTTTTTATGCATTAGTTTCGACCCTCAAACATTGCATGAGTAGGACTTGATAACATGTGGGTATTGGGAAGTAGTTGATGAGGTAGGAACCTATTGCCTTTTATTTCAAACCATGGGTGCTATTATGTTATGCTTACACTACTTTGCTATGCTCGTAGACGTGGTTTGGTTCATGAGACTCATGAAAGTTGTGAGAGATTTTAACTAAGGGAAACTTAAGGTGGTTACTTTAATACACATCTGGGTGGATTGGTTGGGGCACCCTGGAGAACCCTGTGGTTTGCCCGGGCACCTGGAGAACCCAGTGCTTGCCCAAGGGGATCCCGGAGTACCCGTGTGATCACTCTATGGAATGCCACACAGGCTCAAAGGGATCATAAGATTATTCATGCTAGAAACTTCCGTGTGCAGCCACAAGCCATTATGGGCTCTGGCATAGTTGAGTATGTTGTGTGACCTCTTTTAGTGGTAGGCTAGTAGATGTAAGGGATGTAGGTGGTACTATCTACCTAGAGTAAAGAGTTAATGCTTCTGAAAGACTGTGTCTTGGTCATCCGTTTCTCAAATGTCATGTAGTGCGAGAAATTCAGCGGAGGAGATCGAGTCTTGTGGGGAAAAGTGTGCAAACCTCTGCAGAGTGTACAAACTAATCATGGTTAGCCATGTCCCCAGTTATGGACATCTTGAGTATCTGGTGCTTGAATTATTATGTTGATCTCATCACTCTACTTAATTAACTTGTTGGGTTGATATTTATTCATTTGGGGTTGAGCTGGGGTTACCTTCTCAATATTTCAAGAAACTTTGTAGTTAAATAAAATATATTCCTTTGTTGTAGGAAAAAATTATCTTTATGCAAAAATTTAACCATAGAGCCTCCACCAGCCAAATATGCATGTAGTGATAGCTATTATTTTTCATGTCTCTATGGTGTGAATTTGCCAGTACATTCGACGTACTGACCTATATGGCTGCAACGTCTCATGTTGCGGGAATCTTATGACGAGTAAGTGATACATTAGGGTTACGATGTCTACACTCAACTTTGTCGTTGGTGTTGATGGGAATCCACAACCTTATTGTTACTTCCGCTATTTGGATTGAGGTAATAGTATTTACGTTACTTTATACATGTGATTTACCTCTGTTATAAATCCTCGAGTACTGTGTGTGTCAGCATACCGATCCAGGGATGACACTTAAGCACAAAGACTTGATCCATTTGGGTCGGGTCACTACAAGATGGTATCAGAGCACATGTTGACTGTAGGATGTGACCCCTAGAAACTGGCAAGCCCTTAACAGATTTTTTCTCTAAAACTTTATTTTCAAAAAGATCTTTTACCTCTCTTCTTTTCTGAGCTTTATCAAATATTCCCTTTTAGTTGGACAATACCCCTTTCCCCTTTTAACCACATGAAGATATGATTGATGAGACCACTCCAAGAAGGACAAGATATCGGAAAACTAAGACCACTTCAGAATGAGGAGGATTTTACCAAGCATTAAAATAATGGAAACTACAATGGTTGAAGACTCCGAAGACTAGGAGAATTGGAAGGCTTTGAAGAATTCCCAGAGTGAAGTGACTTGGAAGGCTCTGAATAGGATCCACTTAAGTTATTCCCGTACCCTTCTGAATTCCTTTACTGAAGAACCCCTGGTGTACATATTTTAGATGAAGAGCTTCACCCTGAACCAAAGACAACACTACGAAGACTATCATATGATCCAGCCTTATGGAATTTATCAGACTATTGAAGTTGCCGATACCTGAGATGAAGGTGTGTTAAAGAAAGACCGGAACATGGAGCGTTAAAACTCAAAGTTTTTGTCAAGAAAACCCCAAGGCAGAATATATCAACTATTGAATGATAGCTCGTGGAAATGACATGGGCATAAACACGGCTATCCATGATGTTATCGCCCGCTTAGACTATTGTCACGGTGCTGAGTTAAGCATGCATTTGTTCGGAAGGATTGGATGACAAAAGGGCTAATGGAGCACCTATCAGCAAAAGATGAACTTTTAACCTTAGTTGGTGTATCACCGGGATCTGGAGTATTACATCAAGAAGTTTAAGATGGACCTGCAGGAAGCTATATTTGATAAGGAAGCATTTCATGAAGAACTCATGACCCAGAAGCTAAAAGTAGCCAATCGGGAGGAGCAAAACCTCGAGATACCGGAGATTCGTCAGGAACTGAAGGACAGTAGTACCATGGTCCATGCCAAGGATGTTGAAACCCAGAAGTCTGGAATGTAACTCCAAAATATTAAAGGACGTCATGAGAGACTTTGCGTCAACAGAGATGATTTGGCAAAAGAACTTAAGAAGGTCAAGCACGATCGGAAGAAGCCATCGGAGACATGAACAAGACTTGAAGAGTTTGGCGACCTTGAAGATTTATTGACCTTTAGAAGACCAAACCCCTGTTATATACCTACGTTAGATGCGACGTATCTGAGCTGTCGTTTGTTTGATGTTTTTCCGACAGCCACAAAATAAAATCTGTCTTTTCAAAACTATTGATTGTATTGTGTGTATCCCTCTCTATCTCTCTTATCTTACCCCAAAACCCATGGACCCAATAGAGGGTGAATGGAGATGAACTCATATTTTCTGGAACGATGACTCAATTGGAGACAGGCCGATGGATTCAGAACATGGAAGATCACATGAAGAATAACACTATAGCCGGAAAGGATATGGCCCAGCATGCTCTTCAGTGCTTTGAAAGAGGTGCTGCTACTTGGTGGAGGATGTACCAAACCATCAATGGATGGCAAAGAGTAACCACTTGGGAAGAATTGAAGTTGACTCTACTAAAGTCTCGGCATGTGACCCAGAAATTGAAGCCTTATGGAAATGATATGAAGAAACCTTGTGCATGCAAGCTCTATGGAGAAATATGACACAACCATAAAGAACACAAGGATGAATGCCCTAATTGTGAAGAAAGTCACCCAGCTGAAGAATGCCCAATTAGGCAGATTTCTTGTTTCTTATGTGAAGGGACTACCCACTACCCTGCTTAGTGCCACATTTACCCCATGGTACAACGAACTATCCAATAGAAGAAAGAATAAATGAAAGGAGCCCTCATGGAAATTTTAGAAGAACCGGTGATGAAGTAAGATGTCTAGGACACGCACAAAGGAAACATAATTAAAGCCTGCACCAAACCATGCTATTCATGTGGAGAAGGACACATCTCCCAAAATTGTCTGAATGGGGACCTAGTAGAATACCCGACAGAGGAAGTAGAGTATGACTCACGGGAAATAGAAACCCTGATTGGAATGGAAAAGTCCAGGAAGAGAAATAGATTGGATTCTAGGAAGGACCTAAGTCATATCACCTGTTTCAGGTGCAAGGAGTCAGGGCACTACCTCAGCGGTTACCCAAAAAGGAAGTCGAGGACCCAAGGAGGCTTTGAAATCACAAGGAAATCTTGAGACTTGTTAGAAGTAATATGTTTCTGTTGTAATGAAGCAGGGCACTTTGCCAGAGATTGTCCCAAAGAGAAGGAGGCTTGTACCAAATAGTTGAGTTTGCAAAAAAAGAAATATAATAGTAGTAGAGAGAACATTTCTTTTTATTGAGATGTTGAGTTGAGGCATGTAATGGAAGTGCAGGAGATTGTAGTAATTTGAGAATCAATAAAGTTGGCATCGTTGGTACTGATCTGGATTTTATGAGTAGTTACTCTATGAAGAAAGATTTTGATCATTTTCGATGATATGAGAAATATGGTCTATGGATGAATTTGTGCATTTTAAGGGTGGTAGTACCCTATGAGGACACTTGACCCCTGGAAAGGATAATGATGTTCCACGGAGTGGACTTCGTACAAAATAGGTACGAGTTTTGTCTTGATATGTGGGATACCCCAAGAGTATGAAGAGATGAAGTACTATTGGATACAAAGGAGGTATAATGTTGGTAATATGGAGCAATTGTAACTCCATGATGAGTCTGAGTAATCATGTCTTAGTTTGGTACCAATAGAAGGTAGGGAGACAGTAAAATTGGATGGGTTTAAGAATGCTAGGAAGCTGGATGTTGGAATAATGATCAGTTGCCCAGATGATGAGTTCAAGGTTTACAAGTGATGAGATGGGCCATAACCCACAGGCCCCAGGACCTGCCAAGAAGCAAGCACACTCTTGCTGAAGGAAAAACCCTGGAAGAATATTACGACTTTTAATGGCAGATGATCTTATAGGAGTTAAACACAAAACCTGAGAGTTGTGAAGGAATGATAGATGTTTGTTTGGCTTGCAGAATCCATGGATTTATCCGAACTCGGTTCGTCAACAAGAGAAATTCTGCAATTCTTGTGAGGATCACCAAGTTTTAGAATGCGAGATTTGCTAAACCATATACAAGGTAATGATTTGGGTGCGGGATGGATTGATCACCATACCGACTTACTCTTACTGTTCACCTTGCTATTTGGGATGGTAAATCCGAGTGACTTACCTATAGTAGAGCGACGACGATCAAAACCTTGTTTGAACCTTAAAATGGTATGAAAATGTTTCCCTTGTACAACGCAGTTGTTGCTAATCGTAGGATATACGGTGAGGATGCAGCCTAGACCCGTTTTCTGCAGGAATCCAGTCAAATTGTTTGATGACCATGATGAGATATCGATAGTTGTTTAGTATTGGCGCCAGACCTGTCAGATAAGAAGACCCAGTCACAGGAGAATTGTACCAAGATGAAATAGACGGAAAAATCAAGGAAAAAGGTTATGACACTACCAGAGGGGCCTGAGTAGGAATTTTCCCGAGGATCTGAGAAGATGGACACTATCAACGATAAGGATGGAGTATATGAGTATTGATCAAACCGTAACCATGCATCTAAGGGTGGTAGCACCCAGACCCCCTGTGACGTTCAGGATTTTGGGAAGACCCCCGAACCTAACCTATTTCTTGCTAGACTCTCTGAACCTCGAGGGCGAGATTCATTTTAAGGCTGTTAGGTTTGTAACATCCCAAAATTCTAAATTTTGGAATGTTATATTAAATAAATAGTTTTCATTGATTGTTTGATTGTGGTATGGTTGCTTGTGTGAAATAGAGTGAAATTTGAAACTTCTTGAAAATTAAATGAGAGGGAATAAAAGGACTTTCCCAAACTTTCATCTTGCATTTATGATCTCCATGAATTCAAATTCATTTCATCACAAAACCCTAGAGTGAAGATGATATGAATTCTTCCATTTAAATAAATGAAAAGGGTTTTAAAAAATATTTGAATTTCATTTGGAAATATTTCAAATTCAGAAACTTTATGCAACTCAATGATTTTCATGAGAGAAGATAAAATGACTTCTTCAAATCATATGAAATATGAGTTGGGAGTTTAAAAGAATCAAATTGAAAGTCCCTTTTGAAAATATTTTCAATTTGGAGTTATTTGGGATTTATTCAAATTATTTTTCTCCAAAAATAAAATATAAGGAAATTAGGGTAAAATGATTCCCTACATTAGAAAATTGGAGAGAAATAAATTTGAAATCATTTTGGTATTTAAAAAATGATTTTTATTGGGTTTTATTTAAAATATTTTTTCTATGGAAAGATTAATTATGAGTGAGGGTAAAATGACTCCCTCCAAAGGAAAAATAGTGGGGGATTAGTTCTAAGTCATTTGGACATTTAAAAAAAGTCTTTTTGAATCATTTTATTGCACTAGAATGTTTCTGCATTTTTTGTAATTTTATATGTATTTTATTTGGTCAAATAAAAATGTGTACGTGTACCTATATACTCCCTAGGATTTATGTGCAAATTTTTCAGTTGTATAAAATTAGTTAGATTTGTTTTGCAAGCACTATGTGTCCTCTGTTTTTTAATAAAAAAAAGGAACCTAGCCGGCCAGGCTCGCGCCAGCCACAGCCCAGCCAGTGAAATCAGCCCACGGCCCACTCCCCGCGCGCGAAGCGCTTCGCTTCAGTCGCTTGACCCCTCCTCTTGTTCTCGCTCGCCTCTCCCTCTGGCTGACAGTGGGGCCCGCGTCTTCTTCTTCCTCAAGCCATGCCCGAATCCTGCACGCGCACGAGTTCGTTCCTGCCAATCCAATTCCTCGCGGGATTCGCTCGATTTGTTGCCCTTCCGCAAGACATGCCACCTATAAATACTCCCCTACTCTTCCTCGTCCGAATTTCGCGAAAACCTCGATCTCCTGTGCCCTAGGTAGTCATTCCGATCTCGCCGGAGTTCGTGAAGCTTCACCGAGCTCCGTCGCCTTGCCGCGCCTCCACCCTCCCCTTCCGGTCACCTCCGCCACCACTATCATGTCTGCCTTGCCGCGCCGCACCTCCTCATGCTCTCGGACGGGACAGAGAACCACCGGAGCCACCACCTCGTCACCGTCGTCCACGATCGAAGCTACCTCGCCGGAGCCACGGTTCGCCTGAACTCCACCACTATCGCCTCCTACTCGACCCCGTCATCCAGCGCCGCCCAACCCCACGCCGGAGCCGCCGACCCTTTCCTCGCGACTCGCCGTCCCTCCCTGCCTTCGTGTGCCTTGCCGGAGTCGTCGCCTGAGCCGGCGACCATGCCCTCTGTAAGCGCCAGCAGTCTCCGCTTGTTTTTTTTTTGTTTGTTCGGTTCAAGCAGTGAACCCATCATTTACAAATAAACCTATCCGGTTTTTAGTTAGCCCGAACAATTTTTATTTTACCATCGTCAGATCTAGGATCGACGGCCTAGATTAGATCGCATTGTTTTTTATTTATTTTTGAACCGGTATCCTTTAGTTAGTGAACGTTCGTTGGTTAGGTCTTTGCAGTGGACGAATTCGTCGCTTATGCTTCTGTAGTGAACGTTCGTTCGATAGCGTTTCTGTCTCGTAGCCAGGGACCCAGTTGCAAATACTTTTCTTATAGTTTAGCCCCTGGATTTCAAACGCTCACAACTTTTACACCGTTTGTCCAAATCCAACGAAACCAATGCCCACTTCTTTGTTATGATCCCCTTTGTCCAGATAACCAACTCAAACATATTTTTGAAAGTTTAAAATTTGGTTTTAAACAGATTTGAATTTGAACTTGTTTTGTTCATAACTTAAGTTTTATAACTCCGATTCAGTTGATTCTTTTTGCAAATCGAAGCTCTTGATCTGAACATTCTCATAAGGCTAAATTCACTTAATTTTGGTAGTGTTAGAAATTTTTTTCTATGCATGAGTTATTTGCCTATTTTTGAAGTTTTCTGAGATCTTTTCTTCGATTCTTTTACATGATTGCTTGTGGGTGGTTACTATTGCTTGCTTATGATAGATTGGCTGGAGTGTGACGAGTAGAAATATCAGGAGTTACGAGTGCGAATCATCTACATCAATAGTATGAGGCAAGTTCACACTTTGATCATATCCCTTTTACCCAGTTTTTATGCATTAGTTTCAACCCCCAAACATTGCATGAGTAGGATTTGATAACATGTGGGTATTGGGAAGTAGTTATTGAGGTAGGAACCTATTGCCTTTTATTTCAAACCATGGGTGCTATTATGTTATGCTTACACTACTTTGCTATGCTCGTAGACGTGGTTGGGTTCGTGAGACTCATGAAAGATGTGAGAGATTTTAACTAAGGGAAACTTAAGGTGGTTACTTTAATACAAATCTGGGTGGATTGGTTGGGGCACCCTGGAGAAGCAAGTGGTTTGCCCGGGCACCTGGAGAACCCAGTGCTTGCCCAAGGGGATCCCGGAGTACTCGTGTGATCACCCTATGGAATGCCACCCAGTCTCAAAGGGATCATAAGATTATTCATGCTAGAAACTTCCGTGTGCAGTCACAAGCCATTATGGGCTCTGGCATAGTTGAGTATGTTGTGTGACCTCTTTCAGTGGTAGGCTAGTAGATGTAGGGGATGTAGGTGGGACTGTCTACCTAGAGTAAAGAGTTAATGCTTCTGAAAGACTGTGTCTCGGTCATCCGTTTCTCAAATGTCATGTAGTGCGAGAAATTCAGCGGAGGAGATCGAGTCTTGTGGGGAAAAGTGTGCAAACCTCTGCAGAGTGTACAAACTAATCATGGTTAGCCGTGTCCCCGGTTATGGACATCTTGAGTATCTGGTGCTTGAATTATTATGTTGATCTCATCACTCTACTTAATTAACTTGTTGGGTTGATATTTATTCATTTGGGATTGAGTTGGGGTTACCTTCTCAATATTTCAACAAACTTTGTAGTTAAATAAAATATATTCCTTTGTTGTAGGGAAAAATTAGCTTTATGCAAAAATTTAACCATAGAGCCTCCACCAGCCAAATATGCATGTAGTGATAGCTATTATTCTTCATTGCTCTATGGTGTGAATTTGCCAGTACATTCAATGTACTGACCTATATGGCTGCAACGTCTCATGTTGCAGGAATCTTACGACGAGTAAGTGATACGTTAGGGTCACAATGTCTACACTCAACTTTGTCGTTGGTGTTAATGGGAATCCACAACCTTACTGTTACTTCCGCTATTTGGATTGAGGTAATAGTATTTACGTCACTTTATACATGTGATTTACCTCTGTTATAAATCCTCGAGTATTGTGTGTGTCAGCATACCGATCCAGCGATGACACTTAAGCACAGAGACTTGATCCATTTGGGTCGGGTCGCTACATTCTGGTAACAAGATTGAACACAAGAGATGAACTAGGGTTTGAGACGAGATGGTGTTGTTGAAGATGTTGATGGAGATTGCCCTCCCAAGATGGGAGAGTTGTTGGTGATGATGATGATGACGACGACGATTTCCCCCTCCGGGAGGGAAGTTCCCTCGGTGGAATTGCTCCACCGGAGGGCAAAAGTGCTCCTGCCCAAGTTCCACCTCGAGACGGTGGTGCTCTGTCCCGAAAGTCCTCTCCTTATTTTTTTTTTCTAGGTCAAAATGACCCATATACCAGAAGATGGGCACCGGACGTGGGCCTGGGTGAGCACAACCCACTAGGGCATTCCTAGGTTCCCTAGCATGCATAGGTGGGTTGTGACCACCTGGTGGGCCCCCTCTGGTACTTATCTGCTCCAATATTCATCATATATTCATAAAAATTATCCATGAAGTTTCAGCCTATTTGGAGTTATGCAGAATAGGTAGCCTGGCATAGCTTTTCCAGGTCCAAATTTTCAGCTGCCGGAATTCTCCCTCTTTGTGTGTACCTTCCAAATTATGATAGAAAAGGCATTAGCATTACTCCAAAAAGCATTATTATGCATAAAACATCATAAATAACAATAGGAAAACATGATGCAAAATGGACGAGCTAGCAATGATGGAAGGGTGAGAGTGCGTATAATCCATGGACTCAAAATTAGTCATAAAGAACTGACATACTTATTGCAAAATTCTGTTAGTCATCGAAACAAAGTAATAAGTGCATGCTCCTAGGGGGATAGATTTGTAGGAAAAGACCATCGCTCGTCCCCGACTGCCACTCATAAGGAAGACAATCAATAAATACCTCATGCTCCAACTTCGTTACATAACGGTTCACCATACATGCATGCTATGGGAATCACAAACTTCAACACAAGTATTTCTACAATCCACAACTAGCCACTAGCATGACTCTAATATCACCATCTTTATATCGCAAAACTATTGCAAGGATCAAACATATCATATTCACTGATCTACAAGTTTTATGTAGGATATTATGACTAACCATGTGAATGACCAATTCCTGTCAACTCTCTAAATAGATATAAGTTAAGCAAGACAGTTTAATTCTTTCTACAAAAGATATGCCCACGCTCTAACAAATATAAGTGAAGCAAAAGAGCATTCTACAAATGGCGGTATTCTTTGTGTAGAGAAACAGGCAATCCAAACTTCAAATGATATAAGTGAAGCACATGAAGCATTCTATAAAGCCATACTCAAAAGATACAAGTGAAGTGCAAAGAGCATTCTATAAATCAACCAAGGACTATCTCATACCAGCATGGTGCATTATTAAAATTAAAATAAAAAAACACAACGCTCTAATATTTACGCATATCATGTGACGAATAAAAATATAGCTCCAAGTAAAATTACCGATGATCGTTAGAAGAAAGAGGGGATGCCTTCTGGGGCATCCCCAAGCTTAGTTGTTTGGGAGTCCTTGAATATTACCTTCGGGTGCCTCGGGCACCCCCAAGCTTAGGATCTTGCCACTCTTTGTTCCTTCATCCATCGTGATCTCACCCAAAACTTGAAAACTTCAATCACACAAAACTTTAACAAAACCCTCGTGAGATCCATTAGCATAATAAAGCAAATCACCACTTTAAGTAATGTTGCAAACTCATTCATATTTTATTTTTGCATTGTAGCTACTGTAATATAACTTTTCCATGGCTTATACCACCGATACAATCGATAGTTTCATCAAAACGAGCAAAACAATGCATCAAAAATAGAATTTGTCTTAAACAGGGCAGTCTGTAGTAATCTGAAAATCAACCATACTTATGTAACTCCAAAAATTCTGAAAATTAGGAAAAAAATAAAAAAATATTGTATAGAAGTACTGTGAAAAAAGTTTCAGAAGCGTTTGACTTTCCAGTATTAAATGTAAAATCACGCACTACAGCCAAAGTTTCTATTTTTGCACCACACAAAGCAAACAAGCGATCTAATCATCCTAAAGGCAAATCTTGGCACATTATTTTTATAATACAATGGAATTTTACAAGGGGATAATTATTTTTGTGAGAATCTTCATGAAAAATTCTACATTGTTTCCATGAGCATGAACACAAGTGTTCAAGGTCGACCCTCACTTCTCCAATGCATAACTTCCAATCGCTTCTCTTTTGTGAAAAAGTTTTTAAGTTCCCTCTATATTTTATTGTTTTTAAACTTTATAAAAGCACTCAATAGAAAGAAATTACTCTCTAAAACTTTTGTGTTGTCTCCCTGGCAGCGCTTTCTTTAAAGCCATTAAGCTAGGCATAAAGTGCTCAAGTAACGAATCCACCCGGATCCCAAGGTATATCAAAGCCAATTTTAATTAACAATGATTTGGAATTTAGTAATGAGCACAAAGCAACATATATCATACAATGACAAAGTATAACTCTCTTCCTATGCATTTGCATGTCATACAAGAACAATTCATGCAAACAAAGTAAAGGCTAATGCATAGTATAAACAGTTTCTTGCAATTTTATCGTATTGGAAACATACAGAGGCGGAGATGTAGTTCCTCTCTCATAATAATCGCAAGTAGGAGAAGCAAGCACATGCATATTATATTTATCAAAACCATCATGTGCAATAGTAAAACGCAACCCATCAATATAATCCTTAATAAGAGCAAACTTCTCCGATATAGTGTAGTTGGGAGAATTTAGAAAGATAATAGGACTATAATGCGTGGGTGCAATAGCAACAATTTCATTCTTAACATAAGGAAATATAGCAAGTTCATCTCCATAAGCATAATTCATATTGGCATCTTGGCCATAAGCATAGCAAGCATCAAGTTCATCAAAAAGGGATGTTTCAAACGAATCAAAGGGATCATAGCAATCATCGTAGCATTCATCCTTTAGTAAGAATGAAGGGACGTTAAACAATGTATGAGTTGGAGGGTTACTATCATTAGAAGGTGGGCACGGATAGCTAGTCCACTCTTCATCCTTTTGTTCTTCGCTCTCCTCATCATCTTTTTCATCCAATGAGCTCACAGTTTCATCAATTTTTTCTTCCATAGACTCCTGCAAAATGTTATTCTCTTCTTGGACATCAAAGGAGTCCTCAATATAAGGTTTAACATAGGCATTAGAAGCATAATTATCATAACAATATTTAAGTATGGCAAAAATTTCAGATTTGTAAAGAGTAGCATCATAATTTTCAATCAAAGAAGCAATTTCATAAGAACCCTTAAAAGCAACAAATTCTTCAATTTGTCGAACATCATAGTAATTATAAACACCCTTAGCATACAAAGATACGATTCCATTATCACTAAACCCACATTTGTAGGGAAGGTGTTTCTTAGGCTCTTGAGAACAACAAGTAACATCATATATTTCACATAAATTTCAAGCATAGCATTGCAAACGATGAATTTGATCCTGTAAAAGTTTTCATTTTTGAGATAAGCGGTGTCACACATAACGAGCATGCTCATATAAAGATTTTCCCTCAACTAAGCTAGTTGGGGTTTCAACACGAGCACATAGGTATCGAAGATGATCCAACTAGAAAGCTTCAGTAGTATGATAGATTTTGGGTGGTTCTTCAACCATTGGTTTAGTAGGTACAACTATTTTTTTGGTATTTTGCGTTTCCTACCCATAACTAAAGATAGAAAACAACTTAGAACAGAAAATAAAAACTACTTAGTGATAAAGCAAACAAGCACACACGAGAATATCACCCCACGCTATTGCTCCCCGGCAACGGCGCCAGAAAAAGGTCTTGATAACCCAGAAGTATAGGGGATCAGTTGTAGCCTCTTTCGATAAGTAAGAGTGTCGAACCCAATGAGGAGCTAAAAGTAGAACAAATATTCCCTCAAGTTCTATCGACCACCGATACAACTCTATGCACGCTTTACATTCGCTTTACCTAGAACAAGTATGAAACAAGAAGTACTTTGTAGGTGTTGCTAGATAGGTTTGCAAGATAATAAAGAACACATAAATAAAAACTAGGGGCTATTTAGATAAAGACACAACTAGGTTAGTTTTAGTAGAGAGCTTTTTGTCACAAGAAAGTTATTTGTCCCTAGGCAATCGATAACTAGACCGGTAATCATTATTGCAATTTTATATGAGGGAGAGGCATAAGCTAACATACTCTCTCTTCTTTGATCATATGCACTTATGATTGGAACTCTAGCAAACATCCATAACTACTAAATATCATTAAGGTAAAACCCAACCATAGCATTAAAGTATCAAGTCCTCTTTATTCCCATATGCCATAACCCACTTATCTGTGTTTCTGTTTTCTATCACTCACGCAACAGAGACAATAAGCAAATCATGGACATATTGCAAACCCTACAGCGGGGATCCCTCACGCTTGTGTGACACGGAGAGCACCATAGGACAGCACGAATAATAAAACATGCAACTCAAACCAATCACGATCATCAATCAACCCATAGGACAAAATGGATCTACTCAAACATCATAGGATAGCCATACATTATTGGGAAATAATATACAGCGTTGAGCACCATGTTTAAGTAGAGATTACTCCAGGGATAAGGGGTGTTACACCGCTACATAGAGGGGGAGAGAGTTGGTGATGACGACGGTGAAGTTGTTGGTGCAGATCGCGGTCACGATGATGGCCCCGGCGGTGTTCCAGCACCACCGGAAGAGAGGGGGAGAGAGCCCCCCTTCTTCTTCTCCTTCCTTGACCTTCCCCCTAGATGGGAGAAGGGTTTCCCCTTTGGTCCTTGGCTTCCATGGCGGCGGAGGGGCGGGTGCCCCTCCGAGATTGGATCTATCTCTCTGTTTCCTTCTGTTTCCGCGTTCCCCGGTTCTCGCATTTCACCGTTTCTTAAATTCCCGGAGATCCGTAACTCCGCTTGGGCTGAAATTTTAACACGATTTTTATCCGGATATTATATTTCTGGCACCAGAAGAAGGGCATCAACCACCTTACGGAGTGGCCACAAGGACCAGGGGCGCGCCCTACCCCCTGGGACGCACCCTCCATCCTTGTGGGCCCCTCGGGCATCATCTCGCGTTGATTCTTTTTCCCAAAAATCACATATATTCCAAAAATAATCTCCGTAAGTTTTTATCCTGTTTAGACTCCGTTTGATATGGGTATTTTGCGAAACAAAAAACATGCAACAAACATGAACTGGCACTGGGCACTGGATCAATATGTTAGTCCCAAAAATAGTATAAAAAGTTGCCAAAAATATATGAAAGTTGTAAAATATTGGCATGGAACAATAAAAAAATTAGATACGACGGAGACGTATCACATGGCACACCAAATGATCGTGTTTCTCACCAAGATACCTTGTATTTACATGTTCTTTGAGAATTTTGAGTGTGGTTCCAAGTTGATTAAGAATGAGATAATGTCCACACCAGCATGCAATCATGCATGGAAAACACACACACCACAACATTCAACCATCCATGCAAAAATATTTCTATTCAGTTATTTTACTTATATTTAATAAATATTTTAAAACTAAACATAATCAAATATAATATGTCATATGTATTTTGATTTTGGTTTTCATATTATCAACCCAAATTTTCATTAACCAATTCCAGCAGCAATGCGCGGGCTATCCTTTAATTTCCTATTGAAAGGATTGATATGGTTGACTAGAGGGGGGTTTGAATAGGCAGTTACCAATTTTTAACTTTTCTTAACAAATTAGAGTTAGCAACAAATAGGTTGTCTAGATATGCAACTAGGTGAGCAACATATATGATGCTAGCAACACAAGCAAGCAAAGGATACAACACAGTAAAGGTAAGAAATAACGACAAGTGGAGACGGTGAAGACGAGGATGTGTTACCGAAGTTCCTTCCCTTTGAGAGGAAGTACGTCTCCGTTGGAGCGGTGTGGAGGCACAATGCTCCCCAAGAAGCCACTAGGGCCACCGTATTCTCCTCACGCCCTCACATAATGCGAGATGTCGTGATTCCACTAGTAGTTCCCTTGAAGGCGGCAACCAGACCTTTACAAACAAGGTTGGGGCTCTCTCCACAACCAAATTGGAGGCTCCCAATGACACCATGAAGCTTCACCACAATGGAATGTGGCTCCGAGGTGACCTCAACCGTTTAGGTGCTCAAACACCCAAGAGTAACAAGATCCGCAAGGGACCAATGGGGGAATCAAATTTCTCTAGGTGGAAGTATAGATCTAGGCCTTCTCAAGCAATCTGTAAAGAATCAACAGGTTTGATTGGCTAGGGAGAGAGATCGGGCAAGAATGAGCTTGAGAGCAACAATGGAGCTTGGGGAGGAAGAGGTAATCAGCTTAGAGAAAGAAGACTCCTTTTTATAGTGGGAGAAGGAATCCAACCGTTATGCTCTCACAACCCCTGCATAAGCGGTAGTACCGCTCGGGTGAGCGGTACTTCCGCTGGCATGCAAGTACTAGCTGCATAGTTCGACCTTAGCAGGTCAGGGGAACGGTAGTGCCGTCGGAGCGGTACTACCGTGCCTGACGATGACATGCACCTAGGGTAGGGCCATAGGCCTAACCTAAACACCCTATCCAAGGACACTGCCCTAGAGTCAAGGACATTCAAAGTACAACAAAAGAAACTGACTGAAATCACCTTGGAGTGCAATCCACTCGACCAGCTATCTCACTCGGATACCCCAATTCCACTCGAGCAAGACAGAGTCACTCGGCCATACGAAGAATCACTCAGAGCATAGAAGATCAAAAGCCATCCCAGGATGACAACGGTTAGGCGTTCACTCTGTAGTCTTGAAGATCATTTATAGTCATTTATGGTTAATGTTACCAGTAACGCCCCTGCCTTAACGTACATTGAACCATGTGTAACTGAGGGCTGGAGGGGTCTGGCGCACTCTATATAAGCCACCCTCCTCCTCTGGCACAAGGGTTCGCACCCCCTGTAACTTTCACGCATAATCCAGTCGACAAGCCTCCGGGCACCAAGACGTAGGGCTATTACTTCCTCCGAGAAGGGCCTAAACTCGTAAACCTTGCGTGCACAACCTCGCCGTAGCTAGGGCCTTGCCTCCTCCTACTTACCCCATATTCTTGCTGTCAGACTTGCTCCGACGACAGTTGGCGCCCGCCGTGGGGCAGGCGTCTTAGCGACTTCCAGTGAGGTTGTAGTTTTTCCGATCTTCATCAACATGGTTTCCGGCGATGGTTTGGCTTTGGGCGTCAAGATCAGTCTCGGCGCGCTCGTTTTTGTCGCTGATGACTCAGCCTGGCTCTAAGAGGCCCCCCTCCACGTCGAGGCCCTTCCCATCCGCGGGGTGGCGCACTTTCGCGCGAGTGCCTGGCGTCCTCCCGCGGCAGTCATCGACCCAGTATCGGTCAGCTCCCGCATCATCCACTCTCCCCACTGTACACTGCCGCAAGCGATCCAGTCGATCGTGGCTTCAGCGGTGGGTGAGGCATGCTGTGGCTTGATACGTCTCCAACGTATCTATAATTTTTGATTGCTCCATGCTATATTATCTACTATTTTGGACTGTATTGGGCTTTATTTTCCACTTTTATATTATTTTTGGGACTAACCTATTAACCGGAGGCCCAGCCCAGAATTGTTGTTTTTTTGCCTATTTCAGTGTTTCAGATAAATGGAATATCAAATGGAGTCCAAACGGAATAAAATCTTTGGGAACGTGATTTTCTCATTGAACGTGATTCAGGAGACTTGGACCCTGCTCCAAGGAACAAAAGAGGCGGTCATGAGGGTGGGGGGCGCCCCCCCCCCTAGGGCGTGCCCCCTGCCTCGTGGGCCCCTCGTTGCTCCTCCGGCGTACTTCTTCCTCCTATATATACACACATACCCCCAAACGATCAGAACAGGAGCCAAAAACCTAATTCCACCGCCGCAACTTTTTGTATCCACGAGATCCCATCTTGGGGCCTGTTCCAGAGCTCCGCCGAAAGAGGGCCGTCATCACGGAGGGCTTCTACATCATCATAGCCTCTCCGATGAAGTGTGAGTAGTTTACCTCAGACCTTCGGGTCCATAGTTAGTAGCTAGATGGCTTCTTCTCTCTCTTTGAATCTCAATACAAAGTTCTCCCCCTCTCTTGTGGAGATCTATTCAATGTAATCTTATTTTTGCGGTGTGTTTGTTGAGACCGATGAATTGTGGGTTTATGATCAAGTCTATCTATGAATAATATTTGAATCTTCTCTGAATTCTTTTATGTATGATTGGTTATCTTTGCAAGTCTCTTCGAATTATCCGTTTGGTTTGGCCAACTAGATTGGTAGTTCTTGCCATGGGAGAAGTGCTTAGCTTTGGGTTCGATCTTGCGGTGTCCTTAACCAATGACAGAAGGGGCAGCAAGGCACGTATTGTATCGTTGCCATCGAGGATAACAAGATGGGGTTTATTTCATATTGCATGAATTTATCTCTCTACATCATGTCATCTTGCTTAAGGCGTTACTCTGTTTTTTAACTTAATACTCTAGATGCATGCTGGATAGCGGTCGATGAGTGGAGTAATAGTAGTAGATGCAGAATCGTTTCGATCTACTTGTCACGGACGTGATGCCTATATACATGATCATGCCTAGATATTCTCATAACTATGCTCAATTCTGTCAATTGCTCAACAGTAATTTGTTCACCCACCGTAGAATACTTATGCTCTTGAGAGAAGCCACTAGTGAAACCTATGGCCCCCGGGTCTATTCTCATCATATCAATCTCCATCACTTTAATCTTGCTTTGCTTTTTTACTTTGCCTTTACTTTTTACTTTGCATCTTTATACCAAAAATACCAAAAATATTATATCTATCAGATCTCACTCTCGTAAGTGACCGTGAAGGGATTGACAACCCCTAATCGCGTTTGTTGCGAGTAGCTATCGCTTTGTGCAGGTACAAGGGACTTGAGCGTGGGCTCCTACTGGATTGATACCTTGGTTCTCAAAAACTAAGGGAAATACTTACGCTACTCTGCTGCATCATCCCTTCCTCTTCGGGGAAAACCAATGCAAGCTCAAGATGTAGCAAGAAAGATTTCTGGCGCCGTTGCCGGGGAGTCTATGCAAAAATTCAACATACCAAGTACCCATCACAATCCCTATCTCTCGCATTACATTATTTGCCATTTGCCTCTCGTTTTCCTCTCCCCCCAATTCACCCTTGTCGTTTTATTCGCCCTCTCTCTCTCTATCCTCCTTCTCTATTTGCCTTTTTGTTTGCTCATGTGTTAGATTGCTTGTTTGTCGCAATGGCTCAAGATACTACTAAATTGTGTGACTTCACCAATACCAATAATAATGATTTCCTTAGCACTCCGATTGCTCCTCTTACCGAGGCTAAATCTTGTGAAATTAATACTGCTTTGTTGAATCTTGTTATGAAAGATCAATTCGCCGGCCTTCCTAGTGAAGATGCCGCTACTCATCTGAATAGCTTCGTCGATTTATGTGATATGCAAAAGAAAAAAGATGTCAATAATGATGTCGTTAAATTGAAGCTATTTCCTTTTTCTCTTAGAGATCGTGCTAAAGCTTGGTTTTCGTCTTTGCCTAGGAGTAGTATTGATTCATGGAACAAGTGCAAAGATGCTTTTATCTCTAAATATTTTCCTCCCGCTAAGATCATCTCTCTTAGAAACGATATTATGAACTTTAAACAACTTGATCATGAACATGTTGCACAAGCTTGGGAGAGAATGAAATTAATGATACGTAATTGCCCTACTCATGGTTTTAATTTGTGGATGATTATACAAAAAATTTATGCCGGATTGAATTTTGCTTCTAGAAATCTTTTAGATTCGGCCGCGGGAGGCACTTTTATGGAAATCACTTTAGGAGATGCTACTAAACTCCTAGATAATATTATGGTTAATTATTCTCAATGGCATACTGAAAGATCTTCTAATAAAAAAGTGCATGCGATAGAAGAAATCAATGTGTTGAGTGGAAAGATGGATGAACTTATGAAATTATTTGCTACTAAGAGTGTTTCTTCTGATCCTAATGATATGCCTTAGTCTACTTTGATTGAGAATAATAATGAATCTATGGATGTGAATTTTGTTGGTAGGAATAATTTTGGTAACAACGCTTATAGAGGGAATTTTAATCCTAGGCCATATCCTAGTAATCCTTCTAATAATTATGGGAATTCCTACAACAACTCTTATGGAAATTATAATAAGATGCCCTCTAAATTTGAGACTAGTGTTAAAGAGTTTATGAATTCACAAAAGAATTTTAATGCTTTGCTTGAGGAGAAATTGCTTAAAGTTGATGATTTGGCTAGAAATGTTGATAGAATTTTTCTTGAGATTGATTCTTTAAAGCTTAGATCTATTCCTCCTAAGCATGATATCAATGAGTCTTTCAAAGCCATGAGAATTTCCATTGGTGAGTGCAAGGAAAGAACCGCTAGGATGCGTGCTTCCAAAGATGCCTTTATTAAAGCGTGTTCTTCCAATACCTATGAAAATCAAGATGAAGATCTAAAAGTTATTGATGTGTCCCCTATTAAATCATTATTTTGCAATATGAATCTTGATGAAACTGAATATGATCTTCCTTTACCTAGAAGGCGTTCTAAAAATTCGGAGTATTTAGATCTTAATGATGAAATTGATGGAAGTGGGATTGAAAGAAATAAAAATCTAGATGTTGCTAAACCCACTGTATTGGATTTCAAGGAGTTTAATTATGAAAGTTGCTCTTTAATTGATTGTATTTCCTTGTTGCAATCCGTGCTAAATTCTCCACATGCTTATAGTCAAAATAAAGCCTTCACCGAACATATCGTTGATGCCTTGATGCAATCTTATGAAGAAAAACTTGAGTTTAAAGTTTCTATCCCTAGAAAACTCTATGATGAGTGGGAACCAACTGTTAAAATTAAAATTAAAGATCATGAGTTTTATGCTTTGTGTGATTTGGGTGCTAGTGTCTCTACTATTCCCAAGACTTTGTGTGATTTACTAGATTTCTGTAATTTTGATGATTGCTCTCTAAACTTGCATCTTGCGGATTCCACTATTAAGATACCTATGGGAAGGATTAATGATGTTCTTATTGTTGCAAATAGGAATTATGTGCCCGTAGATTTCATTGTTCTTGATATAGATTGCAATCCTTCTTGCCCTATTATTCTTGGTAGACCTTTCCTTAGAACGGTTGGTGCGATTATTGATATGAAGGAAGGGAATATTAGATTTCAATTTCCATTAAAAAGGGTATGGAACACTTTCCAAGAAAGAAAATAAAATTACCATATGAAACTATCATGAGAGCCACTTATGGATTGCCTACCAAAGATGGCAATACCTAGATCTATCCTCGCTTTTATGCCTAGCTAGGGGCGTTAAACGATAGCCCTTGTTGGGAGGCAACCCAATTTTATTTTTATTACTTGCTTTTCGCTCCTGCTTAGTAATAAATAAATTATTTAGCCTCTTTTTTGGTTGTTGTTTTTGTGTTTAATTAGTGTTTGTGCCAAGTAGAACCGTTGGGAAGACTTGGGGAAAGTCTTGTTGAACTTGCTGTAAAAAACAGAAACTTTAGCGCTCACGAGAACTGCTGTGATTTTTATTTTAAGAGTGGTATTTAGTTAATTCTTTTTGCAGATGATTAATAGATAAATTCCTCACGTCCAGCAATTTATTTTAGAATTTTTGGGGTTCCAGATCTTGCGCTAGCTACAGATTACTACAGACTGTTCTGTTTTTCACAGATTCTGTTTTTCGTGTGTTGTTTGCTTATTTTGATGAATCTATGGCTAGTAAAATAGTTTATAATCCATAGAGAAGTTGGAATACAGTAGGTTTAACCCCAATATAAATAAATAATGAGTTCATTACAGTACCTTGAAGTGGTCTTTTGTTTTCTTTTGCTAACGGAGCTCACGAGTTTTCTATTTTGAGTTTTGTGTTGTGAAGTTTTCAAGTTTTGGGTGAATTCTTTTGATGGATCATGGAACAAGGAGTGGCAAGAGCCTAATATTGGGGATGCCCATGGCACCCCCAAGATAATCCAAGTACACCAAAAAGTCAAAGCTTGGGGATGCCCCGGAAGGCATCCCCTCTTTCGTCCAGTTCCATCGGTAATTTACTTGGAGCTATATTTTTATTCACCAACATGATATGTGTTTTGCTTGGAGCGTCTTGTATTATTTGTGTCTTTGTGTCTTAGTATGCCACAATCATCCTTTCTGTACACACCTTTTGAGAGAGCCATACATGAATTAAAATTTGATAGAATACTCTATGTGCTTCACTTATATCTTTTGAGCTAAGTAGTTTTGCTCTATGTGCTTCACTTATATCTTTTGAGCTAGATAATTTTGCTCTTTGTGCTTCACTTATATCTGTTGAGTGTTATAATTTTGCTCTATGTGCTTCACTTAGATCTTTTAGAGCACGGTGGTGGATTTGTTTTAAAGAAACTATTGATCTATCATGCTTCACTCAAATTATTTTGAGAGTCTCTTAATAGCATGGTAATTTGCTTAATAATAATATGCTTGGTATTCAAGATTTGTGAAACTTTCTTTTGAGTGTGTTGAATACTAAGAAAATATTGAAGCATGATAATTGTTTTGAGATATGGAGGTGATAATATTAAAGTCATGCTAGTTGAGTAGTTGTGAATTTAAAGAATACTTGTGTTAAGGTTTGTGATTCCCGTAGCATGCACGTATGGTGAACCGTTATGTAACGAAGTCGGAGCATGATTTATTTATTGATTGTCTTCCTTATGAGTGGCGGTCGGGTACGAGCGATGGTCATTTCCTACCAATCTATCCCCCTAGGAGCATGCGCGTAATACTTTGCTTTGATAACTTCTAGATTTTTGCAATAAGTATATGAGTTCTTTATGACTAATGATGAGTACATGGATTATATGCACTCTCACCTTTCCACCTTTGCTAGCCTCTCTAATACCGTGCACCTTTCGCCGGTATCATACACCTACCATATACCTTCCTCACAACAGCCACCATACCTACCTATTATGGCATTTCCATAGCCATTCTGAGATATATTGCCATGCAACTTTCCACCACCGAGTTCATCATGACACATTCATCATTGTCATATTGCTTAGCATGATCATGTACTTGACATAGTATTCGTGGCAAAGCCACCATTCATAATTTCTTCATACTTGTCACTCTTGATTCATTGCATATCCCGGTACACCGCCGGAGGCATCCATATAGAGTCATACTTTGTTTAGAATCGAGTTGTAATCATTGAGTTGTAAATAAATAAAAGTGTGATGATCATCATTCAATAGAGCATTGTCCCAATAAAAAAAGGAGCAAGGCCAAAAAAAGGGAAGGCCCAAAAAAAGAGAAAATAAATAAAAAGGGGCAATGCTACTATCCTTTTACCACACTTGTGCTTCAAAGTAGCACCATGATATAGCGAGTCTCATATATTGTGCTTCAAAGTAGCACCATGTTCTTTATATAGATAGTCTCATATGTTGTCACTTTCATATACTAGTGGGAATTTTACATTATAGAACTTGGCTTGTATATTCCAATAATGGGCTTCGTCAAATTGCCCTAGGTCTTCGTGAGCAAGCAAGTTGGATGCACACCCACTAGTTTCTTTTGTTGAGCTTTCATACATTTATAGCTCTAGTGCATTCATTGCATGGCAATCCCTACTCACTCACATTGATATCTATTGATGGGTGAGGGAGTCCTGGATTAGGGGGTGTTCGGGTAGCCGGACTATACCTTCAGCCAGACTCCTGGACTATGAAGATACAAGATTGAAGACTTCGTCCCATGTCCGGATGGGACTTTCCTTGGCATGGAAGGCAAGCTTGGCGATGCGGATATTCAAGATCTCCTACCATTGTAACCGACTCTGTGTAACCCTAACCCTATCCGGTGTCTATATAAACCAGAGGGTTGTAGTCCGTAGGCAATCAACTCCAAATACAACAATCATACCATAGGCTAGCTTTTAGGGTTTAGCCTCCTTGATCTCGTGGTAGATCTACTCTTGTACTACCCATATCATCAATATTAATCAAGCAGGACGTAGGGTTTTACCTCCATCAAGAGGGCCCGAACCTGGGTAAAACATCATGTTCCCTGCCTCCTGTTACCATCCGGCCTAGACGTACAGTTCGGGACCCACTACCCGAGATCCGTCGATTTAGACACCGACATTGGTGCTTTCATTGAGAGTTCCTCTGTGTCGTCGCCTTTAGGCCCGATGGCTCCTTTGATCATCAACAACGATGCGGTCCAGGGTGAGACTTTGCTCCCCGGACAGATCTTCGTCTTCGGCGGCTTCGCTCTGCGGGCCAATTCGCTCAGCCACCTGGAGCAGATCGAAAGCTACGCCCCTGGCCATCAAGTCAGGTTTGGAAGCTTAAACTACATGGCTGACATCCGCGGAGACTTGATCTTCGACGGACTCGAGCCACGGCCAAGCGCGCCGCACTATCTCGAGAGGCATGATCTAGCTCTGCCCCCGGACAGTGTCCTGGAGGCCGCACACGCATCGGTTTCGACCCCTAACTCAGAGCCTATTGCGCCAATCGAGGATGAACGGTTGGACGTCACCTCGGGGGCTGCGATCCCAAAAGCGATCGAGCCGAACGCTAGCCCCGCACTCTGCACGACCTGTGACTCCGAGGATCCAGACTCCTCCCCGGACTCCGAACCCCCCGCGCCCCTGCCAATCGAATCCGATTGGGCGCCGATAATGGAGTTCACCACCGCAGACATCTTTCAGCATTCGCCTTTTGGCGACATCCTGAATTCTCTTAAGTCTCTCTCTTTATCAGAAGAGCCCTGGCCGGACTACGGTCAGCCGGGCCGAACACAACAGACATAGCTCTTCCGAGCTGCGTCGTGATATAGCCCAGTACAGAGGCGCCGCATACCCGCTATGCTTCACGAATGAAGTAATGGATCATAAAATCCCAGAGGGTTTCAAACCCGTAAACATCGAATCATACGATGGCACAACAGATCCGGCGGTATGGGTCGAGGATTATCTCCTTCACATCCACATGGCACGCGGCGATGATCTACACGCCATCAAATACCTCCCGCTCAAACTTAAAGGACCGGCCCGGCATTGGGTTAACAGCTTGCCAGTAGACTCAATCGGTTCTTGGGAGGACCTGGAAGCCGCATTCCTCGACAACTTCCAGGGCACTTACGTGCGACCGCCGGATGCCGACGACTTAAGCCACATAATTCAGCAGCCAGAGGAATCGGCCAGACAATTCTGGACACGGTTCCTAACAAAGAAAAACCAGATAGTCGACTGTCCGGACGCAGAGGCCCTAGCAGCCTTCAAGCATAACATCCGCGACGAGTGGCTTGCCCGGCACCTGGGACAGGAAAAGCCGAAGTCCATGGCAGCCCTCACGACACTCATGACCCGCTTTTGCGCGGGAGAAGATAGCTGGCTAGCTCGCAGTAACAACTTATCAAAGAACCCTGGTAATTCGGATACCAAGGACAAAAGTGGTAGGACACGTCGGAATAAGCAAAAACGCCGCGTTAACAGCGACAGCAATGAAGACACGGCAGTCAATGCCGGATTCAAAGGCTATAAATCCAGTCAGCGGAAAAAGCCATTTAAAAAGAATACTCAGGGCCCGTCCAGTTTGGACCGAATACTCGATCGCTTGTGCCTGATACATGGCACCCCCGAAAGGCCAGCCAATCACACTAACAGGGATCGTTGGGTGTTCAAGCAGGCAGGCAAGTTAAGGGCCGAAAACAGAGACAAGGGGCTGCACAGCGATGACGAGGAGCCCCAGCCGCCGAACAACAATGGACAGAAGGGCTTTCCCCCACAAGTGCGGACGGTGAACATGATATACGCAACCCACATTCCCAAGCGGGAGCGGAAGCGTGAGCTACAGGACGTATACACGATGGAGCCAGTCGCCCCAAAGTTCAACCCATGGTCCTCCTGCCCGATCACTTTTGATCGAAGGGACCATCCCACTAGCATCCGTCATGGCGGCTTCGCCGCATTGGTTCTCGACCCAATCATCGACGGATTTCATCTCACAAGAGTCCTCATGGACGGCGGCAGTAGCCTGAACCTGCTTTATCAGGATACGGTGCGGAAAATGGGCATAGATCCCTCAAGGATTAAGCCCACAAGAACGACCTTTAAAGGCGTTATACCAGGTGTAGAAGCCAACTGTACAGGCTCAGTAACACTTGACGTGGTCTTCGGATCCCCGGACAATTTCCGAAGCGAAGAGTTAATCTTCGATATAGTCCCGTTTCGCAGTGGCTATCACGCCCTGCTCGGATGAACCGCATTCGCAAAGTTCAATGCGGTGCCGCACTACGCATATCTCAAGCTCAAGATGCCAGGCCCTCGAGGAGTAATTGCGGTCAACGGGAACACCGAACGCTCCCTCCGTACGGAGGAGCATACGGCGGCTCTCGCAGCGGAGGTACAAAGTAGCCTTCTCAGGCAATTCTCCAGTCCGGCCATTAAAAAGCCAGACACTGCCAAGCGCGCCCGGAGTAACCCATAGCAGGACCGCCTGGCACACTCTGAGCAAGCGTAGCAATGCGGCCCCAACCCCAGCTTTCGCGACATAGCAAAACCAGTACCTCGCGTACATAACTACGCCCTTGAAATACCATGGGCACAGGGGAAGGGCCACAATAACGGCACGCCCAAAATACGGCTTAAAACGTACTAGGGGCTGCCGGATTCTTTTTTTAATTTTTTTCTTACTTTCAGGACTCCATACTTCGGACGACCTGTTCGGCAATTCGACTGCCGCACAAACGATGCAAGATCCAGGGAGGCAGACAAGCCATGCCGCATTATGGAACTCTCAGGTGGTCTCTATTACGAGCGGTATACCTGTTTTAAATACAATTCCGCGGCCTGCCCCTGGTCAGGACATACTGAATAGTCCAATATCTTTTGCTTATCGCACTATTTGTATCGTTCGGCTTTGATAAATAGCCTCTCTATAAAAAATGCTTAGCTTTTTGTCTATTTTTTGCATTATCCTCTTTTCACATATATGTTTATTAAATGACATGATTGCACCCGTACACCATGGTACGGCAAACACGCCAGGGGCTTCAGTACCCCTCATTATGGCGTGAGAAGTCCGTACACTTTCACAAGTGCGGCACCCCGAACTTATAGCACTATATGCATCGGCTCCAAATCATGATTTGGGTCAATAGTTGGGTTTGCCCGGCTCCTATGTTTTGGTGCCTTACGTTCCGCTCTATCGGCTAAGGTAGCACTAGGAGAACCACTGCGATTGTGCCCCGGTTCAGCTGGGTTAAGCACCTCAGTGGAGAAAGCTAAAACTGACTGTCATGATGAGGCGAGAGACCGATCGCTGTTCGAGAGGTTTTTCGAGTCCCTAAAGACTTATGCCGCTTCGAGCGAGGAGCTGGCTTTGTCCGGCCAAGGCGTGGATAGCGCCCCGAACTCGGTCTTCCGAACTAGGGGCTTCGCCGAAATTTAAAATTATGGAGTTCTATGGCTAAGTGAGAGTGTTCAAGCATTATAGTCCGATTGCCTGGTTCGTTGTGCTGAACGCCTCCCTCGAAGGACCCAACTATGGGAAAAAGAGTGCTCAGGTTTATCCCGAACACCCCAGCACTAGTGGCATGGGGGCAGAAGCCGACGACTGGCCATCTCTCAATTTTTTGATAAACGGCCGCACAGAAAGTAATATTTTAAATTCAATAAGCATTGCTTAGCGCATATGAACAAGTTTTCAGCGCACAGGATAAACACGAGCGAATTCATTCAAAAATCACATCTTTGGTACATTCATCCGCCACAAGGCGGGCACCTGCAAGAACATCCTTGTAGTAGTTCTCGGGCTTGCGATGCTCCTTCCCCGGTGGCGGCCCGTCCTTCACAGGCTTCTCACCGTCCAGCTTACCCCAGTGCACCTTTGCACGGGCAAGGGCCCGACGGGCACCTTCGATGCAGACGGAGCGCTTGATGACCTCGAGCCTCGGACAGGCCTCCACCAGCCGCCGCACCAGCCCGAAATAGCTCCCAGGCAGGGCCTCTCCGGGCCACAGCCGAACTATGAAGCCCTTCATGGCCTGTTCGGCCGCCTTGTGGAGCTCGACCAGCTGTTTCAGCTGGTCGCTCAAAGGCACAGGGTGTCCGGCCTCAGAATACTGAGACCAGAACACCTTCTCTGTCGAGCTGCCCTCTTCAGCTCGGTAGAATTCGGAGGCATCGGATACGCTGTGGGGAAGATCTGCGAATGCCCCTGGAGAGCTCTGGATTCGGGTAAGTAACAAGTAGTTTACTTTTATATTTCTGCTTTGCATGAAGAATGCCTTACCCGCTGCTATCTTCCTCATCTCCTCCAACTCTTGGAGGGCCTTTTGGGCTTCGGCCTTGGCAGACTTGGCAGTCTCAAGGGCCGTCGCGAGCTCGGATGCTTGCGCCTTTGACTCAAGCTCCAAACTCTCATGTTTTTTCATGAGAGCCTAAAGCTCTTGCTGCACCTCGCCGACCTAAGCCCCAAGTCTGTCTCGCTCGGTGCGCTCCATGGCCGTTTTCTTTTCGTCCTCAGACAGCGCCTGCTTAAGGGTCGCCACCTCAGTCGTGGCCCCTACAATAAGCAGTACAATCCTGTTATCTTTTTTGCAATCACGCCTTTCTATAGGCACCTTTTCTGTAAGGTATTTCTTACCTTATTTCTCCTCGAGCCGCCGCTTGGCAAGGCCGAGCTCTTGCTCGGTCTGCTCGAAGTCCTACTTCGGGACACCCACCTCCGCAATCAGTGCGGCGGTGGATAGCAGCGAAGCCTGCATACGCATATTGACTCTTTTTTTGTTAGACTCCTGCGAAATTTAATAGATCCTCTATTCGGCTTTTCTTTCCGAACGCCAAACAGAGCATCAGGGGCTACTGTCTATGTGGTAATATTTTTACATATTTTTACTTACCTCGAAGCCTGTTAGAAGGCTAGCAAAAGCTTCAGTCAGCCCGCTCTTGGCGGACTGAACCTTCTGGATCACCGTACTCATAATAGTACGGTGCCCCTCGTCGATGGAGGCGCCGTCAAGCACCTCCAGCAGATTGTCCGGCACCTTCGGTTGGACGGAGGCCGCCGGCTCAGAAGGCTTGCTCCTCTTGGAAGGAGTTCGCCTACCGTGGTCCGGAACTATAGAAGATTCCGGCGCGGTGTCCGGCACAAAGCCGGACTTGGAGCCCTGGGGGGCCTTATCCCCTTCACTCCTGGAGTCCAGGAGGTTGCCTTGCGGCTCCTCCGGGACCACCTCCTCCTGCCCCGAAGCTTGTTGCGATGCCACTTCGGCGTCGTCTGCAGTGCGGGGGAGACAGCGGACGGAACTGAGTTCACGTCCGATGAGTCCAGGGAGCCGCCTGACGATTCATTGAATTCGGCCTGGGGCGGGCTGCATAATTACGTTCGACATTAGGGACAGCTATGCAACAAAGGAACATCATGAGTTACTCTGATGTCCGAACTTACGATTTCGCCGGACGCTTAGCCCTGTTTGGCCACTCCTCTTCGCCCTCTTCGGCGTCGGGGGAGTAGTCCGGTGGAGGGGTCTTCCTTTTCCTAGACCCCTCGGCCTCCCCCGTTGGGGCGGCCTTCCTCTTCTCTCCTCCCTCCACTGGGGGGGGGGGAGAGTTTTCTTCTTCCTCCTCCTCGTTTTCACGGGAAGAGGGCGTCTCGGACTTGTCGGATGACGAGTCCGACACCACCACGTTACGGGCACTCCTTCGAGTCCCCGTGGTCTTCTTCTTCTTGGCCTTCTTCTCCGGCACCTCATAAGGCGCCGGAACCAGCAGCTTCACTAGTAGAGCTGGGGCTGGGTCTTCGGGCAGCGGAGCCGGACAGTTAATCGGTCCGGATATCGCCCGCCAAGCCTGTCAAAGGTAAGGGAGTTTAGATCCCGCATAGAGTCAAACTATGAAGAAAGCATAACATCCTGTAAAAGGTGAAGATAACTTACCTCGCTAGCGTGACGCTGCGAGCTGTATCCGCGGTCCTCGGAAGCGGATGCGGGAGCCTCGGCGCCCTTGAATAGCACCTTCCAGGCATCTTCGTACGTCGTGTCGAAGAGCCTGCTAAGGGTTTGGTGCTGCGCCGGGTCGAACTCCCACAGATTAAAATCCCGTTGTTGGCACGGGAGGATCCGGCGGGCGAGAATAACCTGGATTACATTAACAAGCCGGATTGGCTTGTTCACCAGGGACTGGATGCATGTTTGCAATCCGGTCAAACAGGCCCGTCTCTTTCCAGGACATAAGCCGCATGGGGGGTCCGGATCGGAACTCGGGGGCTGCGGTCCATTTCGGATCGCGTGGCTCGGTGATGTAAAACCACCCGGATTGCCACCCCTTTAGGGTCTCCACAAAAGAACCCTCAAACCATAGGACGTTGGCCATCTTGCTCGCCATGGCGCCTCCGCACTCCGCCTGGCTGCCGCGCACCACCTTGGGCTTGACGTTGAAGGTCTTGAGCCAGAGGACGAAATGAGGGCGGACGCGGAGGAAAGCCTCGCACACGACGATAAACGCCGAGATGTTGAGGATGAAGTTCGGGGCCAGATCGTGGAAATCCAGGCCGTAATAGAACATGATCCCCCGGACAAATGGGTGAAGTGGAAAACCCAGTCCGCGGAGGAAGTGGGGGAGAAATACTACCCTCTCATGGGGCCTTGGGGTGGGGAGAAGCTGCCCCTTTTCGGGAAGCCGTTGCGCGATGTCCGTGGACAGGTATCCGGCCTTCCTTAGCTTCTTGACTTGGCCCTCCGTAGCGGAGGAGACCATCCACTTGCCTCCCGCTCCGGACATTGCTGGAGAAGGTTGAGGTGGGAAGTGCGGGCTTGGGCGCTGGAGCTCGAGTGCGCAGGAGATGGATAGGCAAAGGAGGAAGAAGGCGTGGGTAAAAAGGTGGATCCTTATCCCCTTATATGGGCGGATGCGGTTGTGCGTCCCCACCAGCCTAGTAAAACTCGCTTGCCTCCCAAGCGCCGTGATAAATGGCACGGTTGGGTTACCCACGTCCGTATTGATGAGAATCCCGTAAAGGGGGTACACGATCTCTGCTTTGACAAGACGTGCCAAGGAAACCGCCTCGCAAGACATGCTGAGGTGGAAAAGTAAAAACGATTCGAGTAAAGGACTTGGCCGTAGTGTGATGACACATTGCAGAATGCGTCAGCAGTTTTGATTTGTGTTAATATTATTCTCTCTATGGCGATATGTGGAAGCTTATTTTGCAGAGCCGGACATTACTCTTGGTGTTTACAATCTTCTATGAAGGACTTGGAGGAGGAACCTGCCTTGCAATGCCGAAGACAATTTGCGCGCCGGACTCGTCGTCATTGAAGCCTGGTTTAGGGGCTACTGAGGGAGTCCTGGATTAGGGGGTGTTTGGGTAGCCGGACTATACCTTCAGCCGGACTCCTGGACTATGAAGATACAAGATTGAAGACTTCGTCCCGTGTCCGGATGGGACTTTCCTTGGCGTGGAAGGCAAGCTTGGCGATGCGGATATTCAAGATCTCCTACCATTGTAACCGACTCTGTGTAACCCTAAGCCTATCCGGTGTCTATATAAACCAGAGGGTTGTAGTCCGTAGGCAATCAACTCCAAATACAACAATCATACCATAGGCTAGCTTTTAGGGTTTAGCCTCCTTGATCTCGTGGTAGATCTACTCTTGGACTACCCATATCATCAATATTAATCAAGCAGGACGTAGGGTTTTACCTCCATCAAGAGGGCCCAAACCTGGGTAAAACATCGTGTTCCCTGCCTCCTGTTACCATCCGGCCTAGATGCACAGTTCGGGACCCACTACCCGAGATCCGCCGGTTTGGACACCGACAATGGGCATCTCCATAGCCCATTGATACGCCTAGTTGATGTGAAACTATCTTCCCCTCCTTTTTGTCTTCTCCACAACCACCATTCTATTCCACCTATAGTGCTATATCCATGGCTCACGCTCATGTATTGCGTGAAGATTGAAAAAGTTTTGAAAAACTTAGAGTATGAAACAATTGCTTGGCTTGTCATCGGGGTTGTGCACGATTTGAATACTTTGTGTGGTGAAGATGGAGCATAGCCAGACTATATGATTTTGTAGGGATAACTTTCTTTGGCCATGTTATTTTGAGAAGACATAATTGCATTATTAGTATGCTTGAAGTATTGTTATTTTTATGTCAATATAAACTTTTGTCTTGAATCTTTCTAATCTGAATATTCATACCACAATTAAGAAGATTTGCATTGAAATTATGCAAAGTAGCACTCCGCATCAAAAATTCTCTTTTTATCATTCACCTACTCGAGGACGAGCAGGAATTAAGCTTGGGGATGCCTGATACGTCTCCAACGTATCTATAGTTTTTGATTGCTCCATGCTATATTATCTACTGTTTTGGACTATATTGGGCTTTATTTTCCACTTTTATATTATTTTTGGGACTAACCTATTAACCGGAGGCCCAGCCCAGAATTGTTGTTTTTGCCTATTTCAGTGTTTCAGATAAACGGAATATCAAACGGAGTCCAAACGGAATAAAATCTTCGGGAACGTGATTTTCTCACCGAACGTGATCCAGGAGACTTGGACCCTGCTCCAAGGAACAAAAGAGGCGGTCACGAGGGTGGGGACGCCCCCCTAGGGCACGCCCCCTACCTCGTGGGCCCCTCGTTGCTCCTCCGGCGTACTTCTTCCTCCTATATATACACACGTACCCCCAAACGATCAGAACAGGAGCCAAAAACCTAATTCCACCGCCGCAACTTTCTCTATCCACGATATCCCATCTTGGGGCCTGTTCCGGAGCTCCGCCGGAAGAGGGCCGTCATCACGGAGGGCTTCTACATCATCATAGCCTCTCCGATGAAGTGTGAGTAGTTTACCTCAGACCTTCGGGTCCATAGTTAGTAGCTAGATGGCTTCTTCTCTCTCTTTGAATCTCAATACAAAGTTCTCCCCCTCTCTTGTGGAGATCTATTCGATGTAATCTTCTTTTTGCGGTATGTTTGTTGAGACTGATGAATTGTGGGTTTATGATCAAGTCTATCTATGAATAATATTTGAATCTTCTCTGAATTCTTTTATGTATGATTGGTTATCTTTGCAAGTCTCTTCGAATTATCCATTTGGTTTGGCCAACTAGATTGGTAGTTCTTGCCATGGAAGAAGTGCTTAGCTTTGGGTTCTATCTTGCGGTGTCCTTACCCGGTGACAGAAGGGGCAGCAAGGCACGTATTGTATCATTGCCATCGAGGAAAACAAGATGGGGTTTATTTCATATTGCATGAATTTATCTCTCTACATCATGTCATCTTGCTTAAGGCATTACTCTGTTTTTAACTTAATACTCTAGGTGCATGCTGGATAGCGGTTGATGAGTGGAGTAATAGTAGTAGATGCAGAATCGTTTCGATCTACTTGTCACGGACGTGATGCCTATATACATGATCATGCCTAGATATTCTCATAACTATGCTCAATTCTATCAATTGCTCAACAGTAATTTGTTCACCCACCGTAGAATACTTATGCTCTTGAGAGAAGCCACTAGTGAAACCTATGGCCCCCTGGTCTATTTCATCATATCAATCTCCATCACTTTAATCTTGCTTTGCTCTTTTACTTTGCCTTTACTTTTTAGTTTGCATCTTTATACCAAAAATACCAAAAATATTATATCTATCAGATCTCACTCTCGTAAGTGACCGTGAAGGGATTGACAACCCCTAATTGCGTTGGTTGCGAGTAGCTATCGCTTTGTGCATGTACGAGGGACTTGAGCGTGGGCTCCTACTGGATTGATACCTTGGTTCTCAAAAACTGAGGGAAATACTTACGCTACTCTGCTACATCATCCCTTCCTCTTCGGGGAAAACCAACGCAAGCTCAAGACGTAGCATGGCTCTACAGTCGGCCACCCCTTAAGTCGCGGCAATCGAGCCTGACGAATCTCTCTATGGACCATCCGATCTGTCGACTGGTTCCACAGACACTCTTTCTGAATGCGGAAGCAACGATCCTGCGGCGGAAGTCCTCATGGTTGACTCGCCTCGCAGCCCGCCTGGGTTCCATCGCAATGGCCGCGGCGACGGTGATGGCCCGTCGTACATTCATGATGAGTATGAACCTCAAGCCCTCACCTCGGAGCAGAGGGAAGAGTTGCATCGCCGCAACATGGAGGAACTCCAGACCCCCGTCATGGGGGAGACCTCCGAGGCCTTGGAGGCAGCGCGCCTGGCCACCTTGGCTAAGTGCACGCGTCTGGAGAATCTACAACATTCACTCGACGAACGCGCCCGCCAGCAGATCCCCGAATCTAGTCAATGACATCGCCAATTGTTTCCGCCTGAACCTCAGGTATATCGCACCTCGGTCCAGAATCTTGCAACTGCAACCTGTATAGCAGAGTCAATTCAGCCATCCTGTTCAGAAGCTGGTAGAGGTTTGCTGCAGATCCGAGCGCTACTTCGAGCGACGGGTGAACAAAACTCGGCTGTTTATCAGTCGCGCAACAGGATCCATAGCAGATCTGTGGTTGCGTACACAGTTCAGTCGGCTCACAGTCCAAGATCACCTCCGCGGCATGACAATCATGGGCACCGCTAGGATCAGTACCTGGATCAGGGCCACGGATAGCATGATCATCGATACGCCTGTGATGACCACCGTCAAGTGCCTACGCCCCCTCTGAGGGGCGGATCATACGTGCCCTGACGGTATGATGACAGGCGCCCATATGATGATGAGAGGAGAGCTTTAGTCGACCCAAGAGAGCCTGGGTTTGTTGCAAGATCACTTCTCGTACAAGGTTTGGTCGACAGAGGCCGGGCACACAGAGAAGGACACGACAGAAACCATCCGAGTGGAAGTAGAGTACATGTTTCTGGACCTGAATGTTTTAGCACAGCCATCCGAGCTGCTGAGATCCCTCCCAACTTCAGGTTGGCGACGGGCGTGAAAAAGTTCACCGGTGAGTCGAAGCCCGACACTTGGCTAGAAGATTATCAAGTGGCAGTGCAGATTGGTGGAGGCAACGATGATGTAGCCATGAAGCACCTCCCCCTGGTGCTCGAGGGTTCAGCAAGAGCTTGGTTGAATCAGTTGGCCCCTGGAAGTATTTTCAGTTGGCAAGAGTTGGCCCGAGTGTTTATCAAAACATTCAAGGGCACCTGCAAGCGACCTGCTGGACTGACTGAATTGTAGCACTGTGTTCAGAAACAGAACGAGACTTTGAGAGACTTCATCCAGAGATAGACTACTCTTCATCATACTCTAGAAAATGTGTCAGAGCACCAGGCAGTTTGCGCCTTCAAAGAGGGTGTTTGATACAAAGGGATCAACCTGAAATTCGGTTGGTCAGGAGACATGTCCCTGGCCCGAATGATGGAAATAGCCACTTGGTACGCTAACGGCGAAGAGGAAGGCCAACTCCGCAGTGGCAAGAATAAACTAGTCGCTCAAGACACTGAAGAAGGAAATTCCAGTCGGAAGCAGAAGCGCAAGGCTGAACCTGCAGGTCCTGCTGAGGCCGTAGTTTTGAATCAAGGGAAGTTCAAGGGAAAGCCTAATGGGCCATGGATCCCCAAAAAAGTGAAAGATCAAGCGAGAAACGATGTTCTTGATTTGCCATGTCACATACACACCAAAAAAGATGAAGAGGGTAACTTGATTCTGCCAAAGCATACCACTCGATAGTGTTGACTCCTGATTCAGAGTTTCCAAGAGGGTCAGCCCAGTGAAAAGGAGAAGGAAGAGGATAAAGAGGAAGATGATGGTTACCCCAATGTCAATGCTACTTTGGTGATTTTTGCTGACATCGAGAGCAAAAGTCGACTGAAAGTTATCAATAGAGAAGTGAACATGGTTGCTCCGGCAACTATGACGTATTTGAAGTGGTTAGAAACTCCCATTACATTCGACCAGTCCGATCACCCAGCGCACGTTGCTACCCCCAGGCGGCAAGCATTGGTGGTCGACCCAGTCGTTGGGTGCACCCGACTGACCAAGGTTCTAATGGATGGTGGCAGTGGTTTGAACATTCTGTATGCCGAGACCCTCCGAGGGATGGGCATCCCGATGTCCAAGCTCAATGAGAGCAACATGCGATTCCATGGAGTCATCCTAGGAAAGAAATCATATTCACTTAGTCAAATCACTCTTGATGTGGTTTTCGGTGATTCAAAGAATTACTACAAGGAAAAGTTGACGTCTGAGGTGGTGGATTTTCACAGTGCCTACCATGCAATTCTGGGCAGGCCCGCATATGCTCGTTTCATGGCTCGACCATGTTACGAATACCTCAATTTGAAGATACATGGTCCCAGAAGCGTGATCACAGTCACAGGGAATTGGCAAAGAGCGAAAGAGTGCCTCCAGAAGGGTTCAAAGATTGCCGATGAACAGATGGCAGCAGTTGAGATGGAAGAATACAACAAGAAAGCAGATCCGAATGATTTGTTGCGAGCTACGAAGCCTGCTTCAGAGTCCGCATTTCAGTTGGCTGGTGAGACAAAGCCTGTTCATATTCACCTGTCTGATCCCAATGCTGCTCCGACCCACATCTCAACAACACTCGATAGAAAATAGGAAGAAGCGCTCATCCAGTTCCTCCGTGAGAACTGGGACATCTTCGCATGGAAAACATCTGACATGTTGGGTGTACCCAGGGGACTGGCTGAGCACTGTTTGCGAGTCGACCCAAAAGCAAACCATGTCAACGAACATCTCCGTCGGTCCGCCGTGGAGAAGAGGAAGGCAATTGGTGAAGAAGTAGCTCGGCTTCTAGCAGCTGAGTTCATCCACGAGATATACCACTCCGAGTGGCTCGCCAATGTTGTCATGGTCCCCAAGAAAGATGATTCACTTCGTATGTGTATCGATTTCAAGCACATCAATCGGGCCTGCCCGAAAGATCACTTCCCTCTCCCCCGCATCGACCAGATTGTCGACTCAAGTGCGGGATGTGAGCATTTGTCCTTTTTGGATGTGTATTCCGGGTACCGTCAGATCCGACTATATGGACCCGACAAAATAAAAACCGCCTTCATCATCCCATTCATGTGTTTTTGCTATGTTACCATGCCCTTTGGTCTTAAGAATGCTAGCGCCACGTTCATGCACATGATTCAGAAGTACCTGCTCACTCAAATTAGTCGGAACATGGAAGCGTACATGGATGATATCATGGTCAAGTCACGCAAAAGTTCCGACCTATTGACTGATCTCATTGGAACTTTTGCCAACTTAAGAAGATATGATATCAAGCTTAATCTGTCAAAGTGCACATTCGGAGTCCCAGGAGGAAATTACTCGGTTTCCTCGTTTCAGAACAAGGGATCGACACAAACCCAGAAAAGGTTGGAGCAATTCTCCGAATGAAACGCCCTGTGCATGTGCATCATGTTCACAAGCTTACTGGTTGTTTGGCTGCATTGAGCCGATTCATTTCTCGTCTCGGTGAAAAGGTGTTGCCTCTTTACCAACTGATGAAGAAGTCTGATAAGTTCGAGTGGACTCCTGAAGCCGAAGCGGCATTTGTAGAGCTCAAAGCCCTTCTTTCCACCCAGCCAGTGCGTGCTACCCCAATCAGCAAAGAGCCTCTACTGCTGTATATCGCAACCATTGGACAAGTTGCCAGAACAGTGCTCATAGTCGAGCGAGAGGAAGAAGGAAAAGCTTATAAAGTTCAGCGCCTAGTGTACTATATCTCTGAAGTCTTGACTCCATCCAAGCAAAGGTATCCGCATTACCAGAAGCTTGTCTATGGGATTTATCTGACCACGAAGAAAGTTGCACATTACTTCGCAGACCACTCGATTTCAGTTGTCAGCGATGCTCCGTTATCAGAAATCTTGAACAATCGAGATGCAACTAGTCGAGTGGCCAAGTGGGTGATTGAACTCCTCCCTTTGGATATCAAGTTCGAAGCAAAAAAGGCGATCAAGTCTCACACAATAGCAGATTTCCTGGCCGAGTGGATCGAATAATAGCAACTGACTCAGATTCACTCAAGACATGATTTTCTGCAGTATTTTAATGATTGTTATCGCATAAGCGTATGTGTTCAAATCCCCCAGTGGGTGGCTTAGTCGTGAAACCGATTCACCTAATTTTCAAAAACACTCCGAGTGAAGAGCAACCCTCTCACTCGGGGGATTAGCCGCGAACCCGATTCAGCTAAGTTTCAAAAACACTCTGAGTGAAGGGCAACCCTCTCACCCGGGGGCTTAGTCGCGAACCCGGTCGCCCTAGTTTCAAAAACACTCCGAGTGAAGAGCAACCCCCTCACTCGGGGGCTTAGCCGCGAACCCGCTTCGCCTAATTTCAAAAACCCACCGATTGAAGAGCAACCCTCTCACTCGGGGGCTTAGCGGCGAACCCGCTTCGCCTAAATTTCAAAACCCCTCCGAGTGAAGAGCAACCCCCTCACTCGGGGGCTTAGCCGCAAACCCGATTCGCCTACGTTTCAAAAACCCTCCGAGTGAAGAGCAACCCTCTCACTCGGGGGCTTACCCGCGAACCCGACTCGCCTAAGTTCCAAAAACACTCCGAGTGAAGAGAAACCCTCTCACTCGGGGGCTTGGCCGCGAACCCGGTTCGCCTAAATTCCAAAAACACTCCGAGTGAAGAGCAACCCCCTCACTTGGGGGCTTAGCGGCGAACTGGTTCGCCTAAGTTTCAAAAACACTCTGAGTGAAGAGAAACCCTCTCACTCGAGGGCTTAGCCGCAAACTCGATTCGCCTAAGTTTCAAAAACACTCCGAGTGAAGAGCAACCCTCTCACTCGGGGGCTTAGCCCCGAACCCGATTCGCCTAAGTTTCAAAAACCCTCTGAGTGAAGCGCAGCCCTCTCACTCGGGGGCTTAGTCGCAAACCCGGTTCGCCTAAGTTTCAAAAACACTCCATGTGAAGCGCAACCCTCTCACTCGGGGGCTTAGCCGTGAACCCGATTCGCCTAAGTTTCAAAAACACTCCGAGTGAAGAGCAACCCTCTCACTCGGGGGCTTAGCAGCGAACCCGATTCGCCTAAGTTTGAAAAACACTCCGGGTGAAGAGCAATGCTCTCACTCGGGGGCTTAGCCGCGAACCCGATTCGCCTAAGTTTCAAAACCACTCCAAGTGAAGAGCAACCCTCTCACTCGGGGGCTTAGCTACGATCCCATACTCACCTAAGTCTCAAAAACACCCCGAGTGAAGAGCAACCCTCTCACTCGGGGGCTTAGCTGCGATTCCATACTCGCCCAAGTTTCAAAACCACTCCGAGTGAAGCAACCCTCTCACTAGGGGGGCTTAGCCGCGAATCCGATTCGCCTAAGTTTCAAAACCACTCCGAGTGAAGAGCAACCATCTCACTCGGGGGCTTAATCACGGACCCGATTCGCCTAAGTTTCAAAAACACTCTGAGTGAAGAGCAACCCTCTCACTCGGGGGCTTAGATGCGATCCCGTACTCGCCTAAGTTTCAAAAACACTTCGAGTGAAGAGCAACGCTCTCACTCGGGGGCTTAGCCGCGAACCCGATTCGCCTAAGTTTCAAAAACACTCTGAGTGAAGAGCAACCCTCTCACTCGGGGGCTTAGCTGCGATCCCGTACTCACCTAAGTTTCAAAAACACTCCGAGTGAAGAGCAACCCTCTCACTCGGGGGCTTAGCTGCATTTCCGTACTCACCTAAGTTTCGAAAACACTCTGAGTAAAGAGCAACCCTCTCACTCGGGGGCTTAGCTGCGATCCCGTACTCTTCTAAGTTTCAAAAACACTCCGAGTGAAGAGGAACCCTCTTACTCGGGGACTTAGCTGCGATCCCGTACTCGTCTAAGTTTCAAAAACACTTCGAGTGAGGAGCAACCCTCTCACTTGGGGGGCTTAGCTGTGATCTTGTACTCGCCTAAGTTACGAAACATACTTCGAGTGAAGAGCAACCCTCTCACTTGGAAATTTAGCCGCGCACTTTGATATGCGCCACAAGTACAATGTATGGTTGCACTCTGAGGTGCACCACAAGTACAACGTATGGTTGCACTCTAAGCTGCGCCACAAGTACAATGTACGGTTGCACTCTGAGCTGCGCCAGAAGTACAACGCATGGTTGCACTCTGAGCTGCGCCACAAGTACAATGTTTGGTTGCACTCTAAGTTGCACCACAAGTACAACGTCTCTTTGCACTCTGAGTTGCGTCACAATTACAATGACTACTTCGAGTGGAGAGAAATCCTCTCACTCGGAAACTCAGACGCGATCCTAGATTCGCCTAAGTCAAAAAATCCAAAAGCAATATAGAAAAAGCAACTACATCCAAATAAAGCAACCAAGTTCGGATAAATCAATGAAGGTTCAGAACCACTAGCAGAAGTACTCGGGCGTCAAGACCGAAAGAGTTTAACAATTACAGAATCACTCGGCATTCCGAGGCAAATGAGATTAAAGTTATCAAGTTTTTCACTCGGAAGGGGGAGGACTTGCTGGCTCGACGAAGCTGTCCAGATCGATATCGTCTGCAATATGATTAGCTGCGTCAATGAAGGTCTCCATGAAGGATTGGAATTGAAGCTTCTTGGTGTTGGCAACTTTAAGATCCGCCAGCTTCTCTTCTTTGACCTCCTTGCAATGAACACGTACCAGAGACAGAGCCACGTCAGCACCGCAGCGAGCAGATGACTTCTTCCGTGCCTGCACTTGGTTAGGGATACCATTGAGTTGAGTCATCAATGACTCGAGATCATTCTGGAATGTCATGCCTGGCCAGAGCTCTGTGTCGATCCGTGACATTGCTACTTTTAGTCGGGCAAGGTAGTCCAAAACACTGGCTAGGCGGGATTCCAGTCGTAGCACATTCGTGGCAGCTTCGTCCTTGACGGGAGAATTGATAGGATTCAAACTTGTCTCATTCCGCCCGTTTTCTTCCTCGAAGCTCTGACAGAATTCTGCACACACAAAAAGGTGTTGAAGTGACAGTAACATAATGTGAAAGTTTTTTGCAACCAGTCGGATAAACAAAAGTACCTACAAGCTTGAGGAACATCTTCTTGGCAAGACCTCCCAGATAAGTTTCCAGTTCGTCTCTCTTCCGAGTGAGAACATCAACTCTATCTGCCAAGGCCACCTTCTCCTCCTTCAGCTGCACGACATACTTCTTCGCTTCATCAACATCAGTTTTCAACTTGGCGTTCTCTTCTTCCAACTTGCCGACTGAAGCCAGCTTCTTGTCGGCAAGTTCAGTCTTCTCCCGCGCCATCTTCTGAGCCGCTGCAAGGTCAAGATCCTTCTGCTCCAGGGCCTGCTTCATTTTGTCTAAAGAAATAGCATTCTTCAAATGAGCTTGGAGTTGACGGTTTTCACTACGCACATCTGTTCGAGTGGAATCACTTGGTTTAAAAGTTGAAAGGAAAAGATGGCAAGGCAAGCATTTGAAAAATTGTTACCTCCCATGATGGTTGCTTCATCTTGGGCCTTCTTCAAGTTCTCCTTGGCCAACTCCAGATCGAGGTTGAGTTGAATCTGTTTCCTCTCCAAGTCAGCAAACTTAGATCCAAGCTCACAAGATTTCTGCAATCAATAAACAAGACACGTCAGTCGATAGAAACAAGGATCAGTCACTTCCGAGTGATAAGATACAAGGTCAGATTATTATGACAAAAAGAGTTCTAAGACTACTGCCGAATCAAACATTCAACAACAGTCTCGGGGACTACACCCAGTGGGTGCACTTGGCATGCCCCCACTGGTTCGATTTCTCACTCGCCATGGTTCGCCCAACGCGAGCAAAAGGAGTAAAAAAACAACAACATCTATTCTTAGAACACCGCCGACTGCCCGCAATCAACCACGATCTCGGGGACTACACCTAGTGGGTGTACTTAGCGTGACCCCACTGGTTCAGTTCTTACTCGGCTCGACCTGTCTAGATCGAGTGGAAATACTACAAACAAACACTTCGCAAAGACCCCTGCCAAATCAAACATTCAACGGTGGTCTCGAGGACTACACCTAGTGGGTGCACTCAGCGTGCCCCCACTGGTTCAAGAGTTCACTCGACCCAACCTGGTCGACTCAAGTGAAAGAGCTACAAAGCAATAGAGAAACACCCAGCGGGTGTACAGATACAAGGTGCAAACTCATGATAGATGCACATAAAGTTCCAAAATGCTCATCCACAGACATCTTACGAATAATAAAGCAGCAATTTTCAAATAGCATATCCTAACAGAGCAAAGATCAAGCTGAAAGCCAATCGGAAATCAACTTACAATCCCACTTTATCGGACGTTGGTTTGAAGGGCAGAGCTGGCATCATAGGCGGCCTTGCTGGTTTCGTACACCACCTTCATTCGGTCCATCATTAGGCCTGCTTGGATCATGGCTTCCTTGGCAGCGCCTACCTGGTCTTCTTGGACATGATGAGCAACAAAAAGTGGATTTCGTGGAACAGACGAGGTAGCCGGAGGAGCTGAAGCCTGAAGTTGCATAGTCGGAGCAGGGGCTTGAGCAGTCGATGCCGAGGGCTGATCAGTCTACAAAGGATCAACAAAAGAAACATAAGTCCGAACTGGATCACCAAGTTGTTGAATGGCTGGTTCTGATGCTGATGTCGAGTGAGACACTTTGCTGGTAGGCACCTTCTTGCTCAGACTCCTGCCCCTTCTCCCTGTGCTCCTTTGTGGCGCTTCTTCATGGTCATCATCGTCTGGAAGTTCAATAACATTTGGTGGCGCTACAAAACACTCAACCGTAAGAATTCAGTCGACCATCAGAACAGTTGGCAAAGTAAGAGCATGGTTGTGAAGTTGTACCTGTCCGAGAAGTGGCCACGTCTGCGGTTTCCGCGTCATCCTGCTCCTTGTCAATATCCATGGACGTCCCAGAAGTAGCAGCATTGAAAGCTCCAAAACTCACTCGGTCAAGCAAGCGAATGAGTTGACAATAACATAGAAGACAAAGAGAAGAAACATAACACTTACGCAGAAGCAACAGGAACATCCACCTTGATCTTGCGCAGGGCCTTCCGGGGCTTTGAGGGGACAACCTTGGGCTGCTTCGTAGCCTTCTCCAATGGATCTGGAGTAGAGGTCCGAGTACGCTTCGGAACCTGCATGCTTGGCAGAACTGCTTTACCATGCCCACTTGCAGGATCCTGCGACTGTTTGGAACGCCGCTCAGGGTGAAGCGGCAAGTCGACTTCTTCGCTCCTACCAGAATCCTCGTTGCTTCCCTCACTATCGTCTTCAGATTTCCAGTCGGCGCTTCCGTCTTTGCTCTCCTCTCCCTCCTGGAGTTGTTCCTCATTCGGCATCGAGTACATCTTGGTATAAATCTGCAAGGCGCAAGTCAACAAAAATCAGTCGGATTCACGAGCAATTGCAAATCGAAGGGGGAAAACACTCGGTATTTTGAGCCTGACCTCTTCCGGCTCATGCTCAGCATCTAATGGCAGAACCCTCCTAGACCCCCTGGGGTTATCCTTGTTCCCAGTGATGCTTCGCAGCCACTGAGCCACCGTCTCCTCGACGACCTAATCTGGGTGGACCCGAGCGCTGTCGTCAGTGCCCGAGTACATCCTCATCAGATGGTCACGGGCTTAGAGAGGCTGGATGCGTCGACTGAGGAACACCTCCAACAGGTCCATGCCAGTCACACCCTCTCGGACTAAGTTAACAACCTGGTCGACTAAAAGTGATACCTCGCCTTTCTCCTCTAGGGTCATGATCAGTGAAGAAGGTTGGCAGAGTCGCTCCATAGTGAAAGTGGGGAGACCGGTCGACTGACCAGGAGTCGGGATGTCCTTGCAGTAGAACCAGGTCGATTGCCATCCTCGGACTGACTCGGGAAGGGTCATGGAAGGGAAAGTACTTCTACCCCTGGTTTGAATCCCCAAACCCCCGCACATTTGGATCACGTGCGTCTTTTCGTCAGTCGGATTTGCTTTCTTCACCATTTGAGAACGGCAAGTGAAGATGTGTTTGAAGAGACCCCAGTGCGGTTGGCAACACAAGAAGTTTTCGCACAATGAGATGTACGCAACAAGATATGTGATTGTGTTTGGGGGAAATGGTGATTTTGAGCACCGAAAAAGTTCAAGAAACCCCGAAAGAACGGATGCGGGGGAAGGGTAAGACCTCGGTCGACGTGGGTGGTAAGGAGGACGCACTCACCCTCGCGCGGCTGAGGCTCAGATTCCCCCTCCGGCAGCCTCCAGGATCCATCAACGATCATGCCATCCGCGACGAGCCTCTCCAGATCCTCCTCCTCGACGGTGGAGCGGATCCAGTCCCTCTGGATCCAACCAGGGGGCAGACCAGATTGCGACGACGACCCCCCGAGCCGCCTTCTTGCCCTTCGCCGCCGTCGTCGCCTTCTTTGCGCGCTCCAAGGTTATCGTCTTGTCCTTCAGCATGGCAGCGGAATGCGCACGGGCCAGGCGGAGGCGTCAAGAGCATAGGAAGGCGCGGTGGAGAAGCAGGGGAAGAAGAGATTGAATGAGGCGTATTGTGCATTGCATCGACCTCGACGCCTTTTATGGGCCTATTTCCGAGTGGCTAACCCGTAGGCCCGAGCAATCCTATCAAATCCCGCAACAGTCGCTCACCCGATACGTGGCGAAAAAGGCGGCATGAAGATCGAGGCGCCGCTATCTACTCGCTCCAATTATTGCGGCGCGCTCTATCCTGCGCGCTTCTCCAAAATTTCAAATACCGTGAGATCCTGGAACCACAGAGCAACCAATCGCACCGAAGATTTTGCACTATAACGCACTCGAGGATTATCAGCATAATTCACTCGACGACCTTTGAATTGATAAAGGCGACTGAAACGAGGTTGAAGCTTCGGCATGATTCCCAGACTCCAGTAAAATGCCTCCGAAGCATGGAATCGAGTCGGAACCAACTTTAACCCTTCTTCACTCGGACCTCAATCCATTCGGGGGCTAATGACGATGACATGTACCTAGGATAGGGCCATATGCATGACCTAAACACCCTATCCAAGGACACTGCCCTAGAGTCAAGGACATTCAAAGTACAACAGAAGAAACCGACTGAAATCACCTTGGAGTGCAATCCACTCGATCAGCTATCTCACTCGGATACCCCAATTCCACACGACCAAGATAGAGTCACTCGACCATACGAAGAATCACACCACTACGTTGTGGTGTTCCACGTGGCATGAGTTTTGTGAAACTATTCCACATTGTTTTAATTGAAGGCCAAACTCGTAACTCAAATATTCGCCTCTGCGATCAGATCGTAGAAACTTTATTTTCTTGTTACGATGATTTTCCACTTCACTATGAAATTCTTTGAACTTTTCAAATGTTTCAGACTTAAGTTTCTTCAAGTAGATATACCCATATCTGCTCAAATCATCTGT
Organism: Triticum urartu; assembly: GCF_056163025.1. Taxonomy (NCBI): domain Eukaryota; kingdom Viridiplantae; phylum Streptophyta; class Magnoliopsida; order Poales; family Poaceae; genus Triticum; species Triticum urartu. The sequence goes on along the minus strand of NC_141874.1, from coordinate 169,504,521 downwards.
GAAGGTTAGAAAAATAATGATACCCGCCTCGAGCCTCAACACACAACGGACCTCATACATCAGTATGTATTATATCCAATAAGTCAGTTGCTCGCTCCATTGTTCTAGAGAACGGAGTCTTAGTCATCTTTGCCCATGAGGCATGGTTCGCAAGCATCAACTGATTCATAATCAAGTGATTCGAAAAGCCCATCAGCATGGATTTTCTTCATGCGCTTTACACCAATATGACCTAAACGGCAGTGACACTAATAAGTTTCACTATCATTATTAACTTTGCATCTTTTGGATTCAATATTATGAATATGTGTATCACTACGATCGAGATTCAACAAATCATTTTCATTGGGTGCATAACCATAGAAGGTTTTATTCATGTAAACAGAATAACAATTATTCTCTAACTTAAATGAATAACTGTATTGCAATAAACATGATCAAATCATATTCATGCTCAACGCAAACACCAAATAACACTTATTTAGGTTCAACACTAATCCCGAAAGTGTAGGTAGTGTACGATGATGATCATATCAATCTTGGAACCACTTCCAACACACATCGTCACTTCACCCTTAACTAGTCTCTGTTCATTATGCAACTCCTGTTTCGAGTTACTACTCTTAGCAACTGAACAAGTATCAAATACCGAGGGGTTGCTATAAACACTAGTAAAGTACACATCAATAACATGTATATCAAATATAGCATTTGTTCACTTTGCCATCCTTCTTATCCGCCACATACTTGGGGCAGTTCCGCTTCCAGTGACCAGTCCCTTTGCAGTAGAAGCACTTAGTCTCATGCTTAGGTCCAGACTTGGGCTTCTTCACTTGAGCAGCAACTTGCTTGCTGTTCTTCTTGAAGTTCCCTTTCTTTCCCTTTGCCCTTTTCTTGAAACTAGTGGTCTTGTTAATCATCAACATTTGATGCTCTTTCTTAATTTCTACCTTCATTGATTTCCTCATAATGAAAAGCTCGGGAATCGTTTTCGTCATCCGTTGCATACTATAGTTCAGCACGAAGTTCTACTAACTTGGTGATTGTGACTAGAGAATTTTGTTAATAACTATTTTATCTGGAAGATTAACTCCCACTTGATTCAAGCGATTGTAGTACCCAGACAATCTGAGCACATGCTCACTGCTTGAGCTATTCTCCTCCATATTTTAGCTATAGAACTTGTTGGAGACTTCATATCTCTCGACTCGGGTATTTGCTTGAAATATTAACTTCAACTCCTGGAACATCTCATATGGTCCATGACATTCAAAATGTCTTTGAAGTCCCGATTCTAAGCCGTTTAAGCATGGTGCACTAAACTATCAAGTAGTCATCATATTGAGCTAGCCAAACGTTCATAACATCTGCATCTGCTCCTGCAATAGGTTTGTCACCTAGTGGTGCATCAAGGACATAATTCTTCTGTGCAGCAATGAGGATAAACCTCAGATCAGGGATCCAATCCGCAACATTGCTACTAACATCTTTCAACTTAGTTTTCTCTAGGAACATATCAAAAATAAAATAGGGGAGCTAAACGCGAGCTATTGATCTACAACATAGATATGCTAATACTACCAGGACTAAGTTCATGATAAATTTAAGTTCAATTAATCATATTACTTAAGAACTCCCACTTAGATAGACATCCCTCTAATCCTCTAAGTGATCATGTGATCCATATCAACTAAACCATGTCCGATCATCACGTGAGATGGAGTAGTTTCAATGGTGAACATCACTATGTTGATCATATCTACTATATGATTCACGCTCGACCTTTCGGTCTCAGTGTTCCGAGGCCATATCTGTTATATGCTAGGCTCGTCAAGTTTAACCTGAGTATTCTGCGTGTGCAACTGTTTTGCACCCGTTGTATTTGAACGTAGAGCCTATCACACCCAATCATCACGTGGTGTCTCAGCACGAAGAACTTTCGCAACGGTGCATACTCAGGGAGAACACTTGTACCTTGATAATTAGTGAGAGATCATCTTATAAAGCTACCGTCGAACTAAGCAAAATAAGATGTATAAAAGATAAACATCACATGCAATCAAAATATGTGACATGATATGGCCATCATCATCTTGTGTCTTTGATCTCCATCTCCAAAGCATCGTCATGATTTCCATCGTCACCGGCATGACACCATGATCTCCATCATCTTGATCTATATCAATGTGTCGTCACATGGTCGTCTCGCCAACTATTGCTCTTGCAACTATTGCTATCGCATAGCGATAAAGTAAAGCAATTATTTGGCGCTTGCATCTTATGCAATAAAGAGACAACCATAAGGCTTCTGCCAGTTGCCGATAACTTCAACAAAACATGATCATCTTATACAAAAACTTATATCTCATCATGTCTTGACCATATCACATCACAACATGCCCTGCAAAAACAAGTTAGACGTCCTCTACTTTGTTGTTGCAAGTTTTACGTGGCTGCTACGGGCTGAGCAAGAACCGTTCTTACCTACGCATCAAAACCACAACGATAGTTTGTCAAGTTAGTGTTGTTTTAACCTTCTCAAGGACTGGGCGTAGCCACACTCGGTTCAACTAAAGTTGGAGAAACTGACACCCGCTAGTCACCTGTGTGCATAGCACGGCAGTAAAACCAGTCTCGCGTAAGCATACGCGTAATGTTGGTCCGGGCCGCTTCATCCAACAATACCGCCGAACCAAAGTGTGACATGCTGGTAAGCAGTATGACTTAAATCGCCCACAACTCACTTGTGTTCTACTCATGCATATTACATCAACGCATAAAACCTGGCTCGGATGCCACTGTTGGGGAACGTAGTAATTTCAAAAATTTCCTACGCACATGCAAGATCATGGTGATGCATAGCAATGAGAGGGGAGAGTGTGTCCACGTACCCTCGTAGACCGAAAGCGGAAGTGTTAGCACAACGCGGTTGATGTAGTCGTATGTCTTCACGATCCAACCGATCCAAGTACCGAACATACGGCACCTCCGAGTTCAGCACACGTTCAGCTCGATGACGTCCCACGAACTCCGATCCAGCAGAGCTTCGAGGGAGAGTTCCGTCAGCACGACGGCGTGATTACGGTGATGATGATGCTACCGACGCAGGGCTTCACCTAAGCACCGCTACGATATGATCGAGGTGGATTATGGTGGAGGGGGCACCACACACGGCTGGGAGAGATCAACAGATCAACTTGTGTCTAGAGGTGCCCCCTGCCCCGTATATAAAGGAGGGAGGGAGGGGCCGACCCTAGAGGGGGTGCGCCAAGTGTGAGGAGTCCTACTAGGACTCCCAAGTCCTAGTAGGATTCCCCTTTCCTTTCCGGAGTAGGAGAGAAGGAAAGAGGGGAGAGGGAAAAGGAAAAGCGGGCTGCACCCCTTGTCCAATTCGGACCAGAGGGAGGGCGCACGCCTCCTTCCTTTTGGCATCTCTCCTCTATTCCCGTATGGCCCAATAAATCCCAATACTTCTCCCGGTGAATTCCCGTAACTCCCCGGTACTCCGAAAATACCCGAATCACTTGGAACCTTTCCGATGTCCGAATATAGTCGTCCAATATATCAATCTTTATGTCTCGACCATTTCGAGACTCCTCGTCATGTCCCCGATCTCATCCGGGACTCCGAACTACCTTCGGTACATCAAATCACATAAACTCATAATACAATCGTCACCGAAACTTTAAGCGTGCGGACCCTACGGGTTCGAGAACTATGTAGACATGACCGAGACATGTCTCCAGCCAATAACCAATAGCGGAACCTGGATGCTCATATTGGCTCCCACATATTCTACGAAGATCTTTATCGGTCAAACCGCATAACAACATACGTTGTTCCCTTTGTCATCGGTATGTTACTTGCCCGAGATTCGATTGTCGGTATCTGAATACCTAGTTCAATCTCGTTACCGGAAGGTCTCTTTACTCGTTCCGTAATACATCAACCCGCAACTAACTCATTAGTTGCAATGCTTGCAAGGCTTAAGTGATGTGTATTACCGAGTTGGCCCAGAGACACCTCTCCGACAATCAGAGTAACAAATCCTAATCTTGAAATATGCCAACCCAACAAGTACCTTCGGAGACACCTATAGAGCACCTTTATAATCACCCAGTTACGTTGTGATGTTTGGTAGCACACAAAGTGTTCCTCCGGTAAACGGGAGTTGCATAATCTCATAGTCATAGGAACATGTATAAGTCATGAAGAAAGCAATAGCAACAAACTAAACGATCAAGTGCTAAGCTAACGGGATGGGTCAAGTCAATCACATCATTCTCCTAATGATGTGATCCCATTAATCAAATGACAATTCATGTCTATGGTTAGGAAACATAACCATCTTTAATCAATGAGCTAGTCAAGTAGAGGCATACTAGTGACACTCTGTTTGTCTATGTATTCACACATGTATTATGTTTCCATTTAATACAATTCTAGCATGAATAATAAAGATTTATCATGATATAAGGAAATAAATAATAAATTTATTATTGCCTCTAGGGCATATTTCCTTCAGTCTCCCACTTGCACTAGAGTCAATAATCTAGTTCACATCGCCATGTGATTTAATACCAATAGTTCACATCACCATGTGATTAACACCCATAGTTCACATAGACATGTGACTAACACCCAAAGGGTTTACCAGACTCAATAATCTAGTTCACATCGCTATGTGATTAACACCCAAAGAGTACTAAGGTGTGATCATGTTTTGCTTGTGAGAGAAGTTTAGTCAACGGGTCTGCCACATTCAGATCCGTAAGTATTTTGCAAATTTCTATGTCAACAATGCTCTGCACGGAGCTACTCTAGCTAATTGCTCCCACTTTCAATATGTATCCAGATTGATATTTAGAGTCATCTGGATCGGTGTCAAAATTTGCATCAACGTAACCCTTTACGACGAACCTTTTTGTCACCTCTATAATCGAGAAACATATCCTTATTCCACTCAGGATAATTTTGACTGTTGTCCAGTGATCTACTCCTAGATCACTATTGTATTCCCTTGCCAAAAACAGTGTAGGGTACACAATAGATCTGGTACACAGCATGGCATATTTTATAGAACCTATGGCCAAGGCATAGGGAATGACTTTCATTCTCTTTCTATCTTCTGCCGGGGTCGGGCTTTGAGTCTTACTCAGTTTCACACCTTGTAACACAGGCAAGAACTCTTTCTTTGACTGTTCCATTTTGAACTACTTCAAAATCTTGTCAAGGTATGTACTCATTGAAAAACTTATCAAGCATCTTGATCTATCTCTATAGACCTTGATGCTCAATATGTAAGCAGTTTCACCGAGGTCTTTCTTTGAAAAACTCCTTTCAAACACTCCTTTATGCTTTGTAGAATACTTCTACATTATCTCCGATCAACAATATGTCATTCACATATACTTATCAGAAATGTTGTAGTGCTCCCACTCACTTTCTTGTAAATACAGGCTTCACCGTAAGTCTGTATAAAACTATATGCTTTGATCAACTTATCCAAGCGTATATTCCAACTCTGAGATGCTTGCACCAGTCCATAGATGGATCGCTGGAGCTTGCATATTTTGTTAGCACCTTTAGGATTGACAAAACCTTCTGGTTGCATCATATACAACTCTTCTTTAATAAATCCATTAAGGAATGCAGTTTTGTTTATCCATTTGCTAGATTTCATAAAATGCGGTAATTGCTAACATGATTCGGACAGACTTAAGCATAGATACGAGTGAGAAACTCTCATCGTAGTCAATACCTTGAACTTGTTGAAAACCTTTTGTGAAAATTCTAGATTTGTAGATAGTAACACTACTATCAGTGTCCGTCTTCCTCTTGAAGATCCATTTAATCTCAATGGCTCGCCGATCATTGGGCAAGTCAATCAAAGTCCATACTTTGTTCTCATACATGGATCTCATCTCAGATTTCATGGCCTCAAGCCATTTCACGGAATCTGGGCTCATCATCGCTTCCTCATAGTTCGTAGGCTCATCATGGTCAAGTAACATGACCTCCAAAACAGGATTACCGTACCACTCCGGTGCAGATCTCACTCTGGTTTACCTACGAGGTTCGGTAGTAACTTGATCTGAAGTTACATGATCATCATCATTAGCTTCCTCACTAATTGGTGTAGTAGTCACATTAACTTTATCTTTAAGAAGTTTTAGTATTTTTTATTTTTATAAGTATAACTTCAAATTTAGAACTAGTTAATAGCTAATATTAATAACTAATATCTGAGATTTTACGGATTTCCTATACTATACCTATTTATATTTATTACACTATTTCCGTTATGTAAGCCCACTTAGCTCAGAGGTTAGAGCATCGCATTTGTAATGCGAGGGTCTGTGATGAACTACTTTCCAATAAGGAGGCAGGTACAGTTACCTCATCAAGTTCTACTTTACTCCCACTTACTTCTTTTGAGAGAAACTCCTTCTCTAGAAAGGATCCAGTCTCAGCAATGAATATCTTGCCTTCGGATCTGTGATAGAAGGTGTACCCAACATTTTATTTTGGGTATCCTATGAAGATGCACTTCTCTAATTTGGGTTTGAGCTTATCAGGTTGAAACTTTTTCACATAAGCATTGCAACCTCAAACTTTAAGAAACGACAGCTTAAGTTTCTTGCCAAACCATAGTTCATACGGTGTCGTCTCAACGGATCTAGATGGTGCCCTATTTAACGTGAATGTAGTTGTCTCTAATGCATAACCCCAAAATGATAGTGGTAAATCGGTAAGAGACATCATAGATCGCACCATATCTAATAAAGTACGGTTATGACGTTCGGACACACCATTACGCTATGGTGTTCCACATGGCATGAGTTTTCTGAAACTATTCCACATTGTTTTAATTGAAGGCCAAACTCGTAACTCAAATATTCGCCTCTGCGATCAGATCGTAGAAACTTTATTTTCTTGTTACGATGATTTTCCACTTCACTCTGAAATTCTTTGAACTTTTCAAATGTTTTAGACTTACGTTTCTTCAAGTAGATATACCCATATTTGCTCAAATCATCTGTGAAGGTTAGAAAAATAACGATACCCGCCGCGAGCCTCAACACTCATCGGACCTCATACATTAGTATGTATTATATCCAATAAGTCAGTTGCTCGCTCCATTGTTCTAGAGAACGGAGTCTTAGTCATCTTTGCCCATGAGGCATGATTCGCAAGCATCAATTGATTCATAATCAAGTGATTCCAAAAGGCCATCAGCATGGATTTTCCTCATGCGCTTTACACCAATATGACCTAAACGGCAGTGCCACTAATAAGTTGCACTATCATTATTAACTTTGCATCTTTTGGCTTCAATATTATGAATATGTGTATCACTACGATCGAGATTCAACAAACCATTTTCATTGGGTGCATAACCATAGAAGGTTTTATTCATGTAAACAGAATAACAATTATTCTCTAACTTAAATGAATAACCGTATTGCAATAAACATGATCAAATCATATTCATGCTCAACGCAAACACCAAATAACACTTATTTAGGTTCAACACTAATCCCGAAAGTATAGGGAGTGTACGATGATGATCATATCAATCTTGGAACCACTTCCAACACACATCGTCACTTCACCCTTAACTAGTCTTTGTTCATTATGCAACTCCTGTTTCAAGTTACTACTCTTAGCAACTGAACCAGTATCAAATATTGAGGGGTTGCTATAAACAATAGTAAAGTACACATCAATAACATGTATATCAAATATAGCATTTGTTCACTTTGCCATCCTTCTTATCCGCCAAATACTTGGGGCAGTTCCGCTTCCAGTGACCAGTCCCTTTGCAGTAGAAGCACTTAGTCTCATACTTAGGTCCAGACTTGGGATTCTTCACTTGAGCAGCAACTTGCTTGTTGTTCTTCTTGAAGTTCCCTTTCTTTCCCTTTGCCCTTTTCTTGAAACTAGTGGTCTTGTTAATCATCAACACTTGATGCTCTTTCTTAATTTCTACCTTCATCGATTTCCTCATAATGAAAAGCTCGGGAATCGTTTTCGTCATCCCTTGCATACTATAGTTCAGCACGAAGTTCTACTAACTTGGTGATTGTGACTAGAGAATTCTGTCAATCACTATTTTATCTGGAAGATTAACTCCCACTTGATTCAAGCGATTGTAGTACCCAGACAATCTGAGCACATGCTCACTGCTTGAGGTATTCTCCTCCATCTTTTAGCTATAGAACTTGTTGGAGACTTCATATCTCTCAACTCGGGTATTTGCTTGAAATATTAACTTCAACTCCTGGAACATCTCATATGGTCCATGACATTCAAAACGTCTTTGAAGTCCCGATTCTACGCCATTTAAGCATGGTGCACTAAACTATCAACTACTCATCATATTAAGCTAGCCAAACGTTCATAACATCTGCATCTGCTCCTGCAATAGGTTTGTCACCTAGCGGTGCATCAAGGACAAAATTCTTCTGTGCAGCAATGAGGATAAACCTCAGATCACGGATCCAATCCGCATCATTGCTACTAACATCTTTCAACTTAGTTTTCTCTAGGAACATATCAAAAATAAAATAGGGGAGCTAAACGCGAGCTATTTATCTACAACATAGATATGCTAATACTATCAGGACTAAGTTCATGATAAATTTAAGTTCAGTTAATCATATTACTTAAGAACTCCCACTTAGATAGACATCCCTCTAATCCTCTAAGTGATCACGTGATCCATGTCAACTAAACCATGTCCGATCATCACGTGTGATGGAGTAGTTTCAATGGTGAACATCATTATGTTGATCATATCTACTATATGATTCACGCTCGACCTTTCGGTCTCAGTGTTCTGAGGCCATATCTGTTATATGCTAGGCTCGTCAAGTTTAACCTGAATATTCCGCGTGTGCAACTGTTTTGCACCCGTTGTATTTGAACGTAGAGCCTATCACACCCGATCATCACGTGGTGTCTCAGCACGAAGAACTTTCACGATGGTGCATACTTCGGGAGAACACTTGTACCTTGATAATTAGTGAGAGATCATCTTATAAAGCTACCATCGAACTAAGCAAAATAAGATGTATAAAAGATAAACATCACATGCAATCAAAATATGTGACATGATATGGCCATCATCATCTTGTGCCTTTCATCTCCATCTCCAAAGCATCGTCATGATTTCCATCATCACCGGCATGACACCATGATCTCCATCATCTTGATCTATATCAATGTGTCGTCACACGGTCGTCTTGCCAACTATTGCTATCGCATAGCGATAAAGTAAAGCAATTATTTGGCGCTTGCATCTTATGCAATAAAGAGACAACCATAAGGCTTCTGCCAGTTGCCGATAACTTCAACAAAACATGATCATCTTATACAACAACTTATATCTCATCACGTCTTGACCATATCACATCACAACATGCCCTGCAAAAACAAGTTAGACGTCCTCTACTTTGTTGTTGCAAGTTTTACGTGGCTGCTACGAGCTGAGCAAGAACCGTTCTTACCTACGCATCAAAACCACAATGATAGTTTGTCAAGTTAGTGTTGTTTTAACCTTCTCAAGGACCGGGCATAGCCACACTCGGTTCAACTAAAGTTGGAGAAACTAACACCCGCTAGTCACCTGTGTGCATAGCACGGCAGTAAAACCAGTCTCGCTAAGCATACGCGTAATGTCAGTCCGGGCCGCTTCATCCAACAATACCGCCGAACCAAAGTGTGACATGCTGGTAAGTAGTATGACTTATATCGCCCACAACTCACTTGTGTTCTACTCATGCATATTACATCAACGCATAAAACCTGGCTCGGATGCCACTGTTGGGGAACGTAGTAATTTCAAAAATTTCCTACGCACATGCAATATCATGGTGATGCATAGCAACGAGAGGGGAGAGTGTGTCCACGTACCCTCGTAGACCGAAAGCAGAAGCGTTAGCACAACGCGGTTGATGTAGTCGTACGTCTTCACGATTCGACCGATCCAAGTACCAAACATACGGCACCTCCGAGTTCAGCACACGTTCAGCTCGATGACGTCCCACGAACTCCGATCCAGCAGAGCTTCGAGGGAGAGTTCCGTCAGCACGACGGCGTGATGACGGTGATGATGATGCTACCGACGCAGGGCTTCACCTAAGCACCGCTACAATATGATCGAGGTGGATTATGGTGGAGGGGGCACCGCACACGGCTGGGAGAGATCAACAGATCAACTTGTGTCTAGAGGTGCCCCCTGCCCCCGTATATAAAGGAGGGAGGGAGAGGCCGACCCTAGAGGGGGTGCACCAAGTGTGGGGAGTCCTACAAGGACTCCCAAGTCCTAGTAGGATTCCCCTTTCCTTTCCGGAGTAGGAGAGAAGGAAAGAGGGGGAGAGGGAAAAGGAAAAGGGGGTTGCACCCCTTGTCCAATTCGGACCAGAGGGAGAGCGCGCGCCTCCTTCCTTTTGGCCTCTCTCCTCTATTCCCGTATGGCCCCAATAAGGCCCAATACTTCTCCCAGTGAATTCCCGTAACTCCCCGGTACTCCGAAAATACCCGAATCACTTGGAACCTTTCCGATGTTCGAATATAGTCGTCCAATATATCGATCTTTATGTCTCGACCATTTCGAGACTCCTCGTCATGTCCCCGATCTCATCCGGGACTCCGAACTACCTTCGGTACATCAAATCACATAAACTCATAATACAATTGTCACCGAAACTTTAAGCATGCGGACCCTACGGGTTCGAGAACTATGTAGACATGACTGAGACATGTCTCCGGCCAATAACCAATAGCGGAACCTGGATGCTCATATTGGCTCCCACATATTCTACGAAGATCTTTATCGGTCAAACCGCATAACAATATACGTTGTTCCCTTTGTCACCGGTATGTTACTTGCCCGAGATTCGATCGTCGGTATCTGAATACCTAGTTCAATCTCGTTACCGGTAGGTCTATTTACTCGTTCTGTAATACATCAACCCGCAACTAACTCATTAGTTGCAATGCTTGCAAGACTTAAGTGATGTGTATTACCGAGTGGGCCCAGAGATACCTCTCCGACAATCGGAGTGACAAATCCTAATCTTGAAATATGCCAACCCAACAAGTACCTTCGGAGACACCTGTAGAGCACCTTTATAATCACCCAGTTACGTTGTGACGTTTGGTAGCACACAAAGTGTTCCTCTGGTAAACGGGAGTTGCATAATCTCATAGTCATAGGAACATGTATAAGTCATGAAGAAAGTAATAGCAACAGACTAAACGGTCAAGTGCTAAGCTAACGAAATGGGTCAAGTCAATCACACCATTCTCCTAATGATGTTGTCCCATTAATCAAATGACAACTCATGTCTATGGTTAGGAAACATAACCATCTTTGATCAATGAGCTAGTCAAGTAGAGGCATACTAGTGACACTCTGTTTGTCTATGCATTCACACATGTATTATGTTTCCGGTTAATACAATTCTAGCATGAATAATAAACATTTATCATGATATAAGGAAATAAATAATAACTTTATTATTTCCTCTAGGGAATATTTCCTTCACGCACCTCCTGTAGCTTTCATGCATAATCCAGTCGACAAGCCTCCGAGCACCGATGTCGGTGTCAAAACCGACTGATCTCGGGTAAGGGGTCCCAAACTGTGCGTCTAGGGTCGATGGTAACAGGAGACAGGGGACACGGTGTTTACCCAGGTTCGGGCCCTCTCTATGGAGGTAATACCCTACTTCCTGCTTGATTGATCTTGATGAATATGAGTATTACAAGAGTTGATCTACCTCGAGATCGTAATGGCTAAAACCCTAGAAGTCTAGCCTATGTGATTATGATTGTCTCTGCCTCTACGGACTAAACCCTCGGGTTTATATAGACATCGGAGGGGACTAGGGTTATACAAAGTCGGTTACAGAGAAAGGAATCTTCATATCTGAATGCCAAGCTTGCCATCCACGCCAAGGAGAGTCCCATCCGGAGACGGGTGAGAGTCTTTGGTCTTGTATCTTCATAGCCCATCAGTCCGGACCATGTCCAACAGGCCGGACGCCCGAGGACCCCTTAGTTGAGGACTCCATCAGTAGCCCCTGAACCAGGCTTCAATGATGAGGTGTCCGACACGCAGATTGTCTTCGGCATTGCAAGGCTGGTTCCTCCTCCGAATACTCTAACACAGTCTTCGAACACAGAGAACGTGTCCGGATCTACAAAACAAGTACCACACACCACCGCAGAGAGTATAATATTTCACGAGTCCAATCTGCTGACAACTTTTTTTGTAACGTGATATCACGTCCCTGCCCGGTTATTATTTCACACCGTTTTTTAGCATGTCGCTCCACGTTTCGAGACGCGACTTTATTGGCACGTCTTGTCAAAGCAGAGATCGTGTCCCCTTATTGCAGGATTCTCATCAATACGGGCGTGGGTATCCCAACCATTCTGTTGGTACGATTCCTTAGGAATAGGAAGGTTTTAAGGCCTAGGAGGAGGCGTTCGATATTCATGCCTTTATAAAGGGGTTGCGACCCGGTTTTTCCTTTACGCCAACCCTTTCCTCAACCTCTCCAACCTCGAGTTCCAGCACCCAAGGTTCAATTTAATTGCTTCGAGCTTCCCAGCCATGTCCGGACGTAACCCTCAAGGCCGGTGGGTGGCCTCCTCTATCACAGAGGAGGATACTGCGAAGCTCCGGGCGGCAAGGTACCTGACCGCGGAAATCCCCCACAGGCTCCCTACTCAAGGGCAGGTTATTCCAACTCCCAGATCCGGTGAGAGGGTCGTATTCATCTCCCACTTCCCCCGAGGGCTAGGGTTCGCTCTTCACCCCTTTGTTCGAGGGCTCATGTTTTATTACGGGCTAGATTTTCACGATCTAGCCCCAGACTCTTTTATTCTCACCTCGGTGTTCATCGTCATGTGCGAGGCCTTTCTCCGTATTCCCCCACACTTCGGCTTATGGCTCAATACCTTTAATGTGAAGCCTAAGGTGATCGAGGGGAAGCAAGCGGAGTGTGGTGGTGCTACAGTGAGAAAGCTCACCAACGCTCTTTGGCTAAAAGGATCCTTCACAGAGTCTTCCAACTTATAGCAGCGGGAGTGGTTTTACATCATTGAACCCCGTGGTACCAAGTGGGCAGCTACACCCGCGTTCCAATCCGGCCCTCCAATTCATCTTGCATCATCTATCAACAAGGGGTTGGACTGGGGATCAATCGACAAAGTGCAGACTCTACAGAGCCGCATCCGGAGTCTACTTGAGAAGGACACCGATCTCATCGGCCTGATTCAAGTAATGTTAGTCCGTCGGGTCTTCCCGTGCCAGCGACGGCCCCTTCGTATGTGCGAGTTTAATCCGGAAGGACCGCAAACCCTTCAACACTTCTTCAACACGACGCACAGAGGAATGTGGAAGTTATTTTTCGGGACACGAAAATAGTGGCCGGACACTACCGAGGACATCGGCCTTGACTGCAACCATCTGGATACCTCGGTAAGAACTTGACTCCTGAACACAACTTAATTAAATATCCCATGAAGGATACTAAGAAAACCATCTTTCTCCAGGGCTGGACGAAGAAGGCGGAGCGAATAGGTGTTCGGCCCCTCTTCCCGAAGACTTGGCTAGTCCTGTGCTAACAAGGATGCTAGTCCCGGCGCCATTCCAGGTGCCGGTAAAACAGGACAATGAGGAGAGCAGGATGGCCAAAGGTGGCCTCCATTCCGAAAGTACACCAAACACTGTGTCTGGGGAGATTAAGGTTCCCTCTTCCAAAGATAAAAGAGAAGGAGAAGCTGACATCCTTTCTCCCCATGGTAAGAAAAGGGTCGCCTCCGAAGTTTGGGAGGTAAAGGCCCCTAAGCGAGGTATGACGCTCCTATCAGGTCGTTCGGGCTCGGAAGACGACGTTGTTGCACAGTTCCTCCGTAAGGACGAGCCTTTAGCCAAATCGTAAGTGAACAAGGGTGTTTTAAACATATCCCGTTCCTTTTCCTGTTACAAGAGTAACATCTAGAATGCATGTTTTGCAGTCCGGCACGCAGTCTTCCTCAACAATCCTCTTCGAGGGATCTTCTTCCGGAGATGATGGAAAGCGAAACGCCTCCACAGGATTCCTCGCCCAATAGGGCGGACGACTTCAAGGTATCGTCCCGGAGGATCACTCCCGATCAACAAGTGGTGCAGAGGATAATGAAGACAACGCCCCAAGGTGAAACCTCGGTCACCCAGGGTCCGGGGTGTGTGGTCCCAACGGGGACCAACAATAAAGGCCCCGGACTATCAAGTTTACAACCGGAGATGACTCTAGGGTCGGGCAAACATATCCCTTCAAGTGGAGTCTGTACTCCCACAACTGCTTCCCGGGATCCGGAGGCGCCGGATACACTGATGTACATGTGGCGATATTCGTCCGTCTCAGAGGAACATCGTACCTTGATGGGTACGGTGGTTGAGAGGATTATGTCCGTGAAAAGCGGATTGAATGAAGCTTTCACGGGCCTGCTAAGAGGCTTCGAGGTACGTAATCCAATATTTTTGATTGTGCTCTATACACAAAGTGCACCTGTGTATAGATAGTAGCCCCTGAGACTCTGGTTGGCGTCCAAAGGGAGGCAATCAGAGGATCAAAAAAGATATTCCCAGGAAATAATCTGATTAGTTGGAACACAGGCTGTTATATCCACGACGACTATCCATGCTACAGAGGTTGCAGGTCTGGAGCAGAAACTTGATGTGGCGAATGACGACATCGTGCTTATTAACAGGTGGCTCGACGAGGCGCAAGGTATGTTTTGAGGTGGTCAGTGTATGTATGTATAATAACATGAGCATGAAGCTAAGAATTATATACTAAGACATGCATAACTGCAGATAGTGCTGCCGCGGTGGAGGCCCTTCGGGCTGAACTTGCCCGAGCCAAGGAGCAAGCCCAGATGAGTAATGTGGCTGCCCAGAAGGCAGCTGATGAGTTAAAAGCCGAATAGGCTGGTCGGTGCCAGTGCGAGGAGAGAATGTCTACCATGGCGCGCGAGCTAAAGGAAGCCACTGTCCGGTGTGAATTCCTCGAGAGGGATAACAAAGCCAAAATGGTTGATCTCGACAATGCCTTACAAGAGGCAAGGGAAGCACGATCCGAGTCTAGGGCAGCTCGGGAGGAGATCCGGCAAGCTAGGGAGATAGCGGTCGGTAAGCCTTCTTTATTACAGACTAAATTCTGCGATCTGAAGTATGCCCCGCTTAATCAAATGTGGAGCTCTCCAGACGTATTGTTGGACTTGCCGAAGAGTGCCTCCGATGCAGTGCAATTTTACCAAACACAAGAAGGGTATGCAATGGAGAAGCTTTTCTAGGCACAATTCGGCATGCCGAAGCGCTCGCTGTTGCTAAACAAACAGATGGCCCAGTGGGCCGAGCTCCACAAGATATATGGTTCTGCTATGAAGGACGTCGTGGTTCGGCTGTGGCCGGCTGAGCCAATTCTGAATAGTTATTTCGGTTTGGTGCAGCGACATATGGATGTGGTGTCGTGTATCGATGCCGTGAAGCGATTAGCGTGCATTGAAGGTGCACGGATGGCCTTTGCCCATGTCAAGACGTATTGGGCGAAGATGAAGGCCACCGATATTGCAGCGAAGAGTCCACCCGGGGGCAAGGACAAACACACGCCGGAGCATTATTTTGAAGATGTCCTAGAGGGCGCCCGTTTAATTGAGGTTCAGTGCTCAAAGGATATGTTCTTCGAGTGAATGTGCCGAAATTGTAAAAACAATATTATGATATTATAAGGCTATGCGTAAAAGTTTTGGCTCCTCCCGTGTAACCGTTTTTGTATAATCTGAAAGTTTTCCAGTCGTCGGCTTCATCCCCCTGGCATAAAATACGGTGGTGTTCGGAAAAGCACTTGATCACTCTTGACCCAACGTCTTGGTCCGTGAAGGAGGTGTCAATGCGGTGAACTAGGCAATTAGACTATAGGAGTTTGACGGTGGGTCTACGATATAGCTCCTGGTATGTATGCAGTTATCCAAATACGGTGCGTTACATAGGTGAGCAGAAGAACGGTCCTTCGTGTAATACGGAAGGAATCGCGAAAGATTCTGATAAGTCATGGAGTGGTTGACCAGCTCTCGCCGCATCATGACAGTCAGTTTTCGGCTTTCTCTACTGAGGTGCTCATCCGGATAAACCATGACACAATCATAGTAGTTCTCCCTTTACTACCCTAGCCGATAGAGTGGAATGTAAGGTAGTAAGCACAAGAGCCGGGCAACCCAACTATTGACCAAAGACATGATTCGGAGCTGATGCATATAAGGCCGAACTCGTGACGCTGAAGTGTGTTATAAAGCTGTTCGGACTTGCCAGCAATTCATTTGTTCCCATATTGAGCCCCTGGCAATTTTTGCCGAGGTGCATGTGTGAAACAACCGAAGGAGCAAAATTCAGTTCTTTTTAGAAAAAGCGAATACTGAATACGGATTATGTTCACTGGGACCTGACTTATATGTCAATTGCCATTTTACAGATAATAATGCCATGAACCAGGCTATTTGACATGCCGGTGGTCGAAAGCTGAGGGAGAAGGCACTTTACAGGCTCTAAATAGAGAGTGCGGTCTATAAAAAATTACTTGGACCTCCTGTCGCACGTCTGCGCCGCCTTGCCTTGGTGAAAGGACTCCTTAACAGGAATAGCCTTGGGTAGGTGAACAAAGCCGAACTCTGAAAGAATCTGTGAGATGACCAGTCTTTGAGCCACCTGTGGTAAAAGATAAAAAATAGTTAGAAAAGAAAGGAAAAGAAAAGAAAAGGAGGCTATGGGAGTGCTTGTAGGCCTATCCGTATTGTGCCTCTGCCGATGACCAGGGTATTTTAAGTACATATTTATGTACGCGCGGTACAAACTTCACGGGTATATGAGGCGAATGATGGAGGCCGAACTGCTAATCCAACTCTGAGATTGATCGGTCCCATTTAATAGAGACCGGCGGCTTAATGGCCAATGAGGTATGCGGCTTGATGAAGCCGCTTTGTACTCCAACTGTGGTAGCCATGGTGTGACCCTCTGTACGGAGGGAGTGTTCCGTATTTCCATTTATTGTTATGAAGCCGCGTGAACCGGGCATCTTAAGTTTGGCGCGGGCTTGTGGTACCGCGTTAAAACGAGCAAAAGCGGTACGCCCCAGAAGTGCATGATAGCTACTGCAGAACGGGACAATATCAAAGGTCAAGCCTTTGCTTCGGAAGTTGTTCAGCAAACCGAAAACGAATTCCAATGTGACGGAGCCCCTACAGTGAGCTTCTATGCCGGGTACTGCTCCCTTGAGGGTAGTTTTAGTGGGCTTGATTCTTGAAGGATCGATGCCCATTTTGCGGACAGTATTTTGGTAGAGTAGATTAAGGCTACTGCCGCCATCCATAAGGACTTTCGTGAGATGGAACCCATCGATAATTGGATCGATGATCAGAGATGTTGAACCTTTGGGACGGATATGACAAAATTTTGGGGGGAACGGCTCTATGGCGTATGCGTCCCGTAGTGCGCGTCTGCGCTCCCCTGTAGGGGTGTGCGTCACTTATACCATGTTTACGGTTTTCACTTCAGGGGGAAATTGCTTCTGACCCCCGGTATTCGGCTGGCGAGTCTCTTCGTCATCGATGTCACTGGGCGGCCCCTTCCCCTTGTGTTCGGCATTAAGCTTGCCGGCTTGTTTGAAGACCCAACAGCTTCTCTTGGTGTGAGTAGCTGGTTTATTGGGGGTGCCATGAATCTGACAGGGCCGATCCAATATTTTGTCTAGATTGGATGGTCCGTCTCTATTTGCCTTGAATGGCTTTTTCCGTTGACCGGGTTTGGAGCCGCTGAATCCGACGTTGACCGCCGTGTCTTGCTTCTTTTGTTATTATTACGATGCTTGTGTTTATTGCGCCGTGGCTTGCCGTTGCCGTCTCGGACTTCGGAGGTGCTCGGATCGCTGGCGCTGTTGCTTCTACGAGCGAGCCAGCTGTCTTCTCATTAGAGCGGTAAGGGCTGCCATGGATTTTGGTTTTTCTTGACCGAGGTGGCGGGCGAGCCACTCATCCCGGACGCTGTGTTTGAAGGCCGCGAGGGCTTCGGCATCTGGACAATCAAAAATTTGGTTCTTTTTAATTAGGAACCTAGTCCAAAGCTTCCTGGCTGACTCTCCGGGCTACTAGATGATGTGACTTAAGTCATCGGCATCTGGTGGCCGTACATATGTACCTTGGAAGTTATTGCGAAAGGCATCTTCCAGGTCTTCCCAGCTGCCAACGGAGTTCTCTAGAAGGCTGTTTAGCCAGTGCCGCGCTGGTCCCTTTAGTTTTAGCGGGAGGTATTTGATGGCGTGGAGATCATCACCGCGGGCCATGTGGATATGGAGAAGAAAATCTTCAATCCATAATGTGGGATCTATTGTTCCATCGTATGATTCGATATTCATGGGTTTAAATCCTTCTGGGAATTCATGCTCCATTACTTCATTAGTGAAACAAAGAGGGTGTGCGGCGCCTCTATATTGGGCCACATCGCAACGTAGCTCAGATGGAGTCCGTCTGCAGCATTCGGCCTGTGCATGATTAGGCTTGTCACGTCCGAATAGATAGCCGTCATCGTGTGTCGAGGCACATCGCCGCAATCCATAGATCGATCTGGTATGTGATGCTCTACTTTCCAGGTCCTGCCGAAGGTCGTATGTATGTGACTGAGCTGTTTTATCCCTGCCTTTACAGCGAGGTAGTACGGGCTGGTGTTCGGCTTGAGTTGCCGCTTTGTCCCGGCCACGTGGTGGTCGGTCAGCCACATTGTGCACTGATGGCACGGGCTCCAGCGCCTCCTCATCCAATTGAGGTAGTAATTTGCGCTTCGGGTAACTTTTGAGTGGTCACTCGAGGCCGTATTATCGGCTGCCAGGACATTAGTTCATCTATCGTTGAGCAGATCTTGATCAGCTTGAAGCTGCCGCTGCTTCTTTTTCAGGCTCCTTGCAGTGGCTATTAGCTGGTGCTTAAAGCGCTCCTGTTCGAGAGGTTCCTCAGGCATGATAAAGTCATCGTTGCCGAGGCTCACCTCATCCTCAGAGATCGAAAGGTAGTTACTGTCTTCCGAGTCTTCGTTCATGGCATGTACATCAGGGCTAACTCGCCCATCTTCTCGTTCGTCCTGTTCGGAGGTTGGCTTAGCGGGGTCTTTATTGTCTTCGGCATCGTCGAGAGTATTGTTTGTGCCGGTATTGCTGTCTTTTCCGCGGCGTGGCTTAGAGCGGCGCCGCTGACGTTGACGCTTCAGTTGTATCTCAGGAGGCCTGTCCTCGACTAGATCTTCCTTGTCATCGCCGCTATTCTCGTGTGGTGTGTCCACCATGTATATGTCGTAGGAGGGGTGGCCGTCCAGCGCCTAGCAAATGGCGGGTTTTGGGCCTGCTCCTCTTTGGCATCGTCATCCATACCGTCGATGTCTTCGGAGTCATAGTTGAGCATGTCGGTTAGATATTCGATAGTGGCTATTAAGTGGGAGGTGGGTGGGGAGCGGAATTCCCCGTCATCAACCCACAGTTCAAACCGGATATAATTCGGCTGTGAGTCCCCTGCTAAAGAGAGGGTTTTCAATGAGTTTAGCACATCGCCTAAAGGTGAGTGCTGGAAGATGTCCGCGGAACTGAATTCGACGATCGGCGCTTGGTAAGGCTCGAGGGACGCGGATGCACGTAGTTCAGAACCAGTGCCCGGAGATGAATCCGGGGGTCCGGTGACGCAGACCCCGCTCGAGGTTGGCTCTGTGTGCGGCCCCAATGCCGCTAAGTCTGCGGTTTCCATGGTGGGGTTAAGCTTCCCGCCTTCGGATGGCGCAAGCTGCTCCGGATCTAGGGCCAGAGCGCTTACAGGCGCAATCTCCTGGGTATGGTCCGATGACAGATTTAGGCCATGTTCATCGCGTTGGCAGGGAGCGGCTGCCATGGGCTCAAATCCGTCGAAGATCGAGTCTCCGCGGATATCAGCGACGTAGTTCAAACTTCCAGACTTGACCTGACGGCCAGGGGCGTAGCTGCCGATCTGCTCTAGATGGCCAAGCAAGTTGGCCTGCAGTGCGAAGCCGCTGAATACGAAGATCTGGCCAGGGAGAAAGACATCCCCCTGGGCAGCGTTGTTGTAGATGATGGAAGGAGCCATTGAACCTTCTGATGACGACACATCGGAACTCTCAATGAAAGCACCAATGTCGGTATCAAAACCGGCGGATCTCGGGTAGGGGGTCCCGAACTGTGCGTCTAGGGTCGATGGTAACAGGAGACAAGGGACATGATGTTTACCCAGCTTCGGGCCCTCTCTATGGAGGTAATACCCTACTTCCTTCTTGATTGATCTTGATGAATATGAGTATTACAAGAGTTGATCTACCTCGAGATCATAATAGCTAAAACCCTGGAAGTCTAGCCTATGTGATTATGATTGTCTCTGCCTCTACGGACTAAACCCTTCGGTTTATATAGACACTAGAGGGGACTAGGGTTATACAAAGTCGGTTACAGAGAGAATCTTCATGTCCGAATGCCAAGCTGGCCATCCACGCCAAGGAGAGTCCCATCCGGACACGGGTGAGAGTCTTCGGTCTTGTATCTTCATAGCCCATCAGTCCGGCCCATGTCCAACAGGCCGGACGCCTGAGGACCCCTTAGTCCAGGACTCCCTCAACCGAGACGCAGGGCTATTACTTCCTTCGGGAAGGGCCTGAACTCGTAAACCTTGCGTGCACAACCTTGCCATAGCTAGGGCATTGCCTCCTCCTACGTAACCCCTATTCTTACTGTTAGACTTTCTCCCACGACAGCGCCCTCCGGCGGTACTACTACATGGAGTTGAGCTATAGCCGATACCCGTGGTACTTCCGCCAAGAAGTGTCGGCCTACTTTCTCCCAAGGGATAGAACAGTATAGAACAGAAGAAATAAAGCAATACTTTCCGAGGTACTAGCCCGCGGTTGTTTCGCTGGAGCGGTACTACTGTGGCTAGCAGCGGTACTTTCGCTTAGCCTATGGGTGTCTAGTAAACCCGCGGTAGTTGAGAGGCGGTTAGCCCCGTAGTACCGCATGAGTGGTAATACCGTGGCAAACTACCGCTCTACTACCGCCCGTTTACAAAACCAATAAGTTTGGCGGAAGTAGCATCCTTACTACTCAGAGGCAGTATCGCTGGAGTGGTAGCCTGTTCTGACAATGTTCAAATCATAAAGGAAGGACAAGCTCAAATGTCGGAAAAGGAATGAGGGTGCAACGAAAAAGTGTACGTGTTGATTCCACCCAAACCTTTCCAAAGCAGACCCCCTCTTAATAGCAGTGTTCCTACTACTCAAATCCACAGAAAAAGAAACACAAGAAAACATCGTCTTTATAAATCTCCAGAGGGGTCCAAATCGTCTTCTGCAATAAGGTAGATTATCTGAAATGCTCAACACACACGATTAGTCCGCAAAAGCATTGACATCAATCACCAAAAGCGCTAAGGGAGAAATATGCCCTAACACCTATGCTTCCAAAGGAGGCGTCACCTTAGAACACTATTATCTCTAGTCTCGATGGTTGGTTCGGCAGGTGGCGGTGTTCATGGTTGATAGAGATTTAGGGGATGTTTGTGACTATGGTTGCCACATGTTGCCATGCCTAAGGTTAGGCAACTTTGATCAACTTAGAAGTGTGTTTGGTTCAAGCCTTACCTTAGGCAATATACTTTTTGCCACACAAGGGCCCCACATGATATACAATCAAAAAGTGTGGCAAGATTCCTTTAAGCTTGCCAACTTATGGCTCTCATTTTTAAGAACTAACCTTAGGCAAGTGTGGCAAGAAATGTATGGAAAAATATGTCACTCCTAGGCCTAGAACCAAACAACCCCTTAGTGACTAAATGGCTAAATGCATGACGATATTTGTCCGGTTGAATGTAATATCCTCGTTAGCACATCTCCAACACGGACCCGTAAAACATCTGCATATGTCCACACCTAGTTGTCTGGATGTAGTTTGTCATCCAAGTGGTCCCTCATTCGTCTGTAAACTGGTCTGGACATCTATTTTCCCGCAAATTAGACACAAACTAAGAGAACTTTGCGGGTGTTTGGATTGCTGACACGTACGCGTCTGCCACCCCAGACCCACCCAAAAATCTCTCATGCACTCTCTGTTGCACAAAGTGATTGCCGCACATTCATGTTGGTATGTGCCACTCCAGAGCGCCAGCGCCGCATTCATGTTGGCCCAGAGCGGATGCGGCCCCACACTGAAGCTGGCATTGACGCGGTGCCCCGGTCGGGAGCGTCGTCCGAGCCCCATCCCGGTCAACATGCATGTTCAATGCCGGTGTGATGTGACTGGACGGAGCGGTACAACTATCTACCGCATTCAAACTGGTTGCCCGTCCGTCCGCCTGTCAGCATTAAATTGGCGCGACGGTCGAGAAACCAACTCCGACGCTTGCATTGATAGTTTCATACA
This sequence comes from Triticum urartu, assembly GCF_056163025.1. NCBI lineage: Eukaryota > Viridiplantae > Streptophyta > Magnoliopsida > Poales > Poaceae > Triticum > Triticum urartu. The sequence goes on along the minus strand of NC_141874.1, from coordinate 169,482,010 downwards.
CCTCGCTGCTTGGCCTGACCAGCACCCTCTAAACGCGGCATCGCCCGACACCATCCACATCACAAACACGTCCGCTTCCAATCCTCCTCCTTCCACCACCTCCTCCATGACCGTGAACGCTAGGGAGATGTGGAAGAGCCTCTCGACGGACCAAAAGCATGAGGTGGCAGGCTTTGCGGTCAGCTGCCAGGGTCGTTATGCATGGTGAATAGAGGTAGGCCTGTCGGCAAGCTCGCCAAAGGTGAGCGACGATAACCCGACGATGGAGGACACCTCAGACGATGAGCTAGAGCCCCTTCCTGCGCATGTCCATGCTGGATTGACCATAGAGCTAGTGCAAGCGCACTTCGATGCCGTCATGGCAGAGGAGCGGACAGCGCCACGGCCGGTGACGGCGTTTGGGTAGGCGCATGAGGAGCAGCAGTACAATCTCTCCCTCCTCGTGCATCACTCGCTGGCAGTCGGCTAAATCTATGGTGAGTGCACGAGCACGAAAGCCATAAAGGTCATGGTCGTTGAGAACCTGAACTTTGTCGAGGAGCAGCATGCGCTCTACCAGGCCGCTCGCGCAGCGCCGTCAGACCCACAGGCGATGCTCAAGGACGGAAACACCGGCCTGCCCACATTGGTCATCAACCTGACCTCTACAAGCGACGACGAGGTCGCGGGCTCCGAAGAAGAGTAGGACGTGGGAGACAATTGCGCCTCGTGCCTCATGTGCCTGGTCGGCGGGGTTCACAGCCATCGGAGATGGACACGGAAGGAAATAACAATGACATGAAGGACGGCGCCGACGAAGATTTATACTAGGTTGGATTCAAAAGCTTTTTAATGAAAATATGTCAAAATATAATGAATGTTTAAATGAAAATCATCCGGTTTATATAAAAGTCGTCCGGTTTGCTCAAATCTCATTCGAAATATATGCAAACAGGATTGGATAGCCAGCTTCTCTATTTGTCCGCAGATAAATACAGTGTCCACTTTATTGATCGGCGTTGGAGATGCCCTTGGCTTTCACCAATGTGTATATTTCCACCTTCTGGAGCATCATTAATTTCACGGCGGGCTGTGTCCAGGTTACATGTAATAAGCACCAAAATACAGACCGAACTGCGCTCAAAATTACCCTTATTTCTATCAGGTCGACGAATTTGCTTCCTAATTTCTAACGTAACATGGTAATATGGACCAGAGTTATGCACGGGCAGGACACGATCGATAGGCACACAATCCCATCAAAACAGGTGCCCGCCGTAGGAACCCCCGAATGAGATCATGGCCGGCGCATGCTCAAACCGCGGCACCGACATCCCCTGTTCTAGCCTCGCGTCTCGCCTTGCTGAAACCTTAGTCACCTGCATTGGAAAAAAAAATTGAGCGACATCACAAATTTATTCTATACCGTCACGTTAACTGCATGTATGCATAATATCTAGGCTAAGTACCTTGCGATCACCGGCCGCCCGGAAGTTGACCTTGTGCGGCGTCTGCTGCTGGCCGCCGAGAAGCAGGGCCAGGCCGGTGGCCGCCGCCGCCAGCCCCACGGAGCAGATCACGCCGACGGCGTGCTTCTGCCACCCGTGGCCGTGATCACCTTCCGACTCCTTGCACTCCGGTTCCTGATCTGCAACCACCTCCCCGTCCTCGTCAGCATCCGACGCCTTCTCCAACAGGCCGCCGACCGATTCCACGTCGTCATCAACTGAACCCTCGCTCTCAGAGTCAGAGCCAGACGGCGCCGGCGGCTCCACCGACGCGCACCGCACTGCGGCGTTGGGCGTGGGCTCGGAGGCGAAGTGGTTCACGTCGATCGTCTTGTCGTCGTTGCCGGCCAGGAAGCGCGCCTTGTGGTCATCGTCGTCCTCGTCGAGTTGGTACGACCAGAGGTCCGCGGCGTGCGGGACCAGCACGAACTCGTCCATCTCCTGCATCTCTCGGGCGGGCGAACCCATCTCGGCCGGCTGCATGCGGAGACCACGATCGACGACGAGGCGATGATCTCACAGGGCCTTTCTTACGGCGCAAGGGAAGGTGTATATATAGGTTGCGTGCGCCGTCGACGTGGGGAAAGCGTGCAGAAGGAGATGAGATTCTACGGATGGATTTGGAAATTTTGGACACGTCCGGGCTGGCCGGATGAGGACTCCGTTTGTTCGGTCGTGTTGGGTCCAAATTATTCCAAATGAGAAGAAAAAAAAGGAAATGCGAAACAGAAAGGCTGAGCAACTCAATTTCGTCCATGAGCCCATCCAGCTCATGATTGCATGCAAGAGGCCTGGAAGGCTTGAAAGTCAGGACGAATTATGCCTTCCCTTGTGGGACCTCGCACAGAGCAGTCCTCCGACTGGGCCAGCCCACGCGGAAGCTGCGAGCGGTGCAAAAAACAAAACAAAAAAAGTACTGTAGGATACAGGTAGCTAGCCACCACGGCTAGTTAAAGTTCATGCTGAATAAGCGACGCGAATAATTTAGAACTAGCTACAACTGCAGATTGGATTATTTTTCCTTTTTATAATCACTTCTTGAAAATTCTGAATACTGTTTTTCAAAATTCTGGATGTTTTTTATAAACACGCATAAGTTTCGAAAACTTGTGGACAATTTTCGAATTTGTAACCAAATTTTAAGACAGGGAACAACTTTAGAACTTGTGATTTTTTAAGGAACATTTTTTAAATTCGGACCAATTTTTATAAACACGGACATGTTTTTTTAGATGTGAACATTTTTTTAATTTGTGAACAAAATTTAAAAGCAGGAACATTTTTAGAATTTGTGAATAAATCTTAAAAATGGAAACATTTTTTAAAATGCTGAACAATTTTGGGCAATCACAAACAAGTTTTGAAAAAAAGTGAATAATTTTTAAATTTGTGTACAAATTTTGGAAAACAAGAATTTTTTTGTATTCGTGAAGAAAACTTGAAAATGGAACATTTTTTTGAAATTTCAAACATTTTTTGAGAATCATGAACTAGTTTTCAAAAGAGTTAACACTTTTTTAATTGTGATTTTTTTAGAATGGGCACCTTTTTAAAATTTGTAAACAAATTTTGAAATTGGAAACATTTCTGAAAATTTCAAACATTTTCTGTGAATCTCAAACAAAGTAATCAGAAATCGCAATTTATTTTAAATTTCCAAACATTTTTTAAAATTAGCAAATATTTTTCAAAATTGTGAACATAATTTGTAAATACGAACAGCTTTTTTAATTCCGAATAATATTTGAAATTTTCAAAACTTTTTTTGAAAAAAGTAAAAATAAACTTGAAAACAGAAAAATGAAATGAAAACGGAACAGAAGATAAAAGAAACAAGAAAATAAGAAAAACTAAAATCACGACAAAAACGTTCCAAGCTGGAACGAACGAACTCGTCAAATGGATCGGCCCACTCGCTTCGCTAGTGCGCCTGCCTGTGCGATGCGGCGACAATTTGCCGCAACACGCGGGAAATAGGGATTTCCCTCCCTTCTCACTTGTTTTCTGTTTTTCTTGTTTTTTATGTTCTCTTCTATTTGTTGTGTTCGATGTGTCAAGAGTCAAGACAGTACATGGGTCGTGCACTCATCCTACATGTTGCGCTGGTTCACGATATCCTTTTTTCAATGGTAGAAGTGTTTTATTCAAGGATTACAGAGTTACAGTCAAGAGATAAGAAACTTTCAGTACATGCAGGCTGTCTATGTAGCCGTGAAACTGTGCTACGCTCGGTAAGTTATATCTCGTCAAACAATCTGCTACTCTATTCTAACTACGATAAAACTTTTGTGGAATAAACACTCGGTTCTCTCTCTGGGACTTGATCTCCAAAGCTAGATGACCATACAGAGAGCAAAGAAGTGAATCATCTCTGATTGATAGGGTCATTAATGAATCTGACTGCACGACAACTAGAAGCCAAGTTTGTTGCTTGGCCAAGGCCATGCCATGCATCAATGCATGTATCTCTGCTTTCAGTGTGTTATTACAATGAAACAGGAATCTATAAGAAGCAAAGAGATGATCGTCACATCATGGTGTCGTAGTATCATACCGGCCGTTGTCGTACCAGCACTCTTTGAGAACGCCCCATCTACTGACAGTGCAACCTGGTCCCTAGGAGGCGGGATCTAGGACAAGGAACTCAACACAAGCGGTTTTGGCCTTTTAGGTTCCAACACAAGCGACATTTTACCTTTTAGAATGTCCTTCGAGTAGCTAAATCAAGCGACTACCGATCACCACACAGGAACTCTAGAGAAATTTTGAGAGGAGGTATTTCCTTACCATGCGTAGCATCATTCCGTAATTGTCATATATGCCAAGCTAACAAAATTATCGTGCTCCTTGTGTCTTGGTCGCAGTCGCAGCTGTCAAGGATGTAAAGCAACTAGTCCCGACCAGCCTCAGACATGAGCTCCTTGGCCGGCAACGGCCACAGCAGGCGCATACGATTCCAAAGATTCGCCGCATGATCACATGTTATTCACACATGAAATGATGGTTCATCCTCCTTCCCACATAACAGACAAAGCGCGGATGTCTGCAAATGATGTACCACTTCATTTTATTTCCGCGGGACTTTGGCATGTCAAATCAGGTTCCACAGTCGTCTTGACCCATTCGGGTGCGTGCTATAAGCGCTTATCTTCCCCCCAAACTGATCACGATATATTTGATGTACCTAAACATTTACATATATATATATAACAGACATATGGCGAAGTATGCATTCATTGAAGTTAATACTCGCGACACACTAACGATGAAGCCTAAAAAGAAGTGTGTGATGCCATCATATACACACATGCTCACACTTGCATAGCAAAATGCACATATAGCAATATGAAGAAATAATTCACACTATCATGGAAAGCATATATAAAAACATAAGAAATACACACACTAAAATGAAAAGTACACATCTAGGGTGTTTCTGTTTTACATCATTTTAAAACGTCGAACGGGAATGAAGTATCAATGCCCATTTGAATCCTACATGAGTTTTGCTTGTTTGATTGTGCCACAAAGAATGGAGTTATGTGTGAAATTATTATTCAAACCATTTCAAAAATAATATTATTCAAACATGTCGGAGTGGATGCTAAACTTCCTATGAAATCCATTGTAAACAAATTCTCTAGGAAATATTCTTAGGGGGGGGGGGTCAATCCTACGAGAAATACAACCAATATAGGAAAAACTCCTAAGGATTCCAATCCTCCAAAATTCTTAGGCCTCCTTTGGTTCATAGGATAGAAATGTTGTAGGAATAGGAAAATCATAGGAAGTGAGATAACATGCATCTCAATTCCTATAGAGAAAGAGATGTCATTTGATGCATAGGATAGGAATTTTTCCATTGAATCTTAGCTAATGTTTTTTCCTCCAAAATGTGAAGGATTGATTCCTATCCTATATAGGAATAAGAATCCATTCCTACAAACCAAAGGGCCTCAAAGGAAATTTTCCTATGCAAATCCTATCCTATAGAAATCCTATGACATTCCTACAAACCAAAGGAGGCCTTAAAGAAATCATTTGAATCAAATATATATCCTAATTAGAAAGATCTAGTTTTGAAGATATCAATGCAATGTGATGTTGAAATTAGTTTATAATATGGATGTTCCGTTAAAATTTCTTACAACTGATTTTTTATTTAAAAATAATCTAAACATGCAACTCAGCTAGAATAAACTATGACCCAACAAGTGATTGAGAAAGGAAAAAAGGAGTATGATATCCATTGGTTTGACTTGAAAGAATAAATCACAACTCACTTCTGGTACTCGCTTTAGACCCCAATAAAGAATGTTGAAATATAACTTTTGCCATTTCTTGTGTCCACTTTCTATGAGTTTGAATGTCTTCGGGAATTTTTATCTATTGATGTGAAAGTAGTGTAGGTGAGGGAGTCCTGGATTAGGGGGTCTCCGGACAGCCGGACTATATCCTTTGGCCGGACTGTTGGACTATGAAGATACAAGATTGAAGACTTCGTCTCGTGTCCGGATAGGACTCTACTTGGCGTGGATGGCAAGCTAGGTAGTACGGATATGTATATCTCCTCCTTTGTAACCGACCTTGTGTAACCCTAGACCCTTCCGGTGTCTATATAAACCGGAGGGTTTTAGTCCGTAGGACAACATACAATCATACCATAGGCTAGTTTCTAGGGTTTAGCCTCTCTGATCTCGTGGTAGATCAACTCTTGTAATACTCATATCATCAAGAATAAATCAAGCAGGACGTAGGGTTTTACCTCCATCAAGAGGGCCCGAACCTGGGTAAAACATCGTGTCCCCTGCCTCCTGTTACCATCCGCCTTAGACGCACAGTTCGGGACCCCCTACCCGAGATCCGCCGGTTTTGACACCGACATTGGTGCTTTCATTGAGAGTTCCTCTATGTCGTCGCTGTTAGGCTTGATGGCTCCTACGATCATCGATAGCGATGCAGTCCAGGGTGAGACTTTTCTCCCCGGACAGATCTTTGTGTTCGGCGGCTTCGCACTGCGGGCCAACTCGCTTGGCCATTTGGAGCAGATCGAAAGTTACGCCCCTGGCCACCAAGTCAGGTTTGGAAGCTTAAACTACACGGCCGATATCCACGGAGACTTGATCTTCGACGGATTCGAGCCCCTGCCTTGTGCGCCACGCGGTCACGATGAGTACGATTTAGCTATACCATCGGACTGTATTCAGGAGATCGCACTGGCAGCCGCTCCGACCCTCAATTCGGAGCCAGTTTCGCCATCCGTGGACGGGTGGATAGACCCCGTCACGGAGGCCGTACCCTCTGCGGCGACCGAGCCGAATATCGACCTTACCCTTCACAAGAGCCGTGTTGCCAAATTGCCGGATCCTTCTCCGGCCATGGACTCCGAACCGCCTGCGCCCGTTCCTATCGAATCCTATTGGGCGCCGATCATGGAGTTTACCTCCGCGGATATTTTTCAGCACTCGCCCTTCGGCGACATACTGAACTCATTAAGGTCTCTTTCCTTATCAGAAGGATCCTGGCCGAACTACGTCCGGCAGGATTGGGATGCGGATGACGAAGAAATTCGCCGCCCACCCACCACCCACTTAGTAGCCACTGTCGATGACTTAACCGACATGCTCGACTTCGACTACGAAGACATCGACGGTATGGACGACGATGCGGGAGTCGAAGAGGAACCACTGCCCACAAGGCACTGGACAGCCATCTCATCATACGATATATACATGGTGGACACACCCAAAGAAGGCAATGGCGACGAGACAACGGAGGATGACCCCTCCAAGAAGCAACCCAAGCGTCGGCATCAGCGGCGCCACTCTAAGTCCCGCCAGGGCAAAAGTGGTGATACCGGCACCGGAGATAATAGCACTCCAGACAGTGTCGAAGACAACAACAATCCCCTCCGGCAAGATTTAGAGCAGGAGGATGGAGGAGCCAGCCCTCCTGAGAGAGCGGCAGATGGAGAGGCGGAGGATGATAATTACATGCCCCCCTCCGAAGACGAGGCAAGCCTCGGCGATGACGAATTCGCCGTGCCAGAGAATCCCGTCGAACAAGAACGCTTCAAGCGCTGGCTTATAGCCACGGCAAATAGCCTTAAGAAAAAGCAACAGCAGCTTCAAGCTGATCAAGATTTGCTAGCTGACAGATGGACTGAAGTCCTGGCGGCCAAAGAGTATAAACTCGAACGCCCCTCCAAGAGTTACCCAAAATGCAGGTTGCTACCCCGACTGGAGGAGGAAGCACCAAAACCTACATCCCCGGCGTATGATGCGGCTGATCGGCCACCTCGTGGCCGCGACAGAGAGACATTCCAGCCAAAAGCTCAGCCCGCACCCCGACGTCATTCAAATAAAAAGGCATGGGGAAATACGCCAGACCTGCGAGACATATTGGAGGACAAAGCAAAACATGCAAGATCGATCTACAGATCACGAGGGCATGCCACTATGCGAGACGATAATCGTCACGCCGGATACATTAAAAGTAAGTCCGGCTGGGCCAAACACAGCAGGCAAGACTCATTCGAGCTGCGTCGCGATATAGCCCAGTACAGAGGCGCCGCACACCCCTTATGCTTCACAGACGAAGTAATGGATCATCAAATCCCAGAGGGTTTCAAACCCGTAAATATAGAATCATACGACGGCACAACAGATCCTGCGGTATGGATCGAGGATTTCCTCCTGCACATTCACATGGCCCGCGGTGTGACCTACACGCCATCAAATACCTCCCACTCAAACTCAAAGGACCGGCTCGGCATTGGCTCAACAGCTTGCCAGCAGAGTCCATTGGCTGTTGGGAAGATCTGGAAGCCGCATTCCTCGACAACTTTCAGGGCACTTACGTGCGACCACCAGATGCCGATGACTTGAGCCACATAATTCAGCAGCCATAGGAATCGACCAGGCAATTCTGGACACGGTTCCTAACAAAGAAAAATCAAATTGTCGACTGTCCGGATGCAGAGGCCCTAGCAGCTTTCAAGCACAACATCCGCGACGAGTGGCTAGCCCGGCACCTTGGTCAGGAAAAGCCGAAATCTATGGCAGCCCTCACGACACTCATGACCCGCTTTTGCGCGGGAGAAGACAGCTGGCTGGCTCGCAGTAATAACATATCAAATAATCATGGTACTTCGGATACCAAGGACGGCAATGGCAGGTCACGTCGCAACAAGCATAAGCGCCGCATTAACAACGACAATACTGAGGATACGGCAGTCAATGCCGGATTCAAAGGCTCTAAACCCGGTCAGCGGAAAAAGCCATTCAAAAGAAGCACTCCGGGCCCGTCCAGTTTGGACCGTATACTCGATCGCTCGTGTCAAATACACGGCACCCCCGATAAGCCAGCCAACCACATCAATAGAGACTGTTGGGTGTTCAAGCAGGCCGGCAAGTTAAATGACGAAAACAAAGATAAGGGGTCACATAGTGATGACAAGGAAGAGCCCCGGCAGCCGAACACCGGAGGACAGAAGAGGTTCCCCCCACAAGTGCGGACGGTGAACATGATATACGCAACCCACATCCCCAAGAGGGAGCGGAAGCGTGCGCTCAGGGACGTATATGCGTTGGAGCCAGTCGCCCCCAAGTTCAACCCGTGGTCGTCCTGTCTGATCACCTTCGATTGCAGGGACCACCCCACTAGCATCCGTCATGGTGGATTCGTCGCACCGGTCCTAGACCCAATCATTGACGGATTTGACCTCACTCGAGTCCTAATGGACGGCGGCAGCAGCCTGAACCTGCTTTATCAGGACACAGTGCGCAAAATGGGTATAGACCCCTCAAGGATCAAACCCACTAAAACGACCTTTAAAGGCGTCATACCAGGTGTAGAGGCCCATTGCACAGGCTCAGTAACACTGGAAGTGGTCTTCGGATCTCCAAATAACTTCCGAAGCGAAGAATTAATCTTCGACATAGTCCCGTTCCGCAGTGGCTACCATGCACTGCTCGGGCGAACCGCATTTGCAAGATTCAATGCGGTACCGCATTATGCATATCTCAAACTCAAGATGCCAGGACCTCAGGGGGTCATCACAGTCAATGGAAACACAAAGTGCTCTCTCCGCACGGAGGAGCACACTGCGGCCATCGCAGCAGAAGCGCAAAGCAGCCTCTTAAGGCAATCCACTAGTTCGGCGATTAAGGACCCGGACAACTTCAAGCGCGCCCGGAGTAATCGGCTACTGGACCGCCTGGCACGTCCCGAGCTCACATAGCAATGCGGCCCCCACCCCGGCCCCAACCAAATGGCAAAATTCGTGCCACGCGTACATAATTACGCATTAAAAATACCATGGGCACAGGTGGGGAGGGGGCACAACTACAGCACGCCCCAATACACGGCTTAAACCGCACTAGGGGCTTCCCGCTTTGTTATTTTTCTCTTTCAGGACTTTAATCTCTGGAAACCCTGTCCGGCAGCATGATTGCCGAACACATGATGCAGCAACCAAGGAGGTAGAAAGCTACGTCACACCACAGAACTCCCAGGTGGGTTACGATAACGAGTGAAATATTTGCTTTAATACTATTCCTCAGCTTGCCCTTGGAAGGGACATGTCAAACAGTCCTACTTTTTGCTTATCGCACTACTTGTATCATTCTGCTTTAATGCACCTTTTTGAATAAACAATGCATAGCATTAAGACTATTATTGCATTCCTCCTTTATATATATATGTTCATTCACGACATCTAGCACCCGTACACTCTGGTACGGCCAATATGCTAGGGGCTTAAGCATACCCCATAATACGGCATGAGAAGTCCGAACACTTTCGATAGTGCGGCACCCCGAACTTATAGCATTATGTGCATCAGCTCCGAATCATGTCTTGGGTCAATAGTTGGGTTTGCTCGCCCCCCATGTTTTGGTACCTTACGTTCCGCTATATCGGCTAAGGTAGCACTGGGAGAACTACTGCGATTGTGCCCTGGTTCTGCTGGGCTAAGCACCTCAGTAGAGAAAGCTAAAACTGACTTATGCCGCTTAGAGCGAGGAGTCGGCCCTGTCCAGCTTAAGGCGTGTATCGCACCCCGAATTCGGCCTTCCGAATACTAGGGGCTTCGCCGAAATTTATAATTATAGAATTCTATGGCTAAGTGAGAGTGATAACGCATTATGGTCCGATTGCCTTGTTCGTTGTGCTGAGCACCTCCCTCGAAGGACCCAACAATGGGAACAAGAGTGCTCAGGTTTATCCCGAACACCCCAGCACTCGTGGCATGGGGGCAGAAGTCGACGACTAGCCATCTCTCAGATTTGATAAACAGCCGAACATAAGGTAATATTTTAAATTCAGACAAGCGTTGCATAGCGCATATGAACAAGTTTTCATAATACAGGATCACACGAGCAAGTTTACTCAAATATTACATCTTTCGTACACTCGTCCGCTACCAGACGGGCACCCTTCAGGACACCCTCATAGTACATCTCGGGGTGGTGATGCTCCTTACCCTGCGGCGGCCCTTCCTTCACCAGCTTCACGGCGTCCATCTTGGCCCATTGCACTTTCACACGGGCGAAAGCCCGGCGTGCACCTTTGATGCAGACGGGCCGCTTGATGACTTCAAGCCGTGGGTAGGCATCCACAAACTGCCTCACCAAGCCTAAGTAGCTGTTGGGAAGGGCGTCGCCAGGCCACATCCGGACTATAAAGCCCTTCATGGCCTGTTTGGCCACCTTGTGCAGCTCGGCCAGTTGCTTCAGCTGGTCACTCAGAGGCATCGGGTGTTCGGTCCCAGTATACTGAGACCAGAATAGCTTCTCCGTTGAGCTACCCTCCTCTGCCTGGTAAAATTATGCGGCATCCGACACGCTGCGGGGCAAATCTGCGAATGCTCCTGGAGAGCTCCGGATTCGGGTAAGTAACAAGTAATTCACTTTTGCATGCTTGCTTTGCATACAGAATGCCTTACCCGCTGCTATCTTATTCATCGCATCAATCTCCTGGAGGGCCTTCTGTGCTTCGGCCTTGGCACTCTTTGCACTTTCAAGGGCGGTGGCAAGCTCGGACTCTCGTGTCTTCCAGTCAAGCTCCAACGCCTCGTGCTTCGTCACGAGAGCGTGGAGCTCTTGCTGCACCTCGCCCACCCGTGCCTCATGCCTTTCCCGCTCGGTGCACTCCTTGGCCGCTTTGTTTTCGGCCTCGGATGGCGCTTGCTTTAGGGTCGCCACCTCAGTCGTGGCCCCTGGCAAATTTACGATGATCCTGTCATTTTGCAATCGCATTCTTTTTATATATATCCATAGACTAGGTACTACTTATCTTTGTTCTCCTCGAGCTGCCTCTTGGCAAGGCCGAGATCTTCCTTGGAGCCTTCAAGGTCCTTCTTCAGTGCGGCGACCTCCGCAATCAATGCGGCAGAGGCCAGCAGCGAAGCCTGCATACGCATATTAACATACTTATATTAGACTCCTGCGATATTGTTTGATCCTCTGTTCGGCTTTTCTTTGTGAACAGCGAACAGAGCATCAGGGGCTACTGTCTATGCGGTAATATTTTTCCTATATACTTACCTCAAAGCCTATCAGAAGGCTGGCACAGGCTTCAGTCAGTCCGCTCTTGGCGGACTGGACCTTCTGGATCACCGCACTCATAAATAGTGCGGTGCTCTTCGTCGATGGAAGCGCTGCGAAGCGCTCCCAGCTGAGTGTCCGGTGCCTCTGGATGGACAGAGGTCACCGGCACAGGCGTCTTGCCCCTTTTGGAAGGACCTCGGTGAGAGAGGGAGGGACCTCGGCGCCCTTGAACAGCACCCTCCAGACGTCTTTGTGCGTCGTGTCGAAGAGCTCGCTCAGAGTCTGGTGCTGGGCCGGGTCGAACTCCCACAGGTTGAAATCCCGTTGTTAACACGGGAGGATCCTTCGGATGAGCATGACCTGGACTATGTTGACAAGCTTGAGCTTCTTGCTTGCCATATTCTGGATACATTTCTGGAGTCCGTCCAGCTCCACCAATGAACCCCGGGACAGGCCCTTCTCTTTCTAGGAGGTGAGCCGCGTGGGGATTCTGGATCGAAACTCGGGGGCAGCCACCCAGTTGGTGTCGCGCGGCTCAGTGATGTAGAACCACGCCGATTGCCACCCCTTTATGGTCTCCACGAAGGAGCCTTCGAGCCATATAACATTGGGCATCTTGCCCACCATGGCTCCGCCGCATTCTGCTTGTTGGCCTCCCACCACCTTTGGCTTGATATTGAAGGTCTTTAACCACAGGCTGAAGTGGGGCCGGATGCGGAGGAAAGCCTCACACACGACTATGAACGCCGAAATGTTGAGGATGAAGTTCGGGGCCAGATCATGGAAGTCCAGCCCGTAGTAGAACATGAGACCACGGACGAATGGATGGAGGGGAAACCCCAGTCCGCGGAGGAAGTGGTGGAGGAAAACTACCCTCTCATGAGGTTCAGGGGTAGGAACGATCTGCCCCGCAACGGGCAGCCGATGCGCGATATTCACGGCTAAGTATCCGGCTCCGTGCAGCTTCTTGATGTGTCCCTCCGTAATGGAGGAAGCCATCCATTTCCCTCCTGCTCCGGACATGGTTGGAGAAGGTTGAGGGGAAGGATGTGGACTTGGGCGTTGGAGCTCGAGTGCGCAAGAATGGATGAGCAAGGAGGAAGAAGGCGTGGGTAGAAAAAGGCTAAACCTTGTCCCTTTATAAGGGCAGTCGAAACTATGCGCCCCCACTAGCCTGATAAAACTCGCTTATCCCCCAAGTGTCGTAATCGATGGCGCAGTTGGGTTACCCACGCCCGTATTGATGAGAATCCCGTAATAAGGGGAACACGATCTCTGCTTTGACAAGATGTGTCAAGAAACTACCTGGCGTTATGTGCGAGGCTAGTTAAAGGAAACGGTTCGAATAATCACCGGGCCATGGCATAATGTCATGTTGCCAAAACAAGTCAGCAGATTAGATTTGTGGAAATATTATTCTCTCTATGGTGGTATGTGGAACTTATTTTGCAGGGTCGGACACTATCCTTGTATTCAAATTCTTCCGTGGTGTATTCGGAGGAGGAACCCGCCTTCCAATGCCGAAGACAATACTGCGCGCCGGACTCATCATCATTGAAGCCTAGTTCAAGGGCTACTGAGGAAGTCCTGGATTAGGGGGTCTTCGGACAGCTGGACTATATCCTTTGGCCGGACTGTTGGACTATGAAGATACAAGATTGAAGACTTCATCTCGTGTCCGGATAGGACTCTACTTGGCGTGGAAGGCAAGCTAGGCAGTACGGATATGTATATCTCCTCCTTTGTAACCGACCTTGTGCAACCCTAGCCCCTTCCGGTGTCTATATAAACCGGAGGGTTTTAGTCCATAGGACAACATACAATCATACCATAGGCTAGCTTCTAGGGTTTAGCCTCTCTGATCTCGTGGTAGATCAACTCTTGTAATACTCATATCATCAAGAATAAATCAAGCAGGATGTAGGGTTTTACCTCCATCAAGAGGGCCCGAACCTGGGTAAAACATCGTGTCCCCTGCCTCCTGTTACCATCCGCCTTAGACGCACAGTTCGGGACCCCCTACCCGAGATCCGCCGGTTTTGACACCGACAGTAGGTTTGATCTTGCTTTCTCAATCTTTCTCTTATCCTAGTCGTGTAGTGATTTGGATTTATTTAGTTGAAAGAAGTGTGTGTCCCATTGTGTATGCTCGTGCCTCTTATTCATCCATTTGTTTAAGGTTGATGTTGACGAGTGTTATTTTTACACTCCTCTATCCTAAGTTTAAACTGATATATTTCATTAAAACTGAGATATTCGCTGTGATATTGTCACTGATGACTAATGAATGCATAGGATTCAAAATATCCTATCTTTATTTTGTTTCCACAGGAAACGAGCAATTTATGGCCGAAATCAAGCCAATACATGGGAAGTAGTAAAGTGGAGATAGAGGAGATCAAGTGGGAGGCACGCTAAAAGAAATAGAGTAAAAGACAACGTTTCATACAACCACACCCGCTCGTATGAGTGGTCATATGGCGTGAAAACCAAGGCTCCTCGTCCACCTGAACAACCTTCATAAGGGGCCGACACCAAGTGACTAACAGAAGATCGAGAGCGGAGCGTGGAAGAAGCCATTTTTCGTCATCACCACCACAACCATCTCTATCAACCCTAACCGTCGCCATTTTCCCATCTCCATAGCCACCATCTTCACCACCACCATAGTTCGCACAACCTAGTCATACTTGTAATGTGTATCACACACGGCATCCATTGTAAGACATGTCATCAATCAATCTTAATGATGTGTTCTTCGTATGATCTGATCTCCATATGTGAATTTGGTAAGGTATGGGTTGAGGCAAGAGCCTTGCAACCCGAGGCATTTTTTGGAGGGATCAACGGAAGTACTTTGAATTAACGCCTCGTATGTGTGAAATAAAATTGCTTCATAGTTGTATCTTGTCTCGTTCGTATTCTTCATCCATGCAAGTACCCAGTATCATGGAGAACGAGCCACGGAGAGGCTAAGGGCAGGGAGACCGTGAAGTGTTATTCTGAACACCAGTGACAGAAAGGTTTAGTATGGAAACACTTGATCTAAGAAAGATTCAATGGAAATGTCATGATCATGTTTTGCAAAAAGGGGAGAAAGAAAAAGAAAGATAATTGAGCTTTTCACCAAGCCTATTGGTACACAAAAGCGAATGCAAATTTTCTGTTACTATACGTGGGTGTTCGACGACTCAGGGGAGAATCCCTTTCCACCTAAAGCGGACCGGCCCCTGTTTCACTTGGCGTAGCTATCATCCGCCATGTCCTGATGGCTGCAGTGCCCCTGGTTCCTAAATGTGGCGAACAAATGGCTTCCATATCGTGATGACAATGAGATCTGACATGAGGATGTGAGTGTTGGGGAACGTTGCAGAAAACAAAAATTTTCCTACGGTTTCACCAAGATCCATCTATGAGTTCATCTAGCAATGAGTGATCGGATTGCATCTACATACCTTTGTAGATCACGCGGGGAAGCGTTCAAAGAACGGGGATGAGGAAGTCGTACTCGACGTGATCCAAATCACCGGAGATCCTAGCGCCGAACGGACGGCACCTCCGTGTTCAACACACGTACGGTCAGCGTGATGTCTCCTCATTCTTGATCTAGCAAGGGGAAGGAGAGGTTGATGAAGATCCAGCAGCACGACGGCGTGGTGGTGGATGCAGGGTCACCGCAGCAGGGCTTCGCCGTTCTACTGCGAGAGGGAGAGGTGTAGCAGGGGAGAGGGAGGCGCCAAGACTCAACGGGTGTGGCTGCCCCCTCCCTCCCCCCTTTATATAGGCCCCCTAGGGGGTGCGCCGGCCCTAGGAGATGGGATCTCCTAGGGGGGCGGCGGCCAAGGGGTGGAGTGCCCCCCAAGCCAGGTGGGGCGCCCCCCCACCCTAGGGTTCCCAACCCTAGGCGCATGGGGTGAGCCAAGGGGGGCGCACCAGCCCACTATGGGCTGGTTCCCCTCCCCACTTTGGCCCATGGGGCCCTCCGGGATGGGTGGCCCCACCCGGTGGACCCCCGGGACCCTTACGGTGGTCCTGGTACAATACCGGTGACCCCCGAAACTCTCCCGATGGCCGAAACCGCACTCCCTATATATAATTCTTCACCTCCGGACCATTCCGGAACTCCTCGTGACGTCCGGGATCTCATCTGGGACTCCGAACAACTTTTGGGTTACTGCATATTATATCTCTACAACCCTAGCGTCACCGAACCTTAAGTGTGTAGACCCTACGGGTTCGGGAGACATGTAGACATGACCGAGATGGCTCTCCGGTCAATAACCAACAGCGGGATCTGGACACCCATGTTGGCTCCCACATGCTCCTCGATGACCTCATCGGATGAACCACGATGTCGAGGATTCAAGCAACCCCGTATGCATTTCCCTTTGTCAATCGGTACATTACTTGCCCGAGATTCGATCGTCGGTATCCCAATACCTCATTCAATCTCGTTACCGGCAAGTCACTTTACTCGTACCATAATGCATGATCCCGTGACCAGACACTTGGTCACTTTGAGCTCATTATGATGATGCATTACCGAGTGGGCCCAGAGATACCTCTTCGTTATACGGAGTGACAAATCCCAGTCTTGATCCGTGTCAACCCAACAGACACTTTCGGAGATACCCGTAGTATACCTGTATAGTCACCCAGTTACATTGTGACATTTGGTACACCCAAAGCACTCCTACGGCATCCGGGAGTTACACGATCTCATGGTCTAAGGAAAAGATACTTGACATTGAAAAAACTCTAGCAAACGAACTATACGATCTTGTGCTATGTTTAGGATTGGGTCTTGTCCATCACATCATTCTCCTAATGATGTGATCTCGTTATCAATGACATCCAATGTCCATAGTCTGGAAACCATGACTATCTGTTGATCAACGAGCTAGTCAACTAGAGGCTTACTAGGGACATGTTGGTGTCTATGTATTCACACATGTATTACGATTTCCGGATAACACAATTATAGCATGAATAAAAGACAATTATCATGAACAAGCAAATACAATAATAAACTGCCTCTAGGGCATATTTCCAACAGTCTCCCACTTGCACTAGAGTCAATAATCTAGTTACATTGTGATGAATCGAACACCCATGGAATTCTGGTGTTGATCATGTTTTGCTCTAGGGAGAGGTTTAGTCAACGGACCTGCTACATTCAGGTCCGTATGTACTTTACAAATATCTATGTCTCCATCTTGAACATTTTCACGAATGGATTTGAAGCGACGCTTGATGTGCCTGGTCTTCTTGTGAAACCTGGGCTCCTTGGCAAGTGCAATAGCTCCAGTGTTGTCACAGAAGAGTTTGATCGGCCCCGACGCATTGGGTATGACTCCTAGGTCGGTGATGAACTCCTTCACCCAAGTCGCTTCATGCGCTGCCTCCGAGGCTGCCATGTACTCCGCTTCACATGTAGATCCCGCCACGACGCTCTGCTTGCAACTGCACCAGCTTACTGCACCACCATTCAAAATATACACGTATCCGGTTTGTGACTTAGAGTCATCCAGATTTGTGTCGAAGCTAGCGTCGACGTAACCCTTTATGACGAGCTCTTCGTCACCTCCATAAACGAGAAACATTTCCTTAGTCCTTTTCACGCACTTCAGGATATTCTTGATCGCTGTCCAGTGTTCCTTGCCGGGATTACTTTGGTACCTACCTACCAAACTTACGGCAAGGTTTACATCAGGTCTGGTACACAGCATGGCATACATAATAGAACCAATGGCTGAGGCATGGGGGATGACACTCATCTCTTCTATATCTTCTGTCGTGGTCGGACATTGAGCTGAGCTCAATTTCACACCTTGCAACACAGGCAAGAACCCTTCTTAGACTGATCCATATTGAACTTCTTCAATATCTTATCAAGGTATGTGCTTTGTGAAAGACCTATGAGGCGTCTTGATCTATCTCTATAGATCTTGATGCCTAATATATAATCAGCTTCTCCAAGGTCCTTCATTGAAAAACTCTTATTCAAGTAGGCCTTAATGCTGTCCAAAAGCTCTATATCATTTCCCATCAAAAGTATGTCATCTACATATAATATGAGAAATGCTACAGAGCTCCCACTCACTTTCTTGTAAACGCAAGCTTCTCCATAAGTCTGCATAAACCTAAACGCTTTGATCATCTCATCAAAGCGAATCTTCCAACTCCGAGATGCTTGCACCAGCCCATAAATCGAGCGTTGGAGCTTGCACACCTTGTCAGCATTCTTAGGATCGACAAAACCTTCCGGCTGCATCATATACAATTCTTCCTTAAGGAAACCATTAAGGAATGCCGTTTGGACGTCCATTTGCCATATCTCATAATCATAGAATGTGGCAATTGCTAACATGATTCGGACGGACTTCAGCTTCGCTACCGGTGAGAAAGTCTCATCGTAGTCAACCCCTTGAACTTGTCGATAACCCTTAGCGACAAGCCGAGCTTTATAGATGGTCACATTACCATCCGCGTCTGTCTTCTTCTTAAAGATCCATTTATTTTCTATGGCTCACCGCTCAATGGGAAAGTCAGTCAAAGTCCATACTTCGTTTTCATATATGGATCCTATCTCGGATTTCATGGCTTCCAGCCATTTGTCAGAATCCGGGCCCGCCATCGCTTCTTCATAGTTCGAAGGTTCACCATTGTCTGACAACATGATTTCCAAGACAGGGTTGCCGTACCACTCTGGTGCAGAACGTGTCCTTGTGGACCTACGAAGTTCAGTAGCAACTTGATCTGAAGTTTCATGATCATCATCATTAACTTCCTCTCTAGTCGGTGCAGGCACCTCAGGAACATTTTCTTGAGTTGCGCCATTTTCCGGTTCAAGAGGTAATACTTCATCAAGTTCTACTTTCCTCCCACTTACTTCTTTCGAGAGAAACTCCTTCTCTAGAAAGGATCCATTCTTGGCAACAAAGATCTTGCCTTCAGATCTGAGGTAGAAGGTATACCCAATAGTTTCTTTAGGGTATCCTATGAAGACGCATTTTTCCGACTTGGGTTCGAGCTTTTCAGGTTGAAGTTTCTTGACATAAGCATCGCATCCCCAAACTTTTAGAAACGACAGCTTAGGTTTCTTCCCAAACCATAACTCATACGGTGTCGTCTCAACGGATTTTGACGGAGCCCTATTTAAAGTGAGTGCGGCAGTCTCTAAAGCATAGCCCCAAAAGGATAGCGGTAAATCGGTAAGAGACATCATAGATCGCACCATATCTAATAGAGTGCGATTACGACGTTCGGACACACCATTACGCTGAGGTGTTCCAGGCGGCGTGAGTTGTGAAACTATCCCACATTTTCTTAAGTGTGTGCCAAATTCCTGACTCAAGTATTCTCCTCCACGATCTGATCGCAGGAACTTGATTTTCCTGTCACGTTGATTCTCAACCTCACTCTGAAATTCCTTGAACCTTTCAAAGGTCTCAGACTTGTGTTTCATTAAGTAGACATACCCATATCTACTCAAGTCATCAGTGAGGGTGAGAACATAACGATAACCACCGCGAGCCTCAACACTCATTGGACCGCACACATCAGTATGTATGATTTCCAATAAGTTGGTTGCTCGCTCCATTGTTCCGGAGAACGGAGTCTTGGTCATTTTACCCATGAGGCATGGTTCGCACGTGTCAAATGATTCATAATCAAGAGACTCCAAAAGTCCATCTGCATGGAGTTTCTTCATGCGTTTGACACCAATGTGACCAAGGCGGCAGTGCCACAAGTATGTGGGACTATCATTATCAACCTTACATCTTTTGGCATTCACACTATGAATGTGTGTAACATCACGTTCGAGATTAAATAAGAATAAACCATTGACCAGCGGGGCATGACCATAAAACATGTCTCTCATATAAATAGAACAAGCATTATTCTTAGATTTAAATGAGTAGCCATCTCGCATTAAACGAGATCCAGATACAATGTCCATGCTCAAAGCTGGTACTAAATAACAATTATTGAGGTTTAAAACTAATCCCGTAGGTAAATGCAGAGGTAGCGTGCCGACGGAGATCACATCGACTTGGAACCATTCCCGACGCGCATCGTCACCTCGTCCTTCGCCAGTCTCCGTTTATTCCGCAGTTCCTATTTTGAGTTACAAATATGAGCAACTGCACCGGTATCAAATACCCAGGAGCTACTACGAGCGCTGGTAAGGTACACATCAATAACATGTATATCACATATACCTTTGGTATTGCCGGCCTTCTTTTCCGCTAAGTACTTGGGGCAATTCTGCTTCCAGTGACCGTTTCCCTTGCAATAAAAGCACTCAGTCTCAGGCTTGGGTCCATTCTTTGACTTCTTCCCGGCAGCTTGCTTACCGGGTGTGGCAACTCCCTTGCCGTCCTTCTTGAAGTTCTTTTTACCCTTGCCTTTCTTGAACTTAGTGGTTTTATTCACCATCAACACTTGATGTTCCTTTTTGATTTCCACCTCCGCTGATTTCAGCATTGAATATACCTCGGGAATGGTCTTTTCCATCCCCTGCATATTGAAGTTCATCACAAAGCTCTTGTAGCTAGGTGGGAGCGACTGAAGGATTCTGTCAATGACCGCATCATCCGGGAGATTAACTCCTAGCTGAGACAAGCGGTTATGTAGCCCAGACATTTTGAGTATGTGCTCGCTGACAGAACTGTTCTCCTCCATCTTACAACTGTAGAACTTGTCGGAGAATTCATATCTCTCGACCCGGGCGTGAGCTTGGAAAACCATTTTCAGCTCTTGGAACATCTCATATGCTCCGTGTTGCTCCAAACGCTTTTGGAGCCCTGGTTCTAAGCTGTAAAGCATGCCGCACTGAACCAGGGAGTAATCATCACTACGTGTCTGCCAAGCGTTCATAACGTCTTGTTCTGCAGGGAAAACAGGTGCTTCACCTAGCGGTGCATCAAGGACATATGCTTTCCTGGCAGCTATGAGGATAATCCTCAGGTTACGGACCCAGTCCGTGTAGTTGCTGCCATCGTCTTTCAGCTTGGTTTTCTCTAGGAATGCATTGAAGTTGAGGGCAACATTAGCGTGGGCCATTTGATCTACAAGACATATTGCAAAGATTTTAGACTAAGTTCATGATAATTAAGTTCATCTAATCAAATTATTTAATGAACTCCCACTCAGACAGACATCCCTCTAGTCATCTAAGTGATACATGATCTGAGTCAACTAGGCCGTGTCCGATCATCACGTGAGACGGTCTAGTCATCATCGGTGAACATCTTCATGTTGATCATATCTTCTATACGACTCATGTTCGACCTTTCGGTCTTCCGTGTTCTGAGGCCATGTTTGTACATGCTAGGCTTGTCAAGTCAACCTAAGTGTATTGCGTGTGTAAATCTGGCTTACACCCGTTGTATTCGAACGTTAGAATCTATCACACCCGATCATCACGTGGTGCTTCGAGACAACGAAACTTCGCAACGGTGCACAGTTAGGGGGAACACTTTCTTGAAATTATTATGAGTGATCATCTTATTTACTACCGTCGTTCTAAGCAAACAAGATGTAAAACATGATAAACATCACATGCAATCAAATAATAATAGTGACATGATATGGCCAATATCACATAGCTCCTTTGATCTCCATCTTGGGGCTCCATGATCATCTTGTCACCGGCATGACACCATGATCTCCATCATCGTGTCTCCATGAAGTTGCTCGCCAACTATTACTTCTACTACTATGGCTAACACGTTTAGCAATAAAGTAAAGTAATTTACATGGCATTTCTCAATGACACGCAGGTCATACAAAAAATAAAGACAACTCCTATGGCTCCTGCCGGTTGTCATACTCATCGACATGCAAGTCGTGATTCCTATTACAATAGCATGAACATCTCATACATCACATATATATCATTCATCATTCATCACAACTTTGGCCATATCACATCACAAAACACTTGCTGCAAAAACAAGTTAGACGTCCTCTAATTGTTGCTGCAAGTTTTACGTGGCTGCAATAGGGTTCTAGCAAGAACGTTTTCTTACCTACGTGAAAGCCACAACGTGATTTGTCAACTTCTATTTACCCTTCATAAGGACCCTTTTCATCGAATCCGCTCCAATTAAAGTGGGAGAGACAGACACCCGCCAGCCACCTTATGCAACTAGTGCATGTTAGTCAGTGGAACCAGTCTCACGTAAGCGTACGTGTAAGGTTGGTCCGGGCCGGTTCATCCCACAATACTGCTGAAGCAAAATAAGACTAGTAGCGGCAAGAAAGTTGATAACATCTACGCCCACAACAAATTGTGTTCTACTCGTGCAAAGAGAACTACGCATAGACCTAGCTCATGATGCCACTGTTGGGGAACGTTGCAGAAAACAAAAAATTTCCTACGGTTTCACCAAGATCCATCTATGAGTTCATCTAGCAACGAGTGATCGAATTGCCTCTACATACCTTTGTAGATCACGCGCGGAAGCGTTCAAAGAACAGGGATGAGGAAGCCGTACTCGACGTGATCCAAATCACCGGAGATCCTAGCGCTGAACGGACGGCACCTCCGTGTTCAACACACGTACGGTCAGCGTGACATCTCCTCCTTCTTGATCCAGCAAGGGGAAGGAGAGGTTGATGAAGATCCAGCAGCATGACGGCGTGGTGGTGGATGCAGGGGTCACCGCAGCAGGGCTTCGCCGTTCTACTGCGAGAGGGAGAGGTGTAGCAGGGGAGAGGGAGGCGCCAAGACTCAATGGGTGTGGCTGCCCCCTCCCTCCCCCACTTTATATAGGCCCCCTAGGGGGTGCGCCGGCCCTAGGAGATGGGATCTCCTAGGGGGGGCGGCGGCCAAGGGGTGGAGTGCCCCCCAAACCAGGTGGGGCGCCCCCCCCCCACCCTAGGGTTCCCAACCCTAGGCGCATGGGGTGGGCCAAGGGGGGCGCACCAGCCCACTATGGGCTAGTTCCCCTCCCCACTTTGGCCCATGGGCCCCTCCGGGATGGGTGGCCCCACCCGGTGGACCCCCGGGACCCTTCCGGTGGTCCCGATACAATACCGGTGAACCCCGAAACTCTCCCGATGGCCGAAATTGCACTCCCTATATATAATTCTTCACCTCCAGACCATTCCGGAACTCCTCGTGACGTCCGGGATCTCATCCAGGACTCCGAACAACTTTCGGGTTACTGCATATTATATCTCTACAACCCTAGCGTCACCGAACCTTAAGTGTGTAGACCCTACGAGTTCGGGAGACATGTAGACATGACCGAGATGGCTCTCCGGTCAATAACCAACAGTGGGATCTGGATACCCATGTTGGCTCCCACATGCTCCTCGATGACCTCATCGGATGAACCATGATGTCGAGGATTCAAGCAACCCCGTATACAATTCCCCCTGTCAATCGGTACGTTACTTGCCCGAGATTCGATCGTCAGTATCCCAATACCTCGTTCAATCTCGTTACCGGCAAGTCACTTTACTCATACCGTAATGCATGATCCTGTGACCAGACACTTGGTCACTTTGAGCTCATTATGATGATGCATTACCGAGTGGGCCCAGAGATACCTCTCCGTTATACGGAGTGACAAATCCCAGTCTTGATCCGTGTCAACCCAACATACACTTTTGGAGATACCCATAGTATACCTTTATAGTCACCCAGTTACGTTGTGACGTTTGGTACACCCAAAGCACTCCTATGGCATCCGGGAGTTACACGATCTCATGGTCTAAGGAAAAGATACTTGACATTGAAAAAACTCTAGCAAACGAACTATACGATCTTGTGCTATGTTGAGGATTGGGTCTTGTCCATCACATCATTCTCCTAATGATGTGATGTCATTATCAATGACATCCAATGTCCATAGTCAGGAAACCATGACTATCTGTTGATCAACGAGCTAGTCAACTAGAGGCTTACTAGGGACATGTTGGTGTCTATGTATTCACACATGTATTATGATTTCCGGATAACACAATTATAGCATGAATAAAAGAGAATTATCATGAAGAAGGAAATACAATAATAATCCTTTTATTATTGCCTCTAGGGCATATTTCCAACAGTGAGTTTGGGGTGCATGAAAACTTGATTTGGCAAAATGTAGGGCCTCTACACCCAAATATGTGATGGTGTGTATCTCTATTGGACGAGGAGGCGTCAATGTGTGCTGGTTGTGGATGAGCCCTAGTGGTTGCATGTCTAGTGGGATTTTCGATCGACGTGTGTTGTGATTGATAACAGTTATGTGTCGGGAAGGAGGACCTTGTAAAGAGTTTGTTGCTTTGCATTGGCAGTGGGCAAGGATGTCAGGTGTCCTCCTTGTTCATGTGGGCGACGAGTTGGCTGTCATACCTAGGTGTTGTTGTCCATGGCCACTGTTGGGGAACGAAGTAATTTCAGAGAAAATCCTACGCACAAGCAAGATCATGGTGATGCATAGCAACGAGAGGGGAGAGTATCATCTACGTACCCTTGTAGACCGTAAGCGGAAGCGTTATGAGATCGCGGTTGATGTAGTCGTACGTCTTCACGATCCGACCGATCCAAGTACCGAACGTACGGCACCTCCGAGTTCAACACACGTTCAGCTCGGTGACGTCCCACGAACTCTGATCCAGTAGAGCTTCGAGGGAGACTTTTGTCAGCACCACGGCGTGATGACGGTGATGATGATGCTACCGATGCAGGGCTTCGCCTAAGCACCGCTACGATATGGCCGAGGTGGATTATGGTGGAGGGGGCACTGCACACGGCTAAAAGATCAACTAATCAACTTGTGTGTCTATGGGGTGCCCCTTGGCCACGTATATAAAGGAGTGGAGGAGGGGGAGAGGCCGGCCCTCCTAGGTGCGCCCCAAGGAGAGTCCTACTCCCATCGGGAGTAGGTTCCATGTAGTAGGAGTAGGAGAGAAGGAAAGGGAAAAGAGAAGAGAAGGAAGGAGGGGGCGCCGCCCCTTCCCCTAGTCCAATTCAGACTAAACCTTGGGGGGCGCGCAGCCTCCCCTCTCTCTTTCCCCTAAAGCCCAATAAGGCCCATATACTCCCCAGCGAATTCCTGTAACTCTCCGGTACTCCAAAAAATGCCTGAATCACTCGGAACCTTTCCGATGTCCGAATATAGTCATCCAATATATCGATCTTTACGTCTCGACCATTTCGAGACTCCTCGTCATGTCCCCGATCTCATCTGGGACTCTGAACTACCTTCGGTACATCAAAACACATAAACTCATATTACCGAACGTTAAGCGTGCGGACCCTACGGGTTCGAGAACTATGTAGACATGACCGAGACTCGTCTCCGGTCAATAACCAATAGCGGAACCTGGATGATCATATTGGCTCCCACATATTCCACGAAGATCTTTATCGGTCAAACCGCATAACAACATACGTTGTTCCCTTTGTCATCGGTATGTTACTTGCCCGAGATTCGATCGTTGGTATCTCTACACCTAGTTCAATCTTGTTACCGGCAAGTCTCTTTACTCGTTCCGTAATGCATCATCCTGCAACTAAATCATTAGTCACATTTCTTGCAAGGCTTATAGTGATGTGCATTACCGAGAGGGCCCAGAGATACCTCTCCGACAATCGGAGTGACAAATCCTAATCTCGATCTATGCCAACTCAACAAGTACCATCGGAGACACCTGTAGAGCACCTTTATAATCACCCGGTTATGTGACGTTTGGTAGCACACAAAGTGTTCCTCCGGTATTCGGGAGTTGCATAATCTCATAGTCAGAGGAATATGTATAAGTCATGAAGAAAGCAGTAGCAACAAACTAAACGATCATCGTGCTAAGCTAACAGAATGGGTCAAGTCAATCACATAATTCTCTAATGATGTGATCCCGTTAATCAAATGACAACTCATGTCTATGGTTAGGAAACATAACCATCATTGATTCAACGAGCTAGTCAAGTAGAGGCAAACTAGTGACACTCTGTTTGTCTATGTATTCACACATGTACTAATTTTCTGGTTAATACAATTCTAGCATGAATAATAAACATTTATCATGATATAAATAAATATAAATAACAACTTTATTATTGCCTCTAGGGCATATTTCCTTCAGTCTCCCACTTGCACTAGAGTCAATAATGTAGTTCACATCGTCATGTGATTTAACACAAATAGTTCATATCTTTATGTGATTAGTTCACATCTCCATGTGACTAACACCAAAAAGGGTTTACTAGAGTTGATAATCTAGTTCACATCGCTATGTGATTAACACCCAAAGAGTGATCATGTTTTGCTTGTGAGAGAAATTTAGTCAACGGGTCTGCCATATTTAGAGTCGTATGTATTTTGCAAATTTTCTATGTCGACAATGCTTTGCACGGAGCTACTCTAGCTAATTGCTCCCACTTTTAATATGTATCTAGATCGACTTAGAGTCATCCAGATTGGTGTTAAAGCTTGCATCGACGTAACTCTTTACGACGAACTATTTGTCACCTTCATAACCGAGAAACATTTCCTTATTCCATTAAGGACATTTTTGACCGCTGTCCAGTGATCCATTCCTGGATCACTATTGTACCCTCTTGCCAAACTTATGGTGAGGTACACAATAGGCCTGGTACACAACATGGCATACTTTATAGAACCTATGACTGAGGCATAGGGAATGACTTTTCATTCTCTTTCTATTTTCTGCCATGGTCGGGTTTTGAGTCTTTACTCAACTTCACACCTTTCAACACAGGCAAGAACTCCTTCTCTGACTGTTCCATTTTGAACTACTTCAAAATCTTGCCAAGGTATGTACTCATTGAAAATATATCAAGCGTCTTGGTCTATCTCTATAGATCTTGATGCTCAATATGTAAGTAGCTTCACCGAGGTCTTTTTTTGAAAAACACTTTTCAAATACTCCTTGATGCTTTCCAGAAAATTATACATTATTTTCGATCAACAATATGTCATTCACATATACTTATCAGAAATGTTGTAGTGCTCCCACTCACTTTCTTGTAAATACAGGCTTCATCGCAAGTCTGTATAAAACCATATGCTTTGATCATTTTATCAAAGTATATATTCCAACTCCAAGATGCTTGCACCAGTCCATACATGGATCGCTGGAGCTTGCACACTTTGTTAGCACCTTTAGGATTGACAAAACCTTATTGTCGCATCATATACAACTCTTCTCTAAGAAATCCATTAAGGAATGCAGTTTTGACATCCATTTGCCAGATTTCATAAAATGCAGCAAGTGCTAACATGATTCAGACATACTTTTAAGCATCGATACGAGTGAGAAAATCTCATCGTAGTCAACACCTTGAACTTGTCGAAAACTTTTTGTGAAAATTCGAGCTTTGTAGATAGTAACACTACTATCAGCGTCCGTCTTCCTCTTGAAGATCCATTTATTCTCAATGACTCACCGATCATCGAGCAAGTCAATCAAAGTACATACTTTGTTCTCATACATGGATCCCATCTCAGATTTCATGGCCTCGAGCCATTTTGCGGAATCTGGGCTCATCATCGCTTCCTCATAGTTCGTAGGTTTGTCATGGTCTAGTAACATGACTTCCAGAACAGGATTACTGTACCACTCTGGTGCGGACCATACTTTGGTTGGCCTACGAGGTTCGATAGTAACTTGATCTGAAGTTTCATGATCATCATTGTTAGCTTCCTCACTAATTGGTGTAGGAATCACTGGAACTGATTTTTGTGATGAACTACTTTCCAATTCGGGAGAAGGTACAATTACCTCATCAAGTTCAACTTTCCTCCCACTCACTTCTTTTGAGAGAAACTCCTTCTCTAGAAAGATCCATTCTTAGCAACAAAATATCTTGCCTTCGGATCTGTGATAGAAGGTGTACCCAACAGTTTCTTTTGGGTATCCTATGAAGACGCACTACTCCGATTTGGGCTCGAGCTTATCGGTTTGAAACTTTTTTCACATAAGCATCGCAACCCCAGACTTTGAGAAACGACAGCTTTGGTTCTTGCCAAACCATAGTTCATACGGTGTCATCTCAACGGATTTAGATGGTGCCCTATTTAATGTGAATGCAGCTGTCTTTAATGCATAACCCCAAAACGATAGTGGTAAATCGGTAAGAGACATCATAGATCGCACCATATCTAATAAAGTACGATTACAACGTTCGGACACACCATCATGTTGTGGTGTTCCAGGTGGCGTGAGTTGCGAAACTATTTCACGTTGTTTTAAATGAAGACCAAACTCGTAACTCAAATATTCGCCTCCGTGATCAGATCGTAGAAACTTCATTTTCTTGTTACGATGATTTTCCACTTCACTCTAAAATTCTTTGAACTTTTCAAATGTTTCAGACTTATGTTTCATCAAGTAGATATACCCATATCTTCTCAAATCATCTGTGAAGGTCAGAAAATAACGATACCCGCCGCGAGCCTCAACACTTACCGGATCGCATACATCACTATATATTATTTCAAATAAGTCAGTTGTTCGCTCAATTGTTCCGGAGAATGGAGTCTTAGTCATCTTGCCCATTAGGCATGGTTCGCAAGCATCAAGTGATTCCAAACGTCCATCAACATGGAGTTTCTTCATGCACTTTACACCAATATGACCTAAACGGCAGTGCCACAAATAGGTTACACTATCATTATTAACTTTGCATCTTTTGGCTTCAATATTATGAATATGTGTATCACTACGATCAAGATTTAATAAACCATTCACCTTGGGTGTATGACCACAGAAGGTTTTATTCATGTAAACGGAATAACAATTATTATTTGACTTAAATGAATAATCGTTTTGCAATAAACATGATCCAATCATATTATGCTCAACGCAAACACCAAATAACATTTATTTTAGGTTCAACACTAATCCCAAAGGTAAAGGGAGTGTGCGATGGTGATCTTGTCAACCTTGGAATCATTTCCAATACACATCGTTACCTCGTCCTCAACTAGTCTTTGTTTATTTTGCAACTCCCGTTTCGAGTTACTACTCTTAGCAACTGAACTAGTATCAAATACCGAGGGGTTTTCTATAAACATTAGTAAATTACACATCAATAACATGTATATCAAATATACCTTTGTTCACTTTGCCATCCTTCTTATCCGCCAAGTATCTAGGGCAGTTCCACTTCCAGTGACCATTTCCTTTGCAGTAGAAGCACTCAGTTTCAGGCTTGGGTCTAGCTTTGGGCTTCTTCATGGGAGTGGCAACTTGCTTGCCATTCTTCTTGAAGTTCCCTTTCTTTCCCTTGCCCTTTTACTTGAAACTAGTGGTCTTTTCAACCATCAACACTTGATGCTTTTTCTTGATTTCTACCTTCGCCGATTTCAGCATCGCAAAGAGCTTTGGGAATCGTTTCCATTATACCTTGCATATTATAGTTCATCACGAAGTTCTAGTAACTTGGTGATAGTGACTAGAGAACTCTATCAATCACTATCTTATCTGGAAGATTAACTCCCACTTGATTCAAGTGATTGTAGTACTCAGACATTCTGAGCACGTGCTCACTAGCTGAGCTATTCTCCTCCATCTTGTAGGCAAAGTACTGTCAGAGGTCTCATACCTCTCGACACGGGCATGAGTATGAAATACCAATTTCAACTCTTAGAACATCTTATATGTTTCGTGGCGTTCAAAAACGTTTTTGAAGTCATGGTTCTAAGCCGTAAAGCATGGTGCACTAAACTATTAAGTAGTCATCATATCGAGCTTTGTCAAACGTTTATAACGTGTGCATCTGCTCCTACAATAGGTCTGTCACCTAGCGGTGCATCAAGGACATAATTCTTCTGTGCAGCAATGAGGATAATCCTCAGATCATGGATCCAATCCGCATCATTGCTACTAACATCTTTCAACTTTATTTTCTCTAGGAACATATCAAAAATAAATGGGGAGCTACATCGCGAGCTATTGATCTACAACATAGTTATGCAAATACTATCAGGACTAAGTTCATGATAAATTAAAGTTCAATTAATCATATTACTTAAGAACTCCCACTTAGATAGACATCCCTCTAGTCATCTAAATGATCACGTGATCCAAATCAACTAAACCATGTCCGATCATCACGTGAGATGGAGTAGTTTTCAATGGTGAACATCCCTATGTTGATTATATCTACTATATGATTCACGCTCGACCTTTCGGTCTCTAGTGTTCCGAGACCATATCTGCATATGCTAGGCTCGTCAAGTTTAACCCGAGTATTTCGCGTGTGCAAAACTAGCTTGCACCCGTTGTATGTGAACGTAGAGCTTATCACACCCGATCATCACGTGGTGTCTCGGGACGACGAACTTTGGCAACGGGGCATACTCAGGGAGAACACTTGTACCTTGAAATTTAGTGAGAGATCATCTTATAATGCTACCGTCGAACCAAGCAAAATAAGATGCATAAAGGATAAACATCACATGCAATCAAAATATGTGACATGATATGGCCATGATCATCTTGCGCCTTTGATCTCCATCTCCAAAGTGTCGTCATGATCTCTATCGTCACCGGCATGACACCTTGATCTCCATCATCTTGATCTCTATCAATGTGTCGTCACATGGTCGTCTCGCCAACTATTGCTTTTGCAACTATTGCTATCGCATAGCGATAAAGTAAAGCACTTACATGACACTTGCATCTTATGCAATAAAGAGACAGCCATAAGGCTTCTACCAGTTGCCGATAACTTTAACAAAACATGATCATCTCATACAACAATTTATATCTCATCACGTCTTGACCATATCACATCACAATATGCCCTGTAAAAATAAGTTAGACGTCCTCTACTTTGTTGTTGCAAGTTTTACGTGGCTGCTACGGGCTAAGCAAGAATCGTTCTTACCTACGCATCAAAAACCACAACGATATTTTGTCAAGTTAGTGTTGTTTTAACCTTCAACAAGGACCGGACGTAGTCACACTCAGTTCAACTAAAGTTGGAGAAACTGACACCCGCCAGCCACCTGTGTGCAAAGCACATCGGTAGAACCAGTCTCGCGTAAGCGTACGCGTAAAGTTGGTCTGGGTCGCTTCATCCAACAATACCGCCAAACCAAAGTATGACATGCTGGTAAGCAGTATGACATGCTGGTAAGCAGTATGACTTGTATTGCCCACAACTCACTTGTGTTCTACTCGTGCATATACCATCTACCCATAAACCTGGCTCGGATGCCACTGTTGGGGAACGTAGTAATTTCAAAAAAATTCTTACGCACACGCAAGATCATGCTGAAGCATAGCAACGAAAGGGGAGAGTATCATCTACGTACCCTCGTAGACCGTAAGCGGAAGCGTTATGAGAACGTGGTTGATGTAGTCGTACGTCTTCATGATCCAAGTACCGAACGTACGGCACCTCCGAGTTCAGCACACGTTCAGCTTGCTGACGTTCCACGAACTCCGATCCAGCAGAGCTTCGAGGGAGAGTTCCGTCAGCACGACGACGTGATGACGGTGATGATGATGCTACCGACTCAGGGCTTCACCTAAGCACCGCTACAATATGACCGAAGTGGATCATGGTGGAGGGGGGCACCGCACACGGCTAAAAGATCAACTGATCAACTTGTGTGTCTATGGGGTGCCCCTGGCCACATATATTAAGGAGTGTAGGAGGGGGAGAGGCTGGCCCTCCTAGGCGCACCCCAAGGGGAGTCCTACTCCCACCGGGAGTAGGATTCCCCCCCCCCCCTTCCATGTAGTAGGAGTAGGAGAGAAGGAAAGGGAAAAGAGAAGAGAAGGAAGGAGGGGGCGCCGCCCCTCCCCCTAGTCCAATTCGGACTAAGCCTTGGGGGGCGTGCAGCCTCCCCTCTCTCTTTCCCCTAAAGCCCAATAAGGCCCATATACTCCCCTACGAATTCCGGTAACTCTCCGGTACTCCGAAAAATACCCGAATCACTCGGAACCTTTCCGATGTCCGAATATAGTCGTCCAATATATCGATCTTTACATCTCAACCATTTCGAGACTCCTCGTCATGTCCCCGATCTCATCCGGGACTCCGAACTACCTTCGGTACATCAAAAAACATAAACTCATATTATCGAACGTTAAGCGTGCGGACCCTACGGGTTCGAGAACTATGTAGACATGACCGAGACTCATCTCCGGTTAATAATCAATAGCGGAACCTGGATGCTCATATTGACTCCCACATATTCTAGGAAGATCTTTCTCGGTCAAACTGCATAACAACATACATTGTTCCCTTTGTCATCGGTATGTTACTTGCCCAAGATTCGATCGTTGGTATCTCTATACCTAGTTCAATATTGTTACCGGCAAGTCTCTTTACTCGTTCCGTAATGCATCATCCCGCAACTAACTCATTAATCACTTTGCTTGCAAGACTTATAGTGATGTTCATTACTGAGAGAGTCCAGAGATACCTCTCCGACAATCGGAGTGACAAATCCTAATCTCGATCTATGCCAACTCAACAGGTATCATCGGAGACACCTGTAGAGCATGTTTATAATCACCCAGTTATGTTGTGACGTTTGGTAGCACACAAAGTGTTCCTCCGGTATTCAGGAGTTGCATAATCTCATAGTCAGAGGAACATGTATAAGTCATGAAGAAAGCAGTAGCAACAAACTAAACGATCACCGTGCTAAGCTAACGGAATGGGTCAAGTCAATCACATCATTATCTAATGATGTGATACCGTTAATCAAATGACAACTCATGTCTATGGTTAGGAAACATAACCATCATTGATTCAACGAGCTAGTCAAGTATAGGCAAACTAGTGACACTCTGTTTGTCTATGTATTCACACATGTACTAAGTTTCCGGTTAATACAATTCTAGCATGAATAATAAACATTTACCATGATATAAGGAAATATAAATAACAACTTAATATATGCCTCTAGGGCATATTTCCTTCAGCCACCCCATCTTGGTTATGGGAAGTTTGGGCCCTAGTGAAAGGCTTTGGTCTGCGTTGGCCAACTACTATGAGGGTGATGCCTACAAGCATCGTATCTTCCAAGGTGTCATTATTTTAGCCCTTCCCTTTGTTCCCAAGGGAACTCCCTAGGGTTCATCTTCGGGCGGGGAGATAGTGGCACTTTGATGTCATGAACTCCTTGCAAACCTTATATTTGGATCTTGGTCCTTCCTACTTGTCGTAGTGCGATACCCACAAGTGTAGGGGTCATCTGTAGCTAGTAAGTAATAGTGTCAAACATAACAAGGAGCGAGAATGATTTTGTTTACGAAAACATCACAGAACAACTACAATTGATGGATAAAGTAATAGTTTATTTTTAGTATAATAGGTGGCTGCAAATAAATAAATAAATAACGATTAATGTGAATTTAGTTTAGAGATTGTCTAGTTCTTGGCGTAGCTTTAAGGATAAGTCAGTGATCACGTTAATAAACTACATACATTCTCATGGATGGTTAGATAGTACCTAGCTAATAAATTTCGTAATTATTTATTTTTGGAAGGTAGTTTGCTTGTTCTCACATGAGTGGAGCCAAAGATTAACTTGCCACAAAACCATTCATTCGTATGTTCTTTAGATCATATACCAATGTCCAACCCGGCTATTTATTGGAAATAATTAAGGTAAAACATAATCATAGTTTTAGTAGTGCAGTATCCCATTTGCCACCTGTGTTGTAAATCCAAGATTTGGAAAACGTTTTTTGTCACTCTGCCCGTCGCTCCTCATTTCATTACAACATAGTGTATCCTATAGGCCCATACATGATGAAGTAGCATGAAGTCATCGTTATCACACTACCACTAGAGACTTACACCATAACAATTAAACGCACCACAGTTCTATTAGCAAATTCACATGATATACATCAACTGGAGCTCTTATATGTCCTCAAGAATGTAATTACTCACCATTCACAAGAGTAAGCATGTACATGGACGTGCTGGTATGTGATACAACATGAATGTATATATACTCCACCAAATAAACACATGTCACCTATCAATTACAAAGACATAACAACCAGAAAGTGATTACTTCGATCTACAATGGTTGCATTATATGTATGGCATTGAAGATGGAGGTGGACATGGCGTTGTTGATGAAGATGGTGATGGAGAAGATTCTCCCCACATTGCCTTGGTGTTGGTGGCGACAATGACAATGACGAATTCCCCCACCGAGATGGCGGAAACGGCAACAACTCCTCCGTGACAAAGGAAGGGATCCTTCATTCTGCCACTGCCTTAGGAAATCCGTCGAAAGCAAACATAAAGTTTTCGAGGGAGACATGCACGTAGGCAAAAAGGACACCCGGTTCAAAGGGGGGCACTTGGTATCCGCACACCCTTCATTGGGTGTGCCATTGGGCGCGAGGTACCATGGTCCTTACCATGGGGCTCGTTTTCAACACCATCCCTCTTTTTAGAAAAAACAGAAAATGTACAATCTTCATTATTTCTCTGTTTTGCAGTGCTCTAGTAATCGCCCAATGTAATTTACAACTGAATGCAAATCCTTAATAAAATATGCTCAATGATGATCCAATAGCAATGTGAATTGACAACTTTACATTCTGGATTTCTCGTGCAAAATGAACATATCAGTGTTGCATGTGGATGATCAATGAGTAGAAGTTGCGACATAGGCCACTGAGCACATCATGGTGCCATAAGGTTTTGAATTTTGACCGTAGGGTGGTAAGAGCCATAGACTCGGGTTGAGCGTGGCATTGGGGTTGGCGTGAGTTTTTGCACATGACATGGGTCCCAAGACTTGTGATGGTTTTGGTGTGTCCTAGGTGATGATCCACTTCAGTTGTGGATGAGACACAATTATCCTCTTGGTCATAGTGTTGCCCTCCCTTCTGATATCTCTATCTCCCTCTTCCGCGACAATCATTCACATCAAAGCCCTTGTTGGTTTCCCTAGTTTGCATTGCTAGAGTGCATGAGTTGCGTAGTGACATCAATCTGTAACATTATTTTCTTTCATACTTCATCGGTATCAATGATAAATACAAATCTTTAGTCTTGGTTTTCTCTGCAGAATATTGTGATCTACTATAAATGTCCACTGGAAGTACAAGCACTCCAAACATAAAAAATACATTGAAGTCTCTAGACCACTGAACGACCACTACCGCCATCATAATGAGCCAATGATGCACCGTTGTAGCCGCTTCCATACGGGGTCGTCTCGATCTTGTCAATGAAAAAAATGACATCTGAAAAGTCTTCGTGCACGTGCCCCTAAGGACCAGCGCCATGGAGCCTTAGTCGTCGTCGTTAAACCCTTGAATTAATCCGAAGCACATGGGCACCCTAACCGTCGCACACGCACGGCGAGAATCTCTAACATCCTCGTCCCAAGGAGACGGTACGAGTCTACGCCAGAGACCCGGCGACTCTGTCCCAATGGATGAATTCAAGGAGGATTGAAGCCCGGAAAAGAACCTAACTTAAACTACTAGTCAAAGTCAAGATACTGAGATTCTCTTCCCTGCCACCAGCCACTAGAGGGGAAGAGAAGCCACGGGCTGGTGGATCTTGGAAGAGAGTAGAAACTTAGTCGTCGGATTGATTCAAGGGTTTAACAATGGCCGCATTTTCGTGATGGAAAGGAAAATATGTCCGCGACCAATAATTAAATCTTTAGTCTTGTTTCCTTGCAAAATAAATAAATAAATCTTTGTGAAATTAAAAAATGTACATAATCTGAAGAGCGACGCACTCATTTGTTGCCCAAAATGCCAGATACAAGCCGCCTCTTGAATCTCGATCGACCCTGCGCACATGCATGAAAGGATCCCTAGAGACCCCCACAGCGTGAGCTACAGGAGTAGGGCCAGTGCAGCAATCCAGAAATCCACCGGAGCAGAGCGGCCGACGCCGCCCCTTGTGCATAAACAAGTGCCCGCGAGGAAGGAATCCGTCGTCCCCATCGCGAATTGCCCGGTCAAGAACCCTCTAGTGGATGATGTAGTGCAATTATAGCCACCAAACGAACTTTCTTGGCTAGTTTAAATACTGCCAAGTTGCAGCAGCAGCGGCTAGCGGCATCGCGAACGCAATGATCCGTCCGGCCTGGCCGGCCCCGGGGGAATAATAATCGAGGTCGATCAGCAGGCTTGGGGCCGAAGCCTCCGCAGCTGTCACTGGCGGCAGCCTCACTGTCCGTCCTGTCGTACTGCACTGATCGGGCCACTGGCCAGGCGGCCATCCATCAGGATTAAATATCCATGCCGATTAACCAATGAAGCTTCTCACTAACTAATCTCCAGTGGCGCCTAGCTAGTACTCCCTCCTTTCTGGTTTATAGAGTTTATCTCAAAATTTTAGTTTTTTCATTTTATAAGACTCAATTTAGTTGTTCTTCATCACATGTTCAGACTTTAAGGTGCATTAAATCATTACATGCAAGTATTAAGAGAAAACTGACCAATGCATGCACTTTATGCATGCATGCATTGCAATTAATGCATTTGTAAACATAATTTTTTGAGAAAAATAAGAGCATTAATTCAGTGCTTTTGCAAACTACAAAAAATATTCCACCACTCATCATCTATTTTGGTTGGTGAAATTTTTTAATTGAGTTTTATAAACCGGAAAGGATGGAGTACTCTACTAGTAAAGCCTCAGATCTCGTGTGCAGGCGGCAGCAACGGCGGAGGTTAACGGAGCTGGCCCGTCGTGGTAGAGTAGACATGTGGTGCGTCGATGGGCTCGGGTCGCCTGTCGTCGGTCGTCGGATTTCTCCGGGCTGGATCGCAGCTGTCCGTGGTGGCGACCGTCCACCGCTCGCCGGCGGCTGACGGGATACTACGATCCTCGTGTGATGATTGACGCTGGCCGGCAACAAGTAATCTAGGTGCGGTGCGGTGCGGTGCTGCCCCGCCCCACGGTGGTTAGTAGCTCGCCATCCGTACCAGCTCAAAAGCCGAAACTTTCCGCTTTTGAGGAAAGATGATCAAGCTCGCCATCTTATGCGGTTAGAGTGGATCCGTAGTGTAGCAGCTACTGATCTCAGATATAACCGACCCGAGAGTAGCAACGGTGCTAGTGAAAGCGCGGCTATTTTTGGGGACGCACGGATCGGCTGCTTTA
Source organism: Triticum urartu (assembly GCF_056163025.1). Taxonomy (NCBI): domain Eukaryota; kingdom Viridiplantae; phylum Streptophyta; class Magnoliopsida; order Poales; family Poaceae; genus Triticum; species Triticum urartu. Next base: position 169,444,883 of record NC_141874.1, on the reverse strand, counting down.
CCGGCCGGCGCCCTTCGGTGGAAGTCGACGGACGGAGGCGCGCTGGCGTTTGCACGCGAAACAGCTAATCAAAGGGGCTCCCCCACGTGCCGGCGCGGGACGGACACCCCGGCGTATGGGCGTGGCCGTGGTGGCGCCCCGGACCCGGCCCTGCTTTCGTTCCGTCGTGCGCCCGGTCTTCGTGGGGCAAAGTACTAACACCGCCGGCGACGTGGACAGGGGCGCAGCCAGATGATGGCAAATGGCGAACCCTGTGATGTTGCACTTCATCCGGATCAACTGGTTAATTTTAAATTTAGCGTCCGAGCGTAATCAAAACGCATAAAGTACTGCTACCCTACGGGATGCTTTTCTTTTTTGAGACAATTATGCCAAGTTTTATTAGGGCATGTACAATGCATAGCCTCAGATTGATGCTTCGCATGCCATGTAAGATCGGATGCCATGAAAAATAGGTTCAGATGAAAAAGCGGGATCCTCTGCGGAAGGCGGGTGTTTGGAGAGAAAAAATGTGGTCCGCTGTAAAAGCTAAAAAGGTTGAAGTGAAAAGTAGAGATACATGTGTACTAGAGTTTTTTTTTCTATTCTTTGATGATGTTCACTAGTGGTAACTTGCATTGGAGAGAAAAATTGAATATAAATGTCTCAAACTATTTTTTCTCATGGGGCATCCGTACCCATATGCTACAATTGTACATGCCCTTAACTCATTACAGCGCCCTGAGGTTGGTAAGCCTTTTGAATTTCTCTTTCAACTTGGTCAAGTTCATAGGCTCCTAGCTTAGCATCTGAATAGCTCAATCAAATAACACTTTTACTTTCATGCCTTACGACAAAAATGGAAACATTTTTAAGTCACTTTTATATAGCCTACAAACCAAGCTTGCACTAACATGATTGATAAGAAAAAAACTTGTACTAACATTTAACTTGTCACTAAGGAGGTGTTTGGTTAGAGAGTGGTAACGTAAACGGTAAGGAAATTACATTATGCTTGTAACGGGAACGTAATGGGCAAATCTCGATTCGGTTTGGTTGATGACTGTAAAGGAAGCTACTTCGTCGTCGGCCGGTGGTTGCAATGAAAGGAGAGCCCACAAGGGACTGGAAGGAGAGTAGACAAGGGAAGAGGACTGATGACTGATGACAGAAGGAGGACGCGAGGGGGGGGGGGAGGGGGGGTGGGCCCGGGGCGTGAGGATTTATTCCTTTATTAACCGTAGCATTTTGTACACTGTTAAGCACTGTAGCAATGAAGCAGGCCCGGGGTCCAGTGCTAGCCTAGCTCCACCCCTGGATGGCTCGTGAATTTGGTTAGGCCTTTAAAAGTTATCCTCACTTTCATGATAAATCTCGTACTATGCCCTCTTAGTTCTACAAAAGTGGACACCAATAATGTCTTCTTTTTCCCCACAATATTTTCTATGGTATAGTATATGTTTTTGTGATTTTAATTATTTTATTGAGCATATTTGGATAATAGAGGCAAGCTTTATAAGTTGCATTATGTACTTTCATCGACTTGATGCACCCTCGAGTGCTAGCGTGAAGCGTGTAAGCTTTTTCAGAGGTTGTGATCTTGTATTTGTGGATCTTTCGGCGCTAATGACTTCGATGGTTTCTTCTTTTGAAAGTTAGTTCGGCGGGACCATGGCCTTGATGACTTCCCAACTGTGATAAAACCCACTGGCTGGATTCAGCGATGGAGGCGGCGGCAGTTGTCTGTCATCGACTCACTTTCTGAACATGAAACTGTCATAGTACAACATAGAGAACTGTCATAATACAAGCGAGTTGGTATTTGTAAAAGTCTAACAAAAACACACACAAAATGCCATGCTATAGCTGATATACTTGACATGTAAAAAAATAGAATTTGTCGTGTTCTAGATAGCCACTTGTTTAGGATTCAATTGGACAAAAACACAGGAAGTTGCCATCTGAAAATATGGGTCCGAGGGGAGATAGTAAAGTGAATATGCCAAGAGGATGCATGCTATGTAGTACAAAGACTAGAATCGGAGCCGTTCGCTCCTTGAGGGATCTGGAGCGAACAATTACATCATCGGCGAGGTGGCGTTGTGTTCGCGCCAGAACGTACGTACTAGAGAGCGAAGCTTTTCTTATTATCATTTTTTTTAAAGTATGCTTGTATTCAAATCACGACATAATACAAAGTTTTTAACCTTAACAAGCACACCCTAACACACGCATAAACAACCAAAATAACGAAGAGCACTCTAAAACAACCAACAAAATATGAAGACCTCCGGAGCTCTATGTCATCATTCATGAATCTTACGAGGAGACTCCTACAACACAGTAATCTGCATCCAGACCCTAGCAGGTCCTCATCTTTAACCACAGCATAATCATCACCATGCTGCTCCCCCACTTCTTTGCTCCGGTGCCGAAAAAATAAGGACACACATGTTCATCCAACACGCCTGCATCAGCCTTCGCCATCTGTGGCTTTGAGTACCGCTATATTGCCCCTTCCAGATCGAAAAGAACTATGATCATTTTGTATTTTCTTTAAGAGGTGCGTGTTGCTGGTTTGGTTAATAGATCCTCATGCGAACATGTTTCCAAAAAAGAAAATAGGGAAAGATGTCTCATGAAAATGGCAGTATCCACTTTCAAGAAAAACAAAATGGTAGCATCTGATTCCTTTGTCGGTCGTATTCATTCATTTTTAGTTTTATTAGTTTTATGCATGCGCAGCAGTTATCCTGGCTCGTCGACCCGTTTCCATTCGTGAGCGGCATTTACTCCCTGTAGTACCATCGGTAACTGAAAAGAGCAGAGCCGGTTCACGTGCATCACGTCCACGGAGCACCGGCTCACGTAAAAGGCAACCGCTCCCCGTCGCTGCGCCCGCAAACTACCCCATCTCCTCCGCTTCTGCCCCTCCCTCCTCTGCCCCCGCCCCCTTTTATCTCCCGATCTCACACATTTTGGCAAGACAAGGGAGAGAGAAGCAGAGGAGGCCGTTCTTTACGCCTTCCTGGGAAAAGAGCCGGGAGGAGGAGGAGGAGAAGGCGAGCAAGACGGAGGAAAGCGAGACGAGATGAGGGAGATCATCAGCATCCACATCGGCCAGGCCGGGATCCAGGTCGGCAACGCCTGCTGGGAGCTCTACTGCCTCGAGCACGGCATCCAGCAGGATGGCACCATGCCCAGGTACGTGATCCCGATCCCTGAATGCATCTCGTAATCTTGTGTTTTGCCTTTTTTTGCCTCTTTTTTACCCGTAAATCCTATGAATTGCGAATGGGGATTGCGGTAGTCCCGGTGGAAAATTCCTTTTCTGAATCATCACCGTGTTCCGTTGGTCTGTACTTCCCGTTTGGACATTGCGATGGGATTATGGGGCAGGAATATTTTTTCGTGTTGCTGGTTGTCGAGAGATCGGCAAGAAGAGGACGAGACAATCGACGTTTCGGATCACAAGTTCTCCCGAGTCCTCCGTACTCTTTTACTTCATGCATTTGTTCCGTTTCTGTCCGAAGGAGGCTGTCGCCCACCCTCCCTAAGAATGTTCTGTTTCTGTTAACTACTAGACCGGACAGGCGTCGTGTTCTTTGTAGACTGTACTGAAGTTGGTATGCACGTACCATGAGACAGTTGCGAGTTCCTATCCCGCGGGATCTGAAAATTTGGCAATGGTACGATGCTTAATTACGTAGTATTTTTGGAAACGTGGTGCTTCATAAATATTGTAACAGTGGAGCTATGAGTGCCGGACTGACCACGGATTGAAGAGTTTAATCTGACTAAGCGACTAATAAAGGCGTCCTCCTGGAGGATTTGTTTTGTTGATTTGGTCTAATCCTTATTCCAGAACCATTCATAAATACGAAGACTCTTGCCATGCCTGTATTGTCTCAGAATAAGTCTTGATTGGAACCTGGCTGTAGAGAAGTTAGTTCACAGATCGGTGACTAGAGCTCTTCCAATCCATGTATTAACGCTGCGTTTTGGTTGATGATTCAGTGATACCACGGTCGGGGTTGCACACGATGCGTTCAACACGTTCTTCAGTGAGACCGGTGCGGGCAAGCATGTGCCGAGGGCCATCTTTGTCGACCTTGAGCCCACTGTCATCGATGAGGTGCGCACCGGTGCGTACCGCCAGCTCTTCCACCCGGAGCAGCTCATCTCTGGCAAGGAGGATGCCGCTAACAACTTCGCCCGTGGCCACTACACTGGTAATTCATCTTGCATTTATGTGATTGTTATTGAAATTCTAGTCTACTGCGATTATGAATGCATCCAGTTCTGATTGTGCTTGTGTAATGCAGTTGGAAAGGAGATTGTAGATCTATGTCTGGATCGTGTACGCAAATTGGCAGACAATTGCACCGGGCTGCAGGGATTCTTGGTGTTCAATGCTGTCGGTGGTGGAACTGGATCAGGACTGGGCTCTCTGTTGTTGGAGCGCCTCTCGGTTGATTATGGCAAGAAATCTAAGCTTGGTTTCACCATTTACCCTTCCCCGCAGGTATAACTTGTTCATATACATTGTCCTGTTAATGTGTTTGTTATTTCAGAAAAATTGAGTGTATTATTTAGTCTGCTTTAATTTGTATTCTGAGAGAGGATGTTGTCTTTAAGCTAGCTCTTCCATCATTTTTAGATATTTTCAATAGAATATCTGAAAAGCTAAAATGCTAATGCTGGCGTAGAGTTAGTTTACTTTTAGAGCCCTGATTATAGATGGTATCTGTAAAGCAATGCACTACTTATGAGCCAACATTATTCCATAGCACTGTACCTACCTGTCCATGTGACTGGACTGTGGACCATTCAGGCTGTTCATGTGAGTAGGTTATCTGCATCTTAGCTGTTGTGGGGACAGTATAGGCAGATATGTTGTTAGTACGTTATTTTCAGTTCACCTTATCATTATCCATTTATCTTATGCCACTCTGTATTTCAGGTCTCGACAGCTGTTGTGGAACCATACAACAGTGTCCTCTCCACTCACTCTTTGCTTGAGCACACCGACGTTGCGGTCCTCCTAGATAACGAGGCTATCTATGACATATGCCGGAGGTCTCTTGACATTGAGAGGCCAACCTACACCAACTTGAACAGGCTGATATCACAGATCATATCCTCACTTACCACCTCGCTGAGGTTCGATGGTGCCATCAATGTGGATGTCACAGAGTTCCAGACCAACCTCGTCCCTTACCCACGTATCCATTTCATGCTTTCGTCGTATGCCCCTGTTATCTCTGCCGAGAAGGCTTACCATGAGCAGCTCTCTGTGCCTGAAATCACCAATGCTGTCTTTGAGCCCTCAAGCATGATGGCCAAGTGTGACCCTAGGCATGGCAAATATATGGCCTGCTGCTTGATGTACCGTGGTGATGTTGTTCCCAAGGACGTCAATGCCGCAGTCGCAACCATCAAAACCAAGAGAACTGTCCAGTTCGTCGACTGGTAAGCTGTCTTTATCGCGTTACTAGTTGCACTTGTATTATTTATCTCGAGCAACTATCCACTTAAAAAGATGACACTTGATTGTCTAACTAACATATTTATGCTGCCATCACAAAGGTGCCCTACCGGGTTCAAGTGTGGCATCAACTACCAGCCACCCTCCGTTGTCCCCGGCGGCGACCTGGCAAAGGTTCAGCGGGCCGTGTGCATGATCAGCAACAACACTGCCGTTGCCGAAGTGTTCTCGCGCATCGACCACAAGTTCGACTTGATGTACGCCAAGCGCGCGTTCGTGCACTGGTACGTCGGCGAGGGCATGGAGGAAGGTGAGTTCTCGGAGGCCCGTGAGGACTTGGCCGCTCTCGAGAAGGACTACGAGGAGGTTGGCGCCGAAGGCGCAGACGATGAGGGCGACGAGGGGGATGACTACTAAGTAGCTGGTTAATAAGTAGTTGGCTGGTTAATGATTGGCTTTGATCTGTATACTCAGTAAGTATGGTTCCATTGCGTTACATATTGATTGCTGTTATGCGTGTTTCCTTTTCTTGTAATGTACTGAAGTTGTTGTTAGGGTGGCCATGATTGTTGATACCCCATTTCCTCATTTTGGCTTTCGATGCTACTCGTCCCATGTTTGGTGTGTGTGCATCATTCTGAGCCGAACTGCAAATATTGTTCTCTAATGCACTGTGCCATGTTAGTACTGTACTACGGAAGTTTCTATTTATTGACTTATCTGCTGAGTATGCTCCTTGTATATCTGAACAACTGAAATGTGGAAACCCTGAAAATGGTTGCCATCTGTACACACGACAGAATCGAACGACCTGATGCCAGTGCGGTTGGTAAGTTTGGTAGACTGGTGACGCTTGAGGCTTTGGGAATCTCAGGTCTGGTCCCGGTTCCAAGATCGCTGATAAAAGATTTCCCAAGTGTTCTGCGAGGGAGGCACCAACCGTGCCACTAGCCAACTTCTGAAGACGGCGTATCTTTTAGTTGCCGACGATTCCCTCTTCTTTCTTTGAAAACGCGGTCATATATTAATCCTTACAAAGGCATTAAAAAAAGTTGCAATCAATTCTTTGGCAATGCTGACGGTGTTACAGCCCAGGGGTGCCTCACCTTACCGGAAGTCTGCATGGGCCCGCTAGGTTGGTTATATCATCGGTCAATCAGCTCGGTCCATGACCCTACAACGTGATGGGAGGTTTGGACTAGAGACAGGGCAACTGCCATCTTCATCTACAATGTGGCTAAGAATTCGAGCAACTAAGGTAAGCCAAGTGTGGTAAATTATGGCAAAACCAGTGACAAAACCAAACATACTCTAAAATAGTTTGTAATTTTTCAGACCTTTGATAAGTAATTTTTTTATTCCTCTGTTATTTAGATGTATTTTCCTTCCTCCTAGCAGAGACAAAGTTGTGGAAACAAAAATGTGCAGTGACTGCCCTAATTTGCTTTGCCTCTTAGGACCCGTAAATTTCTGCTTGTTCTAACAAATTTCTGGTCAACAATCGTCACACTCACACAATACTAGTACGGAAAACAAACAGGAGCACCCACATCGTCCCTCACCATTGATCTGTGTCATGCTACCCGACTTGGATGCTTTCGCTTCAATCAAGCTGAAGTTGCTAAGACGCTAATTGGTTTGATGCCAACATTTGACATTGTCAATATTTCGTAAGCTAACAATTGGCGAAAAGCAAAGTTTCTATAATTTGCTAACCTTTTGAGAGCTTGATAAGAAAAGTTGGCAACAAGCCAACATGAGCACTTCAGTTGAGCTCAGCTTGGATGCTTTCGCTTCAGCCCGTCGAAGTTGCTAAGAGCCTCATTTGCTTGATGCCAACATTTGGCATTGTCAATATATTGTAAGCCAACAATTGGCAAAAGCGAAGTTGCTAAAATTTGATAAATTTTTGTGAGCTTGTTAAGAAAAGTTGGAAACAAACCAACCACTAGCTAATACTTCGCATTTGCCAATTTTTCGTATTAAATCAATCATGCTCTAACGCAAGTCGGGAGGGTGATAGAAAATCACATCGCTCACGTCACTCCACTTGGTGGCCCGGCCCACCTAAGTTGTACGCTCCTGTAGCAAAGTCTCCCAGCTTCCTTTATATTTTTAATTCACGTTTTATTTGAGGTGGTTTATTTAATTTAAAAATCATGAATTTTAAAAAAATATCAATAATTTGAAAAAATGTTCATGTGTTTGAAAATATTCATAAATATAAAAAACATGCGCAAATTAGGGCAATTTTTAAAAGATATTCATGAATTTTAAGATCATCAAGAATTTGGAAAATTTCACAGATTTGAAAAAAATATTCACAAATTGTAAAAACTATTTAAAAAGTGTTCCTTCAAGCACGACAACTGGTCGGGAAAGGGGGCCCTACGGCATCTGTGCCCTGGTCTATTTGCCATTACAACGAGGAAAAATAGGTCGGTGCACGATGAGCTCCGTGAGGAGGCCTGGATCCGTGATGTCGCCAAAATGAATACACTGGCCCAACTACATGAATTCATCAAGCTAGCTTTGACCGTCACCTTGACCTCCCTCGACCCTAACACTCTAGACGCCATCTCCTGGAACTGGAATCCCAACGACGAATATTCGGCTAGCTCAACATATGGGGAGCAATTCCTCGGATCGTATCCGAGATTCTTCAGCGACAAAATCTGAAAGGCGCATGCGGTGCTAAAGTGCAAGCTTTTCTCCTGGCTGGTCCTCCACAATCTGATCCTTACAGCTGACCGACTCGCCTTGCGAGGCTGGCCACATAACCTCCTCTGCCAACTATGCCTCCACACCAACGAGAATGCATAACATCCTTGGAAGACCTGCCCGTTCACTTCCGCAGTCCGCACCCTTGTCCTGAATTGGGTAGGGGAGCCACTTACGTTTGCTCCAGTTGCCGCTTCCCCCTCAATCGATGCCTGGTGGGATGCTACCCTCAAAAACTCCGACAACAATTTGAGAATACGACGAATTGGAATGCATGGAAGGAGAGGAATCGGCGAATCTTCAAAGGCACAAGATTGACTTGCATCGAGGTTGCGCACCTAACCTTCGAGAAGATCATGCAGCGCGATCTGGTCTTCCGGCCAAGAGCGGCCCAAATCCATGAGTAGTTAGCATGCAACACTTACTATGATCCTTCAGATCTTGGGGTTTCTGGCATGTCCCCTTTCAAAACATGCCACACTGTACATAATTTCCTTTACTAAATGAAAAGGCAGTGCTCCTGCCAGTTCCCCCAAAAAAGTGTTCAACTGATTTAAAATTCTTTGTAAATTTGATAAATGTTCATGCATTATAAAAATGACAGAGTTATTTTCCTACAATGTTTCAAAACATTCACTATTTAAAAAAAATATTCAATAGTTTGAAAAAATATTCCCAAATTTTAATGATTTTGAACATAAGAATTTAAGAAAATAAAAAAGATAGAATAAAAAACGAAAAAATATTTTAAAAAATACTCAGAAGAAACGAAAAAAATGGAAACCAGAGAAAAAAAGCGGGCCATAAGCTTCCTAATACCGGGTTCGCGATTACAGTTCCCGAGAAGGCTATATCTCGCACGATGCGCGAAATAGCGCCGCATCGCTAGTGGAGCTGCACTAAACGGGCCAGCCCAATACTGTAGCTCCCTGGAGCGGTTTTGGGAAAGTTCTATGGACAAGTTTAAAAACCCGAAATCACTAATTAAAAAGTACTCGTTGCAAAGAACACTTAACTTTCCTAGATCGCAACAAGTGGCGCACATGCAGCCCGCCACTTGTCGCAACCTGAGGATTTTTCTTTTTTTCATAGATCCGTTTATTCAAAATGTTTAATGTTTTAAATCGTGCGTCCAAATCTCGAACCGTTTATACCATTAGATTCCTCGCGTCGAGATCTTCAAACTAGATCCCGTGTTGATAGGTTTTGATGAACTTTTTTTTTCACAAAAAAAACCGGGCGAAAAAACCGAATCAGGAGTACGGTTTTTTTCCCTTTCCGAAAGAGGCACGCCCGTGCCTCTCGCGAAATCACACCCGTGCCTCTCATGGAAGCAAAACCGTGACTCTCGTGGAAGGAAAAAAACAGAAAATGCGTTTTTTTCCCGTTTCCGAGAGGCACGGCCGTGACTCTCGCGAAAGCACAACCGGGCCTCTCGCAGAAGCAAAACCGTGCCTCTCGCGAAAGAAAAAAAAACAGAAAACGCGTATTTTTTCCCTTTCTGAAAGGCACGACCGTGACTCTCGCGAAAGCACAACCGTGCATCTCGCGGAAGCAAAACCGTGACTCTCGAGAAAGAAAAAAAAGAAAACGTGTTTTGTTTTTCCCTTTCCGAGAGGCACGGCCATGACTCTCGCGAAAGCACAACCGTGCCTCTCGCGGAAGCAAAATTGTGACTCTCGCGAAAGAAAAAAACGCGTTTTTTTCCGTTTCTGAAAGGCACGGACGTGACTCTCGCTAAAGCACAACCGTGCCTCTCGCGGGAAAAAACATGACTTTCGTGAAAAAATGCGTTTTTTCTAAGGAAGACTGGGGGAAAACCAAAACATCGAAAAACCCCGAAAAAACTGTTTAAAAAGCCGAAAACGCGTGTGGAAAAATAAAATAAAAAACAAAATCCGGAGGGAGCGTCCAGAGCGTGACACGTGGCGAATGGCTGAGAGCGCGCCAAGTGGCGCTGATCGTTGCGGGGCTCTCGAAGGAGCGCGCGTTAACTAGTTGCTCCCTTAAAAACCTTCCATATGTTTTTCCTACTTCGTTTGTTCACATGTATTTTTATCAGTTTATTGGCTTTTTGTTTGTATTTTGTATTTTTATTTTTTCAAATACATTTTGACTTTATTCAATACAAGTTGTAAAATTTTCCAATTCTCATTAAAAAAATTATACACATTGAACATTTTGAAATAAATGATGAACATTTTATCAACTATGTTTTTAAGAATTTTTACGAATAAACACTAAATATTCTGAAATACACGTCGAACATCTCTTTTGAATGGTATGAGACTATTATTGTATATTATGTTAATATTTAATACATCATATTAACACCTTTTGAAATGTTGCAAATATATTTCAAAACTATGAACTTTTTTAACTGTCAACTATATTATTTTTATTGGCACGGAATGTTTTTTAAAATTTACACGAACATTTTGCTTAAATTATATAAAGATTTTTTAAATGTCACAAACATTTATTTTCAAAACACGTGAATATTATTTTAATGTCACGACCACATTTTTGAATGGTGTGAAACATTTTTAAAATCTCCCCCAAAAGATCACATTATATAATTGTTTTATAAAATACCACAAAACATGGTTTTAAATGCAGGAAGATATTTAAATGCCATGATTTTTTTGAATGGTGCGAACATTTTTCTAATTACATGAATAAAAGATTACACTTCACTATTATTTTCTAAATTCAAATTTCAATAAATTAATTTTCTAAAGCATATGTATATAGAATATTTTGAATTATAAATAAAAGTATATAAAAAACTAATAGCAAGCTACATGTGTACTGTGTCTTTGTGTGTGACATCTATGTGTGTGCGCATGGTACCCTAGAAGAAAGGTTTGTGTGCATTGTTATGGGGCTGGCCCAGTTTGGAAGTGCCCGAATAAACACAAAGGCTGAAATCACTACTTAAGGGGTACCTCTAGTAAAGAAAAGAAAAAGTCACACCCACCTTCTCTCGCGCCACTTGTCGCAACTAGATAGTTTTTTTTAAGATTTGTTTATTCAAAATGTTTTATCTCTTAAACCGTGAGTTCAAATCCCGAACCGTTTTCACTATTGGATTTCTCACATCGAGATCTTCGAAATTAAATCCCATGTTAATAGGTTTCGAAAAGTTTTTTCATGAAAAAACAGAAAAATAAACAGGAAGAAAAATAAACCGAGCCTTTTTTGCCTACAAATTTATGCCTCTCGCAGAAGCATAAAGAATGTGCTTTTTCCCTTTTCGAGATGCACAACTGTGGCTCTCGCAAAAGCAAACCTATGCCTTCACGAGAAACAAATCTATGCCTCTCATGAAAAAAAGAAGTGTTTTTTCTCCTTTCCGGGAGGCACAACTGTGCCTCTCGCAAGACAAACCTTTGCCTCCACGAGAAGAAAATTTGTATCTCTCGCAGAAGCAAAAGAAAACATGTTTTTTTTGAGAGGCACATCGGAAGCAAACCAGCCTATGCCTCTCATGGAAGAAATAAACAAGTTGTTTTCCCATTCCGAGAGGTGCTTCTCACGGAAGTAAACCTGTGCTGCGGTGAGAAGCAAATCTGTGTGTCTCACGGAAGCAAAAAAAGGACATTTTTTCGCGCAATAAGTGAAAAATTTCTCTCCGAAATCTCAGGAAAACCGGGAGAAAACTAAGCCAAAAAAACTATCAAAAGTATGAAAACATATACGGATTTTTTTTTAAAATTGAACAGAGCGCTGCTACGTCTTGAGCTTGCGTTGGTTTTCCTCGAAGAGGAAGGGATGATGCAGCAGAGTAGCGTAAGTATTTCCCTCAGTTTTTGAGAACCAAGGTATCAATCCAGTACGAGGCCACGCTCAAGTCCCTCGTACCTGCACAAAACGATAACTACTCGCAACCAACACGATTAGGGGTTGTCAATCCCTTCACGGTCACTTACGAGAGTGAGATCTGATAGATATAATATTTTTGGTATTTTTGGTATAAAGATGCAAGGTAAAAAGTAAAGGCAAAGTAAAAAGCAAAACAAGATTAAAGTGATGGAGATTGATATGATGAGAATAGACCCGGGGCCATAGGTTTCACTAGTGGCTTCTCTCAAGAGCATAAGTATTCTATGGTGGGTGAACAAATTACTGTTGAGCAATTGACAGAATTGAGCATAGTTATGAGAATATCTAGGCAGATCATGTATATAGGCATCACGTCCGTGACAAGTAGACCGAAACGATTCTGCATCTACTACTATTACTCCACTCATCGACCGCTATCCAGCATGCATCTAGAGTATTAAGTTAAAAACAGAGTAACGCCTTAAGCAAGATGACATGATGTAGAGAGATAAATTCATGCAATATGAAATAAACCCCATCTTGTTATCTTCGATGGCAACGATGCAATACGTGCCTTGCTGCCCCTTCTGTCACTGGGAAAGGACACCGCAAGATCGAACCCAAAGCTAAGCACTTCTCCCATGGCAAGAACTACCAATCTAGTTGGCCAAACCAAACGGATAATTCGAAGAGACTTGCAAAGATAACCAATCATACATAAAAGATTTCGGAGAAGATTCAAATATTATTCATAGATAGACTTGATCATAAACCCATAATTCATCGGTCTCAACAAACACACCGCAAAAAGAAGATTACATCGAATAGATCTCCACAAGAGAGGGGGAGAACTTTGTATTGAGATCCAAAAAGAGAGAAGAAGCCATCTAACTACTAACTATGGACCCGAAGGTCTGAGGTAAACTACTCACACTTCATCGGAGAGGCTATGGTGATGTAGAAGCCCTCCGTGATGACGGCCCTCTCTGGCGGAGCTCCGGAACAGGCCCCAAGATGGGATCTCGTGGATACAGAAAGTTGCGGCGGTGGAATTAGTTTTTTAACTCCTGTTCTGATCGTTTGGGGGTACGTAGGTATATATAGGAGGAAGGAGTACGTCGGTGGAGCTCCGAGGGGCCCACGAGGCAGGGGGGCGCGCCCCCCACCCTCGTCACCGCCTCTTTGATGTCTTGGCGTAGGGTCCAAGTCTCCTGGATCACGTTCGGTGAGAAAATCACGTTCCCGAAGGTTTCATTCCGTTTGGACTCTGTTTGATATTCCGTTTCTTTGAAACACTGAAATAGGCAAATAAACAGCAATTCTGGGCTGGGCCTCCGGTTAATAGGTTAGTCCTAAAAATAATATAAAAGTGGAAAATACAGCCCAATATAGTCCAAAACAGTAGATAATATAGCATGGAGCAATCAAAAATTATAGATACGTTGGAGACGTATCAGACATCCCCAAGCTTAATTCCTGCTCGTCCTCGAGTAGGTAAATGATAAAAAGAGAATTTTTGATGCGGAGTGCTACTTGGCGTAATTTCAATGCAAATATTCTTAATTGTGATATGAATATTCAGATTCAAAAGATTCAAGACAAAAGTTTATATTGACATAAAAATAATAATAGTTCAAGCATACTAACAAAGCAATTATGTCTTCTCAAAATAACATGGCCAAAGAAAGTTATCCCTACAAAATCATATAGTCTGGCTATGCTCTATCTTCACCACACAAAGTATTTAAATCATGCACAACCCCGATGACAAGCCAAGCAATTGTTTTATACTCTAACTTTTTCAAAACTTTTTCAATCTTCACGCAATACATGAGCGTGAGCCATGGATATAGCACTATAGGTGGAATAGAATTGTGGTTGTGGAGAAGACAAAAAGTAGAAGCTAGTCTCACATCAACTAGGCGTATCAACGGGCTATGGAGATGCCCATTAATAGATATCAATGTGAGTGAGTAGGGATTGCCATACAACGGATGCACTAGAGCTATAAGTATATGAAAGCTCATCAAAAGAAACTAAGTGGGTGTGCATCCAACTTGCTTGCTCATGAAGACCTAGGGCAATTTGAGGAAGCCCATCATTGGAATATACAAACCAAGTTCTATAATGAAAGATTCCCACTAGTATATGAAAGTGATAACATGAGAGACTCTCTACTATGAAGATCATGGTGCTACTTTGAAGCACAAGTGTGGTAAGAGGATAGTAACATTGTCCCTTCTCTCTTTTTCTCTCATTTTTAAAATATTTTTTGGGTCTTTTCTCTTTTTTTATGGCCTCTTTTTTTATTTGGGTTTTTTTGGCCTCTTTTTTATTTTATTTTTCGTCCGGAGTCTCATCCCGACTTATGGGGGAATCATAGTCTCCATCATTCTTTCCTCACTGGGACAATGCTCTAAAAATGATGATCATCACACTTTTATTTTCTTACAACTCAACAATTACAATTCGATACTTAGAACAAAATATGACTCTATATGAATGCCTCCGGCGGTGTACCGGGATATGCAATATGACAATGATGGAGTGTGTCATAATAAACGGAACGGTGAAAAGTTGCATGGCAATATATCTCGGAATGGCTATGGAAATGCCATAATAGGTAGGTATGGTGGCTGTTTTGAGGAAGGTATATGGTAAGTGTATGATACCGGCGAAAAGTGCGCGGTATTAGAGAGGCTAGCAAAGGCGGAAGGGTGAGAGTGCGTATAATCCATGGACTCAACATTAGTCATAAAGAACTAATATATTTATTGCAAAAATCTAGAAGTTATCAAAGCAAAGTATTACGCGCATGCTCCTAGGGGGATAGATTGGTAGGAAAAGACCATCGCTCGTCCCCGACCGCCACTCATAAGGAAGACAATCAATAAATAAATCATGCTCCGACTTCATCACATAACGGTTCACCATACGTGCATGCTACGAGAATCACAAACTTTAACACAAGTATTCTTTAAATTCACAACTACTCAACTAGTATGACTTTAATATTATCACCACCATATCTCAAAACAATTATCATGCTTCAATCTTTTCTTAGTATTCAACACACTCAAAAGAAAATTTCACAAATCTTGAATACCAAGCATATTATTATTAAGCAAATTACCATGCTATTAAGAGACTCTCAAAATAATTTAAGTGAAGCATGAGAGATCAATAGTTTCTTTAAAACAAATCCACCACCGTGCTCTAAAAGATCTAAGTGAAGCACATAGAACAAAACTATAACACTCAAAAGATATAAGTGAAGCACATAGAGCAAAACAACATAGCTCAAAAGATATAAGTGAAGCACATAGAGCAAAACTATAACGCTCAAAAGATATAAGTGAAGCACATAGAGCAAAACTACATAGCTCAAAAGATATAAGTGAAGCACATAGAGTATTATATCAAATTTTAATTCATGTATGGCTCTCTCAAAAGGTGTGTACAGCAAGGATGATTGTGGAATACTAAGATACAAAGACAAAAATAATACAAGACGCTCCAAGCAAAACACATATCATGTTGGTGAATAAAAATATAGCTCCAAGTAAATTACCGATGGAAGTGGACGAAAGAGGGGATGCCTTCCGGGGCATCCCCAAGCTTTGACTTTTTGGTGTCCTTGGATTATCTTGGGGGTGCCATGGGCATCCCCAAGCTTAGGCTCTTACCACTCATTGTTCCATAATCCATCAAAAGAATTCACCCAAAACTTGAAAACTTCACAACACAAAACTTAAAGTAGAAAACTCGTGAGCTCCGTTAGTGAAAGAAAACAAAAGACCACTTCAAGGCACTGTAATGAACTCATTCTTTGTTTATATTGGTGTTAAACCTACTGTATTCCAACTTTTCTATGGATTATAAACTATTTTACTAGCCATAGATTCATCAAAATAAGCAAACAACACACGAAAAACAGAATCTGTCAAAAACAGAACAGTCTGTAGTAATCTGTAACTAGCGCAAGATCTGGAACCCCAAAAATTCTAAAATAAATTGCTGGACGTGAGGAATTTATCTATTAATCATCTTCAAAAAGAATTAACTAAATATCACTCTTAAAATAAAAATGACAGCAGTTCTCGTGAGCGCTAAAGTTTCTGTTTTTTACAGCAAGTTCAACAAGACTTTCCCCAAGTCTTCCCAAAGGTTCTACTTGGCACAAACACTAATTAAACACAAAAAACACAACCAAAAAATAGGCTAAATAATTTATTTATTACTAAGCAGGAGCAAAAAGCAAGGAATAAAAATAAAATTGGGTTGCCTCCCAACAAGCGCTTTTCTTTAAAGCCTTATAGCTAGGCATTGATAATTTTAATGATGCTCACATGAAAGACAAGAATTGAAGCACAAAAGGAGCATCATAAAGCATGTGACAAACACATATAAGTCTAACATACTTCCTATGCATATGAATCTTATAGGCAAACAAATTATCAAGGCAAGCAAAAACTAGCATATGCAAGGAAGAGGAAAGAAACAATAGCAATCTCAACATAACGAGAGGTAATTTAGTAACATGAAAATTTCTACAACCATATTTTCCTCTCTCATAGTAATTACATGTAGGATCATAAGAAAATTCAACAATATATCTATCACCTAAAATATTCTCAATATGATCCACATGCATGCAAAGTTGGTACTTTTCCGAAATAGTGGGATTAACATTAACCAAAGTCATGACCTTCCCAAACGCACTTTTATCAAAAACTTCATAAGATTGAACATTCTCTAAATATGTGGGATCTAAAGTTGACATTCTTCCAAACCCACTTTCAATATTATTGCATACATTATAATCAATCTCATATTCATCATGGGGTTTAAATAAATTTTCAAGATCAAAAGAAGAATCACCCCAATCATGATCATTGCAACAAGTAGAGGACATAACAAAACTAGCATCCCCAAGCTTAGGGTTTTGCATATTATTAGCACAATTCATTAATAGAATTTATAATAAAATCATTGCAATCATGCTTTTTATTCAAATATCTATCGTGAATCACTTCATAACATACTTCATCGCAATTTTCAGATTCATGAATTTCAAGCAAAACTTCATAAAGATAATCTAGTGCACAAAACTTACTAGCAATTGGTTCAATATAACTGGATCTCTTAAAAAGATTAGCAAGTGGATGAGGATCCATAAATCTTAGGTTCTCTATTTAGTAAAAAAAATGACTATTCCAACCATATGAGCAAACAAAAGACAAGCGGGCAAAAAGAGGCAAATAGAGAGGGAGGATAGAGAGAGAGAGAGGGCGAATAAAACGGCCAGGGTGAAGTGGGGGAGAGGAAAACGAGAGGCAAATGGCAAATAATGTAATGCGAGAGATAGGATTGTGATGGGTACTTGGTATGTTGACTTTTTGCGTAGACTCCCCGGCAACGGCGCGAGAAATCCTTCTTGATACGTCTTGAGCTTGCGTTGGTTTTCCCCGAAGAGGAAGGGATGATGCAGCAGAGTAGCATAAGTATTTCCCTCAGTTTTTGAGAACCAAGATATCAATCCAGTAGGAGGCCACGCTCAAGTCCCTCGTACCTGCACAAAACGATAGCTACTCGCAACCAACGCGACTAGGGGTTGTCAATCCCTTCACGGTCACTTACGAGAGTGAGATCTGATAGATATAATATTTTTGGTATTTTTGGTATAAAGATGCAAAGTAAAAAGTAAAGGCAAAGTAAAAAGCAAAACAAGATTAAAGTGATGGAGATTGATATGACGAGAATAGACCCGGGGCCATAGGTTTCACTAGTGGCTTCTCTCAAGAGCATAAGTATTCTACTTTGGGTGAACAAATTACTGTTGAGCAATTGACAGAATTGAGCATAGTTATGAGAATATCTAGGCAGATCATGTATATAGGCATCACGTCCGTGACAA
The DNA here is from genome assembly GCF_056163025.1 of Triticum urartu. Classification (NCBI taxonomy): domain Eukaryota; kingdom Viridiplantae; phylum Streptophyta; class Magnoliopsida; order Poales; family Poaceae; genus Triticum; species Triticum urartu. The sequence goes on along the minus strand of NC_141874.1, from coordinate 169,426,953 downwards.
GTAGACTGAAACAATTCTGCATCTACTACTATTACTCCACTCACCGACCGCTATCCAGCATGCATCTAGAGTATTAAGTTAAAAACAGAGTAACGCCTTAAGCAAGATGACATGATGTAGAGAGATAAATTCATGCAATATGAAATAAACCCCATCTTGTTATCCTTGATGGCAACGATGCAATACGTGCCTTGCTGCCCCTTCTGTCACTGGGAAAGGACACCGCAAGATCAAACCCAAAGCTAAGCATTTCTCCCATGGTAAGAACTACCAATCTAGTTGGCCAAACCAAACGGATAATTCGAAGAGACTTGCAAAGATAACCAATCATACATAAAAGAATTCAGAGAAGATTCAAATATTATTCATAGATAGACTTGATCATAAACCCACAATTCATCGGTCTCAACAAACACACCGCAAAAAGAAGATTACATCGAATAGATCTCCACAAGAGAGGGGAGAACTTTGTATTGAGATCCAAAAAGAGAGAAGAAGCCATCTAGCTACTAACTATGGACCCGAAGGTCTCAGGTAAACTACTCACACTTCATCGGAGAGGCTATGGTGATGTAGAAGCCCTCCGTGATGACGGCCCTCTCCGGTGAAGCTCCGGAACAGGCCCCAAGATGGGATCTCGTGGATACAGAAAGTTGTGATGGTGGAATTAGGTTTTTGGCTCCTGTTCTGATCGTTTGGGGGTACGTAGGTATATATAGGAGGAAGGAGTACGTCGGTGTAGCTCCGAGGGGCCCACGAGGCAGGGGGCGCGCCCCCATCCTCGTGACCGCCTCTCTGATGCCTTGGCGTAGGGTCCAAGTCTCCTGGATCACGTTCGGTGAGAAAATCACGTTCCCGAAGGTTTCATTCCGTTTGGACTCCGTTTGATATTTCGTTTCTTCGAAACACTGAGATAGGCAAAAAAACAGCAATTCTGGGCAGGGCCTCCGGTTAATAGGTTAGTCACAAAAATAATATAAAAGTGGAAAATAAAGCCCAATATAGTCCAAAACAGTAGATAATATAGCATGGAGCAATCAAAAATTATAGATACGTTGCAGACGTATCAAGCGCCCAGCACGCGACATGTGGCGACTGCTGACAACCGTTCTCAGCCCACCAAAAAGTGACCGTTGAAGGGCTTCCGTAAGGGGTACCCCTCATTTAGTTGCTCTCGAGAAAGTCGCTCCCTCTAAAACCGCCCTCCCTGAGAGGCCAGCCCAAAGTCAGGAGCTACCTAAGGGCATGTACAATGGTTCTATCTTAAGAGTGCCACATAGGATAAATGATGAGGTGGAGGAGAGAGAAATCATAAGAGAAGGCTTGTCTTTTCTTATTTAAGAGAAGACAAGAGATGATCTCTTAGCACAATTTGTCTCACCATATTTTTAGGAACAAGTAATTATTGAAGATAAGGCTAAGAGATGACCCATTGTAGACATGTTTTTTTGTCATATCTAATTTACATGCAAAACTTAAGATAAGACTATCTTATCAACCATTGTACATGCCCTAAGAGATTCATCGGTATGCGGGAGCCATATCTCAAATATAGCGAGATGTAAGATCCCCTCGTCCAAAGTTTTTCCCAGATCGCCAGAGTAACCGGCTGACCCATCGTTGGTTCGTATTGTTAGTTCGATCGCTGGCATCGTTGGTTTCATTCATTTCATTTCATTTTGTTTTTCTGTTTTCTTTAGTTATATTTGTTTCTTTCTCTGTTTTTCTGGTTTTTTCAGAAAAAATCACCTGCTTTCTTCGTGTTCTCTAGTGGTTTCAACATTTTTTCCTTTTTTTCTTTGTTTTCCTGGTTTTCACTGGTTTTTTGTCTTCTTTATTAGTTCCTTCATTTTTTGGGGTTTCTTTGTTTCTTTCATGTTTTTGATCGGTTTTCCTTGAAGGAAATATGCCCTAGAGGCAATAATAAAGTTATTATTTATTTCCTTATATCATGATAAATGTTTATTATTCATGCTAGAATTGTATTAACCGGAAACATAATACATGTGTGAATACATAGACAAACAGAGTGTCACTAGTATGCCTCTACTTGACTAGCTCGTTAATCAAAGATGGTTATGTTTCCTAACCATGAACAAAGAGTTGTTATTTGATTAACGGGATCACATCATTAGGTGAATGATCTGATTGACATGACCCATTCCATTAGCTTAGCACCCGATCGTTTAGTATGTTGCTATTGCTTTCTTCATGACTTATACATGTTCCTATGACTATGAGATTATGCAACTCCCGTTTGCCGGAGGAACACTTTGTGTGCTACCAAATGTCACAACATAAATGGGTGATTATAAAGGTGCTCTACAGGTGTCTCCAAAGGTACATGTTGGGTTGGCGTATTTCGAGATTAGGATTTGTCACTCTGATTGTCGGAGAGGTATCTCTGGGCCCTCTCGGTAATGCACATCACATAAGCCTTGCAAGCATTGCAACTAATGAGTTAGTTGCGAGATGATGTATTACGGAACGAGTAAAGAGACTTGCCGGTAACGAGATTGAACTAGGTATTGAGATACCGACGATCGAATCTCGGGCAATTAACATACCGATGACAAAGGGAACAACGTATGTTGTTATGCGGTCTGACAGATAAAGATCTTCGTAGAATATGTGGGAGCCAATATGAGCATCCAGGTTCCGCTATTGGTTATTGGCTGGAGACATGTCTCGGTCATGTCTACATAGTTCTCGAACCCGTAGGGTCCGCACGCTTAAAGTTTCGGTGACGATTATATTATGAGTTTATGAGTTTTGATGTACCGAAGTTAGTTCGGAGTCCCGGATGTGATCACGGACATGACGAGGAGTCTCGAAATGGTCGAGACATAAAGATTGATATATTGGACGGCTATATTCAGACACCGGAAGTGTTCCGGGTGATTTCGGAGAAAACCGGAGAGCCGGAGGGTTACCGGAACCCCCCGGGAGAAGTAATGGGCCATATGGGCCTTAGTGGAAAGAGAGAGGGGCAGCTAGAGGTGGGCCGCGCGCCTCCTCCCCCCTGGTCCGAATTGGACTAGGAGAGGGGGGGCGGCGCCCCCCCTTTCCCTCTCCCTCCCCACTTCCTTCCCCCTCCTAGTAGGAGTCCTACTCCTACTAGGAGGAGGACTCCTCCTTGGCGCGCCTATAGGGCCGGCCGGCCTCCTCCCCTTGCTCCTTTATATACGGGGGCAGGGGGCACCCCTAGACACACAAGTTGATCCACGTGATCATATTCTTAAACTTTAGTTGAACCGAGTGTGGCTACGCCCGGTCCTTGTGAAGGTTAAAACAGCACCAACTTGACAAACTATCATTGTGGTTTTGATGCGTAGGTAAGATTGGTTCTTGCTTAAGCCCGTAGCAGCCACGTAAAACTTGCAACAACAAAGTAGAGGACGTCTAACTTGTTTTTGCAGGGCATGTTGTGATGTGATATGGTCAAGACATGATTTTTATTGTATGAGATGATCATGTTTTGTAACCGAGTTATCGGCAACTGGCAGGAGCCATATGGTTATCGCTTTATTGTATGCAATGCAATCGTGCTGTAATGCTTTACTTTATCACTAAGCGGTAGCGATAGTCGTGGAAGCATAAGATTGGCGAGACGACAACGATGCTACGGTGGAGATCAAGGTGTCGCGCCGGTGACGATGGTGATCACGATGGTGCTTCGAAGATGGAGATCACAAGCACAAGATGATGATGGCCATATCATATCACTTATATTGATTGCATGTGATGTTTATCTTTTATGCATCTTATCTTACTTTGATTGACGGTAGCATTATAAGATGATCTCTCACTAATTATCAAGAAGTGTTCTCCCTGAGTATGCACCATTGCAAAAGTTCTTCATGCTGAGACACCACGTGATGATCGGGTGTGATAGGCTCTACGTTCAAATACAACGGGTGCAAAACAGTTGCACACGCGGAATACTCAGGTTATACTTGACGAGCCAAGCATATACAGATATGGCCTCGGAACACGGAGACCGAAAGGTCGAGCGTGAATCATATAGTAGATATGATCAACATAGTGATGTTCACCAATAAAACTACTCCATCTCACGTGATGATCGGACATGGTTTAGTTGATTTGGATCACGTAATCACTTAGAGGATTAGAGGGATGTCTATCTAAGTGGGAGTTCTTTAAGTAAATTAATTGAACCTAAATTTATCATGAAACTTGGTACCTGATAGTATCTTGCTTGTTTATGCTTGATTGTAGATAGATGGCTCGTGCTGTTGTTCCGTTGAAGTTTAATGCGTTCCTTGAGAAAGCAAAGTTGAAAGATGATGGTAGCAATTACATGGACTGGGTCCGTAACTTGAGGATTATCCTCTCTGCACAGAAGAATTACGTCCTGGAAGCACCGCTGGGTGCCAGGCCTGCTGCTGGAGCAACACCAGATGTTATGAACGTCTGGCGGAGCAAAGCTGATCACTACTCGATAGTTCAGTGTGCCATGCTTTACGGCTTAGAATCGGGACTTCAACGATGTTTTGAACGTCATGGAGCATATGAGATGTTCCAGGAGTTGAAGTTAATATTTCAAGCAAATGCCCAGATTGAGAGATATGAAGTCTCCAATAAGTTCTATAGCTGCAAGATGGAGGAGAACAATTCTGTCAGTGAGCATATACTCAAAATGTCTGGGTATAATAATCACTTGATTCAATTGGGAGTTAATCTTCCAGATGATTGCGTCATTGACAGAATTCTCCAATCACTGCCACCAAGCTACAAGAGCTTCGTGATGAACTATAATATGCAAGGGATGAATAAGACTATTCCTGAGCTCTTCGCAATGCTGAAAGCTGCGGAGGTAGAAATCAAAAAGGAGCATCAAGTGTTGATGGTCAACAAGACCACTAGTTTCAAGAAAAAGGGCAAAGGGAAGAAGAAGGGGAACTTCAAAAAGAACGGCAAGCAAGTTGCTACTCAAGAGAAGAAACCCAAATCTGGACCTAAGCCTGAAACTGAGTGCTTCTACTGCAAGCAGACTGGTCACTGGAAGCGGAACTGCCCCAAGTATTTGGCGGATAAGAAGGATGGCAAGGTGAACAAAGGTATATGTGATATACATGTTATTGATGTGTACCTTACTAATGCTTGCAGTAGCACCTGGGTATTTGATACTGGTTCTGTTGCTAATATTTGCAACTCGAAACAGGGACTATGGATTAAGCGAAGATTGGCTAAGGACGAGGTGACAATGCACGTGGGAAACGGTTCCAAAGTCGATGTGATCGCAGTCGGCACGCTACCTCTACATCTACCTTCAGGATTAATATTAGACCTAAATAATTGTTATTTGGTGCCAGCGTTAAGCATGAACATTATATCTGGATCTTGTTTGATGCGAGACGGTTATTCATTTAAATCTGAGAATAATGGTTGTTCTATTTATATGAGTAATATCTTTTATGGTCATGCACCCTTAAAGAGTGGTCTATTTTTGTTGAATCTCGATAGTAGTGACACACATATTCATAATGTTAAAGCCAAAAGATGCATAGTTGATAATGATAGTGCAACTTATTTGTGGCACTGCCGTTTAGGTCATATCGGTGTAAAGCGCATGAAGAAACTCCATACTGATGGACTTTTGGAACCACTTGATTATGAATCACTTGGTACTTGCGAATCGTGCCTCATGGGCAAGATGACTAAAACACCGTTCTCCGGTAGTATGGAGAGAGCAACAGATTTGTTGGAAATCATACATACAGATGTATGTGGTCCGATGAATATTGAGGCTCGTGGCGGATATCGTTATTTTCTCACCTTCACAGATGACTTAAGCAGATATGGGTATATCTACTTAATGAAACATAAGTCTGAAACGTTTGAAAAGTTCAAAGAATTTCAGAGTGAAGTTGAAAATCATCGTAACAAGAAATAAAGTTTCTACGATCTGATCGTGGAGGAGAATATTTGAGTTACGAGTTTGGTGTACATTTGAAACAATGCGGAATAGTTTCGCAACTCACGCCACCCGGAACACCACAGCGTAATGGTGTGTCCGAACGTCGTAATCGTACTTTACTAGATATGGTGCGATCTATGATGTCTCTTACTGATTTACCGCTATCGTTTTGGGGATACGCTCTAGAGACGGCCGCATTCACGTTAAATAGGGCACCATCAAAATCCGTTGAGACGACGCCTTATGATATGTGGTTTGGCAAGAAACCAAAGTTGTCATTTCTGAAAGTTTGGGGCTGCGATGCTTATGTGAAAAAGCTTCAACCTGATAAGCTCGAACCCAAATCGGAGAAATGTGTCTTCATAGGATATCCAAAGGAAACTATTGGATATACCTTCTATCACAGATCCAAAGGCAAGACTTCTGTTGCTAAATTTGGAAACTTTCTGGAGAAGGAGTTTCTCTCGAAAGAAGTGAGTGGGAGGAAAGTAGAACTTGACGAGGTAACTGTACCTGCTCCCTTATTGGAAAGTAATGCATCACAGAAAACTGTTTCAGTGACACCTACACCAGTTAGTGAGGAAGCTAATGATGATGATCATGAAACTTCAGAACAAGATACTACTGAACCTCATAGATCAACCAGAGTGAGATCCGCGCCAGAGTGGTACGGTAATCCTGTTCTGGAAGTCATGCTACTAGATCATGATGAACCTACAAACTATGAAGAAGCGATGGTGAGCCCAGATTCCGCAAAATGGCTTGAAGCCATGAAATCTGAGATGGGATCCATGTATGAGAACAAAGTATGGACTTTGGTTGACTTGCCCGATGATCGGCAAGCAATTGAGAATAAATGGATCTTCAAGAAGAAGACTGACGCTGACAGTAATATTACTGTCTACAAAGCTCGACTTGTCGCAAAAGGTTTTCGGCAAGTTCAAGGGATTGACTACGATGAGACCTTCTCACCCGTAGCGATGCTTAAGTCTGTACGAATCATGTTAGCAATTGCCGCATTTTATGATTATGAAATTTGGCAGATGGATGTCAAAACTGCATTCCTGAATGGATTTCTGGAAGAAGAGTTGTATATGATGCAACCAGAAGGTTTTGTCGATCCAAAGGGAGCTAACAAAGTGTGCAAGCTCCAGCGATCCATTTATGGACTGGTGCAAGCCTCTCGGAGTTGGAATAAACGCTTTGATAGTGTGATCAAAGCATTTGGTTTTATACAGACTTTTGGAGAAGCCCGTATTTACAAGAAAGTGAGTGGGAGCTCTGTAGCATTTCTGATATTATATGTGGATGACATATTACTAATTGGAAATGATATAGAATTTCTGGATAGCATAAAGGGATACTTGAATAAGAGTTTTTCAATGAAAGACCTCGGTGAAGCTGCTTACATATTAGGCATTAAGATCTATAGAGATAGATCAAGACGCTTAATTGGACTTTCACAAAGCACATACCTTGACAAAGTTTTGAAGAAGTTCAAAATGGATCAAGCAAAGAAAGGCTTCTTGCCTGTGTTACAAGGTGTGAAGTTGAGTAAGACTCAATGCCCGACCACTGCAGAAGATAGAGAGAAAATGAAAGATGTTCCCTATGCTTCAGCCATAGGCTCTATCATGTATGCAATGCTGTGTACCAGACCTGACGTGTGCCTTGCTATAAGTCTAGCAGGAAGGTACCAAAGTGATCCAGGAGTGGATCACTGGACAGCGGTCAAGAACATCCTGAAATACTTGAAAAGGACTAAGGATATGTTTCTCATATATGGAGGTGACAAAGAGCTCATCGTAAAAGGTTACGTTGATGCAAGTTTTGACACTGATCCGGATGATTCTAAATCGCAAACCGGATACGTGTTTACATTAAACGGTGGAGCTGTCAGTTGGTGCAGTTCTAAACAAAGCGTTGTAGCGGGATCTACATGTGAAGCGGAGTACATAGCTGCTTCGGAGGCAACAAATGAAGGAGTCTGGATGAAGGAGTTCATATCCGATCTAGGTGTCATACCTAGTGCATCGGGTCCAATGAAAATCTTTTGTGACAATACTGGTGCAATTGCCTTGGCAAAGGAATCCAGATTTCACAAGAGAACCAAGCACATCAAGAGACGCTTCAATTCCATCCGGGATCTAGTCCAGGTGGGAGACATAGAGATTTGCAAGATACATACGGATCTGAATGTTGCAGACCCGTTGACTAAGCCTCTTCCACGAGCAAAACATGATCAACACCAAAGCTCCATGGGTGTTAGAATCATTACTGTGTAATCTAGATTATTGACTCTAGTGCAAGTGGGAGACTGAAGGAAATATGCCCTAGAGGCAATAATAAAGTTATTATTTATTTCCTTATATCATGATAAATGTTTATTATTCATGCTAGAATTGTATTAACCGGAAACATAATACATGTGTGAATACATAGACAAACAGAGTGTCACTAGTATGCCTCTACTTGACTAGCTCGTTAATCAAAGATGGTTATGTTTCCTAACCATGAACAAAGAGTTGTTATTTGATTAACAGGATCACATCATCAGGTGAATGATCTGATTGACATGACCCATTCCATTAGCTTAGCACCTGATCGTTTAGTATGTTGCTATTGCTTTCTTCATGACTTATACATGTTCCTATGACTATGAGATTATGCAACTCCCGTTTGCCGGAGGAACACTTTGTGTGCTACCAAACGTCACAACGTAAATGGGTGATTATAAAGGTGCTCTACAGGTGTCTCCAAAGGTACATGTTGGGTTGGCGTATTTCGAGATTAGGATTTGTCACTCCGATTGTCAGAGAGGTATCTCTGGGCCCTCTCGGTAATGCACATCACATAAGCCTTGCAAGCATTGCAACTAATGAGTTAGTTGCGAGATGATGTATTACGAAATGAGTAAAGAGACTTGCCGGTAACGAGATTGAACTAGGTATTGAGATACCGACGATCGAATCTCGGGCAATTAACATACTGATGACAAAGGGAACAACGTATGTTGTTATGCGGTCTGACCGATAAAGATCTTTGTAGAATATGTAGGAGCCAATATGAGCATCCAGGTTCCGCTATTGGTTATTGACCGGAGACGTGTCTCGGTCATGTCTACATTGTTCTCGAACCCGTAGGGTCCGCATGCTTAAGGTTTCGATGACAGTTATATTATGAGTTTATGAGTTTTGATGTACCGAAGTTAGTTCGGAGTCCCGGATGTGATCACGGACATGACGAGGAGTCTCGAAATGGTCGAGACATAAAGATTGATATATTGGACGGCTATATTCGGACACCGGAAGTGTTCCGGGTGATTTCGGAGAAAACCGGAGAGCCGGAGGGTTACCAGAACCCCCCGGGAGAAGTAATGGGCCATATGGGCCTTAGTGGAAAGAGAGAGGGGCAGCCAGAGGTGGGCCGCGCGCCTCCTCCCCCCTGGTCCGAATTGGACTAGGAGAGGGGGGGCGGCGCCCCCCCTTTCCCTCTCCCTCCCCACTTCCTTCCCCCTCCTAGTAGGAGTCCTACTCCTACTAGGAGGAGGACTCCTCCTTGGCGCGCCTATAGGGCCGGCCGGCCTCCTCCCCTTGCTCCTTTATATATGGGGGCAGGGGGCACCCCTAGACACACAAGTTGATCCACGTGATCATATTCTTAGCCGTGTGCGGTGCCCCCTTCCACCATAGTCCTCGATAATATTGTAGCGGTGCTTAGGCGAAGCCCTGCAACGGTAGTGCATCAAGATCGTCACCACGCCGTCGTGCTGACGGAACTCTTCCCCGACACTTTGCTGGATCAGAGTCCGGGGATCGTCATCAAGCTGAACGTGTGCTAGAACTCGGAGGTGCCGTAGTTTCGGCGCTTGATCGGTCGGGCCATGGAGACGTACGACTACATCAACCAAACGCTTCCGTTGTCGATCTACAAGGGTACGTAGATCACACTCTCCCCTCTCGTTGCTATGCATCACCATGATCTTGCATGTGCGGAGGAATTTTTTTTTGAGATTACTACGAAACCCAACATTCATTTGTTTTTCTTTCTTGCTTTCACTGTTTTCCATTCTTTTTCACTGGTTTTCTTTGGTTTTATTATTTGTTTTCTTATCTCTTTGGTTTCCTTTGTTTTTGTTCTTTGTTCCTGTAAGTGCATCTAGGGCCACCCCTAGTTGGTTTTGGAGTATTGACGACAAACCTAGTTGAGGGACTAATGTGTTTGTGAGAATTGCAGGATAACACAGGTAGAAGTCCCTCATTGATTCGGTTTTCCTACCAGAGATGACCCCTAAAAATGTATGAAGACATTGAAGTCAAAGGTGGTATGTGAAGACATTCACCTTGAATACTATGACAAGAGAAGACATCGCATGAAGACTAAGGAGCGCGAAGACTTAGATCTTTCATAGTTCTTTTTCTTCTTTGTTGAGTCACAGGAACCACCGTATTGTTAAGTGGGGTCCAAGAAAACCAGTCAGAATGACTAAAGTGATGCTTAACCAAAATCCTATGTCTTCGAGTGAAGACTATGAGAGTGAATCTTGTTCAGAGTTGGACAAGTCAGCTTTGCTTGTAGCCCAAGTAAAGTTGCCGTGTGTGTTTGAAATATGACCGTTGGAACACGTGTCAGTTCCTTAGTGACCCAGGGTCATTTCGGACAAATCAGGTCGGGTTGCCTAGTGGCTATAAATAGCCCACCCCCTACAACCATAAACGGTTGGCTGCTCAGAGTTAAAGTACGGCTTTTGTCGTTTGAGAGCAACCCACCTCGAAGCCTTTGAGAGAGAATTCCTTGAGAGGATAAAGCCCTAACCACCCAGAGCCAAAGAGTGTTAGGCATCACTTAAGTCTTCTTGTCTGTGTGATCTGAAGACTTATTACACTTGAGGACTGTGAATCCTCCAGCCGGTTAGGCGTCGCGTTCTGAGCATCCAAGAGTCATTATGGATCGCCGGTGAACGAAGTCTGTGAAGGTTTGGAAGTTTACCTTGAAGACTTACCAGAGTGATTGGGCGAGGTCTGTGTGACCTTAGCTCAAGGGGAATACTGTGAGAACTAAGTGTTCTGAGCTGCGTGCTCAGGACTAAGTGTCCGGGACTGAGTGTCCTCAGGTTTAAATACCTATCCGCCCTAATCAGACGTACAACTGTCACAACAGTTGGAACTGGTCTACCAAACCTTTGTCTTCGTCACGCACACTGGTTCTATCCTTCTCATCTCTTTATTTATTTACAGTTGGCTCTTGTAAAGTCAGTGTCTATTTGCTTTATCTATTTGTCTTCACTGTGTACCTGATCCTCATTGCCTAGCTACTATTAGTCATTGTGGTTTCACTTCATTGAATGCTTGACTATTGTCTGTCTAGTGTAGTCTATCTTCCGCTGCATGATAATAGGTTTATTTCTATCGTTTGTCTTCGAAACTTACATGTTTTGAAGACTTTCATAAAAATCACCTATTCACCCCTCTCTAGTCGATCACTAGCACTTTCAATTGGTATCAGAGCAAGGTACTCCCTTGTTCTGTGTGATTCGTTTAACCACCTGGAGTTTTAGCTATGTCGACTGCAGGGATAATTAAAGTCTCCGCTGCGTGCCCCGTCTTCGATGGAACTGAATATCCCTACTGGAAGAATAAGATGCGCATGCATCTTGAAGCCATTGATGTTGACCTATGGTATGTCGTCAAGAACGGCATTCCCAAGGCTGGAGAAGGTGTCACTGCCGCTGATGTCAAGAAGTTCGTTCAACTGGACTCTACTGCCAAGAATATCATCTGTGGTCATCTGACCAAAGGACAGTATGGCCGTGTGAGTGCCTTGGAAACATCTAAGCTAGTCTGGAACTGGCTATCCAAGGTCAACGAAGGCGTCTCAACCCAGAGAGATCAGAGAATCAGTGTCCTTCGCAACCTCTTCAACCACTTCAAGAGAAATGACAATGAGAATGTCCAGCTCACGTTTGATCGACTCACTGACATCACAAATGAACTTCAAGCCCTCGGCGCCACTGAGATCACCAAGCATGAAGTCGTCAAGACACTCCTGAGATCACTTGACAGTTCGTTTGACACCCTAGCCCCGATGATTCAAGAACATCCTGATTTCAAGACACTCGATCCGTCTGACATACTTGAGAGGCTCAACACACACGAGTTTCAGCTTTCTGAGAAAAGAGACATCTACGGTCCCAACTATGGGCGAACTCGTGCCCTGAAGGCAAAGGTTGTCTCCTCATCTGAAGAAGAATCTGACAGCAGTTCTAATGATCCTGAAGACATTGGAAGGGAGCTTGCTATGCTTGTGAAGAAGTTCCAAAAATTCACCAAGAAGAAAGGCCTCAGAAAGTTATCACGATCAAGCTCAAGGAATGATGAAGCTTCTGCTCATGACTACAAGAAGAGAACATGTCACAAGTGCAAGAAACCTGGCCACTACATCTTTGAGTGTCCACAGTGGGACAATGAGAACAACAACAAGAAGAAGAGCAAGGAGTATGACTCTGACGACAACAAGAAGAAGAAATACTCAAAATCTTCTTCCAAGTCTTCCTCCAAGTCTTCATCACACAAGAAGAGCTCATCTGTCAAGGCACGTGCGTTTGTTGGCAAGGAAATGGACTCTGAGGATGAGTCCGCTTCTGAGGAGGCGGAGGTGGAGTCTGAGGAGGAGTCCGATTCTGGCATTGCAAGTCTGGCTACAGCATACGTTGCCAAGTCCATCTTCAACACTGAAGAAAATGACTTCATCACCGACACCGATGCAAATGACAAGGACTACTCCGCTCCTTCCTACTGCTTCATGGCACGTGGTGCCAAGGTAAACACACGCACTACTCACTATCAAACATCTAGTGATGATGACTCTGATTGTGGTTCCAAACCCAGCTACAAAACACTTGCTAAAATTGCAACTAAACAATAGAAAACCATGGAACACATTCAAAAACTGTTAGACAAAAGCGATGATCTGTTAGACGCTGAAATGACTCAATCTCAGTCCATAATTGAAGACATAAAAAATCTTCACGTTAAGTATGAGGAACTTGAAAGTCGTCATGAAACGCTCTCAACAGCTCATGAAAGGCTTTCCTATGATTATCTTCAAAGGAAGCAAGATCTTGAAAAATTGAGAGCGGCTCATGAAGATCTTCAAAAAGAAAACGACTCACTTCGCACCGAACAGATCAGTTCAGCTCAGGAAGGATTTGAACCACCATGTCTTAAATGTATTGAGCGTGATAACGCTACTTCTGGTGCTGAATGTTCTACTGCTGCTACTGTTGCAATATCTTCAACTGTTGATGTGGAAACTAACCCCTCTGCTGAGGACACCACTGCTATTGCTGATGAGAATGCTAGGTTGAAGACACTGCTTGAAACAGGGATGTACAAAAGTCTCAAAGGGCATCAGACACTATGTGATGTCCTCAAAAGGCAGATCCTGAACCGAAACCCTAGGAAAGAGGGTGTTGGGTTCGTAAGGAAAATGAATGCTGATGGCTCTTACTGGAAACCTGAGCAGTACCCCAAAACCACATGGGTTGCTACAAAGGAACCTTCAGCAGATCCATCCACTCTATCTAGCTTCACTTGTGCTAACCCCATTGTTATTGATGAATCCTTTGATGCAAACTATAAACTGTTTAAGAATCAGAATGGTGAAGTGTTTTCCAGGTACATTGGTACTAACTGCAGGAAAGGACCACCTATGAAGAAGATCTGGGTGCCGAAAAGGTATTTGGAGAATCTTCCTGTGAATGTCATCATGACACCACAGGTGAAGAAGACAAACCCCAGACCACAGGCTTCATACGGTCCAAAGGCTTCATACAGACAAAGGACTCACCTGAGTCATACTAACGCAAATGTTTTGCAGGGAAGCCATACTCACGCCTATGAATATGAGCGCGGTTCATCAAACCGCCATGTTCATAAGACCAAGAACTATTCTGCTTATTCTTATGAATACCATTGTCCACCTGCAAGACTTTTTGCTAGGGCTCCAAAGCCAAAGTTCTCAGATGCTGCACTTAGACTTATTGCTTCGAAGCCACCCATGAAGATGTGGGTGGCTAAGAAAGCTTAACTCTCTTTTGCAGGGAAAGGTCTCCAGCCGAAAACCAAAATCGTCTGACACTATTGCTGGGGACCTTAAACATCTTGTAGGGCGCAAGATCAAATGCCCAAAATGGTCTTACTATGTACTTTGTTTTTGAATCGCTTGCAACTTGCCCTATCAGTCCTAATCTCGATCTAAGCTTTAATAATCCATTGGTTCGTCAAATGTTTTTACTTCACAATTCTCTTCATGAAGCCTATCCCCCTAACTGCACTGTAAGGTACAACACCAGCTGCTTCAGAATGGATTATTGATAGTGGGTGTACAAATCACATGACTGGCAAGCGAAGCCTTCTCATGGACTCAACTTTACGTCCATCAGACAAAAGTCACATCACATTTGCTGACACTGGTAAAAGCAAGGTATTGGGTCTAGGTAGAGTTGCAATCTCAAAGGATCAACACATGGATAAAGTCATGCTTGTTGAATCCCTTGGTTTCAACTTAATGTCTGTCTCAATGCTTTGTGATTTAAACATGATTGTGATGTTTGGAAAATATCGTTGCCTTTCACTAATGGAATCTGACAAGTCTCTAGTGTTTGAAGGGTATCGAAAAGATGATTTGTATGTTGTAGATTTCTCAGCAGGACCACAATTTGCAGTATGTCTTCTAGCAAAAGCTTCTGAATGCTGGCTCTGGCATCGAAGGCTAGGGCATGCTGGCATGAGGAACCTCCACACCCTTGCAAGGAAGAAGCATGTCATAGGCATCGAGGGCATCAAGTTCAAGAAGGATCACTTATGCGGTGCCTGTGAAGCAGGAAAGATGACGAGGGCCAAGCATCCCTCGAAGACAATCATGACCATGACTCAACCCTTCGAACTACTACACATGGATCTTTTTGGTCCCACTCATTACTCAACTCTTACTACTACTGCTTGTCTCTATGGCTTTGTCATTGTTTATGATTATTCAAGATATACTTGGGTGCATATAATCCTTTACAAGACTGAAGTGCAGGATGTCTTCAGACGCTTCGCCAATCGAGCAATGAACAACTATGGCGCCAAGATAAAGCACATCAAAAGTGACAATGGCACTGAATTCAAGAACACTGGCCTAGATACATATCTTGATACTTTGGGCATCACACACGAATTCTCAGCTCCGTACACGCCACAGCAGAATGGCGTCGGCGAACGCAAGAACAGAACACTTATTGAGATGGCTCAGACGATGCTTGATGAATACAAGACTCCAAGAAAATTCTGGCCTGAAGCCATTGACACTGCATGCCATATCATCAACCGTGTTTATCTTCACAAGCTTCTGAACAAGACATCCTATGAGCTCCTTACTGGCAAGAAGCCAAATGTCAGTTACTTCAGAGTATTTGGCGCCAAGTGCTGGATCAAGAATCCACATCACACTTCAAAGTTTGCACCAAAAGCACATGAGGGTTTTATGCTTGGATATGGAAAGGATTCGCACTCCTACAGAGTCTTCAATCTCTTTCATTACAAAGTGGTTGAAACAGTGGATGTGCGGTTCGATGAAACTAACGGCTCACAAAGAGAGCACTTGCCAAATGTGCTAGATGAAGCTCCATCCAGTGAATCAATCAAACTTATGGGAACTGGAGAAATCATACCTTCTGAAGCTCAACCCGAAGAAGAACTTATTATCTCCGCACCTGATCAACCTGAAGATAATGCTCAGCCTGAAGACAATCCCTCTAACAATGACAATGATCAGCAAGAGCAAAATCTTCGTCCTGTACATCCTCATGTTGCAAATGAAGTGCAGATTGAGAGAATAATCGATAGCATCAATGCACCAGGTCCACTCACTCGTTCAAGGGCAACACAACTAGCAAATTTCTGTGGGCACTTCGCATTCGTCTCAATAACAGAACCCAAGAAAGTTGAAGAAGCCTTCATGGAACCTGAATGGATTCAAGCTATGCAAGAAGAGCTTCAACAGTTTGAGCTGAATAATGTATGGGAACTGGTTAAGCGTCCTGATCCTCGGAAGCACAATATAATAGGCACCAAATGGATATATCGCAACAAGCAAGATGAGCATGGTCAAGTTGTCAGAAACAAAGCTCGTCTCGTTGCTCAAGGATACACTCAAGTTGAAGGGATTGACTTCGATGAAACATTTGCTCCTGTGGCTAGACTTGAAGCCATACGCATACTGTTGGCCTATGCAAATCATCATAACATACTTCTATATCAAATGGATGTGAAGAGCGCTTTTCTCAATGGCAAGATTGAAGAAGAAGTGTATGTTGCACAACCGCCTGGCTTTGAAGATCCAAAACATCCTGACATGGTATACAAGGTCAACAAGGCACTGTATGGCCTCAAACAAGCCCCTCGGGCTTGGTATGACACACTCAAAGAGTTCCTGAAGAGCAAAGGCTTCAAATCTGGTTCCCTCGACCCCACTCTCTTCGCGAAGACATATGATGGTGCACTGTTTGTGTGCCAAATATATGTGGATGACATTATCTTCGGCTGCACCAATCAGAAATACAGTGAAGAGTTTGGATATATGATGCAAGAGCAACATCAGATGTCCATGATGGGTGAGCTGAAGTTCTTCCTTGGTCTTCAAATACGTCAGCAACGCAACAGCATCTTTATATCTCCAGAGAAGTATCTCAAAGATTGCCTGAAGAAGTTTGGTATGTAAGACTGCAAAGGCTTCACGACGCCAATGCCAGCCAAACATCATCTGGGTCCCGACGACAATGGTAAAGAGTTCGATCAAAAGGTATACCGCTCCATGATTGGTTCTTTACTTTATCTATGTGCATCTAGGCCAGATATTATGCTTAGTGTTTGCATGTGTGCTCGATTCCAAGCGGCACCAAAGGAATCACATCACTTAGCTGTGAAGCGAATTCTTCGATATTTGGCTTACACCCCAACTCTAGGATTATGGTATCCAAAGGGCTCAGAGTTTGATCTGGTTGGATTCTCGGATGCTGATTATGCTGGTGACAAGGTGGATCGCAAGTCTACATAAGGCACATGTCATTTTCTGGGACGATCACTTGTATGTTGGTCTTCAAAGAAGCAAAACTGTGTATCTCTCTCCACTGCTGAATCTGAATACATTGCTGCTGGATCTTGCTGCGCTCAGCTTCTGTGGATGAAGCAAACACTCAAAGACTATGGCACTCATCTGAAGCAAGTGCCACTCTACTGTGACAACGAAAGCGCCATCAAGATCGCCAACAACCCAGTTCAGCACTCGAAGACAAAGCACATTGAAATTCGTCATCACTTTCTTAGAGATCATGTTGTGAAGGAAGATATTGATATCATACACGTCAACACTGAAGAGCAATTGGCAGATATCTTCACCAAGCCCTTGGATGAGAAGAGATTTTGCAAGTTACGGTGTGAGCTAAATATTTTGGAATCCTCAAATGTCTTGTGATCAGGCACATATCCTAACACTTATGCATATTGATGACTTAGATGTGCAACACATGAAGTAAAGTATATCTTCAATCAATGAAGACATACATTCTAAGTGTGAATACATTAATGTGGAATTTGACTTCGGAGCGCCACGATAATTGTGCGCCGTGTCTGGGTCTAATACTTCCTATACGGTGGGTAACGTCACCACAAAATTCGTCTGTTTGAAGTGTTTTACCCATGGTGTTACATTTGCTGTGTCTTCACATCTGGTTTGGCTTCAATCTCAATATGTCTTCATGATTATCTTCATTATGTTGATCATATATATATATATATATATACTAGTGTTCTGTCCTCTACAGCATTCACTTATAGCTATGTCTTCTTGTTGAATCTTTTGAACTAAGTGAATGTGATCGGACCCTAACCTCTCTATGCTTTCTATCTCAAACGCTATCTCTCCAAATCATATGCATTCTATTGAAACTGTCAAATATCTTCTCTACGTCCTTGTCAGCAGAAGATACAGAGACAAACATTAAGTCTGTTTTCAATGCTAAATCCGTTCACCTTAAACCCGGAGAAGTGGGAACGACCACCCGACAATCCAGGCGTGCGTGGGAACGTGGAACAACCTCCGATATGTTGCATAATAGCCACGTGCCCTTCAGATGTGAATCGCCAGGGATACCTATGTAATAACACTGTGTCATCCCTAACCCTATAAATACACCCCTCACCACAGTCATTATCCTTTCTTCCACTCTCGCACAAACCCTAGCGCCACCGCTAGCCCTCGACGACGCCGGCGACGAAGCGCTTAGCTGTCGCGACCTCTCCGACGCCGTCTTCACACCGGCCGCGGACATCGTCTTCTCCGCCGTCGCCGTATGTGTCCTCCGTCGTCAAGTTAGGGCACGGACGATTGAACTGCTCGGCCTCCTCTTCCACTCCGTCTAGCAGTTCCTTGTGTGGTAAATAAAATTTATTTTTTTACGGCCCCTTTGATCCTATAGATTCGTCACTTTCTACCACAAGCAGTTTCTGTTCACACAAGTTGGATCCACTTCATACTGCATCTCATATTATGCCTAGTATGTTCACTTATGCTTCACAAAGTAGTTAGATTCCTCACTTGTACTGATCTGTGGATTTGTACAAATCTGGAACCAACTCCTTATCTATGAGTGAATGTCTTCGCACGATGAGGTCAATGTCTTCTAAACTGATTTATCTTCAAAATCTTCTGAGAATGCATATGACCTCTTCCCCTTCCCTCGCACCTTAATGCTGTCACAGGTACATGTCCGTGGGAGAATCCCTTGGTTCTCATAGTCTGCATTCATTTGCAGAATTCTTACAGCATCATATCAATTCTCCCGAAGCCAGTTCCTGTTTGTCCAGCAAGCGAAAGCCCTTGAAGCCTTTGAACGTATTGAAGCCATTCAGTTTAAAGTTCATGGCTGCAGAGAAATCAGCAAGGAAGGGTGGCAAAAAGCGTCGAGGTGAAACGTCAAGAGATCTACCCGATGACCTCTCAGAACTGTACAAGACAGATCCAGAAGAGGATTACAATCAGCGCAAGACACGAATCCAATGGATTCGAC
Organism: Triticum urartu; assembly: GCF_056163025.1. NCBI lineage: Eukaryota > Viridiplantae > Streptophyta > Magnoliopsida > Poales > Poaceae > Triticum > Triticum urartu. The sequence goes on along the minus strand of NC_141874.1, from coordinate 169,407,901 downwards.
GATATTGGGCAGAACAGTGGTTCAAGTACAGGTTTGTAACAAAGGAATATGCTGAGAAGAATGCCATCAAGCGACCATGGGGAGACATCCTATACAGAAATCTTTAACCCAGGTCCAGAGATGAAGCCATTGAACAAGGCTTCTATCTCTGCATGGTCTGTGGACCACAGCCTGCGGATGCTGACCCATCGTTACTGCTATGGTGCCGTGACGACAATCTGTTCAAGCGCAACTTCCAGTTTGCCCAGAATTCAGCGAAGCAGAACAAGAAGTCATTGGGACTAGACTTCAATCCTGGTCCCTCTGCTCCCCGTGCCGATGGCACCCGCGAAGCTGAACCCAATCTTGTTGGGCCCTTCTACAACCTGGATGGCCTGATCACTCACATCTCAGTTCAAGGTGCCAAAGTGGATCATTCTGATGATGATGCTGACACTGATGAAGCCCCAGCTCCTACTCCAAAGCCGCAGAAGCCAAAGCAGCCTAAAGCTTCAAAGCCTGCCTCAGCACCAAAAATCTCACGGGCGAAGCCACTGGCTACTGTACCTCCTGAAGACAGTGTGCAATCTGAAGATCTGTCACGCATCTCCAAGCCCCCGAGAGTCAAGATGCCTTTGCCACATACCAGCCAAAAACTGACTGCTGCTGCTATTTTGCGCAACGATACCATTGATCTGTCCAGTGATGAAGATCTTGCAGATGACGCTCTTGAGCAACTGATCAAGAGCAAAGAAGAAGCAGAAATCTTCAACAATTTGCCTCTCTTTGACGTGGCAATCATCCACGACTTGATCGATGAGTGGTTTGACACGCCCAACCTCAGCTTTGAAGATCTGCAACTTCCCATTGGCGTCAGTGTCGCCTTCCATGGCGCCATTGCTTCAGAGTTAGCTATAGCCCAGCGCATCGTTGAACTGAAGCAGAAGATTGACTTTGAGAAAGCTCAGTTCAAGAAGCATATGGCCAAGCTCAGCATGCAAGAGGTCAAGAACTTCAAGATCATGCTGCACGAGCTCAAAGAAGCCTTTCTCAAGAAGCGTGAAGAAGCTCAAGGTTCTCGTGAGCGCATGAAGAGCCTGGCTGACACGTGTGTGCAAGCCTACAATGAGGCCGAGAAGCGCAAGGCCCTTGGGCATCCTGGCACCGACCCCAGGATGGCTGCAAAGCAGAAGAAGAAGAAGCCCGCTATGGCCGAACCCGACGCACCAAGGCAGGAAGCACATCCCATTGTCTTCCCAACCAGCATGACTGGCTCGAAGGCAAAAGCCAGGTCTATCGCTTCAGAACTGAAGAAGATGAGGACTACTGAGGCTGAAGCCAGAAAGAGGAAACATCCTGAAGCCTCTGCTGCTGCTCCCTCCAAGAAGAAGAGGAAGACCAAGAAGGAACGGCCTGCTCCCACAGAGCCCTTAATTGTTGAACATATCTCCATGGTTCGCCCTGCCGCTGAACATCAAGAGCGCCAACTGACTGTCCATGAGCCTGCTTTCACAGAGGCTCATGAAGCTGAAGACATTCCAGCAGCTGATCCCACCGCAGCTGAAGACACTGGTCACCATGACCATGTTGAAGATGATGTAGTTCTTCCTCAGACCGAGCACCAACAGGTATCATCGCCTGTGCTTACGCACAACGAACTCATCAGCATTGGTCGTCCTCTGACGCCAATTGCTCAGGATGCATCATGGGCTGATCACCCACAACAACAAGTCACACCACCTCGGCAAGAAGAAGAAGATGACTTTGAGACCCAGCCAACTCCATCTCCAAAGGCGTTGCCAGCGTTACGCAGGCTTCACAAAGGACCAAGGTCTCAAGTCTCCGAGTCTGAGGCTAAAACTGCTGAAGACATTCCGGTTGCATGAGCCGATGACACCCAAGAAGAAGAACATGTCCCTACTCCCCAACTACTGAAGAAGCTGTTCTCGAGGAAAACGTGTCTGTGCCTGACCCTCCAGCTCATCAAGTGGAGGTAGAAAATCTTGAGGCTGTCACCACCAACACCAATGAAGCCACTGACGTTGTCATGGCTGAAGCAAATGTGGAGCCTACACCAACCCAAGAACCAGAAGTCAGCGAAGCCAATGATGCTACTGCTTCTGTTCCTGCGCCTGTTGCTGGTCCTCAGTTTGACTATCATATTGAGCATAGGCCTCAGGTACAGAAGCCAATGCCAAGGTTGCCCAGGTTTCCAGGTCCTGCATCAGCACCTGGATCCTTCAATGTCAACGGCTTCAAAGCGAACAACACCTTCTTCAATAGCTCCAAGAACCCCTACTCAAGGGAACGAATATCTTCTGATCGGTTCTGGAGCTATCCGCAGTGAAGCTATTACTCCTGCATTCTGTACAATCAAGGTCGCATCTTCCCACATATGCGTCTTGACACCAAAGCAATAGCTGGTCTGCCCTGTTTGGAAGAAGCTCTGGATTGCTTTAAAGAGGTTGGATTGTTGCCTTTCGTCACCGACCAAGAGCACTAGAACGAAGAGTTTTTGCTCCAATTTTATGCCACACTTCACATACGTGGTTACAACAGAGATCCGAAGACTTGGGTCCTTGAGTGGATGACAGGAAATGTTCATCACGAAGCCAAAGCCTTTGATATCATTGAGCTCACTGGTCTGCCCACTCCTGGAGATCTCTATGAACCTGGATGTCAACTTCATAGTGAAGCTATGGAAAGCATCTTTCAGAAGCCTGAACCGAACATGAGTCAGATGCTCAGTATGATGAAGCCTTTGCCACAAGATGCTGCATATCCTAAGGAGTTCTTTGTTGAAGACCTTGAGTATCTGCCAAGGACTATCTATCACATTATAAGGCGAACTCTCTGGCCCATCAAAGGACATTCTCCACATGCAAAGCTGGAAGGTGCAATGAAGACTTTGGTCTTCTATATTCTTCATGGCAAATGCTTCAATGCACAAGACTTCTTCATCCACCAACTTGCTGCATCAGGATCTGATATTTTTGGCTTGAAGTTCTACGCTCCATGGATAATGCGGCTGATTAAACTCCACTCAGCTATCTCGTATCAGCCATCTGCTCGCAATCATCGGATCTTTCTGCCTGATGTGGATATGTCCGTTGAAGCCATTTTGTAACATCCCAAATTTTGCAATTTGGAATGTTATACACTAGATCATCATGCATAGCATATTTTCTTGCATTTTGGTCGATCCTAGAAATTTCACGCAACTCAAGGACCCTCGGAGAGAGTTGGAGATTTCGTTATTTTCATATTTGAGAGTTTTCTCAAATTTTGAAAAGAGGATCATTTGATTTATTTATTTCATCTTCGATTATTTTTCCAATATCAAAAATATAAGAGAGGGAATAATATGACTTTCCCAAATTTAGGAAAAATGAAGATTTAATGAATAAATCAATTTTTGGTTTTGCCGGAGTTTCGTTTGCTTTTATTTGGATAGGGAAAAATGCGTGTTTTCAAAAATTGCATTTTAGGCCCGGAGAAAAGTTCATTTTGTTCGACTCATTTTAGGAGTCAGGGAAAAATTTACTTTAGAGATTTTGGAGTTCGTTTAGTTTAGTTTTCTTTTGTTTTTCTGCGCGCGAATCCAGTTAAAAAAAAGGACCAAGGCCAGCCGGGCCAAAGGCCCAGCCAGCCGGCCGCCTCCCCAGCCAGCGCGCGCGCCAGGCGCAGCGCCAGGCCGCCGCCTCCCTCGCTCTAGGCCGAGTCCCAGAGGGACTCTAGGCCGGTTAGCCCCCCTTTCCTTGTTTTGTTTTCCCTCTTTTGCTTGCCCCCTACCCCAAGTAATCCCCCCCACCTATATAAATACACCCCAACCCCCCCCTCTCCTCACATCAATCCCAAGCCCCTCTCCTCCTTAGCCGCGCCCCACCCCGCGCCCCTCACCCGCCGCCGCCGCCCTATAGCCGCCGCCGCCGCCTAGCTGCCGCCGCCGCCGCCTCTAGCTGCTGCCGCCGCCTAGCGCCGCCGCCGCCGCCCTTGCCCCGCCGCCGCCGGAGCCCCTCGCCGGAGGTAGCCCCGCTCCGCGTCTCTTTTTCTCCCCTCGGTTTAGTTTTTCTTCTAAACCGTTCCGGTTCTTTCTTAACCGTTCCGGTTTTCTTTCGTGCTTTGTTTCGGTTTTCTTTTCCGAAAACCCTAGATCGGTTTTGTTCTTCTTTCGGACCGTTCGTCTTAACGAACGTGATCATCGGTTGTTCCCGGTTAACAAACGTCCATTCGTTTAACCGTTCGTCTCTTTCTTTTCGTTGGTTTTATTCCACGTCTTTCCGCGATCGCGATCTCCGATCCGATCTTCTTTCTAGTCTTTCTTCTCGCTCGTTTATCGGAATCAGGTGATTCAAGCGCCTGGAGTTTCGTCTCGAAACCGCCGTTCCGTCTAATCAACTTAAACAAGTTTTTGCCCCGGTAAAATTTGACCTAGTTTCAACTTGCTAGAACCGAGTTGTTTTCTTCCGCCGTTTGTTTTCCGTTTCTTTGTTCGGTTCATTCTTTCTTTGCAACCGGAGTTCTTAAGTTGAACTTTCTGGTTCGTTCTCTTGTTCGAGTTTTACCTGTGCATTAGATGAGTACTTATTGTATGCTTGTTGTTTGTCTGCGATAGATCACCCAGATTGCGCCGCTTGTTACTTCGATTCCCTAGGTCTCGCGGATCATCAGCAAGGCAAGTAACACTTTGATCATACCTTTACTACAACCCATGTTTTATTGCATTAGATGAACCCTCACACATTGCATGATTAGGATCTAATTAAATTGTGGGATGGGAAGTAGATGAGGTAGTACCTATTACCTGTATTATTATGAAACCTTTGGGAGTTACTTCTACGTTTGCTTATTATGCCATGCTATACTAGTAGACGTGGATTGGGTGAGTGATATCCATGACAGATGTGAGTTGATAATTTTAATGGTTTATCTAAGGTGGCAACTTAAACACACATCTGGATGGATTGAGGCACCTGATGTCTATCAGGACTTGCCTGTTTTTTTTCCGGACCGCCACCCAGGCTCAAAGGGATCATAAGATCTTTCATGCTAGAAACTTCCGTGTGCAGCCACAAGCCATTATGGGCTCTGGCATAGTTGATTAAGTCGTGCGAACTCTTACAGGTAGACTAGCAGATGTAGGGGTTGTAGGTGGTACGGTCTACCCACATGTAAGGTGCTAGCGCTTCTGAAATACTATGTCTCGGTCATCCGTTTCTCAACCACCCTGTAGTGAGAGAAACCAAACGGAGGCAATCGAGTCTTGTGGGGAAAAGTGCGCAAACCTCTGCAGAGTGTACAAACTAATCATGATTAGCCGTGTCCCTGGTTATGGACAACTTGAGTATCTAGTACTTGAATATCATGTGAATCTCATCACGTTACTTCTAATTAATGTTGTTGGGTTTTAATTGTTCACTTAATTGGGATCGAAATGCTGTCAACCATTCTCGATGTTTAACAACCACCATGATAGTTAAATAAATTTATTCCTTTGCAGTAGGGAAAAATTGGCTTTACGCAAAACTGTAACCATAGAGCTTTCCACTAGCCATATATGCATATAGTATAGCTGTTTCATTCCATTACTCTCTATGTGTTACATTGCCAGCATATTCCATGTGCTGACCCGTTTTCGGGCTGCAACTTCTCATGTTGCAAACTTTTTAGACGACGAGTAAGGTGCTTTTAGGTCGTGGTTCTATACTCAGTGTTGCCGTTGGAGTTGATGGACCCATTTATCTTCCGAGTCTTCCGCTGTTATCGTTATATTATGGCCTTAAGCCATATTTATTGTAATAAGTTCTCTTTGAGACAACGATGTAATAAGTGTGTGATTGCCACTCTGCTATAAATCCTTCGATGTACTGTGTGGTGTCAGCATTACTGATCCAGGGATGACACCGGAGCACAGTAGACTTGATCCATTCGGGTCGGGTCACCACAGAGATGGTATCAGAGCACACGCTGACTGTAGGACACGACCACTAAGTTAAAGGCATAGATCACCATTCTCTTCTCATTTTCTAACTCCTCATCTTTTCTACTCTTTTAGGATGACGAACGCGAAGATTAAGTACGCTCAACCGGATGAAGGCACACCTTTTGGATTTCACCTGAAGGAAGTCACCAAGTACCTGAATATCGGATTACCAAGCTTCATGGGAACTTTCAACGCCACTCTGCCTGAAGAGGAGCGCTGGAAGATTCAAGCTCACGTTCCGGGAAGGACATTCGCGCCAATCACGAAGCCTATAGATAGTGTTTTCAATGCACCAACCTGGAGTCTAGGAAGGAGCATGGCAGCTCATATCACCATGGGACGCATTGGAGAAGTTTATCAAGAAGACCTCAAGGACACTATCTACCAGATTTGCGGACGCCGAGATGAACAATGGGAGTTAGTCAGCACCAAGAAGGATAGATCCATTGCATCTTTCATCCAGGAGTTAAACCAGCACATTCGACGCCACGAGAACCAAATGTGCAATGATATGATAGCGTTGAAGAATGCAAAGGCAAGGATCATCGAGCTAGAAGGAGAACTGAAGTCTACACGCAAGGACTACATGGACGAGATCGTAGCTCTAGCCAGACACAATGGCGATCTTAAGCAGGAGATTGAAGAACTCAAGAGGAAGTTAGCAACCAAGGAGGAAGACGAGTACGTCGCATGTCCGGACAACTACATCATCATCGATGACACCGATTCGGATCCAAGTGAACCCGACTTTGAAGACGAAGCTGGAGCAGATATCATGGAGTCTTCCACCGGTTCAAATTTCTAGATGACCACCAAATAGTAGTAGTATTCCCCCATGTAAACATTATAGTTCGAGCACTTTTGCGATAGTTTTAGACCGACTGTAAGCCCTTGTTTGATTGAATGAAGTGATTTTGTGTGCATTTGCTCATGTGCATTGGGGTAGTGTTTTCCCTTTAGACCCCCTCTATTCTTAATTCTCATCTTTTCTAAACCCTCAGATGCCTCCGAGACGTGACAATGGATTTCCACCGGAGCTCACTCAGTTGATCCAGCAGCAGAATCAATTGATGCAGATGTTAGTCCAGAACCAACAGAACAACAACAACAACCCACCACCACCACCACCTGTTGACCACTTAGCCCGTTTCCTTAGGCTGAATCCGCCGGTGTTTTCCAGTAGCACCGAGCCAATAGTAGCAGATGGTTGGCTCCGCAAGATAGGAAGGGAGTTGACCACTGCAGGATGCACGGATGGTGAGAAAGTGAAGTTTGCCGCTCACCAGCTTGACGGACCCGCGGCAGCATGGTGGGAGAATTTCACAGCCACTTACCCAGTTGACACTGTCACATGGGATCAGTTTCAGCAAGCTTTCCGCACTGCCCATGTTTCAGCAGGAGCTATGGCCATAAAGAAGCGTGAGTTTCGCAACTTACGCCAAGGAGGAAGGACAGTTGGCCAGTACGTTGACGATTTCAGCAAGTTAGCACGTTATTCCCCAGATGACGTTGCTACGGATGCAGCTAAGCAGGAGAAGTTTCTGGAAGGACTGAATGATGAACTAAGCATGCAGTTGATGGTAGCAAGTTTCAACAACTACCAGGAGTTGGTAGATCGTGCCATCATGATTGAAGGGAAGCAACAGCAGATTGAGAACCGTAAGAGGAAGTATGGACAGGGGAAGTATAACTCTGGAGCCCAGCAGAAGCCCCGTTTTACCCCTAAACTGGGATTTCAGTTTCAGCATACCCATGGAGGAGGTAGTTCGCACAACCATAATGGCCACAAGAATGGTAATGGGAATGGAGGAAGCAACGGCCAGAACCGGACCACCCCATCGACCCCAACCAAGAGAGACCTGAGTCAAGTCACCTGTTTCAAGTGTTCCAAGATCGGACACTATGCCAATGAATGTCCTGAAGGCCAGAATGGAAATGGCAATGGAAGCTCTGGGAAGAAGCCGAACCCTTTCAGTAGGGGACAGGTGAACCACGTTAATGTGGAGGAGGTTGAAGATCAGCCTGATGCAGTAATCGGTAAGTTTCTGGTTAAGTCATTTACCGCACTCGTTCTTTTTGATACTGGTGCATCGCATTCATACATATCAAGGGGATTTGTGGATAAATATAACCTGCCAACCCAAGCCCTTAGGTCACCCATGTTAGTAAGCTCACCAGGAGCGGAGTTTATGGCTAGACGATGGTGTGATCGGTTACCATTAAGGATTGGTAACTATGTTTTTCCCTCAGACCTAATAGTATTGGAATCTCAAGGATTGGATGTGATATTAGGCATGGATTGGTTATCAAAGTATGAAGGGAATATTGAGTGTGCTAGTAAGTCAATTTTGCTTACCACACCAGAAGGACGAAGGATCAAGTATGTATCCCGGCATGTGCCAAAAAGGACACAAGTAAATTGCCTAACAGGAGTCGTGCAGGAGGAAGTACCAGTGGTAAAGGATTTTCCTGATGTATTTCCAGAAGAGTTGCCAGGCATGCCACCGGATAGGGACACAGAGTTCTTAATTGAGCTTTTGCCAGGTACAGGCCAATATCGAAGCGACCATACCGGATGCCAGCAAAGGATTTGGTAGAAATTAAGAATCAGATTAAGGAGTTATTGGATAAAGGTTACATTCGCCCAAGTTCTTCGCCTTGGGGATCACCCGTACTTCTAGTGGAAAAGAAGGATGGATCATTAAGGATGGTTGTAGATTATCGGGGATTGAATGAAGTAACCATCAAGAATAAGTACCCACTGCCAATGATCAACGATCTGTTTGATCGATTGCAAGGAACTAAAGTGTTTTCCAAGATCGATCTGCGATCAGGGTACCATCAATTGAAGATTCGAGAGCAGGACATACCTAAGACAGCATTCACCACGAGATATGGACTGTATGAGTATACCTTTATGTCATTTGGATTGACTAACACACCTGCCTATTTTATGAACCTGATGAACAAAGTGTTTATGGAGTTTTTGGATAAGTTCGTCGTAGTGTTCATTGATGACATCCTGGTTTATTCAAAGAATGAAGAGGAGCATAAGGAACATTTGCGTTTGGTTTTGGATAAACTAAGAGAACATCAGTTATACGCCAAATTCAGCAAATGTGAGTTTTGGTTAAATGAAGTTGGATTCCTCGGACATGTTATATCCGGAGAAGGTATAGCAGTTGACCCCACTAAGGTTGAGACCGTAACCGAATGGGAATCACCAACGACAGTTGGAGAGATCCGGAGTTTTCTTGGACTCGCAGGATACTACTGGAGATTCATTGAGAACTTTTCAAAGATTGCAAAGCCTATGACTGAATTGTTGAAGAAGGATACTAAGTTCAATTGGACTGAGGAATGTGAGGCTAGTTTCCAGGAGTTGAAGAAACGTTTGGTTACCTCACCAGTATTGATTTTGCCAGATCAGACCAAGGATTATGAGGTGTATTGCGACGCTTCACGTCGAGGACTTGGAGCAGTGCTTATGCAGGAAGGGAGAGTTGTTTTGTATGCTTCACGGCAACTGAAGCCTCATGAGTTGAATTATGCCACGCATGATTTGGAGTTAGCAGCCGTAGTGCATGCATTAAAGACGTGGAGACATTTCCTCATTGGAAATCATTGTGAGGTGTACACGGATCACAAGAGTTTGAAGTACATTTTCACTCAGAAGGAGTTGAACCTCAGACAAAGGAGATGGTTGGAGCTCATCAAGGATTATGACATGAGATAGCATTACCATCCCGGAAAAGCTAATGTAGTAGCTGACGCATTGAGCCGTAAGAGCCATGTCAAAACTCTAATGACGGGGAAAATACCAAAGGAGTTAGCAGAAAACCTTCGTGAGCTATGTTTGGAAATAGTTCCGAGAGGCTATGTAGCAACATTGGAGATTCAGTCAACATTGATGGATAAGATCAGAGAAGCTCAGAAATCTGACAAGGAGATTGCTGCTATAAAAGAGAAATTGAGCGAAGGAAAAGCAAAGGGATTTCGTGAGGATGAGCAGGATACCCTATGGTTTGAAGACCGTGTTTATGTGCCCAATGACCCGGAGATCAGGAAGTTGATTTTGCAAGAGGCACATGATTCACCGTATTCGATTCACCCAGGGAATACCAAGATGTATTTGGATTTGAAGGAAACATTCTGGTGGACCGGAATGAAGAAGGATATTGCAGCATATGTAGCAGTTTGTGACGTATGTCAGAGAGTAAAGGCAGAGCATCAGAAGCCAGCAGGATTGTTACAACCATTGCCGATACCCGAATGGAAGTGGGATAAGATAGGCATAGATTTTATCACAGGACTACCCAGGACGAAAGCAGGTTATGACTCGATATGGGTAGTAGTTGATCGTTTGACAAAGGTAGCACATTTTATTCCAGTTAAGACTACTTACACCAGTGCTAAGTTGGCGAAGATATACATGACTAGGATCATTTGTTTGCATGGAGTTCCGAGGAGTATCGTATCAGATAGAGGAACTCAATTTACCTCAAAATTTTGGAATCAGTTGCATGAAACTTTAGGAACCAGACTAGAGTTCAGCACAGCTTTTCATCCGCAGACAGATGGACAGACTGAGAGAGTCAATCAGATTTTGGAGGATATGCTGAGAGCTTGTGCACTAGATTATGGATCTAGTTGGGACGATAACTTGCCGTATGCGGAGTTTTCTTATAACAACAGTTACCAAACCAGTTTGAAGATGGCACCTTTCGAAGCTTTATACGGAAGGAGGTGCAGGACACCGTTGTCATGGGACGAAGTTGGAGATCGTCAATTCTTTGGACCAGATTTGATTAAGGAGTCTGAACGGAAAGTTAAGTTGATTCGCGATAGGCTCAAGGTAGCCCAGTCCAGGCAGAAGAGCTACGCAGATTCTAAACGCAAGGAGACAGTTTATGAAACCGGAGACAGAGTTTATCTCCGAGTATCCCCACTTCGAGGAGTTAAGCGCTTTGGAGTTAAGGGAAAGTTAGCACCGCGTTTCGTTGGACCGTACAAGATCTTGCAACGTATGGGAGAAGTCGCTTATAAGTTGGAATTACCAGAGGAGCTGTCAGGAGTTCATGATGTATTCCATGTTTCTCAGCTGAAGAAATGTCATGCCGAGATGGCGGAGGTACCGCTAAGAGATACCGTGCCACTCGAAGCGATTCAGTTGAAGGACGACTTAACGTATGAGGAGAAGCCAGTCAAGATTCTCGATTATGCCAGCAGAGTTACCCGTAGCAAGGTTATCAAGTTTTGCAAAGTTCAGTGGAACCACCACTCAGAGGATGAAGCCACCTGGGAAAGAGAAGAAGATTTGCTCAAGGACCACCCTCAACTATTTTCTAGCCAACCCGAATCTCGAGGGCGAGATTCATCTTAAGGGGGGTAGGTTTGTAACATCCCAAATTTTGCAATTTGGAATGTTATACACTAGATCATCATGCATAGCATATTTTCTTGCATTTTGGTCGATCCTAGAAATTTCACGCAACTCAAGGACCCTCGGAGAGAGTTGGAGATTTCGTTATTTTCATATTTGAGAGTTTTCTCAAATTTTGAAAAGAGGATCATTTGATTTATTTATTTCATCTTCAATTATTTTTCCAATATCAAAAATATAAGAGAGGGAATAATATGACTTTCCCAAATTTAGGAAAAATGAAGATTTAATGAATAAATCAAATTTTGGTTTTGCCGGAGTTTCGTTTGCTTTTATTTGGATAGGGAAAAATGCGTGTTTTCAAAAATTGCATTTTAGGCCCGGAGAAAAGTTCATTTTGTTTGACTCATTTTAGGAGTCGGGGAAAAATTTACTTTAGAGATTTTGGAGTTCGTTTAGTTTAGTTTTCTTTTGTTTTTCTGCGCGCGAATCCAGTTAAAAAAAGGACCAAGGCCAGCCGGGCCAAAGGCCCAGCCAGCCGGCCGCCTCCCCAGCCAGCGCGCGCGCCAGGCGCAGCGCCAGGCCGCCGCCTCCCTCGCTCTAGGCCGAGTCCCAGAGGGACTCTAGGCCGGTTAGCCCCCCCTTTCCTTGTTTTGTTTTCCCTCTTTTGCTTGCCCCCTACCCCAAGTAATCCCCCCCACCTATATAAATACACCCCAAACCCCCCCTCTCCTCACATCAATCCCAAGCCCCTCTCCTCCTTAGCCGCGCCCCACCCCGCGCCCCTCACCCGCCGCCGCCGCCCTATAGCCGCCGCCGCCCTTGGCCACCGCCGCCTAGCTGCCGCCGCCCTATAGCCGCCGCCGCCCTTGGCCACCGCCGCCTAGCTGCCGCCGCCGCCGCCTCTAGCACCGCCGCCGCCTAGCGCCGCCGCCGCCGCCCTTGCCCCGCTGCCGCCGGAGCCCCTCGCCGGAGCCTCGCCGGAGGTAGCCCCGCGCCGCGTCTCTTTTTCTCCCCTCGGTTCAGTTTTTCTTCTAAACCGTTCCGGTTCTTTCTTAATCGTTCCGGTTTTCTTTCGTTCTTTGTTTCGGTTTTCTTTTCCGAAAACCCTAGATCGGTTTTGTTCTTCTTTCGGACCGTTCGTCTTAACGAACGTGATCACCGGTTGTTCCCGGTTAACGAACGTCCGTTCGTTTAACCGTTCGTCTCTTTTTTTTCGTCGGTTTTATTCCACGTCTTTCCGCGATCGCGATCTCAGATCCGATCTTCTTTCTAGTCTTTCTTCTCGCTCGTTTATCGGAATCAGGTGATTCAAGCGCCTGGAGTTTCGTCTCGAAACCGCCGTTCCGTCTAATCAACTTAAACAAGTTTTTGCCCCGGTAAAATTTGACCTAGTTTCAACTTGCTAGAACCGAGTTGTTTTCTTCCGCCGTTTGTTTTCCGTTTCTTTGTTCGGTTCGTTCTTTCTTTGCAACCGGAGTTCTTAAGTTGAACTTTCTGGTTCCTTCCCTTGTTCGAGTTTTACCTGTGCATTAGATGAGTACTTATTGTATGCTTGTTGTTTGTCTGCGATAGATCACCCGGATTGCGCCGCTTGTTACTTCGATTCCCTAGGTCTCGCGGATCATCAGCAAGGCAAGTAACACTTTGATCATACCTTTACTACAACCCATGTTTTATTGCATTAGATGAACCCTCACACATTGCATGATTAGGATCTAATTAAATTGTGGGATGGGAAGTAGATGAGGTAGTACCTATTACCTGTATTATTATGAAACCTTTGGGAGTTACTTCTACATTTGCTTATTATGCCATGCTATACTAGTAGACGTGGATTGGGTGAGTGATATCCATGACAGATGTGAGTTGATAATTTTAATGGTTTATCTAAGGTGGCAACTTAAACACACATCTGGGTGGATTGAGGCACCTGATGTCTATCAGGACTTGCCTGTTTTTTTTTCGGACCGCCACCCAGGCTCAAAGGGATCATAAGATCTTTCATGCTAGAAACTTCCGTGTGCAGCCACAAGCCATTATGGGCTCTGGCATAGTTGATTAAGTCGTGCGAACTCTTACGGGTAGACTAGCAGATGTAGGGGTTGTAGGTGGTACGGTCTACCCACATGTAAGGTGCTAGCGCTTCTGAAAGACTATGTCTCGGTCATCCGTTTCTCAAACACCGTGTAGTGCGAGAAACCAAACGGAGGCGATCGAGTCTTGTGGGGAAAAGTGCGCAAACCTCTGCAGAGTGTACAAACTAATCATGATTAGCCGTGTCCCCGGTTATGGACAACTTGAGTATCTAGTACTTGAATATCATGTGAATCTCATCATGTTACTTCTAATTAATGTTGTTGGGTTTTAATTGTTCACTTAATTGGGATCGGAATGCTGTCAACCATTCTCGATGTTTAACAACCACCATGATAGTTAAATAAATTTATTCCTTTGCAGTAGGGAAAAATTGGCTTTACGCAAAACTGTAACCATAGAGCTTTCCACTAGCCATATATGCATATAGTATAGCTGTTTCATTCCATTACTCTCTATGTGTTACATTGCCAGCATATTCCATGTGCTGACCCGTTTTCGGGCTGTAACTTCTCATGTTGCAGACTTTTCAGACGACGAGTAAGGTGCTTTTAGGTCGTGGTTCTATACTCGGTGTTGCCGTTGGAGTTGATGGACCCATTTATCTTCCGAGTCTTCCGCTGTTATCGTTATATTATGGCCTTAAGCCATATTTATTGTAATAAGTTCTCTTTGAGACAACGATGTAATAAGTGTGTGATTGCCACTCTGCTATAAATCCTTCGATGTACTGTGTGGTGTCAGCATTACTGATCCAGGGATGACACCGGAGCACAGTAGACTTGATCCATTCGGGTTGGGTTGCCACACATTTATCCAGAGCCTGCCAAGGAACCTCGTAGTCTTCAGAATGTGGAGCATCAAAGTTTCACTCAGAACATTGAAGGAGTTGAAGCGGTCACTCGTGTTTATCCTCTGGCTGGTACTTGAAAGTGCGTTATATCGACTAGAGGGGGGGTGAATAGGCGATTTTTATGAAAGTCTTCAAAACGTGAGAGTTGTGAAGACAAACAGTGAAGATCATGCCTATTACTATGCAGCGGAAGTTAGATTACACTAGGCCATCCATGGTCATGTGTTCAATAGAGTGAAAGCGGAATGACAAACAGCTTCAGTGTAATAAGGATCAGGTAGGAAGAAGTTATGAAGCTGAACAGATCATACATTCATGTTGTGAAGACAAAAGATAAAGCAAGCATGCAATGGCTTCACAATGAATAACTGTAAGTGAAAGGAAGTGAAGATGAAACCAGTGACGCGTTGAAGACAATGATTTGTTGGAACAGTTCCAGTTGCTGTGACAACTGTACGTCTGGTTGGAGCGGCTAGGTATTTAAACCAAAGGACACACAGTCCCGGACACCCAGTCAAGGACACTTAGTCCAAGACACCCAGTCCTCACCGTTTTCTCCTTGAGCTAAGGTCACACAGACCTCGCCCAATCACTCAGGTAAGTCTTCAAGGTAGACTCCCAAACCTTCACAGACTTCGTTCACTGACAATCCACAATTTCTCTTGGATGCTCAGAACGCGACGCCTAACCATCTGGAGGATGCACAGTCCTCAAGTGTAATAAGTCTTCAAATCACACAGACAGGAAGACTTAAGTGATGCCCAATTTACTCTGGCTCTGGGTGGTTAGGGCTTTTCTCCTCACTGGGAATTTTTCTTTCAAAGGCTTCGAGGTGGGTTGCTCTCAAACGACAAAAGCCGTGTACTGAAATCTGAGCAGCCAACCG
The DNA here is from genome assembly GCF_056163025.1 of Triticum urartu. Lineage (NCBI taxonomy): Eukaryota > Viridiplantae > Streptophyta > Magnoliopsida > Poales > Poaceae > Triticum > Triticum urartu. The sequence goes on along the minus strand of NC_141874.1, from coordinate 169,392,720 downwards.
TTTATGGTTGTGGGGGGTGGACTATTTATAGCCACTTGGCAACCCGACCTGATCTGTCCGAAATGACCCTGGGTCACTAAGGAACTGACGCGTGTACCAACGGTCGAATTTTGAACTCACACGGCAACTTTACTTGGGCTACAAGTAAAGCTGACTTGTCTGACTCTGGACAAGATTTTCTCTCAAAGTCTTCGCTCGAAGACATAGGATTTGAATTAGGCATCACTTCAGTCATTCTGACTGGTTCTCTTCGACCCCACTTAACAGTACGGTGGTTCCTATGACACAACATGAATGAAATAAAACTACGAAGGATCTAGGTCTTCGAGTTCCAAAAGCTTCATAGGGAGTCTTCTCATGTCATTGTCTTCAATATGAATATCTTCATAAACCACCATTGTCTTCAATGTCTTTGTACATTTTTAGGGGTCATCTCTGGTAGTAAAACCGAATCAATGAGGGACTTCTACCTGTGTTTTCCTGCAATTCTCACAAACACATTAGTCCCTCAGCTAGGTTTGTCATCAATACTCCAAAACCAACTAGGGGTGGCACTAGATGCACTTACAATCTCCCCCTTTTTGGTGATTGATGACAAACTAGTTGAAGTTTTCAACGGGAAACATAATTTGTGAAATTGTAAAAAGAATTGTCTTCATAAGTTGCAAGGGCTCCCCCTGAAGATGTGCATATAAGTAATTTGCTTCTTGAATGCAAATGCACATGGCAGGTTGTACTTGTGGAGATCCACTTCAACTTATGACAATCCACTATGCATGTGAAAGTATATGAAGATAATGACATGCATAATGGAAAATGGACGTCTGCAGAATGAGATGAGTGCGGAATTTATCGTCGCACAACGGAGTGACAAACAGGTAGCAGACGACCATCAAGGCTAAGTGTTACAACTCAATGAAGCAAATGTAGCAAAAAAACGGGAGTTGTAAGCACGAAGCAAAATGTAGCAAAATATGAAGGCACCCGCCCATAGTGACCCGCTTGAAGACTATAACCATCATATGCTTCTCCCCCTTTTGTCAGTGATGACCAAAAAGGTTTGAAGACATAGAGGTTTCTACGCATTCCCAGGCGCAGCAGGGTCGGTGGAGTTGTTTGGCGGCGGTGCAGACGAGCTTGGTGCAGATTCGACGCGCGTTGAAGCAGGTGGAGATGATGTCGCGTCGTCTTCTTCTTCTTCAATAATCCGGGCAGACACGGTGGCAGCAGAAGAAGAGAACTCTGACTCTTCAAGTGATGGTGTGCTGCGCATCACCGCTCTTCAGGGAGGCGTGGAGTCAAATTTGAAGTGCTCTGTGAAGCCATCCTCATGCAGTTCAGCTTCAGGGCACATCATGGTGAGGCCCTTCCAAGTGCGGCGACAGGTCTCGTGTGTGACAAATGCATTCTTGGTTGCCAGATTTCTGATGCGATTGACGTCTTGCATGATGCTTCTCATCTACCTCTTGAGCCAGTCGTGATGCCTATCTTGCTTTTGGTGAAGAGCCACAAGAAGCTCTCTGTCATTGAGTGCACGAGCGCGCTTCTTGGGTCTCTTTGCAGCTGTGCTGTTGGTGGCTTCAGTTGATGCAGGGGCACGTGTGGTGCCAGCCATTGGATACACTCGGGAGAAAGCTTCAACACCTTCAATATTTTGAGTGAAGCTCTGGTGTTCTGCATTCTGAAGACTTAGTGGTTGCTTGGCCGGCTCTGGATATATTGCTTCAGCAGATGTGTCCACATCTGGCAAAAATATCCTATGATTGCGGGCTGAGGGTTGATAGGAGATTGCAGAGTGAAGCTTGATCAGCCTCATAACCCAAGGAGCATAAAACTTTAATCCAAACAGTTCTAAAGCAGACGCTGCAAATTGACGGATGAAGAGATCCTGTGTATTGAAGCATTTGCCGTGAAGAATGCAGAAGATGAGAGTCTTCATTGCACCATCAATCGTTGCATATCGAGAGTGTCCCTTGACTGGCCAGAGAGTCCGCCGTATGATGTGATATATTGTTCTGGGCAGGTACTCTAAGTCTTCAACGAAGAACCTAGTTGGATAGGGTGCATTTGGAGGAAATGGCTTCATCATTGAGAGCATCTGACTCATATCTGGCTCAGGACGCTGAAATATGCTCTCAATTGCTTCAGCATGGAGTTGGCACCCTTCTTCAAAGAATTCGCCAGGAGTGGGAAGGCCGGTAAGCTCAATTAGGTCGAAAGCATTGGCTTCATGATGGATATTGCCTGTCATCCACTCCAGAATCCATGTCTTCGGATCTCTGTTATAGCCTTTGATATGCACAGTGGCATAGAACTGGAGCAGAAGCTCTTCGTTCCAGTGCTCTTCATCAGTGATAAATGGCAGCAAACCCACTTGCTTGAAGCAATCCAGTGCTTCTTCCAGACCAGGCAGACCAGCAACAGCTTCAACCTCAAGGCGCTTGTGAGGAAAGATGCGGCCTTGGTTGTAAAGGATGCATGAATAATAGCTGCGCTGTTGATGGCTCCAGAACCTATCTGATACAATCCGTTCCCTTGAATAAGGGTTCTTGGAGCGGTCGAAAAACGTGTTATCTGCCCTGAAGCCGTTGATGTTGAAGGAACCAGGAGCTGATGCAGGACCTGGGAACCTTGGTAGTCGTGGGATCGGCTTCTGGACCTGGGGCCTGTGCGCAATATGGTAGTTGAATTGTGGTCCAGCAGCAGACTCAGGCACAGAATGTTCAGGAGCAGTAGCTTCGGTGTCTTCTGAAGCTGTTGTTGGGGAGGGCTCCACACTTGCTTCGGCGTTGTTTGTGGCAGCCTCAACATTTTCAGCTTCAGGCACGTTCTCCTTGAGAACTGCTTCTTGTTGGTGCGGGGGAGTTGGAGCTTGTGGTATTTCTGCTTGCTCTTCGGCTGATGCAGCCGGAATGTCTTCAGCAGCCTGAGCCCTTGGCCCTTTGCGAAGCCTATGGAGTGTAGGCGCTGGTGGAGTTGAAGTTGCAGTGGGTTGGGGCTCATCTTCCTCCTATAGGCGATCTGCCCACGACGCATTTTGTGTGATTGGCGTCAATGGACGACCAATACTGATCTGTTTGCTTGTCTCAAGCTGAGGAAGGGCTGCATCACCTTGCACATTGTCTTGGGGACCAATGTCTTCAGCAGCATTGGGGTTGGCTGCTGGAATGTCTTCAGCGTGCGGAGCCTCTATGTAAGCAGGCTCATGCACTGTCAACTGACGGTCTGCGTCAGGATAGCGGACGCAGAGTGGTTCAACTATCAGGGGCTCTGTGGGAGCAGCCCGAGATTTCTTGGTCTTGCGCTTCTTGATGATGGGTTCAGAAGGAGAGGCTTCAGAGTGTTTTCTCTTCTTAGCTTTAGCCTCTGCAGTCCGTGTCTTCTTGTGCTGTGAGGCGGTTGATTGACTCTTTGGCTTCGAGCCAGTCGTTGCAGCGGGGACAATCGGAGCATCAGGTTCTGACCTTGGCGCTTCAGGTTCGGGCACAGCCACCTTCTTTTTCTTCTTCGCGGCCATCCTGGGGTCAATGTCGGGACGCCCAAGTGCCTTGCGCTTTTCTGCCTCATTGTAGGCTTGCACGCAGCGATCAGCCAAAGTCTTCATGCGTTCTCGCGAGCCTTGAGCTTCGGCACGCGTCTTCAGGAAGTTCTCTTTCAGCTCGTGCAACATGATCTTGAAGTTTTTCACTTCTTGCACACTGAGCTTGGCCACGTGCTTCTTGAACTGAGCCTTTTCATGATCAATTTTCTGCTTCAGTTCTACAATTCGCTGGGCTATTGCAAGTTCTGAAGCAATTGCACCTTGAAAGGCAACGCTGAGGCCTATGGGTAGCTGCAGATCATTGAAGCTTATGTCTGGTGTGTCAAACCATTCATCGATGAAGTTGTGGATGATGGCGACATCAAACAGAGGCAGATTGTTGAAGATTTCAGCCTCCTCCTTGCTCTTGATGAGCTGCTCAAGAGCATCATCTCCAAGATCTTCATCGCTTGAGAGATCAATGGCTTCGCAGCGCAGAATGTCAGCAGCTGTGAGCTCTTTGCCTGTGTGTGGCTGAGGCTTCTTGGCTTCTTGGGGCTTGGACACTCGTGATAAGCCTTCTGACTGCACACTGGCTTCAGGAGGTGCAGTTGCTAAAGGCTTCACTCTTGCGATCTTGGGAGAAGCGGCTGGCTTTGAAGATTTTGGAGCTTTTGGCTTCTTCTGCTTTGGCTTCAGAGCAGCAGGGGCGTCATCTGACTCAGTATCTGCTGGAGGGTCATTCACAGCAGTCCCTTGGACTAGGATGCGAGTGATGAGGCCTGCAAGATTGGCATACGGCCCGATGATATTGGGATCGGCGTTGCGTGTGCCATCTGCCCTTGGTGAGGAGGGACCAGGGTTGAAGTCAAGCCCAAATTTCTTCTTGTTTATCTCCGCTGACTGTTGTGCAAACTGAAAGTTGCGCTTGAAGAGATTATCATCGCGGCACCAGAGAAGTGATGACGGGTGTGCCTCAGCTGGCTGTGGTCCTCTCACCATGCATGGATAGAAGCCTTGAGCAATGGCTTCGTCTCTGGACCTGGGTACGAGATTTTTGTATAATACATCTCCCCACGGTCTCTTGATGGCGCACTTCTCCGCATATTCCTGAGTGACGAAGCGGTAGTGGAACCATTGCTCTGCCCAATATCTTCGAATCCATTGGATTCGTGTCTTGCGCTGACCATAGCTTTCTTCAGGATCAGTTTTGTACATCTCTGCCAATTCATCAGGCAGATCTTTGGACGTTTCACCACGTCGCTGTCTGCCTCCCTTCCTTGCTGTTGTTTCTGAAGCCATGAATAACTTGGAAGGCTTCAAGATGTTCAAAGGCTTCAAAGGCTTCCTTTTGCAAGAACTGGCTTCAGGCGAGTTGATGTGATGCTGCAAGTACTCTGCAAATGAATGCAGACTATGAGAACCAAAGGATTCTCCCACGGACATGTACCTGTGACAGCATTAAGGTGCGAGGGAAGGGGAAGAGGTCATATGCATTCTCAGAAGATTTTGAAGATAAATCGGTTTAGAAGACATTGACCTCATTATGCGAAGACATTCACTTATAGATAAGAAGTTGGTTCCAGATTTGTACGAACCCATAGATCCGTACAAGTGAGGAATCTAACTACTTTATGAAGCACAAGTGAATATACTAGGCATGTTATGAGATGTAGCAAGAGATTTAACTGGTGTGAAGAGAAACTTCTTATGGCAGAAAGTGACTGAACTGTAGGATCAAAAGAAGCTGTAAAAAGAGGTTTTATTTACCACACTCGGAACTGCTAGACGAAGTGAGAGTTGAGGCCGAGCAGTTCGATCCTCCGTGTCCTAACTTGGCGACGGAAGACACCTACGGCGACGGCGGAGAGAGCGATGTCCGCTGTCGACGTGAAAACGGCGTCGGAGAGGTTGCGGCAATGAAGCGCTTCGTCGCCGGTGTCGTCGAGTGCTAGCGGTGGCGCTAGGGTTCGTGCGAGGGTGGAGGAAGGAGATAATGACGCGGTAAGTGTGAATTTATAGACTCAGAGGCGGCACTGTGCTATTACCCAGGTGCCCTTGGCGGTTCACATTTGGGGCACGCGTGGTCAGTTAGAGGAAGATTGGGATTTGTTCCATGTCCCACGCACGCCTAAATTGTCGGACGGTCGTTCCTGCTTCTCCGGATCTTATGTGGAGGAATGAGCATTAAAAACGGACTTTTATGGTTGTCTCAATGTCTTCGGCTGACAAGGACACAGTGAAGACATTCGACAGTTTCAACAGAATGCATATGACTTGGAGAGATAGAGTTTGAGATAGAAAGCATAGAGAGGTTAGGGTCCGATCACATTCACTTAGTTCAAAAAGATTCAACCAAGAAGACATAGCTATAAGTGAATGCTGTAGAGGACAGAACATCAGTACATATGTATCCATATAATCAACGCGGTGAAGATAATCATGAAGACATATTGAGAATGAAGCCAAACCAAATGTGAAGACATTGCGAGGTAACGCCATGAGTGAAATACTTCAAAATAGAACGTTTGGTGGTGGCGTTACCCACCGTATAGGAAGTATTAGACCCAGACATGGCGCACAATTATCGTGGCGCTCCGAAGTCAAATTCCACATTAATGTATTCACACTTAGAATGTATGTCTTCATTGTTTGAAGATATACGCTACTTCGTGTGTTGCACATCTAAGTCATCAATATGCTTAAGTGTTAGGATGTGTGCCTGATCACAGGACATTTGAGGATTCCAAGATATTTAGCTCACACCGTAACTTGCAAAATCTCTTCTCATCCAAGGGCTTTGTGAAGATATCTGCCAATTGCTCTTCAGTGTTGACGTGTATGATATCAATGTCTTCCTTCACAACATGATCTCTGAGAAAGTGATGACGAATTTCAATGTGCTTTGTCTTCGAGTGCTGAACTGGGTTGTTGGCAATCTTGATGGCGCTTTCGTTGTCGCAGTAAAGTGGCACTTGCTTCAGATGAATGCCATAATCCTTGAGTGTTTGCTTCATCCACAGAAGCTGAGCGCAGCAAGATCCAGCAGCAATGTATTCAGATTCAGCAGTGGAGAGTGATACACAGTTCTGCTTCTTTGAAGACCAACATACAAGTGATCGTCCCAGAAAGTGACATGTGCCTGATGTAGACTTGCGATCAACTTTGTCACCAGCATAATCAGCATCCGAAAATCCAACTAAATCAAACTCTGAGCCCTTTGGATACCATAATCCTAGAGTTGGGGTGTGAGCCAAATATCGAAGAATTCGCTTCACAGCTAAGTGATGCGACTCCTTTGGTGTCGCTTGAAATCGAGCACACATGCAAACACTAAGCATGATATCTGGCCTAGATGCACATAAATAAAGCAAAGACCCAATCATGGAGCGGTATACCTTTTGATCGAACTCTTTACCATTGTCGTCGGGACCCAGATGATGCTTGGCTGGCATTGGTGTTGTGAAGCCTTTGCAGTCTTGCATACCGAACTTCTTCAGGCACTCTTTAAGATATTTCTCTTGAGATATGAAGATGCCGTTGCGTTGTTGCCGTATTTGAAGACCGAGAAAGAACTTCAGCTCACCCATCATGGACATCTGATATTGCTCTTGCATCATATATCCAAACTCATCACTATACTTCTGATTGGTGCAGCCGAAGATAATGTCATCCACATATATTTGGCACACAAACAGTTCACCATCATATGTCTTCGTGAAAAGTGTGGGATCCAGGGAACCAGGTATGAAGCCTTTGCTCTTCAGAAAGTACTTGAGTGTATCATACCAGGCCCTGGGGGCTTGTTTGAGGCCATACAGTGCCTTGTTGAGCTTGTATACCATATCAGGATGTTTTGGATTTTCAAAGCCAGGTGGTTGTGCAACATACACTTCTTCAATCTTGCCATTGAGAAAGGCACTTTTCACATCCATTTGATATAGAAGTATGTTATGATGATTTGCATAGGCCAGCAGTATGCGTATGGCTTCAAGCCTAGCCACAGGAGCAAATGTTTCATCGAAGTCAATGCCCTCCACTTGAGTATATCCTTGAGCAACTAGACGAGCTTTGTTTCTGACAACTTGACCATGCTCATCTTGCTTGTTGCGGTATATCCATTTGGTGCCTATTATGTTGTGCTTCCGTGGATCAGGACGCTTAACCAGTTCCCATACATTATTCAGCTCAAACTGTTGAAGCTCTTCTTGCATAGCTTGAATCCATTCAGGTTCCATGAAGGCTTCTTCAACTTTCTTGGGTTCTGATATTGAGACGAATGCGAAATGCCCACAGAAGTTTGTTAGCTGAGTTTCCCTTGAACGAGTGAGTGGACCAGGTGCATTGATGCTGTCCAGTATTTTGTCAATTTGTACTTCATTTGCAACACGAGGGTGTGTGGGGCGAAGACTTTGCTCTTGCTGATCTATGTGGTCATTTGAAGGTATATCTTCAGGCTGAGAATTGTCTTCATGTGGATCAAGTGCTGAGATGATAAGTTCTTCTTCAGGTTGAGCTTCAGAAGGTACAATTTCTCCAGTTCCCATAAGCTTGATTGATTCATTTGCTGGAACTTCATCTAGCACATTTGGCAATTGCTCTCTTTGTGATCCATTGGTTTCATCAAATCGCACATCCACTGTTTCAACCACTTTGTAGTGGAAGAGATTGAAGACTCTGTAGGAGTGCGAATCCTTTCCATATCCAAGCATGAAACCTTCATGTGCTTTTGGTGCAAACTTTGAGGTGTGGTGTGGGTCCTTGATCCAGCATTTTGCGCCAAATACTCTGAAATAACTGACATTTGGCTTCTTGCCAGTTAGGAGTTCATAGGATGTCTTGTTCAGAAGCTTGTGAAGATAAAAACGATTGATTGTATGGCATGCAGTATCAATGGCTTCAGTCCAGAATTTTGTTGGAGTCTTGTATTCATCTAGCATTGTTCTGGCCATCTCAATGAGTGTTCTGTTCTTGCGTTCGACGATGCCATTCTGCTGTGGCGTGTATGGAGCTGAGAATTCATGTGTGATGCCCAAGGTATCCAGATATGCATCAAGGCCAGTGTTCTTGAATTCAGTGCCATTGTCACTTCTGATGTGCTTTATCTTGGCGCCAAAATTGTTCATAGCTCGATTTGCGAAGTGTCTGAAGACATCCTGCACTTCAGTCTTGTAAAGGATTATGTGCACCCAAGTATATCTAGAATAATCATCAACAATTACGAAGCCATAGAGGCATGCAGTAGTAAAAGTTGAGTAGTGAGTGGGACCGAAAAGATCCATGTGAAGCAGTTCAAAGGGTTGTGTAGTAGTCATGATTGTCTTCGAAGGATGTTTTGCCCTTGTCATCTTCCCTGCTTCACAGGCACCGCATAAGTGATCTTTCTTGAACTTGACGCCTTCGATGCCTATGACGTGCTTTTTCTTCGCAAGGGTGTGGAGGTTCCTCATGCCAGCATGCCCAAGCCTTCGATGCCAAAGCCAGCATTCTGAAGCTTTTGCAAGAAGACATACTGCAAGTTGTGGTCCTGCTGAGAAATCTACCACATACAAATCACCTTTCCTGTACCCTTCAAACACTAGAGATTTGTCAGATTCCATTAGCACCAGGCAGCGATATTTGCCAAACATTACAATCATATTAAAATCGCAAAGCATTGAGACAGACATTAAGTTGAAGCCAAGGGATTCAACAAGCATGACTTTATCCATGTGTTGATCCTTTGAGATTGCAACTCTACCTAGACCCAATACCTTACTTTTACCAGTGTCAGCGAATGTAATGTGGCTCTTGTCAGATGGACGTAAAGTTGAGTCCATAAGAAGGCTTCTTCTGCCAGTCATGTGATTTGTACACCCACTGTCAATAATCCATTCTGAAGACTTTGAAGTCGCTGGTATCGTACCCTACAGTGCATTTAGGGGGATAGGCTTCACGAAGAGTGTTGTGAAGCATAAACATTTGACGAACCAGTGGGTTATGAAAACTTAGATCCAGATTATGACTAATGGGGAGAGTAGCATGCGATTCAGGAACGAAGTACATAATGATGCCATTTGGGCAGTTTATCTTGCGCCCTACAAGATTTTTAAGGTCCCCAGCAATAGCGTCAGAAGATTTTGGTTTTCTGCTGGAGACCTTTCCCTGCAAAAGAGAGTTAAGCCTTCTTAACCACCCACATCTTCAAGGGTGGCTTAGAAGCAATAAGTCTAAGTGCAGCATCTGAGAATTTTGGCTTTGAAGCCTTAGCAAACAGTCTTGCAGGTGGACAATAATACTCATAGGCATAAGCAGAATAATTTTTGGTCATATGAATATGACGGTTCGATGAACCGCTCTCATATTCATATGCCTGAGTATGGTTTCCCTGCAAAACATTTGCGTTAGTGTGACTCAGGTGAGTCCTCTGTCTGTATGAAGCCTTTGGACCGAGGTTTGTCTTCTTCAAGTGAGGTGTCATGAGGACATTCACAGGAAGATTTTCCAGACATGTTTTCGGAACCCAGATCTTCTTCATAGCTGGTCCATTCCTGCAGTTAGTACCAATGTACCTGGCAAACACTTCACCATTCTGATTCTTAAACAGTTTATAGTTTGCATCAAAGGATTCATCAATGATAATTGGGTTAGCACAAGTGAAGCCAGATAAGTTGGATGGATCTGCTGAAAGTTCCTTTGCAGCAACCCATGTAGTTTTGGGGTACTGCTCAGGTTTCCAGTAAGAGCCATCTGCATTGATTTTCCTCACGAACCCAACACCCTCTTTCCTAGGGTTTCGATTCAGAATCTGCTTCTTAAGGACATCACATAATGTTTGATGCCCTTTCAGACTTTTGTACATCCCTGTTTCAAGCAATGTCTTCAACCTAGCATTCTCATCAGCAATAGCAGTGGTATCCTCAGCAGAGGGGTTAGTTGCCACATCAACAGTTGAAGATATTGGAACAGTAGTAGCAGTGGAACATTCAGCAACAGAATTAGCATTATTACGCTCAATGCATTTAAGACATGGTGGTTCAAATCCTTCCTGAGCGGGACTGATCTGTTCGGCGCGAAGTGACTCGTTTTCCTTTTGAAGATCTTCATGAGCCACCCTCAATTTCTCGAGTTCTTGCTTCCTTTGAAGATAGTCATAGGAAAGCTTTTCATGAGTTGTTGAGAGAGTATCATGACGATCTTCAAGTTCCTGATACTTAACGTGAAGGTTTTTTATGTCTTCAATTAAGGATTCAGATCGAGTCATTTCAGCACCCAACAGATCATCGCTTCTGTCTAACAGTTTTTGAATATGTTCCATAGCTTTCTGTTGTTCAGTTGCAATTTTAGCAAGTGTTTTGTAGCTAGGTTTTGAATCACATTCAGAGTCATCGTCACTGGATGTTTCATAGCGAGTGGTGCGTGTGTTTACCTTGGCACCGCGTGCCATGAAGCAGTAGGTAGGAGTGGAGTCGTTCTTGTCATTTGCGTCGGTGTCGGTGATGCAATTATTGACTCCAGTGTTGAAGATGGACTTGGCGACGTATGCTGTAGCCAGACTCGCAGTGCCAGAATCAGACTCCTCCTCAGATTCCACCTCTGCCTCCTCAAATGCGGATTCCTCCTCTGAATCCATCTCCTTGCCTACAAACGCACGCGCCTTGCCAGATGAGCTCTTCTTGTGTGATGAAGACTTTGATGAAGACTTGGAAGAAGACTTTGAGTGTTTCTTCTTCTTCTTGTCGTCAGAATCATATTCCTTGCTCTTCTTCTTCCTTCTGTTCTCATTGTCCCACTGTGGACACTCAGAGATGAAGTGCCCAGTTTTCTTGCACTTGTGACATGTTTTCTTCTTGTAGTCATGAGCAGAGGCTTCATCATTCCTTGAGCTTGATCGTGAAGATTTTCTGAAGCCTTTCTTCTTGGTGAATTTTTGAAACTTCTTCACTAGCATTGCAAGTTCTCTTCCAATGTCTTCAGGATCATCAGAACTGCAGTCAGATTCTTCTTCAGATGAGGAGACAGCTTTTGCCTTCAAGGCACGAGTTCGCCCATAGTTTGGACCGTAGATATCTCTTTTCTCAGAAAGCTGAAACTCATGTGTGTTGAGCCTCTCAAGTATGTCAGACGGATCGAGTGTCTTGAAATCAGGACGTTCTTGAATCATCAGGGCCAGAATGTCAAACGAACTATCAAGTGATCTCAGCAGCGTCTTGACGATTTCATGTTTGGTGATCTCAGTAGCGCCGAGGGCTTGAAGCTCATTTGTGATGTCAGTGAGCCGATCAAAGGTGTGCTGGACATTCTCATTGTCATTTCGTTTGAAGCGGTTGAAGAGATTGCGAAGGACACTGATTCTTTGATCTCTCTGGGTTGATATGCCTTCATTAACTTTGGAGAGCCAATCCCAGACCAGTTTGGATGTCTTCAAGGCACTCACACGGCCATACTGTCCTTTGGTCAGATGACCACAGATGATATTCTTGGCAGTAGAGTCCAGTTGAACGAACTTCTTGACATCAGCAGCAGTGACACCTTCTCCAGCCTTGGGAACGCCGTTTTCGACGACATACCATAGGTCGACGTCAATGGCTTCAAGATGCATGCGCATCTTATTCTTCCAGTAGGGATATTCAGTTCCATCGAAGACGGGACAAGCAGCGGAGACTTTGATTATCCCTGCAGTCGACATAGCTAAAACTCCAGGTGGTTAAACCGAATCACACAGAACAAGGAAGCACCTTGCTCTGATACCAATTGAAAGTGCGTTATATCGACTAGAGGGGGGGTGAATAGGCGATTTTTATGAAAGTCTTCAAAACGTGAGAGTTGTGAAGACAAACAGTGAAGATCATGCCTATTACTATGCAGCGGAAGTTAGATTACACTAGGCCATCCATGGTCATGTGTTCAATAGAGTGAAAGCGGAATGACAAACAGCTTCAGTGTAATAAGGATCAGGTAGGAAGAAGTTATGAAGCCGAACAGATCATACATTCATGTTGTGAAGACAAAAGATAAAGCAAGCATGCAATGGCTTCACAATGAATAACTGTAAGTGAAAGGAAGTGAAGATGAAACCAGTGACGCGTTGAAGACAATGATTTGTTGGACCAGTTCCAGTTGCTGTGACAACTGTACGTCTGGTTGGAGCGGCTAGGTATTTAAACCAAAGGACACACAGTCCCGGACACCCAGTCAAGGACACTTAGTCCAAGACACCCAGTCCTCACTGTTTTCTCCTTGAGCTAAGGTCACACAGACCTCGCCCAATCACTCAGGTAAGTCTTCAAGGTAGACTCCCAAACCTTCACAGACTTCGTTCACTGACAATCCACAATTTCTCTTGGATGCTCAGAACGCGACGCCTAACCGTCTGGAGGATGCACAGTCCTCAAGTGTAATAAGTCTTCAAATCACACAGACACGAAGACTTAAGTGATGCCCAATTTACTCTGGCTCTGGGTGGTTAGGGCTTTTCTCCTCACTGGGAATTTTTCTTTCAAAGGCTTCGAGGTGGGTTGCTCTCAAACGACAAAAGCCGTGTACTGAAATCTGAGCAGCCAACCGTTTATGGTTGTGGGGGGTGGACTATTTATAGCCACTTGGCAACCCGACCTGATCTGTCCGAAATGACCCTGGGTCACTAAGGAACTGACACGTGTACCAACGGTCGAATTTTGAACTCACACGGCAACTTTACTTGGGCTACAAGTAAAGCTGACTTGTCTGACTCTGGACAAGATTTTCTCTCAAAGTCTTCGCTCGAAGACATAGGATTTGAATTAGGCATCACTTCAGTCATTCTGACTGGTTCTCTTCGACCCCACTTAACAGTACGGTGGTTCCTATGACACAACATGAATGAAATAAAACTACGAAGGATCTAGGTCTTCGAGTTCCAAAAGCTTCATAGGGAGTCTTCTCATGTCATTGTCTTCAATATGAATATCTTCATAAACCACCATTGTCTTCAATGTCTTCGTACATTTTTAGGGGTCATCTCTGGTAGTAAAACCAAATCAATGAGGGACTTCTACCTGTGTTTTCCTGCAATTCTCACAAAAACATTAGTCCCTCAGCTAGGTTTGTCGTCAATACTCCAAAACCAACTAGGGGTGGCACTAGATGCACTTACAGTACTACACGTGCACCTCATCGTGCCCTTACTGAAGCCACTGAGAGCACTATTGCCCAACGACCCAAGAAGCGATCTCGTGTTCTCAATGACCGAGAGCTTCTGGTTGCTCTTCATCAGAAACAAGATAGGCATCATGACTGGCTGAAGCGCCAAATGCACAGCCTCTTGGTGGATGTTAACCGCATTTGCAATCTTGCCACCAAGAATGCCTTTGTTGCCCATGAAACCTGTCGGCGTACATGGAAAGGGCTGACGCTTATGTGTTCTGAGGATGATCTTCAAGAGGATGGCTTCTCTGAACGTTTCAAGTTGAGTTCTCTTCCTCTGCGGCAACTGTGAATGCCAAAGTGATCGAGGACGAAGATGATGCCACTTCACCGCCCCCTACTTCTGCACGCCTCGACACTGCCCCAAGTTCTTCTGCACCGCCGAACACCACCGACGACCCTGCTGCTTCACCTACTCTTCATGGGAACGAGTAGATGCTCTATGTCTTCAAACCTTTTTGGTCCTCACTGACAAAAGGGGGAGAAGCATATGAGTTTGATAGTCTTCAAGCGGGTCCATATGGGCAGTTAATTTATGTTTTGCCTAGTGTTTACAACTCTCGTTTTGATACATTTGGTTCTTTGAGTTGTAACACTTAAACTCGATGGTCGTCTGCTACTTATTTGCTACTTTGTGATGCGATGATAAATTCCGTATGTGCGACGATAAATTCCGCACTTAGATCATTTTGCAGACGTCCATTTTTCATTATGCATGTCATTATCTTCACATACCTTTCATGCATGATAAATTGTCATCATAAGTTGAAGAGGATCTCCACGAGTACAACCTGCCATGTGCATTTCCATTCCAAAAGCAAATTACTTATATGCACATCTTCAGGGGAGCCCTTGCAACTTATTAAGACAATTACTTATCCTTTACAATTTCACATATTATATTCCCCGTTGAAAACTTCAACTAGTTTGTCATCAATCACCAAAAAGGGGGAGATTGTAAGTGCATCTAGTGCCACCCCTAGTTGGTTTTGGAGTATTGACGACAAACCTAGTTGAGGGACTAATGTGTTTGTGAGAATTGCAGGATAACACAGGTAGAAGTCCCTCATTGATTCGGTTTTCCTACCAGAGATGACCCCTAAAAATGTATGAAGACATTAAAGTCAAAGGTGGTATGTGAAGACATTCACCTTGAATACTATGACAAGAGAAGACATCGCATGAAGACTAAGGAGCGCGAAGACTTAGATCTTTCGCAGTTCTTTTTCTTCTTTGTTGAGTCACAGGAACCACCGTACTGTTAAGTGGGGTCCAAGAAAACCAGTCAGAATGACTGAAGTGATGCTTAACCAAAATCCTATGTCTTTGAGTGAAGACTATGAGAGTGAATCTTGTTCAGAGTTGGACAAGTCAGCTTTGCTTGTAGCCCAAGTAAAGTTGTCGTGTGTGTTTGAAATCTGACCGTTGGAACACGTGTCAGTTCCTTAATGACCCAGGGTCATTTCGGACAAATCAGATCGGGTTGCCTAGTGGCTATAAATAGCCCACCCCCTACAACCATAAACGGTTGGCTGCTCAGAGTTAAAGTACGGCTTTTGTCGTTTGAGAGCAACCCACCTCGAAACCTTTGAGAGAGAATTCCTTGAGAGGATAAAGCCCTAACCACCCAGAGTCAAAGAGTGTTAGGCATCACTTAAGTCTTCTTGTCTGTGTGATCTGAAGACTTATTACACTTGAGGACTGTGAATCCTCCAGTCGGTTAGGTGTCGCGTTCTGAGCATCCAAGAGTCATTATGGATCGCCGGTGAACGAAGTCTGTGAAGGTTTGGAAGTTTACCTTGAAGACTTACCAGAGTGATTGGGCGAGGTCTGTGTGACCTTAGCTCAAGGGGAATACAGTGAGGACTAAGTGTTCTGAGCTACGTGCTCAGGACTAAGTGTCCGGGACTGAGTGTTCTCAGGTTTAAATACCTATCCGCCCTAACCAGACGTACAACTGTCACAACAGTTGGAACTGGTCTACCAAACCTTTGTCTTCGTCACGCACACTGGTTCTATCCTTCTCATCTATTTATTTATTTACAGTTGGCTCTTGTAAAGTCAGTGTCTATTTGCTTTATCTATTTGTCTTCACTGTGTATCTGATCCTCACTGCCTAGCTACTATTAGTCATTGTGGTTTCACTTCATTGAATGCTTGACTATTGTTTGTCTAGTGTAGTCTATCTTCCGCTGCATGATAATAGGTTTTTTTCTATCGTTTGTCTTCGAAACTTACATGTTTTGAAGACTTTCATAAAAATCGCCTATTCACCCCCCCTCTAGTCGATCACTAGCACTTTCAGTTCCTTCATTTGTTTTGCTTCTTTCTCGGTTTTCTTTGTTTTTTCTTGTTCTTTTTTTACTTAGCTATTTTTAGTTTCTCTCGGTTTTTAGTATACACTCTGAAATTTTCTGTGTACATCAGAAACATTTCTATATGCAAGTTTCACATTTTTTGGAATACATGATTATCATTATTTTAATTCTTATATCTCTAGGTCTAGTTTTTTCCTATATATTATACATTTTTTATATAACTAGTATATTTTCCTAGTACATGCTTGACATTTTCAAGATACAAGTTTAACATTTTTTAGTACATTGTCAACATTTTTTCTTTGCACATTTTATTTTTTTTCAAATATTTGATTAATATTTTCTAAATACAAGACTAATTTGTTTAATGCATGGTAAACATTTTTTCTATACTTTTTAAACATTTTTTCAACTGCTTTATTAACATTTGTCAAATAAAAAATTAGCATTGTTTTTAATACATGGTTAAAAATTTATATATAAAATTTTGACATTTTTAAACCACTGACAATTTTTAAAAATACATGATCTTTTTTATACTCATTGTATTTTTCATAATTTTTTCGGATACATGAGGAACATTTTCTTTATACATATTTAACATTTTTTAAATGTGTGGTTAATTTTTTTCAAAGGCTTTATGCCGATTGTTTTTTTTATAATATGTATATTTAGAATATGTGGCCCATCTGGCGTGTAGTTGGGCTGGCCCATCTGGCGCTTGCCTTCACGCGAGGGTTCCCTGCATCTCTACAGCTATCTATAAGAGAGACATTGGTCATCGCGGTGATCTTTTATTTCTACCTACAAACATTGTGGGGATTTAAATAACAGTCAAATGCATCACATGTTGTAAAACTATCGGTGGTGTGTCAGCTTAGTCTCATAACTTTGAAAATGCAGTTTTGGGTCCTAAAACTATTGATTGTTTTTGTTTAGTCCTATAGCTTCTAAACTGCAGTTTTGGGTCCCAAAACTATGTAAATTTATTCATCTCAGGTCCTAAGTTTGCATGGCCAATATATATGGTGCATTTTTTTTTAAATGAGCCCTTTATATGTGTTTAGTTCCCCGAAAGTGATCAATACGCTTATAGGTCGCAGTATGTGTTGTAATCTGCACGCCCCAGCTGCAGCCACAAGTGGGTAGCAATTGGAAGTTGTGTGACGTGTCGTTCTGCTACCGTGGGGCGAGGCTGAGATGACCGGTCTACTCTCCTCGCTGTAGCTCAAGCCATCATGCCACTGTCGCCTCTGAGCATTTTGTGCGTGGGAGAAGACGAGGGCATGAGAATGAGGCGAGACAATGCCCTAGGGGTTTCTTGCATATTTACATTTCATAAGTTAACCTGGTGGGTCCATTTGGTCAATGTCGCAACAGTCCAAGTATCTCCAAGCGACACGTCAACGGGTCAATGCTAGACATGCAAGTTTAGAACCTAAGATAAACAAACTTATATAGTTTTAGGACCCAAAAGTACAATTTCAAAATTATAAGACTAAACCGATACACCTTTCATAGTTTTAGAACCTAAAACTACAATTTTTAAGTTATAAGACTAAACTAACACACTTACAATAAATTTAGAACTTATGAAGCATTTTACTCGTTACATATTATCCCAGAAAATCAATCGGGCTGCAAAAAAGGGAGGGAAAGGAATCCAGCCATTTCCCTCGCCAATTTTCATACGCAACACCCAAAATTAGCTCCTTTTTTTTAGGGTAACACCCAAAATTAGCTGACACCGCGCGACCAGCTTTGCGGTGGTTAGAGCAACAGTTCCTTTGTCACTTTGCCTTGTGACTTGTCAATGCCAATGAAGCACTGCCCATCTCGAGCTCCCAACGCCATCCCCTTGCAAGTTCCAACTCAGAACAGAACCGAGCTCATAATAACTTTACAAATTACCTACAAGTTGGCTGAGCACACAGCACCACAGGCTCAACATCAACTGCTGCCCTCACTCCCGGGTGCACTGAACTTGCCCCGGAGCTGAGCGTGGCTCGCTCCATTATCTACGCAAGAATTGCTAGTGAATTGCTGCCGCAACGGACCACGGTGCCACCTACTGAGCTAAACAAAGCTTCTTGTCCTGATATGTGCGTTTGGTTGTGCCCTTGTCGTAAAGCAAGCTGAGAGTGGAAACTAACAGTATTTTTGCTGTTGTGGAGCTCAACGCCCTCCAGTTGTAACTGAACCTGTGACTCGGATAAGTTGGGGTTTTGGACGGGCGTGCTCCTTTTAACATTTCCTTCCCTTCCATACTGGTAGTGGCCGTGGCTCTGTGGATGTGACAGCCTTTTGGAGGTTGGGGGGTTCAGCCAGTGGTTAACATCGTTGGCCAACTATATGGAACCAATGAACAAGCGATGCTTGTTAATTTTCTGTTCAAAACTTTTCAAATTCATGCAAATTTGTGGGCCTGGAACAGTTCAATCTCCAACTGATGGCCAAACCAGAGGGGAGGAGGGTGGGGGAAATATCAGGTGCACCCACCCATGAGGGGCTCCAATTTGCAAAAATACAATTTTTAATTGTCCCAAAAGTTCTGGAAATAAATGTGAATGTTCACAAGGAATGTGACTACAACCTCTAAAAATTTCAGGTCCAAACTCCAAATGCACATTAAGAAACATAAATGTGAAATATAGCATGAATAGTGTAAAAAAGACAAAAGCAACATTGACACTATTCACATTTGGATTTGTATTTTTTATTTTCCAATGTGCATTTGGGTTTTGGACCTGAAATTTTTAGGGGTTGTAGTCACATTTTTTATAAACACTTACAATTTTTTTAGAATCTTTGAAATATTTAAAACTAGTTTAAAAAAAATAGAGCTTGGGGAGCACCCTAAGGTTGGGAGCACCTGATATTTCCCCGGGGCGGTGACCTAATTGTGAGTTGTCTGGAAAAAACTTTGTTGTCGGTAGATTCTTCCTCCACCTGCTGCCGCCAAGCGACGCCATCAGCGGTGCATTCCTTGCCGCCTTCAGTCATCCCTCTAAACTCCGACCCTCCCTCCTCCCACACCCGGACCCGTCAACCTCCGACTCCCCTTCACCAGCGAGGCCGCCGCCGGGTCGTTCCTTACTTGGTGTCGCCGTGGCGGCCCCGTCTTTGAGCTTGGGCTTTCGCGCAAAATCGGCTGGTCTAAATTACAATTTGAAGCAACTGAGGAATAGCAAATGCAGGAAGGAATCTTGCAGTATTTTAGTTCGGCTCATTTGATCATACACCAACAACCCCAGCATTCGTAATCCATTGCAGCAATGAGCTATTGCTCAATCGAGGTTTCCTGCGTGCAACACAGCAATCTGATGGACAACCCCATTGAAATTACTAGTAGAACATGCCGGTTTCTCATCCATGCCGAACAAATCTCGAGACTGAAACTACATCATGAAATTCAGAGTGATCTGCTAAACCACACAACAAATTTGGAGCATTTTGCACACAAAAATGCATCGAATGGAGAGCAGATTTGGAATCTAGAAACCCCCTTCCTCTTTACACTGCACTGCCTGGCGACACCCAAAAACCAAGTTTGACATGCATACACACATACACCCGGGGCCTTTTCCCCCAACACCCAGGAGGCAAAAGAGCAAGAACGACGACGACGACGGCGGCGGGGTGAGGAAGAAGCCAGGCTACTGGCAGAGCGGCGAGAGATCCCAGAGCGGGTCGCCGGCGGACGCCTCGAACACCCTGTCGAAGTACTCCTGCAGGCCGTTCATGGCGTACAGGGACGCCGAGATCCGCCGCTCCACCTTCATCCGCTCGAACTCCACCATCCCGGCCGCGGGGGCCGCGCTGGTCTCCTCCGGGGACGCGGCTGGCAGCGTGCAGGCGTCGACGGCGGCGAACCCGTCCAGCGCCGGGAACTGGCCGAACGACGACTCGAACATCCAGGACTCCAGCTCCTCTGCACCGGCGACCGGAGCAGCAAAGTCCGGCCTGTAGACCTCCCCGGCGTCCGGCGCCCCGCCGCCTTGCTTCATGGCGCCGTCGCAGCTGACCGCGCTGCTGCTACTGCTGCTGCTGGCGCCCCCACAAGCGCCATCCATGCTATTACTGTTGCTGTTGCTGTTGCTTGTGGTGTATGCGGCGGGGGCGGCCGGCGTGGAGGAGGGGCCGGGGATCTTGGCGGAGGCGGCGGGCAGCCTGGCCTTCTTGAGCTTCTTGTGGTGGAGGAGGCCCCGGATGCGGACGGCGAGCGGGCAGTCGGGGGAGATGCGGGGCGTGAAGTTGGTGCGCGCCTCGGCGCCGCGGAGGAGGCGGGCGGCCTCGTCGTAGGCGCGGGCGGCGGCGTCGGCGGTCTCGAAGGTGCCGAGCCACATGCGGATCTTCTGGGTGGTGTCCTTGATCTCGGCCACCCAGCGGCCCGAGGGGCGCTGGCGGACGCCGACGAACTTGCTGTGGCTGGTGCTGCCCTTCTTGCGGCCCCGCGGCTTGGTGGGCTTGGCCTGCGCGGCGGCGGCGGCGGCCTCCTGCTGCTGCTGGTAGTAGTAGCAGTAGTCCTGCAGCTGGAGCGCCGGCGGCTGCACCTGGAAGTGGAGCTCCATGTGCGCTCGGGTTGCTTTGGCTTGGCTTAAGTGGAGCTGGAGGAGGTGTGAGACAGGTGTCTGCAGAGTGTTTGCTCTGGTTGCTGGGCAAATGGGAGGATTTATAGGGGCTTCAAAGGATGGTTTGAAATTTTCAGATAGGAGGAGGAGGCTTGGTGGTGATCCCACCCCTGTGGGGTTACTTTCAGGGCTGGTTATTAGTCAATCGTGGTCAAAGTGGAGTTATGATCGTGGCTTATGTATGTTATGTTACTCTACTCTGCCTTGGGATGTCATGTTTGTCTCTTCGGTTTGGTTTGGTGCATATATTGTCAGTAACGAAGCTTAGCAAATGCAGTGGTTTCTGTTTATGTATTTTAGTCCGGTTTAGCTGCACGTCAGTCGGCTGAATTTCAAATCTCGATCAGTCAATTTTTTTGGGGGGGGGGGGGGGGGGGGGGTGGGGGGAGGGGGAGGGGAGGGAGGAAGCAGCGGTTGCGCGGAGCATCGAGGCTGCAGGTGGCGGCGCCAGGACAAGCAAAGCGAGGCCCGGGGACACTGGCAAGGCCTCGGACAGGCAAGATCTGCATCCGACAGCGAGACGGCGGATGCGGAACCGAATGTTGACGGGTGCGGGTGCAGGCTCACTGGGGAAAAAACTCGTGGTCGCCAATTTAGAAGGATGGGCAGGGCGGAGTCTGCAATGACGGTGTGCGGCGGTGTGTGTGTGTGTGTGTGGGGGGGGGGGGGGGGGGGGTGGGGGGGGGAGGGGACAATGCGGCGAGGATGAAAAGAGGGCAGGAGGGTAAAAAGCCGACCTAGCTATTCATCTTGCATCCGACGGCTCATAACACATCGATTGACCCAAATGTTCTTTGGGTCAATTTACAGCTAGCCAGGTCCATCATAGTCATTACCTCTTGTGGTGGAATCACTAGGTTGAGAGATTGGTGGTGGTAGTGCATCACCACACCTTTCAAGACAAAATTAGTGCATCACCACTATAATTGACCTTCTGTATTTTCTGTGATTTTTGTTCTTAATTCAACATATACTTACGAAGACCCTGTATATATTCTAACAATTAACCCGAATACTCAATGTAGCTTAATATTATTGTACCGCGTTAAGTCGTGTCATTTCACTTGAGTTTGGACAGTGGAATGCCATTTCCCACTTTCTCCAACAAAATATGTACGTGCATACAAGCAAGCAAAAATCCATGGCAATCTTTACCATCTATAACATCCTCCCACTTGACTAATTCAGTCAAGGGGTCTAACCCTCATAGGGATTTACCAGTTCCTCATCAACGTTGTACTGACTACTGACTGAACAAGCCGGCAACAACTAATTAAGCAAGCAAGATGCCTAAGATGATTACCATACGAACATGTTCCCACCTTAATTAGCCAGGATGGAAGGGTCAAGGGGTCTACATCTCCTGGCGATTTACTACTAGTAGGTCTTCACCAGCACGCGTCAGCTACTAACCGTAAACTTTTAGGGCCACTGATTAGACCGGTTCGTCCTTAATCCATGGTTATCTAGTCAAAACGCTGCAGAGACCGAGTCTGAGAGCCTGCCATTTGGCGGCCTCCGAGGCAATGATGATAGTGGCGTCTGTACAAGCGGCTGAAAAACAACTTTTCAGCAACCGCGCCGCCTGGCTTTTGTTTTATGCTGCATCGGAGTCGCTTGACATCTTCGCCATCTGCCAAGTCTTTGGTCTCGACTGGATGAGGTGGGCGTGTCCCTGGCTAGCTCAGTTTTTGGATGATGGCATCTCCTTGGAGATATGTGGAACATCATACACTTGTCACGCAGCAGGCTGTGGAACATCATACACTTGTCACGCAGCAGGCCCCCCCCCCCCCCCCCCCCCCCCCCCAAACTGTTTATCATGTTGCATCAGTGTGGAAAACATCTACAATGGCTCGTAACTCATGACCTCTTCGGAGCATTTTTTAATTAAAAAAAGAGGTTAAGGGCATCTTCAACGCTGACCGCAAATTTGCTCCCGCATCCGTTCGCGAAGAGGGCACCAATCCGTGGACACGGATGCGGTAGCCGGACATCCAACACTATCCTCATACATCTGGCCCCAATTTTTTTCTCCAAGTCCACACGTTCAAATAGCAGTATATTTAGTCTAGAATAGTTCAAATGTTAAAATGCAGCGGTAGTTCTAATTAGAAAAGAAAATTAAATATTACACTCCAACATTATTGTCCCCCTTAATCGTCACAGATGCTCAATCAGATCTTCTTTCAGTTGCTCGTGAGTTGCTCGATGTCGACTTTGTTGATGCATTTGAACAAGCTCTTCAAATGTGGCAGGATTCTAGTCTGGAAGTTTGATAGGATCACACATGTTCTCAAATTTAAGAGTTACGACAACATCCTCACACTCACCCTCCACGATCATGGTGTGCATGAACGCACAACAGGTCATCACCTTCTACAAGGTCTCTGAATCCCATTGTTTAGCAGGTCCACGAACAACTGCAAAACATGCCTGCAAAACTCCAAATGCCCTCTCAACATCCTTTCTAGCCGCTTCTTGTCTTTGGGCAAAGTGAGACTTTTTTTGGCCAACTGGGTTAGAGATGGTGTTGACAAAGGTAGCCCAAGGAGGATAAATGCGGTCAACCAGATAGTAGCCCATGTTGTACTAATGACCATTGATAATATAGTGGCAAGGAGGAGCTTTTCCTTCAGCCAACCTAGCAAACAATGGTGATCGATGCAGCACACTGATGTTGTTGTGAGACTTAGGCTTGCCAAAAAAGCGTGCCAAATCGAAAAATCATGTGATGCAACCGCTTCAAGAATTATGGGGGCTTCTTAACATGACCATGTTATTGGCCTTATAACGCTTTCAGACAGTTCTTCTATTTCCAATGCATGAGGTCAAGAGACCCGAGCAAACTTGACCACCCTCTTGGTTCTGAGATTGCCAAGATCCTCTCGGTGTCTATCCCAGTTGGTTCTCTCAAGTACTGATGTCCAAACACCTCGACAAGGACAATTGCAAACATAACCATGGCATCTCCACATATGCTCTCAGACATCTATAGGTACTCGTCCCACGAATCAACAGTTGTGCCATATGCAAGCATCCATAGTGCGCCCGTGCACTTCTGACAACCAGAGAACTCAATCCTTCCCACGACGTTCTTCTTCAAAATGAAGTAGTCATCTGATGACCCACAAGTATAGGGGATCAATTGTAGTCCTCTCGATAAGTAAGAGTGTCGAACCCAACGAGGAACAGAAGGAAATGACAAATAGTTTTCAGCAAGGTATTCTCTGCAAGCACTGAAATTATAAGTAACGAGTAGTTTGATAGCAAGATAATTTGTAACAAGCAAGTAATGGTAATGGTAACGGTAACAAAAGTGCAGTAAGGTAGCCCAAACCTTTTGAGGCAAAGGATAGGCCAAAACGGTCTCTTATGATAAGCAAAGCGTTCTTGAGGGTACACAGGAATTTCATCTAGTCACTTTCATCATGTTGGTTTGATTTGTGTTCACTGCTTTGATAATTTGATATGTGGGTGGACCGGTGCTTAGGTGTTGTTCTTACCTGAACAAACCTCCTACTTATGATTAACCCCCTCGCAAGCATCCGCAACTACGAGAAAAATATTAAGATAAAATCTAACGAGAGCATTAAACTTTTGGATCCAAATCGGTCCCTTACGAAGTAGCGCATAAACTAGGGTTTAAGATTTTGTCACTCTCGCAACCCATCATCTAATAACTACTCCAGAATGCATTCCATTAGGCCCAAATATGGTGAAGTGCCATGTAGTTGACGTTCACATGACACCACTAAGGGAATCACACCATACACACTATCAAAATATCGAACACATATCAAATTCACATGATTACTTGCAACACGATTTCTCCCATGACCTCAAGAACAAAAGTAACTACTCACAAATGATAATCAGGCTCAAGGTCAGAGGGGTATTAAATAGCATAATGGATCTGAACATATAATCTTCCACCAAATAAACCATATAGTAATCAACTACAAGATGTAATCAACACTACTAGTCACCCACAAGAACCAATCTAAGGTTCCGGTACAAAGATTGAACACAAGAGATGAACTAGGATTTGAGAGGAGATGGTGTTGTTGAAGATGTTGATGGAGATTGCCCTCCCCGAGATGGGAGAGTCGTTGGTGATGATGATGACGATGATTTCCCCCTCCGGGAGGGAAGTTCCCCCGGCGGAATCGCTCCGCCGGAGGGCAAAAGTGCTCCTGCCCAAGTTCCGCCTCGAGACGGCGGCGCTTCGTCCTGGAAGTCCTCTCCTTATTTTTTTTCTAGGTAAAAATGACTTATATACCAGAAGAGGGGCACCGGAGGTGGGCCGAGGAGAGCACAACCCACCAGGGCGCGCCTGGGCTCCCTGGCGCGCCCAGGTGGGTTGTGCCCACCTGGTGGGCCCCCTCTGGTACTTATTTTCTCCAATAATTCTTATATATTTCATAAAAATTCTCCGTGAAGTTTTACCTCATTTGAAATTGTGATGAATAGGTATCCTGACGTAGCTTTTTCAGGTCCAGAATTCCAGCTGACGGTATTCTCCCTCTTTGTGTGAACCTTGCATATTATGAGTGAAAAGGCACTAGAATTACTCCAAAAAGCATTATTATGCATAAAAACATTATAAATAACATTAGGTAATCATGATGCAAAATGGACGTATCATCATCAAAAGACTGAACACCATGGTAGAGACGATCGAAGATATTTTTGCGCATCCGAAAGCACTGATGGAAGTGAGTGAAGAGGGCACCGTGGGTAAGTAGTCATCCATCAGCGGCAAATGGTGTCGCACACTGTTGCGGTTGAGCACTCAATGACCCTTGATATATCCCTTGAAATTAAGAACATGTTCCTCCCCACTCTCCGCGTCTGCAAGCACTGCCTGCATCATCGCCGTCTCATCCATGTAGTCCTCCTCGTCGAACGAGCCGTATGACGACTCAACATAGTGCTTGTATATGTACTCCATATCCAAATCCATTACTTTAAAGAAGAAGTGACAAAAAATAGCTCGGGGAATTCACCGAACAGTTTCCTGGCATGATGAGTATTGTAGGAGCGGGTGGTACCTGCGCAGAGTTTTGATGAGTGATATTTTTACACTCATTCACCCTTTGTTTAAACCGAGATATTTCATTAAAGCCGAGATATTTGCTTCGATATTGCTATTAATGACTAATGAATGCAAAGGATTACACAAATCCTCTATTTGATGTGTTTCCACAGGAAATGGGCTAAAAAGGGGAGAACTCACGTGTGAACATGGAATGGAGTGGAAATGAAGAAAGAATAAATCACTAGGAGGCGCACCAGCGGCCACAGATCAAAACACGATGTTACATATGGGCGCAAGCGCCTGTATGAGTGCCCATATGGCGTGGATTATGAGGCAGCTCATCTACATGAACAACTTTTAAAAAGGGGACCACGCCAAAATGTCAATAGAACATCATCAAACAAAGTAAAAACAGAACCATCTTCATCCCCTCTCATCAACCCTAGCCGCCGCCATTTCCATCTCCATGGCCACCATCACCACTATAGTCCATCTTCCTCTAGTTCATACTTGTAATCGTGCATCACACAAGGTAGACATTATAAGACATTGCAATCAATCAATCTTCAAGATGTGGTCTTCAATGTTTTCTTCTTGAGATCCGATCTCCATGTGTGAGTAGTTCGGTAAGGTACGGGTTGAGGCATAGGCCTTATAACCCTGTACGTGTGAAATAAAATTGTTCCATAGATGTCTCTTGTCTTGTCCGCAATCTTCATCCGTGCAGGTACCCAAGATCATGGAGATCGAGCAACGGTGAGGCTTAGTGCAGGGAGAACGTGAAGTGTTGTTCTGAACACTAGTGACAAAAGGGTTTAGTACGGTAACACAGATCCAATCCTTGGGGATTCACGAGGTGTAGTCATTAAACGCCCAAAGCTCTTGTCTGATTATTGTAATATTAATTATCGAGGAAACCCCACGCGATGGATATAGCATGTGGTCGAATAACTGATTCTTGATGTAGAACTCGTGTAGGTTAACATGTTATTTGGACACAACCCCCACTTCCTGTTCGTAACAGGAACATCTTGATGGGTGACTTCTAGCGCACAAATTAATATCATGTCTGGTCCCAACATAAACACATGGTTGTAAGCATTAAGACCTCATTCATGTACCTCTTTTTAGTATAAGTGTTTGAGTCACTATTTGCTTGATCGATCCAGTCAAAAGCTGGAATTGATCCTTTAAAGAAAGATTTCTAGACACCATCACTTCAAGGGGACCTTCCTCTCATGGGTTCGGTAACCCAGGGTCATCTCAAGGGAAATCTGTGTGGGGTACTTTATGTTCCATTACCGGCTCACTAAAAGGAGGAATCAATCCCTTTTTCTGGCACCTTTGCCAGGGAGGAGTTGAGTGTTCCTACCTTTGTGTTTAGAGTTTTTTTTGCTAGAGTTTAGTTTCAGTTTAGTTTTTACCTTTTGTTTTAGTTATATTTTTGTTACAATCCTTGTCAAGAGAAAAATCCAAAAAGATTACCATGGCTCCTAATCTTGGAAGTTTTGCTACTCCCAGCAAAAACTTCATGCGTGAACCTATAGGACAACCTGAGATGTAGCCGTTGAGTATGAGATTAAACAAACATAGTTTCCATGGTTCAACAAGATCAATTTGGAGGCTCTGCTTCTGAAGATGCCGCTATGCACTTGCATAATTTTACTAAATTGTGCAACATGACACACATTAGGGATTATGACCCAGACGCTTTGAAGTTGCGCCTATTTCCTTTGTCTCTGAAAGCAAAAGCAAGAGAATGGCTTCTAGCTTTACCTAGAGGTAACATAATTTCTTGGGTTGATTGTTGCAGCTGATTTTTATCTAAGTTTTGTCCACCTGCAAAACAATTTCAACTACATTCTCATATTACATGTTTCAAGCGGGATGAAAGTGAGCTACTAGCGCTAGCGTGGGATAGAATGAAAGAAGCCATAAGGAACTGTCCTAATCATGGAATGGAGGAATGGTTAATCCTTCATATGTTTTATAATGGTTTGAATCACATGTTAAAAACTATGCTTGATACAACTGCATGAGGAACAATTATGGGAATACCCATACATGATGTCAAGAAACTACTTGATTATATGCAAGAGAACCATGCCCAATGGCATGTTGAATGAGCCACCACCAAGAGGATAAATGCAATTGAAGAAAACAATATGGAGTTGACAGCCAAGCTAGACGAACTCATCTCCATAATTAAAGGTAAAGAAGCGGTAAACGTAAATGCCATCACTAATGAAGAAACTAGTGATGTGAATTTATTGCTCGCAATAACTATAATCCGAACTGGAAAAATAGTGGATATGCTCCTATAATTACTTATCCTAATAATAATGGAGCATCAAATAATTTTTAATGGAGCTAGTAGCAGCAATAGAAATACCATTGAAGAAACTCTGAAAAGTTTTATTGCTAGTCAAACTGAGCAGAATGAAAACTTCAAAAATATTTTGAAGAATCATGATAACTTACTTGGTCAATTGACCAGTAAGATTGTTGGAGTAACAAATGATGTGTAGATACTCGAAGGAAGATCCAAGAATATGGAAGCACAAGTGGCTAAAATTGCATAGACCAAACATTGATCCTATCTAAGTTTGGAGGTTAACCCAGTTGAAGATGTCAAGATGGCAAGAAGCAACAAGAAGAAGACCGAAGAGTTGGACACAAGCCATGTGCGAGAATATAATTATACCATTGCAGATTTTGTAAAGATGATACCAATGAATTACCCACTACCTGAGGTATCAAATAACAAGGAATATAATGTCTTTGTTGAGCAAGTTGCAGAAGCTTTATAGTAAGTTATCAGCTAAGCAAGAAGATGCTTTTGAGCCTACTATAGAGATTGAGATTGGTTTGAATAAACTTAAGAAAGAAGTCCACATTCCAACCCTCAACTAACCACATGATTTGATTTTCAACCCCAATCATTGAAGCCGAATGGATTCAACCCTCTAGTTGTCACAAAGTTCAAATAACAACCCTTGGCTCAGTTTTGGGCTCGTCAAGCTGTTTTGACCAAGTCAAAGTTGACTAGGCAACCTAGTCAGCATGCCAAGTAGACACCCATCCCAACCTTATCCCCCATCTCTCAATGTATAGTTCACACCCTCACCCTTGACCTAGTCCACCCCGCCACCGCTTGAGTTGCAAGGAACGCCGCCGCCCGCAGCCACCACCTCCACTGTCGGTCAGTGGAGGCCGGCGCCGCTGCCACAACACTAGCAGGTTCCTTCTCCCTTACCTCCCTCTCTTCCCCTTAGGTTGCATTGGCATCTTGTCGGTGGCGTGAGCCGCAGCAGCCCGACTATCCACTCGTCGTACTTGCTCTGCTCGGTACCCCTGTCGTCATCAAGCTTCTGCCCTTCTTCCCCGCTGCTACTTCTTGAGCTTGCTTTGGTTTTTCCCTTGAAGAGGAAAGGGTGATGCAGCAAAGTAGAGACAAGTATTTCCCTCAGTTTGAGAACCAAGGTATCAATCTAATAGGAGACAATGCACAAATAACCTAATACCTGCACACAATCAAACAACTTGCACCCAACGCGATAAAGGGGTTGTCAATCCCTTCACGGTCACTTGCAAAAGTGAGATCTGATAGAGATAGATAAACGGTAAAGTGAATATTTTTGGTATTTTTGGTTTATAGATCGGAAAGTAAAATATTGCAAAATAGTAGATTGGAAACTAATATCGTAGATCGTAAACTTATATCATGGAAAATAGACCCGGGGGCCATAGGTTTCACTAGAGGCTTCTCTCAAGATAGCAAATAATACGGTGGGTGAACAAATTACTGTCGAGCAATTGATAGAAAAGTGGAAAGTTATGACGATATCTAAGGCAATGATTATGAAATATAGGCATCACGTCCGTGTCAAGTAGACCGAAACGATTCTGCATCTACTACTATTACTCCACACATTGATCGACTCCTGCCTGCATCTAGAGTATTAAGGTCATGAAGAATAGAGTAACACATTAAGTAAGATGACATGATGTAGAGGAATTAACTCAAGAAATATAATGAAAACCCCATCTTTTTATCCTTGATGGCAACAATACAATATGTGCCTTGCTGCCCCTACTGTCACTGGGAAAGGACACTGCAAGATTGAACCCAAAGCTAAGCACTTCTCCCATTGCAAGAAAAACAAATCTAGTTGGCCAAACTAAACCGATAGTTCAAAGAGAATTACAAAGATATCAAATCATGCATATAAGAATTCAGAGAAGATTCAAATATTCATAGATAAGCTGGTCATAAATCCATAATTCATTGGATCTCGACAAACACACCACAAAAGAATATTGCAACGGATAGTGATAATCCCCAAGTGCAAGGAATCATCGTAGCAATTTCCAAAGGTGGAAGTGATAAGTATGGAGTGTCGAACCAACAAGGAGCTAAAGGTAAGATCAATATTCTCTCAAGCCCTATCTGCCACTGATACGACTCTACGTACACTGAACGTTTGCTTCCAACTAGCAACGAGAAATAAAACTAGGTTGTGGGTATGAAGAGGATAACTTTGTATGATATCGGAGAGCTAAAATATAAAAGTAGGTGCTGTTATCATGAAGTTAGAATATATTACTAAATATTATAAATAGCGAGTGTGGAATAATGGTGGATCGGTGTGCGGAATTGTCCTAGGCAATCGTTAACAAGACCGGTAATCACTATTGTAGTTTCATATGAGGGAGAGGCATAAGCTAACATACTTTCTCTACTTGGATCATATGCACTTATGATTGGAACTCTAGCAAGCATCCGCAACTACTAAAGATCATTAAGGTAAAACCCAACCATAGCATTAAAGCATCAAGTCCTCTTTATTCCCACACGCAACAACCCCCTTACTCGGGTTTGTGTTTCAGTCACTCACCAACCCACTATAAGCGAATCATGAACGTATTGCAACACCCTACAACGGGAACCCCTCACGCTTGCGCGACACAGAGGGCACCATAGGACAGCATCAAAGTAAAACATACAACTCATACCAATCTATATCATCAATCAACCCAAAGACAAAAGATATCTACTCAAAACATCATAGGATGGCAACACATCATTGGATCATAATATGTGGCATAAAGCATCATGTTCAAGTAGGGATTACAGCGGGGTGCAGGAGAGTGGACCGCGTAAAAGAGATGAGGGTGATGATGATGATGGTGATGTTGATGAACACGATCACTGCGGCAATGATTCCCCTCCCGATGGCACTCCGGTGCCACCGAGAGAGAGGAGGAGAGGTTCTCCCCCTTGTGCTTCCTCCTCCATGGCCTCCCCCCTAGATGGGGAGAGGTTCTCCCTCTGGTCCTTGGCCTTCACGGTGATGATGGCCCCTCCGGGATCCTCCTCCATGCCCTCCGGTGATGATGGCCCCCTCCGGCTGGGTGCCAAAGAGGGCCTAGATTGGTTTTCGGTGGCTACGGAGGCTTCTGGCGGCGGAACTCCCGATCTAGGTTAATTTTTTCGAGGTTTCTGTATTTACAGGAATTTTTGGCGTCGGTCTCACCTCAAGGAGGTGCCCGAGGCGTCCACGAGGCAGGATCACACGCCTGGGGGGCACCCTCGTGGATGCCCCGGGACTCTCCTGGCCCAACTCTTTTACTCCGGGGTATTCTTTTGGTCCATAAAAATCGTCAAAAATTGGCACGTCAATTGGACTCCGTTTGATATTCCTTTTTTGTAAAACTAAAAAACAGGGAAAAAACAGAAACTGGCACTGGGCACTAGGTTAATAGGTTAGTCCCAAAAATCATATAAAATAGCATATAAATGCATATAAAACATCCAAGGTTGATAATATAATAGCATGAATAATTCATAAATTATAGATACGTTGGAGACGTATCAGCATCCCTAAGCTTAATTCCTGCTCGTCCTCGAGTAGGTAAATGATAAAAGAAATAATTTATGAAGTGTGAATGCTAGCAAGTGCATAAGTTTCATCAATGATAGTTTCAATCACTTTTTATAGCATCATTATATATCATAACAGTAAATCATCTTCATAAAACTTTTCATGATCAAGTAACAAGCTATTCACATGTTAAAGTATAGATCATAAACTTTCTTGAAACTAACAAACTATATTCTCAGTCATCAAACAATTGCAATTCATCTTATTTTCAGGAAGGGTCTATGTCAGAGCTTTGGTTTAGCAAACTCCACATACTCAACTATCATTTAATCTTTACAATTGCTAACACTCACGTGATATTTATGGGTTCAAAGTTTTAATCGGACACAGAGAAAGATAGGGGCTTATAGATTCGCCTCCCAACCTTTTACCTCAAGGGTAATGTCAACAATAATAGTTCATGATAACTTACATCCAATTGGAGATATATATATATATATATATATATATATATATATATATATAAAGATCTTTCCAATACAATGTGCTTGCCAAAGGATAAAATGTAAAAAGGAAAGGTGAAGATCACCATGACTCTTGCATAAGGTAGAAGATAAAAGTAAAAGATAGGCCCTTCGCAGAGGGAAGCAGAGGTTGTCATGCGCTTTTATGGTTGGATGCACAAAATCTTAATGCAAAAGAACGTCACTTTATATTGCCACTTGTGATATGGACCTTTATTATGCGGTCCATCGCTTTTATTTATTCCACATCACAAGATCATATAGAAGCTTATTTTCTCCACATTAATAGATCATACATATTTAGAGGGCAATTTTTATTGCATGCACCGATGACAACTTACTTGAAGGATCTTACTCAATCCATAGGTAGGTATGGTGGACTCTCATGGGAAAACTGGTTGAAGGAATGTTTGGAAGCGCAAGTAGTATCTCTACTTGGTGCAAAGAATTTGGCTAGCATGAGGGGGAAAAGAAAGCTCAAGATGTTGGATGATCCAAGACAATATACTTTATTTCGGATATAAGAAAACATAACCCATTACGTTGTCTTCCTTGTCCGACATCAACCTTTTAGCATGTCATATTTTAATGAGTGCTCACAATTACAAAAGATGTCCAAGATAGTATATTTATATGTGAAATCTCTCTTCCTTCAATATTCTTTCATGAATTGTTCAAGTGACCAATTCTACGTTTGCTAACTTTCAATAAGTTTATTAACTATACTTATTGTATGTGAAGTCATTACTCCCCATGGTATAAGCATATGAAACATATATAAATTGAGATTTATGATATTCAATTCATTCAACCATTTACTCATAGGATATATGTGAAGCACGTGAGTAATGACAAACTACTCCAAAAAGATATGAGTGAAGGACACTGGGTAGTCAAATAATTAACTAGCCATGGGAGGACTATTTTTCATTTAAGATTTCAGATCCAATGATTTTATTCAAACAGCAAGTAAAATTGAAAATATGCTCCAAGCAAAACACATATCATGTGACGAATAAAAATATAGCTCCGAGTAAGGTATACCGATAGTTTTGAAGACGAAAGAGGGGATGCCTTCCGGGGCATCCCCAAGCTTAGGCTCTTGAGCCTTCCTTGAATATTACCTTGGGGTGCCTTGGGCATCCCCAAGCTTAGGGTCTTTCCACTCCTTATTCTCCTCATATCGATATCTCACCCAAAGCTTGAAAACTTTAATCACACAAAACTTAACGGAACTTCGTGAGATAGGTTAGTATGATAAAGAGTAAACCATTCACCTTGGTACTGTCAAAGACCAAGATCGTAATTGTTCTCACACAATTCCTACTGTACCATATCATTTATATAATTTATATTGAAGAATATAAGTCATAGAAACTAGAAAACAAGCAAACTATGCAATGAAAACAGAATCTGTCAGAAACAGAACAGTCTGTAATGATCTGAACACTAACCATACTTCTGCTACTCAAAAAATTATGAAATAAATTGGTGGACGTGAGGAATTTGTCTATTAATCTTATGAAAAAATAATCAGCACCAAAGCACTCTTCTGTAAAAAAATGGCAGATAATCTCGTGAGCGCAAAGTTTCTGTTTTTTACAGCAAGATCACATTAATTTTCACCCAAGTCTTCCCAAAGGTCTTACTTGGCACTTTATTGAAACAAAAGCTATAAAACATGATTACTACAGTATCTTAATCATGTAAACACACAAAAACAGTAAGGTTAAATATTGGGTTGTCTCCCAACAAGCGCTTTTCTTTAATGCCTTTTAGCTAGGCATGCTGATTTCAATGATGCTCACATGAAAGATAAGACTTGAACATAAAGAGAGCATCATGAAGAATATGACTAGCATATTTAAACCTAACGCACTTCCTATGCCTAGGGATTTTGTGAGCACACAATTTATGGGAACAAGAATCAACTAGCATAGGAAGGAAAAACAAGTATAACTTCAAAACTTTAAGCACATAGAGAGAAAAACTTGATATTATTGCACTCCTACAAGCATGTATTCCTCCCTCATAATAATTTTCAGTAGCATCATGAATGATTTCAACAATATAACCATCACATAAAGTATTCTTTTCATGATCTACAAGCATAGAAATTTTTCTACTCTCCACATAAGCAAAATTCTTCTCATTCGGAATAGCGGGATCACTAGTTCCTAGAGTTGACACTCTTCCAAACCCGCTTTAGATGATAGTATTATTCATACTCCAAAATATATAAGTGAAGTTCATGGAGCTTTCTACAATTAATATAAACTAACCAATGTCCAAGCTCAAAATGTATAAGCGAAGCACACGAAGCATTCTATAAAACCATACTCAAAAGATTTAAGCGAAGCACAAAGAGCAATTCTATAAGATCATACTTAAAAGATATAAGTGAAGCACATGAAGCATTTTATAAATCAATGAAGGTATATCTCATAGTAGAATGGTTCATAAAGGAAGAACAAAAAAACAAAGGACATAAATCATGTGAACAAAACAAAAACCGAGGTATACCGATAATTGTTGAAGAAGAAAGATGGGATGCCAACCGGGGCATCCCCAAGCTTAGATGCTTGATTATCCTTAGAATATTTACTTGGGGTGCCTTGGGCATCCCCAATATTGAGCTCTTGCCTCTCTTTATTCTTCTCACATCGGTAACTCCTCGTTCTTCGAACACTTCATCCACAAAAAAGATTAACAAAAACTTTGTGAGATCCGTTAGTATAATAAAGCAAATCACTACCTTTATGTACTGTTAAAAACTCATTCCATTTTCATATTAGAACTATATCTACCGTATTCCAACTTCACCATGGTTCATACCCCCCGATACTACCCATAGATTCATCAAAATAAACAAACAACACACGAAAAACAGAATCTGTCTAAAACAGGACAGTCTGTAGTAATATGAAGGTTTAGTAAACTTCTGTATCTCCAAAAATTATGAAATAAATTTGAAAATTTGAAAACTTTATACAGAAGTAATGTGCAAAAAGTTTCAGACCCATTTGACTTTCCAGTAATAAAAATGTAAAATCACGCACTACAGCCAAAGTTTCTGTTTTTGTTCTGCACATAGTAAACAAGCAATCTAATCATCCTAAAACCAAAGCTTGGCACATTATTTTTATAATACAATGGATATATATAAGGGGATAATTATTTATAGAGAAACTTCCATGAAAAATTCTACATTGTTTCCGTGAGCATGAACACGAGTGCTCAAGGTCGACCCTCACTTCTTCAACGCATAACTTTCCAATCACTTCTCTTTTTGGAAGACTTTTTAGGCATGAGAGGCAAGTAATTTTTTTTGGTATTTTCATTCTTTTAATTATTATTTTTTGTATGTTTCACCCACAACTAAACAGAAAAAAGGAAAAAATCTACTTAGTGAAGAAAGCAAACAAGCACACACGAGAATATCAACCCCACACTATTGCTCCCCGGCAACGGCGCCAGAAAAGAGCTTGATAATCCCCAAGTGTAAGGAATCATCGTAGCAATTTCCAAAGGTGGAAGTGATAAGTATGGAGTCTCTAACCCACAAGGAGATAAAGGTAAGATCAATATTCTCTCAAGCCCTATCTGCCACTGATACGACTCTACGTACACCAAACGTTTGCTTCCAACTAGCAACGAGAAATAAAACTAGGTTGTGGGTATGAAGAGGATAACTTTGTATGATATCGGAGAGCTAAAATATAAAAGTAGGTGTTGTTATCATGAAGTTAGAATATATTACTAAATATTATAAATAGCGAGTCTGGAATAATGGTGGATCGGTGTGCGGAATTGTCCTAGGCAATCGTTAAGAACACCGTAATCACTATTGCAGTTTCATATTAGGGAGAGGCATAAGCTAATATACTTTCTCTACTTGGATCATATGCACTTATGATTGGAACTCTAGCAAGGATCCGCAACTACTAAAGATCATTAAGGTAAAACTCAACCATAGCATTAAAGCATCAAGTCCTCTTTATTCCCATACGCAACAACCCCCTTACTTGGGTTTGTGTTTCAGACACTCACCAACCCACTATAAGCGAATCATGAACGTATTGCAACACCCTACAACGGGAACCCCTCACGCTTGCGCGACACGGAGGGCACCATAGGACAACATCAAAGTAAAACATACAACTCATACCAATCTATATCATCAATCAACCCAAAGACAAAAGATATCTACTCAAAACATCATAGGATGGCAACACATCATTGGATCATAATATGTGGCATAAAGCACCATGTTCAAGTAGGGATTACAGCGGAGTGCGGGAGAGTGGACCACGTAAA
Source organism: Triticum urartu (assembly GCF_056163025.1). NCBI lineage: Eukaryota > Viridiplantae > Streptophyta > Magnoliopsida > Poales > Poaceae > Triticum > Triticum urartu. The sequence goes on along the minus strand of NC_141874.1, from coordinate 169,356,320 downwards.
AGAGATGAGGGTGATGATGATGATGGTGATGTTGATGAAGACGATCACCGCGACGATGATTCCCCTCCCGATGGCACTCCGGTGCCACCGAGACAGAGGAGGAGAGGTTCTCCCCCTTGTGCTTCCTCCTCCATGGCCTCCCCCCTAGATGGGGAGAGGTTCTCCCTCTGGTCCTTGGCCTTCATGGTGATGATGGCCCCTCCGGGATCCTCCTCCATGCCCTTCGGTGATGACGGCCCCCTCCGGCAGGGTGCCAGAGAGGGCCTAGATTGGTTTTCGGTGGCTACGGAGGCTTCTGGCGGCGGAACTCCCGATCTAGGTTAATTTTCCGAGGTTTCTGTATTTATAAGAATTTTTGGCGTCGGTCTCACGTCAAGGAGGTGCCCGAGGCGTCCACGAGGCAGGACCACACGCCTGGGGGGTGGGCGCGCCCCCACCCTCGTGGATGCCCCGGGACTCTCCTGGCCCAATTCTTTTACTCCAGGGTCTTCTTTTGGTCCATAAAAAATCATCAAAAATTGGCACGTCAATTGGACTCCGTTTGATATTCCTTTTTTGTAAAACTCAAAAACAAGGAAAAAACAGAAACTGGCACTGAGCACTAGGTTAATAGGTTAGTCCCAAAAATCATATAAAATAGCATATAAATGCATATAAAACATCCAAGTTTGATAATATAATAGCATGAATACTTCATAAATTATAGATACGTTGGAGACGTATCAGAAAGATCTCCATGAACATCGAGGAGAACATGGTATTGAGAATCAAAGAGAGAAGAAGCCATCTAGCTACTAGCTATGGACCCATAGGTCTGAGGTAAACTACTCGCGCTTCATCGGAAGGGCAATAGAGTTGATGTAGCTCCGTGATCGAATCCCCCTCCGGCAGGGTGCCGAAAAAGGTCCCTAGATGGGATCTCATTGGTGAAGAAGGTTGTTGCAGTGGAAAAGTGTTTTGTGGATGCCTCCGGAGGTTTGGGAATATATGTGAATATATAGGACAAAGAATTAATTAGGTCAGGGGGTGTTGAAGCAGTCCACAAGGCCGCCCCCTAGGGCGCGCCCTTGTGGCTTGTCGTCTACTCCAAGCTCTTCTGGCTTGGATTCCAAGTCCAACATGTGTCTTCTGGTCCAAGGAAAATCATCGCGAAGGTTTTATTCCGTTTGGACTCCATTTGGTATTCCTTTTCTACGAAGCTCAAAAACAAGGAAAAATAGAAACTGGCACTGGGCTCTAGGTTAATAGGTTAGTCCCAAAAATAGTATAAAATAGCATATTAATGCATATAAAACATCCAAAACAGAGAATGTAATAGCATGGAAGAATCAAAAATTATAGATACGTTGGAGACGTATCACCCGCTAGCACCCAGAGCCACCTATCGCTGACCAGGAGAGCGATGCCGCCTGGGGTCGGGTCAATGCAGGGCACGTCAGACCTTATGATGCAGTGGGATAGAGAGACTGGAGCGGCAGTGGCCTTGGTCCTTGATGTGTACTACACAACTTATTCTTGTAGACTCGTGTTGGGCCTCCAAGCATAGAGTTTTGTTGGACAGTAGCAATTTTCCCTCAAGTGGATGAGAAGGTTTTCTAATCCGTGGGAGGCATAGGATGAAGATGGTCTCTCTCAGGCAACCCTGCAATCAAATACAAGAAATCTATTGTGTCCCCAACAAACCCAATACAATGGTAAATTGTATAGGTGCACTAGTTCGACGAAGAGACGGGGATACAAGTGTGGTATGGATGGTAGATATAGGTTTTTGTAATTTTAAAATGTAAATAACATCAAGGTAACAAGTGATAAAACAGAGCACAAACGGTATTGCAATGCTTAGAAACAAGGCATGGGTTTCAACTTTCACTAGTGCAATCTCTCAACAGTGCTAACATAATTGAATCTTATAATAATCCCTCAATGTGTGACAAAGAGTCACTCCAAAATTCTTATCTAGGGAGAACATAAGATGAAATTGTTTGTAGGGTATGAAACCACCTCAAAGTTATCCTTTCCGATCAATGTATTGATCTATACCTATAAGTGTTACAAATAACCCTAGAGTTCGTACTAAAATAGCACCATATGATACACATCAACCAACTCGAATGTCACCTAGAAGTATGTGTGAGTTGATTATTCAATATGAATCAAACAACTTCAGATTCATAATATTTAATCCAACACAACGAACTTCAAAGAGTACCCCAAGATTTCTACCAGAGAAAGTAGGACGAAAACATGCATCAACCACGATGCATAGATTACCCGAACATCACATCAGGAATCCGCGAGTTGAGTGCCAAAACATACATCAAGTGAATCAATATAATACCCCATTGTCATCACGGGTATTCATATGCAAGACATACATCAAGTGTTCTCAAATTCATAAAAGTATTCAATCTGATAATAGTGAAACCTCATAGGTAAAACTCAATTCATCACAACAAGATATAGAGGGAGAAACACCATATGATCCAACTATATTAACAAAACTCACAATACATCAAGATCGTGCCAAATCAAGAAACACGAGAGAGAGAGAGAGAGATCAAACACATAGCTACTGGTACATATCCTCAGCCCCGAGGGTGAACTACTCCCTCCTCGTCATGGTGGCCGCCGGTATGATGAAGATGGTGTCCGGTGATGAGTTCCCGCTCTAGCAGGATGTCCGAGAAGGCCTCCAGATGAGATCGCTTCGGTACAGAGGCTTGCGGCGGTGGAGCAGAAGTGCTAAGTCAAGTTCTGGGGTTTTCACATTTTATAGGAATTTTTGGCGTCGGTCTCACATCAAGGGGGGGCCAGAGGGGCCCACAAACTCGGGAGGGGGCGCCCCCTAGGCTTGTGGTTCCCTCGGCCACTTCCTGGTCCAGCTCTAGTGCTTCTTGGGTCTCTTTTGATCCATAAAAATCACCATAAATTTTCAGCCCGTTCTGAGAACTTTTATTTCTACACAAAAACAACACCACGGTAGTTCTGCTAAAAACAGCGTCAATCCAGATTAGTTCTAATCAGTTCATACCAAAACCATATAGAATTGTTGTAAACATGACATGAATACTTCATAAATTATAGATATGTTGGAGACATATCACCATCCCGAAGCTTAATTCATGTTCTTCCTCAAGTAGGTAAATGATAAAAGAAATAATTTATGAAGTGTGAATGCTAGCATAGTGCATAAGTATGATCAACGAAAGGTCCAAAAACTTTTTCTAGCATCATTATATATCACAAACAGTAGCTCATCTCATAAAACTTCTCATAATCAAGTAACAATCAATTCACATCTTATGGTTCAAACAATGCATTCTCTTGAAGCTTAACAACATATGTTCTTAGTCACTAAACAATTGCAATTCAACTTATTTTCAACAAAGTCTAAGTAAGAGCTCCACATACTCAATTATCATATAGTATTCTATGATTGCTAGTACTCAAAACATATTTTTAAAACAAATGGCATCCATCAAACACAGAGAAAGATAGGGCTTTAACATTTTGCCACCCAACTTATTTATCATATAGATAATTGTCAACAATAATAATTCATGATCAAATATATTTGAAAGGATATATGTTCCTGGGTCTTTCCCCACCACATGATGCTTGCCAACTAGAGAGTAATTGAGGTTAAAATGAGAATGAATACTTATTGACTCTTGCATAAAACTAAATACTAAAAAGTAAAAGATATGCCCTTCACAGAGGGAAGCAGAGATTGTCATGCGCTTTTGACTTTTGGGTGTGCAAGCTCTTAATGAAAAGGAACATCATGTTGTATTGCCCCTTGTGATAGAAACCTTTATTATGCTGTCCTTCGCTTTTATTTCTTTACCATCACAAGTTCGTACAATGCTTATTCTCCCTTGCAATAAAAGATCATACATATTTCAAGAGCAACTTTTATTGCTTTTTGCACCGATGACAACTTACTTGAAGGATAATATTCAATCCATAGGTAGATATGTTGGACACTCATGGCAAGAAATTGGGTTTAAGGGTTTTTGGATGCACAAGTAGTATTTCTACTTAGTACGGAATTTTGGCTAGCAAAACATTCTAAACAAGCACCACATGTTAGAGGATCCATAACAATATAACTTCTATACAAATATACACAACCATAACTCATTACATTGTCTTCCTTGTCCAATTTTAACTAATTTTCTCAAGTATGAAAATAATTAATGGGTATTAACAATCATAAAAGATGTCCAAGATAATATATTTATATGTGAAAGTTCTCTTTCTTATACTAATCATTCATGAATTGCTTGTATGACCAATATTGTGATTGTCAAACTTCAATAGACTTTACTTTATAAACCCAATGTGAAACTACTAAGCATTCAGAACACAGATAATTTCAGATTTCAGATTTTCAATTCATTCAACAATTTACTCATAAGATATAAGTGAAGTACGAGAGTAAATGACAAAGTACTCTAATAAGATATAAGTGAAGATCAAATGAGTAGTCAAAAATTAAGTATTAGTTACTTTTGTTCTTGAGGACATGGGAGAAGTCTTGTTATAAGTAATCTTCTGAAGTTGGTATTCGTTCAATATTTCAATGATATGTATGTTGTTCTTCCTCTAGTGGTGTTATGTCAACGTAGACTACATGACACTTCACCATGTTTGGGCCTAGGGGGGAGGCATTGGGGAGTAATAAGTAGATGATGGGTTGCGAGAGTGATAGAAGCTTATACCCTAGTTTATGTGTTATTCTATAAGGGGCTGATTTCGATCCACATGTTTCATGTTATGGTTAGATTTATCTTAATTCTTCTTTCATAGTTGTGGATGCTTGTGAGAGGGGGTAATCATAAGAGCGTTACTTGTTCAAGTAAGAACATCACCCTAGCATCAGTCCACCCACATATCAAGCAATCAAAGTAGTGAACGTGAATCAAATAAACATGATGGACATGACTAGATAGTAATTCCCTCGAGAATGCTTTGCTCACTATAAGAAGTACTTTCGTCTTGTCCTTTGCTATAAAAAGTATTGGTGCTTTGCTCACTATGAGAAGTACTTTCTTCTTGTCCTTTGCTATAAAAAGTATTGGGCCACCTTGCTCCACCTTGGTTACTATTGTTACTTGTTATTATCTTTCCGGTTATGCAATCAGGTATTGGGGATACAGGGGAAGCATAATATCTCACCCAAAACTAACAAATCCTACATCTAGCTGTATCCATCCTTCAACACAAAACCAAGAAACCTTCGGAAATCATTTACCTGAACCTTCGAAAAGCATCCGTTATACGAGTTATGGCAATACTCCCGAACTCCCACCCCAGTACTGGGTGGCGTCGAGGTTATCTCACCAACAACTGCATAAAAGAGATTTTCGATGTCGGCGAAACTCAGGTATTCCAGAATTGCAACGATAAAATTGTGATGACAACAACTCGGAGCTCAACTCCCCGGGACACTGCCACAACCCCTAAATGTCAGGAGGCACCAAGAACAATGTTCTCGTCACAAAATCATCGAAACGATACCAAGATACCCGCGTGATCCTAAATTTTTTTAGTGAAATTTGAGAAGAGAAGAGTCAAAACTCTACATCAGGATGCCTCACCAGAGCGACGAAGGGACCGAGGAGTAAAAAGAATCCTACTCTCCGATATATATAATCCTAAATGACTCAAAACATTTTTATAGACTCAACAACGTCAGCGATTCGATCAAGCAGGGGGCTCCTAAGTCGGGGAAGGCTCTGATTACCAACTTGTAACACCCTCGATGCGGCTATATCTCCCACGTGTCGAAGCACGACTTAGAGGCATAACCGCATTGAAAGCAATGTCGCAAGTGAGGTAATCTTCACAACAAACCATGTAATACAATAAGGGAAAGAGATACATAGTTGGCTTACAATTGCCACTTCACACAATACATGAATAAAACATTACGTCATCCAGATACACTCAAGGTCCGACTACGGAACCAAAATAAAAGAAGACTACCCCAAATGGTACACAGATCCCCGATCGTCCCGACTGGGCTCCACTACTGATCAACTGGAAACGGAACAACATAACGAACACGAGCTTCATCGAGCTCCTCCTTGACCTCGGTTGCGTCACCTGCACGATTTCATCGGCACCTGCAAACTGGTTTTGGAAGTATCTGTGAGTCACGGGGACTCAGCAATCTCACACCCTCGCAATCAAGACTATTTAAGCTTATGGGTAAGGTATGAAAGATCGTCGATGTCGCCTAGAGGGGGGGGGGGGTGAATAGGCGTTTTAAAATAATTACGGTTTAGGCTTTAACAAATGCGGAATAAACCTAGCGGTTAATTTGCCAAGCACACAACCTAAAACAACTAGGCTCACCTATGTGCACCAACAACTTATGCTAAGAAAGATAAGCAACTATGTGATAGCAAGATATATGACAAGAAACAATATGGCTATCACAAAGTAAAGTGCATAAGTAAAGGGCTTGGGTAAGAGATAACCGAGGCATGAGGAGACGATGATGTATCCCGAAGTTCACACCCTTGCGGATGCTAATCTCCGTTTGGAGCGGTGTGGAGGCACAATGCTCCCCAAGAAGCCACTAGGGTCACCGTAATCTCCTCACGCTCTCGCACAATGCAAGATGCCGTGATTCCACTAAGGGACCCTTGAGGGCGGTCACCGAACCCATACAAATGGCAACCCTTGGGGGCGGTCACCGAACCCGTACACTTTGGAAACCCTTGGGGGCAGTCACCGGTACCCATCAAATTGCTCGGGGCGATCTCCACAACCTAATTGAAGACCCCGACGCTTGCCCGGAGCTTTGCACCACAATGATTGAGCTCCGAACACCAACAACCGTCTAGGGCGCCCAAGCACCCAAGAGGAACAAGCTCAAGGGTACCAAGCACCCAAGAGTAATAAGCTTCTCAACTTGTAACTTCCACGTATCACGTGGAGAACTCAAACCGATGCACCAAATGCAATGGCAAGGGCACACGGAGTGCCCAAGTCCTTCTCTCTCAAATCCCACCGAAGCAACTAATGCTAGGGAGGAAAATGAGAGGAAGAACAAGAAAGAGAACACCAAGAACTCCAAGATCTAGATCCAAGGGGTTCCCCTCACATAGAGGAGAAAGTGATTGGTGAAAATGTGGATCTAGATCTCCTCTCTCTTTTCCCTCAAAAACTAGAAAGAATCCATGGAGGGATTGAGAGTTAGCAAGCTCGAAGGAGGTCAACAATGGGGGAAGAACGCGAGCTCAAAGGATAAGGTTCAATGGGGAAGAAGACCCCCTTTTATAGGAGGGGGAAAATCCAACCGTTATGTGCTCAGCCCGCACACGAGCGGTACTACCGCTCCACGAGCGGTACTACCGCTCAGGTGGAAGAAATAGGGAAAAGGAGCAACAAAACATGAACATTGGGGCGGTAGTACCGTAGGAGACAGCGTTACTACCGCTGGGTTAGGCGGTACTACCGCACCCTTCGGCGGTACTGCCTCGCAGAACGAAGGGTAAAGGGAAAGAGGTAAATGGGCGGTACTACCGCGGAGGAAGGGCGGTACTGCCGCTAAGGAGCGGTACTGCCGCAGCGAGGTACCGCACAATCCGACACAGAAAAAGACCCCTCGAATCGACGCGGTAGGGACCTGGTAAGCCAACGGTAGTACTGCTGCGGAGTCACCGCCGGTACTACCGCTGCGGAGCGGTACTGCCGCTTGTGACTCCTCAGCGGTACTACCGCTGGGTACCACGATACTACCGCTGGGACCCTGACAAAAACCACACTCAAGAAAACCAGAACTGCCATAACTTCTGCATATGAGCTCCGAATTGAGCAAACTCAAGCTTGTTGGAAACAAGACGACGAGTAGCATCAAAACAGCAAATAGAAAGAGGAGTGAAACCTCCAACCGAGAAGAATCGGCAAAACCTCCAACATCGAAAACATCATAGAAGATGCATGCGAACTCCGTTTTCAATGAACTCAAGCTTGTCATCAAGATGACCGTAAGCTCTAAGACTCACAAAGAGAACCAAACAAGAACCAAGAAAGATGATGCAAGGATCCAATGGTTTGAGCTCTCTACTAACGATACGATCAAGCTACCAACTTGAGAGCCCCCCTTGATAGTACGGCAAACGATCCTATAACCCGGTCTCCAACCTACCACCATGCGACCGGTAAAATAGAAAACCTATCAAGAGCAAACCTTTGCCTTGCACATGGTCCACTTGAGCTAGATGATGACGATCTTGACTCCCTCAAGTTGGACCACCTTACTTGATTGTGTTGGCTCGATGAAGACTAGTTGATTGCTCCCCCATACTCCACTATGGGTGAGCCTTTCTTCCGCACATCTTCACAAGTCCATTGTCACCACAATGGACGGCAAGCTTCAAGCATTTGATCTCTTTGTGATGCTCCACTTGAACTTGCACCGCAACCTTTCTTGATTGTGTTGAGTCTATGAAGACTAGTTGATTGCTCCCCCATACTCTACTATGGGCGAGCTACTCTTCCGCACATCTTCACAGGTCCATTGTCACCACAAAGGACAACAAGCTTCAAGCATTTGATCTCTTCGTGGTGCTCCACTTGAACTTGCACACCGCAACCTAACCCCACAAAGAACCCTCACAAAGACCATGGGTTAGTACACAAAGCGTAATTGACAATGCTTGCCATACCATGGGATCACTTGATCCCTCTCGGTACATCTTCTATGCTTTGTGGGTTGATCATCTTGATTCACTCTTTAACTTAGTCTTGATCAACCTCTCACAAGACCAATCTTTAGGTAATTCCTTGAATAGCACCTTGGTGGACACAAACTCTCCTTGAAACCAACACATGTACTCCAAGAAAAGCCTATGGACAAAACCTTCAAATATAACTCAAGGCAACCATTAGTCCATAGAGATTGTCATCAATTACCAAAACCAAACATGGGGGCACCGCATGTTCTTTTAAGGTAAAAGGTATGAGGTGGAGCTGCAGCAAGCGACTAGCATATATGGTGGCTAACATACGCAAATGAGAGCAAGAAGAGAAGGCAAAGCACGATCGAGAAACTATGATCAAGAAGTGATCCTAGAACAACCTACGTCAAGCATAACTCCAACACCGTGTTCACTTCCCGGACCCCGCCGAGAAGAGACCATCACGGCTACACACGTGTTTGATGTATTTTAATTAAGATCAACTTCAGGTTTTCTACAACCGGACATTAACAAATTCCCATCTGCCCATAACCGCGGGCACGGCTTTCGAAAGTTCAAATCCCTGCAGGGGTGTCCCAACTTAGCCCATCACAAGCTCTACGATCAATGAAGGATATTCCTTCTCCCAAGACAATCCGATCAGACTCAGCATCCCGGTTAGAAGACATCCTCGACAATGGTAAAACAAGTCCAGCAAGACCGCCCGATGCGCCGACATCCTTAAAGGAGCTGCACATATCTCGTTATCAGGGCAACATCGGATGAACACTATGTATAGCTAAAACCAGCCCTCAAGTTTCCTCGAGGTGGCGCCGCAAGTAGCTCTGTTTTGGACCAACACTTAGACAAGCACTGGCCCCGGGTGGGGGGGGGGTTAAAATAAAGATGACCCTTGGGCTGGCCTAACCCAAGGGAAAAAGAGGCTAGGTGGCGAATGGTAAAACCAATGTTGGGCCTTGCTGGAGGAGTTTTATTCAAGGCGAACTGTCAAGGGGTTCCCATTATAACCCAACCGCGTAAGGAACGCAAAATCCGGGAACATAACACCGATATGACGGAAACTAGGGTGGCAAGAGTGGAACAAAACACCAGGCATAAGGCCGAGCCTTCCACCCTTTACCAAGTATATAGATGCATTAATTAAATAAGAGATATTGTGATATCCCAACAAAATAACCATGTTCCAAACATGGAACAAGCTCCAATCTTCACCTGCAACTAACAACGCTATAAGAGGGGCTGAGCAAAGCGGTAACATAGCCAAACAACGGTTTGCTAGGACAAGGTGTTTAGAGGCTTGGCTTAACAATATGGGAGTCATGGTAAGCAAGTGGTAGGTATCGCAGCATAAGCATAGCAAAAGAGCGAGCAACTAGCAAGCAAAGATGGAAGTGATTTCGAGGGTATGGTCATCTTGCCTGAAATCCCGCAAGGAAGAAGAACGAGTCCATGAAGAAGATAAACGGACGTAGCCAACGGATCCTCACAAACGCAACGTTACTGGAACCAACCCGGAGAAGCAACACCGGAAAGGAGCAAACAACATAGTAAACAACCATCACATAATCATGTCATGATGCACAATCAAGTATGATGCATGTCCGGTTTAAATATGCATGGCATGGCAAAGTGCACAAACAATCCTACAAATTAAGTGGAGCTCAATATGCAACTCCGTTGCATATTGATGAAACACCACGTGACTTATTTAGTTCTCTCGTTTAGGTACCCAACAAGATTAAATGTTGATTAAAATGGCAAGAGGGTGAAGCAAAATAAAACTACCTATCTAGTCAAGTTTAAATGAGGCCGGAAGCAACGAACAACAATTCCGGTAAATCCCCATATGCATATATTAGGTTTGGTACTGTTCTGTCCTAAACACAATTTTATAGTTGTTAAACATGCAAAGTGATGCCACCATGTTAAACTAGGCATTTTCCACCCCATTTACATATAAAGTTTATTAAATTCCGAGTTATGATTATTTAGTTATGAATTAAATCATTTGAACATGGCATAGGGACAAATTTAACCAAACAACATGTTTAAACATTTTAAACATAGATGAAATTTGGATATTATCAAACTAGACAAAATTCTAAGCAACTTTCATATATATATATATATCATTTTAATATGATGCATGGTTATTAAGTTATTATATGCATGATCTACAAGGGTTTTTCTGTAAAAAACTGCAGTCTCTGGAAATTAGAAAAATCGTCCTCTGAGGAAAAAAACAACACGGGCCAGATCTGAGGCAAACTGGGCCGGGGGAACTGCTCACGCTGGGCCAACAGAGAGAAAGAGAAAAAAACAAGGAGGCGCTGGTGCCTCACCATGGGCCGAGGCCCAGTTGGTGGGGAGGCTGCAAGAGGGGCGCGCTGGGCCTCGGGCATGCTTGTGGCCCACGCGGGCATGTGCGGCAGTGGCCTGGGTCACGCTCTCCCGAATCACAAAGGAAGGGGACGAAGCAAGGGATCTCAGGAACGGCAGCGGAGGAGGCATGGGTTCAACGCGGCGCCGGGCAGGAACCGGCCGGAACGGGCGGATCCGGCGGCTGGGTTGCAGAGTGAGGGAGATCCGGTGGAGGAGGCGATGGTGGCATCCCCATGGAGCTGGTTCGGGGACGTTGGTGTTCCTGTGAATCAGAGAGAGAGACAGACGAGGTGAGCCGCGGGAAGAACTACGATGACTAAGGAGAAGGAAAGTGGAGGGCAGGGAGGAGAAAGAAGCAAGGGCAGTGACAGGCACTCATCTGCTCGTCGGGTTCTCGCCGGAGCGGCGAGGCAAGGTCTGGACCGGCAGAGAGGCGGCGCTGCAGAGCTACCGATGACGAAGGAGCTCAGACATGGGCTCCTGCCCGGGGAAGATGACGTGAAGGCAACAGAGGAGACATAGGCGTGCAAGGCCGTGGCCTCGATCCATCCTGGATCGGGCGCCGGCTGGCTGCGGGAGAGATCGAGCGTGGGGGCTGGCTGCGATGGGAGATGCAGTTGGATGGATGGATCGATCTAAAATAGTGGGGATTGGTCGGCGTTGAAAACAAGGAGAGTGGCGGCGGATGGGATGGATGGAAGGGACAAACTGCCTAGGATCTAGGGTTGGTCTAGTTTTAGACTAGGGAGTATATATATATATATAAGGAAAGAGGGAGAGTTTAGGGGCTAATCCGTCCCTCCAATTAAAATCGAGCGGTCGAGATAAATAGACTAGGAAGTCCAAATAAGAAAACGGTGATGTTTTGTAGATGCTTGGGGATGATCCGGACACAACGGTGACGACTCCCCGGGTCGGGTTCGGGACAACTTCCGGACGCGCGCGAGGGGGGCCGCGGGCTGACAAGAGAGGTTAGGTAGGGCCTAACGGTGAGTGGTAGTGGGCTGTGCAGAAGGCCTCAGGCTGAGAGAAGAGAAGAGAGAGAGAGACCCGGCGACTATTTCCGGAGACCGAAAACGTCCGACGTTAGACCGGCTATAATGCCGCTATAGTTTAACGGTTGGGCGAACAAACGAACTCCGAATGCGATGAAACTTGACAGGCGGTCTATCTACACTATAATAAGACCGCACGCCAACTTTCAACCCATTCCGAGAACATTTTCTGGCCACTTATAAAATAATATTTCGGACATGCCGCGGGCGCGTGCAAGTGTGTCTGGACTCAGAACAGACAACAGAAGGAACTGGGAGACCGGGGCAGATGCAAGTTTTCGAAAACATGCAGATGCAATGCGGATGATGACATGGAAAGATGCAACACACAAGCAAAAGACAAGGCAACAACAGCGAATAACTGGAGGACACCTGACACATCGGTCTCGGGGTGTTACAACACTCCACCACTACGAGAGGATCTCGACCCGAGATCCTAGGGATGGCACCGGAGGGGAAATGAAGAGGAAGAGGTGAGGTGAAACTATGTTGCTTCTTTGACAAACGATTGAAACCAAAGAACCTTGAAAATTTGAACAACTTGAAAGGAATAAAACCACGGAGGTGATCGAAGTTGAAAAACACTCCGATAGGAACGAGGAATAAGGGTGAAGAAATTCGGGCAGCACTCCGTTGAAAAGAGATGCGATACTTGATAAGATTAAAAGAACTAGAAGAGAAGCCACAACACTCCGGATAAAAGGATAAGCAAGGAAAGAACATGATCTTTACCATTCGAGATGATGAGAGAAGAGAGCAACATCTAATGCATCCGGAAGAAAGAAATAGAAGATAGATAATTGAAAAAAAGGAATTGAGAAGGAAATGACAACTTCTGCCACAAAAGAGCTTGAAAAAGGCATCCTTAGAAGAAGGGTCAAACGGAGTTGTTGGAAAATCAACAACGAAAAGATAAGCTTGATATGGTCTTATGGAATACCTCCCAAATTATGAGGTGACAACCTGCCACTCACGGGAAAAAGAATTGAATTGGTATGACCAAGGAGACGAGAAACTATTTCACCGATAGGATAAAAGAAGAACTTGGGTCATTTATGAGTACCACAATTAGCAACTATCCTTAGGGAAGGCTTTAGGTGAAACATGACACAAGATAACTCTAACGAAGAGGTTGATGGATTTAAAATATCTCATTCTTAACAACATGTGAATCATGAAGCATGAACTCAAATTATCAAGAATGACATAACACCACCTCAAAAGATAAGGGAGAAACAATTGCACTCCGGATTGCAAGATGAAGAAAGCTTGATCTCTTCTAAAAAGAATCTCAATGAAAAAACTTCTAGAAGGAATTAAATCCTTGATGATCCATCATGTAGAACCTTCATGAAGAACTTAGTTAAACAAAAGAATGAGAAAACGGAAGGAAAGAGAAGTTGAAAACACAAGGTGAATCCTTGTACCAATTTAGATGAATCTCTGTGGTCAAATAATTGAAAAAGGTTGGAACTCAGGGAAAAAGAGAAGATGAAAAAATTGAAATCAGGAATTTGATGAGCCTCCAGAATAGGGAATTGAGTTCACTCGATGAAACAAGAATAAGAATTACATTATGCTTATCCTTCACCAATTAAATTGATGACAATCAACGGATTTGACATATTACTTACTCTCGTAGAAAAGATTAAGATAGATATAGCGCGAACTTGAAGAGGCCTTCGATGATCCATCGGTAGGATTTGGAAAACAACGAATGACTTGATACGGTAACGGATGGAAGAGATCTCTTAAACGAACCACCGGTAGAATTGAAACACGAATAAATTGATATGATAAACAAAGGAAGAAGAATCTTGGAAGAACCACCGTAAGAATTGAAAAACGAACAAAGTAAAGGGATGAATCACCGGTAAGAATTAGAGAACGAATCAGGATACTTGAGGGAATTTGATACAAGAAAACGAAGAGAGCACGAGCTGATTAGAGAATACTTGAATGATGCACTGGTAAGATTTGGAGAATGATAGCTGAAAGCTGAGAATGAATAAACCTGAATTTATGGACTCCGGATAACAAGTTGAGAAGACTCTTGAGTTGCTCCGGATGGGTGAAAAGAATTGCCACAATCAAAATAATTATGAGAGGATGACATCAAGCTAGAACCATGAATCTGTGAGAGAGCGGATAAGATATGGAGGAAAAACTCTTCTTCGGTCATTAGAATCTGAGAATTACGACGAGAAACACCACCAAATTGTTGAGATACTCCGGAATAAAGAAGAATGGAAAAGTTGAACCAACGATGAAAAGAATTTGAAAGATCTTGGAGAAATACATATGACTGATGATGAATCATTCTTACGTCAAACTTCGAAAAGAATTTGGGAGTAACTCTGGGAAAATAAAAAGAGTCAGGTAAGATCCTGGGAAAAGACCTGTGGGTTAGGGCCCACTCAAAAGAAAGACCGTAGAGCGATTTGAAGAGAGATTGCACCGGTTGAAATAAATGGCTTGAATGAGATAACAATCTCGAAGTAGCTTGAACGGATCTTGAATGACAAGACGAGCCTTTTGCGATATCTTGTGCACTCCGAAACAAATGAATAGCGAGAAGTGAATTATTATGAGGTGCACCGGTATGAGAAGGCATTTGAAATGAGGAAAGGATATGATCAACAAAGCTTGAATTGGTTCCACTGGAGAAGAAAGAGAATGAATAATGATGAACTTGAGGTTCCGTTAGGATCTTCATGAGAATCACCGGATCAGAATATTGACGGAAAAGAATGGAGAGACTTCATAATCATAAGATAGATACTTGATAAAGAAATCTTAGACCTTGAAGAAAAAGGGTGGGTGGGTGGGAAAACAAAGGCAACTTGGGAAGGATGAAACAAACACCGTTGAGAGAGCTTAGAGTAGATCTTGCTGATGTTGAAATAATTGGATCCACTTGAAGAGAAAACACGCCGGTTGAAAAGATTTGACATGGCAATCTCGATTATTAGGAAGGATTAGTATTCACATAGGAGTATGAGAACACCACTTAGGAAAAAGGCATGGAATCAACACTTGACATTGAAGCAAATCTAATACCACAACTGAAAACAAAACAAAGGATTGGCTTGCAGAATAAGCCGGAACAAACATATGATAGAGATTTCATCTGAATTTTTCGTGGTGGGGCCTACACGGGCTCGATCGTACAACACCATCATGTACAAGGTAGTGCACATGACATACGAAGCGTCCCCGAGTCGGCATAGCCAAGGACTCTTTAAGACACAACGAGACCACTGTAAAACCAACCATGAATAGGCGGACCACTAGACGTCGAACCCCAATTTCATATCATACATCTGTCGGAAAGATATCCTAAGACCTACTTGAATCCCCACTTATAAACTCCCGAAACTTTCCGGTTATGCAATTAGGTGTTGGGGATACAGGGGAAGCATAATATCTCACCCAAAACTAACAAATCCTACATCCAGCTATATCCATCCTTCAACACATAACCAAGAAACCTTCGGAAATCATTTACCTCAACCTTCGAAAAGCATCCATTATACGAGTTATGGCAATACTCCCGAACTCCCGCCCCAGTACTGGGTGGCGTCGAGGTTATCTCACCAACAACTGCATAAAAGAGATTTTCGATGTCGGCAAAACTCAGGTATTCTAGAATTGCAACGATAAAATTGTGACGACAACAACTCGGAGTTCAACTCCCCGGGACACTACCACAACCCCTAAATGTCAGGAGGCACCAAGAACAATGTTCTCGTCACAAAACCATCGAAACGATTCCAAGATACCCGCGTGATCCTAAATTTTTTTTAGTGAAATTTGAGAAGAGAAGAGTCAAAACTATACATCAGGATGCCTCACCAGAGCGACGAAGGGACTGAGGAGTAAAAAGAATCCTACTCTCCGATATAGAAAATCCTAAATGACTCAAAACATTTTTCTAGACTCAACAACGTCAGCGATTCGATCAAGCAGGGGGCTCCTAAGTCGGGGAAGGCTCTGATTACCAACTTGTAACGCCCTCGATGCGGCTATATCTCCCACGTGTCGAAGCACGACTTAGAGGCATAACCGCATTGAAAGCAATGTCGCAAGTGAGGTAATCTTTACAACAACCCATGTAATACAATAAGGGAAAGAGATACATAGTTGACTTACAATTGCCACTTCACACAATACATGAATAAAACACTACATCATCCAGATACACTCAAGGTCCGACTACGGAACCAAAATAAAAGAAGACTACCCCAAATGCTACACAGATCCCCAATCGTCTCGACCGGGCTCCACTACTGATCAACTGGAAGCAGAACAACATAACGAACACGAGCTTCATCGAGCTCCTCCTTGAGCTCGGTTGCGTCACCTGCACGATTTCATCGGCACCTGCAGACTGGTTTTGGAAGTATCTGTGAGTCACGGGGACTCAGCAATCTCACACCCTCGCGATCAAGACTATTTAAGCTTATGGGTAAGGTAAAAGGTATGAGGTGGAGCTGCAGCAAGCGACTAGCATATATGGTGGCTAACATACGCAAATGAGAGCGAGAAGAGAAGGCAAAGCACGGTCGAGAAACTATGATCAAGAAGTGATCCTAGAACAACCTACGTCAAGCATAACTCCAACACTGTGTTCATTTCCCGGACCCCGCTGAGAAGAGACCATCACGGCTACACACGCGGTTGATGTATTTTAATTAAGAACAACTTCAGGTTTTCTACAATCGGACATTAACAAATTCCCATCTGCCCATAACCATGGGCACGGCTTTCGAAAGTTCAAATCGCTGCAGGGGTGTCCCAACTTAGCCCATCACAAGCTCTCACGATCAACGAAGGATATTCCTTCTCCCAAGACAATCCGATCAGACTCGGCATCCCGATTAGAAGACATCCTCGACAATGGTAAAACAAGTCCAGCAAGACCGCCCGATGCGCCGACATCCTGAAAGGAGCTGCACATATCTCGTTATCAGGGCAACACCGGATGAACACTACGTACAGCTAAAACCAGCCCTCAAGTTTCCTCGAGGTGGCGCCACAAGTGGCTCTGTTTCGGACCAACACTTAGACAAGCACTGGCCCCGGGGGGGGGGGGGTTAAAATAAAGATGACCCTTGGGCTGGCCAAATCCAAGGGAAAAAGAGGCTAGGTGGCAAATGGTAAAACCAATGATGGGCCTAGCTAGAGGAGTTTTATTCAAGGCGAACTGTCAAGGGGTTCCCATTATAACCCAACCATGTAAGGAACGCAAAATCCGGGAACATAACACCGATATGACGGAAACTAGGGCGGCAAGAGTGGAACAAAACACCAGGCATAAGGCCGAGCCTTCCACCCTTTACCAAGTATATAGATGCATTAATTAAATAAAAGATATTGTGATATCCCAACAAAATAACCATGTTCCAAATATGGAACAAGCTCCAATCTTCACCTGCAACTAACAACGCTATAAGAGGGGCTGAGCAAAGCGGAAACGTAGCCAAACAACGGTTTGCTAGGACAAGGTGGTTAGAGGCTTGGCTTAACAATTTGGGAGGCATGGTAAGCAAGTGGTAGGTATCACATCATAAGCATAGCAAAAGAGCGAGCAACTAGCAAGCAAAGATAGAAGTGATTTCGAGGGTATGGTCATCTTGCCTGAAATCCCGCAAGGAAGAAGAACGAGTCCATGAAGAAGACAAACGGACGTAGCCAACGGATCCTCACAAACGCAACGTTACCGGAACCAACCCGAAGAAGCAACACCGGAAAGGAGCAAACAACATAGTAAACAACCATCACATAATCATGTCATGATGCACAATCAAGTATGATGCATGTCCGGTTTAAATATGCATGGCATGGCAAAGTGCACAAACAATCCTACAAATTAAGTGCAACTCAATATGCAACTCCGTTGCATATTGACGAAACACCACGTGACTTATTTAGTTCTCTCTCATTTAGGTACCCAACAATATTAAATGTTGATTAAAATGGCAAGAGGGTGAAGCAAAATAAAACTACCTATCTAGTCAAGTTTAAATGAGGCCGGAAGCAACGAACAACAATTCCGATAAATCTCCATATGCATATATTAGGTTTGGTACTGTTCTGTCCTAAACACAATTTTATAGTTGTTAAACATGCAAAGTGATGCCACCATGTTAAACTAGGCATTTTTCCACCCCATTTACATATAAAGTTTATTAAATTCCGTGTTACTGTTATTAAGTTATGAATTAAATCATTTTAACATGGCATAGGGACAAATTTAACCAAACAACATGTTTAAACATTTTAAACATAGTTGAAAGTTGGATATTATCAAACCAGACAAAATTCTAAGCAACTTTCATATATATATATATCATTTTAATATGATGCACGGTTATTAAGTTATTATATGCATGATCTATAAGGGTTTTTCTGTAAAAAACTACAGTCTCTGAAATTAGAAAAATCGTCCTCTCAGGAAAAAAAACAACACGGGCCAGATCTGACGCAAACTGGGCCGGGGGAACTACTCACGCTGGGCAAACAGAGAGAAAGAGAAAAAAACAAGGATGCGCTGGTGCCTCACCATGGGCCGAGGCCCAGTTGGTGGGGAGGCTGCAGGAGGGCGCGCTGGGCCTCGGGCATGCTTGGTGCCCACGCGAGCATGTGCGGCACCGGCCTGGGTCACGGTCGCCCGAATCATAGAGGAAGGGGATGAAGCAGGGGATCTCAGGAACGGCAGCGGAGGAGGCATGGGTTCAGCGCGGCGCCGGGTAGGAACCGGCCGGAACGGGCGGATTCGGCGGCTGGGCGGCGGAGTGAGGGAGATCCGGTGGAGGAGGCGATGGTGGCATCCCCATGGAGCTGGTTCGGGGACGTTGGTGTTCCTGTGAAGCAGAGAGAGACAGACGAGGTGAGCCGCGGGAAGAACAGCGATGACTAAGGAGAAGGAAAGAGGAGGGCAGGGAGGAGAAAGAAGCAAGGGCAGTGACGGGCACTCATCTGCTCGTCGGGTTCTCGTCGGAGCGGCAAGGCAAGGTCTGGACCGGTAGAGAGGCGGCGCTGCAGAGCTACCGGTGACGAAAGAGCTCGGACATGGGCTCCTGCTCGGGGAAGATGACGTGAAGGCAAAAGAGGAGACATAGGCGTGCGAGGCCGTGGCCTCGATCCATCCTGGATCGGGCGCCGGCTGGCTGCGGGAGAGATCGAGCGTGGGGGCTGGCTGCGATGGGAGATGCAGTTGGATGGATGGATCGATCTAAAACAGTGGGGATTGGCCGGCGTTGAAAACAAGGAGAGTGGCGGCGGATGTGATGGATGGAAGGGACAAACTGCCTAGGATCTAGGGTTGGTCTAGTTTTAGACTAGGGAGTATATATATATAAGGAAAGAGGGAGAGTTTAGGGGCTAATCCGTCCCTCCAATTAAAATCGAGCGGTCGAGATAAATAGACTAGGAAGTCCAAATAAGAAAATGGTGATGTTTTGTAGATGTTTGGGGATGATCCGGACACAACGGTGACGACTCCCCGGGTCGGGTTCGGGACAACTTCCGGACGCGCGCGAGGGGGGGGGCGCGGGCTGACGAGAGAGGTTAGGTAGGGCCTGACGGTGAGTGGTAGTGGGTTGTGCAGAAGGCCTCAGGCTGAGAGAAGAGAAGAGAGAGAGAGAGACCCGGCGACTGTTTCCAGAGACCGAAAACGTCCGACGTTAGACCGGCTATAATGCCGCTATAGTTTAACGGTTGGGCTAACAAACGAACTCTGGTTGCGATGAAACTTGACAGGCGGTCTATCTACACTATAATAAGACCGCACACCAACTTTCAACCCATTCCGACAACATTTTCTGGCCACTTATAAAATAATATTTCGGACAGGCCGCGGGCGCGTGCAAGTGTGTCTGGACTCAGAACGGACAACGGAAGGAACTGGGAGACCGGGGCAGATGCAAGTTTTTGAAAACATGCAGATGCAATGCGGATGATGACATGGAAAGATGCAACACGCAAGAAAAAGACAAGGCAACAACAGCGAATAACTGGAGGACACCTGGCACATCGGTCTCGGGGCGTTACAGGTGTTCTTGGAGATCTATTCGATGTAATCTTCTTTTGCGGTGTGTTTGTTGGGATCCGATGAATTATGAGCTTATGATCAGATTATCTATGTATATTATTTGAGTCTTCTCTGAACTCTTTTATGCATGATTAAGATAGCTTTGTATTTCTCTCTGATCTATTGATTTGGTTTGGCCAACTAGATTGATCTTTCTTGCAATGGTAGAGGTGCTTTGTGATGGGTTCAATCTTGCAGTGTCCTCACCCAGTGACAGTAGGGGTAGCGAGGCATGTATTTTTTATTGTTGTCACTAAGGATAAAATATGTTTTTTTACCATATTGTGTGGATCTATTCCTCTACATCATGTCATCTTGCTTAAGGCGTTACTCCGTTCTTGTTAACTTAATACACTAGATGCTTGCTGGATAGCGGTCGATGTGTGGAGTGATAGTAGTAGATGCAGGCAGGAGTCGGTCTACTTTTCACGGACATGATGCCTATATTCATGATCATTGCCTTAGATATCATCATAACTATGTGCTTTTCTATCAATTTCTCAACAGTAATTTGTTTACCCACTGTATGTGTTCTTTCAAGAGAGAAGACTCTAGTGAAACCTATGCCCCCCGGGTCTATTTTTATCATATTATTTTCAGATCTATAAAACCAAAAAATGAAAAATACCTTGCTGCAATTTATTTATCTTTACTTTATTTGATACTTTTACTTATCTTTTATACCTATCTCTACCAGATCTCACTCTTGCTAGTGACCGTGAAGGGATTGGCAACCCCTTTTTCGCGTTGTGTGCAAGTGTTTGTTAGTTTGTGCAGGTACATCTATTAGGGACTTCCGTGTACCTCCTACTAGATTGATACATTGGTTCTTAACTGAGGGAAATACTTATCTCTACTTTGTTGCATCACCCTTTCCTCTTCAAGGGAAAAATCAACGCAAGATCAAGAAGTAGCAGGAAGAATTTCTGGCACCATTGTTGGGGTGGTTCTACATCAAGCCTACCAAGTACCTATCATAAACTCTCATCTCTTGCACTTACATTATTTGCCATTTTCCTCTCGTTTTCCTCTCCCCCACTTCTAAAACATTTCCAAAAAACACAAAAATATTTTCCTTTTTATTCTCCTTCTTTCTGTTCGTCTTTTTGTTTGATTTTTGTTTGCTTGTGTGCTAGATTGCTTGCTTTGCCATCATGTCTGAATCTAAGAAGGTTGTTATTGAAAATATTAGTGAAAATCTTGAGGAAAAGTTTGAATCTTCAATTCTTAATCATGATCCCATTGATAATGAAACCCCTGCTCATCTTAAAACAAACAGCTATCATGTAGGTGATGGGAATATTATTGGAAAGAATACTATTCAAGAATTCTTTGATTGCACGGGAGTTATGCCTTTAGATAAGGGATCTATTCTTCATAATACAAATTTCTATGCGGATGCTATCTCCATGCTTGTGGTTAAATTAGAAAGGGAATTTTTACGTATGCATCCGGCCTTACAAAATATGTTTAATGAACTTCCCAACATACAGATCCTAAGGCTAAGAAAATTGCTACTATTACCCTTATGTGTGAGTTTGACTATGTAATTAAGGAAACTAGAGAAATAATTTCCTATTATAATAAAAAAATGAGCACCCTCCCATAGAAGAAATTCTCCATGATAAATAAACTATATGGGGATTGGAATCTAAGGATTACCACGCTTTTAGTTGCAATCTAAGAAAAAGGGTCCCTTATCCAGAAGTTATCCAAGCTTTATATCTTGGTGCGTATGATAAATTTGATTGAGTTACTAAGGGAATTGATGAGGGATTTGATAAGGAGTGGCTTGAAGAGATGTCTAGAGAACCCATTAAAGATGAACTACAGGTTTCTTATGAAGATATTTTTGGTGATGATCTTGAGTATGAAATTATGAATGTCAAAATTACTAATCGAAGTCCTTTCCATGCTTTAAGCTCTCCTGCTAGAAGGGAAGAACATGAAAAGAAGGATTTACTAAGAAAGGTTTTGGAAGATTTGATTAGGAAAGAATTAAATACCAAAGATGACAATACCTAGATCTATGCAACATGCATAGCTAGGGGCATTAAACAATAGTGCTTGTTGGGAGGCAACCCAATTTTTATTTTTGTTTTTTTTGCTTTTATTCTTGAATAAATATGCAATATTAATTTTGTATTAATTGTGTTTCTATGTTTTAATTAGTGTTTGTGCAAGGTAAGACCTTTGGGATGGTTTGGGTGATAGTTGATTTGATTTTGCTGAAAAATAGAAACTTTTGTGCCGAGTAACTGAATTGATATGATCTTCTGGAATGTGAGAAATTCTTGAAGTTTTTACAAAATATTGATATACAAATTTCCTGCGTTGTCCTAATTTTTCAGAATTTTTAGAGTTACATAAGTTTGGCTAAAGTACAGATTACTACAGACTGTTCTGTTTTTGACAGATTCTGTTTTCATTGTGTTGTTTGCTTATTTTGATGAATCCATGGGTAGTATCGGGGGTATGAACCATGGAGAAGTTAGAATACATTATATATATAACACCAATATAAAATTGGAAAGAGTTTACAACAGTAATTAAAAGTGGTTATTTGCTTTGTTTCACTAACGGATCTCACGAGTTTTCTGTTGAGTTTGGTGCTGTGAAGTTTTGGATGAAGTTTTGATGGACTACGGAATAAGGAGTGGCAAGATCCTAAGCTTGGGGATTCCCAAGGCACCCCAAGGAAATATTCAAGGACAACCAAGCATCTAAGTTTGGGGATGCCTCGGATGGCGTCCCCTCTTTTGTCTTCAATCCATCGGTAAAATTACTTGAGGCTATATTTTTATTCACCACATGATATGTGTTTTTCTTGGAGCATCTTGTATTATATGAGTCTTTGCTTTTTAGTTTTCCATAATCATCCTTTCTTTACACACCTTTGAGAGGGACACACATTAATCGTGAATTTATTAGAATACTCTATGTGCTTCACTAATATCTTTTGAGCTAGGTAGTTGCTCTAGGGCTTCACTTATATCTTTTTAGAGCACGACAGTGGTTTTATTTTGAAGAAATTAATGAACTCTCATGATTCACTTATATTATTTTGGGAGTCTTAAAAATAGTATGGCAATTTTCTTAAGTTATGAATTTGGTCCTAATATGATGGGTATTCAAGAGGGATATAATAAAAACTTTCATGTAGATCATTGAATATATGAGAAGTTTAATTCCTTGCAATTGTTTTGAGATATAAATATGGTGATATTAGAGTCATGCTAGTTGGTAATTGTGGGTTAATAGAAATACTTCTGTTAAAGTTTGTGATTCCCGAATCATGCACGTATGGTCTTTCTTTATGTGATGAAGTTGGAGCATGATTTATTTTTGATTGTCTTCCTTATGAGTGGCAGTCAGGGATGAGCGATGGTATTTTCCTACCAATCTATCCCCCTAGGAGCATGTGTATTAGTACCTTGTTTCGAGGGCTAATAATTTTTTGCAATAAGTATGTGAGTTCTTTATGACTAATGTTGAGTCCATGGATTATACGCTCTCTCACCCTTCCACCGTTGCTAGCCTCTCTAGTACCGCACAACTTTCGCCGGTGCATTAAACCCACCATATACCTTCCTCAAAATAGCAACCATACCTACCTATTATGGCATTTCCATAGCCATTCCGAGATATATTGCCATGCAACTTCCACCATTCTGTTTATTATGACACATACCATCATTGTCATATTTCTCTACATGATCATATAGTTGACATAGTATTTGTAGCTTGGCCACCATTCATAATTTTTATACATGTCACGCTAGATCATTGCACATCCCGGTACACTGCCGAAGGCATTCATATAGAGTCATATTTTTGTTCTAGTATTAGGTTGTAATTCTTGAGTTGTAAGCAAATAAAAGTGTGACGATCATCATTATTAGAGCATTGTCCCATGTGAGGAAAGAATTATGGAGGCTATGATTACCCAACAAGTCGGGATGAGACTCCGGACTTACAATTAAAAGAGGCCAAAGAGCCCCAAAAAAGGAAAAATGAGAGAAAAGAGAGAAGGGACAATGTTAAGTGTGGAAAAAGGATAGTAACATTGTCCCTTCTCTCTTTTCTCTCATTTTTTCTTTTTCTTTTTGGGCTCTTTGGCCTCTTTTTATTGTAAGTCCAGAGTCTCATCCCGACTTGTGGGGGAATCATAGCCTCCATCATTCTTTCCTCACATGGGACAATGCTCTAATAATGATGATCATCACACTTTTATTTGCTTCCAACTCAAGAATTACAACTCAATATTAGAACAAAAATATGACTCTATATGAATGCCTTCGGCGGTGTACCGGGATGTGCAATGATCTAGCGTAACATGTATAAAAATTATGAACGGTGGCCAAGCCACAAATACTATGTCAACTATATGATCATGTAGAGCAATATGACAATGATGGTATGTGTCATAATAAACAAAATGGTGGAAGTTGCATGGCAATATATCTCATAATGGCTATGGAAATGCCATAATAGGTAGGTATGGTGGATATTTTGAGGAAGGTATATGGTGGGTTTAATGCACCCGCGAAAGTTGCGCGGTACTAGAGAGGCTAGCAATGGTGGAAGGGTGAGAGTGCGTATAATCCATGGACTCAACATTAGTCATAAAGAACTCACATACTTATTGCCAAAATTTATTAGCCATCGAAGCAAAGTACTAATACGCATGCTCCTAGGGTTGGGAAAATAAACCGAGGTCAGAAAACCGACACCGAATAAATCGAGACCGAAGCCGAATAAACCGAAGACCGAAGATTCGGTGCTCTGTTTGGTCCTAGGTTGTGAAAAACCGAATTTGATTCGGTGATATCGTTTTCCACCCTCGGTTGACCGAACTTACCAAAGCACTGATTTCTGTACAGAGGCCAATGCTACTGGCAAAGCCCATCAACTCGTGTGGCCCAACATCCTTTGCCTCAAACGCATCATACTGGATCCCTAAGAAATTCCCTAGCCGCCCATCAACTTGTGTGGCCCAAAATAATAGCACTACCCCCGACCGCGTAACCCACAGCCGCCCCTAAAAAATGTAATCCCCAACCATCTCCATGAGCAAACTTGATTCCCCATTACTAACCTAGCCGCCACACCTGCTATCTCTCCTCTCGTCCTCGGCCGACGGCGGAGGTGGCCCTTCCGCCCGGCAGCCAGCTCCCTTCGTGTCTCTCACGTCCTTTGGAGTTGCATATTGTTCTCCAAACAATCTCCTCAACCATTCGCTGGGGATTGTTTTTGGCGAATTCACGTCCTCACAAGAAGTTGGTTGGGATACACGAGATGTTTTTGCCTATATGCTCTAATTTTCTTTCCTATCTTTCTTCCATCGCTCAGATTTTTAGAGCAGTATTGCCTGTTGTCGAACAACCTCGAGTTTATTCGGTCAAAACCGAGGACCGACCCAAACTCTCGGTGCACTGAAGCTTCGGTTAACAATTTCTCAAACGACCGATCGGTCATCGATTTTTAGAAACCGGGTTTTCTAATAAACCGAGTAACCGAACCGATCGGTTCGGTCTGACTGAATGCTGAGGCCTACATGCTCCTAGGGGGATAGATTGGTAGGAAAATACCATCGCTCGTCCCCGACCGCCACTCATAAGTAAGACAATCAAAAAATAAAAAATGCTCCGACTTCATCACATAACGGTTCACCATACATGCATGCTTCGGGAATCACAAACTTTAACACAAGTATTTCTACCAATCCACAATTACTCACTAGTATGACTCTAATATCACCATCTTTATATCGCAAAACTATTGCAAGGAATCAAACATATCATATTCAGTGATCTGCAAGTTTTTATGTAGGATTTTATGACTAACCATGTGAATGACCAATTCCTGTTGACTCTCTAAATAGATATAAGTGAAGCAAGCGAGTTTAATTCTTTCTACAAAAGATATGCCCACGCTCTAACAGATATAAGTGAAGCAAAAGAGCATTCTACAAATGGTGGTTTTCTATGCATAGAGAAATAGGCAATCCAAACTTCAAATGACATAAGTGAAGCACATGAAGCATTATATAAACCATACTCAAAAGATATCAGTGAAGTGCATGAAGCATTCTATAAATCAACCAAGGACTATCTCATACCAGCATGGTGCATTACTAAAATAAAAATAAAAGGCACATGCCGCTCCAAGAATTCACGCATATCATGTGACGAATAAAACTATAGCTCCAAGTAAAATTACCGATGGTCGTTAGAAGAAAGAGGGGATGCCTTCCGGGGCATCCCCAAGCTTAGTTGCTTGGGAGTCCTTGAATATTACCTTGGGGTGCCTCGGTCATCCCCAAGATTAGGCTCTTGCCACTCCTTATTCCTCCATCCAACATGATCTCACCCAAAACTTGAAAACTTCAATCACACAAAACTTGACAAAACCCTCGTGAGATCTGTTAGTATAATAAAGCAAATCACTACTTTAAGTACTATTACATACCAATTCATATTTTATTTTTGCATTATACCTACTGTACTCTAGCTTTACCACATCTTATATCACGGTACAATCCATAGATTCATCAAAACACGCAAAACAATGCATCAAAAACAGAACAATCTGTAGCAATTTGAACATTAACCATACTTATGTTACTCCAAAAATTCTGAAAATTAGGAAAGAATAAATAATTTGCATAGAAGTACTGTGTAAAAAATTCAAAAATTTATCACGTTCCAGCAGCTCAGATCAATTCTGTTACTGGACACAAAAGTTTCTGTTTTTGCACCGCACATACCAAAAAAGCAATCTAATCATCCTAAAGGCAAATCTTGGCACATTATTTTTATAATACAATGGATTTGTACAAGGGGATAATTAATTTTGTTGAAAATTTTACGTAATCAAGGTTCACAAAGTTTCCTTGGGCATGAACAAAGTTCAAGGCTAGCTCCCACTTTAACAAAACTCATGTTTCTCAATTTCGCTTTCCTTTTTGAAAAGTTTTTAGGTTCCCCTCTATATTTTTTAACTTTATAAAAGCACTCAACAGAATAAAATGACTCTCTACTACTTCTGAGTTGTCTCCCTGGCAATGCTTTCTTTAAAGCCATTAGGCTAGGCATAAAGTGCTCAAGTAATGGATCCACCCGGATCCCAAGGTATATCGAAGCCAATTTTAATTAACAATTATATTTAATTTAGTAGTGAGCACAAAGTAACATATATCATGCAATTACGAAGTCTAACTCTCTTCCTATGCATCGGCATGTCATAAAAGAACAATTCATGCACATGAAGTAAAGGCCAATACATAGCATAAGCACTTTATTGAAATTTTATTGTCTTGGAAACATAGAGAGGTGGATATGTAGTTCCTCCCTCATAATAATTGCAAGTAGGAGCAGCAAGAACATGCATATTATATTTATGAAAATCATCATGTGCAATGGTAGAACGCAACCCATCAATGTAATCCTTAATAAGAGCAAACTTCGCCGATATAGTGTAGTTGGGAGAGGTCAAAACGATAATAGGACTATCATGTGTGGGTGAAATAGCAACAATTTCTTTCATAACATAAGGAACTATAGCAAGTTCATCTCCATAAGCATCATTCATGTTGGCATCATGGCCACAAGCATAGCAAGCATCAATTTCATCAAAAAGGGATATTTCAAACGAATCCAGGGGATCATAGCAATTATCATAGCATTCGTCCTTCGGTAAGCACGAAGGGAGATTAAACAATCTATGAGTTGAAGTGTTACTCTCATTAGAAGGTGGGCACGAGTAGCTAATCCGCTCTTCCTCCTTTTGTTCTTCGCTCTCCTCGTCATCTTTCTCATCTAATGAGCTCATAGTGTCATCAATTTCTTCTTCCATAGATTCCTACAAAATATTAGTCTCTTCTTGGACAGCAGAGACTTTCTTGATAAACTCATTAATATCGACATTATATTCATAATTATCATAGCAATATTTAAGTATAGCATAATTTTCGGGTCTGTAAACAGCATCATCATAATTTTCACACTTCTCAAACAAAGATTCAATTTCATAAGCACCCTTAAAAGAAACGAATTCTTCTATTTGTTCCGCATCATAGTAATCATATATACCATTAGCTTAAAAAGCCAAGGTTCATTATCATTAAATTTACATGAAAGGGGAAGGTGTGGAGCCTTCATCCTAGAGCAACAAGTATAATCATATCTCAAGCATAAATTCCGAGCATACCAATGCAACATATGAATTTGATCCCATAAGAGTATCCCTTTTTGATTCAAGCGATAATCCCTAAAGTATTCATGTTGATCCAACGTGTCTCCCATTATCAAGTTGAATGGGGTTTTGTCAGTATTATCAGAGTAGTGTTTAATATTTCGCACATAACGAGCTTCGAGGGTTTTAGGAGGTTCCCCATCTCCATGAGTAGCAAGTACACCTAATTTTTTTGGTATTTCGTGTTCCATATCCATAACTAAAGATAGAGAACAACTTAGAACATAAAATAAAATCTACTTAGTGATAAAGCAAACAAGCACACATGAGAATATTCACCCCACGCTATTGCTCCCCGGCAACGATGCCAGAAAAATGTCTTGATAACCCACAAGTATAGGGGATCAATTGTAGCCTTTCTCGATAAGTAAGAGTGTCGAATCAACGAGGAGCTAATGTTAGAACAAATATTCCCTCAAGTTCTATCGACCGTCGATACAACTCTACGCACGCTTGACGTTCGCTTTACCTAGAACAAGTATGAAACTAGAAGTTGTGATAGGATAGATTTGCAAGATAATAAAAGAACATGTAAATAAAAGCTAGGGGATTTTTAGATAAATAAACAATTAAGTTAGTTTTAGTAGAGAGCTTCTTGTCACAAGAAAGTTATGTGTCCCTAGGCAATCGATAACTAGACCGGT
This sequence comes from Triticum urartu, assembly GCF_056163025.1. Lineage (NCBI taxonomy): Eukaryota > Viridiplantae > Streptophyta > Magnoliopsida > Poales > Poaceae > Triticum > Triticum urartu. The sequence goes on along the minus strand of NC_141874.1, from coordinate 169,327,171 downwards.
AATCATTATTGCAATTTTATATGAGGGAGAAGCATAAGCTATCATACTTTCTCTACTTGGATCATATGCACTTATGATTGGAACTTTGGCAAGCATCCGCAAGTACTAAAGATCATTAAGGTATAACCCAACCATAGCATTAAAGTATCAAGTCCTCTTTACTCCCATATGCAAACAACCTACTTACCCAGGTTTGTGCTTCTATCATTCACGCCACCCACCATAAGTGAATCATGAACATATTGCAAACCCTACAGTGGGGATCCCTCACGCTTGTGCGACACGGAGAGCACCATAGGACAGCACCAATAATAAAACATACAACTCAAACCAATCATGATCATCAATCAACCCATAGGACAAAATGGTTCTACTCAAACATCATAGGATAGCCATACATCATTGGGAAATAATATATAGCATTGAGAACCATGTTTAAGTAGAGATTACAGCGGTGAGAAGAGGTGTTACACTGGTGCATAGAGGGGGAGAGAGTTGGTGATGATGGCGGCGAAGTTGTTGGTGTAGACCGTCGTCACAATGATGGCCCCAGCGGTGTTCCGACGCCACCGGGAGAGGGGGGAGAGAGCCCCCTCCTTCTTGTTCTTCCTTGACCTCCCCTTAGATGAGGGAGGGGTTTCCCCTCTGGCCCATGGCCTCCATGGTGGCAGAGGGGCGGGAGCCCCTCCGAGATTGGATCTCTCTCTCTGTTCTCTTCTGTTTCTGCGTTCCTGTTTTCTGGCCTTTCACCATTTCTTAAATTCCCAGTGATCCGTAACTACGATTGGGATGAAATTTTAACATGATTTTTATCCAGATATTATCTTTCTTGCGTCCGAAGAAAGTCACCAACCACCTTATGGGGTGGCCACAAGCCTCCCAAGCGCGCCCAGGGTAGGGGGCACACCCCTAGGACTTGTGGCCCCCTCGGGCATTGTCTCACATTGATTCCTTTTCCCAAAAATCACATATATTCCAAAAAAAATCCATATGTTTTATCGCATTTGGACTCCGTTTGATATGGATATTCTGCGAAACAAAAAACATGCAACAAACAGGAACTAGCACTGGGCACTGGATCAATATGTTAGTCCTAAAAATAATATTGGCATGAAACAACAAAAATATATAGATACGACGAACATGTATTGTCGGTGTCAAAACCGGCGGATCTCGGGTAGGGGGTCCCGAACTGTGCGTCTAGGGTCGATGGTAACAGGAGATGGGGGAAACAATGTTTACCCAGGTTCGGGCCCTCTCTATGGAGGTAAATCCCTACTTCCTGCTCGATTGATCTTGATGAATATGAGTATTACAAGAGTTGATCTACCACGAGATCGTAATGGCTAAACCCTAAAAGTCTAGCCTGTTTGACTATGATTATGAGGAGATATCTGTCTACGGACCTAGCCCTCCGATTTATATAGACACCGAAGGGATCTAGGGTTACATAAGGTCGATTACAGAGAAAGGAATCTTCATATTCGGACGCCAAGCTTGCCTTCCACGCCAAAGGGAGTCCCATCCGAACACGGGTAGAGTCGTCGGTCTTCGTATCTTCACAACCCACCAGTCCGGCCCATGTCTAATAGGTTGGATGCCCGATGACCCCTTAGTCCAGGAATCCCTCAGTAGCCCCTGAACCAGGCTTCAATGACGAGGTGTCCGGCGCACAGCTTGTCTTCGGCATTGCAAGGCGGGTTCCCCTTTCCGAATACTCTAAGATAGTCTTCGGACGAACGTGTCCGGATCTGCAAGACAAGTACCATGCACAACCGCAGAGAGTATAATATATCACGAGTCCAATCTGCCGACAACTTTTCGTAATGTGACATCACATTTGCCCGGTCATTATTTCGAACCGTTTCTTGTCCTGCCGTTCCACGTTTCGAGGCACGGTTTTATTGGCATGTCTTGTCGAAGCAGAGGTCGTGTCCCCTCATTGCGGGATTCTCATCAATACGAGTGTGGGTAACCCAACTGCTCCATTGGTATGATTCTTTAGGAATAGGCAGGTTTTCAGGTTTAGGAGGAGGCGTTCAATATCTTTTGCCTTTATAAAGGGGCCAAGGGCTGTCTTATTTTGCGCCAACCCTTTCCTCAGTCCTTCCAACTTCGAGTTCTAGCACCCGAGGTTCGACTTCATTGCTTCAAGCTGCCCAACCATGTCCGGACCCAACCCACAGGGCCGATGGGTGGCCTCCTCTGTTACAGAGGAGGACACTGTGAATCTTCGTGTGGCTAGATACCTGACCGCGGAGATCCCCCACAGGCTTCCTGCTCGAGGACAGGTTATCCCTACTTCCAGATCCGGAGAGAGGGTCGTATTCATCTCCCATTTCCAACGAGGGCTAGGATTCGCTCTTCATCCCTTCGTCCGGGGGATCATGTTTTACTACGGACTAGATTTTCATGATCTAGCCCCAGATTCTCTCCTTCCCATCTCGACGTTCATTATCACGTGCGAGGCCTTTCTCCGTATTCCCCCACACTTCGGCTTATGGCTCAAGACCTTTAGTGTGAAGCCGAAGGTAGTCGACAGGGAACACGCGGAGTGCGGAGGTGCTACAGTGAGGAAGCTTACCAATGCTCCTTGGCCAAAAGGCAATTTCATCGAAGCTCCCAACCTATGGCAGCGGGAGTGGTTTTACGTCACTGAACCCCACGGTACCAAGTGGGCCCTAATACCTGTGTTTCGGTCTAGCTCTCCATTACAACTTGCATCATGGATTAATAAGGGGCTGGACTGGGTATCAATTGACGAAGTGCATACTCTACAGAGCCGCATCCGGAGCCTCCTTGAGAAGGACGTCGGTCTTATCAACGTGGTCCAAGTAATGTTGGTCCGCCGGGTTCTGCCGTGCCAGAGACGGCCTCTCCGTATGTGGGAGTTTAATCCGGAAGGACCACAGACCCTCCAAGACTTCTTCGGTACTATGCACAAAGGAATGTGGAAGTTGTTTTTCAGGAAACGAAAACAGTGGTCAGACACCACCGAGGACATCGGCCTCGACCGCAACCATCCGGATACCTTGGTAAGCTCTTGACTTCCGAATAGTTTCTAGCAATGTATGTCGTAATGCGATACTGATCACACTATCCTCTTCCAGGGCTGGATAAAGAAAGCGGAGTGAATTAGGTGTTCGGCCCCCCTTCCCGAAGACTCGGCAGATCCCGTATTAACAAGGATGTTGGCCCCGACACCGTACCAGATGGCTCTGAAGGAGGGCAAGACAAAGAGCGGGAGGACCGAAGGTGGCCTCCACCCCAAAGATATATTAGATGTTGTGTCCGGGGAGACCAAAATCCCATCGCCCGAAGACGAAAGTAAAGGAGAAGCCAACATTCCTTCTCCCCATGGTAAGAAACGGGCCGTCTGTAACGCCCTCGATGCGGCTATATCTCCCACATGTCGAAGCACGACTTAGAGGCATAACCGCATTGAAAGCAATGTCGCAAGTGAGGTAATCTTCACACAACCCATGTAATACATAGGGGAAAGAGATACATAGTTGGCTTACAATCGCCACTTCACACAATACAAGAATAAAGCATTACATTCATCCAAATACACTCAAGGTCCGACTACGGAACCAAAATAAAAGAAGACTACCCCAAATACTACACGGATCCCCGATCGTCCCAACTGGGCTCCACTACTGATCAACTGGAAATGGAAACAACATAACGAACATGATCTTCATCGAGCTCCTCCTTGAGCTTGGTTGCGTCACCTGTACGGTATCATCGAGCACCTGCAAACTGGTTTTGGAAGTATCTGTGAGTCACGGGGACTCAGCAATCTCACACCCTCGCGATCAAGACTATTTAAGCTTATAGGAAGGGTAAAAGTATGAGGTGGAGCTGCAGCAAGCGACTAGCATATTTGGTGGCTAACATACGCAAATGAGAGCGAGAAGAGAAGGCAAAAGCACGATCAAACAACTATGATCAAGAAGTGATCCTAGAACAACCTACGTCAAACATTACTCCAACACCGTGTTCACTTCCCGAACACCGCCGAGAAGAGACCATCACAGTTACACACGCGGTTGGTGTATTTTAATTAAGATCAACTTCAGGTTTTCTACAACCGGACATTAACAAATTCTCATCTTCCCATAACCACGGGCACGGCTTTCGAAAGTTCAAATCCCTGCAGGGATGTCCCAACTTAGCCCATCACAAGCTCTCACGGTCAACGAAGGATATTCCTTCTCCCAAGACAATCCGATCAGACTCGACATCCCGGTTACAAGACATCCTCGACAATGGTAAAACAAGTCCAGCAAAGCTGCCCGAATGTGCCGACAAATCCCGATAGGAGCTGCACATATCTCGTTCTAAGGGCACACTCAGATGAGACTAGCTACGAGTAAAACCAACCCTCAAGATTCCCCGAGGTGGCCCCGCAGGCAGCTCAGTTCGGACCAACACTTAGAGAAGCACTGGCCCGGGGGGGGGGTTAAAATAAAGATGACCCTTGAGTCTCCAAAACCCAAGGGAAGGTGGTAGGTTGTTAGTGCAAATGGTAAAACCAAGGTTGGGCCTTGCTGGAGGAGTTTTATTCAAGGTGAACTGTCAAGGGGTTCCCATTATAACCCAACCGTGTAAGGAACGCAAAATCCGGGAACATGACACCGATATGACGGAAACTAGGGCGGCAAGAGTGGAACAAAACACCAGGCATAAGGCCGAGCCTTCCACCCTTTACCAAGTATATAGATGCATTAATTAAATAAGAGATATTGTGATATCCCCACCAAATAACCATGTTCCAAACATGGAACAAGCTCCAATCTTCACCTGCAACTAACAACGCTATAAGAGGGCCTGAGCAAAGTGGTAACATAGCCAAACAACGGTTTGCTAGTACAAGGTGGGTTAGAGGCTTGGCTTAACAATATGGGAGGCATGATAAGCAAGTGGTAGGTATCGCAGCATAGGCATAGCAAAAGAGCGAGCAACTAGCAAGCAAAGATAGAAGTGATTTCGAGGGTATGGTCATCTTGCCTGAAATCCCGCAAGGAAGAAGAACGAGTCCATGAAGAAGACAAACAGACGTAATCGAACGGGTCCTCACAAACGCGATGTTATCGGAACCAACCCGAAAAAGCAACACCGGAAAGAAGCACACAACATAGTAAACAACCAACACATGAACATGACATGATATGCAGGATGCGGTATGTGATGCATATGCATGATTTGGAACAGAATGATTGAACCTGGCCTCAACTTGGAAATCCAAGTGTGCCACTGGAAAGGGGAGTTGATTTCGGTTGAAGTCGATATAAAGATCACCGGAATCGGATGCACGGTTTGCAAATGGCAAGCAAAACAAATATGGCACTGGTCTCTGCGATAATCAGCAAGAGACCATCTAAATGAAACAAGAACAACATGCTTCAGCACTCCAACATGGCAACAAAATACATGGCAGGGATCCTCTCATGATGCTTGACAAAAGATGAACACTGAGCTACGGCCAATTCATCCATTAACAGGTTCAAACAAGCATGGCAAAAGTGCAAAAGATAACAGGTTTCAGACTTAGTGAAATTAACAGGATGTCAGGAATTTATCATCAGGAAGCAATGTTTAGAGCATGATAACTACAAGCTACAGGAACATATCATGGCAAAGCAAGGAATGGCATGAAACTACTCACAGCATGTAACAAAATCCCTTAGTGACCATGAGCCAAAAGGGATCAGAAAATACAATTGCAAGCATGTGAACATAACAAAAACATAAACAGATTCAGACTTAGAGAAAAACTGGAGCATGCAAAACAGATTAACAAGTAGGCATGTTTATGAGCTCGATGCACTCACTAAAAAGCATGGCATGATAATCTAAGCATACACCCAGCAAATAGACATGGCATAGAAGCTAGACATGGCAAAAACAACATCATAGCATGCATAGATCAACAACAACAAGCTCAGCAAAATCGCTAAACATGTTAACAATCTGCCAGGAACAATTTATAGCAAAAGTAGAGCTCGATTGACTCAAGCTAGGGTGCTCCATAGATGCAAACAAAGACATGGATGGATAGAGCACCACAATATCTACAAAACATCCTTACTTATCATCCTCAAAAGAGGCACGGATCAATAGGAAACAACATGAACATATGGCATAAAAATAATGACAGGGCAAGGACTTGGTGAAATTCGAAGTCCCTGAAATTAGCATCATTGAGTAAGCTACTTTGCATGCTTGTGCTAGTCACCACAAAGATCACAAAAATACATGGCATACACCCCTGTAAAGATGGCATGGCACTCTTCAAAACACATGTAGATCTCAGGATCACAGCATGCACACATTAATCATGGCAAAAATGACAAAAGTGCATTTGCTGAAACAGATCTGAAATTAACATCACTTAGCCCTCTTCCAACAGCATTTCGAACATCAAGATGAGCTCAAATGAAAATGATGCTATGAGATGAAATGATGTACTCGTCGAGGCGAACATTTTGATATGCTACACGCACGAATCAGAGCTACGATGAGGAAGTTATAACCTGATGAAGATAGCAAAATATTAGGGTTTCGGGGAGAAAAAGTCAACCCGAGGAATTCTCAGATCCAGATCTGGATCGGGCACGCTTCCAGGGCTCTCGCCAGAGTTCATGTTCGCGGTGGCCGGAGACGACAAAGCTCGTCGGCGTTGCGGGAGAGGGCGGCCGGAGGAGCGGGCCGGCGACGACGAAGGACGACGCCGGCGATGAGGTAAAGTGGCGGCGGGGCGATGATGGCGCCGCGGTGGTGGCTGCGGCTGCCGGCCGAGCAAAGTGCGGCGGCGCGCGCGCCTCTGGCGGCGGCGGACGAGGAACCCGGCGGGCGCGGGCGCCTCGGCGGGTGGCGGGCGCGGTGGTTGGCCCTGCGGGCCTGATCCGGGCCGCGCAGGCCGGCGGCGGAGGGAGGAGAGAGAGGAGGCCGCGACGGTGATGAGGTGGCGGTCGCTGGTTGGTTGTCGGCGGCGGCGGGGTGATGTGGCGCGACGCCACTGGACGGAGCGAGGTGGAGGGCGGACATGTCCATCGGTGGAAGAAATGTCCGGTGCGCGCGGAGGAGGAGGGGTTAGGGTTCATCCGCGAAAAATTCGGGGAGGCACACACATATATATAGGTAGAGGGAGCTAGGTGAGTCCAAATGAGGTGCGGTTTTTGGCCACGCGATCGTGATCGAACGACCGAGATGATGGAGGTGGTTTAGGTGGGTTTTGGGCCACTTTGGAGGGGTGTTGGGCTGCAACACGCACGAGGCTTTTTCGGTCCCTCGGTTAACCGTTGGAGTATCAAACGAAGTCCAAATGGCACGAAACTTGACAGGCGGTCTACCGGTAGTAAACCAAGGCCGCATGACAAGTCTCAGTCCAATCCGAAAACGTTTAGTACCCGCACACGAAAAGAGGTAGAAAGGGACACCGGGTGACATAGGAGCGCCAGATTGCAAAACGGACAACGGGGAAAATGCTCGGATGCATGAGACGAACATGAATGCAAATGCGATGCACATGATGACATGATATGAGATGCATGACACGCAAGCAATGACAAGGCAACAACAGCGAATAACTGTAAGACACCTGGCACATCGGTGTCGGGGCGGTACAACACTCCACCACTACGAGAGGATCTTGTCCCGAGATCTAGAATGGCACCGGAGGGAAAACGGAAAAGAAAGAGAAGAGGTAAGACTAAGTTGCTCCTTTGACAAAAGAGTGAAACCAAAGAACCTTGAAAAGATTAATCCATTTCGAGAAAAGAATACAACGAAGATGAGCGAAGTTGAAAACACTCCGTTAGAAAAGAGGAACAAGGAAGAACAATTTCGGGCAGCACTCCGATTGAAAAGAAAAGGAATTGAATAAGAACTTGATAAGATGAGAAGATACTTGATGAAATCACAACACATTGCCTCCGGAACTATTGAATGAATGGAGCAAGGGGTAAGAAAGATTCCAGACAACACTCCGGTTGAAAGAGATGCAAGGCTTGATAAGGCGAAAAGAACTTGAGCAAAAGGGCTCAACACTCCAGTTAAATGGATAGGCATGAAAAGAACATGATCTTTGACAAAACGAAATGATGGGTGAAAAAAACATCGCAATGCCTCCGGAACGAAAGAATAGAAGATAGATAATTGAAATAGGAGAATTGAGAAGAAAATGCCAACTTCTGCCACAAAAGAGCTTGTGAGGGCATCCTTAGGAGAAGGGTCGATCGGAGTTGTCAGAACTCCAACAACGAAAGGATAAGCTTGATATGGTCTTATGGAATACATCTCAAATTATGAGGTGACAACCTGCCACTCACGGAAAAAAGAATTGGATTGGTATGAACAAGGAGACGAGAAAGTATTTCATCGGGAGGATAAAGAAGAACTTGGGTCCTTTATAAGCACCATAGATAGCAACAATCCTTAGGGAAGGCTTTATATGAAATATAACCCAAGATAACTCCAAAGAAGAGATTTATGGATTTAATATATCTCATTCTTAACAACATGTGAATCATGAAACATGAACTCAAATTATCAAGAATGACATAATACCACCTTCGATGATACGGAAAGGAGATTTGCACCCCGGAATGCAAGATGAAGAAACTTGAGCTCCTTTGAAAAGAAACTTGATGAACACTTTGAGAAGGAATTAAATCTTTGATGAACCACCATGATGAGCCTCCATGAAGAACTCCGGTAACAAAGGATAACAAAAAGAAAGAGAGGTTGAAAACACAAGGTGAATCCTTGTACCAATTTAGATGAATCTCCGTGGTGAAATAATTGAAAAAGGTTGGAACTCCGGGAAAAAAGAGAAGATGAAACAATAGAAACTGAGAATTTTGATGAACCTCCGGAATAAAGAATTGAATTCATTCGATGAAACAAGAATAAGAATTACATTATGCGGAACCTTCACCAATTTAGATTGATGACAAGCAGCGGATTTGGAATACTACTTATTCTCGTAGAAAGGATTAAATATAGATATAGCGCAAACTCAGTGGACCACCAGTAGGATTTGAAAACAGCAAAAGAATTGATATGAAAAACAAGGAAGAGAGATCTTGAACGAACCACCATAAGAATTGAAAAAGAACGAATAAAACATGAAGAAACACCCGGAAGGATTAGCAAATACACGAAGATGCTTGAGAGAATTTAGATCCATGAGAACGAAGGGATCACGAACTAATTAGAGATCACTTGAAGGAAGCACTGGTAGGATTTGGAGAACCATAGCTGAAAGCTAAGAATGAATAATCTTAGATGATGGGCTCCGGATAATCAAACTGAGAAGACTCTTGAATTGCTTCGGATGGGTGAAAAGAATTCTGACATTCTAAAACAATTATGAGATGATGGCAACAAACTAGAATCACGAATCTTTGAAGAGAATGGAGCAAGATTAAAGAGAAACTCTTCTTCGGTCTTCAAGATCCGAGAATGACGACGAGAAACACCACCAAGAATTGTAGAGGCACTCCAGAAGAATCAAAAGCAAAGAGATTGAGCCAACGATGAAAAGAATTTGAAAAATCTTGGAGAAATACATATGACTGATGATGAATCATTCTTATGTCAAACTTCGAAAAGATATTTGAGGATAGCTCCGGGAAAATAAGAAGTGTCAGGTAAGATCCTGGAAAAAGACCTGTGGGTTAGGGCCCACTCAAAAGAAACACCGTTGAAGAGATTTAAAAGAGAGACTGCACCGGTTGCATTAAATGGCTAGAATGAGATAACATCCTCGAAAGATCTTGAATGAAAGCAGAGTGGAAACACGAATATTCGAGATATCTTGAGCACTCCGGAACAATTAATAGCGAGATGAATGATTAAGAGGTGCACCGACATGATAAAACATTAGAAACGAGGGAAGGATAAGATCGATAAAGTTTGAATTAAATCCACTGGAGAAGAGAAGATCGAAGAATACAACACTTGAAGCTCCGTTAGAATCTTCATGAGAATCACTGGATAAGAACATCGAAAGACAAGAATGAAGAGTCTTCACATCCATACGATGGATACTTGATCGAGAAATCTGAGTCCTTGAAGAAAAACAAGGGTGGGTGGGCGGGAAAAAAACAAAGGCAACTTGGAGACAGATGAAACGAACAACATTGAGAAGACTTGGAGTTGATCTTGCGGATGAGACAAATGATAGGATCATCTTGAAGAGAATCGCACCGGTTAACAAGGATTGTCATGATAAACTCGATGATCGAGAAGGATTAGTATCCGCATAGGAGTATGAGAACACCGCTTAGGAAAGGTATGGAATCAACATTTGACTTCGAAGCAACTCGAATACCACAACTGAAAACAAAACAAAGGATTGGCTTGCAAAATAAGCCGGAACAAACATATGATAGAGATTTCGTTCGAAGTTTTCATGGTGGGCCTACACGGGCTCGATCGTACAGCACCATCATGTACAAGGCAGTGCACAAGACATATGAAGCGTCCCCGATTCGGCATAGCCAAGGACTCTTTAAGACACAACGAGACCACTGTAAAACCAACCATGGATAGGCGGACCACTAGACGTCGAACCCCAATTTCATATCATACATCTGTCGGAAAGATATCCTAAGAGCTACTTGAATTCCCACTTATAAACTCCTGAAACTTTCCGGTTATGCAATCAGGTGTTGGGGATACAAGGGAAGCATAATATCTCACCCAAAGCTAGCAAATCCTACATCCAGCTGTATCCATCCTCCAACACATAACCAAGAAACCTTCGGAAATCGTTACCTCAACCTTCGAAAAGCATCCGTTATACGAGTTATGGCAATACTCCTGAACTCCCGCCCCAGTACTGGGTGGCGTCGAGGTTATCTCACCAACAACTGCATAAAAGAGATTTTTGATGTCGGCAAAACTTGGGTATTCCAGAATCTCAACGATAAAATTGTGACGACAACACCTCAGAGCTCAACTCCCCGGGACACTGCCACAACCCCTAAATGTCAGGAGGCACCAAAAATAATGTTCTCGTCACAAAACCATCGGAACGATTCCAAGATACCCGTGTGATCCAAAAAAAAAATTTAGTGAAATTTGAGAAGAGAATAGTCAAAACTCTACGTCAGGAGGCCTCACTAGAGCGACGAAGGGACTGAGGAGTAAAAATAATCCTACTCTCCGATATATATAATCCTAAATGACTCAAAACATTTTTCTAGACTCAACAACGCCAGCGATTCGATCAAGCAGGGGGCTCCTAAGGTCGGGGAAGGCTCTGATTACCAACTTGTAACGCCCTCGATGCGCCTATATCTCCCACGTGTCGAAGCACGACTTAGAGGCATAACCGCATTGAAAGCAATGTCGCAAGTGAGGTAATCTTCACACAATCCATGTAATACATAAGGGAAAGAGATACATAGTTGGCTTACAATCACCACTTCACACAATACATGAATAAAGCATTACATTCATCCAAATACACTCAAGGTCCAACTACGAAACCAAAATAAAAGAAGACTACCCCAAATACTACACAGATCCCCGATCGTCCCAACTGGGCTCCACTACTGATCAACTGGAAACGGAAACAACATAACGAACACGATCTTCATCGAGCTCCTCCTTGAGCTTGGTTGTGTCACCTGTACGGTATCATCGAGCACCTGCAAACTAGTTTTGGAAGTATCTGTGAGTCACGGGGACTCAGCAATATCACACCCTCGCGATCAAGACTATTTAAGCTTATAGGAAGGGTAAAAGTATGAGGTGGAGCTGCAGCAAGCGACTAGCATATTTGGTGGCTAACATACGCAAATGAGAGCGAGAAGAGAAGGCAAAAGCACGATCGAACAACTATGATCAAGAAGTGATCCTAGAACAACCTACGTCAAGCATTACTCCAACAACGTGTTCACTTCCCGGACACCGCCGAGAAGAGACCATCACGGTTACACACGCGGTTGGTGTATTTTAATTAAGATCAACTTCAGGTTTTCTAACAACCGGACATTAACAAATTCTCATCTGCCCATAACCGCGGGCAAGGCTTTCGAAAGTTCAAATCCCTGCAGGGATGTCCCAACTTAGCCCATCACAAGCTCTCACGGTCAACGAAGGATATTCCTTCTCCCAAGACAATCCGATCAGACTCGACATCCCGGTTACAAGACATCCTCGACAATGGTAAAACAAGTCCAGCAAAGCCGCCCGAATGTGCCGACAAATCCCGATAGGAGCTGCACATATCTCGTTCTCAGGGCACACTCAGATGAGACTAGCTACGAGTAAAACCAACCCTCAAGCTTCCCCGTGGTGGCCCCGCAGGCAGCTCAGTTCGGACCAACACTTAGGGAAGCACTGGCCCGGGGGGTTAAAATAAAGATGACCCTTGAGTCTCCAAAACCCAAGGGAAGGTGGTAGGTTGTTAGTGCAAATGGTAAAACCAAGGTTGGGCCTTGCTGGAGGAGTTTTATTCAAGGTGAACTGTCAAGGGGTTCCCATTATAACCCAACCGTGTAAGGAACGCAAAATCCGGGAACATGACACCGATATGACGGAAACTAGGGCGGCAAGAGTGGAACAAAACACCAGGCATAAGGCCGAGCCTTCCACCCTTTACCAAGTATATAGATGCATTAATTAAATAAGAGATATTGTGATATCCCCACCAAATAACCATGTTCCAAACGTGGAACAAGCTCCAATCTTCACCTGCAACTAACAACGCTATAAGAGGGCCTGAGCAAAGTGGTAACATAGCCAAACAACGGTTTGCTAGTACAAGGTGGGTTAGAGGCTTGGCTTAACAATATGGGAGGCATGATAAGCAAGTGGTAGGTATCGCAGCATAGGCATAGCAAAAGAGCGAGCAACTAGCAAGCAAAGATAGAAGTGATTTCGAGGGTATGGTCATCTTGCCTGAAATCCCGCAAGGAAGAAGAACGAGTCCATGAAGAAGACAAACAGACGTAATCGAACGGGTCCTCACAAACGCGATGTTATCGGAACCAACCCGAAAAAGCAACACCGGAAAGAAGCACACAACATAGTAAACAACCAACACATGAACATGACATGATATGCAGGATGCGGTATGTGATGCATATGCATGATTTGGAACGGAATGATTGAACCTGGCCTCAACTTGGAAATCCAAGTGTCCCACTGGAAAGGGGAGTTGATTTCGGTTGAAGTCGATATAAAGATCACCGGAATCGGATGCACGGTTTGCAAATGGCAAGCAAAACAAATATGGCACTGGTCTGCGATAATCAGCAAGAGACCATCTAAATGAAACAAGAACAACATGCTTCAGCACTCCAACATGGCAACAAAATACATGGCAGGGATCCTCTCATGATGCTTGACAAAAGATGAACACTGAGCTACGGCCAATTCATCCATTAACAGGTTCAAACAAGCATGGCAAAAGTGCAAAAGATAACAGGTTTCAGACTTAGTGAAATTAACAGGATGTCAGGAATTTATCATCAGGAAGCAATGTTTAGAGCACGATAACTACATGCTACAGGAACATATCATGGCAAAGCAAGGCATGGCATGAAACTACTCACAACATCTAACAAAAGTCCCTTAGTGACCATGAGCCAAAAGGGATCAGGAAATACAATTGCAAGCTTGTGAACACAGCAAAAACATAAACAGATTCAGACTTAGAGAAAAACTGGAGCATGCAAAACAGATTAACAAGTAGGCATGTTTATGAGCTCGATGCACTCACTAAAAAGCATGGCATGATAATCTAAGCATACACCCAGCAAATAGACATGGCATAGAAACTAGACATGGCAAGAACAACATCATAGCATGCATGGATCAACAACAACAAGCTCGGCAAAATCGCTAAACATGTGAACAATCTGCCAGGAACAATTTACAGCAAAAGTAGAGCTTGATTGACTCAAGCTAGGGTGCTCCATAGATGCAAACAAAGACATGGATGGATAGAGCACCACAATATCTACAAAACATCCTTATTGATCATCCTCAAAAGAGGCACGGATCACTAGGAAACAACATGAACATATGGCATAAAAACAATGATAGGGCAAGGACTTAGTGAAATTCGAAATCCCTGAAATCAGCATCATTGAGTAAGCTACTTTGCATGCTTGTGCTAGTCACCACAAAGATCACAAAAATACATGGCATACACCCCTGTAAAGATGGCATGGCACTCTTCAAAACACATGTAGAGCTCAGGATTATAGCATGCACACATTAATCATGGCAAAAATGACAAAAGTGCATTTGCTGAAATAGATCTGAAATTAACATCACTTAGCCCTCTTCCAACAGCATTTCGGGCATCAAGATGAGCTCAAATGAAGATGATGCTATGAGATGAAATGATGTACTCGTCGAGGCGAACATTTTGATATGCTACGCGCACGAATCGGAGCTATGATGAGGAAGTTATGACCTGATGAAGATAGCGTAATATTAGGGTTTCGGGGAGAAAAAGTCAACCCGAGGAATTCTCAGATCCAGATCTGGATCGGGCATGCTTCTCGAGGTGGCGCCGGGGCTCTCGCCAGAGTCCATGTCCGCGGTGGCCGGAGACGACGAAGCTCGTCGGCGTCGCGAGAGAGGGCGGCCGAAGGAGCGGGCCGGCGACGACGAAGGACGGCGCCGGCGACGAGGCAAAGTGGCGGCGGGGCGATGATGGTGCCGCGGTGGTGGCGGCGGCTGCCGGCCGAGCGAAGTGCAGCGGCGCAGGGCGCGCCTCTGGCGGCGGCGGACGAGGGACCCGGCGGGCGCGGGCGCCTCGGCGGGTGGCGGTGGCGGCGGTTGGGCCCCGCGGGCCCGATCCGGGCCGCGCGGGCTGGCGGCGGAGGGAGGAGAGAAAGGAGGCCGCGACGGTGATGAGGTGGCGGTTGCCGGTTGGTTGGTGGCGGCGGGGGGGTGACGTGGCGCGACGCCATTGGCCGAAGCGAGGTGGAGGGAGGACATGTCCGTCAGTGGAAGAAATGTCCGGTGCGCGCGGAGGAGGAGGGGTTAGGGTTCATCCGCGAAAAATTCAGGGAGGCACACATATATATAGGTAGAGGGAGCTAGGAGAGTCCAAATGAGGTGCGGTTTTCGGCCACGCGATCGTGATCGAATGACCGAGATGATGGAGGAGGTTTAGGTGGGTTTTGGGCCACTTTGGAGGGGTGTTGGGCTGCAACACACACGAGGCCTTTTCGGTCCCTCGGTTAACCGTTGGAGTATCAAACGAAGTCCAAATGGCACGAAACGTGACAGGCGGTCTACCGATAGTAAACCAAGGCCGCATGACAAGTCTCGGTCCAATCCGAAAACGTTTAGTACCCGCACACGAAAAGAGGTAGAAAGGGGCACCGGGTGACATAGGAGCGCCGGATTGCAAAACGGACAACGGGGAAAATGCTCGGATGCATGAGACGAACATGAACCCAAATGCGATGCACATGATGACATGATATGAGATGCATGACACGCAAGCAATGACAAGGCAACAACATCGAATAACTGGAAGACACCTGGCACATCGGTCTCGGGGCGTTACAACACTCCACCACTACGAGAGGATCTCGTCCCGAGATCTAGAATGGCACCGGAGGGAAAACGGAAGAGAAAGAGAAGAGGTAAGACTAAGTTGCTCCTTTGACAAACGAGTGAAACCAAAGAACCTTGAGAATTTCTATCATGGCGCGCAAGCTGGAGGAAACCACTGTCCAGTGTGAATTCCTCGAGAGGGATAACAAAGCCAAAGCGGCCGATCTCGACAAGGCCTTGCAAGAGGCGAAAGAAGCACGATCTGAGTCTAGAGCGGCTCGGGAAGAGATCCAGCAAGCTGGGGAGATAGCCGCTGGTAAGTCGTTCTTATTACAGACGAAGTTCGCCGATCCGAAGTATTCCCCACTTAATCAAATGTGGAGCTCTCCGGACACATTCTTGGACCTGCCGAAGAGCGCCTCCGATGCGGCGCAATTTTACCAAACGCAGGAAGGGTGTGCAACGGAGAAGCTTTTTTGGTCGCAATTCGGCGTGCCAAAGCGTCCGTTGTTGCTGAACGAACAGATGGCCTAGTGGGCCGAGCTCCACAGGATATCCGGTTCTGCTATGAAGGACGTCATAGTCCGGCTGTGGCCTACTGAGCCAATTCCGGATAGTTATTTTGGTTTGGTGCAGCGACTTGTTGATGCGGTGCCGCGTATCGACGCCGTTAAGCGTTCAACGTGCATTGAAGGTGCACGGATGGCCTTTGCCCACGTCAAGACGTACTGGGTGAAGATGAAGTCCACCGACGTTGCAGCGAAGAGTCCCCCCAAGGGCAAGGACCATCACGCACCAGAGCATTATTTCGAGGACGTCTTGGAGGGTGCCCACTTGATAGAGGGTCAGTGCTCGAAGCACATGATATTCGAATAAAATGTGCTGAAATTGTGAAAGACAATATTATGATAATATTATGATAGTTGCTGGAAACCTTTGGTTCCTCCTGTGCGGCCGTTTTTGTATAATCTGAAAGTTTTCCAGTCGTCGGCTTCAGCCCCCTCGTAGAAAATATGGGCGTGTTCGGAAAAGCACTTAATCACTCTTAACCCAACGTCTTGGTCCATGAAGGAGGTGTCAATGCGGGGAACTAGGCAATCGGACTATAGGGCATTAACACTTTCACTTAGCCATAAGAGTTCTATGGTGGGTCCACGATATAAACCCTAGTGTGTACGCGGTTGTCCCAATATGGTGTGTTACATGTATGACCTGAAGAAAGGTCCTTCGTGTAATATGGAGGGAATCGCAAAAGATTCTGATATGTCATCGAGTTGTTGACCAGCTCTCGCCGCATCATGACAGTCAGTTTCCGGCTTTCTCTACTGAGGTGTTTGACCAGATGAACCGGAAACACAATCGTAGTAGTTCTCCCTTTACTACCTTAGCCAATAGAGCGGAAGTAAGGTAGCAAGCACAGGAGCCGAGCAACCCAACTATTGACCCAAGACATGATTCGGAGCTGATGCATATAAGGCCAAACTCGCGACGCCGAAGTATGCTATAAAGTTGTTCGGACTTATTGGCAATTTATTTTGTTCCCATATCAAGCCCCTGGCAAGTTTTGTCGGGGTGTGTGAAATAACACAAGGAGCAAAATTCAGTTCTTTAGAGAAAAGTGAATACTGGATACAGGTTATGTTCACTAGAACTTGAGTGATATGCCAATCGTTGTTTTGTATATAATATATAATAATGTCGCGACCCCAGCTATTTGACATGCTAGGGGTCGACGACTGAGGAAGAAGGCACTTTACAGGCTCGCAAAATAGAGAGTGCGGTCTACAAAAAGTTTTTTGGGACCTCCTGTCGCACATCTGTGCTGCCTTTCCTCGGTGAAGCAGCTCCTTAACAGGAGTAACCTTTGGGTGAATGTACAAACCCGAACTCCGATAGAGTCTGTGAGATGAATAGCCTTTGAGTCACCTGTGGTAAAGGATAATGAAAAAGGAAAGAGTAGTTAGAAAAGAAAAAGAAGGAGGTTATGAGAGTACTTGTAAGCGCGTCCGTATTATGCTTCCGCCGATGACCATGGTATTTTGAGTGCATAGTTATGTATGCACGATACAGATTTCGCGTGTGTATGAGGCGGATGGCGGAAACCGAACTGCTAGTCCAACTCCAGAATTGGTCGGTCCTGCGGAATGGAGACTCGCGGCTTAATGGCCGACAAGGTATGCGGTTTAATAAGACCGCTTTGTACTCCGGCTGAAGAAAACGTAATATGATCCTTAGTCCGGGGGGAGTGCTTCTTATGCTCCCCTGTAGAGGTGTGTGTCACGTATACCATGTTCACTGTTTTTACTTCGGGGGGAAATTGCTTCTGACCCCCGGTATTTGGTTGGTGAGTCTCTTCGTCATCGCTATCACCGGGCGGCCTCCTCCCCTTGTGTTCGGTGTTGACCTTGCCGGCTTGCTTGAAAACCCAACGGCTTCTGTTGGTGTGATTAGCTGGTTTGTCAGGGTTGCCATGAATCTGGCAGGGCCGATCCAATATTTTGTCTAAATTGGATGGTCCGTCTCGGTTTGCCTTGAATGGCTTTTCCGTTGACCGGGTTTGGGGCCGCTGAATCCAGCGTTGACTATTGTGTCGTGCGTTCTTTCCTTATCATTACGACGTTTGTGTTTGCTCCGTCGTGGTTTGCCATTGCCGTCTCGGACTTCGGAAGTGCCCGGATCACTGGCGTTGTTGCTTCTACAAGTGAGCCAGCTGTCTTCTCCCACACAAAAGTGGGTCATCAGAGTGGTAAGGGATGACATGGATTTTGGTTTTTCTTGACCGATGTGGCGGGAAAGCCACTCGTCCTGGACGCTGTATTTGAAGGCCCCTGGGGCTTCCGCATCCGGACAGTCGACAATTTGATTCTTTTTAACTAAGAACCTAGTCCAGAGCCTCCTGGCTGACTCTCTGGGCTGCTGGACAATGTGACTTAAGTCATCAGCATCTGGTGGCGGGACATATGTACCTTGGAAGTTGTCACGAAAGGCGTCTTCCAAATCCTCCCAGCTGCCAATAGAGTTTTCAGGCAGACTGTTTACCAGTACCGAGCAGGCCCTTTGAGTTTTAGTGGTAGGTATTTGATGGCATGAAGTTCATCTCCGCGGGCCATGTGGATATGGAGAAGGAAATCCTTGATCCATACCGCGGGATCAGTTGTTCAATCGTATGATTCGATATTCATAGGTTTAAACCCTTCTGGGAATTCGTGCTCCATTACTTCGTCTGTGGAGCACACAGGGTGTGCGGCGCCTCTATATTGGGCCACATTGCGCCGTAGCTCCGATGGAGTCCATCTGCGGTTTTCGGCCCGGGTGTGACTACGTTTGTCATGCTCGGCTTGATAGCTGTCATCGCACGTCGAGGCACGCCCCCGTGATCCGTAGATCGATCTGGCCGGGCTTGTTTTATTCTTCAGGCCCTGCCGGAGATCATACGTGTATCCCTGAACAGTTTTGTCTCTGCCTTTACGGCGAGGTAAGGTGGGCTGGTGTTCGACATGTGTTGCCGCTTTGTCCTGACCACGTGGTGGTCGGTCAGCCGCATTGTGTACTGACGGCCTATGCTACAACGGCTCGTCGTCGAATTGAGGTAGCAATTTGCGCTTCAGGTAACTTTTGAGTGGTCTCTTGAGGCCGTGCTCCTTGGCTGCCACGACATCAGTCCATCTATCATTGAGTAGATCTTGATCAACTTGAAGCTGCTGATGTTTCTTTTTTAGGCTCCTTGTAGTGGCTATTAGCCGGCGCTTGAAGCGCTCCTGTTCGAGAGGTTCCTCAGGCACGATAAAATCCTCGGTGCCGAGGCTTGCCTCATCCTCGGAGAGCGGAAGATAATTACTATCCTCTGAGTCTTCGTGCGTGGCCTGTTTACCAGGGCTAACTTGCCCATCTTCCTGTTCATCCTGTTCAGAAGTTGGCTGAGCAGGGTCTTCATTGTCTTCGGCACCGTCCGGAGTGCCGTCTTCTCCTGTGCCGGTGTTGCTGTCTTTGCTGCGGCGTGACTTAGAGCAGCACCGCCGACGCCGACGCTTTGGTTGTGTCTCGGGAGGTTTATTCCCAACCGGATCTTCCTTGTCATCGCCGCTATTCTCTTTTGGTGCATCCACCATGTATACGTCATACGAGGAAGTGGCCGTACAGCGTCTGGTAAACGGTGGGTTTTTGGGCCTCTTCTTCTCCGGCATCGTCGTCCATACCGTCGATGTCATCGGAGCCGTAATCGAGCGTGTCGGTTAAGTCTTCGACAATGGCTATGAAGTGGGCGGTGGGTGGGAAACGAAATTCTCCATCATCAGCCTCCAGTTCGAACCGGATATAATTCGGCTATGAGCCCCCCGCTAAGGACAGTGCTCTTAACGAGTTTAACACGTCTCCCAAAGGCGAGTGCCGGAAGATGTCCGCGGAGCTGAATTCGACGATCGATGACCGATCAAGCTCAACGTATGCGGACGCACAAGGTTCGGAACCTGTAGCCGGAAACAAGTCCATGGTTCCGGTTACACAGATGTCACTTGAAGTTAGGTATGTGTGCGGCCCCAACGCCGCTGAGTCTACGGCTTCCGCGGCGGGGTTGAGCTTCCTGTCTTCGGATGGCGCGATCTGCTCCGGATCTAGGGCCAGAGTAGCTACAGGTACTATCTCCTAGGTATCGACCGATGACAGATTTACTTCATGTTCATCGTGGTGGCAGGGAGCGGCTGCCATGGTCTCGAATCCGTCAAAGAACAAGTCTCCACGGATATCCGCGACGTAGTTCAAGCTTCCAAATCTGACCTGATGGCCAGGGCGTAGCTTTCGATCTGCTCCAGATGGCCAAGCGAGTTGGCCCGCAGTGCGAAGTCGCCGGACACGAAGATCTGTCTGGGGAGGAAGGCTTCCCCTTGGACAGTGTCGTTGTAGATGATTGAAGGAGCCATCAAACCTTTTGACGATGGCACAGTGGAACTCTCATTGAAAGCACCAATGTCGGTGTCAAAACCGACGGTTCTCGGGTAGGGGGTCCCGAACTGTGCGTCTAGGGTCGATGGTAACAGGAGACATGGGACACAATGTTTACCCAGGTTCGGGCCCTCTCTATGGAGGTAAAACCCTAGTTCCTGCTTGATTGATCTTGATGAATATGAGTATTACAAGAGTTGATCTACCACGAGATCGTAATGGCTAAACCCTAAAAGTATAGCCTGTCTGACTATGATTATGAGGAGATATCTATCTACGGACCTAGCCCTTCGGTTTATATAGACACCGGAGGGATCTAGGGTTACATAAGGTCGGTTACAGAGAAAGGAATCTTCATATTCGGACGCCAAGGAGAGTCCCATCCGGACACGGGTAGAGTCTTCGGTCTTCGTATCTTCACAGCCCACCAGTCCGGCCCATGTCTAATAGGTCGGACGCCCGAGGACCCCTTAGTCCAGGACTCCCTCATGTATCACTGATGAAAATGCTCCAGTTCAACCAGAAGCATCAGTTCATTCTACGGACACTAGGACTGTACTAGTGGCAGCAATTGAAGAAGTTGCAAAAGTTGATGTTGTCACTGACAAGGTTGATTCGACTGATTCTCCTCGTCAGGTCCTTCATGTGAGGAAGAATAAAGTGAATTTGCAACCGAAATCATCACTTTAAAGGATGGCAGGAAAAAGGCAGGCCAATGCCTGAATTCCGTGCTAAGGATTTCTTCGCCGAGAAGAATTTCTTCATAGGCGAATCGCATTATGACACTTCTTAGATCAGAAGGCTGAATTTGTGGATGTCTGCCTCAACTACTATGCTTCAGTCCTGAGTGGGAAGAACAAAGTTTTTTCTCACCGTCATATTCCTCATGTTGATTTGAACTCCATCAAATGCTTCACTCCTATTCTTCAAAATCAAAATCAAGCTAGAATTCTTAGTTTTTGCTTTGACATCTACGAATAGAATGAAGATATTGTCACCCTATTCTATGATACATTGCACATTTTTGGTGATCCCAATGATTACAGCACTTGGGTCTTTGATTGATGACTGAGACCACCCAGTACATAGCTCTTGCTATGGAATTTTTTCATAGTCTCCCTCTTCAAATCCTCAAGAGAATGCATCCAAGTTATATGGCTCAAATCCTCTCTTAGATGATATGATGCAAACACAGTATGCCCCAATTCTTAGTGAAGAATTTGTGGTATGTGCCTCAGACCATCTATCGCATATTAGCCAAGACATTATGCCCCAACAAAGGCTTCAACTCAGACACTGGTGAAGTTGTGCGCATCATGAAGAACATCCTATTTCATAACTTTCATTTTGTGCCATTTGATGCACATGATTTCTTCATCCGCAATCTGGCCAATGATGCTCAATCGCCTTTTGATTTGAAGCCTTATGCTCCCTAGATCATGAATTTCATCAGATGTCGATTGGGAACAGCTAAAAGGACGACAAGCACAATCACCTTAGTTTTCTGCCCCATGTGGAAATTATTCCAAGCACTATTGCTTCAGTTCTAGGCAAGTGAAAGACTGTGATTGCAGAAGGGCTTCAACCTCTGGATGGTCAATTTTGTTAGCCTGCATCTCAGTCAACAGGTGATGAAAATACATTGCAGACCATGAGTGCTCATACTTCACATGAAGAAACTCAAGCAGAAGCACCACGCATCATGAATGATCATGAGCTTCTCATTGGCCTGCATCTGAAGGTGGATCACAACCATGATTCGGTTCAACATCAGATTCATGCTATTCTTCACTATATGATTGTGAATCAGAATACAATGAAGCAAAACCACTAGTATGCCCATGAAACCTTTGATTGTGCATGGGCTATTCTTTATCATCTGAAGACAGATGAAGAACTCAAGGACCTTGGTTTTTAGTAGGATTTCAACTATTGTATTCCTCCCATGAACAAATTCAAGAAATGTCAATGCCTCAAATAGTGCCAAAATCTTATTCTTCATCACGCAAGACCGATGTAGCTGAGAAAGTAAATGAAAATGCATCAGGCCCTGCATCAACGAACAGCCCAGGCAACAACATCCCCGCCTCCTTCATCGTCATGATTTCCATCGATACGTTAGTTCTCTATTTCCTCTCCTTTTGGTCATTTGATGACAAAGGGGGAGAAATATGAGTTAGTATTCAAGGAGGTTTCTATATAGGCTAGTTTTTGCTAAGTTACAACTCTCCTTCTTATGTTGATGATTTATTGTAATGAGTTGTAAACTTATGTCTTATGGTGGTCTCATACTTTTGGAAGTTATTTCTGTATAGTACCTTATGTTAATATGCATGCATGCTGAAATTCGTCCCACCCTACTTATCGTTGTGCATTGCAATTTCTTCAACTTTACCTATTCAATGCACTCTTTTGGAATCCAAGATATAGGGGGAGATCTCCACAATTACAACCTGTCATGTGCATTTGCAATCCAGAAGCAAATTCCTCAATATGCACATCTTTAGGGGGAGTTCTTCTATATTCTCGAATCAAAATCTTCATGCTTTTAATTTTAATCTAATTATATATCCATGCTGTAAACTATAGCCAATTTGTCACCAACCACCAAAAAGGGGGAGTTTATAAGTGCATCTAGTGCCCCCTTTGTGGTTTTGGAGTATTTAAGACAAATGGGTTAAGGAACTAATGTGTTTGTGAATATACATAGAAGAAAAGTCCCTAAAGATTTTGTTTATCTATGAAAGTCGACCCCTAAAAATGTTTGTTCACATTGAAGAAATTTGTGCGCTCATTGAAGAAACTGAAGTGAAGAAATGGAACATGAAGACTTTGTCTTTCATTTTTTTATTGAGACATAGGGAACACTGAGGGAGTCCTGGATTAGGGGGTCTCTGGACAGCCGGACTATATCCTTTGGCCGGACTGTTGGACTATGAAGATACAGGATTGAAGACTTCGTCCCATGTCCGGATGGGACTTTCCTTGGCATCGAAGGCAAGCTTGGCAATACGGATATGTAGATCTCCTCCCTTGTAACCAACTCTGTGTAACCCTAGCCCTATAAACTGGAGGGTTTAGTTCGTAGGACAACAACAATCATACCATATGCTAGCTTCTAGGGTTTAGCCTCTATGATCTCGTGGTAGATCAACTCTTGTAATACTCATATCATCAATATCAATCAAGCAGGACATAGGGTATTACCTCCATCAAGCGGGCCTGAACCTGGGTAAACATCGTGTCCCCCGCCTCCTGTTACCATCTGCCTTAGACGCATAGTTCGGGACCCCCTACCGGAGATCCGCCAGTTTTGACACCGACATTGGTGCTTTCATTGAGAGTTCCATTGTGTCGTCACCGTAAGGCTCGATGGCCCCTTCGATCATCGGTAACGATGCGGTCCAGGGTGAGGTTTTCCTCCCCGGACAGATCTTCGTATTCGGCGGCTTCGCACTGCGGGCCAATTTGCTTGGCCATCTGGAGCAGATCGAGAGCTACGCCCCTGGCCATCAGGTCAGGTTCGGAAACTTAAACTACACTGCTGACATCCGCGGAGACTTGATCTTCGACGGATTCGAGCCCATGTCAGGTGCGCCACACAATCACGACGAGCATGACGTAACTCTACCGTCGGACAGTGTTTGGGAGATCGCATCTGCAACTACTCCGGTCTTCAATCCGGAGCAAATTGCCCCATCCGAGGATAGAGGGATAGACCCCGCCATGGAGGCCGCACTCTCAGTGGCGATGGAGCCGGATACTGACTTCACCCCTTACGAGAGCCGTGTTGCCGAACCACTGGATTCGTCTCCGGCCACGGACTCCGAGCCACCTGCATCCATGCCTATCGAATCCAATTGGGCGCCGATCATGGAGTTCACCTTCACGGATATCTTTTAGCACTCGCCTTTCGGCGATGTGCTAAATTCATTAAGGTCTCTCTTCTTGTCAGGAGAACCTTGGCCGAACTATGTCCGGCTAGAATGGGATGCGGACGACGAAGAAATTCGCTGCCCACCCACCACCCACTTAGTAGCCACTGTCGACAATCTAACCGACATGCTCGATTTCAACTCCGAAGACATCGACGGCATGGACGACGACGCGGGAGAGGAAAAGGAACCAGTACCCACAGGCCGCTGGACAACCACTCCACCACATGACATATACATGGTGGATACACCCAAAGAAAATAATGATGAAGAACGGCAGGATGCAGCAAAGAATAGCTCCCTCGAGAAGCAATCAAAGCGTCGGTGTAGGCGCCGCTCAAAATCCCGCCTCAGCAAAACAGCGATAACGACGCAAGAGAAAATAACACTCCAGTCGACTCCAGAGGAAACGACGACAACATCGACCCAGCAGCAGAGCACGATGAAACTGCAAACGGCGAACATAGTATAGATCCGATGTCCGAACACGGCGACGCTGAGTATAAACCTCATCAAACCCCCTCTGGGGAGGAAAATAGTCTGTACGAAGATGCACACATCATCCCGGAAATGCACTTGGAGCAAGACAACCTCCGCAGAAGGCTTATTGCCACAGCGAGGAGTCTGAAGAAGCAGAAGCAAAGGCTTAAGACCGCACAAAATATGCTCAACAGCAGGTGGAACAAAGTGCTCGACAACGAAGAAAAGTATGGTGGAAGTTACCACACAAAGAGCTATCCAAAGCACAAGCTATTACCTGAATTCGACGATGAGGCCTTAGAGCCCACACAGCTGAAAAATAAAATGGCCAACCGACCGGATCAACCACCTTGTGACCGCGATACAGTGGCTAACAAGGTCGCACATAAGTCAACACATGATCTACGTGAGGACTTGCGCCAAAAATCCAGTATGACCAGATCCATTTATGGATCTGGGAAGCGCGCTCCGGCACAAAATCAAAATCAAATACTACAACTGTCCGAACGCCATGATACATCCAAATACAGGGGTGCCGCACACCCCTTATGTTTCACCGATGAGGTGCTAGACCACGAATTCCCAGAAGGATTCAAACCAGTGAACATAGAGGCGTACGACGGGACCACAGACCCTGGGGTCTGGATTGAGGACTTCATCCTCCATATCCATATGGGTCGCGGAGACGATCTCCATGCCATCAAGTACTTGCCCCTCAAGCTTAAAGGACTAGCTCGGCACTGGCTGAAAAGCCTCCTCGAAAACTCAATTGGAAGTTGGGAGGAGCTCGAGGATGCTTTTCGGGCTAATTTTCAAGGGACCTATGTCCGACCTCCGGATGCAGACGACTTAAGTCATATAATTCAACAGCCCGAAGAGTCAGCCCGAAAGCTTTGGAACAGGTTTCTCACTAAGAAGAACCAAATCGTCGACTGTCCGGACGCCGAAGCCTTAGCTTCTTTCAAACACAGCGTCCAAGACGAATGGCTCGCCAGACACCTCGGCTAAGAAACACTGAGAACAATGGCAGCCCTGACAAGCCTCATGACCCGCTTTTGCATGGGCGAAGATAGCTGGTTAGCCCGCAGTAGCACCAGCGACCCAAGCACATCCGAAGTCAGGGATGGCAATGGAAAACCACGACGCAGTAAAAGCAAGCGTCGCAATAAAGAAGATAGCCTAGACAATACGGCGGTAAATGCCGGATTCAGGGGCTCTCGACCAGGTCAGCGGAAAAAGCCTTTCAAAGAAAGCAGAGATGGACCGTCTAGCCTAAACAAGATTCTAGACAAACTATGTCAGATTCATGGCACCCCCGATAAACCTACAAATCACACCCATAGAGAATGCTGGGTTTTCAAGCAGGCCGGTAAGCTTAACGCCGAAAACAAGGGGGGAGACACCAAGCGAAGCCGAGGACGAACCTCGCCAGCAAAGCACTGGAGGACAGAAAAAATTCCCACTGGAAGTTAAAACAGTAAACATGATCCATGTGACGAAGAGGAGAAGCAAACATGCACTTCGAGACATACGCGCCATAGAGCCCGTCACCCCCAAGTTCACCCCCTAGTTGGCCTGCCGAATCACTTTCGATCGCAAGGATCACCCGACAAGCATCCGGCATGAAGGATTGGCTGCCTTGGTGTTAGACCCAATAATAAACGGATACCATCTCACATGAGTCCTTATGGACGGCAGCAGTGGTCTAAATATGATATATCAGGACACAGTCCGCAAAATGGGGATAGACCCGACAAAAATCAGCCATAGTAATACTACCTTCAAGGGAGTAATACCAGGCCCAGAGGCCCGCTGCACGGGCTCTCTATTACTAGAGGTTGTATTCGGTTCTTCCGACAACTTCCGAAGCAAAAAGTTAACTTTCTACATCGCTCCATTCTGAAGTGGCTATCAAGCACTACTTGGAAGAGTGGCTTTCGCTCATTTTAATGCAATACCGCATTACGCTTCTCTCAAGCTTAAGATGCCCGGTCCACGTGGCACCATCACAGTTAGTGGAAATATTGAGTGTTCTCTACACGCGGAAGAACGTGCGGCGGCTTTAACAGCCGAGCACTAGACGGCCTCACCAACCAGAATAAACGACAGGTCGTCAAGACCACGGACACGGTTAGACGAGTCCGGCGCATCACTACATATACATGAGATTGGTTTGATGGTTAAACCGTCATAGACGGTACCAGGGGCTTCCCGCGTGTAATCAGGGCTAGTTCGGCTCAACTTGACTTATCTTGAATTTTAATGGCTTATTGATAATAACCAATTTTTCGGCATGACAACTTTCATCTAAGTTCTTCTCTTTTATAGATGACAATCGCGCTACACCCATCCAGGACACGGCACAACGGAGACACAGGCGCAGACGTGCAGCAGGGACCCGCTCAAAGGTTTCTTTTTAGATTAAGACCCTGCGTAAACCTTTTTTACTATCTCTTGTTGTTCACATCCTCCGAATACTCAATACAACCAAGAAGGATGCTGACGTTATTGGCATGTGGCCACGTCAGGATATTGCACGTACCTGGACACTCGGGGTTTATTATTAAGGGCATTGTTCAGCCCGGCATATGTTATAAAGACCGAATACCTTAGGGAGTGTTCGGCGTCGCGAGTTTGGCCTTATATGCATCAGCTCTGAATCATGTCTTTGGTCAAATGTTGGGTTTGCCCGGCTCCCGTATTTTGCTACCTTACGTTCCGCTCTATCGGCTAAGGCGGCACCGGGAGAACTACTACGATTGTGCCCTGGTTCATCCAGATGAGCACCTCAGTAGAGAAAGCCGAAAACTGACTGTCATGATAGAGCGCGAGACTGGTCAACCACTCGATGACTTAGCAGAATCTTCGGGATTCCTTTGCATTAACGAAGAGTCGTTTCTCGGTCATGTACGTACACGCCCCGTATTCGGACGAGCGCGGAAGTACCAGGGGCTATATAGTAGTCCCACCGTCAAACTCCTATGGCTAAGTGAAAGTGTTAAAGCAATATAGTCTGATTGCCTCATTCGCTGCGCTACCACCTCCTTAATGGACCAAGACATTGGATCAAGTGTGAATACGCGTTTTTTGGGAACGCCCCTGCATTATATGCGTGGGGGCTAAAGCCGACGACTGCAAACTTTCAGGTTATATACATATATACATAAACGGCCGCACAGGAGGCATCATAATACTTTCAGGCAAAAGTATAAACACAACCTTTACAATTCAATAAAACATTGTTTTTACAATGGGAATACATGTCACTAGAACATAATATTCTTCGAGCACTGAGCCTCTATTGAACGAGCGCCTTCAAGGACTTCTTCAAAGTAGTGCTTGGCAGCTACTCGGCCCACGGCCGAACCCTGTGTTGCAATAGTGATGGCCTCCATCTCTGCCCAGTATGTCTTGACACGGGCAAGTGCCATTCTCGCACCCTCTATGCATGCCGACCTCTTCATAGTGTTGATGTCTGGCACAGCACCAAGGAATTGTTGCACTAAACTAAAGTAACTATTCGGCCTTGGCCCTTCTGGCCACATATGATCCACAACAGACCTCATGGAAAGTCCGGACAACCTATGGAGCTCGGCCCACTCGGCCATTCGCTCATTCAACAGCAGCAGACACACTGGAGCATGGAACTGTGACCAGAACAGCTTTTCCACTTCACGATCTTTTTGATCCTTGAAGTACTCGGCCGCATCAGCAGCACTTGCTTCCAAATCCACGTATGCGTCTGCAGAACTCCATAGTTAATCAAGAGGGGCATACTTCGGATCTCCGAACTTAGTCTGCAACAAAAAGGGCTTCCCAGCCGCGATATCCCCAGCTTGATGCAGCTCCTCCTTAGCCGCTCTGATTTTGGAGTGGGCTTCCTTGGTTGCTACCATGGCCTTCTCTAGGTCCGTCGCCTTCGCTCAGATTTCTTTTTCAAGAAGCTGGTAACGGTCGGCGGCATCTTTCAACTCAACAGCCATCTTGGCTATTCTTTCCTTGCTTTGGCAATGCGCAGCATGTTCAGCCCGCAGTTCTCGGCCGCATCACTATTCCTGGCTTGTTCCTTGGCTCGGGCAAGTTCTGCCCGAAGGGTCTGCACGGCGGCAGCTCCATCTGCAGTCACAACATATTAAAGATACTGACATCATGCTCCTCTTACTATGTGTTGATTACCAGAGAAATCACATACCATGTGCCTCGTCGAGCCGCTTGTTGACAAGCACAATGTCGGCATCTGCCGCATCAAATTGTCGCTTCATCTCGGCAAACTCATCAGTCTGGCTAGCCACCGGACCTTCAGCCACCTGCACATGAAGGCAGCCTGATTATTACCTGGGACTATGATCCTCTGTTTGCCGCTGTTCTCGACGGCAACTAGAGTCTCAGGGGCTACTATCTCCATAGGGCACACCTAACGTGTGTGGTACTATCAAAAACATACACTATTTCACGTACCTCAAAGCCTTTCAGCAGACTCATAAAAGCTTCGTGCAACCTGCTTTCGGCGGATGAAATCCTCTCAATCACCGTACCCATTAGCGTACGGTGCGCTTCTGAGATGGCCGCTTGCTCCAGAAGATTCTTTAGTGCGTCTGATCGCACATCGGACGGTTCCGGACTCTGTCTGTTGCTCTCTTTAGGAGCCAAATACTGAGGACTTAGGGTGACCAAAGTATTACCCTCTGGCTTGGCGGATCAGGAGAAACCCTCCGCGACGACACTTCAGGGTCGCCCGCCTCATGAGGCGGGGTGGTAGGGGGAGGTGTTTCGCTCTCCATCATCTCTGGAAGAAGATCCCCCGAATATGAACTCTGTCGAGAAGGGCTACGACCCGAACTACAAGACATATGCTTCGGTTATTATCTTCAGAAGTAATGTAGGATATTTTTACTATTAAGTACTTTTTGTTTACTTACAGCTCAGTAGGGGGCTGATCCCCTTGTGGACACTGTGCGGCAAGAGTACCCTCTGAGGCAGGACCCTCTGGCGAAGATTTCTTCCCCCGTTTGGAAACCTTTGTTTCCGGGTCTTCAGAGGTGGTCCTCTTCCTTCATTGGGGAGAGGGAATTTTAGATTATTCGCCCTGGTTATCCTCCTTCACGGAGGCGCCAATTCCCCCGGTTTGGATGGATAATGAGTGAGGCCTGCTTTCAGCCTCTTTATTCCCCCCTTTGTCTTCCCCTGAGGGCGCTTGATAAGGCGCCAGCTCGAGCATTCTGGCTAGTACTGGATTTGCCGAGCCTTCGAGAAGGGGGGCCGAACACCTGATCATCTTCGCCTTTGTTACCCAATCCTGGTCTAGGACCGACTTTTCATAATAATGTTATGATAAATGAAAAGACAGCATGTTCGGCCACGGGATTACTTACCTGGGTATCTGGGCGATTACAGCTCAGACCCGCATCCTCGGTGGTGTCCGAACACTTTATTTGTGGTCCGAAGAACAATTTGTACATCTCTTCGAGCGTCATGCTGAGGAAGTGCTGAATAGTTTGCGGTCCTTCCGGGTTGAATTCCCGCATACGGAGGGGTCGACGTTTGCAAGGCGGGACTCGATGAACTAGCATGACTTACATTACCATAACCAGGCTGACATCTCTCTCGAGGAGATCTCGGATGCGACTCTGCAATATCGGCACATCATTTACTGGCCCCCAGTTCAGCCCCTTGTTGATCCATGACGTCAGTTGTGGTGGGGGGCCCGAGCGAAAGGCAGGGGCGGTTACCCACTTGGAACTTCGGGGAGTGGTAATATAAAACCACTCCCCTTGCTATAAACCGGACACCTTTGGGAAGGAACCCTCTCGCCACGGAACATCAGCACTTTTGCTTATCACGGCACCTCCGCACTCTGCGTGTCGCCCCTCGATCATCTTCGGCTTCATATTGAAAGTCTTGAGCCACAGGCCGAAGTGTGGGGTAATGCGGAGGAAGGCCTCACACACGACGATGAATGACGAGATGTGAAGGAGGGAATCCGGGGCCAGGTCATGGAAATCCAGCCCATAATAGAACATGAGCACCCTAACAAAGGGATCCAGAGTGAGGCCTAGCCCTCGGAGGAAGTGGGAGATAAATACAATGCTCTCGCCGGGTTCGGGGGTGGGAATGACCTGCCCTCGAGCAAGCAGCCTGTGCGAGATTTCGAGGGTCAAATACCTGGCCCGTCTTAGCTTCTTGATGTCTTCCTCTGTGACAGAGGAAGGCATCCACCGACCTTGGAGGTTGGATCCGGACATGGTTGAAGGTCCGAAGCGCCTGACCTGAGCCTTGGGTGTTGGACCTCGAGGCGGGGGAAGGATTCGATTGAGCACGAAAGGGAAAAAGGACAAGCCTTGGCCTCTTTATAAAGAGGGTGAATATCAAGCATCCTCCTCGTGGCCGTTTGGGACTTGCCTACAATCAAGGAGTCATACCAACGGGCACGATTGGGTTACCCACGTCCGTATTGATGAGAATATCGTAATAAGGGGGACACGATCTCTGCTTTGACAAGACGTGTCAAGAAAACCGCCTCGCAATATGTGCAATGTTGGTTGAGAAAAACGGTTCGAATAAAGACCGGGCCATGGCATAATGTCATGTTGCTAAACGTGTCAGCAGATTAGATTTGTGGAAATATTATTCTCTCTACGGTGATATGCGGAACTTGTTTTGCAGAGCCGGACACTATCCTTGTGTTCAAAATCTTCTATGGAGTATTCGGAGGAGGAACCCGCCTTGCAATGACAAAGACAAATCTGCGCGCCGGAATCATCGTCATTGAAGCCTGGTTCAGGGGCTACTAAGGGAGTCCTGGATTAGGGGGTCTTCGGACAGCCGGGCTATATCCTTTGGCCAGACTGTTGGACTATGAAGATACAAGATTGAAGACTTCGTCCCGTGTCCAGATGGGACTTTCCTTGGCGTGGAAGGCAAGCTTGGCAATACGGATATGTAGATCTCCTCCCTTGTAACCGACTCTGTATAACCCTAGCCCCCTCCAGTGTCTATATAAACCGGAGGGTTTAGTCCGTAGGACAACAACAATCATACCATAGGCTAGCTTCTAGGGTTTAGCCTCTACGATCTCGTGGTAGATCAACTCTTGTAATACTCATATCATCAATATCAATCAAGCAGGACGTAGGGTATTACCTCCATCAAGAGGGCCCGAACCTGGGTAAACATCGTGTCCCCCGCCTCCTGTTACCATCCGCCTTAGACGCACAGTTTGGGACCCCCTACCCGAGATCCGCCGGTTTTGACACCGACAAACACCATACTGTTAAAGGGGGTCTAGGTGATACATAGGTGTATTTTTAACTCATGCTCAACCTACATATTTCTTCGAGTGAAGACTTTGGAAATATCTTGCGATACAGTTGAGTTCTTCAGCGACAAAGACGATGTTCTTTTGGTCGCTGACGAAATTGATCTAACTCAAGAGTTAGGAAATCACCAGTGCGATTCTCCTACCATGAGGAAAATGAGGGATCAAATTTCTGACTATTGTTGTGCGAGTGTCAGTTGTCAAGTGGATCCTTATCATGACAACGGTCGTGTCTGAAGGGCAGCCCCCCCCCCACCACCACCACCATTTGTTGGTTGGCTGCTCCAAGTGATTGCATAACAAGTGTCATCTAGAGCAACCCATCCTCTGAAGAATTTGAGAGAGTCCTAAGTGAGAAAAACCCAAACACCCAAATCCAATGTGATTGAGCATCACTAAAGAGAGTGTCTTGTGTGATCTTGTTGTGAGAACGGCTTTGGGACTAAGCACATGAATGGTTCAAATTTGTCATCTCTCCATTCGATTTTATTTTGCATTATTGTTCCGATGCCATTGGTTAAGATATTATACTAGCATCAGTTTTCTTAAAAGAGTTTAACCTTGGCTTTAAATTTCTGAACTAAAAATAGTTAGAACATACATGCAGAAGGAGGTTTCTCAATATAAGCAGAAGGAACAACTGGATCAACATTATAAATTATGGTTTCTTCCTTAATTGGTACCGGTTCTTTAATTTCTTCTTTAATAGGTGGGTGATATTTAAACCACTTCACTTTAGGGAGATCAACAGGAGTAGCAAATGATTCACAAAAGGAGGCTACTGTCTCAGAGTCAAGTCCATATTTAGTGCTAAACTTTTGAAAAGCATCGGTATCCATAAAAGATTTAACACAATCATAATTAAGTTTAATACCTGATTCTTTACCTTCGTTGAGTTCCCAATCTTCAGAGTTGCATTTAATTCTTTCCAAAAGATCCCACCAGAATTCAATAGTCTTCTTCATAAAGGAACCAACACAAGAAGTATCAAGAATGGTTTGATCATTACGAGAAAGCCGAGCATAAAAATTCTGGATAATAATTTCTCTTGAGAGCTCATGATTGGGGCGTGAATGTAACATTGACTTAAGCCTCCCCCGAGCTAGAGCGATTCTTTCTCCTTCACGAGGCCAAAAATTATATATATAATTCCGATCACGATGAACTAGATGCATAGGATAAAATTTTTGGGCCAATTCCAGTTGTGCCCCTAACTCGAACCCACTACACAATTTTTCCCTTAATTTTTAGGTATACTCAGTTTTGCCCCTCCGTCGTTAGTATCACTTATAGAAATGCCCTTTTGCGCTGTTACCGTCCGGTCAAAGGACTTTGACCATCCAAAAAAATAGCAAAAAAATAAAAAAAAAATTGAAATTTTATGGGATTGAAGATAGTCATGTCCGCAAGGCATGTGCAAATTTTTATGTTGGTTGGACACTCCAGGAGCTCGTGGCAAAGGAAAAAAAATAATTTATGCCTATGAACAGTAGATTCGAAAAAAATAGCAACAAAATTCAAAAAAAGTTGATTTTTTTTTGCTTCAAAGAGGCTTGAGTGCACAAGGTGCTTGCAAGTTTTGGTGATCAAATGACGTACATGGTGCTCTAGAGAAAAAAAACAAAATAGTGCATTTTTTAAGTTTTTTTGAGATAAATTTTGGTTTTTTTCTCCATGAGCTCCTATGATGTCCAAACACAACAAAAATGTGCACACATCTTGCGCATGTGAGTATCTTGAGTCCCACAAAATTTCATATTCTTTGATTTTTTTTTCTCTATTTTTTTGAATTTACTGTTCACATCCATACACAATTTAAGTCTTCCTTTGCCACGAGCTCCCAGGGTGTACGAACGGCATGAAATTTAGTACACACCTTGCAGACATAAGTATCTTCGATCGCACAAAGTTTCTTTTTTTATTTTGCTATTTTTTCAAGACGGTCAAAGCCCTTTGACCGAACGGTAATGACGCATAAGGTCATTTCTATAAGTGAAACTAATGGCGGAGGGGCAAAACTGAGCATACCTAGAAATTAGTGGCAAAACTGAGTAGTGGGTTCGAGTTAAGGGTATAGATGTAAATGTCCCAAAAAAATATGGAACTCCAATTTCAATTGATTCCAATTCCATGATCCACTATCATCGCATAGCCTATACCATACCAATGCTTTTCCCTTCAAAGATAAAGGGAAAACCTTCTTCATAACTTCATCTCCAGGCAAACCTGCAAGCTTGAACAATCCACAAATTTGTTCTACATATATCAAGTGCATATCAGGATGTTCGGTTCCATCTCCTGCATAAGGATTAGCTAGCAGTTGTTCTATCATACCCGAAGGAATTTCATATTCAATATTTTCAGTAGGTACAGTAGGTTGAGGGGTAGCTAATTGTGGTTCTATCGAGGAGAATATACCCCGAAGAAACCCCTCAAAGGATTGTTTTCCATAGTAACAAGTGATAATAAATTTCAGCACACTATATAAATGTTTCCTTACCAAAGGCGCTTCACTCCCCGGCAACAGCGCCAGAAAATAGCCTTGATGGCCCACAAGTATAGGGGATCAATTGTAGCTCTTTTCGATAAGTAAGAGTGTCGAACCCAACGAGGAGCAGAAGGAAATGACAAGTGGTTTTTAGCAAGGTAATGTCTGCAAGTGCTGAAATTGTAAATAATAGAGTAGTTTAATAGCAAGATAATTTGTAACGAGCAAGTAACGATAATAGTAGCAAAAGTGCAGCAAGGTAGCCCAATCCTTTTGAGGCAAAGGACGGGCCAAAACGGTCTCTTATGATAAGCAAAACGTTCTTGCGGGTACACGGGGTTTTCATCTAGTCACTTTCACCATGTTGGTTCGATTTGTGTTCGCTACTTTGATAATTTGATATGTGGGTGGACCGGTGCTTAGGTGTTGTTCTTACTTGAAAAAAACCTCCTACTTATGATTAACCATCCCGCAAGCATCCGCAACTACGAGAAAAGTATTAAGAATAAATTCTAACCATAGCATTAAACTTTTGGATCCAATCAGTCCCTTACGGAATAGCGCATAAACTGGGGTTTAAGCTTCTGTCTCTCTCGCAACCCATCATCTAATTGCTACTCCACAATGCATTCCCTTAGGCCCAAACATGGTGAAGTGGCATGTAGTGGACGTTCACATGACACCACTAAGGGAATCACAACATACATATTATCAAAATATCAAACACATATCAATTTCACATGATTACTTGCAACATGATTTATCCCGTGACCTTAAGAACAAAAGTAACTACTCACAAATGATAAACATGCTCAAGATCAGAGGGGTATTAAATAGCATATTGGATCTGAACATATAATCTTCCACCAAATAAACCATATAGTAATCAACTACAAGATGTAATCAACACTACTAGTCACCCACAAGCACCAATCTATAGTTCCGGTAACAAGATTGAACACAAGAGATGAACTGGGGTTTGAGATGAGATGGTGTTGTTGAAGATGTTGATGGAGATTGCCCTCCCCAAGATGGGAGATTTGTTGGTGATGATGATGACGATGGTGTCCCCCTCCGGGAGGGAAGTTCCCCCGGCGGAATCACTCCGCCGGAGGGTAAAAGTGCTCCTGCCCAAGTTCCGCCTCGAGACGGCGGCGCTCCATCCCGAAAGTCATCTCCTTATTTTTTTTCTAGGTCAAAATGACTTATATACCATAAGATGGGCACCAGAGGTGGGCCTGGGTGAGCATAACCCACAAGGGCGCGCTTGGGCTCCCTGGCGCACCCAGGTGGGTTGTGCCCACCTAGTGGCCCCCCTATGGTAGTTATTTTGCTCCAATATTCATCATATATTTGATAAAAAAAATCTTCGTGAAGTTTCAGCTTGTTTGGAGTTGTGCAGAATAGGTGGCCTGACGTAGCTTTTCGAGGTCCAGATTTCCAACTGCCGGAATTCCCCCTCTTTGTGTATACCTTGCCCATTATGAGAGAAAAGGCATTAGAATTACTCCAAAAAGCATTATTATGGATAAAAACATCATAAATGACAGTAGAAAAACATGATGCAAAATGGACGTATCAACTCCCCCAAGCTTAGACCTCGCTTGTCCTCAAGCGAAAAACCGAAATCGAAAAACATGTCCACATGCTTAGAGAGAGAGAGAGGTGTCGATAAAAACAAAATACGGACATAGAAGCGTCATGTTCATTATTATAACAGCAACAAGCTTAAACATAAGACTCTTATCATAAAGCTCTTATCATAGACTTCTCATGAATAAGTGACAATTCATCACACTATTGAAGTATAAAGCAAAAAATCTATTAAAAACCAACAAACTATGTTTTTAGTCAACTTTGCAACTACAATTCATCATCTTTTCAGGAAGGGTCATGTATCGGAGCCTTTAGGCAAGTCCACATACTCAACCATCATATAGTCTTCTATGATTGCTAACACTTACCGCGTACACATGAGCAAAACGTTTCAACCAGACACATAGAAAGATAGGGGCTTATAGTTTCGCCTCCCAACGTATTCACCTCAAGGGTGATGTCAACAATAATAACTCGTGCTATCTATATTAAACTGGACATATGTGCCTAGATCTTTTCTCACCGCATTATGCTTGCCAAATGAGAAAAATAAAAAGGAATAGAAGGAAAACTTTGACTCTTTGCATAAAAGTAAATACATAGAAGTAAAAGATAGGCCCTTCGCAGAGGGAAGCGGAGGTTATCATGCGCTTATTTGTTTGTACGCACAACCCCTTAGTGCAAAAGAACTTCACGTTGTATTGCCCCTTGTGATAGCAACCTTTATTATGTAGTCTGTCGCTTTTATCTTCACCATCACAAGTTTGTACAACGCTCAATTTTCTCTTACACTAAATGATCTCACACTTTTAGAAGCAATTTTTATTGCCTTTTTGCACCGATGACAACTTACTTGAGGGATCTTGCTCAATCCCTAGGTAGGTATGGTGGACTCTTGAAAATAAGATTTGGGTCTAAGGGTTTTTGGATGCACAAGTAGTATCTCTACTTAGTGCGGAATTTTTGGCTAGCAAAGATAGGGGCAAGCACCACATGTTAAAGGATCCATGACAATATGACTTCTATGTGAATATAAACAAACATAAACCATTAAGTTGTCTTCCTTGTCCAACGTCAACAATTTTGGCATATAATATTTTGATGAGGGCTCACAATCACAAAAGATTTCTAGGATAGTATATTTATATGTGAATCTTCTCTTCCCTTATTAATTCTTTCATGAGTTGCATCATTGACTAATGCTATGTTTGGCAATCTCTAATAAAATTTTCTACTTATACTTTTCCTTATGTGGTGTCATCACCTACAATAGGATTAGTATATGATCTTTTTCATAATTTCTTTCCTTTCATTTATTTCCTTTCTATTTTTCTTACTTATTTCTTTTCTTTTAATTTGCAACATGAAAGTAAAGAAAGCAAAACCTCAAAATAAACTTTATTATATATCTTGCACATGATTACAAGGATAGATCACTAAGAAAACTCTCAAAAAGAAGGGATCAAACTAAACTTTTATTCATCTAAAGCAAAAGATCAAACTACAATAAGTAAATACAAAAGATAGTGGGGATGATACGATACCGGGGCACCTCCGCAAGCTTGGCGAAAGCCAAGGGGAGTGCCCATGCCCGATACTCAATTCTCTTTTGGTTATGAAGAGGAAGGTGGTGGTGTAGTATTCTCCAATATAATCATGAGTAGATCTTTCAAACCTTGGATCTCTCGAAGGACTTGATTAAGTAACTCCCTGTTTTTCTTCACTTCAGTCATTATGTGCTTATTTTCTGGGCCCCAGGGATTTGTTCTTGCACTATTTTTTCTCGGGCGAGATATGTCCCAATTGGATGGTATGTTCCTACGAGGAGTATTCTCGAACCCATAGTTATGAATCAAACTGCAAAAGTTGTTACGATGTAACCTGTGTAAAGGCCTTCTTGGTGGGGTTTCCTCTTGCACTTCGAGGCTCTCTTGATTATTAGACGGTACCATAGCTTGAGGAGCATTCGGATGAGTGGAGATACTGGCCAATGTCCCTCTCTCGGAAGCCAGAGGGTGAACCCCAAAAGGATTTTCCTCTTCTTCCTCCATAGCAACTTCTTCAGCTTCCTATCGCCTTAGATCCTCCTGAAACACCCCTGCATCTCCTTCTCCATTGTTGTAGGATGAGCAAGACATGATGCCTGACTCAACAGATCTGACAAAAACGGAAAGAAAAGATAACAGAGGATTTCTCCGCGATATGGTGGTCAATAGGTTCGGGGGGTATATAAAGATTTTTTATCTTGGGAAATAAGCAAACTATAGAAAAATGGAGTCCAGAAGGTACGCCAGGTGGGCACAACCCACCTGGGCGCGCCAGGCAATCCTGGCGCGCCCTGGTGTCTTGTGCCCACCAGGGTACGCTTCCTGGAAGTTTCTTATTTTCCTATTTTTCTAAATATTCCAAAACTGACAAAAAATATTTTTACGGATTTTTCGGAGTCTGTTTACTTAACGTATCATGTACCTCCTTATTTTGACGATTCTGGAGTGTTCCGGAAGGACTCTTTTATGTGTTCTTCCTGTGTCAAAGTTTGGATAATATTACTTTCAACATTAGTGGGCGTACCTGAGATATAATGTTGTATTCGTTGCTTGTTAACAACCTATGGGTTAGTACCTTCGGCATTATTTATTTTGATGGCTCCATACCGATAAACCTCCTTGATAACATTGGGTCCTTCCCATTTTGAGAGGAGTTTTCCTGCAAAGAATCTAAAATGAGAGTTGTGCAAAAGAACATATTCTCCGACTTTAAACTCGCGTTTTTGGATTCATTTATCATGCCATCTTTTAACCTTTTTCTTTAAACAACTTAGCATTTTCATAAGCTTGGGTTCTCCATTCATCTAAAGAGCTAATATCAAATAACCTCTTTCACCAGCAAGTTTGAAATCATAATTGAGTTCTTTGATGGCCTAATATGCCTTATGTTCTAACTCAAGAGGCAATTGACAAGCTTTTCCATAAACCATTTTATAAGGAGACATACCCATAGGATTTTTATATGTTGTTCTATAAGCCCAAAGTGCGTCATCTAATTTCTTAGACCAATTCTTCCTGGACCTATTGACAGTCTTTTGCAAAATTAATTTTATTTCTCTATTGCTAATCTCAACTTGACCACTAGACTGAGAATGATAAGGTGATGCAATTCTATGGTTAACATCATACTTGGCAAGCATTTGACGGAAAGCACCATGAATAAAGTGTGAACCACCATCAGTCATTAAATATCTAGGGACTCCAAACCTTGGGAAAATAACTTCCTTAAGCATTTTAATAGAGGTGTTGTGATCAGCACTACTAGTTGGAATAGCTTCTACCCATTTAGTAACATAATCAACAGCAACCAAAATATGTGTATACCCATTAGAGGAAAGAAAAGGTCTCATGTAATCAAATCCCCAAACATAAAATGGTTCAACAGCAAGTAAATAGTTCATAGGCATTTCTTGACGCTTACTGATATCACCTATTCTTTGACATTCATCACAAGATAAGACGAACTTATGGGCATCCTTGCAGAGAGTAGGCCAATAAAATCCATATTGCAATACCTTGTGAGCAGTTCTATCTCCAGCATGTTGCCCTCCATAAGCTTCGGAGTAACATTTCCGTAGGATTTGTCCCTGTTCATGCTCAGGTACATAATGTATAATAATACCATCTACTCCTTCTTTATAAAGATGTGGGTCATCCCAAAAGTAATGTCTTAAATCATAGAAGAATTTTTTTTCTTTTGTTGGTATGTAAAGCTAGGTGGTAAATATTTAGCAACAATGTAATTAGCATAGTTAGCATACCAAGGAGTATTATGAGCAACATTTATTGCAGCTAACTGCTCATCAGGAAAACTATCATCAATAGGTAGTGGGTCATCAGGCACATTTTCAAGCCGAGATAAATTATCAACTATGGGGTTCTCAGCTCCTTTTCTATTGGTGATATGTAAGTCAAGTTCTTGTAACAAGAGAACCCATCGAATAAGTATAGGTTTAGCATCTTTCTTTTCCATAAGATATTTAATAGCAGCATGGTCTGTGTGAACAATTACTTTTGAATCAACAATGTAAGATCTAAATTTATCACAAGCAAACACCACTGCTAAGAATTCCTTTTCAGTCTTAGCATCATTTCGTTGAGCACTGTCTAGAGTTTTACTAGCATAATGAACAACATTAGTCTATTTTCAACTTTTTATCCTAGAACAACACCAACAACATAATCACTAGCATCACACATAATTTCAAAAGGCAAGTTCCAATCAGGTGGTTGAACAATAGGTGCAGAAATTAAGGCTTTCTTGAGTGTTTCAAAGGCTTCTAAACAATCATCATCAAAAACAAAAGGAATGTCCTTTTGTAAAAGATTTGTAAGAGGCCTAGAAATTTTAGAAAAGTCTTTGATAAATCTTCTATAGAAACTAGCATGACCTAGGAAACTATGAATACCTTTGATATCTTTAGGACATGGCATTTTCTCAATTGTATCAACCTTAGCTTTGTCCACTTCAATACCTCTTTCAGAAATTTTATGACCCAAGACAATACCTTCATTAACCATAAACTGGCACTTTTCCCAATTCAAGACAAGACTTGTTTGCTCGCATCTCTGCAAAACTTGGTCAAGATTGCTTAAACAATCATCAAAAGACTTTCCATAAACAGAGAAATCATCCATGAAAACATCAACAATCTTTTCACAGAAGTCAGAGAATATAGTAGTCATACATCTTTGAAAGGTAGCAGGTGCATTGTATAAACCAAAAGGAATACGTCTATAAGCATAAGTTCCAAAGGGACAAGTGAAAGTGGTCATTTCTTGATCAGGTTGAGAAACAGGTATTTGTGAAAAACCAGAATATCCATCAAGGAAGCAAAAGTGTGTGTGCTGAGATAATCTTTCTAGCATTTGATCAATAAAAGGCAGAGGGTAATGATCTTTCCTAGTTGCTTTGTTTAATCTTCTAAAATCAATTACCATTCTATAACCTGTAACAATTCTTTGTGGAATAAGTTCATTCTTATCATTAGAAACAATAGTTATACCTCCTTTCTTAGGGACACAATGAACAGGACTTACCCATCTACTATCAGCTATGGGATAGATTATACCTACTTCCAGAAGTTTTAATATTTCCGTTCTTACCACTTCCTTCATTTTCGGATTTAACCGATGTTGGTGATCAACAACGGGTTTAGCATCAGGTTCCATATTAATTTTGTGCTGACATAGAGTGGTACTAATTCCCTTTAAATCATCAAGAGTATATCCAATAGCAGCTCGGTGCTTCCTTAGAACTTTCAGTAATCTTTCTTCTTCATGTTCTGACAGGTTAGCACTAATAATAACAGGATATATCTTCTTTTCATCAAGATAAGCATATTTCAAAGTGTCTGGCAATTGTTTTAATTCAAACACAGGATCACCTTTAGGTGGAGGTGGACCTCCTAGAGTTTCAATAGGCAAATTGTGTTTAAGCAGAGGATGTTGTTCAAAGAAAATCTTATCTATTTCATTTCTTTCATGCATATGTAAATCATTTTCATGGTCTAGCAAATATTGTTCTAAAGGATCAGTAGGAGGCACAGCAATAGAAGCAAGAGCAATTATTTCATCCTTACTAGGCAATTCTTTTTCATGAAGCTTTCTACCAAACTTGGAAAAATTAAACTCATGAGACTCATCACCAAAACTAACACCGACAGTTTGTTTCTCACATTCTATATTAGCATTAACAGTGTTCAAGAAAGGTCTACCAAAGATAATGGGGCAAAAGTCATCTTGTGGGGAACCAAGAACAAGAAAATCAGTAGGGTATTTTATTTTCCCACACAAGACTTCAACATCTCTAACAATCCCAATTGGTGATATGGTGTCTCTATTAGCAAGTTTAATAGTAACATATATTTCTTCTATCTCTGTGGGTGCTATGCATTCATAATTTCTTGATATAAGGTGTAAGGAATAGCACTCACGCTAGCACCTATGTCACATAAACCATGATAACAGTGATCTCCTATTTTAACTAAGACAACGGGCATGCCAACAGCAGGTATATGTTTATCCTTTTTATCAGGTTTGGCAATTCTAGCAGCTTCTTCGTAGAAGTAAATAACATGCCCATCCATATCTTCTTCCAAGAGATCTTTAACCATAGCAATACTAGGTTCTACTTTGATTTGTTCATCAGGTTTAGGTGTTATAATATAGCTTTTGTTAACCACAGTTGAAACTTTAGCATGTTCCTTTATCCTAACAGGGAAAGGTGTTTCTCAATATAAGCAGAAGGAACAACTGGATCAACATTATAAATTATGGTTTCTTCCTTAATTGGTACCGACTATTTAATATCTTATTTAATAGGTGGGTGATATTTAAACCACTTCTCTTTAGGGAGATCAACATGAGTAGCAAATGATTCACAAAAGGAGGCTACTATCTCAGAGGCAAGTCCATATTTAGTGCTAAACTTTTGAAAAGCATCGGTATCCATAAAAGATTTAACACAATCATACCTAAGTTTAATACCTGACTCTTTACCTTCGTCGAGTTCCCAATCTTTAGAGTTGCTTTTAACTCTTTACAAAAGATCCCACCAGAATTCAATAGTATTCTTCATAAAGGAACCAGCACAAGAAGTATCAATCATGGTTTGATCATTACGAGAAAGCCGAGCATAAAAAATCTAGATAATAATTTCTCTTGAGAGCTCATGATTGGGGCATGAATGTAACATTGACTTAAGCCTCCCCCAAGCTAAAGCGATACTTTCTCCTTCACGAGGCCAAAAATTATAGATATAATTCCGATCACGATGAACTAGATGCATAGGATAATTTTTTGATGGAACTCCAATTTCAATCGACTCCAATTCCATGATCCAATATCATCGCATAGCCTATACCATGCCAATGCTTTTCCCTTCAAAGATAAAGGGAAAACCTTCTTCTTAACTTCATCTCTGGGCAAACCTGCAAGCTTGAACAATCCACAAATTTGTTCTACATATATCAAGTGCATATCAGGATGTTTGGTTCCATCTCTTGCATAAGGATTAGCTAGCAGTTGTTCTATCATACCCGAAGGAATTTCATATTCAATATTTTCAATAGGTGCAGTAGGTTGAGGGGTAGCTAATCATGGTTCCGGTCGAGGTGAATATACCCCGAACAAACCCCTCAAAGGATTATTTTTTCCATAGTAACAAGTGATAATAAATTTCAGCACACTATATAAATGTTTCTTTACTAAATTCCACTTACCAAAGGTGCTTCACTCCCCGGCAACAGCGCCAGAAAATAGCCTTGATGACCCACAAGTATAGGGGATCAATTGTATCTCTTTTTGATAAGTAAGAGTGTCGAACCCAACGAGGAGCAGAAGGAAATGACAAGTGGTTTTTAGCAAGGTAATGTCTGCAAGTGCTGAAATTGTAAGTAACAGAGTAGTTTGATAGCAAGATAATTTGTAACGAGCAAGTAATGATAATAGTAGCAAAAGTGCAGCAAGGTATCCCAAT
This sequence comes from Triticum urartu, assembly GCF_056163025.1. Lineage (NCBI taxonomy): Eukaryota > Viridiplantae > Streptophyta > Magnoliopsida > Poales > Poaceae > Triticum > Triticum urartu. The sequence goes on along the minus strand of NC_141874.1, from coordinate 169,283,349 downwards.
CCTTTTGAGGCAAAGGACAGGCCAAAACGGTCTCTTATGATAAGCAAAGCGTTCTTGAGGGTACACGGGATTTTCATCTAGCACTTTCACCATGTTGGTTTGATTTGTGTTCACTACTTTGATAATATGATATGTGGGTGCACCGGTGCTTAGGTGATGTTCTTACCTGAAGAAACCTCCTACTAATGATTAACCCTCCCGCAAGCATCCACAACTACGAGAAAAGTATTAAGAATAAATTCTAACCATAGCATTAAACTTTTGGATCCAATCGGTCCTTACGGAATAGCGCATAAACTGGGGTTTAAGCTTCTGTCACTCTCGCAACCCATCATCTAATTGCTACTCCACAATGCATTCCCTTAGACCCAAACATGGTGAAGTGTCATGTAGTCGACGTTCACATGACAGCACTAAGGGAATCACAACATACATATTATCAAAATATCGAACACATATCAATTTCACATGATTACTTGCAACATGATTTCTCCCGTGACCTCAAGAACAAAAGTAACTACTGACAAATGATAAACATGCTCAAGATCAGAGGGGTATTAGATAGCATATTGGATCTGAACATATAATCTTCCACCAAATAAACCATATAGTAATCAACTACAAGATGTAATCAACACTACTAGTCACCCACAAGCACCAATCTATAGTTCCGGTACAAATATTGAACACAAGAGATGAAATAGGGTTTGAGATGAGATGGTGATGTTGAAGATGTTGATGGAGATTTCCCTCCCTAGGATGGGAGAGTTGTTGGTGATGATGATGACGATGATTTCCCCTCCGGGAGGGAAGTTCCCCCGGCGGAATCGCTCCGCCGGAGGGCAAAAGTGCTCCTGCCCAAGTTCCGCCTTGAGACGGTGACGCTCCATCCCGAAAGTCCTCTCCTTATTTTTTTTTCTAGGTCAAAATGACTTATATACCAGAAGATGGGCACCGGAGGTGGGCCTGGGTGAGCACAACCCACCAGGGCACGCCTGGGCTCCCTTGCGCACCGAGATGGGTTGTGCCCACCTGGTGGGACCCCTATGGTATTTATTTGCTACAATATTCATCATATATTTGATAAAAAAATCTCCGTGAAGTTTCAGCTTGTTTGGAGTTGTGCAGAATAGGTGGCCTGACGTAGTTTTTCCAGGTCCAGATTTCCAGCCGCCGGAATTCCCCCTCTTTGTGTATACCTTGCATATTATGAAAGAAAAGGAATTATAATTACTCCAAAAAGCATTATTATGGATAAAACGTCATAAATGACAGTAGGAAAACATGATGCAAAATGGACATATCAACGGTGTGTCTTGAACAACATCTTGCTCCGCCTTCAGATGCCTCCCCAATGCATTGTCATCTTCATTTTCTAGATTCAGAGCCTCGTCAATTTGGTGGTCTTTGTCAACTGAACTTGGTTTAGCTATATGTTGTTTCTATTGATGCTCGTCAAATTCTATGACACGTAACTCATAGAGCAGGAAGTAGGTTCCATTAACTTCAAAAAAATCAAGCACGGTTATTATACTATGCTTGTCATGCCCTTTCTCAATAATTCTTGCTTCTTTGGATTTGATGCGTTCGGAATATATACTACTTGATTCGGCTTTTTCACCCGAAACACTTTCACATTCCAAATCTCCTTCTTTTCATTGATTCTACCAATTGGCAATGCTTCTTTTGTTTATGCCAATTGTTTTTCTATTTGTTCCTGGCAACGATCTGCAAAATAGGTTTTAAGTTTTTCCTCAATTTTAGCCCACTCCGGATATGATTGCCCCCCAATGCTTTTAGATTCTTTCGGCTATGACACACGGGTGTTGCCGAAACTTGCAATTGTGCAGGGGGTGTATAATATGATGTAGTACTAGGTGAAGGCACATGCATTGTTGTAAAACCATATTTTTGCTCGCCAATTATCAATTGGCGAAGATTCATCTTCTTGAAAAACTCTAGCTTTTATTGCATTATAATCAGGAATTAGCCCCTTATCATGCTCTTCAAAGCAAAGAGCACTAATCTTGTTATTTCAGGCTATATCTCTTTTTAATGTAACCACTTCCCGTTTTGTAAGGGATGGCTCCACAATACTTTTAGATACTTTCGGCAATAAGGTGTCGCCGAAATTGTGCAATTGTGTAGAGGATGCATTATATGCTACAGTATTAGATGATGGCATGTGCACTCCTACAAAATTTTCATTTATTCGGCTATGACCATGAATGTGCAGAGACGAATTATGAGCATCAACAGTTGTATATGGTGCCGAGAAATTACTAACTTGATGTGTAGAATATGATGGTTGAGGGTAACTGGCCAAAGCTAGTAGTAGCATGGCCAATTCTTCCATCCATCGGCATGGTTGAACTAGTATATTGCAAATTAGTTGCCGATGAATAAAAAGGTGAAACACTTTGTCACATGCTATTGGAACTTCTTACATGAAGTGTTTCAACTTGATTGACCGAACCCATCATGTTGTTTATCGGCATAGGGGTTTGTGGGGTTGCCGAGGCATGAGAGTTGGGATACATATGTTGCATGTTGCTAATATCATAAGAATTTTTTTAAAATGAGACAAAAGATTTGCCATTTTCATTCAATAAGGAGAAGAGTATGGTTAAGTACATCACAGCCCCGCCAAAGCGGAAAAAGGGAAAAGGCCTACTCTCGCAGCATCAAATTACACAAATGTTTGGCGCCCGCCAGAGCCTAGATAGATGCCTCCTCCTTAATAGTTCGCACTATCACCGCCACAGGTGCCGCCTTGGTCCTGAACATGCGTGCATTTCGCTCTTTCCAAATCTCCCAGCTTACAATGTCAACTAAGTATTTTCCAAATCTTTCCAAATATCATAAGAAGTTGAAGCATGAAGATTATTTTTGCATCGGCTCTTGCACATATTTAGATGCATGATTGATAAAACTAGGACTAGACGATAGATTATGCTCATTATATGATTTAGCAACAACAAATGAATTATTTACATCTACATAGGTGAACTGAGTATTCATATTACCTTAGTAGATTGCAGCAACTTAGTGATGATCTCTTCGTAGCAAGAACGGGCGGGATACCATTCGAAGCTTCGTCCCCAGCGGAGTCGCCAAAAAATGTGTTCACACACAAACACATCATGTGTGCCCTCGATGCTGGGGATGATACACCGCAGCTCACGTCGAAGGAGACCCGGCCGGAAGCGCGATATGCAGGCAATCCAACAAGCGCTTTTTGTAGACCTGAAACTCCGCATGCCCGGGAGGGACGCCATCAGGGTGTGCGGAGGCTATGGGCTGCCCTAGGTCGGCCTGATCGCCCCTAGGGCCTCCAGGTTCGCCGTCCTACAACAAGAAGGACGAGCGAAGAATGATGAAGAAGAAGAAGAAGAACAAGGGACTTTCTGTATAAGAGGTGGATGGACTTTCTGTACAATAAAAGGACTTGTCTGGCCGTCCAAATCTTCAAAATTTAACCTAGCTCGGACTTTTCACGACCCAGGCCGGATATCCGGCTGGAAGCCCAGATGATCCGAGCAACCCCAGATTTCTGACGGCAACACATTGATTGGGCTGTAACTTTTGCATACTAGCTTGGATTAAGACAATTTTTATATCAAAATTGGCCGCTTCAACGAGACAAACAACTTTGATGTTGAACACTTTTGAATGTGAGGCCATCTCCAGGGGGTTTCAGGCTATTTTCTAACATCTTCTGCAGCAGAAAAAGTTGTTCGAATGTCCAGTGTCTTGTCCGGATCGTCCAGGCTCCACCCGGATCATTTCAGGTCGTTTGTCCAGCCTCCAATCGGATTATCCGGCCAGGTACTACAACAGCCCACAGTTTTGGCTATAATTTTTGCATACGGCCTTGGATTAAGACTATTTTTATATCAAAAATCATCTGTTTCGACGAGACAAAGAACCTTTATGTTGGAACTTTTTCCATCCAAGACTATCATAATCATGCTTCATGACATATCATAATCTCATGTCAACATGGGCATCTATTGAAATTGTCATACTTTTTTGCATCTGAGCTCCATTTTGGGCCATCTATATATCAATTTTGATCTTCTCGAAAAGGGTCATCTAATGGTGACTACAACCATAATTTTGACTTCATCTTGCTATAGCTTCAAGTCACTCTTTGTGGTCATGCCATTTTCGAGCGTCAACACATATCTGAGATGCACACCATTGAAAGAACACACAATCATTAAAACTAGTGAAATATAATGGTTAGTTGCCTAGGGGTGGAAGGGTAATCTGGACAAAAAAACACCAATCAAGTCGGGAGAAAACTTCATAGAATGCCTCCTTCGTATGCACATACTCCAGCATAAGCAAGGTCAAGTGTTAGTGCCTTGGTGATGGATCTGAGATGCATGAGATGTCGACTAGAGCCATGTAGCCAAGTGGCAAAGATATGTGGAATATGAGTGGTTACATGTTAGATGCCACCTGGATGATTGACCATGTGGTGCGAGTGAACTTGTACTGGAAGAACAGTTGTTTGATTGTTCCATATTTGTCAGAGAAACAACATTGTGTGCTTCTCGACCGATTATGTTTTGCAAAATTATCTTTAGTTGGGATCCCTTTGCGGAGGTACCAAAGGAAAATCTTATTTCCAAAGGAATGATCATTTTGACAAGTGTTCTTATTGTTGAATGGTGTATCATAGTGGACTAAAGCGCGATACATACAGTCAATCGAGAGGCATCCTTGTTGGTGGAGATGCCAAAAGAATACATCGTTCCCTTGTGATAATTGGGCATTTTCCAACCACACTAGAAAGGTGTTCTATGTCCCAAGTCTAGCCCAACTAGATCATGCCTGAAAGACACACGGGGAGGAGAGGTGCCCAACATTTGTGCTAAAGTATCATGTCGGTTACACACTATATGATATAAGGTCGGGTACTCTCATGAAGAGGTGCATTTCCTAACCACCTATCCTCCTAGAATCGAATTACAAAATTTTCTTTAATATTATTGAAGCAAAAAAGAAGTTCTGCTCTTCATCCGACCATCCCAAAAGTAAGAAACTCTAGGTTTCCCTTGAACCTAAGAGATGGCTTTCAACCCAATTATTTATGTCGTAAAAGGTCTTGTCATACCACATCCTCATTAAGAATCTTGAAGAGCTATTTACTGAGAAGAGTAATGTTCTTAACCTCTGTGTGTTGGATCAGAAGACCGTCCTACTCTATCGGATGGCCGATAACACCTCCTATTCTGCAAGTAAGTATTTTTTTTTCTACCGCTTTGTCAAAAAGGGACCTAAAACAACCCTATTTAGGTAGAACTCCATTTGAAATTTGAAATGACCAGAGCCTGTAAAGGACCATGTTACATGGTACATAGTTGAAGAGGACAAGCCATCCCAGAGGATGAGAGGACCAGGGCTTTCCATTTCAACTATTCAGGCCCTTTTCCATATGCTTCTCCACATGGTTCCAATCGGCATTTGAGAGTCTACAATAATGTATTAGAAATCCAAAATACATGGTCGAGAACTGACCCTGCACACGACCAAACAATGGGTATAATGGGTTGTCTCTTCCAAAGCCAAACAATACACGATTCTTAGAGAGAAAAATCCACAATTCAAAATAGAACAATTCACTTTTATGGAAAATTAATCTTCAAACCAGAAAACTGCTCGAAAGCACACAACACATGCCTAAATTTTTTTTGCCTTTCCGAAGTAAATCATATCATCAACATATAGTGGGATGAAAAGCCTGCCATCCACCAGACACGACACCACCCCACTAAACGGACATGTGCCTTTTGCACAGTCGATAAGGTTTGCACGCATATCAACCACAATATTAAAAAAGTATCGGGATAGTGGATCTCCTTGTCGTAACCCCAAACAAGCATGAACTGATCTTTGACTGGAAATTTTTTAGAGCAACAGGAGGGGGCAAAGCCCTCCCGGTTCCATATATATATATGAAACCATAAGGTTCACAAGAGAGAAAAAACATAAAGGTCCAACATGCTACTACACAGCAGCGGAAAAACATCCCAAAATTGCTCTAAAAGCATGAGCAAAGGGGAAAATGAAAGTTATCCCTATTACAGAGCACTGTCCCCTATTTTTTATCAGAACTCTGTATGACAGGAGACTTAGGCGGAAGAGATCAACTTCTCCGGATCTGCTGTCTTGAACCTGGCCTTCTTCAAAGGGGAAGGTTCAGGGGATGGCGGCAGCAGCAGCAGCTCCAGTGGGGTTGTCGGGCTGAGCACAGACAGCTTCTTATTTCCAGCAGGTGGAGGGCTCCTTGATGCATCAGCTTCACCCAGGGAGAGCATGTCAAGCACCCCAGCGGGGTCCAGGCATGTCACCCCATCGAAAGCTGGAAGGGGTTCTTGAGCTTCTCTGAGACCCACTGGACGAATGCCTCGATCTGGGGGAGGTAATCCTTTTTGAACAGGATCATCCATTTCTTGATCATCAAGAGGATACGTCTCCAAACATGTTTAATATCAGACCAGATAGCATTTTTAAACACATGTGCATTTCTAGTTTTCCAGATGCCCCACAATATACAAGCACAGATGGAATTCAAAGCACATTGTTTTTTGCTAGCAGGCCAAAATCTAGCTACAGAAAGGTAGTCCTGCCCTACAGGAATGTTAAAGAAAGCAGACACATCCTTCCAGATGCTTTGAGCTACAGCGCACCCAAAGAAGAGGTGGTCAATGCTCTCATTCTCAGTGCAAAATTCACAGATCAAAGTTTTCCTCATGTTTCTCTTATCCAAATTATCTCTAGTCATTAATTTGTTATGGGCCAGGAGCCAGAGAAAATTTTGCACTCTGGGTGGGGAGACAATGGACCAGACAGAAGGAATATAAATGGGTTGAACCCCCCTGAAGTTGATGATGTTGTACAAGGAGGTAGTGGTATATATTCCCTTAAGAGTCATATTGCCAAATGAGTGCATCATCATCCCCATTATAAGAGACACTACGAAGGATCTGCTCAATGCACATCCAGGAATCTAGCATTTTATCAATAAAAGTCCTCCTAAAGGTCAGTTTAATGGTGTTACCATCCCATACATCAGAGAGGGTAACACAATGCTGATCACAGATAGTGTAAAGAGGCCAGAATTGGACAGAAAGGGGGGAGGTACCAAACCATGTATCTTCCCAGAAATTGATTTTCTTCTCATCACCTACCTGCCATCTATATCCAAATTTCAGGGCTTTACAAGCCCAGAGCACTCCTTGCCAGAACTTTGAAGGGTTAGGAGTTTTACTAGCAAAGATGTTTGGGGAGTTCTTGATATACTTCTTGTCAACTATGTTCCTCCAGATCTTGCCTTCATCCATAATATACCTTTTGACCCAATTCCCCAAGAGACACAAGTTTACATCCCTGAGGTTGGGCACCCCTAAACCCCCATGCTCTTTTTTCATACACACTAGGTGCCAGTTGGCCAGGTGCAGTTTCCTATTCCCCTCGAAATCATTCCAAAGGCAATGAGCTAACTGAGTGTTAATCAAGTCAAGCGCCCATTTAGGGAATTTGAAGAAGGAGAGAAGGTAAACAGGTATACTAGAGAGGCAAGCTTTAATAAGAGTAAGCCTAGCAGCATAAGATAGGAGTTTCCCTCTCCAGCCAGCCATCCTCTTAAGGATCTTATCTATAATAGGCTGGATGTCCTCTCTCCTCAGCTTATCATAGTGGAGAGGGACTCCTAAGTATTTTATAGGGAGCTTCCCTATAACACAGCTAAAAGTGTCAGCAAAATTAGCAGATCTATCTGCATCCATTCCTAAGGTAATGAGCTCACTTTTACTATAATTGATCCTCATGCCTGACACTTGTTCAAAGCATTGAAGGATAGTTTTCATGTTACTGGCCTTATCTAGATTGTCCTCCAAGAATAGGATGGTGTCATCTGCATATTGGAGGCAGATGACCCCACCAGGGAGAAATTCAGGGCAGAGGCCACTAATCAGGTCCCTCTGAGCAGCTTTATACAGCATTCTGGTAAGGACATCTACTACAAGATTGAAAAGTAATAGGGAGACAGGGTCCCCTTGCCTAAGTCCTTTGCCAGCGACAAAGAAGTTGCTTTCTACTCCATTAATTTTGACTCCTACAGAGCCCCCGTGAGTAATCTGTTTGATCCAATGGATCCATTTGGGACAGAAATTTCTCCTGGAGAGGACTTCAAGCAGGAATTCTAAATCTACTTTGTCAAAAGCCTTCTCATAGTCTAGTTTAAGCACAACTGCAGGAGTTTTAGAGCTATGCACAGAGTGTAAAATCTCATGAGCAGTCACTACACTTTCTAGGATGTACCTGCCTTTTATAAAGGCAGTTTGATTGCTAGAAGTAAGAAAGTGCATGAGTTTAGCAAGCCTATTAGTGAGCACTTTGGTGAAGATCTTGAAACTGCAGTTAAGCAGGCTGATAGGCCTAAATTTTTTCATGGAGGTAGCATCTTTCTCTTTAGGAATGAGAGAAAGAATGGCAAAGTTTAACCTATAGATATCTAATTTGCCAGCATGGAAATCATCAAAAAGGGCCATGGGGTCTTTTTTGATGACTTCCCAAAACTCTTGATAGAACATAAAGGACAAGCCATCAGGTCCTGGTGCCCCATCAGAGTAGGAACCAAAGACTGCTTCCTTCACCTCCTCCTCCAAGAAAGGGGATTGGAGCATGTCATTATCCTCATCAGAAACCTTATCAGTCTCATTGAAGAAGTCTTCCTTCAAGGTGAAATTTCTTTTATTCTATTTTCTAAAGAGATCCTTATAAAAATTAGTAGCCACATCTAATATATCCTTAGTGTCAGTCACCACACCTGTGGGACCCTCTAAGGAGTGAATGAAGGTCTTCCTCCTCCTATGGTTAGCAACAGCCTGGAAATACCTGGTGTTTCTATCACCTTCTAAGATATCTCTATCCCTAGCTCTTTGTCTGGCTTTTGTTTCCTCAACTAGCCAAATTTTTTGGAGCTCCTTATGGATATCATGCATTCTAGTAGTATCAACATCAGAGAGGGTACTAGTCTCAGCCTCAATGTCAAGAGCATCAAATTCCATAATGAGAGTACATTTAATTTTCCTAATTTCAGCTCCTATATTCTTACTCCAACCTTTAGCAAATTTCCTAAACCTTCTAGTCTTCTCCTGCCAAATGTCCAGAGGGGAGGTGCTTTTGACAGGAGCATTCCAGCATTTAGCAGCCAGCTCCTTAAAATTGTCAATGAGGAGCCACCACTTCTCAAATTTGAAGCTAGAGGCCTTGGGTACAGTGCCAACCCCTGAGTCCCAAAGCAAAGGGGTGTGGTCACTGCAAACCCTAGGGAGGGCCTGAGATGAGTTGAGGGGGAAAAATCTCATCTAGCTCAGTAGTACAAAAAATTCTATCTATGGTGGACATGACAAGGTTATCCTGGTTGTTGGCCCAGGTAAATTGCCTGCCAGACATTTTAATTTCTAGCAGGCTCTAGATTTCTATCCAAGCATTGAATTTATCACACCATTTCTGGTCTACTTTACCATTGTTCTTGTCACTATGATACCTAGTAAGATTGAAATCTCCACCAATCAGAGTTGGAGTGTCAATATCTAGCAGGAGAGAGTGAAGTTCAGAAATAAACTCCTCCTTGCCTTCCTCATAAGGGGACCCATATACAGCTACCACCCTAATCTTCTTCTGAGTAGATTTTAAAGTAAGGGTACAGGACACTGAGAACTTCTTGGCATCCCACTCCAAAATTTCAAAGATATCTAAGTCTACTCCCATCAAAATCCCTCCTGCAGTACCCAAGGCAGGGAGGTGATGCCATTCAAAGCATCTATTGCCACTAATGGATTTCAGAAAGGCATCAGAGAGCTCCTCTTTCTTGGTTTCCTGGAAGGCAATGATGTCTGCTTTGGTTTTATTTAAAGTATCAATAATATGGGGTTTTTTACCAAACGTGGTGATCCCCCTGATATTCCAAAATAGGCATTTCATTTAGATCTTTTTGTCCTGGGGTGCTTGCCCCGTCCATATTTGGCTACGTGTGTCCACAGCGCGTTGTGATCTAAGTAATCACTATCAATCCCTTTTAGCCCCGGGGGGTGCAGGGAGGACTACAGTTACCAGCATCCTCTGAAAGCAAATTGTCTGGGAGCAAATACTCTATGCTCTTCAGAGATGCACTAGGTTCTGCAGCTCCACCATAGCATGGGGACTGCCTGTGGATGGTAGAGGTAACTAGGCGTTCTTCTACTTGGGGAAAAGTATCAAGACTAGGGTGACAGCTGGGGTTGTCATTAGTACCAACTAGAGCAAGAGGGTCATATACAGTACTATTCGCTACATTATCACTAGGGTGCTTTGCAGTAGAGGCAGAATGATAAACATCATCTACAGCTACATTAACAAGACTAGGGGGACAGCTATAGCTGTCAGTAGTACTCCTAAGAATGGGTAAATCTTCCCCTACTTTAGCTAGAGAACAATCAATTTCTACTCCTATTTGGTCAGCAATACTTAAAAACTTTGGATCATTGAAATGTTCAAAAGAATTTTTAAGAATGGTACCTTTGACTAAAGTTTTATCTTTTCCAAGGTTCTGCACAGCTTTGTTATCCATGGCTATTTCCAACATAGTCCTTCCTCCCAGATCAACCCTGGTGCTCCTCCTTTCTGGGACGATAGGCCCCCAAGTGCTTTTCCCTGATTTTTCCACTGGTGGGCCAGTGGACACAGTCACATCAGAGAGTAATTTGCTCTGCTATCTCCAGGTCTACTTCAGTATCAGACATGTCTGAGTCAGTGAGCTCCATTTCCCTAAGAAGGGAGTAGCAGGTGTCATCAGCTCCATGGTCATCCATCTGTTGCAGAAAGGCCAATGCTGCCTGCCTGTTGTTGAGTTGAGAAAGCCCAGAGGAGCTTGAGTTTCCACTGAGAGAGGCAGAGGCTGAGGAGTTGGGAGTCCCTCTTGCAGGGCCATGATCAGAGACTGGATCCTCACTATGAGTGTGAGAGTTAGTACCATTCCCATTGACATCCTCTTCTAGGGCCTCTCCTCCAATGGGTGGCTCAGGGGGAATTTCAACAGTGATCTTTACATTGTATAGATGTTCTCCAATTCCAAAAAGTCTCTCTGCGAGAATGAGTGAGAAGTCTCTGCATCTGATTTTTATCCTAACCACCTCAAACAGGGACTTGAAATTGCCTTGCCAATCTACATCCAGCAAAGTCCCAAAGGCAAAGGCAAATTGTTCAAGCACCCCCCAATCTGTCCAAGTTGGGTCAAGGTTCTCCAGCTTCACCCAAACCTGTTGCAGCTCAGCAAAGTATTCCCAATCACCCTTCCAGGTTTCCATCTTAACAGTAGCCCCTTCCACAGATGGAAGCTCAAACATGGGGTAACCAGCCACTTGCTCCACAGGGATGTGTGGTGGGAATTTAACCAAGTAGGTCCACTCATCCAACTGTCTGATCTGCCAGGGCCAAGTGGTTTTGTAAATCGTTGAGAAGTTTTTGTTGAGCTCATCCTTAGAAACAGCACCAGACTCAATGTAAACTACTCCAACATTCTTCATTAGTCCAACATGCTGAGAGTTAACATCAGGAACATCTATCTGATAATCCCCAAGTCCTGTGGCTGCACTCCCAACATATTTTGCCACATTCCTTGGTTTCTTCTTGATGGGCAATCCTCAACCACATGAGTCACCATCTTGCAGATGAAGCAAAAACTCTGCTTGGTACATTTCTCTCTAGTGTGACCTGGCTCCCCACAGTTCGGACAGATTCCATCTGCATATGGCTCATCAGCTCTAGCAGGGGTAGGGTTCCTCTCCTTCTGCTGATTCTTACTCTGCCTGTTCATTCCCGTGTCTCTCCTATTGGACAGAGAAGGATTTCTGACTGCAATAGGATCACTAGCCTCAGCTCCAATTGCATTTGTACCTGCATTCCCCACTTTTTGCTGCTGCAGTCCTGATGGTTGTTGTTGCTGCGGTCCTCCCTGTTGGGATCCTTGCCCTGGATCTCCCGCAGTCGTCTGAGGGTTATGGCTCTGGTCAGGCCAGGCCATAGGGTTCCTCCACTGGTTGGATTGCGGCTGCTGGAAGAAAGGCCCTGGATAACCCCACGGTGGAGGGCCTTGGAAACCAAAATTGGGGACGAATTGTTGTGGATGGCCAAACTGCGGGTCGAATCCAAGAGGGGGCCAGTTACCTTGCACCATAGTCGGTCCAGACGGCGGGGGAGGGCGCTGGAGGCGTTGCTCAACCGAGGCAGATCGATTCCTATTGTTCCTTCCGCGCCCTTGGCCACGCCCGCGATTATCAGCCATGTCTTGGATCTCCGCGAGAGTTGGCTTCGGCCCCTTCCAAGTACTGCTAGCAAGAGATATGGTGGTGGTGGGGAGGAGCGGAGGTGGGGCACCAGGGGCGGCGGCGGGGAAGCAATCTGCGGCGAAGAAAGCACGAGCGCCGACCAGTTCCTTGCGGATCCAGACGCGAATGGAGCGAGCCGGAACCCTAGGTATATCTTGAAGAAGCCCAAAACGAGGCCCGTTGGCCCGGTCCGCAAACATGTCGGACCCCACATCCCAGTTAGGCACCGCGCTGCGTGGCCACGGTGGAACCCGCCTCATCCAACTGACAGGTAGGCCCAGACCAGTCGAAAGAGGCCCATCTGCAGCGGCGGAGCCCAGCGCACGTCCGCTGACAGGCGGGGCCCAGGCGCGGCAGCTGCTCAGACCCGCCATGGATGAGGCCTGCGGCGGTGGCGGCGCGGTCAACGCCGACGACGGAGGTGCCCCAGCTGGGCGAGAGCCACCTCCAACCCCACGGCCAGAGGTGAAGAGGGCGCGGGGTCGACGGCGACCACCAGCAGAGGCAATCAGAGCCTGGGGAGGTTCGGCGGCGCGACGGAGTGGGGAATCGATGGCGTGCCCATCTGCAGCGGCGGAGCCCAGCGCCCGTCCGCTGACAGGCGGGGCCCAGGCGCGACAGCTGCCCAGACCCGCCATGGATGAGGCCTGCGGCGGTGGCGGCGCGGCCAATGCCGACGATGGAGGAGCCCCAGCTGGGCGAGAGCCACCTCCAACCCCACGGACAGAGATGAAGAGGGCGCGGGGTCAACGGCGGCCACCAGCAGAGGCAATCGGAGCCCGGGAAGGTTCGGCGGCGCGACGGAGTGGGGAATCGATGGCGTCCCATCCTGCTGTCGCTGGAGGAGCTCCCGAAGCTGCGGGACCCAGAGCGAGGGAGGTCACCACCGGGGCTGACGCTCCCAGAACGCGACCCAGCGCGCCCGCTGCTCTGGATCTGGAGAGGAGAGCTCCGCAAGTGCCTAGGAAATCGCATCGACTCCGGGCGGCATGCGGCCACGCTCCTCGCCGTTGGAGTGGCCGGCGATGGCAATTGCTAATCTCCTCTTCGCCTTCTCCGCAGAGCGCGCTTGCGCCAGGATTGAGGAACGCCGGCGTCGCGGTTCCCCTTTCCCCTGCGCATCTCGCGCCTCTCCATCCGCCATGGAGCACAGCGCTCGCCCAAGGGATGGGGATGCGGGCGCAGGCACGGCAGGGGAGGTGGTCGTGGCGCAGATGGAGGTCAGCAGCGGCGGCGGAGGGAAGCGGGATCCGGCGAGGTGGGGAGGCACGGCGGTGGCGGGCGGAGCGGGGATGGGTGGTGGGCTAGGAGGCATGTCTGATGCTCTTCATCAAATCTGCCGTTTTTTCTTTTTTCTCTTTGACTGGAAATGGTTCCAATAGAAGGTAGGATATTTATATCAAGCCGATATTAAGTACACACGGTCCGAACAACACGATATTAAGAGCTAGTGGAGACATTGAGGATGCACACAGTTTTGCATTGCCTATTGATATTGTTCTTTTGATACTGGTCATACCTGACATCCATTTGCGAGTGACTTCTTCTACACATGTATGCCATTTTTGAACTATTAATGACGGCATTCGTTTGCCCTCCATTCTAGGACGTGGTGTAGTGAAGATCGTTTCCGGCACACCATTTGCTTGTTTCTTGTTCCTTCGTATGCACAGTCAACTTGTTTTTGAATCTAGCAACACGATGACCCTCTCTTGCTGCCTTGTCTCGCCCTCGCTTTACCCAATTGCTGAGCTGACATAATCGTAGCATCATGTGTTACGTACTATTGTAAAGGTTTTACCCTAGATTTCTCGAAGACTCGCAGGTTTCATTTAATATCATCGATTATACAATTCAGAGCGATTATAAGGGAAATAATCCATGCGGATACTACGGTTTGCAACTCGAGAAAAACATGAACTCAAGCAATCTTGCAGTTTACTCTTTAGAATACTCCGCTTAACAGTTTACAACGGATATTAGATGGTTAAGGTTGAAGCAACGTCGATGACGAGAGCTCTTATCTAGTCTCAGCACCAAAAGAGACGCCACTGCTATTCAAATGGAGCAGGTCCTTGTCATCCGCACCCAAAAATCAACCTTGCGTTTCAGCCATGGAGCAAAACGATGGACCCTTTTCAATATAAAAGTCGTGCTACCCTCATGCTATCAAAAAGGTGAATTTTGTCAAGTTGCTAGCAGCCACGCTGCCTGATTCCAAGCCCTCTCGTTGATTGAGCGTATAAGACTGGTGCACCCACATTGCGGCCCCCATATTTTTATGAACCCGGAGATGGCTCCAAGGAGGCCCATCCTAATGGGCGTTGTTTTATAGCGGCGGAGATGCTATGTTTGTCGCTGTCAATGTGCGTTTCCTTGCCGAGCCCCGTAGATTATTCGCGCGGACGAGACAAAATACCACTTTTTGAGCAGCGCAAAAGTCAGGAGGGGCATCTTCTCGCATCTTTTGGTGTGGATTCGATTCAGATTTGTCTTGTGCTGATGAGAGAGGAGGCCACGAAGAACAGGAGTGGATGGAGGGGGGAGGCAGTCCAGTGGCGTGCTCAGGGGGCTTATTATCTCGTAGGAAGGAACCGTTCAAATGCAGTTCGTGATGTCAGGTCCTGATGCAGGAAAGAGTGCATTGGGTATTTCTTTTTGCCGATTCCTCTCTACTCCGCTGGGTGCATGCACCTGAATTCTGGAATTCGCTTCAAGCCTAGTTGTTTCCAAATGTTTAAGACCGTCTGACATCATAGAAGGTTGCTCGCACAACTTTATTTGGTTTGGTATTTTATTTATTTTGGGACTAGGTTTGGCACATACAATCCCGCAAAGCAGAAGCTACTCCCTCCGTCTCATAATATAAGACATTTTTTTGATTCCAGTGTAGTGTCAAAAGACGTCTTACATTATGAGACGGAGGAAGTAGGTAAGTAAAGACAATTACGTGACCTAGTTTTTCTGGACTAAAAGTTTGGAACACTGAAACATACAATCCAGCATAACAGAGAGGGGAAACTCGTACAAGCTTCTTTTTTTAGGGAAGCTCGTACTAGCTAGTATACTGAATCGTGTAAAAAATACTCCCTTAAATAATGCATGTGCCAAACACCTCATGATTTTTGTAAATGCTGTAAAATACTGTTATGCATTCTGTGGTATCACACAGCAGCAGATTTAAAAACTGTAGTTTTCCGATACTTCTGATCTTCAACATACTTTAAATCCAAACAGAACCTAAGCTTATGTAGTGAACTGCTTTATTTCGACAGCTTGTACAGGGGAAGGTAGCATTTAAGATTTATTTTGTTTCGGGCTGTGGAGGATCTGGTAAAAAAATTCTGTGGACTTCTATCATTGCCACTCTTAGGTCTGAGCGGCGCGTCGTGCTTGCTGTTGCATTGTCAGGTGTGGCCTCTCTTTTGTTACGTGGTGGAAGGACTGGTCATTCAAAGTTCAAGATTCCGGTTGAGGCGAGCGTCTCTCATCAATGCTTGCTGGATTATGTCAGCGAGCGTCTCTCATTTTGTGGGGTGAGGCCCCAATGACCAGTCGTTTGTGTTTCGAGGCCCTTGATAGATCGTATCTGTTCAGGATGATGCCAATTGTTTGCTGCCTTTCGGAGGTAAGGTAATGGTACTGGGAGGCGATTTCAAACAGATCTTGCCTGTTGTGGAAGGTGGTGCCAAGGAGGATATAATTAATGCATCCTTAGTGTCGTCGACGCTGTGAGGATACGTTAAGGTTCTTAAACTAAATACAGAAACAGAGTAAATGACATGGAATGCAACTGCTAACCTATGTACGTTTATGCAGAACAGACGGGGATCATCACACAAAACCATAACAAAACATATGGGGATCGTCACACAAATCCATAACAATCTCATTACCAAAACTGATGCACCATTGTTCAACTCAACCAACAACAATTTTCGCCATTGCCCTTACACCTTTGACGCAGCACGCCCCAAAATCATATTTGAATACAAGATAATATACACTCTACATCAAAACCATATGGTATGGCGACCACCAATCCCTTGAAGCGACCAATGCATGCACAAATGAACTCCCCCAGAAAAAGATTCAACTCAAAAAATTGGTTGACAGTACCAATGACGAATTATGGAAAGAAAAGCAAGCCCCGACCTTGCAGCCACAAGACAGAAGAGTGGAACTATGTGGATAGGATGGACTGGAGCATAAGCTGCTGCTGTGGTTGCAAGGTGGAAAATGTTGAGGCAAGAAAATCAGGTGGCAATGTCTGCTGAAATCGCTTCAGAACACTGATCATCCGGGTGGTTGTTTCATCTGTTGCAAGCTCCTTCCCATTGCACAGAACCTACATAGAAAACAAAATGAAGGAACGAAATCATTTACTAAATTATTCATAGAAAACTAAGCTCAAATATCAAGATGTACTGCTGAATAAAAAGGTCTGCCGCCACCAAATGGCCAAACTGAGACCTCGACACATGAATTTACAGATCAAAACCCACAATGTACTGCTTCATTGTCATTATTTCATTCAGCAATACTAAATACCCCCTAACTGGAGGTGACAGACTGACAGAGCAAGCACAAAGTCAAAATTACCTCAGCAAAAATAGAGACTATTTTAGGAAGATACTGACTATGAGGTCCAAGAACCTGTGAGTCAGATCTGCACATAAAGAACAGGTTATATAAAATGTAAGAAATATTCTACTGTTACTGCCATGCTGACACTAAAGAGCAGATACCTCTCCACCATCGAACAAAGCTGATCATGTACAACTTTTGCTTCAATCTTGTCATCTTTTATAGGCAAGCAACCAAGCCATGCTGGAATGACCTGAGAAGCATAATTTATTCAGTTTAAACCATTAAAAAATAGTAAACATGCACAGCAGATGTAGAGTAGAGGTATCTCAGCTTGATATGTCCTTTCATTCACTTACAATCCACATGCTGGTGCGCATGGAATGGGCATCATCAAATATCGCGAAAAAGATAACAAACAACCGTATGTCTCTTCGGTTCAAAAGAATATAATACTCCCTCCGTTCCAAAATACATGACTCAACTTACAAAGTTAATACAAAGTTGAGTCATCTATTTTGGAATGGAGGGAGTAGGAATTTTGGAGGATTCCATTCCATATGATTTTTTTTATCTACAGAGCTTGTTTGGTTTGTAGGACTAAAAATCATACGATTTTCTTCGAATGCAAATTCCGAAGGTATTTTTCCACTGACACCAACCTCATGAAAATTTCCCCTTGGTTTAAATGACAACTATGGGATGGACCTAATCCTTAAGAAAATTTCTTGTAGATTTTCAGTGGATTAACAAAACAACTTTTGGTTACAAATTCCTGTAGGGTTAAACATGCCTTGATACTGAATTCCGACGTTTTGCTATTCCTGCATTTTCGAAATATTATGAACCAAAGAGGCCCTTGGTTTAGTCTCTTAATAGAACCTGGAAGTGAGATTTAAGCATATACCTGAGCCGCATCAATCCCATCGCGATGAAATTGACATATTTTTCCAAGTGCTGAAACAGCATTATCATATGCCATAATATTATCTGCATGTTGTGCTTCTGGATGTCTGATAACATTGTTCAGCTTTGACAGGGCCTCTGAATTTTTAAAAGCATTATTGTGTTAAATGGAATGACTTCAAGATGCTTGTAGTACTAAGCCATAAGATTCAGAACTTACCTCCAACTAAAGGACGGAAAGTAAGGCCGCCAAACTCAGCACATACGCCCAGGCCATAAACAGCAGCCTAACATGATGATGATTTTGTCACTACATTAGTGTCATGTATTACAGACAAAACAAGTTAAGACAACATGAGAGCACAAATACAGACCTGCCGAACATCTGAGTTATCATCGTTGGATGCCTCCAACAGGAAAGGAACATAGGTATCATAATACCTGCTCAGGCGAAAAATATGATTCAGTTCCAATTAAAACCCAGTTTACACGTAAGGGATAACTAATGTTAAGGAGAAACATACTTCAGAGCCGACTCACGACATTGCTCTGCAATGTCATCAAAAATGCAGATAGCTATCCTTCTCTCCTCAGCTGTCTTGTCCTTTCCCTGAAAATTAAAGATTAGATAAAAAATACTAAATAGGATACCAGGATATCATGGAGACATACCAACAGACATAGGCCTACTAGAACATGGTAATGATCATAAACATTACCCTTTGGCACCATAAAAATGAAGAGACCAAGGAGAGAGGCATTCACAATTCAAGGCTGCAAGCAATTGTTTCTATCCAAGCTAACAGTGCTTTACATACTATTTTAGCTGTCACCTTATTAGTTCCACAGTTTTCAGAAATGAAACGGTTCGGTCAAACAGAAGGCATGTGGTTCTCTTCAACAGTTATTCCCAAAACCAATGAGACAAAGCCACACAGGAATATGGAAAAATTATCAACACGAGATTTGATCCCTACATTTTGTGTGACCTCAGAGGAATTCTGTATGCTAATTGGGTCAAATGAGAGAACTAACACAGAATCGGTTGTAATTGGAAAAATATTAGAAACTGAACTCCAAACAAATCTGTGCACACAACACAATGAGCATGCCCAAACAAGGTGGGATTCAATCAACTTACCAACATTGGTGTAACATACACAGATAGCTCATCAAAGAACGGCAAGAAAGAAGCTTTAAAGGTTTTAATCAAAGTTCCCAGGCACTCGCCGACCTGAGTGTAAACAAATAGAGAATGTTAATTCAAAAATGAAATTGCAGAACACAAGCAATTCACAGACTTGTCAAGAAACATAACCTGATCAAACACTTCCTCCTCCTGCTCATTCTCTTCTTTGAGTAGTTCTCCTTCATCAGCATCAAAATCTTCTGCTTTTGTTCTCTCTGATCTGTCTCTTTTCCTGGTTGCACTGGCTATAATAACATTCTTAATCTCATCCGAAATAGCTCTTACTTGATTCTCATCAAGAAGACATCCAGAAAGCTGTTCAGTGAAAGTAAAGTCAGTGAGAAATCTGGTAAAGCAAACTCTCTACTCCCTCCTTTCCGGTTTATAAGGCTCAATTCAAAAATCTCACCAACCAAGGTAGATGATGAGTGGTGGAATATTTTTTGTAGTTTGCAAAAGCACCCAATTAATGCTCTTAATACTTGCATGCAATGATTTAATGCACCTTGAAGTCTGAACATGTGATGGGGA
This sequence comes from Triticum urartu, assembly GCF_056163025.1. Taxonomy (NCBI): domain Eukaryota; kingdom Viridiplantae; phylum Streptophyta; class Magnoliopsida; order Poales; family Poaceae; genus Triticum; species Triticum urartu. Next base: position 169,263,753 of record NC_141874.1, on the reverse strand, counting down.
ACAACCAAATTGAGCCTTATAAAATGGAAAAACTAAAATTTTGAGATAAGCCCTACAAACCGGAAAGGAGGGAGTAGAAGTCAAGGAACAATTAAATGTGTGCCATACAGAACTGACTAACTAGGTAACATTGTACAGATGATGGCTCAAGTGTTGATCCATTCAAAAGAATCTATGCTTTGAACACAATAAATAAGAAAAATTAATTTATCTCTTGCTAAACGCTAATCCATAAACAGCAATAAGCACCTAGGTACTTCTATACAAATGGTGTATTTGGTTAGTCGTACGAAGTTTTTCTTACAAAAGAAGCATCTTTATGGTACTACTAACGCTAACAACTTCCACCAATATATAATATGAAGTGATATGTAAGTTAATGAAGACTGAAATATGTCGACCTTCTAACAGTCATCACATCAAGTTAATGAAGACTGAAATATGTCGATCTTCCAACAGTCATCACATTAAGTTGTTACTCCCATTGCTGAGACGGGAACGTAAATTTGGTTCCCACAACAGCACAATAGACATACAGAATGTAAGGGCGGTTATCCAAATTGAGAAGAACTTTATATAAGTTGTTTCTAATACCATATAGAGCATATAAATCTGTGGACCTAGTTAGGGAGTTGTGGAGGACCCTGACAATCAAACTGCTAAAATCAAACAGCTCAAGTTGCTACAGTGATGTTGGACATCACATCAGGCTATTTCGAAAAGGCTTCAATCAGTTATATGTTATCTGGAAGCCCGCAAGTAGTCATCAATATGGAAATACTACATTTGTTTAGAAAGCTCCCCTCCACCGCATTTTTTTGTGTATTAGTCGAGACATGCAAATACACAATTACCAGTTACAATCTAGGACCTAATCATACTCACTCTAACATGAACAAGTGACACAACCCACAAAGTACTTACTCCCCCTGTGCAGAAAACAGAACAGACCTGCATACACTCATTTAAGGAATCCAGCATGGATGAGCACATTTCGGTTTCCGGCTCCTGTATGGTAGATGGATGCAAGAAAATCCAGCTGTTAGCATTTAGTTAAAGTGTAAAACAAACCAATGTTATCATGAACTTAGGGACGAGGTTTTGCAAAGACCTTGTGCAGCGCTTCAACCAGAGCTGGAATTATGAAATCAGACAATTGTTTAACGTAAGACTCATCGCGTCCTGGAGCCTGCCCCTTCTCAACAGCCAATTTTGCCGAACGTAACAGTTCAGGCATAGCTGCATAATTGTGGCAAAAAATGTTAAAAGAAACACACAAAATCTAAATGAAAACAAATGTAGATCATCAAAGTACCTGCAACAGCAGCTCTTCTCACTTCTTCATGGAAGTAAAACTTAAGAAGAGGGACCAATGTAGGAGCAACCTGCATGGAATTTGTTCCAGTCACATCCACGGTTATCAGAAGTTAAAAAATCAGACAATTGCTTTGTGAATGACTGAACGGGAAAATAAACCTGATCAATCCATGGAAAGAAACCCTCCTTGAGCTCATCAGCATAGCAACACAGCATGTTGCAAGCCGTTGCTTTCTCTTCCAGCACACTAGTTCGAATTCCAATTCTTTTGTCACCAAGTGTGATCGTTTCAATGCTGTACGAAATACCAAAAATCAGCGGTGTTATTGCAAAATTAATACGCAGTTAAAAGCAAAAACAAGGGGGGGGGGGGGGGGGGGGGGGTTAACATGCTCGCACATGGTGTACAAACAAATCAAAACATGTAAACATTGCATGAACACTAGTGTATGTAACTTGCAACCACTAGTTCATGGATTATGTGGATAACACTGGGGATATAAACAAACACAGAAGTAGTGCAAAAGACTTTACATATAGAGAGCCATACACTCTGAACCAGAGAACCGCAATTTGCAAGGTTTATTCCTTTTTTGTGAAGGCTTTTGTAAGTGGTATTAAAAACAATGTTGAAATAAACTTGTTACTATTTTCAGAAGACTAAATTAAGCATGCCGACAGCCTATATGGTGGTTCCCGGTTCAAGAGAGCCAACTTTTAGTTCAGTGGATTTCCCAAAAGAATTATTGAGAAGGTAACGCAAACCTGTCGTCATCTGATTCTATTTCATCATCTGATTCGGCTGAAGTAATTGTGACATCAGGCTTCAGCTGAGCAGACTGAAGCAGTGGTGGCATAACAACATGCATGTAAGGAAGAAAATCCTGTCCAAGACATTTGCATAGCCTGGCCCAAGCCTGTCACATGCAGGGACATGGTTATAAAAATTCAAAATGCAATTACAATCAATATCCTACTTTGAAGCATACCTGCAACATGTAGCTGGTTATCGGATCATCTGTTTCCATTGGAGTTCCTTGCAAAGCCATAAGCACTTCCATGACCTGCAAATTATCAGGTAAATTAGGAACAGAATGCCTCAGGAAAAAAATATAGCCATTCCAACAAAATGATGTCCAGCAGAAATTCAAGTAGGATATACTCCCTCCGTCCCAAAATAAGTGTATCAAGCTTAGCACAACTTTGTACATGAGTTAGTACAAAGTTAAGACACTTATTTTGGGACAGAGGGAGTATATGAATGTCCACTATAAAATTAGAGAAGAAAAGAGATACTAACCTGCTTGGCATCATCCCTAAATTTATCCTTGCCTACAGCCATTCCAACAAGACTTATACACTCCATGGACTTGGCACGGAGCATCCTATTAGACTTGTCAGTTGCATTCATCAAAATAGCTTTCAGGTACGGCATAACAGCATCATAGTATTTCTTGAAGTGGTCCTGAAAAACAAAGTGTATCATACATCATATAATATTATAAAGTCACGATGATCACTAAGCTATAAATCATGAAAAAGTGTTACAGCCATTAAAGGTGATATTGAATGTAGCTGTTAACTTCCACACAAGCAGTTACCTGTGATGAATCAGCTACTGATGCTAAAGCTGTCAATGCTCCCTCTTGCACCATTTGCTTACCGTTCTGAAAACAACATAAAGGTTAACATATTATCTACCTGTACAAACAGTGACTCAAGGGAACTTAGATGCATACCTGGAGAAGAACAAGTAATTTGCTAACGATTCCATCCAGGTATGGTGTCAGAATTTCGGGCGTGCAATTCTCACTGAAATTCAAGATTGCGGACGCAGCATGTGCCTGTCAAGAAAGATAGTAGACACAATAAATCAATATTACAGCATGTGCCTGACAAGAAGGATAGTAGACACAATAAATCAATATTAGATTAGTAATTAAACCCTAATATGCATAGTCCACATAGGGGTACAAATTTTTTTGGCAATAACAGAAGTACAATGAAATTCAAAAAAGTGATAGCACAATGCATTCAAAACATTAAACAGAAGCAGTTTCAAAAGCACAGTAAACTAAACAACAGACTTAGTGAGTTAATATAGTACTACAAGCAGGCCATGTGCTTAACAATTTCTCTGTTGCACCTAGAAACAGTTTCTCTGTTGTGGATCCGACATGCGAAAATATTCAGAAAAATATTTAAAAAACAATACTGAAATTAATCAAGATGGAATACAAAGGGGCCAGACAAACAGAATAACATAGGATAGGCCAGAATTTGGACTTTTATATGAAATTTATTAATCAATCAGCTTATTTACAAGTTAGGAGCATACTAAACAATAGTTCTGTGAGACACATTTCCTAGAGATGCTTTACTACATAGACTTGATCAGAGCCATTCAGAAAGTAAATGTCAAAGTATCTAATGTAAAACAGGTAGCAGAAAAACCTGGAGAATACAAAGGAAATTTATGTTTTTGTTACATATCTCAACAATGATAACGAAATACCTAATAATTTGTTACAACTAGAGCACAAATAGATTGAATTCTTTATCTAATGAAGAATGTCTCAAGCTTAAAGGAAGTACGTTTCTTACATATGAATGTACTATGTCTCTACTGAGATAATCTCAGCCACATAAGCACTAAAAACTCGTTGTAATTAAAAACAAGGATTTTCTGAGTCAACTGATCAAGTTTGATGCCAGTATTTCAACACTTGCCTGCACACGTGGATTCTGAAAATCGTCCATGGCATTAGCCAATGCAGGCAGCACCTTCTGGTGGTACTGAACCTGCAAGTCTGGGCCCAAATCTGTAGACAGCTGACCAATGGCATTGATTGCAGCCCACCGCACTCGAGGATGAGGGTGTTGGAATCCATTCAGTATCATCGAAACCACCTGCTCCAAGTTTTTAAGCATAACCTGACAGCAACAAACAGCAACTGGTGAGGAGATGATCCACTTTGGTTATTTCCTACTTGCAAAAATGATATAGAACGATACACATTTTCGTGGCCTAACGCTAGTGAAAATGTTTTATAGGCATGGCAACTCAAAATTTGTAAATGAGGGATCAAGGTAAAAGTATGGCATCCACTATCTTGTTTCCATATTACTAATTTAATTTCTAATTCAACAACGTTAATGAATGGATGTTGCTTTTAAGCATTTCAATGAGGTTTTGAAGTAACAAACTATTGCAAAGTTAATCAAAAGGCCAAAGTTAATTAGGCTAACCTTTGCACATCCCTCTGCAATCTGTGCAAGCGTGATAAGCGCAGCATGGTGCTTCTGCCACTCTGGAGCAGAAAGATATTGTGGGAGCAGCTCAGATGCAATCGGCACAACTGCATTCCCACCAATGGCAATGGCAAGACGGTCAAGGCACTCCTGCGCCACTCCATAGTTGTTCCCTTCACCTGCATCTTCGTCCTCGGTTTCGGCAGTGTGCCAGGCAGGGTCATCCTCTACATCAAGCAACATCTGCATAAGTACTTGGAAGAGCCTGCCAACAAACTGCGGGAGCCTGCGCATCATTCCTGGTGCACGCTCCCTGGCCTCAGCAAGAGTAATCACAAACTCGACAGCCAGGTGCCTAGTTCCATCCTCCAACTGTGCAGCTTCAGCTATTTGCAGCATCGCTCCTGCCACATCAGCAATCTGTCGCCGCAGGAACCTTGGCTCTGCACCAGCCAGCTCCACAAGCAGCTCCAGTGCCTCCTGTGCAGATGCCTCCTGGGACGAATTCAGGCAATCCGTGAGCGCCCTCATCATCGCAGGCAGCAAGTCCTGCATCTTATCTCTGTCAGCGTTAGTTGGCAGGCACTGAACGAGATTAACGGCGGCGCTCAGCGCGGCGATGCGAACATCAGGCGAGGTCGGGTGCGCCAGGGCAGATGCTAGAAGGTTGTGGATGGTCATCAAATGGTCGAGAAGAGATTCGGCGATGTAATCGGCGAGGCGTGCGAAGATGAGCAGCGCCGACTCCTGCAGGTTGGGCGCCTCGGGGGTGGAGGCCGCGCGGAAGAGGAACGGCAGCAGCTCGGCCCAGGTGTTCTCCGGGAGGAGGAGCGTGGCGAGCTCGGATATGGCGTCGCAGACCTTCTTGGCGATGGGCTTGGGGGGGTCGGACTGGAGCGCGGCAAGGAGGTGGGCCTTGAGCGCGACCTGGCCGTCGGGGGATAGGAGGGGCCAGAGCGGGGGCGGCGCGGCGGCGGAGGAGTCGGGGGAGGCCGTCGGGGAGAGGAGCTTGCGGAGGAGGACGGCGGCCATGGCGCGGAGCTCGGCGGGGGTGGCGGGCGCGGCGAGCGAGGAGGCGAGGCGCAGCGCGAGGGGCTCCGGGTGGGAGCCGCGGAGGCGGTGGAAGGCGGCCTCGGCGGCGGCGCGGTCGGCGTTGGAGGCCGACATGAGCGTGGAGAGCAGCGCGTCGAACGCCGCCGGGTCGCCGCCCAGCAGCGCCGCGGCCGCGGCCTGGTCTTCGGCGGACGCCATCGGATCGGGCGCGGGCCGAGGCGGCGGCGGGGCGGCTGGCTAGGGTTTTGCGGGGGGAGGCGGCGGGAATGTGGAGGGGAGGGTGGACAGGGCACGGGCGGGGGAGAGACTCGGGATGGGTTTAATAATATATGGGTAGGGTTTGGGGAGGTGCGGCTCGGGGGCAGCGGCGGGTGGGGCAGAGGCAGAGGCAGAGGCAGAAGGAGACGAGGACGGCGGGGGAAGGGGTTTGGTTTGGTTTGGTTGGGCGGGGGCGGGGGCGGGGGCGGGTCGAGCTGGATTGGGTCCGCGAGGGAGGGAATTGAGGTTTGGGTTCGGACGGTTTCGCGGGATTCCTTGCTCCTGTCTGCCTTGCCGCTTTTGATTATTCCGTCCATTTTATGTCGACTCGCGTCGGAGATGATTTCGTTCGTTCGTTCCTTCGCTTTGCTTCTCCATCCAGGTCGCGCCGGGTTCTGGGTTGTTTTACTACTGGCAGCGAGGCCGCTGTGCTGTGCGCGACGTGAGCTGGGGGTGGAATGGAAGGGAGTGATTGGCCATTGATGGGTACAGGCAGGCGGCCAGGTTCCATCGCGCACAGGGTCATGATTGATCGCGTGGTGGGTGACAGGGAACACAACTGGCGCCTCCTAGGTGGCTAGCGGGGATTTCTTTTACCTCGTTTTTGCTTCTTTTTTTGGCACGAGAAGACTAAGGCCTCTTTTGGTTCATAGGATAGGATTACCATAGAAATAGGAATTTTGTAGGAAACAAGATGGCATGTATCTCAAATCCTATGAGTAGAAATAAAAAACGAGATGTCATTTGATTGACACCAAATGAATTATTCCATCGAGTCTAGGCTCATTTTTATTTTCCTATGAAATGTGGAGGATAGGAAACAATCCTATAAGAATCATATCCTCTAAAATTCCTATGAAATTCCTCCAAACCAAAAGAGACCTAAATTGGTTTGCTGTCAATACTTGGCAAGTCTGAAATTTGGCTAAAAAACGGTTCTTGTCAATCTCTAGAATAGTTTTCAATTTTAACGGCTTTTGATTTTGCGAAATGTTGGCATTAGAACAATTAGCCTTGAGATCCTCTGACGTTGTCGAGACTACGGTGGAGGGACGTCCAATCCGCATTGTTGTTCGTGTGCCATACAGTATCACCAAGCAACCCCCATGGATACAGGACACACTCGGAAATATGCACCAAGTAGCACCAAGCAAACCACGGATACAAGGCGCACTTGTTGGAAATATGCCCTAGAGGCAATAATATTGTATTATTATATTTCCATTATTCGTAGTTAAGAGTTTATATTCCATGCTATAACTGTTATGATCCTGGAATATGTGATTTAGTGGAAAACTCATATGCACGTGTGGAATGATAAACGGTAAACAATAGGTTTTCGGTCTCGCCTCTAAGACCGGCTCAAGTGTTGTTGGTGGTCATGTTTTCCGGATCTTATGATATCGTTGAGTGTAACGATAGTTCTAAAACAATATTGAGGATATGATGTTAGAAAAACGATCATATTGAATCGACCCAATACTTGTTTGTTATACTATGTGATTACATCGTATAAAATCATCTGTTATAACACGGAGTGTTGACATGTGTTTTAGTTCCTCAGACCATGAGAGTGTCTCGATCACTTCCTACTCGACAGTGGGCTTTTGGGTACGAGAACACTTTATTTGGGCCAGAGGGGTAAAGCCCACGAGGCTTTAGGAAGGTGCAAAAGGAGTTTTGCGGAGGCCAGGGGCCCAGACGCCAAGGACCATGGCATCTGGTCCTGGAGTCCGAGAAGGACTCTTACCTTGCGTGCCAAACCGACTTTGAGGAGGCTCTTTCTCCAAGAAACGACCCCAGGGCTCAACATATAAATAGAGCGGCGGAGCTAGCACCCGGAACACATAAAGATTCATCAAGCCGTGTGTCGGCAAACCCGCCCCCTCTAGTTTAACATTCGTCATAGTTTCCGTTGTGCTTGGCGAAGCTCTGCAGAGATTGTTCTTCACCACCACCGTCACCATGCTGTCGTGCTGCCAGAACTCATCTACTACTTCACCCATCTTGCTGGATCAAGAAGGCGAGGACGTCATCGAGCTAAGCATGTGCTGAACGCGAAGGTGTCGTACATTCGGTACTTGATCGGGACGGATCATGAAGGTGTACGACTACATCAACCGTGTTGATAAACACTTCCTCTTAGCGAACTACAAGGGTATGCAGATGCTCTCCCCTCTTGTAGTTATACATCTCCATGGATAGGTCTTGCGTGTGCGTAGAAATTTTTTGTTTTCCATGCAACATTCCCCGTCACCTTCCTGGCCGGCAAAAATAAGCGCATATGTGTGAGCTCGACTCGACTCATTCTTGCAACCCATGGCGCAATGCGTCGCGACAAGGCAGACTGCGGAGGAGAGCACGCGGGAACCACTTCTCTTCTCAAGCTCAAATAGCATGTGAAAGAGAATCCCTTAGTTCAAACTCCTCTCCAACTACTGAACTTGAAGGAAACATGCCCTAGAGGCAATAATAAAGTCGTTATTTTATATTTCCTTATTCATGATAAATGTTTATTATTCATGCTAGGATTGTATTGATCGGAAACTTGATGACCCACAAGTATAGGGGGTCAATCGTAGTCCTTTCGATAAGTAAGAGTGACAAACCCAACGAGGAGCAAAAAGAAATGCAAGTGGTTTTCAGCAAGGTAATGTCAGCAAGCGCTAAAATTGTAAGTAACAGATAATTTGGTAGCAGGATAATTTGTAACGAGCACATAACGGTAACGGCAAAAATATGCAGCAAGATAGCCTAATCCTTTTGTGGCAAAGGACGGACCAAAACAGTTTCTTATAATAAGCAAAGTGTTCTTGAGGGCACACGGGAATTTCATCTAGTAAATTTCACCATGTTGGCTTGATTTATGTTCACTACTTTGATAATTTGATATGTGGGTGGATCGATGCTTAGGTGTTGTTCTTACCTGAACAAACCTCCTACTTATGATTAACCCCCGCGCAAGCATCCGCAACTACGAGAAAAGTATTAAGATAGGATCTAACCATAGCATTAAACTTTTGGATCCAAATCAGTCCCTTACGAAGTAGCGCATGAACTAAGGTTTAAGATTCTGTCACTCTAGCAACCCATCATCTAATAACTACTCCATAATGCATTCCCTTAGGCCCAAATATGGCAAAGTGTCATGTAGTCGACGTTCACATGACACCACTAAGGGAATCACAACATACATATTATCAAAATATCAAACACATATCAAGTTCATATGATTACTTGCAACATGATTTCTCCCGTGACCTCAAGAACAAAAGTAACTACTCACAAGTGATAAAATATGTTAATGATCAGAGGGGTATTAAATAGCATAATGGATCTGAACATATAATCTTCCACCAAATAAACCATATAGTGATCAATTACAAGATGTAATCAACACTACTAGTCACCCACAGGTGCCAATTTGAAGTTCCTGTACAAAGATTGAACACAAGAGATGAACTAGGGTTTGAGAGAAGATGGTGCTGGTGAAGATGTTGATGAAGATTGGCCTCCCTAAGATGAGAGGGTTGTTTGTGATGATGACGACGATGATTTCCCCCTTCGGGAGGAAAGTTCCCCCGGCGGAATTGCTCCGACGAAGGGCAAAAGTGCTCCTACCCAAGTTTCGCCTCGAGACGACGGTGCTCCGTCCCGAAAGTCCCCTCCTTATTTTTTTTTAGGTCAAAATGACTTATATAACAAAAGATGGGCACCGGAGGTGGGCCGAGGAGGGCAAACCCACCAGGGCGTGCCTGGGCTACCTGGCGCGCCCAGGTGGGTTGTGCCCACCTGGTGGGCCCCCTCTGGTAGTTATTCGCTCCAATAGTTCTTATTTATTCCATAAAAATTCCTCGTGAAGTTTCAGCTCATTTGGACTTGTGCATAATAGGTAGCCTAGCGTAGCTTTTTCAGGTCCAGATTTCCAGCTGCCGAAATTCTCCCTCTTCGTGTGAACCTCGCATATTATAAGAGAAAAGGCATTAGAATTACTCAAAAAGCATTATTATGCATAAAAACATTATAAATAACAGTAGGTAAACATGATGCAAAATGGACGTATCAACTCCCCCAAGCTTAGACCTCGCTTGTCCTCAAGCGAAAACCGAAATCGAAAAACATGTCCACATGCTTAGAGAGAGAGGTGTCGATAAAAACAAAATGCGGACATAGAACCATCATGTAAATTACTATAACAACAACAAACTTTAACATGAAACTTTTATCATAGACTTCTCATGAATAAGTAACAATTCATCACAACATCGAAGTATAAAGCATAAACTATATTAGAAACCAACAAACTATGTTCTCGGTCAACTTTGCATCTACAATTCATCATCTTTTCAGGAAGGGTCACGTATCGGAGCCTTTAGGCAAGTCCATATACTCAACCATCATATAGTCTTCTATGATTGCTAACACGCACCGCATACACATGAGCAAAATGTTTCAACCGGACACATAGAAAGATAGGGGCTTATAATTTCGCCTCCCAACGTATCCACCTCAAGGGTGATGTTAGCAATAATAATTCATGCTATCCATATTCAACTGGATATATGTGCCTAGATCTTTCCTCACCACATGATGCTTGCCAAAAGAGAAAAATAAAAAGGAATAGAGAGAAAAACTTTGACTCTTGCATGAAAGTAAATACATAAAAGTAAAAGATAGGCCCTTCGCAGAGGGAAGCAGAGGTTGCCATGCGCCTTTTGTTCGTATGCTCAATCCCTTAGTGCAAAAGAACATCACGTTATATTGCCCCTTATGATAGCAACCTTTATTATGCAGTCTGTCGCTTTTATTCTTTGCCATCACATGTTTGTACAACGCTCAATTTTCTCTTACACTAAATGATCTAACACTTTTCGAAGCAATTTTCATTGCCTTATTGCATCGATGACAACTTACTTGAAGGATCTTGCTCAATCCCTAGGTAGGTATGGTGGACTCTTGAAAATAAGATTTGGGTTTAAGGGTTTTTGGATGCACAAGTAGTATCTCTACTTGGTGCGGTATTTTTGGCTAGCAAAGATGGGGGGCAAGCACCACATGTTGAAGGATCTATGACAATATAACTTCTATGTGAACATGAACAAACATAAATCATTACGTTGTCTTCCTTGTCCAACGTCAACAATTTTGGCATATAATATTTTGATGGGGGCTCACAATCACAAAAGATTTCCAAGATAATGTATTTGCATGTGAATCTTCTCTTCCCTTATTAATTCTTTCATGAATTGCATAATTGACCAATGCTATGTTTGTCAATCTCCAATAAATTTTTCTACTTATACTTTTCCTTATGTGGTATCATTACTTACCATAAGATTAGCATATGATCTTTTTCATTTATTCCCTTTCTTTTTTTGTTGAACATGAAAGTAAAGAAAACAAAACTCCAACTAAACTTTATTATATATCTCGCATACGATTACAAAGATAGAACACTAAGCAAACTCTTGAAAAGAAAGGATCAAACTAAACTAAGGTAAATAAAGGCAAAAATATAGTGGAGGTAATACAATAACGGGGCATCTCCCCAAGCTTGGCGCAAGCCAAGGGGAGTGCCCATACCCGATACTCAATTTTCTTTTGATGATGAAGAAGGAGGTGGTGGTGATGAAGTGGTAGCGATCTTGTCCTTCATGTTCAAGAGATTCTCCAATCTACGGATGACGCTCCAGAGGGCGATGATGTGCTCTTGCAACAGAATATTTTCATGGCTGAGATATTTATTTTGCACATAAACCTGTTTCAATGGTCCGAAACGCTTCGATCTCGGTGGGGGTGAGATGATCATAGTAAGTGTTAAGGATATCTTCTTCTTCTTCCTCAGTAGGCCAGGCCTGCTCAACCACTGGCGCTTGATCTCCGGTAGCCTCCTTGCTCCTGTCCCCTTTGATGGCTTCTACGGGCTCTTCTTGTTGGAAATATGCCCTAGAGGCAATAATAAATAAGTTATTATCATATTTCCTTGTTCATGATAATCGTTTATTATCCATGCTATAATTGTATTGATAGGAAACTCAGATACATGTGTGGATACATAGACAACACCATGTCCCTAGTAAGCCTCTAGTTGACTAGCTCGTTGATCAATAGATGGTTACGGTTTCCTGACCATGGACATTGGATGTCATTGATAACGGGATCACATCATTAGGAGAATGATGTGATGGACAAGACCCAATCCTAAGCCTAGCACAAAGATCGTGTAGTTCGTATGCTAAAGCTTTTCTAATGTCAAGTATCATTTCCTTAGACCATGAGATTGTGCAACTCCCGGATACCGTAGGAGTGCTTTGGGTGTGCCAAACGTCACAACATAACTGGGTGGCTATAAAGGTACATTACAGGTATCTCCGAAAGTGTCTATTGGGTTGGCACGAATCGAGACTGGGATTTGTCACTCCGTGTAAACGGAGAGGTATCTCTGGGCCCACTCGGTAGGACATCATCATATGCGCAATGTGACCAAGGAGTTGATCACGGGATGATGTGTTATGAAACGAGTAAAGAGACTTGCCGGTAACGAGATTGAACAAGGTATAAGGATACCGACGATCGAATCTCGGGCAAGTACAATACCGCTAGACAAAGGGAATTGTATACGGGATTGATTAAGTCCTTGACATCGTGGTTCATCCGATGAGATCATCGTGGAACATGTGGGAGCCAACATGGGTATCCAGATCCCGCTGTTGGTTATTGACCGGAGAACGTCTCGGTCATGTCTGCATGTCTCCCGAACCGGTAGGGTCTACACACTTAAGGTTCGATGACGCTAGGGTTATAAAGGAAGCTTGTATGTGGTTACCGAATGTTGTTCGGAGTCCCGGATGAGACCCCGGACGTCACGAGGAGTTCCGGAATGGTCCAGAGGTAAAGATTTATATATAGGAAGTCCTATTTCGGCCATCGGGACAAGTTTCGGGTTCATCGGTATTGTACCGGGACCACCGGAAGGGTCCCGGGGGGCCACCTGCCCCGGGGGGCCACATGGGCTGTAGGGGGTGCACCTTGGCCTACATGGGCCAAGGGCACCAGCCCCAAGAGGCCCATGCGCCTGGGGAAACCCTAAAGGAAGAGTCCCAGCAGGGGAAGGCACCTCCACCGACTGACATGCACTAGTTGCATTAGGTGGCTGGCGGGTGTCTGTCTCTCCCACTTTAGTCGGATCGGATTCGATGAAAAGGGTCCTTATGAAGGGTAAATAGCAATTGGCATATCACGTTGTGGTTTTGCGTAGGTAAGAAACGTTCTTGCTAGAAACCCATAGCAGCCACGTAAAACATGCAAACAACAATTAGAGGACGTCTAACTTGTTTTTGCAGGGTATGCTATGTGATGTGATATGGCCAAAGGATGTGATGAATGATATATGTGATGTATGAGATTGATCATGTTCTTGTAATAGGAATCACGACTTGCATGTCGATGAGTATGACAACCGGCAGGAGCCATAGGAGTTGTCTTCATTTATTTTTGACCTGCGTGTCAACATAAACGTCATGTAATTACTTTACTTTATTGCTAACCGTTAGCTGTAGTAGTAGAAGTAATAGATGACGTGACAACTTCATGAAGACACGATGATGGAGATCATGATGATGGAGATCATGGTGTCATGCCGGTGACGATGATGATCATGGAGCCCCGAAGATGGAGATCAAAAGGAGCAATATGATATTGGCCATATCATGTCACTATTTGATTGCATGTGATGTTTATCATGTGTATACATCTTATTTGCTTAGAACGACGGTAGTAAATAAGATGATCCCTTACAACAATTTCAAGAAGTGTTCTCCCCTAACTGTGCACCGTTGCTACAGTTCGTCGTTTCGAAGCACCACGTGTTGATCGGGTGTGATAGATCCTTACGTTCACATACAACGGGTGTAAGACAGTTTTACACATGCAAAAACACTTAGGGTTAACTTGACGAGCCTAGCATGTACAGACATGGCCTCAGAACACAGAAGACCGAAAGGTCGAGCATGAGTCGTATAGAAGATACGATCAACATGAAGATGTTCACCGACGTTGACTAGTCCGTCTCACGTGTTGATCGGACACGGCCTAGTTGACTCGGATCATGTAATCACTTAGATAACTAGAGGGATGTCTATCTGAGTGGGAGTTCATAAGATGAACTTAATTATCCTGAACATAGTCAAAAAGAAGGATTTTGCAAATTATGTCGTAGCTCGCGTTTCAGTTCTACTGTTTAGATATGTTCCTAGAGAAAAATTAGTTGAAAGTTGATAGTAGCAATTATGCTGACTAGGTCCTTAAACTGAGGATTGTCCTCATTGCTTCATAGAAGGCTTATGTCCTTAATGCACCGCTCAGTGTGCTGAACCTCGAACGTCGTCTGTGGATGTTGCGAACATCTGACATACACATTTTGATAACTACGTGATAGTTCAGTTAAACGGTTTAGAATTGAGGCACCGAAGACGGTTTTGAAACGTCGCGAAACATATGAGATGTTTTGAGGGCTGAAATTGGGATTTCAGGCTCGTGCCCATGTCAAGAGGTATAAGACCTCCGACGATTTTCTTAGCCTGCAAACTAAGGGAGAAAAGCTCAATTGTTGAGCTTGTGCTCAGATTGTCTGAGTACAACAATCATTTGAATCGAGTGGGAGTTGATCTTCCAGATGAGATAGTGATGTTTCTCCGAAGTCATTACCACCAAGCTGCTAGAGCTTTGTGATGAACTATAATATATCAGGGACATATATGATGATCCTTGAGATATTCGCGATGTTTGACACCACGAAAGTAGAAATCAAGCAGGAGCATCAATTGTTGATGGTTGATGAAACCACTAGTTTCAAGAAGGGCAAGGGCACGAAGGGATACTTCATAAAACGGCAATTCAGCTGCTGCTCTAGTGAAGAAACCCAAGGTTGAACCCAAACCCGAGACTAAGTGCTTCTGTAATAAAGGGAACAGCCACTGGAGCAGAATTACCCTAGATACTTGGTAGATTAGAAGGCTGGCAAGGTCAATAGAAGTATATTGGATATACATTATGTTAATATGTACTTTACTAGTACTCCTAGTAGCACCAGGGTATTAGATACCGGTTCGGTTGCTAAGTGTTAGTAACTCGAAATAAAAGCTACGGAATAAACGGGGACTAGCTAAAGGTGAGCTGACGATATGTGTTGGAAGTGTTTCCAATGTTGATATGATCAAGCATCGCACGCTCCCTCTACCATCGAGATTGGTGTTTGCGTTGAGCATAGACGTGATTGGATTATGTCTACCGCAATACGGTTATTCATTTAAGGAGAATAATGGTTACTCTGTTTATTTGAATAATACCTTCAATGGTCTTGCACCTATAATGAATGGTTTATTGAATCTCGATCGTAGTGATACACATGTTCATGCCAAAAGATATAAGATAGTACCACCTACTTGTGGCACTGCCACGTAAGTCATATCGGTATAAAACGCATGAAGAAGCTCCATGTTGATGGATCTTTGGGCTCACTCGTTTTTGAAAAGTTTGGGACATGCGAACCATGTCTATTGGTATATATGCATGAAGAAACTCCATGCAAATGGACCGTTTTGTACTCGCTTGATTTTGAATCACTTGAGACATGCAAATCATACCACATGGGCAAGATGACTGAAAGCCTCGTTTTCAGTAAAATGGAACAAGAAAGCAACTTGTTGGAAGTAATACATTTTTGATGTGTGCAGTCCAATGAGTGTTGAGGCATGTAGTGGATATCGTTATGTTCTTACTTCACAGATGATTTGAGTAGATGTTGAGTATATTTACTTGATGAATCACGAGTCTGAATTATTGAAAGGTTCAAGTAATTTCAGGGTGAAGTCGAAAGATCGTCGTGACAAGAGGATAAAAGATCTATGATATGATCATAGAGATGAATATCTGAATTACGAGTTTGGCACAGAATTAAGACATTGTGGAAATTGTTTCACAACTGATACAGCCTGGAACACCATAGTGTGATGGTGTGTCCGAACATCATAACTGCACCCTATTGGATATGATGCATACCATGATGTCTCTTATCAAATTACCACAATAGTTTATGGGTTAGGCATTAGAGACAACCACATTCACTTTAAATAGGGCACCACGAAATTCCGATGAGATGACACCGTATGAACTATGGTTTAGAGAAACCTAAGCTGTCATTTCTTAAAAGTTTGGGACTGCAACGCTTATGTGAAAAAGTTTCAGGCTGATAAGCTCGAACCTAAAGCGGATAAATGCACCTTCATAGGACACCCAAAACAGTTGGGTATACCTCTTGTCTCAGATCCGAAAGCAATAAGGGATTGTTTCTAGAATCGGGTCCTTTCTCGAGGAAAAGTTTCTCTCGAAAGAATTGAGTGGGAGGATGGTGGAGACTTGATGAGGTTATTGAACCGTCTCTTCAACTAGTGTGTGGCAGGGCACAGGAAGTTGTTCCTGTGGCACCTACACCAATTGAAGTGGAAGCTTATGATAGTGATCATGAAACTTCAGATCAAGTCACTACCAAACCTCGTAGGATGACAAGGATGCGTACTACTTCAGAGTGGTACGTAATCCTGTCTTGGAAGTCATGTTGCTAGACAACAATGAACCTACGAGCTATGGAGAAGTGATGGTGGGCCTGGATTCCAAAATGGCTCGAGGCCATATAATCCGAGAGAGGATCCATATATGAAAACAAAGTGTAGACTTTGGAAGAACTACTTGATGGTCGTAAGGCTGTTAGGTACATATGGATTTTAAAAGGAAGACGGACAATGATGGTAAGTATCACCATTAAGAAAGCTCGACTTGTCGTTAAGATGTTTTCCGACAAGTTCAAGGAGTTGACTACGATGAGACTTTCTCACTCGTAGCGATGCTAAGAGTCTGTTGGAATTATATTAGCAATTACTGCATCATTTATGAAATCTTGCAGATAGGATGTCAAAACATTGTTTCCTCGACGTTTTTTGAGGAAAGGTTTTATGTGATACAACCGGAAGGTTTTGTCAATCCTGAAATATGCTAATAAGTATGCAAAGCTCCAGCAATCCTTCTAAGGACTGGAGTAAGCATCTCGGAGTTGGAATGTATGCTTTGATGAGATGATCAAAGATTTTGGTGTATACAGAGTTTATGAGAAACTTGTATTTCCAAAGAAGTGAGTGGGAGCACTATAGAATTTCTGATGAGTATATGTTATGGATCAGAAATGACGTAGAATTTCTGGAAAGCATATAGGGTTATTTGGAAAGTGTTTTTCAATGGAAAGCCTGGATTAAGCTACTTGAATATTGAGCATCAAGATCTATAAGAATAGATCAAAACGCTTAATGGTACTTTCAAATGAGCACATACCTTGACATGATCTTGAAGGTGTTCAAGATGGATCAGTCAAAGAAGGAGTTCTTGCCTGAGTTGTAAGGTATGAAGTTAAGACTTAAAGCTCGACCACGGCAGAATAGAGAGTAAGGACAAAGGTCGTCCCCTATGCTTAAGACATAGGCTCTACAGTATGCTATGCTGTGTACCGCACCTGAAGTGTGCCTTGCCATGAGTCAGTCAAGGGGTACAAGAGTGATCCAAAAATGGATCACAGGACAGCGGTCAAAGTTATCCTTAGTAACTAGTGGACTAAGGAATTTTCTCGATTATGGAGGTGGTAAAAGAGTTCGTCGTAAAGGGTTACGTCGATGCAAGCTTAACACCTATCCGGATAGCTCTGAGTAGAGATACCGGATACGTATGATGGAGCAACAATTTAGAATAGCTCCAAGTAGAACAGTTATTTGGAATAGCTCCAAATAAAACGTGGTAGCTGCATCTAGGAGATGACATAGAGATTTGTAAAGCACACACGGATCTGAAAGGTTTAGACCCGTTGACTAAAACCTCTCTCACAAGCAACATGATCAAACCTAGAACTCATTGAGTGTTAATCACATAGTGATGTGAACTAGACTAATGACTCTAGTAAACTCTTGGGTGTTAGTCACATGGCGATGTGACCTGTGAGTGTTAATCACATGGCGATGTGAACTAGATTATTGACTCTAGTGCAAGTGGGAGACTGTTGGAAATATGCCCTAGAGGCAATAATAAATAGGTTATTATCATATTTCCTTGTTCATGATAATCGTTTATTATCCATGCTATAATTGTATTGATAGGAAACTCAGATACATGTGTGGATACATAGACAACACCATGTCCCTAGTAAGCCTCTAGTTGACTAGCTCGTTGATCAATAGATGGTTACGGTTTCCTGACCATGGACATTGGATGTCATTGATAACGGGATCACATCATTAGGAGAATGATGTGATGGACAAGACCCAATCCTAAGCCTAGCACAAAGATCGTGTAGTTCGTATGCTAAAGCTTTTCTAATGTCAAGTATCATTTCCTTAGACCATGAGATTGTGCAACTCCCAGATACCATAGGAGTGCTTTGGGTGTGCCAAACGTCACAACGTAACTGGGTGGCTATAAAGGTACATTACAGGTATCTCCGAAAGTGTCTGTTGGGTTGGCACGAATCGAGACTGGGATTTGTCACTCCGTGTAAACGGAGAGGTATCTCTGGGCCCACTCGGTAGGACATCATCATATGCGCAATGTGACCAAGGAGTTGATCACGGGATGATGTGTTACGGAACGAGTAAAGAGACTTGACGGTAACGAGATTGAACAAGGTATAAGGATACCGACGATCGAATCTCGGGCAAGTACAATACCGCTAGACAAAGGGAATTGTATACGGGATTGATTAAGTCCTTGACATCGTGGTTCATCCGATGAGATCATCGTGGAACATGTGGGAGCCAACATGGGTATCCAGATCCCGCTGTTAGTTATTGACCGGAGAACGTCTCGGTCATGTCTGCATGTCTCCCGAACCCGTAGGGTCTACACACTTAAGGTTCGATGACGCTAGGGTTATAAAGGAAGCTTGTATGTGGTTACCGAATGTTGTTCGGAGTCCTGGATGAGATCCCGGACGTCACGAGGAGTTCCGGAATGGTCCAGAGGTAAAGATTTATATATAGGAAGTCCTATTTCGGCCATCGGGACAAGTTTCGGGTTCATCGGTATTGTACCGGGACCACCGGAAGGGTCCCGGGGGCCCACCGGGTGGGGCCACCTGCCCCGGGGGGCCACATGGGCTGTAGGGGGTGCGCCTTGTCCTACATGGGCCAAGGGCACCAGCCCCAAGAGGCCCATGCGCCTGGGGAAACCCTAAAGGAAGAGTCCCAGCAGGGGAAGGCACCTCCTAGGTGCCTTGGGGGGGGGAGGACTCCTCCCCTGGCCGCCCCCTAGGAGATTGGATCTCCTAGGGCTGGCGCACCCCCCCTTGGGATCCCTATATATAGTGGGGGTAGGAGGGCCTTTAAGACACACCTTTGCCTTTGGTGCAGCCCTCCCTCTCTCCCAAGTCCTTCTCCTCTCCCGTGGTGCTTGGCGAAGCCCTGCAGGATTGCCACGCTCCTCCACCACCACCATGCCGTTGTGCTGCTGTTGGATGGAGTCTTCCTCAACCTCTCCCTCTCTCCTTGCTGGATCAAGGCATGGGAGACGTCACCGGGCTGTACGTGTGTTGAACGCGGAGGTGCCGTCCGTTCGGCACTAGGATCATCGGTGATTTGAATCACGACGAGTACGACTCCATCAACCCCGTTCACTTGAACGCTTCCGCTTAGCGATCTACAAGGGTATGTAGATGCACTCTCCTTCCCCTCGTTGCTAGTCTCTCCATAGATAGATCTTGGTGACACGTAGGAAAATTTTGAATTTCTGCTACGTTCCCCTTCACTTCTCTCTTCAGCTCGATCTTCATCAACCAAGCATCCTCTTCCACTTTGTTGGAGGAAGAAGTAGACATGATGCCTGGCTCGATAGATCTGACTGACAACAGCAAGAAAAGAAAACAGAAGATTTCTCCGTGATGCGATGGTCAATAGGTTCAGGGGGTATATAAAGATTTTTTATCTTGGGAAACAAGCAAATGGAAGAAAAACGGAGTCCGGAAGGTACCCGAGGTGAGCACAACCTGGTGTCTTGTGCTCACCAGGGGTGCCTTCCTGGTTGTTTCTTATTTTCCTAATTTTTGTTATATTCCAAAATGGACAGAAAATATTTTTGCAGATTTTTCGAAGTTCGTTTACTTACTGTACCACGTACCTCCTTTTTTCACGATTCTGGAGTGTTCTGGAAGGTTTCTTTTATGTGTTCTTCCGGTGTCATAGTTCAGATAATATTGCTTTCAACATTAATGGGTGTACCTCGGATATAATGTTTTATCCATTGTCCATTAACGACCTTCGGGTTAGTACCTTCGGCATTATTTATTTCAATAGCTCCAGATCGATAAACCTCCTTGATAACATAGGGTCCTTCCCATTTGGAGAGGAGTTTTCCTGCAAAGAATCTGAAACGAGAGTTGTACAAAAGAACATATTCTCCAACCTTGAACTCGCGCTTTTGGATTCTTTTATCATGCCATCTTTTAACTTTTTCTTTAAATAACTTGGCATTTTCATAAGCTTGGGTTCTCCATTCATCTAATTAGCTAATATCAAATAACCTCTTTTCACCAACAAGTTCGAAATCATAGTTGAGTTCTTTAATTGCCCAATAAGCTTTATGTTCTAACTGAAGAGGCAAATGACAAGCTTTTCCATAAACCATTTTATAAGGGGACATACCCATGGGATTTTCATATGCTGCTCTATAAGCCCAAAGTGCATCATCTAATTTCTTAGACCAATTCTTTCGGGACCTATTGACAGTCTTTTGTAAAATTAATTTTATTTCTCTATTGCTAAGTTCAACTTGACCACTAGACTGAGGATGATAGGGTGATGCAATTCTATGGTTAACATCATACTTGGCAAGCATTTTACGGAAAGCACCATGAATAAAGTGTGAACCACCATCAGTCATTAAATATCTAGGGACTCCAAAGCTTGGGAAAATAAATTCTTTAAACATTTTTAATAGAGGTGTTGTGATCAACACTACTAGTTGGAATAGCTTCTACCCACTTAGTAACATAATCAACAGCAACCAAAATATGAGTATACCCATTAGAGGAAGGAAAAGGTCCCATGTAATCAAATCCCCAAACATCAAATGGTTCAACAGCAAGTGAATAATTCATAGGCATTTCTTGACACTTACTGATATTACCTATTCTTTGACATTCATCACAAGATAATATGAACTTACGGGCATCCTTGAAGAGAGTAGGCCAATAAAACCCAGATTGCAATACCTTATGAGCAGTTCTGTCTCCTGCATGATGTCCTCCATAAGCTTCGGAGTGACATTTCCATAGGATTTGTTCCTGTTCATGCTCATGTACACAAAGTCTAATAATACCATCTACTCCTTTATAAAGATGTGGGTCATCCCAGTCTTAAATCATAGAAGATTTTTTGATGCGGAGCATCCTACGGTCATCCCCATGGACCCACCATCGTCTCACGAAGTGCCAAGAGGGCCCATGACTCGAGCTAGAGCTAGAGCTCTCGAGACCGAGGTGACTTCTCTCCTTAGTGATATTACATATGATCCTCTCGAGACATGGCTACTACCTAAGTCCGAGATGTTGTGCATGATTAGGTACCAAGAGGACCCTCCCGAAGATGCACATGAAGACGGACAAGCCGACAAGTTCAATGATGAAGAGAACCAATGGAAGGAGTCAAGAACAACTCCCAGGCCCCGGACATCCGGCCCCTGGAAGCATCTACAGCAGCAAGGAGCCAGCGGCCAAGTCTACAGGGCCTGGACATCCGGCGCCCGGCCCGGACATCCGGCCCCCGCCCGGAAATCCGGCCTCCCGCCCGGATATCCGGACACCACCTATCCAGAGGACAGAAGAGAAGCACCGGCAGCCCGGACATCCGGCCCCAGCCCCAGACATCCGGCGCCTCCCGAGAGCCCGGACATCCGGCCCGACGCCCGGATGTCCGGCCCCGCTTGTCTGCGCACAGTAAAGGGCCGAAAACCGTGTACCCCTTAGCCCACCTAGACTATATATACTCTTCTCCTACCTACTTTTAGGGATAGCAAAGTAGTAGCTCATTAGAGATAGAGCTTTGCTCATCCACATCGGATCTACTCCACGAGAGAGACCGCGGCCCCTCTTCGGAGAAGATCCCTTTGGATTCAATACCTCCTTGCGGAGAAGACCATCAAGACCTCCTCACGGAGAAGATCGGTTACCATTTGTATCGTCCTTTGTTGATCGTGGATCTTGTATCTTCCTTTGTGTTCATGGATCTAGCATATGTGTGACTATTTCTTGTTGGTTTAGTGATTCTCTCGTGTTTCCCCTTGTGCTTCCCCTCGTGTTCTTTGTGTTCATCTCGGGATCCGCTCCTTTCATGAAAGATCGGCCCCTAGGGTTCCTACCCTACATCATATTGGTATCCAGAGCCACGTTGATCACGATTTCGGAGCCTTCCCGTTGTGTTTCTAGCCTTGTTTTTGTTCATCTTGTCCCCAATTCGAAAATTCCCCACAAAAATAGCCCCAATTTTTTTGTGATTTGTTGGTGTGATGAAGTTTTGTTGGATTTGATCCGTGGATTTCGTGTGTTGCAGGTAGATCTAGCTTTCCATCCACTTTTCCCCAATTTCCATCCACAAATTTCTCTGAATTTTGTCCGGATTTGACCTCTCCACGCGAAGATCTTCGAGTTCGTCCACGGATCCAGAGCCCAGACATCCGGCCCGACAACCCGGACATCCGACGCCCCTGACTAGGGGTGGGCGTCCGGTATAAACTAAAAGTTCAGTTTTTACCTTTCGGTGTTTTTTGAAATCTGGTTAGGAAACTTATAAACCGAATATGGTTGCTTAAAACAGCTAACCGAAAATTTGGTTAGCCAACCAATTCGGTTCGGTCTTCAGTTTATACCATAATGACCACATCAACTTAATTGCGATCAAACTCCAGGAGCGGCAACCTACTATATAGCCCAAAATCCCACCCTCAACTCCTCAGCTGGGCAAGGTGGGACTAATGTAACAAGACGTCCCCCCGCTGGCTGTTGCATGCTCGTACACACAGGCACAGACTTCACAAAAAAATCTTACGTGGAGCTGGGCCTTCCATAATTTTGCATGCGTTGGATTAGGGCCCACGTCCTATCACACGCGCAGGCTGTAGCACGCTAGTTTCTTGGCGCTAGCGACACGGGCGCTAGTTTCTGGCTGACTTTGCACTGCTTTATAGGCTAGCTCACGTCTATTCGGTTTTTCTTCGGTTAACAGGGATTAAAACCAAACTGAACAAATAGTGTTCGGTTAGTGAACATCAAAACCGAATTTTTCTGTGGCAGTACAAAAAACCGAAAATTCGGTTTATTCGGTTTCGGCATCGGTTCGGTCTTCGGTTCATCGGTTTTTATGCCCACCCCTACCCCGGACATCCGGCCATCAAGCCCGAACATCCGGCCCCTGGCAGCAACATGTCCATCCACCACCCCGTTTTCCGTCCATATTCCGCCAAATTTTGTTCCGGTGCCACATACACTTCCGCATAGCACCACCACTTCCACATAGCACCACCATATGCCACATACACCACCATCGCTTACCACTACCAACTCCGACAATTTTATCACGTTTTTCCTTGAGAATTTGAGTTGTGGTTCCATGTCCTATTGTGTTTCGGCTATTTAGGTACGGTTCGACATCAACATCACTGCCGCTCATCTTCGCCACGGACGCGTCATCGACAACAACCACTACACCATTTTGACACCATACGTAAGCAAGAAGCGGTAGCCTCATCTTGGTATAGTGATACATCATTCTTGCCATTACATTGATAGCCATCATATCCTTACTCTTTTGCGTCGCTTACCCATCGAGACTAGCCTTTGAGTATTGCCGGCAACGTGACTTGTGCACATTAGTGATCATACTTCCCATAGCATGCATACATCATTGGTGCATATCTTGGTATCATCTCTTGTGTCTCAAGGTTGTCATCGCATACACAATTGCTATCTTGGTTCGTGAAGCATTGCATGAGAAAAGAACTCAAACAACAAAGAGCCAAACAAGCTTTTAAGCAAAAGGGAAAGATAAGCAAAGAGCTTTTAAGCAAGAACCATAGCATCATACAACATTAAGATTGTCATACTAGATCATCTTGGATCATATCATCGAGACACCATACATGGAGCATACTTGGGATAGAAGTCGTTGCATTTTTGCTTAGTAGGTTGTGCACAAGTCTTCGTATCCGCCTATTGTGCAATCGTGCTAGCGTCTCTCTAGTGTTGTGCAACAAGAGCATTTTTGTGGATTCCACATTTTGTCTCATCCTTGGTTGCATGACCCCACTTATCTCTTTGCGTGTGTGTTTCCGTGTACCTTATATTGCTTGGTCTACTTGTTGCATTGCAAACTTGCGAATCTTTTCCAACATTATTGAAGCTCACTAACTATTGCATCAAATTTTGTGACACCATCCTAACCAAGCTCCACCATAAGCTTTTACTTGTGTAGGTGTGAGAAACCGACAAGAATTGGTACCAATTGTGCTATTTCCTTGTTCCACATTGGAGTGATCATTGATCCACCTTCAACTTCGGTCAAGGTACATTTGGTATACATTCTTCTCTTTCTCCCACTCACATATTTCTCTTGGAATGATGGATAGGCCAAGTACTTCTACCAACCCACTCTTCATCGGGCAAGACGACGACATGAACTCTTCATCTACCATCCCACTCACATTGTTGCATGAGTTTAAGTGATTTGATGTACTGAAGGTAGTTCGGAGTCCCGGATGAGATCGGGGACATGACGAGGAGTCTCGAAATGGTCGAGATGTAAAGATCGATATATTGGACGACTATATTCGGACATCGAAAAGGTTTCGAGTGATTCAGGTATTTTTCGGAGTACCAGGGAGTTACGGGAATACGAGGAAGAAGTATTGAGCCTCATGGGCCAAGTGGTGGAAGAGAGGAGGTAGGGCGCCCCCCCTAGCCCAAACCGAATTGGACTAGGGGGCCGGGCCCCCTTTCTTCCTTTCCTCCCTCTCCTTCCTTCTCCCCTTCCCCCTTCCTTTCCTCCTCCTAGTAGGAGTAGGAAAGGGGAGTCCTACTCCTACTAGGAGGAGGAGGACTCCTCCTAGCGCCCTAGGAGGGCCGGTCAGCCTCCCCCCTTGCTCCTTTATATACGGGGGCAGGGGGCACCCTAGAACATACAAGTTGATCATTGATTCCTTAGCCGTGTTCGGTGCCCCCTTCACCATAATCCACCTCGATCATATCGTAGTGGTGCTTAGGCGAAGCCCTACGTCGGTAGCAACATCATCACCGTCATCACGCTGTCGTGCTGACGGAACTCTCCCGTGAAGCTCTGCTGGATCGGAGTTCATGGGACGTCATCGAGCTGAACGTGTGCTGAACTCGGAGGTGCCGTGCGTTGGTACTTAGATCGGTCGGATCGTGAAGACGTTCGACTACATCAACCGCGTTCTCATAACGCTTCTGCTTATGGTCTACGAGGGTACATGGACGATACTCTTCCCTCTCGTTGCTATGCATCACCATGATCTTGCGTGTGCGTATGATTTTTTTTGAAATTACTATGTTCCCCAACAGTGGCATCCGAGCCAGGTTTACGCGTAGATGTTATATGCACGAGTAGAACACAAGTGAGTTGTGGGCGATACAAGTCATACTGCTTACTAGCATGTCATACTTTGGTTCGGCAGTATTGTTGGATGAAGCGGCCCAGACCGACATTACGCGTACGCTTACGCGAGACTGGTTCTACCAACGTGCTTTTGCACACAGGTGGCTGGCGGGTGTCAGTTTCTCCAACTTTAGTTGAACCGAGTGTGAGTACACCCGGTCCTTGTTGAAGGTTAAAACAACACTAACTTGATGAAATATCGTTTTGGTTTTGATGCGTAGGTAAGAACGGTTCTTGCTCAGCCCGTAGCAGCCATGTAAAACTTGCAACAACAAAGTAGAGGACGCCTAACTTGTTTTTGCAGGGGCTTGTTGTGATGTGATATGGTCAAGACGTGATGAGATATAAGTTGTTGTATGAGATGATCATGTTTTGTTGAAGTTATCGGTAACTGGCAGAAGCCTTATGCTTGTCTCTTTATTGCATAAGATTCAAGTGCCATGTAATTGCTTTACTTTATCGCTATGCGATAGCAATAGTTGCAAAAGCAATAGTTGGTGAGATGACCATGTGACGACACGTTGATACAAGATCAAGATCATGGTTTCATGCCGGTAACAATGGAGATCATGACAGTACTTTGGAGATGGAGATCAAAAGCACAAGATGATGATGGCTGTGGCACCCTGGCTCAGAGCAACCGGTTTACCATGCATTGCCAACCCAGAGACCATGTCTTCTGGCAACACACAACATCTTGGTACAGAAAACAACCGCTTTATTGATGCTAGCAGATCAAAGTTTACATTACAACAGGTAGCGAGGCCAAGCGGCACACACGGTGCGGCTGAACAATATGTACATTATTTAGTGAACATAAAGGCCTCGATCATAACAACTACGCGGCAGCGGAACAATGTCGTAGCGGAACTCCATAGCACAGGGACACCGATGTGGACACGATCTAGACTCGAACAACACTCCTTTCCAACAAGGACTTCCTGAAATCTGGCTTGACACGCCAGGTCAGTACATGGAATGTACTTGCAAGCTCACAATAGACATAAACATAATGACAAATAATATCATGATAATTAACCAATTATTAATAATGCAACAATATAACCAACATGCTGTGATCATACTCTTGTGAGATAAATCTATCTTACCAACGGTGATCACTTCTTGGATCACCACCGTGCCAACCTCAAAATCTTAACTATGAACATCTCGTGATCTTTCCGGCGATCACAACCACGACCCATACTTGGTCTAAAACAATGATCCTTTCGGCGATCACAACCACGACCAACATTTGGTCTTATCCAACCCGATGGCCTTCTCGCCATCATCAACAGTGCAGAGTTCATAACTTAGTGTGCAAGTTTTATTAAAAGTTGACCCATGGTGTGACCTACTTTCGAGTGTGTCCATAACCGTGGACTCGGCTATCGATAGATTAATACACTCTACAGAGGTAGCGCACTGTACCCACACCACGGAACCCATGGCCTCGTACTCCCATTCGGGTGGACCAACGGCATTACGATGAAACCCCTCCATTGCCATGACACTCTCTCAGCCACTCCGACCCACTCCCGACTGGGCTAGTCCTGGGTGGCCCCGTGTCTACCAAAGACACAACAACCACCATCGTGGCCAAAACGTCCCTTACGGGGACTGGTACCAAAATCTCAACAACGGGCACACGAGGTTATGTCTGCTTACCGGTCTAGGGTACCGCACACCCATAACCTTCCCTAGTTGGAGGCACTGACCAGAGGCATGATAACAGACCGAATAAAGGCCTTCCCATACAGGCAAATGTGGTTGCACTGGAAAAAACTCGATTCAGTGGCACCATGACCCGGTCAACGATATGTTCAAGTTGTATTATTATCAGGTTCAACTTAAATTGAAAATAACCGGTGTCATAGTATGCCATGAAGTGCAACAATAACATATGCATCACATATTAGCGGAAAAGACTGAGTCAACTATATCCACACTAAGCATAACCATCAACAACTCTTGACACTTCTTTGGTCAAGATTAAACCTCACAACAAACAAAATCTTTTCTAACAAATTTTTATAATTTTTCTTATGCAAGAAAAATAACTCCAATTAATTACTTATATCCATAACCATATCATTTCTTTCATAGCAAAAATTTAATTCTAGTCTCTCTACCAACTTAGTTAGTTTTAAACTTTCTGTAACACAAGCCTATTAACTTGGACAAGCATTTAACAGAATATAAACAACACAATAATGATCTATATGCATGGATTAATTCATTAATTCAAGTAGGAAAATCACAAATATTGCAATGGCACCATGAAAATGTTGCTGTGGCTTGCCTTAGTGCAGATGAGGTTCACAAGCCTCCTGCTGATCCTCAAGACAAGCTTCACTCCTCTGAAAACATTTGCAAACACAAAAAGGAAACATCAAGAACACTTATGAAATTCACCAGAAAATCTAGACTGTAGGGAAAAATACCATTTTTGGTGAGCTGCTAGATTTCTTTACAAAGAACACAATGCAAAAAGAATCAATTCATTTGGACTTATGGTTGAAAAGTTATAGCTGTTTGAAGCTCTCTGGATATAACTAAAATTTGAATTTAAATAAAAACAGACTAGGGGGGTGACGTCGAAGGCGTAAAGCCTCGGGGCGCCACCACTCGTACCGCTTCGCGTGCGTACTGAGTAGCTGACTAGCGGGCCCCGCTAGTCAAGTTAGGAGGAGAGGGGAAACAAGACAGGGGCGGCGCGGCTTCGCCGGAGCAAACGCCGGCGACGAGAGCTCCTTGGACAAAACGAGAGTGAGGGATAGAGAGAGGAGACGGAGGCGCACCTGCCTGTACCCGTAGAGTAGCTAGGGGTGGTCGGACGACGTCGAAATCGTCCTCTCTAGCAGAGACAGGAAGCAGAGCTCGCCGGAGACGAAGACGACGGCGAACAGAGGCGACGCCAGGGGTTCCAACCGGGCGGAACGGCACCACCGCAGAGTGGCGGAGGCCCTAGAAGGGTTGCCTAGGCCCGGGAGGGGCCGGAGCTACGGAGACAACCCGAGGGGATCGCCGGCGAGCTCGAGCTCGGGGACGGCGGCCCGCGGCCTGCCCGCCCGGCTATGGTTCTCTACTAGGTTATGGAGTGTGTGGGAGTGGTGGATGATGCTCAAGGAGGTTGGGGAAGGGCTCTATTTATAGCCGAGCGTCGAGGGGGGTTCGGGCTCCGCTGATGGACACCTGGACACGGCGCCCGGCGACGAGCGGCGTTAGTGAGAGAGGGAGAAGGAGACGGAGCTCACGTGGGGACTGTGGGCAAACGTGGACGAGCACAGGGGCACTGGGGTGACGACGAGCACAGTGCGGACCACACTTTTTCATTGGCCGGACCATGCCTGTGCTCGCTGCGGCGAGCTCTGGCATCGGCGAGTTCCAGGGGAGAGTTAAGGGGCTAGGACGAAGATGGTGGCGAGGTTTGGCACGCTTAGGCAGGCGGGGAAGCAAGCACGCGATCAATAGAGGCTCGGGCGCGTCGCAGAGCGCATCGGCTGTATGCCAGCACGCCTAGACGAACGCGGTCACCGCGTGAACTCTGATCTCAGGCCAACCTCAGTCCAAACTTCGTGTCTGGCATGTTGTTCGTGGTAGTTTTGAAGGTTACCACGCTTCGGTTTGGATCCAGACGCAATAGAAAAGATTTTACAAGCCTAGTAAGTTTCTGATCAGTAACTTTGAGAGGTTACTCAGGTCAAACGGCTGGGAGTTGAGAGCTGAGCTTTGGAGGGTAGCAATCATCTACTAAGGCGATGATGCATAAGAAAATCACCTACATTGGAGCTAGTAAAATGGTAGTTGTTGTAGAAACCACCATTTCTGTCCAGAACAGAAAATATTTTCTGTAGCAAAAATATTCCAAAAAGTTATGCAATATTTTTGCTCAGGAGGGTGCCCTAGGGTTCCAAGAATATTTGTGAATTTTCTCAGGTTTTTGTGGGCAAGAAAAACTGGTGTTGCTTTGGAGCACACTGATCTAGCTAGGGTTTAAGAGAGGGAAATGGATATTTTTCATTTGAGAAAAATATTCCAATAATTATTTTGAGATGAACTAGAGGGGGAATGATGGTTAGAGAGGGAAATGGGACACTTGGGTGAAAGCCAAGGGGTACCCAAGTGCTTAAGTCCATATGAAAAGATTCAAAAACTCCAAATTTCAAAATCAATCCAACTGAAAATCAGGCAAATAAAGGAGGGCAAAAACCAGGCTGTCACAAACCTCCCCCACTTTGAATGAATCTCGTCCTCGAGATTCGGTTGCTTGGGAAACCATTCAGGATAATGTGTCCTTAGAAATTCTTCCCGTTCCCACGTGGATTCTTACTCCGTGTGATGCTCCCACTGAACCTTGTAGAACTTTCTTACTTTGCTACGAGTGACCCTTTCCATCTGATCCAAAATTTTAACCGACCTCTCTTCATATGTTAAGTCCTTTGCCAACTCTATCTCAGTCGTAACAGTCTTTTTCTCAGGCGGCGATATGCATCGCCTCAACTGTGAAACGTGAAACACGCTATGCACGTCCGACAGTTCAGGGGGCAGTTCCAACTGACATGCAACAGTACCCACTCGTGACATAACTGGAAATGGACCAATAAATCTGGGTGCCAACTTTCCATGAGTCTGAAATCTCTTGACTCCTTTCATAGGAGTGACTCGGAGGTATACCTATTCTCCGGGTTCAAAACTGATCTGTCGGTGCTTTGCATCATAGTAACTCTTCTGTTGGGATTTGCCCAACTGCAATTTGTCTCCGATTTCCCTAACTTGTTTCTCAGCTTCCATCATGAGATCCATCCCGAAAATGCGGCTATCTCCAGTTTGAGACCAATTTAAAGGAGTGCAGCACTTACGGCCATACAAAGCCTCACATGGTGACATTTTTAGGCTGGTCTGGAAGCTGTTGTTATAAGAGAACTCGGCATATGGCAGACAGTCTTCCCATTTAGGTCATTGGGCCAAAGAACATGCTCGCAACATATCTTCGAGTATTTGGTTCACCCGCTCTATGTGCCCATCGGTCTGAGGATGATAAGCAGTACTGTATTTTAGTGTTGTCCCCAAGGCTTGATGGAGACGTGACAAAAAAGCGGAGGTAAAAAGTGAACCTCGGTCAGAAGTGATGGTTCGGGGTACTCCATGCAGACTGACTATCCTAGATACATACAGCCGTGCAAGTTGATCCGCTCGATATGTGGTTCTGATCGGGATAAAGTGAGCAACCTTGGTTAAGGTGTCCACTATGACCCAGATTGCATCATTGCCTTGCGGAGTCTTGGGCAGTCCTGTGATGAAATCCATGCAGACATCATCCCATTTCCATTGTGAGACTGGCACGGGTTGGAGAAGTCCTGCTGGCTTCTGATGGTCTGCCTTCATCTTGTTGCATATGTCGCAATAGGCTACAAAATAAGCGATGTCTTTCTTCATCCCATCCCACCAGAACACTTGTCGCAGATCTTCATACATTTTCGTACCTCCAGGGTGAATAGTTCAATCTCATTACCAACAAGTCTCTTTACTCATTTCGTAATGCATGATCCCGTAACTAACTCATTAGGCACATTGCTTGTAAGGATCATAGTGATGTGCATTACCGAGAGGGCCGAGAGATACCTCTCCGATACATGGAGTGACAAATCCTAATCTCAATCTATGCCAACTCAACAAACACCATCGGAGACACCTGTAGAACATCTTTATAATCAACCAGTTATGTTGTGACATTTGATAGCACACAAGGTGTTCCTCCGGTATTCGGGAGTTGCATAATCTCATAGTTAGAGGAACATGTATAAGTCATCAAGAAAGCAATAGCAATAAAACTAAATGATCATTATGCTAAGATAACGGATGGGTCTTGTCCATCACACCATTCTCTAATGATGTGATCCCGTTCATCAAATGACAACACATGTCTATGGTTAGGAAACTTAACCATCTTTGATTAACAAGCTAGTGAAGTAGAGGCATACTAGGGACATTCTATTTGTCTATGTATTCACACATGTACCAAGTTTCCGGTTAATACAATTCTAGCATGAATAATAAACATGTATCATGATATAAGGAAATATAAATAACAACTTTATTATTGCCTCTAGGGCATATTTCCTTCAGTCTCCCACTTGCACTAGAGTCAATAATCTAGATTACATAGTAATGATTCTAACACCCATGGAGTCTTGGTGCTGATCATGTTTTGCTCGTGAGAAAGGCTTAGTCAACGGGTCTGCAACATTCATATTCGTATGTATCTTGCAAATCTCTATGTCTCCCTCCTTGAATTGATCGCGGATGGAATTGAAGCTTCTCTTGATGTGCTTGGTTCTCTTGTGAAATTTGGATTCCTTTGCCAAGGCAATCGCACCAATATTGTCACAAAATATTTTCATTGGACCCAATGCACTAGGTATTACACCTAGATCGGATATGAACTCCTTCATCCAGACTCCTTCATTTGCTGCTTCTGAAGCAGCTATGTACTCCACTTCACACGTAGATCCCGCCACGACGCTCTGCTTGGAATTGCACCAACTGACAGCTCCACCATTTAATATAAATACGTATCCAGTTTGTGACTTAGAGTCATCCGGATCAGTGTCAAAGCTTGCATCGACGTAACCATTTACGACGAGCTCTTTGTCACCTCCATAAATGAGAAACATATTCTTAGTCTTTTTCAGGTATTTCAGGCTGTTCTTGATTGCTGTCCAGCGATCCACTCCTGGATTACTTTGGTACCTCCCTGCTAAACTAATAGCAAGGCACACATCAAGTCTGGTACTGTGATGCCCCAAGACCAACGCTCCAGACGCCTTCCATGTTTTGCGTGCCAGTCGTGTTATTTATTTATTTGTCGCATTCATCATGTCATCATGTGCATTGCATCCTCATGTTTTTAACACTTGCATCCGTCCCGGTCTCCCCGTTCCTTCCGTCGTCCGTTCTGAGCCCAGACACACTTGCACGCACCTGCGACACCTCCGAAATATTATTTTATAAGTGGTTGGAAAATGTTCTCGGAATGAGATGAAAGTTGGCATGCGGTGTTGTTATGTTGTCGGTCGACCGCCTGCCAAATTTCATCGCATTCAGAGTCCGTTTGACGCCCCAACGAATAACTATAGCGACATTATAGTCGGTCAAACCGTCGGATGTTTTTAGTCTCCGAAAACTGCTGTCGGGCCTCTCTTTATCTTCTCTTCTCTCAGCCCAAGGCCTTCTTTGCACAACCCACTAGCCCCACCTAGGCCCACTTGTCTTTGTCGACCTCTCTCAGACCCCCTCACGTGCGCGTCCGAAACTTTCCCGAACCCGAATCGGGTTGTCATTACCGATGGGTCCGGATCATGCCCTAACATCCATAAAACATTTTAGTTTTCTTATTTGGACTCCCTGAGCCTATTTATTCTCGATCACCCGATTACGATCGGACGGACCGAGTTAATCCCTACCCTAATCCCCTACCTATTTAAACAGACCAACCCTAAATTCTAGGGGATTTGTCCCGGCCGCAGCCGCCGCACTCATCTCCTACCTCGGGATCCATCTCCACCCAATCGTCATCTTCCTCGTGTTCTCCCCGATCCAAAAACCATCGAGACCAACCACGGCGAACCATATTGAACCCCCACCAAATCCCACGCGTAGCAGCCAGCCGCAGCACCTCCCTGCTCGATCCTGTCCTCGAGGACGCACCCGAGCTCCATTCTCTTGAGCCATGGCACCTCTACGACAAGGCACCCGAGTTCCGTGCCTACTGCCCACCGAAACAAGCAGGAGCTCTTCCATGGCGCCTCCTTCCACTTTTCCCTGCTGCAGGACCCCGTCGCCCCTCTGCTTTCATTCTCCTTCCCACAAGCTCCCTCTCGTCTCTTAGATCTCCCTCGCCTGTGTAGGAGCTCATCAACTGCACAATGGCACCGTCGCCCGAGTTCGCCGAGCCTCCAGGAGCCCGCATCAAAACTCACAACATTCGAGCCGCCCCTGAGCTCTGTCCGCGCTGTCGTTGCCCGGATCCGGTGCCGGCCAACCAGATCCGCCCCGTCCCCACCTCGCCGCCCTTCCTTGCAGCCTGTCGCCGCTCCCCTTCATGTCCCGCACCACCATGCTGCCATGGCCGCGTTGACCTTCGGTCGTCACCAGGAGAGGACGACCGCACGAGCTCGCCCGCTCCCGTTCTCCTCCTAGGCCACGCACAGGCCCAGTGCGCCCAAGCCGGCCTCCTCTGTAGATGGGCTAAGGCTCGCTGGGTGAGCCTCCAACGCCCACATTCCTATCGGGCCAGTCAGTTTCGTCCTGCTACGTTTTTTTCCTGTTCTATGAATTTCCTGATTTCCAGGGAATTCGCAGTTTTATAGAAAAGCCCTTCAAGTCCATGCATCTAATAACTAAATAACCTTGCATCATATGTAAAAACTTCAAATATGAAAAATTCTTAGAATTGCATCTAGATTCATAATATCCAGCTTTCATCCATGTTTAAAATGTTGTTTACACTATTTTTCATATATATCATGCTAAAATGATTTATTTCATAACTAAATAACCGTAGCTCCAATTTTAATAAACTTTATATGTATATCGGGTAGAAAAATGCATAGATTAACTTGGTGCACTTACTTTGCATGTTTAACAACTCTAAAATATGCTTTAGGGCAGAACAGTACCATAACCAAAATATGCACATGGGGATTTTCTGGATTTGTTGTTTGTTATATCCGGCCCCACTTAAATTACCTAGATAGGTAGTTTTATTATGCTTCATTTCTTGCCATGTTAACCAACATTAAATATTGTTGAGTACCTAACCGAGAGTGAACTAAATAATTGAATGTGGTGTTTCGTGAACATGCATCTTGTTACATGTTGAGCTCCACTTAATTTGTAGTATTATTTGTTGCACTTTGCCATGCCATACCTCATTAAACCAGACATGCATCATACTTGGTTGTGCATCATGCCATGCTTATGCTTGTTGGTTTACCATTGTAACACCCACGATGCGGCTATATATCTCACGTGTTGGAGCATGACTTAGAGGCATAACCGCATTTTAGGCAATGTCGCAAGAGGGGTAATCTTTACACATCCCATGTACCGAACAAGAAAGAGGTACAGAGTTGGCTTACAATTGCCACTTCACACAATACATGAATATAACATTACATCATCCTGATACAAACAAGGTCCGACTACGGAACCAAAATAAAAAAGACCACTGAGGGAGTCCTGGATTAGGGGGTGTTCGGGTAGCCGGACTATACCTTCAGCCGGACTCCTGGACTATGAAGATACAAGATTGAAGACTTCGTCCCGTGTCCGGATGGGACTTTCCTTGGCGTGGAAGGCAAGCTTGGCGATGCGGATATTCAAGATCTCCTACCATTGTAACCGACTCTGTGTAACCCTAACCCTATCCGGTGTCTATATAAACTGGAGGGTTGTAGTCCGTAGCCAATCAACTCCATACACAACAATCATACCATAGGCTAGCTTCTAGGGTTTAGCCTCCTTGATCTCGTGGTAGATCTACTCTTGTACTACCCATATCATCAATATTAATCAAGCAGGACGTAGGGTTTTACCTCCATCAAGAGGGCCCGAACCTGGGTAAAACATCGTGTTCCCTGCCTCCTGTTACCATCCGGCCTAGACGCACAGTTCGGGACCCACTACCCGAGATCCGCCAGTTTTGACACCGACATTGGTGCTTTCATTGAGGGTTCCTCTGTGTCGTCGCCTTTAGGCCTGATGGCTCCTTTGATCATCAACAACGATGCAGTCCAGGGTGAGACTTTGCTTCCCGGACAGATCTTCGTCTTCGGCGGCTTCGCTCTGCGGGCCAATTCGCTCGGCCACCTGGAGCAGATCAAAAGCTACGCCCCTGGCCATCAGGTCAGGTTTGGAAGCCTAAACTACACTGAAAGTGCAACTATCCCTAGGTGGTTTTGGTAATTCATAACAACATATAGCTCATTGAGCTAATGCTATTCCAAGATGATTATTTCAGGAAAGCTCAATGATTGGCATGGCATGGATGTGAAAGTGGAACCCTCAAAATGCTAAAGACAAAGGATTGGCTCAAGCTCAAAAGCTCAAGACTCTTCATTTTATATTTTAGTGATCCAAGATCACATTGAGTCTTTAGGAAAAGCCAATACTATTAAGGAGGGATGAGGTGTTGCTTAATGAGCCTCTTGCTTCATGTGCTTAGTGATATGCTCCAAAACCCTCAACTACTTTCCCATATCCACATATGACCTAAACCCTAAGCCAAACTCGGTCCTACCGATTCTTCCTATCCGGCGCCACCGAGTTTCACTTGTCATTAGCCACTGCCAAACCCTAGCAATTCGGTTCTACCGATAAGGATCTCGGTCTCACCGAGATGGGGTTGCAAACTCTCTGTTTCCCTTCCGTAACTTTTCGGTCTTACCGAAAGAGCGAATCGGTCCCACCGAGATTGCAATGTAAACTCAGTGTTTCCCCTTTGTAACTTTTCGGTCTCACCGAGTTCCACTCGGTCTCACCGAAAGAGAAAATCGGTCCCACCGAGTTTGCCTGACCAACTCTCTGGTTAGCTAATTACCAAATTCGGTCTCACCGAGTTTGTGTAATTGGTCTCACCGAGATTACGTTATGCCCAAACCCTAACCATATCGGTCCTACCGAGTTGCATGTCAGTCCCACCGAAAATCACTAACGGTCACTAGGTTTACATTTTTGGTCCGACCGAGCTTATTGATTCGGTCCCACCGAGATTGGAAAACTGTGTAACGGTTGGATTTTGTGTGGAGGATATATATACCCCTCCACCTCCTTCTCATTCTGTGGGAGAGCTATCAGAACACACACACCATTCCAACTCATATGTTCTGAGAGAGAACCACCTACTCATGTGTTGAGACCAAGACATTCCATTCTTACCATATGAATCTTGATCTCTAGCCTTCCCAAGTTGCTTTCCACTCAAACCTTCTTTCCACCAAATCCAAATCCTATGAGAGAGAGTTGAGTGTTGGGGAGACTATCATTTGAAGCACAAGAGCAAGGAGTTCATTACCTACACACCATTTGTTACTTCTTGGAGAGTGGTGTCTCCTAGATTGGCTAGGTTTCACTTGGGAGCCTCCGACAAGATTGTGGAGTTGAACCAAGGAGTTTGTAAGGGCAAGGAGATCGCCTACTTCGTGAAGATCTACCGCTAGTGAGGCAAGTCCTGTGTGGGCGATGGCCATGGTGGGATAGACAAGGTTGCTTCTTCGTGGACCCTTTGTGGGTGGTTGCTTCTTCGTGGACCCTTCGTGGGTGGAGCCCTGTGTGGACTCGCGCAACCATTACCCTTGGGTGGAGCCCTGTGTGGACTCGCGCAACCGTTACCCTTCGTGGGTTGAAGTCTCCATCAACGTGGATGTAGGATAGCACCACCTATCCGAACCACGGGAAAAACATCCGTGTCTCCAATAGCGTTTGAATTCTCCAAACCCTTCCCTTTACATTCTTGCAAGTTGCATGCTTTACTTTCCGCTGCCTATATACTCTTTGCATGCTTGCTTAAATTATGTGATGATTGCTTGCCTTGTCCTAAAATAGCTAAAATCTGCCAAGAACTAAAATTGGGAAAAGGTTAAGTTTTTATTTGGTCAAGTAGTCTAATCACCCCCCCTCTAGACATACTTTCGATCCTACAAGTGGTGTCAGAGCTTTATTCTCCATTTGCTTGATCTGCATAGCTTTTGGTGGTCATAGCCTTGGTTTCACAACCTAGGAGAGTATGGCGTCTAGCGAGGGAAATTATCACCGTAGAGGTCCTTACTTTGATGGTACTAATTTTGCTAGTTGGAAGCATAAAATGAAAATGCATATTCTTGGACATAACCCCGCCGTTTGGGCTATTGTGTGTGTTGGTTTGCAAGGTGACTTCTTTGATGGGAGAGAACCGAACCGTGAAGCTACCACGGATGAGTTGAACATGTTGCAATACAATGCTCAAGCTTGTGATATTCTCTTCAACGGATTGTGCCCCGAAGAATTCAACAAAATCAGCCGCCTTGAGAATGCAAAGGAAATTTGGGACACTTTGATTGATATGCACGAAGGTACCGACTCTGTCAAGGAATCCAAGTTGGATGTGCTTCAAAGCCAACTTGACAAGTTCAAGATGAAGGATGGTGAAGGTGTCGCCGAAATGTACTCTAGGCTTGCTCTCATCACAAATGAGATTGCCGGCTTAGGAAGTGAAGAGATGACCGATAGATTCATCATCAAGAAGATTCTAAGAGCCTTGGATGGAAAATATGATACCGTGTGCACATTGATCCAAATGATGCCCAATTACAAATATCTCAAGCCAACGGAGGTGATTGGAAGAATTGTTGCTCATGAGATGTCACTTAAGGATAAAGAGGAACTTCACAACAAATCAAGTGGTGCCTATAAAGCCTCATGTGAAGCCCCTACATCATCAAGTGAGAAACAAGACTTCAATGAAGAATTGAGCTTAATGGTGAAGAACTTCAACAAGTTCTACAAGAGTAGAAGCAAAGATATAAGCTCCAAGTCAAGGTCCTACAATGACAAAAGATCTTCTAGTCGAGAGCGAAACTACTACAATTGTGGAAGACCCGGACACTATTCCAATGAGTGTACGGCTCCCTACAAGAGAAGAGAAGATTCTCCAAAAAGAAGAAGCAAAGGATCACCACCAAGAGAGAGAAGGAGCAGAGATGATCGTTATGAACGAAGATACTCACGGAGAAGCAAGGATTCGGAAAGGAAGGAAAAATCATCAAGGAGCTACACAAGACGAAGACATCAAGCTCATGTTGGTGAATGGGTATCCGACTCCGACTCCGACGGCCACTCCGAGAGAAGTTATCACTCCGACTCCGAAGATACTCAAGATGAAGGTGTTGCCGGTCTAGCACTTGTGTCAACCAACTCCTACGACATATTTGACTCACCAAATGAATGAATTGGAAGATGCTTCATGGCCAAAGGTCCTAAGGTAACACACCCCGAGTATGTTGATTTCAATAGTGATGAAGATGACTTGTTAGGTGATGATTTGCTTGTTGACAACTCTAGTGATGAATACTATGATGAAATGTCAATTAAACATGCTAATCAAGATAAAACGAATGACAATGATAAGGAGAAAATTGAGGCCCTAACTAAAGAGCTAAACACTCTTAAGTTAGCTCATGAAACCATCTTCGAAGATCATCAAGAACTTTTAAGAGCTCATGAGAAATTACGCTTTGAAAAGCTCAATCTTGAGCAAGAGCATGAGTTCTTAAAAGCAATCAATGATGATCTCCGCAAGAAAAGTTCTTCTTACATTGCCAAGCGTTTGCTCTTATCCACTTACATGCCTCAAGTCAAGTCTAACAAGAAAGATTCTTCCTCTAGTAGTAACAATGATCATGCTAAATCAAATATTGTTACTTCTAGTAGCTCTCTTGATTCCACTAATGATTCTCTTAGCCAAGTTACACTTGAGCAAGAAAATAGTTTATTGAAGGGAATTATAGAGAAAGGAGTGTACAAAAGCCTTGCCGGGAGTAAGCAATTCGAGGAAATTGTGCGCAAGCAAGGAATGCACCGGAAGAATCAAGGTGTTGGTTTTGAGCGAAAGTTCAATGCCAATGGAGTTGAGTGGGAAGAAGATCAATACCCCAAGACAAAGTTTGTCCCTCAACAAGAGAAGTATACTTCTTTCAAGGGGACACAAGCTCAAGATGATCTTCCACCACAAGACTACAAGCAAAAAGGCAAGGACAAGCTTCAAGAGGAAATTGATGCATTTGAAGAAGCTCCAAAGACCTTAGTCAAGTGGATTCCCAAGACTACTTCAAGCTCCACTTCATCAAGTACGACTACAACTCCAAGGATTCCCATCAAGATGATGTGGATCCAAAAGAAGAAGAACTAGAGAGTTCTTGAGGGTGACTCCGCCAACATACTTCACTCTTATCATTTTGGCAAGAACAAGTGCAATCAACTTCCACATCTTGCACTAGTTCAAGGAGTCACAAACCCTCTTGTTGGTAAGACAAGGGACAAGGTAACCTAAAAGTTTTCATGGACATCATATTTTGTGTGCATCACTCTATGTCTATGGATATCCTTGTTTGTTCCTTGTGGGACTAACCCATGTAGGTATTGAAAGTGCAATTCACTCAAATGGATAGCTCCAAGAGATCTACATCAACATTGAGCATCCACGTCTTCAATATCTACATGAAGTCATCATCGACAAAACCCAAGGTTAGTTCATCCCTCTTAGGGGGGATATCACATCTAGGGGGAGCTTTACTCTAAGACTTGAGCTAAAGCAACTCTAAAGATGTGAACACAACAATGCTTTATGTAAAAGTGGTAACCCCACTTGAGCTTAAACGATGAGTATGACCTATGATCAAGTGCTCTCACTTGACTCCTAAGTCAATATACTCATATATAGATGACCTAGTCATCGCAAATTGCTTGATATGTATTGTGTGTGTTGAAATTGTGCCTAAACTCCACTTAAACCGAAAAAGCTTAAAAATTGCAACTTTAGCACTAAGTGTCTAATCACCCCCCTCTAGACACATCTACTTCTAGATCCTACAAGGTTGTGCATGCCTTGCCACATATTTCATTTGCCATCTTATTGTGTGAGCATGCTGGTTGCATATTTTACTCATTCGAGGACATCCACTTGTTGTTTTGATTGTTTGGTTTTATCTTCTTTTGCCAAGTGGATGGACAAGAATGCCTAAGAACCTCCTCTAGCTATCTATGCTTTTCTCGCCTCAAACTCTATTCATGCTGCATCACAAAATTTGATCAAGTCAGATTCGAACCACTCTGTGTGAGGAGCGCTCGGAGTCCCCGATTCGTCATAGACTTAAACTTCCAAAACCTCTTTATGATTCTCGGTCTGACCGATACTCCACTTTCGGTCCTACCGAGATCATTAAGTTGATCTAGGTTTTCGATCTCGGTGCAACCGATTTGAACCTTTCGGTCACACTGAGTTTCAGTAACTGCACGCAGTTATGAATCTCGGTGCCACCAAGTCGTTCCACTCGGTCACACCGACAGGGTCAGGCTATATATAGTCACGGGCAAAATTTGGAAATTTCTCCGAACCTCTTCGCCCGCGCGATAGCCTGCTCTGCTCTCATGGTCTCCGGATCGTCTTCTCGCCGCCAGCCGCCTCCAGTCGCTGGTCTCCGTCACCGTCAACGGGAATTCTGCCCCGCCGTTGCCGCCGTAGCAAGTCCCCGCCAAACTAGGGTATGGACTTGATCTTTGTGCTATTCCTCAATCTGATTCCTAGCACATTGTGATCATATTGATTCTAGCCATGTTTGATAAACTTCTATCCAGTCAAAACGCCCTTAGATTAGGTTTGATTCGAAAATTCTAGGTTTAGGTTTCCGCCGAAACCATCTCGGACCCACCGAGTTGAAAAACTCGGTCCCACCGATTTGGCTTATGCCATTGCACAAGTGAGACTCGGTTTGACCGAGAATTACTTATCGGTGTGACCGATTTTGGAACTCTGTGAAACCCTAGCAGTCTCGGTGCCACCGAACTGTGACTCGGTCCTACCGAGTTCACTAGTTTAGGTTCCAAAACTGCTTCGGTATCACCGAGTTTGAAAATCGGTAGATCCGAGATGATTTCAGTGGGAAACTAAAACTAAGTTTTTGGATCATTATTTTTGCAAAAATCTCTGCATTTTGTGATGCTCATCCTTTCTACCTCATCTATAATCTGTTCACAGGGTCAGCAGTCAGTTGCAGCATGTCAGACCAGAGTGATAGCCAGAATCTGTCAGAACAGCAAGTGCTGATGAGTGAGGGCACTAGTCCCTCCAGCTCTTCTGATGAAGGCAGCAGGAGCACTCCTAGCAACTTGCCAAAAGCTGCCACGAGACAGAGAAAGAAGAGGACTTCTGATTCCGAAGATGAAGACTATGTGGCAGAGGAAGAGGCCACTTCCAAGAGAGTTGAGCCAGCTCAAAGCACTAAGCCAGGCCTGAAAATCAAAAGGCCAGCAGGCAGGCAGCCCATGTCAAAGGCCAGAATGTCAACTGAGAAGCCCATAGAGCCAGTTGCAGCTGAGAGCAAGAAAAGAAAGGAAAGGGTGAAGAAGACTGTGGCTAGAGTGCTTGGCAAAGCTTCCATCATGGAAGAGGAAGAAGAAGAAGAAGTAGCTGCACCAGCACCCAAGGCACCCAAGCTAATGGGAGATGCCATAAAATCAGGGGGAGCTACTTCCAAGGCCAAGCCAGCTCCAAAGCCAAAGCCAAAGAGGAACACAAGAAGCATCCCTGCAGCTGAGAAGAACAAGGCCCCAGTGCCTGAGACTATTGCTGAAGAAGAGGAAGAGAATGTCCTAAGGAAGCTAAAGCCCAAGATCCCAGACCACAACGATGCTCATCCTGTGGCTGAGGACATGAAGCTCAGGAGAGATTCAGGACTGAGGAAGTGGAGAGAAGCAGACCCATATGCTTCAAGGAGAAGGACTGTCGTGGACTACAGGTTTCACACCAAGGAGCAGCAGGATTTTTATGAGACAGTGCTGCTAGATAAGAAGCCCATTGTCCGTGATATGCGATGGGTTGATTGGACATACATCAAGGACAATGAGGAGCACTATCCTGGAGTGCAAGACAGCTTCATAGCTTGTGGAGTAGCTGACTTTGTTGGGCAGAAGCTCACAAAGTGGAATGAGGAACTCATCATGCAGTTCTACTCCACAGCTCACTTTTATCCAGATGGGAGGATCACATGGATGTCTGAGGGTACAAGGTACCAATCCACAGTTGCTGAGTGGGCACAGATCATTAATGCCCCAGAGGAGCAAGATGATGACTTGGATATCTATGCCAAGAAGAAGATGGACCACAACTCAATGTCAAATATGTACAAGGAGATCCCAAATGAAGCACTTGATACCTTCAAGTTTGGCTCAGTACATTACCTTCTGTCAGGGCTCCCGACGATCAATTGGATACTAAGGCACACCTTACTGCCCAAGTCTGGAGATCACAAGATGATCAGAGGCCATGCTATCAACTTGCTACATGTGTTTGATGTGCCTCAGAAGTTCAAGGTGATGAGCCTCATAGTGGAAACAATCAAGAGGACTGCAGCAGACCAGAAGAGGAG
The DNA here is from genome assembly GCF_056163025.1 of Triticum urartu. Taxonomy (NCBI): domain Eukaryota; kingdom Viridiplantae; phylum Streptophyta; class Magnoliopsida; order Poales; family Poaceae; genus Triticum; species Triticum urartu. The sequence goes on along the minus strand of NC_141874.1, from coordinate 169,220,939 downwards.
CTGCGGATATGCCCCTCAGATTCAGGAGCTCATCAACTCCAAGATGGGCACGGGCATATATTTATTGGACAAGGAACATTTGCCCATCCGTCCAGATTTTGAGAACAATGAAGTTGTGATGACTGAGAACGAGCCATCGTCTGCACAAGCTTACGCAAAGAAGGAGAAGGCGAGGAAGGAGAAAGCTACCAAGATGCCAACTCAAGAGGAGGCATCTGAGTATTTGTTGAAGACTAAACAAGAGCAGCTTGGTTACTTGATTGCATCCACGCTGAGGATTGAGCAAAGTCTGGCCATCCTCACTCAAAATCAGCAGAGCCTAGAGGGAATCATGGAACAGAAGTTCTATGACTTGGATGTCAAAGTAACGGAAGTTCAGTCTACAGTGGAGCAGCTCCAAGAGGACATGCAGGAGAGGAGAGGCAGGACTACTACTCATGCCTTTGCCAGAGTGCCAAGAGGTCCGAGGTCGTCTGCCGTGCCAGTTGCTGACACAAGAGCCACCACCTCAGCACCAGCCACAACCTCAGTTCCACCAGCTCCAGCATCTACTTCAGCTCCAACTCCAGCGTCTACTTCAACATCTACCGAAGACTTCGTCCTTGGAGTGATCCGGACTCCACCACCACCTGAAGATCAAGCCTGAGCGTCGATCTAGTGCTATGCATTTTCTAGGAACTTTTTGGTAACTTGTTGCCAAATGGGGAGAAGATGTATAGATCATAGGCTTCGAGAGAGAGAGTGTTGCTTTTCTCTCTTGCTTTATTTGGTGTTTTTTTCGAACTTGTTTGCTTTTGAGTGCTTGAGATACTACGTCATTATTTGTGAGACATTGATGATCATGTGTTTGATCATAAGCTACACTTAATGCCTGCTTAATGCTATTATCTTATCTATCTTATGTGATCATTCATTATTCTTGGTGATGAGTGCATGTATTTCATTCTTATCATTTTAAGCGCTCCACCAAGATGTATGTGACATGGAAGAGTAACCCATGACTCTAACTCTTTGTGCATTTGCAGTCCAAAGCAAATTTTAAATATGCACAAATTTAGGGGGAGCTCTTACTTATCACATACTTCTCAAAGCGACGATATATTTCATGCTTATTATCATTTGTCGAAGCTTTGATCTATATGTTGTCATCAATTACCAAAAAGGGGGAGATTGAAAGTGCAACTATCCCTAGGTGGTTTTGGTAATTCATAACAACATATAGCTCATTGAGCTAATGCTATTCCAAGATGATTATTTCAGGAAAGCTCAATGATTGGCATGGCATGGATGTGAAAGTGGAACCCTCAAAATGCTAAGGACAAAGGATTGGCTCAAGCTCAAAAGCTCAAGACTCTTCATTTTATATTTTAGTGATCCAAGATCACATTGAGTCTTTAGGAAAAGCCAATACTATTAAGGAGGGATGAGGTGTTGCTTAATGAGCCTCTTGCTTCATGTGCTTAGTGATATGCTCCAAAACCCTCAACTACTTTCCCATATCCACATATGACCTAAACCCTAAGCCAAACTCGGTCCTACCGATTCTTCCTATCCGGCGCCACCGAGTTTCACTTGTCATTAGCCACTGCCAAACCCTAGCAATTCGGTTCTACCGATAAGGATCTCGGTCTCACCGAGATGGGGTTGCAAACTCTCTGTTTCCCTTTCGTAACTTTTCGGTCTTACCGAAAGAGCGAATCGGTCCCACCGAGATTGCAATGTAAACTCAGTGTTTCCCCTTTGTAACTTTTCGGTCTCACCGAGTTCCACTCGGTCTCACCGAAAGAGCAAATCGGTCCCACCGAGTTTGCCTGGCCAACTCTCTGGTTAGCTAATTACCAAATTCGGTCTCACCGAGTTTGTGTAATCGGTCTCACCGAGATTACGTTATGCCCAAACCCTAACCATATCGGTCCTACCGAGTTGCATGTCAGTCCCACCGAAAATCACTAACGGTCACTAGGTTTACATTTTCGGTCCGACCGAGCTTATTGATTCGGTCCCACCGAGACTGGAAAACTGTGTAACGGTTGGATTTTGTGTGGAGGCTATATATACCCCTCCACCTCCTTCTCATTCTGTGGGAGAGCTATCAGAACACACACACCATTCCAACTCATATGTTCTGAGAGAGAACCACCTACTCATGTGTTGAGACCAAGACATTCCATTCTTACCATATGAATCTTGATCTCTAGCCTTCCCAAGTTGCTTTCCACTCAAACCTTCTTTCCACCAAATCCAAATCCTATGAGAGAGAGTTGAGTGTTGGGGAGACTATCATTTGAAGCACAAGAGCAAGGAGTTCATTACCTACACACCATTTGTTACTTCTTGGAGAGTGGTGTCTCCTAGATTGGCTAGGTGTCACTTGGGAGCCTCCGACAAGATTGTGGAGTTGAACCAAGGAGTTTGTAAGGGCAAGGAGATCGCCTACTTCATGAAGATCTACCGCTAGTGAGGCAAGTCCTGTGTGGGCGATGGCCATGGTGGGATAGACAAGGTTGCTTCTTCGTGGACCCTTTGTGGGTGGTTGCTTCTTCGTGGACCCTTTGTGGGTGGAGCCCTGTGTGGACTCGCGCAACCGTTACCCTTGGGTGGAGCCCTGTGTGGACTCGTGCAACCGTTACCCTTCGTGGGTTGAAGTCTCCATCAACGTGGATGTAGGATAGCACCACCTATCCGAACCACGGGAAAAACATCCATGTCTCCAATAGCGTTTGAATTCTCCAAGCCCTTCCCTTTACATTCTTGCAAGTTGCATGCTTTACTTTCCGCTGCCTATATACTCTTTGCATGCTTGCTTAAATTATGTGATGATTGCTTGACTTGTCCTAAAATAGCTAAAATCTGCCAAGAACTAAAATTGGGAAAAGGTTAAGTTTTTATTTGGTCAAGTAGTCTAATCACCCCCCCTCTAGACATACTTTCGATCCTACATACACGGCTGACATCCACGGGGACTTGATCTTCGACGGATTCGAGCCACAGCCAAGCGTGCCGCACTGTCTCGATGGGCATGATATAGCTCTGCCGCCGAACAGCGCCTTGGAGGCCGCATACGCATCGGTTTCGACCATTGATTCGGAGCCTACTGCGCCGATCGAGGATCTGCGGTTGGACGCTGCCTTAGGGGCTGCGATCTCAGAGGCGATCGAGCTGAACGCTAGCCCTGCACTCTGCACTACCCGTGACTCCGAGGATCCGGACTCCTCCCCGGACTCCGAACCCCCCGCGCCCCTGCCAATCGAATCCGATTGGGCGCCGATAATGGAGTTCACCGCCGCAGACATCTTTCAGCATTCGCCTTTTGGCGACATCCTGAATTCTCTTAAGTCTCTCTCTTTACCAGGAGAGCCCTGGCCGGACTACGGTCAGCGAGGGTGGAATACGGACGATGAGGAAATTCAAAGCCCACCCACCACCCACTTTGTAGCCACTGTCGACGATCTAACCGACATGCTTGACTTCAGCTCCAAAGACATCGACGGCATGGACGACGATGTAGGAGACGAACAGGAACCAGCACCTGTAGGGCGCTGGAAGGCCACCTCGTCATATGACATATATATGGTGGACACTCCAAAAGATGGAGATGGCGATGGAACAGTGGGGGATGACGCCCCCAAGAAACAGCCAAAGCGCCGGCGTCAGCGGCGCCGCTCTAAATCCCGCCAAAACAAAAACGGTGATTCTGGCACAGGAGATAATACTACCCCAGATAGCGCCGAAGAACACCCACCTCAGCAAGATTCGGCACAGGAAGATGGAGAAGCCAGCCCTCATGAGAGAGCGGCAGACCAAGAGGTCGAGGATGATAACTATACGCCTCCCTCCGAAGACGAGGCAAGCCTCGATGACGACGAATTCGTCATACCATCAGACCCCGCCGAACAAGAGCGTTTTAAATGCAGGCTTTTAGCCACGGCAAGCAGCCTAAAAAAAAGCAGCAACAGCTTAGAGCTGCCCAAGATTTGCTAGCTGACAGATGGACTGAAGTCCTTGCGGCCGAAGAGTATAAACTCGAACGCCCCTCCAAGAGTTACCCGAAGCGCAGGCCGCTACCCCGATCAGAGGAGGAAGCACCTGCATCACTAGCGCATGACATGGCAGACCGGCCACCTCGCGGCCATGACAGAGAGGCCTCTCGGCCCTCCACCCAAGCCATGCCCCGACGCCGCTCAACTAAGGCACGGGAAAATGCGCCCGACCTGCGAGACATATTGGAGGATAAGGCAAGACAAACAAGATCGATCTACGGATCGCGCAGGCGCCCTACGGCATGTGACAATGATCTTCACTCCGGATACAACAAATCCGGCCGGGCCGAACACAACAGACATAGCTCTTTCGAGCTGCGTCGTGATATAGCCCGGTATAGAGGCGCCGCACACCCACTATGCTTCACAAATGAAGTAATGGATCATAAAATCCCAGAGGGTTTCAAACCCGTAAACATCGAATCATACGATGGCACAACAGATCCGGCGCTATGGATCGAGGATTATCTCCTTCACATCCACATGGCACGCGGCGATGATCTACACGCCATCAAATACCTCCCGCTCAAACTTAAAGGACCGGCCCGGCATTGGCTTAACAGCTTGCCAGCAGACTCAATCGGTTCTTGGGAGGACCTGGAAGCCGCATTCCTCGACAACTTCCAGGGCACTTACGTGCGACCGCCAGATGCCGAAGAATTAAGCCACATAATTCAGCAGCCAGAAGAATCGGCCAGACAATTCTGGACACGGTTCCTAACAAAGAAAAACCAGATAGTCGACTATCCGGACGCAGAGGCCCTAGCAGCCTTCAAGCATAACATCCGCGACGAGTGGCTTGCTCGGCACCTGGGACAGGAAAAGCCGAAATCCATGGCAGCCCTCACGATACTCATGACCCACTTTTGCGCGGGAGAAGACCGCTGGCTAGCTCGCAGTAACAACTTATCAAAGAATCCTGGTAATTCGGATACCAAGGAAAAAGTGGCAGGAGACGTCGGAATAAGCAAAAACGCCGTGTTAACAACGACAACAATGAAGACACGGCAGTCAATGCCGGATTCAAAGGCTATAAATCCGGTCAACGGAAAAAGCCATTCAAAAAGAATACTCAGGGCCCGTCCAGTTTGGACCAAATACTCGATCGCTTGTGCCAGATACATGGCACCCCCGAAAGGCCAGCCAATCACACTAACAGGGATTGTTGGGTGTTCAAGCAGGCAGGCAAGTTAAGGGCCGAAAACAGAGACAAGGGGCTGCACATCAACGACGAGGAGCCCAAGCCGCCGAATAACAATGGACAGAAGGGCTTTCCCCCACAAGTGCGGACGGTGAACATGATATACGCAACCCACATTCCCAAGCGGGAGCGGAAGCGTGCGCTACGGGACGTATACGCGATGGAGCCAGCCGCCCCAAAGTTCAACCCATGGTCCTCCTGCCTGATCACTTTTGATCGAAGGGACCATCCCACTAGCATCCGTCATGGCGGCTTCGCCGCATTGGTTCTCGACCCAATCATCGACGGATTTCATCTCACAAGAGTCCTCATGGACGGCGGCAGTATCCTGAACCTGCTTTATCAGGATACAGTGCAGAAAATGGGCATAGATCCCTCAAGGATTAAGCCCACAAGAACGACCTTTAAAGGCGTTATACCAGGTGTAGAAGCCAACTGTACAGGCTCAGTAACACTTGACGTGGTCTTCGGATCCCCGGACAATTTCCGAAGCGAAGAATTAATCTTTGATATAGTCCCGTTTCGCAGTGGCTATCACGCCCTGCTCGGACGAACCGCATTCGCAAAATTCAATGCGGTGCCGCACTACGCATATCTCAAGCTCAAGATGCCAGGCCCTCGAGGAGTAATTACGGTCAACGGAAACACCGAACGCTCCCTCCGTACGGAGGAGCATACGGCGGCTCTCGCAACGGAGGTACAAAGTAGCCTTCTCAGGCAATTCTCCAGTCCGGCCATTAAAAAGCCAGACACTGCCAAGCGCGCCCGGAGTAACCCACAGCAGGACCGCCTGGCACACTCTGAGCAAGCGTAGCAATGCGGCCCCAACCCCAGCCTTCGCGACATAGCGAAACCAGTACCTCGCGTACATAACTACGCCCTTGAAATACCATGGGCACAGGGGAAGGGGCACAATAACGGCACGCCCAAAATACGGCTTAAAACGTACTAGGGGCTGCCGGATACTTTTTTTAATTTTTTCTTATTTTCAGGACTCCATACTTCGGACGACCTATTCGGCAATTCGACTGCCGCACAAACGATGCAAGATCCAGGGAGGCAGACAATCCATGCCGCATTATGGAACTCCCAGGTGGTCTCTATTACGAGCGGTATACCTGTTTTAAATACAATTCCGCAGCCTGCCCCTGGTCAGGACATACTGAATAGTCCAATATCTTTTGCTTACCGCACTATTTGTATCGTTCAGCTTTGATAAATAGCCTCTCTATAAACAATGCATAGCTCTTGTCTATTTTCTGCATTACTCTCTTTTATATATGTTCATTAATGACATGTTGCACCCGTACACCGTGGTACGGCAAGTACGCCAGGGGCTTCAGTACCCTTTAATATGGTGTGAGAAGTCCGTACACTTTCACAAGTGCGGCACCCCGAACTTATAGCACTATATGCATCGACTCCGAATCATGATTTGGGTCAATAGTTGGGTTTGCCCGGCTCCTATGTTTTGGTGCCTTACGTTCCGCTATATCGGCTAAGGTAGCACTAGGAGAACCACTTCGATTGTGCCCCGGTTGAGCTGGGTTAAGCACCTCAGTGGAGAAAGCTAAAACTGACTGTCATGATGAGGCGAGAGACCAGTCGCTGTTCGAGAGGTTTTTCGAGTCCCTAAAGACTTATGCCGCTTCGAGCGAGGAGCCGGATTTGTCCGGCCAAGGCGTGGATAGCGCCCCGAACTCGGTCTTCCGAACTAGGGGCTTCGCCGAAATTTAAAGTTATAAAGTTCTATGGCTAAGTGAGAGTGTTCAAGCATTATAGTCCGATTGCCTGGTTCATTGTGCTGAGCGCCTCCCTCGAAGGACCCAACTATGGGAAAAAGAGCGCTCAGGTTTATCCCGAACACCCCAGCACTAGTGGCATGGGGGCAGAAGCCGACGACTGGCCATCTCTCAATTTTTTGATAAACGGCCGCACAGAAAATAATATTTTAAATTCAACAAGCATTGCTTAAGCGCCCATGAACAAGTTTTCAGCGCACAGGATAAAAACGAGCGAGTTTTTTCAAAAATTACATCCTTGGTACATTCATCCGCCACAAGGCGGGCACCCGCAAGAACATCCTTGTAATAGTTCTCGGGCTTGCGATGCTCCTTCCCCGGTGGCGGCCCGTCCTTCACAAGCTTCTCACCGTCCAGCTTACCCCAGTGCACCTTTGCACGGGCAAGGGCCCGACGGGCACCTTCGATGCAGACGGAGCGCTTGATGACCTCGAGCCTTGGACAGGCCTCCACCAGCCGCCGCACCAGCCCGAAGTAGCTCCCAGGCAGGGCCTCTCCAGGCCACAGCCGAACTATGAAGCCCTTCATGGCCTGTTCGGCCGCCTTGTGGAGCTCGACCAGCTGTTTCAGCTGGTCGCTCAAGGGCACAGGGTGTCCGGCCTCAGCATACTGAGACCAGAACACCTTCTCCGTCGAGCTGCCCTCTTTAGCTCGGTAGAATGCGGCGGCGTCGGATACGCTGCAGGGAAGATCTGCGAATGCCCCTGGAGAACTCCGGATTCGGGTAAGTAACAAGTACTTTACTTTTATATTTCTGCTTTGCATAAAGAATGCCTTACCCGCTGCTATCTTCTTCATCTCCTCCAACTCTTGGAGGGCCTTTTGGGCTTCGGCCTTGGCAGACTTGGCAGTCTCAAGGGCCGCCGCGAGCTCGGACGCTTGGGTCTTTGACTCAAGCTCCAAACTCTCATGTTTTTCCATGAGAGCCTGAAGCTCTTGCTGCACCTCGCCAACCTGAGCCCCAAGTTTCTCTCGCTCGGTGCGCTCCGCGGCTGTTTTCTTTTCGGCCTCGGACAGCGCTTGCTTGAGGGTCGCCACCTCAGTCGTGGCCCCTATAATAAGCAGTGCAATCCTGTTATTTTTTGCAATCACGCCTCTCTATAGGCACTTTTTCTGTAAGGTATTTCCTACCTTCTTTTTCCTCGAGCTGCCGCTTGGCAAGGCCAAGCTCTTGCTCGGTCCGCTTGAGGTCCTGTTTCAGGACACCCACCTCCGCAGTCAGTGCGGCGGTGGATAGCAGCGAAGCCTGCACACGCATATTGACTCTTTATTGTTAGACTCCTGCGAAATTTACTAGATCCTCTATTCGGCTTTTCTTTCCGAACGCCAAACAGAGCATCAGGGGCTACTGTCTATGCGGTACTATTTTTATATATGTTTACTTACCTCAAAGCCTGTTAGGAGGGTAGCACAAGCTTCACTCAGTCCGCTCTTGGCGGACTGAACCTTCTGGATCACCGTACTCATAATAGTATGGTGCTCCTCATCGATGGAGGCGCCGTCAAGCACCTCGAGCAGATTGTCCGGCACCTCCGGTTGGACGGAGGCCGCCGGCTCAGAAGGCTTGCTCCTCTTGGAAGGAGTTCGCCTACCGCGGTCCGGAACTGTTGAAGATTCCGGCGCGGTGTCCGACACAAAGCCGGACTTGGAGCCCTGGGGGGTCTTGTCCCCTTTACTCCTGGGGTCCGGGAGGTCGCCTTGTGGCTCCTCCAGGACCACATCCTCCTGCCCCGGAGCTTGTTGCGATGCCACTTCGGCATCGTCCGCAGTGCGGGGGGAGACAGCGGGCGGAATTGAGTTCACGTTCGATGAATCCAGGGAGCCGCTCGACGACTCGTTGAGTTCGGCCCGGGGCGGGCTGCATAATTACGTTCGACATTAGGGAAAGCTGTGCAACAAAGGAACATCATGAGTTATTCTGATATCCGAACTTACGATTTCGCCGGACGCTTGGCCCTGTTTGGCCACTCCTCTTTGCCCTCTTCGGCGTTGGGGGCGTAGTCCGGCGGAGGGGTCTTCCTTTTCCTAGACCCCTCGGCCTCCCCCGTTGGGGCGGCCTTCCTCTTCTCTCCTCCCTCCGCTGGGGGGGAGAGTTTTCTTCTTCCTCCTCCTTGTTTTCACGGGAGGAGGGCGTCTCGGACTCGTCAGATGACGAGTCCGACACCACCACATTACGGGCACTCTTTCGAGTCCCCGTGGCCTTCTTCTTCTTGGCCTTCTTCTCCGGCACCACATAAGGCGCCGGAACCAGCAGCTTCACTAGGAGAGCAGGGGCTGGGTCTTCGAGCAAGGGAGCCGGACAGTTAATCGATCCGGACTTCGCCCGCCAAGCCTGTCAAAGGTAAGGGAGTTTAGATCCCGCATAGAGTCAAACTATGAAAAAACTTAACATCCTGTAAAAGGTGAAAATAGCTTACCTCACTAGCGTGACGCTGCAAGCTGTATCCGCGGTCCTCGGAAGCGGATGTGGGAGCCTTGGCGCCTTTGGTTAGCACCTTCCAGACGTCTTCATACGTCGTGTCGAAGAGCCTGTTAAGGGTTTGGTGCTGCGCCGGGTCAAATTCCCATAGATTAAAGTCCCGTTGTTGACACGGGAGGATCCGGCGGATGAGCATAACCTAGACTACATTGACGAGCTTGATCAGCTTGCTCACCAGGGACTGGATGCATGTTTGCAGTCCGGTCACCTCTTTTTCGTCGCCCCATGACAGGCCCGTCTCTTTCCAGGACATAAGCCGCGTGGGGGGTCCGGATCGGAACTCGGGGGCTGCGATCCATTTCGGATCGTACGGCTCGGTGATGTAAAACCACCACGATTGCCACCCCTTGAGGGTCTCCACAAAGGAGCCCTCGAGCCATAGGACGTTGGCCATCTTGCCCGCCATGGCGCCTCCGCACTCCGCCTAGCTGCCGTGCACCACCTTGGGCTTGACGTTGAAGGTCTTGAGCCAGAGGCCGAAATGGGGGCGGATGCGGAGGAAAGCCTCGCACACGACGATAAACGCCGAGATGTTGAGGACGAAGTTTGGGGCCAGATCGTGGAAATCCAGGCCATAGTAAAACATGAGCCCCCGGACAAATGGGTGGAGTGGAAAACCTAGTCCGCAGAGGAAGTGGGGAAGGAATACTACCCTCTCATGGGGCCTTGGGGTGGGGAGAAGCTGCCCCTCCTCGGGAAGTCGGTGTGCGATGTCTTTGGACAAGTATCCGGCCTTCCTTAGCTTTTTGACATGGCCCTCCGTGACGGAGGAGACCATCCACTTGCCTCCCGCTTCGGACATTGCTGGAGGAGGTTGAGGTGGGAAGTGCGGGCTTGGGCGCTGGAGCTCGAGTGCGCAGGAGATGGATAGGCAAAGGAGGAAGAAGGCGTAGGTAAAAAGGTGGATCCCTATCCCCTTATATGGGCGGATGCGGTTGTGCGTCCCCACCTGCCTAGTAAAACTCGCTTGCCTCCCAAGCACCGTGATAAGTGGCACGATTGGATTACCCACGTCCGTATTGATGAGAATCCCGTAAAGGGGGTACACGATCTCTGCTTTGACAAGACGTGCCAAGGAAACCGCCTCACAAAACATGCTGAGGTGGAAAAGTAAAAACGATTCGAGTAAAAGGACTTGGCTGTAGTGTGATGACGCACTGCGGAATACGTCAGCAGATTTGATTTGTGTTAGTATTATTCTCTCTACGGCAATATGTGGAAGCTTATTTTACAGAGCCGGACACTACTCTTGGTGTTTACAATCTTCTATGAAGGACTTGGTGTTTACAGAGCCGAAGACAATTTGCACGCCGGACTCGTCGTCATTGAAGCCTGGTTCAGGGGCTACTGAGGGAGTCCTGGATTAGGGGGTGTTCGGGTAGCCGGACTATACCTTCAGCCAGACTCCTGGACTATGAAGATACAAGATTGAAGACTTCGTCCCGTGTCCGGATGGGACTTTCCTTGGCGTGGAAGGCAAGCTTGGCGATGCGAATATTCAAGATCTCCTACCATTGTAACCGACTCTGTGTAACCCTAACCCTATCCGGTGTCTATATAAACCGGAGGGTTGTAGTCCGTAGGCAATCAACTCCATACACAACAATCATACCATAGGCTAGCTTCTAGGGTTTAGCCTCCTTGATCTCGTGGTAGATCTACTCTTGTACTACCCATATCATCAATATTAATCAAGCAGGACGTAGGGTTTTACCTCCATCAAGAGGGCCCGAACCTGGGTAAAACATTGTGTTCCCTGCTTCCTGTTACCATCCGGCCTAGACGCACAGTTTGGGACCCACTACCCGAGATCTGCCGGTTTTGACACCGACAACCACCCCTAATGCTAGATCCTCGATCGCCCCGACTGGGCTCCACTACTAATCAACTGGAAACGAAACAACAGAACGAACACGAACTTCATCGAGCTCCTCCTTGAGCTCGGTTGCGCCACCTGCACTGGTATCATCGGCACCTGCAACTGGTTTTGGAAGTAAACTGTAAGTCATGGGGACTCAGCAATCTCACACCCTTGCGATCAAGACTGTTTAAGCTTATGGGTAGGGAAAAGGTATGAGGTGGAGCTGCAGCAAGCACTAGCATATATGGTGCCTAACATACGCAAATGAGAGCGAGAAGAGAAGGCGAAGCACGTTCGAGAATCTATGATCAAGAAGTGATCCTAGACTACTTACGTTCAAGCATAACACGAGACCGTGTTCTCTTCCCAGACTCCGCCGAAAAGAGACCATCACGGCTACACACGCTGTTGATCCATTTTAATTAAGTTAAGTTTCAAGTTCTCTACAACCGGACATTAACAAATTCCCATCTTCACATAACCGCGGGCACGGCTTTCGAAAGTTCAAATCCCTACAGGGGTGTTCCAACTTAGCCCATCACAAGCTCTCACGATCAACAAAGGATATTCCTTCTCCCAGGAAGACCCGATCAGACTCGGAATCCCAGTTACAAGACATCTCGACAATGGTAAAACAAGACCAGCAAGACCACCCGCTGTGCCGACAAATCCCGATAGGAGCTGCACGTATCTCGTTCTCAGGGCACACCAGATAAGATAAGCGTACAGGAGCCGACATAACCCAAGTTGCCAAGGGATGGCCCTGCACGGTGCTCTGGTTTGGACCAACACTCAGAGGAGCACTGGCCCGGGGGTTTAAATAAAGATGATCCTTGAGTCTGCAGAACCCAAGGGAAAAGGCTTAAATGGCAAATGGTAAAACCAAGGTTGGGCCTTGCTGGAGGAGTTTTATTCAAGGCGAACTGTCAACGGGTTCCCATTATAACCCAACCATGTAAGGAACGCAAAATCAAGGAACATAACACCGGTATGACGGAAACTAGGGCGACAAGAGTGGAACAAAACACCAGGCATAAGGCCAAGCCTTCCACCCTTTAGCAAGTATATATATGCATTAATTAAAATAAGAGATAGTGTGATATCCTAAGAAAATCCATGTTCCAACATGGAACGAACTTCATCTTCACCTGCAACTAGCAACGCTATAAGAGGTGCTGAGCAAAGCGGTAACATAGCCAAACAACGGTTTGCTAGGACAAGGTGGGTTAGAGGTTTCACATGGCAATATGGAGGCATGATATAGCAAGTGGTAGGTATCACAGCATAGGCATAGCAATAGAGCGAGCAACTAGCAAGCAAAGATAGAAGTGATTTCGAGGGTATGGTCATCTTGCCTGCAAAGTTCTCCGAGAAGACGAAAGCTTGATCCTCGTAAACGTACTCAACGGGTTCCTCAAACACAAACTCATCTCCCGGCTCTACCCAAGGCAAGAAAACAAGCAAAGGAAACAACAATCAACCACGGTGCAATGCGCAAGCAACATGAAGCAAAACATGGCATGATATGCGGGATGTGATATGCAATGCATATGCATGCTTTGGAAGGGAAAGCTTGAACTAGGCCTCAACTTGGAAAACCAAGAGTGCCGCTGGAAAGATGAGTTGATTTCAGTCAAAATCGATATAAAGATCACCGGAATCGGATGCACGGTTTGCAAATGGCAAGCAAAACAATAATGGCACCAATCTGCGATTAACAACACGATGCCATCTAAATGCATCAAGAAAATAAGCTACTGCACTCTAACATAGCAACAAAGCACATGGCAGTGATCCACTCAAGACGCTTGACAAAAGATGAACACTGAGCTACGGTTAAATCACACAATAGCAGGTTCAAACAAACATGACAAAAGTGCAAAAGATGTCAGGTTCACAGACTTAGTGAAAATAACAACATGCCAGGAATTAACATCAGGAAGCAATGTTTAGAGCAAGATAACAACATGCTACAGGAACATATCATGGCAAAGCAAGGCATGGCATGAAGCTACTCAAAGCATATAACAAAAGTCCCTTACTGACCATAAGCCAAAAGGGATCAGAAAATACAATGGCAACCATGTAAACATAGCAAGTTTCGTTAACAGATTCAGACTTAGCAGAAAACTGGAACATGGCAAAACAGAATTACGTAGGCATGTTTGCGAGCTCGATGCACTCACCACAAGGCATTGCATGACAAACTAAGCATACTACCAGCAAGAAGACATGATCAAGTATCTAACCATGGCAAGAACAATCTCATAGCATGCATGGAACAACTATAACAACCTCGGCAAAATTGATTAACATGTAAACAATCTGCCAGGAACATTTTATAGCAAAAGTAGAGCAAGATTGAGTCATGCTAGGGTACTCCATAATTGCAAACAAAGACATGGATGGATAGAGCATAACAATATCTCAAAATCATCCTTACTGAACATTCCCAAAAGAGGCATGGATCACGTTGCAACAACAAGAATACATGGCATAAAAATATCATCAGGGAAATGACTTAGAAGAATTCTAAGTCTGTGAAATCAGCAACATCATGAGAGCTACTTTGCATGCTTGTGCTAGTCACCACATTGATCACAAAAATACATGTCATACACCCCTGTAAAGATGGCATGGCATATAACAAAACACATGTAGAGCTCATGACCATATGCAGCACACATTAATCATGGCAAAAATGACAAATGTCCATAATCTGTTAAGAAACAGACATTAACATTACATAGCACTCTTGCAACAGCATTTAGGGCATCAAGATGAACTCAAATGAACATGGTGCAATGGAATGAAATGAAGAGGACATCAAGACGAACAATTTGATATCTCATGCACGCAAAGCGGAGCATCACACAGGAAGTTATGGCATGATGAACATGGGCACATGAATCTGGAAACTTCGGGGACTTAGTGGGCGGAGAGAAGCGGGACGAAGAGATCCGGGATCAAGGCACCGTGTTTGGTTCGGGGACCGGTGGATCTGGTCCCGATCCGGATCCGGCGAGATGGGAGGAACTCCGGCAAGGGCGATGGCGTACGGCGGCGGAGGCGGGGGAGCAGGGGCGCCGGGGTTCGCCGGAGGGCGCGGATGACGAGGGACGACCGGTCGACGCTGGCGCGGATGCCGAGGTGCGCATGAGGAGGAGCCGGGCGGCGGAGGCGCGGGCGGCGCGCCATGCTGCGGCGGGGCGCGGTGGCCGGCGAAGGGCGGCGGCGGTGCACGGGGCGGTCAACGCCGGCGAGGGAGGCGGCGCGGCGAGGGAGACGCGGGAGGCAGGCAGCGGAGATCCTCGGGCGGCGGCACTAGTGGTTTGGGCCGGGCGGGCCCGCGAGGTGCTCCGCGGGCCGCAGCGAAGTGGGGCGCGGGGAGGACAGGTGGGGCGCGCTGGTTGGATGCGGAAGGCGGCGGCGATGATGTGGCGGATGCTGATTGGCCCGGACGACGTGGCTGAGGGCGGTGGACGTGTCCGGCGCGGACGGACATGTCCTGTGTAACATCCCAAATTTTCAATTTGGAATGTTATACATTAGGTCATCATGCATATCATATTTTATTTTGCTTTTGGTTTTGATCCTAGAAAATCCTAAGCAACTCAAGGACCTACGGAGAGAGTTGGGGATTTCGTTATTTACATATTTGAGTTTTCTCAAATTATGTAAACAGGATCATTTGATTTTATTTATTTTATCATTAATTATTTCTATTACAAAAATATGAGAGAGGGAATAAAATGACTTTCCCAAAATATAGAAATATTGAGGATTTAATAAAAAAATCAAATAAGTTTTATTTCGGAGTTTTTCGGTATTTTTATTTGAATTTAGGAAAAATGCGTGTTTTTCAAAGTTGTAGTTTGGGCCCAGATAAATGTTCACTTTATCGGGCTTGATTTTAGGAACCCGGCAAAATTTATTTCGTGATTTTTGGAGTCCGTTTAGTATTTCTTTTTATTTTTCTTCCGAGCAGATTTATAAAAAAAAAACGGAACCGACTTCGGGCCCTATTCGGCCTGGACTCCGCCGGCCTAGGCTATATAAGCCGCCGCCCCGGCCCGAGGAGAGCCCAGCCGCCAGCGCCCGACCTAACCCTAGCCGCCGCCGTCGCCGGAGCGCGCGCCTTTCGAGGTTCGCCGCCGCCTCGTTTTCCGTGCTATTTAAAAAAAAATCTGTTCGTCGTTTTTCTTTTTCGTCGGATTTTTCCGCGGTTATTTTCTGATCGCGATTTCTGATCCAATTTTCGTTTTAGTATAACTTTTCGGTCGTTTATCGGAATCAGGCGATTCAAGCGCGTGGAGTTTCGTCTCGAAACCCTCTTTCCGAATAATCAACTTAAACAAGTTTTTGCTACTGTAAAATTTGCCCTAGATCCAGATTACTAGAACGATGTTGTTTTCTTTCGCCGTTTGATTTCTTTTGCTTCGTTCGATTTGATTCGTTTGCCAACCAGGGTTCTTAAGTTGAACTTTCTGGTTAGATCTTCTATTTGAGTTTTACCTGTGCATTAGATGAGTACTTATTGTATGCTTGTTGTTTGTCTGCGATAGAATACCCGGAGTGCGCCGCCTATTACGTTGAATCTCTAGGTTACGCGGATCATCAGCAAGGCAAGTAACACTTTGATCATACCTTTTCTACAACCCAGTTTTATTGCATTAGATCAATCCTCACACATTGCATGGTTAGGATCTAATTAAACTGTGGGATGGGAATATTGAGTGTGCTAGTAAGTCAATTTTGCTTACCACAACAGAAGGGAGAAGGATCAAGTATGTATCCCGGCATGTACCAAAGAGGACCCAAGTAAATTGCCTAACAGGAGTTGTGCAGGAGGAAGTACCAGTGGTAAAGGATTTTCCTGATGTATTTCCCGAAGAGTTTCCAGGCATGCCACCGGATAGAGACATTGAGTTTTTGATTGAGCTATTGCCAGGCACTGGGCCAATATCAAAGAGACCATATAGGATGCCAGCAAAGGATTTGGTGGAAATTAAGAAGCAGATTAAGGAGTTACTGGATAAGGGATATATTCGCCCAAGTTCTTCGCCTTGGGGATCACCAGTACTTCTAGTGGAGAAGAAGGATGGATCGTTAAGGATGGTTGTTGATTATTGAGGATTGAATGAAGTAACGATCAAGAACAAGTACCCACTACCAATGATCAACGATCTGTTTGATCGATTGCAAGGAGCTAAAGTGTTTTCCAAGATCGATTTGCGATCAGGATACCACCAGTTGAAGATTCGAGAACAGGATATACCTAAGACAGCATTCACCACAAGATATGGGCTATATGAGTATACCGTTATGTCATTTGGACTGACTAACGCGCCTGCCTATTTTATGAACATGATGAACAAAGTGTTTATGGAGTTTTTGGATAAGTTCGTCGTAGTGTTCATTGATGATATCCTGGTATATTCAAAGAATGAAGAGGAGCATAAGGAGCATTTGCGTTTGGTACTTGGAAAGCTCAGAGAACATCAATTATATGCCAAGTTCAGCAAATGTGAGTTTTGGTTGAAGGAAGTAGGATTCCTTGGACACGTTATATCTGGAGAAGGTATAGCAGTAGATCCCGCTAAAGTTGAAACCGTGACCAAGTGGGAAGCACCAACAACGGTTGGAGAGATCCGGAGTTTTCTTGGACTCGCAGGGTACTACCGTAGGTTTATTGAGAATTTCTCAAAGATTGTGAAGCCTATGATGGAGTTGCTGAAGAAGGATACTAAGTTCAAATGGACTGAGGAGTGTGAGGCTAGTTTCCAGGAGTTGAAGAAACGTTTGGTGACCTCACCAGTATTGATTTTGCCTGATCAAACCAAGGATTATGGGGTGTATTGCGACGCTTTACGTCGAGGACTTGGAGCAGTGCTTATGCAGGAAGGAAGAGTTGTTTCGTATGCTTCACGACAACTGAAGCCCCACGAATTGAATTATGCTACGCATGATTTGGAGTTAGCAGCCGTAGTGCATGCATTGAAGACATGGAGACATTTCCTCATTGGAAATCATTGTGAGGTGTACACGG
This sequence comes from Triticum urartu, assembly GCF_056163025.1. Taxonomy (NCBI): domain Eukaryota; kingdom Viridiplantae; phylum Streptophyta; class Magnoliopsida; order Poales; family Poaceae; genus Triticum; species Triticum urartu. Next base: position 169,203,507 of record NC_141874.1, on the reverse strand, counting down.
ATCATAAGAGTTTGAAGTACATTTTCACGCAGAAGGAGTTGAATCTCAGACAAAGGAGATGGTTGGAGCTCATCAAGGATTATGATATGAGATTGCATTATCATCCCGGGAAAGCTAATGTAGTAGCGGATGCATTGAGCCGTAATAATCATGTCAATACGTTAATGACGGGAGAAATACCCAAGGAGTTAGCAGAAAATCTTCGTGAACTATGTTTGGAAATAGTTCCGAGAGGCTATGTAGCAGCACTAGAGATCCAGTCAACTTTGATGGATAGAATCAGAGGAGCTCAGAAAACTGACAAAGAGATTGCCGCTATAAAGGAGAAACTGAGCAAAGGAAAAGCTAAAGGATTTCGTGAGGATGAGCACGACACCCTATGGTTTGAAGACCGTGTTTACGTGCCTAATGACCCGGAGATCAGAAAGTTGATTCTGCAAGAGACCCATGACTCACCCTATTCGATTCACCCAGGAAATACCAAGATGTATTTGGATTTGAAGGATATTTTCTGGTGGACCGGAATGAAGAAGGATATTGCGGAGTATGTAGCAGTCTGTGACGTATGTCAGAGAGTAAAGGCAGAGCATCAGAAGCCAATAGGATTGTTGCAACCATTGCCGATACCCGAATGGAAGTGGGATAAGTTAGGCATGGATTTTATCACGGGATTACCAAGGACTCGTTCAGGCTATGACTCGATTTGGGTCGTAGTTGATCGATTGACGAAGGTAGCTCATTTCATCCCAGTAAAGACCACTTACGCCAGTGCTGAGTTGGCAAAGATATACATGACCAGGATCGTATGTTTGCATGGAGTTCCGAGGAGCATCGTATCAGATAGAGGAACCCCGTTTACCTCAAAGTTCTGGAAGCAGTTGCATGAGACTTTGGGTACTAGGCTGGAATTTAGTACAGCTTTTCATCCACAGACAGATGGACAGACTGAGAGAGTCAATCAGATTTTGGAGGATATGCTGAGAGCTTGTGCACTAGATTATGGATCTAGTTGGGACGATAATTTGCCATATGCAGAGTTCTCTTACAATAATAGCTATCAGACCAGTTTGAAGATGGCACCTTTCGAAGCTTTGTATGGAAGGAGGTGCAGGACACCGTTGTCATGGGATGAAGTTGGAGATCGCCAGTTGTTTGGACCAGATTTGATTAAGGAGTCTGAACAGAAGGTGAAGTTGATTCACGATAGGCTCAAGGTAGCCCAGTCCAGGCAGAAGAGCTACGCAGATTCTAAACGCAAGGAGACAGTTTACGAAGTTGGAGACAGAGTTTATCTTCGAGTATCCCCACTTCGAGGGATTAAGCGCTTTGGAGTTAAGGGGAAGTTAGCGCCACGATTTATAGGACCATATCGAGTTTTGGAGCGTATGGGAGAAGTGGCCTACAAGTTGGAATTGCCAGAAGGATTGGCCGGAGTGCATGATGTGTTTCACGTTTCTCAGTTGAAGAAGTGTCACGCGGAGATGGCCGACATACCTTTGAGAGACGCAGTGCCATTGGAAGCAATCCAATAGGACGACAATTTGACCTATGAGGAGAAACCAGTCAAGATTCTCGAGTTTGCCAGCCAAGTTACTCGCAGCAAGGTTATCAAGTTTTGCAAAGTTCAGTGGAGCCACCATACGGAGGATGAAGCCACCTGGGAGCGAGAGGAAGATTTGCTCAAAGACCACCCTCACCTATTTTCTAGCCAACCCGAATCTCGAGGGCGATATTCATCTTAAGGGGGGTAGGTTTGTAACATCCCAAATTTTCAATTTGGAATGTTATACATTAGGTCATCATGCATATCATATTTTATTTTGCTTTTGGTTTTGATCCTAGAAAATCCTAAGCAACTCAAGGACCTACGGAGAGAGTTGGGGATTTCGTTATTTACATATTTGAGTTTTCTCAAATTATGTAAACAGGATCATTTGATTTTATTTATTTTATCATCAATTATTTCTATTACAAAAATATGAGAGAGGGAATAAAATGACTTTCCCAAAATATAGAAATATTGAGGATTTAATAAAAAAATCAAATAAGTTTTATTTCGGAGTTTTCGGTATTTTTATTTGAATTTAGGAAAAATGCGTGTTTTTGAAAGTTGTAGTTTGGGCCCAGATAAATGTTCACTTTATCGGGCTTGATTTTAGGAACCCGGCAAAATTTATTTCGTGATTTTTGGAGTCCGTTTAGTATTTCTTTTTATTTTTCTTCCGAGCGGATTTATATAAAAAAAACGGAACCGACTTCGGGCCGTATTCGGCCTGGACTCCGCCGGCCTAGGCTATATAAGCCGCCGCCCCGGCCCGAGGAGAGCCCAGCCGCCAGCGCCCGACCTAACCCTAGCCGCCGCCGCCGCCGGAGCGCGCGCCTTTCGAGGTTCGCCGCCGCCTCGTTTTCCGTGCTGTTTAAAAAAAATCTGTTCGTCGTTTTTCTTTTTCGTCGGATTTTTCCGCGGTTATTTTTTGATCGCGATTTCTGATCCGATTTTCGTTTTAGTATAACTTTTCGGTCGTTTATCGGAATCAGGCGATTCAAGCGCCTGGAGTTTCGTCTCGAAACCCTCTTTCCGAATAATCAACTTTGCCCTAGATCCAGATTACTAGAACGAAGTTGTTTTCTTTCGCCGTTTGATTTCTTTTGCTTCGTTCGATTTGATTCTTTTGCCAACCAGGGTTCTTAAGTTGAACTTTCTGGTTAGATCTTCTATTTGAGTTTTACTTGTGCATTAGATGAGTACTTATTGTATGCTTGTTGTTTGTCTGCGATAGAATACCCGGAGTGCGCCGCCTGTTACGTTGAATCTCTAGGTTACGCGGATCATCAGCAAGGCAAGTAACACTTTGATCATACCTTTTCTACAACCCAGTTTTATTGCATTAGATCAATCCTCACACATTGCATGGTTAGGATCTAATTAAACTGTGGGATGGGAAGTAGATGAGGTAGTACCTATTTCCTGTTTATTATCAAACCTTTGGGAGTTACTTCTACGTTTGCTTATTATGCCATGCTATGCTAGTAGATGTGGATTGGGTGAGTGATATCCATGACAGATGTGAGATTGTTAATTAATGGTTTATCTAAGGTGGCAACCTAACACACATCTGGGTGGATTGAGGCACTTGGGGTTTCCAGGACTTGCCTGTTTTTATTGGACCGCCACCCAGGCTCAAAGGGATCATGAGATTATTCATACTAGAAACTTTCGTGTGCAGCCACAAGCCATTATGGGCTCTGGCATAGTTGACTAAGTTGTGTGAACTCTTACAGTGGTAGACTAGCAGATGTAGGGGTTGTAGGTGGTACGGTCTACCCGATCGTAAGGTGCTAGCGCTTCTGAAAGACTATGTCTCGGTCATCCATCTTCTCAAACACCATGTAGTGCGAGAAACCAAACGGAGGCGATCGAGTCTTGTGGGGAAAAGTGCGCAAACCTCTGCAGAGTGTAACAAACTAATCATGGTTAGCCGTGTCCCCGGTTATGGACATCTTGAGTATCTAGTACTTGGATTTTCATGTGAATCTCAACATGTTACTCTAAATTAATTTTGATGGGTTTTAATGATGTTACTTAATTGGGATTGAGAATGCTGTCAATCATTCTCAATGTTTCACAACCACCATGATAGTAATTAAATTTATTCCTTTGAAGTAGGGAAAAATTGGCTTTATGCAAAAACAGTAACCATAGAGCTTTCCACCAGCCAAATATGCATATAGTATAGTTGTTGCATTCCATTACTCTCTATGTGTTACCTTGCCAGCATATTCCATGTGCTGACCCGTTTTCGGGCTGCAACGTTAATGTTGCAGACTTTTCAGACGACGATTAAGGAGTTTTTAGGTCGTGGTTCTATACTCAATGATGCCGTTGGAGTTGATGGACTTACTTATCTTCCAAGCCTTCCGCTGTTATCGTCACTAGATGGCCTTAAGCCATATTTATTGTAATAAGTTCTCTTTTGAGACTCTCGATGTAATAAGTGTGTGATTGCTACTCTGCTATAAATCCTCCGAGTACTGTGTGGTGTCAGCATTACTGATCCAGGGATGACACCGGAGCACAGAGATCAGACCGTTTGAGGTCTGGTCGCTACATCCGGCGGCGCGGAGGGAGTTGGATCTAGGGTTTGTGTGCGCGAGAATTTCGGAGGGAGACACTTATTTATAGGTAGAGGGAGCTAGGAGAGTCCAAATGAGGTGCGGTTTTCGTCCACGCGATCGTGATCGAATGACCGAGAGGATGGAGGGGGTTTGGATGGGTTTTGGGCCACTTTGGAGAGGTGTTGGCCTGCAACACACACCAGGCCTTTACGGTTCCTCGGTTAACCTTTGGAGTATCAAACGAAGTCCAAATGGCACGAAACTTGATAGGCGGTCTACCGGTAGTAAACCAAGGCCGCTTGGCAAATCTCGGTCCAATACGAGAACTTTTAACACCCGCTCACGAAAAGAGGCAAAAGGGAACGCCGGAGGACATAGGAGCGCCGGATTGCAAAATGGACAACGGGGAAAAGGCTCGGATGCATGAGACGAACACGTATGCAAATGCGATGCACATGAGACATGATAAGAAATGCATGACACGCAAACAAATGACAAGGCAACAACAGCGAATAACTGGAAGACACCTGGCGCAACAGTCAGGGGCGGACCTATGTGAAGAGCTGTGGGGGCAGCTGCCCCCACTTGATTTTTTCCATCGAGGTATAGTAGTACCATGTGATTCATTAGTGCCCCCACAAAGGCTAATGACGTGCCCCCACTAAGCCTAATTCCTTAGATATTTTAGAAGCGTAATACTAAGAAAGTAAGCCCCGTAAAAAGGATTGCCAACAGCCCCGTAGCGTAACACTCACCCCTGCCTACACATCAACACATGTACGCAACGTGCAACTGCAATGCCTCCTGTTAAGAAAAATAGACGGACTGGGATTTTTCCTGAGAAAAAAACACACGGGACTAAAGAAAGCCCTCGCCTATCGTATCGCCTCAATCTCGAACTGCCGCGAGTCACCGGCCTGCTGCGGCGCCGCCGGCAATCATCGACTCCCCCTCGACCCTCATCCGTCCCTTGCTGCTCGCGCTCCTGGCGACCTGGCCGGTGACGTTGCAATGGCACTGCGGCAATACGGCGACGGTCGATGGTGATCCAATCTCCTGACCTCCTGCAATTCCCTAACTTCAATTGACATCAAGGTAAATCCCTAGAACGTTTTTCTTCAAGCTTTTTGTTTGTTTGTTTCTACGTTAAAAAGACATCTTAGTCTTGTTAACTCATGTGTATAAATTATCAGTTTGTGTAATTAGATTAGTTCAAACCTTTTTTCCATTGAAGTTTGAACTATTGGCACTTAATATTACAAGACAACTAATGGAGAGGTTTTTTAAAAAACCAACAACTTCCACGATGCCCGAACTAGTTGATTTGGAGAAGCTTCCTAGGGATCCATCTAAAAGGAGGATGATTATAGATTACAATCCCAATCAGCATGAGGACATCCGAAGGAAATACTTGATGTGGGGGCCCCATCGACCTGAACCAAAAACTTTTAAGCCAAGGATGATTGGAAAGACCAATAGGTATATTAATCCTGATTGGTATGAGGAGTATGGTGGTACTTGGCTAGAGTACAGTGAGGCAAATGACAATACATATTGCTTGTGTTGTTATTTATTCAGGGACAACACCAAAGGTAACAAACCTGGGCATGATGCATTTGTAGTAGATGGATTTTATAATTGGAAGAAGCCAGAAAGATTTGTGACTCATGTAGGTGATCGCAACAGTTTCCACAATAGAGCACTAAAAAACTGTGAGGATCTAGAGAACATAGATCAATCAATCCCGGTAGCCTTACACAAGCAAAGTCCAATTGAGAAAACTGAGCGTCTTATTCAGGTCAATGCTGCAATTAATGTATGTCGATACTTGTTGCATCACGGACAACCATTCCGTGGTCATGATGAATCAGAAGAGTCGGTAAATAAGGGGAACTATTTGCAGTTGATGGAGTATACTATTAGTCAGAATGAAATTGTAGCCAAGGCATTCAAAAACGCCCCACAAAATAATCAAATGTTGTCTCCAAAAATTCAGAAAAGTATCACTGAATGCTTTGCAGAAGAAATCTTGTCATGTATTTTGCAAGAAATTGGAAGTGATGTGTTCAACTTATTGGTTGATGAGTGTCGTGATATATGTCAGCTTTGAGTCCAAGTGATCGGTTTGGTCACTATAATGTTGAGAAGTTGAAGAAATTGGCTCAGTTTTACCTAGATGACTTGAATGATTTGGTGGGTCTTGAGCATGAACTTGATCTCTATTTGGATAATGTAACCCATGATACAAGGTTTGCTAGCTTGGATAATATTGGTGATCTGGCTGAACTAATGGTGACTACAAAGAAGCATCTTCCTTATCCTTTAGTATACCAACTTATAAAGCTAGCACTTACTTTGCCTGTTGCCACTGCAACCGTTGAGAGGTGCTTCTCAGCTATGAAGATTATGAAGAATACTCTATGTAGCAAAATTAGTGGTGATTTATGAACCATAGCCTTATCTGCTTTGTAGGAAAAGAATTGTTGAACAAAATTCCAAATGAAGTGATAGTTAAACGTTTTCATGTGGTGAAAGAACATTGTGGGATGAAACGGAAGGTAATGCTCGGCCTAAAGCTCTTACTGTTTTTTTAATACCGGCCTTCTTCAACGTTTCCGCCCTCTCAATTTTGATCATGTTTTTCGTTGTTGTTGCAGGTTGTAGATTAAGTGTTAGAACAACGTGTCAATGTTCTCTTTTGCAACTTCAGAACAAGATATGGTTATATTGTTGTGATTACTTTTATCTCAAATGGTTAGTTTCCTTTCCCATTTCAATGAACTTGGGTACCATATGGATAATAAAGTGATTATTCCCGTGTTTTAGTTTATGTGGATGTTTTTTTGTCTTGTTGATTTATCATTTATGAATATGGCCATACATTTTTTGCCCCCTCTCAATTATTTTCCTGGGTCCACCCCTGGCAACAGTCTTGGGGCATTACAACACTCCACCACTGCAAGAGGATCTCGTCCCGAGATCTAGAATGGCACCGGAGGGGAAAAACAGAAGAGGAAGAGGAGAGTTACAACTAAGTTGCTTCTTTGACAAACGAGTGAAACCAATGAACCTTGAGATGTTGAACAAATTGAAAGAAAGAATACAACGGAGATGGATGAAGTTGAAAACACTCCGTTAGAAAAGAGGAACAAGGAAGAACAAATTCGTATAGCACTCCGGTTGAAAAGAGATGCAAGACTTGATAGGATGAAAAGGACTTGAGCAAAGGGGCACAACACTCCGATTAAAAGGGTAAGCACGAAAAGAACACCATCCGAGATGATGAGAGAAAAGAACAACATCACAACGCCTCCGGAAGAAATGAGTGTTTGGAATGGAATGAATGGAGGAGAAAACAACATCTTCTACCTCAAATGATCTTGAAAAGCATATTTAGGAGAAGGGTCAAACGGAGTTGTTGGAAATCCAACAACGAAAAGAGTAATCTTATTGTGGACTTATGGAAACATCTCAAATTATGAGGTGACAACCTGCCACTCACGGAAAAATATTGGATTGATATGAACAAGGAGACGAGAAACTTATTTCACCGGGAGGATAAATGAAGAACTTGGGTCATTTATGAGCACCATAAATAGCAACAATCCTTAGGGAAGGCTTTAGGTGAAACATGACACAAGATAACTCCAACGAAGAGGTTGATGGATTTAAAATACCTCATTCTTAACAACATGTGAATCATGAAACATGAACTCAAATTATCAAGAATGACATAATACCACCTCCAATGATACGGTAGAAAGAATTGCACTCCGGATTGCAAGATGAAGAATGCTTGAGCTCCTCTGAAAAGAATCTTGATGAACACTTCGAGAAGGAATTAAATCCTTTATGAACCATCATGTAGCCTCCATGAAGAACTCCGGTAATAAAAGAATGATCAAACGAAAGGAAAGAGAAGTTGAAAACACAAGGTGAAACCTTGTAATGATTTAGATGGATCCCCGTGATAATTAGAGCTTGGAACTCCGAGAAAGAAAAGATGAACAAAAGAAAATCAAGAATTTATTCATCATGAACAAACTCCAAAGGAAGGAATAAATCACTTGGATGAAAGAAGAATAAGAATTATGTTATGCGTATCCTTCACCAATTTAAATTGATGACAAACAACGGATTTGGCATATTACTTATTCTCATAGAAAGGATTAAGATAGATATAGCGCCAACCTGAGAAGGTTTTCAACGAACCACCGGTAGGATTTGAAAGAACGAATAATCTGTATGATAACGAAGGAGAAGAACTCTTGAACGAACCACCATAAGAACTGAAAAATGAACAAAGTAAAGGGATGAATCATCGGTAAGAATTAGAGAACGAATGAAGATACTTGAGATAATTTAGATGCAAGTGAACGAAGAGATCCCGAACTGATTAAAGAAAACTTGAATGATGCACCGGTAAGGTTTGGAGAATGATAGCTGAAGGCTGAGAATGAATAAGTCTTCTGAAATGATGGGTGTCGGTGTCAAAACCGGCGGATCTTGGGTAGGGGGTCCCGAACTGTGCGTCTAGGCCGGATGGTAACAGGAGGCAAGGGACACGAAGTTTTACCCAGGTTCGGGCCCTCTCGATGGAGGTAAAACCCTACGTCCTGCTTGATTAATATTGCTGATACGGGTAGTACAAGAGTAGATCTACCACGAGATCGGAGAGGCTAAACCCTAGAAGCTAGCCTATGGTATGATTGTTGTTTTGTATGTTGTCCTACGGACTAAAACCCTCCAGTTTATATAGACACCGGAGAGGGTTAGGGTTACACAAAGTCGGTTACAATGGTAGGAGATCTGCATATCCGTATCGCCAAGCTTGCCTTCCATGCCAAGGAAAGTCCCTTCCGGACACGGGATGAAGTCTTCAATCTTGTATCTTCATAGTCCAGGAGTCCGGCTGAAGGTATAGTCCGGCCATCCGGACACCCCCTAATCCAGGACTCCCTTAGTAGCCCCTGAACCAGGCTTCAATGACGACGAGTCCGGCGCGCAGATTGTCTTCGGCATTGCAAGGCGGGTTCCTCCTCTAAGTACTTCATAGAAGATTTTGAACACAAAGATAGTGTCCGGCTCTGCAAAATAAGTTTCCACATATTGCCATAGAGAGAATAACATTTACACAAATCTAATCTGCTGACGTATTCCGTAGTGTGACACACCACGGCCAAGCCTTTATCCGAGTCATTTTATTATCCCACCTCAGCGCGTCATGCGAGGCGGTTTCCTTGGCACGTCTTGTTAAAGCAGAGATCGTGTCCCCTTATTCCGGGATTCTCATCAATACGGTCGTGGGTAACCCAACCACGCCATTGATTACGGCACTTGGAGATAAGCGAGTTTTACCAGGATAGTGGGGACACGTAGTTGCGTCCGCCCATATAAGGGGATAAGGATCCACCTTTTCACCTACGCCTTCTTCCTCCCTTGCTTATCCATTCTCGCACACTCGAGCTCTAGCGCCCAAGTCCGCACTTCCCACCTCAACCTTCTCCAGCCATGTCCGGAGCGGGAGGCAAGTGGATGGTCTCCTCCGTCACAGAGGGACACATCAAAAAACTGAGGAAGGCCGGATACTTGTCTAAAGACATCGCGTACCAACTTCCCGAAAAGGGGCAGCTCATCCCCACTCCTAGGCCCCATAAGAGGGTGGTGTTCCTCCCCCATTTCCTCCACGGACTGGGCTTCCCTCTTCACCCATTTGTCCAGGGGCTCATGTTCTACTATGGCCTGGATTTCCACGATCTGGCCCCGAACTTTGTCCTCAACATCTCGGTGTTTTCGTCGTGTGCGAGGCTTTCCTCCGCATCCGCCCCCATTTCGGCTTATGGCTCAAGACTTTCAACGTCAAGCCGAAGGTGGTGCGTGGCAACCAGGCGGAGTGCGTAGGCGCCATGGTGGGCAAGATGCCCAACGTCTTATGGCTCGAGGGCTCCTTTGTGGAGACCCTGAAGGGATGTCAACCGGGATGGTTTTACATCACCGAGCCGCGCGACCCCGAATGGGTCGCAGCCCCCGAGTTTCGATCCGGACCCCCTACGCAGCTCACATCCTGGAAGGAGACGGGCCTGTCGTGGGGTAAAAAAGGAGAGCTGACCAGACTCCAAACATGCGTCCAAACCCTGGTGGACAAGAAGCTCAAACTTGTCAACGTAGTCCAGGTTATGCTCATCCGCATGATCCTCCCGTGTCAACAACGGGCTTTCAACCTGTGGGAGTTCGACCCGGCACGGCACCAAACTCTGAGCAGGCTCTTCGACACGACGTACGAAGATGCCTGGAAGGTGCTTTTCAAGGGCGCCGAGGCCCCCGCATCCGCTACCGAGGATCGCGGATTCAGTACGCAGCGTCACGCTCATGCGGTAAGCTGTTTTTTCCTTTTACAGGGTATCAGTTTTTCATAGTTTGACTCCATGCGGGATCTAAGCTCCCTTACCTTTGACAGGATTGGCAGGTGACATCCGGACAGATCAATTGTCTGGCTCCTTTTCCCGAAGGCCCAGCGGACGCTCGCTTGGCGAAGCTGCTGGTTCCGGCACCCCATGTGGTGCCGGAGAAGAAGGCCAAGAAGAAGGCCACGGGGACTCGAAAGAGTGCCCGGCGCCTGGAGGTGTCGGATCCGTCATCCGACGACTCCAAGACGCACTCCTCCCATGAAGACGAGGAGGAGGAAGAAGAGACCCCTCCCCCTACAGCGGGGGAAGGGAAGAAAAGGAAGGCCGCCCCAACTGGGAGGCCGAAGGGTCCAAGAAGGGGAAAACCCTTCCTCCGGACTACTCCACCGACGCCGCCGACGACGGAGAGGAGTGGCCGCCCAGGGCCAAGCCCTTGGCAAAATCGTAAGTATCCGGATACCAGAGTAATTCATAGTATTCATTCAGCTTTCCCTTATGTCGAATATGTTTATGCAGCCCACCCAAAGACCGGCTCGACGCATCGTCGAGCGGCTCACTGGACTCGTCGGATGTGAACTCGCTTCCGACGGCTTCCTCCCCCGCCCTATGGACGACACCGAAGTGTTGTCCCAACAGGTTCCATGCCGGGAGGAGGTGGTCCTGGAGGCGCCGCAAGGCGACCTCCCGGACTCTAGGAGTAAAGGGGATGAAACCCCCCAGGGCTCCAAGTCCGGCTCTAGGCCGGACACCGCTCCGGAACCTTCAAAGGTTCTAGAGTCTGGCGGTGGACCTCCTTCCAAGAGGAGTAAGCCCACCGTGCCAATGACCCCCATCCAACCGGAGGCGCCGGACAATCTGTTGGAGGCGCTCCAAGGCGCCTCCATCGACGAGGAGCACCGCACCATTATGAGTGCGGTGGTCCAGAAGGTTCAGTCCGCCAAGAGCGGACTGACTGAAGCTTGTAGTAGCCTTTTAACAGGCTTTGAGGTAAGTGAAGAATGTGTAAATAATATTACCGCATAGACAGTAGCCCCTGATGCTCTGTTTGGCGTTCGGGAAGAAAAGCCAAATAGAGGATCAAATAAAATTCGCAGGAGTCTAACAAAAAGGAGTCAATATGCGTATGCAGGCTTCTTTGCTTGCGTCCACTGCACTGACTGCGGAAGTGGACACGCTAAAGCAGAACCTCGAGCGGTCCGAGCAAGAGCTCGGGCGTGCCAAGAAGCAGCTCGAGGACAATGAAGGTAAGAAATACCCTGTTTAAATATATATAAAAAGGTGCAATTGCAAAAAAATGACAGGATTATCGTGGCTATTGTAGGGGCCATGTCTGAGGTGGCGACCCTTAAGCAAGCGCTGGTCGAGGCCGAGAAGAGGGCGGCCACGGAGCGCACCGAGCGGAAGAAGTACGAGGCCCAGGTTGGCAAGGTGCAGCAAGAGCTCCAGGTTCTCGTGAAAAAACATGAGAGTTTAGAGTTTGACTCAAAGACGCGAGCGTCCAAGCTCGCGGCGGCTATTGAAAATGCCAAGTCTACCAAGGCCGAATCCCAGAAGACCCTCCAGGAGTTGGATGAGGTGAAGAAGATAGCGGCAGGTAAGGCATTCTTTATGCAAAGCAAACACATAAACGCGAGTTACTTGTTACTTACCCGAATCCGGAGCTCTCCAGGAGCGTTCGTAGATCTTCCCCGGAGTGTGTCCGATGCCGCTGCATTCTATCGAGCCGAGGAGGGCAGCTCGACAGAGAAGGTGTTCTGGTCTCAGTATGCTGAGGCCGGACACCCCGTGCCCCTGAGCGACCAGCTGAAGCAACTGGTCGAGCTCCACAAGGTGGCCGAACAGGCCATGAAGGGCCTCATAGTTCGGCTGTGGCCTGGAGAGGCTCTGCCTGGGAGCTATTTCGGGCTGGTGCGGCGGCTGGTGGAGGCCTGTCCAAGGCTCAAAGTCATCAAGCACTCCGTCTACATTGAAGGTGCCCGTAGGGCCCTTGCCCGTGCTAAGGTGCACTGGGGCAAGCTGGATGCTGAGAAGCTTGTGAAGGACGGGCCACCGCCGGGGAAAGAGCATCGCAAGCCCGAGAATTATTATAAGGATGTTCTGAAGGGTGCCTGCCTGTGGCAGATGAATGTTCTAGGGATGTAATTTTTGAGTGAAACTTGCTCGTTTTGTCCTGTGCGCTGAAAACTTGTTCATATGCGCTAAGCAATGCTGTTGGAATTTAAAATATTACCTTCTGTGTGGCTGTTTATCAATTCTGAGAGATGGCGAGTCGTCGGCTTCTGCCCCTGTGCCGCTAGTGCTGGGGTGTTCGGGGATAAACCTGAGTGCTCTTTTTCCCATGTTTGGGTCCTTCGAGGGAGGCGCTCAGCCCAACGAACAAGGCAATCGGACTATAATGCGTGAACACTCTCACTTAGCCATAGAATTCTATAATTTTAAATTTCGGCGAAGCCCTTGGTAGTCGGAAGACCGAGTTCGGGGCGCTATCCACGCCTTGGCCGGACAGAGCCGACTCCTCGCTCTAAGCGGCATAAGTCTTTAGGGACTCGAAAAACCTCTCGAACAGCGACCGGCTCTCGCTTCATCATGACAGTCAGTTTTAGCTTTCTCCACTGAGGTGCTCGACCCAGCTCAACTGGGGCACAATCGCAGTGGTTCTCCTAGTGCTACCTTAGCCGATATAGCGGAACGTAAGGCACCAAAACATAGGAGCCGGGCAAACCCAACTATTGACCCAAGACATGATTCGGAGCCGATGCATATAATGCTATAAGTTCAGGGTGCCGCACTTGTTAAAGTGTTCGGACTTCTCACACCATGTTGAGGGGTACTGAAGCCCCTGGCGTATTTTGGCCGTACCAAAGTGTACGGGTGCAACATGTCGTTAAGGAACATATATTAGAAAAGAGTAATGTAAAAACAGACAAAAGCTATGCATTGTTTATTAAAGAGGGCTGTGATCAAAGCAGAACGATACAAATAATGCGATAAGCAAAAGGTTGGACTATTTAACATGTCCGTTCTAGGGGCAAGCTGCGGAATAGTATGCGAAATAGGTATACTGCTCGTGATAGAGACCACCTGGGAGTTCCGTACTGCGGCGTGGCTTGTCTGCTTCCCGGGTTCTTGCATCGTATGTGTGGCAATTGAACTGCCGAACATGCCAAGAGTGGAGCCCTGAAAGTAAGAAAAAATAAAAAAATCGGCAGCCCCTGGTGCGGTTTAGGCCATATTTCGGGTGCGCCGTGATGGCGCCCCTCCCCCTGTACCCATGGTATTTCTAGAGCGTAGTTATGTACGCGAAGTACTGGTGTCGCATTTTTGCGAGGGCTGGGGTTGGGGCCGCATTGCTACGCCTGCTCGGATCGTGCCAGGCGGTCTTGTTGTAGGTTACTCCGGGCGCGCTTGACGGTGTCCGGTCGTTGAATGGCTGGACTAGAGAACTGCCTGGAGAGGCTGCTTTGTACTTCCGCTGTAAGGGCCGCAGTGTGCTCCTCCGTTCGGAGGGAGCATTTGGTGTTTCCATTGACCGTAATTACTCCTCGAGGGCCTGGCATCCTGAGCTTAAGGTATGCGTAGTGCGGTACCGCATTGAACTTGGCGAATGCGGTTCGCCTGAGCAGTGCGTGATAGCCACTGCGGAATGGGACTATGTCGAAGATTAACTCCTCGCTTCGGAAATTATCCGGAGATCCGAAGACCACTTCAAGTGTGACTGAGCCTGTACAGTTGGCCTCTAAACCTGGTATTACGCCTTTAAAGGTCGTTTTGGTGGGCTTAATCCTTGAGGAATCTATGCCCATTTTCCGCACTGTATCCTGGTAAAGCAGGTTCAGGCTACTGCCGCCGTCCATAAGGACTCTAGTGAGATGAAATCCGTCAATAATTGGGTCTAGAACCAATGCGGCGAATCCGCCATGACGGATGCTAGTGGGGTGGTCCCTTCGATCAAAGGTGATCGGGCAGGAGGACCATGGGTTGAACTTTGGGGCGACTGGCTCTACCGCGTATACGTCCCTTAACGCGCGCTTTCGCTCCCTTTTGGGGACGTGGGTTGCGTATATCATGTTCACCGTCCGCACTTGTGGGGGAAAACCCTTCTGTCCACTATTGTTCGGTGGCCGGGGTTCCTCCTCGTCATCGCTATGTAGCCCCTTGTCTTCATTTTCAGCATTTAACTTGCCTGCCTGCTTGAACACCCAACAATCCTGTTGGTGTGATTGGCCGGCTTTTCGGGGGTGCCATGTATCTGGCACAAGCGGTCGAGTATTCGGTCCAAACTGGACGGGCCCCTAGGATTCCTTTTGAATGGCTTTTTCCGCTGACCGGATTTAGAGCCTCTGAATCCGGCATTAACTGCCGTATCCTCAGCATTGTCGCCGTTAATGCGGCGCTTCTGCTTGTTGCGACGCGACCTGCCACTACTGTCCCTGGTATCCGAATTACCAGGGTTCTTGGTCATATTGTTGCGACGAGCAAGCCAGCTGTCTTCTCCCGCGCAAAAGCGGGTCATGAGTGTCGTGAGTGCTGCCATAGACTTCGGCTTTTCCTGTCCAAGGTGCCGGGCAAGCCACTCGTCACGGATATTATGCTTGAAGGCTGCTAGGGCCTCAGCGTCCGGATAGTCGACTATTTCATTTTTCTTTGTTAGGAACCGTGTCCAGAATTTCCTGGCCGATTCCTCTGGCTGCTGAATTACGTGACTTAGGTCATCGGTGTCTGGGGGTTGCACATAAGTGCCCTGGAAATTGTTGAGGAATGTGGCTTCCAGGTCCTCCCAACAACTGATTGATCCTGTTGGCAAGCTGTTAAGCCAATGCCGAGCTGGTCCTTTAAGCTTGAGTGGGAGGTATTTGATGGCGTGGAAATCATCGCCGCGGGCCATGTGGATATGAAGGAGATAATCCTCGATCCATACTGCAGGATCTGTTGTGCCATCATATGATTCGATGTTTACGGGTTTGAAACCCTCGGGGATTTGATGATCCATTATTTCGTCTGTGAAGCACAGTGGGTGTGCTGCGCCTCTATACTGGGCTATATCACGACGTAGCTCCAATGAGATTTGTCTACTGTGTTCGGCCCTGCCGAATTTGTGGCCGGCGTGACGGTTACCGTCTCAAGTCGTGGGGCACCCACGCGATCCGTAGATCGATCTTGTTTTCCTTGCCTTGTCCTCCAACATATCTCGCAGGTCCGGCACATTTTCCCGTGCCTTGGTACGGGGTGCGGCTTGAGTGAAGGACCGAGAGGCCTCTCTGTCGCGTCCACGAGGTGGCCGATCGGCCGTATCGAGTGCAGGTGATGTAGGTTTAAGTGCTTCCTCCTCTAATCGGGGTAGCAACCTGCGCTTTGGGTAGCTCTTGGAGGGGCGTTCGAGTTTATGCTCTTCGGCCGCAAGGACTTCAGTCCATCTGTCGACTAGCAAATCTTGATCAGCTCTAAGCTGTTGCTGTTTTTTTCTTGAGGCTTCTTGCCGTGGCCATAAGCCTGCGTTGAAAACGCTCTTGCTCGACGAGATCCTCTGGAATGACGAATTCGTCGTCGTCGAGGCTTGCCTCGTCTTCGGAGGGAGGCATATAATTATCCTCCTCGACCTCTCTGTCTGCCGCTCTCTCATGAGGGCTGGTTTCTCCATCCTCCTATGCTAAATCTTGCCGGAGGGGGTTTTCTTCGGCACTTTCCGGAGTATTATTATCTCCTGTGCTGGAATCACCGTATTTGTTTTGGCGGGATTTTGAGCGGCGCCGCTGACGCCGACGCTTAGGCTGTTCCTTGGAGGGGTCATCCTCTGCTGTTCCATCGCCATATCCTTCTTTTGGGGTGTCCACCATGTATATGTCATATGACGAGGTGGCTTTCCAGGGCCCAATAGGCGCTGGTTCTTCATCGTCTCCATCATCGGCGTCCATACCGTCGATGTCTTCGGAGTCGAAGTCGAGCATGTCGGTTAAATCGTCGACAGTGGCTACAAAGTGGGTGGTGGGTGGGCTTTGAATTTCTTCATCGTCCATATCCCAACCTTGCTGACTGTAGTCCGGCCAGGGCTCTCCTGATAAAGAGAAAGACTTCAGTGTCTTCAGAATATCGCCGAAAGGCGAGTGCTGAAAGATGCCCGCGGCAGTAAACTCCATGATCGGCGCCCAATCGGATTCGATTGGCAGGGGCGCGGAGGGTTCGGAGTCCGGAGAGGAGTCCGTCTCCTTGGAGTCACGAGTCTCACAGAGTACGGGGCTGGTGTTCGGCTCGATCGTCGTTGGGATCACAGCCCCCGAGGCGGCGTCCAACCGCCCATCCTCGATCGGCGCAGTTGGCTCCGAATTAAGGGTCGAAGCCGATGCGGGTGCGGCCTCCAGGGCACTATTCGGCGGCAGAGCTAGATCATGCTTGTCGGGACAGTGCGGCGTGCTCGGCAGTGGCTCGAATCCGTCGAAGATCAAGTCCCCGCGGATGTCAGCCGTGTAGTTTAAACTTCCAAATCTGACTTGACGGCCAGAGGCATAGCTTTCGATCTGCTCCAGATGGCCAAGTGAATTGGCCCGCAGTGCGAAGCCGCCGAAGACGAAGATCTGTCCGGGGAGGAAGGTCTCACCCTGGACTGCATCGTTATTCGTGATCGTAGGAGCCATCGAGCCTGACGGCGACGACACAGAGGAACTCTCAATGAAAGCACCAATGTCGGTGTCAAAACCGGCGGATCTCGGGCAGGGGGTCCCGAACTGTGCGTCTAGGCCAGATGGTAACAGGAGGCAAGGGACACGAAGTTTTACCCAGGTTCGGGCCCTCTCGATGGAGGTAAAACCCTACGTCCTGTTTGATTAATATTGCTGATATGGGTAGTACAAGAGTAGATCTACTACGAGATCGGAGAGGCTAAACCCTAGAAGCTAGCCTATGTGTCGGGGGACTAACCCACGAGCACCTATGGGACCGGCGGACCGAGTCCCTTTCGGTTCGGCGGGGGCGAGGGTCGCACAAAGAGCGGATCGAGGCGAAGCACACGAGCGGTTTACCCAGGTTCGGGCCGCACGGATGCGTAAAACCCTACTCCTGCTTTGTGGTTTGTATTGAGTTCTTGCTTGGGAGCGCGGAGTGCTACAGTACACCCCAGCAGCTAACGAGACCGAGCGTGAGTGTTCTCTTTTTTCCCTCTTTTTTTCTCTACGTTGCGCATGGGCCTCCTTTTATATGCTCAAGGGGTCACCGACAGGTGGCAACGTAGACAAGGGTAAAAATGGAAAGGTGTTGCGGTTGGTACAACCACCTGCTACAGTGTATCATACCTAACCCTGACGGCAGGGGACAAGGGCCTTAAATGCCCGTCTGCGCGCCTAAATAGTGCGAAAGGGACCGTCAGGGACGCCACCACTCGCCACGATGGCAATCTTGTCAGCGCCGCTTGCCACCACGCACCGCTGGCTGCACAGCCTCCCGCCACATACGCCTGGAAGGGTCCCAGAGCGACACGTTGGTGGATGCGCTGGAGCGCGGACACAGAGTGGTGGCTTGCCGCGGCAAGCGCCTTGCCGCGGTCGTTGCCTTGTCGCGTCCGGGAGCTTGTCGCTCACCGGGCCTTGCCGGGACGCGTGGCGCATCGCGGCAAGTTCCTTGAGATGCCTTGGTTGGCCTTCCCGGCAAGCTCCTCTTGCCGGGGTCTTGTCTCCTTGGCTTGGATACTTTGTCCTTGAATGGCTCCAAAGGAACCACAAAGGACCTTGGCGGTCACCCGGCAAGCCTTGCCGCGGGATGCTGCGACTGCCCGTGCACAAGTTCGGGATACTAGGGTACCCCTACTCTAGTATACCGACAGGAGCCCCCGGGCCTGGGCCATACACAGTGCCGAGCGCTGTTGGGCCAGGCCCAAAACACGGCACGGGCACGCGCGGCCTGGGTTACACCGTATCTCTCCCCGTATCCACCGCGCCCTCCCCGAACGGCACGCGTTGAATGCGGCGTCGTGGGAGAGATCGTGGGTGGTTTCTTTATTCGGAAAGGCGGAACGTCCGCCCCCTCCCTCTTTATAAGCATGGGAAACAGGGGTAGTTCGCCCATTCGCCGGTTGCTACTCCAATCTCGGAAATCTCCGCCGCTCCCTCGTCTTCCCAAAGCTGAAAGAGAGCAGCGCCCCGCCCCCCATCGCCACCAGCACCACCAACGCTGTCGACCTCCTCCACCACTTCTGCCATGGCTCCGAGAGCCGACAAAGGGAAGATTGTGAAGTCGACCAAGGCGCAACGGCTTGTGGCGCTGCGAAAGGAGCGGGCAATCTTCCCCCCAAGCTCGCCGCGAGGGAGCTGAGGGAGAATTACTACCTCTTCTGGTCGACGGAGACACGAGCGCATCCGCGTACGAAGGTACTTCCAGCCGCCGCTTGGAAAATGGCTCCAAACGGATATCCTTTCTTTGCCTTGTTCTTCTACTGCGGGCTCTGCCTGCCCTTCTCTGAGTTCTTCTGCGATATTATGAACACCTACGGGTTCCGCCTCCTTGACTTCACCCCCAATGCTGTTCTGACCATGGCAGTTTTCGCACATCTCTGCGAAAACTTTGTTGGAGTCTATCCCAATGTAGCCCTTTTTCGCCACTTCTTTATGCCCCGAGTAGAGAGAGGAGAGCCTTTATCCGGCGGAATCGCCTGGATCTCGAGGGCCGGCAAGAAGGACACTTATCTGGAGGGAGAGTTCCGCGGCAAGTGGGAGGAATGGAGAGCAGACTGGTGCTGGATTGCCGAGGAGAACCCGCAGCCGTTTACCGCCCGGCGCCAAGCCCCAGTAGCACGCGGCAGCGATTGGAGTGACGTGGCCCCGGAAGACGATAGGCTTAAGATTGCCGTCACCCGGATCCAATGCCTCAGGCTTGCCGGGCTCACTGTAGGCGCTGTTGGTGCAGATTTTCTTCGCCGCCGCATCGCCCCCCTGCAGGAACGGGGGAGCCTGCCTGGGAATTCAAGAATGCGGTGGATATCATGAGGCTGCGTCCGAGCCTCAACCTCAACTTCACTGTTCTGGAGCTTAACGCGATGCTCCAGGAGCTGTTCAAGTACGACCCTCAACATCCCGAAGTGTTCAGGTTGCCGAGGGGTGTCGTTCCGCTGTGCAACAACTCCGTGCTCGACCGCATCCGTGCAATGATGCCGCTGTGCGATTCGCATGGAATTGTCCCAACTTGGCAAGAGCCTGCAGACGACGTCGTGCAACAGTTCTTTGACGGCTTGGTAGAAGTGCCGGTCTGCTCCGACGAAAAGAATAGCCTCACCCGCGACACCACCGATGCGGAGATGACACGCATCGCCACTAGGCTGGAAGAGGCGGCGAAAGCCGCAGCCGCGGGCGAATTTGGATTCACCATGGAGGAGGCAGAGGCAGCAGAGGCGGCAAGCCGTGCCGAGCGAGAGGAGCTCGTCGGCGAGAACGAGCTTGCCGGGCATGACGTCGAGTCGAGCGAGCCCGCAAAGGATACGAGCGGCTCGCTGGAGATCAACTCCTCTTCCTCCTCATCTTTAGGCAGTTCGCCGCAAGCAGAGCCTCCATCCCCACCAAGAAGACGTCTCCGCAAGGCCGGGGACGTAGCGGGGCGGCGGGCGAGTGAACAGTCGCCGCGCCGCGCGACACGCTCCACCACGGCAAGCACTGTTGCTGCAGGAGCACCTCACGCTGCTGCGGCAACTGGAGCGGGGTCCACCCGGACCACCGCTTCTGCTCCTGCCGCTTCTCACGCCGCGACGGCAGCCGGAGCGGGGTCGTCTCAGACCACCGCCACTGTTCCGGCCAAGCGGCCAAGGGAAACTACTCCTCCGCCTCCTCGCGCCGGACGTGAGCCGGACTTCGACTTCTCCGCGTTCAGCTCCGACGAGGAAGAAGAAGAGTAAGATTCTCTTGTTGTACTTGTAGTTCTTCAATTCTTGCTGTTTTGTCTTGTATCTCATTTGCTTTACTCTGAACTTATTCCTTTTTAGGACTCTGGCCCAGAGAGCAGCGAAGAGAGCCAAGGTCCCGATGATTATCATCGAGGACGAACCCACCGCGACAGCAGGGGGTGCGTCCGAGACAACCTTGCCGGACCCGGCAACTGTTCTCCAGAGCAGCCCCCAGCGTAAGTATATGGTTCGCTTTCCGCTGTTAGGCGCGCATGGATACTCTTTCTTTGCTGACACCTGACTGTTGGTTTGTGTAGGAGCAGAGCAGCCCCACCAGGAGCGCCCGGAGGCCGCCCCCGAAATGCCAAGGGAGAGTCCTCCGGCAAGGGAGAGTTCTCCGGCAAGGGACAACACCGGCGATCGCACTGACGGCCCTGAGGCCGCAGGAGTGCCAGGCGCTACGTCGACCACCGACCCGTCCGCCGCTGCCGCAGCGCCAGGCTCCGAAGAGCCCCAGCCAGGCGTCTACTTGAAGGCCGACGATGGCGTCTTCATCAACCTCCCCTGGGCGTCAAGCTCCAGGGCGCCGGTCGAGGGAGAGAGCTTTGATGGAGAGGTGCTCGCCTCCGCTGGGCTGACGCTAGTTGATGCACCGAGCAGCAGCAGCGGCGAGCCTGAGGAGGAGCGGCTGCTGCGGAAGCTGTTGTCGCTCTACCGCGCACGGCAAGCCAAGCTGGAGTCCCGCGAGGCGCTTGTCGCGAAGGCGGGAGTGGACATCGAGAAGCGCGCGGAGGAGCTCCGGGGTCTCAACCAGGAAGCTCTCCGGTCCCTGGCAGAGGAGCGGGAGCAACTCGCCGAAGAGCAGAAGGCCTTCTTCTTCGAGAAGGCCGAAGTTGAAGAGCAACAGCGGCTTGCCGCTGAGAAGCTGTCTGCGCAGGAGGGCGAGCTGGTGCAGCGGAAAGTTAACCTCGACAGCCACGAGGAGGAGCTTGCCGCGCGTGAGCAAAAATTCGGCGGAGCCCTTAAGCAAGCAGAGGATGCTTCCGCAGTTGCCGAGGCCGCCAAGAAGGAGCTGGAGACGAAGGTGGCGCAGTTGGAGGCCGATCTCAAGGCGAGTGGTGAAGAGCTTAGCGCCGCCAAGGACTCCAACGCAGATCTTGAGTTGGAGCTGACCACTTTGACCAAGACGCTGGACGGCGCCAGGGAGCAGGAGGTGGCCTTGAAGGAGGAGATCAAGGGCGACAAGGCGCTGCTGGCGAGTGCTGCCGCCGCCCAGAATGCTTTTAGGGAGAAAGTGGAGCACTGGACGGAGGGTCTCGTGAGTGCTGCCACAGATATCGACAGGGAGCTGGCGCAGCTGGGGGTGGAGGATCTCGGGTATCCCTCTGATGAGAACCTCCAACCCAGCGCCAAGCTCACCTTGTTCTTCAAAGGCGTGGCGACGGCCCTCCAGCGGCTCCGGGAGAAGATCCCAAAGCAGCTGGCCGACGAGTCGCGCAAGATCTGCGCGGGAGCTCTTCAAAAGGTGTTGGTGAAGGTGGCCTTCCGCAACCCGGGCCTCAACCTCACCAACGTCCTCAATACCCTGCCGCTGGATGCTGATCTGGAGGCGCTCAAGACCCTTGTCGCACCCATTGTGGATAAGGTGAGCGGGATCAAGAGGATTGAGGGCGATCGCGTAGACTAGGCCGCCCGTTTTCTTCTTTTCTTGTCGCTGCTGGTCATGTTATGAGAACAATTTGTTAGAGCCGCGACAAGCTACCTTGTAATATAACTCTATTCTGGGTAATGATTGCAATGTTATTCCCTTTACTTGATTCCTCCCTTTGTATGTTTTTGCCCTACGCTTTTAGGGAACTTGCCGGTGCAGGCACCTTTAGCCGCGAGCGCTGAGTGCGGGACGTCAGCAGCCTGCTGGCGGTGCCGCTACCGAAAAGAAACCTTGTCGCAACTAGTCGCAGCTCACTTAATTTGTTGAGCGGACTCGAAACAAAGTAAGGGCGCAACTAGCTACGAGTTGGTTCCTCCGCGCACAGGTTTTCCATACAAAGTGCGGTCGTTCAAGGGAGATAACTTAAAATTTTAAAAAATCTGATTGCTCAAACTTTGGCAACTTAGCTTTTCTGTTGTTTGCTTCCCGGTAAGGCGAAACTTTCTTGAACAACGCCTGGTCCGTACCATTAT
This sequence comes from Triticum urartu, assembly GCF_056163025.1. Classification (NCBI taxonomy): domain Eukaryota; kingdom Viridiplantae; phylum Streptophyta; class Magnoliopsida; order Poales; family Poaceae; genus Triticum; species Triticum urartu. The sequence continues at coordinate 169,180,944 of NC_141874.1, read as the reverse complement.
CTTCTCGTTTCCCCCCCGGCAAACTTGTGGGCGAGGGAACCTTCCTTTCCTTGAGAAAAAAGAAAGAGGAGAAAATAAAGATATGGAGCCTTACGGCTCGTTATTGCTTACCAGGGAGTAGGTGCTGCACAAAGTGTCAGATCACATATGCAAAAAATAGAAAGCATGAAATTGACAAGATGTGCGGAGCATATGAGCTTTACTTATGCACGGGGTCTGCGCCCGGCTTTGTACAAAGGATTACATGCAACAGCGGCAAGACTTGTACAAAAGGTGGTTGCCGGAACAGGTTCCGGCAACCGCGCCTTATGGGTAAAACTTACGAAGATGCTCAATGTTCCAGGAATTGCTCACCGGAATGCTATCTTCGGTCTCAAGGCGGACAGTGCCAGGCCTAGTGACTCGTTTCACCCGGTAAGGGCCTTCCCACTTCGGCGTCAACTTGTTGGAATTCTTGGCGGACTGAACACGCCGAAGAACAAGGTCGCCTTCCTCGAGACTTCTGGCGTTAACTTTGCGGCTATGGTAGCGGCACAAAGCTTGCTGGTAGCGAGCAGCTCGTACAGCAGCCTGAAGACGGTCTTCCTCAAGGAGTAGCGCGTCATCTTGTCGCAGGTGCTCTTGCTCAAGCTCATCATAAGCGAGCACTCGAGGTGACCCGTATACGAGTTCCGTGGGGAGAACTGCCTCTGCTCCATAGACTAGAGCGAAAGGTGTCTGGCCAGTGGCTCGATTTGGCGTCGTCCTAATCGACCAAAGAACCACCGGCAGCTCCTCGATCCAGTTCCTTCCGCACTTGTGCAGCCTGTCGAAAGTCCTGGTCTTGAGCCCACACAGCACTTCAGCATTTGCCCTCTCCGCTTGACCGTTGCTTCTCGGGTGAGCAACAGAAGCGAAGCAGACCTTGGCGCCAAGATCTTGGACGTACTGCATGAAGGTGCGGCTCGTGAATTGCGTACCGTTGTCGGTGATTATCCTGTTAGGGATCCCGAAGCGGCAAACAATCGACCTGAAGAACTTGACTGCTGACTGTGCTGTCACCTTCCTCACTGCTTCCACTTCCGGCCACTTTGTGAACTTGTCGATTGCAACATACAAGTACTCAAAGCCCCCAACTGCTCGGGGAAAGGGGCCGAGGATGTCGAGCCCCCAGACCGAAAATGGCCAGGATAAAGGGATCGTCTGGAGAGCTTGAGCTGGTTGGTGTATCTGCTTGGAATGGAACTGGCACGCTTCACACTTGGTTACTTGTGCAGTTGCATCCTGGAGGGCTGTCGGCCAAAAGAAACCTTGCCGGAATGCTTTGCCGGCAAGTGCTCTTGTGCCAATGTGGTGACCACATATGCCTCCATGTATCTCTGCCAACAGCTTTTGTCCGTCTTCCCGGTGAATACACTTCAATTTCACACCGTTGAGTCTTCTTCTATACAGTGTGTTGTCGACAAACTGGTACATACTTGACTGCCGGGCTACTCTTTCTGCTTCTTCTTGCTCTTCGGGAAGTTCTCCTGTCTGAAGGAAACGGACAATCTGCTGTGCCCATGCTGGAGCTTGTGGCTCGACAACAAGGACTAAAGGCAAATCTGCTGCTGCGGGAACATCCGCTTCTATGGCGAGAACCTGCGGCTCTGCCGGAGCTTGACGTTCCCCGGCAAGCTTGCCGGAGCAAAACTTGTCGGGAGTTTCTGCTTCAACGGAACAAACCCTAGGGCTTGCCGGAGCAGACTGCTCCTCAGCGCTCTTGGCGTTGATCTTGGGGACCTTCTTGGCGGCGGCTTCGGGAAGCTCTGCTGGGAAATAGTCACCAGAAATCAACTTCCTCTTCTTGCTCTGTCCAGTTGATGGCGTTACAGACGGTTGAGTCAGCTTGAGCACAAAGATCCCTGGTTCCACAGGTAACTTAAGTGCGGCGCACTTTGATAGGCCATCGGCAATGGCGTTCTGAGCTCTTGGAACATGCTCCATCTGTAGGCCGTCAAAGTGCTCTTCTAGCTTTCTCACTTCGTCGACGTAGGCTTCCATCAACGGACTCTGATAGCTCTTGTTCACTTGGCGGACGACAAGCTGCGAGTCACCCCTGACAATGAGCTTCTTGATCCCAAGGTCTGCCGCGATCCTGAGACCGGCAAGCAAGCCTTCATACTCTGCAGTATTGTTTGTTGCTTGCTCCTTGGGAAAGTGCATCTGGACTACGTACTTGAGGTGCTCTCCGGTGGGTGCGACAAGTAGCACGCCAGCGCCGGCGCCTTGCAGCGAAAAGGCACCATCAAAGTACATCAGCCACTCTTTGCTTGCTTCCTCGACGGGGATGCTCGTTTCTGGAATTTCTTCATCTTTTGTTGGCGTCCATTCTACTATGAATTGTGCCAATGCTCTGCTTTGGATAGTTGAAGTACTCTCAAACTTGAGGCCAAAGCTTGACAGTTCCAGTGCCCACTCAACAATCCTGCCTATCGCTTCTGGATTCTGTAATATCCTCTTCAGCGGAAAACGAGTGACAACTGTGATCTCATGTGCTTGGAAGTAATGGCGCAGCTTTCTCGAGGCCATGAGAAGGCCGAAAAGCAATTTCTGCACGCCAGAGTACCTTGACCTAGCCCCCTGCAGAAGGGAACTGACAAAGTAAACTGGGCGCTGTACCATTCTCTTCTGTATCTCCTCGTGCGTCTGCGCAGATCCATCCTTGTCAGGGCCAGAGCTTGTCGGGGAAGCCCCCTGCTTGTCGCTGGATGCGCCTGCCGTGGTTGCTGGCTCGTCATCTGCCTCCCTCTCTGCTACTAACGCAGCACTAGCCACTTGATTGGTTGCCGCTATATACAGCAGCAACTTCTCTTGTGGCTTAGGTGCGACAAGTGTTGGAGTGGAGGACAGGTATCTCTTCAAGTCTTGCAGCGCAGCCTCCGCTTTCGGAGTCCATTTCATTGGACCTGCCTTTTTCAATATTTTGAAAAACGGCAGGGCGCGCTCAGCAGACCTAGAGATAAACCTGCTGAGAGCAGCCACACAACCGGCAAGTCTTTGTACATCCTTGACGCGCTTTGGTGCTTCAATCTGCTCAATGGCCTTGATCTTGTCGGGATTGGCTTCGATTCCCCGCTGAGACATGAAGAACCCGAGAAGCTTGCCGGAGGGGACTCCAAACACACACTTCTCGGGGTTGAGCTTGAGGCTGATCTTGCGCAGATTTGCAAAGGTCTCGTCTAAATCTTGAATCAGAGTTGCCTTGTCCTTGCTCTTGACCACTATGTCATCCATGTAGGCTTCCACATTTCTATGTACTTGTGGCTCAAGAGCGACATGGACTACCCTTGCAAATGTTGAACCAGCATTTTTTAAACCGAAAGGCATCCGTATGAAACAGTACGTGCCACATGGAGTGATGAATGCGGTCTTATCCTCATCCTCTTCTGCCATGAAGATCTGATGGTATCCTGAGTATGCGTCAAGAAATGAAAGCAAGTCACATCTGGCCATGGAGTCAACAATCTGGTCAATGCGCGACAAAGGAAATGGGTCTTTGGGACAAGCTTTGTTAACATCGGTAAAGTCGATACAAAGTCTCCATTTCCCGTTCGCCTTGCGCACGACTACAGGATTGGCCAACCACGTAGGATGGAGCACTCCTCTGACAAGGCCTGCTGCTTCCAACTTCTTGATCTCTTCTGCGATGAATTCTTGACGCTCCACTGCTTGCTTCCTGACCTTCTGCTTGACGGGCCGCGCATGAGGACAAACGGCAAGATGGTGCTCAATTACTTTCCTGGGTACACCGGGGATGTCAGACGGTTGCCATGCAAACACGTCGACGTTCGCCCGCAGGAAAGCAATGAGCGCGCTTTCCTATTTAGGGTCGAGAGTGGCACTAATGGTGAAGGTACCACCAGTGCCGTCCTCCTTGGCGGACACCTTCTTGGTCTCTGGCAGAGCTGCCATTGTCTTCTTATACTTGCCAGTGGAGCTCGATGGTGCGTCCTCGACGGCAGCGCAGCACTCCGAAGAGGTGCGCTTGCCGGAGTGGGCATCAGAACTCTTGCCGGACTTGGTCTTCTTCTTCCCCCCGGGAGCTTCAACGGCAGGTGATTTGCGATCTGTTGCGGCTGCCGCTTCTCGGTAGATCTTGTCGGCGCAGATAAGAGCATCCTTCTTGTCGCCAGGGACAGAGATGACGCTCATCGAGCCTGGCATTTTGAGCATGTTGTATGCGTAGTGAGAGGCTGCCATGAACTTGGCGGGTGCTGGACGGCCGAGTATCCCATTGTAAGGCAATGGAAAATCGGCAACGTCAAAAGTGACCCTCTCAGTCCTGAAGTTCACCTCGCTGCCAAATGTTACTGGCAACGTGACCTTCCCCTTCGGCTTGCTCCTTCCCGGGTCGATTCCTTGGAATGTGCTGGTCTCTTCAAGCTCGCTGTCAGGGATCTGGAGTTTCTGGAGTACAGCGGAGGAGATCAGGTTCAAGCCGGCCCCGCCGTCAACTAGCATCTTAGTGACCTTGAGGTTGCGGATAGTTGGTGAAACCAACATCAGCAAGCACCCGACCGCAGTTGTGCGATCAGGGTGGTCCTCAATATCAAAGATGATAGGCGTGCTGGACCATTTCAGAAGCTTGCGTGACTCGACAGGTGGTTCCGCCGCATTGACTTCCCGCACCCACTGCTTGAGTTGGCGGTGCGAAGTATGCAGAGAAGCACCGCCATCAACGCACAAGACCTCTGTGGCTTTCTGGAACTCCTGCTCACTTGTCTCGACACCATCCATATCTTCATCGTCGTCATCATCTTCATCCTTGTCGCGGCCGCGGGGAGGTCTGTCTCCTTGCCGCTGCTTGGCCTTGCCGCGGCGTCCTCCCCGGCCGGTGCGCTTCTTGCCGGATTCTCCAGCGCCTCCTTGGGCCCTCTCCTTGTCGCCTTGCTCGTATTCAGCCTTTTGCTGCTGGACAAGCTGCTCGACCTTCTTGTAGCTCTGGAGGTCATGGCCCTTGGTGCGGTGGATCTTGCAGTACTGCTTGTCGGTGCCGTCCTGCTTGTCGGCAACCGCCACAGTCTGGCAGTTGGTGCATGCGGCAATCTCCTTGCCGAAGCTACCAGCTTTGGCTTTCTTGGCGCCACCTTCGTTGCTGGACTGCTCAATGACTAGCACATCTTTGCCTTTCTTCTTCCTGTTGTTCCGCCGCCGGTTTTTCTTTGCCGGGGCAGCATCCTCGCTGTCAGATCCTCCTGCTCCTGTATTCTCTCCGGGGAGTTTCCTCCCTTCCTCAGCACGTGCACACTTGTCGGCCAGGGCATACAGCTCACTGACGTCTCTGATCTTGAACATCGCCATCTCCTCCCGCATCCTGCGGTTACGCACGTTCTGATGGAACACGCTGATGACCGCGGCAGGGTGGACATCTGGGATGTTGTGCTGTACACGGCTGAATCTCTGAATGTACTTGCGCAGGGGCTCTCCTTCCTTCTGGGCGAGCAGATGAAGGTCACTCTCTTGGCCATGAGGTTTGTGGCCGCCTGTAAAGGCGCCGACAAACTGATGGCATAGGTCTGCCCAGGAGGATATGGAGTTGTCCGGCAAGTGCATGAGTCAGGACCTGACGTTGGGCTTGAGCACCAGCAGGAAGTAGTTGGCAAGGATCTTGTCGTCCCGCCCCCCGGCAGCCTGCACCGCGATGGTGTAGATGCTGAGGAACTCCGACGGATGCGACTTGCCGTCGTACTTCTCTGGTACGTCTGGCTTGAAATTCTTCGTGCTGGGCCACTGGACTTGCCGCAGCTCACGAGTAAACGCAGGGCAACCTACCACGTATGGCAAGTCGCCTGGTTCCCCTGGCGCATGCATGTCGACAGAGGGCCCAGCGCGCTGGTCCGATTGACGTCGCGCTTCTCTTCGGCGCTCGATGCGAGTACGAGCGTCTTCTTGCTGTCGTTCGTGAAGAACTTGGCGCTGATTGCGACGAGCTCGTGGATCTGATGACGCGGTGGAGTCGCTGTCGAGGTGGATCCGGCGATTCGGCGATCTTGGCCTTCGGGGCGGAGAGTGCACAGTGGTTGCACCCCCACCGGTCTTGTCGCCACCGGCTCGTGCCTGGCTGACTTGCCGCGGCTGCGACGTGCTCGGCTGCCGTTGATTGTCGCCGTTGGCAAAGCCGATGAGACTCTGAATGGTGGCCCTCCAGTCGTCGATCTTGTCTGCCGTTGGAGGGTAGTCCAGGAGCAGTTGAGCTCGCGCCAAAGCTTCTGCTATAGTGGCGGGTGGCGGTGGTGAACGGTGCGAGGAGCGGGATATGCTCGGACTTCTAACTATGTTAGAAGGAGCAGTATCCCGTCCAGGCGACCGTGCCTTGCTCGTGCCAGCATGTTGGCGTGCATGCTGGTCTTGAGCACTCCGAGATCCACCAGCTCGATCTTGGTCCAGCAAACGCATGGTACCGTGAGTACCATGACGCTGCTGGTCCCGCGCCTCCTGAGATGGGCGCGGTGCATGTACGGACGCCGAGGTCTTGGAGTGCGCCCGGTCGTTGTGGGAGCCGGCTACGCCGCCGATGGGCAGCGCAGCCTTGTCCTTGGACCTGGCAGCACCGTGAGCTCCCTCGTCGACGCCCGTTCTTCCGCCGGCGCCTGCCCCATCAGCCGTTTGCTCCGGCGGTGGTGGGTTCGGCGCGGACGGAGCAGCCGCCTCCGAAGCCTTCTTCTTCGGCGGCATGTCGATGAAGATGATGAAGATCTAGCTCGTGTGAATGCCGGATCTGGTTCACACAACCTCGACGCCCCTACCTGGCGCGCCAAAGATGTCGGGGGACTAACCCACGAGCACCTATGGGACTGGCGGACCGAGTCCCTTTCGGTTCGGCGGGGGCGAGGGTCGCACGAAGAGCGGATCGAGGCGAAGCACACGAGCGGTTTACCCAAGTTCGGGCCGCACGGATGCGTAAAACCCTACTCCTGCTTTGTGGTTTGTATTGAGTTCTTGCTCGGGAGCGCGGAGTGCTACAGTACACCCCAGCAGCTAACGAGACCGAGCGTGAGTGTTCTCTTTTTTCCCTCTTTTTTTCTCTACGTTGCGCATGGGCCTCCTTTTATATGCTCAAGGGGTCACCGACAGGTGGCAACATAGACAAGGGTAAAAATGGAAAGGTGTTGCGGTTGGTACAGCTACCTGCTACAGTGTATCATACCTAACCCTGACGGCAGGGGACAAGGGCCTTAAATGCCCGTCTGCGTCGCCTAAATAGTGCGAAAGGGACCGTCAGGGATGCCACCGCTCGCCACGATGGCAATCTTGTCAGCGCCGCTTGCCACCGCGCACCGCTGGCTGCACAGCCTCTCACCACGTACGCCTGGAAGGGTCCCAGAGCGACACGTTGGTGGATGCGCTGGAGCGCGGACACAGAGTGGTGGCTTGCCGCGGCAAGCGCCTTGCCGCGGTCGTTGTCTTGTCGCGTCCGGGAGCTTGTCGCTCACCGGGCCTTGCCGGGACGCGTGGCGCATCATGGCAAGTTCCTTGAGATGCCTTGGTTGGCCTTCCCGGCAAGCTCCTCTTGCCGGGGTCTTGTCTCCTTGGCTTGGATACTTTGTCCTTGAATGGCTCCAAAGGAACCACGGAGGACCTTGGCGGTCACCCGGCAAGCCTTGCCGCGGGATGCTGCGACCGCCCGTGCACAAGTTCGGGATACTAGGGTACCCCTACTCTAGTATACCGACACTATGGTATGATTGTTGTTTTGTATGTTGTCCTACGGACTAAAACCCTCCGGTTTATATAGACACCGGAGAGGGTTAGGGTTACACAAAGTCGGTTACAATGGTAGGAGATCTGCATATCCGTATCGCCAAGCTTGCCTTCCATGCCAAGGAAAGTCCCTTCCGGACACGGGACGAAGTCTTCAATCTTGTATCTTCATAGTCCAGGAGTCCGGCTGAAGGTATAGTCCGGCCATCCAGACACCCCCTAATCCAGGACTCCCTCAATGGGCTCCGGGGAATCAAACTGAAAAGACTCCTGAATTTCTCCGGATAGGTGGAAAGAATTCTCCAAATTGAAAACAATTTTGAGAGGAAGACATTAAGCTAGAACCACGAATCTTGAGAGAATGGACAAATTTTGGAGGAAAAACTCTTCTTCGGTCTTCAAAATCCGAGAATGACGATGAGCACCACAACCATGACTAGTTGAGATACTCCGGGATGACGAATTGAAAGGTTGAACCAATGATGAAAAGAATTTGAAAGATCTTGGAGAAAGACATATGAGTGATGATAATTCATTGTTACGTCAAGCTTTGAAATGAATTTGAGAATAACACCGGGAAAAGAAGAGTCAGGTAGATCCTGGAAAAAGACCTGTGGGTTAGGGCCCACTGAAAGATACACCGTTGAAATGATTTAAAAGAAAGATTGCACCGGTTGAATTAAATGGCTTGAATAAGATAACAATCCCGAAAGAGGTTGAACGAATGCAGAGTGGAAACACGAATCTTCGAGATATCTTGAGCACTCCGGAACAATTGAATAGCGAGAAATGAATGAATATGAGGTGCACCGGCATGAGAAGGTATTTGAAACGAGGAAAAAGGATATGATCAACAAAGCTTGAATTGGATCCACCGGAGAAGAAAAATAACGAAGAATGATGAACTTGAAGCTCCGTTGGTATCTTCATGAGAATCACCGGATACGAACATTGAAAGAAAAGAATGAAGAGACTTCTCACAAATAAAAGGATACATGATTAAGAAATCTGAGTCCTTGAAGAAAAAGGGTGGGTGGGTGGGAAAAACAAAGACAACTTGGGACGAATGAAACAAACACCGTTGAGAAAGCTGAGATTGAATCTTGCGGATGTTGAAAATGAACGGATCCGCTTGAAGAGAAACACACCGGTTGAAAAGGATTAACATGACAAACTCGATGATCGAGAAGGATTAGTATTCACATCGGAGTATGAGAACACCATTTAGGAAAGGTATGGAATCAACACTTGACTTTGAAGCAACTCGAATACCACAACTCAAAAACAAAACAAAGGATTGGCTTGCAAAATAAGACGGAACAAACATATGATAGCGATTTCGTCTGAAGTTTTCATGGTGGGTCCCACACGGGCTCGATCGTACAACACCATCATGTACAAGTCAGTGCACATGACATACGAAGCATCCCTGAGTCAGCATAGCCAAGGACTCTTTAAGACACAACGAGACCACTATAAAACCAACCGTGGATAGGCGGACCACTAGACGTCGAACCCCAATCTCACATCATGCATTTGTCGAAAAGATATCCTAGGAGCTACTTGAATTCCCACTTATCAACTCCCAAAATTTTCCGGTTATGCAATCAGGTGTTGCAGATACAGGGGAAGCATAATATCTCACCCATACTAGCAAATCCTACATCCAGCTGTATCCATCCTTCAACACATAACCAAGAAACATTCGGAAATCATTTACCTCAACCTTCGAAAAGCATCCGTTATATGAGTTATAGCAATACTCCTAAACTCCCGCCCAGTACTGGGTGGCGTCGAGGTTATCTCACCAACAACTTCATAAAAGAGATTTTCAATGTCGGCGAAACTCAGGTATTCCAGAATTGCAACGATAAAATTGTGACGATAACACCTCAGAGCTCAACTCCCCGGGACACTGCCACAATCCCTAAATGTCAGGAGGCACCAAGAACAATGTTCTCGTCACAAAACCATCGGAACGATTCCAAGATACCCGCGTGATCCTAAATTTTTTTGAGTGAAATTTGATAAGAGTGCAGTCAAAACTCTACGTCAGGATGCCTCACCAGAGCGACGAAGGGACTGAGGAGTAAAAAGAATCCTACTCTCCGATATATATAATCCTATAAGACTCAAAACACTTTTCTAGACTCAACAACGCCAGTGATTCGATCAAGCAGGGGGCTTCTAAGTCGGGGAAGGCTTTGATACCAACTTGTAACACCCACGATGCGGCTATATCTCCCACGTGTCGGAGCACGACTTAGAGGCATAACCGCATTGTAGGCAATGTCGCAAGAGGGGTAATCTTTACACATCCCATGTACTGAACAAGAAAGAGGTACAGAGTTGGCTTACAATCGCCACTTCACACAATACATGAATATAACATTACATCATCCTGATACAAACAAGGCCCGACTATGGAACCAAAATAAAAGAAGACCACCCCTAATGCTAGATCCCCGATCGCCCCGACTGGGCTCCACTACTGATCAACTAGAAACGAAACAACACAACAAACACGAACTTCATCGAGCTCCTCCTTGAGCTCGGTTGCGCCACCTGCACTGGTATCATCGGCACCTGCAACTGGTTTTGGAAGTAAAATGTGAGTCATGGGGACTCAGCAATCTCACACCCTCGCGATCAAGACTATTTAAGCTTATGGGTAGGGAAAAGGTATGAGGTGGAGCTGCAGCAAGCACTAGCATATATGGTGCCTAACATACGCAAATGAGAGCGAGAAGAGAAGGCGAAGCACGTTCGAGAATCTATGATCAAGAAGTGATCCTAGACTACTTACGTTCAAGCATAACATGAGACCGCGTTCTCTTCCGGGACTCCACCGAAAAGAGACCATCACGGCTACACACGCTGTTGATCCATTTTAAGTAAGTTAAGTTTCAAGTTCTCTACAATCGGACATTAACAAATTCCCATCTGCCCATAACCGCGGGCACGTCTTTCGAAAGTTCAAATCCCTGCAGGGGTGTTCCAAGTTAGCCCATCACAAGCTCTCACGGTCAACGAAGGATATTCCTTCTGCCAGGAAGACCCGATCAGACTCGGAATCCCGGTTACAAGGCATCTCGACAGTGGTAAAACAAGACCAGCAAGACCACCCACTGTGCCGACAAATCCCGATAGGAGCTGCACATATCTCATTCTCATGGCACACCGGATAAGCTAAGCGTACAGGAGCCGACGTAACCCAAGTTGCCAAGGGATGGCCCTGCACGATGCTCTAGTTTGGACCAACACTCAGAGGAGCACTCGCCCGGGGGTTTAAATAAAGATGACCCTTGAGTCTGCAGAACCCAAGGGAAAAAGGCTTAGGTGGCAAATGGTAAAACCAAGGTTGGGCCTTGCTGGAGGAGTTTTATTCAAGGCGAACTGTCAAGGGGTTCCCATTATAACCTAACCGCGTAAGGAACACAAAATCAAGGAACATAACACCGGTATGACGGAAACTAGGGCGACAAGAGTGGAACAAAACACTAGGCATAAGGCCGAGCCTTCCACCGTTTACCAAGTATATATATGCATTAATTAAAATAAGAGATATTGTGATATCCCAAGAAAATTCATGTTCCAACATGGAACGAACTTCATCTTCACCTGCAACTAGCAACGCTATAAGAGGGGCCGAGCAAAGCGGTAACATAGCCAAACAACGGTTTGCTAGGACAAGGTGGGTTAGAGGTTTGACATGGCAATATGGAGGCATGATATAGCAAGTGGTAGGTATCGCAGCATAGGCATAGCAATAGAGCGAGCAACTAGCAAGCAAAGATAGAAGTGATTTCGAGGGTATGGTCATCTTGCCTGCAAAGTTCTCCGAGAAGACGAAAAGCTTGATCCTCGTAAACGTACTCAACAGGTTCCTCAAACATGAACTCATCTCCCGGCTCTACCCAAGGCAAGAACACAAGCAAAGGAAACAACAATCAACCACGGTGCAATGCGCAAGCAACATGAAGCAAAACATGGCATGATATGCGGGATGTGATATGCAATGCATATGCATGCTTCGGAAGGGAAAGATTGAACCATGCCTCAACTTGGAAAACCAAGAGTGCCGCTGGAAAGATGAGTTGATTTCGGTCGAAATCGATATAAAGATCACCGGAATCGGATGCACGGTTTGCAAATGGCAAGCAAAACAATAATGGCACCAATCTGCGATTAACAGCACGATGCCATCTAAATGCATCAAGAAAATAAGCTACTGCACTCTAACATAGCAACAAAGCACATGGCAGTGATCCACTCAAGATGCTTGACAAAAGATGAACACTGAGCTACGGCTAAATCACAGAATAGCAGGTTCAAACAAACATGGCAAAAGTGCAAAAGATATCAGGTTCACAGACTTAGTGAAAATAACATGTCAGGAATTAACATCAGGAAGCAATGTTTAGAGCAAGATAACAACATGCTACAGGAACATATCATGGCAAAGCAAGGCATGTTATGAAGCTACTCAAAGCATATAACAAAAGTCCCTTACTGACCATAAGCCAAAAGGGATCAGAAAATACAATGGCAACCATGTAAACATAGCAAGTTTTGTTAACAGATTCAAACTTAGCAGAAAACTGGAACATGGCAAAACAGAATTACGTAGGCATGTTTGCGAGATCCATGCACTCACCACAAGGTATTGCATGACAAACTAAGCATACTACCAACAAGAAGACATGATCAAGTATCTAACCATGGCAAGAACAATCTCATAGCATGCATGGAACAACTATAACAACCTCGGCAAAATTGATTAACACGTAAACAATCTGCCAGGAATATTTTATAGCAAAAGTAGAGCAAGATTGAGTCATGCTAGGGTACTCCATAATTGCAAACAAAGACAAGGATGGATAGAGCATAACAATATCTCAAAATCATCCTTACTGAACATTCCCAAAAGAGGCATGGATCACTCTGCAACAACAAGAATACATGGCATAAAAATATCATCCGGGAAATGACTTAGAAGAATTCTAAGTTCATGAAATCAGCAACATCACGAGAGCTACTTTGCATGCTTGTGCTATTCACCACATTGATCACAAAAATACATGGCATACACCCCTGTAAAGATGGCATGGCATATAACAAAACACATGTAGAGCTCATGACCATATGCAGCACACATTAATCATGGCAAAACTGACAAATGTCCATAATCTGTTAAGAAACAGACACTAACATCACATAGCACTCTTGCAACATAATTTAGGGCATCAAGATGAACTCAAATGAACATGGTGCAATGGAATGAAATGAAGAGGACATCGAGATGAATAATTTGATATCTCATGCACGCAAAACAGAGCATCACACAGGAAGTTATGGCATGATGAACATGGGCACATGAATCTGTAAACTTCAGGGACTTCGTGGACGGAGAGAAGCGGGACGAAGAGATCCGGGATCAGGGCACCGTGTTTGGTTCGGGGACCGGTGGATCTGGTCCCGATCCGGATCCGGCGAGATGGGAGGAACTCCGGCGAGGGCGATGGTGTACGGCGGCGGAGGCGGGGGAGCAGGGGCGCTGGGGTTCGCCGGAGGGCGCGGACGACGAGGGACGACTGGTCGGCGCTGGCGCGGACGCCGAGGTGCGCACGAGGAGGAGCCGGGCGGCGCGCCGTCCTGCGGCGGGGCGCGGTGGCCGGCGAAGGGCGGCGGCGGTGCACGGGGCGGTCAACGCCGGCGAGGGAGGCGGCGCGGCGAGGGAGACGCAGGAGGCAGGCAGCGGAGATCCTCGGGCGGCGGCTCTATCGGTTCGGGCCAGGCGGGCCCGCGATGGGCTCCGCGGGCCGCGGCAAAGTGGGGCGCGGGGAGGACAGGTGGCGCGCGCTGGTTGGTGCAGGAGGCGGCGGCGATGATGTGGCGGATGCTGATTGGCCCGGACGACGTGGTTGAGGGCGGTGGACGCGTCCGGCGGCGCGGAGGGAGTTGGATCTAGGGTTTGTCTGCGCGAGAATTTCGGAGGGAGACACTTATTTATAGGTAGAGGGAGCTAGGAGAGTCCAAATGAGGTGCGGTTTTCGGCCACGCGATCGTGATCGAACGACCGAGAGGATGGAGGGGGTTTGGATGGGTTTTGGACCACTTTGGAGAGGTGTTGGCCTGCAACACACACGAGGCCTTTACGGTTCCTCGGTTAACCATTGGAGTATCAAACGAAGTCCAAATGGCACGAAACTTGGCAGGCGGTCTACCGGTAGTAAAACAAGGCCGCTTGGCAAATCTCTGTCCAATCCGAGAATGTTTAACACCCGCTCGTGAAAAGAGGCAAAAGGGAACGCTGGAGGACATAGGAGCGCCGGATTGCAAAACGGACAACAGGGAAAAGGCTCGGATGCATGAGACGAACACGTATGCAAATGCGATGCACATGATGACATGATAAGAAATGCATGACACGCAAACAAATGACAAGGCAACAGCTGCGAATAACTAGAAGACACCTGGCACAACAGTCTCGGGACATTACAACCATGTTGTTTGCTTCTTTCCAGTTTGCTTCTCTCGTTAGCTTCTGTTTTGTTCTGGAGTTGTGAGGATTCGTTCGACTCCGTCCGTTTGTCTTCTTCATGGACTTGTTCTTCTTCCTTGCAGGATCTCACGCAAGATGACCATTACCCTCAATATCACTTCTATCTTTGCTTGCTAGTTGTTCGTTCTATCGCTATGTCGCGCTACCTACCACTTGTTTATCATGCCTCCCATATTGCCATGTCAAGCCTCTAACCCACCTTCCTAGCAAACTGTTGTTTGGCTATGTTACCGCTTTTGCTCAGCCCCTCTTATAGCGTTGCTAGTTGCAGGTGAAGTGAAGTTTATTCCATGTTGGAACATGGATATGTTGGGATATCACATTATCTCTTATTTTAATTAATGCACATATATACTTGGTAAAGGGTGGAAGGCTCGGCCTTATGCCTAGTGTTTTGTTCCACTCTTGCCACCCTAGTTTCCATCTTACCGGTGTTATGTTCCTTGATTTTGCGTCCCTAACACGAGGAGGGGTATGGGACCCTCTTGACAGTTCGCTTTGAATAAAACTCCTCCAGCAAGGCCCAACCTTGGTTTTACATTTGCCTAACAACCTACAACTTACCCTTGGGGTTGCAAACCCGAGGGTCATCTTTATTTTAACCCCCCGGGCCAGTGCTCCTCTGAGTGTTGGTCCGAAACGGGCAACCTGCGAGGCCACCTTGGGGAAACTTGAGGGCTGGTTTTACTCGTAGCTTGACCTATCCGGTGTGCCCTGAGAACGAGATATGTGCAGCTCCTATCGGGATTTGTCGGCACAGTCGGGCGGTCTTGCTGGTTTAGTTTTACCATTGTCGAAATGTCTTGTGCACAGAGATTCCGAGTCTGATCGGGTGTCCCGCGATGGAGTATTGTCTCCGCGGATCGTGAGCTTGTGATGGGCTTAGTTGGGACACCCCTGCAGGGTATAAACTTTCGAGAGCCATGCCTGCGGTTATGTGGCAGATGGGAATTTGTTAATATCCGGTTGTAGCAAACTTGACACTTGACTTAATTAAAATGAATCAACCGCATGTGTAGCCGTGATGGTGTCTTTTCGGCAGAGTCCAGGAAGTGAACACGGTTTGGGTTATGTTTGAACGTAAGTAGTTTCAGGATCACTTCTTGATCACTTCTAGCTTCACGACCGCTGCGTAGCTTCTCATCTTACTCTCATATGCGTATGTTAGCCACCATATTTGATTAGCGCTTGCTGCAACTCCACCTCATTACCTTATCCTACCCATAAGCCTAAATAGTCTTGATCTCACGGGTTTTGAGATTGCTGACTCCTCTTGACTCACGGATACTTCCCAAATAGTTGCAGGTGCCGATGATACCAGTACAGGTGATGCCACCGAACTCAAGTGGGAGTTCGACGAGGATCTTGGCCGTTACTACGTGCCTTTTTCCGGATGATCAGTAGTGGTGCCCAGTTGGGACGATCGGGGATCTAGTAGTTGGGTTTATCTTCTTTTCATTTTGTTGTCCATAGTCGGACTATGAGTGTTCTCTGATGATGTATGAAATTACTTGAATATCGTGTGACGTGGCGAGTGTAAGCCAACTCTATTTATCCCTTTCTTGTTCATTACATGGGATGTTGTGAAGATGCCCCTTCTTGCGATAAAACCACAATGCGGTTATGCCTCTAAGTCGTGCCTCGACACGTGGGAGATATAGCCGCATCGTGGGCATTATAAGTTGGTATCAGTGCCATCCTCGACTTAGGAGCCCCCCTGCTTGATCGAATCGCTGACATTGTTGAGTCTAGAACAAAATGTTTTGAGTCTTAGGATTATATATATTGGAGAGTAGGATTATTTTTACTCCTTAGTCCCTTCGTCGCTCTGGTGAGGCCTCCTGACGTAGAAGTTTTGACTTTCCTCTCCTCAAATTTCACTAAAAAAAATTTAGGTGTTGGGGAATGCAGTAATTTCAAAAAAATTCCTACGCACACGCAAGATCTATCTAGGTGATGCATAGCAACGAGAGGGGAAGAGTGTTGTCCAGGTAACCTCGTAGACCGTAAGCGGAAGCGTTATGACAACGTGGTTGATGTAGTCATACGTCTTCATGATCCAACCGATCCTAGCACCGAAGGTACGTCACCTCCGCGATCTGCACACGTTCAGCTCGGTGACGTCCCGCGGACTCTAGATCCAGTTGAGTGTCAAGGGAGAGTTTCGTCAGCATGACGGCGTGATGACGGTGATGATGAAGCTACCGGCGCAGGGCTTCGCCTAAGCACTGCAACGATATGACCGAGGTGGATTATGGTGGAGGGGGGCACCGCACATGGCTAAACAACGTCAACTTGTGTGTTCTAGGGTGCCCCTGCCCCCGTATATAAAGGACCAAGGGGGAGGCCGACCAGCCCTATGGCGCGCCAAGGAGGGGAGAGGAAGGGAAAGGGGGGGGGTGCCGCCCCCTCCTAGTCCAATTCAGACTCAAGGGGGAGGGGGCGTGCGGCTTGCCCTGGCAGCCCATCTTTCTCTCCTCTAAGGCCCATCTAGGCCCATTAGTTCCCCCGGTGGGGTTCCGGTAACTAGGGGTGGGCATAAAAACCGACGAACCGAAGACCGAACCGATACTGAAACCGAAAAAACTGAAATTTCGGTTTTTAATGTTTGTACAGAAAAATTCGGTTACTGTATCTGCTAACCGAACTGGATTCGTTCGGTTCGGTATAAGCACGGTAACTGAACAGAAAAACCGAATATAGCCTAGGACGCGTGCACCAACGAGCTGTTCCCGTGCCAGGTGGCCTCGAGCGCGTGCTTTAGTCGCGACAAAACAAAATACTGGGCCAAGCCGGCGAGCGACGACCTGCATGCAAGGCCCAAGCTGGATCTCGTTTCCTGTGTGTGCCCGACGTAGTCAATTTGTACGTGCGTATGAGAGGCGCTGCGGGCTAGTGGTTTAGTCCCACCTCGGCCAGCCACGCACATGGAGATGGATAGCTAGTCTATATATAGAGTGCATGTGGAATGGAAGCTAGCCTCACAGCTGATTCGTTGGCACATTGGCTAATACGGTAGAAACCGATTACCAAACCGAAAATCTCGGTTAACCGAATATTCGGTTTCCTATTTTGTGATGTATTTTTCGGTTTTCATCTTTGCTAACCGAATTTCTAAATAACCGAATGGTAGAAACCGAATTTTTGGTTTATACCGAATGCCCAGGCCTACCGGTAACCCTCCGGCACTCCGGTTTTACCCGAAACCACCCGGAACACTTCCGGTGTGCGAATATAGCCGTACAATATATCAATCTTTATGTCTTGACCATTTCAAGACTCCTCGTCATGTCCGTAATCACATCCGAGACTCCGAACTACCTTCGGTACATCAAAACACATAAACTCATAATACCGATCGTCACCGAACGTTAAGCGTGCGAACCCTACGGGTTCAAGAACTATGTAGACATGACCGAGACTCATCTCTGGTCAATAACCAATAGCGGAACCTGGATTCTCATATTGGTTCCTACATATTCTACGAAGATCTTTATCGGTCAAACCGCATAACAACACACGTTGTTCCCTTTGTCATTGGTATGTTACTTCACTACTGCAGGATGCTGCTAACACGACACTACGATCAGAGACCCTTTCACGAAACTGTGTGTGATGCATTAATCACAAACATGGATGTAAAAACCCGTCAAAAAAGGTGCAAAACGTTTGCAATGGAGGATGCATCAAACACGATTCAGATTTTAGTTGCGTGTGTGATCCAGGGCATACAATTCAGTCCAATGAACCGTTTGTGATGAGGCAGAACAAAAGAAACATGCAGCCTGATGAAGGCGTGTGAGATGTACAGCATACGGTTCACTCGGATGAACTGTTTGTGATTAGGCAACACAAAAGAAATGGTCAGCCAGATCAAGGTGTGTGCGATGTACAACATACAGTTCACTCAGATGAACTGTTTGTGATTAGGCAACACAAAAGAAACGGTCAGCCAGATCAAGGTGTGTGCGATGTACGACATGCGGTTCACCCAGATGAACTGTTTGTGTTGAGACAATAGAATAGAAATGGTTCAATATAACAAATACCATAAACATTGCAAGGTTCAAATTCAAAGATTACAACACCCAAATGCAAACATTGCAAACCACGTAATTTCTGAAAAGGGATCAACCGCTGACAAGTCCTGTATGGGTTTGACACAATAACTTCCAATTGCTTTGCCATATGCTCTTCCAATACGAAGTTTGGCATTTTTGGAGGCACTTCCATTCCGCAGTACCAGCCGCCTCTGATAATCATACCATTGATCTTTCCTAATTAAATGTGTGTTCAACATCAGTACCCTCAGCACCTTTGGTCTGGCAAGAAAGAACATGGCGAGTGTAATCTCCCGTGGGGTCCCGCGGTAGGAGTTCAAAGTAATATTTGAGAGATGCAGATCCAGGCATTCGATGTGATTGTCGTTATCAACATCTTCCACTGGGCCTAATATGCACTGCAAAAGAAGAGAACGTGTTAGTGCCTACATGCAGTTTTGAACACTGCTACACGCCCATTTGGTTTGCAGGATTTGTAAAATGCACCAACATGCCATCTTCGATATGTCATGATTAACATGGGCATTAATTTGATTACAATCTAGAAACATGTAGCCTTCTTCACAAGAGGTTAGATTGGATGAAAAAATCCCTAAGAAAACTAGTACAGATGAATCCAAAGGAGAAATGCTTATGGACGATTATAACCATATGAATGAAGCAACCAATATGGGGTGGGGGTGTATGTCCTAAAATCCTCCAAATTTCCTTCAGAAATCGTAGTACATAGTCATTGTAAACTTGGGAAAAGGTGCAAAAAATTGAACTCCCTTATGGTTAACATTTAACAGGAAAGGAACATCACCTCGATATACAACTTCTTCAGGCAGGGAAAGCATCTCAGGAAACTGAAAACTAGGTCCAGGTTCGGGATGAGAGATTCTAGTGCCAAGACCTTCACTGTGCCCAGAGTCTGGGTGAAGCTTCGCTGGGTGACAAACGAACATACATCTTGAAAACTAGAAATAATGTTGATATCAAGAAGGAGAGGTATATAAGACGACTGTTGTACCTGAAAGTTGTAGTATTTGACAGATGAGTAGCCCACCACTTTCAATTTCGGCGCAGAAATGACATTGATTCTTGTTGGACCTTGTTGATCAACTACAAGTAATCTCTCAAGTGAAGGTGTGTCCTGGATGACCATATTGTGGTCCACTTTTTGTGATCTCTCGTTGCAGCACCAACAACAGACATAAATAGTGCAGAGAGTCCTGGAGGTGATGTGCAAGGTACTCGACCAATTCATCACCTGAAGGCGAAGGAACTCGAGTGCAGTACAGCCGCGGAGCAGGCGCTCCATGTCATCCGTTGGGATGCAGACAACGACGAGCTCGAGGTGCTTCAGTTGTGGTAGAAAAAGAGCGGGCGTGTCATTAAGGGGGGATGGTAGTTCATGAACTTGGCGAGGCGCAGCGTGGGCGCGAAGCGGAGCGCGTACGTTGGCAACAAGCTCATATGCCCATCATTATAACTTAGCTTTTCTCGAGCTAATCTATGGCGTGGGATCGGAACCACTCGTCAAGCTTGGCTCGCTCCTTGCCATTGGAATGGAACTTGCCCGCGATAAGGCCTTTGATTGGGCCATGGTGACTGCCGAGGATCTGGGAGAATGCATCCAAGCTTTGGCGATAGCCATGGCAGAGTTTGTGGGCGTGGAGGAGGTTGACAGGGGTGCGGAGCCATAGGGTGCGCCACCGTCGGGAAACAGCAGCTATCCTTACCCGATTTCTGATTGGGAGGAGGGATATGATGACTATCAACACATCATCGGGGAGGTTGTTGATGAAGTCTAGGCCTACTGGAGTCGCTTGCAGTTCTTTCTCGACCCACCTCCGCTTGTTGGCAGCCTCGTTCTGCACCTCGTCGGCGGGGACAGGAACCTCTGTCTCCATATTCACACCGTGCTCCGGTGCTTCAGCAGCCCCGACGTCGCCACTCCCTCCGATGGGGCGCTTCGGCGGCATCCTCGTACACTGACGGCCTTGAGGACTCAGAGTGGCGTCGAGGATGCGGGCGGAGAGAGAGGAATTGTGTGTGTGGCGAGGATGGGGGGTGCGGCCGCTCGGCGGCACCATTAATATAGACCAGTGGGAGCGAGGCGGGCGGCGGTCCAAGGCTGTCTCGCTTCCCGGTGAGAACGACTGCTTAATCTCAAGTATGAATGAGATATATGCTTAATTAGTGAATTTTAGTTTCAAAAAATAGATAGTGATATTGATTTTTAGCGGCATATTTTGACAAATCGCAGTGTCTCTTGGCTTAGCGCCGAAGTCTGGCTTTAATTTGCATACCATAACCGAACCGTTTGCGTTGAAGAGATGCATAGATCCCGCGTTGAACAACTTGTACACTTCCCGGTGAGCCTGCGCACCGGACTGCGCTTGCACGCCTCCCGTTCAGTCAAGCAGCTGTCCACACGTCACCTCCTATAGCCATTAAAACCAAGACACGTGGCGTCACGTGAATGATTAACCAAACACACACGGTTTGAATTATACAAACATTAGAGATATTAAAGTGGCAACTATTTTTTTCAAAATGCCTTTGTTGGCTGTCATTATTCGAGTGCGCCTTCTCTCAAAATGGACACGAAAAATACCACAGCATGTCAGGTGCCCTTCCATGATAGCATGCCAAGTTTCATGAATTTCAGACGAGTTTTGGATTTACTAGAATTTAAAAACCAGGCATCTCAATGTTTTGCCGGCAATCAACGGTGCCCTGGTGTTTGAAATTCATTCCCATTTCTTGCATGGGACCTAAGCATGCACCCAAGGACACAGATTTGATTTTTCAACTAATTTACATGCACTGGAGCATGTGCATGTAGTTCAAATTTGAATTATGCACATAAATGCATTGAAAACTCAGTTAATGCATAAAAATGTCCAAATGAACCCCAAAAAATCACAAAAATTCACACAATAATCCTGTTGTTCTATGTTGACACGAGAAAAAAAACTTGAAAGCAATAAGAGGCAATGGATATCGTTTCGTCCCCAAAGGTGGGACGTTCCCTACCGAAAACCATCATGCTTGTTGTGAGAAGCTCCGGTTTGTGAGAAGCATGTACCCAAACCTGCCCCAAATGGGACATAATTTGTACAACGACATGTTGATGCCGCTCCATGGTAGCATGCCAAGTTTCATGAATTCCAGATGAGTTTTGGATTTACTAGAATTTAAAACCAGGCATCTGAATGTTTTGCCGGCAATCAACGGTGCTCTGGTGTTTGAAATTCATTCCCATTTCTTGCATGAGACCTAAGCATGCACCCAAGGACACAGATTTGATTTTTCAACCAATCTATATGCACTGGAGCATGTGCATGTAGTTCAAATTTGAATTATGCACATAAATGCATTGAAAACTCAGTTAATGCATAAAAATGTCCAAAGGAACCCCGAAAAATCACAAAAATTCACACAACACTCCTGTTGTTCTATGTTGACACGAGAAAAAAACTTGAAATCAATAAGAGGCAATGGCCATCGTTTTGTCCCCAAAGGTGGGACGTTCCCTACCGAAAACCATCATGCTTGTTGTGAGAAGCTCCGATTTGTGAGAAGCATATACCCAAACCTACCCCAAATGGGACAAATTTATACCACGACATGTTGATGCCGCTCCATGATAGCATGCCAAGTTTCATGAATTTCAGACGAGTTTTGGATTTACTAGAATCTAAAAAACCAGACATCTCAATGTTTTGCCGGCATTCAACGGTGCCCTGGTGTTTGAAATTCATTCCCATTTGTTGCATGGGACCTAAGCATGCACCCAAGGACACAGATTTGATTTCTCAACCAATTTATATGCACTAGAGCATGCACATGTAGTTCAAATTTGAATTATGCACATAAATGCATTGAAAACTCAGTTAATGCATAAAAATGTCCAAACGAACCCCCAAAAATCACAAAAATTCACACAACACTGATGTTGTTCTATGTTGACACGAGGAAAAAAACTTGAACGCAATAAGAGGCAATGTATATCGTTTCATCCCCGAAGGTGGGGCATTCCCTACCGAAAACCATCATGCTTGTTGTGAGAAGATCCGGTTTGTGAGAAGCATATACCCAAACCTGCCCCTAATGGGACAAAATTTGTACCACAACATGTTGATGCCGCTCCATGATAGCATGCCAAGTTTCATGAATTTTAGATGAGTTTTAGATTTACTAGAATTTAAAAACCAGGTATCTCAATGTTTTGTCGGCAATCAACGGTGCCATGGTGTTTGAAATTCATTCCCATTTCTTGCATGGGACCTAAGCATGCACCCAAGGACAAAGATTTGATTTTTCAACCAATTTATATGCACTGGAGCATGTGCATGTAGTTCAAATTTGAATTATGCACATAAATGCATTGAAAACTCAGTTCATGCATAAAAATGTCCAAAGGAACCCCGAAAAATCACAAAAAATCACACAACACTCTTGTTGTTCTATGTTGACACGAGAAAAAACTTGAAAGTAATAAGAGGCAATGGATATCGTTTCGTCCTCAAAGGTGGGACGTTCCCTACCGAAAATCATCATGCTTGTTGTGAGAAGCTCCGGTTTGTGAGAAGCATATACCCAAACCTACCCCAAATGGGACAAAATTTGTACCACAGCATGTTGATGCTGCTCCATGATAGCATGCCAAGTTTCATGAATTTCAGCCGAGTTTTGGATTTACTAGAATTTAAAAACGAGGCATCTCAATGTTTTGCCGGCAATCGACGATGCCATGGTGTTTGAAATTCATTCCCATTTCTTGCATGGGACCTAAGCATGCACCCAAGGACAAAGATCTGATTTTTGAACAAATTTATATGCACTGGAGCATGTGCATGTAGTTCAAATTTGAATCATGCACATAAATGCGTTGAAAACTCACTTAATGCATAAAAATGTCCAAACGAACCCTAAATAATTCTGATTCTTTTATGATCACTGCAGATAAAAGGTCTAGCAATTCAAACACCGTCCATGGCCGCTATGACCCCATTATGTAATTCAAATCAAGACCAAAAATCAAGTAGATCCCACACTATTTATTATAACCAACCGTGTGAGATGCAGCACAAAATATCTTCGGACCGTGTCTGAATAAGGGACCGTGTCTGATGACACTCTACGCGCCAGTTTTATGTCTAAAGCGATTCCAAATTTTCGGCTTCCATGGAAATATCTATGATACATCTCCAACGTATCTATAATTTATGAAGTATTCATGCTATTATATTATCAACCTTGGATGTTTTATATGCATTTATATGCTATTTTATATGATTTTTGGGACTAACCTATTAACCTAGTGCCCAGTGCCAGTTTCTTTTTTTTTTCTTGTTATTGAGTTTTACAGAAAAGGAATATCAAACGGAGTCCAATAGACGTGCCATTTTTTAACAATTTTTTATGGACCAAAAGAAGACCCCGGAGTAAAAGAGTTGGGCCAGGAGAGTCCCGGGGCATCCACGAGGGTGGGGGGCGCGCCCCCCAGGCATGTGGTCCTGCCTCGTGGGCGCCTTGGGCACCTCTTGACGTGAGACCGACGCCAAAAATTCCTATAAATACAGAAACCTTGGAACATTAACCTAGATCGGGAGTTCCGCCGCCAGAAGCCTCCGTAGCCATCGAAAACCAATCTAGGCCCTCTCTGGCACCCTGCCAGAGGGGGCCCTCAGCACCGGAGGTCATGGAGGAGGATCCCGGAGGGGCCATCATCACCATGAAGGCCAAGGACCAGAGGGAGAACCTCTCCCCATCTAGGGGGAGGCCATGGAGGAGGAAGCACAAGGGGGAGAACCTCTCCTCCTCTCTCTCGGTGGCACCGGAGTGCCATCGGGAGGGGAATCATCACCGCGATGATCGTCTTCATCAACATCACCATCATCATCATCACCCTCATCTCTTTTACGCGGTCCACTCTCCCGCACCCCGCTGTAATCCCTACTTGAACATGGTGCTTTATGCCACATATTATGATCCAATGATGTGTTGCCATCCTATGATGTTTTGAGTAGATATCTTTTGTCTTTGGGTTGATTGATGATCTAGATTGGTATGAGTTGTATGTTTTACTTTGATGCTGTCCTATGGTGCCCTCCGTGTCGCGCAAGCGTGAGGGGTTCCCGCTGTAGGGTGTTGCAATACATTCATGATTCGCTTATAATGGGTTTGTGAGTGACTGAAACACAAACCCGAGTAAGTGGGTTGTTGCGTATGGGAATAAGGAGGACTTGATGCTTTAATTCTATGGTTGGGTTTTACCTTAATGATCTTTAGTAGTTGCGGATGCTTGCTAGAGTTCAAATCATAAGTGCATATGATCCAAGTAGAGAAAGTATGTTAGCTTATGCCTCTCCCTCATATGAAACTGCAATAGTGATTACCGGTCTTGTTAACGATTGCCTAGGACAATTCCGCACACCGATCCACCATTATTCCACACTCGCTATTTATAATATTTAGTAATATATTCTAACTTCATGATAACATCACCTACTTTTATATTTTAGCTCTCTGATATCAAAAGTTATCCTCTTCATACCCACAACCTAGTTTTATTTCTCGTTGCTAGTTGGAAGCAAACGTTTGGTGTACGTAGAGTCGTATCAGTGGCTGATAGGGCTTGAGAGAATATTGATCTTACCTTTAGCTCCTTGTGGGTTCGACACTCCATACTTATCACTTCCACCTTTGGAAATTGCTACGATGATTCCTTGCACTTGGGGATTATGAAGCTCTTTTCTGGCGCCGTTGCCCGGGAGCAATAGCGTGGGGTTGATATTCTCGTGTGTGCTTGTTTGCTTTCTTCACTAAGTAGATTTTGTTTTTCCTTTCTGTTTCTGTTTAGTTGTGGGTGAAACATACAATTTTTTTAAAAAGAATGAAAATACGAAAAAAATTACTTGCCTCTCATGTCTAAAAAGTTTTTCAAAAAGAGAAGTGATTGGAAAGTTATGCATTGAAGAAGTGAGGGACGACCTTGAGCACTCGTGTTCATGCTCACGGAAACAATGTAGAATTTTTCATGGAAGTTTATTTGGAAATAATTATCCCCTTATATATATCCATTGTATTATAAAAATAATGTGCCAAGCTTTGGTTTTAGGATGATTAGATTGCTTGTTTACTATTTGCATAACAAAAACAGAAACTTTGGCTGTAGCGCGTGATTTTACGTTTTTTTACTGGAAATCCAAATGGGTCTGAAACTTTTTGCACATTACTTATGTATAAATTGTTCAAATTGTCAAATTTATTTCATAATTTTTGGAGATACATAAGTTTACTAAACCTTCAGATTACTACAGACTGTCCTGTTTTAGACAGATTCTGTTTTTTCGTGTGTTGTTTGCTTATTTTGACAAATCTATGGGTAGTATCTGTTGGAGAACGTAGTAATTTCAAAAATTTCCCTACACACACGCAAGATCATGGTGATGCATAGCAAATAGAGGGGAGAGTGTTGTCCATGTACCCTCGTAGACCGAAAGCGGAAGCGTTAGCACAACGCGGTTGATGTAGTCGTACGTCTTCACGATCCGACCGATCAAGTACCGAACGCACGACACCTCCGAGTTCTGCACACGTTCAACTCGATGATGTCCCTCAAACTCCGATCCAGCCGAGTGTTGAGGGAGAGTTTCATCAGCACGACGGCGTGGTGATGATGATGATGTTCTACCGACACAGGGCTTCACCTAAGCACCGCTACGATATGACCGAGGTGGATTACGGTGGAGGGGGGCACCTCACACGGCTAAGAGATCAAGAGATCAATTGTTGTCTCTTTGGGGTGCCCCCTGCCCCCGTATATAAAGGAGTGGAGGAGGGGGAGGACCGGCCCTCTCTATGGCGCGCCCTAGGGGAGTCCTACTCCCACCGGGAGTAGGATTCCCCCTTTCCTAGTAGAACTAGGAGCCCTTCCAAGTAGTAGGAGTAGGAGGGAAGGAAAGGGAAGGGAAAAGGAGAAGGAAGGAAGGGGGCGCCCCCCTCCCTAGTCCAATTCGGACCAGCCCATGGGGAGGGGTGCGGCCACCCTTTGAGGCCTTTCTCTCCTTTCCCGTATGGCCCATTAAGGCCCAATACGAATTCCCGTAACTCCCCGGTACTCCCGAAAATACCCGAATCACTCGGAACCTTTCCGATGTCCGAATATAGTCGTCCAATATATCGATTTTTATGTCTCAACCATTTTGAGACTCCTCGTCATGTCCCCGATCTCATCCGGGACTCCGAACTCCTTCGGTACATCAAAACACATAAACTCATAATATAACCGTCATCGAACTTTAAGCGTGCGGACCCTACGGGTTCGAGAACTATGTAGACATGACCGAGACACGTCTCCGGTCAATAACCAATAGCGGAACCTGGATGCTCATATTGGCTCCTACATATTCTACGGAGATCTTTATCGGTCAAACCGCATAACAACATTCGTTGTTCCCTTTGTCATTGGTATGTTACTTGCCTGAGATTCGATCGTCGGTATCTCAATACCTAGTTCAATCTCATTAGCGGCAAGTCTCTTTACACGTTCCGTAACACATCATCCCGCAACTAACTCATTATTTGCAATGCTTGCAAGGCTTATAGTGATGTGCATTACCGAGTGGGCCCAGAGATACCTCTCCGACAATCGGAGTGACAAATCCTAATCTCGAAATACGCCAACCCAACAAGTACCTTCGGAGACACCTGTAGAGCGCCTTTATAATCACCCAGTTACGTTGTGACGTTTGGTAGCACACAAAGTGTTCCTCCGGTAAACGGGAGTTGCATAATCTCATAGTCATAGGAACATGTATAAGTCATGAAGAAAGCAATAGCAACAAACTAAACGATCAAGTGCTATGCTAACAGAATGGGTCAAGTCAATCACATCATCCTCTAATGATGTGATCCCGATAATCAAATGACAAATCATGTCTATGGATAGGAAACTTAACCATCTTTGATTCAACGAGCTAGTCAAATAGAGGCATACTAGTGACATATTGTTTGTCTATGTATTCACACATGTATTATGTTTCCGGTTAATACAATTCTAGCATGAATAATAAACATTTATCATGATATAAGGAAATAAATAATAACTTTATTATTGCCTCTAGGGCATATTTCCTTCAGTCTCCCACTTGCTCTAGAGTCAATAATCTAGTTCACATTGCCATGTGATTTAACATCAATAGTTCACATCACCATGTGATTAATACCCATAGTTCACATCGTCATGTGAACAACACTCTAAGGGTTTACTAGAGTCAATAATCTAGTTCACATCGCTATGTGATTAATACCCAAAGAATACTAAGGTGTGATCATGTTTTGCTTGTGAGGGAAGTTTAGTCAACGGATTTGCTACATTCAGATCCGTATGTATTTTGCAAATTTCTATGTCAACAATGCTCTGCACGGAGCTACTCTAGCTAATTGCTCCCACTTTCAATATGTATCCAGATTGAGACTTTGAGTCATCTGGATCAGTGTCAAAACTTGCATCGTTGTAACCCTTTACAACGAACCTTTTGTCACCTCCATAATCGAGAAACATATCCTTATTCCACTAAGGATAATTTTGACCAATGTCCAGTGATCTACTCCTAGATCACTATTGTACTCCCTTGCGAAACTCAGGGCAGGGTATACAATAGGTCTGGTACACAGGATGGCATACTTTATAGAACCTATGGCTGAGGCATAGGGAATGACTTTCATTCTCTCTCTATCTTCTGCCATGGTCGGGTTTTGAGTCTTACTCAACTTCACACCTTGTAACACAGGCAAGAACTCCTTCTTTGACTGTTCCATTTTGAACTACTTCAAAATCTTGTCAAGGTATGTACTCATTGAAAAACTTATCAAGCGTCTTGATCTATCTCTATACATCTTGATGCTCAATATGTAAGCAGCTTCACCGAGGTCTTTCTTTGAAAAACTCCTTTCAAACATTCCTTTATGCTTTGCAGAATAATTCTACATTATCTCCGATCAACAATATGTCATTCACATATACTTATCAGAAATTATGTAGTGCTCCCACTCACTTTCTTGTAAATACAGGCTTCACCACAAGTCTGTATAAAACTATATGCTTTGATCAACTTATCAAAGCGTATATTCCAACTCCGAGATGCTTGCACCAGTCCATAGATGGATCGCTGGAGCTTGCATATTTTGTTAGTACCTTTAGGATTGACAAAACCTTCTGGTTGCATCATATACAACTCTTCTTTAATAAATCCATTAAGGAATGCAGTTTTGTTTGTCCATTTGCTAGATCTCATAAAATGCGGCAATTGCTAACATGATTCGGACAGACTTAAGCATAGATACGAGTGAGAAACTCTCATCGTAGTCAACACCTTGAACTTGTCGAAAACCTTTTTGCGACAATTCTAGCTTTGTAGATAGTAACACTACAATCAGCGTCCGTCTTCCTCTTGAAGATCCATTTAATCTCAATGGCTCGCCGATCAATGGGCAAGTCAATCAAAGTCCATACCTTGTTCTCATACATGGATCTCATCTCAGATTTCATGGCCTCAAGCCATTTCGCGGAATCTGGGCTCATCATCGCTTCCTCATAGTTCGTAGGCTCGTCATGGTCAAGTAACATGACCTCCAGAACAGGATTACCGTACCACTCTGGTGCGAATCTCACTCTGGTTTACCTACAAGGTTTGGTAGCAACTTGATCTGAAGTTACATGATCATCATCATTAGCTTCCTCACTAATTGGTGTAGTAGGCATAAGAACAAATTTCTGTGATGAACTACTCTCCAATAAGGGAGCAGGTACAGTTACCTCATCAAGTTCTACTTTCCTCCCACTCACTTCTTTCGAGAGAAACTCCTTCTCTAGAAAGGATCCATTCTCATCAATGAATATCTTGCCTTCGGATCTGTGATAGAAGGTGTACCCAACATATTCTTTTGGGTATCCTATGAAGATGCACTTCTCCGGTTTGGGTTTGAGCTTATCACGTCGAAACTTTTTGACATAAGCATTGCAACCTCAAACTTTAAGAAACGACAGCTTAGGTTTCTTGCCAAACCATAGTTCATACGGTGTCGTCTCAACGGATTTAGATGGTGCCGTATTTAATGTGAATGTAGCTGTCTCTAATGCATAACCCCAAAACGATAGTAGTAAATCGGTAAGAGACATCATAGATCGCACCATATCTAATAAAGTACGGTTACGACATTCGGACACACCATTACACTGTGGTGTTCCAGGTGGCGTGAGTAGTGAAACTATTTCACATTGTTTTAACTGAAGGCCAAACTCGTAACTCAAATATTTTCCTTCTGCGATCATATCGTAGAAACTTTTAATTTTTGTTACGATGACTCTCCATTTCACTCCGAAATTCTTTGAACTTTTCAAATGTTTCAGACTTGTGTTTCATCAAGTAGATATACTCATATCTGCTCAAATCATCTGTGAAGATCAGAAAATAATGATACCTGCTGCGAGCCTCAATATTCATCGGACCACATACATCAGTATGTATGATTTCTAACAAATCTGTTGCTTGCTCCATTGTTCCGGAGAATGGAGTCTTAGTTATCTTGCCCATGAGGCATGGTACGCAAGCATCAACTGATTCATAATCAAGTGATTCCAAAAGCCCATCAGCATGGATTTTCTTCATGCGCTTTACACCAATATGACCTAAACGGCAGTGCCACAAATAAGTTGCACTATCATTATTAACTTTGCATCTTTTGGTTTGAATATTATGAATATGTGTATCACTATGATCGAGATCCAACGAACCATTTTCATTGGGTGTGTAACCATATAAGGTTTTATTCATGTAAACAGAACAACAATTTATTCTCTTACTTAAATGACTAACCGTATTGCAATAAACATGATCAAATCATATTCATGCTCAACGCAAACACCAAATAACACTTATTTAGGTTCAACACTAATCCCGAAAGTATAGGGAGTGTGCGATGATGATCATATCAATCTTGGAACCACTTCCAACACACATCGTCACTTCACCCTTAACTAGTCTCTGTTCATTCTGCAACTCCCATTTCGAGTTACTACTCTTAGCAACTGAACCAGTATCAAATACCGAGGGGTTCCTACGAACACTAGTAAAATACACATCAATAATCTATATATCAAATATACCATTGTTCACTTTGCCATCCTTCTTATCCGCCAAATATTTGAGCCAGTTCCGCTTTCAGTGACCAGTCCCTTTGTAGTAGAAGCACTTAGTCTCAGGCTTAGGACCAGACTTGGGCTTCTTCACTTGAGCAGCAACTTGCTTTCCATTCTTCTTGAAGTTCCCTTTCTTTCCCTTTACCCTTTTCTTGAAACTAGTGGTCTTGTTAATCATCAACACTTGATGCTTTTTCTTGATTTCTACCTTCATCGATTTCATCATCATGAAAAGCTCGGGAATCGTTTACATCATCCCTTGCATACTATAGTTCATCACGAAGTTCTACTAACTTGGTGATGGTGACTAGATAATTCTGTCAATCACTATTTTATCTGGAAGATTAACTCCCACTTGATTCAAGCAATTGTAGTACCTAGACAATCTGAGCACATGCTCACTGCTTGAGCTATT
Source organism: Triticum urartu (assembly GCF_056163025.1). Classification (NCBI taxonomy): domain Eukaryota; kingdom Viridiplantae; phylum Streptophyta; class Magnoliopsida; order Poales; family Poaceae; genus Triticum; species Triticum urartu. The sequence goes on along the minus strand of NC_141874.1, from coordinate 169,149,982 downwards.
CTCCTCCATCTTTTTAGCTATAGAACTTGTTGGAGACTCCATATCTCTCAACTCGGGTATTTGCTTGAAATATTAACTTCAACTTCTGGAACATCTCATATGGTCCATGACATTCAAAACGTCTTTGAAGTCCCGATTCTAAGCTGTTAAGCATGGTGCACTAAACTATCAAGTAGTCATCATATTGAGCTAGCCAAACGTTCATAACGTCTGCATCTACTCCTGCAATAGGTCTGTCACCTAGCGATGCATCAAGGACATAATTCTTCTGTGCAGCAATGAGGATAAACCTCAGATCACGGATCCAATCCGCATCATTGCTACTAACATTTTTCAACTTAGTTTTCTCCAGGAACATATATATAACATAGGGAAGCAACAACGCGAGCTATTGATCTACAACATAGATATGCTAATACTACCAGGACTAAGTTCATGATAAATTAAAGTTCAATTAATCATATTACTTAAGAACTCCCACTTAGATAGACATCCCTCTAATCCTCTAAGTGATCACGTGATCCAAATCAACTAAACCATGTCCGATCATCACGTGAGATGGAGTAGTTTCAATGGTGAACATCACTATGTTGATCATATCTACTATATGATTCACGCTCGACCTTTCGGTCTCCGTGTTCCGAGGCCATATCTGTTATATGCTAGGCTCATCAAGTTTAACCTGAGTATTTCGCGTGTGCAACTGTTTTGCACCCGTTGTATTTGAACGTAGAGCCTATCACACCCGATCATCACGTGGTGTCTCAGCACGAAGAACTTTCACAACGGTGCATACTCAGGGAGAACACTTATACCTTGATAATTTAGTGAGAGATTATCTTATAAAGCTACCGCCGAACTAAGCAAAATAAGATGTATAAAAGATAAACATCACATGCAATCAAAATATGTGACATGATATGGCCATCGTCATCTTGTGCCTTTGATCTCCATCTCCAAAGCATCGTTATGATCTCCATCATCACCGGCATGACACCATGATCTCCATCATCTTGATCTATATCAATGTGTCATCACATGGTCGTCTCGCCAACTATTGCTCTTGCAACTATTGCTATCGCATAGCGATAAAGTAAAGCAATTATTTGGCGCTTGCATCTTATGCAATAGAGAGACAACCATAAGGCTTTTGCCAGTTGCCGATAACTTCAACAAAACATGATCATCTCATACAACAACTTATATCTCATCACGTCTTGACATCACATCACAACATGCCCTGCAAAAACAAGTTAGACGTCCTCTACTTTGTTGTTGCAAGTTTTACGTGGCTGCTACGGGCTTAGCAAGAACCGTTCTTACCTGCGCATCAAAACCACAATGATAGTTTGTCAAGTTGGTGCTGTTTTAACCTTCTCAAGGACCGGGCATAGCCATACTCAGTTCAACTAAAGTTGGAGAAACTGACACCCGCCAGCCACCTGTGTGCAAAGCACGTCGGTAGAACCAGTCTCGCGTAAGCGTACGCGTAATGTCGGTCCAGGCCGCTTCATCCAACAATACCTCCGAACCAAAGTAAGACATGCTGGTAAGCAGTATGACTTATATCGCCCACAACTCACTTGTGTTCTACTCGTGCATATGACATCTATGCATAAAACCTGGCTCGGATGCCACTGTTGGAGAACGTAGTAATTTCAAAAATTTCCCTACGCACACGCAAGATCATGGTGATGCATAGCAACGAGAGGGGAGAGTGTTGTCCACGTAACCTCATAGACCGAAAGCGGAAGCGTTAGCACAACGCAGTTGATGTAGTCGTACGTCTTCACGATCCGACCGATCAAGTACCGAACGCACGACACCTCCGAGTTCTGCACACGTTCAACTCGATGACGTCCCTCGAACTCCGATCCAGCCGAGTGTTGAGGGAGAGTTTCATCAGCACGACGACGTGGTGACGATGATGATGTTCTACCGACACAGGGCTTCACCTAAGCACCGCTACGATATGACCGAGGTGGATTATGGTGGAGGGGGGCACCGCACACGTCTAAGAGATCAAGAGATCAATTGTTGTCTCTTTGGGTGCCCCTGCCCCCGTATATAAAGGAGTGGAGGAGGGGGAGGGCCGGCCCTCTCTATGGCGTGCCCTAGGGGATTCCTACTCCCACCGGGAGTAGGATTCCCCCTTTCCTAGTAGAACTAGGAGCCCTTCCAAGTAGTAGGAGTAGGAGGGAAGGAAAGGGAAGGGAAAAGGAGAAGGAAGGAAGGGGGCACCCCCCCTCCCTAGTCCAATTCGGACCAGCCCATGGGGAGGGGTGCGGCCACCCTTTGAGGCCTTTCTCTCCTTTCCCGTATGGCCCATTAAGGCCCAATACGAATTCCCGTAACTCCCCGGTACTCCCGAAAATACCCGAATCACTCGGAACCTTTCCAATGTCCGAATATAGTCGTCCAATATATCGATTTTTATGTCTCGACCATTTCGAGACTCCTTGTCATGTCCCCAATCTCATCTGGGACTCCGAACTCCTTCGGTACATCAAAACACATAAACTCATAATATAACCGTCATCGAACTTTAAGCGTGCGGACCCTACGGGTTCGAGAACTATGTAGACATGACCGAGACACGTCTCCGGTCAATAACCAATAGCGGAACCTGGATGCTCATATTGGCTCCTACATATTCTATGAAGATCTTTATCGGTCAAACCGCATAACAACATACGTTGTTCCCTTTGTCATCGGTATGTTACTTGCCCGAGATTCGATCGTCGGTATCTCAATACCTAGTTCAATCTCGTTACCGGCAAGTCTCTTTACTCGTTCTGTAACACATCATCCCGCAACTAACTCATTAGTTGCAATGCTTGCAAGGCTTATAGTGATGTGCATTACTGAGTGGGCCCAGAGATACCTCTCCGACAATCGGAGTGACAAATCCTAATCTCGAAATACGCCAACCCAACAAGTACCTTCGGAGACACCTGTAGAGCGCCTTTATAATCACCCAGTTACGTTGTGACGTTTGGTAGCACACAAAGTGTTCCTCCGGTAAACGGGAGTTGCATAATCTCATAGTCATAGGAACATGTATAAGTCATGAAGAAAGCAATAGCAACAAACTAAATGATCAAGTGCTATGCTAACGGAATGGGTCAAGTCAATCACATCATTCTCTAATGATGTGATCCCGTTAATCAAATGACAACTCATGTCTATGGCTAGGAAACTTAACCATCTTTGATTCAACGAGCTAGTCAAATACAGGCATACTAGTGACATATTGTTTGTCTATGTATTCACACATGTATTATGTTTCCGGTTAATACAATTCTAGCATGAATAATAAACATTTATCATGATATAAGGAAATAAATAATAACTTTATTATTGCCTGTAGGGCATATTTCCTTCAGTATCGGGGGTGTGAACCATGGTGAAGTTGGAATACAGTAGATATAGTTCTAATATGAAATTGTAATGAGTTTGCAACAGTACCTAAAGGTAGTGATTTGCTTTATTATACTAACAGATCTCACAAAGTTTTTGTTAAGTTCTTTGTGGATGAAGTGTTCGAAGAACGATGAGTTATCGATGTGAGAAGAATAAAGAGAGGCAAGAGCTCAAGCTTGGGGATGCCCAAGGCACCCGAAGTAAATATTCTAAGGATACTCAAGCATCTAAGCTTGGGGATGCCCCGGTTGGCATCCCATCTTTCTTCTTCAACAATTATCGGTATACCTCGGTTTTTGTTTCGTTCACATGATTTGTGTCCTTTGTTTGTTTTTTTGTTCTTCCTTTATGAACCATGCTAGTATGAGATAGACCTTCATTGATTTATAGAATGCTTTATGTTCTTCACTTATATATTTTAAGTATGATCTTATAGAATTGCTCTTTGTGCTTCACTTAAATCTTTTGAGTATGGTTTTATAGAATGCTTCGTGTGCTTCACTTATACATTTTGAGCTTGGACATTGGTTAGTTTATATTAATTGTAGAAAGCTACATGAACTTCACTTATATCTTTTGGAGTATGAATAATACTATCATCTAAAGTGGGTTTGGAAGAGTGTCAACTCTAGGAACTAGTGATCCCGCTATTCCGAATGAGGAGAGTTTTGCTTATGTGGAGAGTAGAAAAATTTCTATGCTTGTAGATCATGAAAAGAATGCTTTATGTGACGGTTATATTATTTAAATCATTCATGATGATACTGAAAATTATTATGAGGGAGGAATACATGCTTGTAGGAGTGCAATAATATCAAGTTTTTCTCTCTATGTGCTTAAAGTTTTGAAGTTATACTTGTTTTTCCTTCCTATGCTAGTTGATTCTTGTTCCCATAAATTGTGTGCTCACAAAATCCCTATGCATAGGAAGTGGGTTAGGTTTAAATGTGCTAGTCATATTATTCATGATGCTCTCTTTATGTTCAAGTCTTATCTTTCAGGTGAGCATCATTAAAATTATCATGCCTGGCTAAAAGGCATTAAAGAAAAGCGCTTGTTGGGAGACAACCCAATTGTAGCGACCCGACCCGAATGGGTCAAGTGCTCTGTGCTCCGGTGTCATCCCTGGATCAGTAATGCTGACACCACACAGTACATCGAAGGATTTATAGCAGAGTGGTAATCACACACTTATTACATCGTTGTCTCAAAGAGAACTTATTACAAGTAATATGGCTTAAGGCCATCTAATAATGATAACAGCGGAAGACTCGGAAGATAAATGGGTCCATCAACTCCAACGGCATCACTGAGTATAGAACCACGACCTAAAAGCACCTTACTCGTTGTCTAAAAAGTCTGCAACATGAGAAGTTGCAGCCCAAAAACGGTTTTGCACATGGAATATGCTGGCAATGTAACACATAGAGAGTAATGGAATGAAACAGCTATACTATATGCATATATGGCTGGTGCAAAAGCTCTATGGTTACAGTTTTGCGTAAAGCCAGTTTTTCCCTACTGCCAAGGAATAAAATTTATTTAACTATCATGGTAGTTGTTAAACATCGAGAATGGTTGACAGCATTCCGATCCCAATTAAGTAATTAAAACCCCTTAATATTAATTAGAAGTAACATGTTGAGATTCACATGATATTCAAGTACTAGATACTCAAGTTGTCCATAACCGGGGACACGGCTAATCATGATTAGTTTGTACACTCTGCAGAGGTTTGCGCACTTTTCCCCACAAGACTCGATCGCCTCCGTTTGGTTTCTCGCACTACATGGTGTTTGAGAAGACGGATGACCGAGGCACAGTCTTTCAGAAGCGCTAGCACCTTACATGTGGGTAGACCAGTACACCTACTTTCCCCTACATCTGCTAGTCTACCCGTAAGAGTTCGCACGACTTAGTCAACTATGCCAGAGCCCATAATGGCTTGTGGCTGCACACGGAAGTTACTAGCATGAATGATCTTATGATCCCTTTGAGCCTGGGTGGCGGTCCGAAATAAAAACAGGCAAGTCCTGATAGACATTAGGTGCCTCAATCCACCCAGATGTGTGTTTAAGTTGCCACCTTAGATAAACCATTAAATTATCAATCTCACATTTGTCATGGATATCACTCACCCAATCCACGTCTACTAGCATAGCATGGCATAATAAGCAAACGTAGAAGTAACTCCCAAAAGTTTCATAATAATATAGGTAATAGGTACTACCTCATCTACTTCCCATCCCACAATTTAATTAGATCCTAATCATGCAATGTGAGAGGATTGATCTAATGCAATAAAACTGGGTTGTAGAAAAGGTATGATCAAAGTGTTACTTGCCTTGCTGATGATCCGCGAGACCTAGGGTTTCAAAGTAACAAGCGGCGCAATCCGGGCGATCTATCGCAGACAAACAACAAGCACACAATAAGTACTCATCTACTGCACAGGTAAAACTCGAACAAGAGAACGAACCAGAAAGTTCAACTTAAGAACTCCGGTTGCAAAGAAAGAACGAACTGAACAAAGAAACAGAAAACAAACGGCGGAAGAAAACAACTCGGTTCTAGCAAGTTGAAACTAGGTCAAATTTTATTGTGACAAAAGCTTGTTTTAAGTTGATTAGTCGGAACGGCGGTTTCTAAACGAAACTCCAGGCGCTTGAATCACCTGATTCCGATAAACGAGCGAGAAGAAAGACTAGAACGAAGATCGGATCTGAGATCACGATCGCGGAATAAATCTGACGAAAAGAAAGAGACGAACGGTTAAACGAACGGATGTTTCGTTAACCGGGAAATAATCGGTGATCACGTTTGTTGGGACGAACGGTCCGAAAGAAGAACGTAAACCGATCTAGGGTTTTCGGAAAAAACCGAAAAGGAAAACCGGAAAAGAAACGGAACGGTTCTTTTAAGAAAAACTGAACCGGGGCAAGGGTTGCGCGGCTACCTCGAAGAGGCTCCGGCGGCGGCGGGGCAAGGGCGGCGGAGGCTATAGGCGGCGGCGGCTATAGGCGGCGGCGGCTATAGGCGGTGGCGGCTATAGGCGGCGGTGGCTGCTATAGGCGGCGGCTTGAGGTGGAGAGGGGGGGCTTGGGTATTTATATAGGAGGGGGGGTCTCTTGCTTGGGGAAGGGGCAAGGGGTGGCGGCGGCGGCTTGGAGTCCAAGCCGGACTCGGCTTGCGGCGGGGCTGGCGGCTGGCGCGAGGGGCGGCTGGGCCGGCCTTGGCCCAGGCGGCTGGGCCTGCGGTCTCCTTTTTTTTAAAAAAAATCGGTTTAGCACGCAGAAAAACAAAAGAAAAACTATCTAAACGAACTCCAAAATTCCTAAAGTAAATTTTCTCCGACTCCTAAAAATGAGTCGAACAAAATAAACTTTACTCCAGACCTAGAATGCAATTTTTGAAAACACGCATTTTCCCTATCCAAATAAAATGCAAATAAACTCCGAAAAACAAAATTTTGATTTATTCATTAAATCTTCATTTTTCCTAACTTTGGGAAAGTCATATTATTCCCTCTCTCATATTTGATATATTGGAAAAATAATTGAAGATGAAATAAATAATTCAAATGATCCTCTCTTTTTTCAAATTTGAGAGAACTCAAATATGAAAATAACGAAATCTCCAACTCTCTCCGTGGATCCTTGAGTTGCGTGAAATTTCTAGGATCGACCCAAATGCAAGAAAATATGCTATGCATGATGATCTAATGTATAACATTCCAAATTGCAAATTTGGGATGTTACAAACCTACCCCCCTTAAGATGAATCTCGCCCTCGAGATTCGGGTTGGCTAGAAAATAGGTGAGGGTGGTCCTTGAGAAAATCTTCTTCTCTTTCCCAGGTGGCTTCATCCTCTGAGTGGTGGTTCCACTGAACTTTGCAAAACTTGATAACCTTGCAGCGGGTAACTCTACTGGCATAATCGAGAATCTTGGCTGGCTTCTCCTCATACGTTAAGTCGTCCTTCAACTGAATCGCTTCGAGTGGCACGGTATCTCTTAGCGGTACCTCCGCCATCTCGGCATGACATTTCTTCAGCTGAGAAACATGGAATACATCATGAACTCCTGACAGTCCCTCGGGTAATTCCAACTTATAAGCGACTTCTCCCATACGTTGCAAGATCTTATACGGTCCAACGAAACGCGGTGCTAACTTTCCCTTAACTCCAAAGCGCTTAACTCCTCGAAGTGGAGATACTCGGAGATAAACTCTGTCTCCGGTTTCGTGAACTGTCTCCTTGCGTTTAGAATCTGCGTAGCTCTTCTGCCTGGACTGGGTTATCTTGAGCCTATCGCGAATCAACTTAACTTTCCGTTCAGACTCCTTAATCAAATCTGGTCCAAAGAATTGACGATCTCCAACTTCGTCCCATGACAACGGTGTTCTGCACCTCCTTCTGTATAAAGCTTCGAAAGGTGCTATCTTCAAACTGGTTTGGTAACTGTTGTCATAAGAAAACTCCGCATACGGCAAGTTATCGTCCCAACTAGATCCATAATCTAGTGCACAAGCTCTCAGCATATCTTCCAAAATCTGATTGACCCTCTCGGTCTGTCCATCCGTCTGTGGGTGAAAAGTTGTGCTGAACTCCAGTCTGGTTCCTAAAGTTTCATGCAACTGATTCCAAAACTTTGAGGTAAATTGGGTTCCTCTTTCTGATACGATACTCCTCGGAACTCCATGCAAACAAATGATCCTAGTCATGTATATCTTCGCCAACTTAGCACTGGTGTAAGTGGTCTTAACTGGAATGAAATGTGCTACCTTTGTCAAACGATCAACTACTACCCATATCGAGTCATAGCCTGATTTTGTCCTGGGTAGTCCTGTGATAAAATCCATGCCTATCTTATCCCACTTCCATTCGGGTATCGGCAATGGTTGTAACAATCCTGCTGGCTTCTGATGCTCTGCCTTTACTCTCTGACATACGTCACAAACTGCTACATATGCTGCAATATCCTTCTTCATTCCGGTCCACCAGAATGTTTCCTTCAAATCCAAACACATCTTGGTATTCCCTGGGTGAATCGAATACGGTGAATCATGTGCCTCTTGCAAAATCAACTTCCTGATCTCCGGGTCATTTGGCACATAAACACGGTCCTCAAACCATAAGGTATCGTGCTCATCCTCACGAAATCCCTTTGCTTTTCCTTCGCTCAATTTCTCTTTTATAGCAGCAATCTCCTTGTCAGATTTCTGAGCTTCTCTGATTTTATCCATCAAGGTTGACTGAATCTCCAATGCTGCTACATAGCCTCTCGGAACTATTTCCAAACATAGCTCACGAAGGTTTTCTGCTAACTCCTTTGGTACTTCTCCCGTCGCTAGGGTATTGACATGGCTCTTACGGCTCAATGCGTCAGCTACTACATTAGCTTTTCCGGGATGGTAATGCAATCTCATGTCATAATCCTTAATGAGCTCCAATCATCTCCTCTGTCTGAGGTTCAACTCCTTCTGCGTGAAAATGTACTTCAAGCTCTTGTGATCCGTGTACACCTCACAATGATTTCCAATGAGGAAATGTCTCCACGTTTTCAATGCATGCACTACGGCTGCTAACTCCAAATCACGCGTGGCATAATTCAACTCATGAGGCTTCAGTTGTCGTGAAGCATACGAAACAACTCTTCCTTCCTGCATAAGCACTGCTCCAAGTCCTCGACGTGAAGCGTCGCAATACACCTCATAATCCTTGGTCTGATCTGGCAAAATCAATACTGGTGTGGTAACCAAGCGTTTCTTCAATTCCTGGAAACTAGCCTCACATTCCTCAGTCCAATTGAACTTAGTATCCTTCTTCAACAATTCAGTCATAGGCTTTGCAATCTTTGAAAAGTTCTCAATGAACCTCCGGTAGTATCCTGCGAGTCCAAGAAAACTCCGGATCTCTCCAACTGTCGTTGGTGATTCCCATTCGGTTACGGTCTCAACCTTAGTGGGGTCAACTGCTATACCTTCTCCGGATATAACGTGTCCGAGGAATCCAACTTCCTTCAACCAAAACTCACATTTGCTGAATTTGGCATACAACTGATGTTCCCTTAGTTTCTCCAAAACCAAACGCAAATGTTCCTTATGCTCCTCTTCATTCTTTGAATAAACCAGGATGTCATCAATGAACACTACAACGAACTTATCCAAAAACTCCATAAACACTTTGTTCATCATGTTCATAGAATAGGCAGGTGCGTTAGTCAATCCAAATGACATAACGGTATACTCATACAGTCCATATCTCGTGGTGAATGCTGTCTTAGGTATGTCCTGCTCCCGAATCTTCAATTGATGGTACCCTGATCGCAAATTGATCTTGGAAAACACTTTAGCTCCTTGCAACCGATCAAACAGATCGTTGATAATTGGCAGTGGGTACTTGTTCTTGATGGTTACTTCATTCAATCCCCGATAATCTACAACCATCCTTATTGATCCATCCTTCTTTTCCACTAGAAGTACGTGTGATCCCCAAGGCGAAGAACTATGTAACCTTTATCCAATAACTCCTTAATCTGATTCTTAATTTCCACCAAATCCTTGGCTGGCATCCGGTATGGTCGCTTCGATATTGGGCCTGTACCTGGCAATAACTCAATCAAAAACTCGATGTCTCTATCCGGTGGCATGCCTGGTAGTTCCTCAGGAAATACATCAGGAAAATCCTTTACCACTGGTACTTCTTCTTGCACAACTCCTGTTAGGTAGTTTACTTGGGTCCTGTTTGGCACATGCCGGGATACATACTTGATCCTTCTTCCTTCTGGTGTGGTAAGCAAAATTGTCTTACTAGCGCAATCGATGTTTCCTCCATACATCGACAGCCAATCCATACCAAGAATCACATCCAGACCTTGGGACTCCAGAATAATTAAATCCGTTGGGAAAACATGCCTTCCTATACTTAATGGTACTTGGAAACATCCTTGTCTGGCCATGTACTCTGCTCCTGGCGAGCTTACTAGCATAGGCGTTTTAAGAATCCTAGTGGGCAGGCTATACTTTTCCACAAATCCCCTTGATATGTATGAATGTGATGCACCAGTATCGAAAAGAACGAGTGCGGTAAATGACTTAACCAAAAACTTACCGATTACTGCATCAGGCTGATCTTCAACCTCCTCCACATTAACGTGGTTCACCTGTCCTCTATTGAAAGGGTTCGGCTTCTTCCCAGAGCTTCCATTGCCATTTCCATTCTGGCCTTCGGGACATTCATTGGCATAATGTCCGGTCTTGGAACACTTGAAACAGGTGACGTGGCTCAAATCCTTCTTGGCTGGGGTCGATGGGGTGGTCCGGTTCTGGCCGTTGCTTCCTCCATTCCCATTACCATTCTTGTGGCCATTATGGTTGTGCGAGCTACCTCCTCCATGGGTATGCTAAAACTGAAATCCCGGTTTAGGGGTAAAACGAGGCTTCTGCTGGGCTCCAGAGTTATACTTCCCCTGTCCATACTTCCTCTTACGGTTCTCAATCTGCTGTTGCTTTCCTTCAATCATGATGGCACGATCTACCAACTCCTGGTAGTTGTTGAAACTCGCTACCATCAACTGCATGCTTAGTTCATCATTCAGTCCTTCCAGAAACTTCTCCTGCTTAGCTGCATCCGTAGCAACGTCATCTGGGGCATAACGTGCTAACTTGCTGAAAACGTCAACGTACTGGCCAACTGTCCTTCCTCCTTGGCGTAAGTTGCGAAACTCACGCTTCTTCATGGCCATAGCTCCTGCTGAAACATGGGCAGTGCGGAAAGCTTGCTGAAACTGATCCCATGTGACAGTGTCAACTGGGTAAGTGGCTGTGAAATTCTCCCACCATGCTGCCGCGGGCCCGTCAAGCTGGTGAGCGGCAAACTTCACTTTCTCACCATCCGTGCATCCTGCAGTGGTCAACTCCCTTCCTATCTTGCGGAGCCAATCGTCTGCTACTATTGGCTCGGTGCTACTGGAAAACACCGGCGGATTCAGCCTAAGGAAACGGGCTAAGTGGTCAACAGGTGGTGGTGGTGGTGGTGGGTTGTTGTTGTTGTTCTGCTGGTTCTGGACTAGCATCTGCATCAATTGATTCTGCTGCTAGATCAACTGAGTGAGCTCCGGTGGGAATCCATTGTCACGTCTCGGAGGCATCTGAGGGTTTAGAAAAGACGAGAATTAAGAATAGAGTGAGGTCTAAAGGGAAAACACTACCCCAATGCACATGAGCAAATGCACACAAAATCACTTCATTCAATCAAACAAGGGCTTACAAGCGGTCTAAAACTATCGCAAAAGTGCTCGACTATAATGTTTACATGGGGGAATACTACTACTATCTGGTGGTCATCTAGAAATTTGAACCGGTGGAAGACTCCATGATATCTGCTCCAGCTTCGTCTTCAAAGTCGGGTTCACTTGGATCCGAATCGGTGTCGTCGATGATGATGTAGTTGTCCGGACATGCGTCGTACATGTCTTCCTTCCTGGATGCTAACTTCTCCTTGAGGTCTTCAATCTCCTGCTTAAGATCACCATTGTGTCTTGCTAGAGCTACGATCTCGTCCATGTAGTCCTTGCGGGTAGACTTTAGTTCTCCTTAAAGTTCGATGATCCTTGCCTTCGCATTCTTCAACTCTATCATATCATTGCACATCTGGTTCTCGTGGCGTCGAATGTGCTGGTTTAACTCCTGGATGAAAGATGCAATGGATCTATCCTTCTTGGTGCTGACTAACTCCCATTGTTCATCTCGGCGTCCACAAATCTGGTAGATAGTGTCCTTGAGGTCTTCTTGATAAACTTCTCCAATGCGTCCCATGGTGATATGAGCTGCCATGCTCCTTCCCAGACTCCAGGTTGGTGCATTGAAAACACTATCTATAGGCTTCGTGATTGGCGCGAATGTCCTTCCCGGAACATGAGCTTGAATCTTCCAGCGCTCCTCTTCAGGCAGAGTGGCGTTGAAGGTTCCCGTGAAGCTTGGTAATCCAATGTTCAGGTACTTGGTGACTTCCTTCAAGTGAAATCCAAATGGTGTGCCTTCATCCGGTTGAGCGTACTTAATTTTCGCGTTCGTCATCCTAAAAGGGTAGAAAAGATGAGGAGTTAGAAAATGAGAAGAGAATGGTGATCTATGGCTTTAACTTAGTGGTCGTGTCCTACAGTCAGCGTGTGCTCTGATACCATCTCTGTAGCGACCCGACCCGAATGGATCAAGTGCTCTATGCTCCGGTGTCATCCCTTGATCAGTAACGCTGACACCACACAGTACATCGAAGGATTTATAGCAGAGTGGCAATCACACACTTATTACATTGTTGTCTCAAAGAGAACTTATTACAAGTAATATGGCTTAAGGCCATCTAATAATGATAACAGCGGAAGACTCGGAAGATAAATGGGTCCATCAACTCCAACGGCATCACTGAGTATAGAACCACGACCTAAAAGCACCTTACTCGTCGTCTGAAAAGTCTGCAACATGAGAAGTTGCAGCCCGAAAACGGGTCAGCACATGGAATATGCTGGCAATGTAACACATAGAGAGTAATGGAATGAAACAGCTATACTATATGCATATATGGCTGGTGGAAAAGCTCTATGGTTACAGTTTTGCGTAAAGCCAGTTTTTCCCTACTGCCAAGGAATAAAATTTATTTAACTATCATGGTAGTTGTTAAACATCGAGAATGCTTGACAGCATTCCGATCCCAATTAAGTAATTAAAACCCCTTAATATTAATTAGAAGTAACATGTTGAGATTCACATGATATTCAAGTACTAGATACTCAAGTTGTCCATAACCGGGGACACGGCTAATCATGATTAGTTTGTACACTCTGCAGAGGTTTGCGCACTTTTCCCCACAAGACTCGATCGCCTCCGTTTGGTTTCTCACACTACATGGTGTTTGAGAAGACGGATGACCGAGACACAGTCTTTCAGAAGCGCTAGCACCTTACATGTGGGTAGACCAGTACACCTAATTTCCCCTACATCTTCTAGTCTACCCGTAAGAGTTCGCACGACTTAGTCAACTATGCCAGAGCCCATAATGGCTTGTGGCTGCACACGGAAGTTACTAGCATGAATGATCTTATGATCCCTTTGAGCCTGGGTGGCGGTCCGAAATAAAAACAGGCAAGTCCTGATAGACATCAGGTGCCTCAATCCACCCAGATGTGTGTTTAAGTTGCCACCTTAGATAAACCATTAAATTATCAATCTCACATCTGTCATGGATATCACTCACCCAATCCACGTCTACTAGCATAGCATGGCATAATAAGCAAACGTAGAAGTAACTCCCAAAGGTTTCATAATAATATAGGTAATAGGTACTACCTCATCTACTTCCCATCCCACAATTTAATTAGATCCTAATCATGCAATGTGAGAGGATTGATCTAATGCAATAAAACTGGGTTGTAGAAAAGGTATGATCAAAGTGTTACTTGCCTTGCTGATGATCCGCGAGACCTAGGGTTTCAAAGTAACAAGCGGCGCAATCCGGGTGATCTATCGCAGACAAACAACAAGCACACAATAAGTACTCATCTACTGCACAGGTAAAACTCGAACAAGAGAACGAACCAGAAAGTTCAACTTAAGAACTCCGGTTGCACAGAAAGAACGAACCGAACAAAGAAACGGAAAACAAACGGCAGAAGAAAACAACTCGGTTCTAGCAAGTTGAAACTAGGTCAAATTTTATTGTGACAAAAGCTTGTTTTAAGTTGATTAGTCGGAACGGCGGTTTCGAAACGAAACTCCAGGCGCTTGAATCACTTGATTCTGATAAATGAGCGAGAAGAAAGACTAGAACAAAGATCGGATCTGAGATCATGATCGCGGAATAAATTCGACGAAAAGAAAGAGACGAACGGTTAAACGAACGGACGTTTCGTTAACCGGGAAATAATCGGTGATCACGTTCGTTGGGACGAACAGTTCGAAAGAAGAAAGTAAACCGATCTAGGGTTTTCGGAAAAAAACCCAAAAAGGAAAACCGGAAAAGAAACGGAACGGTTCTTTTAAGAAAAACCGAACCGGGGCAAGGGTTGCGCGGCTACCTCGAAGAGGCTCCGGCGGCGGCGGGGCAAGGGCGGCGGCGGCGGCTATAGGCGGCGGCGGCGGCTATAGGCGGCGGCGGCTTGAGGTGGAGAGGGGGGGGCTTGGGTATTTATATAGGAGGGGGGGTCTCTTGCTTGGGGAAGGGGCAAGGGGTGGCGGCGGCGGCTTGGAGTCCAAGCCGGACTCGGCTTGCGGCGGGGCTGGCGGCTGGCGCGAGGGGCGGCTGGGCCGGCCGTGGCCCAGATGGCTGGGCCTGCGGTCTCCTTCTTTTTTTTTAAATCGGTTTCGCGCGCAGAAAAACAAAAGAAAAACTATCTAAACGAACTCCAAAATTCCTAAAGTAAATTTTCTCCGACTCCTAAAAATGAGTCGAACAAAATGAACTTTACTCTGGAGCTAGAATGCAATTTTTGAAAACACGCATTTTTCCCTATCCAAATAAAATGCAAATAAACTCCGGAAAACAAAATTTTGATTTATTCATTAAATCTTCATTTTTCCTAACTTTGGGAAAGTCATATTATTCCCTCTCTCATATTTGATATATTGGAAAAAGAATTGAAGATGAAATAAATAATTCAAATGATCCTCTCTTTTTTCAAATTTGAGAGAACTCAAATATGAAAATAACAAAATCTCCAACTCTCTCCGTGGGTCCTTGAGTTGCGTGAAATTTCTAGGATCGACCCAAATGCAAGAAAATATGCTATGCATGATGATCTAATGTATAACATTCTAAATTGCAAATTTGGGATGTTACACCAATATTTACCCTTACTGTTTTTGTGTGTTTACATGATTAAGCTACTTTAGTAATCATGTTTTATAGCTTTTGTTTCAATAAAGTGCCAAGTAAGACCTTTGGGAAGACTTGGGTGAAAGTTAATGTGATCTTGCTGTAAAAACAGAAACTTTGCGCTCACGAGATTAGCTGCCATTTTTTACAGAAGAGTGCTTTGGTGCTGATTGTTTTTGCAGAAGATTAATAGACAAATTCCTCACGTCCACCAATTTATTTCCTAATTTTTTGAGAAGCAGAAGTATGGTTAGTTTTCAGATCATTACAGACTGTTCTGTTTCTGACAGATTTTGTTTTCATTGCATAGTTTGCTTGTTTTCTAGTTTCTATGACTTATATTCCTCAATATAAATTATAGAAATGATATGGTACAGTAGGCATTGTGTGATAACAATTACGATCTTTGTCTTTGACAGTACCATCGTGAATGGTTTACTCTTTATCATACTAACCTATCTCACGAAGTTCCGTTAAGTTTTGTGTGATTGAAGTTTTCAAGCTTTGGGTGAGGTATCGATATGAGGAGAATAAGGAGTGGAAAGACCCTAAGCTTGGGGATGCCTGATACGTCTCCAACGTATCTATAATTTTTGATTGCTCCATGCTATATTATCTACTGTTTTGGACTATATTGGGCTTTATTTTCCACTTTTATATTATTTTTGGGACTAACCTATTAACCGGAGGCCCATCCCAGAATTGATGTTTTTTGCCTATTTCAGTGTTTCGAAGAAATGGAATATCAAACGGAGTCCAAACGGAATGAAACCTTCGGGAACGAAATTTTCTCACCGAACGTGATCCAGGAGACTTGGACCCTACGCCAAGGCATCAGAGAGGCGGTCACGAGGGTGGGGGGCGCCCCCCCTAGGGCGCGCCCCCTGCCTCGTGGGCCCCTCGGAGCTCCACCGACGTACTCCTTCCTCCTATATATACCTACGTACCCCCAAACGATCAGAACAGGAGCCAAAAACCTAATTCCACCGCCGCAACTTTATGTATCCACGAGATCCCATCTTGGAGCCTGTTTCGGAGCTCCGCCGGAGAGGGCCGTCATCTCGGAGGGCTTCTACATCATCATAGCATCTCTGATGAAGTGTGAGTAGTTTACCTCAGACCTTCGGGTCCATAGTTAGTAGCTAGATGGCTTCTTCTCTCTTTTTGGATCTCAATACAAAGTTCTCCCCCTCTCTCATGGAGATCTATTCGATGTAATCTTATTTTTGCGGTGTGTTTGTTGAGACCGATGAATTGTGGGTTTATGATCAAGTCTATCTATGAATAATATTTGGATCTTCTCTGAATTCTTTTATGTATGATTGGTTATCTTTGCAAGTCTCTTCGAATTATCCATTTGGTTTGGCCAACTAGATTGGTAGTTCTTGCCATGGGGGAAGTGCTTAGCTTTGGGTTCGATCTTGCGGTGTCCTTTCCCAGTGACAGAAGGGGCAGCAAGGCACGTATTGCATCGTTGCCATCGAGGATAACAAGATGGGGTTTATTTCATATTGCATGAATTTATCTCTCTACATCATGTCATCTTGCTTAAAGCGTTACTCTATTTTTAACTTAATACTCTAGATGCATGCTGGATAGCGGTCGATGAGTGGAGTAATAGTAGTAGATGCAGAATCGTTTCGGTCTACTTGTCATGGAAGTGATGCCTATATACATGATCATGCCCAGATATTCTCATAACCATGCTCAATTATGTCAATTGCTCAACAGTAATTTGTTCACCCACCGTAGAATACTTATGCTCTTGAGAGAAGCCACTAGTGAAACCTATGGCCCCCGGGTCTATTCTCATCATATCAATCTCCATCACTTTAATCTTGTTTTGCGTTTTACTTTGCCTTTTACTTTTCACTTTGCATCTCTATACCAAAAATACCAAAAATATTATATCTATCAGATCTCACTCTCGTAAGTGACCGTGAAGGGATTGGCAACCCCTAATCGCGTTGGTTGCGAGTAGCTATCGTTTTGTGCAGGTACGAGGGACTTGAGCTCGGCCTCCTACTGGATTGATACCTTGGTTCTAAAAAACCGAGGGAAATACTTACGCTACTCTGCTGCATCATCCCTTCCTCTTCGGGGAAATTCAACGCAAGCTCAAGAGGTAGCAAGAAGGATTTCTGGCTCCGTTGCCGGGGAGTCTACACAAAAAGTCAACATACCAAGTACCCATCACAATCCCTATCTCTCGCATTACATTATTTGCCATTTACCTCTCATTTTCCTCTCCCCCACTTCACCCTTGCCGTTTTATTCGCCCTCTCTTTCTCTCTATCCTCCCTCTCTATTTGCCTCTTTTTGCCCGTTTACTTTTGTTTGCTCGTGTGTTCTATTGCTTGTTTGTCGCGATGGCTCAAGATACTACCAAATTGTGTGACTTCACCAATACCAATAATAATGATTTCGTTAGCACTCCGATTGCTCCTCTTGCCAATACTGAATCTTGTGAAATCAATACTGCTTTGTTGAATCTTGTTATGAAAGATCAATTCGCCGGCCTTCCTAGTGAAGATGCCGCTACTCATCTGAATAGCTTCGTTGATTTATGTGATATGCAAAAGAAAAAATATGTCGATAATGATGTCGTTAAGTTAAAGCTATTTCCTTTTTCGCTTAGAGGTCGTGCTAAAGCTTGGTTTTCATCTTTGCCTAAAAATAGTATTGATTCTTGGAACAAGTGCAAAGATGCTTTTATCTCTAAGTATTTTCCTCCCGCTAAGATCATCTCTCTTAGAAACGATATTATGAACTTTAAGCAACTTGATCATGAACATGTTGCACAAGCTTGGGAGAGAATGAAATTAATGATACATAATTGCCCTACTCATGGTTTGAACTTGTGGATGATTATACAAATTTTTTATGCCGGATTGAATTTTGCTTCTAGAAATCTTTTAGATTCGGCCGCGGGAGGCACTTTTATGGAAATCACTTTAGGGGATGCTACTATACTCTTAGATAATATTATGGTTAATTATTCTCAATGGCATACTGAAAGATCTTCTAATAAAAAAGTGCATGCGATAGAAGAAATCAATGTTTTGAGTGGAAAGATGGATGAACTTATGAAATTATTTGTTACTAAGAGTGTTTCTTCTGATCCTAATGATATGCCTTTGTCTACTTTGATTGAGAATAACAATGAATCTATGGATGTGAATTTTGTTGGTAGGAATAATTTTGGTAACAACGCTTATAGAGGGAATTTTAATCCTAGGCCATATCCTAGTAATCCTTCTAATAATTATGGGAATTCCTACAACAACTCTTATGGAAATTATAATAAGATGCCCTCTGAATTTGAGAATAGTGTTAAAGAGTTTATGAATTCACAAAATAATTTTAATGCTTTGCTTGAAGAGAAATTGCTTAAAGTTGATGATTTGGCTAGGAACGTTGATAGAATTTCTCTTGAGGTTGATTCTTTAAATCTTAGATCTATTCCTCCTAAGCATGATATCAATGATTCTCTCAAAGCCATGAGAATTTCCATTGATGAGTGCAAGGAAAGAACCGCTAGGATGCGTGCTTCCAAAGATGCCTTTATTAAAGCGTGTTCTTCTAATTCCTATGAAAATCAAGATGAAGATCTAAAAGTTATTGATGCGTCTCCTATTAAATCTTTGTTTTTCAATATGAATCTTGATGAAACTGAATATGATCTTCTTTTACCTAGAATGCGTTCTAGAAATTCGGAGTATTTAGATCTTTATGATGAAATTGATGAAAGTGGGATTAAAAGAAATAAAAATCTAGATGTTGCTAAACCCACTATATTGGATTTCAAGGAATTTAATTATGAGAGTTGCTCTTTAATTGATTGTATTTCCTTGTTACAATCCATGCTAAATTCTTCACATGCTTATAGTCAAAAGAAAGCCTTCACCGAACATATTGTTGATGCCTTGATGCAATCTTATGAAGAAAAACTTGAGTTGAAAGTTTCTATCCCTAGAAAACTCTATGATGAGTGGGAACCAACTATTAAAATTAAAATTAAAGATCATGAGTTTTATGCTTTGTGTGATTTGGGTGCTAGTGTCTCTACTATTCCTAAGACTTTGTGTGATTTGCTAGATTTCCGTAATTTTGATGATTGCTCTCTAAACTTGCATCTTGCGGATTCTACCATTAAGAAACCTATGGGAAGGATTAATGATGTTCGTATTGTTGCAAATAGGAATTATGTGCCTGTAGATTTCGTTGTTCTTGATATAGATTGCAACCCTTCTTGCCGTATTATTCTTGGTAGACATTTCCTTAGAACGGTTGGTGCGATTATTGATATGAAGGAAGGGAATATTAGATTTCAATTTCCATTAAAAAATGGCATGTAACACTTTCCAAGAAATAAAATAAAATTTCCATATGAAACTATCATGAGAGCCACTTATGGATTGCCTACCAAAGCTGGCAATACCTAGATCTATCCTCGCTTTTATGCCTAGCTAGGGGCGTTAAACGATAGCGCTTGTTGGGAGGCAATCCAATTTTATTTTTATTCCTTGCTTTTTGCTCCTGTTTAGTAATAAATAAATTATTTAGACTCTGTTTTGGTTGTGTTTTTTGTGTTTAATTAGTGTTTGTGCCAAGTAGAACCGTTGGGAAGACTTGAGGAAAGTCTTGTTGAACTTGCTGTAAAAAACAGAAACTTTAGTGCTCACGAGAACTGCTGTAATTTTTATTTGAAGAGTGATATTTAGTTAATTATTTTTGAAGATGATTAATAGATAAATTCCTCACGTGCATCAATTTATTTTAGAATTTTTGGGGTTCCAGATCTTGTTCTAGCTATAGATTACTACAGACTGTTCTGTTTTTGAAAGATTCTGTTTTTCGTGTGTTGTTTGCTTATTTTGATGAATCTATGGTTAGTAAAATAGTTTATAATCCATAGAGAAGTTGGAATACAGTAGGTTTAACACCAATATAAATAAATAATGAGTTCATTACAGTACCTTGAAGTGGTCTTTTGTTTTCTTTCGCTAACGGAGCTCAGGAATTTTCTACTTTAAGTTTTGTGTTGTGAAGTTTTCAAGTTTTGGGTGAATTCTTTTGATGGATTATGGAACAAGGAGTGGCAAGAGCCTAAGATTGGGGATGCCCATGGCACCCCCAAGATAATCCAAGGACACCAAAAAGTCAAAGCTTGGGGATGCCCCGGAAGGCATCCCCTCTTTCGTCCACTTCCATCGGTAATTTACTTGGAGCTATATTTTTATTCACCAACATGATATGTGTTTTGCTTGGAGCGTCTTGTATTATTTGTGTCTTTGTGCTTTAGTATGCCACAATCATCCTTTCTGTACACACCTTTTGAGAGATCCATACATGAATTAAAATTTGATAGAATACTCTATGTGCTTCACTTATATCTTTTGAGCATTATAGTTTTGCTCTATGTGCCTCACTTATATCTTTTTGAGCTAAGTAGTTTTGCTCTATGTGCTTCACTTATATATTTTGAGCATTATAGTTTTTCTCTATGTGCTTCACTTATATATTTTGAGCTATGTAGTTTTGCTCTATGTGCTTCACTTATATCTTTTGAGCGTTATTATTTTTCTCTATGTGCTTCACTTAGATCTTTTAGAGCACGGTGGTGGATTTGTTTTAAAGAAACTATTGATCTCTCATGATTCACTTAAATTATTTTGAGAGTCTCTTAATAGCATGGTAATTTTCTTAATAATAATATGCTTGGTATTCAAGATTTGTGAAACTTTCTTTTGAGTGTGTTGAATACTAAGAAAAGATTGAAGCATGATAATTGTTTTGAGATATGAAGGTGATAATATTAAAGTCATTCTAGTTGAGTAGTTGTGAATTTAAAGAATACTTGTGTTAAAGTTTGTGATTCCTGTAGCATGCACGTATGGTGAACCGTTATGTGATGAAGTCGGAGCATGATTTATTTATTGATTGCTTTCCTTATGAGTGGCGGTCGGGGATGAGCGATGATCTTTTCCTACCAATCTATCCCCCTAGGAGCATGCGCGTAATACTTTGTGTTTATAACTTCTAGATTTTTGCAATAAGTATATGAGTTCTTTATGACTAATGTTGAGTCCATGGATTATACGCATTCTCACCCTTCCACCTTTGCTAGCCTCTCTAATACCACGCACTTTTCGCCAGTATCATACACCTACCATATACCTTCTAGAAAACACCCACCATACCTACCTATTATGGCATTTCCATAGCCATTCCGAGATATATTGCCATGCAACTTTCCACTGTTCTGTTTATTATGATACACTCCATCATTGTCATATTTCATATCCCGGTACACCGCCGGAGGCATTCCCTCCAGTCATATTTTGTTCTAAGTATCGAGTTGTAATTGTTGTAAGAAAAATATAAGTGTGATGATCATCATTATTAGAGCATTGTCCCAGTGAGGAAAGGATGATGGAGACTATGATTCCCCCACAAGTCGGGATGAGACTCTCGACAAAAAATAAATAAAAGAGGCCAAAGAAGCCCAAAAAAAGAGAAAGAAAAGAGGCCATAAAAAAAGAAAGAGAAAAGGCCCAAATAAAAAAAATGAGAGAAAAAGAGAGAAGGGACAATGTTACTATCCTTTTACCACACTTGTGCTTCAAAGTAGCACCATTATCTTCATAGTAGAGAGTCTCTCATGTTATCACTTTTATATACTAGTGGGAATTTTACATTATAGAACTTGGCTTGTATATTCCAATGATGGGCTTCCTCAAAATACCCTAGGTCTTCGTGAGCAAGCAAGTTGGATGCACACCCACTTAGTTTCTTTTGATGAGCTTTCATATACTTATAGCTCTAGTGCATCCGTTGCATGGCAATCCCTACTCACTCACATTGATATCTATTGATGGGCATCTTCATAGCCCGTTGATACGCCTAGTTGATGTGAGACAATCTTCTCCTTTTTTTCTTCTCCACGACCACCATTCTATTCCACCTATAGTGCTATATCCATGGCTCACGCTCATGTATTGCATGAAGATTGAAAAAGTTTTGAAAAAGTTAGAGTATGAAACAATTGCTTGGCTTGTCATCGGAGTTGTGCATGATTTAAATACTTTGTGTGGTGAAGATAGAGCATAGCCAGGCTATATGATTTTGTAGGGATAACTTTCTTTTGCCATGTCATTTTGAGAAGACATAATTGTTTTGTTAGTATGCTTGAAGTATTATTATTTTTATGTCAATATAAACTTTTGTCTTGAATCTTTCGAATCTGAATATTCATATCACAATTAAGATGATTTGCATTGAAATTATGCCAAGTAGCACTCCACATCAAAAATTCTCTTTTTATCATTTACCTACTCGAGGACGAGCAAGAATTAAGCTTGGGGATGCGTGATACGTCTCCAACGTATCTATAATTTTTGATTGCTCCATGCTATATTATCTACTGTTTTGGACTATATTGGGCTTTATTTTCCACTTTTATATTATTTTCGGGACTAACCTATTAACCGTAGGCCCAGCCCAGAATTGCTGTTTTTTGCCTATTTCAGTGTTTCGAAGAAACGGAATATCAAACGGAGTCCAAACGGAATGAAACCTTCGGGAACGTGATTTTCTCACCGAACATGATCCAGGAGACTTGGACCCTACGCCAAGGAATCAGAGAGGCGGTCACGAGGGTGGGGGGCGCCCCCCCCCTAGGGCGCGCCCCCTGCCTCGTGGGCCCCTCAGAGCTCCACCGACGTACTCCTTCCTCCTATATATACCTACGTACCCCCAAACGATCAGAACAGGAACCAAAAACCTAATTCCACCGCCGCAACTTTCTGTATCCATGAGATCCCATCTTGGGGCCTGTTCCGGAGCTCCGCCGGAGAGGGCCGTCATCACGGAGGGCTTCTACATCATCATAGCCTCTCCGATGAAGTGTGAGTAGTTTACCTCAGACCTTCGGGTCCATAGTTAGTAGCTAGATGGCTTATTCTCTCTTTTTGGATCTCAATACAAAGTTCTCCCCCTTTCTCGTGGAGATCTATTCGATGTAATCTTCTTTTTGCGGTGTGTTTGTTGAGACTGATGAATTGTGGGTTTATGATCAAGTCTATCTATGAATAATATTTGAATCTTCTCTGAATTCTTTTATGTATGATTGGTTATCTTTGCAAGTCTCTTCGAAATATCCGTTTGGTTTGGCCAACTAGATTGGCAGTTCTTGCCATGGGAGAAGTGCTTAGCTTTGGGTTCGATATTGCGGTGTCCTTTCCCAGTGACAGAAGGGGCAGAAAGGCACGTATTGCATTGTTGCCATCGAGGATAACAAGATGGGGTTTATTTCATATTGCATGAATTTATCTCTCTACATCATGTCATCTTGCTTAAAGCATTACTCTGTTTTTAACTTAATACTCTAGATGCATGCTGGATAGCGGTCGATGAGTGGATAGCAGTCGATGCCTATATACATGATTGTTGGAGTAATGGGCCACGGGTAGGCTAACCCGAGTCCCAGAACCTTTCAAGACATCGGGGCAGGCTGCGCCCCTCAAGACCCCAGGACGAAGAGCCGCCTTCTGAGAAGTCGGCAGCAAGGCAACCAACTAGCCACTCGCGGACGAGCCCCAGGAACGACTTGAGGATAAGCCGGCTCTTGACTGACGGCTTCCCGAGAAGCCGGCCTTGGGGAGTTGGCCCGCGACTCCAACAAACCCCGTGTCCTCATCAAGAGGGATAGGGCAGGGGAGTGGCTACAGTGAAGCCTGCTCCCGCCCCTTTCCAGAGGCAGGCATGGCTACAGTACGCCGTACTCGCGGAGATCTCCGTGCGGCGTGGCACTGTTGCCCTGCCAGCCCTGCCATCAGCACCGGTGGACCGAATCCTGCGCCCACGACGGCTTGTCCGTACGACCTTGGGGCAGCGGGTCCCACTAGCCAGCGGGACCCCAGAAGACGGCAAGTGTGCCACCAGTCGGACTCGTTGGGAGTCGGCCCCCGGGAGTCGGCCAGCTCCTCCCCCGGGTCCCACGCGCCATCAACCAGATGTGACAGGGAATGGCAACAGTGATCGCCCGCCAGACGGCGGAGCTGTTGCCACGACCCCATGACCGAGCCCGCGTCATTAGAAGCACGACTACAGTAATCTGCAGCCGGCAAGAACCGCCAGCGGCGGACGCGGCCTGTCGGCTCCGTACCGAGCCAGTCGGCGGGCCCCAAGAGTCGGCGGATAAGACGGCGGCCAGAGAGACTGACGGCTGGGCCCGCGCCCAGCCGGATTACCATTGTACCCCTGGGGGGTAGGCCTATATAAACCCCCCAGGGCACCCATGCAAAGGGCTGGAATCCATTAGCTCTAGACCAGATCATATAGGAGGAAGAGAACTAGCCTTGCCCTCTCCTACCTCCAGGAAAAAGCTCAAGGAGCAATCGTGTAAACACTTTGCCATAGTGATCATGCGGAGACCCCGTAGAGCAGCAGTACGGGTATTATCTCCCCGGAGAGCCCTGAAGCTGGGTAAGATTCGCTGGTGTGCATGTCTACGCCTCATCCCGTTTCCAGGCACCGGCGACGTTCTACTCGCCCCCATCATGATAATCCATCCTTTGGCATATGTCGCACCCAACCCCCGACAATGATCATGCCTAGATATTCTCATAAATATGCTCAAGTCTGTCAATTGCTCAACAGTAATTTGTTCACCCATCGTAGAATACTTATGCTCTTGAGAGAAGCCACTAGTGAAAACTATGGCCCCCGGGTCTATTCTCATCATATCAATCTCCATCACTTTAATCTTGTTTTGCTTTTTTACTTTGCCTTTTACTTTTCACTTTGCATCTCTATACCAAAAATACCAAAAATATTATATCTATCAGATCTCACTCTCATAAGTGACTGTGAAGGGATTGACAACCCCTAATCGCGTTGGTTGCGAGTAGCTATCGTTTTGTGCAGGTACGAGGGACTTGAGCGTGGCCTCCTACTGGATTGATACCTTGGTTCTCAAAAACTGAGGGGAAATACTTACGCTACTCTGCTGCATCATCCCTTCCTCTTCGGGGAAATCCAACGCAAGCTCAAGAGGTAGCAATGCCCGAGGCACCCCAAGGTAATATTCAAGGAAGACTCAAGCGCCTAAGCTTGGGGATGCCCCGGAAGGCATCCCCTCTTTCGTCTTCAAAACTATCGGTATACCTTACTCGGAGCTATATTTTTATTCGTCACATGATATGTGTTTTGCTTGGAGCGTATTTTCAATTTTATTTGCTGTTTGAATAAAATCATTGGATCTGAAATCTTAAATGAAAAAGAATCCTCCCATGGCTAATTAATTATTTGACTACTCAGTGTCCTTCACTCATATATTTTTGGAGTAGTTTGTCATTACTCACGTGCTTCACATATATCCTATGAGTAAATGGTTGAATGAATTGAATATCATAAATCTCAATTTATATATGTTTCATATGCTTATACCATGGGGAGTAATGACTTCACATAGAATAAGTATAGTTAGTAAACTTATTGAAAGTTAGCAAACGTAGAATTGGTCACTTGAACAATTCATGAAAGAATATTGAAGGAAGAGAGATTTCACAGATAAATATACTATCTTGGACATCTTTTGTAATTCTGAGCACTCATTAAAATATGACATGCTAAAAGGTTGATGTTAGACAAGGAAGACAACGTAATGGGTTATGTTTTCTTATATCCGAAATAAAGTATATTGTCTTGGATCATCCAACATGTTGAGCTTGCTTTTCCCCTTCATGCTAGCCAAATTCTTTGCACCAAGTAGAGATACTACTTGTGCTTCCAAACATTCCTTAAACCAGTTTTGCCATGAGAGTCCACCATACCTACCTATGGGTCGAGTAAGATCCTTCAAGTAAGTTGTCATCGGTGCATGCAATAAAAATTGCCCTCTAAATATGTATGATCTATTAATGTGGAGAAAATAAGCTTTATACGATCTTGTGATGTGGAAGAAATAAAAGCGACGGACTGCATGATAAAGGTCCATATCACAAGTGGCAATATAAAGTGACGTTCTTTTGCATTAAGATTTTGTGCATCCAACCATAAAAGCGCATGACAACCTCTGCTTCCCTCTGCGAAGGGCCTATCTTTTACTTATATCTTCTACCTTATGCAAGAGTCATGGTGATCTTTACCTTCCCTTTTTATATTTTATCCTTTGGCAAACACATTGTGTTGGAAAGATCCTGATATATATATATCCAATTGGATTTAAGTTATCATGAACTATTATTGTTGACATTACCCTTGAGGTAAAAGGTTGGGAGGCGAATCTATAAGCCCCTATCTTTCTCTATGTCCGATTAAAACTTTGAACCCATAAATATCACGTGAGTGTTAGCAATTGTGAAAGATTAAATGATAGTTGAGTATGTGGAGTTTGCTAAACCAAAGCTCTGACATAGACCCTTCTTGAAAATAAGATGAATTGCAATTGTTTGATGACTGAGAATATAGTTTGTTAGTTTCAAGAAAGTTTATGATCTATACTTTAACATGTGAATAGCTTGTTACTTGATCATGAAAAGTTTTATGAAGATGAGCTACTATTATGATATACAATTATGTTATAAAAAGTGATTGAAACTATCATTTATGAAACTTATGCACTTGCTAGCATTCACACTTCATAAATTATTTCTTTTATCATTTACCTACTCGAGGACGAGCAGGAATTAAGCTTGGGGATGCTGATACGTCTCCAACATATCTATAATTTATGAAGTACTCATGCTATTAAATTATCAACCTTGGATGTTTTATAAGCATTTATATGCTATTTTATATGATTTTTGGGACTAACCTATTAACCTAGTGCCCAGTGCCAGTTTCTGTTTTTTTTTCTTGTTTTTGAGTTTTATAGAAAAGGAATATCAAACGGAGTCCAATTGACGTGCCAATTTTTGACGATTTTTTATGGACCAAAAGAAGACCCCGGAGTAAAAGAGTTGTGCCAGGAGAGTCCCGGGGCGTCCACGAGGGTGGGGGGCGCGCCCCCCAAGCGTGTGGTCCTGCCTCGTGGTCGCCTTGGGCACCTCCTTGACGTGAGACCGACGCCAAAAATTCCTACAAATACAGAAACCTCGGATAATTAACCTAGATCGGGAGTTCCGCCGCCAGAAGCCTCCATAGCCACCAAAAAGCAATATAGGCACTCTCTGGCACCCTGCCGGAGGGGGCCGTCATCACCGGAGGGCATGGAGGAGGATCCCGGAGGGGCCATAATCACCATGAAGGCCAAGGACCAGAGGGAGAACCTCTCCCCATCTAGGGGGGAGGCCATGGAGGAGGAAGCACAAGGGGGAGAACCTCTCCTCCTCTCTCTCGATGGCACCGGAGTGCCATCGGGAGGGGAATCATCACCGCGGTGATCGTCTTCATCAACATCACCATCATCATCGCCCTCATCTCTTTCACGTGGTCCAATCTCCCGCACCCTGCTGTAATCCCTACTTGAACATGGTGCTTTATGCCACATATTATGATCCAATGATGTGTTGCCATCCTATGATGTTTTGAGTAGATATCTTTTGTCTTTGGGTTGATTGATGATCTAGATTGGTATGAGTTGTATGTTTTACTTTGATGTTGTCCTATGGTGCCCTCCGTGTTGCGCAAGCGTGAGGGGTTCCCGCTGTAGGGTGTTGCAATACGTTCATTATTCGCTTATAGTGGGTTTGTGAGTGACTGAAACATAAACCTGAGTAAGGGGGTTGTTGTGTATGGGAATAAAGAGGACTTGATGCTTTAATTCTATGGTTGGGTTTTACCTTAATGATCTTTAGTAGTTGCGGATGCTTGCTAGAGTTCCAATCATAAGTGCATATGATCCAAGTAGAGAAAGTATGTTAGCTTATGCCTCTCCCTCATATGAAACTGCAATAGTGATTACCGGTCTTGTTAACGATTGCCTAGGACAATTCCGCACACCGATCCACTATTATTCCACACTCGCTATTTATAATATTTAGTAATATATTCTAACTTCATGATAACATCACCTACTTTTATATTTTAGCTCTCCGATATCATACAAAGTTATCCTCTTCATACCCACAACCTAGTTTTATTTCTCGTTGCTAGTTGGAAGCAAATGTTCGGTGTACATAGAGTCGTATCAGTGGAAGATAGGGCTTGAGAGAATATTGATCTTACCTTTAGCTCCTTGTGGGTTCGACACTCCATACTTATCACTTCCACCTTCGGAAATTGCTACGATGATTCCTTGCACTTGGGGATTATCAATCTACCTTCCCGCCCCCTCCCCCTTACCAAAAGCCACATTTCCCCTCTTTTTGCCTTCTTTCCAAGTTGAAACCTTCACTCCTTGCTTGCAGCGCTACCACCTCCTCGCTGGCGACCCTCCTTCACGCTACTCGGCCTCGCCTATCCAGGCTGGTAATCTGTCAGTGTTCTGGGAACGGGGGTCCCCAGACTTGCCTGCCTGCGGCGTGGCTCAAAGGGGGGCCCAACGCGGCCCATCTTCACCAACACAAACCCAAGACCCTCGCAAGGGGCCAAGCCTCGCGGGGCGGATGACACGGAGCTTCCTTAGGCACGGCCTCATCAGGTTGGCTCACGAGGAGGCGGAGAGATCAAGGCGGGGTACCTCACGAGGTGCCCGTGACGCAAGCCATGACGACCAAGGGCGCCAGGCGGGTGCCAGCCTGCGCAGTGTCCTCCTTTCCTCTTTGGTGCAAAGGGGGCAAGCGCAGCCGCGGAGTACCGAGGCATCAGGCAAAGGTTGCCATTTCGGTGCAACAAGACCAAGACCAGGAGGACTGCAAGACGGAGGTCATCGTGGAGCCCAAGACGGCGTCATCACCAGAGCTTTGTGCAGGCGAAGACTACTTTTGTCAGGATAGCTGGTACTAGCTGTCCCCTTTCAAATTAGCCCACCATTGTTGGCTCCCTTCCCGCTCGATATTTGGGAAGAGGACCAGGGCCTCTATAAATAGGACCAGCCACCCGTAGGAGGGGGCAGCTGAGTGAGAGGTGAGAGGTTGGAGATCGAAATCCGAGAGAGAGAGAGAGAAGGGTGACTGGACTCCTCCCAGCAGTTCATCCCCCCAGCCAAGAACAGACCCTCGCGAGGCTGTTCTTCCTTGTATTGTTCATCATTATCAGCCCTAGAGGCAATCCACCACACCACACACTGGAGTAGGGTATTACACCACAACGGTGGCCCGAACCAGTATAAACCTTCTGTCCCTCGTGTTATTCTTTCCATAGTTCAGATCTTAGCGAGGCGGAGGGGCGCAGGTAGGTAGGAGGCGAAATCTCCGCGCGCACCCCGGTGTTCGAACCTCAAGGGTCTGCCGGAACCCGAAATCCGACATTTGGCGCACCAGGTAGGGGTGCACCGGGATTCGTCTTCCACCACCCCGTTCTCCTCCGACCATCACGGCCATGTCTGACGCTCGTCAGGCCCACGCTGAGCGCCGGGCCGCTCTCGCTTCCCGTGTCGCCCAGACGGCCCCTGTTGGCGGGCTTCCTAGCCGTTCCCCGTCACCTGCCGTCAACGCCGCCACCGGCCCGGCGGGGGACGAGCAGCAAGCATCGTCTCAGCATCCGTCCGTGCGGCAAGACGGCCGCACCGCAACTTCCTCGCTCACCCCCGCTGGTTCTTCGTCCCGCGCGCTCCGCGCGCCCATGGAGGCTCGGGCCGCGCTCATCGCGGCAAACGAGCTCCTGCGCTACCGTCCCGTCGACAACGTCTACGAAGAATGGCTCGACCGCGTCGCCGAGCTCATCCGCACAGCAGGGGGCTCTCTTGCGCCGTCCGTTCTGCTGCACCGCACCCCGCCCCGCGCGGGCGATGAAGCTCCGGCGGCGCCCCGGGCGCCTCCTCCTCAGGAAGGCGCCATGGCTCCAAGGCGCGTGGCCCCTGGGCGGAACCCGCTCTGTCAGGTGCCAGCGCGGCAAGAGCAGAGCTGCCAAGAAGTCCCTCGCCTGGAAGAAGCTGCCCGGGCGCTCCCTGCTCCAGCACGTCGCGACCATGCTCCTGCTCCCGCGTGTCAAGACCCCGCGCTGCTCCCAGCTGCAGCGCGTGGGGACATGCAAGACCAAGCTCCCCGTCACCCAAGGCCTCCCGTGGCCACAGCAGGCTGCCGCGCCTTCACCGCCGAGCTATGCAACGTCGCGTGGCCCGGCAAGTTCAAGCCAGACCTGCCTCCTCGCTACGACGGCACGGCTGACCCTGCGGAGTTCCTCCAGCTCTACGAGCTGGGCATCGAAGCTGCCAATGGAGACGAGAAGGTCATGGCGAACTGGTTCCCAATGGCGCTCAAGGACGGGGCCCGCACCTGGCTCCTGAACCTGGCTCCAGGCATAATCTCCTCCTGGGACGAGATGCGCACCCGCTTCATCGCCAACTTCCAAGGCACTCGCGACCGGCCACCCGCCGTGAGCGACATGCGCCGCATCAAGCAACAGCCCGGGGAGACCCTGCAGAAGTACATCCAGCGCTTCAACAACGCACGCCTCAAGATTCCCAAGGTGACTGAGGAGGCCATCATCTCAGCCTTCTCCGACGGCGTGCGCGACGTCAAGATGAAGGAGGAGCTGGCAATGCATGAAGACCTGTGCACTTCCTTGGAGCTGTTCAACCTGGAAACCAAGTGTGCCAGGGCCGAGGAAGGGCGTCCCTCCCTCCTCGAGCTACCTGCCGCAGACCCAGAAGAGAAGAAGCCCAAGGCCAAGGATGTGAAGCGCAAGGGGGCTGCCGTGCTCGCGGCAGAACCAGACACCAAGCGGGGCAGAGATCAGCCCGAACCTTCCAAGGGCAGCCGGTACTGTGTGTACCACGACCTCCACACCCACAACACCAACGAATGTCAAGAGCTCCGAGTCGTGCGAGAAGGAAGGATCGGCCGTCGCCCTGACCGCAGTGACCGGGGCTATGGTCGAGGAGGAGGAAGGAACGCAGGACGCTGGGAAGACCGTGGCTCGCGCCAAGGGTGGCGCGAACAACCTCGCGAGGATCGCTGGCAAGACCCGCCTCACGAGGGAGACTGGAGGGATCAGCCTCGCGAGGATCGCCCGCAAGGCAACGCAGGCCTCCCACCGCTGCCGCCACAACCAAGGAGAAACGAGGACCGTCACCAGGACGAGGGGGCTGGGGGCTTCCAGGAGCCGCACGCGATCACCTGCATCCTGGGCGGGGCACAAGCCCCAGCCTCTCAATGCATCTTCAAGCAGTTCGCCCGCGAAGTGAATGCAGTCCTCCCCAGGCTCGAAGCCACGCGCCCTCTCAGGTGGTCGGCGTGCGCCATCACGTTCAGCTCAGCAGATCAGCTCAAGTGTGCGGCTACAGCCGGAGTCCTCCCGATGCTTTGTTCCCCAATCGTCAGCAACATGGTGGTCACCAAGACCCTCAACGATGGCGGGGCAGGGCTCAACGTCCTGTCCGTGGAAACATTCAACAATCTCCAAGTACCCTACAGCCAGCTTCAGCCAACCAAGCCTTTCTCCGGTATCACCGATGGCTCCACGGTCCCGATTGGGCAGGTCCGCCTCCCTGTCACCTTCGGGGCACGCGACAACTACCGCACCGAGCTCATCGACTTCGACGTCGCTCACATTCGCTTGCCGTACAACGCCATCCTTGGGTACCCAGCGCTGGCCAAGTTCATGGCCGTAAGTCACCACGGCTACAACGTCCTCAAGATGCCAGGAAGCAGCGGAGTCATCACGGTGCCCTGTGAAGAGAAGGACGCGGTGTGTTCCCTGGAACGAGCCTTTCAGGCCGCGTCACTGGAAGACCCGTATCGCAGAAGCAGGAGGCCTCCCAAGACCGCCCCTAAGAAGAAGAAGACATCGTCCGGCCCGACCACTCAGGAGGCAGGCCCCTCCGGGCCCACGCCTGCCCAGGGGGAACCTCCTTCCATCGCATAGGAAAGCACGCCCAGCGCCCTCCTCAGGCAGGGCTCGGGGGCTCTCCCCTGGAGGGCCACCGACCTAGCTAGGGTCACGAGGAAGGCGCTTGGGCACCACATGGAGGCGTGTTTCGAAGCACGTTTCCCTCAAGAAGGAGCAAGGCAAGGAGATCCAGACCCTCAGGAGTTTGTCAGCAAGGCCATTCAGGAGCTACAGGAGTCAAGAGTCATGAAAGGCGGCCGCCGCCTACCAGCAGTGGCTCCCCATCCAGGCGAGGATGGTGGGCTGCGCGCCTGCATCGACATACCAGGGCTCAACCGAGTCGCCTCTCTGGAGCGCCTCTGGCCCTCGCGAGTGGGGCGCTGCGGAGGCCCACCCCACAGCTACGTCCGCATGCCCTACGGCTTGCCGAACGCGGCTGCCACGTACCAGCGCCTCTTGAGGGGCATCACGGAGGCACGAGAGGCCAGGCATTCCGCAGCCCTGGCGGGGATGGAGATGGTCCGCGAGGAGCCGCCAGCGCCTCTGGAGCTTCCCGAGGCCCCTGGGCCTGGGGGCTCATGAGGATCGGCTCCCGCAGCCCACCGAGTCTGTTACACCAACGCTCCTTCATCCTCAACATCATCAGGTGACATCTTTCGAGTTTCATTTCCAGCTGGGAGCGCCCCCCCTAGGGCTGCATTATTCCCAGGCCGCGTGGGTCCGTCCCTGCAGCGTGTGTCCCTTTTTTATTTCATGTTGTTAGCTTACCTTGTTGGGGGTGCCCCTCGGGCTGCATGATCCCCAAGTCGCTCGGGCCTGACCCGGTGATGTCCGCCTTCCCAGCATCCATTTGAACAAATCCATTCCTTCGCGGCTAATATGTTTTACCTAGTTGCCTGCTCAGTTGACGCCAACTAACGGAGCTGCTCCCAAACGGCACGACGCTTGCGCATGGGTCCGTCCCTGCAACGCCGACAAACCTGGATGGCTGAGCTCTGGCCGCGACAGCCCCGCATAGCGTCACCTCGTCAAGCCTTCAGTGCCTCACTACCCCTCGGAAGCAACCAACGGCTGACTGTCAATTATCATGGCAACCCCTCGTTTTTTCTATGATGGGTCTACAGGATCTCTTAAAGGAGCTGCATCAGGCGAGACCCTTGCGGTGTCTCCTCCACTCTCGTCCGTGCGAACCGCTTGCACGTTAAAGGGGGGTGCCTGAGCATCACGACTCAGGGCTCCTACTGGCTCTCCAGCCCTCACCCTCTGGCCTTGACCACGGCATCGCGACCTGGCATACCAGCGACGGCTGAGACTCGCTCGAGGACCGGGACCTGAGGACGTAGAGCAGAAAGGGGAGCAAAGGCGAGAGGGGAGAGACAAACGAGGACCTCGCCGGGCAACCTCGCGCCTGCCGATGCATGGACCCGGCGACACACTAGAGGGCGGCCCCTGATTCTCGAGATAAGTCACCACCCGGAAGCGCCAGCTACCGTGGCACCATCCCCGCACCTAATGCTATCCCGTATTAGCGACGCCGCTCTCCTTTCTCACCAAACGACGGCTGCTTGGGCGCCAAAGGGGACCTCCTGAGCATCGCGACTCAGGGGCTCTTATCGGACTACGGGTCGCTCACCTCCTGGCCTTGACCACGGCATCACGACCTGGCATACCAGCGATGGCTGAAGCCGCCTTGGGACTGGGACCTGTCGGCGCAGAGCACCAAGCCCTCGTGAGGTTCGAAAGGGAGGACTGAGCTAAGACGGAATGAGCAACTCGCACAATTCTACGACAAGGGTTATATTAACAAAACAGGATCACAAGCACCTTACAAGCCCCCACGGGACACGTTTTTGATTCCTCGCAGGGAACAGATCCTAAAGGGACACTAACTACGCGCACCCCAGCAGAAGACGCCATCATCAACAGTGGGCCGTCAAGCACCGGCGCCAACCCCATCCAGATCAGAGTCGGAGGCGGCCTGACGAGCCCGCCTTGCTCCAGGAGCGGAGCCCGTAGCTGTCGTCGCTCGTCTCCGGAGTCGCAAAGAGCTCGCCAGAGTCGCTGGAACCTCCTCCGCCTCCTCCGCCTGAGGAGCCGTCAAGGGAGCGGTCGGCGGGCCCGGTCCTCATCGCAGCAGGGCCCCGGCCACCTCTCCCAGGGCAGCACTCCAGCCGGCACCTGCTCGCATCGAAGACCTTGAAGAGCATCACTGAAGCACCATCATTATCCAAGTGGATCGTGAAGACGCCCCTTGTCCTGCAAACCCGGGCGAT
Source organism: Triticum urartu (assembly GCF_056163025.1). Classification (NCBI taxonomy): domain Eukaryota; kingdom Viridiplantae; phylum Streptophyta; class Magnoliopsida; order Poales; family Poaceae; genus Triticum; species Triticum urartu. The sequence continues at coordinate 169,115,539 of NC_141874.1, read as the reverse complement.
CTCTCTCCAGCCCCAAGTCATGAACACCTCGCCCGGGGCAACGACCACGACCTCTGCCTCGGTCGCGAGGGTGCCGCAGCCGGCGTGCTGTAGCCAGAGCTCCAGGGGCTCCCCCTGCGGGATGATGGAGGCGAAGAAGGGAGGAAGGCGAATCCAAGACTAAAGAGGAATGGCGACGTGGAGCACGAACTCTCGGGAGGAGCCCTCGGTGTGGACCCCAGGGGCGACGACTCACACCTTCGTGACCCGTCGGCGCTGACGGCGGCGCCGCCTGTGGCGGTCAGCATCAGCTCCTTCAGGGCCCTCTATGTGGGCGTACAACGGAAGCGGAAACCCTGGCGGCGCCCGCTCGCACCAAGGCCTCGACACCACCTGAAGGGCCCCCTCATCCGGGCCACGGGGGACGAGCCGTTTCTTCGGCGGGAGTGGGTCTGGTTCCTCTCGGGGAGCTTTTCCCTTCTCTGCCGTCGAGAACCGGCGGATCGAAGCCATCGCAGCAAGACGGAGCAAAGATCGGGAAGAAGGAGAAGCAACAAGGGATGGACTAGAAGGGCGCGCGCCGTTCCGTACTTATAGCCGGCGAAGGCCAACCGCCGACCTCCACGATTGCAGGTACTCATGACCCACTTTGCATGCAGGGACTTGTCTAGTCCGTGCAGTTGCCGAGGCGCCATGGGGAAGTGGAGGCGCCCACGTCCAATCAACCGCCACGCGGCGCCCAAGGCTGCAGGCTGTTAGGGCCCGCAGCGCTTCGCTCTTGCCCTTCCACCTCCCTGCACGGCCAAGTCCGGGCGCGCCTTGGGCCCGGGGGCTACTGTCGGCGTTCTGGGAACGGGGGTCCCCAGACTTGCCTGCCTGCGGCCTGCGGCGTGGCTCAAAGGGGGGCCCAACGCGGCCCATCTTCACCAACACAAACCCAAGACCCTCGCGAGGGGCCAAGCCTCGCGGGGCGGACGACACGGAGCTTCCTCAGGCACGGCCTCATCAGGCTGGATCGCGAGGAGGCGGAGAGATCAAGGTGGGGTACCTCACGAGGTGCCCGTGACGCAAGCCATGACGACCAAGGGCGCCAGGCGGGTGCCAGCCCGCGCAGTGTCCTCCTTTCCTCTTTGGTGCAAAGGGGGCAAGCGCAGCCGCGGAGTACCGAGGCATCAGGCAAAGGTTGCCGTTTCGGTGCAACAAGACCAAGACCAGGAGGACTGCAAGACGGAGGTCATCATGGAGCCCAAGACGGCGTCATCACCAAAGCTTTGTGCAGGCGAAGACTACTTTTGTCAGGATAGCTGGTACTATCTGTCCCCTTTCAAATTAGCCCGCCATTGTTGGCTCCCTTCCCGCTCGATATTTGGGAAGAGGACCAGGGCCTCTATAAATAGGACCAGCCACCCGCAGGAGGGGCAGCTGAGTGAGAGGTGAGAGGTTGGAGATCGAAATCCGAGAGAGAGAGAGAAGGGTGACTGAACTCCTCCCAGCAGTTCATCCCCCCAGCCAAGAACAGACCCTCGCGAGGCTGTTCTTCCTTGTATTGTTCATCATCATCAGCCCTAGAGGCAATCCACCACACCACACACTGGAGTAGGGTATTACACCACAACGGTGGCCTGAACCAGTATAAACCTTCTGTCCCTCGTGTTATTCTTTCCATAGTTCAGATCTTAGCGAGGCGGAGGGGCGCAGGTAGGTAGGAGGCGAAATCTCCGCGCGCACCCCAGTGTTCGAACCTCAAGGGTCTGCGGGAACCCGAAATCCGACATAATCCACACACGACCCCCATCCTCCTCCTCCTTCCACATCCCACATGCCCCAACCGCCAGCGCGAGCGCGACACCTTCCACCCAAATCACCGACTCCTCCACCAAATAAGCACCGACCTAAGCCATGGTGCACGCAGTATAGCTAGGACCTCAAGGAGCATTTGGCAGCGGAGAAGCAAATCGCGGCCGCACGCACGAATGAGGTCGTGATGGCTGCCATTCGTGTCGACCCCTAGATCTTGGAGGAGCACCTCGCCGTCGAGGCCACCGTTGACGCCTTGCGCGCTGATGCCACGACGCGGTTGGATGCTTTAAACGACAGTTCGTGGCGGTTTCTCGAGGCCACCGTCGGTGCCTTCGACGAAGACTACAAGGTGTTTTCTCAGTGTGCACGTGCTTACCTCAGCTCTTGGTGCCCGGAGCGGCTCAGGCAACTCACCACTACAACGAGGGCACTCACGATGCAGAGGCCTCGCCCTCTTCCATGTCCAAAAAGCCAATCGTCATCGATATCTCCGACAATGAGGAGTAGCTTGTCTTATTAGCTCACTATAAGGACCCATGTTCAGTTTGCTAGCTATTGCCTTTCCTTAACAAATTCTAGTGAATTTTGCTATCTACATTTACCATGCAATCTTCTGCTATAGAGTATATGTTCTATATGTCGTGCAATCTGGTGTTCAATTAACTACTTGGTTCAATTCTGCAAATGTGATGTTCAATTCTTCAGGGTGCAATATTTTCAAGTTGTTAAGCATGCTTGGTTTGGTTAACTGTCTGCTCTTCTATTAGGAGTATGTTATATTGTTCAATTGGTGTTTAGTTAACTGCTTGGTTCATTGTTGTGGCTTGGTTCACTTGTTGTGGTGTTTAGTTAACTGCTTGGTTCAATTCTGCAATGCGATGTTCAATTGTTCTAGCTGCATTCTGTTATTGTATACCATGTGAGGAATAAATCGAATTTGGCTGCACTTAGTACATGAGAAACATATACAAGTGCTATATTTCCTAGTTCTTAATCATGCTTGGTTTGGATAAATCGGTTTTCCATGTGGCTTGAATTAATCTGATAAATCTGCAATGTGCTTATTTATCATCAACATATTTTACTGATAGCATGTGAACCCTTACTTAACCTGATGACTAACTACCTTATATGTGTTGCAGGGAAACAATGGGAAGCACTGAGGTTTACAAGATGGTACTAACTATTATACCTTGCCTTTTTGTATTCCTTTGCCCCATTTCCAATATAGAGAAGATATTTATTCACATCCTTGTTTTCAAGCTTCACTGATGATTACCTCTCAAACCACCTCTATGGTCAGCAGGCGAGTAAAGTTTTCATACAACACCCACGGTTCAATATTGAAGTGTTCCTGAAGAGGTCGAAGGATGGACGGTCAATCATCCACAGGCACTGGCCTAAAGTTGCAAAGACCTTCAACACGAATGAAGGCTCAATATTCGCCTTCCGCTTCAGCAGTTTTCCAGATGAGATGCATCTCTCTACGTACCGTCTATGATGCTAATTTCGAAAGGTTCTAGATGTTGCATGTGAAACTTGCTGCTGGTGCAGTTGTGTAATGGGGTAGCTGAGTGCTGAAGCTATATCATGTTGTACTATGATTTATTTCAACTATGAAATCCTGCTTCCTTAATATGGAAATGGAATATATTATGTGCTTAATATGAATGTCAATTAGATTAGTAAATGGATTATTAATAATAGGGCAATTAGCCCGCTAAATGGCCAATTAGCTTGCTAATTGGGTTTTCCTATTGCAAACGGTTAATGAGAAAACACCATGGGTGATGACCTCAGACAACACACACAGTTTCTAGGAATAAACCATGTTGAATCAATGAACAATCACACATGACATTCTCTTCAAAACTGTTTGCGTTACGCCACCTAGCGCAAAAGTTTTCCTTCTAGTGACTGTGTGGGATGTATATACGAACGGGAACGTTTAGTGGTGACTGACTGTGTGGGATGTACTTACGACCGGAAATGATTTCGCATGTATAATTGTATTTTTTTGAGCACTACTATACGTATTTCTGTATTTGAGTGCTCGCTGGTCGCAGACTACCTCATTTTGCCGAGCGTGTGTGCCAGGAGGGCATATCCCCAACGGTTTCTGGGTCGTGTGGGAAGGACCCCCCCCTATCACCCACACTCACTTGGCGACGGTTCCGAATGCCGTCGTGGAAAGGGGTTAAAAACCGTTTGCTTAGGACCGACGCGCACCGGTGCTTTCCCGAGATTCGATCGTCGGTATCATCATACCTAGTTCAATCTAGTTACCGGCAAGTCTCTTTACTCATTTCGTAATGCTACATCCCGTAACTAACTCATTAGTCACATTGCTTGCAAGGCTTATAGTGATGTGCATTACCGAGAGGGCCCAGAGATACCTCTCCGATACATGGAGTGACAAATCCTAATCTCGATCTATGCCAACTCAACAAACACCATCGGAGACACCGGTAGAGCATCTTTATAGTCACCCGGTTATGTTGTGACATTTAATAGCACACTAAGTGTTCCTCCGGTATTCGGGAGTTGCATAATCTCATAGTCATAGTAATATGTATAAATTATGGAGAAAGCAATAACAATAAACTAAATGATCATAGTGCTAAGCTAACGGATGGGTCAAGTCAATCACATCATTCTCTAATGATGTGATCCCATTTATCAAATGACAACTCTTTGTCCATGGCTAGGAAACTTAACCATCTTTGATTAACGAGCTAGTCAAGTAGACGCATACTAGTGACACTCTGTTTGTCTATGTATTCACACATGTACTAAGTTTCCGGTTAATACAATTCTAGCATGAATAATAAACATTTAACATGATATAAGGAAATATAAATAACAACTTTATTATTGCCTCTAGGGCATATTTCCTTCAGTCTCCCACTTGCACTAGAGTCAATAATCTAGATTACATTGTAATGATTCTAACACCCATGGAGTCTTGGTGCTGATCATGTTTTGCTCGTGAGAGAGGGTTAGTCAACGGGTCTGCAATATTCACACCCGTATGTATCTTGCAAATCTCTATGTCTCCCTCCTTGACTTGATCATGGATGCAATTGAAGCGTCTCTTGATGTGCTTGGTTCTCTTGTGAAATCTGGATTCCTTTGCCAAGGTAATTGCACCAGTATTGTCACAAAAGATTTTCATTGGACCCGATGCACTACATATGACACCTAGATCGGATATGAACTCCTTCATCTAGAATCCTTCATTTGCTGCTTCCGAAGCAGTTATGTACTCCGCTTCACACGTAGATCCCACCACGACACTCTGTTTGGAACTGCACCAACTGACAGCTCCACCATTCAATAAAAACACGCATCCGGTTTCTGACTTAGAGTCATCCGGATCAGTGTCAAAGCTTGCATCGATGTAACCGTTTACGACGAGCCCTTTGTCACCTCCATAAACGAGAAACATATCCTTAGTCCTTTTTAGGTATTTTAGGATGTTCTTGACTGCTGTCCAGTGATCCACTCCTGGATTACTTTGGTACCTCCTTGCTAAACTAATAGCAAGGCATACATCAGGTCTGGTACACAGCATTGCATACATGATAGAACCTATGGCTGAAGCATAGGGAATGACTTTCATTTTCTCTCTATCTTCTAAAGTGGTCGGGCATTGAGTCTGACTCAACTTCACACCTTGTAACACAGGCAAGAACCCTTTCTTTGCTTGATCCATTTTCAACTTCTTCAAAACTTTATCAGGGTATGTGCTTTGTGAAATTCCAATTAAGCGTCTTGATCTATCTCTATATATTTTAATGCACAATATTTAAGCAGCTTCACCGAGGTCTTTCATTGAAAAATTCTTATTCAAGTATCCTTTTATGCTATTCAGAAATTCAGTATCATTTCCGATCAACAATATGTCATCCACATATAATATCAGAAATGCTACAGAGCTCCCACTCACTTTCTTGTAAATACAGGCTTCTGCAAAAGTTTGTATAAAACCATATGCTTTGATCACACTATCGAAGCATATATTCGAACTCCGAGAGGCTTGCACCAGTCCATAATGGATCGCTGGAGCTTGCACACTTTGTTAGCACCTTTTGGATCGGCAAAACCTTCTGGTTGCATCATATACAACTCTTCTTTAAAATATCCATTAAGGAATGCAGTTTTGACATCCATTTGCCAAATTACATAATCATAAAATGCGACATTTGCTAACATGATTCGGACGGACTTGAGCATCGCTACGGGTGAGAAGGTCTCGTAGTAGTCAACTCCTTGAACTTGTCGAAAACCTTTTGCAACAAGTCGAGCTTTGTAGACAGTAACATTACCGTCAGCGTCAGTCTTCTTCTTGAAGATCCATTAATTCACTATGGCCTACCGATCATCGGGCAAGTCAACCAAAGTCCACACTTTGTTCTCATACATGGATCCCATCTCAGATTTCATGGCCTCAAGCCATTTTGCGCAATTTGGGCTCATCATCGCTTCCTCATTGTTCGTAGGTTCGTCATGGTCAAGTAACATGACCTCCAGAACAAGATTACTGTACCACTTTGGTGCGGATCTTACTCTGGTTGACCTACGAGGTTCGGTAGTAACTTGATCAGAAGTTTCATGATCATCATCATTAGCTTCCTCACTTACTGGTGTAGGAATCACTGGAACTGATTTCTGTGATGAACTACTTTCCAATAAGGGAGTAGGTACAATTACCTCATCAAGTTCTACTTTCCTCCCACTCACTTATTTTGAGAGAAACTCCTTCTCTAGAAAGGATCCATTCTTAGCAACGAATATCCTGCCTTCGGATATGTGATAGAAGGTGTACCCGACAGTTTCCTTTGGGTATCCTATGAAGACACATTTCTCCGATTTGGGTTCGAGCTTATCAGGTTGAAGCTTTTTCACATAAGCATCGCAGCCCCAAACTTTAAGAAATGACAACTTGGGTTTCTTGCCAAACCATAGTTCGTAAGGTGTCGTCTCAATGGACTTTGATGGTGCCCTATTTAACGTGAATGCAACCGTCTCTAAAGCATAACCCCAAAACGATATTGGTAAATCAATGAGAGACATCATAGATCGTACCATATCTAATAAAGTGCGATAACGACATTCAGACACACCATTACGTTGTGGTGTTCCAGGTGGCGTGAGTTGCAAAACTATTCCGCATTGTTTCAAATCAAGACCAAACTCGTAACTCAAATATTCTCCTCCACGATCAGATTGTAAAAACTTAATTTTCTTGTTACGACGATTTTCCACTTCACTCTAAAATTCTTTGAACTTTTCAAATGTTTCAGACTAATGTTTCATCAAGTAGATATACCCATATCTGCTCAAATCATCTGTGAATGTAAGAAAATAATGATACCCGCCACGAGCATCAACACTCATCGGACCACATACATTAGTATGTATTATTTCCAATAAATCTGTTGCTCGCTCCATTGTTCCAGAGAATGGAGTCTTAGTCATCTTGCCCACGAGGCGTCGTTCGCAAGCATCAAGTGATTCATAATCAAGTGATTCCAAAAGTCCATGAACATGGAGTTTCTTCATGCACTTTACACCAATATGACCTAAATGGCAGCGCCACAAATAAGTTGCACTATCATTATTAAACTTATATCTTTTAGCTTCAATACTATGAACATGTGTATCACTACTATCAAGATTTAGTAAAAATAGACCACTCATCAAGGGTGCATGAACATAAAAGATATTACTCATATAAATAGAACAACCATTATTCTCTGATTTAAATGAATAACTATCTCGCATCAAACAAGATCCAAATATAATGTTCATGCTCAACGCTGGCACCAAATAACAATTATTTAGGTCTAAAACTAATCCCGAAGGTAGATGTAGAGGTAGCGTGCCGACGGCGATCACATCGACTTTGGAACCATTTCCCACACGCATCGTCACCTTGTCCTTAGCCAATCCTCGATTAATCCGTAGCCCCTGTTTTGAGTTGCAAATATTAGCAACAGGACCAGTATCAAATACCCAGGCACTACTGTGAGCATTAGTAAGGTACACATCAATAACATGTATATCAAATACACCTTTCACTTTGCCATCCTTCTTCTCCGCCGAATACCTGGGGCAGTTCCGCTTCCAGTGACCAGTCCCTTTGCAGTAGAAGCACTCAGTCTCAGGCTTAGGCCCAGACTTGGGCTTCTTCACTCGAGCAGCAACTTGCTTGCCATTCTTCTTGAAGTTCCCCTTATTCCCTTTACCCTTTTTCTTAAAATTGGCGGTCTTGTTGACCATCAACACTTGATGCTCCTTCTTGATTTCTACCTCTGCAGCCTTTAGCATTGCAAAGAGCTCGGGAATTTTCTTATCCACCCCTTGCATGGTATAGTTCATCACAAATCTCTTGTAGCATGTAGGAGTGATTGAAGAACTCTGTCAATGACACTATCATTAGGAAGATTAACTCCCAGCTGAGTCAAGTGGTTGTGGTACCCAGACATTCTGAGTATATGTTCACTGACAGAACTATTCTCCTCCATTTTGCAGCTGTAGAACTTATTGGAGACTTCATATCTCTCAATCCGGGCATTTGCTCGAAATATTAACTTCAACTCCTTAAACATCTCATATGCTCCATGACGTTCAAAATGTCGTTGAAGTCCCGGTTCTAAGCCGTAAAGCATGGCACACTGAACTATCGAGTAGTCATCAGCTTTGCTCTTCCAAGTGTTCACAACATCTAGCGTTGCTCCTGCAGCGGGTTTGTTACCTAGCGGTGCTTCCAGGACGTAATTCTTCTGTGCAGCAATGAGGATAATCCTCAAGTTACTGACCCAGTCTGTGTAATTGCTACCATCATCTTTCAACTTAGCTTTCTCTAGCAACGCATTAAAATTCAGCGGAACAACAACATGGGCCATTTATCTACAATAACATAGACATGAAAAATACTATTAGGTACTAAGTTCATGATAAATTAAAGTTCAATTAATCAAATTACTTAAGAACTCCTACTTAGATTGACATCCCTCTAATCATCTAAGTGATCACGTGATCCATATCAACTAAACCATGTCCGATCATCACGTGAGATGGAGTAGTTTTCAATGGTGAACATCACTATGTTGATCATATCTACTATATGATTCACGCTTGACCTTTCGGTCTCAGTGTTCCAAGGCCATATCTGCATATGCTAGGCTCGTCAAGTTTAACCCGAGTATTCCGCATGTGCAAAACTGGTTTGCACCTGTCGTATGTGAACGTAGAGCTTGTAACACCCGATCATCATGTGGTGTCTCGGCATGACGAATTGTAGCAACGGTGCATACTCAGGGAGAATACTTATGCCTTGAAATTTAGTGAGAGATCATCTTATAATGCTACCGCCGAAGTAAGCAAAATAAGAAGCATAAAGGATAAACATCACATGCAATCAATATAAGTGATATGATATAGCCATCATCATCTTGTGCCTTTGATCTCCATCTCCAAAGCACTATCATGATCACCATCGTCACCGGCTTGACACCTTGATCTCCATCGAAGCATCGTTGTCATCTCGCCAACTATTGCTTCTATGACTATCGCTACCGCTTAGTGATAAAGTAAAGAAATTACATGGCGATTGCATTTCATACAATAAAGCGACAACCATATGGCTCCTGCCAGTTGCCGATAACTCTGTTACAAAACATGATCATATCATACAATAAAATTTAGCATCATGTCTTGACCATATCACATCACAACATGCCCTGCAAAAACAAGTTAGACATCCTCTACTTTGTTGTTTCAAGTTTTACGTGGCTGCTACGGGCTGAGCAAGAACCGTTCTTACCTACGCATCAAAAACCACAATGCGGTATAGTGATTGCTTTTTGATCTTCAAAAAGAACAATGTTCATTGAATCCGACTCAACTAAAGTTGGAGAAACTGACACCTACTAGCCACCTGTGTGTGAAGCACGTCGGTAGAACCAGGCTTGCGTAAGCGTACGCGTAATGTCGGTCTGAGCCGCTTCATCCTATAATACCGTTGAATCAAGAATCAACTAGTGACAGCAAGCAATATGTATATACCCACACCCACAACTCCTTTGTGTTCTACTTGTGCATATAGCATCTACGCATAAACTTGGCTCGGATGCCACTATTGGGGAGCGCAGTAATTTCAAAAAAAATCCTATGCACACGTAAGATCTATCTAGGTGATGCATAGGAACGAGAGGGGAAGAGTGTTGTCCACGTACCCTCATAGACCATAAGCGGAAGCGTTATGACAACGCGGTTGATGTAGTCGTACGTTTTCACGATCCTACCGATCCTAGCACCAAAGGTACGGCACCTCCGTGATTTGCACACGTTCAGCTCGATGACGTCCCGCAAACTCTAGATCCAGCTGATTGTCGAAGGAGAGTTTCGTTAGCACGACGACGTGATGACGGTGATGATGAAGCTACTGGCGCAGGGCTTTGCCTAAGCACTGCGACGATATGACCGAGGTGGATTATGGTGGAGGGGGGCACTACACATGGCTAAACAATGTCAAGTTGTGTGTTATAGGGTGCCCTGCCCCCGCATATAAAGGAGCAAGGGGGGAGGCCAGCCGGCCCTATGGCGCGCCAAGGAGGGGAGGAAACCTCCTCCTAGTAGGAGTAGGATTCCTCCTTTCCTAGTCCTACTAGGAGGGGGAAGGAAGGAGTGGGAGAGAGGAAGGAAAAAGGCGGGCCACCCCCCTCCAAGTCCAATTCGGACTCAAGGGGGAGGGGGCGCGCGGCTTGCCCTGGCAGGCCCTCTCTCTCTCCACTAAGGCCCATCTAGGCCCATTAGTTCCCCGGGGGGGTTCCGGTAACCCTCCGGCACTCCGGTTTTACCCGAAACCACCCGGAACACTTACGGTGTCCGTTTATAGCCGTCCAATATATCAATATTTATGTATTGACCATTTCGAGACTCCTTTTCATGTCCGTGTTCACATCCAGGACTCCAAACTACCTTCGGTACATCAAAACATATACACTCATAATACCGATCGTCACCGAAGGTTAAGTGTGAGGACACTACGGGTTCGAGAACTATGTAGACATGACCGAGACTCATCTCCGATCAATAACCAATAGCGGAACCTGGATGCTCATATTGGTTCCTACATATTCTACGAAGATCTTTATCGGTCAAACTGCATAACAACTTCCCTTTGTCATCGGTATGTTACTTACCCGAGATTCAATTGTTGGTATCATCATACCTAGTTCAATCTCGTTACCGGCAAGTATCTTTACTCGTTCCGTAATGCTACGTCCCGTAACTAACTCATTAGTCACATTGCTTGCAAGGCTTATAGTGATGTGCATTACCGAGAGGGCCCAGAGATACCTCTCCGATACATGGAGTGACAAATCCTAATCTCGATCTATGCCAACTCAATAAACACCATCGGAGACACCTGTAGAGCATCTTTATAGTCACCCAGTTATGTTGTGACATTTAATAGCACACTAAGTGTTCCTCCGGTATTCGGGAGTTGCATAATCTCATAGTCATAGGAACATGTATAAATTATGGAGAAAGCAATAGCAATAAACTAAATGATCATAGTGCTAAGCTAACGGATGGGTCAAGTCAATCACATCATTCTCTAATGATGTGACCCCGTTTATCAAATGACAACTCTTTGTCCATGGCTAGGAAACTTAACCATCTTTGATTAACGAGCTAGTCAAGTAGAGGCATACTAGTGACACTCTGTTTGTCTATGTATTCACACATGTACTAAGTTTCCGGTTAATACAATTCTAGCATGAATAATAAACATTTATCATGATATAAGGAAATATAAACAACAACTTTATTATTGCGTCTAGGGCATATTTCCTTCAGTAGGATCACGCGGGTATCTTGGGATCGTTCCGATATTATTGTGACGAGAACATTATTCTTTGGTGCCTCCTGACATTTAGGGGTTGTTGCAGTGTCCCGGGGAGTTGAGCTCCGAGGTGTTGTCGTCACAATTTTATCGTTGCAATTTTGGAATACCTGAGTTCACCGACATCGAAAATCTCTTTTATGCAGTTGTTGGTGAGATAACCTCGATGCCACACAGTACTGGGGTGGGAGTTCGGGAGTATTGCCATAACTCGTATAACGGATGCTTTTTGAAGGTTGAGGTACACGATTTCTGGAGTTTTCTTGGTTATGTGTTGACAGATGGATACAGTTGGCGCGTAGGGCTTGTTGGTTGTGTGATATATATTGTGCCTCCCTGTATCCCCAACACCAGATTGCATAACCAGAAAGTTTCGGGAGTTAATAGGTGGGAATTCAAGTATCACGTAGGATATCTTTCCAACAGACACATGATACGATATGGGGTCTATCATATGTTTGTTTCCAGCTTATTCTGCAAGCCAATCCTTTGTTTTGTTTTGAGTTGTGGTATTCAAGTTGTTGCGATGTGAAGTGTTGATTCCATACCTTTCTTAAGCGGTGTTCTCATATTTTGATGTGAATGCTAATCCTTTCGATCATCGAGATTGTCATGTCAATTCTTTTCCAACCGGCGTGCTTCTCTCCGGGCTGATCCTATCATTTTCCCCATTCGCGAGATCAATTCTAAGTTTTCTCAACGGTGTTTGTTTCATTAGTCCCCAAGTTGCATTTGTTTTCCCATCCTCCCACCTTTTTCTTCAAGGACTCATATTTCTTAATCAAGTTCCATCTTATTGAGGGGAAGCCTCTCCATTCTTTTCTGTCAATGTTCTTATCCGGTGATTCTCAGGAAGATACTAACGGGGCTTCAAGTTTATCAATCTTCGTTCTCTTTTCCTCTCCGGTGGATCCAATTCAAGCTTTGTTGATCTTATCCCATTCCTCGTTTCAAATGTTTTCTCATGCCGGTGCACCTCTTAATCATCCACTTCTCACTATTCATTTGTTCTGGAGTACTGAAGATATCTCAGGAAATTCGTGTTTACATTCCTAATCCATTCAAGATATCTCGAGGGTGTTATCTCATTCAAGCCATTTAATTCAACCGGTGCAATCTCTCTTCCAAGCAACCATTTCAGCGGTGTATCTTTGAGTGGGCCCTAACCCACAGGTCTTTTCCCAGGATTTTACCCGACTCTTCTAATTTTTGGGAGTTATTCCCAAATTCTTTTCAATGTGTGACGTAAGAATGAATTTCATGAGTCAGTTGTTTTCCAAGATCGATTTCAAATTATTTTTCATTGTTGGCTCAACCTCTTTGTTTTTCATTCTCCCAGAGTATCTCAATAATTCATGGTGGTGTTTCTCATCGTCATTCTATGCATTTGAAGATCCAAGAAGAGATTTCATCTAAATTTTATCCGTTCTCTCAAAGATGCGAAGTTCAAGCTTGATGCCATCCTCTCATAATTGTTTTCAATTGTGAAAAATTCTTTTCACCCATTCGGAGCAATTCAGGAGTCTTTTCAACTTGATTCTTCGGAGCCCATCATCTCAGAATTATTCATCCTCGGCTTTCGGATCCTGTTCTCCAAATCTTACCGATGGATCATTCAAGTATTATCTAGCCAGCTTGTCATCTCTTCATTATCTTGTATCTAAATTCCCTCAAGTATCTTTATTCATTTTCTAATTCTTCCCGGCAATTCATTCTCTCTCTTCGTTCATTTTCAATTCTTACGGTGGTTCGTTCAAGATTCCTTTCCTTTGTTACCATATCAATTCATTCGTTCTTTCTGAAATCATATCGATGGTTCCTTCAAGATCTTCTCAAGTTTACGCTATATCTCTCCTTAATCCTTTCTACGTGAATAAGTAGTATGCCAAATCCGTTGCTTGTCATCAATTCAAATTGGTGAAGGATACGCATAACGTAATTCTTATTATTGTTTCTTCCAAGTGACCTAGCCTCTTCTTTCTAGATTTGTTCATCATGTCACATTTCTCGGTTTGAGATGTGTCATCTTTTGTTTTCCTGAGTTCTAAGTTTTCCGCATTATCTCGTCGCGAAGCTCCATCTAAATCATCGCACGGCTTCACCTTGTGTTCTCAACTTCTCTTTCTTTCTATCATCCTTTTTTACCAGAGTTCTTGATGGAGGTTCTATATGGTGGTTCGTCAAGGATTCCTTTCATTCTTCAATTGTTCTTCAAGATTTCTCTCGAAGTTATGATCCGCCAAGCTATACTCAAAATTTAACATGGTGTTCAACACATTTGTTTTGGGGAGTTCAAGTATTCTTCTTCTTGCATTTAGAAGGGCAATTCTTTCTACCTTATCATTTGAGGTGGTGTTATGTCATTCTTGACAATTTGATTTCGTGTTTCATGATCACAAGTTGTTAAGAATGAGATATTTAAACCCATCATTTTCAATTCGTTCATGAGATCCTTTGCAACCCATCAATCTCTTCATTGGAGTTATCTTGGGTTATATTTCACCTAAAGCTTTCCCTAAGGATTGTTGCTATTTACGGTTCTTATAAATGACCCAAGTTCTTCATTTATCCTCCTGATGAAATAAGTTTCTTGTCTCCTTGTTGATATCAATCCAATCTATTGTTTCCGTTAGTGGCAGAATTTCACCTCATAATTTTGAGACGTTTTCCATAAGCCCACAACAACCTTATTCTTTTGTTGTTTAATTTTCAACAACTCCGTTCAATCCTTCTTTTTAAAGAGGCTCTTTCAAATTCAATTGTGGTAGAAGTTGTTGTTCTCTCTCCATTCTCTTAATTCCACTCTTTCATTTGTCCCGAAGGCATTGTGATGTTGCTCTCTTGATTCCATCATCTCGTTTTGCCAAGATCATGTTTTGTTCTTTCCCTTAGTTATCCATTTAACCAGAGTGTCATGTCCTCCATTCAAGTTCTCTCATCTTATCAAGTTTTGCCTCCCTTCTCAACCGGAGTGCTGTCTGAAATCTTTCTTACCCCTTGTGCCATTCTCTTAATTTTTTTGGAGGTAGTGTGTTGTTGATTTCGTCAAGTATTTTCCAATGTTCCCAAGTTCATGATTCTAATCCCTTCCATTTTCAGTCAGAGTGCTATCCAAATTATATCATTCTTATTCCTTCTCTATCTTGTTTTAATCGGAGTGTTGTGTGTATCATTCCTCTTCTAACCGGAGTCTCATCCAAGTGCTTTCATTTTGCCAAGTTCGTATTCTATGCAATGTTGGGGATATTGCTTATCGGGAACTTATCGGTCGACCCATGATAAGGGGTAAATCGGCAAGTTTATCGGCATATCGGCTGATTTATCACCATATCGGCTGATTTATCGTCCGATTTATCTTATCGGCCAAACAACGATAAGCGATAAATCGGCCGATTTATCGGAATATCGGAAGATATCTTGAACAGTGATTCTATGCCTTCCATTCCCAACCGGAGCGTTGTCGTAATTGATCTTTATCGTTCCTTGTACATCTCGTTTCAACCGGAGTGCTTGCATGTATTTCTTGTCCATTGTTCTCGTCATTTATAGCTTTGCAAACTCCAAGGTTCACGTGGTGTTCCTTGTTTCTCTTTTCTATCGGTGTGCTTTCATATTCTTTTTGGTCCATCAACACTACAAAAAAAGACACATCCGTGACATTTTGGGCCGAACGAATTTTTTTTCTGTCATACATATGACACTTCTATGACGATAATTGTGACAAAACCCGGTATCATCATAGATGTGGTGGGCTCCTACTTCTATGACAAAAAATCATGACAGAAAATGGGCTTTTCGTCCTGGGCGGGCCGGAGACGCAGCTGCATGACATTCTTTGGGCCGTCCATGACAGGAAAAAACGTGGTAGAAGCAAGGGGGAGGAAAATTTCGGGGAGTTCCCGGTTACGGTGGGAGGTCGGGGGCCTAGCGATGCGCTTTTCTCTCGTACACGTACGCGCGTGTGTGCGAGGTGTTGGCTCTAACTGAACCTGAGCGAGGCGTTGGGCTCTACCTGAACCCGAGAGATTGCACTGCAGGCTACGCGTTACTGAACCCGAGTGATCGATCGATGGCTGTGAACTGAACCCGATCGAGCGATTCCTTCGCTACTGCTGCTAACTGAAGCCGATCGATGCTGCCTCTGGCATGAACAGTGAGCGTTGCGGGGGGGAGGGGGGTGGATGAACAGTGAGCGGTAGCGTTGCCTCTGGATGAACAGGACCCCGTGGTGTGGTGGAGGGCTGGATGAACAGTAGATGGTGGAGGGGTGCCCGTGGAGGGGTGGTTGAACAGGACCCCGTGGTGTGGAGGGTTGGATGAACAGTAGACGGTGGAGGGGTTGTTGAACAGTAGCCGGTGGAGTAGCGCGCGGTGGAGGCTGGATGAACAGGAGCCCGTGGAGGCTGGAGGAGGTCGACGGTAGCCTGTGGAGGTTGGAGGAGGTCGACGGTGGAGATGAACATTATCCCGTGGAGTCCCGGTTTGCGGTACGCCACACCCCTCCCGATGAATAGGACCCCCGTTTCGACCGTAGCGCTCCAACACAAGTCCGTTTCGTCCGTTTTGCGGTACGCCACACCCCTCCCGATCAACAGGACCCCCGTTTCGACCGTAGGTGGTCCGTTTCGTCCATTTTGCGGTATGCCACACCCCTCCCGATCAACAGGACCCCCGTTTCGACCGTAGGAGGTCGGTTTCGTCCATTTTGCGGTACACCAGACCCCTCCCGATCAACAGGACCCCGTTCCAAACGTAGGAGGTCCATTTCCTCCATTGTGCGGTACGCCAGGCCTCGTTTCCGTCGCATGTTCCGTCCAAGCCCTCCCGATGAACACGACCACACATTCCGTTCCGACCCATCCGGTTGGCTCCCACGCGTTCCGTTGCCTCCCGATGAACACGACGCATTCTGTTACCTCCCCATGAACACGACGCATTCCGTTGCTTCCCCATGAACACGACGGCGATGCTGTTTCTCCGTTCTGACCCAGCCATGTACACGAGCCCTGGCCGTACGTATGCGTGAGTAGGCGTTCGAGACCCCGCCCGTATGTACACATACGTGGCCGTATTTTCTTTCTTGCACCCTGACCCCTGTACGTACGTGTACATGCTACGTGTGCGCCTCTACTATGACACGTACGCGCCTCTACTACGACACGTGCGTGCCTCTACATCCACCAGTATATATGTACATACACGTTCGCGACCAGAATGACAACGCTACGCACGCTTCGACCAGGTGGGTCCCGACTGTCAGGCACTTCCTTGCGTGCGAAGATGTAGCTGGTGGGTCCCAGCAGTCTGGGGGGCAAATCGTTTTTTTACCCAGACGCACTTCCTTGCGTGCGAAGATGTAGCTGGTGGGTCCCAGCAGTCAGGGGGCGAATAGTTTTTTTGCCCGGACACACTTCCTTGCGTGCGAAGATGTAGCTGGTGGGTCCCAGCAGTCAGGGGGAAACATTTTTTTCGTGAAATACCGTGGCCCGTCCTGTGGGTCCCTGCTGTCAGGTGGAGGAATCATTATTTTGCACGTAATAAGGAGGCACTTCCCTGCTGCGGCCGTGGACCCAGCTGTCAGCCTCTCCACGTACATTTCACGTCCGATGGAAGTCGTTCCTTGACCACGTTGACCACGCCGCGCCGAGAGCACCACGGCGGTGGACGACGACGAGGACTGGGAAGGGGACGACTCGGAGTCGGAGAAGATGCAGCAGTGGATGCCCACGCGAAGAGGAGTACGAGGGTTCACTGGTTCGGCTGCGGTGTGAGGCTGCTGTCGCCGCAGAATAACAGGGGGTGTGGGTGATTAGAGGGATGTCCTGGCCAGCGGTGGGAGTAGTAGGGGCGGTGAGGCCTCCACGGCATCACAGCCGGCCACGGGAGGCAGGAGCACGCGGCACGACTGGCACTGGTTTGGGCAGTTGGAGCAAGAAGACCAGAGGTTGAAGAAGCACTACGGCCGTTGGATGAACATCGTACGGTAACAGGAGCTAGAATCGTTCATATTGACTAGGTTGACAAAGCCCTCCATCCCTGTCAACTTGGTAGGCCCACAAGTCAGCCTCCCACTATGTTGGGTTCCAGCTGGCAGGGGAATATTCATTTTTTGTGCGTAATGAGGCACTTCCTTGCGTGCGAAGATAGCTGGTGGGTCCGACATGTCAGCGGGGGGCACGTTATTTTCGCGAAATACAGAGGCCCTTCCGGTGGGTCACAGATGTCAGGTGGAGGAATCATTATTTTGCGCGTAATAAGGAGGCATTTCCTTGTGTGCGGCCGTGGACCCAGCTGTCAGCCTCTCCACGCACAGTCTACTTCCGATGGTGTCGTTCGTTGACCACGTTGACCACACCGCGCCGAGCGCATCCAAGGTGGTGGACGACGGCGAGGCCCCGAACAGCAACGAGCCAGAGATGGGAAGACGCGGGAGTGGAGTCACAGACGGAGAGGTGTATGAGGGTTAACTGGTTCTAGTGTAGTGTGGTTCGGCAGTCGGTGGAGAAGAACATGAGGTGTGGAGGGGTGGAGGGATGGCCTGGCCAACGGTGGAGTAGCGCTTCATAGCAAAGCATGCTAAGCAGAGCTGCTAGCAGTAGGAGGCGGGAGGTGGTCCCGGCGGCGCTGGAGGAAGAAGACGAGAGATTGAAGATGGATGCCGGTCGTTGGATGTAAATCCAACAGCTAACATGTCAGAATCATTTGTTGACTAAATTGACAACGACTTGCGTTGGCTTCGACCTATTGGCCCACATTTCAGCCTCCAAAAATGTGGCACGTATTCAACCCATTTTTTCAGAATTTACAGTCTTTTTTTGCGTGGTAGAATTTACAGTCAATTTGATCTTTTTTTTGAATTACAGCCATTAGCTGGGCTGGGTGAACAAATAATGTAGCGTCCATCCGGCCCATTTATTTTATTTCCTAAAAAATTACAGGTCATTTGCACTTTCTCGAAATACACGATTTTGCTGGGCTGATTCTAATTATAATGTTGGGTTGGGCCAGCAATGTTATCAAAAAATAAAAGGGACTGAGCATTTTGTTATAAATATATTTAAATAATAAGTGATATTATTACATTCGTCCTTAAATCTTACCAAGCTTTTGTACATAATCACTAGGATTTTCGTGCCAAAACAATCCAGGATTTTATTTGTTAAGAAATTATTTTTACAAGTTAATAAGATGTGGGATATTGTTTTCTTACATATGTAAGTATCTGTTAAATATATGATGACAATAAATATAATTTATAATAACATATAAAATAATTTAAATATATATAATATAGTTAGAAGGGAAACATAAGTTTGACTTGGCGTTCCTATTCTTATATAGAAAAATAGAACAGACCTCTGCGTTTTCTTCAAAAAAATACATAAATTGGGCTGCCAAAAATAAAACCTCGGATGGGAGGTCCATGGCCGGTCGATACATGACGGCCCTAAGAAAATACAAACAGGCCTATGGACCTCCCATCCGAGGTCGTGGGCTGCACATGTTAAAAATGAAAGCCTAGACGGGGCAGCCCAAAACCACGTCCAACACTTGCCAAAACTTCGTCCCTCGTTTTCTGTGTGTTTCGCACACTCGACATTGTGTGGGCATTTTGACTATGCATCATATGAAAATGTGCTATGCATGAATGTTGATCAACATGATGTTAACTGGCTGGTTGTTCCATTTTCGACCATGAATAAAACTTCCAACATGATGTTAACCCTGTTTGAAAAGGCTGTTTTAATATAAATGCTCTGCCTCTGAAAGTTGCAGTTGCTTATCTGAAACTGAACTTGCAGTTTCTTATCTGAAACTGAAACTTGCAGTTTCTTCTCTGAGAATCACATTGTCTGCACTTTTATACTCCTATGAAACTACATTTTTTAAGTGCTAAAAATATATCTCTAGAATTCATAAAATACTTCATATGCTCAATACTGCAAATCTGAAATTCAAAAGACATTCATATCTGAAAGTACTCTCAAAATACACAACACAAAACACAATTCACAACCTGTAAATACTGACAACTCTAGGCTCCTCCTGACAATTCACAACCTGCCCGACTATTGGGCTGGGGGGGCAGCCCCCTCCTATTCCTCGGCGACAGACAGCCACCCCGTGAGATGATGGCGGGGAAGCGTCGTCGGGCCAACTACTTTTCTCCTCTTGCAGTTCGGTTCGGTCGACGAAGACTCCACCGGCTCGCTCTGGCAGGACACCCTCACAAACGGCACCCTGTAGATGCTCGATCCTTCAATCTCTGGTGGATGCTCCATCTGGGATCAATACTCCCACCACCGCTCCCTCACGATCGGATTCGGTGAATCTGTTTGCTCCATTGCCCAGAGGAGCAGCTCTATGTACTCTATTTAAAAGTCGAGGGCGGGGCTTTTCCTGCGCGGTAGGCGGTGGGGCAGTTCCGCCTAGTCGGTTCGACAAAGATGCGAGAAGACGAGGGAGTAAGCTACTGCAAACATAGGGTTGTGTGATTTGACAGCGAGTTACTGCTGGACAGGTGGAGCACCGTGATTTGACTTGCCATTATCATTTTAACTGCGGTGCTACGACCGGGGTGAGTCTCCCGATTCTTGACCACCTCCATTACAAAGAAAGAGATAGAGAGGAGTAAAAAAATACACTTATAGCCAACCTTATAGCCAACCTTGTTGTAGTATGAGTGACTAAGTGATGACTATGTATGACATGCCAACATCAGATAGCCTAACACACCGTGTTAAATCTCCAAGGGCACGGCCGCGCGAGCGACGCGACGGTCGTGGTAGGCGCGACCATGATACGGGCTGCTGGCAGCCCTTGGATCTAAGATCAAACGGTCGCATGCTAAGTTGCTGAAAATTTGCAGAATAACCCTCCAGGATAGGATATTCACCCATAGGTCTAGAATCATGCCATGCAACCGTTCGATCTCAGATCCAAGGGCTCTCGGAAGCCCGTATCATGGGAGAATGGAAAGCCACTACCCTGCCATTCGCACACTGGCAGTTCGCTCCTACTCGTCCCCGCACGTCCTTCAATACTATGGTGGTTCGCTCCTAGTCGTCCTATCCATTTTGAAAGGATCAAGAAGAGGTGTCTAGAGGGGGGGGTGATTAGATACTAAGTGCAAAAAGTTGTAGTTTTTAATATTCTCAAGTTTAAGTGGAGTTTAAGCACAAGTTTAACAAACACAATACATATCAAGCAAGCATGCAATGAATATATGAGCAGCGGGAAGTAAAGCATGCAACTTGCAAGAATGTAAAGAGAAGGGTTTGGAGTATTCAAACGCAACTGGAGACACGGAGGTTTTTGTCGTGGTTCCGATAGGTGGTGCTATCGTACATCCACGTTGATGGAGACTTCAACCCACAGAGGGTAACGGTTGCGCGAGTCCACGGAGGGCTCCACCCATGAAGGGTCCACGAAGAAGCAACCTTGTCTATTCCATCACGGCCGTCACCCACGAAGGACTTGCCTCACTAGCGGTAGATCTTCACGAAGTAGGCGATCTCCTTGCCCTTACAAACTCCTTGGTTCAACGCCACAATCTTGTTGGAGGCTCCCAAGTGACACCTAGCCAATCTAGGAGACACCACTCTCCAAGAAGTAACAAATGGTGTGTTGATGATGAACTCCTTGCTCTTGTGCTTCAAATGATGGTCTCCCCAACACTCAACTATCTCTCTCACAGGATTTGGATTTGGTGGAAAGAAGATTTGAGTGGAAAGCAACTTGGGGAAGGCTAGAGATCAAGATTCATATGGTTGGAATGGAATATCTTGACCTCAACACAATTGTAGGTGGTTCTCTCTCAGAAAATGTGTATTGGAAGTGTAGGTATGTTCTGATGGCTCTCTCCATGAATGAAGAGTGGGTGGAGGGGTATATATAGCCACCACACAAAATCTAACCGTTACACTCAATTTACCAATCTCGGTGAGACCGAAGGGAAAAACTCGATCGGACCGATTTAGTAAACCTAGTGACCGTTAGGGTTTTCGGTGGGACCGACTAGTTCAACTCGGTGGAACCGATGTGCTAGGGTTAGGGTAAAACCAAAACTCGGTTTGACCGATTACTCAAACTCGGTGGGACCGATCTGGGTAATAAGCGAAACAGAGAGTTGGCCAAGCAAACTTGGTGGGGCCGATTGCATATCTCGGTGGGGCCAAAAATATTGCAACAGGTAATAGAGAGTTTGCAGGCCCATCTTGGTGAGACCGAGATCCCATCGATGAGACCGAACTGATTAGGGCTTCTGGCAGTGGCTATGTTAACTGAACTCGGTGGCTCCGGATAGAAAGAATCGGTGGGGCCGAGTTTGACTTTTGGTTTAGGTCATATGTGGATGTGGGAAGGTAGTTGAGGGTTTTGGAGCATATCACTAAGCACTTTGAGCAAGCAAGCCATTAAGCAACACCTCATCCCCTCTTGATAGTATTAGCTTTTCCTATAGACTCTATGTGATCTTGGATCACTAAAATAGAAAATGTAGAGTCTTGATCTTGAAGCTTGAGCCAATCCTTTGTCCTTAGCATCTTGAAGGGGTTCCACATCCTCTAGTCCATGCCACTCCATTGTTGAACTTATCTGAAACATACTAGGTAAAAGTGTTAGTCCAACAAGAGATATGTTGACATTAATTACCAAAACCACCCAAGGAGCACTTGTGCTTTCAATCTCCCCCTTTTTGGTAATTGATGACAACGTACATCAAAGCTTTAGATAAAGATATAGAGAATAGCAAGTAAAGCTTTGGAAAGACATGTAACATGCATAGGCTCCCCCTACATGTATGCAATCATGTGAATATTGAATATAGGAGCATGTGAATGCGTAAACATGACAGAGTAAGAAATGTGTTACATGTATCTTGGATATGCATCAGAGCAAATGATGTGAATGTGAGAAATGTACCTTCATGCTCATGAGTCCTTCTTGCAAACAGTATGTACATCAGCAAGAACTTCTCATTCACATGACTGTGATGCATATACTTACCTTGTGGTCTTGAGTTGGCTTAGGATGGGATGAAGCTACGCAAACAAGGTTAAATAACACAGATACACCTACTGACCAGAGCAAACAAGAGAAACCACAAGAGAACCAAGACTGGGGTGACATGTAGAGTGAGTACTAAGTACCACATTGGATATAGACATGCCCCCAAAGGTAAAGATATGCAATAAAATCAGAGATTTCCTTCCCTTAGATGTCTTGCTCCCCCTGAATCTACATGGGATATTGGGAGAAGATAGGGAACAGAAAATCAGAGCAACAAAAAAGAAACAACAGAGCTTGAGCTAAAGCAAGCAACCAAACATGTCTTTCCCCTCTTAAATACATGTGACATCTCTCCTCTTGAACACCAAGCATCTGGGGTCTTTGATGATATTACTTTCTCCTAGTTGAGAAACTCTCTCCCCCTGAGTACTCTCTCTTTCTCCCCCTATAGGAAGGATTAAGCTTTGATGTGATCTCTCTCTCCCCCTTTGACATCAATTTCCAAGAAGGGCTCTTCTGGACATGTGATACAAATGGGTTGGTCCTTGAGTCACAGAGCAAAGCAGCATGTCTAATATGATGCTGGCAGAGGACAAGAATCATTGAGTGGAGCTGAAGCAAACAGAAATCAGGAATAAGTGGCAAGTTGGTTTTCCTGTGATGAAATCGGTGACTCCGAGTTGTGTGCTTCGGTTGCACCGAAGGATTTCGGTTGGGCCGAAGAGAACAAACCGGTGTGACCGAGTTCATTAGAGTGAAACCACTTGTCACCTCAGCTCACTAGACAAGTAAGATCTCACAAGGATATGCAAGGAATTAACTGAAAGATTTGCAATGAATTGGATGCAGAAAATGCAGAACAAAAAGGAAAGAAAAGAAACTAAAAGTTCTAGATGAAGTTTTTTTTGAAAGGGGAAACAAATATGCAAATGCAAAAGCATGGAGAAACACTAGAGAACTTCATCTAGAAATGGTCAGTGACAAAGCACCTATGTTAGGGTATATTGACTTAGGAGTCAAGTGAGAGCACTTGATCATAGATCATACTCATCGTTTAAGCTCAAAATGGGGTTACCATTTTTCGTTTAAGCCTTTTGATGTATTCACATCTTGTCGAGTTGCTTTGACTCATGACTTGGAGTAAAGCTTCTCTAAGATGGAATAACATACCTTGGGTGGTGGTGTTGATCTTGTTCATGTAGTTGAACTTGTGTGGGTTGCTCAAGGTTGATGTAGTTCATCAAGGGTTGGGAGCACCACTTGGAGTTTGAGTTCATCTACCTACATGGGTTAGCTTTGCAAGGAAGAGCACTTGTGTATCCAAAATGACAATCATGAGACTCAACATGGAATTTGCCAAAGGATATGTTTGAATGGTTTCGTGCTTCCTTGTCTTCAACCACCATTGTGTAGAGACTTGGTGATGTAGAGATTGCTCAAGATGTGAGTGAGTTGCAATCTCATATATTTAGATTCAACCAAGTACCTACACGGGTTAGATAACATGCAAGGTACAAATATATCCGAGACATATGAATAGCATCATAAGAGAAATATCGAGGATTAGTCATAGGCTCATGCCCCGCATGTATCAAATGGAGTTCCTACTCCAAGTTTGAAGCATCAATGATGTTCAATTCACCTCTCAACCTGCAAAACACTTTCTCATCAAGTGGTTTAGTGAATATATCCTCCAATTGCTTATCGGTGCGAACATGCTTAAGGTTAATGTCCCCTTTTGCAACATGATCTCGAATGAAATGATGACGAACTTCAATATGCTTAGTTCGAGAATGTTGCAAGAGATTGTGAGCAATCTTAATAGCAGTTTCATTGTAAGATAGCAATGGAACATGTTTCACATATATCCCATAATCTTTAAGAGTTTGGGTCATCCAAAGTAATTGAGCGCAACATGAACCAGCGGCAATGTATTCTGCTTCGGTGGTGGATAAGGATACCGAGTTTTGTTTGTTGGAAGACCAAGACACAAGAGATCTACCAAGGAATTGACAAGTACCTGAAGTGGACTTTCTATCAACCTTGTCTCCGGCATAGTCCGAATCGGAGTAGCCAACAAGATCAAAAGAGGACCTCTTAGGATACCAAATGCCAAAATTTGGTGTATGGATTAGGTATATCACTATCCTTTTCACAGCCTTAAGATGACATTCTTTAGGAGCAGCTTGATATCGTGCACACATGCACACACTTAGCATAATATCGGGACGAGAGACACATAGATATAACAATGAACCAATCATAGAGCGATAAACCTTTTGATCAACCGGTTCACCATCCTTTGTCAAATCAAGATGTCCACTAGTAGGCATGGGAGTAGTCATACCTTTGCATTCTTGCATATTGAACTTCTTGAATAAGTCATTGGTGTACTTCGTTTGAGAGACAAAGGTATCTTCCGTAGTTTGCTTGATTTGCAAACCGAAAAAGAATTTAAGTTCACTCATCATAGACATCTCAAACTTCTCCGACATTAGCTTTCCAAACTTCTCACTAAAATGAGGGTTAGTCGAACCAAATATGATATCATCAACGTAAATTTGGCACACAAATAGTTCTCCATTAACCCTTTTAGTAAAAAGAGTAGAATCAATTTTACCAATTTCAAAGCCTTTTTCAATAAGGAACTTGGTCAAGCATTTATACCATGCTCTAGGAGCTTGTTTAAGACCATAAAGGGCTTTGTGAAGTTTGTAAACATGATTAGGTTTCTTAGGATTGACGAAGCCGGGAGGTTGCTTAATATAAAATTCCTCTTTGATTTTGCCATTTAGAAAAGCACTCTTAATGTCCATTTGGTACAAGGTGATATTATGGTGATTAGCATAAGCAAGTAAGATGCGAATGGACTCAAGTCTAGCAACGGGAGCATATGTCTCACCATAGTCCATACCTTCAACTTGTGTGTAGCCTTGGGCGACGAGACGTGCTTTGTTGCGAACCACTTGTCCATCTTCATCTTGCTTGTTGCGAAACACCCATTTGGTACCAATGATGTTGTGGTTGTTGTCGGGTTTCTCGACTAATGTCCACACTTGATTTCTCTCAAAGTTGTGTAGCTCTTCATGCATAGCGTTTATCCAATCCGGATCCTCCAATGCTTCTTCAACCTTCATAGGTTCAATGCTAGAGATGAATGAGTAATGTTCACAAAAGTTAGCTAAATGAGTTTTAGAGCGAGTGATTCTCCCGGTTTGGATATCATTGTAGATTTGCTCGACGGGATGATCCTTAGCAATTCTTGCTCGAACTCGTGAAAGCTTTTGCTTGGGTCGGGGTGGAACATCCTCTTCATCTTGTTCTTCTTCTTGGCCTTCTTCATTGTTGACGTTGTCGTTCTCTTGTCATGGTGGAGAAGGAGGTTGTTGATGTTCATCTTGGCGTGCTCCCTCATTTTCTTCATCTTGGCGTGTCCCACTTGTGAATGCTTCCATATCAACTCTTGTTTCACCTCGTCGTGAGGTAGAAGCTTCCACTTGGACGGATGAGGTACTCTCCTTCACTTCCGTTGGACGAATCTTGCCAATGGACAAGTCTTGAATTGCTTCCGAAGGGTCTTTGTCTCCTACATCAATTGGCAATTGCTCTACTTGCGAGCCGTTAGATTCATCAAACTTCACATCTACCGTCTCTTCAACCTTTCGGGTGAAATTGTTGTAGACACGGTAAGTGTGAGAGTTTGAGCCATAACCAAGTAGGAAACCTTCATGAGATTTAGGAGCAAATTTAGAATGACGATGCTTATCAAGAATGTAGCACTTTGAGCCGAATACTCGAAAGTATCCAACTTGGGGTTTGTTACCGGTGAGGAGCTCGTATGCCGTCTTGCCGAGTAGCTTGTGAAGATACAAGCGATTTATTGCATGACAAGCTGTCTCAACCACTTCCGCCCAAAAGTGCTTTGGCGTTTTGTACTCATCAAGCATCGTTCTTGCCATCTCGATATGAGTCTGGTTCTTCCTTTCAACAACTCCATTTTGTTGAGGTGTGTACGTAGCCGAGAACTCGTGTGAAATCCCTTCTTCGTCAAGAAAGGTGTCCACATTTGTGTTCTTGAACTTCGTTCCTTTGTCACTCCAAACCTTCTTGATCTTCATGTCAAACTGATTTTGGGCCTTCCTAGCGAAGTTTTTGAAGATCTTTTGGACCTGCGATTTGTCATCAAGAAAGAACACCCACGTAAATCTTGAAAAATCATCAACTATGACTAGACCAAATGAGTTACCACCGAGACTCTTGTAGGCATTTGGACCAAAGAGATCCATGTGAAGTAGCTCGAGTGGTCTTCTTGTGGTCATGATGTTCTTCGCGCGGTGACTTCCTCCAACTTGTTTCCCTGCTTGACAAGCACTACAAAGTCTATCCTTGTCAAATATGACATCTTTTATTCCAAGGATATGATCACCTTTAATAAGCTTATCAAGATTTCGCATACCAACATGACCTAGTCTTCTATGCCACAACCAGCCTTTAGAAGATTTGGCAATTAAGCAAGTTTTAGGTTGATCCTTTTTAGTGAAACCAACAATGTAAAGATCTCCTCTATGTATACCGGTAAATACCATTTTATGATTATCTCTACGAAACACTTGGCAGTCTACTTCAGTAAATAGGACATTGAAACCGAAATCAGCAAGTCTAGATACTGAAAGTAAGTTGTAGCCAAGAGATTCAACGAGCATGACATTTTGTATGGAGCTATCATGTGAGATGGCCACCTTACCAAGGCTAACCACCTTACCCTTTGAATTATCACCAAAAGTGACATACTTTCGAGGGCCGTCATTTTCAGCAAGCTCACGGAACATGTCTTTATCTCCGGTCATATGATCAGTACATCCACTATCAAGGACCCATTCCTTTCCTCCAGCCATGTAGCCACGAAGATCTGCCATAAGACCAAAGTGTCTCATCGCATCATCGAGATCATAGTCACTATCATCATCATCATCATCCTCATCTGAGTATTCATGTTCAACATCATCTTGTGATTGATCAATTCCTAGAGAGGGCAATTCATTAGATAAATGATCATTTCTATAGTTATCTTTATGAATTCTAATAGCTCTGGAAATGATATTGCTAATGATTCCAACATCTCATTTGGCACTCGTAAGATCAGTAAGCTCAAATAAGCAGTCACCAAATTTGGGATCATTGGAACTCATCTTAATCAAAGCCCCTGTTCAAGAATTCATCCGATTAACCAGTTAACTTGCCGATTAATCCCTACTCATAGGGTCCCCGAGTAGCCAATTACCCGATAAATTGTCTGATTAATTGATTAAATGGCCGATTAACTTGCCGATTAGCCTATTAATCCCCTACTCACCAGTCGACCGAGCAGCTACGAGTTAACGATTTCCTCAACAATGATCAAAGCAATAGACTTATGGAGGATTTCATCTAGATCTTTCAAGGAGTAATTAGGAAAGAGTTCCTCAAGGAATTTCCATATGGTGTAGGCACACTTAAGAGTCGGCAAACATCCAATCAAGTTTCTAGGTAAGCCTCTAGTGATAAGATTAACAGTTCTAAGATTTCGAATCATATCGATATCTTCATCTAGGGTAGGGTGCAAAGGATCAACATGAGGTGCACAAGGGCTAGTAATGTACTTGTTCAAATGATATTCATTGAAAATCTCAAGCATTTCATTTTTCCACTCATGAAAATACTCTCCATCAAGAATAGGCACTCTATGTCTAAGACTCCCCAAAGTAGACACATCCATCTTCCTCCAATGGTGTTTAAACCAAGGCAATGGAGACCAACGCTTTGATACCAATTGAAAGGATCGAGAAGAGGTGTCTAGAGGGGGGGTGATTAGACACTAAGTGCCAAAAGTTGCAGTTTTTAATATTCTCAAGTTTAAGTGGAGTCTAAGCACAAGTTTAACAAACACAATACATATCAAGCAAGCATGCAATGAATATATGAGCATGGGAAGTAAAGCATGCAACTTGCAAGAATGTAAAGAGAAGGGTTTGGAGTATTCAAATGCAATTGGAGACACTGAGGTTTTTGTCGTGGTTTCGATAGGTGGTGCTATCATACATCCACGTTGATGGAGACTTCAACCCACGGAGGGTAACGGTTGCGCGAGTCCACGGAGGGATCCACCCACAAAGGGTCCAAGAAGAAGCAACCTTGTCTATTCCATCACGGCCGTCGCCCACGAAGGACTTGCCTCACTAGCAGTAGATCTTCACGAAGTAGGCGATCTCCTTGCCCTTACAAACTCCTTGGTTCAACGCCACAATCTTGTTGGAGGCTCCCAAGTGACACCTAGCCAATCTAGGAGACACCACTCTCCAAGAAGTAACAAATGGTGTGTTGATGATGAACTCCTTGCTCTTGTGCTTCAAATGATAGTCTCCCCAACACTCAACTCTCTCTCACAGGATTTGGATTTGGTGGAAAGAAGATTTGAGTGGAAAGCAACTTGGGGAAGGCTAGAGATCAAGATTCATATGGTTGGAATGGAATATCTTGACCTCAACACAAGTGTAGGTGGTTCTCTCTCAGAAAATGTGTATTGGAAGTGTAGGTATGTTCTGATGGCTCTCTCCATGAATGAAGAGTGGGTGGAGGGGTATATATAGCCTCCACACAAAATCTAACCGTTACACTCAATTTACCAATCTCGGTGAGACCGAAGGGAAAAACTCGGTCGGGCCGATTTAGTAAACCTAGTGACCGTTATGGTTTTCGGTGGGACCGACTAGTTCAACTCGGTGGAACCGATGTGCTAGGGTTAGGGTAAAACCAAAACTCGATTTGACCGATTACTCAAACTCGGTGGGACCAATTTGGTTAATAAGCGAAATAGAGAGTTGGCCAAGCAAACTCGGTGGGACCGAAAATATTGCAACAGGTAACACAGAGTTTGCAAGCCCATCTCGGTGAGACCGAGATCCCACCGGTGAGACCGAACTGATTAGGGTTTCTGGCAGTGGCTATGTTAACTGAACTCGGTGGCTCCGGATAGAAAGAATCGGTGGGGCCGAGTTTGACTTTTGGTTTAGGTCATATGTGGATGTGGGAAGGTAGTTGAGGGTTTTGGAGCATATCACTAAGCACTTTGAGCAAGCAAGCCATTAAGCAACACCTCATCCCCTCTTGATAGTATTGGCTTTTCCTATGGACTCAATGTGATCTTGGATCACTAAAATAGAAAATGTAGAGTCTTGATCTTGAAGCTTGAGCCAATCCTTTGTCCTTAGCATCTTGAAGGGGTTCCACATCCTCTAGTCCATGCCACTCCATTGTTGAACTTATCTAAAACATACTAGGTAAAAGTGTTAGTCCAACAAGAGATATGTTGACATTAATTACCAAAACCACCCAGGGAGCACTTGTGCTTTCACATTCACATTACGGCAGTTCCACTAATCCTAACCCTCCTCCCAAATCCATGGCGTCCCAAATCTCCACGATCGGCGGTGAGTACAAGATTAGAACCATCACCGGCGATGAGTTCGACGTCATCTACACCCGTTCTTCCGCGACGGTGAAAGGATGCCTTTCAAACTTCAGACGCATGTTCGAAAACTCAGATGATGAGTGGGTCGCTGGGCTAGATGTTGAGTACACCACAGTCCTGGGACCAGAGAAGGATCTAAAGGACGAAGAGAGGAAGAAGCCCGCCATGATCCAGGTTTGCGTACATAACGTTTGCTTGGTCTACCACATATGCCATGCCGACGTTGAGTGCCAGGATTTTAAGAACTTCCTCAAGGACAAAACAGTGAAATTCGTTACTGTAGACTTTAAGAATGACAGGGATGTCCTGCGTCGGATAGGTCTCGTTGTAGGCAACCCCTTTGACCTCCAGAAGAATTGGCTGGTGTCCTCTCGTCAGCCTTCAATGTTGACCCTGGCAGGAGCCATGGTTCATCCTTCGTACGGTAAATTGGAGATACCTCCATACATGTTTCATCGTCATGCATGGCAGCGGAATGTACTAGATATAGACCACATCCACTACGCTGCAATGGATGGCTACCTTTGCTTCAATATCTACAAGGGTTGGATGAAGAGCAACAGCCAAGTGTGCAGTTCAAGCAAAGAAGTATCGGCCAAGAGGAAGAGGGACAAGGATGAAGTCGAGGACGTGGACTCCGAGTAAGGTGGCAATGTCGTTGCTCATGGTCGTTCTAATGCAGTGTCTACTGGAATAGTTGCAAAGTTTAATTATAGGTGTGCTTAATTTAATTTGAGGGGTGTGTTGTGCTGAGCCCCCAGCAGAACTATGTTATGTTTCTTCTCGTTACTTTAACTCTTCAGTACGTACATACTAGTCTTCCTTACATTTCATCTTTTAGTTGGTATAGTACTACGACTCGTTTCTTCACATTATATACGTACAATATATATGGCCAACATCATATAGCCAGCAGTTTAGTTGTCAAAGAATTTTAGGGTGCTTAGTTTTGTCAAAGAATTCCAAGATGCTTAGAGGGTGCTTGGATCCAAGGGACTTATTTTAGTCTGACTAAAAATAGTCTCTTTAAGAGGCTAAAGTTCCAAGCACCCCTAACTAAAGAGGGGCTAAAACTAGTCTTGAGACTAATTTTTGTAGTCAGGGGTACCCCTACTAAAATGTGGATTATTCCTCTCTCTACTCATTTAACTCCTCTCCTTTAACACAGACGAGTTCTGGATTGGAGGGTTTGGAGGATAATAAATGCTCATTAACTTGATTTTAGCCTTTTTAGTATTTGGATCCAAGCATGGGTGAGGCTAGCATGTTTTAGTCCCACTACTTTTAGTCATGGGACTAAAACGTATCCAAGCACCCTCTTAGTTTTATTTGAGGGGGGGTTGTGCTGGACACCATTATTGTGACTAGCCTTTTTAATAGTACTATATGCATAATTTGGCGACGAACGCTCTCTATATGTACCACCTTTTTTTAATTTCAAGTTTTGCTCCATGGCGCAATCCATCGATACTATTGTTGTACAAAAGTATACATTTTTTAAAAGGCTAGAGGGCGGGGCAGTCTAACTTGGTCGGTTTCACGAGAGGCGAGGGCCTTTGTGATTTGACGACTCATTACTGCTGGAAGGCGGGGCCTTGTGATTTGACTGCTCGTATAAATGCGCCGACGACCTGATCGAGGAGGAGCAAAGAACCGTGCGGTATACTCAAGTTTTCCACTGGAGTAGTACTGCGATGGAGGAGCACGAAACACGGCAGCCCAGTGCCATATGGCGACAAAAAATGATCTAATTTGCTAGTCATCTCATTGTTAGCATTGTTCTATTCCTTTCCTAAAAAAACCATTGTTCTATTCATGCCTCGCAGAGAACGTGACACGTGTGGCGAAACACCCGAAGCAAAAGATGAAACACAGGAGCAAAAGAAGAAGGAAGATTATCACCCCAAATGATCTAATTCGCCGCGGAGTCATAACTGCTTCTTCATTGCCTCCACGACCTCCATCTCCTTGTGCGTATCCTCCGCCATCTTCTTCATTCTGTCCATGACACGGGATTTCTCGACGCGAGCCTTCATCATCTGTTCCACGGCCGCATTACGTACCTTGACAGCAGCCGGGTGCTCGATGCGGAGCTTCGCCAACTCCTCCTTCTGTTCCATGACGAGGGCCTGCAGCATCTTCATCGAGGAACTACTATTCTCATGCAGCTTCTTCCAGCCGGCGTTCTTCTCCTTCAACAGGTCGATCTCGTGGCAGAGCTTCGCCTTGTCCTCCTAAAGTCACAGGATTTCGCCGGTCGCCTTCTTCTCCGAGGCAATGCTCTTCTTCAGCAGCATCACCAAGCCGGTGGTCAACTCCCCGTGCTGATTGAGCTCAGCGGGCATGTCGTCGAGGCTCTCCTTCAGCAACTCCATCAAGCCTTGGATGAACTCCTTCTACTTATTGAGGTGCTTATTGAGCTGATCGGGCATGCCGTCGAGGGATAACAACTCCAGCTCCGCCGGCTCGGCATGTTCGCTTCCGCGGCTAGGGCGCTCCTGGGAGCCATCGCCTGCTCGTGAGAGATCTTTCGAGGTCTGTGCGTGGCGGCCAGCCCTCTTTTTTTCCACAGCCTTGGTTGCCGCTCCCTTGTTACGAGTAGTTCTCGACCTAGAGCTCTTCTCACCGCCCATGGCAACGACGGACGAAGAAGAAGCACTTATGAGGAGGAAAGGTAGAGTAATTTTCGGTTAGGTAGTTCTCCTTTTTATAACCTAAGTACTAGCACTAGTACTAATACCTGCATAGTGGGAACACGTTCAGGTTTGGTACGTACTAGTAGGTGTGATCGGGCTTTCGAATGTGATGGGAACAAGGTAAAGATTAATTGATGGTTTTGGTTTCGAGGCCCGAAACGGCTCCCGATGAGTTTAGCGGAACATAAATTTCAAGTACTACACTGCTCAAATGCGTAAATATTATGTTACTGTCAAAAATTGGCACAAAATACGAAGGAGACCAATGGAAGTACTACTAGCAACCCACGATTTAACTACTCGCATGCGCGCAGTGGAGTAATAATGTCTTTCTTCCGCCCTCACGTCCACTCAATTTGCATGCGCTGTATTAATTGACCATCAATGAAGTGAACGACTTTACACGCGTCAAATTATCACATGGGATGGATCTTGGTACAAAATTGCATCCTCCCGTGTACCCGCGTGCGCGTGCGAGGGGATGAGTGCGTCCGTGGCGTGCGTGCACATCTTCGCTTCGTGCATGTACCGCTAGTATGGCTCAGGGAGGACGAGTACATTCTTCTGGAACCAGCAGCACGTCACTGTGATCAATCCACGCAAGGAGGTCGCGACAACGCCTCCACATGTGCCACGTGGCTTCATGAACTGTAAGAGAGACACTGTGTAGCGTGCCATTGGTATTCTAATTTACGTGTTTTGCACATACTCGAAGTACTAGTAAGGTACACGTGCATTGCACGCATCAGATTTTGCAACCAAATTATGAATAAATACCACACTATAGCATGTAAGCTCTGAGTCATATATGCCTGATGTAGCCCTTCGTTTAATTCTTATAGTTCATCTCATTCAAAATCAATTAGTTTTTATAAAAAAAGCTAAGAACGCGGGAATAGGAAAAACATGGGATTATAATGGAATGTCGTCTTGAATCCTTCAGGATTGTATGAGTGTTTGATTCTGCATAGAAAAACGCAGAATTCTTTCAAAGAGGTTTGAGTGGATGGGATGTTTCCTATGAAATCTAGTGCAAATGAATCATATGGAAAAATTCCTATGGTTTACAATCCTACGAATCAAACAACCAAGATAGGAAAAATTCCTAATGATTAGAATCCTCCAAAATTCCTTTGAGAATCCTTTGAATCAAAGAAGCCCTTAATCTATTTTATGATTCATGGAATTGTGCGTTGTAAAGCATAAAGTAAAAATAAATAATGGCAATTCAACTAGAAAAAAAGTTTGGGCAGTTATGATACGGAACATTCTAGAACAAAAGAGAACCACTGTTGTTTTGAGGTTTGTGCATTATGCTTAAGTTCAACCATGGAGTCTGCTAGATTGTACATGTGGCAAAATCCGGTGGGGGTCTAGAAGATGGTGCGAGGGGCCGAGTGGAGGGAGACTATGAAGGAATGCACAAGTGCGAGATTGATATTTAGAGAGAGGGGGCGAACACGTGCGCTGTTGCGCGCAGTGGCGGAGCCATGAAAAATAAATGAGCTAGGGGGCCAAGCATTGCTAATCCTTTACAGGGAGGGTCAATTCATGAACTTAAACCATTTTTAGCAGCAATTGTCTAATGATCACATTCATATTAGCCTCGATATATAGTGATGTTAGGGGGGGAGGGGGCAGGGCCCTTACTGCCCCCTGTCTTCGCCATTGTGCACGCGTCTGAGAGACGAAGCGGAAGGCATGGATGATGAGAGGGGGACGTTGGATATATAATTAATGTGGGTGTATTAGCTATATATGTTAATCCTATATATAGAGGTATAGATTGATCGATGTGGACGTGGGAAAGAGGGTGAGACCTCACTGGATATATCGATTGATCGGTTTGTGTGGAAAACTATGAAAGACCTAGCTATATACACACGTACATAGAGGAACATTGATCGTTGCAGATGCACACATGAGAGATAAAGAATGCCTGATATGATGGAGAGGGGGATGTGTGTGGGTGTGTTCCTTCATGGGAGACCGACCTGAAGAAAAAGATTGCATGCGTGCGATGGATAATGCCGACTAGTAGTGTGTGTGCATGCATGCACGAGAGAAATTTAGTGGTACAATTGTAAAGAGAAGACTACTGTGTGGGTGTAAAAGAATACGTGAGGTCATAATCAATGTAAAGTTGAATTCAAATATTTGAATAAGAGATCCTGATGTTTGAAACCGATGCATGCATGAATATAACGGAGATCTACGCGGTGTGGTTTGGAAACGAGCATGTTGTAATGTATACACATTGAACAAGGTCAGACTGATTTGAATTTGACATACCGATGGCAGACATCATTTGGCCACGTTGCATCCGTGCATGGACACACTATTCTAATTGGAGATGATGGGCGGCTTTCGCATCACATATCTATATGTATACCCCTATATATATATATATTATATTTTATATTTTTTTTATATTGTGTGTGGGTAACTTTAACTTTGAAAGATGGTCGTTGGATGAGGCGAATCCGATGGTCCAAAGATGGCAAATTTGAGCACTACTGGCCGTTGGATATTATCTAGATTCCACCAGATTTCGCCACATGTATAATCTAGAAGACTCCATGGTTGAACTTAAGCATAATGCACAAACATCAAAACACAAGCACTTCTTATTTGTTCTAGAATCTTCCGTATCAGAATTGCCCAAATGTTTTTCTACATGAGTTGCCATTATTTGTTTTTACTTTATGTCTTACGACGCACAATTTCATGAATCTTAAAATAGATTAGCTTTCTTATAAAAACTAGATGATTTTGAATGAAATGAACTATAAGAACTAAACGAACATCTACATCATGCATATATGACTCAAAGCTTGCATGCTATAATGTGGTATTTATTCATAATTTGGTTGCCAAATCTCATGTGTGTAATGCACGTGTACCTTACTCTAGTCTAAATGGTGTTTGTGTGTGTGTTGTGCGTGTTGAGGTGCAAATTGTCTTTTTTGTGGTACACGTTAAGCTTGTTCTTCCGAAATTTCAAGCCGCGCCTTGTTATGCCGAAAATTCAAGCTAGCGTCTTTGTCTATCGTGCTGCGAAACTCCCGCCTCTTCAACTCGCGCCTTGTTAGCCCGAAATATTTAAGATATATCTTTGTCTCGTTGTGCTCCGACAACTCCCTCCATCTCAACCCGCGCCTTGCTATTCCGAAATTACAACACATGCGAAAACTCCCACCTCCTGTGAAATCCCGACACGCGAAATGCCTGTGGTACCCCTAAACCTAAAGAACCGCCTCAAATCGGTGGGGGTACTTTCGTAACTTACCCCACATTTCGGACAAGCGCGTCTCTAAGCCATGGTTCCCCACTGCCACCCATCCGCCCACCAATTCATACACCGAGGCCGCAAAAACCCGCGACGAAACCCCACAGACTGCTCTGTCCGCCACCCAGCCGGAGCCTCTTCCCCGACGACGTCGTCCACAGCAACACCTCGACGTCCCCCATCCACCGTTCCAGATGAGGATCCATCGTCGATCTCATCGTCCCGCCGGTTCAGCCACCCCGTCCTCCACCTCCAAGGAGCTGCCCCGATGTTCCCCTCGTCTTTCGCGCCACCTCCATTCCCACACCGCCGTCTTCACCTGCACCACCGGAAGAGCATCATCATAACCGTTTCCTCGGATGAAGCTGCGGCCTAATCGGCGCCACCAAAGAGGTTGTACACTAATCGCCGCATTTTCTTCTTGATTCAATCTCATGGTGCTGCCGGCGCTCGGTCCTGAGCCGGCACGTCGCGGCTCCATCCAAGGCGGCGTCGCCGGCCACTTCCTCCACGGCGTCGCTCCCTCGGCGGCGACGTCCACATCAGTAGGAACTGCTGCTGCTTTAGCTCTCGCTTGCACTGCTGTTCTGCTCTTGCTCTCGGTCCCCTGCCTGGTCTGCTCTTGCTATTGCTCTTGCTCGCGCTGCTGCTCTCGCTCTTGCTCTTGCTTGCGATGCTGCTCCGATTTAGCTACACTTCAGTCGACTGAATCGACTTTTGGGTCAGTCGATTTTCCGGGGGGGGGGGGGGGGCTCGCTGCGGTGAAGGAAGAACCGGCCGCAGCAGGGAGGGGGGCTTGCCAGAGAGGTACCCCACTATCTATCTTAGGGTTCAGGATGGGGGCGGTGGTCGCCGGCAATGGCGGGGCGTTGGCGGGCCGGTGGCGTGGGGATCGCCGGAGAAAAAGCTCAGCATGGGGGGGCTAGAGGGATGGCCGGGGCGGCGGCGGACCGGCGGTGGGGAGTGTTTTCGGGGCGGGTGGGGCGGTGCACCGCCGGCCGCGGGCAGCGGGGGGATGTTGTTTGGCCGGTGGTGGCTGGCGGCTCAGGCGGGTGGAGGTTGAAGATGAACCGCAGGCCCTTGATTTCGTATCCAACGGCTGCAAAATCGACTGACTAGAGATGAAAAAGTCACTCGACCGACGTGTAGCCTCACCTTGCTAGTGCGTTCAGTTTCGACAGCAAAATTCAGTTTCGACAGCAAAATTCAGTTTCGACAGTTAAGTTCAGTTTCGATAGTTAAGTTCAGTTTCGACAGTTAAATTCAGTTTCGACAGTTAAGTTCAGAGATGAGCGGCTGATGTATTTTACATCTAGCACTTTGTGGTTATGTATTTTACATCATGTATTGGAGATGCTATTAGAATTCCACTCAGGTTAACGTTGTTCTTTGTCTCTCTTGTCCTGCTTCAGCCTCGGCGTCGTACAACTCACCGGAGCTGCTCCAGCGATGAAACCCTCCATCACAGCAGAGCAGTACCTCGGGCTCCATCTCCAGACGCCTAAGATCTTCTTCCCCTCCTCCGACAGCCAAGTCAGCCAGAGCATCCTCACCGGCCAACCCAATCACGCCGAGATCGACATGGCTTCGCCAAAGAGGTTGTACACTTGTTGCATCTCTTTTTTACTCTACATGTTATATATATTGTCCACTGAGCACTCGTAGTAACGGGAAATACGATTATTTTATCCTACTATATGACAAGCAGTGAGGTACCAGGCAACTTAGCTATCTGTGATGGACTCTCTTGAACGCCATTATTATTTATCTCTGCGCACTTTGAGCTGTGCATTTGTCGATGGGCCTGGGAGTTGAGCTAGTATGGCAGTGGCCTGGGTCCAAAGTAATAGAAATAGCACAAAAACATTTTTTAGTGTAGGATTTTCCTTGCTCAAGCCTGCCTACTAGAATCGCCAGTGCTTGAAAGGAAAAGTGAATGAAAAACATCGGAATTGGAAAGTTTCCTATGGTACTACTTTTCATGAATTTGGTGCAAAGGAATGGAGCAAAGGAAAACTGTAGGATTTGTTCCTTTAGTGTCTCCTTGAAATAAAAAACGTAGGAATTCTAATTTCCACTTCTCCTCCTTTTCATATTCCTATTCATCAAGCACAAGACTAAGAGATAGTAGCATAATAGCATTATAACCGTACATTTTCTTGTGGTTTGACTTAATCTCACCATGCTTTTTTGCATCCCGTGATCTTCCAATTGTTGTGAATCAAACACCCAGATTGGCAGAAATCCTGTGTTTTTAAATTCTCTATTTTGCACGTGCATTCCTATCCTATTCCTGTCTATTTCCTATCCCTGCATTGTTAGAATCCTCAAATTCAAACAAGCCCTTACTCAATTACTTCTGTTACAGATATGTGTCAAAGAAAACCTTGTGTGGTTTGTCCTCCTCCTGTGGCGCTGTGTTCCACCCCAGCTCAGCTGCTCCAACGATGAAAGGGTTCACCACAGCAGGGATCCGTTCTCCAGACTGTCTTTCGCTGCCTCAGATCTTCTTCCCCGCCGCCGGCAGCCACGACAACTGCATTACCATCATCAACTGAGCAGATGACCTTGAGGACTACACGGGTCCGCAAGAGAGGTCGCACTCTTTCGTGTCTGATTACGTTATGCGTTGCTTAATATGATGACATGCTACATTATCATCGTGTTCACCTATTAGACTCCGAGTCAGGTCCAAACTAATGCCAAAACTTGAGTTTTTAAATGGTTGTGGGGTACATATTGGGGCAGCAATCAGTACTATCTGTCTATGATGACCCACAAGTATAGGGGATCTATCGTAGTCCTTTCGATAAGTAAGAGTGTCGATACGAACGAGGAGCAGAAGGAAATGATAAGCGGTTTTCAGCAAGGTATTCTCTGCAAGTACTGAAATAAGTGGTAACAGATAGTTTTGTGACAAGATAAATTGTAACGAGCAACAAGTAACAAAAGTAAATAAAGTGCAGCAAGGTGGCCCAATCCTTTTTGTAGCAAAGGACAAGCCGGAACAAACTCTTATATAAGGAAAAGCGCTCCCGATGACACATGGGAATATCGTCAAGCTAGTTTTCATCACGTTCATATGATTCACGTTCGATACTTTGATAATTTGATAATTTGATATGTGAGTGGACCGGTGCTCGGGTGCTGTTCTTACTTGAACAAGCATCCCACTTATGATTAACCTCTATTGCAAGCATCCGCAACTACAACAAAAGTATTAAGGTAAACCTAACCATAGCATGAAACATATGGATCCAAATCAGCCCCTTACGAAGCAACGCATAAACTAGGGTTTAAGCTTCTGTCACTCTAGCAACCCATCATCTATTTATTACTTCCCAATGCCTTCCTCTAGGCCCAAATAATGGTGAAGTGTTATGTAGTCGACGTTCACATAACACCACTAGAGGCTAGACAACATACATCTTATCAAAATATCAAACGAATACCAAATTCACATGACTACTAATAGCAAGACTTATCCCTTGTCCTCAGGAACAAACGTAATTACTCATAAAGCATATTCATGTTCATAATCAGAGGGGTAATAATATGCATATAGGATCTGAACATATGATCTTCCACCAAATAAACCAACTAGCATCAACCACAAGGAGTAATCAACACTAGTAGCAACCTACTAGAACCAATCCCGGACTTTGAGACAAGAATTGGATACAAGAGATGAACTAGGGTTTGGAGATGAGATGGTGCTGGTGAAGATGTTGATGGAGATTGCCCTCTCCCGATGAGAGGAGCGTTGGTGATGACGATGGTGATGATTTCCCCCTCCCAGAGGGAAGTATCCCTGGCAGAACAGCTCTGCCGGAGCTCTAGATTGGTTCCGCCTCGTGGCGGCGGAGTCTCGTCCCGAAAAGTTCCTTCTGATTTTTTTCTCATCGAAAGACTTCATATAGCAGAAGATGGACGTCAGAGACCCACCAGGGGGCCCACGAGGTAGGGGGCGTGCCCTAGGAGGGGGGGGGGCGCCCCCACCCTCGTGAGCAGGGTGTGGGCCCCTGGCCTTCATCTTTGGCGAGGATTTTTCTTTATTTATTTTAAGATGTTCCGTGGAGTTTCAGGACTTTTGGAGTTGCGCAGAATAGGACTCTAATATTTGCTCCTTTTCCAGCCCAGAATTCCAGCTGCCGGCATTCTCCCTCCTTATATAAACCTTGTAAAATAAGAGAGAATAGCCATAAGTATTGTGACATAAAGTGAAATAACAGTCCATAGTGCAATAAATATCGATATAAAAGCATGATGCAAAATGGACGTATCAACTCCCCCAAGCTTAGACCTCGCTTGTCCTCAAGCGAAAAGCCGATAACAATAACTATGTCCTCATGTTTAGAGGTAGAGGCGTCGATAAAAATAAAATACGGACATGAAGGCATCATGATTATTCTCATAACATCAACATATATAGATTTTGTCATATGATTACTTATGTTCAAGTGATGATCTATTCACAATGCAAAAGTATAGATCATAAACCTTATTGGGCTCCGACAAACTATAATCTCAGTCATTGAAGCAATTGCAATTTATCATAACATCGAAAAGAGTCTATGTCAGAGCTAAAAAGCAAGTCCACATACTCAACTATCATTTAGTCCTTCATAATTGCTAACACTCACGCAATACTTGTGGTTATGAAGTTTTAATCGGACACAGAGAAAGATAGGGGCTTATACTTTTGCCCCACAACCTTTTACCTCAAGGGTAATGTCAACAATAATAATTCATGCTCCCCTATATCCAATTAAATATATATATATATATATCATGTTCTTTCCAACATGCTGAGCTTGCCAAAGGATAAAATGAAAAAGGAAAGGTGAAGATCACCGTGACTCTTGCATAAGGTAGAAGATAATAATAAAAGATAGGCCCTTCGCATAGGGAAGCAGAGGTTGCCATGCGCTTTTATGGTTGGATGCACAAAATCTCAATGCGAAAGAACGTCACTTTATATTGCCCCTTGTGATATGAACCTTTATTATGTAGTTCGTTGCTTTTATTACTTCCACATCACAAGATCGTATAAAGCTTATTTCTCCCACACCAATCAATCATTCATATTTAGAGCAATTTTTATTGCTTTGCACCGATGACAACTTACTTGAAGGATCTTACTCAATCCATAGGTAGATATGGTGGACTCTCATGGCAAAACTGGTTTAGGGATTTTGGAAGCACAAGTAGTATTTCTACTTGGTGCTGAGAATTTGGCTAGCATGAGGGGGAAAGGCAAGCTCAACAAGTTAGAGAATCCATGACAACATACTTTATCTCAGATATAAGAAAGACATAACTCATTATGTTGTCTTCCTTGTCCAACATCAACTCTTTAGCATGTCATATTTTAATGAGTGCTCCCAATCATAAAGATGTCAATGATAATGTATCTATATGTGAAAACCTCTCTTTCCTTATTACTTCCTATTGATTGCAACAATGACCAAAGCTATGTCTGCCAACTCCCAACAACTTTTAATCATCATACTCTTTCTATGTGAAGTCATTACTCTCAATAAGATCAACATGAACTTTTTGTTTCTTTTTATTCTTTTCTTCTTTCTTTTATTCACCCAAGATCATGGCAAAATAATCAAGCCCTTGACTCAACACTAATCTTTATTATATATATCTCACGGACTTGATTACAAAGAAAGATCATAAAGCAAAACTCAAAACTAGATCATGCCATAAACTTTATTCTACTAGATCAAGATACTTCTAATAGGATCGAACTAAGAAAAACGATAAAGACAGGAGTTGTGATGGTGATATGATACCGGGGCACCTCCCCCAAGCTTGGCAGTTGCCAAGGGGAGTACCCATACCCATGTGATTATGTCTCCTTTGTCGGTGAAGAAGGTGGTGGTGATGTTGGATTAGTTGATGGCTTAGACTTCTCCCTTAATTTGCACTTGAGGACGGCATTTTGATCCCTCAGATCATCAATCTCCCACTCCAGGGTTAATATCTTTTTGCATAGGTCCTGCTTATTTTCCTGCAAGAGACGAAAAAGGATAAACTCGAACTTGGGTTTCTTTACCCTATGAGGGAAACTTGACTTTTTGAACTCCACGTGCATGTCCCCAGGTTGAGGTAATGGTGCTTCATCTTCATCTGAGCTCGTCTCCTCCTTCCCCTTGGGTTCATAGTCCTCTTCTTCCTCCGTGGTCCATCCATCATGTTCCACATCTCCATAGACCTTTGGATTTGCTAAGTAATCATCCACATAGCTTTCTCCTTCCGAATCCTAGGAAGACATG
This sequence comes from Triticum urartu, assembly GCF_056163025.1. Taxonomy (NCBI): domain Eukaryota; kingdom Viridiplantae; phylum Streptophyta; class Magnoliopsida; order Poales; family Poaceae; genus Triticum; species Triticum urartu. The sequence continues at coordinate 169,073,052 of NC_141874.1, read as the reverse complement.
TTGATTTAATCAGCAACGGGACAACTCGAAACGAAAACAGAGGATATTTGCGTGATACGGGAGTCAAAATCTTCGGGAGGTTATATAATGAATTTTTACCAACCAAAATACGTATCGTGCAAGAAAACAGAGTCCGGAAGGCACACGAGGTGCTCACGAGGTAGGGGGCGCGCCTAGAGGGGTAGGGCGCGCCCACCACCCTCGTGGGGCCCTCGTGTCCTTCCCGAACTGCTACTTATTTTTCTATTTTTCTAAATATTCCAAGACGGAGAAATATTGCCTTAAAAATTGTTTTGGAGTCGGTTTACTTACCGTACCACATACCTATTCCTTTTCGAAGTCTGAAACGGTCTGGAAGGTGTCCCTTATGTATTCCTCTAGGGTTACGGTTTCAATAATATTGGTTTCAATATTTATGGGATTACCTGAGATATAATGTTTGATTCTTTGACCGTTTACCACCTTTGGATTTGTGCCTTCGAAGTTGTTGATCTTTATGGCACTGGAACGATAGACCTCTTCGATAACATAGGGCCCTTCCCATTTAGAGAGAAGTTTTCCTGCAAAAAATCTTAAACGAGAGTTGTATAGCAATACATAATCACCTACATTAAACTCACGCTTTTGTATCCTTTTGTCATGCCATCTTTTAACTTTTTCTTTAAACAACTTGGCATTTTCATAAGCTTGGGTTCTCCATTCATCAAGTGAGCTATCAAATAACCTCTTTTCACCGGCAAGTTTGAAATCATAGTTGAGCTCTTTAATAGCCCAATATGCCTTATGTTCTAGTTCAAGAGGTAAGTGACATGCTTTTCCATAAACCATTTTATACGGAGACATACCCATAGGATTTTTATATGCAGTTCTATAAGCCCATAATGCATCATCAAGTTTCTTAGACCAATTCTTTCTAGACCTATTAACAGTCTTTTGCAAAATTAATTTGAGCTCTCTATTGCTCAACTCTACTTGACCACTAGACTGTGGGTGATAAGGAGATGCAATTCTATGATTAACATCATATTTAGCAAGCATTTTACGGAAGGCACCATGAATAAAGTGTGAACCACCATCAGTCATTAAATATCTAGGGACTCCAAACCTCGGAAAATAACTTCTTTAAGCATTTTAATAGAAGTGTTATGATCAGCACTACTAGTTGGAATAGCTTCTACCCACTTAGTAACGTAATCCACATCAACTAGAATATGTGTGTATCTATTAGAGGCAGGAAAAGGTCCCATATAATCAAAGCCCCAAACATCAAATGGTTCAATAACAATTGAATATTTCATAGGCATTTCTTGACGTCTACTAATATTATCAATTCTTTGACATTCATCACAAGACAAGACAAACTTACTGGCATCCTTGAAGAGAGTAGGCCAATAAAAACCAGATTGCAATACCTTATGTGTAGTTCTGTCTCCAGCGTGGTGTCCTCCATAAGCTTCGGAGTGACACTTGCGTAGGATTTGTTCCTGTTCATGCTCAGGTACACAACGTCTAATAACACCATCTACTCCTTCTTTATAAAGATGTGGGTCATCCCAAAAGAAATGTCTCAAATCATAGAAAACCTTTTTCTTCTGTTGGTATGTGAAGCTAGGTGGTATAAACTTAGCAACAATATAATTAGCATAATCAGCATACCATGGAGTACTACGAGAAGTACTTATAACATTTAATTGTTCATCAGGAAAGCTATCATTAATAGGTAGTGGGTCATCAAGAACATTCTCTAACCTAGACAAGTTGTCTGCAATGGGGTTCTCAGCTCCCTTTCTATCAACAATATGCAAATAAAATTCTTGTAGCAAGAGAACCCATCTAATAAGTCTAGGTTTAGCATCTTTCTTTTCCATAAGGTATTTAATAGCAGCATGATCAGTGTGAATAGTTACTTTAGAATCAACAATATAGGGTCTGAACTTATCTCAAGCAAATACAACTGCTAAAAGCTCTTTTTTAGTAGTAGCATAATTTCTTTGAGCATTGTCTAGAGTCTTACTAGCATAATGAATAGCATTTAATTTCTTATCAGCTCTTTGCCCTAGAACAGCACCTACAGCATAATCACTAGCATCACACATAATTTCAAAGGGTAAATTCCAATCAGGTGGTTGAACAACAGGTGCAGAGACTAATGCTTTCTTAAGTATTTCAAATGCTTCTACACAATCATCATCAAAGACAAATGGTATATCTTTTTGCAATAAATTAGTCAGAGGCCAAGAAATTTTTGAGAAGTCCTTAATGAACCTCCTGTAAAATCCGGCGTGACCAAGGAAACTTCTTATACCTTTGATGTCCTTGGGACATGGCATCTTTTCAATAACATCGACCTTGGCTTTATCAACTTCAATACCTCTTTCAGAAACTTTATGCCCCAAGACAATACCTTCATTAACCATAAAGTGGCACTTTTCCCAATTCAAGACAAGATTAGTTTCTTCACATATCTGCAAAACTCGATCAAGATTGCTCAAGCAATCATCAAAAGAGGAACCATAGACGGAAAAATCGTCCATGAAAACCTCACAAATCTTTTCACAAAAGTCAGAGAATATAGCCATCATGCATCTTTGAAAGGTAGCAGGTGCATTACATAAACCAAAAGGCATACGTCTATAATAAAAAGTACCAAAAGGGCATGCAAAAGTAGTCTTTGATTGATCTCTAGCCGACACAGGTATTTGAGAGAAACCAGAATAACCATCTAGAAAGCAATAGTGTGTATGTTTGCATAATATTTCTAGCATTTGATCAATAAAAGGTAAGGGGTAATGATCTTTCTTAGTAGCTTTATTTAATTTACGGAAATCAATTACCATCCTATAACCTATAATAATTCTTTGTGGAATCAATTCATCTTTATCATTAGGAACAACAGTAATACCTCCCTTCTTAGGGACACAATGGATAGGACTTACCCACTGACTATCAGCAACGGGATAAATTATACCTGCCTCCAGAAGCTTGAGTATTTCTTTTCTTACCACTTCTTTCATTTTAGGATTCAGACGTCATTGAGAATCACGAACTGGTTTGGCATCTGCTTCCAAATTTATTTTATGTTGACATAGAGTGGGACTAATGCCCTTAAGATCATCAAGAGTATATCCAATAGCAGCATGATGCTTCCTCAGAGTTTTAAATAATATTTCTTCTTCATGCTCTGAAAGGTTAGCACTAATAATAACATGATATATCTTCTTTTCATCAAGATAAGCATATTTAAGATTATCAGGCAATGGTTTAAGCTCAAACATGGGATCACCCTTGGGTGGAGGAGGATCCCCTAAACTTTCAACAGGCAAATTGTGTTGCAGAATAGGTTCCTGTTTAAAGAATACTTCATCTATTTCCCTTCTTTCATTCATGAACATATCATTTTCATGGTCTAGCAAATAGTGTTCTAAAGGATCACTAGGAGGTACGGTAATAGAAGCAAGACCAATAATCTCATCCTTACTAGGTAATTCTTCCTCACGATGTTGTTTACTAAATTTAGAGAAATTAAACTCATGAACCATATCATCCAAGCCAATAGTAACAACATTCTTTTCGCAATCTATCCTAGCATTAACAGTGTTCAAGAAGGGTCTACCAAATATAATGGGACAAAAGCTATCTTGCGGAGAAGTAAGAATAAGAAAATCAGCAGGATATTTAGTTTTCCCACACAAGACTTCAACATCTCTAACAATTCCCATCGCTCAAATAGTATCTCTATTGGAAAGTTTAATTGTGACATCAATATCTTCTAATTCAGCAGGTGCAATTTGATGCTTGATTTCTTTATACAAGTCATAAGGTATAACACTAGCACTAGCACCCATATCACATAAGCCATGATAACAATGATCTCCTATTTTAACAGAAATAACAGGCACGCCTACCACAGGTCTATGTTTATCTTTAGCACAAGGTTTAGCAATTCTAGCAGTTTCACCATCGAACTGAATAACATGCCCATCAATATTATCAGACAAGAGATCTTTAACAATAGCAATATTAGGTTCTACTTTAACTTGCTCAGGAGGTGTATAAGTTCTAATATTGCTTTTACGAACAACAGTTGAAGCTTTAGCATGATCCTTTACTCTAACAGGGAAAGGTGGTTTCTCAACATAAGAAGTAGGAACAATAGGATCATTATAAGTGACAGTCTTTTCTTCAACTTTAATAGGTGCAACTACTTTTACTTCTATGGGAGGATGATATTTAAACCACTTCTCCTTAGGGAGATCAACATAAGTAGCAAAAGATTCACAGAACGAAGCTACTATCTCAGAGTCAAGTCCATATTTAGTGCTAAACTTACGGAAAATATCGGTGTCCATAAAAGATTTAACACAATCAAACTTAGGTGTCATACCTGACTCTTTACCTTCGTCAAGGTCCCAATCTTCAGAGTTGCGTTTAATTCTATCCAATGAATTCCATCTGAATTCAATAGTCTTCATCATAAAAGAGCCAGCACAAGAAGTATCGAGCATGGTTTGATTATTATGAGAAAGCCGAGCATAAAAACTTTGCATAGTTATTTCTCTCGAGAGCTCATGATTGGGGCATGAATATAAAATTGATTTAAGCCTCCCCCAAGCTTGAGCGATGCTTTCTCCTTCGCGAGGCCAGAAATTATATATATAATTGTGATCATGATGAACAAGATGCATAGGGTAATACTTTTGATGAAATTCCAATTTCAATCTTTTATAGTTCCATGATCTCATATCATCACATAGCCTATACCATATCAACGCGTCTCCCTTCAAAGATAAAGGGAAGACCTTCTTCTTAGCAACATCATCGGGTACACCTGCAAGCTTAAATAATCCACAAACTTCATCCACATATATTAAGTGCTCATCAGGATGCTTTGTTCCATCTCCTGTAAAAGGGTTAGCTAGCAGTTTTTCCATCATACTCGAAGGAAATTCAAAAGGAGTTTCATTTTCAATAGGTTCAGTAGGTTGAGGAGCAACTCTTTGCTCTACTGGACGGGGTGAAGATACCCCGAACAAGCCCCTCAGAGAATTACTTTCCATAGTAACAAGTGACAGTAAATTTCATCACACTATATAAATTTTTCCTTACCAAATTCCACCTACGGAAGGTGCTACACTCCCCGGCAACGGAGCCAGAAAAGAGTCTTGATGACCCACAAGTATAGGGGATCTATCATAGTCCTTTCGATAAGTAAGAGTGTCGAACCCAACGAGGAGCAGAAGGAAATGATAAGCGGTTTTCAGCAAGGTATTCTCTGCAAGTACTGAAATAAGTGGTAACAGATAGTTTTGTGACAAGATAAATTGTAACGAGCAACAAGTAACAAAAGCAAATAAAGTGCAGCAAGGTGGCCCAATCCTTTTTGTAGCAAAGGACAAGCCGGAACAAACTCTTATATAAGGAAAAGCGCTCCCGAGGACACATGGGAATATCGTCAAGCTAGTTTTCATCATGTTCATATGATTCGCATTCGATACTTTGATAATTTGATATGTGGGTGGACCGGTGCTCGGGTGCTGTTCTTACTTGAACAAGCATCCCGCTTATGATTAACCTCTATTGCAAGCATCCACAACTACAACAAAAGTATTAAGGTAAACCTAACCATAGCATGAAACATATGGATCCAAATCAACCCCTTATGAAGCAATGCATAAACTAGGGTTTAAGCTTCTGTCACTCTAGCAACCCATCATCTATTTATTACTTCCCAATGCCTTCCTCTAGGCCCAAATAATGGTGAAGTGTTATGTAGTCGACGTTCACATAACACCACTAGAGGCTAGACAACATAGATCTTATCAAAATATCAAACGAATACCAAATTCACATGACTACTAATAGCAGGACTTCTCCCTTGTCCTCAGGAACAAACGTAATTACTCACAAAGCATATTCATGTTCATAATTAGAGGGGTAATAATATGCATATAGGATCTGAACATATGTTCTTCCACCAAATAAACCAACTAGCATCAACTACAAGGTACTCAACACTACTAGCAACCTACTAGCACCAATCCCGGACTTTGAGACAAGAATTGGATACAAGAGATGAACTAGGGTTTGGAGATGAGATGGTGCTGGTGAAGATGTTGATGGAGATTGCCCTCTCCCGATGAGAGGAGCGTTGGTGATGACGATGGTGATGATTTCCCCCTCCCGGAGGGAAGTATCCCCGGCAGAACAGCTCTGCCGGAGCTCTAGATTGGTTCCGCCTCGTGGCGGCGGAGTCTCGTCCCGAAAAGTTCCTTCTGATTTTTTTCTCATTGAAAGACTTCATATAGCAGAAGATGGACGTCGGAGACCCACCAGGGGGCCCACGAGGTAGGGGCGCGCCCTAGGAGGGTGGGGGGCGCCCCCCACCCTCTTGAGCAGGGTGTGGACCCCCTGGCCTTCATCTTTGGCGAGGATTTTTCTTTATTTATTTTAAGATGTTCCATGGAGTTTCAGGACTTTTGGAGTTGCGCAGAATAGGTCTCTAATATTTGCTCCTTTTCCAGCCCAGAATTCCAGCTGCCGGCATTCTCCCTCCTTATGTAAACCTTGTAAAATAAGAGAGAATAGTCATAAGTATTGTGACATAAAGTGAAATAACAATCGATAATGCAATAAATATCGATATAAAAGCATGATGCAAAATGGACGTATCAGTCTACTATCTAGTTAATCTCCGGTGTCTACTATGAGTTTCATGTTGGGTGCAAACAAACATTAAAAGAGCCATTATCTGTATTTTTTAACTAAAGCTATTATCTGCCTGCTATCATTGGTTTTGGGTCTATCCACAGTTTGCTACCATCACTCTAGATTTGTGCATGCACTCCTTACATAATCTCACTATGTTTTATTCCTATGCATGCCAGTTATTGTACACAATGGAACTGATCATGTGGAGCAAAAGAGACGAGCCTTGCGTGGTAATAAAATTTAATGCAGACGTCGTTCCATGGTGGGCACAAAGACAGCCCCCCTCCACCCATTTTGGATCGTACTCAAGAGGAAGATAACTGTTCTGAGGGGGATTCAGAAGGAGAAGACCATTCCTATTTACCCCATGAGGTCTTCGCTCTAACTTGGCATGCTGATGTTGGTAATATCATGCATATGGTGCCTTGCATTGCTTACTGTATACATTAAAGATGTCATCTGCTTAGTTTAGACATGCTTTATGTCAATGCCATCTGTTTAGTTTCTTTATCGTATATGTGAATCATGCAATGCCATCTTGTCTAGCCAGGCATCATATATGTGAATTTTGCAATGCCACCCTGGTTAGCCAGTCATCTTATATGTGAATTATATCATGCCATCATTTTTTATTACGTGTTAAATTTGTCAACAATTTTAGTACATTCAATTACTCTTCCTGTGCATCAGCCATTCGGCACGGTCATGGAAAAATCTGGAGTGGAAACAAGGTCTTCAGAGCAGACAATGCTATCTGACAAAGCGCATGTCTTGCTGGTTACCGATAGCTCCTCAGAGGAGGATTCAGAGACAGATGACCAGTCATATCCCCCCCCCCCGAGGTGCATGCCCTAGGGTTATGTTGCTCATATCGTGCGTATGGTATCTTGCATTGCTATGTCATTTGCTTAGTTTAGACATGCTTTGTGTAAATGCCACCTGTTTAGTGTCTAATTACCATATATGTGAATTATGCAATGCCATCTTGTTACGAGACATTATATATGTGAATTATGCAATGTTATCTTGTTGCAAGGCATTATGTATGTGAATTATGCAATGCCATGCTATTTAGGCAAGCGTCATATATGTGATTATATCATGCCGTCCTTTTTTTGTATTTCTCATTGCTTTTGTCGACAATGTTTGTATATTCAACTGCTCTTCCTGTGCATCAGCCATTTGAATTGGTGATGGAGAAATCTGGAGTGAAAACAAGGTCTTCAGAGTAGACAATGCTACCTGCTGAAGCACATATCTTGCTGGTTACAGATAGCTCTTCAGAGGAGGATTCAGAGGCAGATGACCAGTCCTATTATCCCCCTGAGGTGTATGCTCAAACTTGGCAGGGTTATATTACTCATATAATGCATATGTTGTATTGCAATGCTTAGTTTTTACATCATATACACAATATTGAATGCCATCTCCTTAGTTGACACATCATATATGCGTTTGCCCTCTGCTCACTTCCTTAGTATATAAATCATATATTTGAATTATGTCATGCCATGATGTTTACATAGACAGCATGTATCTGAATTATGGCATGCCAACCCATTTTCTAAAGACATAATATAGTTATATCATCTCATCCTGTTTACATAGTCATCATATTTTAAATTATGTCATTCTATCCGTGAATTATATCATGCCATCATGTTTCCATCGACGGCATGTTTGTGATTTATGGCATGCCAACCACTTTAATAGACACATCGTATAGTTATATCATGGCATCCTGTTTATATAGTCATCATATTTTGAAATATGTCATTCTATCCTGTTTAGTTAGCCATCATACATGTGAAATTATGTCCTGCTATTCTATTTGCTTAGACAACATAAATGTGAATTATTTCATGCCCTATTTTCTTCCCTACTATCCATTGCACCTGTCTATCTTACAATGTCTGTACATTCAATTACTTTTCTTGTTTATCAGCCATTTAAATTGGATGGAGTGATGGCAGTATCTGTGGGAGTAAAAACACGGTCTTCGGAAAAGATCGTGCTACCTGTCGATGCAGATAGAACCACGGCTGTACTTGCCCAAGAACCAGCCCCACCACACATAACCCACACTCGTGCAGATTGTACCCCTACCTAGTTGAATAGAGAACCAGCTACACCCCTTCTAACCCCAACCCTAGCAGATAGACACCCAGTTCCCGTTGACACAACACCGTCTCCACCATAGAGCACCCAAACACGAGCAGTTAGTAAGGCGGATAAAATATGTAGTATACTATATATCTATGTAGTATGGTCACTGTATGGTCTATATCATTCTAGTTTATGTTGCAAAATCAAGATAGATACAGTTCAAATAATACTGGTTTACCAAAATGAGTTTCGTATACTACATTGTAAACCTGAGATGTGTTTGTTTGTTTCTCTTTTAGAACGCAGATAAAATATTGGAGAAGAGTACTCTGTTATGCAATGGTAAAGGAAGTAATGCAGATAAGGTTCAAGATAGTGAGACATCCCTGTTGGTCTCCAAGAAAGCTGATAAAAACTATATTGAAGACACTGAGACAACCCCAAAGTCCTGTCTTGATGTAGTGTTCGAGTTACTGGCTACCACTGTTGGCACCAGCTCTTCGAACTTGTTGCCTGAATCTGTTCGTCTTCTTGAGTCTCAACTTCAAGTTGAAAGACATCGATCAGATGTTATGCAACATGAAGCCGAAGGACTGAGGAAGTCCCTGCATAATTTAGATGCATACTTTCTGGTGCAACAGCAAGCGCTGGAGGACTTAAGCGCCAAACAAGAGAAAGTTAATAAGCTTGCTAAGCATCTTGCCAGCATTATGGGTACCTAGGATATTGTTTCTTGAGCTCTTCTGAAGTGGTTTCAGTTCTGGACTTGTTTTGCTGCGGCGTTTATATGCTGCTGTGTTCCCTATATTTGCGCTGGTGGCGAACTTTGATGCCCAGTGGATGTAATATGTGTAATAGCCGTGATAGCCTAGTGTAAGTTGCTTGCTTATTTATTTCCTTGTTGTCTTGTTTGTTTGTTTGCTTGTAGTCAGTGCAGTTCTTTTTCTGCGGTTTGCTAGTGGCTGCAATAACCTATTTTTTAAAACTAGGCCACAATAACCATGGGCTAATATTTACTGTAGTGACACTTGGCCTCCTACGGGCCGTAGAAACAGTGGGCCTTCTATGGGTCGTATAAACAGTGGGCCTTCTACGGGCCGTAGAAACAATGGGCCTTCTAACGGCCGTAGAAACAATGGGCCTTCTACGGGCCGTATCATCAATGGGCCTTATACGGGCCGTATGATCGATTGGCCAAACATGGGCCAAACAGACTGCATTCTGGTCGTAAACGGGCTAGAGTTGGAATCGTCCGTTCATGGGCCGACCATAACGGGCCATCATTAATAGGCCGTATTTGATGACGCTATGAAAACGGCCCAACGTATTAATGGACCACAAACGGGCCGACTGTAACCACGGGCTGAATTTGGCCCAGAAGCAGAAAATGATAGTAACGGGTCGTAAGTAAAAGAATGCTGGAAAATAGCCCAAGAATAAATGGGTTCTGAGAAGGCTGAAAGATAACATGGGCTAGAAACGGCCCAACAGAATAACATGCCGTTAATGGGTATAAAGTGATACACTGTTCTTTACGGGCCAGTTTCACCACGGGCCGTTAATGGGTGTAAAGTGATACACTGTTCATTACGGGCCAGTTTCACCACGGACCATTAATAGGCCAAGAGTTACATAGGGCCTCATATGGGCCGAAATATGTCATGGGCCATATATGGGCCAGAAGTGAAAATGGGCTGGAATCATATTGGATGGCCCAGATGACGCTACTGGGCCTAATTCGAATAGGGCGTAACGGGCCCTGGGTTAGCAGGCTGTAAATGGGCTATATGCGAACATGCCGTTAACAGGCTTTCCATGGGCCGGCCTGCCACCTTTTGACCAAGTCAAACGGGCCGGCTGTCGGTGTCAAAACCGGTGGATCTCGGGTAGGGGGTCCCAAACTGTGCGTCAAGGCCGGATGGTAACAGGAGACAAGGGACATGATGTTTTTTACCCAGGTTCGGGCCCTCTCGATGGAGGTAATACCCTACTCCTGCTTGATTAATATTGATGATATGGGTAGTACAAGAGTAGATCTACCACGAGATCAAGGAGGCTAAACCCTAGAAGCTAGCCTATGATATGATTGTTGTGTATGGAGTTGATTGCCTATGGACTACAACCCCTCCAGTTTATATAGACATCGGATAGGGTTAGGGTTACATAAAGTCGGTTACAATGGTAGGAGATCTTGAATATCCGCATCGCCAAGCTTGCCTTCCACGCCAAGGAAAGTCCCATCCGGACACGGGACGAAGTCTTCAATCTTGTATCTTCATAGTCCAGGAGTCCGGCTGAAGGTATAGTCTGGCTACCCGAACACCCCCTAATCCAGGACTCCCTCAGTAGCCCCTGAACCAGGCTTCAATGACGACGAGTCCGGCGCGCAAATTGTCTTTGGCATTGCAAGGCGGGTTCCTCCTCCAAGTCCTTCGTAGAAGATTGTAAACACCAAGAGTAGTGTCCGGCTCTGCAAAATAAGTTTCCACATATTGCCATAGAGAGAATAATATTGACACAAATCAAATCTGCCGATGTATTCCGCAGTGCGTCATCACACTACGGCCAAGTCCTTTACTCGAATCGTTTTTACTTTTCCACCTCAGCATGTTTTGCGAGGCGGTTTCCTTGGCACGTCTTGTCAAAGCAGAGATCGTGTACCCCCTTTACGGGATTCTCATCAATACGGACATGGGTAACCCAACCGCGCCATTTATCACGGCGCTTGGGAGGCAAGCGAGTTTTACTAGGCTGGTGGGGACGCACAACCGCATCCGCCCATATAAGGGGATAAGGATCCACCCTTTTACCTACGCCTTCTTCCTCTTTTGCCTATCCATCTCCTGCGCACTCGAACTCCAGCGCCCAAGCCCGCACTTCCCACCTCAACCTTCTCCAGCAATGTCCGGAGCGGGAGGCAAGTGGATGGTCTCCTCCATCACGGAGGGCCATGTCAAAAAGCTAAGGAAGGCCGGATACTTGTCCAAAGACATCGCGCACCGGCTTCCCGAGGAGGGGCAGCTTCTCCCCACCCCAAGGCCCCATGAGAGGGTAGTATTCCTTCCCCACTTCCTCCGCGGACTGGGTTTTCCACTCCACCCATTTGTCCGGGGGCTCATGTTTTACTATGGCCTGGATTTCCATGATCTGGCCCCGAACTTCGTCCTCAACATCTCGGCGTTTATCTCGTGTGCGAGGCCTTCCTCCGCATCCGCCCCCATTTCGGCCTCTGGCTCAAGACCTTCAATGTCAAGCCCAAGGTGGTGCGCGACAGCCAGGCGGAATGCGGAGGCGCCATGGCGGGCAAGATGGCCAACGTCCTATGGCTCGAGGGCTCCTTCGTGGAGACCCTGAAGGGGTGGCAATCGTGGTGGTTTTACATCATCGAGCCGCGCGATCCGAAATGGATCGCAACCCCCGAGTTCCGATCCGGACCCCCCATGCGGCTTATGTCCTGGAAAGAGACGAGCCTGTCGTGGGGCAACGAAAAAGAGGTGACCGGACTACAGACATGCATCCAGTCCCTGGTGAGCAAGCCGATCAAGCTCGTCAATGTAGTCCAGGTTATGCTCGTCCGCCGGATCCTCCCGTGTCAACAACGGGGCTTTAATCTGTGGGAGTTCAACCCGGCGCAGCACCAAACCCTTAACAGGCTCTTCGACACGACGTATGAAGATGTCTGGAAGGTGCTAACCAAAGGCGCCGAGGCTCCCACATCCGCTTACGAGGACCGCGGATACAGCTCGCAGCGTCACGCTAGCGAGGTAAGCTATTTTCACCTTTTACAGGATGTTAAGTTTTTTCATAGTTTGACTCTATGAGGGATCTAAGCTCCCTTACCTTTGACAGGCTTGGCGGGCGAAGTCCGGATCGATTAACTGTCCGGCTCCCCTGCCCGAAGACCCAGCCCCCGCTCTACTAGCGAAGCTGCTGGTTCCGGCACCTTATGTGGTGCTGGAGAAGAAGGCCAAGAAGAAGAAGGCCACGGGGACTCGAAAGAGTTCTCGGCATATGGTGGTGTCGGACTCGTCGTCCGACGAGTCCGAGACGCACTCCCCCCGTGAAGACGAGGAGGAGAAAGAAGAAACCTCTCCCCCCCCCCAGCGGGGGGAGGAGAGAAGAGGAAGGCCGCCCCAACGGGGGAGGCCGAGGGGTCTAGGAAAAGGAAGACCCCTCCGCCGGACTACGCCCCCAATGTCGAAGAGGGTAAAGAGGAGTGGCCAAACAGGGCCAAGCGTCCGGCGAAATGTATGTTCGGATATCAGAATAACTCATGATGTTCCTTTGTTGCACAGCTTTCCCTAATGTCGAACATAATTATGCAGCCTGCCCCGGGCCGAACTCAATGAGTCGTCGAGCGGCTCCCTGGATTCATCGGACGTGAACTCAGTTCCGCCCGCTGTCTCCCCCCGCACTGCGGACGATGCCGAAGTGGCGTCGCAACGAGCTCCGGAGCAGGAGGAGGTGGTCCTGGAGGAGCCGCAGGGCGACCTCCCGGACCCCAGGAGTAAAGGGGACAAGACCCCCCAGGGCTCCAAGTCCGGCTTTGTGCCGGACACCGCGCCGGAATCTTCAACAGTTCCGGACCGCGGTAGGCGAACTCCTTCCAAGAGGAGCAAGCCTTCTGAGCCGGCGGCCTCCGTCCAACCGGAGGTGCCGGACAATCTGCTCGAGGTGCTTGACGGCGCCTCCATCGACGAGGAGAACCGTACTATTATGAGTACGGTGATCCAGAAGGTTCAGTCCGCCAAGAGCGGACTGAGTGAAGCTTGCGCTAGCCTCCTAACAGGCTTCGAGGTAAGTAAAAATATGTAAAAATTTAACCGCATAGACAGTAGCCCCTGATGCTCTGTTTGGCGTTCGGAAAGAAAAGCCGAATAGAGGATCTAGTAAATTTCGCAGGAGTCTAACAATAAAGAGTTAATATGCGTGCGCGGGCTTCGTTGCTATCCACCGCCGCACTGACTGCGGAGGTGGGTGTCCTGAAACAGGACCTCAAGCAGACCGAGCAAGAGCTCGGCCTTGCCAAGCGGCAGCTCAAGGAAAAAGAAGGTAGGAAATACCTTACAAAAAAATTGCCTATAGAGAGGCGTGATTGCAAAAATAACAGGATTGCACTGCTTATTATAGGGGCCACGACTGAGGTGGCGACCCTCAAGCAGGCGCTGTCCGAGGCCGAAAAGAAAACGGCCGCGGAGCGCACCGAGCGAGAGAAACTTGGGGCTCAGGTCGGCGAGGTGCAGCAAGAGCTTCAGGCTCTCATGAAAAAACATGAGAGTTTGGAGCTTGAGTCAAAGACCCAAGCGTCCGAGCTCGCGGCGGCCCTTGAGATTGCCAAGTCTGCCAAGGCCGAAGCCCAAAAGGCCCTCCAAGAGTTGGAGGAGATTAAGAAGATAGCAGCGGGTAAGGCATTCTTTATGCAAAGCAAAAATATAAAAGTAAACTACTTGTTACTTACCCGAATCCGGAGTTCTCCAGGGGCATTCGCAGATCTTCCCCGCAGCGTATCCGACGCCGCCGCATTCTACCGAGCTGAAGAGGGCAGCTCGACGGAGAAGGTGTTCTGGTCTCAGTATGCTGCGGCCGTACACCCTGTGCCCTTGAGCGACCAGCTGAAACAGCCGGTCGAGCTCCACAAGGCGACCGAATAGGCCATGAAGGGCTTCATAGTTCGGCTGTGGCCCGGAGAGGCCCTGCCTGGGAGATACTTCGGGCTGGTGCGGCGGCTGGTGGAGGCCTGTCCAAGGCTCGAGGTCATCAAGCGCTCCGTCTGCATCGAAGGTGCCCGTCGGGCCCTTGCCCGTGCAAAGGTGCACTGGGGTAAGCTGGACGGTGAGAAGCTTGTGAAGGATGGGCCGCCGCCGGGGAAGGAGCATCGCAAGCCCGAGAACTATTACAAGGATGTTCTTGCGGGTGCCCGCCTTGTGGCGGATGAATGTACCAAGGATGTATTTTTTGAATAAACTTGCTCGTTTTTATCCTGTGCGCTGAAAACCTGTTCATAGGCGCTTAAGCAATGCTTGTTGAATTTAAAATATTATTTTCTGTGCGGCCGTTTATCAAAAAATTGAGAGATGGCCAGTCGTCGGCTTCTGCCCCCATGCCACTAGTGCTGGGGTGTTCGGGATAAACCTGAGCGCTCTTTTTCCCATAGTTGGGTCCTTCGAGGGAGGCGCTCAGCACAACGAACCAGGCAATCGGACTATAATGCTTGAACACTCTCACTTAGCCATAGAACTTTATAATTTTAAATTTCGGCGAAGCCCCTAGTTCGGAAGACCGAGTTCGGGGCGCTATCCACGCCTTGGCCGGACAAATCCGGCTCCTCGCTCGAAGCGGCATAAGTCTTTAGGGACTCGAGAAAACCTCTCGAACAGCGACCGGTCTCTCGCCTCATCATGACAGTCAGTTTTAGCTTTCTCCACTGAGGTGCTTAACCCAGCTCAACCGGGGCACAACCACAGTGGTTCTCCTAGTGCTACCTTAGCCGATATAGCGGAACGTAAGGCACCAAAAAATAGGAGCCGGGCAAACCCAACTATTGACCCAAATCATGATTCGGAGCCGATGCATATAGTGCTATAAGTTCGGGGTGCCGCACTTGTGAAAGTGTACGGACTTCTCACACCATATTAAAGGGTACTGAAGCCCCCGGCGTACTTGCCGTACCACAGTGTACGGGTGCAACATGTCGTTAATGAACATATATAAAAGAGAGTAATGCAGAAAATAGACAAAAGCTATGCATTGTTTATATAAAGGCTATTTATCAAAGCCGAACGATACAAATAGTGCGGTAAGCAAAAGATATTGGACTATTCAGTATGTCCTGACCGGGGGCAGGCCGCGGAATTGTATTTAAAACAGGTATACCGCTCGTAACAGAGACCACCTGGGAGTTCCATAGTGCGGCATGGCTTGTCTGCCTCCCTGGATCTTGCATCGTTTGTGCGGCAGTCGAATTGCCGAACAGGTCGTCCGAAGTATGGAGTCCTGAAGGTAAGAAAAAATTAAAAAGAGAATCCGACAGCCCCTAGTACGTTTTAAGCCGTATTCTGGGCGTGCCGTTATTGTGCCCCTTCCCCTGTGCCCATGGTATTTCAAGGGCGTAGTTATGTACGCGAGGTACTGGTTTCGCTATGTCGCGATAGCTGGGGTTGGGGCCGCATTGCTACGCTTGCTCAGAGTGTGCAAGGCGGTCCTGCTGTGGGTTACTCCGGGCGCGCTTGGCATTGTCTGGCTTTTTAATGGCCGGACTGGAGAATTGCCTGAGAAGGCTACTTCGTACCTCCGCTGCGAGAGCCGCCATATGCTCCTCCGTACAGAGGGAGCGTTCGGTGTTTCCGTTGACCGTAATTACTCCTCGAGGGCCTGGCATCTTGAGCTTGAGATATGCGTAGTGCGGCACCGCATTGAACTTTGCAAATGCGGTTCGTCCGAGCAGGGCGTGATAGCCACTGCGAAACGGGACTATATCGAAGATTAACTCTTCCCTTCGGAAATTGTCCGGGGATCCGAAGACCACGTCAAGTGTTACTGAGCCTGTACAGTTGGCTTCTACACCTGGTATGACGCCTTTAAAGGTCGTTCTTGTGGGTTTAATCCTTGAGGGATCTATTCCCATTTTCCGCACTGTATCCTGATAAAGCATGTTCAGGCTACTGCCGCCGTCCATGAGGACTCTTGTGAGATGAAATCCGTCGATGATTGGGTCGAGAACCAATGCGGCGAAGCCGCCATGACGGATGCTAGTGGGATGGTCCCTTCGATCAAAAGTGATCGGGCAGGAGGACCATGGGTTGAACTTGGGGATGACTGGCTCTATCGCATATACGTCCCGTAGTGCACGCTTCCGCTCCCGCTTGGGAATGTGGGTTGCGTATATCATGTTCACCGTCCGCACTTGTGGGGGAAAGCCCTTCTGTCCATTGTTGTTCGGCGGCTTGGGCTCCTCGTCGTCACTGTGCAACCCCTTGTCTCTGTTTTCGGCCCTTAACTTGCCTGCCTGCCTGAACACCCAACAATCTCTGTTAGTGTGATTGGCTGGCCTTTCGGGGGTGCCATGTATCTGGCACAAGCGATCGAGTATTCGGTCCAAACTGGACGGGCCCTGAGTATTCTTTTTGAATGGCTTTTTCCGCTGACCGGATTTATAGCCTTTGAATCCGGCATTGACTGCCGTGTCTTCATTGCTGTCGCTATTAACGCGGCATTTTTGCTTAATCCGACGTGTCCTGCCACTTTTGTCCTTGGTATCCGAATTACCAGGGTTCTTTGATAAGTTGTTACTGCGAGCTAGCCAGCTGTCTTCTCCCGCGCAAAAGCGGGTCATGAGTGTTGTGAGGGCTGCCATGGATTTCGGCTTTTCCTGTCCCAGGTGTCGGGCAAGCCACTCGTCGCGGATGTTATGCTTGAAGAATGCTAGGGCCTCTGCGTCTGGACAGTCGACTATTTGGTTTTTCTTTGTTAGGAACCGTGTCCAGAATTGTCTGGCCGATTCCTCTGGCTACTGAATTATGTGGCTTAAGTCGTCGGCATCCGGCGGTCACACGTAAGTGCCCTGGAAATTGTCGAGGAATGCGGCTTCCAAGTCCTCCCAAGAACCGATTGAGTCTGCTGGCAAGCTGTTAAGCCAATGCCGGGCCGGTCCTTTAAGTTTGAGCGGGAGGTATTTGATGGCGTGTAGATCATCGCCGCGTGCCATGTGGATATGAAGGAGATAATCCTTGATCCATACCGCCGGGTCTGTTGTGCCATCGTATGATTCGATGTTTATGGGTTTGAAACCCTGTGGGATTTTATGATCCATTACTTCATTCGTGAAGCATAGCGGGTGTGCGGCGCCTCTGTACTGGGCTATATCACGACGTAGCTCGGAAGCGCTATGTCTATTGTGTTCGGCCCGGCCGGATTTGTTGTATCCGGAGTGAAGATCATTGTCACATGCCGTAGGGCGCCTGCGCGATCCGTAGATCGATCTTGTTTGTCTTGCCTTATCCTCCAGTATGTCTCGCAGGTCGGGTGCATTTTCCCGTGCCTTAGTTGAGTGGCGTCGGGGCATGGCTTGGATGGAGGGCCGAGGGGCCTCTCTGTCGCGGCCGCGAGGTGGCCGGTCTGCCATGTCATGCGCTGGTGATGTAGGTGCTTCCTCCTCTAATCGGGGTAGCAGCCTGCGCTTTGGGTAACTCTTGGAGGGGCGTTTGAGTTCATACTCTTTGGCCGTAAGGACTTCAGTCCATCTGTCAGCTAGCAAATCTTGGGTAGCTTTAAGCTGTTGCTGCTTTTTCTTGAGGCTGCTTGCCGTGGCTAAAAGCCTGCGTTTAAAACGCTCTTGTTCAGCGGGGTTTGATGGTATGACGAATTCGTCGTCATCGAGGCTTGCCTCGTCTTCGGAGGGAGGCGTATAGTTATCATCCTCGACCTCTCGGTCTACCGCTCTCTCATGAGGGCTGGCTTCTCCATTTCCTGTGCCGAATCTTGCTGAGGTGGGTGTTCTTCGGCGTTATTCGGGGTAGTATTATCTCCCGTGCCGGAATCACCGTTTTTGCTTTGGCGGGATTTAGAGCGGCGCCGTTTTCTTGGGGGCGTCATCCCCCACTGTTCCATCGCCATCTCCATCTTTTGGAGTATCCACCATATATATGTCATATGACGAGGTGGCCTTCCAGCGCCCTACAGGTGCTGGTTCCTGTTCGTCTCCTACATCGTCGTCCATGCCGTCGATATCTTCGGAGCTGAAGTCAAGCATGTCGGTTAGATCGTCGACAGTGGCTACAAAGTGGGTGGTGGGTGGGCTTTGAGTTTCCTTATCGTCCGTATCCCACCCTCGCTGACCGTAGTCCGGCCAGGGCTCTCCTGATAAAGAGAGAGACTTAAGAGAGTTCGGGATGTCGCCAAAAGGCGAATACTGAAAGATGTCTGCGGCGGTGAACTCCATTATCGGCGCCCAATTGGATTCGATTGGCAGGGGCACGGGGGGTTCGGAGTCCGGGGAGGAGTCCGGATCCTCGGAGTCACGGGCCATGCGGAGTGCAGGGCTGGAGTTCGGCTCGATCGCCTCTGAGATCGCAGCCCTTGAAGCATCGTCTAACCGCTGATCCTCGATCGGCGCAGTATGCTCCGAATCAATGGTCGAAACCGATGCGTATGCGACCTCCAAGGAGCTGTTCAGCGGCAGAGCTATATCATGCCCATCGAGACAGTGCGGCGCGCTTGGCTGTGGCTCGAATCCGTCGAAGATCAAGTCCCCATGGATGTCAGCCGTGTAGTTTAGGCTTCCAAACCTGACCTGATGGCCAGGGGCGTAGCTTTCGATCTGCTCCAGGTGGCCGAGTGAATTGGCCCGCAGAGCGAAGCCACCGAAGACGAAGATCTGTCCAGGGAGAAAAGTTTCACCCTGGACCGTATCGTCGTTGATGATCAAAGGAGCCATCGGGCCTAAAGGCGACGACACAGAGGAACTCTCAATGAAAGCACCAATGTCGGTGTCAAAACCGGCGGATCTCGGGTAGGGGGTCCCGAACTGTGCGTCAAGGCCGGATGGTAACAGGAGACAAGGGACACGATGTTTTTTACCCAGGTTCGGGCCCTCTCGATGGAGGTAATACCCTACTCCTGCTTGATTAATATTGATGATATGGGTAGTACAAGAGTAGATCTACCACGAGATCAAGGAGGCTAAACCCTAGAAGCTAGCCTATGGTATGATTGTTGTGTATGGAGTTGATTGCCTACGGACTACAACCCCTCCGGTTTATATAGACACCGGATAGGGTTAGGGTTACATAAAGTCGGTTACAATGGTAGGAGATCTTGAATATCCGCATCGCCAAGCTTGCCTTCCACGCCAAGGAAAGTCCCATCCGGACACGGGACGAAGTCTTCAATCTTGTATCTTCATAGTCCAGGAGTCCGGCTGAAGGTATAGTCCGGCTACCCGAACACCCCCTAATCCAGGACTCCCTCACCGGCCTTTTCACAGGAATGGGCCTCTGTTGGGATGTGCCACGTGTCGACGTATCATAGGCGCCTTCTGTCCAATGAGTGGATGACATCTGTCCCAGCGATGAGCCGACACGTGTTTCCTCCAGCCAATGATGATTTTACACGTGGAAAATCCCCATTGGTCAGGACTGTTAACGGGTTATCGGATCCAAAACCCGACCCGATAGCTGAACGGCATTCCGTGACGGTGGATGCCACGTGTCGGTCACCCTTGATGAATGCACTTCTGTGACGCGCGATTTATCGTCATGGAAGTGGACACTTCCGTGATGATAATTTTGGTAATGTCATGGAACACTTCTACGACAGCACATGTATGACTATCTTGATTCTGTCATAAAATCGTCATGGCTGTACATGCATGACATAAAACGCGACCTACTGTGACAAACAAGTATCATCACAGAAGTGTATCTTTTTTGTAGTGCAAGCTCTTGTTTCATGTCCTTCAACCTACAAGGTTCTCGTAATGTTGCTTGTTCTTCTTTGCTAACGGAGTGTTTTCAACTTCATTCATCTCCTTGGTATTTATTCTTTCAATTTGTTCAACCTCTCAAGGTTCGTGGTTTCACTCGTTTGTCGAAGAAGCAACTTTGTTTTACCTTTTCCTCTCCCGCTTCTCTCTGGTCCCATCCTTAGATCTCGGGATGAGATCTCTTGTAAGTGGAGGAGTGTTTTGACGCCCCAAGACCGACACTCCAGACGCCTTTCATGTTTTGCGTGTCAGTCATGTTATTTATTCATTTGTCGCATCCATCATGTCATCATGTGCATTGCATCCTCATGTTTTTAAAACTTGCGTCCATCCCGGTCTCCCCGTTCCTTTTGTTGTTCGTTCCGAGCCCAGACACACTTGCACGCGCCCGCGGCACCTCCGAAATTTTATTTTATAAGTGGCGGGAAAATGTTCTCGGAATGGGATGAAAGTTGTCATGCGGTGTTGTTATGTTGTCGGTAGACCGCCTGCCAAATTTCATTGCATTCGGAGTCCGTTTGACGCCCCAACGGATAACTATAGCGACATTATAGTCAGTCAAACCGTCGGACGTTTTCAGTCTCCGAAAACTGATGCCGAACCTCTCTTTCTCTTCTCTTCTCTCAGCCCAAGGCCTTCTTTGCACAGCCCACTAGCCCCACGTAGGCCCGCATGTCTTTGTCGACCTCTCTCAGGCCCCCTCGCGCGCGCGTCCGAAACTTCCTTGAACCCGAATCGGGCTGTCATTACCGATGGGTTCGGATCATCCCTAACATCCCTAAAACATATTCGTTTTCTTATTTAGACTCCCTAAGCCTATTTAGTCTCGATCGCTCGATTACGATCGGACGGACCGAGTTAATCCCTATCTTAATCTCATATCTATTTAAACAGACCAACCCTAAATTCTAGAGGATTTGTCCCTGTCGCCACCGCTGCACTCATCTCCCACCTCGGTATCCATCTCCACCAAATTGTCATCTTCCTCGTGTTCTCCCCGATCCAAAACCACCGAGACCAACCACGCCAAACCATATCGAACCCCCACCAAATCCCACGCGTAGCAGCCAGCCGCAGCGTCTCCCTGCTCGACCCTGTCCTCGAGGACGCACCCGAGCTCCATTCTCTCGAGCCATGGCACCTCTGCGACAAGGCGCCCGAGTTCCATGCCTGCTGCCCACCGAAACGAGCAGGAGATCTTCCATGGCGCCTCCTTCCGCTTTTCCCTACTGTAGGACCCCGTCGCCCCTCTGCTTTCCTTCTCCTTCCCACGAGCTCCCTCCCATCTCTCAGATCTCCCTCACCTCTGCAGGAGCTCGTCAACCGCACCATGGCACCGTCGCCCGAGTTCACCGAGCCTCCAGGAGCCCGCATCAAGTCCCACAACATTCGAGCCGCCCCTGAGCTCCGTCCATGCCATTGTTGCCCGGATCTGGTGCCGGCCAGCCGGATCCGCCCCGTCCCCACCTTGCCGGCCTTCCCTGCAGCCTGCCGCCGCTTCCCTTCATGTCCCACGTCGCCACGCTGCCACGGCCGCGTTGACCTTCGGTCATCGCCAGGAGAGGATGACCGCACGAGCTCGCCCGCTCCCGTTCTCCTCCTGGGCCACGCACAGGCCTAGTGCGCCCAAGCCGGCCTCCTCTGTAGATGGGCCAAGGCCCGCTGGGTGAGCCTCCAGCACCCACGTTCCTATCGGTCCAGTCAGTTTCAGCCTGCTACATTTTTTTCCTGTTCTATAAATTTCCTGATTTCCAGGGAATTGGCAGTTTTATAGAAAAGCCCTTCAAATCCATGCATTTAATAACTAAATAACCATGCATCATATGTAAAAACTTCAAATATGAAAAATGCTTAGAATTGCATCTAGATTCATAATATACAGCTTTTATCCATGTTTAAAATGTTGTTTGCATTAATTTGCATATATATCATGCTAAGTTGATTTATTTCATAACTAAATAACCGTATCTCCAATTTTAATAAACTTTATATGTAAATGAGGTAGAAAAAGCATAGATTAACTTGGTGCACTTACTTTGCATGTTTGACAACTCTAAAATATGCTTTAGGGAAGAACAGTACCATAACCAAAATATGCACATGGGGATTTTCCGGACTTGTTGTTTGTTATATCCGGCCCCATTTAAATTGTCTAGATAGGTAGTTTTATTATGCATAATCTCTTGCCATGTTAACCAACATTTAATATTGTTGAGTACCTAACCGGGAGTGAACTAAATAATCGATTGTGGTGTTTCGTCAACATGCATCTTGTCACATGTTGAGCTCCACTTAATTTGTAGTATTGTTTGTTGCACTTTGCCATGTCATGCCTCATTTAATCGGACATGCATCATACTTGGTTGTGCATCATGCCATGCTTTTGCTTGTTGGTTTACCATGTTGTTTGCTTCTTTCCAGTTTGCTTCTCTCATTAGCTTCAGTTTTGTTCCGGAGTTGTGAGGATTCGTTCGACTATGTCCGTTTGTCTTCTTCATGAACTCGTTCTTCTTCCTTGCGGGATCTCAGGCAAGATGATCATTACCCTCGATATCACTTCTATCTTTGCTTGCTAGTTGTTCGTTCTATCGCTATGTCGCGATACCTACCACTTGTTTATCATGCCTCCCATATTGCCATATCAAACCTCTAACCCACCTTCCTAGCAAACCGTTGTTTGGCTATGTTACCGCTTTTGCTCAGCCCCTCTTATAGCGTTGCTAGTTGCAGGTGAAGTGAAGTTTGTTCCATGTTGGAACATGGATATGTTGGGATATCACATTATCCCTTATTTTAATTAATGCATCTATATACTTGATAAAGGGTGGAAAGCTCGGCCTTATGCCTGGTGTTTTGTTCCATTCTTACCGTCCTAGTTTCCGTCATACCAGTGTTATGTTCCTTGATTTTGCGTCCCTAACATGATGAGGGGTATGGGACCCTCTTGATAGTTCGCTTTGAATAAAACTCCTCCAGCAAGACCCAATCTTGGTTTTACATTTGCCTAACAACCTATAACTTCTCCTTGGGGTTGCAAACCCGAGGGTCATCTTTATTTTAACCCCCCCGGGCCAGTGCTCCTCTGAGTGTTGGTCCGAAACGGGCAGCCTGCGGGGCCACCTCGGGGAAACTTGAGGGATGGTTTTACTCGTAACTTGACCTATCCGGTGTGCCCTGAGAACGAGATATGTGCAGCTCCTATCGTGATTTGTCGGCACAGTCGGGCGGTCTTGCTGGTTTAGTTTTACCATTGTCGAAATGTCTTGTGCACCGAGATTCCGAGTCTAGTTGGGTGTCCCGCGATGGAGGATTGTCTCCGCGGATCGTGAGCTTGTGATGGGCTAAGTTGGGACACCCCTGCAGGGTATAAACTTTCGGGAGCCGTGCCCGCGGTTATGTGGCAGATGGGAATTTGTTAATATCCGGTTGTAGAGAACTTGACACTTGACTTAATTAAAATGAATCAACTGCGTGTGTAGCCGTGATGGTCTCTTTTCGGCAGAGTCCGGCAAGTGAACACGGTTTGAGTTATGTTTGAACGTAAGTAGTTTCAGAATCACTTCTTGATCACTTATAGCTTCACAAATGCTGCGTAGCTTCTCATCTTACTCTTATCTGCGTAAGATAACCATCATATTTGCTTAGCGCTTGCTGCAACTCCATCTCATTACCTTATCCTACCCATAAGCTGAAATAGTCTTAATCTCACGGGTTTTGAGATTGCTGAGTCCTCATGACTCACGGATACTTACGAAACAGTTGCAGATGCCGATGATACCAGTACAGGTGATGCCACCGAACTCAAGTGGGAGTTCGACGAGGACCTTAGCCGTTACTATGTGCCTTTTTCCGGATGACCAGTAGTGGTGCCTGATACGTCTCCAATGTATCTATAATTTTCGATTTCTCCATGCTATATTGTCTACTGTTTTGGACATTATTGGGCTTTATTATCCACTTTTATATTATTTTTGGGACTAACCTATTAACCGGAGGCCCAGGCCAGAATTGCTATTTTTTGCTTGTTTTAGGATTTCGAAGAAAAGGAATATCAAACGGAGTCCAAACGGAATGAAACCTTCGGGAACGTGATTTTCTCAACAAACAAGACCCGGGGGACTTGGACCCTACGTCAAGAAAGAAAAGAGGAGGCCATGAGGTAGGGGGGCGCGACTACCCCCCAGGCGCGCCCTCCACCCTCGTGGGCCCCCTATTGCTTCACCGACGTACTCATTCCTCCTATATATACCTACGTACCCCCAAACGATCAGATACAGAGCCAAAAACCTAATTCCACTGCCGCAACTTTCTGTATCCATGAGATCTCATCTTGGGGCCTATTCCGGAGCTCCGCCGGAGGGGGCATCGATCACGGAGGGCTTCTACATCAACACCATAGCCCCTCCGATGAAGTGTGAGTAGTTTACCTCAGACCTACAGGTCCATAGTTAGTAGCTAGATGGCTTCTTCTCTCTTTTTGGATCTCAATACAATGTTCTCCCCCTCTCTTGTGGAGAACTATTCGATGTAATCTTCTTTTTGCCATGTGTTTGTTGAGACCGATGAATTATGGGTTTATGATGAAGTCTATCTATGAATAATATTTGAATATTCTCCGAATTCTTTTATGTATGATTGGTTATCTTTGCAAGTCTCTTCGAATTATTAGTTTGGTTTGGCCTACTAGATTGATCTTTCTTGCAATGGGAGAAGTGCTTAGCTTTGGGTTCAATTTTGCGTGTCCTTTCCTAGTGACAGTAGGGGCAGCAAGGAACGCATTGTATTGTTGCCATCGAGGATAACAAGATGGGGTTTTCTTCATATTGCATGAGTCTATCCCTCTACATCATGTCATCCTGCTTAAGGCGTTACTCTGTTTTTAATTTAATACTCTAGATGCATGCTGGATAGTGGTCGATGAGTGGAGTAATAATAGTAGATGCAGGCAGGAGTCGGTCTACTTGTCTCGAACGTGATGCCTATATACATGATCATACCTAGATATTCTCATAACTATGCTCAATTCCGTCAATTGCTCAACAATAATTTGTTCACCCACCGTAGAATACTTATGCTCTCAAGAGAAGCCACTAGTGAAACCTATGGCCCACAGGTCTAACTTAGTTATTTCCTTTGCTATTTACTTTGCCTTTATTTTACTTTGCATCTTTTATCATAAAAATACCAAAAATATTATCTTATCATATCTATCAGATCTCACTCTCGTAAGTGGCCTTATAGGGATTGACAACCCCTATTTGCGTTGGTTGCGAGGATTTATTTATTTTGTGCAGGTAAGAGGGACTCGCGCGTAGCCTCCTACTGGATTGATACCTTGGTTCTTAAAAACTGAGGGAAATACTTACGCTACTTTGCTGCATCATCCCTTCCTCTTCGGGGAAAACCAACACAGTGCTCAAGAGGTAGCAAGAAGGATTTCTGGCGCCATTGCCGGGGAGGTCTACGCAAAAGTCAACATACCAAGTACCCATCACATACCCTTATCTCCCGCATTACATTCTTTGCAATTTGCCTCTTGTTTTCCTCTCCCCCCACTTCACCCTTGCCGTTTTATTCGCCCTCTCTCTCTATCCTCCCTCTCTTTCTCTATTTGCCTCTTTTTGCCCGCTTGCTTTTTGTTTGCTTGTGTGTTAGTTTTCTTGCTTGTCACGATGGCTCAAGATAATACTAAATTGTGTGACTTCATCAATACCAACAACAATGATTTTATTAGCACTCCAATTGCTCCTCTTACCGATGCTGAATCTTGTGAAATTAATACTGCTTTGCTGAATCTTGTCATGAAAGATCCATTTTCCGGCCTACCTAGTGAAGATGCCGCTACCCATCTAAATAGCTTCGTTGATTTTTGTGACATGCAAAAGAAGAAAGATGTGGATAATGATATTATTAAATTGAAACTATTTCCATTTTCGCTTAGAGATCGTGCTAAAGCTTGGTTTTCGTCTTTGCCTAAAAATAGTATTGATTCATGAAACAAGTGCAAATATGCTTTTATCTCTAAGTATTTTCCTCCCGCTAAGATCATCTCTCTTAGAAACGATATTATGAATTTTAAGCAACTTGATCATGAACATGTTGCACAAGCTTGGGAGAGAATGAAACTAATGATACGTAATTGCCCTACTCATGGTTCAAATTTGTGGATGATTATACAAAAAATTTATGCCGGGTTGAATTTTGCTTCTAGAAATCTTTTAGATTCGGCCGCGAGAGGCACTTTTATGGAAATCACTTTAGCAGAAGCTACTAAACTCCTAAATAATATTATGGTTAATTATTCTCAATGGCATACTGAAAGATCTACTAATAAAAAGGTGCATGCAATAGAAGAAATTAATGTTTTGAGTGAAAAGATGGATGAACTTATGAAATTATTTGCTAATAAGTGTGTTTCTTCTGATCTTAATGATATGCCCTTGTCTACCTTGATTGAGAATAATAATGAATCTATGGATGTGAATTTTGTTGGTAGGAACAATTTTGGTAACAACGCGTATAGAGGAAATTTTAATGCTAGGCCTTATCCTAGTAACCCCTCTAATAATTATGGTAATTTGTACAACAATTCTTATGGAAATTATAATAATATGCCCTCTGATTTTGAATCTAATATTAAATAATTTATTACTTCGCAAAAGAATTTTAATGCTATGATTGAAGAAAAATTGCTTAAGATTGATGATTTGGCTAGGAACATTGATATAATTTCTCTTGATGTTGATTCTTTGAAACTTAGATCTATTCCACCTAAGCATGATATTAATGAGTCTCTCAAAGCCACGAGAATTTTCATTGATGAGTGCAAAGAAAGAACCGCTAGGATGCGTGCTAAGAAAGATGCCTTTATAAGAGCGTGTTCTTCTAGTTCCTATGAAAATAAAGATGAAGATCTAAAAGTTATTGATGTGTCCCCTATTAAATCTTTGTTTTGCAATATGAATCTTGATAATGATGGGACTGAATATGATCCACCTTTACCTAGAAGGCGTTCCAAGAATTCGGAATTTGTTTATCTTGATGCTAAATTTGATAAAAGTGGGATTGAAGAAATTAAAACCCTAGATGTTGCTAAACCCACTATTATGGATTTCAAGGAATTTAACCATGAAAATTGCTCTTTGATTGATTATATTTCCTTGTTGCAATCCGTGCTAAATTCTCCTCATGCTTACAGTCAAAATAAAGCATTTACTAAACATATCGTTGATGCCTTGATGCAATCTTATGAAGAAAACCTTGAATTGGAAGTTTCTATCCCTAGAAAACTTTATGATGAGTGGGAACCAACTATTAAAATTAAGATTAAAGATCATGAATGCTATGCTTTATGTGATTTGGGTGCTAGTGTTTCCACGATTCCAAAGACTTTGTGTGATTTGTTAGATTTCCGTGATTTTGATGATTGCTCTCAAATCTTACACCTTGCGGATTCCACTATTAAGAAACCTATGGGAAAATTAATGATGTTCTTATTGTTGCAAATAGGAATTACGTGCCCGTAGATTTTATTGTTCTTGACATAGATTGCAATCCTTTATGTCCTATTATTCTTGGTAGACCTTTCCTTAGAACGATTGGTGCAATTATTGATATGAAGGAAGGAAATATTAGATTCCAATTTCCATTAAGGAAAGGCATGGAACACTTTTCTAGAAAGAAAATTAAATTACCTTATGAATCTATTATGAGAGCCACTTATGGATTACCTACCAAAGATGGCAATACCTAGATCTATTCTTGCTGGTTATGCCTAGCTAGGGGCGTTAAACGATAATGCTTGTTGGGAGGCAACCCAATTTTATTTTTATCCCTTGCTTTTTGATCCTGTTTAGTAATAAATAATTTATCTAGCCTATGTTTTGGTTGTGTTTTTTGTGTTTAATTAGTGTTTGTGCCAAGTAGAACCATTGGGAAGACTTGGGGAAAGTCTTGTTGAACTTGCTGTAAAAAACAGAAACTTTAGCGCTCACGAGAACTGCTGTCATTTTTATTTGGAAAGTGATATTTAGTTAATTATTTTTGAAGATGATTAATTGATAAATTCCTCACGTACAGCAATTTATTTTAGAATTTTTGGGGTTCCAGATCTTGCGCTAGCTACAGATTACTACAGACTGTTCTGTTTTTGACAGATTCTGTTTTTCGTGTGTTGTTTGCTTATTTTGATGAATCTATGGCTAGTAAAATAGTTTATAAACCATAGAGAAGTTGGAACACAGTAGGTATAACACCAATATAAATAAATAATGAGGTCATTACAGTACCTTGAAGTGGTCTTTTATTTTCTTTCGCTAACAGAGCTCACGGGATTTTCTACTTTAAGTTTTGTTTTGTGAAGTTTTCAAGTTTTGGGTAAAGATTTGATGGATTATGGAACAAGGAGTGGCAAGAGCCTAAGCTTGGGGATGCCCATGACAACCCCAAGATAATCTAAGTACACCTAAAAGCCAAAGCTTGGGGATGCCCTGGAAGGCATCCCCTCTTTCGTCTACTTCTATCGATAACTTTACTTGTAGCTATATTTTTATTCGCCACATGATATGTGTTTTGCTTGGAGCGTCTTGTATTATTTGAGTCTTTGCTTGTTAGTTTACCACAATCATCCTTGCTGTACACACCTTTTGAGAGAGCCATAAATGATTTGGAATTTTTTAGAATACTCTATGTGCTTCGCTTATATCTTTTGAGTTATATAATTTTGCTCTAGTACTTCACTTATATCTTTTAGAGCATGGTGGTGGATTTGTTTTATAGAAACTATTGTTCTCTCATGCTTCACTTAGATTATTTTGAGAGTCTTAATAGCATGGTAATTTGCTTAAAATCCTAATATGCTAGGTATTCAAGAATAAAAAATTTCTCTTATGAGTGTGTTGAATACTATGATCAGTTTGATACTTGATAATTGTTTTGAGATATGGAGATGATGATATTAAAGTCATGCTAGTTGAGTAGTTGTGAATTTGAGAAATACTTGTGTTGAAGCTTGTGATTCCCGTAGCATGCACGTATGGTGAACCGTTATGTGATGAAGTCGGAGCATGATTTATTTATTGATTGTCTTCCTTATGAGTGGTGGTCGGGAACGAGCGATGGTATTTTCCTACCAATCTATCCCCTAGGAGCATGCACGTAATACTTTGCTTTGATAACTTGTAGATTTTTGCAATAATTATATGATTTCTTTATGACTAATGTTGAGTCCATGGATTATACGCACTCTCACCCTTCCACCCTTACTAGCCTCTCTAATATCGCACACCTTTCGCCGGTATCATACACCCACCATATACCTTCCTCAAAACAGCCACCATACCTACCTATTATGGCATTTCCATAGCCATTCCGAGATATATTGCCATGCAACTTTACACCGTTCCGTTATCGAGTTGTAATTGTTGAGTTGTAAGAAAAATAAAAGTGTGATGATCATCATTATTAGAGCATTGTCCTAGTGAGGAAAGGATGATGGAGGCTATGATTCCCCCACAAGTCGGGATGAGACTCCGGACGAAAAATAAAAGAGGCCAAAGAAGCCCAAATAAAAAAAAGAGGCCAAAAAAAGAGAAAAGGACCAAATAAAAAAATAAAAAATAAAAAAATGAGAGAAAAAGAGAGAAGGAACAATGTTACTATACTTTTACCACACTTGTGCTTCAAAGCAGCACCATGATCTTCATAGTAGAGAGTCTCTCATGTTATCACTTTCATATACTAGTGGGAATCTTTCATTATAGAACTTGGCTTGTATATTCCAATGATGGGCTTCCTCAAAATTCCCTAGGTCTTCATGAGCAAGCAAGTTGGATGGACACCCACTTAGTTTCTTTTTGAGCTTTCATATACTTATAGCTCTAGTACATCCGTTGCATGGCAATCCCTACTCACTCACATTGATATCTATTGATGGGCATCTCCATAGCCCGTTGATACGCCTAGTTGATGTGAGACTATCTTCTCCCTTTTTTTCTTCTCCACAACCACCACTCTATTCCACCTATAGTGCTATATCCATGGCTCACGCTCATGTATTGCGTGAAGATTGAAAAAGTTTTGAGAATGTCAAAAGTATGAAACAAATGCTTGGCTTGTCATCGGGGTTGTGCATGATTTAAATATTTTGTGTGGTGAAGATAGAGCATAGCCAGACTATATGATTTTGTAGGGATAACTTTCTTTAGCCATGTTATTTTGAGAAGACATAATTGCTTTGTTAGTATGCTTGAAGTATTATTATTTTTATATCAATATGAACTTTTGTCTTGAATCTTTCAGATCTGAATATTCATACCACAATTAAGAAGAATTACATTAAAATTATGCCAAGTAGCACTCCGCTTCAAAATTCTATTTTTATCATTTACCTACTCGAGGACGAGAAGGTATTAAGCTTGGGGATGCTTGATACGTCTCCAACGTATCTATAATTTTTGATTGCTCCATGCTATATTAACTACTGTTTTGGACATTATTGGGCTTTATTATCCACTTTTATATTATTTTTGGGACTAACCTATTAACCGGAGGCCCAGCCCAGAATTGCTGTTTTTTTTGCCTGTTTAGGGTTTTGAAGAAAAGGAATATCAAACGGAGTCCAAATGGAATGAAACCTTTGGGAACGTGATTTTCTCAACGAACAAGACCCGGGGGACTTGGACCCTACGTCAAGAAAGAAAAGAGGAGGCCACGAGGTAGGGGGGCGCGCCTACCCCCCAGGCGCGCCATCCACCCTCGTGGGCCCCCTGTTGCTCCGCCGACGTACTCCTTCCTCCTATATATACCTACGTACCCCCAAACGATCAGATACGTAGCCAAAAACCTAATTCCACCGCCGCAACTTTCTGTATCCACGAGATCCCTTCTTGGGGCCTGTTCCGGAGCTCAGCCGGAGGGGGCATCGATCACGGAGGGCATCTACATCAACACCATAGCCCCTCCGATGAAGTGTGAGTAGTTTACCTCAGACCTACAGGTCCATAGTTAGTAGCTAGATGGCTTCTTCTCTCTTTTTGGATCTCAATACAATGTTCTCCCCCTCTCTTGTGGAGAACTATTAGATGTAATCTTCTTTTTGCCGTGTGTTTGTTGAGACCGATGAATTGTGGGTTTATGATCAAGTCTATCTATGAATAATATTTGAATCTTCTCTGAATTCTTTTATGTATGATTGGTTATCTTTGCAAGTCTCTTCGAATTATCAGTTTGGTTTGGCCTACTAGATTGATCTTTCTTGTAATGGGAGAAGTGCTTAGCTTTGGGTTCAATCTTGCGGTGTCCTTTCCCAGTGACAGTAGGGGCAGCAAGGCACGTATTGTATTGTTGCCATCGAGGATAATAAGATGGGGTTTTCTTCATATTGCATGAGTCTATCCCTCTACATCATGTCATCTTGCTTAAGGCGTTACTCTGTTTTTAACTTAATACTCTAGATGCATGCTGGATAGTGGTCGATGAGTAGAGTAATAGTAGTAGATGCAGGTAGGAGTCGG
Organism: Triticum urartu; assembly: GCF_056163025.1. NCBI lineage: Eukaryota > Viridiplantae > Streptophyta > Magnoliopsida > Poales > Poaceae > Triticum > Triticum urartu. Next base: position 169,041,246 of record NC_141874.1, on the reverse strand, counting down.
TCTACTTGTCTCGAACATGATGCCTATATACATGATCATACCTAGATATTCTCATAACTATGCTCAATTCTGTCAATTGCTCAACAGTAATTTGTTCACCCACCATAGAATACTTATGCTCTCGAGAGAAGCCACTAGTGAAACCTATGGCTCCCGGGTCTATCTTCATCATATTAATCTCCTACTACTTAGTTATTTCATTTGCTATTTACTTTTCCTTTATTTTACTTTCATCTTTATCATAAAAATACCAAAAATATTATCTTATCATATCTATCAGATCTCACTCTCGTAAGTGGCCTTATAGGGATTGACAACCCCTATTTGCGTTGGTTGCGAGGATTTATTTGTTTTGTGCAGGTACGAGGGACTCGCGCGTAGCCTCCTACTGGATTGATACCTTGGTTCTCAAAAACTGAGGGAAATACTTACGCTACTTTGCTGCATCATCCCTTCCTCTTCGGGGAAAACCAACGCAGTGCTCAAGAGGTAGCAGTGCCCAGTTGGGACGATCGGGGATCTAGCCGTTGGGTTTATCTTCTTTTCATTTGGTTGTCCGTAGTCGGACCATGAGTGTACTCTAATGATGTATGAAATTATTTGAATATTGTGTGACAGGGCGAGTGTAAGCCAACTCTATTTATCCCTTTCTTGTTCATTACATGGAATATTGTGAAGATGGCCCTTCTTGCGACAAAAGCACAATGCGGTTATGCCTCTAAGTCGTGCCTCGACACGTGGGTGATATAGCCGCATCGTGGGTGTTACAGGTACACACCATTGCATACATGATAGAACCTATAGCTGAGGCATAGGGAATGACTTTCATTTTCTCTCTATCTTTTGCAGTGGTCGGGCATTGAGTCTGCCTCAACTTCACACCTTGTAACACAGGCAAGAACCCTTTTTTTGACTGATCCATTTTGAACCTTTTCAAAACTTTATCAAGGTATGTGCTTTTTGAAAGTCTAATTAAGCTTCTTGATCTATCTATATAGATCTTGATGCCCAATATGTAAACAGCTTCACCGAGGTGTTTCATTGAAATTATTCAAGTATCCTTCTATGCTATCCAGAAATTCCATATTAATCAACAATATGTCATCCACATATAATATTAGAAATGGTATAGAGCTCCCACTCACTTTCTTGTAAATACAGGCTTCTCCAAAAGTCTGTATAAAACCATATGCTTTGATCACACTATCAAAGCATATATTCCAACTCTGAGAGGCTTGCACCAGTCCATAAATGGATCGCTGGAGCTTGCACACTTTGTTAGCACCTTTTGGATCGACAAAACCTTCTGGTTGCATCATATACAACTCTTCTTTAAGATATCCATTAAGGAATGCAATTTTGACATCCATTTGCCAAATTTCATAATCATAAAATGCGGCAATTGCTAACATGATTCAGACAGACTTAAGCATCACTACAGGTGAGAAGGTCTCATCGTAGTCAACTCCTTGAACTTGTTGAAAACCTTTCGCAACAAGTCGAGCTTTGTAGACAGTAACATTACCGTCAGCGTCAGTCTTCTGCTTGAAGATCCATTTATTCACTATGGCTTGCCGATCATCGGGCAAGTCAACCAAAGTCCACACTTTGTTCTCAAAGATGGATCCCATCTCAGATTTCATGGCCTCAAGCCATTTCGCGGAATCTGGGCTCATCATCGCTTCCTCATAGTTCGTAGGTTCATCATGGTCAAGTAACATGACCTCCAGAATAGGATTACCGTACCAGTCTGGTGCAGATCGTACTCTGGTTGACCAACGAGGTTCGGTAGTAACTTGATCAGAAGTTTCATGATCATCAGCATTAACTTCCTCACTGATTGGTGTAGTAATCACTATAACTAACTTTTGTGATGAACTAGTTTCCAATAAGGGAGTAGGTACAATTACCTCATAAAGTTCTACTTTCCTCCCACTCACTTCTTTCGAGAGAAACTCTTTTTCTAGAAAGGATCCATTCTTAGCAACGAAAATTTTACCTTCGGATATGTGATAGAAGGTGTACCCAACTGTCTCCTTTGGGTATCCTGTGAAGACTCATTTCTCTGATTTGGGTTCGAGCTTCAGGTTGAAGCTTTTTCACATAAGCTTCGCAGCCCCAAACTTTAAGAAACAACTTGGGTTTCTTGCCAAACCACAGTTCGTATGGTGTCGTCTCAACGGATTTAGATGGTGCCCTAGTTAACGTGAATGCAACCGTCTCTAAAGCATAACCCCAAAATGATAGCGATAAATCAGTAAGACACATCATAGATCGCACCATATCTAATAAAGTAAGGTTACTACGTTCAGACACACCATTGTGCCGTGGTGTTCCAGGTGGCGTGAGTTGCGAAACTATCCCACATTGTTTCAAATGAAGACCAAACTCGTAACTCAAATATTCACCTCCACGATCAGATTGTAGAAATTTTATTTTCGTGTTACGATGATTTTCCACTTCACTTTAAAATTCTTTGAACTTTTCAAATGTTTCAGACTTATGTTTCATCAAGTAGATATACCCATATCTTCTCAAATCATCTGTGAAGGTCAGAAAATAAGATACCCACCGCGAGCCTCAGGACTCATCGGACCGCATACATCAGTATGTATTATTTCCAATAAGTCAGTTGCTCGCTCCATTGTACCAGAGAACAGAGTCTTATTCCTCTTGATCATGAGGCATGGTTCGCAAGCATCAAGTGATTCCAAAAGCCCATTAGCATGGAGTTTCTTCATGCGCTTTACATGAATATTACCTAAACAGTAGTGCCACAAATAAGTTGCACTATTATTATTAAACTTCACTACTGCAGGATGCTGCTAACGCGACACTACAATCAGAGACCCTTCGAGAAACTGTGTGCGATGCAATAATCACAATCGATGCTGTATGAAAATCGTCAGAAATGTGTAAAACATTTGCGATGATGGATGCATCAAACACGCTTCAGGTTTTTTTTGTGTGTGCGATGAAGGGCATATGGTTCAGTTCAATGAACTGTTTGCGATGAGGAGGAACAAAAGAAATGGGCAGCCAGATGAAGGCGTGTGCGATACACAACATATGGTTCACTCGGATGAACTGTTTGTGATTAGGCAACACAAAATAAACGGTCAGTCAGATCAAAGGTGTGTGCGATATACGGCATGCGGTTCACTCGGATGAACTGTTTGCGTTGAGACATGCGAACAGAAATGGTTCAAATGAACAAGATGTGTGTGATACGAGGCAAACAGGTTTGTAATTGGAGACGTGTGCGAAGACCAATAACAACATAGACGATTACTGCCAACAAGCCGTGTGTGTTGTGAGCAAACGATTGCTGGTATACAATTGTGAGTGATTGATGAAAACATCACCGACGGGTTCCATTGTTTAGTCCGTGTGCGATGTGATTTTCTTTGTCCGCACAACATCTACGCTCTGTCTACAACATCAACATATATACTTAAAAAGACAACATTGTATAACCAAATTAAGCATACAATTACACAAGTGACTACACACATAACATTTCCACACACCAAAGAAAGCAATTACATGCATACTAAAGTAGGAGAAACGAGGATCTAATCATCTACTTATTGTTGCGATGACGCTTGCCATTGCTCTGCTTCTGGCTAGATCCCTGGCCGTTTTGGGGAAGGAGGCACTTCCTCATGTCAACGATCTACCTGTACATGTCGTAGCTCGTGTACGCCTCCTTGGCCGCGTACACGACATGAGCTTTGTCGAGTTTCTCCATCCGGGCCGAGTGCTAGGCACGATTGTCCTTGTTGCACGAATCCTTCATGTCTCTATAGTAGGGGTCGATGATGGCCTCGGCGAGGTGAACCAGTGAGTCCTTCTCATGCTCCTTGCTGCCCCTGATCTTGTATTGGCCCTGGATATCGACAAGATTCTGGCAGGCGATGCCCGAATTCTCGAGCACCTTTACATCGTTGGTGATGTCCACCGTAGCGAACATGTAGTGGGGGCTATTGACAAACCTGGCGAAACGCTCGCAAGGCCTTGTGGCCAGGCAGTAGTGGTAGACAAGGACATGGTGGCTCACGCACATCTGGGCGACGGCGACCTTGGGATGAGACCCGGCACAAGCGCGGGTGTACTCGAGGTGGAACCCGACCACCTTGTACTTCTCCTCAGTAAGCAACAACTCCATGTGTGGATGGAGTGCTCCGCCCAGACCGGGTCGTTGGTGTACACCACCAAGAGGTCCATGAACCTTCTATGGGTGTCCACCACGACACGCATGGTGAACTGCTGCTCGTTGTCGGCAGCCGCTCGGAGCACCATTGGAGCTGCGCAGGATACCCTCTAAGAATTTCTTGTGGTGGGTGTGCTTCTTGCAATGGTGGCGCGATACCGAAAGGTTGAAGAGACACAAGGGTAGGTTAAATGGCCGCTGTAATAAATGGGGGCCGGCCGGCCTATAATCGTCACGTCTTGTCACGGTGTTCATAGCGGAGGATTCCAGAATCCAGTGCATGCTTGACAACACCGCACCCCAGGCGTGGGCTCGAAGAGCCTGTTCCCGCACTACCGTGCTGTTTACCGCGCAAGCTTCCCGCCTAGCTAGTTTGGCCACGCGCCGGTTAGAAGAGGGACAAATCGTGGGCGTTTATTGGCAAAAGGCTGTGTAAAAATGAAGTGTGTGGAATGACTTCGGTCATAAGTTTACCCTTGGGTGATAAGGTTAAATTTACACAGAAGGGTTATGATGGACACTCGAGTGCGATAATTAATTCTACGCTCTACAGTGCACACGGTGGAAGAAACCAACTGTGTGCAATATTGTCGAAGATCGTAGTCGAGTTAGCTATACAGATCATGTGCTGTGAGATCGACAAGGTAAACTGTTTCGAGAATTCTTAATAAAATCTAAGACCATTGCATATTAAGGTCAAAATAGTGCTAGCAATATATGAGTCTCATACGATGCCATTTGAACGATTGTACCACAAAAGCTCGAAATGTTACAAGATTCAAATTCCAGAGTTATATGGCTCAAATTCGAAGATTACAAGGTTCATACTGATATTAGAAATGAAATTCAGCTCATCAGCTGCAAATGCTCGCGCTGATGTGCTGAACATGGATATCAGAGAGGTTCAAACTAATATCACCGCTTCTAAGTCTGGCTTCAAAACCTCACAATTTTTGCAAAGGGATCAGCCACTGAGAAGTCATGTATGGGGTTGACCCAATGACTTCCGATTACTCTGTCATCTGAAGTTCCAAAATGAAATTCAGCATTTTGGGAGCCTACTCCATTCTGCCGTAGGCGCCGACGCTGATCAACAGACCATTCATTTTTGCGAAATAAATGTAGGGCAAACCTCATTTCCTTCAGCACTCTTGCTCTGAGAACAAAGAACCTGGAAAATATAATATCCAGTACGGTCCCTTCATAGGAGTCCAAAGTAATTTTTGAGAGATACAGATCTAGGCATTCGATGTGATTGTTATATTGTATCACATTATCCACCCCTGGGCCTAATCTTATGTGCAAAAGAAGAAAACGTGTTAGTGACTACATGCAGTTTTGAACATTACTACAGGCCTAGCTATTTGGTTTGCAGGATTTATAAAATGCACTAACATGCCATCTTCGATCTGACATGATTAACATGGGCATTTGATTACATTCTAGAAAAATGTAGCTTTCTTCACAACAGGTTGGAGTGGATGAAAAGTTCCCTAATAAAACTAGTACAGATGAATCCAAAGGAGAAATGCTTATTGAATGTAACCATATGGATCAAGCAACCAATATGGGGGGCATGTATGTACTTAAATCCTCCAAAAGAACCTTCAGAAATTGTAGTACATTGTCATTGTAAACTTGGAAAAAGGAGTCACAAATTGAACTCCCTTATGGTTAACATTTAACATGAAAGGAACATCACCTCGATATGTAGCTTCTCCATGCACGGAAAGCATCTCAGGAAACTGATAACTTGCTCTAGGTCAGGCTCGATAGGTTCTAGTGCCAAGACCTTCACTGTGCGCAGTTTCGGGGTCAAGCTTGTCGGAATCATTTTCTGAATGACAGACGAACAAACATATTCAAAATTAGAAATACTGTTAATTTGTAGACGGAGAGGTAGAAGGCGGTTGTTGTACCTGAACGGGTGTGGATCTAATAACAAGTTCAGAGTATTTGTTAGACGAGTAGCCCACCACTGTCAATTTCGACGCAGAAATGACATTGATTCTTGTTGGACCTTCTTGACCAACTACAAGTAATCTCTCAAGTGCAGGTGTGTCCTGGATGACCATACCGTGGTCCACCTTTTGTGATGTCTTCCTGCCACACCAGCAACACACATAAATAGTCCGGAGAGTCATGGAGGTGATGTGGAAGGTACTCAACCCATTGATCGCCTGAAGACAAAGGTACTCGAGTGCAGTACAACCACGGAGCAGGCGCTCCATGTCACCCTTTGAGAGGCAGACGGCGACGAGCTCGAGGTGCTTTAGTCGTGGTAGAATAAGAGCGAGCGCGTCATTAAGGGGCGAGAAATGGCAGTTCCTAAACTTGGCAACACACAACGTGGGCGCAAGGCGGAGTGCGGACGTTGGCAGCAACCGCATATGCCCATCATCAAAAGTGAGCTCCTCGGGCTGATCTAGGGTGGGGGATCGGAACTAGTCGTCAAGCTTGGCTCGGTCCTTGCCATTGGAACGGAACTTGCCCATTCTAAGGCCTTTGGTTAGGCCAAGGTGACTGCCAAGGATCTTGGAGAACGCATCCAAGCTTTTGCGATAGCCATGGCAGAACTCGTGGGTGTCGATGAGGTCGAGAGGGCTGGAGTTCCATAGGGGGCGCCACCGCCGGGAAATGAGGGTTGTGCGTGCCCCATATTTGATTGGGAGGAGGGAGATGATGACTCTCAACATATCATCGGGGAGGCTGCTGATTAAGTTCAGGCCTGCTGGAGTCGCTTGCGGTTCTAGCTCGCCCCGCCTCCGCTTGTTGGCAACTCCGTTCTCCACCTCCGGAGTCTCCTTGTCAGCGGCGCTTTCTGATAGAAATGGGAGTACATGGAATATTTAGTTAAAACAGGGCAATAGAAAAGTGTATTGGTAACTAGAAGTTATTAGGTAGGGATATAGTAAGAAAAGGGAATAACAATTGGTTCCTTAAATACTAAACAATTCATTTGACATTGCTGGGTAAGTCAACATATGCAGATAGTTGAAAAGAAAACTTACTTCGAACAAAGTCTAGACGAATGATTTTGTCGGGGAAGTTAGCATATATCTCATGACCAGGCCCTTCTATGTGCAGTGCAATTTTAGTGCCAGCTTTCAGTACATAAAACTTTGCAATTTCATTCCAAAAGCCAGTGTCAAAATAGGAGTCACCATGTTCATCAAGTCTTACAATAGCAACGATTGTAAATCCTTGGTTTGTGTGCAGTATGACATTCGTGGAGCCTTGATGTATGTAAAGGGAAAAGTTGTGCAGTACATAATCTGTTGCATAGCGAGGGATGTCCTGCAGAAAATGGTAGGATTGTTAAATAAAATATGGTAACATGCAAATATGGGCCCAAATTTAAAGAACTATACAACAATTGAAATCAAAGGACAAAAGTCTATAATTAAACAGATAGGGTAAACACGATGTCATGGAAATATGAGAGTAATCAAAAGAACCATACATCATTAATTTGTCTAATATAGAAAGAAGAGGGGGACAATCCCCTTTAACGTATATGGTGCATGTGGCACCTTTTATCCAAATGTAGCAATATTTAGAATATGTTCAGGAAAGTAGGCCATGCCAACCGATTTAGGGCGAGATTGAACATACCGCGCGTGTCCTCAAGTTATCTGGTACGATGAGATGGAATCCCTGGCGGCGGTCGCCAAGTCCTGAAGTATCGTCGCACTGTACATTCTATGAATGAAAGAAAACCCTCAAATCAGCTGGAATAAAAATGAATTTAGGGCGATTTCCGCCGGGTGATTAAAGGAGGCAGATGAACTGGGATAAGAGATGAGATAATATCTCGTTAAATTAGTTACCTTGTCGTCCATGAGAAAGAACCCTCAGTACAACAGATTCCCCAACCGAGCGGAGCTGGGTCAACTGTGAGCAGCGTCGAGAAGGTCGATGGCGATAGGCGGCGGCAAGTGGAAGTGGCGAAATGCGGTGGGCTTTGCCAGCAGCCTTGCGGCGGTGGCAGGCGTCGAGCTAAGTGTTTACTCCCGCGATAGGCGGTGCCAGGGCATAGACGCGGAGGAGCTTGTACAGGTGTGAATGAGGAACATACCGGAGGGGGCGAGGGGGTGGCAGGCGGGGTGAGTGTTTTTGTGACGTTGGGATTGTGAGGGTTTTCTTTCTTCTTTTCTGAATTGGGTGGTTAGGGTTTTCTGTCCCACAAAGAATTTTGGGGGCGACGGTTTGCTAGAGCGAACCGTGTGTGATTGACGTAGCAGGCAAAATGAAAGTCATTACACACGGTTCCAATTTTGGGAACCGTGTGTGATTGACATACTACCTCCGTCCTGGTTTATTGGTCCCCCGTTGTAATTTTTACCAAAATTTGGTGAAATATTTAACACACTCAGACATAGATAATAAGCGTACACGTAGATAAGCATAGTTCAACCATAAGTAGTACATAGTTTAACAGTACTAAGCATACTCAAGCATACATATATAGTTCCATCCATCCCACATCTCATCTCACAGGCCGGCACGATCCTGAAGCCTCTCCAGGTACTTGGTGTACGCGCCGTGCGCCACCCTGCGAGAATACTTCTGCTTGAAGGAGCCAACAGCCCGTCCTCTTGCATGCGCCAGAACACTTAGATACGCATCATGAAGCTTCTGGTTGCAAAATGGGCATCCATAGCCGCCGTTCCAGGTCCTAATACGCCTGTTATGCATTCCCGCATAAAGTTCCCTCAGGATGTTCCTGTTGTACCTCCTCTGGATATCTTCATCCTCGCTGTCCACATTGTCAGGCATCACCTATACAAATAGTAAAACAAAGTTGGCATCAAATCACTGATTACATGCCGTGAAGTAGGATTAGGAATTTATGGCTATTTATTTATACATATCCAGAGATTATGTTTCGATTTTTAAGCACAGTCGTCTATGTACATACCAATCTTGAAGAAAATAATGGCACAAACATAGGTAGGTCATTCAAAATCAATTGTCAAGTCCTGGCTAGGAATTATTAGCACGAACACTAACCCTAGTCGGATTACTAGCAGGAATCATTTGCACAGATGAAACAACTAATCACTTATCACCTGTACCATTCAAACAATCAATACACTACACGGATCTAACGAAACTTACTCAGATTTCATGGATTGGGAGAACATAACCACAGGATTTCTATTCCAAAAAGGGGGAGGCAGGAGTAACCAGAGAAACCCTATGATCTATTTGACACATAAATGGGTATAGATGACTAACCAGCTGTCCGCCGTCGTCGGAGTCGTCGCCGGAGTGGTCGTTGGAGTCGTTGCCGGAGTGGTCGTCGGAGTCGGTGTGGAACTCCACCTCCGGCTATGGAAGCTCGACGCCGTCGACGACATCAGGGTGCAGCGATAACTTGCCGGCTGTGACGGCAACCTCTGTCTCCATCTCCATGCCGTGCTCTGGTGCTTTAGCAGCCCCGGTGTCGCCACTCCCTCCAATGGGGCGCTTCGGCGGCATCCTCATACACTGGCGGCTTTGAAGACTGAGAGCGGCGTCGAGGATGCAAGCGGAGAGAGAGGATTGTGTGTGCGTAGCGAGGATGGGGAGTGCAGCCGCTCGGGCGCACCATTAATATGGAGTAGTCGGAGTTGTCGAAGAGAGGCGGGCGGTGGTCAAACCGATGGCTCGCCTCCCGGTGAGCCTGCACACCGGACTGCTGGCATGCCTACCAAAGTTTCACATAGCTACTCGCACGCATCCCAATGACACTTCGCAGCGAGCACGCCTCCATCAATTCAAACACCTGCACGCACACCTCCCCGTCTGCCTGCGCGGTGGACGCGTCCCGTCAACTCACGCCTGCTCGCACGCCACACGGGTCGCGCGGCGACACGTATATTGTTTTTCTATTTGGATGATTAATGTTACCGCTTTATTGCTTAACCGAAGCATGGCACGTATCCATTCTCGGTCTAATGCTCATGGTTCGAATAAATAATCCATTTGGGATATTGGTTCCCAATTATTAATAATCTCCCATCTGTAATTAGACAAAGATTACATCAAAACTGGTCTCAAATTTAACAAAAAAGTACAATGCCACTTTATATTGGTGTCCATATGACTACACAATAAGTTTCATGAGCTTCAAATAAGTTTTGGATGTACTAGAATTTAAAAATCAAGATTCTCAATGTTTGAAATTCGTTGCACGGGGAGTAAACATGCACCCAGTGAGACACATGTGTTTTTGCAATCCATTTAAGTGCACTGTCACGTGTGCATGTAGCTCAAATTTGATTTTTGCACATTATACCCATAGAAAATCAATCAATCAATGTACTAAAACGTCTTAATGATCTCTGTGATTTTTTTGAAATTAAAACGTCCCTCCTTTGGTAACATGTATGTTCACCGCGGGACAATTAATTTAACATGCATCGTAGTTGCAGTGGATTCACGGTGTGTGTGTGTGTGTGGGTGTGTGCGTATGGGGGTGGCGGGTGGCTCGCAGTACACTACGAGTTGTGAGCCACTGTGTGGGTTGGCTGTTTTGTTAGGTGGGCTAGTGCCACATTAGAGTCGTGAAATCGTTATTTAAAACATTACACAACCCTTTCATACATAAATGTTTTGCCACATGCAGTCGATGGTTGTCCTACGCGACACTCGATACTCACGTGTGATGCTTTGTATGGGCCCGCGAGGTCGTCGTCCATCACTTTGGCGAACAACCGAGTGAGGTTAATTTGACCAGCAAGGTAGAATCTTTTTTGTTTGTGTTATGGTGGTATATAGTATGCGTCGAAGACGTGGGAGGGAACTAGCATATATACTATATGTATGCATCCGTGAACAAGCATACCTCACTCAGTGTCGGGACTTTTTGGTTACCGAGGCACGTGCCACATCAAAATTTTGAAATTGGTTATTCAAACATCACACAACACCTTTTTGGGCCACATGCATATATATCCTAGCTAGGACACTCACGTGTGACGCTTCCATCTGTGGGCCCACAAGGCCATCGTCGATGCATGCATGCATGCATCACTTTGACCTACATCGGGAGAGGTTAATTAATTTCACCATCGATGAGGATTCTTTTGGGTTGTACATATATTACGACAGGAGCATATAGTATGCGATGAAGAGGCGGGAAGGGGACTATCATATGTAGTACGCTTGATATGAACCTCACTCTGTGTGGGTGCATGGTTTATGGTTTTTGAGGCATGTGGCACATCAAAGTTGTGCATTTTGGGTATTCAACATATACATGTTTGGCGCACATGCAAAGCGGTGGTAGTTGTCCTCTCGCACCCACTTAAGTGGTTATCAGCAATATCAATGCTTTCCATCTGTGGGCTCGCTTGGTCCATCACTTCTTTTTGCCTGACAACAAGAGAGGTTAATTTGACTTAGGAGGGGACTATTATTTTTTGCTCTGGGATGACATGCATGATACACTTTAAGCACACACACATGCATGTGTATGACACCATGATGAACCGATCTCGCTCTGTGTGGGGAGCTAGTGTACGATTTTTGACACACGTGCCAGATCAATGTTGTGTTTTCAAACATGCATGCACGCATCACCTCCATAAATATGCATGTAGTGGTTGCCTTCGAACGATACACTCCCTCGCATGGTTATCGGCGACAAGCCTATATATTCGCGGGCCCACGTGGACATCCATGATCACGTTGACCAACAACAAGATAGGTTACCATGGGGGATTCTTCATTTGGTTCGTGTTATCGTAGTATAGGTCATGGTGAGATTCAGACCTAATTAATTTTGAGCGCATATACTATGCACGCATGCATGCATATATGAATCCCCATCGTTGGCTTGAAGTGTGGTGTAACATACATATGCATCGTCAACCTAACCCTCACTCAGTGTGGGGATTTCTAATTCAAAATCACGGTGCCACATCAAAGTTGTTCCATTGTTACTCAAAAAACCTCCCCATACATATGTTTGGGCCACACGCATGCAGTGGTTGTCTCCGGGGACTAGCTACTTGCATGATTATTGGCGAGCTAGCCCATCTCCGGGGTCGCATGGACATCCATCACTTTGACCAACAACAAGAGAGAGGTTGTACGACCAAGGTGGATTATTCTTGGTTCATTTTACGATCATCTTGGTGAGATATATGCCTCTCTGGCCCACCGACTGAAAGTGTGTGTGTGTGTGGGGGGGGTGCTACATCGCACTTTGCTAGGTGAACTTTGGTTGGGGGGCATGCATTCATAGCTTAATTAGGATTCCCTTCGTGGCGACACGAGGGGGGGTGGGGGGCTGCTAGCTACTTCGCACTTTGCTAGGTGAACCTCGGTTGGGGGGAGGGGGGCATGCTCATAGCTTAGGATTCCCTTCGTGTCGACACAGGGGGCTGCTAGCTACTTCGCACTTTTCTAGGTGAACCTCAATTTCAATTGGGGGGGCATGTGCATTCATAGCTTAGGATTCCCTTCGTGCCGACACGAGGGAGGGATGGCTGCTAGCTACTTCGCACTTTGCTAGGGTGAACCTCGGTTGGGGGGAGGGCATGCATTCATAGCTTAATTAGGATTCCCTTCGTGCCGACACGAGGGAGGGGGTGTGCTAGCTACTTCGCACTTTGCTAGGTGAACCTCGGTTGAGGGGGGGGGCATGTGCATTCATAGCTTAGGATTCCCTTCATGCCGACACGAGGGAGGTGTGGCTGCTAGCTACTTCGCACTTTGCTAGGGTGAACCTCGGTTGGGGGGGAGGGCATGCATTCATAGCTTAGCTAGGATTCCCTTTGTGACGACACGAGGGAGGGGGCTGCTAGCTACTTCGCACTTTGCTAGGTGAACCTCGGTTGGGGGGGGGGCATGCATTCATAGCTTAGGAATCCCTTCGTGCCGACACGAGGGAGGAGGGGCTGCTAGCTGTACTTCACACTTTGCTACGGTGAACCTCGGTTGGGGGGCATGCATTCATAGCTTAGGATTCCCTTCGTGCTGACACGAGGGAGGAGGAGGGCTGCTAGCTACTTCGCACTTTGATAGGTGAACCTCGGTTGAGGGGGAGGGGGCATGCATTCCTAGCTTAGGATTCCCTTCGTGCTAACACGAGGGGGGTGGGAAGCAATACCGTGCACTTTGCGAGAGAGGTGCCACATCGAAGTTGCATTTGGTATTTGAAAATCAAACCACCCTTTTGATACATAAATTTGGTCCACATGCAAGTGTGTTCGTGTTCTGACCCTCTCCCGCGTCTTTTTTCACCAAATTTATGAACATTAGACAAGTCGGATGACGCAACAGACACGGTTCACTCAAACTAACCGTGTGCCACACCGGTGCACCTGTCATGCACACATCCGCACAGTACATTGGGCTCCACAAGTCTCTCCCTCTCAAAAATATCTGCCCGCCTCGAGGGTTTTTCTGTTTCATAACACACGGTTGTTATCTCCAGACCGTGTGCGGTGTTTCTTCTTCCCAATCCCGCCTGCATCCCTAGAAAATATCTACCCGCCTCGAGCATTTTTCTGTTTCATAACACACGGTTGTTATCTCCGGACCGTGTGCGATGCAATATCATCAAAATTTTCAATAGCCCGGCATTTCATTCCCGCCTTTGACTCCCGCGTAATAAAATTTTCAATACCCGCATAATTTCCTCAAACACCCCGCGCCCCCTCCACACACACACACACACACACACACCAAAACCTCCTCAGGCGTGCGCGTGCGCGCGCACACACACACACACCCTCCCTCACTCGAAACCCTAGCAAAGTCCCTGCCGCCGCTGCCGCTGCAAGGCCTCCATTGTCAACATCTGCCGGTTTGCCCGTGCAGCTTACCCACCGATCTCCATACCCAGGCCGCCCTGAGTTTCTTAGATGACACCTGCCAAACGCCCCCTTTCCCACATGTCCCCATCACAATCCCCACCCCCACTCCAGAGCGTCACAGCCTAAGCCCGACTATGATTCCTGTGGAGCTCGAGGAGAGACTGGCCCAAAAGAGGTGGATAGCCGTCTCTTCACCCGACGTCGCCGAGGAAGCTGACGACTATTACTAGCGGCAAGTACTCAAGCAGCAGGCTAGAGTATGTGGGCATGTCTCGTCTGCCGGCTACGACATCGAGGTCATCGACAGCGATGCCCTAAGGCGGGCTGTGTCACAAGTTAAGTGGCCCATCCCCAACCCCTCGGGTTCAACCGCCGTCGATCTCATCCATGGCCCCGCCGCTGATCTCCTCTGGCTCACCGTCAACAATTTGCCATTCTACATCGCCATCAAGCCCCTTTTGTCATTTCTGAAGGACACGTTCTGCGACGCTGGCTTGGGATCCACAACTTCCAAGTCAGACCTCATCGACGGCGAGCACGAGGAGGGCACCCTCTTCGGCTCTTCCAAGGGGAAAGAGCCCATCTGCTCTTCCAAGGGGAAAGCGCCCGTCTGTGACATCAGGGAGGGCGCCCTATAGCCGTGCTCTTCCAAGGGGAAGGAGCCCATCTGCGACAACATGGAGCGCATCCAGGGTCCGTGCTCTTCCCACCGAAACGAGCCCATCCGTGAAAAGTGAGGAAACCCATGATTTGTTTTGCTGTGCCTCTTCAGAGGGGAAACCCATGAATTGTTTTGTCGAGTCCCTTTTGTAGTGTAGTGAGAATATGTCCAGTTTTAATTGCTGTATCTGGTTGTTCGCAGTATGCCTTGTTTATTTCAGTTGTTCACAATGTGATGCTCTATATGTGCAATTATTTACTGTGCAGTACATTTCATCAATCCAGTTTTAAACATACTGATAGGAATGCATATATTTGCTTGCTGTTAAGCCTGTTATAGCTAACATATGCCTCTTTTAAAGTTTTTTGATTGTCTGATTGTTTGTAGTTAGCATATGTTTAGTTTCAAATGCTATCTTTGGTTGTTCGTAGTATGCCTTGTTTATTCCAGTTATTCACAACGTGATGTTCTATATGTGCAAGTATGAACTGTGCAGTTCAATTTCATCAGTACCAGTTTCAACAATACCACAATGAATGACTACATTTGGTTGCTGCATCTTGTAGTTAACACGCCTTTCCATTTTTATTTAACCGTAACCAGTGTACATAGACCGGCACAATACCAGTTTGAATGACCATGTTTGCTTGTTGTTAAATGTTTGGCCAGTTGTAGTTAGCACACCTTTCCACTTGTTTTGCTTTACTAGCATGGTTAAACCTGCACACTGAAGCTATCTTTTGGAGATTATTTTGTCTGCCATGTGTAATTTTGGTTGATGTTTAGCCTGTTGTGCTTAACATGCTTCTTGATGTACCTACACAGGACAATTTTGGGAACGACTGTTGTTTTCCATCGAGGTTAGTTTCATCTCGTGGCTTATATCTGCTCACTGTTCAGGATATCGGTAGCTGGTACCATATAGGGCGGCGGCTGATAAGGGACTAATCGATGAATCGGACTTTTAGCTGAATATATCTACAACTCGTTTTTCCTTAGGTTAACTAGGGTCATATGTAATATATCTGAGGCTACATATCAACATGCATTGTACTTAATGTCTAAATATGCAGTCCTAGGCTACATAGCAACAAGGAAGAGTGTTACATTAATGTTCTAATGATGTCTAGATATACGTAGAAGAGCAGCAGCAGCAACAGCAACAACACAACCCTGTTTGGATACTCAACTTAGCTAGAGGTTAGAGTTAGTTTCTAGCTCATTACTAACCCTGAACTAACTCCATCCAAAGAGTTGTTTGGATGGCAGGGTTAGATTGACAATAAATGCACTAGGAGAACTAGCTCCAATTAGCACCTCTTGGGTTGGATACTAGTTTTTTGGGTGGGTTATAGATGCAACTAGCTCAAACTAGCCCTCTTGTTTAGATATACTTTAGGGCTATTTGAGACCGAACTAGATCAAACTAACTGTAACCCGTGGATACAGCAACAGATAATTTGTAAGAATGAACTGAACTCCTTCCGGCCCATAATATAAGATGTTAATTCATCTAATATGTGAGTATATTGGATGCTATAAGATACTCCCTCCATTCCTAAATACTTGTCTTTTTAGAGATTTCAAATGGACTACCACATACGGATGTATATAGACATATTATAAAAGGTTGTTGTACTACATCATTGTGCAATTGCTGTTTAGCTTCTAATATTAACTTGTGCTTTTAGGTACATATGTCATTGGTAAAGATCCGCGTTTTGACCCTTTCTGCGTGTGGGGCAATGAGATATCGATGAACCATCATCAAGTGAGGATGCTGATAAACATTGTTAATAAAATGGGTCCAAAGATGGCAATTAAACTATTTGTTAACACTTTATCCAAGACAACAGCGAACTGCGGGATGGTAAGTAAGAACTCTGCAGCCTTCTTTTTACTGCCCATAATGAGTTGTGTTAGATGACAATGTCTAAATATTTTTCCTTTGCAGTGGTTGCCAAAGAAGTTTACTCAAGATTACCTCTCAAACTACATGATTGGTGGGCATGCAAAGGTTAAAGTATTTCTACCATAACACGATGATTATTTAGATGTTTTCATGAAGGCCGTGAAGGATGGGCGGTCGACCATCACAAGGGGTCGGACTAGAGTCGTACGTGCCTTCTGCATGGAGGGCACAATATGGGCATTCCGCTTCACCTTGTTCAGCAACCAGAATATATTTTGCCTCTTTCTTTACCGTCTTTAATAGTACAAGTATACAACTGCGGTTCATCATTCTTTATTTGGTTCTTATGTAATTCTTGAACATATGTACCTATGAATTGAATAATGCATTGGTTGTTTGAACCTGATGGATATGAATAAAGCTGTAACATACATTCATATTCAAATCCAAATCCTATACAATTTGGAAAAGCAGCAATTAAATTACGGTGAAATTATGCTCTCCAGGTTGTTACGGCACACATGGTTGGTAAAACACAAACGTTTGCGATATGCACCATAATCGGAGACAGTTCACAGAGAGGAAACGTGTGCAAGCATGCACACAGTTGCCGTTTGCAAAGCGTGTGCGATGTCAGACAATATCACAAACGGTGCGGGCAAACTAAACGTTTGTGTTAGTTGCCTTATCGTACATGATTCGCAACCATGAACCATTTCTGATGAAGTATGCATCGTAAACATTGCACCACAGAATAGCGTGTGCGATAGTTGTCGTGTACGACGATGTTACGATGGTCTGACATTTCGTAATCCTGTCCGACACTCATACGACTATTGGCTAATCTTCTTAACGGTGAACCGTTTGTGATGGGCCACGCATCATACACGTTCTATAATAGTGAAGCGTTTGTGATGGGCCGCGCATCGTAAACATAGCACCATAGAATACCGACTGCTATGGCAATGCGAGCAGAAACGAGTAGGAGTACTGTAGGGGCCCTATCCCCGACGGTTTCTAGGTCGTGTGGGAAGGACCCCCCTATCGTCCACACTCACTTGGCGACGGTTCCAAATGCCGTCACAGAAAGGGGTTTTAAACCGTTTGTTTAGGACCGACGCGCACCAATGCTTGTATCTTTTGGCTTCAATATTATGAATATGTGTATCACTACTATTGAGATTCAACAAAAATAGACCACTCATCAAGGGTGCATGATCATAAAAGATATTACTCATATAAATAGAACAACCATTATTCTCTGATTTAAATGAATAACCGTCTTGCATCAAACATGATCCAGATATAATGTTCATGCTTAACCTTGGCACCAAATAACAATTATTCAGGTCTAAAACTAATCCCAAAGGTAGATGTAGAGGTAACGTGCCGGCGGCGATCACATCGACTTTGGAACCATTTCCCACGCGCATCGTCACCTCGT
Source organism: Triticum urartu (assembly GCF_056163025.1). Lineage (NCBI taxonomy): Eukaryota > Viridiplantae > Streptophyta > Magnoliopsida > Poales > Poaceae > Triticum > Triticum urartu. Next base: position 169,023,204 of record NC_141874.1, on the reverse strand, counting down.
CCTTAGCCAATCTTCGTTTAATCCGTAGCCCCTGTTTCGAGTTGCAAATATGAGCTACAGAACCAGTATCAAATACCCAGGCGCTACTACGAGCATTAGTAAGGTACACATCAATAACATGTATATCACATATACCTTTGTTCACCTTGCCATCCTTCTTATCCGCCAAATACTTGGGCAGTTCCGCTTCCAGTGACCAGTCTGCTTGCAGTAGAAGCACTCAGTTTCAGGCTTAGGTCTAGGTTTGGGTTTCTTCTCTTGAGCAGCAACTTGTTTGTCGTTCTTCTTGAAGTTCCCCTTCTTCCCTTTGCCCTTTTTCTTGAAACTGGTGGTCTTGTTAACCATCAACACTTGATGCTCCTTCTTGATTTCTACCTCCGTAGCCTTTAGCATTGCGAAGAGATCGGGAATTGTCTTATCCATCGCTTGCATATTATAGGTCATCACTAAGCTTTTGTAGCTTGGTGGCAGTGATTGAAGAACTCTGTCAATGACACTATCATCAGGAAGATTAACTCCCAGTTGAATCAAGTGGTTGTGGTACCCAGACATTCGGAGTATATGTTCGCTGACAGAACTATTCTCCTCCATCTTGCATCTATACAACTTATTGGAGACTTCATATCTCTCAATTCGGGCATTTGCTTGAAATATTAACTTCAACTCCTAGAACATCTCATATGCTTCATGACATTCAAAACGTCGTTGAAGTCCCGATTCTAAGCCGTACAACATGGCACAATGAACTATCGAGTAGTCATCAGCTTTGCTCTGCCAGACGTTCATAACATCTGGAGTTGCTCCTGCAGCGGGTTTTGCACCTATCGGTGCTTTCAGGACATAATTCTTCTATGCAGCAATGAGGATAATCCTCAAGTTACGGACCCAGTCTGTGTAGTTGCTACCATCATCTTTCAACTTAGCTTTCTCGAGGAACGCATTAAAATTCAAGGGAACAGTAATGGGCCATTGATCTACAACAACATAGACATGAAAAATACTATCAGGTACTAAGTTCATGATAAATTAAAGTTCAATTTAATCATTTTACTTAAGAACTCCCACTTAGATAGACATCGCCCTATAGTCATCTAAATGATCACATGATCCATATCAACAAAACCATGTCCGATCATCACGTGAGATGGAGTAGTTTCCAATGGTGAACATCACTATGTTGATCATATCTACTATATGATTCATGCTCGACCTTTCGGTCTCAGTGTTCCGAGGCCATATCTGCATATGCTAGTCTCGTCAAGTTTAACCCGAGTATTCTGCATGTCCAAAACTAGCTTGCACCCGTTGTATGTGAACGTAGAGCTTATCACACCCGATCATCATGTGGTGTCTCGGCACGACAAACTGTAGCAACGGTGCATACTCAAGGAGAACACTTGTACCTTGAAATTTAGTGAGGGATCACCTTATAATGCTACCGCCGTACTAAGCAAAATAAAATGCATAAAGGATAAACATCACATGCAATCAAAATAAGTGATGTGATATGGCCATCATCATTTTGTGCCTTTGATCTCCATCTCCAAAGCACTATCATGATCACTATCGTCACCGACTTTACACCTTGATCTCCATTGTAGCATCGTTGTCGTCTCGCCAACTATTGCTTCTACGACTATCGCTACCGCTTAGTGGTAAAGTAAAGCAATTACATGGTGATTGCATTTCATTCAATAAAGCGACAACCGTAAGGCTCCTTCCAGTTGCCGATAACTTTTACAAAACATGATCATCTCATACAACAATTTATATCTCATCATTTCTTGACCATATCACATCACAACATGCCCTGCAAAAACAAGTTAGACGACCTCTACTTTGTTGTTGCAAGCTTTACGTGGCTGCTACGGGCTTCTAGCAAGAATCGTTCTTACCTACGCATCAAAACAACAAAGATTTTTCGTCAAGTGTGTTGTTTTGACCTTCAACAAGGACTGGGCATAGTCAAACTTGATTCAACTAAAGTTGGAGAAACAGACACACGCCAGCCACCTGTGTGCAAAGCACGTCGGTAGAACTAGTCTCATGAATGCGGTCATGTAATGTCGGTCCGGTCCACTTCATCCAATAATACCGTCGAATCTAAGTAAGACATTGTTGGTAAGCAGTATGACTATTATCGCCCACAACTCATTGTGTTCTACTCGTGCATATAACATCTACGCATAGACCTGGCTCGGATGCCACTGTCGGGGAACGCAGTATTTCAAAAAAATTCCTATGATCACACCGGATCTATCTAGGTGATGCATAGAAACGAGAGGGGAGAGTGTGTCCACGTACCCTCATAGACCAAAAGCAGAGGCGTTTAGTAACGCGGTTGATGTAGTCGAACATCTTCGCGATTCAACCGATCCAAGCACCGAAAGTACGGCACCTCCATGTTCATCACACGTTCAGCTCGATGACGTCCCTCAAGCTCTTGATCTAGTTGAGGACGAGGGAGAGTTTAGTCAGCACGACGGCGTGTTGACGGTGATGATGAAGTTACCAGCGCAGGGCTTCGCCTAAGCACTGCAACGATATGACCGAGGTGTGTAACTGTGGAGGTGGGCACCGCACACGGCTAAGAGAAGACTTGGTGTGTCTTTGGGGTGCCCCTCCCACGTATATAAAGGGGGGAGGAGAGGAGGATGGCCCAAGGGGGGCGCGCCAAGGGGGGAGTCCTACTTGGACTCCCGGTCCAAGTAGGATTCGGCCCCCTCCTTTCCTTTTCAGAGAAGGGGGGAAGGGGAAAGAGGTGGAGGAGAAGAAGGAAAGGCCCCCCAACCCTAGTACAATTCGGTTTGGGCTTGGGGGGGCACGCGCCTCCACCTGGCCGCTGCCTCCTCTCTCCACTAGGGCCTATGAAGGCCCATTACCCCCCGAGGGGTTTCGGTAACCCCCCGGTACTGCAGAAAATGTCCGAATCTTTCCGAAACCATTCCGGTGTCCACACATAACCTTCCAATATATCAATCTTTACATCTCGACCATTTAGAGACTCCACGTCATGTTCGTGATCTCATCCAGGATTCCGAACAAACTTCGATCCATCAAATCACATAACTCATAATACAAATCATCATCGAATGTTAAGCGTGCGGACCCTACGGGTTCGAGAACTATGTAGACATGACCGAGACACATCTCCGGTCAAGAACCAATAGCGGAACCTAGATGCTCATATTGGTTCCTACATATTCTACGAAGATCTTTATCGGTCAAACCGCATAACAACATACGTTATTCCCTTTGTCATCGGTATGTTACTTGCCCGAGATTCGATCGTCGGTATCCTCATACCTAGTTCAATCTCGTTACCGGCAAGTGATACGTCTCCAACGTATCTACCTTTTGTCATGCTTTTCCTCTTGTTTTGGACTCTAATTTGCATGATTTGAATGAAACTAACCCCATACTGACGTTGTTTTCAGCAGAACTACCATGGTGTTATTTTTTGTGCAGAAATAAAAGTTCTCGGAATGGAATGAAACTTTGTGAGGATTTTTTTTATATCAATAATAAGAATTTCTGAATCCAAGACCCACCAGAGAGGGGCCCCTGGGTGGGCACAACCCACCAAGGCGCGCCCCCTCTCCTAGCGCACCCAGGTGGGTTGTACCCACCTGGTGGCCCCGCAGACGAGACCCCCCACCTGATACTATAAAATCACATATTTCAAAAAAAATCAGGGAGAAAGAATTATTGCGATCCACGAGACGGAGCCGCCGCCAAGCCCTGTTCTTCCTTGGGAGGGCAGATATGGAGTCCGTTTGGGGCTCCGAAGATGGGGATCATCGTTCTTCGTCATCACTAACCCTTCTCCATCGCCAATTCCATGATGCTTCCCACCGGGAGTGAGTAATTCCTTCGTAGGCTCACTGGTCGGTGAGGAGTTGGATGAGATTCATCATGTAATCGAGTTAGTTTTATTAGGGCATGATCCCTAGTATCCATTATGTTCCTAGATTGATGTTGCTATGACTTTGACATGCTTAATGCTTGTCACTTTGGGCCCGGGTGCCATGATTTCAGATCTGAACCGTTTATGAATTCATCATTATATCCATGTTCTAGATCCGATCTTGCAAGTTATAGTCACCTACTACATGTTATGATCCGGCAACCCCGAAGTGACCACAACCGGGCCCACTCCCGGTGATGACCGTAGTTTGAGGAGTTCATGTATTCACTATGTGTTAATGCTTTGTTCCAGTTCTCTATTAAAAGGAGGCCTTAATATCCCTTAGTTTCCAATATGGACCCTGCTGCCATGGGAGGGTGGGACAAAAGATGTCATGCAAGTTCTTCTAATAAAGCACGTATGACTATTTACGGAATACATGCCTACATTATATTGATGAACTGGAGCTAGTGCCTTATCGCCCTAGGTTGTAACTGTGTCATGATGAATATCATCCAACAAGTCACCGATCCAATGCCTACAAATTTATCCTTATTGATCTTGTTGCGTTACTATTGCTATCATCACTGTTACACTTGGTACAAATTACTGCTATCACTATTACTATTATCGTTGCTGCTGTCACTACTATCAAAACTATCAAACTACTTTGCTACTGATCACTTTGCTGCAGATAATTAATCTCCAGGTGTGTTTGAATTGACAAATCAGCTGCTAATACCTTCAAATATTCTTTGGCTCCCCTTGTGTCGAATCTATAAATTTTGGTTGAATACTCTACCCTCGAAAACTGTTGCGATCCCCTATACTTGTGGTTTATCAGCAAGTCTCTTTACTTGTTCCGTAATGCATCATCTCGTAACTAACTCATTAGTCAGATTGCTTGCAAGGCTCATAGTGATGTGCATTACCGAGAGGGCCCAGAGATACCTCTCTGATACACGGAGTGACAAATCCTAATCTCGATCTATGCCAACTCAACAAACACCATCAGAGACACGTGTAGAGCATCTTTATAATCACCCACTTACGTTGTGACGTTTGATAGCACACAAGGTGTTCCTCTAGTATTCGTGAGTTGCATAATCTCATAGTCAGAGGAACATGTATAAGTCATGAAGAAAGCAATAGTAATAAAACTAAACGATCATTATGCTAAGCTAACAGATAGGTCTTGTCCATCACATCATTCTCTAATGATGTGACCCCGTTCATCAAATGACAATGCATGTCTATGGTTAGGAAACTTAACCATCTTTGATTAACGAGCTAGTCAAGTAGAGGCATACTAAGGACACTCTGTTTGTCTATGAATTCACACATGTACCAAGTTTCCAGTTAATACAATTCTAGCATGAATAATAAACATTTAGCATGATATAAGGAAATATAAATAACAACTTTATTATTGCCTCTAGGGCATATTTCCTTCAGACAACCCACCTGGGCGCGCCAGTAGGGGGGGCACGCCCTGGTGGGTTGTGCCCACCCAGGTGCCCCCCTCCGATGGATCTTGGCTCCAGAAATTCTTGTTTATTGTATAAAAATCCTCGCAAAGTTTCATTCCATTCCGAGAGCTTTTATTTCTGCACAAAAACAACACCATGGTAGTTCTGCTGAAAATAGCGTCAATCCGGGGTTAGTTTCATTCAAATCATGCAAATTAGAGTCCAAAACAAGAGGAAAAGCTTTAGGAAAAGTACATTCGTTGGAGACGTATCAAGTCCCCCAAGCTTAAACCTTTGCTTGTCCTCAAGCAATTCAGTTTATAAACTGAAAGTGAACAAGAAAAACTTTTACGAACTCTTTTGCTCTTGTTTGCATAAATAAGCTTAAATAGCAGCCAGGTTTTCAGCCAACATTATAACTAACCATGCCGACAATAACTCTTAAAGATTATATTAACTCATATCAGTAACATATTCAGCTAGCGAGCAATAATGAAATATCTCAAACGGCAACACGTTTTCAAAACAACCATGATACAATATGATAATAGTGATATCTCGCTAGCCCTTTCTGAGACCGCAAAACATAAATGTAGAGCACCTCCAAAGGTCAAGCAGTGACTAAACATTGTAATTCATGGTAGAAAAGATCCAGTCATGATGCACCCAACATTAGCTACGCACAATGCATAAGTCATGACAGGAGTGCTCTCAAGTTCTGGCGTTTGTTTTAGAAGGTGATGACACAACATAAATGTAAATAGATAGTCCATTCGCAGAGGGAAGCAGTGATTTGCAGAGGTGCCAGAGCTCAAGTTTTTAAACAGAGGTAAATGATATTTTGAGACATGCACCCTTGTCATTTACATCACGACTATCAGTTATCAATATCTTCCATGCTAAGCACGCTAGTGGCGGTTCCCAAGTGATAACAGTAAAGGTTTTGACTCCATTGGGAGTTTATGTTTGATTATTTGTAAGCTTTTTCTGTTTGCAGTTTGGGACTAGGCATCCCTATTACCGCCCTTTTCTCGTGCGATGGCGAGTGAATAAACACTCGACCTGACAATAACCCGCTTAGCATGGAAGATACCGACCACCTCCTATCGTTCCATGAACGATCCAGACACATAAAAATGATATTTATTAGAAGTTTTTAGAGGTGGCATATGCAAATTTACTTAGGACGGCAGGGTAATACCGCATATAGGTAGGTATGGTGGACTCACGTGGAATAACTTTTGGGTTCAAGGTTTTTGATGCACAAGCAGAATTCCCACTTAGTACAGGCGAAGGCTAGCAATTAGATTGAGAAGCGGCCAGCTATAGAGAAACTGAAAGTACAATCATGCCCTTAATCTTATTTTGATGTTGATGACAACATGCATATAGGGGACTGATACATCAATTTTGCATCATGCTTTTATATCGATATTTATTGCATTATGGGCTGTTATTACACACTATGTCAGAATACTTATGCCTATTCTCTCTTATTTTACAAGGTTTACATAAAGAGGGAGAATGCCGGCGGCTGGGATTTTGGGCTGGAAAAGGAGCAAATATTAGAGACCTATTCTGCACAGCTCCAAAAGTCCGGAAACTTCACGGAAGTCATTTTCAGAATATATAAAAAATATTGAGCGCAAGAAGTTCCAGAGGGGGGCCACACCCTGGCCACGAGGGTGGGGGCACGCCATACCCCCCTGGGCGCGCCCCCTGCCTCGTGGGCCCCCTGGTGGCCCTCCGATGTCCATCTTCTGCTATATGGAGTCTTTCGTTGAGAAAAAAACCATAAGCAAGCTTTTGGGACGAGACTCCGCCACCACGAGGCAGAACCTTGGCAGAACCAATCTAGGGCTGTGGCGGAGCTGTTCTCCCGGGGAAACTTCCCTCCGGGAGGGGGAAAACATCACCATCGTCATCACCAATGATCCTCTCATCGGGAGGGGGTCAATCTCCATCAACATCTTCACCAGCACCATCTCCTCTCAAACCCTAGTTCATCTCTTGTATCCAATTCTTGTCTCCAAGTCTGGGATTGGTATCTGTGGGTTGCTAGTAGTGTTAATTACTCCTTGTAGTTGATGCTAGTTGGTTTATTTGGTGGAAGATCATATGTTCAAATCCTATATGCATATTAATACCCCTCTGATTATGAACATGAATATGCTTTGTGAGTAGTTACGTTTGTTCCTGAGGACATGAGAGAAGTCTTGCTATTAGTAGTCATGTGAATTTGGTATTCGTTCGATATTTTGATGAGATGTATGTTGTCTCTCCTCTAGTGGTGTTATGTGAACGTCGACTACATGACACTTCACCATTATTTGGGCCTAGAGGAAGGCATTGGGAAGTAATAAGTAGATGATGGGTTGCTAGATTTGTGAGTAGTTTATGCGTTGCTTGGTAAGGGGCTGATTTGGATCCATATGTTTCATGCTATGGTTAGGTTTACCTTAATACTTTTGTTGTAGCTGTGGATGCTTGCAATAGAGGTTAATCATAAGTGGGATGCTTGTCCAAGTAAGGACAATACCCAAGCACCGGTCCACCTACATACCAAATTATCAAAGTACCGAACGCGAATCATATGATCGTGATGAAACCTCGCTTGACGATAATTCCCACGTGTCCTCGGGAGCGCTTTTCTCTATATAAGAGTGTGTCCAGGCTTGTCCTTTGCTACAAAAAGGATTGGGATACCTTGCTGCACTATATTTACTTTTGTTACTTGTTGCTCGTTACAAATTATCTTATCACAAAACTATCTGTTACCTATAATTTCAGTGCTTGCAGAGAATACCTTGCTGAAAACCGCTTATCATTTCCTTCTGCTCCTCATTGGGTTCGACACTCTTACTTATCAAAAGGACTACGATAGATCCCCTATACTTGTGGGTCATTAAGACTCTTTTCTGTCGCTGTTTCCGGGGAGTGAAGCGCCTTTGGTAGGTGGAATTTGGTAAGGAAAAATTTGTATAGTGTGCTGAAATTTACTGTCACTTGTTACTATGGAAAGTAATCCTTTGAGGGGCTTGTTCGGGGTATCTTCACCTCGACCAGTAGAGCATAGAGTTGCTCCTCAACCTACAGAACCTACTGAAAACGAAAATGTGTGCTTTGAAATTCCTTCGGGTATGATAGAAAAACTGCTAGCTAATCCTTTTGCAGGAGATGGAACATTACATCCTGATGAGCACCTAATATATGTGGATGAAGTTTGTGGATTACTTAAGCTTGCAGGTTTGCCTGATGATGTTATCAATAAGAAGGTCTTCCCTTTATCTTTGGAGGGAGACGCATTGACATGGTATAGGCTATGTGATGATATGGGATCATGGAACTACAAACAATTGAAATTGGAATTTCATCAGAAGTTTTGTCCTATGCATCTTGTTCATCGTGATCGTAATTATATATATAAATTTTGGCCTCGCGAAGGAGAAAGCATCGCTCAAGCTTGGGGGAGGCTTAAGTCAATGTTATATTCATGCCCCAATCATGAACTCTCAAGAGAAATGATTATTCAAAACTTTTATGCTTGGCTTTCTGATAACAACCGCACCATGCTCGATACTTCTTGTGCTGGCTCTTTTATGATGAAGACTATTGAATTCAAATGGGATTTATTGGAAAGAATTAAACGCAACTCTGAAGATTGGGATCTCGATGAAGGTAAGGAGTCAGGTATGACACCTAAGTTTGATTGTGTTAAATCTTTTATGGATACCGATGTTTTCCATAATTTAGCACTAAATATGGACTTGACTCTGAGATAGTAGCTTCTTTCTGTGAATCTTTTGCTACTCATGGTGATCTCCCTAAGGAGAAGTGGTTTAAATATCATCCCCCCATTGAAGTAAAAGTAGCTACACCTATTAAAGTTGAAGAAAAGACTATCACTTATAATGATCCTATTATTCCTACTACTTATGTTGAGAAACCACCTTTTCCTGTTAGGATAAAAGATCATGCTAAAGCTTCAACTGTGGTTCGTAAAAGCAATATTAGAACCTATACACCTCCTGAGCAAGTTAAAGTTGAACCTAATATTGCTATTGTTAAGGATCTCTTGGCTGATAATATTGATGGGCATGTTATTTATTTCTGTGATGAAACTACTAGAATTGCTAAACCTTGTGCTAAAGATAAACATAGACTTGTGGTAGGCATGCCTGTTATTTCTGTTAAAATAGGATATCATTGTTATCATGGCTTGTGTTATATGAGTGCTAGTGCTAGTGCAAGTGCAATACCTTTTGACTTATACAGAGAAATTATGCATGATATTGCACCTGCTGAGTTAGATGAAATTGATGTCACCATTAAACTTGCCAATAGAGATACTATTTCACCAATGGGAATTGTTAGAGATGTTGAAGTCTTGTGTGGGAAAACTAAATATCCTGCTGATTTTCTTGTTCTTGGTTCCCCACAAGATAGCTTTTGTCCCATTATATTTGGTAGACCCTTCTTAAACACTATTAATGCTAGGATAGAGTGCAAGAAGGATGTTATTACTATTGATTTAGGTGGTATCTCTCATGAGTTCAACTTTTCTAAATTTCATAGACAACACCGTGAAGAAGAATTGCCTAGCAAAGATGAAATTATTGGTCTTGCTTCTATTGTCGTACCTCCTAGTGATCCTTTAGAACAATATTTGCTAGACCATGAAAATGATATGTTTATGAATGAAAGAAGGGAAATAGATGAAGTGTTCTTTAAACAGGGACCTATTCTGAAACACAACTTTCCTATTGAAACCTTAGGGGATCCTCCTCCACCCAAGGGTGATCCTGTGTTTGAGCTTAAACCATTGCTTGATACTCTTAAATATGCTTATCTTGATGAAAATAAGATATATCCTGTTATTATTAGTTCTAACCTTTCAGAGAAGGAGGAAGAAAGATTATTGAAAACTTTGAAGAAGCACCGTGCTGCTATTGGATATACTCTTGATGATCTTAAGGGCATTAGTCCCACTCTATTTCAACACAAAATAAATTTGGAAAAATATGCCAAACCAGTTATTGATCACCAACGACGACTGAACCCTAAGATGAAGGAAGTGTTAAGAAAAGAAATACTAAAGCTCCTTGAGGCAGGTATAATTTATCCCGTTGCTGATAGTCAGTGGGTAAGTCCCGTCCATTGTGTCCATAAGAAGGGAGGTATTACTGTCGTTCCTAATGATAAAGATGAATTGATTCCGCAAAGAATTATTACAGGTTATAGGATGGTAATTGATTTCTAAAAATTAAATAAGGCTACTAAAAAAGATCATTACCCCTTACCTTTTATTGATCAAATGCTAGGAATATTATCCAAACATACTCATTTTTGCTTTCTAGATAGTTATTCTGGTTTCTCCCAAATACCTGTGTCATCTGAGGATCAATCTAAGACCACTTTTACTTGCCCTTTCGGTACTTTTGCTTATAGACATATGCCTTTTGGTTTATGTAATGCACCTGCTACCTTTCAAAGATGCATGATGGCTATATTTTCTGATTTCTGTGAAAAGATATGTGAGGTATTCATGGATGATTTCTCCATTTATGGATCCTCTTTTGATGATTGCTTAAGCAACCTTGATCGAGTTTTGCAGAGATGTGAAGAAACTAACCTTGTCTTGAATTGGGATAAATGCCACTTTATGGTTAATGAAGGTATTGTCTTGGGGCAAAAAAATTCTGAAAGAGGCATTGAAGTTGATAAAGCTAAAGTTGATGCTATTGAAAAGATGCCGTGTCCCAAGGACATCAAAGGTATAAGAAGTTTCGTTGGTCATGCCGGTTTTTATAGGAGGTTCATTAAGGAATTCTCCAAAAAAATTCGGCCTCTGACTAATTTATTACAAAAAGATATACCATTCGTCTTTGGTGATGATTGTGTAGAAGCCTTTGAAATATTTAAGAGAGCATTGATCTCTGCACCTATTGTTCAGCCACCTGATTGGAATTTACCTTTTGAAATTATGTGTGATGCTAGTGATTATGCTGTGGGTGCTGTTCTAGGGAAAAGAGTTGATAAGAAACTAAATGTTATTCAATATGCTAGTAAAACCCTAGACAATGCTCAGAGAAATTATGCCACTACTGAAAAAGAATTTTTAGCAGTTGTATTTGCTTGTGATAAGTTCAGACCTTATATTGTTTATTCTAAAGTAACTATTCACACAAATCATGCTGCTATTAAATATCTTATGGAAAAGAAAGATGCTAAACCTAGACTTATTAGATGGGTTCTCCTCCTACAAGAATTTGATCTGCATATTATTGATAGAAAGGGAGCTGAGAACCCCGTTGCAGACAACTTGTCTAGGTTAGAAAATGTTCTTGATGACCCACTACCTATTGATGATAGCTTTCCTGATGAACAATTAAATGTCATAAATGCTTCTCATACTGCTCCATGGTATGCTGATTATGCTAATTACATTGTTGCTAAGTTCATACCACCTAGTTTCACATACCAGCAAAAGAAAAAGTTCTTCTATGATTTACGACATTACTTTTGGGATGACCCACATCTTTATAAAGGACTAGATGGTGTTATTAGACGTTGTGTACCTGAGCATGAACAGGAACAAATCATATGCAAGTTTCACTCTGAGGCTTATGGAGGACACCATGCTGGAGATAGAACTGCACACAAGGTATTGCAATCCGGTTTTTATTGGCCTACTCTCTTCAAGGATGCCCGTAAGTTTGTCTTGTATTGTGATGAATGTCAAAGAATCGGCAATATTAGTAGACGTTAAGAAATGCCTATGAATTATTCACTTGTTATTGAACCATTTGATGTTTGGGGCTTTGATTATATGGGACCTTTTCCTGCCTCTAATGGATATACACATATTTTAGCTGCTGTTGATTACGTTACTAAGTGGGTAGAAGCTATTCCAACTAGTAGTGCTGATCATAACACCTCTATTAAGATGCTTAAAGAAGTTATTTTTCCAAGGTTTGGAGTCCCTAGATATCTAATGACTGATGGTGGTTCACATTTTATTCATGGTGCTTTCCGTAAAATGCTTGCTAAGTATGATGTTAATCATAGAATTGCATCTCCTTATCACCCAGAGTCTACTGGTCAAGTAGAATTGAGTAATAGAGAACTCAAATTAATTTTGCAAAAGACTGTTAATAGATCTAGAAAGAATTGGTCCAAGAAACTTGATGATGCATTATGGGCCTATAGAACTGCATATAAAAATCCTATGGGTATGTGTCGGTGTCAAAACCGGTGGATCTCGGGTAGGGGGTCCCGAACTGTGTGTCTAGTCCGGATGGTAACAGGAGGCAAGGGACACGAAGTTTTACCCAGGTTCAGGCCCTCTCGATGGAGTTAAAACCCTACGTCCTGCTTGATTAATATTGATGATATGGGTAGTACAAGAGTAGATCTACCACGAGATCGGAGAGGCTAAACCCTAGAAGCTAGCCTATGGTATGATTGTTATTGGGTATGTTGTCCTACGGACTAAAACCCTCCGGTTTATATAGACACCGGAGAGGGTTAGGGTTACACAAAGTCGGTTACAATGGTAGGAGATTTGCATATCCGTATCGCCAAGCTTGCCTTCCACGCCAAGGAAAGTCCCTTCCGGACACAGGACGAAGTCTTCAATCTTGTATCTTCATAGTCCAGGACTCCCTCAGTAGCCCCCGAACCAGGATTCAATGACGATGAGTCCGGCGCGCAGATTGTCTTCGGCATTGCAAGGCGGGTTCTCCTCCAAATTCCGTGTACCTGTTGAATAAAGTCCGGTTTCTTGTAGATGTTGCGCTCCTTGGCTTATACGCCCAATAATGGCCGTTTCCCATGTGTCAAACGAATATGAAAAGCTGGGGTGTTTTTACATTCACACCCCCAGCCGCGTAAATGAGCTGCCCTATTTAAGGGGACAAGGATTTAGATCCAAACCACATCTTCCCCCCTTCGCGAGTGGTCATCAGAGCGCATCCGACAAAGGTCCATTCCATCATGGCCAGCCATCACAACTCCTCCTCTCACCCTTCCAGCCCTCAGCCTGGATATTGGGAGAGATGCTCCATCCCGCATAGCGAGCTAGTGACGCTCCAGACCAAGGGATTTCTCCCCCCGGCCTATATGATCCCGGTTCGAGCCGGTCTTGCCATCTATAACGACGGAAAGCAAGCAGAGAGTGCCCCCAATCCCTCCAAAGGAGAGCCGGTATGCCTTGTCCCTTATTTAATAAGGGTGCTTGGGTTTCCAATCCATCCATTTCTCTGGGGGCTGCTGGAGTTCTACGGCCTCTAGCTACACAATCTCACGCTTGCCTCCGTATTGCATATCGTGGGCTTCGTAGCCCTCTGCGAGCTGTTTTTGGGCGTCGAGGCTCATTTTGGGCTATGGAAAAGGTTATTCTGCCTTGTGCCCTGCTCTAAGGAGGGGTCAATGTATCAAGTGGGCGGAGCCAAAGTGTGGCGTATCGCCGGGACCGAATGTCTGTCCGGAACCCCAAAGAAGGCGTCCGAAGACTGGCCCTCGGAATGGTTTTATATAGAAGACGTCCCGCTGCCGGATCCTGTCCGGATCGGCCTCCCTAAATTCGACAGTGCTCCCTTAAAGAAGCGCCTAAGCTGGCGTCCACGGAGCCCTCAGAGGGAAAGTGACAGGGACATCATTTACCTGATGGGCCGAATAAGATTGTTAGCCCATTCCGTACTAACCATGATCGGGGTTATGGCCGAATGCATCATGCGGGGGGTGCAGCCGCTTCAGTATAGAAGCCACCCCATGTGGGACTTCAACGGGGAGGACGACGCTACCCGCTACGGCCGTAAGGGGCCGGATTCAGCTGCCGCTCTACTAAAGATCTTGTCCACTTTGTATAAGGGAGAAGAGGAGGATTTCTCCGCGTCAACCCACAGGGTGGATTCTCTATGCACAATCCCCCAAGCTGGGTAAGCGGTCGTATTTACTTGCCCATCCGTTTTGCATTCCCATTGTTAAATATTCAGTCTGACGACTTCAACGCAGGAACTGCGCCGGGCTATTAAGGAAATAAGCAGCCCTCCTCCACAACCCGAGGACCCAGGACGGTCCCTCGACCCGTCCTCTCAAGAGGATCCGGACATATCTGTGGAGCTGATCAATGGACTGTTCCATCAATTGAGCAAGGACAACGCCTTGGTGGCCATTACGGCCGATTACCCAGGGCTAATCCCGGCCTCCCAGGTAACTGAGATCGAAGTCCCAGTACCCCGAATAGGTGTCCGCCCTCTCATGTTTTCAGTTTCCTGATTACAACCGAACTTTGCAGGGGAGGTTTTTAAGGAGGAAGGCCGAACCTACGGCGACAAGCCAACGAGGGGTCGCAGGGCCCCATGGGCAAAAAAGGAGTGCAGTCCGGACCGAGGCGTCAGCGCAAAGGTATGGCGCCCCCCCTTATCCCAGGTGTTATACCTTCGAGTCACATTGACACTCGTGCTCTCTTCAGGACAAAGAGACCTCGCCGGACTATATCCGGAGAGGCTGCCAATCGCGCCTCCACCAGCCAGGCTCCAAAGCCTAGTCCGGAGGCGGAGGCGAACGCAAGGCGTGCGCCAGACGCTCCTCCGATGGAGGATGTGGACGGGTTGTCTGCCACCAACTCTGAGGTGGAGTGTGCCATGAACCACACGCGTCGCCGGACAATTCTTCGTGACGCTTGTTTCTCCCAAGGGGCGTTAGATGCCTTCAACTCGGGAGATGCATACCTCCGTGCCGCTCAAAATGGTCTAGCCAGAGCCACGGAGCAATATGTAAAAGACATACGGGGTAATAAAATTTTGATAATTATATATATATATATATACATACCAGTAGCCCCAGAGACTTGAAACAGTTAGAATAACTGATTTAAGGATCATTTGTTATGCAGGTTCTTACAGAAAAGAATTCCCTACCGTCCAAGGAGCTGGAAGAGTGCAAAGCCCAACTTGAGGCCGCACTAGACGCGGCAGGGGAGCCCAAGGAGACCCCCTCTGGTAATATACACTTCAAAAGATAAGTATTTTGCGAAGCACGGCATGGGTGCGAATCTGACAAATGAAATTGCAGATGGCGCCGAATTGAATCCGGAAAGGCAACACCTCCTACACTAGTTAAAGGCTGGTGAGAAGGTGCTGACAAAGGTGAGGCGGGAGAAGAACGATCTTCAAGATGCCAACACCAAGCTGGGCGTCGAGCTGAAAGATGTTCATGCCTAGCTGTCAGACTCCGTTAAGGAGAATCAGCAGCTTCGGCGCGACATATTTAGTAAGTGCTTGAACGAACTTTTGAAAGAAAGTTCGGCGGGGAAGTCGACTAACAGAGCAATGTCTGTAGGTGTGCTAATAGGTCGTCCTATAGAGGAGATGCCCGGTTCTACGGGTGACATTCTTCCTGAGCTCTCGCAACTGCTCGATCGAGTTCGGCAGGCGATGCAAGGCGTCGCCCAGGCCCTTGGCCATCCATCTCCATGCCCGAAGGTCTTGGAGAGCTTGCGGAGAAGCTAAAGGGAGCACGGCGGCGCTTCCGATTGTGGAAGATATCGGCCTGCCGTCAAGGCGCTAGGGAGGCCTGGGCTATGGTGAAGACGCGGTACACAAAGGCTGACCCCAACCACATGGCCGAGGTCGGTCCTGTGGGGCCCGATGGTAAGGAGATCCCTGTAAGCTTAGTATACGGCCAAGTAGAATTGGCCGCAAAGTATTCCCAGCAGGACTGTAAATTAGACAGCCTGTTAGATGGTATTGAAGAGGAATACAATCAGTCAGAATGACTATGTAATTTAATTGTCATTTATAATGCCTTCTAGCCATATTGTAGATCGTTTGTCATGGCTGACCTTTTCGCTTCAGCCTCGGGACCCGACGGTCCGGAGTGTGTCCGAATTCCCATGCGGTTATATAAGAACCGGGGAATGCATGGAGACCAGGCGTAGGGGTCATTAGTGCGTGAACAGACAAGTGCCCGACTAGTTATGTTATATTACATGGTTAGTAAGAAATATCTTCCAGGGAGAATAGTTTCGTTAGGGGTTCCTTTCCCTGGGAGGCATGCCCTAAAGTGCATGCCCATTCTGCGAAAAAGACGCAGGAAAAAGCATTTGGGGGCGCATAAATAAATAAGTGAAAAGATCATCTTTTAGGTCACCGACTGAGTATTCCCTTAAGAACGCTAGCTTTCGGCTTCACCCAGTCTGAGGTACACATCCAGCTGATCCGGCAGTAACAATCGCAGAGGTGCTCCCTTTACCGCCTAGCTGAATAATCGGGAACGTAGGGGTAAGCACAGGAGCCAGGCAACCCAGCTTGGCCAAAACTTAAGTCATATCGATGCATATAATGGTGAAATAAAAGGTACATGCGGAAGTGTAACACATGTGTTGGGCATGAAGCCCGTATAAATAAGCTTCTGTTAAAAGAAGCCCCCAGGTTTAATGAGTGCGAATAGCACGTCATTTGATGAGCCTTTAAAGGTTATAAGAGAAAGGAAGGGGTGAAGGGGAGAAATGTAAGACAGACAGTATATATAAAAAATGGACAGAGGAAGGAGACGAACACAGAGTCCGACGCTAGGCATAGAATCTTCGGAGACGGGCTGCGTTCCATGGGTTCGGCTCGAGTCGGTTATCCGATGCATCTCGCAGGCGGTACGCTCCACCAGTCAGGAATTGGTCAATTATGAAGGGACCTTCCCACTTGGGCTTGAGTTTGTCCTTTTTCTTGTCCGGCAGGCGTAGAACTAATTCGCCAACGTTGTAATTTTTGGCCCGTACTTGTCTGCTCTGGTATCTTCGGGCCTCCTGTTGATAGAATGCGGAACGGGCTTTTGCCATGTCGCGCTCCTCCTCCAATGCGTCCAAACTGTCCTGCCGATCGATCTCGGCTTCTCTTTCCTCGTACATGCGCACTCGAGGTGAGTCATGAATTATGTCGCAAGGCAAAACTGCCTCTGCGCCGTACACCATAAAGAATGGTGTGTATCTGGTGGTGCGATTTGGCGTGGTCCGCAGCCCCCAGAGTACGGAGTCGAGCTCCTCTACCCAGTGCGTGTTAGATTCCTTGAGGGACTGCACTAATCTGGGTTTGATGCCGCTCATGATAAGACCATTTGCATGTTCGACCTGGCCGTTAGTTTGTGGGTGATAGACGGAAGCGTAATCGAGCTTGATGCCCATGTTTTTGCACCAGAGTTTTACCTTGTCGGCCGTGAAGTTCGTGCCGTTATCAGTGATGATGCTGTGGGGGATGCTGTAACGGTGTACAACCCTGGATATAAAGTCTATCACCGGTCCGAATTCGGCCGTCTTAACAGGCTTGGCTTCTATCCATTTGGTGAACTTATCCACCATGACCAGTAAGTATTTTTGCTTGTGGGTTCCGCCTTTAAGGGGTCCAACCATGTCAAGCCCCCAGACCACGAAGGGCCAAGTAATGGGGATAGTTTGGAGGGCGGTGGGTGGCATATGGCTTTGGTTTGCAAAGAGCTGGCAATCGGTGCATCGTTGGACTAAGTCCTGAGCGTCTGCCCGGGCCGTCGGCAAATAAAAGCCTGTACGGAAGGCCTTGCTTACAAGGGACCGAGCTGCAGCGTGATGACCGCCGAGTCCGGCATGAATTTCAGCCAGGAGGTTCCGCCCCTCCTCTTCGGAGATGCACCTTTGAAGGACTCCGGTAGTGCTTTTCTTATAAAGCTCTCCCACGTGGACTTTGTAGGCTTTGGATCGCCGCACTATGCAGCGTGCCTCATTTTGGTCCTCGAGGAGTTCCTGCCTAGTAAGGTAGGCGGGGAATGGTTCTGTCCACGGGGCGATGACGACCATTATTACGTGGGCTGAAGGTGTTATTTCATTGGCAGAGCCTCCGATTGTGTCAGAATGTTCGGTGTCGGGCAGTGCGGTTGGGTCCGGGCTGTTATTGTTCGGCTCCCCTTCCCATACTACGGATGGCTTGAACAGCCTTTCCAAGAAGATGTTTGGGGGGACTACATCGCGTTTTGCGCTGATGCGTTCCAGGACATCTGCCGCCTGATTATTTTCCTGGGCTATATGGTGAAATTCAAGCCCCTCGAACCGAGCTGACATTTTTAGGATGGCATTGCAGTAAGCTGCCATTTTTGGATCCTTGGCATTGAAGTCTCCATTTATTTGGGATATTGCGAGGTTCGAGTCCCCGCACACCTCTAGGCGTTGAATGCCCATGGATACTGCCATCCGGAGACCATGTAAAAGGGCCTCATATTCGGCTGCATTGTTGGAGTCCGTGTACATAATCTGGAGTACGTATTGAACTGTGTCTCCTGTGGGGGACGTCAAAACGACGCCAGCCCCCAGTCCGGCAAACATCTTGGAGCCGTCGAAATGCATGATCCAATTTGAATATGTGCCGTACTCTTTAGGGAGTTCGGCCTCCGTCCATTCTGCGACAAAGTCGGCCAAGGCTTGCGACTTGATGGCTCGCCGTGGCTTATAAGTTATGTCGAACGGGAGGAGCTCAATGGCCCATTTTGCAATCCGGCCTGTTGCGTCATGGTTGTTTATAATATCGTTAAGTGGTACTTCCGAGGCTACTGTTATTGAACACTCTTGAAAGTAGTGTCGTAGCTTCCGGGATGCCATGAATACCGCGTACACAATCTTTTGATAATGCGGGTACCGTGATTTGCAGGGGGTAAGGACAATGGACACATAATAGACCGGCTTTTGAAGGGGGAATTTGTGTCCGTCCGCTTCTCGTTCGACGACGAGCACTGCGCTTACAACCTGATGTGTTGCTGCAATGTATAATAGCATTGGTTCGCCAATGTTTGGCGCGGCCAGGACTGGGTTTGTTGCCAGTATGGCTTTTATTTCGTCGAGTCCGGCCGTGGCTACATCCGTCCATTTGAAGTGTTTGGTGCGCCGAAGGAGGCGGTAAAGGGGTAGGGCCTTTTCTCCCAAGCGGGAGATAAAGCGGCTTAGAGCCGCCACGCATCCAGTTAACTTTTGTATTTGTTTGAGGTCCTTTGGGATATCCAGTTGCGACAGAGCTCGGATCTTGGCTGGATTTGCTTCAATTCCTCTACCGGATACAATGAAGCCCAAGAGCTTTCCGGCTGGAACGCCGAAAACGCATTTTTCCGGGTTGAGCTTGATGTCGTATGTTCGGAGGTTATCAAATGTGATCCTCAAGTCGTCTACTAGAGATTCGACATGTCTTGTTTTGGCGAACACATCATCTACATATGCCTCCACTGTTTTGCCGATCTAGTTTGCCAGACATGTCTGAATCATGCGCTGATATGTTGCGCCGGCGTTTTTGAGCCCGAAGGGCATCGTGTTGAAGCAAAATGGGCCGTATGGTGTGATAAATGTCGTTGCGGCTTGGTCTGGTTCTGCCATCTTGATTTGATGGTAGCCAGAATATGCGTCGAGGAAACACAATGAATCGTGTCCTGCGGTAGCGTCGATAATTTGATTGATGCGAGGGAGGGGGAAGGGATCCTTTGGGCAAGCCTTGTTAAGGTCTTTAAAATCAACACACAGGCGCCAGGATTTGTCCTTCTTTGGTACCATCACCAGGTTTGCTAGCCAGTCCGGATGTTTTATATCTCTGATGAATCCGGCCTCCAATAGCTTTGCTAGCTCCTCTCTCATGGCCTGTCTCTTAGGTTCGGAAAAGGCCGAAGAGCCTGTTTGACAGGTTTGAATCCTGTTTGAATATTTAAGCTGTGCTCGGCCAGCCTGCGTGGGATTCCTGGCATGTCTGAAGGGTGCCAAGCGAAAATGTCCCAGTTCTCTCGTAGGAACTCTCGCAGTCCAGCGTCTACATCAGGGTTTAATTGTGCCCCGATGGAAGCTGTTTTATTGGGGTCCGTTGGATGGACTTGGAATTTGACTATTTCGTCCGCCGGTTTAAAGGAGGTGGACTTTGATCTTTTGTCGAGTACCACATCGTCCCTATTCACCGTAGAGCGCAGCACAGTTAGTTCCTCAGCCGATAGGGCTTCGGATAGTGCCTCGAGGGCCAGTGCGGCTGTCTTGTTTTCGGCGCGGGGTGCTATGTCCGGATCACTAGCGAGAGTGATGATCCCGTTAGGCCCGGGCATCTTGAGCTTCATGTACCCGTAATGGGGTATTGCTTGGAAGATTGTAAACGCTTCCCACCCTAGCAGAGCTGATAACCGCTGCTAAACGGAGCCACATGGAACGTGATCTCTTCGGACATGTAATTATCCGGTGTGCCGAACACCACATCTAGTGTGATTTTTCCTGTACAGCGCGCTTCCCGACTGGGGATTATTCCTCTAAAGGTTGTGCTGCTTCGCTCAATGCGGTTCCAGTCTATTTCCATTTTTGAAGGGTTTCCTCATAAATGAGGTTCAATCCGCTGCCATAGTCCATGAGTACCTTGGTAAGACGAAAGCCGTCCACTATTGGACTGAGGACCAATGCGGTTGGTGCTCGGGCTGTTCGGAATTTAGGTTCATCACTGGCGTTAAAGGTAATAGCCGTGTCACTCCATGGGTTTATTGTTGCTACTTGGTAGACTTCGGCAAGGCTGCGGAGTGTCCGTTTTCGCATATTATTTGATGCGGAAGTCTCGAAGACTGTTAATACCATATTGGTGTCTCTAGGGTGGCTTTCTGTGGCCTCCGGAATTAGGAGATTTTCGCCAATTTTGGCCACCTGCCGGAGTATCCAACATGCTCTAAGGCTGTGAGTTGGTGTGGCATCCTCTGTACTGTGAATTTTACAGGGTCCAATAAGCCATCCTTCCAGTACGGTTCCATGCCCTGTAGAGGGGTTTTGCTTTTTAGTGTTTGACTCGGGTGTCTGGCGATGATGCACCCTTTTATTTCGGACTGGGTTTGTATTCAGGGACGGATCGTCCCAAAATTTTATTTCGGTTTTCCAGGCGCTTTCCATCGCACAGTACTTTCGTACGATGGACGCCAAGTCAGCGAAGCGTGTAATATCACGGCAACTTATGGCGTTGAGGATTCCCTTGTCCGTGCAATTATTGCAAAAGATTGAGATTGCGTCTTCCTCGCGGCAGTCCTTTATCCTGTCTTTAACTAGGAGGAATCTGGCCCAGTAATGATGTACTGTTTCATTGGGCTCTTGCCTAATTTGGGATAGATCTCTTATGTTCGGGTGGGTGGGAGGAATTAAATCCGAAGCCTCACCCCGTCTGAGGCTCAGAGGCCGAGGAATTTCCGAACTCAAAAATTTGGATTCCTGGATGCTGTCCAATGAATCCAGCCCGTCGCCTGACTCTAAGTTCAGGTCTTGAGTGATATCCTCCCCTCCGCGGGTATCTGGTTTGGAGAGATCGGGAATCCGGACGTAGCTAGTCCTTAAGATAGATGAAGGGTCGCCGCACTGTCCCTCTACCACGGCAACGTGATGGGTGACTTGGGGAGAGTTAATCTCTCTTAGATCGGGTTTAGGCCCAATCTAGTCGTAATCCGTAGCAACTCCCAGGGCGGTGATGTGATCCAAGAGCTCGTTTATTGAGGAGAGCTCCATTGGATCTAACTGCTCGGCGAGTTCCAAGCTGACATGAAGATTGTTTTCGATGGCTCGAGAGGTCATCGTCGGCGCAGAAGCCGAACAGGCGATCATAAGAAAACCACCTAGCCAGAGGGTTTGGCCGACAGCCAAAGCTCCCTTAGTAACGGTGCCGTCTTTAAAGACGGGGCGAGGCATCCTTCCTGATGGCGACAACACAGAGGAACTCTCAATGAAAGCACCAATGTCGGTGTCAAAACTGGCGGATCTTGGGTAGGGGGTCCCGAACTGTGCGTCTAGGCCGGATGGTAATAGGAGGCAAGGGACACGAAGTTTTACCCAGGTTCGGGCCCTCTCGATGGAGGTAAAACCCTACGTCCTGCTTGATTAATATTGATGATATGGGTAGTACAAGAGTAGATCTACCACGAGATCGGAGAGGCTAAACCCTAGAAGCTAGCCTATGGTATGATTGTTATTGGGTATGTTGTCCTACAGACTAAAACCCTCCGGTTTATATAGACACAGGAGAGGGTTAGGGTTACACAAAGTCGGTTACAATGGTAGGAGATCTGCATATCCGTATCGCCAAGCTTGCCTTCCACGCCAAGGAAAGTCCCTTCCGAACACGGGACGAAGTCTTCAATCTTGTATCTTCATAGTCCAGGAGTCCGGCTGAAGGTATAGTCCGGCCATCCGAACACCCCCTAATCCAGGACTCCCTCAGTATGTCTCCGTATAAAATGGTTTATGGAAAAGCATGTCACTTACCTCTCGAACTAGAACATAAGGCATATTGGGCCATTAAAGAGCTCAATTATGATTTTAAACTTGCCGGTGAGAAAAGGTTATTTGACATTAGCTCACTTGATGAATGGAGAACCCAAGCCTATGAGAATGCCAAATTGTTTAAAGAAAAGGTTAAAAGATGGCATGACAAAAGGATACAAAAGCGTGAGTTTAATGTAGGTGATTATATATTGCTATACAACTCTCGTTTAAGATTTTTTGTAGGAAAGCTTCTTTATAAATGGGAAGGTCCTTACGTTATTGAGGAGGTCTATCGTTCTGGTGCCATAAAAATCAACAACTTTGAAGGCACAAATCCGAAGGTGGTTAACGGTCAAAGAATCAAACATTATATCTCGGGTAATCCTATAAATGTTGAAACCAATGTTATTGCAACCGTAACCCTGGAGGAATACATAAGGGACACTTTCCGGAACGTTTCAGACTCTGAAAAGGAATAGGTATGTGGTACGGTAAGTAAACCGACTCTAAAACAGTTCTAATGAAATTTTTTCTCCGTTTTGGAATATTTAGAAAATTAGAAAAATAAGAAGCAGTCCGGGAAGGACGCGAGGGCTCCACGAGGGTGGAGGGCGCGCCCTACCCCCTGGGCGTGTCCCCTGCCTCGTGGGCACCTCATGCGCTCTAAGGACTCTGTTTTCTTGCATGATACGTATTTTGGTCGGTAAAAATTCATTATATAATCTCCCGGAGGTTTTGACTCCCGTATCACGCAAATATCTCCCGTCTTTGTTTCGAGCTGTTTTTCTGACAAATCTAGGTCGTCATGTCGTCTTCAAGTGCCCCCAAGGACAAGTTTTTCGAGAAGGTCATCAACCCCTACCTCGCGGAAGTGCTCCAACACCCTCAAACCATTAAGATGCATGAGGGGGTGCTGCACATCCGCGGTGTTGAGGGACCAAGGAGGACCGGAAGCATGGAGACAAGGCTTGAGGCAATGGAGCAACAAGTTTTCAAGTGCTAGGAGATGGTGCAACGCGGACTCGACACCAACCATATGATGATCGCGGAGTTCACCAACAACCACAAGCTGGATGCCAAGAACATTGGGGAGACCATCTTCAAGCTTCACGAGAAGATCGAGCACCTCCAAGCCCAAATCTACGACCTGCAAAACCAAAACTGTGAGTATGAATATAGATTCAAGAGGATGAGTTTGGCTGCAGATTTGAGGATTCCGGAGACTCATTCATCCCTCTATGATGGCGAGCCTATGCCTTGGAAGAGGGACGACAAGCCTACATCATCAACAACTCCACCCTCTCCACCAACAAAGAAGAACTGAGTATTTGGTATGGGCACTCCCCTTGGCAACTGCCAAGCTTGGGGGAGTGCCCCAGTATCGTATTACCATCACTTTTATCTTTACCATTTTTCTTAGTTCGATCCTTTTGATAATATTTTGATCTAGTAGAGTAAAATTTCTTAGTATGATCTAGTTGTGAGTTTTGCTTTATGATCCTTCTATGTAATCGAGTCATTGAGCTATATATAATAAAGATTAGTGTTGAGTCAAGGGCTTGATTATTTTGCCATGATCTTGAGTGAATAAAAGAAAAGAGAAAGAAATAAAAAGAATGAAAGAGATCATATGGATCTTATGGAGAGTAATGAGCTCACATAGAAAGAGTATGATGAATAAAAGTTGTTGAGAGTGGACAAACATAGTTTTCGTCATCGTTGCAATTAATAGGAAGTAATAAAGAAAGAGAGGTCTTCACATATAAATACACTATATTGGACATCTTTTATGATTGTGAGCACTCATTAAAATATGACATGCTAAAGAGTTGACGTTGGACAAGGAAGACAACGTAATGGGTTATGTTTTCTTACATCTGAGATAAATTATATTTTCATGGATCATCCAACATGATTGAGCTTGCCTTTCCCCCTGATGCTAGCCAAATTCGTTGCACCAAGTAGAGATACTACTTGTGCTTCCAAACACCCTTAAACCAGTTTTGCCATGAGAGTCCACCATACCTACCTATGGATTGAGTAAGATTCCTCAAGTAAGTTGTCATCGGTGCAAGCAATAAAAATTGCCCTCTAAATATGTATGACTTACTAGTGTGGGAGAAAATAAGCTTTATACAATCGTGTGATACGGAAGAAATAAAAGCGACGGACTGCATAATAAAGGTCCATATCACAAGCGGCAATATAAAGTGACGTTCTTTCGCATTAAGATTTTGTGCATCCAACCATAAAAGCGCATGACAACCTCTGCTTCCCTCTGCGAAGGGCCTATCTTTTACTTTTATCTCCTACCTTACATAAGAGTCATGGTGATCTTCACCCTTCCTTTTTACACTTTATCTTTTGGCAAGCACAACATGTTGGAAAGATCCTGGTATATATGGCTAATTGGATGTGAGTTTTCATGCACTATTATTGTTGACATTACCCTTGAGGTAAAACGTTGGGAGGCAAAACTATAAGCCCCTATCTTTCTCTGTGTCCGATTAAAACTCCATACCCATAAGTAGTGCGTGAGTGTTAGCAATTGTGAAAGACTATATGATAGTTGAGTATGTGGACTTGCTGAAAAGCTCTTATATTGACTCTTTCCTATGTTATGATAAATTGCAATTGCTCCAATGACTGAGATTATAGTTTGTTAGTTATTAATGAAGTTTATGATTCATACTTGAAATTGTGATTGAATCGCTACTCTAGCATGAGAGATCATATGACAATAATTATATAAGTTGCTGTTCTAAGAATGATCATGATGCCCTCATGTCCGTATTTTATTTTTATCAACACCTCTATCTCTAAATATGTGGACATATTTTTCGATTTCGGCTTTCGCTTGAGGACAAGCGAGGTCTAACCTTGGGGGAGTTGATACGTCCATTTTGCATCATGCTTTTATATTGATATTTATTGCATTATGGGCTGTTATTACACATTATGTCACAATACTTATGCCTATTCTCTCTTATTTTACGAGGTTTACATAAAGAGGGAGAATAACGGCAGCTGGGATTTTGGGCTGGAAAAGGAGAAAATATTAGAGACCTATTCTGCACAGCTCCAAAAGTCCTGAAACTTCACGGAAGTCATTTTCAGAATATATAAAAAATACTGAGTGCAAGAAGTTCCAGAGGGGGGCCACACCCTGGCCACGAGGGTGGGGGGGCGCGCCCCTGCCTCGTGGGCCCCCTGGTGGCCCTCCGATGCCCATCTTCTGCTATATGGAGTCTTTCGTTGAGAAAAAAATCATAAGCAAGCTTTCGGGATGAGACTCCGCCGCCACGAGGCGGAACCTTGGCGGAACCAATCTAGGGCTCTGGCGGAGCTGTTCTGCTGGGGAAACTTCCCTCCAGGAGGGGGAAATCATCTCCATCGTCATCACCAACGATCCTATCATCGGGAGGGGGTCAATCTCCATCAACATCTTCACCAGCACCATCTCCTCTCAAACCCTAGTTCATCTCTTGTATCCAATTCTTGTCTCCAAGTATGGGATTGGTACCTGTGGGTTGCTAGTAGTGTTAATTACTCCTTGTAGTTGATGCTAGTTGGTTTATTTGGTGGAAGATCATATGTTCAGATCCTATATGCATATTAATACCCTTCTGATTATGAACATGAATATGCTTTGTGAGTAGTTACGTTTGTTCCTTAGAACATGGGAGAAGTCTTGCTATTAGTAGTCATGTGAATTTGGTATTCGTTCGATATTTTGATGAGATGTATGTTGTCTCTCCTCTAGTGGTGTTATGTGAACGTCGACTACATGACACTTCACCATTATTTGGGCCTAGAGGAAGGCATTGGGAAGTAATAAGTAGATGATGGGTTGCCAGAGTGACAGAAGCTTAAACCCTAGTTTATGCTTAGCTTCGTAAGGGGCTGATTTGGATCCATCTGTTTCATGCCATGGTTAGGTTTACCTTAATACTTTTGTTGTAGTTGCGGATGCTTGCAATAGAGGTTAATCATAAGTGGGATACTTGTCCAAGTAAGGACAGTACCCAAGCATCGGTCCACATACATACCAAATTATCAAAGTACCAAACACGAATCATATGATTGTGAGGAAACCTAGCTTGACGATAATTCCCATGTGTCCTCAGGAGCGCTTTTCTTTATATAAGAGTTTGTCCATGCTTTTCCTTTGCTACAAAAAGGATTGGGCTACCTTGCTGCACTATATTTACTTTTGTTACTTGTTGCTCGTGAAGGAAATATGCCCTAGAGGAAATAATAAAGTTATTATTTATTTCCTTATATCATGATAAATGTTTATTATTCATGCTAGAATTGTATTAACCGGAAACATAATACATGTGTGAATACATAGACAAATAGAGTGTCACTAGTATGCCTCTACTTGACTAGCTCGTTAATCAAAGATGGTTATGTTTCCTAACCATGAACAAGGAGTTGTTATTTGATTAACGGGATCACATCATTAAGTGAATGATCTGATTGACATGACCCATTCCATTAGCTTAGCACCCGATCGTTTAGTATGTTGCTATTGCTTTCTTCATGACTTATACATGTTCCTATGACTATGAGATTATGCAACTCCCATTTACCAGAGGAACACTTTGTGTGCTACCAAACGTCACAATGTAACTGGGTGATTATAAAGGAGCTCTACAGGTGTCTCCAAAGGTACATGTTGGGTTGGCGTATTTCAAGATTAGGATTTGTCACTCCGATTGTCGGAGAGGTATCTCTGGGCCCTCTCGGTAATGCACATCACTTAAGCCTTGCAAGCATTGCAACTAATGAGTTAGTTGCAGGATGATGTATTACAGAACGAGTAAAGAGACTTGCCGATAACGAGGTTGAACTAGGTATTGAGATACCGATGATCGAATCTCGGGTAAGTAACATACCGATGACAAAGGGAACAACGTATGTTGTTATGCGGTCTGACCGATAAAGATCTTCGTAGAATATGTAGGAGCCAATATGAGCATCCAGGTTCTGCTATTGGTTATTGACCGGAGACATGTCTCGGTCATGTCTACATTGTTCTCGAACCCGTAGGGTCCGCACACTTAAGGTTACGATGACAGTTATATTATGAGTTTATGCATTTTGATGTACCGAAGGTTGTTCGGAGTCCCGGATGTGATCACGGACATGACGAGGAGTCTCGAAATGGTCGAGACATAAAGATTTATATATTGGAAGCCTATGTTTGGATATCGGAAGTGTTCCGGGTGAAATCGGGATTTTACCGGAGTACCGGGAGGTTACCGGAACCCCCCGGGAGCTAGATGGGCCTTAATGGACCTTAGTGGAAAAGAGAAGGGGCAGCCCAAAGTGGGCCGTGCGCCCCTCCCCTCCCTTGGTCCGAATAGGACAAGGAGAGGGGGCCGGCCCCCCTCTCTCTTTTCCCCCCTCCGCGAATCCTATTCCAACTAGGATTGGGGGGGGGGGGGAATCCTACTCCCAGAGGGAGTAGGACTCCTCCTGGCGCGCCTCTCCTAGGCCGGCCGCACCCCCCCATGATCCTTTATATACGGAGGCAGGGCAACCCCAGAGAGACACAAGTTGATCCACGTGATCTTATTCTTAGCCGTGTGCGGCGCCCCCTGCCACCATAGTCCTCGATAATATTGTAGCGGTGCTTAGGCGAAGCCCTGCGATAGTAGTACATCAAGATCGTCACCACGCCGTCGTGCTGACGGAACTCTTCCCCAACACTTTGCTGGATCAGAGTCCGGGGATCGTCATCGAGCTGAACGTGTGCTAGAACTCAGAGGTGCCGTAGTTTCGGTGCTTGATCGGTCGGGCCGTGAAGACGTATGACTACATCAACCAAACGCTTCCGTTGTCGATCTACAAGGTACGTAGATCACACTCTCCCCTCGTTGCTATGCATCACCATGATCTTGCGTGTGCGTAGGAATTTTTTTGAAATTACTATGTTCCCCAACAGTGGCATCTGAGTCTAGGTTTTATATGTTGATGTTATATGCACGAGTAGAACACAAGTGAGTTGTGGGCGATATAAGTCATACTGCTTACCAGCATGTCATACTTTGGTTCGGCGGTATTGTTGGACGAAGTGGCCCGGACCGACATTACGCGTACGCTTACGCGAGACCGGTTCTCCCGACGTGCTTTGCACATAGGTGGCTTGCGGGTGACAGTTTCTCCAACTTTAGTTGAACCAAGTGTGGCTACGCCCGGTCCTTGCGAAGGTTAAAACAGCACCAACTTGACAAACTATCGTTGTGGTTTTGATGCGTAGGTAAGATTGGTTCTTGCTTAAGCCCGTAGCAGCCACGTAAAACTTGCAACAACAAAGTAGAGGACGTCTAACTTGTTTTTGCAGGGCATATCGTGATGTGATATGGTCAAGACATGATGCTAAATTTTATTGTATGAGATGATCATGTTTTGTAACCGAGTTATCGGCAACTGGCAGGAGCCATATGGTTGTCGCTTTATTGTATGCAATGCAATTGCGCTGTAATGCTTTACTTTATCACTAAACGGTAGCGATAGTCGTGGAAGCACAAGCTTGGCGAGACGACAACGATGCTACGATGGAGATCAAGGTGTCGCGCCGGTGACGATGGTGATCACGACGGTGCTTCGGAAATGGAGATCACAAGCACAAGATGATGATGGCCATATCATATCACTTATATTGATTGCATGTGATGTTTATCTTTTATGCATCTTATCTTGCTTTGATTGAAGGTAGCATTATAAGATGATCTCTCACTAATTATCAAGAAGTGTTCTCCCTGAGTATGCACCGTTGCGAAAGTTCTTCGTGCCGAGACACCACGTGATGATCGGGTGTGATAGGCTCTACGTTCAAATACAACGGGTGCAAAACAGTTGCACATGTGGAATACTCAGGTTATACTTGACGAGCCAAGCATATACAGATATGGCCTCGGAACACGGAGACCGAAAGGTCGAGCGTGAATCATATAGTAGATATGATCAACATAGTGATGTTCACCAATGAAACTACTCCATCTCACGTGATGATCAGACATGGTTTAGTTGATTTGGATCACATAATCACTTAGAGGATTAGAGGGATGTCTATCTAAGTGGGAGTTCTTTAAGTAAATTAACTGAACTTAAATTTATCATGAAACTTAGTACCTGATAAGTATCTTGCTTGTTTATGCTTGATTGTAGATAGATGGCTCGTGCTGTTGTTCCGTTGAATTTTAATGCGTTCCTTGAGAAAGCAAAGTTGAAAGATGATGGTAGCAATTACACGGACTGGGTCCGTAACTTGAGGATTATCCTCATTGCTGCACAGAAGAATTACATCCTGGAAGTACCGCTGGGTGCCAGGCCTGCTGCTGGAGCAACGCCGGATATTATGAACGTCTGGCGGAGCAAAGCTGATGACTACTCAATAGTTCAGTGTGCCATGCTTTACGGCTTAGAATCGGGACTTCAACGACGTTTTAAACGTCATGGAGCATATGAGATGTTTCAGGAGTTGAAGTTAATATTTCAAGCAAATGCCCGGATTGAGAGATACGAAGTCTCCAATAAGTTCTATAGCTGTAAGATGGAGGAGAACAGTTCTGTCAGTGAGCATATACTCAAAATGTCTGGGTATAATAATCACTTGATTCAATTGGGAGTTAATCTTCCATATGATTGCGTCATTGACAGAATTCTCCAATCACTGCCACCAAGCTACAAGAGCTTCGTGATGAACTATAATATGCAAGGGATGAATAAAACTATTCCCGAGCTCTTCGCGATGCTGAAAGCTGCGGAGGTAGAAATCAAGAAGGAGCATCAAGTGTTGATGGTCAACAAGACCACTAGTTTCAAGAAAAAGGGCAAAGGGAAAAAGAAGGGGAACTTCAAAAAGAACGGCAAGCAAGTTGCTGCTCAAGAGAAGAAACCCAAACCTGGACCTAAGCCTGAAACTGAGTGCTTCTACTGCAAGCAGACTGGTCACTGGAAGCGGAACTGCCCCAAGTATTTGGCGGATAAGAAGGATGGCAAGGTGAACAAAGGTATATGTGATATACATGTTATTGATGTGTACCTTATTAATGCTCGCAGTAGCACCTGGGTATTTGATACTGGTTCTGTTGCTAATATTTGCAACTCGAAACAGGGACTACGGATTAAGCGAAGATTGGCTAAGGACGAGGTGACGATGCGCGTGGGAAATGGTTCCAAAGTCGATGTGATCGCAGTCGGCACGCTACCTCTACATCTACCTTCGGGATTAATATTAGACCTAAATAATTGTTATTTGGTGCCAGCGTTAAGCATGAACATTATATCTGGATCTTGTTTGATGCGAGACGGTTATTCATTTAAATCAGAGAATAATGGTTGTTCTATTTATATGAGTAATATCTTTTATGGTCATGCAACCTTGAAGAGTGGTCTATTCTTATTGAATCTCGATAGTAGTAACACACATATTCATAATGTTGAAGCCAAAAGATGCAGAGTTGATAATGATAGTGCAACCTATTTGTGGCACTGCCGTTTAGGTCATATCGGTGTAAAGCGCATGAAGAAACTCCATACTGATGGACTTTTGGAACCACTTGATTATGAATCACTTGGTACTTGCGAACCGTGCCTCATGGGCAAGATGACTAAAACACCGTTCTCCGGTACTATGGAGAGAGCAACAGATTTGTTGGAAATCATACATACAGATGTATGTGGTCCGATGAATATTGAGGCTCATGGCGGATATCGTTATTTTCTCATCTTCACAGATGACTTAAGCAGATATGGGTATATCTACTTAATGAAACACAAGTCTGAAACTTTTGAAAAGTTCAAAGAATTTCAGAGTGAAGTAGAAAATCATCATAACAAGAAAATAAAATTCCTACGATCTGATCATGGAGGAGAATATTTGAGTTACGAGTTTGGTGTACATTTGAAAAATTGTGGAATAGTTTCGCAACTCACGCCACCCGGAACACCACAGCGTAATGGTGTGTCCGAACGTCGTAATCGTACTTTACTAGATATGGTGCGATCTATGATGTCTCTTACTGATTTACCGCTATCGTTTTGGGGATACGCTCTAGAGACGGCCGCATTCACGTTAAATAGGGCACCATCAAAATCCGTTGAGACGACGCCTTATGAACTATGGTTTGGCAAGAAACCAAAGTTGTCGTTTCTGAAAGTTTGGGGCTGCGATGCTTATGTGAAAAAGCTTCAACCTAATAAGCTCGAACCCAAATCGGAGAAATGTGTCTTCATAGGATATCCAAAGGAGACTATTGGATACACCTTCTATCACAAATCCGAAGGCAAGACTTTTGTTGCTAAGTTCAGAAACTTTCTAGAGAAGGAGTTTTCTCTCGAAAGAAGTGAGTGGGAGGAAAGTAGAACTTAATGAGGTAACTGTACCTGCTCCCTTATTGGAAAGTAGTGAATCACAGAAAACTGTTTTTGTGACACCTACACCAGTTAGTGAGGAAGCTAATGATGATGATCATGAAACTTCAGAACAAGATACTACTGAACCTCGTAGATCAACCAGGGTAAGATCCGCGCCAGAGTGGTATGGTAATCCTATTCTGCAAGTCATGCTACTAGATCATGATGAACCTACGAACTATGAAGAAGCGATGGTGAGCCCAGATTACGCAAAATGGCTTGAAGCCATGAAATCTGAGATGGGATCCATGTATGAGAACAAAGTGTGGACTTTGGTTGACTTGCCCGATGATCGGCAAGCAATTGAGAATAAATGGATCTTCAAGAAGAAGAATGACGCTGACGGTAATATTACTGTCTACAAAGCTCGACTTGTCGCAAAAGGTTTTCGGCAAGTTCAAGGTATTGACTACGATGAGACCTTCTCACCCGTAGCGATGCTTAAGTCTGTCCGAATCATGTTAGCAATTGACGCATTTTATGATTATGAAATTTGGCAGATGGATGTCAAAACTGCATTCCTGAATGGATTTCTGGAAGAAGAGTTGTATATGATGCAACCAGAAGGTTTTGTCGATCCAAAGGGAGCTAACAAAGTGTGCAAGCTCCAGCGATCCATTTATGGACTGGTGCAAGCCTCTCGGAGTTGGAATAAACGCTTTGATAGTGTGATCAAAGCATTTGGTTTTATACAGACTTTTGGAGAAGCCTGTATTTACAAGAAAGTGAGTGGGAGCTCTATAGCATTTCTGATATTATATGTAGATGACATATTACTAATTGGAAATGATATAGAATTTCTGGATAGCATAAAGGGATACTTGAATAAGAGTTTTTCAATGAAAGACCTCGGTGAAGCTGCTTACATATTAGGCATTAAGATCTATAGAGATAGATCAAGACGCTAAATTGGACTTTCACAAAGCATATACCTTGACAAAATTTTGAAGAAGTTCAAAATGGATCAAGCAAAGAAAGGGTTCTTGCCTGTGTTACAAGGTGTGAAGTTGAGTAAGACTCAATGCCCGACCACTGCTGAAGATAGAGAGAATATGAAAGATATTCCCTATGCTTCAGCCATAGGCTCTATCATGTATGCAATGCTGTGTACCAGACCTGATGTGTGCCTTGCTATAAGTCTAGCAGGGAGGTACCAAAGTAATCCAGGAGTGGATCACTGGATAGCGGTCAAAAACATCCTGAAGTACCTGAAAAGGACTAAGGATATGTTTCTCGTATATGGAGGTGACAAAGAGCTCATCGTGATTGTGAGGAAACCTAGCTTGACGATAATTCCCATGTGTCCTCAGGAGCGCTTTTCTTTATATAAGAGTTTGTCCAGGCTTTTCCTTTGCTACAAAAAGGATTGGGCTACCTTGCTGCACTATATTTACTTTTGTTACTTGTTGCTCGTGAAGGAAATATGCCCTAGAGGCAATAATAAAGTTATTATTTATTTCCTTATATCATGATAAATGTTTATTATTCATGCTAGAATTGTATTAACCGGAAACATAATACATGTGTGAATACATAGACAAATAGAGTGTCACTAGTATGCCTCTACTTGACTAGCTCATTAATCAAAGATGGTTATGTTTCCTAACCATGAACAAGGAGTTGTTATTTGATTAACGGGATCACATCATTAAGTGAATGATCTGATTGACATGACCCATTCCATTAGCTTAGCACCCGATCGTTTAGTATGTTGCTATTGCTTTCTTCATGACTTATACATGTTCCTATGACTATGAGATTATGCAACTCCCGTTTACCAGAGGAACACTTTGTGTGCTACCAAACGTCACAACGTAACTGGGTAATTATAAAGGAGCTCTATAGGTGTCTCCAAAGGTACATGTTGGGTTGGCGTATTTCGAGATTAGGATTTGTCACTCCGATTGTCGGAGAGGTATCTCTGGGCCCTCTCAGTAATGCACATCACTTAAGCCTTGCAAGCATTGCAACTAATGAGTTAGTTGCGGGATGATGTATTACAGTACGAGTAAAGAGACTTGCCGATAACGAGGTTGAACTAGGTATTGAGATACCGACGGTCGAATCTCGGGTAAGTAACATACCGATGACAAAGGGAACAACGTATGTTGTTATGCGGTCTGACCGATAAAGATCTTCGTAGAATGTGTAGGAGCCAATATGAGCATCCAGGTTACGCTATTGGTTATTGACCGGAGACATGTCTCGGTCACGTCTACATTGTTCTCGAACCCGTAGGGTCCGCACGCTCAAGGTTACGATGACAGTTATATTATGAGTTTATGCATTTTGATGTACCGAAGGTTGTTCGGAGTCCCGGATGTGATCACGGACATGACGAGGAGTCTCGAAATGGTCGAGACATAAAGATTTATATATTGGAAGCCTATGTTTGGATATCGGAAGTGTTCCGGGTGAAATCGGGATTTTACCGGAGTACCGGGAGGTTACCGGAATCCCCCGGGAGCTAGATGGGCCTTAATGGGCCTTAGTGGAAAAGAGAAGGGGCAGCCCAAAGTGGGCCGCGCGCCCCTCCCCTCCCTTGGTCCGAATAGGACAAGGAGAGGGGGCCGGCCCCCCTCTCTCTTTTCCCCCCTCCGCGAATCCTATTCCAACTAGGATTGGGGGGGGGAATCCTACTCCCAGAGGGAGTAGGACTCCTCCTGGCGCGCCTCTCCTAGGCCGGCCGCACCACCCCCCATGATCCTTTATATACGGAGGCGGGGGAACCCCAGAGAGACACAAGTTGATCCACGTGATCTTATTCTTAGCCGTGTGCGGCGCCCCCTGCCACCATAGTCCTCGATAATATTGTAGCGGTGCTTAGGCGAAGCCCTGCGACAGTAGTACATCAAGATCGTCACCACGCGCGTCGTGCTGACGGAACTCTTCCCCGACACTTTGCTGGATCGGAGTCCGGGGATTGTCATCGAGCTGAACGTGTGCTAGAACTCGGAGGTGCCGTAGTTTCGGTGCTTGATCGGTCGGGCCGTGAAGACGTACGACTACATCAACCAAACGCTTCCGTTGTCGATCTACAAGGTACGTAGATCACACTCTCCCCTCATTGCTATGCATCACCATGATCTTGCGTGTGCGTAGGAATTTCTTTGAAATTACTACGTTCCCCAACAGCTTGTTACAAATTATCTTATCACAAAACTATCTGTTACCTATAATTTCAGTGCTTGTAGAGAATACCTTGCTGAAAACCACTTATCATTTCCTTCTGCTCCTCATTGGGTTCGACACTCTTACTTATCGAAAGGACTACGATAGATCCCCTATACTTGTGGGTCATCAGGGACTAATCATTTTTATCAAGTATATCTCAGGATTATGTCTCAAGGGCCGTGTATGGATCATGACTACGGACAAATATATATCACTCAACAGCGGAGATACAAGACAATAGCTTTGGCTCTCTTTCGGTTTGTTCTTGAGTATAGGGATCCCGCACTATTAAGAGGGGATCGTCAGATTTAGTGAAAGACTTGCTCAAAACCCACAAAGTATCCTCTCACAACATCTCTGTTTCACCCCTAGCTCTTCCACCAACTTGTGCACAAAGTTCTTTGTGCTCATGAGCTAGTGTGCTCTGTTTTCACCGGACGGCCGGTATTCTACAGACATCCGACCCTTCATAGACGACAAGGCATCTGGCTCTCTCTGGATGTCTAGTGCATCCTCACAGAAAGAATATAGCGGAAATCCGGTCCACTCCAGATGACCGGTTACCGAACGTCTGTTTCT
Organism: Triticum urartu; assembly: GCF_056163025.1. Lineage (NCBI taxonomy): Eukaryota > Viridiplantae > Streptophyta > Magnoliopsida > Poales > Poaceae > Triticum > Triticum urartu. Next base: position 168,987,380 of record NC_141874.1, on the reverse strand, counting down.
CTCTTAAAATCCGGTACATCCTCAACATAACACTTCTTAATGTATTTTCGATCTTCACCGGGCGAACGGTCACCGGACAACGACCGGCACCTTCCAGGCGTCTGGTGGCTGTGTGCCTTGTGCTTCTATTGTGGCCTGATAGGATTCCCAGCGACCGAATGATCGGCGGCCCGACCGGATGGCCGGTCCAATCTGTGCCATCGGACTTTCGGTACTCACCGGACGTCCGACAACATCAGTACACTAAGTAGCTCAACAGTCAGTTTTTACACTACTACTATATATAGCCTCCTCCCTCCACGGGATAAGGTTGACCATTCACTATTAAGCTCTCCAAGAACACATTTCACTCACTCTCTTGACCCCCTACACCAAATCCTAGATCCCCAAGGGATTTGGGAACATTTGAGAGAAGTTCTCCAATCAAGTGATAGATCCACTCCTTCCCCTTCTTCTCACCAAAGGAATTCGTGATTTGAGCAAGTTCTTGAGCATTTCCCATCGTTCTTGTTACTCTTGCAGGTTGGAGACTCCTAGGCGGTAGGAGTCATTCCGAGAGGAATCGATCATTGTGATTACCCCTGGAATGTTTGTGAGGGTTTGGAGATCACCCCAAGGTCTACCACTAGTGGTTGAGAAACGCCTTCGTGGTGTTGTCTCAAAGGGAGAATAGGGTGAGCCTTCGTGGCGTTGGTGTGCCTTCGTGGTAACATCCACCTCTCTAATGGTGATATAGCTTCCCTCCAAGGAAGTGAACATCGACATACATCCTCATCTCTCGGAGTTGTGGTTATTACTAACCCTAACTCCCTACTTGTGGTTACTTGTCTCTTGTACTTACTTATATAATATTGTGCTTGCTTACTCACATAGTTGTGTTACTTGTTTACCTTGCTTAGCTCTTAGCATCATACTTGCAATTGTTAGGCTCACTTTCATATTCCGCATTATTGCCTAAAATTGATAAGTAATAATTAAAATTTGTATTTGTACCTATTCACCCCCTCTAGGTCCATCTCGATCCTTTCAATTGGTATCAGAGCCTCATGCTCTATTCTTGTGGCTTAACCGCCCTAGAGCGAGATGAACCCCGATGGGACTCCCCTTGTTGCAGATCCGAAGAATACGTGCGCGGCTTCCACCGAAGTCAAGTCCTTCACTTCTGAGGATCTGGAACGGGCTCTTGCTAAGCAAAAGGAGGAGAATGATGCTTCTATTGAGGCCTTGGTTCAAATGAGAATAGCCACACTAACCACGATGCTTGCACCACTTTCTGGTGGTGCGGCCTCGAGGCCAGCTGTGCCTACTCCTTCACTTGGCCAACAACCTCCTAGTAATGAACACTCCAGTGTTCCTTGGCTTTATGCAAGACCTCAGATAGAGAAACCAAAGTATAACCCTCAAGGCAAACCTCCTTTAATTGATGAAACTACCGATTTTGCTTTGTGGGGAGTTGCTATGCAGGATCATCTTTGATATGGAAAATGATGAGATGTTGGAGATCTTGGAGTATGGCTACCAAGCTGTTGACCCGAAGAATCTTACTCCAAGAGAGGTATATGACAAGAATCTCAACGACACAGAAACCATGTGCATAAGGAGAGGTATGACTGACAAGCAAAGGAGACCATACATACATATCACAAGTGCCAAGGAATTATGGGATAGCATTGTGAGGACCAAGACCGGTACCTCCACTCTCTGGCTTGCTCAATATGAAATCGCCAAGGGTCAATTGCAAAAATTTTGTATGGAGAAAGGTGAATCTCCCAAGCAACTCCTTGAGCGTCTCATGACCCTCACCATTGACATAGAGTCATGTGAATGTGACAAGAAACAAGATGGATTCAACTTGACTAAGCGATTTCTCGTGGATAAGTTGCTTCATGCTCTTGCTCCGTATCATCACCAAATGGTGTGGGACATAAGACAACACCATGGATTCAAGGAAATGACTCCGGATGACATCATATCCACCTTTCAACTATTTGAAGAGTCAAGGCAAATGCTACAAAACATCTTGCCATGCATGGTACCTCAACATCAAAAATCAATCTTGCACTGAAGGCCAAGCATGTATATGAAGAAGAGCAAAGTGAAGAAGAAGATGATGAGGATGAAGACGGTGATGAGATTGACTCCGATGAGAGCCCTTCATGTGCAGACATTGCCCTCTTTGCTATAAAGTTTAGCGCGGGAAAATTCAAGGGAAGATTCCAAAAGAAGAAAGTGAGAAAATGTTACAACTGTGAAGAAGCCAACCACTTCTCGAACGATTGCCCCTATGAGAAGTGAGAAGATAAACCAAGGTTTCCCAAGACCTTTCCCAAGAAGAAGTTGCCAAACCCCTTGAACTCAAAGCTCAAGAAGAGAGATGGGAAAACAATGGTTGCTCATGAAGAATCCGATCTGGATGATGTTAGTGGTGTTGCCGGAGTTGCTCAAGATTCTCAAAGCACCTTGAGGCTAGTCAACAAGAGTGGTGATGTTGTCACCTAAAACTATATGAAAGACTACAAGGGCAATGCTCATAAGTGCCTAATGGCAAAGGCTGTGGTAGAAGATGGAGAGGACCAAAACTCTCCTGACAAAGTCAAGCTAACCCCACGATCAAATCCTCCTCTCTTCACTCCTCCTACTCCTAGTGATGAGTACCTTGATGCGGAGGATAATTATGATGATAATGATATAGATGACCCCATGTTTGTTAAATTAGATAAGTCATTGAGGGAGTCCTGGACTAAGGGGTCCTCGGGCGTCCGGACTGTTGGACACGGGCCAGACTGTTAAGCCATGAAGATACAAGACTGAAGACTCTCACCCGTGTCCGGATGGGACTCTCCTTGGCATGGATGGCAAGTTTTATATTCGGATATGAAGATTCCTTTCTCTGTAACCGACTTTGTATAACCCTAGTCCCCTCTGGTGTCTATATAAACCGGAGGGTTTAGTCCGTACAGACAATCATAATCATATAGGCTAGACTTCTAGGGTTTTAGCCATTACGATCTCGAGGTAGATCAACTCTTGTAATACTCATATTCATCAAGATCAATCAAGCAGGAAGTAGGGTATTACCTCCATAGAGAGGGCCCGAACCTGGGTAAACATCGTGTCCCCTGTCTCCTATTACCATCAACCTTAGACGCATAGTTCGGGACCCCCTACCCGAGATCCACCGGCTTTGACACTGACATTGGTGCTTTCATTGAGAGTTCCATTGTATCGTCATCAGAAGGTTCGATGGCTCCATCCATCATCTACAACAATGCTGCCGGGGGGATGTCTTTCTCCCTGGCCAGATCTTTGTATTCGGCGGCTTTGCACTGCGGGCCAACTCGCTTGGCCATATAGAGCAGATCGACAGCTACGCCCCTGGCCGTTAGGTCAGGTTTGGAAGCTTGAACTACGTCGCTGATATCCGCGGAGACTTGATCTTCGACGGATTCGATCCCATGGCAGCCGTTCCCTGCCACCGTGATGAACATGACCTAAATCTGTCATCAGATCATACCCGGGAGATCGCTCCTGTAAGCGCTCTGGCCCTAGATCCGGAGCAGCTTGTGCCATCCGAAGACGGGAAGCTTAACTCCGCCACAGAAGCCATAGACTCAGCGCGTTGGAGCCGCACACAGACCCAACCTCGAGCGGTGTTTGCATCACCGGACTCCCGGATCCATCTTCGGCCACCGGTTCCGAACTACGTGCATCCACGTTCGCCGAGCCTTACCCGACGCCAATCGTCGAATTCAGTTCCACGGACATCTTCCGGCACTCACCTTTAGGTGATGTGTTAAACTCATTAAAACCCCTCTCTTTAGCAGGGGACTCACAGCCGAATTATATCCGGTTTGAACTGGGGGCTGATGACGGGGAATTTTGCTTCCCACCCACCTCCCACTTAATAGCCACTGTTGAAGATCTAACCGACATGCTCGACTATGACTCCGGAGACATCGACAGTATGGACGACGATGCCGAAGAGGAGCAGGCCCAAGACCCGTCATTTACCGGGCGCTGGACGGCCACCTCCTCCTATGATGTATACATGGTGGACATACCCAAAGAAGTTAACGGCGATGACAAAGAAGACCCAGTGGAAGATAAACCTCCTGAGACACAGCCAAAGCGCCGATGACAGCGACGCCGTTCTAAGTCATGTTGTGAGAAATACAGCAATACCGGCACAGGAGAAAATAATACTCTAGACGATGTCGAAGACAATGAAGACCCCATCGAGCCAGCTTCCGGACAGGACGAACAGGAAGATGGGCGAGTCAGCCCTGATGAACAGGCCGTGCACGAAGACTCAGAGGACAACAGTTATCTTCCACTCTCCAAGGATGAGGTGAGCCTCGGCGACGAAGACTTTATCGTGCCTGAGGGACCTCTCGAGCAGGAGCACTTTAAGCAACAGCTAATAGCCACTTCAAGGAGCTTGAAAAAGAAGCACCAGCAGCTTCAAGCTGATCAAGATCTGCTCAACGATAGATGGACTAATGTCCTGGCAGGAGAAGAATACGGCCTCGAGCACCCAACCAAAAGTTATCCGAAGCATAAACTGCTACCCCAATTCAATCACGAGGCACTTGAGCCCGCACCATCAGCGCGTAATGCGACTAATCGACCACCACGCGGCCAGGACAAAATGACAACTCAAGCCGAACACCAGCCCGTACTACCTCGCGGTAAAGGCAGGGATAAAACAGCTCGGGTATACATGTATGATCTCCGGCAAGGCCTAAAGAATAAAGCAAGTCTGTCCAGATCGATCTACGGATCACGAGGGCATGCCCCGATGCGCGACGATGGCTATCAAGCCGAACAAGGCAAGCACAATTACGTCCGAGCCTTAAATCGTAGACGGACTCCATCCGAACTACGTCGCGACGTGGCCTGATATAGAGGCGCCGCACACCCCCTCTGCTTCACTGATGAAGTAATGGAACATGAATTCCTAGAAGGGTTCAAACCCGTGAATATCAAATCATATGATGGAACCACAGATCCTGCGGTATGGATTGAAGACTTTATTCTCCATATTCACATGGCCCGCGGCGACGATCTTCATGCCATCAAATAGCTCCCTCTAAAACTCAAGGGGCTAGCCCGACACTGGCTGAACAACCTACCTGAAAACTCCATTGGCAGCTGGGAGGACTTGCAAGAAGCCTTCCTTGACAACTTCCAAGGTACATATGTTCGACCTCTAGATGCCGACGACTTGAGTTACATAATCCAACAGCCCGGAGAGTCAGCCAGGAAATTCTGGACTAGATTCTTAACCAAAAAGAACCAGATCGTCGACTGTCCGGATGCCGAAGCCCTAGCGGCCTTTAAACATAGCCTCCGGGACGAATGGCTCACCCGACACCATGGCGGCCCTCACGGCACTCATGACCCGCTTTTGCGCAGGCGAAGATAGCTCGCTTGCCCGTAGCAATAACAATACAAGTGAACCTGGCACTTCGGAAGCCAGAAATAGCAACGGCAAGCCCCAATGCAACAGACACAAGCATCGAAGCAACGATGATAATACCGATGACACGCCGGTCAATGCCGGATTCAGTGGCTCCAAGACCGGCCAGCGGAAGAAGCCATATAAAAGAAATAATCAGGGCCCTTCCAGCCTGGACCGCATACTCAATCGCCCATGTCAGATCCATGGCACCACTAATAAACCAGCCAATCATACCCACATGAGCTGTTGGGTCTTCAAACAGGCCGGCAAATTAAATGCCGAAGACAAGGAGAAGAGGCCGCAAAGCGAGAACAATGACTAGGAGCCCCGTCCACCGAACACAAGGGGACAGAAGAAGTTTCCCCCTCAAATCAAAACGGTGAACATGATATACGCTACCCATATCCCCAAGAGGGAGCGCAAGCGCGCGCTCAGGGACGTCTATGCGATAGAGCCAGTCGCCCCAAAATTCAACCCATGGTCTTCGTGCCTGATCACTTTCGATCATAGGGACCACCCGACCAGTATCCGTCATGGCGGTTCAGCCACGCTAGTCCTTGACCCAATTATTGATGAATTCCATCTCACGCAAGTCCTCATGGATGGTGGCAGCAGCCTGAACCTTCTCTATCAGGATACAGTGCGCAAAATGGGTATTAATCCCTCAAGGATCAAGCCCACAAAGACTACGTTTAAAGGAGTCATACCAGGTGTAGAGGCCCGCTGTACGGGCTCAATCACCCTAGAGGTTGTCTTTGGATCTCCGGACAACTTCCGAAGCGAAGAGTTAATCTTCGATATCGTCCCCTTCCGCAGTGGCTATCACGCACTGCTCGGATGAACCGCATTTGCTCGATTCAATGCAGTGCCACACTATGCTTATCTCAAGCTCAAGATGCCCAGACGACGCGGCATCATAATAGTCAATGGAAACACGGAACGCTCCCTCCGTACTGAGGAGCACACCGCTGCTTTAGCAGCAGAAGTACAGAGCGGCCTCTCCGAGCAGAACCTCAATTCGGCGGCCGAGCTCCCGAACACCGTCAAACGAGTCCGGACTACTCCGCAGCAGGACAGCCCAGCTCGTCAAGAGCTCGACTAGCAATTCGGCCTCCGTCCCAGCCCCTACCAAGTGGCGGCATTTGTACCACGCGTACATAACTACGCACTCAAACTACCATGGGCATTAACGAAGGCATAACCAGAGTGTGATCCATAATACGGCTCGACCTCCCCTAGACACACATACTTTCACTTTTTCTCTTTCTTCCTTCCTTTTCAGGTTTCTCTTCCACAGACCCTTCCTGACGGCCTGATCACAGGTCCTTTCGAAAGGATAGATACACCAAGACGGCACAAGATATTGACATATAAGGGAATTTATAGGTGGCCTCTTTAACGGTCACTCTACCTGTTTTCGGGACCCGCACGCAGCTCTCCCTTGGTTGTGGCATATTAAATAGCCCTGTTGCTTACTGCACTACTTGTACAAATACACTTTGACGTATTAATCAAACCATAATGGAAATAGTTTACAGCCCAACTTTTGTGGCACTAGTTTGCTCTTTTGATAATTTAATCAAATCGCACCCGCATACTTCGGTACGCTTTAGTCCGCCAGGGGCTTCATTGCGCCCCATAATACGGCAATAAAGTCTGAACACTTTTTACAGTATAGTTCGGCACCCCAAATTTAGCATTATATGCATTGGATCCAAATCATGTCTTTGGTCAATAGTTGGGTTGCCCGGCTCCTGTGCTTACTACCTTACGTTCCGCTATATCGGCTAGGGTAGTAAAGGGAGAACTACTGCAATTGTGTCCTGGTTTATCCGGATGAGCACCTTAGTAGAGAAAGCCGAAAACTGACTGTCATGATGCGGCGTGAGCCGGTCAGCTCTTCGGAGGTTTCAAATCTTTAGCGATTTTTTCCACATTATGCGATGAATCAGTTCTTATCCGATCAGGTGTTTATAGCACCCTAGTTCGGATTCTAGGGGCTGCGCCTAAATTTTTATTGTCAAACTCCTATGGCTAAGTGAGGGTGGTAAAGCCACATAGTCCGATTGCCTGGTTCGTTGGACTAAACACCACCTTTAAGGACCAAATTCATGGATAAAGAGTGTTTAGATTCATCCCGAACACCCCCGTACTACCTATGTGGGGGCTGAAGCCGACGACTGGTCAACTCTCAAACTTGATAAAATAGCCGCACAGGAGGTAAAACTTTAAATAATAAACAACAAAGCATTATATTACATATCAGCATTGTTTGCATCATACAGGACGAGATAACATGAATGTATTCATTCAAAAATAATGTCCTTAGCACATTGCTCTGCTACAATGCGGGATCCCTTCAGAACATCTTCAAAATACCGCTCGGGCGTGCGGTGCTCCTTGCCCGTGGACGGTCCTTGGGTCACGAGCTTGACGGCATCCATCTTCACCCATTGTATCTTGACACAGGAGAAGGCCATCCACGCACCTTCTATGTAGACCGACCGCTTGATGGCATCAAGCCGAGGGCAGGCATTGACCAGCCGCTTCACGAGGCCGAAGTAGCTGTCGGATATAGCTTCTTGATACATCTCCAACGTATCTATAATTTTTTATTGTTCCATGCTATTATATTATCAACCTTGGACGTTTTACATGCATTTATATGCTATTTTATATGATTTTTGGGACTAACCTATTAATCCAAAGCCCAGTGCCAGTTTCTGTTTTTTCCTTGTTTTAGAGTATCGCAGAAAAGGAAAATCAAACGGAGTCCAATTGACCTGAAACTTCATGGAACTTATTTTTGGACCAGAAGAAGCCCACAGAGTATCGGAGTTGGACCAGGAGAGTCCCGGGCTGCCCATGAGGGCGGCGGGGGGGGGGGGGCACCCCCCTGGGCGCGCCCCCTGCCTCGTGGACAGCCCGGAGGTCCACCTACATACTTCTTCCTCCCATATATACCCATATACCCTAAAAACTTCGGGGAGCACAATAGATCGGGAGTTCTGCCGCTAGAAGCCTCTGTAGCCACCGAAAACCAATCTAGACTTGTTCCGGTACCCTGCCGGAGGGGGAAATCCCTCTCCGGTGGCCATCTTCATCATCCCGGTGCTCTCCATGACGAGGAGGGAGTAGTTCTCCCTCGGGGCTGAGGGTATGTACCGGTAGCTATGTGTTTGATCTCTCTCTCTCGTGTTCTTGAGGTGGCACGATCTTGATGTATCGTGAGCTTTGCTATTATAGATGGATCTTATGATGTTTCTCTCCCTCTACTCTCTTGTAATGAATTGAGTTTTCCCTTTGAAGTTATCTTATCGAATTGAGTCTTTAAGGATTAGAGAACACTTGATGTATGTTTTGGTGATCAACTTGCGGGTTTCGTGACCTTGGGAATCTATGCATAGGGGTTGGCACACGTTTTCGTCTTGAATCTCCGGTAGAAACTTTGGGGCACTCTTTGAGGTTCTATGTGTTGGTTGAATAGATGAATCTGAGATTGTGTGATGCATATCGTATAATCATACCCACGGATACTTGAGGTGACATTAGGGTTTTGGTTGATTTGTGTCTTAAGGTGTTATTCTAGTATGAACTCTAGGGCTGTTTATGACACTTATAGGAATAGCCCAACGGATTGATTGGAAAGAATAACTTTGAGGTGGTTTCGTACCCTATCATAATCTCTTCGTTCGTTCTCCGCTATTAGTGACTTTGGAGTGACTCTTTGTTGCATGTTGAGGGATAGTTATGTGATCCAATTATGTTATTATTGTTGAGGGAACTTGAACTAGTGAAAGTATGAACCCTAGGCCTTGTTTCAACGCATTGCAATACCGTTTGTGCTCACTTTTATCATTAGTTACCTTGCTGTTTTTATATTTTCAGATTACAAAAACTATTATCTACTATCCATATTGCACTTGTATCACCATCTCTTCGCCGAACTAGAGCACCTATACAATTTACCATTGTATTGGGTGTGTTGGGGACACAAGAGACTCTTTGTTATTTAGTTGCAGGGTTGCTTGAGAGAGACCATCTTCATCTTGCGCCTCCTACGGATTGATAAACCTTAGGTCATCCACTTGAGGGAAATTTGCTACTGTCCTACAAACCTCTACACTTGGAGGCCCAACAACGTCTACAAGAAGAAGGTTGTGTATTAGACATCAAGCTCTTTTCTGGCGCCGTTGCCGGGGAGGTTAGCGCTTGAAGTTATATCGTTAGATCTTGCAATCGAATCTTTTTGTTTCTTGTTTTAGCACTAGTTTAGTTTATAAAAGAAAACTACAAAAAAATATGGAATTGAGTTTGCCTCATACGCTTCATATTTTTAATATTTTTCGTGAGTATGATGGAAAGGAAAATTGTGCCAAAGTGTTAGACTAAGAATGCATTAGAATGTTTGGCACTAAATATTTGAATGATAAGCATGATTGCAGTGCTGTTAGTATGAATTCCTTGAATATCCATGATGCTAATGATATGCAAAGCCACAAGCTTGGGGAAGCTATGTTTGATGAAGATGATATTTTGTCCCCCAAGTTTTGATGAGAAAATTTATTATGATGAAAGCATGCCTCCTATTTATGATGATTATATTGATGAAAGTGGATTTGGAGAGGTCATGACTTTATTATGTGATGAATCCACTATTTCGGAAGAGGTTCCAATTGATTATGAGAACAAAGTTGCTATCTATGATGATTATTGTGATGACTTGTATGCTATAAAGAATGAATATATCCATGAAACTTGTCATCATGATTCTAGTTTTCAATTGGATTATGCCTCACATGATAATTATTTTGTTGAGTTTGCTCCCACTATTATTTATTAGAAGAATTTTGCTTGTGTGGAGAGTAATAAAATTTCTATGCTTGTAGATCATGAAAAGAATGCTTTAGGTGATATTGATATTGTTGAATTCATTCATGATGCTACTAAAAATTATTATGAGGTAGGAACATATGCTTGTAGGAATTGCAATAATATCAAGTTTCCTCTCTATGTGCTTAAAGTTTTGAAGTTATGCTTGCTTTACCTTCCTATGCAAGTTGATTCTTGTTCCCACAAGTTGTTTTCTCACAAAATCCCTATGCATAGGAAGTGGGTTAGACTTAAATGTGCTAGTAATATTCTTCATGATGCTCTCTTTATGTTACAATTCTTATCTTTTATGTGAGCATTGTCGAAATCATCATGCCTAGCTAGGGGCGTTAAACGATAGCGCTTGTTGGGAGGCAACCCAACTTTATTTTTGTCTCTTGCTTTTTGTTCCTGTTTATTAATAAATAATTAATCTAGCCTATGTTTAGATGTGGTTTTATGCTTTTAATTAGTGTTTGTGCCAAGTAGAACCTTTGGGAAGACTTGGGGAAAGTCTTTGCGATCTTGCTGTAAAAAACAGAAACTTTAGCGCTCATGAGAATTGCTTCCATTTTTTTATTGTAAAGTGATATTTAGTTAATTCTTTTTGAAGATGATTAATAGATAAATTCCTCACGTCCATAAATTTATTTTAGAATTTTTGGGGCTCCAGAAGTTTGCGTTAGTTACAGATTACTACACACTGTTCTGTTTTTGACAGATTCTGTTTTTCATATGTTGTTTGCTTATTTTGATGAATCTATGTCTAGTAAAAGAGTTTATAAACCATAGATAAGTTGGAATAAATTAGTTTTATCACCAATATAAATCAAGAGTGAGTTCATTACAGTACCTTGAAGTTGTGTTTTGTTTTCTTTCGCTAACGGGGCTCACGAGATTTTCTATTTTGAGTTTTGTGTTGTGAAGTTTTCAAGTTTTGGGTAAAGATTCGATGGATTATGGAATAAGGATTGGCAAGAGCCTAAGATTGGGGATGCCCAAGGCACCCAAAGCTAATATTCAAGGACAACCAAAATCCTAAGCATGGGGATGCCCCGGAAGGCATCCCCTCTTTCGTCTTCATTCATCGGTAACTTTACCTGGAGCTATATTTTTATTCACCACATGATATGTGTTTTGCTTGGAGCGCCATTTTATTTTCTTTTGCTTTGCTTGCTGTTTGAATAAAATACCAAGATCTGAAATTATTAAATGTTAGAGAGTCTTCACATAGTTGCATAATTATTTGACTATTCATTGATCTTCACTTATATCTTTCGAAGTAGTTTGTTGTTGCTCTAGCACTTCACTTGTATCTTTTTAGAGCACGACAGTGGTTTGATTTTGAACAAATAGATGAACTCTCGTGCTTCACTTATATTATTTTGAGAGTCTATAGAACATCATGGTAGTTTGCTTTGGTTATGAATTTAGTCCTAATATGATGGGCATCCAAGAGGGATATAATAAAAACTTTCATATGAAGTGCATTGAATACTAAGAGAAGTTTGATACTTGATAATTGTTTTGAGATATGAAGATGGTGATATTAGAGTCATGCTAGTTGAGTAGTTGTGAATTTGAGAAATACTTGTGTTGAAGTTTGTGATTCCTGTAGCATGCACATATGGTGAACCGTTATGTGACGAAGTCGGAGCATGATTTATTTATTGATTGTCTTACTTATGAGTGGCGGTCGGGGACGAGCGATGGTCTTTTCCTACCAATCTATCCCCCTAGGAGCATGCGCATAGTACTTTGTTTCGATAACTAATAGATTTTTGCAATAAGTATGTGAGTTCTTTATGACTAATGTTGAGTCCATGGATTATACGCACTCTCACCCTTCCACCATTGCTAGCCTCTCTAGTACTGCGCAACTTTCGCCGGTACCTTAAACCCACCATATACCTTCCTCAAAACAGCCACCATACCTACCTATTATGGCGTTTCCATAGCCATTCCGAGATATATTGCCATGCAACTTTCCACCGTTCCGCTTATTATGACACACTTCATCATTGTCATACTGCTTTGCATGATCATGTAGTTGACATCGTATTTGTGGCAAAGCCACCATTCATAATTCTTTCATACATGTCACTCATGAGTCATTGCACATCCCGGTACACCACCGGAGGCCTTCATATAGAGTCATATCTTGTCTAAGTATTGAGTTGTAATTCTTGAGTTGTAAGAAAATAAAAGTGTGATGATCATCATTATTAGAGCATTGTCCCAGTGAGGAAAGGATGATGGAGACTATGATTCCCCCACAAGTCGGGATGAGACTCCGGACGAAAAAAGAGAGGCCAAAGAAGCCCAAATAAAAAAGAGAGGCCATAAAAAAAGAGAAGGCCCAAATAAAAAAATAAAAAAAGGAGAGAAAAGGAGAGAAGGAACAATGCTACTATCCCTTTACCACACTTGTGCTTCAAAGTAGCACCATAATCTTCATGACAGAGAGTCTTCTATGTTGTCACTTTCATATACTAGTGGGAATCTTTCATTATAGAACTTGGCTAGTATATTCCAATGATGGGCTTCCTCAAAATGCCCTAGGTCTTCGTGAGCAAGCAAGTTGGATGCACACCCACTTAGTTTCTTTTTGAGCTTTCATACACTTATAGCTCTAGTGCATCCGTTGCATGGCAATCCCTACTCAGTCACATTGATATCTATTGATGGGCATCTCCATAGCCCGTTGATACGCCTAGTTGATGTGAGACTATCTTCTCCTTTTTGTCTTCTCCACAACCACCATTCTATTCCACCTATAGTGCTATGTCCATGGCTCACGCTTATGTATTGCGTGAAGATTGAAAAAGTTTGAGAACATCAAAAGTATGAAACAATTGCTTGGCTTGTCATCGGGGTTGTGCACGATTTAAATATTTTGTGTGGTGAAGATGGAGCATAGCCAGACTATATGATTTTGTAGGGATAACTTTCTTTGGCCATGTTATTTTGAGAAGACATGATTGCTTGGTTAGTATGCTTGAAGTATTATTATTTTTATGTCAATATTAAAATTTTGTCTTGAATCTTATGGATCTGAATATTCTTGCCACAATAAAGAATTACATAGAGAAATACGTTAGGTAGCATTCCACATCAAAAATTCTGTTTTTATCATTTACCTACTTGAGGACGAGAAGGAATTAAGCTTGGGGATGCTGATACGTCTCCAACGTATCTATAATTTTTGATTGTTCCATGCTATTATATTATCAACCTTGGATGTTTGATATGCATTTATATGCTATTTTATACGATTTTTGGGACTAACCTATTAACCCAGAGCCCAGTGCCAGTTTCTGTTTTTTCCTTGTTTTAGAGTATCACAGAAAAGGAAAATCGAACAGAGTCCAATTGACCTGAAACTTCACCGAACTTATTTTTGGACCAGAAGAAGCCCACGGAGTATCGGAGTTGGACCAGGAGAGTCCCGGGCTGCCCATGAGGGCGGGGGGCGCGCCCACCCCCCCTGGGCGTGCCCCCCTGCCTCGTGGACAGCCCGGAGGTCCACCAATGTACTTCTTACTCCCATATATACCCATATACCCTAAAAACTTCGGGTAGCACAATAGATCGGGTGTTTCGCCGCCAGAAGCCTCCGTAGCCACCGAAAACCAATCTAGACCCGTTCCGGCACCCTGCCGGAGGGGGAAATCCCTCGCCGGTGGCCATCTTCATCATCCCGGTGCTCTCCATGACGAGTAGGGAGTAGTTCTCCCTCGGGGCTGAGGGTATGTACCGGTAGCTATGTGTTTGATCTCTCTCTCTCTCTCATGTTCTTGAGGTGGCACAATCTTGATGTATCGTGAGCTTTGCTATTATAGATGGATCTTATGATGTTTCTCTCCCTCTACTCTCTTGTAATGAATTGAGTTTTCCCTTTGAAGTTATCTTATCGGATTGAGTCTTTAAGGATTTGAGAACACTTGATGTATGTCTTGTGTGGGATACCCGTGGTGACAATGGGGTATTCTATTGATCCACTTGATGTATGTTTTTGTGATCAACTTGCGGGTTCCGTGACCCTGGGAATCTATGCATAGGGGTTGGCACACGTTTTCGTCTTGACTCTCCGGTAGAAACTTTGGGGCACTCTTTGAGGTTCTATGTGTTGGTTGAATAGATGAATCTGAGATTGTGTGATGCATATCGTATAATCATACCCACGGATACTTGAGGTGACATTGGAGTATCTAGGTGACATTAGGGTTTTGGTTGATTTGTGTCTTAAGGTGTTATTCTAGTACGAACTCTAGGGCTGTTTGTGACACTTATAGGAATAGCCCAACGGATTGATTAGAAAGAATAACTTTGAGGTGGTTTCGTACCCTACCATAATCTCTTCGTTCGTTCTCCGCTATTAGTGACTTTGGAGTGACTCTTTGTTGCATGTTGAGGGATAGTTATGTGATCCAATTATGTTATTATTGTTGAGGGAACTTGCACTAGTGAAAGTATGAACCCTAGGCCTTGTTTCAACGCATTGCAATACCGTTTGTGCTCACTTTTATCATTAGTTACCTGCTGTTTTTATATTTTCAGATTACAAAAACTATTATCTACTATCCATATTGCACTTGTATCACCATCTCTTCGCCGAAAAAGTGCACCTATACAATTTACCATTGTATTGGGTGTGTTGGGGACACAAGAGACTCTTTGTTATTTAGTTGCAGGGTTGCTTGAGAGAGACCATCTTCATCCTACGCCTCCTACAGATTGATAAACCTTAGGTCATCCACTTGAGAGAGATTTGCTACTGTCCTACAAACCTCTGCACTTGGAGGCC
This sequence comes from Triticum urartu, assembly GCF_056163025.1. Classification (NCBI taxonomy): domain Eukaryota; kingdom Viridiplantae; phylum Streptophyta; class Magnoliopsida; order Poales; family Poaceae; genus Triticum; species Triticum urartu. The sequence goes on along the minus strand of NC_141874.1, from coordinate 168,972,240 downwards.
CAACAACGTCTACAAGAAGAAGATTGTGTAGTAGACATCACTTCTGCAGGCCACAGCCGGATTATTAAATCCTTCATGGCTAGTTCGGCCACCCTATGCATCTCGCCAACTGTTTTAGCTGGCCGCTAAAGGGCACCGGATGTTCTGGCGCAAGGTATTGCGACTAGAACAACTTTTCCGTTGAGCTCCCCGCTTTGGCCCGGAAGAATTCCACAGCATCAGAAACACTGCGCGGCAAATCCGCAAACGCCCCTAGAGAACTCCAAATCCGGGTCAGTAAGAGATACTTCTTGCTCACATACTTGCTTTGCATAATGAAAGCCTTACCCGCCGCGATCTTCTTGGTCTCTTGGATCTCCCGGAGGGCGTCTTGGGCTTCGTCCCGGACCTCTGGTGCGCTTTGGCGGGCCTTAGCGAGTTCAGACTCTTGGTCCAAATTCTGGCGCTCCAAGGACTCGCATCTCTTCAGGGCGTCCTCGAGCTCCTGCTGGACCTCACCAACCCTGGCCTCATGCTTTTCTAGGGCGGCTTTTTCCTTTACCGCTCTCTCCTTGGCCTCAGCCAGCGCCTTCTTGAGGGCCTCCACCTCGGTCGCCACGCCTACGAAAATATCACGACACTGCGGTCAGCGCAAAAACATTCATACTTTCCGGACATGCATAAAATGATTGCATACCTTGATTGTTCTCCAGCTGCTTTTCGCACGACCAAGATATTCCTCGGTCTGCTCCAGCCTCTGCTTCAGTCCGGTAACTTCGGCAGCATGAGAAGTCGCGGCTAGCAGTGATGCCTGCTTATTCACATAGACATACATGGTTATTCTCATGCGAAAAACTATTTGATCCTCTGTTCGGCTCTTCTTTCCGAACCCCGGACAGAGTCTCGTCGGCTACTGTCTATACTGTGACTTTCGTTTCACAAACTGCATTGCTTACCTCAAAGCCTATTAAAAGGCTTGTGCAGGCTTCGGTCAGTCCGCTCTTCGCGGACTGAATCTTCTCAATCACCGCACCCATGAGAGTGTGGTGTTCCTCAATGATGGAAGCACTTCGTAGTGCTTCCAGTAGAGTATCTGGCGCCTCTAGTTGGATAGAGGTCACCGGCGGAATGGGCACACCTCCTTCCAATGGAGGAGGCTGCTTGCCGGATTCTGGAGCTGTATAGGTCTCCGGGACCGTATTCGGCTGGGGGCCAAACTGGACATGGCCCCCATCGCCAGTCTCCATGGGGATCTGCTCCCCCATGTGTCCGGCGGCCGCAGTCTCGCCCTCCAGCACCGCCCTGACGGCCTCCTGCGTCTCTCCTTGGTCTGGGATCTTTCGGGACAACACCTCGGTGTCATCCATGGCCCTGGGAGAGGAGGCCGTCGGAGGGGACCCGTTGTCCATCACCTTCGGTTCCAGCGAGTTCCCCGAAGACGAGGACCGCTCGAGGGAGGAACGAGCCGGGCTGCAAGTGCATGATTCCACAAGTTAAAATAATGAAGTAAAGAGGCTAATATATGAATATGTCTGGGTCTTTGAATACTCACGATTCGGCCTGGGGCTTATCTCGAGGGCGCCGTTCTGGGCTGCTATCGACGTCCCACGCGGAGCTATCCGCGAGGGAAGCCTTTCCCTTCTTGGATGCCTCCGCTTCCAGATCTGTGGAGGCCGCTCTCTTCTTTCCCCCCTCGGGGAGGGGGAAGTTGCTTTCTTCTTCCTCTTCCTCCTCCTCGTCATCTTCGGCAGTGGAATGAGTTTCAGCATCTTCGGACACCATGTCCGAAGTACCCTTGGGATGGAGGCCACCACTGGTCCACTTGGCCTTCTTCTTCGACGCCTTGTAGGGCGCCGGAACCAGCATCTTCGTCAGACGCGGGATGGCTGGATCCTCGGGAAGCGGAGCTGACACTGAATCCGCTCCACCTTCTTCGTCCAACCCTGAAAAAACAAATGGGGAAGTTTGGACACCCTCCTTGAATAAGCAACTAAGGAATACACCTTGAAACAACGGAAAACCTACCGAACTGGCGGGATGGGCCAGGTCGTGCCCACGGTCCTCGGTTGTCTTCGAGCACGTCTCGTTGGCCTTGAAGAGCACCTTCCAGATATCTTTGTGTGTAGTTCCGAAGAACCGTTGCAGGGTCTTGTGCTCGGCCGGATCGAACTCCCATAGGTGGCAAGCCCGGCTCTGGCATGGAAGGATCCGGTGAACTAGCATCACTTGAATCACATCAACAAGCTTGACGTTCTTGTCCATCATGCTCTAGATGCGCGTCTGGAGCGCTGTCAGCTCGTCCGACGAAGACCAATCCAAGCCCTTCTCTTGCCAGGAGGTAAGCCGCATCGGGGCCCCAGATTTGAATTCGGGAGCCGCGGCCCAGGTAGTGTCGCGGGGCTCTGTGACGTAGAACCACAACTTCTGCCACCCCTTGACGGTCTCCATGAAGGTGCCTTTGGGCCACGGGACGTTGGACATTTTTCTCACCATGGCGCCTCCGCACTCAGCGTGTTCGCCACCCACCACCTTCGGCTTCACATTGAAGGTCTTCAGCCACAGTCCGAATTGGGGGGGTGCGGAGGAAGGCCTCACACACGACGATGAGCACCGAGATAGTGAGGAAGGAATTTGGGGCCAGATCATGGAAATCTAGCCCATAGTAGAACATGAGTCCGCGGACGAAGGGGTGGAGTGGAAATCCTAGCCCGCGGACAAAGTGGGGGATGAAAACTACCCTCTCATGGGGCTCCGAGGTAGGGACGATCTGTTCCTTGGTCGGAAGACGATGGGCGACCTCCTTGGCCAAATATCCGGCCTCCCGAAGTTGGGTGATGTCCTTCTCCTTGACGGTGGAGGCCATCCACTTGCCCTGCGCTCCGGACATGGTTGGAGTGCTTTCTTGGGGGAGGAAAGATGAGAACTTGGGCGCTGGAGCTCGAGAGTGGGTAGGCGGAAAGAGAGAAGGCGTGGGTGAAAGAGATGAATCCTTATCTCCTTATAAAGGTAGTGAATATTAAGCGTCTCCCCACTCGCCATAAAACTCGCCTATTCCCTAGGGGCTTTGCAGGTGGCACGATTGGATTACCCATACCTGTATTGATGAGAATCCCGCAATAAGGGGACACGATCTCTACTTTGACAAGACGTGCCAATAAAAACGCATCTCAAAATATGGAGCAGTAGGCCGAAAATCGGTTTGAAACGATAACCGGGCAGGGATGTGATATCACGTTACAAAAAGTTGTCAGCAGATTGGACTCGTGAAATATTATACTCTCTGAAGTGGTGTGTGGTACTTGTTTTGCAGATCCGGACACGTTCTTTGTGTTTGAAGACTGTGTTGGAGTATTCGGAGGAGGAACCCGCCTTGTAATGCTGAAGACAATCTGTGCGCCGGACACCTTGTCATTGAAGCTTGGTTCAAGGGCTACCGAGGGAGTCTTGGACTAAGGGGTCCTCGGGCGTCCGCCTGTTGGACATGTGCCGGACTATTGGGCCATGAAGATACAAGACTAAAGACTCTCATCCATGTTCGGATGGGACTCTCCTTGGCATGATTGGCAAGTTTGATATTCGGATATGAAGATTCCTTTCTCTGTAACCAACTTTGTATAACCCTAGTCCCCTCCGGTGTCTATATAAACCGGAGGGTTTAGTCCGTGGAGACAATCATAATCATATAGGCTAGACTTTTAGGGTTTTAGCCATTATGATCTCGAGGTAGATCAACTCTTGTAATACTCATATTCATCAAGATCAATAAAGCAGGAAGTAGGGTATTACCTCCATAGAGAGGGCCCGAACCTGGGTAAACATCGTGTCCCCTGTCTCCTGTTAACATCAACCTTAGACGCACAGTTCAGGACCCCCTACCCGAGATCCGCCGGTTTTGACACCGACAGTCATGTCCTCCCTCAAAGGAAAAAAGATCACTATGTTTCGTATGCTTATGGAGATGGTGCGTAAGCACACCGTCACCATTAAGGAACTCGAAACCCTCGTAACCGAGGAAAAGGAAAAATATGAAATCCTTGAGCGGAAAGTCCAATATGAGGAAGCACAAAATGATGAACTATGCTTGAAAATTGGTGCAGACATTGATGTTCATGCTAAAGATCTTGCGTCCTTGAAAAAGGATAAGGACTATTACGAAGAGTTGATGAATGATAAAAGTAAGCTTGTGAAGTCTCATGCTTCTCTCTCTAAGGATTGTGAGCTCCTATCCATGTCCCTCAAGACTAAGGAAGAAGAGATCACCCTTCTTACAAATAGTTTTGAGACGCTCAAACTTACTTATCTTGAAACTCTAACCAAGGCTTACTCTTCTCCTATTATCAATGTTGATGCTTGTACTACTAACTCTAGTAGTGATTTAGCATCTATTCTAGAGGAGAATCGCTTTCTCAAGGCTCAAATCGAGAAAGGTCTCATGACATGTGCTCAAGGAAAAAAGAACCTTAATGAGGTATTGAGCCAACATAATGAGGTGTTTGCCAAAGAGGGGCTCGGGTTTGACCCAAGCACAAGAAAGAAGAAGACATCTTCTCAAAAGTACACCACCCCTCTAAAACAAACATTTGTACGAGAAGGGCACAAGGAGAAAGGTAAGGTTGTTAGTGGGAAGGCTAAAAGGGGCATGCCCACTCTCAACAAGCCAAAAGAGTTCATGCCTCCATCATATGTACTTCATAAGACTAAGGATGGAGAATTTTATGCAAAATTTGTTGGTCCTCGAAATACATTCTAGTTCTATGCTATTTGGGTCCCTAAGAACCTTGTGATTAACTTGAGAGGTCCCATTGCAAAATGGGTGCCTCTAACCAAGTCATAATTGTGTGTTGGTTGCTTTCTCTGGTGGAGTAAAATGGGTGATTGATAGTGGATGCACAAATCATATGACCAGAGATAGCAAATTGCTCTACGATTTCATGGAGGCTATTCAACCATTTATAAGCATTATGTTTGGTGGAGGATCAAAAGGACATGTACTCAGATTGGGCAAGGTGGCTATCACAAATGACATGTCTCTTGCAAATGTCATGCTTGTTCAATCCCTTAAATATCATTTGCTTTCTGTTCTCCAATTGGCTTCTGTTGGTTATGATACACTCTTTGGACTAATGGATGTGAAAGTCTTTAAGAGAGATACTCTTGAAGTGGACCTTGTTGGATAGTTGGATGGCAACCTTTACACGGTTGATTTCTCAAAAGAGAGCACATTCCATGCAACTTTTCTAATGGCCAAGGCCGACAAGGGGTGGCTATGGCATTGCCGGCTAGCCCATGTCGGCATGAGAAATCTTCAAGATCTCTTAAAGGGTAATCACATCCTTGGATTAACCAATGTCTCTTTTGAGAAAGATCGTGTGTGTAGTGCATGCATAGCCGGGAAGCAACATCAATCAAAGCACCCACCCGAGATTATCGTGTCTACTTCAAGGACTTTGGAGCTCCTTCATGTGGATCATTTTGGGCCTCCTTCATGGGATAGTCTTGGTGGAAAAAAGTATGGGCTTGTCATTGTTGATGATTACTCAAGATATACATGGGTGTTTTTCCTCAAGTCCAAGGACGAGACGAAGATCACCTTCATTGATTTTGCCAAGCAAGCACAACGCAAGTTTGACAAAGAAATCTTGGCAATAAGAAGTGATAATGGCTCTGAGTTCAAGAACTACACCATGGAAGAATTTCTTAGTGATGAAGGGCTTGAGCATCAATATTCAGCTCCATACACCCCCCAGCAAAATGGTGTAGCTGAAAGGAAGAACCGTACACTTGTGGAGATGGAAAGGTTCATGTTGAATGAATACAAGTCACCACATAGTTTTTGGGCCGAGGCTGTCAACACTGCATGCCGTGCATCAAAGTAGCTCTTCCTCCGCACTATATTGGAAAATACTCCATATGAGCTCATAACCACGAACAAGCCGAATGTCAAGTAATTTCGTGTATTTGGATGCAAATGTTTCATCCTCAACAAAAGAGAATGGTTAGGAAAATTTCAATCCAAAACCATTGAGGGCATATTTGTTGTCTAGGGATCAAACTCTCACACCTATAGAGTCTACAAAAAATCCAATGGATGTGTTGTAGAAACTTGAGACGTGGTGTTTGATGAATTTAATGGTTCCCATGGGGAGCAAGTTGATCTAAGTGATGTAGGTGAAGAAGATTCTTCTCAAGATATTTTGACCATGGGTGTTGGTGCACTTCTTCCAATGGAACAAGAACCTCATGATGATGAAGAAGAAGATGGAAGCTTCACACACTATCAAACTACTTCAACACCCATACCACCACAAGCTCCTACTACTAAACCAATGCCCTTTGTCCAAATACAAGAAGATGATCAAGTCCCTCTTCACGATAATCTTCAAGAATAAGATCATAATCAAGGGCAAGAACAAGAAAGTGCAATCATTGATGATGAACCTCAATAATGCAATATGAAGAAGAAGATCTTACACAACACATTAATGATCCATATGTTGAGGGCGTGGATGATGGACATGAAGTTGAACCGCGCGAAACCCTAACCTCCATCACGCCTCGAGTGGCCGGTCGTGTTGATGTTGACAAAATTCTCACCGGCATATCGGAAGGTAGAGTCACTCGTAAATATTTGACAAACTTTTGTTCTCACTTCCCGTTTGTGTCTAGTGTTGAGCCTCTGAAGGTACAAGATGCATTGATGGACAACGATTGGCTCGTTGCTATGCAAGAAGAGTTGAACAGTTTTGAATGCAACCAAGTGTGGTCTTTAGTCGATAGGCCAACTACGGAGCACAATGTCATTGGAACAAAATGCATTTTCAAGAATAAAGCAAGATAAGAATGGTGTAATCATCCATAACAAGGCAAGGATAGTGGCCCAAGGGTACTCACAAGTTGAAGGTTTGGTGTAACATCCCAATTTTTCAATTTGGATGTTATACATTAGTCATCATATGCATATCATATTTTATTTGCATATTTGGTTGTCATCCTAGAAATCTTAAGCAACTCAAGGACCCAAGGAGAGAGTTTGGGATTTCATAAATTTTCATATTTGAATTTTATCAAATTTAAAAAGAGGATCAATTTTATTTTAATATTTTTCTCTCCAATTATTTCAAATATTAAAAATAAAAGAGAGAAGATAATATGACTTCTTCAAAAGAAAGGAATTTTGGAGAAGAAAGTTAAAAATCAAATTAAAATTTTTATTTGGATTTTATTTGAATTTAGAAAAATATGCATTTATGAAAATTGCATTTTAGGCCAGAAAAATGTTCACTTTGTTCTAAATAATAGGTTTAGACGGCGAAAATTGTTTCTGGTATTTTTTAGATTTTTTAGATTTTTATTAGAATTTTCTTTGGGCGATTTTTCTTAAAAAGTTTCCCGCCCGACTGGGCTGAAGGCCCGGCCGAGCCAGGGCGCATCCCACCTCGCCGCCGCCTTCCTCCTGCTCGGGAGAGGAGACCGCGCCGCCGCCGGAGCTCGGGAAGAGTCCGAGCCGGACTCCTCCCCGCCTTGCCCCTCGCCCAAGGCCGCCTCGCCCCCGTCCCCTTTAAAGCCCGCCCCGACCCCGCGGCCTCCTCTCCACCTCGTCCCGCAGCTGCAGCCGCGCCGCCGTCTCGCCGGAGTCCCGCCTCCGCCGCTTTGCCTCGCCGCCTCGCCGAAATCCCGCCGCCGCTATTGACCCTGTCGACGTCATGAACCGATATAAAACTGCCCCGGTTCGCCGGTTTGTTTTGGGTTTTTTCGGTGTAGATCGGTTTTGTTTGAGTTAGGGTTTTCTTTTGGTTTTCCGGTTGGATCTAAAGTGCGGACGTTCGTCCGTTATTACTCTATAGCGAACGTTTTTGTTCATTAGGGTATCATAGCGAACGTTCGTTCGTTAGGTTTTTTCTTTTATTTTATTTTCAGCGAGGGACCTATCTGTGATTAATTTTATCACAGATCAGTCCCTGATCTTAAAACCCTCGCAACTTTTTGCTCGCTTGTCCTAATCCAGTGAAACCAACACCAAAATATTCGTCATGTTCCCCTATTTCCAGATAACCAACTTGAACATGGTTTTGACAATTTAAAATTTGGTTGCAAGCAGATTTCAATTCAAACTTATTTTGATCGTAGTTTGAGTTTCGTAGCTCCGATTAGGTTGATTCTTTTTGCAAATCGAAGCTCTTCAGTTGAACTTTCAGTTTGGATCTTTTCATTTGAGTTTTACCCTTGAATTTAATGCTTTATTGCTTATGTATACTATTGTTTGTTCACGATAGAGTTTCCGGAGTGCGAAGCGTGCTACTACGAGTCACTAGGGTTTTCAGATCGTCAGCAAGGCAAGTAAAACTTTGATCATATCCCTTATTACCCAGTTTTTATGCATTAGTCTGAATCCCCAAACATTGCATGAGTAGGATCTATTTAACATGTGGGTTTTGGGAAGTAGTTGTTGAGGTAGTACTGAGGGTGTCCTGGATTAGGGGGTGTCCGAATGGCCGGACTATACCTTCAGCCGGACTCCTGGACTATGAAGATACAAGATTGAAGACTTCATCCTGTGTCCGGAAGGGACTTTCCTTGGCGTGGAAGCCAAGCTTGGTGATACGGATATGTAGATCTCCTACCATTGTAACCGACTCCCTCTCCGGTGTCTATATAAACCGGAGGGTTTTAGTCCGTAGGACAACATACCCAACAACAATCATACCATAGGCTAGCTTCTAGGGTTTAGCCTCTCCGATCTCGTGGTAGATCTACTCTTGTACTACCCATATCATCAATATTAATCAAGCAGGACGTAGGGTTTTACCTCCATCGAGAGGGCCCGAACCTGGGTAAAACTTCGTGTCCCTTGCCTCCTGTTACCATCCGGCCTAGACGCACAGTTCGGGACCCCCTACCCGAGATCTGCCGGTTTTGACACCGACATTGGTGCTTTCATTGAGAGTTCCTCTGTGTCGTCGTCGTCAGGCTCGATGGCTCCTACGATCATCAATAGCGATGCAGTCCAGGGTGAGACCTTCCTCCCCAGACAGATCTTCGTCTTCGGCGGCTTCGCACTGCGGGCCAATTCACTTGGCCATCTAGAGCAGATCGAAAGCTATGCCCTTGGCCGTCAGGTCAAATTTGGAAGCTTAAACTACACGACTGACATCCGCGGGGACTTTATCTTCGACGAATTCGAGCCACTGCCGAGCGCGCCGCACTGTCACGACGAGCATGATCTAGCTCTGCCGCCGAACAGTGCCCTGGAAGCCGCACCCGCATCGGCTTCGACCCTTAATCCGGAGCCAACTGCGCCGATCGAGGATGGGCGGTTGGACGCCGCCTTGGGGGCTGCTATCCCAACGGCGATCGAGCCGAACACCAGCCCCGCACTCCGCGAGACTCGTGACTCCAAGGAGCCGGACTCCTCTACGGACTCCGAACCCTCCACGCCCCTGCCGATCGAATCCGATTCGGCACCGATCATAGAGTTTACTGCCGCGGACATCTTTCAGCACTCGCCTTTCGGCGATATTCTGAAGACACTGAAGTCTCTCTCTTTATCAGGAGAGCCCTGGCCGGACTACGGTCAGCAAGGTTGGGGTACGGATGATGAAGAAATTCAAAACCCACCCACCACCCACTTTGTAGCCACTGTCGACGATTTAACCGACATGCTCGACTTCGACTCTAAAGACATCGACGGTATGGACGCCGATGAAGGAGACGATGAAGAACCAGCGCCTATTAGGCCCTGGAAAGCCACCTCATCATATGACATATACATGGTGGACACCCCAAAAGAAGGAGATGGCGACGGAACAGCGGTGGATGACCCCTCAAAGAAACAGCCTAAGCACCGACGTCAGCGGCGCCGCTCAAAATCTCGCCAAAACAAATACGGTGATTCCAGCACGGGAGACAATAATACTCCGGAGAGTGCCGAAGAAACCCCCCCCCCCAGCAAGATTCAGCACAGGAGGATGGAGAAACCAGCCCTCATGAGAGAGCGACAGATAGAGAGGTCGAGGACGATAATCATATGCCTCCCTCCGAAGACGAGGCAAGCCTCGACGATGACGAATTCGTCGTGCCAGAGGATCCCGTCGAGCAAGAGCGTTTTCAACGCAGGCTTATGGCCACGGTAAGAAGCCTCAAGAAAAAACAGCAACAGCTTAGAGCTGATCAAGATTTGCTAGTCGATAGATGGACTGAAGTCCTGGCGGCCAAAGAGCATAAACTCGAACGCCCCTCCAAGAGCAACCCAAGGCACAGGTTGCTACCCCGATTAGAGGAGGAAGCACTTGATACGGCCGACCGGCCACCTCATGGCCGCGACAGAGAGGCCTCTCGGCCCTCCACTCAAGCCGCACCCCGTACCAAGGCACGGGAAAATGCGCCAGAGCTGCAAGATATGTTGGAGGACAAGGCAAGGCAAACAAGATCGATCTACGAATCGCGTGGGCGCCCCACGACTTGACACAATAACCATCACGCCGGACATAAATCCGGTAGGGCCGAACACAGTAGACAAAGCTCATTGGAGCTACGTTGTGACATAGCCCAGTACAGAGGCGCCGCACACCCACTATGCTTCACAGACGAAGTAATGGATCATCAAATCCCCGAGGGTTTCAAACCCGTAAACATCGAATCATATGATGGCACAACAGATCCTGCGGTATGGATCGAGGATTATCTCCTTCATATCCACATGGCCCGCGGCGATGATTTCCACGCCATCAAATACCTCCCACTCAAGCTTAAAGGACCAGCTCGGCATTGGCTTAACAGCTTGCCAACAGGATCAATCAGTTGTTGGGAGGACCTGGAAGCCGCATTCCTCGACAATTTCCAGGGCACTTATGTGCGACCCCCAGACGCCGATGACCTAAGTCACGTAATTCAGCAGCCAGATGAATCGGCCAGGCAATTCTGGACACGGTTCCTAACAAAGAAAAATCAAATAGTCGACTGTCCGGACGCCGAGGCCCTAGAAGACTTCAAGCACAATATCCGTGACGAGTGGCTTGCCCGGCACCTTGGACAGGAAACGCCAAAGTCTATGGCAGCACTCACGACACTTATGACCCGCTTTTGCGCGGGAGAAGACAGTTGGCTTGCTCGTAGCAACAATATGACCAAGAACCCTGGTAATTCGGATACCAGGGACAGCAGTGGCAGGTCGCGTCGCAACAAGCAGAAGCACCACATTAACGGCGACAATGCTGAGGATACGACAGTTAATGCCGGATTCAGAGACTCTAAATCCGGTCAGCGGAAAAAGGCATTCAAAAGGAATCCTAGGGGGCGTCCAATTTGGACCGAATACTCGACCGCTTGTGCCAAATACATGGCACCCTGAAAAGCCGGCCAATCACACCAACAGGGATTGTTGGGTGTTCAAGCAGGCAGGCAAGTTAAACGCCGAAAATGAAGACAAGGGGCTGCATAGCGATGACGACGAGGAGCCCCGGCCGCCGAACAACAGTGGACAGAAGGGTTTTCCCCCACAAGTGCGGACGATGAACATGATATACGCAACCCACGTCCCCAAAAGGGAGCGGAAGCGCGCGTTAAGGGATGTATACGCGGTAGAGCCAGTCGCCCCAAAGTTCAACCCATGGTCCTCCTGCCCGATCACCTTTGATCGAAGGGACCATCCCACTAGCATCCATCATGGCGGATTCGCCGCATTGGTTCTAGACCCAATTATTGACGGATTTCATCTCACTAGAGTCCTTATGGACGGCGGCAGTAGCCTGAACCTGCTTTACCAGGATATAGTGCGGAAAATGGGCATAGATCCGTCGAGGATTAAGCCCACCAAAACGACCTTTAAAGCCGTAATACCAGGTGTAGAGGCCAACTGTACAGGCTTAGTCACACTTGAAGTGGTCTTCAGATCTCCGGATAATTTCCGAAGCGAGGAGTTAATCTTCGACATAGTCCCATTCCGCAGTGGCTATCACGCACTGCTCGGGCGAACCGCATTCGCCAAGTTCAATGCGGTACCGCACTACACATACCTTAAGCTCAAGATGCCAGGCCCTTGAGGAGTAATTACGGTCAATGGAAACACCGAACGCTACCTCCGAATGGAGGAGCACACGGCGGCCCTTGCAGCGGAAGTACAAAGCAGCCTCTCCAGGCAGTTCTCCAGTCCGGCCACTGAACGACTGGACACCGTCAAGCGCGCCCGGAGTAACCTATAACAAGACCGTCTGGCACGATCTGAGCAGGCGTAGCAATGCGGCCCCAACCCCAGCCCTCGCAAAAAGGCGATGCTAGTACTTCACGTACATAACTACGTTCTAGAGATACCATGGGTACAGGGGGAGGGGCACCATCACGGCACGCCCGAAACACGGCTTAAACCGTACCAGGGGCTGCCGATTTTTTAATTTTCTCTTACTTTCAGGACTCCATCCTTCGGAAGGCCTGTTCGGCAGTTCAATTGCCGCACAAACGATGCAAGAACCAGGGAAGCAGACAAGCCACGCCGCATTATGGAACTCCCAGGTGGTCTCTATCACGAGCAGTATACCCGTTTCTCATACTATTCTGCAGCTTGCCCCTGGAACGGACATGTTAAATAGTCCAACCTTTTGCTTATCGCATTATTTGTATCGTTCTGCTTTGATCGCAGCCCTCTTTAATAAACACTGCATAGCTTTTGTCTATTTTTGCATTACTCTTTTTTTAATATATGCTCCTTAACGACATGTTGCACCCGTACACTTTGGTACGGACAAAATACGCCAGGGGCTTCAGTACCCCTCAATACGGTGTGAGAAGTCCGAACACTTTAACAAGTGCGGCACCCCAAACTTATAGCATTATATGCATCGACTCCAAATCATGTCTTGGGTCAATAGTTGGGTTTGCCCGGCTCCTATGTTTTGGTGCCTTACGTTCCGCTATATCGGCTAAGGTAGCACTAGGAGAACCACTGCGATTGTGCCCCAGTTGAGCTGGGTCGAGCACCTCAGTGGAGAAAGCTAAAACTGACTATCATGATGAAGCGAGAGCTGGTCGCTGTTCGAGAGGTTTTTCGAGTCCGTAAAGACTTATGCCGCTTAGAGCGAGGAGTCGGCTCTGTCCGGCCAAGGCGTGGATAGTGCCCCGAACTCAGTCTTCCAAATACCAGGGGCTTCGCAGAAATTTAAAATTATAGAATTCTATGGCTAAATGAGAGTGTTCATGCATTATAGTCCGATTGCCTTGTTCGTTGGGCTGAGTGCCTCCCTCGAAGGACCCAAACATGGGAAAAAGAGCGCTCAGGTTTATCCCCGAACACCCCAGCACTAGCGGCACGGGGGCAGAAGCCGACGACTCGCCATCTCTCAGAATTGATAAATAGCCGCATAGAAGGTAATATTTTAAATTCCAACATCATTGCTTAGCGCATATGAACAAGTTTTCAGCGCACAGGACAAAACGAGCGAGTTCTACTCAAAAAAATACATCCTTGGAACATTCATCCGCCACAAGGCAGGCACCCTTCAGAACATCCTTATAGTAATTCTCGGGCTTGCGATGCTCTTTCCCCGGCAGTGGCCCGTCCTTCACAAGCTTCTCAGCATCCAGCTTGCCCCAGTGCACCTTAGCACGGGCAAGGGCCCTACGGGCACCTTCAATGCAGACGGAGTGCTTGATGACTTTGAGCCTCGGACAAGCCCCCACCAGCCGCCGCACCAGCCCGAAATAGCTCCCAGACAGAGCCTCACCAGGCCACATCCGAACTATGAGGCCCTTCATGGCCTGTTCGGCCGCCTTGTGGAGCTCGACCAGTTGCTTCAGCTGGTCGCTCAGGGGCATAGGGTGTCCGGCCTCAACGTACTGAGACCAGAACACCTTCTCTGTCGAGCTGCCCTCCTCGGCTCGATAGAATGCGGTGGCATCGGACACACTCCGGGGAAGATCTGTGAATGCTCCTGGAGAGCTCCGGATTCGGGTAAGTAACAAATAACTCATGTTTATGTGTTTGCTTTGCATAAAGAATGCCTTACCCACCGCTATCTTCTTCACCTCATCCAACTCCTGGAGGGTCTTCTGGGATTCGGCCTTGGCAGACTTGGCATTTTCAATAGCCGCCGCGAGCTCGGACGCTCGCGTCTTTGAGTCAAGCTCCAAACTCTCATGTTTTTTCATGAGAACCTGGAGCTCTTGCCGCACCTTGCCAACCTGGGCCTCATACTTCTCCTGCTCAGTGCACTCCATGGCCGCCCTCTTCTCGGCCTCGAGCAGCGCTTGCTTAAGGGTCGCCACCTCAGACGTGGCCCCTACAATAGCCACGATAATCTTGTCATTTTTTGCAATTGCACTTATATATATATATAAACAAGGTATTTCTTACCTTCATTGTCCTCGAGCTGCTTCTTGGCACGCCCGAGCTCTTGCTCGGACCGCTCGAGGTTCTGCTTTAGCATGTCCACTTCCGCAGTCAGTGCGGCGGACGCAAGCAGAGAAGCCTGCATACGCATATTGACTCCTTTTTGTTAGACTCCTGCGAATTTTATTTGATCCTCTATTCGGCTTTTCTTCCCGAACGCCAAAAAGAGCATCAGGGGCTACTGTCTATGCGGTAATATTATTTACACATTCTTTACTTACCTCAAAGCCTGTTAAAAGGCTAGTACAAGCTTTAGTCAGTCCGCTCTTGGCGGACTGAACCTTCTGGACCACCGCACTCATAATGGTGCGGTGCTCCTCGTCGATGGAGGCGCCTTGGAGCGCCTCCAATAGATTGTCCGGCGCCTCCGGTTGGACGGGGGTCACCGGCACGGTGGGCTTGCTCCTCTTGGAAGGAGGTCCCCCGCCGGACTCTGGAACCTTTGAAGGTTCCGGAGCGGTGTCCGGCCTAGAGCCGGACTTGGAGCCCTGGGGGGTTTCATCCCCTTTTCTCCTGGAGTCCAAGAGGTCGCCTTGCGGTGCCTCCAGGACCACCTCCTCCCGGCTTGGAACCTGTTGGGACAACACTTTGGTGTCGTCCGTAGGGCGGGGGGAGGAAGCCGTCGGAAGCGAGTTCACATCCGACGAGTCCAGTGAGCCGCTCGACGATGCGTCGAGCCAGTCTTTGAGTGGGCTGCATAAACATATTCGACATAAGGGAAAGCTGAATGAATACTATGAATTACTCTGGTATCCGGATACTTACGATTTTGCCAAGGGCTTGGCCCTAGGCGGCCACTCCTCTCCGTCGTCGTCGGCGTCGGTGGAGTAGTCCGGAGGAAGGGTTTTCCCCTTCTTGGACCCTTCGGCCTCCCAGTTGGGGCAGCCTTCCTTTTCTTCCCTTCCCCCGCTGTAGGGGGAGGGGTCTCTTCTTCCTCCTCCTCGTCTTCATGGGAGGAGTGCGTCTTGGAGTCGTCGGATGAGGGATCCGACACCTCCAGGCGCCGGGCACTCTTCCGAGTCCCCATGGCCTTCTTCTTGGCCTTCTTCTCCGGCACCACATGGGGTGCCGGAACCAGCAGCTTAGCCAAGCGAGCGTCCGCTGGGCCTTCGGGAAAAGGAGCCAGACAATTGATCTGTCCGGACGTCTCCTGCCAATCCTGTCAAAGATAAGGGAGCTTAGATCCCGCATGGAGTCAAACTATGGAAAACTGATACCCTGTAAAAGAAAAAAAACAGCTTACCGCATGAGCGTGACGCTGCGTACTGAATCCGCGATCCTCGGTAGCGGATGCGGGGGCCTCGGCGCCCTTGAAAAGCACCTTCCAGGCATCTTCGTACGTCGTGTCGAAGAGCCTGCTCAGAGATTGGTGCCGCGCCAGGTCGAACTCCCACAGGTTGAAAGCCCGTTGTGGACACGGGAGGATCAGGCGGATGAGCATAACCTGGACTACGTTGACAAGTTTGAGCTTCTTGTCCACCAGGGTTTGGACGCATGTTTGGAGTCCAGTCAGCTCTCCTTTTTTACCCCACGACAGGCCCGTCTCCTTCCAGGAGGTGAGCCGCGTAGGGGGTCCGGATCAGAACTCGGGGACTGGGACTCATTCGGGGTCGCGCGGCTCGGTGATGTAAAACCACCCCGATTGCCACCCCTTCAGGGTCTCCACAAAGGAGCCCTCGAGCCATAAGACGTTGGGCATCTTGCCCACCATGGAGCCTCTTCACTCTGCCTGGTTGCCGCGCACCACCTTCGGCTTGACATTGAAAGTCTTGAGCCATAGGCCGAAATGGGGGCGGATGCAGAGGAAAGCCTCGCACACGACGATAAACGCCGAGATGTTGAGGACAAAGTTCGGGGACAGATCGTGGAAATCTAGGCCATAGTAGAACATGAGCCCCCGGACAAATGGGTGAAGAGGGAAGCCCAGTCCATGGAGGAAATGGGGGAGGAACACCACCCTCTCATGGGGCCTAGGGGTGGGGATGAGCTGCCCCTTTTTGGGAAGCCGGTACGCGATGTCGTTAGACAAGTATCCGGCCTTCCTCAGTTTTTTGATGTGTCCCTCTGTGACGGAGGAGACCATCCACTTGCCTCCCGCTCCGGACATGGCTGGAGAAGGTTGAGGTGGGGAGTGCAGACTTGGGCGCTGGAGCTCGAGTGTGCGAGAATGGATAAGCGAGGGAGGAAGAAGGCGTAGGAGAAAAGCTGGATCCTTATCCCCTTATATGGGTGGACGCAACTACGTGTCCCCATCATCTTGGTAAAACTTGCTTATCTCCAAGCGCCGTAATCAATGGCGTGGTTGGGTTACCCACGCCCGTATTGATGAGAATCCCGGAATAAGGGGACATGATCTCTACTTTAACAAGACGTGCCAAGGAAACCGCCTCGCATGACGCGCTGAGGTGGGATAATAAAACAACTCGGATAAAGGCTTGGCCGTGGTGTGTCACACTACGGAATACGTCAGCAGATTAGATTTGTGTAAATATTATTCTCTCTATGGCAATATGTGGAAACTTATTTTGCAGAGCCGGACACTATCTTTGTGTTCAAAATCTTCTATGAAGTACTTGGGGAAGGAACTCGCCTTGCAATGCCGAAGACAATCTGCACACCGGACTCGTCGTCATTGAAGCCTGGTTCAGGGGCTACTGAGGGAGTCCTGGATTAGGGGGTGTCAGGATTGCCGGACTATACCTTCAGCCGAACTCCTGGACTATGAAGATACAAGATTGAAGACTTCGTCCTGTGTCGGAAGGGACTTTCCTTGGCGTGGAAGGCAAGCTTGGCGATACGGATATGTAGATCTCCTACCATTGTAACCGACTTTGTGTAACCCTAACCCTCTCCGGTGTCTATATAAACCGGAGGGTTTTAGTCCGTAGGACAACATACCCAACAACAATCATACCATAGGCTAGCTTCTAGGGTTTAGCCTCTCCGATCTCGTGGTAGATCTACTCTTGTACTACCCATATCATCAATATTAATCAAGCAGGACGTAGGGTTTTACCTCCATCAAGAGGGCCCGAACCTGGGTAAAACTTCGTATCCCTTGCCTCCTGTTACCATCCGGCCTAGACGCACAGTTCGGGACCCCCTACCCGAGATCTGCCGGTTTTGACACCGACACATACCCATAGGATTTTTATATGCAGTTCTATAGGCCCATAATGCATCATCAAGTTTCTTGGACCAATTCTTTCTAGATCTATTAACAGTCTTTTGCAAAATTAATTTGAGTTCTCTATTAACAGTCTCTTGGGCTGCCGTTGACCCCGCCGATGTCGTGAACCGGTATAAAACTTCCCCGGTTCACCGGTTCATTACGTTTTTTTGTTTATCGGTTTCTTTTGAGTTAAGGTTGTCTTTCGGTTTTCCGGTTCGATCTAAAGTGCAGACGTTCATCCGTTATTACTCTGTAGTGAATTTTCGTTCATTAGGGTATCACAGCGAACGTTCGTTCGTTAGGGTTTTTCTTTTATTTTATTTTTGGCCAGGGACCTATCCATAATTAATTTTATCACAGATCAATCCTTGATCTTCAAACCCTCGCAATTTTTTGCTCGCTTGTCCAAATCCAGTGAAACCAACGCCAAAATCTTCGTCTTGTTCCCCTATTTCCAGATAACCAACTTGAACATGGTTTTGACAGTTTAAAATTGGGTTGCAAGTATATTTGAATTCAAACTTCTTTTGATCGTAGTTTGAGTTTCGTAGCTCCGATTTGGTTAATTCTTTTTGCAAATCGAAGCTCTTCAGTTGAACTTTTAGTTTGGGTCTTTTCATTTGAGTTTTAACCTTGAATTTTATGCTTGATTGCTTATGTATGCTATTGTTTGTTCATGATAGAGTTTCCGGAGTGCGAAGCGTGCTACTACGAGTCACTAGGGTTTTCAGATCGTCAGCAAGGCAAGTAACACTTTGATCATATCCCTTATTACCCAGCTTTTATGCATTAGTCTTAATCCCCAAACATTGCATGAGTAGGATCTGTTTAACATGTGGGTTTTGGGAAGTAGTTGTTGAGGTAGTACCTATTGCCCTTTATTCAAACCTTGGGAGTTACTACGTTACGCTTATTATACTTTGCTATGCTATGCTCGTAGACGTGGTTTGGTTTGAGTGATTCATGACAGTTGTGAGTATTATAGTGAACTAAGGGTTTTACTTAAGGTGGCTACTTTAACACACATCTGGGTGGATTGGTTTGTGGGCACCTGGGGAAATCCAGTGCTATCCAAAGGAGAATCCCGGGGTATCCATGTGATTTTTCCTATGGTTCGCCACCCAGGCTCAAAGGGATCATTATGTTATTCATGCTGGAAACTTCTGTGTGCAGCCACAAGCCATTATGGGCTCTCACATAGTTGAGTAAGTTGTGGGAATCCTTTCCATGATGGGCTAGCAGATGTATGGGATTGTAGGTGTACCGGCCTATCTATCGGTTAAGGGGACCTCTTTGGAAAGACCGTGTCTCGGTCATCCGTTTCTCAAACATCATGCAATGCGAGAAATACAATGGAGGAGATCGAATCTTGTGGGGAAAAGTGCACAAACCTCTGGATAGTGTATAAACTAATCATGGTTAGCCGTGTCCCCGGTTATGGACATCTTGAGTATCTGGTGCTTGAATTACTATGTTGATCTCATCACTTTACTTAATTAACTTGTTGGGTTAATGATTATTAATTTGGGATTGAGATGAGGTTACCATTCCCAATGTTTTCAACAAACTTTGTAGTTAAATAAAACATATTCCATTGTTGTAGGGAAAAACTAGCTTTACGCAAATGATAACCATAGAGCCTCCACCAGCCATATATGCATATAGTTATAGATGTTATTTGTTCTTTGCTCTATAGTGTTATCTTGCCAGCATATTCAATGTGCTGACCTACACAGGCTGCAACGTATTATGTTGCAGAGTTTTCAGACGAAGAGTAAGGTGCGCTAGGTCATTGTCGTGCACTCAGCTATGCCATTGGAGTTGATGGACTCATTTACCTTCGAAGTTTCTGTTGTTATCGTATTTAGATGGCTTTCAGCCATATTATTGTAATAAGTACTCTCTTTGAGACATTTGATGTAATAAGTGTGTGATTGAACTCTGTTGTAAATCCTACAAGTACTGTGTGTGTCAGCATTACCGATCCAGGGATGACACTTATACACAGAGATTTGACCGTTTGAGGTTGGATTGCTACAAGATGGTATCAGGGCACACGCTGACTGTAGGACGCGACCACTAAGATAAGCCATCGGGCACTCTTCTCTACTCATTTTTGACTCTTCTCCACTTTCTACTCTATAGATGGCGGGCCCAAGGAACAAGTTTGCTCAACCGGATGAAGACACCCCTTTTGGATGACACTTGAAGGAAGCCACGAGATACCTGAACATCGGAATACCGAGCTTCACCGGGACCTACACCGCCACTCTACCTGAAGAAGAGTGCTGGACAATTCAAGTACATGTTCCAGGAAGGACTTTCACACTAGTTACTGAGCCCATAGAGTTTTCCTTTGATACACCAACGAGGAGTCTAGGAAAGAGCATGGAAGCTCACATCGCCATGGGACGCATCAGCGAAGTATACCACAAGGATCTTAAGGACACCATCTACCAGATATGTGGACGCCGAGATGAGCAATGGGAGATGATCTACACCAGGAGGGACAAGTCCATTGCAACCTACATCCAGGAGTTAAACCAACACATTCGTCGTCAGGAGAACCAGATGTGCGCCAGCATGATAGACCTGAAGAAGGTGATGACCAGGAACATGGAACTAGAAGAGGAACTCGAGTCTATACGCGATGGATATGAAGAGGAAATTGCAGTACTACTGGAGAAGAATGAAGACCTGAAGAAGAAGCTAGGAATATTCATGGGAGACCCTGTGCCAGGAGAGGATAACCATCCCGAGGACTACATCATCATTGACGACACCGACTCCGACCCTGACAGTGATGATGATTATGAAGACGAAGCTGGAGCAGATATCATGGAGTCTTCTTTTGATCAAAATTTATAGTCGACCACCATATTATCAGTAGTATTCCCCCATGTATATAGTAGTAGTCCGAGTATTTTGTAACGATAGATAGATTGATTGTATGCCCTTGTTTGAATTGAGTGGTGTGATATGAATGTGTTTGTCTCATGTGCATATGGGTAGTGATTTCTCCTTAGACCCCACTCTATTCTAATCTCTCCCCTCTAAACCTATCAGATGCCTCCGAGACGTGACCCCGGATTTGTCTTTCCACCGAAGCTCACCCAGTTGATCCAGCAGCAAAATGCCTTGATGCAGCTACTAGTCCAGAACCAAGGCAACAACAACAACAATAACAACCCACCGCCACCACCTCCAGTTGACAACTTAGTCCGTTTTCTAAGGTTAAATCCGTCGGTATTTTCCAGTAGCACCGAGCCGATTGTTGCTGATGACTGGCTCCGCAGGATTAGAAGGGAGCTGACCAGCGCAGGTTGCGCAGATGCTGAGAAGGTGCGCTTTGCCGCACATCAATTGGATGGACCCGCAGCCTCATGGTGGGGGAATTACATAACCACTTTTCCCATAGCCAATGTCACATGGGATCAGTTTTAGCAAGCTTTCCGCACAACCCACGTCTCTACGGGATAAATGAATATGAAGAAGTGTGAGTTTCGCAACCTAAGCCAGGGAAATCGTACTATGGGGCAGTACGTGGATGAGTTTAGCAAGTTAGCTCACTATGCCCCAGATGACGTGGCCACAGATGCCGTGAAGCAGGAGAAGTTTATGGAAGGGTTGAATGATGAGATAAGTATGCAGTTGATGGTGGCAAAATTTACTAACTACCAGGAGTTGGTGGACAGGGCCCTTATGATTGAAAGCAAACAACATCAGATAGAGAGCCGCAAATGGAAGTATAGACAGGGGAAGTACAATTCTGGAGCTCA
Source organism: Triticum urartu (assembly GCF_056163025.1). Classification (NCBI taxonomy): domain Eukaryota; kingdom Viridiplantae; phylum Streptophyta; class Magnoliopsida; order Poales; family Poaceae; genus Triticum; species Triticum urartu. The sequence goes on along the minus strand of NC_141874.1, from coordinate 168,950,933 downwards.
GCAGAAGCCTCGCTTTACCCCTAACTCCGGAGGTTACATCCATAACCATGGAGGCCATACTCACAATGGAGGAAGCTCACATAACCACAGTGGGCCTAAGAATGGAAATGGGAATGGAGGAAGCAGCAGCCAGAACCGTCCCAACCCAGCAACACCCGCTAAGAAAGACCCAAGTCATGTCACATGTTACAAGTGCGGGAAGGCTGGACACTACGCCAATGATTGCTCAGAGTTGAAGAACGGCAATGGAAATGGAAACTCTGGGAAGAAGACCAACCCTTTCACCAGAGGACAAGTGAACCACGTTAACGTGGAGGAGATTGAAGAACAGCCAGATGCAGTTATAGGTAAGTTTTTGATTAAGTCATTTACTGCAATAGTTCTTTTTGATACTAGTGCATCACATTCATACATATCAAGGGGATTTGTGTATAAATATAAGTTGCCCACCAAAGTTCTTAAGACACCTAAGTTAGTAAGCTCACCTGGAGCTGAGTATATGGCAAGAAGTGGACGTTTTCAGGTGCCATTGACCATAGGTAGGCATCTTTTTGTGATAGCCTAGCTTATTAGGGATGATAGACTACTCATATCAATAAGGAATTCCTTCTTTTCCGGGAGCCCATTCAGACAGAACTCCAAAGTTAAGCATGCTCAGCTTGGAGTAGTTTCAGGATGGGTGACCGACCGGGAAGTTGCTCCCGGGTGCGCACGAGTGAGGACAAAGTGCGCAGAAAAGACTAGTATTGATCTATGGGGCCAGTCTAGATCCCGCCAGGAGTAACGACCACCGACGGGTGTGTCCGGGGCGTTACAAGTTGGTATCAGAGCCGACCCTCGCGGTTACATGGATGGTTGCGGACATGTGCGTGGTCATGTTGTTCATGACGTTTGTGACCCGTCGTGGCACACGGAATGGCACATGTACTAGACTGGAAGCACAGACGTATGTGCCAAGAGGGAACGTTCCTGTGGCCCGACGAGGACGTCGGTTCCTCTGAGTGGGTGTGTATGTGATAGCCTAGCTTATTAGGGATGATAGACTACTCATATCAATAAGGAATTCCTTCTTTTCTGGGAGCCCATTCAGACAGAACTCCAAAGTTAAGCGTGCTCGGCTTGGAGTAGTTTCAGGATGGGTGACCGACCGGGAAGTTGCTCCCGGGTGCGCACGAGTGAGGACAAAGTGCGCAGAAAAGACTAGTATTGATCTATGGGGCCAGTCTAGATCCCGCCAGGAGTAATGACCACCGACGGGTGTGTCCGGGGCGTTACAGTTTTCCCCTCAGACCTGATAATTTTGGAGTCACAAGGATTGGATGTGATATTAGGCATGGATTGGCTATCCAAGTATGGAGGAAATATCAATTGTGCTAGTAATTCAATTATACTCACCACCCCGGAGGGAAACAGGATCGAGTATGTGTCTAGGCATGCGCCAAGGAGGACCCAAGTAAATTATCTCTCGGGAGTTGTTCAGGAAGAAGTGCCTGTTGTGAAGGATTACCCAGATGTATTTCCAGAGGAACTATCAGGCATGCCGCCAGATCGAGACATAGAGTTTTTGATAGAGCAGTTGCGAGGCACCGGACCAATATCGAAGAGACCGTATCGGATGCCCGCTGAGGGAGTCCTGGACTAAGGGGTCCTCAGGCGTCCGGCCTGTTTATGGGCCGGACTGATGGGCTGTGAAGATATGAAGACCGAAGATTGTACCCGTGTCCGGATGTGACTCTCCTTGGCGTGGAAGGCAAGATTGGCGAACAACTATGAAGATTCCATATTATGTAACCGACTCTATGTAACCCTAGATCCCCCCGGTGTCTATATAAACCGGAGGACTTAGTCCGGATAGGGGATACTCAATACCGTAGTTATACATGCTAGACTTCTAGGGTTTAGCCATTACGATCTCGTGGTAGATACACTCTTGTAATACTCGTACCCATCAATATTAATCAAGGAGGACGTAGGGTGTTACCTCCATCAAGAGGGCCCGAACCTGGGTAAAACTTCGTGTCCCCTGTCTCCTGTTACCATCAACCTTAGATGCAGAGTTCGGGACTCCCTACTCGAGAGCCGCCAGTTTTGACACCGACATTGGTGCTTTCATTGAGAGTTCCTTTGTGTTCTCGCTGAAAGGTTTGATGGCCCCTTCAATCGTCAAAAATGGCGCTGTCTGCGGGGAAACTTTCCTCCCCGGACAGATCATCGTGTTCGGCGGCTTCACACTGCGGGCCAACTTGTTTGGCCATCTAGAGCAGATCGAAAGCTATGCCCCTCGCCATCAGGTCAGATTCAGGAGCTTGAACTACGTTGCAGACATCTATGGAGACACTACTAGGGAAAACCTTATACGCAGAATCTTAGCAGCAGCGCGGCACAAAAAGAAGCGCTACTGCTAATTAGCAGTAGCGCGGGTTTTTAACCCTCGCTACTCCTAAGTTGATAGTAGTAGCGCGGTTTTTTAACCCTCGCTACTACTAAGCGGTCTCTACCGTGCCCCCCGACACATGCCATAGTAGTAGCGAGGTGTATAAACCCGCGCTACTACTAAGTTGATAGTAGTAGCGTGGTTTCACTACAAGAAATATGTCAACTTATGACCACCACTATTGGTCACTGAATGGTCACAAATTTCCATTTATGACCTTTTTGTGACCAAAACCATAAGGTCAAAAGCTGGCCGTCGTAAACTGACTATAGCGACGTTTCTTCTGGAATGGTCGCAAACGTTTATGACCAAAAAAAGGTCGTAGATTTAACGACCAACTATTTTGGTCACTAGCAATCCGACCACACCACGTCAGATCCACCATGGCAAGCTGACGTGGCAGACTTACGACCAAATGAAAAGGTCGTAAAATAGAATCAGCCCGGTCCATTTCAGCCGTCTTGATGGGCCAAGCCCAATCATTCAGCCCATTTAAATTTTTTTCTCTTTATTTTGCTTATCTGCATGGGCCTGGACCAATAATTTGGCCTTTTATTTTCTAGGAATGGAGCCTTTTTCTGATGATTTTTTTATATTCCACTATTGTTTTGGGCCACAGCCTTTTTAGTCTAGTTCGAATTTGGGCCTTGGCCTTTTTATTTTCTGTTATGCAGCCTTTTATAATTTTTTTCTTACAGTCATTTCTTTTTTTAGGCCCAAGCCTTTTTGGTTTAATTCTTGTTTGGGCCTTGGCCTTTTTAGAGCCCAGGTTCTCATTTTGCATAACTATAAACAGAAAGGCCCAGGTGCACAAGTGATCCACAAGCCCAGGTGCACAAGTGATCCACAAGCCCAGGTGCACAAGTGATCCACATAACTTCACAGAAAATAAACAAAATGATCCACAAGTGATCCAAGTTCACAAGATCACATAACTTCACAGAAAGGCCCAGGTTCACAAGTGATCACATAACTTCACAGGATCCATGTGCTCTAGTTTAAACAGCAAAATGCAACAAAATGCAACAACTCTCAGCTCAGCTCCCAGGTTCACAGGTTCAAAATGCAACAACTACCTTAGCTCAAAGACAAAGAGGTTCATAGCACATCCATCAAACTACCTTAGCTCCAAAGAGAGCCATTAAGTGGGCTAACTTCTCTTCTTGTTCTTGAGACTTCTTGCACAGCAGCTCAAGTTCTTGTAGGAATTAAGGTGGTGGTATATTGGCACCATCAATATATTAAGCTGGCGATGTCAAGTGAGCTGCAAGAGGACACAACACCGTTAAGCACAGTTGGTCAGACCATATTGACACGAATCACAAATGTTGGCACCCAGTGTATACTATGTAAGTGCTGGTATATTTTTACTACCAAAACCATCACTAATGTGCATGTGTGCTTGGTTTATATGCTTCATCCATATGGTTGGCACCATCACTGCATATTGTTGCTACCGATGTACACAAGTGTGCACATACACAGCATGCTGCATGCATACGCGCGCATGCCAGTATAAGCTGCATCTCGATGCTTTTCATTGATGATCAAGAGATTATAATATTTTAATAATCCACATAGCTACTCCTACCTAGGTAGCTATACATAGGTGTACTAGCAGCCAGCCCAAAGGCGAGTTGATCAGTAATAAAACATACACTAGGTAGCCAGCTATGTCCTATCCTAGCAGCAACAATGACTTTTGTTTGTCATGCGTGTAAAGAAATGCATGCATTTCCAGTAAATATAATGTATGCATGCTGCCATTGGCCTAGACCACACTAGAAGAAAAATGCTGCAGCGACCATTGGCCTAGACCACAAGGGCAAACATGATATTGCATCCCATGAGGCATGGAGGAGGATCTCTTACCATGACCATAGCAGCACTTCATCTTCACCTTGTCATCCTCACCGTTTTTGCATAGACTTCTCCTGGAGCCGCTCAAAGGCGTTTCCAGCTTCCTGCTCGTCGACTTGCCATGCTTGCGCCAGATCCGCTGCTCCTTGATTGAGTTCCACAGCTTCTCCACCGCCTCCCGCTGCCGGGCGTGAACCGCCCCATGCTGTCATATGCATGCCGCCCCAGGATGTCGATGGTCATCTGCGTCCTGACAAAACCAAGCCACAGCAAACTGAATTTCTGACAAAACCAAGCCACATTGAACTGAATTTTAGAACAATAGACAAAATATGTGGCATGCATATACATGGGGCGTGCACAGGTCTGCCAGAGGACTCACCACGGTATCCTGTAGCGCCGAGCAGCAGTCTCGAGGCACTTCAGGAGGGCTTCGCGCCGTGACTTCATCGTTATCATCGTCCACTGTTGCCACTGCCAGGGCTGAGATGGCATCTTTGATCTTCCCTACAGCCTTTGAAAACTACAAAATAAGACACCGGTCCATTAGTGCAAAATACACAAGCCAATTAAGCATGTTCCTCCAATATTATGCAATCTCAGATGCAAACAGGTAACAACACCTATTTATATGCATAAACTAACTAAGATTTTCTAGCAAGATAGATGGCAGCACAGTTGACCTTGAAGGGCAGTAAGAAATTTCATCATCTTATCATTGGTCCGAGAATCAATATAGTGTAAAATTTCTGAGAAAAAGATGCATTTTTTAGAGACAAGATAGTGTACAAGAACAAGACATGGTCTGTAGATTAGCCAAAGTGAGATGGGTATGAGGTTACAACAGTAACATGATGACACACATTTGAGGTTACAGTACTTCCCTCACATCTCATAGCTAATATATGACCATCACCGACGACCATAAACAGTGGTTTTAGCCCCAAGCCACCAGCTCACCAAAAACAACAAGACAAGATGGCTTGGGGCTAAAACCAGTAATCAATCGTCTACACGTATATATCTAGTCAATAAAATATCTAATACACAAGTGCATACAGTACTCAACATCTACTACAAGTGCATACAGTACTCAACATTCACTCAAAGTATGTTGTGCAGGATCACACCATTCCATTTTCAATCAAAGTACAATAGTACATCACATTTTTGGATGATCACCAAAGGCAAAACTACTCCTGACTATGATCATCAACATCTACTACTGCTAACTACTCCATCTGCAATCCTACTTTGCACTAAAACTTCCTCACCCTCCATTCACCCTGTTCAAGCAGTATTGTAGTAAAACTACTCCTAATGCTACAGCAGTTAACAGCAAGTTAAATTACTGTGATGTGCAAAATTTACAGTAAATACTCCACTGAATATTACTGAAACTTAACATAAGTTCACTAAGCTTTTTCAATTTCAGAATATACAAGTCAGAAAATAAGCTTGCAAGCAAGTTTATGTAAGTAATGCACACTGGAGTACAATACTTCTATGGATTTCTGCAAATAATTCATGATTTTCTAACTAATCCAAGATGTCCATTTAATTAACTGGAAAAGTAAGTTAAATCTTATTGAATCTTGTTAAATACTCCAAGCAAAATTACTCCACACATGTATAGTTCAATCTTGTTAAATACTCTAAGCAAAATTACTCCACACATGCACATGTCTCAAGGAACTAGCAGCGCTGCTTGCTCCCTTGGTCCGGCTCCTTGCTGTGCAGGATGACTGAGACTCGGATGCAGAGCGAGCTCCCTGCAAATGACATATTGTATCAATGCTTTGCAGCAACAAAAGGAACTCACATACAATAGAACTTGCGCAATAGTGTATCAACACCCCAAAGGAGGCATTACAAAATTCTCAAAGAATGTTTCCGAAGGGATATAAGTGGAAGCAGAAGAATATAATGAGATGTCACCATATGTATGTGCATAATAATTGTACGTATATAATCTGACTTGATTTCTTTCTTCAAAAAAAACATGACATGCTACAATATCAATACGCATGTGAGCAATTTTGACCTTTGCAAGGAGTAAAAAAACTGACAATACAGAAACATGACATGTCACGAAGATGCGTGTTGGGTTGAATTCCATATTGACATGTCATGATTAGTTAAGTTCCAGCAATTATCAATTTGCAAATCAGCGTTCTAAGACTTAAAGATAATAATGAACAACGGATCACCTTTTGTACACACGTAACCATAAAATTACAAGCAATTGGGGTTGGGGGCACTGTCGGGGCTTCGGCCTTGGCTAGCAGCAGCGGCGACAGTGCTAGCAAGGAGCAGGCTACAGAGAGCAAAAGCAAGCATCTAAAGAGCAGTAGGCGCGGCCAGGGGAAGGGGCTGTTGCACACGGGTGGCTGTAGGGGCGTGGCCAGGTCGTGCGCAGGATGCAGGGGAGGGGCCGGGACGAGGGCGACCATGGGCGTGAGCGGATGGGCGACGGCGGGCGAGCAGCAGCGATGGCACGATGGCACCAGCAGGCGCGGTCGTGGCGGCAGGGTCGGGTCACGGACAAGCCCGAGCACATGCGTGTGAGGGCGCGGGCAGGGTGCGGCCTCAGCGAGGCAGGGCGTGGGTGGCGCACGGCCACGCGAGGGGCGGCCGGCGCGGTGAGCACGAGCCCGCAGGGAAGTGGTGGGCGGCGCAAATGGTGACTAAACAAGGGGGAAAGCGAGGGAATCGGTGGATTCGCTCACCGGGATGACGGCGATGATGGCGATGCAGCCCGCCATGATGCTGAGATGCAAGCACAGCTCCTTGTACGCCGCCTCCTTGCTTGGCTTCCAGGTGCGGGGAGGGGCTGGGGAGGGAGGTCACTGTGGAGGTGGGGGCGGTGTTGGGTGTCGGCGGCGGGATTGTTGCGGTGGAGGTGGGGGTGGGGAGAGGAGGATCTTGAGTGGATCTGCAGCCAGGGAGGAGAGGGGAGAGGAGCGGAGGTGGTGGCTGAGGCGAGGGGAAGGAAGGGGAGGACGGGTCGTCGGCTGCGGGATCTAGGGGAGGACGGGTCGTCGGCGGGATAGAGGATGGATCTGAGGTTGGGGCGGAGAGGGAGGAGGTGGCGGCGGCGAGGAGCTGAGGGAGAAGGAGTGCGGGTGCGAGTTAGGGTTTGGGTGGTTGGGCTGCGGTTGGGTGAGGGGGTGAGGGCTGCCGCTGGATCCAGAAGCATCCGACGGTGGTTGATGCATGATCCGCGTGATATGCCTATGGACCAATCAGAGCGCACCAACAATTTGAAGATTTTTTGACCATATAAATTGGTCATGATTGATTACATACAAATTTTTCATTTCATTTTTCAATGCTAAAAATGAGTTTTTTTGTAAAAGACCTATCAAATATTTGTTCAAATGATGTCATATTTTGCACAAGTTTACATCGTAGATTGGCAAACAGCATTGACAAAGGGAGTTTTTATTTCTTTTGCATGAAAAACAATTTTCCATTTTTTGAGTGCCCAAAAATAAGTTTTTTTAAGGACTTACCATATATTTGTTGCAAAATTGTACCAAATCAATTTTCTAAAATACTAGGCCATATATAATGCACAATTGATCAAATGGTTAGGTGTCAAAAGTTTCGATGCACCTCTCGTGGAAAAGACAAATTTTCACGATTCAGTAGAAAGCGGGTAAAATTTGTACTGTAGCTGCCTCATAGTTTGCTTTTTATTTTTTCCAAAAATCATTTCTAAGTACAAAACTATCTATTTAATCAGAGAAACATAGAAAGGTTTCCAAGATTCAACCACTAGCTAAGAACGGTCATTCCCGCCGTTTTGACCGTATTTTGAAACGGGCATAAAAAATTCAAAAAAAATCAAAAAATTGGGAAACCTTCGCATTGTGTCATTATATGTGGCCAAGTTCCCAGGAAAAATAATAAACTTGTAATGCGGTAATTATTTTTAAAAAGTGTTCTCAGAAACGAGCTATCACGTGTGGAGATCAATGGCTTTCAAGCCAAATGATCAATCTTATGGCCACATTCATGGCATAGTTTGTTCAAATAATCTCATATTATGCACAAGGGTGCATATTGGAATGGCAAACAATGTTGCCTAAGGAGGTTTTCTTTTTCTTTGGACGAAAGAACCATTTTCCATTTTTCGAGTGCCCAAAAGGAGGTTTTTTTGTGAAGGACCTCCCAAATAATTGTTGCAAAATTGGACCAAATCATTTTTCTAAAATACTAGGACATATATAATGCACAATTAACCAAATGGTTGGGTGAAAAAAGTTTTGATCCACCTTTGGTGAAAAAGACAAATTGTCGTCGATTCAGTTGGAAACGGGTCAAATTTGAACTGTATCTGCCTCATAGTTTGCTCTTTATTTTTTACAAAAATCATTTCTAGGTACATAAGTATCTATTTAATCAGAGAAACACCAAAAAAATTCCAAGATTCAACCACTAGCTAGGAAAGGTCATGCCCGCCGTTTTGACCGCATTTTGAAACGGGCATAAAAAATTCAAAAAAAATCAAAAAAATGGAAAACCTTCGCATTGTGTCATTATATGTGACCAAGTTTCCAGGAAAAATAATAAACTTGTAATACGGTAATTATTTTAAAAAAGTGTTCTCAGAAATGAGCTATCATGTGTGAAGATTCATGTATTTCAACCCAAACGATCAATTTTATGGCCACATTCATGGCATAGTTTGTTCAAATGATCTCATATTGTGCACAAGGGTGCATCTTGGAATTCCAAACAATGTTGCCAAAGGGAGATTTCATTTTCTTTGCATGGAAAATTCATTTTCCATTTTTTGAGTGCCCAAAAGGAGGTTTTTTTGTGAAGGAACTACCAAATAATTGTTGCAAAATTGGACCAAATCATTTTTCTAAAATACTAGGCCATATTTAATGCACAATTGACAAAATGGTTGGGTGTCAAAAGTTTTGATCCACCTCTGGTGAAAAAGACAAATTCCCATTGATTCAGCTGGAAGCGGGTCAAATTTGAACTGCAGCTGCCTCATAGTTTGCTATTTATTTTTTCCAAAAATAATTTATAGGTACATAAGGACATATTTAATCATAGAAACACCAAAAAAATTCCGAGATTCAACCACTAGCTAGGAACAGTCATTCCCGCCGTTTTGACCGCATTTTGAAACGGGCATAAAAAATTCAAGAAAAATCAAAAAATTGGGAAACCTTCGCATTGTGTCATCATATGTGGCCAAGTTCCCAGGAAAAATAACAAACTTGTAATACGGTAATTATTTTAAAAAAGTGTTCTCAGAAACGAGCTATCATGTGTGGAGATCAATGGCTTTCAAGCCAAATGATCAATCTTATGGCCACATTCATGGCATAGTTTGTTCAAATGATTTCATATTGTGAACAAGAGTGCATATTGTAATGGCAAACAATGTTGTCTAAGGAAGTTTTCATTTTCGTTGGACGAAAAAACCATTTTCCATTTTTCGAGTGCCCGAAAGGAGGTTTTTTTGTGAAGGAACTACCAAATAATTGTTGCAAAATTGGACCAAATCATTTTTATAAAATACTAGGCCATATTTAATGCACAATTGACAAAATGGTTGGGTGTAAATTTTTTTGATGCACCTCTCGTGAAAAAGACAAATTTCTGCCGATTCAGTTGGAAGCGGGTCAAATTTGAACTGCAGCTGCCTCATAGTTTGCTATTTATTTTTTCCAAAAATCATTTCTAGTTACATAAGGACCTATTTAATCATAAATACATGGTTTGGTGGCGATACGTCGAGGTTTGGGCGGTGGCCGAGGGCCCCAACTCTAGAGCGCGTAAACTCGCATGCCCGTCGCGTGGTCACCGCGTGACCTTAATGTTGCCATGTGTTCTGGGCGGACTAGGCATGTCTAGTGGGTTGGGCACTCCCCAGGTTGGTGCTAGGAAGAAAATTACAACATAAGATTCTCACAAGGAGACCGATCGATGCTCAAACATGAATTAGCAGCCAAGTGTTTGATTAGCGGTACGGGAAATGTACATGGCCAATGGGCGTGAGTTTTGGCTGAGGATGATCATCTACTAAGGAGAATGTCTTCACAATTTTTTAGCTCAAAAGGAGGATCCTAGGTGGTACTTGCTTTGCAAAGGACCATGCTGGACAAAAATATGAATGTTGAAGCTGGGCTCAAAATAATGAATGGAGTAAGCTGAAATTTTGTGGAGGATGGTTATTTGGGCATAGGTAAGCATTGTAGAAAATTCATACCATTTGGACATGCCAAAGTAGTACTTCCTTCATAATGCTCTTCTATGGACAGAAACTTGGGAAAACTAGTGAGAGAGATTGGATGAATGAAATGAGCTCAAAATTGGTGTAGGTAAGTTACCTAGGTATGGTCATGCGCTGGTAAATTTTCAGATCATTTGGGTAAGCCTAGCTAGTACTTACTTCACAAAGCTTCTCTAGAGGTAGAAACTTTGGAAATTTCCCGAGAAAGATTTACTAGGAAAATTGAGCTGAGTATTACCATGTGGCAATGATTTGGGTATGGAAGAGTGCCCGAAAAGTTTGAGGGTAATAGGAGGGGTCTATATAAAACTTGCTTTGCAACGAGCCAATTTGGCCATAAAATATAAATTGAACCTGGGCTCACATAGATGATTTGACTGATCTGCAATTTGGAGGAGGGTGATAATTTGGGCATATGAAGGAACTGTATAAATTTCATGTCATTTGGAGATATAAAAAAGGTACTTCCTTCACAATGCTTCTAGGTGGACAAAAACTTTGGAAATTTCCCGAGGAAGATTTGCTAGGCAAATGGAGCTTAATTTTTTCATGCGGTAATGATTTGGATAGGAAAGAGTGCCCAAAAATTCCGAGGGCAATCAAGAATATATAAATAGCACTTCCTTCATAAAGTGTTGTTGTGAACAGAATAGGAAAATGAATATTGTTGAATTAGTTTTGAACTAGGCAAGGAAGGATTTTTACATATTTGATGAAGATATGCCCCAAAGAATTTATGAGATTTTTTTGGGAATTTTGGGAATGATAGAAATATAGGTTGCTTCACAACCTAGGGCAAAAACTGCCACATGGACATGACACATAGGCAAAACTGATGAGATGGTGCCTAGTCATCACAACCCACCACAATCTACAAGGCTATGACCATCTATATTGGTCATTAACAACTAGAAATAAGGCAGCGGACTAGCACTGTTTGCTTTGTGACCATTTCGTGTAAGGAAACTACGACCTTTCTGACCAAAATGGTCGCAATGGTTTAGGGTTTGGAGCCCCCTGAACAGCTTTTGACCAATTGGTCTAAAATGGTCATAAATTTATGACCAATTCTTTGAGGGTCACTGACAGAAGGTCATAAGTTGACATATTTCTTGTAGTGTTTAATGCCCCTCGTTACTACTAAGTACGAGGTAGGTGAAGTCGCCATATCCTCGGCCGAATCCCCATCTCCTCCCCCAAATCCCTCCTCTCTTCCACCACTCTCTCCTCTCACTTTCCATACGCTCTCACATGGACCTCTTGCCCATGCACCCATCCTCCTCCATGGCGCCAAAAGGGGCCGCCGCCTCGCGCCACCGGCGTCTAGGAGCTCGCCGGTCTTCCACCGACGTCTAGGAGGCCGCCGCCCCGCGCCACCACACTGGAGCACCTCGCCACCGGTGACTAGCTTCGCTGCTCCCTACATCACCTTCCTCTCTCCCTCAGTTTTCCTTTTCTCTCTCTCCCTCTGGTTTGACTAACCCTCCCATGTCCATGCCCGTGTAGGTCGTCGCCATGGATGACCCGGAGCTATCTGGCATGGTCGGGAAGAGGAGCCCCACGCCGCGGCTTGGCTCTGCCATAGAAACGGGCCCTCTCCAACAGCCACTGCTGGATCTGGTCTTCCGCTGTCCGTTCATGCCTCCGGCGATGCCAATCATCACTAGATCTTACCATTGCTGCCATTGACAGCACGCATGGGATCAAGATTTTTTGTTTTGTTTTTGAAAGTAATAGCAGTAGCGTGGGGTATAAGACCCGCTACAGCTAATTAGCAGTAGCGCTATTTGCAACGCACGCTACAGCTAACCATGTATAACAGTAGCGTGTGTCAACACGCGCTACTGATACAAGTTAGCTATGGCGCCGTATCAGTAGCACGGGCACCCGCGCTACTGATACACCCAAAACCCGCGCTGCTACTAGGCTTTTCCCTAGTAGTGAGACTTTGATCTTCACCGGGTTCGATACCGCGGTAGCCGCTCCCGATCACCCCGATGATCATGACTTAAATCTGTCATCGGGCCGCATCCAGGAGATCGCTCCTGTAAACGCTCTGGCTCTAGAGCCGGAGCAGGCCGCGCCATCCAAAGATGGGAGGATTAACCCCACCATGGAGGCCGCAGATTCGACGGCGTTGGAGCCGCACATGGACCTGGTCTCACTCGATGCCTATGCCACCGGAACACCAGACTTGTCTCCGACTGTAGGTTCCGAACCATGCGAGCCCGCGGACGCCGAGCTTGATCATTTATCAATCTTCGAATTCAGTCCCGCAAACATCTTCCAGCACTCGCCTTTGGGCGACGTGCTAAACTCATTAAAAACATGTCCTTGGCGGAGGACTCCTAGCCGAGCTATATCTGGCTCGAGCTAGGGGCTGACGATGGATAATTTTGCTTCCCACCCGCCACCCACTTCATAGCAACAGTCGAGGATTCGACCAAAACACTTGATTACGACTCCGAGAATATTGACTGCATGGAAAATGACGCCGAAGACAACGAAGACCCCGCTGATACAATTAATGATGAACGGGGCGACGGGCAGGATAGCCCCAGTAAACAGGCCACGCACTAAGATTCGGAGGATGACAATTACCTTCCGCTCTCTGAGGATGAGGTGAGCCTCAGCGCCGAAGATTTCATCGTGCCTGAGGAACCTCGCGAGCAGGAGCGCTTAAAGAGCCAACTAATAGCCACTGCAAGGAGCCTGAAGAAGAAGCAGCAACAGCTTCAAGCTGACCAAGATCTGCTTAATGATAGATGGACCGAAGTCCTAGCCACCGAAAAATATGGCCTTGGTAGCCCAGCTAAAAGCTACCCGAAGCATAGATCACTACCCCAGGGTGATGATAAGGTGTTCGAGCTCATACGATCATCACACAATGCGGCAGGTCGACCACAACTTGGTCCGGTTAAAGCGGCAACTCAAGCCGAACTACAGACCGCCCCACCTCGCCGTAAAGGCAAGAACAAAAGAGCTCAAGGTTGTACATACAACCTTCAACAGGGCTGGGGTAGTAAAACAGGATACCCAAGAGCGATCTACGGATCGCAAGGACACACCTCGACATGCGACAACGGCCACCTATTCGGACGTGACAAACCTAGCCACACCCGGGCTGAAAACCGCAAATGGACTCCGTCAGAGGTACGTCGCAGCGTGGCCCAACATAGAGGCACTGCACACCCTCTGTGCTTCACAAATGAAGTAATGGAGCATGAATTCCCAGACGGGTTCAAACCCATGAATATCGAATCATACAATGGAACGACGGATCCCGCGGTATGGATTGAAGACTTCCTCCTCCATATCCACATGGCCCGCAGAGATGACCTTCACGCCATCAAATACCTACCACTAAAACTCAAAGGACCAGCTTAGTACTGGTTAAACAGTCTACCAGAAAATTCTATTGGCAGCTGGGAGGACTTGGAGGATGCCGTTCGCAACAACTTCCAAGGAACATATGTCCGGCCACAGGATGCTGATGACCTAAGTAATATTGTTCAGCAGCCCGAAGAGTCAGTAAGGAAGCTCTAGACTAGGTTCTTAGTTAAAAAGAACCAAATAATCGACTGTCCGGACGCGGAAGCCCTCATGGCCTTCAAACACAGTGTCCGGGATGAATGGCTTGCATGCCACCTCGGTCAAGAAGGACCTAGATCCATGACAGCCCTTACCGCTCTAATGACCCGCTTTCGCACAGGAGAAGACAACTGGCTCGCTCATAGAAGCAATAGCACCAGCAACTCGGGCACTTCCGAAATCCGAGACAGCAATGGCAAGCCACGACGAAGCAAATACATCAGTCGCAATGATAATGATAGATCACGCAACACAGCGGTTAACTCCGGGTTCAACAATCCCAAGCCAGGTCAACGGAAAAGCCATTCAAGGCAAACATAGATGGACCATCCAACCTAGACAGGATACTAGACCGACCATGCCAGATACACGGCCACCCCAATAAACCCGCCAATCATACCAACAGAAGTTGTTGGGTCCTCAAGCAGGCCGACAAGCTCAGCACCGAACATAAGGGAAGGGGGCCGCAAGGCAATAGGGACGACGGAATGGTTCAACAGCTAAATGAAGAGAGCTAGAAGGAATCTCCCCCTCAAGATCGACCAAGTCCGGAACAGAAATAGCAGTTCGGCTTCTGCCACCCATCTCATATACACGATGAAGCTATACCGCGCATACATAACTACGCACTTAAGATACCATGGGCATCGGCGGAAGCACAATACGGATAAGTCTGCAAACATTCCAGTAACGTTTTTTATATACTTTCTTTCCTTTTTCAATACTTCTTAAAAGCAGGTAACGCAAAGGAGAATCACTGAAGACCGACTCCATCAGAGTTCGGATCCATACACTAACCTACGGGGCTACCTCCTTAAAGGATTCCCCTCGCTGAGGACAGTCGGCGCAGACGTGTGACAGGAAGTCCAAAATAAACTTTTGTAGACCGCACTCTTTTTAGAGCCTGTAACATGCCTTTTTCCTCTGCCTTCAACCCAGGGCATATCAAATGACTGAGGTCGTGGCATACATATTAATATATATATTAATCATTGGCATATCGCTCAGGTCCTAGTTCATACTATCTGAATTAATCACCCGCGTTATTCCGCAAATGAATACGCCTCCCATGGTAGTGTCACAAACATACCCCAGCTTAACTTGCCAGGGGCTCGGTACGGGAACAAATGAGTTGCCAACAAAGTCCGAACAGCTTTTACAGTGTACCTCGGCGTCACGAGTTTGGCCTTATATGCATCAGCTCTGAATCACGTCTTGGGTCAATAGTTGGGTTGCCCACCTCATGTGTTTGCTACCCTATGTTCCGCTCTATCGGCTAGGGTAGTAAAGGGAGAACTACTGCGATTGTGCTACCGGTTCACCTGGTGACGCACCTCAGTAGAGAAAGCCGAAAACTGACTGTCATGATGCGGCGAGAGCTGGTCAACCACTCGATGACTTATCGAAGTCTCTAGTGATTCCTCCATGTCACATGAAGGACCTCTTTTCCGGTCAATTATGTAAATGCATCATATGAATAAGCCGCATATATACTAGGGGCTATGTCGTAGACCCACCATAAAACTCCTATGGCTAAGTGAAAGTGTTAACACCCTATAGTCTGGTTGCCTGGTTCGCCGCATTGACACCTCCTTTACGGACCAAGATGTTGGGCCAAGAGTGATCATATGCTTTTTCGAACACCCCTGTACTTCCTACAAGGGGGCTGAAGCCGACGACTGGAAATCTTTCAGTTTATATTAAAACGGCCGCACAGGAGGAACACAAGCTTTCAAGCACAATATACAAATAGCTTCACTATAAAATTGTCTCGTACAATTCTCATACACCTCACTCGAACATTATGTCTTTCGAGCATTGACCCTCTATCAAGCGGGTGGCTACTAGGACGTCTTCAAAATAATGCTTCGGTTCGTGGAGGTCCCTGCCCTTGGGCAGACTCTTCACCGCAACATCGACGGCCTTCATATTCCCCCAGAATGTCTTGACTCGGGCAAAAGCCATCCGGGCACCATTGATGCACACCGATCGCTTCACAACATCGATACGCGGCACTGCGTCAACAAGCCGCTGCACCAAGACAAAGTAATTATTCGGAACAAGCTCATTTGGCCATAACCGGATTATGACGTTCTTCATAGTAGCACCGGATATCCTATGAAGCTCGGCCACTGGGACATCTGCTCATTCAGCAACAGGGGGCGCTTCGATGCGCCGAATTATGACCAGAAAAGCTTCTCTGTTGCGTACCCCTCTCTCGCCTAATAATATTGCACCACATCAGAACAACTCCTTGGCAAGTCTAAAAACTCGTCCGGAGAACTCCACAATTGGTTTAGCCGAGCATAGTTCGGGTCGCCGAACTTAGCCTGTAGTAAAAATGGCTTACCAGCCGCAATCTCCCCAGCTTGCCGGATCTCCTCACGGGCCGCTCTAGATTCAGACCGTGCTTCTCTTGCTTCTCGTAAAGCCTTTTTAATTTCAGCCGTTTTGGCTTCTTTCTCCTTCTCAATGAGCTCACAGCGGCTGGCAGCACTTTTTAGCTCAAGCGCCATCATGGATATCTTCTCCTCGTCTTGACGCCGAGCAGTCCGTTCGGCTTCTAACTCAGCCGATGCCTTCTGGGCAGCCGCATTACTACACTAGGCCTGCTCTTTGGCCTGGGCTAGCTCCGCCCAAAGAATTTCAACGGTGGCAGCACCATCTGCAGCCAGGTACAACTTTCAGCGTCATGCTTATATCACAAAAATGTATGTACAAAGACTGCTCCGAATACATACCTTGCAACTCATCAAGACACATATTGATCAACATAATGTCATCCCCGGCCACATCAAGCTTCCATTGCAGTTTGGCAATATCCGCAGTCCGGGAAGTAGCCAGGGGGAAGCAGCCTGTGTTCAAAGTTAATCAGTTTAGTCCTCCAAAATTTCTTCTTGATCCTCCGTTCGCCTCCCAGGGGAAGCCAACCGAAGTCTCAGGGGCTACTGTCTATACACAGTTGTATTTTCTGAATAAAATTGCACATGTTACATTACAAACCTCGAAGCCTCTTAGCAGGCTCACAAAGGCCTCATTCAATCCGCTCTTCGTGGATAGGACCTTTTCAACCACCGTACTCATCAAGGTATGATGTTCCTCTCAAACAGACACCTACCGCAGCATGTTCGTCGAGATATCCGGCGCCTCTGGGTCTCAGGAGGCAGCCAAAGGAGTACGGCCACCCTTTGAAGGTATCCATTTATTTGTATCTGGCTGCATTCCAGACTGTTCGGGGTCTTCATTGTTGTTCCCCGGACCCTGGGCCGCCGAAGTATCACCTTCGTATAGCATCTTCGTCATCCCTTGCACCACTTGTTGATCGGAGGAGACCCTCCGCGACGACACCTCAAGATCGTCTGCCCTATTGGACGGAGAGGCCGGTGGGGGCGTCTCACTTTCCATCATCTCCGGGAGAAGGTCCCCCGAGGAAGAGGATTGTTGAAGGGGACTGCGGGTTGGGCTGTAAAAAGTGTATATTTCAGGCATCATATGAAAAGAACGGGATATGTTTAGAATAGCCTTGTTCACCTACAGTTGGGCCGGAGGCTCGTCCTTGTCATGAGACTGCGCTTCGACGTCCTCCAAGCCCGGGCCGCCTCCTAGAGGAATCTCGCCTCGCTTAGGAGCCTGCTTATCCCAATCTTCGGAGGCAGCCCTCTTCTTCTTGGGAGGGAAAGAGATGGTGGCCTCCCCTTTACTTTTGTCTTCGGATGATGGGATTTTTATTCCTCCGGACACAAAATCTGAGGTCCCTTGGGAATAGAGGCCATCCTTGGTCCTCTTGTCCTCTGCCTCGTCCTCCTTCTCCGACATCTGGTATGGTGCTGGGGCCAGCATCCTTGTTAGGACAGGATTCGCTGGACCCTCGGGCAGAGGGGCCGAACACATAATCAGTTCCGCCTTCTTTGTCTAGGCCTAGAAAAAGAGAGCCTGCTTAGTATCATATTACTGTATGGATGATCGCAAAGTATTCGAGAGCCGAGTGCTTACTGGAGTATCCGGACGATTACAGTTGAGGCCAGCGTCCTCACGGTATCTGGCCAATGTTTCCGCTTCCCAAAAAAATAACTTCCACATCCCTTCGTGTGTGGCGCCGAAGAAGTGTTGGAGGGTCTGTGGTCCTTCTCAATTAAACTCCCACATGCGGCGAGGCCTGCGCTAGCATGGCAGGGTTCGGCGGACTAACATCACTTGAATCACACTAACGAGATCGATATCTCTCTCGAGGAGGGTTCGGATGCGGCTTTGTAAAGTCCGCACTTCATCAACCGATATCTAGTCCAGCCCTTGTTGACCCATGATGCAAGCTATGACGGTGGGCCAGGGCGGAAAGTGGGTGCAGCAACCCACTTAGTACTGTGGGGCTCTGTAATGTAAAACCACTCCCACTGCCAGTAATTGGATGTCTCGGTAAAGGAACCTTTTGGCCAGGGAGTGTTAGCGAGTTGGCTGATTGTAGCACCGCTGCACTCCGCCTGTTCCCCGTCGGCTATCTTTGGTTTCACACTAAAGGTCTTGAGCCATAAGCCGAAGTGTGGGGGGATTCGAAGGAAGGCCTCGCATGTAATAATAAACACCGAGACATGGAGAATCGAGTCTGCGGCAAGGTCATGAAAATCCAGTCCGTAATAAAACATTAGCCCCCGGCCGAAGGGGTGAAGCGCAAACCCTAACCCCCGGAGGAAGTGGGGGATGAAAAAAACCCTCTCGACAGATCTGGGGGTCAGAATAACTTGTCCTTGAGCAGGAAGCCGATGGTGGATCTCTGCAGTGAGATATTTGGCTGCCCGAAGTTTTGCAATATCCTCCTCTGTAACAGAGGAAGCCACCCATCGACCTTGAGAGCTGGATCCGGACATGATAGGAAGGCTGAAAGAAATGGAGTCAAACATTGGGTGCTGGAACTCGGGGTTGGGAAGGCCGAGGAGAAGTTTGGTGTAAAAAGGACGGCCCTTGGTTCCTTTATAAAGGCCTCCAGCATTGAACGCCTCCTCCTAAAGCCTAAGAACCAGCCTATTCCTAAGGAATCTTTCCCGCGGGACGGTTGGGTTACCCACGCCCATATTGATGAAAATCCCGCAATAAGGGGGCACAATCCCTGCTTCGATAAGACGTGCCAGTAAAAACCACGCCCCCAAAACGTGGAACGGTGGGACAGGAAACGGTTCAAAATAAAGGCCGGGAGGGCGTGACGTCACATTATTAAAGTTGCCAGCAGATCGGATTCATAAAAGTGCTATACCCTCTACAGCTGTGCGTTGTAGATTCGGACACGTTCGTTTCGTCCGAAGACTATCCGGGAGTTCGGAAGGAGGAACTTGCCTTGCAGTGCCTAAGACAATACTACGCACCGGATACCTTGTCATTGAAGCTAGGTTCAGGGGCTACTGAGGGAGTCCTAGACTAAGGGGTCCTTGGGCGTCCGACCTGTTTATGGGCCGGACTGATGGGCTGTGAAGATACGAAGACCGAAGACTGTACCCGTGTCCGGATGGGACTCTCCTTGGCGTGGAAGGCAAGCTTGGCGAACAACTATGAAGATTCCATATTATGTAACCGACTCTATGTAACCCTAGATCCCCCCGGTGTCTATATAAACCGGAGGACTTAGTCCGGATAGGGGATACTCAATACCGTAGTCATACAGGCTAGACTTCTAGGGTTTAGCCATTACGATCTCATGGTAGATCAACTCTTGTAATACTCATACCCATCAATATCAATCAAGCAGGACGTAGGGTGTTACCTCCATTAAGAGGGCCCGAACCTGGATAAAACTTCATGTCCCCTATCTCCTGTTACCATCAACCTTAGACGCACAGTTCGGGACCCCCTACCCGAGATCCGCCGGTTTTGACACCGACACCCGCAAATGATCTGGAGGAAATTAAGAAGCAGATTAAGGAGTTATTGGAGAAAGGATATATCCGACCAAGTTCATCACCATGGGGAGCCCAGTGCTCTTAGTTGAGAAGAAGGATGGATCTTTGAGAATGGTTGTTGATTATCGGGCATTGAATGAAGTGACGATCAAGAATAAGTACCCACTACCGATGATCAATGATCTGTTTGACCAGTTGCAAGGAGCTAAAGTATTCTCCAAGATCGATCTTCGATCAGGATACCACCAGTTGAAGATTCGAGAACAGGATATACCTAAGATAGCTTTTACCATGAGGTATGGACTATATGAGTACACGGCCATGTCATTTGGATTGACTAATGCCCCTGCCTATTTTATGTGTATGATAACAAGGTGTTCATGGAGTTTTTGGATAAGTTTGTTGTGGTGTTCATTGATGATATTTTGGTGTACTCGAAGAATGAAGAGGAACACAAGGAACACTTGCGCTTAGTTCTCAAGAAGCTCAGGGAACACAAGCTGTATGCCAAGTTTAGCAAGTGTGATTTTTGGTTGAAGGAAGTTGGATTTCTTGGACATGTTATATCAGGAGAAGGTATAGCCGTAGACTCTACCAAGGTTCAGTCTGCCACTGAGTGGTTGGCACCCACCTCAGTTGGTGTCGGTGGGAAACGACACCTATGGGGTCACTGGGATCCCTTCTACGGTTGGCGGGTGCAGGGTTGTGCAAAGAGCGGGTCTGGCGGTCGGCACACAAATCGTTTACCCAGGTTCGGGCTGCGGAGATGCGTAAAACCCTAGTCCTTCTTTGATGTATATTTGGGTGTTCTTGTGTTCTTGAACTAGATGCGGTGGCTCTCTAGTCCAAAAGATCTGAATCCTCGGCCAGTACGCCTCGGGCCTCCTTTTATAGACAAAAAGGGGTTGCTACAGTGGCACACAGGAGGTGGAAAGGTGTACAGGGGCCGAGTCTATCTCCTGGCATCGTCGGACAAACGCATTAAATGCGCTGCCGACGTGCCCCTCTTGCTTTATTGGGGATGACAAAGAAGCTCGTCCCAGCTGTCGTCGCCTCGCCTAGCTCTGACGCGCATCCAAGCTGACGAGGCATTATAGCGCCATGTTGGCTGGCTGCTGAGCTGGCATGGTGGTGGAGCCTTCACGAAGATCTACATGCCACCATGCGGGTGCTTACTGAATTGGTGTAGAGGCTGCGCGCTGCCACGCAGATGCCTGCCCAGCTGGTCGAGCTGGCAGCCGTATGGGAGCGGCGGTGGAGTCTTGGCAGATGCGGGCCTGGCTGCGGCCCCGCAGGCATCCTCAGCAAGGGTATTGCCGAGGGCTCGACAAGGGTCTCGCTGCGGCACCGCGGTCGTCCCGGGCAAGGATCTTGCCGGGGGTCTCGTGGATTTCCTTGGCAAGGATCTCGCCAAGGATCATCATCTTCTGGTTCCCATCTGATCTTGTGTATCTATGATCTCTACAAAGATCTGCATGCCACAACGGAGGTGCCTCCCGAGCCTTGGTTCCAATATGGTTGATGGTGTTAGAACCCCTTGGGCTCAAGGGTGGCGCGCTCTACTGGTGTCAGGCAAGTTGCCCCGGCAAGGATCTTGCCGAGGCTGCCAAAGCCACCCCGGCAAGGGTCTTGCTGGGGGAGTCCACCTCGCCCTCTTGCTCTCTTTGCGCCTCTAGTCTTGGTGTTGCTTTGGTTGTCTTGTGCTCCGGCTTCCCTCCTCTGTCCTGCTTAGTGTGGCCGTGGGCGCGGCCCTGACTGCCCGTGCATAAGTAAAGGGGTGCAAAAGGAGAGCCCCTACTTTTGTACACCGACAGGAGCCCCCAGGCCTGGGCCACACATAAGCGCGACGTGTTGTTGGGCTAGGTCCAGAACGGTGCGCTGGCAGGTGGGCGGATTTTTACCGCAGTAACTTCTCCGTCCGCTGTGCTTCCCCACGACCCGCGTTGAACGCGCGACGTGGGGGGGTCATGCGTGACATGGGGGTCATGCATGGGGCGGTTTCCGCACACATACGTCGCGTCATGGTAAAGAAGAGGCTCGTGCCTTCCCCATAAAAAGAGGAAAACGCAGAGGCGTGGCTCATTTACTGAGTGGGCTCGGGTCGTGGTCTTCAAGGCGCCTGCGCCCCACGACTGTGTGGCGGAGAACGGTCGGCTCGTCCGTCCCCTCGATTTTTGCTCGCCCGCCACGTGTCCCCCGTGCTCCGAAGATGGTAGGTCGTGGGTGCGGGCCTTGAATGACGAGTCAGGGAAACGGGCTGCTGCTGATTGGGGCAGCGGGTCGGCCTCGATTCTCTGCACCCCCGATGGTCGGATTGGCTGAGTGGGGCGACCGAGTCCCGACCCCGCCCCTTTATAATAAGGGGGAGGGGGATGCCATCCCACAATCTTTCATCATCCCTCACCTTCCACCTCGGCCCCGCTCTTTCATCTGCCATGGCGAGTGGGGGCGCCAGTCCTTCGATGGTGGCGGCGAGGGTCTCTGCTCGACAGCGTGTCCCTCCTTCCCAAGAGCTCGCGGTGGTGGAGCCGGCCACGAGAGGAAGGGGGAGGGGCGAGGCCGAGGCCGGCGTGGTGCTCGGGGAAGAGGGGGACGGGGCGGCCCACCGCCCCTCCCTCCGCCAGTGATGCCTCCTCCAATGGAGGGCCGCGTAGGGGACCAGCCTCGTGAGTTCTTCATCAGGCTACGTCAGCCATCGCGCCGCTGCCTTCGTCTCCCTGCGCCATTCGCTCGGGAGATGGAGCTCGATCCACCCCAGACCCTGAGGTTGCATATGAGGGGTTGTGGGAATGGCGGCACGTGGGCCGATGTTAACTTTCCTGCCCCTTAGGTCATGTATCTTTGCCGCAGGTGGAAGACCTTTGCTCGTATCCATAGCCTGACGGCAGGGCTCGTTCTCTATTTCAAATTAATGGAGAACGGCCTGCTCTCCGTCAAGGTCTTTGGAGACTCTGGAACTCGCCTGAAGTGCTGCGTGGAGAGCTCCTCCGATGATGAAGACTCCTCCTCAAGCGGGAGTGATGAGGAGGACAGCGACAGCAACGACGAGAGCGTCGAGCGAGGGCACGTCGACCTCGTCTCCGACTAACCGCATTGCCCCTCCCTCCGCCGTGTGCTCTACCGAGGGCCTTCCTCGTCAAGCTCTCCATCGGCGTTTTCCCCGTGTCCTACTTTTTGCCTTCACCTACCGCACTTGGGAGGAAAAGGGCAAGAACGAGGATCATGGGGCATTTACCTCTTCTAGTTTGTAAGCCCGCGGGCATTCATTAGATTTCAAAATTTATAATCCCCTTGCTCGTGTACCCATTCTGTATGAACTGTACTTGTTTGCAACATATGAATGAAAGGAAGGTTTTTTGCCGGGTTTCGTTTGTGCGTGGGCGAGGGCCACACCGAGGAACGCGTCCTCGTTATCTTAGGATAAACATGGTATCCCGGCAACAGGCCTTGCCGTCCTCCTCCTCTATGGCCCGACTATGCTCACGCTCTTGGCGGAGGTAGGGGCTGAGTAGGATTAGGCCTTTCGCTCGCCCTCTTCCCATCGCACTACAACCAAGTTCCGGTCCAAAGTAGAGTTTTTGGACACGGGACGGAGGGGGCAAGATGGTACGAGAGCGAGCGAAGCCTTATACGTTCAAGGTTCATACGGGCGCACGGAGTGGGGGAGAAAAACTTACCTGATGTCGCAGCCCCCGCAACCTTGGCCTTCCGCGGATAGATCCTTGTGTCTGCAACCCCCGGCAACCTTGGTTTGCCGGGGCTGGAGCGCCCGCCCGTTCTTTTTCCTCCCAATAGCTCAGCAGAAATTTCCATGTACCCTGCGAACCAAAGAAGATGGAAAGGAACAGAGTGACGCACACTCGACCTCTATGCTAGGGGTTAGCCGCCGCTAAGCACTATCAACCCTAACCGAGGGAGAGACTTAACCTAGCATGCATGCTAAAACTTAGGGCGCCGGCGCTTCATTTATTTATGCTCAGGGTCTGCGCCTGGCTTTGTACAAAGGGTTACATGCCTTGCCGGCAGGGCTTGTACAAAAGGTGGTTTGCTGGGGGGCCCGGCAACCGCGCCTTATGGGTAAAACTTGCGAAGGTGTTCGATGTTCCAGGAGTTGCTCACTGGAACGCCATCTTCGGTCTCCAGGCAGACTGCGCCAGGCCTGGTGACTCATATTACCCGATAAGGGCCTTCCCACTTCGGTGTCAACTTGTTGGAATTCTTGGCCGACTGAACGTGTCGAAGAACAAGGTCACCTTCCTCAAAGCTTCGGGCATGAACCTTGCGGCTATTGTAGCGGCGCAAGGCTTGCTGGTAGCGCGCTGCTCGTACAGCCGCCTGAAGATGATATTCCTCAAGGAGCATTGCGTCATCTTGCCGCAACTGCTCTTGCTCAAGCCCATCATAAGCGAGCACTCGAGGTGACCCATATGTGAGTTCTGTCGGGAGAATTGCTTCTGCCCCGTAAACGAGGGAGAAGGGTGTCCGACCGGTAGCTCGATTTGGCGTCGTTCTAATTGACCAAAGAACCACCGGCAATTCATCAATCCAGCGTCGTCCACACCTGCGTATCCTGTCAAAAGTCCTTGTCCGGAGGCCTCGCAACACTTCAGCATTTTCCCTCTCAGCCTGGCCGTTGCTCCGTGGATGTTGAACAGAAGCAAAACAGACCTTGCTGCCGAGGTCCTGGATGTACTGCATGAAGGCGTGGCTCATGAACTGTGCGCCATTGTCGGTGATGATTCTGTTTGGAACACTGAAACGACAGACTACCCCCTTGAAGAATTTGACGGCTGATTGTGTTGTCACCTTTCTCACTGTCTCCACCTCCGGCCACTTCGTGAACTTGTCGATTGCAACGTACAAGTACTCAAAGCCCCCGACAGCACGGGGAAAGGGGCCCAGTATGTTGAGCCCCCAGACCGAGAGTGACCAGGAGAGAGGGATTGTTTGGAGCGCTTGAGCTGGTTTATGAAGCTTCTTTGAATGGAACTGACACGCTTCACACTTGGTTACTAGTGTTGTTGCATCCTAGAGGGCAGTGGGCCAGAAGAAACCTTGCCGGAATGCCTTGCCGGCAAGGGCCCTTGACCCTATGTGGGAGCCACATATGCCTCTGTGTATCTCTGTCAACAACTCCAGTCCTTCCTCCAGGGGAATGCACTTCAATTTCACACTGTTTGGTCTTTTTCTATACAGGACGTCGTCGACGAACCGATACATGGCAGACCGACGGGCTACTTTCTCCGCTTCTTCCTACTCCTCAGGGAGTTCCCCCGTTTGGAGGAATTGGACGGTATGATGTGCCCATGCCAGAGCCTGAGGCTCGACGGCAAGGACTAAAGGCACTTCCTCTGCCTTGGAAGCAGCTGTCTCTACAGCTAGGACTTGATGCCCCGCTAGAGTCGGTTGCCCCATGGCTGGCTCAGTGTCCACGGCAACATCCTTGCCGGCGGCTCCTGGGAGCTCGACGGGAAAGTACTTGTCGGGGCCTGATTTCCTTCGCTTGTTCTACTCTGTTCATGGTTCAACGGATGGTTGAGTCAGCCGAAGCACAAAAGTACCTGGTTCCACAGGCAGTTTGAAGGCAGCGCGCTTTGACAGGTAGTCCGCGATGTTGTTCTCCACCCGGGGAACATGCTCCGCCTGTATACCGTCAAAGCGCTCTTCCAGCTTTCTCACCTCATCCATGTAGGCCTCCATTAACGGGTTTTCATAATCTTTGTTGACTTGCCTGCCAACAAGCTGCGAATCACCCCCGACGATGAGCTTCTTGATCTCGAGGTCTGCCGCGATCCTGAGACCGGCAAGCAACCCCTCGTATTCAGCAGTGTTGTTTGTGGACATCTCCCTAGGAAAGTGCATCTGGATTACATACTTGAGGTGCTCTCCGGTGGGTGCGACGAGCAGCACACCAGCACTGGTGCCTTACAGCCAGAAAGCCTTGTCAAAGTACATAATCCAGTTGCGACTTGCCTCCTTGCCATGGAGGGTGGTCTCCTGGATCTCTTCATCTGGCGTTGAGGTCCACTCGGTAATGAACTCTACCAAGACTCTGCTCTGGATTGTCGAAGTACTTTCAAACTTCAAACCAAAGCTCCACAACTCCACGGCCCACTCCATAATCCTCCTGGTTGCGTCTGGGTTATGCACTATCCGTTGCAACGGGAGGTGGTGACGACGGTGATCTCGTGTGCTTGGAAGTAACGACGCAACTTCCTCGAGGCCATAAGGAGGCCGAAGAGCAATTTCTGCACACCGGAGTACCTTGACCTAGCCCCCCGCAAGAGGGAGCTGACAAAGTAAACCGGGTGCTGCATCATTTTCTTCTTCTACAACACTTCGTCTGGTTGCGCAGGCCCTACCCCTCCAGCATCGGACCTTGCCGGGGACCTTGCCTCTTTGTCGACCTCCCTCTACGCCACTAGTGCGGCCCTGACCACTTGGTTTGTTGCCGCCAGGTATAGCAGCAACAGTTCTTGTGGTTTGGGCGCAACCAGTATCGATGTAGAGGAGAGGTATTTCTTCAAATCCTGCATCGCTGCTTCGGCCTCTGGGGTCCATTCCATTGGGCCCACCTTTTTCAAGATTTTGAAAAAGGGAAGGGCACGCTCAGCAGACCTGGAGATGAATCTGCTCATGGCGGCAACGCAACCAGTGAGCCGATGCACGTCCTTGATCCGCTCGGGTGCCCTAATCTGCTCAATAGCCTTGATCTTGTCTGGATTCGCCTCGATCCCACGCTGTGACACAAAGAACCCGAGAAGTTTGCTGGACGGAACACCGAAGACACACTTCTCAGGGTTCAACTTGAGGTTGATCTTGCGCAGATTCGCAAACGTCTCTTCCAAATCTTGTACAAGTGTCGCACTGTCTTTGGTTTTGACCACTATGTCATCCATATAAGCTTCCATATTTCTATGTAGCTGGGGCTCAAAACCAATCTGGACTGCCCTTGCAAATGTCGAGCCAGCAGTCTTCAACCCGAAAGGCATCCGTAAAAAGCAATACGTGCCACATGGGGTGATGAAAGTTGTCTTCTCTTCATCTTCTCTCGCCGTGAAGATTTGGTGGTACCCCGAGTAGGCGTCAAGGAATGATAACAGATCACACCCGGCCGTGGAGTCAACAATCTGGTCAATGCGCGGCAACGGCAAAGGTTCCTTGGGACAAGCCTTATTAATATCTGTGTAGTCAATACACAGCCTCCACTTCCCATTCGCCTTGCGCACCACCATTGGATTGGCCAACCACGTCGGATGGAGTACTCCTCTCACCAAGCCTGCCGCTTCCAACTTCCTGATCTCCTCCGTAATGAACTCCTGTCATTCCAAAGCTTGCTTCCTGACCTTCTGCTTGATGGGTCGCGTATGAGGACAGACAGCAAGATGGTGCTCAATCACCTCCCTGGGAACGCCGGGGATGTCGGATGCTTGCCATGGAAACACGTCGACATTCGCCCGCAGGAAGGTGACAAGCGCACTTTCCTATTTACTGTCTAGGGTGGAGCTTATGGTGAAAACCCCTCCCGTGCCATCCTCCTCGACGGACACCCTCTTGGTCTCTGGTGGCGCAGCTCTAGATTTCTTGCTCTCGCCGGTGGAGCTCTCCAGCATGTCCTCGACGGGAGCACAACACTTCGAAGAGGTGCGCTTGCCGTAGTGGGTGCGAGAGGTCTTGCTGATCTTCTTCCCTGCCGGGGCTCCAGCAGCAGGAGTGAGTGCCTTGGCGGCAGTCGTTGCAACTGCTTCCCGGTAGAGTTGGTCGGCGCAGATCAGTGCATCCTTCTTGTCAGAGGGGACGGTGATGATGGTCATCGGCCCCGGCATCTTCAGCCTGGTGTAGGTGTAATGCAACGCCTCCATGAACTTGGCTAGTGCCGGGCGGCCGAGAATCCCGTTGTAGGGCAAGGGGATCTCGGCTACATTGAAAACAATCCTCTCCATCCTGTAGTTTAACTCGCCTCCAAACGTCACGGGCAGCGTGACCTTACCCTTTGGCTGACTCCTCCCCGAGTGATGGTTCCGTTGCTGTGATCTCACGCGCCCACTGCTTGAGTTGGCGGTGAGAAGTATGCAGCGAGGCACCACGATCGACGCACATGGCCTCCGTAGCCTTCTGGAACTCATGCTCACCGGACTCGTCATCTTCTTCATGATCATCATCTCCTTGCTTCTTGTCGTGGCCCCGAGCGGGCCTCTCTTGCTGATTATCCTTTCCTCGGCAGCCTCCTTGGCCACCATGCTACTTGCCAGACCCCTCAGCACCATCCTGGCCCTTCTCCTTGTCCCGCCTCTCATACTCGGCTTTTTGCTTCTCAGCAAGCAGCTCGACTTGCCGGCTGATACGTCTCCAACGTATCTATAATTTTTGATTGCTCCATGCTATATTATCTACTGTTTTGGATGCTTATGGGCTTTATTATACACTTATATATCATTTTTGGGACTAACCTATTAACCCAGAGCCCAGTGCCAGTTTCTGTTTTTACCTTGTTTTAGGGTTTCGAAGAAAAGGAAAATCAAACGGAGTCCAATTGACCTGAAACTTCACGGAACCCATTTTTGGAAGGAAAGAAGCCCAGAAGACTTGGAGTCTACGTAAGGGAAGCTTCAAGGAGGCCATGAGGTAGGGGCGCACCCGCCCCCCTGGGCGCGCCCTCCACCCTCGTGGGAACCTCGTGGCCCCCCTGACGCACTTCTTCCGCCTATATATCTCCATATACCCTAAAAACATCAAAGAGCACAATAGATCAGGAGTTCCGCCGCCAGAAGCCTCCGTAGCCACGGAAAGCCAATATAGACCCGTTTCGGCACCCTGCCGGAGGGGGCAATCCCTCTCCGGTGGCCATCTTCATCATCCCGGTGCTCTCCATGACGAGGAGGGAGTAGTTCTCCCTCGGGGCTGAGGGTATGTACCAGTAGCTTTGTGTTTGATCTCTCTCTCTCTCTCTCGTGTTCTTGATTTGGCACGATCTTGATGTATCGCGAGCTTTGCTATTATAGTTGGATCTTACGTTTCTTCTCCCCCTCTGCTCTCTTGTAATGGATTGAGTTTCTCCTTTGAAGTTATCCTATCGGATTGAGTCTTTAAAGATTTGAGAACACTTGATGTATGTCTTGCCATGCGTATCTGTGGTGACAATGGGATATCACGTGATTCACTTGATGTATGTTTTGGTGATCGACTTGCGGGTTCCGCCCATGAACCTATGCATAGGGGTTGGCACACGTTTTCGTCGTGATTCTCCGGTAGAAACTTTGGGGCACTCTTTGAGGTTCTATGTGTTGGTTGAATAGATGAATCTGAGATTGTGTGATGCATATCGTATAATCATACCCACGGATACTTGAGGTGACATTGGAGTATCTAGGTGACATTAGGGTTTTGGTTGATTTGTGTCTTAAGGTGTTATTCTGGTACGAACTCTAGGGCTGTTTGTGACACTTATAGGAATAGCCCAACGGATTGATTGGAAAGAATAACTTTGAGGTGGTTTCGTACCCTAGCATAATCTCTTCGTTAGTTCTCCGCTATTAGTGACTTTGGAATGACTCTTTGTTGAATGTTGAGGGATAGTTATATGATCCAATTATGTTATTATTGTTGAGAGGACTTGCACTAGTGAAAGTATGAACCCTAGGCCTTGTTTCTTATCATTGCAATACCGTTTATCCTCACTTTTACCATTAGTTACCTTGCTGTTTTTATAATTTTAGATTACAAATACCCATATCTATTATCCATATACCACTTGTATCACCATATCTTCGCCGAACTAGTGCACCTATACAATTTACCATTGTATTGGGTGTGTTGGGGACACAAGAGACTCTTTGTTATTAGGTTGCAGGGTTGCTTGAGAGAGACCATCTTCATCCTATGCCTCCTATGGATTGATAAACCTTAGGTCATCCACTTGAGGGAAATTTTCTACTGTCCTACAAACCTCTGCACTTGGAGGCCCAACAACGTCTAGAAGAAGAAGGTTGTGTAGTGGACATCAAGCTCTTTTCTGGCGCCGTTGCCGGGGAGGTTAGCGCTTGAAGGTATATATTTAGATCTTGCAATCGAGTCTTTTAGTTTCTTGTTTTATCACTAGTTTAGTTTATAAAAGAAAACTATAAAAAAATGGAATTGAGTTTGTATCATATGCTTCACCTTTTTAATATCTTTCGTGAGTATGATGGAAAGGATAATTGTGCTCAAGTGCCAGAAGAAGAAATCTATAAAATGTTTGGCACTAAATATTTGAATGTTGAGCATGATCGCAATGTTGTTAGTACGAATACTTTGAATATCCATGATACTAATGATGATTGCACTAGTTATGATGAAAATGTCTCCTATAAACATGTCAATTTTTGTGGAGTACATTGGGTTTGTACGAGCACACCAAATAGGGAAGATAGATATTGCAAGAGGCACAATTACTTAGAAACTAAATTGTTGCAAGAAAGGCTAGATGAATGTGCTAAAAATTTAAATTATATTGGCCATACTTGTGAGCTTTATAATGAACATGATCATTTCAATACCCAATGCAAATTGTTTCATGATCGTATCGTGTCCAAAAATTGTGATGACTTGATTTCCCTTGGACATCATAATGAACTTAGTTTGCTTATGAGTTACGAAGAAATGAAACATATAACTAATTATCTTCCAGAATTTGCCCGTTATAAACTTCTTGGATTTGATCTAGGGGAAATTTATATGTATTGTGCGGTGAATTGTATCGAAAACCCTTATATTGCCAATTACATAACGAAAAGAAAAAAAATAGGAGATGAAGAGAATACTAATGAAAGGGAAGAGACTTCCCAATATCCTCCTATTACTTCTTATGATGAATCAGGTAACGATCAGGAGCCTCCTATTCAAGCAATCTCATTAATAAGGAGCTCCAAAAAGAGGATTGAACCCACACATGATGTGGTGAAGAAGAAGAAAGAAAAAGGAAGAGAGGTAAAAAGATATCTCTCCCAAATAATGCTGCTCCTATTACTATTGTGCCTCATGAAAATATAATTGTGGAAGATAATGATACTTCTTATGTTCTTGAAAATCTTTTTGGCACTTGCTTGGAAGAATATGATAATTGCTATACTATTGGTGCTATCCATACTATTGATGATAAAAGTGATTATGCTTATGATACAAAAAGGCCCAAGCTTGGGGATGCTATGTTTGATGAGGATGACATATTTGAGAATATATTTGCTGAAATTAATGTTTGTCCCAAGCTTGGGGATGCTACGTTTAATGAAGATGATATTTTTAGTCTCCCAAGTTTTGATATGCAAATTTATAATGATGATAGCATGCCTCCTACTTATGATGATTATTGTGATGATACTTATGCTATAAAAAGTAATGATTATATTTGTAAAACTTGCCATGATTATGGTTACACCTTTTCTGAACATTACTCTTTTAATGTGGAAACAATTTATAGTATTCAAGTCTCTTATGATACTCCCACTATCCCGAGTAAGAAGAATTTTGCTTATGTGGAGAGTAATAAAATTTCTATGCTTGTAGATCATGAAAAGAATGATTTAGGTGCTGGTTATATTGCTGAATTCATTCATGATGCTACTGAAAATTATTATGAGGGAGGAATATATGCTTGTAGGAATTGTAATAATATCAAGTTTCCTCTCTATGTGCTTAAAGTTTTGAAGTTATGCTTGTTTTGCCTTCCTATGCTAGTTGATTCTTGTTCCCACAAGTTGTTTTCTCAAAAAATCCCTATGCATAGGAAGTGGGTTAGACTTAAATATGTTAGTCATATTCTTCATGATGCTCTCTTTATGTTACAATTCTTATCCTTCATGTGAGCATCATTGAAATCATCATGCCTAGCTAGGGGCGTCAAACGATAGCGCTTGTTGGGAGGCAACCCAACTTTATTTTTGTTCCTTCCTTTTTGTTCCTGTTTAGTAATAAATAATTCATCTAGCCTCTGTTTAGATGTGGTTTTATGTGTTTAATTAGTGTTTGTGCCAAGTAGAACCTTTGGGAAGACTTGGGGAAAGTCTTGTTGATCTTGCTATAAAAACAGAAACTTTAGCGCTCACGAGAATTGCTGCCATTTTATTTGGAGAGTGCTATTTAGTTAATTCTTTTTGAAGATGATTAATAGATAAATTCCTCACATCCAGCAATTTATTTGAGAATTTTATGAGTTCCAGAAGTATACGTTTGATCCAGATTACTACATACTGTTCTGTTTTTGACAGATTCTTGTTTTCGTGTGTTGTTTGCTTATTTTAATGAATCTATGGCTAGTAAAGTAGTTTATAAACCATAGAGAAGTTGGAATAAAGTAGGTTTAACACCAATATAAATAAATAATGAGTTCATTACAGTACCTTGAAGTGGTGATTTACTTTCTTATACTAAGGGAGCTTACGAGTTTTCTGTTAAGTTTTGTGTTGTGAAGTTTTCAAGTTTTGGGTAAAGATTCGATGGACTATGGAATATGGAGTGGCAAGAGCCTAAGTTGGGGATGCCCAAGGCACCCCAAGGTAATATTCAAGGACAAACAAAAGCCTAAGCTTGGGGATGCCCCGGAAGGCATCCCCTCTTTCGTCTTCATTCATCCGTAACTTTACTTGGAGCTATATTTTTATTCGCCACATGATATGTGTTTTGCTTGGAGCGTCATTTTATTTCATTATATTTTGCTTGCTGTTTGAATAAAATACCAAGATCTGAAAATCTTAAATGTTAGAGAGTCTTCATATAGTTTCATAATTATCTGACTACTCATTGATCTTCATTTGTATCTTTCGGAGTAGTTTGTTGTTTGCTCTAGTACTTCACGTATATTATTTAGAGCATGGTGGTAGTTTTATTTTGAAGAAATAGATGAACTCTCGTGCTTCACTTATATTATTTTGAGAGCCTTTAGAACAGCATGGTAATTTTCTTAAATAATCCTAATATGCTAGGCATCCAAGAATAGTAAAAACTTTCATATAGAGTATTGAATACTAAGAGAAGTTTGATGCTTAATGATTGTTTTGAGATATGGAGATGGTGATATTAGAATCATGCTAGTTGAGTAGTTGTGAATTTTAGAAATACTTGTGTTGAAATTTGTGATTCCCGTAGCATGCACGTATGGTGAACCGTTATGTGATGAAGTCGGAGCATGATTTATTTATTGATTGTCCTCATTATGAGTGGCGGTCGGGGACGAGCGATGGTCTTTTCCTACCAATCTATCCCCCTAGGAGCATGCGCGTAGTACTTTGTTTCGATAACTAATAGATTTTTGCAATAAGTATGTGAGTTCTTTATGACTAATGTTGAGTCCATGGATTATACGCACTCTCACCCTTCCACCATTGCTAGCCTCTCTAGTACCGCGCAACTTTCGCCGGTACCATAAACCCACCATATACCTTCCTCAAAACAGCCACCATACCTACCTATTACGGCATTTCCATAGCCATTCCGAGATATATTGCCATGCAACTTTCCACCGTTCCATTTATTATGACACACTTCATCATTGTCATATTGCTTTGCATGATCATGTAGCTGACATCGTATCTGTGGAAAAGCCACCGTTCATAATTCTTTCATACATGTCACGCATGAGTCATTGCACATCCCGGTACACTGCTGGAGGCATTCATATAGAGTCATATCTTGTTCTAAGTATCGAGTTGTGATTCTTGAGTTGTAAGTAAATAAAAGTGTGATGATCATCATTATTAGAGCATTGTCCCAGTGAGGAAAGGATGATGGAGACTATGATTCCCCCACAAGTCGGGATGAGACTCCGGACGAAAATAAAAAAATAAAAGAGGCCAAAGAAGCCCAAATAAAAAAAGAGCAAAGAGGCCATAAAAAAAGAGAAAAGGCCCAAATAAAAAAATAATAATAAAAATAAATGAGAGAAAAAGAGAGAATGGGCAATGCTACTATCCTTTTACCACACTTGTCCTTCAAAGTAGCACCATGATCTTCACGACAGAGAGTCTCCTATGTAATCACTTTCTTATACTAGTGGGATTTTTTCATTATAAAACTTGTCTTGTATATTCAAATGATGGGCTTCCTCAAAATGCCCTAGGTCTTCATGAGCAAGCAAGTTGGATGCACACCCACTAGTTTCTTTTGTTGAGCTTTCATACACTTATAGCTCTAGTGCATCCGTTGCATGGCAATCCCTACTCACTCACATGGATATCTATTGATGGGCATTTCCATAGCCCGTTGATACGCCTAGTTGATGTGAGACTATCTTCTCCTTTTTGTCTTCTCCACAACCACCATTCTATTCCACCTATAGTGCTATGTCCATGGCTCACGCTCATATATTGTGTGAACATTGAAAAAGTTTGAGAACATCGAAAGTATGAAACAATTGCTTGGCTTGTCATCGGGGTTGTGCATGATTTAAATATTTTGTGTGGTGAAGATAGAGCATAGCCAGACTATATGATTTTGAAGGGATAACTTTCTTTGGCCATGTTATTTTGAGAAGACATAATTGCTTAGTTAGTATGCTTGAAGTATTATCATTTTTATGTCAATATGAACTTTTGTCTTGAATCTCTCGGATCTGAATATTCATGCCACAATTAAGAAGAATTACATTGAAATTATGCCAAGTAGCACTCCGCATCAAAAATTCTGTTTTTATCATTTACCTACTCGAGGACGAGCAAGAATTAAGCTTGGGGATGCTGATACGTCTCCAACATATCTATAATTTTTGATTGCTCCATGCTATATTATCTACTGTTTTGGATGTTTATGGGCTTTATTATACACTTTTATATCATTTTTGGACTAACCTATTAACCCAGAGCCCAATGCCAGTTTCTGTTTTTACCTTGTTTTAGGGTTTCAAAGAAAAGGAAAATCAAACGGAGTCCAATTGACCTGAAACTTCACGGAACCCATTTTTGGAAGGAAGGAAGCCCAGAAGACGTGGAGTCTACGTAAGGGAAGCTTCAAGGAGGCCACGAGGTAGGGGGCGCGCCCACCCCCCTAGGCGCGCCCTCCACCCTCGTGGGCCCCTCGTGCCCCCCTGACGTACTTCTTCCGCCTATATATCTCCATATACCCTAAAAACATCAGAGAGCACAATAGATCAGGAGTTCCGCCGCCAGAAGCCTCTGTAGCCACTGAAAGGCAATCTAGGCCCATTCCGGCATCCTGCCGGAGGGGGCTATCCCTCTCCGGTGGCCATCTTCATCATCCTGGTGCTCTCCATGATGAGGAGGGAGTAGTTCTCCCTCGGGGCTGAGGGTATGTACCAGTAGCTATGTGTTTGATCTCTCTCTCTCTCGTGTTCTTGATTTGGCACTTTCTTGATGTATCGCGAGCTTTGCTATTATAGTTGGATCTTATGTTTCTTCTCCCCCTCTATTCTCTTGTAATGGATTGAGTTTCCCCTTTGAAGTTATCTTATCGGATTGAGTCTTTAAAGATTCGAGAACACTTGATGTATGTCTTACTGTGCGTATCTGTGGTGACAATGGGATATCACGTGATTCACTTGATGTATGTTTTGGTGATCAACTTGCGGGTTCCGCCCATGAACCTATGCATAGGGGTTGGCACACGTTTTCGTCGTGATTCTCCGGTAGAAACTTTGGGGCACTCTTTGAGGTTCTATGTGTTGGTTGAATAGATGAATCTGAGATTGTGTGATGCATATCGTATAATCATACCCACGGATACTTGAGATGACATTGGAGTATCTAGGTGACATTAGGGTTTTGGTTGATTTGTGTCTTAAGGTGTTATTCTATAGCGAACTCTAGGGCTGTTTGTGACACTTATAGGAATAGCCCAACGGATTGATTGGAAAGAATAACTTTGAGGTGGTTTCGTACCCTACCATAATCTCTTCGTTCGTTCTCCGCTATTGGTGACTTTGGAGTGACTCTTTGTTGCATGTTGAGGGATAGTTATATGATCCAATTATGTTATTATTGTTGAGAGGAGTTGCACTAGTGAAAGTATGAACCCTAGGCCTTGTTTCCTATCATTGCAATACCGTTTATCCTCACTTTTACCATTAGTTACCTTGCTGTTTTTATAATTGCAGATTACAAATACCCATATCTATTATCCATATACCACTTGTATCACCATCTCTTCGCTGAACTAGTGCACCCATACAATTTACCATTGTATTGGGTGTGTTGGGGACACAAGAGACTCTTTGTTATTTGGTTGCAGGGTTTCCTGAGAGAGACCATCTTCATCCTACGCCTCCTACGGATTAGGAAACCTTAGGTCATCCACTTGAGGGAAATTTGCTAGTGTCCTACAAACCTCTGCACTCGGAGGCCCAACAACGTCTACAAGAAGAAGGTTGTATAGTAGACATCACCGGCAGTTCTGGAGGTCGTGGCCCTTGGTGCAGTGGATCTTGCAAGATTGCTTGTCGGAGCCTCCTGGCTTGTCGGCAGCCGCCAAGGCCCGACAAGAGGCGCACCCGGCAATTTCTTTGCTAGGGTCGTCTGCCTTGGCCTTCTTGGTAGTGTCGGTGTCATCAGATCCCTCAACGGCAAGCACAGTCTTGCCCTTGCGCTTCCTGTTGCGGCGCTAGCCCTTCTTCCTCAGGGTGGCTGTGTCTTTGTCAGTGGAGTCGGTTTCCACACCGGCGTCCTCGTCGGGTTACTTCCTCCCCTCTTCAGCCCGACTGCACCTATCAGCCAGAACATAAAGGTCGGCCACATCTTTGACCTTGTTCATCGCCAGCTCTTCACGCATCTTGCGTATGCGCACATTCTGATGGAATGCGCTGATCACGGTGGTGGGATGAACATCTGGGATGTTGTATTGCACCTGGCTGATGAACCTCTGTATGTACTTGCGCAGGGTTTCACCTTCCTTCTAGGGGATGATATCGTAGTGTGTCCACGCCAGCCACGACGGATCGACACCCGCGGTGGCTGGCGTGGAGGAGGAGAGTGCACCCTGGCCGTAGCGCCCCCGTTCCTTCCACCACCGGCATGCGGCGGCTCGACGAAGCGCCAGCCAGAGGGCCCCGCCGGTCGTGGCTCATCTTTGTTGGCAACGCCGACGAGGCTTCAGATGGTGGCTCTCCACTCATCGAGTTTTTCCACAGCAGGAGGAAAGTCGAGGAGCAACTGCGCGCGTGCCAAGGCTTTTGCGGGCGTGGGTGGTGGCGAAAGCTGCGTGGACCGTGATCCGCTCTGACTTCTAACCATGTTAGAAGGAGCTCTATCATGGCCTGCGGCTGTATGCCATTTTCGCCAGCGCCTCGGCGCACGTGCTGGCCTTCTATGTCCCGCGAATGATGCACGAGACTCTTCCCACGACGGTGCCCAGGGTCACCACCGTGGTGACGCTGCTCGTCGCGCACAACCTAGGAAGAGCGCGTCGGGGGCACCGGCGTAGGCAC
The DNA here is from genome assembly GCF_056163025.1 of Triticum urartu. Lineage (NCBI taxonomy): Eukaryota > Viridiplantae > Streptophyta > Magnoliopsida > Poales > Poaceae > Triticum > Triticum urartu. Next base: position 168,913,497 of record NC_141874.1, on the reverse strand, counting down.
CTCGGAAATCACCACGCTACTCGTGGGTGGCACGACGCAGCCCCTGGAGGGCGCCGCGCCGCCTGCGGGGGGCTGGCTCTATCTTTGGATTTGGTGGCGTGTGGCCCGTCATCTCGCGCACGAACGACGCCGCTCGCCAAGCTTTGGCTGCCAGAGCGATACGGGTGTTCGCGAGCCGCGCCTCGGCTTCCGTCCACGACTGCCCCACCACTCGCCCGTACTGGTACGGGTTGTTCGGCCCCCGAAGAACTGCTAAACTAACTGCTATACTAGATTCTCAAACCTGCGCACCCCCTACCTGGCGTGCCAGAGATGTCGGTGGGAAACGACACCTATGGGGTCACTGGGATCCCTTCTAGAGTTGGCGGGTGCGGCGTTGTGCAAAGAGTGGGTCTGGCGGTCAGCACACAAATCGTTTACCCAGGTTTGGGCTGCAGAGACGCGTAAAACTCTAGTCTTGCTTTGATGTATATTTGGGTGTTCTTGTGTTCTTGAACTAGCTGCGGTGGCTCTCTAGTCCAAAAGATCCGAATCCCCCTCCAGTACGCCTCGGGCCTCCTTTTATAGACAAAAGGGATCGCCACAGTGGCACACAGGAGGTGGAAAGGTGTACAGGGGCTGAGTCTATCTCCTGGCATCGTCGGACAAACGCATTTAATGTGCTGCTGACGTGCCCCTCTTGCTTTATTGGGGACGGCAAAGAAGCTTGTCCCAGCTGTCGTCGCCTCGCCTGGCTCCGACGCTCGTCCAAGCTGACGAAGCATTGTAGTGCCATGTTGGCTGGCTGCTGGGCCGGCGCGGTGGTGGAGGCTTCATGAAGATCTGCATGCCACCATGCAGGTGCTTGCTGAGTTGGTGTAGAGGCCACGCGCTGCCACGCAGTTGCCTGCCCAGCTAGTCGAGCTGGCAGCCGTATGGGAGCGGCAATGGAGTCTTGGCAGACGCGGGCCTGGCTGCGGCCCCACAGGCATCCTCGGCAAGGGTCTTGCCGAGGGCCCGGCAAGGCTCTCGCTGCGGCACCGCGGTCTTCCCTGGCAAGGATCTTGCCGGGGGTCTCGTGGATTTCCTTGGAAGGATCTCGCAAAGGATCGTCGTCTTCTGGTTCCCATCTGATCTTGTGTATCTATGATTTCTACAAAGATCGGCATGCCACCACGGAGGTGCCTCCCGAGCCTTAGTTCCAATATGGTTGATGGTGTTGGATCCCCTTGGGCTCAAGGGTGGCGCGCTCTGCTAGCGTCAGGCAAATTGCCCCGACAAGGATCTTGCCGAGGCTGCGGAAGCCACCCCGGCAAGGGTCTTGTCGGGGGAGTCCACCTCACCCTCTTGCTCTCTTTGCGCCTCTGGTCTTGGCATTGCTTTGGGTGTCTTGTGCTTCGGCTTCCCTCCTCTGCCTTGTTTAGTGTGGCCGTGGGCGCGGCCCTGACTGCCCGTCCATAAGTAAAGGGGTGCAAAAGGAGAGCCCCTACTTTTGTACACCGACAGTTGGAGAGATCCGAAGTTTTCTGGGACTCGCGGGATATTATCGGAGATTCATTGAGAATTTTTCCAAGATTGCAAAACCCATGACAGAGTTGTTGAAGAAGGACACCAAGTCCAAATGGACCGAGGATTGTGAGGCCAGTTTTCAGGAGTTGAAGAAACGTTTGGTTACAGCCCCAATACTGATTCTTCTGGATATACGCAAAGATTTCCAAGTGTATTGCGCCGCTTCTCGCTTGGGACTTGGAGGTGTACTTATGCAAGATGGAAGAGTTGTTTCATATGCCTCACGGCAGCTTCGACCTCATGAGTTGAGTTATGCCACCCATGATTTGGAGTTAGCAGCGGTAGTGCATGCACTCAAGACCTAGAGACATTTTCTAATTGGAAACTGTTTGGTGTGTACACGGATCACAAGAGTTTCAAGTACATTTTCACGCAGAAGGAGTTGAATCTCAGGCAGAGCATATGGTTGGAGCTCATAAAGGATTATGATATGAAATTGCATTATCATCCAGGAAAGGACAATGTCGTAGCGGACGGTTTGAGCCGCAAAAGTTATGCAAATACCCTTGTAAGCGAAGGATTACCACAGGAGTTAGTAGACGATCTCAAGGAACTTCGTTTGGAGATAGCCCCAAGAGGTTTTGTTGCAGCAATGGAGGTTCAGTCTACCTTATTGGGGAAGATTCAAGATGCTCATAAGGATGATAAGGAAATTGCGGAGATAAATGAGAGGATGAGCAAAGGAAAATCCAAAGGTTTTCGTGAGGATGAGCACGAGACTTTATGGTTTGAGGATCATGTATATGTTCCCAATAATGCGGAGATCAGGAAGTTAATACTTCAGGAAGCTTATGACTCGCCATACTCGATTCACCCCGAAAACACCAAGATGTATTTGGATTTGAAGGAACATGTCTGGTGGATAGGTATGAAGAAGGATATTGCCGAGTATGTAGCAGTATGTGAGAGAGTGAAGGCAGAACATTAGAAGCAAGCAGGATTATACAGCCTATGCTGATACCTGATTAGAAGTGGGATAAACTTGGCATGGATTTCATCACTGGATTACCCAGGACCAGATCAGGATAGGACTCAATCTGGGTAGTAGTTGATCGCTTGACCAAAGTGGCTCAATTTATCCCCGTGAAAACCACATATACAAGCGCAAAGTTGGCCAAGATATATATGACCAGGATCGTATGTCTGCATGGACTTCCGAGGACCATCGTATCAGATAGAGGGACACAAGTTTACCTCAAAGTTTTGGAATCAGCTGCACCAGACTTTGGGTACTGGGCTAGAGTTCAGTACAGCCTTTCATCCGTAGCCCGATGGACAGACAGAGAGAGTCAATCAGATTCTGGAGGACATATTGAGAGCTTGTGCGCTAGATTATGGATCTAGTTGGGACTATAATTTTCCCTACACAGATTTCTCGTACAACAACAACAACTATCAGGCTAGTTTGAAGATGGCCCCTTTTGAAGCTCTGTATGGAAGGAGATGCAGGACATCATTGATGTGGGATGAAGTTGGAGACCGTCAGTTGTTTGGACCAGATTTGATCAAAGAGTTTGAAGAGAAGGTTAAGTTGATCCGGGATAGACCGAAGGTAGCTCAGTCCAGGCAGAAGAGTTATGCCGATACTAAACGAAAGGAGGTAGTCTATGAAATTGGAGATAGAGCATATCTTCGTGTGTCACCACTCCGAGGATTTAAACGATTTGGAGTTAAAGGAAAGTTAGCCCTGAGATTTATAGGACCATACCGAGTTCTGGAACGTATGGGAGAAGTTGCCTACAAGTTGGAGTTACCCGAAGGATTGTCAGGAGTTCATGATGTATTTCACGTTTCCCAGTTGAAGAAGTGCCATGCTGAGATGGCTGATATTCCTCTAAGAGATACAATGCCCGTGGAAGCGATTCAGTTGGAGAGTGATCTAACCTACGAGGAGAAACCCGTTAAGATTCTCGAGTTTGCCAGCCGAGTTACACGCAGCAAGGTTATCTAGTTTTGCAAAGTTCAGTGGAGCCACCATATCGAGGATGAAGCCACCTGGGAAAGAGAAGAAGACCTACAGAAAGACCACCCGCACCTATTTTCTAGCCAGCCCGAATCTCGAGCGCAAGATTCATCTTAAGGGGGGTAGGCTTGTAACATCCCAATTTTTCAATTTGTATGTTATACATAGGTCATCATATGCATATCATATTTTATTTGCATATTTGGTTGTGAAAGTGCAACTATCCCTAGGTGGTTTTGGTAATTCATAACAACATATAGCTCATTGAGCTAATGCTATTCCAAGATAATTATTTCAGGAAAGCTCAATGATTGGCATGGCATGGATGTGAAAGTGGAACCCTCAAAATGCTAAGGACAAAGGATTGGCTCAAGCTCAAAAGCTCAAGACTCTTCATTTTATATTTTAGTGATCCAAGATCACATTGAGTCTTTAGGAAAAGCCAATACTATTAAGGAGGGATGAGGTGTTGCTTAATGAGCCTCTTGCTTCCTGTGCTTAGTGATATGCTCCAAAACCCTCAACTACTTTCCCATATCCACATATGACCTAAACCCTAAGCCAAACTCGGTCCTACCGATTCTTCCTATCCGGCGCCACCGAGTTTCACTTGTCATTAGCCACTGCGAAACCCTAGCAATTCGGTTCTACAGATAAGGATCTCGGTCTCACCGAGATGGGGTTGCAAACTCTCTGTTTCCCTTTCGTAACTTTTCGGTCTTACCGAAAGAGCGAATCGGTCCCACCGAGATTGCAATGTAAACTCAGTGTTTCCCCTTTGTAACTTTTCGGTCTCACCGAGTTCCACTCGGTCTCACCGAAAGAGCAAATCGGTCCCACCGAGTATGCCTGACCAACTCTTTGGTTAGCTAATTACCAAATTCGGTCTCACCGAGTTTGTGTAATCGGTCTCACCGAGATTACGTTATGCCCAAACCCTAACCGAATCGGTCCTACCGAGTTGCATGTCAGTCCCACCGAAATTCCTAACGGTCACTAGGTTTACTATTTCGGTCAGACCGAGTTTTCTGATTCGGTCCCACCGAGATTGGTAAATTGTGTGTAACGGTTGGATTTTGTGTGGAGGCTATATATACCCCTCCACCTCCTTCTCATTCAAAGAGAGAGCCATCAGAACACACACATCATTCCAACCCATATGTTCTGAGAGAGAACCACCTACTCATGTGTTGAGACCAAGACATTCCATTCCTACCATATGAATCTTGATCTCTAGCCTTCCCAAGTTGCTTTCCACTCAAATCTTCTTTCCACCAAATCCAAATCCTATGAGAGAGAGTTGAGTGTTGGGGAGACTATCATTTGAAGCACAAGAGCAAGGAGTTCATTACCTACACACCATTTGTTACTTCTTGGAGAGTGGTGTCTCCTAGATTGGCTAGGTGTCACTTGGGAGCCTCCGACAAGATTGTGGAGTTGAACCAAGGAGTTTGTAAGGGCAAGGAGATCGCCTACTTCGTGAAGATCTACCTCTAGTGAGGCAAGTCCTGTGTGGGCGATGGCCATGGTGGGATAGACAAGGTTGCTTCTTCGTGGACCCTTTGTGGGTGGTTGCTTCTTCGTGGACCCTTCGTGGGTGGAGCCCTGTGTGGACTCGCGCAACCATTGCCCTTGGGTGGAGCCCTATGTGGACTCGCGCAACTGTTACCCTTCGTGGGTTGAAGTCTCCATCAACGTGGATGTAGGATAGCACCACCTATCCGAACCACGGGAAAAACATCCGTGTCTCCAATAGCGTTTGAATTCTCCAAACCCTTCCCTTTACATTCTCGCAAGTTGCATGCTTTACTTTCCGCTGACCATAAACTCTTTGCATGCTTGCTTGAGTGATGTGATGATTGCTTGACTTGTCCTAAATTAGCTAAAATCTGCCAAGAACTAAAATTGGGAAAAGGTTAAGTTTTATTTGGTCAAGTAGTCTAATCACCCCCCCTCTAGACATACTTTCGATCCTACAAGTGGTATCAGAGCTTTGGTCTCCATTTGCTTGATCTCCATAGCTTTTGGTGGTCATAGCCTTGGTTTCACAACCTAGGAGAGTATGGCGTCTAGCGAGGGAAATTATCACCGTAGAGGTCCTTACTTTGATGGTACTAATTTTGCTAGTTGGAAGCATAAAATGAAAATGCATATTCTTGGACATAACCCCGTTGTTTGGGCTATTGTATGTGTTGGTTTGCAAGGTGACTTCTTTGACGGGAGAGAACCAAACCGTGAAGCTACCGCGGATGAGTTGAAGATGTTCAATACAATGCTCAAGCTTGTGATATTCTCTTCAACGGATTATGCCCAGAAGAATTCAACAAAATCAGCCGCCTTGAGAATGCAAAGGAAATTTGGGACACTTTGATTGATATGCACGAAGGTACCGACTCCGTCAAGGAATCCAAGTTGGATGTGCTTCAAAGCCAACTTGACAAGTTCAAGATGAAGGATGGTGAAGGTGTCGCTGAAATGTACTCTAGGCTTGCTCTCATCACAAATGAGATTGCCGGCTTAGGAAGTGAAGAGATGACTGATAGATTCATCATCAAGAAGATCCTAAGAGCCTTGGATGGAAAATATGATACCGTGTGCACATTGATCCAAATGATGCCCAATTACAAAGATCTCAAGCCAACGGAGGTGATTGGAAGAATTGTTGCTCATGAGATGTCACTTAAGGATAAAGAGGAACTTCACAACAAATCAAGTGGTGCCTATAAAGCCTCATGTGAAGCCCCTACATCATCAAGTGAGAAACAAGACTCCAATGAAGAATTGAGCTTAATGGTGAAGAACTTCAACAAGTTCTACAAGAGTAGAAGCAAAGATAGAAGCTCCAAGTCAAGGTCCTACAATGACAAAAGATCTTCTAGTCGAGAGAGAAACTGTTACAATTGTGGAAGACCCGGACACTATTCCAATGAGTGTACGGCTCCCTACAAGAGAAGAGAAGATTCTCCAAAAAGAAGAAGCAAAGGATCACCACCAAGAGAGAGAAGGAGTAGAGATAATCGTTATGAACGAAGATACTCACGGAGAAGCGAGGATTCGGAAAGGAAGGAAAAATCATCAAGGAGCTACACAAGACGAAGACATCAAGCTCATGTTGGTGAATGGGTATCCGGCTCCGACTCCGACAGCCACTCCGAGAGAAGTTATCACTCCGACTCCGAAGATACTCAAGATGAAGGTGTTGCCGGTCTAGCACTTGTGTGAACCAACTCCTACGACATATTTGACTCACCAAATGAAGGAATTGGAAGATGCTTCATGGCCAAAGGTCCTAAGGTAACACACCCCGAGTATGTTGATTTCAATAGTGATGAAGATGACTTGTTAGGTGATGATTTGCTTGGTGAAAACTCTAGTGATGAATACTATGATGAAAGACCAATTAATCATGCTAATCAAGATAAAACGAATGACAATGATAAGGAGAAGATTGAGGCTCTAACTAAAGAACTAAAAACTCTTAAGTTAGCTCATGACACTATCCTCGAAGATCATCGAGAACTTTTAAGAGCTCATGAGAAACTACACTTTGAAAAGCTCAATCTTGAGCAAGAGCATGAGTTCTTAAAGGCAATCAATGATGATCTCCGCAAGAAAAGTTCTTCTTACATTGCCAAGCGTTTACTCTTATCCACTTACATGCCTCAAGTCAAGTCTAACAAGAAAGATTCTTCCTCTAGTAGTAACAATGATCATGCTAAATCCAATATTGTTGCTTCTAGTAGTTCTCTTGATTCCACTAATGATTCTCTTAGACAAGTTACACTTGAGCAAGAAAATAGCTTATTGAAGGGAATTATAGAGAAAGGAGTGTACAAAAGCCTTGCCGGGAGTAAGCAATTCGAGGAAATTGTGCGCAAGCAAGGAATGCACCGGAAGAATCAAGGTGTTGGTTTTGAACGAAAGTTCAATGCCAATGGAGTTGAATGGGAAGAAGATCAATACCCCAAGACAAAGTTTGTCCCTCAACAAGAGAAGTATACTTCTTTCAAGGGGACACAAGCTCAAGATGATCTTCCACCACAAGACTACGAGCAAAAAGGCAAGGACAAGCTTCAAGAGGAAATTGATGCATTTGAAGAAGCTCCTAAGACCTTAGTCAAGTGGATTCCCAAGACTACTTCAAGTTCCACTTCATCAAGTATGACTACAACTCCAAGGAGTCCCATCAAGATGATGTGGATCCAAAAGAAGAAGAACTAGAGAGTTCTTGAGGGTGACTCCGCCAACATACTTCACTCTTATCATTTTGGCAAGAACAAGTGCAATCAACTTCCACATCTTGCACTAGTTCAAGGAGTCACAAACCCTCTTGTTGGTAAGACAAGGGACAAGGTAACCTAAAAGTTTTCATGGACATCATCTTTTGTGTGCATCACTCTATGTCTATGGATATCCTTGTTTGTTCCTTGTGGGACTAACCCATTTAGGTATTGAAAGTGCGATTCACTCATATGGATAGCTCCAAGAGATCTACATCAACATTGAGCATCCACATCTTCAATATCTACATGAAGTCATCATCGACAAAACCCAAGGTTAGTTCATCCCTCTTAGGGGGGATATCACATCTAGGGGGAGCTTTACTCTAAGACTTGAGCTAAGGCAACTCTAAAGATGTGAACACAACAATGCTTTATGTAAAAGTGGTAACCCCACTTGAGCTTAAATGATGAGTATGACCTATGATCAAGTGTTCTCACTTGACTCCTAAGTCAATATACTCATATATAGATGACCTAGTCATCGCAAATTGCTTGATAGATGCTAGAATTGGTTGTGCATGCCTTGCCACATATTTCATTTGCCATCTTATTGTGTGAGCATGCTGGTTGCATATTTTACTCATTCGAGGACATCCACTTGTTGTTTTGATTGTTCGGCTTTATTTCTTTTTGCCAAGTGGATGGACAAGAATGCCTAAGAACCTCCTCTAGCTATCTATGCTTTTCTCGTCTCAAACTCTATTCATGCTGCATCACAAAATTTGATCAAGTCAGATTCGAACCACTCTGTGTGAGGAGCGCTCGGAGTCCCCGATTCGTCATAGACTTAAACTTCCAAAACCTCTTTATGATTCTCGGTCTGACCGATACTCCACTTTCGATCCTACCAAGATCATTAAGTTGATCTAGGTTTTCGATCTCGGTGCAACCGATTTGAACCTTTCGGTCACACCGAGTTTCAGTAACTGCATGCAGTTATGAATCTCGGTGCCACCGAGTCGTTCCACTCGGTCACACCGACAGGGTCGGGCTATATATAGCCACGGGAAAAATTTGGAATTTTCTCTGAACCCCTTCGCCCGCGTGATAGCCTGCTCTTCCCTCGAGGTCTCCGGATCGTCTTCTCGCCGCCAGCAGCCTCCAGTCGCTGGTCTCCGTCGCCGCCAACGGGAATTCTGCCCCGCCGTTGCCGCCGTAGCAAGTCCCCGCCGAACTAGGGTATGGACTTGATCTTTGTGCTATTCCTCAATCTGATTCCTAGCACATTGTGATCATATTGTTTCTAGCCACGTTTGAGAAACTTCTATCCAGTCAAAACGCTCATAGATTAGGTTTGATTCGAAAATTCTAGGTTTAGGTTTCCGCCGAAACTATCTTGGACCCACCGAGTTGAAAAACTCGGTCCCACCGATTTGGTTTATGCCATTGCACAAGTGAGACTCGGTCTGACCTAGAATTACTTATCGGTGTGACCAATTTTTGAACTCAGTGAAACCCTAGCAGTCTCGGTGCCACCGAACTATGACTCGGTCCTACCGAGTTCACTAGTTTAGGTTCCAAAACTGCTTCGGTATCACCGAGTTTGAAAATCGGTAGATCCGAGATGATTTCAGTGGGAAACTAAAACTAAGTTTTTGGATGATTCTTTTTGCAAAAATCTCTGCATTTTGTGATGCTCATCCACTCTATCTCCTCTATAATCTATTCACAGGGTCAGCAGTCAGTTTGCAGCATGTCAGACCAGAGTGATAGCCAGAATCTGTCAGAGCAGCAAGTGGTGATGAGTGAGGGCACTAGTCCCTCCAGTTCATCTGATGAAGGCAGCAGGAGCACTCCTAGCAATTTGCCAAAGGCTGCCACGAGACAAAGGAAGAAGAAAACTTCAGACTCTGAAGATGAGGACTATGTGGCAGAGGAAGAGTCCACTTCCAAGAGAATTGAACCAGCTCAAGGCACTAAGCCAGGTCTGAAAATCAAAAGGCCAGCAGGCAGGCAGCCCATGTCAAAGGCTAGAGCCTCAACTGAGAAGCCCACTTCCCAAGAGCCAGCTGCAGCTGAGGGCAAGAAAAGGAAGGAGAGGGTGAAGAAGACTGTGGCTAGAGTGCTTGGCAAAGCTTCCATCATGGAAGAGGAAGAGGAAGAAGAGGCAGCTGCACCAGCGCCCAAGGCACCCAAGCTAATGGGAGATGCCATAAGGTCAGGGGGGGCTGCATCCAAGCCCAAGGAAGCACCTAAGGCTGCATCTAAGCCTAAGAGTGCACCAAAGAGAAACACAAGAAGCATCCCAGCCACTGAGGAGAACAAGGCCCCAGTGCCTAAAGCTGCAGAGGAAGAAGAAGAGAATGTCCTTCGGAAGCTCAAGACCAAGATCCCAGACCACAACGATGCTCATCCTGTGGCTGAGGATATGAAGCTCAGGAGAAACTCAGGGCTCAGGAAGTGGAGAGAAGCAGATCCATATGCTTCTAGGAGAAGGACTGCAGTGGACTACAGGTTTCATACCAAGGAGCAGTAGGATTTCTATGAGACAGTGCTACTTGACAAGAAGCCAATTGTATGTGACATGAGATGGGTCGACTGGACCTATATCAAGGACAATGAAGAGTACTACCCTGGAGTATTTGACAGCTTTAGTGCATGTGGAGTTGCAGACTTTGTTGGGCAGAAGCTCACAAAGTGGAACGAGGAGCTAATCATGCAATTCTACTCCACAGCACACTTTTATCCGGATGGCAGGATCACATGGATGTCAGAGGGTACAAGGTACAACTCTACTGTTGAGGAATGGGCGAAGCTGATCAATGCCCCAGAGGAGCAAGCAGATGACTTGGACATTTATGCCAAGAAAAAGATGGACCACAACTCCATGTCCAACATGTACAAGGAGATTCCGAATGAAGCACTTGACACGTTCAAGTTTGGCTCAGTGCATTATCTGCTATCAGGATTGCCTACGATCAACTGGATCCTTAGGCACACCCTTCTGGCCAAGTCTGGAGATCACAAGATGATCAGAGGTCACGCGATCAATTTGCTTCATGTCTTTGACGTGCCTCAACAATTCAAAGTCATGAGCCTCATAGTGGAAACAATCAAAAGGACTGCGGCAGATCAGAAGAGGAGCTGTGGATATGCCCCTCAGATTCAGGAGCTCATCAACTCCAAGATGGGCACGGGCGTATATTTGTTGGATAAGGAACACCTGCCCATCCGTCCAGATTTCGAAGATAATCAAGTTGTTATGACTGAGAATGAACCATCATCTGCCCATGCACAAGCTCAGAAGGAGAAGGCGAAGAAGGAGAAAGCTGCCAGGATGCCTACTCAAGCGGAGGCATCTGATTACTTCCTGAAAACCAAACAAGAGCAGCTTGGTTACCTGATTGCGTCCACCCTGCGGATTGAGCAGAGTATAGCCACCCTGACTCAGAACCAGGAGAGTTTAGAGAGGATCATGGAACAGAGGTTCTATGACTTGGACATCAAGGTGACAGAGATACAGACTGCCGTGGAGCAGCTCCAGGAGGCCATGAATGAGAGGAGAGGCAGGACCACGACTGATGCTTTTGCGAGGGTGCCACGAGGTCCGAGGTCGTCTGCACTGCCAGTTGCTGACACCAGAGCTACAACATCTGCACCAGCCACAGCCTCAGTTCCACCAGCTCCAGCATCCACTTCAGCCTCGACTCCGACCACGTCTACCGAAGGCTTCGTCCTTGGAGTGCTCCGGACTCCACCACCACCTGAAGATCAAGCCTGAGCGTCGATCTAGTGCTATGCATTTTCTAGGAACTTTTTGGTAACTTGTTGCCAAAGGGGGAGAAGATGTATAGATCATAGGCTTCGAGAGAGAGAGTGTTGCTTTTCTCTCCTGCTTTATTTGGTGGTTTTTCGAACTTATCTGCTTTTGAGTGCTTGATACTACGTCATTATTTGTGAGACATTGATGATCATGTGTTTGATCATAAGCTACACTTAATGCTTGCTTAATGCCATTATCTTATCTATCTTATGTGATCATTCATTATTCTTGGTGATGAGTGCATGTATTTCATTCTTATCATTTTAAGCGCTCCACCAAGATGTATGTGACATGGAAGAGTAACCCATGACTCTAACTCTTTGTGCATTTGCAGTCCAAAGCAAATTTTAAATATGAACAAATTTAGGGGGAGCTCTTACTTATCACATACTTCTCAAAGCGACGATATATTTCATGATTATTATCTTTTGTCGAAGCTTTGATCTATATGTTGTCATCAATTACCAAAAAGGGGGAGATTGAAAGTGCAACTATCCCTAGGTGGTTTTGGTAATTCATAACAACATATAGCTCATTGAGCTAATGCTATTCCAAGATAATTATTTCAGGAAAGCTCAATGATTGGCATGGCATGGATGTGAAAGTGGAACCCTCAAAATGCTAAGGACAAAGGATTGGCTCAAGCTCAAAAGCTCAAGACTCTTCATTTTATATTTTAGTGATCCAAGATCACATTGAGTCTTTAGGAAAAGCCAATACTATTAAGGAGGGATGAGGTGTTGCTTAATGAGCCTCTTGCTTCATGTGCTTAGTGATATGCTCCAAAACCCTCAACTACTTTCCCATATGCACATATGACCTAAACCCTAAGCAAAACTCGGTCCTACCGATTCTTCCTATCCGGCGCCACCGAGTTTCACTTGTCATTAGCCACTGCGAAACCCTAGCAATTCGGTTCTACCGATAAGGATCTCGGTCTCACCGAGATGGGGTTGCAAACTCTCTATTTCCCTTTCGTAACTTTTCGGTCTTACCGAAAGAGCGAATCGGTCCCACCGAGATTGCAATGTAAACTCAGTGTTTCCCCTTTGTAACTTTTGGGTCTCACCGAGTTCCACTCGGTCTCACCGAAAGAGCAAATCGGTCCCACCGATTTTGCCTGACCAACTCTCTGGTTAGCTAATTACCAAATTCGGTCTCACCGAGTTTGTGTAATCGGTCTCACCGAGATTACGTTATGCCCAAACCCTAACCGAATCGGTCCTACCGAGTTGCATGTCAGTCCCACCGAAATTCCTAACGGTCACTAGGTTTACTATTTCGGTCAGACCGAGTTTTCTGATTCGGTCCCACCGAGATTGGTAAATTGTGTGTAACGGTTGGATTTTGTGTGGAGGCTATATATACCCCTCCACCTCCTTCTCATTCGAAGAGAGAGCCATCAGAACACACACATCATTCCAACCCATATGTTCTGAGAGAGAACCACCTACTCATGTGTTGAGACCAAGACATTCCATTCCTACCATATGAATCTTGATCTCTAGCCTTCCCAAGTTGCTTTCCACTCAAATCTTCTTTCCACCAAATCCAAATCCTATGAGAGAGAGTTGAGTGTTGGGGAGACTATCATTTGAAGCACAAGAGCAAGGAGTTCATTACCTACACACCATTTGTTACTTCTTGGAGAGTGGTGTCTCCTAGATTGGCTAGGTGTCACTTGGGAGCCTCCGACAAGATTGTGGAGTTGAACCAAGGAGTTTGTAAGGGCAAGGAGATCGCCTACTTCGTGAAGATCTACCGCTAGTGAGGCAAGTCCTGTGTGGGCGATGGCCATGGTGGGATAGACAAGGTTGCTTCTTCGTGGACCCTTTGTGGGTGGAGCCCTGTGTGGACTCGCGCAACCGTTGCCCTTGGGTGGAGCCCTGTGTGGACTCGCGCAACTGTTACCCTTCGTGGGTTGAAGTCTCCATCAACGTGGATGTAGGATAGCACCACCTATCCGAACCACGGGAAAAACATCCGTGTCTCCAGTAGCGTTTGAATTCTCCAAACCCTTCCCTTTACATTCTCGCAAGTTGCATGCTTTACTTTCCGCTGCCCATAAACTCTTTGCATGCTTGCTTGAGTGATGTGATGATTGCTTGACTTGTCCTAAATTAGCTAAAATCTGCCAACTAAAATTGGGAAAAGGTTAAGTTTTATTTGGTCAATTAGTCTAATCACCCCCCCTCTAGACATACTTTCGATCCTACAGGTTGTGATCCTAGAAATCTTAAGCAACTCAAGGACCCAAGGAGAGAGTTGGGGATTTCATAAATTTTCATATTTGAATTTTATCAAATTTGAAAAGAGGATCAATTTGATTTTAATATTTTTTCTCTCCAATTATTTCAAATATTAAAAATAAAAGAGAGAAGATAATATGACTTCTTCAAAAGAAAGGAATATTGGAGAAGAAAATATAAAATTAAATTTGGATTTTATTTGCTATTTTATTTGAATTTAGAAAAATATGCATTTTCGAAAATAACATGTTTAGGCCAGAAAAATGTTCACTTTGTTCTAAATAATAGGTTTAGACAGTGAAAATTGTTTCTGGTATTTTTTAGATTTTTAAAATATTTTTACTAGAATTTTCTTCGGGAGACTTTTCTTTTAAAAAAATCCTGCCCGTCTGGGCCGAAGGCCCAGCCGAGCCAGGCCGTAGCCCACCTTGCCGCCGCCTTCCTCACGCTCGGGTGAGGAGACCGCGCCGCCGCTGGAGCTCGGGAAGAGTCCGAGCCAGACTCCTCCCCGCCTTGCCCCTCGCCCAAGGCCGCCCCGCCCCCGCCCCCTTTAAAGCCTGCCCCGGCCCCGCCGCCTCCCCTCCACCTCGTCCCGCAGCCGCAGCCGCCCGAGCTAGCCGCAGCCCCCGCTGCTGTGCGCAGCCGCCCGCTTATGCGCCGCCGCCGTCCCGCAAAACACTGCTGCCGCCTCGTCGGAGTCCCGCCACCGCCGCTTTGCCTCGCCGCCTCGCTGGAATCCCGCCGCTGCCGTTGAGCCCGCTGATGTCGTGAACCGGTATAAAACTTCCCCGGTTCACCGGTTCATTACGTTTTTTTGTTTATCGGTTTCTTTTGAGTTAAGGTTGTCTTTCGGTTTTCCGGTTCGATCTAAAGTGCAGACGTTCATCCGTTATTACTCTGTAGTGAATTTTCATTCATTAGGCTATCACAGCGAACGTTCATTCGTTAGGGTTTTTCTTTTATTTTATTTTTGGCCAGGGACCTATCTGTAATTAATTTTATCACACATCAATCCCTGATCTTCAAACCCTCGCAATTTTTTGCTCGCTTGTCCAAATCCAGTGAAACCAACGCCAAAATCTTCGTCTTGTTCCCCTATTTCCAGATAACCAACTTGAACATGGTTTTGACAATTTAAAATTGGGTTGCAAGTATATTTGAATTCAAACTTCTTTTGATCGTAGTTTGAGTTTCGTAGCTCCTATTTGGTTAATTCTTTTCGCAAATCGAAGCTCTTCAGTTGAACTTTCAGTTTGGGTCTTTTCATTTGAGTTTTAACCTTGAATTTTATGCTTGATTGCTTATGTATGCTATTGTTTGTTCACGATAGAGTTTTCGGAGTGCGAAGCGTGCTACTACGAGTCACTAGGGTTTTCAGATCGTGAGCAAGGCAAGTAACACTTTGATCATATCCCTTATTACCCAGCTTTTATGCATTAGTCTGAATCCCCAAACATTGCATGAGTAGGATCTATTTAACATGTGGGTTTTGGGAAGTAGTTGTTGAGGTAGTACCTATTACCCTTTATTCAAACCTTGGGAGTTACTACGTTACGCTTATTATACTTTGCTATGCTATGATCGTAGACGTGGTTTGGTTTGAGTGATTCATGAAAGTTGTGTGTATTATTATGAACTAAGGGTTTTATTTAAGGTGGCTACTTTAACACACATCTGGGTGGATTGGGTTATGGGCACTCCTACCTCTTGAGCATGTGTTGGTTTTCCCTTCAAGAGGAAAGGGTGATGCATCAAAGCAGCGTAAGTATTTCCCTCAGTTTTTGAGAACCAAGGTATCAATCCAGTAGGAGACCACACACGAGTCACCTCATACCTACACAAACAAATAAGAGCCTCGCAACCAACGCGATAAAGGGGTTGTCAATCCCTTCACGGCCACTTGCAAGAGTGAGATCTAATAGAGATAATAATAATAAGATAAATATTTTTGGTATTTTTATGATATAGATTGAAAGTAAAGATTGCAAAATAAAATAGATTGGAAACTTGTATGATGGAAAATAGACCCGGGGGCCATAGGTTTCACTAGTGGCTTCTCTCAAGATAGCATAAGTATTACGGTGGGTGAAAAAATTACTGTCGAGCAATTGATAGAATTGAACATAGTTATGAGAATATCTAGGTATGATCATGTATATAGGCATCACGTCCGTGACAAGTAGACCGACTCATGCCTGTATCTACTACTATTACTCCACACATCGACCGCTATCCAGTATGCATCTAGAGTATTAAGTTCATAAGAACGGAGTAACGCTTTAAGCAAGATGACATGATGTAGATGGATAAACTCATGCAATATGATATAAACCCCATCTTTTTATCCTCGATGGCAACAATACAATACATGTCGTTTCCACTACTGTCACTGGGATCGAGCACCGCAAGATTGAACCCAAAGCTAAGCACTTCTCCCATTGCAAGAAAGATCAATCTAGTAGGCCAAACCAAACTGATAATTAGAAGAGACTTGCAAAGATAACCAATCATACATAAAAGAATTCAGAGAAGATTCAAATATTGTTCATAGATAGTCTTGATCATAAACCCACAATTCATCGGATGTCGACAAACACACCGCAAAAGAAGATTACATTGAATATATCTCCAAGAGAATCGGGGAGAACTTTGTATTGAGATCCAAAGAGAGAGAAGAAGCCATCTAGCTAATAACTATGGACCCGGAGGTCTGAGGTAAACTACTCACACATCATCGGAGGGGCCATGGAGTTGATGTAGAAGCCCTCCATGATCAACGCCCCACCGGCAGAGCGCCGGAAAAGGCCGCAAGATGGGATCTCATGGGTACAGAAGGTTGCGGCAGTGGAATTAGGTTTTCGTGGTGCCCTTTGATGTTTTCAGCATACATAGGTATATATAGGAGGAAGAAGTAGGTCGGTGGAGCCACGAGGGGCCCACGAGGGTGGAGGGCGCACCCAGGGGGGTAGGCGCGCCCCCTGCCTCGTGGCTTCCTTGTTGGTTGGTTGACGTTCACTCCAAGTCCTCTGGATCACGTTTGCTCCAAAAATCACGCTCCTGAAGGTTTCATTCTGTTTGGACTCCGTTTGATATTCTTTTTCTGCGAAACACTGAAATAGGCAAAAAAACAGCAATTTGGGTTGGGCCTCGGTTAATAGGTTTGTCCCAAAAATAATATAAAAGTGTATAAATAAGCCCATTAAACATCCAAAACAGAATATATAATAGCATGGAACAATAAAAAATTATAGATACGTTGGAGACATATCAAGCATCCCCAAGCTTAATTCCTACTCGTCCTCGGGTAGGTAAATGCTAAAAAACAGAATTTTTCATGTGGAATGCTTCCTAACATATTTCTCAATGTAATTTTCTTTATTGTGGCATGAATGTTTAGATCCGAAATATTCAAGATAAAAGTTTAATATTGACATAAAAATAATAATACTTCAAGCATACTAACTAAGCAATCATGTCTTCTCAAAATAACATGGCCAAAGAAAGTTATCCCTACAAAATCATATAGTCTGGCTATGCTCTATCTTCATCACACAAAATACTAAATTATGCACAACCCCGATGACAAGCCAAGAAATTGTTTCATACTTTTGATGTTCTCGAACTTTTTCAATCTTCACGCAATACATGAGCGTGAGCCATGGACATAGCACTATATGTGGAATAGAATGGTGGTCGTGGAGAAGACAAAAAGGAGAAGATAGTATCACATCAACTAGGTGTATCAACGGGCTATGGAGATTCCCATCAATAGATATCAATGTGAGTGAGTAGGGATTGCCCTGCAACAGATGCACTAGAGCTATAAGTGTATGAGAGCTCAACGAAAGAAACTAAGTGGCTGTGCATCTAACTTGCTTGCTCACGAATACCTAGGGCAATTTGAGAAAGCCCATCATTGGAATATACAAGCCAAGTTCTATAATGTAAAAGTCCCACTCGTTTATGAAAGTGACAACATAGGAGACTCTCTATCATGAAGATTATGGTGCTACTTTGAAGCACAAGTGTGGAAAAAGGATAGTAACATTGTCCCTTCTCTCTTTTTCTCTCTTTTTCTTTTATTTGGGCCTTCTTTCTCTCTCTTTTGGCCTCTTTTCTCTCTTTTTTTCGTCCGGAGTCTCATCCCTACTTGTGGGGGAATCATAGTCTCCATCATCCTTTCCTCACTGGGACAATGCTCTAATAATGATGATTATCACACTTCTTTTTACTTACAACTCAATGCTTAGAACAAAATATGACTCTATGTGAATGCCTCCGGCGGTGTACCGGGATATGCAACGAATCAAGAGTGACATGTATGAAAAAATTATGAACGGTGGCTTTGCCACAAATACGATGTCAACTACATGATCATGCAAGGCAATATGACAATGATGAAGCGTGTCATAACAAACGGAACGGTGGAAAGTTGCATGGAAATATATCTCAGAATGTCTATGGAAATGCCATAATAGGTAGGTATGGTGGCTGTTTTGAGGAAGGTATATGGTGGGTTTATGATACCGGCGAAAGTGCGCGGTAATAGAGAAGATAGCAAATGTGGAAGGGTGAGAGTGCGTATAATCCATGGACTCAACATTAGTCATAAAGAACTTACATACTTATTGCAAAAATCTATTAGTTATCGAAACAAAGTACTACGCACATGCTCCTAGGGGGATAGATTGGAAGGAAAAGACCATCGCTCGTCCCCGACCGCCACTCATAAGGAAGACAATCAATAAATAAATCATGCTCCGACTTCATCACATAACGGTTCACCATACGTGCATGCTACGGGAATCACAAACTTCAACACAAGTATTTCTCAAATTCACAACTAGTCAACTAGCATGACTCTAATATCACCATCTCCATATGTCAAAACAATTATCAAGTATCAAACTTCTCATAGTATTCAATGCACTTATATGATAGTTTTATGCCTAAAAGAAAATTACCATGCTGCTCTAAAGGACTCTCAAAATGATATAAGTGAAGCATGAGAGATCAATTATTTCTATAAAATAAAACCACCACCGTGCTCTAAAATATATAAGTGAAGCACTACAGCAAAAACTATATAGCTCAAAAGATATAAGTGAAGCACATAGAGTATTCTAACAAATTCCAAATCATGTGTGTCTCTCCCAAAAGGTGTGTACAGCAAGGATGATTGTTAAACTAAAAAGCAAAGACTCAAATCATACAAGACGGTCCAAGCAAAACACATATCATGTGGTGAATAAAAATATAGCTCCAAGTAAAGTTACCGATGAAAGAAGACAAAAGAGGGGATGCCTTCCGGGGCATCCCCAAGCTTAGGATTTTTTGTGTCCTTGGATTTTACCTTGGGGTGCCTTGGGCATCCCCAATCTTAGGATCTTTCCACTCCTTGTTCCATAATCCATCAAATCTTTACCCAAAACATGAAAACTTCACAACACAAAACTTAACAGAAAATCTCGTGAGCTCCGTTAGCGAAAGAAAACAAAACACCACTTAAAGGTACTGTAATGAACTCATTCTTTATTTATATTGGTGTTAAAACTACTGTATTACAACTTTTCTATGGTTTATAAACTCCATTACTAGCCATAGATTCATCAAAATAAGCAAACAACACACAAAAAACAGAATCTGTCAAAGACAGAACAGTCTGTAGTAATCTGTATCAAAGGCATACTTCTGGAACCCCAAAAATTCTAAACTAAATTGCTGGACGTGAGGAATTTATCTATTAATCATCTGCAAAAAGAATTGACTAAATAGCACTTCCAATAAAAAATGGCAGCAATTCTCGTGAGCACTAAAGTTTCTGTTTTCTACAGCAAGAACAAAAAGACTTTCCCCAAGTCTTCCCAACGGTACTACTTGGGACAAACACTAATTAAACACAAAAAACACAACCAAAACAGAGGCTAGATAAATTATTTATTACTAAACAGAATCAAAAAGCAAGGAATAAAAATAAAATTGGGCTTCCTCCCAACAAGCGCTATCGTTTAACGCCCCTAGCTAGGCATAAAAGCGAGGATAGATCTAGGTATTGCCATCTTTGGTAGGCAATTCTTCAATAAGACACCTATTACTCCTAGGAGTTTCTTTCTTTTTATTAATTATCAAACTCCTAGGCACGAAATCGAGAAAATCATTTGTAGCAAAAGGTTCCTTAAGGATAGTGAGAAAGTTGGGGTGAACACTTATGGATTTGAGGTCCGCATTTCCCTTACTAGAAGTTTCACCCTTATTTTTAGGAACATACATCAATTTGGAAATCTTAGCATTAGAAGGAGTGTTTTTCAAGAAGAAAAGTCAGACCCTAGGTTGGTAATAATATCCTCAATTTTATCAATTCTAGTGGAATCTTGATCTATCTTTTCATTAACCAAAGGTCCCCTTTCTTTAAAAAAATTAAGAGCAACTCCTACCTTAGATCCGTATTGGGTAATTTGGTTATGGATCTTTCTATCCAAATTTTCAATCGACTCTACAGTGGCAACTTTATTTTCAATAATTTCAAGCCGTTGCATCACGTGTTCCAAAGTTAAAATAGTTCCATTAACCAAAAGAGGTGGTGGGCCAAACAAATCTATCATAGCATTATAAGAATCAAAAGTATGGCTACCCAAGAAATTTCCTTTGGTACTGGTCTCAAGAATATATCTATTCCAAGGAGTGATGCTACATAAAAATTGTGAAGAAGAACGGAAGTAGATTGCTTCCTAGTAGATCTATTTTGCGCATTGCAAATTCTGTACCAAGCATCTTTTAGATTTTCTCCCTCCCTTTGTTTAAAATTAAGAACTTCATTTTCGGGAGACAAAGGAGTAGATAAAGGACTAGCCATAACAACGAAGCAAGCGGAAAAGAGGCGAATAAAACGGCAAGGGTGAAGTGTGGGAGAGGAAAACAAGAGGCAAATGGCAAATAATGTAATGCGAAGGGTAAGAGTTGTGATGGGTACTTGGTATGTCTTGACTTGGCGTAGATCTCCCCTGCAACAGCGCCAGAAATCCTTCTTGCTACCTCTTGAGCATGCGTTGGTTTTCCCTTGAAGAGGAAAGGGTGATGTAGCAAAGCAGCGTAAGTTCCCTCAGTTTTTGAGAACCAAGGTATCAATCCAGTAGGAGACCATGCGCGAGTCACCTCGTACCTACACAAACAAATAAGAACCTCGCAACCAACGCGATAAAGGGGTTGTCAATCCCTTCACAGCCACTTGCAAGAGTGAGATCTGGTAGAGATAATAATAATAATAAGATAAATATTTTTGGTATTTTTATGATATAGATTGAAAGGAAAGATTTCAAAATAAAATAGATTGGAAACTTGTATGATGGAAAATAGACCCGGGGGCCATAGGTTTCACTAGTGGCTTCTCTCAAGATAGCATAAGTATTACGGTGGGTGAACAAATTACTGTCGAGCAATTGATAGAATTAAGCATAGTTATGAGAATATCTAGGTATGATCATGTATATAGGCATCACGTCCATGACAAGTATACCGACTCCTGCCTGCATCTACTACTATTACTCCACACATCGACCACTATCCAGCATGCATCTAGAGTATTAAGTTCATAAGAACGGAGTAATGCTTTAAGTAAGATGACATGATGTAGAGGGATAAACTCATGCAATATGATATAAACCCCATCTTTTTTATCCTTGATGGCAACAATACAATACGTGTCGTTTCCCCTACTGTCACTGGGATCGAGCACCGCAAGATTGAACCCAAAGCTAAGAACTTCTCCCATTGCAAGAAAGATAAATCTAGTAGGCCAAACCAAACTGATAATTCAAAGAGACTTGCAAAGATAACCAATCATACATAAAAGAATTCAGAGAAGATTCAAATATTGTTCATAGATAGTCTTGATCATAAACCCACAATTCATCGGATCTCGGCAAACACACCGCAAAAGAAAATTACATCGAATAGATCTCCAAGAGAATCGAGGAGAACTTTGTATTGAGATCCAAAGAGAGAGAAGAAGCCATCTAGCTAATAACTATGGACCCGAAGGTCTAAGGTAAACTACTCACACATCATCGGGGGGGCCATGGAGTTGATGTAGAAGCCCTCCGTGATCAATGCCTCCTCTGGCGGAGCGCCGGAAAAGGCCCCAAGATGGGATCTCACCGGTACAGAAGGTTGCGGCGGTGGAATTAGGTTTTCGTGGTGCCCTTTGATGTTTTCAGGGTACGTAGGTATATTTAGGTGGAAAAAGTAGGTCGGTGGAGCCATGAGGGGCCCACGAGAGTGGAGGGCGCGCCCAGGGGGTAGGCGTGCCCCCTGCCTCGTGGCTTCCTCATTGGTTGCTTGACGTCCACTCTAAGTCCTCTGGATCACGTTTGTTCTAAAAATCACGCTCCGGAAGGTTTCATTCCGTTTGGACTTCGTTTGATATTCTTTTTCTACGGAACACTGAAATAGGCAAAAAAACAGCAATTTGGGCTGGGCCTCCGGTTAATAGATTAGTCCCAAAAATAATATAAAAGTGTATAAATAAGCCCATTAAACATCCAAAACAGAATATATAATAGCATGGAACAATCAAAAATTATGGATACGTTGGAGACGTATCAGCCACCTGGGGAAATCCAGTGCTGTCCAAAGGAGAATCCTGGGGTATCCGTGTGATTTTTCCTATGGTTCGCTACCCAGGCTCCAAGGGATCACTATGTTATTCATGCTGGAAACTTCCGTGTGCAGCCACAAGCCTTTATGGGCTCTGGCATAGTTGAGTAAGTTGTGGGAATCCTTTCCATGATGGGCTAGCAGATGTACGGGATTGTAGATGTACCGGCTTATCTATGGGTTAAGGGGACCTCTTCGGAAAGACTGTGTCTCGGTCATCCATTTCTCAAACATCATGCAGTGCGAGAAATACAATGGAGGAGATCGAGTCTTGTGGGGGAAAGTGCGCAAACCTCTGCATAGTGTATAAACTAATCATGGTTAGCCGTGTCCCCGGTTATGGACATCTTGAGTATCTGGTGCTTGAGTTACTACGTTGATCTCATCACTTTACTTAATTAACTTGTTGGTTAATGATTATTAATTTGGTATTGAGATGGGGTTACCATTCTCAATGTTTTCAACAAACTTTGTAGTTAAACAAAATTTATTCCATTCTTGTAGGGGAAAACTAGCTTTACGCAAATGATAACCATAGAGCCTCCACCAGCCATATATGCATATAGTTATAGCTGTTATTTGTTCTTTGCTCAATAGTGTCATCTTGCCAGCATATTCCATGTGCTAACCTACACAGGCTGCAACGTATTATGTTGCAGAGTTTTCAGACGAATAGTAAGGTGTGCTAGGTCGTTGTCGTGCACTCAGCTATGCCGTTGGAGTTGATGGAATCATTTACCTTCGAAGTTTCCGCTATTATCGTATTTAGATGGTGGCTTTCAGCCATATTATTGTAATAAGTACTCTCTTTGAGACATTCGATGTAATAAGTGTGTGATTGAACTCTGTTATAAATCCTACAAGTACTGTGTGTGTCAGCATTACCGATCCAGGGATGACACTTATACACAGAGATTTGACCATTTGAGGTCGGATCGCTACATTTGGACTTTGGTGAGACCTTTCCCCCGCTACCCATCTTGAATCTATTCGCATCTTACTTGCTTATACTAATTTCAATGGTTTTACATTACATCAAATGGATGTGAAGAGTTCTTTCCTTCATGGTCCTCTACAAGAAGCAGTATATGTATCACAACCACCTGGGTTCGTTGATCCTGATCACAAAGACTATGTGTATAAACTTCATAAGGCTTTATATGGCCTCACACAAGCACCTCGTTCTTGGTATAATGATCTTAAGAAGTTTTTACTCGATGATGGTTTTGTGAGAGGGGTGATTGATCCCACTCTTTTTACTAAGAGGGACAAGGGTGATTTGATCTTATGCCAAAATGTATGTAGATGATATCATTTTTGGTTCTCCTTACATTCATTTGTGCAAGAAGTTTGCAGCCTCCATGACCAAGAATTTTGAAATGTCACTCAATGCGGATTTGAAGTTCTTTCTTGGATTCCAAATTCAACAATTTCAAGAAGGAATTTTCTTGTCTCAAGAAAAATACCTCAAGGATATCCTAGAGAAGTTTGGCATGTCTGATGCTAGTCCATGTAAGATACCCATGCCAACCAAAATTGTACTCATTGAAGACACAAATGGTATCCCTTTCGACCCATTTATTTACCTCTCTATGATTGGTTCATTGGTTTATCTTTGTGCATCTAGACCAGACATCATGTTTAGTGTATACATATGTGCTAGATTTCAAGCTTCCCCTAGGGAAAGTCATCATAAGGCGGTTAAGCATATTCTTAGATACCTTGTTCACACCCCAAAGTTGGGTACATGGTACCCCAAGGATGCTAAGTTTGTGTCGGCGTCCTACGAACGGGGGTCCCCAGACTTGCCTGCCTGCGGCCCACGACGTGGCTCCACCAGTGGCCCCGTATGGCCCATCTTCACCAGCGAACACTCAAGACCATCGCGAGGGGCCAAGCCTCGTGAGGCGGACGACGCAAGACCTACTTTGGGGTGGCCTCACAGGCTGGTCGTGAGGGGCGGAGAGATCAAGGCGGGGGGCACCTCGCAAGGTCCCTGTAACGCAAGCCATGACGACCAAGGCCAGGCGGGCACCAGCGCGCATAGTGTCCTCGTTTCCCCTTTGGTGCTAAGGAGGTAAGCGCAGACGAGGAGTCCCGAGGCATCACACAAAGGTTTCCATATCGGTGCAACAAGATCAAGACCAACAGGACGGCAGGACGGAGGTCACCGTGGAGCCCAGGACGGCGTCACCACCAGAGCCTTTGGCAGGTGAAGACCACCTTTTGTCAGGATACCTTGTATTAGTTGTCTCCCTTCAAATTTGGCCATTGTTGGATCCCTTCCCGCCTACAGTTGGGAAGAGGACCAGGGCCTCTATAAATAGGGCTAGCCACCACCATAGCAAGGGGATCACATTCAGACCGTCCTCTAACAAACCGGCTCATCGAGCTCAAGAACACCCTCCTCGGGAGGCTGTTCTTCCCTTTTACTCGTTCATCCTCAGCCCAAGAGGCAATCCACCACACCACACTGGAGTAAGGTATTACACCACAATGGTGGCCCGAACCAGTATAAACCTTGTGTCCTTTGTTCTACGAGTTTGACGTGTTGAGCCTTGAGATCATGGTGAGAGCGTGAGCTAGGGGGGAGAGACCTTCGTGCGCACCCCAGAGTTCGAACCTCAAGGGTTTTGCCAGAACCCGAAATCTGACTTTTGGCGCGCCAGGTAGGGGTGCGCCGAAGCTCCGCCTCTCCGCTTGCTTCGTCCAGCTCCATGGCAGACGCCATCCCTCTAGTTAGTCCGGCGGGTGCTTGCGCATGTGCCGCGGGCGTCCGGGCCTTCACCCACACCTTGCGGCAGGTGCGGTGGCCGCGCAAGTTCAAGCCAGAGATGCCGCCCCGCTACAACAGTGCGGCAGATCCGGCGGCCTTCCTGCAGGCGTATGAGAAGGCCATCCTGAAAGCCAGAGGCGATGGCCAGGTCATGGCCAACTGTTTCCCCCTGGCCCTGGCCGGTGTGCCACGTGCCTGGCTGCTCAGCCTGCCAGGATCTTCGGTGGCCTCCTGGGAGGAGCTGCGCGGTCTCTTTGTCGCGCGCTTCGCGGCACAGACGCCTCTCGCCGTAGCAGCCCTCCTCGGCGGCTCGCAAGCACCGTCCTCGGACCGTCACACCAAGCCGTTCTTTCGCCAGTTTGGCGCCGCCTCCGTGCGGCAAGGAGCTCCCCTAGGTTGGGCGGCGCCCAAGGCCGACCTCACCTTCGACTCGGGGGATCACCCTGCCACCACCGTCGGCTCGGGCGTGCTCCCAATGCTTTGCACGCCCACCATCTGCAGCGTAACTGTCACCAAGACCCTCATCGATGGCGGCGCCGGCCTCAATGTGCTCTCCGTGGAGGCTTTTAGCCTTCTTCACGTACCACTCGAATGGCTCCACCCCAGCAAGTCCTTCTCCGGGGTCGGCGGCGGCTCCACTAGCCACTGGGGCAAATCCGCCTTCCTGTGACCTTCGGCACCCGCGACAACTACCGCACCGAGCTGATCGACTTCGACATCGCCCGCATCGGCCTCCCATACAACGCCATCCTCGGATACCCGGCTCTGGCTCAGTTTATGGCGGCGACCAATCCAACCTACAACCTCATGAAGATGCCTGGGAGCAAGGACGTCCTCACCGTAGTTGGAGACACCAAGGAGGCTCTGTCGGCGCTCAAGTGTGGCCTCAAAACCGCCGCGGCAGTGCGATCGAACGACGAGGCCACCCCGGGGGTTAAGGAGGCCACACCAGCAAAGAAGAAGCAGCTGTTCACCCAAGATCAGTCCGAAACCAAGCAGGTGCCAGTCGTGGAAGATGGGTCCTCAGGAGCCACCTTCACCATAGGCGCCAACCTCGACCCGGATCAAGAGGAGGCATTGGTGAGGTTCCTGCGCGCGAACAAGCATGTATTCGCCTGGGAACCCAAGCAACTAGTAGGGGTCCCCAGAGGGGTGATCGAGCATCACTTGAGGGTGTGCCCTAATGTGCACCCCGTGAAGCAGAAGGCGTGGTGCCAGTCCACAGAGAAGCAGTCCTTCATCGTCCAGGAAACCCACAAGCTAGAGGCGCCAGGTGTCATTCATGAGGTTCGGTACCTCGAGTGGCTGGGGAACCCCGTTGTCATACCAAAGAAAGTCGGGAAGGAGCGCATGTGTGTTGACTTTACCAACCTTAACAAGGCCTATCCCCAAGACCCGTTCCCACTCCCGCACATCGACCAGATTGTCGACTCCACCGCCGAATGCAACCTGCTATGTTTCCTGGACGCGTCTTCAGGCTATCACCAGATCAATATGGCAGTGGAGGATGTGGAGAAGACAGCCTTCCTGACCCCGTGTGGAGTATACTGCTACACTTGCATGTCGTTCGGGCTGCGCAACGCAGGCGCGAACTTCCAACAACTGATGCACATCGACCTGGGTCAGCAGCTCGGGAGGAACGCTAAGGCCTACGTCGATGACATTGTGGTAAAGTCTCGGGAGGCAAGAACTTTCATTCAAGACCTGGAGGAGACCTTTGCAAGCCTACACTAGGTAGACTTGCGGCTCAACCTAGAGAAGTGCGTGTTCGGTCTCCCCTCTAGCAAGCTGCTGGGCTTCCTCGTGTTCCACAGGGGGATTGAGGCTAACCCGGAGAAGGTCAACGCGATAGAAGACATGAGCCCACCACAAACTCTCAAGGAGTTGCAGAAGCTTGCAGGCTGCGTGACCTCGCTGGGGCGCTTCATCTCCAAGCTGGGAGAGCGCGCCCTGCCATTCTTCAAGTTGATGAAGAAGAAGGGCCCGTTCGAGTGGACCCCGGAGGCTGACCAAGCATTTCAAGACCTCAAGAGATACCTGACCAGCCTCCGGTGATGGTGGCGCCTCGCCCTCTCGAGCCCCTGGTGCTTTACCTTGCCGCCACTCCCTACTCCTCTAGCGCCGCTCTAGTGGCGGTTTAGGAAGAGCGCCAGGCCAAGGGGCTGCCGCGCCATGCCGCACCCCAGCCGAGGAGATACAGGAACTAGAGGGCACTGCAAAGGCTGCAGCAACGCCAACGAGTGACCAGGCCCAGCAAGGCGGCCTTCGTGGGCCAGCAGAGGCCCCAGTGGGCAAACAGGCTCTTGGGGTCCCGTCACCTCAGGAGACGCCCCAACTTCCCGCAGGGGCAGGCTCCGTCGATGTTCCTGCCCTCGTCGAGCACCCAGTGTATTTCATCAGCATGGTACTGCGGGATGCAAGGGCATGGTACCCCATGCCTCAGAAGCTCCTGCTCGCACTTTTGGTGGACTCGTGTAAACTGTGGCACTACTTCCAAGGTCACCCAATCAAGGTCGTCTCGGCCTACCCGCCGGAGAGGGTACTCAGGAGCCCCAACGCTGCTGTAAGAGTCGCCGAATGGAACATCGAGCTGCAAGCATTCCAGCTGGAGTTCATCACAACTAGGGTCATCAAGGGGGCCGCGCTCGCCGACTTCGTGGTAGAATTGACTGACGCCCCGGGGTTTGAAACAGGTGAGGACCGATCCCTCTCGCCAGGAAGTGAAGCACCAGATGGCTGGGTCATGTATTTCGATGGCACGTTCACACGCTAGGGCGCGGGGGCTGGAGCAGTGCTCATCTCGCCCACTCAGGACAAGCTCTATTACGCCGTGTAGCTCTGCTTCCAGCAAGGCGAGAAGGT
Organism: Triticum urartu; assembly: GCF_056163025.1. Lineage (NCBI taxonomy): Eukaryota > Viridiplantae > Streptophyta > Magnoliopsida > Poales > Poaceae > Triticum > Triticum urartu. Next base: position 168,885,401 of record NC_141874.1, on the reverse strand, counting down.
ATCCAACAACATCACGGAGTACGAAGGCCTCATCGCTGGCCTCAAGGCCGCGGTGGCCCTGGGGTGAAGCGCCTCACCATCATGGGCGACTCGCAGCTCTTCATCAACTTCTCCAACAAGGTATACGAGCCGAAGGACGAGCATATGGAGGCATACCTCGCGGAGGTACGCAAAATGGAAAAGCATTTCTTGGGTCTAGAGTTGCAGCACGTGCCCCGTGGAACCAACAAGGAGGCCGACAACATCGCCAAAAGGGCGCCCAAGCGACAACCCCAAGAGCCTGGCGTCTTTGGGGAGCGGCTCTTCAAGCCGTCGGCAGCACCTCCGCTTTTGGGGCCGATGCCGCCTCGAGAGGAGCTCCCCCAACCACCTGCCCCGGGAGCCCCGGCCTGCGGCCCGACCTCGGGAGCGCACCTACTCCTGGCGCTTGAGCCTCAGGAGGGGTGCTGGACTAAGGAGTTCAAGGAATACCTGATGCAAGGGATGCTGCCGGAGAAAGAGGAGGACGCGGAGCGGGTGGCCCGACAGGCTACGACATACAGCATCCAGGACGGTGAGTTATACAGGAAGCGGCCAAATGATGTTTCCTTGTGATGCATCTCTAGGGAACAGGGGAGCGAGTTGCTGGCTGACATACACGGCGGAGACTACGGGCACCACTCGTCGCCACGAACCCTCGTCGGAAGGCGTTTCGCAGCGGGTTCTACTGGCCTACGTCGCTCAACGACACAACTGAGCTGGTGAAGTCTTGCGAGGCCTGCCAATTCCACGCCAAGCAGATCCATCAGCCAGCTCAGGGCCTCCAGACCATCCCGCTCTCGTGGCCGTTCGCAGTCTGGGGGTTGGATATCTTAGGCCCGTTCCCTTGAGTGCCTAGGGTCTATCGCTACCTCTACGTCGCCATCGACAAGTTCACCAAATGGGCGGAGGTAGAAGCTGTCCGCACCATCCCGGTCGGATCTGCGGTCAAGTTCATCAAGGGTCTTGTGAGCCGGTTCGGGGTCCCTAATCGCATCATCACCAACAACGGCTCGCAGTTCACTAGTAATCTGTTAAAGACATATTGTGCTAACCTTGGAACGCGGATCTGCTATGCTTCGGTGGCACACCCCAGGAGCAATGGTCAAGCCGAATGCGCCAACGCGGAGGTCCTCAGAGGGCTCAAGACTGGGACCTTCAAGAATCTTGAGGCCTATGGCAGGGACTGGCACGACGAGCTCCAGTCTGCGCTATGGTCCATCCGCACCACCGCCACCAAGCCAACAGGCGAGACCCCGTTCTTCCTCGTCTATGGAGCAGAAGCGGTTCTCCCTCACAAGGTCAAGCATTTCTCCGTGCGGGTCCTGGCGTTTGATGAGACGCAACAGGACGCCATGCGGGGGATGGACCTTGTGCTGGGGAAGGAACGCCGCCGCGAAGCCACGCTCCGAGAGGCAAGATACCAGTAGGCGCTGCGGCGGTATCACTGCCGCAGCGTCCGCTCCAGGACGCTCGAGGTGGGCGACCTCGTCCTAAGGCCGGTGCTCTCCAGGGAAGGGTTGCATAAGCTTTTGCACATGTGGGAGGGCCCGTTTAGGGTCGCCCGCGTCTCCAGGCTCGGCGCCGTGCACCTGGAGGCGCAGGACAAGGTCCCCATCCAGAACACCTAGAAGATCCAGCACCTCCGAAAGTTCTACCCATGAAGCAAGGCCCAACGCCTGTGAAGGTATCCGCTCGTGACACTCTCACGTAATAATGAGTGGGGTTGTACATGCCCCGGAGTCTCAGGAGTGCCGCCCTCGGGCCTCGGGGGCTCCCTCCCACGTCCTAGTGGCAGCACTTAGCTCCGCGCTGGTGAGAAGACTAGACTAGGTGTCGGACGCGGCTTTTCATTTGCTTTTCGTAGTTGGCTTGCCCCTTTTCTTAATGGAAGTTCGCATTCTAGTTTTTCTTATCATCTTGGTCCGATCGCCTTTTCCTCTGTTCTTCCCTCGGTTCTTTTTTTGGCCCGTACTCTCCCTCACCTGCCTCCCGAGGGGGCTGGACGGGTGCACTCGTCTCATGAGCGCTTTTCCTGTTCTTCACAAGGCACCCTCGCTCGAGCCCGCAAGCTGGCGCTCCTCCCTTAATCCGTGCCCCTCGGGTACCGCGATGCGGAGCTCTGGGTCATGGCCAGCCACACCTACGACATGGGCTTGGAAGAACAAGAGGTTCTAACCAATTTTTGCAGTTCCTCGACGCCTCCCAAGCCAACGGCAAGGAGATCTCACAAGGTACTGGGAGAGGCGCGCCTCATGAGGCGGAAACTACTTCAGACACATCAAGCTAAGTTACTCAAGGAAATATGCCCTAGAGGCAATAATAAAATTTTTATTTATATTTCCTTATATCATGGTAATTGTTTATTATTCATGCTAGAATTGTATTAACCGGAAACTTAATACATGCGTGAATACATAGACAAACAGAGTGTCACTAGAATACCTCTACTTGATTAGCTCATTAATCAAAGATGGTTAATTTTCCTAGCCATGGACAAAGAGTTGTCATTTGATAAGCGGGATCATATCATTAGAGAATGATGTGATTGACTTGACCCATCCATTAGCTTAGCACGATGATCGTTACAGTTTCATTGCTACTGCTTTCTTCATGACTTATACATGTTCCTCAGACTATCAGATTATGCAACTCCTGAGTACTGGAGGAACACCTTACGTGCTATCAAACGTCACAACGTAACTGGGTGATTATAAAGATGCTCTACAGTCTCTGATGGTGTTTGTTGAGTTTTCATAGATCAAGATTAGGATTTGTCACTCCGTGTATCGGAGAGGTATATCTGGGCCCTCTCAGTAATGCACATCACTATAAGCCTTGCAAGCATTGTGACTAATGAGTTAGTTGCGGTATGATGCATTACGGAACGAGTAAAGAGACTTGTCGGTAATGATATTGAACTAGGTATGAGGATACCGACGATCAAATCTCGGGCAAGTGACATACCGATGACAAAGGGAACAACGTATGTTATTATGCGGTTTGACCGATAAAGATCTTCATAGAATATGTAGGAACCAATATGAGCATCCAGGTTCCGCTATTGTTTATTGACTGGAGATGAGTCTCGGTCATGTCTACGTAGTTCTCGAACCCGTAGGGTCCGCACGCTTAACGTTCTGTGACGATTTGTATTATGAGTTATGTGATTTGATGACTGAAGTTCGTTCGGAGTCTCGGATGAGATCGGGGACATGACGAGGAGTCTCGAAATGGTTGAGACGTAAAGATCGATATATTGCAAGGCTATATTCGTACATCGGAAAGGTTCCGAGTGATTACGGGAATTCGTGTTGGGCCTTAATGGGCCATACGAGAAGCAGGAGAAAAGGGCTCAAGGGTGGTCGCGCCCCTTCCCCATGGACTGGTCCGAATTGGACTAGGGAAAGGGGGCGCCCCCTTCCTTCCTTCTCCTTCTCCCTTCCCTTTTTCCTATTCCATGTGGGAGGTGGAATCCTACTAGGACTAGAGAGTCCTACTAGGAATCCACACTTTGGGCGTGCTCTATGAGGGCCGGCCTCCTCTTCCCTCCATCCTTTATATACGTGGCCAGGGTGAGGGAGTCCTGGATTAGGGGGTCCTCGGACAGCTGGACTATATACTTTGGCCGGACTGTTGGACTATGAAGATACAAGATTGAAGACTTCGTCCCGTGTCCGGGTGGGACTCTCCTTTGCGTGGAAAGCAAGCTTGGCAATTCGGATATGTAGATCTCCTCCCTTGTAACCGACTCTGTGTAAACCTAGCCCCCTCCGGTGTCTATATAAAGCGGAGGGTTTAGTCCATAGGACAACATCAATCATAATCATAGGCTAGCTTCTAGGGTTTAGCCTCTACGATCTCGTGGTAGATCAACTCTTGTAATACTCATATCATCAAGATCAATCAAGCTGGAAGTAGGGTATAACCTCCATTGCGAGGGCCCGAACCTGGGTAAACATTGTGTCCCCCGCCTCCTGTTACCATCAGCCTTAGACGCACAGTTCGGGACCCCCTACCCGAGATCCGCCGGTTTTGACACCGACATTGGTGCTTTCATTGAGAGTTCCATTGTGTCGTCACGATAAAGGCTTGATGGCTCCTTCGATCATCGGCAACAATGCGATCCCCGGACAGATCTTCATATTCGGCGGCTTCGTACTGTGGGCGAACTCTCTTGGCCATCTGGAGCAGATCGAGAGCTACGCCCCTGGCCATCAGGTCAGGTTTGGAAGCTTGAACTATACTACCGACATCCGCGGAGACTTGATCTTCGACGGATTCGAACCCATGTCAGTTGCGCCGCACAATCACGACAAGCATGACTTAGCTCTGCCGTCGGACAGTGTTCGGGAGATCACACCTGTGGCTACTCTGGCCCCCAATCCGGAGCAGATCGTGCCGTCCGAGGACGGGTGGATGGACCCCGCCACGGAGGCCGCACACTCAGCGGCAATAGAGCCGAATACTGACTTCACCTCCTATGAGACCTATGTTACCGGACCCTTGGATTCATCCCCGGCCAAAGGCTCCGAATCGCTTGCATCCGTGCCTATCGAATCTGGCTGGGAACCGACCATGGAGTTTACCTCCGTGGATATCTTCCAGCACTCGCCCTTGGGCGACTTGCTAAATTCATTGAGGTCTCTCTCCTATTCTGGAGACCCTTGGTCGAACTATGTCCGGCTTGAGTGGGAAGCGGATAACGAAATTCATTCCCCACCCACCGCCCACTTAATAGCCACTGTCAACGACCTAACCGACATGCTTGATTTCAGCTCCAAAGACATCGACGGTATGGATGACGATGTAGGAGAAGAACAGGAACCACCGCCCACAGGGCGCTAGACAGCCACCTCATCATATGATATATACATGGTGGACACCCCCAAACAAAGCAATGGCAATAAGGCAACAGAGGATAATCCCCTCGAGAAGCAATCTAAGCACTGGCATCGTCGACGCTGCTCTAAGCCCCGCCATAGCAAAAGCAGCGATACCGGCACAAGAGACAATAACTCCGCGTACAGTGCCAAAGACGAAGACAAACCCCTCTAGCCAGGCTTCGAGCAGGAGGATGGGCAAGAGAGCCCTAAGGAACAGGCGACGGACGGAGAATCGGGGGATGACAATTATATGCCCCTCTCCGAAGACAAGGTGAGCCTCGGCGATGAAGAAATCATCGTGCCTCAGGATCCCGTCGAGCAGGAGCGCTTCAAGCGTCGGCTTATAGCCACAACAAAAGGCCTGAAGAAAAAGCAATAGCAGCTTCAAGCTGATCAATATCTACTAGCGGATAGATGGACCGAGGTCCTGGTAGCCGAGGAATATGAACTTGAGCGCCCAACCAAAAGTTACCCAAAGTGCAGGTTGCTACCCCAACTCGAGGAGGAAGCATTAAAGCCTACACTACCAGCGTATGATGTGGCTGACCGGCCACGGCTGACCGGCCACCTCGTGGCCGAGACAAAATGGCGTATCAGCCCGAAGTCCAGCCCACACCCCGCCGCTGGTCAAATAAAATCACCAAGGCCCGGGGCTACATGCAGGACCTGCGAGACGTATTGGAAAACAAAGCAGGACATACAGGATCGATCTACGGATCATGGGGGTGCGCCCCAACACGTGACAACGGCTGTCACGTCGGATATACTAAAAGCAAATCCAGCTGGGACGAATACAGCGGACAAGACTCGTACGAACTACGTCGTAATATAGCCCGGCACAGAGGCGTCACACACCCCCTATGCTTCACTGACAAGGTAATGGATCATGAATTCCCAGAAGGGTTTAAACCCGTGAACATTGAATCATATGATGGTACTACAGACCCCGCGGTATGGATAGAGGATTTCTTCCTCCACATTCACATGGCCCGCAGGGATGAGCTACACGCCATCAAGTTTCTCCCACTAAAACTCACAGGGCCGGCTCGGCATTGGCTGAATAGCTTGGCGACAAACTCCATCGGAAGTTGGGAGAACCTGGCAGGCGCATTCCTGGACAACTTCCAGGGCACTTATGTGCGACCACCGGATGCTGATGATTTAAGTCACATAACACAACAGCCCGGAGAGTCAGCCAGGAAATTCTGGACTCGGTTCCTAACTAAACAGAACCAAATTGTCGACTGTCCGGATGCCGAAGCCCTAGCGGCCTTTAAACATAATATCCATGATGAGTGGCTCGCCCGACATCTCGGCCAAGAGAAGCCAAAATCCATGGTAGCACTCACGACACTCATGACCCGCTTTTGTGCGGGCGAGGATAGCTGGTTGGCCCGTAGCAACAACACAGCAAGCAATCCTGGCACATCAGAGGCCAGAGATAGCAACGGCAAACCCCGACGCAATAAACACAAGTGTCACAAGAATGTTGGAAACACCAAAGATACGACAGTCAATGCAGGATTTAGTGGCTCTAAGTCCGTTCAGCGGAAAAGGCCATTCAAAAATGACAACTCGGGCCCGTCCAGTCTGGACCGCATACTCGACCGTCCATGCCAAAGTCAAGGCACCCCAGGAACACCATCCAATCATACCAACAGAGAATGTTGGGTCTTCAAACAAGCCGGCAAGTCAGGTGCCAAAAACAAAGAGAAGGGGTCTCAAAGCGATGATAGCGACGAGGAGCCCAGATCACCGAATACAGGAGGGCAAAAGAAATTTCCCCCGCAAATCCAAACGGTGAACATGGTAAATGCCACCCACACTCCCAACCCAGACCGGATGCGCACCCTTAGGGATGTCGACTTAACGGAACCAGTCGTCCCAGAATATGCCTATCAGGTGTGGAGGCCAGCAGTACAGGCTCCATCGCCCTTGAGGTAGTCTTCGGATCACCGAACAATTACTGCGCTGAAGAGTTAATCTTTGACATCGTCCCCTTTCGCAGTAATTATTAGGCACTGCTCGAATGAACCACATTCGCTCGATTCAACATGGTGCCACATTATGCCTACCGTAAGCTCAAGATGCCCGGTTCGGGGCGTCATCACAGTTAATGGCAATGCCGAACTCCCCCTCGGTACCAAAGAGTATACCGCTGCTTTAATAGCAGAAGCAACGAGTGGCACCTTTCAATCGAACCTCGAGTAGATGGCCAAGCTCCCGGATACCGCCAAAGGACTCCGAACTACTTCGTGACAGGATAGCCCGGCTCGTCCAGAGCTCAATTGAACACTCCGGTGAAGGCCAGGAAAGGCCACACACCGCGGGTCAACCGCTCTGGGGCACACAAACACATCTTGCATTTTCTATATAGGTTCATTTTTTTCCCATGCAAGGACCGGTGATATGGAAGTAGCTCGAACGCGCAAGGGAACCCTTAGATATTCCCCTCGATGACCATCCGACTACACTCCGGATCCGCACACAGCTTCTTCCCGCCTGGTCTCAGTACGTTCCGTAGTCACTTTCTCTTTTTATTACTTTACATGTACTCATACGCGTCGACGTATTATTCAAATACAACATGTGGATTTATATGACGCTCATCTGCCGTTATCTATTATTGAAATTCTTTTGTCAAATGGCATCTGTACACCGCGATATGCCTTAAATATGCCAAGGGCTTCGTTTTACCCATAATACAGCAATAAAGTCCGAACACCTTCATGGTAGTTCGGCACCCCGAACTTATAGCATTATATGCATTAGCTCTGAATCATGTCTTGGGTCAAATGTTGGGTTTGCCCGGCTCCCATGTTTTGCTGCCTTACGTTTTGCTATATCGGCTAAGGCGGCATAGGGAGAACTACTGCGGTTGTGTCCCGGTTCTTCCGGACGAGCACCTCAGTAGAGAAAGGCGAAAACTGACTGTCATGATATGGCGAGAGCTGGTCAGCTATTCGAGAGGTTGTAAAATCTTTAAGGATTTATCCCGCATAATGCCATAACCAATGCAACGTGCGATGGATTGGCTTTTCGTCCGATCAGGTGCTTATAGAGCCCCTCGTGCCATCTTCCGAACACCAGGGGATGTGCCTACCTTCCTTTTCTAAAGCTCCTATGGCTAAGTGAGAGTGATAAAGCCCTATAGTCCGATTGCCTGGTTCATTGTGCTGAACACCTCCTTCGAAGGACCCAAAACTGGGATAAAGAGTGATCAGATTTATCTCGAACACCCCCGTACTTCCTACGTGGGGGCAGAAGCCGATGACTGGCCAACTCTCAGCATTAATATATAAAACGACCGCGCAGGAGGATAAACTTTCATATAACAGGCAATAAATAATAGAAATGACCTTGTTCAACATTACAAAGGATAACATGATTGTATTCATGGAAATATAATGTCCTTGGTGCATTGCTCCGCCACAAGGCAGGATCCTTTTAGGACACTTTCATAATATAACTCAGGCTTGCGGTGCTCCTTTCCCTACGGCGGTCCCTCGGTCACCAGCTTTTCAGCATCCATCTTCCCCCAGTGCACCTTTGCGCAGGCGAAGGCCACTCGTGCACCCTCTATACAGACCGACCAATTGACGACGTCCAGTCGAGGCAGGCACTCGTAAGCCGCTTCACGAGCCCGAAGTAGCTGCCTGGAATCGGCTCAGCGGGCCATAGCCGGATAATAAAATCCTTGATGGCTAGCTCGGCCGCCTTCTGCAGTTCGATCAGCTATTTCAGTTGATCGGCAAAAGGCACCGGATAATTCGGTGCCAGATACTGTGACCAGAAGAGCTTATCCGCAGTGTTCCTTTCCTCAGCTCGGTAGAATTGTGCAACATCAGATATGCTGCGTGGCAGCTCCGCAAATACCCTTGGAGAAATCGGAACTCAAGATTAGAAACATGATTCTCTCCCCAAATACTTGCCTTACATGGAACAAGCCTTACCCGCCGCGATCTTCCTCACCTCTTGGATCTCCTGTAGGGCACCTTGGGTTTCCCCCTGGGCATCGCATGCGGCCTGATGAGCCTTGGCAAGTTTAGATTCTTTCTCCGTTAGACTCTGCTCCAAGGCCTCGCATCTTTTCATGACCTCTTGAAGCTCCTGCTCAGCTTCAATAACCCTGGCCTCATGCTTCTCACGAAGAGCCCGCTCTGCGGCTGCCTTTCTCTCGGCCTCGGCAACATCCTTCTTAAGATCATCAACTTCAGTCATCGCCCCTGGCGCAAATCATAAAACATATTTTAAATTTGTTCGCACTGAACGTGAGCAAGGTTTGTGCATACCTTGTTTATCCTCCAACTGCCTTTTCAACTGGCCCAATTCTTCTATGGCCCGCTCCAGACTTTGATTTAGTCCGGAGACCTCCACAGTATGAGAGGCGGCAGTCGCTATAGATGCCTGTTTATAAAAGAAGAGAGGTAAATGTCATCAAGTGAGTCTCCTACGAGCATAGATTTGATCTTTGTCCGGTTCTTTCTCTCACTGAACAGTGTATCAGGGGCTACCATCTATACTGTGAAACTCTTCGAAACCTCATAAAACATACCTCAAAGCCTCTTATAAGGCTAATACAGGCTTCATTCAATCCACTCTCCGCAGACTGAATCTTCTCAATCACCGCACCCATAAGGGCACAATGTTCATCGACGATGGAGGCGCTTTTCAGCGCCACCAATAAAGTATCTAGCACCTCTGGTTGGACAGAGGTTGCCGGTGGAATAGGTACACCCCCTCTAGCCGAGGGAGGCCACCTGCCTGACTCTGGGACCATATTGGTCTCCAGAATTGCGTCCGGCTGGGGGCCGAATTCAAGATGGCTCCCGCCGACGACGCCCATGGGAGCCTTCTCTCCCATGTGTCCGGCCACTGAAGTTTGACCTCCTGGCGCCACCTTGGCAATCTCCCCCCTCCTTGGCCTGGGTCCTCCTGGGACAAAGCCTCGGTGTCATTCACATGTTTGGGGGAAGGGGCCTTTGGGGGTGTCCCGCTCTCCATAGCGTCCGAGCCTAGCAAATCCTCAGACGAGGATTGCTCCGCGCGGGACCTCGTCAGACTACAAAAAGTATGGCCTAGATTAAAATATTATGCCATGATAAGTCTGGACGCATAAACGTGTTCGGATTTTATATACTCACGAGTTCACTAGGGGCTGAGCCCTGGGATCCCACTCCGGGCTGCTATCAGCGGCGGTGGACTCCTTTGGAAGAGGAGTTTTTCCCTTCTTAGGTGACTCGGCCTCCAACGATGTGGAGGCTGTCCTTTTCTTTCTTCTCCCCGCTGGGGATTTGTCTTCCTCCTCCTCGTCGTCCTCTTTGGAGGAATAACGGGCATTGGAGTCTTCGGGTATCGTGCCCGAGGCGCCACGATGATGGAGGCCACCCCGGGTCTTCTTGGCCCCTCTCTCAGCATCTTCGTTAGAAGCGGGCCGGCCGGTTCTTCAGGTAGCGAGGCTATACAGTAGATCCGCCCCACCTTCTTCGTCCAGCCCTAGGAGGGTTGTGGAAAACACATTAAGCATTTCCCTTGGGCTATGCGAATAAAACTTATAATGGCTTACCGAACTTGCGGGGCGGGACAGGTGTTACCCGCGGACCTCGGCTGAGTCCGGCCGTGATTTGCCGGACTTAAAAAGCACCTTCCAGATATTTTTGTGTGAGGAGCCAAAGAGCTCTCGTAGGGTCTGGTGCTTGGTCGGCTCGAATTCCAATAAATTGCAAGCCCAGTGTTGACAAGGAAGGATCCGGCGAGCCAACATCACCTGGACTACATTGACAAGTTTGATATCCTTGTCTTCCATATTCTTGACGCGCATCTGAAGTGCCGACAGCTCGTCAGACAAAAACCAATCCAGTCCCTTCTTGGGCCAGGACGTAAGCCGCAGGGGGCCCAGATCAGAATTCAGGAGCAGCGGCCCATTTCATGCCGCGTGGCTCAGTGATGTAAAACCACTGATGCTGCCACTCTTTGACGGAATCATTGAAAGTACATGTTGGCCATGTGACGTTGGGCATCTTGCTCACCATGGCGCCTCCGCACTCGGCGTGCTCACCGCCCACTACCTTGGGCTTCACATTAAAGATCTTCAGCCATAAGCCGAAGTGTGGCGAGATGCGGAGAAAGGCCTCGCGCACGACGATGAACGTCGAGATGTTAAGGAAGGAATTGGCGGATAGATCATGAAAATCGATCCCATAGTAATACATGATGCCGCGAATGAATGGGTGGAGGGGAAACCCCAACCGGCGGACAAAATGAGGGAGGAAAACAACCCTCTCGTGGGGTTCCGGGGGAGGGACGATCTGTCCTGCCGTCGGGAGATGGTGGCTGATTTTCTAGGCCAGGTACCCGGCTTCCCGAAGCTTTTTGATATCCTTCTCCCGGATGGTGGAGGCCATCCATTTGCCTCCTGCTCCGGATCCAGACAATTTCGGAAGGCCTTTGTGGCCGGAGAGGACGAACGCTTGGGCGCTGGGGCTTGAGCAGAGGGGAATGGATAAGCAGAAGGAGAAGGCGTGGGTGAAAAAGGGGAGTCCTTATCTCCTTATAAAGGCGGCCGGGATCCAGCGCCTCCCCACTTGCCTGGTAAACTCGCTTATTCCCCAAGCGTCGCGCTAAAGACGTGGTTGGATTACCCATACCCGTATTGATGAGAATCCCGAGATAGGGGGACACGATCTCTGCTTCAATAAGACATGCCCATAAAACCGCCTCGCGACATGCGCAGTAGCTGGTTAGGGAGAACGGTTCGAATAAAGACCGGATCGTGGCATGGCGTCACGTTAGGAAAAGTTGTTGGCGGATTAGATTTGTGGAATATTGTACTCTCTACGGTGGTATGTGGAATTTGTTTTGCAGAGCTGGACACGATCCTTGTGTTCAAAATCTTCTATGGAGTATTCGGAGAAGGAACCCGCCTTGCAATGCCGAAGACAATCTGCGCGCCGGACTCATCGTCATTGAAGCCTGGTTCAGGGGCTACTGAGGGAGTCCTGGATTAGGGGGTCCTCGGACAGCCGGACTATATACTTTGGCCAGATTGTTGGACTATGAAGATACAAGATTGAAGACTTCGTCCCGTGTCCGGGCGGGACTCTCCTTTGCGTGGAAGGCAAGCTTGGCAATTCAAATATGTAGATCTCCTCCCTTGTAACCGAGTCTGTGTAACCCTAGCCCCCTTTGGTGTCTTTATAAACCGGAGGGTTTAGTCTGTAGGACAACAACAATAATAATCATAGGCTAGCTTCTAGGGTTTAGCCTCTACGATCTCGTGGTAGATCAACTCTTGTAATACTCATATCATCAAGATCAATCAAGCAGGAAGTAGGGTATTACCTCCATCGTGAGGGCCCGAACCTGGGTAAACATTGTGTCCCCCGCCTCCTGTTACCATCAGCCTACCCGAGACCAGTTCGGGACCCCCTACCCGAGATCCGCGGGTTTTGACACCGACACAGGGGGCACCCCATAGACACACAAGTTGATCATTGATCCCTTAGCCGTGTGCGGTGCCCCCCTCCACCATAATCCACCTCGGTCATATCATCATAGTGCTTAGGCGAAGCCCTGCGACGGTAGCATCATCATCACCGTCATCACATCGTCGTGCTGACGAAGCCCTCCCCGACACTCAGCTGGATCGAGAATTCGTGGGACGTCACCGAGCCGAACCTGTGTAGATCGTGGAGGTGTCGTACTTTCGGTACTATGATCGGTCGATCATGAAGACGTACGACTACATCAACCGTGTTGTCATAACGCTTCCGCTTACGGTCTACTAGGGTACGTAGACAACACTCTCCCCTCTCGTTGCTATGTATCACCATGATCTTGCATGTGCGTAGGAAATTTTTTGAAATTACTATGTTCCCCAACAATGGCATCCGAACCAGGTTTATGCGTAGATGTTATATGCACGAGTAGAGCACAAAGGAGTTGTGGGCGTGGGTATATAAATATTGCTTGCCGTCACTAGTTGTTTCTTGATTCGGCGGTATTGTTGGATGAAGCGTCCCAGACCGACATTATGTGTACGCTTATGCGAGACTGGTTCTACCGACGTCCTTCGCACACAGGTGGTAGGTGGGTGTCAGTTTCTCCAACTTTAGTTGAATCAGATTCAATGAACAGGGTTCTTTCTGAAGATCAAAAAGCAATCACTATACCGCGTTGTGGTTTTTTGATGTGTAGGTAAGAATGGTTCTTGCTTAGCCCGTAGCAGCCACGTAAAACTTGCAACAACAAAGTAGAGGACGTCTAACTTGTTTTTGCAGGGCACGTTGTGATGTGATATGGTCAAGACATGATGAGATATAAATTGTTGCATGAGATGATCATGTTTTGTTAAAGTTATCGGCAACTGGCAAGAGCCTTATGGTTGTCTCTTTATTGCATAAGATGCAAGTGCCATATAATTGCTTTACTTTATCGCTATGCGATAGCAATAGTTGCAAAAGCAATAGTTGGTGAGACGACCATGTGACGACACGTTGATAGAGATCAAGATGATGGAGATCATGGTGTCATGTCGGTGACGATAGAGATCATGGCAGTGTTTTGGAGATGGAGGTCGAAGGCACAAGATGATGATGTCCATATCATGTCACATATTTTGATTGCATGTGATGTTTATCCTTTATGTATATTATTTTGCTTAGTTCGGCAGTAGCATTATAAGATGATCTCTCACTAAATTTCAAGGTATAAGTGTTCTCCCTGAGTATGCACCGTTGCGACAGTTCATTGTGCCGAAACACCACGTGATGATCGGGTGTGATAAGCTCTACGTTCACATACAATGGGTGCAAGCCAGTTTTGCACACGCGGAATAATCGGGTTAAACTTGATGAGCCTGGCATATGCAGATATGGCCTCAGAACATTGGAGACCGAAAGGTCGAGCGTGAGTCATATAGTAGATATGATCAACATAGTGATGTTCACCATTGAAAACTACTCCATCTCACGTGATGATCGGACATGGTTTAGTTGAGTTGGATCACGTGATCATTTAGATGACTAGAGGGATGTCTATCTAAGTGGGAGTTCTTAATTTATATGATCAATTGAACTTTAATTTATCATGAACTTAGTCCTGATAGTATTTGCATAACTATGTTGTAGATCAATAGCTCGCGATGTAGCTCCCATTTATTTTTATATGTTCATAGAGAAGAACTATTTTGAAAGATGATAGTAGCAATGATGCGGACTGGGTCCATGATCTGATGATTATCCTCATTGCTGCATAGAAGAATTATGTCCTTGATGCACCGCTAGGTGACGGACCTATTGCAGGAGCAGATGCAGACATTATGAACGTTTGGCAAAGCTCGGCATGATGACTACTTGATAGTTTAGTGCACCATGCTTTACGGCTTAGAACCGGGACTTCAAAAATGTTTTGAATGCCATGGAGCATATAGGATGTTCCAAGAGCTTAAATTTGTATTTCAGACTCATGCCCGAGTCGAGAGGTATGAGACCTCTGACAAGTGTTTTGCCTACAAGATGGAGGAGAATAGCTCAATCAGTGAGCATGTGCTCAGAATGTCTGAGTACTACAATCGCTTGAATCAAGTGGGAGTTAATCTTCCTTATAAGATAGTGATTGACAGAGTTCTCTAGTCACTATCACCAAGTTACTGGAACTTTGTGATGAACTATAATATGTAAGGGATGACAAAAACGATTCCCGAGCTCTTTGCGATGCTGAAATCAGCGAAGGTAGAAATCAAGAAAAGCATCAAGTGTTGATGGTTGACAAGACCACTAGTTTCAAGTAAAAGGGCAAGGGAAAGAAATAGAGCTTCAAGAAGAATGTCAAGCTAGTTGCCACTCCCATGAAGAAGCCCATAGCTAGACCCAAGCCTGAAACTGAGTGCTTCTACTGCAAAGGAAATGGTCACTGGAAGTGGAACTGCCCTAGATACTTGGCGGATGAGAAGGATGGCAAAGTGAACAAAGGTATATATGATATACATGTTATTGATGTGTACTTTACTAGTGTTTATAGCAACCCCTCAGTATTTGATACTGCTTCAGTTGCTAGGAGTAGCAACTCAAAATGGGAGTTGCAAAATAAACATAGACTAGTTAAGGGCGAAGTGATGATGTGAGTTGGAAGTGATTCCAAGGTTGATAAGATCACCATCGCACACTCCCTTTACCTTAAGGATTAGTGTTGAACCTAAAATAAATGTTAGTTGGTGTTTGCGTTCAGCATAATATGATTGGATCATGTTTATTGCAATACGGTTATTCATTTAAGACAAAGAATAATTGTTATTCTGTTTACATGAATAAAACCTTCTAAGGTCACACACCCAAGGTGAATGGTTTATTGAATCTTGATTGTAGTGATACACATATTCATAATATTGAAGCCAAAAGATTCAAAGTTAATAATGATAGTGCAACTTATATGTGGCACTGCCATTTAGGTCATATTGGTGTAAAGCGCATGAAGAAACTCCATGTTGATGGGATTTTGGAATCACTTGATTATGAATCATTTGATGCTTGCGAACCATGCCTCATGGGCAAGATGACTAAAACTCCATTCTCCGGAACAATGGAGCAAGCAACTGACTTATTGTAAATAATACATACTGATGTATGCAATCCGATGAGTGTTGAGGCTCGCGGCGGGTATCATTATTTTCTGACCTTCACAGATGATTTGTGCAGATATGGGTATATCTACTTCATGAAACATAAGTCTGAAACATTTGAAAAGTTCAAAGAATTTCAGAGTGAAGTAGAAAATCATCGTTACAAGAAAATAAAGTTCCTGCGATCTGATCGTGGAGAATATTTGAGTTACGAGTTTTGTCTTCATTTGAAACAATGTGGAATAGTTTCGCAACTCACGCCACCTGGAACACCATAGTGTAATGGTGTGTTCGAACGTTATAACCGTACTTTATTAGATATGGTGCGATCTATGATGTCTCTTACTGATTTATCACTATCATTTTGGGGTTATGCATTAGAGATAGCTGCATTGACGTTAAGTAGGGCACCATCTAAATCCGTTGAGACGACACCATATGAAATGTAGTTTAGCAAGAAACTTAAGCTGTCATTTCTTAAAGTTTGGGGCTATGATGCTTATGTGAAAAAGTTTCAACCTGATAAGCTCGAACCCAAATCGGAGAAATGTGTCTTCATAGTATACCCAAAGGAAACTGTTTGGTACACCTTCTATCACATATCTGAAGGCAAGATATTCATTGCTAAGAATGGATCCTTTCTAAAGAAGAAGTTTCTCTCGAAAGAAGTGAGTGGGAGGAATGTAGAACTTGATGAGGTAATTGTACCTTCTCCCGAATTGGAAAGTAGTTCATCACAGAAATCAGTTCCAGTGATTCCTACACCAATTAGTGAGGAAGCTAATGATGATGATCATGAAACTTCAGATCAAGTTACTACCGAACCTCGTAGGTCAACCAGAGTACGGTCCGCACCAGAGTGGTACGGTAATCCTGTTCTGGAAGTCATGTTACTAGACCATGACGAACCTACGAACTATGAGGAAGCGATGATGATCCCAGATTCTGCAAAATGGCTTGAGGCCATGTAATCTGAGATGGGATCCATGTATGAGAACAAAGTATGGACTTTGATTGACTTGCCCGATGATCGGTGAGTCATTGAGAACAAATGGATCTTCAAGAGGAAGACGGATGCTGATAGTAGTGTTACTATCTACAAAGCTCGAATTGTCGCAAAATGTTTTCGACAAGATCAAGTTGTTGACTATGATGAGATTTTCTCACTCGCATCGATGCTTAAAAGTCTGTCTGAATCATGTTAGCAGTTGCCACATTTTATGAAATCTGGTAAATGGATGTCAAAACTACATTCCTTAATGGATTTCTTAAAGAAGAGTTGTATATGATGCAACTAGAAGGTCTTGTCAATCCTAAAGGTGCTAACATAGTGAGCAAGCTCCAGCGATCCATTTATGGACTAGTGCAAGCATCTCGGAGTTGGAATATATGCTTTGATAAAGTGATCAAGGCATATGGTTTTATTCAGACTTGCGGTGAAGCGTGTATTTACAAGAAAGTGAGTGGGAGCACTACAACATTTCTGATAAGTATATGTGAATGACATATTGTTGATCAGAAATAATGTAGAATTTTCTGGAAGGCATAAAGGAGTGTTTGAAAGGAGTTTTTCAAAGAAAGACCTCGGTGTAGCTACTTACATATTTAGCATCAAGATATATAGAGATAGATCAAGACGCTTGATATATTTTCAATGAGTACATACCTTGACAAGATTTTGAAGTAGTTCAAAATAGAAGAGTCAAAAAAGGAGTTCTTGCCTGTGTTGCAAGGTGTGAAGTTGAGTAAAGACTCAAAAGCCGACCATGGCAGAAAATAGAAAGAGAATGAAAAGTCATTCCCTATGCCTCAGTCACAGGTTCTATAAAATATGTTATGCTGTTTACCAGACCTATTGTGTACCTCACCATAAGTTTGGCAAGAGGGTACAATAGTGATCCAGGAGTGGATCACTGGACAATGGTCAAAAATATCCTTAGTGGAATAAGGAAATGTTTCTCGGTTATGGAGGTGACAAAGAGTTCGTCATAAAGAGTTACGCCGATGCAAGCTTTTGACACCGATCTAGATGAATCTAAGTCTCGATCTAGATACATATTGGAAGTGGGAGCAATTAGCTAGAGTAGCTCCGTGTAGAGTATTGTAGACATAGAAAATTTGCAAAATACATACGGCTCTGAATGTGGCAGACCCGTTGACTAAATTTCTCTCACAAGCAAAACATGATCACTCTTTGGGTGTTAATCACATAGTGATGTGAACTGGATTATCGACTCTAGTAAACCCTTTGGGTGTTAGTCACATGGAGATGTGAACTAATCACATAAAGATGTGAACTATTGGTGTTAAATCACATGACGGTGTGAACTAGATTATTGACTCTAGTGCAAGTGGGAGACTGAAGGAAATATGCCCTAGAGGCAATAATAAAATTGTTATTTATATTTCCTTATATCATGATAAATGTTTATTATTCATGCTAGAATTGTATTAACCGGAAACTTAGTACATGTGTGAATACATAGACAAACAGAGTGTCACTAGTATGCCTATACTTGACTAGCTCGTTAATCAAAGATAGTTAAGTTTCCTAGCCATGGACAAAGAGTTGTCATTTGATAAGCGGGATCACATCATTATAGAATGATGTGATTAACTTGACCCATCCGTTAGCTTAGCACGATGATTTTTACAGTTTCATTGCTATTGCTTTCTTCATGACTTATACATGATCCTCGGACTATGAGATTATGCAACTCCCGAATACTGGAGGAACACCTTGTGTGCTATCAAACGTCACAACGTAACTGGGTGATTTTAAAGATGCTCTATAGGTGTCTCTGATGGTGTTTGTTGAGTTGGCATAGATCAAGATTAAGATTTGTCACTCAGTGTATCGGAGAGGTATCTCTGGGCCCTCTCGGTAATACACATCACTATAAGCCTTACAAGCATTGTGACTAATGAGTTAGTTGTGGGATGATGCATTACGGAACGAGTAAAGAGACTTGTCAGTAACGATATTGAACTAGGTATGAGGATACCGACGATTGAATCTCGGGCAAGTGACATACCGATGACAAAGGGAACAACGTATGTTGTTATGCGGTTTGACCGATAAAGATCTTCATAGAATATGTAGGAACCAATATGAGCATCCAGGTTCCGCTATTGTTTATTGACTAGAGATGAGTCTCGGTCATGTATACATAGTTCTCGAACCCGTAGGCTCCGCACGCTTAACGTTCTGTGACGATTTGTATTATGAGTTATGTGATTTGATGACCGGAGTTTGTTCGGAGTCCCGGATGAGATCGGGAACATGACGAGGAGTCTCGGAATGGTTGAGACGTAAAGATCGATATATTGGAAGGCTATATTCGTACATCAGAAAGGTTCTGAGTGATTCGGGTATTTTTCGGAGTACCGGAGAGTTACGGGAATTCGTATTGGGCCTTAATGGGCCATACGGGAATGGAGAGAAAGGCCTCAAGGGTGGCTGTGCTCCTTCCCCATGGACTGGTCCGAATTGGACTTCGGAAAGGGGGGCGCCCCTTCCTTCCTTCGCCTTCTCCCTGCCCATTTTCCTATTCCATGTGGGAGGTGGAATCCTACTAGGACTAGGGAGTCCTAGTAGGACTCAACACTTTGGGCGCGCTCTATGAGGGCCGGCCTCCTCCTCTCTCCATCCTTTATATACGTGGCCAAGGTGCACCCCATAGACACACAAGTTGATCATTGATCCCTTAGCCATGTGCGGTGCCCCCTCCACCATAATCCACCTCGGTCATATCATTGTAGTGCTTAGGTGAAGCCCTACGACGGTAGCATCATCATCGCCGTCATCACGCCATCGTGCTGATGAAGCTCTCCATCGACACTCAGCTGGATCGAGAGTTCGTGGGACGTCATTAAGCCAAACGTGTGCAGATCGCGGAGGTGCCGTACTTTTGGTACTAGGATCGGTCGATCGTGAAGACGTACGACTACATCAACCACGTTCTCATAACGCTTCCGCTTACGGTCTACAAGGGTACGTAGACAACACTCTCCCCTCTCGTTGCTATGTATCACCATGATCTTGCGTGTGCATAGGATTTTTTTTGAAATTACTGCGTTCCCCAACATTTATATCTACACACCTACATAAAACGTTGATGCCGCAACACGACACAGGAATGATAAACATAACATAGCGACTTGGAAATCATGGTTCGTTGCACGCTCTTGCAGGGCCCCATACTTGTTTATTTTTAAATGCAGGAAGGAAAGAACAAAACAAAAGCGGCGCGCACCCCCGCGGCGGTTCGTGAGGGTAGGCTCTCGGCGCCCCCCTGGACTCAACCAGACCCCTCCTCGCGCTTCACTGGGGCGCGGCGACGAGACGATCCACTACCACCTTCGAAACAGGCGCGACGGCATGTCGGCAGATCATAGCCGCCGGTGCTGGAGCTGTCGCTGGAGGAGGAGCCGTCGTAGCTGGACGAGCCACGGCCAGCACCGAGGACGAGGCCACCTTCATCCTCGTCGCGACTGTCGCCAAGGCTAAGCACCTCGTCGCCGTCGTTGTCCTCGGGGCAACATCCGACACAGTGACCGTCTTCCCCGAATACCCAAACACAGAGGGTCGCGTCGTCGTCATACTTGAAGTGGAGGGTACACCGCCTGCCCAGGCCACGCGCGCGGGCAAACGTCTGCCAGCCGCGAGCCAGGGCCGTGTTGCTTGCGACAGAGACTTCCACCGCGAACCACGAAGCCTTGCTGCAGCAGTCGTCCGCCTGCAGCCAGAGACCGCCTGGACCTGCGGCCGGCAGTTCGCCGGCAAAGAACCACGGGAGCTAAAGCCAGGTGCCGGCCGAGTTCCCCGACCACACGATGAACTCCGACAGCACCTCTGCCAAGTGGACGCGCGGCCGGGGAGGCGCGCAACCATGGCGCGCCTGACTCCATCGACGGGTCTGCCACGACCTGGGCGACTCCCACTGCGCGAGGAGGCGCCGCCGCGTCCACAAGGGGCCACGGTGGGGGTCGTGGCGTGCTTACGCGGGCGACCACGCCCCCTCTTGGGTGGCGGCGAGCCGGGCCCCTCCTAGCAGGCCTTGCCCTTTTCTGCGGCCGAGAACCTCTTCACCGGTGCCATAGGTGTCGCTGCTAGTAGTGAAGCAAGGGAGAAGAAGCAGCAGAAGCGAAGGAAGAGATGGGTGATGGGGGCTCCGCCCCCCTTCCCATTTATAGCTAGGAGGAGGCCAACCGCCGGCCTCCACGATCTAAGGTAATAATGACCCTTTTCTGCATGCAACAGGGACTCGTCAAGTTGGGTAGTTGCTGAGGCGGCGTCCGGAAGCGGAGACGCCCACATCCCATCCATCGCCACGCGTCAACCGAGGCCGCAGGCTATTGGGGCCCGCGGCGCTCCGCACTGGCCCCTTGGCTTTTCCTCGAAGCCAAGTCCGAGCGTGCCTTGGGACCGGGGCTACTGTCGGCGTCCTGGGAATGGGGTCCCTAGACTTGCTTGCCTGCAGCCCATGCCGTGGCTCCACCAGTGGCCCTGTACGGCCCATCTTCACCAGCGAACACTCAAGACCCTTGCGGGGGGCCAAGCCTCGCGAGGTGGACGACGCAAGACCTCCTCGGGGCGGCCTCACCAGGCTGGCTCATGAGGGGCGGAGAGATCAAGGCGGGGGGCACCTCGCGAGGTCCCTGTGACGCAAGCCATGACGACCAAGGCTAGGCGGGCACCAGGCGGGCGCCAGCGTGTGCAGTGTCCTCGTTTCCCCTTTGGTGCTAAGGAGGCAAGCGCAGGCGAGGAGGCCCAAGGCATCAGGCAAAGGTTTCCATATCAGTGCAACAAGACCAAGACCAGCAGGACGGCAGGATAGAGGTCACCATGGATCCCAGGACAGCGTCACCACCAGAGCCTTTGGCATGCGAAGACCACCTTTTGTCGGCATAACTTGTACTAGTTGTCTCCCTTCAAATTTGGCCGTTGTTGGATCCCTTCCCGCCTACATTTGGGAAGAGGACCAGGGCCTCTATAAATAGGGCTAGCCACCACCATAGCAAGGGGATCACATTCCGACCATCCTCAAACACACCGGTTCATTGAGCTCAAGAACACCCCTCCTCAGGAGGCTGTTCTTCCCTTGTACTCGTTCATCCTAAGCCCAAGAGGCAATCCACCACATCACACTGGAGTAGGGTATTACACCACAACAGTGGCCCGAACCAGTATAGACCCCGTGTCCTTTGTTATGCGAGTTCGACGTGCTGAGCCTTGAGATCGTGGTGAGAGCGTGAGCTAGGGGGGAGAGATCTTCGTGCGCACCCCAGAGTTCGAACCTCAAGGGTTTTACCGGAACTCGAAATCCGACAGTTTGATCTTATTGGGTACACCAGATGCGGATTGGGCTAGAGACAAGGTGGATCGTAAGTCCACCTCCGGTGCATGTCAATTTCTTGGACACTCGTTGGTAAGTTGGTCCTCGAAGAAACAAAATTGTGTTGCTCTTTCCACCGCCGAAGCTGAATACATTGCAACCGCCAGTTGTGCAACTCAATTACTATGGATGAGGCAAACTTTGAAGGATTATGGTATCACCTATAGAAATATGCCTCTCCTATGTGATAATGAAAGTGCCATCAATATTGCTGAGAATCCCAAAGATCATACCCGCACCAAGCACATTGATATTAGGTATCATTTCTTGAGAGATTATGTGGAAAAAGGTGACATTGATATTTCTCATGTGGGTACAGATATGCAACTTGCAGACATTTTCACCAAGTCATTGGATGAAGCAAGGTTTCTGTCAACTTAGGCATGAACTTGGTATCTTGGAACTTGAAAAAATTATGTGAAATCTAGTACCCATGCATGCATATTCATCATGTCTTGTCTTGATGTAGGCATATATTTAGGGGGAGACACTCAACTCATGAGTACTCTCACCTTATGTAATGCATAAGTAGAACAAACTCTCTCAAAGCTACCATGTTATTCTAACTATGGTGCTTTAAATGATGGAGTAGTGATTATGCACCCAAAGTTCAAATCCTTGCGGTGCCATGTCACATATACTCACACATGGTGGCATCGACCATCGCTCTTATCGGTTAGTGTCGGCGTTCTGGGAACGGGGGTCCCCAGACTTGCCTGCCTGAGGCCTGTGGCGTGGCTCAAAGGGGGGCCCAGCGCGGCCCATCTTCACCAACACAAACCCAAGACCCTCGCGAGGGGCCAAGCCTCGCGGGGCGGACAACGCGGAGCTTCCTCAGGCACGGCCTCGTCAGGCTGGCTCGCGAGGAGGCGGAGAGATCAAGGCGGGGTACCTCACGAGGTGCCCGTGACGCAAGCCATGACGACCAAGGGCGCCAGGCGGGTGCCAGCTCGCGCAGTGTCCTCCTTTCCTCTTTGGTGCAAAGGGGGCAAGCGCAGCCGCGGAGTACCGAGGCATTAGGCAAAGGTTGCCATTTCGGTGCAACAAGACCAGGACCAGGAGGACTGCAAGACGGAGGTCATCGTGGAGCCCAAGACGACGTCACCACCAGAGCTTTGTGCAGGCGAAGACTACTTTTGTCAGGGTAGCTAGTACTAGTTGTCCCCCTTCAAATTAGCCCGCCATTGTTGGCTCCCTTCCCGCTCGATATTTGGGAAGAGGACCAGGGCATCTATAAATAGGACCAGCCACCCACAGAGGAAGGGGGTTCGATCAGAGAGAGAGAGAGAAAGGTGACTGAACTCCTCCCAGTAGTTCATCACCCCAGCCAAGAACAGACCCTCGCGAGGCTGTTCTTCCTTGTATCACTCATTATCATCAGCCCAAGAGGCAATCCACCACACCACACACTGGAGTAGGGTATTACACCACAACGGTGGCCCGAACCAGTATAAACCTTGTGCCCCTCATGTTATTCTTTCCATAGTTCAGATCTTAGCGAGGCGGAGGGGCGCAGGTAGGTAGGAGGCGAAATCTCCGTGTGCACCCCAGTGTTCGAACCTCAAGGGTCCGCCGGAACCCGAAATCCGACATTTGGCGCGCTAGGTAGGGGTGCACCGGAGTTTTCTCTTCCGCCACCGCCACGGCCTGCCTCGCGATGAGTAGCGCGTCGCCCTCTCCAGCCGCCGGCGCCAGCATGGGGGCCAGGGGCTCCGAGCCCTGGCCCCAGCCCTGCAACGGGTACGGTGGCCGGACAAGCTCAAGCCAACGACGCCGCCGCGCTACGGCGGCGCGACAGATCTGCTGGCCTTCTTGCTGGCGAGCGAGGAGGCCCTCCTCGAAGCCGGAGGTGATGATAGGGTCGTGGCCAACTGGCTCCCCATGGCCCTCACCGGCGTTCCGCGCACATGGCTGCTCCACCCGCCGGCAGCCTCCGTGGCCGCTCGGGAAGAGCCCCGCAACCTCTTGCCCGCCCATCGCGCTACACCAACACCCCCGGTCGTCACGGCCCTCCTGGGCGGCTCACAGGCGCCGCCTACAAGTCACCACGTCAAGCCGTTCATCCGCCGGGTCAGCGCCGCTTCCACGCGGAAGGGGGCTCCCCTGGACCGGGCGGTGCCCGAGACCGGCCTGACCTTCAGCTCGGAGGACCACCCCTCCAACTCAGCCTGCTCGGGTGCACTCCCCATGCTGTGCACCCCCACCATCTGCCAGGTGGCCGTCACCAGAACCCTCATTGATGGCGGTGCAGGCCTCAGCATGCTCTCGGTCGAGGCCTTCAACCTCCTCTGCATACCCCTGGAACGGCTGCAACCCAGTCGGCCCTTCTCAGGCGTTGGGGGCGGATCGTCCAGCTCCTTGGGATAGATCCGGCTCCCAGTAACCTTCGGCACCTACGACAACTTCCGCACGGAGCTGGTCAACTTCGACATCGCCCCCATCGGCCTCCCCTACAACGCCATCCTCGGCTACCCAGCGCTGGCCTAGTTCATGGCTGCGACGCACCCGCCGTACAACCTCATGAAGATGCCCGGGAGCAGCGGTGTCCTCACCGTGCACGGGGACACCGGGGACGCGCTGCGGGTGCTCAAGCTCGCCTTCAAGACGGCGGCGTCGGCACAGCCCGCCGACTTGGAGACCCCCGAGCCCAAGGGGGCTGCACCCGCCAAGAAGAAACAGTTGTTCACCCAAGACAAGGAAGAAACCAAGCAGATACCCGTCGATGAGGAAGGGTCCACCAACGCCACTTTCACCATAGGCGCCCACCTCAAACCTGAGCAGGAGGAGGCCCTGGTCGGGTTCCTGCACGTGAACAAGAAGGTATTCGCTTGGGAGCCTGACCAGTTGGCAGGGATCCCTAGGAGTGTAATCGAGCAGCACCTCAACGTGTGCCCCAACGTGCGCCCTGTGAAGCAGAAGGCCAGGCGGCAGTCTACAGAAAAGCAGGCCTTCATCGTCCAAGAGACCTGCAAATTAGAAGCCGCTGGGGTCATTCGCGAGGTCCGATACCCGAATTGGTTGGCCAACCCTGTCATTGTGCCAAAGAAGGGAGGGAAGGAGCGCATGTGTGTCGACTTCACCAACCTCAAGAAAGCATGCCCGCAAGATCCGTTCCCGCTCCCCCGCATCGAACAGATCATCGATTCCATTGGGGAATGCGACCTGTTATGCTTCTTGGATGCCTTCTCTGGGTATCACCAGATCAAGATGGCGGTAGAAGACGTCGAGAAGACAGCCTTCCTAACCCCGTGTGGGGTGTACTACTACACATGCATGCCATTCGGGCTGCGTAACGCAGGGGCGACCTTTCAGCGGCTGATGCACATCACCTTGGGCCCACAGCTCGGGAAGAATGTTGAAGCTTACGTCGATGACATTGTGGTAAAGTCCCGGGAGGCCAGGACCTTGATACAAGACCTGGAGGAAACCTTCGCGAGCCTCAACACAGTGAACCTACGGCTCAACCCAGAGAAGTGTGTGTTCGGAGTCCCCTCGGGCAAGCTCTTGGGTTTCCTCGTGTCCCACCGAGGCATCGAGGCTAACCTGGAAAAGTTCAAGGCGGTGGAAGACATGAGCCCACCGAAGACCCTCAGAGAAATGCAGAAGCTCACGGGGCGCGTGACCGCGCTAGGGCGCTTCATCTCCAAGTTGGGGGAACGAGCGCTGCCCTTCTTCCAGCTAATGAAGAAAAAGGGGCCCTTCGAGTGGACTGAAGAGGCCGACAAGGCGTTCCAGGATCTCAAGAGATACCTGACCAGCCCACCGGTCATGGTGGCTCCGCGCCCTCAAGAGCCCCTGGTGCTTTACCTCACCGCCACTCCCTACTCCGCCAGCGCAGCCTTGGTGGCAGTCAGAGAGGAGCGTCGAATCAAAACCGCGGCAGCAGCCCGGGACAAGGTAGGACAGGAACAAGGGAGGCCCACAGAAACCGCCGCCGCAGAGGGGTGCACCGGAGGCGGAAGAGGCCCCTCTCCCAGATGGCCAGTCTCAGGAGGCCTCATTGCCTCAAGAGGCGCCATGGTCTCCGAAGGGAGCCACCAGCACTGACGCACTCCACCTCGTTGAGCACCTAGTGTACTTCGTCAGCATGGTGTTGCGGGATGCAAGGGCATGGTACCCCATGCCTCAGAAACTCCTCCTCGCGCTACTGGTGGCCTCGCGCAAGCTGCGGCACTATTTTCAGGGTCAGCCCATCAAGGTCGTCTCGTCATACCCCCTGGAGAGGGTGCTCAGGAGCCCTAACTTAGCTGGAAGGGTCGCTGAGTGGAACATAGAACTGCAAGCGTTTCAGCTCGAATTCAGCATGACCAGAGTCATCAAGGGAGCAGCGTTGGCGGATTTTGTGGCAGAATAGACGGGGGCGCCAGGCCTCAAGGCCGACGAGGATCGGTCCCTATCCCCGGGAAGCAAGGCGCCAGAAGGCTGGGTCATGTACTTCGATGGGGCGTTCTCCAGGCATGGCAGTGGGGCTGGGGCGGTGCTTATATCGCCCACTCAGGACAAGCTCTATTATGATGTGCAGCTCTGTTTTCAGCAAGGTGAAAAGGTCTCCAACAACATAGCGGAGTATGAAGGTTTAATAGCGGGCTTGAAGGCCGCAGCTGCCCTGCGGGTCAAACGCCTCACCATCAAGGGCGATTCGCAGCTCCTTGTCAATTTCTCCAACAAGGTGTACGAGCCGAAGGATGAGCACATGGAAGCCTACCTTGCGGGGGTCCGCAGGATGGAGAAGCAGTTCTGGGGGTTGGAGTTGCAGCATGTGCCCCGTGGCACCAATCAGGAGGCCGACGACATCGCCAAACGGGCGTCCAGGCGGTTACCTCAGGAGCCTGGCGTTTTCGAGGAGCGGCTCTTCAAGCCCTCAGCCCTGCCGTCATTATCAAACATGGCTCAGCCCCGGGAGGAGCTCCCCCAGCCACCTGCCTCAGGAGCTCCGGCCTGGTGGCCCAGCCTCAGGAGCACGCCTGCTCCTGACGATGGAACCTCAGGAGGGATGTTGGATCGCGGAGCTCCGGAGTTACTTAACGCAAGGGACCCTGCCGGAGAAGGAGGAGGAAGCGGAGCGAGTGGCACGCCAGGCCACGGCATACTGCATCAAGGATGGAGAGCTCTACCGGAAGCGACCAAACGATGTATCCCTGTGCTGCATCTCCAGGGAGCAAGGGAAGGAACTTCTGGAAGATATACACGGCGGAGACTGTGGACATCATTCATCATCACGGAACCTCGTCGCCAAGGCGTTCCGCAGTGGGTTTTATTGGCCCACCGCGCTCAATGACGCCGTCCAACTAGTGAAAGCTTGTGAGGCCTGCCAGTTCCACGCCAAGCAGATCCATCAGCCAGCAAGAGGCTTGTAGACTATACCCCTTTCGTGGCCATTCACAGTCTGGGGGCTGGACATCTTGGGCCCGTTTCCTCGGGCGCCAGGGGCTACCGCTACCTCTACGTCGCCGTGGACAAGTTCACCAAGTGGGCTGAAGTAGAGGCTGTCCGCACCATTCCCGCGGGTTTCGCGGTCAAGTTCATCAAGGGCATCGTGAGCTGGTTCGGGGTGCCGAACCGCATCATCACGGACAATGGTTCGCAATTCACCAGTAACCTCTTCAAAACATAATGTGCTAACCTTGGAACGCAGATATGCTACGCTTCGGTGGCGCACCCCCGAAGCAACGGCCAGGCCGAGCGAGCCAACGCGGAGGTCCTAAGGGGCCTCAAGACCAGGACGTTCAAGAAGAAGCTGGAGGCCTGTGTCAGAGGTTGGTACGAAGAGCTTCAGTCCGTGTTGTGATCCATCCGCACAACCGCAACCAAGCCGACTGGAGAGACCCCGTTCTTCCTGGTCTACGGAGCCGAAGCGGTCCTCCCTCACGAGGTCAGACGTCGCTCCGCGCGGGTCCTAGCGTTCGACGAGGCGCAGCAGGACGCCATGCGGGGGATGGACCTCGTGCTGGGGGAGGAACGTCGCCGAGAAGCCGCGCTACGAGCGGCAAGGTACCAACAAGCACTGCGGCGATATCACTGCCGCAACATCCGCCCCATAACTCTTGAGGTAGGAGACCTCGTGCTCAGGCGGGTTCTCTCCAGGGAGGGGTTGCACAAGCTCTCTCCCATGTGGGAGGGCCCGTTCAAAGTTGTTCATGTTTCCAGGCCCGGCTCCGCGCGCTTGGAGACTCAGGAGGGGGTGCCAGTCCAGAACGCATGGAACATCCAGCACCTCCGGAGGTTCTACCCCTAAAAAGGCCCAGAGCCTATGAAGAAGGCGAATGCCTATGAAGCTATCGCGTTTTGGAAAAGGCCCAGAGCCTGTGAAGAAGGTGAATGCCTCTGAAGCTATCGCGTTTTGGAAAAGGCCCAGAGCCTGTGAAGAAGGTGAATGCTTGTGAAGCTATCGCGTTTTGGAAAAGGCCCAGAGCCTGTGAAGAAGGCGAATGCCTGTGAAGCTATCGCGTTTTGGAAAAGGCCCAGAGCCTGTGAAGAAGGCGAATGCCTGTGAAGCTATCGCGTTTTGGAAAAGGCCCAGAGCCTGTGAAGAAGGCGAATGCCTGTGAAGCTATCGCGTTTTGGAAAAGGCCCAGAGCCTGTGAAGAAGGCGAATGCCTATGAAGCTATCGCGTTTTGGAAAAGGCCCGGAGCCTGTGAAGAAGGCCAACGCCTGTGAAGCTCGCCGCCCGTGACACTCTCACGTAATAATGAGTTGGGGCTATACACGCCCCGGAGTCTCAGGAGCGCCGGCCTCAGGCCCTGGGGCTCCCTCCCATGCCCAGTGGCAGCACTTAGCTCCACGCTGGTCAGAAGACGTCGAAGACTAGATTAGGTGACGGACGTGGCTTTTCATTTTCTTTCCGCAGTTGGCTTGCTCCTTCTCATTCGAATTTTTATTGAAGTTGTTGTCGTCTTTGGCTTGTGGTTCTTCGACTTTTCACTCTCCTGCCTCGATTTCTCTTGTGCAAGGCCTCGCGAGGGGGGGGCAGCCGAGCGCCCTCGCGAGTGTTCCTATCCTAGTCGTTCAAAGGGATCGCGACATGGGCCCATTACAGGAGCACCCCTCCAGTCCGTGCCCCACGGGCACCGCGACACAAACACAGGGCCTGGGTCGGTCGCCCCCCATGGCCGGGGCCGGGAACTATCCACGCGCGGGCACGTAGCCGGAAGGTACGATAACGGAAGCAAAACGATGATTAACAGCAATAACCCAAACACACCCCCGCGGGGCTCCACACTACTGTCTTTTTTACGCAGGAAAAAGGAAAAGAAAGAACAAATCAGGTGCAGCTCGCCTCACACCGGCCCGCAGGGAAGGCCCGAGCTGCCTCGGGAGCTCAGGCAGACTCCCTCTCACGCTTCACCAGGGCGCGACGGCGGGCGGACATGCTACCACCTCCCAAGCAGATACGATGGCGTGGAGGCTGACCGCGGCCACCGCTAGAAGAGTCGCTGCCTGAAGAAGAACTGGAGAAGCTTGAGGAACCCTGAGCGCCGCCAGCCGCGCGAGCGCTGCCCTCTCCATCATCGCCGGAGCTGGGTTTCCAGCCACGGTCGTCGCCCTCGGGGCAACACCCTGTGCAGCGACCATCTTCCCCAAACACCCTCACGTAGAGGGTGGCATCGCCGTCGAACTTGAAGTGTAGGGTGCACCGACGGCTCAGACCACACGCGCGGGCAAACGTCTGCCAACCGCGGGCGAGGGACAGGCTCCCGGCTGCGGAGACCTCCAGTGAGACCCATGAGGCCCGGCTGCAGCAGCCGTCGGCCTGAAGCCAGAGGCCGCCCGGGGCACCGGACGGGAGCTCGCCAAGGAGGAAGCAAGGAAGTGGAAGCCGTGTGCTAGTCGGCTCCACCGACCACACGACGAACTCCAGCAGCGAGAAAGCGCGGCCTAGGGGGACGCACAGCCGGAGCGCGCCCCCCGGCCGCAGCAATCCGCCCGTCGCTGTGCTAAAAATCGCCTCCACGGCCGCGGGGAGCTACCGAGGTGGCCACAGGATGTTTGTGAGGGCGCCCTCGGCCGCGCTTGGGCGGGGGAGAGGCGGGCTCAACCTGGTGAGCCTTCCCCTTCTCTGCGGCCGAGAACCTCCTCGACGGGGCCATGAAGAAGAAGGAGAAGCAAGTGGGGATGAACTGGAAGGGCACGCGCCGATCCGTACTTATAGCCAGCGAGGGCCAACCGACGGCCCCCACAATCGCAGGTAATTATGACCCGCTTTGCATGCAGGGACTTGTCCAATCCGTGCAGTTGCCGAGGCGCCATGGGGAAGTGGAGACTCCCACGACCAATCAACCGCCATGCGGTGCCCAAGGCCGCAGGCTGTTAGGGCCCGCGGCGCTTCGCTCTTGCCCTTCTACCTCCCTGCATGGCCAAGACTGGGCGCGCCTTGGGCCCGGGGGCTACTGTCGGCGTTTTGGGAACGGGAGTCCCCAGACTTGCCTACCTGCAGCCTGCGGCGTGGCTCAAAGGGGGGCCCAGCGCGGCCCATCTTCACCAACACAAACCCAAGACCCTCGCGAGGGGCCAAGCCTCGCGGGGCGGACGACGTGGAGCTTCCTCAGGCACGGCCTCGTCAGGCTGGCTCGCGAGGAGGCGGAGAGATCAAGGCAGGGTACCTCACGAGGTGCCCGTGACGCAAGCCATGACGACCAAGGGCGCCAGGCGGGTGCCAGCCCGCGCAGTGTCCTCCTTTCCTCTTTGGTGCAAAGGGGGCAAGCGCAGCCGCAGAGTACCGAGGCATCAGGCAAAGGTTGCCATTTCGGTGCAACAAGACCAGGACCAGGAGGACTGCAAGACGGAGGTCATCGTGGAGCCCAAGACGACGTCACCACCAGAGCTTTGTGCAGGCGAAGACTACTTTTGTCAGGGTAGCTAGTACTAGTTGTCCCCCTTCAAATTAGCCCGCCATTGTTGGCTCCCTTCCCGCTCGATATTTGGGAAGAGGACCAGGGCATCTATAAATAGGACCAGCCACCCACAGAGGAAGGGGGTTTGATCAGAGAGAGACAGAGAGAGAGAAAGGTGACTGAACTCCTCCCAGCAGTTCATCGCCCCAGCCAAGAACAGACCCTCGCGAGGTTGTTCTTCCTTGTATCACTCATTATCATCAGCCCAAGAGGCAATCCACCACACCACACACTGGAGTAGGGTATTAGACCACAACGGTGGCCCGAACCAGTATAAACCTTGTGTCCCTCGTGTTATTCTTTCCATAGTTCAGATCTTAGCGAGGCGGAGGGGCGCAGGTAGGTAGGAGGCGAAATCTCCGTGTGCACCCCAGTGTTCGGACCTCAAGGGTCCGCCGGAACCCGAAATCCGATAGTTAGAACATTATCTGAGCGGTGTGTTTTATTTGGCGTACGATATTCTCTGCTTAACATTGTGTCTTTTCATCTTACTTCATACTGAAATCATCATCTCATTGGCACCAAAAATATCACCTTGTCCTTCTCAAAAATTCTTGAGAGCTTCCGGTCGTCCGTAAAATCCGTTCTGTTGTCCTCATACCGGACGTCCGGTATGACCGGACTTCCGTTAATTTCAACTCTATCTCCATGCATTGGATGCCCGGTTTTTCCGGTCGTCCGGTACCTGGCTCATCGGGTGTTTCCTCCCAGGCACCGGACGTCCGTCACGCACCAGTCGTCCGGTCATTTTCTGGCCTGTATATATAGGGCGGGTGCGGTTGGAGTTGTTTTGACCTAAATCGATCCCCTTTCTCTCATTCGTCGTCGCCGCACACCTTGTCCTTGCTGTGGTCGGCGGCCCGGTTGTGCCCCTCATTGTCTCTGCGCAGCCTGGGTTACCCCAGTCACCGTCGCCCCGGTTGCCATCGCGCCTCCGGCGCCACCCCCGTGGAACTCCCTCCGTCTCATCCGTCCCTCCGAGGTAGCACCCCTTCTTCTCCTCCTCTCCTCAATCGAATTCTCCCTCCTCCTCTAGGTCAGGATGCCAAGGACCAAGCGCTCTACACGCAAGCAGGTCCTAGGTGGGTCCTCTCACACATCTCGTCGTGGTGGTTCCGATGATTCAGAAGAGCGGGATCATCCTCGGAAGCATGCCGCCCAGCCTCGCAACTCTGCTAGCGACTCCTCAATGTAGGACTCCGACTATGAGGATGAGCTGGAAGATACGGAGTAGGCCGAGTATGTTGTTGTTCGCACCACTTCACCTAAGCCGGGAACTCGTCGGCCACTTTCAAGCCTCCTCCTCCTCCAGTGCAACCTCAAGGTGATTCCCGTCGCATCTCTCTTGAACCTGCACTTCATCTCGGCCACAACATTAAAAGGTTCAACAAGGTTCCCATTGCTTCCTATCTTAAGCTTCATCGTGATGTTGACCAATTTTTGGTTGCTAGCGACTCCCAGGACGATCGCTTTCGCACTAACGTCCATGCAGACATTTTTACCACTGTCATCATTCCTAAGGGTCTATCTTTGCATGTGTGCGTTGACTTAGAGCACATTCATGCTCATCCGGTGAAATATCCGGGGGCTATTGAGCTCATCGAATCGTCTAATCTTGCTGCTCCGTTTACATTTCAGCACGATTTTAACCAAGCTGCCATTCATCAATTCTATGCCACATGTTTCTTTGGTCGAAATAACACTGTCACTTGGATGACCTCTGACACCGTGCTCACAGCTTCTTATTCTCAATTTGTTGCTGCCCTTGGTTTTCCTGACACTGGTTTCAAAATCCATAGGGATGACCCCAACCATAGGCCCAAGGGCATTGAGGTTTGTGCGGATCTTCTCAACCCCATAGATGAAATGACTAATGAGGAGAAATAGAAGGGTCTGAACCAAGTCTCCATTTGGCGCTCTCCTTTCTACATTATCTTTTAGTGTGTCATTCGCACCATTTATCCCAAGATGGGTGACAAGGGGTCTTGCAATAGCTACTGCATTGATCTCATGCATCGCCTCTATGCATCTCCCAAAGGGAAGATCAATGTCCCTCATTTTCGGTGGCATGAGATCCGTCTCGCTTGTCTTCAGCACAAGCGGGCCTTTCCTCATGCTCCCTTTCTTCAGGCATTCATCGAGAGTGTGGCTCTGTTTCCCATTGCCCGCACTCACTTTCATGAGCGGTGGGTCATTCCACCTCACATGGCGGATGGTTGGGTCCCCAAGGACTCTTCCTCTTCTGCTAATGCTTGCCGAACTACTGCTAGTGTTCCTCCTGCTACTCATACTACTCCTTCCAGATCTGTATCATTCAGGCACATTGCTCGCTTTCTTGGGAAGGCACACTCTTCCATGATGAAGGTTTTTACCTTTCACTACTCCCAAAATCACGATGTTGTCACTCGGATGGTCACTTACAATAATGCTCTGAAGGCTCGTCTAAGAGACTCCGGAGTTTTCGATGTGAGTGATGATGAACGTCTTCCTGATGATCCACCTTCTGACTTTGGCTTTCCCTCGGGTCCTGAGTGGTCTGATTTCCTTGATGAGGCTGGTGGTAGTGGTGCTCATGATGATGATGCTTTATGATGGTCTGACCCCTTTTGGGTACTTGATGCCAAGGGGGAGTAGGCACTTATCTATTATGTAATGCTTTGAGATTAGCTTGTATCGAACCAATGTTATGATTATTGTCGTTTTATGTACTATGCTATGAGTGATGAACCTTTATGGTTTGTGTAATACACCTATCTATGGATCCTATTATGGTATTATGTTATCTTGTTTACTTTATGATATTTGGTTGTGTTGGTATCATATTGAGGGGGAGCTCTCTTCATGCTTATTTTATTTATGCACCTGTTTAGGGGGAGCTCCACAACAAATCCTTTCGATATTCAAAGTTTTTTTACATATTGAGAAGTGCATGTATGTTGTCATCAACTACCAATAAGGGGGAGATTGAAAGTGCAATCATGCCCTTAATCTTATTTTGATGTTGATGACAGCATGCATATAGGGGACTAATCATTTTTATCAAGCACATCTCAGGATTATGTCTCAAGGGCCGTGTGTGGATCATGACTACGGACAAATATATATCACTCAAGAGCGGAGATACAAGACAATAGCTTTGGCTCTCTTTCGGTTTGTTCTTGAGTATAGGGATCCCGCACTATTAAGAGGGGATCGTCGGATTTCGTAAAAGACTTGATCAAAACCCACAAAGTATCCTATCATAACATCTCTGTTTCACCCCTAGCTCTTCCACTAACTTGTGCACAAAGTTCTTTGTGCTCATGAGCTAGTGTGCTCTGTTTTCACAGGACGACCGGTATTCTACGAATGTCCGGCCCTTCACAGTCGACCGGGCATCTGGCTCTCTCCGGATGTCCGGTGCATCCTCACACAAAGAATATAGCGGAAATCCGGTCCACTCCAAACGGTCGGTCATCGGATGTCTGTTTCTCTCCAGAAATCCGGTACAGCCTCAACAGAACACTTATTAATGGATTTCTGATCCTCACCGGGCGACCGGCACCTTCCGAACGTCTGGTGGCTATGTGCCTCGTGCTTCTTTTGTGGCATGATAGGATTCCCAGCGACCGGACGACCGGACGACCGGCGGCCCGGCCGGACGTCCGGTCCAATCCGTGCCACCAGACTTCCGGTACTCACCGGACGTCCGACAACTTCAATACACTAAGTGGCTCAACGGTCAGTTTTTACACTACTACTATATATAGCCTCCTACCTCCACGGGATAAGGTTGACCATTCACTATTGAGCTCTGCAAGAACACATTTCACTCACTCTCTTGATCCCCTACACCAAATCCTAGATCCCCAAGGGATTTGGGAACATTTGAGAGAAGTTCTCCAATCAAGTGATAGATCCACTCCTTCCCCTTCTTCTCACCAAAGGAATTCATGATTTGAGCAAGTTCTTGAGCATTTCCCATCGTTCTTGTTACTCTTGGAGGTTGGAGACTCCTAGGCAGTAGGAGTCATTCCGAGATGAATCGATCATTGTGATTACCCCCGGAAAGTTTCTGAGGTTTGGAGATCACCCCAAGGTCTACCACTAGTTGTTGAGAAACGCCTTTGTGGTGTTGTCTCAAAGGGAGAATAGGGTGATCCTTCCTGGTGTTGGTGTGCCTTCGTGGTAACATCCACCTCTCTAACGGTGTCGTAGCTTCCCTCCAAGGAAGTGAACATCATCATACATCCTCATCTCTCGGAGTTGCGGTTATTCCTAACCCTAACTCCCTACTTGTGGTTACTTGTCTCTTGTCCTTACTTATATCATATTGTGCTTGCTTACTCACATAGTTGTGTTACTTGTTTACCTTGCTTAGCTCTTAGCATCATACTTGCAATTGTTAGGCTCACTTTCATATTCCTCATTATTGCCTAAAATTGCTAAGTAATAATTAAAATTTGTATTTGTACCTATTCACCCCCTCTAGGTCCATCTCGATCCTTTCAGCAACAACAATCATGATCATGCATTATGCATAAGTAACATTGGACACTAGCATGAGTAGGATATGAACACAATGAACATAAATATCATAGAGGCTATGTTGGTTTTGGTTCAAGTCTTGCGCGGTCTAAGTCTAAGGAAATAAAAAAAAACGCTTATACAATACATGCATGAACATGTGCCAAGTCAAGTGAAAGTGCAACTATCCCTGGGTGGGTTTGCTAATTCCTAACAACATATAGCTCATTGAACTAATGCTCTTTCAAGATGATCATTTCAGAAAGTTCAATGATTGGCATGGCATGGACTAGGAATGTGGACCCCTCAAAATGCAAGGACACATATTGGCAAAAGCTCAAGAGTCTACATTTTCATTTTAGTGATCCAAGATCACATTGAGTCCATAGGAAAAGCCAATACTATTAAAAGGGGATGAGGTGTTGCTTAATGGTTTGCTTGCTCAAAATGCTGAGTGACATGCTCCAAAATCCCTCAACCACTTTATCATATCCACATTTGTCCCAAACCAAAAGTCAAACTCGGCCCCACCGATTTGATCTATCCGGCGCCACCAAGTTCATTGGACATAGCCATAGCCAGAAACCCTAATCAGTTCAGTCTCACCGATAGGGATCTCGGTCTCACCGAGATGGGATTGCAACCTCTCTGTTTCCCTTCGTAACGTTTCGGTCTAACCGAAATGAACGATCGGTCCCACCGAGTTCACAATGCAAACTCTCTGTTTCTTTTTTGTAACGTTACAGTCTCACCGAAATGAGCGACCGGTCCCATCGAGTTTGTCTGACCAACTCTCTGTTTGCCTATTACAGAAATCGGTTCCACCGAGTTCATGTGATCGGTCTCATCGAGATTACGTTATGCCCTAACCCTGATGAAATCGGTCCAACCGATTTGATCATATCGGCCCCACCGAAAAGCCTAACGTTCACATTTTGAACTGAATCGGTCTAACTGAGTTTGTGTATTCGGTCTCACTGATAACCCACAAGTATAAGGGATCGCAACAGTTTTCGAGAGTAGAGTATTCAACCCAAATTTATTGATTCGACACAAGGGGAGCCAAAGAATATTCTCAAGTATTAGCAGCTGAGTTGTCAATTCAACCACACCTGGAAACATAATATCTGCAGCAAAGTATTTAGTAGCAAAGTAATATGATAGTAGTGGTAACGGTGGCAAAAGTAACGGTAACAGTTTTGGTTTTATAGTGATTGTAACAGTAGCAACGGAAAAGTAAATAAGCGAAGATCAATATATGAAAAGCTCGTAGGCAACAGATCAGTGATGGATAATTATGGCAGATGTGATTCCTCATGCAACAGTTATAACATAGAGTGACACAGAACTAGCTCCAATTCATCAATGTAATGTAGGCATGTATTCCGAATATAGTCATACGTGCTTACGGAAAAGAACTTGCATGGCATCTTTTGTCCTACCCTCCCATGGAAGCAAGGTCCTATTGGAAACTAAGGGATATTAAGGCCTCCTTTTAATAGAGGTACCGGACCAAAGCATTAACACTTAGTGAATACATGAACTCCTCAAACTACAGTCATCACCGGGAGTGGTCCCGATTATTGTCACTTCGGCGTTACCGGATCATAACACATAGTAGGTGACTATTGACTTGCAAGATAGGATCAAGAACTCACATATATTCATGAAAACATAATAGGTTCAGATCTGAAATCATGGCACTCGGTCCCTAGTGACAAGCATTTAGCATAGCAAAGTCATAGCAACATCTATCTCAGAACATAATGGATACTAGGGATCAAACCCTGACAAAACTAACTCAATTACATGATAAATCTCATCCAACCCATCATCGTCCAGCAAGCCTACGATGGAATTACTCACGCACGGTGGTGAGCATCATGAAATTGGTGAGGGAGGAAGGTTGATGATGACGATGGCGACGGATTCCCCTCTACGGAGCCCCAAACGGACTCCAGATAACCCCTCTCCAGAGAGATTAGGGCTTGGCGGCGGCTCCATATCGTAAAATGCGACGAATCCATCTCTCATATTTTTTTCTCCCCGGACACGAATATATGGAGTTGGAGTTGAGGTCGGTGGAGCGTCAGGGGGCCCGCGAGGCAGGGGGGCGCGCCTAGGGGGTAGGCGCGCCCTCCACCCTCGTGGACAGGGTGTGGGCCCCTGGCCTTGATTCCTTCGCCAGTATTTTTTATATATTTCAAAAAAATCTTCATTGATTTTCAGGTCATTCTAGGAACTTTTATTTCTGCACAAAAATAACACCATGGCAATTCTGCTGAAAACAGCATCAGTCCGGGTTAGTTCCATTCAAATCATGCAAGTTAGAGTCCAAAACAAGGGCAAAAGTGTTTGGAAAAGTAGATACATTGGAGAGTATCAACTCCCCCAAGCTTAAACATTTGCTTGTCCTCAAGCAATTCAGTTGAAAAACTGAAAGTGATAAAAAAAACGTTTACAAACTCTATTTGCTCTTGTTGTTGTAAATATGGAAAGCCAGCATTCAAGTTTCAGCAAAGATTATGAACTAACCATATTCACAATAACATTTAGGTCTCATGTTTACTCATATCAATGGCATAATCAACCAGCGAGCAATAATAATAAATCTCGGATGACAACACTTTCTCAAAACAATCATAATATGATATAACAAGATGGTATCTCGCTAGCCCTTTCTAAGACCGCAAAACATAAATGCAGAGCACCCCTGAAGATCAAGGACTGACTGGAAATTGTAATTCATGGTAAAAGAGATCCAGTCACAGTCATACTCAATGTAAACTAACAATAATACATGCAAATGACAACGGCGCTCTCCAACTGGTGCTTTTTAATAAGAGGGTGATGACTCAACATAAAAGTTAATAGATAGGCCCTTCGCAGAGGGAAGGAGGGATTTGTAGAGGTGCCAGAGCTCAATTTTGAAATAGAGATGAATAATATTTTGAGCGGTATACTTTCATTGTCAACATAACAACCGAGAGATCTCGATATCTTCCATGCTACACACATTATAGGCGGTTCCCAAGCAGAATGGTAAAGTTTATACTCCCCCACCACCAACAAGCATCAATCCATGGCTTGCCTGAAACAACGGGTGCCTCCAACTAACAACAATCCTGGGGGAGTTTTGTTTGCAATTATTTTGATTTGGTTTGAGCATGGAATTGGGCATCCCAGTGACCATCCATTTTCTCATGAGTGAGGAGTGGAGTCGACTCCTCTTGAGAATAACCCGCCTAGCATGGAAGATACAGACATCCCTAGTTGATACATGAGCTATTCGAGCATACAAAACATAATTTCATTTGAAGGTTTAGATTTTGGCACATACAAATTTACTTGGAACGGCAGGTAGATACCGCATATAGGAAGGTATGGTGAACTCATGTGGAATAACTTTTGGGGTTTATGGAGTTGGATGCACAAGCAGTATTCCTGCTTAGTACAAGTGAAGGCTAGAAAGAGACTGGGAAGCGACCAGCTAGAGAGCGACAACAGTCATGAACATGCATTAAAATTAATCAACACTGAATGCAAGCATGAGTAGGATATAATTCACCATGAACGTAAATATCGTGGAGGCTATGTTGATTTGTTTCAATTACATGTGTGAACATGTGCCAAGTCAAGCCACTCGAATCGTTCAAAGGAGGATACCACCCTATCATACCACATCACAACCATTTTAATAGCATGTTGGCATGCAAGGTAAACCATTATAAACTCCTAGCAAATTAGGCATGGCTTGAGAAACTATAATCTCTAATAGTCATTGCAAACATGTTTCATTCATAATAGGACGAAACAGGAACGATGAACTAATAATATTTACAAAAACAAGAGAGGTCGATTTCATACCAGATTTTTCATCTCAATCAGTTCATCATATATCGTCATTATTGCCTTTCACTTGCACAACCGAACGGTGTGGGTAATAATAATAGTGCACATACATTGGACTAAGCTGGCATCTGCAAGCATTCAATTCAAGAGAGAAGACAAGGTAATATGGGCTCTTTGTTAGATCAACACAAATGCATAAGAGAGCCACTCAACATTTTCATCATGGTCCTCTCCTCTCGACCCCCAAAGAAAAAGAAAAGAAACAAAACTATTTACACGGGAGCTTACTATTTACACGGGAAAGCTCCCAACAAGCAAAAGAAGAACGAGAAATCTTTTTGGGTTTTCTTTTTAATTACTACTACTACAGCCATGGAAAGTAAACTAGCTAAAGGCTACAGCTAATTTTTTTTGTTTTTTCTAAAGGTTTTTCAAAGACACAAGAAAAAGCAAGAAAAAGAAATTGAACTAGCATGGATGATACAATGAAAAAGTATGAGCACCGACAACTGGCATGAGTGTGTGAACATGAATGTAATGTTGGTGAGAAATACGTACTCCCCAAAGCTTAGGCTTTTGGCCTAAGTTGGTCTATGCCCATGGATCAAAGTTGTAGCTGGGGTCGTACTGAGATGCAGCGGCAATTGCCTCATGAGCTGCAGCTTGGAGGTGAGCTGCCTCCGTCCTCCTCTCGTACTCGTTCACCTCCTCCCTGGTTATAACATATCTCCCTTCTGTCTGAAAATCAAAGAAAGCAGGAGCATGGAGAGCAACGTGGATGGTGCACCATCAGTCAAAGATTAGTCGGTACTAGAAGAACTGATCGTTCCTCTCAACAAACTGATGACGAACCATAACATTATAATCTAGATAAGCAGGAGGCAACTCAATATCATCCCCACGTATTGGTATACCAAGAAAGTTAGCTACACGAGTTGCATAAATTCCACCAAACAAATCTCTAGTTAAACCATTAAGATGCAACCTACGTATAACAATAGCCCCCAAGTTGTATTGTTTATCTCCTAATACAGCACTCTTGAGAACACTAAGATCAGGAACACACATGTGGCATGCCTCATCCTTAACGTTAATGCTTCTACCCACAAAGAGAGCAAAATAATGTATGGCAGTAAAATGAATGCTCCCTATGGTATCTTGCGTTATTTCTCTAGATTCCCCCACAGTGATACTAGCAAGAAATTCTTTAAATTTGGATTTGCGAGGTTCACTAGCACTACCCCACTGCGGGAGTTTACAAGCAGTATTAAAATCTTCTAAGTCCATGGTATAAGATTTATCATAAATATCAAATAGGACATTGTGAGAATTGCGCGAGGATATAAATTTAAACCTTCTCACAAATGAATCAGTTAAATAGAGGTATTGTCAGCACTTATCTGACACGAAGCTCTCAAGATCAGCGCTACACACATATGTGTCAAATTCTTCCTTGATGCCTGCATGGACCATGAAATCTTCTGACGGCCATTCACAAGGCCGCACTTGAGCCTCCCTTGGTAGTTCATTGTCCGGCTCGCGTATTGCGGGCCTTGGGCCTTGCTTCTGAAGAACAGGGTCACCTAAGCAGCAAAAAATTGCAATAAATAAAGCACTAGAACAAAAACTAATTGGACCATTGGAGGAGTCACATACCGAAGAACAATCCCCCAAAGAAGTTTTGTGAATGGAGCTTTGAGCAAGGAGATCGAAAACGGCAGCAAGATGAGCTAGAACACGGGTTTGAGCTGGTGGATGATTTTTTCTGGAGGAAGACAAAGTGTGTGGGTGCAAAAATAAGTGGAGGGGACCCACATGGGGTCCACGAGGCAGGGGACGCGTCCAGGGGGTAGGGCGCGCCCTCCACCCTCATGGGCACACGGTGGGTCCCCCTGATGTGTTCTCGGTGCCAATAATTCTTAAATATTCTGGAAAAATCGTACTTCATTTCCAGGGCATTTGGAGAACTTTTATTTTCGGGGTATTTTTTATTGCAAGGATAATTCAGAAAACAGACAGAAAATACTATTTTCACTTTATTTAATATAAATAACAGAAAGTAAAAATAGGGTATAGAAGGTTGTGCCTTCTAACTTCATCCATCTCATGCTCATCAAAAGGAATCCACTAACAAGGTTGATCAAGTCTTGTTAACAAACTCATTCCGAATCGCATGAAACCGGAGAAATTTCGAATAACACTAGGTTACCTCAACGGGGATATGCACATCCCCAACAATAAGAATATCATACTTCTTCTTGACAGTAGGAAGAGGAAATTCAAAACCTCCAATAGTGATTGTTGAAATTTTTCCAATAGAATTGATACTATGGATTTGAGGTTGTTTCCTCGGAAAGTGTATTGTATTCTCATTACCATTAACATGAAAAGTGACATTGCCTTTGTTGCAATCAATAACAGCCCCTGCAGTATTCAAAAAGGGTCTATCAAGGATAATCTACATATTATCGTCCTCAGGAATATCAAGAATAACAAAGTCCGTTAGAATAGTAACGTTTGCAACCACAACAGGCACATCCTCACAAATACCGATAGGTATAGCAGTTGATTTATCGGGCATTTGCAAAGATATTTCGGTAGGTGTCAACTTATTCAAATCAAGTCTTCTATATAAAGAGAGAGGCATAACACTAACACCGGCTCCAAGATCACATAAAGCAGTTTTAACATAGTTTCTCTTAATGGAGCATGATATAGTTGGTACTCCTGGATCTCCAAGTTTCTTTGGTATTCCACCTTTAAAAGTGTAATTAGCAAGCATGGTGGAAATTTCAGCTTCTGGTATCTTTATTTTATTAGTAACAATATCCTTCATGTATTTAGCGTAAGGGTTCATTTTAAGCATATCAGTCAAACGCATACGCAAAAAGATAGGTCTAATCATTTCAGCAAAGCGCTCAAAATCCTCATCATCCTTTTTCTTGGATGGTTTAGGAGGAAAAGGCATGGGTTCCTGAACCCATGGTTCTCTTTCTTTACCGTGCATCCTAGCAACAAAGTCTCTCTTATCATAACGCTGATTCTTTGATGGTGGGTTATCAAGATCAACAGCAGGTTCAATCTCTACATCATTATCATTGCTAGGTTGAGCATCAACATGAACATCATCATTAACATTATCACTATCCATGTTCATTACCAGATTGTGTTTCAGCATCAGAAATAGAAATATCATTGGGATTCTCAGGTGTGTCAACAACAGGCTCACTAGAAGCATGCAAAGTCCTATAATTTTTCTTTTTCTTCTTCTTAGAAGAACTAGGTACATAAACATTAATTCTATGAGAATCTTGCTCAATTCTCTTAGGGTGGCCCTCAGGATACAAAGTTTCATGAGTCATTTTACCCCCTCTATAACTCTAACAACATTATCATTTTTCTTATTATTTAATTCATTCAGTAAATCATTCTGAGCCTTAAGTACTTGTTCTACTTGAGTGGTAACCATAGAAGCATGTTTACTAATAATTTTAAGTTCACCTTTAACTCTAGACATATAATCACTCAAGTGTTCAATCATATAAGCATTACGTTTCAATTGTCTACCAACATAAGCATTGAAGTCTTCTTGTTTAACCATAAAGTCATCAAACTCATCCAAGCATTAGTTAGCAAACTAGTAGATGGGATTTCACATTTATCAAATCTATAGAGAGAATTTACCTTTACTACCTGTGTCGGGTTATCAAGACCATGTATTTCTTCAATAGGTGGTAAATTCTTAACATCTTCAGGTTTAATACCTTTTTCTTTCATTGATTTCTTTACCCCTTGCATATCTTCAGGACTGAGAAATAGAACACCCTTTTCTTCGGAGTTGGCTTAGGAGTTGGTTCAGGAAGTGTCCAATCATTTTCATTACTCAACATATTATTCAATAGCAATTTAGCTTGATCAACAGTTCTTTCCCTGAAAACACAACCAGCACAACTATCCAGGTGGTCTCTGGAAGCATCGGTTAGTCCATTATAAAAGATATCAAGTGTCGTGGAATTGTCACAGCAGATGTCCTAGTGAAAGGACTTATTCGTGGAGCCATCGCAACTAGGAAGCTTAAAGGGGTTAAACGGGACAAAGGACATGAGAGGTTTATACTGGTTCGGCCCCTTGCGGTGGTGTTAAAGGCCTAGTCCAGTTGATATGGTATTCCTAGGTTTCAATGACCAAGGAGCGAATACGCTTAACCTGGCTCTCAATCTGTTGTCCTAAGCCGCCGCCGGGTCGTCCCCTTATATACACGGGTTGACGCCCTGCGGCCTACAAAGTCCCGGCCGGCTCATACAACGTGTCCGGCTCGGTGACGTATCTTACATGCCTTATATTACAAGTCTATTCATACATGGCGGTTTATACTTACGGGCCTTAAGCCGCCTCTGGGCTTGGGCCTATTATAAGCCTAACTGTGACCCGTCATCTTGTATACTCTTGGGCTTCATTTAGGTAAACCGCCATTGTGGTTGACCCGGCCCCTCCTGGGTGGGTCATATCTGGTAGTCATATCCCCAACATTAGGCTCCAGGTTGATTTGAACTTCGTTCATGTCAATCTCCAACACTTAGAAAAAATCCATCTACTACTGCTGTGAAAGCCTTGTAACCTGCCATGACGTCATCTCTGGAAATTTTGGAAACCCGCCAAAATGTCACCTTAACGGATCTTTATCTTAATGTCTTCCGAAAATCGAGGCGTCCATCTAGCTAGATAACTTTCATTTGCCCTCCTCGTTTTTCGTGCCTACGTGTTTGCCTGTCTCCTTATAAATAGGCACGGACGGTCTTCCTCATTCTCCCCCTTTCTAGCATCTTCTTCCTCTCGCAACCTCCTCTACCACTCGAACTCCGCCGCCGTCGCAGAGCACCTTATCTTCCTCAAGCTCGGCCGCCGCATCAGCCTGAATTGGTCCAGAGAATGGCGGCAACCCTCCGCGGTAGATGTATACCTGTAAGTTTTGGCCTTTCCATACCTTAGATCCATACTAGGGTTCGCACGCTCCTCTGTGTTCTTCATATTATGCCGTAGTTCGTCACAGTTCATCTTCCATGTTGTGTTGTGAGCTTATTGATCTTAAAATGGCGTAAAACCAACGCGGTAGTTGTTTTACTTCCACTTTCAATACCTGTAGATCCTCTTTCCTTGGAAGAAAACTCTTGCGCTCGCTAACGAATTCATCTGTACTGATTTTTAGGTCTAGATTTATTTTCCTTTTCTGAACGGTCGTTGATCCAAAATAATATCCGCCGTCTGTGAAACTTGTTTGCTTTAGTACTTAGCCAATTTTTATCGCTGGCAATTTTTGAATCTCCTTAATCATGGCGGCTTACCATGCTGACTTTTTGTTTTCTTCATATACTATTAGCCCTTATTTAAGCCGCCATTACGCATTTGTATGGCAATCATTAACCTGTAATTCCACCAATTAACTTGAACCAGCAAATTATTTCCTTTTTAGCTTGTCCTTTCGTCATGCCGCCAAAGACAATGACAGTTTGCAACTGGGTCCCTTCCATAGTCACTGATGACACTCTGAAGGATTTTGTCACCATTGGGTATCTACCAGAGAAGAGCATTATGTCC
This sequence comes from Triticum urartu, assembly GCF_056163025.1. Taxonomy (NCBI): domain Eukaryota; kingdom Viridiplantae; phylum Streptophyta; class Magnoliopsida; order Poales; family Poaceae; genus Triticum; species Triticum urartu. The sequence goes on along the minus strand of NC_141874.1, from coordinate 168,840,636 downwards.
TATCGCGCCCCTGACCCGGCCAAAAAAAGACCTCAGCACAAGGATGGTGAAGTCATCGTCTTTACTGACCATATGAACCGGGGCTTTTCACCGCCCGACTCAAAATTCTTCAAAGATATTCTGCACTTTTTCAAGCTTCATCCACAAGATCTGGGACCCAATTCCATATCAAAATCTGTAATTTCCAAGTTTTTTGCGAGGTTTATCTTCAAGAAGCACCTACTAGTGAACTCTTCCGAGAGTACTTTTACTTGAACCGCCAAAATGAGTATACCAACGGCCCTAGTTTAGAATTTGGTGGGATTTCAATTCAGCGCAGACGGATGATGTTTTTCCTCTAGTAGTCTTGCCAAGCCATCCCAAGGACTGGAATCAAACCTGGTTCTATTGGCAAGATACGTCACCGGCTGATGAAAAACCAATGCCGGGTTATCGTGTTGAGCGTCTTGACGCTAAGTATTCGCTCCCTGACAAACTCTCTGCCGCTGAGCGCAAGAAATTTCAACCAACCATCAAAGGGTTCAAGCTTTACTAGGGAACGGCTTAACAGGAGTTGACTTGATCTGATGTTGGATCGCATGGCGGATCATCCCTCTAAGACACCGATCTGATTTGATGTGCAATTACACCGGAGGAACGGACGATCCATTACGTCATAGCTCCCTTCGTCTGACTGAAGAAGCTATTGTTGTGATATCAACCACTCTTGTCAACAGCAAATATGAAGACTGCTGCAAAGTAGGATTGAATCCTTTCTGCAAACTTAACCCGGCAGCAGAGGTAAATCCCCCTTGACTCCTTTTTTCTTCAGTAGTTAAGTACTTGTATGATTTTCAACCTGTTATTTACCTACAGGCCAAATCTGACTTTTGGAAAGCCAAATATGATCATGAGGCTGCCAAAAAAGCTAGATCCGCCGCAATAGCCGCCAAGAAGACAACCAGAAAATCCAAAAAGAAACCAACTGCTTCTGATCTCCTCAAGCTGGATGACGCCTATGAGTCGGAGGTAGCCCTTGACTCTCTTGGCCTACTTTTTAACAACCTTATTGACACTGACTATTACCAGGATGACACGATGGCCAGCAAGACAGTAGAAGACGAGGTAATTATTTCCTCCGATTCAGAAACTTTACCAAGGCAGAAACCTTGATGGGTAACCCGGAAAGTAAGGTTTTCACACCCCTTGGCTTATTTAGATCCTCATTTTCTTTTGAAAAAACAGCAACATGAGAGCCACCGTCAAACCCGGACCAGTGACGACAATGAGCTGCCCTCTGGCTTACCGAAAACTCCTCGGAAACGCCAGAATGAGGTTCCTTTCATTTTTGACTTTTTCCTTTATAAATGAATCTATTTCCTTGCTCTTTTAACTGTGATTTCACTTTTACAGGAGGTCTCTCGTTCTTCTGGTGATTCTTCACAAACTCAACTTCCGGCTTTCAAGACTGCCCCTGGATAAAGATAGTTATCCTTCTTCTGCATCTTTATGTTTGTATCATTATACTGACTCATCAAATTCTTCTTAGTGGTCAAGCAAAGCCCAAGAAGGCCAGGGTGGCTAAGCCAACTGAAAATCTAAAAGCCGCTGAATCGGCACTGCCGACTCCTGCCCCGGGACAACCTGAAGCACCAGAAGACCCCGCTGTCAATGTTCAATCAGATCCTCCTGAGCCGTATGTTGACGAAACCATTCTCAATCCATCTACTGTTGAACCGTCAAGCTCAGCTAGCCCGCCGGTGACTTATGACAATGATGTTTTAATCACTGGTAGTAGATTCGTTGAGCCGAGCAATCCAACTGTGCTGGCAAGACACTCCGCCAAGCAAGAGGCTTTGGAGAAGCAAAAAGTGCGGTTTGACATCTCTCACTATGCTCACCTGAGTATTAGTGACGTGCTATCTGGCTACCTTAGTCACGTGCATTCCAACCGTGACTCTGAAATTGAGATGGTTAAACAGCTGCAACTAAAATATGAGGTATGCTCTCCGGCTTTCATTAGTTTATATGCTCTGCAAGCCCCCAAGTCTCCTAATTATGATAAACTTGAATGATCTGTAGACTTGTGATATAGGTTGATGTTCTGACCTAGATTTTCCCCAAGTCCGGTTTAAAATGTTTAACCGGATTTATCTGATTAGCATAATTTCGCACCTGTAGTCCCAAGGGTCGGCTTAATTCATCATGAATGAGCCGGTACTTAACTTCATAATTTTCTTGAACCAGTCAAAACTAATATTGTTATCCGGCTCAAGAGGGAAAACTTTCTGAATACCATGCATTAGCCCCCAAGTGCCAAGCGTTGTTACCTGTAAAACACTTGGGACTTTTTAGAAGAGTCATTTCTGCATTTAAGAATTGCTTTGGTAGACATTAGCCCCCAAGTGCCAAGTGGTGTTGCTTTACAAAGTGCTTGGGACTTTAATCATTATGACCTCTATTGGAATAAACTTTGACACATCTGTGCATGTTTGCAGACCGCCATAACTGACTTGGATTCTCAACTGGCTGATGCGAAAACCCGGCTGGCGGCTCAAGAAACTGAGACAAAGAAGACTGAATCCAAACTCCAGTTGAGAATATCTAAAGCAGAGAAACTGAAGACCCGTTTTAATGTAGAAAAAAATATTGGGCCAACGAAAAAACTTACTGACACAGCATGCTGAAACGGCCGAGGCGGCTCTCAAGGAAGTTACCGCTGAACTCACCGGTTTAAAGAACCGTGTGCCTCAGATGGTCTCTGCAATCTTCGGTGAGTCACCATATTATTTACTTAAATTCTATCTTTGTCATCAAAATGTAAGCCACCTGCTTAACCTTTTAGAAATACTTCATAGGTCCACAGAGCAGCAATCTGAGTCAAAACAGCTTGATAAAGCTCAAGGCGGTTTACACCCTTGTGGAGCAACTGCATACTGGAGGTCAACGGTCTCTTGCCATTATTTCCCCAGCTAACCAAGGACCAAACCTATTGAGTGATTTCTTGAAGAACCTATCCATCTTACCCGCCAGGTTTCAAGAAGTCAAGCGTTCTTGTGCGAGAGCCGGAGCCCTAACTGCTCTAAGCCACTCCAAAGCCTGGGTACCGGAGCTAGACCCGGCGGATGTAGCCAAGGGGTACCCCAGTTTTAAGGAAGATGGGACTCCTTTTGATCAAGAAGATTTTGCTGCTTGCGTGAAGGAAATCCGTCCTCATGCTACCATCCTTGGCGAAGAAACCAATGTTGATAAGTACCAGTCGGGTTTTGATGCTAAGAATAAAAAGATGGCGACTCCTTCGTATAAAGTGACGGATCTAATCCCGCCGGTTCTCCAGCACACCTTTGCCCCGGAAATTGACCCGTCTGGTCTAATTGATGATGAGGCTGAGTTCGTCGCTCTTCACAGCTTTGATTGGTCCAAGCCTAATTTCCAAACGGTGCAGGAGGATGAATCGGCAAAGGATGAGCCGTAACCATCCAAACAACCTGGCTAGGATTGATGAACTGGCTTTAGTTTATCATCTGCTTATGAGAAAAAACAGTATTATCCTTTTGGGCTCCAAGCGCCTTGTAATAGGCTAGCTTAAAACTTCATGTTGTGCTTATGCCATCGTGCATATTGTGTTGCGTACAACACTTTTATCCATCATGTCAACATATGCCTTACATCCTTTACAATGTCAGTAGTGTTTGAATCTGTTCCTGTATGTAAAATATGAAAATTTTCCTGGCGGTTTATCGCCGGACGGGTCAAAACACCCAGTACACAACCATGGAAACTAACATAACTATATAATCAAGGCTAGATGTAAGGATAATTAAGGCTGGAAAGTCTCTGATTGAAGAAAACACAGATAAGCCTGTTATGAATTTTAACGACAATATCATACCTATGATCTTGAATCTGGACTGTCGGCTTATGTGACCTGAACAGTAAGGGTGATAACCCAATCTTTAGAAGCCAATACTTCCATATGTATGATGACTGTCATACACTGGCGATTCATCGTCAAAAAACGAAGCCGGTTTAAATTGAAACCATACTTACATTTAGATTTAGACAAAGAAACCAAAAAAAACAAAAGATTGCCTTTCAAATAATGTAAGTCAAACATCAAGAAAAATTTAGAGGCTTCTGATTCGAATACAATCAGTAAACTGGACCAAAGGGGTTAAGCTAGGATTCGAATACGATCATGTAGCCCCCAATGGCTTTGGCGTTGCGCCGATCAAGAGGGTACCCACAGCTATGTTCTCTTTGGTTCGAATACGACTATGTTTGAACAGGAAGCCCCCAAATGACCTTGAGAGGTTTTTAATGACCCTGATTCAAATACAATCCAAGTCAAACCCAAAAGGGGTTAAGCTATGATTCGAATACGATCAAGAAGCCCCCTAGTGAGTTTGGCATTGAGCCGATCAAGAGGGTACCGACAACTATGCTCTCTTTGGTTTGAATACGACCTATGTTTGAACAGGAAGCCCCCTAGTGATCATAAGGTTTAACGGCTAGATTCGAATACAATCATGAGCCGGACCAAAGGGTTAAGCTAGATTTGAACATAATCACCCCTGTCGGATGTGGGGTTCCGGCAAACCCTTAAAGTTCGAACACCGGGGTGCGCGCGAAGTCTTTCCTTCCCACCAATCTACGCCCTAGCTCGCTAAGATCTCGCGGATGAACTCGACGAACTCGCAACACAGAAAGACACGAGGTTTATACTGGTTCAGGCCACCGTTGTGGTGTAATACCCTACTCCAGTGTGGTGGTCGTGGATTGCCTCCAGGGATGATGATGAACAATACAAGGGAACAACAACCTCCTGAGGTTGAGGTGTTCTTGTGGGTAGGCTCTCGATCGGGTTGGATCAAGCTAAGGTGAGATGAGATGGGATGAGATGCGGTCAGCTCTCCTTTTCCCCCCTACTATGGTGGCAAGCTCTACTTATATAGGCCCTGGTACTCTTCCCAAATATCGAGAGGGAAGGGAACCAACAACGGCGGGCAAATTTGAAGGGGGACAGCTTGTATAAGCTATCCTGACAAAAGTGGTCTACGCCTGCGAAAGGCTCTGGTGGTGATGCCGTCTTGGGCTCCACGATGACCTCCGTCTTGTCGTCCTCCTGGTCTTGATCTCGTTGCACCAATATAGCAACCTTTGCATGATGCCTCGGTACTCTTCGCCTGCGCTGGCCTCCTTAGCACCAAAGAGGAAACAAGGATGCTGCGCGCGCTGGCGCCCGCCTGGTGTCGTGCGTCATGGCTCATGTCACGAGGGCCTCGTGAGGTTTGCCCCGCCTTGATATCTCCGCTCCTCGTGAGCCTGCCTGGCTAGTCTACTCCAGAGGAGGTCTTGTGTCGTCCGCCTCGCGAGGCTTGGACCCTCGCGAGGGTCTTGGATGCCTTGTTGATGAAGATGGTCTGTACGGCCTGATGGCTTAGCCACGCCGTGGGCCGCAGGCAGCCAAGTCTGGGGACCCCCGTCCCAGAACACCGACAGTAGCCTTCGGCCCCAAGGTGCGCTCGGGCTTGGCTTCGCGGCGAAGCCAAGGGCCAAGTTCGGAGCACCGCGGGCCCCCAAAAGCATGCAGCTTCGGTTGACGCGTGGCGGTTGATTGGACGTGGGCGTCTCCGCTTCCCCATGCTGCCTCCGCAACTGCATGACTTGACAAGTCCCTGCGACATGCAAGGAAAACCATCATTACCTGCGGTCGTGGGAGATGCCGGTTGGCCTTCTCTTGCTATAAATGGGGGGGCGAAGCCCCCGTCGCCCATCTCTTCCTCGCTTGCTTGCTTCTTCCTCCTTGCTCCACTTCTGACAACAATGGCGCCCATCAGAAAGTTTTCTACTGAAGAGAAAGGAAAGGCTCCCCGTGATGCTTTGGGGCCTCTTCCGCCGAAGAAAAGGTCGATCCATCACCGTGATGAAGCGGCAATGCAGGTGGTGTTGAGGCCTTGGTGCGAGCGGCCTACTCCGGGGTACCCGCTGCCCTTGTACGACCGAGCCGAGGGCTCGGGAGGACGAAGTGACGAGCAGCGCCGCCCACGCCACATCCGGGGTCGCTGCGCCACGGCGACGCGTGCTGTCTCCCCTGCGGTTCACGCCGCGGACTCCTCGTGCGAGTTGGTGCTGTGGGCGTCGATGCCTCCAAGCTCCTAGATCCGCTTCTCACGATTCTTCTCCGATGTGATGCCGCCGAGGGGGGCTCTCAAGCTCTAGCTGGAGCACACTGACTGCAGCGCTTCGGCAACCGGAGCGGAGATCGAAGCGGTCCCCACCGGCAAGATCTTCATGACTCGCGGCTGGGGCGAGATCGCGCGGGTCTGCCGTGCGAGGGGCGCCCTCGCGATCCACTTTGAGTACGATGCTACCTCTTGAGCTTGCGTTGGATTTCCCCGAAGAGGAAGGGATGATGCAGCAGAGTAGCGTAAGTATTTCCCTCAGTTTTTGAGAACCAAGGTATGAATCCAGTAGGAGGCCACACTCAAGTCCCTCGTACCTGCACAAAACGATAGCTACTCGCAACCAACGCGATTAGGGGTTGTCAATCCCTTTACGGTCACTTACGAGAGTGAGATCTGATAGATATAATATTTTTGGTATTTTAGGCATAGAGATGCAAAGTGAAAAGTAAAAGGCAAAGTAAAAAGCAAAAAAATATTAAAGTGATGGAGATTGATATGATGAGAATAGACCCGGGGGTCATAGGTTTCACTAGTGGCTTCTCTCAAGAGCATAAGTATTCTATGGTGGGTGAACAAATTATTGTTGAGCAATTGACAAAATTGAGCATAGTTATGAGAATATCTAGGCATGATCATGTATATAGGCATCACGTCCGTGACAAGTAGACCGAAACGATTCTGCATCTACTACTATTACTCCACTCATCGACTGCTATCCAGCATGCATCTAGAGTAAGTTAAAAACAGAGTAACACTTTAAGCAAGATGACATGATGTAGAGAGATAAATTCATGCAATATGAAATAAACCCCATCTTGTTATCCTCGATGGCAACGATGCAATACGTGCCTTGCTGTCCCTTCTGTCACTGGGGAAGGACACCGCAAGATCGAACCCAAAGCTAAGCACTTCTCCCATGGCAAGAACTACCAATCTAGTTGGCCAAACCAAATGGATAATTCGAAGAGACTTGCAAAGATAACCAATCATACATAAAAGAATTCAGAGAAGATTCAAATATTATTCATAGATAGACTTGATCATAAACCCACAATTCATCGGTCTCAACAAACACACCGCAAAAAGAAGATTACATCGAATAGATCTCCACGAGAGAGGGGGAGAACTTTGTATTGAGATCCAAAAAGAGAGAAGAAGCCATATAGCTACTAACTATGGACCCGAAGGTCTGAGGTAAACTACTCACACTTCATCGGAGAGGCTATGATGATGTAGAAGCCCTCCGTGATGACGGCCCTCTCCGGCGGAGCTTCGGAACAGGCACCAAGATGGGATCTCGTGGATACAGAAAGTTGCGGCGGTGGAATTAGGTTTTTGGCTCCTGTTCTGATCGTTTGGGGGTACGTAGGTATATATAGGAGGAAGGAGTACGTCGATGGAGCTCCGAGGGGCCCATGAGGCAGGGGGCGCGCCCTAGGGGGGCGCACCCCCCACCCACGTGACCGCCTCTCTGATGCATTGGCGTAGGGTCCAAGTCTCCTGGATCACGTTCAGTGAGAAAATCATGTTCCCGAAGGTTTCATTCCGTTTGGACTCCGTTTGATATTCCGTTTCTTCGAAACACTGAAATAGGCAAAAAAAATAGCAATTCTGGGCTGGGCCTCCGGTTAATAGCTTAGTCCCAAAAATAATATAAAAGTGGAAAATAAAGCCCAATATAGTCCAAAACAGTAGATAATATAGCATGGAGCAATCAAAAATTATATATACGTTGGAGACGTATCAGGCATCCCCAAGCTTAATTCCTGCTCGTCCTCGAGTAGGTAAATGATAAAAAGAGAATTTTTGATGCGGAGTGCTACTTGGCTTAATTTCAATGCAAATCTTCTTAATTGTGATATGAATATTGAGATTCGAAAGACTCAAGACAAAAATTTATATTGACATAAAAATAATAATACTTCAAGCATACTAACAAAGCAATTATGTCTTCTCAAAATAACATGGCCAAACAAAGTTATCCCTGCAAAATCATATAGTCTGGCTATGCTCTATCTTCACCACACAAAGTATTTAAATCATGCACAACCCCGATGACAAGCCAAGCAATTGTTTCATACTCTAACTTTTTCAAAACTTTTTCAATCTTCACGCAATACATGAGCGTGAGCCATGGATATAGCACTATAGGTGGAATAGAATGGTGGTTGTGGAGAAGACAAAAAGGAACAGATAGTCTCACATCAACTAGGCGTATCAACGGGCTATGAAGATGCCCATCAATAGATATCAATGTGAGTGAGTAGGGATTGCCATGCAACGGATGCACTAGAGCTATAAGTATATGAAAGCTCATCAAAAGAAACTAAGTGGGTGTGCATGAAACTTGCTTGCTCACGAAGACCTAGGGCATTTTGAGGAAGCCCATCATTGGAATATACAAGCCAAGCTCTATAATGTAAAATTCCCACTAGTATATGAAAGTGATAACATGAGAGACTCTCTACTATGAAGATAATGGTGCTACTTTGAAGCACAAGTGTGGTAAAAGGATAGTAACATTGTCCCTTCTCTCTTTTTCTCTCATTTTTTTATTTGGGCCTTTTCTCTTTTTTTATGGCCTCTTTTCTTTCTCTTTTTTGGGCTTCTTTGGCCCCTTTTATTTATTTTTCGTCCAGAGTCTCATCCTGACTTGTGGGAGAATCATAGTCTCGGAATGGCTATGGAAATGCCATAATAGGTAGGTATAGTGGCTGTTTTGAGGAAGGTATATGGTAGGTGTATGATACCGGCGAAAAGTGCACGGTATTAGAGAGGCTAGCAAAGGTGGAAGGGTGAGAGTGCGTATAATCCATGGACTCAACATTAGTCATAAAGAACTCATATACTTATTGCAAAAATTTAGAAGTTATCAAAGCAAAGTATTACGCGCATGCTCCTAGGGGGATAGATTGGTAGGAAAAGACCATCGCTCGTCCCCGACCGCCACTCATAAGGAAAGCAATCAATAAATAAATCATGCTCCGACTTCATCACATAACGGTTCACCATACGTGCATGCTACGGGAATCACAAACTTTAACACAAGTATTCTTTAAATTCACAACTACTCAACTAGCATTACTTTAATATTATCACCTCCATATCTCAAAACAATTATCATGCTTCAATCTTTTCTTAGTATTCAACACACTCAAAAGAAAGTTTCACAAATCTTGAATACCAAGCATATTATTATTAAGCAAATTACCATGCTATTAAGAGACTCTCAAAATAATTTAAGTGAAGCATGAGAGATCAATAGTTTCTTTAAAAAAAATCCACCACCGTGTTCTAAAAGATCTAAGTGAAGCACATAGAGCAAAATTATAACGCTCAAACGATATAAGTGAAGCACATAGAGCAAAACTACATAGCTCAAAAGATATAAGTGAAGCAAATAGAGCAAAACTACTTAGCTCAAAAAGATATAAGTGAGGCACATAGAGAAAAACTATAATGCTCAAAAGATATAAGTGAAGAACATAGAGCAAAACTACTTAACTCAAAAATATATAAGTGAGGCACATAGAGCAAAACTATAATGCTCAAAAGATATAAGTGAAGCACATAGAGTATTCTATCAAATTTTAATTCATGTATGGCTCTCTAAAAAGGTGTGTACAGCAAGGATGATTGTGGCATACTAAAACACAAAGACACAAATAATACAAGACGCTCCAAGCAAAACACATATCATGTTGGTGAATAAAAATATAGCTCCAAGTAAATTACCGATGGAAGTGGACGAAAGAGGGGGTGCCTTCCGGGGCATCCCCAAGCTTTGAATTTTTAGTGTCCTTGGATTATCTTGGGGGTGCCATGGGCATCCCCAAGCTTAGTCTCTTTCCACTCCTTGTTCCATAATCCATCAAAAGAATTCACCCAAAACTTGAAAACTTCACAACACAAAACTTAAAGTAGAAAACTCGTGAGCTGCGTTAGCGAAAGAAAACAAAAGACCACTTCAAGGTACTGTAATTAACTCATTATTTATTTATATTGGTGTTAAACCTACTGTATTCCAACTTATCTATGGATTATAAACTATTTTACTAACCATAGATTCATCAAAATAAGCAAACAACACACGAAAAACAGAATCTGTCAAAAACAGAACAGTCTGTAATAATCTGTATCTAGCGCAAGATCTGGAGCCCCAAAAATTCTAAAATAAATTGCTGGACGTGAGGAATTTATCTATTAATCATCTGCAAAAAGATTTAACTAAATAGCACTCTTCAAATAAAAATGACAGCAGTTCTCGTGAGCGCTAAAGTTTCTGTTTTTTACAGCAAGTTCAACAAGACTTTCCCCAAGTCTTCCCAACGGTTCTACTTGGCACAAATACTAATTAAACACAAAAACACAACCAAAACAGAGGCTAAATAATTTATTTATTACAAAACAGGAGCAAAAAGCAAGGAATAAAAATAAAATTGGGTTGCCTCCCAACAAGCGCTATCGTTTAACGCCCCTAGCTAGGCATAAAAGCGAGGATAGATCTAGGTATTGCCATAGTAATAAGATAGATCGGTGAAACTCATTTCATATTCTATACGTTTGGCAGCAAGTTTTCTTTGAGGCAACCAAAAGTAATCAAAAGGGCTAAATTTAATAGGACAGCAGTCCCCAAGATCAATGTTAGGAGGTATAGGTTCCTCTTTCGGCCCTTCATATTGTACAACCAATTCATCATTATAAGCATTCTTTTGACAGAACCTTGTGAGCCTAAACTCAAGAGAGCATCCTAGCTCATTATTTCGAATAGCCAAATCATCATTAAGTTTAGATATTCTATCAATTAAAATATTGATTGACACCTTTTTTCTAAGGTTTTCATTAAAAGCAACATAGTCAAGAGATTGAAAGCGCATAATTTCTTCTTGATCAAAGAGGATAGATTCTATGGGAGGACGACCAGCATCCACCCTATAGTGCACAAAGATTTCTTTGGCTTCTTTTATTATAAATCTGAATTCATGAGCCAAAAAGATAGTAGTGGCACGCTTAATAGAGGAATGCTCGATATTAGAAAATTCTAGGAAAACTCTTTGTATAGATGGGTGCATATGCATAAATTGCCTTTCAAGTTCAACGATAAGCATGGCAATAGTGTCCGCAAGACTACTAGTTCTATCGAGAATAGAACCGCCCATAGAGGGCAAAGCACCGGCACAAGTAAAGAAATCTTGAATAACTCCTTTTCCAATAATATCACCACTACCGATTCGAAATCTTTTTGTGTGGTAGGTAGGGGGTTCTTCAGCAGGAGCATCAGAATTTTCCATGATATTGTTATCGCCCATATTGGCGATAACTTCCCTGATTTCAGACATAACGATAAGCAAGCAAACTAGCACACGAGCAAACAAAAGCAAACGGGCAAAAGAGGCAAATATAGAGGGAGGATAGAGAGAGAGAGGGCAAATAAAACGGCAAGGGTGAAGTGGGGGAGAGGAAAACGAGAGGCAAATGGAAAATAATGTAATGCGAGAGATAGGGATTGTGATGGGTACTTGGTATATTGACTTTTTGCATAGACTCCCCGGCAACGGCACCAGAAATCCTTCTTGCTACCTCTTGAGCTTGTGTTGGATTTCCCCGAAGAGGAAGGATGATGCAGCAGAGTAGCGTAAGTATTTCCCTCAATTTTTGAGAACCAAGGTATCAATCCAGTAGGAGGCCACGCTCAAGTCCCTCGTACCCTGCACAAAACGATAGCTACTCGCAACAAACGCGATTAGGGGTTGTCAATCCCTTCACGGTCACTTACGAGAGTGAGATCTGATAGATATAATATTTTTGGTATTTTTGGTATAGAGATGCAAAGTGAAAAGTAAAAGGCAAAGTAAAAAGCAAAACAATATTAAAGTGATGGAGTTGATATGATGAGAATAGACCCGGGGGTCATAGGTTTCACTAGTGGCTTCTCTCAAGAGCATAAGTATTCTACAGTGGGTGAACAAATTACTGTTGAGCAATTGACAGAATTGAGCATAGTTATGAGAATATCTAGGCATGATCATGTATATAGGCATCACGTCCGTGACAAGTAGACCGAAACGATTCTGCATCTACTACTATTACTCCACTCATCGACCGCTATCCAGCATGCATCTAGAGTATTAAGTTAAAAACAGAGTAACGCTTTAAGCAAGATGACATGATGTAGAGAGATAAATTCATGCAATATGAAATAAACCCCATCTTGTTATCCTCGATGGCAACGATGCAATACGTGCCTTGCTGCCCCTTCTGTCACTGGGAAAGGACACCGCAAGATCAAACCCAAAGCTAAGCACTTCTTCCATGGCAAGAACTACCAATCTAGTTGGCCAAACCAAACGGATAATTCGAAGAGACTTGCAAAGATAACCAATCATACATAAAAGAATTCAGAGAAGATTCAAATATTATTCATAGATAGACTTGATCATAAACCCACAATTCATCCGTCTCAACAAACACACCGCAAAAAGAAGATTACATCGAATAGAACTCCACGAGAGAGGGGGAGAACTTTGTATTGAGATCCAAAAAGAGAGAAGAAGCCATCTAGCTACTAACTATGGACCCGAAGGTCTGAGGTAAACTACTCACACTTCATTGGAGAGGCTATGATGATGTAGAAGCCCTCCGTGATGACGGCCCTCTCCGGCGGAGCTCCGGAACAGGCCCCAAGATGGGATCTTGTGGATACAGAAAGTTGCAGCGGTCGAATTAGGTTTTTGGCTCCTGTTCTGATCATTTGGGGGTACGTAGGTATATATAGGAGGAAGGAGTACGTCGGTGGAGCTCCGAGGGGCCCACGAGGCAGGGGGCGCGCCCTAGGGGGCGGGGCGCCCCCCACCCTCGTGACCGCCTCTCTGATGCCTTGGCATAGGGTCCAAGTCTACTGGATCACGTTCGGTGAGAAAATCACGTTCCCGAAGGTTTCATTCCATTTGGACTCCGTTTGATATTCCGTTTCTTTGAAACACTGAAATAGGCAAAAAAACAGCAATTCTGGGCTGGGCCTCCGGTTAATAGGTTAGTCCCAAAAATACTATAAAAGTGGAAAATAAAGCCCAATATAGTCCAAAACAGTAGATAATATATCATGGAGCAATCAAAAATTATAGATACGTTGGAGACGTATCATACGACGGCGTCTCCACGCTCTTCTTCAAGGTCTTCGATGCTGAGGGCCGCCGCCTAGAGTGCTGCTCCGGAGAGGAGTGTGAGGCTGACGCACCTCCCGCTCGCGGCCACTCCAGCAGAAGCAGCCCTTGGGAGTCCAGCAGCTCTCCTGAGCTCTATGAGACTCCGGAGACGAGCGATGACAGCTACGTGCCCCCAAGCTCTCGCCGCGCTCGGAGCAGAGCTGCGACGTCCGGCCGTCGCCGCCGCTGATCTGGATGGGGTTGGCGCCAGCCTCCCTTGGCCCACTGTTGATGATGGTGTTGTTGGAAATATGCCCTAGAGGCAATAATAAATAAGTTATTATCATATTTCCTTGTTCATGATAATCGTTTATTATCCATGCTATAATTGTATTGATAGGAAACTCAGATACATGTGTGGATACATAGACAACACCATGTCCCTAGTAAGCCTCTAGTTGACTAGCTCGTTGATCAATAGATGGTTACGGTTTCCTGACCATGGACATTGGATGTCATTGATAACGGGATCACATCATTAGGAGAATGATGTGATGGACAAGACCCAATCCTAAGCCTAGCACAAAGATCGTGTAGTTCGTATGCTAAAGCTTTTCTAATGTCAAGTATCATTTCCTTAGACCATGAGATTGTGCAACTCCCGGATACCATAGGAGTGCTTTGGGTGTGCCAAACATCACAACGTAACTGGGTGGCTATAAAGGTACATTACAGGTATCTCCGAAAGTGTCTGTTGGGTTGGCACGAATCGAGACTGGGATTTGTCACTCCGTGTAAACGGAGAGGTATCTCTGGGCCCACTCGGTAGGACATCATCATATGCGCAATGTGACCAAGGAGTTGATCACGGGATGATGTGTTACGGAACAAGTAAAGAGACTTGCCAGTAACGAGATTGAACAAGGTATAAGGATACCGACGATCGAATCTCGGGCAAGTACAATACCGCTAGACAAAGGGAAATGTATACAGGATTGATTAAGTCCTTGACATCGTGGTTCATTCGATGAGATCATCGTGGAACATCTGGGAGCCAACATGGGTATCCGGATCCCGCTGTTGGTTATTGACCGGAGAACGTCTCGGTCATGTCTGCATGTCTCCCGAACCCGTAGGGTCTACACACTTAAGGTTCGATGACGCTAGGGTTATAAAGGAAGCTTGTATGTGGTTACCGAATGTTGTTCGGAGTCCCGGATGAGACCCCGGACGTCACGAGGAGTTCCTGAATGGTCCGGAGGTAAAGATTTATATATAGGAAGTCCTATTTCGGCCATCGGGACAAGTTTCGGGTTCATCGGTATTGTACCGGGACCACCGGAAGGGTCCCGGGGGCCCACCGGGTGGGGCCACCTGCCCCGGGGGGCCACATGGGCTGTAGGGGGTGCACCTTGGCCTACATGGGCCAAGGGAACCAGCCCCAAGAGGCCCATGCGCCTGGGGAAACCCTAAAGGAAGAGTCCCAGCAGGGGAAGGCACCTCCTAGGTGCCTTGGGGGGGAGGACTCCTCCCCTGGCCGCCGCCCCTAGGAGATTGGATCTCCTAGGGCTGGCGCACCCCCCCCCCTTGGGATCCCTATATATAGTGGGGGTAGGAGGGCCTCTAAGACATACTTTTTGCCTTTGGTGCAGCCCCTCCCTCTCTCCCAAGTTCTTCTCCTCTCCCGTGGTGCTTGGCGAAGCCCTGCAGGATTGCCACGCTCCTCCACCACCACCACGCCGTTGTGCTGCTGCTGGATGGAGTCTTCCTCAACCTCTCCCTCTCTCCTTGCTGGATCAAGGCATGGGAGACGTCACCGGGCTGTACGTGTGTTGAACGCGGAGGTGCCGTCCGTTCGGCACTAGGATCATCGGTGATTTGAATCACGACGAGTACGACTCCATCAACCCCGTTCACTTGAACGCTTCCGCTTAGCGATCTACAAGGGTATGTAGATGCACTCTCCTTCCCCTCGTTGCTAGTCTCTCCATAGATAGATCTTGGTGACACATAGGAAAATTTTGAATTTCTGCTACGTAACCCAACAGTGGCATCAGAGCCAGGTCTATTGCGTAGATTCTATGCACGAGTAGAACACAAAGAAGTTGTGGGTGTTGATTTTGTTCAATATGCTTGCCGTTACTAGTCTTATCTTGATTCGGCAGCATCGTGGGATGAAGCGGCCCGGACCAACCTTACACGTATGCTTATGTGAGACCGGTTCCACCGACTGACATGCACTAGTTGCATTAGGTGGCTGGCGGGTGTCTGTCTCTCCCACTTTAGTCGGATCGGATTCGATGAAAAGGGTCCTTATGAAGGGTAAATAGCAATTGGCATATCATGTTGTGGTCTTTGCGTAGGTAAGAAACGTTCTTGCTAGAAACCCATAGCAGCCACGTAAAACATGCAAACAACAATTAGAGGACGTCTAACTTGTTTTTGCAGGGTATGCTATGTGATGTGATATGGCCAAAGGATGTGATGAATGATATATGTGATGTATGAGATTGATCATGTTCTTGTAATAGGAATCACGACTTGCATGTCGATGAGTATGACAACCGGCAGGAGCCATAGGAGTTGTCTTTATTTATTTATGACCTGCGTGTCAACATAAACGTCATGTAATTACTTTACTTTATTGCTAACCGTTAGCTGTAGTAGTAGAAGTAATAGATGACGTGACAACTTCATGAAGACACAATGATGGAGATCATGATGATGGAGATCATGGTGTCATGCCGGTGACGATGATGATCATGGAGCCCCGAAGATGGAGATCAAAAGGAGCAATATGATATTGGCCATATCATGTCACTATTTGATTGCATGTGATGTTTATCATGTTTATACATCTTATTTGCTTAGAACGACGGTAGTAAATAAGATGATCCCTTACAACAATTTCAAGAAGTGTTCTCCCCTAACTGTGCACCGTTGCTACAGTTCGTCGTTTCGAAGCACCACGTGTTGATCGGGTGTGATAGATCCTTACGTCCACATACAACGGGTGTAAGACAGTTTTACACATGCAAAAACACTTAGGGTTAACTTGACGAGCCTAGCATGTACAGACATGGCCTCGGAACACAGAAGACCGAAAGGTCGAGCATGAGTCGCATAGAAGATACGATCAACATGAAGATGTTCACCGACGTTGACTAGTCCGTCTCACGTGTTGATCGGACACGGCCTAGTTGACTCGGATCATGTAATCACTTAGATGACTAGAGGGATGTCTATCTGAGTGGGAGATCATAAGATGAACTTAATTATCCTGAACATAGTCAAAAAGGATTTTGCAAATTATGTCGTAGCTCGCGTTTCAGTTCTACTGTTTAGATATGTTCCTAGAGAAAAATTAGTTGAAAGTTGATAGTAGCAATTATGCGGACTAGGTCCATAAACTGAGGATTGTCCTCATTGCTTCTTAGAAGGCTTATGTCCTTAATGCACCGCTCAGTGTGCTAAACCTCGAACGTTGTCTGTGGATGTTGCGAACATCTGACATACACGTTTTGATAACTACATGATAGTTCAGTTAAACGGTTTAGAGTTGAGGCACCAAAGACGTTTTTGAAACGTCACGAAACATATGAGATGTTTTGAGGGCTGAAATTGGAATTTCAGGCTCGTGCCCACGTCAAGAGGTATAAGACCTCCGACGATTTTCTTAACCTGCAAACTAAGGAGAAAAGATTGAGCTTGTGCTCGGATTGTCTGAGTACAACAATCATTTGAATCAAGTGGGAGTTGATCTTCCAGATAAGATAGTGATGTTTCTCCGAAGTCATTACCACCAAGCTGCTAGAGCTTCGTGATGAACTATAATATATCGGGGACATGTATGATGATCCTTGAGATGTTCGTGATGTTTGACACCACAAAAGTAGAAATCAAGAAGGAGCATCAATTGTTGATGGTTGGTGAAACCACTAGTTTC
The DNA here is from genome assembly GCF_056163025.1 of Triticum urartu. Taxonomy (NCBI): domain Eukaryota; kingdom Viridiplantae; phylum Streptophyta; class Magnoliopsida; order Poales; family Poaceae; genus Triticum; species Triticum urartu. The sequence goes on along the minus strand of NC_141874.1, from coordinate 168,823,378 downwards.
AAGAAGGGCAAGGGCACGAAGGGATACTTCATAAAACGGTAATTCAGCTGCTGCTCTAGTGAAGAAACCCAAGGTTGAACCCAAACCCGAGACTAAGTGCTTCTGTAATAAAGGGAACAGCCACTGGAGCAGAATTACCCTAGATACTTGGTAGATTAGAAGGCTGGCAAGGTCGATAGAAGTATATTGGATATACATTATGTTAATGTGTACTTTACTAGTACTCCTAGTAGCACCAGGGTATTAGATACCGGTTCGGTTGCTAAGTGTTAGTAACTCGAAATAAAAGCTACGGAATAAACGGAGACTAGCTAAAGGTGAGCTGACGATATGTGTTGGAAGTGTTCTCAATGTTGATATGATCAAGCATCGCACGCTCCCTCTACCATCGAGATTGGTATTTGCGTTGAGCATAGACATGATTGGATTATGTCTATCGCAATACGGTTATTCATTTAAGGAGAATAATGGTTACTCTGTTTATTTGAATAATACCTTCAATGGTCTTACACCTAAAATGAATGGTTTATTGAATCTCGATCGTAGTGATACACATGTTCATGCCAAAAGATAGTAATGATAGTACCACCTACTTGTGGCACTGCCATGTAAGTCATATCGGTATAAAACGCATGAAGAAGCTCCATGTTGATGGATCTTTGGGCTCACTCGTTTTTGAAAAGTTTGGGACATGCGAACCATGTCTATTGGTATATATGCATGAAGAAACTCCATGCAAATGGACCGTTTTGTACTCGCTTGATTTTGAATCACTTGAGACATGCAAATCATACCACATGGGCAAGATGACTGAAAGCCTCGTTTTTAGTAAAATGGAACAAGAAAGCAACTTGTTGGAAGTAATACATTTTTGATGTGTGCAGTCCAATGAGTGCTGAGGCATGTAGTGGATATCGTTATGTTCTTACTTCACAGATGATTTGAGTAGATGTTGAGTATATTTACTTGATGAATCACGAGTCTGAATTATTGAAAGGTTCAAGTAATTTCAGGGTGAAGTTGAAAGATCGTCGTGACAAGAGGATAAAATATCTATGATATGATCATAGAGATGAATATCTGAATTACGAGTTTGGCACAGAATTAAGACATTGTGGAAATTGTTTCACAACTGATACAGCCTGGAACACCATAGTGTGATGGTGTGTCCGAACATCATAACTGCACCCTATTGGATATGATGCATACCATGATGTCTCTTATCAAATTACCACAATAGTTTATGGGTTAGGCATTAGAGACAACCACATTCACTTTAAATAGGGCACCACGAAATTCCGATGAGATGACACCATATGAACTATGGTTTAGAGAAACCTAAGCTGTCATTTCTTAAAAGTTTGGGACTGCGACGCTTATGTGAAAAAGTTTCAAGCTGATAAGCTCGAACCTAAAGAGGATAAATGCACCTTCATAGGACACCCAAAACAGTTGGCTATACCTCTTGTCTCAGATCCGAAAGCAATAAGGGATTGTTTCTAGAATTGGGTCCTTTCTCGAGGAAAAGTTTCTCTCGAAAGAATTGAGTGGGAGGATGGTGGAGACTTGATGAGGTTATTGAACCGTCTCTTCAACTAGTGTGTGGCAGGGCACAGGAAGTTGTTCCTGTGGCACCTACACCAATTGAAGTGGAAGCTTATGATAGTGATCATGAAACTTCAGATCAAGTCACTACCAAACCTCATAGGATGACAAGGATGCGTACTACTTCAGAGTGGTACGTAATCCTGTCTTGGAAGTCATGTTGCTAGACAACAATGAACCTACGAGCTATGGAGAAGCGATGGTGGGCCTGGATTCCAAAATGGCTCGAGGCCATATAATCCGAGAGAGGATCCATATATGAAAACAAAGTGTAGACTTTGGAAGAACTACTTGATGGTCGTAAGGCTGTTAGGTACATATGGATTTTTAAAAGGAAGACGGACAATGATGGTAAATGTCACCATTAAGAAAGCTCGACTTGTCGTTAAGATGTTTTTCGACAAGTTCAAGGAGTTGACTATGATGAGACTTTCTCACTCGTAGCGATGCTAAGAGTCTGTTGGAATTATATTAGCGATTACTGCATTATTTATGAAATCTTGCAGATAGGATGTCAAAACATTGTTTCCTCGACGATTTTCTTGAGGAAAGGTTGTATGTGATACAAACCGGAAGGTTTTGTCAATTCTGAAAGATGCTAATAAGTGTGCAAAGCTCCAGTAATCCTTCTAAGGACTGGAGTAAGCATCTCGGAGTTGGAATGTATGCTTTGATGAGATGATCAAAGATTTTGGGTTTATACAAAGTTTATGAGAAACTTGTATTTCCAAAGAAGAGAGTGGGAGCACTATAGAATTTCTGATAAATATATGTTGTTGACATATTGTTGATCAGAAATGACGTAGAATTTCTGGAAAGCATATAGGGTTATTTGGAAAGTGTTTTTCAATGGAAAGCCTGGATTAAGCTACTTGAACGTTGAGCATCAAGATCTATAAGGATAGATCAAAACGCTTAATAGTACTTTCAAATGAGCACATGCCTTGACGTGATCTTGAAGGTGTTCAAGATGGATCAGTCAAAGAAGGAGTTCTTGCCTGAGTTGTAAGGTATGAAGTTAAGACTTAAAGCTCGACCGCGGCAGAATAGAGAGAAAGGACGAAGGTCGTCCCCTATGCTTAAGACATAGGCTCTATAGTATGCTATGCTGTGTACCGCACCTGAAGTGTGCCTTGCCATGAGTCAGTCAAGGGGTACAAGAGTGATCCAAAAATGGATCACAGGACAGCGGTCAAAGTTATCCTTAGTAACTAGTGGACTAAGGAATTTTCTCGATTATGGAGGTGGTAAAAGAGTTCGTCGTAAAGGGTTACGTCGATGCAAGCTTAACACCTATCCGGATAGCTCTGAGTAGAGATACCGGATACGTATGATGGAGCAACAATTTAGAATAGCTCCAAGTAGAACAGTTATTTGGAATAGCTCCAAATAAAACGTGGTAGCTACATCTAGGAGATGACATAGAGATTTGTAAAGCGCACACGGATCTGAAAGGCTCGGACCCGTTGACTAAAACCTCTCTCACAAGCAACATGATCAAACCTAGAACTCATTGAGTGTTAATCACATAGTGATGTGAACTAGACTACTGACTCTAGTAAACTCTTGGGTGTTAGTCACATGGCGATGTGACCTGTGAGTGTTAATCACATGGCGATGTGAACTAGATTATTGACTCTAGTGCAAGTGGGAGACTGTTGGAAATATGCCCTAGAGGCAATAATAAATAAGTTATTATCATATTTTCTTGTTCATGATAATCGTTTATTATCCATGCTATAATTGTATTGATAGGAAACTCAGATACATGTGTGGATACATAGACAACACCATGTCCCTAGTAAGCCTCTAGTTGACTAGCTCGTTGATCAATAGATGGTTAAGGTTTCCTGACCATGGACATTGGATGTCATTGATAACGGGATCACATCATTAGGAGAATGATGTGATGGACAAGACCCAATCCTAAGCCTAGCACAAAGATCGTGTAGTTCATATGCTAAAGCTTTTCTAATGTCAAGTATCATTTCCTTAGACCATGAGATTGTGCAACTCCCGGATACCGTAGGAGTGCTTTGGGTGTGCCAAACGTCACAACGTAACTGGGTGGCTATAAAGGTACATTACAGGTATCTCCGAAAGTGTCTGTTGGGTTGGCACGAATCGAGACTGGGATTTGTCACTCCGTGTAAACGGAGAGGTATCTCTGGGCCCACTCGGTAGGACATCATCATATGCGCAATGTGACCAAGGAGTTGATCATGGGATGATGTGTTACGGAAGGAGTAAAGAGACTTGCCGGTAACGAGATTGAACAAGGTATAAGGATACCGACGATCGAATCTCGGGCAAGTACAATACCGCTAGACAAAGGGAAATGTATACAGGATTGATTAAGTCCTTGACATCGTGGTTCATTCGATGAGATCATCGTGGAACATGTGGGAGCCAACATGGGTATCCGGATCCCGCTGTTGGTTATTGACCGGAGAACGTCTCGGTCATGTCTGCATGTCTCCCGAACCCGTAGGGTCTACACACTTAAGGTTCGATGACGCTAGGGTTATAAAGGAAGCTTGTATGTGGTTACCGAATGTTGTTCGGAGTCCCGGATGAGACCCCGGACGTCACGAGGAGTTCCGGAATGGTCCGGAGGTAAAGATTTATATATAGGAAGTCCTATTTCGGCCATCGGGACAAGTTTCGGGTTCATCGGTATTGTACCGGGACCACCGGAAGGGTCCCGGGGGCCCACCGGGTGGGGCCACCTGCCCCGGGGGGCCACATGGGCTGTAGGGGGTGCGCCTTGGCCTACATGGGCCAAGGGAACCAGCCCCAAGAGGCCCATGCGCCTGGGGAAACCCTAAAGGAAGAGTCCCAGCAGGGGAAGGCACCTCCTAGGTGCCTTGGGGGGGAGGACTCCTCCCCTGGCCGCCGCCCCTAGGAGATTGGATCTCCTAGGGCTGGCGCACCCCCCCGCCTTGGGATCCCTATATATAGTGGGGGTAGGAGGGCCTCTAAGACATACTTTTTGCCTTTGGTGCAGCCCCTCCCTCTCTCCCAAGTTCTTCTCCTCTCCCGTGGTGCTTGGCGAAGCCCTGCAGGATTGCCACGCTCCTCCACCACCACCACGCCGTTGTGCTGCTGCTGGATGGAGTCTTCCTCAACCTCTCCCTCTCTCCTTGCTGGATCAAGGCATGGGAGACTTCACCGGGTTGTACGTGTGTTGAACGCGGAGGTGCCGTCCGTTCGGCACTAGGATCATCGGTGATTTGAATCACGACGAGTACGACTCCATCAACCCCGTTCACTTGAACGCTTCCGCTTAGCGATCTACAAGGGTATGTAGATGCACTCTCCTTCCCCTCGTTGCTAGTCTCTCCATAGATAGATCTTGGTGACACGTAGGAAAATTTTGAATTTCTGCTACGTAACCCAACAGGTGTCCACCACGAAAGGATGTAGATAGGATTCCCCTTAGCATCAGCTTTTGTTTCCTGCGAAGAATTATGAATTACCCCGTGGGGGCATGTAAGGGTCTGTAATGTATTTTGTGCTTATCTTCCCTGTTATGAGAATTTGGTGAACGCATGTCCCGTTAAGGCTCGGTCCCCCCTTTCTTTCCTCGCGATAGCTTGTTGCTCTACGCTGACAGGTCCCGATCCCCAGGCAGGCTACAGCCATCGCTGGTATGTCAGGTCGCGTGCCATGGTCAAGGCCAGGAGGTGTGCGGACCGAGGTCCAGTAAGAGCCCCTGAGGCGCGATGCTCAGGAGGTCCCCCTTAGAGCTCAAGCAGCCATGGTAAGGCGAGAAAGGGAATTGACATGGCCGCAACGGGGTTGCGGCAAGGCGTGAGTGACCGTTAGGCCCAAACATTTAGCCGATCCGAGTGCGGGGCTTATCTTGTTGATCTCGTGGCGACTCCTGACGTTGCGCTAGGGCTGCGCGCCTACTCGTGCAGCATAGCTAGGCCGGCCCATACGAGTTTCTCTCCCCTCATGTTCTCCTTAGTGCTCTACATCCTCAGGTCCCGGCCCTCGAGCGAGCTCAGCCGCCGCTGGAATGCCAGGTCGCGATGCCGTGGTCAAGGCCGGGGGGTGAGGGCTGGAGAGCCAGTAAGAGCTCCTGAGTCACGATGCTCATGAGCCCCCCTTTTAACGCGCAAGCGAATTGCACGGGAGAAAAGGAGACTCGTGGTGCCGCCTCCTGTTCTTCACACGGGATCCTTGCGAACAGGCATAGGAAGAAACATGGTTTGCCATTACAGCTGTTAGCCTGCTGTTGGTTGCTCTAGATGAGGTGAAGGCACTGAGGGCCTGGTGAGGTGACGCGCGAGGGGCATTGTTGGGGATATTACTACTGGGCATAAACCGGCCTACCTGGGCCGGATTAACTCCATCAGTAGTTCAAAGGTGTTAAAGCCCAAAGAGGCAGATAAAGGCCCAGGGCCCGTAGTCAGTTTACAACCTGTAGCCGTACATCAGCTTTGTGCATATACTTGTAATATAAGTTAGGAACAAGGAGAGACCAACCCGGATACGAGTATGAATCGGTGTTGGGACTCTCTGAACCGGCAGGCGTCACCCATGTATATAAGGGGACGACCCGGCGGCGGTTCAGGGAGGAGAGACAACAACTCGAGACATAGGCGAAGCTTATTTGCTCCCTAGTCATCGGAACACCCATCAATTCCATCACAACTAGAGGTAGGCTTTCACCTTCCTTGAAGGGGCCGAACTAGTATAAACTCTCTTGCGTTCTTGTGTCCGCTTTAACCCCTTCAAGCTAACCCGTAGCGATGGCTCCACGACTAAGTCCTTTCAATAGGACATCTGCCGTGACAAAACCCCGACAGTTGACGCCCACCGTGGGGCTATCGCACGATGGTTTCCGGTTCTTGGAGGGCCGCTTTGAAGGACTCGAGGGCTACGCTGTAGGCCGAATGACTAAGAGTCGTCGCGGCAAACTCTACATCGATGACGCAGGCTGGGGCCCCGAGGCCGGCTCAATTGAGTACGGGTACCGGGTCTCCTTTGGTAGCATTCATGTTTTCATTGGCAAGATCGGTGAATCGGGCCCTGAGCCCGACATCTGCACCGACCTCGTCGAGACGGCTCAGCGTACGCGATCCGCCCGGGTTAAACCGGCCATGAAGTGTGCCTTCGTGGGAATGATCCATGGAGGGAGTTATGAGGATGGATCGGAGCTTCATGGGGCGACTTCCGTTCGTTTCGGTGACAAATCTTTGACCGGAGAAACCGAATCTCTTTATCAGCTGCAAGATGGCCGGATTGGGAGCTGTTACGATGGCGACAGTATTCCGGACCCCTCTGATCCGCCCAACCGGGTTGGAATATTCATGGCCGAAACACAAGCAGCGCTTCATTCTTCGACAGCTGCGGCAACGATTTCCGGTTCAGCAGCAGCAACGGCCGCCGGGGCAGGAGGCCCAGTGCGCCCGCCGGCTCAGGTTCTATCAGAGCTATTTGATGCGTTGGTTGTGCTTATGGCGGAAGTTAATCCGCCAGATCAGGACGTTCACAATATGGAGATTTCAAAGGTAAAGGAACAGATCACCCAGGCCAAGGCGGATCTGGCGGCTGAGGATACCAGGATGGCCGCAGAGCGGGCTGCTTTAGACGCACATGCCTACAGGCTTATGTTAGACCAGAGCGCGTCACATGAAGTCATGAGAAGGAAGCACCGATCCCGCTTACCTCCGGTTTTCGAGGCTAGAGACCTTTTCAACACTCCAGGGCCAAGAGCCGGCAATCCGCTGGAGGGGAACCGGGTAGAAGCCCCTGGGACCGGAGCGCCGGTTCAGCCTCGTCAGATCGACCCGCCTCGTCAAAACGCCGTTATACTCGGGATGCTTTAACACCTCTGGGTCACTACTCCAACCCAATGGACAATCTTGTTGCCGCTGCTGGACGACTGGAGGCCATTCCAGTTGAAGGTGACTCACCGCAAGCAGTAGAGACGCGACGGGTCAAGGAACTTCTGAGGACAGCTTTGGCCCAATAGGAGGCGTACTCGTATAGCCGCGACCGAATCCACTCGACCCCCCGTCCAAGCCGGAGCTATAGCAGACATATGGATGAACCAGCAATATCGAGTAATGAACGACGTGGAGCACCCCGTGGTAACAACCCGACGAGTGGTGCTGATGACGCTCAGGAAGTGGTGAACCGGGCCCGAGCGCGTAGGGAGGTCGAGTTAGCCGCACAGCATCAGGCTCGGCAGCTCACGCCGGTTCGTCCAACCATTTCGATCGAACTTGGTGTTACTTCTAGTTCTTTGGGGGTGCCTTGCCTCATCCCCGCTTTACACAACGTGCGTTTGCCCAAGGATTTCAAAGGCCCACGCAAGGTACCAAATTATACGGCGGATCAACCACCAGAGACATGGGTAGAGAGCTATGAGATGGCCATGGAGATGCTTGATGTGGATGACACGGCATGTGCGAAATACTTCACCATGATGCTTGAAGGAACGGCCCGTACTTGGTTAAAAAGTTTGCCCGCTAATTCTATCAGCTCATGGGCCCAATTACGAGCCCGGTTTATCAACAATTTCAAGGATACCTGTAAATAGCCTATGTCGATAGTGGACTTAGCTGCATGCGTCTAGGAGGAAGGAGAGTCAACGACTCATTGGGTGCGCCGGGTTTCACAAGTGTTGCACTCCTCAGACCACATCAACGCTGACACCGCAGTATTAACCCTAGAAGGCAACTGCCGGTTTGGGCCACTGAAGTTGAAATTGGGACGGATGAAGCGTCATTGCATCGACATGGGGACCCTCATGGCCGCTTTGGTAAAATATGCTGATTCTGATAGTACCAAGGATCCCGAATCTGATGATGACAAGACAGGGAAAGGGAAGAAGAACAGCAGCTCCAAAGGTCAGCAGCATCACTGGGTAGGCAATGGCGGAGGAGGCAAGCGTAAAGCGGATGGTAACATGGATTTTGTGGCTAATACCAACGTACAGGACAATGGCCAATGGCGCAAGGGTAGGCCGAAAAATCATAGTGGAGCGCCCAACCCCAACCCAAACTGCCTGAACTATCTGCTAAGCCAGCCCTGTCCAAAACATGGGACGAAGGAGGAGCCAGCAAACCACCTTTGGAAGGATTGCTTTATTATGCAGGAGTTCAAGAATTCTAATAATTTCCGGTATGATCACGGATCTGGCGGTGGCTCAGGGTCCGGGCCGGGTTACGGTGGAGGAAGTTCCGGTTCAGGATCTAATGGTAATCCGGGCGGACATAATGGTCAAAATAGTTAGAACAACCAGGGTGGTTACAACCAACAGCAGCAACAGTCAGGTTACCAAAGCAACCCAAAGCAGTTGAGTAATGGGCAGTACCATGTCTTTACCACTAGCTTGGACAAGCGAGACCGGAAGGTTCAGAGGCGGGCAGTCAACTCTGTTGAACCGGCCACACCCCGTTATCTACGTTGGTCTGAACAGCCAATCATATGGAGCAGAGAGGATCACCCACTCCAGGTCGATAATCTGGGTCAGTTGGCTCTGGTGGTGGCGCCTCAAGTGGGAGGTTATAAGTTCACCAAGGTGCTCATGGACGGAGGGAGCAGCATTAATATCCTATACTATGAGACCTTCCGTCGTATGGGACTTACAGATAAGAATCTCAAACTATCCAATACAGTATTCCACGGTGTAGTGCCTGGCAGATCAGCCTATCCCGTTGGTAAGATAGCTCTTGAAGTGGCCTTTGGGGATGATCATGATTCTAGGTCGGAGACATTAACGTTTGAAGTGGTGAAAATCCAAAGTCCATATCATGCCCTGTTTGGGCGTCCGGCATATGCCAAGTTTATGGCTCGGCCCTGTTATGTGTATTTGCAGCTCAAGATGTCGGGTCACAAGGGGATAATAACGGTTCACGGAAGCCACAAAATCGCTTTGTAATGCGAGGAAGGAGATGCGGCTTATGCAGAGTCGGTTTGTGCCACCGAGGAGTTGAAGTACTATAAAGACAATGTTGATCCGGCAGACATGACTCTGTTGAAGAAGCTAACTACGGAGCATGATCCGGCCGTGAAGTTCAAATCAGCAGCATAAACTAAGCTTGTTGACTTCGTACCTGGCGATTCGTCCAAGCAGTTCAGCATTAGTGCCAACTTGGATCCGAAATAGGAAAGCGCGCTCATCGAGTTCATCCGTGAGAATCAGGACATTTTTGCATGGAAGCCCTCTGACATGCCGGGTGTACCGAGGCAACTCGCTGAGCACACACTTAATGTGGATCCTAAATACAAACCGGTGAAACAGTTCCTCCGCCGGTTTAACGAAGAAAGACGCAAGGCGATTGGAGAAGAGGTAGCCAGGCTCTTAGCAGCTGGTTTTATTGTTGAAGTTTTTCACCCTGAGTGGCTTCCCAATCCGGTGCTGGTCCTTAAGAAAAACGGCACCTGGCGTATGTGTGTGGATTACACAGATCTTAATAAAGCTTGTCCAGCAGATCCTTTTGCCCTCCCCCGTATTGATCAAATCATTGATGCTACGACGGGATGTGAGCGTTTAAGTTTTGTGGATGCATATTCTGGCTATCATCAGATCAAAATGGCAGTTAAGGACCAGGAGAAGATGGCATTCATAACTCCCTTTGGAGCCTTCTGCTATGTGTCTATGCCCTTTGGGCTCAAAAGTGCCCAGGCAACTTATAAATGGTGTGTACAAAACTGTCTTCACAAGCAGATTGGCCGTAATGTACATGCTTACGTGGATGATATTGTGGTTAAATCCAGGGAGAAGGAGACTCTGGTTGATGATTTGAAGGAAACCTTTGATAACCTAAGGACGTACAAGATGATGCTTAATCCGGACAAGTGCGTCTTTGGTGTACCGGTGGGCAAGTTATTGGGTTTTTTGGTGTCCAACAGGGGAATTGAGGCTAATCCGGAGAAGATCACAGCCATCACCTCCCTGGCTAAACCGAAGTGTATCAATGATGTTCAACGCTTGGCAGGCCGGATTGCCGCGTTAAGCCGGTTTGTCAGCCGCCTTGGTGAGAAGGCGATCCCTTTGTATCAGATGTTGAAGAAGACGGATCAGTTTGTCTGGAGTTCTGCTGCTGATGAAGCCTTTGAGGACTTAAAGCGGCAATTGGCCAATCCGCCTGTGCTCGCCGCTCCCATTGACAAGGAGCCGTTATTGCTATATGTTGCTGCTAATGCTCGTGCGGTCAGCATGGCTATTGTGGTGGAACGAAAGGAGGCAGGTAAGGAGCATCCGGTTCAACGCCCGGTCTATTATATCAGCGAGGTACTCATTGAGTCCAAGCAAAGGTATCCGCATTGGCAGAAGCTGCTGTACGGAGTTTTTATGGCAAGTCGGAAGCTTAAGCAATACTTCCAAGGGCACCCAATTACGGTGGTCAGTTCTGCTCCTTTGGGAGATATCATCCAGAACCGGGAAGCAACTGGCCGGATTGCAAAGTGGGCTATAGAGCTGGGGCCGTACGGTTTGAAATATGTGCCTCGGACAGCGATTAAGTCTCAAGCACTTGTTGATTTCATCAATGATTGGACGGAAATGCAAGCACCTAAAGAAAAGCCGGATCATACGTATTGGACCATCCATTTTGATGGATCCAGGCAGTTGGAAGGCTCGGGGGCTGGAGTCGTATTAACTTCCCCACGAGGTGATAAGTTTTGTTATGTTCCCCATTTAATGTTCCCTTGTACTAACAATGCAGCTGAGTATGAAGCGTTTCTCCATGGTCTTCGGATGGCTAAGGAGATGAATCTAAGTCGAGTTAAGTGCTTCGGTGATTCGGACCTTGTGGCTCAGCAAGTGTCTGGCACTTGGGACTCCAACGACCCACTCATGGCAGCATATCGTCGTGAGGTGGATATTGTTGCAGGTTATTTCAGAGGCTATCAGGTGGACCACGTGGACCGGCGGAAAAATGAAGCGGCGGACGCTTTAAGCCGGCTGGGCTCTCAGCGCAAACCAGTCCCACCCAATGTTTTTCTGGATGTGCTGCACAACCCGTCGGTGACGATCCCTGGTGAAGAGGATTTGGCCATTCCTGATCCGGAGGCTCAATTGGTGGCAGTTCTTCATATTATTCCGGATTCGACGCTTCCTTATCTGGCGTACAAGAACCGGGGCGAGTTGCCAGAAGATGAGATTCTGGCCCGGCAAATAATCCGGCGATCCAAGTCCATGGCTGTCATCAACGGTGAGTTGCATCATTGCAGTGTATCAGGAGCTTTTCAACGTTGCGTGTCTCTTGAAGAAGGCCGTGAAATTTTGCGGGAGATCCATGAAGGAGATTGTGGTCACCACACCGGTTCAAAGTCTCTGGTGGCTAAAGCGTTTCGCCATGGTTTCTATTGGTTAACTGCTCATGCTGATGCGAAGGATCTGGTCAGATGATGTGATGGTTAACAAAGGTTTTCAAGACGTGCTCATGTACCGGCTCAAGAATTGAGGATGATTCCAATTACTTGGCCATTTGCGACTTGGGGGCTGGATATGGTCGGGCCTTTCAAAAGGTCCAAAGATAAGAAGACCCACCTCCTGGTGGCGGTGGACAAGTTTACAAAGTGGGTGGAGGCAGAACCTGTTAGCAAGTGTGATGCGGCCACGGCGGTTCAGTTCATCAAAATGGTGATTTTCCGGTTTGGCTTTCCACACAGTATTATCACAGATAATGGTACCAATTTATCCAAAGGTGCTATAAAGGAGTTCTGCGAACGGAGCACATCCGGCTCGACGTTTCATCAGTGGCACATCCACAGTCCAATGGTCAAGCAGAAAGAGCTAATCAAGAAATCTTGAGAGGCATCAAGCCCCGGCTCATGGTTCCTTTGCAGAGAAGGCCGGGTTGTTGGGTAGAAGAATTACCATCTGTGTTATGGAGCATCAATACAACACCCAACAGATCAACAGGATACACACCGTTTGTCGGGTGGTAGGTGCGACATATGCCAACGGGTGGCTTATCTTTGTGGGAACCAGTAAGACGTCGCCGGTGCCCGGAAGCGGGATGAGGCGAAGACATGCACGCCGGCGGATCTTACCCAGCTTCGGGGCTCTCCAAGGAGATAACACCCCTACTGCTGCTCTGCGGGGTCTCCGCATGCTCACTCGATGAATCAAGTAGCTACACAACGCTCCTTGAGCTGCTTTTTGGGGGGAGGAGGAAGAAACGGCACGGCTAGCCTGCTTCTTCTCCTTGTATGGTGTCTAGAACTAGCAGGGGGTCCAACCCTTTGCATGGGTGCTCCGGGGGGTTTATATAGGCCTACCCCCCGGGAGTACAATGGTAATCCGGCTGGGCGCGGGGCCCAGCCGTCTGTGACTGTGCTCGCCGGGTCCTGTGCAGGCTGCTGGGGCCCGCCGACTGGTGGGTCCCACCGGCTGCCAGCTCCTTGGTCAGCAAGCGGGCCCCAATGCCCCGGGCCTGGTCAACGGCTGGTCACTGTGGCTTCATCTTGTTGACGTGAGCTTCATCGTGGTAAGCGCGGTTACAGTGCCGCCGCCTGTCAGACGATCGCTGTAGCCTTACCGCGTCTTGTCTCCTTAATGGGGCGTCTCCTTCGAGGGAGGCGGCGAGCCGGCTACGGGGAGCCTGCTCCGTCTTGGGCCGGCTGGTTGGATGCGTGGCCGCCTTCGGCCGTCTCTCTGCGCAAAGGGGCCCACCGCCTGTGGGTCGTGCTGGCAGCCCGTCGTGGGTGAGGCCAGGGTCAACATGGCAACAGTGCTGCGCCGGACGGGTCATGCCTACCCCGTACGGCGCACTTTGCCAGGCGTGCCCCGGGATTCGAGGGTGGCAGGCTCTTCTGTAGCCACGCCCCGTCATACCACCGTTAGGTGGGTGCAAACTTTGTGGGTACGGTCTTGACTGCTTTGCGGGGAGCCGGCTCGAAGGAGTCGGCCTTCTCACAGCCGGCGTCTTGGAGTCGGCCCTCTCATGAGGGTTAAAGTTGGACCGTCTTCCGAAAGTTGGCCTAGATCGCAGCCGGCTAGGGGAAGGCGGCCCTATGTCTTGGATTCTTGAGAGCCGGGCTGGCTCGTAGTTTTTGCAGAAGTGCCAGGGGAAGCCGGCTAGGCTACCCATGGCTATTTACTCCGACAGTAGTCCCCGAAGCTGATCGAGCTCCGAGGTGAACAAGGGGACGAGAAGCTTGGTCAGCTTCCTATCCTGAAGAGCCGGCTTCGCGGACGTATGCCGACTTCAGATAACCCCGCGTAGGCGGGAGGAGAGGGGGCCTGCATGCTGACCACGGGCCCTCTCGCGGCCACGGGGCGGCAGGATCCTGCGAGCGCACGCGCGCGATGGGACGCCGCCGCAGGCCCGGGCCCGCCACTCGCGAGCCTCGGTCCGGGCGCGGATCTCCCGTGGCCCACAGGGCCGCTCGCCTTCTCAAGGCAGTTTTCGTCTCGCCATTAAGGATCGGTAATCGCGGGGCGTGGGAAGTGGGCACGATCGACCCCCACGCTTCCCCACGCCACGCCTCCTCGGCTCCACCACGTGAGCCTATAAGTAGGGGGAGGAGGGGGAGCAACAGAGGTTCACGCGCTCCCTCCCACTCCGTCCCTCCTAACTCTCGTCTTCTTCCTCTCACTGCCGCCGCAGCCTCCCGTCTCAGCGCCGTCGCGTCTCCATGGCACCTCGCTCCCATGGCATTGTCAAGCTCCTGGGACGGCTCTAACGTCCATGAGGATCACGTGGAGTTCCTTCGCCAGACCCGGCGCCTGCCCGGTGCCGACCGCGTTCAGGTCCGCCTGGCGCCTGAGAGGGAGATCTCGCCGGCGCCGGAGGAGGGCGAGCGGGTCGTCTTCCGCTCGCACTGCCTGCGCGGCTTCGGCCTCCCGGCGAGCGGGTTTCTGCGTTCCTTCCTTGACTTCTACAACCTCCAGCCGCATCACCTCACGCCCAATGCGGTGATGCTGCTATCGGCCTTCGTCTCCCTCTGCGAAGGCTTCTTAGGGCTGCTCCCCACGCTGGAGCTCTGGGCAGAGTTCTTCCAGAGTAAGCTCGGCACAGTCGTCGCCGGCGTGCCTGCCCCCTGCGGAGCCTTCATCGCCATGAGGAGGGCGAGCGAGAACAATCTGTTCCCGCCCATCCCCCTGATCCAGTCGGTAAAGGTCTGGCAGAGATCTTATTTCTATGTGAAGAACGTCGCCGAGCAAGAAGACTACATCAACCTGCCGGCTTACGTAGCCGGCCCGCCGGCTGGGAGGCAGCCCTCGTGGAGCTTCCGATCCCGGTCGTTGTCTCCGGCCGGGAATGCCGCCCTCTCCCGGCTTCGGGTGCTGATTCAGTCGGAAGGCTTGCGCGGGGCCGACTTGGTGGCCGCCTTCGTGGAGCGCCGGATCCTTCCTCTCCAGAGCCGGCCCCATATGATGTGTCAGATGAGCGGCTGCTTCGACCCAAGCCGGCTGAGCACATGGGAGATGCCCCACGCGGAGGTGGCGCTTATGGTCAACTACATTGCCAATTGCAAGCTCAGCGGGGACTGGCAGTACAGCAAGGCGCCGTATTCTCGCGCAAATCCTCCACCCGTGGTAAGTTTCTCTCTTTATCTTCTTTTTCGTCGTCAGCCGGCTTCGTGATAGCCGGCTTTTGACCAGCCGGTTCTCTGTGCAGAACCCTCTTCTTGCGCCGCCGGCCGGGGCGGCAGGGGTCGAACGCCAGTACGCCCCCGACCGCACGGTGGATGATGTTGACGACCCGGACTTGGGGGCGGCTGCCATGGAAGATGCCGTCGTGGGGGACAGTGCCGAGCCCGGAGGCTCAAGGTTCACCGCGAGCTTCGAGGACTGGCCGGATGACTTTGAAGCTGAAGACGCTCCGCGTCGCCAGCCGGCGGCCGACCAACAGGGCGCGGGCTCGTCCGTCGCGCCGGCTGCCGGCGGCGCGCAGAAGCGTCGGGCCGCTCTAGGCCTCTTCGGCAGTCGGCCGAAGAAGTCCAAACCTTCCGCCGCGGCGACGAAGCGAGAAGAGGCGGCCGCGAAGGCGGCCCGCTTCCGCTAGGCTGTGAAACAGCCCCAGGCGGTCTCGGCGTAAGTCTTTAATTGCTTTGCCGCAGTCTCGTCGTTGTTCTCTTTTCTTCGAATGTCTTCTTAACTTTTCTTCGCTTGCTGGACAGGGCGCCGCTTTCTCTTGAGCGGGGCCCGGGCGGCTCCGTCGTGGGGCCGGTTGGGGGGTCTTCGAGCTCCCGCCGCGTGGACCCCCACGCCAATCTTAGGGAGGCCACAGAGCGGAACACCCGCGAAGCGCGGGAAGAGCGCGAGGCGGCGGAGAAGGCGGCCGCCCAGGCGGCAAAGGGGCAGGCTGAAGCGGTAGCCAAGGCCCAGAGGGAGGCGGCACCCGCAGAGACGGAGGCGGAAAGCTCGCGCAGCCAGCCTCCGCTGCTCGCCGTTCCACTCCGAGCCGTGGCCCTCGACACCCCGTTGCCCTTGGCGGAAGAGATCATCCAAAACCCGCCGCTGTTGGAGAGGGAGGAGGAGCCCGTGGCCTTGGCCGGGAGAGCGCCGCCTGCGGTGCCAACCGGAGCGGGCCAAGGCGGTCAATCGTGAGCGGCGCCGGAGGAGCCAGCCGGAGGTGAGCCAGAGAGCAGGGCCGGCCTCAAGGTGCAGCTAGCGACGGGCCGGCATGCTGGAGGAGGCGCTGCTCCGCCGGAGTTGCGCCGAGCCGCGGGCGCAGGCCAGCCGGCTGGAGATCTGGAGGCGGCCAGCACCGCCGTGTCCGAGTGGACTCCCAGCGGGGGGACGAGCGAGCTGGATGCGGCGGCTCAAGGGGTCCGGAGCCGGCTACAAGCTCAAGCCGCCCTGCTGCAACAGCTCAACCAAGAGTTCTTGTCAACGCGAACCACTATCCGGGTGAGTCCTTCGCTCTTAGCTGCTTTGCTTTCTTGATTTCTTCCGTGGGGGCGCGTCAGCGCACCCACTGGGTGTAGTCCCCGAGATCCGGGCCGACTGCTGCGCAGTCGGGTCGGATCTTTCTCGACGGCCACCTTACTTTGCTTTCTTTCTAAACTTTCAGGAATACCACAACCTTCGTGCTGCCGCCTTCGACTCCTAGGCTCGAGAGTTGAGCCGGCGGACCGACGACCTGGTCGACAGCCGAAGTAAGTACTTGGTTTTGTTTATCTCCTGTGGGGGCGCATCAGCGCACCCACTGGGTGTAGTCCCCGAGATTCGGGCCGACTGCTGCGCAGTCAGGTCGAATCTTTCTTGACGACTCTTTTCTTATTGATCTTTCTTCTTTCTTTGTCTTCAGGGGCCAACGCCGACTTGAGGAAGGAGCTTGGCGAAGCGAAGGCCGCCCTTTACGCCAAAGAGGCCGAGTGCACTGCCTTGGCCCAGGAACGGGATCGCCTGGCCAAGAAGCTGGCCGACCAAGAGGAAAGCCACAAAGCGGCCCTGCAGGCGGCGCGGAAAAGTGAAGCCACCTTGCTGGCGGAGTATGAGATGGAGGCGGCAAGCTGGTCTGAGACCCGGCGAGCCCTGGACGAAGGCTTCGGCCGGATCGAGGACTTGATCGACGGTAAGTTGCCTTCCTCGGCCCTTCTCCTGCCCCTTGCCGCCTGGGTCTTTTGACTTATCTTGAGTTGTTGCTTGTTGTTTCTTGCAGATTACTTCCCGGGCTACTCCGCCTTCGCCGCCCAAAGCATTGAGGCCCATCGCGAGGCGCGCCGGCAACCGGGGGCCGACATCGCGCCGAATGCAAAGCGGACCCTTGAGGAGCAGCTTCTGGCTGTCCAGGCACGGTTGCAGCCGGCTCATCGGATGCTTCGCCGGCTCCAACGTGCCGGGGCGCACGTGCTGGCCGCCCTCTGGCCCGGCAAGACGATCCCCCGCACTCCGAGCCGAACTGCCGACTGGCTGGAAGTCGCAGTTGGTCGCTTCGAAGCTTGGAAAGCGTCAGCGGCCCGCCTCGGAGCCGGGCGGGCATTGGAATTCGTCCGGGCTTGGTACCCAGGGCTGAGCCTGGACCAGCTGCGCACTTGGCGGATGGAGGCCGATGCGGAGCTGGAGGCGGTGAGGCCGGCTATCGCCCAGCGGGCTTCAACGATCGCCGAGTGCACCGACATCAGCGTTTTCACACCCGAAATCGATGATGACGGTGTCGCGCAGCCGGAGGAGTGGTTCGGGCTGAACCCGGCGGTGGGCGAGGACTCGGCGGAGGAGATCGCCTCCAGCGACGAGGGCGAAGAAGACGAAGACGACGACGGCGAAGATGTCGAGCCGGCTGGTGGAACAACCAGCCGACCTCAGGCCGACCGTGCCTCCAGCAACGAGGCGTGTGGAAGCGCGCCCTCTGCGGGAGGCGGCGACCAAGCCGAAGTTCGTCAGCCGGCCGCTCCTTCAGCCGGCGCGACCGTCTCTGCCAACCAGTCGGCCGCTCCGCCAGCTTGACCTGCCGTCTTTATCTTTCCTGCTTTGTTGTCTTTGAACAATCTTTTGTTAAGTTTCGCAGTTCCACCCACTGGGGGTGTATCCAAACTATGTTGAATGCTGGCCTCTAGGAGGTCTTTTTGTGTAAATATTATCATGTGCATGTTTGGTTTCCATTCGCGTATGCTTGTTTATCCTTAGGCTTTTTCCTTTGCCGCCTTCCCTCTTTGGGGAGGCAAGTACTTGAGCTTTCTTGGATTTAAAGTAAAGTGAATGGAAACCGGCCGGCCGGCTACTCTGGTAGCCGATCGGCGGTATGGGAAAAACCGGCTTTGTTATATTGGTCTGTTAGTCCCTAGCCGTTTTTTGTGTGGGCGGTCGTTCCTACCTTTAACCCTTGCCAGCCGGACAGCCGGTTCTTCGAACTGCGACTTTTGGCAAGGGAAGGCTTGAGAGCCGGCACACTACTTGTCTGACTGCGGGTAGGACTTCTAATATAACTTCAGTCGGCCAGTCCCCGAGCCGACTAGTCGGACTCGGTGCCGGACGGAATAAGTAAATGATACGACAAGCATGATATTTTTCATTCATAAATAAGGGATGGCAGTCCCCGAGCCCTCCTCGGGGAGCCTATTTTCTTGTACTTAATACAAAAGTTAGCGTGATACATACTGCCTTTCAACTGTAAAATCTTCGAAGGAGGTTGGCGTTCCATGGCCGTTCCGACTCCTTGCCGGAGTCGTCTCTCTTGCGTGCCTTCAGCTTCTGTGCATCGATCAGGTAGTAGGAGTCGTTGCCTAGAGCTCTGCTGATGACGAAAGGGCCTTCCCAAGGGGCTGAGAGCTTGTGCTGGCCGGCTGTTCGCTGAATCAGCCGGAGCACAAGGTCGCCCTCTTGGAAAGATCTTGGCCTGACCTTCCGGCTGTGGTAGCGGTGCAAACCCTGCTGGTAAATCGCAGACCGGCTGAGAGCTAACAGCCGGCTTTCTTCCAGCAGGTCGACACCGTCTTCTCGTGCTTCCTTGGCCTCCGCTTCCGTGTACATGGTTACTCGAGGCGAGTCGAACTCGATGTCAGTTGGGATGACCGCCTCGGCACCATACACAAGGAAGAAAGGGGTGAAGCCGGTTGACTTGTTTGGTGTAGTGCGCAGACTCCAGAGGACAGCCGGTAGCTCATCGAGCCAACAGCCGGCTGAGCGCTCCAGAGGTACAACCAGTCGGGGCTTGCTGCCGGAGAGGATGAGGCCGTTGGCTCGCTCGACCTGGCCGTTTGACTGCGGGTGGGCGACGGATGCTAAGTCCAGCCGGATACCTTGGGTTGCGCAAAACGTGCCAAGGCTCCTTTGGCAAAATTCGTGCCATTGTCGGTGATGACGCTGTGCGGCACGCCGTACCGAGTTGTTATGTCCGCGATGAACGTCACGGCAGTCGGCCCATTCAGCTTCTTGATAGGCTTCGCCTCAACCCACTTGGTGAATTTGTCCACGGCGACGAGCAAATGCGTCATGCCACCGCGCGCCGTCTTGAATGGGCCCACCATGTCCAGTCCCCAAACGGCAAAGGGCCAAGTGAGGGGAATGGTCTTGAGTGCCGAAGCCGGCATGTGTTGCTTGGAGCTGAAGAGCTGGCATCCCTTGCAATGCTTGACTAATTCTTTGGCGTCGTCCAAAGCATTCGGCCAGAAGAAACCATGGCGGAAGGCTTTGGCGACAAGTGATCTTGAGGCCGCATGGTGGCCGCACTCTCCTTGGTGAATGTCTGCGAGGATTGCAATGCCCTTCTCTTGCTCGACGCATCGCTGGAGGACTCCGGTGACGCTGCGCTTGAGTAGTTCTCTGTTGACGATTGTGTATGCTCCGGCTCGGCGCTGGACTTGTCTTGCTTCTGTTTCGTCAGCCGGCAGGTCTTGGTTTACTAGGAAGTTGAGGATGGACTGAGCCCATGACGGGGCCGCGACTTCTTCTACTGCCAAAGTGGCTACTGCCACCAGGGTGGGCGGGCTGGGCGGTGAGGTGCTGGAGTCAGCCGCCGGCTGTAGTGCTGGTGCAGTCCCCGGGCCGGCTACCGCAGTCCCCGAGCCGGCTACCGTAGTCCCCGAGCCGGCTACCGCCGTCGCCGGGCTAGCTACGGGGGTCTTGGGGTCGGCTACTTGATTCTTCGAGCCGGACCTGGCCGCATCGGGGTCAGGCGGCACGAAGATGGAATCGGATTCCGGAGACGGCTTGATGGACGGCTTGAGGAGGCGTCGTAGAGCGACGCCGGTTGGAATTGTTTGCCGGGTGGAGCCTATTCGAGCCAGGGCATCAGCTGGCTCGTTGTCGGCTCGAGGTACGTGGAGGAACTCGCATCCTTCAAAGTATCCGCTGAGTTGTTGGACCAGGAAACGGTAGCTCGCCATGTTCGTGTCCTTGGCGTCCCAGTCACCGGATGACTGCTGGACTACCAGGTCCGAGTCGCCATAACATAGGATCCGGCGAATGCCAAGCTCTTTGGCAAGCCGGAGCCCGTGTATGAGCGCCTCGTACTCGGCCACATTGTTGGAGGCGGCAAAGTGGATTTGTAGCGTGTATCTGAGCTTGTCGCCTTTGGGAGAGGTAAGGACGATGCCGGCTCCCAAGCCGGTGCGCATCTTGGACCCGTCGAAGTGCATGCGCCAATGGGTGGAGTCGGGAGCCGGCGGTAGGTACTGGGTCTCGGCCCAGTCGACGAGGAAGTCGGCCAGTGCTTGGGACTTGATGGCAGTGCGGGGCTGGTAGAAGATCGTGTATGGGGCCAGCTCGATGGCCCATTTCGCCACCCGGCCGGATGCATCCCGGCTGCCTATGATCTCGGCTAGCGGGGCAGTGCATACGACCGTGACGGGATGCTCTTGAAAGTAGGGCTTCAGCTTCTTGGCGGTGAAGTACACGCCGTAACACATCTTTTGGTAGTGCGGGTAGTTCTGCTTTGAGGCGGACAGCACCTCGCTCAAATAATACACCGGCCTCTGGACCGGCTGGGCTCGGCCTTCTTCCGGGCGCTGGACTACGATGACGGTGCTGACCACCCGGCTGGTTGCAGCGATGTAAAGGAGCATGGGCTCTTTCTCGGTCGGCGCCGCGAGGACAGGCGGCGTGGCCAGCATCTTCTTTAACTCGTGGAAATCTTGGTCGGCCTGGTCGTTCCACTCGAAGTGAGTGCTCTTCTTCATGAGGCGGTAGAGGGGGAGAGCTTTCTCTCCGAGCCGGCTCATGAAGCGGTTCAAGGAGGCCAAGCACCCGGTGAATTTCTGAATGTCTCGAAGCTTGGTAGGGATCGCCATTCTCTCGGTGGCCTTGATCTTCGCCGGGTTGCATTCGATGCCGCGTTCGGAGACCAGGAAGCCTAGGAGCTGGCCGGCTGGCACCCCGAACACGCATTTCTCAAGGTTGAGCTTGATTTGGAACCGGTGCAGGTTCTCAAATGTTTCCTTGAGGTCTTCTAGCAAGGTGACACACTTCTCCGTCTTCACCATGATGTCGTCCACGTATACGTGAGCGTTTCTGCCGAGTTGCTTGAGGAGGCACTTCTGCATGCAACGCTGAAAGGTGGCACCGGCATCTCTCAAGCCGAATGTCATAGTCAGGTAGCAGAAGGCTCCGAACGGCGTGATGAAGGCGGTCTTCAGGCGGTCATCCGGGTCTAGCTTTATCTGGTGATATCCGGAGTAAGCATCCAAAAAACTCAACAGCTCGCATCCGGCTGTGGAGTCTATCACTTGGTCTATCCTTGGCAGGGCAAAAGGATCTTTGGGGCATGCCTTGTTGAGACTTGTGTAGTCTATACACATGCGCCACTTGTTATTCTTCTTCAGCACAAGGACCGGGTTGGCGAGCCACTCTGGAAAGAAAACTTCCATGATAAAGCCGGCCGCCAAGAGCCGAGCTATCTCCTCCCCTACAATCCTGCGTTTCTCCTCCGACAGCCGGCGAAGGGGTTGTCTGACTGGCTTTGCGTCTTCTCGAACATGTAGTTTGTGCTCGGCGAATTTCCTCGGAACACCCGGCATGTCCTTGGGGGACCACGCAAAGATGTCCCGATTCTCACGGAGGAAATCGGCGAGCTCGCCTTCCTATTTGCTGTTCAGGTTTGCCCCGATGACGGCAAACCTCTCTGGACGCTCGGGGTCAAGAGGTATCTTCTTCGTCTCCTTGGCCGGGTGAAAAGACCCTTGAGTATCATGCTCCTCGGGGTCGGGGGACACGGCCGACTGCTTGCCGGCTATGGCCACGACTCGGTCCAGCATCTTCTTCTCTTCGGCGATCACAAGGGACTCGGCCAGCCGGCTGCTGGCCGCGGCGCACTCGGAGGACTTCTTGTAGTCGCTGGCTACGGTAATGACGCCTTTGGTGCTTGGTATATTCATCTTGAGGTATGCATAGTGGGGAACCGCCATGAATTTGGCCAAGGCAGGTCGGCCCAGCAATGCATGGTAAGGGCTCTCCAGGTCCACCACTTCAAACCAGATCGCTTCCTGGCGGAAATGCTCCTTGTCCCCAAAAAGTACATCAATCTTGATTTTGCCAATGGGGGCGCAGGATAGGCCGGGTACGATGCCGTGGAACACCATCCGAGTGGGCGTGAGCTGTTTTGTCTTGACGTTCAAATTCTCCAGGGTGTCACGATACAAGATGTTGATGCTGCTCCCGCCGTCTATCAACACACGAGAGAAGCGGGCGGCGCGTCTGTCCGTTGCAAGGGTGGCTTCCAGGACCAAAGCATAAGAGCCGGGAGACGGCATCACCTCCGGATGGTCGGCCCGGCTCCAGCTGATGGGCTTTTCTGACCAATGGATGTGTCCAGCGGGGTTGGCAGCGACCACGCTGACTTCCTGGTGCTCTCGGCGTTTGCTGCGCCGGTCTTCGGGCTGGCTGGTGAAGACGACGTAGGTTGCTTGCTCATCAGGAAACTCGTCATGCACGGCTCCGACTGCGGGCCGAGCGGCCGGAGGCGGCGGAGGCGGAGGCGGCGGGCCGGCAGGCGGAGGTGGCAAGAGCCCCTCGCCTTTAGAGATTCGGGCGAGCCAGTTGCACTTCCGGGTCGTGTGGTTGGACAGCTCCGCGCTGCTGTGGAACTTGCAAGGGGCGTCGAGGGTTTGCTCGTAGGAGAAGGCGGGCTGCCAAGCCGGCCTGCCGCCCTTGGGCTTCTTGGGCACCAGTCGTTCTTCAGGCGGCGCATCTTCGACCGTGGCCACCTGCCGGCTAGCGGGAGGTGGCGCGGGGCCCTTGCGCTTGCTGTCGTTCGAGTTGGGGTGTCGGCCGGGTTCTCCAGCCGGCGTCTTGGGCGCCAGGTTGAGCACCTTTCCGGACGCGTCTACCCGAAGCTCGGTCTTCATCGAGGAGTCGGTGGTAGCATACTTGTCCGCTATGTCCAGAAGCTCGTCGAGAGTAGCCGGCTCGTCGCAGAGGAGCTTGTGCTTGAGGAGGGTGCCTTCTCGGCATCCGGCTGTGAAGTACTCTATGGCTTGTACCTCGTGCACCCCTTCACAGGAGTTGCGGAGCTCGGCCCAACGTGTGAGGTAATCGCGAGTGGACTCGGCGGAGCCTTGCACGCACAAGGAAAGCTGTCTGGGCTTGGGAGCCCGCTTGTAGGTGCTGGTGAAGTTGCGGATGAAGGCTTCTGTGAAGTCTAGCCAGCTGTTGATGCTACGCGGCTTGAGGCTGTTGAGCCAGGTCCGCGCCGTGCCCTGCAGCATGAGGGGCACGTACTTCACAGCGATGCGCCGATTGCCATTGGCGATGCTAACTGCGGTGGAGTAGTCGATCAACCAATCTTCCGGTTTCACGGAGCCGTTGTACTTGGGCGTGTCTCTTGGGAGCGAGAACCCTTTGGGAAAGGGCTCGTCGCGGATGCGGGGGCCAAAGCAAGGCGGGCCGACATCGTCTTCTTCTTCCAATGCCAGGGATCGCGCCAGGCGGTCGATCCGATGACGGGCGTCGTTCTCGCCGATTCCTTCGCGGTGGCCCAGCCGGCCGCTGAGAGTCGGGTGCGCCACTGGCGGTGAGGCGGGATATCTCTCTCCACGGGGCGGAGGCGGAGGCGGGTCGCCCCGCCACTCCATGGCTCGGGGATGACCGTCTGCGTCCCGCTCGATGGAGATCCGGGTCCGGCTGCGGCTGGTAGCCGGCTCCTTCTCGCGTCGCGCGCGGGTATCGCTCATGGTCGGCGTCCGGGACGTCGCGCCGTGCTCTCGGCGCGGGGGAAGGCTTTCCGCGCGAGCGTCGGCTTCATGCCGCTGCGTGGCGACGTCAATCAACTGCTGGATGCGCCGGGTCATGTGGGGAAGGTCTTCGGCCTCCAGGCCGTCCAGCTCGTCTACGGCCGCCTGGGCGGCACGCAAGTTCTCGAGCGGAGTGGCATAGACTGGGCGGTCGACTCCCAGTGTGTCGGCGATGACGGCGCCGCGTTGCTTGACAAGGCCGGCCCGGCTTGGCCCGCCCGGGGTCGGCGTGCCGAAGGCGGCGCGGTCAGCCTCGCGCCTGTAGGCCTTAGTGAGGCGTCTTACGGAGGCCAGCCTCCGGCTCTCTGCGAGGAGGGCGAGGCGGCGTGCTTCTAGGGCTTCGTCGTCGGCGTCGGCCGGGAGAGGAGCGGACAAGTCGTGGGCCGCCGCGCGCGAGGCGTCGCGGGCGCTCTCGTCGGCCGGGCCGCCGTGGCCGACAACCATCACTTCGGCGGCGACACCATCGTGGCCGTCGGCTCGAGGAAGCGGGTCGTTGTAGATCGCGACGTTGGTGGGGAAGGCGTCGTAGGAGGCCGTGTCGGAGTCGACAGGCATCGGGTCGGTGGAACCAACCGACTCCAGGTCCGCAGCGGGCTCGCTGGAGACATGGAGCTGGCCGAGAAGGTTGGCGAGGCGGTCAGTGCCTGCATCGGAGGCGAGCTCGTCGGGGATGAAGGTCTCGTCGGGGAGATCGGCGAGGCCGCTTGCCAAGCAGATGCTGGTGACGCCTTGCAGCGCGTCGTGGCAAGCGCCATCGGGCGTGCCGGGCTGGCTACGCTCGCTGGGGAGGAAGAGGGTTCCCGTCCAGAACAGGTCTCCGGACGACGGTGCGCCTGGCCCCACGGTGGGCGCCAAATGTCGCGTGGTAGGTGCGACATATTCCAACGGGTGGCTTATCTTTGTGGGAACCAGTAAGACGTCGCCGGTGCCCGGAAGCGGGATGAGGCGAAGACATGCACGCCGGCGGATCTTACCCAGCTTCGGGGCTCTCCAAGGAGATAACACCCCTACTGCTGCTCTGCGGGGTCTCCGCATGCTCACTCGATGAATCAAGTAGCTACACAACGCTCCTTGAGCTGCTTTTTTGGGGGGGGAGGAGGAAGAAAGGGCACGGCTAGCCTGCTTCTTCTCCTTGTATGGTGTCTAGAACTAGCAGGGGGTCCAACCCTTTGCATGGGTGCTCCGGGGGGTTTATATAGGCCTACCCCCGGGGGTACAATGGTAATCCGGCTGGGCGCGGGGCCCGGCCGTCTGTGACTGTGCTCGCCGGCTCCTGCGCCGGCTGCTGGGGCCCGCCGACTGGTGGGTCCCGCCGGCTGCCAGCTCCTTGGTCAGCAAGCGGGCCCCAATGCCCCGGGCCTGGTCAGCGGCTGGTCACTGTGGCTTCATCTTGTTGACGTGAGCTTAATCGTGGTAAGCGCGGTTACAGTGCCGCCGCCTGTCAGACGATCGCTGTAGCCTTACCGCGTCTTGTCTCCTTAATGGGGCGTCTCCTTCGAGGGAGGCGGCGAGCCGGCTGCGGGGAGCCTGCTCCGTCTTGGGCCGGCTGGTTGGAAGCGTGGCCGCCTTCGGCCGTCTCTCTGCGCAAAGGGGCCCACCGCCTGTGGGTCGCGCTGGCGGCCCGTCGTGGGTGAGGCCAGGGTCAACATGGCAACAGTGCTGCGCCGGACGGGTCATGCCTACCCCATACGGCGCACTGTGCCAGGCGTGCCCCGGGATTCGAGGGTGGCAGGCTCTTCTGTAGCCACGCCCCGTCGTACCGCCGTTAGGTGGGTGCAAACTTTGTGGGTACGGTCTTGACTGCTTTGTGGGGAGCCGGCTCGAAGGAGTCGGCCTTCTCACAGCCGGCGTCTTGGAGTCGGCCCTCTCATGAGGGTTAAAGTTGGACCGCCTTCCGAAAGCCGGCCTAGATCGCAGCCGGCTAGGGGAAGGCGGCCCTATGTCTTGGATTCTTGAGAGCCAGGCTGGCTCGTAGTTTTTGCAGAAGTGCCAGGGGAAGCCGGCTAGGCTACCCATGGCTATTTACTCCGACACCGTTCTTCATGGTTTATGGAGCGGAGGCGGTTCTCCCCAGCGATATCCGTCATGACTCACCTCGGGTCACGGCTTATGTTGAAGCGGACAACGAGACAGCATGGCAAGATGCTTTGGACCGGTTGGATGAAGAGCGTGACATCGCAGCCGCCCGGTCGGCGATTTACCAGCAGGATCTTCGTCGTTATCACAGTCGCCGAGTCAGAACCAGAGCCTTCCAGGAAGGAGATTTGGTGCTTCGTCTCATCCAAGATCAGATTGATATGCATAAGCTATCCCCACCTTGGGAGGGGCCTTTCGTGGTCAACAAGAATCTGCACAACGGGTCGTACTATCTGATCGATATTCGAGAGCATAAGGACTCACGTACATCAGAGGAAGAGACTAACAGGCCATGCAATATAGCTCATCTTCGGCCTTACTATACCTGAGCCATTGGCTATACTTATGTATATACAATGTATATATTATGATTAAGTATAATAAACCGGAACCTCAGCTAAAGCGGGGTATCTGTTCTTTTACATCATGTGAGGTTACACGGAGTTGCTCTAAAACGGCCTCCGGTTTACCCCTTGAGTTTGCTTTGCTAAAAGCATCGTGTTATATCACTTGGAGGATTGGTCGTGTCCGAACCAATACCATGCCTCTTGATAGGCGAAAGCCACCAGATCACTTGGGGACTTGGTCATGTCTGAACCAGTCATGCCTCTTGATCGGCCTAAGGCCACAGAATCACTTGGGGGCTTGGTCGAACCCGAACCATGACCACGCCATTTGGTCGGCATAAATGCCACAAGAATCACTTGGGAACCAGTCAGCAAGAATGAAAGCATACAAGCAGGAAGGAGCATATGGAAGTTACCTCATATTTATCCTTCATCATGTTAACCAGACCAGCTCCATAGTCACGGCTGGTATACAGCCGGTTCAGATAGCCGGAATGGATATCTTGGGCGTTCAGAGCAGCGTAAGCCGTCAGATCAGCATTCCACTTGCCTTTGCCAAAAGCAGCTAGTTCTTCCTTGGCAAAATGTTTGGATAAAGTGACAGGATTGCTTGGCTCAGTATGGCCAGTGCCAGTAATGACAACTTCATCATCATTGGTACCGTCGGTTTGCACTGGAGCTGCTGGCTTGTCAGTAGGTTTTGCAGGACCGGTGGAGCTTTCAACCCGGAGGGAACCTATGGGCTGATGGATAGGACCTGAGGTATTAGTAGGTATTTCCTCAGCAGTAAGATCATCATCTGGCTGCGGTGGATCATTGGGAATATCCTCAGGAATAGCTGCTTCAAGATTGGGTGTGGTGCCTGGTTCAAGAATGACATCTTCTTCGGCCGCTTTATCTAGGCGGGCCTTCTTGCTCGGCCTAGGTTTGGCCCTGAGAAGAATAACGAAATTAAATACAGCATATGTTCTAAGGCAATATACTACAAACATCACAATAAATATAGCTTACCCAAGCACCGTTTTGAGCGGTGGGAGCTGAGTAGCCGATGACTCGCCAGAAGATGAGTGGGAAATAACCTGATAATCGGAGTCAGACGGATTAAGAGGTTGACGAAAGCAGCCCGCTTTAGGACAAGCACTGACAAGCGAATTAGAGACCTCGGAATGACGTTTCTAAACCGGACTGTTCGGTAAACCGGCGGAGGTAACTACCTGGCCGCTGTGCCGGGTGGTGCGGCGAGCTTCGTGTTGTTGAGTCTTCATAAGAAGTTTAAGATCCAAATAAGCAAGAGGATGAGAAAATTTAACTTTCCAGTTTGCCTGACGGATTTTTTGTGAAGGCAAAGTTTCTGAATCGGAAGAGAGAATAATTACCTCTGCAACATCCACATGGCTGGCTTTGGCATCATCCTGGCAAATATCATCATCAATAAGACGCATGAAAAATAAACCAAGTGAGTCAAGCTCTACCTCAAAATCCGGATTATCAACCTCATCGTCAGGAGCCGGATTAGAAGAGGCGGTGGTTCCTTTCCTATGGGCAGTCTTCTTCACAGCTTTAGTCTTTTGCCGGGTTGCTCTTTCCGGTTTGTCTGGTTTTTCTGGCTTCTCCTGCGGCAGTTTTTTGCTCCAAAATGGATCATCGCCCTGATTATGCAGACACTAATATTAAAAACAATGACCAGACATATCAATAACAGATTCAGTAAAGGGAAAAGTCAAAGTCTTACAGCTGGCGGTTTGTTGGTGGTACAGAAGGGAAGCAGGCCGTTCTGGCGCAGATGTGTTTAGGTTCATTCAGTATCTTACGCACAGCCTCTGTGACTTCTTCACCAGAGAGCTGGAGTCTTGAGTGTCGCAGTGGGTCATCAACACGATCAGTATACTGGCACATCAAACCGGAGCGCAGACTAAGAGGCAGTATGCTCCATGATATCCAACAGCAAGCAAGGTCAACCCCTGTTAAACCGTTGGCCATAAAAGCTCTGAGCTTTGATAGCTGAGGAGCATATTTACTTCTCTCCTATGCAGTCAATCTTTGTGGAGAAGGGTGTGTGTTGCTGAGCCGCTCCGGTCGAAAGCCAGGCAAGGGATTCTCACCAGCAGGGGAGGTGTCTTTGCAATAGAACCATGTCTGATTCCATTCTTTGGGGTGGCTATGCAGTTTTGCGTGAGGGTATGTGACCTCTTTCCTTTTCTGAATTGCCACACCACCCAACTCCGTATTAGAGCCATCGGTAAATTGAGTATGACGGTTTAGATGGAATAGGTCTCTGAACGGTTCCACTGTGGGCTCCTCTTGAAAGAACGCTTCACAGAGCACTTGGAAGTGACACATATTTGTAACAGAGTTGGGGCCAGTATCTTGTGGATGGAGCTGGAAATCGGCTAAGACATCTCGGTAAAATTTAGAACCGGGCGGCTTAAAGCCCCGGGCTAAGTGATCTACGAAAACAACAACCTCTCCTTCTCGAGGTGAGGGAGGGCATTCTTTGCCAGGAGCCCTCCAATGGATTGTATCCTTACTGCCTAAAGCACCAATCAGGACTAAATCGTCCAGTTCAGCCTCTGTGACGCAAGAAGGAACCCAATTGCACTCATACACTTGCTTGGCCATGACGGAATCTACAAGGTAAAAGATCCCGGTTCAAAAATGCATTGATTAAAATGCACTGGTATGTACAATGTTAAAATCGGAAATAGCCCTATCTAAACTGGAGTTTCATGAAGCAACCTACATCTGGCGGTTCAACAAGGGGACTAATGGCATATACCGGTTTGGAAAATTTTCTATAAGGTTAAACCGCCTGACCTAAACATTTAAGCAATTGAGATTGCGGATGGTTAAGTATGCAGAAACAGGCTTCACAAGATCTTATTACGGCATTGGATCTGAAGCAAGTTCAGAAAATAAGAAAAATAGTCGAAGATCAAAGCAGAACAGTATTGAATCAATGAGCAGAAGTATATGTGAGATCTATGGTTTTGGTCAGGAAACTAGCAGCGGATACTGAAAGTTACCGCTACACAAAGCAAGGGTTTACATGTGCATCCAGGAGCTAGTACATGAGTATGAACAAGTGATGAACACCGCAAGAACACGAAGCCCTAGATCAGATATATGTTGAGAAGAACAGAAGACCTACCAGAGCTAAGGAAAATGCGGAAAGGTCGCCGCGGCTTTCTGGCGTGTTCAAGTTGATGCAGCGGCCAAGGGTGATGCAGAAGACGACGGCGGCGGCGGAGCTCTGAGACTAGCGACGCGAGGAAGACGAAGAGGAAGGGCACGAAGGGAAGAAAAGAAATGACCCTTCGGGCCTATTTATAAGGCAAAGGACATGTGTCAGGCGCGGGAATCAAGGGACCGCAGATTTTGGAAGTAGGGCGGTCACCTCGGTCATTGCGAATCTATTAAACAAGAAGATATCATGGATGTTTTCTTTATGACAGATGATGTCATGCCGATTTACAGCAAACAGAGAAGATGATGTCACGGCGGTTCAACAACTACAAGAAGATGTTGAAGACGAAGATTTTTGCTAAGGATTGACATGAACCTGTTCAAATCAATCTGGGGCCTAATGTTGGGGATATTACTACTGGGCATAAACCGGCCTACCTGGGCCAGATTAACTCCATCAGTAGTTCAAAGGTGTTAAAGCCCAAAGAGGCAGATAAAGGCCCAGGGCCCGTAGTCGGTTTACAACCTGTAGCCGTACATCAGCTTTGTGCATATACTTGTAATATAAGTTAGGAACAAGGAGAGACCAACCCGGATACGAGTATGAACCGGTGGTGGGACTCTCTGAACCGTCAGGCGTCACCCATGTATATAAGGGGACGACCCGGCGGCGGTTCAGGGAGGAGAGACAACAACTCGAGACATAGGCGAAGCTTATTTGCTCCCTAGTCATCGGAACACCCATCAATTCCATCACAACTAGAGGTAGGCTTTCACCTTCCTTGAAGGGGCCGAACTAGTATAAACTCTCTTGCGTTCTTGTGTCCGCTTTAACCCCTTCAAGCTAACCCGTAGCGATGGCTCCACGACTAAGTCCTTTCAATAGGAAATCTGCCGTGACAAAACCCCGACAGGCGTGCCGCGAGCCAGAGCTCGACCGCTCAGATTTGTCGACATGGCAGGGACGGACCCATGCACCAGCGCCATGCCTGTGTGGAGGCCCCGGGGATGCGATGATCGAGCACGTGATAGTAGTTGGCAGCTTAAGCATGGAGAGCAGATGAACTTGGATAAATGCAAGAAGATACATGCCACCGAGTCCGGCTCTAGCGGCTTGGGGATGATGCAGCCCGAGGGGCGCCCCTAACAAGGTAAGTTGAAGACATAAGCAAAAGGGATCCATGCCGCAGGGATGGACCCACGCGGCCTGGGAATAATGCAGCCCGAGGGGCGCTCCCAGCTAAACGAGCTTGGAAGATGTCACCTAGTTCTGTAGACGAAGTAGAGTTGGTGCAGCTGAAGGCGTGCGTTGAAGAAATGACTCCTCATGAGCCGCCAGAACCCTGAGCCTCGGGAGGCTCTGGGGCCTCGGGAGGTTCCCTGAAGACCGCCTCCATCTCCTCCAGAACGGCGTGGTACCTGGCTTCCTGAGCCACCAGTACACGTCGCATGTTGCGCTGACAGGCCGACGCCACGCTCGGCAAGCCAAAAGGCATACGAACGTAGCTGTGCGGAGGGCCCTCGCAGCGGCACACACGTGAAGGCCAGAAATGCTCCTGAGATGCGGCCCTGTTGAGCCCTGGGACATCAATGCAGACACGCAGCCTGGCATCCTCGCTAGGATGTGGAGCTATGCCTCGTAGGCGGCTGTCGCCGCGCATGGCTCTTGCTTCTTGCAGTTCCTGGGTGGTCCTGGTGATGAACTCTTGAATGGTGGGCACTCCGTGCCCTGTGTTCTCCTGAGGGTCATGTGTCGCGAAGCACGCCTCCAAGTAGTGCCCAAGCGCCTCCCTCGTGAGGTTGGCAAGGTCTGTGGCCCTCAAGAAGAGAGTCCCCGAGCCCTGCTTGAGGAGGGCGACGGGCACGCCTTCCTATGCGATGGAGGGAGGCGCCCCTGGAGCGAGTGCTGGTCCTGATGAGGCTCCTACCGCGATGCCATCCTCCTGAGGTCCTGCACAGCGCGGCTGCTTCTTCTTGGGGATGGCCTCTAGAGGGCCTTCATTTCTGCTGTCGGGGTCGTCGATTGCTGCGGCTTGAAAGGCGCGCTCGAGGGATCACACCGCATCCCTCTCTTCACACGGGACCGTGATGATACCTCCGCTTCCTAGCATCTTGAGAACGTTGTAGCCGTGATGAGTGACTGCCATGAACTTGGCCAGGGCTGGATACCCGAGGATGGCATTGTACGGCAGGCGGATGTGCATGACGTCGAAGTCGATGAGCTCGGTGCGGTAGTTCCTGCGCTCCCCGAAGGTGACAGGCAGGCGGACCTGCCCTATCAGTGTGGTGGAGCCGTCGGTCACTCCTGAGAAAGGCTTGGTGGGCTGGAGTTGTTCATAAGGCACTTGGAGGTTGTCGAACGTGTCGACGGACAGGACGTTGAGCCCTGCGCCGCCATCGATGAGGGTCTTGGTGACCTGCACATTGCTGATGACTGGGGAACACAGCATAGGGAGGGCGCCGGCAGTGGCTGCGCACTTGAGCTGATCTGCCGAGTTGAAAGTGATGGCGCATTGGGACCACCTGAGCGGGCGCGTGGCCTCGAGTTTGGGGAGCACCGCGTTCACCTCGCGAGCGAACTGTTTGAAGGTGCACTGAGAGGCTGGGGCCTGGCCGCTGCCCAAGATGCAGGTGATCGCATGCGGCTCCTGGAAGCCCCCACCCCCCTCGTCCTGGTGGTGGTCGTTGTTCCTTCTTGGTGGCGGCAGCGGGGGAAGACCGGCGTTGCCCTGGGGGCGATCTTCACGCGGCAGGTCCTTCCAGGCGCCCTCGCGAGGTTGGTCCTGCCAGCGGTCCTCACGAGGCCGGTCGCGCCACTCCTGGCACGGGCCACGGTCATCCCAGCGTCCGCCTCCACGTCCTCCTCCGCGGCCGTAGCCCCGATCATTGCGCTCGTGGCATCGACCGTAGCGTCCTTCCTATATGGCTCTGAGCTCTTGACAGTCGCTGGTGTTGTGGGTGTTCAGGTTGTGGAAGGAGCAGAATGGTCGACCGTTCTTGGATGACTCGGGCTGATCTCTGCCCCGCTTGATGTCGGGCTCCGCTGCGAGCACAGCTTCCTCCTTGCGCTTCACGTCCTTGGCCTTGGCCTTCTTCTCCTCCGCGCCCACGGCTGGCAGCTCAAGGAGGGAGAGGCGCCCCTCCTCAGCTCTTGCACACTTGGTCGCCAGATTGAACAGCTCCTGAGATGTGCAAAGCTCCTTGTGGATGGCGAGCTCTTCCTTCATCTTGACATCACGGACGCCGTCGAAGAACGCAGAGATGATGGCCTCATTCGTGACTTTGGGGATCTTAAGGCGGGTGTTGTTGAAGCGCTGGATGTACTTCTGGAGGGTCTCTCCTAGTTGCTACCTAATGCGGTGTAGATCACCCGCGACTGGTGGGCGGTTGCGAGTGCCCTGGAAGTTGGCGACGAAGCGGTCGCGCATCTCGTCCCAGGAGGAGATCGAGCCGTGCTGCAGGTTCAGGAGCCAGGAGCGAGCTCCATCCTTGAGAGCCATGGGAAACCAGTTCTCCATGACCTTTTCGTCGCCGTTGGCCACTTCAATGCTCAACTCATAGAGCTGCAGCAACTCCGCAGGGTCGGCGGTACCGTCGTAGCGAGGAGGAAGATCCGGCTTGAACTTGCCCGGCCAGGCGACGCTACGCAGCTCGGGGGTGAAGGCGAGGCAGCCAGCCGTGGTTGCCGGGGCCTGCTTCAGAGGTGGAGCTTGGTCTTGACGAGGTCAGCGCTGCACCACTGCGGGCGGTGCGCGGTCTTAACGAGGTGGCGCGGGGAGCGCAGGTGCAGCTTCTCGCGGCCGCGGAATTTCTTGGCAGCTTCTCTCTTCGCGCGCGGGCACCGGGCGCGGCGGATCATGCCGTGAAGCCACGCACCTTGGTGCCAAGGCACCGTCTTGGGGCCGAGGAGGTGGAGACACGCCTTGAGCCCCGTCGCCCACGGCTAGTTAAGGGGGAGGCAGAGAGTGGGACGGCGCCGGAGAGCCCCCTGCGACACGGACGAGCTCGGTGACGTGGTCGAGCCACTCCTCATAAAGGTCGTCGACGGGGTGGTAGCACAGGAGCTCGTTCACCGCGAGGAGAGCGACACGTGCCTCCATGGGAGCGCGGTGCGCGTGAGATGAAGAACCGGCAGGGGTAAGCGATGGAGTGGTGGTGCGTCCGTCCTGCCGCACTGAAGGACGCAGCGAGGATGCCTGCTGCTCGTTCCCCACCGGGCCGGTGGCAGCGTTGGCGGCGGGAGACGGAGAACGGCGATGTGGCCCGCCGATGGGAGCCGTCTGAGCAACGCGGGCGGTGAGGGCAGCTCGACGCTCAGCTCGAGCACGGCGAGCGTCCGCCATGGAGACGACGGAGCAACAGAGCGACGAACTGATGGAAGGGGAGCTACGGTGCACCCCTACCTGACGCGCCAAATGTCGGATGTGGGGTTCCGGCAAACCCTTAAGGTTCGAACAGGGGTGCGCGTGAAGTCTTTCCTTCCCACCAATCTATGCCCAAGCTCGCTAAGATCTCGCGGATGAACTCGATGAACTCGCAACACAGAAAGACACTAGGTTTATACTAGTTCGGGCCACTGTTGTGGTGTAATACCCTACTCCAGTGTAGTGGTGGTGGATTGCCTCTAGGGCTGATGATGAATAGTACAAGGGAAGAACATCCTCTTGAGGTTGAGGTGTTCTTGTGGGTAGGCTCTCGATCGGGTTGGATCAAGCTATGGTGAGATGAGATGGGATGAGATGCGGCCAGCTCTCCTTTTCCCCCCTACTATGGTGGCTAGCTCTACTTATATAGGCCCTAGTCCTCTTCCCAAATATCGAGCGGGAAGGGAGCCAACAATGACGGGAAAATTTGAAGGGGGATAGCTTGTACAAGCTATCCTGA
Organism: Triticum urartu; assembly: GCF_056163025.1. Lineage (NCBI taxonomy): Eukaryota > Viridiplantae > Streptophyta > Magnoliopsida > Poales > Poaceae > Triticum > Triticum urartu. The sequence goes on along the minus strand of NC_141874.1, from coordinate 168,788,636 downwards.
CAAAAGTGGTCTACGCCTGCGAAAGGCTTTGGTGGTGACACCGTCTTGGGCTCCACGATGACCTCCGTCTTGCCGTCCTCCTGGTCTTGGTCTCATTGCACCAATATAGAAACCTTTGCCTGATGCCTCGGTACTCTTCGCCTGTGCTGGCCTCCTTAGCACCAAAGAGGAAACAAGGACGCTGCGCGCGCTGGCGCCCGCCTGGTGTCGTGCGTCATGGCTCACGTCACGAGGGCCTCGTGAGGTTTGCCCCGCCTTGATATCTCCGCTCCTCGTGAGCCTGCCTGGCTAGGCTACTCCGGAGGAGGTCTTGCGTCGTCCGCCTCGCGAGGCTTGGACCCTCGTGAGGGTCTTGGACCTTGTTGATGAAGATGGGACATACGGCCTGATGGCTTAGCCACGCCGTGGGCTGCAGGCAGGCAAGTCTGGGGACCCCCATTCCCAGAACGCCGACAAGCCCCTAATTGGTCATTTTGGAAGTATAATGATAAAGGCATGTGATTATTGAGAATGAAAAAGGACAGAGGTCCTGCTTTATTACTTATCATAATATATACAACGTCAAAGTATGTACACTATGAGAGCCGGTGGCTTAAGTATAGTAAGGCCGAAGATGAGCGATATTCCACGGTCGGTGGGTCTCTTCCTCCGACTTACGTGAGTCTTTGTGCTCTTTAACATCGATGAGGTAGTATGACCCATTGTTCAAGTTCCTACTGACCACAAAGGGTCCTTCCCAAGGTGGGGATAATTTGTGTGCATCAGTTTGGTCCTGGATGAGCCGGAGCACCAAATCACCTTCCTCAAAGGTTCTGGACTTAACCCAGCGGCTGTGATAATGGCGCAGGTCCTGTTGGTAAATCGCCGAGCGGGCTGCTGCTAATTCACTCTCTTCATCTAATAGGTCAAGTGCATCCTGACGGGCTTGTTCGTTATCAACTTCAATGTAAGCCGCCACGCGGGGTGAGTCATGACGGATGTCACTAGGCAGGACTATCTCTGCTCCGTAAACCATGAAGAAAGGCGTATAACCCATAGACCTGTTAGGGGTAGTATTGATGCTCCATATCACAAAGGGTAACTCCTCCACCCAACAACCCGGCGTCCGTTATAAAGGAACCATAATCCAGGGCTTGAGACCTTTCAAGATTTCCTGATTTGCTCTCTCAGCTTGACCATTGGATCGGGGGTGAGCTACTGATGAAACATCAAGCCAGATATGCTCACGTTGACAAAATTCCTCCATATCACCCTTGGACAGATTAGTACCATTGTCAGTTATAATGCTATGTGGAAAGACAAAATGAAAGATCACCTTTTTCATGAATTGAACCGTTGTGGCTGCATCACACTTACTAACCGGCTCTGCCCCAACCCACTTCGTGAATTTGTCAACTGCCACCAAAAGGTGTGTCTTTTTATCTTTGGATCTTTTGAAAGGTCCAACCATATCGAGCCCCCAGACTGCAAACGGCCAAGTAATTGGAATCATCCGCAATTCTTGAGCCGGCATGTGCGCCCGTCATGCGAATTTCTGACAACCATCACACCTACTGACCAAATCCTCCGCATCAGCGTGAGCCGTCAGCCAGTAAAAACCATGACGGAAAGCTTTGGCCACAAGAGACTTTGACCCGACATGATGGCCACAATCTCCTTCATGGATCTCACGAAGAATTTCTTGACCTTCCTCAGGAGAGACACAGCATTGAAACACCCCGGTGACACTGCGATGATGCAACTCACCATTGGCAATTGTCATTGATTTAGACCGTTGGGTTATCTGTCTAGCCAAGGTCTCATCCTCAGGCAACTCACCCCGGGTCATCTAAGCCAAATATGGCACTGTCCAATCCGGGATGACGTGAATAACTGCCACCAATTGTGCTTCTGGGTCTGGAATAACCAAGTCTTCCTCTGTAGGCAACTTGACAGAAGGGCTATGCAGAACATCTAAGAAAGTGTTAGGTGGCACCGGCTTACGCTGAGACCCCAGCTGGCTTAAATCATCAGCCGCTTCATTCTTTCTGCGGTCAATGTGTTCCACTTGGTGACCCTTGAAGTGTCCAGCAATGGCATCAACTTCGCGGTGATAAGACGCCATGAGAGGATCCTTGGAATCCCACTTGCCTCATACTTGTTGAGCCACATAATCCGAGTCGCCAAAACACCTTACCTGGCTCATACTCATCTCTTTAGCCATCCGAAGACCATGGAGCAAAGCCTCATACTCAGCTGCATTGTTAGTATAGGGGAACATCAACCGTAGTAAATAACAAAATTTGTCACCTCGAGGGGAAGCTAAAACAACTCCAGCCCCCGAGCCCTCTAATTGCCTGGACCTATCAAAATGAATAGTCCAATATGTGTTGTCCGGCTTCTCTTCAGGCATCTGCATCTCTGTCCAATCATTGATGAAGTCCACTAGTGCTTGAGATTTGATGGCAGTACGTGGCACATACTTTAAACCATGAGGCCCAAGCTCAATGGCCCACTTGGCAAATCCTCATGTGGCTTCTCTATTTTGAATAATATCTCCTAAAGGAGCAGAGCTAACCACAGTGATAGGATGACCCTGGAAGTAATGCTTCAGCTTCCGGCTCGCCATGAACACCCCATAAACAAGTTTCTGCCAATGTGGATGTGTCTGTTTGGACTCAATGAGCACCTCGCTGACGTAGTAAACCGGCCGTTGAACCGGATATTCCTTGACAGCCTCTTTGTGCTCTACAACAATGGCCACACTGACAGCACGTGTGTTAGCAGCCACATATAACAACAGTAGCTCCTTATCAATGGGAGCAGCAAGAACCGGCAGCTCAGCGAGCTGTCTTTTTAGATCTTCAAAGGCAGAGTTAGCAGCATCACTCCAGACAAAAGCATCTGTCTTCTTCATCATTTGATACAGCGGTATAGCCTTCTCGCCTAACCGGCTTATGAACCAGCTAAAAGCTGCAACACGACCCGCCAAGCGCTGAATGTCATTGATGCACATCGGCTTAGCCAAAGACGTAATCTCTTTGATTTTCTCCGGGTTAGCCTCAACGCCTCTGTTAGAAACCAAAAAAACCCAAAAGCTTGCCCGCCGGTACTCCAAAAACGCACTTGGCCGGGTTAAGCATCATCTTGTAGACCCGGAGGTTATCAAAGGTTTCCTTCAGATCATCTATCAAGGTCTCCTTCTCTCTGGACTTCACCACTATATCGTCCACATAAGCATGAACATTGCGCCCAATCTGATTGTGAAGACAGTTCTGCACACATCGCTGATAAGTCGTCTGGGCACTCTTAAGCCCAAAAGGCATAGACACATAGCAGAAGGCTCCAAATGGAGTAATAAAAGTTGACTTCTCCTAGTCCTTAACTTCCATCTTGATCTGATGATAACCAGAATAAGCATCCAAAAAGCTCAAACTCTCACAACCTGCCATAGCATCAATGATTTGATCAATGCGAGGGAGAGCAAAAGGATCAGCCGGACAAGCCTTGTTTAAGTCCATGTAATCCACACACATACGCCAGGTGCCATTCTTTTTAAGCACGAGCACCGGGTTAGCCAACCACTCTAGATGAAAAACTTCAATAATGAACCCGGCCACCAAGAGTCGGGCCACCTCTTCACCAATGGCCTTGCGCCTTTCCGCATTGAACCGTCGTAGAAACTACTTGACCAGCTTAAATTTTGGATCAATGTTGAGAGTGTGCTCAGCGAGTTCTCTCGGTACACCCGGCATGTCAGAAGGTTTCCATGCAAAGATGTCCCGGTTCTCATGGATGAACTCGATGAGCACGCTTTCCTGTTTGGGATCCAGATTAGCACTGATACTAAACTGCTTAGACGAGTCACCTGGAACAAAATCAACAAGCTTAGTGTCATCCACCGACTTCAACTTCAGCAATGGTTCATGCTATGTAGTTGGCTTTTTCAAAGACGTCATGTCCGTCAGGTCAACATTATCCTTGTAGAATTTCAACTCCTCTGTTGCACAAGCAGATTCGACATAAGCAACATCACCTTCCTCACATTCCAAGGCTATCTTCCAACTCCCATGTACTATGATAGTGCCCTTATAACCCGGCATTTTGAGCTGCAAATAAACATAACACAATCGTGCCATGAACTTGGCATAAGCCGATCGTCCAAACAGGGTGTGATACGGGCTCTTGATTTTGACTACCTCAAAAGTTAACTTCTTGGCCCTGGAATCATGCTCATCTCCGAAAGCTACCTCCAGCTCAATCTTACCCACTGGGTATGCCGACTTACCAGGCACCACTCCATGAAAAACAGTGTTGGATGTCTTAAGACTTTTGTCAGTCAACCCCATGCGACGGAAAGTCTCATAATAGAGGATGTTGGTACTCCTGCCTCCGTCCATGAGTACTTTAGTGAATTTATATCGACCAACCTGAGGTGCCACCACCAAGGCCAGGTGACCCGGATTGTCAACCCGGGGAGGGTGATCCTCCCTACTCCATAGAATAGGCTGCTCAGACCATCTGAAATAACGAGGGACTGCCGACTCAACAGCATTCACAGCCCTCTTATGAAGCTTCTGGTCCCGTCTGCACAAACTGGTGGTGAACACATGATACTGTCCACTATTCAACCGCTTTGGATTGCTCTGGTATCCAGATTGTTGTTGTTGCTGCTAACCTCCTTGGCCAGATTGCTGACTGTACCCACCTTGATTTCCTTGAGAGCCTTGAAAATTGGAATTTGAACCACCTCCCGGACCATGAAAACCGCCGCCACCTGAGCCATCGCCCGGCCCATGATTGCTATTGAACATGTTAGAGTTCTTGAAAGCCTTCATGATCGTACAGTCCTTCCATAGGTGAGTGGCCGGTTTCTGTTGAGTACCGTGCCTTGGACAAGGCTCATTTAACAGTTGTTCAAGAGTGGGACCTGACCCACCGGACCGAGGAGGTGGCCTCCCCTTACGTCGCTGATTGTTGCCCTGTGTATTGGTGTTGGCAACAAACTCCAAACTACCGTCAGCATTACGTTTATTATTGCATCCCTGGTTTGCTGGGTTATGCTGTTGATCCTTGCCGTTCTTCTTCCCCTTCCCTGTCTTTTCCTTGTCAGACTCGAGATCCTTGGTACTATCAGAGTCGGCATACTTGACTAGAGCCGCCATCAGCTAGCCCATGTCCTTACAATCGCGTTTGAGCCGCCCCAGCTTCTGTTTTAGAGGCGTAAAACGGCAATTTTTCTCCAACATTAAGACTGCAGAGCCGGCATCCATCTTATCAGATGAATGTATTATGGCTTTGACCTGGCGGACCCAATGGGTCGTGGACTCTACTTCCTCTTGTTTACAGTTAGTTAAATCCACAATTGACATCGGATGCTTGCAAGTGTCTTTAAAATTATGAATAAATCGGGCTTTTAATTCTGCCCATGAGCCGATGGAATTGGGCGGCAGCCCCTTCAACCAAGTGCGAGTCGTTCCATCTACCATCATAGTGAAGTACTTGGCCATTACGGCGTAACTGACCTCCAATAGCTCCATGGCCATCTCATAGCTTTCAATCCATGCTCCTGGCTGTAAATCGGCCATGTAATTGGGCACCTTCCGAGGCCCCTTGAAATCCTTTGGCAAACACTCATTACGCAGAGCCGGCTCCAAGCAAGGGACACCTCCTGACCTTGTGGCCACGCCTGCCTCAACAGAGGTCGTCGGATAAACCGGAAAGGCCTGGTGAGCCGCCTGCTTAGCTGCCTGTTGAACTGCCCGCTTAGCCTCTTGACGGATCCTATCCTGGTCAACCAAGTTATGAGCTCCATCACGCATCGGGTCATGCCCGCATGGCTGGTCATGGCATCAGGCGTTGCTTGAAAAGGGCTGCCGAATCTATGTGCCTGCTATAACTCGGGCTCCGGCTTGGGCGAGGGGTCGAATGAATTCTGTCTCGACTATAAGAATAATCCTCCTGTTGTGCCAGAGCCGTCTGAAGAAGTTCTCTGACCCTTCGGGTTTTAATGGCCGTTGGAGAGTCACCCTCCGCTGGGAGAGCCACCAATCGCGTCGCCGCAGCGATCATGTTCTCCAAAGGGTTAGAATAATGACCCGGTAGTGTTGGTACATAAGGAGGTGTAGCAGTATTCACACGAGGGGGTTCCATCGCCCGTGGATGAACCGGCGCCCTAGCCCCGGGCGTTGCGACCTGATTCACCTCTGGCGGGTTACTGGGGCCTGCACCGGGTGTGCGGAAGAGATTTCTAGGATCGTAAGTCAGAGGCAGACGTGACTAAGTCTTCTGGTGTCTTCCCCTCATGACCTCGTTTGACGCGTTCAGATCCATCGTGAGTTGAAAAGCCTCTGATTGAAGCTGCTGAGCTCGTGCATCCAAAGTCGCCCGCTCTGCAGCCATCCTGACGTCCTCCGCTGCTAGGTTTTCTTTGGCTTGTACTACCTCCTCATGTAACTGTGCTACTTCTGCATCATGCTGAGCCTGATCCGCCGGGTCAACCATGGCAGTCAATAGGGTTGTCACCCTGTCCATGAGATTCATCAGCACCTAAGCCGGCGGGCGCGTGGGGCCTCCTATCCTGGTCGCTGCTGACCCGGTGGTTATCGCTTTCGCAGTCGTAGAGTTTTGAACGGGCTGCGTTCCAGTCATGAAGATCCCCGCTCTGCTCGGCGGCTCAAAGGGGTCCAGAATACTGCTGACATCGAAATAGTCCCCAAGCCCACCATCTTGCAGTTGATACAATGAATCTGTCTCACCCTTGGATGACTCGCCATCAGATTGGACGGCCGTCTCACCACCAAACACAGATCTTTCAGAAAATTCCCCTCCATGGATGCATCCCACGAAGGCATGCTTCATAGCCGGCTGAGCCCGGGCAGGTCTCGCACGCTGAGCCATCTCGATGACGTCGGTGTAGATGTCCGGCTCAAGACCCGGCTTGCCAATCCGGCCGATGAAGACGTGGATCCCGCCGAAGGGGACCCGGTACCCGTACTCAATTGAGTCGGTGTCGGGGCCCCAGCCTGCATCGTCGATGTAGAGCTTGCCGCGACGACTCTTGGTCATCTGGCCCATAGCGTATCCCTTGAGCCCTTCGAAGCTGCCCTTCAAGAACTCAAATCCACCGTGCGCTGGCCCCACGGTGGGCGCCAACTGTCGTGGAATTGTCACGGCAGATGTCCTAGTGAAAGGACTTAGTCGTGGAGCCATCGCAACTAGGAAGCTTAAAGGGGTTAAACGGGACAAAGGACACGAGAGGTTTATACTGGTTCGGCCCCTTGCGGTGAAGGTAAAGGCCTAGTCCAGTTGATATGGTATTGCTAGGTTTCGATGACCAAGGAGCGAATACGCTTAACCTGGCTCTCGATCTGTTGTTTCTTGTCCTAAGCCGCCGCTGGGTCGTCCCCTTATATACACAGGTTGATGCCCTGCGGCCTACAGAGTCCTGGCCGGCTCATACAATGTGTCTGGCTCGGTGACGTATCTTACATGCCTTACATTACAAGCCAATTCATACATGGCAGTTTATACTTACGGGCCTTAAGCCGCCTCTGGGCTTGGGCCTATTATAAGCCTAACTGTGACCCGTCATCTTGTATACTCTTGGGCTTCATTTAGGTAAACCGCCATTGTGGTTGACCCGGCCCCTCCTGGGCGGGTCATATCTGGTAGTCATATCCCCAACATCAAGTATTTCATTTTTCTTGAGAGGATGATTAGGCAAAGGATTAAGTAATCGGAGAAGCCTCCCCCAAGCTTGTGGGAGATTCTCTTCTTCAATTTGCACAAAATTATATATTTCCCTTAAGGCAGCTTGTTTCTTATGAGCGGGGAAATATTTAGCAGAGAAGTATTAAATCATATCCTGGGGACTACGCACACAACCAGGATCAAGAGAATTAAACCATGTTTTAGCATCACCCTTTAATGAGAGCGGAAACACTTAAGGATAAATTAATAGCGAGTTTTCTCATCATGAGTAAACAGGGTGGCTATATCATTTAATTTAGTAAGATGTGCCACAACAGTTTTAGATTCATAGCCATAAAAAGAATCGGATTCAACCAAAGTAATTAACTCAGGATCGATAGAGAAATCATAATCCTTATCAGTAATAAAGATAGGTGAAGTAGCAAAAGCAGAGACATATTTCATTCTAGCATTCAAAGACTTTTCTTTAAGCTTAGCTAATAATTTCTTAAGATCAGATCTATCATTGCAATCTAAGAAGTCTCTAGCAGTTTCTTCATCCATAACATAACCCTCAGGCACAACAGGCAATTCATATCTAGGGGGAGAATCTTCATCATCACTTTCATCAATATTATCAGTTTCAATAATTTTATTCTATCTAACCCTAGCAAGTTGTTCATCAAGAAATTCACCTAGTGGCACAGTATTATCAAGCATAGAAGTAGTTTCATCATAAGTATCATGCAAATCAGAAGTGGCATCATTAATAACATGTGACATATCAGAATGAATAGCAGGTGTAGGTGTCGCAAGTTTACTCAAAACAGAAGATGAATCCAGTGCAGAGCTAGATGGCAGTTCCTTACCGTCCCTCGTAGTTGAGGGAAAAATCTTGGTTCTTTTTATCTTTCAAGTTCTTCATAGTGATCAGCAGATATAAATCCCAAGTGACTCAAAGCATAGAGCTATGCTCCCCGGCAACGGAGCCAGAAAATAGTCTTGATAACCCACAAGTATAGGGGATCGCAACAGTTTTCGAGGGTAGAGTATTCAACCCAAATTTATTGATTCGACACAAGGGGAGACAAAGAATATTCTCAAGTATTAGCAGCTGAGTTGTCAATTCAACCACACCTGGAAACATAATATCTGCAGCAAAGTATTTAGTAGCAAAGTAATATGATAGTAGTGGTAATGGTGGCAAAAGTAACGGTAACAGTTTTGGTTTATAGTGATTGTAACAGTAACAACGGAAAAGTAAATAAGCGAAGATCAATATATGACAAGCTCGTAGGCAACAGATTAGTGATGGATAATTATGGCAGATGGGATTCCTCATGCAACAGTTATAACATAGGGTGACACAGAACTAGCTCCAATTCATCAATGTAATGTAGGCATGTATTCCGAATATAGTCATACGTGCTTATGGAGAACTTGCATGGCATCTTTTGTCCTACCCTCCCATGGAAGCAAGGTCCTATTGGAAACTAAGGGATATTAAGGCCTCCTTTTAATAGAGTACCGGACCAAAGCATTAACACTTAGTGAATACATGAACTCCTCAAACTACAGTCATCACCGGGAGTGGTCCCGATTATTGTCACTTCAGCGTTACCGGATCATAACACATAGTAGGTGACTATTGACTTGCAAGATAGGATCAAGAACTCACATATATTCATGAAAACATAATAGGTTCAGATCTGAAATCATGGCACTCGGTCCCTAGTGACAAGCATTTAGCATAGCAAAGTCATAGCAACATCTATCTCAGAACATAATGGATACTAGGGATCAAACCCTGACAAAACTAACTCGATTACATGATAAATCTCATCCAACCCATCACCGTCCGGCAAGCCTACGATGGAATTAATCACGCATGGCGGTGAGCATCATGAAATTGGTGATGGAGGAAGGTTGATGATGACGATGGCGACGGATTCCCCTCTCTGGAGCCCCGAACGGACTCCAGATAAGCCCTCCCCAGAGAGATTAGGGCTTGGCGGCGGCTCCATATCATAAAACGTGACGAATCCTTCTCTTTTATTTTTTTCTCCCCGAACACGAATATATGGAGTTGGAGTTGAGGTCGGTGGAGCGTCAGGGGGCCCATGAGGCAGGGGGCGCGCCCAGGGGGTAGGCACGCCCCCCACTCTTGTGGACAGGGTGTGGGCCCCCTGTCCTTGATTCTTTCGCCAGTATTTTTATATATTCCAGAAATAATCTCTGTTGATTTTCAGGTCATTCCGAGAACTTCTATTTCTGCACAAAAATAACACCATGGCAATTCTGCTGAAAACAGTGTCAGTCCGGGTTAGTTCCATTCAAATCATGCAAGTTAGAGTCCAAAACAAGGGCAAAAGTGTTTGGAAAAGTAGATACATTGGAGATGTATCACTCACCGAGTTTGGTAAATTGTGTGTAACGGTTAGGTTTTGTGTGGAGGCTACATATGAAGGAAATATTCCCTAGAGGCAATAATAAAGTTGTTATTTATATTTCCTTATATCATGATAAATATTTATTATTCATGCTAGAATTGTATTAACCGGAAACTTAGTACATGTGTGAATACATAGACAAACAGAATGTCACTAGTATGCCTCTACTTGACTAGCTCGTTGAATCAATCATGGTTATGTTTCCTAACCATAGACATGAGTTGTCATTGGATTAACGAGATCACATCATTAGAGAATGATGTGATTGACTTGACCCAACCGTTAGCTTAGCACGATGATCGTTTAGTTTGTTGATATTGCTTTGTCCATAACTTATACATGTTCCTATGACTATGAGATCATGCAACTCCCGAATGCCGGAGGAACACTTTGTGTGCTACCAAATGTCACAAGGTAACTGGGTGATTATAAAGGTGCTCTACAGGTGTCTCCGATGGTGTTTGTTGAGTTGGCATATATCGAGATTAGGATTTGTCACTCCGATTGTCGGAGAGGTATCTCTGGGCCCTCTCGATAATGCACATCACTATAAGCCTTGCAAGCAATGTGACTAATGAGTTAGTTACGAGATGTTGCATTACTGAATGAGTAAAGAGACTTGCCGGTAACGAGATTGAACTAGGTATTGAGATACCAACGATCAAATCTCGGGCAAGTAACATACCGATGACAAAGGGAACAACGTATGTTGTTATGCGGTTTGACCGATAAAGATCTTCGTAGAATATGTAGGAGCCAATATGAGCATCCTGGTTCCGCTATTGGTTATTGACCGGAGATGTGTCTCGGTCATGTCTACATAGTTCTCGAACCCATAGGGTCCGCACACTTAGCGTTCTGTGATGATTTGTATTATGAGTTATGTGATTTGATGACCGAAGTTTGTTCGGAGTTCCAGATGAGATCGGGGACATGACGAGCAGTCTCGAAATGGTCGAGACGTAAAGATCGATATATTGGAAGGCTACATTCGGACATCGTAAAGGTTCCGAGTGATTCGGGTATTTTTCGGAGTATCGGAGAGTTACGAGAATTCGTATTGGGCCTTAATGGGCCATATGGGAAAGGAGAGAAAGGCCTCAAGGGTGGCCGCGCCCCTTCCCATGGACTGGTCTGAATTGGACCCCTTCCTTCTCCTTCTCCCTTCCCTTCCCATGGACTCCACACTTTGGGCGTGCCTAATGAGGGTCGGCCTTCTCCTCCCTCCATCCTTTATATACGTGGTCAGGGGGCACCCCATAGACACACAAGTTGATCATTAATCTCTTAGCCGTGTGCGGTGCCCCCCTCCACCATAATCCACCTCGGTCAATGAGGGAGTCCTGGACTAAGGGGTCCTCGGGCGTCCGGCCAGCTAGCCATGGGCCGGACTGATGGGCTGTGAAGATACGAAGACTGAAGACTGCACCCGTGTCCGGATGGGACTCTCCTTGGCTTGGGATGCAAGCTTGGCGACCAAATATGTAGATTCCTTTCTTTGTAACCGACCTTGTGTAACCCTATATCCTCCCGGTGCCTATATAAACCGGAGGACTTAGTCCAGAAAGGACAGATACTCATTACCATAGTCATACAGGCTAGACTTCCAGGGTTTAGCCATTACGATCTCGTGGTAGATCAAATCTTGTAATAATCATATTCATCAATATCAATCAAGCAGGACGTAGGGTATTACCTCCATAGAGAGGGCCTGAACCTGGGTAAACATCGTGTCCCCTGTCTCCTGTTACCATCGACCTTAGACGCACAGTTCGGGACCCCCTACCCGAGATCTGCCGGTTTTGACACCGACATTGGTGCTTTCATTGAGAGTTCCACTGTGTCGTCCTCAAAAGGTTCGATGGCCCCTTCAATCGTCAACAATGACGCTGTCCAAGGAGAAACTTTCCTCCCCAAACAAATTTTCGTGTTCGGCGGCTTCCCACTGCGGGCCAACTCGTTTGGCCATCTAGAGCAGATCGATAGCTACGCCCCTGGCCACCATGTCAGATTTGGGAGATTGAACTACGTCGCGGACATCTGTGGAGATCTGATCTTCGCTGGATTCGAGACCGTGGCGATCGCTCCTGGTCACCTCGATGAACATGACCTAAATCTGTCATCAGACCATATTCAGGAGATAGCTCTTGTAACTGCTCTGGCCTTAGATCCGGAGCATACAGCGCCATCTAAGGACTGGAGGTTAAACCCCAACACAGAGGCCACAGATTCCTCGGCGTTGGAGCCGCACATGGACTTAAACTCACAAAATATTTTTGTCACCGGAACCCCGGACTCGTCTCCGGGTGTAAGTTCTAAACCATGTGAGTCCACGCATGCCGAACTTGATCGTTTATCGATCTTCGAGTTCAGTGCCGCAGACATCTTCCAGCACTCACCCTTTGGCGATGTGCTAAGCTCATTAAAGAACTTGTCCTTGGCGGGGGACTCACAGCCGAACTATATCCGATTCAAACTAGAACCTGGTGACAGGGAATTTCGCTCCCCACCCGCCACCCACTTTATAGCCACCGTCGAAGACTTAACCGACATGCTTGATTACGGCTTCGATGACATCGATGGTATGGACGATGATGCTGGAGAAGAAGAGGCCCAGGACCCGCCGTTCACCAGACGCTGGACGGCCACTTCCGCGTACGATGTGTACATGGTGGATGCACCAAAGGAGAATAGCGGCGATGACAAAGAAGACCCAGTTGAGGACAAACCTCCTGAGATACAATTGAAATGACAGCATCAGCGACGCCGCTCTAAGTCACGCCACAGTAAAGATAGCAACACCGGCATAGGAGAAGATAACACTCTGAAAGGTGCCAAAGACAACGAAGACCCCGTTGACGCAGCTACCGAACGGGATGAACAGAAAGATGGGCAGGTTAGCCCTGGTAGATAGGCCATGCACGAGGACTCGGAGGACATTAATTATCTTCTGCCCTTCGAGGATGAGGCGAGCCTCAGCACCGAAGATTTCATCATTCCTGAGGAACCTCTTGAGCAGGAGCGCTTCAAGAGCCAGCTAATAGCCACTACAAGGAGCCTAAAAAATAAGCAGCAGCAGCTTCAAGCTGACCATGATCTGCTCAACGATAAATGGACCGACGTCCTAGTAGCCGAAGAATACAGCCTCAAGTGCCCGGCCAAAAGCTACCCGAAGCGCAAATTACTACCTCAATTCAATGACGAGGCGCCAGAACACATACACCATCGCGCAATGCGGCTGGCCGACCACCCGTGGAGGGTGCAAAGCGGCAACTCAAGCCGAACACCAGCCCGCCCCGCCTCATCCCAAAGGCAGAGGTAAATCGGCTCATGGTCATACATATGACCTTCGACATGACCTGAACAATAAAGTAGGATATACCCGACCGATTTACGGATCGCGAGGACGTTCCTCGACACGTAATGATGGCTACCTATTCGGACGTGACAAACCTAGTCACACCCGAGCCGACAACCGCAGACGGACTCCATCGGAGCTACGTCGCGATGCGGCCCGATATAGAGGCGTCGCACACCCTCTTTGCTTCACCGATGAAGTAATGGATCACGAATTCCCCGAAGGGTTCAAACTCGTTAATATTGAATCATACGACGGAACAACCGACCCCGCGGTATGGATCGAGGATTTTATTCTCCATATCGACATGGCCCGCGGAGATGACCTCCACGCTATCAAATACCTCCCACTAAAGGTCAAAGGGCCAGCTCGGCACTGGTTAAATAGCCTGCCTGAAAATTCTATCTACAGCTGGGAGGACTTGGAAGAAGCCTTCCTCGACAACTTCCGGTGCATATGTCCGGCCACCAGACGCTGATGATTTAAGCCACATAGTCTAACAACCTGGAGAGTCAGCCAGGAAATTTTGGACTAGGTTCCTAACCAAGAAGAACCAGATCATCGACTGTCCAGATGCCGAAGCCCTAGCGGCCTTTAAACATAGCATCCGCAACGAATGGCTTGCCCGCCACCTCGGCCAATAAAAGCCAAAATCTATGGCAGCCCTCACGACACTCATGACCCGCTTTTGCGCGGGTGAGGATAGTTGGTTGGATCGTAGCAAAAACACAGCCAGTGAGGCAGGCCACTCTGAGGTTAAGAACCGCAACGGCAAGCTCTGATGCAGCAAACACAAACGCCGAAGCAATGATGATAACACCGATGAGACTGCTGTCAATGCCGGATACAGTGGCTCCAAGTCCGGTCAGCAGAAAAAGTCGTATAAAAGAAACAATCAGGGACCATCCAGCATAGACCGCATACCCGACCGTCCGTGCCAAATCCATGGCACCCCAGACAAACCAGCCAACCATACCAATAGAGATTGATGGGTTTTTAAGCAAGCCAGCAAGTTAAATGCCGAAAATAAGGAAAAGGGATCGCAGAGCGAGGACGATGACGAGGAGCCCCTACCGCCAAACACAGGGGGACAGAAGAAGTTTCCCCCTCAGGTCAAAACGGTGAACATGATATATGCTACACACATCCCCAAAAGGGAACGCAAGCGCGCACTCAGGGACGTTTATGCGATAGAACCAGTCGCCCCAAAATTCAATCCATGCTCATCATGCCCGATCACTTTTGATCGTCAGGATCATTCGACCAGTATCCGGCATGGTGGATCAGCCGCACTAGTCCTAGACCCAATCATTGATGGATTCCACCTGACGCGAGTCCTCATGGATGGTGACAATAGCCTCAATCTGCTCTATCAGGATACGGTGTGCAAAATGGGCGTTGACCCATCACGGGTCAAGCCCATAAGGACTACCTTTAAAGGAGTCATAACAGGCGAAGAGGCCCGCTGTACAGGCTCAATCACACTAGAGGTTGTCTTTAGATCTCCCGACAACTTCCGAAGCGAGGAGTCAATCTTCGACTTTGTCCCCTTTCGCATCGGCTATCACACACTGCTCGGAGGAACTGCATTCGCTCGATTCAATGCGGTACCTCACTATGCTTATCTCAAGATCAAGATGCCTGGTCCACGCGGCATCATAACAATCAATGGAAATACGGAACGCTCCCTCCGTACTGATGAGCACACAATGGCCTTAGCAGCAGAAATACAGCGCGGCCTTTTCCAGCAGAACCTTAGTTCAGCGGCCAAGCCCCCGGACACCATTAAAAGAGTCCGGACTATTCTGCAGCAAGACAGCCTGGCTCGTTAAGAGCTTAACTAGCAATTTGGCCTCCGTCCCAGTCTCGATCAAATAGCGGCATTCGTACCGCGCATACATAACTACGCACTCAAAATCCCATGGGTATCAACGGAGGCATAGTGCGGCTCGACCGACCCTAGGATTCGCACACTTTTACTTTTTCTTTTCATTTCGGGTTTTTCTCTTTTCTAGGTTTCTCCTGACAACCCATTTGTCGAACACACCAAGGAGGCAAGGAGCTTTGGCGTACAAGGGAATCCCCAGGTGGTCTTTGCTAACGATTGCTAGACCTGTTTTACATACCCGCACGCAGCTCGCTCTTGGTCATGGCATGTTAGATAGCTTTACTTGCTTATCGCATTACTTGTACAAGTACGCCTCAACGTACTAATCACATTACAAATGGTAAATAAATGGTAGCGTCAGCTTATTACTTAATTTTCCCTTTTTCCTTACATTTGTGTCTATTACTCATTGCACCCGTACACTCTGGTATGTATTACTTCGCCAGGGGCTTCATCGCGCCCCGCAATACGGCAACAAAGTTCCAAACACTTTTTACAGTACAGTTCAGCACCCCGAACTTATAGCATTATATGCATCGGCTCCGAATCATGTATTTGGTCAATAGTTGGGTTGCCCGGTTCCTATGCTTACTACCTTACGTTCCGCTATATCGGCTAGGGTAGTAAAGGGAGAACTACTGCGATTGTGTCCCGGTTCTTCCGAACAAGCACCTCAGTAGAGAAAGACGAAAACTGACTATCATGATGCACCGAGAGCTGGTCAGCTGTTCGAGAGGTTTCAAATCCTTAGAGATTTTTTTCCGCTTTACGCGGGGAATCGGTTTTTATCCGACCAGGTGTGTATAGCGCCCCTAGTTCGGCCTTCCGGATACCAGGGGCTTCGCCAAAATTCTCATTGTCAAACTCCTATGGCTAAGTGAGGGCGATAAAAGTCGTATAGCCTGATTGCCTTGTTCGTTGCGCTAAACACCTCCTTCAAGGACCAGAATGTGGAGTAAAGAGTGTTTAGATTTATCCCGAACACCCCCATACTATCTACGTGGGGGCAGAAGACGACGACTGGCTAACCCTCATATTTCATAAACAGCCGCAAAGGAGGTAAAATTTTAAGAGTCACAAGCATTATATTACATAATGACCTTGTTTCATATTACAGGACAGGACAACATGAATGTTTTCATGGGAATATAACATCCTTCGCACATTGCTCCACCGCAAGGCGGGATCCCTCCAGGACACTATCAAAATATAGCTCGGGTCGGCGGTGCTCCTTGCCCTCAGGCGGCCCCTCGGTCATTAGCTTCTTGGCATCCATCTTCGCCCGGTGCGTCTTGGCACGAGTGTCGGTGTCAAAACCGGCGGATCTCGGGTAGGGGGTCCCGAACTGTGCGTCTAGGCCGGATGGTAACAGGAGGCAAGGGACACGAAGTTTTACCCAGGTTCGGGCCCTCTTGATGGAGGTAAAACCCTACGTCATGCTTGATTAATATTGATGATATGGGTAGTACAAGAGTAGATCTACCACGAGATCGGAGAGGCTAAACCATAACAAAGTCTGTTAAAATAGTAACTTTTGCAACTACAATAGGCACATCCTCACAAATACCGACAGGTATAGTAGTTGATTTATCAGCCATTTGCAAAGATATTTCAGTAGGTGTCAACTTATTCAAATCAAGTCTACGATATAAAGAGAGAGGCATAACACTAACACCGGCTCCAAGATCACATAAAGCAGTTTTAACATAGTTTCTTTTAATGGAGCATGGTATAGTTGGTACACCGGTGTCGGTGTCAAACCGGCGGATCTCGGGTAGGGGGTCCCGAACTGTGCGTCTAGGCAGATGGTAACAGGAGGCAGGGGACACGATGTTTTACCCAGGTTCGGGCCCTCTTGATGGAGGTAAAACCCTATGTCCTGCTTGATTCATTCTTGATGATATGGGTATTACAAGAGTAGATATACCACGAGATCAGAGAGGCTAAACCCTAGAAGCTAGCCTATGGTATGATTGTCTGTGGTCCTACGGACTAAAACCCTCCGGTTTATATAGACACCGAAGAGGGTTAGGGTTACACAAGGTCGGTTACAAAGGAGGAGATATCCATATCCGTACTTCCTAGCTTGCCCTCCACGCCAAGTAGAGTCCCATCCGGACACGAGACGAAGTCTTCAATCTTGTATCTTCATAGTCCAACAGTCCGGCCAAAGGATATAGTCCAGTTGTCCAGAGACCCCCTAATCCAGGACTCCCTCAGTAGCCCCTGAACCAGGCTTCAATGACGATGAGTCCGGTGCGCAGTGTTGTCTTCGGCATTGCAAGGCGGGTTTCTCCTCCAAACACATCACAGAAGAGTTTGAATACCAGGATAGTGTCCGACCCAGCAAAATAAATTCCACATACCACCGTAGAGAGAATAATATTTCCACAAAGCTTAATCTGCTAACACGCTTTGGCAACATGACATCAGGCCATGGCTCAGTGATTATTCGAACCGTCTTTCTTCAACCAGCTCCACACATAACGTGAGGCGGTTTCTTGACACGTCTTGTCAAAGCAGAGATCGTGTTTCCCTAATTACGGGATTCTCATCAATATGGTCGTGGGTAACCCAACCGTGCCTAGGACTCCTAGATTTTAGGCAAGTCCCAAACGGCCACTAGGAGGACGCTTGATATTCACCCTCTTTATAAAGGGACATGGCTTTTACTTTTTTCCCTCCCGTGCTCAATCGAATCCTTCCCCCGCCTCGAGTTCTAACACCCAAAGCCCAGGTCAGGTGCTTCGGACCTTCAATCATGTCCGGATCTAGCATTCAAGGCCGGTGGATGCCCTCCTCCGTTACGGAAGAGGATATCAAGAAGTTGAGGGAGGCCAGATACCTGACCGCCGAGGTTTCGCATCGGCTGCCTGCCCGAGGGCAGGTCGTCCCTACTCCCGAACCCAACGAGAACATTGTGTTCATCTCCCACTTCCTTCGAGGTCTAGGCCTCACTCTGGATCCCTTCGTCAGGGGTTTGATGTTCTATTACGGGCTAGATTTCCACGATCTAGCCCCAGACTCCTTTCTCCACATCTCGGCATTTATTGTCGTATGTGAGGCCTTCCATCGCATTACCCCTCACTTCGGCCTATGGCTCAAGACCTTTGACGTGAAGCCGAAGATGGTCGAGGGGCAGCATGTAGCGTGCGGAGGCGCATTAATAAGCAAGATCGCTAGAGCTCCATGGCCAAAGGGTTCCTTTCGAGAGGTGTCCGGATTATGGCAACAGGAGTGGTTTTACATCACAGCTCCCAGAAGTGCCAAGTGGGTGGCTGCCCCTGCTTTTCGCTCGGGCCCTCCACCACAACTGATGTCATGGATTAGCAGAGGGCTGCGTTGGGGTCCAACCAAGGACGTGCCTATACTGCAGAGCCGCATTCAAGATCTCTTCGAAGGAGATTTCAGTCTGGTTACGGTGGTGCAAGTCATGTTGGTTCGTCGAGTCTAGCCTTGCAAACGCTGGGCCCTCCGCATGTGGGAGTTCAACCCAGAAGGACCGTGCACTATTCAGAATTTCCTCGGCCTGACGCACGAGGAGATGTATAAATCATTCTTTGGACCCCAAATAGAGTGTCCGGATACTACCGAGGACGTGGGCCTGAGCAGCAACCGCACCGCCGACCAAGTAAGTAATCCTCTAGCCGAACACACCGTCTTTCATTTATCATGACGTCATTATGAGAAATCTCTCTTTGACCAGGACTGGCTAACAAAGGCGAAGATGATTCAGTGTTCGGCCCCCCTTCCTAAGGGTCTGGACAATCCGGTACTAGAAAAGATGCTCGAGCTAGCACCTTGCCCGGAGCCCTCAAAGGAAGATAAAGGGGGGAATAATGAGGGCGAAAGTGGACCCCCACCGCTACCAATTCCAACCGAGGGAATAAGCGCCTCCATGAAGGAGGATAACCAAGGGGAAGAATCTGACATTCTCTCGCTCCAGGGAAGGAAGAGGACTGCCTCTGAAGATCCGAAAACCATGGCTTCCAAACGGGAGAAGAAGTCTCCACCAGAGGGTCCTGCCTCGGAGGGTGCTCTTGCCGCACAAAGTCCGCGCGGGGATCAGCCCTCTAATGAGCCGTAAGTGATAAAAAATGCTTAATAGTAAAGATATTATACCTTACTTCCGAGGAAAATAACCGAAGCGTTTATCTTGTAGTTCGGATCTTAGCCCTTCTCAACAGAGCTCGTCTTCAGGGGATCTTCTTCCGGGGATGATGGAGAGCGAAACGCCTCCCCCGGACTCCCCCGCTCAAGAAGCGGGCGACCTTGAGGTGTCGTCACGGAGGGCCTCCCCGGGTCCGGTGAGGCCAGAAGATAATCCTATGGTCACCCGAAGTCCCCAGTATCCGGCCCTTGAAGAGGGCAAACAGAAGAGTCCGGCGCCGTCTGGTATGCGGTCGGACGCACTGAGGGATCTGCTGAAGCGAGCGACCATCTCGGAAGAACACCGTATGTTGATGGGCACGGTGATGGAAAGGATTTCGTCCGCCGAAAGCGGGTTGCATGACGCCTTTATGAGTCTACTAATGGGCTTTGAGGTACGTAAAATGATATACATTTGTGATAGTACCGCACATTTTTAGGTGTGCCCTGTGTAGGTAGTAGCCCCTGAGACTCTGGTTGTCGCCGAGAACGGCGGCAAACAGAGGATCGTAGTCCCAGGTAATAACCATACCGCTTTTATTTGCAGGTGGTGGAAGCTCTGGTGGCTAGCCGGACTAATGAGTTTGCCGAACTAAAGCGGCAACTGGATGCGGCAGATGCTGACATCGAGCTTGTTAACAAGCAGCTTGATGAGGCGCGGGGTAAGTGATGTTTTCTGGTGAATGTCACATAGGAAGAGCAGCGTGATGCCAGTATCTTTAATATGTTGTGACTGCAGATGGAGCTGCCACCGCGGAGACCCTTCGGGCGGAACTTGCCCGAGCCAAAGAACAAGCAAGGAGTAGTAATGCGGCTGCTTTGAAGGCGGACGAAGAGTTGAGAGCCGAGAAGGCCGCGCATTGCGAGAGCAAAGAGAAAATGGCCAAGATGGATGTAAAGTTAAAAGACACTGCCGACCGTTGCCAGTTCCTTGAAGAAGAAAACCGAGCGAAGGCGATGGACCTTGAAAAGGCCACGATGGCGACCAAAGACTCCCGCTCTGCTATGAGGGCAAAGAAGGAAGAGTTGCGTGAAGCTGGTGATATTGTGGCTGGGAAGCCCTTTTTGCTGTGGAGGAAGTTCGGAGATCCGTGGTATGCCCCTCTGGATCGGCCGTGGAGTTCGGCAGACACATATCTGGATTTGACAGCGAGTGTTGTCGATGCGGCCGAATACTTCCGAGATCAAACAGATCGTGAAGTGGACAAGCTATTCTAGTCGCAGTTTTGTTGGGGAACGTAGCAGAAATTCAAAAAAATTCCTACGTGTCACCAAGATCTATCTATGGAGAAACCAGCAACAAGGGGAAGGAGAGTGCATCTACATACCCTTGTAGATCGCTACGCAGAAGCATTCAAGTGAACGGGGTTGATGGAGTCGTACTCGTCGTGATTCAAATCACCGATGGTCCTAGTGCCGAACGGACGGCACCTCCGTGTTCAACACACGTACAGCCCGGTGACGTCTCCTACGCCTTGATCCAGCAAGGGGAGAAGGAGAGGTTGGGGAAGACTCCATCCAGTACCAGCACGACGGCGTGGTGGTGGTGGAGGAGCATGGTACTCCAGCAGGGCTTCGCCAAGCACCGCGAGATATGAGGAGAAAGAGAGGTAGGGCTGCGCCAGGGAGAGGTCAAGAACTCATGTGTGTTGGGCAGCCCAAACCTCAAGTATATATAGGGGGAGGGGAGGGGCTGCGCCCCCACCTAGGGTTCCCTCCCTAGGGGTGGCGGCAGCCCCCAGATCCCATCTGGGTGGCGGCCACAAGGGGGAGAGGGGGAGGCGCACCTGGGGTGGGCCTTAGGGCCCATCTGCCCTAGGGTTTGCCCCCCTTCCCTCTTGGAGGCGCCTTGGGCCCTTGTGGGGGGCGCACCAGCCCACCTGGGGCTGGTCCCCTCCCACACTTGGCCCATGTAGCCCTTCTGGGCTTGTGGCCCCACTTGGTGGACCCCCGGGACCCTCCCGGTGGTCCAGGTACGTTACCGATAAACCCCGAAACTTTTCCGGCGACCAAAACAGGACTTCCCATATATAAATCTTTACCTCCGGACCATTTCGGAACTCCTCGTGATGTCCGGGATCTCATCCGGGACTCCGAACAACATTCGGTAACCACGTATATCTATTCCTTATAACCCTAGCGTCATCGAACCTTAAGTGTGTAGACCCTACGGGTTCGGGAGACATGCAGACATGACCGAGATGACTCTCCGGTCAATAACCAACAGCGGGATCTGGATACCCATGTTGGCTCCCACATGCTCCACGATGATCTCATCGGATGAACCACGATGTCAAGGACTTAATCAATCCCGTATACAATTCCCTTTGTCTAGCGGTACGATACTTGCCCGAGATTCGATCGTCGGTATCCCGATACCTTGTTCAATCTCGTTACCGGCAAGTCTCTTTACTCGTTCCGTAACACATCATCCCGTGATCAACTCCTTGATCACATTGTGCACATTATGATGATGTCCTACCGAGTGGGCCCAGAGATACCTCTCCGTTTACACGGAGTGACAAATCCCAGTCTCGATTCGTGCCAACCCAACAGACACTTTCGGAGATACCTGTAGTGTACCTTTATAGCCACCCAGTTACGTTGTGACGTTTGGCACACCAAAAGCACTCCTACGGTATCCGGGAGTTGCACAATCTCATGGTCTAAGGAAATGATACTTGACATTAGAAAAGCTTTAGCATACGAACTACATGATCTTGTGCTAGGCTTAGGATTGGGTCTTGTCCATCACATCATTCTCCTAATGATGTGATCCCGTTATCAATGACATCCAATGTCCATGGTCAGGAAACCGTAACCATCTATTGATCAACGAGCTAGTCAACTAGAGGCTTACTAGGGACATGGTGTTGTCTATGTATCCACACATGTATCTGAGTTTCCTATCAATACAATTCTAGCATGGATAATAAACGATTATCATGAACAAGGAAATATAATAATAACCAATTTATTATTGCCTCTAGGGCATATTTCCAACAGTCTCCCACTTGCACTAGAGTCAATAATCCAGTTCACATCACTATGTGATTAACACTCAAGGTCACATCCCCATGTGACTAACACCCAAAGAGTTTACTAGAGTCAATAATATAGTTCTCATTACCATGTGATTAACACTCGATGAGTTCTGGGTTTGATCATGTTATGCTTGTGAGAG
Source organism: Triticum urartu (assembly GCF_056163025.1). Taxonomy (NCBI): domain Eukaryota; kingdom Viridiplantae; phylum Streptophyta; class Magnoliopsida; order Poales; family Poaceae; genus Triticum; species Triticum urartu. The sequence continues at coordinate 168,765,936 of NC_141874.1, read as the reverse complement.
ATGTTATAGTCAACGGGTCTGAATCTTTCAGATCCGTGTGTGCTTTACAAATATCTATGTCATCTCCCAGATGCAGCTACCACGTTCTATTTGGAGCTATTCCAAATAACTGTTCTACTATACGAATCCAGTTTACTACTCAGAATAATCTAGATTAGTGTCAAAGTTTGCATTGGTGTAACCCTTTACGATGAACTCTTTTACCACCTCCATAATCGAGAAAATTCCTTAGTCCACTAGTTACTAAGGATAACTTTGACCGCTGTCCTGTGATCCATTCTTGGATTACTCTTGTACCCCTTGACTGACTCATGGCAAGGCACACTTCAGGTGCGGTACACAGCATAGCATACTGTAGAGAGCCTATGACAAAAGCATAGGGGACGACCTTCGTCCTTCCTCTTTCTTCTGCCGTGGTCGAGTTTTAAGTCTTAACTTCATACCTTACAACTCAGGCAAGAACTCCTTCTTTGACTGATCCATCTTGAACACCTTCAAGATCATGTCAAGGTATGTGCTCATTTGAAAGTACCATTAAGCGTTTTGATCTATCCTTATAGATCTTGATGCTCAATGTTCAAGTAGCTTAATCCAGGCTTTCCATTGAAAAACACTTTTCAAATAACTCTGCATGCTTTCCAGAACTTCTACATCATTTCCGATGTTAACAACATATACTCATCAGAAATTCTATAGTGCTCCCACTCACTTCTTTGGAAATACAAGTTTCTCATAAACTATGTATAAACCCAAAATCTTTGATCATCTCATCAAAGCGTATATTCCAACTCTGAGATGCTTACTCCAGTCCTTAGAAGGATTGCTGGAGCTTTGCATACTTGTTAGCATTTTTCCAGGATTGACAAAACCTTCTGGTTGTATCTCATACAACCTTTCCTCAAGAAAATCGTCGAGGAAACAATGGTTTTTGACATCCTATCTGCAAGATTTCATAAATAATGCAGTAATCGCTAATATAATTCCAACAGACTCTTAGCATCGCTATGAGTGAGAAAGTCTCATCGTAGTCAACTCCTTGAACTTGTCGGGAAACATCTTAACGACAAGTTGAGCTTTCTTAATGGTGACACTTACCATCATTGTTTGTCTTCCTTTTAAAATCCATCTGTACTCAATAGCCTTACGACCATCGAGCCGTTCTGCCAAAGTCTACACTTTGTTTTCATACATGGATCCTCTCTCGGATTATATGGCCTCGAGCCATTTTGGAATCCAGGCCCACCATCGCTTCTCCATAGCTTGTAGGTTCATTGTTGTCTAGCAACATGACTTCCAAGACAGGATTACGTACCACTCTGAAGTAGTACGCATCCTTGTCATCCCACGAGGTTTGGTAGTGACTTGATCTGAAGTTTCATGATCACTATCATAAGCTTCCACTTCAATTGGTGTAGGTGCCACAGGAACAATTCCCTGTGCCCTGCCACACACTAGTTGAAGAGACGGTTCAATAACCTCATCAAGTCTCCACCATCCTCCCACTCAATTCTTTCGAGAGAAACTTTTCCTCGAGAAAGGACCCGATTCTAGAAACAATCCCTTATTGCTTTCGAATCTGAGACAGGAGGTATACCCAACTGTTTTGGGTGTCCTATGAAGATGCATTTATCCGCTTTGGGTTCGAGCTTATCAGCCTGAAACTTTTTCACATAAGCGTCGCAGCCCCAAAGTTTTAAGAAATGACAGCTTAGGTTTCTCTAAACCATAGTTCATACGGTGTCATCTCATCGGAATTACGTGGTGCCCTATTTAAAGTGAATGTGGTTCTCTCTAATGCCTAACCCATAAACTATCGTGGTAATTCGATAAGAGACATCATGGTCTGCATCATATCCAATAGGGTGCAGTTATGATGTTCGGACACACCATCACACTATGGTGTTCCAGGCGGTATTAGTTGTGAAACAATTTCCACAATGTCTTAATTCTGTGCCAAACTCGTAATTCAGATATGAATCTCTATGATCATATCACGGACATTTTATCCTCTTGTCACGACGATCTTCAACTTCACTCTGAAATTACTTGAACCTTTCAATAATTTCAGACTCATGATTCATCAAGTAAATGTACTCAACATCTACTCAAATCATCTGTGAACTAAGAACATAATGATATCCACTACACGCCTCAGCACTCATTGGACTGCATACATCAAAATGTATTACTTCCAACAAGTTGCTTTCTAGTTCCATTTTACTGAAAACGAGGCTTTCGGTCATCTTGCCCATGTGGTATGATTTGCATGTCTCAAGTGATTCAAAATCAAGTGAGTCCAAACGGTCCATTTGCATGGAGTTTCTTCATGCATATACACCAATAGACATGGTTCGCATGTCTCAAACTTTTCAAAAACGAGTGAGCCCAAAGATCCATCAACATGGAGCTTCTTCATGTGTTTTATACCGATATGACTTAAGTGGCAGTGCCACAAGTAGGTGGTACTATCATTACTATCTTATATCTTTTGGCATGAACATGTGTATCACTACGATCGAGATTCAATAAACCATTCATTTCAGGTGTAAGACCATTGAAGGTATTATTCAAATAAACAGAGTAACCATTATTCTCCTTAAATGAATAACCGTATTGCGATAGACGTAATCCAATCATGTCTATGCTCAACGCAAACACCAAATAACAATTATTTAGGTTTTAATACCAATCTCGATGGTAGAGGGAGCATACGATATTTGATCAACCTTGGAAATACTTCCAACACATATCGTCATCTCACCTTTTAGCTAGTCCCTGTTTATTCCGTAGCCTTTTGTTTCGTGTTATTAACACTTAGCAACCGAACCGGTATCTAATACCATGGTTCTACTAGGAGTACTAGTAAAGTACACATTAACACAATGTATATCCAATATACTTCTATCGACCTTGCCAGCCTTCTCATCTACCAAGTATCTAGGGTGGTTCTGCTTCAGTGACTGTTCCCCTTATTACAGAAGCATTTAGTCTCGGGCTTGGGTTCAACTTTGGGTTTCTTCACTAGAACAACAGCTGATTTGCTGTTTCATGAAGTATCCCTTCTTGCCCTTGCCCTTCTTGAAACTAGTGGTTTCACCAACCATCAACAATTGATGCTCCTTCTTGATTTCTACTTTTGTGGTGTCAAACATCGCGAATATCTCAAGGATCATCATATATGTCCCTGATATATTATAGTTCATCACGAAGCTCTAGCAGCTTGGTGGTAATGACTTCGGAGAACTATCACTATTTCATCTGGAAGATCAACTCCCACTTGATTCAAGCGATTGTTGTACTCACAAGCTGAGCACAAGCTCAACAATTGAGCTTTTCTCCCTTAGTTTGCAGGCTAAGAAAATCGTCGGAGATCTTATACCTCTTGACGTGGGCACGAGCCTGAAATCCCAATTTCAGCCCTCGAAACATCTCATATGTTTCGCGACGTTTTAAAACATCTTCGATGCCTCAACTCTAAACCGTTTAACTGAACTATCACGTAGTTATCAAAATGTGTATGTCAGATGTTCGCAACATCCACAGACGACTTTTGAGGTTCAGCACACTGAGCGGTGCATTAAGGACATAAGCCTTTTACTGTCTGCATAATTGTTACTATCAACTTTCAACTAATTTTTCTCTAGGAACATATCTAAACAGTAGAACTAAAGCGCGAGCTACGACATAATTTGCAAAATCCTTTTGACTATGTTCAGGATAAACAAGTTCATCTTATGAACTCCCACTCAGATAGACATCCCTCTAGTCATCTAAGTGATTACATGATCCGAGTCAACTAGGCCGTGTCCGATCATCATGTGAGACGGACTAGTCAACATCGGTGAACATCTTCATGTTGATCGTATCTTCTATATGACTCATGCTCGACCTTTCGGTCTCTTGTGTTCCGAGGCCATGTCTGTACATGCTAGGCTCGTCAAGTCAACCTAAGTGTTTCGCGTGTGTAAATCTGGCTTCCACCCGATGTATGTGAACGTAAGAATCTATCACACCCAAACATCACGTGGTGCTTCGAAACGACGAACTTTCGCAACGGTGCACAATTAGGGGGAACACTTTCTTGAAATTTTAATGAGGGATCATATTATTTACTACCGTCGTTCTAAGCAAATAAGATGCAAAAACATGATAAACATCACATGCAATCAAAAGGTGACATGATATGGCCATCATCACTTTGCTCCTTTTGATCTCCATCTTCGGGGCTCCATGATCATCATCGTCACCGGCATGACACCATGATCTCCATCATCATGATCTTCGTCATCGTGTCTTCATGAAGTTGTCTCGCCAATTATTACTTCTACTACTACAGCTAACGGTTAGCAATAAATTAATTACATGGCGTTGTTCAATGACACGCAGGTCATATAATAAATAAAGACAACTCCTATGGCTCCTGCCGGTTGTCATACTCATCGACATGCAAGTCGTGATTCCTATTACAAGAACATGATCAATCTCATACATCACATATCATTCATCACATTCTTCTTGGCCATATCGCATCACATAGCATACCCTGCAAAAACAAGTTAGACGTCCTCTAATTGTTGTTTGCATGTTTTACGTGTCTGCTATGGGTTTCTAGCAAGAACGTTTCTTACCTACGCAAAAACCACAACGTGATATGCCAATTGCTATTTACCCTTCATAAGGACCCTTTTCATCGAATACGATCCGACTAAAGTGGGAGAGACAGACACCCGCTAGCCACCTTATGCAACTAGTGCATGTCAGTCGGTGGAACCCGTCTCACGTAAGAGTACGTGTAAGGTCGGTCCGGGCCGCTTCATCCCACAATGCCGCCGAATCAAGATTGGACTAGTAACGGTAAGCATATTGAACAAAATCAACGCCCACAACTACTTTGTGTTCTACTCGTGCATAGAAACTACGCATAGACCTAGCTCATGATGCCACTGTTGGGGAACATAGCAGAAATTCAAAAAATTTCCTATGTGTCACCAAGATCTATCTATGGAGAAACCAGCAACGAGGGGAAGGAGAGTGCATCTACATACCCTTGTAGATCGCTACGCGGAAGCGTTCAAGTGAACGGGGTTGATGGAGTCGTACTCGTCGTGATTCAAATCACTGATGATCCTAGTGCCGAACGGACGGCACCTCTGTGTTCAACACACGTACAGCCCGGTGACGTCTCCTACACCTTGATCCAGCAAGGGGAGAAGGAGAGGTTGGGGAAGACTCCATCCAGCAGCAGCACGACTGCATGGTGGTGGTGGAGGAGCATGGTACTCCAGCAGGGCTTCGCCAAGCACCCGAGATATGAGGAGAAAGAGAGGTAGGGCTGCGCTAGGGAGAGGTCAAGAACTCATGTGTGTTGGGCAGCCCAAACCTCAAGTATATATAGGGGGAGGGGAGGGGCTGCGCCCCCACCTAGGGTTCCCTCCCTAGGGGTGGCGGCAGCCCCCAGATCCCATCTGGGTGGCGGCCACAAGGGGGAGAGGGGGAGGCGCACCTGGGGTGGGCCTTAGGGCCCATCTGCCCTAGGGTTTGCCCCCCCCCCCTTCCCTCTTGGAGGCGCCTTGGGCCCTTGTGGGGGGGCGCACCAGCCCACCTGGGGCTGGTCTCCTCCCACACTTGGCCCATGTAGCCCTCCGGGGCTTGTGGCCCCACTTGGTGGACCCCCGGGACCCTCCCGGTGGTCCCGGTATGTTACCGATAAACCCCGAAACTTTTCCGGCGACCAAAACAGGACTTCCCATATATAAATCTTTACCTCCGGACCATTCCGGAACTCCTCGTGACGTCTGGGATCTCATTCAGGACTCCGAACAACATTCGATAACCACGTATATCTATTCCTTATAACCCTAGCGTCATCGAACCTTAAGTGTGTAGACCCTACGGGTTCGGGAGACATGCAGACATGACCGAGATGACTCTCCGGTCAATAACCAACAGCGGGATCTGGATACCCATGTTGGCTCCCACATGCTCCATGATGATCTTATCGGATGAACCACGATGTCAAGGACTTAATCAATCCTGTATACAATTCCCTTTGTCTAGCGGTACGATACTTGCCCGAGATTCGATCGTCGGTATCCCGATACCTTGTTCAATCTCGTTACCGGCAAGTCTCTTTACTCGTTCCGTAACACATCATCCCGTGATCAAATCCTTGATCACATTGTGCACATTATGATGATGTCCTACCGAGTGGGCCCAGAGATACCTCTCCGTTTACACGGAGTGACAAATCCCAGTCTTGATTCGTGCCAACCCAATAGACACTTTCGGAGATACCTGTAGTGTACCTTTATAGCCACCCAGTTACATTGTGACGTTTGGCACACCCAAAGCACTCCTACGGTATCCAGGAGTTGCACAATCTCATGGTCTAAGGAAATGATACTTGACATTAGAAAAGCTTTAGCATACGAACTACATGATCTTGTGCTAGGCTTAGGATTGGGTCTTGTCCATCACATCATTCTCCTAATGATGTGATCCCGTTATCAATGACATCCAATGTCCATGGTCAGGAAACCATAACCATCTATTGATCAACGAGCTAGTCAACTAGAGGCTTACTAGGGACATGGTGTTGTCTATGTATCCACACATGTATCTGAGTTTCCTATCAATACAATTCTAGCATGGATAATAAACGATTATCATGAACAAGGAAATATAATAATAACCAATTTATTATTGCCTCTAGGGCATATTTCCAACAAGTTTAACGTTCCAGAGCATCCTCTTCCACTAACTGATCATCTTGCCGAATGGGCCGAACTCTATAGATTGTCCGGACATGCCATGAGGTCCGTCGTAGATCATCCGTGGCCGGAAAAGCCGAAGCCGAACAGCTATTTCGGCTTAGTGCAGTAGTTCCTTGGTGCGGTGCCGCACATTAATGCGATGAAGAGGTCGGCGTGCATAGAAGGCTCGCGGATGGCCCTTGCCCGTGTCAAAGCATACTGGGCGGAGATGGATGCTACCACTATTGTGGCGCAGGGTTCGGCCATAGGACGAGTGGCTACCGAGCACTATTTTGAAGAATTTCTTGAGTGTGCTTGTTTGATAGAGGCCCGATGCTCGAAGAATAATGTTTGAATGACATGTATTCCCATTGTAAAAACAATGTTTTTATTGAATTTATCAAGGCTGTATTTATACTTGTGCCCGAAAGTATTCTGATGCCTCCTGTGCGGCCGTTTATGTATACATGTGTATAACATGAAAGATTGCAGTCGTCGGCTTTAGCCCCCACGCATATAATGCGGGGGTGTTCGCAGAAGACGCGTGTTCACACTTAATCCAACGTCTTGGTCCTAATAAGGAGGTGATAGCGCAGCAAACTAGGCAACCGGACTATAATGCTTTAACACTTTCACTTAGCCATAGGAGTTTGACAGTGGGGCTACTATATAGCCCCTGGTGGCTCCGCACTCATCCGAATTCGGGGTGCGTACATGCCTGGCCGGGAAACGGCCCTTCGTTAAGGCGGAGGAATTCTAAGATTCCGATATGTCATCGAGTGGTTGACCAGTCTCACGCTATATCATGACAGTCAGTTTTCGGCTTTCTCTACTGAGGTGCTCGTCCGGATGAACCAGGGCACAATCGCAGTAGTTCTCCTGGTGCCGCCTTAGCCGATAGAGCAGAACGTAAGGCAGCAAAACACAGGAGCCGGGCAAACCCAACATTTTACCAAAGACATGATTCGGAGCTGATACATATAAAGCCAAACTCGCGACGCCGAACACTCCCTAAGGTATTCAGTCTTTATTGTGGGCCTGAACAGTGCCCTTTGTAAGAAGCCCCTGGTGTCCAGGTACGTGCATTACTCTGACGTGGCCACATGCCAAGACGTCAGCATCCTTCTCAATTGTACTGAGAATCCGAGGGATGTGTATCAACAAGAGACAGTAAAAAAGGTTGACACAGGGTCTTAATCTAAAAAGATTCTTTGGAACGGGTCCCTGCTGCACGTCTGTGCCTGTGTCTCCGTTGTGCCGTATCCTGGACGGGTGTAACACGATGGTCATCTGTAAAAGAGAGGAACTTAGGTGAAAAGTTGTTGTGCAAAAAGGTAGGTTTAAAGAAACCATGTACAATTCAAGATGAGTAAAAATTGCCACTTGTCTGCGCGCGTTGAGCCCCTTGTATTTGTAATAGGGGTGTGGCCATCAAACCTGTATGAAATACATATGGTTGCATCGGACTCGTCGAACCGTGTCCGTAATCTTGACGACCTATCGAGTGCTTTAGTTGGTGAGGCCGTTTTAGTGTGCGGCTGCCAAGGCAACCGCACTCTCTTCGGCGCGCAGGGATCGCTCAATATTTCCATTTACTGTAATGATGCCACGTGGACCGGGCATCTTAAGCATGAGGGAAGCGTAATGCGGTATTGCATTAAAGCGAGCGAAAGCTTCGCATCCAAGTAGTGCTTGATAGCCACTTTGGAACGGAGCAATGTGGAAGGTTAAATTTTCGCTACAGAAGTTATCGGGGAAGCCGAATATAACCTCTAGTATCAAGGAGCCCGTGCAATGAGCCCCTGGGCCTGGCGTTACTCCTTTAAAGGTAGTATTGCTGTGGCAAATTTTCGTTGGGTCTATCCCCATTTTGCGGATTGTGTCCTGATATATCAGGTTTAGACTGCTGCCACCGTCCATCAGGACTCGTGTGAAGTGGTATCCGTCAATTATTGGATCTAATACCAAGGCAGCCCATCCTGCGCGCCGGATACTTGCCGAGTAATCCTGATGGTCGAAGGTGATCGGTTGAGGCGGCCAGTGGCAGAACTCCGCGATGATAGGCCGTTGGGCATATTTATCTGGGAGTGCCGCTTTGTTTCTCCCCTTTATCACGTGTAACACGTTTACTATTTTGACTTCTGGTGGAAATTTCTTCTGTTCCCCAGTGCTTTGCTTGTGAGGCTCATCCTCGTCATCTCTTGGTGTATCCTGCCCCTTATGTTCGGCGTTGAGCTTGCTGGACTGCTTGAAGACCCAACATTCTCTGTGGGTATGATTTGCAGGTTTATCGGGGGTGCTATGGATCTGACATATTTGGTCCAGAATTTTATTTAGGCTGGACAGTTCATCTCTGGCGCCTTTAGAGGGCGGCTTTTGCTGCCCTGGCCGAGAGCTTCTGAATCCGGCGTTTACCGCCGTGCTCTTCAGGCTGTCTTATTTATTCCGGCGCTTATTATTTTTGCTGCATCGTGATTTCCCGTTTCCATCTCTAACTTCGGATGTACTTGGGTCGCTGGTGCTGCATCGGGCTAGCCAGCTGTCCTCGCCCGCGCAAAAGCGGGTCATGAGGCTTGTTAATGCTGTCGTTGTTCTCGGCTTTTCTTGGCCGAGGTGTCTGGCAAGCCATTCATCTCGGACGCTGTGTTTAAAAGCTGCCAAGGCTTCAGCGTCCGGACAGTCGACTATTTGGTTCTTTTTAGTAAGAAACCTGTTCCAAAGCTTTCGGGCTCACTCTCCGGGCTGTTGAGTTATATGACTTAAATCGTCCGCATCCGGAGGTCGGACATAAGTCCCTTGAAATTTTGCCCGAAAATCATCTTCGAGCTCTTCCCAGCTTCCAATGGAGCTTTCGGGGAGGCTTTTAAGCCAGTGCCAAGCTGGACCTTTGAGTTTGAGGGGTAAATACTTAATGGCGTGGAGATCATCTCCTCGAGCCATATGGATATGGAGGATATAGTCCTCAATCCAGACCCCAGGGTCTGTTGTTCCGTCGTATGCCTCTATGTTTACGGGTTTGAATCCCTCTGGAAATTCATAGTCTAGCACCTCGTCGGTGAAACATAGGGGGTGTGCGGCACCCCTGTATCTGGGTGTACCGCGTTGTTCGGATGTTTGTTGTGTTGCATCGTATGCTGGAGCGCGCTTGCGTGGTCCATAGATGGATCTGGTTGCGCCGTCCTTTTGATGCGAGCCCTCGCGTGGATCGTGTATTGGCTTATGTGCGGCGTTGTTTGCCGCTCTATGTTGGCCGTGAGGTCGTCTATCCGGCCAGATGCCCGTTTTAATTTTTGGTTGCGGGGGATCTAAGGCCTCCTCATCGAATTCAGGTAGCAACTTCTGCTTCGGGTAGCTCTTGGTGGGGCGATTACCGCCGTACTTCGCTGCTGTGTAGAGTACTTTACTCCATCTGATACTGAGTGTGTCTTGCACAGCCTTGAGCCTTTGCTTCTGCTTTTTTAGACTCCTCGCGGTGGCAACAAGCCTTTGACGGGCATTCTGTTACTCCGGGTGTCTGTCCGGTGTGATGTCGTCCGGACTATTATCTTTGACAGAGTCGGGTTATTCGGTTTGATTCTCCGTGTTGCCGTGGTCCGGCAATGGTTCACCCTGCTCTAACGCTGGGTCTATATGATCGTTGTTTCTGCCGAGGCGGGATTTGGAGCAGCGCTTACGCCGCCGCTTTGACTGCTTCTCGAGGGGACAACCCTTCGTTGCGTCCTTCCGTTCCTCGTCGTCGTTTTCTTTTGGTGTGTCCACCATGTATACGTCATGTGATGAAGTGGGCGTCCAGTGCCCTGTGGGCAGTGGTTCCTGTTTGTCTCCTGCATCGTCGTCCATACCGTCGATGTCTTCGGAGTCGAAGTCGAGCATGTCGGTTAAGTCATCGACATTGGCTACTAAGTGGGTGGTGGGTGGGCGGCGAATTACTTCGTCATCCGCATCCCAATCCTGCCGGACATAGTTCGGCCAGGACTCTCCTGGCAAGGAGAGAGACTTTAATGAATTCAGTACGTCGCCGAAGGGTGAGTGCTGAAAGATATCTACGGAGGTGAACTCCATGATTGGCGCCCAGTCGGATTTGATAGGAACGAGCACAGGTGGTTCGGAGTCCGTGGCCGGAGAAGGATCTGGCAGTTTAGCAAAACGGCTCTCGTGAAGGGTAAGGTCGATCCTCGGCTCGATCGCCGCTGAGAGTGCGGCCTCCGTGGCGGGGTCTATCCCTCCGTCCTCGGATGGCGCGATAGGCTCTGAATTGAGGGTCAGAGCAATTGTCGGTGCGATCTCTTGAACATTGTCCGATGGCAGAGCTAAATCATGCTCATCAAGAATGTGCGGCGCACTCGGCAGGGGCTCGAATCCGTCGAAGATCAAGTCTCCGCGGACATCGGTCGTGTAGTTTAAGTTTCCAAATCTGAACTGATGGCCAAGGGCGTAATTTTCGATCTGCTCCAGATGGTCAAGCAAGTTGGCCCGTAGTGCGAAGCCGCTGAATACAAAGATTTGTCCGGGGAGAAAAGTCTCACCCTGGACTGCATCGCTATCGATGATAGAAGGAGCCATCAAGCCTAACGGCGACGACACAGAGGAACTCTCAATGAAAGCACCAATGTCGGTGTCAAAACCGGCGGATCTCGGGTAGGGGGTCCCGAACTGTGCGTCTAGGCGGATGGTAACAGGAGGCAGGGGACACGATGTTTTACCCAGGTTCGGGCCCTCTTGATGGAGGTAAAACCCTACGTCCTGCTTGATTCATTCTTGATGATATGGGTATTACAAGAGTAGATCTATCACGAGATCAGAGAGGCTAAACCCTAGAAGCTAGCCTATGGTATGATTGTCTGTGGTCCTACGGACTAAAACCCTCCGGTTTATATAGACACCGGAGAGGGTTAGGGTTACACAAGGTCGGTTACAAAGGAGGAGATATCCATATCCGTACTGCCTAGCTTGCCTTCCACGCCAAGTAGAGTCCCATCCAGACACGAGACGAAGTCTTCAATCTTGTATCTTCATAGTCCAACAGTCCGGCCAAAGGATATAGTCCGACTGTCCGGAGACCCCCTAATCCAGGACTCCCTCAACCGGGATCTCCAAGTTTCTTTGGTATTCCACCCTTAAAAGTATAATTAGCAAGCATGGTGGAAATTTCAGCTTCCGGTATCTTTCTTTTATTTGTAACAATATCTTTCATATACTTATCATAAGGATTCATTTTGAGCATATCAGTTAATCGCATACGCAAAAAGATAGGTCTAATCATTTCAGCAAAGCGCTCAAAATCCTCATCATCCTTTTTCCTGGATGGTTTGGGAGGAAAAGGCATAGGTTTCTGAACCCATGGTTCTCTTTCTTTACCGTGCTTCCTAGCAACAAAGTATTTCTTATCATAACGTTGATTCTTTGATTGTGGGTTATCAAGATCAACAGGAGGTTCAATTTCTATATCATTATCATTACTAGGTTGAACATCATCATGAACATTATCATTAACATTATCACTAGTTTCAGGTTCATTACCAGATTGTGTTTTAGCATCAGAGATAGAAATATCATTTGGATTCTCAGGTGTTTCAATAATAGGTTCACTAGAAGCATGCAAAGTCCTATCATTTTTATTTTTCTTCCTTTTAGAAGGACTAGGTGCATCTATATTATTTCTCTGAGAATCTTGCTCAATTCTCTTAGGATGGCATTCAGGATACAAAGGTTCCTGAGTCATTCTACCACCTCTAGTCATAACTCTAATGGCATTATCATTATTCTTACTGTTCAATTCATTGAGCAAATCATTCTGAGCTTTAAGTACTTGTTTTACTTGAGTGGTAACCATAGAAGCATGTTTACTAATAAGTTTAAGTTCACCTTTGACATTAGCCATATAATCACCCAAGTGTTCAAGCAAATTTGAATTGTATTTCAATTGTCTACCAAAATAAGCATTAAAATCTTCTTGCTTAACCATAAATTTATCAAACTCATCTAAGCATGGGCTAGCAAACTTAGTAAATGGGACTTCAGCTTTATCATATCTATAGAGAGAATTTACCTTTACTACCTGTGTCGGGTTATCAAGACCATGAGTTTCTTCAATAGGTGAAGGATTAAGATCATATGTTTCTTCAACGGGCGGTAAATTAAGACCGTGTATTTCTTCAATAGGAGGTAAATTCTTAACATCTTCAGCTTTAATACATTTTTCTTTCATAGATTTCTTTGCCTCTTGCATATCTTCAGGACTGAGAAATATAATACCCCTCTTCTTCAGAGTTGGTTTAGGAATAGGCTCAGGAGTTGGCTCAGGAAGTGTCCAATTATATTCATTTGTCAACATATTATTCAATAGAATTTCAGCTTCATCCGGTGTTCTTTCCCTGAAAACAGAACCGGCACAACTATCCAGGTAATCTCTGGAGGCATCCGTTAGTCCATTATAAAAGATATCAAGTATTTCATTTTTCTTAAGAGGATGATCAGGCAAAGCATTAAGTAACTTGAGAAGCCTCCCCCAAGCTTGTGGGAGACTCTCCTCTTCAATTTGCACAAAATTATATATATCCCGTAAAGCAGCTTGTTTCTTATGAGCAGGGAAATATTTAGCAGAGAAATAATAAATCATAACCTGGGGACTACGCACACAAGCAGGATCAAGAGAATTAAACCATATCTTAGCATCACCCTTTAATGAGAACGGAAATATTTTAGGGATATAAAAGTAGCGAGTTCTCTCATCATTAGTGAACAGGGTGGCTATATAATTTAATTTAGTAAGATGTGCCACAATAGTTTCAGATTCATAGCCATGAAAAGGATCAGATTCAACCAAAGTAATTATATCAGGATCAACAGAGAATTCATAATCCTTATCAGTAACACAGGTAGGTGAAGTAGCAAAAGCAGGGTCAGGTTTCATTCTAGCATTAAGAGATTGCTGCTTCCATTTAGCTAATAACCTCTTGAGTTCGTATCTATCTTTGCAAGCTAAAATAGCTAAAGCAGCTTCTTTTTCAAAAACATAACCCTCAGGAATAACAGGTGAGTCTTCATCATCACTTTCATCAATATTATCAGATTCAATATTTTCATTCTCTCTAACCCTAGCAAGTTGTTCATCAAGAAATTCACCAAGTGGCACAGTAGTATCAAGCATAGAAGTAGTTTCATCATAAGTATCATGCATAGCAGAAGTGGCATCATCAATAACATGCGACATATCAGAACGAATAGCAGAAGCAGGTTTAGGTGTCGCAAGCTTACTCAAAACAGAAGGTGAATCAAGTGCAGAGCTAGATGGTAGTTCCTTACCTCCCCTCGTAGTTGAGGGATAAATCTTGGTTCTTGGATCTTTCAAGTTCTTCATAATGATAAGCATATATAAATCCCAAGTGACTCAAAGGATAGAGCTATGCTCCCCGGCAACGGCGCCAGAAAATAGTCTTGATAACCCACAAGTATAGGGGATCGCAACAGTTTTCGAGGGTAGAGTATTCAACCCAAATTTATTGATTCGACACAAGGGGAGCCAAAGAATATTCTCAAGTATTAGCAGCTGAGTTGTCAATTCAACCACACCTGGAAACTTAATATCTGCAGCAAAGTGTTTAGTAGCAAAGTAATATGATAGTAGCGGTAATGGTAGCAAAAGTAATGTTTTTGGTATTTTGTAGTGATTGTAACAATAGCAACGAAAAAGTAAATAAGCGAAGAACAATATATGGAAAGCTCCTAGGCAATGGATAGGTGATGGAGAATTATGTCGGATGCGGTTCATCATGTAACAATCATAACATAGGGTGACACAGAACTAGCTCCAGTTCATCAATGTAATGTAGGCATGTATTCCGAATATAGTCATGCGTGCTTATGGAAAAGAACTTGCATGACATCTTTTGTCCTACCCTCCCGTGGCAGTGGGGTCCTAATGGAAACTAAGGGATATTAAAGCCTCCTTTTAATAGAGTACCGGACCAAAGCATTAACACATAGTGAATACATGAACTCCTCAAACTACGGTCATCACCGGTAAGTATCCCGATTATTGTCACTTCGGGGTTAACGGATCATAACACATAATAGGTGACTATAGACTTGCAAGATAGGATCAAGAACTCTCATATATTGATGAAAACATAATAGGTTCAGATCTGAAATCATGGCACTCGGGCCCTAGTGACAAGCATTAAGCATAGCAAAGTCATAGCAACATCAATCTCAGAACACAGTGGATACTAAGGATCAAACCCTAACAAAACTAACTCGATTACATGATAGATCTCATCCAACCCATCACCGTCTAGCAAGCCTACGATGAAATTACTCACGCACGGCGGTGAGCATCATGAAATTGATGATGGAGGATGGTTGATGATGAAGATGGTGATGGATTCCCCTCTCCAGAGCCCCGAACAGACTCCAGATCAGCCCTCCCGAGAGGTTTTAGGGCTTGGCGGCGGCTCCGTATCGTAAAACGCGATGAATTCTTCTCTCTGATTTTTTTTCTCCCCGAAAGCAAATATATAGAGTTGGAGTTGAGGTCGGAGGAGCTCCAGGGGGCCCACGTGGTAGGGGGCGCGCCCCCACCCTCGTGGACAGGTGGTGGGCCCCCTGGTCTTCATCTTTTGCAAGGATTTTTTATTATTTCCGAATAGATGTTCCGTGAAGTTTCAGGTCATTCCGAGAACTTTTGTTTCTGCACATAAATAACACCATAGCAATTCTGCTGAAAACAGCGTCAGTCCGGGTTAGTTCCATTCAAATCATGCAAGTTAGAGTCCAAAACAAGGGCAAAAGTGTTTGGAAAAGTAGATACGACAGAGACGTATCAGGTCTCCATTTGCCTTGATTTCCATAACTTTGGTGATCATAGCCTTGGTTTCACAACCTAGGAGAGTATGGCGTCTAGCGAGGGAAATTACCACCATAGAGGTCCTTACCTTGATGGTACTAATTTTGCTAGTTAGAAGCATAAGATGAAAATGCATATTCTTGGACATAACCCCGCCATTTGGGCTATTGTGTGTATTGGCTTGCAAGGTGAATTCTTTGATGGGAGAGAACCAAACTGTGAAGCTAGCGCGGAAGAGTTGAAGATGCTGCAATACAATGCTCAAGCTTGTGATATCCTCTTCAATGGATTGTGCCCCGAAGAAATCAACAAAATCATCCGTCTTGAGAATGCAAAGGAAACTTGGGATACTTTGATTGATATGCACGAAGGTACCGACTCCATCAAGGAATCCAAAATGGATCTGCTTCAAAGTCAGCTTGAGAAGTTCAAAATGAAGGATGGTGAAGTGTCGCTGAAATGTACTCTAGGCTTGCTCTCATCACAAATGAGATTGTCGGCTTAGGAAGTGAAGAGATGACTGACAGATTCATCATCAAGAAGATCCTACGAGCCTTGGATGGAAAATATGATACCGTGTGCATATTGATCCAAATGATGCCCAACTACAAAGATCTCAAACCAATGGAAGTCATTGGAAGAATTGTTGCTCATGAGATGTCACTCAAGGATAAAGAAGAGGTCCACAACAAGTCAAGTGGTGCTTACAAAGCCTCATGTGATGCTCCTACATCATCAAGTGAGAAACAAGTCTTCAATGAGGAATTGAGCCTAATGCTGAAGAATTTCAACAAGTTCTACAAGAGTAGAAGTAAGGAAAGAAGTTCCAAGTCAAGGTCCTACAATGACAAAAGATCCTCTAGTCGTGAGCGTAATTGCTACAATTGTGGAAGACTCGGACACTACTCCAATGAGTGTACGGCTCCCTACAAAAGAAGAGAATACTCACCTAAAAAGATAAGTAGAAGAGAGGAATCACCTCCAAGAGAGAGAAGGAGTAGAGATGATCGTTATGAACGAAGAACCTCTCGTAGAAACAAGGATTCAGAAAGGAAGGACAAGTCATCAAGGAGCTACACAAAACAAAGACATCAAGCTCATGTTGGTGAATGGGTGTCCGGCTCCGACTCCGACCATCACTCCGAGAGAAGTTATCACTCCGACTCCGAATATACTCAAGATGAAGGTGTTGCCGGTCTAGCACTTGTGTCAACCAACTCCTATGACATATTTGACTCACCAAATGAAGTAATTGGAAGATGCTTCATGGCTAAAGTCCCAAATGTATCACACCCTGAGTATGTTGATTTCAATAGTGATGAAGATGATTTGCTAGGTGATGATGATTTACTTGTTAACAACTCTAGTGATGAAAACTATGATGAACTTGCTATTAATCATGCTAATCAAGATAAAACGAATGACGATGATAAGAAGGAGAATGAGCGTCTAACTAAAGAACTAAACACTCTTAAGTTAGCTCATGAAACTGCCTTGGAAGATCATCGAGAGCTTTTAAAAATCCATGAGAAGCTACGCTTTGAAAAGCTCAATCTAGAGCAAGAGCATGGGTTCTTAAAAGCAATCAATGATGAACTTCATAAGAAAATTTCTTCTTACATCGTCAAGCATTTACTCTTGTCTACTTACATGCCACAAGTAAAATCTAGCAACAAGAGTAAGAAAGATTCTCCTTCTAGTTGTAACAATAATCATGCTAAATCCAATGTTGTTGCTTCTAGTAGTTCTCTTGATTCCACTAATGATTCTCTTAGCCAAGTTACACTTGAGCAAGAAAATAGCTTATTGAAGAGAATTATAGAGAAAGGTGTTTGCAAGAGCCTTGTTGGAAGTAAGAAATTTGAGGAAATTGTACGCAAGCAAGGAAGGCACCGAAAGAATCAAGGTGTTGGTTTTGAACGAAAGTTCAATGCCAAGGGAGTTGAGTGGGAAGAAAATCAATACCCCAAGACGAAGTTTGTTCCTTAACAAGAGAATTATGATCCTACTTCTTTCAAGGGAACACAAGCTCAATATGATCTTCCACCACAAGACCACAAGCAAAAAGGCAAGGACAAGCTTCGAGAGGATATTGATGCATTTGAAGAAGCTCCCAAGGCCTAGGTCAAGTGGGTTCCCAAGACTACATCAAGTTCTACTTCATCAAGTACGACTACAACTCCAAGGATTCCCATCAAGTTGATGTGGATCCCGAAGAAGAAGAACTAGAGAGTTCTTGAGGGTGACTCCGTCAACATATTTCACTCATATCATTTTGGCGAGAACAAGTTCAAACAACTTCCACATCTTGCACTAGTTCAAGGAGTCACAAACCCTCTTGTTGGTAAGACAAGGGACAAGGTAACCTAATGCTTTCATGGACATCATCTTGTGTGAACTTCACTCTATGTCTTGCCTCAAAAGGATTGGGCTACCTTGCTGCACTTTTGCTACTATTATCATTACTTACTCATTATAAATTATCTTGCTATCAAACTACACTGTTACTTACAATTTCAGCACTTGTAGACATTACCTTGTTGAAAACCACTTGTCATCTCCTTCTGCTCCTCGTTGGGTTCGACACTCTTACTTATCAAAAAGAGCTACAATTAATCCCATATACTTGTGGGTCATCATCCAACAACAGCAGCGACAACGGCGGCGACGGTGAAGGCGTCGTCGTGATTGACCTGCTAGCGCCTAGCGACGATGATTAATGTCGTTCTAAGTTTTATTTTCGTTTAAATTATGTTGGACTATGTAAAATATCTCTATATATGTTGAATGAAAATGCAATGCAAAATTTTTACTAACACCAACCGCGGTGATGGCGAAGGCGGGCCAGGGCGGCATGCAGGAGCGACGGGGCGTCGGGGGGGGCGTGGTGCCGGGGGGCCTTACGGTGGGGCGTCGGTGGCGGCGGGCAGCATGGGGTCAGGGGCGGCGGCGGGGTGCGGTCGGGGAGAGAGGGGGGGAGTGGGAGACAGGCTTAGGGTGGGGGCGGGGGCATTAGCGCCGTCAGGTAGAATTTTGTTTGTCGTCCACTTGCCGACGTCCGCTAGCCGACGACAAAGAACTGGCTAACGGCAAAAGCTACTTTGCCGTCCGCTAGCAGACGGGAAAGAAATAGCTGACGGCAAAGACGATGTTTGCCGTCAGCCAGTTCTTTGTCGTCTGCTTTTTGTGAGCGGACGACAAAGACCTTCTTTTCGTCAGCAAGCTAACGACAAAGAATAAGCTGACGGCAAATTCTCTGATTCCAGTAGTGGCGCGCCTAGGCTCCCTGGCGCGCCCAGGTAGGTTGTGCCCACCTGTTGGGCCCCCTCTAGTAGTTATTTTGTCCAATAATTCTTATTTATTCCATAAAAATTCCTCGTGAAGTTTTAAATCATTTGGAGTTGTGCAGAATAGGTAGCCTGACGTACCTTTTTTAGGTCCAAATTTTCAGCTGCCGGAATTCTCCCTCTTTGTGTGAACCTTGCATATTATGATAGAAAAGGCATTAGAATTACTCCAAAAAGCATTATTATGCATAAAAATATTATAAACAACAGTAGGTAAACATGATGCAAAATGAACGTATCAAAACCTAAATACATGTGTGAATACATAAACAAACATTATGTCCTAGTGAGCCTCTACTTGACTAGCTCGTTGATCAAAGATGGTTAAGGTTTCCTGACCATGGACATGAGTTGTCATTTGATAACGGGATCACATCATTAGGAGAATGATGTGATGGACAAGACCCATCCGTTAGCTTAGCATAATGATCGTTCAGTTCTATTGCTACTGCTTTCTTCATGTCAAATACATATTCCTTCGACTATGAGATTATGCAACTCCGGGATACCGGAGGAATGCCTTGTGTGCTATCAAACATCACAATGTAACTGAGTGATTATAAAGATGCTCTACAGGTATCTCCGAAGGTGTTTGTTGAGTTGGCATAGATCGAGATTAGGATTTGTCACTCCGAGTATCGGAGAGGTATCTCTGGGCCCTCTCGGTAATACACATCATAAGCTTGCAAGCAAAACGACTAAGGAGTTAGTCACCAGGTGATGTATTACGGAACGAGTAAAGAGACTTGCCAGTAACGAGATTGAACTAGGTATGAAGATACCGACGATCGAATCTCGGGCAAGTAACATACCGAGGGATAAAGGGAATTACGTATGTTGTCATAATGGTTCGACTGATAAATATCTTCGTAGAATATGTAGGAGCCAATATGAGCATCTAGGTTCCGCTATTGGTTATTGACTGGAGAGGTGTCTCAGTCATGTCTACATAGTTCTCGAACTCGTAGGGTCCGCACACTTAACGTTCGATGACGATATTGTATTATATGAGTTACGTGATTTGGTGACCGAATGTTGTTCGGAGTCCCAGGTGAGATCACGGAAATGACGAGGAGTCTCGAAATGGTCGAGAGGTAAAGATTAATATATAGGATGATAGTATTCGGACACCGGAAGTGTTCTGGAGTGTATCGGGTATTTATCGGAGTACCGGAGGGGTTACCGGAACCCCCGGGGGGAATATATGGGCCATGAGAGGGGAGCACACCAACCCAAAAGGGATGGCGTGCCCCCCCCCTATGGAAGGAGGCTAAATTGGGAGAAGGAAAAAGGGGGTTCGGCCCCCCTTTTCCTTTCTCTCTTCCCCCTTTCCTTTCTTCTCCGGTGAAATGAGGCAGGGGGCGCCACTTGGGGAAACCGCAAGTAGGATTCAGATCCTACTTGGGGCGCACCTGGCTGCCTTCCCTCTCCCTCCCACCTATATATATGTGGGGGGAGGCGCCCCTAGCACACCCCAGACAATTGCCTAGCCGTGCGCGGCGCCCCCCTCCACCGTTTACTCACACAGTCATATCTTCGTAGTGCTTAGGCGAATCCCTGCGCAGATCACTTCATCATCACCGTCACCACACTGTCGTGCTGACGAAACTCATCTACTATCTCGACAACTTGCTGGCTCAAGAAGGCGAGGGATGTCACCGGGCTGAACGTGTGCAGAACTTGGAGGTGTTGTACGTTCGGTACTTGATCGGTTGGAGCTAGAATAAGTTCGACTACATCAACCACGTTGTCAAACGCTCCCGCTTACGGTCTACGAGGGTACATAGACACACTCACCGCCCTCGTTGCTATGCATCTCCATGGATAGATCATTGCGTGTGCGTAGAAATTCTTTTGTTTTCCATGCAACGTTTCCCAACAAAACTTCCCACCACACCCACTGCCATATAACCTACATGGGCCTTTAGAGATTTTTTGAATTTGTTAGATGGGCCCTAGGCCCACCCTCATATTTCAACAGGTAGGTTCCAACTAGGGGCAAAAAATCAATTGTCCCTAAATTTAAGCATAAACTATTTTATTTCAAAATTTTATGTTTGGATTTTCTAATTCAAATTATTGTTGCATTCGAATATTTATCTTTCAATTGTAAGAATATGTTATTATATCTTTGATTGTTTTGAATAGTTCGGGTATAAACAAATAAATTGAAAGCGGACATTCGGTACCTGCCGTCGGATTGCCTCCACCCTATCCCCACAGACATTTAAGAAGTTCCATTTTGGTGACTCACATTTCGAGTTGCCTTTAACATGCGATTGCAAGGGCCTCTTTGATTTGCAGAATTCTAAAAACTTGGGAATAGAAAAGGCATAGGATTAGAAGGTCAAAACATCTCTTTTTCAGAAAAGGCATAGGATTAGAAGGTCAAAACATCTCAATCCTATAGGATTTTGGTTGTTTGATTGCAACATAGAAAAAACAAAGGGCCCTTTCTAAGTGGTTTAAGTGGATGCTGGAACTACTAAGGGAAGTAGTTCAAAGAATTTCTTAGAGAAAATTTCTACATATGATTCAATCATATGAATCGAATAACCAACTAGGAAAAAATTATAAGGATTAATCCCCTAAAACTGCTATGCAAATCCTCTGAATCAAAGGAGCCCTGAGAATTTTAGATATTCTTTTCCGGCGTTCACTTCACCCAATGCCTTTTTGTTTTACACTTCAGCCGATGTCATGCTGCAGTGTGAAACGCATCTCATTCACAGCAAAGGAAGCTCTATTGGGCTAAAGAAAAACTCTATTGTCCATGTGATATCTCAAAATAAGCAATTAAGCGACAATGGAGGAAATTCCAGGAGGAAAAAGTAGAAGTTGATTGACACAAACAAGTTGGCATTACTTTAATCAAATCAAGCCCCAGTACAAGCAACTCATTTGGCGAATGGGTCCCATGAAAAGGTCCGGCTTTGAGGAAGGTACAACTGCGCATTGGATAACATGACATGCCGTCCACTTCACATTTACAAACAAAGAACAAGTTGACAAAAAAATGGCACTGCTGGTAGTATTCTCCGCACAATCACACAACAAAAAGGAAACACCATACATGCTTTAGCTCACTTACATAATTTAGTTTGACACGTTTGATATGAATGAAAGGTAATGATGCTCAGAGTTGGCACACGCAACGGCGCGTACGCGCGCGCCGCTCCTTGTCGGGTCGCTACCGAACCAGGTCGCACATTCCCGGGCGCGTGCGGCACCAGAGCGGCTGGATGGGCTCGGCGCGGATCCCTCGCCCCACCATGCGGTGCCGCCAGTCGGTGAGCCTGTCCGTGGCCTCCGCGTACCGCTTCCTGCCGGACGCGTCGCGGTTGCCGGACCACAGCGCCTCCGCCATGGCCGACGCCCGCGGCCAGATCCTGGCGTCCAGGACCGTCGCGTCGGCCTGCTCCGTCCACAGCGCCACCTCGCCGCCGATGACCAGCTTGGCCTCCTCCGCGGTGAGCCCGTACGCGACGTCGTAGTCGTACACCCGCTGCCACGTCTTGAACGGCCCGCACCAGGAGCCCCCGTCCGTCTTGTAGTCGCTCCTCTGGTCGTCGTACACGCTGTTGTTCCCGACGAAGTCGCCGTGGCCGCAGTCGAGGTAGTAGAAGGAGGCCGAGGAGACGATGGCGCGGTACCCGGCCTGCACGATCAGCTTCGTGTTGTTGGCCCCGTTGTTCCACGTCTGCAGGATGGTCGTCGCCGGCGGGATCACCGACGCGCTCACGTTCACCTCCACGTCCAGCAGCACGTCCTCCCAGAACACCACCGTGCGGTTCTTGGACACCACGTGCCGGTGCACCGCGCGCACGTACCGCTCCAGGAGCTGGCTCAGGGTGCCGCCCTTCTCCATGTCCGCCTGGATCGACGGGTCCGTCTCCCAGCATCCCGGCGTCACCTCGTCGGCGCCGGCGTGGTAGAAGCCCTCCGGGAACATGGAGGTGATGTCGTCGATGATGTTGGCCACCACCTCGTACGTCTTGGGCTCCAGCGGGTTCAGCTGCCCGGACCCCGGCTCCGCCGCCAGCCTGGTGCCCCAGTCGCTCGCGTCGGGCAGCCAGAACTTGCCCGCGCAGGACACAGCCTCCGGGTACGCGCCGGCCCACGACGCCGTGTGGCCTGAAATATGGCAACAGATTAGCTCGTTCATCAACTGGGCCGTATTACCTTAGAAACTGGGCCGTGTAAGCACATTGCTTAGTGGGCCGAATGGCAAAAATAGCAGCCATGTCTTTTTCTCTTTTCTTTTTGCGGGGGAAATAGCAGCCGTGTCAGCTTTTGCTTACCCGGTGCGTCGATCTCCGGCACGACGCGGACGCCGCGGCTCATGGCGAACTCGACGATGCGCTTGACGTCCTTGACGGTGTACCTCATGTCCTCGCCGTACGCGCCCATCTCCGCGAGCATCGGCTCGGACGGCAGCTCGATGGGGAACGACTGCGAGTCCGTGATGTGCCAGTGGAACACGTTCATCTTGTTGGCCGCCATGGTGTCTATCGTCCGCAGGATGTCGACGACGGGGAAGTAGGTCCTCCCGGTGTCGAGCATCAGGCCGCGGTGCTGGTACAAAGGCTTGTCCTCCACGCGCACGCTGGTGGCCACCAGCAGCTCCCCTTGCCGGCCCCTCCACGCGAGCTGCGAGAACGTCTCCAGCCCGTGCATGGCGGCCCATACCGTGGCAGCCGTGATGGTGGCCACGCCCGTGGGGAGGATTTCCAGCTCGTAGGACTCGTCCACGCCGTCCTGGAGCGGGGCGGACAGGTCGGACACGGACACGGTCAGGCTCTGGAGCGCGGGGCCCCCGGCGGTGACATTGACCGCCGGCCGGACGATGGGCCTGTACCTCTCGGCGAAGAGCAGCGCGGTGTAGCGCTGCGTGGCGGAGACGAGGTACGGGCTGTCCCCGGACGTGCCGACGATGCGGAACGACGCGGACACCGGCATGGCCGCGAGCGGCTCCGCCCAGGACATGGACGTCGGCTTGGGCCACACATTGACGGGGAACACCGATGCCTGGGCGCGCGACGGCAGCGGGGAGCTCAGCAAGGACAGGAGCAGGACGGCGGCGAGAAGGCCCTTCTTCGCCGCCATTTGTGGTTTGGCTCGAGCTGCTCTGTGCCGCTGCACCGTATGATTGGGAGATGCCTTGATGGGTGTACGCATCGATGTGCCATTCGATTTATATAAGTCGTAGCTTAACAATGTGATTAACGACATTGCTCGGCGTGTTGTCATCTACGCGCGCGCTTATCACAAGGCTCCAAGTGGCTCTTTCATGGCGCCTTGGCGCTACCGTTCGTCCATTTCTGAAAGCTCCGGTTTCGTGGCGTATTATCTCATGCTGTATATACGATGCCGGCGTTCTGCCTTATGTTATGTATGCCGGTTAGCCAGCGATGACTACACGTTTTCTATTGGGTTTCTTGGCCTAAAAGATGTAGTGGAACGGCTGCAACGGCAGTAGTAGTTTACTAATACCAGTACAAGTTTAGGCAGACGTAATCCCTAATCAGACAGTGTACGGCCTGCTGATTGTACTATACTAATGAGATCCGTAGGCGAACACTATATTTTAGCAGCTAGACACGTCGGCTATTTTAATGCCGTCACAGTTGCAGTAGCGCAGTGTGCATGAGCCATATGGTGGTAGACGAACCAGGCTTGGCTTTATTTTAGCAGCTAGCCTTGTTGGTTCAGAAAGTAAATTGCATAGGCGAAACATGCACAAACTGAGCAGTCTTTTACTACTTTCACGGTTGTG
Organism: Triticum urartu; assembly: GCF_056163025.1. Classification (NCBI taxonomy): domain Eukaryota; kingdom Viridiplantae; phylum Streptophyta; class Magnoliopsida; order Poales; family Poaceae; genus Triticum; species Triticum urartu. The sequence goes on along the minus strand of NC_141874.1, from coordinate 168,741,216 downwards.
CTTGATTCTGTTAATCTAGTTTGCCCGGATTTGCTAGCTCATAGGCGACTGAAAAATCGTTGCATGTCTGTCAGTCGATTTTGGGTGGTAAAGAGGGGCGCTCCTATGTCTCGCCTGACGCGAGAAAGAAGGACGCCCCGCTTCAGATGCCCGATTGGGCACCCAGTGCGGACAAGCTTTGAGTGCTTTGCTGTCAGGTTTTCGCCCAATAATACTAGTTTCGATGGCGAGCAAGGGCGGTAGTTTTCCTGGCAGTGCGTTGGGCTCGCTACCTCTCTTTCCTCTTCTCCTGAATGTTGTTGGAACAGTTGTATTTTCGTTCTTGTAATGGAAAGGGGTAAGGCCGGTTCAAAAAAAGGCATTTAGTGTTTTTTTAATTCTTTTTTTACATTTTCATTCCATTTTTTTGTTTTTTTACCTTTGCTTGTATTTGCAAATATTGTGAATATATCTATTGCAAAAATAAATTTATATATAATTGATGAAAAACATTAATCCCGCATTAGAACAATGTTAAACGTGTATAGAAAAATGTATATAATGTATAAGAAAATTGTATAATGTGTACGAAAAATGGACATCAAAACATATGTATGTGTGTGTGTGTGTGTAATATTAATCATGCATTTGAAAAATGTTAAACATGTATATAAAAAATGTACCTGATGTATTCAAAAAATGTACAATGTTTATGGGAAAAGTAGACGTAAAAAATATATGTTAAAATAAATATTAATTACATATTTGAAAAATGTTAAATGTGTATATAAAAAATATTGCCGAAATATATGAAAAATGTACAATGTGTATGTACAAAAATAGACATCAAAAGATTATATGTTTAAAAAATGTTAATCATTTATTTGTAAAATGTTAAATGTGTATATAAAAAATGCTCCTAATGTATTAAAAATGTAGAATGCGTATGCTGAAAAGTAGATATCAAAAAATAGATGTTTACAAAAAGTTAATCATGTAGTATTTGATATTTTTTAAAGATGTATGCGAAAAATGTATAATGTGTATGGAAAAAGGTAGACATAAAAAAATATAAGTTTTTGAAAATGTTGATCATGTATTTGGAATTTGTTGAACTTGTATATAAAAACTGTTCCTCGTGCATCGAAAAATGTTGAATGTGTATGCAAAAGGTTGACATCAAAATGTATATTTGAAAAAACTATTAATCATGTATTTGAAAAATGTTCAACGTGTATCGGAAAAACGTTTCGTGTAATTGTAAAAATGTTAAACATTTATAAGAAAATATATCCATGTTCTATAAGAAAAGAGAAATAAAAAATCAACAAGGGAAAAAGCAAACAAAGAAAACCAATTAAAACCAGTGCAAAAGAATGAAAATGGTGAAAACCTAGAAAGAAACAAAGAAAGACGAAGAAACTTGATAAAATCAAGAAAGAGACAAAGGAAACGGTAAAAAAAATAAAAAAAATTGGAAACAAGACAAAAAACATTGAAACAAAGAAAGAAACAAAAAAAGCCTAAGAAAAAGAAGAAAAAATTAGGGGAAAACCTAATGAAACCAGGGAAAGAAATGAAAAAAACAGTGAAAAACTTAGAAAAAATAGAAAAACCAAAAAACGAGTCAAGAAATAAAAGACCAGAAGAAACTAAATGAAAAGAAACAAAAAACAAACAGAGAAACCGAAGCAACATCAAACCAGCGACAAGCGAGTGAGGCATGCATGAATATGGGTTGGCCCAATAGTGTAGCTCGCAGGAAATCTTCACGCGAGACTTTCTTCCATCTCGCGTTGAACGATATATAGCTCCCATGGGTAAAGAGCAGCTGTCACACTGCACCCTGATGTGTGCGGTGCACTTGGCAGTGTGTGGGTTGTGGCACGTCTGGTTGGTGTCGTCTGTGGCCCAGGCGTGTGTAGAATGTATTTAACCCTCAACCCATGTATGGATTGAGGGCATGCCGAGCGTTGCTTTGTCTCCCATCTCTTTGCTTCTTACACTCACCTACTTACGCGGCAAGTCTTCTTCCCACCCTCCTTTCGGTTTTCCCAATCACCTTGTGTAGTCTCAATCCGACGTTTGAGTTCGTTACAATTGGTTATTAGAACCATTCCGATCTGCCCCAAAAAAAATTTCGCCACCACCCTCTGGTCCTCTTGGCAAGTTGGGTAACATCTACCACTTTGGGTGTGGACTCGCCCCGGTGAGACCACCCAATATCCTCGACATGGTTAGATCTACTCAGAGCGAGTGTGACGAGGTCATCCAAACCCTCAACTAAAAGTGCATGTAGTCCATATGTGTGGTTTGGGAATTAATGACATCGTGGACTAATGTTTTCATTGTGATGTATTTCAAGGAATGTTCCATAGGCAATGCATGGGGTATATTGGATGGATTGAAGGATGAAAGCCATTAAGATGAATATATGCATTTAGTGTTGTTAATGAATAAGCAATTCATATGGAACAACAATTGCATTGAGATATATAGTGAAGGATTATGGATGTCGCCTAGAGGGCGGAATGCGTGAATAGGCGCTTTAAAAATAACTATGGTTGGATTGAACAAATACGGAATAAAACTAGCGTATAATTTGTCAAGCACAAAACCTAAAATAATCAGACTCACCTATGTGCACCAACAACTTATGCTAAGCAAGATAAACAACTAAGTGATAGCAAAATATATAACATGAAACACTATGGCTATCACAAAGTAAAGTGCATAAATAAAGGGTTCGGGTAAGAGATAACCGAGGCATGTGGAGACGACGATGTATTCCGAAGTTCATACCCTTGCGGATGCTAATATTTGTTTGGAGCGTTGTGGAGGCACAATGCTCCCAAAAGCCACTAGGGCCACCGTAATCTCCTCACGCCCTCGCATAATGCAGGATGCCGTGATCCCACTAAGGGATCCTTGAGGGCAGTCACCGAATCCGTACAATTGGCAACCTTTGAGGACGGTCACCGAACCTGTACACTTTGATAAACCCTTGAGGCGGTTATCGGAACACGTACAAATTGCTTGGGGCAATCTCCGCAAACTGTTGGAATTTTGCTAGTAGGTCTTTGGCCCAAAGCCAACTAAAATTCTGAAATTCTCTTGGCCCATTCATGCACACATGTGAGTGGAGTGAGTGAGGCTAAAGTTTAGTCCCACCCCGGAAGTTGAGAGAGAGTTGCACCTCTTTATAAGGTGAGCTCTTCTACCACTTGTATGAGCATGAGAAGAGGAGACCTACACGCGCGCTCCTCCTCCTCGCTCGCCTCGCCACGCCACGCCACGCCTCGTCACGACGCGCCGTGCCGCGCCGCGCCGCGGGTTGTGGGATTGAGCTGAGCCGAGGACAGAGCTATGCACGTTGTCTATATTTTTGTTGCTCGGGACCGTTTCCGATTCTTTTGGATCGTGACGACTCGGACGTGGGGTTTACTCTCACGACCTACCCGTCCCGCACTATATAGTCATGCAGACGTCTATCCTAGCTGCCGCCGCTTCGTATGGTTTCTCACCACCGTTCCAGATCATTGCGCCGCCAAGCAAGTCTTCTCCATTCCTCCTTTCGGCGTGCACCGGGAGAAGGGACAGCAGGCCTCCGGAACCCCGCCTCTCGTGATCCTGTACGGGAGAGGGGCGATCAGGTTTTTGGGGAGCGCACTCGCGCGACTGCTGGCAGCGACGACTTCTTCCCCGACCTCGACAACCTCATCCTCGACGACATGGGCGACAACGTCAATGCCGGCGGTGCTGCTCCCGCTGCACCGTATGTGATTCTATCCTTCCTGTTCGAGATCATGGTAGAATTCATGTTTCTAGTATGTGCCCTAGATGTGATATGTTCATCTGCTATGCTAGTTTGCATGATTAGTTTAATCTCTGCTACTGTAGTCATGATTTATCTTCTAATTATTCGGATTAAATCTTGTAGTAACTTGCTCATATTTCCAACAATCCAAAAACCTGATTATAGGCAATTTACTCCGAGTGGTTTTGCTGCGCATCTGAAGCCGCCTGCCTTTAAGGGGGCACAATATAAGAGGTGACGCACGAGAGCAGTCTACTGGTTTCAGACCATGGGCTGCTATGACACCACCAAGGGCAAGCCTGAGAGCGATCTTAATCCAGCACAGTTGGAAGCTTTCGAGAAGATCGATACCCTCTTTAAAGGCGCTCTTTTGAGTGTTCTTGATGACTCCATTGTGGATTCGTATATGTCGTTTGACAACGGCAAGGACATGTGGGCTGCGCTCGAGGCCAAGTTTGGTGCCTCGGACGCCGACAGCGAGTTGTACGTCATGGAGCAATTCTATGACTACAAGATGACTGATGAGCGCCCTGTTGTACAGCAGGCTCATGAGATACAGTCGCTCGCAAAAGAACTTGAGTACTTCAAGTGTGTGTTGCCGGAGGCATCATTGCCATGCTTCCACCTTCGTGGAACAATTTTGCTACTTCCCTGAAACACAAGAGACAGGAGTTTTCCGTTGCGGATCTCGTTGGTACTCTTGATGTTGAAGAGAAGGCGAGATCAAAGGACACACGTGCTCGAGTTGCTGAGGGAGGTTCTAGTGCCCACATGGTATAGAAGAAGAACTCCTAGCCCAACAAGTTCAAAAATAATAAGAACAAAACTCAGGGCAAAGGCAAGTTTGATACAAAGAACAAGTCATCACACTCTACCAACTTCAAGAAGAGTTCCCATAAGAAGGGGAAGGGACTTTTCCATGTCTGCGGTGATCCTAATCACTGGGCTCCGAAGTGTCATAACCGCTTTGAGGAGCGCGAACATGAGAAGAGCGGCAAGTCCGCTAATGCTGTCATCGGTGATATTGATATGACGGAATCAGGGTATGGTATTTTTCCTACCATCCTTTCAGTATTTCAATCCCCTGATTGGTTAATTGACACCGGTGCCAATGTACATGTTTGTGCTGACGTCTCCATGTTTTCTTCTTACCAGGCAACAGGGACTTCACCCGTGCTGATGGGGAACGGGTCACATGTCATCGTTCTAGGTGTTGGTACTGTCGATCCAAAGTTTACTTCGGAGAAGACTGTGCGTCTGAAGAACGTTCATCATGTGCCGTCCATAAATAAAAATCTCGTTAGCGGTTCCCGTTTATGTCGAGATGGTTTTAAGTTGGTTTTTGAATCCAATAAAGTTGTAATTTCTAAGTATGGACAATTTGTTGGAAAAGGCTATGAGAGCGGAGGCTTGTTTCGCCTGTCTTTGTCAGATATTTGCACTAAAATTATTAATAATGTTTGCCACAACAATGAGTCTGATATTTGGCATTCACGACTTTGTCACATTAACTTTGGTTGCATGACGCGGCTAGCCAATATGAATTTAATTCCGAAAATCTCTATTGTCAAAGGCTCTAAGTGTCAAGTATGTGTGCAAGCTAAGCAACCTCGCAAGTCCCATAAGACTGCAGAAGCAAGAGACTTGGCGCCACTAGAGCTTATACATTCTGATCTTTGTGAGATGAATGGCGTGTTGACAAAAGGTGGAAAGAGACACTTCATGACGTTGATTGATGACTCCACTAGATATTGTTATGTGTATCTCCTAAAATCAAAAGACGAGGCTTTAACTTTCTTCAAAAACTATAAAGCTGAGGCAGAGAACCAACTTGATCGTAAAATTAAACGGCTTAGGTCCGATCGTGGTGGAGAGTATTTTTCCAATGAATTTGATCTGTTTTGTGCGGAACATGGTATAATCCATGAGAGGACGCCTCCCTACTCAACTCAGTCAAATGGGATAGCCGAAAAAAGAACCGAACTCTAACTGATATGGTTAACACCATGTTAGACACATCGAATCTTTCCAAGGAATGGTGGGGGGAGGCGCTAATGACTACGTGTCATGTCCTAAACCGAGTTCCCATAAAGCATAAGACCATGACTCCATTTGAGGAATGGGAGAGGAAAAGATCGAAACTCTCTTACCTACGTACTTGGGGTTGTTTGGCGAAAGTCAATATACCAATTCCCAAGAAGCGCAAGTTTGGACCAAAAACCGTGGATTGTGTTCTTCTGGGCTATGCTTTTCATAGCATCGACTATAGCTTTTTGATAATAAAATCTGAGGTATCCGACATGCATGTTGGTACAATTATGGAGTCGAATGATGCAACTTTCTTTGAGGACATATTTCCTATGAAGGATATGCCAAGTTCATCAAATCAGGAGATACCTACTCCATCTAGTGAGGAATTCACTGTAACTCCTGAACCCACCATTGCGATGGAACACGTTGAGAATCCTGTTGAGGGTGACAATGGAACTCCTGTGAGGAGTAAGAGATAGAGGACTGCAAAGTCCTTTGGTGATGATTTCATTGTGTACCTTGTGGATGACACACCCAGGACTATTTCAGAAGCCTATGCATCTCCTGTTGGGGAACGTAGCAGAAATTCAAAATTTTCCTACGTATCACCAAGATCTATCTATGGAGAAACTAGCAACGAGGGGAAGGAGAGTGCATCTACATACCCTTGTAGATCGTTAAGCGGAAGCGTTCAAGTGAACGGGGTTGATGGAGTCGTACTCGTCGTGATTCAAATCACCGATGACCAAGTGCCGAACGCACGGCACCTCCGCGTTCAACACACGTACAGCCCGGTGACGTCTCCCATGCCTTGATCCAGCAAGGAGAGAGGGAGAGGTTGAGGAAGACTCCATCCAGCAGCAGCACAACGGCGTGGTGGTGGTGGAGGAGCGTGGCAATCCTGCAGGGCTTCGCCAAGCACCACGGGAGAGGAGAAGAACTTGGGAGAGAGGGAGGGGCTGCACCAAAGGCAAAAGGTGTGTCTCAAGAGGCCCTCCTACCCCCACTATATATAGGGATCCCAAGGGGGGGTGCGCCAGCCCTAGGAGATCCAATCTCCTAGGGGGCGGCGGCCAGGGGAGGAGTCCTTCCCCCCCAAGGCACCTAGGAGGTGCCTTCCCCTTTTGGGACTCTTCCTTTAGGGTTTCCCCAGGCGCATGGGCCTCTTGGGGCTGGTGCCCTTGGCCCATGTAGGCCAAGACGCACCCCCTACAGCCCATGTGGCCCCCCGGGGCAGGTGGCCCCACCAGGTGGGCCCCCGGGACCCTTCCGGTGGTCCCGGTACAATACCGATGACCCCGAAATTTGTCCCGATGGCCGAAACAGGACTTCCTATATATAAATCTTTACCTCCGGACCATTCCGGAACTCCTCGTGACGTTCGGGATCTCATCCGGGACTCCGAACAACATTCGGTAACCACATACAAGCTTCCTTTATAACCCTAGCGTCATCGAACCTTAAGTGTGTAGACCCTACGTGTTCGGGAGACATGCAGACATGACCGAGATGTTCTCCGGTCAATAAGCAACAGCGGGAACTGGATACCCATGTTGGCTCCCACATGTTCCACGATGATCTCATCGGATGAACCACGATGTCAAGGACTTAATCAATCCCGTATACAATTCCCTTTGTCTAGCGGTATTGTACTTGCCCGAGATTCGATCGTCGGTATACCGATACCTTGTTCAATCTCGTTACCGGCAAGTCTCTTTACTCGTTCCGTAACACATCATCCCATGATCAACTCCTTGGTCACATTGCGCATATGATGATGTCCTACCGAGTGGGCCCAGAGATACCTCTCCGCTTACACGGAGTGACAAATCCCAGTCTCGATTCGTGCCAACCCAATAGACACTTTCGGAGATACCTATAGTGCACCTTTATAATCACCCAGTTAGGTTGTGACGTTTGATACACCCAAAGCATTCCTACGGTATCCGGGAGTTGCACAATCTCATGGTCTAAGGAAATGATACTTGACATTAGAAAAGCTTTAGCATACGAACTACACGATCTTTGTGCTAGGCTTAGGATTGGGTCTTGTCCATCACATCATTCTCCTAATGATGTGATCCCGTTATCAACGACATCCAATGTCCATGGTTAGGAAACCGTAACCATCTATTGATCAACGAGCTAGTCAACTAGAGGCTTACTAGGGACATGGTGTTGTCTATGTATCCACACATGTATCTGAGTTTCCTATCAATACAATTATAGCATGGATAATAAACGATTATCATGAACAAGGAAATATAATAATAACCAATTTATTATTGCCTCTAGGGCATATTTCCAACAGTCTCCCACTTGCACTAGAGTCAATAATCTAGTTCACATCGCCATGTGATTAACACTCACAGGTCACATCGCCATGTGACTAACATCCAAAGAGTTTACTAGAGTCAATAATCTAGGTCACATCACTATGTGATTAACACTCAATGAGTTTTAGGTTTGATCATGTTGCTTGTGAGAGAGGTTTTAGTCAACGGGTCCGAACCTTTCAGATCCGTGTGTGCTTTACAAATCTCTATGTCATCTCCTAGATGTAGCTACCATGTTCTATTTGGAGCTATTCCAAATAACTGTTCTACTTGGAGCTATTCTAAATTGTTGCTCTATTATACGTATCCGGTATCTCTACTCAGAGCTATCCGGATAGGTGTTAAGCTTGCATCGACGTAACCCTTTACGACGAACTCTTTTACCACCTCCATAATCGAGAAAATTCCTTAGTCCACTAGTTACTAAGGATAACTTTGACCGCTGTCCTGTGATCCATTCTTGGATCACTCTTGTACCCCTTGACTGACTCATGGCAAGGCACACTTCAGGTGCGGTACACAGCATAGCATACTGTAGAGCCTACGTCTTAAGCATAGGGGACGACCTTCGTCCTTTCTCTCTATTCTGCCATGGTCGAGCCTTTAAGTCTTAACTTCATACCTTATAACTCAGGCAAGAACTCCTTCTTCGACTGATCCATCTTGAACACCTTCAAGATCATGTCAAGGTATGTGCTCATTTGAAAGTACTATTAAGCGTTTTGATCTATCCTTATAGATCTTGATGCTCAATGTTCAAGTAGCTTAATCCAGGCTTTCCATTGAAAAACACTTTCCAAATAACCCTATATGCTTTCCAGAAATTCTACGTCATTTCCGATCAACAACATATATTCATCAGAAATTCTATAGTGCTCCCACTCACTTCTTTGGAAATACCAGTTTCTCATAAACTTTGTATACACCCAAAATCTTTGATCATCTCATCAAAGCATACATTCCAACTCCGAGATGCTTACTCCAGTCCTCAGAAGGATTGCTGGAGCTTTGCATACTTATTAGCATCTTTCAGGATTGACAAAACCTTCCGGTTGTATCACATACAACCTTTCCTCAAGAAAATCGTCGAGGAAACAATGTTTTGACATCCTATCTGCAAGATTTCATAAATAATGCAGTAATCGCTAATATAATTCCAACAGACTCTTAGCATCGCTACGAGTGAGAAAGTCTCATCGTAGTCAACTCCTTGAACTTGTCGGAAAACATCTTAACGACAAGTCGAGCTTTCTTAATGGTGACATTTACCATCATTGTCCGTCTTTCTTTTAAAATCCATATGTACCTAACAGCCTTACGACCATCAAGTAGTTCTTCCAAAGTCTACACTTTGTTTTTCATATATGGATCCTCTCTCGGATTATATGGCCTCGAGCCATTTATCGGAATCCGGGCCCACCATCGCTTCTCCATAGCTCGTAGGTTCATTGTTGTCTAGCAACATGACTTCCAAGACAGGGTTACGTACCACTCTGAAGTAGTACGCATCCTTGTCATCCTACGATGTTTGGGAGCGACTTGATCTGAAGTTTCATGATCACTATCATAAGCTTCCACTTCAGTTGGTGTAGGTGCCACAGGAACAACTTCCTGTGCCCTGCTACACACTAGTTGAAGTGAAGGTTCAATAACCTCATCAAGTCTCCACCATCCTCCCACTCAATTCTTTCGAGAGAAACTTTTCCTTGAGAAGGGACCTGATTCTAGAAACAATCCCTTATTGCTTTCGAATCTGAGACAGGAGGTATACCCAACTGTTTTGGGTGTCCTATGAAGATGCATTTATCCGCTTTGGGTTCGAGCTTATCAGTCTGAAACTTTTCCGCATAAGCGTCGCAGCCCCAAACTTCTAAGAAATGACAGCTTAGGTTTCTCTAAACCATAGTTCATACGGTGTCACCTCATCGGAATTACGTGGTGCCCTATTTAAAGTGAATGTGGTTGTCTCTAATGCCTAACCCATAAACTATCGTGGTAATTCGATAAGAGACATCATGGTATGCATCATATCCAATAGGGTGCAGTTATGATGTTCGGACACACCATCACACTATGGTGTTCCAGGCTGTATCAGTTGTGAAACAATTTCCACAATGTCTTAATTCTGTGCCAAACTCGTAATTCAGATATTCATCTCTATGATCATATCATAGATATTTTATCCTCTTGTCACGACGATCTTTCAACTTCACCCTGAAATTACTTGAACCTTTCAATAATTCAGACTCGTGATTCATCAAGTAAATATACTCAACATCTACTCAAATCATCTGTGAAGTAAGAACATAACGATATCCACTACATGCCTCAGCACTCATTGGACTGCACACATCAAAAATGTATTACTTCCAACAAGTTGCTTTCTTGTTCCATTTTACTGAAAACGAGGCTTTCAGTCATCTTGCCCATGTGGTATGATTTGCATGTCTCAAGTGATTCAAAATCAAGCGAGTACAAAACGGTCCATTTGCATGGAGTTTCTTCATGCATATATACCAATAGACATGGTTCGCATGTCCCAAACTTTTCAAAAATGAGTGAGCCCAAAGATCCATCAACATGGAGCTTCTTCATGCGTTTTATACCGATATGACTTACGTGGCAGTGCCACAAGTAGGTGGTACTATCATTACTATCTTTTGGCATGAACATGTGTATCACTACGATCGAGATTCAATAAACCATTCATTTTAGGTGTAAGACCATTGAAGGTATTATTCAAATAAACAGAGTAACCATTATTCTCCTTAAATGAATAACCGTATTGCGATAGACATAATCCAATCATGTCTATGCTCAACGCAAACACCAATCTCGATGGTAGAGGGAGCGTGCAATGCTTGATCATATCAACATTGAGAACACTTCCAACACATATCGTCAGCTCACCTTTAGCTAGTCTCCGTTTATTTCGTAGCTTTTATTTCGAGTTACTAACACTTAGCAACCGAACCGGTATCTAATACCCTGGTGCTACTAGGAGTACTAGTAAAGTACACATTAACATAATGTATATCCAATATACTTCTATCGACCTTGCCAGCCTTCTCATCTACCAAGTATCTAGGGTAATTCTGCTCCAGTGGCTGTTCCCCTTATTACAGAAGCACTTAGTCTCGGGTTTGGGTTCAACCTTGGGTTTCTTCACTAGAGCAGCAGCTGGATTGCCGTTTCATGAAGTATCCCTTCTTGCCCTTGCCCTTCTTGAAACTAGTGGTTTCACCAACCATCAACAATTGATGCTCCTTCTTGATTTCTACTTTTGTGGTGTCAAACATCACGAACATCTCAAAGATCATCATACATGTCCCCGATATATTATAGTTCATCACGAAGCTCTAGCAGCTTGGTGGTAATGACTTCGGAGAAACATCACTATCTTATCTGGAAGATCAACTCCCACTTGATTCAAGCGATTGTTGTACTCAGATAATCTGAGCACAAGTTCAACAATTGAGCTTTTCTCCCTTAGTTTGCAGGCTAAGAAAATCGTCGGAGGTCTTATACCTCTTGACGTGGGCACGAGCCTGAAATCCCAATTTCAGCCCCCCGAAACATCTCATATGTTTCGTGACGTTTCAAAAACGTCTTTGGTGCCTCAACTCTAAACCGTTTAACTGAACTATCATGTAGTTATCAAAACGTGTATGTCAGATGTTCGCAACATCCACAGACAACGTTCGAGGTTTAGCACACTGAGCGGTGCATTAAGGACATAAGCCTTCTAAGAAGCAATGAGGACAATCCTCAGTTTACGGACCTAGTCCGCATAATTGCTACTATCAACTTTCAACTAATTTTTCTCTAGGAACATATCTAAACAGTAGAACTGAAACGCGAGCTACGACATAATTTGCAAAATCCTTTTTGACTATGTTCAGGATAATTAAGTTCATCTTATGAACTCCCACTCAGATAGACATCCCTCTAGTCATCTAAGTGATTACATGATCCGAGTCAACTAGGCCGTGTCCGATCAACACGTGAGACGGACTAGTCAACGTCGGTGAACATCTTCATGTTGATCGTATCTTCTATACGACTCATGCTCGACCTTTCGGTCTTCTGTGTTCCGAGGCCATGTCTGTACATGCTAGGCTCGTCAAGTTAACCCTAAGTGTTTTTGCATGTGTAAAACTGTCTTACACCCGCTGTATGTGAACGTAAGGATCCATCACACCCGATCAACACGTGGTGCTTAGAAACGACGAACTGTAGCAACGGTGCACAGTTAGGGGAGAACACTTCTTGAAATTGTTGTAAGGGATCATCTTATTTACTACCGTCGTTCTAAGCAAATAAGATGTATAAACATGATAAACATCACATGCAATCAAATAATAGTGACATGATATGGCCAATATCATATAGCTCCTTTGATCTCCATCTTGGGGCTCCATGATCATCTATTACAAGAACATGATCAATCTCATACATCACATATATCATTCATCACATCCTTTTGGCCATATCACATCACATAGCATACCCTGCAAAAACAAGTTAGACGTCCTCTAATTGTTGTTTGCATGTTTTACGTGGCTGCTATGGGTTTCTAGCAAGAACGTTTCTTACCTACGCAAAGACCACAACGTGATATGCCAATTGCTATTTACCCTTCATAAGGACCCTTTTCATCGAATCCGATCCGATTAAAGTGGGAGAGATAGACACCCGCCAGCCACCTAATGCAACTAGTGCATGTCAGTCGGTGGAACCGGTCTCACGTAAGCATACGTGTAAGGTTGGTCCGGGCCGCTTCATCCCATGATGCCGCCGAATCAAGATAAGACTAGTAACGGCAAGCATATTGAACAAAATCAACGCCCACAACTACTTTGTGTTCTACTCGTGCATAGAATCTACGCAATAGACCTAGCTCATGATGCCACTGTTGGGGAACGTAGCAGAAATTCAAAATTTTCCTACGTATCACCAAGATCTATCTATGGAGAGACTAGCAACGAGGGGAAGGAGAGTGCATCTACATACCCTTGTAGATCGCTAAGCGGAAGCGTTCAAGTGAACGGGGTTGATGGAGTCGTACTCGTCGTGATTCAAATCACCGATGACCAAGTGCCGAACGCACGGCACCTCCGCGTTCAACACACGTACAGCCCGGTGACGTCTCCCATGCCTTGATCCAGCAAGGAGAGAGGGAGAGGTTGAGGAAGACTCCATCCAGCAGCAGCACAACGGCGTGGTGGTGGTGGAGGAGCGTGGCAATCCTGCAGGGCTTCGCCAAGCACCACGGGAGAGGAGAAGAACTTGGGAGAGAGGGAGGGGCTGCACCAAAGGCAAAAGGTGTGTCTCAAGAGGCCCTCCTACCCCCACTATATATAGGGATCCCAAGGGGGGGTGCGCCAGCCCTAGGAGATCCAATCTCCTAGGGGGCGGCGGCCAGGGGAGGAGTCCTTCCCCCCCAAGGCACCTAGGAGGTGCCTTCCCCTTCTGGGACTCTTCCTTTAGGGTTTCCCCAGGCGCATGGGCCTCTTGGGGCTGGTGCCCTTGGCCCATGTAGGCCAAGGCGCACCCCCTACAGCCCATGTGGCCCCCCGGGGCAGGTGGCCCCACCCGGTGGGCCCCCGGGACCCTTCCGGTGGTCCCGGTACAATACCGATGATCCCGAAATTTGTCCCGATGGCCGAAACAGGACTTCCTATATATAAATCTTTACCTCCGGACCATTCCGGAACTCCTCGTGACGTCCGGGATCTCATCCGGGACTCCGAACAACATTCGGTAACCACATACAAGCTTCCTTTATAACCCTAGCGTCATCGAACCTTAAGTGTGTAGACCCTACGGGTTCGGGAGACATGCAGACATGACCGAGACGTTCTCCGGTCAATAACCAACAGCGGGATCTGGATACCCATGTTGGCTCCCACATGTTCCACGATGATCTCATCGGTTGAACCACAATGTCAAGGACTTAATCAATCCCGTATACAATTCCCTTTGTCTAGCGGTATTGTACTTGCCCGAGATTCGATCGTCGGTATACCGATACCTTGTTCAATCTCGTTACCGGCAAGTCTCTTTACTCGTTCCGTAACACATCATCCCATGATCAACTCCTTGGTCACATTGCGCATATGATGATGTCCTACCGAGTGGGCCCAGAGATACATCTCCGCTTACACGGAGTGACAAATCCCAGTCTCGATTCGTGCCAACCCAACAGACACTTTCGGAGATACCTGTAGTGCATCTTTATAATCACCCAGTTACGTTGTGACGTTTGATACACCCAAAGCATTCCTACGGTATCCGGGAGTTGCACAATCTCATGGTCTAAGGAAATGATACTTGACATTAGAAAAGCTTTAGCATACGAACTACACGATCTTTGTGCTAGGCTTAGGATTGGGTCTTGTCCATCACATCATTCTCCTAATGATGTGATCCCGTTATCAATGACATCCAATGTCCATGGTTAGGAAACCGTAACCATCTATTGATCAACGAGCTAGTCAACTAGAGGCTTACTAGGGACATGGTGTTGTCTATGTATCCACACATGTATCTGAGTTTCCTATCAATACAATTATAGCATGGATAATAAACGATTATCATGAACAAGGAAATATAATAATAACCAATTTATTATTGCCTCTAGGGCATATTTCCAACATCTCCTGATGCTGACTACTGGAAGGAAGCTGTACGTAGCGAGATGGATTCCATCTTAGCTAGCGGTACCTGGGAGATCACTGACCGTCCTTATGGGTGCAAACCTGTAGGATGTAATCGGGTGTTCAAGAAGAAGCTTAGACCTGATGGTATGATTGAAAAGTATAAGGCACGGCTTGTGGCCAAGGGTTATACCCAGAAAGAAGGTGAAGACTTCTTTGACACTTACTCACCCGTGGCTAGACTGACCATAATTCGGGTGCTACTATCACTGGCTGCCTCACATGGTCTTCTCGTTCATCAAATGGACGTTAAGACAGCTTTCCTCAATGGAGAGTTGAAGGAGGAAATTTACATGGATCAGCCAGATGGTTTTGTAGTACCTGGTTAGGAAGGAAAGGTGTGCAAGTTATTAAAGTCTTTATATGGCCTTAAACAAGCTCCTAAGGAGTGGCATGAGAAGTTCGAAAGAATATTAACTGCTGCCGGCTTTGTAGTAAACGATGATGACAAGTGCGTGTACTATCGCTATGGTGGGGGCGAAGGAGTTATTCTTTGTCTGTATGTCGACGACATACTGATCTTTGGAACCAAACTTGATTTAATCAAGGAGGTTAAGGATTTTTTTATCTCGCTGTTTTGAGATGAAGGATCTAGGAGTAACTGATATTATCTTAAACATCAAGCTGTTGAGAGATGAGAATGGTGGGATCACACTGCTTCAGTCTCACTATGTGTAAAATGTCTTGAGTCGTTTTGGGCATAGCGACTGCACGCCTTCTCCAACTCCATATGATGCTAGTGTGTTGCTTCGAAAGAACCGACGGATTGCTAGAGATCAACTGAGTTATTCTCAGATTATTGGCTCGCTTATGTATTTGGCGAGTGCCACGAGGCCTGACATCTCTTTTGCTGTGAGCAAGCTGAGTCGGTTTGTGTCAAATTCGGGAGATGATCATTGGCATGCGCTTGAGAGAGTTATGCGCTATTTGAAAGGCACCGCGAACTATGTGATTCACTACACCGGGTATCCAAGGGTACTGGAGGGTTATAGTGACTCAAACTAGATATCTGATGCTGATGAGATTAAGGCCACAAGTGGTTATGTTTTCACACTTGGTGGTGGCGCTATTTTCTGGAAGTCTTGCAAGCAGACCATCTTAACGAGGTCAACTATGAAAGCAGAACTCACAACATTAGACACTGCCACTGTTGAAGCAGAGTGGCTTCGTGAACTCTTGATGGACTTACCTATGGTTGAAAAACCAATACCCCCATCCTAATGAACTGTGATAATCAAACTGTGATCGTCAAAATAAACAGTTCAAAGAACAATATGAAGTCCTCAAGGCATGTGAAGAGGAGACTGAAATCTGTTAGAAAATTGAGGAACTCCGGAGTTATTACGTTGGATTATATCCAAACGTCGAAAAATTTGGCAGATCCCTTCACAAAGGGTCTACCACGTAATGTGATAGATAATGCATCGATAGAGATGGGTCTGAGACCCACCGCATGAGTTGTTCATAGTGGTAACCCATTCTATGTGATCGGAGATCCCGTGCAGTAGAAGTGAGAGACAAGCTGTTGGTCAGCTGGGAGGAGAGTATCCTTATATTACCTATCTCACTCCATGAAGATGCAATACTCTCCTGATCTGCATGGCAGGTTGATACTTATTTAATGTGTTCCAAGTGGCTTATTCGGGTAAGCAGAGATGTTGTCCTGCAGAACATCTTCTGAGGAACACATCCATATGAATTTGACTGTTAACGTCGCAGTCTGTGAGAATTGGGTGTTCTCTAATAAATTCATGAAAAGGCCCTGGAGTATGACGTATACGCTCCACCCGCGGGAAGCCTTGCGGCAGCCCAGTATCGATCAAGAATTTGTGTGAAACTAGTCTCGCAGAAAACTTGTAGCTCAAGGCATAGTTCACTATTCAAGTTGTGATCTAGTGTAGCATAAATCTCTAAGTGAAAGTTCAACTTCACAGTCTTCACTAAGCACTGGTATATAAACAATGTTTTGGAACTAAATGATGAGATGTGCCAATGAGACTTTGTGGGGTATTGTTGAAATTTTGCTAGTAGGCCTTTGGCCCAAAGCCCAAGTAAAATTCTGAAATTCTCTTGGCCTATTCATGCACACATGTGAGTGGAGTGAGTGAGGCTAAAGTTTAGTCCCACCTCGGAAGTTGAGAGAGAGTTGCACCTCTTTATAAGGTGAGCTCTTCTACCACTTGTATGAGCATGAGAAGAGGAGACCTACTCGCTCGCCTCGCCATGCCACGCCTCGTCACGTCGCGCCGCGCCGCGGGTTGCGGGATTGAGCCGAGCCGAGGACAGAGCTATGCACGTTGTCTATATTTTTGCTGCTCAGGAAAAATTAATGAGTTATTAATTAATAATTAATGAACGCGTTAATTACTGAACCGTTTCCGATTCTTTTGGATCGTGACGACTCGGACGTGGGGTTTACTCCCACGACCTACCCGGCCCACACTATATAGTCAGGCAGACGTCTACCCTAGCCGCCGCCGCTTCGTATGGTTTCTCACCACCGTTTCAGATCATTGCGCCGCCAAGCAAGTCTTCTCCATCCTTCCTTTCGGCGTGCACCGAGAGAAGGGACAGCAGGCCGCCGGAACCCCGCCTCTCGTGATCCGGTACGGGAAAGGGGCGATCAGGTTTTGGGGAAGCGCACTCGCGCGACTGCTGGCAGCGACGACTTCGCGAACGACGACTTCTTCCCCGACCTCGGCAATCTCATCCTCGACGACATGGACGACAACGTCAACGCCGGCGATGCTGCTCCCGCTGCACCGTATGTGATTCTATCTTTCCTGTTCGAGATCGTGGTAGAATTCATGTTTTTAGTATGTGCCCTTGATGTGATCTGTTCATTTGCTATGTTAATTTGCATGATTAGTTTAATCTTTACTACTGTAGTCATGATTTATCTTTTAATTATTTGAATTAAATCTTGTAGTAACTTACTCATATTTCCAACACAATTAAATTGGATATGCAGAAGCTTGTCCCATAGCTTTCCATCACAATGATTGAGGGCTGGAAGAGGGAACTTGAGATGTGACTAGATCTCCGGAAGCAAAGGCTAACCTTTGCGCAAAGGTGAACGAAGACACGATACGGACATGAGTGGGCACGCTCATCTTCGCAAAACAACGACACGAACCAACCCGCCGCTACGACGAGTCACGAGACCCAACCAAGCGGTCGCTGCCGTGTCGCAGCCAGCGGGACCCGTCGTCATCTCGGCAAAGCAAATATTCGCACAGTCACGGCACGTCGAGGCCGAGCTGCAGGCCACTTCGCCCTGCGCTCCAAGCCGCCGACAATGCAGGCCCACCAGCCCTGACCGCAACAGGTTGGGCAGCAGCTTGCAGTACACTCCGGCGCACCAAACCCCGCCTCGCACGCGAGCCGCCAGCGCCGCTTCCCCCGCCCCGCCGGCCGCCCCCCCGGCGGGCCAGACGGCATGGAGTGCCTGAGGCGGGTGAATCCGTTCCGCGCGTGTGCGGGGCTGCGGGTTCTGGGGTACCTCATGCTGGCGCTCGTCGCCGCCATCGTCGCCGCCTCCTACTACGCCGTCGTCGTCTACGCCTGGGGCCCACTGCTCCTACGCGGGGGCAGCGGAGGCTCCGTAGCGGCGGCAGCTTTCGTCCTCGCCGCCTTCCACCTCCTTGTAAACGCCGCCACCCTGTCTCTCTTACCATCTAATTTCAGTATACCTTGAGGAGTCATGTGGTGCTAGGTAGTGGCCTCTGTTTTTCCTTCAACTGCAAGGCAGCTTAGTCATTTGTGCGAGCAGCTAATTGTGCAATATGGATCTTAATTCATGTTACATATCATTAATGTCTTTCGGATTAACACATGATAGATGCGTATGCTCCAGCATCAGAACAAATTATGTCTCAAGAAATACTGTATATCCTTCGAAATTACTTTTTAAGGGCCCTTTCTTATTGTTGACTTTGTGCATTGAGCAACTCAAATATATAAGAACATCACCTCATGCAATGGTTATACTCTTATTCAACTATTTTTTTCATGCTTCAAGCGATTGATAGATATATTATGGTCAAACAAGTCAGTAGCATATAGATCGAACCATATCTGACGATAATACCTAGACGTGATATTTTGAGCCTCTATTCTTGTTATTCACCAAACTGTATTTAGTACTCCCTCCGTTTCTAAATATAAGCCTTTTTAGAGATCTCAGTACGGACTACATACAGATGTATAGTCATATTTTAGAGTGTAGATTCACTCATTTTGCTCCGTATGTAGTCTGTATTGGAATCTCTAAAAGGCTTATATTTAGGAACGGAGGGAGTAGCTTTTAGATTTTCGGTTCGAGATATTGAGCATGACAAAAGATGTGTTGGTTTCTTCCAATTAGACTGAATTATTCACCATAGCGCCTTACATTACTTGCTATCATGGACTTCTCTTTTCTTTAAATGAGAAAATCAGGCCATGATTGTGTTTGTTTCTGTTTTGTTTAAATTTCTTCAGGGTTCTTGTTTCTTCTGCAGCTTATAATGATGCTATGGTGCTACTTTATGGTTGTTTTTACGAATCCTGGAGCTGTACCTGAAAACTGGAGACATGCTTCTGAAGAGGATGGTATGTATGCAAACAACAGTAGCACCATATCAAATAATGTCGCTACAGATTGTGTGAATCCTCCATCCACTTCAGAGGAGCAAGGACATGCGCCTAGATATTGCTCTCGTTGTCAAAATGGCAAACCTCCACGTTGCCATCACTGTTCTATCTGTAAGTCAGCCTTCTTCATGGTGTCAATTAATTTATAATAGGGAATGCCACTGTTTCAAACCAATCTTCATACTTCAGGAAAAATGATGTTTGTCATCCAATATATATTGTTGGTTATGATGTGAATGGTCTTGCAAGTGCCGGATTATGGTCCCTGAACTGGATTGAATGTGGCTTTAGTACTGGTGTTACTTTCAATGAACAACGGTCAGTTTGCGGTTGCT
Organism: Triticum urartu; assembly: GCF_056163025.1. Classification (NCBI taxonomy): domain Eukaryota; kingdom Viridiplantae; phylum Streptophyta; class Magnoliopsida; order Poales; family Poaceae; genus Triticum; species Triticum urartu. Next base: position 168,721,364 of record NC_141874.1, on the reverse strand, counting down.
GAACTGTATTCTGCCGAACTTAATTTATAATCTGCTATGGAAAAATAGTTGCGTAAGTAGGGATAAATTGATTTAAACAAAAGGTAAAATAGACAAAAGCTGGAAAGGTAAGGTGGATTATCATTAATCCACCACAATGCCAAAAGCAGCCCACGAAAGGGTGATCTGTAAAGTTGCTACAGAAATACCTAATGAAAAGCACAAGAAAGTTCTTGCATAGTTTGTGTGCAGCTTGTGTGCTTTTTCTTTTATAGTTACTCATAAATGCATGAAAGTCATCTATCCCTTCTATTACATTCTTATTGTGACCTTTGTATTTGACTCTGTAGGTGACAGATGCGTACTAAAAATGGATCATCACTGTGTTTGGGTAGTAAATTGTGTCGGAGCAAGGAATTACAAGTATTTTCTCCTTTTCCTGGTAGGATTGGAACACTCATTGGGAAATTGATTATTGGAACACTTCTTGGGAAATTAATCTCAGATAGTGTATAGTTGTTTTTTGAGAGCGCATTTTCATATAAACTTCAGCAAGATTTTAAGTTGCTGTTCGGTTAGGATTGGGTGTAGTGAAAATATTTTGTATTAGTAAGCTAGTCTCTTATACTTGTTCTGGACTTGTATGAAAACCATGCTAGGGTGATTTCGCAGGCATATATTTTTGTTGTGGGATATACTAGTTCTGTCATGCCATAATGGAACAGATTTTAGATTTTTATTTTTTGGCCCTAAATCTACCTTATCTTATTTTGATGAGAACCTGATGTCCAAACAGGCAAACTAGGCCTTACGGGTTGTTTGGATCTTGCCTGTAAGCAAAAGTGGTTGAACTATTTTATGGGCTAACCACCTAAACCTTTTTGGCCTAGGTCATGCTTTAACGAAACTGCCAATTGCTAGTTTTTCTAGAAAAACACTTCAAAATAGCAGAATAACTAAAAATGATGCTCTCGAAGCAGATTTTCACCAAATACTACCATAATGTAACACAAAATTATAAATCAGTATTGCTAAAACTTCTCAGAGAGTTTATGCCACCAATTGGCTTGTTTCCATTTTGTAGCCACATAGTTGTGTTTTTTCTAGTATCTTAGAGTATGTGGTTTGCCTTTTCAGGCTCATTCAATAAATTTATGCCACCTATTGGCTTGATATCATGTTGTAGGCTTTTAGCCCCATATTTGTGTGTTGTTTCCTCGATGACAATATGCACTTCCATATTTGTGGTGATATTATCTGATAGGTTCATGCACAATTATTACCAGAATTTGCATATTTAGGATTGCTGGACTTGCTCATCTGTATTTATTTTTCAAACTGTAGGTAGCAAGAAAAGACACGGAAGTATACATTGATTTTAAAAACAGAAAGACATGAAAAAGCTTTAACGAAAACCTTCAACGTTGTCTTGTGTTATAAGTGCTAACTTACCAAATCTAACGACAGCTGTACTCTGTTCTCTGTGCTGGGACTCTGACTGGCTTCAGCCACATATAAGTGTTGGGCATAAGCATAACGAGCCTTACGACTCATAAGGGCACAAACAAACTACTACACAAGTTACTTATAATTATGTTTCCTGTCAATTGTCTTCTTGCTACACTTCCTATAATCATTTCTCAACCTGCTTCTTTAGCTTCCGTACTACTTATTTTTTTAAAGTGCACTCTCTTTTCATTATAGGTGTATACTTTCCTCGAGACTGTGCTGGATACATTGGTGCTACTTCCAAGCTTTATTATCTTCTTTCATGATGGAAGTAGGCGCCCCAGCTCAGCTGGTGATATTGCCATTCTATTTCTTGCTTTCGGTAAGCCTCTTCCTTTCAAACTTACCTTAAAGGTGTGTGGTTGAACTTACCCTACTCCTACGGTTTTACTGCAGTTCTAAATTTGGCGTTTGCGCTGAGCCTCCTTTGCTTCATATGCATGCACACGTCTCTTGCTGCCAGTAATACGACTTCTATCGAGGTAAAGGATTTGTAATGTGAATACTTTTGGTTTCCTGCTTGCCACTGTTCATAAGTACACTAATTCCTTGATTGAACAGTTAAACTTCGTTTTTCATTTATTCGGAGTTACTGGTTGATCTTCAGGTCGTGTAACCAACTGACATCACACACCTGTTCAAATAATACCATGTAGCTCATTATATTGGTACTCCCTCCGTCCCAAAATAAGTGTCTTAACTTCAGTACAACTTTGCACTAAAGTTAGTGCAAAGTTGAGACACTTATTTTGAGACGGAGGGAGTACTTGATAACCTAGTAATTCATGACCTTCATTTTGTAGTTAAAAAAAAAAACTCACTGGTACAACAGTACAAAAACAATCTAGGTTTCAGCTTGAATTTCTTGCAAGAATAATGAGATTTTGGTTGTACAGTGACTTGCTGCTGTTGGCATGCCCAAATGATATGCTTTTTTGTACTGGTTATATACTAATTCCAGGTATACGAGCGAAAGAAAACATGCTCATGGGAGTATGACCTAGGATGGAGAAAAAACTTGGAGCAGGTATTTTACCTGCATTTCCGTTCGTCCGAGCTCCTTAATTCCATACGAACCTTCTGAAATATTGTGTACTGCAGGTATTTGGCACCAACAAGTTGCTCTGGTTTCTTCCTATGTACTGTACCGAGGATCTGCAAAACATTGCTACAATTCAAGGCCTTGAATTCCCTACTCGTTCTGATGCAGTGCTGTAGTTGCGATTTGGTTGACAGTATATTCTTGTTATGCCATACGGCCATCTCACTTTGTAGATTAAACCGTCTTACTTCTGTACATAATCATCATTTTTCTGTACAAAGCTACTTCATCCGTCCGAGTTTAGGGCAACTCCAATCCGCGTCACCAATCACCCGCAAATGTATGGACTGGACAGTCTAGAGATTTAAGGGTCATCCATTGACCGTCACCAAATTTGTCCGGACACATTTGAAATCTCACAAACTAGGATCAAACTGGGGAGTCCGAACGTTTGCCACGTCGGACTCAGACAATGCGGACCACCTGGAGGTGTGTGTGAGGTATTATGTGTGCTCAGCGGATTATCATGGTTTTTACCTGGTTTTCGTTAATTAACTGAAAAACTCTCTTCTGATCAATTAATTCATGGGACATATCTTTTGCCTCGGTTTCAAATAAATTGGACCAAACACAACAGTTAATGGTTCAAGATAAACTTAAACTTTACATCCCAACTGATTAAGCATACATAATTGGTGATTGAAAATTTGTTGCAGAGACGCGTGTAGGATCGGCCAGATCGCAGCATGTTCATATCCAAAATTGCTCCATGGCCCTGCGTCCCAAATCAGTGAAAGACTTGCAATCCGAAGGCTGCTGCAACTCTTGCAGTCCGAGTTTGCACCACAGCACGACGGGGCCCCTTATGTGGCCATCGCGGAACAGCTTGGCTTCCACGTCAAACTCTGCAGATCCCGACCGCATCTCGGACTCCAGGCGCTTCCTCTGGCTGTCCGACAGCGGCGCTCCTCCGCCGCCGCCGTGCGCCAGGGCCGTCACCTCCGCGGTTCCCTTCCTTCCCGGCTCTGCGCACACGCCCGGCACAGGCCCTTCTCCGATGACAACGCCGGCGTACGACACGGCCGCTTGCCCGTGGCTGAAGCAGTTTTCGAACACCAAACCTTTGTCTCGACGTGGAGAGTAAAGTTGAGCGCCGGCGGCGAGGTCGTTGACGAAGCGGTGACGCCGGTGAGATTGACAGAGTAGTAGTCGGTTGCAGGGTTATCCAGCATAAAAGACACGGCGAACATGAAACCCGCGGCTAGTTAATTTGCAAGTTTCAACGAAGGAAAGTTATACACGAGTTGATATAGTGGAAATCTTATAGGAGCAACAAGGAGAAGAGCGTACCTAGTCCAAACAAGAACATAAATTTGTCCCTCTTGTGGATTGTTTCGTAATAATTGTCCAGCTCCATACTCACGGTTAACGCAGGATCGAAGATCCAACGTCAAGCGAAATTATGAATAGAAGATCCCAATTTGAAGCGTGGCACGTTATTATGATTAGAAGATCCCCTGTTATGTACTCCAGTACTATATTTATACAAGGAACATATCTCCCCAGCCGGAAGTTAAAAAGAAAAAGAAAGCTACAGGATTCGGAAGGGATACAAACCAGACTCCAAAATTAAACTCTTCTACTCATTTTTTACTACCAAAGACTCTTTTTATTGCGGGGGCTACCAAAAACTCTTGTACTCTTCGTGTCTAGCTCTACGCTTTGCCTATCCTTCAGTTTGTGTCAATAGCTCGCGTCATGTACGTACATATGAGGTGCAATTGTAGGGCATGAAAACCTCAAACTGCACATCTCTAATTATTATAAGAAGCTTTTCAGAGCACCCGAAGAAAATTTTGTGTCTCTAGATGAAAGCGCGATCTGGGATATACCTTAGCTCAGCTCCGACGAGAATGAGGTGTTGTCTACTCCGTTCACTGAGAAAGAGGTGTTTGATGCAATAACACAAATGAAACAAAATAAAGCCCCAGGACCGAATGGGTTCCCGACGGAATTTTATAAGCGATGCTGGCATATAATGAAGGAAGATATTCTGCCTTTGTTCCAGGACTTGTTCGAGGTGACTTACAACTATTCCACGTGGAGGCTACCTGCATTGAGCAATCCAGGCCGATTTGTCTTCTCAATGTAAGCTTCAAGATCTTTACCAAGGTTGGTATGAATAGATGAACGCGGTGTTGGGGAACGTAGCAGAATTTTAAAATTTTCTACGCATCACCAAGATCAATCTATGGAGTCATCTAGCAACGAGGGAGAGGGGAGTGCATCTACATACCCTTGTAGATCGCGAACGGAAGCACTCAAGAGAACGGGGTTGATGGAGTTGTACTCGTCGTGATCCAAATCACCGATGACCTAGCGCCGAACGGACGGCACCTCCGCGTTCAACACACGTACGGTTGGGAAGACGTCTCCTCCTTCTTGATCCAGCAAGGGGAAGGAGAGGTTGATGGAGATCCAGCAGCACGACGGCGTGATGGTGGAAGCAACGGTGATCTCGGCAGGGCTTCACCAAGCTCCAATGAGAGAGAGAGAGGTGTTACGTGGGGAGAGGGAGGCGCCAGAGACTTGGTGCGGCTGCCCTCCCTCCCCCCACTATATATAGGGTCCCTAGGAGGGGCGCCGGCCCTAGGAGATCCAATCTCCAAGGGAGGGGGGGGGGCGGCCAAGGGGGGCTTGCCCCCCAAGTCAAGTGGGGCGCCCCCACCCGTAGGGTTTCCAACCCTAGGCGCAGGGGGAGGCCCATGGGAGGCGCACCAGCCCACTTGGGGCTGGTTCCCCTCCCACTTCAGCCTATGGGGCCCTCCGGGATAGGTGGCCCCACCCGGTGGACCCCCGGAACCCTTCCGGTGGTCCCGGTACAATACCGATTACCCCCGAAACTTTCCCGATGGCCGAAACTGGACTTCCTATATATAAATCTTCACCTCCGGACCATTCCGGAACTCGTGACATTCGGGATCTCATCCGGGACTCCGAACCACTTTCGGGTTACCGCATACTAATATCTCTACAACCCTAGCGTCACCGAACCTTAAGTGTGTAGACCCTACAGGTTCGGGAGACATGCAGACATGACCGAGACGACTTTCCGGTCAATAACCAACAGCGGGATCTGGATACCCATGTTGGCTCCCACATGTTCCACGATGATCTCATCGGATGAACCACGATGTCGAGGATTCAATCAATCCCGTATTCAATTCCCTTTGTCAATCGGTACGTTACTTGCCCGAGATTCGATCGTCGGTATCCCAATACCTCGTTCAATCTCGTTACCGGCAAGTCACTTTACTCGTACCGTAATACATGATCCCGTGACCAAACACTTGGTCACATTGAGCTCATTATGATGATGAATTACCGAGTGGGCCTAGAGATACCTCTCCGTCATACGGAGTGACAAATTCCAGTCTCAATCCGTGTCAACCCAACAGATACTTTCGGGATACCTGTAGTATACCTTTATAGTCACCCAGTTACGTTGTGACGTTTGGTACACCCAAAGCACTTCTACGGCATTCGGGAATTACATGATCTCATGGTCTAAGGAAATGATACTTGACATTGGAAAAGCTCTAGCAAACGAACTACACGATCTTGTGCTATGCTTAGGATTGGGTCTTGTCCATCACATCATTCTCCTAATGATGTGATCCCGTTATCAATGACATCCAATGTCCATAGTCAGGAAACCGTGACTATCTATTGATCAACGAGCTAGTTAACTAGAGGCTTACTAGGGACATGTTATGGTCTATGTATTCACACATGTATTATGATTTCCGGATAACACAATTATAGCATGAACAATAGACAATTATCATGAACAAGGAAATATAATAATAATCATTTTATTATTGCCTCTAGGGCATATTTCCAACAGTCTCCCACTTGCACTAGAGTCAATAATCTAGTTACATTGTGATGAATCGAACACCCATAGAGTTCTGGTGTTGATCATGTTTTTCTCGAGGAAGAGGTTTAGTCAACGGATCTGCGACATTCAGGTCCGTATGCACTTTGCAAATATCTATGTCTCCATTTTGAACATTTTCACGAATGGAGTTGAAGCGACGCTTGATATGCCTGGTCTTCCTGTGAAACCTGGGCTCCTTGGCAAGGGCAATAGCTCCAGTGTTGTCACGGAAGAGAGTCATCGGGTCCGACACATTGGGAATAACTCCTATGTCGGTAATGAACTCCTTCACCCAGATTGCTTCTTGTGCTGCCTCCGAGGCTGCCATGTACTCCGCTTCACATGTAGATCCCGCCATGATGCTTTGCTTGCAACTGCACCAGCTGATTGCCCCACCATTCAAAATATACACGTATCCGGTTTGTGACTTAGAGTCATCCAGATCTGTGTCGAAGCTAGCATTGACGTAACCCTTTACGACGAGCTCTTCGTCACCTCCATAGACGAGAAACATATCCTTAGTCCTTTTCAATTACTTCAGGATATTCTTGACCGCTGTCCAGTGTTCCATGCCGGGATTACTTTGGTACCTTCCTACCAAACTTACGGCAAGGTTTACATCAGGTCTGGTACACAGCATGGCATACATGATAGACCCTATGGCCGAGGCATAGGGGACGACACTCATCTTTTCTCTATCTTCTGCCGTGGTCGGGCATTGAGCTGTGCTCAATCTCACACCTTGCAATACAGGCAAGAACCCCTTCTTGGACTGATCCATATTGAAATTCTTCAATATCTTGTCAAGGTATGTACTTTGTGAAAGACCAATGAGGCGTCTCGATCTATCTCTATAGATCTTGATGCCTAATATATAAGCAGCTTCTCCAAGGTCCTTCATTGAAAAACACTTGTTCAAGTAGGCCTTTATGCTTTCCAAGAATTCTATATCATTTCCCATCAATAGTATGTCATCCACATACAATATGAGAAATGCTACGGAGCTCCCACTCACTTTCTTGTAAACGCAGGCTTCTCCATAAGTCTGCGTAAACCCAAACGCTTTGATCATCTCATCAAAACGAATGTTCCAACTCCGAGATGCTTGCACTAGCCCATAGATTGAGCATTGGAGCTTGCACACCTTGTTAGCATTCTTAGGATCGACAAAACCTTCCGGCTGCATCATATACAATTCTTCCTTAAGGAAACCATTAAGGAATGCCGTTTTGACGTCCATTTGCCATATCTCATAATCATAGAATGCAGCAATTGCTAACATGATTCAGACGGATTTCAGCTTTGCTACGGGTGAGAAAGTCTCATCGTAGTCAACCCCTTGAACTTGTCGATAACCCTTAGCGACAAGCCGAGCTTTATAGATGGTCACATTACCATCCGCGTCTGTCTTCTTCTTAAAGATCCATTTATTTTCTATGGCTCGCCGATCAACGGGCAAGTCAGTCAAAGTCCACACTTCGTTTTCATACATGGATCCTATCTCAGATTTCATGGCTTCCAGCCATTTGTCGGAATCTGGGCCCGCCATCGCTTCTTCATAGTTTGAAGGTTCACCATTGTCCAACAACATGATTTCCAGGACAGGGTTACCGTACCACTCTGGTGCGGAATGCGTCCTTGTGGACCTTCGAAGTTCAGTAGCAACTTGATCTGAAGTTTCATGATCATCATCATTAACTTCCTCCCTAGTCGGTGCAGACACCTCAGGAACAATTTCTTGAGCTGCGCCACTCTCCGGTTCAAGAGGCAATACTTCATCAAGTTCTACTTTCCTCCCACTTACTTCTTTCGAGAGAAACTCTTTCTCTAGAAAGGATCCATTCTTTGCAACAAAGGTCTTGCCTTCAGATCTAAGATAGAAGGTATACCCAATAGTTTCTTTAGGGTATCCTATGAAGACACATTTTTCTAATTTGGGTTCGAGCTTTTCAGGTTGAAGTTTCTTGACATAAGCATCGCATCCCAAAACTTTCAGAAACGGCAGCTTAGGTTTCTTGCCAAACCACAATTCATACAGTGTCGTCTCAACGGATTTCGACGGAGCCCTATTTAAAGTGAATGCGGCAGTCTCTATAGCATAACCCCAAAATGATAGCGGTAGATCGGTAAGAGACATCATAGATCGTACCATATCCAATAGGGTGCGATTACGGCGTTCGAACACACCATTACGCTGTGGTGTTCCAGGCGGCGTGAGTTGTGAAACTATTCCATATTTCCTTAAGTGCGTGCCAAATTCGTGACTCAAATATTCTCCCCCATGATCTGATCGTAAGAACTTGATTTTCCTGTCAGGTTGATTCTCAACCTCACTCTGAAATTCCTTGAACTTTTCAAAGATCTCAGACTTGTGTTTCATTAAGTAGACATACCCATATCTACTTAAGTCATCAGTGAGGGTGAGGACATAACGATAGCCACCACGAGCCTCAACGCTCATTGGACCGCACACATCAGTATGTATGATTTCCAATAAGTTGGTTGCTCGCTCCATTGTTCCGGAGAACGGAGTCTTGGTCATTTTACCCATGAGGCATGGTTCGCACGTGTCAAATGATTCATAATCAAGAGACTCCAAAAGTCCATCTGCATGGAGTTTCTTCATGCGTTTGACACCAATGTGACCAAGGCGGCAGTGCCACAAGTATGTGGGACTATCATTATCAACCTTACATCTTTTGGCATTCACACTATGAATGTGTGTAACATCACGTTCGAGATTAAATAAGAATAAACCATTGACCAGCGGGGCATGACCATAAAACTTGTCTCTCATATAAATAGAACAAGCATTATTCTTAGATTTAAATGAGTAGCCATCTCACATTAAACGAGATCCAAATACAATGTCCATGCTCAAAGCTGGTACTAAATAACAATTATTGAGGTTTAGAACTAATCCCGTAGGTAAATGCAGAGGTAGCGTGCCGACGGCGATCACATCGACTTGGAACCATTCCCGACGCGCATCGTCACCTCGTCCTTCGCCAGTCTCCGTTTATTCCACAGTTCCTATTTTGAGTTACAAATATGAGCAACTGCACCGGTATCAGATACCCAGGAGCTACTACGAGCGCTGGTAAGGTACACATCAATAACATGTATATCACATATACCTTTGGTATTGTCGGCCTTCTTTTCCGCTAAGTATTTGGGGCAATTCTGCTTCCAGTGACCGTTTCCCTTGCAATAAAAGCACTCAGTCTCAGGCTTGGGTCCATTCTTTGACTTCTTCCCGGCAGCTTGCTTACCGGGTGCGGCCACTCCCTTGCCGTCCTTCTTGAAGTTCTTTTTACCCTTGCCTTTCTTGAACTTAGTGGTTTTATTCACCATCAACACTTGATGTTCCTTTTTGATTTCCACCTCCGCTGATTTCAGCATTGAATATACCTCGGGAATGGTCTTTTCCATCCCCTGCATATTGAAGTTCATCACAAAGCTCTTGTAGCTAGGTGGGAGCGACTGAAGGATTCTGTCAACGACCGCATCATCCGGGAGATTAACTCCTAGCTGAGACAAGCGGTTATGCAGCCCAGACATTTTGAGTATGTGCTCGCTGACAGAACTGTTCTCCTCCATCTTACAACTGTAGAACTTGTCGGAGAATTCATATCTCTCGACCCGGGCGTGAGCTTGGAAAACCATTTTCAGCTCTTGGAACATCTCATATGCTCCGTGTTGCTCAAAACGCTTTTGGAGCCCCGGTTCTAAGCTGTAAAGCATGCCGCACTGAACCAGGGAGTAATCATCACTACGTGTCTGCCAAGCGTTCATAACGTCTTGTTCTGCAGGGAAAACAGGTGCTTCACCTAGCGGTGCATCAAGGACATATGCTTTCCTGGCAGCTATGAGGATAATCCTCAGGTTACGGACCCAGTCCGTGTAGTTGCTGCCATCGTCTTTCAGCTTGGTTTTCTCTAGGAATGCATTGAAGTTGAGGGCAACATTAGCGTGGGCCATTTGATCTACAAGACATATTGCAAAGATTTTAGACTAAGTTCATGATAATTAAGTTCATCTAATCAAATTATTTAATGAACTCCCACTCAGACAGACATCCCTCTAGTCATCTAAGTGATACATGATCCGAGTCAACTAGGCCGTGTCCGATCATCACGTGAGACGGTCTAGTCATCATTGGTGAACATCTTCATGTTGATCGTATCTTCTATACGACTCATGTTCGACCTTTCGGTCTTCCGTGTTCCGAGGCCATGTTTGTACATGCTAGGCTTGTCAAGTCAACCTAAGTGTATTGCGTGTGTAAATCTGGCTTACACCCGTTGTATTCGAACATTAGAATCTATCACACCCGATCATCACGTGGTGCTTCGAGACAACGAACCTTCGCAACGGTGCACAGTTAGGGGGAACACTTTCTTGAATTATGCGAGGGATCATCTTATTTAAGCTACCGTCGTTCTAAGCAAATAAGATGTAAAACATGATAAACATCACATGCAATCAAATAGTGACATGATATGGCCAATATCATTTGCTCCTTTTGATTTCCATCTTCGGGGCGCCATGATCATCATCGTCACCGGCATGACACCATGATCTCCATCATCGTGTCTTCATGAAGTTATCTCGTCATCTATTACTTCTACTACTATGGCTAACGGTTTAGCAATAAAAAGTAATTACATGACGTTTATGTTGACACGCAGGTCATAAATAAATTAAGACAACTCCTATGGCTCCTGCCGGTTGTCATACTCATCGACATGCAAGTCGTGATTCCTATTACAAGAACATGATCAATCTCATACATCACATATATCATTCATCACATCCTTTTGGCCATATCACATCACATGGCACATGCTGCAAAAACAAGTTAGACGTCCTCTAATTGTTGTTGCAAGTTTTTACGTGGCTGCTATAGGTTTCTAGCAAGAACGTTTCTTACCTACGCCAAAACCACAACGTGATATGCCAATTTCTATTTACCCTTCATAAGGACCCTTTTCATCGAATCCGACCCGACTAAAGTGGGAGAGACAGACACCCGCTAGCCACCTTATGCAACTAGTGCATGTCAGTCGGTGGAACCAGTCTCACGTAAGCGTACGTGTAAGGTCGGTCCGGGCCGCTTCATCCCACGATGCTGCCGAATCAAGATAAGACTAGTAACGTCAAGTAAATTGACAAAATCAACGCCCACAACAACTTGTGTTCTACTCGTGCATAGAAACTACACATAGACCTAGCTCATGATGCCACTGTTGGGGAACGTAGCATAATATTAAAAATTTCTATGCATCACCAAGATCAATCTATGGATTCATCTAGCAATGAGGGAGAGGGGAGTGCATCTACATACCCTTGTAGATCGCAAACGGAAGTGTTCAAGAGAACGGGGTTGATGGAGTCGTACTCGTCGTGATCCAAATCACCGATGACCTAGCAGCGAACGGATGGCACCTCCACGTTCAACACATGTACGGTTGGGAAGACGTCTCCTCCTTCTTGATCCAGCAAGGGGAAGGAGAGGTTGATGGAGATCCAACAGCACGACGGCGTGGTGGTGGAAGCAACAGTGATCTTGGCAGGGCTTCGCCAAGCTCCAACGAGAGAGAGAGAGGTGTTACGTGGGGAGAGGGAGGCGCCAGAGACTTGGTGCGGCTGCCCTCCCTCCCCCCCACTATATATAGGGCCCCTAGGGGGGGCGCCGGCCCTAGGAGATCCAATCTCCAAGGGGGGGGCCAAGGGGGGCTTGCCCCCAAGTCAAGTGGGGCGCCCCCACCCCTAGGGTTTCCAACCCTAGGCGCAGGGGGAGGCCCATGGGGGGCGCACCAGCCCACTTGGGGGTGGTTCCCCTCCCACTTCAGCCCATGGGGCCCTCCGGGATAGGTGGCCCCACCCGGTGGACCCCGGGGACCCTTCCGGTGGTCCCGGTACAATACCGATTACCCCCGAAACTTTCCCAATGGCCGAAACTGGACTTCCTATATATATAAATCTTCACCTCCGGACCATTCCGAAACTCCTCATAATGTCCGGGATCTCATCCGGGACTCCGAACCACTTTCGGGTTACCGCATACTAATATCTCTACAACCCTAGCGTCACCGAACCTTAAGTGTGTAGACCCTACGGATTCGGGAGACATGCAGACATGACCGAGACGACTTTCCGGTCAATAACGAACAGCGGGATCTGGATACCCATGTTGGCTCCCACATGTTCCACGATGATCTCATCGGATGAACCACGATGTCGAGGATTCAATCAATCCCGTATTCAATTCCCTTTGTCAATCGGTACGTTACTTGCCCGAGATTCGATCGTCGATATCCCAATACCTCGTTCAATCTCGTTACCGGCAAGTCACTTTACTCGTACCGTAATGCATGATCCCGTGACCAAACACTTGGTCACATTGAGCTCATTATGATGATGCATTACCGAGTGGGCCTAGAGATACCTCTCCGTCATACGGAGTGACAAATTCCAGTCTTGATCCGTGTCAACCCAACAGATACTTTCGGGATACCTGTAGTATACCTTTATAGTCACCCAGTTACATTGTGACGTTTGGTACACCCAAAGCACTCCTACGGCATCCGGGAGTTACACGATCTCATGGTCTAAGGAAATGATACTTGACATTGGAAAAGCTCTAGAAAATGAACTACATGATCTTGTGCTATGCTTAGGATTGGGTCTTGTCCATCACATCATTCTCCTAATGATGTGATCCTGTTATCAATGACATCCAATGTCCATAGTCAGGAAACCGTGACTATCTATTGATCAACGAGCTAGTTAACTAGAGGCTTACTAGGGACATGTTATGGTCTATGTATTCACACATGTATTATGATTTCCGGATAACACAATTATAGGATGAACAATAGACAATTACCATGAACAAGGAAATATAATAATAATCATTTTATTATTGCCTCTAGGGCATATTTCCAACACGCGGATAGCTCATTCGGTAGTTCAACCAACCCAAACCGCGTTGAAGGGGTTGTCGTCCTACATTAAACTCTTCATGAAATCCACATGAAGAAACTAGATGGTGTTATATTTCCAACACGCGGATAACACATCCTTGAAGGGGTTGTCGTCCTACATTAAACTCTTCATGAAATCCACATGAAGAAACTAGATGGTGTTATATTCAAAGTGGACTTTGAGAAAGCGCATGATAAGGTCAAATGGCCCTTCCTCCAGCAAGCCTTATGTATGAAGGGGTTCAATGAGTCCTGGAGATCTCAGGTGGACACATTCATACAGAAGGGTAGTATTGGGATAAAAGTAAATGATAACATGGGGCACTATTTTCAGACACATAAGGGGCTAAGACAGGGTGACTCCATGTCTCCCGTGCTATTCAACCAAGTAGCAGATATATTGGCAGTTCTCATCGGCCGGGCTAAAGAGAATGACCAAGTTGGAGGACTGGTTCCCCACCTGGTAGAGGGGGGGTGTATCCATTCTACAATATGCTAACGGTACCATTATCTTCATGGAGCACGACCTCGCAAAAGCAAGGAATATGAAGCTTGTGCTTTGCCTATTTGAGCAATTGTCTGGACTAAAAATAAATTTTAACAAAAACGAATTGTTCTGTTTCGGGAGAGCGAAAGAGGAACAAGATGAGTACAGAAAATTGTTCGGATGCAAAATGGGTTCCCTACCATTTAGTTACTTAGGGATCCCAATCCACCATAGGCGTTTAACGAACAAGGAATGGAAATGTATAGAAGATAGATTTGTAAAAAGACTAAGCTGCTGGAAGGGCAAGCTAATATCTTACGGAGGTCGGATGGTTTTGATAAATTCGGTTTTGACTAGCTTGCCGATGTTCCTTTTGTCTTTCTTTGAAGTGCCGGTAGCGGTACGGAAAAGATTAGAATTTTATCGATCCCGCTTCTTTTGGCAAAGTGATGAGGCTAAGAAGAAATACCGATTGACTCGATGGGATATTATCTGCAGACCAAAGGACCAAGGTGGGTTAAGGATCGAGAACTTAGAAGTAAAGAACAGATGCTTGCTTAGCAAATGGCTATACATGCTATCAGTGGAGACCAAGGGTATGTGGGTTACAAATATTGCGGAATAAGTACTTACGCACTAAGACTTTGGCCCAGGTTACAATTAGGCCTACAGACTCACCTTTTTGGAAAGGGTTAATGAGGACAAAGGCCGCCTTCTTCCAACGGGTGAAGTCAACCGTAGGTAATGGTACCACTACTAGATTCTGGGGGGGGGATAAATGGCTAGGGGAGATGCCTCTGGTCCCACAAATCCTTTTCTATATAATATTGTGCAAAGAAAAGAAGATTATGTCGCCACAATATTAAATTCAGTACCGCGTAATATCCAATTTTGGAGATCCCTAGTGGGGGAATGTTGGAACAAGTGGTTGCACCTAGTTCACAGGTTGATGGAGGTTCAACTATCAGACCTTGAGGATACAATTCACTGGAGGTTAGTTGCGAATGGAATCTTTTCAGTGAAATCTATGTATATGGACCTAATTGATTCCGGGCCACTGTCTAGGTCATTACACATATGGAAGATTAAAGTTTCCCTCCGAATTAAGATTTTCATGTGGTTGGTTCACAAAGGAGTCATATTGACCAAAGATAGCTTGCTCAAAAGAAGTTAGATCGGTTACTACAGATGTTGTTTTTGTGATCACAATGAAATGATTAAACACCTTTTTCTCAAGTGTCCACTTGCAAAACTATTATGGCGCTCAATACATATAGCTTTTGAAGTCCATCCCCAAACGAGCATAAACACGTTATTTGGGACGCGGCTCAATGGAGTGGACATACATACAACGAAACAGATTCAGATAGGGATATGTGCACTACTTTAGACGATATGTAATACTAAAAATGGTTTGATTTTTAATGGGACAAACTTCACGATTTTTTTGCAGGTTATCTATAGAGCTACAACATGGATCCGTATGTGGTTATTACTCACGCATGCAGACTCCAGGGAGCTTTTGATTATTTGGTGCAACCATTGAGAGACGGTAGCACAGCCTTCTTCAGTCGATTTGGATGGCGAATGGATAACATACTAAGTGTATAGGCATCATAGCCTGCTTTGTATTGCCGGATGTGGCATCTTTTTTATGTTTTCTTTCGTTTTGCACTATGATTTTGGGCCTTTTGTGGCCATAAGACTCTGTCACACTATTTTAATAAGATGACTGCATGCATCGATTGATGCAGAGGCCGGGGGTTATGCCTCCTTTTCCGAAAATATAATATATGTACATATACTTCATTATTCGAAGCACAAATACGTAAGGGGGTCGAATTGCGGAAAGTACTCCTCTGAACCTCGGTATAGATGAACACGACATACGAAAAATAGTTTAGCAATTAAGTTTTTTTAAAAAAATTCTGAAACATTTTTTGAACAAACTTGACCTACTGGTACACTCCTATGAAAAGCGTGCATGGGGCCTAGCTATACATCAACCAATACTACTTTTTTAGGGAAAAAAGGTTGCTATTTTGTTCAATGTAATGCCCTTTCCTCTGCAATCACCGAGCTAATAAGCACTGGAGACACATGGAGCTAACAACACCAACATAAATCGTAGGATCATGGAAAAATTTCGAGCTGCGATCGACGCGGCAGGGCTCAAGGAGATCAAGTGCAAGAACAGAAGATTTACGTGGAGCAACGAGCGCATGTCGCCAACCCTAGTTAGCATAGATAATTTTTTCTGCACCATGGCCTGGGCCTCCATGTTTCCCTCCTACCTCCTTCACGCCGCTTCCACCTCGTGCTCTGACCACTGCCCGTTGCTGCCGTCGGAGGCGGCAGCCCCTCGCCGCGCTGCTCGCTTCCGCTTCGAGTCTTTTTGGCTGAGATTCCCTCGCTTCCACACTACGGTGCAGAGGGCGTGGGATCGCCCAGTCGCCTCTGGCTGTGCTTTCAAGAGACTCAGCACAAAGCTCGCGCGAGTGGCCCGTGACATGAAGATTTGGGCCAAGGGCTTCTTCAGCGAGACAAAGCTTCAAATGCACATCGCAAACAAGATCGTGCTCCGCCTCGACATTGCTCAGGAGAGTAGGCAACTGACGGTAGATGAATTCCAGCTGCGGAAATGGCTCAAGATGCGAGTCCTTGGACTCGCCGCCATTGAGAGGGCGCGCAAGAGACATGCCTCGCGCGTCACCTGGCTGCGCGCGGGCGACGCCAAGATTGCGTTCTTCCAGGCAAAAATCAACTCACGGCGCCAAAAAAACTTCATCCATGCCCTACACACTCGAGACTCCATTGCCACCTCCCACGGCGACAAGGAGCGGATCATTCATGAGCACTTTCGATCCTCGTTGGGCACAACATCGCCTCGCAACCGAACCATCAACTGGGAATCCATCCACCTGCCGTCTTTGCCGGCAGCCAGCCTCGACAATCCCTTCACTGAGGACGAGGTGTGGGCGGCGATATGCAAATCTCCACAAGAGAAGTCCCCGGGGCCGGACGACTTCAATGGCACTTTCTTCCGCTCGTGTTGGTCCATCATCAAGACAGACGTCATGGCTGCCTTCCACCAATTCTACAATCTCTCAGGCGGCGACATGTCGGCGATCAACAAAGCTACAATCATTCTCCTACAAAAAAAGGATGGGGCAACGGAGATCACCCACTTCAGGCCCATTAGTTTGATCCATTCGATAACCAAGCTCATCTCCAAGGTTCTCTCGATTAGATTGGCGTCAGTCATTGGCTCCATCATCTCACCGGCGCAGACGACATTCCTAAAATCGAAGTGCATCCACGACAACTTTCTTTTAGCGCAAAACTCCGTCCGCGCCCTTGATAACCCACAAATATAGGGGATCGCAACAGTTTTCGAGTGTAGAGTATTCAATCCAAATTTATTGATTCGACACAAGGGGAGCCAAAGAATATTCTCAAGTATTAGCAGCTGAGTTGTCAATTCAACCACACCTAGAAACTTAGTATCTGCAGAAAAGTGTTTAGTAGCAAAGTAATATGATAGTAGTGGTAACGGTAGCAAAATGTAACAGTAGCAAAACTAATGTTTTTGGTATTTTGTAGTGATGATAGCAATAGCAACGAAAAAGTAAATAAGCGAAGAACAATATATGGAAAGCTCGTAGGCAATGGATCGGTGATGGAGAATTATGCCGGATGCGGTTCATCATGTAACAGTCATAACCTAGGGTGACAAAGAACTAGCTCCAATTCATCAATGTAATGTAGGCATGTATTCCGAATATAGTCATACGTGCTTATAGAAAAGAACTTGCATGACATCTTTTGTCCTACCCTCCCGTGGCAGCGGGGTCCTAGTGGAAACTAAGGGATATTAAGGCCTCCTTTTAATAGAGTACCGGACCAAAGCATTAACACATAGTGAATACATGAACTCCTCAAACTACGGTCATCACCGGTAAGTATCCCGATTATTGTCACTTCGGGCTTAATGGATCATAACACATAGTAGGTGACTATAGACTTGCAAGATAGGATCAAGAACTCTCATATATTGATGAAAACATAATAGGTTCAGATCTGAAATCATGGCATTCGGGCCCTAGTGACAAGCATTAAGCATAGCAAAGTCATAGCAACATCAATCTCAGAATATAGTGGATACTAGGGATCAAACCCTAACAAAACTAACTCGATTACATGATAAATCTCATCCAACCCATCACCGTCCAGCAAGCCTACGATGGAATTACTCACGCACGGCGGAGAGCATCATGAAATTGGTGATGGAGGATGGTTGATGATGACGATGGTGACAGATTCCCCTCTCCGGAGCCCCGAACGGACTCCAGATCAGCCCTCCCAAGAGGTTTTAGGGCTTGGCGGCGGCTCCATATCGTAAAACATGATGAATTCTTCTCTCTGATTTTTCTCTCCCCGAAACACAATATATAGAGTTTGAGTTGGAGTCGGAGGAGCTCCAGGGGGCCCATGAGGTAGGGGGCGAGCCCTAGGGGGGCAGGCGCGCCCCCACCCTCGTGGATAGGTGGTGGGCCCCCTGGCCTTCATCTTTTGCAGGTATTTTTTATATTTTCCAAAAAGTTGCTCTGTGAAGTTTCAGGTCATTCCGAGAACTTTTGTTTCTACACATAAATAACACCATGGTAATTCTGCTGAAAACAACGTCAGTCCGGGTTAGTTCCATTCAAATCATGCAAGTTAGAGTCCAAAACAAGGGCAAAAGTGTTTGGAAAAGTAGATACGACGGAGACGTATCAACTCCCCCAAGCTTAATCCTTTGCTTGTCCTCAAGCAATTCAGTTGATAAACTGAAAGTGAAAAAGAAAAACTTTTACAAACTCTGTTTGCTCTTGTTGTTGTAAATATGTAAAGCCAACATTCAAGTTTTCAGCAAAGATTATAACTAACCACATTCACATTAACGCTTAGGTCTCAAGTTTACTCATATCAATGGCATAATCAACTAGCGAGCAATAATAATAAATCTCGGATGACAACACTTTCTCAAAACAATCATAATATGATATAACAAGATGGTATCTCGCTAGCCCTTTCTGAGACTGCAAAACATAAATGCGGAGCACCTTCAAAGACCAAGGACTGACTAGACATTGTAATTCATGGTAAAAGAGATCCAGTCAAGTCATACTCAATGTAAACTAACAGTAATGAATGCAAATGACAGTGGTGCTCTCCAACTGGTGCTTTTTAATAAGAGGATGATGACTCAGCATGAAAGTAAATTGATAGGCCCTTCGCAGAGGGAAGCAGGGATTTGTAGAGGTGCCAGAGCTCGGTTTCGAAATAGAGATGAATAATATTTTGAGCGGTATACTTTCATTGTCAACATAACAACCAAGAGATGGCGATATCTTCCATGCTACACACATTATAGGCGGTTCCCAAACAGAATGATAAAGTTTATACTCCCCCTTCCACCAACAAGCATCAATCCATGGCTTGCTCGAAACAACGAGTGCCTCCAACTAACAAGAGTCCCAAGGGGAGTTTTTTTGCAATTATTTTGATTTGATTTGCATAAAGCATGGGACTCGGCATCTCGGTGACCAGCCACTTTCTCGTGAGTGAGGAGCGGAGTCCACTCCTCTTGAGAATAACCCGCCTAATATGGAAGATACGGACAGCCCTAGTTGATACATGAGCTATTCGAGCATACAAAACAGGATATTTATTTGAAGGTTTAGATTTTGGCACATACAAATTTACTTGGAACGGCAGGTAGATACCGTATATAGGTAGGTATAGTGGACTCATGTGGAATAACTTTGGGGTTTAAGGGATTGGATACACAAGCAGTATTCCCGCTTAGTACAGGTGAAGGCTAGCAAAAGACTGGGAAGCGACCAGCTAGAGAGCGACAACAGTCATGAACATGCATTAAAATTAATCAACACCGAATGCAAGCATGAATAGGATGTAATCCACCATGAACATAAATATCGTGAAGGCTATGTTGATTTTGTTTCAACTACATGCGTGAACATGCGCCAAGTCAAGTCACTTAAATCATTCATAGGAGGATACCACCCTATCATACCACATCATAACCATTTTAATAGCATGTTGGCATGCAAGGTAAACCATTATAAGCTCCTAGCTAATCAAGCATGGCACAAGAACTATGATCTCTAGTTGTCATTGCAAACATGTTTATGCATAATAGGCCTAATCAAGAACGATGAACTAATCATATTTACAAAAACAAAAGAGGTCGAGTTCATACCAGCTTTTCTCATCTCAATAAGTTCATCATATGATCATCATTATTGCCTTTCACTTGCACGACCGAACGATGTGGATAATAATAATAGTGCACGTGCATTGGACTAAGATGAAATCTGCAAGCATTCAATAAACAGGATAAGACAAGGCAATATGGGCTCTTTTGTCAGATCAAAAATTATGCATATAAGAGCCACTTCAACAATTTAATCATGGTCTTCTCCCATCGACCCCCAAAGAAAAGAAAAGAAATAAAACTATTTACATGGGAGAGCTCCCAACAAGTAAAAGAAGAACATGAAATCTTTTTGGGGTTTCTTTTTAATTACTACTACAAGCATTGAAAGTAAACTAATTAAAAACTACAACTAAATTTTTTGGTTTTTCTTAATGTTTATTAAACACACAAAAAGAAAGCATAAAAAGGAAAGTAAACTAGCATGGATGATACAATGAAAAAGTATGAGCACCGACATCTAGCAATGAGTGTGTGAACATAAATGTAATGTCGGTGGGAAATACATACTCCCCCAAGCTTAGGCTTTTGGCCTAAGTTGGTCTATGGCCACGGTTGGCCTGGAGGATATCCATAATAGTAGTTGGGGTCATACTGAGATGCAGCGGCTATCGCCTCCTGCGCTGCAGCGTGGTGACAAGCGGCCTCCTCTCTCCTCTCGTACTCATCTGCCTCCTCTCTGGTAATAACATATCTTCCTTTTGCCTGATGATCAAAGAAGACATGAGCAGGGAGAGTAATATGGACAGCACGACGTCTGTCAAAGATTAGTCGATACTGGAGAGGTGATTCATTCCTCTCGACAAACTGGTGGTGAACCATAGCATTAAAGTCTAGGTAAGCAGGGGGTAATTCAATATCATCTTCGCGTATGGCTATACCAAGAAAATTAGCTATGCGGGTTGCATAAATTCCTCCAAAGAAATTTCCATTAAATCTATTAAGATGCAACCTACGTGCAACAATGGCTCCCAAATTATAAGGTTTATCTCCTAACACAGCACTCCTAAGAATACTGAGGTCAGGGACACACATGTGACATGCCTCATCTTTACCATTAATGCATCTACCTATGAAGAGAGCAAAATAATGTATAGCAGGAAAGTGAATGCTCCCTATGGTAGCTTGTGTTATATCTCTAGATTCTCCCATAGTTATGCTAGCAAGAAAATCTCTAAATTCAGATTTGCGAGGATCCCTTATACTGCCCCAGTGTGAAAGTTTGCAAGCAGTGGTAAAATCCTCTAAGTCCATAGTGTAAGAATATTCATAAAGATCAAACAGGACAGTTGAAGAATTACGTGAAGATGAAAATTCAAACCTCATCACAAAGGAACTAGTGAGATTGTGATACTGGCTGCACTTCTCTTCCTCGAAGCTCACAAGATTAGCATTACGCAAATATGCATTAAATTCTTCCTTAATTCCCGCTCGATCCATAAAGTTCTCAGAAGGCCATTCACAAGGACGCACTAGAGCGTCTCTTGGTGGCTCATCATCAACATCACGCATTGCAAGCCTGGGTCCTTGCTTCCTTGAAGAACCACCCTGGAACATTTTCCTAAGCATATTTCTTTCTCTGAAAAATTCTGATTTTTTAGTAACTTCAAAATAAAAGTGAACCAAACTCAATAATATTGATAGCAACTACTCATACAAGTGCCTAGAGCCTATATCATGCATCAAAACTACTTGGAACCATATAAATTTGACATGCAAGCTCAAGAACAGGATCACCTAAGAAGCAAAAATTTGCAATGAATAGAGCACTAGAACAAAAACTAATTGGACCAATGAAGGAGTCACATACCAAGGAACAATCTCCCCAAGCATTTTTGTGAGAGGTGCTTTGAGTAAGGAGATCGAAAATAGTAGCAAAATGAGCTAGAACTCGTGCTTGAGCTGGATATTCGTGTTTGGGGGAGGAAGGAGTGTGTGGGTGAAAGGATAAGTGGAGGAGGGCCACCATGGGCCCACGAGGCAGGGGGCGCGCCCAGGGGGTAGGGCTCACCCTCCACCCTCGTGGCCAGGTGGATGCCCCCCTGCTGTGTTCTCAGTGCCAAATA
The DNA here is from genome assembly GCF_056163025.1 of Triticum urartu. Classification (NCBI taxonomy): domain Eukaryota; kingdom Viridiplantae; phylum Streptophyta; class Magnoliopsida; order Poales; family Poaceae; genus Triticum; species Triticum urartu. Next base: position 168,699,072 of record NC_141874.1, on the reverse strand, counting down.
TTCTCAAATTATCCAGAAAAAATCATATTTAAATTTCAGGGCATTTGGAGAACTTTTATTTACAGGGTATTTTCATATTGCATGCATAATCAGATAACTGACAAAAAATACTTATTTTTATTTTATTTAATATAAATAACAGAAAGTAAAAGGAGGGTACAGAGAGTTGTGCCTTCTAGTTTCATCCATCTCATGCTCACCAAAAGGAATCCACTAACAAGGTTGATCAAGTCTTGTTAACGAACTCATTCTGAATAACATGGAACCGGAGAAATTTCGAATAACACTATGTTACCTCAACCGGGATATGCACATCCCCAATAATAAGAATATCATATTTCTTCTTGACAGTAGGAAAAGGAAATTCAAGACCTCCAAATATAATCGATGAAAATTTTCCAATAGAGTTGATACTATGAACTTGAGGTTGTTTCCTCGGAAAGTGTACCGTATGCACATTACCATTAACATGAAAAGTGACATTGCCTTTAGTGCAATCAATAACAACCCCTGAAGTATTCAAAAAGGGTCTTCCAAGAATAATAGACATACTATCTGAAGGAAATATGCCCTAGAGGCAATAATAATGTTATTATTTTATTTCCTTATATCATGATAAATGTTTATTATTCATGCTAGAATTGTATTATCTGGAAACATAATACTTGTGTGAATACATAGACAAACCAAACGTCACTAGTATGCCTCTACTTGACTAGCTCATTAATCAAAGATGGTTATGTTTCCTAACCATAGACATGTGTTGTCATTTGATTAACGGGATCACATTATTAGGAGAATGATGTGATTGACATGACCCATTTCCATTAGCTTAGCACCCGATCGTTTAGTATCTTGCTATTGCTTTCTTCATGACTTATACATGTTCCTATGACTATGAGATTATGCAACTCCCGTTTGCCGGAGGAACACTTTGTGTGCTACCAAACGTCACAACGTAACTAGGTGATTATAAAGGAGCTCTATAGGTGTCTCCAAAGGTAAATGTTGGGTTGGCGTATTTCGATATTAGGATTTGTCACTCCGATTGTCGGAGAGGTATCTCTGGGCCCTCTTGGTAATGCACATCACATAAGCCTTGCAAGCATTGCAAATAATGAGTTAGTTGCGAGATGATGTATTACGAAACGAGTAAAGAGACTTGCCGGTAATGAGATTGAACTAGGTATTGAGATACCGACGATCGAATCTCAGGCAAGTAACATATCGATGACAAAGTGAACAATGTATGTTGTTATGCGGCCTGACCGATAAAGATCTTCGTAGAATATGTAGGAGCCAATATGAGCATCCAGGTTCCGCTATTGGTTATTGACTGGAGACATGTCTCGGTCATGTCTACATTGTTCTCGAACCCGTAGGGTCCGCACGCTTAAGGTTTCGATGACAGTTATATTATGAGTTTATGAGTTTTGATGTACCGAAGTTAGTTAGGAGTCCCGAATGTGATCACAGACATAACGAGGAGTCTCGAAATGGTCGAGACATAAAGATTGATACATTGGACGGCTATATTCGGACACCGGAAGTGTTCCGGGTGATTTCGGAGAAAACCGGAGTACCGGAGGGTTACCGGAACCCCCCCCGGGAGAAGTAATGGGCCATATGGGCCTTAGTGGAGAAAGAGAAGGGCAGCCAGGGTGGGCCGCGCGCCTCCTCCCCCCTGGTCCGAATTGGACTAGGAGAGGGGGGGGGGGCGGCGCCCCCCTTTCCTTCTCCTTCCCCACTTCCTTCCCCCTCCTAGTAGGAGTCCTACTCCTACTAGGATCCTACTAGGAGGAGGACTCCTCCTTGGCGCGCCTATAGGGCCAGCCGGCCTCCTCCCCTTGCTCCTTTATATACGGGGGCAGGGGGAACCCCTAGACACACAAGTTGATCCACGTGATTGTTTTCTTAGCCATGTGCGGTGCCCCCTTCCACCATAATCCTCGATAATATTGTAGCGGTGCTTAGGCGAAGCCCTGCGACGGTAGAACATCAAGACCGTCACCACGCCGTCGTGCTGACGGAACTCTTCCCCGACACTTTGCTGGATCGGTGTTCGGGGATCGTCATCGAGCTGAACGTGTGCTAAAACTCGGAGGTGCCGTAGTTTCGGTGCTTGATCGGTCGGGCCGTGAAGACGTACGACTACATCAACCGCATTGTGCTAACGCTTCCATTGTCGGTCTACAAGGGTACGTAGATCACACTCTCCCCTCTCGTTGCTATGCATCACCATGATCTTGCGTGTGCGTAGGAATTTTTTTGAAATTACTACGTTCCCCAACAGTGGCATCCAAGCCTAGGTTTTATGTGTTGATGTTATATGCACGAGTAGAACACAAATGAGTTGTGGGCGATATAAGTCATACTGCTTACCAGCATGTCATACTTTGGTTCGGCGGTATTGTTGGACGAAGCGGCCCGGACCGACATTACGCGTACGCTTACGTGAGACCGGTTCTCCCGACGTGCTTTGCACAAAGGTGGCTAGCGGGTGTCAGTTTCTCCAACTTTAGTTGAACCGAGTGTGGCTACGCCCGGTCCTTGCGAAGGTTAAAACAGCACCAACTTGACAAACTATCGTTGTGGTTTTGATGTGTAGGTAAGATTGGTTCTTGCTTAACCCCGTAGCAGCCACATAAAACTTGCAACAACAAAGTAGAGGACGTCTAACTTGTTTTTGCAGGGCATGTTGTGATGTGATATGGTCAAGACATGATGCTTAATTTTATTGTATGAGATGATCATGTTTTGTAACCAAGTTATCGGCAACTGGCAGGAGCCATATGGTTGTCGCTTTATTGTATGCAATGCAATTGCACTGTAATGCTTTACTTTATCACTAAGCGGTAGCGATAGTCGTGGAAGCATAAGATTGGCGAGACGACAACGATGCTACGATGGTGATCAAGGTGTCGCGCCGGTGACGATGGTGATCACGACGGTGCTCCGAAGATGGAGATCACAAGCACAAGATGATGATGGCCATATCATATCACTTATATTGATTGCATGTGATGTTTATCTTTTATGCATCTTATCTTGCTTTGATTGACGGTAGCGATCTCTCACTAATTATCAAGAAGTGTTCTCCCTGAGTATGCACCGTTACGAAAGTTCTTCGTGCTGAGACACCACGTGATGATCGGGTGTGATAGGCTCTACGTTCAAATACAACGGGTGCAAAACAGTTGCACACGCAGAATACTCAGGTTATACTTGACGAGCCAAGCATGTGCAGATATGGCCTCAGAACACGGAGACCGAAAGGTCGAGCGTGAATCATATAGTAGATATGATCAACATAGTGATGTTCACCAATGAAACTACTCCATCTCACGTGATGATCGGACATGGTTTAGTTGATTTGGATCACATGATCACTTAGAGGATTAGAGGGATGTCTATCTAAGTGGGAGTTCTTAAGTAATATGATTAATTGAACTTAAATTTATCATGAACTTAGTACTTGATAGTATCTTGCTTGTTTATGTTTGATTGTAGATAGATGGCCCGTGCTGTTGTTCCGTTAAATTTTAATGCGTTCCTTGAGAAAGCAAAGTTGAAAGATGATGGTAGCAATTACACGGACTGGGTTCGTAACTTGAGGATTATCCTCATTGCTGCACAGAAGAATTACGTCCTGGAAGCACCGCTTGTTGGGTTTCGTAGTAATTTCAAAAAATTTCCTACGCACATGCAAGATCATGGTGATGCATAGCAACGAGAGGGGGAGAGTGTGATCTACGTACCCTTGTAGATCGACAACGGAAGCTGTAGGATCTAGAAGTAGATGTGTCTAGAGGGGGGGGGGTGATTAGACACTTAGTGCTAAACTTGCAATTTTTAGGCCTTTTTGGTTTGAGTGGAGTTTTAGGCACAATTTCAACATACACAATACATATCAAGCAAGCATGCAAAGAGTATATGAGCAGCGGAATGTAAAGCATGCAACTTGCAAGAATGTAAGGGGAAGGGTTTGGAGAATTCAAACGCAATTGGAGACACGGATGTTTTTCCCGTGGTTCGGATAGGTGGTGCTATCCTACATCCACGTTGATGGAGACTTCAACCCACGAAGGGTAACGGTTGCGTGAGTCCACAGAGGGCTCCACCCACGAAGGGTAATGGTTGCGCGAGTCCACGGAGGGCTCCACCCACGAAGGGTCCACGAAGAAGCAACCACCCACGAAGGGTCCACGAAGAAGCAACCTTGTCTATCCCACCATGGCCATCGCCCACGAAGGACTTGCCTCACTAGCGGTAGATCTTCACGAAGTAGGCGATCTCCTTGCCCTTACAAACTCCTTGGTTCAACTCCACAATCTTGTCGGAGGCTCCCAAGTAACACCTAGCCAATCTAGGAGACACCACTCTCCAAGAAGTAACAAATGGTGTGTAGGTAATGAACTCCTTGCTCTTGTGCTTCAAATGATAGTCTCCCCAACACTCAACTCTCTCTCATAGGATTTGGATTTTGTGGAAAGAAGATTTGAGTGGAAAGCAACTTGGGGAAGGCTAGAGATCAAGATTCATATGGTAGGAATGGAATATCTTGGTCTCAACACATGAGTAGGTGGTTCTCTCTCAGAACATATGAGTTGGAATTGTGTATGTGTTCTGATGGCTCTCTCCACGAATGAAGAGGAGGTGGAGGGGTATATATAGCCTCCACACAAAATCCAACCGTTACACACAGTTTTCCAATCTCGGTGGGACCGAATCAACAAACTCGGTCGGACCAAAAAGGTAAACCTAGTGACCGTTAGAGATTTTCGGTGGGACTGACATGCAACTCGGTAGGACCGATATGGTTAGGGTTTGGGCATAACGTAATCTCGGTGAGACTGATTACACAAACTCGGTGAGACCGAGTTTGGTAATAAGCTAACCAGAGAGTTGGTCAGGTAAACTCGGTGGGACCGATTTGCTCTTTCGGTGAGACCGAAAAGTTACAAAAAGGAAACAAAGAGTTTACACTGCAATCTCGGTGGGACCGATTCGCTCTTTCGGTGAGACCGAAAAGTTACGAAAGGGAAACAGAGAGTTTGAAATCCCATCTCGGTGAGACCGAGATCCCTATCGGTAGAACTGAATTGCTAGGGTTTGGCAGTGGCTTATGACAAGTGAAACTCGGTGGCGCCGGATAGAAAGAATCGGTAGGACCGAGTTTGGCTTAGGGTTTAGGTCATATGTGGAAGTGGGAAAGTAGCTGAGGATTTTGGAGCATATCATTAAGCACATGAAGCAAGAGGCTCATTAAGCAACACCTCATCCCTCCTTGATAGTATTGGCTTTTCCTATGGACTCAATGTGATCTTGGATCACTAAAATGTAAAATGAAGAGTCTTGAGCTTTAAGCTTTAGCCAATCCTTTGTCCTTAGCATCTTGAAGGAGTTCCCACAACCTTTAGTCCATGACACTCCATTGTTGAACTTATCTGAAACATACTAGATAGAAACATTAGTCCAACAAGAGATATGTTGTCATCAATTACCAAAACCACCTAGGGAGCACTTGTGCTTTCAATCTCCCCCTTTTTGGTAATTGATGGCAACATACATCAAAGCCTTAGATAAAGATATAAAGAACAACAAGTAAAGCTTTGGAAGGACATGTAACAAGCATAGGCTCCCCCTACATGTATGCACTCATGTAAATATGAAATATAGAGGCATGTGAGAGCATAACCATGACAGAGTAGGCAATGTGTTACATGTATCTTGGCCATATGCATCAGAGCAAAAGATTATCAAGGAAAATACCTTCATGCTCATGAGTCCTTCTTACAAACAGTATGTACATAAGCAAGAACTCCTCATACTCATGATTTTGATGCATATACTTACCTTGTGGTCTTTTGTTGGCTTAGGATGGAATGAACCTGCACAAACAAAGTTAGATAACACAAGTACATCCACTAGCCAGAGCAAACAAAAGAAACCACAAGAATACCAAGACTGGGATGCCATGTAGAGAGTGAGTACAAGGTACCACATTGGATTCAACATGTCCCCAAGAATAAAGATATGCAATGAATTTGACTGATTTCTTTCCCTTAGGTGTCTTGCTCCCCCAGAATCTTACATGGGATATTGGGAGAAGATAAGGAACAGCAAATCAGAGCTGAAAGATACAAATGAACATGTCTTTCCCCCTAAAAAGACATGTGACATCTCTCCTCTTGAACATCAAGCATCAAGCATCTGGGACATCTGGGATCCTTGAGTATTCTCTCCCCCTGGAAGTCTCTCTCTCCCCCTTAATACTTTCTCTCTTGTAGGTTTGGTCCTTGAGACTTTTTCTCTCCCTTGATGTGATCTCTCTCTCCTATAAGCTTTGATGTGATCTCTCTCTCCCCCTTTGACATCAATTTCCAAGAAGGGCTTTCTGGAATCCGTCGTATAGGTTTGGTCCTTGAGACTCAGCACAAAACAATGGATAAAACTGTGATTCTTGTAGAGGACAAGATTCATTGAGTAGAGCTGGATCAGAAGAAATATAGAACAAGTGGCAAACTGTTTTTCCTGTTGCGAAGTCGGTGGCACCGAGTGGTATGTTTCGGTGGCACCGAAAAGATTCGGTTGGACCGAAAATTACAAGTCGGTGAAACCGAGTTCACACAGAGAAAAACATTTGTCACCTCAGCTCACTAGACATGTAGGATCTCACAAAGATTTGCAATGAATTACCTAAAGGATTTGCAAGGAATTGAATGCAGAAAATGCAGAACATAAACAGAAAGAAAAGAGAAGAGACTGAAAAATCTAGATGGAGTTTTTTGCTCTGAGAAAGAAACTAAACATGCATGAGATACACACAAAAAGAACACAAGAGAACTTCATCTAGAGTTGGGCGGTGACATAGTCACCTATGTTAGAGTATATTGACTTAGGAGTCAAGTGAGAACACTTGATCATAGGTCATACTCATCGTTTAAGCTCAAAATGGGGTTACCATTTTTCATTTAAGCATCTTGATGTATTCACATCTTGTTGAGTTGCTTTGACTCATGTCTTGGAGTAAAGCTTCTCTAAGATGGAATAACATACCTTGGGTGGTGGTGTGGTTCTTGCTCATGTAGTTGAACTTGTGTGGGTGCTCAAGGTTGATGTAGCTCATCAAGAGTTGAGAGTACCACTTGGAGTTTGAGTTCATCTACCTACATGGGTTAGTTCTTGCAAGGAAGAGAACTTGTGTATCCAAAAATGACAATCATGAAGCTCAACATAGAATTTGTCAAAGGATATGTTTGAATGGTTTTGTGCTTCCTTGTCTTCAACCGCCATTGTGTAGAGACTTGGTGATGTAGAGATTGCTCAAGATGTGAGTGAGTCGCAATCTCATGGAATTAGATTCAACCAAGCACCTACATGAGTTAGACAACATGCAAGGTACAAATATATCCAAGACATAAGATAGTCATCATAAGAGATATATTATGGATTAGTCATAAGCTCATGTCTTGCATGTATCCAATGGAGTTTCTACTCCAAGTTCGAAGCATCAACGATGTTCAATTCACCTCTCAACCTGCAAAATACTTTCTCATCAAGAGGTTTAGTAAATATATCCACTAATTTCTTATCGGTGCGAACGTGCTTAAGATTAATGTCACCCTTAGCAACATGATCTCGAATGAAATGATGACGAACTTCAATATGCTTAGTTCGAGAATGTTGTACAGGATTATGACCAATTTTGATAGCACTTTCATTGTCACAAAGCAGTGGAACATGTTTCACATAAATCCCATAATCTTTAAGAGTTTGGGTCATCCAAAGTAATTGAGCACAACATGAACCAGCGGCAATGTATTCCGCTTCGGCGGTGGATAAGGATACCGAGTTTTGTTTCTTGGAAGACCAAGACACAAGAGATCTACCAAGAAATTGACAAGTACCCAAAGTGGACTTTCTATCAACCTTGTCTCCGGCATAATCCGAGTCGGAATAGCCAACAAGATCAAAAGAAGACCTCTTAGGATACCAAATGCCAAAATTTGGTGTATGGATTAAATATCTCACTATCCTTTTCACAGCCTTAAGATGACATTCTTTAGGAGCAGCTTGATATCGTGCACACATGCACACACTTAGCATAATATCGGGACGTGAAGCACATAGGTATAACAATGAACCAATCATAGAGCGATAAACCTTTTGATCAACCGGTTCACCATCTTTGGTCAAATCATTATGTCCACTAGTAGGCATGGGTATAGACATACCTTTGCATTCTTGCATATTGAACTTCTTGAATAAGTCCTTGGTGTACTTCGTTTGAGAGACAAATGTACCTTCCTTAGTTTGCTTGATTTGCAAACCGAGAAAGAATTTGAGTTCACTCATCATAGACATCTGAAACTTCTCTGACATTAGCTTTCCAAACTTTTCACTAAAGAGAGGGTTAGTTGAACCAAATATGATATCATCGACATAAATTTGGCATACAAATAGTTCTCCATTAACCCTTTTAGTAAAAAGAGTAGAATCAATTTTACCAATTTCAAAACCACTTGTAATAAGGAACTTGGTCAAGCATTTATACCATGCTCTAGGAGCTTGTTTAAGACCATAAAGAGCTTTGTAAAGTTTATAAACATGATTTGGTTTCTTAGGATTGATAAAGCCGGGAGGTTGTTTGACATAAACTTCCTCCTCTATTTCACCATTTAGAAAAGCACTTTTAATGTCCATTTGGTACAAGGTGATATTATGGTGATTAGCATAGGCAAGTAAGATGCGAATGGACTCAAGTCTAGCAACGGGAGCATATGTCTCACCATAGTCCATACCTTCGACTTGTGTGTACCCTTGGGCGACGAGACGTGCTTTGTTGCGAACCACTTGTCCATCTTCATCTTGCTTGTTGCGAAACACCCATTTGGTACCAATGATGTTGTGGTTGTTGTCGGGCTTCTCAACCAATGTCCAAACTTGGTTTCTCTCAAAATTGTGTAGCTCTTCATGCATAACGTTTATCCAATCCGGATCTTCCAATGCTTCTTCAACCTTCATAGGTTCAATGCTAGAGATGAATGAATAGTTTTCACAAAAGTTAGCTAAACGAGTTTTTGAGCGAGTGATTCTCCTGGTTTGTATATCATTGAGGATTTGCTCGACGGGATGATCTTTGGCAATTCTTGCTCGAACTCGTGAGAGCTTTTGCTTGGGTCTTCGTTGAACATCTTCTTCATCTTGTTCTTCTTCTTGGCCTTCTTCATTGTTGACGTCGTCATTCTCTTGTCGTGGTGGAGAAAGAGGTTGTTGATGTTCGTCCTGATGCATTTCCTTGTCTTCTTCATCTTGGTGTGTCCCACTTGTGGATGCTTTCGTGTCGATTCTTGGTTCACCTTGTCGTGAAGTAGAAGCTTCCACTTGGATGGATGAAGTACTCTCCTTCACCCCCGTTGGACGAATTTTGTCAATGGACAAGTCTTGGATTGCTTCTGAAGGGTCTTTGTCTCCTACATCAATTGGCAATTGCTCTACTTGCGAGCCATTAGATTCATCAAACTTCACATCTACCGTCTCTTCAACCTTTCGGGTGAAATTGTTGTAGACACGGTAAGTGTGAGAGTTTGGGCCATAACCAAGTAGAAAACCTTCATGAGATTTAGGAGCAAACTTTGAACGACGATGCTTATCAAGAATGTAGCACTTTGAGCCGAATACTCGAAAGTATCCAACTTGGGGTTTGTTACCGGTGAGAAGCTCGTATGCCGTCTTGCTGAGTAGCTTGTGAAGATATAAGCGATTTGTTGCGTGACAAGCTGCCTCAACCGCTTCTGCCCAAAAGTTCTTCGGCGTCTTGTATTCATCAAGCATCATTCTTGCCATTTCGATGAGCGTCCGGTTCTTCCTCTCAACAACTCCATTTTGTTGAGGTGTGTACGTAGCCGAGAACTCGTGTGAAATCCCTTCTTCGTCAAGAAAGGTGTCCACATTTGCGTTCTTGAACTCTGTTCCGTTGTCACTCCGAACCTTCTTGATCTTCACGTCAAACTGATTTTGGGCCTTCCTAGCGAAGTTTCTGAAGATCTTCTGGACCTGTGACTTGTCATTAAGAAAGAACACCCACGTAAATCTTGAAAAATCACCAACTATAACTAGACCAAAAGAATTTCTACCAAGACTCTTGTAGGCGTTGGGACCAAAAAGATCCATATGAAGTAGCTCAAGTGGCCTTCTTGTGGTCATGATGTTCTTCACGGGATGCCTTCCCCCAACCTGTTTACCTGTTTGACAAGCACTGCAAAGTCTATCCTTATCAAATATGACATCATTAACTCCAAGGATATGATTTCCTTTAATAAGCTTGTCAAGGTTTCTCATGCCAACGTGACCTAGTCGTCTATGCCACAACCAACCTTTTGAGGATTTAGCAACAAAGCAAGTTTTAGGTTGTGCCTTTTTAGAGAAATCGACAATGTAAAGATCACCTCTACGCATACCCGTAAAGACCATTTTATGATTGTCTCGACGAAATACTTGGCAATCTACCTCAGTAAATAGGACATTCAAACCGAAATCGGCAAGTCTAGATACTGAAAGTAAGTTGTAGCCGAGAGATTCAACGAGCATGACACTTTGAATGGAACTATCATGTGAGATGGCCACCTTACCAAGGCCAACCACTTTACCCTTTGAATTATCACCAAAGGTGACATATTTTCGAGGGCCTCATTTTCAGCAAGCTCACGAAACATCTCTTCATCTCCGGTCATATGATTAGTACATCCACTATCAAGAACCCATTCCTTTCCTCCTGATTCATATCCCCGAAGATTTGCCATAAGACCAAAATGTCTCATTGCATCATCAATATCAAAGTCACTATCATCATCATCATCATCATCATCATCATCATAGTATCCATGTTCATCATGATCTTGTGACTCATCATTTCCTAGAGAGGGTAATTCATTAGATAAATGATCATCAAAGTGGTCACTTTTATGAATTCTTATAGCTTCGAATATGATATCACTAATGATTCCAACATCTCCTTTAGCATGCTTAAGATTGGTAAGTTCAAATAGACAATTACCAAAACTAGGATCACTAGAGTTCATCTTACTCAAGGCAATAGATTTATGGAGAATTTCATCCAAAGTTTTCAAGGAATGATCAGGAAATCGTTCCTCAAGAAATTTCCATATAGTATAGGCACAATTAAGAGTAGGCAAACTAGCAATCAAATTTTTGGTCAATCCTCTAATGATGAGCTCAATAGTTCTAAGATTGCGAATCATGTCAATATCTTCATCTAGGGTAGGATGCAAAGGATCAATATGAGGTGCACAAGGGCTAGCAATATACTTGTTCAAATGATATTGATTGAAAATTACAAGCATCTCATTTTTCCACTCATGAAAATACTCTCCATCAAGAATAGGCACTCTATGTCTAAGACTCCCTAAGGTAGACATATCCATCTTCCTCCAATGGTGATTAAACCAAGGCAATGGAGACCAAAGCTCTGATACCACTTGTAGGATCTAGAAGGTAGATGTGTCTAGAGGGGGGGGGGGTGATTAGACACTTAGTGCTAAACTTGCAATTTTTAGGCCTTTTTGGTTTGAGTGGAGTTTTAGGCACAATTTCAACATACACAATACATATCAAGCAAGCATGCAAAGAGTATATGAGCAGCGGAATGTAAAGCATGCAACTTGCAAGAATGTAAGGGGAAGGGTTTGGAGAATTCAAACGCAATTGGAGACACGGATGTTTTTCCCATGGTTCGGATAGGTGGTGCTATCCTACATCCACGTTGATGGAGACTTCAACCCATGAAGGGTAACGGTTGCGCGAGTCCACAGAGGGCTCCACCCACGAAGGGTAATGGTTGCGCGAGTCCACGGAGGGCTCCACCCACGAAGGGTCCACGAAGAAGCAACCACCCACGAAGGGTCCACGAAGAAGCAACCTTGTCTATCCCACCATGGCCATCGCCCACGAATGACTTGCCTCACTAGCGGTAGATCTTCACGAAGTAGGCGATCTCCTTGCCCTTACAAACTCCTTGGTTCAACTCCACAATCTTGTCGGAGGCTCCCAAGTAACACCTAGCCAATCTAGGAGACACCACTCTCCAAGAAGTAACAAATGGTGTGTAGGTAATGAACTCCTTGCTCTTGTGCTTCAAATGATAGTCTCCCCAACACTCAACTCTCTCTCATAGGATTTGGATTTTGTGGAAAGAAGATTTGAGTGGAAAGCAACTTGGGGAAGGCTAGAGATCAAGATTCATATGGTAGGAATGGAATATCTTGGTCTCAACACATGAGTAGGTGGTTCTCTCTCAGAACATATGAGTTGGAATTGTGTATGTGTTCTGATGTTTCTCTCCACGAATGAAGAGGAGGTGGAGGGGTATATATAGCCTCCACACAAAATCCAACCGTTACACACAGTTTTCCAATCTCGGTGGGACCGAATCAACAAATTCGGTCGGACCGAAAAGGTAAAGCTAGTGACCGTTAGAGATTTTCGGTGGGACTGACATGCAACTCGGTAGGACCGATATGGTTAGGGTTTGGGCATAACGTAATCTCGGTGAGACCGATTACACAAACTCGGTGAGACCGAGTTTGGTAATAAGCTAACCAGAGAGTTGGTCAGGTAAACTCGGTGGGACCGATTTGCTCTTTCGGTGAGACCGAAAAGTTACAAAAAGGAAACAAAGAGTTTACACTGCAATCTCGGTGGGACCGATTCGCTCTTTCGGTGAGACCGAAAAGTTACGAAAGGGAAACAGAGAGTTTGCAATCCCATCTCGGTGAGACCGAGATCCCTATCGGTAGAACCGAATTGCTAGGGTTTGGCAGTGGCTTATGACAAGTGAAACTCGGTGGTGCCGGATAGAAAGAATCGGTAGGACCGAGTTTGGCTTAGGGTTTAGGTCATATGTGGAAGTGGGAAAGTAGCTGAGGATTTTGGAGCATATCATTAAGCACATGAAGCAAGAGGCTCATTAAGCAACACCTCATCCCTCCTTGATAGTATTGGCTTTTCCTATGGACTCAATGTGATCTTGGATCACTAAAATGTAAAATGAAGAGTCTTGAGCTTTAAGCTTTAGCCAATCCTTTGTCCTTAGCATCTTGAAGGAGTTCCCACAACCTTTAGTCCATGCCACTCCATTGTTGAACTTATCTGAAACATACTAGATAGAAACATTAGTCCAACAAGAGATATGTTGTCATCAATTACCAAAACCACCTAGGGAGCACTTGTGCTTTCAGAAGCGTTAACTTGGTTGATGTAGTCGTACGTCTCCACGGCCCGACCGATCAAGCACCGAAACTACGACACCTCCGAGTTCTAGCACACGTTCAGCTCGACGACGATCCCCGGACTCCGATCCAGCAAAGTGTCGGGGAAGAGTTCCGTCAGCACGACGGCGTGGTGACGATCTTGATGTTCTACCGTCGCAGGGCTTCGCCTAAGCACCGCTACAATATTATCGAGGACTATAGTGGAAGGGGCACCACACACGGCTAAGAATATGATCACGTGGATCAACTTATGTATCTAGGGGTGCCCCTTGCCTCCTTATATAAAGGCTCAAAGGGGGGGGCTGGCCGGCCAAGAGGAGGCGTGCCAGGAGGAGTCCTACTCCCTCCGGGAGTAGGACTCCCCCCTTTCCTAGTTGGAATAGGATTCGTGGAGGGGGGAAAAGAGGAGAGAGAGGAGGAAGGGGGGCCGGCCCCCTCTCCTTGTCCTATTCGGACCAAGGGGGGGGGGAGGGGCGCGCGGCCCATCTATGGTCACCTCTCCTCTCTTCCACTAAGGCCCACTAAGGCCCATATACCTCCCAGGGGGTTCCGGCAACCTCCCGGTACTCCGGTAAAATCCCGATTTCACCCGGAACACTTCCGATATCCAAACATAGGCTTCCAATATATCAATCTTTATGTCTCAACCATTTCGAGACTCCTCGTCATGTCCGTGATCACATCCGGGACTCCGAACAACCTTCGGTACATCAAAACGCATAAACTCATAATATAACTGTCATCGAAACCTTAAGCGTGCGGACCCTACGGGTTCGAGAACAATGTAGACATGACCGAGACACATCTCCGGTCAATAACCAATAGCGGGACCTGGATGCCCATATTGGTTCCTACATATTCTACGAAGATGTTTTATCGGTCAGACCGCATAACAACATATGTTGTTCCCTTTGTCATCGGTATGTTACTTGCCCGAGATTCGATCGTCGGTATCCTATACCTAGTTCAATCTCGTTACCGACAAGTCTCTTTACTCGTTCTGTAATACATCATTCCGCAACTAACTCATTAGTTGCAATGCTTGCAAGGCTTAAGTGATGTGCATTACCGAGAGGGCCCAGAGATACCTCTCCGACAATCGGAGTGACAAATCCTAATCTCGAAATATGCCAACCCAACATGTACCTTTGGAGACACCTGTAGAGCTCCTTTATAATCACCCAGTTACTTTGTGACGTTTGGTAGCACACAAAGTGTTCCTCCGGCAAACGGGAGTTGCATAATCTCATAGTCATAGGAACATGTATAAGTCATGAAGAAAGCAATAGCAACATACTAAACGATCAGGTGCTAAGCTAATGGAATGGGTCATGTCAATCAGATCATTCATCTAATGATGTGATCCCATTAATCAAATAACAACTCTTTGTCTATGGTTAGGAAACATAACCATCTTTGATTAATGAGCTAGTCAAGTAGAGGCATACTAGTGACACTCTGTTTGTCTATGTATTCACACATGTATTATGTTTCCGGTTAATACAATTCTAGCATGAATAATAAACATTTATCATGAAATAAGGAAATAAATAATAACTTTATTATTGCCTCTAGGGCATATTTCCTTCAGTCTCCCACTTGCACTAGAGTCAATAATCTAGGTCACATCACCATGTGATTAACATCGATAGTTCACATCATCATGTGACTAACATCCATAGTTCACATCGCCATGTGACCAACACCCAAAGGGTTTACTAGATTCAGTAATCTAGTTCACATCGCTATGTGATTAACACCCAAAGAATGATCATGTTTTGCTTGTGAGAGAAATTTAGTCAACGGGTCTGCCACATTCAGATCCGTATGTATTTTGCAAATTTCTATGTCAACAATGCTCTGCACAGAGCTACTATAGCTAATTGCTCCCACTTTCAATATGTATCCAGATTGAGACTTAGAGTCATCTGGATCAGTGTCAAAACTTGCATTGACGTAACCCTTTACGATGAACCCTTTTTGTCATGTCCATAATCGAGAAACATACCCTTATTCCACTAAGGATAATTTTGACCGCTGTCCAGTGATCTACTCCTAGATCACTATTGTACTCCCTTGCCAAAATCAGTGTAGGGTATACAATAGATCTGGTACACAGCATGGCATACTTTATAGAACCTATGGCCAAGGCATAGGGAATGACTTTCATTCTCTTTCTATCTTCTGCCGTGGTCGGGCTTTGAGTCTTACTCAACTTCACACCTTGTAACACAGGCAAGAACTCTTTCTTTGACTGCTCCATTTTGAACTACTTCAAAATCTTGTCAAGGTTTGTACTTATTGAAAAAACTTATCAAGCGTCTTGATCTATCTCTATAGATCTTGATGCTCAATATGCAAGCAGCTTCACCGAGGTCTTTCTTTGAAAAACTCCTTTCAAACACTCCTTTATGCTTTGCAGAATAATTCTACATTATCTCTGATCAACAATATGTCATTCACATATACTTATCAGAAATGCTGTAGTGCTCCCACTCACTTTCTAGTAAATACAGGCTTCACCACAAGTCTGCATAAAACTATATGCTTTGATCAACTTATCAAAGCGTATATTCCAACTCCGAGATGCTTGCACCAGTCCATAGATGGATCGCTGGAGCTTGCATATTTTGTTTAGCACCTTTAGGATTGAAAAAACCTTCTGGTTGCATCATATACAACTCTTCTTTAAATCCATTAAGGAATGTAGTTTTTGTTTATCCATTTGCCAGATTTCATAAAAATGCAGCAATTGCTAACATGATTTGGATAGACTTAAGCATAGATACGAGTGAGAAACTCTCATCGTAGTCAACACCTTGAACTTGTCGAAAACTTTTGCGACAATTCTAGCTTTGTAGATAGTAACACTATTATCAGCGTCCGTCTTCCTCTTGAAGATCCATTTATTTTCTATGGCTTGCCGATCATCGGGCAAATCCATCAAAGTCCATACCTTGTTCTCATACATGGATCATATCTCAGATTTCATGGCCTCAAACCATTTCGCGGAATCTGGGCTCATCATCGCTTCCTCATAGTTCGGAAGTTCGTCATGGTCTAGTAACATGACTTCCAGAACAGGATTATCGTACCACTCTGGTGTGGATCTCACTCTGGTTTACCTACGAGATTCAGAGTGACTTGATCTGAAGTTACATGATCATCATCATTAGCTTCCTCACTAATTGGTGTAGTAGTCACAAGAACAGATTTCTGTGATGTACTACTTTCCAATAAGGGAGCAGGTACAGTTACCTCATCAAGTTCTACTTTCCTCCCACTCACTTCTTTCAAGAGAAACTCCTTCTCTAGAAAGGATCCATTCTTAGCAACGAATGTCTTGCCTTCGGATCTGTGATAGAAGGTGTACCCAACAGTCTCCTTTGGGTATCCTATGAAGACATATTTCTCCGATTTGGGTTTGAGCTTATCAGGATGAAACTTTTTCATATAAGCATCACAATCCAAACTTTAAGAAACGACAACTTTGGTTTCTTGCCAAACCACAGTTCAGATTGTGTCGTCTCAACAGACTTAGATGGTGCCCTTTTAAACGTGAATGCAGCTGTCTTTAATGCATAACCCCAAAACGATAGTGGTAAATCAGTAAGAGACATCATAGATCGCACCATATCTAGTAAAGTACGATTACGACGTTCGGACACACCATTACGCTGTGGTGTTCTGGGTGGCGTGAGTTGCGAAACTATTCCGCATTGTTTCAAATGTACACCAAACTCGTAACTCAAATATTCTTCTCCACGATCAGATCGTAGAAACTTTATTTTCTTGTTACGATGATTTTCAACTTCACTCTTAAATTCTTTGAACTTTTCAAACATTTCAGACTTATGTTTCATCAAGTAGATATACCCATATCTGCTCAAATCATCTGTGAAGGTCAGAAAATAACGATACCCGCCGTGAGCCTCAACACTCATCGGATCACATACATCAGTATGTATTATTTCCAATAAGTCAGTTGCTCGCTCCATTGTTCCGGAGAACGGAGTTTTAGTCATCTTGCCCATAAGGCATGGTTCGCAAGCATCAAGTGATTCATAATCAAGTGATTCCAAAATCCCATCAGCATAGAGTTTCTTCATGCGCTTTACACCAATATGACCTAAACGGCAGTGCCACAAATAAGTTGCACTATCATTATTAACTTTGCATCTTTTGGTTTCAATATTATGATTATGTGCACTACGATCGAGATCCAACGAACTATTTTCATTGGGTGTGTAACCATATAAGGTTTTATTCATGTAAACAGAACAACAATTATTCTCTACTTAAATGAATAACCGTATTGCAATAAACATGATCAAATCATATTCATGCTCAACGCAAACACCAAATAACACTTATTTAGGTTCAACACTAACCCCGAAAGTATAGGGAGTGTGCGATGATGATCATATCAATCTTGGAACTACTTCCAACACACATCGTCACTTCACCCTTAACTAGTTTCTGTTCATTCCGCAACTCCCGTTTCGAGTTACTACTCTTAGCAACTGTACCAGTATCAAATACCGAGGGGTTGCTACAAACACTAGTAAAATACCCATTAATAATCTGTATATCAAATATACCTTTGTTCACTTTGCCATCCTTCTTATCCGCCAAATACTTGGGGCAGTTTCGCTTCCAGTGACCAGTCCCTTTGCAGTAGAAGCACTTAGTCTCAGGCTTAGGACCAGACTTGGGCTTCTTCACTTGAGCAGCAACTTTCTTGCCGTTCTTCTTGAAGTCCCCCTTCTTCCCTTTGCCCTTCTATTGAAACTAGTGGTCTTGTCTATCATCAACACTTGATGCTCTTTCTTGATTTCTACCTTCATCTATTTCATCATCATGAAAAGCTCGGGAGTCGTTTTCGTCATCCCTTGCATACTATAGTTCATCACGAAGTTCTACTAACTTGGTGATGGTGACTAGAGAATTCTGTCAATCACTATCTTATCTGGAAGATTAACTCCCACTTGATTCAAGCAATTGTAGTACCCAGACAATCTGAGCACATGCTCACTAGTTGAGCGATTCTCCTCCATCTTTTGGCTATAGAACTTGTTGGAGACTTCATATCTCTCAACTCGGGTATTTGCTTGAAATATTAACTTCAACTCCTGGAACATCTCATATGGTCCATGACGTTCAAAACGTCTTTTGAGGTCCCGATTCTAAGCCGTTAAGCATGGTGCACTAAACTATTAAGTAGTCATCATATTGAGCTAGCCAAACGTTCATAACGTCTGCATCTGCTCCTGCAATAGGTCTGTCACCTAACGGTGCATCAAGGACATAATTCTTCTGTGCAACAATGAGGATAAACCTCAGATCACGGATCCAATCCGCATCATTGCTACTAACATCTTTCAACACAATTTTCTCTAGGAACATATCAAAATAAACATAGGGAAGCAACAATGCGAGCTATTGATCTACAACATTATTTGCAAAATACTACCAGGACTAAGTTCATGATAAATTTAAGTTCAATTAATCATATTACTTAAGAACTCCCACTTAGATAGACATCCCTCTAATCCTCTAAGTGATCACGTGATCCAAATCAACTAAACCATGTCCGATCATCACGTGAGATGGAGTAGTTTCATTGGTGAACATCACTATGTTGATCATATCTACTATATGATTCACACTCGACCTTTCGGTCTCCGTGTTCTGAGGCCATATCTGCACATGCTTGGCTCGTCAAGTATAACCTGAGTATTCTGCGTGTGCAACTGTTTTGCACCTGTATTTGAACGTAGAGCCTATCACACCCGATCATCACGTGGTGTCTCAGCACGAAGAACTTTCGCAACGGTGCATACTCAGGGAGAGCACTTCTTGATAATTAGTGAGAGATCATCTTATAATGCTACCGTCAATCAAGGCAAGATAAGATGCATAAAAGATAAACATCACATGCAATCAATATAAGTGATATGATATGGTCATCATCATCTTGTGCTTGTGATCTCCATCTTCGAAGCACCGTCGTGATCACCATCGTCACCGGCATGACACCTTGATCTCCATCGTAGCATCGTTGTCGTCTCGCCAATCTTATGCTTCCACGACTATCGCTACCGCTTAGTGATAAAGTAAAGCATTACAACGCGATTGCATTGTATACAATAAAGCGACAACCATATGGCTCCTGCCAGTTGCCGATAACTCGGTTACAAAACATGATCATCTCATACAATAAAATTTAGCATCATGTCTTGACCATATCACATCACAACATGCCCTGCAAAAACAAGTTAGACGTCCTCTACTTTGTTGTTGCATGTTTTACGTGGCTGCTACGGGCTTAAGCAAGAACCAATCTTACCTACGCATCAAAACCACAACGATAGTTTGTCAAGTTGGTGCTGTTTTAACCTTCGCAAGGACCAGGCGTAGCCACACTCGGTTCAACTAAAGTTGGAGAAACCGTCACCCGCTAGCCACCTTTGTGCAAAGCACGTCGGGAGAACCGGTCTCGCGTAAGCGTACGCGTAATGTCGGTCCGGGCCGCTTCGTCCAACAATACCGCCGAACCAAAGTATGACATGCTGGTAAGCAGTATGACTTATATCGCCCACAACTCACTTGTGTTCTACTCGTGCATATAACATCAACACATAAATCCTAGGCTCGGATGCCACTGTTGGGTTTCGTAGTAATTTCAAAAAATTTCCTACGCACACGCAAGATCATGGTGATGCATAGCAACGAGAGGGGGAGAGTGTGATCTACGTACCCTTGTAGATCGACAACGGAAGCGTTAACTTGGTTGATGTAGTCGTACGTCTCCACGGTCCGACCGATCAAGCACCGAAACTACGGCACCTCCGAGTTCTAGCACACGTTCAGCTCGACGATGATCCCCGGACTCCGATCCAGCAAAGTGTCGGGGAAGAGTTCCGTCAGCACGACGGCGTGGTGACGATCTTGATGTTCTACCGTCGCAGGGCTTCGCCTAAGCACTGCTACAATATTATCGAGGACTATGGTGGAAGGGGGCACCGCACACGGCTAAGAATATGATCACGTGGATCAACTTGTGTCTGTAGGGGTGCCCCTTGCCTCCGTATATAAAGGCTCAAAGGGGGGGGGGCTGGCCGGCCAAGAGGAGGCGCGCCAGGAGGAGTCCTACTCCCTCCGGGAGTAGGACTCCCCCCTTTCCTAGTTGGAATAGGATTCGCGGAGGGGGGAAAAGAGGAGAGAGAGGAGGAAGGGGGGCCGGCCCCCTCTCCTTGTCCTATTCGGACCAAGGGGGGGGGAGGGGCGCGCGGCCCATCTATGGTCACCTCTCCTCTCTTCCACTAAGGCCCACTAAGGCCCATATACCTCCCGGGGGGTTCCGGTAACCTCCCGGTACTCCGGTAAAATCCCGATTTCACCCGGAACACTTCCGATATCCAAACATAGGCTTCCAATATATCAATCTTTATGTCTCAACCATTTCGAGACTCCTCGTCATGTACGTGATCACATCCGGGACTCCAAACAACCTTCGGTACATCAAAACGCATAAACTCATAATATAACTGTCATCGAAACCTTAAGCGTGCGGACCCTACGGGTTCGAGAACAATGTAGACATGACCGAGACACATCTCCGGTCAATAACCAATAGCGGGACCTGGATGCCCATATTGGTTCCTACATATTCTACGAAGATGTTTTATCGGTCAGACCGCATAACAACATAGGTTGTTCCCTTTGTCATCGGTATGTTACTTGCCCGAGATTCGATCGTCGGTATCCTATACCTAGTTCAATCTCGTTACCGGCAAGTCTCTTTACTCGTTCTGTAATACATCATTCCGCAACTAAATCATTAGTTGCAATGCTTGCAAGGCTTAAGTGATGTGCATTACCGAGAGGGCCCAGAGATACCTCTCCGACAATCGGAGTGACAAATCCTAATCTCGAAATACGCCAACCCAACATGTACCTTTGGAGACACTTGTAGAGCTCCTTTATAATCACCCAGTTACGTTGTGATATTTGGTAGCACACAAAGTGTTCCTCCGGCAAACGGGAGTTGCATAATCTCATAGTCATAGGAACATGTATAAGTCATGAAGAAAGCAATAGCAACATACTAAACGATCGGGTGCTAAGCTAATGGAATGGGTCATGTCAATCAGATCATTCATCTAATGATGTGATCCCATTAATCAAATAACAACTCTTTGTCTATGGTTAGGAAACATAACCATCTTGGATTAATGAGCTAGTCAAGTAGAGGCATACTAGTGACACTCTGTTTGTCTATGTATTCACACATGTATTATGTTTCCGGTTAATACAATTCTAGCATGAATAATAAACATTTATCATGAAATAAGGAAATAAATAATAACTTTATTATTGCCTCGAGGGCATATTTCCTTCACCGCTGGGTGCCAGGCCTGCTGCTGGAGCAATACCAGATGTTATGAACGTATGGCAGAGCAAAGCTGATGACTACCCGATAGTTCAGTGTGCCATGCTTTACGGCTTAGAATCAGGACTTCAACAACGTTTTGAACGTCATGGAGCATATGAGATGTTCCAGGAGTTGAAGTTAATATTCCAAGCAAATGCCCGGATTGAGAGATATGAAGTCTCCAATAAGTTCTATAGCTGCAAGATGGAGGAGAACAGTTCTGTCAGTGAGCATATACTCAAAATGTCTGGGTATAATAATCACTTGATTCAATTGGGAGTTAATCTTCCAGATGATTGCGTCATTGACCGAATTCTCCAAACACTGCCACCAAGCTACAAGAGCTTTGTGATGAACTATAATATGCAAGGGATGAATAAGACTATTCCCGAGCTCTTCGCAATGCTGAAAGCTGCGGAGGTAGAAATCAAGAAGGAGCATCAAGTGTTGATGGTCAATAAGACCACTAGTTTCAAGAAAAAGGGCAAAGGAAAGAAAAAGGGGAACTTCAAAAAGAACAGCAAGCAAGTTGCTACTCAAGAGAAGAAACCCAAACCTGGACCTAAGCCTTAAACTGAGTGCTTCTACTGCAAGCAGACTGGTCACTGGAAGCGGAACTGCCCCAAGTATTTGGCGGATAAGAAGGATGGCAAGGTGAACAAAGGTATATGTGATATACATGTTATTGATGTGTTCCTTACTAATGCTCGCAGTAGCACCTGGGTATTTGATACTGGTTCTGTTGCTAACATTTGCAACTCGAAACAGGGACTACGGATTAAGCGAAGATTGGTTAAGGACGAGGTGATGATGCGCGTGGGAAATGGTTCCAAAGTCGATGTGATCGCGGTCGGCACGCTACCTCTACATCTACCTTCGGGATTAGTATTAGACCTAAATAATTGTTATTTGGTGGCAGCGTTAAGCATGAACATTATATCTGGATCTTGTTTGATGCGAGACGGTTATTCATTTAAATCAGAGAATAATGGTTGTTCTATTTATATGAGTAATATCTTTTATGGTCATGCACCCTTAAAGAGTGGTCTATTCTTATTAAATCTCGATAGTAGTGACACACATATTCATAATGTTGAAGCCAAAAGATGCAGAGTTGATAATGATAGTGTAACTTATTTGTGGCACTGCCGTTTGGGTCATATCGGTGTAAAGCGCATGAAGAAACTCCATACTGATGGACTTTTGGAACCACTTGATTATGAATCACTTGGTACTTGCGAACCGTGCCTTATGGGTAAGATGACGAAAACACCGTTCTCCGGTACTATGGAGAGAGCAACAGATTTGTTGGAAATCATACATACAGATGTATGTGGCCTGATGAATGTTGAGGCTCGTGGCGGATATCGTTTTTTTCTCACCTTCACAGATGACTTAAGCAGATATGGGTATATCTACTTCATGAAACATAAGTCTGAAATGTTTGAAAAGTTCAAAGAATTTCAGAGTGAAGTTGAAAATCATCATAACAAGAAAATAAAATACCTACGATCTGATCATGGAGGAGAATATTTGAGTTACGAGTTACATTTGAAACAATGCGGAATAGTTTCGCAACTCACGCCACCCGGAACACCACAGCGTAATCGTGTGTCCGAACGTCGTAATCGTACTTTACTAGATATGGTGCAATCTATGATGTCTCTTACTGATTTACCGCTATCGTTTTGGGGATATGCTCTAGAGACGGCCGCATTCATGTTAATAGGGCACCATCAAAATCTGTTGAGACGATGCCTTATGAACTATGGTTTGGCAAGAAACCAAAGTTGTCGTTTCTGAAAGTTTGGGGCTGCGATGCTTATGTGAAAAATCTTCAACCTGATAAGCTCGAACACAAATCGGAGAAATGTGTCTTCATAGGATATCCAAAGGAAACTATTGGATACACCTTCTATCACAGATCCGAAGGCAAGACTTTTGTTGCTAAATTCGGAAACTTTCTAGAGAAGGAGTTTCTCTCGAAAGAAGTGAGCGGGAGGAAAGTAGAACTTGATGAGGTAACTGTACCTGCTCCCTTATTGGAAAGTAGTACATCACAGAAACCAGTTTCTGTGACACCTACACCAATTAGTGAGGAAGCTAATGATGATGATCATGAAACTTGAGAACAAGATACTACTGAACCTCGTAGGTCAACCAGAGTAAGATCCGCACTAGAGTGGTACGGTAACCCTGTTCTGGAAGTCATGCTACTAGTTCATGATGAACCTACGAACTATGAAGAAGCGATGGTGAGCCCAGATTCCGCAAAATGGCTTGAAGCCATGAAATCTAAGATGGGATCCATGTATGAGAACAAAGTATGGACTTTGGTTGACTTGCCCAATGATCGGCAAGCAATTGAGAATAAATGGATCTTCAAGAAGAAGACTGACACTGACGGTAATATTACTGTCTACAAAGCTCGACTTGTCGCAAAAGGTTTTCGACAAGTTCAAGGGATTGACTACGATGAGACCTTCTCACCCATAGCGATGCTTAAGTCTGTCTGAATCATGTTAGCAATTGCCGCATTTTATAATTATGAAATTTGGCAGATGGATGTCAAAACTGCATTCCTGAATGGATTTCTGGAAGAAGAGTTGTATATGATGCAACCGGAAGGTTTTGTCGATCCAAAGGGAGCTAACAAAGTATGCAAGCTCCAGCGATCCATTTATGGACTGGTGCAAGCTTCTCGAAGTTGGAATAAACGCTTTGATAGTGTGATCAAAGCATTTGGTTTTTTACAGACTTTTGGAGAAGCCTGTATTTACAAGAAAGTGAGTGGGAGCTCTGTAGCATTTCTGATATTATATGTAGATGACATATTACTAATCGAAAATGATATAGAATTTCTGAATAGCATAAAGGGATAATTGAATAAGAGTTTTTCAATGAAAGACCTCGGTGAAGCTGCTTACATATTGGGCATTAAGATCTATAGAGATAGATCAAGACGCTTAACTGGACTTTCACAAAGCACATACCTTGACAAAATTTTGAAGAAGTTCAAAATGGATCAAGCAAAGAAAGGATTCTTGCCTGTGTTACAAGGTGTGAAATTGAGTAAGACTCAATGCCCGACCAATGCAGAAGATAGAGAGAAAATGAAAGATGTTCCCTATGCTTCAGCCATAGGCTCTATCATGTATGCAATGCTGTGTACCAGACCTGATGTGTGTCTTTCTATAAGTCTAGCAGGGAGGTACCAAAGTAATCCAGGAGTGGATCACTGGACAGTGGTCAAGAACATCCTGAAATACCTGAAAAGGACTAAGGATATGTTTCTCATATATGGAGGTGACAAAGAGCTCATAGTAAATGGTTACGTTGATGCAAGCTTTGACACTGATCCGGGCGATTCTAAATCGCAAACCGGATACGTGTTTACATTAAACAGTGGAGCTGTTAGTTGGTGCAGTTCTAAACAAAGCGTTGTGGCAGGATCTACATGTGAAGCAGAGTACATAGCTGCTTCGGAAGCAGCAAACGAAGGAGTCTGGATGAAGGAGTTCATATCCGATCTAGGTGTCATACCTAGTGCATCGGGTCCAATGAAAATCTTTTGTGACAATACGGGTGCAATTGCCCTCGCAAAGGAATCCAGATTTCACAAGAGAACCAATCACATCAAGAGACGCTTCAATTCCATCCGGGATCTAGTCCAGGTGGGAGACTTAGAGATTTGCAAGATACATATGGATCTGAATGTTGCAGACCCGTTGACTAAGCCTCTTCCACGAGCAAAACATGATCAACACCAAAGCTCCATGGGTGTTAGAATCATTACCGTGTAATCTAGATTATTGACTCTAGTGCAAGTGGGATACTGAAGGAAATATGCCCTAGCGGCAATAATAATGTTATTATTTTATTTCCTTATATCATGATAAATGTTTATTATTCATGCTAGAATTGTATTATCCGGAAACGTAATACTTGTGTGAATACATAGACAAACCAAACGTCACTAGTATGCCTCTACTTGACTAGCTCATTAATCAAAGATGGTTATGTTTCCTAACCATAGACATGTGTTGTCATTTGATTAACGGGATCACATTATTAGGAGAATGATGTGATTGACATGACCCATTTCCATTAGCTTAGCACCCGATTGTTTAGTATCTTGCTATTGCTTTCTTCATGACTTATACATGTTCCTATGACTATGAGATTATGCAACTCCCGTTTGCCGGAGGAACACTTTGTGTGCTACCAAACGTCACAACGTAACTAGGTGATTATAAAGGAGCTCTACAGGTGTCTCCAAAGGTAAATGTTGGGTTGGCGTATTTCGAGATTAGGATTTGTCACTCCGATTGTCGGAGAGGTATCTCTGGGCCCTCTTGGTAATGCACATCACATAAGCCTTGCAAGCATTGCAAATAATGAGTTAGTTGCGAGATGATGTATTACGAAACGAGTAAAGAGACTTGCCGGTAATGAGATTGAACTAGGTATTGAGATACCGACGATCGAATCTCAGGCAAGTAACATATCGATGACAAAGTGAACAATGTATGTTGTTATGCGGCCTGACCGATAAAGATCTTCGTAGAATATGTAGGAGCCAATATGAGCATCCAGGTTCCGCTATTGGTTATTGACTGGAGACATGTCTCGGTCATGTCTACATTGTTCTCGAACCCGTAGGGTCCGCACGCTTAAGGTTTCGATGACAGTTATATTATGAGTTTATGAGTTTTGATGTACCGAAGTTCGTTAGGAGTCCCGAATGTGATCATGGACATAACGAGGAGTCTCGAAATGGTCGAGACATAAAGATTGATATATTGGACAGCTATATTCGGACACCGGAAGTGTTCCGGGTGATTTTGGAGAAAACCGGAGTACCGGAGGGTTACCGGAACCCCCCGGGAGAAGTAATGGGCCATATGGGCCTTAGTGGAGAAAGAGAAGGGCAACCAGGGTGGGCCGCGCGCCTCCTCCCCCCTGGTCCGAATTGGACTAGGAGAGGGGGGGCGGCGCCCCCCTTTCCTTCTCCTTCCCCACTTCCTTCCCCCTCCTAGTAGGAGTCCTACTCCTACTACTCCTACTAGGAGGAGGACTCCTCCTTGGCGCGCCTATAGGGCCGGCCGGCCTCCTCCCCTTGCTCCTTTATATACGGGGGCAGGGGGCACCCCTAGACACACAAGTTGATCCACGTGATCGTTTTCTTAGCCGTGTGCGGTGCTCCCTTCCACCATAATCCTCGATAATATTGTAGCGGTGCTTAGGCAAAGCCCTGCGACGGTAGAACATCAAGATCGTCACCACGCCGTCGTGCTGATGGAACTCTTCCCCGACACTTTGCTGGATCGGAGTCCAGGGATCTTCATCGAGCTGAACGTGTGCTAAAACTCAGAGGTGCCGTAGTTTCGGTGCTTGATCGGTCGGGCCGTGAAGACGTACAACTACATCAACCGCGTTGTGCTAACGCTTCCGCTGTCGGTCTACAAGGGTACGTAGATCACACTCTCCCCTCTCGTTGCTATGCATCACCATGATCTTGCGTGTGCGTAGGATTTTTTTTGAAATTACTACGTTCCCCAACACTATCGTCCTCGGGAATATCAAGAATAACAAAGTCCGTTAAAATAGTAACATTTGCAACCACAACAGGCACATCCTCACAAATACCGACAGGTATAGCAGTTGATTTATCAACCATTTGCAAAGATATTTCAGTAGGTGTCAACTTATTCAAATCAAGTCTACGATATAAAGAGAGAGGCATAACACTAACACCAGCTCCAAGATCACATAAAGCAGTTTTAACATAGTTTCTTTTAATGGAACATGGTATAGTGGGTACTCCTGGATCTCCAAGTTTCTTTGGTATTCCACCCTTAAAAGTATAATTAGCAGGCACGGTGAAAATTTCAGCTTCCGGTATCTTTCTTTTATTTGTAACAATATCTTTCATATACTTAGCATAAGGATTCATTTTGAGCATATCAGTTAATCTCATACGCAAAAAGATAGGTCTAATCATTTCAGCAAAGCGCTCAAAATCCTCATCATCCTTTTTCTTGGATGGTCTGGGAGGAAAAGGCATGGGTTTCTGAACCCATGGCTCTCTTTCCTTACCGTGTTTCCTAGCAACAAAGTATTTCTTATCATAACGTTGATTCTTTGATTGTGGGTTATCAATATCAACAGCAGGTTCAATTTCTATATCATTATCATTACTAGGTTGAGCATCATCATGAACATTATCATTAACATTATCACTAGTTTCAGGTTCATTACCAGATTGTGTTTCAGCATTAGAGATAGAAATATCATTTGGATTCTCATGTGTTTCAGTAATAGGTTCACTAGAAGCATGCAAAGTCCTATCGTTTTTCTTTTTCTTCCTTCTAGAAGGACTAGGTGCATCTATATTATTTCTCTGAGAATCTTGCTCAATTCTCTTAGGATGGCCTTCAGGATACAAAGGTTCCCGAGTCATTCTATCAGTTCTAGTAGCTACTCTAACAACATAATTATTATTCTTACTATTCAATTCATTGAGCAAATCATTTTGAGCCTTAAGCACTTGTTCTACTTGAGTGGTAACCATAGAAGCATGTTTACTAATAAGTTCAAGTTCACCGTTGACATTAGCCATATAATCAGCCAAGTGTTCAAGCATATTTGAATTGTATTTTGATTGTCTACCAAAAAAACATTAAAATCTTCTTGCTTAACCATAAATTTATCAAACTCAGCTAAGCATGGGCTAGCAAACTTAGTAAATGGGATTTCAGCTTTATCATATCTATAGAGAGAATTTACCTTTACTACCTGTGTCGGGTTATCAAGACCACGAGTTTCTTCAATAGGTAATGGATTAATATCATATGTTTCTTCAACAGGCGGTAAATTAAGACCATGTATTTCTTCAATAGGAGGTAAATTCTTAACATCTTCAGCTTTAATACCTTTTTCTTTCATAGATTTGTTTGCCTCTTGCATATCTTCAGGACTGAGAAATAGAATACCCCTCTTCTTCAGAGTTGGTTTGGGAATAGGCTCAGGAATTGGCTCCGGAGGTATCCAATTATTTTCATTTGTCAACATATTATTCAATAGAATTTCAGCTTCATCCGGTGTTCTTTCCCTGAAAACAGAACCAACACAACTATCCACGTAATCTCTGGAGGCATCGGTTAGTCCATTATAAAAGATATCAAGTATTTCATTTTTCTTAAGAGGATGATCAGGCAAAGCATTAAGTAATTGGAGAAGCCCCCCAAGCTTGTGGGAGACTCTCTTCTTCAATTTGCGCAAAATTATATATATCCCTTAAAGCAGCTTGTTTCTTATGAGCAGGGAAATATTTAGCAGAGAAGTAATAAATCATATCCTGGGGACTACGCACACAACCAGGATCAAGAGAATTAAACCATATCTTAGCATCACCCTTTAATGAGAACAGAAATATTTTAAGGATAGAAAAGTAGCGAGTTATCTCATCATTAGTGAACAGGGTGGCAATATCATTTAATTTAGTAAGATGTGCCACAACAGTTTCAGATTCATAGCCATGAAAAGGATCAGATTCAACCAAAGTAATTATATCAGGATCAACAGAGAATTCATAATCCTTATCGGTAACACAGATAGGTGAAGTAGCAAAAGCAGGGCCAGGTTTCATTCTAGCATTTAGAGATTGCTGATTCCATTTAGCTAATAACCTCTTGAGTTCGTATCTATCTTTGCAAGCTAAGATAGCTAAAGAAGCTTTTTTATCAAAAACATAACCCTTAGGAATAACAGGCAAGTCTTCATCGTCACTTTCATCAGTATTATCAGATTCAATATTTGCAATCTCTCTAGCCCTAGCAAGTTGTTCATCAATAAATTCACCAAGTGGCACAGTAGTACCAAGCATAGAAGTAGTTTCATCATAAGTATCATGCATAGCAGATGTGGAATCATCAATATTATGCGACATATCAGAACGAATAGCAGAAGCAGGTTTAGGTGTCGCAAGCTTACTCATAACAGAAGGTGAATCAAGTGTAGAGCTAGATGGCAGTTCCTTACTTCCCCTCGTAGTTGAGGGATAGATCTTGGTTTTTGGATCTCTCAAGTTCTTCATAATGATAAGAAGATATAAATCCCAAGTGACTCAAAGAATAGAGCTATGCTCCCTGGCAATGGCGCCAGAAAATAGTCTTGATAACCCACAAGTATAGGGGATCGCAACAGTTTTCGAGGGTAGAGTATTCAACCCAAATTTATTGATTCGACACAAGGGGAGCCAAAGAATATTCTCAAGTATTAGCAACTGAGTTGTCTATTCAACCACACCTGGAAACTTAGTATCTGTAGCGAAGTGTTTAGTAGCAAAATAATATGTCAGTAGTGGTAACGGTAGCAAAAGGTAACAGTAGCAAAAGTAATGTTTTTGGTATTTTGTAGTGATGATAGCAATAGCAACGGAAAAGTAAATAAGCGAAGAACAATATATGGAAAGCTCGTAGGCAATGGATCGGTGATGGAGAATTATGCCGGATGTGGTTTATCATGTAACAGTCATAACCTTGGGTGACAAAGAACTAGCTCCAATTCATCAATGTAATGTAGTCATGTATTCCGAATATAGTCATACATGCTTATGGAAAAGAACTTGCATGACATCTTTTGTCCTACCCTCCCGTGGCAGCGGGGTCCTATTGGAAACTAAGGGATATTAAGGCCTCCTTTTAATAGAGTACCGGACCAACGCATTAACACATAGTGAATACACGAACTCCTTAAACTACGATCATCACCGGTAAGTATCCCGATTATTTTCACTTCGGGGTTAACGGATCATAACACATAATAGGTGACTATAGACTTGCAAGATAGGATTAAGAACTCTCATATATTGATGAAAACATAATAAGTTCAGATCTCAAATCATGGCACTCGGGCCCTAGTGACAAGCATTAAGCATAGCAAAGTCATAGCAACATCAATCTCAGAACATAGTGGATACTAGGGATCAAACCATAACAAAACTAACTCGATTACATGATAAATCTCATCCAACTCATCACCGTCCAGCAAGCCTACGATGGAATTACTCACGCACGGCGGAGAGCATCATGAAATTGGTGATGGAGGATGGTTGATGATGACGATGGCGACGGATTCCCCTCTCAGGAGCCCCGAACGGACTCGAGATCAGCCCTCTCAAGAGGTTTTAGGGCTTGGCGGCGGCTCCGTATCGTAAAACGCGATGAATTCTTCTATCTGATTTTTTTCTCCCCGAAACACAATATATAGAGTTGGAGTTGGAGTCGGAGGAGCTCTAGGGGGCCCACGAGGTAGGGGGCGCGCCCCCACCCTCGTGGACAGGTGGTGGGCCCCCTGGCCTTCATCTTTTGCAGGTATTTTTTATATTTTCCAAAAACCGTGAAGTTTCAGGTCATTCCGAGAACTTTTGTTTCTGCACATAAATAACACCATGGTAATTCTGCTGAAAACAGCGTCAGTCCTGGTTAGTTCCATTCAAATCATGCAAGTTAGAGTCCAAAACAAGGGCAAACGTGTTTGGAAAAGTAGATACGACAGAGACGTATCATCCCTCCACCGTCGCAAAACGCCGGGCCTGCTAGTAAAGTTAGACATACCAAAGGCGTTCGACACCGTCTCCTGGGAATACCTATTGGAGCTGCTCCAACAGCTAGGGTTTAGTGCGCGCTGGCGGGACTGGGTGGCTCGTCTACTCGTCTCGTCTTCTTCTGCGGTCTCCCTCAACGGTTCGGTCGGCCCTAGCATCCTCCACCGCCGTGGGTTGCGTCAAGGAGACCCGCTCTCCCCCTTCCTATTCATTTTGGCCATCGACCCACTGCACCACCTCATCGCGGAGGCAGTCGATCAGCAGATGCTACATCACCTCCCAGGCAGCGACCTGGCGCTTCGTGTAAGCCTCTACGCCGACGACGCAGTTATCTTCATAAACCTTAGACATGAAGAGGTAGACTCTCTGCTGCACATCCTTAGTGACTTTGGCAAGGCAACCGGGCTCTGTATCAACCCAGCCAAATCCACGGTCTCGCTGATCCGTTGCGAGAACATCAACGTCGAGGAGGTGCTCCATGGTTTTGTAGGCTCCATCGCCCCTTCCCCATAAATATCTTGGGCTGCCGGTCTCTACGGACCGCCTTGGCTTGGTCCACCTCCAGTTTATCATCGACAGAATCAAGGCAAGGCTTGCGGGCTGGAAGGGCAAACTGCTTCCGATGGCCGACCGCCGCGTCCTCGTCCGATGTGTGCTGAGTGCCATGCCAACCTTCGCCCTCACCGCCCTCCGTGTCCCAAGGAAAATTCTCAAGGAGATCGATAAGTGCAGGCGACGTTTCCTCTGGTGCCAGGACGACGAGATTTCGGGGCCAGCTGCAAGGTTAACTGGCGTGTGGTCTGCGCCCCGACGGAGCAAGGAGGCTTGGGCATCCCTGACTTGCAGTGTTTTGGTAGAGTGCCACGGCTGCGCTGGCTCTGGATGGCCTGGCACCACCCGGAGCGGCCTTGGGTGGGCACTGAGCTTCCCTGCGACGATGCGGACAAGGCCCTCTTCGCGGCCTCCACCAGTGTTGCGATCGGCGACGGGGCTCGGGCCTCCTTCTGGCTCTCTTCATGGATCGGCCAAGGCTGCCTCTCGCAGCAATTCCCAAGGCTATTCAGCTACTCGTGGCGCAAGAACAGATCAGTGCGGGAAGCCCTCAGAGACGACACGTGGATCAGCGACCTTGACCACGACAACAACCGCCATCTTCTGCCGAACGTCCTCACCCTTCATCGCTTGCTTCAGGACACGGACGCGCAGCTGCAGCCAGGAATGCCGGATGACCTGACGTGGAGCAGAGCGAGCTCAGGAAAGTACACAGCGAAGTCAGCCTACCTGGCGCAGTTCCATGGAAGAATGGCGACCCACTTCGACTGCCTGGTTTGGAAGGCCTGGGCGCCGGGCAAAATCAAAATCTTTGCCTGGTTGCTACTCCAGGATCGGCTCTGGTGCAATGAGAGACTCTGGCGGCGGGGCTGGACCAACGCTTACTTCTGCCAGCTCTGCGTCAGAAACCTCGAGTCCTCGCGCCACCTCTTCTCGGGATGCCAGGAAGCCGGACGGATTTGGGCCGAGCTGGGGCTGTGGCACGGCTTCTCGGCTCCCACCCCGGCCGAGAGCTGGCACCAGGGCTATTGGGGAACGTAGTAATTTCAAAATTTTTCCTATGCACACGCAAGATCATGGTGATGCATAGCAACAAGAGGGGAGAGTGTTGTCCACATACCCTCGTAGACCGAAAGCGGAAGCGTTAGCACAACGCGGTTGATGTAGTCGTACGTCTTCACGATCCGACCGATCCAAGTACCGAACGCACGACACCTCCGAGTTCAGCACACGTTCAGCTCGACGACGTCCCGTGAACTCCGATCCAGCAGAGCTTCACGGGAGAGTTCCGTCAGCACGACGGTGTGGTGACGGTGATGATGTTGCTACCGACGCAGGGCTTCGCCTAAGCACCGCTACGATATGACCAAGGTGGAATATGGTGGAGGGGGGCATCGCACACGGCTGGGAGAGATCAACTGATCAACTTGTGAGTCTAGAGGTGCCCCCGACCCCTGTATATAAAGGAGCAAGGGGGGAGGCCGGCCGGCCCTCTATGGGCGCGCCAGGAGGAGGAGTCCTCCTCCTAGTAGGAGTAGGACTCCCCTTTCCTACTCCTACTAGGAGGAGGAAAGGAAGGAGGAGAAGGAGAAGGAAGGAGAAGGAGGAAGAAGAGGAAAGGGGGCCGGCCCCCTAGTCCAATTCGGTTTGGGCTAGGGGGGCCACGCGCCCTGCCTCCTCTCTTCCACCACTTGGCCCATGAAGCCCATTACTTCTTCCTCGTATTCCCGTAACTCCCCGGTACTCCCGAAAATACCCGAATCACTCGAAACCTTTCTGATGTCCGAATATAGTCGTCCAATATATCGATCTTTATGTCTTGACCATTTCAAGACTCCTCGTCATGTCCCCGATCTCATCTGGGACTCCGAACTACCTTCGGTACATCAAATCACATAAACTCATAATACAATCGTCACCGAAACTTTAAGCGTGCGGACCCTACGGGTTCGAGAACTATGTAGACATGACCGAGACATGTCTCCGATCAATAACCAATAGCGGAACCTGGATGCTCATATTGGCTCCCACATATTCTACGAAGATCTTTATCGGTCAGACCACATAACAACATACGTTGTTCCCTTTGTCATCGGTATGTTACTTGCCCGAGATTCGATCGTCGGTATCTCAATACCTAGTTCAATCTCGTTACCGGCAAGTCTCTTTACTCGTTCCGTAATACATCATCCCACAACTAACTTATTAGTTGCAATGCTTGCAAGGCTTAAGTGATGTGCATTACCGAGAGGGCCCAGAGATACCTCTCCGACAATCGGAGTGACAAATCCTAATCTCGAAATATGCCAACCCAACAAGTACCTTTGGAGACACCTGTAGAGCACCTTTATAATCACCCAGTTACGTTGTGACGTTTGGTAGCACACAAAGTGTTCTTCCGGTAAACGGGAGTTGCATAATCTCATAGTCATAGGAACATGTATAAGTTATGAAGAAAGCAATAGCAACAAACTAAACGATCAAGTGCTAAGCTAATGGAATGGGTCAAGTCAATTACATCATTCTCCTAATGATGTGATCCCGTTAATCAAATGACAACTCATG
Source organism: Triticum urartu (assembly GCF_056163025.1). NCBI lineage: Eukaryota > Viridiplantae > Streptophyta > Magnoliopsida > Poales > Poaceae > Triticum > Triticum urartu. The sequence goes on along the minus strand of NC_141874.1, from coordinate 168,664,616 downwards.
TCTATGGCTAGGAAACATAACCATCTTTGATCAACGAGCTAGCCAAGTAGAGGCATACTAGTGACACTCTGTTTGTCTATGTATTCACACATGTATCATGTTTCCGGTTAATACAATTCTAGCATGAATAATAAACATTTATCATGATATAAGGAAATAAATAATAACTTTATTATTGCCTCTAGGGCATATTTCCTTCAGTCTCCCACTTGCACTAGTGTCAATAATCTAGATTACACAGTAATGATTCTAACACCCATGGAGCCTTGGTGCTGATCATGTTTTGCTCGTGGAAGAGGCTTAGTCAGCGGGTCTGCAACATTCGGATCCGTATGTATCTTGCAAATTTCTATGTCTCCCACTTGGACTAAATTCCGAATGGAATTGAAGCGTCTCTTGATGTGCTTGGTTCTCTTGTGAAATCTGGATTCCTTTGCCAAGGCAATTGCACCAGTATTGTCACAAAAGATTTTCATTGGACCCGATGCACTAGGTATGACACCTAGATCGGATATGAACTCCTTCATCCAGACTCCTTCATTTGCTGCTTCCGAAGCAGCTATGTACTCCGCTTTACATGTAGATCCTGCCATGACGCTTTGTTTAGAACTGCACCAACTGACAGTTCCACCGTTCAATATAAACACGTATCCGGTTTGCGATTTAGAATCGTCCGGATCAGTGTCAAAGCTTGCATCAACGTAACCATTTACGATGAGCTCTTTATCACCTCCATCTATGAGAAACATATCCTTAGTCCTTTTCAGGTACTTCAGGATGTTCTTGACCGCTGTCCAGTGATCCACTCCAGGATTACTTTGGTACCTCCCTGCTAGATTTATAGCAAGGCACACATCAGGTCTGGTACACAGCATTGCATACATGATAGAGCCTATGGCTGAAGCATAGGGAACATCTTTCATTTTCTCTCTATCTTCTGCGGTGGTCGGACATTGAGTCTTACTCAATTTCACACCTTGTAACACAGGCAAGAACCCTTTCTTTGCCTGATCCATTTTGAACTTCTTCAAAACTTTTGTCAAGGTATGTGCTTTGTGAAAGTCCAATTAAGCGTCTTGATCTATCTCTATAGATCTTAATGCCTAATATGTAAGCATCTTCACCGAGGTCTTTCATTGAAAAACTCTTATTCAAATATCCCTTTATGCTATCCAGAAATTCTATATCATTTCCAATCAATAATATGTCATCCACATATAATATCAGAAATGCTACAGAGCTCCCACTCACTTTCTTGTAAATACAGGCTTCTCCAAAAGTCTGTACAAAACCAAATGCTTTGATCACACTATCAAAGCGTTTATTCCAACTCCGAGAGGCTTGCACCAGTCCATAAATGGATCGCTGGAGCTTGCACACTTTGTTAGCTCCCTTTGGATCGATAAAACCTTCTGGCTGCATCATATACAACTCTTCTTTCAGAAATCCATTCAGGAATGCAGTTTTAACATCCATTTGCCAAATTTCATAATCATAAAATGCGACAATTGCTAACATGATTCGTACAGACTTAAGCATCGCTACGGGTGAGAAGGTCTCATCGTAGTCAATCCCTTGAACTTGTCGAAAACCTTTTGCAACAAGTCGAGCTTTGTAGACAGTAACATTACCGTCAGCGTCAGTCTTCTTCTTGAAGATCCATTTATTCTCAATTGCTTGCCGATCAACAGGCAAGTTAACCAAAGTCCACACTTTGTTCTCATACATGGATCCCATGTCAGATTTCATGGCTTCTAGCCATTTTGCGGAATCTGGGCTCACCATCGCTTCTTCATAGTTCGTAGGTTCATCATGATCTAGTAGCATGACTTCCAGAACAGGATTACCATACCACTCTGGTGCGGATCTTATTCTGGTTGATCTACGAGGTTCGGTAGTAACTTGATCTGAAGTTTCATGATCATTATCATCAGCTTCCTCACTAATTGGTGTAGGTGTCACAGAAACTAGTTTCTGTGATGTACTACTTTCCAATAAGGGAGCAGGTACAATTACCTCATCAAGTTCTAATTTCCTCCCACTCACTTCATTTGAGAGAAACTCCTTCTCTAGAAAGGATCCATTCTTAGCAACGAAAGTCTTGCCTTCGGATCTGTGATAGAAGGTGTACCCAACAGTTTCCTTTGGGTATCCTATGAAGACACATTTCTTCGATTTGTGTTCGAGCTTATCAGGTTGAAGCTTTTTCACATAAGCATCGCAGCCCTAAACTTTCAGAAACAACAACTTTGGTTTCTTGCCAAACCACAGTTCATAAGGCGTCGTCTCAACGGATTTCGATGGTGCCCTATTTAATGTGAATGCAGCCGTCTCTAAAGCATAACCCCAAAACGATAGCGGTAAATCTGTAAGATACATCATAGATTGCACCATATCTAGTAAAGTACGATTACGACGTTCGGACACACCATTACGCTGTGGTGTTCCGGGTGGCGTGAGTTGCGAAACTATTCCACATTGTTTCAAATGTAGACCAAATTCGTAACTCAAATATTCTTCTCCACGATCAGATCTTAGAAACTTTATTTTCTTGTTATGATGATTTTCAACTTCACTCTGAAATTCTTTGAACTTTTCAAATGTTTCAGACTTATGTTTCATTAAGTAGATATACCCATATCTGCTTAAATCATCTGTGAAGGTGAGAAAATAACGATATTCGCCACGAGCCTCAATATTCATCGGACCACATACATCTGTATGTATGATTTCCAACAAATCCGTTGCTCTCTCCATAGTATCGGAGAACGGCGTTTTGGTCATCTTGCCCATGAGGCACGGTTCGCAAGTACCAAGTGATTCATAATCAAGTGATTCCAAAAGTCCATCAGTATGGAGTTTCTTCATGCGCTTTACACCGATATGACCTAAACGGCAGTGCCACAAATAAGTTGCACTATCATTATCAACTCTGCATCTTTTGGTTTCAACATTATGAATATGTGTATCACTACTATCGATATTCATCAAAAATAGACCACTCTTCAAGGGTGCATTACCATAAAAGATATTACTCATATAAATAGAACAACCATTATTCTCTGATTTAAATGAATAACCGTCTTGCATCAAACAAGATCCAGATATAATGTTCATGCTCAACGCTGGCACCAAATAACAATTATTTAGGTCTAAAACTAATCCCGAAGGTAGATGTAGAGGTAGCGTGCCGACCGCGATCACATCGACTTTGGAACCATTTCCCACGCGCATCGTCACCTCGTCCTTTGCCAGTGTTCGCTTAATCCGTAGTCCCTGTTTCGAGTTGCAAATGTTAGCAACAGAACCAGTATCAAATACCCATGTGCTACTGCGAGTTCTAGTAAGGTACACATCAATAACATGTATATCACATATACCTTTGTTCACCTTGCCATCCTTCTTATCCGCCAAATACTTGGGGCAGTTCCGCTTCCAGTGTCCAGTATGCTTGTGTCAGATTTTGGGTTCCGGTAGACCCTTGAGGTTCGAACACTGGGGTGCACGCGAAGATTTCGCCTCCTACCTACCTGCACCCCTCCGCCTTGCTAGGATCTAAACTATGGCAAGAACAACACAAGAGACGCAGGGTTTATACTGGTTCGGGCCACCGTTGTGGTGTAATACCCTACTCCAGTGTGTGGTGTGGTGGATTGCTCTTGGGCTGATGATGATGGACAATACAAGGAAGAACAGCCTCGCGAGGGTCTGTTCTTGGCTGGGGCGATGAACTGCTGGGAGGAGCTCAGCCACCTTACTCTCTCTCTCTCTCTCTCTCTCTCTCTTTCTCTGTCTGTCCTCTCTCCCCTGTCTAGCGGGTGGCTGATCCTATTTATAGGGGCCCTGGTCCTCTTCCCAAATATCGAGTGGGAAGGGAGCCAACAATGGCGGGCTAATTTGAAGGGGGACAGCTAGTACTAGCTACCCTGACAAAAGTAGTCTTCGCCTGCGCAAAGCTCTGGTGATGACGCCGTCTTGGGCTCCACGGTGACCTCCGTCTCGTAGTCCTCCTGGTCTTGGTCTCGTTGCACCGAAATGGCAACCTTTGCCTGATGTCTCGGTACTCCGTGGCTGCACTTACCCCCTTTGCACCAAAGAGGAAAGGAGGACACTGCGCGGCTGGCACCCGCCTAGCGCCCTCGGTCGTCATGGCTTGCGTCACGGGCACCTCGTGAGGTACCCCGCCTTGATCTCTCCGCCTCCTCGTGAGCCAGCCTGACGAGGCCGTGCCTGAGGAAGCTCCGCGTCGTCCGCCCCGCGAGGCTTGGCCCCTCGCGAGGGTCTTGGGTTTGTGTTGGTGAAGATGGGCCGTGCTGGGCCCCCCTTTGAGCCACGCCGCAGGCCGCAGGCAGGCAAGTCTGGGGACCCCCATTCCCAGAATGCCGACAGTAGCCCCCGGGCCCAAGGCGCGCCCGGACTTGGCCGTGCAGGGAGGCGGAAGGGCAAGAGCGAAGCACCGCGGGCCCTAACAGCCTGCGGCCTTGGGCACCGCGTGGCGGCTGATTGGACGTGGGCGGCACTGTTCCCCCACGCCCTCCTTATTTTGCGCCATGCTAGGCGGACCCGTAGTTGTACACAGCCGTTCCCCTTTTTGGTTGCTCGGGCGCCCTCTGTCCTTCCTCCGCTCGAACTCCGGTTTCTGTTCTCAACTCAATCTTGAACCTTCCCCCCCTTCCCATCGCCATGGCTCCGACGAAGAAAGGAGGAGGGAAGAAACCCGTGTCTCCGCCTTGCCCACCGCCGTTGGCGGCCCCCGCCGAGGGTTTGGGCAAGGTCAGCTTGGCCCTGGCCACCATCTTCAATGAATGCAGGAGGACGACGGCCTGGCCCGCGTCCCACTTCTCCATCAACAGGATAGCCACCGAGGTCCCGTACTTTGCTGATGCCCTATGGGCGGGTCTGGTTCCTCCCTTTTCCGATTTCTTCAATGCCGTGCTTTCCCACTATCAGATCCACATGATGCATCTGGGTCCTGAATCCATCACTCTCCTTTCGGTCTTCGCCTTCGGTCGCCTTGCTGCGCCACTTCTTCTCGCTGCGCCTTGTTGACCCTACCCAATGCTGGGCGTGCGTGAGCTTCGTTGCCGCGCCTGAGACGGTGGCCTCTGGGATTGACTTCAAGCTCCCTCCGCCCGCGGCGGGGTTCCGCGAGCGGTGGCTGTATGTGGATGCTGGGGTGCCCAGCCCCCTGCTGTCGGAGCCAACTTCGCCTGCTATCCCCAATTCGGGCTGGGGGCAGGAGACGCTTGAGAGCCCCTGGCTCGTCTTCGTCTGGCACCGCTTCGCGTTCTTGAGGTCGCTTGGCGCGACAGCGCCCAAGGTGGTGAAGGAGTTCCTGCTACGCCGCGTTGCTCCTCTCCAGCGCCACTCCCGCCGGATGTGGGCCTTCAGTGGGCGCGATGATCGTATGAGGCTCCAGGAAGAGGACCTGACGCCTGACGTGCTGAGGACGGCGCTCTTGACCCTGAAGGGGGACCCCAACCCTGGCAGTATCCAGCAGGGAGGGGCCTTGCTGTACCTCTGCCAGAGCGGGGGCGATTTTATGAGGCAGATGCCTATCTTCGATGAGTGGGGGCCGCGCCCCGCCGGCCTTCAGGGGCCTCGTGAGAACCCCGTGGTGGTGACTGTCCTTCCAGTCAGCCAAGGCGACTCCTCCTCAAGTGGCGGAGCAGGGAGGCACGAGGCGCCAGAGGCCGAGGGGGCTCCCGGCGGGGTGACAGCGCCGGGCGAGGCTCGTGAGGAAGCAGTTATCGGGGCCCGTGCCGCCGAGGCTGAGGGTGACAAGCAGCTGCCCTCTGCGCCTTCGAGCGAGGCCATCGAGGCTCTGGCGGCTTCTCTTGGCGAGGCGATTGGCGGCGCACGCCAGGCAGGCGCCCCGAACGCGGATCGCCTTGACGCTCCATCTTCGCTGCAGGTTGATCCTTGCGCCCGACTCTTAGGCCGCTTCCGCGTGGACTTTCAGGCCCTCCGGAAGAGAAGGGAGGCCCTGTGCGACGATTACCCTTGTCACCTGCTGAAGCGTAGGAAGTACTTCGCCACTGATGAGTAAGCCTTCTCCTTTCCCAGCTTCCAATCCTTCTGTTGCTCTTACTGACTCTTGCTCCGCAGGCCCCTTCCAGCCGAGCTTGCGGAGACGGCTGAGGAGCCGTCCCTCTTGGCTTCGCCCCCTCCACCATCCTCAAGCGCTCCAAGCAGTGGAGCCCTTGTGGTGAGGGCGACTGACGAGGCGAACCGTCCCGAGGCGTATCATGGCCCCGCGCACCTCGCGATCCTTCGCGGGCCTTCTCGTGGCATAGCCAGCCTGCCGTGGGCTTCTCGCCTGGTCATGGACTGCGATCGGCTGAGGCACTTCTTGCGCTCTTCACCTGGGGACGGGCTGGCCCCCGGCCGGGCTTCTGACATGGCGTGCCCGGCCGTCGCGAGGGTGCCAGCCCCCAGCCCCCAGCCTGGAGGGGGAGTGCTGGCTCGCGGCCCCCGGCGCTTGCTTGGGGCAGATGATGGTGTGGAGGACGTGCTCGAGCGTGCTCGGGAGCGTCGCGCTCTCCGCCAAGGATTCCTTCGAAGGGCGGCTGACGCGGTAAGCCTGCTTGGAGAGGAGCTTGCCGATGAAGATGCGTGCCTTGAGGCCGAGGGCCTGCGCCTGGCTGCAGAGAGGCGCGAGCTGGAGGGCGCCATCGCCCTTGCGCGCCGTCAGCACGATCTTGACGACGCAGAGGCCAAGGCGTCGCCGGTGGCCTCTTGGGAGGCCCGATATTGGGCCGCTGAGGAGGCTCGGGAAGTTGACCGTCGGCGAGCGGCGGCGGAGGAGCGGGCTCGGGAGCTCCTGGCCTGGTGCCACTCACTGGAGGAGCAGGTGGAGCTGCGCGAGGCAGCTCTCGCGTCGATGAAGGTGGCATCCGGCGACTCAGCAGAGCTCCAGAAGCGTGAGGAGGCGTTGACGCTGGAAGCCGCCGAACGCACCCGTGAGTACGAGCGTCTGGAGATGAGAGAGCGCTTGGTGACGCAGGCGGAGGATGATGTTGCCGCACGGGAAGCCCGCGTCCTAGAGAAGGTCGGACGTCGAATGGCGATGGCGCGTTTGAACCTCGAGCACGAGTTCGACGAGAAGCTGGGGTTGATCCGGGCCGAAGCTGAAGGCAGGACTGCTGCCTTGAGGGCCAAGCTGGAGGAGGCGACGCGGCGGGCCGACGCTTTCTGGGCCGCTCTTGAGGTGGCGCAAGGTGAGTTAACCGCTTCCCAGGCCGAGGTGCTCCCTCTCCGCCAGCGGGTGGAGGAGGCCAAGGTCGTCGCGGGCCAGAACGTGGACGAGATACGTCAGCGGCGGATCCTGGAGCATGAGCACGGCCCCATGCTCGCCACGCTCTGGGAGAGAGCCAACGCAGCCTTGGGCAACATCTGCGAGGCAGCTGTTGGCGAGTCGCACGCAGTCAACTATGCTGGCAATCTTCAGTTCTTCACTGACGTGGTGACACAGCTGGAGGCGCGGTCGGTCAGGGCTGACAGGTTGGTGGAGGAGAGGAGCCGCGCCCTGCTTGGGCGCGCCTTTTCTCGCGTCTTCAGCCACCTCCGGAACATGGATCCCCACTTTGATTTTGACGCTGCCATCGCCCCAGTCCCCCAGGCCGTCCGAGGCGACCTGGCGCACTGGGTGGAAGACAGTGTGGAGGCTCTTATCAGGGCCTTCACTTCGGACAACGACGACGTGATCGTGGCGGCCATCGAGGGCGGCGTGGTGAAAGGCCCTGGAGCCACTGGCGGCGACGCGGACAGCGATGGCGGGTTCAGCGACGCCAGCAACGACTCGGGTGGTGCTCCTGAGAATGCATTGGGGGATTCATCCGACTGATTGTGCATCGCTCCTACTTCCTTACCCTGCATGAATAGAACTCAGGTTTCGGCCTGATTGCAGTGAGAGCATTTTGAAGGGGGAGCCCCTTATGTAAAACTTGTGTTCATCGTATTAGTAGACGCGACATTGCCCATGCGCCCGCGCCAAGTGGCTGGCCCAAGCGACGCGCTGGTCGGCTAGTTTACCTTTGTCCCGTGCTGGCCCTGAGGCAGCCCGTGGGAGGCTGTGGTGTCTTGAGTGTTCCCTGACTGTGTTCGTAGGATCTGGAGTAAAACACCCTCCTGAGAGGTCACGTCTGCGACAGTCTGGGCTGCGCGCAAGCTAGGCCTGACCCGGCTCACGAGGGGCTCACGAGGGGAGGCAACCGAGGCGAAGCGGTAACCAAAGCGCGAGAAATTGCTCGAACGAGACTAAGCACCCCTTCCCCGAACACACGCAAATCTCAAATTCGAATCCAACTTGAATCCAGTGGGGGAAAGCGACAACCAAAGGGAAGAACAACGAAAGCAAACAAAAGGCCGCGTCCGGCACCTAGTCTAGTCTTGGACGTCTTCTCACCAGCACGGAGCTAAGTGCTGCCACTGGGCGTGGGAGGGAGCCCCAGGGCCTGAGGCCGGCACCCCTGAGACTCCGGGGCGTGTATAGCCCCACTCATTATTATGTGAGAGTGTCACGGGGCGGCGAGCTTCACAGGCACTGGGCCTTCTTCACAGGTACTGGCCTTGCTTCATATCGCCAGATGAGGGTCCCGCCTTGCGCCACACTCTAGTGCCATCAACGACGACCGGAAACCAGGACGCCGCCGATGGGGTAGAGCGGTCGCCAGCTGTTCCCCCGATGACCATGGGTCCTCCGCCGGGGGCAGGCTCTGAGGCACCTCCCCAGTGGAGGGCCTACCTCCTGAGAACACCTTGCTCCGAACGCCGCGGTGGTGATGTCAAATCCGGCCCCTCTCCTGCAGCCCCCTGCGCCCTCCTCCCGAGAGGCAGGAGACCGTGGGAGCGGGGCAGCTGCTCGCTGTGGCGACCTGCACCTCCTGCGATCCATGGTTAGCGTATACCTGCTCCTGAAGAATTAGCGGTACCCAATAATCATTGCCCCCAGCGTGGCCAGTAGGACCGTCTCAGGGCTCCCGGAAAGGCTCAGCTTCTGGCGCCTCGTCCCCCAGCCTGGGCTGAGGAGCGAGCCTTGTTCGCTCTCGTGTGGGTGTCCTTGGTCCATCATGAGGGGCACATATTCCTCCGGCGCCGTCATCCCGAATGCCACGCCATAATGCCCCGCATGCCACGCGGTCCTGCCTGACGCGCCCACCGTGGGGTGGCAGCGCGGCTGCCCACTGGGGCCGCGGGTCGCGTCGAGTCCTTCTTCTTCGCGGACCGGGAGCGGGGGCAGCGCCGCCGCCGGTCCGGCGCTGACAGCTTCGCTGGCGTCGGAGTAGCCTTGGAGCCTGCAGGCGCGCGCGGAGCCCCCGCGCGGGCCGCCTTGGGCTTGAGATGGGAGCTGGGTGGAGAAGGGGTGAGCCCCCGAGGCGGCGAAGCCCAGGAGCTCTGCCACTCGCTCCAGCAGCACGTCGTGGCCGCCCTCCAGCAGCCTACACTGCAGCAGCTCTTGGGCCACTGTGAGCGCGGCCCTCGAGTTCGCCTGCTCCCTGCGAGTGTACGGCGTCGTGGTCGCGGCGTGATTGGAGGCCCTTGCTGCCGACCACGCCTGCCGCGGCGTGAGAGCTGTCGAAGCCTGTCCGCGTCGCCCACGGCCCACAGCGCCCTACGGACCGCGAGCTGCCTGGGGCACGGGGTTGCCCGAGGCAAGCGGCTCTGCGCAGGCGGGCCACGCCGCCCACGGATCTGGGTTGCCCGCCTGGTCGCCGGACATGGTGATGACGACGCGACGGGGCGCGAAGCGGTAGAAGGTGGACTCCGGCGCACCCCTACCTGGCGCGCCAAATGTCGGATTTCGGGTTCCGGCAGACCCTTGAGGTTCGAACACTGGGGTGCGCGCGGAGATTTCGCCTCCTACCTACCTGCACCCCTCCGCCTTGCTAGGATCTAAACTATGGCAAGAACAACACAGAAGACGCAGGGTTTATACTGGTTCGGGCCACCGTTGTGGTGTAATACCCTACTCCAGTGTGTGGTGTGGTGGATTGCCTCTTGGGCTGATGATGATGGACAATACAAGGAAGAACAGCCTCGCGAGAGTCTGTTCTTGGCTGGGGCGATGAACTGCTGGGAGGAGCTCTACCACCTTTCTCTCTCTCTCTCTCTCTCTCTCTCTCTCTCTCTCTCTTTCTCCGTCTGTCCTCTCTGCCCTGTCTAGCGGGTGGCTGATCCTATTTACAGGGGCCCTGGTCCTCTTCCCAAATATCGAGCGGGAAGGGAGCCAACAATGGCGGGCTAATTTGAAGGGGGACAACTAGTACTAGCTACCCTGACAAAAGTAGTCTTCGCCTGCGCAAAGCTCTGGTGATGACGCCGTCTTGGGCTCCACGGTGACCTCCGTCTCGTAGTCCTCCTGGTCATGGTCTCGTTGCACCGAAATGGCAACCTTTGCCTGATGCCTCGGTACTCCGCGGCTGCGCTTGCCCCCTTTGCACCAAAGAGGAAAGGAGGACACTGCGCGGCTGGCACCCGCCTGGCGCCCTCGGTCGTCATGGCTTGCGTCACGGGCACCTCGTGAGGTACCCCGCCTTGATCTCTTCGCCTCCTCGTGAGCCAGCCTGACGAGGCCATGCCTGAGGAAGCTCCGCGTCGTCCGCCCCGCGAGGCTTGGCCCCTCGCGAGGGTCTTGGGTTTGTGTTGGTGAAGATGGGCCGCGCTGGGCCCCCCTTTGAGCCACGCTGCAGGCAGGCAAGTCTGGGGACCCCCGTTCCCAGAACGCCGACAGCTTGCAGTAGAAGCACTCAGTTTCAGGCTTAGTTCCAGATTTGGGTTTCTTCTCCCGAGCAGTAGCTTGCTTACTGTTCTTCTTGAAGTTCCCCTTCTTCTTCCCTTTGCCCTTTTTCTTGAAACTGGCGGTCTTGTTGACCATCAACACTTGATGCTCCTTCTTGATTTCTACCTCCGCAGCCTTTAGCATTGCGAAGAGCTCAGAAATTGTCTTATCCATCCCTTGCATATTATAGTTCATCACGAAGCTCTTGTAGCTTGGTGGCAGTGATTGAAGAACTCTGTCAATGACACTATCAACAGGAAGATTAACTCCTAGTTGAGTCAAGTGATTATGATACCCAGACATTTTGAGTATATGTTCACTGACAGAACTATTCTCCTCCATCTTGCAGCTATATAATTTATTGGAGACTTCATATCTCTCAATCCAGGCATTTGCTTGAAATAATAACTTCAACTCCTGGAACATCTCATATGCTCCATAACGTTCAAAACGTCGTTGAAGTCCCGATTCTAAGCCGTAAAGCATGGCACGCTGAACTATCGAGTAGTCATCAGCTTTGCTCTGCCAGACGTTCATAACATCTGGTATTGCTCCAACAGCAGGCCTGTCACCTAGCGGTGCTTCCAGGACATAATTTTTTTGTGCAGCAATGAGGATAATCCTCAAGTTACGGACCCAGTCCGTGTAATTGCTACCATCATCTTTCAACTTTGCTTTCTCAAGGAATGCATTAAAATTCAACGAAACAACAACACGGGCCATCTATCTACAATCAAACATAGACAAGCAAGATACTATCAGGTACTAAGTTCATGATAAATTTAAGTTCAATCAATCATATTACTTAAGAACTCCCACTTAGAAAGACATCCCTCTAATCTTCTAAGTGATCACGTGATCCAAATCAACTAAACCATAACCGATCATCACGTGAAATGCAGTAGCTTTCAATGGTGAACATCAATATGTTGATCATATCTACTATATGATTCACGCTCGACCTTTCGGTCTCAGTGTTCCGAGGCCATATCTGCATATGCTAGGCTCGTCAAGTTTAACCTGAGTATTCTGCGTGTGCAAAACTGACTTGCACCCGTTGTAGATGGACGTAGAGCTTATCACACCCGATCATCACGTGGTGTCTGGGCACGACGAACTTTGGCAACGGTGCATACTCAGGGAGAACACATTTATCTTGAAATTTAGTGAGAGATCATCTTATAATGCTACCGTAAATCAAAGCAAGATAAGATGCATAAAAGATAAACATCACATGAAATCAATATAAGTGATATGATATGGCCATCATCATCTTGTGCTTGTGATCTCCATCTCCGAAGCACCGTCATGATCACCATCGTCACCGACGCGACACCTTGATCACCATCGTAGCATCGTTGTCGTCTCATCAATCTTATGCTTCCACGACTATCGCTACCGCTTAGTGATAAAGTAAAGCATTACAGCGCAATTGCATTGCATACAATAAAGCGACAACTATATGGCTTCTGCCAGTTGCCGATAACTCGGTTACAAAACATGATCATCTCATACAATAAAATTTAGCATCATGTCTTGACCATATCACATCACAACATGCCCTGCAAAAACAAGTTAGACGTCCTCTACTTTGTTGTTGCAAGTTTTACGTGGCTGCTATGGGTTTAGCAAGAACCGTTCTTACCTACGCATCAAAACCACAACGATATTTTGTCAAGTTGGTGCTGTTTTAACCTTCGCAAGGACCGGGCGTAGCCACACTTGGTTCAACTAAAGTTGGAGAAACTGACACCCGCCAGCCACCTGTGTGCAAAGCACGTCGGTAGAACCAGTCTCGCGTGAGCATACGCGTAATGTCGGTCCGGGCCGCTTCATCCAACAATACCGCCGAACCAAAGTATGACATGTTGGTAAGCAGTATGACTTATATCGCCCACAACTCACTTGTGTTCTACTCGTGCACAACATCAACGCATAAAACCTAGGCTCGGATGCCACTGTTGGGGAACGTAGTAATTTCAAAAAATTTCCTACGCACACGCAAGATCATGGTGATGCATAGCAACAAGAGGGGAGAGTGTTGTCCACGTACCCTCATAGACCGAAAGCGGAAGCGTTAGCACAACGCGGTTGATGTAGTCGTACGTCTTCACGATCCGACCGATCCAAGTATCGAACGCACGACACCTCCGAGTTCAGCACACGTTCAGCTCGATGACGTCCCGCGAATTTCGATCCAGCAGAGCTTCACGGGAGAGTTCCGTCAGCACGACGGTGTGGTGACGGTGATGATGTTGCTACCGACGCAGGGCTTCGCCTAAGCACCGCTACGATATGACCGAGGTGGAATATGGTGGAGGGGGGCACCGCACACGGCTGGGAGAGATCAACTGATCAACTTGTGTGTCTAAAGGTGCCCCCTGCCCCTGTATATAAAGGAGCAAGGGGGGAGGCCGGCCGGCCCTCTATGGGCGCGCCAGGAGGAGGAGTCCTCCTCCTAGTAGGAGTAGGACTCCCCTTTCCTACTCCTACTAGGAGGAGGAAAGGAAGGAGGAGAAGGAGAAGGAAGGAGAAGGAGGAAGAAGAGGAAAGGGGGCCGGCCCCCTAGTCCAATTCGGTTTGGGCTAGGGGGGCCACGCGCCCTGCCTCCTCTCTTCCACCACTTGGCCCATGAAGCCCATTACTTCTTCCTCGTATTCCCGTAACTCCCCGGTACCCCCGAAAATACCCGAATCACTCGGAACCTTTCCGATGTCCGAATATAGTCGTTCAATATATCGATCTTTACGGCTCGACCATTTCGAGACTCCTCGTCATGTCCCCGATCTCATCCGGGACTCCGAACTACCTTCGGTACATCAAATCACATAAACTCACAATACAATCGTCACCGAAACTTTAAGCGTGCGGACCCTACGGGTTCGAGAACTATGTAGACATGACCGAGAAATGTCTCCGATCAATAACCAATAGCGGAACCTGGATGCTCATATTGGCTCCCACATATTCTACGAAGATCTTTATCGGTCAGACCGCATAACAACATACGTTGTTCCCTTTGTCATCGGTATGTTACTTGCCCGAGATTCGATCGTCGGTATCTCAATACCTAGTTCAATCTCGTTACCGGCAAGTCTCTTTACTCGTTCCGTAATACATCATCCCGCAACTAACTTATCAGTTGCAATGCTTGCAAGGCTTAAGTGATGTGCATTACCGAGAGGGCCCAGAGATACCTCTCCGACAATCGGAGTGACAAATCCTAATCTCGAAATACGCCAACCCAACAAGTACCTTTGGAGACACCTGTAGAGCACCTTTATAATCACCCAATTACGTTGTGACGTTTGGTAGCACACAAAGTGTTCCTCCGGTAAACGGGAGTTGCATAATCTCATAGTCATGGGAACATGTATAAGTTATGAAGAAAGCAATAGCAACAAACTAAACGATCAAGTGCTAAGCTAATGGAATGGGTCAAGTCAATTACATCATTCTCCTAATGATGTGATCCCGTTAATCAAATGACAACTCATGTCTATGGCTAGGAAACATAACCATCTTTGATCAACGAGCTAGTCAAGTAGAGGCATACTAGTGACACTCTGTTTGTCTATGTATTCACACATGTATCATGTTTCCGGTTAATACAATTCTAGCATGAAGAATAAACATTTATCATGATATAAGGAAATAAATAATAACTTTATTATTGCCTCTAGGGCATATTTCCTTCAAGGGCAGCTCCACCGCGATCATACTAGGCATCCTGGAGCAGACCCAACACCAATGGCGAAAGGGCATACGGATGCTGTGCTGGCTTGCTTGCTGGGAGATATGGCAGGAGAGAAACAACTGCACCTTCAGGCAGCACCTGCCGTGCGCGGCAAGAATCATCAAGCGCATAATAGACAACATCGAGCTATGGAGAACCACATGAGCTGCATGCTTAGAGAGCCCCTTCGGGGACCCCCCTTGAGAGATAAACCCCCCTTGCTCCTAGGGTTTTGGCCGTCTGTGGCATTCCCTGAAACTTTGATCCTAGGATCCTCACCACCATTGTTGTTTTTCCACTGCTTTCTGCTATGATCAATGAAAACGCCAGCAATTGCTGGATCTTTCAAAAAAAACATTTCACTATAATAACTTGGATTCATGGATTACAAAAAAGAGCTCCTCCGACTGAGGTACCTTTCAGACGACAAGCGGTGCAAAGAAAAAGAGAGATATGAGAGCACAAGATAATTAAATCCCTCGAAAAGAGAGCGAGAGGAAATATAAATAGCTGTAATTGTGAGCAACGCTTCATCTCCCATCGAATAGAACTGTCACCAAGGACTCACCAGATCGGCTGCAAATGCCCGCCGCCGATGGAAGGCACGGCGTGATGTATGAATCGAACCCTTCGCTCTGCATCAAGGCCATCTCGTTGTAGCTCATGTAGGTTGGAGTCAAATGAGGGACGGCTTGATCACCGTCTAGATATTGCATGACCTTTCGCATGCTAGGCCTTGTGTTGGGCGATGGGTGCGCGCACAACAAACCTAGTTTGAGTATGATACTGACCTCTTCCATGTTGAATTTCCCCTCGAGCCGAGAATCCACCGTATCGATGATTGAGCCATTGCGGTGGTGCTCAAGCACCCAGTCGACCAACACCATCGGGTTGTTATGCTCGTCACTCCCGATTGGCCTGCGTCCACAGACGACCTCTAGGAGAAACACACCAAATGCAAATACATCGGTTGAGGGTGTTGCCTTCCCCGTGCGCATAAGTTCTGGCGCTAGGTATCCCATGGTACCAACGACATGTGTTGTTTGAGCATTTGTACCATGGTCGTATAGCCTTGCCAGACCAAAGTCACCGAGCCGCCCGTTCATCTCCCTATCCAGTAGCACATTGCTTGCTTTTATATCTCGGTGGATGACGACTTGCTCCCAATCCTCGTGTAAATACAATAAACTTGATGCGATACCTTTGACAATCAAGTACCTTTGAGGCCAACATAGAGCTGGCCCATTCTTATTGTGCAAATACTTGTCAAGGCTGCCATTTGCCATGTAGTCATACACCAAAAGAAGTTCACCGTTGCGCCGGCAATAGCCTAACAGCTGCGTGAGATTTCGATGCCGGAGACGACCAACGCTCACCACTTCGGCAATGAACTCCCGTATTCCTTGCCTTGAGTCATGTGACACTCTTGACGGCGATCTCCAAATTAGATACAGGAAGTACCCCTTTGTATACTTTCCCAAACCCTCCAACGCCGAGTACATTTCTGTTCTTGAACCCATCGGTGGCATGGAACAAGTCCTTGTATGCGAATCGGTGTGGGCCGAAATCTTCCTCCCAATCTTCGCGCACCTCTGCAAACCGATGCCGCCGGCGCCACACGATGAACGTGACGGCCAACACCGCGGCGATGAGCAACATGATGGCTAATGGTAGAGTGATGTACAAGATCTTGGACCGAGGTCTGGGACCCACATGCGGCAGGCTGGGCAGCTTAGAGAAGTCGAGCGGCGGAGCAGGTCCGTCGAAGCTGAAGCTCCATCCAAGGACGTAGTGGTGCGTGGACACCACGCCCGACGATGATGAGAAGCCAGCATACATCGTGTCCGCCATGATAGTGGAGAGGTCAATGGCTTCAGAGAGCAAGGGATTCTTGGGCTTGGGAGCTTGTACGGGAGCTAATGTCACATTGAGCCGCCGGCCCTCGCCGTCGTAGTCCACCCACACCTGCATTGGCCTGCGGCTATTCAGCATCAGGGCTCGGAAGGCCATGTCGCGGGGTAGTAGCCGGCGGGCTTGGCCTGCTGCGAGATGAGGCTGTTGACGTTGATGCCGACGTGGTTGCTGTTGATGTCGCTCAGCCCGGGGTTCCGGATGGTGTCGAGCTCGACGGCCAAGATGTGGCCGCTCGCGGTGCCGTTGGTCGCGTTGAGGAGGCCTATGTACTGTCCGCCGTTGGCCGATGAGAGGTCCGAGGTCGGCGCGACCACGAAGGCGAGGCCCTGATCGCTCAGGCCATCGACGACGGACACGATGGCGAACACGAAGGACGCGGAGAAGGAGCGCGCCACGGCCGTGGAGCTCGCCGTCGTGTTGAGGAAGCGGAGCGGGGCTGGGTGGAAGGCGTGGCCTTTTTCCTGGGAAGTGAAGTTGGTGAGGGCGAGGAGGCCGTTGGGAATGACGACGGCGAGACCGTCCAGGGTAAGGTTCGCCGCCGCGAAGCCCTGGTAGGCGAACTGGCCGGCGTCGGCCGACGAGGCCAACAACAGTCCGTTCAGGCTCAACAACAAGATCAGAGGAAGAGTTGGCATGGTTTCTCGCCTCTGGTTTTCTTTTGAGCAAACTGAGGTCTACGTACTCAATTGGTAAAGTTTTTAACCACGATCGGTACATTTTCTGACGGCGTGGAGAATTTTGTTGTGGGTGAGATCGCAGGATTGAGGCGCACCGCACACTAGGCTAGGATAAGTCAGAGAGAGAAGGACGTGTCTGGTAGTCGTAGAGGAGGACTGAGGCGCGCCGCACACTGGGCTGGAAGTCAGTGAGAAGGACGTTGGAAGTCGGCGTCCTAGTTGCAGCGAGTACTACTACTACCAGCAGTCTGGTTTCCATCTAACAGAAGGTAATACAAGTGGAACACAAGTCTGCTACTTTTATGGATAGAATGGACCGGAGACAATTCTCACCCTACCACTGACAACTCTCACCTTCTAGTATTAAGTATGAGTAAACCTTGAGCTTTTTTACGGTGCATCATACTACTGCCAGAAGTGGGTAGTATTGGGTCTAATCCAACCATTAATTTAGGCGGTATTTAAACGTTTCAGGCCGGTTAAGTAAGGGTACTTTTGACCCTAATTTTTCACGGGCAAGCGATGGGTAACTGGGTTCATGGCCTGATAAGCGCCCGTACTGGACATCAGCGTCGCCGCATTGGAGCAGTCAGACCAAAGGACGAGTTGAGCAATGCAGGGTGGCCGCAGCCCCTCCTCGCACGCCACCATCTCCGCCTCAAGGTGGGCCGTGCAGTGCTGCATGCCTGCAGCCATCGGGACGCAACGAAGAGGGCCTTTCTTCATGGTGCCGGAGAATCATGTCCGTGCCGGTCGATTTGTCGGCGGAGTGGCTACCAAAGCTCATGGAGGCCACCGAGATACGTATTACAGTGCGGTGTGTCCAACAACTCGGCTTTTCATTCGCATCTACTTCTTGACTCGTTTACCACGAGGCTGTGCCTTGGCCTTGGCACCATGGATTACAAGTTGGGCACACCGGGATGGGCTCCGGCGAGCCGGTGCAGCCGAGGTCTGGAGGTGGACGTCGCCAGCACGGCAGCTCGAACGTGCTGAGAATACTGCCATCGCAGCAGCATGAAGGATAATGTCAACGTCCGAGGCGTTAGTACATGGTGACGATTGTGTCTAGGAGTGAAGCATCTGCGTCGATGCAGAGACTAGAAAGTTGAAGTGGAGCTAGCATCTGCGTTGAATGCACATACACTGGATCTGTTTTTGCCCCTAACTGCCAAATTGGTATGTCACTGTTCCGATTTTGCCCCTTTAACAGAAAATACTACACGGTTTTAGCAGAAAGTACTATACAGTTTGAGAAGTAGTATGTGTTAATCTGGTCCGTTGGATGGATAAAATGGTTGGCTTATATTAATTTGATGTACTGTAAAAGGTCTCTAAATCTTCTGAAAACTCCAAGTGGTAGCGTGAGAGTTGCCACTCCAATGATAGAAGACAAGAACTCTCACCGCAAAGGACCATGATCTGCGGCGCCACGACGGTGGAGTTCGTCACCGTGGATGGGCCGGAGTGGTTTGGGGAGAAAGACATTGCCTTAGCGGAGTAGTATCCTCTGAAACTGCAAGCGGTCGTAGGTGTGAGCTGGGCAAGACGCAAGAGCGTGTCACGCGGGGTGATAGCGTTTGTCACTGCACATGGTACAAAACTACTCCGTAGAAAAAAAGTATGGCTGAGTGAGACCTCTTTTACTTTTCTATGGAAAAATATGGACTTCCCGGGCTCTTTTCACTATGATTTGAGAAGAAGATTCGCAGCTGTGACTTCTAACAGTCATACGGAGTACACATTTCTGCTCCTTGAAGCCATTTTACGACGACTAGTAGTTGTCTCATGTGTCTGATTCCTGGTTCCGATTTTCTCTGATCTTCACTCATTATCTAAGATTTACTTTCTGGGTATTCTAGTTCTGCACCAATTCGTCCACCGTGAGCTTGGTCAAAGCCCTATTTCAGCAAAACCATCAACGTCCTATGACCCAGATATCTTGTTTTATACTGGAGGGTTTAGCTCGGGCCCGGTGACAAATTTAGGGGACTGAAACTGACTATTTTCTTGGTTCAAAAGTCCAGGGATTATAATTTTTTATGGGACGAAAAGGCCATGGATTTCCATTAAAGAAACTGCCACAGTTTACAAACCAAGAGCAGCAGAAACTCAAAAGGATACCTAACGGATAGGAGGAAGAAAACTAGAGCCTGCAACAATCAGGCAAAGCTTTTTCTGAACCAACTGCACGCAGACAGCTCAAACCAGCGTGACACTTGCACAAGATCACCGCAAAATCCAAACCATCAACAAAAGCAAGTTTCCTAAACAAAACAACACCACTTTAGATCAGCATTGGTGTGTTTATATAATCCTGAAATTCAGTCATAAGAAAGATAAATCACAAGAGCAGACATTTCTAGTAAAATGAGTACAACATAGATACATCGGAACTTCCATAGTCAATTACACAATTCCACTTTTTTTTACTCAGTGCAAGAACCTCATCACCTTCCTCCCGAGAGATCAGAAATGGCACCTACGCTCGTCGAGAACTGTATGGCATCACGTTCTGGTTGAACTCCCCATTGTACATCCGCTCCAGCATGCTGAAGCTTAGGTACGACGGTGACAGGTCCGGGAGGAGCTTGTCACCGTCAAGGTACTGCATGACTTGCCGCATGGTTGGCCTCGCAGTGGGCAACGGGTGTGAGCAGAGCAGTGCTAGTTTCAGCACCAGTGAGACCTTGTCCGGATTAAACCCATCCAGAATTCTTGTATCTGCCACATCAACAATCAGACCATTGCGCCATTGCTCGATTACCCAATCTACGAGCACGATGCGGCTGTTTCGCTCGTTTTGCTGAATTGGCCTCCGTGCACAGATGATTTCCAGAAGGAATGCACCGAAAGCGAACACATCGGTAGACGGGGTTGCCTTACCAGTATGTCCTAACTCGGGGGCTAGGTAGCCCATGGTGCCAACCACATGTGTTGTATGGGCGTCCGCTCCATGATCGTACAACCTTGCAAGGCCGAAATCCCCTAACCGCCCATTCATCTCGCTGTCTAGGAGAACATTGCTCGCTTTCACATCTCGGTGGATGACAACTTGCTCCCAATCCTCATGGAGATACAGTAACCCAGAAGCCACACCTCTGATTATGTGAAACCTTTGACGCCAATCCAGTGTACCTGAAGATCCATCATACAAGTATTTATCAAGGCTTCCGTTTGGCATGTAATCGTAAACCAGGAGAAGCTCCGCCTTGCGCCGGCAGTAACCAAGCAGCGGCACGAGGTTGCGGTGCCGTAGTCGCCCGATGCTTGCAACCTCGGCGACGAACTCCTTCATCCCCTGCCTTGACTCATGGGAGACCCTCTTTACGGCGATCTCCTTGTCAGGCTTGCGGAGTCTACCCCTGTACACACTTCCGAAGCCTCCTACTCCGAGCAGGTTCTTAATGCTGAACCCCTTGGTCGCATGAAACAATTCTTTGTAAGAGAATCGTTGGGGGCCGAACGCGTCCTCCCAGTCCTCACGCAGTTCGGAATACTTGAGACGCCGTCGTACCAAGATGCACACTCCGATGCCTACAGCAAAAACCAGCGTCACCGACGCTATAGGCAGCACAATCTGCAGGATCCTCGAGCGTGGCTTGGTCCAGGCGCGTGGCAAGGCCGGCAGCGCCGAGATGTCCAGCGCCGGGGCTGGCACGTCCAGCGCGAAGCTCCAGCCGAGGACGAAGTGGCGTGTGGACATGACGCCCGTCGCCGACGAGAATCCAACATACGCCGTGCTCTGCACCACACCCGAGAGGTCGACGGTGGTCCGCAGGAGCGGCCTCTTGGGCCTGGCCACGCCCAGGGGAGCCATGGTCACCGTGATCTCCGTGGCCACGCCATCGTAGTCCACCCACACTTGCATTGCCTTCCGGCTGATCAGGCTTAGGTTCTGGAACCGACCTGTGCTATCATCGTAGTATCCGGCGTCGGCGGAATCGATGGATATCAGACTATTGATGTCGACACCGACATGGTTGCTGTTAATGTCACGGAAATCGGCGTTGAGGAGCGTGTCGAGCTCCACGGCGAAGATGCGGGCGCTCCGGTTGCCATTGGTGCCGTTGAGGAGGCCCAAGAACTGGCCTGGAAGCGCAGTGGAGAGCACCTCCCTGGACGCTGAGGCGAAGAAGGTCAGTCCATGGCTGCTCAGGTAGGCGTACGGGCCAAAGATGGCGAAGACGAAAGTGGTCGAGAAGGACCGCACGACGCCGGTGCCGTTCGCCTCGGTGTGGAACGACAGCGGGGACGGGTGGAAGGCCTGGCCTTTCGTCTGAAGGGTGCCATCGGTCAGCATGAGGAGGCCGTTCGGCATGACGGTGGCCCCGCCATTGAGCGTCAGGTTCGCACCCACGAAGCCGTTGTAGGTGAACTGCCGACCGTCATCGCCGCTGCTGCTTCCACCACCGGTGGCGGGGTGGCAGCGATCGGCGGCCACCAGGAGCAGGAGCAGAGTGACCAAGTGGTGAAGCTGGACAAACATAGCTCTCCTACCACTTTGCAGGACGAGCCAGTGGGCTGTGGTGCAGGAAACAGTGAAACACACTCTCTTTGGTTATAGGTTCCCAAAATTTCTACTACTATCCGTATAATATAGGACAAGTAATACGGATCGGAGGAAGTACTTGCATACAGCGAATTCTCAGCTTTTGTGTAAGATTGACGAGGTAAAGAGAACTTTTTTTTCAGCGTTTTGCGGTGTGGAAAATTATGAGAGCCTTGTGGCTCGTGGCGCGCGTTTGACCAAACTACCTACTGGAAATGAAATGCATTAATGGGGTCTACAAGTGTGATGTCTACAAATCTACAATGATGGTCTGGCAACACATTTCGACTATACTAGTCATCAACCCGTTACCCGTGCATTTGCACGGGCTAGAAATTTCCCAAGGAAAATCCAAGATTGGACTACACATTCATGACAAATTGTGATCTCCAAACACAAAGTACTAAATCAAATCACCAAATAACCTTATGTAGTTTCATAATTTTCACTTTTATAGGCAAGACGCGAGTCTCTGTATTTGCCCTTATTTATTTAAAAAGATAAAATTATACTTCAGATACTTACTTGTTTCACATAAGGCATTAGTGATATTTTAAGTAAAGAAAACTGGAGTACAAACAACTGAATTCTGTAGAGATGTAAAACCGTAACAAATGTTTGCGTTTTTTTAGCTCCAACATCTATTCATGAAATGATAGTTTTATTTGTACATGGACAACATATACCACCGTGTCAATGTTTAGTTGAACATGTAATTTTGTGTAGTAGATGCGGAATACATATTTGTAAGTCAGATGTGCAGTAAGGAAATGGTACTTAAGTGAAACTGTAACTACAGTCAGATGTGCAGTATTTTTGTGTTTGTTTAGTTAACATTCTTTCCTCGTCTTTATGACTGTTTTGGTTTTGAAGTCCAGCACTTCTTTCCTTCCTATATCTTTGCATACAGTAAAGCTAATTTTTTATA
Source organism: Triticum urartu (assembly GCF_056163025.1). NCBI lineage: Eukaryota > Viridiplantae > Streptophyta > Magnoliopsida > Poales > Poaceae > Triticum > Triticum urartu. The sequence goes on along the minus strand of NC_141874.1, from coordinate 168,642,029 downwards.
ATCATGTAGGAAATATTTGTGGATGCTAATAATCCAGATAGATACATTTTGACCATAAAAAGGACAGTTTACCTTTGGCGGAAAGAGGTCTGCAAATAATGGAAATAGCGGTGATGCGAATAAGGACGTAAAGAGCATGGCTTCATGACTGCAGAGAGGGTGGAGCATCTGAAAATAGTGAAAAGTGCATCACTAATAAAAATAAATTTAGGTGCCAGAATAGCAAAACATGTGCATATTTCTAGTTCATATGCATTATTCTCCTAGTAAAGGAAGATAAACATCCTCACACTCTGTACTTGATTATTATTTTCGCACCTTAGACAGCAAAGGTTATATTTCCTTAGCTAAGGCTTCATATGTTCCTCACTAACATTGAACTTGATGCTTGCAAACTTTAGAGATCGATAGAGTTCAGGAAAATTTCCTCATTCACAAAAAAAGAAAGATATAAAGAAGTTACATATACAGTTTCTGAATCAACAGCCATTACGTATTTGAAAAGTATGCAATGTAAAGGAAGTCTGTCACCATACATCTGCACTAAGTGGAGATCTTTAGATACCTTGCACATCTGTCATTATTCACTTATTGTAGCTATAAAAGGCACATGGAAGGAAGCTAGTAATATATAGTAAACTCCAGAAGATTGCCTTGCATAATTCCATTTTTAGGTCAATACCGTAATCCTAGAAACACATGATCGGTGGCTTTTATATGTAGGCCTTTTCCCCTTGTTTCTAAGAAGAGATCACAACAACAAAATCTCAGGTATACCAAAAATGTAATAATTAGCATGACATGAAGATCACAATTAATTTTGTTAATTAGTATGGTCAAGATAAACTGCAATGTTTGTTAGAACTGGACATAATTTAGAGAGGCTTACAGGTGCATTGGCACATACTTGTAGTTAAAACCTCTGCCCAGCCTGAAGTAAGAGAGGACATGACCATGGAGGCTGCAGAACATACAAACTGCAAGAGATAAGACCATTGTCCAACCTGAAGAAAGGGAGGACTTGACTGAGGAGGCTGCAGAACATATCAATTGCAGCATATAAGTATATAACTCATTAGAAAGATCATTACAATAGTTCTACGGTATATTTTCATTTATAAAAAGATAAATATGTACAGACAAAGGTAAAAAAAGTACAGGCCATCTAGCCAACTCCAGTTTTTTCCAACATAGTTAACATTATCTATGAGTTCTTATGAGAAAAGGGAATTCATCCATTGCTCAAGAGCGGCGATGTTCTTTTCTTTTGTTCGATTTGACCAGAGAAAGATCTTGATATAAACCTTGCTTCCAGGCATGAATTCCTGAGGGAACAGCCTTGAAGATTTTCCCATTCCTTTGCATCCAAATGTTCCAACATCCCATAATCACAATGTCCATGGCAATCGGGGCTGGGAAGCATTGCTTGAGAGAAATGATATTATCAAAAGTAGAAACACCTCTGCATCTGCGTGGAGCAATAGAATCCCAGCAAGAGAGGGCAAAATGGCAATCCCAGAGGAGGTGTAGGGATGTTTCTTCAACATGATCTTGACAGATGGCACATTCATAACTCTGAAGCAAGAAATTTTTCCTTTTAAGCAGACTCCTGGAGCTAACTCTGTCATGAAGCAGCAACCAAAAGAAGATTTTGTGTCTGATCCTGCTGGCAGCTTTCCAAAGATCTTTAAACAGGAGATGAGTATCATGAGGTCCCAACAGATGTTTGTACATCTTGCTAACAGAGAAATTATTAGACTTCCACTCATATGCCCAGGAATCATTAGAATTTTCCAACTGGAGCAAAACTGGATTAATATCCTGTAGTTGCTGGAAGGCAATAACCAAGAGAGGAGTATGAAAGTGCTGCATAAGGTCTAAGGACTGCTTCATGGTGGCCACTGAGCTTTGGTCATCTATTGCAAAAGAATGCAGTTCTGGATATTTCTAAGCCAGGGGAACTTGGAGCCAGGTGTCCGTCCAAAACAGAGTAGAATCACCCTTTCCCACAGAAGAACTTGCCACTTCCTTGAAGAGAGGGACTAATTTCAAATGTGCTTTCCACCAAAAAGATCCTTCCATTTTCCCTTGTGGTGGGTTGGTGGCGTAATAAGATTCCCAGATCAAATTAACCCAAGGTAAATTATGCTTGTTGAAGAACTTGTGTAGATTTTTATGCTTGGACGGACACCTGGCTCTAGAGTTTTCACATGGTTATTATGCTTGGAATCAGAAGTTACCTGGCCACATTGGGCAAAATTTCGTGTTTTGACCCTTTTTTGAAACCTATTCGAGATCTGATCCTAAGTTGATTTTTTTTCGAGATTTGACCCTTTTGCTACCGCCAGAGTCCATGGCGGTAGGGTCTAACAGCCTACCGCCAGGGACTTTGGCGGTAGGAAACATCTCTACCGCCAAACAGGCTGACGGTAGCCTGCACAACCCTACCGCCAAGGTGCTTGGCGGTAGGCACGAGCACACACTGTGTTCAATACTTAGGCGGGTTTTGACGGTAGGGCATGCAACCCTACCGCCAGGGTCCTTGGCGCTAGGCTGTTATACCCTACCGCCATGGTCCCTGGCGGTAGCAAAAGGGTCAGATCTCGAAATTTTTTCAAACAAGAGTCAGATCTCGAATAGGTTTGAAGAAAGGGTCAAAACACGAAATTTAGCCGCCACGGTGTGAGTGTGACAATGGGAGGCATGAAGAGGGGCACAATGGCAGTAATTTTAGATTGGCTTAAAATGCACTCGTGTTACTTAAATTTGTAGCCTAATCTCACTTTGATCATTGTTCTAAAAAATGATGATTTACAATTAAAAAAATAATAATAAAATGATGATTTATGGTCAACGGAGACGATTTCGGGGCCCATGTATTTGGCTTGCGTGGCATGTCTTGACCGGTCCATGCGCCTGCTCGCAAAGTGCACATCCAATTTATCATGTATCCTTTTCTATTTTTATTTTTCATCCTTTTTGTCTACATTTCATGACTCTTTAACATTTTATAAGTTTTTTATTTATTTTCACTTACTTTTATATTGTTTTGTACTTACCATTTCCTTTTCTTTTTGACAAATACATGAACATTTTTGAAGAGATACATGAACAAATATTTTTCTTGTGGGGAAAACTTCTGATCTATTCATCTTCAATAATGGTAATACAATGAACACTAAAAATAATAAAAATTACACCCAAATCAGTAGACCACCTATCAATGACTACAAGCAAAAAATAGTTGATTACAAGCAAAAAATTCATCTCCCATCTAGAAGAACGGTTGCCGACGACACGTCAGATACACCGCAGATGGTCATCCCTGGCTTAGGGCATGACATGATGTATGAATCAAACCCTTCATTCTCCATGAGAACCAACATGCTGTAGCTCATGTATGTCGATGGTAAATCAGGAACTAATTGGACACCATCGAGGTATTGCATGACCTTTTGCACAGGAGGCCTCACATTGGGCGATGGGTGCGTGCACAACAAACCTAGTTTGAGCACAAGAGTGACCTCATGTGTGTTGAATTTACTCATGAGGCATGGATCCACCGTGTCAATGATTGAGCCATTGTGGTGGTGCTCAAGCACCCAGTCGACTAACATCACCCTATTGTTATGCTGACCACTCTCAATGGGCCTGCGTCCACATACAACCTCTAGGAGAAACACGCCAAATGCAAATACATCGGTTGAAGGTGTTGCCTTTCCAGTGCGCACAAGTTCTGGTGCGAGGTATCCCATAGTGCCAACCACATGTGTTGTTTGAGCATCAGTGCCATGATCGTACAACCTTGCTAGGCCAAAATCGCCGAGCCTTCCATTCATCTGCTTATCCAAGAGCACATTGCTTGCTTTTATATCTCGGTGGATGACGACTTGTTCCCAATCCTCATGTAGATACAATAAACTTGATGCAACACCTTTGATGATCCAATATCTTTGAGGCCAATCCAAAGTTGCTCCGTTGTTATTGTACAAGTATTTGTCAAGGCTACCATTTTCCATGTAGTCATACACCAAGAGAAGTTCACCGTTGCGCCGGCAATAGCCTAGTAACTGTGCTAGATTCCTGTGGCGGAGACGACCAATGGTCACCACTTCAGCAATGAACTCTCTTATACCTTGTCTTGAGTCATGTGATACTCTCTTCACCGCGATTTCCAAATTGGATCCAGAAAGTATCCCTTTGTATACTTTGCCAAACCCTCCGGCACCGAGTAAATTTCCATTCTTGAATCCATCAGTGGCACGAAATAGATCTTTGTATGCGAACCGGTGTGGGCCGAACTCATCCTCCCAATCTTCGCGCACCTCAGCAAATCGACGCCGGCGCCACACAAAGAAGGAGGCGGCAGCTAGGACCGCGGCGATGATCAATACGGTGGCTAGTGGAAGCACGAGAGCCAAGATCATGGACCGATGCTTCGAACCCACACGCGGCAGTGCTGGAAGCTTAGAGAAATCAAGAGGCGGGGCAGGCCCGTCCAAGCTGAAGCTCCATCCAAGCACATAGTGGTGCGTCGACACCACGCCGGACGACGACGAGAAGCCAACATACATTGTGTCCGTGAGGACAGTGGAGAGATCAATGGCTTCAGAGAGGAGAGGATACCTCGGTCTGGGCTCCTGCGCAGGAGCCAATGTCACATTGAGTTGCCTGGCCTGGCCATCGTAGTCCACCCACACCTGCATCGGCTCGCGGCTGTTCAACATCAGGTCTCGAAAGGTGGCACCGTCATCGCCATAGTAGCCGGCCGGCTTGGCCTTCCGCGAAATGAGGCTGTTGACGTTGATGCCCACGTGGTTGCTGTTGATGTCACGGAACTCTGGGTTCATGATGGTGTCGAGCTCGACTGCCAACATGTGGTCGCTCGCGGCGCCGTTCGTCGCGTTGAGGAGGCCCAGATACTGCCCGGCGATCGCCGTTGAGAGGTTCGTGGTCGGGGCGACCACGAAGGCGAGCCCTTGGTCGCTCAGGCCATCGTAGTTGGAGACGATGGCGAACACGAAGGACGTGGAGAAGGACCGCGCCACGGCAGTGGAGTTGGTCGCCCCGTTGACGTCGAGGAAGCGGAGAGGGGTGGGGTTGAAGGCATGGCCTTTCGTCTGGAGGGTGAAGTTGGTGAGTGCGAGCAGGCCGTTGGGCATGACGGCGGCGAGACCATCCAGCGTAAGGTTCGCCGCCGCGAAGCCCTGGAAGGCGAACTGGCCCTCGTCGGCGGACGAGCACGAGACCAACTCTCCGCCCATGCTCAACAGCAAGAGCAGAAGAAGAGCCGGCATGGTTTCTTGCCAGATTTAGTGCCGCTGGCCTGCTGCGCTTCCTTCAAGAGAAAGCAGCTCAATCGGTACAGTTTTTGGCGGGGTGGAGATTGGCCGTAGGGCTGAGCCGCACCGCACACCTTGGCTGAAAGTCATGGAGATAATGGCATGCCTGGCAGTATCAGAAGGAGCCGAGGTCGTAGTTGCCGTGAGTACTAGTCTACTACTCATTGATTTGTTCTCTTTGAATGAAAAAGGCTGCTACACATTTGTCTTGGTGTGTATGTAATACCTAGCTGACACGGCGCCTGTGTAGACCGGAGAAAAATCTGCGAGGGTTCTTGTCAAAGATGGCTGCTTATGAAATTGCAAATGGTTGATATTGCGAGCTGGGGAAGCGCAGTGCCGTGCAGCGTGGTAGCGTCACCTGGTTGAAAAGGAGGATTGCTGACTATTCACCTTCAGCCGTTCACATGAAGAAACGAATATCTAAATTGTGGATGTCACCTAGACGGCTAAACCAGTTCAGTTTATTTTTTCAACAATCATAGCACATCAACCTTAAGTCCGTTTTCTGCAGTTTAATTTTATAGAAAAAACACACACGTCTAACTTTATAAACAAAGCCATAACAGCAACATCATCCAACAAACAAGTAGGTAGAAACCGATACAACAAGTTTCAGCCATAAGAGGCCACCACTAATACGGTTAAGTCAAGCAAACGGTTTAAACCGACGCATTTTCAAACCGCCGCCTTACAAAGGTGTGCAATATGGGGGGTTCATCTCACACGATACACGATAACCGTGTGTGATAGGGCTTAAGAATGCAACCGTTTTGCAAAAAAACAATCATATGATATGCTCGAACCTGTCCAACACGCGGCTACTCTAATTTGTATGATTTGAACGGAACTAACTTGGGCTGACGATGTTTTCAGCAGAATTGACATGGTGTTGTTTTTGTGCAGAAATAAAAATTCTCGAATTGAGCTAAAAATTTACGAAGATTATTTTAGAATACATAAAAAATATTGGCGAAGGAAATTACCAGAGGAGGGCCACCAGGGCGCCACAAGCCCAGGGGCGCGCTTGGCAGGCTTGTGGGCCCCTGGCATCTCCCACAACCCTAACTCCAACTCCATAAGTACCTATTCGCCAAGAAAACAAATCAAAAAGAAGGAATTATCGCGTTTTAAGATACGGAGCCACCGCCACCTTCTGTTCTTCATCGGGAGGGCTGATCTGAAATCCGTTTTGGGCTCCAGAGAGAGGGATTCGACTCCTTCGTCATCATCAACCTTCCTCCATCACTAATTTCATGATGCTCACCATCGGAAGTGGGTAATTCCTTCGCAGGCTTGCTGGACGGTGATGGGTTGGATGAGATTTATCATGTAATTGAGTTAGATTTGTTAGGGTTTGATCCCTAGTATCTACTATGTTCTGAGATTGATGTTGCTGTAATTTTGCTATGCTTAGTGCTTGTCACTAGGGCCCGAGTGCCATGATTTCAGATCTGAACCCTTTATGTTACCACAAATACATTTGTGTTCTTGATTCTATCTTGCAAGTTATACACACCTATTACGTGTTATGATCCGCATACCCCAAGGTGACAATAACAGGGATTCTTTCTGGTGATTACCATAACTTGAGGAGTTCATGCATTCACTATGTGTTAATGCTTTGTTCTGGTTGAGGCCTTAATATCCCTTAGTTTTCTTATGGACCCCGCTGCCACAGGAGGGTAGGACAAAAGATGTCATGTAAGTTCTTATCGCAAGCACATATGACTATATACGGAATACATGCCTACATTACATTGATGAATTGGAGCTAGTTATATGTCGCCCTAGGTTATAATTGTTACATGATGAATGTTATCCAACATAATTATCCATCACCGATCCAATGCCTACAATCTTTCACATATTGATCTTTGCTAAGTCACTACTATTGTTGGTACTGTCACAATTTGTTGAGTAACTTAGAATTTATATCTGTTGTTCACTATGAAGAATCTGAATGATGATAGAACAACGATCGTTCCCTCTAGGACGAGGGGCGGTAAGGAATTGTTATCTAGCTCTGCACTTGATTCGTCTCCTGTTTTGAGTAAGCTTGCACCACCACCACCTGCTATTAAGTTAATTACTTTGGTTTAATTTGATAATTTCCATGGTTATGAAACCGAAACCGTTGTAGCACATCTTACTAAACTAGATGATATAGCCACCTTATTTGCTCACGAGGAAAAACACACTACTACTATATTCTTATGTTGTTTCCTTTCTCGTTAAAGGGTGATGCTAAGATATGGTTTAATACTCTTGCTCCTGATTGTGTGTGTAGTCCACATGATATGATATATTACTTATCTGAAAAATATTTTCTTGCTCATAAGAAACAAGTTGCCTTACAGGAAATATTTAACTTTGTGCAATTTGAAGAAGAGAATCTCCCTTAAGCTTTGGGGAGGCTTCTCCAGTTAGTTAATGCTTTCACGATCATCCTCTCAAGAAAAATGTAATTCTTGATATCTTTTATAATGAACAAATCGATGCTTCTAGGGATTACCTAGATAGTTGTGCTGGTTGTGTTTTCAGGGAACTGTTGAACAAGCTGAAGGTCTATTGAATAATAAATTGCGGAATGATAATGATTGGACACTTCCTAAACCACCACCTAAACCAACTCCGAAGAAGAGGGGTATTCTATTTCTCAGTCCTAAAGATATGCAAGAGGCAAAGAAATCTATGAAAGAAAAAGGTATTAGAGCCGAAGATGTTAAGAATTTACCACCAATTTAAAAAATACATGGACTTGACACCCCGACACACGTAGTAGAGGTAATTTTTTTATATAAAATTGGATGAAGGTGATATTCCTTACAATAAATCTCCTAGTCAATGCTTGTATGAATTTGATAACTACATTATCAAGCAAGATCACTTTAATGCTTATGTTAAGAAACAATTGAAACGTAATGCCTATACAATTGATCGCTTGAGTGACTTGTTGTTTAGAATTGCAATGATGTTAAAGGTGTAGGAAAACATGCTTCTATGGTCCAGACTCAGTTAGAACAAGTAGCTAAGTCATAAAAGGATTTGCTTAATGAAATGAATAGTAATATGAATGATCATGCTGTTAGATCAATGACTAGAGGAGGTAGAATGACTTAGGAGCCACTATATCCTGAAGGTCACCCTAAAAGAATTGAACAAAACTCTCAAATAATTAATAATGATGCACCTAGTTCTTCTAAGAAGAAAAAGAAAAAGAAAAATGATAGGACTTTGCATGCTCCTAGTGAACCTGAGGTAGAAAAACCTTCTGAGAACAGTAATGATGTTTTTATTTGTGATGCTGAAACACAATCTGGTAATGAACATTCACTTAGTGATAATGATAATGATAATGATGATATTCATGTAGATGCTCTGTGACACCCTGATAGTTAAGCTACAATAAACCCCTGTTAATGATGCTAGGTCATCGTAATTAAAATTTTGCTAAACCTCACCCATTTCAAAATTAGTTCAAATACAAATTCAAATAACAAGTCAAAGTATAGTTTCATAAAATAGTGAATTAAAAATGTTTATTAGGTTGCAAATATTCACTAAGGAATTACCATGTAGAAACCAACATCATTTGAATCACAGATAAAACCCTAGGAAATTAATAAGTGCTCCAACAGTAAATAAAATGGCCTTTGCAAAATTATTAGTTATTTATTTAACTCCAATTGCCTCCAAACTTTATGTGCCACTCCAAAATATTGTGCTTGAATTATGTGCCAAATTTCATGTTTAACTAAATTCATTTGCCTTGGCTAATAAAAATAAAAAATAGTTAAAATAAAACAAAAATAAAAAAGGAAAAGAAGAAAGAAGCTACGTGCTGCTGGGCCTCTAGTGCACAGTGTGCAGGCCCAGCCCAGAACGAGGTCGTCGTCCTCCCTGTTCATCCCCTGCGCGGTGGACACCGCGCGCGCGTCCATGCCGCGGATGAGCCACGCAGAGCTCATCCGGTGCTTCTTCGACATCTACAAGGCCCCCTAGATGCCGATGAAAACCCTAGCTTGAACCCTCACTCTCTCCCTCGCCCGCTCCCTCTCAAATCTCGCTTGCCCAAACGCACCAGTCGTCGCGCCTCGTCGTTGGCGTGGCCACCGGCCACCTTCCGCCATTCCAAGCTGTCCATGGGACCGCCGTTGCCGACCACGACGCCTGGTCTTGCTGGATGGCACCGGGACGCCACATCGACGCCGCCCTCGCTGATCCCCTTCGCCGAGCTCCGCCTCTACATCGCCGTAGATCCGCGCCACCGTGAACTCCCCGCCCTCCTCGAGCTGCTCCTCGACCCCCATTGTGAGCCGCCGCGCCTTTGCGCTCCTCTCCTCCCCTCCTAACCGCCCCTAGATGCCCAAGCCACCATAGCCAAACCTCACCGCCGTCGCTTGCCTCGCCGTTGTGGCCACTGGACTCTGAGCTCGCGCCTGAGCAGTGCCTCGAGCTTCCGGGCCTCACCGGAGCTCAATGCGACCCCCAGCTCCCCTCCTAGTGCCCCTAGCCCCGAGTCTAAGTTCGCCCGACTCCGGTCGCCGCTGACGTCGAAGCCCCGCTCAACTCTGGCCACCGCGGCCTGCGAAACCACCACCAACCGACGCGTCATAGTCTTGTCATTCTAACGCGCCCAACCACGATCAAAATAATGCCCTGTGGGCGTTTTCCGACGATGCCCAAGGACGCGCCGCCGCGAACGAGCTTGCCGGCGTGATTCCGACAAGTCGCAGGCCGTCGCTGAGCTGGCCTGACGCGTGGGTCCCCCTGCGTCACTAACGGGTGGGCCCAGTTGACACATTGACCCAGTCAGCCGCAGACGTGGCCAGCTGTTGGGTTTCGTAGTAATTTCAAAATTTTCCTACGCACACGCAAGATCATGTGATGCATAGCAACGAGAGGGGAGAGTGTTGTCTACGTACCCACGCAGACCGACTGCGGAAGCGTTGACGCAACGTAGAGGAAGTAGTCGTACGTCTTCACGATCCAACCGATCAAACACCGAAACTACGGCACCTCCGAGTTCGAGCACACGTTCATCTCGATGACGATCCCCGGACTCCGATCCAGCAAAGTGTCGGGGAAGAATTCCGTCAGCACGACGGCGTGGTGACGATCTTGATGCACTACAGCAGCAGGGCTTCGCCTAAACTCCGCTACAGTATTATCGAGGAATATGGTGGCTGGGGGCACCGCACACGGCTAAGGAATAGATCACGTGGATCAACTTGTGTGTCCTTCGGGGTGCCCTGCCTCTGTATATAAAGGACTAGAGGGGGGAGGCTGGCCGGCCAAGGTGTGGCGCGCCAGGAGAGTCCTACTCCCTCTGGGAGTAGGATTCCCCCCCAATCCTAGTTGGAATAGGATTCACGGAGGGGGAAAAGAGAGAGAGGGGGCCGGCCACCTCTCCTAGTCCTAATAGGACTAGGGGAAGGGGGAGGCGCGCAGCCCATGTAGGGCTGCCTCTTCTCTTTTCCACTAAGGCCCATCATGGCCCATTTAGCTCCCGGGGGGTTCCGGTAACCTTCCCGGTACTCCGGTAAAATCCTGATTTCACCCGGAACACTTCCGATATCCAAACATAGGCTTCCAATATATCAATCTTTACGTCTCGACCATTTCGAGACTCCTCGTCATGTCCGTGATCACATCCGGGACTCCGAACAATCTTCGGCACATCAAAATGCATAATCTCATAATATAACTGTCATCGTAACCTTAAGCGTGCGGACCCTACGGGTTCGAGAACAATGTAGACATGACCGAGGCACGTCTCCGGTTAATAACCAATAGCGGGACCTGGATGCCCATATTGGCTCCTACATATTCTACGAAGATCTTTATCGGTCAGACCGCATAACAACATACGTTGTTCCCTTTGTCATCGGTATGTTACTTGCCCGAGATTCGATCGTCGGTATCCAATACCTAGTTCAATTTAGTTACCGGCAAGTCTCTTTACTCGCTCTGTAATACATCATCCCGCAACTAACTCATTAGTTGCAATGCTTGCAAGGCTTAAGTGATGTGCATTACCGAGAGGGCCCAGAGATACCTCTCCAACAATCGGAGTGACAAATCCTAATCTCGAAATACGCCAACCCAACATGTATCTTTGGAGACACCTGTAGAGCTCCTTTATAATCATCCAGTTATGTTGTGACGTTTGGTAGCACACAAAGTGTTCCTCCGGCAAACGGGAGTTGCATAATCTCATAGTCATAGGAACATGTATAAGTCATGAAGAAAGCAATAGCAACATACTAAACGATCGGGTGCTAAGCTAATGGAATGGGTCATGTCAATCAGATCATTCACTTAATAATGTGATCCCGTTAATCAAATAACAACTCATTGTTCATGGTTAGGAAACATAACCATCTTTGACTAACGAGCTAGTCAAGTAGAGGCATACTAGTGACACTCTGTTTGTCTATGTATTCACACATGTATTATGTTTCCGGTTAATACAATTCTAGCATGAATAATAAACATTTATCATGCTATAAGGAAATAAATAATAACTTTATTATTGCCTCTAGGGCATATTTCCTTCAGTCTCCCACTTGCACTAGAGTCAATAATCTAGATCACATCATCATGTGATTAACATCAATAGTTCACATCATCATGTGATTAACACCCATAGTTCACATCGCCATGTGACCAACACCCAAAGGGTTTACTAGATTCAGTAATCTAGTTCACATCGCTATGTGATTAACACCCAAGGAGTACTAAGGTGTGATCATGTTTTGCTTGTGAGAGAATCTTAGTCAACGGGTCTGCCACATTCAGATCCGCATGTATTTTGCAAATTTCTATGCCAACAATGCTCTGCATGGAGCTACTCTAGCTAATTGCTCCCACTTTCAATATGTATCTAGACCGAGACTTAGAGTCATCTAGATTAGTGTCAAAACTTGCATCGGCGTAACCCTTTACGACGAACCTTTTTTTTGACTTCCATAATCGAGAAGCATATCCTTATTCCACTAAGGATAATTTTGACCGCTGTCCAGTGATCTACTCCTAGATCACTATCGTACTCCCTTGCCAAACTCAGTGGTAGGGCATACAATAGATCTGGTATACAGCATGGCATACTTTATAGAACCTATGACTGAGGCATAGGGAATGACTTTCATTCTCTTTCTATCTTCTGCCGTGGTCGGGCTTTGAGTCTTACTCAACTTCACACCTTGTAACACAGGCAAGAAACCTTTTCTTTGACTGTTCCATTTTGAACTACTTCAAAATCTTGTCAAGGTATGTACTCATTGAAAAAACTTATCAAGTGTCTTGATCTATCTCTATAGATCTTGATACTCAATATGTAAGCAGCTTCACCGAGGTCTTTCTTTGAAAAACTCCTTTCAAACACTCCTTTATGCTTTGCAGAATAATTCTACATTATTTCCGATCAACAATATGTCATTCACATATACTTATCAGAAATGTTGTAGTGCTCCCACTCACTTTCTTGTAAATACAGGCTTCACCGCAAGTCTGTATAAAACTATATGCTTTGATCAACTCATCAAAGCGTATATTCCAACTCCGAGATTCTTGCACCAGTCCATAGATGGATCGCTGGAGCTTGCATATTTAGTTAACACCTTTAGGATCGACAAAACCTTCTAGTTGCATCGTCTACAACTCTTCTTTAGTAAATCCATTAAGGAATGCAGTTTTGTTTATCCATTTGCCAGATTTCATAAAATGCGGCAATTGCTAACATGATTCGGACAGACTTAAGCATAGATACGAGTGAGAAAATCTCATCGTAGTCAACACCTTGAACTTGTCGAAAACCTTTTGCGACAATTCTAGCTTTGTAGATAGTAACACTACTATCAGCGTCCGTCTTCCTCTTGAAGATCCATTTATTTTCTATGGCTTGCCGATCATTGGGCAAGTCAACCAAAGTCCATACTTTGTTCTCATACATGGATCATATCTCAGATTTCATGGCTTCAAGCCACTTTGCGGAATCTGGGCTCACCATCGCTTCTTCATAGTTCGTAGGTTCATCATGATCTAGTAGCATGACTTCCAGAACAGGATTACCGTACCACTCTGGCGCGGATCTTACTCTGGTTGATCTACGAGGTTCAGTAGTATCTTGTTCTGAAGTTTCATGATCATCATCATTAGCTTCCTCACTAACTGGTGTAGGTGTCACAGAAACAGTTTTCTGTGATGTACTACTTTCCAATAAGGGAGCAGGTACAGTTACCTCGTCAAGTTCTACTTTCCTCCTACTCACTTCTTTCGAGAGAAACTCCTTCTCCAGAAAGTTTCCGAATTTAGCAACAAAAGTCTTGCCTTCGGATCTGTGATAGAAGGTGTATCCAATAGTTTCCTTTGGATATCCTATGAAGACGCACTTCTCCGATTTGAGTTTGAGCTTATCACGATGAAACTTTTTCATATAAGCATCGCAACCCCAAACTTTAAGAAACGACAGCTTAGGTTTCTTGCCAAACCATAGTTCACATGGTGTCGTCTCAACGGATTTAGATGGTGCCCTATTTAACGTGAATGCAGCTGTCTCTAATGCATAACCCCAAAACGATAGTGGTAGATCGTTAAGAGACATCATAGATTGCACTATATCCAATAAAGTACGGTTATGACGTTCGGACACACCATTATGCTGTGGTGTTCCATGTGGCATGAGTTTGCGAAACTATTCCACATTGTTTTAATTGAAGACCAAACTCGTAACTCAAATATTTGTCTCCGCGATCAGATCGTAGAAACTTTATTTTCTTATCACGATGATTTTCCACTTCACTATGAAATTCTTTGAACTTTTCAAATGTTTCAGACTTATGTTTCATCAAGTAGATATACCCATATCTGCTCAAATCATCTGTGAAGTTCAGAAAATAACGATACTTGCCGTGAGCCTTAACACTCATCGGACCGCATACATCAGTATGTATTATTTCCAATAAGTCAGTTGCTCGCTCCGGAGAACGGAGTCTTAGTCATCTTGCCCATGAGGCATGGTTCGCAAGCATCAAGTGATTCATAATCAAGTGATTCCAAAATTCCATCAGCATGGAGTTTCTTCATGCGCTTTACACCAATATGACCTAAACGGCAGTGCTACAAATAAGTTGCACTATCATTATTAACTTCGCATCTTTTGGTTTCAATATTATGAATATGTGTATCACTACGATCGAGATCCAATGAATTTGTTTCATTGGGTGTATGACCATCGAAGGTTTTATTCATGTAAACAGAACAACAATTATTCTCTTACTTTAATGAATAACCGAATTGCAATAAACATGATCAAATCATATTCATGCTCAATGCAAAAACCAAATAACACTTATTTAGGTTCAACACTAATCCCGAAAGTATAGGGGAGTGTGCGATGATGATCATATCAATCTTGGAACCACTTCCAACACACATCGTCACTTCTCCCTTAACTAGTCTCTGTTTATTCTGCAACTCCCGTTTCGAGTTACTAGTCTTAGCAACTGAACTAGTATCAAATACTGAGGGGTTGCTATAAACACTAGTAAAGTACACATCAATAACATGTATATCAAATATACTTATGTTCACTTTGCCATCCTTCTTATCTGCCAATCACTTGGGGTAGTTCCGCTTCCAGTGACCAGTCCCTTTGCAGTAGAAACACTTAGTCTCAGGCTTAGGACCATACTTGGGCTTCTTCACTTGAGCAACAACTTGCTTGCCGTTCTTCTTGAAGTTCCCCTTCTTCCCTTTGCCCTTTTATTGAAACTAGTGGTCTTGTCTACCATCAACACTTGATGCTCTTTCTTGATTTCTACCTTCGTCGATTTCAACATCACGAAGAGCTTGGGAATCACTTTAGTCATCCCTTGCATATTATAGTTCATCATGAAGTTCTACTAACTTGGTGATGGTGACTAGAGAATTCTGTCAATCACTATTTTATCTGGAAGATTAACTCCCACTTGATTCAAGCGATTGTAGTACCCAGACAATCTGAGCACATGCTCACTAGTTGAGCGATTCTCCTCCATCTTTTAGCTATAGAACTTGTTGGAGACTTCATATCTCTCAACTCGGGTATTTGCTTGAAATATTAAATTCAATTCCTGGAACATCTCATATGGTCCATGACGTTCAAAACGTCTTTGAAGTCCCGATTCTAAGCCGTTAAGCATGGTGCACTAAACTATCAAGTAGTCATCATATTGAGCTAGCCAAACGTTCATAATGTCTGCATCTGCTCCTGCAATAGGTCTGTCACCTAGCGGTGCATCAAGGACATAATTCTTCTGTGCAGCAATGAGGATAAACCTCAGATCACGGATCCAATCCGCATCATTGCTACTAACATCTTTTCAACACAATTTTTCTCTAGGAACATATCAAAATAAACATATGAAAGCAACAATGCAAGCTATTGATCTACAACATAATTTGCAAAATACTACCAGGACTAAGTTCATGATAAATTTAAGTTCAATTAATCATATTACTTAAGAACTCCCACTTAGATAGACATCCCTCTAATCTTCTAAGTGATCACGTGATCCAAATCAACTAAACCATAACCGATCATCACGTGAGATGGAGTAGTTTTCAATGGTGAACATCGTTATGTTGATCATATCTACTATATGATTCACGCTCGACCTTTCGGTCTCCGTGTTCCGAGGCCATATCTGCATATGCTAGGCTCGTCAAGTTTAACCTGAGTATTCTGCGTGTGCAAAAACTGGCTTGCACCCGTTGTAGATGGACGTAGAGCTTATCACACCCGATCATCACGTGGTGTCTGGGCACGACGAACTTTGGCAACGGTGCATACTCAGGGAGAACACTTCTTGATAATTTAGTGAGAGATCATCTTATAATGCTACCGTCAATCAAAGCAAGATAAGATGCATAAAAGATAAACATCACATGCAATCAATATAAGTGATATGATATGGCCATCATCATCTTTTGCTTGTGATCTCCATCTTCAAAGCACCGTCGTGATCACCATCGTCACCGGCGCGACACCTTGATCTCCATCGTAGCATCGTTGTCGTCTCGCCAATCTTATGCTTCCACGACTATCACTACCGCTTAGTAATAAAGTAAAGCATTACATCACGATTGCATTGCATACAATAAAACGACAACCATAAGGCTCCTGCCAGTTGCCGATAACTCGGTTACAAAACATGATCATCTCATACAATAAAATTCAGCATCATGTCTTGACCATATCACATCACAACATGCCCTGCAAAAACAAGTTAGACGTCCTCTACTTTGTTGTTGCAAGTTTTACGTGGCTGCTACGGGCTTAAGCAAGAACCAATCTCACCTACGCATCAAAACCACAACAATAGTTTGTCAAATAGACTCCGTTTTAACCTTCGCAAGGACCGGGCGTAGCCATACTTGGTTCAACTAAAGTTGGAGAGACAGTTGCCCGCAAGCCACCTGTGTGCAAAGCACGTCGGGGGAACCGGTCTCGCGTAAGCGTACGCGTAATGTTGGTCCGGGTCGTCTCGTCCAACAACGCCGCCGAACCAAAGTATGACATGCTGGTAGGCAGTATGACTTATATCGCCCACAACTCACTTGTGTTCTACTCGTGCATATAACATCAACATAAATAACCTAGGCTCTGATACCACTGTTGGGTTTCGTAGTAATTTCAAAATTTTCCTACGCACACGCAAGATCATGTGATGCATAGCAACGAGAGGGGAGAGTGTTGTCTACGTACCCACGCAGACCGACTGCGGAAGCGTTGACACAACGTAGAGGAAGTGGTCGAACGTCTTCACGATCCAACCGATCAAACACCGAAACTACGGCACCTCCGAGTTCGAGCACACGTTCAGCTCGATGACGATCCCCGGACTCCGATCCAGCAAAGTGTCGGGGAAGAGTTCCGTCAGCACGACGGCATGGTGACGATCTTGATGCACTACAGCAGCAGGGCTTCGCCTAAACTCCGCTACAGTATTATCGAGGAATATGGTGGCTGGGGGCACCGCACACGGCTAAGGAATAGATCACGTGGATCAACTTGTGTGTCCTTTGGGGTGCCCTGCCTCTGTATATAAAGGACTAGAGGGGGAGGCTGGCCGGCCAAGGTGTGGCGCGCCAGGAGAGTCCTACTCCTTCTGGGAGTAGGATTCCCCCCCCCCCCCAATCCTAGTTGGAATAGGATTCGCGGAGGGGGAAAAGAGAGAGAGGGGGCCGGCCACCTCTCCTAGTCCTAATAGGACTAGGGGAAGGGGAAGGCGCGCAGCCCATGTAGGGCTGCCTCTTCTCTTTTCCACTAAGGCCCATCATGGCCCATTTAGCTCCCGGGGGGTTCCGGTAACCTTCCCTGTACTCCGGTAAAATCCCGATTTCACCCGGAACACTTCCGATATCCAAACAGAGGCTTCCAATATATCAATCTTTACGCCTCGACCATTTCGAGACTCCTCGTCATGTCCGTGATCACATCCGGGACTCCGAACAACCTTCGGTACACCAAAATGCATAATCTCATAATATAACTGTCATCGTAACCTTAAGCGTGCGAACCCTACGGGTTCGAGAACAATGTAGACATGACCGAGACACGTCTCCGGTCAATAACCAATAGCGGGACCTGGATGCCCATATTGGCTCCTACATATTCTACGAAGATCTTTATCGGTCAGACCGCATAACAACATACGTTGTTCCCTTTGTCATCGGTATGTTACTTGCCCGAGATTCGATCGTCGGTATCCAATACCTAGTTCAATTTCGTTACCGGCAAGTCTCTTTACTCGTTCTGTAATACATCATCCTGCAACTAAATCATTAGTTGCAATGCTTGCAAGGCTTAAGTGATGTGCATTACCGAGAGGGCCCAGAGATACCTCTCTGACAATCGGAGTGACAAATCCTAATCTCGAAATACGCCAACCCAACATGTACCTTTGGAGACACCTGTAGAGCTCCTTTATAATCACCCAGTTATGTTGTGACGTTTGGTAGCACACAAAGTGTTCCTCCGGCAAACGGGAGTTGCATAATCTCATAGTCATAGGAACATGTATAAGTCATGAAGAAAGCAATAGCAACATACTAAACGATCGGGTGCTAAGCTAATGGAATGGGTCATGTCAATCAGATCATTCACTTAATAATGTGATCCCGTTAATCAAATAACAACTCATTGTTCATGGTTAGGAAACATAACCATCTTTGACTAACGAGCTAGTCAAGTAGAGGCATACTAGTGACACTCTGTTTGTCTATGTATTCACACATGTATTATGTTTCCGGTTAATACAATTCTAGCATGAATAATAAACATTTATCATGCTATAAGGAAATAAATAATAACTTTATTATTGCCTCTAGGGCATATTTCCTTCAGTCTCCCACTTGCACTAGAGTCAATAATCTAGATCACATCATCATGTGATTAACATCAATAGTTCACATCATCATGTGATTAACACCCATAGTTCACATCGCCATGTGACCAACACCCAAAGGGTTTACTAGATTCAGTAATCTAGTTCACATCGCTATGTGATTAACACCCAAGGAGTACTAAGGTGTGATCATGTTTTGCTTGTGAGAGAATCTTAGTCAACGGGTCTGCCACATTCAGATCCGCATGTATTTTGCAAATTTCTATGTCAACAATGCTCTGCATGGAGCTACTCTAGCTAATTGCTCCCACTTTCAATATGTATCTAGACCGAGACTTAGAGTCATCTAGATTAGTGTCAAAACTTGCATCGGCGTAACCCTTTACGACGAACCTTTTTTTTCACTTCCATAATCGAGAAACATATCCTTATTCCACTAAGGATAATTTTGATCGCTGTCCAGTGATCTACTCCTAGATCACTATCGTACTCCCTTGCCAAACTCAGTGGTAGGGCATACAATAGATCTGGTATACAGCATGGCATACTTTATAGAACCTATGACTGAGGCATAGGGAATGACTTTCATTCTCTTTCTATCTTCTGCCGTGGTCGGGCTTTGAGTCTTACTCAACTTCACACCTTGTAACACAGGCAAGAAACCTTTTCTTTGACTGTTCCATTTTGAACTACTTCAAAATCTTGTCAAGGTATGTACTCATTGAAAAAACTTATCAAGTGTCTTGATCTATCTCTATAGATCTTGATACTCAATATGTAAGCAGCTTCACCGAGGTCTTTCTTTGAAAAACTCCTTTCAAACACTCCTTTATGCTTTGTAGAATAATTCTACATTATTTCCGATCAACAATATGTCATTCACATATACTTATCAGAAATGTTGTAGTGCTCCCACTCACTTTCTTGTAAATACAGGCTTCACCGCAAGTCTGTATAAAACTATATGCTTTGATCAACTCATCAAAGCGTATATTCCAACTCCGAGATTCTTGCACCAGTCCATAGATGGATCGCTGGAGCTTGCATATTTAGTTAACACCTTTAGGATCGACAAAACCTTCTAGTTGCATCGTCTACAACTCTTCTTTAGTAAATCCATTAAGGAATGCAGTTTTGTTTATCCATTTGCCAGATTTCATAAAATGCGGCAATTGCTAACATGATTCGGACAGACTTAAGCATAGATACGAGTGAGAAAATCTCATCGTAGTCAACACCTTGAACTTGTCGAAAACCTTTTGCGACAATTCTAGCTTTGTAGATAGTAACACTACTATCAGCGTCCGTCTTCCTCTTGAAGATCCATTTATTTTCTATGGCTTGCCGATCATTGGGCAAGTCAACCAAAGTCCATACTTTGTTCTCATACATGGATCATATCTCAGATTTCATGGCTTCAAGCCACTTTGCGGAATCTGGGCTCACCATCGCTTCTTCATAGTTCGTAGGTTCATCATGATCTAGTAGCATGACTTCCAGAACAGGATTACCGTACCACTCTGGCGCGGATCTTACTCTGGTTGATCTACGAGGTTCAGTAGTATCTTGTTCTGAAGTTTCATGATCATCATCATTAGCTTCCTCACTAACTGGTGTAGGTGTCACAGAAACAGTTTTCTGTGATGTACTACTTTCCAATAAGGGAGCAGGTACAGTTACCTCGTCAAGTTCTACTTTCCTCCTACTCACTTCTTTCGAGAGAAACTCCTTCTCCAGAAAGTTTCCGAATTTAGCAACAAAAGTCTTGCCTTCGGATCTGTGATAGAAGGTGTATCCAATAGTTTCCTTTGGATATCCTATGAAGACGCACTTCTCCGATTTGAGTTTGAGCTTATCACGATGAAACTTTTTCATATAAGCATCGCAACCCCAAACTTTAAGAAACGACAGCTTAGGTTTCTTGCCAAACCATAGTTCACATGGTGTCGTCTCAACGGATTTAGATGGTGCCCTATTTAACGTGAATGCAGCTGTCTCTAATGCATAACCCCAAAACGATAGTGGTAGATCGTTAAGAGACATCATAGATTGCACTATATCCAATAAAGTACGGTTATGACGTTCGGACACACCATTATGCTGTGGTGTTCCATGTGGCATGAGTTTGCGAAACTATTCCACATTGTTTTAATTGAAGACCAAACTCGTAACTCAAATATTTGTCTCCGCGATCAGATCGTAGAAACTTTATTTTCTTATCACGATGATTTTCCACTTCACTATGAAATTCTTTGAACTTTTCAAATGTTTCAGACTTCTGTTTCATCAAGTAGATATACCCATATCTGCTCAAATCATCTGTGAAGTTCAGAAAATAACGATACTTGCCGTGAGCCTTAACACTCATCGGACCGCATACATCAGTATGTATTATTTCCAATAAGTCAGTTGCTCGCTCCGGAGAACGGAGTCTTAGTCATCTTGCCCATGAGGCATGGTTCGCAAGCATCAAGTGATTCATAATCAAGTGATTCCAAAATTCCATCAGCATGGAGTTTCTTCATGCGCTTTACACCAATATGACCTAAACGGCAGTGCTACAAATAAGTTGCACTATCATTATTAACTTCGCATCTTTTGGTTTCAATATTATGAATATGTGTATCACTACGATCGAGATCCAATGAACTTGTTTCATTGGGTGTATGACCATCGAAGGTTTTATTCATGTAAACAGAACAACAATTATTCTCTTACTTTAATGAATAACCGAATTGCAATAAACATGATCAAATCATATTCATGCTCAACGCAAAAACCAAATAACACTTATTTAGGTTCAACACTAATCCCGAAAGTATAGGGGAGTGTGCGATGATGATCATATCAATCTTGGAACCACTTCCAACACACATCGTCACTTCTCCCTTAACTAGTCTCTGTTTATTCTGCAACTCCCGTTTCGAGTTACTAATCTTAGCAACTGAACTAGTATCAAATACTGAGGGGTTGCTATAAACACTAGTAAAGTACACATCAATAACATGTATATCAAATATACTTATGTTCACTTTGCCATCCTTCTTATCTGCCAATCACTTGGGGTAGTTCCGCTTCCAGTGACCAGTCCCTTTGCAGTAGAAACACTTAGTCTCAGGCTTAGGACCATACTTGGGCTTCTTCACTTGAGCAGCAACTTGCTTGCCGTTCTTCTTGAAGTTCCCCTTCTTCCCTTTGCCCTTTTATTGAAACTAGTGGTCTTGTCTACCATCAACACTTGATGCTCTTTCTTGATTTCTACCTTCGTCGATTTCAACATCACGAAGAGCTTGGGAATCACTTTAGTCATCCCTTGCATATTATAGTTCATCACGAAGTTCTACTAACTTGGTGACGGTGACTAGAGAATTCTGTCAATCACTATTTTATCTGGAAGATTAACTCCCACTTGATTCAAGCGATTGTAGTACCCAGACAATCTGAGCACATGCTCACTAGTTGAGCGATTCTCCTCCATATTTTAGCTATAGAACTTGTTGGAGACTTCATATCTCTCAACTCGGGTATTTGCTTGAAATATTAACTTCAATTCCTGGAACATCTCATATGGTCCATGACGTTCAAAACGTCTTTGAAGTCCCGATTCTAAGCCGTTAAGCATGGTGCACTAAACTATCAAGTAGTCATCATATTGAGCTAGCCAAACGTTCATAATGTCTGCATCTGCTCCTGCAATAGGTCTGTCACCTAGCGGTGCATCAAGGACATAATTCTTCTGTGCAGCAATGAGGATAAACCTCAGATCACGGATCCAATCCGCATCATTGCTACTAACATCTTTTCAACACAATTTTTCTCTAGGAACATATCAAAATAAACATATGAAAGCAACAACGCAAGCTATTGATCTACAACATAATTTGCAAAATACTACCAGGACTAAGTTCATGATAAATTTAAGTTCAATTAATCATATTACTTAAGAACTCCCACTTAGATAGACATCCCTCTAATCTTCTAAGTGATCACGTGATCCAAATCAACTAAACCATAACCGATCATCACGTGAGATGGAGTAGTTTTCAATGGTGAACATCGTTATGTTGATCATATCTACTATATGATTCACGCTCGACCTTTCGGTCTCCGTGTTCCGAGGCCATATCTGCATATGCTAGGCTCGTCAAGTTTAACCTGAGTATTCTGCGTGTGCAAAAACTGGCTTGCACCCGTTGTAGATGGACGTAGAGCTTATCACACCCGATCATCACGTGGTGTCTGGGCACGACGAACTTTGGCAACGGTGCATACTCAGGGAGAACACTTCTTGATAATTTAGTGAGAGATCATCTTATAATGCTACCGTCAATCAAAGCAAGATAAGATGCATAAAAGATAAACATCACATGCAATCAATATAAGTGATATGATATGGCCATCATCATCTTTTGCTTGTGATCTCCATCTTCAAAGCACCGTCGTGATCACCATCGTCACCGGCGCGACACCTTGATCTCCATCGTAGCATCGTTGTCGTCTCGCCAATCTTATGCTTCCACGACTATCACTACCGCTTAGTAATAAAGTAAAGCATTACATCACGATTGCATTGCATACAATAAAACGACAACCATAAGGCTCCTGCCAGTTGCCGATAACTCGGTTACAAAACATGATCATCTCATACAATAAAATTCAGCATCATGTCTTGACCATATCACATCACAACATGCCCTGCAAAAACAAGTTAGACGTCCTCTACTTTGTTGTTGCAAGTTTTACGTGGCTGCTACGGGCTTAAGCAAGAACCAATCTCACCTACGCATCAAAACCACAACGATAGTTTGTCAAATAGACTCCGTTTTAACCTTCGCAAGGACCGGGCGTAGCCATACTTGGTTCAACTAAAGTTGGAGAGACAGTCGCCCGCAAGCCACCTGTGTGCAAAGCACGTCGGGGGAACCGGTCTCGCGTAAGCGTACGCGTAATGTTGGTCTGGGTCGTCTCGTCCAACAATGCCACCGAACCAAAGTATGACATGCTGGTAGGCAGTATGACTTATATCGCCCACAACTCACTTGTGTTCTACTCGTGCATATAACATCAACATAAATAACCTAGGCTCTGATACCACTGTTGGGTTTCGTAGTAATTTCAAAATTTTCCTACGCACACGCAAGATCATGTGATGCATAGCAACGAGAGGGGAGAGTGTTGTCTACGTACCCACGCAGACCGACTGCGGAAGCGTTGACACAACGTAGAGGAAGTAGTCGTACGTCTTCACGATCCAACCGATCAAACACCGAAACTACGGCACCTCCGAGTTCGAGCACACGTTCATCTCGATGACGATCCCCGGACTCCGATCCAGCAAAGTGTCGGGGAAGAATTCCGTCAGCACGACGGCGTGGTGACGATCTTGATGCACTACAGCAGCAGGGCTTCGCCTAAACTCCGCTACAGTATTATCGAGGAATATGGTGGCTGGGGGCACCGCACACGGCTAAGGAATAGATCACGTGGATCAACTTGTGTGTCCTTCGGGGTGCCCTGCCTCTGTATATAAAGGACTAGAGGGGGGAGGCTGGCCGGCCAAGGTGTGGCGCGCCAGGAGAGTCCTACTCCCTCTGGGAGTAGGATTCCCCCCCAATCCTAGTTGGAATAGGATTCACGGAGGGGGAAAAGAGAGAGAGGGGGCCGGCCACCTCTCCTAGTCCTAATAGGACTAGGGGAAGGGGGAGGCGCGCAGCCCATGTAGGGCTGCCTCTTCTCTTTTCCACTAAGGCCCATCATGGCCCATTTAGCTCCCGGGGGGTTCCGGTAACCTTCCCGGTACTCCGGTAAAATCCTGATTTCACCCGGAACACTTCCGATATCCAAACATAGGCTTCCAATATATCAATCTTTACGTCTCGACCATTTCGAGACTCCTCGTCATGTCCGTGATCACATCCGGGACTCCGAACAATCTTCGGCACATCAAAATGCATAAACTCATAATATAACTGTCATCGTAACCTTAAGCGTGCGGACCCTACGGGTTCGAGAACAATGTAGACATGACCGAGGCACGTCTCCGGTTAATAACCAATAGCGGGACCTGGATGCCCATATTGGCTCCTACATATTCTACGAAGATCTTTATCGGTTAGACCGCATAACAACATACGTTGTTCCCTTTGTCATCGGTATGTTACTTGCCCGAGATTCGATCGTCGGTATCCAATACCTAGTTCAATTTAGTTACCGGCAAGTCTCTTTACTCGCTCTGTAATACATCATCCCGCAACTAACTCATTAGTTGCAATGCTTGCAAGGCTTAAGTGATGTGCATTACCGAGAGGGCCCAGAGATACCTCTCCAACAATCGGAGTGACAAATCCTAATCTCGAAATACGCCAACCCAACATGTATCTTTGGAGACACCTGTAGAGCTCCTTTATAATCATCCAGTTATGTTGTGACGTTTGGTAGCACACAAAGTGTTCCTCCGGCAAACGGGAGTTGCATAATCTCATAGTCATAGGAACATGTATAAGTCATGAAGAAAGCAATAGCAACATACTAAACGATCGGGTGCTAAGCTAATGGAATGGGTCATGTCAATCAGATCATTCACTTAATAATGTGATCCCGTTAATCAAATAACAACTCATTGTTCATGGTTAGGAAACATAACCATCTTTGACTAACGAGCTAGTCAAGTAGAGGCATACTAGTGACACTCTGTTTGTCTATGTATTCACACATGTATTATGTTTCCGGTTAATACAATTCTAGCATGAATAATAAACATTTTTCATGATATAAGGAAATAAATAATAACTTTATTATTGCCTCTAGGGCATATTTCCTTCACCAGCCCCATGTCACTGACATGTGGGCCCTGCCTGATTAAATGATTTTAGTTAAATAGATAATATGTTAATCAATTAATCAATTAATTAATTAAGTTACATGCTAATCACTCACTCACAGTTGGTCCCACCCACTAACTAACCTGTTTTGTTAATCAACACTCTGTTAAAGCCACAATCACTGACCAGTGGGTCCCACTGGACCCATAGGTCAGGTTTGACTCTAGTTGACCGCATTGTTGACTATTGACGTCACACATACGTCATGCTGACATCATCCCAAACTATTCTGGATAATCTTGATTTAAATTAATTAAATAAATTCTAGAAAATGATTAAAACTTTACAAAGTCATAGAAAATAAACCGTAGCTCGGATGAAAATACTTTGTACATGAAAGTTGCTCGGAACGACGAGATGATTCAGGATACGTAGCCCGTTTGTCCGCCACACATCCGTAGCATAGCGAACACACAACTTTCCCCCTCCGGTTCATCTATTCGAAAACACGAAACACCGAGGATACTATCTCGGATGTTTCCCCCCTTCGTTGGTATCACCTCATACTGTGTTAGGGCACACCTGGCACTGTAACTTGTCATGTCATGCTGTGATATGCATCTGTTTGCATTTTATTCATTGTTTCTTCCCCCTCTTCTCTCCGGTAGGCTACGAGGCTAACGCCGCTGTTGGTGCCCCGATCGACTACGCTGTTGACGATCCCTCCTTGCCAGAGCAACCAGGCAAGCCCCCCCTTGATCACCAGATATCGCCTATTCTTCTCTCTACTGCTTGCATTAGAGTAATGTAGCATGTTAGTGCTTTCCGTTTATCCTATCCTGATGCATAGCCTGTCTTTGCTACTAATGTTGTTACCTTTATCTACAATCCCAAATGCTTAGTATAGGATGCTAGTATTGCATCAGTGACCCTACATTCTTGTCCGTCTGCCATACTATACTATCGGGCCGTGATCACTCGGGAGGTGATCACGGGTATATCCTTAGATGCATAATATGTGATACATGTGGTGACTAAAGTCTGGTCGGCTCGTAGAGTACCCGCGAGTGATTCACGGAATGGGACCGAAAGGACGTTTGTCGCGACGGCCCTCTGAGTGCACCTTTGTGGTGGAGCGACAAGGCAGGTTGAGACCACCTAGGAGAGAGGTGGGCCTGGCCCTGGTCGGCATCCACGATTACATCAATTAATATGCTTAACGAGATCTTGGTATTTCATCTGAGTATGGCCACTGGCCTATACGCACTAACCAACTATGCGGGAACAATTATGGGCACTCGACGTCGTGGTATCAGCTGAAGCCTTCTTGATGTCAGCAACTGAGTGGCGCGCCCCGGATTGGACCGTAAGCCTGCGCTTGTATTAAGGGGGCTAGGACTGCTTCCGACTGCGTACGCAACATGCAGGTGTGCAATGGGTGATAGGGCCAGACCATTGCGCGCATAGGGTTTAGACCGGCGTGCTGACCTCTTTGTTGTGCCTAGGTAGGGCTGCGGCGTGTTGATCTTCTGAGGCCGGGCATGACCCAGGAAAGTGTGTCCGGCCAGAGGGATCGAGCGTGTTGGGAAATGTGGTGCGCCCCTGCAGGGAAGTTTATGTATTCGAATAGCCGTGTCCCTCGGTAAAAGGACGACCCGGAGTTGTACCTTGACCTTATGACAACTGGAACTGGATACTTAATAAAACTCACCCTTCCAAGTGCCAGATAGAACCCGGTGATCGCTCTCTCACAGGGCGACGAGGAGAGGATCGCGAGGTAGGATTATGTTATACGATGATACTTGGTGAACTTACCATCTACTCTCTTCTATATGCTTCAAGATGGAGGCTTCCATAAGCGTAGTCTTCTATAGGACTAGCTATCCCTCTCTTATTCTAGCATTCTGCAGTTCAATCCACAGATACTACCCTTTTCATTGATACCAATGCATATGTAGTGTAGATCCTTGCTTGCGAGTACTTTGGATGAGTACTCACGGTTGCTTTCCTACTTCTTTTTTTCCCTTTTCCCGGTTACTGCAATCATTGCTAATTTTGTGCTAGCCTTCTTAAGGAAAACTTGTTTAACCTTATGTCTGTACTCAGATATTATTGCTTCCGCTGACTTGTGTATTCGAGCCCTCGAGGCCCCTGGCTTGTAATATAAAGCTTGTATTATTTTAATTTGTGTCTAGAGTTGTGTTGTGATATCT
Organism: Triticum urartu; assembly: GCF_056163025.1. Classification (NCBI taxonomy): domain Eukaryota; kingdom Viridiplantae; phylum Streptophyta; class Magnoliopsida; order Poales; family Poaceae; genus Triticum; species Triticum urartu. The sequence continues at coordinate 168,614,259 of NC_141874.1, read as the reverse complement.
TCCCCTGAGTCCTTGATCCTGATCGTACACATTTGCGTATGATTAGTGTACGGCCAAATCGAGGGTGTCACAAGTTGGTATTAGAGCCGACTGCCTGTAGGAATTCCCCTTCCACACTCCTTGGCCGAAGTTGAGTTTAGTCGATGAAAACCGTTTTAGTAACATGGCTGTGCGGCCCATGGGCCCACGTCGCCATCGGGTGGTATTAGGATCTTTTATTCCTCGTCTATACTATGGGACTCTGATTTCTCTTCTATTCATGGTAAATGAATTTTGCTAAGTCTAACATTAGGATCTCGCGATCGCTCACCCGGAGAGCACCTTATTACCGATGATCGCCTACTGCACCAGAAGATTCTAAGGATACTCTATGATGTTCTCTCGAGACTTTATGCCATCGCTTTTGCAATTCCCATCCATCGATAAACCTCTATGGATAACCACGTACACTTGCCATTCATACAATCATTCCCCGTTGATCTTGTTATTATAAGATATCTTGAAATTCTCTCTATTGTTCCGAGAATACTTTGTGCGTACTGCCTTGCAGATCTTTACCACATGAATACCCCTACGAATAATTCCTCGCACTCACTGAGTATCCGCTCATCCCCAGTTGTTTGTGTTTCACAAAAATCTTCGAAATACTATTTGATCCTCCAAAAATCCTTAGCAGCTTATTGCTCTGCAAATACTTGTCTGCTTGCATTATGGATGCTTCCCATATGTCTGGCAATATTCGTTAGTCTCCTTTGACACCGTCATTTTTATCCTATTGATTCAACATGAGTGCGAATGCACGCAATCATCGGTTGATCCTTTTAAATTATATTTCCGGCTCAAATGTCATTTTGGACATGAGCTGGTTATCGACCAATCAAATTGCCGTTGATTGTACCCCTAAGTCTATTAAACTTATCCATTCTTAATCAGACCGTCGGCTTCTGATCCCTTGATTTGGAAATGATAGTTCCTTTGCATTTGGTCTTTGAATTAGTCAGTTGTTTATATAATCCGATGCCCTTAAATTCCTTCTTCCTCTGATTGAGTATCGATACTCGCATCAGCTCCGTTGTAGACTACAAGGCCCCTTGTTGGACAATTATCTGACGGTGTCCTTCATATTCAATAACCTTGTGAGCCTTTCCATGGGTATATAATGCCTTTGGTAATTTGTATCCTCTGCTATGATAATCATACTCTACCTTAGAGCTTGTATTGTTTACTCCAAAGTTTGTGGTATATGTTCCTAAGATGCCCCGATGGGTTGAACCAACGCCTTCCCTAATCGATGTGACCCCGAAAGATTTCACGGGTCATACTTATCTGGTATTGCACCAGGTAAAACTTTCAACAACTAATGTCATTTTCGAAATACGAGAGGTGAATGGAAGATTATGCATTGAGGAAGTGGGAGTTGACCTTGAACCTTTGTGTTCATGCCCATGGACACGATGTAGATCCTATCATGGAACGCTCTTGTAATAATAACTATTTCCTTGATATAATATCCTTTGGCATCGGTGAATTGATCCTTTGCAATCGTGGTTTCGACCATATGTTCTCCTTTGATCCCATTTCTCGGGCAAGTTTAAGCACTTGTCTTCTGTGGATTAATACACCAGTCCAACTGTTACTTTGAACTTTCATCAAGTATTACACCCTGGTATCTCGAGATTATCACAGAACTGCATAACTTCTTATGAGTTCTCCATCAAGTACTACATTCTCACCGATTCCAATTTTTTCACAGGCTCTGAGTCATTAAACACTCAAGGACACCGATAACTGAATCAAGTCCGCATCACGATTAAACAACTGTTAGTAATCTTCTTTACTTATGAGTTTGTACTTGATCACGTCATTTCTAGCCTGATCGGCTATATTAGTATTGTGCTGATTTTAACTGTGCTACCTGGTCCTTATTTCCGGAGCACCACTTTCGGCAATGAGCTAAGCTTATGTCGATCTTCCTTGTCTTATCGTTTCACCTCGACCAACAAGCTTGATTCAGAGTTGGTGTCGTATCCGTGGTTCCAATAATCTTTCGCTGCATTAGTCCCGTTCCTTGATGTAGCCGCTATTCAATTGCTTCTTCATGGAGCCTCTCGAAAAAATTCTTCATGATCATCATCACCATTCTGAGCTCTTCCGGGATATCAATTTAATTCATGATGAGAAATAACATCCTTGCCCTCGATGATTTGTGTTATCATCGACCATTTTATTGCCTTTCGTTCAACACAAACTTCTTCGTGTTTTGTGTTATACTTTGAGATCCTTACTATCCAGCATTTGTTCTTCTTTACCTTGGAGTATTACCATCTTTTATGTCAAGAATGTCATGAGAATTTCACCACCTCTTAAGAATTCTTGATACACGTGATACTTCTTGCCATATCCGGTCATTCCTTGGTCTACGTGTTGTTTCTAACCGGAAAACCGACAATTGAACTATGATGTGCGACTTCAAAACTTCTAGAAACCCTATTGCTTTGAAGTTAATGGTCGATATTTCATTGTTATACCATTGGTTATCGAATCACCATTCTAACATTGATCATGCTACATAAGCCCATATTTCGGGTGCGCCTTTCAACTAATGTTTAAATGTGTATGTTTTCCTCAAGCATACCTCATTATATCATTTGATCTGACAAATGCTATCTCCTTGTTCAATTAAGTGTGGAAATTCATCTTTTGAAAATGTCAATGAATTGTCGCCGAGTTCATCAGCCACCTCCTCGTCCTCTCCTTGGTTAAATGATGAACTCATGATTCGGAACTTGCTTCCATAGTTCATTTCCTGAGAATCTTGCAACTCCATCTCATCAAATTGTGTTGCACCCCTTCCTTCTCAGGCATCCTAAGTCTGAGGTATCCTGACACCAATCGGATCTGAACCTCGGTCAGATATGATGGTTGGAACATATTTCCAAGAGTTATAACACTGGTCTTTATATGACTCAGTATGGTGATGTCATGCCTGGGACACCTGACCGGAGGACCTATTGTTATAGTTTCATTTTTAGCAAGGATATCCATTCTTCCATGAGGAAATTGTAAGACTTATTCTACAAGTTGTTCTTGATGGATCCTTCGAGTATCCGAAGTCTGACCTTTGCTTGAAGACCATGTCAATGCTATCTCAAAGCATATCTATGGTACTCCGATCTTCAACAAGAACATTTGAAGCACAATGCTAGATTTTCTTTATCAATTATCCTAACATCGTTGTATGGGTAATGTCATGAAATTTCTCCCCATTTCCTAAAGGGTTTTCTACTTTCTATCCTGTCATGGATATCATGCTCTCCTTGTCCTTGGGAAGGATATACCCCTGGAATATGTGTTTAAACACATTTTCCTTTCCATTCGTCTGTTTAATCTGATAATCACATTTTCCTTTCCATTGTTTTGTTTAACCTTTCTTGAGATCTATATGATCTAAGCAGTAGTATTCTCCTGCTTATGTAAACACCTCGGTGTACAATTATATCAGCAAGACCTTGTTACTATTGTTGGTGAAATTTCGGTAACCACCGACGGACGAGAACTTTGCCTATTGGTCCACCTTGTTCAACGAGCAGGAAAATGGTTCTCTTCGTCCCTCGCCCGTGGTACCAATGTTGTTGCCAACATAACTGGCAGGCTACCCTCTAACATACCTTGCTATCGTGACCATGCAAGATGTCAGCACCCTTTCTACTTTTAACCCACATGGTGGGCCCATAACCCACAGTTCCACAGGATCGAAACCTGACTCTCATGTACACCCTTGTTGCCAAAGTTAATCCTCTTGCTTGATTTAGTATATAATTCATGGGCCACCTTCCTAGTGATCTATTCTGGTATCAGACGCAATACTTATTCTTGTTGCTTTGAACCCCTTTCACACTTTGTTTCAGACATCGAATGATTGTCTACCCATTTGAAACTTCTTATTGTATGTTATTACTTCCTCTCGATGTGTTTTATTGGTTCAACTCGAGAGATAATCATGGGCTCGTTCCTGGGATAACCCCCAGATGATTAACCCTTATAGCATCCTATCGTTGTCAAGCCGCCCCTTACCTATTCGTAAGTACGATGAAGACCCCAAAGAAAGGATGACGACTTCATCATGATGACCTGAAGCAGAGGAATGAAGACATCAATGTGATGGATGGACTTCTTCGAGAAGCGCAACCTAGAACAAAAGATCCATTAGAATTTCATAACCAGAACTTTCCCCCTTACTCCACCTCTTAAATCTTGGGACGAGATTTCTTGTAGTGGAGGAGATTTGTGACACCCCGATAGTTAAGCTGCAGTAAACCCCTGTTAATGATGCTGGGTCATCATAATTAAAATTTTGCTAAACCTCACTCGTTTGAAAATTAGTTCAAATACAAATTCAAATAACAAGTCAAAGTATAGTTTCATAAAATAATGAATTAATTTTTTTATTAGGTTGCAAAAATTCACTAAGGAATTACCATGTAGAAACCAACATCATTTGAATAATAGATAAAACCCTAGGAAATTAATAAGTGCTCCAATAGTAAATAAAATGGCCTCTGCAAAATTATTAGTTATTTATTTAACTCCAATTGCCTCCAAACTTTATGTGCCACTACAAAATATTGTCCTTGAATTATGTGCCAAATTTCATGTTTAACTAAATTCATTTGCCTTGGGTAATAAAAAGAAAACAATAGTTAAAATAAAACAGAAATAAAAAAAGGAAAAGAAGAAAGAAGCCACATGCTGCTGGGCCTCTAGTGCACAGTGTGCAGGCCCAGCCCACAGCGAGGTCGTCGTCCCCCCTGTTCATCCCTGGCGCGGTGGACACCGCGCGCGCGTCCATGCCGCGGATGAGTCACGCGACGCTCATCCGGTGCTTCTCCGACGTCTACAAGGCCCACTAGATGCTGATGCAAACCCTAGCTCGAACCCTCACTCTCTCCCTCGCCCTCTCCTTCTCAAATCTCACTCGCCCGAATGCACCAGTCGCCTTGCTTCGTCGTTGGCGTGGCCACCGGCCACCTTCCACTGTTCCAAGCTATCCACGGGACCGTCGCTGCCGAGCATGACGCCTGCTCCTGCTGGATGGCACCGGGACGCCACATCGCCGCCACCCTCGCTGATCCCCTTCGTCGAGCTCTGCCTCTGCGTCGCCGTCGATCCGTGCCACCGCGACCTCCCCGGCCTCCCCGAGCTGCTCCTCGACCCCCACTGTGAGCCGCCGCACCTGTTGCGCTTCTCTCCTCCCCTCCTAATTGCCCCTAGACGCCCAAGCCACCGTAGCCGAACCTCACCGCTGTCGCTTGCCTCGCCGTCACGACCACTGGCCTCCGAGCTCGCGCCCGAGCAGTGCCTCGAGCTTCCGGGCCTCACCAGAGCTCAACGCGACACCCAGCTCCCCTCCTAGTGACCCTAGCCCCGGGTCCGAGTTCGCTCGACTCCGGTCTCCGCCGACGTGGAAGCCTCGCTCAACTCCAGCCACTATGGCCCGCGAAACCACCACCAACCGACGTGTCATCGTCTTGCCGTTCTAACTCGCCCGACCACGGTCAAAATAATGCCCTGCGGGCATTTTCCGACGATGCCCGAGGACACGCCGCCACAAATGAGCTCGCCGGCGTGATTCCGACAAGTCGCAGGCCATCGCTGAGCTGGCTTGACGCGTGGGTCCCCATGCTTCACTGATGGGTGGGCCCAGTTGACCCATTGACCCGGTCAGCCGCTGACGTGGCCGGCCCCATGTCACTGACATGTGGGTCCCGCCTGATTAAATGATTTTAGTTAAATAGATAATCTGTTAATCAATCAATTAATTAAGTTAAATGCTAATCACTCACTGATAGTTGGTCCCACCCACTAACTAACCTGTTTTGTTAATCTAACACTCTGTTAAAGCCACAGTCACTAACCAGTGGGTCCCACTGGACCCACAGGTCAGGTTTGACTCTAGTTCACCGCACTGTTGACTGCTGACGTCACACATACGTCATACCGATGTCATCCCAAACTATTCTGGATAATGTTGATTTAAATTAATTAAAGAAATTCCAGAAAATGATTAAAACTTTACAAAGTCATAGAAAATAAACCGTAGCTCGGATGAAAATACTTTGTACACGAAAGTTGCTCGAAACGACGAGACGATTCCGGATACGTAGCCCGGTCGTCCGCCACACGTCCCTAGCATAGCAAATTTCCCCCTCCGGTTCATCTGTCCAAAAACATGAAACACCGGGATACTTTCCTGGATGTTTCCCCCTTCGCCGGTATCACCTCATACTGTGTTAGGGCACACCTAGCACCGTTACTTGTCATGTCATGCATCAATATGCATCTGTTTGCATTGTATTCATTGTTTCTTCCCCCTCTTCTCTCCGGTAGACTACGAGGCTGACGCCGTTGTTGGTGCCCCGATCGACTATGTTGTTGACGACCCCTCCTTGCCAGAGCAACCAGGCAAGCCCCCCCTTGATCACCAGATATCACCTATTCTTCTCTCTACTTCTTGCATTAGAGTAGTGTAGCATGTTAATGCTTTCCGTTTATCCTATCCTGATGCATAGCCTATCTTTGCTACTACTCTTGTTACATTTATTTACAATCCCAAATGCTTAGTATATGATGCTAGTATTCCATCAATGGACCTACATTCTTGTCCGTCTGCCATGCCATACTATCGGGCCGTGATCACTCGGGAGGTGATCACGGGTATATACTTATATGCATAATATGTGATACATGTGGTGACTAAAGTTAGGTCGGCTCGTAGAGTACCCACGAGTTATTCATGGATTGGGAACGAAAGGACGTTTGTCCCGACGGCCCTCTGAGTGGACCTTTGTGGCAGAGCGACAGGGCAGGTTGAGACCACCTAGGAGAGAGGTGGGCCTGGCCCTGGTCGGCGTTCGCGGTTACATCAATTAATACGCTTAACGAGATCTTGGTATTTTATCTGAGTCTGGTCACTGGCCTATATGCACTAACCAACTACGCGGGAACAATTATGGGCACTCGATGTCATGGTATTAGCCGAAACCTTCTTGACGTCAGCGACATAGCGGCGCGTGCCGGATTGGACTGTAAGCCTGCGCTTGTATTAATGGGGCTAGGCCTGCTTCCGGCCGCGTACACAACGTGTAGGTGTGCAATGGGCGATGGGCCCAGACCCCTGCGTGCATAGGTTTTAGACCGGCGTGCTGGCCTCTCTGTTGTGCCTAGGTAGGGCTGCGACGTGTTGATCTTCCAAGGCTGAGCATGACCCAAGAAAGTGTGTCCGGCCAGAGGGATCGAGCGTGTTGGGAAATGTGGTGCACCCGTGCAGGGAAGTTTATCTATTCGAATAGCCATGTCCCTCGGTAAAAGGACGACCCGGACTTGTACCTTGACCTTATGAAAACTAGAACCGGATACTTAATGGAACACACCCTTCGAGGTGCTAGATACAACTCGGTGATCGCTCTCTCAGGGCGACGAGGAGAGGATCATCAGGTAGGATTATGCTATACGATGATACTTGGTGAACTTACCATCTACTCTCTTCTATATGCTTCAAGATGGAGGCTGCCAGAAGCGTAGTCTTTGATAGGACTAGCTATCCCTCTCTTATTCTGGCATTCTGCTGCTCAGTCCATAGATACTACCCTTTTCATTGATATCAATGCATATGTAGTGTAGATCCTTGGTAGCGGGTACTTTGGATGAGTACTCATGGTTGCTTTCCTACTTCCTTTTCCCCTTTTCACGGTTACTGCGATCATATGATGGAGTCCAGGAGCCAGAGGATTCGGAGGGTGATTCTACGTGGAGTTCGACTTCGAGGAGTAGTTAGGAGGTCCCAGGCAGGGTGCGTCGCCTTTTCGATCATTGCTACTTCTGTGCTAGCCTTCTTAAGGCAAACTTGTTTAACCTTATGTCTGTACTCAGATATTATTGCTTCCGCTGACTTGTGTATTCAAGCTTATGTATTAGGGCCCTCGAGGCCCCTGGCTTGTAATATAAAGCTTTTATTATTTTAATTTGTGTCTAGAGTTGTGTTGTGATATCTTCCCGTGAGTCCTTGATCCTGCTCATACACATTTGCGTGTATGATTAGTGTACGGTCAAATCGAGGGCATCACATGCTCAACTAGACAATGATAAAGAACCTGATAATGATGCTGAAATAGAAACTGTTGTTAACCTTGATAACCCACCTCCTAAAAATAAACGTTATGATAAAAGAGATTTCATTGCTAGAAAACATGGTAATGAAAGAGAACCGTGGGTTCAGAAACCCATGCCTTTCCTAGATAAACCATCTCAGAATAAGGAAGAAGAAGAATTTGAACGCTTTGCTGAAATGCTTAGGCCAGTCTTTTTGCGCACTCGTTTGAATGATATTTTAAAGATGGCCCTATATGCTAAATATATGAAAGATATTGTCACTAATAAAAGAAAGATACCTGAAGCTGAAATTTCCACCATGATTGCAAACTATTCTTTTAAGGATGGTGTACCTAAGAAACTAGGAGATCGAGGAATACCCACTATACCATGCTCCATTAAAAGAAACTATGTTGAAACTTCTTTATGTGATTTAGGAGCCGGTGTTAATGTTATGCCTTTCTCTTCATATAGAAGCCTTGATTTGAATAAACTCAGACCTACTAAAATATTATTGCAAATGGATGATAAATCTACCGCTACACCTATCGGTATTTGTGAGGATGTGCCCCGTTGTAGTTGCAAATGTTACTATCTTGACAGACTTTGTTATACTTGATATGCCCGAGGACGACAACGTGTCCATCATCCTTGCTATACCCTTCTTGAATATTGCAGGGGCTGTTATTGATTGCAACAAAAGCAAGGTCACTTTTCATATCAATGGTAATGATCATACGGTACACTTTCCGAAGAAGCAATTTCAAGTGAATGACATTAATGTTATTGAAAAGGATCCAACAATTACTGTTGCAAGTTTTCAACTCCTTCTTCCTACTGTCAAAAAGAAATATGAAACTCTTATTATTTGGGAGATGCATATCCCCGTTGAGGCAACCTAGTGTTATATGAAGGTTCTTCAGTTTGTGTCATTTGAAAATAGTTTGTTAATAAGACTTGATCAACCTTATTAATGGATTCTTTTTATGGGCATGTGATCGATGAATTTAGTAAGCACAACCTACTGTATCCCTTATTTACTATCTGTTATTTAAAGTCAATGAAGTAGAAACTAGAAAGGCCATGATTTTCCTGTTTTCTGAATTTTTCATGCAATAAAAATGACCCGAAAATGGAAGTTCTCAGAATGCCCTAAAATTTTAGTATGATTTTTTGTAGAATATTTAAGAACTTTTGGCACTGAACACACCCCGGGGGGGGGGGGGGGGGGGGTGCACCTGTGAGCGACAAGCTCACGGGGCGCGCCACCCCCAGGGCACTGATACGTCTCTATAAATTTTTATTGTTCCATGCTATTATATTATCAATCTTGTATGTTTTACATACATTTACAAGCAAATTTATATCATTTTTTGGGACTAACCTATTAACTTAGAGCCTAGTGCCAGTTGCTATTTCTGCTTGTTTTTTACTTTGCAGAATATTAGTACCAAACGAAGTCCAAATGCCACGAAACTGTTTGGAGATTTTTTCTGGTGATAAGAGACCCTGGAAGCTTCTAGAGGCCACGAGAAGATGAAAGTGGGGCCTACTAGGCACCAGGGCGTGCTAGAGGCCCTCTAGCGCGCCCTAGTGGGCACTGGGGCCCACATGCATCGTTTTGACTTACCTCTGACTCTATAAATACTGTAAAATCACAAAACCCTCAAGGGAGTCCACACAATACTTTTTTCGCCATCGCAAGTTCCAGAACCATGAGATCCAATCTAGAGGCCTTTTCCGACACTCTGCCGGAGGGGGCAACGATCACGGAAGGGTTCTTCATCATCCTTGCTACCCCTCTGATGATGCATGAGTAGTTTACCACAGACCTACGGGTTCGTAGTTAGTAGCTAGATGGCTTCTTCTCTCTTTTTGATCTTCAATACAATGTTCTTGGAGATCTATTTGATGTAATGACTTTTTGCGGTGTGTTTGTTTGGATCCGATGAATTGAGAATTTATGATTAGATCTATCCATGAATATTATATGAGTTTTCTCTGAACTCTTTTATGGATGATTTTTATAGCCTCGTATTTCTTCTCCAAATTATTGGCTTGGTTTGGCCAACTAGATTGATTTATCTTGCCATGGGAAGAGGTGCTTTGTGATGGGTTTGACCTTGCGATGCTCAATCTCAGTGATAGAAAGAGAAATGACATGCATGTATCATTGCTATTAAGGGTAACAAGATGGGGTTTATTCACACGTGAGTTTATCTTGTCTACATCATGTCATCTTGCTTAAAGCATTACTCCATTTTTCCATGAACTTAATACATTGGATGCATGCTAGATAGCGATTGATGTGTGGAGTAATAGTAGTAGATGCAGGTAGGAGTCAGTCTACTACTCTTGGACGTGATGCCTATATACATGATCATTGCCTTGTCTATTGTCATAATTATTTGCTTTTCTGTCAATTGCCCAACAGTAATTTGTTTATCCACCATATGTTATTTTCTCGAGAGAAGCCTCTAGTGAAAACTATGGCCCCCGGGTCTATTTTCTATCATATATTAAAACCAAAAATACTTGCTGCAATTTTATTTTATTTTGTATTTTTGTTAGATCAATTTATCAAAGCCTATACAATTTAATCTTTCTCAATACTGTTCAGGGATTGACAACCCTTCTACACGTTGGGTTGCAAGTATTTGTTGTTTGTGTGCAGGTGCTGTTTACATAGTGTTGCTTGGTTATCCTACTGTATTGATAACCATGGTTTCAAAACTGAGGAAAATACTTATCTCTACTATCCTGCATCATCTTCTCCTCTTTGGGGAAATCCCAGAGCAGCTCACAAAGTAGCAGGAAGAATTTCTAGCACCGTTGTCGGGGAGACTCATCAACATCTATCAAGTACCTACGCACAATTTTTCATCTCCTTGCATTTACCTTATTTTTCCTTTTGCCTCTCGTTTTCATCTCCCCCACTTCTAAAAGTTTTTACAAAAAATACAAAAATATTTTTCATTTGCCCTTTTACATGTTTTGTGTTTGCTTGCTTGCCCACTTTATCATTATGGCTAGTTCTTCCCTTGCTACGTGTACCCCTGAGAATGAGGTTCTCAATTTTAAGCAAAGGGGAGGCGAGAATTTAAAAGATGCTTGGTATAGGATTTGCAATGCTCATAATAGATCAACTTGTAAGCAATCTACTACCATTCTTCTTCGTAATTTCTATGTGGCAATTACTACTTGGTATAGATTTGTGCTTGATACTATTACCGGGGGGAATTTCTTGATGTGTCCCTCTATGGATGCTTTCAATGCTATGGAAATTTAGTGGGATCACCACCTATTATTGTTAATGAAACATTTTTAACTTTGGAGCATGTTATGCAAAGGTTAGATGCTATTAAAAAGAAGATGCCTACCATAGAGCATATCGATAATTTGGATAAAAAAAATTTCATAACCATGTCACTCAATTTGGATCAAATGTAGGAATTACTCTAATGATGCTAAAAGAGAAAGAACCAATGATTAATGAAAGAGTAGAACAAAGTCCCGCTAGGATCGATAAGTTGGAAGAAATTATTAATAATTTGGGTGTTGCTTTTTCTTCCATTAAAACTATTGAAAAAACTCCTAGCAAGAAGTGCAAGTTTATTTATGTTCCTAAAGACAAGGGTGCCATGACTAGTAACAATAACGAAGATCTTAAAATGATTAGTGTTCAACCCAATTTCGTAGATCTGGTAAGGGAACCAATATATAAAAATAAGTCTCTTGTTTTTGTTCCTAGGAGTGTGATTATTAAAAAAATATGCTAGAACTCCTAGGAAATATGGTAGCATAATTGAGGAATTGGAAACCAAATATGACAACACTTGAAACTATGCATTATGCCTAGTTAGGGGCGTAAAACAATAGCGCTAGTTGGGAGGCAACCCAATAGTTATCTTTCAAGTTTTTTGTTTTGTTTTTTTCCAATAAATATGCAATTATGCTACTGTTATGATTGTGTTTCAGTGTTTTAATTAGTGTTTGTGCCAGGTAAAGCCTTTAGGATGATTTGGGTGATAGTTGACTTGATTTTCTGCATTAACAGAAATTTTTGCGTTCAGTAGCAGAATTGTTAAACTTCGCTGGAGCGTGATAAAATTCTGAATTTTTTACACATGGCCGACATACAAATTACCCATGTTGTCCTATTTTTGAAGTTACAGCAGTATGGTCAAAGTTCAGATTACTACAAACTGTTCTGTTTTTGACAGATTCTGTTCTCGTTGCATCATGTGCTTATTTTGATGAATCTATGGATTGTATAGGGGGTATAAGCCATGGTAAAGTTAGAATACAGTAGGCATAATGCAATAACAAAATATGAATGGATTTGCAATAGTACTTAAAGTGGTGACTTGCTTTATTATACTAATGGATCTCATGAAGTTTTGTTAAGTTTTGTGTGATTGAAGTTTTTAGGTTTTGGGTGAGACCACGATGGATGAAGGAATAAGGAGTGGCAAGAGCCTAATCATGGGGATTCCCATGGCATCCCAAGGTAATATTCAAGGACTCGCAAGCAACTAAGCTTGAGGATGCCCCGGAAGGCATCCCCACTTTCTTCTAATGACCATCGATAATTTTACTTGGAGCTATATTTTTATTCATCACATATCATGAGTTTTACTTGGAGCGTCTTGTATTTTATGAGTCTTTTGTTTGTTCATTATTTATTTTGTCACAATCATCCTTGCTGAACGCACTTGTTTGAGAGAGCCACATGCATATCATGATTTGCTAGAATAATCTATGTGCTTCACTTAAATCTTTTGAGCTAGGCAGTTGCTCTAGTACTTCATGTATATCTTTTTGAGCACGACGGTGGTTAAATTTTAAAGAAATATGCTATCATGCTTCACTTATATTATTTTGAGAGATGATTTTTTTTGAAGAAATATTTATGCTCTCGTGCTTCACTTAGATCTTTTTGAGAGTTAAGAATAGTAATGGTAATTTGTGCGAGATATGAATTTGGTCCCAAAGTGATAGATATCAAGGGGGAAATAATAAAAACTCCAATGAAGATCACTGGACATTATAAACTTGATTCCTTGAAATAGTTTTACGATATGGAGATAGTGATATGTGAGTCATGTTGGTGAATAATTATGCTGTAGTAAGAATATTGGGGTTAAGGTTTGTGATTCCCTATGCATGCACATAAAGTCAATAGTTATGCAATTAAATTATATCCTACTTGTGGTGCATTATTCAGTGTTAATTATGTTTAATGCTCGTTTATGACCGTTTTCGTTTTTTTCGGTTGGTTGCTTCTCAATCTATTTGCTAGCCTTCCCTTGTAGTAAACAGGAATACTGCTTGTGCATCCAACTCCTTAAACCCCAAATTGTGCCAAGTGAGTCCACCATACCTACGTATATGCGGTATTTCCATGCCATTCCAAGTAAATTTGTATGTGCCAATTCTAGTTTTCAAAATGAATCCCCTTTTTGTGTGCTCGTACCGCTCTTGAAGCGGCAAGGGGTGGCCAATATTTTCCATGCTAGGTATTTTATTCTCACAATGAGTGTTTATTCACTTGTCATTGCACGAGAGTGTGGCAGGTAATAAGGATGCCCAGTCTCGAAATGAAAAAAAATACTATGATAATAAATTCCTTTGAATGTGTTGGTATGGAAGGCACCCGTGGATACAGCTAGACATGGGTTGTGAAAGAATGATGGAAAGGAAATAAACTTTACCTTTTGTTTGGAAACCGCCTATGATTTATCTAACATGGAATATATTGGGAATTCTCGGTCGTTTTCGTTGACGGGAAAAGCATGCCTCTCAAAACAATTTTATCTCTCAATTTAAGCTATGAGCTCTAGCACCTCTACAAATCTCTGCTCCCCCCTGCGAAGGGCCTATCTATTTACTTTTATGCAATTTTTACTTTTATGTTGAGTATCCATCTTCTCTTATAAATCACGAACCAGGGAACACTATTGTCATACTTGTGCATTGGGTGTAGTTAATATTTGAATGTGTTTCATGAATGGATCAATGATTGAGCATAATGGGCTAGGGATAACTTTCTTTAGTGTTGATATTTTGAAAGACACAGTTGCTCGCTGATATGATTGAGTATTGATGTTTCCATGTCAAATTATAGACTATTTCTTTGAATCATTCAAGTCCAAATGTCCATGCCACAAAGAAAAGAATATCTGATGAATATGTTAGGTAGCATTCCACATCAAAAATTCTATTTTTATTGTTGGGAAATGTAGCATGCAATTTCAAAAATTTCTTACACTCATGCAAGATCTATCTAGGATATGCATAGCAACGAGAAGGGGAGAGCATATCCGTGTACCCTCATAGACCGAAAGCGAAAGCGTTTGACAACGCGGTTGATGTAGTCTAACTTCTTCTTGTTGCGACTGATCAAGTACCGAACATACGACACCTCCGTGTTCCGCACACGTTCAACTCGATGACGTCCCTCGAACTCTTGATCCAGCAAAGTGTCGACGAAGAGTTCCGTCAGCACAACGGTGTGGTGACGGTGATGGTGAAGTGATCCGCGCAGGGCTTTGATACGTCTCTAACGTATCTATAATTTTTTATTGTTCCATGCTATTATATTATCTATTTTGGATGTTTAATGGGCTTTAATATACCTTTTTATATTATTTTTAGGACTAACCTATTAACCGAAAGCCCAGTGCAAATTGCTGTTTTTTGCCTATTTCAGTGTTTCGTAGAAAAGGAATATCAAACGGAATCCAAACGGAATGAAACCTTCGCGAGGATCTTTTTTTGGAACGAACGTGATCCAGGAGACTTGGAGTGGACGTCAAGAAAGCAGCAAGGTGGCCACGAGGTAGGGCGGCGCTCCCCCACCCTCGTGGGCCCCTCGCAGCTCCACCGACATACTTCTTTCACCTATATATACTCTTATACCCTGAAACCTTTGGGGAGAGCCACTAAACACCTTTTCCACCGCCGAAACCTTCTATACCCATGAGATCGCATCTTGGGGCCTTTTCCGGCGATCTGCCGGAGGGGGATTCGATCATGGAGGGCTTCTACATCAACACCATAGCCTCTTCGATGATGTGTGAGTAGTTTACCATAGACCTTTGGGTCCATAGTTATTAGACAAATGGCTTCTTCTCTCTCTTTGGATCTCAATACAAAGTTCTCCTCGATCTTCATGGAGATCTATTCGATGTAACTCTTTTTTGCGGTGTGTTTGCCGAGATTTGATGAATTGTCGGTTTATGAACTTGATTATCGATGAATATTATTTGATTCTTCTATGAATTCTTATATGCATGATTTGATATCTTTGCAAGTCTCTTTGAATTATCGGTTTAGTTTGGCCTACTAGATTGATCTTTCTTGCAATGGGAGAAGTGCTTAGCTTTGGGTTCAATCTTGCGGTGCTCGATCCCAGTGACAGAAAGGGAAACGACACGTATTGTATTGTTGCCATCGAGGATAAAAAGATGGGGTTTATATCATATGGCTTGAGTTTATCCCTCTACATCATGTCATCTTGCCGAATGCGTTACTCCATTCTTATGAACTTAATAATCTAGATGCATGCTGGATAGCGGTCGATGTGTGGAGTAATAGTAGTAGATGCAGAATCGTTTCGGCCTACTTGTCACGGACGTGATGCCTATATTCATGATCATTGCCTTAGATATCATCATAACTATGCGCTTTTCTATCAATTGCTCGGCAGTAATTTGTTCACCCACCGTAATACTTGCTATCTTGAGAGAAGCCACTAGTGAAACCTATGGCCCCCGGGTCTACTTTACATCATATAAGTTTCCGATCTACAATTCTAGTTTACTATCTATTTTGCAATCTTTATTTTCCAATCTATACCACAAAAATACCAAAACTATTTATCTTATTATCTTTATCAGATCTCACTTTTGCAAGTGGCCATGAAGGGATTGACAACCCCTTTATCGCGTTGGTTGCAAGGTTCTTATTTGTTTGTGCAGGTACTAGGTGACCTGCGTGTAGTCTCCTACTGGATTGATACCTTGGTCCTCAAAAACTGAGGGGAAATACTTACGCTACTTTGCTGCATCACCCTTTCCTCTTCAAGGGAAAACCAACGCATGCTCAAGAGGTAGCAGGCTTTGCCTAAGCACTACGCGAATATCACCGGAGGCGTAAACTGTGGAGGGGGCACCGCACACGGCTACCGATGTTTGTTGTGTGTTCTAGGCGCCGCCTCCCCACATATATATAGGTGGGAGGGGGAGGGGGACAGCCATGGGGCGCCCCTAGTAGGAGGAATCCTACTTGGGGGCCTTGTACAATTCGCCCCCTGACCATCTTTTCCGGAGAGGGAAGGAAAGGGGAGAGAGGAGGGAAGGAAGGGGGAGGCCAAATTGCCTCCTCTTCCTTCTCTCTTCCCCTTTTCCTTTCCCCTTCCTATTCGGCCAGCAAGGGGGGCGCAACAGCCCATGCTGGCCGCTGTGTTTCCCCTCTTGGCCCAATAGGCCCAAATCTTTGTCAGGGGGTGCCCGACACCACTTCCAGTGACTCGATATGTACCCGGTACCCCCGAAACACTTCCGGTGTCCGAATATCATCATCCTATATATGAATCTTTACCTCTCGACCAATTCGAGACTCCTTGTCATGTCCATGATCTCATCTGGGACTCTGAACATTTGGTCACCAAATCACATAACTCATATAATACAAAATCGTCATCGAACATTAAGCGTGCGGACCCTATGGGTTCGAGAACTATGTAGACATGAACGAGACACTTCTACGGTAAATAACCAATAGCAGAACCTGGATGCTCATATTGGTTCCCACATATTCTATGAATATCTTTATCGGTAGTACCATAATGACAACATACGTTATTCCCTTTGTCATCGGTATGTTACTTGCCCAAGATTCGGTCGTCGGTATCTCCATACCTAGTTCAATCTCATTACCATTACTGTCAAGTCTCTTTACTCATTCCGTAACTAACTCATTAGTCACATTGCTTGCAAGGCTTATTATGATGTGCATTACTGAGAGGGCCCAGAGATACTTCTCCGATACTCGGAGTGACAAATCCTAATCTCGATCTATGCCAACCCAACAAACACCTTCGAAGATACCTATAGAGCGTCTTTATAATTAGCCAGCTACGTTGTGACGTTTGATAGCACACAAGGTATTCCTCCGGTATCCGGGAGTTGCATAATCTCATAGTCAAAGGAATATGTATAAGTCATGAAGAGAGCAATAGCAATAAAACTTAACAATCATTATGCTAAGCTAATGGATGGGTCTTGTCCATCACATCATTCTCCTAATGATGTGATCCTGTTAATCAAATGACAACACATGTCTATGGTTAGGAAACTTAACCATCTTTGATCAACGAGCTAGTCTAGTAGAGGCTTACTAGGGACACAGTGTTTTGTCTATGTATCCACACATGCATCAAGTTTCCGGTTAATGCAATTCTAGCATGAATAATAAACATTTATCATGATATAAGGAAATATAAATAACAACTTTATTATTGCCTCTAGGGAATATTTCCTTCAGTCTCCCACTTGCACTAGAGTTAATAATCTAGTTCCCATCACCATGTGATTTAACACCAATAGTTCACATCTTTATGTGATTAACACCCATAGTTCACATCGCCATGTGACCAACACCCAAAGGGTTTACTAGAGTCAATAATCTTGTTCACATTGCTATGTGATTAACACCCAAAGAGTACTAAGGTGTGATCATGTTTTGCTTGTGAGAGAAGTTTAGTCAATGGGTCTGCCACATTCAGATCCGTATGTATTTTGCAAATTTCATGTCTACAATGCTCTGCATGGAGCTACTCTTAGATAATTGCTCCCACTTTCAATACGTATCCAGGTTGAGACTCGGAGTCATCTGGATCGGTGTAAAAGCTTGCATCGACGTAACTCTTTACGGCAAACTTCTTTATCACTTCCATAACTGAGAAATATTTCCTTAGTCCTCTTAGGTAACTAAGGATAACTTTGACCGCTATCCAGTGATCCACTCCTGGATCACTATCGTACCCCCTTGCCAAACTTATGGCAAGGTACACAATAGGTATGGTACACAACATAGCATACTTTATAGAACCTATGGCTGAGGCATAGGGAATGACTTTCATTCTCTTTCTATTTTCTGCCGTGGTTGGGTTTTTAAGTCTTACTCAACTTCACACCTCTGCAACATAGGCAAGAACTCCTTCTTTGACTGTTCCATTTCGAACTACTTCAAAATCTTGTCAAGGTGTGTTCTCATTGAAAAATCTTATCAAGCGTTTTGATCTATCTCTATAGATCTTGATGCCCAATATGTAAGCAGCTTCACCGAGGTTTTTCATTGAAAAAATTTGCTACCTCTTGAGCACTTGCGTTGGTTTTCCCTTGAAGAGGAAAGGGTGATGCAGCAAAGTAGCGTAAGTATTTCCCTCAGTTTTTGAGAACCAATGTATCAATCTAGTAGGAGGCCACGCACGAGTCCCTCGCACCTACACAAACAAATAAATCCTCGCAACCAACACGATAAGGGGTTGCCAATCCCTACACAACCACTTACGAGAGTGAGATCTGATAGATATGATAAGATAATATTTTTGGTATTTTTATGATAAAGATGCAAAGTAAAAGCAAAAGGAAATAACTAAGTATTGGTAGATTAATATGATGAAGATAGACCCGGGGGCCATAGGTTTCACTAGTGTCTTCTCTCGAGAGCATAAGTATTCTACGATGGGTGAACAAATTACTGTTGAGTAATTGACAGAATTGAGCATAGTTATGAGAATATCTAGGTATGATCATGTATATAGGCATCACGTCCGAGACAAGTAGACCGACTCCTGCCTGCATCTACTACTATTACTCCACTCATCGACCGCTATCCAGCATGCATCTAGAGTATTAAGTTCAAGAGAACAGAGTAACACTTTAAGCAAGATGACATGATGTAGAGGGATAAACTCATGCAATATGATGAAAACCCCATCTTGTTATCCTCGATGGCAACAATACAATACGTGCCTTGCTGCCCCTACTGTCACTGGGAAAGGACACCGCAAGATTGAGCCCAAAGCGAAGCACTTCTCCCATTGCAAGAAAAATCAATCTAGTAGGCCAAACCAAACTGATAATTCGAAGAGACTTGCAAAGATAACCAATCATACATAAAAGAATTCAGAGAAGATTCAAATATTGTTCATACATAAACTTGATCATAAACCCACAATTCATTGATCTCAACAAACACACCGCAAAAGAAGATTACATCGAATAGATCTCCACAAGAGAGGGGGAGACCTTTGTATTGTGATCCAAAAAGAGAGAAGAAGCCATCTAGCTAATAACTATGGACCCGTAGGTTTGAAGTAAACTACTCACACTTCATTAGAGAGGCTATGGTGTTGATGTAGAAGCCCTCCGTGATGGATGCCCCCTCCGGCAGAGCTCCGGAACAGGCCCCAAGATGGGATCTCGTGGATACAGAAAGTTACGGCGGTGGAATTAGGGTTTTGGCTCCGTATCTGGTAGTTTGGGGGTATGTAGGTATATATAGGAGGAAGGAGTAGGTCGGTGGAGCAACAGGGGGCCCACGAGGGTGGAGGGTGCGCCTGGGGGGGGGGGGGGTTAGGCGCTCCCCCTACCTCGTGGCCTCCTGATTAATTTCTTGACATAGGGTCCAAGTCCTCTAGATCATGTTCGTTCCGAAAATCACGTTCCCAAAGGTTTCATTCCATTTGGACTCCGTTTGATATTCCTTTTCTTCGAAACCCTAAAATAGGCAAAAAATAGCAATTCTGGGCTGGGCCTCCGGTTAGTAGGTTAGTCCCAAAAATAATATAAAAGTGTATAATAAAGCCCAATAATGTCCAAAACAGAATATAATATAGCATGGAACAATCAAAAATTATAGATACGTTGGAGACGTATCAAAATTCTTATTCAAGTATCCTTTTATGCTATCCAGAAATTCTATATCATTTCCAATCAACAATATGTCATCCACATATAACATCGGAAATGCTACAGAGCTCCCACTCACTTTCTTGTAGATACAGGCTTCACCATAAGTCTATATAAAACCATATGCTTTGATCACCTTATCAAAGCGTATATTCCAAGTTCGAGATGCTTGCACCAGTCCATAGATGGATCGCTGGGGCTTTGCACACTTTGTTAGCACCTTTAGGATCGACAAAACCTTCTGGTTGCAACATATACAACACTACTTTGAGAAATCTATTAAGGAATGCAGTTTTGATGTCCATTTGCCAGATTTCATAATCATAAATTGCGGCAATTGCTAACATGATTCAGACAAACTTAAGCATTGCTACGGGTGAGACAGTCTCATCATAGTCAACTCCTTGAACTTATCGAAAACCTTTCGTGACAAGTCGAGCTTTATAGGTAGTAACATTACCATCAGCACCGGTCTTCTTCTTGAAGATCCATCTATTATCTATGGCTTGCCGATCATCGGGCAAGTCAACCAAAGACCACCACTACAAAAAAAGACACACCCGTGACACTTTGGGCTGAACGAATTTTTTTCTGTCATACTTATGACACTTCTATGACGATAATTGTGACAAAACCCGGTATCATCATTGATGTGGTGGGGTCCTACTTCTATGACAAAAATCATGACAGAAAATGGGCTTTTCATCCTGGGCGGGCCGAAGACACACCTGCATGACATTCTTTGGGGCGTCCATGATGGAAAAAATCATGGTAGAAGCGAGGGCTAGGAAAATATCGGGGAGTTCCCGGTTACGCTGGGTGGTCGGGGGCCGAGTGATGCACGTTTCTCTCGTACGTACGCGTGTGTGTGCGAGGCGTTGGGCTCTAACTGAACCCGAGTGAGGCATTGGGCTCTAACTGAACCCGAGCGATTGCACTGCAGGCTACGCGTTACTGAACCCGAGCGATTGATCGATCCCTTGCTGTTAACTGAACCCGACTGATTCCTTCGCTACTGCTGCTAACTGAAGCCGATCGATGCTGCCTCTAGAGGGTTGTTGGGGGGGGGGGGGTTGGATGAACTGTTGCCGGTGGGGGGTTGGATAAACAGGACCCTGTGGTAGTAGAGGCCGTTGCCGCTGGATGAACAGTACCCCGATCGATCAAGCCAGTGGATGAACAAGACCCCATGTAGGGCTGGATGAACAGGACCCCGTGGGGGGCTAGATGAATAGTAGCCGGTGGAGGGCTGGATGAACAGTAGCCCGTGCAGGGGTGGATGAACAGTAGCCCGTGGAGGGGTGGTTGAACAGGACCCCGTGGAGAGGGCTGGTTGAACAGTAGCAGGTGGAGGAGCGCGCGGTGGAGGCTGGAGCGAGGAGGTCGACGGTGGATGAACAGTAGCCCATGGAGGCAGTCGACGGTGGAGATGAACAATATCTTGTGGAGTCCCGTTTTGCGGTAAGCCACACCCCTCCCGATGAACAGGACCCCCGTTTTGACCGTAGCGCTCCAACACAAGTCTGTTTCCTCCGTTTTGCGGTACGCCACACCCGTCCCGATCAATAGGACCCCGTTTCCACCGTAGGAGGTCCGTTTCCTCCGTTTTACAGTACGCCAGACCCCTCCCGATGAACAGGATCCCGTTTCGACCGTGGCCGGTCGAACACAAGGCTGTTTCCTCTGTTCTGCGGTACGCCAAGCCTCGTTTCTATCGGCTGTTCCGTCCAAGCCGGTTGGCTCCCGATGAACACGACGACGCATTCAGTTCTGACCCAGCTGGTTTCCTCCCCATGAACACGACGATGGCACAGCTTCTCCATTCCGACCCAGCCATGTACACGAGCCCTGGCCGTACGTATGCGCGAATAGGCATTCGAGACCCCGTCCGTATGTACGTACGTGGCTGTATTTTCTTTCTTGCACCCTAGCCGTTGTACGTACGTGTACATGCTACGTGCACGCCTCTACTACGACACGGGCACGCCTCTACATTGACCAGTATGTACATACATGTTCGCGACCAGAATGACAACGCTACGTACGCTTCGACCAGGTGGGTCCCAACTGTCACGCACTTCCTTGAGCGAGAAGATGTAGCTGGTGGGTCATAGCAGTTAGGGGGGAAACATTTTTCCGTGAAATACGGTGGCCCGTCCGATGGGTCCTTGCTGTCAGGTGGAGGAATCATTATTTTCCACGTAATAAGAGGCACTTCCTTGCTGCTGCTGTGGACCCAACTATCAGCCTCTCCACGTACAATACTCTTTTGATGGAAGTCCTTCCTTGACCACGTTGACCACGCCGCGCCAAGAGCATCAGGGCGGTGGTCGACAGCGAGGCCTAGGAAGGGGACGACGCGGAGCCGGGGAAGACGTGGCAGTGGATGCCCACGCGGAGGGGAGTACGTGGGTTGACTGCTTCGGCTGCGGTGTGAGGCTGCCGTCGCCGGAGAATAACATGAGGTGTGGGTGAGTATAGAGGGATGGCATGGCCAGTGGTGGCAGCACAGCCGAACATGGGAGGCAGGAGCAGGCGGCACGGCCGACGCTTGTTTGGGCGGCTGGAGCAAGAAGACTAGAGTTTGAAGAACCACCACGGCCGTTGGATGGACATCATATGGTCACTGGAGCTAGAATCATTCATATTGACTAAGTTGACAAAGCCCTTCATCCCCGGCAACTTAGTAGGCCCATAGGTCAGCCCCCCACTATGCTGGGTCCCAGCTAGCAGGGGGAGTATTCATTTTTTTGTTCGTAATAAGGACGCACTTCCTTGCGTGCGAAGATATAGCTGGTGGGTCTGAGCTGTCAGCGGTAGTATTCATTCTTTTTGGCGTAATAAGGACACACTTCATTGCATGCGAAGATGTAGTTGGTGGGTCCCAGCAGTCAGGGGGAGAAAAACATTATTTTTCAGGGTTAAAAGGATGTAGTTGCATGCATGCGCCCATGGGCGTGATGTGTCCCCACTGTCAGCCTCTCACGTACAGTCATCTTCCGATGACTCTCGGTTGTTGACCACGTTGACCACACCGTGCCAATCGCACCAAGGCCGGTGGACGACGGCGAGGCCCCAGACTGGAATGACCCGGAGATGGGGAAGATGCGGCAGTGGAGTCGCGGATGGAGAGGAGTGGGAAACTTGACTGGTTCGGGTGCGCGACAGCACTACCACCCACGGAAGATAGGAGCAAAAACAGAGGTTGAAGAAGGAGCACGCTGTTGGATTAACATCCAACGCTCCAGCTGCTAGAATCATTTGTTTATTAAGTTAACAAAGCCCTGCGTACATGCCTGCTTAGTAGGCCAACAAGTCAGCCACCAAATCTTGACGGGTCCCAGCTGTCAACGGGAGGAATAGTTTTTTCGCATAACAAGGAGGCACTTCCTTCCGTGCGAAGATACAACCTGTGGGTCCCGGCAGTCAGGGGGAGGAAACATTTTTTTCCAGCTTAATAAGGAGGAACTTTCCTTGTGTGCGACCATGGACCTCGTGGGTCCCAGCCGTTAGGCTCTCCACATATAGTCCTCTTCCAATGACTCTCGTTTGTTGACCACGCCGCGCCAAGTGCAGCGAGGTGGTGGATGACGGCGAGGCCTCGGACGGGAACAACCTGGAGATGGGAAGACGCGGCAATGGAGTCACATATTGAGAGGAGTACAAGGGTTATAACTAGTTCTGGTGCGACGTGGGGCTGCAGTCGGTGGAGAATAACAGGAGGTGTGGTGGGGTGGAGGGATAGCCTGACCAGCGGTGGGGTAGCACTTCACAGCGATGCGTGCTAAGCAGAGCCGCTAGCCGTCGGAGGCCGGACCAGGCGGTCCCGACGATGCTGGAGGAAGAAGACGAGAGATTGAAGGTGCATGCCGGCCGCTGGATATAAATCCAATGGCTGTGGATGTCATAATCATTTGTTGACCAAGTTGACAACGCCCTGCGTAGGCTTCGACCTATTATCCCACATGTGAGCCTTCAAAAATGTGGCATATATTTAACCCATATTTTCTAGAATGTACAGTCCATTTGCTGGGCTGGGTGAACAAATAATTTCGCATCAATGCGGCCCATTTAATATTTTCTAACAAATCCCAGCCCATTTGCACTTTATTGAAATACACGAATTAGCTGGGATCGTTCTATATATAATGTTAGGTTAGAAGGAGCAATTAATATAAAAAAATAAACAGTTGCGACACATTATATATATATAATTAAAAAATTAGCGAGTTATTGCTCAAAATAAAAATGAGCGTGTTATTATTACATTGGTCCTTAAAATCTTCGCAAGCTTTTGTACGCGATCACCAGGATTTTCCTACCTGTGAGTCAAAAACAACAAGGATTTTCCTTGCCAACTTCTGTTAAACATTTACTTTTATAAGTTAATAACACGTGGGATGTTTTTATAATGTATATATAAGTCTCTATAAAATATACCATAATAGTAATAATATAAATATATATAATGTGGTTAGCAGGGAAAACATAAATTGGACAACTGATGTCTACTACACAACCTTCTTGCAGACGTTGTTGGGCCTCCAAGTGCAGAGGTTTGTAGGACAGTAGCAAATTTCCCTCAAGTGGATGACCTAAGGTTTATCAATCCGTAGGAGGCGCGGGATGAAGATGGTCTCTCTCAAGCAACCCTGCAACCAAATAACAAAGAGTCTCTTGTGTCCCCAACACACCCAATACAATGGTAAATTGTATAGGTGCACTAGTTCGGCGAAGAGATGGTGATACAAGTGGTATATGGATAGTAGATATAAGTTTTTGTAATCTGAAAATATAAAAACAGCAAGGTAACTAATGATAAAAGTGAGCACAAACAGTATTGCAATGCGTTGAAACAAGGCCTAGGGTTCATACTTTCACTAGTGCAAGTTCTCTCAACAATAATAACATAATTGGATCACATAACTATCCCTCAACATGCAACAAAGATTCACTCCAAAGTCACTAATAGCGGAGAACAAATGAAGAGATTATGGTATGGTACGAAACCACCTCAAAGTTATTCTATCCAATCAATCCGTTGGGCTATTCCTATAAGTGTCACAAACAGCCCTAGAGTTCGTACTAGAATAACACCTTAAGACACAAATCAATCAAAACCCTAATGTCACATAGATACTCCAATGTCACCTCAAGTATCCGTGGGTATGATTATACGATATGCATCATACAATCTCAGATTCATCTATTCAACCAACACATAGAACCTCAAAGAGCGCCTCAAAGTTTCTACCAGAGAGTCAAGACGAAAACGTGTGCCAACCCCTATGCATAAGTTCATGGGCGGAACCCGCAAGTTGGTCACCAAAACATACATCAAGTGAATCACGTGGTATCCCATTGTCACCACAGATACGCACAGCAAGACATACATCAAGTGTTCTCAAATCATTAAAGACTCAATCCGATAAGATTACTTCAAGGGGAAAACTCAATTCATTACAAGAGAGTAGAGGGGGAGAAGAAACATAAGATCCAACTATAATAGCAAAGCTCGCGGTACATCAAGATCGTATCACCCCAAGAACACGAGAGAGAGAGAGAGAGAGATCAAACACATAGCTACTGGTACATACCCTCAGCCCCGAGGGAGAACTACTCCCTCCTTGTCACGGAGAGCACCGGGATGATGAAGATGGCCACCGGAAAGGGATTCCCACCTCCAGCAGGGTGCCGGAACGGGTCTAGATTGACTTTCAGTGGCTACGCAGGCTTCTGCCGGCGGAACTCCCGATCTATTGTGTTCCCCGATCGTTTTAGGGTATATGGATATATATAGGAGGAAGAAGTACGTTAGGGGAGCCACGAGGGGCCCACGAGGGTGGAGGGCGCGCCCCTGCCTCGTGGCTTCCTCGTTGCTTCCCTTACTGATACGTCTCCAATGTATCTACTTTTCCAAACACTTTTGCCCTTGTTTTGGACTATAACTTGCATGATTTGTATGGAACTAATCCGGACTGACGCTGTTTTCTGCAGAATTACCATTGTGTTATTTATGTCCAGGAGCAAACGTTCTCGGAATGACCTGAAACTTTACGGAGACACTTTTCAGAAAATAAGAAAAATACCTGCCAAAGATGAAGGCCAGGGGGCCCCACCATCTTGCCACGAGGGTGGGGGGCGCGCCCCCTACCTTGTGGGCCCCCTGTTGCCTCTCCGACTCCAACTCCACCTCCATATATTGAGTTTCGATGAGAAAAAAATCAGAGAGAAGAAATCATCGCATTTTACGACACGGAGCCGCCGCCAAGCCTTAAAACCTCTCGGGAGGGCTGATCTGGAGTCCGTTCGGGGCTCCGGAGAGGGGAATCCGTCGCCATCGTCATCATCAACCATCCTCCATCACCAATTCATGATGCTCACCGCCGTGCGTGAGTAATTCCATCATAGGCTTGCTGGACGGTGATGGGTTAGATGGGATCTATCATGTAATCGAGTTAGTTTTGTTAGGGTTTGATCCCTAGTGTCCACTATGTTCTGAGATTGATGTTGCTATGACTTTGCTATGCTTAATGCTTGTCACTAGGGCCCGAGTGCCATGATTTCAGATCTGAACCTATTATGTTTTCATCAATATATGAGTGTTCTTGATCCTATCTTGCAAGTCTATAGTCACCTATTATGTGTTATGATCCGTTAACCCCGAATTGACAATAATCGGGATACTTACCGGTGATGACCGTAGTTTGAGGCGGTCATGTATTCAATATGTGTTAATGCTTTGTTCCGGTACTCTATTAAAAGGAGGCCTTAATATCCCTTAGTTTCCGTAAGGACCCCGCTGCCACGGGAGGGTAGGACAAAAGATGTCTTGCAAGTTCTTTTCCATAAGCACGTATGACTATATTCGGAATACATGCCTACATTATATCAACGAACTGGAGCTAGTTCTGTGTCACCCTAGGTTATGACTGTTACATGATGAACCGCATTCGACATAATTCTCCATCACCGATCCATTGCCTATGAGCGTTCCATATAATGTTCTCCGCTTATTTACTTTTCCTATTGCTTTTGCTATTGTGACCTTTTGTTACCGTTATCACTACTATCATATTACTTTGCTACTAAACACTTTGCTGCAGATATTAAGTTTCCAGGTGTGGTTGAATTGACAACTCAGCTGCTAATACTTGAGAATATTCTTTGGCTCCCCTTGTGTCGAATCAGTAAATTTGGGTTGAATACTCTACCCTCGAAAACTGTTGCGATCCCCTATACTTGTGGGTTATCAAGACTATTTTCTGGCGCCATTGCGGGGGAGCATAGCTCTATTCTTTGAGTCACTTGGGATATATATCTGCTTATCATTATGAAGAATTTGAGAGATCCAAAAACCAAGATCTATCCCTCAACTACGAGGGGAGGTAAGGAACTGCCATCTAGCTCTGCACTTGATTCACCTTCTGTTTTGAGTAAGCTTGCGACACCTACACCTGCTTCTGCTATTTGTTCCGATATGTCGCATGTTATTGATGATGCCACTTCTGCTATGCATGATACTTATGATGAAACTACCTCTATGCCTGATACTACTATGACACTTAGTGCTTTTCTTGATGAACAACTTGCTAGGGATAGAGAAATTGAAAATATTGAATCTGATGATACTGATGAAAGTGATGATGAAGAACCACTTGCCATTCCTAAGGGTTATGTTTTTGATCAAAATGCTTCTTTAGCTATTTTAGCTTGCAGAAATAGAACTGAACTTAAAAAATTATTAGCTAAATGGAGTAAGCAATCCCTAAATGATAGAATGAAACCTGACCCTGCTTTTGGTACTTCACCTATCTTTGTTACTGATAAGGATTATGAATTCTCTGTTGATCCTGATACAATTACTTTGGTTGAATCTGATCCTTTTCATGGTTATGAATCTGAAACTGTTGTGGCACATCTTACTAAACTGAATGATATAGCTACCCTGTTCACTAAAGATGAGAGAACTCTCTACTTTTATATCCTTAAAATATTTCCATTCTCATTAAAGCGTGATGCTAAGATATGGTTTAATTCTCTTGATCATGGTTGTGTGCGTAGTCCCCAGGATATGATTTATTACTTCTCTGCTAAATATTTCCCTGCTCATAAGAAATGAGCTGCTTTAAGGGATATATATAATTTTGTGCAAATTGAAGAGGAGAGTCTCCCACAAGCTTGGGGGAGGCTTCTCCAATTACTTAATGCTTTGCCTGATCATCCTCTTAAGAAAAATGAAATACTTGATATCTTTTATAATGGACTAACCGATGCCTCCAGAGATTACCTGGATAGTTGTGCTGGTTCTCTTTTCAGGGAAAGAACACCAGATGAAGCTGAAATTCTATTTAATAATATGTTGACAAATGAAAATAATTGGACACCTCCGGAGCCAATTCCTGAGCCAATTCCTAAACCAACTCCGAAGAAAAGGGTATTCTATTTTTCAGTCCTGAAGATATGCAAGAGGCAAAGAAATCTATGAAAGAAAAGGGTATTAAAGCTGAAGATGTTAAGAATTTACCTCCTATTGAAGAAATACATGGTCTTAATTTACCGCCTGTTGAAGAAATATATAATTTTAATCCTTTACCTATTGAAGAAACTCATGGTCTTGATAACCCGACACAGGTAGTGAAGGTAAATTCTCTCTATAGATATGATAAAACTGTAATCCCATTTACCAAAATTGCTAGCCCATGCTTAGATGAGTTTGATAAATTTATGGCTAAGCAAGAAGATTTTAATGCTTATTTTGGTAGACAACTGAAATACAATTCAAATATGCTTGGACACTTGGGTGATTATATGGCTAATGTCAAAGGTGAACTTAAACTTATTAGTAAACATGCTTCTATGGTTACCACTCAAGTAGAACAAGTACTTAACGCTCAAAATGATTTGCACAATGAATTGAATAGTAAGAACAATGATAATGCTGTTAGAGTGGCTACTAGAACTGGTAGAATGACTCAGGAACCTTTGTATCCTGAAGGCCACCCTAAGAGAATTGAGCAAGATTCTCAGAGAAATAATTTAGATGCACCTAGTTCTTCTAAAAAGAAGAAAAATAAAAATGATAAGAGTTTGCATGCTTCTAGTGATCCTATTGTTGAAACACCTGAGAATCCAAATGATATTTCTATTTCTGATGCTGAAACTCAATCGGGTAATGAACCTGAAACTAGTGATAATGTTAATAATAATGTTCATGATGATGCTCAACCTAGCAATGATAACGATATAGAAATTGAACCTGCTGTTGATCTTGATAACCCACAATCAAAGAATCAACGTTATGATAAGAAAGACTTTGTTGCTAGGAAACATGGTAAAGAAAGAGAGCCATGGGTTCAGAAACCCATGCCATTTCCTCCCAAACCATCCAAGAAAAAGGATGATGTGGATTTTGAGCGCTTTGCTGAAATGATTAGACCTATCTTTTTGCGTATGCGATTAACTGATATGCTTAAAAGTAATCCTTATGCTAAGTACATGAAAGATATTATTAAAAATAAAAGAAAGATACCGGAAGCTGAAATTTCCACCATGCTTGCTAATTACACTTTTAAGGGTGGAATACCAAAGAAACTTGGAGATCCAGGAGTACCCACTATACCATGCTTTATTGAAAGAAGCTATGTTAAAACTGCTTTATGTGATCTTGGAGCCGGTGTTAGTGTTATGCCTCTCTCTTTATATCATAGAATTGATTTGAAAAAGTTGACACCTACTGAAATATCTTTGCAAATGGCTGATAAATCAACTGCTATACCTGTCGGTATTTGTGAGGATGTGCCTGTTGTAGTTGCAAATGTTACTATTTTAACGGACTTTGTTATTCTTGATATTCCCGAGGACGATAGTATGTCTATTATTCTTGGAAGACCCTTTTTGAATACTTCAGGGGCTATTATTGATTGCACTAAAGGCAATATCACTTTTCATGTTAATGGTAATGAGCATACGGTACACTTTCCGAAGAAACAACCTCAAGTTCATAGTATCAACTCTATTGGAAAAATTCCATCGATTATATTTGGAGGTTTTGAATTTCCTCTTCCTACTGTCAAGAAGAAATATGATATTCTTATTATTGGGGATGTGCATATCCCCGTTGAGGTAACATAGTGTTATTCAAAATTTCTCCGGTTCCATGTTATTCTGAATGAGTTCGTTAACAAGACTTGATCAACCTTGTTAGTGGATTCCTTTTGATGATCATGAGATGGACGAAACTAGAAGGCATAACCTCCTGTACCCCACTTTTACTTTCTGTTATTTACATTAAATAAAATAAAAATAAATATTTTTATGTCTGTTATCTGATTATCCATGCAATATAAAAATACCTCGAAAATAAAAGATCTCCAAATGCCCTGAAAATTAAATATGATTTTTTCTAGAATATTTGAGGATTTACGGAATTGAATACACACCAGGGGGGCCAACCACCTTGCCACGAGGGTGGAGGGCGCGTCCCCTGCCTCGTGGGCCCATGGTGGCCCTCCTCCACTTATCCTTTCACCCATACACTCCTTCTTCCTCACCCAAACACAAATAACCAGCTCAAACCAGAGTCCAAGCTCATTTTGCCGCCATTTTCGATCTCCTTGCTCAAAGCACCTCTCACAAAACTGCTTGGGGAGATTGTTCCTTGGTATGTGACTCCTCCATTGGTCCAATTAGTTTTTGTTCTAATGCTTTATTCATTGCAAATTTTTGCTGCTTAGGTGTGATGGCCTGGCTTATTAGGGATGATAGACTACTCATATCAATAAGGAATTCCTTCTTTTCTGGTAGCCCATTCAGATAGAACTCCAAAGTTAAGCGTGCTCAGCTTGGAGTAGAGTCAGGATGGGCGACCGACCAGGAAGTTTCTCCCGGGTGCGCATGAGTGAGGACAAAGTGCGCAGAAAAGACTAGTATTGATATGTGGGGCCAGTCTAGATCCTGCCAGGAGTAACGACCACCGGTGGGTGTGTCCGGGGCGTTACAAGTTGGTATCAGAGCCGACCCTCGCGGTTACACGGATGGTTGCGGACAGGTGCGTGGTCATGTTGTTCATGACGTTTGTGACCCGTCATGGCACACGGCATGGCACATGTACTGGACTGGAAGCACAGATGTATGTGCCAAGAGGGAACGTTCCTGTGGCCCGACGAGGACGTCGGTTCCTCGGAGTGGGGGTGTATGTGATGGCCTGGCTTATTAGGGATGATAGACTAATCATATCAATAAGGAATTCCTTATTTTCCGGTAGACCATTCGGATAGAACTCCAAAGTTAAGCGTGCTCAGCTTGGAGTAGTGTCAGGATGGGCGACCGACCGGGAAGTTGCTCCCGGGTGCGCACGAGTGAGGACAAAGTGCGCAGAAAAGACTAGTATTGATCTGTGAGGCCAGTCTAGATCCTGCCAGGAGTAACGACCACCGGCGGGTGTGTCCGGGGCGTTACATTAGGTGACCCTATTCTTGAGCTTGCATGTCAAATTTATATGGTCAAAAGTAGTTCTGATGCATGATATAAGCCCTAGGCACTTGTAGGAGTAGTTACTATCAATATTATTGAGTTTGGTTTACTTTTATTTTGAAGTTACTAAAAAATTCAGAATTTTTCAGAAAATGATGAGGAGACTTTTGAGGGGCTTATCGAGCCAAAGCTCGAAGGAAAAGGCACCAAAGCCTAAGTATGATCTGCCTCGCACCGCGGAGGTTCGGGCGTGTGAATGGCCTTCCGAGGATTTCTTAAGAGCAGCCGGGATTTATGAAGATTTTCATGAGTTGGCTCAGACTGCAGGCCTTACCGCTTTCCTCCACAACCAATGCGATCAGTATCTCTTGCTCACAAATACCTTTGTGTAAAACTTTCATTTTCATTCTAGGAACTCACCACCTACGGTGGAATTTCATTTATATGATGAGCATAAGGAGATGTCACTTTATGATTTCTGTCGGATTTGTTTAGTCCCTTTTGAGGGCAATACAGAAGAACCACATCGTGATAATGTGGAGGGATTTATTGACACTATCACTATAGGGGAAACAAGGAAGGTTTCCGATGCACGAATCACTAGCATACACTTTCCTGTTTTACGTTACTTTGCTTTATTTGCTAGTCGTTGCTTAATTGGTCGCGGAAACTGTGGAAACCTGAGTATCCCTGATATTATTATTTTGCACCATGGTTTATGCGGTGATAACTCTTTTAGTATGGGTGGCATTATTGCCAAACGGTTAAGTCTGAATCATACCAAGGGCCCCATCTTTGGAGGCATCTATGCTACACGCCTAGCTGCACATCCTATTAGGCATGCTGAGAAGGAAGAAAAAGTGCTGCCTCATGTTTATCTAGATTATAAAAGTAAGGTGGCACATGATTTTATTGTTAAGAATAGGGAAGGAGAGCTTAAATATCAATTGTTCTTTAATAAACATCATCCTGAGACTATTACCTTGCCTGCTCCTTCTTTGTTTGATTTGACTGTAGGCACGTACCTTGTTCTGTTGATGGCTATCTACGCCTACCAGAACCCTGCACCAGCCGAGGAGCTAGAGACGGAACCACAATTTGATCCTTCACGACAGTCTAATTACCAGTGGGACCCGGAGATGATTGTCAGCCAGTGGCAATCGGAGCCTTCCTCCTCTTCTCAGTACGACCCCAACTATTATTATGGATATCCGCCAGGCCAGCCATGGTCATAGACCAACTTAGGCCAAAAGCCTAAGCTTGGGGGAGTACGTATTTCTCACCGACATTACATTTATGCTCACACACTCATTGCTAGATGTCGGTGCTCATACTTTTTCATTGTATCATCCATGCTAGTTTATTTTCCTTTTTATGCTTTCTTCTTGTGTGTTTAATAAACCTTAAGAAAAACCAAAAAAAATTAGTTGTAGCTTCTAGCTAGTTTTAATTTCCATGCTTGTAGTAGTAATTAAAAAGAAAACCCAAAAATATTTCCTGTTCTTCTTTTTGCTTGTTGGGAGTTTTCCCGTGTAAATAGTTTTATTTCATTTCTTTTCTTTCGGGGTTGATAGGAGAAGACCATGATTAAATTGTTGAAGTGGCTCTTATATGCATTATTGTTGATCTGACAAAAGAGCCCATATTGCCTTGTCTTCTCCTGTTTATTGAATGCCTGCAGATTCTAGCTTAGTCCAATGCACGTGCACTATTATTATTATTATTATTCACATCGTTCGGTCGTGCGAGTGAAGGCAATTATGACGATATATGATGGACTGACTGAGATGAGAAAAGCTGGTATGAGCTCGACCTATTTTGTTTTTGTAAATATGATTAGTTCATCATTCCTGATTCAGCCTATTATGAATAAACATGTTTGCAATGACAACTAGAGATCATAGTTTCTTATGCCATGCTTGATTAGCTATGAGTTATAATGGTTCACCTTGCGTGCCAACATGCTATTAAAATGGTTATGATGTGGTATGATAGGATGGTATCCTCCTCTGAATGATTTAAGTGACTTGACTTGGCACATGTTCACGCATGTAGTTGAAACAAAATCGACATAGCCTTCACGATATTTATGTTCATGGTGGATTATATCCTAATCATGCTTGCATTCAGTGTTGATTAATTTTAATGCATGTTCATGACTGTTGTCACTCTCTAGCCGGTCGCTTCCCAGTCTTTTGTTAGCCTTCACCTGTACTAAGCGGGAATACTGCTTGTGCATCCAAACTCCTTAAACCTCAAAGTTATTCCACATGAGTCCACTATACCTACCTATTTACGGTATCTACCTGCCGTTCCAAGTAAATTTGTATGTGCCAAACTCTAAACCTTCAAATAAATATCCTGTTTTGTATGCTCGAATAGCTCATGTATCAACTAGGGCTGTCTGTATCTTCCATGTTAGGCGGGTTATTCTCAAGAGGAGTGGACTCCGCTCCTCACTCACAAGATAAATGGCTGGTCACCGGGATGCCCAGTCCCATGCTTTATGCAAATTAAATCAAAATAATTGCAAACAAAACTCTCCCTGGGACTCTTGTTAGTTGGAGGCACTCGTTGTTTCGAGCAAGGCATGGATTGATGCTTGTTGGTGGAAGGGGGAGTATAAACTTTACCATTCTGTTTGGGAACGGCCTATAATGTGTGTAGCAAGGAAGATATCGCCATCTCTTGGTTGTTATGTTGACAATGAAAGTATACCGCTTAAAATATTATTCACCTCTGTTTCAAAACCAAGCTCTGGCACCTCTACAAATCCCTGCTTCCCTCTGCGAAGGGCCTATCTATTTACTTTTATGCTGAGTCATCATCCTCTTATTAAAAGGCACCAGTTGGAGAGCACCGCTGTCATTTGCATTCATTACTGTTAGTTTACATTGAGTATGACTTGACTGGATCTCTTTTACCATGAATTACAATGTCTAGTCAGTCCTTGGTCTTTAAAGGTGCTCCGCATTTATGTTTTGCGGTCTCAGAAAGGGCTAGTGAGATACCATCCTGGTATATCATATTATGATTGTTTTGAGAAAGTGTTGTCATCCGAGTTTTATTATTATGGCTCGCTAGTTGATTATGCTATTGATGTGAGTAACTTGAGACCTATGCGTTATTGCGAATGTGGTCAGTTATAATCTTTGCTGAAAACTTGAATGCTGGCTTTACATATTTACAACAACAAGAGCAAACAGAGTATGTAAAAGTTTTTCTTTATCACTTTCAGTTTGTCAACTGAATTGCTTGAGGACAAGCAAAGGTTTGAGCTTGGGGGAGTTGATGCATCTCCAACGTATCTACTTTTCCAAACACATTTGCCCTTGTTTTGGACTCTAACTTGCAAGATTTGAATGGAACTAACCCGGACTGACGCTATTTTTAGCATAATTACCATGGTGTTATTTATGTGCAGGAGCAAACGTTCTCGGAATGACCTAAAACTTCACGGAGACACTTTTCAGAAAATAAGCAAAATACCTGCCAAATATGAAGGCCAGGGGCCCACCGTCTTGCCATGAGGGTGGGGGGCGCGCCCCCTACCTCGTGGGCCCCCTGTTGCCTCTCCGAATCCAACTCCACCTCCATATATTGAGTTTCGATGAGAAAAAATCAGAGAGAAGAAATCATCGCGTTTTACGATACGGAGCCGCCGCCAAGCCCTAAAACCTCTCGGGAGGGCTGATCTGGAGTCCGTTCGGGGCTCCAGAGAGGGGAATCCATCGCCATTGTCATCATCAACCATCCTCCATCACCAATTTCATGATGCTCACCGCTGTGCGTGAGTAATTGCATCATAGGCTTGCTAGACGGTGATGGGTTGGATGGGATCTATCATGTAATCGAGTTAGTTTTGTTAGGGTTTGATCCCTAGTGTCCACTATGTTCTGAGATTGATGTTGCTATGACTTTGCTATGCTTAATGCTTATCACTAGGGCCCGAGTGCCATGATTCCAGATCTGAACCTATTATGTTTTCATCAATATATGAGTGTTCTTGATCCTATCTTGCAAGTCTATACTCACCTATTATGTGTTATGGTCCGTTAACCCTGAAGTGACAATAATCGGGATACTTACCGGTGATGACCGTAGTTTGAGGAGTTCATGTATTCACTATGTGTTAACGCTTTATTCCGGTACTCTATTAAAAGGAGGCCTTAATATCCCTTAGTTTCCGTAAGGACCCCGCTGCCACGGGAGGGTAGGAGAAAAGATGTCATGCAAGTTCTTTTCCATAAGCACGTATGACTATATTCGGAATACATGCCTACATTATATCAACGATTTGGAGCTAGTTCTGTGTCACCCTAGGTTATGACTGTTACATGATGAACCGCACCCGGCATAATTCTCCATCACCGATCCATTGCCTACGAGCGTTCCATATATTGTTCTCCGCTTATTTAGTTTTCCGTTGCTATTGCTATCATCACTACAAAATACCAAAAACATTGCTTTTGCTATTGTTACCTTTTGTTACCGTTATCACTACTATCATGTTACTTTGCTACTAAACACTTTGCTGCAGATATTAAGTTTCCAGGTGTGGTTGAATTGACAACTCAGCTGCTAATACTTGAGAATATTCTTTGGCTCCCCTTGTGTCGAACCAATAAATTTGGGTTGAATACTCTACCCTCGAAAACTGTTGCGATCCCCTATACTTGTGGGTTATCACTTACGTACACTCCAAGTCTTCTGGATTGCTTCCGTTCCAAAAATAAGTTCTGTGAAGTTTCAGGTCAATTGGACTCCGTTTGATTTTCCTTTTCTGTGATACTCTAAAACAAGGAAAAAACATAAACTGGCACTGTGCTCTAGGTTAATAGGTTAGTCCAAAAAATAATATAAAAGTGTATAAAAAAACCCATAAACATCCAAAAAAGATAATATAATAGCATGGAACAATAAAAAATTATAGATACGTTGGAGACGTATCAGCATCCCCGAGCTTAATTCCTGCTCGTCCTCGAGTAGGTAAATGATCGATAAAAACAGAATTTTTGATGTGGAATGCTACCTAAGATATTCATCATGTATTTATCTTTATTGTAGCAAGAATATTCAGATCCATAAGATTCAAGACAAAAATTTAATATTGACATACAAATAATAATACTTCAAGCATACTAACCAAGTAATCATGTCTTCTCAAAATAACATGGCCAAAGAAAGCTATCCCTACAAAATCATATAGTATTTAAATCTTTTCACCACACAACGTATTTAAATCATGCACAACCCTGATGACAAGCCATGAAATTGTTTCATACTTTTGATGTTCTCAAACCTTTTCAATCTTTACGCAATACATGAGCGTGAGCCATGGACATATCACTATAGGTGGAATAGAATGGTGGTTGTGGAGAATACAAAAAGGAGAAGATAGTCTCACATCAACTAGGCGTATCAACGGGCTATGGAGATGCCCATCAATAGATATCAATGTGAGTGAGTAGGGATTGCCATGCAACGGATGCACTAGAGCTATAAATGTATGAAAGCTCAAAAAAAGAAACTAGTGGGTGTGCATCCAACTCGCTTGCTCACGAAGACCTAGGGCATTTTGAGGAAGCCCATCATTGGAATATACAAGCCAAGTTCTATAATGAAAGATTCCCACTAGTTTTTGGAAGTGACAACATAGGAGACTCTCTATCATCAAGATTATGGTGCTACTTTGAAGCACAAGTGTGGTAAAAGGATAGTAGCATTGTCCCTTCTCTCTTTTTCTCTCATTTTTCATTTTTTGGGCCTTTCTCTTTTTTATGGCCTCTTTTTTCCCTCTTTTTTGGGCTTCTTTCGCCTCTTTTATTTATTTTATTTTTGTCCGGAGTCTCATCCCGACTTGTGGGGGAATCATGGTCTCCATCATCCTTTCCTCACTGGGACAATGCTCTAATAATGATGATCATCACACTTCTTTTTACTTACAACTCAAGAATTACAACTCAATACTTAGAACAAGATATGACTCTATATGAATGCCTCCGACGGTGTACCGGGATGTGCAATGATGCATGAGTGACATGTATGAAGAATTATGAACGGTAGCTTTGCCACAAATACGATGTCAACTACATGATCATGCAAAGCAATATGACATTGATGAAGCATGTCATAACGGAACAGTGGAAAGTTGCATGGCAATATATCTCGGAATGGCTATGGAAATGCTATGATAGGTAGGTATGGTGGCTGTTTTGAGGAATATATATGGTGGGTTTAAGGTACCGACGAAGGTTGCGCAGTACTAGAGAGGCTAGCAATGGTGGAAGGGTGAGAGTGCATATAATCCATGGACTCAACATTAGTCATAAAGAACTCACATACTTATTTCAAAAAATCTATTAGTTATCGAAACAGATTACTAGGCGCATGCTCCTAGGGGGATAGATTGGTAGGAAAAGACCATCGCTCGTCCCCGACCGCCACTCATAAGGAAGGCAATCAATAAATAAATCATGCTCTGACTTCATCACATAACGGTTCACCATACGTGCATGCTACGGGAATCACAAACTTCAACACAAGTATTTCTCAAATTCACAACTACTCAACTAGCATGACTCTAATATCACCATCTTCATATCTCAAAACAATTAGCAAGTATCAAACTTCTCATAGTATTCAATGCACTCTATATGAAAGTTTTTATTATATCCCTCTTGGATGCCCATCATATTTAGGACTAATTTCACAACCAAAGCAAATTACCATGCTGTTCTAAACTCTCAAAATAATATAAGTGAAGCATGAGAGTTCATCTATTTCTTAAAAATAAAACCACCACCGTGCTCTAAAACATATAAGTGAAGCACTAGAGCAAATGACAAACTACTCCGAAAGATAGAAGTGAAGATCAATGAGTAGTCGAATAATTATGCAACTATGTGAAGACTCTCTAACATTTAAGAATTTCAGATCTTGATATTTTATTCAAACAGCAAGCAAAACTAAATAAAATGAAATGACGCTCCAAGCAAAACACATATCATGTGGTGAATAAAAATATAGTTCCAAGTAAAGTTACCGATGAATGAAGACGAAAGAGGGGATGCCTTCCGAGGCATCCCCAAGCTTAGGCTTTTGGTTTTCCTTTAATATTACCTTGGGGTGCCTTGGGCATCCCCAAGCTTAGGCTCTTTCCACTCCTTATTCCATAATCCATCGAATCTTTACCCAAAACTTGAAAACTTCACAACACAAAACTTAACAGAAAACTCATAAGCTCTGTTAGTATAAGAAAATAAATCACCACTTAGGTACTGTTGTGAACTCATTCTAAATTCATATTGGTGTAATATCTAATGTATTCCAACTTATCTATGGTTCATACCCTCCGATACTACTCACACATTCATCAAAATAAGCAAACAACACATAGAAAACAAAATCTGTCAAAACAGAACAGTCTGTAGTAATCTGGATCAAACGTATACTTCTGGAACTCATAAAATTCTCAAATAAATTGGTGTACCTGAGGAATTTATCTATTAATCATCTTCAAAAAGAATTAACTAAATATCACTCTCCAATAAAAAATGGCAGCGATTCTCGTGAGTGCTAAAGTTTCTGTTTTTTACAGCAAGATCAACAAGACTTTCCCCAAGTCTTCCCAACGGTTCTACTTGGGACAAACACTAATTAAAACATAAAAAACTCAATCATAACAGAGGATAGATGAATTATTTATTACTAAACAGGAGCAAAAAGCAAGGAACACAAATAAAATTGGGTTGCCTCCCAACAAGCGCTATCGTTTAACGCCCCTAGCTAGGCATGATGATTTCAATGATGCTCACATAAAAGATAAGAATTGAAACATAAAGAGAGCATCACGAAGAATATAACTAGCACACTTAAGTCTAACCCACTTCCTATGCATAGGGATTTTGTGAGCAAACAACTTATGGGAACAAGAATCAACTTGCATAGGAAGGTAAAGCAAGCAAAATTTCAAAATTTTAAGCACATAGAGAGGAAACTTGATATTATTGCAATTCCTACAAGCATATATTCCTCCCTCATAATAATTTTCAGTAGAATCATGAATGAATTCAACAATACAACCAGCACCTAAAGCATTCTTTTCATGATCTACGAGCATAGAGATTTTATTACTCTCAACACAAGCAAAATTCTTCTCATGAATAATAGTTGGAGTATCATAAGAAACTCGAATACTATAAGTTGTTTCCACATTAAAAGAGTAATGTTCAGAAAAGGGGTAACCATAATCATGCCAAGTTTTATAAATATAATCACTACTTTTATAGCATAAGTATCATCATGATAATCATCATAAGTAGGAGGCATGCCATCATCATTATAAATTTGCATATCAAAACTTGGGAGACTAAAAATATCATCTTCATTAAATGTAGCATCCCCAAGCTTGGGACAAACATTAATTACAGCAAATATGTTCTCAAAATCATCATCTTCATCAAACATATCATCCCCAAGCTTGGGCCTTTTCATATCATAAGCATAATCACTCTCATCATTAATAGTATGGATAGCACCAATAGTATAGCAATTATCATATTCTTCCAAGCAAGTGCCAAAAAGATTTTCAAGATCATAAGAAGTATCATTATCTTCCACAATTATATTTTCATGAGGCACAATAGTAATAGGAGCAGCATTATTTGGGAGAGATATCTTTTCATCTCTCTTCCTTTTTCTTTTCTTCTTCTTCTTCACCACATCATGTGTGGGTTCAATCCTCTTTTTGGTGCTCCTTATTATTGAGATTGGTTGAATAGAAGGATCCTCCTCGTTACTTGATTCATCATAAGAAATAATAGGAGGATATTGGGAAGTCTCTTCCCTTTCATTAGTATTCTCTTCATCCTCTATTTGTTTTATTTTCTTTATGTAATTGGCAATATAAGGATTTTCAATGCAATTCACCGCACAATACATATAAATTTCCTATAGATCAAAATGAAGAACTCTATCAAGGAAAAAATTTGGAATATCCTTAGTTATACATTTCATTTCTTCATAACCCAAGAGCAAACTAAGTTCATTATGATGTGCAAGAGAAATCAAGTCATGACAATTTTTGGACACGATACGATCATGAAACAATTTGCATTGGGTACTGAAATGATCATGTTCATTGCAAAGTTCACAAGTACGGCTAAGAAAATTTAAATTTTCAGCACAAGCATCTAGCCTTTCTTGCAACCATTTAGTTTCCAAGTACTTATGCCTCTTGCAATATCTATCTTCCCTATTTGGTGTGTACTTGCAAACCCAATATACTCCACAAAAATCAACATGCTTATAAGAGATATTTTCATCATGACTAGTGCAATCATCATTAGTACCATGGATATTCAAGGAGTTCATACTAACAACATTGCAATCATGCTCATCATTCAAAGATTTAGTGCCAAACATTTTAATGCATTCTTCTTCTAACACTTTGGCACAATTTTCCTTTCCATCATGCTCACGAAAGATATTAAAAAGATGAAGCGTATGAGACAGACTCAATTCCATTTTTTTATAGTTTTCTTTTATAAACTAAACTAGTGCTAAAACAAGAAACAAAAAGATTCGATTGCAAGATCTAAAGATATACCTTCAATTGCTAACCTCCCCAGCAACGGCGCCAGAAAAAAGCTTGATGTCTACTACACAACCTTCTTCTTGTAGACATTGTTGGGCCTCCAAGTGCAGAGGTTTGTAGGATAGTAGCAAATTTCCCTCAAGTGGATGACCTAAGGTTTATCAATCCGTAGGAGGCGTAGGATGAAGATGGTCTCTCTCAAGCAACCCTGCAACCAAATAACAAAGAGTCTCTTGTGTCCCCAACACACCCAATACAATGGTAAATTGTATAGGTGCACTAGTTCGGCGAAGAGATGGTGATACAAGTGGTATATGGATAGTAGATATAGGTTTTTGTAATCTGAAAATATAAAAACAGCAAGGTAACTAATGATAAAAGTGAGCACAAACAGTATTGCAATGCGTTGAAACAAGGCCTAGGGTTCATACTTTCACTAGTGCAAGTTCTCTCAACAATAATAACATAATTGGGTCACATAACTATCCCTCAACATGCAACAAAGAGCCACTCCAAAGTCACTAATAGCGGAGAACAAATGAAGAGATTATGGTAGGGTACGAAACCACCTCAAAGTTACTCTTTCCAATCAATCCGTTGGGCTATTCCTATAAGTGTCACAAACAGCCCTAGAGTTCGTACTAGAATAACACCTTAAGACACAAATCAATCAAAACCCTAATGTCACCTAGATACTCCAATGTCACTTCTAGTATCCGTGGGTATGATTATACGATATGCATCACACAATCTCAGATTCATCTATTCAACCAAGACATAGAACCTCAAAGAGTGCCCCAATGTTTCTACCGGAGAGTCAAGACGAAAACGTGTGTCAACACCTATGCATAAGTTCATGGGCAGAACCCGGAAGTTGGTCACCAAAACATACATCAAGTGAATCATGTGATATCCCATTGTCACCACAGATACGCACAACAAGACATACATCAAGTGTTCTCAAATCATTAAAGACTCAATCCGATAAGATTACTTCAAGGGGAAAACTCAATTCATTACAAGAGAGTAGAGGGGGAGAAGAAACATAAGATCCAACTATAATAGCAAAGCTCGCGATACATCAAGATCGTATCACCTCAAGAACACGAGAGAGAGAGAGAGATCAAACACATAGCTACTGGTACATACCCTCAACCCCAAGGGAGAAATACTCCCTCCTCGTCATGGAGAGCACCAGGATGATGAAGATGGCCACCGGAGAGGGATTCCCCCCTCCGGCAGGGTGCCGGAACGGGTCTAGATTGGCTTTCGGTGGCTACGCAGGCTTTTGGCGGCGGAACACCCGATCTATTGTGTTCCCCGATCGTTTTAGGGTATATGGATATATATAGGAGGAATAAGTACATCAGGGGAGCCACGAGGGGCCCACGAGGGTGGAGGGCGCGCCCAGGGGGGGTGGGCGCGCCCGCTGCCTCGTGGTTTCCTTGTTGCTTCCTTTATGTACACTCCAAGTCTTCTAGATTGCTTCCGCTCCAAAAATAAGTTCCGTGAAGTTTCAGGTCAATTGGACTCCGTCTGATTTTCCTTTTCTGCGATACTCTAAAACAAGGAAAAACAGAAACTGGCACTGGGCTCTAGGTTAATAGGTTAGTCCGAAAAATAATATAAAAGTGTATAATAAAGCCCATAAACATCCAAAACGTATAATATAATAGCATGGAACAATAAAAAATTATAGATACGTTGGAGACGTATCAACAACATTATTATTCTTATATATAGATAAATAGGACAGAGATCTGTGTTTTATTTAGAAAATACATTGGGCTGCCAATCTTTAAGAAAAAGTAAAACCTATGCTGGGAGGCCCATAGGCCGGTATGTACCTCAAAAAATAAGTTGAAACCACTGTCTCCGTATGTCATGGGCTACGCATACTTAGGCCTAGCTGATACTTGTTCGCCCTCTGGAAAAAATGATAGTACCAGCCGAGGGCTACCTCTAAAACAGCCACCAAACCATGGCTATTTTCGATGATTCAGTCATTATCACATGCTGCATTCCTAAAGCTGGCTGTGACATTGTGGGCAACTTGGATAGCTAGAAGGAAAGCCATACACGAAGGGGAATTTTAGAGTCCTGTGGCAACGCATGCTTTCATTAACAGGTACTTGATGGACCTGGAAATTATCAAGAGTCAACAACCAGCAAGGCAGGCTGGTGCCATGATCCAGCAAGGCCCTACAGGAGGGTGAGACCCAGGGCACCACTGACGGGCTTTGCAAAGATTCATGTTGATGTAGGTGTTTCAACTGTCCGCAGAAAAGGATCGGCCGCAGCAGTCTGCCGCGACGAGAATGGCACATATTTGGGTAGTTCCTCTCTGGTGGTTCTCGGTATCCAGGACCTAGCTATTCTTGAGTCAATCGCTTGCGTGAAGCATATGCTCTGGCAAAAGACCTGGCACTCCATAATTTCATCATTGCCTCTGATCCTAAGCAGGTAGTGGAGGACATTAACAAGAACGCCAGGGGAACTTATGGCACGATCATTCATGAGATCAGGAAGAGGGCAGCGAGTTTTAACAGCAATATCTTGTATGAAGGGTGCCGTTCTAATAACGATGCACATGTCTTAGCCAAATACTCCCTTAGATTAGCTCAGGGGCGCCATGTGTGGCTTTTACACCCCCACGATCCAACATGTATCCCACAAACTGTGGTTTTTGATGAATAAAATTTCTGTTCATCCCTCAAAAGAAAGCTAGATTCCCGTGCGAACTAGATTAAAGAGGGGGCCGGCGGCCCGACTGAAGAAGCACATCAGATGCAATTTTTTTCTTCAGTGGATGGCTCTTGATGGCGTTGCGGTCCAACCTATAGAAACCAGCACTCGATTTTTCATCAAGCCCCAAAAATAAGGCAGTACTATGCTTGTTTTGAGGCCGAAAACATTACGGCAGGGGTTGAGCGGGGGAGGGGGGAAGACAGAGCAAAAATATTAAAAAGAGGTGATGCGCCATTGCTACCCTAACAAAGCAGGTGCAATTCTTATCGGGAAGGAGGTGTGCCATTGACACCCACACGTCACAAATCCCACAGTAGACATACTAACAAGTTCACACACAAGTACAAAAGAATAGGTAAACATTCATATCAAACTCAGTTTCATAGGACACGTTCATATTCATAGCCAACATTCACAATCAACAACTCAAAAGATTCATATATACACAAGTTCAGCATGTCTATGCATCCAAATGATTGATAGATCACACAACAATATTCATAGATAATTCACAAAAAGATTCGGATATACACATGTTCAGTATGTTTATGCAACCAAATGATTGAGATCACAGCCAGTATCATCCATGGATGAACTTTAATTACCTAGGGTACAGACTGGTAAATGGTGTTTAGTCGGAGGTACTTCTTGCTAAAATTAATGCTTGTATGAGTAAACTTTTGAAAAATTAATGCTAAAATTAATGCTTGTACAGACAATCTGAACTTTCCTTGTAGGTTTATCCTTAAATAGTGGCCTTGTGCCGAGGGAGGTTTGAGCAACTTGACCACTACTTTCATCCAACTAGTTTACTGGCTCATCTTGGTCCTGTAGCTCGCCTAAATTCTACATTGCAGACAAGAAAGGAAGCAGTTGAGAAAATGAACCACCCAATTTTTTTGTGCATTTCAACTGAAATGGAGCATCCCTGGCATGTAGACTGATTAAGTGCGAGATGAAGATACACGT
The DNA here is from genome assembly GCF_056163025.1 of Triticum urartu. NCBI lineage: Eukaryota > Viridiplantae > Streptophyta > Magnoliopsida > Poales > Poaceae > Triticum > Triticum urartu. The sequence goes on along the minus strand of NC_141874.1, from coordinate 168,569,340 downwards.
CAACCAACTTGTCTGGAATCTTTAGACTCCATGCCATACAGTTTGCTACCATATGTGCCGATAACCAAAAGGCACAAGTTGGGACCAAAGACTGGATTGCGTTTTTCTGGGCTATGCGCCAAGCAATATTTTTGGCGTTCACTCTCCTAATACTTGGAGTTTGACAACTGGTTAACTCCAGTTGATACTCGAATGAATACACACACTTCTTCTTGTCAACATCGATGCTTGTCTGAGTGAACTTTGGAGTACATAGCAGTAGCATAAGTACCTGTCCATCTGATCTTTTTGTGCAGTTCTACTGAAATCACCGAATGTAATGATTTGCATGCAAGTTCAGGCTCCAAGTTACTCCTTTATGAAATCGGCAAATAGTAGCACAATACCAAATTACCAATACATATGACAAGCACAATAATCAGGATAAAGACCAGTACCAACCTGTGTGAGGTAGCATATCAATTACTATTTCCTTTGACTGGAAGCCCAGATAAGCCAAGTGACTGACAGCAAAGGAAGGAAGCAAGCCCAGATTAGCAACTGGCAAGAAAGGAAGGACGCTGTCGAGGCAATGAAGCACCCAAAGTTTTTGTGCAGTTCCACCAAAATCGAGCATCCCTGTTGACACATATATTGAGAGAGTGAGATTACTGTAATAGTGGCACTAGTTGATGAAACATACACTAACAAATAGAAGCACCCTAATTATCTTAATGGGTAAAGTTAGCAACATAGTATTTGTCGGCGTTCTGGGAACGGGGGTCCCCAGACTTGCCTGCCTGCGGCCCGTGGCGTGGCTGAGCCAGCAGGCCGTACGGCCCATATTCACCAACAAAGCGTCCAAGACCCTCGCGAGGGGCCAAGCCTCGTGAGGCGGACGATGCAAGACCTCCTTTGGAGTGGCCTAGCTAGGCAGGCTCACGAGGAGCAGAGATATCAAGGCAAGGCGAACCTCACGAGGCTCTCATGCCGTGAGCCATGACGATCGGCACTAGGCGGGCGCCAGCGCGCACAATGTCCTTGTTTCCTCTTTAGTGCAAAGGGGGCAAGCGCAGCCGTGGAGTACCGAGGCATCAGGCAAAGGTTTCCATTCCGGTGCAATAAGACCAGGAGCATGGACTGCAAGACGGAGGTCATCGTGGAGCCCAAAACAGCGTCACCACCAGAGCTTTGTGTAGGCGAAGACTACTTTTGTCAGGATAGCTTGTAATAGCTATCCCCCTTCAAATTAGCCCGCCATTGTTGGATCCCTTCCCGCTCGATATTTGGGAAGAGGAACAGGGCCTCTATAAATAGGACTAGCCACCACAGTGGATAGGTGGATCTGATCGGATCTTGGCTTGAGAGAACCTACACACTGCAAGTCCGAAAGCACAAGAACTCCTCAACCTCAGGAGGCTGTTCTTCCCTTGTATTGTTCATCATCAGCCCAAGAGGCAATCAACCACCACCACACTGGAGTAGGGTATTACACCACAACGGTGGCCCGAACCAGTATAAACCTCATGTCTTTCTATGTTGTGAGTTCGTCGAGTTCGTCCGCAAGATCTTAGCGAGCTAGAGTGTAGATCGGTAGGAGGGGAAGACTTCGCACGCACCCTAGTGTTCGAACCTTAAGGGTTAGCCGGAGCCCCACATCCGACATTTGGCGCGCCAGGTAGGGGTGCGCCGGGGCTTCTCTCCACCAACCAGCGCCCCGTACCACCGCACTGCGCTCCCATGGCAGGTGCCCCGCCACCAACCTCCGCGGCCAACACCAACAGCAGGGAGTCTGGGTACTGAGCCCTGGCCCCCGCCCTGCGGCGAGTGCAGTGGCCGGCCAAGTTCAAGCCGGAGATGCTGCTGCATTACGATGGCGCGGCAGACTCGGCGCTGTTCCTGCTAGCATACGAGCAGGCCATCCTCGAAGCCGGAGGCGACGACGAAATCATGGCAAACTTGTTCCCCCTGGCCCTTGCCAGCGACCCGCGCGCTTGGCTGCTCAACCTCCCGGGATCCACGGTGACGTCCTGGGGGGAACTCCGCGACCTCTTCACTGCGTGCTACGCGGCGCCGGCACACCACACAGTCGCGGCACTGCTGGGTGGCTCCCAAGCACCTCCTTCAGATCGCCACATCAAGCCTTTCTTTCGTCAGATTGGGGCAGCCTGCAAGCGCCCGCGGGCTCCGCCGGGTTGGGCCGCGCCGGAGGCCGACCTCACCTTCGACTCGGAAGACCACCCCGGCTCCACCACCGGCTCAGGCGTGCACCCAATGCTCTGCACGCCCACCATCTGCAACGTGGCCGTCACCAAGACCCTCATCGACGGTGGCGCCGGCCTCAACTTGCTCTCCATGGAAGCCTTCAGCCTTCTTCATGTGCCGCTCAAATGGCTTGGCCTCAGCAAGCCCTTCACAGGAGTGGGTGGTGGAGCTGCTCACCCTTTGGGGAAGATCCGCCTCCCTGTCACCTTTGGCACGTGAGAAAACTATCGCACCGAGCTGGTGGACTTCGACATCGCCCGCATCGGTCTCCCGTACAATGCCATCCTCGGGTACCTGGCTCTCTTTCAGTTCATGGCGGCAACTCACCTGGCCTACAACCTCATGTAGATGCCAGGGAGCAAGGGCGTCCTCACCATCCAGGGGGACACTAAGGAGGCCGTGACGGCGCTCAGGCTCGCCTTCAAGACCGCGACAGCGGCGCAGCCAGCCGGCGCCGGTGCGTTAGAGGCTAAGGAGACCGCGCCCACCAAGAAAAAGCAGTTGTTCACCCAAGACAAGGTGGAGACCAAGCAGGTGCCGGTCAATGAGGACGGGTCTTCAAGAGCCACTTTCACAATAGGAACCGGCCTTGACCCGGGACAAGAAGAAGCTTTGGTGAGGTTTTTGCGCGCGAACAAGGAGATATTCACGTGGGAGCCCAATCAACTGGTAGGGGTCCCGAGAGAGGTAATCCAGCATCATCTAAAGGTGTGCCCCAATGTGTGCCCCGTGAAGCAGCGAGCAAGACGATAGTCCACTGAGAAGCAGGCCTTCTTCCTCCAAGAGACACGCAAGCTGGAAGCGGTAGGTACCATCCGAGAAGTTCGATACCCCGAATGGCTGGCGAACCCCATTGTAGCACCGAAGAAAGGTGGGAAGGAACGGATGTGCGTCGACTTCACCAACCTCAACAAAGCCTGCCCCCACGATCCGTTCCCCCTTCCGCGCATCGATCAAGTCGTCGACTCCACCGCCGAGTGCGATTTGTTGTGTTTCCTGGATGCATTCTCTGGATACCATCAGATCAGGATGGCGGTGGAGGATGTGGAGAAGACGGCCTTCTTGACACCATGTGGGGTGTACTGCTACACCTGCATGCCTTTCGGCCTACGCAACGCGGGAGCAACCTTTCAGTGGCTGATGCACATCTCCTTGGGGCGGCAGGTCGGTAGGAACACCGAGGCCTACTTTGATGACATAGTGGTCAAATCTCGCAAGGCGAGGACGTTGATTCAAGACTTGGAGGAGACCTTTGAGAGTTTGTGCCATGTGGACTTGAGGCTTAACCCGGAGAAGTGTGTGTTTGGCGTCCCATCTAGCAAGTTGCTAGGGTTTCTCGTATCCCACAGAGGGATCGAGGCGAACCCGGAGAAGATCAAGGCCATCGAAGACATGAGCCCACCACAGACCCTCAAGGAGATGCAAAAGCTGGCAGGACGGGTGACCGCGTTAGGGTGTTTGATCTCTAAGCTAGGCGAGCGTGCCTTACCCTTCTATAAGCTCATGAAGAAGAAAGGCCCCTTCAAGTGGACCCGGAGGCCGACCAGGCCTTCCGAGACCTCAAGAAATACCTCACCAGCCCCCAAGTGATGGTGGCACCGCGGCCTCTCGAGCCTCTGGTGCTTTACCTTGCCGCCACCCCGAACTCCGCCAGCGCGGCGCTGGTGGCAGTTCGGGAGGAGCGTCAAGACAAGGGTATGCCGCACCAAGCCAGAGCTGATGCAGCACGGGGCCAGGAAGGTGCAACAAAGCCATCAGCGGCGGAAGACCAAGCTCAGCAGGGCAACATCGCAGAAGCTCCTGAGGACAGTCAGGTCTCAGGAGACCCATCACCTTAGGATATGCCACAATCTCCACGGGACCCGAGCCTGAACAGTGTGCCAGCCCTCGTCGAGCACCCGGTGTACTTCGTCAGCACCGTACTGTGGGACGCGAGGGCGCGCTACCCCATGCCGCAAAAGCTCCTGCTCGCACTTTTGGTGGCCTCGCGCAAGCTGCCACACTACTTCCAGGGGCACCCCATCAAGGTCGTCTCGTCTTACCCATTGGAGAGGGTACTCAGGAGCCCAAACTCAGTCGGAAGGATCGTTGAATGGAACATCAACCTGCAAGCATTCCAGCTGGAGTTTAGCACCACCAGGGTCATCAAGGGAGTCGCACTCACCGATTTTGTGGCAGAATGGATAGATGCCCCGGCTCTTGAGGAAGGAGAAGACCGGTGCACCTCCCCAGGAAGCGAGGCGCCAGACGGCTGGGTCATGCATTTTGATGGCACCTTTGCGCACCAGGGCGCGGGGGCTGGAGCAGTGCTCATCTCGCCCACTCAGGACAAGCTTTGCTACGCCGTGCAACTCTGCTTCCAGCACGGCGAGAAGGTCTCCAACAATATCACAGAATACGAAGGCCTCATAGCCGGCCTAAAGGCTGCGGCGGCTATGGGGGTGAGGTGCCTTACCGTCAAGGGCGACTCGCAGCTCCTCGTCAACTTCTCCAACAAAGTGTATGAGCCAAAGGACGAGCACATGGAGGCCCACCTTGCGGAGGTGCCCAACATGGAAAAGCAGTTCGCAGGCCTAGAGCTGCAGCACGTGCCCTGGGGAACCAACAAGGAAGCCGACGACATCGCCAAGAGAGCATCCAAGTGGCAACCGCAAGAGCCCAGCGTCTTCGAAGAGCGGCTCTTCAAGCCGTCAGCTACGCCACCTCTTTCAAGCACGACTCAGCCTTGGGAGGAGCTCCCTCAGCCCCCAGCCTCGGGAGCCCCAGCTTGTGGCCCGACCTTGGGAGTTCGGCTGCTCTTGGCGCTCGAGCCCCACGAGGAGTGCTGGACCAAGGAGTTTAAGGAGTACCTGATGCACGGGACACTGCCGGAGAAGGAAGAAGACGCGGAGCGCATGGCCCGACAGGCCACGACCATACTGCATTCAAGATGGCGAGTTGTACAGGAAACAGCCGAACGATGTCACGCTGCGCTGCATCTCCAGCGATCAAGGGAGGGAGCTGCTGATTGACATACACGGCGGGGACTATGGACATCACTCATCATCACGGACCCTCGTCGGCAAGGCCTTCCGCAGTGGATTTTATTGGCCTACAACACTCAACAATGCAGCTGAGCTAGTGAAGTCCTGCGATGCTTGCCAATTCCATGCCAAGCAAATCCATCAGCCTGCTCAGGGCCTCCAAACCACCCCGCCCACGTGGCCGTTCGTGGACTGGGGGCTAGACATCCAAGGCCCGTTCCCACGAGCGCCAGGGGGCTACCGCTATCTCTACGTCGCCATCGACAAGTTCACCAAGTGGGCGGAAGTGGAAGCCGTCCGAACCATTCCAGCCGGCTCTGCTGTCAAGTTCATCAAGGGCCTCGTGAGCTGCTTCGGGGTCCCCAACTGCATCATCACAGATAACGGCTCGCAGTTTACTAATAACCTCTTTAAAACCTACCGTGCTAACCTTGGAACGCAGATCTGCTACGCTCCGGTAGCCCACCCCAGGAGCAATGGTCAGGCTGAGCGCGCCAACACTGAGGTCCTGAGGGGCCTCAAGACCAGGACCTTCAAGAAGAAGCTAGAGGCCTGCGGCAGGGGCTGGCACGACGAGCTCCAGTCCGTGCTGTGGTCCATCCGCACCACCGCTACCAAGCCAACGGGCGAGACTCCGTTCTTCCTCGTCTACAGAGCTAAAGTAGTCCTCCCTCACGAGGTCAAGCATCGCTCTGCACGGGTCCTGGCATTTTACGAAACGCAGCAGGACGCCATGCGGGGGATGGATCTCGTGCTGGGTGAGGAACGTCGTCGCGAAGCTGCATTAAGGGAGGCAAGGTACCGGCAAGCGCTACGGCGCTACTACTGCCGCAACATTCGCTCCAGGACGCTCGAGATGGGTGAGCTAGTCCTGAGGCGGGTCCTCTCCAGGGAAGGGTTGCACAAGATTTCACCCATGTGGGAGGGCCCGTTCAGGGTCGTCCACATTTCCAGGCCTGGCGCCGTGCGCTTGGAGATGCAATAGGGGACACCTATACAAAACGCCTAGAACATCCAGCACCTCTAGAAGTTCTACCCATGAAGCAAGGCCCAGTGCCTGTGAAGCAATGCCTAGTGCCTATGAAGCAAGGCCCAGTGCCTGTGAAGCAAGGCCAGAGCCTGTGAAGCAAGGCCCAATGCCTATGAAGCAAGGCCTGGAGCCCGTGAAGCAAGGCCCAGTGCCTGTGAAGCAAGGCTCAGAGCCTGTGAAGCAAGGCCCAGAGCCTGTGAAGAAAGGCCCAGAGCCTGTGAAGCAAGGCCCGGTGCCTGTGAAGAATCGCCGCTCGTGACACTCTCATGTAATAATGAGTTGGGGCTATACACGCCCCGGAGTCTCAGGAGCGCCGGCCTCAGGCCATGGGGCTCCCTCCCACGCCTAGTGGACAGCACTTAGCTCCGCGCTGGTGAGAAGACTTGAAGACTAGATTAGGTGCCGGACGTGGCTTTTCATTTGCTTTCCGTAGTTGGCTTGCTTCTCCTTAATCGAGTTTGCCTTTGGCGTTCCTTGCTGATTTGGTTCCTTCGCCTTTTACAACGTTTTTCGGCTCTGGTTTACTCGTTATCTCTCTCTCGCATACCTCGCGAGGGGGTTAGGCAGGTGCCCTCGTGAGCATTTTTCTTCTCTCTACCTTCTCACGAGTCACCCTCGTTTGAGCCTGGAAGCTGGCGCATCTCTCCTAATCCGTGCCCTTCGGGTACCGCGATGCAAAGCGCCAAGTCAAGGTGAATGGAAAATCCTCTAGCGCACCCCTAACAATTTTTTTGAAGTTCCTGAGCAAACACAGACATCTCGTGAAGGAAAGGGCGTCCCAAACGCGCCAGGTTAGGTTATCTTTGCGCAAAATAACAACACGACATGGGAATAACACGCACGTTGCATTAACCAAGAACCACAGTCCGATACATGCCCCTCTGGGCCCATACTAGTTTCATTTTCTGATGTAGGAAAGGCAAAAAGCTAAACAAAGCGGCGTTTCAGCAATCCATGGGGGTGGGCCCTTAGCAACGCCCGAGCCTAGCCAGACCCCTCCTCGCGCTTCATGGAGGCGCAATGACGAGATGACCCGCTGCCTCCTCCGAAGCGGGTGTGGTGGTTGGTCATAGCCATCGCCGCTGGAGCTGTCACTGGAGGAAGAGCTGCCATAGCTGGAAGAGATGCGATCGCTGCCGAGGGCAGGCTCGCCCTCACCCTCATCGCGACCATCACCAAGGCCGAGCACCTCCTCACCGTCGTTCATCTCGGGGCAGCACCCGGTGCGGCGACCATCTTCCCCGAACACCCTCACGTAGAGGGTCGACCCACCGTCATACTTGAAGTGGAGCGTGCACCGCCTGCCCAGGCCACGCGCGCGGGCGAACGTCTGCCAGCCGCGGGCCAGGGCTATGTTGCCCGCAGCGGAAGTCTCGACCGCGACCCAGGAGGCATTGCTGCAACAACCATCCACCTGCAACCAGAGCCCTCATGGACCAGGGGCCGGCACTTCATCGACAAGGAAGCGCGGAAGCTGGAGCCAGTTGCCGGCCGGGTTCTCCAACCAGACACCAAACTCCGGCGACGCCTTCGCTGAATGGAAGCGCGAGCGGGGAGGCCTCGCCACCATCGCGCGCCTCCCCACATCAGCTAGACCGCCATGGTTGGGACGGTCCACTCCGCATGCCGCGGCGCCGCCTCGACGGTGGGCCACGGCGGGGGTCGCAGCGTGCTTGCGCGAACGGCCACGACCGCGCTTGGGCGCCGGGGAACCGGGGCCCTCGCAGGGGCATTCCCCTTCTCGGCGGCAGAGAACTTCCTTCGTGGCGCCATCGGAGGCACTGCAAGCAATGAAGCAAAGAAGAAGCGAGCAAACGAGGAAGAGATGGGCAACGGGGGCTCCGCCCCCGCCCCATTTATAGAAAGAGAAGGCCACCGGCGTCTCCAACGATCGCAGGTAATGATGGTTTCCCTTGCATGTCGCAGGGACTTGTCAAGTCGTGCAGTCGTCGAGGCAGTGTGGGGAAGCGGAGACACCCACGTCCAATCAACCGCCACGCGTCAACCAAGGCCGCAGGCTTTTGGGGTCCACGGCGCTTCGAGCTTGACCCTTGGCTTCGCCGTGAAGACAAGCCCGTGCGCACCTTGGGCCCGAGGGCTACTGTCGGCGTTCTGGGAACGGGGGTCCCCAGACTTGCCTGCCCGCGGCCCGCGGCGTGGCTGAGCCAGCAGGCCGTACGGCCCATCTTCACCAACAAAGCGTAGGAGACCCTCGCGAGGAGCCAAGCCTCGCGAGGCGGACGATGCAAGACCTCCTCTGGAGTGGCCTAGCTAGGCAAGCTCACGAGGAGCGGAGATATCAAGGCAAGGCGAACCTCACGAGGCTCTTGTGACATGAGCCCTGACGATCGGCACCAGGCAGGCGCCAGGCGGGCGCCAGCGCGCGCAGCGTCCTTGTTTCCTCTTTGGTGCAAAGGGGGAAAGCGCAACCGCGGAGTACCGAGGCATCAGGCAAAGGTTGCCATTCCGGTGCAACAAGACGAGGACCATGGACTGCAAGATGGAGGTCATCGTGGAGCCCAAAACAGCGTCACCACCAGAGCTTTGTGCAGGCGAAGACTACTTTTGTCAGGATAGCTTGTACTAGCTGTCCCCGTTCAAATTAGCCCGCCATTGTTGGATGCCTTTCCGCTTGATATTTGGGAAGAGGACCAGGGCCTCTATAAATAGGACTAGCCACCATAGTGGATAGGCGGATTTGATCGGATCTTGGCTTGAGAGAACCTACACACCGCAAGTCCGAAAGCACAAGAACTCCTCAACCTCATGAGGCTGTTCTTCCCTTGTATTGTTCATCATCAGCCCAAGAGGCAATCCACCACCACCACGCTGGATTAGGGTATTACGCCACAACGGTGGCCCGAACCAGTATAAACCCCGTGTGTTTCTGTGTTGTGAGTTTGTCGAGTTCGTCCGGAAGATCTTAGCAAGCTAGAGCGTAGATCGGTAGGAGGGGAAGACTTCACGCGCACCCCAGTGTTCGAACCTTAAGGGTTAGCCGGAGCCCCACATCCGACAGTATTCTTGCTTAAGGAGAGGTATTAGTTTATTTAACCAGTGCCAATTAGCTCAACACTCAAAGCATTGCCATATATCATAGGTTGCAAAACTTGAACGTGCAAAGATAAAGGAGTTTCTCATGACAGTAGCACGATACCAATAGAGATGACAGCAAACTAATATGGATGAAGGCCTTAGGCCGGTACCAACCTGAGGAAAAAAGCTTATTCATGTAGTCCCAGAAGAGATGATAAAGCACTCACTGGAATCACTCAATAGTATATATTTTTGTGCACTTCAGATGTATGGTTGAAATCACTCTTGTTTACCAGTGCTGAGATTATATCAAAAGATTATCAAGAACTTCCAGCAGAGTTAAAGCACTGGCTGGGATACAGTTCATTGTATTGCCTTATGTAGTTCCATTAAAATGTATGATTGGCACAGCATGATCCCTGTTTGCACAAGTAGGAATAAGGTGAAACCTTCATTAGCTTAGTGAGAAAGGATAGAAAGACATTAGCATATTACTCTTACAGTAGCATCAAATTCATCATGGACAATGCGCAGAAGTGGAAGGGCTCCCTAGAGGATCGTCTCACATGTAACGTAGACATTGCCAGAGCCCTTGAATGGCCTCCACTGAGGCCTCGGCTTCAGCAATATCACCTTGGCACTATTTACTCTTCTTCTTCTTCTTCCTCCTCTTCATGCTCTGTTTCTCTTTCTCCTCACCAGTTGGTGAAACCAAGTACATGATTGACCTTCTAGTTCAGAATTGGTTTTGTCAGTGAGGGAGTACAAGTGTACTATAGTAAACAATAGTATTATTTTCAAATGGTAGTCGCAACATAGAGATGAACACATGCATTAAATATCATTCTTACCTAAAGGACGGTTATGGTGCCAATATGGATGATGAGGATTGGAACACATATCTCCCTTTGTGCAATTCCACCGAAATGAACCAATTGTTCCATTCTGACATTCCAGTTAAACAACACAAAAGTCACTTCTTTTAAGAAGTGTTTTGTGCAGTACACCGAAAGGTCACAACAGCAACCAGGTGAAATGGATATCCCCGTTTGCACAAATAGCTATAGAGGAAACAATCAGAGTCTCAAAAAATTACAGGCAAAAATATTTGGCTAAACTTGTCATGGCTTATAACAGTGGCATGACTTCATTTTACTAGGGGCGTTAGATTAAGAACAACTAAATATTTGGTATAAGGGCATGGGACAGTGGGTGCACCAGCAGTCCAGCACCATGTTGTCGGCGTTCTGGGAACGGGGGTCGCCGGACTTGCCTGCCTGCGGCCCGCGGCGTGGCTCAGCCAGCAGGCCGTACGGCCCATCTTCACCAGGAAAGCATCCAAGACCCTCGCGAGGGGCCAAGCCTCGCGAGGCGGACGACGCAAGACCTCCTCTGGAGTGCCCTAGCTAGGCAGGCTCACGAGGAGCGGAGATATCAAGGCGAGGCGAACCTCACGAGGCTCTCGTGACGTGAGCCATGACGATCGACACCAGCGGGCGCCAGGCGGGCGCTAGCGCGTGCAGCATCCTTGTTTCCTCTTTGGTGCAAAGGAGGCAAGCGCAGCCGCGGAGTACCGAGGCATCAGGCAAAGGTTGCCATTTCGGTGCAACAAGACCAAGACCATGGACTGCAAGACGGAGGTCATCGTGGAGCCCTAGACGACGTCACCACCAGAGCTTTGTGCAAGCGAAGACTACTTTTGTCAAGATAACTTGTACTAGCTGTCCCCCTTCAAATTAGCCCGCCATTGTTGGCTCCCTTCCCGCTTGATATTTGGGAAGAGGACCAGGGCCTCTATAAATAGGACTAGCCACCCTAGTAGGGGGAGGATCTGATCTTGGCTGAAGAGACACACCACAAGCTCACACGCGCAAGAACACCTCAACCTCAGGAGGCTGCGCTTCCCTTGTATTGTTCATCATCAGCCCTAGAGGCAATCCACCACCACCACACTGGAGTAGGGTATTATAGCACAATAGTGGCCCGAACCAGTATAAACCACGTGTCTTTCTGTGTTGAGAGTTCATCGAGTTCGTCGGCGAGATCTAGTGAGCTAGAGCGTTGATCGGCAGGAGGGAAAGACTTCACGCGCACCCCCGTGTTCGAAGCTTAATGGTTTGCCGGAACCCCACATTTGACATTTGGCGCGCCAGGTAGGGGTGCGTCGGGGCTTCTCTCCATCAACCAACACCCCGTACTGCCGCACCGTGCTCCCATGGTAGGACCCCCGCCACCATCTCCGTGGCCGACACCAGCAGCAGGGAGTCTGGGTACCGAGCCCTGGCCCCCGCTCTACGGCGAGTGCAGTGGCCGGCCAGCTTCAGGCCGGAGATGCCGCCGCGTTACGACGGCGCGGCAGACTCAGCGCTGTTCCTGCTAGCATATGAGGAGGCCGTCCTTGAAGCCGAAGGCGACGACAAGATCATGGCAAACTTGTTCCCCCTGGCCCTCGCCGACGAGCCGCGCGCTTGGCTGCTCGACCTCCCGGGATCCGCGGTGACGTCCTGGGGGGAACTCCGCTACCTCTTCGCTGCGCGCTACGCGGCGCCGGCACACCACACAGTCGCGGCACTGCTGGGTGGCTCCCAAGCACCTCCTTCAGATCGCCACGTCAAGCCTTTCTTCCATCAGATTGGGGCAGCCTGCAAGCGCCCGGGGGCTCCGCCGGGTTGGGCCGCGCCGGAGGCCGACCTCACCTTCGACTCGGAAGACCACCCTGGCTGCACCGTCGGCTCAGGGTTGCTTCCGATGCTCTGCACGCCCACCATCTGCAACGTGGCCATCACCAAGACCCTCATCGACGGCGGCGCCGGCCTCAACTTGCTCTCCGTGGAAGCTTTCAGCCTTCTTCATGTGCTGCTCGAACGGCTCAGCCTCAGTAAGCCCTTCACAGGAGTGGGCGGTGGAGCTGCTCATCCCCTGGGGCAGATCCGCCTCCCTGTCACCTTTGGCACGCAGGACAACTATCGCATCGAGCTGGTGGACTTTGACATCGCCTACATCGGTCTCCCATACAATGCCGTCCTTGGGTACTCGGCTCTCGCTTAGTTCATGGCGGCAACTCACCCGGCCTACAACCTGATGAAGATGCCAGGGAGCAAGGGCATCCTCACCATCCAGGGGGACAATAAGGAGGCCGTGATGGCTCTCAGGCTCGCCTTCAAGACCACGGCAGCGGCGCAGCCAGCCGGCGCCAGTGCTCCAGAGGCCAAGGAGACCAGGCCCACCAAGAAAAAGTAGTTGTTCACCCAAGACGAGGTGGAGACCAAGCGGGTGCCGATCAACAAGGATGGGTCTTCAGGAGCCACCTTCACCATAGGAACCGGCCTTGACCCGGGACCAGAAGAAGCTTTGGTGAGGTTTTTGCGCGTGAACAAGGAGATATTCGCGTGGGAGCCCGATCAACTGGCAGGGGTACCGAGAGAGGTAATCCAGCATCATCTAAAGGTGTGCCCCAACGTACGCCCCGTGAAGCAGCGAGCAACATGGCAGTCCACTGAGAAGCATGCCTTCATTGCCCAAGAGACACGCAAGCTGGAGGCGGCAGGTACCATCCGGGAAGTTCGATACCCCGAATGGCTGGCGAACCCCATTGTAGTACCGAGGAAAGGTGGGAAGGAACGGATGTGCGTCAACTTCACCAACCTAAACAAAGCCTGCCCCCAAGATCCGTTCCCCCTTTTGCGCATCGATCAAATCGTCGACTCCATCGTCGAGTGCAATTTGTTGTGTTTCCTGGATGCGTTCTCTGGATACCATCAGATCAATATGGAAGTGGAGGATGTGGAGAAGACGGCCTTCTTGACACCATGTGGGGGGTACTGCTACACCTGCATGCCTTTCGGCCTTCGCAACGCGGGCGCAACCTTTCAGCGGCTGATGCACATGGCCTTCGGGCGGCAGCTCGGCAGGAACACAGAGGCCTACGTTGATGACATAGTGGTCAAATCGCGCGAGGCGAGGACGTTGATTCAAGACTTGGAGGAGACCTTCGATAGCTTGCGCCAAGTGAACTTGAGGCTTAACCCATAGAAGTGTGTGTTTGGCGTCCCATCTGGCAAGTTGCTAAGGTTCCTCGTATCCCACAGAAGGATCGAGGCGAACCCGGAGAAGACCAAGGCCATCGAAGACATGAGTCCACCATAGACCCTCAAGGAGATGCAAAAGTTGGCAGGACGGGTGACTGCGTTAGGGCGTTTCATCTCTTAGCTAGGCGAGCGCGCCTTACCCTTCTTTAAGCTCATGAAGAAGAAGGCCCATTCAAGTGGACCCCGGAGGCCGACCAGGCCTTCCGAGACCTCAAGAAATACCTCACCGGCCCCCAAGTGATGGTGGCACTGCGGCCTCTCGAGCATCTGGAGCTCTACCTTGCCGCCACCCCGTACTCCGCTAGCGCGGCGCTGGTGGCGGTTCGGGAGGGGCGTCAAGACAAGGGTGTGCCGCACCAAGCCAGAGCTGATGCAGAGCGGGGCCAAGAAGGAGCAACATAGCCATCAGTGGCAGAAGACCAAGCTCAGCAGGGCAACATCGCAGAAGCTCCTGAGGACAGTCAGGTCTCAGAAGACCCACCACCTCAAGATACGCCACAATCTCTATGGGACCGGAGCCTCGACAGTGTGCTAGCCCTTGTCGAGCATCCGGTGTACTTCATTAGCACCGTACTGCGGGACGCCAGGGCGTGCTACCCCATGCCGCAGAAGCTCCTGCTTGCACTTTTGGTGGCCTCGCGCAAGCTGCGACACTACTTCCAGGGGCACCCCATCAAGGTCATCTCGTCTTACCCATTGGAGAGGGTACTCAGGAGCCCAAACTCAACCAGAAGGGTCACTTAATGGAACATTGAGCTGCAAGCATTTCAGCTGGAGTTTAGCACCACCAGGGTCATCACGGGGGCCGCGCTTGCCGATTTTGTGGCAGAATGGACAGATGCCCCGGCTCTTGAGGAAGGAGAAGACCGGTCCATCTCCCTAGGAAGCGAGGTGCCAGACGGCTGGGTCATGTATTTTGATGGCCTTTGCGCACTAGGGCGCGGGGGCTGGAGTAGTGCTCATCTCGCCCACTCAGGACAAGCTTTGCTACGCCGTGCAACTCTGCTTCCAGCACGGTGAGAAGGTCTCCAACAATATCGCAGAATACAAAGGCCTCATAGCCGGCCTAAAGGCTGGGGCGGCTGTGGGGGTAAGGCGTCTTACCGTGAAGGGTGACTCGCAGCTCCTCGTCAACTTCTCCAACAAAGTGTATGAGCCAAAGGACAAGCACATGGAGGCCTACCTTGTGGAGGTGCGCAAAATGGAAAACAGTTCGCAGGCTTGGAGCTGCAGCATGTGCCTCAGGGCACCAACAAGGAAGCCGACGACATCGCCAAGAGAGCATCCAAGCGGCAACCGCAAGAGCCTGGCGTCTTCAAAGAGCGGCTCTTCAAGCCGTCAGCTACACCACCTCTGTCAAGCACGACTCAGCCTCGGGAGGAGCTCCCTCATCCCCCGGCCTCGGGAGCCCCAGCTTGCGGCCCGACCTTAGGAGCTCGGCTGCTCTTGGCGCTCGAGCCCCAGGAGGAGTGCTGGACCAAGGAGTTCAAGGAGTACCTGATGCACAGGACACTGCTGGAGAAGGAAGAAGACGCGGAGCGCATGGCCCGACAGGCCACGGCATACTGCATTCAAGACGGCGAGTTGTACAGGAAACGGCCGAATGATGTCATGCTGCACTGCATCTCCAGCAATCAAGGGAGGGAGCTGCTGATTGACATACATGGCGGGGACTGCGGACATCACTCGTCATCACGGACCCTCGTCGACAAGGCCTTCCGCAGCGGATTCTATTGGCCCACATCACTCAACGATGCAGCTGAGCTGGTGAAGTCCTGCGAAGCTTGCAAATTCCACGCCAAGCAAATCCATCAGCCTGCTCAGGGCCTCCAAACCATCCCGCTTATGTGGCTGTTCGCGGTCTGGTGGCTAGAAATCCTAGGCCCATTCCCACGAGCGCCAGGGGGCTACTGTTATCTCTACGTCGGCATCAACAAGTTCACCAAGTGGGTGGAAGTGGAAGGCGTCCGAACCATTCCAGCCGGCTCTGCTGTCAAGTTCATCAAGGGCCTCGTGAGCCACTTTGGGGTCCCCAACCGGATCATCACAGATAACGACTCGCAGTTTACTAGTAACCTCTTTAAAACCTACTGTGCTAACCTTGGAACACAGATATGCTACGCTTCAGTAGCCCACCCCAGGAGTAATGGTTAGGCTGAGCGTGCCAACGCTGAGGTCCTGAGGGGCCTCAAGACCAGGACCTTCAAGAAGAAGCTAGAGGCCTGCGGCTGGGGCTGGCACGATGAGCTACAGTCTGTGCTGTGGTCCGTCCGCACCACCGCTACCAAGCCAACGGGCGAGACTCCGTTCTTCCTCGTCTACGAAGCTGAAGTAGTCCTCCCTCACGAGGTCAAGCATCACTCCGCGCGGGTCCTGGCGTTCGATGAAACGCAGCAGGACGCCATGCGGGGGCTAGATCTTGTGCTGGGGGAGGAACATCGTCATGAAGCTGCATTAAGGGCGGCAAGGTACCAGCAAGCGCTACGGCGCTACCACTGCTGCAACATTCGCTCCAGGACGCTTGAGATGGGTGACCTAGTCCTGAGGCGGGTCCTCTCTAGGGAAGGGTTGCACAAGCTTTCACCCATGTGGGAGGGCCCGTTCAGGGTCATCCACATCTCCAGGCCTGGCGCCATGCGCTTGGAGACGCAAGAGGGGACACCTATCCAAAATGCCTGGAACATGCAGCACCTCCGGAACACTATTAGGAAAAGGGCTATAGATGGAATTGACACTAATGGCGCACCAGACATGTGGTGCGCCATTACTATATACTAATGGCGCACCATGTGTTGGTGCGCCATTAGTGTGCAAATACTAATAGCGCACCACATCCAAGGTGCGCCATTAGTAATTTTTTTTAATTTTTTCAAAACTACTAATTGCGCACCCTGGGAGTGGTGCGCCATTAGTAATTTTTTTTTAATTTTTTCAAAACTACTAATGGCGCACCGTGGGAGTGGTGCGCCACTACTAGTTGAACTAGTAATGGCGCACCATGCCACGGTGCGCCATTAGTAATTTGGCCCAAACATTCGCCCGAATGCACCCCCCCCCCCCCCCCCCCCCGTGGACCGCCTTTTCAGTTTCAAAAAAATAAAAGAAAATGATAGAAATGTCAAAAAATAAAAGAAAATAAGATTCCCATGTGATATGTGGTCTAGTTGTTAGCAAAATTTACAAACATGAATTTTCGACTTTTTTGCAAAATCTCTCGAGAATTTGTAAAAATGGGCATAACTTTTGCGTACGAACTCGGATGAAAAAGTTTTTTATATGAAAAATCATCTACTCGAAAAGTTACATCCGAATTTAACGGGGGAACCATGTTAAACATTTTCAAAATCCTCAAAAAGCTAACAGAAAAAAGATACGGGGCTTTTAAGATCTGGAGAGGCAAAAAAATTCAAAAAATATATTCAAACTTACTAATGGTGGACCTGCCCATGGTGCGCCATTAGTATCTTCCCGCCTTCAAAAATCAAAATAAGTCAAAAAAATAAAAAAAAGTTACTAATGGCGCACCTGCCCATGGTGCGCCATTAGTATCTTCCCGCCTTCAAAATTCAAAATAAGTCAAAAAAATAAAAAAAAGTTACTAATGGCGCACCTGCCCATGGTGCGCCATTAGTATCTTCCCGCCTTCAAAATTCAAAATAAATCAAAAAAAGTTAGTAATGGCGCACCTGCCCACGGTGCGCCATTACTATGCCGTATATATGGCTGGGCGTGGTCCTCTCCTCCTTACCTCTCCATTCTTCTCCTCCACTCCACCTCTCCTCCACTCCATCTCCTCCTCTCCTCCACTCCATCTTCCCTTCTCTCCTCCACCATACTACCCTCCTCCTCTCCGGCGACCTCCTCCTCCTCCTCTCCGGTGACCTCCTCCTCCTCTCCGGCGACCTCCTCCTCCCTCCTCTCCTCCCCTCCCCTCCCCTCACGGTTTCTCCTCCCTCCTCTCCAGTGAGCTCCTCCTCCCTCCTCTCCTCCCATTCCCTCATGTTTTCTCCTTCCTCCTCTCCGATGCTTCGGTGAACTCCTCTCCGGCGACCTCCTCCTCCTCTCCGGTGATGTAGGCGAGCGCCTCTCCGATGACCTCCTCCTCCTCCTCTCCGGCGAACTCCTCTCCGGCAAAAGAACACGGCAAAAGAATGTACAAGATCCAAAAACAGGAACAAAATTTGAAATAATATCGTGCCAAAAAATGAGCAAAAAAAGAGCAAAAAATGGGCAAAAAAATCATGATCCAGATCCAAATTCAAAATTCAGAAATAGCAATGGCGCATGGTGGGGGTTAGACGGTGCGCCACTACTATTTTCCGCCTTCAAAATTCAAAAATACTAATGGCGCACCATGGCCTATACTAATGGCGCACCAGTGGCCTATACTAATGGCGCACCGTGGCCTATACTAATGGCGCACCAGTGGTGCGCCATTAGTATACCAGATACTAATGGCGCACCAGTGGTGCACCATTAGTAAAAAATACTAGTGGCGTGATACTAATGGCGCACCAGTGATGCGCCATTAGTAGGCAAAACTGGTGCGCCAGTAGTAGCCCTTTTCCTAGTAGTGGAAGTTCTACCCATGAAGGAAGGCCAAGTGCCTGTGAAGCAAGGCCCAGTGCCTGTGAGGCAAGGCCCAGTGCCTGTGAGGCAAGGCCCAGTGCCTATGAAGCAAGGCCTAGTGCCTGTGAGGCAAGGCCCAGTGCTTGTGAAGCAAGGCCAAGAGCCTGTGAAGAGAGGCCCAGAGCCTGTGAAGCAAGGCCCGATGCCTGTGAAGAATCGCCGCCCATGACACTCTCACATAATAATAAGTTGGGGTTGTACACGCCCCGGAGTCTCAGGAGCACCGGCCTCAGGCCCTGGGGCTCCCTCCCACGCCTAGTGGACAACACTTAGCTCCGCGCTAGTGAGAAGACTTGAAGACTATATTAGGTCCCGGACGCAGCTTTTCATTTCTTTCTGTAGTTGGCTTGCTTTTCCTTAATCGAGTTTGCCTTTGGCGTTCCTTGCTGATTTGGATCCTTCACCTTTTACCGCGATTTTTGGCTCTGGTTTTTACCCGTGATCTCTCTCTCGCATACCTTGCGAGGGGGCTAGGCTGGTGCCCTCGCGATCTTTTCCTTCTCTCCGCCTTCTCGCGAGCCACCCTCGTTCGAGCCTGGAAGCTGGCACATCTCTCCTTATCCGTGCCCCTCGGGTACCGCGATGCAAAGCGCCAAGTAAAGGTTCGGGTGAACGGCAAATCCTCTAGCGCACCACCTAACAAATTTTTTGCAGTTCCTGAGCAAACGCAGACATCTCGTGAAGGAAAGGGCGTTCCAAAAGTGCCAGGTTAGGTTATCTTTGTGCAAAATAACAACACGACATGGGAATAACACGCACGTTGCATTAACCAAGAACCACAGTTCGATACACGCCCCTTTGGGCCCATACTAGCTTCATTTTCTGATGCAGGAAAGGGAAAAAGCTAAACAAAGCGGCATTTCAGCAACCTGCGGGGGTGGGCCCTTAGCAACGCCCGAGCCTAGCCAGACCCCTCCTCGCGCTTCACGGAGGCGCGACGACGAGATGACCCGCTGCCTCCTTCAAAGCGGGCACAGCGGCGCGACAGCTGGTCATAGCCATCGCTGCTGGAGCTGGCACTTGAGGAAGAGCCGCCGTTGCTGGAAGAGATGCGGTCGCCGCTGGGGGCAGGCTCGCCCTCACCCTCGTCGCGACCATCACCAAGGCCGAGCACCTGCTCACCGTCGTTCGTCTGAGGGCAGCACCCGGCGCGGCGACCATCTTCCTCGAACACCCACACGTAGAGGGTCGACCCACCGTCATACTTAAAGTGGAGCATGCACCGCCTGCCCAAGCCGCGCGTGCGGGCGAACGTCTTCCAGCCGCGGGCCAGGGCTATGTTGCCCGTGGCGGAAGTCTCAACCGCGACCCAGGAGGCCTTGCTGCAGCAACCATCCGCCTGCAACCAGAGCCCTCCTGGACCAGGGGCCGACAGTTCATCGACAAGGAAGCGCGGAAGCTAGAGCCGGTTGCCGGCCGGGTTTTCCGACCAGACAAAGAACTCCGGTGATGCCTCCGCTGAATGAAAGCGCGGGCAGGGAGGCCTCGCCACCATCGTGCGCCTTCCCCCGTCAGCTGGACCGCGATGGTTGGGACGGCCCCCTCCGCGTGCCGTGGCGCCGTCTCGACGGTGGGCCACGTCTGGGGTCACAGCGTGCTTGCGGGGAAGGCCGTGACCGCTCTTGGGCACTGGGGAACCAGGGCCCTCGCGAGGGGCCTTCCCCTTCTCGGCGGCAGAGAACTTCCTTTGTGGCGCCAGCGGAGGCACTGCAAGCAACAAAGCAAATAAGAAGCGAGCAAGCGAGGAGGAGATGGGCAACGAGGGCTCTGCTCCCTCCCCATTTATAGCAAGAGAAGGCCAACCGGCATCCCCCACGAGCGCAGGTAATGATAGTTTCCCTTGCATGTCGCAGGGACTTGTCAAGTCGTGCAGTTGCCAAGGCAATGTGGGGAAGCGGAGATGCCCAGTCCAATCAACCGCCACGCGTCAACCAAGGCCGCAGGCTTTTGGGTCCCGTGACGCTTCGAGCTTGACCCTTGGCTTCACCATGAAGCCAAGCCCGCGCACCTTGGGCCCGGGGGCTACTGTCGGCATTCTGGGAACGGGGGTCCCCAGACTTTCCTGCATGCGGCCTGCGGCGTGGCTGAGCCAGCAGGCCGTACGACCCATCTTCACCAGCAAAGCATCCAAGACCCTCGCGAGGGGCCAAGCCTCATGAGGCGGACGACACAAGACCTCCTCTAGAGTGGCCTAGCTAGGCAGGCTCATGAGGAGCGGAGATATCAAGGCGAGGCGAACCTCACGAGGCTCTCGTGACATGAGCCATGAGATCGACACCACGCGGGTTCCAGCGCGCGCAGCATCCTTGTTTCCTGTTTGGTGCAAAGGAGGCAAGCGCAGCCGCGGAGTACCGAGGCATCAGGCAAAGGTTGCCATTTCGGTGCAACAAGGCCAAGACCATGGACTGCAATACGGCGTCTCCACCAGAGCTTTGTGCAGGCGAAGACTACTTTTCTCAGGATAACTTGTACTAGTTGTCCCCCTTCAAATTAGCCCACCATTGTTGGCTCCCTTCCCGCTCGATATTTGGGAAGAGGACCAAGGCCTCTGTAAATAGGACTAGCCACCCTAGTAGGGGGAGGATCTGATCTTGGCTGAAGAGACACACCACAAGCTCACACGCGCAAGAACACCTCAACCTCAGGAGGATGTTCTTCCCTTGTATTGTTCATCATCAGCCCTAGAGGCAATCCACCACCACCACACTGGAGTAGGGTATTACACCACAACGGTGGCCCGAACCAGTATAAACCCCGTGTCTTTCTGTGTTGAGAGTTCGTCGAGTTCGTCCGCGAGATCTAGTGAGCTAGAGCGTTGATCGGTCGGAGGGAAAGACTTCACGCGCACCCCAGTGTTCGAACCTTAAGGGTTTGCCGGAACCCCACATCCGACACATGTACCTAAACCGGGGCATAAAGTGGTGATTGAGAGTTTGTTGCCCCGAGAAACAAACATCCAAGAAACATATCTGGGTTGGTCCTATTTTTGTTCACTCTAGCCACCTACTCCTATGTTTTTTTGGAAATGGAGGCATGCCCCCGGCCTGCGCGTATGTATGAGCGCTTGAGTCTGTACTGATGTTCAAAAAAATGATGCATGTAGCCATATTATGTGTGGATAGCAAATCCAGTCTTGGTCATACACCACTATGTACAACGTTTCCCCTATATTTCCCTTTTAGACCAAGAGACCGGTTGGATGACCAGTCTGTGCTACACTACAAAAAAATACACTTCCGTGATGATACGTGTTTGTCACAGTAGGTCGCGTTTTCTGTCATGCATGTACATCCATGACGATTTTATGACAGAATCAAGATAGTCATACCTGTGCTGTCACAGAAGTGTTCCATGACATTACCAAAATTATCATCATGGAAGTGTCCACTTCCATGACGATAAATCGCGCGTCACAGAAGTGCTTTCGTCAAGGGTGACCGACACGTGGCATCCATCGTAACGGAATGCCGTTAAGCTATCGGGTCGGGTTTTGGATCCGATAACCCGTTAACAGCCCCGACCAATGGGGATTTTCCATGTGTAAAATCATCATTGGCTGGAGGAAACACGTGTCGGCTCATCGCTGGGACAGATGTCATCCACTCATTGGACAGAAGGCGCCTATGATACGTTGACATGTGGCATGGCCCAACAGAGGCCCATTCCTGTGAAAAGGCTGGCCCGTTTGACTTGGTCAAAAGGTGGCGGGCCGGCCCATGGAAAGCCTGTTAACGGCATGTTCGCATATAGCCCATTTACAGCCCGCTAACCCAAGGCCCATTACGCCCTATTCAAATTAGGCCCAGTAGCGTCATCTGGGCCATCCAATATGATTCCAGCCCGTTTTCACTTCTGGCCGATGTATGGCCCATGACGTCTTTCGGCCCATATGAGGCCCTATGTAACTCTTGGCCTATTAACGGCCCATGGTGAAACTGGCCCGTAATGACCAGTGTATCACTTTACACCCATTAACGCCCCGTGGTGAAACTGGCCCTAAAGAATAGTGTTTCACTTTATACCCATTAACAGCCTGTAATTCCGTTGGGACGTTTCCAGCCCATGTTATCTTTTGGCCTTCTTAGAGCCCATTTATTCTTGGGCAATTTTCCAGCATTCTTTTACTTACGGCCCGTTACTGTCATTTTCTGCTTGTGGGCCAAATTCAGCCCGTGGTTACAGTCATCCCGTTTGTGGTCTGTTAATACGTTGGGCCGTTTTCATAGCGTCATCAAATACTGCCTATTAACGATGGCCTGTTATGGACGGCCCATGAACGGACGATTCCAACTCGAGCCCGTTTACGGCCAGAATGCGGTCTGTTTGGCCCATGTTTGGCCAATCGATCATACGGCCCGTATATGGCCCATTGATGATACGACCCATAGAAGGCCCATTGTTTCTACGGCCCGTAGAAGGCCCACTATTTCTACGGCCCGTAGAAGGCCCACTGTTTATATAGCCCATAGAAGGCCCACTGTTTCTACGGCCCGTAGGAGGCCCAGTGTCACTACAGTAAATATTAGCCCATGGTTATTGTGGCCTAGTTTTAAAAAATAGGTTATTGCAGCCACTAGCAAACCGCAGAAAAAGAACTGCACTGACGACAAGCAAACAAATAAACAAGACAACAAGGAAATAAATAAGCAAGCAACTTACACTAGGCTATCATGGCTATTACACATATTACATCCACTGGGCATCAAAGTTCGCCACCAGTGCAAATATAGGGAACACAACAGCATATAAACGCCGCAGCAAAACAAGTCCATAACTGAAACCACTTCAGAAGAGCTCAAGAAACAATATCCTGGGTACCCATAATGCTGGCAAGATGCTTGGCAAGCTTATTAACTTTCTCTTGTTTGGCGCTTAAGTCCTCCAGTGCTTGCTGTTGCACCAGAAAGTATGCATCTGAATTCTGCAGGGACTTCCTCAGTCCTTCGGCTTCCTTTCGCATAACATCTGATCGATGTCTTTCAACTTGAAGTTGAGACTCAAGAAGCCGAACTGATTCAGGAAACGAGTTCGAAGAGCTGGTGCCAGCAGTGGTAGCCAGTAACTCGAACACTACATCAAGACAGGACTTTGGGGTTGTCTCAGTGTCTTCAATATAGTTTTTATCATCATTCTTGGAGACCAACAGGGATGTCTCACTATCTTGAACCTTATCTGCATTACTTCCTTTACCACTGCATAACAGGGTACTCTTCTCCAATATTTTATCCGCGTTCTAAAAGAGAAACAAACAAACTCATCTCAGGTTTACAATGTAGTATATGAAACTCATTTTGGTAAAACAGTTCAGTAGTAAGGTGGACAGGATAACATCATGAAACAAACATATATCTATGTAGTATGGTCACTGTATGGTCTATATCATTCTAGTTTATGTTGCCAAATCAAGATAGATACAGTTCGAATCATATCTATTTAAGACAAAGCAGCATAGACAGAATATAAGTGTGGGAAACTACACAACAATAACAACACTTGTAATGTGCATGGCATGAGAACATAACTGTTTATTCAATTGAAACTGAAATCAACATAGAGCAAGTTACAACAGCAAACAGCCAAACACGTTGAAGAAACAGGTTTAAAACATACCTGTTGCGCCATTGGAGTTTCAATTGCATCCTTCAAATTTGAAATTAGTTGGTATCAGTAAATACAGTGATGCAAGAGCAAAGTAGTATGAACCATAGCTACGGAACCTGACCTGAGAACAATTCTTCTTCTGCTTTAAGCGTTGACTTCGGGTTCAGAGTGGTGGTCCTCGTGATTTGGGCACTGCATTTGCCTTACTAACTGCTCGTGTTTGGGTGCTCTGTGGTGGAGACGGTGCTGTGTCAACGGGAACTGGGTGTCTATCTGCTGGGGTTGGGGTTAGAAGGGGTGTAGCTGGTTCTCTGTCCAACTGGGTAGGGGTACAATCTGCATAAGTGTGGGTTCTGTGTGGTGGGGCTGGTTCTTGGGCATGTACAACCGTGGTTCTATCTGCATCGACAGGTAGCACGATCTTTTCTAAAGACCGTGTTTTTACTCCCACAGATACTGCCATCACTCCCTCCAATTGAAATGGCTGATAAACAAGAAAAGTAATTGAATGTACAGACATTGTAAGATAGACAAGTGCAATGGATAGTAGGGAAGAAAACAAGGCATGAAATAATTCACATTTATGTTGTCTAAGCAAACAGAATAGTAGGACATAATTTCACATATATGATGGCTAATTAAACAGGATAGCATGACACAATTTCACATGTATGATGGCTAACTAAACATGATAGAATGACATACTTCAAAATATGATGACTATGTAAACAGGATGACATGATATAACTATACGATGTGTCTATTAAAGTGGTTGGCATGCCATAAATCACAAACATGCCGTCGATGAAAACATGATGGCATGATATAATTCATGGATAGAATGACATAATTTAAAATATGATGACTATGTAAACAGGATGAGATGATATAACTATATTATGTCTTTAGAAAATGGGTTGGCATGCCATAATTCAGATACATGCTGTCTATGTAAACATCATGGCATGATATAATTCAAATATATGATTTATATACTAAGGAAGTGAGCAGAGGGCAATCACATATATGATGTGTGAACTAAGGAGATGGCATTCAATATTGTGTATATGATGTAAAAACTAAGCATTGCAATACAACATATGCATTATATGAGTAATATAACCCTACCAAGTTTGAGCATACACCTCAGGGGGACAATAGGACTGGTCATCTGCCTCTGAATCCTCCTCTGAAGAGCTATCTGTAACCAGCAAGATATCTGCTTCAGCAGGTAGCATTGTCTGCTCTGAAGACCTTGTTTTCACTCTAGATTTCTCCATCACCAATTCAAATGGCTGATGCACAGGAAGAGCAGTTGAATATACAAACATTGTCGACAAAAGCAATGAGAAATACAAAAAAAGGATGGCATGATATAATTCACATATATGACGCTTGCCTAAACAGCATGGCATTGCATAATTCACATACATAATGCCTTGCAACAAGATAACATTGCATAATTCACATATATAATGTCTTGCAACAAGATGGCATTGCATAATTCACATATATGGTAATTAGACACTAAACAGGTGGCATTCACACAAAGCATGTCTAAACTAAGCAAATGAAATAGCAATGCAAGATACCATACGCATGCTATGAGCAACATAACCCTGCCAAGTTAGGGCATGCACCTCGGGGGGGGGGGGATATGACTGGTCATCTGTCTCTGAATCCTCCTCTGAGGAGCTATCGGTAACCAGCAAGACACGCGCTTCGTCAGATAGCATTGTCTACTCTGAAGACCTTGTTTCCACTCCAGATTTTTCCATGACCGTGCCGAATGGCTGATGCACAGGAAGAGTAATTGAATGTACTAAAATTGTTGACAAATTTAACACGTAATAAAAAAATGATGGCATGATATAATTCACATATAAGATGACTGGCTAACCAGGGTGGCATTGCAAAATTCACATATATGATGCCTGGCTAGACAAGATGGCATTGCATGATTCACATATACGATAAAGAAACTAAACAGATGGCATTGACACAAATCATGTCTAAACTAAGAAGATGACATCTTTAATGTATACAGTAAGCAATGCAAGGCACCATATGCATGATATTACCAACATCAGCATGCCAAGTTAGAGCGAAGACCTCATGGGGTAAATAGGAGTGGTCTTCTCCTTCTGAATCCCCCTCAGAACAATTATCTTCCTCTTGATTACGATCCGAAATGGGTGGAGGGGGGCTGCCTTTGCGCCCAGCATGGAACGACGTCTGCATGAAATTTTATTTCCATGCAAGGCTCGTCTCTTTTGCTCTACATGATCAGTTCCATTGTGTACAATAACCGGCATGCATAGGAATAAAACATAGTGAAATTATGTAAGGAGTGCATGCACAAATCCAGAGTGATGGTAGCAAACTATGGATAGACCCAAAACCAATGATAGGAGGCAGATAATAGCTTTAGTTAAAAAATACAGATAATGGCTCCTTTAATGTTTGTTTGCACCCAACATGAAACTCATAGTAGACACCGAAGATTAACTAGATAGTACTGATTGCTGCCCCAATATGTACCCCACAACCATTTAAAAACTCAAGTTTCAGCATTAGTTTGGACCTGACTCGGAGTCTAATAGGTGAACACGATGATAATGTAGCATGCCATCATATTAAGCGACGCATAACGTAAGCAGACACGGAAGAGTGCGACCTCTCTTGTGGACCCGTGTAGTCCTCAAGGTCATCTTCTTAATTGATGATGGTAATGCAGTTGTCGTGGCTGCCAGCGGCGGGGAAGAAGATCTGAGGCGGCAAAAGACAGTCTGGAGAGCGGATCCCTGCTGTGGTGAACCCTTCCGTCGTTGGAGCAGCTGAGCTGGGGTGGAACACAGCGCCGCAGGAGCAGGACAAACCACACAAGGTTTTCTTTGACACATATCTGTAACAAAAGTAATTGAGTAAGGGCTTGTTTGAATTTGAGGATTCTAACAATGCAGGGATATGAAATAGACAGGAATAGGATAGGAATGCACGTGCAAAATAGAGAATTTAAAAACACAGGATTTCTGCCAATCTGGGTGTTTGATTCTTAACAATTGGAAGATCACAGGATGCAAAAAAGCATGGTGAGATTAAGTCAAACCACAAGAAAATGCACGGTTATAATGCTATTATGCTACTATCTCTTAGTCTTGTGCTTGATGAATAGGAATATGAAAAGGAGAAGTGGAAATTAGAATTCCTACGTTTTTTCTTTCAAGGAGACACTAAAGGAACAAACCCTACAGTTTTCCTTTGCACCAAATTCATGAATAGTAGTACCATAGGAAACTTTCCAATTCCGATGTTTTTCATTCACTTTTCCTTTCAAGCACTGGCGATTCTAGTAGGCAGGCTTGAGCAAGGAAAATCCTACACTAAAAAAATGTTTTTGTGCTACTTCTATTACTTTGGACCCAGGGCACTGCCATACTAGCTCAACTCCCAGGCCCATCGACAAATGCACAGCTCAAACGCGCAGAGATAAATAATGATGGCGTTCAAGAGAGTCCATCACGGATAGCTAAGTTGCCTGGTACCTCACTGCTTGTCATATAGTAGGATAAAATAATCGTATTTCCTGTTACTACGAGTGCTCAGTGGACAATATATAACATGTCGAGTAAAAAAGAGATGCAACAAGTGTACAACCTCTTTGGCGAAGCCATGTCGATCTCAGCGTGATTGGGTTGGCCGGTGAGGATGCTCTGGCTGACTTGGCTGTCGGAGGAGGGGAAGAAGATCTTAGGCGCCTGGAGATGGAGCCCGAGGTACTGCTCCGCTGTGAAGGAGGGTTTCGTTGTTGGAGCAGCTCTGGTGAGTTGTACGACGCCGAGGCTGAAGCAGAACAAGAGAGACAACGAACAATGTTAACCTGAGTGTAATTCTAATAGCATCTCCAATACATGACGTAAAATACATAACCACAAAGTTCTAGATGTAAAATACATCAGCCACTCATCTCTGAACTTAACTATCGAAACTGAATTTAACTGTCGAAACTGAACTTAACTATCAAAACTGAACTTAACTGTCGAAATTGAATTTTGTTGTCGAAACTCAATTTTGCTGTCGAAACTGAACGCACTACCAAGGTGAGGCTACACGTCGGTCGACTGACTTTTTCATCTCTGATCAGTCGATTTTGCAGCCGTTGGATACGAAATCAAGGGCCTGCGGTTCATCTTCAACCTCCACCCCCTGAGCCGCTAGCCACCACCGGCCAAACAACAGCCCCCCGCCGCCCGTGGCCGGCGGTGCGCCGCCCCGCCCGCCCCGAAAACACTCCCCACCGCCGGTCCGCCGCCGCCCTGGCCATGCCTCTAGGCCCCCCGTGCCGAGCTTTTTCTCCGGCGATCCCCACGCCACCGCCCCACCACCGCCGGCGACCACCGCCCCCATCCTGAACCCTAAGATAGATAGTGGGGTACCTCTCCGGCGAGCCCCCCTCCCCACTGCGGCTGGTTCTTCCTTCACCCTGGCGAGCCCCCCACCCCCTGAAAATCGACTGACCCAAAAGTCGATTCAGTGGACTGAAGTGTAGCTAAATTAGAGCAGCATCGCAAGCAAGAGCAAGAGCGAGAGCAACAGCATGAGCAAGAGCAATAACAAGAGCAGACCAGGTAGAGGACCGAGAGAAAGAGCAGAGCAGCAACGCGAGCGAGAGCTAAAGCAGCAGCAGCTCCTACTGATGTTGACGTTGCCTCCGAGGGAGCGACGCCGTGGAGGAAGTGGATGGCGACGCCGCCGTGGATGGAGCCGTGCCGTGTCGGCTCGGGACCGAGCGCCGGCAGCACCGTGAGATCGAATCAAGAAGAAAATGCGGCGATTAGTGTACAACCTCTTTGGTGGCGCCGATTAGGCCGCAGCTTCATCCGAGGAAACGGTGATGATGATGCTCTTACGGTGGTGCAGGTGAAGACGGTAGTGTGGGAATGGAGGTGGCGCAAAAGACGAGGGGAACGTCAAGACAGCTCCTTGGAGGTGGAGGACAGGGTGGCTGAACCGGCAGGACGATGAGATCGACGTTGGATCCTCATCCGGTACGGTGGATGAGGGACGTCGAGGTGTTGATGTGGACGACATCGTCGGGGAAGAGGCTCCGGCTAGGTGGCGGACGAAGCAGGGTGTGTGGTTTCGTCGCGGGTTTTCACGGCCTTGGTGTACGAATGGGTGGGCGGATGGGATGGCAGTGGGGAACCGTGGCTTAGAGACGCGCTTGTCCGAAATGTGGGGTAAGTTACGAAAGTACACCCACCGATTTGTGGCGGTTCTTTCGGTTCAGGGGTACCACGGGCATTTCGCGTGTCGGGATTTCACAGGAGGTGGGAGTTTTCGCGCGCATTGAAATTTTGGAATAGCAAGGCGCAAGTTGAGATGGAGGGAGTTGTCAGAGCACAACGAGACAAAGATATATCTTAAATATTTCGGGCTAACAAGGCGCAGGTTGAAGAGGCGGGAGTTTCGCAGCATGATAGACAGAGACACTAGCTTGAATTTTCGGCATAACAAGGCGTGGCTTGAAATTTCGGAAGGACAAGCTTAACGTGTACCCAAAAAAGACAATTTGCACCTCAACACGCACAACACACACACACAAACACCATTTAGACTAGAGTAAGGTACACGTGCATTTCACGCATGAGATTTGGCAACCAAATTATGAATAAATACCACATTATAGCATGCAAGCTTTGAGTCATATATGCATGATGTAGATGTTCGTTTAATTCTTATAGTTCATTTCATTCAAAATCATCTACTTTTTATAAGAAAGCTAATATATTTTAAGATTCATGGAATTGTGCGTCGTAAGACATAAAGTAAAAACAAATAATGCCAAATCATGTAGAAAAACATTTGGGCAATTCTGATATGGAAGATTCGAGAACAAATAAGAAGTTCTTGTGTTTTGATGTTTGTGCATTATGCTTGAGTCTTCTAGATTACACAAGTGGCGAAATCTGGTGGAATCTAGATGATATCCAACGGCCAATAGTGCTCAAATTTGCCATCTTTGGACCATCGGATTCGCCTCATCCAACGACCATCTTTCAAAGTTAAAGTTACATGCACACAATATAAAAAAATATAAAATATAATCTATATATAGGGGTATAGATATAGATATGCGATGCAAAAGCCGCCCATCATCTCCAATTAGAATAGTGTGTCCATGCACGGATGCGACGTGGCCAAATGATGTCTGCCATCGGTATCTCAAATTCAAATCAGTGTGACCTTGTTCACTGTGTATACATTACAACATGCTCGTTTCCAAACCACACCGCGCAGATCTCCGTTATATTCATGCATGCATGGGTTTCAAACATCAGGGTCTCTTATTCAAATATTTGAATTCAACTTTACATTGATTATGACCTCACCTATTCTTTTACACCCACATAGTAGTCTTCTCTTTATAATTGTACCACTAACTTTCTCTCATGCATGCATGCACACACACTACCAGTCGTTATTATCCATCGCACGCATGCAATCTTTTTCTTCAGGTCGGTCTCCCTTGAAGGCACACACCCACACACATCCCCCTCTCCATCCTATCGGACATTCTTTATCTCTCACGCGTGCATGCACAACGATCGATGTTCCTCTATGTATGTGTGTATATAGCTAGGTCTTTCATAGTTTTCCACACAAACCGACCAATCGATATATCCAGTGAGGTCTCACCCTCTTTCCGACGTCCACATCGATCAATCTATACCTCTCTATATAGGATTAACATATATAGCTAATACACCCACATTAATTATATATCCAACGTCCTCCTCTCATCATCCATGCCTTCCGTTTCATCTCTCAGACACGTGCACAATGGCGAAGACAGGGGCAGTAAGGGCCCTGCCCCCTCCCCCCATAACATCACTATATATCGAGGCTAATATGAATGTGATCATTAGACAATTGCTGCTAAAAATGGTTTAAGTTCATTAATTGACCCTCCTCGTAAAGGATTAGCAATGCTTGGCCCCCTAGCTCATTTATTTTTCATGGCTCCGCCACTGCGCGCAACAGCGCACGTGTTCGCCCCCTCTCTCTAAATATCGATCTCGCACTTGTGCATTCCTTCATAGTCTCCCTCCACTCGGCCCCTCGCACCATCTTCTAGCCCCCGATCGGATTTTTCCACATGTACAATCTAGCAGACTCCATGGTTGAACTTTAGCATAATGCACAAACCTCAAAACAACAGTGGTTCTCTTTTATTCTAGAATCTTCTGTATCATAATTGCCCAAACTTTTTTCTAGTTGAATTGCCATTATTTGTTTTTACTTTATGCTTTACAACGCACAATTCCATGAATCATAAAATAGATTAAGGGCTTCTTTGATTCAAAGGATTCTCAAAGGAATTTTGGAGGATTCTAATCATTAGGAATTTTTCCTATCTTGGTTGTTTGATTCGTAGGGTTGTAAACCATAGGAATTTTTCCATATGATTCATTTGCACTAGATTTCATAGGAAACATACCATCCACTCAAACCTCTTTGAAAGAATTATGCGTTTTTTCTATGCACAATCAAACACTCGTACAATCCTGTAGGATTCAAGACGACATTCCACTATAATCCCATGTTTTTCCTATTCCCGCGTTCTTAGTTTTTTATAAAAACTAATTGATTTTGAATGAGATGAACTATACGAATTAAACGAAGGGCTACATCAGGCATATATGACTCAGAGCTTACATGCTATAGTGTGGTATTTATTTATAATTTGGTTGCAAAATCTGATGCGTGCAATGCACGTGTACCTTACTAGTACTTCGAGTATGTGCAAAACACGTAAATTAGAATACCAATGGCACGCTACACAGTGTCTCTCTTACAGTTCATGAATCCACGTGGCACATGTGGAGGCCTTGTCGCGACCTCCTTGCGTGGATTGATCACAGTGACGTGCTGCTGGTTCCAGAAGAATGTACACGTCCTCCCTGAGCCATACTGGCGGTACATGCATGAAGCGAAGATGTGCACGCACGCCACGCACGCACTCATTCCCTCACACGCACACGCGGATACACGGGCAGACGCAATTTTGTACCAAGATCCACCCCATGTGATAATTTGACTCATGTAAAGTCGTTCACTTCATTGATGGTCAATTAATACAGCGCATGCAAATTGAGTGGAGGTGAGGGCGGAAGAAAGACATTATTACTCCACTGCACGCATGTGAGTAGTTAAATCGTGGGTTGCTAGTAGTACTTCCATTGGTCTCATTCGTTTTTTGTGCCAATTTTTGACAGTAACATAATATTTACGCATTTGAGCAGTGTAGTACTTGAAATTTATGTTCCGCTAAACTCATCGGGAGCCGTTTCGGGCCTCAAAACCAAAACCATCAATTAATCTTTACCTTGTTCCCATCACATTCGAAAGCCCGCTCACACCTACTAGTACGTACCAAACCTGAACGTGTTCCCACTATGCAGGTATTAGTACCAGTGCTAGTACTTAGGTTATAAAAAGGGGAACTACCTAACCAAAAATTACTCTACCTTTCCTCCTCATAAGTGCTTCGTCTTCGTCCGTCGTTGCCATGGCCGGTGAGCAGAGCTCTAGGTCGAGAACTACTCGTAACAAGGGAGCGGCAACCAAGGCTGTGGAAAAAAAGAGAGGGCTCGCCACCACGCAGAGACCTCGAAAGATCTCTCACGGGCAGGCGATGGCTCCCAGGAGCGCCCTAGCCGCGGAGGTGAACATGCCGAGCCGGCAGAGCTGGAGTCGTTATCCCTCGACGGCATGCCCGATCAGCTCAATAAGCAGAAGGAGTTCATCCAAGGCTTGATGGAGTTGTTGAAGGAGAGCCTCGATGACATGCCCGCTAAGCTCAATCAGCAGGGGGAGTTGACCGCCGGCTTGGTGATGCTGCTGAAAAAGAGCATTGCCTCGGAGAAGAAGGCGACCGACAAAATCCTGCGACTTCAGGAGGACAAGGTGAAGCTCTGCCACGAGATCGACCTATTGAAGGAGAAGAACACCGACTGGAAGAAGCTGCATGAGAATAGTAGTTCCTCGATGATGATGTTGCAGGCCCTCATCATGGAACATAAGGAGGAGTTGGCGAAGCTCCGCATCGAGCACCCAGCTGCTGTCAAGGTACGTAATGCGGCCGTGGAACAGATGATGAAGGCTCGCGTCGAGAAATCCCGCGTCATGGACAGAATGAAGAAGATGGCGGAGGAGACGCGCAAGGAGATGGAGGTCGTGGAGGCGATGAAGAAGCAGTTACGACTCCGCGGTGAATTAGATCATTTGGGGTGATAATCTTCCTTCTTCTTTTGCTCCTGTGTTTCATCTTTTGCTTCGGGTGTTTCGCCGCACGTGTCACGTTCTCTGTGAGGCATGAATAGAACAATGGTTTTTTTGAGGGAATGAATATAACAATGCTAACAATGAGATGACTAGCAAATTAGATCATTTTTATCGCCATATGGCACTGGGCTGCCGTGTCTCGTGCTCCTCCGTTGCAGTACTACTCTAGTGGAAAACTTGAGTATACCTCATGGTTCTTTGCTCCTCCTCGATCATGTCGTCGGCGCATTTATACGAGCAGTCAAATCACAAGGCCCCGCCTTCCAGCAGTAATGAGCCGTCAAATCACAAAGGCCCTCGCCTCTCGTGAAACCGACAAAGCTAGACTGCCCAGCCCTCTAGCCTTTTAAAAAATGTATACTTTTGTACAACAGTAGTATCGATGGATTGCACCATGGAGCAAAACTTGAAATTAAAAAAAGGTGGTACATATAGAGAGCGCTCATCGCCAAATTATGCATATAGTACTATTAAAAAGGCTAGTCACAATAATGGTGTCCAGCACAACCCACCCCTCAAATAAAACTAAGATGGCGCTTGGATACGTTTTAGTCCCATGACTAAAAGTAGTGGGACTAAAACATGCTAGCCTCACCCATGCTTGGATCCAAATACTAAAAAGGCTAAAATCAAGTTAATGAGCATTTATTATCCTCCAAACCCTCCAATCCAGAACTCGCCTGTGTTAAACGAGAGGAGTTAAATGAGTAGAGAGAGGACTAATCCACATTTTAGTAGGGGTACCCCTGACTAATTTTTTTAGTCTCAAGACTAGTTTTAGCCCCTCTTTAGTCAGGGGTGCTTGGAACTTTAGCCTCTTAAAGAGACTATTTTTAGTCAGACTAAAATAAGTCCCTTGGATCCAAGCACCCTCTAAGCATCCTGGAATTCTTTGACAAAACTAAGCACCCTGAAATTCTTTGACAACTAAACTGCTGGCTATATGATGTTGGCCATATATATTGTACGTATATAATGTGAAGAAACGAGTGGTAGTACTATACCAACTAAAAGATGAAATGTAAGAAATACTAGTATGTATGTACTGAAGAGTTAAAGTAACGAGAAGAAACATAACATAGTTCTGCTGGGGGCTCAACACAACACACCCCTCAAATTAAATTAAGCACACCTGAAATTAAACTTTAAAAGTATTCTGGTAGACACTGCATTAGAACCACCATGAGCAACAGCACTGCCACCTTACTCGGAGTCCTCGTCCACGTCCTCGACTTCGTCCTTGTCCCTCTTCCTCTTGGCTGATACTTCTTTGCTTGAACCGCGCACTTGGCTGTTGCTCTTCATCCAACCCTTGTAGATATTGAAGCAAAGGTAGCCATCCATTGCAGCGTAGTGGATGTGTTCTATATCTAGTACATTCCGCTGCCATGCATGACGATGAAATGTGTATGGAGGTTTCTCCAGTTTACCGTACGAAGGATGAACCATGGCTCCTGCCAGGGTCAGCATTGAAGGATGACGAGAGGACACCAGCCGATTCTTCTGGAGGTTGAAGGTGTTGCCTACAACGAGGCCTATCCGACGCAGGACGTCTTTGCCGTTACCAAAGTCTACAGTAACAAATTTGACTAGGTTGCTCTCGAGGAAGTCCTTAAAATCCTAGCACTCAACATCGACATGGCATATGTGGTAGACCAAGCATAAGTCATGCACGCAAACCTGGATCACGAAGGGCTTCTTCCTCTCTTTGTCCTTTAGATCCTTCTCTCGTCCCAGGACTGTGGTGTACTCAACATCTAGCCCAGCTACCAACTCATCATCTGAGTCTTCGAACACGCGTCTGAAGCGAGAAAGGCATCCTTTCACCGTCGCGGAAGAACGGGTGTAGATGACGTCGAACTCATCGCTGGTGATGGTTCTAACCTTGTACTCACCACCGATCGTGGAGATTTGAGACGCCATGGATTTGGGAGGAGGGTTAGGATTAGTGGAACTGCCGTAATGTGAATGGACGGGACGACTAGGAGCGAACCGCCGTAGTATTGAAGGACGTGCGGGGACGAGTAGGAGCGAACCGCCAGCATGCGAATGGCAGGGTAGTGGCTTTCCATTCTCCCATGATACGGGCTTCTGAGAGCCCTTGGATCTGAGATCGAACGGTTGCATGGCGTGATTCTAGACCTATGGGTGAATATCCTATCCTGGAGGGTTATTCTGCAAATTTTCAGCAACTTAGCATCCGACCATTTGATCTCAGATCCAAGGGCTGCCAGCAGCCCGTATCATGGTCGCGCCTACCACGACCGTCGCATCGCTCGCGCGGTCGCACCCTTGGAGATTTAACACGGTGCATTAGGCAATCTGATGTTGGCATGTCATACATAGTCATCACTTAGTCACTCATACTACAACAAGGTTGGCTATAAGGTTGGCTATAAGTGTATTTTTTTACTCCTCTCCATCTCTTTCTTCGTACTCCCTCCGTCCCATAATATAAGAATGTTTTTGACACTTGTGTAGTGCCAAAAACGTTCTTATATTATGGGACACAGGGAGTACTAGTATTTATTGCATTTGCCAAGGAGTGACCTCTTCCAATGAAATGGTGTTGCTAAGTTTGCTTCATTTAATTAGCTATAGACTCAAAATTGTCTTTTCACCTAGGTACACACGCTTAGCACTGTTTCTTCCTTGGGTCACCAAACTAGTCTCTCTCTTCTTGATTAACTTGCCACATCAGACTTTATGCCTATGTGGCAAGCTTAAGCACCTGTAGGAGCAAGTAAAAGTAAGTACAATAGTGCGCTTTACATGGCATTTTTGCATATGTGGAGGAAAGAGAGGCAAGGAAAAAGTGGAGAAGTGGGCTCTCATGCAAGAGCCAGCCTCTACTACATGGTGGAGCATTGGGAGAGGCACCTGTATGGAGGTGGTCAGGAATAGGGAGACTCACGCCGGTCATAGCGCCACAGTTAAAATGATAATGGCAAGTCAAATCATGGGGCCCCACCTGTCCAGCAGTAACTCGCTGTCAAATCACACAACCCTACGTTTGCAGTAGCCTACTCCCTCGTCTTCTCGCGTCTCTGTCAAACCGACTAGGCGGAACTGCCCCACCGCCTACCGCGCAGGAAAAGCCCTGCCCTCGACTTTTAAATAGTATATAGTATACTAATTTTGTATCCATGGATTGCGCCCGCGCCATGGAGCAAAGCGTCTAGAAAACGGCGGTACACATGTACGGAGTATATAGCATGCCCGTCGCGTTCGCGTCGCACCCCAGACGGTCGGTCGGTCTGGCACGCTGCTCTCCGAATGGAACGCGCGTCATATTGCGTTTGCACACACATGTGGGACGACAATTGAGAACCAACCATAGGCACACTCCCCGGCCCCGCAAGTCGGGTGACTTAATAGAAGAGGGAGATGAGCGATAGTACTAGAGAAGTGTTGTACTACGTTCGTGCCTGGACGATCCCTGCAAGATACGGAAGATCAGTTCGTCCATGCATGTGACCAGACTCCAGCAGACACGCCTGGATTGGCTATCGTCTACATATCGTGCAGGCTGTGTTGTACATGGCTGTAGTTGTGGTGAGACATCTAAAAAAGGTTTCTTGTCATCTCGCAAAATTAGGTGTCATGTGCTTCGGATCACTGCGAGGGTTAAACAGCGAAAACTGAGTTGGGCTAGTCATTGGGGGCACATGCACGAACAGTGACTACTCAGCTGCCATCTAGGTCAAGCCGGCTATGTTAATTAGGACATCTATCAACGGACCCCTTTTCTACGAGTTTATCTTTAATTTGAGCTATGTTCCTCGTCTAGTTTGTCCGTCGGGATTCATGTTGTCTCCTTTGGGCAGTGAGGTTATGATTTCTTGTCATGTGGCATTTTTTCGTGTTATATGTTATAATCTGGCGCTTCCGATCAAAATGACGACAACTGCGCCTCCGGGCCACGTGCATGAAGACTTCTCGACCGTCATTGATGAGGTCAAGCCGGCTCCGGTAGACAAAAGAAAACTAGTACTACTCCACTATATAGGCAGGAGCCTCCGCGCTTGCTTGCTAGTGTTGCTCTCTTCACACTGTCTCGGCCTCTCCAGATCAGAAGAGGGAGAGGCGAGACGGTGGTTTTGGACTGGATATGATGGAGAGGAGAGGAGGTGGTTTTGCAATGGGGAAGATCATAAGAGGGAGAGGCGAGACGGTGGTTTTGGAATGGAGATGATGGAGAGGAGAGGAGGTGGTTTTGCAATGGAGAAGAGGGAGAGGAGCATGTGGCAGCGATTTAGGATTGGACAAGAGGACTGGCGCGCTGTGAATGGATCAAAATCAAAATAAATTTACCCTTCAATTAAGAAAGCGACCCCACATTAACTAGCCTCCCTTTTATTCTGGGTCATAATTGACCATGATTTTCGCACATAAAATATACGTTATACGTTGCAAAAATAATATAATTTGAAAGTACATTCAGATACGAAGCAAAAGATACAAATTTTGGTGACATGCATTCACATTTTGCTTGTCAAATACAGTACGTGGTCAAACTTTGACCCAAAATACGCAAAACAACAAAAAATACTTCCAAGACCAGTGCCGCTCTTCCGCTCTTCTCCTCTTAAACCACAGCTGCTCCTCTCCTGTTCCAATCTAAATGCAGCGCCGCTCCTCTCCTCTTCCATTTCAAAACCACCGCCCCTCCTCTCCTGTCCCAGTCCAAAACCAGCGTCGCTCCTCTCCCGTTCTAATCCAAAACCAACGCCGCTCCTCTCCTCTTCCATTCAAAAACCACCGCCGGCGAGTGAAGGTGCTGTGGAGAAGTAGATCGATGGAGGAGTACAACCGATACGTGAGGATCGCAGACGGCGACCATGTGAAGCTAGCTAGGATGTTGGAGATACAGTCTTGGTTTGACAACAAGGACCAACTAACGGCGATGGAAACATCCATGGCCAAATATCTGCAACAGAGTGAAAATGCAGCGATACCCCCGGAGGGAGTCGTGCCGGAGTACATAGAGCTGCTCCTCTGGGCCATGGAGCAAACAGATACACCGAATCTGATCGTGAGGGAGCGGTGGTTGGAGTATCGATCCCAGATGGAGCATCCACCAGAGATTGAAGGATCGAGCATCTACACGGTGCCATTTGTGAGGGTGTCCTGCTAGAGCGAGCCGGTGGAGTCTTTGTCGACCGAATCCAACTGCAAGACGAGAAAAGCAGTTGGCCCGACGATGCTTCCTCGCCATCGTCTCCCTCGCCGTTCACATCGTCTCACAGGGCGGCTGTCTGCCGCCGAGGAATAGGAGGGGGCTGCCCCCCAGCCTAATAGTCGGGCAGGTTGTGAATTGTCAGGAGGAGCTTAGGGTTGTCAGTATTTGCAGGTTGTGAATTGTGTTTTTTGTTGTGTATTTTGAGAGTACTTTCAGATGTGAATGTCTTTTGAATTTCAGATTTGTAGTATTGAGCAATTTATGTATTTTTTTGAAGAAAACGCAGAGGTCTGTTCTATTTTTCTATATAAGAAAAGGAACGCCAGGTCCAACTTATGTTTCCCTTCTAACTATATTTTATATATTTAAATTATTTTATATGTTATTATATATTATTTTTATTGTCATCATATATTTCACAGATACTTACATATGTAAGAAAACAATATCCCACATCTTATTAACTTATAAAAATAATTTCTTAACAAATAATATCCTAGATTGTTTTGGCACAAAAATCCTAGTGATTGTGTACAAAAGCTTGGTAAGATTTAAGGACGAATGTAATAATATCACTTATTATTTAAATATATTTATAACAAAATGCTCAGCCCCTTTTTATTTTTTGATAACATTGCTGGCCCAACCCAACATTATAATTAGAATCAGCCCAGCAAAATCGTGTATTTTGAGAAAGTGCAAATGGCCTGTAATTTTTTAGGAAATAAAATAAATGGGCCGCATGAACGCTACATTATTTGTTCACCTAGCCCAGCTAATGGCTGTAATTCAAAAAAAAAGATCAAATTGGCTGTAAATTCTACCGTGCAAAAAAGACTATAAATTCTGAAAAAATGGGTTGAATAGGTGCCACATTTTTGGAGGCTGGAATGTGGGCCAATAGGTCGAAGCCAATGCAAGTCGTTGTCAATTTAGTCAGCAAATGATTCGGACATGTTAGCCGTTGGATTTACATCCAACGACCGGCATCCATCTTCAATATCTCGTCTTCTTCCTCCAGCGCCGCCGGGACCACCTCCCGCCTCCTGCTGCTAGCAGCTCTGCTTAGCATGCTTCACTATGAAGGGCTACTCCACCGTTGGCCAGGCCATCCCTCCACCCCTCCACACCTCCTGTTCTTCTCCACCGACTACCGAACCACACCGCACTATAACCAGTTAACCCTCGTACACCTCTTCGTCTACGACTCTACTCCCGCGTCTTCCCATCTCCGGCTCGTTGCTGTCTGGGGCCTCGCCGTCGTCCACCACCTTGGATGCGCTCGGCGCGGCGTGGTCAACATGGTCCACAAACGACACCTTCGGAAGTAGACTGTGTGTGGAGAGGCTGACAGCTGGGTCCACGGCCGCACACAAGGAAATGTCTCCTTATTACGCGCAAAATAATGATTCCTCCACCTAACATCTGGGACCCACCGGAAGGGCCTCTGTATTTCGCGAAAATAACGTGCCCCCCGCTGACATGTCGGACCCACCAGATATCTTCGCACGCAAGGAAGTGCCTCCTTATTACGCACAAAAAATGAATATTCCCCCTGCCAACTGGAACCCAACATAGTGGGAGGCTGACTTGTGGGCCTACCAAGTTGACGGGGACGGAGGGCTTTGTCAACTTAGTCAATATGAACGATTCTAGCTCCTGTTACCGTATGATGTTCATCCAATGGCCGTAGTGCTTCTTCAACCTCTGGTCTTCTTACTCCAGCCGCCCAAACCAGCGCCGGTCGTGCCGCGTGCTCCTGCCTCCCGTGGCCGGCTGTGATGCCGCGGAGGCCTCACCGCCCCCTACTACTCCCACCGCTGGCCAGGCCATCCCTCTAGTCACCCACACCCCCTGTTATTCTGCGGCAACATGAGCCTCACACCATAGCCGAACCAGTGAACCCTCGTACTCCTCTTCGCGTGGGCATCCACTGCTGCGTCTTCCCCGGCTCCGAGTCGTGCCCTTCCTAGTCCTCGCCGTCGTCCACCGCCGTGG
The DNA here is from genome assembly GCF_056163025.1 of Triticum urartu. Classification (NCBI taxonomy): domain Eukaryota; kingdom Viridiplantae; phylum Streptophyta; class Magnoliopsida; order Poales; family Poaceae; genus Triticum; species Triticum urartu. Next base: position 168,529,161 of record NC_141874.1, on the reverse strand, counting down.
TGCTCTCGGCGCGGCGTGGTCAACGTGGTCAAGGAACGACTTCCATCGGACGTGGACCGTATGTGGAGAGGCTGGCAGCTGGGTCCATGGCCGCAGCAAGGAAGTGCCTCCTTATTACGCGCAAAATAATGATTCCTCCACCTGACAGCGGGGACCCACCGGACGGGCCACCATATTTCACGAAAAAAATGTTTCCCCCTGACTGCTGGGACACACCAGCTACATCTTCGCACGCAAGGAAGTGCGTCCGGGCAAAAAAAATGATTTACCCCCCTGACAGCTGGGACCCACCAGCTACATCTTCGCACACAAGGAAGTGCGTCCGGGCAAAAAAATGATTCGCCCCCTGACTGCAGGGACCCAGCAGCTACATCTTCGCATGCAAGGAAGTGCCTGACAGTCGGGACCCACCTGGTCAAAGCGTACGTAGCGTTGTCATTCTGGTCGCGAACATGTATGTACATATATACTGGTGGATGTAGAGGTGCGCACGTGTCGTAGTAGAGGCGCGTACGTGTCGTAGTAGAGGTGCGCACGTAGCATATACACGTACATACAGCGCCCAGGGTGCAAGAAAGAAAATACGGCCACGTATGTCTACATACGGGCGGGGTCTCGAATGCCTACTCGCGCATACGTACGACCAGGGCTCGTGTACATGGCTGGGTCGGAACGGATAAACAACGTCATCGTCGTGTTCATGGGGAGGCAACGGAATGTGTCGTGTTCATGGGGAGGCAACGGAATGCGTCGTGTTCATCGGGAGGCAACGGAACGCGTGGGAGCCAACTGGCTGGGTCGGAACGGAATGCGTGGTCGTGTTTATCGGGAGGGCTTGGATGGAACATGCGATGGAAACGAGGCCTGGCGTACCGCACAACAGAGGAAACAGACCTCCTATGTTCGAAACGGGGTCCTGTTGAACAAGAGGGGTCTGACGTACCGCAAAACAGAGGAAACGGACCTCCTACGGTCAAAATGGTGGTCCTGTTGATCGGGAGGGTGTGGCGTACCGCAAAACAAATGAAACGGACCTCCTACGGTCGAAACGGGGGTCTTGTTGATCAGGAGGGGTGTGGCGTACCGCAAAACGGACGAAACAGACTTGTGTTGGAGCGTAATGGTCGAAACGGGGGTCCTGTTCTTCGGGAGGGGTGTGGTGTACCGCAAAAAGGGACTCCACGGGATACTGTTCATCTTCACCGTCGACCTCCTCCAGCCTCCATGGGCTCCTGTTCATCCAGCCTCCACCGCGCGCTACTCCACCGGCTACTGTTCAACCACCCCTCCACGGGCACCTCTCCACCGTCTACTGTTCATCCAGCCCTTCACACCACCGGGTCCTGTTCAACCACCCCTCCACCGTCTACTGTTCATCCAGCCCTCCACCACACCACGGGGTCTTGTTCATCCAGAGGCAACGCCACCGCTCACTGTTCATCCACCCCCCCGCAACGCTCACTGTTCATCCCAGAGGCAGCATCGATCGGCTTCAGTGAGCAGCAGTAGCGAAGGAATCGCTTGATCGGGTTCAGTTAACAGCCATCGATCGATCGCTCGGGTTCAGTAATGCGTAGCCTGCAGTGCAATCGCTCGGGTTCAGTTAGAGCGCAACACCTTGCTCGGGTTCAGTTAGAGCCAACGCCTCGCACACACACGCATACGTGTACGAGAGAAACGCGCATCGCTCGGCCCCCGACCTCCCACCGTAACCGGGAACTCCCCGAAATTTTCCTCCCCCTCGCTTCTACCACGGTTTTTTCCGTCATGGACGGCCCAAAGAATGTCATGCAGCTGCGTCTCCGGCCCGTCCAGGACGAAAAGCCCATTTTCTGTCATGATTTTTTGTCATAGAAGTAGGAGCCCACCACATCTATGATGATACTGGGTTTTGTCACAATTATCGTCATAGAAGTGTCATATGTATGACAATTTTTTTTCGTTCGGCCCAAAATGTCACGGATGTGTCTTTTTTTGTAGTGCTACTTTCACCCCCTATCCTTCCTGTTTGTACCAAGTCCGATGTACATACTAAATTCCCCCACCCCCACTTTATTTCTTGTTTGAACCAAGTACAAGATTCAACTCCATGAAGTAGATCTACCTCTATCAATAGAAAAAAAATGTGTCATTGGACCATCCGATCAAGAGGGGCTGAGAGGTAGAAAATGATGCACATGCAGCGACGTAATCACAATGAATATAAGAATGCGCACATCAGAAGAATATTGCGCAATAGTTCAATGGGTAAAAAAATTCGCATCAAGGGATTGAGGTCCATTGTGGATGCAATGAAACCCACATGCTCCCGACCTATAGATTCGTATTCAGAATATGATCCTAATGACTCTTCTGAGCTCAAGGAATGAAAGGCAGATGGCCTATCCTGTTCACCCAATAAGGTTCTTGTTCTAATTTGGCAAGGTTTTATTGGTTGCACATATCTTGCATAAGGTGTCTTGCATTTCTTGTGCTTCGTTGCACCTCCATCTGCTTAGTTTACTCATGATATATGTGAAGATGCCATGCCCATCCATTATCAACACCTATTTCATTTGTCGTCATACCATGTTTTTCCATTCAAATGCCGTTCTTGTGTTTTAGACATCCAAAAGGAAGAGGGTGATTGCAGAACCTGAAGGAGTACAAGCAAAGTCCTTGAAAAAGGTGGTGCTACCGGAGAAATCACATAGCACCCGATGTATACTGGCGATTGAACCAGCACCGCAAAACCTAGGATATCACAACTATGCTGGTCGCTGCTTTGCTCTTGTGAGTACCTATTGTCCTATTGTTGTCCTTACATTCATACCTGGTGGATTATGTGACATCATTGTGCATTATAGCTTTCTTATCCACTATTCGCTCCAAATTATCAGATCTATATTAATGCTTAAATTAATGTAGAATAAACCCAATGCCTATGAAGAAATTCAGTTCTGCATTGTTCTTGTAAGTATCTGTTGTCCTTCATCACTGTACTTATATTTGTCAGCTAGTTCTTCATGTACACTTTGCAGCTTATTTTCCCTTGTCCTCCATTTTTCTACACATCAGATCTACATTTACTCTTGCAAAAATATTGAATAAAACCAATGTTACTGAAGAAGTTTAGCTCCGCATTGCTCTTGTCAGTGCTTTCTGCCTGTATGCTGTATTTACATTTGTACTCTGCATCTTAAGTTAAATAATTGCCATTTGTTCCTATATTTTCACATATATATTTACTCTTAACAAAATTTAGAATAAAGGCAATTGTCGGCGTTCTGGAAACGGGGGTCCCCAGACTTGCCTGCCTGCGGCCTGCAGCGTGGCTGAGCCAGCAGGCCGTACGGCCCATCTTCACCAGCAAAGCACTCAAGACCCTCGCAAGGGGCCAAGCCTCGCGAGGGGGACGACGCAAGACCTCCTCCGGAGTGGCCTAGCTAGGCAGGCTCACGAGGAGCAGAGATATCAAGGCAGGACGAACCTCACGAGGCTTTCGTGACGTGAGCCGTGACGATCGGCACCAGGCTGGCGCCAGCGCGCACAGCGTCCTTGTTTCCTCTTTGGTGCAGAGGGGGCAAGCGCAGCCGCGGAGTACCGAGGCATCAAGCAAAGGTTGCCATTTCAGTGCATCAAGACGAAGATCAAGGACTGCAAGACAGAGGTCATCGTGGAGCCTGGTACAGCGTCACCACCAGAACTTTGTGCAGGCGAAGACTACTTTTGTCAGGATAGCTTCTACTAGTTGTACCCCTTCAAATTAGCCTGCCATTGTTGGCTACCTTCCCGCTCGATATTTGGGAAGAGGACCAGGGCCTATAAATAGGACTAGCCTCCATAGTGGAGAAAAGAATGGTGCTCGAGGAGGAATGGGCTCGAGAGAGAACAACTTAGCTCGAGGAGACAACTGGGCTCGAGGAGGATGTTCTTCCCTTGTATTGTTCATCATCAGCCCAAGAGGCAATCGACCACCACCACACTGGAGTAGGGTGTTACACCGCAACAGTGGCTCAAACCAGTATAAACCCTGTGTCCATCTGTGTCGTGAGTTCGTCGAGTTCGTCCGCGTGATCCTAGCAAGCTAGAGCATAGATCGGTTGGAGGGATAGACTTCACGCGCACCCCAGTGTTCGAATCTTAAGGGTTTGCCGGGACCCCAACCCCGACATTTAGCGCGCCAGGTAGGGGTGCGCCGTAGCTTCCTCTCCGTCGCTCCATCGCTCCGTCGCCCCGTCGTCTCCATGGCGGACGCTCGCCATGCTCAAGCTGAGCGTCGGGCCGCCCTCGCCGCCCGCGTCGCTCAGTCGACACCCGTCGGTGGGCCGCCTCGTCGATCTCCGTCCCCCGCTGCCAACGCAGCCATCGGGCCGGTGGGAAACGAGCAGCAGGCGTCCTCGCAACATCCTTCGGTGCAGATGGATGGCCGCACCGCTACCCCATCACTTTCTGCTACTGGCTCTTCGTCTCACACGCACCGCGTTCCCCTGGAGGCGCGGGCCGCGCTCATCGCGGCAAACGAGCTCCTACGTTATCGCCCTGTCGACGACGTCTATGAAGAGTGGCTCGAACGTGTCTCTGAGCTCGTCCATGCCGCGGGGGGGGGGGGGGGGGGGGGGCTCTCTGGCGCCGTCTCACTCTCTGCCTCCGCCTCAGCAGGCTGCGGGTAACAGGGCCCGTGGCGCGCCTCCACCACCTCGACCCCAAGACAGTGCCTTGGCGCCAAGGCGCGCGCCTCCGCGACGCGATCCTCTGCGCCCGGCGCCCGCGCGTGAAGAAAGGAGCTACCAAGAAGTCCCGCGACCGCGAGAAACCGCACCAGCGCTCCCCGCGCCACCTCGTCAAGACTGCGCACTCCCGCAGTGGTGCAGCGTGGACCTCGCCAAGACCAAGCTCCGCCCCCGAGGCGGGCCCCGGCAACCACGGCAGGCTGTCGCACCTTCACCCCTGAGCTGTGTAGCGTTGCCTGGCCAGGCATGTTCAAGCCATATCTGCCTCCATGGTACGACGGCACCACCGACCCCACGGAGTTCCTGCAATTCTATGAGTTGAGCATCGAAGCGGCCAACGGCGACGAGAAGGTCATGGCGAACTGGTTTCCCATGGCTCTCAAGGATGGGGCCTGCTCCGGGCTCCTGAACCTGCAACACGGCTCGATCTCCTCCTGGGACGAGATGCGCGACCGCTTCGTCGCCAACTTCCAGGGCACTCGTGACCGCCCACCGGTCACGGGCGACCTACACCGCATCAAGCAACAGCCAGGAGAGACCCTCTAGAAGTATATCCAGCACTTCAACAGCACCCGCCTCAAGATTCCCAAGGTCTCGAACGAGGCCATCATCTCCGCGTTTTCCGACGGCGTCCGCGACGTCAAGATGAAAGAAGAGCTGGCCATCCATGAGGAGCTCTGCACATCTCAGGAGCTGTTCAACCTGGCAACCAGGTGCGCAAGAGCTGAGGAGGGGCGCCTCTCTCTCCTGGAGCTGCCAGTTGCAGGAGTGGAGGAAAAGAAGGCCAAGACCAAGGAAGTGAAGCACAAAGAGGCAGTCGTGCTCGCAGCGGAGCCCGACACCAAGCGAGGCAGAGATCAGCCCAAGTCATCCAAGAACGGCCGGCCCTTCTGCGCCTTTCACAACCTGAACACCCACAACACCAGCGACTGCCAAGAGCTCAAAGCTATTCGAGAAGGACGCTTCGGCCGACGCCCCGAGCGCAGTGACCGGGGCTACGGCCGCGGAGGAGGACGCGGAGGCGGACGTTGGGACGACCATGGCCCGCGCCAGGAGTGGCGCGACCGGCCTCTCGAGGACCGCTGGCAGAATCAACCTTGCGAGGGCGCCTGGAGGGACCCGCCTCGCGAAGATAGCCCCTGGAGCAACGCCGGTCTTCCCCCATTGCTGCCGCCAAGGAGGAACGACAACCATCACTAGGACGAGGGGGCTGGGTGCTTCCAGTAGCCGCGCGCGGTCGCTTGCATCCTGGGTGGTGCTCAGGCCCCAGCCTCTCAGCGTATCTTCAAACAGTTCGCTCGCGAAGTAAACGCGGTGCTCCCCAAGCTCGAGGCCACGCGCCCGCTCCGGTGGTCCCAATGCGCCATCACCTTCAGCTCGGTCGACCAGCTCAAGTGCTCAGCCGCCGCTGGCACACTCCCTATGCTGTGCTCCCTAGTCATCAGCAATGTGCAAGTCACCAAGACTCTCATCGACGGCGGCGTAGGGCTCAACGTCCTATCCGCTGACACATTCGACAGCCTCCAAGTGCCCTATGAGCACCTCCAGCCAACCAAGCCTTTCTCAGGAGTGACTGACGGTTCCACCACACCAATAGGGCAGGTTCGCCTGCCTGTCACCTTTGGGGAGCGCAAGAATTACCTCACCAAGCTCATCGACTTCGACGTTGCACACATCCTCCTGCCGTACAACGCCATCCTCGGGTACCCAGCCCTGGCCAAGTTCATGGCAGTCACTCACCACGGCTACAACGTCCTCAAGATGCCAGGAAGCGGGGGGATCATCACGGCCCATGTGAAGAAAGGGATGCGGTGTGCTCCCTTGAGCGCGCCTTCCAAGCCGCGGCCGAAGTGAGGGCCCTCGGGCGACATTCCCCAAGAAGAAGCTACCGTGCCGTGCAGGACCCCAAGAAGATGGCGTCGCATCAGGAGCCTCGTCAGGATCGGCGCCCTCTCTAGGGGTGCCTCCCTCCACCGCATAGGAAAGCGCGCCCGGCGCCCTCCTCGGTCAAGGCTTGGGGGCTCTCTTCTAGAGGGCCTTAGACCTTGCCAATCTCACGAGGGAGGCGCTTGGGCACCATTTGGAAGCGTGCTTCGCGGCACGTGCTCCGCAAGAGAGCATGAGGCGAGGAATGCCCACCACCCAGGAGTTCATCACCAAGACCACCCAAGAGCTACAAGACGCAAGAGCCATGTGTGGCGACAGCTTCTTACAGAGTGTGGCTCACCACCCAGGCAAGGGTGCTGAGCTGCGCACCTACATCGACATCCCAGGGCTCAATAGGGCCGCATCTCAGGAACGCTTCTGGCCATCATGCGCGGGCCGCTGTGAGGGTCCACCGCACAGCTATGTTCGCACGCCCTTCAGCTTGCCAAGCGCGGCGTTAGCTTATCAGCGCAACCTGCGGCAAGTCCAGGCGGCTCAGGAGGCCAGGTTCCATGCCATTCAGGAGGAGATGGCGATGACATTTAGGGAACCTCCTGAGCTCCCAGAGCCTCCTGAGGCTTAGGGTCCCGGTGGCTCATGAGGAGTCATTCCTTCGACCCGTGGCTTCAGCTGCACGAACTCTACTTCGTCTACAGACCCAGGTGACATCTTCCAAGTTCGTCTAAGCTGGGAGCGCCCCCCGGGCTGCACTATTCCCAGGCCGCGTGGGTCCGTCCCTGTGGCATGTATCCCTTTTACTTATGTCTTTAGCTTACTTTGCTGGGGGCGCCCCTCGGGCTGCATCATCCCCACGCTGCTCGGGCCAGACCCAGTGGCATGTATCTTCCTGCATTTATCCTAGTCGACCTGCTCTTCATGCTTAACCTGCCAACTGCTATCACCTGCCGACCTGCTATCTCCTGTTTGATTACCGCCCACCTCGGGTCCGTTCGCCCCATGCAATTTGCTTGCACGTTAAAAGGGGGGCTCCTGAGCATCGCGACTCAGGAGCTCTTACTGGCTCTCCAGCCCTCACCCCCTGGCCTTGACCACAGCATCGCGGCCTGGCATACTAGCGGCGGCTGAGCTCGCTCGAGGGCCGGGACCTGAGGACGTAGAGTGCTTGCATCTAACCACCTTGCAGGGACATACAACCACCAAGACTCAAGACCAGGCGCAACCCACCTTGACGTAGGGCCTCGTGAGTCCCGCGCTGGCTCACGAGTGCCCAGATACACCTCGCAGCCCTGCCGTGCAAACCACGTGTCAGGGCAGGGCTATACACGCCTCGGGGGCTCCTCCCGAAGGGGGCCCCCCATCCCATGCCCAAGTGGAAGCTCCATGCGACATACATCAAGGCCCAGAGCCTGAGAAGCAAGGCCCAGAGCCAGAGAAGCAAGGCCCAGAGCTTGAGAAGCAAGGCCTAGAGCATGTGAAGCAAGGCCCGGTGCCTGTGAAGAATCGCCGCCCGTGACACTGTCACGTAATAATGAGTTGGGGCTGCACATGCCCCGGAGTCTCAGGAGCGCCGGCCTCAGGCCCTGGGGCTCCCTCCCACGCCAAGTGGACAACACTTATCTCCGTGCTGGTGAGAAGACTCAAGGACTAGATTAGGTGCCGGTCGCGGCTTTTCATTTGCTTTCCGTAGTTGGCTTGCCTTTTCTTAATCGAGTTTGCCTTTGGCGTTCCTTGCTGATTTGGTTCCTTCGCCTTTTACCGTGTTTTTTCGGCTCTGGTATAATCATGATCTCTCTCTCGCATACCTCGCGAGGGGGCTAGGCAGGCAGGTGCCCTCATGAGCTTTCCCTTCTCTCTGCCTTCTCGCGAGTCACCCTCGTTCGAGCCTGGAAGCTGGCGCAACTCTCCTAAGTCCGTGCCCCTCGGGTACCGCGATGCAAAGCGCTAATTCAAGGTTCGGGTGAACGGCAAAATCACCTAGCGCACCCCATAACAAATTTTTGCAGTTCCTGAGCAAACGCAGATATCTCGTGAAGGAAGGGGCATCCCAAACACGCCAGGTTAGGTTATCTCTTCGCAAAATAACTGCATGGCATGGGAATAACTCGCATGTTGCATTAACCAAGAACCATAGTTTGATACACGCCCCTCTGGGCCCATACTGGTTTCATTTTTTGGTGCAGGGAAAGAAATGGAAAAACCAAACAAAGCGGTGTTTCAACAATCTGCAGGGGCAGGCCCTTAGAGACGCCCAAGCCTAGCCGGACCCCTCCTCGCGCTTCATGGAGGCGCGGTGACGAGATGACCCGCTCCCTCCTTCGAAGCGAGCACGGCGGCGCGGCGGCTAATCGTAGCCACTGCTGCTGGAGCTGTCGCAGGAGGGAGAGCCGCCGTAACTGGAGGATATGCGGTCGCCGCTGAGGGCAGGCTCGCCCTCACCCTCGTCATGACCGTTGCCAAGGTCAAGCACCTCCTCACCGTCGTTCATCTCGGGGCAGCATCCGGCGCGGCGGCCATCTTCCCCGAACACCCTCATGAAGAGGGCCGACCTGCCATCATACTTGAAGCGGAGCGTGCACCGCCTGCCCAGGCCGCGCGCGCGGGCGAACGTCTGCCAGTCGTCGGCCAGGGCTATGTTGCCCTCGACAGAAGTCTTGACCGCGACCCAGGAGGCCTTGCTGCAGCAACCATCCGCCTGCAACCAGAGCCCCCTGGCCCAGGGTCCGACAGCTCATCGACAAAGAAGCGCGGAAGCTGGAGACAGTTGCCGGCCGGGTTTTCCAACCAAACAATGAACTCCGGCGACGCCTCCGCTACATGGAAGCGCGGGCAGGGAGGCCTTGCCACCATCGCGCACCTCCCCCGTCAGCTGGACCGCCACGGTTGGGACGGCCCCCTCTGCGTGCCGTGGCGCCACCTGAACGGTGGGCCGCAGTGGGGGCCGTAGCGTGCTAGCGCGGGCGGCCGCGACCGCGCTTGGGCACCGGGGAACCAGGGCCCTCACGAGGGGCCTTTCCCTTCTCGGCGGCAGAGAACTTCCTTTGAGGCGCCATCGGAGGCACTGCAAGCAATGGAGCAAGAAGGAGGGAGCAAGCAAGGAAGAGATGGGCAACGGGGGCTTCGCCCCCTCCCCATTTATAGCAAGAGAAGGCCAACCGGCGTCTCCCACGATCACAGGCAATGATGGTTCCCCTTGCATGTTGCAGGGACTTGTCAAGTCGTGCAGTCGCCGAAGCAGCATGGGGAAGCGGAGACACCCATGTTCAATCAACCGCCACGCGTCAACCGAGGCTGCAGGCTTTGGGGCCCCACGGTGCTTCGAGCTTGACCCTTGGCTTCGCCGTGAAGCCAAGCCCGCGCGCACCTTGGTCCCGCGGGCTACTGTCGGCGTTCTGGGAACGGAAGTCCCCAGACTTGCCTGCCTGCGGCCCGCGGCGTGGCTGAGCCAGCAGGTCGTACGACCCATCTTCACCAGCAAATCACTCAAGACCCTCACGAGGGTCCAAGCCTCGCGAGGTGGATGACGCAAGACCTACCCCGGAGTGTCCTAGCTGGGCAGGCTCACGAGGAGCAGAGATATCAAGGCGGGGCGAACCTCACGAGGCTTTCGTGACATGAGCCATGATGATAGGCACCAGGCGGGCGCCAGCGTGCACAGCGTCATTGTTTCCTCTTTGGTGCAAAGGGGGCAAGCGCAACCGCGGAGTACCGAGGCATCAGGCAAAGGTTTCCATTTCAGTGCAACTAGACCAAGACCAAGGCTTGCAAGACAGAGGTCATCGTGGAGCCTGGAACAGCGTCACCACCAGAACTTTGTGCAGGCGAAGACTACTTTTGTCAGGATAGCTTGTACTAGTTGTCCCCCTTCAAATTAGCTCGCCATTGTTGGCTCCCTTCCCTCTCAATATTTGGGAACAGGACCAGGGCCTCTATAAATAGGACTAGCCACCACAGTGGAGAAAAGAACGCAGCTTGAGGAGGACTGGGCTCGAGAGAGAACAACTTAGCTCGAGGAGGCAACTGGGCTCGAGGGAGACCACCCTCACACACAAGTTCACTGAGCCCAAGAACGCCTCAACCTCAGGAGGCCGTTCTTCCCTTGTATTGTTCATCATCAGCCCAAGAGGCAATCCACCACCACCACACTGGAGTAGGGTGTTACACCGCAACGGTGGCCCGAACCAGTATAAACCCTGTGTCCATCTGTGTTGTGAGTTTGTCGAGTTCATCCGCGTGATCCTAGCAAGCTAGAGCATAGATCGGTTGGAGGGATAGACTTCGCGAGCACCCCAGTGTTCAAACCTTAAGGGTTTGCCGGGACCCCAACCCCGACAACAATACTCTTGAAGAAGAGTGTGTGGTAAACTTCTTGAATTGCCCCCCCCCCATCAATATGGACAAGGCCTTTATAGAGCCTCTCTTCACTACTAATGTAAGTTTGTCCTCCTCGAGCCTTCAAACTTTGGTGTTTATATTTGGATGGCCATGAGTGCAAATGTTGTTTATTTTTGTCGTCTGCATCAAATTGCTTGTTCAAAGTTTATAAAGTAGAAGTACATAAACATAAGTTTGTCCTTCTCAATTTCAGTCTTTAGTTGTACAATCTAGTTCCTTATTCGTACCATGTAAATTAAACTAAACATAGCAAGTTATCTTCTTTAGCACTACGTGTATGCTTGTGTTCTTGATCTGTAATCCAGTGGTGTGGTGAGACTACCAACAACAACACAATGTCATATCCTGATATGTCTCAACTATGAAAAATGCCATATTATATTAATGTTACTTAAATCGTGTCTCTTTATTTACCAATCTGAAATGGTACAAATTGACAATACACTCACCATTCATGCTTATACATTGTTTAGAACTACATCTATGCTTGTGTTCTTGATCTGTAATCCAGTGGTCTGGTGAAGCTGGCCGCTCCTGCACAATGCCATTTCCTGTCGTCTTAACTATGAACAATGCCTATTATGTTAATGCTATTTTAAACCGTGTCTCTTTATTTCTGACAAAGAAATGAGATGAATTGACAACGCTGATGCTTATACGTGCAAAACCTGTTATCTACCTACTTGTTTCTCTTTCAGGGTGACAACACCGCTGCTAGGAAGAACTGCCACAATGATAGTGAGACGAACCCATAGTTTGACCCTCTAACACATATTCCAGAGGAGAAGGCAACACATATTGAGGGTACGGATACAACCACGGAGTCACATCTTGATGTAGTGTCAAACTTACTAAGTGACACAAGCTCGATGAAGTCGCCGCCTGAATCTGTTCGACTTCTTCAGTCTGAAATTCAAGTAGAAATACATGCTTCCGCTCAAATACGACTGGAACTCCAATCTCTATGCAAGATTAACCGTAAGTACATGACATTTTTTGATGCTATGCAACTTAAGTTGGTGGATATCTGTGCCAAAGAAGCACAGTCTCATCAGGTTGCTAAGCTGCTTGCGCTGCAGCTCCTGGGCCGGGCTAACCTTTCTTGAACTATGTTGAAGTGTTGTCGGTTTTGTCTATTATTTTGTCCGCCTGTTAACTTCCACTGATGGCGACCTGCCCAGTTTATGTAATCTATTGTCTGGTTGCCCTTTATTATCACTGGCACCGAACTTTGATGCCGAGGGGATGTAATATGCTGTAATTTCTTTGTTGTATAGTCTAGGTTTATTCTTGGTCGGTATGCTGTAATTTAGGTCGGAAAGTTTAGTGGATCTCAGTGTTGTCAGTCTTCAGGCCGGCCCGTTACTCATATGGGCCAAAACCTGGGCCTATAATCATCTTGGCCCATTAGCAGGTCTAAACATATAGTTGTTTCCCGCCTTTAATAGGCCGAGTAAAGTTCTGTCCAGCTGGGCCGAAGAATACGATGGGCTTTTAACAGGCTAAAACCTAGATAGGGCTAGCGTTGGGCCAAAAAAATCACGAGCCAATACAGGGCGAAATTGCCTAAGGCCCATGTTTGGCCCAAATAGGACGAGCACTTAACAGGCCAAAATATATCTTGGGCCTGTTTGGCCCAATAAAATTATGGGCTTTTGAAAGGATCAAGAAGAGGTGTCTAGAGGGGGGTGAATAGACTCTTAGCAAGGAAAGTTGTAGTTTTTAAATTCTTTAAGTTGAAGTGGAGATTTAGCACAAGTTCAAACATTCACAATACATATCAAGCAAGCATGACAAGAGTATATGAGCAGCGGAAAGTAAATCATGCAAGTTGCAGGAATGTAAAGGAATGGGATTGGAGTGTGCAAACGCAATTGGAGACACGGAGATTTTTGGCATGGTTCCGATAGGTGGTGCTATCGTACATCCACGTTGATGGAGACTTCAACCCACGAAGGGTAACAGTTGCACGAGTCCACAGAGGGATCCACCCACGAAGGGTCCACGAAGAAGCAACCTTGTCTATCCCACCATGGCCATCACCCACGAAGGACTTGCCTCACTAGGGTAGATCTTCATGAAGTAGGCGATCTCCTTGCCCGTACAAACTCATTGGTTCAACTCCATAATCTTGACGGCGGCTCCCAAGTGACACCTAACCAATCTAGGAGACACCACTCTCCAAAAGGTAATAGATGGTGTGTTGTTGATGAACTCCTTGCTCTTGTGCTTCAAATGATAGTCTCCCCAACACTCATCTCTCTCTCATAGGATAGGATTTGGTAGAAAGATGATTTGAGTGGAAAGAAACTTGTGAAAGGCTAGAGATCAAGATTTATGTGGTTGGAATGGAATCTTGACCTCGACACAAGTGTAGTTGGTTCTCTCTCAGAAAATGTATGTTGGAAGTGTAGGCATATTCTGATGGCTCTCTCCACGAATGAAGAGTGGGTGGAAGGGTATATATAGCCTCCACAAAAAATCTAACCGTTACACACAAATCACCAAACTCGGTGGGACCGAATCATAGAACTCGGTCAGACCGATTTAGTTCATAATGTGACCGTTAGGCATTTCAGTGGGACCGACATGATCAACTCGGTGGGACCGATGTGCTAGGGTTAGGGTAAAGCCTCATCTCGTTTGGACCGATTACACAAACTCGGTGGGACCAATTTTGGTACTAAGCAAAACAGAGAGTTGGCCAGGCAAACTTGGTGAGACCGATTGCATATTTCGGTGCGACCGAAATTAATGCAATAGGCAACAGAGAGTTTGCAAGCCCATCTCGGTGAGACCGAGATCCCATCGGTGAGACCGAATTGATTAGGGTTTCTGGCAGTGGCTATGTGAAGAGAACTCGGTGGCGCCGGATAGGAAATTTCGGTAGGGCCGAGTTTGACTTTTGGTTTGGGACATATGTGATTTGAGAAAGTAGTTGAGGGCTATGGAGCATATCACTAAGCACTTTGAGCAAGCAAGCCATTAAGCAACACCTCATCCCCGCTTAATAGTATTGGCTTTCCTATGGACTCAATGCGATCTTGGATCACTGAAATAGAAAATGTAGAGTCCTGAGCTTTGAGCTTGAGGCAATCCTTTGTCCTTATCATCTCGAAAAGGGTTCCACATCCTCTAGTCCATGCCACTCCATTGTTGAACTTATCTGAAACATACTATATGAAAGCATTGGTACAACAAGAGTTATGTTGACATTAATTACCAAAATCACCCAGGGATCACTTGTGCTTCCAATCTCCCCCTTTTCGGTAATTGATGACAACATACATCAAAGCTTTAGATAAAGATATAGAGAATAACAAGTAAAGCTTTGGAAAGACACATAACATGCATAGGCTCCCCCTATATGTATGCAATCATGTAAATATGGAATATAAGAGCCTGTGAATGCATAGGCATGACAGAGTAAGCGATATGTTACATGTATCTTGGCTATATGCATCAGAGCAAAAGATGTGAAAATAGGAGATGTACCTACATGCTCATGAGTCCTTCTTGCAAACAATATGTACATCAGCAAGAAACTCTCATGCACATGAGTGTGATGCATATACTTACCTTGTGGTCTTGAGTTGGCTTAGGAAGGAATGAACCTAAGTAAACAAGGTTAGATAACACAGAGCAACCAAAAGAAACCAAAAGAGTACCAAGACTGGGATGACATGTAGAGAGTGAGTACTGAGTACTCTATTTGATATAGACATGTCCCCAAAAGGTAAAGATGTGCAATGAATTCAAAGATTTCCTTCCCTAGCAATCTTTCTCCCCCTGAATCTTTGTATTGGATAATGGGAGAACATAGGGAAACAAAATCAGAGCAAAACAGATCATAAACATAACATAGACATGTCTTTCCCCTCTTAAAGACATGTGACTTCTCTCCTCTTGAACACCAAGCATCTGGGGCCTTTGATGTGATTACCTCTCTCTCCCTTTTTTTTCTCTCTCTCCCCCTTTTCTTTCTCCCTTTGAAGAGAATAAGCTTTGATGTGATCTCTCTCCCCCTTTGACATCAATTTCCAAGAAAGGGATCTTCTGGAGTGTGAGTCAAAATAGGTTTGGTCCTCGAGTCATAGAGCAAAGCATCATATAGATTGTGATGCTGGTAGAGGACAATAATCATCGAGTGGAGCTGGAATAAAACTACAGAAACATATGGCAAATTGTCTTCTCTACAATGAAATCAGTGATACTGAGGTGTAGTATTCGGTGGCACCGAATTGGTTCGGTGTGACCGAAAGCAACATATCGGTATGACCGAGTTCAACACAGAGAGAACATTTGTCACCACAGCTCACTAGGCAAGTAAGATCTCACAAAGATTTGCAAGGAATTAACTGGAAGATTTGCAATGAATTGGATGCAAAAAATGCAGAACTTAAAAGGAAAAACTAGATGAAGTTTTTTTGAAAGGGGAAAGGGGATAAATATGCAAAGTGAAAAAACTCAAAGAAACACTAGAGAACTTCATCTAGAATTGGGCGGTGACAAAGTCACTTATGTTAGAGTATATTGACTAAGGAGTCAAGTGAGAACACTTGATCATAAGTCACACTCATCGTTTAAGCTCAAAATGGGGTTACCATTTTTCGTTAAAGCATTTGATGTATTCACATCTTGTTGAGTTGCTTTGACCTATGACATGAGGTAAAGCTTCTCTAAGATGGAATGACATACCTTGGGTGGTGGTGTTGATCTTGATCATGTAGTTGAACTTGCGTGGGGTGCTCAAGGTTGATGTAGTGCAAGAATGGTTGGGAGAACCACTTGGAGTTGAGTTCATCTACCTACATGGGTTAGTTTTGCAAGGAAGAGCACTTGTGTATCCAAAATGACAATCATGAAACTTGATACCAAATGAAATTTGATATATAGAATTTATTAAAGGATATGTCCAAGGGTTTCGTGCTTCCTTGTCTTTAACCACCATGGAGTAGAGACTTGGTGATGTAGAGATTGCTCAAGATGTGAGTGAGTTGCAATCTCATGGATTTAGATTCAACCAAGTACCTACAAGGGATAGACAACATTCAAGGGTGCAAATATATCCAAGACATATGATCATCATCATAAGAGAAGTATCAAGGATTAGTCATAAATTCATGCCTTGCATGTATCCAAATGGAGTTCCTACTCCAAGTTAGAAGCATCAATGATGTTCAATTCTCCTCTCAAACGGCAAAAGGCTTTCTCATCAAGCTGTTTGGTGAATATATCTGCCAATTGCTTATCGGTACGAACATGTTCAAGATCAATGTCCCCTTTAGCAACATGATCTCGAATGAAATGATGATGAACTTCAATATGCTTACTTCGAGAATGTTGCATGGGATTGTGAGCAATCTTAATAGCACTTTCATTGTCACAAAGCAAAGGGACATGTTTCACATTGATCCCATAATCTTTAAGAGTTTGGGTCATCCAAAGTAATTGAGCACAACATGAACTGGCGGCAATGTATTCCGCTTCGGCGGTGGATAAGGATACCGAGTTTTGTTTCTTGGAGGACCAAGATACAAGAGATCTACCAAGAAATTGACAAGTACCCTAAGTGGACTTTCTATCAACCTTGTCTCTGGCATAGTCCGAGTCGGAATAGCCAACAAGATCAAAAGAGGACCTCTTAGGATACCAAATGCCAAAATTTGGTGTATGTATCAAGTATCTCACTATCCTTTTCACAGCCTTAAGATGACATTCTTTGGGGGGCGCTTGATATCGTGCACACATGCACACACTTAGCATGACATCGGGACGAGAGGCACATAGATATAACAATGATCCAATCATAGAGCGATAAACCTTTTGATCAACCGGTTTACCATCCTTAGTCAGATCAAGATGTCCACTAGTAGGCATGGGAGTTTTCATACCTTTGCTTTCTTGCATGTTAAACTTCTTGAATAAGTCCTTGGTGTACTTTCTTTGAGAAACAAAGGTGCCTTCCTTAGTTTGCTTGATTTGCAAACCAAGAAAGAACTTGAGTTCACTCATCATAGACATCTCAAACTTCTCCGACATTAGCTTTCCAAACTTCTCACTAAAATGAGGGTTAGTCAAACCAAATATGATATCATCAACATAAATTTGGCATACAAATAATTCACCATTAACCCTTTTAGGAAAAAGAGTAGAATCTATCTTTCCAATCTCAAAGCCTTTTTCAATAAGGAACTTGGTCAAGCATTTGTACCACGCTCTAGGAGCTTGTTTAAGACCATAAAGAGCTTTGTGAAGTTTGTAAATATGATTGGGTTTCTTAGGATTTACAAAGTCGGGAGGTTGTTTAACATAAACTTCCTCCTCAATTTTACCATTTAGAAAAGCACTTTTAATGTCCATTTGGTATAAAGCGATATCATGGTGATTAGCATAAGCAAGCAAGATGCAGATGGACTCAAGTCTAGCAACGGGGGCATATGTCTCACCGTAGTGCATACCTTCGACTTGAGTGTAGCCTTGGGCGACGAGACAAGCTTTGTTGCAGATGACTTGACCATCTTTGTCTTGCTTGTTGCGAAACACCCATTTGGTACCAATGATGTTGTGGTTGTTGTCGGGCTTCTCGACCAATGTCCACACTGTCACACCCTAGCTAGTTCATGCATTAGAGTGATAAAATCATGTTTAAATTTCCCAGAAAAATGAAATGGGGATGATAGAACCCCCAGCACCCCCTTAAACCAACTAGGGTTTACTAAAATCTTTTTCAATGAACCTGAAATGCCATTCTAAAAAGTCCACCCTTTTTGTTTTCGGTTAACACCTTTGACAAAAATGGTGAACAATTTTCTAGGACATCTTAAGGTCATTGGATTTACTCATATATTATTTGCATTTGGGCATTTAAATGCTATAAAATATTTTAAATGCTCAAATAATTCTGGAAGTAAGTGTGGGCTGCTGGAAATAATCTAAACAGAGCCTATAATTATTTTCAGGATTTCTGGAAACGTTTTAGTATTTTTAATAAAGCCCAACAGTTACAGAAAATTAGAAAACAGAAACAAATCAGAAAAGAGAGAGAGAAAGGCCAGAGGCCACTTACCTGGCTCGCCCGGCCCATCTGGCCTGTGCCAGTCATCACCTACCTCTGCCAGTAGGCAGAGGAGGGACACCGTGACGCCGCCGCGCTCGCCACGCCACCTCCTTGCCTGCCTGCCGTCGCCCACGCCAGCGCGACGCCTCGAAGAACCTCTACGGCACCGCCCCGACCCCGTAGACACCTCACACGCGCCCCTGCCTCGCTCCCTCGCTCTCTCCCATGATGGCCGACGCTGCCGTAGCCGCACCGTCGCCATAGCCATGCTCTCCGTCGTCTCCGTGCCACACCACCGTGTCCAGGAGCTCCGACGCCCTCCTCTCAGTTGAGCAGACCGAGCCCCGAGCGCTCGCTCGCCCTGGAGTAACCGCCTCGTCCTCGTCTTCGCTGATCGCCGCCGGAGATCCCTTTCGCCGTCACCACTGCTCCAGCTCGTCCCCGACCTCGCCGTTTAGATCGTCACAACCGCTGTGAGCTGCTGCTCCTCCTCCCCCTCTCCGTTTTCTCGTTTGCATGCCGTAGCTGCCGCTTCGCCGATGACCGAAACCCACCGCCCTGCTTTGTCGCCGCTGTGACCCGAGCTCGAACCACCCGCGCCCTTGCACCGCATCGCACTCCTGGTGCCACCAGGAGGCCGCCTAGCCCCTCTACGTGCTCGCCTGCTTGCTTTAGCGCCACGCTCGCACGAAGCCGAGCTCCGGCCGCCGCCAAACTCGCCGCCGGTGCCTTTTCCGACCACCCCAGCTCCTCCCGCTTGGCCTACCAGATGCGCGCGAGCCCCAGCTACGTGTAGGACCATACCGCAGTCGATTTGGTCGACTGTGGGCAAAACTTGACGCTCTCCGCCGCGTCTGTCGTCGCCGGGGTCGAGCCGTGGACCAACACCGGCGGGTTTGACCCATTGACTTTGACTGGGTGGGCCCAGGTTGACTCCCCTGAGTCTATGACAAGTGGGCCCCCCTCTGCTAATTAACCTAGGGTTAGCGCTAACTAATTTTAGTTAGTTTAGGTCACTGACATGCGGGCCCAGGCCCCACTGACAGTTTGGTTAGTACTAACTTAATTCTATTAGTTAGCTGAGACACTGATAGATGGGGCTCACCAGTCAGGTTTGACC
This sequence comes from Triticum urartu, assembly GCF_056163025.1. Taxonomy (NCBI): domain Eukaryota; kingdom Viridiplantae; phylum Streptophyta; class Magnoliopsida; order Poales; family Poaceae; genus Triticum; species Triticum urartu. The sequence continues at coordinate 168,509,990 of NC_141874.1, read as the reverse complement.
TGGGCTGGCGCCTTTGATTCGCTGACGTCACAGTGACGCAGTGCTGACGCAATTATTTATTTTCTGGAATTATTTTTATATAGGAAATTCCAGAAAATAGCCAAGACTTCTAAAAATCATAGAAAATCAACCATAGCTCCAAATCAAACAAATTATATATGAAAAATGATCAGAAAAATTCAATCTTTCCATCTGTAATGGTTTCATGCATGACAAAACACTCTAACCTTGCTGTTTAGGTGAAACAAGCTAATACACTTATTATGCATAAGAACTTAAGCTTTCATTTGAATCTTTGATTCAAATGGACCCATTTCAACTTGTTTCACATTGCATTAGGCAGGACACATCATTTTGCCATGTCATAGCATGCATCATATTGTTTCATATTGCCATGTGTTGATTATATTCCGTGTGTCTTTCGTGGTAGGTTCTGCCTCCGAGGATATCTCCGAGTATCCAACTGAAGGGCAGTACCCTACTACCACTCCATCAGGCAAGTAGCCCCATTGATCATATCGATACAATCACATGTTCTCACCTCTGCTCTCGTTTACTGCATTAAGACAACAACATTTCAAACTGCTGTGTGCTACGGTAGTTGAACCCTAATCCTCTGCATGACCTGTCATTGCCACAATAACTAGATGAAACCCACTAGCATGTGTAGGAGTTGATTGAGCCATGTATGTGTTTCCTACCTTGCTATGCCTGCTATGCTTAGAGTTTGGTCAGTTCTGGTTCATCTGGGTGATGGGCTAGAGTGAAATGGTTATGTCGGTAATGTGAGGGATGTGTTGAACATGTTTTGGTAAAGGTATCGATGAGAGGCCATGTAGGAGTACATGGTGGGTTTTTTTATTAAGGCCGTCCATAAGAACTGAGATCTGTATGCATGATTTAAGATTCAACTACTACCACACGTTGGGCCCTGAAATATGACCCCACTCGACTTACTGACCCCTCTCATCCTCTGTCCAGGAGTTGCAACTAGTTTCTGGTGTTTGTAGGTTATGTGTTGGCGGCCGTTCGTAGCGCTGACCCTAGGGGTGGGCTATGATGAGGTAGATACACTGTGGCCGGGTATGCCGGGCGCCCGCTTGGCGTCTCGGGACCCTGTACACATCGTTTGGGGCCGTTGAGGACACAGCGGCCGTATTTCCTTGCGGATGGAACCCGAATAGGCGATAAACCTGGACTAGAGACTTGTGCGGTTAGTCAGGTCGTGGTCTGCACCCACGTCGGCTTTCCCTTGAAGTCTGCCAAGCACAAGTCGTGTGCAGACGCTAAGTGGTGGAAACATGTGTGACGAAGTACACCCCTGTAGGGTATAAAACTATTCGAATAGCCACGTCCGCGGTAAAGGACTACTTGGTTGCCTATACAGTTCATAGACAAGTTAGTGGTTACTACTAAAAGACTCAAGATAAGTGTGAGTACCGAGGATGGCCCTCTCGTAGGATGACGAGGGAGGATCCCCGGTGGAGTATTGTGTTAGTGATTAGTGGACTCGTGTGCGGAAACTATTTTACTAGTGGTTTCTCGTAGGATAGCTTAGCCAAGAGTGAAAGCTGGCTTGCTGCAATAACTCCACCACCTTCTTGAGAATGAGCATGTATAGTAGGTTCTGTTGCAAGACTTGTTTAGTACCTTTGTACTCATGTTTGCTTTAATTACTGTTTTCAGATGACAACACCACCACCTCCGATGGGTTTTATGTAGATCTCGACGTCGATGAGTAACTTGCCACCCAGGTGGTGATCCTGGCCATGGAGGGCCCTATGTAGATAGACAGGCTTCAACAAGCCTTCTTTCTTTCTAGTGTCTGTATTCAGACTATTTGCTTTCGCATGTGCTTGTATGCTTGTATGACTTGAGTGTCGGGTCATGTGACCCCTACCTGTATGAACATGTTATGTATGGCTCTCTAGAGCCTTTAAATAAAGTACTTGAGTTGTAGAGTTTTGTTGTGATGCCATGTTGTATTTGCACATATCGAGCATATTATGTGTATGATTGAAATGCTTGGTATGTGTGGGATCCGACAATCTAGTTGTTTATCGGGGAAATGTCACGTGGTGACATCCGGAGTCCTGGCTAGCCTGCTACAGCCCGGGGTCCCCGGAGTCCTGTTAGCCCAGTGCTACAGCCCGGATTCACACGCTGATGACCGACATGCTCGAGGTGATTCATGTATGCCTGTCCCCATAGGTCTGTGCCGCTTTGGGTTCACGACTAGCCATGTCAGCCCGGGTTCTCTGTCATATGGATGCTAGCGACACTATCATATACGTGAGCCAAAAGGCGCAAATGGTCCCGGGCCATGGTAAGGCGACACCCGTGGGGATACCGTACGTGAGGCCGCAATGTGATATGAGGTGTTGCCGGCTAGATCGATGTGACTTGGAATCGAGGTCCTGACACACATTTGATTTCTCTCAAAGTTGTGTAGCTCTTCATGCATGGCGTTTATCCAATCTGGATCTTCCAATGCTTCTTCAACCTTCATAGGTTCAATACTAGAGATGAATGAATAATGTTCACAAAAATTAGCCAAACGAGATTTAGAGCGAGTGATTCTCCTAGTTTGGATATCATTGTAGATTTGCTTGACGGGATGGTGTCTAGCAACTCTTTCTCGAACTCGTGAGAGCTTTTGTTTTGCTTGGGGTGGAACATCTTCTTCATCATCTTGTCCTTCGTCATTGTTGACGTTGTCATTTCCTTGTCGTGGTGGAGAAGGAGGGTTATGAGGTTCATCTTGGTGTACTTCCTCGTTTTCTTCATCTTGGTGTGTCCCACTCATGGATGCTTCCATGTCGACTCTTGGTTCACCTTGTCGTGAGGTAGAAGCTTCCACTTGGACGGACGAGGTACTCTCCTTCACCTTTGTTGGACGGATCTTGCCAATAGACAAGTCTTGGATTGCTTCCGAAGGATCTTTATCTCCTACATCAATTGGCAATTGCTCTACTTGCGAGCCGTTAGATTCATCAAACTTCACATCTACCATCTCTTCAACCTTTCGGGTGAAATTGTTGTAGACACGGTAAGTGTGAGAGTATGAGGCATAACCAAGTAAGAAACCTTCATAGATTTAGGAGCAAATTTAGAACGACGATGCTTATCAAGAATGTAACACTTTGAGCCAAATACTCAAAAGTATCCAACTTGGGGTTTGTTACCGGTGAGGAGGTCGCATGCCGTCTTGCCGAATAGCTTGTGAAGATACAAGCGATTTATTGCATGACAAGCTGTCTCAATGGCTTCCGCCCAAAAGTGTTTTGGAGTCTTGTACTAATCAAGCATCGTCCTCGCCATCTCAATAAGAGTTCGGTTCTTCTTCTCAACAATTCCATTTTGTTGAGGTGTGTACGTAGTCGAGAACTCCTGTGAAATCCCTTCTTCGTCAAGAAAGGTATCCACATTTGCGTTCTTGAACTCCGTCCGTTGTCGCTGCGAACCTTCTTGATCTTCACTTGATTTTGGGCTTTCCTAGCGAAGTTTTTGAAGATCTTTTGAACCTGCGATTTATCATCAAGAAAGAACATCCATGTAAATCTTGAAAAATCATCAACTATAACTAGACCGAATGAGTTACCACCGAGACTCTTGTAGGCATTGGGACCAAAAATATCCATATGAAGTAGCTCGAGCGGTCTTCTTGTAACGCCCCGGACACACCCGCCGGTGGTCGTTATGTTGGGGAGCGTAGTAATTTCAAATTTTTTCCTATGCACACGCAAGATCATGGTGATGCATAGCAACGAGAGGGGAGAGTGTGATCTACGTACCCTTGTAGATCGACAACGGAAGCGTTAACTTGGTTGATGTAGTCGTACGTCTTCACGGCCCGACCGACCAAGCACCGAAACTACGGCACCTCCGAGTTCTAGTACACGTTCAGCTCGATGACGATCCCCGGACTTCGATCCAGCAAAGTGTCAGGGAAGAGTTCCGTCAGCACGACGGCGTGGTGACGATCTTGATGTACTAGTGTCGCAGGGCTTCGCCTAAGCACCGCTACAATATTATCGAGGACTATGTGGAAGGGGGCACCGCACACGGCTAAGAATATGATCACGTGGATCAACTTGTGTCCTTAGGGGTGCCCCTTGCCTCCGTATATAAAGGTTCAAAGGGGGGGGGGTGGCCAAGAGGAGGCGCGCCAGGAGGAGTCCTACTCCCTCCGGGAGTAGGACTCCCCCCTTTACTAGTTGGAATAGGATTCGCGGAGGGGGGAAAGGAGGAGAGAGAGGAGGAAGGGGGGCCGCCCCCTCTCCTTGTCCTATTCGGACCAAGGGGGGGAGGGGCACGCGGCCCATCTCTGGCCACCTCTCCTCTCTTCCACTAAGGCCCACTAAGGCCCATATACCTCCCGGGGGGGTTCCGGTAACCTCCCGGTAATCAGGAAAAATCCCGATTTCACCCGGAACACTTCCGATATCCAAACATAGGCTTCCAATATATCAATATTTATGTCTCGACCATTTCGAGACTCCTCGTCATGTCCGTGATCACATCCGGGACTCCGAACAACCTTCGGTACATCAAAACGCATAAATTCATAATATAACTGTCATCGAAACCTTAAGCGTGCGGACCCTACGGGTTTGAGAACAATGTAGACATGAGCGAGACACATCTCCGGTCAATAACCAATAGCGGGACCTGGATGCCCATATTGGTTCCTACATATTCTACGAAGATCTTTTATCGGTCAGAGCGCATAACAACATACATTGTTCCCTTTGTCATCGGTATGTTACTTGCCCGAGATTCGATCGTCGGTATCCTATACCTAGTTCAATCTCGTTACCAGCAAGTCTCTTTACTCGTTCTGTAATACATCATCCCGCAACTAACTCATTAGTTGCAATGCTTGCAAGGCTTAAGTGATGTGCATTACCGAGAGGGCCCTGAGATACCTCTCCGACAATCGGAGTGACAAATCCTAATCTCGAAATACGCCAACCCAACATGTACCTTTGGAGACACCTGTAGAGCTCCTTTATAATCACCCAGTTACGTTGTGACGTTTGGTAGCACACAAAGTGTTCCTCTGGCAAACGGGAGTTGCATAATCTCATAGTCATAGGAACATGTATAAGTCATGAAGAAAGCAATATCAACATACTAAACGATCGGGTGCTAAGCTAATGGAATGGGTCATGTCAATCAGATCATTCAACTAATGATGTGATCCCGTTAATCAAATAACAACTCTTTGTCCATGGTTAGGAAACATAACCATCTTTGATTAATGAGCTAGTCAAGTAGAGGCATACTAGTGACACTCTGTTTGTCTATGTATTCACACATGTATTATGTTTCCGGTTAATACAATTCTAGCATGAATAATAAACTTTTATCATGATATAAGGAAATAAATAATAACTTTATTATTGACTCTAGGGCATATTTCCTTCAGTCTCCCACTTGCACTAGAGTCAATAATCTAGATTACACAGTAATGATTCTAACACCCATGGAGCCTTGGTGTTGATCATGTTTTGCTCGTGGAAGAGGCTTAGTCAACGGGTCTGCAACATTCAGATCCGTATGTATCTTGCAAATCTCTATGTCTCCCACCTGGACTAGATCCCGGATGGAATTGAAGCGTCTCTTGATGTGCTTGGTTCTCTTGTGAAATCTGGAATCCTTCGCCAAGGCAATTGCACCAGTATTGTCACAAAAGATTTTCATTGGACCCGATGCACTTGGTATGACACCTAGATCGGATATGAACTCCTTCATCCAGACTCCTTCATTCGCTGCTTCCGAAGCAGCTATGTATTCCGCTTCACACGTAGATCCCGCCACGACACTCTGTTTAGAATTGCACCAACTGACAGCTCCACCGTTTAATGTAAACACGTATCCGGTTTGCAATTTAGAATTGTACGGATCAGTGTCAAAGCTTGCATCAACGTAACCGTTTACGATGAGCTCTTTGTCACCTCCATATACGGGAAACATATCCTTAGTCCTTTTCAGGTACTTCAGGATGTTCTTGACCGCTGTCCAGTGATCCACTCCTGGATTACTTTGGTACCTCCCTGCTAGACTTATAGCAAGGCACACATCAGGTCTGGTACACAGCATTGCATACATGATAGAGCCTATGGCTGAAGCATAGGGAACATCTTTCATTTTCTCTCTATCTTCTGCAGTGGTCGGGCATTGAGTCTGACTCAACTTCACACCTTGTAACACAGGCAAGAACCCATTCTTTGCTTGATCCATTTTGAACTTCTTCAAAATCTTGTCAAGGTATGTGCTTTGTGAAAGTCCAATTAAACGTCTTGATCTATCTCTATAGATCTTTATGCCTAATATGTAAGCAACTTCACCGAGGTCTTTCATTGAAAAACTCTTATTCAAGTATCCCTTTATGCTATCCCGAAATTCTATATCATTTCCAATCAGTAATATGTCATCCACATATAATATCAGAAATGCTACAGAGCTCCCACTCACTTTCTTGTAAATACAGGCTTCTCCAAAAGTCTGTATAAAACCAAATGCTTTGATCACACTATCAAAGCGTTTATTCCAACTCCGAGAGGCTTGCACCAGTCCATAAATGGATCGCTGGAGCTTGCACACTTTGTTAGCTTCCTTTGGATCGACAAAACCTTCCGGTTGCATCATATACAACTCTTCTTCCAGAAATCCATTCAGGAATGCAGTTTTGACATCCATCTGCCAAATTTCATAATCATAAAATGCGGCAATTGCTAACATGATTCGGACAGACTTAAGCATCGCTACGGGTGAGAAGGTCTCATCGTAGTCAACCCCTTGAACTTGCCGAAACCCTTTTGCGACAAGTCGAGCTTTGTAGACAGTAATATTACCGTCAGCGTCAGTCTTCTTCTTGAAGATCCATTTATTCTCAATTTCTTGCCGATCATTGGGCAAGTCAACCGAAGTCCACACTTTGTTCTCATACATGGATCCCATCTCAGATTTCATGCCTTCAAGCCATTTTGCGAAATCTGGGCTTACCATCGCTTCTTCATAGTTCGTAGGTTCATCATGATCTAGTAGCATGACTTCCAGAACTGGATTACCGTACCACTCTGGCGTGGATCTCACTCTGGTTGATCTACGACGTTCAGTAGTATCTTGTTCTGAAGTTTCATGATCAGCTTCCTCACTAATTGGATTAGGTGTCACAGAAACAGTTTTCTATGATGCACTACTTTCCAATAAGGGAGCAGGTACAGTTACCTCGTCAAGTTCTACTTTCTTCCCACTCACTTCTTTCGAGAGAAACTCCTTCTCCAGAAAGTTTCCGAACTTAGCAACAAAAGTCTTGCCTTCGGATCTGTGATAGAAGGTGTATCCAATAGTCTCCTTTGGATATCCTATGAAGATACATTTATCCGATTTGGGTTCGAGCTTATCAGGTTGAAGCTTTTTCACATAAGCATCGCAGCCCCAAACTTTCAGAAATGACAACTTTGGTTTCTTGCCAAACCATAGTTCATAAGGCGTCGTCTCAACGGATTTTGATGGTGCCCTATTTAACATGAATGCGGCCGTCTCCAAAGCATAACCCCAAAACGATAGCGGTAAATCAGTAAGAGACATCATAGATTGCACCATATCTAGTAAAGTACGATTACGACGTTCGGACAAACCATTACGCTATGGTGTTCCGGGTGGCGTGAGTTGCGAAACTATTCCGCATTGTTTCAAATGTACACAAAACTCGTAACTCAAATATTCTCCTCCACGATCAGATCGTAGAAACTTTATTTTCTTGTTACGATGATTTTCAACTTCACTCTGAAATTCTTTGAACTTTTCAAACGTTTCAGACATATGTTTCATTAAGTAGATATATCCATATCTGCTTAAGTCATCTGTGAAGGTGAGAAAATAACGATATCTGCCACGAGCCTCAATATTCATCGAACCACATACATCAGTATGTATGATTTCCAACAAATCTGTTGCTCTCTCCATAGTACCGGAGAACGGCGTTTTAGTCATCTTGCCCATGAGGCACGGTTCGCAAGTACCAAGTGATTCATAATCAAGTGGTTCCAAAAGTCCATCAGTATGGAGTTTCTTCATGCGCTTTACACCGATATGACCTAAACGGCAGTGCCATAAATAAGTTGCACTATCTTTATCAACTCTGCATCTTTTGGTTTCAACATTATGAATATGAGTGTTACTACTATCGAGATTCAATAAGAATAGACCACTCTTCAAGGGTGCATGACCATAAAAGATATTACTCATATAAATAGAACAACCATTATTCTCTGATTTAAATGAACAACCGTCTCGCATCAAACAAGATCGAGATATAATGTTCATGCTTAACACTGGCACCAAATAACAATTATTTAGGTCTAACATTAATCTTGAAGGTAGATGTAGAGGTAGCGTGCCGACCGCGATCACATCAACTTTGGAACCGTTTCCCACGCGGATCGTCACCTCGTCCTTAGCCAATCTTCGCTTAATTCGTAGTCCCTGTTTCGAGTTGCAAATATTAGCAATAGAACCAGTATCAAATACCCAGATGCTACTGCGAGCATTAGTAAGGTACACATCAATAACATGTATATCACATATACCTTTGTTCACCTTGCCATCCTTCTTATCCGCCAAATACTTGGGGCAGTTCCGCTTCTAGTGACCAGTCTGCTTGCAGTAGAAGCACTCAGTTTCAGGCTTAGGTCCAGACTTGGGTTTCTTCTCTTGAGAAGCAACTTGCTTGTTGTTCTTCTTGAAGTTCCCCTTCTTCTTCCCTTTGCCCTTTTTCTTCAAATTAGTGGTGTTGTAGAACATCAACACTTGATGCTCCTTTTTGATTTCTACCTCCGCAGCTTTCAGCATTGCGAAGAGCTCGGGAATAGTCTTATTCATCCCTTGCATATTATAGTTCATCACGAAGCTCTTGTAGCTTGGTGGCAGTGATTGGAGAATTTTGTCAATGACGCAATCATCTGGAAGATTAACTCCCATTTGAATCAAGTGATTATTATACCCAGACATTTTGAGTATATGCTCACTGACAGAACTATTCTCCTCCATCTTGCAGCTATAGAACTTATTGGAGACTTCATATCTCTCAATCCGGGCATTTGCTTGAAATATTAACTTCAACTCCTGGAACATCTCATATGCTCCATGACGTTCAAAACGTCGTTGAAGTCCCGGTTCTAAGCCGTAAAGCATGGCACACTGAACTATCGAGTAGTCATCAGCTTTGCTCTGCCAGACGTTCACAACATCTGGTGTTGCTCCAGCAGCAGGCCTGGCACCCAGCGGTGCTTCCAGGACGTAATTCTTCTGTGCAGCAATGAGGATAATCCTCAAGTTACGGACCTAGTCCGTGTAATTGCTACCATCATCTTTCAACTTTGCTTTCTAAAGGAACGCATTAAAATTCAACGGAACAACAACACGGGCCATTTATCTACAATCATACATAAACAAGCAAGATACTATCAGGTACTAAGTTCATGATAAATTTAGGTTCAATTAATCATATTACTTAAAGAACTCCCACTTAGATAGACATCCCTCTAATCCTCTAAGTGATTACGTGATCCAAATCAACTAAACCATGTCCGATCATCACGTGAGATGGAGTAGTTTCATTGGTGAACATCACTATGTTGATCATATCTACTATATGATTCACGCTCGACCTTTCGGTCTCCGTGTTCCGAGGCCATATTTGTATATGCTTGGCTCGTCAAGTATAACCTGAGTATTCCGCGTGTGCAACTGTTTTGCACCCGTTGTATTTGAACATAGAGCCTATCACACCCGATCATCACGTGGTGTCTCAACACGAAGAACTTTCGCAGCGGTGCATACTCAGGGAGAACACTTCTTGATAATTAGTGAGAGATCATCTTATAATGCTACCGTCAATCAAAGCAAGATAAGATGCATAAAAGATAAACATCACATGCAATCAATATAAGTGATATGATATGGCCATCATCATCTTGTGCTTGTGATCTCCATCTCCGAAGCACCGTCATGATCACCATCGTCACCGGCGCGACACCTTGATCTCCATCGTAGCATCGTTGTCGTCTCGCCAATCTTATGCTTCCACGACTATCGCTACCGCTTAGTGATAAAGTAAAGCATTACAGCGCGATTGCATTGCATACAATAAAGTGACAACCATATGGCTCTTGCCAGTTGCCGATAACTCGGTTACAAAACATGATCATCTCATACAATAAAATTTAGCATCATGTCTTGACCATATCACATCACAACATGCCCTGCAAAAACAAGTTAGACGTTCTCTACTTTGTTGTTGCATGTTTTACGTGGCTGCTACGGGCTTAAGCAAGAACCAATGTTACCTATGCATCAAAACCACAACGATAGTTTGTCAAGTTGGTGCTGTTTTAACCTTCACAAGGACAGGACGTAGCCACACTCGGTTCAACTAAAGTTGGAGAAACTGTCACCCGCAAGCCACCTATGTGCAAAGCACGTCGGGAGAACCGGTCTCGCGTAAGCATACGCGTAATGTCGGTCCGGGCCGCTTCGTCCAACAATACGGCCGAACCAAAGTATGACATGCTGGTAAGCAGTATGACTTATATCGCCCATAACTCACTTGTGTTCTACTCGTGCATATAACATCAACATATAAAACCTAGGCTCAGATGCCACTGTTGGGGAGCGTAGTAATTTCAATTTTTTTCCTACGCACACGCAAGATCATGGTGATGCATAGCAATGAGAGGGGAGAGTGTGATCTACGTACCCTTGTAGATCGACAACGGAAGCGTTAACTTGGTTGATGTAGTCGTACGTCTTCACGGCCCGACCGATCAAGCACCGAAACTACGGCACCTCCGAGTTCTAGCACACGTTCAGCTCGATGACGATCCCCGGACTTCGATCCAGGAAAGTGTCGGGAAAGAGTTCCGTCAGCACGACGGCGTGGTGACGATCTTGATGTACTAGTGTCGCAGGGCTTCGCCTAAGCACCGCTACAATATTATCGAGGACTATGGTGGAAGGGGGCACCGCACACGGCTAAGAATATGATCACGTGGATCAACTTGTGTCCTTAGGGGTGCCCCTTGCCTCCGCATATAAAGGTTCAAAGGGGGGCGGCCGGTCAAGAGGAGGCGCGCCAGGAGGATTCCTACTCCCTCCGGGAGTAGGACTCCCCCCTTTCCTAGTTGGAATAGGATTCACGGAGGGGGAAAGGAGGAGAGAGAGGAGGAAGGGGGGGCGGCCCCCTCTCCTTGTCCTATTCGGACTAAGGGGGGAGGGGCGCGCGGCCCATCTCTGGCCACCTCTCCTCTCTTCCACTAAGGCCCACTAAGGCCCATATACCTCCCGGGGGGAGGGGGGTTCCGGTAACCTCCCGGTAATCCGGAAAAATCCCGATTTCACCCGAACACTTCCGATATCCGAACATAGGCTTCCAATATATCAATCTTTATGTCTCGACCATTTCGAGACTCCTCGTCATGTCCGTGATCACATCCGGGACTCCGAACAACATTCGGTACATCAAAATGCATAAACTCATAATATAACTATCATCGAAACCTTAAGCATGCGGACCCTACGGGTTCGAGAACAATGTAGACATGACCGAGACATGTCTCCGGTCAATAACCAATAGCGGGACCTGGATGCCCATATTGGTTCCTACATATTCTACGAAGATCTTTTATCGGTCAGACCGCATAACAACATACGTTGTTCCCTTTGTCATCGGTATGTTACTTGCCCGAGATTCGATCGTCGGTATCCTATACCTAGTTCAATATCGTTACCGGAAAGTCTCTTTACTCGTTCTTTAATACATCATCCCGCAACTAACTCATTAGTTGCAATGCTTGCAAGGCTTAAGTGATGTGCATTACCAAGAGGGCCCTGAGATACCTCTCCGACAATCGGAGTGACAAATCCTAATCTCGAAATACGCCAACCCAACATGTACCTTTGGAGACACCTGTAGAGCTCCTTTATAATCACCCAGTTACATTGTGACGTTTGGTAGCACACAAAGTGTTCCTCTGGCAAACGGGAGTTGCATAATCTCATAGTCATAGGAACATGTATAAGTCATGAAGAAAGCAATATCAACATACTAAACGATCGGGTGCTAAGCTAATGGAATGGGTCATGTCAATTAGATCATTCAACTAATGATGTGATCCCGTTAATCAAATAACAACTCTTTGTCCATGGTTAGGAAACATAACCATATTTGATTAACGAGCTAGTCAAGTAGAGGAATACTAGTGACACTCTATTTGTCTATGTATTCACACAGTATTATGTTTCCGGTTAATACAATTCTAGCATGAATAATAAACTTTTATCATGATATAAGGAAATAAATAATAGCTTTATTATTGCCTCTAGGACATATTTCCTTCACGTTACTCCTGGCGGGATCTAGACTGGCCCCACAGATCAATACTAGTCTTTTCTGCGCACTTTGTCCTCACTCGTGCGCACCCGGAAGAAACTTCCCGGTCGGTCACCCATCCTGACACTACTCCAAGCTAAGCACGCTTAACTTTGGAGTTCTGTCTGAATGGGCTCCCGGAAAAGAAGGAATTCCTTATTGATATGAGTAGTCTATAATCCCTAATAATCCAGGCCATCACATACACCCCCACTCAGAGGAACCGACGTCCTCATCGGGCCACAGGAACGTTCCCTCTTGGCACAAACGTCTGTGCTTCCAGTCCGGTACATGTGCCATGTCGGGTGCCACAACGGGTCACAAACGTCATGAACAACATGGCCACGCACCTGTCCGCAACCATCCGTGTAACCGCGAGGGTCGGCTCTGATACCAACTTGTAACGCCCCGGACACACCCGCCGGTGGTCGTTACTCCTGGCGGGATCTAGACTGGCCCCACAGATCAATACTAGTCTTTTCTGCGCACTTTATCCTCACTCGTGCACACCCGGGAGAAACTTCCCGGTCGGTCACCCATCCTGACACTACTCCAAGCTAAGCACGCTTAACTTTGGAGTTCTGTCTGAATGGGCTCCCGGAAAAGAAGGAATTCCTTATTGATATGAGTAGTCTATCATCCCTAATAATCCAGTCCATCACACTTCTCGTGGTCATAATGTTCTTCACGGGGTGGGTTCCTCCAACTTGTTTTCCTGCTTGACAAGCACTACAAAGTCTGTCCTTGTCAAATATAACATCTTTTACTCCAAGGATATGATCACCTTTAATAGGCTTATCAAGATTTCGCATGCCCACATGACCTAACCTTCTATGCCACAACCAACCTTTCGAGGATTTAGCAATTAGGCAAGTTCTAGGTTGAGCCTTTTTAGTGAAATCAACAATGTAAAGATCACTTCTACGTGTATCGGTAAATACCATTTTATGATTATCTCTATGAAACACTTGGCAATCTACTTCAGTAAATAGGACATTGAAACCAAAGTCAGCAAGTCTAGATACGGAAAGTAAATTGTAGACAAGATATTCAACGAGCATAACATTTTGTATGGAGCTATCATGTGAGATGGCCACCTTACCAAGGCCAACCACCTTACCCTTTGAGTTAGCACCAAAAGTAACATACTTTCGAGGCCCGTCATTTTCAGCGAGCTCACGAAACATATCTTTGTCTCCGGTCATATGATCGGTACACCCACTATCAAGAACCCATTCCTTTCCTCCGGCCATGTCGCCACGAAGATTAGCCATAAGACCAAAGTGTCTCATTGCATCATCAAGATCATAGTCACTATCATCATCCTCATCATAGTATCCATGTTCAACATCGTCATGTGGTGGATCAATTCCTAGAGAGAGTGATTCATTAGAAGTATGACCGTAACAATGTTCATCTATATGAATTCCAATGACTTCGGAAATGATACTGCTAATGATTCCAACATCTCGTTTGGCGCTCGTAAGATTTGTAAGCTCAAATAAACTGTCACCAAATTTGGGATCATTGGAACTCATCTTACTCAAGGCAATAGGCTTATGAAGAACCTCATCGAAGTTTTTCAAGGAATAGTTTGGAAAACGTTCCCCAAGGAATCTCCATATGGTGTAGGCACAATCAAGAGCAGGCAAGCTAGCAAGAAAGTTTCTAGGCAAACCTCTAGTGATTAAATTGACAGTTCTAAGATTACGAATCATGTCAATGGACTCATCAAGAGTAGGATGCAGAGGATCAACATGTGGTGCACAAGGGCTAGAATGTACTTATTCAAATGATATTCATTGAAAATCTCAAGCATCTCATTTTTCCACTCATGAAAGTACTCTCCATCAAGTATAAGCACTCTACGTCTAAGACTCCCCAACGTAGACTCATCCATCTTCCTCCAAAGGTGTTCAAACCAAAGCAATGGAGACCAATGCTCTGATACCAATTGAAAGGATGGAGAAGAGGTGTCTAGAGGGGGGGGGGTGAATAGACTCTTAGCAAGGAAAGTTGCAGTTTTTAAATTCTTTAAGTTGAAGTGGAGATTTAGCACAAGTTCAAACATTCACAATACATATCAAGCAAGAATGACAAGGGTATATGAGCAGCGGAAAGTAAATCATGCAAGTTGCAAGAATGTAACGGAATGGGATTGGAGTGTGCAAACACAATTGGAGACACGGAGATTTTTGGCGTGGTTCCGATAGGTGGTGCTATCGTACATCCACGTTGATGGAGACTTCAACCCACGAAGGGTAACGGTTGCGCGAGTCCACGGAGGGCTCCACCCACGAAGGGTCCACGAAGAAGCAACCTTGTCTATCCCACCATGGCCATCGCCCACGAAGGACTTGCCTCACTAGGCTATATCTTCACGAAGTCGCCGATCTCCTTGCCCGTACTAACTCCTTGGTTCAACTCCACAATCTTGACAGAGGCTCCCAAGTGACACCTAACCAATCTAGGAGACACCACTCTCCAAAAGGTAATAGATGGTGTGTTGATGATGAACTCCTTGCTCTTGTGCTTCAAATGATAGTCTCCCCAACACTCAGCTCTCTCTCATAGGATAGGATTTGGTAGAAAGATGATTTGAGTGGAAAGCAACTTGGGAAACGCTAGAGATCAAGATTTACGTGGTTGGAATGGAATATCTTGACCTCAACACAAGTGTAGGTGGTTCTCTCTCAGAAAATGTATGTTGGAAGTGTAGGCATATTCTGATGGCTCTCTCCACGAATGAAGAGTGGGTGGAGGGGTATATATAGCCTCCACACAAAATCTAACCATTACACACAAACCACCAAACTCGGTGGGACCGAATCATAAAACTCGGTCAGACCGATTTAGTTCATAATGTGACCGTTAGGCATTTTGGTGGGACCGACATGATCAACTCGCTGGGACCGATTTGCTAGGGTTAAGGTAAAGCCTCATCTCGGTTGGACCGATTACACAAACTCGGTGGGACCGATTTTGGTAATAAGCAAAATAGAGAGTTGGCCAAGCAAACTCGGTGATACCGATTGCATATTTAGGTGCAACCGAAATTAATGCAATAGGCAACAAAGAGTTTGCAAGCCCATCTCAGTGAGACCGAATTGATTAGGGTTTCTGGCAGCGGCTATGTCAAGAGAACTCGGTGGCGCCGGATAGGAAATTTTGGTAGGGCCGAGTTTGACTTTTGGTTTGGGACATATGTGGATTTGAGAAAGTAGTTGAGGGTTGTGGAGCATATCACTAAGCACTTTGAGCAAGAAAGCCATTAAGCAACACCTCATCCCCTCTTAATAGTATTGGCTTTCCTATGGACTCAATGCGATCTTGGATCACTGAAATAGAAAATGTAGAGTCCTGAGCTTTGAGCTTGAGCCAATCCTTTGTCCTTATCATCTCGAAAAGGGTTCCACATCCTCTAGTCCATGCCACTCCATTGTTGAACTTATCTGAAACATACTAGATGAAAGCATTAGTCCAACAAGAGTTATGTTGACATTAATTACCAAAATCACCCAGGGATCACTTGTGCTTTCAGCTTTAAGAAGGCCGGTATCTACGCAGGCCATAGGCCTAAAATTGTCACGGGCCATTATCAACTGGGCTGTAAGCAGGCCGGATTGAACGCGGGCTGTAATTAGGCCCAACTGTTACATAGGCCATTAATATGCCGATAGGCCAGTTTGGCTGAAATTTATCCACAAAGAGTATGGGCCGTTAAGAGGCCTAAAGTTACTTCGGACAAGAAATAGCCCAGTTTCTGCATGGGCCGTTAAATGTCCAAAAGTTAAACCGGTCCGACAACGTCCCAGATGCACCATGGACCACTAATGGGCCGAAACTATTATCGGGCCGAACTGGTAAACTGGCATTTAACAGGCTGAAATACAAACCTGTCTTAGTATGTGCCCAAAAGAACAGTGGCCTGTTAATGGGCCTGATCCGATATGGGCCATAATTCGGCCGAAAACACGACAGGCTATGAACGGGCCCTGTCGGTGTCAAAACCGGCGAATCTCGGGTAGGGGGTCCCGAACTGGGCGTCTAAGGCGGATGGTAACAGGAGGCAGGGAACACGATGTTTTACCCAGGTTCGGGCCCTCTTGATGGAGGTAAAACCCTACGTCCTGCTTGATTAATATTAATGATATGGGTAGTACAAGAGTAGATCTACCATGAGATCAGAGAGGCTAAACCCTAGAAGTTAGCCTATGGTATGATTGTATGTTGTCCTACGGACTAAAACCCTTCGATTTATATAGACACCAGAGGGGGCTAGGGTTACACAAGGTCGGTTACAAAGGAGGAGATGTACATATGCGTATTGCCTAGCTTTCCTTCCACGCCAAGTAGAGTCCTATCCGGACACGAGACGAAGTCTTCAATCTTGTATCTTCATAGTCCAACATTCCGGCCAAAGGATATAGTCCAGCTGTCCGGAGACCCCCTAATCTAGGACTCCCTCAGTAGCCCCTGAACGAGGCTTCAATGACGATGAGTCCGGCACGCAGTACTGTCTTCGACATTGCAAGGCGGGTTCCTCCTCCGCATACACCACAGAAGAATTTGAATACAAGGATAGTGTCCGACCCTGCAAAATAAGTTCCACATACCACCGTAGAGAGAATAATATTTCCACAAATCCAATTTGCTGACTTGTTTTGGCAACAAGACATTATGCCATGGCCCGGTGATTATTCGAACCGTTTCCTTTAACTAGCCACGCACATAACGCGAGGCAGTTTTTTGACACGTCTTGTCAAAGCAGAGATCGTGTCCCCCTTATTACGGGATTCTCATCAATACGGGCGTGGGTAACCCAACCGCGCCATCGATTACGGCGCTTGGGGGATAAGCGAGCTTTATCAGGCTAGTGGGGACGCATAGTTTCGTCCGCCCATATAAAGGGATAAGGATTCACCTTTTCATCCACGCCTTCTTCCTCCTTTGCTCATCCATTTTCGCGCACTCGAGCTCCAGTGCCCAAGTCCGCACTTCCCACCTCAACCTTCTCCAGCCATGTCCGGAGTTGGAGGCAGGTGGATGGTCTCCTCCGTCATGGAGGGACACATCAAGAAGCTGAGAAGAGCCGGATACCTGCCCGACGACATCGCGCACCGGCTCCCAGATGAGGGGCATCTCATCCCCACTCCCAGGCCCCATGAGAGGGTAGTGTTCCTTACTCATTTCCTTCGCGGACTGGGATTCCCTCTCCACCCATTCGTCCGGAGGCTCGTGTTCTACTACGGCTTGGATTTCCATGATCTGGCCCCGAACTTCATCCTCAACATCTCGGCGTTTATCGTCGTGTGCGAGGCCTTCCTCCGCATCAAGCCCCACTTCTGCTTATGGCTAAAGACCTTCAATGTCAAGTCGAAGGTAGTGATCGGCCGCCAGGCAGAGTGCGGAGGCGCCATGGTGGGCAAGATGCCCAACATCACATGGCTCGAGGGCTCCTTCATGGATACCGTAAAGGGGTGGCAATTGGGGTGGTTCTACATCACTGAGCCGCGTGACCCTAAATGGGCAGCGGCCCCCGAGTTCCGATCTGGGATCCCTACGCGGCTCACCTCCTGGCAAGAGAAGGGCCTGTCCTGGGGTAGTTCGAGAGAGCTGACCGGACTCCAAACATGTATTCAAAACATGGTGAACAAGAAGCTCAAACTCATCAATGTAGTCTAGGTCAGGCTCATCCGCCGGATCCTCCCGTGCCAACAACGGGCTTTCGACTTGTGGGAGTTCGACCCGGCCCAGCACTGAACTCTGAACAGGCTCTTCGACACAACTCACGAGGATGCCTGGAAGGTGCTATTCAAGGGTGCCGAGGTTCCCCCTCCCACTACCGAGGATTGTGGATTCTGCGCGAAGCGCCAAGCCAACGTGATAAGCTGTTTTACCTCTCACAGGATACTTGTTTTTCATAGTTTGACTCTATGCGGGATCTAAGCTCCCGTACCTTCAACAGGACTGGCAGGAGACAGCCGGACAGATTGACTATCCGGCTCCTTTGCCCGAAGGCCCAACAGACGCTCTCCTGACGAAGATGCTGACTCCGACTCCTTACATGGTGCCGGAGAAGACCAAGAAGGCCAAGGGAACCCGAAAGAGTTCCCGACGCCAGGCGTCATCGGACTCATCGTCCGATAACTCTACGACACACTCCTCCCCCGAAGACGAGGAGGAAGAAGAAGATGCTCCCCCTTCAGTTGGGGGAGACAAGAAAAGGAAGGCCGCCCCAACTGGGGAGGCCGAAGGGTCCAAGAAGGGAAGGAATCTCCTTCCGGACAGTTCCACCACTGCCTCCGAAGGCGAAGACGAGTGGATGCTCAGGGCCAAGCCCCTGGCGAAGTCGTAAGTATTCGGATACCAGAGTAACTCATAGCATTCCTTTGTCGCACTGCTTCCCCTAACGCCGAATATGATTATGCAGGCCGCCACAAGCCCGTATCGATGTATCGTTGGATGGCTCCCTGGGCTCGTCGGACATGGATAGCGATCCACTTCTGACCGCCACCTCCCCTTGCCCTGCGGACGATGCCGAGCTATTGTCTCAAGAGGCACCGGGTCGAGGGGAGACAGTCCCGAAGGCGCCTCAAGGCGACCTTCTGGACTTCGGGAGCAGAGGGAACAAGGCCCCTGAGGGCTCCGAGTTCGTCCCTCAGCCGAACACCGCGCCGGAACCTCCAGTGGTTCCAGACTCGGGCAAGCGGCCTCCTTCCAAGAGGGGCAAGATGCCTGTGCCGGTGACCTCTTTCCATCTAGAGGCGCCAGAAAATCTGCTGGGAGCGCTTCGCAATTCTGTCGGGCATAGTTCGGCCAGGATCCTCCTGACAAGGAGAGAGACCTTTATGAGTTCAGTATGTCGCCAAAGGGCGAGTGCTAAAAAATATCCTCGGAGGTAAACTCCATGATAGGAGCCCAATCGGATTCTCTAGGAACGGGCGCAGGCGGCGGAGTCCGTGGCTGGAGAAGGATCCGGCAGTTTGACAACACGGCTCTCGTGCAGGGTAAGGTCGATGTTCGGCTCGATCGCCGATGAGGATAAGGCTTCCGTGGCGGGGTCCATCCACCAGTCCATGGATGGTGCAGCTGGCTCCGAATTGAGGGTCAGAGCGGCCGCCGTTGCGATCTCCTAAACACTGTCTGATAGTAGAGCTATATCGTACTCATCGTGACCGTGTGATGCACAAGGCAGACGCTCGAATCTGTCGAAGATCAAGTCTCCGCAGATATCGGCCATGCAGTTTAAGCTTCCAAACCTGACCTAGTGGCCATGGGCGTAACTTTCGATCTGCTCCAGATGGCCAAGCGAGTTGGCCCGCAGTGCGAAGCCGCCGAACACAAAGATCTGTCCGGGGAGAAAAGTCTCACCCTAGACTGCATCGCTATCGATGATAGAAGGAGCCATCAAGCCTAATGGCGACGACACAGAGGAACTCTCAATGAAAGCACCAATGTCGGTGTCAAAACCGGCGGATCTCGGGTAGGGCGTCCCGAACTGTGCATCTAAGGCGGATGGTAACAAGAGGCAGGGAACACGATGTTTTAACCAGGTTGGGGCCCTCTTGATGGAGGTAAAACCCTATGTCATGCTTGATTAAAATTGATGATATGGGTAGTACAAGAGTAGATCTACCACGAGATCAGAGAGGCTAAACCCTAGAAGCTAGCCTATGGTATGATTGTATGTTGTCCTACGGACTAAAACCCTCTAGTTTATATAGACACCGGAGGGGGCTAGGGTTACACAAGGTCGGTTACAAAGGAGGAGATGTACATATCCGTATTGCCTAGCTTGCCTTCCATGCCAAGTAGAGTCCCATCCGGACACGAGACGAAGTCTTCAATCTTGTATCTTCATAGTCCAACAGTCCGGCCAAAGGATATAGTCTGGCTGTCCGGAGAAGCCCTAATCTGGAGACGAGTTGTGAAACTATTCCACATTGTTTTAAATGAAGGCCAAACTCGTAACTCAAATATTCACCTCCGTGATCAGATCGTAGAAACTTTATTTTCTTGTTACGATGGTTCTCCACTGTACTCTGAAATTCTTTGAACTTTTCAAATTTTTCAGACTTGTGTTTCATTAAGTAGATATACTCATATCTGCTCGAATCATTTGCGAAGGTTAGAAAATAACGGTACCCGCCGCGAGCCTCAACACTCATAGGACCGCATACATCGGTATGTATTATTCCCAATAAGTCAGTGGCTCGCTCCATTCTTCCGGATAATGGAGTAGTCATCTTGCCTATGAGGCATGGTTTGCAAGTATCAAATGATTCATAATCAAGTGATTCCAAAAGCCCATCTGCATGGAGTTTCTTCATGCGCTTTACACCAATATGACCTAAAAAGTAGTGCCACAAATATGTTGCACTATCATTATCAACTTTGCATCTTTTGGCATCAATATTATGAATATGTGTACTACGATCGAGATTCAATAAACCATTTACATTGGGTGTATGTCCATAGAAGTTTTTATTCATGTAAAAAGAACAACAATTATTCTCTAACTTAAATGAATAACCATATTGCAATAAACATGATGCTATCATATTCATGCTCAACGCATACACCAAATAACATTTATTTAGGTTCAACACTAATCTCGATGGTAGAGGGAGTGTGTGATGGTGATCTTATCAACCTTGGAATCACTTCCAACACACATCGCCACCTTGCCCTTAACTAGTCTCTGTTCATTCTGCAACTCCTATTTTGAGTTACTAACTTAGCAACTGAACCGGTATCAAATACCTTGGGGTTACTATGAACACTAGTAAAGTACACATCAATAACATGTATATCAAATATATTTTTGTTCACTTTGCCACCCTTCTTATCTGCCAAGTATCTGGGACAGTTCCACTTCCAGTGACTATTTCCTTTGTAGTAGAATCACTCAGTTGCAGGTTTGGGTCTAGCTTTGGGCTTCTTCATGGGAGTGGAAACTTTCTTGCCATTCTATTTGAAGTTTCCCTTGCCCTTTTTCTTGAAACTTGTGGTCTTGTTAACCATCAACACTTGATGCTATTTCTTGATTTCTACCTTCGCTGATTTCATCATCGCAAAGAGCGTGGGAATCGTTTTTGTCATCCCTTGCATATTATAGTTCATCAAGAAGTTCTAGTAACTTGGTGATAGTGACTAGAGAACTCTTTCAACCACTATCTTATCTGGAAGATTAACTCCCACTTTATTCAAGCGATTGTAGTACCCAGACATTATGAGCACGTGCTCACTAGCTGAGCTATTCTCCTCCATCTTGTAGGCAAAGTACTTGTCAGAGGTCTCATACCTCTTAACATGGGCATGAGTCTAAAATATCATTTTTAGCTTCTTGGAACATCTCGTATGCTCCATGGCGTTCAAAACATTTTTGAGGTCCTGGTTCTAAGCCGTAAAGCATGGTGCACTAAACTATCAAGTAGTCATCATACCGAGCTTGTCAAACATTCATAACGTCTACATATGCTCCTGCAATAGGTCTGTCACTGATAACCCACAAGTATGGGGGATCACAACAGTTTTCGAGGGTAGAGTATTGAACCCAAATTTATTTATTTGACACAAGGGGAGCCAAAGAATATTCTCAAGTATTAACAGTTGAGTTGTCAATTCAACCTCACCTGAATGACTTAATATCTGCAGGAAAGTATTTAGTAGAAAAGTAATATGGAAGTAACGGTAACAGTGGAAAAAGTAATAGTATTGGTTTTGTAGTGATTGTTGACATTAATTACCAAAATCACCCAGGGATCACTTGTGCTTTCAGCTTTAAGCAGGCCAATATCTACGCGGGCCATAGGCCTAAAAGTGTCATGGGCCATTATCAACTGGTCTGTAAGCAGGCTGGATTCAATGCGTGCTGTAATTAGGCCCAACCGTTACACATGCCATTAACATGGCAATAGGCCAGTTGGGCTGAAATTTATCCACAAAGACTATGGGCCGTTAAGAGGCCTAAAGTTACTTCGTAAAAGAAATAGCCCAGTTTCTGCATGGGCCGTTAAATGGCCTAAAGTTAAACCGGGCCGACAACGTCCCAGATGCACCATGGGCCGCTAATGGGCCGGAACTATTATCAGGCTGAACTGGTAAACGAGCATTTAACAGGCTGAAATTCAAACCTGTCTTAGTATGGGCCCAAAAGAACAGTGGCCTGTTAACGGGTCTGATCCGATATGGGCCATAATTTGCCCCAAAACACGGCAGGCTGTGAATGGGCTCGATCTTGTATGGGCCTCAATTTGACACAAATCATGGCAGGCTGTTAACGGGCCAGCCCACTAGTGTCTAAAAAACATGGTGGGCCTTCAGCTGGGCCGGCCTTTTCACCAGAATGGGCCTTTGTTGGGCTGTGCCACATGTCGACATATCATAGGTGCCTCCTGTCCAATGAGTGGATGACATCTATCCGAATGTTGAGCCAACACGTGTTTCCTCCGGCCAATGAGAAATTTACACATGGAAAATCCCCATTGGTCTGGGCAGTTAACAGGTTATCAGATCCAAAACTGGACCCGATAGCTTAACAGCGACCCGTTACGGTCAATGCCACGTGTCGGTCACCCTTGACGAAAGCACTTCTATGACATGTGATTTATCTTCATGGAAGTGGACACTTCCGTGATGATAATTTTGGTAATGTAATGGAACACTTCTATGACAGCACATGTATAACTATCTTGATTCTGTCATAAAATTTTCATGGATGTACATGCATGACAGAAAACGTGACCTAATGTGACAAACATGTATCATCACGGAAGTGTCTTTTTTTGTAATGCACACTTTGTTCTCATACATGGATCCTATCTCAAATTTCATGGCCTCAAGCCATTTATCAGAATCTAGGCTCATCATCGCTTGTTCATAGTTTGTAGGTTCGTCATGGTCCAGTAACATGACTTCCAGAACAGGATTACCATACCACTCTGGTGCGGAACGTGCTCTAGTTGACCTACGAGGTTTGGTAGTAACTTGATCCGAAGTTTTATGATCATTATCATTAGCTTCCTCACTAGTTGGTATAGGCATCGCGGGAATGGTTTTCTGTGATGAGCTACTTTCCAATTCGAGAGAAGGTAGAATTACCTCATCAAGTTCCACTTTCCTCCCACTCACTTCTTTCGATAGAAACTCCTTCTCTAGAAAGGATCCATTCTTGGCAACAAAGATCTTGCCTTCAGATCTGTGATAGAAGGTGTACCCAACAGTTTCTTTTGGGTATCCTATGAAGATGCACTTCTCCAATTTGGGTTCGAGCTTATCAGGCTGAAGCTTTTTCACACAAGCATCGCAACCCCGAACTTTAAGGAACTACATCTTAGGTTTCTTGCCAAACCATAGCTCATACGGTGTCTTCTCAACATATTTAGATGGTGCCCAATTTAACGTGAATGCAGCTGTCTCTAATGCATAACCCCAAAACGATAGTGGTAAATCGGTAAGAGACATCATAGATCGTACCATATCTAATAAAGTACAGTTACGACGTTCGGACACACCATTACACTGTGGTGTTCCAGGTGGCGTGAGTAGTGAAACTATTTCACATTGTTTAAACTGAAGGCCAAACTCGTAACTCAAATATTTTGTGAAGGTCAGAAAATAACAATACCCGCCGCGAGCCTCAACACTCATAGGACCGCATACATCGGTATGTATTATTTCCAATAACTCAGTGGCTTGCTCCATTATTCCTGATAATGGAGTATTAGTCATCTTGCCCATGAGGCATGGTTCGCAAGTATCAAATGATTCATAATCCAGTGATTCCAAAAGCCCATCTGCATGGAGTTTCTTCATGCGCTTTACACCAATATGACCTAAACAGCAGTGCCACAAATATGTTGCACTATCATTATCAACTTTGCATCTTTTGGCATCAATATTATGAATATGTGTACTACGATCGAGATTCAATAAACCATTTACATTGGGTGTATGTCCATAGAAGTT
Source organism: Triticum urartu (assembly GCF_056163025.1). NCBI lineage: Eukaryota > Viridiplantae > Streptophyta > Magnoliopsida > Poales > Poaceae > Triticum > Triticum urartu. Next base: position 168,485,578 of record NC_141874.1, on the reverse strand, counting down.
TTTATTCATGTAAAAATAACAACAATTATTCTCTGACTTAAATAAATAACCGTATTGCAATAAATATGATCCAATCATATTCATGCTCAACGCATACACCAAATAACACTTATTTAGGTTCAACACTAATCCCGATGGTAGATGGAGTGTGTGATGGTGATCTTATCAACATTGGAATCACTTCCAACACACATCGTCACCTTGCCCTTAACTAGTCTTTGTTCATTCTGGAACTCCTGTTTCGAGTTACTAACTTAGCAACTGAACCGGTATCAAATACCCTGGGGTTACTATGAACACTAGTAAAGTACACATCAATAACATGTATATCAAATATATTTTTATTCACTTTGCCACCCTTCTTATCTGCCAAGTATCTGGGACAGTTCCACTTCCAATGACTATTTCCTTTGTAGTAGAAGCACTCAGTTGCAAGTTTGGGTCTAGCTTTCGGCTTCTTCATGGGAGTGGCAACTTTTTTGCCATTTTTTTGAAGTTTCCCTTGCCCTTTTTCTTGAAACTAGTGTTCTTGTTAACCATCAACACTTGATGCTATTTCTTGATTTCTACCTTCCCTGATTTCATCATCGCAAAGAGCTTGGGAATCGTTTTTGTCATCCATTGCATATTATAGTTCATCAAGAAGTTCTAGTAACTTGGTGATAGTGACTAGAGAACTCTTTCAACCACTATCGTATCTGGAAGATTAACTCCCACTTGATTCAAGCGATTGTAGTACCCAGACATTCTGAGCACGGGCTCACTAGCTGAGCTATTCTCCTCCATCTTGTAGGCAAAGTACTTGTCAGAGGTCTCATACCTCGTAACATGGGCATGATTCTGAAATGTCATTTTTCAGCTTCTTGGAACATCTCATATGCTGCATGGCGTTCAAAACATTTTTGAAGTCCCGGTTCTAAGCCGTAAAGCATGGTGCACTAAACTATCAAGTAGTCATCATACCGAGCTTGTCAAACATTCATAACGTCTGCATCTGCTCCTGCAATAGGTCTGTCACTGATAACCCACAAGTATAGGGGATCGCAATAGTTTTTGAGGGTAGAGTATTAAACCCAAATTTATTTAGTCGACACAAGGGAGCCAAAGAATATTCTCAAGTATTAACAGTTGAGTTGTCAATTCAACCGCACCTGAATGACTTAATATCTGCAACAAAGTATTTAGTAGAAAAGTAATATGGAAGTAACAGTAACAGTGGCAAAAGTAATAGTATTGGTTTTGTAGTGATTGTAACAGTAGCAACGGAAAAGTAAATAAGTGAAGAACAATATATGAAAAGCTCGTAGGCATTGGATCGGTGATGGATAATTATGTCGGATGTGATTCCTCATGCAACAGTTATAACCTAGGGTGACACAGAACTAGCTCCAGTTCATCAATGTAATGTAGGCATGTATTCCGAATATAGTCATACATGCTTATGGAAAAGAACTTGCATGACATCTTTTGTCCTACCCTCCCGTGGCAGCGGGGTCCTATTGGAAACTAAGGGATATTAAGGCCTCCTTTTAATAGAGTATCGGACCAAAGCATTAACACTTAGTGAATACAAGAACTCCTCAAACTACGGTCATCATAGGTAAGAATCCCGATTATTGTCACTTCGGGGTTAACAGATCATAACACATAATACGTGACTATAGACTTGCAAGATAGGATCAAGAACTCACATATATTCATGAAAACATAATAGGTTCAGATATGAAATCATGGCACTCGAGCCCTAGTGACAAGCATTAAGCATAGCAAAGTCATAGCAACATCAACCTTAGAACATAATGGATACTAGGGATCAAACCCTAACAAAACTAACTCGATTACATGGTAAATCTCATCCAACCCATCACCGTCCAGCAAGCCTACGATGGAATTACTCATGCACGGCGGTGAGCATCATGAAATTGGTGATGGAGGAAGGTTGATGATGACGATGGCGACGGATTCCCCTCTCCGGAGCCCCGAACACACTCCAGATCCGCCCTCCCGAGAGAGATTAGGGCTTGGCAGCGGCTCCGTATCGTAAAACGCGATGAATCCTTCTCCCTGCTTTTTTTTCTTCCCGAACATGAATATATAGAGTTGGAGTTGTGGTTGGTGGAGCATCAGGGGGCCCATGAGGCAGGGGGCACGCCTCACCCTCGTGGACAGCGTGTGGGCCCCCTGATGTTGATTCTTTCGCCAGTATTTTTATATATTCCAAAAATATTCTCTGTGAAGTTTCAGGTCATTCCAAGAACTTCTATTTCTGCACAAAAATAACACCATGGCAATTTTGCTAAAAAGAGCGTCAGTTTGGGTTAGTTCCATTCAAATCATGCAAGTTAGAGTCCAAAACAAGGTCAAAAGTGTTTGGAAAAGTAGATACGATGGAGATGTATTGATACGTCCATTTTGCATCTTGCTTTTATATCGATATTTATTGCATATGGGCTGTTATTACACATTATGTCACAATACTTATGCCTATTCTCTCTCAATTTACAAGGTTTGCATAAAGAGGGACAATGCCGACAGCTGGGATTTTGGGCTGGAAAAGGAGCAAATATTAAAGACCTATTCTGCACAGCTCCAAAAGTCCTGAAACTTTACGGAAGACATTTTCAGAATATATAAAAAATACTGAGCGCAAGAAGTTCACCAGGGGGCCACGCCCTGCCCACGAGGGTGGGGGCGCGCCCTACCCCCTGGGCGTGCCCCCTACCTCGTGGGTCCCCTGGTGGACCTCCGATGACCATCTTCTACTATATGGAGTCTCTCGATGAGGAAAAAATCATAATCCATCTTCCCGGACGAGACTCCGCCGCCACGAGGCGGAACCTTGGAGGAACCAATCTAGGACTCTAGCAGAGCTGTTCTGCAGGGGAAACTTCCCTCCGGGAGGGGGAAATCATCGCCATCGTCATCACCAACGCTCCTCTCATCGGGAGAGGGCAATCTCCATAAACATCTTCACCAACACCATCTTCTCTCAAAACCCTAGTTCATCTCTTGTATCCAATTCTTGTCTCCAATCCGGGATTGGTACCTGTGGGTTGCTAGTAGTGTTAATTACTCCTTGTAGTTGATGCTACTTGGTTTATTTGGTGGAAGATCATATGTTCAGATCCTATATGCATATTAATACCCCTCTGATTATGAACATGAATACGCTTTGTGAGTAGTTACATTTGTTCCTGAGGACATGGGAGAAGTCTTGCTATTAGTAGTCATGTGAATTTGGTATTCATTCGATATTTTGATGAGATGTATGTTGTCTCTCCTCTAGTGGTGTTATGCGAACGTCGACTACATGACACTTCACCATTATTTGGGCCTAGAGGAAGGCATTATGAAGTAATAAGTAGATGATGGGTTGCTAGAGTGACAGAAGCTTAAACCCTAGTTTATGCGTTGCTTCATAAGGGGCTGATTTGGATCCAGATGTTTCATGCTATGGTTAGGTTTACCTTAATAATTTCGTTGTAGTTGCGGATGCTTGCAATAGAGGTTAATCATAAGTGGGATGCTTGTCCAAGTAAGGGCAGTACCCAAGCACCGGTCCACCCACATACCAAATTATCAAAGTACCAAACACGAATCATATGAACGTGATGAAAACTAGCTTGATGATATTCCCATGTGTCCTCGGGAGCGCTTTTCTCTATATAAGAGTTTGTCCAGGCTTGTCCTTTGCTACAAAAAGGATTGGGCCACCTTGCTGCACTTTATTTACTTTTTTTACTTGTTACTCGTTACAAATTATCCTATCACAAAACTATCTGTTACCTATTATTTCAGTGCTTGCAGAGAATACCTTGCTGAAAACCGCTTATCATTTCCTTCTGCTCCTCGTTGGGTTCGACACTCTTACTTATCGAAAGGACTAGATAGATCCCCTATACTTTTGGGTCATCAAGACTCTTTTCTAGCGCCGTTGCCGGGGAGTGAAGCGCCTTTGGTGGGTGGAATTTGGTAAGGAAAAGTTTATATAGTGTGCTGAAATTTACTGTCACTTGTTACTATGGAAAGTAATCCTCTGAGGGGCTTGTTCGGGGTATCTTCACCCCGACCAGTAGCGCAAAGAGTTGCTCCTCAACCTACTGAACCTACTGAAAATGAAAATGAAAATGAAAATGTCTGCTTTGAAATTCCTTCGGGTATGATAGAAAAACTGCTAGCTAATCCTTTTGTAGGAGACGGAACAATTCATCCTGATGAGCACCTAATATATGTGGATGAAGTTTGTGGATTATTTAAGCATGCAGGTGTACACAGATATGTTATTAAGAATAAGGTCTTCCCTTTATCTTTGAAGGAAGATGCATTGACATGGTATAGGCTATGTGATGATACGGGGTCATGGAAGTACAAACAATTGAAATTCAAATTTCATCAGAAGTTTTATCCTATGCATCTTGTTCATCGTGATCCCAATTATATATATAATTTTTGGCCTCGCGAAGGAGAAAGCATCGCTCAAGCTTGGGGGAGTCTTAAATCAATGTTATATTCATGTCCCAATCATGAGCTCTCAAGAGAAATGATTATTCAAAATTTATATGCTTGGCTTTCTGATAACAATCACACCATGCTTGATACTTCTTGTGCTGTCTCTTTTTTGACGAAGACTATTGAATTCAAATGGGATTTATTGGAAAGAATTAAATGCAACTCTAAAGATTGGGACCTCGAAGAAGGTAAGGAGTCAGGTATGACACCTAAATTTGATTGTGTTAAATCTTTTATGGATACCGATGTTTTCCATAAATTTAGCACTAAATATGGACTTGACTCTGAGATAGTAGCTTATTTCTGTGAATCTTTTGCTACTCATGTTGATCTCCCTAGGGAGAAGTGGTTTAAATATCATCCTCCCATAGAAGTAAAAGTAGCTGCACCTATTAAAGTTGAAGAAAAGACTATCACTTATAATGATCCTATTGTTCCTACTTCTTATGTTGAGAAACCACCTTTTCCTGTTAGGATAAAGGATCATGCTAAAGCTTCAACTGTGGTTCGTAAAAGCAATATTAGAACCTATACACCTCCTGAGCAAATTAAAGTTGAACCTAATATTGCTATTGTTAAAGATCTCTTGTCTGATAATATTGATGGGCATGTTATTCATTTCCGTGATGAGACTGCTAGAATTGCTAAACCTTGTGCTAAAGATAAACCTAGATCTTTGGCAGGCATGCCTGTTATTTCTGTTAAAATAGGAGATCATTGTTATCATGGCTTATGTGATATGGGTGCTAGTGCTAGTGCTATACCTCATGACTTATACAAAGAAATTATGCATGATATTGCACCCGCTGAGATAGAAGATATTGATGTCACAATTAAACATGCCTATAGAGATACTATTTCACCAATTGGAATTGTTAGAGATGTTGAAGTCTTGTGTGTGAAAACTAAATATCCTGCTGATTTTCTTGTTCTTGCTTCCCCACAAGATAGCTTTTGTCCCATTATATTTGGTAGACCCTTCTTAAACACTGTTAATGCTAAGATAGATTGCAAAAAGGATGTTGTTACTATTGGTTTAGGTGATATGTCTCATGAGTTCAACTTTTCTAAATTTCATAGACAACACCGTGAAGAGGAATTGCCTAGTAAAGATGAAATTATTGGTCTTGCTTCTATTGCCGTACCTCCTAGTGATCCTTTAGAATAATATTTGCTAGACCATGAAAATGATATGTTTATGAATGAAAGAAGGGAAATAGATGAACTATTCTTTAGACAGGAACCCATCCTGAAACACAATTTGCCTGTTGAAATCCTAGGGGATCCTCCTCCACCCAAGGGTGATCCCGTGTTCGAGCTCAAACTGTTACTGATACTCTTAAATATGCTTATCTTGATGAGAAAAATATATATCTTATTATTATTAGCGCTAACCTTTCAGAGCATGAAGAAGAGAGATTATTGAAAACTCTGAAGAAGCACCGTGCTGCTACTAGATACACTCTTGATGATCTTAAGGGCATTAGTCCCACTTTGTGTTAGCACAAAATAAATTGGGAGGAAGATGCCAAACCAGTTCGTGATCATCAACGACGGCTGAATCCTAAGATGAAGGAAGTGGTAAGAAAGGAAATACTAAAGCTTCTTGAGGCAGGTATAATTTATCCCGTTGCTGATAGTCAGTGGGTAAGTCCTGTCCATTGTGTCCCTAAGAACGGAGGTATTACTGTCGTTCCTAATGATAAAGATGAGTTGATCCCGCAAAGAATTATTACAGGTTGTAGGATGGTAATTGATTTCCGCAAATTAAATAAAGCTACTAAAAATATCATTACCCCTTACCTTTTATCGATCAAATTCTAGAACGATTATCCAAACATACGCATTTTTGCTTTCTAGATGGTTATTCTGGTTTCTCTCAAATACTTGTGTCAGCCAATGATCAATCAAAGACTACTTTTACTTGCCCTTTTGGTACTATTACTTATACACGTATGCCTTTTGGTTTATGTAATGCACCTGCTACCTTCCAAAGATGCATGATGGCTATATTCTTTGACTTTTGTGAAAAGATTTGTGAGGTTTTCATGGATGATTTTTCCGTCTATGGATCCTCTTTTGATGATTGCTTAAGCAACCTTGACCAAGTTTTGCAGAGATGTGAAGAAACTAATCTTGTCTTGAATTGGGAAAAGTGCCACTTTGTGGTTAATGAAGGTATTGTCCTGGGGAATAAAGTTTCTGAAAGAGGCATTGAGGTTGATGCTATTGAAAAGATGCCATGTCCCAAGGACATCAAAGGTATAAGAAGTTTCCTTGGTCATGCAGGTTTTTATAGGAGGTTCATTAAGGACTTCTCAAAAATTTCTCTGCCTCTGAATAATTTATTACAAAAAGATATACCATTTTCTTTTGATGATGATTGTGTAGAAGAATTTGAAACACTTAAGAAAGCATTGATCTCTGCACCTATTGTTCAGCCACCTGATTGGAATTTACCTTTTGAAATTATGTGTGATGCTAGTGATTATGTTGTAGATGCTATTCTAGGGCAAAGAGTTGATAAGAAATTAAATGTTATTCAAGATGTTAGTAAAACTCTAGACAATGCTCAGAGAAATTATGCTACTACTGAAAAAGAATTCTTAGCAGTTGTATTTGCTTGTGATAAGTTCAGACCTTATATTGTTGATTCTAAAGTAACTATTCACACTGATCATGCTGCTATTAAATATCTCATGGAAAAGAAAGATGCTAAACCTAGACTTATTAGATGGGTTCTCGTGCTACAAGAATTTGATTTGCATATTATTGATAGAAAGGGAGCTGAGAACCCCGTTGCACACAACTTGTCTAGGTTAGAGAATGTTCTTGATGATCCACTACCTATTGATGATAGCTTTCCTGATGAACAATTAAATGTCATAAATGCTTCTCATAATGCTCCATGGTATGCTGATTATGCTAATTATGCTAATTACATTGTTGCTAAATTTATACCACCTAGCTTCACATACCAGCAAAAGAAAAAGTTCTTCTATGATTTGAGACATTACTTTTGGGATGACCCACATCTTTATAAAGAAGGAGTAGATGGTGTTATTAGACGTTGTGTACCTGAGCATGAACAAGAACAGATCCTACGCAAGTGTCACTCCGAGGCTTATGGAGGGCACCATGCTAGAGATAGAACTGCACACAAGGTATTGCAATCCGGTTTTTATTGGCCTACTCTCTTCAAGGATGCCCGTAAGTTTGTCTTGTCTTGTGATGAATGTCAAAGAATTGGTAATATTAGTAGACGTCAAGAAATTCCTATGAATTACTCATTTGTTATTGAACCATTTGATGTTTGGGGCTTTGATTATATGGGACCTTTTCCTGCCTCTAATGTATATACACATATTTTAGTTGATATTGATTATGTTACTAAGTGGGTAGAAGCTATTCCAACTAGTAGTGCTGATCATAACACTTCTATTAAAATTCTTAAAGAAGTTATTTTTCCAAGGTTTGGAGTCCCTAGATATTTAATGACTGATGGTGGTTCACATTTTATTCATGGTGCTTTCCGTAAAATGCTTGCTAAATATGGTGTTAATCATAGAATTGCATCACCTTATCACCCACAGTCTAGTGGTCAAGTAGAATTGAGCAATAGAGAACTCAAATTAATTTTGCAAAAGACTGTTAATAGATCTAGAAAGAATTGGTCCAAGAAACTTGATGATGCATTATGGGCCTATAGAACTGCATATAAAAATCCTATGGGTATGGCTCCGTATAAAATGGTTTATGGAAAAGCATGCCACTTACCTCTCGAGCTTGAACATAAGGCTTATTGGGATATTAAAGAGCTCAATTATGATTTCAAACTTGCCGGTGAGAAGAGGTTATTTGACATTAGCTCACTTGATGAATGGAGAACCCAAGCCTACGAAAATGCCAAGTTGTTTAAAGAAAAAGTCAAAAGATGGCATGACAAAAGAATAAAAAAGCGTGAGTTTAATGTAGGTGATTATGTATTATTATACAACTCTCGTTTAAGATTTTTTTGCAGGATAACTTCTCTCTAAATGGGAAGGTCCTTACATTATCGAGGAGGTCTATCGTTCCGGTGCCATAAAAATCAACAACTTCGTAGGCACAAATACGAAGGTGGTGAACGGTCAAAGAATTAAACATTATATCTCAGGTAATCCTATAAATGTTGAAACCAATGTTATTGAAACCGTAACCCCAGAAGAATAATTAGGGACACTTTCCGGAACGTTTCAGACTTCGAAAAGGAATAGGTATGTGGTACGGTAAGTAAACCGACTCCAAAATAGTTTTTATGGCAATATTTCTCCGTTTTGGAATATTTAGAAAAATAGAAAAATAAGAAGCAGTCCGGGAGATTATATAATGAATTTTTACCAACCAAAATACGTGTCGTGTAAGAAAACGGAGTCTGGGAAGGACACGAGGCCTCCACGAGGGTGGAGGGCGCGCCCTACCCCCCTGGGCGCGCCCCCTACCTCGTGGGCACCTCGTGTGCTCTCCAGACTCCGTTTGCTTACACGACACGTATTCTGGTCGGTAAAAATTCATTATATAATCTCCCGGAGGTTTTGACTCCCCTATCACGCAAAAATCTCCTGTCTTTGTTTCGAGCTGTTTTTCTGACAGATCCAGGTCGTCATGTCGTCTTCAAGTGCCCCCAAGGACCAGTTCTTCGAGAAGTTCATCAACCCCTACCTCGCGGAGGTGCTGCAACACCCCCAAACCATTGAGATGCATGAGCAGTTTTTGCACATCGGCGATGTTGAGGGACCAAGGAAGACTGGAAGCACGGAGGCAAGGCTCGAGGCATTGGAGCAAGATGTTTTCAAGTGTCAGGAGATGGTGGAGCATGGACTCGATTCCAATCACATTATGATCACAGAGTTCACCAACAACCACAGGTTGGACGTCAAGGACATTGGGGAGGCCATCTTCAAGCTTCATGAGAAAATCGAGCACCTCCAAGCCCAGATCTATGACCTGCAAAATCAAAACTGTGAGTATGAATATAGATTCAAGAGGATGAGTTTGGCTACATATTTGAGGTTTCAGGAGACTTGATCATACTTCTATGATGGTGAGCCTATGCCTTGGAAGCAGGACGACAAGCCTACGACATCAACAAAACCATCACCTTCTTCACCAATAAAGAAGAATTGAGCATCTGGTATGGGCGCTCCCCTTGGCAACTGCCAAGCTTGGGGGAGTGCCCCGGTATCGTATCACCATCACTTCTATCTTTACCGTTTTTCTTAGTTCGATCCTTTTGGTAATATCTTGATCTAGTAGAATAAACTTTTAGTATGATCTAGTTGTGAGTTTTGCTTTCTGATCCTTCTATGTAATCAAGTCCGTGAGCTACATATAATAAAGATTAGTGTTGAGTCAACGGCTTGATTATTTTGCCATGATCTTGAGTGAATAAAAGAAAAGAGAAGGAAATAAAAAGAAACAAAGAGATCATATGGATCTTATGGAGAGTAATGGGCTCACATAGAAAGAGTATGATGATTAGAAGTTGTTGAGAGTTGACAAACATAGTTTTGGTCATCGTTGCAGTTAATAGGAAGTAATAAAGAAAGAGAGGTCTTCACATATAAATATACTATCTTGGACATCTTTTATGATTGTGAGCACTCCTTAAAATATGACATGCTAAAGAGTTGACGTTGGACAAGGAAGACAACGTAATGGGTTATGTTTTCTTACATCTAAGATAAATTATATTGTCATGGATCATCCAACATGATTGAGCTTGCCTTTACCCCTCATGCTAGCTAAATTCATCGCACCAAGTAGACATACTACTTGTGCTTCCAAACACCCTTAAACCAGTTTTGCCATGAGAGTCCACCATACCTACATATGGATTGAGTAAGATCCTCCAAGTAAGTTGTCATCGGAGCAAGCAATAAAAATTGCTCTCTAAATATGTATGATAGATTGGTGTGGAGGAAATAAGCTTTATACGATCGTGTGATATGGAAGAAATAAAAGCGATAGACTGCATAATAAAGGTCCATATCACAAGTGGCAATATAAAGTGACGTTCTTTCGCATTAAGATTTTGTGCATCCAACCATAAAAGCGCATGACAACCTCTGCTTCCCTCTGCGAAGGGCCTATCGTTTACCTTTATCTCCTACCTTGCATAAGAGTCATGGTGATCTTCACCCTTCCCTTTTACATTTTATCTTTTGGAAAGCACAACATGATGGAAAGATCCTAGCATATATGGCTAATTGGATGTGATTTTTCATGAACTATTATTGTTGACATTACCCTTGAGGTAAAACGTTGGGAGGCACAACTATAAGACCCTATATTTCTCTGTGTCTGATTAAAACTCCATACCCATAAGTATTACATGAGTGTTAGCAATTGTGAAAGACTATATGATAGTTGAGTATGTGGACTTGCTAAAAAGCTCTTATATTGACTCTTTCCTATGTTATGATAAATTGCAATTGCTCCAATGACTGAGATTATAGTTTGTTAGTTTTCAATGAAGTTTATGATTCATACTTGAAATTGTGATTGAATTATTATTCTAGCATAAGAGATCATATGACAAGAATTATATAAGTTGTTTTTCTAAGAATGATCTTGATGCCCTCATGTCCGTATTTTATTTTTATCGACACCTCTATCTCTAAACATGTGGACATATTTTTCGATTTCGGCTTTCGCTTGAGGACAAGCGAGGTCTAAGCTCGGGGGAGTTGATACGTCCATTTTGCATCATGCTTTTATATCGATATTTATTGCATTATGGGATGTTATTACACATTATGTCATAATACTTATGCCTATTCTCTCTTAATTTACAAGGTTTACATAAAGAGGGAGAATGCCGGCAGCTGGGATTCTGGGCTGGAAAAGGAGCAAATATTAGAGACCTATTCTGCACAGCTCAAAGTCCTGAAACTTCATGGAAGATATTTCCAGAATATATAAAAAATACTGAGCACAAGAAATTCACGAGGGGGGCCACACCCTGCCCATGAGGGTGGGGGCACGCCCTACCCCCTGGGCGCGCCCCCTACCTCGTGGGCCCCCTGGTGGACCTCCGATGACCATCTTCTGCTATATGGAGCCTTTCGATGAGGAAAAAATCATAATCCATCTTCCCGGACGAGACTACACCGCCACGAGGCGGAACCTTGGCGGAACCAATCTGCTCTGGTGGAGCTGTTCTGCCGGGGAAACTTCCCTCCGGGAGGGGGAAATCATCGCCATCGTCATCACCAACGCTCCTCTCATCGGGAGAGGGCAATCTCCATAAACATCTTCACTAGCACCATCTCCTCTCAAAACCCTAGTTCATCTCTTGTATCCAATTCTTGTCTCCAAGTCCGGGATTGGTACCTGTGGGTTGCTAGTAGTGTTAATTACTCCTTGTAGTTGATGCTACTTGGTTTATTTGGTGGAAGATCATATGTTCAGATCCTATATGCATATTAATACCCCTCTTATTATGAACATGAATATGCTTTGTGAGTAGTTACGTTTGTTCCCAAGGACATGGGAGAAGTCTTGCTATTAGTAGTCATGTGAATTTGGTATTCGTTTGATATTTTGATGAGATGTATGTTGTCTCTCCTCTAGTGGTGTTATGTGAACGTCGACTACATGACAATTCACCATTATTTGGGCCTAGATAAAGGCATTGGGAAGTAATAAGTAGATGATGGGTTGCTAGAGTGACAGAAGATTAAACCCTAGTTTATGCGTTGCTTCATAAGAGGCTGATTTGGATCTAGATGTTTCATGCTATGGTTAGGTTTACCTTAATACTTTTGCTGTAGTTGCGGATGCTTGCAATAGAGGTTAATCATAAGTGGGATGCTTGTCCAAGTATGGCAGTACCCAAGCACCGGTCCACCCACATACCAAATTATCAAAGTACCGAACGCGAATCATATGAACGTGATGAAAACTAGCTTGATGATATTCCCATGTGTCCTCGGGAGCGCTTTTCTCTATATAAGAGTTTGTCCAGGCTTGTCCTTTGCTACAAAAAGGATTGCGCCACCTTGCTGCACTTTATTTACTTTTGTTACTTGTTACTCGTTACATATTATCCTATCACAAAACTATCTGTTACCTATTATTTCAGTGCTTGCAGAGAATACCTTGCTAAAAACCGCTTATCATTTCCTTCTACTCCTCGTTGGGTTCGACACTCTTACTTATCGAAAGGACTACGATAGATCCCCTATACTTGTGGGTCATCATGTATCAACTCCCCAAGCTTAAACCTTTGCTTGTCCTCAAGCAATTCAGTTGACAAACTGAAAGTGATAAAGAAAAACTTTTACAAAATCTATTTGATCTTGTTGTTGTAAATATGCAGAGCCAGCATTCAAATTTTTAGCAAAGATTATGAACTAACCATATTCACAATAACATTTAGGTCTCATGTTTACTCATATCAATGGCATAATGAACTAGCGAGCAATAATAATATATCTCGGATGACAACACTTTCTCAAAACAATCATAATATGATATAACAAGATGGTATCTCACTAGCCCTTTCTGAGACCATAAAACATAAATGCAGAGCACCTTTGAAGATCAAGGACTGACTAAACAATGTAATTCATGGTAAAAGAGATCTAGGCATAGTCATACTCAATGTAAACTAATAGTAATGCATGCAAATGACAGCGGTGCTCTCCAACTGGTGCTTTTTAATAAGAGGCTGATGACTCAACATAAAAGTAAATAGATAGGCCCTTCTCAGAGGGAAGAAGGGGTTTGTAGAGGTGCCAGAGCTCGATTTTGAAATATAGATGAACACTATTTTGAGTGGTATACTTTCATTGTCAACATAACAACTGAGAGATCTCGATATCTTCCATGCTACAAACATTATAGGCGGTTCCCAAACAGAATGGTAAAGTTTATACTCCCCCACCACCAACAAGCATCAATCCATGGCTTGCCCGAAACAACGGGTGCCTCCAACTAACAACAGTCCTGGGGGAGTTTTGTTTGCAATTATTTTGATTTGGTTTGAGCATGGGACTGGGCATCCCGGTGACCAGCCATTTTCTCATGAGTGAGGAGCGGAGTCCACTCCTCTTGAGAATAACCCGCCTAGCATGGAAGATACAGATAGCCCTAGATGATACATGAGCTATTCGAGCATACAAAACAGAATTTCATTTGAAGGTTTAGAGTTTGGCACATACAAATTTACTTGGAACGACAGGTAGATACCGCATATAGGAAGGTATGGTGGACTCATATGGAATAACTTTTGGGGTTTATGGAAGTGGATGCACAAGCAGTATTCCTGCTTAGTACAAGTGAAGGCTAGAAAGAGACCGGGAAGCGACCAGCTAGAGAGCGATAAGTCATGAACATGCATTAAAATTAATCAACACTGAGTGCAAGCATGAGTAGGATATAATTCACCATGAACATAAATATCGTGGAGGCTATGTTGATTTTGTTTCAACTACATGTGTGAACATGTGCCAAGTCAAGCCACTCAAATCGTTCAAAGGAGGATACCACCCTATCATACCACATTACAACCATTTTAATGGCATGTTGGCACGCAAGGTAGACCATTATAAACTCCTAGCAAATTAAGCATGGCATGAGCAACTATAATCTCTAATTTTCATTGCAAACATGTTTCATTCATAATAGGCTGAATCAGGAACGATGAACTAATTATATTTACAAAAACAAGAGAGGTCGAGTTCATACTAGCTTTTCTCATATCAATCAGTTCATCATATATCGTCATTATTGGCTTTCACTTGCACAACCGAACGGTGTGGATAATAATAATAGTGCACGTGCATTGGACTAAGCTGGAATCTGCAAGCATTCAATATACAAGAGGAGACAAGGTAATATGGGCTCTTAGTTAGATCAACAATAATGCATATAAGAGCCACTTCAACATTTTCATCATGGTCTTCTCCTCTCGACCCCCAAAGAAAAGAAAAGAAGCAAAACTATTTACACGGGAAAGCTCCCAACAAGAAAAAGAAGAATGAGAAATCTTTTTGGGTTTTCTTTTAATTATTACTATTACAAGCATGGAAAGTAAACTAGCTAAAAGCTACAACTAATTTTTTGTTTTTGTTTTTATTAAGGTTTTTCAAACACACAAGAAGAAGGCTTAAAAAGAATTTAAACTAGCATGGATAGTACAATGAAAAAGTATGAGCACCAACAACTGACATGAGTGTGTGAACATGAATGTAATGTCGGTGAGAAATACGTACTCCCCCAAGCTTAGGCTTTTGGCCTAAGTTGGTCTAGGGCCATGGCTGGCCTGGTGGATATCCAAAGTTGTAGCTGGGGTCGTATTGTGATGCAGCGGCTATTGCCTCACGGGCTGTAGCTCGGAGGCAAGCTGCCTCCGTCCTCCTCTCGTACTCGTTTGCCTCCTCCCTGGTTATAACATATCTCCTTTTTGCCTGAAATTCAAAGAAAGTAGGAGCAGGGAGAGTAACATGGATGATGCGCCGTCTGTCAGAGATTAGTCGGTACTTGAGGAATTGTTCATTCCTCTCAACAAACTGGTGGCGAACCATAGCATCATAATATAGATAAGCAGGAGGCAACTCAATATCATTCTCATGTATGGGTATCTCAAGAAAATTAGCTACACGAGTTGCATAAATTCCACCAAACAAGTCTCCACTTAAACTATTACGATGCAAACTACGTGCAACAATAGGCCCCTAGTTATATTGTTTATCACCCAATACCGCACTCTTGAGGACACTAAGATCTGGAGCGCACATGTGGCAAGCATCATCTTTACCGTTAATGCATCTACCCACGAAGAGAGAAAAATAATGTATGGAAGGAAAATGAATGCTCCTATGGTAGCTTGTGTGATTTCCCTAGATTCCCCCACAGTAATACTAGCAAGAAAGTCTTTATATTCAGATTTGCGAGGTTCACTAACATTGCCACAGTGCGGGAGTTTAAAAGCAGTACTAATACTAAAATCTTCTAGGTCCATGGTATATGATTTATCATAAAGATCAAATAGGACGGTGTGAGAATTGCACGAGGATGTAAATTTAGACCTTCTCACAAATGAATCAGTTAGGTAGCGATATTGCGGGCACTTATCTAACACAAAGCCCTCAAGATCAGCATTAGGCACATACGCGTCAAATTCTTCCTTCTTGCCTGCACGGATCATAAACTCCTCTGACGGCCATTCACATGGCCGCACTTGAGTTTCCCCTCAGTAGTTCATAGTCCGGCTCACGTATAGCGAGCCTAGGTGCCTGCTTTCTTGAGGAACCACCTTGGTAAATTTTCCTAAACATATTTCTTCCTCTGAAAAAATTCTGAATTATTTAGTAACTCAAAATAAAAGTAAATGAAACTCAACAAGATTGATAGCAACTACTCCTACAAGTGCCTAGAGGCCATATCATGCATTAAAACTACTTTTGACCACATAAATTTGACATGCAAGCTCAAGAACATGCTCACCTAAGCAGCAAAAATTTGCAATAAATAAAGCACTAGAACAAAAAGTAATTGGATCATTGGAGGAGTCACATACCAAAGCACAATCCCCAAAGCAGTATTGTGAATGGAGCTTTGAGCAAGGAGATCGAAAATGGCAGCAAGATGAGCTAGAACTCGGGTTTGAGCTGGTGGATGATTTTTTTCCTGGAGGAAGACGAAGTGTGTGGGTGCAAGAATAAGTGGAGAGGGCCCATGTGGGGTCCACGTGTCAGGACCCTGATTCCAAGTCACATCGATCTAGCATGTAACACCTCATATCGCTTTGCGGCCTCACGCACGGTATTCCCACGGGTGTTGCCTTACTATGGCCCGGGACCGTTTGCATCTTTTGGCTCACGTATATGATAGTGTCGCTAGCATCCATATGACAGAGAATCCGGGCCGACATGGCTAGTCGTGAACCCAAAGCGGCACCAACCTATGGGGACAGGCATACATGTATCACATCGAGCATGTCGGTCAGCAGCGTGTGAATCCGGGCTGTAGCACTGGGATAATAGGACTCCGGGAACCCGGGCTGTAGCAGGCTAGGCAGGACTCCGGATGTCACCGCGTGAAATTTCCCCGAAGGGACAGACACAGGAACAAAGTGAAACACATGCCGGGCAGTCAAGTGTCCTGAGCAGTAGTGCTGGGCTAGCAGGACTCCGGTGAACCGGGCTGTAGCAGACTACTATGGCTCATGGAAGCACAATACTACATTTCCCCATAAGAGAGGCTACCAAGGATAAACAACTAGGTTGTCGGATCCCACACATACCAAGCATTTCAATCATACACACAATATGCTCGATATGTGTAAATACAACATGGCATCACAACATAACTCTACGACTCAAGTATTTATTCATTAGGCTCCAAAGAGCAAGATATTACAAACATGGGTCTCATGACCCAACATTCAGAGCATACAAGTCAAAGCACATGCGGAAGCTTAACATGTCTGAGTACAGACATCTACAAATGAAAAAGGCTGAGAAGCCTGACTGTCTACAAGACCCTCCCAAGGTACAAGATCGTAGCTGAGGTAACGAGCTAAACGTCGAAGTCCAAGCAGAACTACTAGCGGGACTGAAGTCTCTCTGCAAAACATAAAATAAGCAAACGTGAGTACAAACGTACCTAGCGAGACTTACATCAGAACTAACTACATATGCATCGGTATCAACAAAGGGGTGGTGGAGTTTAACTGCAGCAGGCCAGCTTTGACTCGGTGGCTATCCTGAACTACGACTGCAAGTAACTCTTTGAGGTGGCGCACATGAGTCCACAAATTCACCATACCAATACACCACTATGGATCAGCTCCCGTCTCCCTGCGAGAACGCCATCCATAGCACTCACACTTATCTTGCGCATTTTAGAGTATCCACTTTCGCTTGTCTATGAACTATGCAAGGGGGCCAAGTTTCCATATCCGAGGAATCCGGCTATTCGAATAGATAATGATAACCCTGCAGGGGTGTACTTCTTCACACACGCTCTCGCCACTTATCGCCCTGTACACGTCATGTACCTCGGCAACTTTCAAGCGGAAGCCAGGCGAGGGAGTCGGCCACGACCTGACTAACCAACAAGTCTCTAGTCCAGGTTTATCGCCTATTCGGGTTTCATCCGCAAGGAGATCCGGCCGGGGTGTCGTTCACGGCCCCAAACGATGTGTGCAGGGTTCCCAAGCCCACCATCCGGGTGCCACTTGGTACGCCGTGCCACTATGCCTAGTCTATCCCAAGCCCACCTGTACCGGGTGCCACTTGGTAGACTACTAACACTACCTACAAACACCAGAAACTAGTTGCAACTCCTGGACAGAGATCGAGTTGATTAATAAGCTGAGAGGGGCCGAGTTACCGTAACCCAATGTGTGGTAGTAACTGTTCATGTATCACAAACACAGAACTCAGTTCCTGAGAATGGCTGCAATGAGACAACCCACCATGTACTCCTACATGGCCTCTCACTGCTACCTTTACCAAATCGTGTTCACACACTTAGATCTCAACGGTAGGACATGTTCACCATGTTCCAATTCATTCCCGATGAATCAGACCGGACTCAACTCTAAGCAGTAGTAGGCATGACAACAAGCATGAATGAGTAGGCACATCAGGGCTCAAACAATTCCTACTCATGCTAGTGGGTTTCATCTATTTACTGTGGCAATGACAGGTCATGCAGAGGAAAGGGGTTCAACTACCGCAGCATGTAACAGTTGAATCGGTGTTGTCCTAATGCAGTAAAACAGAGCAGGAGCGAGAGAGTGGGGTTGTATCAGAATGAACAAGGGGGTTTTGCTTGCCTGGCACTTCTGAAGATAACATTGAGTCTTCATCAGTGTCAACGATCACAACATTGGAGCAGCGTCTACCGACAGAGGACAATTACCGGCAAACAAGGAAGAACACAATCAATGCGATGCAACAATATGATGCATGATCATGACATGGCAATATGCTGTTGATTGAGCTAATGCAACTAGCAACAAGTTAAATGGAGTTGGTTTGAACACTAGGTTCAAATTCAAACTATGAATTCAAATAGTGCATTATCATGTTTTGGACTAAATAGTGAGGTTAAGTTGTTCAAACATGCATGAAAATGCCATATTCAGATTCCTTGGATTTTTCTTATCATTTTTCATATATCATTTGTTTAATTTGGAGTTACGGTTGAATTACTATGAATTTAGAAGTTTTGGCTATTTTCTGAAATTTCCTGGATCATTTAAAAACTAGAAAATCAATACTGCGCCAGCATGACATCATGCCAATGTCAGCAGGCCAACAGAGCTGATCAGGGTCAAACCTGGCGTGTGGGGTCCATATGTCACTAACACAGGGGTTAACCGGGTCTAATCCCGCGTTGACTGGGGTTTGACTCGCCGCGGGGCCTGCCGTCATTGGCCGTGGGGCGTCTAGCTGGCAGGGATTAGCACTAATGATAGTGCCACGTCGGCTCGCCGGAGTTTGGCCGGCGGCGACCATTTCGCGCGGCGGAGGCCATCGGGTTTGAGCTACGGTCGACGGTTTCGAGTGCGGTTTGCGGCTGTGGGTTGCTGGCACACGCGCGCATCTAAAGGAGGCAGCGGGAGTTGCCGGGGTGCAGGGTAGCGGCGGCGGCGACGGGCAAAGCGGCGGCCGGAGTTCGGCCGGGTGCGGGGACGCGGCTGCGGTGCACTGGGAAAGGAACTGGCGGTGGCTTTGGCTTCCTACGGAGCTGATGAGCATGGTGACGCGCGCGGATGCGGGCTACGGTGGCTCAGACCACGGCGGCACCATGGCCGGAGGCGGAGGGCTCTCGGGCTTGATGGGGACGACGACTACGCGGTGCAATCGAGCAAGGGGAGAGGGGGGTTCGGTACGTGAGCTCACAGCGGAGACGTAGGGAAGGTCAGCGTGCTCGGGGAAGGCCTAGGGGCGACGAGACGGCGGTGGCGATCTCGGCTGGCCGTGGTTGGAGATGATGTTGCGGGCGTCGCTTCGGGGCTCTCCTTGTCGCGTGGCTCAGCAAGGAGGGACGAGGATGAAGTAGCGGAGCTTCCTAGAGCGTTAGCAAGGCGTGGGGTGGCCGGTGGCCGTGGCTATGCCGTGCGGCGACGATGGATGCGCTCGGGCGTGAGAGAGAGGGAAATCCAGGGGAAGGGATGGGTATGAGAGAGAGTGAGAGAGAGCTGGGGAGGGTCGCGTGGCGCTCGTCCAGACGCGTTGGGGAGGGGCAGGCAGGCAAGCTGCTGTCGGCGTGGCGCGCTCGCGCCGTGCGTTGCTTCCCCTCTGCCTTCTGGTGAGAGGAGGAAGACAACTGGCAGGGGAGGTGGGCTGCTGGGCTGCACAGTAACGGCCGGCTAGGTGGGCTGCAGGTAAGTCAGGTGAGTTTCTACTCTGTTTTATAATTCTGTTTTGTTTTCTTTTTATTTAATCATTTTGCCACCAATTCAAATTCAAAAGAATTTCAAAACAGTGACAAAACCCTTTGAATAATTTTATGTTGCTAGATGGACTTTTCCAACATCACATAAAACATTTCAAAGTTAATTGAAAATATATCCCATATATTATGAATATAATTCCAAATTCAAATACAATAATGATTTAAATTCAGTGCAAAAATAATTCCTTAAAAATGTTCAATATTTTTGGTTTGGATACAAACCCTTGCCAAAATTATCAAACATTAATGAAGGCCATTTTGGTTTCACTGAATGCAAGCTTAAGGGTTCTTGCCCCTTTTTTTATTTAAGTTTTTGAGGCTTCCACTTTCCTCAATTCAAGTTTCAGAAATTTAGACATGATGCAGGATGCTTATGAAACTAATTGCAATCAAATTCTAGGGCTGTGACACCACGAGGCAGGGGGGCACGCCCCAGGGGGTGGGCGCGCCCTCCACCCTCGTGGGCACATGGTGGGTCCCCCTGGTGTGTTCTCAGTGCCAATAATTCTTAAATATTCTAGAAAAAATCATATTAAATTTTCAGGGCATTTGAGAACTTTTTTGGGGTATTTTTATTGCAAGGATAATTCAGAAAACAGACAGAAAATATTATTTTTGCATTATTTAATCTAAATAACAGAAAGTAAAATGAGGGTACAGAGAGTTGTGCTTTCTAACTTCATCCATCTCATGCTCATCAAAAGGAAACCACTAACAAGGTTGATCAAGTCTTGTTAACAAACTATTTTTGAATAACATGAGACCGGAGAGTTTTCGAATAACACTAGGTTACCTCAACGGGGATATGAACATCCCCAACAATAAGAATATCATATTTCTTCTTGACAGTAGGAAGAGGGAATTCAAAACCTCCAATAGCAATCGTTGGGATTTTTCCAATAGAATTGATACTGTGGACTTGAGGTTGTTTCCTCTGAAAGTGTACAGTATGCTCATTACCATTAACATGAAAAGTGACATTGCCTTTGTTGCAATCAATAACAACCCCTGTAGTATTCAAAAAGGGTCTACCAAGAATAATAGACATAATATCATCCTCGGGAATATCAAGAATAACAAAGTCCGTCAAAATAGTAACTTTTGCAACCACAACAGGCACATCCTCACAAATACCGACAGGTATAGCAGTTGATTTATCAGCCATTTGCAAAGATATTTCAGTAGGTGTCAACTTATTAAAATCAAGTCTACGATATAAAGAAAGAGGCATAACGCTAACACCGGCTCAAAGATCACATAAAGCAATTTTAACATAGTTTCTTTTAATGGAGCATGGTATAGTTGGTACTCTAGGATCACCAAGTTTCTTTGGTGTTCCACCTTTAAAAGTATAATTATCAAGCGTGGTAGAAAATTCAGCTTCCGGTATCTTTCTTTTATTTGTAACAATATCTTTCATGTACTTAGCTTAAGGATTCATTTTAAGCATATCAGTCAACCGCATACGCAAAAAGATAGGTCTAATCATTTCAGCAAAGCGCTCAAAATCCTCATCATCCTTTTTCTTGGATGGTTTAGGAGGAAAAGGCGTGGGTTTTTGAACCCATGATTCTCTTTCTTTACCGTGCTTCCTAGCAACAAAGTCTCTCTTATCGTAACGTTGATTCTTTGATTTTCGGTTATCAAGATCAACAATATGTTCAATCTGTACATCATTGTTATTGCTAGGTTGAGCATCAACATGAACATCATCATTAATATTATCATTAGGTTCATGTTCATTACCAGATTGTGTTTCAGCATCAAAAAAAAGAAATATCATTGGGATTCTCAGGTTTGTCAACAACAGGTTCACTAGAAGCATGCAAAGTCCTATCATTTTTCTTTTTCCTCTTCTTCTTAGAAGAACTAGGTGCATCAACATTAGTTCTCTGAGAATCTTGCTCAATTCTATTAGGGTGGCCCTCAGGATACAAAGGTTCCTGAGTCATTTTACCCCCTCTAGTCACAACTCTAACAACATTATCATTTTTCTTATTATTTAATTCATTGAGCAAATCATTCTGAACCTTAAGTACTTGTTCTACTTGAGTGGTGATACGTCTCCAACGTATCTATAATTTTTTATTGTTCCATGCTATTATATTATCCATCTAGGATGTTTTATATGCATTTATATGCTATTTTATATGATTTTTGGGACTAACCTATTAACCTAAAGCCCAGTGCCAGTGCCAGTTTCTGTTTTTTTCCTTGTTTTTGAGTATTGCAGAAAAGGAAAACCAAACGGAGTCCAATTGACCTGAAAATTCGCGGAGATAATTTTTGGACAAGAATAAGCCCATGGAGTACCGGAGATGGGCCAGAAGAGGGGGTAGGGCGCGCCCTCCTACCTCGTGGCCACCTCGGAGACCCCCCTAACTTGTTCCCGACTCCAACACCTCTTATATATACCCAAACTTCCAGAAATAAACCTAGATCGGGAGTTCCGCCACCGCAAGCCTCTGTAGCCACCGAAAACCAATCTAGACCCGTTCCAGCACCCTGCCAGAGGGGGGAATCCCTCTCTGGTGGCCATCTTCATCATCCCGGCGCTAACCACGATGAGGAGGGAGTAATTCACCCTCGGGGCTGAGGGTATGTACCAGTAGCTATGTGTTTGATCTCTCTCTCTCTCTCTCGTGTTCTTGATACGGCACGATCTTGATGTATCGCGAGCTTTGCTATTATAGTTGGATCTTATGATGTTTCTCCCCCTCTACTCTCTTGTGATGAATTGAGTTTTCCCTTTGAAATTATGTTATCTGATTAAGTCTTTAAGGATTTGAGAACACTTGATGTATGTCCTACATGTGCTTATCTATGGTGACAATGGGATATTCACGTGATCCACTTGATGTATGTTTTGGTGATCAACTTGCGAGTTCCGTGGCCTCGTGAACTTATGTATAGGGGTTGGCACACGTTTTCGTCTTGACTCTCCTGCAGAAACTTTGGGGCACTCTTTGAAGTTCTTGTGTTGGATGAATAGATGAATCTGAGATTGTGTGATGCATATCGTATAATCATACCCACGGATACTTGAGGTGACATTGGAGTATCTAGGTGACATTAGGGTTTTGGTTGATTTGCGTCTTAAGGTGTTATTCTAGTACAAACTCTAGGATAGATCGAACGGAAAGAATAGCTTCGTGTTATTTTACTATGGACTCTTGAATAGATTGATCAGAAAGGATAACTTTGAGGTGGTTTCGTACCCTACAATATTCTCTTTGTTTTTTGTCCACTATTATTGACTTTGGAGTGACTCTTTGTTGCATGTTGAGGGATAGTTATATGATCCAATTATGTTATTATTGCTGAGAGAACTTGCACTAGTGAAATTATGAACCCTAGGCCTTGTTTCAACGCATTGCAATACCGTTTTCGCTCACTTTTACCACTTGCTACCTTGCTGTTTTTATATTTTCATATTACAAAAACCTATATCTACCATCCATATTGAACTTGTATCACCATCTCTTCGCTGAACTAGTGCACCTATATGATTTACCATTGTATTGGGTGTGTTGGGGACACAAGAGACTCTTTGCTATTTGGTTGCAGGGTTGTGTGAGAGAGACCATGTTCATCCTACGCCTCCCATGGATTGATAAACCTTAGGTTATCCAATTGAGGGAAATTTGCTACTGTCCTACAAACCTCTGCACTTGGAGTCCCAACAACGTCTATAAGAAGAAGGTTTTGTAGTAGACATCAAGCTCTTTTCTGGCGCCGTTACCGGGGAGGTTAGCACTTGAAGGTATAGCTTTAGATCTTGCAATTGAATCTTTTAGTTTGTTGTTTTATCACTAGTTTAGTCTATAAAATAAAACTATAAAAAATGGAATTAAGGTTGCCTCATATGCTTCATCTTTTTAATATATTTCGTGAAAATAAGGATTCCGATAATTGTGCCAAAATGCTAGAAGAAGAATGCATTAAAATGTTTGGCACTAAATCTTTGAATGATGAGCATGATTGAAATGTTGCTAGTATGAATTCTTTGAATATACATGATGCTAATGATATGCAAAGCCACAAGCTTGGGGATGCTATGTTTGATGAAGATGATATTTTTTGTCCCCTAAGTTTTGATGAGCAAATTTATTATGATGAAAGCATCCCTCCTATCTATGATGATTATTGTGATGACACGTATGCTATAAAGAATAAGGATAACCATGAAACTTGTCATCATGATTTTAATTTTCAATCTCATGATAGTTATTTTGTTGAATTTGCTCCTCCCACTACTATGAATGGGAAGAATTTTGCTTATGTGTTGAGTAGTAAAATTTCTATGCTTATGTATCATGAAAAGAATGCTTTATGTGATGGTTATATTTCTGAATTCATTCATGATGCTACTGAAAATTATTATGAGAGAGGAACATATGCTTTTACATACTGTAATAATATCAAGTTTCCTCTCTATGTGTTGAAAATCTTGAAGTTATCCTTGTTTTACCTTCCTATGCAAGTTGATTCTTGTTCCCACAAGTTGTTTGCTCACAAAATCCCTATGCATAGGAAGTGGGTTAGACTTAAATGTGCTAGTCATATTGTTCATGATGCTCTCTTTATGTTTCAATTCCTATCTTTTATGTGAGCATCATTGAAATCATCATGCCTAGCTAGGGGCATTAAACGATAGCGCTTGTTGGGAGGCAACTCAATTTTATTTTGGTTCCTTGCTTTTTGCTCCTGTTTAGTAATAAATAATTCATCTAGCCTCTGTTTATATGTCGTTTTATGTTTTAATTAGTGTTTGTGCCAAGTAGAACCTTTGGGAAGACTTGGGTGAAGTCTTTGCGATCTTGCTGTAAAAAACAGAGACTTTTGCGATCACGAGATTAGCTGCCATTTTTTACTAGAGAGTGCGTTTAGGTTGATTCTTTTTGAAGATGATTAATAGACAAATTACTCAGGTCCACCAATTTATTTCAGAATTTTTGGAGTGACACAAGTATTCAAAACCTCCAGATTGCTACAGACAATTCTGTTTTTGTGAGATTCTGTTTTCTATGTGTTGTTTGCTTATTTTGATGAATCTATGAGTAGTATCGGAGGGTATGAACCATAGAGAAGTTGGAATACAGTATATATTACACCAATATGAATTTAGAATGAGTTCACAACAGTACCAAAAGTGGTGATTTATTTTCTTATACTAACGGACCTTACGAGTTTTCTGTTGAGTTTTATGTTGTGAAGATTTCATGTTTTGGGTAAAGATTTGATGGACTATGGAATAAGGAGTGGCAAGAGACTAAGCTTGGGGATGCCCAAGGCACCCCAAGGTAATATTAAAGGACAACACAGATCCTAAGCTTGGGGATGCCCCGGATGGCATCCCCTCTTTCGTCTTCATTCATCGGTAACTTTACTTGGAGCTATATTTTTATTCACCACAAGATATGTGTTTTGCTTGGAGCGTCATTTTATTCTCTTTTGTTTTGCTTGATGTTTGAATAAAATACCAAAATCTGAAATTATTAAATGTTAGAGAGTCTTTGCATAGTTACATAATTATTCAACTACTCATTGATCTTCACTTATATCTATCGGAGTAGTTTGTCGTTTGCTCTCGTGCTTCACTTATATCTTTTTAGAGCACGGTGGTGGTTTTATTTTATAAAAATTATTGATCTCTCATGCTTCACTTATATTATTTTTAGAGTCTTTTAGAACAGCATGGTAATTTACTTTGGTTATGAAATTAGTCCTAATATGATAGGCATCCATGATGGGTATAATAAAAAAATTCATATAAAGTGCATTGAATACTATGAGAAGTTTGATACTTGATGATAGTTTTGAGATATGAAGATGGTGATATTAGAGTCATGCTAGTTGACTAGTTGTGAATTTGAGAGATACTTGTGTTAAAGTTTGTGATTCCCGTAGCATGCACGTATGTTGAACCGTTATGTGATGTAGTCGGAGCATGATTTATTTATTGATTGTCTTCCTTATGAGTGGCGGTCGGGGACGAGCGATGGTCTTTTCCTACCAATCTATCCCCCTAGGAGCATGCACATAGTACTTCTTTCGGATAACTAATAGATTTTTTCAATAAGTATGTGAGTTCTTTATGACTAATGTTGAGTCCATGGATTATACGCACTCTCACCCTTCCACCATTGCTAGCCTCTCTAGTACCGCACAACTTTCGCCGGTACCATAAACCCACCATTCACCTTCCTCAAAACAGCCACCATACCTACCTATTATGGCGTTTCCATAGCCATTCCGAGATATATTGCCATGCAACTTTCCACCGTTCCATTTATTATGACATGCTCCATCATTGTCATATTGCTTTGCATGATCATGTAGTTGACATCGTATTGGTGGCAAAGCCACCGTTCATAATTCTTTCATACATGTCACTCATGAGTCATTGCACACCCCGGTACACTGCCGGAGGCATTCATATAGAGTCATATTTTGTTCAAAGTATCGAGTTGTAATTCTTGAGTTGTAAGTAAATAAAAGTGTGATGGTCATCATTATTAGAGAATTGTCCCATGTGAGGAAAGGATGATGGAGACTATGATTCCCCCACAAGTCGGGATGAGACTTCAGACAAAAAATAAAAAAAGAGAAAAAAGAGGCCATAAAAAAGAGAAGGCCCAAAAAAACAAAAAAAAGAGAGAAAAAGAGAGAAGGGGCAATGCTACTATCCTTTTACCACACTTGTGCTTCAAAGTAGCACCACAATATTCATGATAGAGAGTCTCCTATGTTGTCACTTTCATATACTAGCGGGAATTTTTTTCATCATAGAACTTGGCTTGTATATTCCAATGATGGGCTTCCTCAAAATGCCCTAGGTCTTCGTGAGCAAGCGAGTTGGATGCACACCCACTTAATTTCTTTTTGAGATTTCACACACTTATAGCTCTAGTGCATCCGTTGCATGGCAATCCCTACTCACTCACATTGATATCTATTGATGGGCATTTTCCATAGCCCATTGATACGCCTAGTTGAAGTGAGACTGTCTTCTCGTTTTTGTCTTCTCCACAACCACCATTCAATTCCACCTATAGTGCTATGTCCATGGCTCATGCTCATGTATTGCGTGAAAGTTGAAAAGGTTTGAGAACATCAAAAGTATGAAACAATTGCTTGGCTTGTCATAGGGGTTGTGCATGATTTAAATATTTTCTGTGATGAAGATAGAGTATAGCCAGACTATATGATTTTGTAGGGATAGCTTTCTTTGGCCATGTTATTTTGAGAAGACATGATTGCTTTATTAGTATGCTTGAAGTATTATTATTTTTATGTCAATATTAAACTTTTGTCTTGAAACTTATGGATCTGAATATTCTTGCCACAATAAAGTAAATATGTTAGGTAGCATTCCACATCAAAAATTCTATTTTTATCATTTACCTACTCGAGGACGAGCAGGAATTAAGCTTGGGGACGCTTGATACGTCTCCAACGTATCTATAATTTTTGATTGTTCCATGCTATTATATTATCCATCTAGGATGTTTTATATGCATTTATATGTTGTTTTATGTGATTTTTGGGACTAACCTATTAACCTACAGCCCGGTGCCAGTTTCTGTTTTTTCCTTGTTTTTGAGTATTGCAGAAAAGGAAAACCAAACGGAGTCCAATTGACCTGAAAATTCACGGAGATAATTTTTGGACCAGAAGAAGCCCATGGAGTACCGGTGATGGGCGAGAAGAGTCCCGAGGCACCCACGAGGGTGGGGGCGCGCCCTACCGCCGTGGGTGTGCCCCCCTACCTTGTGGCCTCCTCGGAGACCCCCCTGACTTGTTCCCGACTCCAACACCTCTTATATATACCCAAACTTCCAGAAATAAACCTAGATTGGGAGTTCCACTGCCACAAGCCTCTATAGCCACCGAAAACCAATCTAGACCCGTTCCAGCACCCTGCCGGAGGGGGGAATCCCTCTCTGGTGGCCATCTTCATCATCTCGGCGCTCTCCTTGATGAGGAGGGAGTAGTTCACCCTCAGGGCTGAGGGTATGTACTAGTAGCTATGTGTTTGATCTCTATCTCTCGTGTTCTTGATTCAGCACGATCTTGATGTATCGCGAGCTTTGCTATTATAGTTGCATCTTATGATGTTTCTCCCCCTCTACTCTCTTGTGATGAATTGAGTTTTCCCTTTGAAGTTATCTTATCAGATTGAGTCTTTAAGGATTTGAGAACACTTGATGTATGTCTTGCATGTGCTTATCTGTGGTGACAATGCAATATTCACGTGATCCACTTGATGTATGTTTTGGTGATCAACTTGCGAGTTTCGTGACCTCGTGAACTTATGCATAGGGGTTGGCACACGTTTTCGTTTTGACTCTCTAGTAGAAACTTTGGGGCACTCTTTGAGGTTCTTGCGTTGGATGAATAGATGAATCTGAGATTGTGTGATGCATATCGTATAATCATACCCACAGATACTTGAGGTGACATTGGAGTATCTAGGTGACATTAGGGTTTTGGTTGATTTGCGTCTTAAGGTGTTATTCTAGTACCAACTCTAGGATAGATCTAACAGAAAGAATAGCTTCGTGTTATTTTACTACGGACTCTTGAATAAATCGACTAGAAAGGATATCTTTCAGGTGGTTTCGTACCCTACAATAATTTCTTCGTTTGTTCTCCGCTATAGTGACTTTGGAGTGACTCTTTGTTGCATGTTGATGGGTATTTATATGATCCAATTATGTTATTATTGTTGAGAGAACTTGCACTAGTGAAAGTATGAACCCTAGGCCTTGTCTCAACGCATTGCAATACCGTTTTCGCTCACTTTTACCACTTGCTACCTTGCTGTTTTTATATTTTCAGATTACAAGAACCTATATCTACCATCCATATTGCACTTGTATCACCATCTCTTCGCCGACCTAGTGCACTTGTACAATTTACCATTGTATTGGGTGTGTTGGGGACACAAGAGACTCTTTGCTATTTGGTTGCAGGGTTGTTTGAGAGAGACCATGTTCATCCTACGCCTCCCACGGATTGATAAACCTTAGGTCATCCACTTGAGAGAAATTTGCTACTGTCCTACAAATCTCTGCACTTGGAGGCCCAACAACGTCTACAAGAAGAAGGTTGTGTAGTAGACATCAAGTGGTAACAATAGAAGCATCTTTACTCATAAGTTTAAGTTCACTTTTAACTCTAGACATATAATCACACAAGTGTTCAATCATATAAGCACTACGTTTCAATTGTCTACCAACATAAGCATTGAAGTTTTCTTGTTTAACAATAAAATTATCAAACTCGTCCAAGCATTCGGTAGCAGACTTATAACAAGGAATATCACCTTCATAAAATATATAGAGAGAATTTACCTTTACAACCCGTGTCGGGTTATCAAGACCATGTATTTCTTCAATAGGTGGTAAATTCTTAACATCTTCAGCTTTAATACCTTTTTATTTCATAGATTTCTTTGCCTCTTGCATATCTTCAGGACTGAGAAATAGAATACCCCATTTCTTCAGAGTTGGCTTAGGAGTTGGTTCAGGAAGTGTCCAATCATTTTCATTACTCAGCATTTTATTCAATAGCAATTCAACTTGATCAACAGTTCTTTCCCCCAAAACACAACCAACACAACTATCCAGGTGGTCTCTGGAAGCATCGGTTAGTCCATTATAAAAGATATCAAGTATTTCATTTTTCTGGAGAGGATGATCAGGCAAAGCATTAAGTAATCGGAGAAGACTTCCCCAAGCTTGTGGGAGACTCTCTTCTTCAATTTGCACAAAATTATATATTTCCCTTAAGGCAGCTTGTTTCTTATGAGCGAAGAAATAAATCATATCCTGGGACTACGCACACAACCAGGATCAAGAGAATTAAACCATATTTTAGCATCACCCTTTAATGAGAACGGAAACAACTTAAGGATAAAGTAATAGTGAGTTTTCTCATCAGTAGTGAATAGGGTGGCTATATCATTTAATTTTGTAAGATGTGCCACAACAGTTCCAGATTCATAGCCATAAAAAGGATCAGATTCAACCAAAGTAATTAACTTAGGGTCTATAGATAAATCATAATCCTTATCGGAAATACAGATAGGTGAAGTAGCAAAAGCATGGTCATATTTCATTCTAGCATTCAAAGATATTTCTTTCAGCTTAGCTAACAGTTTCTTAAGATCATATCTATCATTGCAAGCTAAAAAGTCTCTAGCAGTTTCTTCATCCATAACATAACCCTCAGGCACAACAGGCAATTCATATCTAGGGGGAGAATCTTCATCATCACTTTCGTCAATAATATCAGTTTCAATAATTTCATTCTCTCTAACCCTAGCAAGTTGTTCATCAAGAAATTCACCTAATGGCACAGTATTATCAAGCATAGAAGTAGTTTCATCATAAGTATCATGCAAAGCAGAAGTGACATCATCAATAACATGCGACATATCAAAATAAATAGCAGGAGTAGGTGTCGCAATTTTACTCAAAACAGAAGGTGAATCAAGCGCAGAGCTAGATGGCAGTTCCTTGCCTCCCCTCGTAGTTGAGGAAAAAAATCTTGGTTCTTTCATCTTTCAAGTTCCTCATAGTGATCAATAGATATAAATCCCAAGTGACACAAAGAATAGAGCTATACTCCCCGGCAACGGCGCCAAAAAATAGTCGTGATAACCCACAAGTATAGGGGATCGCAATAGTTTTT
Source organism: Triticum urartu (assembly GCF_056163025.1). Classification (NCBI taxonomy): domain Eukaryota; kingdom Viridiplantae; phylum Streptophyta; class Magnoliopsida; order Poales; family Poaceae; genus Triticum; species Triticum urartu. The sequence continues at coordinate 168,454,909 of NC_141874.1, read as the reverse complement.
GAGGGTAGAGTATTCAACCCAAATTTATTGATTCGACACAAGGGGAGCCAAAGAATATTCTCAAGTATTAACAGTGGAGTTGCCAATTCAACCGCACCTGAAAGACTTAATATCCGCAGCAAAGTATTTAGTAGCAAAGTAATATGGAAGTAACGGTAACAGTGGCAAAAGTAATAGTGTCGGTGTTCTGGGAACGGGGGTCCCCAGACTTGCCTGCCTGCGGCCCACGGCGTGGCTCTGCAAGCGGGCCCGTATGGCCCATCTTCACCAACAAGCATTCAAGACCCTCGCGAGGGGCCAAGCCTCGCAAGGCGAACAACACAAGACCTCCTCGGGAGCGGCCTCACCAGGCTGGCTCGCGAGGGGCGGAGAGATCAAGGCAAGGGAAACCTCGCGAGATTCCAATGACATGAGCCATGATGATCGAGACCAGGCAGGTGCCAGCATGCACAGTGTCCTTGTTTCCTCTTTGGTGCTAAGGAGGCAAGAGCAGATGAAGAGTACCGAGGCATCAAGCTAAGGTTTCCATATCGGTGCAACGAGACCAAGACCAGCAGGACGACAAGATGGAGGTCACCATGGAGCCCAAGGCGGCGTCACCACCAGAGCCTTTGGCAGGCGAAGACTGCTTTTGTCAGGATAACTTGTACTAGTTGCGCCTTTTCAAATTGGCCGTTGTTGGCTCCGTTCCCGCTCAATATTTGGGGAGAGGACCAGTGCCTCTATAAATAGGATTAGCCACCACAGTAGGGAGAGGAGAACAAGAATGAACGAAAACCAAGGGCAGGGGACGAGAACCTCAGCCATCTCAACTTGGACTAGATCCAACCCATCCTCACACCCACCAAGCATAAGAACACCTCACCTCAGGAGGCTGTTCTTCCCCTTGTACTTTTCATCCTCAGCCCAAGAGGCAATCCACCACACCACACTAGAGTAGGGTATTACACCACAACGGTGGCCCGAACCAGTATAAATCTTGTGTCCCTTATGTTGTGAGTTCGTCGAGCTTGCCTTTGAGATCATGGCGAGGTTGAGGGCATGAGTTGGTAGGGGGAGATCTTCGCGCGCACCCTAGTGTTCGAACCATGATGGTTTTGCCGGAACTCGAGATCCGACATTTGGCACGCCAGGTAGTGGTGCGCCGAAGCTTTCCTTCCATCGCTCTATGTCCCGTCGCTTCGTCACCTCCATGTCAGACGCTCGCAGAGCTCGCGTTGAGCGTTCGGCCGCCCTCGCCACCCGCGTTGTTCAGACGGCCCCCATCAGCGGGCCACCCCGTCGTTCTCGGTCGCCTGCTACCAATGCCGTCACCGGCCCGGCGGGGAACGAGCAGCAAGCCTCCTCACTGCACCCTTCGGTGCGGCGGGACGGCCGCACCGCCACTCCATCGTTGACCCCGGCCGGCTCGTCGTCTCACGCCCGTCGCGCTCCCACGGACGCGCCGGCCGCGCTGTGCATGGCATGCGAACTCCTGCGCTACCACCCCACCGACGACCTGTACGAGGACTGGCTCGACCGCATCGCCGAGCTTGTCAGCGCCGCAGGGGGTTCCCCTGTGCCGTCCCTCTCGTTGCCTCGCCCTCCGCCAGCTGTGGGCGACATGGCTCATGGAGCGCCTCCACCACCTCTGCCCCAATACGGCGCCCTGGCGCCAAGGCGTGCGGCCCCCCGGCGTGATCCGCCACGTCGGGCGCCTGTACGCGAAGAAGGAAGCTGCCAAGAAGTCCCTCGTCCGCAAGAAAACGCTCCTGCGCTCCCGGCGCTACTGTGACAAGACCATGCGCCGCCTGTGATGGCGGTGCGAGGGCGTCAAGGCCCGACTCCACATCAGCAAAGGGTCCCGGTGGCCACCACGAGATGCCGCGCTTTCACCCCTGAGGTGCGTAGCGTCGCCTGGCCGGGCAAGTTCAAGCCAGGCCTACCTCCGTGCTACAACGGCACCCCCGACCCCGCGGAGTTCCTGTAGCTCTACGAGCTGAGCATCGAGGCGGCCAGCAGCGACGAGGAAGTCATCGCTAACTGGTTCCCCGTGGCTCTCAAGGATGGCGCACGCTCATGGCTCCTGAACCTGCCTCCAGGCTCCATCTCTTCCTGGAACGAGATGCACGACCACTTCATCGCCAACTTCCAGGGCACTCACGACCGCCCTCCGGCCGCGGGTGACCTGCACCGCATCAAGCAACATCCAGGGGAAACCCTCCAGAAGTACATCCAGCGCTTCAAATACGTTCGTCTCAAGATACCCAAGGTGACGGACGAGGCCATCATCTCTGTGTTCTCCGACGGCGTCCGTGACATCAAGATGAAGGAGGAGCTCGCCATCCACGAGGAGGTGTGCATGTCCCTGGAGCTGTTTAACCTGGCGACCAAGTGCGCAAGGGCTGAGGAAGGGCGCCTTTCCCTTCTCGATCTCCCGGCTGCCGACCTGGAAGAGAAGAAAACCAAGGCCAAGGACGTGAAGCACAAGGGAGCGGCCGTACTCGTGGTAGAGCCGGATACGAAGCGCGGCAGGGACCAGCCTGAGTCATCCAAGAGCAGTCGACCGTTCTGCGTCTTCCACAACATGCATAGCCACAACACCAACGATTGTCAAGAGCTCAGGGCCATTTGCGATGGACGCTTCGGTCGATGCCCCGAGCGCAACAACCGAGGCTATGGACGAGGAGGAGGACGTGGCGGAGGACGCTGGGATGACCGGGGCCCATGCCAGGAGTGGCGCGACCGGCCTCGTGAGGACCGCTGGCAGGATCAGCCTCGTGAAGGTGCTTAGAGGGATAAGCCTCACGAGGTCCGTTCTCAGGGCAATGCTGGGCTTCCTCCGCTGCCGCCACCACCAAGAAGGAACGACGACCACCACCAAGATGAGGGGGCTGGGGGCTTCCAGGAGCCGCGCGCTATCAACTGCATCTTGGGCGGAGCTCAAGCCCCAGCCTCACATCTTATCTTCAAGCAGTTTGCTCGTGAGGTGAACATAGCCCTTCCCAAGCTCGAGGCTACACGCCCGCTCAGGTGGTCCAAGTGTGCTATTACCTTCAGCTCGGCGGACCAGCTCAAGTGCGCGGCCACCGCTGGCACTCTCTCGATGCTCTGTTCACCCGTCATCAGCAACGTGCAAGTCACCAAGACCATCATCGACGGCAGCGCAGGGGTTAATGTCATGTCCGTCGAGATGTTCGACAACCTTCAAGTGCCCTACAATCAGCTTCAGCCTACCAAGCCATTCTCAGGAGTGACCAACGGCTCCACCACCCCGATAGGTCAGGTCCGCCTCCGAGTCACCTTCGGACAGCGCGACAACTACCGCACCGAGCTCAGCGACTTCGACGTCGCCCACATCCGTCTGTCGTACAATGCCATCCTCGGGTATCCAGCCCTGGCTAAGTTCATGGCGGTGACCCACCACGGCTACAACGTCCTCAAGATGCCAGGAAGTGGTAGAATCATCACGGTCCCCTGCGAAGAAAGAGGCGCGATGTGCTCCCTTGAGCATGCCTTCCAAGCTGCAGCGATCGACGACCTTGGCAGCAAGGGCGAGTACCCTCCTGAGGCCATCCCCAAGAAGAAGAAGCTACTCCGTACTGGGCCTTAGGTGAGTGGCACCGCAAGTGGCGCCACGTCAAGATCAGCGCCCGCACCTGGGGTGCCTCCCTCTGTCGCATAGGAAGGCGCACCCAGTGCACTCCACGGGCAGGGCTCAGGGGCTCTCTTCTGGAGGGCCTCAGTCTTTGCCAACATTACGAGGGAGGCGCTCAGGCACCATTTGGAGGCGTGCTACGTGACACAGGGGAGGAGCGCCCAGTGCTCAAGAGTTCATTACCAAGACCACTCACGAGCTTCAGGAAGCAAGAGCGATACGCAGCGACCGCCGCCCACCTGGCGTTGCTCCCCACCCAGGCGAGGGTGGTGAGCTGCGCATCTGCATCGACATCCCAGGGCTCAACAGGGCCGTGTCTCAGGAGCTCTTCTAGCCTTCACACGTGGGATGCTGCGAGGGCCCACCGCACAACTACGTTCGCATGCCATTCGGCCGGCCGAGCGTGGCTGTCACCTTCCAGCGCAACTTGCGGAGCGTCATGGCGGGTCAGGAGGACAGGCATCACACAGTCTTGGCGGAGATGGCGACGGTCCTCAAGGAACTGTCTGGACCCCCAGAGCCTCCCGAGGCTCAGGGCCACGGAGGCTCGTGAGGAGCAACCCCTTCGTCGCGTACCTTCAGCTGCCTCAATACCCCTTCATCAACAGAATCAGGTGACATTTTCCAAGTTTATTTAGCTGGGAGCGCCCTCAGGGCTGCATTATTCCCAGGCCGCGTGGGTCTGTCCCTGTGGCATGGATCCCTTCTTGTTTCTGTCTTTAGCTTACCTTGCCAGGGGCGCCCCTCGGACTGCATCATCCCCAAGCCACTCGGGCCTGACCCAGTGGCATGTTGCTTTTCATGCGTAATCTATCTATGGTTATCACTTGCTTGATTGTCACCCACCATGGGAGCCGTGCAGCGATCGTCTTTCTTCAAGATCCTTCACATGAGAAGGCTAGGCACGACGTCTATGCTCAGGCCCGTCCCTGCAGCGTCGATAAATCCAACGGCTAAGCTCTGTCTGGCGGGCCGGTCCCGTTCACGTCACCTCCTGGGGCCGTTGGTGCTTGGCCTTCTCACGCGATAACCTCAGGAGATTCGTCCGGTGAAGGTTGTCTAACCACCTCACAGGACCACCACAGCGAGCAAGAATCAAGCCAGGCGCAACCTGCCTTGAGGTAGGGCCTCGTGAGTCCCGCGCTGGCTCACGAGTGCCCGGACACACCTCGTCTAGCCATGCCGTCCAAGCCACGTGTCAGGGCGGGGCTGTACACACCCCGGGGGCTCTCCACAGTAGGGAGTCCCCTCCCACAAGCCGCTAACGGATGGGCGATCACCGCGGCGATTTGTTCCCCTCCTCGCGCTAACCTGCAGGAACTCCCTGAGGACTACAGCAGGCGGTACCCACTAAAAAATACACTTTCGTGATGATACGTGTTTGTCACAGTAGGTCACATTTTCTGTCATGCATGTACATCCATGAAAAATTTATGATAGAATCAAGATAGTATTGCATAATTTACATATATAATGTCTTGCAACAAGATAGCATTGCATAATTTACATATATAATGTCTTGCAATAAGATGGCATTGCATAATTCACATATATGGTAACTAGACACTAAACAGGTGGCATTCACACAAAGCATGTCTAAACTAAGCAAATGACATAGCAATGCAAGATACCATACGCACGATATGAGCATCATAACCCTGCCAAGTTAGAGCATGCACCTCGGGGGGGGGGGGATTAGGACTAGTCATCTGTCTCTGAATCCTCCTCTGAGGATCTATCTGTAACCAGCAAGACATGCGCTTCGTCAGATAGCATTGTCTACTTTGAATACCTTGTTTCCACTCCAGATTATTCCATGACCGTGCCGAATGGTTGATGCACAGGAAGAGTAATTGAATGTACTAAAATTACTGACAAATTTAACAGGTAATAAAAATGATGTCGTGATATAATTCACATATAAGATGACTGGCTAACCAGGGTGGCATTGCAAAATTCACATATATGATGCGTGGCTAAACAAGATGGCATTGCATGATTCACATATACGATAAAGAAAATAAACAAGATGGCATTGCATGATTGCATGCAAGGCTCGTCTATTTTTCTCTACATGTTCAGTTCCATTGTGACAGTAACTGATATGCATAGGAATAAAACATAGTGAGATTATGTAAGGAGTGCATGCACAAATCCAGAGTGATGGTAGCAAACTGTGGATAGACCCAAAACAAATGATAGCAGGCAGATAATAGCTTTAGTTAAAAAATACAGATAATGGCTCCTTTAATGTTTGTTTGCACCCAACATGAAACTCATAGTAGACACCTGAGATTAACTAGATAGTAGACATATAGTACTGATTGCTCCGCCAATATGTACCCCACAACCATTTAAAAACTCAAGTTTCAGCATAATTTTGGACCTGAGTCAGAGTCTAATAGGTGAACACGACGATAAAGTAGCATGACATCATATTAAGCGATGCATAACGTAAGTAGAAACGGAAGAGTGCAACCTCTCTTGCGGACCCGTGTAGTCCTCAAAGTCATCTGCTCAGTTGATGATGGTAATGCAGTTGTCGTGGCTGCCAGCGGCGGGGAAGAAGATCTGAGGCGGCGAAAGACAGTTTGGAGAGTGGATCCCTACTGTGGTGAACCCTTCCGTCGTTGGAGCAGCTGAGCTGGGGTGGAACACAACACTGCAGGAGCAGGACAAACCACACAAGGTTTTCTTTGACACATATCTGTAGTAGAAGTAATTATGTAAGGGCTTGTTTGAATTTGAGGATTCTAACAATGCAGGGATAGGAAATAGACAGGAATAGGATAGGAATGCACGTGCAAAACAGAGAATTTAAAAACACAGGATTTCTGCCAATCTGGGTGTTTGGTTCACAAGAATTGGAAGATCACAGGATGCAAAGAAGCATGTTGAGATTAAGTCAAACCACAAGAAGTGTACAACCTCTTTGGCGAAGCCATGTCGATCTCAGTGTGATTGGGTTGGCTGGTGAGGATGCTCCGGCTGACGTGGCTCTCGGAGGAGGGGAAGAAGATCTTAGGCGTCTGGAGATGGATCCCGAGGTACTGCTCCGCTGTGATGGAGGGTTTCGTCGTTGGAGCAGCTCCGATGAGTTGTACGACGCCGAGGCTAAAACAGGACAAGAGAGACAACGTTAACCTGAGTGGAATTCTAATAGCATCTCCAATAGATGACGTAAAATACATAACCACAAAGTGCTATATGTATACATCAGCTGCTCATCTCTGAACTTAACTGTTGAAACTAAATTTAACTGTCGAAACTGAACTTAACTATCGAAACTGAATTTTGCTGTCGAAACTGAATTTTACCATCGAAACTGAACGCACTAGAGGTGAGGCTACAAGTGAGTCGACTAACTTTTTCATCTCTGGTCAGTCGATTTTGCAGCCATTGGATACGAAATCAAGGGCCTGCAGTTCATCTTCAACCTCCACCCCCCTGAGCCACCAGCCACCACCGGCCAAACAGCCGCCCGCGCCGCCCGCGCCCGGCGGTGCGCCGCCCCGCCCGCCCCAAAAACACTCCCCACCACCGGTCCGCCGCTGCCCCGGCCATCCCTGTAGGCCCCCCATGCCTAGCTTTTTCTCCGGCGATCCCCACGCCACCACCCCACCACCGCCGGCGACCACCGCCCCCACCCTGAACCCTAAGATAGGTAGTGGGGTACCTCTCCGGCGAGCCCTCCTCCCCGTTGCGGCTGGTTCTTCCTTAACTCTGGTGAGCCCCCCACCCCATGAAAATTGATTGACCCAAAAGTCAATTCAGTCGACTGAAGTGTAGCTAAATCAGAGCAGCATCGCAAGCAAGAGCAAGAGCAGGCCATGCAGGGGACCGAGAGCAAGAGCACAGCAGCAGCGCGAGCGAGAGCTAAAGCAGCAGCAGCTCGTACTGATGTGGACGTCGCCGCCAAGCGAGCGTCGCCATGGAGGAAGTGGTCGGTGACGCCGGCGTGGATGGAGCAGCACCGTGTCGGCTCAGGACCGAGCGCCGACAGCACCATGAGATCGAATCAAGAAGAAAATGCGGCGATTAGTGTACAACCTCTTTGGTGGCGCCGATTAGGCCGCAGCTTCATCCGACGAAATGGTGATGATGCTGCTCTTCCGGTGGTGCAGGTGAAGACGGTGGTGTGGGAATGGAGGTGGCGCGAAAAACGAGGGGAACGTCGGGCAGCTCCTTGGAGGTGGAGGACGGGGTGGCTGAACCGGCGGGACGACCAGATCGACAACGGATCCTCATCCGGTACAGTGGATGAGGGACGTCGAGGTGTTGTTGTGGACGATGTCGTCGAGGAAGAGGCTCCGGCTGGGTGGCGGACGAAGGAGGGTGTGGGGCTTCGCGGGTTTTGCCGACCTCGGTGTACAAATGGGTGGGCGGATGGGATGGGAGTGGGGAACCATGGCTTAGGGACACGCTTGTCCGAAATGTGGGGTATGTTACGAAAGTACCCCACAAATTTGAGGCGGTTCTTTTGGTTCAGGGGTATCATGGGCATTTCGCGTGCCGGGATTTCACAGGAGGTGGGAGTTTTCGCGCATGTTGTAATTTTGGAATAGCAAGGCGCGGGTTGAGATGGAGGGAGTTGTCGGAGCACAGCGAGAAAAAGATATATCTTAAATATTTTGGGCTATCAAGGCGCGGGTTGAAGAGGCAGGAGTTTCGCAGCACGATAGACAGAGACGCTAGCTTGAAATTTCGGCATAACAAGGCGCGGCTTGAAATTTCGGGAGAACAAGCTTAACGTGTACCCAAAAAAGACAATTTAGACTAGTATGATATACTACGTACAATGTGTTTAACACGCACAACACGCACATACACCATTTAGACTAGTAAGGTATGCGTGCATTGCACGCATTAGATTTGGCAACCAAATTATGAATAAATACCACATTATAGCATGTAAGCTTTGAGTCATATATGCATGATGTAGATGTTCGTTTAATTCTTGTAGTTCATTTCATTCAAAATCATCTAGTTTTTATAAGAAAGCTAATCTATTTTAAGATTCATGGAATTGTGCATTGTAAGGCATAAAGTAAAAACAAATCATGTAGAAAAACATTTGGGCAATTATGATATGGAAGATTCTAGAACAAAGACGAAGTGCTTGTGTTTTGAGGTTTGTGCATTATGCTTAAATTCAACCATAGAGTCTTCTAGATTATACATGTGGCAAAATCTGGTGGAATCTAGATGATATCCAACGGCCAGTAGTGCTCAAATTTGCCAGCTCTGCACCATAGGATTGGCCTCATCCAACGACCATCTTTCAAAGTTAAATTTATCCGCACACTATATAAAAAATATAAAATAAAATATATATAGGGGTGTAGATATAGATATGTGATGCGAAAGCCACCCATCATCTCCAACTAGAATAGTTTGTCCATGCACGGATGCAATGTGGCCAAACAATGTCTGCCATCGGTATCTCAAATTCAAACCAATCTGACCTTGTTCAATGTGTATACATTACAACATGCTCGTTTCCAAACCACACCCCGCAGATCTCCGTTATATTCATGCATGCATGGGTTTCAAACATCATGATCTCTTATTCAAATATTGGAATTCAACTTTACATTGATTATGACCTCACCTATTCTTTTACACCCACATAGTAGTCTTCTCTTTATAATTGTACCACTAACTTTCTCTCGTGCATACATGCGCACGCACTACCAGTCGGCATTATCCATCACACACATGCGATCTTTTTCTTCAGGTCGGTCTCCCATGAAGGCACACACACACACACACATCCCCCTCTCCATCATATCGGGCATTCTTTATCTCTGACGTGCATGCGCAACGATCGATGTTCCTCTATGTGTGTGTGTGTGTATATATAGCTATGTCTTTCATAGTTTTCCACATAAACCGATCAATCGATATATCTAGTGAGGTCTCACCCTCTTTCCCACGTCCACATCGATCAATCTATACCTCTCTATATAGGATTACATATATAGCTAATACACCCACATTAATTATATATCCAACGCCCCCTCTCATCATCCATGCCTTCCGCTTCATCTCTCTGACGCGCGCACAATGGCCAAGACAGGGGCAGCAAGGGCCCTCCCCTAACATCACTATATATCGAGGCTAATATGAATGTGATCATTACACAATTGCTGGTAAAAATGGTTTAAGTTGATGAATTGGCCCTCCTCGTAAAGTATTAGCAATGCTTGGCCCCCTAGCTCATGGGACATATTTCATGGCGTGGCCACTACGCGCAACAGCGCACGTTCTCGCCCCCTCTCTCTAAATATCGATCTCGCACTTGTGCACTCCTTCATAGTCTCCCTCCACTCGGCCCCTTGCCCTCGCACCATCTTCTAGCCCCCCACCGGATTTTTCCACATGTACAATCTAGTAGACTCCATGGTTGAACTTAAGCATAATGCACAAATCTCAAAACAACAGTGGTTCTCCTTTGTTCTAGAATCTTCCGTATCGTAACTGCCCAAACTTTTTTTCTAGTTGAATTGCCATTCTTTGTTTGTACTTTATGCTTTACAACACACAATTCCATGAATTATAAAATAGATTAAGGGCTTCTTTGATTCAAAGGATTCTCGAAGGAATTTTGGAGGATTCTAATCCTTAGGAATTTTTCCTATCTTGGTTGTTTGATTCGTAGGATTGTAAACCATAGGAATTTTTCCATATGATTCATTTGCACTAGATTTCATAGGAAACATCCCATCCACTCAAACCTCTTTGAAAGAATTCTGCGTTTTTTCTATGCACAATCAAACACTCGTACCATCCTGTAGGATTCAAGACGACATTCCACTCTAATCCCATGTTCTTCCTATTCTCGCATTTTGGAAATCCTACAAATCAAAGAGGCCCTAGGTTTTTTATAAAAACTAATTGATTTTGAATGAGATGAACTATAAGAATTAAACGAAGGTCTACATCAGGCATATATGACTCAGAGCTTACATGCTACAGTGTGGTATTTATTCGTAATATGGTTGCAAAATCTGACGAGTGCAATGGACGTGTACCTTACTAGTACTTCGAGTATGTGCAAAACACAACGGCACACTACATAGTGTCTCTCTTACAGTTCATGAAGCCACGTGGGCACGTGGCACATGTGGAGGCGTTGTCGCGACATCCTTGTGTGGATTGATCACAGTGACATGCTGCTGGTTTCAGAAGAATGTACTCGTCCTCCCTAAGCCGCACTGGCGGTACATGCACGAAGCGAAGATGTGCACGCACGCCACGCACACACTCATTCCCTCGCACGCACTCGTTGGTACACGGGCGGACGCAATTTTGAACCAAGATCCACCCCATGTGGTAATTTGACGCGTGTAAAGTCCTTCACTTCTTTGATGGTCAATTAATATAGCGCATGCAAATTGAGTGGACGTGAGGGCGGAAGAAAGACATTTCTACTCCATTGCGCGCATGCGAGTAGTTAAATCATGGGTTGCTAGTAGTACTTCCATTGGTCTCCTTCGTATTTTGTGCCAATTTTTGACAGTAACATAATATTTACGCATCTGAGCAGTGCAGTTGACGGTGTCCTGGACTAGGGGGTACTCACCACGTCATCTCCCGATCTGTTAGATTGGGCCGAGGACCCCCATGGTCGTATACTCATGGGCCAGTTCAGACAGCTGCCGCATGGATGGAAGATTCCACAAGACTTGGTGATCGAGACAAGGACTCCTCTCCACCGGCGTATTCGGCTAGGACTCTTGTTATCCTAGGCCTCTGGTGCATTATATAAACCGAGGCCAGGCTAGTCGATAGATAATATACAACAATCATGCCATAGGCTAGCTTATAGGGTTTAGCCTCTATGATCTCGTGGTAGATCAACTCTTGTAATACTCATATTATCAATATCAATCAAGCAGGACGTAGGGTATTACCTCCATCAAGAGGGCCCGAACCTGGGTAAACATCGTGTCCCCTGCCTCCTGTTACCATCGATCCTAAACACACTATTTGGGACCCCCTACCCGAGATCCGCCGGTTTTGACACCGACATTGATGCTTTCATTTAGAGTTCCGCTGTGTGATCGGCAAAAGGGTCAATGGCTCGCCCGAAGGTCAACTGCGACGCTGGCATCTTCGTCGCCGGCTCGACTGGTCACCTTGGCTCGACCAAGGACCGTGCTCCATATCCGATCGTCATGTTCGAACGGGGGCCTTCTTCAACATCAACTTCGATCTCTATCATGATCATAGAGGAATCATCCATGGAGCTCGAGGGCTCAACGTCAACATTGCCCTCGGGCGGCCGTGCTGTTTTTATGGACAGCAAACTTGTATCACCCATCACCGCCTCCTCGAGCGTCGGATTGATGATTGCTTCGGTGGAATAGTGCGGAATTAAGTCCACAACAGCCATGCAAAATTTCGTCGAGTTCTGATGGAGGAATCTCTGACAACCTACGATATACCGGAGCCCTGTCAAATCTGGACGGGAATCTGGATGAGTTTAGGGCGTGGTCTCCAGAGCCCAGCTCGGAGGTCCTTTGGAAGATCCAAGCGTTCATCTACTGTGGAATTCCCATATCTACCACCCCTCCAAGTTTCAGCTCGATCCGATGGTTCAAACTCCGGGAACCTTCCGATGAGTGGACCAATTTTCGGATCTGTTTTTTGCGCGAATACAGATCGGACCTGAATTCATGTTTCTTTATGAACGTGATATTGGACAACCTTTTTAGAGGAGTTATCTTCTAGGGTATTGTGCGTCGGTTTTAAACACGTGCACGTAAAATTTTAAGCCTCCCCTGAGGTCATCTTCATCATCATGCTGGTGTCAAACCAGTCCGGCAATATTGCTCCAAGGCTGCCGACCTGCGCTAGACACGTCGTCACTTTGTTGAGCCGAGCTCAACTTCTTCGGATCATCATCTCGGCAAGCCGAACAAGAATTCGGCATTGCAAAGGATAAATCATCACCAACATTGCCGCCCCACGGATTACATGGAGCGGGCACAGCGGCATCGCCACATGGTCACTTCATCAAGGCGGCATTGACCACGTCACGACCTGCATCGGCAGGACCGCACTGTTGCTTCTTCAAGCCGATGTCCATCACGCCGACCAACTTCGACTCATCGGCTGACATCGAGGCTTCGACATCTCAGCTCGACCAGGGGCGTCGCCATCTCTTCATCAACCTACTCCGGAGACTTCGGCGTCACTAGCCGACCAGCTCCGTCACGTTAGCTGGACCGAGGGCTTTGCCTCGGTGAGCCAACCTTTGCCAGCATTGCCATGCCATCGCTTTATCGCCCATCAGGCAATGGATGTGCGGATCGAGTCCCAATTTTGGGAATTACCTTTCTTCGGATTGCTACAACAAATAAACCAGGTGCTATTAATCCTAGTATTTTTTTTTACTTGTTTGGGTTTATTTTTTCCCAAGGAATTATTACTCTGGTTTGTCCATCATATGTACACAGGTCAATCAAATGGTGGCCGCATTAACCATGGCCGCATGGTGGTTCGGTCAGTTTCCGTACATGGTCCGGCGAACGCCGCATTCGGAACTCGGACCGACCTGTGAATTCAGGCTTTGCCACGCCTTTACCGCATCACGCCGATGCCCTACATCGACATTGACTTCGGTGCCATGCCATATTTCTTTTATTACTCACTTTGCATAAATTATTTATTATGCAACGATTTTTTAAATTATTATTATTACTATTATCTCCGGTTTGCACTATTTTTTGTGCACAGGAAAATGATTCGGGTTGGGCAGTATCGTCAACTCGGCGTACTAACATACCACGTCACCTCAGCTGGACGGGGGGCTTCGTCAACACTTCATTACCCCATGCCAAGGACTTTGGCATCACTCTGCTGGCCCGCATTGACCGTGCTATGTCACCTCTTCGGAGTGTCGAGCTCTTTGCTCCGCCACCTTGGGACCGGCTTGGGGGATGGAACCTTGTCCCGCATCAAGCTCGGGCCGCATCCTCAATACCGAACACATTAACCAGCTAAGTTGCCTTCATGCTCAAGGTTTTAAATTTTTAACTTGTGTTCGGTTCAACCAAGAATTATACCTTTTTGAAAAAAATTGCTTGTAGAGAATCTCCTTGTCAAAACTTTGTTTGTGACACACAAATTCAAATACCCCGTTTACTTGGGGGCTCCCTTGGTGGAGCTTTTCCTCTTGCATATGATTATACTTGTACGGCTTCGTTCCTTGTTCGTGTATTACGCCACAATATGCACCATATTGACTTAAGCGATTTGCAAGCTGGGTTGCCTGGGTCCTGTGCTTACCCCTACGTTCCCGATTGTTCGGCTAGGGAGTAAAGGGAGCACCTCTGCGATTGTCATGACCGGGTCATCCGAGCTCTAACCTCAGACTGGGTGAAGCCGAAAGCTAGCACTCTTATTGTTTTCAATAATGGTCGGCACACAACGGAACTCATGAGTACAAAAAAATATATTACACAAGTTTCATAATAATAATGAGCACCGAAGAAAGGTATCGGTGGGGGTACTATTTTCTTCGAAGATGCTTCTTACACTTCGTCAGTAATATAGCATAAGTTCCCTAAGCGCGCTTTGTCTGTTACAGCCTTATGGCCTGATTGCCTGGTCATTGGAAACACCGTCGATACTCTCGACGGGTGGAGTACATGACACTTTTCGGCCCTTGGCCAAAGAGGGAGAAGCCGACGGTCGGTTAAGGCGCATTTAAAGTTCGGGTGAACACATATATGATATAAGTACTTCGGTACATACAATCATTATACATAAAATTCTTTTACCCAAGTCACTTGGGGGCTCTTAAAATTTATATGAGCTATTTTATAGTAAATGTGTTTTCTTCTTGGTCGTTGCAAAGTCTTTTTCTACCGCTCCTTTTTCGACTCGAGTTTATGGTCAATAGCCGGATAGAATCCGTAGGCTGACCCACGTGAAGTCTTGAGATCGGATGTGTCATGTTAAAGCACGATAGAAGCACAATTTTTCTTTCCAATTTTCGGATTGGCAGAGAGCACTTGATCTTGTTCGGACGTCAAGTTTTTACAGACGTTTTTTGGTTTTCCAAGCTTATGGAACTTTTAAACTATTTGTGTGTTTTCAGCACAAGTCTCGCAGTGCAACACCGGACACCTTTAGAGATTCGGCAAAAACATTCTCGGATGTTGCTATATATGCATCGGTTTTGAATTGTGTCTTCGGTCAATAGTTGGGTTGCCCGGCTCCTGCGCTTGCCTCCTATGTTCCGCTTTGTTCGGCTAGGTGTACAAAGGGAGAACCACTGCGATTGTGCTTCCAGCTCACATGGTTAAGCACCTTAGTGGAGAAAGCCGAAAACTGACTGTGACAATAAGCGTAAACTAGTCAGCGATCCGATGACTGTGTTAAATGACGGGCCATTTATAACAATGGCTGAAGTGTTTACGGCTTGACCCTGACTGTCACCGAACACTACCGGGGGCTAGTAACTGGCCTCCCAAACTAAATCCTCAATATTTTGCTATTACATTAGGGCTGAGGTTTCATGATCATGCTTAGCATGACAGCCCAAAGAAGGGAACCGATAGCGGGACTATTTTCCTTGGAAGACATTTCTTATGTTAAACAATAATATAACATATCTCTCTGCGTACCTTTGTTTATAAAACTGTATGGCCAGATTGCCTTGTTTGTCGTAAATTTTTGCCCTCATAAAGGCTTTACAAAGTAGGACAAACACTCCTCAGCTACTGGCCGAGGAGGTGGAAGCTGATGGTCGATCACCAAAGTTTTGTACATTGTGGATCCGAGCATTAATGACGAAAAGTCATTACACATAATTTGTGATTTTACTATGGATATCGATCCTTAATTCGGCCACCCGTGCCCACATTAAAGCTCGGGGGCTACTGGGCTTCGGGCTTATTATTTACAAATATTAAAGGGGCACATCGATCCCCTGATTTGGTGTTGCCACTCGACCAGTGTCTCGGGGGCTACTGCATTTCCTATCCAATGCAGAAAATTTTAAGTACAATACAGTTTCCGAGGAGATTATGATCCTCAGGTTGGTCGGCCGCACCCAACCTGAGTCTCGAGGACTGAGCATGCCACTTTTTGTGTCTCGAAGTATTCTGCCGAGCTAGGACTTGATCCTCAGGCCGATTTTGCAAATCAACCTGAGTCTCAGCAGCTACTTGGATCAGCGGTCTTACGTCATCCTTAAGTGCATCTCGGGTTTTAAACCGATACACACCCTTTGGGCTACTGGTTGTATATCTCGGCAGAGAATAAATTGCACCAATAAAAAATATTGACAAAAAATCGGCCCACAGTCGGGGTGGTGCACCACCTCGGAAGCAGTCCGGCATAATACTCGGGCGCTAGTGGCTGGCTCCATAGAGGGCATTTCCGGCATTAATCTCGGCTAAACTCCTTCAACTTTTTTGGACCAAGATGATCTATGACATCTTGGATATAGTCCGGTGTTGGAGCTTGGACACAGTCCGGCGTTGGAGCTCGGAAGCAGTCCGGCATTGGTGCTCAGCTGCAAAAGATACCTCGAATGCAGTCTGGCGTTGGAGCTCGGATGCAAGAGGACACTTCCTCCCGGGAACAACTTCAAACCCGAGGTGTGGCATAAAAATAACAAGGCATTGATAAAGGCCGGAAACTTAAAGGGGCTCCTCGGATACCCGGTGTATAAACTTGTCGAATGCATTTCGGCCATCCTCAAGATCGAAGATGAGAAGATTTGTTGAACCAGTTTTTAAGAACGACAACCGAAGATGAAGAATAGTTCGGAAGAATCGAGGAGCGTCCCTAACTTGAGGACAGGTTCAGGGGGCTACTAACGATGTCCTGGACTAGGGGGTACTCACCACGTCATCTCCCGATCTCTTAGATTGGGCCGAGGACCCCCATGGTCGTATACTCATGGGACAGTTCGGACAGCTGCCGCATACATGGAAGATTCCACAAGACTTGGTGATCGAGACAAGGACTCCTCCCCACCGGTGTATTCGGCTAGGACTCTTGTTATCCTAGGCCTCTGGTGCATTATATAAACCGAGGCCAGGCTAGGTGATAGATAATATACAACAATCATACCATAGGCTAGCTTCTAGGGTTTAGCCTCTACGATCTCATGGTAGATCAACTCTTGTAATACTCATATCATCAATATCAATCAAGCAGGATGTAGGGTATTACCTCCATCAAGAGGGCCCGAACCTGGGTAAACATCGTGTCCCCTGCCTCCTGTTACCATGGATCCTAGACGCACGGTTCGGGACCCCCTACCTGAGATCCACCGGTTTTGACACGGACAGTAGTCTACTTGAAATTTATGTTCCACTAAACTCATAGGGAGCTGTTTCGGGCCTCGAAACCAAAAACCATCAATTAATCTTTACATTGTTCCCATCACATTCAAAAGTACTAGTGCTACAATTAAGTGCAAGCCTGCTCACACCTACCAGTACGTACCAAACCTGAACGTGTTCCCACTATGCAGGTTTTAGTACTAGTGCTAGTACTTAGGTTATAAAAAGGGGAACTACCTAACCGAAAATTACTCTACCTTCCTCCTCATAAGTCCTACTCCTTCGTCCGTCCTTGCCATGGCCGGTGTGCAAAGTTATAGGTCGAGAACTACTCGTAACAAGGGAGCGGCAACCAAGGCTGCGGAAAAAAGAGACGGCTTGCCGCCACGCAGAGACCTTGAAAGATCTCTCACGGGCAGGCGATGGCTCCCATGAGCGCCCTAGACGCGGAGGTGAACATGCTGAGTGGGCGGCGCTAGAGTCATTATCCCTCGACAGCATACCCGATCAGCTCAATAAGCACCTCAATAAGTAGAAGGAGTTCATCCACTGTTTGGTGCAGCTGCTGAAGGAGAGCCTCGACGACATGCCCGCTGATCTCAATGATCAGGGGGAGTTGACCGCCGGCTTGGTGATGCTTTTGAAGAAGAGCATTCCCTCGGAGAAGAAGGCGTCCGACGAAATCTTGTAACTTCAGGAGGACAACGCGAAGCTCTGCCACGAGCTCGACCTGCTGAAGGAGGAGAACATCGGCTTGAAGATGCTGCATGAGAATAGTAGTTCCTCGATGAAGATGTTGCAGGCCCTCGTCATGGAACAGAAGGAGGAGTTGGTGAAGCTCCGCATCGAGCACCCGACTGCTGTCAGGGTACGTAATGCGGCTATGGAACAGATGATGAAGGCTCGCGTCGAGAAATCCCGCGTTATGGACACAATGATGAAGATGGCGGAGGAGGCGCGCAAGGAGATGGAGGTTGTGGAGGCGATGAAGAAGCAGTTACGACTCTGTGGCCAGCAACCCTTCATGTAGTGAGAGCAGCGCCGCAGACTTGTGCGTGCATCTTCCTTCTTTTTTGGGGGTGATAATCCTCCTTCTTCTTTTGCTCCTACGTTTCTTATTTTCCTTCGGGTGTTTCGCCGCACGTGTCACCTTCTCTGCGAGGCATGAATAGAACAATGCTAAAAATGAGATGACTAGCAAATTCGATCATTCTTTATCGCCAATAGAACAATGCCTCTTGCTAGCAATATATAATAAGGGTAGAGAGTAGAGGATATGGCACTGGGCTGCCGTGTTTCGTGCTCCTCCGTCGTACTCCAGTGGAAAACTTGAGTATACCGCACGGTTCTTTGCTCCTCCTCAGGTCATCGGCACATTTATATGAGCAGTCAAATCACAAGGCCCCGCCTTCCAGCAGTAATGAGCCGTCAAATCACAAAGGCCCTCGCCTCTCATGAAAAGGACCAAGCTAGACTGCCCCGCCCTCTAGCCTTTTAGAAAATGTATACATTTGTACAGTAGTAGTATCAATGGATTGCACCATGGAGCAAAACTAACAAGATGTAATTAAAGAAAAAAGTTGGTACATATAGAGAGCGCTCGTCGCCAAATTATGCAAATACTATATGACACCACCCACTATGAAGGTACTAGTAACATAGACTAGTAACTTGTCTATGCTACTCTCCACTATGACCAGCCAAAGTCGAGGCGCGGATACCAACGAGGGCCTGGTTGTGTCTATACTTGGACAACTCACCCGACTGCATGCGCACTAGGCAGACGAAGCTCGTGTCATGTTGGTGCTGTGTGCGGCCCGCAAATTCATCAGTCTTGCTATAAGTCGCAGTAGATGCTATATAGGTCCGTTGGATCTTACATCAAGATCCATGCAAAATTTTCTTTTTAGATTTTCTTTTTTCTCTCTTAAATCTCAGTCGAGTGAGACATTGCCACGCCATTAAACAGAGGCTCGAGCGCCATTAACCTTGGGAGAGAGGTGGACGGCAGATGGAGGTCAAAGGGCTCCCATGCCTCCCGTACTCAAATAGCTACCCTGCACGGTGCCTCCTAGCTAATAAAAAAGGGGACGCGTGGTGCCACGTAAATGGTAAATAGAACCCCACGGTTTCAATAATACTTGTGTTTCCGATTGTAACGTGACAGCACTTGTTCCAAAATGACTTTGTTGATTGTTAATTTGTGCACCTTCGCAAATCAGATAGCAAAATTACCACAACATGTTGGTGCCATGTCATGACACCAAGATGAGTTTCATGATTTTCATGTGTGTTTCCGATTTACAGGAATTAAAAAACCAAGTTTCTCAATGTTTCCAGCCGAGCCATGACTCCCAGATGTTTGAATTTCATTCCCATTTCTGGCATGGGACCTAGAAATTTACCCGAGTACACACATGTGATTTTTCAACCAGATTTGGTGCACTGGAGCATGTGCTTGTATTTAAAATTTGAATTATGCACACAAAGGTGACATGTTCCCTCTCAGAACCATGATCGTTCTTGAGGGAAGCTCCGGTTTGCAAGAAACTTATACCAAAAATTGTTCCTGTTCTGCAATTTTTTACCACAGCATGGTAGTACCATGACATGACACCATGCCAAGTTTCATGATTTTCACGCGTGTTTTGGATTTACAAGTTTTTTAAAACCAAGCTTCTCAATGTTCTCGGTCGAACCACAATGCCCAGATGTTTGAATTTCATTCCCATTTCTTGCATGTGACCTAGAAATTCACCCGAGGACACACATGTGATTTTTCAATCAACTTTGGTGCACGGGAGCATGTGCTTGTAGTTCAAATTTGAATTATGCACATTAAATGACTAGAAACTCAATTAATGTATAAAAAGGCCAAACGAACCCAGAATAATTCCAAAATTTAACAGGGCACTCATATAGTTCTATGTTGCCTCTGTAAAGAAAATCTCGGGGGAGGCAGCGTATATTAGAAGTGCCATTACACATTGTTATTTTCACATCAAACCCGTTGACCATGTTACATGACAAAAATAAGCCGATTGTCACAATGATAAGTTAATGGTCTCTAGCACAACACACCCCTCAAATAAAACTAAGCACCCTGGAATTCTCTGACAAAACTAAGCACCCTGAAATTCTTTGACAACTAAACTGCTGGCTATATGATGTTGGACATATATATTGTACGTATATAATGTGAAGAAACGAGTGGTGGTACTATACCAACTAAAAGATGAAATGTACGAAATATAACAAGAAGGAACATAACAAAGTTCTGCTATGGGCTCAGCACAACACACCCCTCAAATAAAACTAAGCACACCTGAAGTTAAACTAAGCAACTAATCCGGTAGACACTGCATTAGAACCACCATGGGAAACGTCACTGCCACCTTACTCGGACTCCTCTTCCACATCCTCGACTTCGTCCTTGTCCCTCTTCCTCTTGGCCGATACCTCTTTGCTTGAACCGCACACTTGGCTCTTTCTCTTCATCCAACCCTTGTAGATATTGAAACAAAGGTAGCCATCCATTGCAGCGTAGTGGATGTGGTCTATATCTAGAACATTCCACTCCCATGCATGATGAAACCTGAATGGAGGTTTCTTCAGTGTACCGTACGAAGGATGAACCATGGCTCCCTCCAGGGTCAACATTGATGGCTGATCACGGGAGGGCACCAGCCGTTTCTTCTGGAGGTCGAAGGGGTCGCCTACAACGAGGCCTATCCGACCTAGGATTTCCTTGTCATTCCTAAAGTCTACAGTAACAAATTTGACTCGGCCGTCCTTGAGGAAATTCTTAAAATCCTGGCACTCAACATCGGCATGGCATATGTGGTAGACCAAGCATAAGTCATGCACGCAAACCTGGATCATGGCGGGCTTCTTCTTCTATGCCTCCTTTAGATTCTTCTCGCTTCCCAGGACTGTGGTGTACTCAACATCTAGCCCACCGACCCACTCATCATTTGAGTTTTCGAACCTGTGTTTGAAGCAAGCAAGGCATTCTTTCACTGTTGCGTTAGAACGGGTGTAGATGACGTCGAACTCATCACTGGTAATGGTTCTAATCTTCTACTCACTGCTGATCATGGAGATTTGGGACGCCATGGATTTGGGAGGAGGGTTGGGATTAGTGGAACTGTCGTAATGTGAAAGGACGGGACGACTAGGAGCGGTTTATCGATTGTAAAAATGTCGAGTGGGGGCGCGTGCGAATGGCAGGGTAGTGGCTTGCCTGGTGGATAAATGGATTCATGCACAATACAATGGGGGGCCAATTAGATGTCATGTCTACTCGACGCCCAATTAAATGGCTTTCGATGTCATGTCAAGTGTTGGGAAAATTACAGGTGATACGAAGCTTTCCATTCTCCCATGATACAGGCTTCCAAGAGCCCTTGGATATGAGATCAAACGGTTGCATGGCGTGATTTTTAGCAACTTAGCAACTTAGCACCTATGGGTGAATATCCTATCCTGGAGGGTTATTCTGCAAATTTTTAGCAACTTAGCATGCGACCGTTCGATTTCAGATCCAAGGGCTGCGAGCAGCCCGTATCATGGTCACGCCTACCACGACCGTTGCCTCGCTCGCGCGGCCGTGCCCTTGGAGATTTAACACGGTGCGTTAGGCTATCTGATGTTGGCATGTCATACATAGTCACTCATACAACAAGGTTAGCTATAAGGTTGGCTATAAGAGTATTTTTGTTTACTTCTCTCTATCTCTTTCTTGGCAGTATTTATTGCATTTGCCAAGGAGTGAGCTCTTCCAATGAAATGGTGCTTAGATGAGGTGCTATGGGCATTGAATGGCTTAGCAACTCAAGTCCCCAATGCATAGGTGCTTAGTTTTTTGTTGCTAAGTTTGCTTCATCTAGGTACACGCGCTTATCACCGTTTCTTCCTGGGGTCACCAAACTAGTCTGTCTCTTCTTAATTAACTTGCCACATCGGACTTTATGCCTATGTGACAGGCTTAGCACCTGTAGGATCAAGTACAATAGTGGGCTATAAGCCCGCTTTACATGGCATTTTTGCATATCTGGGGGAAAGAGGCAAGGAAAAAGTGGAGGAGTGGGCTCTCAAGCAAGAGTCGGCCTCTACATGGTGGAGCATCGGGAGAGGCACCTGTATGGAGGTGGTCAGGAATCGGGAGACTCAAGCCGGTCATAGTGCCGTAGTTAAAATGATAATGGCAAGTCAAATCGATGGGCCCCACCTGTCCAACAGTAACTCACTGTCAAATCACACAACCCTACGTTTGCAGCAGCCTACTCCCTCATCTTCTCGCGTCTCTGTCGAACCGACTTGGCGGAACTGCCCTGTCTACCGCACGGGAAAAGCCCCGCCCTTGACTTTTAAATAGTATAGTATACTAATTTTGTATCCATGGATTGCGCCATGGAGCAAAGCCTCAAGAAAACGGCGGTACACATGTACGGAGTATAGAGCACGCCGGCCGCCTTCGCGTCGCACCCTAGACGGTCGGTCGGTCTGGCACGCCGCTCTTCGAATGGAACGCGTGTCATATTGCGTTTGCACACACATGTGGGACCACAATTGAGAACCGACCATAGGCACAGTCCTCGGCCCCGCAAGTCGGCTGAGTTAATAGAAGCACATACTCCACCTTGGTACCTGGACAATCCTTGCAAGACACGGAAGATCAGTTTGTCCATGCATGTGACCAGACTCCAGCAGACACGCCTGGATTGGCTATCGTCTACATATCATGCAGGCTGTGTTGTACAGGGTTGTAGTTCTGGTGAGAAATCTAAAAAAAGGTTTCTTGTCATCTCGCAAAATTAGGTGTCATGTGCTTCGGATCACTGCGAGGGTTGAACAGCGACAACTGAGTTAGGCTACTCATTGGGGGCACATGCATGAAGACTACTCGACTGCCATCTAGGTCAAGCCGTCTATGTTAATTAGGACATCTATCGACGGACCCCTTTTCTACGAGTTTATCTTTAATTTGAGCTTTGATCCTCGTCTAGTTTGTCCGTCGGGATTCATCTTGTCTCCTTTGGGCAGTGAGGTTATGATTTCTTGTCATGTGGCATTTTTTCGTGTTATATGTTATAATCCGGTGCTTCAGAGCAAAATGACGACAACTGTGCCTCCGGGGCACGTGCATGAAGACTTCTCGACAGTCGTTGCCGAGGTCAAGTCGGCTTCGGCCGGTAGACAAAAGAAAACTAGTACTCCACTATATAGGCAGGAGCCTCCACGCTTGCTTGCTAGTGTTTCTCTCTTCACACTATCTCGTCCTCTCCAGATCTAAACACGACAGCGGTGGCCACACACACTCGCTCTCTACTCACCGCTGGTCATAGATCCAGTCGGATCCTCTCCGCCGGGGAAGGTGAGAAGGTGCAATGTTCACGCAGTCATCCTTGGTGACGGCTCTTACCCACTGCCGGCACGTCCTGATTAGTGTGCCTTGTCGTTCTCTCCCAAGCATCACCGGCGAGGGAGGGCCTCCCACCCCTTCTTCCTCGCTTCCGTAGTCTGGGCAGATCTAGCCTCCCTCCGCCCACGTAGTGACATCCCGGCGACCCTCAGGTATAACTTCCTTCAAAATCGGCCTTGCTCCACTTCCCGAGCTCCTGACGTCGCTACATTTGTATCTTTTACTATTTCTCAGGCCCCCTCGTGTAGATAGGATCGATCGACTATTCGAAAACCACCTAATTTTTTATCGTTAAGAGGTAAAACTAGTTCATGCACTCGAATCTAGTAGTACTTGGTTCAAACAAGGAAGAAAGGGGGTGGGGTGGGGGAAGATTTGTTACCTGAATCTAGGACTTGGTCGAAAGAGGAAATAATGGGGGCGGAAAGTAGCAGAGACTGGCTATCCAACTGGTCTCTAGGTCTAATAGGGAAATAAAGGGAACGCAGTACAAACTTAATATAAACCCGATCTATTGGTTGAAAAAGGAAAGAAAGTGGGGACTGGGGGATAAGTCACCAGAGTAAGTCCAGCACTAGATTTGCTAGCCTCTCACAGTATAAGGTGGCTATATACCGAAAAAATGGGACCAACCCAGATATCCTCTTCTGATGTTTGCTGCCCCGAGCCGCTCTTATGTAATGCCACTGGTAAAATGTAGCAGTCGCACTATTAAAAGTAAGGGCACGTTAAACCAATGTTGTTTTCAATGTAATGCCTCTAGTAATATGAATCAATGGCACTTTTTTTCATGTCCTGCTAAATTTCCCATTAAGATAAGTTGCTTCTTTTCGTTAGAGATGCAACTGTCCTGGTACGCCTACTCTCCAAGAGCTTCACGACCAACCTTGATGTTGCTCAATTTTATTGCAACTAATGAAGAAGCTCTATGGGTTTCGTTTTCTGATGGAAATGGAACCGGGGCTGGAGCCCTTTTCTTAAAAAAGAAGAAGAAGAAGAAGAAGCTGCTAGCTCATGGGACATTGCTTCATTTTAGGTGAACTGCACCAAAAGGTCCCATGAATTGAATCATCCATGTTGGTGACTAGTGTCATCCCTTCTACGATGGCGTTGACTGCAGATACGGTTCCCATCACGAGGTATGTTCCTTTTTGGTCTGACCATTTGCCAAAGATCTTGATGTTGATCCTGCTCTTGTGCTACTATTTTGGCACTGCCATGATAAAGCAGTAATGTTATTATTTTGCACCTTAATCTAGTGGCACTATTAATTTGAGGTAATGTTTGGGCACCACTAGAGCCACAGTTTTTTTATATATCGAAAGAGGGGGTAACCTCCGATTTCATTAAAGAAACCCAACCGTAGAGAACCATTATCCGACAACATCTCAGTGTAAACGGGCAGTTATGCAACTACTACTAGAACGGACTGAGTACTAGGAGAAGACAAGTTCGCCACATAAGCTAGGCAGGTAGGGGGACGCAGCACCAGCTCAACCAAGTTTGGATTACAACCCAAATGCTACAGTAGAAACATCAGGGGGGAGATAGGGACTGAAAGAGCCAGCTTCAGCATCCCAGTCTAAGCACCCCCGGCCTTCAACCTTGCGACGCATGGTACACCTCGTTTGCCACCTGCTCGACCCTAGTGTCACTGATAAAATGAAGTAATAATACAGTTAAAATAGAGCTCGTGTCCTCTCTATCATTTCATTTCCAATGTAGATAAAGAAAGTGTGTCTCTTTGTTAATGTATGTTTCATCAACTAGTCCCATTGTTAATGTTTAAGCGTTTCTGCAAACTGGGGTGCTTAATTTTAGTTGATCTGCAAAAAAATAGAGATTTGAATGTCTCAAGGCCCCTCCTTGTACTACCGCTGTATAGTGATGTTCATCACTGGCAGAAGGTGTATCGGGGAGACTCCGGTCAATTTCCAGTATGATGTAATATTTTCTTATGTTTATTAGTGTATGTTTCATCAACTAGTGCCACTATAATCTAATCGCGCCTTTTCATTATCTATGCAAACAGGGTTATTCAGCTGCATTTTGGTGGAACTGCACAAATGTACGGATGGAACTGGCATATATGTAGAGTGCGAGGTGCCAAGTAAAAATTACCGACACCAACCCTGCACCATCTAAGCATTGGCATCCCCCACCATCAGTGGGATGTGTGGCGCTCACTATGGACGGATCTTTCTCGGCAACAAATCCTCTAACCAAATACTAGTAGCTTAGATTTAAAAAAATATGAGTAGCTTATATTGGCAATTTTCTAGGGGTGTACTCTTTTCTGAAAGAAGCACCAATTCTAGAGATCTATTTTTAGCACTTAAAAAATGTAGTTTCACAGGAGTATAAAAGTGCAGACAATGTGATTCTCAGAGAAGAAACTGCAAGTTTCAGTTTCTGATAAGAAACTCCAAGTTCAGTTTCAGATAAGAAACTACAACTTTCAGAGGGAGAGCATTTATATTAACATGGCCTTTTCAAATAGTGTTAACGTCATGCTGGAAGTTTTATTCATGGTCGAAACTGGAACAACCAGCCAGTTAACATCATGCTGATCAACATTCATGCATAGCACATCTTCATATGATGCACAGTCAAAAAGATATGCTATTTTCAAAATGCCCACACAATGTCGAGTGTGCGAAAAACAGAGAAAACGAGGGACGAAGTTTTGGCAAGTGTAGGACGTGGTGTGCGTAGATGACAATTGGGACCCACATGTCAATAACGGCAAAGGAAAAAATTTGGAGATATTTTCTCTGCACGGGTGGAATCGAACCCGGGCGGAACAACTGTCGGGTAGTGTCACTCGGCCACTGGGCTAGTTCATTTGTTTCGTTAGTAATAAGGTACTTCCTCAGGTTGTCGGATCTCCTCCTGTGCCTTTGTGCGCTCGCCGCGACGCCTCTGTCTGCCGTTGTGAACATGCTGAACAAACGAGAGGAATCTGGAGAGGACTATACGTGGAGAGGCGGACAGTCGCGACCCACCAGGTCTATGGCCGTACTCAAGCAAGTGCCTCATCGAAAAAATACTTCCTCCTAATGCTATACTGACGTTGGGGCCCATGGGTTTGTCAAAATAGTTACATTTTTTAGGTGCTTCAACGTAGTTACTATAGGAGAGAAATTCACAACGAAGCCAGGGAGCTGGCAGGTATCATTTGTTATCACTAGGGCAGCAAGCGTCAGCTGGGTTTTGGGCTGCCCCGTCTAGGCTTTCTTTTTTAGCATGCGCAACCCACGACCTCGGATGGGAGGTCCATAAGGCTGTTTGTATTTTATTGAGGACCGTCATGTATCGACCGGCCTATGGACCTCCCATCTGAGGTTTTATTTTTCCTGAAACATCGGCAGCCCAACTTATGTATTTTTTTTAAGAAAACGCAGAGGTCTATTCTATTTTTCTATATAAGAAAAGGAACACCTGATCCAACTTATGTTTCCCTTCTAACTATATTATATATATTTAAATTATTCTATATGTTATTATATATTATTGTTATTGTCATCATATATTTAATAGATACTTACATATGTAAGAAAACAATATCCCACATCTTGTTAACATATAAAAATAATTTCTTAACAATAAAATCCTGGATTTTTTTGGCAACGAAAATCCTGGCGATTGTGTACAAAAGCTTGGTAAGATTTAAGGACCAATGTAATAATGAATCACTTATTATTTAAATATATATATATATATAATAAAATGCTCGGCCCCTGTTTATTTTTTGATAACATTGTTGTGCCCACCCCAACATTATAATTAGAATCAGCCCAGCAAAAATCGTGTATTTCGAGAAAGTACAAATGGCCTATAATTTTTTAGGAAAAACATAAATGGGCCGCATGGACGCTACATTACATGTTCACCCAGCCTATCTAATGGACTGTAATTCAAAAAAAAGATCAAATGGACTGTAAATTCTACCCCGCAAAAAAAAGACTAAATTCTAAAAAAATGGGTTGAATACGTGCCACATTTTTGGAGGCTGAAATGTGGGCCAATAGGCCGAAGCCAATGCAAGTCGTTGTCAACTTAGTCAACAAATGATTCTAACATCGTTAGCCGTTGGATTTACATCCAACGACCGACATCCATGTTCAATCTCTCATCTTCTTCCTCCAGCACCGCCGGGACCACCTGCTCCCGCCTCCTGCTGCTAGCAGCAATGCTTAGCACGCTCGCTGTGAAGCGCTACTCCACTATTCGCCAGGCCATCCCTCCACACCTCCTGTTCTTCTCCACCGACTGCTGAACCACACCGCACCAGAACCAGTTAACCCTCATACAGCTCTCCGTTTGCGACTCTACTCCCGCATCTTCCCATCTCCGGCTCATTACTGTCCGGGGCCTCGCCGTCGTCCACCACCTTGGATGCGCTCGGCGCGGAGTGGTCAACGTGGTCAACGAATGACACCATCGGAAGTAGACTGTGCGTGGAGAGGCTGACAGCGGGGTCCATGGCCGCCTGCAAGGAAATGCCTCCTTATTACGCGCAAAATAATGATTCCTCCACCTGACAGCTGGGACCCACCGGAAGGGCCTTTGTATTTCGCGGAAAAAACGTTCCCACCATTGACAGGTCGGACCCACCAGCTATATCTTCGCACGCAAGGAAGTGCCTCCTTATGACGCACAAAAAATGAATACTCCCCCTGCTAGTTGGGACCCACCTTGGTGGGAGGATGACTTGTGGGCCTACTGAGTTGACGGGGACGGAGTGCTTTGTCAACTTAGTCAATATGAACGATTCTAGCTCCAGTGACCGTACGATGTCCATCCAACGACCGTAGTGCTTCTTCAACCTCTGGTCTTGTTGCCCCAGCCGCCCAAAGCAGCGCCGGTCGTGCCGCATGCTCCTGCCTCTCGTGGCCGGTTGTGCTGCTGCGGAGGCCTCACCGCCCCCTACTATTCCCACCGCCAGCCAGGCCATCCCTCTACTCACCCACACCCCCTGTTATTCTGCAGCGACAACAGCCTCACACCGCAGCGAACTAGTGAACCCTCATACTCCTCTACGCGTGGGCATCCACTGCTGCATCTTCCCCGGCTCCGCGTCGTCCCCTTCCTAGGCCTCGCCATCGTCCACTGCCCTGGTGCTCTCGGTGCGGCGTGGTCAACGTGGTCAAGGAACAGCTTCCATCGGACGCGGACTGTACGTGGAGAGGCTGACTGCTTGGTCCACGGCCGCAGCAAGGAAGTGCCTACTTATTACGCGTAAAATAATTATTCCTCCACCTGACAGCGGGGACCCACTGGATGAGCCACCGTATTTCGCGAAAAAGACGTTTCCCCATGACTGCTGGGACCCACCAGCTACATCTTCACACGCAAGAAAGTTCGTCCGAAAAAAAACGATTCGCCCCCCTGACTGAATGGACCCACCAGCTACATCTTCGCACGCAAGGAAGTGCCTGACAGTCGGGACCCACCTGGTCGAAGCGTACGTAGCATTGTCATTCTGGTCGCGAACATGTACGTACATACTGGTCGATGTAGAGGCGTGCACGTGTCGTAGTAGAGGCGCGCACGTAGCATGTACACATACGTACAATGGCCAGTGTGCAAGAAAGAAAATATGGCCACGTACGTACATATGGGAGGGTTTCGAACGCCTACTCGCGCATACGTACGGCCAGGGCTCGTGTACATGGCTGGGTCGGAACGGAGAAACATCATTGTCGTCATGTTCATGGGGAGCAAACCAGCTGGGTTGGAACGGAATGCGTCGTCATGTTCATCGGGGGGCTTGGACGGAACGGCCGATGGAAACGAGGCCTGGCGTACCGCAGAACGGAGGAAACGGCCTTGTGATCGACCGGCCACGTTCGAAACGGGATCCTGTTCATCAGGAGGGGTCTGGCGTACCACAAAACAGAGAAAACGGACCTCCTACAGTCGAAACGGGGGTCCTGTTGATCGGGAGGGGTGTGGCGTACCACAAAACGGAGGAACGGACTTGTGTTGGAGCGCTACGGTCGAAACGGGGGTCCTGTTCATCGGGAGGGGCGTGGCGTACCGCAAAACGGGACTCCACGGGATACTGTTCATCTCCACCATCGACCCCCTCTAGCCTCCACGGGCTACTGTTCATCCACCGTCGACCTCCTCCAGCCTCCACCTGCGACTGTTCATTCACGGGCTCCTGTTCATCCAGCCTCCACCGCGCGCTACTCCATCGGCTACTGTTCAACCAGCCCTCTCCACGGGCTACTGTTCATCCTGCCCTCCACCGTCTACTGTTCATCCTGCCCTCCCCGGGGCGGTCCTCTTCATCCTGCCCTCCACGGGGTCCTGTTCCTCCAGCCCCAATAGGCTCGATCGATCGGGTTACTATTCATCCAGAGGCAACACCACGGGGTCCTGTTCATCCACCCCCACCGGGAACTGTTCATCCACACCCCCCCCCCGCAACGCTCACTGTTCATCCAGAGGCAGCATGGATCAGCTTCAGTTAGCAGCAGTAGCGAAGGAATTGCTCGATCGGGTTCAGTTAACAGCCATCGATCGATCACTCGGGTTTAGTAACGTGTAGCCTGCAGTGCAATCACTTGTGTTCAGTTAGAGCCCAACGCCTCGCATACATGCGCGTACGTACGAGAGACACGCGCATCGCTCGGCCGCCGACCACCCACCGTAACCGGGGACTCCTCGATATTTTCCGTTCCCTCGCTTCTACCACGGTTTTTTCCATCATGGACGGACCAAAGAATGTCATGCAACTGCGTCTCCGGCCCGCCCAGGAAGAAAAGCCCAGTTTCTGTCTTGATTTTTTCTCATAGAAGTAGGACCACACCACATCTATGATGATACCGGGTTTTGTCACAATTATCGTCATAGAAGTGTCATAAGTATGACAGAAAAGATTTTCGTTTGGCCCAAAATGTCACGGATGTGTCTTTTTTGTAGTGACCACAGACTCTCTCTCTCTCTCTTCTCCCATGCGATTCGCTTGCGCGTTAAAAGGGGGGCTCCTGAGCATCGCAACACATGAGCTCTTACTGGCTCTCCAGCCCTCACCCCTGGCCTTGACCACAGCATCGCGACCTGGCATACCAGCGGCGGCTGAGCTCACTTGGGGACCGGGACCTGAGGACGTAGATGTTGGGGAACATAGTAATTTCAAAAAAATTCCTACGCACACGCAAGATCATGGTGATGCATAGCAACGAGAGGGGAGAGTGTTGTCTACGTACCCTCGTAGACCATTCGCGGAAGCGTTATATCAACGCGGTTGATGTAGTCATATGTCTTCACGTCCGACCGATCCAAGTACCGAAAGCACGGCACCTCCGAGTTCTGCACATGTTCGGCTCGGTGACGTCCTCGCCTTCTCGATCCAGCAAGAGGGGCGAAGTAGTAGATGAGTTCCGGCAGCACGACGGCGTGGTGACGGTGTTGGTGAAGAACAATCTCCGCAGGGCTTCGCCTAAGCACTACGAAAACTATGACGTAGGATAAACTAGAGGGGATGGGGTTGCTGGCACACGGCTTGGTGTTTCTTGATGTGTCTTTGGTGCTAGCCCTACACCTCTATTTATATGTTGAGCCCTGGGGTCGAAACTTGGAGTAAAAGCCTCCTCAAAGTCGGTTTCACCCGAAAGGCAAGAGTCCTTCTCGGACTCCAGGGCTAGACGCCAGGGTTCCCGGCGTCTACCCCCTAGACGCCAGGGTTCCTGGCGTCTAGCCTCTGGTCTCTGCAAAACTTCCTTTTGCACTTTCCAAAAGCCTCGTGGGCTTTCCCCTTTGGCCCAGATAAAGTGTTCTAGTGCCCAAACATTTCGGGAAACATCCGGAACCCCTTCCGGAGATCAAAAACTACTATCCACATATCAATCTTTACTTCCGGACCATTCCGGAGTTCCTCGTCATATCTGTGCTCTCATCCAAAACTCCGAACAACATTCGGTCACCAACATACATAACTCATAGTACTATATCGTCAACGAACGTTAAGCGTGCGGACCCTACGGGTTCGAGAACTATGTAGACATGACCGAGACACCTCTCTTGTCAATAGCCAATAGCGGGACGTGGATGCCCATATTGGTTCCTACATATTCTACGAAGATGTTTATCGGTCAGACCGCATAACAACATACGTTGTTCCCTTTGTCATTGGTATGTTACTTGCCCGAGATTCGATCATCGGTATCTCAATACCTAGTTCAATCACGTTACCGACAAGTCTCTTTACTCGTTCCGTAATACATCATCCCACAACTAACTCATTAGTTGCAATGCTTGCAAGGCTTATAGTGATGTGCATTACCGAGTGGGCCCAGAGATACCTCTCCGACAATCGGAGTGACAAATCCTAATCTCGAAATACGCCAACCCAACAAGTACCTTTGGAGACACCTGTAGAGCCCCTTTATAATCACCCAGTTACGTTGCGACGTTTGGTGGCACACAAAGTGTTCCTTCGGTAAACGGGAGTTGCATAATCTCATAGTCATAGGAACATGTATAAGTCATGAAGAAAGCAATAGCAACAAACTAAACGATCAAGTGCTATGCTAACGGAATGGGTCAAGTTAATCACATCATTCTCCTAATGATGTGATCCCATTAATCAAATGACAACTCATGTCTATGGTTAGGAAACATAACCAACTTTGATCAACGAGCTAGTCAAATAGAGGCATACTAGTGACACTCTGTTTGTCTATGTATTCACACATGTATTATGTTTCCGGTTAATACAATTCTAGCATGAATAATAAACATTTATCATGATATAAGGAAATAAATAATAACTTTATTATTGCCTCTAGGGCATATTTCCTTCAGTAGAGCACCTGGAAGAACATGGAGAAGAGGGGGAGGCCCGCACGGGCCTAACCTAGCTACCCAGCACCGGCCAACACCCAAGTACGGCATGGCACCTGAAGCCGGCTCCGGAATGCCAAGATAAGCCTCGTATCTGGACCAACCCAGCGCTACGACATAAGATTCTTGACTTTTCGCTGCCCTGTCACGGCAACATCGCCTCCCTTTTCCATCCTCAGCTTGCTGCTTGTGCGCTAAAGGGGACCTCTTGAGCATCGCGCCTCAGGAGCTCTTACTGGACCTTGGGCCGCTCACCTCCTGGCCTTGACCACGGCATCGCGACCAGGCATACCAGTGACGGCTGCAGCCTGCCTGGGGACCAGGACTTGTTAGCGTAGAGCACCAAGCTGCTACGGGATTGGAAAGGGGGAGACCGAGCCTCAGTAGGACATGTGCTCGCAAGTTTTCACAATAAGGATAATATTAACAAAAGACATTACAGATGCTTTACACACTCCCGTGTGGTCCGTTTCGATTCCTCGCAGGGAACAAAAAGAAGGGAATTCCTACGAGCTCTATCTACACGCGCCGGACGTCGCCGATGCCATCATCGACATTGGGCCGCGGAAGGCCAGCGCCAACCCCATCCGGATCAACGGCGGAGGCGGCCAGATGCGGCGATCTAGCTCCGGGCCCGAAGAGAGCTCGGGGGCATGTAGCTATCGTCGCTCATCTCCGGAGACTCCACGAGCTCGGGAGAGTCACTGGACCACCACGAGTCACTGCTGTCGCTGGAGGAGCTACAAGCGAGGCCTACGGCAGACCCGGCTCCCGTCGCTGCGCCATCCTGGCGACCTCCTTCGGGGCAGCACTCCAAGCGGCGGCCTTCCTCATCGAAGACCTTGAAGAACAGCATGGAAGCGCCGTTATACTCGAAGTGGATGGCGAGGGCGCCATTCGCATGGCAAGCTCGGGCGATCTCGCCCCAGCCTCGAGTCATGAAGATCCTCCCGAAGGCGCGGGCCTCAACTTTTGCTCCAGTCGCTCGGGCGTCGCAGTCGGCGTGCTACAGCCAAAACTCGAGAGGGCCTCTTGGCGGCATCTCGGCGGTGAAGAACCGCGGAAGGCGAATCCAAGTGCTCCGGGGCATCGCCGCCCACAACATGAACTCGCGCGAGGAGTCCGAAACATGGACCCATGGGGCGACGGCGTGCGCCTCCGCGGCACGGCGGCCACGGCCCTGGCACGAGCGGCGGAGCTCATCGCTCCTCCCTCCAGAATCATTGGCGTGAGCATACAAGGGCAACAGGTACCCAGGAGGCAGCCTTTTGTACCACGACCGCGACACCACCGACCTCACGACCATCTCGCGACGATGGGCCTCCTCTTCTTCGACGGGAGTAGCTCGGTCTCATTGCGGGGAGCCTTGCCCTTCTCCGCGGCCGAGAACCTCCGAAGCGGCGCCATGACTGCACGAGCATGGAGTGGAGCAAGGAAGGAGAAGAAGCGGGAGAGGCAGAGGAGAGACGGGTGATGGGGGCTCCACCCCTCACCTTCCATTTATAGCCAAGGGGAGGCCAACCGCCGGCCTCCATGATCTAAGGTAATAATGATATTTTTCCTGCATGCAGCAAGGACCCGTCAAGTCAGGCAGTTGCCGAGGCTACGTGGGGGAAGCGGAGATGCCCACGTCCAATCATCCGCCACGCGTCGACCAAGGCCGCAGGCTATTGCGGCCCGTGGCGCTCCGCACTTGCCCTTTGGCTTCGCCTCGAAGGCAAACCCGAGCGCGCCTTGGGTCCGGGGGCTACTTTCGGCGTTCTGGGAATGGGGGTCCCCAGACTTGCCTGCCTGCGGCCCACGGCGTGGCTCTGCAAGTGGGTGCTACCTCTTTTAGCACTGCATTGGTTTTCCTCGAAGAGGAAGGGATGATGCAGCAAAGTAGCGTAAGTATTTCCCTCAGTTTTTGAGAACCGAGGTATCAATCCAGTAGGAGGCTACGCGCGAGTCCCTCGCACCTGCACAAAACAAATAAATCCTCGCAACCAACACAAATAGGGGTTGTCAATCCCTATAGGGCCACTTACGAGAGTGAGATCTGATAGATATGATAAGATAATATTTTTGGTATTTTTATGATAAAGATGCAAAGTAAAATAAAGGCAAAGTAAATGGCAAAGTAAACAACTAAGTAGTAGGAGATTAATATAATAAAGATAGATTCGGGGGCCATAGGTTTCACTAGTGGCTTCTCTCGAGAGCATAAGTATTCTACGGTGGGTGAACAAATTACTGTTGAGCAATTGACAGAATTGAGCATAGTTATGAGAATATCTAGGTATGATCATGTATATAGGCATTATGTCCGAGACAAATAGACCGACTCCTGCCTGCATCTACTACTATTACTCCACTCATCGACCGCTATCCAGCATGCATCTAGAGTATTAAGTTAAAAACAGAGTAACGCCTTAAGCAAGATGACATGATGTAGAGGGATAGACTCATGCAATATGAAGAAACCCCCATCTTGTTATCCTCGATGGCAACAATACAATACGTGCCTTGCTGCCCTTACTATCACCGGGAAAGGACACCGCAAGATTGAACCCAAAGCTAAGCACTTCTCCCACTGCAAGAAAGATCA
Organism: Triticum urartu; assembly: GCF_056163025.1. Classification (NCBI taxonomy): domain Eukaryota; kingdom Viridiplantae; phylum Streptophyta; class Magnoliopsida; order Poales; family Poaceae; genus Triticum; species Triticum urartu. The sequence goes on along the minus strand of NC_141874.1, from coordinate 168,420,095 downwards.
ATCTAGTACGCCAAACCAAACTGATAATTCGAAGAGACTTGTAAAGATAACCAATCATACATAACAGAATTCAGAGAAGATTCAAATATTATTCATAGATAGACTTGATCATAAACCCACAATTCATTGGTCTCAACAAACACACCGCAAAAATAAGATTACCTCGAATAGATCTCCACAAGAGAGGGGGAGAATACTGTATTGAGATCCAAAAAGAGAAGAACCCATCTAGCTACTAACTATGGACCCGTAGGTCTGAGGTAAACTACTCACACTTCATCGGAGAGGCTATGGTGTTGGTGTAGAAGCCCTTCGTGATCAATGCCCCCTCCGGCAGAGCTCCGCAATAGGCCCCAAGATGGGATCTCGTGGATACAGAAAGTTGCGGCGGTGGAATTAGGTTTTTGGCTCTGTTTCTGATCGTTTGGGGGTAAGTGGGTATATATAGGAGGAAGAAGTACGTCGGTGGAGCAACAGGGAGCCCACGAGGGTGGGGGCGCGTCTGGTAGGGTAGGGCGCGCCCCCTACCTTGTGGCCTCCTGTTACGAGCCTTGACGTAGGGTCCAAGTCTCTTGAGTTGTATTCGATGAGAAAATCACATTCCCAAAGGTTTCATTCCGTTTGGACTCCGTTTGATATTCCTTTTCTTCGAAACCCTAAAACAGGCAAAAAACAGCAATTCTGGGCTGGGCCTCCGATTAATAGGTTAGTCCCAAAAATAATATAAAAGTGGATAATAAAGCCCAATAATGTCCAAAACAGTAGATAATATAGCATGGAGCAATCAAAAATTATAGATACGTTGGAGACGTATCAAGCATTCCCAAGCTTAATTCCTGCTCGTCCTCGAGTAGGTAAATGATAAAAACAGAATTTTTGATGCGGAGTGCTACTTGGCATAATTTTAATGTAATTCTTCTTAATTGTGGTATGAATATTCAGATCCGAAAGATTCAAGACAAAAGTTCATATTGACATAAAAATGATAATACTTCAAGCATACTAACAAAGCAATTATGTCTTCTCAAAATAACATGGCTAAAGAAAGTTATCCCTACAAAATCATATAGTCTGGCTATGCTCTATCTTCACCACACAAAATATTTAAATCATGCACAACCCCGATGACAAGCCAAGCAATTGTTTCATACTTTTGAAATTCTCAAAACTTTTTCAATCTTCACGCAATACACGAGCGTGAGCCATGGATATAGCACTATAGGTGGAATAGAGTGGTGGTTGTGGAGAAGACAAAAAGGGAGAAGATAGTCTCACATCAACTAGGCATATCAACGGGCTATGGAGATGCCCATCAATAGATATCAATGTGAGTGAGTAGGGATTTCCATGCAACGAATGCACTAGAGCTATAAGTGTATGAAAGCTCAACAAAAGAAACTAGTGGGTGTGCATCCAACTCGCTTGCTCACGAAGACCTAGGGCATTTTGAGGACGCCCATCATTGGAATATACAAGCCAAGTTCTATAATGAAAAATTCCCACTAGTATATGAAAGTGATAACATGAGAGACTCTCTACTATGAAGATCATGGTGCTACTTTGAAGCACAAGTGTGGTAAAAGGATAGTAACATTGTCCCTTCTCTCTTTTTTCTCTCATTTTTTCTCTTTTTTTTATTTGGGCCTTTTCTCTTTTTTATGGCCTCTTTTCTTTCTCTTTTTTTATTTTTCGTACGGAGTCTCATCCCGACTTGTGGGGGAATCATAGTCTCCATCATCCTTTCCTCACTGGGACAATGCTCTAATAATGATGATCATCACACTTTTATTTTTCTTACAACTCAACAATTACAACTCGATACTTAGAACAAGATATGACTCTATATGAATGCCTTCGGCGGTGTACCGGGATATGCAATGATGCATGAGTGACATGTATGAAAGGATTATGAATGGTGGCTTTGCCACAAATACGATGTCAACTACATGATCATGCTAAGCAATATGACAATGATGGAGTGTGTCATAATAAATGGAACGGTGGAAAGTTGCATGGCAATATATCTCGGAATGGCTATGGAAATGCCATAATAGGTAGGTATGGTGGGTGTTTTGAGGAAGGTATATGGTGGGTGTATGATACCGGCGAAAGGTGCACGGTATTAGAGAGGCTAGCAAATGTGGAAGGGTGAGAGTGCGTATAATCCATGGACTCAACATTAGTCATAAAGAACTCATATACTTACAACAAAAATATACAAGTTATCAAAGAAAAGTATTACGCGCATGCTCCTAGGGGGATAGATTGGTAGGAAAAGACCATCGCTCGTCTCCGACCGCCACTCATAAGGAGGGCAATCAATAAATAAATCATGCTCCGACTTCATGACATAACGGTTCAGCATACGTGCATGCTACGGGAATCACAAACTTCAACACAAGTATTTCTCAAATTCACAACTACTCAACTAGCACGACTTTAATATCACCATCTCCATATCTCAAAACAATTATCAAGTATCAAACTTATCATAGTATTCAACACACTCATAAGAGAGTTTTATTATTAAACTTGTATACCAAGCATATTAGGATTTTAAGCAAATTACCATGCTATTAAGACTCTCAAAATAATCTAAGTGAAGCATGAGAGATCAATAGTTTCTATAAAACAAATCCACCACCGTGCTCTAAAAGATATAAGTGAAGCACTCGAGCAAAATTATATAACTCAAAAGATATAAGCGAAGCACATAAAGTATTCTAACAAATTCCAAATCATGAATGGCTCTCTCAAAAGGTGTGTACAGCAAGGATGATTGTGGTAAACTAACAAGCAAATACTCAAATAATGAAAGACGCTCCAATCAAAACACATATCATGTGGTAAATAAAAATATAGCTCCAAGTAAAGTTACCGATAGAAGTAGACGAAAGAGGGGATGCCTTCCGGGGCATCCCCAAGCTTTGGATTTTAGGTGTCCTCAGATTATCTTGGGGGTGCCATGGGCATCCCCAAGCTTAGGCTCTTGCCACTCCTTGTTCCATAATCCATCAAATCTTTACCCAAAACTTGAAAACTTCACAACACAAAACTTAAAGTACAAAATCTCGTGAGCTCCGTTAGCGAAAGAAAACAAAAGACCACTTCAAGCTACTGTAATGAACTCATTCTTTATTTATATTGGTGTTATACCTACTGTATTCCAACTTCTGTATGGTTTATAAACTATTTTACTAGCCATAGATTCATCAAAATAAGCAAACAACACACGAAAAACAGAATCTGTCAAAAACAGAACAGTCTGTAGTAATCTGTAGCTAGCGCAAGATCTGGAACCCCAAAAATTCTAAAATGAATTTCTGGACGTGTGTAATTTATCTATTAATCATTTTCAAAAAGAATTAACTAAATAGCACTTTCCAAATAAAAATGACAGCAGTTCTCGTTAGCGCTAAAGTTTCTGTTTTTTACAGCAAGTTCAACAAGACTTTCCCCAAGTCTTCCCAACGGTTCTACTTGGCACAAACGCTAATTAAACACAAAAAGAACAACCAAAACAGAGGCTAGATAATTTATTTATTACTAAACACGATCAAAAAGCAAGTAATAAAAATAAAATTGGGTTGCCTCCCAACAAGCGCTATCGTTTAACGCCCCTAGCTAGGCATAACAAGCAAAAATAGATCTAGGTATTGCCATCTTTGGTAGGCAATCCATAAGCGGATATCATAATAGATGCATAAGGTAATTTAATTTTCTTTCTAGGAAAGTGTTCCATGCCTTTCCTTAATGGTAATTGTGATCTAATATTTCCTTCCTTCATATCAATAATTGCACCAATCGTTCTAAGGAAAGGTCTACCAAGAATAATAGGACATGAAGGATTGCAATCTATGTCAAGAACAATAAAATCTACGGGCACATAATTCCTATTTTCAACAATAAGAACATCATTAATTCTTCCCATAGGTTTCTTAATAGTGGAATCCGCAAGGTGCAAGTTTAGAGAGCAATCATCAAAATCACGGAAACCTAACAAATCACACAAAGTCTTTGGAATCGTGGAAACACTAGCACCCAAATCACATAAAGCATAGAATTCATGATCTTTAATTTTAATTTTAATATTTGGTTCCTACTCATCATAAAGTCTTCTAGGTATAAAAACTTCCAATTCAAGTTTTTCTTCATAAGATTGCATCAAGGCATCAACGATATGTTTACTAAACGCTTTATTTTGACTATAAGCATGAGGAGAATTTAGCACGGATTGCAACAAGGAAATACAATCAATCAAAGAGCAATTTTCATAGTTAAATTCCTTGAAATCCATAATAGTGGGTTTAGCAACATCTAGAGTTTTAATTTCTTCAATCCCACTTTTATCAAATTTAGCATCAAGATCAAAAGATTTAGAATTCTTGGAACGCCTTCTAGGTAAAGGTGGATCATATTCAGTCCCATCATTATCAAGATTCATATTTCAAAACAAAGAATTAATAGGGGACACATCAATAACTTTTAGATCTTCATTATTTTCATAGGAACTAGTAGAACACGCTTTTATAAAGGCATCTTTCTTAGCACGCATCCTAGCGGTTCTTTCTTTGCACTCATTAATGGAAATTCTCATGGCTTTGAGAGACTCATTGATATCTTGCTTAGGAGGAATAGATCTAAGTTTCAAAGAATCAACATCAAGAGCAATTCTATCAACGTTCCTAGCCAAATCATCAATCTTAAGCAAATTTTCTTAAATCATAGCATTAAAATTCTTTTGCGAAGTAATATATTCTTTAATATTAGATTAAAAATCAGAGGGCATCTTATTATAATTTCCATAAGAATTGTTGTAGGAATTACCATAATTATTAGAGGGATTACTAGGATAAGGTCTAGGGTTGAAATTTCCTCTATACGCGTTGTTACCAAAATTGTTCGTACCAAAAAAATTCACATCCATAGATTCATTATTATTCTCAATCAAAGTAGACAAGGGCATATCATTAGGATCAGATGAAACACTCTTATTAGCAAATAATTTCATAAGTTCATCCATCTTTTCACTCAAAACATTAATTTCTTCTATCGCATGCACCTTTTTATTAGTAGATCTTTCAGTATGCCATTGAGAATAATTAACCATAATATTATCTAGGAGTTTAGTAGCTTCTCCTAAAGTGATTTCCATAAAAGTACCTCCCGCAGACGAGTCTAAAAGATTTCTGGAAGCAAAATTCAATCCGGCATAAATTTTTTGTATAATCATCCACAAATTTAAACCATGAGTAGGGCAATTATGTATCAATAATTTCATTCTCTCCCAAGCTTGTGCAACATGTTCATGATCAAGTTGCTTAAAATTTATAATATCGTTTCTAAGAGAGATGATCTTAACGGGAGGAAAATACTTAGAGATAAAAGCATCCTTTCACTTGTTCCATGAATCAATACTATTTTTAGGCAAAGACAAAAACCAAGCTTTAGCACGATCTCTAAGCGAAAAAGGAAATAGCTTCAATTTAACAATATCATTATCCACATCTTTCTTCTTTTGCATGTCACACAAATCAGCGAAGCTATTTAGATGAGTAGCGGCATCTTCACTAGGAAGGCCGAAGAACGGATCTTTCATGACAAGATTCAGCAAGGCAGTATTAATTTCACAAGATTTAGCATCGGTAAGAGGAGCAATCAGAGTGCTAATAAAATCATTGTTGTTGGTATTGGTGAAGTCACACAATTTTGTATTATCTTGAGCCATCGCGACAAGCAAGCTAACTAACACACAAGCAAACAAAAAGCAAGCGGCAAAAAGAGGCAAATAGAGAAAGAGAGGGAGGATAGAGAGAGAGAGGGCGAATAAAACAGCAAGGGTGAAGTGGGGGAGAGGAAAAGGAGAGGCAAATGGCAAATAATGTAATGCGGGAGATAAGGGTATGTGATGGGTACTTGGTATGTTGACTTTTGCGTAGACCTCCCCGGTAACGGCGCCAGAAATCCTTCTTGCTACCTCTTTTAGTACTGCGTTGGTTTTCCCTGAAGAGGAAGGGATGATGCAGCAAAGTAGCGTAAGTATTTCCCTTAGTTTTTGAGAACCAAGGTATCAATCCAGTAGGAGGCTACGCGCGAGTTCCTCGCACCTGCACAAAACAAATAAATCCTCACAACCAACACAAATAGGGGTTGTCAATCCCTATAGGGCCACTTACGAGAGTGAGATCTGATAGATATGATAAGATAATATTTTTGGTATTTTTATGGTAAAGATGCAAAGTAAAATAAAGGCAAAGTAAATGGCAAAGTAAACAACTAAGTACTAGGAGATTAATATGATAAAGATAGACCCGGGGCCATAGGTTTGACTAGTGGCTTCTCTCAAGAGCATAAGTATTCTACGGTGGGTGAACAAATTATTGTTGAGCAATTGATACAATTGATCATAGTTATGAGAATATCTAGGTATGATCATGTATATAGGCATCACGTCCGAGACAAGTACACCGACACCTGCCTGCATCTACTACTATTACTCCACTCATCGACCGCTATCCAGCATGCATATAGAGTATTAAGTTAAAAATAGAGTAACGCCTTAAGCAAGATGACATGATGTAGAGGGATAGACTCATGAAATATGAAGAAAACCCCATCTTGTAATCCTCGATGGCAACAATACAATACGTGCCTTGCTGCCCTTACTGTCACCGGGAAAGGACACCGCAAGATTGAACCCAAGGCTAAGCACTTCTCCCATTGCAAGAAAGATCAATCTAGTAGGCCAAACCAAACTGATAATTCGAAGAGACTTGCAAAGATAACCAATCATACATAAAAGAATTCAGAGAAGATTCAAATATTATTCATACATAGACTTGATCATAAACCCACAATTCATCGGTCTCAACAAACACACCGCAAAAAGAAGATTACATCGAATAGATCTCCACAAGAGAGGGGGAGAACATTGTATTGAGATCCAAAAAGAGAGAAGAATCCATCTAGCTACTAACTATGGACCCGTAGGTCTGAGGTAAACTACTCACACTTCATCGGAGAGGCTATGGTGTTGATGTAGAAGCCCTCCGTGATCGATGCCCCCTCTGCGGAGCTTTGGAACAGGCCCCAAGATGGGATCTCGTGGATACAGAAAGTTGCGGTGGTGGAATTAGGGTTTTGGATCCATATCTGATCGTTTGGGGGTACGTGGCTATATATAGGAGGAAGAAGTACGTCAGTGGAGCAACAGGGGGCCCACGAAGGTGGGGGCGCGCCTGGTTGGGTAGGGCGCGCCCCCTACCTCATGGCCTCCTGGTACGTGCCTTGACATAGGGTCCAAGTCTCCTGAGTTGTATTCGATGAGAAAATTACGTTCCCAAAGGTTTCATTCCGTTTGGACTCCGTTTGATATTCCTTTTCTTCGAAACCCTAAAACAGGCAAAAAACAGCAATTCTGGGCTGGGCCTCCGGTTAATAGGTTAGTCCCAAAAATAATATAAAAGTGGATAATAAAGCCCAATAATGTCCAAAATAGTAGATAATATAGCATGGAGCAATCAAAAATTATAGATACGTTGGAGACGTATCAGCGGGCCCGTACGGCCCATCTTCACCAACACGCATTCAAGACCCTCGCATGGGGCCAAGCCTCGCGAGGCGGATGACACAAGACCTCCACGGGAGCAGCCTCACCAGGCTAGCTCATGAGGGGTGGAGAGATCAAGGCAAGGCAAACCTCGCGAGGTTCCAATGACGTGAGCCATGACGATCGAGACCAGGCGGGCGCCAGGTGGGCGCCAGCGCGCACAATGTCCTTGTTTCCTCTTTGGTGCTAAGGAGGCAAGCGCAGACGAAGAGTACTGAGGCGTCAAGCAAAGGTTTCCATGTCGGTGCAATGAGACCAAGACCAGTAGGACGACAATATGGAGGTCACCATGGAGCCCAAGGCGGCGTCACCACCAGAGCCTTTGGCAGGCGAAGATTGCTTTTGTTAGGATAACTTGTACTAGCTGTCCCCTTTCAAATTGGACGTTGTTGCCTCCCTTCCCGCTCAATATTTGGGGAGAGGACTAGGGCCTCTATAAATAGGATTAGCCACCACAGAAGGGAGAGGAGAACATGAACGAACAAAAACCAAGGGCAGGGGACGAGAACCTCAGCCATCTCAACTTGGACTAGATCCAACCCATCCTCACACCCACCAAGCCCAAGAACACCTCACCTCAGGAGGTTGTTCTTCCCCTTGTACTGTTCATCCTCAGCCCAAGAGGCAATCCACCACACCACACTAGAGTAGGGTATTACACCATAATGGTGGCCCGGACCAGTATAAATCTTGTGTCCCTTGTGTTGCGAGTTTTTCGAGCTTGCCTTTGAGATCGTGGCGAGGTTGAGGGCGCGAGTTGGTAGGGGGAGATCTTTGCACGCATCCCAGTGTTCGAACCTTGAGGGTTTTGCCAGAACCCGAGATCCGACAAATAGTATTGGTGTTGTAGTGATTGTAATAGTAGCAACGAAAAAGTAAATAAGCAAAGATCAATATGTGAAAAGCTCGTAGGCAATGGATCAGTGATGGATAATTATGTTGGATGTGATTCCTCATGCAACAGTTATAACCTAGGGTGACACAGAACTAGCTCCAGTTCATCAATGTAATGTAGGCATGTATTCCGAATATAGTCATACGTGCTTATGGAAAAGAACTTGCATGACATCTTTTGTCCTACCCTCTCGTGGCAGTGGGGTCCTATTGGAAACTAAGGGATATTAAGGCCTCCTTTTAATAGAGTACCTGAACAAAGCATTAACACTTAGTGAATACATGAACTCCTCAAACTACGGTCATCACCGGTAAGTATCCGATTATTGTCACTTCGGGGTTAACGGATCATAACACATAATAGGTGACTATAGACTTGCAAGATAGGATCAAGAACTCACATATATTCATCAAAACATAATAGGTTCAGAGCTGAAATCATGGCATTCGGGCCCTAGTGACAAATATTAAGCATAGCAAAGTCATAGCAACATCAATCTGAGAACATAATGGATACTAGGGATAAAACCCTAACAAAACTAACTCGATTACATGGTTAATCTCATCCAACCCATCACCGTCCAGCAAGCCTACGATGGAATTACTCACGCACGGCGGTGAGCATCATGAAATTGGTGATGGAGGAAGGTTGATGATGACGATGGCGATGTATTCCCCTCTCCGGAGCCCCGAACGGACTCCAGATCAACCCTCCCGAGAGAGATTAGGGCTTGGCGGCGGCTCCGTATCGTAAAACATGATGAATCCTTCTCCCTGATTTTTTTCTCCCCGAACGTGAATATATAGAGTTGGAGTTGAGGTCAGTGGAGCATCAGGGGGCCCACAAGGCAGGGGGCACGCCCTAGGGGGGGTCAGCGCGCCCACACCCTTGTGGACAGCGTGTGGGCCCCTCGACGTTGATTCTTTCGCCAATATTTTTTATATATTCCAAAAATATTCTCCGTGAAGTTTCAGGTCATTCCGAGAACTTTTATTTCTCTGAAAACAGCGTCAGTCCGGGTTAGTTCCATTCAAATCATGCAAGTTAGAGTCCAAAACAAGGTCAAAAGTGTTTGGAAAAGTAGATACGATGGAGATGTATCAGTCACCTAGTGGTGCATCAAGGACATAATTATTCTGTGCGGCAATGAGGATAATCCTCAGATCGTGGAACCAGTCTGTATCATTGCTACTATCATCTTTCAACTTAGTTTTCTCCAGTGCCTTTGATCTCCATCTCCAAAGCACCGTCATGATCTCTAGCATCACCGGCTTGACACCTTGATCTCCATCGTAGCGTCGTGGTTGTCTCGCCAACTATTGCTTCTACAACTATCGCTAACGTATAGTGATAAAGTAAAGCAATTACATGGCGTTTTCATTTCATACAATAAAGAGACAACCATAAGGCTCCAGCCGGTTGCCAGTGACTTCTACAAAACATGATCATATCATACAGTAACATATATCATATTATTTCTTGACCATACCACATCACAACATGCCCTGCAAAAACAAGTTAGACGTCCTCTACTTTGTTGTTGCAAGTTTTACGTGGCTGCTACGGGCTTCTAGTAAGAACCGTTCTTACCTAAACATCAAAACCACAATGGTGATTTATCAAGTTTGTTGTTTTAACCTTCAACAAGGACCGGCCACAGTCAAATTCGATTCACTAAAGTAGGATAAGCAGACACCCGCTAGACACCTTTATGCAAACTAGTTGCATGTCCGTCTGTGGAACTGGTCTCATGAACGTGGTCATGTAAGGTTGGTCCGGGCCGCTTCATTGAACAATATCGCCGAATCAAAATAAGACATTGGTGGTAACCAGTATGACGATCACAGCCCAGAACTCTTTGTGTTCTACTCGTGCATATCATCTATGCATAGACCTGGCTCTGATACCACTTTGGGAAACGTAACATGCAATTTCAAAAATTTCCTACGCTCACGCAAGATCTATCTAGGATATGCATAGCAACGAGAGGGAGAGAGTCTATCCATGTACCCTTGTAGACCGAAAGCGGAAGCATTTGAAAACGCGGTTGATGTAGTCGAACTTCTTCTTGTTTCGACCGATCAAGTACCGAACGTACGCACTTCCGTGTTCTGCATACGTTCAGCTCGATGACGTTCCTCGAACTCTTGATGCAGCCAAAGTGTCGAGGGAGAGTTCCGTAAGCACGACGGCGTGGTGATGGTGATGGTGAAGTGATTCGCGCAGGGCTTCGCCTAAGCACTACGTGAATATGACCGGAGGCGTAAACCGTGGAGGAGGGCACCACACACAGCTAACAATGTTTGTTGTGTGTTCTAGGAGCCCCCTCCCACATATAAATAGGTGGGAGGGGGAGGGGACAGCCATGCAACGCCCCAAGTAGGAGGAATCCTACTTGGGGCCTTGTCCAATTCGGTCCCCCTTACCATCTTTTCCGGAGAGGGAAGGAAAGGGGAGAGAGGAGGGAAGGAAGGGGCAGGCTGAATTGCCTCCCCTTCCTTCTCTCTTCCCCTTTTCCTTTCCCCTTCCTATTCGGACAGCAAGGGGGGCGCAGTAGCCCATGCTGGCTGTTGTGTTTCCCCTCTTGGCCCAATAAGCCCAAATCTTTGCCGGGGGGTGCCCGGAACCTCTTTCGATGACTTGATATATACCCGGTACCCCTGGAACACTTCCGGTGTCCGAATATCATCGTCCTATATATGAATATTTACCTCTCAACCATTTTGAGACTCCTCGTAATGTCTGTGATCTCATCCAGGACTCCGAACAACATTCGGTCACCAAATCACATAACTCAGATAATACAAAATCGTCATCAAACGTTAAGCGTGTGGACCCTACGGGTTCGAGAATTATGTAGACATGACCAAGACACCTCTCCGGTTAATAACCAAAAGCAGAACCTAGATGCTCATATTGGTTCCCACATATTTATGAAGATCTATCGGTCGTACCGTAATGACAACATACGTTATTCCCTTTGTCATCGGTATGTTATTTGCCCGTGATTCGATCGTCGGTATCTCCATACCTTGTTCACTCTCGTTACCGGCAAGTCTCTTTACTCGTTCCATAATGCATCATTCCGTAACTAACTCATTAGTCACATTGCTTGCAAGGCTTATTATGAAGTGCATTACCGAGAGGGCCCAGAGATACCTTTCCGATACTCGGAGTGACAAATCCTAATCTTGATCTATGACAACCCAATAAACACCTTCGAAGATACCCATAGAGAATCTTTATAATCACCCAGTTAAGTTGTGATGTTTGATAGCACACAAGGTATTCCTCCGGTATCCGGGAGTTGCATAATCTCATAGTCAAAGGAATATGTATAAGTCATGAAGAAAGCAATAAAACTTAACGATCATTATGCTAAGCTAACGGATGGGTCTTGTCCATCACATCATTCTCCTAATGATGTGATCCTGTTAATCAAATGACAACACATGTCTTTGGTTAGGAAACTTAACCATCTTTGATCAACGAGCTAGTCTAGTAGAGGCTTACTAGGGACATGGCGTTTTGTCTATGTATCCACACATGTATCAAGTTTCTGGTTAATACAATTCTAGCATGAATAATAAACATTTATCATGATATAAGGAAATATAAATAAAAACTTTATTATTGCCTCTAGGGCATATTTCCTTCATTTATCATTTACCTACTCGAGGACGAGCAAGAATTAAGCTTGGGGATGTTTGATACGTATCCAATGTATCTATAATTTCCATTGTTCCATGCTATTATATTACCAATCTTAGATGCTTTATATACATTTACAAGCAATTTTATACCATTTTTTGGGACTAACCTATTAACTTAGTGCCCAGTGCCAGTTTTTGTTTTTGCTTGTTTTCTACTTCGCAGACTATCAATACCAAACAAAGTCCAAATACCACAAAACTTTTTGGAGATTTTTTCTGGTGATAAGAGACCCTGGAAGCTTCTGGAGGCCATGAGAAGATGAAAGTGGGGCCCACTAGGCACCAGCGCATGCAAGGGGCCTCTAGCATGCCCTGGTGGGTAGTGGGGCCCACGGGCATCATTTTGACCAACCTCTGCCTCTATAAATACTCTAAAATCCCAAAACCATCAGGGGAGTCCACGAAGTAATTTTTCCACCGCCGCAAGTTCCAAAACCATGAGATCAAATCTAGAGGCCTTTTCTGACACTCTACCAGAGGGGCAAATAATCACAGAGGGGTTCTTCATGATCCTTGATGCCCCTTCGATGATGCGTGAGTAGTTTACCACATTCCTACGGGTCCGTTGTTAGTAGCCATATGGCTTCTTCTCTCTTTTTGATCTTAAATACAATGTTCTCCTCGATGTTCTTGGAGATCTATTTGATGTAATGCCTTTTTGTGGTGTGTTTGTTGGGATCCGATGAATTGTGAGTTTATGATCAGATCTATCCTTGAATATTATTTCAATTTTCTCTGAACTCTTTTATGCATGATTGTTATAGCCTCGTATTTCTTCTCTGGTTTATTGGTTTGGTTTGGCCAACTAGATTGATTTATCTTGCCATGGGAAGAGGTACTTTGTGATGGGTTCGAACTTGTTGTGCTCAATCTCTGCGACATAAAGAGACATGCACGCATCTATCATTGCTATTAAGGGTAACGAGATGGGGTTTATTCATACATGAGTTTATCTTGTCTACATCATGTCATCTTGCTTAAAGCATTACTCTGTTTTTCCATGTACTTAATACACTAGATGCATGCTGGATAGCAGTCGATGCGTGGAGTAATAGTAGTAGATGCAGGCAGGAGTCAGTCTACTAATCTTTTACGTGATTCCTACATACATGATCATTGCCTTGGATAGCATCATAATTATTTGCTTTTCTATCAATTACCCAACAGTAATTTGTTTACCCACCATATGATATTTTCTCGAGAGAACCCTCTAGTGAGAACTATGGCCCCGGGGTCTTTCTATCATATATTAAAACCAAATATACCTTGCTGCAATTTTATTTTATTTATTTTATTTTGTATTTTTGTTAGATCTATTTATCGAAACCTATACAATTTAATCTTTCTCAATACTGTTGAGGGATTGAAAACCCCTCTACGCGTTGGGTTGCAAGTATTTGTTGTTTGTGTGCAGGTGTTGTTTATATAGTGTTGCCTGGTTCTCCTACTACATTGATAACCTTAGTTTCATAACTGAGGGAAATACTTATCTCTATTGTACTCCATCATCCTCTCCTCTTCGCGGAAATCCCAATGCAGCTCAGAAGTAAAAGGCGCGCCTAGTGGGCTTGTGGGTCCCACAGGGACCCACTCACTTATTCCAGCCGCCCACTCCCTTCTTCTTCCTCTAGAAAAAATCACTTGCTTGTTGAAACCCGTGTTCTTGCTCCTTTGACTACAACTTTCGATCTCCTTGCTCGGAACTCCATTTCGAAAATTGTTTGGGGTATTGTTCTTCGGTATGTGACTCCTCCGATGGTCCAATTAGTTTTTGTTCTAGTGCTTTATATATTGCAATTTTTTGCTGCTGTGGTGACCTGGTTCTTGAGCTTGTATGTCAAATTTATATGGTCCAAAGTAGTTTTTATGCATGATATAGCCTCTAGATTCTTATGTGAGTAGTTGCTATCAGTTTTGTTGAGTTTGGTTTACTCTTATTTGGAGTCACTAAAATTTTTCAGACGAAGAAATGTTTAGGAAAATGTTCCAAGGTGGTTCCTCGAGCAAGAGCTCTCCCAAGCCTGCTATACGAGCGTCGGACCTCGAACCTCCGCGGGAAGCCCTTGTGTGCCTGTGTGAATGGCCATCGGATTCTTTCATGACTCAATCAAGTATTACGGAAGAGTTGGACATGTACGTGCACAATGTCAAGTTGACAGAATTCGTATCAGATAAGTGCCCACAATTCTATAATCTCACTAATACCTTTGTGCAAAAATTTGAGTATGTGCCTGATCGCAATTCTCATGCTGTCATCTTCAACTTATATGAAAATCCTTTTCGCATGGATCTCGAGGAGTTTGGCGAAGCATGTAAAATTCCCTATTGGGGATATGTAATGAACCTCGTAAATCTGATTGCAATGAATTCTTACCGAATATTACTAGAGGAGAAACTAGATGCATAACACAAGATACTATAGGAAGCATCCATTTTCATGCTATACATTCTTTTGCTCTGTTCATATGTAGATGCATAAATGGTAAACAATAGTAGGTTGGTCCAGACACAACAGTTCAACCAGAGACCCTTCGACAAAACTATGTGCGATGCATTAATCACAAACAGTGATGTAATGAAACCATTGAAAGGTCGTGTAGTCCCCATATGTGGTTTTGGTAATTAAAGACAATCCTTATGGACTAATGTTTGCATTGATATATACATGTAAAGGAAATTTCCATTTGCAATGCATGAAGAATAATGGATGTATTGAAGGATGAAATCCATTAACAAAAATATATTCATTGAGACTTGGTAATGAATGAAAATTACTATGAAGAAACAATGGCGTCATGTTACATATGAAGGCTTGTTCCTTGGCAGAAGGTGATTGAATGGATTCAGAATGAATGCCATGTACATATAGTTGTGCATCAAGATTGAGCTCAATGATTGAATCAAATATGATCAAGATGAATTCCATGTGATGAACAAGATGTGATCTATATGGAGTTCATTGAAGGATCTTAGAGGTTTTCATTCTTAGGCTTATGGGTGAGCCATGATGGATCATGATCTTGAGAGAATGATTAAAGAGAAAAAATCTACATATGGCTTTAAGATAGGATCACGATGAGCTCATATGTTCAGTCATGGATGATTAGTTCTTGAAGCAAGTAATTCATGTGAAGATTTCGTTGTGCCTCTCAAGAGATTGTGATGGAGCATGAAGCAGAGAAAGTTATGGTCAATATGATATTCATGGAGAAACTTGATATGGTCATGGTGAATTAAGATATTGGTTATTATTTCGTGAAGCAATGAAGCATAGTGACCATATCAATTGGGCCTTCAAGAAATCAATATTAATCATGTAGAAAAGATAAATGTTGACCAAGATGAAGATCAAAGATTGAACTCAAAGATGGTCAACACACAAGCGCAAATCATTGCCACATGAGATCTTGTGGTATGGTAAGAATTTGTCAATTGCGCTTTGTGAACTAACCCAGTCTATGTGTTTTGTATATCTATGTGGGTTAGGTGATTCTCATAATTTACATCAAAAGAAAGATTTCAAGTGCCCATGAGAGGATGACATCAAGTGTTGATGTTCATGGTTGACAATGACAAGTTCAAGATAGCCACCCTGAAGAATTACATACTTGAATCTTGTGGATGATCACATGGTGAATGTCTGAAGATGAATACAATTTGAAGCCTTCACCATGTGTCATGATCAAGATCATCGTTCCAACTTGAGCCAAGCATAAACATTAACATAAAGCTTAAGTGGAATGCTTTAGTCAAAGGTATTAGTTCCTTTGGCTTTAGATGTGAGGATCGATGACCATCGAAAAGGATATATGCTCAAGAATGAGTTTCCGGAAGCTGTCTAGTATAGTTCTTTTATGATTCTGGAGTTATAGGGATCCCGCACTATTAAGAGGGGATCGAAGGGGTTACTGATGGATTTTCTCAAGTAAACATCATGTACTTCTATTCTTCTCACATCATATTCCAACATAGGCATACTTCACTCATATCCAATACAAATACAATATGCCTACATATCTCAAAAGAAAATCCAAAGCCAACTGGGTTGCCCAAAGTATATGTATAACCTTTGCATACTTTTCACCCTCCATTTTGGCTTATCTTGGGTGGTTCTCTATGTGAGGACCTGGAGTTTTTCCATAGCTTCAAAACGAGCCCAATATCATCAAAATCGGAGTCCGGATGTAAAAGTTATGCATGTTTGAGTTTTGGGGTTCTTGCTGTTTTTTTAAGGCCGGATGTCCGGGCTGCCGGGTCGCCCTGGATGTTCAGGATCCTCCCGGAAATCCGGCTCGCTAATTCCAGAACCTGTTTTCAAATGTTGGATGTGCCCGCCGGATGTCCGGCACTTTCCTGGATGTCCCAGGCCCCTATTTTGGCCAGATGTTCGGGCACTGTTCTCCGGCCTCTGTATTTTCACGCGAGTGTGTGTGCATTTCTCAGTCGCCGGATGTGCGGCCCGGCGCTATCACATATTGTCAAACGGCTAGTTTTCTAGGCCTTCTATATATACCCCTCTACTCAACCGGTAGAGGGTTGACCACTCAATCCAAAAGAACCCTAGAACACCCAAGTGGCTCCCTCTCACTTCTCCTACACCAAATCTTAGATCCCCGGGAGATTTGTGAGAGTTTTTGAGAGATTTTCCAATCAAGTGATAGATCCACTCCCTCTCCCTCTTGTGACCAAAGGAATTCATGATTTGAGCAAGTCTTGAGCATTTCCCCCTTGATCTTGTTACTCTTAGAGGTTGGAGACTCCTAGGCAGTAGGAGTTCTCCGGTGAGCAATGAACTTGTGATTTCCCCCTAGAAAGTTTGTGAAGGTTTGGAGGCCGCCTCAAGGTCTACCACTAGTGGTGGAGAAATTCCTTCATGGTGTTGTCTCAAAGGGAGAGTAGGGTAAACCTTTGTGGCGTTGGTTTGCCTTCGTGGTAACATTCACCTGTCTAACGGTGACTAGCTTCCCTCCAAGGAAGTGAACATCGGGATACATCCTCGTCTCCGTGTCTTCAGTTATTTCTAACCCTAGCCACTACTTATGGTTCACTTTGGTCTCTTGACCTTGCATTCACTATATATTGTTTTCCTCATTATATTGTGTTGACTGTTTCCTTGTAGAGATTATTTAGGCCTACACTGTATATCCCGCGATTCATACTTGTTACCAATGATATATCTTGTCATTAGTATGAATTGCTAACGTGTGTCATACACTTCCATATCTTGTGATATTGCTCAAGTAAGTTTGTGTAACTTACTTGTTCTTGTTAGTATCGTTGTTGTGCTCACCTTATTTATAATAATTTGTTGGTGCGCTTAGTTGAGCCTAGTGTATTTAGGATTTGTACTTGAAAAGTATCCTCTTAGTTTATTTCCGCATTAGGATTAAGCCAAATCCATAGAAGTTTTTAAAACGCCTATTCACCCCGCTCTAGGCGATGATACGTCCATTTTGCATCATGCTTTTATATCAATATTTATTGCATTATGGGCTATTATTTCACATTATGTCACAATACTTATGGCTATTCTCTCTTATTTTACAAGGTTTACATAAGGAGGGAGAATGCCGGCAGCTGGAATTCTGGGCTGGAAAACGAGCAAATATTAGAGACCTATTCTGAACAACTCCAAAAGTCCTGAAACTCCACGGAACAGCTTATAATAAATAATGAAAAATCCTCGCCAAAGATGAAGACCACGGGGCCCACACCCTTCTCACGAGGGTGGGGGCATGCCCCCCTGCCTCGTGGGCCCCTGGTGGCTCTCCGATGACCATCCTCTCCTATATGAAGTCTTTCGTCGAGAAAAAATTAAGAAGCAACCTTTCGGGACGAAACTCCGCCGCCACGAGGCGGAACCTTGGCGGATCCAATCTAGAGCTCCGGCAGAGCTGTTCTGCCGGGGAAACTTCCCTCTCGGAGGGGGAAATCATCACCATTGTTATCACCAACGCTCCTCTCATCGGGAGAGGGCAATCTCCATCAACATCTTCATCAGCACCATCTCATCTCAAAACCCAAGTTCATCTCTTGTATCTGATTCTTGTCTTCAAGTCCGGGATTGGTGCTAGTAGGTTGCTAGTAGTGTTAATTACTCCTTGTAGTTGATGCTAGTTGGTTTAATTGGTGGAAGATCATATGTTCAGATCCTTTATGCATATTAATACCCCTCTGATTATGAATATGTTTATGCTTTGTGAGTAGTTACATTTCTTCCTAAGGACAAGGGAGAAGTCTTGTTATTAGTAGTCATGTGAATTTGTATTCGTTCGATATTTTGATGAGATGTATGTTGTCTAGCCTCTAGTGGTGTTATGTGAATGTCAACTACATAACACTTCACCATTATTTGGGCCTAGAGGAAGGCATTGGGAAGTAATAAGTAGATGATGGGTTGCTAGAGTGACTGAAGCTTAAACCCTTGTTTATGCATTGCATTGTAAGGGGCTGATTAGGATCCATATGATTCATTCTATGGTTAGGTTTACCTTAATACTTTTGTTGTAGTTGCAGATGCTTGCAATAGAGGTTAATCATAAGTGGGATGGTTGTTCATGCAACAACAGCACCCAAGCACCGGTCCACCCACATATCAAATTATCAAAGTACCAAATGTGAATCATATGAACGTGATGAAAACTAGCTTGACGATATTCCCATGTGTCCTCGGGAGCGCTTTTCCTTATATAAGAGTTTGTCCAGGCTTGTCCTTTGCTACAAAAAGGATTGGGCC
This sequence comes from Triticum urartu, assembly GCF_056163025.1. NCBI lineage: Eukaryota > Viridiplantae > Streptophyta > Magnoliopsida > Poales > Poaceae > Triticum > Triticum urartu. The sequence goes on along the minus strand of NC_141874.1, from coordinate 168,401,142 downwards.
ACCTTGCTGCACTTTATTTACTTTTGTTACTTGTTGCTTGTTACAAATTATCTCATTACAAAACTATCTATTACCACTTATTTCAGTACTTGCAGAGAATACCTTGCTGAAAACCGTCTATCATTTCCTTCTGCTCCTCGTTGGGTTCGACACTCTTACTTATCGAAAGGACTACGATAGATCCCCTATACTTGTGGGTCATCAAGACTCTTTTCTGGCACCGCTACCGGGGAGTGAAGCGCCTTTGGTAGGTGGAATTTGGTAAGGAAAAATTTATATAGTGTGCTGCAATTTACTGTCACTTGTTACTATGGAAAGTAATCCTCTGAGGGGCTTGTTCGGGGTATCTTCACCCCGACCAGTAGAGCAAAGAGTTGCTCCTCAACCTACTGAACCTATTGAAAATAAAATTCCTTATGAGTATCCTTCGAGTATAATAGAAAAACTACTAGCTAATCCTTTTACAGGAGATGGAACAAAGCATCCTGATGAATATCTAATATATGTGGATGAAGTTTGTGGATTATTTAAGCTTGCATGTATTTCCGATGATGTTGCTAAGAAGAAGGTCTTCCCTTTATCTTTGAAGGGAGACGCATTGACATGTTATAGGCTATGTGATGATATGGGATCATGGGACTATAGAAGATTGAAATTGGAATTTCATCAAAAGTATTACCCTATGCATCTTGTTCATCGTGATCGCAATTATATGTATAATTTTTGGCCTCGCGAAGGAGAAAGTATCGCTCAAGCTTGGGGGAGGCTTAAATCAAAGTTATATTCATGCCCTAATCATGAGCTTCCAAGAGAAGCAATTCTTCAAAAAATTTATGCTCGGCTTTCGGATAACAATCGCACCATGCTTGATACTTCTTGTGCTGGCTCTTTTATGATGAAGACTATTGAATTAAAATGGGATTTATTGGATAGAATTAAACGCAACTCTGAAGATTGGGACCTCGACAATGGTAAGGAGTCAGGTATGACACCTAAGTTTGATTGTGTTAAATCTTTCATGGATACCGATGTTTTCTGTAAGTTTAGCACTAAATATGGACTTGATTATGAGATAGTAGCTTCTTTCTGTGAATCTTTTGCTACTTATGTTGATCTCCCTAAGGAGAAGTTGTTTAAATATCATCCTCCCATAGAAATAAAAGTAGCTGCACCTATTAAAGTTGAAGAAAAGACTGTCACTTATAATGATCCTATTGTTCCTACTTCTTATGTTGAGAAACCACCTTTCCCTGTTAGGATAAAGGATCATGCTAAAGCTTCAACTGTGGTTCGTAAAAGCAATATTAAAACATATACACCTCCCGAGCAAGTTAAAGTTGAACCTAATTGTAACATCCCAAAATTCTAAATTTTGGAATGTTATATTAAATAGATAGATTTGATTGGTTGCTTGATTGTTGTGTGATTGATTGAGTGAAATTAATTATTTTGTTAAATTAATGGTTTATCTAAGGTGGCAACTTAAATACACATCTGGGTGGATTGAGTCACCTGGGTATTCTAGCGGTTGCCTGTTTTTCTTTATGGACCGCCACCCAGGCTCAAAGGGATCATGAGATTATTCATGCTAGAAACTTCCGTGTGCAGCCACAAGCTATTATGGACTCTAGCATAGTTGATTAAGTCATGCGAACTCTTACAGTGGTAGACTAGGAGATGTAGGGGAAAGTAGGTGTAACGGTCTACCCGATCGTAAGGTGCTAGTGCTTCTGAAAGACTATGTCTCGGTCATCCGTTTCTCAAACACCTTGTAGTGCGAGAAATCAAATGGAGGAGATCGAGTCTTGTGGGGAAAAGTGCACAAACCTCTGCAGAGTGTATAAACTAATCATGGTTAGCCATGTCCCCAGTTATGGACGTCTTGAGTATCTACTACTTGGATTATCATGTGAATCTCATCATGTTACTTTAAATTAAGTTTGTTGGTTTAATGATGTTATTTAATTGGGATTGAGAATGCTGTCAACCATTCTCAATGTTCAACAACCACCATGATAGTTAAATAAAAATTTATTCCATTGCAGTATGGAAAAATTGGCTTTTCGCAAAAACCTTATAACCATAGAGCTTTTCCACTAGCCATATATGCATGTAGTGATAGCCATTGTTCATCATCTCTCTCTATGGTGTGAAATTGCCAGTACATTCAATGTACTGACCCTTTGTGGCTGCAACGTCTCATGTTGCAGGATTTCTTACGACGAGTAAGTGATACGTTAGGTTTACGATTTCTACACTCAACTTTGCTGTTGGTGTTGATGGGAATCCACAACCTTGTTGTTACTTCCGCTATTTGGATTGAGGTAATAGTATTTACGTTACTTTTACATGTGATTTACCTCTATTATAAATCCTCGAGTACTGTGTGTCAGCATACCGATCCAGGGATGACACTTAAGCATAGAGACTTTATCCATTCGGGTCGGATCGCTACAAGATGGTATCAGAGCACATGTTGACTGTAGGACGTGACCCTAGAAACTGGCAAGCCCATAGCAAAGATTTTTATCTACAACTTTCCCTTTCAAAAATACCTTTTACCTCTCTTCTCTTCTGATTTTATTCAAATATTACCTTTTAGTGAGACCATACCCCTTTTCCCTTTTGACCACTCGAAGATTCGACGGATGAGACCACCCCAAGAAGTACAAGATATCGAACAACCATGACCACTACGGAATGAAGAGGATTTTTACCATACATTATGATAATGGAAACTACAACTATTGAAGACTCCGAAGACTAGGAGAATTTGAAGACTCTGAAGAATTTCCCGATTTGTATGACTAGGAAGACTACCCTTATGGAACTTGGTGGACTATGGAAACTGTCAATACCCGAGATCAAGGTGTGTTGGAGAAATACTGGAACATGGAGCATAGGACTCAAAGTTTTGTCAAGAAACCCTAAGGCAGGAGATTCAACTATGGGATGATAGCTCATGGAATTAACAAGAGCAGAAACACGGCTATCCAAGATGTTATTGCCCGCTCATGCTATTGTCACCGTACTGAGTTAAGCATGCATATGCATGGAAAAAAAATTGGATGGTAGAAGGTTGATGGAGCATCTATCAGCAAAAAAAATTAACCTAAGTCGGTGTATCACCAGGATTGGAGTAGTACATCAAGAAGTTTAAGGTGGAGCTCCATGAGGCTGTATTAGACAAGGAAGCATTTCGTGAAGAACTCCGGAACCAAAAGCTGAAAATAGCCAAGATGGAGGAGCTACAACCTCGAGCTACCGAGATTTGTCAGGAACTGAAGGACAGTATGACCATGGCTCATGCCAAGGATTTTGAAACCCAGAAGTTTGGAATGCAACTTCAGAATATTCAAGGATGTCACGAGAGACTTCACATCAATATAGATGATCTGGCAAAAGAACTGGAGAAAGACAAGCATGATTGGAAGAAGCCATTGGAGGCATGAACAAGACTTGAAGAGTTTGGCTACATTAAAGATTTATTGACCTTTAGAAGACCAAACCCCTATTATACACTTACGTTAGATGCGACGATTGTGAGATGTCATTTGTTTGATGTTTTCCGATAGCCACAATAAAAAAATCTGTCTTTTCAAAACTATTGTTTGTATTGTGTGTATCCCTCTCTATCTCCCTTATCTCACCCCCAAACCGATGGACCCAATAGAGGATGAATGAAGATGAGCTTATATTTTCTGGACCGATGAGTCAATTGGAGACGGATCAATGGATTCAGAACATGGACGATCACATGAAGAATAACCCTATAGTCGGAAAGGATATGACCCAGCATGCTCTTTAGCGCTTTGAAAGAGGTTCTGCTACTTGGTGGAGGATGTACCAAACCATCAATGGATGGCAAGGAGTAACCACTTGGAAAGAATTTAAGTTGAATTTGCCAAAGTCCTGGCTTGTGTCCCAGAAGTTGAAGCCTTATGGAAAGGATATGAAGAAACCTTGTGGATGCAAGATTTGTGGAGAAATAGGACACACCCATAAAGAACACGAGGATGAATGCCCTAATTGTGAAGAGAGTCACCCAGTTGAGGAATACCCAACTAGGCAGATTACTTGTTTCTTGTGTGAAGGGACTACCCACTATCCTGCTCAGTGTCACATTTACCCCATGGTACAACGAACCATCTAGCAGAAGAAAGAAGTAATGAAAGGAGCCCTCATAGAAATTTTAGAAGAAGCTGTGATGAAGGAAGAGATGGAGGACACACATAAAGAAGACCCGAGTAAACCCTGCACTAAGTCTTGCTATTCATGTGGAGAAGAAGGACACATCTCCCAAAATTGTATGAATGGGGATCTAGTAGAATTCCCGACAGAGGAAGTAGAATATGACCCACAGGAAATAGAAGCCCTGATTGGAATGGAAAAGTCCAGGAAGAGAAACCGATTGGAGCTCAGGAGGGACCTGAGTCATATCACCTGTTACAGGTGCAAGGAGTTAGGGCACTACCCCAACAGTTTCCCAAAAAGGAAACCTCGATACTTGTCAGAAGTAATATGTTTTTAGTTGTAATGGAGCAGGGCACTTTGCCAGAGAATGCTCCAAGGAGAAGGAAACTTGTGCTAGATAGTTGAGTTTGTAACAAAAGAAATGTAGTAGTAGAAGTGAGAACATTTTCTTTTATATTAAGGTATTGAGTTGAGACATGTAATGGAAAAGCGAGAGATTGTAATCATTTGAGAATGAATAAAGTTAGCATCGTTGTTACTGATATGGATTTTATGAGTTGTTACCCCATGAAGAAGAATTTTGACCATTTTGAGGATATGAGAAATATGGTCTATGGAAGATTTGTGCATTTAAGGGTGGTAGTACCCTGTAAGAATCGTTGATCCCTGGAAAAGATAAGGATACTCCACTGAGTGGATTTCAGACAAAATGAGTATGAGTTTGTCTCGATATGTGTGATACCCCAAGAGTATGTAGGATGAAGTTGGAGACCGTTAGTTGTTTGGACCAAATGTGATCAAGGAGTCAGAAGAGAATGTTAAGTTGATTCGAGATAGACTGAAGGTAGCTCAGTCTAGGCAGAAGAGTTATGCAGACTAAAAAAACACAAGGAGGTAGTCTATGAAATTGGAGACAGAGCATGTCTTCGTGTGACCCCTCTGCGAGGAGTTAAACGATTTGTAGGGTAAGGGAAAGTTAGCCCCAAGATTTGTAGGACCATACCGAGTTTTGGAGCGTATGGGAGAAGTGGCCAACAAGTTGGAGTCACCCGAAGGACTGTCAGGAGTTCATGATGTGGTTCACGTTTCCCAGTTGAAGAAGTGCCATGCAGAGATGGCCGATATTCCCCTGTAAGGACACTTGACCCTGGAAAGGATAATGATGTTCCACGAAGTGGAATATGGACTCCATAAGTATAAATTTTTATATCGGTATGTGGGATATCCCACGAGGATGAAGAGATAAATTACTATTGGATATAAAGGAGGTATGATGTCGGAAATATGGATCAATGTAAACTCCATGATGAGTCTGAGTAATCATGTCCTAGTTTGGTGCCAATAGAAGGAAGGAAAACAGTACAATTAGATGGATTTAAGAATACTAGGAAGTTGGAAGTTGGAATAATGATTAGTTGCCCGATGATAAGTTCAAGGACTACAAGTGATGAGATGGGCCATAACCCACAGGCCCCAGGACCTGCCAAGAAGAAAGCACACTCTTGCTGAAGGAAAAACCCTGGAAGAGGTTACGATTTTATCGATAGACGATTTTATAGGAGTAACGCAAAACCTGAGGGTTGGGAAGTAATGATAGATGTTTGTTTGGCTTGCAGAATCAATGGATTTATCCAAACTTGGTTCATCAACAAGAGAAATTCTGCAATGCTTGTGAGGATGACCGAGTTAGAATGCGAGATTCGCTAAACCATGTACAAGGTAATGATTTGGGTGCAGGATGGATTGATCACCATACCGACTTACTCTTATTATTTGCCTTGCTATATGGGATGGTAAATCTGAGTGACTTACCTATAGTAGAGAGACGACGATCAAAACCCAGTTTAAACCATAGAATGGTATAAGAAATTTTTACTCTAGAAAAATGTTCAGATTGTAGGAAATCTTTTTCTGAAATTTTTGATATATTATATGCCTATATAAAATTATTAATTATTTTGTTTTAGTTATGTTTGTTGTCTGGAAATATTTATTTAAAAAAAACATTTCCCTCCGCCGAACTGGGCCGGCCCAGCTCCTGCCAGGCCAAGGCCCAGCCCAGCAGCGCCGCCCCTTTCCTTCCCGAGCGGGAGACCCACTCAAGCACGCCGCCGCGCCGCCATGGACGCCGTGCGCCGCCCGGCCTCCTCCTGCCCCTTCTCCACGCCACCTCCTCGCCCCTCCTCATAAAAGGCGCCGCCCCGGGGCGCGTCTCTCCTCCTCCCTCGCCTCGCACCTCGCCGCCGAGCCACCGCCCGTGCCGCAAACCACCGCCGCCGCCGCCGGATCTCACCCCGCCGCCTTCTGTCGCCGTCGCCGCTACCTCTCCTCCGCCTGCGCCGTGCCCCTCCGCCGCCTCGCCGCGCGCTCGTCTCCGCGTCGCGCCGCTCGCCTGCATCGCCGGACGCCGCTGCGGCACCGACGCCCGCGCTGGAGTTCGCCGCCGGCCGGATCCGCTCCGCCGCCGGCTTTTTGCCGTAAACCGCTGTCGAACCGGTACAAAACCGCTGAACCGCCCGGTTTTCTGTTTTTTTATTAGTTTAGGATTTCTCTTCTAAAATCGATCGGTTTTTCTTTTAGTCTAGATTATCTAACCAACGTTCGTCGTTTAGATTTCTGTAGCAAGCGTTCGCTCGGTAGATTTTTCCTTTTTCTTATTAATTTCGGCCAGGGACCTATATGTGATGATTTTCTTTATAGATTAGTCCCTGTTCTTCAATCGATCACTACTTTTTACCCGTTTATCCAAATCCAACGAAACCAGCGCCCACATCTTCGTTACGATCTCCTCTATCCAGTAAAACAACTTAAACATGTTTTTGAATGTTTAAAATTTGAATTAGATCAGATTTGATTTCGAACTTCATTTGACCATAACTTGAGTTTCGTAGCTCCGTTTGAGTTGATTCTTTTTGCAAAACGAAGCTCTTGACCTAAACTTTCTAATAAGGCCAAATTCACCTAATTTTGGTACTGTTAGAAATTTTTTTATGTTGCAAGAGTTATTTTCTTGCTTTGATGTTTTCCGAAGTGTCTTCTTCGTTCTTTCCGATCTTTTGAGTGATTTCTTATGTGTGGTTACTATTGCTTGCTTACGATAGATTGACCGGAGTGTGACGAGTAGAGCTATCAAGAGTTTTGAGTGCGAATCATCATCATCAACATTGCAGGCAAGTTCACACTTTGATCATATCCCTTTCATACCCAGTTTTATGCATTAGTTTCACCCTCAAACATTGCATGATTAGGATCTAATTAAATTGTGGGTTTGGGAAGTAGTTGAGGTAGTACCTATTACCTGTTATTATCAAACCTTTGGGAGTTACTTCTATGTTTTCTTATTATGCCATGCTATGCTAGTAGACGTGGATTGGGTGAGTGTATCCATGAGAGATGTGAGATTGTTAAATTAATGGTTTATCTAAGGTGGCAACTTAAATACACATCTGGGTGGATTGAGGCACTTGGGTATTCCAGCGATTGCCTGTTTTTCTTTATGGACCGCCACCCAGGCTCAAAGGGATCATGATATTATTCATGCTAGAAACTTCCGTGTGCAGCCACAAGCTATTATGGGCTCTAGCATAGTTGATTAAGTCGTGCGAACTCTTACAGTGGTAGACTAGCATATGTAGGGGAAAGTAGGTGTAACGGTCTACCCGATCGTAAGGTGCTAGCGCTTCTAAAAGAATATGTCTCGGTCATCCGTTTCTCAAACACCTTGTAGTGCGAGAAATCAAACGGAGGAGAAGGTGTCTTGTGGGGAAAAGTGCACAAACCTCTGCAGAGTGTATAAACTAATCATGGTTAGCCGTGTCCCCGGTTATGGACGTCTTGAGTATCTAGTACTTGGATTATCATGTGAATCTCATCATGTTACTACAAATTAAGTTTGTTGGGTTTAATGATGTTATTTAATTGGGATTGAGAATGCTGTCAACCATTCTCAATGTTCAACAACCACCATGATAGTTAAATAAAAATTTATTCCTTTGCAGTAGGGAAAAATTGGCTTTTCGCAAAAACCTTATAACCATAGATCTTTTCCACCAGCCATATATGCATGTAGTGATAGCCATTTTTCATCATATCTCTCTATGGTGTGAAATTGCCAGTACATTCAATGTACTGACCCTTTGTGGCTGCAACGTCTCATGTTGCAGGATTTCTTACGACGAGTAAGTGATACGTTAGGTTTACGATTTCTACACTCAACTTTGCTGTTGGTGTTGATGGAAATCCACAACCTTGTTGTTACTTCCGCTATTTGGATTGAGGTAATAGTATTTACGTTACTTTTACATGTGATTTACCTCTGTTATAAATCCTCGAGTACTGTGTGTGTCAGCATACCGATCCAGGGATGACACTTAAGCAGAGAGACTTGATCAATTCGGGTCGGGTCGCTACACTAATATTTCTATTGTTAGAGAGCTCTTGTCTGATAATATTGATGGGCATGTTATTCAGTTCTGTGGTGAAACTGCTAGAATTGCTAAACCTTGTGCTAAAGATAAACATAGACCTGTGGTAGGCGTGCCTGTTATTTCTGTTAAAATAGGAGATCATTGTTATCATGGCTTATGTGATATGGGTGCTAGTGCTAGTGAGATACCTATTGACTTATACAAAGAAATTATGCGTGATATTGGACCTGTTGAGTTAGAAGAAATTGAGGTTACTATTAAACTTGCTAATGGAGATACTATTTCACCAATCGGAATTGTTAGAGATGTTGAAGTCTTGTGTGGGAAAACTAAATATCCTGCTGATTTTCCTGTTCTTGGTTCCCCACAAGATAGATTTTCTCCCATTATATTTGGTAGAACCTTCTTAAATACTGTTAATGCTACCATAGACTGCACAAGGGATGTTGTTACTGTCGGCTTAGATGATATGACTCATGAGTTTAATTTCTCTAAATTTAGTAAACAACACCGTGAAGAAGAATTGCCTAGTAAGGATGAAATTATTGGTGTTGCTTCTATTGTTGTACCTCCTAGTGATCCTTTAGAACAATATTTGCTAGACCATGAGAATGATATGTTTATGAAGGAAAGAAGGGAAATAGATGAAGTATTCTTTAAACAAGAACCTATGCTAAAACACAATTTGCCTGTTGAAATCCTAGGGGATCCTCCTCCACCTAAGGGTGATCCCGTTTTTGAGCTTAAAAGCGTTGCCTGATAATCTTAAATATGCTTATCTTGATGAAAAGAAGATATATCCTGTTATTATTAGTGCTAACCTTTCAGAGATGAAGAAGAAAGATTATTGAAAACTCTGAAGAAGCACCGTGCTGCTATTGGATATACTCTTGATGATCTTAAGGGCATTAGTCCCACTCTATGTCAACATAAAATAAATTTGGAAGCAGATGCCAAACCAGTTCGTGATCCTTAACGACGTCTGAATCATAAAATGAAAGAAGTGGTAAGAAAAGAAATACTAAAGCTTCTGGAGGCAGGTATAATTTATCCCGTTGCTGATAGTCAGTGGGTAAGTCCTGTTCATTTTGTCCCTAAGAAGGGAGGTATTACTGTTGTTCCTAATGATAAAGATGAATTGATTCCACAAAGAATTCTTACCGGTTATAGGATGGTAATTGATTTCCGCAAATTAAATAAGGCTACTAAGAAAGATCATTACCCCTTACCTTTTATCGATCAAATGCTAGAAAGACTATGCAAACATACACATTATTTCTTTCTAGATGGTTATTCTGGTTTTTCTCAAATACCTGTGTCGGCTAAAGATCAATCAAAGACTACTTTTACATGCCCTTTTGGTACTTTTGCTTATAGACGTATGCCTTTTGGTTTATGTAATGCACCTGCTACCTTTCAAAGATGCATGATGGCTATATTCTCTGACTTTTATGAAAAGATTTGTGAGGTTTTCATGGACGACTTTTCCATCTATGGATCTTCTTTTGATGATTGCTTGAGCAATCTTGATCGAGTTTTGCAGAGATGTGAAGAAACTAATCTTGTCTTGAATTGGGAAAAGTGCCACTTTATGGTTAATGAAGGTATTATCTTGGGGCATAAAGTTTCTGAAAGAGGTATTGAAGTTGATAAAGCCAAGGTTGATGCTATTGAAAAGATGCCATGTCCCAAGGACATCAAAGGTATAAGAAGTTTCCTTGGTCACGCTGGATTTTATAGGAGGCTCATTAAGGACTTCTCAAAAATTTCTCGGCCTCTGACTAATTTATTACAAAAAGATATACCATTTGTCTTTGATGATGATTGTGTAGAAGCATTTAAAATACTTAAGAAAGCATTAGTCTCTGCACCTATTGTTCAGCCACCTGATTGGAATTTACCCTTTGAAATTATGTGTGATGCTAGTGATTATGCTGTAGGTGCTGTTCTAGGGCAAAGTGTTGATAAGAAATTAAATGTTATCCATTACGCTAGTAAGACTCTAAACAATCCTCAAAGAAATTATGCTACTACTAAAAAAGAACTCTTAGTAGTTGTATTTGCTTGTGATAATTTCATACCTTATATTGTTGATTCTAAAGTAACTATCCACGCTGATCATGCTGCTATTAAATATCTAATGGAAAAGAAAGATGATAAACGTATACTTATTAGATGGGTTCTCTTGCTACAAGAATTTGATTTGCATATTGTTGATAGAAAAGGAGTTGAAAACCCCGTTGCAGACAACTTATCTAGGTTAGAGAATGTTCTTGATGACCCACTACCTATTGATGATAGTTTTCCTGATGAACAATTAAATGTCATAAGTACTTCTCGTAGTACCCCTTGGTATGCTGATTATGCTAATTACATAGTTGCTAAATTTATACCACCTAGCTTCACATACCAAAAAAAGAAAAAGTTCTTCTATGATTTGAGACATTACTTTTGGGATGACCCACATCTTTATAAAGGAGTAGATGGTGTCAGGAACATATCCTACGCAAGTGCCACTCCGAAACTTATGGAGGACACCACGCAGGAGATAGAATTGCACATAAGGTATTGCAATCTGTTTTTTATTGGCCTACTCTCTTCAAGGATGCCCGTAAGTTTGTTCTATCTTGTGATGAATGTCAAAGAATTGGTAATATTAGTAGACGTCAAGAAATGCCTATGAATTATTCACATGTTATTGAACCGTTTGATGTTTGGGGCTTTGATTATATGGGACCTTTTCCTGCCTCTAATGGATATACACATATTTTAGTTGCTGTTGATTACGTTACTAAGTGGGTAGAAGCTATTCCAACTAGTAGTGCTGATCATAACACTTCTATTAAAATTCTTAAAGAAGTTATTTTTCTGAGGTTTGGAGTCCCTAGATATTTAATGACTGATGGTGGTTCACATTTTATTCATGGTTCTTTCCGTAAAATGCTTGCTAAATATGACGTCAATCATAGAATTGCATCTCCGTATCACCCACAGTCTAGTGGTCCGGTAGAATTCAATAATAGAGAACTCAAATTAATTTTGCAAAAGACTATCAATAGGTCTAGAAAGAATTGGTCCAAGAAACTTGATGATGCATTATGGGCCTATAGAACTGCATATAAAAATCCTATGGGTATGTCTCCGTATAAAATGGTATATGGAAAAGCATGTCACTTACCTCTCGAACTAGAACATAATGCTTATTGGGCTATTAAAGAGCTCAACTATGATTTCAAACTTGCCGGTGAAAAGAGGTTATTCGATATTAGCTCACTTGATGAATGGAGAACCCAAGCTTATGAAAATGCCAAGTTGTTTAAAGAAAAGGTTAAAAGATGGCATGACAAAAGGATACAAAAGCGTGAGTATAATATACGTGATTATGTATTGCTATACAACTCTCGTTTTAGATTTTTTGCAGGGAAACTTCTCTCTAAATGGGAAGGCCCCTATGTTATCGAGGAGGTCTATCGTTCCGGTGCCATAAAAATCAACAACTTCGAAGGCACAAATCAGAAGGTGGTAAATGGTCAAAGAATCACACATTATATCTCAGGTAATCCCATAAATGTTGAAACCAATGGTATTGAAACAGTAATCCCGGAGGAATACATAAGGGACACTTTCTAGAACGTTTCAGACTTCGAAAAGGAATAGGTATGTGGTACGGTAAGAAAACCGACTCCAAAACAATTTTTTAAGGCAATATTTCTCCGTTTTGGATTATTTAGAAAAATAGAAAATTAAGTAGCAGTCTGGGAAGGACACGAGGGCCTCATGAGGGTGGAGGGCGCGCCCTACCCCCTGGGCGCGCCCCCTACCTCGTGAGCTCCTCGTGTGCCTTCTAGACTCCGTTTTCTTGCACGATACTTATTTTGGTCGGTAAAAATTCATTATATAATCTCCCGAAGGTTTTGACTCCCGTATCACGCAAAAATCTCATGTTTTTGTTTCGAGCTGTTTTTCTGACAGATCTAGATTATCATGACGTCCCCAAGTGCTTCCAAGGACAAGTTCTTCGAGAAGGTCATCAACCCTTACCTCGCGGAGGTGCTGCGACACCCTCAAACCATTGAGATGCGTGATGGGTTGCTGCACATCCGCGATACTGAGGGACCCAAGGGAATCGGAAGCATGGAGACGAGGCTCGAAGAAATGGAGCAACAAGTTTTCAAGTGCCAGGGGATGGTGGAGTGTGGAATCAATGCTAGCCACATGATGCTCGCTGAGTTCACTAACAACTACAAGCCGGATGCCAAGAACACCGAGGAGGCCATCTTCAAGCTACATGAGAAGATCGAGCACCTCCAAGCCCAAATCTAAGACCTGCAAAACCAAAACTGTGAGCATGAATATAGATTCAAAAGAATGAGTTTGGCTGCGGATTCGAGGATTCCGTAGAATCGATCATCTTTCTATGATGGTGAAACTATGCCTTGGAAGATGGATGACAAGCCTGCATCATCAACAACACCTCCACCGCCTCCTCCAACAAAGAAGAATCGAGTATCTAGGTATGGGCACTCCACTTGGCAACTGCCAAGCTTGGGGGAGTGCCCCGGTATCATATCATAACTCCTATCTTTACCGTTTTCCTTAGTTCGATCTTATTAGTAGTATTTTATCTACTAGAATAAAGTTTGTGGCGTGATCTAGTTGTGAGTTTTGCTTTATTATCCTTCTATGTAATCGGGTCCGTAAGCTATATAATAAAGATTAGTGTTGAGTCAAGGGCTTGATTGTTTTGCCATGATCCTAAGTGAATAAAAGAAAAAGAGAAAGAAATAAAAAGAAACAAAGAGATCATATGGATCTCATGGAGTATAATGAGATCACATAGAAAAAGTATGATGAATAAAAGTTGTCGAGAGTTAACAAGCATAGTTTTGGTCATCGTTGCAATTAATAGGAAGTAATAAAGAAAGAGAGGTCTTCACATATAGATATACTATCTTGGACATCTTTTATGATTGTGAGCACTCATTAAAATATGACAAGCTAAAGAGTTTACATTGGACAAGGAAGACAACGTAATGGATTATGTTTTCTTACATCTGAGATAAATTATATTGTCTTGGATACTCCAACATGTTGAGCTTGCCTTTCCCCCTCATGCTAGCCAAATTCATTGCACCAAGTAGAGATATTACTTGTGCTTCAAAATACCCTTAAACCAGTTTTGTTATGAGAGTCCACCATATCTACCTATGGATTGAATAAGTCATTCAAGTAAGTTGTCATCGGTGCAAAGCAATAAAAATTGCTCTCTAAATATGTATGATTGATTGGTGTGGGAGAAATAAGCTTTATACGATCTTGTGATGTGGAAGTTGTAAAAGCGACGGACTGCATAATAAAGGTTCATATCACAAGGGGCAATATAAAGTGACGTTCTTTCGCATTAAGATTTTGTGCATCCAACCATAAAAGCGCCTGGCAACATCTGCTTCCCTCTGCGAAGGGCCTATCTTTTATCATTATCTTCTACCTTATGCAAGAGTCATGGTGATTTTCACCCTTCCTTTTTACACTTTATCCTTTGGCAAGCACAGTATGTTGGAAAGATCCTGGTATATATGGCTAATTGGATGTGAGTTTTCATGAACTATTACTGTTAACATTACCCTTGAGGTAAAACGTTGGGAGGCAAGACTATAAGCCCCTATCTTTCTCTGTGTCCGATTAAAACTCCATACCCATAAGTATTGCGCGAGTGTCAGCAATTGTGAAAGATTATATGATAGTTGAGTATGTGGAATTGCTGAAAAGCTCTTATACATTGATTCTTTCCTGTGTTATGATAAATTGCAATTGCTTCAATGACCGAGATTGTAGTTTGTTAGTTTTCAATGAAGTTTACGATTCATACCTGATATTGTGATTGAATTATTACTCTAGCATTAGAGATCATATGACAAAAAATATATAAGTTGTTGTTATAAGAATGATCATGATGCCCTCATGTCCGTATTTTATTTTTATCGACACCTTCATCTCTATACATGTGGACATATTTTTTGATTTCGGCTTTTCGCTTGAGCCAAGCGAGGTCTAAGCTTGGGGGAGTTGATACATCCATTTTGCATCATGCTTTTATATCAATATTTATTGCATTATGGGTTGTTATTTCACATTATGTCACAATACTTATGGCTATTCTCTCTTATTTTACAAGGTTTACATAAGGAGGGAGAATGCCGGCAGCTGGAATTCTGGGCTGGAAAAGGAGCAAATATTAGAGACCTATTCTGCACAACTCCAAAAGTCCTGAAACTCCATGGAACACCTTATAATAAATAATGAAAAATCCTCGCCAAAGATGAAGACCAGGGGGCCCACACCCTTCTCACGAGGGTGGGGGGCGCCCCCCTAGGGCCCCTGGTGGCTCTCCGATGACCATCTTCTCCTATATGAAGTCTTTCGTCGAGACCGCATCGGTGGCGCCTTCAAATCTAAGAATGCTATATGAATGTCCTCCCTAATCTTGCGGACTCCTTCAATCTTCCCTTACCTGACCTTCTTGCTTCATGCAGGTGAACTTCACGCCCTATGAAAGACATGGATTGCCATGCGGTTCCTCTCCTAGCTCTCCGACAAATTGCTCTCAAGGTGGCCTATAAGCTACTGGAAAAAGTTTGGCCGAACTTCTAGCCAGGGTATGGTTGAACTTATTCCTTCTGTTTTTTATTTTCTTACAGCCATGTGAAGTTCAGGTGGTGTGTGAGCATCAGTCCAGGCTACAAACACTAGAAAATCTGCCTGCTTTTCACATTGACATGTGAAAAGCCATGTGAAGTTCAACTAGTAAGTGTGTTAGAGTTCAGGTTGGTATGTATCTAGTTTTGTGCAAAAAAAATTAAAGGAAAATAGAACATGCTTGTGATCTCACATGAAGGTCAGGTTGGTATGCACTAGTGGTTCAACCATTCAAACTCATGAAGGTTCAGGTTTTTTAACTGTATACAGTATTTCCCCTTTGCAAAACAAGAAGTTCAGGTTGTGGAGAGTGCTTAGTTCAGGTACATATAAGTAATCAAATAGTGTATAATTAACAGGATGTGAGGTTCATTCTGTGAAGGGTGCTCAGTTCAGGTACAAAAGTATTGGCAGATTCTTAGCTTAGTGCATAGTGTGATGCCTGTCCTAGGGGAAAAAATATGTACATGAACACCACTTTTATATGAGAAGTTCAGGCTGTGAATAATGCTAAGTTCAGTTACAAAGGTATAGGAAGATGTAACTTGTGTGCTAATAGACATTCTTTTTCTTTTATGTCAGCAAGACGAGAGACGCATGAAGAAGCTTAGAAGTTCCCAGCAGCAAGTACACAATCCAAAGCCTGTACGCGTTGCACCACCCCCTCAATGGGTCACACCTCAAACGCGCCAACAACATTACCAACCTGCTCCAGACAAAAAATGGATGACACCTGAAACACATGGAGACTTCCAAGAAGCTGGGTCATAGCCCTATCCGCACAACCTTGCGCCTCCACCTAATTGGGTGACGCCGGAAATCCCCCGCGGATTCTTTGTATCCACCAGCAGACTCCCAAGCACGCTGATGGAGGAGGGGGTTAGCTCAAGTCCCGCTTGTAACTCTGGAGGTTATCCTGGTGTGCCTCATCAACTCTGGAGGAGAGTTCTCTGCACACTACCACCGTTGGATCCTGCTGCTGCTAGAAGTCGGAATTGTACGGGACATAAGGTAGATGGATTGCTTCACAAAATAAAAGAGCAAAACAAGACCAAGATTGAATAACTCCACAACCACCTCAAGCAAAAAGGACGCAAACAAGAGAGAGGCCATCCTCAGCCCTCCTTCCTCCTCGTGATCCACTGCTGCATCCTGCTATGATTACTCCACCGTGCCCAATCCCTGAGGGACGGCAGCAGACTCCGGTGGAGTTGCGTTCATACACACTCGTAAGTGAAACAAAAAATATTTATATACGCATCTTGTATTATCTGCAAATTTTCTGCTCCCTCTAGGATAACAAGTTCATAAACTGCATTTTAACATGATGTTTGGATTATTTTTTCTTTTTCTGCAGACGCCATATCTAACTAAAATACATACATAAATATGCACTTAAAAATGAGAGAAAGAAGTTCAAAAAATAAAGAACATAAGTTCAAGTACTCTAATAAAAGAAGTAAAGGCATAAGAATAAATGAACCCTGAGAAACAAAAAAAGAAGTTCAAGTACAAAAACAGATGAAGTTCACATCTAACTAAAATACCCTAAACCCTAAACCCTAAGATAGATAGTGGGGTCACGGATGTGACAGAATCGCCTCCGCATGCGACGATGCGGCACGCCGCGTTGTCGCCTGCTCCGGATCGTTCCTGTCTCGGCCTCGCAGGGGGAGGGGAGGGGAGGTCCCGACCCCCCTCCCCCCTGCTCAGCCTCGCGCTAGGTTTTGATAGGACGCAATGCGGTTATTCTGTTTCCACCCCCACCGCACGCACCCTAAACCATAAACCCTAAGATAGATAGTGGGGTCACGGATGTGACAGACTCGCCTCCACATGCGACCATGCGGCACGCCACGTCGTCGCTTGCTCCGGCTCATTCCTGTCTCGGCCTCGCAGCGGGAGGGGGGGGGTCCCGTCCCCCCATCCCCCCTGCTCGTCCTCGCGCTACCGCATTGCTACGCGCTAGGTTTTGATAGGACGCAATGCGGTTATTCTGTTTCCACCTCCACCGCACGCACCTTAAACCCTAAATCCTAAGATAGATAGTGGGGTCACGGATGTCGCGGTCTCGCCTCCGCATGCGACGACTGGGCACGCCGCGTCGTTGCCTGCTCGAGCTCGTTCCTGTCTCGGCCTCGCGGGGGGAGGGGAGGGGGGTCCCTCCCCCCTTGCTCGGCCTCGCGCTACCGCATTGCTGCGCGCTAGGTTTTGACAGGACCCAATGCGGTTATTTTGTTTCCACCCCCACCGCATGCACCCCAGAGCCACACCCCTAAGATAGATAGTGGAGTCACGGATGTAACGGACTCGCCTCCGCATGCGACGCCGTGGCACGCCATGTCGTCGCATGCTTAGGCTCGTTCCAGTCTCGGCCTCGTAGGGGGAGGGGGGTCCCGACCTCCCTCCCCCCTACTCGGCCTCGCGCTACCGCATTTGTCAATAGGCGCAATTCCTATTTCAATGTCTACAAATATTTAAATCCAAAAATAACAAACAAAATTATAAATAAGAAGTTCAAATAGTAAAGATATAGAAGTTTGGGGTTTTATAAAACCTCAAATTAACATGTTAAAAACGATTATCATACAAAAGTTTAGGATAGTTATTCAGTGAAGATCAACAACTATTATAAGTACAAAAATATACTAGAAAAAATAAAAAATACGCATATCTGTCGGCCACTTCCATGGCTGCTCATGGGACTAAGTCAAAAAAATCCAAACCAATGCAAAGAATGAAAAATAACATAAAAAGGAAAGAAATACAGAGGACTTTCTGCATTACTTTGCAAACAAGGAAAAGCAGAAGTTCATGTATGAACAACATAGAAGTCCAGCTTCTACAACGACCCTTAGATGATGTGGAAAAAGTGCATGCATACTTGGGCTAATCCCATGATTGCTCACGAAACAAAAGTATAAAAAGAACATCTGAAGAATTAAAATTACAAGGAAAACCAAACAAAGAAAATATAGAGCACCATGCACCTTCACATTATGTCACAATACTTATGGCTATTCTCTCTTATTTTACAAGGTTTACATAAGGAGGGAGAATGCCGGCAGCTGGAATTCTGGGCTGGAAAAGGAGCAAATATTAGAGACCTATTCTCCACAACTCCAAAAGTCCTGAAACTCCACAGAACACTTTATAATAAATAATGAAAAATCCTCGCCAAAGATGAAGACCAGGGGGCCCACACCCTTCTCATGAGGGTGGGGGGCGCCCCCCCTAGGGCCCCCTGGTGGCTCTCCGATGACCATCTTCTCCTATATGAAGTCTTTCATCGAGAAAAAAATAAGAAGCAACCTTTCAGGATGAAACTCCGCCGCCATGAGGCGGAACCTTGGCGGATCCAATCTAGAGCTCCGGCAGAGCTGTTCTGCCGGGGAAACTTCCCTCCCGGAGGGGGAAATCATCGCCATCATCATCACCAACGCTCCTCTCATCGGGAGAGGGCAATCTCCATCAACATCTTCATCAGCACCATCTCATCTCAAAACCCTAGTTCATCTCTTGTATCCGATTCTTGTCTTCAAGTCCGGGATTGGTGCTAGTAGGTTGCTAGTAGTGTTAATTACTCCTTGTAGTTGATGCTAGTTGGTTTAATTGGTGGAAGATCATATGTTCAGATCCTTTATGCATATTAATACCCCTCTAATTAGGAACATGTTTATGCTTTGTGAGTAGTTACGTTTGTTCCTGAGGACAAGGGAGAAGTCTTGCTATTAGTAGTCATGTGAATTTGGCATTCGTTCGATATTTTGATGAGAGGTATGTTGTCTAGCCTCTAGTGGTGTTATGTGAACATCGACTACATAACACTTCACCATTATTTGGGCCTAGAGGAAGGCATTGGGAAGTAATAAGTAGATGATGGGTTGCTAGAGTGACAGAAGCTTAAACCCTAGTTTATGCGTTGCTTCATAAGGGGCTAATTTGGTTCCATATGTTTCAGGCTATGGTTAGGTTTACCTTAATACTTTTGTTGTAGTTGCGTAGCTTGCAATAGAGGTTAATCATAAGTGGGATGCTTGTCCAAGTAAGAACAGCACCCAAGCACCGGTCCACCCACATATCAAATTATCAAAGTACTGAACGCGAATCATATGAACGTGATGAAAACTAGCTTGACGATATTCCCATGTGTCCTCGGGAGCGCTTTTCCTTATATAAGAGTTTGTCCAGGCTTGTCCTTTACTACAAAAAGGATTGGGCCACCTTGCTGCACTTTATTTACTTTTGTTACTTGTTGCTTGTTACAAATTATCTCATTACAAAACTATCTGTTACCACTTATTTCAGTACTTGCAGAGAATACCTTGCTGAAAACCGTTTATCATTTCCTTCTGCTCCTCGTTGGGTTCGACACTCTTATTTATTGAGAGGACTACGATAGATCCCCTATACTTGTGGGTCATCAGGCGACATCGTGGTCCTTTCAACCGTCAAAAAGATACAAAACATTTGCGATGGCGGTGACATCAAACACGGCTAAGATTAGAGTTGTATGTGCAATGCGTGGTAAATGGTTAATCCAGAAGAACTGTTCGCGATGAGGTAGAACAACTGAAACAGGCAGCCGGATGAGGGTGTGTGCGATATACGACATACAGTTCACTAGGATGAACTGTGTGTGATTAGGCAACACAATAGAAACGGTCAGCCAGATCAAGGTGTGTGCGATGGAGGGCATACAGTTCACTCGGATGAACTATTTGCGATGAGCCAAGACAACAACAATAGTTCAACCGAACAAGATGTGTGTGATACGCGACAAATAAGTCCGTAATCCAAAATGTGTGCGAAGACCAATAATGACACAAACCAATAATGACCCCTCTAATAACACCCCTTAAGACCTTATTCTAATAACACTTCCTCTTATTCTGATAACAACCTAACCAACCCGACCGGCACAGAACTGAACTAGTACCCCGAACAAAACCCACACCCACCCACCACATCCACTCTTCCCCGCCCACCACCACCCACCCCTGACGCCACCTACTCCGACGCCCGCCCCCCGCCCCGACCACCAACTAGCGTGGCCCGCCCCCCACCCTGACCACCACCTGGCGCCGCCTGCCGCCCACCCCGGCCACCACCCGGCGCCGCCCGGCCCCGCTACGGCCACCACCCAGCGCGGCCCACCTCCCGCCCTGGCCAACGACCAACGCCGCCCATCCTCCCCCTCTTTCTCACGTGCCACCCTCGGTAATGGCGAGATCCGCCGCCACCGGGACCCAGCGCGGCCTCAACCTCCAGATTCGGCCACCACGGCCTAGATCTGGGATTCCACGTGCAAGCAGCTCCCCGCCGTCGCCCGGTGCAGGTGGAGGTGGCCTCCACTGTCCAGCCCCTGCTTCACCGGCTTCCCGAGAGGGCGACACTGTCCTCTACCCCGACAACCACTAGATCCGCTGGGATCCATGCCGCTGTGAAGTTTGCCTGGGTGCTCACCCTGCCCCACACCGTCCATTCGCAGGGGGGGAGACGACGAGGAGCTCCTTCACTGGCCCCTCTGCCATTCACGAGGTGAAGCCCTCCCAAGGAGTTTGTTTCATGTGCGCATGCAGGACGGCGGGCGCGTTGGTGCAGTCCGGCCCCGTCGAGCGACGCGCCGCCGCCGCGTCGAGACCCATCCGGCCGCCGCATGGCGCAACCCCTACCTCCTCCGCCCCGGATCCATGGAGCCCACGGAGTCAGCGAGAGGCCCCCTCTCCTATGTCGCGAGCTCGGGCCAACCATTATTCAGCCACACGCCGGTGCCTCCCTCCTCCATGGACCCGACGCGGATGCTAGGTACATCCTACCTTTCTCATTTTTACTTACTTCCCCTCGCCCCCTGACCTCTAATGCAAGTTCCGGCCACAGGAGGCACCGATGCACAAGGGACAGCGGTGTGCGTGTGCTCAACCTCCAAAAAAGGCAAAATACCAGCGATTCCAGGAGCCGCGGTGTTGTTCAATGCTGCGAGGACACCCCATGCAGTTCAGAAAGGGATAACTTGTTTTTTTGTTGGATTTTGGATGAACATTTGATGCCTCGTGCATTTCAGTGGTGAGGCTACAGATCGTGCAGTGCCGTTTAGTGCGGCATGCGGTTTCGTGTGCGGTTCGTTTCAGTGCATTTTACTTTTTTGTTGTGCCCTTGGGGATAATTGTATGTTTGTAAATTGGGTGTGCCCGCTGTCCACCGTGCAGTTCAAAAAACGATCCCTTAAAAACAGTTCACAAAAACAAATGCGTTTGCATTTTTTCTTTGGTTAGCTCGGTCGTGCAGTATTTTATTTTTGTTTTGTGTAGCTCGTTTGTTTGTTAAAAAGATTAAAAGAATGTTTGTGCGTGGTAATACTCTTTTGATGCAAAAATGTGATTTCAAAAAATGGAGTGCACTCATCCCATTCATGCAACTCACTAACATTGCGCATGTAGTCTTGATGAATTTAGAATTTTTTTTAAGAAACAAACAAAACGATTAAGTAGTTCCACTTAGCAAATATCTGAAAAGAAGCTCATTTCTTATTAGATGCAGTTCACTCGGCCAGTCCATGCGGTCCACTTTGCCCAGTATATGCGCATGAAAAATAATAAGGATGGAAAAAGCAATAAAAATCTCTTGCGGTTTACTTTTCGTAGTGTCGAGGTTCACTTTCGGTAGTGTTGCGGTTCACTTATGCCCGGGCGTGAAGCACGGTCCACTTCCTCGTCTTGGAAAAATTATGTCCAACAAAATAAGTTATGCAAGTCGCTTGCACGTCCGATGCAGTGCGGTTTTCAGTATGAAGCAGTGCGGTCGGCCGTATGATGTTGTTCATCTCGTAAGTGCAAAAAAAATTGTTACGGAAGCGAAGAAAAGTAATGCGGTTCACTTATTCATAGTGTTGTGGTTCATTTACACCCGATGTGAAGTGCACTCTACTTTCTCGTCCTTGAAAAAAATTACGTTTGAATAAAAGAAACCATGAAGTTCTCTTACTCGTCTGATGTAGTGCGGTTTGTCATCTGATGCAGTGCGGTTTTCAGTTGGATGAAGTACCCACGTCGATTTGGGTGTCACGAAAAACAGAGTTTCCGCATTTCGGTAAATTCAAAATTCCTCTTAAACCGCAAATAATTTTTTAGAGTGTTCTACATGAAAAAGTTGCGCCTCATCAATATCTTTCCAACAGCGTATCGTTTGAATCATTCCGACCAACGGTTTGTAAACATTTCGCGAAAAACGGCCACTGCCACTTGTCATCTGCCATACGATTTTCAAAATTAACTTAAAACTGTAAGGAATCTCAAAACCATTTCTACATGTGAAAGTTGCGCCTTGTCCATAGCTTTCCAACGACATATTACACACCTCGTTTCGACAAACGGTTAAAAAACTAGAGCAAAGACAGTACCGAAAATTAGAATTTTTTTGAAAAATAGAATTCCGCGATTTAGTAAATTTGAAACTACTCTTAAACCATAACGAATTAGAGAAATAAATAGATATGAAAAAGATGCGCCTCGACGATATCTATCCAACAGTGTATCATTTGCTTCATTTTGACGAGCGGTTTAGAAAAAAAATGTGAAAAAACGCTCGCTGCCACTCGTTGTGGGCCGCACCATTTTCAAAACTGCTCATAAACCGTGAGGAATCTCGAAAAGTGTTCAACATGGAGAAGTTGCACCTAATTCGTAGCTTTCCAATGCTATATTACACGCCTCATTCCGATAAACGGTTAAAAATTAGAGCGAAAACAGTACCAAAAAACACTACGTGCAGTTTTTTTCTGACACAAAGTTCACTTGTCTCTGTAATGCAGTGCTCTTGTTAAAGAAAGTGCAGCGCTCTCGCGTTGAGCATGTAGTACGGAAGTGTTATCAGAATAACTATTCTGATAATATTATCAGAATATATATATATATATAGGACAACACTATTCTAATCTTGGGATTAGAATAGTTATTTGGATCACAGCAGCCCTATATAGGGCCCGAAGACAGGTTCCCGAACTTCCCAGAACTGCCGGCCCGGCCCGACAGAATCCCACCTGGACCCCGATCCCGATCGAGCCGCCCCTCCCCAACCCCCCGCTCCTCCCCTCGATCCGCAACCTCCGCCGTGATTCGCCCAGCGAAAATCCGCCAGATCCAGCGCCCCCGCTCCTTCTCCAGATCCAGGCCGACTGGATCGAGCTCCGCTCCCTCCGACTCCACCTCCTGCCCGACCGTCGGTGTCGCCTGGAGGCAGTGAAGCCGCTGGACTTTCTGCCACTAATAGCCATGGACTTCCGGAAGACTCCTCCTCGGTCCATCGTCACCGCCCGACGGCTTAGCAGTGCTCATGACGCCCAAGGCGCAACCTATGGCGAACAGCACGCCCAAGAAAGCATCTCGGCAGTGGAGGCCACATCGGTGGAGCCTTCAAATTTAAGAATGCTATATGAATTTCCTCCCTAATCTTGCGGACTCCTTCAATCTTCCCTTACCTGACCTTCTTGCTTCATGCAGGTGAACTTCACGCCCTATGAAAGACATGGATTGCCATGCGGTTCCTCTCCTAGCTCTCCGACAAATTGCTCTCAAGGTGGCCTATAAGCTACTGGAAAAAGTTTGGCCGAACTTCTAGCCAGGGTATGGTTGAACTTATTCCTTCTGTTTTTTATTTTCTTACAGCCATGTGAAGTTCAGGTGGTGTGTGAGCATCAGTCCAGGCTACAAACACTAGAAAATCTGCCTGCTTTTCACATTCACATGTGAAAAGCCATGTGAAGTTCAACTAGTAAGTGTGTTAGAGTTCAGGTTGGTATGTATCTAGTTCTGTGCAAAAAAATTAAAGGAAAATAGAACATGCATGTGATCTCACATGAAGGTCAGGTTGGTATGCACTAGTGGTTCAGCCATTCAAACTCATGAAGGTTCAGGTTTTTTAACTGTATACAGTATTTCCCCTTTGCAAAGCAAGAAGTTCAGGTTGTGGAGAGTGCTCAGTTCAGGTACATATAAGTAATCAAATAGTGTATAATTAACAGGATGTGAGGTTCATTCTGTGAAGGGTGCTCAGTTCAGGTACAAAAGTATTGGCAGATTCTTAGCTTAGTGCATAGTGTGATGCCTGTCCTAGGGAAAAAAATATGTACATGAACACCACTTTTATATGAGAAGTTCAGGCTGTGAATAATGCTAAGTTCAGTTACAAAGGTATAGGAAGATGTAACTTGTGTGCTAATAGACATTCTTTTTCTTTTATGTCAGCAAGATGAGAGACGCATGAAGAAGCTTAGAAGTTCCCAGCAGCAAGTACACAATCCAAAGCCTGTACGCGTTGCACCACCCCCTCAATGGGTCACACCTCAAATGCGCCAACAACATTACCAACTTGCTCCAGACAAAAAATGGATGACACCCGAAACACATGGAGACTTCCAAGATGCTGGGTCATAGCCCTATCCGCACAACCTTGTGCCTCCACCTAATTGGGTGACGCCGGAAATCCCCCGCAGATTCTTTGTATCCACCAGCAGACTCCCAAGCACGCTGATGGAGGAGGGTGTTAGCTCAAGTCCTGCTTGTAACTCTGGAGGTTATCCTGGTGTGCCTCATCAATGCGAAAGCGAAGCAACTATACCGGATACCAGGACAAATCCAACAGGAACACACACACGGAGGAGAGTTCTCTGCACACTACCACCGTTGGATCCTGCTGCTGCTGCTAGAAGTCGGAATTGTATGGGACATAAGGTAGATGGATTGCTTCACAAAATAAAAGAGCAAACCAAGACCAAGATTGCAATACCTCCACAACCACCTCAAGCAAAAAGGACGCAAACAAGAGAGAGGCCATCCTCAGCCCTCCTTCCTCCTCGTGATCCACTGCTGCATCCTGCTATGATTACTCCACCGTGCCCAATCCCTGAGGGACAGCAGCAGACTCCGGTGGAGTTGCGTTCATACACACACGTAAGTGAAACAAAAAATATTTATATACGCATCTTGTATTATCTGCAAATTTTCTGCTCCCTCTAGGATAACAAGTTCATAAACTGCATTTTAACATGACGTTTGGATTATTTTTTCTTTTTCTGCAGACGCCATATCTAACTAAAATACATACATAAATATGCACCTAAAAATGAGAGAAAGAAGTTCAAAAAATAAAGAACAGAAGTTCAAGTACTCTAATAAAAGAAGTAAAGGCATAAGAATAAATGAACCCTAAGAAACAAAAAAAGAAGTTCAAGTACAAAAACAGATGAAGTTCACATCTAACTAAAATACCCTAAACTCTAAACCCTAAACCCTAAACCCTAAGATAGATAGTGGGGTCACGGATGTGACAGACTCGCCTCCGCATGCGATGATGCGGCACACCGTGTCGTCGCCTGCTTTGGCTCGTTCCTGTCTCGGCCTCGTAGGGGGAGGGGAGGTCCCTCCCCCTCCCCCCTGCTCGGCCTCGCGCTAGGTTTTGATAGGACGCAATGCGGTTATTCTGTTTCCACCCCCACCGCACGCACCCTAAACCACAAACCCTAAGATAGATAGTGGGGTCACGGATGTGACAGACTCGCCTCCACATGCGACCATGCGGCACGCCACGTCGTCGCTTGCTCCGGCTCATTCCTGTCTCGGCCTCGCAGGGGGAGGGGAGGGGTCCCGTCCCCCCATCCCCCCTGCTCGGCCTCGCACTACCGCATTGCTACGCGCTAGGTTTTGATAGGACGCAATGCGGTTATTCTGTTTCCACATCCACCGCACGCACCTTCAACCCTAAACCCTAAGATAGATAGTGGGGTCACGGATGTGGCGGACTCGCTTCCGCATGCGACGACGCGGCACGCCGCGTCGTTGCCTGCTCTAGCTCATTCCTGTCTCGGCCTCGCGGGGGGAGGGGAGGGGGGTCCCTCCCCCCTTGCTCAGCCTCGCGCTACCGGATTGCTGCGCGCTAGGTTTTGACAGGACCCAATGCGGTTATTCTATTTCCACCCCCACCGCACGCACCCCAGAGCCACACCCCTAAGATAGATAGTGGGGTCACGGATGTGACGGACTCGCCTCCGCATGCGACGCCGTGGCATGCCACGTCATCGCATGCTTAGGCTCATTCCAGTCTCGGCCTCGTAGGGGGATCGCGCTACCGCATTTGTCAATAGGCGCAATTCCTATTTCAATGTCTACAAATATTTAAATCCAAAAATAACAAACAAAATTATAAATAAGAAGTTCAAATAGTAAAGATATAGAAGTTTGGGGTTTTATAAAACCTCAAATTAACATGTTAAAAACGATTATCATACAGAAGTTTAGGATAGTTATTCAGTGAAGATCAACAACTATTATAAGTACAAAAACATACTAGAAAAAAATAAAAAAACACGCATATCCGTCGGCCACTTCCATGGCTGCTCATGGGACTGAGTCAAAAAAATCCAAACCAATGCAAAGAATGAAAAATAACATAAAAAAGAAAGAAATACAGAGGACTTTCTGCATTACTTTGCAAAGAAGGAAAAGCAGAAGTTCATGCATGAACAACATACAAGTCCAGCTTCTACAACGACCCTTAGATGATGTGGAAAAAGTGCATGCATACTTGGGCTAATCCCATGATTGCTCATGAGAGAAAAGTATAAAAAGAACATCTGAAGAATTAAAATTACAAGGAAAACCAAACAAAGAAAATATAGAGCACCATGCACCTTCACCTTGCAAATGTGGAATGCAATCTAGAAAACCAGATGTTCAACCATTAATAAAAAAGAAGTCCAGATCCTACTAAAGAGAGTGGATGATCAGAAAACTATACCAAAACATAGACTAAGGGAAAAGAGGATGCATGTGCCTGTGGTCCAGCTCCACACTTACACACTAGCTACAACAAATTGCAGAAGAAATCTAGGAAGGGTTTTTGATTCCTGGAATGTAATCTATCCTGGAATATCAATGTCAAAAAGATGGACCTGCATTCATGAAGAGTTTCATTGATGTGACATAAAAAACCAAGAAAGAAACACCTTAGGAATAATAATGTTTAGTGTCGAAGAAACAAAATGCACGAGGCATAAGTTAACTAATCAAATGTTCTAAATAAGGTAAGTTCAATAATTAGCTACGTAAATCGGTAGATTTATAAAAATATGTGCTTCTCTTGTGACTCCACGAGGCATAAGTGAAGTCCAACAAACTATTAGAAGTACGAAAACAAACTAGGAAAATAGAAAATATATGCATATCCATCGGCCAATTAATTCCATGTTCAATCATTGGGCTTAGTCAAAAAAATCAAAACAATGCAAAAATGAAAAATGACAGAAAAAAGGAAAGAAATACAAAGGACTTGCTGCATTACCTTCCAACAAAAGAAAAGAAGTTCAGGTATGAAAACGCAGAAGTCCAGCACAGAAACCCGACCAGACCCATAGGATCCACCTGATCCACCCCCAAGTCTGATCCCGAGCCGCCCCAGCCCCGACAGGATCCAACGAAGGAATGACAAAGCATAAGTCTAGCTTGTACAATGACCATTAGATGATCTAAAAATAATGAACAAATGAATTCGTTTAAAGCATAAAATCATCTGCACAAGATTACAACACGTCCACACCCCCTTGGAAATGATATGGCAACTCCCTTTCGACAACTAAAATGACTAGAGGGCGAATTTCAAAACCGCAAAAATAAACCGTGCAAAAACCCGCGGGAGTGCCAACATCAAATCGCTAGAAATCAAACCGTAAGGACCCCCCCCCCGATTAAAATTGACGGCTTAGTAAGCCTTGAATTTCACTAAATTACGCAAATCAGCCAGCAAACTTTAAGGAAAATCGAGAAATCAATAGAAGCGCACGCTGCATCTCGGGCGAATGAAGAACACGGGTGATTTCAAATTTGTTTGAAATAACAAGAATTTGTGCTCCAAACTTGTACCAAAACCTAATCCCCATCGTGCCAGAGCTTCGACAACATCCACAACATGCATTAAACTTGTAACAGACACAAGTTCATCACGACCCCGAGAACAAATCCGCCAATGTGCTAGATTCCGAATCAAAACAAGCATTTAGATTCTAAAAAACGTGTCCACATTACACTTACATCACAAACAACACGAATGATCAGAAAAACTCGTGGTAGAAGGCACGGTTGTGAAGATAGCCCGAAGGTCGGGTTCGTACAGAGGGAAGTTCAGGTGCATTACTCAGGCAGTTCAAGTTGTGATCAGAATATTATTCTGATCCCGTGATCAGAATTGTGTTTATGTATATATATATATAACTGAAATACACATCCAATTACATAAGTGACTATACAAATCATTTGCACACCACAATAAACAATTGCATGCTGTCTAAACTAGGAGAAACGATCGTCTAGTCATCTACTTCTTGTGATGCTCCCGCCACTGCTCTATGGCTCGATCACTCATCTGGGGCAGGAAGAAGACACTTCCTCATGTAAATGATCCGCCTGTACATCTCGTAGGTTGTGTACATGTCCTTGGCCACGTACTTGATGTGTTGTTCATCCAGTCTCTGATGCCAGACACTGTGCCAGGCGTTCTTGTCCTTCTTGCTCTCATCCTTCATCTTCATGTAGTATGGGTCGATGATGGCCGATGCGAGGTCAACCAGGGAGTTTTGTTTGTTGCTGTCGCTGCCCCAGACCTTGTAGTGGTCCTGGATGTTGACAAGATTCTGACATTTCAAGCCCAAAACCTTGAGCAGTTTTAGATCGTTGGTGGTGTCATCGTAGAAAAACTATAGTCGGAGCTATTGACAAACCTGGAGAAACGCTCGCAAGGCCTTGTTGCCAGGTGGTAGTGGTAGACGAGGACGTCATGTCGCATGCACAACTGGGACATGGCAACCTTTGATCGTGTCTGGCACGACCGCTGGTGAACTCGAGGACGAAGCCGACCACTTGGTACTTGTCCTCAGCAAGCAACTGCTCCATAGTTTGGATGGAGCTCTCCACCGAGACCGGCTTGTTCGGGTACACCACCGAGAGGGCCTTCCTCCTCACGCGGGTGTGCACTACATGATGCGTGGTGAACTGCCCCCCCCCCCCCGTTGTCGTTTGTAGCTATCCGACGTCAAACGGTCAAATCTCTGTGCATAAGTCTCATCCCTGGATCGGTAATGCTGACACACACAGTACTTGAAGGATTTATAACAGAGTGAAATCACACACTTATTACATTGAATATCTCAAAAGAGAGTACTTATTACAATAATATGGCTGAAGGCCATCTAATGAAGATAACAGTGGAAGGCTTCGAAGGTAGGATGAGACCATCAACTCCAACGGCTTAACTGAATGCAAGACAACGACCTAGCACACCTTACTCTTCGTCTGAAAAGTCTGCAACATAATATGTTGCAGCCCGAAACGGGTCAGCACATGGAATATGCTGGCAAAATAACACTGTAGAGCAATGAACAAGTAGCAGCTAAAACTATATGCATATTTGGCTGGTGGAGGCTCTATGTTTTTTTGCAGAAAGCTAGTTTTTCCCTACAACAAAGGAATATATTTTATTTAACTACCAAGTTTGTTGAAAACATTGAGAATGGTAACCCCATATCAATCCCAATTAAAGTAATCATTAACCCAACAAGTTAATTAAATAGAGTGATGAGATCAACATAATAATTCAAGCACCAGATACTCGAGATGTCCATAACCGGGGACACGGCTAACCATGATTAGTTTGTACACTCTACAGAGGGTTGCGCACTTTTCTCCACAAGACTCGATATCCTCCATTCAATTTCTCGCACTACATGATGTTTGAGAAACGAATGACCGAGACACAGTCTTTCAGAAGCATTATCCCTTTCGATGGGTACATCTGCTAGTTTACCACTGAAAGAGGTCATGCAACATACTAAACTATGCCAGAGCCCATAATGGCTTGTGGATGCACACGGAAGTTTCCAGCATGAATAATAATATGATCCCTTTGAGCATGGGTGGCGGACCATAGGATGATCACACGGATTCCCCGGGATCTCCTTGGACAGCACTGGATTGCCCCAGGTGCCCACAAACAATCCACCAGATGTGTGTTAAACTAGCCACCTTAAATAAACCCTTAGTTCATAATAATACTCACAACTGTCATGAATCACTCAAACCAAACCACGTCTACGAGCATAGCATAGCAGTATAAGCATAACGTAGAAGTAACTCCCAGGGTTTGAATGAAAAGGGCAATAGGTACTACCTCAACTACTACTTCCCAATACCCACATGTTAAACAGTTCCTACTCATGCAATGTTTGAGGGCTTGAAACTAATGCATAAAAACAGGGTAATAAAGGGGTATGATCAAAGTGTTACTTGCCTTGCTGTCGATCTGAAAACCCTAGTGACTCGTAGTAGCACGCTTCGCACTCTGGAAACTCTATCGCAAACAAAGAACAACATACATAAGCACTCAAGCAATAGATGCAAGGGTAAAACTCAAGAGAAAAGATCCAAATCAAAAGTACAAGAGAAGAGCTTCGATTTGCAAAAAGTAACAATCTAATCGGAGCTACAAAACTCAAACTGCGGACAAAACAAGTTCAAAATCAAATCTGCTTGCAACCAAATTTTAATTTGTCAAAACCATGTTCAAGTTGACTAACTGGAAATAGGGGTTCGATATGAATATTTTGGCGTTGGTTTCACTGGATTTGGACAAACGTTTAAAAAGTTACGAGCGTTCAAATATCAGGGGCTAATCTGCAATAAAAATAATCGCGGATAGGTCCCTGGCCGACACTAAAATAAAAGAAAAGACTAACAAACAAACGTTCGCTAACAGAGATGAACGGACGAAAGCGCTCGCGAACAGAGGCGTTCGGGTGAATGTTCGTTGAATAGATCCGATCGAGAAAAACTGAGAAATCCCTAACCCTAAAAATAAAAACCGATCTAGTTCGAAAACCGAAACGAATTGGCGGTTTTTTACCGGTTCACGAAGAAAACCGGCGGGTCGGCGAGATCCGGCGAATCGGTGGCTCCGGCGAGGCAACGGGCAACGGCAGGGTGGGCCAGGGTGCGGCGGCGGCGACGAGCGTCGCGGCAGGCGGCTGCATGCAGCAAGCGGCAGCGGCACTCCTCAGCGAGGAAGGGCAGGGTGCGGGCGGCGGGGTGGTGGTGGTGGCGGGGCCTCAGCCCTTTATAAAGGCCGGGGGCAGTGGCTTGCTTGGGGAGGGGGCGGCCCGGGGCGGAGTCCGGCACGGACTCCCCCTCGGCGTCCGTGCCACGCACGGCGGCGGTGGGAGGAAGGCGGCGCGGGGCGCTGGGCCGCGGCTTGCTCGGCTGGGCCTTCGGCCCAGTCGGGCGGGAACTTCTTAAAAAAATTCCACCGAATAAAAATCCTAATAATAGATATAAAAAAATCTAAAAATGCCAAAACAATTTTCATCATCTAAATAAAATATTTAGAACAAAGTGAACATTTTTCTGGCCTAATAATGCAATTTTCAAAAATAAAATCTCGAATAAAATCCAAATAAAATATTTATTTGATTTTAAAAATTTTCCTCCAATATTCCTCTATTTTTGAAGAAGTCATATTATCTTCACTATTTAAAATTAAATATTGAAAATATTTGGAGAGAAAAATATTAAAACCAAATTGATCCTCTTCTCAAATTTGAGAAAAATTCAAATATGAATATAAATGAAATCTCCAACTCTCTCCTTGGGTCCTTGAGTTGCTTAAGATTTCTAGGATCACAAAAAATGCAATTAAAATATGATATGCATATGATGACCTATGTATAACATCCAAATTGAAAATTGGGATGTTACATCGTTGGCCGCTGGGAGCGCCATTGGAGCCACGGGGAGCGCCATTGGAACCGCTGGATGTCCTCTCTGTATGTGTCATCGTGGGTGTGCTTATTGTGTTGTGTGGCGCGAGAGATGAAGGTAAATGGTCGCAAAGATAAATGGGGGCCGGGCCGCCTGGATTCTCGGCGCGTTTGCGTGGCAGTTTTTGCAGCGGGTAACTGCATCGTAGCGTCGCGCCCGGCGCAACCGCATGCATAATGGCAGCACGAACGTACGTGGTCATCTGCCGGCCCCAAACACTGGCAAAGTGCGTGGAGGGACGAGGGCAAAGCGCCTAGAGGGACGCAAGAGCAGAGCGCACGCGACAGGGCGCGAGCAGAGCGCGCCGCGGCCGCCTCAATCATGAGCAACCACACACATAGAGTAGTTCAACACGCAGGGAATGGTCATCTACAAGCCAGCCAGTAGTTGCGTCACTGCATAAAGGGTGGCCATGTGCTACTACCTCCATCTTGATCTATTAGTCCCCTTTATATTCTGTGCCATATTTTGACCTTAAATTTAACAAACAAAATGTTAATGCATGTTATAAAAATTATGTAATTGGAAACTATGTTCAAATATGAATCGAACTATATAATCTTTTGTGACATGCATTCGTATTCTATTAGTTAAACCTCTAGTCAAAATTTGGCACAAAAATACAAAGATGGCTTATAAACTGGGACGGGGGTCGTAGGTAATTAAATCGCAAATGTTTTTTATTAACCGTATGTGTACATGTCCTTTCATCCTCCTCTCGCACGTCTTGTCACCCCGCTGCCGCAGACGGCTTCGAGCGCAAGCTTGAGCAGCGTGCATGAGCGTTCTTTTGGCCAAACGGTGGTGAGCCCGTTCCCGCCCAACTACGCAGGTTCCCACGCAAGCTTCCTGTCCGACTCGGTGAAATCCCCCAAAATCCCAATGCTTCCGGCCTGCTATATAAATCATCACGGCTAGCGAGTCCTGCGCGGCATTTTTCCCTCCCAGCCTATAGCTTAT
This sequence comes from Triticum urartu, assembly GCF_056163025.1. Classification (NCBI taxonomy): domain Eukaryota; kingdom Viridiplantae; phylum Streptophyta; class Magnoliopsida; order Poales; family Poaceae; genus Triticum; species Triticum urartu. Next base: position 168,368,012 of record NC_141874.1, on the reverse strand, counting down.
ATCGTATGCTTCTCCCATAATCGCCAATGGCACCGGTCCATCATCGTCGCCTGGCCACTCCGCCGTCAATAGAGGACATCTCCAGCTGGGAGGCTACACCGCGGCGGTGGTGCAGTCCCCGACGTAGTGTAGTGTGTGTAGTGTCCCTGTTGGGTGTGCGTGGAACACCCACCACACATTCCGCTACCGCTGCCCGTCGTCAGCTGTTGCTGGCCGCCATTGCCGCCACCCCACCATCTACCGCCATAGCCACCACACCACCATCGAAAGGCAAGGCCAACGCCTGCTTCACCACCGCAGCCCGAAGGCGGGAGGTGTCCGTCGTGGCCGCCACCCCATTGGCGGCCACCGTGGCCATCACCCGCTCCGCCACCACGGCCCGAAGGCGGCAGATGGTGGTCGTGCCTTCCAGCCCATCGTCAGCCACCATGGTCGGCAGCCCATTGTCGACCGCCGGGGTCATCACTCGCTCCGCCACTGCCACCCGAAGGCGGGAGGGGGAGGTGGGGGCCCTCATGTGCGTCAGCGACCTTGCACGCTACATCGAGTTCCTATGGGAGGAGGAGGAGCACCTCTTCGAGCATGCAAAGAGCCTTACCACTGCCGTGGCCACAGCACACGGCGCCGCACATGTGAGGATTTAGGAGATATATGAGGAGTCCCACCACTTCGAGAGGGGTCGTCTGGAGTGGTGATGTCTACTACACAACTTGTTTCTTGTAGACTTGTTTTGGGCCTCCAAGCGCAGAGTTTTGTAGGACAGTGCCAATTTTCCCTCAAGTGGATAACCTAAGGTTTATCAATCCATGGGAGGCGTAGGATGAAGATGGTCTCTCTCAAACAACCCCGCAACCAAATAATAAAAAGTCTCTTGTGTCCCCAACACACCAAATACAATGGTAATTTGTATAGGTGCACTAGTTCGGCGAAGAGATATTGATAAAAGTGTAGTAATGATAGTATATATTGAATTTTGTAATAGGAACAATAAAAAAACAGCAAGGTAGCACAAAACAAAAGTGAGCACAAACGGTATTGCAATGCTTGAAAACAAGGCCTACGGTTCATACTTTTGCTAGTTCAATATCTCAACAATGCTAATATAATTCGATCATATAACCATCCCTCAGCGTGCGGTGAAGAATCTCTCCAAAGTTCTTATCTAGCGGAGAACATAATAAGAAATTGTTTGTAGGGTACGAAACCACCTCAAAGCTATTCTTTCGATCAATCTATCCTAGAGTTAGTACTAAAATAACACCAAGCTATTCATTTCGATCGATCTATCCAAGAGTTTGTACTAAAATAACATCATATGATACACATCAACCAAAATCTAATGTCACCTAGATACACCAATGTCACCACGAGTATCCGTGAGATGATTATACGATATGCATCAAACAATTTCAGATTCATAATACTCAATCCAATACAAAGAACCTCAAAGAGTGCCCCAAGATTTCTACCGGAGAAACAAAGACGAACATGCATCAACCCCAATGCATAAATTATCCCAATGTCACCTCGGGAATCCGTGAGTTGAGTGCCAAAACATATCTCAAGTGAATCAATATAATACCCCATTATCACCACGGGTATCCATATGCAAGACATATATCAAGTGTTCTCAAATCCATAAAGTATTCAATCCGATAACAACGAAATCTTAAAGGGAAAACTCAATTCACAACAAGATAGAGAGGGGAAAACACCATATGATCCAACTATATTAACAAAGTCCGCGATACATCGAGATCGTGACATCTCAAGAACACAACAGAGAGAGGGAGAGAGATATTAAACACGTAGCTACTAGTACAAACCCTCAGCCCCAAAGGTGGACTTGTGACGCCCCGAGACCGATGCGCTAGGTGTTTTCGGTTATTCGCTGTTTTTGCCTTGTCTTTCGTTTGCGTGTTGCATCTTGCCATTTCATCATTCGCATTGCATCATCATGTTTTTCAAAACTTGCATCCGTCCGGGTCTTCCGGTTCTCTCCGTGTCCATTCTGAGCCTAAACACACTTGCACGCGCCCGCGGCACGTCCGAAATATTATTTTATAAGTGGCCGGAAAATGTTCTCGGAATGGGTTGAAAATTGGCATGCGGTGTTGTTATAGTGTAGACAGGCTGCCTGCCAAGTTTTCATCGCATTCGGAGTCTGTTTGACGCCCCAATGGATAACTATAGCGACAATATAGTCGGTCAAACATCGGACGTTTTCGGTCTCCGGAAACAGTTGTCGGGCTGCATTCCCCCTCTTTCCTCTCAGCCCAAGTCCTTCTTCATAGTCCACCTAGGCCCAGCCTGACCCCTCCTTGCGCGGTGCATTGATCCCTCGCGCGCGTCCGAAAGTTGTCCCAAACCCGACCCGAGCAGTCGTCACCGTTGGGTCCGGATCATCCCCAAATATCTAGAAAACAACACCATTTTGTTTATTGGACTCCCTAACCTACTTTTCTCGTCCATTCAATTACGATCGAAGGGCCAGATTAGTCCCTAGTCAAAAAAACCTATTTGCTTTATATAGTGGACAACCCTAGATCCTAGGGATCTAGGGAGCTTATCCCATCAGTCCCGTCCCGCCGCCAGCCGCGAGATCCACCTCGTTTTCCCCGTCCCTCCAATCGGGGTACTCCCCTGCCTTCCCGATCCACCCATCGAACCCCCCCCACCGAACTCCTCTGCTCGAACCGCAGGCCCAGGCACCCAGCGTCGTCTCCAGCCACATGCCCATATCCAGCTTCTCTCCCAGAGCAAGCAGCAGCCCCGCTGTCGTCAGGCGAGGACCTTCCCGTCGCCGGCAACAACCTTTTAGCAGGACCCCTGCGCCCCTGCCCCTCCCTTCCTCTTCTTTCTTTCCTCCCTCTCTCACCTGTGCTTGGTGTTTGTGCAACAGGGAGCCCCCGAGGAGTTTGCGCCGGCCATCCTCGCCTCTCGCGCCTGGACGTCGTCGTCCTCGAGCTCCTCGAACCGTTCCCGCCAAGACTCGTCGCCGCCCCACCGCGCCATGTACTCAATGCCAGCGCCGCCGTACTTCTGCCGTCCGCGTCGGCAAGTGCAGCGCCCCACTGCGCTGACCTCCTGCAGCTCGCCCCACTGCTGGATCTAGAGCCCGCGACTCCTGCCGGACCTTGCCTCGCCGGAGTACGCCGTCCCGACCGGACCCCCGTCGCCTGGCGCCGCCAAGTCCCGCTCCTTCCTTTTTGTCGAGAGGAGGAGGCTGCAGTCGTGCAGCCGTGTTGACCCTTCCCCTGCTTCGCTCGCTCGATCCCCTCGCGTTGACCAGAGAGGAGCGCGCCCCCTCGCGAGGCCAGCCGCACCGCTCCAGTGAGCCGGCCCAAATCTGCCAGCCCGCGTCCAGCCTCCTCACCGAGCCGGCCCATGAGGCCTGGTGAGCCTCAGATCCAGCGCCCTCACCCTGTGCATTGTTGGGCCGGCCTCTGTTGTGGCCCGTTCATGTTTTTTTCCAGATCTACGTTTTTCCTAATATTCCAGAGAACGTTGTTTTACAGAAAAGACCCTCATGTTCATACATTTAATATCTCACAATCTATGCATCACATGTAAAAATTTTATATATGAAAAATGTTTAGATTTTTTTATAGATTAATAATATCCAATTTTCAACCATTTTTAAAATGTTAGACTTGCTGTTTGTTCTTTTAGCTATATTGCCATGCTAAAATGCTTTAATTCATAACTAAATAACCGTAGCTCCAAACTTAATAAACTTTATATGCATTTGGGGTAGAAAAATGCCTAGTTTAACATGGTGCACTCATCTTGCATGTTCAACAATTCTAAAATATTCTTTAGGACAGAACAGTACCAAATCTAATATGCTTATGAGGATTTTCCGGAATGGTTGTTTGTTGTTTCCGGCCTCATTTAAACTTGCCTAGTTAGGTAGTTTTATTATGCTTCACCTCTTGGCATGTTTAACAGCATTTAATATTGTTAGGTATATAAACGAGAGTGAACTAAATAAGTCATGGGGTGTTCCGTCAATATGCAACGGAGTTGCATATTGAGCTCCACTAAATTTGTAGGATTGCTGTGCACTTTGCCATGCCATGCTTCATTAAACCGGACATGCATCATACTTGGTTATGCATCATGCCATGTTGATGTGATGGTTGTTTACTATGTTACTTGCTTCTTTCCGGGTTGCTTCTCTCGTTAGCTTCGGTTTCGTTCCGGAGTTGTGAGGATCCATTCGACTACGTCCGTTTGTCTTCTTCATGGACTCGTTCTTCTTCCTTGTGGGATTTCAGGCAAGATGACCATACCCTCGAAATCACTTCTATCTTTGCTTGCTAGTTGCTCACTCTATTGCTGTGCCGCGATACCCACCACTTGCTATATCATGCCACCCATATTGCCACGTTAAGCCTCTAACCCACCTTTCCTAGCAAGTCGTTATTTGGCTATGTTACCGCTTTGATCAGCCCCCCTTCTAGCGTTGCTAGTTGCAGGTGAAGATGAAGTTTGTTCCATGTTGGAACATGGTTATTGTTGGGATATCATTATTATATATATCTTGTTTACATTAATGCATATATATACTTGGTAAAGGGTGGAAGGCTCGGCCTTATGACTGGTGTTTTGTTCCACTCTTGCCGCCCTAGTTTCCGTCATACCGGTGTTATGTTCCTTGATTTTGCGTTCCTTGCACGGTTGGGTGTTATGGGGACCCCTTGACAGTTCACTTTGAATAAAACTCCTCGAGCAAGGCCCAACCTTCGTTTTACCATTTGCCTCACCACCACCTACTTTTCCCTTGGGAGTCGCTCTCCCGAGGGTCATCTTTATTTTAACCCCCCCCCCCCGGGCCAGTGCTTCTCTAAGTGTTGGTCCGAACCGAGTAGACTGCGGGGCCACCTCGGGGAAACTTGAGGTTTGGTTTTACTCGTAGGATGTCTCATCCGGTGTTGCCCTGAGAACGAGATATGTGCAGCTCCTATCGGGATGTCGGCGCATTGGGCGGCTTTGCTGGTCTTGTTTTACCATTGTCGAAATGTCTTGTAACCGGGATTCCGAGTCTGATCGGGTCTTCCTGGGAGAAGGAATATCCTTCGTTGACCGTGAGAGCTTGTGATGGGCTAAGTGGGGACACCCCTGCAGGGTTTTGAACTTTCGAAAGCCGTGCCCGCGGTTATGGGCAGATGGGAATTTGTTAATATCCGGTTGTAGAAAACCTGACACTAAACTTAATTAAAATGAATCAACCGCATGTGTAGCCGTGACGGTCTCTTTCCGGCGGAGCCCAGGAAGTGAACACGGCTTTGGAGTTATGTTTGAACGTAAGTAGTTTCAGGATCACTTCTTGATCACTTCTAGTTCATGACCATTGCATTGCTTCTCTTCTCGCTCTTATTTTCGTATGTTAGCCACCATATATGCTTAGCGCTTGCTGCAGCTACACCTCACTACCTTCTCCTACCCATAAGCTTAAATAGTCTTGATCTCGCGGGTGTGAGATTGTTGAGTCCTCATGACTCACAGATACTTCCAAATAGTTGCAGGTGCCGATGATACCAATGCAGGTGATGCTACCCAGCTCAAGTGGGAGCTCGATGAAGATCTTTTCGTTGTTATGTTTCGTTTTCCTGTTGATCAGTAGTGGAGCCCAGTTGGGACGATCGGGGATCTAGCATTTGGGGTTGTCTTTATTTATGTTGGTTCCATAGTCGGACCTTGATTGTATTCTGGATGATGTAATGCTATATTTATGTATTGTGTGAAGTGGCGATTGTAAGCCAGCTCTTTATCCCTTTCTTATTTAGTACATGGGATGTGTAAAGATTACCCCTCTTGCAACATGCCTACTATGCGGTTATGCCTCTAAGTCATGCTCCGACACGTGGGAGATATAGCTGCATCGTGGGTGTTACAAGTTGGTAATCAGAGCCTTCCCCGACTTAGGAGCCCCCTGCTTGATCGAATCGCTGACGTTGTTGAGTCTAGAAAAATATTTTGAGTCTTATAGGATTATATATATCAGAGAGAAGGATTCTTTTTACTCCTGAGTCCCTTCGTCGCTCTGGTGAGGCCTGACGTAGAGTTTTGACTCTTCTCTCCTCAAATTTCACGAAAAAAAATTTAGGATCACGCGGGTATCTTGGAATCGTTCTGATATTTTTGTGATGAGAACATTGTTCTTGTTGCCTCCTGACATTTAGGGGTTGTGGCAGTGTCCCGGGGAGTTGAGCTCCGAGGTGTTGTCGTCCCAATTTTATCGTTGCAGTTCTGGAATACCTGAGTTCGCCGATATTGAAAATCTCTTTTATGCAGTTGTTGGTGAGATAACCTCGACGCCACCCAATACTGGGGCGGGAGTTCGGGAGTATTGCCATAACTCGTATAATGCTTTTCGAAGGTTGAGGTAAACGATTTCCGAAGGTTTCTTGGTTATTTGTTGAAGGATGGATACAGCTGGATGTAGGATTTGTTAGTTTTGGGAGAGATATTATGCTTCCCCTGTATCCCCAACACCTGATTGCATAACCAGAAAGTTTCGGGCGTTTATAAGTGGGAATTCAAGTAGCTCCTAGAATATCTTTCCAACAGACACATGATACAATATGGGATCTATCATATGTTTGTTTCCGGCTTATTTCCTAAGTCAATCCTTTGTTTTTATTTTTGTTGTGGTATTCAATTTGCTTCAATGTCAAGTGTTGATTCCATACCTTCCCTAAGCAGTGTTCTCATATTTCTATGTGAATACTAATCCTTCATGATAATCGAGATTGTCATGTCAATCCTTTCATTGGTGTTTCTCTTCAAGTGGATCCGATCTTTTTCAACATCCGCAAGATCAACTCAAGTCTTCTCAACGTTGTTTGTTTCATCCGTCCCAAGTTTCCTTTGTTTTCCCACCCTCCCACCCCTTGTTTCTTCAAGGACTCAGATTTCTTAATCAAGTATCCTTTTATTGATGGTAAGTTTCTCCATTCTTTTCCGTCAATGTTCTTACCCGGTGGTTCTCATGAAGATGTTCTTCAAGTTTACCATTCCTTGTTATCATTTTCTTCTCCGGTGGATTCAATTCAAGCTTTAGATGTTGACCATATCCCTTTCTTCCTTTCATATACTTTCTTATGTCGGTGCATCTGTTAATCATCCACCTCTTGTTATTCATGTTATCTGGAGGGCTGAAGTTATCTCAGAAGACTGGTCTTTTCATTCAAGATCCGTTCAACCTATTTCTAGGTTGTTATCTCATTCAGGCCATTTAATTCAACCGGCGCAATCTCTCTTTTCAAGCAATATCTTCAATGGTGGTTCTTTTGAGTGTGCCCTAACCCACATGTTTTTTCCCAGGATCTTACCTGACTCTTCTAATTTTCTCAGAATTACTATCAAATTCATTTTCCAAGTTTGACATAAGAATGAGTTATCATCAGTCAAATGCCTTCTCCAAGATCTTTCGCATTCTTTTCATCATTGGTTCAACCTTTCTAATTTCCATTCTAGAGTGCCTCAACAACTCAAGGTGGTGTTTCTCGTCGTCATTCTCGAATTTTGAAGACCGAAGAAGAGTTCCTCTTAAATTCTTACCCGTTCTTCCAAAGATTCATGGTTATAGCTTGTTGCCATCCTCTCATAATTGTTTTCCATTGTGCGAATTCTATTCACCCATCCGGAGTAATTCAGAAGTCTTTCCAGTTTGATTCCCCGGAGCCTTCATCTCAGAATTATTCATTTCCAGCGTTCATCTCACATTCTCCAAATCATACCGGTGCATCATTCAAGTATCCTCTAATCAGCTCGGGACCTCTTCGTTTACTTGTATCAAAATCCCCTATAGTATCTTCTTCGGTATCCAATTCTTCCCAGTGAATTATGCCTTTGCTACTTCCATTTTCAGTTCTTACGGTGGTTCGTTCAAGACTTCTCTTCCTTCGTTATCATATCAATTTATTCATTGTTTCAATCCTACCGGTGGTTCTTCGAAGACCTTCTCAAGTTTACACTATATCTATCTTAATACTTTCTTCGAGAATAAGTAGTATGCCAAATCTGTTGCTTGTCATCAATTTAATTTGGTGAAGGATAAGCATAATGTAATTCTTATTCTTGTTTCATCGAGTAAATTCAATTCCTTATTCCAGAGGTTCATCAAATTCTCAGTTTCAATTGGTTCATCTTTTCTTTTCCAGGAGTTCCAAGCTCTCATCATCATGAAGATCTATCTTATCATTGCAAGGCTTCAACCTTATTCTTTTCATCCTTCATTTCGTTTGATCATTCTTTTATTACCGGAGTTCTTCATGGAGGCTCTACATGATGGTTCGTCAAGGATTTAATTCCTTCTCGAAGTATTCATCGAGATTCTTTTCAAAGGAGCTCAAGTATTCTTCATCTTGCATAATGAAGTGCAATTCTTTCTACCTTATATTTTGAGGTGGTGTTATGTCTTTCTTGATAATTTCCCTTCGTGTTTCATGATTCAAAAGTTATCAAGAATCAGGTATTTTAAATCCATCAATCTCTTCATTGGAGTTATATTGGGTTATATTTCACCTAAAGCTTTCCCTAAGGACTGTTGCTAATTATGGTGCTTATAAATGACCCAAGTTTTCATTTATCCTGCCGTTGAAATAAGTTTCTTGTCTCCTTGTTCATATCAATCCAATCTATTTTTTTTCGTTAGTGGCAGAATTTCACCTCAAGATTTTGAGATGTTTTCCATAAGCCCACAACAAGCTTACTCTTTTCGTTGTTGGTTTTCCAACAACTCCGTTCAACTTTTTCTTCATAAGCATGCTCTTTCAATTTTATTTGCGAGAGTTGTCATTTCTTTCTCCGTTCTCTTATTCTGATGATGTACCTTCTTTTCTTCCATTCCAGAGGCATTGTGACTGTCGGTGTACTAGAGTAGGGGTACCCTAGTATCCCGAACTTGTGCACGGGCAGTCGCAGCATCCCGCGGCAAGGCTTGCCGGGTGACCGCCAAGGTCCTCCGTGGTTCCTTTGGAGCCATTCAAGGACAAAGTATCCAAGCCAAGGAGACAAGACCCCGGCAAGAGGAGCTTGCCGGGAAGGCCAACCAAGGCATCTCAAGACCCCGGCAAGAGGAGCTTGCCGGGAAGGCCAACCAAGGCATCTCAAGGAGCTTGCCGTGACGCGCCACGCGTCCCGGCAAGGCCCGGTGAGCGACAAGCTCCCGGACACGACAAGACAACGACCGCGGCAAGGCGCTTGCCGCGGCAAGCCACCACTCTGTGCCCGCACTCCAGCACATCCACCAACGTGTCGCTCTGGGACCCTTCTAGGCGTACGTGGCTGGAGGCTGTGCAGCCAGCGGTGCGCGGTGGCAAGCGGCGCTGACAAGATTCCCATCGTGGCGAGCGGTGGCGTCCCTGACGGTCCCTTTTGCACTATTTAGGCGACACAGACGGGCATTTAATGCCCTTGTCCCCTGCCGTCAGGGTTAGGTATGATGCACTGTAGCAGGTAGCTGTACCTACCGCAACACCTTTCCATTTTTACCCTTGTCTACGTTGCCACCTGTCGGTGACCCCTTGAGCATATAAAAGGAGGCCCATGCGCAACGTAGAGGGGGGTGGGAGAGGAAGAGAACACTCACGCTCGGTCTCGTTAGCTTCTGGGGTGTACTGTAGCACTCCGCGCTCCCGAGCAAGAACTCAATACAAACCACAAAGCAGGAGTAGGGTTTTACGCATCCGTGCGGCCCGAACCTGGGTAAACTGCTCGTGTGCTTCGCCTCGATCCGCTCTTCGCGCGACCCTCGCCCCCGCCGAACCGAAAGGGACTCGGTCCGCCGGTCCCATAGGTTCTCGTGGATTAGTCCCCCGACATCTTTGGCGCGGCAGGTAGGGGCATCGAGGTTGTGTGAACCAGATCCGGCGTTCACACGAGCTAGATCTTCATCATCTTCATCGATATGCCGCCGAAGAACAAGGCTTCAGAGGCGGCTGCTCCGTCCGCGCCGAACCCACCACCGCCGGAGCAAACGGCTGATGGGGCAGACGCCGGCGGAAGAACGGCCGTCGACGAGGGAGCTCACGGTGCTGCCAGGTCCAAGGACAAGGCTGCGCTACCCATCGGCGGCGTAGCCGGCTCCCACAACGACCGGGCGCACTCCAAGACCTCGGCGTCCATACATGCACCGCGCCCATCTCAGGAGGCGCGGGACCGGCAGCGTCATGGTACTCACGGTACCATGCGTTTGCTGGACCAAGATCGAGCTGGTGGATCTCGGAGTGCTCAAGACCAGCATGCACGCCAACATGCTGGCGCGAGCGAGGCACGATCGCCTGGACGGGATACTGCTCCTTCTAACATAGTTAGAAGTCCGAGCATATCCCGCTCCTCGCACCGTTCGCCACCGCCACCCGCCACTACAGCAGAAGCTTTGGCGCGAGCTCAACTGCTCCTGGACTACCCTCCAACGGCAGACAAGATCGACGACTGGAGGGCCACCATTCAGAGTCTCATTGGCTTCGCCAACGGCGACACTCAGCGGCAGCCGAGCACGTCGCAGCCGCGGCAAGTCAGCTAGGCATGAGCCGGGGGCGACAAGACCGGTGGGGGTGCAACCACTGTGCACTCTCCGCCCCGAAGGCCAAGATCGCCGACTCGCCGGATCCACCTCGATTGCGACTCCACCGCGTCATCAGATCCACGAGCTCGTCGCGATCAGCGCCAAGTTCTTCACGAACGACAGCAAGAAGACGCTCGTACTCGCATCGAGTGCCGAAGAGAAGCGCGACGTCAATCGGACCAGCGCGCTGGGCCCTCTGTCGACATGCATGCGCCAGGGGAACCAGGCGACTTGCCGTACGCGGTAGGTTGCCCTGCGTTTACTCGTGAGCTGCGGCAAGTCCAGTGGCCCAGCATGAAGAATTTCAAGCCAGACGTACCAGAGAAGTACGACGGCAAGTCGCATCCGTCGGAGTTCCTCAGCATCTACACCATCGCGGTGCAGGCTGCCGGGGGGCGGGACGACAAGATCCTTGCCAACTACTTCCCGTTGGTGCTCAAGCCCAACGTCAGGTCCTGGGTCATGCACTTGCCGAACGACTCCATATCCTCCTGGGAAAACCTATGCCATCAGTTTGTCGGCGCCTTTACAGGCGGCCACAAACCTCATGGCCAAGAGAGTGACCTTCATCTGCTCGCCCAGAAGGAAGGAGAGCCCCTGCGCAAGTACATTCAGAGATTCAGCCGTGTACAGCACAACATCCCAGATGTCCACCCTGCCGCGGTCATCAGCGCATTCCATCAGAATGTGCGTAACCGCAGGATGCGGGAGGAGATGGCGATGTGCAAGATCAGAGATGTCAGTGAGCTGTATGCCCTGGCCGACAAGTGTGCACGTGTTGAGGAAGGGAGGAAACTCCCCGGAGAGAATACAGGAGCAGGAGGATCTGACAGCGAGGATGCTGCCCCGGCAAAGAAAAACCGGCGGCGGAACAACAGGAAGAAGAAAGGCAAAGATGTGCTAGTCATTGAGCAGTCCGGCAACGAAGGTGGCGCCAAGAAAGCCAAAGCTGGTAGCTCCGGCAAGGAGATTGCCGCATGCACCAACTGCCAGACTCTGGCGGTCGCCGACAAGCAGGATGGCACCGACAAGTAGTACTGCAAGATCCACCGCACCAAGGGCCATGACCTCTAGAGCTGCAAGCAGGTCGAGCAGCTTGTCCAGCAGCAAAAGGCTGAATACGAGCGACGCGACAAGGAGAGGGCCCAAGGAGGCGCTGGAGAATCCGGCAAGAAGCGCGCCGGCCGGGGAGGACGCCGCGGCAAGGCCAAGCAGCGGCAAGGAGACAGACCTCCCCGCGGCCGCGATAAGGATGAAGATGACGACGACGACGAAGACATGGATGGTGTCGAGGCCAGTGAGCAGGAGTTCCAGAAAGCCACAGAGGTCTTGTGCGTTGACGGCGGTGCTTCTCTGCATACTTCACACCGCCGACTCAAGCAGTGGGTGCGGGAAGTCAATGCGGCGGAACCACCTGTCGAGTCACGCAAGCTTCTGAAATGGTCCAGCACGCCTATCATCTTTGATATTGGGGACCACCCTGATCGCACAACTGCGGTCAGGTGCTTGCCGATGTTGGTTTCACCAACTATCCGCAACCTCAAGGTCACTAAGATGCTAGTTGACGGCGGGGCCGGCTTGAACCTGATCTCCTCCGCTGTACTCCAGAAACTCCAGATCCCTGACAGTGAGCTTGAAGAGACCGGCACATTCCAAGGAATCAACTCGGGAAGGAGCAAGCCGAAGGGGAAGGTCACGTTGCTAGTAACATTTGGCAGCGAGGTGAACTTCAGGACTGAGAGGGTCACTTTTGACGTTGCCGATTTTCCATTGCCTTACAATGGGATACTCGGCCGTCCAGCACTCGCCAAGTTCATGGCAGGCTCTCACTACGCATATAACATGCTGAAGATGCCAGGCCCGATAAGCGTCATCTCTGTCCCTGGCGACAAGAAGGATGCTCTTATCTGCACCGACAAGATCTACCGGGAAGCGGCAGCCGCAACAGATCGCAAGTCACCTGCCGTTGAAGCTCCCGGGGGGAAGAAGAAGACCAAGTCCGGCAAGAGTTCTGATGCCCACTCCGGCAAGCGCACCTCTTCGGAGTGCTGCGCTGCCATCGAGGACGCACCATCGAGCTCCACCGGCAAGTGTAAGAAGACAATGGCAGCTCCGCCAGAGACCAAGAAGGTGTCCGCCAAGGAGGACGGCACTGGTGGTACCTTCACCATCAGTGCCACTCTCGACCCTAAATAGGAAAGCGCGCTCATTGCTTTCCTGCAGGTGAACGTCGACGTGTTTGCGTGGCAACCGTCTGACATCCCCGGTGTTCCCAGGAAAGTAATTGAGCACCATCTTGCCGTTTGTCCTCATGCGCGGCCCGTCAAGCAGAAGGTCAGGAAGCAAGCAGTGGAGCGCCAAGAATTCATCGCAGAAGAAATCAAGAAGTTGGAGCAGCAGGCCTTGTCAGAGGAGTGCTCCATCCTACGTGGTTGGCCAATCCTGTAGTCGTGCGCAAGGCGAACGGGAAATGAAGACTTTGTATCGACTTTACCGATGTTAACAAAGCTTGTCCCAAAGACCCATTTCCTCTGCCGCGCATTGACCAGATTGTTGACTCCACGGCCGGATGTGACTTGCTTTCATATCTTGACGCATACTCAGGATACCATCAGATCTTCATGGCAGAAGAGGATGAGGAGAAGACCGCATTCATCACTCCATGTGGCACGTACTGTTTCATACGGATGCCTTTTGGTTTAAAAAATGCTGGTTCAACATTTGCAAGGGTAGTCCATGTCACTCTTGAGCCACAAATACACAGAAATGTGGAAGCTTACATGGATGACATAGTGGTCAAGAGCAAGGACAAGGCAACTCTGATTCAAGATTTAGACGAGACCTTTGCAAATCTGCGCAAGATCAGCCTCAAATTCAACCCCGAGAAGTGTGTGTTTGGAGTCCCCTCCGGCAAGCTTCTCGGGTTCTTCGTGTCTCAGCGGGGAATCGAAGCCAATCCCGACAAGATCAAGGCCATTGAGCAGATTGAAGCACCAAAGCGCGTCAAGGATGTACAAAGACTTGCCAGTTGCGTGGCTGCTCTCAGCAGGTTTATCTCTAGGTCTGCTGAGCGCGCCCTGCCGTTTTTCAAAATATTGAAAAATGCAGGTCCAATGAAATGGACTCCGGAAGCGGAGGCTGCGCTGCAAGACTTGAAGAGATACCTGTCCTCCCCTCCAACACTTGTCGCACCTAAGCCACAAGAGAAGTTGCTGCTGTATATAGCGGCAACCAATCAAGTGGTTAGTGCTGCGTTAGTAGCAGAGAGGGAGGCAGATGACGAGCCAGCAACCACGGCAGGCGCATCCAGCGACAAGCAGGGGGCTTCCCCGACAAGCTCTGGTCCCGACAAGGATGGATCTGCGCAGACGCACGAGGAGATACAAAAGAGAATGGTACAACGCCCAGTTTACTTTGTCAGTTCCCTTCTGCAGGGGGCTAGGTCAAGGTACTCTGGCGTGCAGAAATTGCTTTTCGGCCTTCTCATGGCCTCAAGAAAGCTGCGCCATTACTTCCAAGCACATGAGATCACAGTTGTCACTCGTTTTCCGCTGAAGAGGATACTACAGAATCCAGAAGCGACAGGCAGGATTGTTGAGTGGGCACTGGAATTGTCAAGCTTTGGCCTCAAGTTTGAGAGTGCTTCAACTATCCAAAGCAGAGCATTGGCAGAATTCATAGCAGAATGGACGCCAACACCAGATGAAGAAATTCCAGAAACGAGCATCCCCGTCGAGGAAGCAAGCAAAGAGTGGCTGATGTACTTTGATGGTGCCTTTTCGCTGCAAGGCGCCAGCGCTGGCGTGCTGCTTGTCGCACCCACCGGAGAGCACCTCAAGTACGTAGTCCAGATGCACTTTCCCAAGGAGCAAGCAACAAACAATACTGCAGAGTATGACGGCTTGCTTGCCGGTCTCAGGATCGCGGCAGACCTTGGGATCAAGAAGCTCATTGTCAGGGGTGACTCGCAGCTTGTCGTCCACCAAGTGAACAAGAGCTATCAGAGTCCGTTGATGGAAGCCTACATCGACGAAGTGAGAAAGCTAGAAGAGCACTTTGACGGCCTACAGATGGAGCATGTTCCAAGAGCTCAGAATGCCATTGCCGATGGCCTATCAAAGTGCGCCGCACTTAAGTTACCTGTGGAACCAGGGATCTTTGTGCTCAAGCAGACTCAACCGTCTGTAACGCCATCAACTGGACAGAGCAAGAAGAGGAAGTTGATTTCTTGTGACTATTTTCCGGCAGAGCTTCCCGAAGCCGCCGCCAAGAAGGTCCCCAAGATCAACGCCAAGAGCGCTAAGGAGCAGTCTGCTCCGGCAAGCCCTAGGGTTTGTTCCGTTGAAGCAGAAGCTCCCGACAAGTTTTGCTCCGGCAAGCTTGCCGGGGAACGTCAAGCTCCGGCAGAGCCGCGGGTTCTCGCCGTAGAAGCGGATGTTCCCGCAGCGGCAGATTTGCCTTTAGTCCTTGTTGTCGAGCCACAATCTCCAGCATGGGCACAACAGATTGTCCGTTTCCTTCAGACAGGAGAACTTCCCGAAGAGTAAGAAGAAGCGGAAAGAGTAGCCCGACAGTCAAGTATGTACCAGTTTGTCGACAACACACTGTACAGAAGAAGACTCAACGGTGTGAAATTGAAGTGTATTCACCAGGAAGACGGACAAAAGCTGTTGGCAGAGATACATGGAGGCATATGTGGTCACCACATTGGCGCAAGAGCACTTGCCGGCAAAGCATTCCGGCAAGGTTTCTTTTGGCTGACAGCCCTCCAGGATGCAACTTCAAAAGTAACCAAGTGTGAAGCGTGCCATTTCCATTCCAAGCAGATACACCAACCAGCTCAAGCTCTCCAGACGATCTCTTTATCCTGGCCATTTTCGGTCTGGGGGCTCGACATCCTCGGCCCCTTTCCCCGAGCAGTCGGGGGCTTTGAGTACTTGTACGTTGCAATCGACAAGTTCACAAAGTGGCCGGAAGTGGAAGCAGTGAGGTAGGTGACAGCACAGTCAGCAGTCAAGTTCTTCAGGTCGATTGTTTGCCGCTTCGGGATCCCTAACAGGATAATCACCGACAACGGTACACAATTCACGAGCCGCACCTTCATGCAGTACGTCCAAGATCTTGGCGCCATGGTCTGCTTCGCTTCTGTTGCTCACCCGAGAAGCAACGGTCAAGCGGAGAGGGCAAATGCTGAAGTGTTGCGTGGGCTCAAGACCAGGACTTTCGACAGGCTGCACAAGTGCGGAAGAAACTGGATCGAGGAGCTGCCGGTGGTTCTTTGGTCGATCAGGACGACGCCAAATCGAGCCACTGGCCAGACACCTTTCGCTCTAATCTATGGAGCAGAGGCAGTTCTCCCCACGGAACTCGTATACGGGTCACCTCGAGTGCTCGCTTATGATGAGCTTGAGCAAGAGCAGCTACGACAAGATGACGCACTACTCCTTGAGGAAGACCGTCTTCAGGCTGCTGTACGAGCTGCTTGCTACCAGCAAGCTTTGCGCCGCTACCATAGCCGCAAAGTTAATGCCAGAAGTATCAAGGAAGGCGACCTTGTTCTTTGGCGTGTTCAGTCCGCCAAGAATTCCAACAAGTTGACGCCGAAGTGGGAAGGCCCTTACCGGGTGAAACGAGTCACTAGGCCTGGCGCTGTCCGCCTTGAGACCGAAGATAGCATTCCGGTGAGCAATTCCTGGAACATTGAGCATCTTCGTAAGTTTTACCCGTAAGGCGCGGTTGCCGGAACCTGTTCCGACAACCACCTTTTGTACAAGTCTTGCCGCTGTTGCATGTAATCCTTTGTACAAAGCCGGGCGCAGACCCCGTGCATAAGTAAAGCTCATATGCTCCGCACATCTTGTCAATTTCATGCTTTCTATTTTTTGCATATGTGATCTGACACTTTGTGCAGCACCTACTCCCCGGTAAGCAATAACGAGCCGTAAGGCTCCATATCTTTATTTTCTCCTCTTTCTTTTTTCTCAAGGAAAGGAAGGTTCCCTCGCCCACAAGTTTGCCGGAGGGGAAAGGAGAAGATAATGGTATGGACCAGACGTCATTTAAGAAAGTTTCGCCTTACCGGGAAGCAAACAACAGAAAAGCTAAGTTTCCAAAGTTTGAGCAATCAGATTTTTAAAATTTTTAAGTTATCTCCCTTGAACGACCGCACTTTGTATGGAAAACCTGTGCGCGGAGGAACCAACTCGTAGCTAGTTGCGCCCTTACTTTGTTTCGAGTCCGCTCAACAACTTAAGTGAGCTGCGACTAGTTGCGACAAGGTTTCTTGTCGGTAGCAGCACCGCCAGCAGGCTGCTGACGTCCCACACTTAGCGCTCGCGGCTAAGGTGCCTGCACCGGCAAGTTCCCTAAAAGCGTAGGACAAAAACATACAAAGGGAGGAATCAAGTAAAGGGAATAACATTGCAATCATTACCCGGAATAGAGTTATATTACAAGGTAGCTTGTCGCGGCTCTAACAGATTGTTCTCATAACATGACCAGCAGCGACAAGAAAAGAAGAAAACGGGCGGCCTAGTCTATGCGATCGCCCTCAATCCTCTTGATCCCGCTCACCTTGTCCACAATGGGCGCGACAAGGGTCTTGAGCGCTTCCAGATCAGCATCCGGCGGCAGGGTCTTGAGGATGTTGGTGAGGTTGAGGCCCGGGTTGCGGAAGGCAACCTTCACCAACACCTTTTGAAGAGCTCCCGCGCAGATCTTGCGCGACTCGTCGGCCAGCTGCTTTGGGATCCTCTCCCGGAGTCGCTGGAGGGCCATCGCCACGCCTTTGAAGAACAAGATGAGCTTGGCGCTGGGTTGGAGGTTCTCGTCGGAGGGATACCCGAGATCCTCCATCCCCAGCCACGCCAGCTCCCTGTCAATGTCTGCGGCAACATTCACGAGACCCTCCGTCCAGTGCTCCACATTCTCCCTAAAAGCATTCTGGCCAGCGGCAGCACTCGCCAGCAGCGCCTTGTCGGCCTTGATCTCCTCCTTCAAGGCCACCACCTGTTCCCTGGCGCCGTCCAGCGTCTTGGTCAAAGTGGTCAGCTTCAACTCAAGATCTGCGTTGGAGTCCTTGGCGGCGCTAAGCTCTTTGCCCTTCTCGGCGAGACGAACCTGCAGCTCTGAGTTGCTGTGGGCGTCCTTCTCCCGCTCACGCTTAAGCGCGGCAAGCTGTTCACCACTCGCCTTGAGATCGGCCTCCAGCTGCGCCACCTTCGTCTCCAGCTCCTTCTTGGCGGCCTTGGCAACTGCGGCAGCATCCTCTGCTTGCTTAAGGGCTCCGCCGAATTTTTGCACGCGCGCGGCAAGCTCCTCCTCGTGGGCGTCAAGGTTGACCTTCCGCTGCACCAGCTCGCCCTCCTGCGCAGACAGCTTCTCAGCGGCAAGCCGCTGTTGCTCTTCAACTTCGGCCTTCCCGAGGAGGAAGGACTTCTGCTCCTCGGCGAGTTGCTCCCGCTCCTCTGCCAGGGACCGGAGAGCTTCCTGGTTGAGACCCCGGAGCTCCTCCGCGCGCTTCTCGATGTCCGCTCCTGCCTTCGCGACAAGCGCCTCGCGGGATTCCAGCTTGGCTTGCCGCGCGCGGTAGAGCGACAACAGCTTCCGCAGCAGCCGCTCCTCCTCAGGCTCGCTGCTGCTGCTGCTCGGCGCGTCAACCAACGTCAGCCCAGCGGAGGCGAGCACCTCTCCGTCGAAGCTCTCTCCCTCGACCGGCGTCCTGGAGCTCGACGCCCAGGGGAGGTTGATGAAGACGCCATCACCGACCTTCAAGTAGACGCCTGGCTGGGGCTCTTCAGAGTTTGACGCTGCGGCAGCGGCGGAGGGATCGGCGGTCGGCATAGCGCCTGGCGCTCCTGCGGCCTCAGGGCCGTCAGTGCGATCGCCAGACCCCCGCCTCCTTCTGCGGCGGCAGCTTTGGCAGCCTCTGCGCCGGCGAGATCGTCAGCACCGGTTGCTTCTTCGGTGGCAGCGGCGTCGTTGGCGGCAACCTCGGTCTCCATCGGCTCCGCAGCAGATGGGTCTGACGGCCGGAAAAGGGAGAAAAGTCAAGCGAATACCCAAAAAGAAGAAGAACCCAAGGGAAGTTTTGAAGCGAGAAGATTACTTGTACCGGGTTCTACAGTCGTGGTCTCTGCCGCCGGGGGGCCGCTGGTGCTGTCCCTTGCCGGAGAACTCTCCCTTGCCGGAGACTTCACCCTTTCCGGAGAACTCTCCCTTGCCGGAGGACTCTCCCTTGGCATTCCGGGGGCGGCCTCCGGGCGCTCCTGGTGGGGCTGCCCTGCTCCTACACAAACCAACAGTCAGATGTCAGCAAAGAAAGAGTATCCATGCGCGCCTAACAGCGGAAAGTGAACCATATACTTATGCTGGGGGCTGCTCTGGAGAACAGTTGCCGGGTCCGACAAGGTTGTCTCGGACGCACCCCCTGCTGTCGCGGTGGGTTCGTCCTTGATGATAATCACCGGGACCTTGGCTCTCTTCGCTGCTCTCTGGGCCAGAGTCCTAAAAAGGAACAAGTTCAGAGTAAAGCAAATGAGATACAAGACAAAACAGCAAGAATTGAAGAACTACAAGTACAACAAGAGAATCTTACTCTTCTCCTTCCTCGTCGGAGCTGAACGCGGAGAAGTCGAAGTCCGGCTCACGTCCGGCGCGAGGAGGCGGAGGAGTAGTTTCCCTTGGCCGCTTGGCGGGAACAGTGGCGGTGGTCTGAGACGACCCCGCTCCGGCTGCCGCCGCGGCGGGAGAAGCAGCAGGAGAAGAAGCGGTGGTCCGGCAAGACCCCGCTCCAGTTGCCGCAGCAGCGTGAGGTGCTCCCGCGGCAACAGTACTTGCCGCGGTGGAGCGTGTCGCGTGGCGCGGCGGCTGTTGACTCGTCTGCCGCTCCGCTACGTCCCCGGCCTTGCGGAGACGCCTTCTTGGTGGGGATGGAGGCTCTGCTTGCGGCGAGCTGCCTGAAGATGAGGAAGAAGAGGAGTTGATCTCCAGCGAGCCGCTCGTATCCTCGGCGGGCTCGCTCGACTCGACGTCACGCCCGGCAAGCTCTTTCTCGCCGGCGAGCTCCTCTCGTTCGGCGCCGCTTGCCGCCTCTGCTGCCTCTGCCTCCTCCACGATGAATCCAAATTCGCCCACGGCTGCGGCTGCCGCCGCCTCTTCCAGCCTAGTGGCGATGCGTGTCATCTCCGCATCGATGGTGTCGCGGGTGAGGCTTTTCTTTTCGTCGGAGCGGCCGGCACTTCTACCAAGCCGTCAAAGAACTGCTGCACGATGTCGTCTGCAGGCTCTTGCCAAGTTGGGACAATTCCATGCGAATCGCACAACGACATCATTGCACGGATGCGGTCGAGCGCGGAGTTGTTGCACAGCGGAACGACACCCTTCGGCAACCTGAACACTTCGGGATGTTGAGGGTCGTACTTGAACAGCTCCTGGAGCATCGCGTTAAGCTCCAGAACAGTGAAGTTGAAGTTGAGGCCCGGACGCAGCCTCATGATATCCGCCGCGTTCTTGAATTCCCAGGCGGGTCTCCCCCGTTCCTGCAGGGGGGCGATGCGGCGGCGAAGAAAATCTGCGCCAACAGCGCCTACAGTGAGCCCGGCAAGCCTGAGGCGTTGGATCCGGGTGCTGGCAATATTCAGCCTATCGTCTTCCGGGGCCACGTCACTCCAATCGCTGCCGCGTGCTACTGGGGCTTGGCGCCGGGCGGTAAACGGCTGCGGGTTCTCCTCGACAATCCAGCACAAGTCTGCTCTCCATTCCTCCCACTTGCCGCAGAACTCTCCCTCCAGATAAGTGTCCTTCTTGCCGGCCCTCGAGATCCAGGCGATTCCACCGGATAAAGGCTCTCCTCTCTCTACTTGGGGCATAAAGAAGTGGTGAAAAAGGGCTACATTGGGATAGACTCCGACAAAGTTTTTGCAGAGATGTGCGAAAACTGCCATGGTCAGAACAACATTGGGGGTGAAGTCAAGGAGGCGGAACCCGTAGGTGTTCATAATATCGTAGAAAAACTCAGAGAAAGGCGGGCAGAGCCCGCAGTAGAAGAACAAGGCGAAGAAAGGATATCCATTTGGAGCCATTTTCCAAGCGGCGGCTGGAAGTACCTTCGTGCGCGGATGCGCTCGCGTCTCCGTCGACCAGAAGAGGTAGTAATTCTCCCTCAGCTCCCTCGCGGCGAGCTTGGGGGGGAAGATTGCCCGCTCCTTTCACAGCGCCGCAAGCCGCTGCGCCTCGGTCGACTTCACAACCTTCCCTTTGTCGGCTCTCGGAGCCATGGCGGAAGTGGTGGAGGAGGTCGACGGCGCTGGTGGTGCTGGTGGCGATGGGGGGCGGGGCGCTGCTCTCTTTCAGCTTTCGGAAGACGAGGGAGTGGCGGAGGTTTCCGAGATTGGAGTAGCAACCAGCGAATGGGCGAACTACCCCTGTTTCCCCTGCTTATAAAGAGGGAGGGGGCGGACGTTCCACCTTTCCGAATAAAGAAATCACCCACGATCTCTCCCACGATGCCGCATTCAACGCGTGCCGTTTGGGGAGGGCGCGGTGGATACGGGGAGAGATACGGCGTAACCCAGGCCGCGCGTGCCCGTGCCCTGTTTTGGGCCTGGCCCAACAGCGCTCGGCACCGTGTATGGCCCAGGCCCGGGGGCTCCTGTCGGTGTACTAGAGTAGTGGTACCCTAGTATCCCGAACTTGTGCACGGGCAGTCGCAGCATCCCGCGGCAAGGCTTGCCGGGTGACCGCCAAGGTCCTCCGTGGTTCCTTTGGAGCCATTCAAGGACAAAGTATCCAAGCCAAGGAGACAAGACCCCGGCAAGAGGAGCTTGCCGGGAAGGCCAACCAAGGCATCTCAAGGAGCTTGCCGCGACGCGCCACGCGTCCCGGCAAGGCCCGGTGAGCGACAAGCTCCCGGACGCGACAAGACAACGACCACGGCAAGGCGCTTGCCGCGGCAAGCCACCACTCTGTGCCCACGCTCCAGCACATCCACCAACGTGTCCCTCTGGGACCCTTCCAGGCGTACGTGGCTGGAGGCTGTGCAGCCAGCGGTGCGCGGTGGCAAGCGGCGCTGACAAGATTCCCATCGTGGCGAGCGGTGGCGTCCCTGACGGTCCCTTTTGCACTATTTAGGCGACACAGACGGGCATTTAATGCCCTTGTCCCCTGCCGTCAGGGTTAGGTATGATACACTGTAGCAGGTAGCTGTACCTACCGCAACACCTTTCCATTTTTACCCTTGTCTACGTTGCCACCGGTCGGTGACCCCTTGAGCATATAAAAGGAGGCCCATGCGCAACGTAGAGGGGGGGTGGGAGAGGAAGAGAACACTCACTCTCGGTCTCGTTAGCTGCTGGGGTGTACTGTAGCACTCCGCGCTCCCGAGCAAGAACTCAATACAAACCACAAAGCAGGAGTAGGGTTTTACGCATCCGTGCGGCCCGAACCTGGGTAAACTGCTCGTGTGCTTCGCCTCGATCCGCTCTTCACGCGACCCTCGCCCCCGCCGAACCGAAAGGGACTCGGTCCGCCGGTCCCATAGGTGCTTGTGGATTAGTCCCCCGATAGTGACGTTTCTGTCTTCATCCTATCATGTCGTTTGCCAAGATCATGTTTTTTTTCTTGCTTATCCATTCAACCGGAGTGTCGTGCCCCCTTTTCAAGTTCTCTCATCTTATCAAGTTTCACCTCCCTTCGCAACCGGAGTGATATCGTAATTGATCTTTATCGTTCCTTGTACATTTCGTTGCTGCCAGAGTGCTTGCATGTACTTCTTGTCCATTGCAACCCTTTTCTTATGTCTTTCCACCTACAAGGTTCTCGTAATGTTCCTGGTTCCTCTTTTCTAATGGACTATTTTCAACTTTGTTCATCTTCGTTGTATTCTTTCTTTCAAGTTGTTCAACCTCTCAAGGTTCGTGGTTTCACTCATTTGTCCAAGAAGCAAATTAGTTTTACCTCTTCTCTTTCCTCTTCCGTTTCTCTCCGGTGCCATCCTAGATCTCGGGACGAGATCCCCTCGTAGTGGTGGAGTGTTGTGATGCCCCGAGACCGATGCGCCAGATGTCTTTCGGTTATTCGCTGTTGTTGCCTTGTCTTTCGTTTGCGTGTTGCATCTTGCCATGTTATCATCCGCATTGCATCATCATGTTTTTAAAAACTTGCATCCGTCCGGGTCTTCCGGTTCTCTCTGTGTCCGTTCTGGGCCCAGACACACTTGCACGCGCCCGCGGCACGTCCGAAATATTATTTTATAAGTGGCCGTAAAATGTTCTCAGAATGGGTTGAAAATTGGCATGCGGTGTTGTTATAGTGTAGATAGGCCGACTGCCAAGTTTCATCGCATTCGTAGTCTGTTTGATGCCCCAACGGATAACTATACCGACAATATAGTCGGTCAAACGTCGGACGTTTTTGGTCTCCGGAAACAGTTGCCGGGCTGCATTCCCCCTCTTTCCTCTCAGCCCAAGCCCTTCTTCAGAGTCCACCTAGGCCCAGGCTGACCCCTCCTTGCGCGGTGCATTGACCCCTCGCGCGCGTCCGAAAGTTGTCCCGAACCCGACCCGGGCAGTCGTCACCGTTGGGTCCGGATCATCCCCAAACATCTACAAAACATCACCGTTTTCTTTAT
Organism: Triticum urartu; assembly: GCF_056163025.1. NCBI lineage: Eukaryota > Viridiplantae > Streptophyta > Magnoliopsida > Poales > Poaceae > Triticum > Triticum urartu. The sequence continues at coordinate 168,344,805 of NC_141874.1, read as the reverse complement.
TGGACTCCCTAACCTACTTTTCTCGTCCATTCGATTACGATCTAAGGGCCAGATTAGTCCCTAGTCAAAAAAACCTATTTGCTCTATATAGTGGACAACCCTAGATCCTAGGGAGCTTATCCCATCAGTCCTGTCCCGCCGCCAGCCGCGAGATCCACCTCGTTTTCCCCGTCGCTCCAATCAGGCTACTCCCCTGCCTTCCCGATCCACCCATCGATCCACCCCCCCACCGAACTCCTCTGCTCGAACACCAGGCCCAGGCACCCAGCGTCGCCTCCAGCCACATGCCCACATCCAGCCGCTCTCCCAAAGCAAGCTGCAGCCCCGCCGCCGTCAGGCGAGGACCTTCCCATCGCCGGTGACCACCTTTTAGCAGGACCCCTGCGCCCCTGCCTCTCCCTTCCTCTTATTTCTTTCCTCCCTCTCTCACCAACGCTTGATGCTCGTGCAACAGGGAGCCCCCGAGGAGTTTGCGCCAGCCATCCTTGCCTCCCACGCACGAACGTCGTCGTCCTCGAGCTCCTAGAACCGTCCCCGCCAAGACTCGTCGCCGCCCCGCCGCGCCATGTACTCGATGCCGGCACCGCCGTGCTTCTGCTGTCCGCGTCGGCAAGTGCAGCTCCCCACTGTGCCGACCTCCTGCAGCTCGCCCCAGTGCTGGATCTGGAGGCCGCGACTCCCGCCGGACCTTGCCTCGCCGGAGTACGCCGTCCCGACTGGATCCCCGTCGCCTGGCGCCGCCAAGTCCCGCTCTGCCTTTTTGTCGAGAGGAGGAGGCTATAGTCGTGTAGCCGTGTTGACCCTTCCCCTGCTTCGCTCGCTCGATCCCCCCGCGTTGACCAGAGAGGAGCGCGCCCGCTCGCGAGGCCAGCCGCACCGCTCCAGCGAGCCTGCCCAAATCTGCCAGCCCGCGTCCAGCCTCCTCACCGAGCGGGCCCATGAGGCCTGGTGAGCCTCAGATCCAGTGCCCTCACCCAGTGCATTGTTGGGCCAGCCTCTGTTGTGGCCCGTTCATGTTTTTTTTTCCAAATCTAAGTTTTTTCCTAATATTCCAGAGAACGTTGTTTTACAGAAAAGACCCTCTTGTTCATACATTTAATATCTCACAATCTATGCATCACATGTAAAAACATTATATATGAAAAATGTTTAGAATTTTGTCTAGATTAATAATATCCAATTTTCAACCATGTTTAAAATGTTTAAACTTGATGTTTGTTCTTTTTTCTATATTGCCATGCTAAAATGCTTTAATTCATAACTAAATAACCGTAGCTCCAAACTTAATAAACTTTATATGCATTTGGGTAGAAAAATGCCTAGTTTAACATGGTGCAGTCATCTTGCATGTTCAACAACTCTAAAATATGGTTTAGCACAAAACAGTACCCAATCTAATATATGCTCATGAGGATTTTCCGGAATGGTTGTTTGTTGTTTCTGGCTTCATTTAAACTTCCCTAGTTCGGTAGTTTTATTATGCCTCGCCTCTTGCCATGTTTAACAACATTTAATATTGTTGGGTACATAAACGAGAGTGAACTAAATAAGTCACAGGGTGTTCCGTCAATATGCAATGGAGTTGCATATTGAGCTCCACTTAATTTGTAGGATTGCTTGTGCACTTTTCCATGCCATGCTTCATTAAACCGGACATGCATCATACTTGGTTGTGCATCATGCCATGTTGATGTGATGGTTGTTTACTATGTTACTTGCTTCTTTCCGGGTTGCTTCTCTCGTTTGCTTCGGTTTCGTTCCGGAGTTGTGAGGATCCGTTCGACTACGTCCATTTGTCTTCTTCATGGACTCGTTCTTCTTCCTTGCGGGATCTCAGGCAAGATGACCATACCCACGAAATCACTTCTATCTTTGCTTGCTAGTTGCTCGCTCTATTGCTGTGTCGCGATACCCACCACTTGCTATATCATGCGACCCATATTGCCATGTCAAGCCTCTAACCCACCTTTCCTAGGAAACCATTGTTTGGCTATGTTACCGCTTTGCTCAGCCCCTCTTATAGTGTTGCTAGTTGCAGGTGAAGATGAAGTTTGTTCCATATTGGAACATGGTTTTTTTTGAATATTTACTGTGGGGTAAAACCCCACAGCCCATTTTATTAAAAAGAAGAGAAGGTCCAGCAAAATACAAAGCACTGAGAGAGTGCCAAAACAAAAAAAAAGAGTCATATCTAATACTGTAGGATCTAGAAGTAGATGTGTCTAGAGGGGGGTGATTAGACACATAATGCTCAAGTTGCAATTTTTTATGCTTTTTCGGTTTAAGTGGAGTTTAGGCACAATTTCAACACACACAATACATATCAAGCAAGCATGCAAAGAGTATATGAGCAGCGGAATGTAAAGCATGTAACTTGCAAGAATGTAAAGGGAAGGGTTTGGAGAGATCAAACGCAATTGGATACACGGATATTTTTCCCGTGGTTCGGATAGGTGGTGCTATCCTACATCCACGTTGATGGAGACTTCAACCCACGAAGGGTAACGGTTGCGCGAGTCCACACAGGGCTCCACCCAAGGGTAACGGTTGCGCGAGTCCACACAGGGCTCCACCCACGAAGGGTCCATGAAGAAGCAACCACCCACAAAGGGTCCACGAAGAAGCAACCTTGTCTATCCCACCATGGCCATCGCCCACACAGGACTTGCCTCACTAGCGGTAGATCTTCACGAAGTAGGCGATCTCCTTGCCCTTACAAACTCCTTGGTTCAACTCCACAATCTTGTCGGAGGCTCCCAAGTGACACCTGGCCAATCTAGGAGACACCACTCTCCAAGAAGTAACAAATGGTGTGTAGGTAAAGAACTCCTTGCTCTTGTGCTTCAAATTATAGTCTCCCCAACACTCAACTCTCTCTCATAGGATTTGGATTTGGTGGAAAGAAGATTTGAGTGGAAAGCAACTTGGGAAAGGCTAGAGATCAAGATTCATATGGTAGGAATGGAATATCTTGGTCTCAACACATGAGTAGGTGGTTCTCTCTCAGAACATATGAGTTGGAATGGTGTATGAGTTCTGATGGCTCTCTCTACGAAAGAAGAGGAGGTGGAGGGGTATATATAGCCTCCACACAAAATCCAACCGTTACACAGTTTTCCAATCTCGGTGGGACCGAATCAATAAACTCGGTCGGACCGAAAATGTAAACCTAGTGACCGTTAGAGATTTCGGTGGGACCGACTGGATCAACTCGGTGGGACCGATGTGCTAGGGTTAGGGTAAATCCAAAACTCGGTTTGACCGATTACTCAAACTCGGTGGGACCGATTTGGGTAATAAGTGAAATTGAGATTTGGCCAAGCAAACTCGGTGGAACCGATTGCATATCTCGGTGGAACCGAGAATGTTGAAATGGGTAACAGAGAGTTTGCAAGCCCATCTCGGTGAGACCGAGATCCCATCGGTGAGACCGAAATGATTAGGGTTTGGCAGTGGCATATGACAAGTGAAACTCGGTGGCGCCGGATAGGAAGAATCGGTAGGACTGAGTTTGGATTAGGGTTTAGGTCATATGTGGAAGTGGGAAAGTAGCTGAGGATTTTGGAGCATATCATTAAGCACATGAAGCAAGAGGCTCATTAAGCAACACCTCATCCCTCCTTGATAGTATTGGCTTTTCCTATGGACTCAATGTGATCTTGGATCACTAAAATATAAAATGAAGAGTCTTGAGCTTGAAGCTTTAGCCAATCCTTTGTCCTTAGCATCTTGAAGGAGTTCCCACAACCTTTAGTCCATGCCACTCCATTGTTGAACTTATCTGAAACATGCTAGATAGAAATGTTAGTCCAACAAGAGATATGTTGTCATCAATTATCAAAACCACCTAGGGAGCACTTGTGCTTTCAAATACTTACCTACAGTTACAAGGGGTCATGACCCAAGGCAAGAGCTGATGCTAACCTATATTTACAGAAGGGCATTAACCCTAGGTATGAGTTGAGCTCTCACGCTAACGCTAAGCCTATGAGCCAAAAGAAGGATATCATGTATAAAATTGCACCTCCAAGTGGAAAAACGAGCCTGCTCCCCCTAAATATCCGCCCATTTCTGAGGATCCAAATATTCCATGCAGCTGTGAGAATCACTTCAAAGAAAAAAGGGTGGCCAAAACTGGTTCTGGCACTGGAAACACACTCCTGGATACTAGACCCCTGGGACCAATCAATCTGAAGGTAGTTCCACACTCTGGAGCTGAAATTGCACTGAAAGAACAAGTGAGATCTGTCCTCATGGACATAAGCATTATATATAACACAAAGATTATCCTCATCTTGGGACCTCCAGTGTCTTCGAACCAGCATATCTTTGGTGTTGAGTTTATCAAAGAACAATAACCAACCAAAGACTTTAATCTTCATTGTGCATCTGTTATTCCATAACCATTTGCATGGCATAATAGTGGGCATACTAGAGTGCATGATAGTATAGAACCCTTTGGCCGAAAAAGACCCAGATTTGGAAGGCCACACCCAGTGATCAGGAAGTAGAGGATCTCTTTGCAAGTTTAGCAGCCAACCATCCAGAATTGTTAGCTCTGCAGCAGCTTGTTGGGAGATGGGCAGGTAGAACATGGAAAAAAGGTCCTGGGTCTGAAGCACATCCCTGACTGAGACCTTATCATCAATCACAAAAGAGAACAACCTAGGAAGCCTCCTTGCAAGGGGCATGGAAGAGCCAGCCACATGCCATGCATCATGCCAGAACATAGTAGTGTTCCCCATGTTAATATGAACAGAATCAATGGCCCTGTAAGAATCATTTAGCTTGAAGACATCCCTCCACCAGAAAGATCCAGTCAATATAGTTGCCTGAGGAACAATGTTGTCATAGTAGGAATCCCAAATTAAGGATACCCAAGGAACATCATGCTTATTGTAGAATTTATGTAGATGTTTCATAAGCAGCCCCTGATTCTGAATATTTAAATTGAGGATGCCCAGCCCACCCTTATCTTTAGGCCTGCAAACCAGGTCCCAAGCTGCCAGAGATTGCTTAGGTGCATCTGTATTTCCTCTCCAAAGACATTGCCTAAAGATCCTATCCAATTGCTTAATGATTCCAAGGGTATATGTAAGCTGCAGAGGAAATAGATTGGCATGGAAGTTAGAACTGAAGTCAACAGTTGCAACCTAGAGCCCTGGTTAAGCATTGCAGAACTAGCAGAGAGCCTTCTTTCAATATTATCCACAAGGGGGAGGAGATCCACAATTCTGGGTCTGGTGGTACCAAGGGGTAGTCCAAGATAAGTAAAAGGGAGTTCACCTATCTTGCATCCCAGGAGAGCAGCCAACTTGAGGGCCTCATCACTAGATATACTCAAAGGTATCATAGAGGACTTGGCAAAATTCACCTTGAGACCAATAGACTGTTGGAACACAGCCAACATATTCTTGAGAGCCACCAATTGTTCCTCCACAGTAGGCAAAATGATTATTGTATCATCTGCATACTGGATAATTGGGTAGTTAGAATCATGGGATGGTATTGGGAGTGTCAGAGACCCTTGAGCCAACATATGGTTGACCACAGACTGCAATAGATTGGCAGCAGTAACAAAAACGAGCGGTGATAAAGGATCACCATGTCTGACCCCACAGTACATCTAAATTGCTTCCCTGGAATGCCATTCAGTAAAACAGAAGATGTCCCAGATGACAGAATCTCCCTAACCCAAGCAATCCACTTGCTATCAAAACCTTTATGATGAAGAACTTGTAGAATTACCTCATGCTCCACTGTATCAAAAGCCTTGGCAACATCCAACTTAAGGATTGTGATTGGTCTCTTTGATTTCTTGCATTGATGAATGTACTCAAATGCCCATGCAAGGCAATCCTGAATGGACCTACTTTTCAAAAATCCATACTGGTTCTTATGAATGCATTGCAAAATTACCTTCTGCAACCTATTTGCCAACACTTTGGTGAGGAACTTCAGACAGCTGTTTGTAAGAGAAATGGGCCTGAAATCATCTGGTCCCTCCGGAGAAATCATCTTGGGAATAAGGGTGATGAGTGAGCCATTGATGTTCTCCAGAGATAGCTCTCCATCATAAAAAGCCTTTATGAGCATCAAAAAATCATGTTCAATAATAGGCCAGCATTTCTTAATAAACATGCCATTAAAACCATCCGGTCCAGGTGCTCTGTCAGTGGGTAGCTCCTTTAAAACCTTGTTTATCTCCTCTTGTGAGAAAGGAGCAGGGAGAACCTCCAACCCATCGACTGACTGAATCAACTGTGGGAGAACAAATCCCATGGTAATGCCTTGAGCATGACCCATCCTATTCTTAAAAGAAGGCCACAAAATTCCAGCCATTTGTGTATGATCTGAGGCTGGATCATTCCCATCAACCATAAGACTAGCAATTGCATTTTTTCTCAATCTTTCTAAGGCCATTGCATGGAAAAACTTTGAATTTTCCTCACCCACCTTGATATATCTGATTGTACACCGCTGTTTCCAATAAATGTAATGAATACGCAGTAAGTTCTCATGGTGCAACAGAACTATCTTTATAAAATTAAACTCAGGAGTTGTGAGTGGCCTCCACTCCTCAAGCCCATCAAAATGCAGAATTACCTTGGCACAATTCAAAGTCAGATGTTTAATGTGAGAGATATTTTTGCTCCACACTTTGAGGTCCATTCGTAACCATTTAAACTTCTTGGAGATAATTGCAGCCGCACACAAGTCAAAAAAAACCGGAGCCTCCCAAGACCGCTTGACACAATCCATAAAGCCTGGCATGTCAACCCAATAATTCTCAAAACAAAAAACCCTGGCTTTTGGAATGGTTGTGTCAATGGATACCACGCATGGCACATGATCAGACGATGTTTTCGCTAGGGGGAGTACCACAGTGTTTGGGTAAATGGAAATCCAATCCGATGTTGTAAAGAACCAATCAAGTTGTTCCACAGCGGGTTTTCCTGCATATTGGACCATGTGTACATTCTCCCTTTCAATGTCAACTCCAAGAGGCCCAAATGACCAATTATCTCATTGAAAAGGAAAATATCGTTAACATTCCCCCCAGCAGGTTTCTATTATCCATGGACCTTATAAAATTGAAATCCCCGAGGAGTAACCAATGTTCATCAGGTGGGATGGTTAGATGATAAAGCCAGTGAAAAAAATCATCTTGGAGAGGCCCATCACAAGGCCCATAAACTGACACTAAGGTCCAGGTTTCAGCATTGTGTACTGAAGTAAAAGAAACCACAACACCGTAGCTTTGAATTTCAATTAGTGTGCCAGTGAAAACACCTGAATTCCAGATGACAAGAATACCACCAGAGGCCCCTACCGAGAGAGCAAAAGCAAAATGATCGAACCTCCGCGAGCAGCAGGTTCTAATTGTCCTAATATCAAACTCCTCACATTTGGTTTCCTGAAGGCACACAATCGAGCACTGGCTCTCCTCAATTTTTACTCTAACATCTCTTTGTCTCTCCGCAGAATTCAGACCACGAACATTCCAGCACAAAACACGCCAATTACGATAGGATGTACTAGCCATGAGAAACTATATAGGGGAGATAATCTAGCCCACTGCTTAACAATGCAGCTCCAAAAGCCCTAAGGTTGGCAACATCCGTACAATATAAACCCATAAACTGCTAGCAGAGTTCGGATATAAAAAACGGAAAAGAGATAACCGTGGGCCACAAAATGCAAAGTCGATCAGGCCCACAACACACCACCACCACATCACAGAGAGGTACAGAAAATCACTCATCACTGGAAACTGCATCATCTCCAGACTTCTTAGAGGGAGCCATAAGCTTCTCCTCTGTCAGATCCCCAGCTGGGATGCCCAAAGCATGGACGACCGCCTGCATAACCGGAATTGGGGTATCCGGTGGCATCCGAACCTGCTCCGTGGTCTCCTCTTCAGATATCTTGAGCTTCTTCCCTCTCGGTTGCCTCTTGGGTGATGGTTTAACAAAAACTGCAGAGATGGGTTTGAAGCCTGAAGATTTGACATAACTTCTAGTCATTCTCCTCTTGGGGAAGTCTGGAGTATTAGAAATAGGCGCAACACGACGAGCACGCTTCCTCTCATGTTGTCGCTTCCCAAGCACAGATTCTGCAGGTGGTTTAGTGGCCAAAAACAGAAAGTCAGAGCTCACAAGTCTGCTGTCCGAAGGGGAAACTACGTCAGGAGGACATGGAGTGACCAAAGTTGAGTCAGCAGCATCCAATATTTCCTCAATAATGACTGAATGTCTGCGTGCAGGAGTAGTTGTTGGGATATCATTATTATATCTTGTTTACTTTAATTCATCTATATACTTGGTAAAGGGTGGAAGGCTCGGCCTTATGCCTTGGGTTTTTTTCCACTCTTGCCACCCTAGTTTCCGTCATACCAGTGTTATGTTTCTTGATTATGCATTCCTTACAAGGTTGGGGTGTTATGGGGACCCCTTGCCAGTTCGCTTTGAATAAAACTCCTCCAGCAAGGCCCAACCTTGGTTTTACCATTTGCCTCACCACCACCTACTTTTCCCTTGGGAGTCACTCTCCCGAGGGTCATCTTTATTTTAAACCCTCCGGGCCAGTGCTTCTCTAAGTGTTGGTCTGAACCGAGTAGACTGCGGGGCCACCTTGAGGAAACTTGAGGTTTGGTTTTACTCATAGGATGTCTCATCTGGTGTTGCCCTGAGAACGAGATATGTGCAGCTCCTATCGGGATGTCGGCGCATTGGGCGGCTTTGCTGGTCTTGTTTTACCATTGTCGAAATGTCTTGTAACCGGGATTCCGAGTCTGATCGGATCTTCCTGGGAGAAGGAATATCCTTCGTTGACCATGAGAGCTTGTGATGGGCTAAGTTGGGACACCCCTGCAGGGTTTTGAACTTTCAAAAGCCGTACCCGCGGTTATGGGCAGATGGGAATTTGTTAATATCCGGTTGTAGAAAACCTGACACTAAACTTAATTGAAATGAATTGACCGCGTGTGTAGCCGTGACGGTCTCTTTCCGGCGGAGCCCGGGAAGTGAACACAGCTTTGGAGTTATGTTTGAACGTAAGTAGTTTCAGGATCACTTCTTGATCACTTCTAGTTCACGACCGTTGCATTGCTTCTCTTCTCGCTCTTTTTTGCATATGTTAGCCGCCATATATGCTTAGCGCTTGCTGCAGCTCCACCTCACTACCTTCTCCTACCCATATGCTTAAATAGTCTTGATCTCGCGGGTGTGAGATTGCTGAGTCCTCGTGACTCACAGATACTTCCAAACAGTTGCAGGTGCCGATGATACCAGTGCAGGTGACGCTACCCAGCTCAAGTGGGAGCTCGATGAAGACCTTTTCGTTGTTGTGTTTCGTTTTCCTGTTGATCAGTAGTGCAGCCTAGTTGGGACGATCAAGGATCTAGCATTTGGGGTTGTCTTTATTTATGTTGGTTCCGTAGTTGGACCTTGATTGTATTCTGGATGATGTAATGCTATATTTATGTATTGTGTGAAGTGGCGATTGTAAGCCAGCTCTTTATCCCTTTCTTATTCAGTACATGGGATGTGTAAAGATTACCCCTCTTGCGACATGCCTACTATGCGGTTATGCCTCTAAGTCGTGCTCCGACACGTGGGAGATATAGCCGCATCGTGGGTGTTACAGGACTACTCCCACCTCATCATGGTGGCCGTCGGGATGATGAATATGGCCCCCTGTGATGATTTCCCCCTCTGGCGGAGTGCCGGAACGGGGTCTAGATTGGTTTTTCGTGGCTATAGAGGCTTGCGGCGGCGGCACTTCTGATCTAGAGTTACCCCTAGGGTTTTTGGAATATTTGGCAATTTATAGGGCAAAGAAGCAGTTTGAGAGGTCACAGAGGGGGGCACAACCCCCTGGGAGCGCCTAGCTCCTAGGCACACCCAGGTGGGTTGTGCCCACCTCAGGCCTCCCCTGTGGTACCTTTTTAGCCCATCCTGGGTCCTCTGGTCCAAAAAAATTCTCCAAATTTTTTTGCTACGTTTGGACTTCGTTTGATATTGATTTCATGCGAAATAAAAAACAATCAAAAAATAGCAACTGGCACTAGGCACTATGTCAATAGGTTAGTCCCAAAAAATGATATAAAGTTACTATAAAATGATTGCAAAACATCCAAGAATGATAATATAACAACATGGAACAAGAAAAAAATTATAGATACGTTGAAGACGTATCAGCACCCCCAAGCTTAATTCCTACTCGTCCTCGAGTAGGTACTCCCTCCGTTTCTTTTTAGTCCGCATACAAGGTTTGGTCAAAGTCAAGCTTTGTAGAGTTTGACTAACTTTATATTAAAAATATATAAACATTCACAATATTAAATTAATATTATCAGATGCACCATGAAATGTATTTTCATACTATATAGTTTTAGTATTGTAGATGTTTAGATTTTTTAATATAAATTTGGTCCAACTTTGTGTAGTTTGACTTTAACCAAATCTTATAGGCGGAGTAAAAAAGAAACGGAGGTGGTAAATGATAAAAGCCGAATTTTTGATGTGGAATGCTACCTAACATGTTCATCACATATTCTTTTCTTTTGTAGCATGGACATATGCACTTTTATATGGTTCAAAGTAATAGTCTAGTTTTGATATGAATATTTCAATACTCAAGCATATCAACAAGAAACCATGTGTTTCAAAATATCAACACTAAAGCAAGTTATCCCTAGAGCCCATCATGCTCAATCATTGATCCATTCATGAAACACACTCGCATATTAGCTACACCTAATGCTCAAGTACGATCATAGTGCCCCTTAGTTGGTGCTTTATAAGAATATGGAGAATCAAAATAAAAATTGCATAAAGTAAATAGAAAGGCCCTTCGCAGAGGGAAGTAGGGATTTGTAGAGGTGCTAGAGCTCAAAGCAAAAAAGATAGAGATACAACATTTTGGGTGGCATGCATTTCCAGTCAACGAAAACGATCGGGTAGTTCCCAATACTTTCCATGCTAGATATATCATAGGCGATTCCCAAACAAAAATTAAAGTTTATTAATTTTTCCACCATACTTTCACATTCCACGGCTGTCGTCCATACCAACACTTTCCAAGGAATTTATTATTTGACAACATAAAGTAAATTCATTTTTCATTTCGGGACTGGGCATCCCTAATACCTTTGTCGTACTCTCGTGCAATGACAAGTGAACAAACACTCATCTTGCAGGGAAAAATATCAGCCACCCCTACCGTTTCATGAGTGATACTAGCACACAAAAAGGAAATTATTTTGAAAATTAGAGATGGCACATACAAATTTGCTTAGAGCGGCCGGAGAATACCGCATATAGGTAGGTATGGTGGACTCATATGGTAAAACTTGGTTTAAGGATTTTGCATGCACAAGTATTAATACCACTTAGTACAAGGGAAGGCTAGCAAATAGATTGACAAGCATCCAACCAAGAAACGAGAAATCACATAAGCGAGCGTTAAGCATATAACTAACACCGAATAATGCACCACAAGTAGGATGTAATTTCATTGCATAACTATTGACTTTCGTGCTTGCATAGGGAATCACAAACCTTAACACCAATATTCTTACTGATGCATAATTACTCACCAACATGACTCACATATCACTATCATCATACCGCAAAACTATTACAAAGAATCAAATTTATTTCGTCCAATGATCTTCATGAAAGTTTTTATTATATCCTTGGATATCTATCACTTTGGGACTAGTTTCATATATTTCCATTGCCTTTGACAAGCTCAAACAAATCTAAGTGAAGAACATGAGCATAAAAATTTTCATCTCTCAAAATAATATAAGTGAAGCATGAGAGATTTCGACAAACTACTCCAAAAAGATATAAGTGAAGATCAAGCGAGTAGTTATGTAAATGGGTAGCTATCTGAGGAATCCCTCTTAAAAAAATCAGACCTAAGTATTTTATTCAAACAGAAAACAAAAACAAGATAAAATTACATTCCAAGCATAGCACATCTCATGTGAAGAAGCAAAAAATTAGGCTCAACCAATACTAACCGATAATTGTCGATGAAAAAAGGTGGGATGCCTACCGGGGCATCCCCAAGATTACATGCTTGAGACTTCTTGAAATATTATCTTGGGATGCCTTGGGCATCCCCAAGCTTGAGCTTTTGTGTCTCCTTAATTCCCTTCATATCACGGTTTCCCTAAATCTTAAAACTTCATGCACACAAAACTCAACAAGAACTCATGAGATAAGATAGTATAAATAAATGCAATACCTTATCATTCTCTACTGTAGAAAATCACTAAAATTATAATTTAACATTGAATACTAAATGCCTCTGCATATTTAATACTCCTATCCTCAAATAGAATCATTAAATAAGCAAACATATACAAACAATACAAACATTACAACAATCTGTCTAAACATGACAGTCTGCAAAGGATGCAAGAATATCAATACTTATTTAACTCCAAAAATACTGAAAATTTACCACACCGTAGAAAATTTATCATAGCTTACTGCGCAAAAAGTTTCAACATTTTATCGCATTCTGACATTTCTGGGGAATTTTTGCAACGTCGATAAACTTTCTGGTTTCAAACAGCAACATGTAGACTTGCAAAATAAGCATGGTAAAAGCTATACCCGTCATTTTTATTGAAATAAAAGATAAAAAACATTATTGTAAATAAAATCAAGCAAATAGAAAAATAAAATGATGCTCCAAGAAAAACACATATCATGTGATGAATGAAAATATAGCTCCAAGTGAGGTTACCGATAATGCCTTCCAGGGCATCCCCAAGCTTAGTTGGTTGGATCTTCCTTGAATATTACGTTGGGTGTGCCTTGGGCATCCCCCAGCTTAGGGCCTTGTCACTCCTTATTCACCTCATATCGATATCTCACCCAAAACTTGAAAACTTCAATCTGTTGGGGAACGCAGTATTTCAAAAAATTTCCTACGATCACGCAAGATCTATCGAGGAGATGCATAGCAACTAGAGGGGAGAGTGTGTCCATGTACCCTCGTAGACCGAAAGAGGAAGTGTGTAGTAATGCGGTTGACGTAGTCGAACGTCTTCGCGATTCAACCGCTCCTAGCACCGAACGTATGACACCTCCGTGTTCAGCACACGTTCAGCTCAATGACATCCCTCGAGCTCTTGATCCAGTTGAGGACGAGGGAGAGTTTTGTCAGCACGACAGCGTGTTGACGGTGATGATGAAGCTACCGGCGTAGGGCTTCGCCTAAGCACTACGACGATATGACCGAGGTGTGTAACTGTGGAGGGGGGCACCACACACGGCTAAGAGAAGACTTGTTGTGCCTTTGGGGTGCCCCCCCCCCCGCCTCCGTATATAAAGGGGGGAGGAGAGGAGGCCGGCCCCCTAGGGGGGCGCCAAGTGTGGGGAGTCCTACTAGGACTCCCTGACTCCCTAGTCCTAGTAGGATTCCCCTCTCCTTTTTCCTTTTTCCAGAGTAGCAATGGGGGAAAGAGAGGAGGAGTAGGAGAGGGAAAGGGGGGCGCCTCCCCCACCCCTTGTCCAATTTAGATTGGAAAGGGGGGCGCCACCTCCTGGCCGTCCCTCTCTCTTCTCCACTAAGGCCCATGGTGGCCCATTTACCTCGGGGGGAGGGGGTCTGGTAACCCTCGGTACTCCGAAACTTATCCGAAACAACCTGAACCATTCCATTGTCCGAATGTAACCTTCCAATATATGAATCTTTACCTCTCGACCATTTCGAGACTCCTCGTCATGTCAATGATCTCATCCGGGACTCCGAACAAACTTCGGTCATCAAATCATATAACTCATAATACAAATCATCATTGAACATTAAGCGTGCGGACCCTACGGGTTCGAGAACTATGTAGACATGACCAAGACACATCTCCGGTCAATAACTAATAGCAGAACGTGGATGCTCGTATTGGCTCCTACATATTCTTCGAAGATCTTTATCGGTCAAACCGCATAACAACATACATTATTCTCTTTGTCATCGGTATGTTACTTGCCCGAGTTCGATCGTCGGTATCCTCATACCTAGTTCAAACTCGTCACCAGCAATTCTCTTTACTCGTTCTGCAATGCAACATCCCGCAACTAAATTATTAGTCACATTGCTTGCAAGGCTCATAGTGATGTGCATTACCAAGAGGGCCCAGAGATACCTCTCTGATACATGGAGTGACAAATCCTAATCTCGATCTATGCCAACTCAACAAACACTATCAGAGACACTTGTAGAGCATCTTTATAATCACCCAGTTACGTTGTGACGTTTGAGAGCACACAAGGTGTTTCTCCGGTATTCGGGAGTTGCATAATCTCATAGTCAAAGGAACATGTTAAGTCATGAAGAAAACAATAGCAATAAAACTAAGCGATCATTATGCTTAGCTAACGGATGGGTCTTGTCCATCACATCATTCTCTAATGATGTGATCCCATTCATCAAATAACAACACATGTCTATGGTCAGGAAACTTAACCATCTTTGATTAACGAGCTAGTTAAGTAGAGACATACTAGGGACACTCAGTTTTGTCTATGTATTCACACATGTACTAAGTTTCCGGTTAATACAATTCTAGCATGAATAATAAACATTTATCATGATATAAGGAAATATAAATAACATCTTTATTATTGCCTCCAGGGCATATTTCCTTAAGTCTCCCACTTGCACTAGAGTCAATAATCTAGATTATATAGTAATGATTCTAACACCCATGGAGTCTTGGTGGTCATCATGTTTTGCTCGTGAGAGAGCCTTAGTCAACAGGTCTACAACATTCAGATCTGTATGTATCTTGCAAATCTCTACGTCTCCCTCCTTGACTTGATCATGGATGGAATTTAAGCGTCTCTTGATGTGTTTGGTTTTCTTGTGAAATCTAGATTCCTTCTCCAAGGCAATTGCCCCAGTATTGTCACAAAAGATTTTCATTGGACCCGATGCACTAGGCATTACACCTAGATCGGATATGAACTCCTTCATCCAGACTCCTTCATTTGCTGCTTCCGAAGCAGCTATGTACTCCGCTTCACACGTAGATCCTGCTATGACGCTCTGCTTGGAACTGCACCAACTGACAGCTCCACCACTCAATATAAATACGTATCCGGTTTGTGACTTATAGTCATCCGGATCAGTGCCAAAGCTTGCATCGACGTAATCATTTACGACGAGCTCTTTGTCACCTCCATAAACGAGAAACATATCCTTAGTCCTTTTCAGGTATTTCAAGATGTTCTTGACCGCTATCTAGTGATCCACTCTAGGATTACTTTGGTACCACCCTGCTTAACTTATAGCAAGGCACACATCAGGTCTAGTACACAACATTGCATACATGATAGAACCTATGGCTGAGGCATAGGGAATGACTTTCATTTTCTCTCTATCTTCTGTAGTGGTCGGGCATTGAGTCTGACTCAACTTCACACCTTGTAACATAGGCAAGAACCCTTTCTTTGACTGATCCATTTTGAACTTCTTCAAAACTTTATCAATGTATGTGCTTTGTGAAAGTCCAATTAAGCATCTTGATCTATCTCTATAGATCTTGATGGCCAATATATAAGCATCTTCATTGAGGTCTTTCATTGAAAAATTCTTATTCAAGTATCCTTTTATGCTATCCAGAAATTTTGTATTATTTCCAATCAACAATATGTCATCCACATATAATATTAGAAATGCTACAGAGCTCCCACTCACTTTCTTGTAAATACAGGCTTCTCCAAAAGTCTGTATAAAACCACATGCTTTGATCACACTATCAAAGCATATATTCCAACTCTGAGAGGCTTGCACTAGTCCATAAATGGATCACTGGAGCTTGCACACTTTGTTAGCACCTTTTGGATCGAAAAAACCTTCTAGTTGCATCATATATAACTCTTCTTTAAGATATCCATTAAGGAATGTAGTTTTTTGGCATCCATTTGCCAAATTTCATAATCATAAAATGCGGAAATTGCTAACATGATTTGGACAGACTTAAGCATCATTACGGGTGAGAAGGTCTCATCGTAGTCAACTCCTTGAACTTGTCAAAAACCTTTCTCCACAAGTCGAGCTTCATAGACGGTAACATTACCGTCAACGTCAGTCTTCTTCTTGAAGATCCATTTATTCTCTATTGCTTCCCGATCATCGGGCAAGTCAACAAAAGTCCACACTTTGTTCTCATATATGGATCCCATCTCAGATTTCATGGCCTCAAGCCATTTCGTGGAATCCGGGCTCATCATCGCTTCATCATAGTTCGTAGGTTCATCATGGTCAAGACCTCCAGAACAGGATTCCCGTATGATACGTCTCCAACATATCTACTTTTCCAAACACATTTGACCTTGTTTTGGACTCTAACTTGCATGATTTGAATGGAACTAATCCGGACTGACGTTGTTTTCACCAGAATTGCCATGGTATTATTTTTGTGCAGAAACAAAAGTTCTCGGAATGACCTGAAACTTCACGGAGAATATTTTTGGAATATATAAAAAATACTGGCGAAAGAATCAACGTCAGGGGTCCCACACCCTATCCACGAGGGTGGGGGGCACACCCACCTCCCTAGGGCACGCCCCCTATCTCATGGGCCCCCTGAGGCTCCACCGACCTCAACTCCAACTCTATATCTTCACGTTCGGGGAGAAAAAATCAGGTAGAAGGATTCATCACGTTTTACGATACAGAGCCAGCGGCAAGCCCTAATCTCTCCCGGGAGGGCTGATCTAGAGTCCGTTCGGGGCTCCGGAAAGGGGAATCCACCACCATCGTCATCATCAACGTTCCTCCATCACCAATTTCATGATGCTCACTGCCGTGCGTGAGTAATTCCATTGTGGGCTTGTTGGACGGTGATGGTTGGATGAGATTTACCATGTAATCGAGTTAGTTTTGTTAGGGTTTGATCCCTAGTATCCATTATGTTCTAAGATTGATGTTGCTATGACTTTGCTATGCTTAATGCCTGTCACTAGGGCCCGAGTGCCATGATTTCAAATCTAAAACTATTATGTTTCCATGAATATATGTGAGTTCTTGATCCTATTTTGCAAGTCAATAGTCACCTACTATGTGTTATGATCCGGTAACCCCGAAGTGACAATAATCGGGACCACTCCTGGTGATGACCGTAGTTTGAGGAGTTCATGTATTCACTAAGTGTTAATGCTTTGTTTCGATACTCTATTAAAAGGAGGCCTTAATATACCTTAGTTTCCAATAGGACCCCACTAGCACGGGAGGGTAGGACAAAAGATGTCATGCAAGTTCTTTTCCATAAGCACGTATGATTATATTTGGAATACATGCCTACATTACATTGATGAACTGGAGCTAGTTTTGTGTCACCCTATGTTATAACTATTGCATGAGGAATCACATCCGACATAATTATCCATCACTTATCCATTGCCTACGAGCTTTTCACACATTGTTCTTTGCTTAGTTACTTTTCCGTTGCCACTGTTACAATCACTGCAAAACCAATACTATTACTTTTGTTGCCGTTACCGCTACTTCCATATTACTTTGCTACTAAATACTTTGCTACAGATATTAAGTCTTTCAGGTGCGGTTGAATTGACAACTCAACTATTAATACTTCAGAATATTCTTTGGCTCCCCTTGTGTCGAATCAATAAATTTGGGTTGAATACTCTACCCTCGAAAACTATTACGATCCCCTATACTTGTGGGTTATCAAGACTATTTTCTTGCGCCGTTGCCGGGGAGCATAGATCTATTCTTTGACTCACTTGGGATTTATATCTGTTGATCACTATGAGGAACTTGAAAGATGAAAGAACCAAGATTTTTCCCTCAACTACGAGGGGAGGTAAGGAACTGCCATCTAGCTCTGCACTTGATTCACCTTCTGTTATTAGTAAACTTGCGACACCTACTCCTGCTATTCATTCTGATATGTCGCATGTTATTGATGATGCCACTTTTGCTGTGCATGATGCTTATGATGAAACTACTTCTATGCTTGATAATATTGTGCCATTAGGTGACTTTCTTGATGAACAACTTGCTAGGGTTAGAGAGAATGAAATTATTGAAACTGATAATATTGATGAAAGTGATAATGAAGATTCTCCCCCTAGATATGAATTGCCTGTTGTGCCTGAGGGTTATGTTATGGATGAAAAAACTGCTAGAGATCTTTTTTCTTGTAATGATAGATATGATCTTAAGAAACTGTTAGATAAGCTGAAAGAAAAATCTTTGAATGCTAGAATGAAATATGACCCTGCTTTTGCTACTTCACCTATCTGTATTTCTGATAAGGATTATGATTTCTCTATCGATCCTGAGTTATTTACTTTGGTTGAATCTGATCCTTTTTATGGCTATGAATCTGAAACTCTGGTGGCACATCTTACTAAATTAAATAATATAGTCACCCTGTTCACTAATTAGGAAAAAATTCATTACTACTATATCCTTAAGTTATTTCCGTTCTCATTAAAGGGTGATGCTAAAACATGGTTTAATTCTATTGATCCTGGTTGTGTGCGTAGTCCCCAGGATATGATTTATTACTTCGCTGCTAAATATTTCCCCACTCATAAGAAACAAGCTGCTTAAAGGGAAATATATAATTTTGTGCAAATTGAATAAGAGAGCCTCCCACAAACTTGGGGGAGGCTTCTTCGATTACTTAATGCTTTGCCTGATCATCCTCTCAAGAAAAATGAAATACTTGATATCTTTTATAATGGACTAACCGATGCTTCCAGAGACCACCTGGATAGTTGTGCTGGTTGTGTTTTCAGGGAAAGAACTGTTGATCAAGTTGAATTGCTATTGAATAATATGTTGAGTAATGAAAATGATTGGACACTTCCTGAACCAACTCCTAAGCCAACTCCAAAGAAAAGGGGTATTCTATTTCCCAGTCCTGAAGATATGCAAGAGGCAAAGAAATCTATGAAAGAAAAGGGTTTAAAGCTGAAGATGTTAAGAATTTACCACCTATTGAAGAAATACATGGTCTTGATAACCTGACACAGGTAGTAAAGGTAAATTCTCTCTATAGATTTGATGAAGGTGATATTCCTCGTAATAAGTCTGCTAGCCAATGCTTGGATGAGTTTGATAATTTTATTGTTAAGCAAGAAAACTTCAATGCTTATGTTAGTAGACAATTGAAACGTAATGCTTATATGATTGAACACTTGAGTGATTATATGTCTAGAGTTAAAGGTGAACTTAAACTTATTAGTAAACATGCTTCTATGGTTACCACTCAAGTAGAACAAGTGCTTAAAGCTAAAAATGATTTGCTCAATGAATTAGATAATAAGAAAACTGTAAATGCTGTTAGAGTTGTGACTAGAGGGGGTAAAATGACTCAGGAACCTTTGTATCCTGAGGGACACCCTAAGAGAATTGAGCAAGATTCTCGGAGAACTAATGTTGATGCACGTAGTCCTTCTAAAAAGAAGAAAAAGAAAAATGATAGGAATTTGCATGCTTCTAGTGAACCTGTTGTTGACATACCTGAGAGTCCCAATGATATTTCTATTTCTGATGCTGAAGCACAATCTAGTAATGAACATGAGCCTAGTGATAATGTTAATAATGATGTTCATGTTGATGCTCAACCTAGCAATAACAATGATGTAGAGATTGAACCTAGTGTTGATCTTGATAACCCACAATCAAAGAATCAACTTTATGATAAGAGAGACTTCGTTGCTAGAAAGCACGGTAAACAAAGAGAACCATGGGTTTAGAAACCCATGCCTTTTCCTCCCAAACCATCCAAGAAGAATGATGATGAAGAATTTGAACGCTTTGCTGAAATGCTGAGGCCAGTCTTTTTGCGTACTCGCTTGACTGATATGCTTAAAATGAATCCTTATGCTAAGTATATGAAAGATATTGTTACAAATAAAAGAAAGATACCATAAGCTGAAATTTCCACCATGCTTGCCAATTATACTTTTAAAGGTGGAATACCAAAGAAACTTGGAGATCCATGAGTACAAATTATACCATGCTCAATTAAAAGAAACTATGTTAAAACTGCTTTATGTGATCTTGGAGCCGGTGTTAGTGTTATGCCTCTCTCTTTATATCGTAGACTTGATTTGAATAAGTTGACACCTACTGAAATATCTTTGCAAATGACTGATAAATCAA
This sequence comes from Triticum urartu, assembly GCF_056163025.1. NCBI lineage: Eukaryota > Viridiplantae > Streptophyta > Magnoliopsida > Poales > Poaceae > Triticum > Triticum urartu. The sequence continues at coordinate 168,324,636 of NC_141874.1, read as the reverse complement.
CTCCTATACCTGTAGGTATTTGTGAGGACGTGCCTGTTGTGGTTGCAAACATTACTATTTTGACGGACTTTGTTATTCTTGATATTCCCGAGGACGATAGTATGTCTATTATTCTTGGTAGTCCCTTTTTGAATACTGCAGGGGCTGTTATTAATTGCAACAGAGGCAATGTCACTTTTAATGTTAATGGTAATGAGCATACGGTACACTTTCCGAGGAAATAACCTCAAGTCCACAGTATCAATTCTAATGGAAAAATTCCAACAATTACTATTGGAGGTTTTGAATTCCCTCTTCCTACTGCCAAGAAGAAATATGATTATCTTATTGTTGGGGATGTGCATATCCCCATTGAGGTAACTTAGTTTTATTCTAAAATTCTCCGGTTTCATGTTATTCGGAAAGAGTTTGTTAACAAGACTTGATCAACCTTGTTAGTGGATTCCTTTTGATGAGCATGAGATGGATGAAGTTAGAAAGCACAACTCTCTATACCCTCCTTTTACTTTCTGTTATTTAAATTAAATAAAGCAAATACAGTATTTTCTGTCTGTTTTCTAAATTATCCTTGCAATAAAAATACCCTGAAAATAAAAGTTCTCCAAATGTCCTAAAAAATTTATATGATTTTTTCTAGAATATTTAAGACCTGGGGGCCTCACCACCTGGCCACGAGGGTCCAGGGCGCGCCCCCTGCCTCATGGACCCCACCTGGGCCCCCTCCACTTATTGTTGCACCCACACACTTCGTCTTCCTCCAGAAAAAATCATCCACCAGCTCAAACCTGAGTTCTAGCTCATCTTGCTGCCATTTTTGATCTCCTTGCTCAAAGCTCCATTCACAAAACTGCTTTGGGGCATTGTTCTTCGGTATGTGACTCCTCCAATGGTCCAATTAGTTTTTGTTCTAGTGCTTTATTTATTGCAAATTTTTGCTGCGTAGGTGACCCCGTTCTTGAGCTTGCATGTCAAATTTATGTGGTCAAAAGTAGTTTTAATGCATGATATGGCCTCTAGGCACTTGTCGGAGTAGTTGCTATCAATCTTGTTGAGTTTAGTTCATTTTTATTTTGAGTTACTAAAAATTTCAGAAATTTTTCAGAGGAAGAAATATGTTCAGGAAAATGTACCAAGGTGGTTCCTCAAGGAAGCAAGGCCCAAGGCTCACGGTACGTGAGCCGGACAATGAACTACCAAGGGAAGCTCAAGTGCGGCCTTGTGAATGGCAGTCAAAGGAGTTCATGGTCCAGGCAGGCATCAAGGATGAATTTGATGCGTATGTGTGCAACGCTGATCTTGAGAGCTTCGTGTCAGATAAGTGCCGGCAATACCTCTATCTAACTGATTCATTTGTGAGAAGGTTTAAATTTACTATCTCTCGCAATTCTCACACTGTTTTATTTGATCTTTATGATAAATCATATACCATGGACTTAGAATATTTTAATATTGCTTGTAAACTCCCGCACCGGGGCAATGTTAGTGAACCACGCAAATATGGATATAAAGACTTTCTTGCTAGTATTACTGTGGGGGAATCTAGGAAAATCACACAAGCCACCATAGGGAGCATTCATTTCCCTTCCATACATTATTTTGCTCTCTTCATTGGTAGATGCATTAACGGGAAAGATGAGGCTTGTCACATGTGCGTTCCAGATCTTAGTGTCCTCAAGAATGCGGTATTAGGTGATAAACAATATAACTTGGGGGCTATCGTTGCATGTAGGTTGCATCACAATAGTATAAGTGGAGATTTGTTTCGTGGAATTTATGCAACTCGTGTAGCTAACTATCTTGATATACCCATACATGAAAATGATATTGTGTTGCCTCCTGTTTATCTAGATTATGATGCCATGGTTCGCCACCAGTTTCTTGATAGGAACGATCAGTTCCTCCAGTACCGACTAATCTTTGACAGACGGTGCACCATCCATGTTGCTCTCCCTGCAACTACTTTCTTTGATTTTCAGGCAAAAAGGAGATATGTTATAACCGAGGAGGAATTGAACGAGTACGAGAGGAGGACGGAGCCAGCTCGCCTCCAAGCTGCATCTCGTCAAGCAGTAGCTGCTGCATCTCAGTATGACCCCAGTTACAACTTTGGATATCCACCAGGCCAACCGTGGCCATAGACCAACTTAGGCCAAAATCCTAAGCTTGGGGGAGTATGTATTTCTCACCGACATTACATTCATGTTCACACATCATGCCAGTTGTCGGTGCTCATACTTTTCATTGTACTATCCATGCTAGTTTATTTTCTTTTCCAGCATTCCTATCGTGTGTTTCAAAAACCTTAAGAAAAACCAAAAAATTAGTTGTAGCTTTTAGCTGGTTTACTTTCCATGGCTGTAGTAGTAGTAACTAAAAGAAAACCCAAAAAGATTTCTTGTTCTTCTTTTGCTTGTTGGGAGCTTTCCCGTGTAAAGAGTTTTGTTTCTTTTCTTTTCTTTGGGGGTCCACAGGAGAAGACCATGATGAAAATGTTGAGTGGCTCACATATGCATTATTGTTGATCTAACAAAGAGCCCATACTACCTTGTTTTTTTCCCTTGTATTGAATTCTTGCAGATTCCAGCTTAGTCCAATGCACGGGCACTATTATTATTATTATCCACACCATTCAGGTCGTGCAAGTGAAAGGAAATAATGACGATATATGATGAACTGATTGAGATGAGAGAAGCTGGTATGAACTCGACCTATCTTGCTATTGTAAATATGATTAGTTCATCGTTCCTTATTTAGCCTATTATGAATGAAACATCTTTGCAATGACAATTATAGATTATAGTTGCTCATGCCATGCTTAATTATCTAGGAGTTTATAATGGTTTACCTTGCGTGCCAACATGCTATTAAAATGGTTGTGATGTGGTATGATAGGGTGGTATCCTCCTTTGAACGATTCTAGTGGCTTGACTTCGCACATGTTCATGCATATAGTTGAAACAAAATCAACATAGCCTCCACGATATTTATGTTCATGGTGAATTGTATCCTACTCATGCCTGCACTCAGTATTGATTAATTTTAATGCATGTTCATGACTGTTGTCGCTCTCTAGTTGGTCGCTTCCCAGTCTCTTTCTAGCCTTCACTTGTACTAAGCGGGAAAACTGTTTGTGCATCCACTTCCATAAACCCCAAAAGTTATTCCATATGAGTCCACCATACCTTCCTATATGCGGCATCTACCTGCCGTTCCATGTAAATTTGTATGTGCCAAACTGTAAACCTTCAAATGAAATTATGTTTTGTATGCTCGAATAGCTCATGTATCAACTAGGGCTATATATATCTTCCATGCTAGGCGGGTTATTCTCAAGAGGAGTGGACTCTGCACCTCATTCACGAGAAAATGGCTGGTAGCCGGGATGCCCAGTTCCATGCTTAAATTAAAATAATTGCAAACAAAACTCCCCCAGGATCGTTGTTAGTTGGAGGCACCCGTTGTTTCGGACAAGCCATGGATTGATGTTTATTGGTGGTAGGGGGAGTATAAGCTTTACCATTCTGTTTGGAAACCGCCTATAATGTGTGTAGCATGGAAGATATCGAGATCTCTCAGCTGTTATGTTGACAATGAAAGTATAACACTCAAAATATTATTCATCTCTGTTTCAAAAATTGAGCTCTGGCACCTCTACAAATCCCTGCTTCCCTCTGAGAAGGGCCTATCTATTTACTTTTATGTTGAGTCATCATCCTCTTATTAAATAGCACTAGTTGGAGAGCACCACTGTCATGTGCATGCATTACTATTAGTTTACATTGAGTATGACTGTGACTGTATCTCTTTTACCATGAATTACAATGTTTAGTCAGTCCTTGATCTTCAGAGGTGCTCTGCATTTATGTTTTGCGGTCTCAGAAAGGGCTAGCGAGATACTGTAACATCCCAAAATTTCAATTTGGAATGTTATACAATAGATCATCATTGCATATCATATTTATTTGCATTTTGGTTGATCCTAGAAATTTCACGCAACTCAAGGACCCTCGGAGAGAGTTGGGGATTTCGTTATTTTCATATTTGAGTTTTCTCAAATTTTGAAAATAGGATCATTTGATTTATTTATTTTATCTTCAATTATTTCTATTATAAAATTATGAGAGAGGGAATAAAATGACTTCCCCAAAATAAAGAAATATTGAGGATTTAATAAAAAATCAAATAAGATTTTATTTTGGTTTTATTTGCTATTTTATTTGAAATTAGGGAAAATTGCACGTTTTCAGAAATTGCATTTAGGGCCAAGAAAATGTTCATCCTGTTCTAAATATTTTATTTAGACGATCAAAATTTGTTTTGGCATTTTTAGATTTTTATTTAGTTTTCTAGAATTGTTTTAGTTGCAGCGATATTGTTTAAAAAAACCCACGCGCCTGACTAGGCCGAAGGCCCAGCCCAGCCGGCCCAGCTGTCACCGCCTCCCGCAAGCCGGATCGGGACCGGAGTCCCGATCGCCACCGCTGCCGTGTCCGGGAAGGACTCGCCTCCCGAGGCCGCCCCTTCCCCAAGTTCCCCCCCCCCTTTATAACCCCGCCGGAGCCCCCTGGAGCCCCGAGCCACCACCGCCGCCCGAGCCGCCTGCCGCCGCCGCTAGGAGCCACCATCCCGCACCACCCGCCGCCGCCCGGAGCCCCGCCGGGGCTTCGCCGGAGCCCGAGCCGAGGTAGCCGCCGCCGCCGCCAGGTTTTCTGAGAAAAACCGCTTTGTTTTTTTAGAAAACGCTAGTTTTCGTTTTTTAATAGATCGATTTTTCTCCGGTTTATTTATTTAGCGAGCATTCGCTCATTCGTTCATTTTAACGAACGCGTTCATCGTTTAGTTCCAGTTAACGAACGTTCATTCGTTAACCTGTTCGACGTTTTTCTTTTTCTCGGATTAAATCCGTGATTTTTCGGATCGCGATTCCTGATCCGATGTTCGTTTTAGTTAAATTTTCGCTCGTTTATCGGAATCAGGGGATTCAAGCGCCTGGAGTTTTGTCTCGAAACCCTCTTTCTGTTTAACCAACTCAAACAAGTTTTTGCCTCAGTAAAATTTGACCTAGATTCAGATTAGTAAACGGAGCTTGTTTCTTTTGCCGTTTGTCTTTCGTTGCTTCGTTCGATTTGTTTCTTTTTGCCAACCGGAGTTCTTAATTTGAACTTTCTGGTTAGATCTCTTATTCGAGTTTTACCTGTGCCTTAGATGAGTACTTATTGTATGCTTATTTGTTTGTGATAGAGTATCCGGAGTGCGCCGCTTGTTACTTCGAATCGCTAGGTTTCACGGATCATCAGCAAGGCAAGTAACACTTTGATCATACTTTCTATTACCCAGTTTTTATTGCATTAGATCAACCCTCACACATTGCATGTTTAGGATCTAATTAAATTGTGGGTTTGGGAAGTAGTTGAGGTAGTACCTATCACCTGTTTTATTATCAAACCTTTGGGGAGTTACTTCTACGTTTGCTTTTAAGCCATGCTACGCTAGTAGACGTGGATTGGGTGAGTGATATCCATGAGATGTGAGTTTGATAATTTAATGGTTTACTTAAAGTGGCAACTTAAATACACATCTGGGTGGATTGAGGCACCTGGGTTTACTTAAAGTGATATCCATGTTGCTCTAATTAATTTTTTTTCAGTTTTAATGATGATGCTTAATTGGGATTGAGAATGCTGTCAACCATTCTCAATGTTTAACAACTACCATGATAGTTAAATAAAATTTATTCCTTTGCAGTAGGGAAAAAATGGCTTTACGCAAAACTGTAACCATAGAGCTTTCCACCAACCAAATATGCATATAGAATAGCCTTATTCTTTCATTGTTCTCTATGTGTTACATTGCCAGTATATTCCATGTGCTGACCCGTTTTTGGGCTGCAACGTTCATGTTGCAGACTTTTTAGACGACGAGTAAGGTGCCTTTTAGGTCATGGTTCTATACTCAGTGATGCCGTTGGAGTTGATGGACTCACTTATCTTCCAAGCCTTCTGCTGTTATCGTTATTAGATGGCCTTAAGCCATATTTATTGTAATAATTTCTCTTTTGAGACACTCGATGTAATAATTGTGTGATTGCTACTCTGTTATAAATCCTTCAAGTACTATTTGGTGTCAGCATTACTGATCTAGGGATGACACCTGAGCACAAAGATTGGACCGTTTGAGGTCTGGTCGCCACAAGATGATATCAGAGCACACGCTGACTGTAGGACACGACCACTAAGCTAAAGCCCTAGATCACTACTTTCTTCTCATTCTGACTCCTCATCTTTTCTACTCTTTTAGGATGGCGGATGCAAGGAACAAGTTCACCCAGCCAGATGAAGATACACCCTTTGGACGTCACTTGAAGGAAGTCACTAGATATCTAAACATAGGAGTACCAAGCTTCACCGGAACCTACAACGCCACTTTACCGGAAGAAGAGCGCTGGATGATTCAAGTTCAAGTTCCAGGAAGGACGTTCATGCCAGTCACTGAGCCCATAGAGTTTTCTCTTGATGCACCAACCTGGAGTCTAGGAAAGAGCATGGCAGCTCACATCGCCATGGGACGCATTGGAGAAGTTTACTGTAATGATCTCAAGGATACTATCTACCAGATTTGTCGGCGCCGAGATGAGCACTGGGAGATGATCAGCACCAGGAAGGATAGATCAATTGTAGCTTTTATCCAGGAGTTAAACCAGTACATTCGAAGTTAGTAGAACCAGATGTGCGCCGACACGATAGATCTGAAGAAGGCGAGGACAAGAATCAAGGAACTGGAGGAAGAACTCAAGGCTACACGTGAAGATTATGAAGAGGAAATCGAAGTATTAGTGGAGAAGAATGACGATCTGATCAAGAAGATTGGAATATTTATGGGAGACCCTACACCAGTAGAAGAAGATGAAGAATCTAAGGAGATTCGCCCTGAAGACTACATCGTCATCGACGACACCGACTCGGATCCAGATGATAGAGATGATGACTATGTTGATGAAGCTGGAGCAAATATCATGGAGTCCGCAACCGAAGAATATTTCTAGTAGACCACCCCATCAATAGTAGTAGTCCACCATGTAAATATAATAGTCCGAGCACATTTGGGATAGTAGATCGATTGTATGCCCTTGTTTGATTGAATGAAGTGAATTGTTTGCTTTTGCCTCATGTGCATGTGGGTAGTGTTTTCTCTTTAGACCCCTCTCTATTCTTAAATCTCATCTTTTCTAAACCCTCAGATGCCTCCGAGACGTGACCCCGGATTTACCTTCCCACCGGAGCTCACCCAGTTGATCCAGCAGCAGAACACATTGATGTAGTTGCTAGTCCAGAACCAGAATCAAGGGAACAACAACAACAACCCACCACCACCACCACCTCTTGATCACTTAGCCCATTTTCTTTGGCTGAATCCGCCGGTGTTTTCCAGTAGCACCGAGCCGATAGTAGCAGATGATTGGCTCTGCAAGACAGCAAGGGAGTTGACCACGGCAGGATGCACAGATGCGGAAAAGGTGAATTTTTCCGCACATCAGCTTGAAGGACCCGCAGCATCATGGTGGGAGAATTTCACAGCCACTTTCCCTGTCGACACTGTCACATCAAACCAGTTCCAGCAGGCTTTCCGTATTGACCATGTTTCAGCAGGAGCTATGGCCATACAGAAGCGTGAGTTTCGCAACTTGCGCCAAGGAGGACGGACAGTTGGCCAGTATGTGGAAGACTTTAGTAAGCTAGCATGTTATGCCCCTGATGACGTTGCTACGGATGCAGCTAAGCAGGAGAAGTTTCTGGAAGGACTGAATGATGAGTTGAGCATGCAGTTGATGGTAGCAACCTTCAACAACTACCAGGAGTTGGTAGACCGTGCTCTCATGATTGAAGGGAAGCAGCAGCAAATTGAGAACCGCAAGAGGAAGTATGGACAAGGGAAGTGCACTTCTGGAGCTCAACAGAAGCCGCGTCTTACCCCTAGACCGGGAGGACATTTTTAGCATTCCCATGGAGGAGGTAGCTCGCACAATCATAATGGTACCAAGAATGGTAATGGAAATGGAGGAAGCAACGGCCAGAACCGTACAAACCCATCAACCCCAGCCAAGAGAGACCTGAGCCAAGTAACTTGCTTTAAGTGCCAGAAGACCGGACATTACGCTAATGAATGTCCTGAAGCCCAGAATGGAAATGGCAATGGAAGCTCTAGGAAGAAGCTGAACCCTTTCAAGAGGGGACAGGTGAACCACGTAAATGTGGAGGAGGTTGAAGCCCAGCCCGATGCAGTAATAGGTAAGTTTTTGGTTAAGTCATTTACTACACTCGTTCTTTTTGATACTGGTGCATCGCATTCATACATATCAAGGGGATTTGTGGATAAGTATAAACTGCTAACCCAAGCCCTTAGGTCACCCATGTTAGAAACCTCGCCTGGAGCAGAGTATATGGCTAGTCTATGGTGTGATCGGTTACCATTAAGGATTGGTAACTACGTATTTCCCTCAGACCTAATAGTATTGGAATCTCAAGGATTGGATGTGATATTAGGCATGGATTGGTTATCGAAGTATGAAGGGAACACTGAATGTGCCAGTAAGTCAATTTTGCTTACCACCCCAGAAGGGAGAAGGATCAAGTATGTATCCCGGCATGTGCCGAAAAGGACTCAAGTAAATTGCTTAACATGAGTTGTACAGGAGGAAGTACCAGTAGTGAAGGATTTCTCGAATGTATTTCCAAAGGAGTTGCCAGGCATGCCACCAGATAGAGATATTGAGTTTTTGATTGAGCTTTTGCCAGTCACAGGGCCAATATCTAAGAGACAATATAGGATGCCCGCAAAGGATTTGGAAGAGATTAAGAAGCAGATTAAGGAGTTACTGGATAAAGGATATATCCGCCCAAGTTCTTCGCCTTGGGGATCGCTAGTACTTCTAGTGGAGAAGAAGGATGGATCGTTAAGGATGGTTGTTGATTATCGAGGATTGAATGAAGTAACCATCAAGAACAAGTACCCACTACCAATGATCAATGATCTATTGGATCGATTGCAAGGAGCTAAGGTATTTTCCAAGATCAATCTGCGATCAGGATACCATCAGTTGAAGATTCGAGAACAGGATATACCTAAGACGGCTTTTACCACCAGGTATGGGCTGTACGAGTATACCGTTATGTCATTTGGTCTGACTAACGCACCCGCATATTTTATGAACATGATGAAAAAAGTGTTTATGGAGTTTTTGGATAAGTTCGTCGTAGTGTTCATTGATGATATCCTAGTTTACTCGAAGAATGAAGAGGAGCATAAGGAGCATTTGCGTTTGGTACTTGGTAAGCTCAGAGAACATCAGTTATATGCCAAGTTTAGCAAATGTGAGTTTTGGTTGAAGGAAGTTGGATTTCTCAGACACGTTATATCCGGAGAAGGTATAGCAGTAGATCCCACCAAAGTTGACACTTTGACAAATTGGGAAGCGCCAACAACAGTTGGAGAGATCCGGAGTTTTCTTGGACTTGCAGGATACTACCGGAGATTCATTGAAAATTTCTCGAAGATTGCAAAACCTATGACAGGGTTGTTGAAGAAGGATACCAAGTTCATATGGACCGAGGAATGTGAAGCCAGTTTCCAGGAGTTGAAGAAACATTTGGTTACATCACCAGTGTTGATTTTGCCAGATCAGACCAAGGATTATGAGATGTATTGTGACGCTTCACGTCGAGGACTTGGAGCAGTGCTTATGCAGGAAGGAAGAGTTGTTTCATATGCCTCACAACAGCTTAAGCCTCATGAGTTGAATTATGATATGCATGATTTGGAGTTAGCGGCCGTAGTGCATGCATTGAAGACTTGGAGACATTTTCTCATTGGAAACCATTGTGAGGTGTACATGGATCACAAGAGTTTGAAGTGTATTTTCATGCAGAAGGAGTTGAATCTCAGGCAAAGGAGATGGTTGGAGCTCATCAAGGATTATGATATGAGATTGCATTATCACCCTGGAAAGGCTAACGTAGTAGCTGACGCGTTGAGCCGTAAAAGCCATGTCAACACCTTAATGACGGGAGATTTACCAAGAGAGCTAGCCAAGAATCTTCGTGAGCTGTGTTTGGAAATAGTTCTGAGAGGCTATGTAGCAACATTGGAGATTCAGTCTACTTTGATGGATAAGATCAGAGAAGCCCAGAATACTGACAAGGAGATTGCTTCCATTAAGGAGAAAATAAGCAAAGGGAAACCTAAAGGTTTTCGTGAGGATGAGCATGATACCTTATGGTTTGAAGACCGTGTTTATGTGCCTAATGATTCAGAGATCAGGAAGTTGATTCTGCAAGAGGCCCATGATTCACCATATTCGATTCACCCAGGAAATACCAAGATGTATTTGGATTTGAAGGATACTTTCTGGTGGACCGGAATGAAGAAGGATATTGCGGAGTATGTAGCAGTTTGTGATGTATGTCAGAGAGTAAAGGCCGAGCATCAGAAGCCAGCGGGATTGCTACAGCCATTGCTGATACCCAAATGGAAGTGGGATAAGCTAGGCATGGATTTTATTACAGGATTGCCCAGAACTCGTTCAGGCTATGACTCAATTTGGGTTGTAGTCGATCGTTTGACAAAGGTAGCTCATTCCATTCCAGTGAAGACTACCTATACTAGTGCCAAGTTGGCAAAGATATACATGACCAGGATCGTATGTCTGCATGGAGTTCCAAGGAGAATTGTATCAGATAGAGGAACCCAGTTTACCTCAAAGTTCTGGAATCAGTTGCATGAAACTTTGGGTACCAGGCTCGAGTTCAGTACAGCTTTCCATCCGCAGACAGATGGACAGACCGAGAGAGTCAATCAGATTTTGGAGGATATGCTAAGAGCTTGTGCGCTAGATTATGGATCTAGTTGGGACGAGAATTTGCCATACGCAGAGTTCTCTTACAACAACAGTTATCAATCCAGTTTGAAGATGGCCCCTTTCGAAGCCTTGTACGGAAGGAGGTGCAGGACCCCGTTGTTGTGGGATGAAGTTGGAGACCGTCAGTTGTTTGGACCAGATCTGATTAAGGAGTCTGAACAGAAATTAAAATTGATTCGTGATAGGCTCAAGGTAGCCCAGTCCAGGCAGAAGAGCTACGCAGATTCTAAACGCAAGGAGACAGTTTACGAAGTCGGAGACCGAGTTTATCTTCGAGTATCTCCACTTCGAGGAGTTAAGCGCTTTGGAGTTAAGGGAAAGTTAGCGCCACGTTTCGTAGGCCCATACAAAGTTTTGAAGCATATGGGAGAAGTAGCTTATAAGTTCGAATTTCCCAAAGGATTGTTAGGAGTTCACGAAGTGTTCCACGTTTCCTAGTTGAAGAAGTGCCACGCAGAGATGGCTGATATACCGCTAAGAGATACAGTGCCGCTGGAAGCGATTCAGTTGGATAGTGATTTGACCTACGAGGAGAAACCAGTCAAGATTCTTGAGTATGCCAGCCGAGTCACCCGCAGCAAGGTTATCAAGTTTTGCAAAGTTCAGGGGAGCCACCACACGGAGGATGAAGCCACTTGGGAACGAGAGGAAGATCTATTGAAGGACCACACTCACCTATTTTCTAGCCCACCCGAATCTCGAGGGCGAGATTCATCTTAAGGGGGATAGGTTTGTAACATCCCAAATTTTCAATTTGGAATGTTATACAATAGATGATCATTGCATATCATATTTATTTGCATTTTGGTTGATCCTAGAAATTTCACGCAACTCAAGGACCCTCGGAGAGAGTTGGGGATTTCGTTATTTTCATATTTGAGTTTTCTCAAATTTTGAAAATAGGATCATTTGATTTATTTATTTTATCTTCAATTATTTCTATTATAAAATTATGAGAGAGGGAATAAAATGACTTTACCAAAATAAAGAAATATTGAGGATTTAATAAAAAATCAAATAAGATTTTATTTTGGTTTTATTTGCTATTTTATTGGAATTTAGGAAAATTGCACATTTTCAAAAATTGCATTTAGGGCCAAGAAAATGTTCATCCTGTTCTAAATATTTTATTTAGACGGTGAAAATTTGTTTTGGAATTTTTAGATTTTTATTTATTTTACTAATTTTTTTAGTTGCAGCGATATTGTTTTAAAAAAAACCCACACGCCCGACTGGGCCGAAGGCCCAGCCGAGCCGGCCCAGCTGCCGCCGCCTCCCGCAAGTCGGATCGGGGCCGGAGTCCCGATCACCGCCGCCGCCGTGTCTGGGAAGGACTCGCCTCCCGAGGCCGCCCCCTTCCCCAAGTTGTCCCCCCCTTTATAACCACGCCGGAGCCCCCCTCGAGCCTCGAGCCACCACCACCGCCTCCCCACGCCGCCCGCGCCGCCGCAGCCGCCGCCCGCGCTGCTTGCCGCCGCCGCCAGGAGCCGCCACCCCGCACCACCCGCCGCCGCCCGGAGCCCCGCCGGAGGCCGAGCCGAGGTAGCCGCTGCCGCTCGGTTTTCTGAGAAAAACCGCTTCGGGTTTTTTAGAAAACCCTAGTTTTTGTTTTTTTAATTAGATCGGTTTTTCTTCGGTTTATTTATTTAGCGAGTGTTCGCTCGTTCGTTCATTTTAACGAACGCGTTCATCGTTTAGTTCCAGTTAACGAACGTTCGTTCGTTAACCTGTTCGCCGTTTTTCTTTTTCTCGGATTAAATTCGTGATTTATTTGATCGCGATTCCTGATCCGATGTTCGTTTTAGTTTAACTTTTCGCTCGTTTATCGGAATCAAGCGATTCAAGCGCCTGGAGTTTTGTCTCGAAACCCTCTTTCCGTTTAACCTACTCAAACAAGTTTTTGCCTCAGTAAAATTTGACCTAGATTCAGATTAGTAAATGGAGCTTGTTTCTTTTGCCGTTTGTCTTTCGTTGCTTTGTTCGATTTGTTTCTTTTTGCCAACCGGAGTTCTTAAGTTGAACTTTCTGGTTAGATCTCTTATTCGAGTTTTACCTGTGCATTAGATAAGTACTTATTGTATGCTTGTTTGTTTGCGATAGAGTATCCAGAGTGCGCCGCTTGTTACTTCGAATCGCTAGGTTTCACAGATCATCAGCAAGGCAAGTAACACTTTGATCATACTTTCTATTACCCAGTTTTTATTGCATTAGATCAACCCTCACACATTGCATGTTTAGGATCTAATTAAATTGTGGGTTTGGGAAGTAGTTGAGGTAGTACCTATCACCTGTTTTATTATCAAACCTTTGGGAAGTTACTTCTACGTTTGCTTTTAAGCCATGCTACGCTAGTAGACGTGGATTGGGTGAGTGAAATACATGACAGATGTGAGTTTGATAATTTAATGGTTTACTTAAGGTGGCAACTTAAATACACATCTGGGTGGATTGAGGCACCTAGGTATTCCAGCGATTGCCTGTTTTTCTTTTGGACCGCCACCCAGGCTCAAAGGGATCATGAGAGTATTCATACTAGAAACTTCCGTGTGCAGCCACAAGCTACTATGGGCTCTAGCATAGTTGACTAAGTCGTGCGAACTCTTACAGTGGTAGACTAGCAGATGTAGGGGATGTAGGTTGGTACGGTCTACCCGTTCGTAAGGTGCTAGCGCTTCTGAAAGACTATGTCTCAGTCATCCGTTTCTCAAACACCATGTAGTGCGAGAATCCCAACGGAGGAGATCGAGTCTTGTGGGGAAAAGTGCGCAAACCTCTGCAGAGTGTATAAATTAATCATGATTAGCCGTGTCCCCGGTTATGGACATCTTGACTATCTAGTTCTTGGATTATCATGTGAATCTCATCATGTTACTCTAATTAATTTTGTTGGGTTTTAATGATGATGCTTAATTGGGATTGAGAATGCTGTCAACCATTCTCAATGTTTAACAACTACCATGATAGTTAAATAAAATTTATTCCTTTGCAGTAGGGAAAAATTGGCTTTACGCAAAACTATAACCATAGAGATTTCCACCAGCCAAATATGCATATAGAATAGCCTTATTCTTTCATTGTTCTCTATGTGTTACATTGCCAGCATATTCCATGTGTTGACCCGTTTTCGGGCTGCAACGTTCATGTTGTAGACTTTTCAGACGACGAGTAAGGTGCCTTTTAGGTCGTGGTTCTATACTCAGTGATGCCGTTGGAGTTGATGGACTCACTTATCTTCCAAGCCATCCGATGTTATAGTTATTAGATGGCCTTAAGCCATATTTATTGCAATAAGTTCTCTTTTGAGACACTCGATGTAATAAGTGTGTGATTGCTACTCTGTTATAAATCCTTCAAGTACTATGTGGTGTCAGCATTACTGATCCAGGGATGACACCTGAGCACAGAGATTGGACCGTTTGAGGTCTGGTCGGTACAGATACCATCTTGTTAAATCATATTATGATTGTTTTGAGAAAGTGTTGTCATCCGAGATTTACTATTATTGCTCACTAGTTGATTATGCCATTCATATGAGTAAACATGAGACCTAAATGTTATTGTGAATATGGTTAGTTCATAATATTTGCTGAAAACTTGAATGCCGGCTCTACATATTTACAACAACAAGATAAAATAGAGTTTGTAAAAGCTTTTCTTTATCACTTTCAGTTTGTCAACTGAATTTCTTGAGGACAAGCAAAGGTTTAAGCTTGGGGAAGTTGATACGTCTCCATCGTATCTACTTCTCCAAACACTTTTGACCTTGTTTTGGACTCTAACTTGCATGATTTGAATGGAACTAATCCGGACTGACGCTGTTTTCAGCAGAATTGCCATGGTGTTATTTTTGTGCAGAAACAAAAGTTCTCGGAATGACCTGAAACTTCATGGAGAATATTTTTGGAATATATAAAAAATACCGGCGAAAGAATCAACATCAAGGGGACCACACCCTGTCCACGATGGTGGGGGGCGCGCCCCCTATCTCGTGGGCCCCCACAGGCTCCACCAACCTCAACTCCAACTCTATATATTCATGTTTGGGGAAAAAATCAGGGAGAAGGATTCATCGCGTTTTACGATGCAGAGCCACCGCCAAGCCCTAATCTCTCTTGGGAGGCCTGATCTGGAGTCCGTTTGGGGCTCCGGAGAGGGGAATCCATCGCCATCGTCATCATCAACCTTCCTCCATCACCAATTTCATGATGCTCACCGCCGTGCGTGAGTAATTCCAGGGTTGGCTTGCTGGATGGTGATGGGTTGGATGAGATTTACCATGTAATTGAGTTAGTTTTGTTAGGGTTTGATCCCTAGTATCCATTATGTTCTAAGATTGATGTTGATATGACTTTGCTATGCTTAATGCTTGTCACTAGGGCCCGAGTGCCATGATTTCAGATCTGAACCTATTATGTTTCCATGAATATATGTGAGTTCTTGATCCTATTTTTCAAGTCAATAGTCACCTACTATGTGCTATGATCCGGTAACCCCGAAGTGACAATAATCGGGACCACTCCTTGTGATTACCATAGTTTGAGCAGTTCATGTATTCACTAAGTGTTAATGCTTTGTTCCAGTACTCGATTAAAAGGAGGCCTTAATATCCCTTAGTTTCCAATAGGACCCCGCTGGCACGGAAGGGCAGGACAAAAGATGTCATGCAAGTTCTTTTCCATAAGCATGTATGACTATTAGGAATACATCCCTACATTACATTGATGAACTGGAGCTAGTTCTGTGTCACCCTATGTTATAACTGTTGCATGAGGAAGCACATCCGACATAATTATCCATCACTGATCCATTGCCTACGAGCTTTTCACATATTGATCTTTGCTTAGTTACTTTTCTGTTGCCACTATTACTATCACTGCAAAACCAATACTATTACTTTTGCTACCGTTACCGCTACTTCCATATTACTTTGCTACTAAATAATTTACTGCAGATATTGTTGCTTCCAGGTGCGGTTGAATTGACAACTCAACTTTTAATACTTGAGAATATTCTTTGGCTCCCCTTGTGTCGAATCAATAAATTTGGGTTGAATACTCTACCCTCGAAAACTGTTGCGATCCCCAATACTTGTGGGTTATCACCATACCACTCTGGTGCGAACCATACTCTGGTTGACTTACGAGGTTCAGTAGTAACTTAATCTAAAGTTTCATGATAATCATCATTAGCTTCTTCACTGATTGGTGTCGGAATTACTGGAACTGATTTCTGTGATGAACTACTTCCCAATTTGGGAGAACGTACAATTACCTCATCAAGTTCTACTTTCCTCCCACTCACTTCTTTCGAGAGAAACTCCTTCCCTAGAAAGGATCCATTTTTAGCAATGAATATATTGCCTTCGGATCTGTGATAGAAGGTGTACCAATAGTTTCCTTTGGGTATCCTTTGAAGACACATTTCTCCGATTTTGGTTCGAGCTTATCAGGTTGAAGCTTTTTCACATAAGCATCGCAGCCCCAAACTTTAAGAAACGACAACTTAGGTTTCTTGCCAAACCACAGTTCATATGGTGTCGTCTCAACCGATTTAGATGGTGCCCTATTTAAAGTGAATGTAGCCGTCTCTAAAGCATAACCCCAAAACAATAGCGGTAAATCAGTAAGAGACATCATAGATCGCACCATATCTAATAAAGTACGGTTACGACGTTCGGACACACCATTATGCTGTGGTGTTCCAGGTGGCGTGAGTTGCGAAACTATTCCACATTGTTTCAAATGAAGACCAAACTCGTAACTCAAATATTCACCTCCACGATCAAATCATAGGAACTTTATTTACTTGTTACGATGATTTTCCACTTCACTCTGAAATTCTTTGAACTTTTCAAATGTTTCACACTTATGTTTCATCAAGTAGATATACCCATATCTGCTCAAATCATTTGGGAAGGTCGGAAAATAACGATACCCGCCGCGAGCCTCAACACTCATCGGACTGCATACATCAGTATGTATTATTTCCATTAAGTCAATTGCTCGCTCCATTGTTTCGAAGAACGGAGTATTAATTAGTCACCTTGCCCATGAGGCATGGTTCGTAAGCATCAAGTGATTCATAATCAAGTGATTCCAAAAGCCCATCAGCATGGAGTTTATTCATGCTCTTTACACCAATATGACCTAAACGGCTGTGCCACAAATAAGTTGCACTATCATTATTAAACTTGTATGTTTTGGCTTCAATATTATGAATATGTGTATCACTACTATTGATATTCAAAAAAAATAGACCACTCATCAAGGGTGCATGACCATAAAAGATATTACTCATATAAATAGAACAACCATTATTCTCTGATTTAAAGGAATAACCTTCTCGCATCAAACAAGATCCAGATATAATGTTCATGCTCAACGCTGGCACCAAATAACAATTATTTAGGTCTAAAACTAATCCCGACGGTAGATGTAGAGGTAGCGTGCCGACGGCGATCACATCGACTTTGGAACCATTTCCCACGCGCATCGTCACCTTGTCCTTAGCCAATATTTGTTTAATCCGTAGCCCCTATTTTGAGTTGCAAATATGAGCAACAGAACCATTATCAAATACCCAGGCACTACTATGAGCATTAGTAAGGTACACATCAATAACATATATATCAAATATACCTTTCACTTTGCCATCCTTCTTATCCGCCAAATACTTGGGGCAGTTTCGCTTCCAGTGACCAGTCCCTTTGCAGTAGAAGCACTCAGTCTCAGGCTTAGCTCAAGACTTGGGCTTCTTCACTTGAGAAGCAACTTGCTTGCCATTCTTCTTGAAGTTCCCCTTCTTCCATGTGTCCTTTTTCTTGAAACTAGTGGTCTTGTCACTACTGCAGGATGCTGCTAACGCCACACTACGATTAGAGACCCTTCGAGAAACTGTGTGTGATGTAATAATCGTAAATGGTGCTGTATGAAAACCGTCAGAAATGTATAAAATGTTTGCGATGATGGATGCATCAAACATGGTTTAGGTTTTATTTGCGTGTGCGATGAAGGGCATACGGTTCAGTTCAATGAACTGTTTGCGATGAGGAGGAACAAAAGAAACGGGCAGCCAGATGAAGGCTTGTGCGATACACAGCATACAGTTCACTCAGATGAACTGTTTGTGACTAGGCAACAAAAAAGAAACGGTGAGACAGATCAAAGGTGTGTGCGATATACGGCATGCGGTTCACTCGGATGAATTGTTTGCGTTGAGACATGAGAACAGAAATGGTTCAAATGAATAAGATGTGTGTGATACAAGGCAAACAGGTCTGTAACCAGAGACATGTGCGAAGACCGATAACAACACAAACGATTACTGCTAACAAGCCGTGTGTGTTGTGAGCAAACGATTGCTGGTATACAATTGTGAGTGATTGACGAAAACATCACCGATGGCTTCCATTGTTTAGTCCGTGTGCGATGTGATTTTCTTTGCCCGCACAACATCTACGCTATGTCTACCGCATCAACATATATACTTAAAAAGATATCATTGCATAACAAATTAAGCATACAATTACACAAGTGACTATACACATAACATTTCCACACACCAAATAAAGTAATTACATGCATACTAAAGTAGGAGAAACGAGGATCTAATCATCTACATATTATTGCGATGACGCTTGCCATTGCTCTGCTTCCGGCTGGATCCCTGGCCATTTTGGGGAAGGAGGGACTTCCTCATGTCAACGATCCTCCTGTACATGTCGTAGCTCATGTACGCCTCCTTGGCCGCGTACACGACATGAGCTTTGTTGAGTTTCTCCATCCAGGCCGAGTGCCAGGCACGCTTGTCCTTGTTGCACGAATCCTTCATGTCTCTGTAGTAGGGGTCGATGATGGCCTCGGCGAGGTGAGCCAGCGAGTCCTTCTCATGCTCCTTGCTGCCCCTGATCTTGTATTGGCCCTGGATGTCGACAAGATTCTAGCAGGCGATGCCCGAATTCTTGAGCGCCTTTACATCATTGGTGATGTCCACCGTAGCGAACATGTAATGGGGGCTGTTCACAAACCTGGTGAAACGCTCGCAAGACCTTGTGGCCAGGCAGTAGTGGTAGACGAGGACATGGTGGTGCACGCACATCAGGGCGACAGCGACCTTGGGACGAGACCCGGCACGAGCGCGGGTGTACTCGAGGTCGAACCTGACCACCTTGTACTTCTCCTCGGCAAGCAACAGCTCCATCATGTGGATGGAGTGCTCCGCCAAGACCGGGTCATTGGTTTACACCACTGAGAGGTCCATGAACCTTCTGTGGGTGTCCACCACGGCACGCATGGTGAACTATTGCTCGTTGTCGGCAGCCGCTCGGAGCGCCATTGGAGCTGCGCAGGATACCCTCTAAGAATTTCTCGTGGTGAGTGTGCTTCTTGCAATGGTGGGGCGCGATCGAAAGGTTGAAGAGACACAAGGGTAGGTTAAATGGCTGCTGTAATAAATGGGGGCCGGGCGGCCTATTATCGTCACGTCTTGTCACGAGGTTCATAGCGGAGGATTCCAAAATCCAGTGCATGCTAGACAACACCGCACCCTAGGTGTGGGCTCGAAGAGCATGTTCCCGCGCTACAGCCTTGTTTACCGTGCAAGCTTCTCGCGTGGCTAGTTTGGCCATGCGTCGGCTAGAAGAGGGACAAATCGTGGGCGTTTATTGGTAAAAAGCTTTGTAAAAACAAAGTGTGTGGAATGACTTCGGTCATAAATTTACCCTTGGGTGATGAGGTTAAAGTTACACAGAAGGGTGATGATGGACACTCGAGTGTGATAATTAATTCACACGACGGAAGAAACCAACTATGTGCAATATTGTCGAAGATCGCAGTCAAGTTAGCTATACAGATCATGTGTTGTGAGATCGACAAGGTAAACTGATTTGAGAATGGTTAATAAAATCTAAGACCATTGCATATTAAGGTCAAAATAGTGCTAGAAATATACGAGTCTCATACAATGCCATTTCAACGATTGTACCACAAAAGCTTGAAATGTTACAAGGTTCAAATTCCAGAGTTATATGGCTCAAATTCAAAGATTACAACGTTCAAACTGATATTAGAAATGAAATTCAGCTCATCAACTACAAACGGTCACGTTGATGCGTTGAAGATGGATATCAGAGAGGTTCAAACTAATATAACCGCTTCTAAGTCTTGCTTCGAAACCTCACAATTTTTGCAAAGGGGTCAGCCACTAGAAGTCATGTATGGGGTTGACCTGATGACTTCCGATTACTCCGTCATCTGAAGTTCCAAAATGAAATTCAGCATTTTTGGAGCCTACTCCATTCTGCCGCAGGCGCCGGCGCTGATCAATAGACCATTCATTTTTGCGAAATAAATGTAGGGAAAACCTCATTTCCTTCAGCACCCTTGCTTTGAGAACAAAGAACCTGGTGAATATAATCTCCGGTAAGGTCCCTCGGTAGGAGTTCAAAGTAATTTTTGAGAGATGCAGATCTAGGCATTCGACATGATTTTTATATTATATCACATTATCCACCACTGGGCCTAATCTTATCTACAAAAGAAGAAAACATATTAGTGCCTACATGAAGTTTTGAACATTACTACAGGCCTAGCTATTTGGTTTACAGGATTTGTAAAATGCACTAACATCCCATCTTCGATCTGACATGATTAACATGGGAATTTGATTACATTCTAGAAAAATGTAGCCTTCTTCACAAGAGGTTGGAGTGGATGAAAAGTTCCCTAAGAAAACTAGTACAAATGTATCCAAAGGAGAAATGCTTATTGAATCTAACCATATGGATCAAGCAACCAATATGGGGGGGCATGTATGTACTGAAATCCTCCAAAAGAACCTTCAGAAATCGTAGTACATTGTCATTGTAAACTTGGAAAAAGGTGTTACAAATTGAACTCCCTTATGGTTAACATTTAACAGGAAAGGAACACCACCTCGATATATAGCTTCTCCAGGCACAAAAAGCATCTCAGGAAACTGACAACTTGCTCCAGGTCGGCCCCGATATATTCTAGTGCCAAGACCTTCACTGTGCGCAGTTTCGGGGTCAAGCTTGTCGGAATCATTTACTGAATGACAGACGAACAAACATCTTCAAAATTAGAAATAATGTTAATTTGTAGAAGAAGAGGTAGAAGACGACTGTTGTACCTGAACGGGTGTGGATCCAATAACAAGTTCGGAGTATTTGTCAAACGAGTAGCCCACCACTGTCAATTTCGGCACAGAAATGACATTGATTCTTGTTGGACCTTCTTGATCAACTACAAGTAATATCTCAAGTGCAGGTGTGTCCTAGATGACCATACCGTGGTCCACCTTTTGTGATGTCTTCCTGCCACACCAGCAACACACAAAAATAGTCCAGAGAGTCATGGAGACGAAGGTACTCGAGTGCAGTACAACCACGGAGCAGGCGCTCCATGTCACCCTTTGAGAGGCAGACGGCGACGAGCTCGAGGTGCTTCAGTCGTGGTAGAATTAGAGCAGACATGTCATTAAGGGGCGGGAAATGGCAGTTCCTGAACTTGGCGACACGCAGCATGGGCGCGAGGCAAAGTGCGGACGTTGGCAGCGACCGCATATGCCAATCATCAAAAGTGAGCTCCTCGACCTGATCTAGGGTGGGGGATCGGAACCAGTCGTCAAGCTTGGCTTGGTCCTTGCCGTTGGAATGGAACTTGCCCATTCTAAGGCCTTTGGTTGGGCCACGGTGACTGCCAAGGATCTCGGAGAATGCAGAGCTCGTGGGTGTCGATGAGGTCGAGCGGGCTGGAGTTCCATAGGGGGCGCCACCATCGGGAAAGGAGGGTTGTCCGCGCCCCATATTTGATTTGGAGGAGGGAGATGATGAATCTCCACATATCATCAGGAAGGCTGCTGATTAAGTCTAGGCCTACTGGAGTCGCTTGCGGTTCTAGCTCGCCCCGCCTCCGCTTGTTGGCAGCCCCGTTCTCCACCTCCGGAGTCTCCTTGTCAGTGGCGCTTTCTAATAGAATTGGAAGTACAGTGAATATTTAGTTAAAAAAGGGCAATAGAAAAGTGTATTGGTAACTAGAAGTTATTAGGTAGGGATATAGTAAGAAAAGGGAATAACATTTGGTTGCTTAAATACTACACAATTCATTTGACATTGCTTGGTAAGTCAACATATGCAGATAGTTGAAAAGAAAACTTACTTCGAACAAAGTCTGGATGGATGATTTTGTCGGGGAAGTTAGCATATATCTCATGACCAAGCCCTTCTATGTGCAGTGCAATTTTAGTGCCAGCTTTCAGTACATAAAACTTTGCAATTTCATTCCAAAAGCCAGTGCCAAAATAGTAGTCACCACGTTCATCAAGTCTTACAGTAGCAACGATTGTAAATCCTTGGTTTGTGTGCAGTTTGACATTCGTGGAGCCTTGATGTATGTAAAGGGAAAAATTGTGCACTACATAATTTGTTGCATAACGATGGATGTCATGTAGAAAATGGTAGGATTGTTAAAGAAAATATGGTAACATGCAAATATGGGGCCAAATTGAAAGAACTGTACAACAGTTGAAATCGAAGGACAAAATTCTATAATAAAACAGATAGGGTAAACATGATGTCATGGAAATATGAGATTAATCGAAAGAACAATACATCATTAATTTTCCTAATATAGAAAGAAGAGGGGGAAATCCCCTTTGACGATATGGTGCATGTGGCACCTTTTATCCAAATGTAGCAATATTTAGAATATGTTCAGGAAAGTAGGCCATGCCAACCGATTATGGGTGAGATTGAACATACCGCGCGCATCCTCAAGTTATTTGGTACGATGAGATGGAATCTCTAGCAGTGGTCGCCAAGTCCTGAAGTGTCGGCGCACTGTACATTCTATGAGTGAAAGAAAACCCTCAAATCAGCTCGAATAAAAATGAATTCATGGTGATTTCCGCCGGGTGATGAAAGGAGGCAGATGAACTGGGATAAGAGATGAGATAATATCTCGTTAAATTAGTTACCTTGTCGTCCATGAGAAAGAACCCTCAGTATGGCAGAATCCCCAACCGAGCGGAGCTGGGTCGACCGTGAGCAGCGCCGAGAAAGTCGATGGCGATACGCGGCGGCAAGCGGAAGTGGCGAAATGTGGTGGGCTTTGCCAGCAGCCTGGCGGCGGCAGGCGGCGAGCTAAGTGTTTACCGTCGCGATAGGCGGTGCCATGGCATAGATGCGGAGGAGCTTGTGCAGGTGTGAATGGGGAACGTACCGAAGGGGCCAAGGGGGTGGCGGGCGGGTGAGGGTTTTTGTGACATGGGGATGGTGAGGGTTTTCTTTTTTCTTTTTTGAATTCGGTGGTGAGGGATTTCTGTCCCACAAAGAATTTTGGGGGCAACGGTTTGCTAGAGCAAACCGTGTGTGATTGACGTAGCAGGCAAAATGAAAGTCATTGCACACGGTTCCAATTTTGGGAACCGTGTGTGATTGACGTACTACCTCCGTCCTGGTTTATTGGTCCCCCGTTGTAATTTTTACCAAAATTTGGCGAAATATTTAACATACTCGGACATAGATAATAAGCGTACACGTACATAAGCATAGTACAACCATAAGTACATAGTTCAACCGTCATTAAGCATACTCAAGCGTACATAGTTCGATCCGTCCCACATCTCATCTCACATGCGGCCGGCACAATCCTGAAGCTTCTCCAGGTACTCGGCGTACGCGTCATGCGCCACCCTGTGAGAATAGTTCTGCTTGAAGGACCAATGGCCCGTCCTCTTGCATGCGCCAGAACACTTAGATACGCGTCATAAATCTTGTGGTTGCAAAATGGGCATCCATTGCCTTCGTTCCAGGTCCTAATACACCTGTTATGCATTCCCGCATAAAGCTCCCTTAGGATTCGCCTCTTGTACCTCCTCTGGGCATGTTCATCCTCGCTGTCCACATCATCAGACAACACCTATACAAATTGTAAAACAAATTTGGCATCAAATCATTGATTACATGCCATGAAGTAGGATTAGGAATTTATGGCTATTTATTTATACATATCCAGATATTATGTTTCGATTTTTAAGCACAGTCGTCTATGTATAGACCAATCTTGAAGAAAATAATGGCACAAACATAGGTAGCTCATTCAAAATCAATTGTCAAGTCCAGGCTAGGAATTATTAGCACAAACACTAACCCTAGTCGGATTACTAGCAGAAATGATTTGCACAGATGAAACAACTAATCACTTATCACCTGTACCATTCAAACAATCAATATACTACACGGATCTAACGAAACTTACTCAGATTTCATGGATTGGGAGAACATAGCCACAGGATTTCTATTCCAACAAGGGGAATGTAGTAGTAACCAGAGAAACTCCCTGATCTATTTGACACATAAATGGGTATAGATGACTAACCAGCTGTCTGTCGTCATTGGAGTCGCCGCCAGAGTGGTCATCAGAGTTGTCGCCGGAGTGGTCATCGGAGTCGCCACCGGAGTGGACGTCGCAGTCGGTGTGGAACTCTACCTCCGGTTGTGGAAGCTCGACGCCATCAACGATGTCAGGGTGCAGCGATAACTCGCCGGTGGTGACGGCAACCTCTATCTCCATCTCCACGCCGTGCTCCGGTGCTTTAGCGGCCCCGGCATCACCACTCCCTTTGATGGGGCGCTTTGGCGGCATCCTTAGACACTGACGGCTTTGATGACTGAGAGCGGCGTTGAGGATGCAAGCGGAGATAGAGGATTGTGTGTGTGTAGTGAGGATGGGGGGTGCGGCCGCTCGGGCCACTACAAAAAAAGACACATCTGTGACATTTTGGGCCGAACGAAATTTTTTTCTGTCATACATATGACACTTCTATGACGATAATTGTGACAAAACCCGGTATCATCATAGATGTGGTGGGCTCCTACTTCTATGACAAAAAATCATGACAGAAAATGCGCTTTTCGTCCTGGGCGGGCCGGAGACGCAGCTGCATGACATTCTTTGGGCCGTCCATGACGGAAAAAACCGTGGTAGAAGTGAGGGGGAGGAAAATTTCGGGGAGTTCCCGGTTACGGTGGGAGGTCGAGGGCCGAGCGATGCGCGTTTCTCTCGTACACATATGCGCGTGTGTGCGAGGCGTTGGCTCTAACTGAACCCGAGTGAGGCGTTGGGCTCTAACTGAACCCGAGCGATTGCACTGCAGGCTACGCGTTACTGAACCCGAGCGATCAATCGATGGCTGTTAACTGAACCCGATCGAGCGCTTCCTTTGCTACTGCTGCTAACTGAAGCCGATCGATGCTGCCTCTGGATGAACAGTGAGCGTTGCGGGGGGGGGGGGGGGTTGGATGAACAGTTCCCGATGGGGGTGGATGAATAGGACCCCGTGGTGTTGCCTCTGGATGAACAGGACCCCGATCGATCGAGCCGGTTGGGGCTGGATGAACAGGACCCCGTGGAGGGCTGGATGAACAGGACCACCCCGTGGAGGGCTGGATGAACAGGACCACCCCGTGGAGGGCAGGATGATGAACAGTAGACGGTGGAGGGTAGGATGAACAGTAGCCCGTGGAGGGGTGGTTGAATAGGAGCCCATGGAGAGGGCTGGTTGAACAATAGCCGGTGGAGTAGCGCGCGGTGGAGGCTGGATGAACAGGAGCCCGTGGATGAATAGTCGCAGGTGGAGGCTGGAGGAGGTTGACGGTGGATGAACAGTAGCTCGTGGAGGCTGGAGGGGGTCAACGGTGGAGATGAACAGTATCACGTGAAGTCCCGTTTTGCGGTACGCCACACCCCTCCCGATGAACAGGACCCCTGTTTCGACCGTAGCACTCCAACACAAGTCCGTTTCGTCCGTTTTGCGGTACGCCACACCCCTCCCGATCAACAGGACCCCCGTTTCGAACGTAGGAGGTCCATTTCCTCTGTTTTGCAGTATGCCAGACCCTTCCCGATCAACAGGACCCCGTTCCAAACGTAGGAGGTCCGTTTCCTCCGTTGTGCGGTACGCCAGGCCTCGTTTCCATCGTCTATTCCGTCCAAGCCCTCCCGATGAACACGACCACGCATTCCGTTCCGACCCAGCCGGTTGGCTCCCATGCATTCCGTTGCCTCCCCATGAAAACGACGCATTCCGTTGCCTCCCCATGAACACGATGACGACGCTGTTTCTCCGTTCCGACCCAGCCATGTCAACGAGCCCTCGCCGTACGTATGCACGAGTAGGCGTTTGAGACCCCGCCCGTATGTACACATACGTGGCCGTATTTTCTTTCTTGCACCCTAGCCGCCTCTACTACGACACGTGCGCGCCTCTACATCCACCAGTATATATGTATGTACACGTTCGCGACCAGAATGACAACGCTACATACGCTTCGACCAGGTGGGTCCCGACTGTCAGGCACTTCCTTGCGTGCAGAGATGTAGCTGGTGGGTCCCAGCTGTCAGGTGGGTCCCCGCTGTTAGGTGGAGGAATAATTATTTTGCACGTAATAAGGAGGCACTTCCTTGCTGCGGCCATGGACCCAGCTTGACCTCTCCATGTACAGTCCACGTCCGCTGGAAGCCGTTCCTTGACCACGTTGATCACGCCGCGCCGAGAGCACCAGGGAGGTGGACGACGGCGAGGACTAGGAAGGGGACGACGCGTAGCCGGGGAAGACGCGGCAGTGGATGCCCACGCGTAGAGGAGTATGAGGGTTCACTGGTTCGCTGCAGTGTGAGGCTGCCGTCGCCGCAGAATAACAGCGGGTGTGGGTGAGTAGAGGGATGGCCTGGCCAGCGGTGGGAGTAGTAGGGGGCGGTGAGGCCTCCGCCGCATCGCAGCCGACCACGGGAGGCAGGAGCACGAGGCACGACCGGCTCTGGTTTGGGCGGCTGGAGCAAGAAGACCAAGGGTTGAAGAAGCACTACGGCCGTTGGATGGAAATCATACGGTCACTGGAGCTAGAATCGTGCATATTGACTAAGTTGACAAAGCCCTCTGTCCCCGTCAACTTAGTAGGCCCACAAGTCAGCCTCTCACCAAGGTGGGTCCCAGCTAGCAGGGGGGTATTCATTTTTTTGTGCGTAATAAGGAGGCACTTCCGGTGGGTCCGAGCTGACAGCAGGGGGAACGTTTTTTTGCAAAATACGGTGGCCCGTCGGGTGGGTCCCAGTAGTCAGGGGCAAACGTATTTTTCACGATATACTGGTGGGCGTCCGGTGGGTCCCTGCTGTCAGGTGGAGGAATAATTATTTTCCGCGTAATAAGGAGGCACTTCCTTGCGGCTGCCGTGGACCCAGCTGTCAGCCTCTCCACGTATAGTATTCTTCCGATGGAATTCGGTCGTTGACCACATTGACCACGCCGCGCCGACAGCACCATGGCGGTGGACGACGGCGAGGCCTAGAAAGGGGACGACGTGGAGTCGGGGAAGACGCGGCAGTGGATGCCCACGCGGAGAGGAGTACGAGGGTTCACTAGTTCGGCTGCGCTGCCGTCGCCGCAGAATAATAGGGGGTGTGGGTGAGTAGAGTGGAGGGATGGCCTGGCCAGTGGTGGGAGTAGTATGGGGGTGGTGAGGCCTCCGCGGCAGCACAGCCGGCCACGGGAGGCAGGAGCAGGCGGCACGACCGGCGCTGCTTTGGGCGGCTGGAGCAAGAAGACCAGAGGTTGAAGAAGCACTACGGCCGTTGGATGGACATCATACGGTCAGTCGAGCTAGAATCGTGCATATTGACTAAGTTGACAAAGCCCTTCGTCCTCGTCAACTTAGTAGGCCCAGTATACTGGGTCCCAGCTAGCAGGGGGAGTATTCATTTTTTTGTGCATAATAAGGAGGCACTTCCTTATGTGCGAAGATATAGCTGGTAGGTCCGAGCTGTCAGTGGTGGTAACGTTTTTTCGCGAAATATAGAGGCCGTTTCGGTGGGTCCCAGATGTCAGGTGGAGGAAATCATTATTTTCCGCATAATAAGGAGGCATTTCCTTGCGTGCGGCCGTGGACCCAGCTGTCAGCCTCTCCACGTACAGTCCACTTCAGATGCATGTCGGTCGTTGACCACGCTGACCACGCCACGCCGAGAGCACCAGGGCGGTGGACGACGGCGAGGCCTAGGAAGGGAACGACATGGACGCAGGGAAGACTCGGCCGTTGTTTTTGTTTCCCATGCAGAGGGGAGTATGACTGTACGAGGGTTTACTGGTTCGTCTGCCGTCGCCGTAGAATAACAGCAGGTGTGGGTGAGTAGAGGGATGGCTAGACCAGCGATGGGAGTACGGTGGGGCGGTGAGGCCTGCGCGGCAACACAGCCGGCCGCGGGGAGGAGGGAGCAGGCAGTCCCGCCGGCGCTTGTTTGAGCGGCTGGAGTAGGAAGAGCAGAGATTGAAGAAGCACGACGGCCGTTGGATGGACATCCAACAGTATACATGCCATCTGTGGAAAGCCTCAAATCTGTGGAAAACAGCATACAACCCATCTGCCATTATTTCAAATAATTTACATCCCATTTGCTAATTCTTGCGGTTTTTTTGGAGCTCATATTATTTATGTTAGCATTACAGCGCATATTGTGGCCACGGTTAAAAAATTATACGAAATTTTGCATATGTCGGTGTGGTCTGAACTGTTTTTAATCCCGAAATTTTGAGTCACATTCAGACTGATTTTAAAAATAAATTTATATCAATATAAAATCCAATAAACTGTCCACGCATAAAAATCAATGCAATTTAAAATCTCAAAATGAAAAAAAGATATTTGAAAATAATTGCCGGTTTGATGTGTTTTAAAAATGTACAGCCCATTTCTCATTACTGATAGGTCATTTTCTCGGCCAGCCGAATGAAGCTATCCTCGTCTTGAAAGATTTGTAGCCCAACAGGCCTGATAAACCGACTTACTTGACAAATCACAAAAGACCTGGGCTAGCCATTTTCAGAAAGAAAAAAAATTACTGGGCTGGTCTGTGGTAAACATAAAAGAAAAGGCTGTCTAGACATGCCAGAGTGTCCCGCCCAGCCCAGTTGACACCCTGCTTTCGTCTCAAAAACAAATTAGATAAATCCCACTCCAATTATGGCGATTCATAAAAATGCCACTGCAATTTCCAAACTTTGAAAAATGCCACTACAATTTTTGCAAACTTTGAAAAACGCCACTGCAGTTTGCAAACTTTGAAAAACGCCACTCCAGACTTCAAAAAATGCCACTAAAAATGGCATGAAATGGCATTTTCAAAGTTTGGAAATTGTAGTGGCATTTCTCGGATACACCAGATTTGGAGTGGCATTTATCAAATTAACCCAAAACAAAAATAACTGGGCGAGCTGCTGGGTCCCTGGTGTCAGCCGCTCGTTGTGCAATTCTCTCATTTATTGACTATGTTGACAATGGCATGGGACCCAGATGTCAGAAATCCACTAGGAGCCATTTTTTATTGGCTTGAAATAAGGAGGCACTTGCTTGCATACTGCCATGACCTTGGCGGGTCCGTGCTGTCATCCTCTCCACGTACAATCATCTCCTGATTGTGTACGCGTCAACTTGCTAGGCCCACAAGTCAGCCTCTAAACCGTGGAGGACAAATACAACCCATTTAAAAAATAATAGTCCATTCCATACGTTCAAATGGAAAGTTCAACATTCAGACCAAAGTAACAGGTCTGATCCACATATAGAGTACTGAACATCCACGTTGACAACCATCATAGCCAAGTTAACTATCTACTCCCACTAACACTCTAGTAGCGTACAAGTACTAACTTACTCTTAGCTAACTAGACGATGCCGGCCGCCATCTGCTGTCCATGCTAAACACCGGCACCAGCGTCCTCCGCCTCGCCTCGGACTTGCCAGAGGTGCGATAGGGCGCGTTCCATGCCGGCGTGGTCCACTGAAGCTTCGGCTTCCAAGCGGGATACCCACTTGACGAGCTGGTAGTAAAAATTGGCGTCGCGAACACGTGCGTGCCCGACAGCCTCCAGGGCTATTTGTCGGGCGCTGACCTCCACATAGTTGGTCCAGTTGCGGGCGCTCTGCTCGCGACTCAAAGCGTCGGTGCGTTGCTGCTCCATGTCCCGCTGGCGGCGCAAATCGGCGATACGCTGCTCCTCCGCCAGGCGGTCGCGCTCCAACAACTCCCGGTCCTCCGCCATGCGGTCGTGCTCCAACAACTCCTCGATATCCGCATTGCCATCTAAAGACAGATAGAATGCCTCCTCCCTCCGTCTGCCTTCTGGTGAAAACCCGAACACTAGTTCTGGCGGTGACCGCCTCCGGCATCGCCTACCGCGGACGGGCGGGGGCATGTCGAACGTGGTGAGCGACGTCGGGCCGGTGGGGGCTTATGAGGATATGGCGAGTTGGGTCACGGTGGCACCTGAGAAGGCCGAAAAATAGTACTTATAGGCGGAAGGTAGCGCGACGGTCATCAGAATTCAATGCATAATGGCTTAGCACGCCGGCTTGCCATGGAAAACTAGAGAAACTGAAATTATGATTGTGCCATCCCGTCCCGTCTGGGTCGCACATCGGTATGGCGGTCAAACGAGTGCACTCGAATCATCTCCCTCCTTGTCAATAATGATTCCACGGATTTAAAGCGTATCTTTTTTCGCATCAGTTAGCTGCCTTAATTATGGCCGGCTGCATGCAGGCACTCAGAATCGCTCGCAGGAAGTACGCGAAGCAGCATGCAACGAGTCGTAGCCGAGGGCACGCATGCAGCCACTTAAATCACTGGAATTAATTAGGCTTAAACTTCTGCATGCCGTTAATTATTGTCATGCCTTGGTCTTCCTGCTTTGCTCATGGGACTAATAAATCCCGGATGGAGGGAGTACCTTGGTTGGTGAGAGGTTTGAATTAAGCCCTGCAAACCGGAAAGGAGGTACTCCCTCCGTTTTTATTTAGTTCGCATATTAGCTTTGGTCAAAGTCAAGCTTTACAAACTTTGACCAAGTTTATATACAAAAATATTAAGATATACAATAACAAAACAACAACAAAAATATTAAGATATACAATAACAAATCATATACAAATATGTAGCTCCAAAAGCAGAGATCTAGAAAAAACATCTATTCTTCCTACTAACATGGATGCTTCTCTTGGCCAACATTCAGTACAGACTGACAGACAAATTTGTTTGTGAAGTCTAAAATTCCTCTTGCAAACATAAGTGGTTTCACCAACAGCTGGAACCATGAGAATGAACCACACATGATGGAGGAACATCCACTCCAATATGATTTGGTCTTCTCTCGATCACACCGCGAGACTATTTTCAGAATACAAACTTTAACTTAGGCAAAATGATGCCCATTGTATAATCAGACCAAAGCAATGAAGCACCTATTGTTGGCCAATAAATAGTACAGTACTACTTTTCTGCAGTCCATGAAGTGACTATCCAATCTTTCTGTGTCTATTTTCAAATGGCACTGCATGCAGTGACTATACTATTTTCTTGTGCAGTTCAACCAAAATTGCGGACACTTTGTTTGTTTGCCAAATAGCAACGGGCAGACATCTCTGTCTGCACAAATATCAAGCAGCTAGTAAACATATACCACACCTTGTATTTTCGATTTAAACATGTCTCTTCCGCTTAGCATCTGTCATGTTCTGCACTGGACAATCTGATACAATTATGTTTTGCCCTGGACAATTTCATACTGAATTGATTTGCTGGTTCAGAGCAGAAATATAGTGCCTATTCTTCATCAGACCAAGGATATCCATGTTCGCAGTGATGGAAGAGGTGAAATCAATACAACCGAAATTGAGCATCCAATCATTGAATCCTGTCCTACACCTCCAATGTAGGTCCACCCTGCCAATAAATTCACATGCAAACCACTAGTATTACTATCTAATGACAGTACAAAAAGAGTAGCAAGATAGTAGCAAACCATGTACCTTCGTAATGAACAGCTCATAGTGCCACCAATTGGATATAAAGGTTTGGAAAAAAACATGCTCCTAATGTTGAACCAGTTGGACTTTTTGTGCAGTTCCACTAAAATAGAGCATCCCTGTTTGCATAGATATTGAAAGTGTGATTACTCTAAAAGTGGCACTAGTTGAAGCATAGACTCACAAATATAAGCATTCCAATTTCATAATGGAAAAGGTAGCAAGACTGTTTCTAACCTCCTGTTTGAAGGAATAAATAAAGCAACAGCGGCTGATGTCAGGAAGGCATACATAGTTTTTTCTGAAAAACTGAGCCACTCCTGACCTTTCCTCTTCTTTTAAGCAAATTTTGTGCAGTTCTACTAAAATAAAATGCCATCACCGCCTTGACAATTCAGTGACACTGTACAAAAGGAAATTACTTAACATTACATCATGATGTCAGGTATGTAGTCGACAGGCATTAGAGACAAACATACAGACCTCCTCCGATAACATAATGAACATTAATTTTAACAAAGGTGTGACTAGCTTTACCAGGATAATTTGAGTGAACTCTACACCCTTTGTTCCTTAATATAAGACGTTTTTGTTGTTCAATTTAAAGTACCGAAACGTCTAGTATTTAGAAAAACAGGTAGTAGTTTTCTTGAGCACATATCTGGGAAAGCTTGCCACACTTTATTTATGTCCATATGCTAATGCAACACCATTCGAATACTACAAATATACACTAATCCAGTGGCTAGTGCAACAGTAGAGTAGTTAGTTTATTATAGGGTACAGTACAATGGTTTTACTGAACAGATTTCAATAAACTCTAGCACTGGAAGGTTTCTATAAGAATTAACAATACAAAATGTAAAGGTAACAAGTTTCAGCATTGGTATACTAGCTCTGCATGAGCATTAAACCAAATACAAAAGTCTGAAGGTAACTAGCATTATTAACTAATGACAGTATAAAAAATTGCAAACAATGTACCTCCAAGGTAAATATCATTTCGAACTCGAGGGGACCTTAAAAATTGCTATCCCAATCTTGATAATCGATCAACCATAAAAACTTGATCGAACGAATCAAGAAAACAGCCGGAGGAGGAGGTGCCCACTCTTGACCTTTCCTCTTGTCTTCATAATTGTCTGTGCAGTTTAACCAAA
The DNA here is from genome assembly GCF_056163025.1 of Triticum urartu. NCBI lineage: Eukaryota > Viridiplantae > Streptophyta > Magnoliopsida > Poales > Poaceae > Triticum > Triticum urartu. The sequence continues at coordinate 168,291,689 of NC_141874.1, read as the reverse complement.
ATAAAATGGCATCAGCACCTTGGCATTTTGGTGACACTGTACAAAAAAATTAACTTATCTCATGAAAGTGAGGTATGTAATCTATAAGCATTAACAGTGCAAAAATCTGAAGGTAGTAACAAGTTTCATCGTTGGTATACTGGCTGTGCAACAGCATTAGAATGCCTTAGACTGCTGGCATTGCTTAAATTTATTGGTGGCTTTTGACTGAGAGCGGCATTAGTTAAATGTGGCATCACTTTAGCAGTAGCATTGCTTGACTTGACTGTTGGTGTTATACTAACAGCAAAAAAAGTGGCAATAAGAGCATGGGAGGCCCATTCGGATAGTGGGCGCACCAGTACGATGTACCTCCACAGACGCAGAGTGGTGAGGGAGGTATGGTTGCCAAGAGCAACAAATATCCATGCAGCATATGTGGATTACGTCCCATTTTTGCTCTCTTTAGCCACCTTTTTCCTATGCGAGGACAACAAACCAATCGACCTGGTCATTCTCTATTGCGTTGTCATGCCTTTCTACCCTTCTTCAACCAAGAGACACGAGACTCGTTCCTTAGCTACTGATTTTCCCCTTTTCAACCTAGATGCCGGTTCGATGCCTACTCTCTTGGACAGTACAGTCTCCCTTCCTTTCCTTATTCAACCCAGACATGGATTAGTCTGCATGAAGTAGGGTTTCCTTTAATAGTGCAAATTATGGTTTTCGTCTGCGTGGCCAGCAGAGAAGAGGATAGCAAATTGGGAAGATGGTGGAGTGGAAAAAGATCCACGTGCAACGACGTGGCAGATGGGGCAATAAAACAAGGTTATGGTTCGAAAAGAGGTAGCATACCTGAGGGTCGGCGGGAAGTGGCTTCGCTCGTGGTCGTCATCCTCCGCACTCACTACGGCAGCGAGCTTGGGGATGGAGGCCATCCCACGCGGGCGCTAGGTCTGAGAGGATGGCCTAGTCGTCAGTGCATGACCTCGCTCGCCGACGACGAGTGCGTCAACGCTGCACGTCCTTTTCTTCCCCGGTGGATCTGTGACCACCGGTGAGGAGGGAGAGAGGGGCCGTCTTTTTTAGATCTGGAGAGAGGGTGGTAGTGTGAGAAGCAAGTGGGCAGCCATTAGCAAGAAAGCGCTCAAGCTCCAGCCTATATATCTTTTTATACTACTAGTACTGGAGGTGGAGTAGTGGTAGAGTAGTTTATATTTTCTCTGCGTACAGTACTAGTTAGTCGTGCTTCAAAACTGATTGGCACGCCATTAAAAAAATAAAGGTCGATAACTAATGCGGCACCTCGGGCCAACGCGGCCAGATCGCATTTTGCACGAGAAATTACACACCATGTTTCGTTGACATGTGGTCCCATTCCAACATATCAGTGAGATGACGGCGAGTAGTAGGAGTATTTCCGAACGGACGTGTAGGCCGGGGCGCCTCCTCGTGAACCGTGGCAAACTCGCAACCGTCCACCGACTCTTCGCCTTTCCCTCTCGATTTGGAACTGCTATCGCACACTCTTCCTCTCCCTCCTCCATTTTCCTTCAGCCCTTCACCCTTTCTTCTGCCATTGTTCGATCGTCTTCTCCATGGAGGGAACAGGCCGAAAACGACCCCGTTATTCTTGCCCTGATCTGAAAGATGACGTGGTGGAGGAACCCATTGATCGGTGCGACGTCATCACCTCGGCTAGCATGGCAGGTTCGTTCAAGCCCATTCTCGACTCAACTAATAACATCATTACAAAGAACCCAAGAGTCAAGGAGCGGTTTGATCTCCCCTATCTTCTTCGCTGTGACCCTGATGATGACTGGCGCCGGCACGACGGAGGCCTCGCTGTGTGCAAGTTGATGCCGCTTGATAATGATACGTATGATGTTAAGATGCCATCGCTTGAGGGCAAGGCTTGGGCGGGCACAAATGTAGATTGGGTTGTTTGCATTGGGTCCAACTGCGAGTGGGAACTTGTGAATGTGTACACTCGTCACCGGGTTCCACTTCCAAAAATCTCAGCACACTGCCCAGAAGTTGAGCACACCGGTAATGTATGCACGTTCATATACGATCATGGTGACTGTATTCTACGGAAGATAGCAATTTATCGAGTTCCCAACCACTCTTGGAATTATAGCAACTATGATGTTGTTGCTATCTTCGACAAGCTTGTTGCCTTCCTTGATGGTTTCACTCGATGGATATTGCTCAAAAATCAGTTTCTATACACGGATGAGTACTTTGATGCAATTCAATACGAGCGCCTTGTGTTTGCTGCCACCACTCATGGCACTGTTTTTGCATGGCATCCTCATAGTTTCGGTATGTTTGTCTTCCACCGTAATTATAATTGTCTCATCCACATGCATGCGGGTTAGCAAGTTTCCCTTTACTAATTAACCTTCTTCTTGTGTTTCCAAGGTCCTGTGAACATCCCACCACCTATACTTGAAAAAAATTATAACCAAGGGGGAGATGACGATGGTGATGATCACGAGCATGAGGACGAGCAGCACCCATATACTCTGTGGCGCCTGGCAACTAATTCCGATGGATCACCTCTTCTTGTGTGTATACAGCCCACTAATAATGTTACTGCTAAGGAAGCAGGTGTCTCCCATGGTCGCACTCTCCGGACCTATTCCAACACCCGTTGCATGGTATTCGGGATGGATACTAGTGTGCTAGCGCCAACTCCTTCTCCCTGGTACAGAATTGATAGTCTTGGAGAAAACTCGCTCTTCCTTGGACAAAACTATTCGATGATGGTGAAAGGCGATCCAACTGCTGTTGAAACATTTATGAGAAGCAACTGTGTCTATACCTCGGACATTTGTGTGGTTCCCTACCCTGGTAGGGATATAGTAGGCCGCTTCAGCCTGGATGATCAGTCCTGCGTTGGTTTCCAGATCGACAATCGATGGCCCGTCCCAGAGAATCACTTGTGGTTCAAAGCAAGCGTTTCCAACGCCGGGGAATGGTTGAGTTAAAGTTCATTTCATTGCTTGCTATTTGTTGTGTGGTGAAAACTTTAGTATTTATAATGTATCCTCGTTGTCGATGTGGGTTGATGACCTGTTGTATGTAATAAAATGATATGCGTGTGATAAACTTACTAAATTTATGAATGGCTTTCGAGCCGCTTCTCTGAGTGAGTGGTGCGACGAGGAAAAAAATATTCTCCGAATACATAATTGTACGTGCATTGCAATAGGTTATCGGATGAGGCCAATCAACAATAGTAGTACACTATTTGTACTAGCTTCAGATGCTTCGCGCGTCGGGCAGGTGTTTTTACTGTAGCCATATGTTAATGTGTTCGCTGTACGTAACCAGCACCTCGAATCCTCGATACTAGTACTATATAGTACGAGTAAGTAGTAGGGAGTAGTAGGGTGGCATGGGCCAGAACAAGCATTCACGTCCAGGAGTACGGCACACGCCACCACCACGACATCCATCTGACACCATATTATTTCTTGGAGTCCATGCTAGAGCAATCTCTTAAACCTCGTCGTTTCTCTAACTTCAGCCATCGCGCGGCGGGCGAGGTGGGGGTTTGCCGATAGTCGGTTTCCTTAACTACGGTGCCACTTGTAAGGCCAACTCCAACGCACGACCCCAAACGCACCTCCGTTTTGCACGGACTCCAACGATAATTTTGACTAGAAAAGCAAGACCAAAGAAAACGAGAACCACAAGAATACATTTTACTACTCCTGTAAGTTGGATTAGTGCCTTCTCGATGCATTCATTGTTGATCTGTGGAGGCTCGATCTTGCGTCTGTGCTAGCTAAAAGTGATAGAACATCTAGTAAATTGCGCTCTATCAATATATGGATGTACTCTTCTTCCCAATACAAAAACTTGCATCCATTCTACTCCCTCCGTTGCACAATACATGCCTTCTATTTGTCAAAATATATATGTATCTAGACATGTCTTAGTATATAGGTACATCCATTTTTGGACAAATGGAAGTCAAGTATTTTGGAACGGAGGGAGTACACAATAAAAATTTTAAGTTAGCACAACTAGTCTAATCCGATAGCAGAACCGAAGATTTGGTCAGGTTCTTCCTCCTTTTGTCGACATGTGGGACATCCAGCATCCAGGTTGTGTCATGAAAGAAAATAGAGTGGTAGTTGAAGCCACGAGATGTGCATCTTGGGTTAAAATGTAAATAGAATCTTACTACTCTTGAGTAACTCCAAAAGCGGCCACCGAAGATCTTTATTGGATTTGTTTTTCATCACCAGCATGTCGAGGTGAAAGATGTGCAGGTTCAGTGGGTCCTCTTGCGTTTTCACTGACATGTGGGGCTGCATGTGAGCAAACAGACGATGGGCTCCGCACGTCCGCTGGCTGGCTGAGAAGAGAGGTAGAGAAGGGCTGAGCACGGACTGCAGGAAATTTGTTCTACGTACCTTGTTATAGGCTCGATATAGTGGGGTGGCATGGGCCATAACTCAGTAGCATTCATGTCTAGTAGTACGACACACGCCACCCACACGAGTCCCATCCGACACCAATTTTCTTGGAGTCCATGCTACATCCATCTCTTCTCCCTCCTGTTTTCTCAGCCATCGCACGGTGGGCGGGGTGGGGGTTTGCCGATAGTCGGTTTGCTCAACTGCGGTCCCACTTGTAAGTGAAAATGCAACACCGCACGCATTCCCACTTGAGCGGCGTGCCGGACTAACCGTGTGGGGGTGCGACGCGAACACGGCAGGCTTTTCCTTTTGAACTCGTAACTTGTAAAATTTGGTTCTGCTCCATGGCGCGACCGATAGATAGAAAATAATGATTTCGCCTAGAGTAATGAGAAGTTTGGTTCTGGCACCGTTCATGCATGGAGTACGTACAAAAATTATGAAGTTGATGCGAAAGGTAAGATAATTACTGTAGTATCATATACTACTACATGGATTTGACGGAAAGATCAAAATACATACGGATCCATCAACGTTCAACGACATCCTCACGCCCTAGTGTGCCGGGTCACCAACCGGCGAGTGAGGAGCAGCGACGTTGGCGGCGAGCTCAACGTGCTTCTGAACAGTGCCATCCAATGTTGCCCTGCGCTCCAAGAAGGCCAGCATCCTATTGTCCTCCTCTTGCATGTAGTAGTCCTTGTGGACGATTTGCGCGTAGATGTGGCTGATTATGTCGATGGTGTCTTGCTGCGCCAGGCGCTGCGCGGCGAGCGCGGCCTCGAGGTGGACATTCTCTGGCACGACGGCGAGCAGTCGTAGGGCCACCAGTGCGTCGAAGAGGTTGTTACCATAGTGGCCGTTGAGGCTGGCGGGCATCGCAGAGCCTGGGCGCGTCGGCTGGAGGCTTACGTCAAATTCATCCGCAAGCTTCTTGATGACGGTGAACTTGTCGAGGAAACCAACGAGGACCTCGTCGAACAAGGAGATGAAGCTGTCGTCCAAGCGGCCCCTCACCCTGGCGGCCTCAAGCAATACTACCTGGAGATGTTCCTCGGTGCCGGTGGACGTGGTAGTACTCCTAAATCCAGACGGTGGTGCTACTAGTACTAGTAGTAGTACTACCAATGTAGTAGTAGGAGTACCAGCACTGTACTACCCGTTGGTTAAATTATTACGTGCTGCTCCTCACAGTGAAGTGACAAGACCCTACGCCGGAGATGACACCTGAGTATAGGCGCCGTGTTTGGCATACCATAGTCAGCCTCACCGTCTGCAGTCACTATCATCATGGATGTAGAGCTAGCCTGCTTGCAACTAGCCCTGTTCGACATAATTTCCCGTGCGTAGATGCCCGTGCATTGCACGGAACACCAAGATTGGGGGTGGACGGCTCTGGCAGCGGCCATCGCGCCAGATTTTTCCACGGCCTTCTACTCCTAGATGTGTACACGTGTGCTGGTGTGTGTTGTGTGCTGGGTGTGCGCGAGTGCGTCCTTCTGTGCATGCCACCATGCAGTGGTGAATTGTGCGCGAGTGCGTCCTTCACGCGCAAGAAGTTTGTCCTCAATGCACCCTCAATTTACTAGCGTGCTGGGTGCTACCCCGAGTGGTTTCAACTTTGTTTACTTTACCGCGTGTCAGATGGGCCTCTAGTTTACTTATTTTCACCCACTGCCACATGGGCCAGCACACGAAGATATAGAACACGAGCTGACAAGGCAGCATGTGGATTGGTTGACCGGTTAACTAAACAATATACGGAGCTATACGCTGACACAGTGAGCGTATAATCCGTCGGTATAGAGAGTTCGAGTGAGAGGGGAGGCCCGTGAGAGATAGCAGAGAGAGAGAAAGAGATACTCCCTCCGTTCGATAATGTAGTTCCAACATTTTTTTAAGTCAAACTTTTGAAACTTTGACCAAGTTTATAAAGAAATTACTTATATCTACAATATCAAAGATAAATGATAGTATGATGTAAGTACATGTTGTGATGAATCTAATGATCGTTCCAGATGTAAATGTTTTTCTCCACATATACCTGGTCAAAGGTTTCTGAGGTTTGACTTTTCAAAACATCCATATGCTTATGGACGTGACAGAATCCCTAACAAGAGAGAGAGAGTGAGTGAAAAAAGTGTGTGTGTGTGTGTGTGAAAGAGACATGGACAACACACGATAAAAGTAGAGAAAAAGCGTGTGTGCCTTATGCAAACATATCACACATGCATCTTCGACAACGGAGGCAATGTGAGGAGATAGTGTGTGGTTGTTTGGAACCGAGAGAGCAAGACCCCTAGCACGTGGCCAAGAGGGGTCTGACAAACAAGGGAGAGAGGTCGAGAGAGACGTACGAAGAAAATGCAGACATGGGGAGGAGAGAGTGTATGTTTGTCATAGAGAGATCCCCTAGAGATCGTGATGGGACTACATGGGTGGGAGATCGAGTGACAAGGTGTGTGCGTGATAGAAGATGCCCCGAGAGATATCGAGATAGACGTATGGATGGAAGGAGACAATACGTGTGTTCCTGTTGGCTAGTAAGAGATAATCATACTTAGGAGGGGGGGAGTGCTTGCGCCTATGATGGATTGAGGGATTATGGTACTTAGGGGGTGCGTGTCACATGGAGAGAGAACAAGGGCGGAGAGTGTTGGATGGGTCTATATGTATAGCACGAGCGAGACATGTGTATGTGTGAACCAGGGAGATAGAAGGCCAGTTTGGCTTGCGTCCTGAGCATCTTTTGCCTGGCTGGGGTTGTGGTTGGATTTCATGCACTCTTGTTTGGTTGCTACCCTGTGAAAAAGAAAGCCCGCCTGGCCTGGGTTCCCTTGCACTTTAATTAGCCTGGCTGAACTCCAGACACTGCAAGTAGCCTGGCCCAGGCGACCAATTTCGAACGCCTGGTCGTGCCTGGTTGTGTGGCCATGAGGCTAATAGCAACATGGATGGATATTAGCATTAAATAATTGATGCATGGATTGATTGATGGGACGTTGATGCTTTCCTGGCCCAAGCATGAACCAAACGCTTCAGCACCACACAAGCCTGGCCAGGTAGAAATATTTTACATCTCACGTCCACACCAGGCAGTACCGGCCATCAAGGCATGAGGGTCAGGTCACGAACCAAACTGACCAATAAAGTTTGAGAGATATTGAGGAACCCCGATAAGGCTGAGTGGTGCGTCAGATAGCTGAGAGGGGGAAAGAGATATTCCATCCGCTTGATAATGCAGTGCATGTAAATATTTTAGAAGTCAAACTTTGGAAACTTTGATCAGGTTTACACAAATGTTATTTATATCTACAATACCAAAGATACATCATACAAAACTACATCTCATGGTGAATCTAATGGCATATGTTTGCCGTACTAGATGTAATTCTTTTTCTCCACGTACATGGTCAAACTTTGTGATGTTTGACTTTTCAATAAATCCATATGCTATGGACCGAGGAGAGTGCCTCAGTCGAGACAGATCAAGTGCGTGTGAAGGAGAATGAGTAAGTGTGCAAAAAGAGTTTGTGTGTGAAAGAGAAAGTGACAACAAATGATAAATTAGAGAGAGTGTGTGTTTTTTCGTTTCTTATGCGAACATATCACGCATGCATATCCGAGATGGAAAAGCGAGGTGAGGAGATACACGAAGATAGCTAGTGTGTGATTGTTTGCAACGGAGAGAGACACCCCTGTAGCACATGTCCAATAGAGGTGTGGCCAACAAGGAACAAAGGTCGAGAGGGACACATGGATGGCATGGACGCATGAGGAGGGAGAGAGGGTGTGTTTGTGATAGAGAGATCCCGTCGAGATCGTGAGGGGACTATATGGGTGGGAGATCGAGGGAGTGTGTGCGCGATAAAAAGATGCCCTGAGAAAACCGAGATAGACCATGCACATGTTTGTGATGGAGACTAAGATTAGCTAGTCATATACATATAGGGGGGACTGCGTGTGCCTACAATTGAGTGGGAGACCATCATACTTGGCTAGCTGGGCATGAGATTGTGTGTGTGCGCGTGTGAGATGGAGAGAGAACGAGGGGGAGAGATAGAGTTTTAGATGGGCCTATCGAGTGCGAGTGAGATATGCATGTGTATGTGTGACCCAGGTGGATGGAGAGTTTGAGAGAGGGGGGAAGAGCTCCGAGACGACATAGTGGTGCGTGAGAGAGTTACAGGCAAAGAGCCAAGGAATCTGTGTGCGTACGATGAGTGCACCCAAGATATCTAGCTTGGACTAGCTAGAGTATCATACATAGTGTGCGAGAGGGACCTATAGATGGTGTATATATGCATGCAACTAGAAAGACCCCCCCCCCCCCACACACACAAAGAGAGAGAGAGATATGGAGAGAAAGGGAGAGGGACGAACAAGGTTTTTGTGTCGGATGCGTGCGACAGAATTGAAGATTGTCGGCAAGAGAGAGAGAGAGAACAGGAGTCCGGGAGAGGGGGAGGTCGCGTTTTATGCATCAAAGACTAATATAAACCATGTTTCGATATAAACTTGCATTCAAATATTTAAATTGGAGAACATGTTGTCTGCAATCCACACATGAACGGATATATGCGTATATCAAACAAGTTCATTAATTTGACTTTCAACATGTTCATGGAGTACTATAATACTGTACAACATGCTACTCGATTGAGGTGTTCAATTTTGGATTTAGTTCACTATTTTGACCTACTGAATGAGCTATTTCATTGAATCGAGATATTTCATTTTGGGTTTGATTCGCGTTTTTGAGTGGGTCAACTATTTGTCATATAGTAAATCGCTAGCAACGAGCATGTAAAAACACATTACTCCCGAGCATCATCTCTCCATCTAAAAAAGAAGTGGCAAGCTAATATTTCAAAATTTGATCTGAATCGACTTGGTAAGGTAGACGTGGATGCTCGTTCTCCCAAAATTTGAACGAACCGTTAAACATCCTCTTTGCTCGGTGGAATTCGCCCAAGCAAATAAATGGGAGACGCGAAATTACCGTCCTATGTGGGACACGCATCAATTGGCCCATTGTACATCGAGGGTAGGTTCATAACTTCATCCAAGGGCGCCTTCTCCTTGGCCGAAATGACATGTGCCAAATAATTCATAAACCATGGTCGGCAAAACACGCTCTCCTCGCCCGAAATAGTTCGCGCCCACTATTTCAAAACACGCTCTCCTCGCCCAAAATCGCTCGCGCCAACTATAGTTGAAAACACGCCCGAAATCGCTCCTGCCCAGAGAAGTAAAGTTACTCTACTATTCCCGACCCTCAGTACACAGACCCAAGCCAAGAAGCCTATAGGCAAGAGTAGAACTGTAACTCCCCCTCACATTTCAGACAAATGCTTCCGTAAGACATGGTTCCACTCCCCTCCCAATTTCCCCTGCCCGCCCCCATTCATACCTCGTGGGCGCCAAATCACCTTCTCCCCGGGAAGCTCCCTTCTACCGAGCCGCGAAACCTCAGCCCCACCTCCATGGCGCCCCGCACCGCACCAATTTCCTAGCCGCCCTCCTCCCTAATGCCGGAGACGCTGTCCATTTGCCGTCGTGCACTGGGCCGTGCGCCTCTTACTCCGTGCTGCTGGTGCTGCCTCGACGATGGCCGCGTGAACCGTACCGGAGCCGATTCACCCCCGCCGTTGTTCACGGCACCGGAGCGGCTCCAACTTTGGATCCGTCCAGAGTCCTGGCGCTGCTTCGGCGTAGCCGTCGACCGTCGCAACATCGCTCTTTCCCTGCCGCCGGTCGCCACCGCAACCACGTCGGCCTCACCGACTCGACAGCTGGACCTACCTACTTCACCATGCTACCAGATAGGTCGCACCCTCATCTCAAATCACTTTATTTAGGCGTCAGTTGTTGGAATTTTTATTTTGGGCCAATCGATTTGCAATGGGAAGCAGCACCCCTCGAGGCGGCGGAGCTCCTAGGCTGCCGGTTGTCTGGTGTCTAATGTAAGGGTGCGGGGCCACAAAGTTCGTCGCGGAAGCAGCGCTTAGATGGCTATCTTTTAGAGTTGCGTGGGTTGAAGGTACTGCCGCCGCCGGATCTGGATGACGGGGAGTCTTTGTGGATTGGCCCGGGGGCGGCGCAACCACGGCAGTGTGGTGGGGCGGGGAGCGGGGTTTTGGCCGGGGCCACAGACGGCGGAGGCAGGCTGCTCTGCCGTTGGTCGCTGGCTCTTCGGGGAAGATTCCGAACAGTGTCAGCCGGGAGGCACAAGACGGCCAGCCATCTGGCGTAGATCGGACAGTACCAAAATAAAATAAAATCATGTGACCCCAATTTAGTCTTCAGTCAACAGACGTGTGACCACTCTTGTACCTTGTTGTTGATCTCTTAGTGTATTTCTTCAGATCAAAGAGATATCTCGTTCTTAACATTATGCGTTATCTGCATCTTCAGACACACCGTCTTCCGACTCACCGCAGCTGCTCCAACAAGGGAAGCATACACCAGAAGGGAGCTATAGTCCCCACTCAACAGTTCCCTGCATCGAATGCGCGTGCCCGACATGCACAGCCACAAGAACTGCAGGGCCATCCACAAGTCAGCACATGATGCTCACTCCTATGGATGGCAGCCAGATAGGTTGTACCCTCATCTTACTTGTGTGCAACATTTATGGCTTTGTCATTCATCTAAGCATGGAAAATAGATCATCACATTTCACTGTATATTCATGCTGATCTCTTACGGGTCTTGTTCAGGAGTTAACGATGTTCCATAGTTCAGCTAAGATACTTGTTCTGTAGGTAACACTGTTCCATAGTTATCATCCATCATCCAATGCTATCCCACGGGCTGGTGATTATAGTATTATACCACTTCTAGTATTTCCTATGTTGTTCTTTAATACCTTTGTGTGCCATCTAGTTAATCTCGAGTACGAACGATACATATTCTGTAGCTTTCATCTGTGTTCTCCCTTTAGTTTATGAGACCTGTTACTGCTAGTTAACCCAGTCCTACTATTTATGTCGTCTCCTACAGGCACTCATTACATAAATCTAACTACTAGTTGTCTTCCATGCATGTCAGATATAATTGCACACACTGATATATCCACCAGAACCTCACGGAGCAATGTAAAGGCCAATAAACTTGATGTCAATGATACCCAATATGATGGAACATGTAAAGGCAGTTCTTCAGAAGACTTGCAAAAAGATGATGAATCCTCTTCACCCCACAAGGTCCTTGCTCTAACTTGGCCTGTGATATGGGTACACCATGCATATAATGTCCTGGAGCGTATCTACTCTGTTACAATGCCATGTGCTTAGCATGCTGATCATGCATGTAAATATGTCATGCCTTCCTATTTTTCAGTACCTATTCCATTCATGATAACATGTTTTCAAATTGAAGTACTGTCATTCTAATCTATCGCAATGCCATCTGCTTAATTTGGACATCATGCTTCTAAATATCTTATGCATTGTTATTCATCAGTATGTACTTCATCTATCTACCATACCATTTTTTTTACATTCAAGTGCTGTTCTAGTGCTCTGTTGCAATGCCATCTTATTTTCCCAATCATACACGTGTATGTTTCCTTAGTTATTTCTGTATGTATTCTGCTAGCATACAGTTTTACATTCAACTAGTGTTTTTTTGCGGTGTTGTCCTGTCGTATCCCTAGCTCTTACACCATACTCCCTCCGTCCGGATTACATGTTGCCGAAATGGATAAAAAGGATGTATCTAGAACTGAAATACGCCTAGACCCATCCATTTTTTCCGGATGGAGGGAATACATGTCAATATGTCATGCCTTTCTATTCTTCAGTACCTATTCCATCTCTCTGCTGCCGCATGTTTTATAATTAAAGGACCATTCTTCTATACAAGGCATGCAAGGGGAGACGACTATGTTAGAATCTGAAGGGTTACAAACAAGGCCTTTGCAAAAGATCCAAACGCCAGGAGATAATAAATCAACTCTAGTTTTTAAAGATACTGCTTCAGCACAGAGAAACCCAACTCCTACTGATAATAAGCAGATTCCAGTGGCCAAAGAACTAGTCCGCTCCAGTCCAGCAAAAATATGTCAACTCAATTCTAAGAAGCGTGTGTGTATCCTTGCATCATGAAATTTTATAGCATGTTGATCATATTTTCTACATGTTTCATACCCATCTCTCTTTTAGAAAATAAGCTTAACAGATAGAATAATTTCTGCACAAGTATCGTCTGTGAGGAAAGATTCTTGCAGGAATTCTCTGTACTCCAATGCAGATGTAAGTACCTGTTGTATATCACTATATTTTTACATCAGCATGTATTTTGTTAATCGGCGTGAATCCAACCTTTATCTGATCTAAATTTAGTTGTAGCAAAATGTATGATTAAAGGCCACAATGTTGATTTTTGTAAGGAAAACTGCCTGGTAGTTTTGCATCCTGAGCAGCATGAGTGTACTATCTCATATCAGTGGGTTTGATTACTTTGGTTCTGCAGTGGGTTTTTAGTGTTTTTTACTGTGTTGTCCTGTCGTATCCCTAGCTCTTACGTCATACTCCCTCCGCCCGGATTACATGTCGCAGAAATGGATAAAACTGGATGTATCTAGAACTGAAATACACCTAGACCCATCCATTTATTTCCGGATGGAGGGAATACATGTCAATATGTCATGCCTTTTATTCTTCAGTACCTATTCCATCTCTGCTATAGCATGTTTTATAATTGAAGCACCATTCTTCTATATAAGGCATGCAAGGGGAAGATGGCTATGTTAGAATCTCAAGGGTTACAAACCAGGTCTTTGCAAAAGATCCAAACGCAGGAGATAATAAAACAACTCCATTTTTCATAGATACTGCTCCAGCATAGAGAAACCCAGCTCCCATTGATAATAAGTAGATTCCAGTGGCCAAAGAACTAGTCTGCTCTAGTCCAGCAAAAGAATGTCAACTCCATTCTAAGAAGCATGTGCGTATCCTCGCATCATGAAATTTTATAGCATTCTGATCATATTTTCTACATGTTTCTTACCCGTCTCTCTTTTAGAAAATAAGGTTAAACGATACAAGACTTCCTCCATTGGGATCGTATTCGAGGAAAATATCTTGCGGGAATTCTCTGTGCTCCAGTGCTGATGTAAGTACCTGTTGTGTATCACTATATTTTTACATCAGCTTGTATTTTGTTAATCGGCCTGAATCTAACCTTTATCAGATCTAAAATTAGTTGTAGCAAAATGTTAAAGGCGCCAATGTTGATTTTTGTAAGGAAAACTACCTGGTAGTTTTGCATACTGAGCTCCATGAATGTGCTATCTCATATCAGGCACATTACTGAATTGTAGTGCTTCTCTGTTTGTCCATTCATTCATTGTGTCAATGTTGCTTTCGTATTACCTTACCTGACTGATGATAGCTGTGCCATATTGTGTTAATTCAGTGTAGGCTAGTTGCCCAAATGTTCGTTGTGTCAATGTTGCTTTCCTATTATCTGACTTGGCCAATGATAGCAATGCTAGTGTGTTAATTTTGTGCAGGCTGCTGAACATAGGAAGACAAACTCTGAAAACAGCAAGGCAACCCCATTTTTTCTTTCAAGTAAATCTAGGCCAGGTAATATGGCAATAATTCATGATTAATCTGTTTGGTTCCCGTCCTAATTTATGTTATGATGCAGTGCTCAAGACACTCTCCACTATCAATAATACAAGCCTTCCAAAATCGCCATCTGAATTTGCTCAGTATCCTCTGTCTCGAATGCGACGGAATAAATGTATGTTTGTGAACCAATTAATGGCTGAAGCAATGATGGAAATGGTGGATGAATCAGAGGTGCAGAGTCGTGCGGCACAACAACTGATCAATGTTTTCAGAGACAGTGTGGCAAAGCAGCAAGAACTTGCCCACATGCTTATGGGCGTCATCTGTGCTGAGACTGCAGATTGTGACGTTGTAGATGGTTAGGTTCTGCTCATTTATTTGCACTGGCATCAATCTTTGATTGCCCAGTGGATGTAGTTTCCTGTAATATATTCTGGATGTGCAAGGTTATTCCCTATATGCCGTACCTTTGCTCATCGTAATGGGCTCAAATTATCTAATTTGGCCTAAATACATGAATGAACTTTAGTGGGCCCATTAAGTTAATGGGCCGTTAATAGGCCAAAAGTTAATGGTCGGCCCTCTTACCTCCCGGGTCGTTAATAGGCTGACATCGAAGTGGGCAACAGGTGGCCCCAATTTATTTCACGGGTCGTTAACAGGCTATTACTAAGTTTGGGCTACATATGGCCCAACTATACTATAGGCCTTTAGCGGGCCGAAAGAGACAGCGGACTTGTATTGGACCATGAAGAGCATGGGCCGCTAAGAGGCCGAAAGTCAGGTCGTATTGTAAACGGCCCAACTGTGTTGTGGGCCTTTAGCAGGCCGAAAGAGAAACCGGGCTAGTATTGGACCATGAAGGGCATGGGCCGTTAAGAGGCCAAAACTAAGGTCCGACTACAAATGGCCCAACTCATTTATGGTCCATTAACAGGCCGAAAGGCACACAGGGCCGGGAATTGGCCCAACACTTAAATGGGTCGCTAAAAGGCCAAAACTCAGGTCCGACTACAATTGGCCCAACTAATTTATGGGCCGTTAACAGGCTGAAAGTGACACCGGGCCAGAAATTGGCCCAACATTTAAATAGGCCGCTAAAAGGCTGAAACTCAGGTCCGACTACAAATGGCCCATCAGATTTATGAGCCGTCAACAGGCTGAAAGACACACTGGGCTGGAAATTAGCCCGACATTTAAATGGGTCGCTAAAAGGCCGAAAGATGTACATCCTGAAAATTGGCCCATCCATTAAATGGGCCGTTAACAGGCCGAAATCTCATCGGGCCAATATTGAGCCCAAATATATAGCGGGCTATTAACGGGCTCGAACTGACGATGGGCTGCAATGGTGTCAAATATTTAACAGGCCGAATTGACACATCTCGTATGGGCCGTGGGCTTAAATGGACCTGACACAAGTAGGCCTTATATGGGCCCGCCTGCTAATTTTTACTGGGCCAGCCTTTTTCACCGGAATGGGCCACTATTGGGCCGTGCCACATGTCGACCTATTATAGGCGCCTCCTGTCCAATGAGTGGATGACATCTGTCCCAACGATGAGCCGACACGTGTTTCCTCTAGCCAATGATGATTTTACACGTGGAAAATCCCCATTGGTCGGGGCTGTTAACGGGTTATCGGATCCAAAACCCGACCCGATAGCTTAACGGCGTTCCGTTACGGTGGATGCCACGTGTCGGTCACCCTTGACGAAAGCACTTCTATGACGCACGATTTATCATCATGGAAGTGGACACTTCCGTGATGATAATTTTGGTAATGTCATGGAACACTTCTACGACAGCACATGTATGACTATCTTGATTCTTTCATAAATTTGTCATGGATGTACATGCATGACAAAAAAAGCAACCTTCTGTGACAAACACATATCATCACGGAAGTGTATTTTTTTTGTAGTGGGCGCACCATTAATATGGGGTGGTGGGAGTTGTGGGAGAGAGGCGGGCGACAGTCAAACCGATGGCCCGTGCACCGGATTGTTGGCATGCCTACCAAAGTTTCACACATCTACTTGCACACCTCCCGATGACACTGCGCAGTGAGCACGCCTCCGTCAATTCACACACCTGCACGCACGCCTCCCCGTTTGCCTGCGCGGCGGACTGCTCGCATGCATCCCGTCAACTCATGCCTGCTCGCACGCCACACGGGTCGCGCGGCGGCACGCATATTGTTTTTCTATTTGGATGATTAATGCTGCCGCTTTATTGCTTAACCGAAACATGGCACGTATCCATTGTTGGTATAACACTCACGGTTCGAATAAATAATCTGTTTGGGATATTGGTTCCCAATTATTAATAATCTCCCGTCTGTAATTAGATAATGATTACATCAAAACTGGTCTCAAATTTGACAAAAAAAAGTACAATGCCACTTTGTATTGGTGTCCATATGACAACACGATAAGTTTCATGAACTTCAAATAAGTTTTGGATCTAGTGGAATTTAAAAATCAAGATTCTCAATGTTTGAAAATTGTTGCACGGGTGGTAAACATGCACCCAGTGAGACACATGTGTTTTTGCAATCCATTTAGGTGCACTCTCACATGTGCATGTAGCTCAAATTTCATTTTTGCACATTATACCCATAGAAAATCAATCAATCAATGTACTAAAACGTCCTAATCATCTGTGCGATTTTTTTGAAATTAAAATGTCCCTCCTTTGGTAACATGTATGTTCACCGCAGGATAATTAATTTAACATGCATCGTAGTTGTCGTGGATTCGCGGTGTGTGTGTGTGTGGGTGTGTGCGTGTGGGGGTGGCAGGTGGCTCGCAGTACACTACGAGTTGTGAGCCACCGTGTGGGTTGGCCGTTTTGTTAGGCGGGCTGGTGCCACATCAGAGTTGTCAAGTCGTTATTTAAAACATTACACAACTCTTTCATAGATAAATGTTTTGGCCACATGTAGTCGATGGTTGTCCTACCTGACACTCGATACTCATGTGTGACGCTTTCTGTGGGCCCGTGAGGTCGTCGTTCATCACTTTGATGAACAGCCGGCAGTGAGGTTAATTTGACCAGCAAGGTAGAATCTTTTTTGTTTGTGTTATGGTGGTATATAGTACGCATCGAAGAGGTGGGAGGGGACTAGCATATATACTATACATATGCGTCCGTGAACAAGTACACCTCACTCAGTGTCGGGACTTTTTGGTTGCCGAGGCACGTGCCACATCAAAATTGTGAAATTGGTTATTCAAACATCACACAACACCTTTTTGGGCCACATGCATATATATCCTAGCTAGGACACTCATGTATGACGCATCCATCTGTGGGCCCACGAGGCCATCGTCGATGCATGCATGCATGCATCACTTTGACCTACATCGGGAGAGGTTAATTAATTTCACCATCCATGAGGATTCTTTTGGGTTGTACATATATTACGGCAGGAGCATATAGTATAGGTCATGGTGAGATTCAGACCTAATTAAGTTTGAGCGCATATATTATGCACGCATGCATGCATATATGAATCCCCGTCGTTGGCTTGAAGTGTGGTGTAACATACACATGCATCGTCAACCTAACCCTCACTCAGCGTGGGGATTTCTAGTTCGAAATCACGGTGCCACATCAAAGTTGTTCTATTGTTACTCAAAAACACATCTCTCCATACATATGTTTGGGCTACACGCATACAGTGGTTGTCTTCAGGGACTAGCTACTTGCGTGATTATTGGCGAGCTAGCCCATCTCCGGGGTCGCATGGATGGCCATCACTTTGACCAACAACAACAGAGAGGTTGTACGACCAAGGTGGATTATTCTTGGTCCGTTTTACGATCCAACTTGGTGAGATATATGCCTCTCTGGCTCGCCGACTGTAAGTGTGTGTGTGGGGGGGGGGGTTGCTACACTTTGCTAGGTGAACCTCGGTTGGCGGGGCATGCATTCATAGCTTAATTAGGATTCCCTTCGTGGCGACACGAGGGGGGTGGGAGCTGTGATACGTCTCTAACGTATCTATAATTTTTGATTGCGCCATGCTATATTGTCTACTATTTTGGACATTATTGGGCTTTATTATCCGATTTTATATTATCTTTGGGACTAACCTATTAACTGGAGGCCCAGCCCAGAATTGTTGTTTTTTGCATGTTTTAGGGTTTCGAAGAAAAGGAATATCAAACGGAATGACACCTTCGGAAACATGATTTTCTCATCAGATAAGATCCAGGAGACTTGGACCCTCCGTCAAGAAATCCACGAGGCGGTCACGAGGGTGGAGGGCGCTCCCCCCTGGGCGCGCCCCCTGCCTCGTGGGCCCCTCGAAGCTCCACCGACGTACTTCTTCCTCCTATATATATCCACGTACCCCCAAACGATCAGATACAGAGCCAAATACCTAATTCCACCGCTGCAACATTCTGTATCCACGAGATCCCATCTTGGGGCCTTTTCTGGAGCTCCGTCGGAGGGGGCATCGATCACGGAGGGCTTCTACATCATCATCCAAGCCTCTTCGATGAAGTGTGAGTAGTTTACTTCAGACCTACGGGTCCATAGTTAGTAGCTAGATGGCTTCTTCTCTCTTTTTGGATCTCAATACAATGTTCTCCCCCTCTCTCGTGGAGATCTATTCGATGTAATATTCTTTTTGCGGTGTGTTTGTTGAGACCGATGAATTGTGGGTTTATGATCAAGTCTATCTATGAATAATATTTAAATCTTCTCTGAATTCTTTTATGTATGATTGGTTATCTTTGCAAGTCTCTTCGAATTATCAGTTTGGATTGTCCTACTAGATTGGTTGTTCTTGCCATGGGAGAAGTGCTTAGCTTTGGGTTCGATCTTGCGGTGTCCTTTCCCAGTGACAGAAGGGGCAGCAAGGACGTATTGTACGTTGTCATCGAGGATAACAAGATGGGGTTTTATCATATTGCATGAAACTATCCCTCTACATCATGTCATCTTGCTTAAGACGTTACTCTGTTTTTAACTTAATACTCTAGATGCATGCTGGATAGCGGTCGATGAGTGGAGTAATAGTAGTAGATGCAGAATCGTTTTGGTCAACTTGTCTCGGACGTGATGCCTATATACATGATCATACCTAGATATTCTCATAACTATGCTCAATTCTGTCAATTGCTCAACAGTAATTTGTTCACCCACCGTAGAATACTTATGCTCTTGAGAGAAGCCACTAGTGAAACCCATGGCCCCCGGGTCTCTTTCTCATCATATTAATCTCCATCACTTTATTATTGCTTTGCTTTGACTTTGCTTTTACTTTTTACTTTTCATCTCTATACCAAAAATACCAAAAAAAATATTATTTATCATCTCTATCAGATTTCACTTTCGTAAGTGACCATGAAGGGATTGACAACCCCTAAGCGCGTTGGTTGCGTTGAGCTATTGTTTTTGTGTAGGTACGAGGGACTCGTGCGTGTCCTCCTACTGGATTGATACCTTGGTTCTCAAAAACTGAGGGAAATACTTACGCTACTTTGCTGCATCATCCTCTCCTCTTCGGGGAAATCCAACGCAGTGCTCAAGATGTAGCAAGAAGAATTTCTGGCGCCGTTGCTGGGGAGTCTCCGCAAGAGTCAACATACCAAGTACCCATCACAATCCCTATCTCCCGCATTACATTATTTGCCATTTGCCTCTCGTTTTCCTCTCCCCCCAATTCACCCTTGCTATTTTATTCGCCCTCTCTCTCTATCCCCCCTCTCTTTCTCTATTTGCCTCTTTTGCTTGTGTGTTAGTTTGCTTGTTTGTCGCGATGGCTCAAAATAATACTAAATTGTGTGACTTCACCAATACCAACAACAATGATTTCCTTATCACTCCGATTGCTCCTCTTACCGATGCTGAATCTTGTGAAATTAATACTGCTTTGCTGAATCTTGTCATGAAAGATCCGTTGTCCAGCCTTCCTAGTGAAGATGTCGCTACCCATCTAAATAGCTTCGTTGATTTGTGTGACATGCAAAAGAAGAAAGATGTCGATAATGATATTGTTAAATTGAAGCTATTTCCTTTTTCGCTTAGAGATCGTGCTAAAGCTTGGTTTTCGTCTTTGCCTAAAAATAGTATTGATTCATGGAACAAGTGCAAAGATGCTTTTATCTCTAAGTATTTTCCTCCCGCTAAGATCATCTCTCTTAGAAACGATATTATGAATTTTAAGAAACTTGATCATGAACATGTTGCACAAGCTTGGGAGAGAATGAAACTAATGATACGTAATTGCCCTACTCATGGTTTGAACTTGTGGATGATTATACAAAAAATTTATGCCGGATTGAATTTTGCTTCTAGAAATCTTTTAGATTCGGCCGTGGGAGGCACTTTTATGGAAATCACTTTAGGATAGGCTACTAAACTCCTAGATAATATTATGGTTAATTATTCTCAATGGCATACTGAAAGATCTACTAAAAAGGTGCATGCGATAGAAGAAATTAATGTTTTGAGTAGAAAGATGGATGAACTTATGAAATTACTTGCTAATAAGAGTGTTTCTTCTGATCCTAATGATGTGCCCTTGTCTACTTTGATTGAGAATAATAATGAATCTACGGATGTGAATTTTGTTGGTAGGAACAATTTTGGTAACAACGCGTATAGAGGAAATTTCAATCCCAGGCCCTATCTTAGTAATCCCTCAATAATTATGGTAATTCCTACAACAATTCTTACGGAAATTATAATAAGATGCCCTCTGATTTTCATTCTAATATTAAAGAATTTATTTCTTCGCAAAAGAATTTTAATGCTATGATTGAAGAAAAATTTCTTAAGATTGATGATTTGGCTAGGAACGTTGATAGAATTGCTCTTGATGTTGATTCTTTGAAACTTAGATCTATTCCACCTAAGCATGATATCAATGAGTCTCTCAAAGCCATGAGAATTTCCATT
Source organism: Triticum urartu (assembly GCF_056163025.1). Lineage (NCBI taxonomy): Eukaryota > Viridiplantae > Streptophyta > Magnoliopsida > Poales > Poaceae > Triticum > Triticum urartu. The sequence continues at coordinate 168,270,772 of NC_141874.1, read as the reverse complement.
GATGAGTGCAAAGAAAGAACCACTAGGATGCGTGCTAAGAAAGATGCCTTTATAAAAGCGTGTTCTTCTAGTTCCTATGAAAATAATGATGAAGATCTAAGAGTTATTGATGTGTCCCCTATTAAATATTTGTTTTGCAATATGAATCTTGATAATGATGGGACTGAATATGATCCACCCTTACCTAGAAGGCATTCCAATAATTCTCAAACTTTTGATCTTGATGCTAAATTTGATAAAAGTGGGATTGAAGAAATTAAAACCCTAGATGTTGCTAGACCCACAATTATGGATTTTAAGGAATCTAACTATGAAAATTGCTCTTTGATTGATTGTATTTCCTTGTTGCAATCCGTGCTAAAATCTCCTCACGCTTATAGTCGAAATAAAGCGTTTACTAAACATATCGTTGATGCCTTGATGCAATCATATGAAGAAAAACTTGAATTGTAAGTTTCTATCCCTAGAAAAATTTATGATGAATGGGAACCAACTATTAAAATTAAAATTAAATATCATGAGTTTTATGCTTTGTGTGATTTGGGTGCTAGTTTCTCTACTATTCCCAAAACGTTGTGTGATCTTGCGGATTCCACTATTAAGAAACCTATGGGAAGAATTAATGATGTTATTATTGTTGCAAATAGGAATTATGTGCCCGTGGATTTTATCGTTCTTGATATAGATTGCAATCCTTCTTGCCCTATTATTCTCGGTAGACCTTTCCTTAGAACGGTTGGTGCAATTATTGATATGAAGGAAGGGAATATGAGATTTCAATTTCCATTAAAAAGGGCATGGAACAATTCCCTAGAAAGAAAATAAAATTACCATATGAATCTATCATGAGAGCCACTTATGGATTGCCTACCAAAGATGGCAATACCTAGATCTATTCTTGCTTCTTATGCCTAGCTACGGGCGTTAAACGATAGCGCTTGTTGGGAGGCAACCCAATTTTATTTTTATTACTTGCTTTTGCTCCTGCTTAGTAATAAATAAATTATTTAGCCTCTGTTTTGGTTTCTTTTTTGTGTTTAATTAGTGTATGTGCCAAGTAGAACCGTTGGGAAGACTTAGGGAAAGTCTTGTTTAACTTGCTGTGAAAAACAGAAACTTTAGCGCTCACGAGAACTGCTGTAATTTTTATTTGAAGAGTGATATTTAGTTAATTATTTTTGCAGATGATTAATAGATAAATTACTCACGTCCAGCAATTTATTTTAGAATTTTTGGGGTTCCAGATCTTGCGCTAGCTACAGATTACTACAGACTGTTCTGTTTTTCACAGATTCTATTTTTCGTGTGTTATTTGCTTATTTTGATGAATCTATGGCTAGTAAAATAGTTTATATTCCATAGATAAGTTTGAATACAGTAGGTATAACACCCATATAAATAAAGAATGAGTTCATTACAGTACCTTGAAGTGGTCTTTTGTTTTCTTTCGCTAACGGAGCTCATGAGTTTTCTACTTTAAGTTATGTGTTGTGAAGTTTTCATGTTTTGGGTAAAGATTTGATGGACTATGGAACAAGGAGTGGCAAGAGCCTAAGCTTGGGGATGTTCATGGCACCCCCAAGATAATCTAAGTACACCTAAAAGCCAAAGCTTGGGGATGCCCCGGAAGGCATCCCCTCTTTCGTCTACTTCTATCGGTAACTTTACTTGGAGCTATATTTTTATTCACCACATGATATGTGTTTTGCTTGGAGCGTCTTTTATGATTTGAGTCTTTGCTTGTTAGTATACCACAATCATCCTTGCTGTACACACCTTTTGAGAGAGCCATACATAATTTGGAATTTGATAGAATACTCTATGTGCTTCACTTATATCTTTTGAGTTATATAATTTTGCTCTAGTGCTTCACTTACATCTTTTAGAGCACGGTGGTGGATTTGTTTTATAGAAACTATTGATCTCTCATGCTTCACTTAGATTATTTTGAGAGTCTTAATAGCATGGTAATTTGCTTAATAATAATATGCTTGGTATTCAAGATTTGTAAACCTTTCTTTTGAGTGCGTTGAATACTAAGAAGAAATTGATGCTTGATAATTGTTTTGAGATATGAGGATGGTGATATTAGAGTCATGCTAGTTGAGTAGTTGTGAATTTGAGAAATGCTTGTGTTAAAGTTTGTGATTCTCGTAGCATGCACGTATGGTGAACCGTTATGTGATGAAGTTGGGGCATGATTTATTTATTGATTGTCTTCCTTATGAGTGGCGGTCGGGGACGAGCGATGGTCTTTTCCTACCAATCTATCCCCCTAGGAGCATGCGTGTAATACTTTGCTTTGATCACTTCTAGATTTTTGCAATAAGTATATGAGTTCTTTATGACTAATGTTGATTCCATGGATTATACGCACTCTCACCCTTCCACCTTTGCTAGCCTCTCTAATACCGCGCACTGTTCGCCGGTATCATACACCCACCAAATACCTTCCTTAAAACAGCCACCATACCTACCTATCATGGAATTTCCATAGCCATTCGGAGATATATTGTCATGCAACTTCCCACCGTTCCGTTCATTATGACACGCTCCATCATTGTCATATTGCTAGCATGATCATGTAGTTGACATCGTATTTGTGGCAAAGCCACCGTTCATAATTCTTTCATACATGTCACTCTTGATTCATTGCATATCCCGGTACACCGCCGGAGGCATTCATATAGAGTCATATCTTGTTCTAAGTATCGAGTTGTAATTTGTTGAGTTGTAAGAAAAATAAAAAGTGTGATGAAATCATTTTTAGAGCATTGTCCCAAGTGAGGAAAGGATGATGGAGACTATGATTCCCCCACAAGTCGGGATGAGACTCCGGACGAAAAAAAAGAGAAGGCCCAAAAAAATGAGAGAAAAAGAGAGAAGGGACAATGTTACGATCCTTTTACCACACTTGTGCTTCAAAGTAGCACCATGATCTTCATTATAGAGAGTCTCTCATTCTGTCACTTTCCACTACACCATGGTAGAGCTTACGTGACACATTTTTGTGGGCAAAGGTCCAATAATCTCCACAAAATAATTGTCACCATAGCTTTTATGCTTTGTCTTCGGATCATGTGTCGGTAAAGGTCATCACTGTGGACACACTAAGAGTCAGGAATCACAAAGCAATGGTGTATCTGTCAGTAATTGTTTAATAACATGTTATGTGTCGGCCTATGTATGGACCTTGACATTTTTTCAGTCGGTGTAGGTATGTACTTAGTGACCTAAAATGTGTCGGCGTATGTAGGGTGTATGGACACAAACTAAGTGTCGGCGTAGATGGACGTGTGTCAATGGACTGAAGGTTGGAAACTTGTGGCATGCGATTTCCATGTGAGGGGGGAATTTTTGGGGTGTTCGTGCAAAATATCCTTCACCTCCGTGCAGAATATCCCCAAGGACCCCAACTCGAACCCGATTCCACAACCCTAACCAGTGGCCGCCGCCGCCCTCATGCTCGATCCATAGTCCTGCCGCCGGCCTCGCACTCCACCCCGTTGTCAAGCCGTCGTGTCGGAGCTCGTATCCCCCCCCCCCCCGAGCTCCACCCTGACATTCACCCGTCCTTGCACTCCACCCCTCCCCCTGAGCTCCATCCCAAGACCGAGCCGCCGTCCTCAAGATCCACATACAACCGTCGTCCTCGGGCCGCCCCCTTGACATCCAGCCGTCGTCCTCGCCAATCCCTGCCCTGCTGCTGCCGGGGGCCCATCTCTGGGCTCCCGATGTTGCCGCACCTGCTTTTGTCGGGCCTCCGCCTCTGGGCTCCCGCTGCTGCCGGTCCTGCTGCAATGGGACCTGCTGCTGCTGGGGATCCACCACCTTCGAGTCGCGCCCCTCTAGAAGCTAGTCGTCGCCATGCCCTGAGGTAAGCATCAAATCGTCTTGAGATTTCCTTCTCTGTAAGTGTCAAATGGAGGTGGCTTCTCATGGTAGTGAGGATGTGTAAGAGACGCACACCTTATTTTCTAATGGTCTGGAAGTCAATTAGGCATACACTTGGGAGATTTTATATCGTGTACCCTAAATTAATGTGACATTTTAATAAATTGTTTAGAGTATGTGATGGTTCTTTTTTTTGATGTGCAGTGTCATACAGGTGGATAGTTGTTCAACAAATGATATCTAAACTTCAAGCTGCTATCATAAAAAAATATTTGCTTCAGTGTTCTGAAGTTTCTCGATGAAGGTAATATATTTGACCATTAGCGGCACCCTTCACCATTAGGCATAGATGTGACGCCCCGAGACCGTTGTGCCAGGTGTCCTCCAGTTATTCGCTGTTGTTGCCTTGACTTTTGCTTGTGTGCTGCATCTTGCCATGTCATCATCCGCATTGCTTCATCATGTTTTCAAAACTTGCATCCGTCCGGGTTCCCCAGTTCCGTCCGTTGTCCATTATGAGCCCAAGCACACTTGCACGCGCCCGCGGCATGTCCGAAATAATATTTTATAAGTGGCCGGAAAATGTTCTCGGAATGGGATGAGCGTTGACGTGTGGTCTTATTATAGTGTAGATAGACCGCCTGTCAAGTTTCATCGCATTCGGAGTTCGTTTGATAGCCCAACCGTTAAACTATAGCGGCATTATAGCCGGTCTAACGTCGGACGTTTTCGGTCTCGGAAATAGTCGCCGGGCCTCCCTCTCTTCTCTTCTCTCAGCTCGAGACCGTCTACACAGCCCACTAACTACTGCCAGGTCCAACCTAACCTCTCTCGTCAGCCTGCGGCCCTCCTCGCGCGCGTGTCCGGAAATTGTCCCGGACCCGACCCGAGCAGTCGTCACCGTCGTGTCCGGATCATCCCCAAACATCTACAAAACATCTCCGTTTTGTTAATTGGGCCCCCTAACCTAATTATTCACGACCGTCCGATTACGATCGGAGGGACGAGGTAGCCCCTAACCTAACATGTGATGTATTTATACTCCACTCCTAGTCTGTTGGGACAAACCCTAAAATCTAGGAGATGTGCCCCGTCGCCCACCGCTGCTTTCCAAATCCACATCGGGATCTCCTCCCGCAGCAACCGCAACTCCACCTCGTTCTCAGCGTCGGTCCAACCAGCCCTTGCCCTCCACCTCGCTCGATCCAGCGCCTCCCCGAGCACTCGATCCACCGACGCCTTGCTCCATCCTCTCCGTCCTCCTGCCGTTGAGCAGCACCCGAGCTCGTGGATGCCCGGCGCCCGAAGCCTCCTGCCCCCCTATTGATGCAGCTCCTCGTCGCCTCTCTCCTTCCCCTGTTTCTTCTCTCTCCCTCGCCTCGCGGCCTCTGTCTTTTTCTTCAGGACGACAGGAGCATGCCCCACCATGGCCGCCTCGTCCCGGAGCAAGCTCGCAGGCGTCCTCGTCATCCTAGCACCGTCCGCCACCAAGACCGGATCCAGCCACCCCGGTTCCCGTCGTGCCTCCCCGCCTTGGATTCAGTTGCCCCTGCTTCGCCAAGTCCACTGTCGCCGCCTCGCACGTCCACGTCACCGGCAAAAACAGCAGCAGCAGGGAGCCCGACTTGGGGTCCATGGAGTTTTCAGGCAGCCATAGCCACCTCAAGCTCGTCCTTCGGCCAGATCCGGGCCCTGCCGACCCCACCATCTCACCTACGTCTGCTGTCCCAGTCCGTTCCGACCTGTCCCCGCCGAGGCCGCCTCGCCGGAGCTCCTGCCGCGTCGCGCTGCAGCCGTTGACCGCTGTCTGCATCACCCCTCGCCTCCTCTTCTCGCACGACGCCGTGCGTTGACCGCGCCCTGCCTCTCCGGTCGAAGCCCAGCCGCTGCCAGATGCAGCCCGCGTCCAGCCTCCCCACCGAGCCGGCCCATGAGGCCTGGTGAGCACCAGATCCACTGCCCTCTCCTGTACACTGTTGGGCCATTCAGTTTCGGCCCGTAGATGTTTTTTTCCAGTTATGCGAAGTTGTCTAATATCCAGGAGTTTCGCAGTTTTACACAAAAGCCCTTTATGTTCATACATTTAATATCTCACAAACTATGCATCACATGTAAAAACTTTATATATGATACATGCTTAGAATTTTGTCTAGTTTCATAATATCCAACTTTCATCTATGTTTAAAATGTTTAAAACGGCTGTTTGCATTAATTTGCTCCTATGCCATGTTAAAATGCTTTAATTCATAGCTAAATAACCGTAACTCGGATTTTAATAAACCTTATATGTAAATGGGGTACAAAAATGCCTAGTTTAACATGGTGGCCTTACCTAGCATGTTTAACAACTATAAAATTGTGTTTAGGGCAGAACAGCACAAATCTAAAATATGCATATGGGGATTTACCGGAATTTGTTGTTCATTGTTTCCGGCCTCATTTAACCTTGACTAGATAGGTAGTTTACATTTGCTTCACCCCTTGTCATGTTAATCAACATTTAATATAGTTGAGTACCTAACGAGAGAGAACTAAATAAGTCATGTGGTGTTTTCTTCAATATGCAACTCCGTGGCATATTGAGCTCCACTTAATTGTAGTGTTGTTTGTTGCACTTTGCCATGCCATGTTCCATTAAACTGGACATGCATCATACTTGATTGTGCATCATGCCATGTTCATGTGTTGGTTGTTTACTATGTTGTGTGCTTCTTTCCGGTGTTGCTTCTTCGGGTTGGTTCCGTTAACGTCGTGTTTGTGAGGACCTGTTCGACTACGCCCGTTTTTCTTCTTCATGGACTCGTTCTTCTTCCTTCAGGGATTTAAGGCAAGATGATCATACCCTCGAAATCACTTCTATCTTTGCTTGCTAGATGCTCGCTCTTTTGCTATGCCTATGCTACGATGCCTACCACTTGCTTATCATGCCTCCCGAATTGCCTTGTCAAGCCTCTAACTCACCTTGTCCTAGCAAACCGTTGTTTGGCTACGTTACCGCTTTGCTCAGCCCCTCTTATAGCGTTGCTAGTTGCAGGTGAAGATTGGAGATCGTTCCTTGTTGGAACATTGTTTACTTGTTGGGACATCATTATATTATCTTGTTATCTTAATGCATCTATATACTTGGTAAAGGGTGGAAGGCTCGGCCTTTTGCCTAGTGTTTTGTTCCACTCTTGCCGCCCTAGTTTCCGTCATATCGGTATTATGTTCGCGGATTTTGTGTTCCTTACACGGTTGGGTGATAATGGGAACCCCTTGACAGTTCGCCTTGAATAAAACTCCTCCAACAATGCCCAACCTTGGTTTTACCATTTGCCACCTATCCTATTTTTCCCTTGGGTTTTCGGAGCCCAAGGGTCATCTTATATAAACCCCCCCGGGCCAGTGCTCCTCTGAGTGTTGGTCCACCTCGTCAGCCGCCGGTGGCCACCAGGGTCAACTCTGGGCTGGCCTACCAGAAGTTTACACAATCCGAGTGTGCCCTAAGAACAAGATATGTGCAGCTCGTATCGGGATTTGTCGGCACATTTGGGCGATGTTGCTGGATTTGTTTTAACTTGTCGAAGTTGTCTTGTAGAACCGGGATACCGAGTCTGATCGGAATGTCTTGGGAGAAGGTATATCCTTCGTTGACCGTGAGAGCTTGTCATGGGCTAAGTTGGGACTCCCCTATAGGGATTTGAACTTTCGAAAGCCGTGCCCGCGGTTATGGGTAGATGGGAATTTGTTAATGTTCGGTTGTAGATAACTTGAACCTTAACTTAATTAAAATGAATCAACTGCGTGTGTAACCGTGATGGTCTCTTCTCGACGGAGTCCGGGAAGTGAACACGGTGTTGGAGTAATGTTTGCCATAGGTTGTTCTCTAGTTCTTCGTTCGTGCTTTGATTTCTCTTCTCGCTCTCTTTTGCGAACAGGTTAGCCACCATATATGCTAGTCGCTTGCTGCAGCTCCACATATTACCCTGCCTTTCCTATAAGCTTAAATAGTCTTGATCGTGAGGGTGCGAGATTGCTGAGTCCCCGTGGCTCACAGATTACTTCCAAACCAGATGCAGGGCCCGAAGATTCCGTTCCAGATGATGCGCTTGAGCTCAAGTGGGAGTTCAATGAAGACTCACGCCGTTACTATGTGTCTTTCCCTGATGATCAGTAGTGGTGCCCAGTTGGGGCGATCGGGGCCATGTCGCATGTTGGGGTTGATCTTTTATTTTGGTACCATAGTCGGACCATGAGTGTATTGGATGATGTAATGCTGTTTATGTACTTTGTGTGATGTGGCGAGTGTAAGCCAACTATGTACCTTTCCCCTTATTTTTTATTTACATGGGTTGTTGTGAAGATTACCTTACTTGCGACATTGCTTTCAATGCGGTTATGCCTCTAAGTCGTGCTTCGACACATAGGAGATATAGCCGCATCAAGGGCATTACAATATATGTACCAATAGATGTTATTTCTTGAAGCCAATTTGAAATTTTGTATCTCTTGTGAGTAACAAGTAAACTGCTTAGGTTGATCTTATTTGTATATCTTGGAATTGTTTCCTGGTTGATGTATTGGAAGAGCGTTGTTAGTAGAAAATTAATCAGTGTAATTCAGTTTGGTTCAGTTCAGGACATAGTAAGTAGGCTTTAGAACAAATAATCAAAATTATCTGTTACGAAGAACATGTCAGGCTTGTGTTTTCAATCTCCCTGTACTTCTATGGTTCGAAATCTTCTCCTATAGCTTTATTGACTTAACTGCTTGTAGAACTGTACTGCAAGTTAGTTTGTTATTGAAGAAAAAATCATTTATTATGCTGTTGTTAGTTTGTGCTTAATTTTGCGATTGCTAAAGGCAAGGAAAAGAGATGGTGCAGAAGGAGCTTCAGCAGGCATGATGGTTCGACAACCACAATGTTGCAAGGCCATCCCCATTGTCCGGCAACACTATTTCAGGTATGCCTCTCGCTCCCTACCTAGCCACTCTGTAGTGGATGTTATTATTTTGGTTACTCCATGGACTGATTGGTTGCTATTGCGGTTACTCCATGGACTAATATGACCTTCACCGAAACCATTACTTTTACAAAATTGCCTACCTTTGTTCTAGCATATTAAATTTTATCAGCATGCTCCAATGCGTACAAATTGTTCTGTCGGAACATATTTTTGTTTCTGCTATCATGATATGTGTGAAGTTTGCAATGATTGGAGATCTCACCAATGGTCATGGCTCCAGAACTTCCATAATTTATATTGCCCAGACTTTTTATTTCTCTGTGGCTTGATCTGGGATCCTACTTTGTTATACAAGCGCCTGCTAGTTAGTGCTTTGCCATTGTTTCTCTTGGTATCACTCTGCATATCAGAATATTTTTACACGCTGCATTTATGCTCTATCTACATTGTAATTTGACATGTCATCCTTGACTGTTATCTCTATCTTTCTCAAGCTTATATTGTAGAAATTATGTTTTTGTTAATTATAATTGAATAGTATTCTTTCACTGTTTCAGATAAAATCATAATATTATTTTTGGATAAGCTGGAAGGGAGGTCATTATCTACAACAGCTTACTATCTGCTATTTCATCAAACTAATAAACAATGGTTCAAATGACTAGTGTTGCTAGGTAAGGAAGATCCTTATCTGGAAATGCTTAAGACCTGCTATTTCATCAGTGTAAAAACTATGGTAGCCCACTAAGGTTGTATACCAAGATTATGTTATTTAGTGTAGACTTTGTAGTTTGTGGTTAATGGCAGTTCCATATTACTCTTTGTCCCAAAATAAGTGTTCAACTTTGTAACAAAGTTGTACTAAAGTTGAGACACTTATTTGGGATGGAAGAAGTATTTAGGGAGTTGTGAATGCGTAGTATATTTATTATACATTTTTGTGGATTTTATTTGAATAATTGCCTCTTGACTAGGATGAATGAGAAAAATATCTTCATTTGGTTATACGTGCATTGCACGTGCACGCTCACTGGTCAGAGTAAAAAATAGATGCAAATAGTGTAGTTACATATATTTGTCATAATTAATTACAATGGATGATGAGAAACAAGTTACTAATTCATTTAGTCTTGCCGACAATAGCCGGGAACCACGACCACCAGCATGCAGCATGAGCATTGGGTAGAGAACGGATGACTACCTCGCTGGGAACCATGGTCGCGCATGTGCAGCAGAAAACGAATGGTGGATGGAAAGGCTACGCCACCGGGAACCAGGACCGCGACTTGTAGTAGGAAACTACTAGGTACATTTTCTGTTTCAGTAGTAATTAGCTCACGCGCTATTGCATAAGAACAGTTTCTAAAATGTCACTTTACAAGGTTGCCTAGCCTATGTGTTAACACTAAATTGCTTGTGTATATATGTGTCATGGTTTCCTTTTCTATCCATGGTTATGTGGCTCTTAATCATGAAATTCTGGAGAGGTTGCGAAAGAGGTTGTCTTTTCTTTAGTGAGTACTTATGTAATAGTCTATAAAAGAAGCTACTAGGTTGTAGGAACTCTGTTTCAAATGGTCAATGCCTTCATTTGTTGATAAAAGTGCAAGCACAGGAACATAGTTCTATATAGTACCATGTGATCCAATTATAACTTGTGTAGAAAATATATTGTTAACTATGATATCATGAGGATTTGTTGATCGAATATGTGTTAATCTGCATATGAGCTTTGAACAACTTGAGTTCATTCCACTTTCTTGACAATTTTTTGTGAAAAAATTTCAGGCACTTAGCGAACTGGTGCACATGGACGTGATGACTTTGCAGTGTTTATGGACCAACCAACCTGTAATCATGGATCTTATGTGTCTTCTAGACAATTTGATGTTTCGAGTATTTTGGAGCTTGCACTCTGTGCATGTGGATGCATACTTGTGTGTTCTAGACCATCTAGCTGAAGTCTCTCGTACCAGCAAATAGTGCTCATCCTTTTGTGACTTGTGTGCTCTGGGTGATTGTTAAGATGGTCAAACTATGCTTTGTCAAGATTTGATGTGTTTGTCAACTTGTGTTCAATGTATATGCATGTTTGTGAACATGTTTTCATTGTTATACAATATGTGTTAATCTTGAACCTGCTTCTGGATGTGAGGTTAATAATTGAATCTGTTTAGAGCTTGTATATATGGATAATTATATATATATATATGTATATTGTTTTGGTTGCACATCACTTTACCAGCAATTTATATGTTGGAGAAGGCAATATCTGTCACTATAGGTAGGGTATTTGTTGATATACTATCTGTTGGCATAGGTATGGTGTACCTGGCTAATAAAGTGTCGGCATAGGTAGGGTGTATGTGGACAGGCTATCTGTCAGCGTAGGTAGGGTGTATCTTGTCTGAAAAAGTGTCGGCGTAGGTAGGGTGTATGTGGACATACCATCTGTCGGCGTAGGTAGGGTGTATGCCGACTGAAAAAGTGTCGGGAAGTAAACAACTGTCGGCAATACCTTTGCCCACAACAAGTCCTCCGACTCTTTCATCTTCTGCCGGCATTGGCGTTAGCTACAACTTATCTGTCGGCAAAGGTACCCTATGTCGACACATTGGTGTCTCACGGAAGCTCTACCGTGGTGTAGTGTTCATATACTAGTGGGAATTTTTCATTATAGGACTTGGCTTGTATATTCCAATGATGGGCTTCCTCAAAATGCCCTAGGTCTTCGTGAGCAAGCGAGTTGGATGCACACCCACTTAGTTTCTTTTGTTGAGCTTTCATATACTTATAGCTCTAGTGCATCCGTTGCATGGCAATCCCTACTCACTCACATTGATATCTATTGATGGGCATCTCCATAGCCCGTTGATACGCCTAGTTGATGTGAGACTATCTTCTCCCTTTTTCGTCTTCTCCACAACCACCATTCTATTCCACATATAGTGCTATATCCATGGCTCACGCTCATGTATTGCGTGAAGATCGAAAAAGTTTTGAAAATGTCAAAAGTATGAAACAATTGCTTGGCTTGTCATCGGGGTTGTGCATGATTTAAATACTTTGTGTGGTGAAGATAGAGCATAGCCAAGCTATATGATTTTGTAGGGATAGCTTTCTTTGGCCATGTTATTTTGAGAAGACATAATTGCTTTGTTAGTATGCTTGAAGTATTATTATTTTTATGTCAACATGAACTTTTGTCTTGAATCTTTTGAATCTGAATATTCATACCACAATTAAGAAGATTTACATTGAAATTATGCCAAGTAGCACTCCGCATCAAAAATTCTGTTTTTGTCATTTACCTACTCGAGGGCGAGCAGGAATTAAGCTTGGGGATGCTTGATACGTCTCCAACGTATCTACAATTTTTGATTGCTCCATGCTATATTATCTACTGTTTTGGACATTATTGGGCTTTATTATCCACTTTTATATTATTTTTGGGGCTAACCTATTAACCGGAGGCCCGTCCCAGAATTGTTGTTTTTTGCCTGTTTTAGGGTTTTGAAGAAAAGGGATATCAAACGGAGTCCAAACGGAATGAAACCTTCGGAAACGTGATTTTCTCATCAGATAAGATCCAGGAGACTTGGACCCTCCGTCAAGAAAGCCACGAGGCGGTCACGAGGGTGGAGGGCGCCCCCCCTAGGGCGCGCCCCCTGCCTCGTGGGCCCCTCGAAGCTCCACCGACGTACTTCTTCATGTCATCTTGCCATCGAGGATAACAAGATGGGGTTTTTATCATATTGCATGAAACTATCCCTCTACATCATGTCATCTTGCTTAAGGCGTTACTCTTTTTTAACTTAATACTCTAGATGCATGCTGGATAGCGGTCGATGAGTGGAGTAATAGTAGTAGATGCAGAATTGTTTCAGTCTACTTGTCTCGGACGTGATGCCTATATACATGATCATACCTAGATATTCTCATAACTATGCTCAATTCTGTCAATTGCTCAATAGTAATTTGTTCACCCACCGTAGAATACTTATGCTCTTGAGAGAAGCCACTAGTGAAACCTATGGCCCCCGGGTCTCTTTCTCATCATATTAATCTCCATCACTTTATTATTGCTTTGCTTTTACTTTGCTTTTACTTTTTACTTTGCTTTTACTTTTTACTTTGCATCTCTATACCAAAAATACCAAAAAAATATTATTTATCTTCTCTATCAGATTTCACTTTCGTAAGTGACCGTGAAGGGATTGAAAACCCCTAAGCACGTTGGTTGCGTTGAGCTATTGTTTTTGTGTAGGTATGAGGGACTCGTGCGTGGCCTCCTACTGGATTGATACCTTGGTTCTCAAAAACTGAGGGAAATACTTATGCTACTTTGCTGCATCATCCTCTCCTCTTCAGGGAAATCCAACGCAGTGCTCAAGAGGTAGCAAGCTGCTAGCTACTTAGCACTTTGCTAGGTGAACCTCGGTAGGGGGGGAGGGGGCATGCTCATAGCTTAGGATTCCCTTCGTGCCGACACAAGGGGGTTGCTAGCTACTTCGCACTTTGCTAGGTGAACCTCGGTTGGGAGGCATGTGCATTCATTGCTTAGGATTCCCATTGTGCCGACACGAGGGAGGGGTGGCTGCTAGCTACTTAGCACTTTTCTAGGGTGAACCTCGATTGGGGGGGAGGGCATGCATTCATAGCTTAGGATTCCCTTCGTGCCGACATAAGGGAGGGGGTCTGCTAGCTACTTCGCACTTTGCTAGGTGAACCTTGGTTGGGGGGGAGGGCATGTGCATTCATAGCTTAGGATTCCCTTCGTGCCGACACAAGGGAGGGGTGGCTGGTAGCTACTTTGCACTTTGCTAGGGTGAACCTCGGTTGGGGGGGAGGGCATGCATTCATAGCTTAGCTAGGATTCCCTTCATGCAGACATGAGGGAGGGGGCTGCTAGCTACTTTGCACTTTGCTAGGTGAACCTCGGTTGTTGGGGGCATGCATTCATAGCTTAGGAATCCCTTCGTGCTGACACGAGGGAGGGGGCGGGGCTGCTATCTCTGCTTCACACTTTGCTAGGTGAACCTCAGTTGGGGGGCATGCATTCATAGATTAGGATTCCCTTCCTGTCGACATGAGGGAGGGGGGCTGCTAGCTACTTGGCACTTTGGTACGGTCAACCTCGGTTGGGGGGCATGCATTCATAGATTAGGATTCCCTACATGCCGACACGAGGGAGGAGGGGGGCTGCTAGCAACTTCACACTTTGATAGGTGAACCTCGGTTGAGGGGGAGGGGGCATGCATTCATAGCTTAGGATTCCCTTTGTGCCGACACGAGGGGTGGGGGTGGGGGCAAGCAATACCGTGCGCTTTGCGAGAGAGGTGCCACATCGAAGTTGCATTTGGTATTTGAAAATCAAACCACCCTTTTGATACATAAATTTGGTCCACATGCAAGTGTGTTCGTGTTCTAACCCTCTCCCGCGTCATTTTTCACCAAATTTATGAACATTAGACAAGTTGAATGACGCAACAGAAACGGTTCACTCAAACTAACCATGTGCCATGCCGGTGCACTTGTCACACACACATCCGCACAATACATTGGGCTCCACGAGGCTCCCCCTCTCAAAAATATCTGCCCACCTCGAGGGTTTTTCTGTTTCATAACACACGGTTGTTATCTTCGGACCGTGTGCGATGTTTCTTGTTCCCAATCCTGCTTGCATCCCTAGAAAATATCTACCAGCCTTGAGGGTTTTTCTGTTTCATAACACACAGTTGTTATCTCCGGATCGTGCGCAATGCACTATCATCAAAAATTTCAATAGCCCGGCATCTCACTCCCGCCTTTGACTCCCGCGTAGTAAAATTTTCAGTACCCGCGTCATTTCCTCAAACACCCTGCGCCCCCCTCCACACACGCACCAAAACCTCCTCGGGTGTGTGCATACACACACACCCCTCCCTCGCTCGAAACCCTAGCAAAGTCCCCGCCGCCGCTGCCGCCGCAAGGCCTCCATTGTCAACATTTGCTGGTTTTCCCGTGCAGCTTACCCACCGATCTCCATACCCAGGCCTCCCTGAGTTTCTTAGATGACGCCTGCCAAATGCCCCCTTTCCCACAGATCCGCATCCCCATCCCCATCCCCCACTCCAGAGCGTTGCAGCCTAAGCCCGACTACGCTTCCCATGGAGCTCGAGGAGCGACTGGCCCAAAAGAGGTGTATAATCGTCTCTTCGCCCGATGTCGCCGAGGAAGTTGACGACCATTACTGGCAGCAGGCACTCAAGCAGCGGACTAGAGTATGCGGGAATGTCTTGTCCATCGGCTACGACATCAAGGTCATCGACAGCGATGCCCTGAGGCGGGTTGTGTCATGGGTTAAGTGGCCCACCCCCAACCCCTCGGGTTCAACCACCATCAATCTCATCCATGGTCCCGCCGCTGATCTCCTCTGGCTCGCTGTCAACAATTTGCCATTCTACATCGCCATCGAGCCCCTTTTGTCATTTCTGAAGGATACGTTCTGCAACGCTGGCTTGGGATCCACAGCTTCCAAGTCAGACCTCATCGATGGTGACCATGAGGGCACCCTCTCCGTCTCTTCCAAGGGGAAAGATCAA
This sequence comes from Triticum urartu, assembly GCF_056163025.1. Lineage (NCBI taxonomy): Eukaryota > Viridiplantae > Streptophyta > Magnoliopsida > Poales > Poaceae > Triticum > Triticum urartu. The sequence continues at coordinate 168,255,348 of NC_141874.1, read as the reverse complement.
ATCTGCTCTTCCAAGGGGAAAGTGCCCGTCTGCGACATTAGGGAGGGCACCCTACAGTCGTGCTCTTCCAAGGGGAAGGAGCCCATCTGCGACAACATGGAGCGCATCCAGGGTTCATGCTCTTCCCATGGGAACGAGCCCATCCGTGACAAGTGAGGAAACCCATGATTTGTTTTGCCGTGCCTCTTCACAGGGGGAAACCCATGATTTGTTTTGTCGAGTCCCTTTTGTAGTGTAGTGACAATATGTCTAGTTTTAATTGCTATATCTGGTTGTTTGCAGTATGCCTTCTTTATTTCAGTTGTTCACAATGTGATGCTCTATATGTGCAATTATTTACTGTGCAGTACATTTCATCAATCTAGTTTTAAACATACCGATAGGAATGCATATATTTGCTTGTTGTTAAGCCTGTTATAGCTAGCATATGCCTCTTTTAAAGTTTTTTGATTGTTCGGTTGTTTGTAGTTAGCGTATGTTCAGTTTCAAATGCTATCTTTGGTTGTTCGTAGTATGCCTTGTTTATTCCAGTTATTCACAACGTGATGTTCTATATGTGCAAGTATGAACTGTGCAGTTCAATTTCATCTGTACCAGTTTCAACAATACCACTATGAATGACTACATTTGGTTGCTGCATCTTGTAGTTAACATGCCTTTCCATTTTCATTTAACCATAACCAGTGTACTTAGACCGGCACAATACCAGTTTGAATGAACATGTTTGCTTGTTGTTAAATATTTGGCATGTTGAAGTTAGCACACCTTTCCACTTGTTTGCTTTATGCTTAAACCTACACACTGAAGCTATCTTTTGGAGATTATTTTGTCTACCATGTGTAATTTTGGTTGATGTTTAGCCTGTTGTGCTTAACATGCTTCTTGATGTACCTACATAGGACAATTTTTGGAACGAATGTTGTTTTCCATCGAGGTTAGTTTCATCCCATGGCTTATATCTGCTCACTGTTCAGGATATCGGTAGCTGGTACCATATAGGCCGCCGGCTAATAAGGGACTAATTGGTGAATCGGACTTTTAACTGAATATATCTGCAACCAATTTTTCCTTAGGTTAACTAGGGACATATGTAATATATCTGAGGCTACATAGCAACATGCACTGTACTTAATGTCTAAATATGCAATCCTAGGCTACATAGCAACAAGGAAGAGTGTTACATTAATGTTCTAATGATGTCTAGATATACGTAGAAGAGCAGCAGCAGCAACAGCAACAACACAGCCATGTTTGTATACTCAACTTAGCTAGAGGTTAGAGTTAGCTTCTAGCTCATTACAAATACTGAACTAACTCCATCCAAAGAGTTGTTTGGATGGCAGGGTTAGATTGACAATAAATGCACTAGGAGAACTAGCTCCAATTAGCACCTCTTGGGTTGGATACTAGTTTTTTTGGGTGGTTTATAGATGCAACTAGCTCAAACTAGCCCTCATGTTTAGATATACTTTAGGGCTATTTGATCCCGAACTAGCTCAAACTAACTATAACCCATGGATACAGCAGCAGATAATTTGTAAGAATGAACTAAACTCCTTCCCGCCCATAATATAAGATGTTAATTCATCTAATATGTGAGTATATTGGATGTTATAAGATACTCCATCCGTTCCTAAATATTTGTCTTTTTAGAGATTTCAAATGGACTACCACATACGAATGTATATAGACATATTATAAAAGAGTGGTGTACTACATCATTGTGCAAATGCTGTTTAGCTTCTAATATTAACTTGGTGCTTTTAGGTATATTTGTCAATTGTAAAGATCCGCGTTTCGACCCTTTCTGTGTATGGGGCAATGAGATATTGATGAACCAACATCAAGTGAGGAAGCTGATAAAGATTGTTAGTAAAATGGGTCCAAAGATGGCAATTAAACTATTTGTTTACACTTTATCAAAGACAACAACGAACTACAGGATGGTAAGTAAGAACTCTGCAGCCTTCTTTTTACTGCCCATAATGAGTTGTGTTAGATGACAATGTCTGAATCTTTTTCCTTTGCAGTGGTTGTCAAAGCAATTTACTCAAGATTACCTCTCAAACTACATGATTGGCGGGCATGCAAAGGTTAAAGAATTTCTACTAGAACACGATGATTATCTAGATGTTTTCATGAAGACCGTGAAGGATGGGCAGTCGGCCATCACAAGGGGTTGGACTAGAGTCGTGTGTGCCTTCTGCATGGAGGAGGGCACAATATGGGCATTCTGCTTCACCTTGTTCAGCAACCAGAATATATTTCACCTCTTTCTTTACCGTCTTTAATAGTACAAGTATACAACTGTGGTTCATCATTCTTTATTTGGTTCTTATGTAATTATGGAACATATGTACCTATGAATCAAATAATGCATTGGTTGTTTGAACCTGGTGGATATGAATAAAGTTGTAGCATGCATTCAAATTCAAATCCAAATCCAATACAATTTGGGAAAGCAACAATTAAATTACGGTGAAATTACGCTCTCTAGGTTGTTACAGCACACGCGGTTTGTAAAACACAAATGTTTGCGATATGCACCATAATCAGAGATGGTTCACAGAGAGGAAACATGTGCAAGCATGCACACAGTTGCCATTTGCAAAGCGTGTGCGATGTCAGATGCTACCTCTTGAGCACTGCATTGGATTTCCCCGAAGAGGAAGGGATGATGCAGGAAAGTAGCGTAAGTATTTCCCTCAGTTTTTGAGAACCAAGGTATCAATCCAGTAGGAGGCTATGCTCGAGTCCCTCGTACCTACACAAAAACAATAGCTCAACGCAACCAACGCGCTTACGGGTTGTCAATCCCTTCACGGTCACTTACGAAAGTGAGATCTTATAGAGATGATAAATAATATATTTTTTGGTATTTTTGGTATAGAGATGCAAAATAAATAAAGTAAAAGAAAAGTAAAAACAAATCAATAGTAAAGTGATGGAGATTGATATGATGAGAAAGAGACCCGAGGGCCATAGGTTTCACTAGTGGCTTCTCTCAAAAGCATAAGTATTCTACGGTGGGTGAACAAATTACTATTGAGCAATTGACATAATTGAGCATAGTTATGAGAATATCTAGGTATGCTCATGTATATAGGCAGCACGTCCGAGACAAGTAGACCGAAACGATTCTGCATCTACTACTATTACTCCACTCATCGACCGCTATCCAGCATGCATCTAGAGTATTAAGTTAAAAACAGAGTAACACCTTAAGCAAGATGACGTGATGTAGAGGGATATCTTCATGCAATGTGATAAAAACCCCATCTTGTTATCCTCGATGGCAACAATACAATACGTGCCTTGCTGCCCCTTCTGTCACTGGGAAAGGACACCGCAAGATTGAACCCAAAGCTAAGCACTTCTCCCATGGCAAGAACAACCAATCTAGTAGGCCAAACCAAACTGATAATTCGAAGAGACTTGCAAAGATAACTAATCATACATAAAAGAATTCAGAGAATATTCAAATACTATTCATAGATAGACTTGATCATAAACCCACAATTCATCGGTCTCAACAAACACACCGCAAAAAGAAGATTACATCGAATAGATCTCCACGAGAGAGGGGGAAAACATTGTATTGAGATCCAAAAAGAGAGAAGAAGCCATCTAGCTACTAGCTATGGACCCGTAGGTCTGAAGTAAACTACTCACACTTCATCGGAGGGGCTTGGATGATGATGTAGAAGCCCTCCATGATCGATGCCTCCTCCGGCGGAGCTCCGGAACAGGCCCCAAGATGGGATCTCGTGGATACAGAAAGTTACGGCGGTGGAATTAGGTTTTTGGCTCCGTCCCCGACCGTTTGGGGGTACGTGGATATATATAGGAGGAAGAAGTACGTCGGTGGAGCTTCGAGGGGCCCACAAGGGAGGGGGCGCGCCCCCTGCCCTCGTGAGCACCTCATGGCTTTCTTGACGGAGGGTCCAAGTCTCCTGGATCTTATCTGATGAGAAAATCAGGTTTCCGAAGGTTTCATTCCATTTGGACTCCATTTGATATTCCTTTTCTTTGAAACCCTAAACCAAGCAAAAAACAGCAATTCTGGGCTGGGCCTCCGGTTAATAGGTTAGTCCCAAAAATAATATAAAAGTGGAAAATAAAGCCCAATAATGTCTAAAACAGTAGATAATATAGCATGGAGCAATCAAAAATTATAGATACGTTGGAGATGTATCAAGCATCCCCAAGCTTAATTCCTGCTTGTCCTTGAGTAGGTAAATGATAAAAACAGAATTTTTGATGCAGAGTGCTATTTAGCATAATTTCAATGTAAATCTTCTTAATTGTGGTATGAATATTCAGATCCTAAAGATTCAAGACAAAAGTTCATATTGACATTGTCGGATTTCGGGTTCCGGCAGACCCTTGAGGTTCGAACACTGGGGTGCGCGTGGAGATTTCGCCTCCTACCTACCTACACCCCTCCGCCTCGCTAAGATCTAAGCTATGGAAAGAACAACACAAGAGACACAGGGTTTATACTAGTTCGGGCCACCGTTGTGGTGTAATACCCTACTCCAGTGTGTGGTGTGGTGGATTGCCTCTTGGTCTGATGATGATGAACAATACAAGGAAGAACAGCCTCGCGAGGGTATGTTCTTGGCTGGGGCGATGAACTGCTGGGAGGAGTCCAGTCACCCTCTTCTCTCTCTCTCTCCGATTGTTGATCTCCAACCTCCAACTGATCCGATCTCCAACCTCTCTGGCTCCCTGTGGGTGGCTGCTCCTATTTATAGAGGCCCTGGTCCTCTTCCCAAATATCGAGCGGGAAGGGAGCCAACAATGGCGGGCTAATTTGAAAGGGGACAGCTAGTACCAGTTATCCTGACAAAAGTAGTCTTCGCCTGCACAAAGCTCTGGTGGTGACGCTGTCTTGGGCTCCACGATGACCTCCGTCTTGCAGTCCTCCTGGTCTTAGTCTTGTTGCACCGAAATGGCAACCTTTGCCCGATGCCTCGGTACTCCGCGGCTGCGCTTGCCCCCTTTGCACCAAAGGGAAAAGGAGGACACTGCGGGGGCTGGCACCCGCCTGGCGCCCTTGGTCGTCATGCTTGCGTCACAGGCACCTCGTGAGGTACCCCGCCTTGATCTCTCCGCCTCCTCGCGAGCCAACCTGATGAGGCCGTGCCTGAGGAAACTCCGCGTCGTCCGCCCCGCAAGGCTTGGCCCCTCGCGAGGGTCTTGGGTCTGTGTTGGTGAAGATGGGCCGTGCTGGGCTCCCCTTTGAGCCACGCCGCAGGCCGCAGGCAGGCAAGTCTGGGGACCCCCGTTCCCAGAACGCCGACAGTAGCCCCTGGGCCCAAGGCGCGCCCGGACTTGGCCGTGCCGGGAGGCGGAAGGGCAAGAGCGAAGCGCCGCGGGCCCTAACAGCCTGCGGCCATGGGCGCCGCGTGGCGGTTGATTGGACGTGGGCGCCTTAGCAACCGCGCGAGTTGATAAAGGAGCGGCATCCACATAGGCTTTGCTTCTTGCTTTCCCCGGTTGCTTCTCAAATCCCCTTTCTTGCGCCTCTCCTTCCTTCCTCCAAAATTTCCAGATCTACTCCGACCGTGTGACCTAGGAAGCCATGGCGCCTCGTCAGCCCCCGGCCGTAGCTTGGTACTCGTCTGCCCTGGACTCGCCGAACGTGTCGGAGGCGAGCCTTGCCCGGTTGCGCCGGATGGCGACGGCGCGGGGCATCAATGGGGCGAAGGTGTTCAAGGACGGCTCCTGCACCCCCGAGGGTCAAGGGAGCACCTTCTATCCGTTCTTCGTAAGTGCCATTGCCGCTGGCCTGGTGCCTCCTTTCTCCGAGTTCTTCTTCTCTGTCCTCCGCCATTATAAGCTACAGGCTCTGCATCTCCACCCCAACTCCGTCCTTCTCCTGGCAATCTTCGCCTATTACTGTGAGGCTCACGTAGGGGTGCAGCCCTCAGTGGCCTTGATGCGCCACTACTTCTACCTCCGGACCTCTCGCGGTCCTGCTTCCGCGTGCGCGAGCTTCATCGCGTACGGTGGCGCCATTGCCATTTCGAACCCAGGGAAAAGGATTGAGGGCTTCAGGAGTAAGAGGGTCTTGGTGGATGCAGGGCGCATCCACCCTCGGTTGATCTTGCCCACGGAGCAGCCCACGAGCTCCAGCGATTGGGGTCGAGCGGAGCTCGCGGACCCCCGCGCGAAGCTGGTGTTGGAGAAGATGGACGCGGATCTGAGGCCGGCCAACATGGCGGCGGCGAAGCTGACCGGCGCGTCGCTGCTGAGAGAATTCTTGGAGCACCAGCTGGCTCCGCTTCGGCAGTACTCACTTCCGATGTGGAGGCCCCATCCGAGCCCCGCGGCCTTGGCCGACGGAGATCTGGCTGTGGTCCTCCAATCTCTGGTCGGGGGCGACGTGGCGAGGTTGGAGGGCGCTCCTACGCCCTAGTTCCTCCGCGACGATTGGAGCAGGTAGTGGAGTCCATGCCCGTCTTCAACGGGGATGGGCCCGTGCCCATGGGAACTCCCGAGGAACTGGTGGACGTGCCCTCCGATGACTCCAGCGAAGAGGGGGAAGGAGGGGAGCGGGAAAAAGGGCCTGACTCCGAGGCGACTGACGGAGAGTCGAGGGCTCCCCTCCCCCGGCGCAGGTCCCGCGTTCTCCACCTCTCTCTGAGCGATGATGACGAGGATGACGACGAGCAGGACGGCGGGAGCTTGCCCCCGATCACGAAGAAGGACAGGACCGGGATGCAAAGAAGGAGAAGGCGAGGAAGGAGAAAGCTGCCAAGATGCCAACTCAAGAGGAGGCATCTGAATACTTCTTGAAGACCAAACAAGAGTAGCTTGGTTACTTGATTGCATCCACGCTGAGGATTGAGCAAAGTCTGGCCACCCTCACTCAAAATCAGCAGAGCCTAGAGAGAATCATGGAACAGAAGTTCTATGACTTGGATGTCAAAGTAACGGAAGTTTAGTCTGCAGTGGAGCAGCTCCAGGAGGACATGCAGGAGAGGAGAGGCAGGACTACCACTCATGCCTTTGCCAGAGTGCCACGAGGCCCGAGGGCATCTGCCGTGCCAGTTGCTGACACCAGAGCCACCACCTCAGCACCAGCCACAGCCTCAGTTCCACCAGCTCCAGCATCTACTTCAGCTTCAACTCCAGCGTCTACTTCAACATCTACCGAAGCCTTCGTCCTTGGAGTGATCCGGACTCCACCACCACCAGAAGATCAAGCCTGAGCGTCGATCTAGTGCTATGCATTTTCTAGGAACTTTTTGGTAACTTGTTGCCAAAGGGGGAGAAGATGTATAGATCATAGGCTTCGAGAGAGAGTGTGTTGCTTTTCTCTCTTGCTTTATTTGGTGGGTTTTCAAACTTGTTTGCTTTTGGGTGCTCGCGATACTATGCTTGTGAGACATTGATGATCATGTGTTTGATCATAAGCTACACTTAATGCTTGCTTAATGCTATTATCTTATCTATCTTATGTGATCATTCACTATTCTTGGTGATGAGTGCATGTATTTCATTCTTATCATTTTAAGCGCTCCACCAAGATGTATGTGACATGGAAGAGTAACCCATGACTCTAACTCCTTGTGCATTTGCAGTCCAAAGCAAATTTTAAATATGCACAAATTTAGGGGGAGCTCTTACTTATCACATACTTCTCAAAGCGACAATATATTTCATGCTTATTATCATTTTTCGAAGCATTGATCTATATGTTGTCATCAATTACCAAAAAGGGGGAGATTGAAAGCACAAGTGCTCCCTAGGTGGTTTTGATAATTGATGACAACATATCTCTTGTTGGACTAACATTTCTATCTAGCATGTTTCAGATAAGTTCAACAATGGAGTGGCATGGACTAAAGGTTGTGGGAACTCCTTCAAGATGCTAAGGACAAAGGATTGGCTAAAGCTTCAAGCTCAAGACTCTTCATTTTATATTTTAGTGATCCAAGATCACATTGAGTCCATAGGAAAAGCCAATACTATCAAGGAGGGATGAGGTGTTGCTTAATGAGCCTCTTGCTTCATGTGCTTAGTGATATGCTCCAAAACCCTCAACTACTTTCCCATATCCACATATGACCTAAACCCTAAGCCAAACTCGGTCCTACCGATTCTTCCTATCCGGCGCCACCGAGTTTCACTTGTCATTAGCCACTGCCAAACCCTAGCAATTCGGTTCTACCGATAGGGATCTCGGTCTCACCGAGATGGGATTGCAAACTCTCTGTTTCCCTTTCGTAACTTTTCGGTCTCACCAAAAGAGCGAATCAGTCCCACCGAAATTGCAATGTAAACTCAGTGTTTCCCCTTTGTAACTTTTCGGTCTCACCGAATTCCACTTGGTCTCACCGAAAGAGCAAATCGGTCCCACCGAGTTTGCCTGACCAACTCTCTGGTTAGCTAATTACCAAATTCGGTCTCACCGAGTTTGTGTAATCGGTCTCACCGAGATTACGTTGTGCCCAAACCCTAACCATATCGGTCCTACCGAGTTGCATGTCAGTCCCACCAAAAATCTCTAACGGTCACTAGGTTTACATTTTCGGTCCGACCGAGTTTGTTGATTCGGTCCCACCGAGATTGGAAAACTGTGTGTAACGGTTGGATTTTGTGTGGAGGCTATATATACCCCTCCACCTCCTCTTCTTTCGTGGAGAGAGAGCCATCAGAACACACACACACCATTCCAACTCATATGTTCTGAGAGAGAACCACCTACTCATGTGTTGAGACCAAGATATTCCATTCCTACCATATGAATCTTGATCTCTAGCCTTCCCAAGTTGCTTTCCACTCAAATCTTCTTTCCACTAAATCCAAATCCTATGAGAGAGAGTTGAGTGTTGGGGAGACTATCATTTGAAGCACAAGAGCAAGGAGTTCATTACCTACACACCATTTGTTACTTCTTGGAGAGTGGTGTCTCCTAGATTGGCTAGGTGTCACTTGGGAGCCTCCGACAAGATTGTGGAGTTGAACCAAGGAGTTTGTAAGGGCAAGGAGATCGCCTACTTCGTGAAGATCTACCGCTAGTGAGGCAAGTCCTGTGTGGGCGATGGCCATGGTGGGATAGACAAGGTTGCTTCTTCGTGGACCCTTTGTGGGTGGTTGCTTCTTCGTGGACCCTTCATGGGTGGAGCCCTGTGTGGACTCGTGCAACCATTACCCTTGGGTGGAGCCCTGTGTGGACTCGCGCAACCGTTACCCTTCGTGGGTTGAAGTCTCCATCAACGTGGATGTAGGATATCACCACCTATCCGAACCACGGGAAAAACATCCGTGTCTCCAATTGCGTTATAATTCTCCAAACCCTTCCCTTTACATTCTTGCAAGTTGCATGCTTTACTTTCCGCTGCCTATATACTCTTTGCATGCTTGCTTGAATCATGTGATGATTGCTTGACTTGTCCTAAATTAGCTAAAATCTGCCAAGAACTAAAATTGGGAAAAGGTTAAGTTTTTATTTGGTCAAGTAGTCTAATCACCCCCCTCTAGACATACTTTCGATCCTACACCGCAGCAAAGAAGTCGAAGGGAGCTCCTGAGGTTCCATCCGTGGCAGCGCCTCTGCCCGCGAAGGAGGGTGACCGTGACGCACAGGTTTCTCCTGCCCGGTCGTCCTCGCGAGGCCTGGCTGAGCCGGCTGGGGCGAGCTCAGCCCCCACGGCCCAAGTGAATCCCGAGGTGTCCTTGCCTGCCGCCGCCACTACAGCCGTTGGGGCGCGGCAGACTCTGCCTCAGGATGCTGTGGCCGCGCTGCCGCCTTCTCCTCCTACTCCACCGGCTGCTGTCTCTCCGACTCCTTCTGCCGTTCTGGATCGTGCTGTTGCTGAGCTGGACCAACTGCGGCAGGATCTTCTTGGTGCCGACCCTCGCTTGGTGGCCGGGCGCTTGGAGCTGGCTTCAGGATGGGTTCGCTCCGACGCTTCGATTCGGGCGGCGCTGGTCCAGGCCTTGACGACTTGCGATGAGGAGAAGCAGGCCGTCCTTGAGGTGAAGGCTGCTCGTGACGCAGCCCTGGGGGAGGTGGTCGACATCCGTGGTCGTTGCAAGGCGCTGGAGGACGAGCTGCAAGGCCTGCGGGACCAGCTCGCGAAAGAGGTCCGCCTTCGCCAAGAGCAGGAAGAAGGCGTGAAGGCTCGCAAGGCAGCCGTCAAGGAGAGGGAGGTCAAGCTCAGGAAGCGCCGCGACCGCCTAGGCGCGCTGGAGCAGGAGTTGGGGGCGAAGAAGGCCGAGCTAGACGACAAGGCCCTGGTTCTTGCCGAGGACCGCGTGGCCTTCATGGAGATGGAGGCGAAGGCTCGCTCCTCGCTGAGGACGCTTTACGACAGCGGCCTGGAGAGCCCGCTGGCTGGCGCCGAGGACGGTCCTGCCAAGCTGCTTCCCTTCCTGGTTCACGCTCTTGAAGATGTCGCCCTTGGCCTTGGCCCCACGGCCGAGGCCGAGGCGCGTGTCCTGTCTTCTGCAGCACTGACGCGGGTCCTCACCCATATCTACCTCCGCGATCCCGGCGTCGACTTCGACAGCCTGCTAGAGCCAGTAAGCGGTGAGCGTGCCGCTGCCGCTGCCGAGGCCGTGAAGGGTCGCACAGAGGCTCTGCTGGGGAAGTTCCGGGCCTTCAGCACCATGCCAAAGCAAGGCGCTGCCGCCCCCACTGCTCCATGAGCTGAACCCACTCCGCGCTGCTCCACCGCCGACAAGTGACTCCTTTGTGGCTCCTGTCCTGCCTTTAATTCCTGCACATGTATCATGCCTCGGGGAGGCGTTTAAACGTGCATTTGGCATTGAGATAACAGTGTGGACTGTAATATTTGCTTTTGAATTCCTTGAAATTTGCGCTTTTCCTTCCTACTTGCTTATGTTCTACGCCGGCAGAGCCCGGCCCCGCGCATGCCTCACCCAGCGTTGGTCCCGACCGGAAACCAGGACGGGGCCAAGGAGTGAGGGGCTACGTGACAAGTTAGGCTCCTGAGTCGTGATGCTCAGGAGTCCCCCTTGGCGCACGAACAGCAAGTAGGGAGGTGTGATGTGGGTGGATCTACCATTCTACGTCTGCAGAGCCCGGCCGCGCGCATACCTCAACCGCCGTTAGCCTTTCGGAACTAAGGAGTGAGGGGCAACGTGACCAGTTAGGCTCTTGAGTCGCGATGCTCAGGAGTCCCCCTTGACGCTCAAATGGCCTTCGTACCATGGCTCCGCTCGGGGAGAGACGCACGACGAACTAGGCCCGGGGGGACCTGGCTGGGCGGCGTGCATCTGGGTGTGACCCAGGCGCAGCCCCTGTGCCCAGCCCCCTCGCGCGGCACTCCCGAGGGGAGGCGTTACGATGAGGCTAGACACTGAGCTCTGGGCTCCCTGAGGTTGATGCGGCCTGGGGGCCACCCTCAGTTGTTTATCACCAGTGCGGAGCATAGCGCTTCCGTATGTGTACGGGCATAGCCGCTCCTCGGCAGTGTCGTCAGCCAGCGCGGAGCATGGTGCTTCCACTGGTACGTGGGAGGGGGCCCCCCTCCGGGAGGAGCCCCCGGGGCGTGTACAGCCCCGCCCTGACACGTGGCTGGCACGGTAGGGCCTAGCGAGGTGTATCTGGGCACCCGTGAGCCAGCGCGGGACTCACGGGGCCCTACCTCTAGGCGGGTTGCGCCTGGCATTGGGCCTTATCTTGTGATGTGTCCCTGCAAATTTGGTTAGATGTCGTCACTCTACGTCCTCGGGTCCCGGCCCTCAAGCTGGTCTCAGCCGTCGCTGGTATGCCAGGTCGCGATGCTGTGGACAAGGCCAGAGGGTGAGGGCTGGAGGGCCAGGAAGAGCCCTGAGTCGTGATGCTCAGGTACCCCCCCCTTTAACGTGCAAGTGGTCGGCATGGAGAAGAAGAGGTGCCATGGACCGGCATCAAATAATCAAGCATGGTGGTTCTAACGCATAACCGGAAATAAACGCAAATGGGATACATGCCGCTGGGCCTGGCCCGGGCGACTTGGGGATCATGGAGCCCGAGGGGCGCCCCCAACAAGGTAATCTAACAACATGAAATAAAAGGGATACACGCCGCAGGGACGGACCCACACAGCCTGGGAATAATGCAGCCCTGTGGGGGGGCGCTCCCAGTTGGAAATGAAACTTGAAAGATGTCACCTGATGATGTTGAGGATGAAGGAGTGTTGGTGTAGCAGACTCGGTGGGCAGCGGAAGCCGATCCTCACGAGCCCCTAGGCCCAGGGGCCTCGGGAGGCTCCGGAGGCGCTGGCGGCTCCTCGCGGACCATCTCCATCTCCGCCAGGGCTGCGGAACGCCTGGCCTCTCGTGCCTCCGTGATGCCCCTCATGAGGCACTGGTACGTGGCAGCCGCGTTCGGCAAGCCGTAACGCATGCGAACGTAGCTGTGGGGTGGACCTCCGCAGCGCCCCACTCGTGAGGGCCAGAGGCGCTCCAGAGAGGTGACTCGGTTGAGCCCTGGTATGTCGATGCAGACGCGCAGCCCACCATCCTCGCCTGGATGGGGAGCCACTGCTGGTAGGCGGCCGCCGCCTTTCATGACTCTTGACTCCTATAGCTCCTGAATGGCCTTGCTGACAAACTCCTGAGGTTATGGCTCTCCTTGCCTTGCTCCTTCTTGAGGGAAACGTGCTTCGAAACATGCCTCCATGTGGTGCCCAAGCACCTCCCTCTTGACCCTAGCTAGGTCGGTGGCCCTCCAGGGGAGAGCCCCCGAGCCCTTCCTGAGGAGGGTGCCGGGCGCGCTTTCCTATGCGATGGAAGGAGGTTCCCCCTGGGCAGGCACGGGCCCAGAGGGGCCTGCCTCCTGAGGGGCCGGGCCGGACGATGTCTTCTTCTTCTTGGGGGCGGTCTCGGGAAGCCTCCTGCTTCCGTGATCCGGGTCTTCCAGTGACGCGGCTGATCTCTACCCCACTTGGTGTCTGGTTCTGCCGCGAGCACGGCAGCCCCCTTGCACTTCACATCCTTGGCCTTGGGCTTCTTCTCTTCTGGGTCTGCGGCAGGCAGCTCGAGGAGGGAGAGACGCCCTTCCTCAGCCCTGGCACACTTGGTTGCCAAGTTGAACAGCTCCAAGGAAGTGCATAGGTCTTCATGCATCGCCAGCTCCTCCTTCATCTTGACATCGCGCACACCGTCGGAGAAGGCTGAGATGACGGCCTCCTCAGTCACCTTGGGAATCTTGAGGCGTGCGTTGTTGAAGCGCTGGATGTACTTCTGCAGGGTCTCCCTGGGTTGTTGCTTGATGCGGTGCATGTCGCTCACGGCGGGTGGCCGGTCGCGAGTACCTTGGAAGTTGGCGATGAAGCGGGTGCGCATCTCGTCCCAGGAGGAGATCGTGCCTCGAGCCAGGTTCAGGAGCCAGGTGCGGGCCCCGTCCTTGAGAGCCATGGGGAACCAGTTCGCCATGACCTTCTCGTCTCCGTTGGCAGCTTCGATGCCCAGCTCGTAGAGCTGGAGGAACTCTGCAGGGTCAGCCGTGCCGTCGTAACGAGGAGGCAGGTCTGGCTTGAACTTGCCGGGCCACGCGACAGCCTGCTATGGCCACGGGAGGCCTTGGGTGATGGAGAGCTTGGTCTTGCATGTCCCCACGCGCTGCAGCTGGGATCAGCGTGGGGTCTTGACGCGCGGGAGCAGGAGCATGGTCGCGACATGCTGGAGCAGGGAGCGCCCGGGCAGCTTCTTGCGGGCGAGGGACTTCTTGGTAGCTCTGCTCTTGCCGCGCTGGCACCTGACGAAGCGGGTTCCGCCCAGGGGCCACGCGCCTTGGAGCCATGGCGCCTTCCTGAGGAGGAGGAGGCCCGGGCGCCGCCGGAGCTTCGTCGCCCGCGCGGGGCGGGGTGCGTTGCAGCGGAACAGACGGCGCAGGAGAGCCCCCTACGGCGCGGACGAGCTCGGCGACGCGGTCGAGCCATTCTTCGTAGACGTCGTCCACGGGACGGTAGCGCAGGAGCTCGTTTGCCGCGATGAGCGTAGCTCGAGCCTCCATGGGCGTGCGGGACGAAGAACCAGCTGGGGTGAGTGAGGGAGTTGCGGTGCGGCCGTCTTGCCGCACACACGGATGCTGAGACGATGCTTGCTGCTCGTCCCCCGCCGGGCCGGTGGCGGCATTGACGGCAGGTGATGGGGAACGGCGAGGACGCCCGCCGACAGGGGCCGTCTGGGCGACGTGGGAAGCGAGGGCGGCCCGGCGCTCGGCGCGGGCCCGACGAGCGTCAGACATGGGCGCGATGGTCGGAGGAGAACGGGGTGGTGGAAGACGAATTCCGGCGCACCCCTACCTAGCGCGCCAAATGTCAGATTTCGGGTTCCGGCAGACCCTTGAGGTTCGAACACTAGGGTGCGTGCGGAGATTTCGCCTCCTACCTACCTGCACCCCTCCGCCTCGCTAAGATCTAAGCTAGGGAAACAACAACACAAGAGACACAGGGTTTATACTGGTTCGGGCCACCGTTGTGGTGTAATACCCTACTCCACTATGTGGTGTGGTGGATTGCCTCTTGGGCTGCTGATGATGAACAATACAAGGAAGAACAGCCTCGTGAGGGTCTGTTCTTGGCTGGGGCGATGAACTGCTAGGAGGAGTCCAGTCACCCTCTTCTCTCTCTCTCTCTCTCCGATTGTTGATCTCCAACCTCCAACTGATCCGATCTCCAACCTCTCACCCTCCAACCTCTCTGGCTCCCTGTGGGTGGCTGGTCCTATTTATAGAGGCCCTGGTCCTCTTCCCAAATATCGAGCGGGAAGGGAGCCAACAATGGCGAGCTAATTTGAAAGGGGACGGCTAGTACCAGTTATCCTGACAAAAGTAGTCTTCGCCTGCACAAAGCTCTGGTGGTGACGTCGTCTTGGGCTCCACGATGACCTCCGTCTTCAGTCCTCCAGGTCTCGGTCTTGTTGCACCGAAATGGCAACCTTTGCCCGATGCCTCGGTACTCCGCGGCTGCGCTTGCCCCCTTTGCACCAAAGGGGAAAGGAGGACATTGCGCGGGCTGGCACCCGCCTGGCGCCCTTGGTCGTCATGGCTTGCGTCACGGGCACCTCGTGAGGTACCCCGCCTTGATCTCTCCGCCTCCTCGCGAGCCATCCTGATGAGGCCGTGCCTGAGGAAGCTCCGCGTCGTCTGCCCCGCGAGGCTTGGCCCCTCGCGAGGGTCTTGGGTCTGTGTTGGTGAAGATGGGCCGTGTTGGGCCCCCCTTTGAGCCACGCCGTAGGCAGCAGGCAGGCAAGTCTGGGGACCCCCGTTCCCAGAACGCCGACAGACATAAAAATGATAATACTTCAAGCATACTAACTAAGCAATTATGTCTTCTCAAAATAACATGGCCAAAGAAAGTTCATCCCTACAAAATCATGTAGTTTAGTCATGTTTCATTTTCATCACACAAGAATGCTATCATCATGCACAACCCCGATGACAAGCCAAGCAATTGTTTCATACTTTAGTAATCTCAAACCTATAAACTTTCACGCAATATATGAGCGCGAGCCATGGACATAGCACTATGGGTGGAATAGAATATAATGAAGGGGGTTATGTGGAGAAGACAAAAAGGAGAAAGTCTCACATCAACGAGGCTAATCAATGGGCTATGGAGATGCCCACCGATTGATGTTAATGCAAGGAGTAGGGATTGCCATGCAACAGATGCACTAGAGCTATAAATGTACTAAAGCTCAACAAAAGAAACTAGTGGGTGTGCATCCAACTTTCTTGCTCACGAAGACCTAGGGCACTTGACGAGGCCCATTGTTGGAATATACAAGCCAAGTTTTATAATGAAAAATTCCCACTTGTATATGAAAGTGATAACATGAGAGACTCTCTATTATGAAGATCATGGTGCTACTTTGAAGCACAAGTGTGGTAAAAGGATAGTAACATTGCCCCTTCTCTCTTTTTCTCTCTTTTTTTGGGCCTTCTCTTTTTTTATGGCCTTTCTCTTTTTTTATTCCTCACTTGGGACAATGCTCTAATAATGATGATCATCACACTTCTATTTGTTTACAACTCAATGATTACAACTCGATACTAGAACAAAGATGACTCTATGTGAATGCCTCCGGCGGTGTACCAGGATATGCAATGAACCAAGAGTGACATGTATGAAAGAATTATGAACGGTGGCTTTCCCACAAATACTATGTCAACTACATGATCATGCTAAGCAATATGACAGTGATGAATGTGTCATGATGAACGGAATGATGGAAAGTTGCATGGCAATATATCTCGGAATGGCTATGGAAATGCCATAATAGGTAGGTATGGTGGCTGTTTTGAGGAAGATATAAGGAGGTTTATGTGTGAAAGAGTGTATCATATCACAGGGTTTGGATGCACCGGCGAAGTTTGTGCCAACTCTCAATGTGAGAAAGGGCAATGCACGATACCGACGAGGCTAGCAAGGGTGGAAGGGTGAGAGTGCGTATAATCCATAGAATCAACATTAGTCATAAAGAACTCACATACTTATTGCAAAAATCTACAAGTCATCAAAAACCTCGGCACTATGCGCATGCTCCTAGGGGGATAGATTGGTAGGAAAAGACCATCGCTCGTCCCCGACCGCCACTCATAAGAAAGACAATCAAATAACACCTCATGTTTCAAATTTGTTGCATAACGTTTACCATACGTGCATGCTACGGGACTTGCAAACCTCAACACAAGTATTTCTCAATTTCACAACTACTCAACTAGCATGACTTTGATATTATTACCTCCATATCTCAAAACAATCATCAAGCATCAAACTTTTCTTAGTATTCAACACACTCATAAGAAAGTTTTATTATTAATCTTGCATACCAAGCATATTAGGATTTTAAACAAATTACCATGCTATTAAGACTCTCAAAATAATCTAAGTGAATCATGAGAGAACAATAGTTTCTATAAAAAAAATCCACCACCGTGCTCTAAAAGATATAAGTGAAGCACTAGAGCAAAATTATACAGCTCAAAAGATATAAGTGAAGCACATAGAGTATTCTATCAAATTCCAAATCATGTATGGCTCTCTCAAAAGGTGTGTACAGCAAGGATGATTGTGTTAAACTAATAAGCAAAGACTCAAATCATAAAAGACGCTCCAAGCAAAACACATATCATGTGGTGAATAAAAATATAGCTCCAAGTAAAGTTACCGATAGAAGTAGACGAACGAGGGGATGCCTTCCGGGGCATCCCCAAGCTTTGGCTTTTATGTGTCCTCAGATTATCTTGGGGGTGCCATGCGCATCCCCAAGCTTAGGCTCTTGCCACTCCTTGTTCGAGAATCCATCAAATCTTTACCCAAAACTTGAAAACTTCACAACACAAAACTTAAACTAGAAAACTCGTGAGCTCCGTTAGCAAAAGAAAACAAAAGACCACTTCAAGGTACTGTAATGAACTCATTCTTTATTTATATTGGTGTTAAACCTACTGTATTCCAACTTCTCTATGGATTATAAACTATTTTACTAGCCATAGATTCATCAAAATAAGAAAACAACACACGAAAAACTGAATCTGTCAAAAACAGAACAGTCTGTAGTAATCTGTAGCTAGCGCAAGATCTGGAACCCCAAAAATTCTAAAATAAATTGCTGGACGTGAGTAATTTATCAATTAATCATCTTCAAAAAGAATTAACTAAATATCACTTCCCAATTAAAAATGAAAGCAGTTCTCGTGAGCGCTAAAGTTTCTGTTTTTTACAGCAAGTTTAACAAGACTTTCCCCAAGTCTTCCCAACGGTTCTACTTGGCACAAACACTAATTAAACACAAAAAACACAAACAAAACAGAGGCTAGATAATTTATTTATTACTAAACAGGAGCAAAAATCAAGGAATAAAAATAAAATTGGGTTGCCTCCCAACAAGCGCTATCATTTAACGCCCCTAGCTAGGCATAACAAGCAAGAATAGATCTAGGTATTGCCATCCTTGGTAGGCAATCCATAAGTGGCTCTCATGATAGATTCATATGGTAATTTTATTTTCTTTCTAGGGAAGTGTTCCATGCCCTTTTTTAATGTAAATTGAAATCTAATATTCCCTTCCTTCATATCTATAATTGCACCAACCGTTCTAAGGAAAGGTCTACCAAAAATAATAGGGCAAGAAGGATTGCAATCTATATCAAGAACGATAAAATCTACGGGCACATAATTCCTATTAGTAACAATAAGAACATCACTAATTCTTCCCATAGGTTTCTTAATAGTGGAATCCGCAAGATGCAAGTTTAGAGAGCAATCATCAAAATCACGGAAATATAGTAAATCACACAAAGTTTTGGGAATAGTAGAGACACTAGCACCCAAATCACACAAAGCATAAAACTCATAATTTTTAATTTTAATTTTAACAGTTGGTTCCCACTCATCATAAAGTTTTCTAGGGATAGAAACTTCCAATTCAAGTTTTTCTTCATAGGATTGCATCAAGGCATCAACGATATGTTTAGTAAACGCTTTATTTTGACTATAAGCGTGAGGAGATTTTAGCACGGATTGCAAAAATAAAATACAATAAATCAAAGAGAAATTTTCATAGTTAAGTTCCTTGAAATCCATAATAGTGGGTTTAGCAATATCTAGGATTTTAATTTCTTCAATCCCACTTTTATCAAATTTAGCATCAAGATGAACAAATTCCGAATTCTTAGAATGCCTTTGTAACGCCCCAGATATAACTTGCCCAATTTGTACTCCAACTCTTGCTATTTCCGGCGTTAAGTCATATTTATTTCTTGGGTTCAGGTCTTTGTCTCCGTGTGTTGTCTTGTTTGTCATGCATCTCATATCATGTCATCATGTGCATTGCATTTGCATACGTGTTCATCTCATGCATTCGAGCATTTTCCCGGTTGTCCGTTTTGCATTCCGGCGCTTCGTTCTTCTCTGGTGGTCATTTCTAGCTTTCTTTCGTGTGTGGGGATTAAACATTTCCGGATTGGACCGAGACTTGCCAAGTGGCCTTGGTTTACTACCGGTAGACCGCCTGTCAAGTTTCGTACCATTTGGACTTCGTTTGATACTCCAACGGTTAACCGAGGGACCGAAAAGGCCTCGTGGGTGTTGCAGCCCAACACCCCTCCAATTTGGCCCAAAACCCACCCAACTCTGCTCCATTTCCTAGAGCGTTCGATCACGATCGCGTGGCCGAAAACCGCACCTCATTTGGACTCTCCTAGCTCCACTTATGCCTATAAATAGCACCCCCATTCCAAATTCCGGATCCCCCTCCCCGAAACCCTAGATCCGCTCCTCCTCGCGCCGCCGGACGTGTCCGGGCGGAGCCGGACAACGTCCGCCGCCACCGCCAGCCACTCCGCGCCCGCCACCTGTCAGCCGCCGCCGCCTCCCACCGCCGGCCCGGGAGGCCCGAGCCGGGCCCCCGAGGCCCACGCGCGCCCCGCCGCCTGGCGCCGCGCCCCGCCGCCGCCGCCTCGTGCCGCCGCCACCGCCTCGCGCCGCCGCCGCCACCACCGCCTCTGACCGCCGCTGCCACCACCGGCCCCGGCCGGCCTCTCCTCTCTCCACTCCGGCCACCACGACGCCATCGCCGGCGACATCGGCTCCAACGTGAACAGTGCCGCCGCCGCCTCGGAATCCGTGCAAACCCTAGATCTGGGGTTGTTTTTTTCTCTAAGTCCCTAAATTTTCAGTCCATATGCTCCTGTTCGCGGCTCCGTAACTTTGTACCCGTAGCTCCGATTCATGCATATAGCATATCAAAATGTTCATCTCTGAGAGTACATCATTTCATTCCATTGCATCATTTTCATTTGAGCTCATCTTGATGCCCGAATTGCTGTTAGAAGAGGCCTTCATGAGTTAATTGTCAGATCTACTAGTTCATCTTAGACTTTTGTCATTTTTGCCATGATTATTGTGTGCATGATATGCCTGTGAGTCCTTCATATGTTTTGTTAAGGATTTTGTCTTATTTCCAGAGGTGCAACCCATGCATTTTTAGGATGGGTGTGGTGACTTGTGCAAGCTTGCAAAGTGAGGCACCCGGTGAATCAGTTTTTAGGGACTTAGTAGTTTTCACTAAGTTTGGGATTATTTAGTTCATGATGCCATATGTTCGTGTTATTTCCTAGTGATCCGCGCATCTTTTGAGGATGATCAGTAAAGGAGTTTTGTTAATAATGTTATGCTCTATCCATCCATGTCTTTTTTTGCAATTATGGAGCAACCTAGCTTGAGTCAATCGAGCTCTACTTTTGCTTCGTTGTGAATCTGGGCAGATCGTCAACTCGTTTGCGATTTTGCCGATGCTATTGTAGTTGATCCGTGCATGCTATGCCATTGTTCTTGCCATGTCTAGCTTGTATTTTGTGCCTTCTTGACGGATGTATGCTTGCCTTGCCATGACTTACACCGTGGTGAGTGCATCGAGCTCATTTACATGCCTACGTGAGTTATATTTCAGCATGTCTCAGTTTTCACCATGTCTGAAAACTGATTGTGTTTTAGCTATGTTCGTGTGCCCGTTAGTATATTTTGTGAACCCTTTTGGCCCCAGGTCACTTTGGGTCTTTTGTTAAGCTTGTTGAGTAGCTCCATGCCATGTTCTTACTTGTCCTAATGAGATCATGTATCATGTTGTTTTGCTGCTCCGAAGAGGGCTTCGTGATCTGAAATTTCAGACAAGTGTTAATTTCACTAAGTCTGAAATCTGTTTTGCATTTGCGTTTTTGCCATGCTTGTTTGAACCTCATGATGGATGAATTGGCCGTGGCTCAGTTCTAGTCTTTTGTTAAGCATCTTGTGTGCATTCCTTCCATGTATTTTGTTGTCATCTTTGGGCGTTGTAGCATGTTCATTTCGTTGCATTTAGCTGCCTACTTGCTGTAAATCGCAGACCGGTGTCATATCTTAAAACGCTTGCCATTTCAAAACCGTAACTCCGATTCCAATGATCTTTATATCGTTTTCAAGCGATTTCATCTCATCTTTCCAGTGGCACCCTTGGAATTCCACGTTGAGTCCAGACTCATGCATTTCCTGTCATATCTTGCATTTTGCATCCCGCATAGCATATCATCATTGCATCTTATTGTTTGAGCTTGCACGTGGTTGATTGTATCCTTGTTGCTTGTTTATCTTGTTTGGGTAGAGCCAGGAGACGAGTTCGCTACCGAGGAAACCGTTGAGTTTGCTTGTGAGGATCCAGTCAACTCTGACAACTGTGCAGGCAAGATGATCATACCCTCGAAATCACTACTATATTTGCTATGCTAGTTTGCTCGCTCTTGCTATGCCAATGCTACGATGCCTACCTTTTGCTTGTCAGCCTCCCAATTTCCATGTGGAACCTCTAACCCACCATGTCCTAGCAAACCGTTGATTGGCTATGTTACCGCTTTGCTCAGCCCCTCTTATAGCGTTGCTAGTTGCAGGTGAAGATTGGAGGCCATTCCTTGTTGGAACACCTTTTATTTACTTGTTGGGATATCACTATATTGCTATGTTATCTTAATGAATCTATATACTTGGTAAAGGATGGAAGGCTCGGCCTCTTGCCTAGTGTTTTGTTCCACTCTTGCCGCCCTAGTTTCCGTCATATCGGTGTTATGTTCCCGGATTTTGCGTTCCTTACGCGGTTGGGTTATAATGGGAACCCCTTGATAGTTCGCCTTGATTAAAGCTTTTCCAGTAATGCCCAACATTGGTTTTACCATTCGCCACCTAGCCTCTTTTCCCTTGGGTTACTGGAGCCCGAGGGTCATCTTATTTTAACCCCCCCGGGCCACTGCTCCTCTGAGTGTTGGTCCTACCGAGTAGACTGCGGGGCCACCTTGGGACAACTTGAGGGTTGGTTTTACTCGTAGGATGTCTCATCTGAGTGTGCCCTAAGAAAGAGATATGTGCAGCTCCTATCGGGATTTGTCGGCACATTCGGGCGGTGTTGCAGGTCTTGTTTTAACCTGTCGAAGTGTCTTGAGTTACCGAGATACCGAGTTTGATCGGAACGTCTTGGGAGGAGGTCTATTCCTTCGTTGACCGTGAGAGCTTGTCATGGGCTAAGTTGGGACTCCCCTGCAGGGATTGAACTTTCGAAAGCCGTGCCCACGGTTATGGGCAGATGGGAATTTGTTAATGTCCGGTTGTAGATAACTTGAACCTTATTTAATTAAAATGAATCAACTGAGTGTGTTACCGTGATGGCCCCTTCTCGGCGGAGTCCGGGAAGTGGACACGGTGTTGGAGTAATGCTTGCGCAGGTTGCTCTCTAGTTTCTCGCTCGCGCTTTGCCTCCTCTTCTCGCTCTCTTTTGCGAATAAGTTAGCCACCATATATGCTAGTCGCTTGCTGCAGTTCCACATATATTTGCCTTACCATTCCTATAAGCTTAAATGGTCTTGATCGCGAGGGTGCGAGATTGCTGAGTCCCTGTTGCTCACAGATACTATAACTCCAGATGCATGTCCAGGTGATTCCGCTCCAGGTGATGAGTACGAGCTCAAGTGGGAGTTCGACGAAGACTCTCAGCGTTACTATGTTTCCTTTCCCGATGATCAGTAGTGGTGCCCAGTTGGGGGTGATTGGGACCGTGTCGCATGTTGGGTTCTCTTCTATTTTGGCACCGTAGTCGGGCCATGAGTGTTTTGGATGATGTAATGTTATTTATGTTCTTGATTGACGTGGCGAGTGTAAGCCAACTATGTTCTTCCCTTTATTATTCATATTACATGGGATGTTGTGAAGATTGCCTAACTTGCGACATATGCCTTCAATGCGATTATGTCTCTAAGTCATGCCTCGACACGTGGGAGCTATAGTCGCATCGAGGGTGTTACAAGTTGGTAATCAGAGCCTTCCCCGACCTTAGGAGCCCCATTGCTTGATCGTTTTTAGCAGCCGAGTTGTGTCTAAAAAAATGTTTTGAGTCATTTAGAAATTATATATCGGAGAGTCTAGGAATTCTTTTACTTCCCAGTCTTCTCATCGCTCTGGTAAGGCATCCTGACGTAGAGTTTTGACTCTTCTCTTCTCAAATTTCACTAAAAAAAAATTTAGGATCACGCGAGTATCTTGGAATCGTTCCAATGGCTTATGATGAGAACATTGTCTTGGTGCCTCCTGTCAGGGGTTTAGTGGAAGTGTCCCGGGGAGTTGAGCTCTGAGGTGTTGTCATCATAATTTTATCGTTGCAATTCTGGAATACTTGAGATATGTTCGCCAACATCGAAAATCTCTTTTATGCAGTTCGTTGGTGAGATAACCTCGACGCCACCCAGTACTGGGGCGGGAGTTCGGGAGTATCACCATAACTCGTATAACGGATGCTTTTCGAAGGTTGAGGTAGATGGTTTCCGAAGGTTTCTTGGTTATGTGTTGAAGGATGGATACAGTTGGATGTAGGATTTGCTAGTTTGGGTGAGATATTATGCTTCCCCTGTATCCCCAACACCTGATTGCATAACCGGAAAGGTTCGGGAGTTTCATAGGTGGGAATTCTAGTAGCTCTAGTTCTTCTTCCATGGATATTGGTTTGAGATTGGGATTTCTTACCGATTATTCGTTCTTTATCCATACCTTGTTGATTTATTTCTCTACCTTAATTCTACGTGGCTTCTCAATTTATGGATATGTGACCATTTGAAGAGGAATGCATTCGTTCATTTTGTCCGGATGTGAAGACTACATGTTGCAATTTTCATTCCATTGGTTTCAGCTTCAATATTTGTCTCTCAATGTGCTAATGGTGGTCAACCTCTTCAGGATGGCTCCTCCAACGCGCACGACTCCAAATCCTGATCCGCCACCACCTCCTCCTCCTCCAGAGGCATGGCAAGCTGTGATGGCCGCAACCAATGCAAACACTCAGCTGATCATGCAAATTCTCCAAGAGCGCAATCAAGGCAGTCAACGGAATCAAGGCAGCAATGAGAGTCACTTTGCTACACTCAACCAGTTCCTTGCTAACGGGCCAAAGACTTTCAGCAATTGTGTTGAGGCAACCGATGCTGACAATTGGCTTGTGGATCTGTGTAAGCATTTCGAGTGCAGTAACGTCAGGCCTGAGGACTTTGTGAAGTTCGCTTCCTTCCAACTCAAAGATCAAGCTGCAGAATGGTTCCAGCAGTACAAGGACTCCAGAGGTGGACGTGTTATCACTTGGGATGATTTCCGTCGAGATTTCCGAGCTCATCATATTCCGCAGAGCATGGTGGAAAGCAAGCGTGAGGAATTCCGCAATCTGAAGCAAGGCTCTTTGTCTGTCTATGACTACAACAAGTTGTTCCAGAAGCTCGCCCGCTTTGCCAAGCAGGACGTGCCTGATGAGAAGAGCATGATATACCAGTTTAGGGGTGGTCTCAGAGAAGATATCCAGCTCGCTCTTGTTCTCTTTGAGCCCTTGAGGTACAATGAGTTCTACAACATGGCACTGAAGCAAGAGGCTGCTCAGTTGAGGTGTGATGCTTCCAGGAAGCGAGTCAGAGATGTTACTCCTTCTTCCTCTACTCAAGTGGCCAAGCAGCAGAAGTTTTGGCTTCCTCCTCCTCCGTTCCGCCAGCCGTTTCAGCAGAAGAGTAAAGGTGGCAGTGGTTCTTCCCACCCACCCAACCCTGGCTTTCAGAACAAGACTTTGTCTCAAGCTCCAAGATCGAGTGCTCCGTATCACCGTCCGCTTTCAGAGGTCACATGCAATAAGTGCCAACAGAAGGGTCACTATGCCAACAAGTGTTTCAACCAGAGGCATCTTCCTCCTCCTCCTCCTGTCAAATCGGCAAGTACAGCTGTGGTCAAGCATAACCCCAAGCATGCCAAGGTCAATTTGATGAATGCAGCTCAGGCAGAGGACTCGTCAGATGTGATCATGGGTAACCTTCCTGTTAACGATGTTCCTGCAAAAGTTCTTTTTGACACTGGTGCATCGCATTCCTTTTTGTCATGTCTGTTTGCATCAAAGCACAATGTTGATACCGAGATTATGCCCAAAGTCATGCAAGTTGTTTCTCCCAGCAAGATTTTGACTTCTAGTTTGGTTGCTCCCGATGTCTCTATCACGTTGGGCGATTACAAGTTTCCGGCTTCTCCAATGGTTCTTGGTAACTCGGATATTGATCTAATTCTCAGGATGGATTGGCTTTCTAAGCACAAGGCTCAGCTTGATTGTGCAGCCATGCAGATTCAATTGACTCATTCGTCTGAGGATGTAATTGTCTTTGCCGCTCGTGATGATACTATCTGTCTGTTTTCTCTCAATGAGAAGGGTGAATTGGACGCTATTTCGCAAATTCCAGTCATTTGCGAATACCAAGACGTCTTTCCAGAAGAGCTCCCAGGAATGCCTCCGCACCGGCCAGTTGAATTTGTTATTGAACTTGAGCCTGGCACGGAACCTGTGTGCAAACGTCCTTACAAGCTTGGATCTGAAGAGTTGAAGGAGCTGAAGAAGCAACTCGATGAGCAAGAAAGAATGGGTCCGGCCTAGTTCTTCTCCGTGGGGTTGTGGTGTTCTTTTTGTGAAGAAGAAGGATGGAACGGACCGACTTTGTGTTGATTACCGTCCAGTGAACAAGAAGACCATCAAGAACAAATACCCACTTCCCAACATCAATGAGCTGTTCGAACAACTCAAAGGTGCTCAAGTATTCTCCAAGCTTGATCTCCGTATGGGTTATCACCAGATTCGCATTCGTGAAGAAGATATTCCCAAGACAGCATTCAGAACAAGCTTTGGTTCATATGAATACACTGTCATGTCTTTTGGCCTCGCCAACGCTCCTCCGACGTTCTCTCGCATGATGAACTTCATCTTCAACGCCTACACCAATGACTTCGTTTTGGTCTATCTCGACGACATTCTGGTTTTCTCGAAGAACAAGGAAGATCACGCCAAGCATTTGCGTTTGGTTCTTGATAAGCTCAGAGAACATCAGTTCTACGCCAAGTTCTCCAAGTGTGAATTTTGGCTTGATGAGGTTCTTTATCTTGGTCATATCATCTCTACCAAGGGCATTTCCGTGAATCCTGAGAAGGTGTCCGCAATTGTGAATTGGGAACCTCCTCAAAACGTGAAGCAACTCCGCAGTTTTCTCGGTCTCGCAAGCTATTGCCGAAGATTCGTTGAAAACTTTTCTAAGATCGCGAAGCCTCTCTCTAATCTTCTTCAGAAGCACGTCAAGTACGTTTGGTCTCCGGAGTGTGATATTGCTTTCAACACTTTGAAAGAGAAATTGATCACTGCTCCATTTCTGACTCCGCCTGATGAATCCAAGCCGTACGAGGTCTTTTGTGATGCCTCTCTCCAAGGTCTTGGCGCAGTATTGATGCAAGAGAAGAAAGTTGTTGCTTATACATCTCGCCAGTTGAAGCCTAATGAGAAGAACTACCCCACTCATGATCTCGAGTTGGCGGCAGTTGTGCATGCTCTTTTGACTTGGAGACATCTTCTATTGGGAAGAAAAGTGGACATTTTCACTGATCACAAGAGTCTCAAGTACATCTTCACTCAGCTTAATCTCAACCTCGGGCAAACTCGATGGGTCGAAATGATTCAAGAGTATAATCCGAGTATTGAGTATACTCCAGGCAAGGCTAATGTGATTGCTGACGCTTTGAGCAGAAAGGCCTACTACAACAGTCTGATTCTTAAGCCTTATCAACCCGAGCTTTGTGAAGCTTTCCGCAAACTGAACCCGCAAGTTGTTCCTCAAGGTTTCCTCGCCAACCTTCAAGTCTCTCCTACCTTAGAAGACCAGATTCGCCAAGCCCAACTTCTTGATGCTATGGTGGAAAAGGTGAAGATTGGGATTGCCAAGAGTAAGTCCAAGTACAAGTGCTACCGCCTTGATGACAAGGACACTCTCTTCTTCGAGGATCGTATTGTTGTTCCCAAAGGTGACCTCCGTAAAGTGATCATAAACGAGGCTCACAATTCTCTCCTCTCCATCCACCCTGGGAGCACGAAGATGTATCAGGACCTTAAGCAAGCTTATTGGTGGACTCGAATGAAGCGCGAGATCGCTCAATTCGTGAATGAATGTGATGTCTGCAGAAGAGTGAAGGCAGAACACCAAAGGCCAGCAGGTCTCCTCCAACCTCTTGCCATTCCAGAATGGAAGTTTGACCACATTGAGATGGACTTCGTGACTAGGTTTCCAAAGTCCAAGCGTGGCAATGATGCTATATTCGTTGTCATCGACAAGCTCACCAAAGTGGCTCACTTTCTTCCTATCAAAGAGTCGATCACCGCAGCTCAATTGGCGGAACTCTATACCTCTCGCATTGTCTCTCTGCACGGTATTCCTCAAGTGATATCTTCAGACCGTGGCAGCATCTTTACCTCCAAGTTTTGGGATTCTTTTCAGAAGGCCATGGGCACCAACATCCGCTTCGGCACAGCTTTCCATCCTCAAACAAGCGGTCAAGTCGAGCGTGTCAACCAGATTCTTGAAGATATGCTCAGGGCTTGTGTGATCTCCTTCGGCATGAAGTGGGAGGATTGTCTTCCTTATGCTGAATTCTCATACAACAACAGTTTTCTAGCAAGTTCGGGCAAGGCCCCATTTGAAATTCTGTATGGCAGGAAGTGCCGTACCCCTCTCAACTGGTCTGAAACCGGTGAACGTCAGCTGCTGGGTAATGACTTAATCACAGAAGCAGAAGAAATGTGCAAAGTCATCCGTGATAACCTCAAAGCAGCCCAATCCCGCCAGAAGAGCTACTATGATAGTAAGCACCGTGATTTGGCTTTCGAGATCGGAGATCATGTTTACCTCCGTGTCTCTCCTATGAAAGGTACTCGTCGCTTCGGTATCAAAGGGAAGCTTGCCCACAGATACGTGGGACCTTTCAAGATTGTCAGCAAGAGAGGCGACCTCGCCTATCAACTCGAGCTTCCTTCAAACTTTGCAAATTTTCATGACGTGTTCCATGTCTCTCAGCTTCGAAAGTGCTTCAAGACTCCTGACCGCACCGTCAACTTCGAGGACATTGAGCTCCAAGAAGATCTCTCTTATCGTGAGCACCCAGTTGCTATTCTTGAAGAGACTGAATGCAAGACTCGCAACAAGTCAATCAAATTTCTCAAAGTCAAGTGGTCACACCATTCCGACCGTGAAGCTACCTGGGAACGCGAGGATCACCTCCGTTCTGAGTACCCGGCATTCTTTCAGTCCTAGATCTCGGGGCGAGATCTTTTCGTAGTGGTGGAGTGTTGTAACGCCCCAGATATAACTTGCCCAATTTGTACTCCAACTCTTGCTGTTTCCGGCGTTAAGTCATATTTATTTCTCGGGTTCGGGTCTTTGTCTCCGTGTGTTGTCTTCTTTGTCATGCATCTCATATCATGTCATCATGTGCATTGCATTTGCATACGTGTTCATCTCATGCATTCGAGCATTTTTCCCGTTGTCCGTTTTGCATTCCGGTGCTTCGTTCTTCTCCGGTGGTCATTTCTAGCTTTCTTTCGTGTGTGGGGATTAAACATTTCCGGATTGGACCGAGACTTGCCAAGCGGCCTTGGTTTACTACCGTAGACCGCCTGTCAAGTTTCGTACCATTTGGACTTCGTTTGATACTCCAATGGTTAATCGAGGGACCGAAAAGGCCTCGTGGGTGTTGCAGCCCAACACCCCTCCAATTTGGCCCAAAACCCACCCAACTCTGCTCCATGTCCTAGAGCGTTCGATCACGATCGCGTGGCCGAAAACCGCACCTCATTTGGACTCTCCTAGCTCCACTTATGCCTATAAATAGCACCCCCATTCCAAATTCCGGATCCCCCTCCCCGAAACCCTAGATCCGCTCCTCCTCACGCCACCGGACGTGTCCGGGCGGAGCCGGACAACGTCCGCCGCCACCGCCAGCCACTCCGCGCCCGCCACCTGTCAGCCGCCGCCGCCTCCCACCGCCGGCCCGGGAGGCCCGAGCCGGGCCCCCGAGGCCCACGCGCGCCCCGCCGCCTGGCGCCGCGCCCCGCCGCCCGCCGCCATCGCACCGGCCACCGCGGGCCCCCGCCGCCGCCGCCTCGTGCCGCCGCCGCCTCGCGCCGCCGCCTCGCGTCGCTGCCGCCGCCACCGCCTCCGACCGCCGCCGCCACCACCGGCCCCGGCCGGCCTCTCCTCTCTCCACTCCGGCCACCACGACGCCATCGCCGGCGACCTCGGCTCCGACGTGAACAGTGCCGCCGCCGCCTCGGAATCCGTGCAAACCCTAGATCTAGGGTTGTTTTTTTCTGTAAGTCCCTAAATTTTCAGTCCATATGCTCCCGTTCGCGGCTCCGTAACTTTGCACCCGTAGCTCCGATTCATGCATATAGCTTATCAAAATGTTCATCTCTGAGAGTACATCATTTCATTCCATTGCGTCATTTTCATTTGAGCTCATCTTGATGCCCGAATTGCTGTTAGAAGAGGCCTTCATGAGTTAATTGTCAGATCTGCTAGTTCATCTTAGACTTTTGTCATTTTTGCCATGATTATTGTGTGCATGATATGCCTGTGAGTCCTTCATATGTTTTGTTAAGGAT
This sequence comes from Triticum urartu, assembly GCF_056163025.1. Taxonomy (NCBI): domain Eukaryota; kingdom Viridiplantae; phylum Streptophyta; class Magnoliopsida; order Poales; family Poaceae; genus Triticum; species Triticum urartu. The sequence continues at coordinate 168,225,867 of NC_141874.1, read as the reverse complement.
TTTGTCTTATTTCCAGAGGTGCAACCCATACATTTTTAGGATGTGTGTGGTGACTTGTGCAAGCTTGCAAAGTGAGGCACCCGGTGAATCAGCATGTTCGTGTTGTTTCCTAGTGATCCGCGCCTCTTTTGAGGATGATCACTAAAGGAGTTTTGTTAATCATTTTATGCTCTATCCATCCATGTCTTTTTTTCAATTATGGAGCAACCTAGCTTGAGTAAATCGAGCTCTACTTTTGCTTCGTTGTGAATCTGGGCAGATCGTCAACTCGTTTGCGATTTTGCCGATGCTATTGTAGTTGATCCGTGCATGCTATGCCATTGTTCTTGCCATGTCTAGCTTGTATTTTGTGCCTTCTTGACGGATGTATGCTTGCCTTGCCATGACTTACACCGTGGTGAGTGCATCGAGCTCATTTACATGCCTTCGTGAGTTATATTTCAGCATGTCTCAGTTTTCACCATGTCTGAAAACTGATTGTGTTTTAGCTATGTTCGTGTGCCCGTTAGTATATTTTGTGAACCCTTTTGGCCCCAGGTCACTTTGGGTCTTTTGTTAAGCTTGTTGAGTAGCTCCATGCCATGTTCTTACTTGTCTTAATCAGATCATTTATCATATTGTTTTGCTGCTCCGAAGAGGGCTTCGTGATCTGAAATTTCAAACAAGTGTTAATTTCACAAAGTCTGAAATCTGTTTTGCATTTGCGTTTTTGCCATGCTTGTTTGAACCTCATGATGGATGAATTGGCCGTGGCTCAGTGCTAGTCTTTTGTTAAGCATCTTTTGTGCATTCTCTCCATGTATTTTGTTGTCATGTTTGGGCGTTGTAGCATGTTCATTTTGTTGCATTTAGCTGCCTACTTGCTGTAAATCGCAGACCGGTGTCGTATCTTAAAACGTTTGCCATTTCCAAACCGTAACTCCGATTCCAATGATCTTTATATCGTTTTCAAGCGATTTCAACTCATATTTCCAGTGGCACCCTTGGAATTCCAAGTTGAGGCCAGGTTCATGCATTTCCTGTCATATCTTGCATTTTGCATCCCGCATAGCATATCATCATTGCATCTTATTGTTTGAGCTTGCACGTGGTTGATTGTATCCTTGTTGCTTGTTTGTCTTGTTTGGGTAGAGCCGGGAGACGAGTTCGCTACCGAGGAGCCCGTTGAGTTTGCTTGTGAGGATCCAGTCAACTCTGACAACTGTGCAGGCAAGATGATCATACCCTCGAAATCACTACTATATTTGCTATGCTAGTTTGCTCGCTCTTGCTATGCCAATGCTACGATGCCTACCTTTTGCTTGTCAGCCTCCCAATTGCCATGTGGAACCTCTAACCCACCATGTCCTAGCAAACAGTTGATTGGCTATGCTACCGCTTTGCTCAGCCCCTCTTATAGCGTTGCTAGTTGCAGGTGAAGATTGGAGGCCGTTCCTTGTTGGAACACCTTTTATTTACTTGTTGGGATATCACTATATTGCTATGTTATCTTAATGAATCTATATAATTGGTAAAGGATGGAAGGCTCGGCCTCTTGCCTAGTGTTTTGTTCCACTCTTGCCGCCCTAGTTTCCGTCATATCGGTGTTATGTTCCCGGATTTTGCGTTCCTTACGCGGTTGGGTTATAATGGGAACCCCTTGATAGTTCGCCTTGATTAAAGCTTTTCCAGCAATGCCCAACATTGGTTTTACCATTCGCCACCTAGCCTCTTTTCCCTTGGGTTACCGGAGCCCGAGGGTCATCTTATTTTAACCCCCCCGGGCCACTGCTCCTCTGAGTGTTGGTCCTACCGAGTAGACTACGGGGCCACCTCGGGGCAACTTGAGGGTTGGTTTTACTCGTAGGATGTCTCATCTGAGTGTGCCCTGAGAAAGAGATATGTGCAGCTCCTATCGGGATTTGTCGGCACATTCGGGCGGTGTTGCAGGTCTTGTTTTAACCTGTCGAAGTGTCTTGAGTTACCGAGATACCGAGTCTGATCGGAACATCTTGGGAGGAGGTCTATTCCTTCATTGACCGTGAGAGCTTGTCATGGGCTAAGTTGGGACTCCCCTGCAGGGATTGAACTTTCGAAAGCCGTGCCCGCGGTTATGGGCAGATGGGAATTTGTTAATGTCCTGTTGTAGATAACTTGAACCTTATTTAATTAAAATGAATCAACTGAGTGTGTTACCGTGATGGCCCCTTCTCGGCGGAGTCCGGGAAGTGGACACGGTGTTGGAGTAATGCTTGCGCAGGTTGCTCTCTAGTTTCTCGCTCGCGCTTTGCCTCCTCTTCTCGCTCTCTTTTGCGAATAAGTTAGCCACCATATATGCTAGTCGCTTGCTGCAGTTCCACATATATTTGCCTTACCATTCCTATAAGCTTAAATGGTCTTGATCACGAGGGTGCGAGATTGCTGAGTCCCTGTGGCTCACAGATACTATAACTCAAGATGCAGGTCCAGGTGATTCCGCTCCAGGTGACGAGTACGAGCTCAAGTGGGAGTTCGACGAAGACTCTCAGCGTTACTATGTTTCCTTTCCCGATGATCAGTAGTGGTGCCCAGTTGGGGGTGATTGGGACCGTGTCGCATGTTGGGTTCTCTTCTATTTTGGCACCGTAGTCGGGCCATGAGTGTTTTGGATGATGTAATGTTATTTATGTTCTTGATTGACGTGGCGAGTGTAAGCCAACTATGTTCTTCCCTTTATTATTCATATTACATGGGATGTTGTGAAGATTGCCTAACTTGCGACATATGCCTTCAATGCGATTATGTCTCTAAGTCGTGCCTCGACACGTGGGAGCTATAGTCGCATCCAGGGTGTTACAAGTTGGTAATCAGAGCCTTCCCCGACCTTAGGAGCCCCATTGCTTGATCGTTTTTAGCAGCCGAGTTGTGTCTACAAAAAAAAATTTGGAGTCATTTAGGAATTATATATCGGAGAGTCTAGGAATTCTTTTACTTCCCAGTCTTCTCATCGCTCTGGTAAGGCATCCTGACATAGAGTTTTGACTCATCTCTTCTCAAATTTCAGTAAAAAAAAATTTAGGATCACGCGATTATCTTGGAATCGTTCCGATGGCTTATGATGAGAACATTGTCTTGGTGCCTCCTGTCAGGGGTTTAGTGGAAGTGTCCCGGGGAGTTGAGCTCTGAGGTGTTGTCATCATAATTTTATCGTTGCAATTCTGGAATACTTGAGATATGTTCGCATCGAGGGTGTTACAGCCTTCTAGGTAAAGGTGGATCATATTCAGTCCCATCATTATCAAGATTCATATTGCAAAACAAAGATTTAATAGGGGACACATCAATAACTTTTAGATCTTCATCATTATTTTCATAGGAACTAGAAGAACACGCTTTTATAAAGGCATCTTTCTTAGAACGCATCCTAGCGGTTCTTTCTTTTCACTCATCAATGGAAATTCTCATGGCTTTGAGAGACTCATTGATATCATGTTTGGTGGAATAGATCTAAGTTTCAAAGAATCAACATCAAGAGCAATTCTATCAACGTTTCTAGCCAAATCATCAATCTTAAGAAATTTTTCTTCAATCATAGCATTAAAATTCTTTTGTGAAGAAATAAATTCTTTAATATTAGATTCAAAATCAGAGGGCATCTTATTATAATTTCCGTAAGAATTGTTGTAGGAATTACCATAATTATTAGAGGGATTAGTAGGATAGGGCCTAGGATTGAAATTTCCTCTATACGCGTTGTTACCAAAATTGTTCCTACCAACAAAATTCACATCCATATATTCATTATTATTCTCAATCAAAGTAGACAAGGGCACATCATTAGGATCAGAAGAAACACTCTTATTAGCAAATAATTTCATAAGTTCATCCATCTTTCCACTCAAAACATTAATTTCTTCTATCGCATGCACCTCTTTAGTAGATCTTTCAGTATGCCATTGAAAATAATTAACAATAATATTATCTAGGAGTTTAGTAGCTTCTCCTAAAGTGATTTCCATAAAAGTGCCTCCCGCGGCCGAACTAAAAGATTTCTAGAAGCAAAATTCAATCCGGCATAAAAAATTTGTGTAATCATCCACAAATTCAAACCATGAGTAGGGAAATTACGTATCATTAATTTCATTCTCTCCCAAGCTTGTGCAACATGTTCATGATCAAGTTGTTGAAAATTCATAATATCGTTTCTAAGAGAGATGATCTTAGCGGGAGGAAAATACTTAGAGACAAAAGCATCTTTGCACTTGTTCCAGGAATCAATACTATTTTTAGGCAAAGACGAAAACCAAGCTTTAGCACAATCTCTAAGCGAAAAAGGGAATAGCTTCAATTTAACAATATCATTATCGACATATTTTTTCTTTTGCATGTCACACAAATCAACGAAGCTATTAAGATGGGTAGCGGTATCTTCACTAGGAAGGCCGGAGAACGGATCTTTCATGACAAGATTCAACAAAGCAGTATTAATTTCACAAGATTCAGCATCGGTAAGAGGAGCAATCGGAGTGCTAAGGAAATCATTATTATTGGTATTGGTGAAGTCACACAATTTGGTATTATCTTGAGCCATCGCGACAAACAAGCAATCCAACACACGAGCAAACAAGAGCAAACGGGCAAAAGAGGCAAATACAGAGGGAGGATAGAGAGAGAGAGGGAGAATAAAACGGCAAGGGTGAAGTGGGGGAGAGGAAAACGAGAGGCAAATGGCAAACAATGTAATGCGGGAGATAGGGATTGTGATGGGTACTTGGTATGTTGACATTTGCGCAGACTCCCCAGCAACGGTGCCAAAAATTCTTCTTGCTACCTCTTGAGCACTGCGTTGGATTTCCCCGAAGAGGAAGGGATGATGCAGCAAAGTAGCATAAGTATTTCCCTCAGTTTTTGAGAACCAAGGTATCAATCCAGTAGGAGGCTATGCTCGAGTCCCTCGTACCTACACAAAAACAATAGCTCAACGCAATCAACACGCTTAGGGGTTGTCAATCCCTTCACGGTCACTTACGAAAGTGAGATCTGATAGAGATGATAAATAATATTTTTTGGTATTTTTGGTATAGAGATGCAAAGTAAATAAAGTAAAAGCAAAGTAAAAACCAAGCAATAGTAAAGTGATGGAGATTGATATGATGAAAAAGAGACCCGGGGGCCATAGGTTTCACTAGTGGCTTCTCTCAAGAGCATAAGTATTCTACGGTGGGTGAACAAATTACTGTTGAGCAATTGACAGAATGGAGCATAGTTATGAGAATATCTAGGTATGGTCATGTATATAGGCATCATGTCTGAGACAAGTAGACCAAAACGATTATGCCTCTACTACTATTAATCCACTCATCGACCGCTATCCAGCATGCATCTAGAGTATTAAGTTAAAAACAGAGTAACGCCTTAAGCAAGATGACATGATGTAGAGGGATAGTTTCATGCAATATGATAAAAAAACCATCTTGTTATCCTCGATGGCAACAATACAATACGTGCCTTGCTGCCCATTCTGTCACTGGGAAAGGACACCGCAAGATTGAACCCAAAGCTAAGCACTTCTCCCATGGCAAGAACAACCAATCTAGTAGGCCAAACCAAACTGACAATTCAAAGAGACTTGCAAAGATAACCAATCTTACATAAAAGAATTCAGAGAAGATTCAAATATTATTCATAAATAGACTTGATCATAAACCCACAATTCATTGGTTTCAACAAACACACCGCAAAAAGAAGATTATATCGAATAGATCTCCACGAGAGAGGGGGAGAACATTGTATTGAGATCCAAAAAGAGAGAAGAGGCCATCTAGCTACTAGCTATGGACCCGTAGGTCTGAAGTAAACTACTCACACTTCATTGGAGGGGCTTGGATGATGATGTAGAAGCCCTCTGTGATCGATGCCTCCTCCAGCGGAGCTCCGGAACAGGCCCCAAGATGGGATCTCGTGGATACAGAAAGTTGCGGCTGTGGAATTAGGTTTTTGGCTCCGTCCCCGATCGTTTGGGGGTACGTGGATATATATATATAGGACGAAGAAGTACGTCGATGGATCTTCGAGGGGCCCACGAGGCAGGTGCGCGCCCCTACCCTCGTGAGCACCTCGTGGCTTTCTTGATGGAGGGTCCATGTCTCATGGATCTTATCTGATGAGAAAATCAGGTTTCTGAAGGTTTCACTCCATTTGGACTCCGTTTGATTTTTCTTTTCTTCGAAACCCTAAAACAGGCAAAAAACAGCAATTCTGGGCTGGGCCTCCGGTTAATAGGTTAGTCCCAAAATAATATTAAAGTGGAAAATAAAGCCGAATAATGTCTAAAACAGTAAATAATATAGCATGGAGCAAACAAAAATTATAGATACGTTGGAGACGTATCATTAGACAATATCACAAACGGAGCGGGCAAACTAAACATTTGTGTTAGTTGCCTTATCGTACACGATTCGCAACCACGAACTGTTTCTGATGAAGTGTGCATTGTAAACGTTGCACCATAGAATAGCGTGTGCAATAGTTGTCGTGTACGACGATGTTACGATGGTCCAACGTTTCGTAATCCTGTCCGGCACTCGTACGACTATTAGCTAATCTTCTTAACGGTGAACCGTTTGTGATGGGCCGCGCATCATACACGTTCTATAATAGTGAATCGTTTGTGATGGGCCACGCGTAAATGTAGCACCACAGAATACCGACTATGATGGCAATGCGAGCAGAAACGAGTAGGAGCACTATAGGGACCCTATCCCTGGCGGTTTCTGGGTCGTGTGGGAAGGACCCCCCTATCTCCCACACTCACTTGGCGATGGTTCCAAATGCCGTCATGGAAAGGGGTTTTAAACCGTTTGTTTAGGACCGACGCACACCAGTGTGTTAACCATCAACACTTGATGCTCCTTCTTGATTTGTACCTCCGCAGCCTTTAGCATTGCGAAGAGCTCCGGAATTGTCTTATCCATCCCTTGCATATTATAGTTCATCACAAGATTTTGTAGCTTGGTGGTAGTGATTGAAGAACTCTGTCAGTGACAGTATCATCAGGATGATTAACTCCCAGTTGAGTCAAGTGGTTGTGGTACCCAGACATTCTGAGTATATGTTCACTGACAGAACTATTCTCCTCCATCTTGCAGCTATAGAACTTACTAGAGATTTCATATCTCTCAATTCAGGCATTTGCTTTAAATATTAACTTCAACTCCTGGAACATCTCATATGCTCCATGACATTCAAAACGTCTTTGAAGTCCCGATTCTAAGCCGTAAAGCATGGCACACTGAACTATTGAGTAGTCATCATCTTTGCTCTGCCAGATGTTCATAACATCTGGAGTTGCTCCTGCAGTGGGTTTTGCACCTAGCGGTGCTTCCAGGACGTAATTCTTCTGTGCAGCAATGAGGATAGTCCTCAAGTGATGGACCCAGTCCGTGTAGTTGCTACCATCATCTTACAACTTAGCTTTATCTAGGGACGCATCAAAATTCAAGGGAACGATAGAACGGGCCATTGATCTACAACAACATAGACATGAAAATCTATCAGGTACTAAGTTCATGATAAATTAAAGTTCAATTAATCATATTACTTAAGAACTCCCACTTAGATAGACACCCCTCTAGTCATCTAAATGATCACGTGATCCATATCAACTAAACCATGTCTGATCATCACGTGAGATGGAGTAGTTTTCAATGGTGAACATCACTATGTTGATCATATCTACTATATGATTCATGTTCGACCTTTCGGTCTTAGTGTTCTGAGGCCATATCTGCATATGCTAGGCTCGTCAACTTTAACCCGAGTATTCTGCACGTGCAAAACTGGCTTGCACCCGTTGTATGTGAACATAGAGCTTATCACACCCGATCATCACGTGGTGTCTCAGCATGACGAACTGCAGCAACGGTGCATACTCAGGGAGAACACTACCGTACTAAGCAAAATAAGATGCATAAAGGATAAACATCACATGCAATCAAAATAAGTGATATGATATGGCCATCATCATCTTGTGCTTTTGATCTCCATCTCCAAAGCACCGTCATGATCACCATCGTCACCGGCTTGACACCTTACACTGGTGCGCGTCGGTGCTAAACAAACGGTTTTAACCCCTTTCTGCGACGACATTTGGAACCGTCGCCAAGTGAGTGTGGGCGATGGGGGGGTCCTTCCCACACGACCTAGAAACCGTTGGGGATATACCCTCCTGGCACACACGCTCGGCAAAATGAGGTCGTGTGCAACCTGCGAGCGCTCAAATACGGAAATACATATAGTAGAGCTAAAAAATACAATTATACGGCGAAATTGTTTCCGGTCGCAAGTACATCCCACACAGTCAGTCCCCGCTAAAAGTTTCCGTTCGTATGTACATCCCACACAGTCGCTCCAAGGAAAACATTTCTGTTCACAAGTACATCACACACAATTTTTTCCATTAAATCATTTGCGTTATTGAATGTATCACACATGGTCCGTAGAAGAAACTGTCTGGCAAAGGCTATCCATCACACACATGTTTTATGTGGTAAACATTTGCGCAAGGTGGCCTAACGCAAACAGTTTTCAAGAGAAAGTCGTGTGTGATTGTTCATTGATCCAACACAGTTTATTCCTAGAAACTGTGTGCGTTGCCTGAGGTCATCGCCCATGGTATTTTTTCAATAACCGTTTGGAATAGCAAAACCCAATTAGCAGGCTAATTCTCCATTAGCAGGATAATTATACAATTATTCATAATCCATTTATTAATCTAATTGACATTTCATATTAAGCACACAATATATTTCATTTCCATATTAAGGAAGCAAAATTTCATAATTGAAATACATCAGAGTACAACATGATATAGCTTGAGCACTCAGCTACCCCATTACACAACTACACCAGCAGCAAGTTCCACATGCAACATGTAGAACTTTTCGAAATTAGCATCATAGACGGTATATAGAAAGATGCATCTCATATGGAAAACTGCTGAAGCGGAAGGCGAATATTGAGCCTTCATTCATGTTGAAGGTCTTTGCAACTTTAGGCCAGTGCCTGTGGATGATTGACCGTCCGTCCTTCGTCCTCTTCAGGGACACTTCAATATTGAACCGTGGGTGTTGTATGAAAACCTTCCTCGCCTCCTGACCATAGAGGTGGTTTGAGAGGTAATAATCAGTGAACTGCTTTGGAAAGGCCTGAAAACAAGGATGTGCATAAATATCTTCTCTATATTGGAAATGGGGCAAAGGAATTAAAAAAGGCAAGGTATTATAGTTAGTACCATCTTATAGTGAACTGATGTCTTCTTCATTGTGCAGACAAAGATCTTGTTGTTTTTTGTCGCTAATTTCTTTATCCTAACAATCTTTCTGAGTTTCTTGATTTGATTGACATTCATGGACAACTCATTTCCCCATATGCAAAAGGGTCGAACAGTGGGTCAAAACCTCTGACAGCAGGACCTACATGTGCAAGACCAAATTGTTAAAAACCAAAATATTAGAATGGTTCCTGCAATTGCACAATAATGTGCTATTAGAGAATGGACCATGCACGTGCTAACCTCGATTGTAAACCTCAGTGCTTTCGATTGTTTCCCTGCAACACATATAAGGTAGTTAGTCATCATATTAAGTAAGGGTTCGCATGCTATCAGTAAAATATGTTGATGAAAAATAAGCACATTGCAGATTCATCAGATTAATTCAAGCCACACGGAAAACCCATTTACCCAAACCAAGCATGATTAAGAACTAGGAAATATAGCACTTGTATATGTTTCTCATGTATTAAGTGCAGCCAAATTCGATTTATTCCTCACATGCACAACAATACAAAATTCTACCCACGACAATTGGACATCGCATTGCAGAATTGAACCAAGCAGTTAACTAAACATCACAACAAATGAACCAAACATTAACTGAGCACCACATTGCACAATATAACATACTCCTAATAGAAGATCAGACAGTTAACCAAACAGTTAACTACAGCCAATTGTATCACTTGTATTTGTTTCTCATGTATTTACTACAGCCAAATTCAATTTATTCCTCACATGGTATATAATAATAGAATGCACGCACAACTATTGGACATCACATTGCAGAATTGAACCAAACAGTTAACTAAAGACCACAACACAAATGAACCAAACGTTAACTGAGCACCACATTGCACAATGTATAACCAAACCAAGCATGCTTGACAACATGGAAATATAGCAATTGTATTCGTTTCTGATGTATTTTGTAAAGATAAATTTGATTTATTTCTCACGTGGAAGACAATACAAAATTGCAGCCTGAAGAATTGAACATCACATTTGCATAATTGAAACAAACAGTTAACTGAAGATGACAACTAATTAACAAAGTAATTAATAAGTGAGCACCACACTGCACGACATATAGAACATATACACTAGGGCAACAGATTGCATGGTAAAATTAGATAGCACAATTCACTAGAATTTGTGAAGGAAAGGCAGGAGCAGCACACGCAACGGGTAAACCGAACATGCTTAACCAGCGTAGCTAGAAAATGGCGAGGTGCTCCACCAAGATCTGGGGGTCGGCATGAATGGCAGCCATCGCGACCTCATCCGCGCGTGCGGCCGCGATTTTCTTCTCCACTGCCAAATGCTCCTTGAGATCATAGCTATACTGCGTGCACCATGGTTTAGGGCGGCACTTATTTGTTGGAGGGGTCGGTGATTTGGGTGGAAGGAGTCGCGCTCGCGCAGGCGATCGGCGCATGTGGGATGTGGAAGGAGGAGGAGGATGGGGGTCGGGTGTGGATTACCTGTCTGGATAGACGAGGCCGAGCAGCGTGAAGGAGGGTTGCCGATGAGGAGGCGGCGCTGCAAGCAAGGAGTGAAGGTTTCAACTTGGAAAGGGAGGCGGAAAGAGGGGAAATGTGGCTTTTGATAAGGGGGAGGGGGCGGGGAGGTAGATATTTCTGTGGAAGCCGAAAATTTGGAATCGCTTCAGCCAAAAAACTGGCGCGCAAAGTGTCATCAGACATGGTCACTTATTCAGAACTGTGTACAACATGTGGACATCACAAACAATTCAGATAGCTTAACCCCTGTGTGATGAGTTTGAACGTGAAATGTTTTGGTTCGAATTTCCATGGTTACAGTGGTCATCCATGTCATTGCATAATTTGGGTACACAAAGGAGACTATAGCACACCCACACTTCTTAATCGAGCAAGTTCAGAAATTAAATAGAGCTAGCTTACCTAAACATTACTCTAACAAATTAAAGACCGGTGCTCTTAATTACACAAAACAAAGAGTACTACTACGGCTGGTGCTCGTCGATCTCCGCCGCCGCCTCCATGTCCAGCTCGCGCCCGACGGTCTCCTGGGAAGGGGCTCCATGGCATCCATCGCACCATACTCGGCAAGCATCTCGCTATCCGCGTCCGCCACCTCTTTGGAAAAGGCCGCCACGAGCTGGGCGTGTGTAGGCGCGATCTAGGCTTGGACGGGCTCCGTCATCGCAAGGTATGCGGTGGAGGAACGGATGACTGCTCGAACTCTCTCCGCGATTGCCAGCTCTTAGGACGTGGGTTGCCGACCGTTGTCAGAGAAGCTTCGTTCGATTTGTGCGGTGACCGCCAGGAGCTAGGCATGGGCGGCCTCGACATGGTCGTGGGCAACCTCCATCATGGCTAAGGCCGCCGCTATGAAACGGACAGCTGTTGTGCCGCTCTCGCCAGTTGCTATCCCCGAGGCAGATGTTGCTGCCGCCACTTGAGAAGCAACAACGGTCGTTTGGGCTGCCTTTGCCGCCCGGTCACAGATTGCGGCCGCACACATGCACCTTGTTAGCACGCGTATGGTGGCTACGAACACGCTCTCACCGGAGTGGGCCACCGAAGTTGCCCTCACGACGCGGGTTCACGTGCCCATCTTTCACCGGCGACGATTGAACAGTGAAATGTTATTTGGGGAGCAAGCTAGTGTGCTTGAGACGCCCTCTGTGGACTATAGCCGATGCACCTTCCCATGTAAGCCATAGGCGTATTATACACCGATGATGCTCCAAGATATTTTGTGCTGCATCTCACATGGTTGCTGATAATAAATAGTGTGCGATCTACTTGATTTTTCATCTTGATTTGAATTACATAATGGGGTCACAGCGGCAATGGATGGTGTTTGAATTGCTAGACCATTTAGCTGGAGTGAACATGCAACTATATATGTGTCATAAAATAATTGGAATTATTCAGGGTTCGTTTGAACATTTTATACATTAAATTGGTTTTCTAGCCATTTTGGGTGCACAATTCAAAATTAAACTACATGCACTTGCTCCAGTGCATATAAATTGGTTGAAAAATCAAATATGTGTCATTGGGTGCATGCTTAGGTCCCATGCAAGAAATGGGAATGAATTTCAAACACCAGGGCACCGTTGATTGCCGGCAAAACATTGAGATGCCTGGTTTTTAAATTCTAGTAAATCCAAAAACCATTTGGATTTCATGAAACTTGGCATGCTATCATGGAGCGGCACCAACATGTCGTGGTAAAAAATTTATCCCATTTGGGGCAGGTTTGGGTATATGCTTCTCACAAACCGGAGCTTCTCACAACAAGCATGATGGTTTTCGGTAGGGAAAGTCCCACCTTTGGGGACGAAACAATATCCATTGCCTCCTATTGCTTTCAAATTATTTCTCGCATCAACATAGAACAATAGGAGTGTTGTGTGAATTTTTGTGATTTTTCGGGGTTCGTTTGGACATTTTTATGCATTAACTGAGTTTTCAATGCATTTATGTGCATAATTCAAATTTGAACTACATGCACATGCTGCAGTGCATATAAATTGGTTGAAAAATCAAATATGTGTCCTTAGGTGCATGCTTAGGTCCCATGCAAGAAATGGGAATGAATGTCAAACACCAGGGCACCGTTGATTGCCGGTAAAATATTGAGATGCCTGGTTTTTAAATTCTAGTACATCCAAAACCCGTCTGAAATTCATGAAACTTGGCATGCTATCATGGAGCAGCATCAACATGTCGTGGTAATTTTTTTCCCATTTGGGTCAGGTTTGGGTATATTCTTCTCACAACAAGCATGATGGTTTTTGGTAGGGAACGTCCCACCTTAGGGGACAAAACGATATCCATTGCCTGTTATTGCTTTTAATTTTTTTCTCGTGTCAACATAGAACAACATGAGTGTTGCGTGAATTTTTGTGATTTTTTGGTGTTTGTTTGGACATTTTTATGCATTAACTGAGTTTTCAATGCATTTATGTGCATAATTCAAATTTGACATACATGCACATGCTCCAGTGCATATAAATTGGTGGAAAAATCAAATCTGTGTCCTTGGGTGCATGCTTAGGTCCCATGCAAGAAATGGGAATGAATTTCAAACTCCAGGGCTACGTTGATTGCCGGCAAAACATTGAGATGCCTGGTTTTTAAATTCTAGTCAATCGAAAACCCGTCTGAAATTCATGAAACTTGGCATGCAATGATGGAGCGGCATCAACATGTCGTGTTAAATTTTTGTCCTATTTGGGGCAGGTTTGGGTATATGCTTCTCACAAACCGGAGCTTCTCACAACAAGCATGATGGTTTCCGGTAGGGAACGTCCCACCTTTGGGGACGAAACGATATCCATTTCCTCTTATTTCTTTCAAAAAATTTCTCGTGTCAACATAGAACATCAGGAGTGTTGTGTGAATTTTTGTGATTTTTCGGGGTTCGTTTGGACATTTTTATGCATTAACTGAGTTTTCAATGCATTTATGTGCATAATTAAAATTTGAACTACATGCACATGCTCCAGTGCATATAAATTGGTTGAAAAATCAAATCTATGTCCTTGGGTGCATGCTTAGGTCCCATGCAAGAAACGGGAATGAGTTTCAAACACGAGGGCACCGTTGATTGCCGGCAAAACATTGAGATGCCTGGTTTTTAAATTCTAGTAAATCCAAAACCCATCTGGAATTCATGAAACTTGGCATGCTATCGTGGAGCGGCATCAACATGTCGTGGTAAAAAATTTGTCCCATTTGGGGCAGGTTTGGGTATATGCTTCTCACAAACTAGAGCTTCTCAGAACAAGCATGATGGTTTTCGGTAGGGAACGTCCCACCCTTAGGGAAGAAACGATATCCATTGCCTGTTATTGCTTTCAATTTTTTTTCTCGTGTCAACATAGAACAACAGGAGTGTTGTGTGAATTTTTGTGATTTTTCGGGGTTCGTTTGGACATTTTTATGCATTGACTGAGTTGTCAATGCATTTATGTGCATAACTAAAATTTGAACTACATGCACATGCTCCAGTGCATATAAATTGGTTGAAAAATCAAATATGTGTCCATGGGTGCATGCTTAGGTCCCATGCAAGAAATGGGAATGAATTTCAAACACTAGGGCACCGTTGATTGCCGGCAAAACATTGAGATGCCTGGTTTTTAAATTCTAGTAAATCCAAAAACCATTTGGATTTCATGAAACTTGGAATGCTATCATGGAGTGGCATCAACATGTCGTGGTAAAAAAATTATCCCTTTTGGGGCAGGTTTGGGTATATGCTTCTCAGAAACCGAGGCTTCTCACAACAAGCATGATGGTTTTCGGTAGGGAACGTCCCACCTTTGGGGACGAATCAATATCCATTGCATGTCATTGCTTTCAATTTTTTTCTTGTGTCAATGTAGAACAACAGGAGTGTTGTGTGGATTTTTGTGATTTTTTGGGGTTCGTTTCGACATGTTTATGCATTAACTGAGTTTTCAATGCATTTATGTGCATATTCAAATTTGAACTACATGCACATGCTCCAGTGCATATAAATTGGTGGAAAAATCAAATCTGTGTCCTTGGGTGCATGCTTAGGTCCCATGCAAGAAATGGGAATGAATTTCAAACACCAGGGCACCGTTGATTGCCGACAAAACATTGAGATGTCTGGTTTTTAAATTCTAGTAAACCCAAAACCTGTTTGAAATTCATGAAACTTGGCATGCTATCATGGAGCGGCATCAACATGTCGTGGTAAAAAATTTGTCCCATTTGGGGCAGGTTTGGGTGGTTTCAATAACATTAGTTTCAACATTTATTGGAATACCTGAGATATAATGTTTGATTCTTTGACTGTTCACCACCCTCGGATTTGTGCCTTCAAAGTTGTTGATTTTTATTGCACCGGAACGATAGACCTCCTCGATAATGTAAGGACCTTCCCATTTTGAGAGGAGTTTTCCTGCAAAAAATATTAAACGACAGTTGTATAGCAAAACATAATCACCTACATTAAACTCAAGCTTTTGTATCCTTTTGTCATGCCATCTTTTAACTTTTTCTTTAAACAGTTTGGCATTCTCATAAGCCTGGGTTCTCCATTCATCAAGTGAGCTAATGTCAAATAACCTCTTCTCACCGGCAAGTTTCAAATCATAATTGAGCTCTTTAATGTCCTAATATGCCTTATGTTCTAGTTCGAGAGGTAAGTGACATGCTTTTCCATAAACCATTTTATACCGAGACATACCCATAGGATTTTTATATGTAGTTATATAAGCCCATAATGAATCATCAAGTTTCTTGGACCAATTCTTTCTAGATCTATTAACAGTCTTTTGCAAAATTAATTTAAGCTCTCTATTACTCAGTCCTACTTAACCACTAGACTGTGGATGATATGGAGATGCAATTCTATGATTAAGATCATACTTAGCAAGCATTTTACGAAAAGCACCATGAATAAAATGTGAACCACCATCAGTCATTAAGTATCTAGGGACTCCAAACCTTAGAAAAATAACTTCTTTAAGCCTCTTAATAGAGGTGTTATGATCCGCACTACTAGTTGGAATAGCTTCTACCCACTTAGTAACGTAATCAACAGCAACTAAAATATGTGTATACCCATTAGAGGAAGGAAACGGTGCCATATAATCAATGCCCCAAACATCAAATGGTTCAATAACAAGTGAATAATTCATAGGCGTTTCTTGACTTCTACTAATATTACCAATTCTTTGACATTCATCACAAGACAAGACAAACTTACGGGCATCTATAAAAAGAGTAGGCCAATAAAAACTGGATTGCAATACCTTATGTGCAGTTCTATCTCCAGCATGGTGTCCTCCATAAGCCTCGGAGTGACACTTGCGTAGGATCTATTCCTGTTCATGCTCAGGTACACAACGTCTAATAATACCATCTACTCCTTCTTTATAAAGGTGTGGGTCATCCCAGAAGAAATGTCTTAAATCATAGAAAAACTTTTTCTTTTGCTGGTATGTGAAACTAGGTGGTATAAATTTAGCAACTATGTAATTAGCATAATCAGCATACCATGGAGCAGTACGAGAAGCATTTATGACAGCTAATTGTTCATCAGGAAAGCTATCATCAATAGGTAGTGGGTGATACGTCTCCAACATATCTATAATTTTTGATTGCTCCATGCTATATTATCTTCTGTTTTGGACATTATTATTCACTTTTATATTATTTTTGGGACTAACCTATTAACCGGAGGCCCAGCCCAGAATTGCTATTTTTTTTTACTATTTCAGAGTTTCGCAGAAAAAGAATATCAAACGGAGTCCAAACGGAATGAAACCTTCGGGAACATGATTTTCGGAACGAACATGATCCAGGAGACTTGGACCCTACGTCAAGCAACCAACAGGGAAACCACAAGGTAAGGGGGCGCGCCTACCCCCCCCCCCCCCAGGCGCGCCCTCCACCCTCATAGGCCCCCTGTTGCTCCACCGACGTACTCCTGCCTCCTATATGTACCTACTGTCGGTGTACTAAAGTAGGGGTACCCTTAGTACCCCGAACTTGTGCACGGGCAGTCGCAGCGTCCCGCGGCAAGGCCTGCCAGGTCACCGCCAAGATCCTCCGTGGTCCCTTTGAAGACCATTCAAGAACAAAGTACTCAAGACAAGACCCCAGCAAGAGGAGCTTGCCGGGAAGAAGGCAAGAACCCGGCAAGAGGAGCTTGCCGGGAAGGCCATCAGAAGCATCCCAAGGCCCCGGCAAGAGGCGCTTGCCGGGAAGGCCATCCAAGGCATTCCAAGGAACTTGCCGCGGCGCGCTACGTGCCCCGACAAGGCCCGGTGAGCGACAAGCTCCCGGAAGCGACAAGTCGACGGCTGCGGCAAGCCCCCACTCCACGCCCGCGCTCCAGCACATCCACCCATGTGTCGCTCCGGGGCCCCTCCCAAGCGCACGTGGCAGGAGGCTGTGCAGCTAGGGGCGTGCGGTGGCACGCAGGCGCTGACAAGACAACCATCGTGGCAAGACGGTGGCGTCCCTAGCGGTCCCTTTCGGTGTTGTCTAGGCGACACAGATGGGCATTTAATGCCCTTGTCCCCTGCCATCAAGGTTAGGTATGATAACACTGTAGCAGCTAGCTGTGCCTACTACAGCACCTAGCTGTGCCTACCCACGGCACCCTTTTCCACTTTTGCCCTCCGTTGCCCTATGTCGGTAACCCCTTGAGCATATAATAGGAGGCCCGGGGCAAAGTAGAGGGGGGTTCAGCAATTCCACACACTCACGCTCAATCTCGCTCCCGAGCTAGAAATCAATACCAATCCACAAAGCAGGAGTAGGGTTTTACGCATCCGTGCGGCCCGAACCTGGGTAAATCGCTCGCGTGCCTCGCCTCGATTTACTCCTCGCACGAGCAACCGCCCGCGTGCTTCGCCTCGATCTGCTCTTTGCGCAATCTCCGCCCCCCGCCGAACCAAAAGGGACCCGGTCCGCCGGTCCCATAGGTACCCGTGGATCAGAAACCCCGGCATCGACGTCAGCGAGCTTTATGCCCTGGCCGACAGGTGTGCACGCGCTGAGGAGGGGAGGAAATTCCCCGGGGAAAGCACTGGAGCAGGAGGATCTGACAGTGAGGATGCCGCCCCGGCAAAGAGAAGCCGGCGGCACAACAACAGGAAGAAGCAGAACAACGAGGTGCTGGTCGTTGAGCAGTCCGGCAATGAAGGTGACACCACGAAGGCCACAGTTGGTAGCTCCGGCAAGGAAGTTGCCGCGTGCGCCAACTGTCAGGCTGTGGCGGTCGCCGACAAGCGGGACGGCTCCGGCAAGCAATACTGTAAGATTCACCGCACCAAGGGCCATGACCTCCAGAGCTGCAAGAAGGTCGAGCAGCTCGTCCAGCAACAGAGGGCTGAGTACGAGCGGCGCGATAGGGAGAGAGCCCAAGGGGGTGCCGAGAAGCCTGGACAGAAGCGCACCGGCCAGGAAGGACGCCGTGGCAAGGCCAAGCAGTGGCAAGGAGACAGACCTCCCCGCGGTCGTGACAACGACGATGACGGTGAGGATGAAGACATGGATGATGTTGAGACCAGTGAGCAGGAGTTTCAGAAAGCCACAGAGGTCTTGTGCGTTGACGGGGGTGCTTCCCTGCATACCTCGCACCGCCAACTCAAACAGTGGGTGCGGGAAGTCAATGCAGCGGAACCACCCGTCGAATCGCGCAAGCTTCTGAAGTGGTCCAGCACGCCTATCATCTTTGACATTGAGGACCACCCTGATCGCACAACCGCGGTCGGGTGTCTGCCGATGTTGGTTTCACCAACCATCCGCAACCTCAAGGTCACCAAGATGCTAGCCGACGGCGGGGCCGGCTTAAACCTGATCTCCTCCGCTGTGCTCCGAAAACTCCAGATCCCTGACGGCGAGCTCGAAGAGACCGGCACATTCCAAGGAATCAACCCGGGAAGGAGCAAGCCGAAGGGGAAGGTCACGCTGCCGGTAACATTCGGCAGCGAGTTAAACTTCAGGACTGAGAGGGTCACGTTCGACGTTGCCGATATCCCGTTGCCTTACAATGGGATACTTGGCCGTCCAGCACTCACCAAGTTCATGGCGGCCTCTCACTACGCGTATAACGTGCTGAAGATGCCAGGCACGATAAGCGTCATTTCTGTTCCTGGCGACAAGAAGGACGCTCTTATCTGTGCCGACAAGATCTACCGGGAAGCAGCAGCCACGGCGGACCATGATCCACTTGCCGCTGAAGCTCCCGGGACCAAGAAGACCAAGTCCGGCAAGAGTTCTGGTGCCCACTCCGGCAAGCGCACCTCTTCGGAGTGCTGCGCTGCCGTCGAGGACGCACCATCGAGCTCCACCGGCAAGAAGACCAAGTCCGGCAAGAGCTCTGATGCCCACTCCGGCAAGCGCACCTCTTCGGAGTGCTGCGCTGCCGTCGAGGACGCACCATCGAGCTCCACCGGCAAGAAGACCAAGTCCGGCAAAAGCTCTGGTGCCCACTCCGGCAAGCGCACCTCTTCGGAGTGCTGCGCTGCCGTCGAGGACGCACCATCGAGCTCCGCCGGCAAGCACAAGAAGACGATGGCAGCTCCGCCAGAGACGAAGAAGGTGTCCGCCAAGGAGGATGGCACTGGTGGTACCTTCACCATCAGTGCCGCGCTTGATCCTAAATAGGAAAGCGCGCTCGTTGCTTTCCTGCGGGCGAACGTCGACGTGTTTGCATGGCAACCGTCTGACATCCCCGGTGTTCCCAGGAAAGTGATTGAGCACCACCTTGCCGTCTGTCCTCATGCGCGGCCCGTCAAGCAGAAAGTCCGGAAGCAGGCGGTGGAGCGCCAAGAATTCATTGCGGAGGAAATCAAGAAACTGGAAGCAGCAGGCCTCGTCAGAGGAGTGCTCCATCCCACGTGGTTGGCCAACCCTGTAGTCGTGCGCAAGGCAAACGGGAAATTGAGGCTTTGCATCGATTTCACCGATGTTAACAAAGCTTGTCCCAAAGACCCCTTTCCTTTGCCGCGCATTGACCAGATTGTTGACTCCACAGCTGGATGTGATTTGCTTTCGTTTCTTGATGCGTACTCCGGGTATCATCAGATCTTCATGGCAGAGGAGGATGAAGAGAAGACCGCATTTATTACTCCATGTGGCACGTACTGCTTTGTACGGATGCCTTTTGGATTAAAGAATGCTGGTTCGACATTCGCAAGAGTAGTCCATATTGCTCTTGAGCCACAAATACACAGAAATGTGGAAGCCTACATGGATGATATAGTGGTCAAGAGCAAGGACAGAGCAACCCTGATCCAAGACTTGGACAAGACTTTTGCACATCTGCGCAAGATCAGCCTCAAGCTCAACCCAGAGAAGTGTGTGTTTGGAGTTCCCTCCGGCAAGCTTCTCGGGTTCTTCGTGTCTCAGCGGGGGATTGAAGCCAATCCCGACAAGATCAAGGCCATTGAGCAGATTGAAGCACCGAAGCGCGTCAAGGATGTACAGAAACTTGCCGGTTGCATGGCTGCTCTTAGTAGGTTCATCTCTCAGTCTGCTGAGCGCACCCTGCCATTTTTCAAATTATTGAAAAAGGCAGGTCCGATGAAATGGACTCCGAAAGCGGAGGCTGCGCTGCAAGACCTGAAGAGATACCTGTCCTCCCCTCCAATACTTATCGCGCCTAAGCCACAAGAGAAGTTGCTGCTGTACATAGCGGCAACCAATCAAGTGGTTAGTGCTGCGTTAGTGGCAGAGAGGGAGGCGGATGATGAGCTAGCAACCGCGGCAAGCGCATCCAGCGACAAGCAGGGGGCTTCCCCGACAAGCTCTGGTCCCGACAAAGATGAACCCGCGCTGATACACGAGGAGATACGGAAGAAAATGGTGCAGCGCCCAGTTTACTTTGTCAGTTCCCTCTTGCAGGGGGCTAGGTCAAGGTACTCTGGTGTGCAGAAACTACTTTTCGGCCTTCTCATGGCCTCGAGAAAGCTGCGCCATTACTTCCAAGCACATGAGATCACAGTGGTCACTCGCTTTCCGCTGAAGAGGATACTGCAGAATCCTGAAGCGACAGGCAGGATTGTTGAGTGGGCACTGGAACTGTCAAGCTTTGGTCTCAAGTTTGAAAGCACTTCAACTATCCAGAGCAGAGCATTGGCAGAATTCATAGCGGAATGGACGCCAACTCCGGACGAAGAAATTCCGGAGACGAGCATCCCCGACAAAGAAGCGAGCAAAGAGTGGCTGATGTACTTTGATGGTGCCTTCTCGCTGCAAGGCGCCGGCGCTGGTTTGCTGCTTATCGCGCCCACCGGAGAGCACCTCAAGTACATAGTCCAGATGCACTTTCCCAAGGAGCAAGCAACAAACAATACTGCAGAGTATGAGGGATTGCTTGCCGGTCTCAGGATCGCGGCAGACCTTGGGATTAAGAAGCTCATTGTCAGGGGTGACTCACAGCTTGTCGTCCGCCAAGTAAACAAGAATTATCAGAGTCCGTTGATGGAAGCTTACGTCAACGAAGTGAGAAAGCTAGAAGAGCGCTTTGACGGCCTACAAATGAAGCACGTTCCGAGAACTCAGAACGCCATTGCAGATGGCCTGTCGAAGTGCGCCGCACTTAAGTTACCTGTGGAACCAGGGACCTTTGTGCTCAAGCTGACTCAACCGTCCGTGACACCATCAACTGGACAAAGCAAGAAGAGGAAGTAGATTCCTGGTGACTACCTGCCGGCAGAGCTTCCCGAAGCCGCCGCCAAGAAGGTCCCCAAGATCAACACCGAAGGCGCTGAGGAGCAGTCTGCTCCGGCAAGCCCTAGGGCTTGTTCCGTTGAAGCAAAAGCTCCCGGCAAGCTTGTCGCGGAATGTCACGCTCCGGCAGAGACACAGCTTCTCGCCGTAGAAGCAGATATTCCCGCAGCAACCTCCAAGATCAACGCCAAGAGCGCCAGGGAGCCAGATGCTCCGGCAAGCCCTAGGGTTTGTTCCGTTGAAGCTGAAGCTCCTGGCAAGCTTGTCGCGGAACGTCAAGCTCCGGCAGAGACACAGTTTCTCGCCGTAGAAGCGGATGTTCCCGCGGCAGCAGAGTCGCCTTTAGTCCTTGTTGTCGAGCCACAGGCTCCAACATGGGCGCAGCAGATTGTCCGTTTCCTTCAGACAGGAGAACTTCCCGAAGAGCAAGAAGAAGCCGAAAGAGTAGCCCGGCAGTCAAGTATGTACCAGTTCGTCGACAAGACGCTATACAGAAGAAGACTCAACGGTGTGAAATTGAGGTGCATTCCCCGGGAAGACGGACAGAAGCTGTTGGCAGAGATACACGGAGGCATATGTGGTCACCACATTGGCGCGAGAGCACTTGTCGGCAAAGCATTCCGGCAAGGATTCTTCTGGCCAACAGCCCTCCAGGATGCAACTGCACAAGTAACCAAGTGTGAAGTGTGCCAGTTCCATTCCAAGCAGATACACCAGCCAGCTCAAGCTCTCCAGACGATCCCTTTATCCTGGCCCTTTTCGGTCTGGGGGCTCGACATCCTCGGCCCCTTCCCCCAAGCTGTCGGGGGCTTTGAGTACTTGTACGTCGCAATCGACAAGTTCACAAAGTGGCCGGAAGTGGAACCAGTGAGGAAGGTGACCGCACAGTCAGCCGTCAAGTTCTTCAGTACATCCAAGATCTCGGCGCCAAAGTCTGCTTCGCTTCTGTAGCTCACCCAAGGAGCAACGGTCAAGTGGAGAGGGCAAATGCTGAGGTGCTGCGCGGGCTCAAGACCAGAACTTTCGACAGGCTGCGCAAGTGCGGAAGAAACCGGATCGAGGAGCTACCGGTGGTTCTTTGGTCGATCAGAACGACGCCAAATCGAGCCACTGGACAGACACCCTTTGCTCTAGTCTATGGAGCAGAGGCAGTTACCCCCACGGAACTCGTATACGGGTCACCTCGAGTGCTCGCTTACGATGAGCTTGAGCAAGAGCGGCTGTGGCAAGATGACGCGCTGCTCCTTTAGGAAGATCGTCTCCAGGCTGCTGTGCGAGCTGCTCGCTACCAGCAAGCTCTGCGCCGCTACCACAGCCACAGAGTCAATGCCAGGAGTCTCGAGGAAGGCGACCTTGTTGTTCAGCGCGTTCAGTCGGCCAAGAATTCCAGCAAGTTGACGCCGAAGTGGGAAGGCCCTTACTGGGTGAAACGAGTCACAAGGCCTGGCGCTATCCGCCTTGAGACCGAAGATGGCATCCCAGTGAGCAACTCCTGGAACATCGAGCATCTTCGTAAGTTTTACCCGTAAGGCACGGTTGTCGGGCCCTGCCCGGCAACCACCTTTCTGTACGAGTCTTGCCGCTGTTGCATGTAATCCTCTGTACAGAGCCAGGCGCAGACCCTGAGCACCAGAAAATGAAGCGCTGCATACCCCGGGGATTATAGCATGCATGCTAGGTTGAGTCTGAGTCTCGTACTTGGTTAGGGTCGATAGTCCCTAACAGCGGCTAACCCCTAGCTTAGAGGTCGAGTGTCCGTCCCTTTGCTTTTCCTTCGTTCGCAGGGCTCGCACGTCTTGGCCAGACCACCTGGAGATGAAAAGGAGAAGAAGGGCGCGCCGGCACCTGGGCCCCGGCAAGAACGTCGGGGGCTGCGAATGCCAAGATGTCACCCCCGGCAAGCCAAAGTTGTCGGGGGCTGCGATATCAGATAAGTTTTCCATCCCTCTTCATGCATCCTCTTATGGACTGGGGAATGTGAGACCGCGTTTCTTCCCGTAAACTGCCGTGCTCCCCCGACTCTAGGCCCTGGAGCGCGTTCCCGGGGCCAAGTTTGGTCGTAGCCGCGACAGCAAAGGGATGAAACGAGGAGGCCGCACCCACCTCGTTCCCGCCTCCGTCAAAGGCGTGAGAGCGGTCGAAGCGACGTGGGAAGGCGGCAGGGCCTGTTGTCGGGAATGTCTGTCCGAGGGATACTAAGGAGTTGTTCCTTGGCGTGGGTTCAACCCGCGAGGCAAATAACCCGGCAAGCATCCCCTTTTCATTAAAAAACATCCCATACAGGTACAGTCCATAGAGGATGAAAAACATGAAAGAGAGGATTACAAGTTTTAGATACAGCTAAGGCCCGAAGGCTTACAATTAAAAAGATAAGGTGCCCGTAATCCCTTTCCTGTCCCTCTCTTCAGGAGGTAGGTCAAGGAGGCGAAAAGGGGAAAGGGGCGCCAAGGCGAGCTACAGGTGCCAGAAGACACCAAGAGAACATCCCGGGGGGCGGACGGTGATGGCGACGCCGGGAGAAGGGTGCGAAGGAGGGGCGGCAGGACGTCAGCGCGCTGTCGAGGGCACCACGCCCTCGTACTCCGACCTGACGGCCTTGTCGCCAGCCCTCTTCCCCTTCCGCGGCCTCCCTACGCCAGCCGCCCAAGGAGACGCCCCCGGGGAGTTCAAGAAGCCGGCGCCGCGGATGATAGGGTCGCCGGTGCCGCACGAGACGGCGCCCGACACCTAGTCGGAGCCGCCGTCCTGCCGCCCGCCACCCTGACCATCACTGCCGCTCTCCTCCTCGTCACTCTCGCTCGAGGAGGAGCCTTCGCTATTGGAGGAGCTGTCCACGCAGCACTTCGCCCAGGTGCCGAAGCACCCGAAGACCTTGACGGAGACGAGATCGCCCTCCACCAGCTTAAAATGGAGGGTGAACCCCTCCATCAGGCTGTGGATGCGGGCGAACGTCTTCCACCCTCGATCGAGATACATCACACTAGGGGCTGGGAACACCACGCGGACTCGCGTGCCGCTGATCCCACAGCCCCTCATGTGTAATCTCAGAGTTTCGGGCGGGTCCGACTCCATCGCGCTCACGAACGGAGCCGGAAGCCGGAGGCGACGACGAGGCGCTCGGCGCAGCTTGACGAAGAACTCGCAAGGGTTGTCCCCTATATGGACCGCCGCGGGGGGAGGAGCCGCCGGCGGAGGCGAAGCTGGCGCGTCGCCCCGTCCGCCTCTTCCCCGAGCGCCTCGACCTCGTCCTCGACCTCGTCCACGACCTCGCCCCCTCCCTCTTCCCCTTACGGCTGGCTCTGCCACCATGAGCAAGGAAGAGGGGAGGGTGCGCTGTCTGGCGGCGACCCTCGCCGCCACCGATGAAGGCCCAGGATTCCCTTTCTCCATGGCGAATGAGAGAAAGGGGAGCAGAAGCTGAAGAAAGAAGGAGACGAGAGGGTGCAGGCTTCGGTGCTCCCTTCCCGCTCCTTATAAAGGAGCGAAGTGGGAGCCCAGCCGCCCCGCTCGGCGAATCAAGGCACGGGAAGAGCAGGGAGGCGGGCCGACCTGCCCCCTCTGCTCACAACGGCCCAGGTTCCCGCTCCCGCCGTCCGCGATCCCAAGTGCATGGGAGCCACATGGCGGAGATGCAGAACTGAGGCGACGGATGGGGCGGCCTCGCCCTACCCCGTAATCTCGGGGAGTGGGCGCTTCGAAAACCGCACGCCGGCCCCGTCCAGTAAATGCGCCACGCCCCCACGCCTATCTCCACTTGGAGAAGAGGGCGTGGGCCGTTCCCCTTCATCATGGCTTGACGCACGCTCGCGGGGCTCAGCCCCGCGCGCCCGCGCCGCCCACGTCACCCACGACGCCACGTTTGACGCGTGCCGTTCCGGGCGTGCGCGGTGGAAGCGGAGGGACGTGCGGCATGACCTAGGCCGCGTGTGCCCATGCACTGTTTTGGGCCTGACCCAACAGCGCTCGGCACCGTGTCTGGCCCAGGCCCGGGGGCTCCTGTCGGTGTACTAAAGTAGGGGTACCCTTAGTACCCCGAACTTGTGCACGGGCAGTCGCAGCGTCCCGCGGCAAGGCCTGCCAGGTCACCGCCAAGATCCTCCGTGGTCCCTTTGAAGACCATTCAAGAACAAAGTACTCAAGACAAGACCCCGGCAAGAGGAGCTTGCCGGGAAGAAGGCAAGACCCCGGCAAGAGGAGCTTGCCGGGAAGGCCGTGAGAAGCATCCCAAGGCCCCGGCAAGAGGCGCTTGCGGGGAAGGCCATCCAAGGCATTCCAAGGAACTTGCCGCGGCGCGCTACGCGCCCCGACAAGGCCCGGTGAGCGACAAGCTCCCGGAAGCGACAAGTCGACGGCCGCGGCAAGCCCCCACTCCACGCCCGCGCTCCAGCACATCCACCCACGTGTCGCTCCGGGGCCCCTCCCAAGCGCACGTGGCAGGAGGCTGTGCAGCTAGGGGCGTGCGGTGGCACGTAGGCGCTGACAAGACAACCATCATGGCAAGACGGTGGCGTCCCTAGCGGTCCCTTTCGGTGCTGTCTAGGTGACACAGACGGGCATTTAATGCCCTTGTCCCCTACCGTCAGGGCTAGGTATGATAACACTGTAGCAGCTAGTTGTGCCTACTACAGCACCTAGCTGTGCCTACCCACGGCACCCTTTTCCACTTTTGCCCTCCGTTGCCCTATGTCGGTAACCCCTTGAGCATATAAAAGGAGGCCCGGGGCAACGTAGAGGGGGGTTCAGCAATTCCACACACTCACGCTCGATCTCGCTCCCGAGCTAGAAATCAATACCAATCCACAAAGCAGGAGTAGGGTTTTATGCATCTGTGTGGCCCAAACCTGGGTAAATCGCTCGCGTGCGTCGCCTCGATTTACTCCTCGCACGACCAACCGCCCGCGTGCTTCGCCTCGATCTGCTCTTTGCGCAACCTCCGCCCCCCGCCGAACCAAAAGGGACCCGGTCCGCCGGTCCCATAGGTGCCCGTGGATCAGAAACCCCGGCACCTATGTAACCCCAAACGATCAGAAGCGGAGCCAAAACCCTAATTCCACCGCCGTAACTTTCTGTATCCACGAGATCCCGTCTTGGGGCCTGTTCTGGAGCTCCACCGGAGGGGGCATCGATCACGGAGGGCTTCTACATCAACACCATAGCCTCTCCAATGATGTGTGAGTATTTTCCCTCAGACCTTCGGGTCCATAGTTATTAGCTAGATGGCTTCTTCTCTCTTTTTGGATCTCAATACAATGTTCTCCCCCTCTCTCATGGAGATCTATTCGATATAATCTTCTTTTGCGGTGTGTTTGTTGAGACCGATGAATTGTGGGTTTATGATCAAGTTTATCTATGAACAATATTTGGATTTTCTGAATTCTTTTATGTATGATTGGTTATATTTGCATGTCTCTTTGAATTATCAGTCTGGTTTGGCCTACTAGATTGATCTTTCTTGCAATGGGAGAAGTGCTTAGCTTTGGGTTCAATCTTGCGGTGTCCTTTCCCAGTGACAGTAGGGGCAGCAAGGCACATATTGTATTGTTGCCATCGAGGATACCAAGATGGGATTTTTATCATATTGCATGAATTTATCCCTCTACATCACGTCATCTTGCTTAAAGCATTACTCTAGATGCATGCTGGATAGCGGTCGATGTGGGGAGTAATAGTAGTAGATGCAGGCAGGAGTCGGTCTACTTGTCTCGGACGTGATGCCTATATACATGATCATACCTAGATATTCTCATAATATGCTCAATTATGTCAATTGCTCAACAGTAATGTGTTCACCCACCGTAAAATACTTATGCTCTTGAGAGAAGCCACTAGTGAAACCTATGGCCCCCGGGTCTATCTTCCATCATATTAATCTTCCAACACTTAGTTATTTTCATTTCCTTTTATTTTACTTTGCATCTTTATCATAAAAATACCAAAAATATTATCTTATCATACCTATCAGATCTCACTCTCGTAAGTGACCGTGTAGGGATTGACAACCCCTTATCGCATTGGTTGCGAGGATTTATTTGTTTTGTGTAGGTGCGAGGGACTCGCGCGTAGCCTCCTACTAGATTGATACCTTGGTTCTCAAAAACTAAGGGAAATACTTACGCTACTTTGCTGCATCACCCTTTCCTCTTCAAGGAAAAACCAACACAGTGCTCAAGAGGTAGCGGTGGGTCATCGAGAACATCCTCAAACCTTGACAAGTTGTCTTCAACGGGGTGCTCAGCTCGCTTTCTATCAATAATATGCAAATCAAACTCTTGTAGCAAGAGAACCCATCTAATAAGTCTAGGTTTAGCATCTTTCTTTTTCATAAGATATTTAATAGCAGCATGATCAGTGTGAACAGTTACTTTAGAATCAACAATATAAGGTCTGAACTTATCACAAGCAAATACAACCGCTAAAAATTCTTTTTCAGTAGTAGCATAATTTCTCTGGGCACTGTCTAGAGTCTTACTAGCATATTGGATAACATTTAATTTCTTATCAACTCTTTGTCCTAGAACAGCCCCTATAACATAATCACTAGCATCACACATAATTTCAAAGGGTAAATTCCAATCAGGTGGCTGAACAATAGGTGTAGAAATCAAGGCTTTCTTAAGTATTTCAAATGCTTCTACACAATCATCATCAAAGACAAATGGAACATGTTTTCGTAATAGATTAGTTAGAGGCCTAGAAATTTTAGAGAAGTCCTTAACGAACCTCCTATAAAAACCGGCATGACCAAGGGAACTTCTTATACCTTTAATGTCCTTAGGACACGACATCTTTTCAATAGCATCAACCTTAGCTTTATCAACTTCAGTACCTCTTTCACATATTTTATGCCCTAAGACAATACCTTCGTTAACCATAAAGTGGCACTTCTCCCAATTCAAAACAAGATTAGTTTCTTCATATATTTGTTAAACTCGATCAAGGTTGCTTAAGAAATCATCAAAAGAAGTTCCATATACGGAAAAATCATCCATGAATACCTCAACAATCTTTTCACAAAAGTCAGAGAATATAGCAGTCATACATCTTTGAAAGGTATCAGGTGCATTACATAAACCAAAAGGCATACATCTATAAGAAAAGGTACCGAAAGGGCAAGTAAAAGTTGTCATTTCTTGATCCTCTTTTGACACAGGTATTTGAGAGAAACCAGAATAACCATCTAGAAAGCAAAAAATGTGTATGTTTGGATAATCTTTCTAGCATTTAATCAATAAAAGGTAAAGGGTAATGATCCTTTTTAGTAACTTTATTTAGTTCGCAGAAATCAATTACCATTCTATAACCTGTAATAATTCTTTGTGGGATCAATTCATCTTTATCATTAGGAACAATAGTAATACCTCCCTTCTTAGGGACACAATGGACAGGACTTGCCCACTGACTATCAGCAGCGGGATAAATTATACCTGCCTCCAAAAGCTTTAGTATTTCTTTTCTTACCACTTCTTTCATCTTAGGATTTAACCGTCGTTGGTGATCAACAACCGGTTTTGTGTCTTTCTCCAATTTTATTTTGTGCTAGCATAGAGTGGGACTAATGCCCTTAAGATCATCAAGAGTATATCCAATAGCAGCATGATGCTTCTTCAGAGTTTTCAATAATTTCTTTTCTTCATGCTCTGAAAGGTTAGCACTAATAATAACAGGATATATCTCTTTCTCATCAAGATAAGCATATTTAAGAGTATCAGGTAAAGGTTTAAGCTCAAACACGGGATCACCTTAGGTGGAGGAGGATCCCCTAGGATTTCAACAGGCAAGTTGTGTTTCAAAATAGGTCCCTGTTTAAAGAATACTTCATCTATTTCCCTTCTTTCATTCATAAACATATCATTTTCATGGTCGAGCAAATATTGTTCTAGAGGATCATTAGGAGGCAAGACAATAGAAGCAAGACCAATAATTTCATATTTACTAGCAATTCTTTACCATGGGGTTGTCTACGAAATTTAGCAAAATTAAACTCATGAGACATATCCCCCAAACCAATAGTAACAATATCCTTTTTGCCATCTATCCTAGCATTAACAGTATTCAAGAAGGGTCTACCAAATATAATGGGACAAAAGTTATCTTGTGGGGAACCAAGAATAAGAAAATCAGCAGGATATTTAACTTTCCCACACAAAGACTTCAACATCTCTAACAATCCCAACTGGTCAAATGGTGTCTCTATTGGCAAGCTTAATTGTAATATCAATTTCCTCTATCTCAGTAGGTGCAATATCATGCATAATTTATTTATATAAGGAATGAGGTATTGCACTTGCACTAGCACCTATATCACATAAGCCATGATAGCAATGATCTCCTATTTTAACAGAAATAACAGGCATTGTTGGGGATATTACTATCAGTTGAGACCCGCCCAGGAGGGGCCGGGTCAGCCTCAATGGCGGGTTAAGCAAGAAGCCCAGTAAACATTCAAGATTTTAGTTTATTAAGTCTTATAGAAGGCCCAAAGGCCTGAAGGTGGTTTAAGGCCTAATATTATGAACTGCCATATGTAAAGAAAGATTTGTAAGGAAAGGCATGTAAAGGAAGTCATCGAGCCGGACACGATTATGAGCCAGCCGGGACTCTGTAGGCCACCTGGCGTCAACCCATGTATATAAGGGGACGACCCGGTGGCGGCTTAGGGAAAGAAACAACCAATCGATAACCAAGCCGGCGAGTTGAGCCTCTTGGAGATCGAAACCCTAGCAACACCAAACCCAACTAGACGTAGGCTTTTACCTTCATCGTAAGGGGTCGAACTAGTATAAAAACTCTCTCGTGTCCTTTGTCCCAATTAACCCCTTTAAGCTTCCTAGTTAGATGGCCCTACGACTAAGTCCATGCTCTAGGACATCTGCCGTGACAATTCCATGACAGTTGGCGCCCACCGTGGGGCCAGCGCACGGTGGATTTGAGTTCTTGAAGGGCAACTTCGAAGGGCTCAAGGGATACGCTGTGGGCCGAATGACCAAGAGTCATCGCGGCAAGCTCTACATCAACGATGAAGGCTGGGGCCCCGAGGCCGGCTCAATTGAGTACGGGTACCGGGTCCCCTTCGGCGAAATCCACGTCTTCATCGGCCGGATCAGCGAGTTAGGCCCTGAGCCGGATGTCCACACCAACCTCATCGAAATGGCTCAGCGCGCAAGGATCACCTGTGTTCAATCTGTCGTGAAGCATGCTTTCGTAGGCTGCATCCACGGTGGTGAATACTCGGAAGGATCGGTGGAGGGTGGTGAGAAGGCTGTCTGTTCTGACACTGCATGATCAATGGGCGAGACGGACTCTTTGTACCAGCTGCAGGATGGCATGCTTGGGAGCTGTTCCGATGGCAGCAGTATTCCGGACCCCCTTGAGCTGCCGAATTGGGCCGGAGTCTTCATGGCAGGGACACAACCCGGGCAGAACTCCACAGCTACCGGGTCGGCTGCAACCGGGTCAGGAGACCACGCGCACCCCCGACTCAGATCTTGATGGATATCTTGGATAAACTGACGACCCTGTTGACTGCCGTGGTGGAGCCGGTGGATAAAGCCCAGCATGACGCAGAGGCAGCACATGTACGTGAAGAAATGGTGCAAGCTAAGGAAAATCTGGCCGCAGAGGAAGTCAGGATGGCTGCAGAGTGGGCGGCTTTGGACGTTCGTGCTCAACAGCTTCAAGCGGAGACTTTCCGGCTCTCGGTGGATCTGAATGCGTCTAACGAGGTCATGAGGAGGAGGCATCAGAAAACCCAATCATGTCTGCCTCTGATGCTCGATCCTAGGAATCTTTTCCACACACCCGGAGCCGGGGGAAGTAACCCGCCAGAGGTACCCCGGATTACAACACCCGGCGCACCGGTTCAGCCACGTGTCATGGATCCGCCTCGCACGATTACCGCTCCACCTCATTACGTCCCAACGCCGCCGGGTCACTTCTCCAACCCTTTGGAGAACCTCATCGTAGCATCGGCTCGTCTGGCGGCTATCCCGATGGAAGGCGACTCACCGGCGGCAATTGAAACACGGAGGGGAAGAGAACTTCTTCAAACGGCTCTGGCGCAACAGGATGCATACTCTTACAGTCGAGACAAGATCCATTCAACTCCTCGCCCAAGCCGGAGCCCGAGTTATAGTAGGCATATGGAGTCCGCAGATATGTCAAGCAATGCTCAAAGCCACAACCGGCCATACAGGCATGAGCCGGTGCGGGCTGGAGCCCTTAACTTGGCTAATCAGGAGAGGATTCGTCAAGAGGCAGAATGAGCAGCTCAAATGGCAGCAGATCAGGCGGCTCATCAAACCTTTTCGGCTTATCCAGCAACCTCGGTTGAGGCAGGAGTGGCCACAAGAACCGGAGGCGTGCCTTGCGTGGTGTCGGCCATACGCAATGAGCATTTGCCAAAGGACTTCAAGGGACCTCATAAAGTGCCTAATTACATAGCTGACCTACAGCCGGGGGCTTGGATTGAGAGTTACGAGATGGCTATGGAGTTATTGGAGGTCAGCGATGCTGCAATGGCCAAGTATTTTTCACCATGATGTTAGACGGAACAGCTCCTACTTGGTTGAAGGGATTGCCACCCAATTCTATCGGCTCATGGGCGGAGTTGAAAGCCCGATTCATCCAGAACTTTAAGGACACGTGTAAGCAGCCTATGTCGATTGTGGACCTGACCAATTGCAAACAAGAGGATGGTGAATCCACAACCCATTGGGTGCGCCGGGTTAAGGAGATAATACATTCATCTAATAAGATGGATGCCGGCTCAGCAGTTTTAATGTTGGAGAAAAATTGCCGTTTTGAACCTCTGAAGCAGAAGCTGGGGTGGCTCAAGCGTGACTATAATGACATGGGAACGTTGATGGCGGCTCTCGTCAAGTATGTTGATTCTGATACTACAAAGGACCCGGTGTCTGATGATGAAAAGGCAACGAAGGGAAAGAAGAACGGCAACGGCAAAGGTCACCAGCATAACCCGACAAATCAGGGAGGTAATAAACGTAAGGCTGATGAGTTTGTTGCTAACAGCAATGCACAGGGCGGTAATCAACGGCGCAAGGGCAGACAAACCCCTCGGTCAGGCGGGTCAGGTCCCACCCTTGTTTCTAACAGCTCTGTTCGAGCGGCCGGCTTATGCCAAGTTCATGGCTCGGTCGTGTTATGTGTATTTACAGCTCAAGATGCCGGGTCATAAGGGAACCATTATAGTACATGGGAGCCGGAAGATAGTCTTGGAGTGTGAAGAAGGTGATGCCGCCTATGTTGAATCTGTCTGTGCAACAGAGGAGTTAAAGTTTTATAAGGATCATGTTGACCCGACAGACATGACGTCATTAAAGAAACCAACAACAGAGCATGAGCCGGTGTTGAAATTCAAATCAGCTGAGGATACCAAGATGGTTGACTTTGTGCCTGGCGACTCATCCAAGCAGTTCATTATCAGTGCAAACTTGGATCCGAAATACGAAAGCGCGTTCATCGAGTTCATCCATGAGAACCGGGACATCTTTGCATGGAAACCTTGAGACATGCCGGGTGTCCCGAGGGAACTCATTGAGCACACTCTTAATATTGATCCAAAGTTCAAACCTGTTAGACAGTTTCTCCGACGGTTCAATGAAGAAAGGCCCAAGGCCATCGGAGAAGAGGTGGCCCGGCTCTTGGCGGCCGGGTTCATTGTAGAGGTCTTTCACCCAGAGTTGTTAGCTAACCCGGTGCTCGTGCTAAAAAAGAATGGCACCTGGCGTATGTGTCTAGATTACACCGATCTGAACAAAGCTTGTCCGGCTGATCCTTTTGCTCTCCCCCGTATTGATCAGATCATTGATGCTATGGCGGGTTGCGCACGTTTGAGTTTCTTGGATGCTTATTCCGGTTATCATCAGATTAAGATGGCGGTCAAGGATCAGGAGAAGACAACTTTTATTACTCCTTTTGGAGCTTTTTGCTATGTGTCTATGCCTTTTGGGCTTAAGAGTGCCTAGGCGACTTACCAACGGTCTGTGCAGAATTGTCTTCACGATCAAATTGGATGCAATGTTCATGCTTACGTGGATGATATAGTGGTAAAATCCAGGAAGGAGGAAACCTTGGTCACAGATCTGACAGAGACTTTCGATAATCTCCGGATCTACAAAATGATGCTTAACCCGGCCAAGTGTGTTTTTGGAGTCCCAGCTGGCAAGCTCTTGGGTTTTTTGGTGTCCGACCGACGTATTGAAACTAACCCGAAGAAAATCAAAGCAATTACGTCCTTAGCTGTCAGATTTCGGGTTCCGGCAGACCCTTGAAGTTCGAACACTCGGGTGCGCGCGGAGATTTCGCCTCCTACCTACCTGCACCCCTCCGCCTCGCTAAGATCTAAGCTATGGGAAGAACGACACAAGAGACACAGGGTTTATACTGGTTTGGGCCACCATTGTGGTGTAATACCCTACTCCAGTGTGTGGTGTCGTGGATTGCCTCTTGGGCTGATGGTGATGAACAATACAAGGAAGAACAGCCTCGCGAGGGTCTGTTCTTGGCTGGGGGGGACGAACTGCTAGGGGGAGTTCAGTCACCCTTCTCTCTCTCTCTCTCTCTTGGATTTCGATCTTCTCTTCTTCGTCCTTCACCTCTACCTACCTACCCTGTGGGTGGCTGGTCCTATTTATAGAGGCCCCGGTCCTCTTCCCAAATATCGAGCGGGAAGGGAGCCAACAATGGCGGGCTAATTTGAAGGGGGACAACTAGTACTAGCTATCCTGACAAAAGTAGTCTTCGCCTGCACAAAGCTCTGGTGGTGACGCCATCTTGGGCTCCACAATGACCTCCGTCTTGCAGTCCTCCTGGTCTTGGTCTTGTTGCACCGAAATGGCAACCTTTGCCTGATGCCTCGGTACTCCATGGCTGCGCTTGCTCCCTTTGCACCAAAGAGGAAAGGAGGACACTTCGCGGGCTGGCGCCCGCCTGGCGCCTTTAGTCATCATGGCTTGCGTCATGGGCACCTCGTGAGGTACCCCGCCTTGATCTCTCTGCCTTCTCGCGAGCCAGCCTGAGGAGGCCGTGCCTGAGGAAGCTCCATGTCGTCCGCACCGCGAGGCTTGGCCCCTCGCGAGG
This sequence comes from Triticum urartu, assembly GCF_056163025.1. Taxonomy (NCBI): domain Eukaryota; kingdom Viridiplantae; phylum Streptophyta; class Magnoliopsida; order Poales; family Poaceae; genus Triticum; species Triticum urartu. The sequence goes on along the minus strand of NC_141874.1, from coordinate 168,191,256 downwards.
GTCTTGGGTCTATGTTGATGAAGATGGGTCATGCTGGGCCCCCCTTTGAGCCACGCCACAGGCCGCAGGCAGGCAAGTCTGGGGACCCCCATTTCCAGAACGCCGACAGTAGCCTCCGGGCCCAAGGCGTGCCCGGACTTGGCCGTGCAGGGAGGCGGAAGGGCAAGAGCGAAGCGCCGCGGGCCCTAATAGCCTGCGGCCTTGGGCGTCGCGTGGTGGTTGGTTGGACGTGGGCGTCTCCACTTCCCCATGGTGCCTCGGCAACTGCACAGATTGGATAAGTCCCTGCATGCAAAGCGGGTCATGATTATCTGCGATCATGGAGGTCGGCGGTTGACCTTCGCCGTCCATAAGTACGGAATGGCGCGCGCTCTTCCAGTCCATCCCTTCTTGCTTCTCCTTCTTCCCGGTCCTTGCTCCGTCTTGCTGCGATGGCTCCGATCCACCGGTTCTCGACGGCAGAGAAGGAAAAGGCTCCCCGAGAGGAACCAGACCCGCTCCTGCCGAAGAAACGGCTCGTCCTCCGCGGCCCGGACGAGGGGGCTCATCAGGTGGTGTCGAGGCCCTGGTGCGAGCGGGCACCGCCGGGGTTCCCGCTTCCCTTGTACGCCCACAACGAGGGCCCTGAAGGAGCTGATGCTGATCGCCACGGGCGGCGCCGCCGTCGGCGCCGACGGGTCACGAAGGTGTGGGTTGTCCCCCCTGGGGTCCACACCGAGGGCTCCTCCCGAGAGTTCATGTTCCACGCCGCCATGCCTCCTCAGTCTTGGATTTGCCTTCCTCCCTTCTTCGCCTCCATCATCCCGCAGGGAGAGCCCCTGGAGCTTTGGCTGCAGCACCCTCGCGACTGAGGCAGAGGTCGCAGTCGTTGCCCCGGGCGAGGTCTTCATGACTCGGGGCTGGAGCGAAATCGCCCGGGTTTGCAGGACAAGGGGCGCCTTTGCGATCCACTTGGATTACGATGGTGCTTCGGTGATGTTCTTCAAGGTCTTTGATGCGAACGGGCGCCGGCTGGAGTGCTGCCCCGGGAGAGGTGGCTGGGACCCTGCTGCGGCGAGGACTGGGCCCGCCGACCGCTCCCTTGGCGGCTCCTTAGGAGGCGGAGGCGTCGGAGGTTCCAGCAACTCCGGCGAGCTCTTCGCGACTCCGGAGACGAGCGATGACAGCTACGAGCCCCCGAGCCGGCGCTGCTCCTGGAGCAGGGCGGGCTCGTCAGGCCACCGCTGACTCTGATCTGGATGGGGTTGGCGCTGGTGCTTGACAGCCCACTGTTGATGATGGCGTCTTCTGCAGGGGCGCGCGTAGTTAGTGTCCCTTTAGGATCTGTTCCCTGCGAGGAATCAAAGACGCGTCCCGTGGGGGCTTGTAAGGTGCCTGTGATCCTGCTTTGTTAATATAACCCTTGTCGTAGATTGTGCGAGTTGCTCATTCCGTCTTAGCTCAGTCCTCCCTTTCGAACCTCACGAGGGCTTGGTGCTCTGCGCCGACAAGTCCTAGTCCCAATGCGGCTTCAGCCGTCGCTGGTATGCCAGGTCGCGATGCCATGGTCAAGGCCAGGAGGTGAGCGACCCGGAGTCCGGTAAGAGCCCCTGAGTCGCGATGCTCAGGAGGTCCCCTTTGGCGCTCAAGCAGCCGTCGTTCGGTGAGAAAGGAGAGCGGCGTCGCTAACACTGGATTGCATTAGGTGCAGGGATGGTGCCAGGGTAGCTGGCGCTTCCGGGTGATGACTTATCTCGAGAATCAGGGGCCGCTCTCTGGTGTGTCGCCGGGTCCGTGCATCGGCGGGCGCGAGGTTGCTCGGCGAGGTCCTCGTGTGTCCCTCCCCTCCCACCTTTGCTCCCCTTTCTATTCTACGTCCTCGGGTCCCGGCCCTCGAGCGAGTCTCAGCCGTCGCTGGTATGCCAGGTCGCGATGCCGTGGACAAGGCCAGAGGGTGAGGGCTGGAGAGCCAGTAGGAGCCCTGAGTCGCGATGCTCAGGCACCCCCCTTTTAACGTGCAAGCGGTTCGCGCGGATGAGAGTGGAGGAGACACCTCAAGGGCCTCACCTGACGCAGCTCCTTTAAGAGATCCTGTAGACCCATCAGAGAAAGAACGAGGGGTTGCCATGACAATTGACAGTCAGCCGTTGGTTGCTTCCAAGGGGTAACGAGGCACTGAAGGCTTGATGAGGTGGTGCCATGCGGGACTGCCGCGGCCAGAGCTCAGCCATTCAGGTTTGTCGGCGTTGCAGGGACGGACCCATGCGCAAGCGTCGTGCCGTTTGGGAGCAGTTCTGTCAGTTGGCGTCAGTTGAGCGGGCAGCTAGGTCAAACACATTAGCCGCGAAGGAGTGGATTCATCCAAATAGATGCTGGGAAGGCGGACATCACTGGGCTAGGCCTGAGCGACTTGGGGATGATGCAGCCCGAGGGGCGCTCCCAACAAGGTAAGCTAACAACATGAAATAAAAGGGATACATGCCGCAGGAACTGTCGGGTGGTGGGTGCGACATATGCCAACGGGTGGCTTATCTTTGTGGGAACCAGTAAGACATCGCCGGTGCCTGGAAGCGGGATGAGGCGAAGACATGCACGCCGGCGGATCTTACCCAGCTTCGGGGCTCTCCGAGGAGATAACACCCCTACTGCTGCTCTGCGGGGTCTCCGCATGCTCACTCGATGAAACAAGTAGCTACACAACGCTCCTTGAGCTGTTTTGGGGGGGGGGAGGAAGAAAGGGCACGGCTAGCCTGCTTCTTCTCCTTGTATGGTGTCTAGAACTAGCAGGGGGTCCAACCCTTTGCATGGGTGCCCCGGGGGGTTTATATAAGCCTACCCCCCGAGGGTACAATGGTAATCCAGCTGGGCGTGGGGCCCAGCCGTCTGTAACTGCGCTCGCCGGCTTCTGCACCGGCTGCTGGGGCCCGCCGACTGGTGGGTCCCGCCGGCTGCCAACTCCTTGGTCACTGTGGCTTCATCTTGCTGACGTGAGCTTCATCGTGGTAAGCGTGGCTACAGTACCGCCGCCTGCCGGGCGATCGCTGTAGCCTTACCGCGTCTTGTCTCCTTAATGGGGCGTCCTCTTCGAGGGAGGCGGCGAGCCGGCTGCGGGGAGCCGGCTCCGTCTTGGGCCGGCTGGTTGGAAGCGTGGCCGCCTTCGGCCGTCTCTCTACTTTAAGGGGCCCACCGCCTGTGGGCCACGCTGGCGGCCCGTCGTGGGTGACGCCAGGGTCAACATGGCAACAGTGCTGCGCCGGACGGGTCACGCCTACCTCGTACGGCGCACTGTGCCAGGCATGCCCCGGGATTCGGGGGTGGCAGGCTCTCCTGTAGCCACACCCCGTCGCACCGCCAGTAGGTGGGCGCAAACTTTGTGGGTACGGTCTTGACTGCTTTACGGGGAGCCGGCTCGAAGGAGTCGGCCTTCTCATAGCCGGCTTCTTGGAGTCGGCCCTCTCATGAGGGCCAAAGTCGGACCGCCTTCCGAAAGCCGGCCTTGATCGTAGCCGGCTAGGGGAAGGCGGCCCCATGTCTTGGATTCTTGTGAGCCAGGCAGGCTCGCAACTTTTTCAGAAGTGCCAGGGGAAGCCGGCTAGGCTACCCATGGCTATTTACTCCGACAGTATTCCCCGAAGCTGATCGAGCTCCGAGGTGAGCAGTGGGGACGAGAAGCTTGGTCAGCTTCCTATCGTGAGGAGCCGGCCTCGCGGGCGTATGCCGACTTCAGATAACCCCGCGCAGGCGGGAGGAGAGGGGACCTGCGTGCTGACCACGGGTCCTCTCGCGGCCACATGGCGGCAGGATCCTGCGAGCGCACGCGCGCGATGGGACGCCGCCGCAGGCCCGGGCCCGCCACTCGCGAGCCTCGGTCTGGGCGCGGATCTCCCGTGGCCCACAGGGCCGCTCGCCTTCTCAAGGCAGTTTCGCCTCGCCATTAAGGGTCGATAATCGCGGGGCGTGGGAAGTGGGCACGATCGACCCCCACGCTTCCCCACGCCATGCCTCCTCGGCTTCGCCATGTGAGCCTATAAGTAGGGGGGGAGGGGGAGCGACAGAGGCTCGCGCGCTCCCTCCCACTCCGCTTCTCCTAGCTCTAGTCTTCTTCCTCTCGCTGCCGCCGCAGCCTCCCGTCTCAGCGCCGTCACGTCTCCACGCCACCTCGCTCCCATGGCGTTGTCGAGCTCCTAGGACGGCTCCAACGTCCATGAAGATCACGTGGAGTTCCTTCGCCAGACCCGGCGCCTGCCCGGCGCCGACCGTGTGCAGGTCCGCCTGGCGCCCGAGAGGGAGATCTCGCCGGCGCCGGAGGAGGGCGAGCGGGTCGTCTTCCGCTCGCACTGCCTACGCGGCTTCGGCCTCCCGGCGAGCGGGTTTCTGCGTTCCTTCCTCGACTTCTACAACCTCCGGCCGCATCACCTCACGCCCAATGCGGTGATGCTGCTGTCGGCCTTCGTCTCCCTCTGCGAAGGTTTCTTGGGGCTGCTCCCCACGCTGGAGCTCTGGGGAGAGTTCTTCCAGAGCAAGCTCGGCAAGGTCGTCGCCGGCGTGCCCGCCCCCTACGGAGCCTTCATCGCCATGAGGAGGGCGAGCGAGAACAATCTGTTCCCGCCCATCCCCCTGATCCAGTCGGTGAAGGTTTGGCAGAGATCTTATTTCTATGTGAAGAACGTCGCCGAGCGAGAAGACTACATCAACCTGCCGGCCTACGTAGCCGGCCCGCCGGCTGGGAGGCAGCCCTCATGGAGCTTCCGATCCCGGTCGTTGTCCCCAGCCGGGAACACCGCCATCTCCCGGCTTCGGGTGCTGATTCAGTCGGAAGGCTTGCGCGGGGCCGACTTGGTGGCCGCCTTCGTGGAGCGCTGGATCCTTCCTCTCCAGAGCCGGCCCCATATGATGTGTCAGATGAGCGGCTGCTTCGACCCAAGCCGGCTGAGCACATGGGAGATGCCCCACGCGGAGGTGGCGCTCATCGTCAACTACATTGCCAATTGCAAGCTCAGTGGGGACTGGCAATACGGCAAGGCGCCGTATTCTCGCGCAAATCCTCCACCCATGGTAAGTTTCTCTCTTTATCTTCTTTTTCGCCGTGAGCCGGCTTCGCGACGGCCGGCTTCTAACCAGCCGGTTCTCTGTGCAGAACCCTCTTCTTGCGCCGTCGGCCGGGGTGGCCGGGCTCGAACGCCAATACGCCCCCGACCGCGCGGTGGATGATGTTGACGACCCGGACTTGGGGGCGGCCGCCATGGAAGACGCCGTCGTGGGGGACAGCGCCGAGCCCGGAGGCTCAAAGTTCACAGCGAGCTTCGAGGACTGGCCGGACGATTTCGAAGCCGAAGTCGCTCCGCGTCGCCAGCCGGGGCCGACCAACAGGGCGCGGGCTCGTCTGTCGCGCCGGCTGCCGGCGGCGCGCAGAAACGCCGGGCCGCTCTAGGCCTCTTCGGCAGTCGGCCGAAGAAGTCCAAGCCTTCCGCCGCGGCGACAAAGCGGGAGGAGGCGGCCGCGAAGGCGGCCCGCTTCTGCAAGGCCGTAAAACAGCCCCAGGCGGTCTTGTCGTTCTCTTTTCTTCGAATTTCTTATTAACTTTTCCTCGCTTGCTGGACAGGGCGCCGCTTTCCCTTGAGCGGGGCCCGGGCGGCTCTGTCGTGGGGCCGGCTGGAGGGTCCTCGAGCTCCCGCCGCGTGGACCCCCGCGCCGATCTTAGGGACGCCACGGAGCGGAACGCCCGCGGAGCGCGGGAGGAGCGCGAGGCGGCGGAGAAGGCGGCCGCCCAGGCGGCAGAGGGGCAGGCCGAAGCGGTAGCCAAGGCCCAGAGGGAGGTGGCTCCCACAGAGACGGAGGCGGAAAGCTCGCGCAGCCAGCCTCCGCTGCTCGCCGTTCCACTCCGAGCCGTGGCCCCTGACACCCTGTTGCCCTTGGCGGAGGAGATCATCCAAGACCCGCCGCTGTTGGAGAGGGAGGAGGACCCCGTGGCCTTGGCCGGGAGAGCGCCGCCTGTGGCGCCAACCGGAGCGGGCCAAGGTGGTTAATCATCAGCGGCGCCAGAGGAGCCGGCCAGAGGTGAGCCGGAGAGCAGGGCCGGCCTCAAGGTGCAGCTGGTGCCGGGCCGGCGTGCTGGAGGAGGCGCCGCTCCGCCGAGTTGCGCCGAGCCGCGGGCGCAGGCCAGCCGGCTGGAGATCTGGAGGCGGCCAGCTCCGCCGTGTCCGAGTGGACTCCCAGCGGGGGGACCGGTGAGCTGGAAGCGGCGGCTCAAGGGGTCCAGAGCCGGCTACGAGCTCAAGACGCCCTACTGCAACAGCTCAACCAAGAGTTCTCGTCGACGCGAACCACTGTCCGGGTGAGTCCTTCGCTCTTGGCTGCTTTGCTTTCTTGATTTCTTCCATGGGGGCGCGTCAGCGCACCCACTGGGTGTAGTCCCCGAGATTCGGGCCGACTGCTGCGCAGTCGGGTCGGATCTTTCTCGACGGCCACCTTACTTTGCTTTCTTTCTAAACTTTCAGGAATACCACAACCTTCGTGTTGCCGCCTTCGACTCCCAGGCTCGAGAGTTGAGCCGGCAGACCGACGACCTGGCCGACAGCCGAAGTAAGTACTTGGTTTTGTTTGTCTCCTGTGGGGGCGCGTCAGCGCACCCACTGGGTGTAGTCCCCGAGATTCGGGCCGACTGCTGCGCAGTCGGGTCGAATCTTTCTTGACGACTCTTTTCTTATTGATTTTTCTTCTTCTTTGTCTTCAGGGGCCAACGCCGACTTGAGGAAGGAGCTTGGCGAAGCGAAAGCCGCCCTTCACACCAAAGAGGCCGAGTGCGCTGCCTTGGTCCGGGAACGAGATCGCCTGGCCAAGAAGCTGGCCGACCAAGAGGAAAGCCACAAGGCGGCCCTGCAGGCGGCGCGGGAAAGTGAAGCCACCTTGCTAGCGAAAATATGAGATGGAGGCGGCGAGCTGGTCTGAGACCCGGCGAGCTCTGGACGAAGGCTTCGGTCGGATCGAGGACTTAATCGACGGTGCGTTGCCTTCCTCGGCCCTTCTCCTGCCCCCTGCCGCCTGGGTCTTTTGACTTATCTTGGGCTGTTACTTGTTGTTTCTTGCAGATTACTTCCCGGGCTACTCCGCCTTCGCCGCCCAAAGCATTGAGGCCCATCGCGAGGCGCGCCGGCAAGCGGGGGCCGACATCGCGCCGGATGCAAACCGGACCCTTGAGGAGCAGCTCCTGGCTGTCCAGGCACGGTTGCAGCCGGCTCATCGGATGCTCCGCCGGCTCCAACGTGCCGGGGCGCAAGTGCTGGCCGCCCTATGGCCCGGCGAGACGATCCCCCGCACTCCAAGCCGAACCGTCGACTGGCTGGAAGTCGCAGTTGGCCGCTTCGAGGCTTGGAAAGCGTCAGCGGCCCGCCTCGGAGCCGGGCGGGCGTTGGAATTCGTCCGAGCTTGGTACCCAGGGCTGAGCCTGGACCAGCTGCGCACTTGGCGGATGGAGGCCGACGCGGAGCTGGAGGCGGTGAGGCCGGCTATCGCCCAGCGGGCTTCAACGATCGCCGAGTGCACCGACATCAGCGTTTTCGCACCCAAAATCGATGATGACGGTGTCGCGCAGCCGGAGGAGTGGTTCGGGCTGAACCCGGCAGTGGGCGAGGACTCGGCGGAGGAGATCGCCTCTAGCGACGAGGGCGAAGAAGACGAAGACGATGACGACAGGGACGTCGAGCCGGCTGGTGGAACAACCAGCCGACCTCAGGCCGACCGTGCCTCCAGCAACGAGGCGCATGGAAGCGCGCCCTCTGCGGGAGCTGGCGACCAAGCCGAAGTTCCTCAGCCGGCCGCTCCTTCAGCCGACGCGACCGTCTCCGCCAACCAGTCGGCCGCTCCGCCAGCTTAACCTGCCGTCTTTATTTTTCCTGCTTTGTTGTCTTTGAACAATCTTTTGTTAAGTTTCGCAGTTCCACCCACTGGGGGTGTATCCAAACTATGTTGAATGCTGGCCTCTTGGAGGTCTTTTTATGTAAATATTATCATGTGCATGTTTGGTTTCCATTCGCGTATGCTTGTTTATCCTTAGGCTTTTTCCTTTGTCGCATTCCCTCTTTAGGGAGGCAAGTACTTGAGCTTTCTTGGATTTAAAGTAAAGTGAATGGAAACCAGCCGGCCGGCTACTCTGATAGCCAGTCGGCGGTGTGGGAATAAACCGGCTTTTGTTATATTAGTCCGTTAGTCCCTAGCCGTTTTTCATGTGGGCGGTCGTCCCTACCTTTAACTCTTGCCAGCCGGACAGCCGGTTCTTTGAACTGCGACTTCTGGCAAGGGAAGGCTTGAGAGCCGGCACACTACTTGTCTGACTGCGGGTAGGACTTCTAATATAACTTCAGTCGGCCAGTCCCCGAGCCGACTAGTCGAACTCGGTGCCGGACGGAATAAGTAAATGATACAACAAGGTCATAAGCATGATATTTTTCTTTCATAAATAAGGGATGGCAGTCCCCGAGCTCTCCTCGGGGAGCCTATTGTCTTGTACTTAATACAAAAGTTAGCGTGATACATACTGCCTTTCAACTTTAAATCTTTGAAGGAGGCTGGCGTTCCACGGCCGTTCCGACTCCTTGCCGGAGTCGTCTCTCTTGCGTGCCTTCGGCTTCTGTGCGTCGATCAGATAGTAGGAGTCGTTGCCTAGAGCTCTGCTGATGACGAAAGGGCCTTCCCAAGGCTGAGAGCTTGTGCTGGCCGGCTGTTCGCTGAATCAGCCGGAGCACAAGGTAGCCCTCTTGGAAAGATCTTGGCCTGACCTTCCGGCTGTGGTAGCGGCGCAAACCCTGCTGGTAAATTGCAGACCGGCTGAGAGCTAACAGCCGGCTTTCTTCCAGCAGGTCGACGCCGTCTTCTCGTGCTTCCTTGGCCTCCGCTTCCGTGTACATGGTTACTCGAGGCGAGTCGAATTCGATGTCAGTTGGGATGACCGCCTCGGCACCATACACAAGGAAGAAAGGGGTGAAGCCGGTTGACTTGTTTGGTGTAGTGCGCAGACTCCAGAGGACAGCCGGCAGCTCATCGAGCCAACAGCCGGCTGAACGCTCCAGAGGTACAACCAGTCGGGGCTTGATGCCGGAGAGGATGAGGCCGTTGGCTCGCTCGACCTGGCCGTTTGACTGCGGGTGGGCGACGGACGCTAAGTCCAGCCAGATACCTTGGGCTGCGCAGAAACGTGCCAAGGTTCCTTTGGCGAAATTCGTGCCGTTGTCGGTGATGATGCTGTGCGGCACGCCGTACCGAGTTGTTATGTCCGCGATGAACGTTACGGCAGTCGGCCCATTCAGCTTCTTGATCGGCTTCGCCTCAACCCACTTGGTGAATTTGTCCACGGCGACGAGCAAATGCGTCATGCCGCCGCGCACCGTCTTGAATGGGCCCACCATATCCAGTCCCCAAACGGCAAAGGGCCAAGTGAGGGGAATGGTCTTGAGTGCCGAGGCCGGCATGTGTTGCTTGGAGCTGAAGAGCTGGCATCCCTTGCAATGCTTGACTAATTCTTTGGCGTCGTCCAAAGCAGTCGGCCAGAAGAAACCATGGCGGAAGGCTTTGGCGACAAGTGATCTTGAGGCCGCATGGTGGCCGCACTCTCCTTGGTGAATGTCTGCGAGGATTGCAATGCCCTTCTCTTGCTCGACGCATCGCTGGAGGACTCCGGTGACGCTGCGCTTGAGTAGTTCTCTATTGACGATTGTGTACGCTCCGGCTCGACGCTGGACTTGTCTTGCTTCTGTTTCGTCAGCCGGCAGGTCTTGGTTTACTAGGAAGTTGAGGATGGACTGAGCCCATGATGGAGCCGCGACTTCTTCTACTGCCAAAGTGGCTACTGCCACCAGGGTGGGCGGGCTGGGCGGTGAGGTGCTGGAGTCAGCCGCCGGCTGTAGTGCTGGTGCAGTCCCCGGGCCGGCTACCGCAGTCCCCGAGCCGGCTGCCGAAGTCCCCGAGCCGGCTGCCGAAGTCCCCGGGCCGGCTACGGGGGTTTTGGGGTCGGCTACTTGATTCCTCGAGCCGGACCTGGCCGCATCGGGGTCAGGCGGCACGAAGATGGAATCGGATTCCGGAGACGGCTTGATAGACGGCTTGAGTAGGCGTTGTAGAGCGACGCCGGTTGGAATTGCTTGTCGAGTGGAGCCTATTCGAGCCAGGGCATCGGCTGAGTCGTTGTCGGCTCGTGGCACGTGGAGGAACTCGCATCCTTCAAAGTATCCGCTGAGTTGTTGGACCAGGAAACGGTAGCTCGCCATATTCGTGTCCTTGGTATCCCAGTCGCCGGATGACTGCTGGACTACCAGGTCTGAGTCGCCATAACATAGGATCCGGCGAATGCCAAGCTCTTTGGCAAGCCGGAGCCCGTGTATGAGCGCCTCGTACTCGGCCACATTGTTGGAGGCGGCAAAGTGGATCTGTAGCGTGTATCTGAGCTTGTCGCCTTTGGGAGAGGTAAGGACGATGCCGGCTCCCAAGCCGGTGCGCATCTTGGACCCGTCGAAGTGCATGCGCCAATGGCTGGAGTCGGGAGCCGGCGGCAGGTACTGGGTCTCGGCCCAGTCGACGAGGAAGTCGGCCAGTGCTTGGGACTTGATGGCGGTGCGGGGCTGGTAGAAGATCGTGTAGGGGGCCAGCTCGATTGCCCATTTTGCGACCCGGCCGGATGCATCCCGGCTGCCTATGATCTCGGCTAGCGGGGCAGTGCATACGACCGTGACGGGATGCTCTTGAAAGTAGGGCTTCAGCTTCTTGGCGGTGAAGTACACGCCGTAACACATCTTTTGGTAGTGCGGGTAGTTCTGCTTTGAGGCGGATAGCACCTCGCTCAAATAATACACCGGCCTCTGGACCGGCTGGGCTCGGCCTTCTTCCGGGCGCTGGACTATGATGACGGTGCTGACCACCCGGCTGGTTGCAGCGATGTAAAGGAGCATGGGCTCTTTCTCGGTCGGCGCCGCGAGGACAGGCGGCGTGGCCAGCATCTTCTTTAACTCATGGAAAGCTTGGTCGGCCTGGTCGTTCCACTCGAAGTGAGTGCTCTTCCTCATGAGGCGGTAGAGGGGGAGAGCTTTCTCTCCGAGCCGGCTCATGAAGCGGTTCAAGGAGGCCAAGCACCCGGTGAATTTATGAATGTCTCGGAGCTTGGTAGGGATCGCCATTCTCTCGATGGCCTTGATCTTCGCTGGGTTGCATTCGATGCCGCGTTCGGAGACCAGGAAGCCTAGGAGCTGGCCGGCTGGCACCCCGAATACGCATTTCTCGGGGTTGAGCTTGATTTGGAACCGGCGCAGGTTCTCGAATGTTTCCTTGAGGTCTTCCAGCAAGGTGCCGCGCTTCTCCGTCTTCACCATGATGTCGTCCACGTAAACGTGGGCATTCCTGCCGAGCTGCTTGAGGAGGCACTTCTGCATGCAACGCTGAAAGGTGGCACCGGCATTTCTCAAGCCGAATGTCATAGTCAGGTAGCAGAAGGCTCCGAACGGCGTGATGAAGGCGGTGTTCAGGCGGTCATCCGGGTCTAGCTTTATCTAGTGATATCCGGAGTAAGCATCCAAAAAACTCAACAGCTCGCATCCGGCTGTGGAGTCTATCACTTGGTCTATCCTTGGCAGGGCAAAAGCATCTTTAGGGCAGGCCTTGTTGAGACTTGTGTAGTCTATACACATGCGCCACTTGTTATTCTTCTTTAGCACAAGGACCGGGTTGGCGAGCCACTCTGGAAAGAAAACTTCCATTATAAAGCCGGCCGCCAAGAGCCGGTCTATCTCCTCCCCCACAATCCTGCGTTTCTCCTCCGACAGTCGGCGAAGGGGCTGTCTGACTGGCCTTGCGTCTTCTCGAACATGTAGTTTGTGCTCGGCGAATTTCCTCGGAACACCCGGCATGTCCTTGGGGGACCACGCAAAGATGTCCCGATTCTCACGGAGGAAATCAGCGAGCTCGCCTTCCTATTTGTTGTTCAGGTTTGCCCCGATGACGGCAAACCTCTCTGGATGCTCGGGGTCAAGGGGTATTTTCTTCGTCTCCTTGGCCGGCTGGAAAGATCCTTGAGCATCATGCTCCTTGGGGTCGGGGGACACGGCCGACTGCTTGCCGGCTATGGCCACGACTCGGTCCAGCATCTTCTTCTCTTCGGCGATCACAAGGGACTCGGCCAGCCGGCTGCTGGCCGCTGCGCACTCGGAGGACTTCTTGTAGTCACCGGCTACGGTGATGACGCCTTTGGTGCTTGGTATCTTCATCTTGAGGTATGCATAGTGGGGAACCGCCATGAATTTGGCCAAGGCAGGTCGGCCCAGCAATGCATGGTAAGGGCTCTCCAGGTCCACCACTTCAAACTAGATTGCTTCCCGGCGGAAATGCTCCTTGTCCCCAAAAAGTACATCAATCTTGATTTTGCCAATGGGGGCGCAGGACAGGCCGGGTACGATGCCGTGGAACACTGTCCGAGTGGGCGTGAGCTGTTTTGTCTTGACGTTCAGCTTCTCCAGGGTGTCACGATACAGGATGTTGATGCTGCTCCCGCCGTCTATCAACACACGGGAGAAGCGGGCGGCGCGTCTGTCCGTTGCAAGGGTGGCTTCCAGGACCAGAGCGTAAGAGCCGGGAGACGGCATCACCTCCGGATGGTCGGCCCGGCTCCAGCTGATGGGCTTTTCTGACCAATGCATGTGTCCAGCGGGGTCGGTAGCGACCACGCTGACTTCCTGGTGCTCTCGGCGCTTGCTGCGCCGGTCTTCGGGCTGGCTGGTGAAGACGGCGTATGTTGCTTGCTCATCAGGGAACTCGTCATGCACGGCCCCGACTGCGGGCCGAGCGGCCGGAGGCGGCGGAGGCGGAGGCGGCGGGCCGGCAGGCGGAGGCGGCAGGAGCCCCTCGTCCTTGGAGATTCGGGTGAGCCAGTTGCACTTCCGGGTCGTGTGGTTGGACGGCTTCGCGCCGCTGTGGAACTTGCAAGGGGCGTCGAGGGTTTGCTCGTAGGAGAAGGCGGGCTGCCAAGCCGGCCTGCCGACCTTGGGCTTCTTGGGCGCCGGTCGTTCTTCAGGCGGCGCATCTTCGACAGTGGCCACCTGCCGGCTAGCGGGAGGCGGCGCACGGCCCTTGCGCTTGTTGTCGTTCGAGTTGGGGTGTCGGCCGGGCTCTCCAGCCGGCGTCTTAGGCGCCGGGTTGAGCACCTTTCCGGACGCGTCTACCCGAAGCTCGGTCTTCATCGAGGAGTCGGTGGTGGCGTACTTGTCCGCTATGTCCAGAAGCTCGTCGAGGGTAGCCGGCTCATTAAAGAGGAGTTTGTGCTTGAGGAGGGTGCCTTCTCGGCATCCGGCTGTGAAGTATTCTATGGCTTGCACCTCGTGCACCCCTTCGCAGGAGTTGCGAAGCTCGGCCCAACGCGTGAGGTAATCGCGAGTGGACTCGGCGGGGCCTTGCACGCACAAGGAGAGCTGTCTGGGCTTGGGAGCCCGCTTGTAGGTGCTGGTGAAGTTGCGGATAAAGGCTTCTGTGAAGTCTAGCCAGCTGTTGATGCTACGCGGCTTAAGGCTGTTGAGCCAAGTCTGCGCCGTGCCCTGCAGCATGAGGGGCACGTACTTCACGGCGACGCGCCGATTGCCGTTGGCTATGCTAACTGCGGTGGAGTAGTCGATCAACCAATCTTCCGGCTTCACGAAGCCGTTGTACTTGGGCGTGTCTCTTAGGAGCGAGAACCCTTTGGGAAAGGGCTCGTCGCGGATGCGGGGGCCAAAGCAAGGCGGGCCGACATCGTCTTCTTCTTCCAATGCCAGGGATCGCGCCAGGCGGTCGATCCGATGACGGGCGTCGTTCTCGCCGATTCCTTCGCGGCGGCCCAGCCGGCCGCTGAGAGTCGGGTGCGCCACTGGCGGTGAGGCAGGATATCTCTCTCCACGGGGCGGAGGCGAAGGCGGGTCGCCCCGCCACTCCATGGCTCGGGGATGACCGTCCGCATCCCGCTCGATGGAGATCCGGGTCCGGCTACGGCTGGTAGCCGGCTCCTTCTCGCGTCGCGCGCGGGTATCGCTCGTAGTCGGCGTCCGGGACGTCGCGCCGTGCTCTCGGCGCGGGGGAAGGCTTTTCGCGCGAGCGTCGTCTTCGTGCCGCTGCGTGGCGGCGTCAATCAACTGCTGGATGCGCCGGGTCATGTGGGGAAGGTCTTCGGCCTCCAGGCCGTCCAGCTCGTCTACGGCCGCCTGGGCGGCACCCAAGTTCTCGAGCGGAGTGGCATAGACCGGGCGGTCGACTCCCAGCGTGTCGGCGATGACGGCGCCGCGTTGCTTGACAAGGCCGGCCCGGCTTGGCCCGCCCGGGGCCGGCGTGCCGAAGGCGGCGCGGTCAGCCTCGCGCCGGTAGGCCTCAGTGAGGCGTCTTACGGAGGCCAGCCTCCGGCCCTCTGCGAGGAGAGCGAGGCGGCGTGCTTCCAGTGCTTCGTCGTCGGCGTCGGCCGGGAGAGGAGCGGACAAGTCGTGGGCCGCCGCGCGCGAGGCGTCGCGGGCGCTCTCGTCGGCGGGGCCGCCGTGGCCGACAACCATCACTTCGGCGGCGACAGCATCGTGGCCGTCGGCTCGAGGAAGCGGGTCGTTGTAGATCGCGACGTTGGTGGGGAAGGCGTCGTAGGAGGCCGTGTCGGAGTCGACAGGCATCGGGTCGGTGGAACCAACCGACTCCAGGTCCGCAGCGGGCTCGCTGGAGACATGGAGCTGGCCGAGAAGGTTGGCGAAGCGGTCAGTGCCCGCATCGGAGGCGAGCTCGTTGGGGATGAAGGTCTCGTCGGGGAGATCGGCGAGGCCGCTTGCCGCGCAGATGCTGGTGACGCCTTGCAGCGCGTCGTGGCAAGCGCCATCGGGCGTGCCGGGCTGGCTACGCTCGCTGGGGAGGAAGAGGGTTCCCGTCCAGAACAGGTCTCCGGACGACGGTGCGCCTGGCCCCACGGTGGGCGCCAAATGTCGGGTGGTGGGTGCGACATATGCCAACGGGTGGCTTATCTTTGTGGGAACCAGTAAGACATCGCCGGTGCCTGGAAGCGGGATGAGGCGAAGACATGCACGCCGGCGGATCTTACCCAGCTTCGGGGCTCTCCGAGGAGATAACACCCCTACTGCTGCTCTGCGGGGTCTCCGCATGCTCACTCGATGAAACAAGTAGCTACACAACGCTCCTTGAGCTGTTTTGGGGGGGTGGAGGAGGAAGAAAGGGCACGGCTAGCCTGCTTCTTCTCCTTGTATGGTGTCTAGAACTAGCAGGGGGTCCAACCCTTTGCATGGGTGCCCCGGGGGTTTATATAAGCCTACCCCCCGAGGGTACAATGGTAATCCGGCTGGGCGTGGGGCCCAGCCGTCTGTGACTGCGCTCGCCGGCTTCTGCGCCGGCTGCTGGGGCCCGCCGACTGGTGGGTCCCGCCGGCTGCCAACTCCTTGGTCACTGTGGCTTCATCTTGCTGACGTGAGCTTCATCGTGGTAAGCGTGGCTACAGTACCGCCGCCTGCCGGGCGATCGCTGTAGCCTTACCGCGTCTTGTCTCCTTAATGGGGCGTCCTCTTCGAGGGAGGCGGCGAGCCGGCTGCGGGGAGCCGGCTCCGTCTTGGGCCGGCTGGTTGGAAGCGTGGCCGCCTTCGGCCGTCTCTCTACTTTAAGGGGCCCACCGCCTGTGGGCCACGCTGGCGGCCCGTCGTGGGTGACGCCAGGGTCAACATGGCAATAGTGCTGCGCCAGACGGGTCACGCCTACCTCGTACGGCGCACTGTGCCAGGCATGCCCCGGGATTCGGGGGTGGCAGGCTCTCCTGTAGCCACGCCCCGTCGCACCGCCAGTAGGTGGGCGCAAACTTTGTGGGTACGGTCTTAACTGCTTTACAGGGAGCCGGCTCGAAGGAGTCGGCCTTCTCACAGTCGGCTTCTTGGAGTCGGCCCTCTCATGAGGGCCAAAGTCGGACCGCCTTCCGAAAGCCGGCCTTGATCGTAGCCGGCTAGGGGAAGGCGGCCCCATGTCTTGGATTCTTGTGAGCCAGGCAGGCTCGCAACTTTTTCAGAAGTGCCGGGGGAAGCCGGCTAGGCTACCCATGGCTATTTACTCCGACAGGAACGGACCCACGCGGCCTGGGAATAATGCAGCCCTGGGGGGCGCTCCCAGCTGGAAGTGAAACTTGAGATGTCACCTGATGACGTTGAGGACGAAGGAGTGTTGGTGTAGCAAACTCGGTGGGCAGCGGAAGCCAATCCCCACGAGCCCCCAGGCCCAGGGGCCTCGGGAGGCTCCGGAGGCGCTGGCGGCTCCTCGCGGACCATCTCCATCTCCGCCAGGGCTGCGGAACGCCTGGCCTCTCGTGCCTCCGTGATGCCCCTCATGAGGCGCTGGTACGTGGCAGCCGCGTTCGGCAAGCCGTAAGGCATGCGAACGTAGCTGTGGGGTGGACCTCCGCAGCGCCCCACTCGCGAGGGCCAGAGGCGCTCCAGAGAGGCAACTTGGTTGAGCCCTGGTATGTCGATGCAGACGCGCAGCCCACCATCCTCTCCTGGATGGGGAGCCACTGCTGGTAGGCGGCGGCCGCCTTTCATGACTCTTGACTCCTATAGCTCCTGAATGGCCATGCTGATGAACTCCTGAGGGTCTGGCTCTCCTTGCCTTGCTCCTTCTTCAGGGAAAAGTGCTTCGAAACACGCCTCCATGTGGTGCCCAAGCGCCTCCCTCGTGACCCTAGCTAAGTCGGTGGCCCTCCAGGGGAGAGCCCCCGAGCCCTGCCTGAGGAGGGCGTCGGGCGTGCTTTCCTATGCGATGGAAGGAGGTTCCCCCTGGGCAGGCATGGGCCCAGAGGGGCCTGCCTCCTGAGGGGCCGGGACGGACGATGTCTTCTTCTTCTTGGGGGCGGTCTCGGGAAGCCTCCTGCTTCCGCGATTCGGGTCTTCCAGTGAGGCGGCCTGAAAGGCTCGTTCCAGGGAACACACTGCGTCCTTCTCTTCACAGGGCACCGTGATGACTCCGCCACTTCCTGGCATATTGAGGACGTTGTAGCCGTGGTGAGTTACGGCCATGAACTTGGCCAGCGCTGGGTACCCAAGGATGGCGTTGTACGGCAGGATAATGTGAGCGACATCGAAGTCGATGAGCTCGGTGCGGTAGTTGTCGCGTGCCCCGAAGGTGACAGGGAGGCGGACCTGCCCAATCGGGACCGTGGAGCCGTCGGTCATTCCGGAGAAAGGCTTGGTTGACTGAAGCTGGCTGTAGGGCACTTGGAGATTGTTGAATGTTTCCACGGACAGGACGTTGAGCCCTGCCCCGCCATCGATGAGGGTCCTGGTGACCACCACGTTGCTGATGATTGGGGAACAAAGCATCGGGAGGACTCCTGCTGTAGCCGCACACTTGAGCTGATCTGTTGAGCTGAACGTGATGGCGCACGCCGACCACCTGAGAGGGCGCGTGGCTTCGAGCCTGGGGAGGACTGCATTCACTTCGCGGGTGAACTGCTTGAAGATGCATTGAGAGGCTGGGGCTTGAGCCCCGCCCAGGATGCAGGCGATCGCGCGCGGCTCCTGGAAGCCCCCAGCCCCGTTGTCCTGGTGGCGGTCCTCGTTTCTCCTTGGCTGCGGCGGCAGCGGAGGGAGGTCTGCGTTGCCTTGCGGGCGATCCTCGCGAGGCTGATCCCTCCAGTCTCCCTCGCAAGGCGGGTCTTGCCAGTGATCCTCGCGAGGTTGATCGCGCCATCCTTGGCGCGGGCCACGGTCTTCCCAGCGTCCTGCGTTCCTTCCTCCTCCTCGACCGTAGCCCCGGTCACCGCGGTCGGGGCGACGGCCGATCCTTCCTTCTCGCACGGCTCGGAGCTCTTGACATTCGTTGTTGTTGTGGGTGTGGAGGTCGTGGTACACACAGTACCGACTGCCCTTGGAAGGTTCAGGCTGATCTCTGCCCCGCTTGGTGTCTGGTTCTGCCGCGAGCACGGCAGCCCCCTTGCGCTTCACATCCTTGGCCTTGGGCTTCTTCCCTTCTGGGTCTGCGGCAGGCAGCTCGAGGAGGGAGAGACGCCCTTCCTCAGCCCTGGCGCACTTGGTTGCCAAGTTGAACAGCTCCAAGGAAGTGCACAGGTCTTCATGCATCGCCAGCTCCTCCTTCATCTTGACATCGCGCATGCCGTCGGAGAAGGCTGAGATGATGGCCTCCTCAGTCACCCTGGAAATCTTGAGGCGTGCGTTGTTGAAGCGCTGGATGTACTTCTGCAGGGTCTCCCCGGGTTGTTGCTTTATGCGGCGCATGTCACTCACGGCGGGTGGCCGGTCGTGAGTACCTTGGAAGTTGGCGATGAATCGGGTGCGCATCTCGTCCCAGGAGGAGATTGTGCCTGGAGCCAGGTTCAAGAGCCAGGTGCGGGCCCCGTCCTTGAGCACCATGGGAAACCAGTTCACCATGACCTTCTCGTCTCCATTGGCAGCTTCAATGCCTAGCTCGTAGAGCTGGAGGAACTCCGCAGGGTCAGCCGTGCCGTCGTAACGAGGAGGCAGGTCTGGCTTGAACTTGCCGGGCCACGCGACACTGCGTAGCTCGGTGGTGAAGGCACGACAGCCTGATGTGGCCACGAGAGGCCTTGGGAGATGGAGAGCTTGGTCTTGCATGTCCCCACGCGTTGCAGCTGGGAGCAGCGCGGGGTCTTGACGTGCGGGAGCAGGAGCATGGTCGCGACGTGCTGGAGCAGGGAGCGCCCGGGCAGCTTCTTGCGGGCGAGGGACTTCCTGGCAGCTCTGCTCTTGCCGCGCTGGCACCTGACAGAGCGGGTTCCGCCCGGGGGCCACGCGCCTTGGAGCCATGGCGCCTTCTTGAGGAGGAGGCAGCCGGGGCGCCGCCGGAGCTTCGTCGCCCGCGCGGGGCGGGGTGCGGTGCAGCGGAACGGACGGCGCAGGAGAGCCCCCTGCGGCGCGGACGAGCTCGGCGACGTGGTCGAACCATTCTTCATAGACGTCGTCGACAGGACGGCAGCGCAAGAGCTTGTTTGCCGCGATGAGCGCAGCTCGAGCCTCCATGCGTGCGCGGAGCGCGCGGGACGAAGAACCAGCTGGGGTGAGCGAGGGAGTTGCGGTGCGGCCGTCTTGCCGCACGGACGGATGCTGAGACGATGCTTGCTGCTCGTCCCTTACCGGGCCGGTGGCGGCATTGACAGAAGGTGACGGGGAACGGCGAGGACGCCCGCCGACAGGAGCCGTCTAGGCGACGCGGGAAGCGAGAGCGGCCCGGCGCTCGGCGCGGGCCCGATGAGCGTCAAACATCGGCGCGATGGTCGGAGGAGAACGGGGTGGTGGAAGACAAATTCCGGCGCACCCCTACCTGGCGCGCCAAATGTCGGATTTCGGGTTCCGGCAGACCCTTGAGGTTCGAACACTAGGGTGCACGCGGAGATTTCGCCTCCTACCTACCTGCACCCCTCCGCCTCGCTAAGATCTAAGCTATGGGAAGAACGACACAAGAGACACAGGGTTTATACTGGTTCGGGCCACCATTGTGGTGTAATACCCTACTCCAGTGTGTGGTGTGGTGGATTTCCTCTTGGGCTGATGGTGATGAACAATACAAGGAAGAACAGCCTCGCGAGGGTCTGTTCTTGACTGGGGGGATAAACTGCTAGGGGGAGTTCAGTCACCCTTCTCTCTCTCTCGGATTTCGATCTTCTCTTCTTCGTCCTTCGCCTCTACCTACCTACCCTGTGGGTGGCTGGTCCTATTTATAGAGGTCCTGGTCCTCTTCCCAAATATCGAGCGGGAAGGGAGCCAACAATGGCGGGCTAATTTAAAGGGGGACAGCTGGTACTAGCTATCCTGACAAAAGTAGTCTTCGCCTGCACAAAGCTCTGGTGGTGACGCCGTCTTGGGCTCCACAATGACCTCCGTCTTGCAGTCCTCCTGGTCTTGGTCTTGTTGCACCGAAATGGCAACCTTTGCCTGATGCCTCGGTACTCCGCGGCTGCGCTTGCTCCCTTTGCACCAAAGAGGAAAGGAGGACACTGCGCGGGCTGGCGCCCGCCTGGCGCCTTTGGTCGTCATGGCTTGCGTCACGGGCACCTCGTGAGGTACCCCGCCTTGATCTCTCCGCCTCCTCGCGAGCCAGCCTGATGAGGCCGTGCCTGAGGAAGCTCCGTGTCGTCCGCTCCGCGAGGCTTGGCCCCTCGCGAGGGTCTTGGGTCTGTGTTGATGAAGATGGGCCGTGCTGGGCCCCCCTTTGAGCCACGCCGTAGGCCGCAGGCAGGCAAGTCTGGGGACCCCCGTTCCCAGAACGCCGACATTAGCCAAACCAACATGCATCAATGACGTTCAGCGGCTAGCGGGTCGTGTTGCTGCTTTGAGCCGGTTCATAAGCCGGTTACGGGAGAAGGCAATGCCTTTGTATCAGATGATGAAGAAAACAGATGCTTTTATTTGGAGTGGTGCTGCAAATACTGCCTTTGAGGATCTGAAGACACAGCTTGCTGAGCCACCGGTTCTTGCTGCTCCAGTTGAAAAAGAGTCGTTGTTATTATATGTGGCCGCCAACTCATGGGCTGTTAGTGTGGCTATTGTGGTGGAGCCCAAGGAGGCTGGCAAGGAACATCCGGTTCAACGGCCGGTTTACTACGTCAGTGAGGTGTTGATTGAATCCAAGCAACGATATCTGCATTGGCAGAAACTCGTATATGGGGTATTCATGGCAAGCCGGAAGCTTAAACATTATTTCCAGGGTCACCCAATCACTATGGTCAGCTCTGCTCCTTTGGGAGACATCATTCAAAACAGAGAAGCCATTGGGCGAGTCGCCAAGTGGGCAATTGAGCTTGGGTCTCATGGGTTGAAGTATGTGCCGCGTAATGCGATCAAATCTCAAGCACTGGTTGACTTCATCAATGACTGGACAGAGATGCAGATGCCAGAAGAGAAACAAGACAACACGTATTGGACTATTCATTTTGATGGGTCCAGACAGTTGGAAGGCTCGGGGGCTGGAGTTGTGTTAACTTCTCCACGAGGTGACAAATTTTATTATGTGTTACGGTTGATGTTTCCTTGCACCAACAACGCAGCAGAGTATGAAGCCTTGCTCCATGGTCTTCGAGTGGCGAAAGAGATGAGTTTGAGCCGGGTCAGATGTCTTGGCGACTCAGATCTACTGGCTCAACAGGTATCTGGCAAGTGGGATTCCAAGGACCCTCTCATGGCGGCTTATCGCTAGGAGGTTGATGCTGTTGCAGGGTATTTTAAAGGTTATCAGGTGGAGCACATTGACCGTCGAAAGAACGAAGCGGCTGATGCCTTAAGCCGGTTGGGGTCTTAGCGTAAGCCAGTGCCACCTAACACCTTTTTGGATGTTTTGCATAACCCCTCTGTCAAGTTGCCCACAGAAGAAGATTTAGCTGTTCCTGACCCGGAGGCACAGTTGGTGGCGGCTCTTCATGTCATACCGGATTGTACAGTACCGTTCTTGGCTTACATGACCCGGGGAGAGTTGCCAGCGGATGAGACCCTGGCTCGACAGATAACCTGGCGGTCTAAGTCAATGACGATTTCGGATGGAGAGTTATATCATCACAGTGTTTCCGGAGCATTTCAGCGGTGTGTTTCCCCCGAAGAAGGTCAAGAAATCCTTCGTGAGATCCATGAGGGAGATTGTGGTCATCACGCCGGGTCAAAATCTTTGGTGGCCAAGGCGTTTCGTCACGGTTTTTACTGGTTGACGGCTCACGCTGATGCGGAAGATCTGGTCAGTAGATGTGATGGATGTCAAAAATTTGCACGACGAGCGCATGTGCCGGCCCAAGAGCTCCGGATGATTCCAATCACTTGGCCGTTTGCGGTATGGGGGCTTGACATGGTGGGACCTTTCAAAAGATATAAGGATAAAAAGACACATCTCCTGGTGGCAGTTGATAAATTCACCAAGTGGGTTGAGGCGGAGCCTGTGAGTAAGTGTGACGCGGCCACGGCGGTTCAGTTCATGAAAAAGGTGATCTTCCATTTTGGTTTTCCACACAGTATTATCACTGACAATGGCACTAATCAGTCCCAAGGGGCTATGGAGGAGTTTTGTCAATGAGAGCACATCTGGCTTGATGTTTCTTCTCTAGCTCATCCTCAATCCAATGGTCAAGCTGAGAGAGCCAATCAGGAAATTTTGAAAGGGCTCAAACCCCGGCTTATGGTTCCTTTACAGCGAACGCCGGGTTGTTGGTAGAGGAATTACCCTCGGTGCTGTGGAGTATCAACACCACACCCAACAGGTCTACAGGTTACTCACCTTTATTCATGGTTTATGGAGCAGAAGCAGTGTTACCTAGTGACATCCGCCATGACTCGCCCCGTGTGGCGGCTTATGTTGAAGCCAATAATGAACAAGCCAGATAGGATGCACTTGACTTGTTGGATGAAGAAAGAGACTTAGCAGCAGCCCGATCAACAATTTATCAACAGGACCTATGCCATTATCACAGCCGTCGGGTTAAGTCCAGGACTTTTCAGGAAGGCGACTTGGTGCTCCGGCTCATTCAGGATCTGTCAGATGCACACAAGTTATCCCCACCTTGGGAAGGACCCTTTCTGGTCAGTAAGAACTTAAACAACGGCTCATATTACCTCATTGACGTTCGAGAGCACCAAGACTCACGTAAGTCGGAGGAAGAGACCTGCCGGCCGTGGAATATTGCTCAACTTCGGCCATACTACACCTGAGCCGCCGGATCTCATCATGTACATACTTTAACATTGTATATACCATGTTAAGCAATAAAGTAAGACTGTCGGTGTCAAAACCGGCGGATCTTGGGTAGGGGGTCCCGAACTGTGCATCTAGGCCGGATGGTAACAGGAGGCAGGGGACAACAAAGTTTTACCCAGGTTCGGGCCCTCTTGATGGAGGTAAAACCCTACGTCCTTCTTGATTAATATTGATGATATGGGTAGTACAAGAGTAGATCTACCACGAGATCAGAGAGGCTAAACCCTAGAAGCTAGCGTATGGTATGATTGTATGTTATGATTGTTGTCCTACGGACTAAAACCCTTCGGTTTATATAGACACCGGAGAGAGTTAGGGTTACACAAGGTCGGTTACAAAGGAGGAGATATCCATATTCGTATTGCCTAGCTTGCCTTCCACGCCAAGTAGAGTCCCATCCGGACACGAGACGAAGTCTTCAATCTTGTATCTTCATAGTCTAACAGTCCGGCCAATGGAGATAGTCCGGCTGTCCGGAGACCCCCTAATCCAGGACTCCCTCAGTAGCCCCTGAACCAGGCTTCAATGACGATGAGTCCAGCGCGCAGTATTGTCTTCAGCATTGCAAGGCGGGTTCCTTCTCCGAATACACCGCAGAAGAATTTGAATACGAGGATAGTGTCCGACCCTGCAAAATAAGTTCCACATTCCACCGTAGAGAGAATAATATTTTCGCAGATCTAATTTGCTGGCTTGTTTTGGCAGCATGACATTACGTCATGGCCCGGTGATTATTCGAAACATTTCTTTTAACCAGCCCCGCACATAACGCGAGGCAGTTTTTCGACGTGTCTTGTCAAAGCAGAGATCGTGTCCCCTTATTACGGGATTCTCATCAATACGGGCGTGGGTAACCCAACCACGTCATCAATTGTGGCGCTTGGGGGATAAGCGAGTTTTACCAGGCAAGTGGGGACGCTTAGTTTCGTCCGCCCATATAAAGGGATAAGGATTCACCTTTCTATCCACGCCTTCTTCCTCCCTTACCCATCCGTTCTCGCACACTCGAGGTCTAGCGCCCAAGTCCACACTTCCCACCTCGGCCTTCTCCAATCATGTTCGGAGCGGGAGGCAAGTGGATGGTCTCCTCCGTCACGGAGGGAGACATCAAGAAACTGAGGAGAGCCGGATACCTGCCCGACGACATCGTGCACCGGCTCCCAGATGAGGGGCAGCTCATCCCCACCCCCGGGCCCCATGAGAGGGTAGTATTCCTCACCCATTTCCTCCGCGGACTGGGGTTCCCTCTCCATCCCTTCATCCGGGGCTCATGTTTTATTATGGCCTGGATTTCCATGATCTGGCCCCGAACTTCATCCTCAACATCTCGGCGTTTATCGTCGTGTGCGAGGCCTTCCTCCGCATCAAGCCCCACTTCGGCTTATGGCTGAAGACCTTCAATGTCAAGCTGAAGGTGGTGGGCGGCCGCCAGGCGGAGTGCGGAGGCGCCATGGTGGGCAAGATGCCCAACATAACATGGCTCGAGGGCTCCTTTGTGGAAACCATAAAGGGGTGGCAATCGGGGTGGTTCTATATCACCGAGCCGCGCGACCCCACATGGGTAGCGGCCCCCGAGTTCCGATCTGGCATCCCCATGCGGCTCACCTCTTGGAAAGAGAAGGGCCTGTCCTCGGGTAATTCAAAAGAGCTGACTGGACTCCAAACATGTATTCAAAACATGGTGGACAAGAAGCTCAAGCTTGTCAACATAGTCCAAGTTATGCTCATCCGCCGGATACTCCTGTGCCAACAACGGGAGTTCAACTTGTGGGAATTCAATCCGGCGCAGCACCGAACTCTGAACAGGCTCTTCGACACAACTCATTAAGACGCCTAGAGGGTGCTGTTCAAAAGTGCTGAGGTTCCTCCCCCTATTACTGAGGATCGCGGATTCAGCGCGAAGCGCCAAGCCAGTGCGGTAAGCTGTTTTACCTTTCACAGGATAATTATTTTTTATATAGATTGGCTCTATGCGGGATCTAAACTCCCGTACCTTTGACAGGACTAGCAGAAGATGGCCGGACAGATCGATTGTCCGGCTCCTTTGCCCGAAGGCCCCGCAGACGCTCTTCTGGCGAAGATGCTGACTCCGGCCCCTTATAAGGTGTCGGAGAAGACCAAGAAGGCCAAGGGAACCCGAAAGAGTTCCCGATGCTAGGCGTCGTCGGACTCACCGTCCGATGACTCTGCGGTGCACTCTTCCCCTGAAGACGAGGAAGAGGAAGAAGAAGATGCTCCCCCACCAACTGGGGGAGACAAGAAAAGGAAGGCCACCCCAATCGGGGAGGCCGAAGGGTCCAAGAAGGGAAGGACTCTCCTTCCGGAAAGTTCCACCGCCACCGATGAAGGCGAAGGCGAGTGGTTGCCCAGGGTCAAGCCCCCGGGGAGATCGTAAGTATTCGGATACCAGAGTAACTCCTAGGATTCCTTTGTCGCACTGCTTTCCCTAACATTGAACGCAATTATGCAGGCCACCATGAGCAAGTATCGATGTATCATCGGACGGCTCCTTGGGCTTGTCGGACATGGATAGCGATCCAGTCCCGACCGCCACCTCCCCTCATCCTGCTGACGATGCCGAGGTGTTGTCTCAAGAGGCACCGGACCGAGGGGAGACAGTCCTGGAGGCACCTCAAGGCGACCTTCCGGACTACGAGAGCCGCGGGGACAGGGCCCCCGAGAGCTCCGAGTTCGGCCCTCAGTCGAACACCGTGCCGGACCCTCCAGCGGTTCCGGGCTGGGGCAGGCGGTCTCCTTCTAAGATGGGCAAGACGCCTGTGCCGGTGACCTCTATCCATCCAGAGGCACCGGACAATCTGCTGGAAGCGCTTCGCAGTGCTTCCATCGACGAGGAGCACCGCACTATCATGAGTGCGGTGATCTAGAAGGTTCAGTCCGCCAAGAGCGGATTGACTGAAGCCTGTGCCAGCCTTCTAACAGGCTTTAAGGTAAGTGTTTTAAAATGTAGTAGAAATATTACCGCATAGACAGTAGCCCCTGATGCTTTGTTCGGTGTTCACAAAGAAAAGCCGAACAGAGAATCAAATAATATCGCAGGAGTCTAATATAAGTATGTCAATATGCATATGCAGGCTTCGCTGCTGGCGTCCGCCGCACTAACTGCGGAGGTCGCTGTACTGAAGCAGGACCTCGAGGGGTCCAAGAAAGAGCTCGGCCTTGCTAAGAGGCAGCTCGAGGAGAACAAGGGTAAGTAATACCCCGTCCATAGATATGTATATATAAAAAAGGACGTGATTGCAAAATGACAGGATCATTGTATGTTTGCCAGGGGCCACGACCGAGGTGGCGACCCTGAAGCAAGTGCTGGCCAAGGCCGAAGATACCACTACTAGGGAAAAGCCTAGTAGTAGCGCGGGTTTTTAGGCTATCAGCAGCGCGGGGGGCCGCGCTACCAATAATGCGCTACAGCTAACTCCTAGTAGTAGCGTTGTATTCACCCGCGCTACTACTATTGACTATAGCAGCAGCGCTTTTACAGAACGCGCTGCTATTAGTTAGTTGTAGCGATTTCCTAGCCCTGTGCTACTGCTATATCTTCCATCATTTCAACCCCGTTTCAGCTTCAATAAACTACAATTTCGAGATACTAGGTACTACTAGATATCAATTTCATAAAGGCATAAAGCATTATAGGTACTAGGTAGTATTCCCTTGGTTCCAAATTACTCGTCGTGGTTTTAGTTCAAATTTGAACTAAAACCATGACGAGTAATTTGAAATGGAGGGAGTACTAGATAACAATTTCATATATACTCAACATGCATCCTCAAGCAGTACTAGGTGATATCGACGATGATCATCATATGTAGTTTAGATGATATCGACGACGATCATCATATGTAGTTCTACATGATATCGACGGCAATCATCATATGTAGTTCTAGATGATATAGCCACACACACACATATATGTAGTTCTAGATGATATCGACGACGATCATCATCCTCAAGCCTGGACGGCGGGTGTTCCTGATAGTAATTAGGATGGCCTGTCCAACACGAAGATTCTTGCCAACGAGGAATCTCTTCCAGCCAACCGAGTTTAAGTGTATGCGACCATCGTCTGTGTCCCTGTGGTAAGTACAGGTGGTGACGGAGCCCCTTGCGGTAAGGCATAGTCCAGCTGAGCCTTCTTCATCAGGCTCGATACCACAACTCACAGATAGGTTCTTTGGCAATTTCTAAATAAGAAAAACATATCAATTAATAAATAGCTTGGCACATACTCTTGCAAATATATTTCTATTAAGTCCACATTTCTACACTATCAAAAGACACAGTACTACGCATTTGTACTAATTAATCATGAATTCTACTAATAAGTATATATGGATTATCTACTAGATTCCACATAGCATATCATCGACTAGATTCCACATAGCTTATCATTGGACTCTACACTAAGCATATCATTGGATAATTTGCATTTGTAAGTATAACAATAAAGCATATATATATATATATATATATATATATATCATCAACTTACTACAGTCAGTATAACATACCATTTCATGCCGATCGACCATGGTACTTGTCAGGCGGGTCACGAATGGCACCCCGACAAAGTCATCACATGGCGGAATTATGTCCCATAGGTTGCGCACCTCCTCCTCGCTCAGCCTCATTCTTTGAGCTACGATGGCTTCACGAAGTGGGTTCTCATCATCTTCATCATCTTCGTCATCTTCATCATCTTCGTCATCTTCATCATCTTCCACCAGGTTGAGATATATGACAGCCAGCTTGGGTCTTTCTTCTCTAAAGGAGAACCTGATCAACTCACCACCAGTAAGACGCATGTGGGCGACGAAACGGGACCATCCATCTCCTCCAATCTGCGACATATTGCTTCCTTTCTCGACCTCCATAGTGTACGGGCCCCCAGGAGCCTCAAATGTCACAGTGTCTCCTGTCAGCTTCTTGAATTTCAACCTCACATTGCATGGGACGATCTGTGTAAAAAAAGCAAAATGACACAATGCAGTAATGTCAACACTAAAAATAAAATAGTTGTTACATTTCATCTAATTTCTTACCGCCGCAAGACGAAAACTCGGCTGGAAGTAGATGCCGAACAGCTTGCCAGTTGCAAGGCTGCTGGCGCACCTTGACTTGCACAGTCAACATAGTGGTGGTGGTGGCGGCGCCATTTTCCTAAAGCATCTACATATTACAAAAAAAACAAAAACATCTACATATCCATGTACAGAAAAAATAACAATAAAATGATGCATACTAAATCAACTAAATCAACTAGCCTACTAAATCAACTAAATAAAAATGTTCTAAATCAACTAAATCAACTAGCCTACTAAATCTACTAAATCAAAATGTTCTAAATCAACTAAATCAACTAGCCTACTAAATCAACTAAATCAAAATGTTGCATATGAACTAGCCTACTAAATCAAAATGTAGCAGGGAGGAGGGAAAAGGAGGGGTGACTCGAGGAAGGAGAAGAGAGTAGGACGGAGGAGGAAGGCGGAGCGAGGAGGGGCCAGCCGGCGGCAAGTCGAGGGAGGACGGAGGAGGAGGGCGGTACCGAGTCCAGTGAGGAGGAGGAGTTGACGGCGGCACAGAGGGAAGAGGGGTAGGCGACGGCGGCTGGCCGGGGCGACGGCGGCTGGCGGGGGAGGACCAGCGCGCGGGGGGGTTGAGGGGGAGTGAGTCTGAGTGTGTGAGTGTGGATCGCGGAGAGGAGCAGTAGTGGGGGTGGAGATATCTAGTTTTAGCAGTAGCGCTCTAAAGGCGAAGGCGCTACTGCTAAACTACCTATCAGTAGCGTTGTCCGAGTAAACGTGCTGCTGCTAGAACTAGCTTCGCGGCGGGGTCGTGGGAATTTTAGTAGTAACGTGTTTATGACGTAACACGCTACTGCTAGAACTTTATCTGCAGCGCGGTTTGCACAGGCGCGCTACTGCTACTTAGCACCAGCATGCTTTTTTGACCCTCGCTACTGCTAAAATTCTGTGTATAAGGTTTTCTCTAGTAGTTTACAGCGGCCAAGGAGCGCACCAGCGAGAGAAGCATGAGGCTCGGGTGGGCGAGGTGCAGCAAGAGCTCCAGGCTCTTGTGGCGAAGCACGAGGCGTTGGAACTTGACTCCAAGACTCGGGAGTCTGAGCTTGCCGCGGCCCTCAAGAATGTAAAAAGTGCCAAGGCCGAAGCCCAAAAGGCCCTCCAAGAGATCGACGCGATGAAGAAGATAGCGGCGAGTAAGGCTTTCTATATGCAAAGCAAGCATGTAAAAGTAAATTACCGATTACTTACCCGGATCCGGAGCTCTTCAGGAGCATTCGCAGATTTGCCCCGCAGTGTGTCCGATGCCGCACAATTTTACCAGGCCGAGGACGGAAGCTCGATGGAGAAGCTGTTCTGGTCTCAGTATGCTAAGGCCGAACATCTGGTGCCAATGAGCGACCAGCTGAAGCAGATGGTCGAGCTACATAAGGTGGCCGATCAGGCCATGAAGAGCTTTATAGTCCGGTTGTGGCCTGGCGACGCCCTTCCGAACAGCTTCTTCGGCCTGGTGAGGCGGCTTGTGGATGCCTGCCCGCGGCTGCAGGTCTTCAAGCGATCTGTCTGCATTGAAGTTGCACGCCGGGCTTTCGCCCGTGTGAAATTGCAGTGGGTCAAGCTAGACGCCGTGAAGCTGATCAAGGAGGGGCCACCAGAGGGCATGGAGCACCGCCACCCCGAGATGTACTACGAGGGTGTTCTGTCGGGCGCCCGTCTCATCGCGGATGAGTGTTCGAAAGATGTAATATTTGAATGAGACTTGCTCGTTTTATCCTGTATGTATGAAAACTTGTTTCATATGCGCTATGCAACGCTTGTTGGAATTTAAAATATTACCTTCTGTTTGGCTGCTTATCCAATCTGAGAGATGGCTAGTCCTCGGCTTCTGCCCCATGACACGAGTGCTGGGGTGTTCGGGATAAACCTGAGCACTCTTGTTCCCATGTTTGGGTCCTTCAAGGGAGGTGCTCAGCACAACGAATAAGGCAACCGGACTAATAATGCTTTATCGCTCTCACTTAGCCATAGAATTCTATAATTTTAAATTTCAGCGAAGCCCCTGGTATTCGGAAGGCCAAATTTGGGGCGCGATGCACGCCTGTAAGCCGGACAGGGCTGGCCCCTCGCCCTAAGTGGCATAAGTCTTTAGGGACTCGAAAAACCTCGCCGAACAGCGACCAGTCTCTCACCTTATCATGACAGTCAGTTTTAGCTTTCTCTACTGAGGTGCTCAGCCCGGCAAAACCGGGGCACAATCGCAGTAGTTCTCCTAGCGCTACCTTAGCCGATAGAGCGGAACGTAAGGTACCAAAACATAGGAGCCAGGCAAACCCAACATTTGACCAAAGACATGATTCAGAGCTGATGCATATAATGCTATAAGTTCGGGGTGCCGCACTTGTGGAAGTGTTCGGACTTTTCACACCGCATTGTGGGGTACGTAAACCTGTGGTGTATTGGTCGTACCAGAGTGTACGGTTGCAAGGCATCATTAATGAACACACACACACACACACACACACATATATATAACAAGAATGCAATAATAGTCGTAATGTCATGCATTGTTTATTGAAAAATTGCGTTAAAGCAGAGTGATACAGATAGGGCGATAAGCAAAGAGTAGGACTATGTCCCTTCCAAGGGCAAGCTGAGGAATTATATGAAATTGAATATTTCGCTTGTTACTGTAATCAACCTAGGAATTCTGTGGTATAATGTAGATGTCTGCCTCCTTGGTTGCTGCATCATGTGTTCGGCAATAGTGCTGCCGGACAGTGTTTCCAGAGATTAAGGTCCTGAAAGAAAAAGGAAAATAACCGGACGGGCAGCCCCTAGTGCTGTTTAGGCCGCGTTTTGGGGCGTGCCGCAGTTGTGCCCCCCTCCCCACCTGTGCCCATGGTATTTTTAATGCGTAATTATGTACGCGCGGCCCGAATATCGCCGTTGGGCTGGGATTGGGGTGGCCGCCGTATTGCTACGCGAGCTCAGATCGCGCCAGGCGGTCTACTTGTCGATTGCCCCGAGCGCGCTTGAAGGTGTCCGGGCTTTGAAGCGCCAAACTGGTTGATTGCCTTGAGAGGCTGCTTTGCGCTTCTGCTGCGAGGGTCGCGGTGTGCTCCTCTGTTCGGAGAGAGCGCTCTGTGTTTCCATTGACTGTAATAACTCCACGAGGTCCTGGCATCTTGAGCTTGAGGTATGCATAATGCGGTACCGCATTGAATCTAGCAAATGTGGTTCGCCCGAGCAGCGCGTGATAACCACTGCGGAACGGGACTATATCGAAGATTAACTCTTCGCTTCGGAAGTTATCCGGGGATCCGAAGACCACTTCCAGTGTAATTGAGCCTGTGCAATGGGCCTCTATGCCTGGAATCACGCCCTTAAAGGTCATTTTTGTGGGTTTGATCCTTGAGGGGTCTATACCCATTTTGCGCACTGTGTCCTGATAAAGCAGGTTCAGGCTGCTGCCGCCATCCATAAGGACTCGAGTGAGGTGAAATCCGTCGATGATTGGGTCTAGGATCAGTGCGGTGAATCTGCCATGATGGATACTAGTGGGGTGGTCCCTGCGATCGAAGGTGATCGGACAGGAGGACCAAGGGTTAAACTTTGGAGCGACTGGCTCCAACGCATATACATCCCTGAGCGCACACTTCCGCTCCCTCTTGGGGATGTGGGTTGCGTATATCATGCTCACCGTCCGCACTTGCGGGGGAAACCTCTTCTGTCCTCTAGTGTGCGACTGCCGGGGCTCCTCCTCGTCATCGCTATGCGGCCCCTTGTCCTTGTTTTCGGCAATTAACTTGCCGTCCTGCTTGAACACCCAACAATCCCTGTTGTGTGATTGTCTGGCTTGTCTGGGGTGCCGTGTATTTGACACGAGCGATCGAGTATACGGTCCAAGCTGGACGAACCCGGTGTACTTTGTTTGAATGGCTTTTTCTGCTGACCGGGTTTAGAGCCTTTGAATCCGGCATTGATTGTCGTATCCTCAATATTTTCGCTGTTAATGCGGCGCTTATGCTTGTTGCGACATGACCTGCTATTGCCGTCCTTGGTATCTGAGGTACCATGGTTCTTTGATATGTTATTACTGCGAGCCAGCCAGCTGTCTTCTCCCGCACAAAAGCGGGTCATGAGCGTCGTGAGAGCTCCCATAGGTTTCGGCTTTTCCTGACCAAGGTGTCAGGCTAGCCACTCGTCTCGGATGTTGTGCTTGAAAGCCGCTAAGGCCTCCGCATCCGGACAGTCGACGATTTGATTTTTCTTTGTAAGGAACCGAGTCCAGAGTTGCTTAGCCGACTCTTCTGGCTGCTGAATTATGTGGCTTAAATCATCGGCGTCTGGTGGTCTCGCATAAGTGCCCTGAAAGTTGTCGAGGAATGCGGCTTCCAAATCTTCCCAACAGCTAATGGAATCTGCTGGCATGTTGTTAAGCCAATGTCGCGCTGGTCCTTTGAGCTTTAGTGGGAGGTATTTGATGGCGTGTAAGTCATCGCCGCGGGCCATGTGGATGTGGAGGAGGAAATCCTCAATCCATACTACGGGATCTGTTGTGCCATCGTATGATTCAATATTTACAGGTTTGAAACCTTCTGGGAATTGATGTTCCATTACTTCGTCTGTGAAGTATAAGGGGTGTGTGGCGCCTCTGTATTGGGCTATATCGCGACGCAGCTCGAATGGGTCTTGCCCGCTGTGTTCGGCCCGCCGGATTTGCTTTTACTGTATCCGGCGTGACGTTTGTCGTCTCGTAGAGTGGTGCGCCCTCGTGATCCGTAGATCGATCTTGAATGCTTTGCCTTGTCCTCCAATATGTCTCGCAGGTCTGGCGTATCTCCCCATGCCTTTTTATTTGAATGGCGTTGGGGGGAGGCTGAGCTTTTGGCTGGAATGCCTCTCTATCGCGGCCACGAGGTGGCCGATCAGCTGTATCATACGCTTCTTCCTCCAGTCGGGGTAGTAACCTGCGCCTTGGGTAACTCTTGGAAGAACGCTCGAGTTTATATTCCTCGGCCGCGAGGACTTCAGTCCATTAGTCAGCTAGCAGATCTTAATCAGCTTGAAGCTGCTGCTGCTTTTTCTTCAGGCTATTTAACGTGGCCATAAGTTGGCGCTTGAAGCGCTCTTGTTCGACGGGATCCTCTGGTACGACGAATTCATCGTCGCCGAGGCTTGCCTCGTCTTCGGAGGGGGGCATGTGATCATCCTCCTCTTCTCCGTCTGCCACTCTCTCAGGAGAGCTGGCTCCTTCATCCTCCTGCTCTAAATCTTGCTGGAGGGGATTGTTGTTGTCTTCGGCACTATCCGGAGTGTTATTATCTCCTGTGCCGGTATCACCACTTTTGCTTCGGCGGGACTTAGAGTGGCGCCGCTGACGTCGGTGCTTGGGTTGCTTCTTGGAGGGGTCATCCTCCGCTATCTCATCGCCATTGCCTTCGTTGGGTGCATCCACCATGTATATGTCATATGACGAGGTGGCTTTCCAGTGCCCTATAGGCGCTGGTTCATGTTCGTCTCCTACATCATAGTCCATACTGTCGATGTCTTCGGATTCGAAGTCGAGCATGTCGGTTAAATCATCGACAGTGGCTACAAAGTGGGTGGTGGGTGGGCGTCGAATTTCTTTGTTGTCCGCATCCCAATCCTGTTGGCCATAACCCGGCCAGGGCTCTCCTGACAAAGTGAGAGACCTTAGTGAATTCAGAATGTCGCCGAAGGGCGAGTGCTGAAAGATATCGGCGGCGGTGAACTCCATGATCGGCGCCCAATCGGATTCGATTGGCAGGGGCGTGGATGGTTCGGAGTCCGGGAAAGAGTCCGGCACCTTGGAGTCATGGGCTGCGCAGAGGGTTAGGCAGGTGTTCGGCTCGATCGCCGTTGAGACTGCATCCCCTGAGGCGGTGACTAACCACTCGTCCTCGATTGGCGCAGTTGGCTTCGAACTAAGGGTCGGAGCTGATGCGGGCGCAGCCTCTGGGGTATTGTTCGGCGGCAGAGCTAGGTCATACCCATCGCGACAGTGCGGCGCGCCCGGCTGTGGCTCGAATCCGTCGAAGATCAAGTCTCCGCGGATGTCGGCCGTGTAGTTCAAACTTCCAAATCTGACCTGATGGCCAGGGGCGTAGCTTTCAATCTGCTCCAGATGGCCAGCGAATTAGCCCGCAGTGCGAAGCCGCCGAATACGAAGATCTGTCCGGGGAGAAAAGTCTCACCCTGGACCGCATCACTATCGATGATAGTAGGAGCCATCAAGCCTAACGGCGACGACACAGAGGAACTCTCAATTAAAGCACCAATGTCGGTGTCAAAACCGGCGGATCTCGGGTAGGGGGTCCCGAACTGTGCGTCTAGGCCGGATGGTAACAGGAGGCAGGGGACACGAAGTTTTACCCAGGTTCGGGCCCTCTTGATGGAGGTAAAACCCTACGTCCTGCTTGATTAATATTGATGATATGGGTAGTACAAGAGTAGATCTACCACGAGATCAGAGAGGCTAAACCCTAGAAGCTAGCGTATGGTATGATTGTATGTTATGATTGTTGTCCTACGGACTAAAACCCTTCAGTTTATATAGACACCGGAGAGGGTTAGGGTTACACAAGGTCGGTTACAAAGGAGGAGATATCCATATTCGTATTGCCTAGCTTGCCTTCCACGCCAAGTAGAGTCCCATCCGGACACGAGACGAAGTCTTCAATCTTGTATCTTCATAGTCTAACAGTCCGGCCAATGGAGATAGTCCGGCTGTCCGGAGACCCCCTAATCCAGGACTCCCTCAAAGACCATCGGTCTCTTTTCTTTTCAAAGATTATGCATATTTGTTATTTCTTATTTTTCAAATGACTATTAAGGAGCTGATCATATTTGAATCAAGTTTAACCTTTTTTGTCCAGCTTATGATCATATCTGAATCTAGCTGCAATCTCATGGTCACTTGGGGGCTTCCTGTTCAAACATAGGTCGTATTCGAACCAAAGAGAACATAGCTCTCGTAACCCTCTTGATCGGCTCAAGGCCAAACTCACTTGGGGGCTTCTTGATCGTATCCGAATCATAGCTTAACCCCTTTTGGGTCCGACTTGGATCGTATTTGAATCAGTGTCGTTAAAAACCTCTCAAGGTCATTTGGGGGCTTCCTGTTCAAACATAGGTCATATTCGAACCAAAGAGAACATAGCTGGCAGTACCCTCTTGATCGGCGCAACGCCCAAGCCACTGGTGGCTATATGGTCGTATTCGAACCTTAGCTTAACCCCTTTGGTCCGGTTTAATGATCGTATTCGAATCAGAAACCCCCAACCTTTTGAATACAGGGTTAAATTATGCTTATTATTTGTTGCTTGCTTTTTAGTTTTTTGCTGTTTCAATATTACAAACAATTAGCCTGGTCTTCTTCACGGGCTTGACTATTTGACAACACAGCCGCCCGGGTCATTCACACCGGCGGCTTACGGATCAAAAGGTGCAACCTACCAAGGTATAGTAATCATTGAGTATTCAAAAAAGCATTGGCTTCTCATAAAGATTGAATTATCAAATTCATCACCCGGGTAATTTAAACCGGCAGTCTAAGGATCAAAAGGGACAAGGTATGGTTATTACTTATACTCACTTACCTACTGCATTAACTAAAGAGTTAGCCCTTGTCCTTTATTTATATCTGTCTCTGGTTCTTACTGTGGTAAACATATTGGCTATAAATTGGGTGTTTTAACCCGTTTGGTTCTAAGCCACCAAGCCAGTCTTTTCTTTGTATTTACAAGAACAGAGTTCAAACATTGCAGAAACAAACATTAAATACGATGCATACATTGGCATCAGGAAACAGACTCACATAAAAAGTGTTTTATGCGTGATGGCATAAGCAAAGCATGCAGTATTTTCACAACTAAGTTATTACAAGGCTTTATAAGCCCATGAAGATGATCATTGTTCCTTCCTCGCCGGATCACCACCTTCTGTTGGCTAGAAGTTGGGTTTTTACCAATCAAAACCATTCACGGCGACAAATTCAGCTTCGTCGTCGATCAGGTCGACCGAGTCAACTTCCGGGGCAAATGTGTCTTCTCTCACTCGTGGGATCAAATATGTTACCTTGTATGAGGGAGTGGCCATCTTCTTATTCTAACTATCAAAACCCGTCTGGTATTTATCAACATTGGTATCATCTCCAAGGGTAGTTGCCTAAGGCCGGACTCCGCACACGCAAGCCATGAAGTCGTCCTGGTCAAAAGGAGACCCGTCTTCCTTCACGGTGGGATAGCCTTTGGCCACGTCCGCCGGGGCTAGGTCTGGCACGCAATCCTTGGAGCGGCTCAGGGCAGTCAAAGCTCTGGCTCGCGTGCAGGAGCGTTTTACTTCTTGAAACCTGGCAGGAAGGATGGACAGTTTCTTCAGGACATCGCTGAGCCGGTTGGGTCCTTGATTAGCAGGAGAGATGGCGGCCAGAGCCCGCTGTGCGCCAATATACAGTTGTTCAACCAAAGTATATACTGCCTTCAGTTTAATCAACGGGTCTTGGCTCAGATTTTTGCTTCGAGGACCTGCATAAATTTTACACACAAAGTCAGTTGACGGAGTAGACTCTGGATCGGCAAAACAGCACACAAAAGTTAAAGTCAGACAGCTTACCAAAGATAGCAGCTACCATTTGAGACACCCTGCCCTTTAACCCATTCAACTCTATTGAAATCTCTTTCAGAGCTGTTTCGGCTGTCTCAGCACGTTGGGTCAGAAGCGTTTTTTCCTCTTCCCAAGTTTTCTCCTTGGCAGCAAAGTTGGTCTTTAAATTTTCCGTTGCACAGAGACTTATTTGTAGTTTGGAGTTAGCAGATTTGATTTCTGTCTCCTGACTCGCTAGCCGGGTCTTTGCGTCAGTCAATTGAGAGTTCAATTCAGATAAGGCATTCTGCAAAACATTCAGATGAGTCAAGATTTGGTTTCAAATTCAAAAATCAAGATTCAAGTCTCAAGTACTTTACAAAAAACCACTTGACACTTGGGGGCTAATGTATGCCAAATCAAATTTCTACGACTCTACAGACATATTTAAGTCCCAAGTACCTTACAAAGTAATGGCACTTGGCACTTGGGGGCTAATGTATGCAGTTCAGCAAGTTTCTCAAAGGTCAAGCTAGAATATTAAGTCTTTTGAATACGGAACCAAACAATTTAAAGTACCGGTTCATCTGTTATCAAAATGAACCGGCCCTTGGGGACTACAGGTGAAGCTTTGATCTATTAAAGTCAAGAAAAGTTTCAAAGGTAAAGGTCTCAGCCTATATTTTAAAGTCTACAGGTCATTCCGGTTCTCTCATAATCTAAAGACTTGGGGCTGAAGGAATATAGATAAGCCGGAAAAACATACCTCGTATTTCAACTGCAGTTGTTTGACCATTTCAATCTCAGAGTCGCGGCTGGAGTGTACATGGTTAAGATAGCCGGATAAAATATCATTGGCATTGAGCCGGTCATAATTGGCAACGTCAAAACGAACTTTGTGCCTCTCCAGCGCCTCTAGTATTGCCGTACACCGAGCCAGCATGGTTAGGTTCCCCGGTTCAATGAAGCGGCTCCCGGTAATCTGAACATCTTGTGCAGACGGAGAAGGTGGGTTGGCTGAGCTTCATGGTCCGGTTGTGGAAGGGTTCACAGTGGTTTCGTCAAATGACGGCTTAGGAGGATTTGCTTCGGTGTCAACAGGCGGGTCTTCTGGAGCGTCAGTTAATGGAGAAGAAGGCCTAACCGGGTCAGATGCCAGCACCGGCGGGTCTTCCGCCGGCTTAGCTGCCTTTGCTTTCTTGGATTTAGCTTGACCGCTAAGAAAAAATGTTGCAAGGTTGTCATTATAAAGATACAATTGAACAAACCCGAAAGAAAGGAGGATTTCTGATTACCCAGGAGCAGTCTTGGAAGCTGGGAATTGCATCTGCGATGAGTCGCCAGAAGAGCGAGACACCTCCTGAAAGGATAAAATAGAGTTAAAAGAAATACAAGGAGAAGGATCCATTAAACAGAGTTAAAGACAGAAATAAGTAAACCTCATTCGGACGTTTTCGAGGAGTTTGTTCAAGAACGACAGCCGGTTTGTCTTCAATCCCAGCTTGACGGCGGCTTTCATGTTGCTGCTTTTTCAAACGAAAGTTGGGATCCAAGTGAGCTAAAGGGTTAGAAAACCTTACTTTACGGATCACTCGTCGAACTTTGTGTCTTGGTAAGGGCTCTGAGTCGGAGGAAATGATAGTTACCTCTGCTTCCCCTGCCTGACTGGCCCCAATGATCAGTGTCAATAAGATTGTTAAAAAATTGGCCAAGGGAATCAAGGGCTACCTCCGAGTCAGATGTATCATCAAGCTTCATCAGGTCTTCAGCAGTACTCTTTTTCTTCTTTTTTGACCTCCGGGTCGTTTTCTTGGCATTTATGGCGGCGGCTTTCACTTTCTTCGCCGCCTCGTGGTCATACTTAACTTTCTAGAAGTCAGAATTGGCCTGCAGACAGGTAAAAACAAGGTAAAGAGTTAGGTAAGTATTAAAAAATACGGCTGGAGAAATACAAAAGAGATAAATAATGACATCCTTACTTCTGGAACCGGGGTAAGCTGACAGAAGGGGTTTAACCCGACGACACTACAATCTTCATATTTCCCGTTCATCAGAAGAGTTGACGTTGAGACAATATCTTCCTCTGTCAATTGAACGGGGCTGTGACGAAGGGAGTCATCCGGGCCTCCACCATACTCATACATCAGCTTTGATAGGCGGCTCAAAGGGATGACCCGCCATGAGATCCAGCAGCGGGTCAGATAACCTCCAGTTAACCCGTTCCCCAACAGAGCGTTGATCCTTTTGATGGATGGAAGCAACCTCTTGCGTTCAGTGACAGTCAGCTTATCAGGAAGCGTGAACTTGGAGTCAAGACAATCGGGGCGATAACCCGGCAGGGGCTTCTCGTTTGCTGGTGAAGTGCCCTGGCAGTAGAACCAAGTCTGGTTCCAGTCCTTTGGGTGGCTTGGTAAGACAATAAGGGGAAAGACGGCACCCTGTCGGTGCTGGATTGATATACCTCCAAGTTCTAAACTAAGGCCATTGGTGCACTCATTCTGCCGGTTCAGATAAAAGTATTCTCTGAACAATTCCACGGTCGGCTCTTGTTGAAGATATACCTCACAGAGCACTTGGAAGTTATAGATGTTAGATATGGAGTTGGTCCCGATATCTTGAGGGTGGAGTTTGAAAAAATGGAGGACCTCTCTAAAGAACTTTGAGCCGGGCGGTGAGAAGCCACGGTTCATGTGGTCAGTAAAAACGATCACCTCACCATCTCTCGGATCGGGCCGTTCTTCTTCCGGGTCAGGGGCACGATAAGACATGACGGCTTTTGATGGCAGAAATCCTATGATGAAGAACTCTTTTAAACGTTCCTCTGTTATGGTTGAGGGGACCCAGTTATAGATGGTTGGTGTCTTTGACGGCATGATGTGCAAGGAACTGAAAAGAAAAGCAACATGTCGGTTCAGTTTTACGGTGAGGTTATCAGTTAAAGGATGAAGACGCAAAACAAGTAATGACGGCTTAACTAAGGGCTAATGGCATATAAGGAAAAGAAAGCCGGTGCGGTAAGCTGCCATGACTATAGATTCTTTCAGAAATCGGATTCAACTAAGTGTTCGGACAAACAAGTTTCCCAAAATGCTTGATATTATTTCAGATCAAATGGATGTTCAAAATGAAAAAAACTTCTAGGCCTAAAAATACAGCCCAGATGAGTTCATTAGATCTAAATATGGCTCTTGTACCAGAAAAAGGAGTCTGCTAGTATTAAAAGGAGGCACCAAACAACTACTGCATAAACATACATCTCTTTTGGATCAAAAAGAGGAGGCAGTGGAAGAACTACAAAGAAGCTATGATGAACAATGAAGAACAAGCAGGAGCTTGGAAACCCTAACGAAGATCTGAGACACGAAGGAAAGGAAACTTACGGTTGCAGGTCTACTGCAGAGGTCGCCGCGGGTTCTCTAGATCGGTTCAGGTCGATGCAGCGGCCAGAGTTGACGACGGAGATGAGGTGTGGCGGCGGCGAAGCTCGAGCAGCGGCAGGGACGCGAGAGGAAGAAGACAGAGAGAGAAGAATGAGGAAGGCCGGGGCGAGCCTATTTATAAGGAAAGATGTGAACAGACGGGTGCGAGAATCAAGGGTGAACTGAATAATGGGTATCTAGCTATATAGGTGCCTCGATTCTCGGGAAACATTAAGGATAAAAGATCCGTTGGAAGATGACGTCATGAAAGTTTTTTGTGTTTTCAAGAGATGACGTCACAGCGGGTTACAAGGAAATTTCAGTAAAGATAAGAAGATGGATTTTTTGCTAAATATGGAAGATTGACAAAGAACAAAGTTCAAAGTCAACCTGGGGCCTAATGTTGGGGATATTACTATCAGTTGAGACCCGCCCAGGAGGGGCCGGGTCAGCCTCAATGGCGGGTTACGCAAGAAGCCCAGTAAACATTCAAGACTGTAGTTTATTAAGTCTTATAGAAGGCCCAAAGGCCTGAAGGCGGTTTAAGGCCTGATATTATGAATCGCCATATGTAAAGAAAGACTTGTAAGGAAAGGCATGTAAAGTAAGTCACCGAGCCGGACACGACTATGAGCCGGTCAGGACTCTGTAGGCCACCAGGCGTCAACCCATGTATATAAGGGGACGACCCGGTGGCGGCTTAGGGAAAGAAACAACCAATCGATAACCAAGCCGGTGAGTTGAGCCTCTTGGAGATCGAAACCCTAGCAATACCAAACCCAACTAGACGTAGGCTTTTACCTTCATCGTAAGGGGCCGAACTAGTATAAAAACTCTCTCGTGTCCTTTGTCCCGATTAACCCCTTTAAGATTACTAGTGCGATGGCCCTACGACTAAGTCCTTGCTCTAGGACATCTGTCGTGACAATTCCACGACAGGCATGCCTACAACAGGTCTATGTTTATTTTTAGTGTCGGGTCTAGCAATTCTAGCAGCTTCATCACAGAAGTAAATAACATGCCCATCAATATTATCGACCAAGAGATCTTTAACCATAGCAACTCCAGGTTCAACTTTAATTTGCTCAGGGGGTGTAGGTGTTCTAGTATTACTCTTACGAACCATAGTCAAAGCTTTAGCATCATCCTTTATTCTAACTGGGAAAGGTGGTTTCTCAATATAAGCGGTAGGAACAACAGAATCATTATAAGTGATAGTCTTTTCTTCAACTTTAATAGGTGCAACTAATTTTACTTCAATGGGAGGATTATATTTAAACCACTTCTCCTTAGGGAGATCAACATTAGTAGCAAAGGATTCACGGAAAGAAGCTACTCTCTCAGAGTCAAGTTCATATTTAGTGTTAAATTCATGGAAAACATCGGTATCCATAAAAGATTTAACACAATCAAACTTTGGGGTTATAGCTGACTACTTACCTTTGTCGAGATCCCAATATTCAGAGTTGCGTTTAATTCTCTCCAATACATCCCATTTGAATTCAATAGTCTTCATCATAAAAGAACCAGTACAAGAAGTATCCAGCATGGAGCGATTATTGAGAGAAAGCCGAGCATAAAAATTTTGAATAATAATTTCCCTTGAGAGCTCATGATTGGGGCATGAATATAACATTTACTTGAGCCTCCCCCAAGATTGAGCGATGCTTTCTCCTTCGCGGGGCCAAAAATTATATATATAATTACGATCACGATGAACAAGATGCATAGGATAAAACTTCTGATGAAATTCCAATTTCAATCGGTTGTAGTTCCATGATCCCATATCATCACATAGCCTAAACCATGTCAATGCCTTCCCCTTCAAAGAAAAAGGGAAGATCGGGCATACCTGCAAGCTTAAATAATCCACAAACTTCATCCACATAGATTAGGTGCAAATCGGGATGCAATGTTCCATCTCCTGTGAAAGGATTAGCTAGCAGTTTCTCTATCATACCCGAAGGAATTTCAAAGTAAACATTTTTAGTAGGTTCAGTAGGTTGAGGAGAAACTCTTTGCTCTACTAGTTGGGGTGAAGATACCACAAACAACCCCCTAAAAGGATTATGTTCCACAGTAACAAGTGATAGTAAATTTCAGCACACTATATAAATTTTTCCTTACCAAATTCCACCTACCAAAGGCGCTTCACTCCCCGACAACGGCGCCAAAAAAGAGTCTTGATGACCCACAAGTATAGGGGATCTATCATAGTCCTTTCGATAAGTAAGAGTCTCGAACCCAACAAGGAGCAGAAGGAAATGATAAGCAGCTTTCAGTAAGGTATTCTCTGCAAGCACTGAAATTATCGGTACCAAATAGTTTTGTGATAAGGTAATTTGTAACGGGTAACAAGTAATAAAAGTAAATAAGGTGCAGCAAGATGGCCCAATCCTTTTTGTAGCAAAGGAAAAGCCTGGAAATACTCTTATATAAAGGAAATCGCTCCCGAGGACACATGGTAATTATCGTCAAGCTAGTTTTCATCACGTTCATATGATTCGCGTTCGGTACTTGATAATTTGATATGTGGGTAGACCGTTGCTTGGGTACTGCCCTTTTCTTGGACAAGCATCCCACTTATGATTAACCCCTCTTGCCAGCATCCGCAACTACAAAAGAAGTATTAATGTAAACCTAACCATAGCATGAAACATGTGGATCCAAATCAGCCCCTTACGAAGCAACTCATAAACTAGGGTTTAAGCTTCTGTCACTCTAGCAACCCATCATCTACTTATTACTTACCAGTTCCTTCCCCTAGGCCCAAACAATGGTGAAGTGTCATGTAGTCGATGTTCACATGACACCACTAGAGGAAAGACAACATACATCTCATCAAAATATCAAACAAATACCAAATTCACATGACTACTTATGGCAAGACTTCTCCCATGTCCTCAGGAACAAACATTACTACTCACAAATCATATTCATGTTCATAATCAGAGGGGTATTAATATGCATAAAGGATCTGAACATATGATCTTCCACCAAATAAACCAACTAGCATCAACTACAAGGAGTAATCAACACTACTAGCAACCCGCAGGTACCAATCTGAGGTTTTAGGACAAAGATTGGATACAAGAGATGAACTAGTGTTTGAGAGGAGATGGTGCTGGTGAAGATGTTGATGGAGATTGACCCCCTCCCGCTGAGAGGATCGATGGTGATGACGATGGTGATGATTTCCCCCTCCCGGAGGGATGTTTCCCCCACAGAACAGCTCCGCCGGAGCCCTAGATTGGTTCTGCCAAGGTTCCGCCTCGTGGCGGCGGAGTTTCGTCCTGTGAGCTTGCTTATGATTTTTCCTCAGACGAAAGACCTCATATAGCAGAAGATGGGCACCGGAGGCCTGCCAGGGGGCCCACAAGGCAGGGGGCGCGCCCCCACCCTCGTGGATGGTGGGTGGCCCCCCTATGGTGCTTCCTTCGCCAAATATTTTTTATATATTCTGAAACATGCTCCCGTGAAGTTTTAGGACTTTTGGAGTTGTGCAGAATAGGTCTCTAATATTTGCTCCTTTTCCAGCCCAGAATTCCAACTGCCAGCATTCTCCCTCTTCATGTAATCCTTGTAAAATAAGAGAGAATAGGCATAAGTATTGTGACATAATGTGTAATAACAGCCCATAATGCAATAAATATTGATATAAAAGCATGATGCAAAATGGACATATCACAACATGTCGCCAGGACAAGTCATCGACATCTCATCTCACACCGGCGATGCATAGGACGACGCGGCGGCGGATTTGTTAAAATTATCCGTACTTAGGCTTTGTTTTTAATGCTGGTCTTTTGTTAGAGCAATGTTTATGTTAACTGGCTCTGCTTAATTACTAAAATTGCTCGATTCAGCTAGTGTGGTCTGTCTGCTATACGCTCTTTTGTGTGCCCAAATTAGCAAGCAATGTTAAATTATGCAATGACGTACGCAGGGAAATTTCCACCAAAATTCGAATTATCAAACTCATCCCATGCGCGTAAAGTAGAAGAATCCATTGCGATGCACACAATCATTCATAGTGAATGGTCCGGCGGCACCGCGCGCAAAGTTTCCCTCCACATTTCCAAATTTTTGGCCTACCGCCAAAATATCTACCCCCTCCCCCCTTCCCCACCCCATTTTCTCCCCGACCACAAGTCACATTTCCCCTGTTTCCGCCTTCCTTCCTAAGCTATAGTCGCTTCCTCGCTCTTGCCGTCTCGCATCCTACCGCCGGGGTCGCCATGGTCATCTTCAAAGACCTCTCCAGCGGTTCCTCCTCCGGCTACGACTCCTTCACCACCCGGGTATGCCTCTCTTCTCTCTCTCTCTCTCTCTCGGGCTATGACTTGAAATGAAGGATTTTTACCCGACGGTCGATTTGAGTCATTTCATCCTCTTCTAGCTCCCTAGGACCATCAGTGGCAATGAATGGAGCAGGGTGGCTGAAGATCTATCTGCTTGTTGTCACCATCAATCTCCATGCGTGAAGCTAGTTGCGTTTGAACTGTGGACACAGTGGGAGGAAGTTTTTGGCATGTGCAGAGAAGGTTATACCCTCTTTCATTGTTACAAATCATTTTTTAGATGTGATTTAGGCACTATCATGGTCCCAGCCCATTCATACCACACCTTCAACCAAACACATCCTAAGACGGTGTCACAATTTGTACCCAGTATCTTAAATTATTGCCATCGCATCAGCGGTGCCATTAGAAAATTATCTGGCATCGCTTCA
This sequence comes from Triticum urartu, assembly GCF_056163025.1. NCBI lineage: Eukaryota > Viridiplantae > Streptophyta > Magnoliopsida > Poales > Poaceae > Triticum > Triticum urartu. Next base: position 168,146,746 of record NC_141874.1, on the reverse strand, counting down.
GCAATTTGTGCTGCAATCTTTGGTCCACACATCCGAGCAGCCAAGCAGTAAAATACTAAATCTTTATGGCACGAAGGAACTGTGCATCGGAGCAACTACGTGCTCCGGAGTCTAGGTCCCTGATTTTTTCCGCTGCATCGGCTCGCCAGTGCAGGGCACCGGTGCGAGATGTAGCAACAGTTGTCTTTACCCCAGTTTTGGCATACATAGTGGACAGCCTTAGTGCTATTAGTTCTATGTTACTAAATTTGTGCATGTACACACCTGTTAGTATCAATTTGCTGTCATCCAAACACTGTCGCTATGCTATTGGAGTTATATTTACCTTCCTCATAAAATGTTCAATTTGTTATTTATTGTACGTGAGTAAGAACTTGTAGCGTTGTTGTAGTTAATTATAGCTTCTGATGTTCCAGAATTTGGTCGTTGTCTCAATAGCAATTAATTCATTTGCACATTGATCTTTTTGAGAAGATATGTCATAATTAACATGTTTCTTCAGTTTTTCAAAATAACCATTGGTGATTTTGTATGTTGCTATAAACCCATTTCCCCTACAATTGTTACTGATCTAGTTTTAAATATTATCGGATGAACGGAAGTGTTCTTACTTGGAGTGGATTGATCAAGAGTGGCCGCAGTCTTTGAAGATGTGCCTAGCGAAGCTCTGGAGCATGTATGAGGAAGAGAACAGACGTAGGCTTAGAGAAACTATTGTCAACGCTGAAGAATATTTGAAGATGCGGGATAAAAAGTTGAAGGTGGAGAATGAGCTCGGATTTTTTAAATCAGACTTTGCTAAGATGGTGTTGGCGAAGGAGGAGGCACTTTCCCAATTGGCCCGTGCAAAACAGGTTCTTACTGAACTGAAAGCAGAGGTGGATAAGACGAGCCAGGATGATCTAGATTAGGAAAATGAATATATTGTTCTTATGAAGTTGAACTAGCTATATGTTGTATTGTGCTGTTTTCATGTAGCTATCTTACTATGATGTTATAATATATTATGTGCCTGGTATGAAATTGGCAAACAACTGTTCGATGTGAAATGTGAATTTGCGTAATACTGGAATTATTAATTGTAAACTAATAAACCTGCTAAATGTGTCATGGACCTTTGCAAACGGTTCTAGCAGTAAAAGCGCTTGCGATGGATAGCCCAATGCCACATAGTTTTCTTCATCAAATCGTGTGTGTTCTAGTTGATAAAAGCAAACAATTAACCAAGGTAGACCCTATGTGATAGTTACACATTTCACACACGAGCCTACACATAAAACTGTGTGGGATGTACTTACGAACGGAAACGTTTTCCCTGGATTGACTGTGTGGGATGTACATAAGAACGGAAACGTATTCCTTGGATTGAATGTGCGTGATATACATACCTACAGAAATGTTTTTCTGGGATTCACTGTGTGGGATGTACATACCTATGGAAATGTTTTTCTGGGATTCATCGTGTGGGATGTACATAACTACGAATTTTTTTCTGGGATTCACCGTGTGGGATGTACATACCTATGGAAATGTTTTTCTAGGATTCACCGTGTGGGATGTACATACCTACCGAAATGATTGGGTGTCGATACCTCGCCCGATCGCACACGGCCCCAGCCTGTGTCCCAGGAGGGCCTATCCATGACGATTTCTGGGTCATGTGGGAAGGGCCCCCCTATCGCCCACACTCACTTGGTGACGGTTCCAAATGTCGTCATGGAAAGGGGTTAAAAACCGTTTGTATAGCACCGATGCGTACTAGTGGCATAAGTACTGGACGTAACAAAACAAGCATCCCCAAGCTTGGGGTTTTGCATATAACTAACACAATTAACATTAATATAACTTGTAATAACAACATTGCAATCATGCTTTTCCTTCGAGGAGCTATCAATTGTGGGAGCAATAGCAATAGTTTCATGTTTAACATAAGGAACTATAGCAAGTTCATCTTTATAAGCATCATTAATATTGGCATCATGGCCGCAAGAATAGCAGGCATCATGTTCATCAAGAGGGGATAATTCAATCGAATCAACGGAATCATAATTATCCATAGCTTCATGCATATCATTATTTTCTTCCAAAGCATCGGACATTCTCTCAATAAATTCTTTAACATAGGCATTATGAGCATAGTTTTCATAGCAATATTTAAGTATGTCAAAAATTTCAAATTTGTAGAGAGTAATATCATACTTTTCAATCAAACAAGCAACTTCATAAGCACCCTTAAAAGCGACAAATTCTTCAATTTGTTCGATATCATAGTAACTATAAACCTCCTTGGCATAAGAAGATAAGATTTCATTGTCATTAAATTCACATATATAGGGGAGGTGTTTTTTAGGGTTCATAGAGCAACAAGTAAAATCACAAATTTCACAAAGATTCCAAGCATAGCATAGCAAACAATTTATTTGATACCACAAGAGCTTCCCTTTTTCAGACAAACGATAATGCACAAAATGAGCATGCTCATCTAATGATTTTCCTTAAACTAAACCAGTTGGGGTTTCAACGCAAGCACATATGGATTGAAGATGATCCAGGTAGAGAACTTTGAGTGGATCCATATAAATAGACTTTTAGCAAGAAAAGATGCAAGCAAAATAAAAGGCACATGGAAGCACAAGAAAACATAATATCGAACGAGAAAAAGGCAAACAAAAAGAAGGCAAGTAAAAAGGCAAATTTATGTGAAGTGGGGGAGATGAAAACGAGAGGCAAATGGAAACTAATGTAAATTGCAAGGAGATGAGATTTGTGATTAGGAACTTGATAGATGTTGATGATGTCTCCCCGGCAACGGTGCCAGAAATCATTTCTTGATGGCTTGTGTCCACGTCAGTATTTTCCCCGAAGAGAAAGGGATGATGCAACACAAATACAATAGGTATTTCCCTCTGTGATGAGATCAAGGTTATCGAACCAGTAGGAGAACCACGCAACAATATGTAAATGGTACCTGCACACAAATAACAAATACTTGCAACCCGACGCGTAAGAGGGGTTGTCAATCCTTCCCGGGTAAAAGATAGATTGGTTTGTAGTAGATTGGATAAATAGAACTCGCAGAAATGCGAAATAAAATAAATAACAAAACATTGCAACAAGTTATTTTTGGGTTTTTGGAATAATAGATCTGAATATAAAAGAGGCAAATAATAGATCGGAAAGAAAATATGATAAAGAATAGACCCGGGGGCCGTAGGTTTCACTAGTGGCTTCTCTAGAGAAAAAATAGCAAAGCGGTGGGTGAACAAATTACTGTTGGACAATTGATAGAACCTCAAATAATTATGACGATATCTAGGCAATGATCATTATATAGGCATCACATCCAAGATTACTAGACCAACTCTTGCCTGCATCTACTACTATTACTCTACACATCAACCGCTATTCAGCATGCATCTAGTGTATTAAGTTGATGAAAAAATGGAGTAACGCAATAAGAACGATGACATGATGTAGATAAGATCTATTCATGTAGGAATAGACCCCATCTTGTTATCCTTAATAGCAACGATACATACGTGTCATGTCCCCTTCTGTCACTGGGATTGAGCACCGTAATATCAAACCCATCACAAAGCACCTCTTCCCATGGCAAGAAAAATTGATCTAGTTGACCTAACTAAACCTAAGATTCGAAGAAGAAATATGATGCTATAAGAAATCATGCATATAAGAGATCAAAACTCAAATAACTTTCATGGATAAAATAGATCTGATCATAAACTCAAAGTTCATCGGATCTCAACAAACACACCACAAAAAGAGTTACATCGAATAGATCTCCAAGAGACCATTGTATTGAGAATCAAAAGAGAGAGAGGAAGCCATCTAGATACTGCCTACGGACCCGTAGGTCTACAATTAACTACTCACGCACCATCGGAGAGGCACCAATGAGGATGATGAACCCCTCCGTGATGGTGTCTAGATTGGATCTGGTGGTTCTGGAACTTGCGGCCGCTAGAATTGTGTTTCATCGACTCCCCTAGGGTTTTTGGATTTTCGGCGTATTTATAGAGCAAAGAGGCGGTGCGGGAGGCCACCGAGGTGGGCACAACCCACCAGGGCACCCCAGGTACGCCTAGGTGGGTTGTGCCCCCCTCAGGGCACCCCTCCGGTACTTCTTTGGCCCATCTTGTGCCTTCTGGTCTAGAAAAAATCTCCAAAAAGTTTCACTGCATTTGGACTCCGTTTGGTATTGATTTTCTACGAAGCAAAAAACAACAGCTGGCACTAGGCACTATGTCAATGGGTTAGTCCCAAAAAAATATATAAAGTTTCTATAAAATGATTGTAAAACATCCAAGAATGATAATATAACAGCATGGAACGATAAAAAAATTATAGATACGTTGGAGATGTATCAATAGCCGTGTGCACCATAATAACCCGCATAACTAGTATTTTCCCATAATTTAATCCCTGTAATTTTAAATTCTCCATAGCTTGAATTTGAAATTCCATAGATTTGAATTTGAAAATTTTCAAATTTTGAATCTGAAGTTCTCCAAATTTTGAATTAAAAAGTAGGGCAATCACATATATCATATCTTTCGATGCTAAATCCGGCAGATAAATCCGTGGGGTATCATAGATATGTGCCTTGGCACGATGGTAAAAGGGACAAGGGTTTTACCCTGGTTCGGGCTCTCACGGAGGAGATAATACACTACATCCTTCTCTTTGTGTATTGTGTTGGGGTGTTTATAGAGTACATGAAGAGTACCAAGGGATTATCTATGTCTAACATGTTCTCTTCAATCGAATTGTCTGACCCCGGTTTATATAAGATACCGGGTTCCTAGGATTTGAAGAGTCTTAGGCGACTACATCGATGGAGTGGAGTCCTCCATGAATACAGAGTCTCTGTCTTGAACATAAGGTTTCCATAATCTTCTTCGTAGAGCGTCATGGGCTGCTCAAAGTGGGCCAGGAATGTAACCGACCTAGGCGTCCCCAGCCCAGCCCATGATACGTCCATTTTGCATCATGATTTCCTACTGTTATTTATAGTGTTTTCAATCAACATATCACTTTATGATGCAATTCTAATACCTTTTCAATCTTAATATGCAAGATTTACATGAAGAGAGAGATTGCCAACAGTTGGAATTCTGGACCTTAAAGAGCTACAACAGAGATAGCTATTCTCTGGAGCTCCAAATGACCTGAAATCTCACGCAGATTTTTTATTGAAATAATGGAATGAAGAACCACTAGATGGGGGCCACCAGTTTCCCACAAGGCAACGAGGCATGCCCTGATGTCTTGTGGGGCCCACAGCAGGCATCCGGTGCCCTCATTCTGCTATATGAAGCCATGTGCCCTACAAAAAAATAGAAGAAGACTTTCGGGACGAAGCGCCGCCGTCTCGAGGCGGAAGCTGGGCAGGATCACTCTTTATCTCCAGCGGAGCGATTCCTCTTGGATACTCCCTCCGGGAGGGGAAAATTGAAGCCATCATCATCACTAACGATCCTCTTATTTTGGGAGGACTCATCCCCATCAATATCTTCAGCAGCACCATCTCATCACAAACCATTGTTCATCTCATGTATTCAATCTTTGTCTCAAAACTTCAGATTGGTACTTGTGGGTTGCTATTAGTGTTCATTACATCTTGTTGTTGATGCTAGTTGGTTTATTTGGTGGAAGATCATATGTTTAGATCCTTAGTCATATATTATACTCCTCTGATCTTGAACATGAATATGATTTGTGAGTAGTTCCGTTTGTCCTTGAGGACATGGGAGAAGTCTTGTTATAAGTAATTGTGTGAAATTGGTATTCGTTCAATATTTTGATGATATGTATGGTGTTCTTCCTTTAGTGGTGTCGTGTGAACATCGACTACATGACACTCCACCATGTTTGGGCCTAGGGGAAGGCATTGGGGAGTAATAAGTAGATGATGGGTTGCAAGAGTAACAGAAGCTTAAACTCTAATTTATGCATTATTTCGTAAGGGGTTGATTTTGATCCATGTGTTTCATGTTATGGTTAGATTTGTCTTAATTCTTCTTTCATAGTTGGGGATGCTTGCGAGAGGGGGTAATCATAAGTGAGTTGCTTGTTCAAGTAAGAACAGCACCCTAGCACCGGTCCACCCACATATCAACTTATCAAAGTAGTGGACGCGAATCAACTAAACATGGTGAAAGTTAACTAGACAATATTCCCATGTGTCCTCGAGAATGCTTTGCTCACTATAAGAAGTACTTTTGGCTTGTACTTTCTATAAAAAAAGATTGGGCCACCTTGTTGAACCTTTGCTTTGTTACGAATTGCCTTGCTATCAAATTATATGTTACTGTTGTTTACAACACTTGCAGAGAATACCTTGCTGAAAACCGCTTGTCATTTACTTATGCTCCTTGTTGGGTTCGACACTCTTACTTATCGAAAGCACTATGATTGGTCCCCTATACTTGTGGGTCATTAGTCCACTAGGCCTGGAATCAAAGTGGAGAGGGGCCTCTAAACTGGGACACCAGTAGCCCCTGATTCGGTCTTCCAGATTTGTTGCTTCTTGACCATCTCCGAGTTGCATATCATCTTTGGTCCCAGGTTGATACTTGTTCAATCAAACTTTCCAAACAACATCCGCTCGTAGATGGCCTCCATGCGGGACTGCTTCCGAAGTGGCATGCACCACCTCGGTCTTTAGTTGACGATGTAGATGGCCAGCCTTCGTGGAATGACTTTCCACAAAGCCGGCTCCCGTAGGACGATTTCTTACAGGACACTTTGAAATAATGTTGATGATGTATCGGCTAATTTTGTAGAAGTCGGCAATGACGCGATGCACCGGGCCTTGAGGCTCGGCGAGTATGCTGGAGCAACCCGCATGTGGCGTGCAGGGCATCCGTCCTCCTAGACTTTATGTAGATGAAAATAGTCAGCCTCTCCGAAGAAGTTTTTCTGCAAAGCTAACTCCCGTGCAACATTTATAAAAGTTCTGATGGGTGCAATTTATTCTCTACTAGGTATATAGCCAGTAGTCCTCAGGAAGCATATCGTAAATACAATCCAATTTGTGCCATATGTTGTTAGTTTTAGTTCCACACTTTCTCGTATCATTGCCTCTGAAATGCAGTCCGGTTTGGCACAAACTTGGCCGCTGGTCGTGTAATTTACAACTTTAGAAAAAAACCGCTGGTGCAGTAGCTCCATAGACTTAGGTTGGGCATCATGGTCGACCTGAGGATTGAAACTCCTCAGGCGATGGCTCTATATTTTCTGCATTGTTAGACCTCATTTTTGCATGTTCTCTGCATATATCATGTCCCATTGAACCAAATATGTGTCCATTATGCATGATTGCCGGCTTTTATTATTTTCAATGTGAGCATTGCATAGTTAGTGTTTTTATTTGGTTTTTATTTGTTTTCTTGTGTATATGGGTACTCTGGAGAAACCTAGGACCAAGCATGATGAAAGAGGCCAAAGATGGGTTAAATATGGAGGACTGTCGGTGCCAGACTTAGGCATTTGGGAGGTCAAAAAAGTGATTTTTCTAAAGTGCTCCATATCAAGACCAATACCACATGTGCATCGGCGTCACTCCTAGAATTCTAACGAGACGAAGAACGCAAAAAATAGAGTTTTTATGAGAATTTTGTACTCATCAGTCCAGAGCCAAAGACGATGTGTGGTACAAGCGTGATTGCTCATACCACCCCTAGACAGCTCCGAAAGTCACCTCTTTGAACGGATGAAAGCGCAGGTTATCTCCCAGGGGGTGGATGCACTACTAGGAAAAGGCCTACTAATGGCTCACCAGTTTTGCCTACTAATGGCGCACTACTGGTGCGCCATTAGTATCACGCCACTAGTATTTCTTACTAATGGCGCACCACGCAGTGCGCCATTAGTATAGAACACCATGCGCCATTAGTATGCCTCCCAGGGGGCCATATTTAACCATGTGATTTGGCATACTAACGGCGCACTGTTGTGTGATGCGCCATTAGTATACTTTGGCATACTAATGGCGCACTGTTGTGTGATGCGCCATTAGTATACTTTGGCATACTAATGGCGCACTGTTGTGTGATGCGCCATTAGTATACTTTGGCATACTAATGGCGCACTCTGTAGTGATGCGCCATTAGTATGAATGTTAGGTTTTATTCTTTTTTACTTTTCTGATTTTTGCACAGGTTACAAAATATATTATTTGACAGAATATAGACAGCAGCACACAGCAACAGCAGATTCATCGAATACAATAGAAGATTAGTCTCCGAATACAATTCATCATATTAGTCTCTGAATTCAAAAGACCGAACAAAGATAAAACATTACAAGTCTCGAGACCGCGAGTATCGAGTTTTTCTTCACATTACAAGTCGATATCGATCATCTAAACTACCATCACATAGAAGAGAGTTGCAGTCATCACGATGAGCATCATCGCGATGAAACTGGTCTTCATCCGGTTCCTCCAACGCTCCCTCCTCTCTCCCGCTAGATAGCGGGCGTATCTAGATTCCGCCTCCGCCCTACTGGTGTACCCTTTGTAACTGTTACCGCTGAAATGGTGAACCTGTCTCCGACACTCCTCCCAGTAGTCGTAGACTCCGGGAACCTTACCCTTGTACACGACATACGACGGCATCTCTATGCACAAGCCAAACAACAGACAATACATACATAAGCAATATATAAGTATGCAACAAAAGGATCGGAAGAGAAAAGCAAGACATGACACTAATAGCACGATTCATGGTCCTACTAATAAATAGCATCGATTACATCTAAGTTGAAAAACTGTCCAAACCAAAGAGACATACAAGTTCATTAAAGTTTAATTACAACATGAGCCAATCAATGTTTCAGAACTACACATAGCATCACTACTGTCGACTCGACTCATGGGACTGGAGCATGGATGAAGCCGCCGTCTGTCGTGATGGTCATGAAATCACGGGCGTTGTCAACCTGCATTTGTAGCGTTCCGCCTATCTCCCTATTGGACGGTTGATATCTGAGGTAGAACTGCCCCGAGGTATGAAGGACATCTTGATGGATGATGTCCGCAAACTCTGACTGGATGCGAAAGAATTCTTGTCTCATGTCCGCGTCCTGGATTGCCGACAAGCTCGCGGCCCAATCTTTGAGATTATCTGGTAGCAGAAGGTGATGATGGTCCCTTACGATCGCCCGCATGTGATGGAGGGCGTAGTAGGCATCCTTCTGACCGCCAGGCGGCTGCTTGACGCAGCAGAACTTAGTATTGTGGGCAAACACGTGCTTGCCGTACCTACGAACTGGCCTGGTGAAGGTGCCTCCAGATTTGGCGTAGCCGGGGAGAACATCATCAAGAACTTTCTTGATATTTGTGTAGTCCATCTTGGAGTCACGGTTCGGGTCGAAATACGTGGCCATGGAATATTTCGGGCTTAAGAGGATGAGTGTGCAATGTGTGTCACTGCACAGAACACGAAATGTTAGAAAAAAAAGAACGATCGAAATCTAAGAAATCATGTGTTACGGGGTGGTTAAGGGATGACTTACTCGGGAAAGTAAGCCACGAGGAAGTTATCCTTATCTGGGTTTGCCAGAATGACGCCTTCGAGGTGTGAACTCGTGACTTGGCAGTCCCCAGCGCTGCCCAAGAGCTTGGCACGCATGTAGAAGGGGTGGACTATCACGATGTCTGGGGTCTTGTCTCTAATGATCCGCATCTCCATACTCAGAGAAAACAACCGAACGAAGGTATAGTGTAGCGGATGATGGTTAAACATAGCAAAGATGTCATCAAACCGCAGGACGATTGTACCCCCGATGGCGCCATCCACAAAGCCCTTGCCCTCTAGCACCTTGGCCATGAAAACCGGGTATGCCACATCATTCTCTCTGAGACGCCGCTTCTCCAAAGAAAGAACATTGTCATGAAAACCGGGTTGCAGCATTGAGCATATTTGTCGGTAGCATCGCCCTACCCGCCACATGCACCCTCCTCGAGATATCCTTAGGTGAAGGTGGCCCGTCCTGAGCACGGATCGTACTCGGTGCCGGCTGGCTCGCACCCTTGTTACTCTTTATTTTCCGTCCCTTCTTCTTCTGTTGTAATGGGACCGAGTTCTGCTCACAGACCGCCTTCTTGAGTGTGTTGGGGCTGATAATATTTGGCACCTCGGCTATCTGAGGCTCTGTGAAGTCGGCAGCTGGAGGCGTCTCCTGAGAACTGAACGCCAGACGACGCCTGTTGCAACTAGGTTTCTCCGCCGTACCAGCTAGACCGCGGTCGTCTTAGTTGGGTTCTTGAGAAAGAGGCCCGCAGAATTCGTCATCGTACCCATGTTCGGCAAAGTACTTATCGACGTTGCTAAATGTACGGCCGTCGTCGTTGTCGTCGTCGTCCAGATCCTATGCCATATGCATGTTCGGATCCTGTGCCATAGGGATGTCCGGCATGTCCGGTAGCGTTGCGGCGGTCTTGCCATGGCTTGGCGCCGGCACGACTGGTGGTGTTGTCTTTGGGGTGGTGTCCCCCGCCCCCAAACGAATCTGGCTCTTCGGCCAAAGCAGGGGCCAGCTTAGGCAGGTGCTGAGGGTCATCAGATCATCTTCGTCGGCCCCGGCGGGTTGAATCGGAGGTAACAACTCATCGCAGCCTGGCAGCACCCGAACCAGTTGAACCCTATACACGGTGGGTGGCATCGGTTTATCGTGGAACATGGGGTTGCCCGGTTGAACGATTTTTCCCTTGGCGACATCGACCAACTCGTCGTTCACGAAGTGCAGGAGAGTGCACGGAACGTCGGCGGCGCCCTGCGAAAACATGTAGGGCGTCAGGGATGCCCAGTCAAAGGCAAGGAGATGAAGTCCTCGGCCGAGAGGCTTAATTAGTTACCGTGATGATGGCTTCGAGCTCGGCTAATGTCGAGGCACCGCCAATGGCGGGCATGCAACTAATGGAGGGGCCGCTTGCTGGCGAGGTGCCGGCCGGCGTACACCCGGGTGCATTAAGCTCCAATGCCGGTGTCGGAGACACCAATACCACCGCCGCCAGAGACACCAATGGCGCCGCCGCCGGAGACACCAATACCGCCGCCGCCAGAGACACCAATGGCGCCGCCTGCGCGTTGTGCGAGTTGCTGGCCGTGAAGCTGGGAATCGGGGGTGGCCCCTGTTGGCCACCCGCATTCCATGTCGTTATCCCATGAATCAAGGTAGGCATAATGCCGGTGAGTGTCGATCCCAGTTGTTGTTGCACTTGCTCTTGTACCATCTCTGGAATCCGTGCCACTTGTGCCTTGAGTGCTTCTACCTCGTGCGACTGGCTTTCCAAGCTGGTCTTTTTCTCCTTTCGCCCACTAGCGGTATAGTATGACGACCATTTTGTGGACAAGCCTTTGCCGGCCACACGACTAGCTGACATCGGCTTACTGAGCTTATCCTTGTTTTTCATTATGTTCAACGCCCTATTCAAAGGGGTGTCGAAAGGGGAGCTCTGAGACGACCCCGCGCTACTGCTTTCTTTGTCCTGTGGAAGGAACGTGAACCATTTAGAAATATTGGGGATTAATTAGAATGCAACCATATGGAGCTAATTACGCGGGGGTGTATTTCTTACCAGAACAAGCTCAAGCGCCTTGGTCTTCGGATCCGTGGTAAGCTCCTTTGTTACCGGGTTCTCCTTGTAGCGGGCCCTAAGAAAGTTCCTGGTCTGCTTGTCACGGTATTTCTTGAAGCGGGGTGGTAGGCCTTTCTCGGCACGCTCCGCGTCCTCCTTGTACCATATAGGCTCCGCCACTCTGTAACTGCCGGGACCGAGTTGGTGGACCCCTAAGTTCAACTGCCGCATTTCTTTCCCCCACTGACTTGATTCGGAGGTTGCGGGGCTCTCGCACTTGATCTTGAACTCCTTGTAGTCATCTTCGCTCATCAAAGGATATTTCGCCTTGATCTTCTCATAACTATCACCTTTCTCAATCATTGCCTTCACCATGCTTTTCCAAGTAGACAGGGTCGTGCTCATCCTCGTGAGGGCGGCACCGTTCACTTTATTCCCCGAGAAGCGTGTGTTTGCAAACTCAGCGGGGAACTTGTATCATCCGTGCAGCTTCGTGAAGAGGAGGCTGCGCAAATTCCCTCGATCCTTATGCCTTAGGTTCTCGGTGTTGATCGAGACGGTGCTCCGGAGAATGCACCCGAGCTGAACCGAGTACCCCTTGACTACATGTTTGGGCGCCGTCGGATGCCCGTCGGAGTTCACTTCAGTAAATTCCTCCCTGATGGTGCCGAGCACGCTCGGGCGACGGTCCTTCTGTTGCCTCGTCGGTTGGCTGCCATCTATGCGTGCGCCGCCATCATCAATGGTGGCATCCGCGGTGCCATCATCAGTGGTGTCATCCCCGACGCCACTAGGGGTTGGATCGGTGTCTTCCGCGGCGTCCTCATAGCGGTGAGGTTCTTCCTCCAACTCCTGCAACAACTCCCAGAATTGCTTGTCGCCCGAACCGCCGGCCTCATCGTTGTGGGCCATGTTTCGTTCTAAATAGGAAAAAAGTTTGGTCAAAAAGTTGGTTATTGTCAAGGAACAAGATCATGGTCTCATCATTTAGGGTTTGTCGACACCGAGGCATCCTAAAAGCTAAGCTTTTATCATTTAGGGTTTGTCGACGCCGAGGCACCCTAAAAGCCTAAGCGTACATCATTTAGGTTCTCATCGACACCGAGGCACCCTATAGAAGCCAAGTTAAGTTTTCATCATTTAGGGTTTATCGATGCCGAGGAACCCTAGGTTAGGCCTAATCACTTGGCACTAATCACTTGGCTCTGTTGCCACCTATGTTGGGTTTATCATCTAGGGTTTTATCGATGCTAAGGAGAATTCTAAGTTGGGCCTAATCACTTGGCTCTATTGCCACCTATGGTTTAATGCAGCAAGAATGGCGGGGCAGTTGATCCTACTTAACTAAGTACTAAGATACCCCGGCCCATGCATTAGTCGCAAGTACCCCATATGTCCTATTTTTAGCAAAGTCATGCTAAAATTCACGGAAAATTTCAGCATGACCTTTGCTGAAAATAGGACATATGGAGTACCCGAATTTGCCGGAACGGAAATTAATCGACATTCTGGCAAACTCAAGGGCCTCTCGGGGTACCTGCAAAATCATTATCCCCGCGTAATGAAGTCGCCAATGGGTCATTTCAGAAGATCACAAGTAGCATCATCATGACAGCTTGCAAACACAGGACCATGTCATTATCATGGCAGTCCACTATATATTTTTATGACAAAATACATCATTATCAGGGCACATTAACAGCAAGGTGAGACTAGGCACTGATGCAGCAGACTAAGTAGACTATGAAATATGCAATGTTAGAAGTAAAATGAGTCAATCATCACATCATCCTACTGTGACTACTGAAATAACACAACCATCAACTGGAAAAATCTGGTAACATGAAAACATACTTGCACCAATCAGTGCATGCTTTCAGTTTGGTCACTGAATGTAGTCTGTTTTGTTCACTAAACACAACTACCCCAAAATAAACAAATACACTACAAGCCTATTATTGAGAATTCTTCAGATCAAACAACCCCATTATTTGGTTTTGATGGCTTGGACAACGGGAAGTTGCTAAAATATGACTATAAACTGGTAATGTTGTGTCTTGGGTATATTATACTAAACTGGTAATGGAATAAAGATGCTTAAAACAAAACTTTTGCCTAACTATTTGGTTTGAAAGTGTTTCCTTCTGGTAGCCACTTCACAACTGCACATTACAAACAGTGACCAATACCATATTAAATTCTCACTGTTGACAATTTGGATTCAATCACCTTCATTTGATCAAAGATGTTCAGCAACACTACAGTTGTCATAACTAAACAAGAAAAAGAACAGAAGCCTCACACTGTCCTCAAATTAGCAAGCATATTGTTAAGACAATTTTTCAAACCAAACAACCTCAAAAAATTTGATCTGGAAAGAACAACGGAGGCTGTTCCGAATGAACACTCAGCTGATAATTTGCAGAGTGACAGTATTAATGTTCTGTGTTGTGAGGACCAGCTCGAATCAAGAGGAATTTGTTCGGTTAATCCACACTAATTATGCATCAGTCAATAATACTAAACTGTACAGAGAGAAGTAATTAGACTTGTAAGTCGTTGCTAGCGAGTACAAGCATGCAGGAGAGTAACAAGAGCTGAAGTTCGAGAGTAACAAGTAACAAGAGCACATCTAGCAAAAAAAGATAAATAGGAACATATTTCTCACCTTGGAGGTGTTGCTGCTGCACTGTCTGAACTTCACTTCCTTTACCTCCTCGGAAACCTGAAATATGGTGATGTTAGAAAGCTTCTAATTTGTATATGATGATTCTAAGAAAAGGGAAAAGGAGTATCAAGAACAGATTCACATGTCTGGCTGTTAGCCATTACAAACTTCAATTTATCTATTTCTGTATCTCACAAACTATCATAAATGAATAATAGTATTATAGTTCAGCTATTCCATGGAATAATCTCTCTGAACGTTCTTGCTTCAAAGTTGTCAGAAGTTCTAGGCTTCTAGCCATGACAAAGACATGTACTAAAAGTTCTCAGAAATAACCAAAAATAAAAATTCATATCAAGACAGGAAGATGTTTGTTTGACCAAATAGTTACCATTCTCTGAACCATATTACTAAAAATTGGCAGGAACTTGCCTCCAATCAAAAACTTGTTGCAGGTGATCATATTCTGTACTACTACAACTCGAACATTAACATGGACTGGTGATGTACATTAACATTAACATTAACATGCCACCATGGCCCTAGGGTTTGCAGGGGAGGGGTGGAGGAGAAGGGAGGAATCACCTGGGGAGGGGATGGAGGAATGGAGGAAGACGCCGGCGTTGAAGCTCCGGCGGCGGCTGGGCGTTAAAGCTCCGGTGACACGCGGCGGGCTCCTCCACTCGCCTGTCTCTGCGTCTCGGCTTGGGCGGGAGGACGTCGAGGGCGCGGACGCGGGCGGAGGGGGACGGTGAGGGAGGCGGCGCTCGGCTCGACGTCGCGTGGCCTGGCTGAGATGAGTAGAGGCGGTCGTCGTCTCCTCCTCCTCGTCGTCCTCCTCCTGGTCCTCCTCCTCCGGCTCGGGGCGCGGGGGCGCGAGGGAGCTGCAATGGTGGGGGGCGCGGGGGAGCTGCGGTGGTAGGGGGCGCGGGGGTGGAGTCCGGTGGGGGTCGGGGCGGAGGCGTCGGGGCAGCGCGCGGGTGGATCTGGCGAGGGAGAGGGACGAAGGGGATCTGGCGAGAGGGAGAGGGAGGAATTAGCTAGGGGGGAAGCTTACTAATGGCGCACCCCACAGCGGTGCGCCATTAGTATGTTTTTTTAGATAGCAATGGCGCACCCGCGGTCGGTGCGCCATTAGTAATCTTTTTTATATATATAGCAATGGCGCACCAGCCAGAGGTGCGCCATTAGTAATCTTTTTTTATATATAGCAATGGCGCACCAGCCAGAGGTGCGCCATAAGTAATTTATTATTATTATTTTTTGTTGCATCTAATAATTTTTTAGAAAATGAATATGAATATAGTAATAATTTTTAATAAAAACAGTAATAATTTTTAAAAAAATATCATCAAATTTGTTATTTGAAAATATTTATGAATATGAAAAAATATCATCAAATTTATTATTTGAAAATATCATCAAATTTTTTATTTGAAAATATAATCAAATTTGTTTTGCAATTTTAGTTGCATTCATTTGTGACGGTGGAGCGGGTCGGGGAGGGTGTGGGGGGTCATCGGCGGCAGTGGAGCGGGGGAGGGGTGCGGTGGGTCGTCGGCGGCAGTGGAGCGGGGGAGGGTGCGGGGGGTCGGCAGCGGCGGCCGGTGGAACGGGGGAGAGGGTGCGGGGGGTCGGCGGCGGCGGTGGAGCGGGGGAGGGTGCGGGGGGGTCGGCGGCGGCGGCCGGTGGAGCGGGGGAGAGGGTGCGAGGGGTGCTCGGCGGCGAGGGGGGCCGGATCTGGCGAGGTGGGATAGCGATCGAGATGGAGGGGGATCGAGATCGAGTGTCCATGAAATTTAAAAAATATTCATGAGTTCAAAATTAAAGTGCCCATGAAATACAATCGAGAAATGAAGGCTACGATTTAAATACAATCGATCTTAGCTAGCTATCTGTTCACAATATTCTTGCCCTTCTTTTTCGCAAATGGAGTTCTTCTGTGGAACGGACGTCCTTTAGGTAGGGTGGTCCTGCTTCTTCTTGTGGTGTATGCTGCTACTTCATCGTCGTCGTCATGTTCGATCTTCAGGTCGCCGTACTTGTCGAAGTCTTGCTCATTGGCTACTCCATCCATTCCAATGATCTTCCTTTTGCCTCTCCTCACGACAACACGACTGGGCTTTGACGGGTCAGTAATGAAGAAGCATTGGTCCACTTGGGAAGCCAGTACCCATGGCTCATTTTTCGCGGTGACGTTTGCGCCCGCGGTCTTGGATTTGGCTTCGGGTATAACCATGGTGGTGAAATACCGGTCTTCTTTTAGGACGCTCTTGGCCCATCTGACACGGAACATCGGGACCTTCTCTCCAGCGTAGCTCAGCTCCCAGATCTCCTCGATCCTTCCGTAGTATTTGTCCTTGTCATTGCAGGATTCCATCGTTACCCCGAAGTTCTGATAACCATCGCTCTTCATGTCCTTGTCCTCGGTGTAGAATGTGTAGCCGTTGATATCGTACGCCTCATAGGTCATCAGATTGTGCTCGGCGCCCTGTGACAAGGCGAATATGAGTTGTTCTTCCACGGAAGAATCCTCATGTAAAGGGTACGACAGAAGCTTCTGCTTGAACCAACGCGTGAAACATGAGTTGTGCTCTTTGATTATATCTCCGTCCGTCCTCTGTTGGCCTAGGTCATTGTACGTCTTCTCAATAAAGGTTTTCTGCTCTACCACCCAAGGATCGACCACGTCTATGTGTTGTAGCGCGACTAGGTTTGCTCTTTCAAAGTCGGCGAGTCGACCCTCGAAGTCAACATGCATTTCGCGGCGACCCTCACGGTGACCCCATCCAGCGAGCCAGCCGAGGTGCCTGTTGACGGGCAGATCAACGGGTTCTCGATGCCTAGATAATTCGTGCAGTAGGAGATGCACTCTTCGGTCAGAAAGCCCCTGGCTATGCTTCCCTCTGGACGTGACATGTTGCGAACGTATCCTTTGATGACACCATTCATCCTTTTGAATGGCATCATGCTGTGCAAGAACGTCGGCCCGAGTTGGATGATATCCTCCACGATATGGACCAGCAGATGCACCATAACGTCGAAGAATGCGGGCGGGAAGTACATCTCAAGCTCGCATAGTATCACCACGATCTCTTCCTGTAGCCTTCTGAGTTGCCTCACGCCAACCGACTTCCGAGAGATGACGTCGGAAAAGTTGCATAGGCCAAATAGCATTTCACGGACATGCGCGTCCATGATCCCACGGATTGCAAATGGAAGTATTTGCGTCATCAGCACGTGACAGTCGTGAGACTTCATCCCGCTGAACTTTTGCTTCGTTGGGTCTAGGTATCTGCTTATCTTCCCCGCGTAACTGTAAGGAAGTTTTACTCCTACGAGGCAGGTGAAAAACTTCTCGATCTCCTCCTGACTTAGAGTGAAGCACGCGGGAGGGTAGTCATTTCCCGTCTTCTTGGCCTTTTTGCCTTTGCGACGACTTTCTGTGTCCTTCTTCGCCTCATCATCATCATCATCATCATCATCATCATCATCATCATCATCATCATTATCATCATTAGCGTGAAGCTCTTGCCTGATGCCCATTGATTTCAAGTCTGCCCTTGCTTTCGGCCCATCTTTGGTCCTCTCTGGCATGTTGAGCAGGGTACCAACCAGACTCTCGCACACGTTCTTCGTGATATGCATGGCATCAAGGCTGTGAGGCACACGGTGGATCTTTCAGTACGGCAAGTCCCAGAAAACAGACCTCGTTTTCCATACCTTCAGCAGTGGCTCTGGCGCCTTTCGCTTCTTTCCCGGCTCTGGCGCCTTTTGCTTCTTTCCCGGCAGTGGGCAATCTTTCCAATTTTTCAACAGCCCTTCTATTTCCTCGCCGCTCCTCGTACGCGGGCGTCTTCGGGGTTTGGTTTCACCATCGAACAGATCCTTGTGTTTCCTCCACGGGTCTTCGTCGTGAAGCCACCTTCGATGTCCCATGAACACGGTTTTCGAAGACCCGGGATCTCTATCTAGCTGGCGATACGTTGTGTCATCCATGCACCTGACGCATCCAGAAAATCCGTGGACCACCTGCCCCGCGAGATATCCGTAACCGAGATAGTCGTGCACCGTCGTGAGCAGTGCGGCTCTTATAGGGGAATATTCTTTCTCTGCGGCGTCCCACGTATTGGCTGGTGTTTTCCACAGTGTGTCTAGCTCCTCTTTCAGAAGCCCCAGATACAGATTGATGTCGTCCCCTAGTTGTTTTGGCCCTTCAATTAGCATACTCATGTGAATGTACTTCCTCTTCATGCACAACCAGGGGGGAAGGTTGTACATCCACACAAACACAGGCCAGGTGCTATGTGTGCTTCTCTGGCTGCCAAACGGATTGACTCCATCGGTGCTCGCGCCCAGCACGATGTTCCTTGGATCCTTCCCAAATTCTGGGTGTTCGAAGTTCAACGCTTGCCATTGGCTCCCATCCTTAGGGTGACTCAGCATCTTGTCTTTTTTTATTTATCTCTGGGTCATTTGCATCATCTTCTCGCTTCTTCTCCTCCCTATCCGCGTGCCAACGCAGGAGCTTTGCTACCTTAGGGTCCGTGAAATACCGCTGCAGACGAGGAGTGATCGGAAAGTACCACACCATTTTTCGAGGAGCTTTCTTCCTCTTCTTGTATCGGGTGACGCCGCACACCAGACATATGGTAGACTCCGTGTGCTCGTCCCGATAAATGATGCAATTGTTCATGCACACATGGTATTTCACGTGCGGTAAATCCAGAGGACACACGACTTTCTTCGCCTCCTCGAAACTGGTCGGGCACTTGTTCCCCTTGGGAAGACGTTCGTGCCAGAATGACATGTTCTCGTCGAAGCATGCGTCAGTCATTTTGTGTTTTACCTTCATCTCCAGAGCCATGAGCGTTACTTTCAGGCGGGTATCCTCGGGTCTGCATCCTTCATACAATGGAGTAACCGCGTCTATCTCCAGTTGATCCAGCTTGGCTTTCTCTCGGGCGGCATCTCTTGCGTTATCCATCTGCTTGAGAAGCAGCTCTTGAATATGAGGGTCCTGCACCCAGCCCATCGATGGTCCATCGTTGTCTGCTCCACCGGCATCTTCATCTTCATGATCATCCCTTCGTCTGCTCCGGCATCTTCCTCATCATCATGTCCGGCATCTTCTACATGATGACTGTGTACAGCATCACCGTCGTGATCATGTCCTGGAGATTCTTCGTCTTCTCGCCCGTCCGAGCCGCGGTGGTTGTCTTGCTGCCCTTCCTCATTTCTTGCCCGGCCCCCATGGACGACTTCATAGTCATCTTCATCACGTTGCCACCGATAGCCATCCATGAAACCATGCAAGAGCAGGTGGTCCCGCACCTGCCCGGAATCCGGGTCCGCAATAAGGCTCTTCAGCTTGCATCTTCGACACGGACATCTTATCTCCGTCTCATTCTTTTGAAGCATCTCGGCCTTCGCGGAGCTCAAAAACCTATTCACGATGCCTTCGGTCATCGTGCGGACCATGGTCGCCTGCGGGGTAGAGCACAACGATATTTTAGAACCAAGAAAAAATTTGGCATGACTTTCCCTAAAAATAGGACCAAAAAGAATGCATAGTGCCAAAATTCTCGCCGAAACGGAAATGAATCAACATTCCGGCAAAATATTGGCAACTATCGCATTTCAAATACCGGTACCTGCAAACACAAACATATATGCAACACCACAAACATACATAGATCTAACTAGGCCACAAAAAGTGCATGTGCACGTTGTTGGAGCAAGTTAGGGAGAAAAAAAGTAGATCTACAACATGAAGATAGCTTTCCCCTTACTTACCTATCAAAAAAAGGTAATTTCACCACTTAATTTTGATGAATCTATGATGCAAATGAGGTGAGGAGGAGGAGGCAGCCGACAAGCTTGGAGAAGGAGGTGGAGGGAATGAAGTGGGGAAAGTGAGTGTGTAGGTGTGGTTGTCCAAAATATCTAGCTGGTCCCAGGTTACTAATGGCGCACCACACAGCCATGCGCCATTAGTAACCCAACATACTAATGGCGCACCTCCTGGCCGTGCGCCATTAGTAGTTTTGCAAAAAAGTAAAATATATATATATACTAATGGCGCACCGTGGCATAGTGCGTCATTACTAGTTTAAACTAGTAATGGCACACTTTGCAATGGTGCGCCATTAGTAGTTTTGCAAAAAAAAGAATAAAAAAATACAGTAGTGGCGCACTCCATGGCTGGTGCGCCATTACTAGTTAGAACTACTAATGGCGCACTTTGCCAGGATGCGCCATTAGTATGTTTGGAAAATGAAAAAAAATTGTTACTTGTGGCGCACCTTACTAGTTAGAACTACTAACGGCGCACTCCATGACTGGTGCGTCATTACTAGTTAGAACTACTAATGGCGTACTTTGCCAGGATGCGCCATTAGTATGTTTGGAAAAATGAAAAAAAAATTGTTACTTGTGGCGCACCTTGTGCCTAGTGCACCATTAGTGTCTTCCACACTAATGGCGCATCACCACATGGTGCGCCATTAGTGTCAATTTTATCTATAGCCCTTTTCCTAGTAGTGATGGGAGATGTTTACAAATTCATCAAAGTCGGGAGATTTTGACGAAAATTAGTGCGACGAAATAGAAATAGGCAGGAAGCTAAATCATCACAGGAAAGCAAAACAAGCATACACGATAGTTACAGATGAAGAACATGCGGTCATACATACATGTAAGCATAAACATGATGAACTGAAGAAATGAAAGGCATGATGATGAAAGTCTTCAGTTCAAAGTCTTTAGAATGCAGAACACAAATTATTCAAGTGTAGAAGTACTGAAAGTAAAAGGGTTGAGGAATTTGAAACCAAGATGGTGCGGTGATGACATGGTGATTTGTTAGACCAGTTTCAGTTGCTATATCAATTGTATGTCTGGTTGGGGCGGCTTGAGATTCAATTTAGAAAACACTTAGTCCTCACCATATTCCCCTTGAGCTAAGGTCACTTACACCTCGCCCAATCACTCATGGCGAGTCTTTAAGGTAGACTTCCAGAACCTTCACATACTAGTTCTATGGCACTCCACAAATTCTTCATGGGTTCTCAGAACTTGACACCTAATCATCTGGAAGAATGATAGTCTTTAAAGGTAACAGGCATCCGATCACAGAGGATAATCTCTTCAGTGATGCTCAATCACTTTGGCTTTGGTTGGCTTTTTCCTCACTTGGGTTTTCAAGTTTGTCAAAGGATGGGTTGCTCTCAAATATGACACTTGTCAATCTCTCTTGGAGCAGCCAACCAACTACTGGTTGTGGGGGCAGCTATTTATAGCCCTTGAGTACGACCAGTGGCAGGTCCAGTTGCGCGGCACGATGGCGCGCCTCAACTTCCCGTGGGGGACGCTGCCCGTTGATGTCGACTCGCCACCGCCGGGGGTGGTGAGTGCGATGATGGCTAGGGAGGACCAGGAGGTCAGGGAGCGCATCACGGCGGAGGCCGCCTATGAGGAGTACATGATGGACCTCCGCCGCCAGTACCCTGAGCTTATGGAGGCGAAACAGACGATCTTCTCGAATCACGGTCGAGGGGGAAGTCATCGTCCTCTCCAACAACGAGGAGCACAACGGCGATGATGGCAAAAAGGACGAGGAGGAGTTCAACAGTGAAGTATGACGACACATCTTCCCCAACTCCGGCGATGACGGCACAGGGTCGGACCCCATGGGTGGTGGAGTCTCGCGGGAAGATCGGCTCGCCCTCTAAGGGAATGGTGTTTAGTTTTAGTTTAAATTCATGTTTAGTTTATGTTTAAAATCATGTTAAGTTTTAATTTCAACTTCATGTTTAGGTTTAAATCGAATAATTATGTACATTATGTGTTGAATTTCGGTTGTTTAAATCGAATCTATGTTGAACTTATGAGGATTTTATTTTTAATTACTCCATTAAATTTAGGAGTTCAACTAGGTCCGATCAAAACTTTGAGTAGTAAAAATCCTCCACGAAAGTTTACTTCGCCGATTGCTCCTCTATTTTTAAAAGATTGGTTGGAGTTGGACTTAGAGCATGTACAGCCGAGTGCCCCAAATCCGTCTCAAACGCCCGAGCGGGCTGATCAGTCACAAAAAATCGACCCAATCGGGTGCCACAAACGGGCCTCGAACGTCTCAGCTGACCGGCACCCCTCATATCCAACCCAAATCCAGGGCAGATATGGGACGACCCGAGCACGCCCAGACGCGTCCGCCTAACATGCCCAGCCCACCACCGACCCCACGACTGTCCCACAAAAAACCCCATCCAACTTATCGCTTTGAACCCTAGATCACTCACACTCTCCTCTCTCGCTCCATCCTCTCCTCTCCCTGCACCGATTTAGATCAAATCCGGCAAAATGTTGAGCTCCGGAAGCGACTCTGGCTCCGACCTTGGCTACGATGAGGAGTTGGCCCTCCGCATTGCCTTGGAGCGGTCCAAGGTGGATACTGGGGGCAGCTCCGGATCTGCAGTGTCGTTGCAACTCCCGCGCTGGCGCAGCGCGGACGCCAGAGCTGGACCCTCCCGGTCCGCCCTCAGCTCCGGCAGGACAGCGCAGTCCGCACCGCCCACGCATCGTCTTCTTCCCCCGCCGGCCGCTCCTCCACGCGGGTAACGGTGAGTGCTAGTCCCTGTGCTGCCGGCCTGCACATGCACTCCGGAATCAGAGGCGCGCTGCCCGCCGTGAGAGGCAGGGGGCAAGGGAAAGGGAAGCAGCGGAGCAGTCTGTGCGCCGTCGCCGCCTGATGCCAGCAGAGCCCAACGAGGACGAGCGGCTCCTCGCATGGGTTTGCCGTCGATCGCTCAGGATGGCGGAGACGGACACTCGCCGCCTCCGGCGGAAGAACGCAACGGCCCTCCGACTAGCCATAGAGAAGTCGGAGCGGGAGGCGAAGGAGGCAGCGGCGAAGGTGGCTCGGCTCGCCAAGCTGAAGCGGAAGTAGGACAAGGCCGTCCGCTGGATGAAGGGGTTGATTGTCCTGACCTTCTCAGAATCCGACGATGGCAGCTACACCTCCTACGACGACGACCAAGATCCTCCACCAGCCGCGGACGCCTACAGCTGCACCGGCGACCGGAAGGGCAAAGGCCCGCGGTGGAAGTGGTGATCTCGCACTTCCTCTTATGTTTATATCGTTTTTAGTTGTTAATGTTTAAGAACTTGTCCGACAACAAACTCAGATGATCTCTAGGATGATGGCAAGCTCGTTTGATGTCCGTTTGCAGCCGATTTTGTTGCCCGTTTTTTGATCATGTAGAGTAGCTCACGTTGCATGTATAGTATGGATATAGGATGCCAGATATAAAATATGCGGATGTGAAAAGCGAAATATGAGGTGTGCTCACGGACGCGCCTGAACGTGTCCACAGGCGTTTGAGGGACCGAATTAGCCCATCACGACTATACATGCTCTTAGGGTGGAAAGTATAACGTTGGTAAATGTTTGAGTCGATCGATATAGGTACGAGGGACAGGAGGGCGATGCTTATCCATGTAGGCCACTGAGGTGGTGGTCGAGCTTTGCATGCAAGCGAACAGCCAGATAATCGGGGTCCATGCGCACGCGGGCGCCACATGGCCGATGCAGCAACCTGTGGCTGCGAATGTGCAGCACATGACGCTGCCGGAACTTTGAGAAAGATAGCCAGCGCCTCCAGGGCCATCCGTGCATAGATCCATGCATAGTGGAGCCATTCTGTCTGCTTGGGATCCTCTTCTTCGTGCACCATGCATGCCCTACTAGTTGGCCTCTGCATGCATATATTTTCAACGGTGTATTGTTTATCATTCCGACAACGGTTATCGCGCCATTTTTAAAACCGCCCCTAAACCGTCACAAATCTTATAAATTATACTGAATGAAAAGGCTAAACCTAATTGATGTCTTTCCAGGAGTATATGATTTGCGTCAGTCCCACAAATACTTCAAAAAAAGGCATTTTATACAATAGTGAAAACAGTAGAAACTTGTTGTAGAATAACTATTCTACAGCCGGTTGTAAAATAGATGGAATGTATACATATACAGACATAAACTCTCACATGCATGATGGATGCATGTATGGCATCTTCATGCATGTACATGCTACATGCTTTTGTATAAAATGGTTCAATGTCCACAGCCAAGATATGCAGACGTACAAGTAAAAAAGAGATGATGTACAAACGTACACTGGACGGTGAAAATATGGTATTGGACGACATTGATCATTCAGCTTAGCAGTTAGCATTGCTTACTAGTCATGCTGCATATTATGTCGTCCCGACGGTCTCTAGCATTTGTCCCTAGCTGGCAGGCGGCCATAATGCATGCTAGGACCGAAAAGATGTGTGTCTCGTCCACCGGCCCGTGGGCTGTGTCTCAGCCGCTGCTGCCGGTCCTATCTAGATCCGACCGATGTACCTACAAGTTCTCTGTATAGTTTTCTACGTGCATGCAGACATGTAGTTATACTCCCTCTATTTGACAATGTACTAGTACACATTGTCTTTCTAAGATTTAAACATGTATATATTTCACTAAGATTTCAAAAAATCAACACTGACAATACAAAATTAGTGTCAATAGATTCATCATGAAGTATATTCTTCTCTTAACATTATATTTATTTAATAGTCGTATTTTAGATGCCAATAGTTCATCCTATAAACTTGGCTAAATATAGACATGTTTGACTTAAAAAAAATTATGCCTTTGCAAAAAAAAATATTATGCCATATATTGTGAAATGGTGGGAGCACTGGGACATATCATACTAGTATCTATGGATAAATGCACCGTGCTGCCGTACGTACCCGGAATCTGGAGTTTTGATTGTATGTGCTGCCTTGGCGCGACAAGTGTCCTAGAAACATTTGTGGTCCAAGATGACCCAGGTTTTGCTAGCGAAGCACACGGCCCTACTGTCCTCCCCTGCCTGTATGACCACATGTATACTATTGATTATTATATGTTGATTTCATTTTTAGATTATCTGTATACCAAATATGGATATATCACAAGCAAGGGAGACCAGGTTTCGGGCCCAAAAATATCCCATGCATCGGACGTACGTACTCTGCAGGCTTACTGTACATTGAGGAAGATGAAATACAGTAAACTGCACCACGTATGTACGTGCACAATAACTTGTGACAGGTTGAATACACGTACTTCTCCCTTAAATAGAGATTCCGCTATAAACTATAGAGTACATCCGAATGAATGGACCTATGCTCTATATATATCCAAATGTAGTTTTATAGTGAAATCTCTAAAAGAACTTATATTTAGAAACGGAGGGTGTTTATGTGTTCACCGTACCAGCTGCAGTATACTAAGCATTAAATGTTTAAGTTAGATAAGTTTATGATGTATCGTCTAGTAACTAGCTTGACAACACACACCTAGACAGTACTCCCTCCGTTTCAAAATAAGTGACTCAAGTTTATACTAATTTTGTGCTAAAATTAATACAAAGTTGAGTCACTTATTTAGCCATATTGATAAGTGTGTGAAACTGCAAATATGATATATGGAGTGATACACAAACATTTGTTGTACATTTCCTTAATTGCTTGATGGAACATTGCCCTTTTACTATTTTTGTCATCATAATTTGACATATATACCAATCTTCCAAAAGTTCCAACATCACACGCCACACAAATACAGTCAATGATGAATTATGTTCTCATCTGCCCCCTCCTTTATTTTTCTCATTAACTTCTCCCATCCATCCCAATCCTCTCCATGCAAATGCCAGAGCCCCACTGCAGCCTGAATCGCCTCACTAAGCATCTATTTATACCCCACCTGAGCTCCCGCTACCTTCACATCTCAAGCCACAAGGCAAATGCAGGAAATACAACACACAAACACAGGCACACATCTATCTATCGATCGATCATGGTGAGGCTAATGGAGATCTCCAAGAAATGGCACGGCAGTGCTAGCAGCAAGGTCACCTCCCCTACCGCCGCCGCTGGTGCAGCGGCCACGGTGGCGTCGTGCCCGCGGGGCCATTTCGCGGCCTACACCCGGGACGGCAGCCGGTTCTTCGTTCCCATCGGCTGCCTCACCAGCGACACCTTCCGGGAGCTCCTCAACATGGCCGAGGAGGAGTTTGGCAAACCTGGCGACCGCCCCATCGTGCTGCCGTGCTCCGTGGCCTGCCTTGAGCAGATCCTCGCCGACTTCCGGGCCACCTCCAAGAAGCACAACGGTGGCGGCAGGGCCAAGATTTGGTAGAAGAAATCCTGATTCGATTAATTAATTCCGCCGTTGATCATTGTTAATTAGTGAGACCGATCCATCGATGATCAATGGTCCCTTAATTTTGGGAGCGTAGTTCCATCATGTCGATTTTTTTTCCTTCCCTCCCGGCAATGGTTTGTACTGTATATGCCAATGCTCGTGTTTTCAGGAGGGTTGTTGTGGTTGTAAGTTGACATGACGTAAGCATCTAGCTAGCCAGCTATCCATCCTTTTTCTTATTCTTTATTTAATTCCTCTCTTTTTTGTGTCTATTGTTGAAAATATGTTCTAGAGACAATCATGCGGTTATGTTATTTCGTTATGTATTCGTGAGTTATTTGTATTATCGTTGAACATCATCATTGATATGTATTAATAAGTATGTGGCTTGTTTATGATACTGGATATTGTATGACGGTTGTTCTGATGGTCCCTGATTAATAAGGTTATGTGGACACACATTCTTTGAATAGTATATGATTCGGTCGATAACTATATTTCACAAGTCATTAACATAGAGATACCAAACCGATACTAGTATGGATTTGAAGATGGGAATAATCAAGTTGGACAAACCCGACTTGAGGCTTCAAATGTACTCAGGATGCGAATCAACTTACTTGGTGTCTATCAAACACTACTTTGTAATTGAGTAGTTATAAATGTAGCTTTCTGGTTAGTCGTGAAACATGTTGTGACACGTGGTTGGTCAAGATGGGATTTACACATCTAATGAAGGGATATAATTCACTAATACTGGAAAAGGCTACTAGCGGCTGCCAAAATCGTCATTAATGATGTGTAGATGGCACGTCACTAGTATCACGCCACCACTAATAACTTGTTATAGTAGCATGTTCATGGCACACCACTAGTAAAACTTACCGGTGATGTGTAAAGAGCACGCCAATAATAACTAATATACTAGCACGGTGCGTCGTTTAACACATAATACTAATGTCAGATATGCCTTCGCCCGGACATTCCCATTGACACATAGGTCCCCAGTTTCAGTTAAGGTAAATGCTTCATATCTGTAGTCTGAAGGGACGTCGGCGCCAGACCCTTCAAAGCCCGTCAAATAGTTATAAACTTGACGCTTGAGATTTCGTCTCGTATTGAAAGAAAAAAAGAGGAAGAATACCACGAGCAGCATAGACCCCGCGCACAATCCCCTCCCCTAATCTCTCACGGCCCCTTGGTGCAATAATTGCCCGCCTTGCTAGAGCTCTTCTTCCCACCTCGCTTGCCCCGCCGCCAGCTCGCGCTCACCAGATCCACTATTCCGCCGCCATCGCATCGCCACTCCACCAGCCAACAACACCCACTTTGTGACGCGGCCTCACCGGCCACCGATGCGACCTCGCACTTCCACCTCACCAACCAGCTCGATCCGCATCGCACCTCCAGCTCGATCCCCCTCGCATCGGTGGACCGCACCAGCCAGCTTTCGCCCCAAGGTTCCTCCTTTGATCCTCCACGCCGAGAAGCATGGCTACCCCTAGTCCACACCATCGATGCGATCCCCCATGGCGACGCTGTGGTGTTTTGTTAGTCGCCAGGCTTCCCCATCAATTGACTCGGCTGCATCCCCATCGATTGAATCAGCCGGCTGGAGTATAGGCTTTAGAATGGCAAAATTGCGCCCTTGGCTGGAGCTCCCCATCTCCAAATCAAAGGTATGTGCACTTCTGTGACGCCCCCGATTTAATCATACACTAATCATACACGCAAACGTGTACGATCAAGATCAAGGACTCACGGGAAGATATCACAACACAACTCTACAAATAAAATAAGTCATACAAGCATCATTTTATAAGCCAGGGGCCTTGAGGGCTCGAATACAAGAGCTCGATCATAGACGAGTCAGCGGAAGCAACAATATCTGAGTACAGACATAAGTTAAACAAGTTTTCCTTAAGAAGGCTAGCACAAACTGGGATACAGATCGAAAGAGGCGCAGGCCTCCTGCCTGGGATCCTCCTAAACTACTCCTGGTCGTCGTCAGCGGGCTGCACGTAGTAGTAGGCACCTCCTGAGTAGTAGTAGTCGTCGTCAACGGTGGCGTCTAGCTCCTGGGCTCCAACGTTTGGTCACAACAATCGGGTATAGAAAGGGGGAAAAGAGGGGAGCAAAGCAACCGTGAGTACTCATCCAAATTACTCGCAAGCAAGGAGCTACACTACAAATGTATGCATTGGTATCAAATGGAAAAGGAGTATCATATATGGACTGAACTGCAGAATGCCGGAATAAGAGGGGGGTAGCTAGTCCTTTCGAAGACTACGCTTCTGGTAACCTCCATCTTGCAGCAGGAGAAGAGAGTAGATGGTAAGATCACCAAGTAGCATCACATAGCATAATCCTAACCGATGATCCTCCCCTCATCGCCCTGTGAGAGAGCGACCACCGGTTGTATCTGGCACTTGGAAGGGTGTGTTTTATTAAGTGTCCGGTTCTAGTTGTCATAAGGTCAAGGTACAACTCCAAGTCGCCCTGTTACCGAAGATCACGGCTATTCGAATAGATTAACTTCCCTGTAGGGATGCACCACATTTCCCAACACGCTCGATCCCCTTTGTCCGGACACACTTTTCTGGGTCATGCCCGGCCTCGGAAGATCAACACGTCGGAGCCCTACCTAGGCACAACAGAGAGGTCAGCATGCCGGTCTAAATCCTATGGCGCAAGGGTCTGGGCCCATCGCCCTTTGCACACCTGCACGTTGTGAACGCGGGCGGAGAGCAGACCTAGCAACCTCCATTACAAAGGAAGTTGTGTTACGCGGTCCAACCCGGCGCGCGCCGCTCAGTCGCTGACGTCACGAAGGCTTCAGCTGATACCACGATGTCGAGTGCCCATAACTGTCCCCGCGTAGATGGTTAGTGCGTATAGGCCAGTAGCCAGACTCAGATCAAATACCAAGATCTCGTTAAGCGTGTTATTCTGAAATAACCACGGACACCAACCAGGGCCAGGCCCACCTCTCTCCTAGGTGGTCTCAACCTCCCCTGTCGCTCCGCCACAAAGTAACCGTCGGGGCCTTCGGGAACTCAGGCCCACCTCTACCGGGATGGAGCCACCTGCCCCTTCAGCCCCCAACATCGGAATCACTCGCGGGTACTCCTACGAGCCGACCCGACTTTAATCACCACAAGTATCATATATTACGTATAAGTATATACCCGTGATCAACTCCTGAATGATCACGACCCGATAGTATAGCATGGCAGACGGACAAGAAAGTATGGCCACTGATGATAAACTAGCATCCTATACTAAGCATTAGGATTGCAGGTAAAGGTAACAACAGTTGTAGCAACAATGACAGGCTATGCATCAGGATAGGATTAACGGAAAGCAGTAACATGCTACACTACTCTAATGCAAGCAGTATAGAGGAGAGTAGGCGATATCTGGTGATCAAGGGGGGGGGGCTTGCCTGGTTGCTCTGGCAAGAAAGGTTCGTCGTCGATGTAGTCGATCACAGGGGTACCGGCATCGGTCTCAGGGTCTACCGGAAAGAAGTAACGGAGGGGGAACACAATAAATAACAGAACAATCAAAGCATAACATGACAAACGCGGTGCTAGATGTGCCCTAACGCGGTAGTAGGTGATACCGGCGAAGGGGGAGAACATCCGGGAAAGTATCCCCGGTGTTTCGCGTTTTCGGACAGATGAACCGGAGGGAGAAAGTTGCGAGTTTGATATGTTAGGGGTGTGTGGCGGACGAACGGGCTGCGTATCTGGATTCGTCTCGTCGTTCTGAGCAAATTTCATGTATAAAACTTTTTCATTCGAGCTACGAATTATTTTCTATTAATTTTCAAAGCTTTAAGCAATATCCTAAAAATCCCTGAAATTCTACTAAATCTGAGATTTCGTCAGTTTTAAACATCACTTTGCTATTTTCAAAACGCTACGACTATTGTTCTGTACATCCTATGTTTTTGTGCTTTATACCAATTTTAAGCATTTTTCTGTGATCTACAAGATAGTAGCACTTGCATCGCTGTTAGAGTGCATTTGCTTGATCATCAACAGCTCTAAAGTAGCTATGAAATTAAAATCGTTTTCGGCTTTTCTATTAACAGAACATTGAATTTTGTGATTTTAGTATGATTTAATCCAGGCATCTAACGGATTAGGTCCAATGGAAACATTTGAGCCTTGTCAACTGTACTACCTTCCCATAATATTTTTGCTCCTGTTAAAAGTCATTTAGTCGATGTTTAGGGGGCTGTTCAGAGGGTTAAACAGTGTAGAATTAGAAAAGCTAGCTCGCATCAACTACAGTAACTAGCAGCATTACAACGGCAACAGAGTAGCAGAGGCCGGGTGCTTGCGGGCGCGGCGGTTGCGGGCAGGCGTCGGGCGGCAGTGGGTGCGGGCACGCGCGCGTGGGCGTGCGCGGGGGCGCGGCCAGGCGAGCAGCCGCCGGCGACAGCAGCAAGCCGCAGCAGCGCGGGCAGCAGCTAGCAGCGGCAGCAGAAGCCGCGTAGCAGGCAGGGCGCAGCGGCACAGCGAGCGAGCAACAGAGGAAGGGCGCGGGCTGGGCGCGTGGCGCGGTCGAGCAGAGGCGGAGCAGCAGCAGACAGGGACTCGCGGCGAGAGGCTCGGTCGGCAGCAGAGCAACAACAACGGCAACTAGCAGGAGCATCGGAGTAGGAGCATCGGTGGCAGCTACGGCAATGGTGACGACGAGCCTCGGGCGCGACGGGAAGCTAGGCTACGGGCACGAATTCAATGAGGAAACAGAGGGGTTATGGGCGCCTGCTCACATCGTTGACGAGGAGCCGCTCGAGGAGGTGCAGGGGTGCAGTTTCGGCGTAGGAATCGGCGAAGTTTTCCGGCGACCGAAGTTTGAAGAAGGCGATGGATCCGGCGATGCAGGGGCTGAAGACGGCGTCGAGGAGCTTGATGCGGAGGCGCTGGGATCCAGTGGGCGGCCTCAGGCGACGGAGACGACCGTGGTGGAGCCCCTGGTCGCCTTGGCGTGGCTCGGGGTGGATGCGGTGGGCGACAACGGCGGTGGCGCGGCGATGTCAGTGGCGGACGAGCTCGAGATCGAGCGAGAGGGCGAGAGGCGAGGGGGAAAGTGTCCTAGGGTTTCCAACCAGAGGGAGGCGGGTCCTTTGTAGGCAAGGGGGGGAGGCTGTGGATGGCCTCCATGCAAGGCACGGTGCGGCCATGGCCTGTCGATGGGTGCCACGACCCCCCCGCCTCCCTGTAGCAGGAGGTTGGGGATGGCAGGGGTGGGCTGGACCTGTTTTGCTAAAAGGGCCAATGGTCCAGTAGGAAAAGGGGTGGTCTCTCTGTTGATTTTATATTTCGTTTTGTTTTTCTTTTAGTTTATTTTCTTTTTACAGTTTTATTTAAATTTACACAATAGTTTTAGCTTAGTTAATATACAAAAGTACTTTCTAAATTAGTACTAATATTTATACCTCTGCCACAAAAGTTTGGTACTCAAAATAAAATAATTTGATACTTTAGAAATTATAAAAGGCATTTATATAATTGTTTAAGCATGGTCTTAATTATTATAGGGCATTGAACCACTTTATAAAAAAATGTTAGTTCACCACCATAATTAGTTATGGAATATTTGCCACACTTTAAACATTTTATTTTGTATGTTTGAGAAATGCGAATTTTGGGCTTTAATTTGAATTTGAGTTTGAACTAAAATTTGGATCAAGCAAGGATTAGCAACAATAATGTGATGACATGGCATCATTAACGAGGGATTACTGTAGCTTAATTATTCGGGCGTCACAACTTCGTGCATTGCCACTGGTTTGTGGATTTTTAATTTTTGCTACAGAATGTTCCTTTTTAATTTTTAATTTCTGCTAATAATCCGATTAGGGTTAGTGCTCGTGCTAATAGTTTCTTAAGAACTTGCTTCAGCAGCTCGTATAGTTCTCTCTCTTCTTTAGAGTTTTCAACACCTACCTTCATCATGACACCCGAATTTTGAGTCCTTCGGTCATTTTCATAATCAATAGTATAGAACCTAACACCATTTACTGTGCATGCATCCAACAGATGTACACACATGTCTGGCCCTTTTGATAGCAATTTTATATCTTTGGGCACATTTCTTAACTTCCTTACATGACCCGCAAACCAGTCAACGAAATCCGCCTTGTGCTTCTGTTCCAAGTTTCGCACACTCGTTTTCTTTAATTCTTCCTTGTGAACCCGGTGGGAAAGAAGTAAACTAGTCATGAACTTAGTTAAGATATACTCATTAGCAAACCTGGCAGTACGACTTGGTTAGGTGATTGAAACTTACTCCAAGTACTTCTCTACTTCTGGATAGTTGTCAAGTACATATCTATGAATTTTGCCCCAATCCTCATAGCAGCACCTAGCACAGAAAGTCCCAATTGACACGATCGTACGCCTTTTCGAAATCTAGTTTTAGCAATATGGCTGGTTCCCTAGTGCGTTTGAGCTCGTGGATGATCTCTTGGAGGGCAAGAGGGCCCTCAAGAATGTTGCGACCACGGATGAAGGCAGATTGGGTGCGGCTAACCGTTCGGTGCATGATAGGGACAAGGCGGATATTACACGCTTTGGAACAAATCTTAAACGGGGTGTTAATCGACGCAGTCGGCCTAAATTGACGAATGTTGTCGGCTCCTATGACTTTGGGGATAAGCGATAAGACGCCAAAATTGAGGCGTGCAATATCTACCGTGTCGCGCATGAAGCCATTGCACACCTCAAAGATGGGACCCCACAGCAACGGCCAAAAGTGCTTGAACATGGCCACTGATGACCCACAAGTATAGGGGATCGCAACAATATTCGAGGGTAGAGTATTCAACCCAAATTTATAGATCCGACACAAGGGGAGCCAAAGAATGTTTGAAGATATTAGCAGCTAAGTTGTCAATTGAACCACACCCGGAGATTAATTATCTGTAGCAAAGTAGTTTGATAGTTTTGATAATAGTGACAGCAGCAACGGTAATAGTAACAGTGATAGCAGTAGTTTGTAGCAAGTGTAACAGTGATGATAGTAATAGTAACAAAGCAAGATCAATAAGGATAAATTCGTAGGCATTGGATCGGTGACTTGTTGGATAATATTTATCATGAGACAACTATAACCTAGGGCGATACGCCGCTAGCTCCAGTTCATCGATATAATGAAGGCATGTATTCCGTAAATAGCCATACGTGCTTTATTAGAAGAACTTGCATGACATCTTTTGTCCTACCCTCCCGTGGCAGCGGGGTCCATATTGGAAACTAAGGGATATTAAGGTCTCCTTTTAATAGAGAACCGGAACAAAGCATTAACACTTAGTGAATACATGAACTCCTCAAACTACGGTCATCACCGAGAGTGGGCTTGGTTGTTGTCACTCCGGGGTTGCCAGATCATAACCGTAGTAGGTGACTATAACTTGCAAGATAGGATCTAAAACATGGATATAATGATGAATTCATAAACGGTTCAGATCTGAAAACATGGCACCTGGGCCCAAAGTGTCAAGCATTAAGCATGGCAAAGTAATAGCAATATCAATCTAAGAACATAGTGGATACTAGGGATCAGGCCCTAACAAAACTAACTCGATTACATGATGAATCTCATCCAACTCCTCACCGACCAGCGAGCCTACGAAGGAATTACTCACTCCCGGTGGGGAGCATCATGGAATTGGCGATGGAGAAGGGTTGGTGATGACGAAGAACGAAGATCCCCCTCTCAAGAGCCCCAAACGGACTCCAGATATGCCCTCCCGAGGGAGAACAGGGCCTGGCGGCGGCTCCGTCTCGTGGATCGCGATAATTCTTTCTCCCTGATTTATTTTCTGGAATAATGTGATTTTATAGTATCAGGGGGTCATCGGCGGGGCCACCAGGTGGGTACAACCCACCTGGGCGTGCTAGCAGAGGGGGCGCGCCCTGGTGGGTTGTGCCCACCCAGGGGCCCCTCTCCAGTGGGTCTTAGCTCCAGAAATTCTTATTATTGGTATAAAAAAATCCTCAAAAAGTTTCGTTCCATTCCGAGAATTTTTTATTTCTGCACAAAAACAAGACCATGGTAGTTCTACTGAAAACAGCGTCAGTCCGGGGTTAGTTTCATTCAAATCATGCAAATTAGAGTCCAAAACAAGAGGAAAAGCGTGAGAAAAAGTAGATACGTTGGAGACATATCAACTCCCCCAAGCTTAAACCTTTGCTTGTCCTCAAGCAATTCAGTTGATAAACTGAAAGTGAGAAAGAAAAACTTTTACGAACTCTTTTGCTCTTGTTTGCATAAATAAGCTTAAACAACACCCAGGTTTTCAGCCAGCATTATAACTAACCATGTCGACAATAACTCTTAAAGATTATAATGATTCATATCAATGGCATAATCAGCTAGCGAGCAATAATAAGATATCTCAAATGGCAACAC
This sequence comes from Triticum urartu, assembly GCF_056163025.1. Classification (NCBI taxonomy): domain Eukaryota; kingdom Viridiplantae; phylum Streptophyta; class Magnoliopsida; order Poales; family Poaceae; genus Triticum; species Triticum urartu. The sequence continues at coordinate 168,111,799 of NC_141874.1, read as the reverse complement.
GTTGTCAAAACAAACATGATATAATATGACAATAATGGTATCTCGCTAGCCCTTTCTGAGACCGCAAAACATAAATGCAGAGCACCTCTGAAGTTCAAGCAGTGACTAAACATTGTAATCCATGGTAGAAAAGATCCAATCATGATGCACCCAACATTAGCTATACACAATGCATAAATCATGACCGTTGTGTTCTACTCAGTTTTTGGCGCTTGTTTATAGAAGGTGGTGACACAACATTAAAGTAAATAGAAAGTCCCTCCGCAGAGGGAAACAATGATTTGCATAGGTGCCAGAGCTCAGTTTTTAAAACAGAGATAAATGAAATTTTGAGACATGCACCCTTCTCATTCACTTCACGACCATCAGTTATCAACATATTCCATGCTAAGCACGCTAGTGGTGGTTCCCAAGCGATAAAAGTAAAGGTTTACTCCCCCTCCACCAACAATCGCATTCCACGGATTGTCCGAAACAACGGGTGCCGTCCAAACCAACAACAGCCCCGGGGGAGTTTTGTTTAATTATTTGCATTTTTGAGTTCAGGACCGGGAATCCCTATTGCCGCCCATTTTCTCGTGCGATGGCGAGTGAATAAACACTCGACCTGAGGATAACATGCTTAGCACGGAAGATATTGACCACCTCCTGTCGTTCCATGAACGATCCAGGCACACAAAACGGATAAAAAATTAGAAGTTTTTAGAGGTGGCATATGCAAATTTACTTAGGTCGACAGGGTAATAGCATATATAGGTAGGTATGGTGGACTCATCTGGAATAACTTTGGGTTCACGGTTTATTGATGTACAAGCAGAATCCCCACTTAGTACAAGCAAAGGCTGGCAATTTTAAGATTGGGAAGCGGCCAGCTAGAGAGCAACAACGATCATAACCAGGCATTATGCATAAGTAACATTAGACACTAGCATGAGTAGGATATGATCACCATGAACATAAATATTATAGAGGCTACGTTGGTTTTGATTCAACTACGTTCATTTAGAGGAGGATACCATATCATCATACTACATCACAATCATTTTAACGCTATGTTGATATCCAAGATAAATCATTATTAACTCCCAGCTACTTATGCATGGCATGAGAAACTATAATCTCTAATTGTCATTGCAAACATGTTTAATCATAACGGGATGAATCATGGGCACTAGGTTAAACATAGTTACACAGACAAGACAAGTCGAGTTCATACCAGTTTCTCTTTGCCACGGCCAATTCATCGAATATCGTCATCATTGCCTTTCACTTGCACGACCGAATGATATGAAAATAATAATAGTGCAAGAGTGCCATGGACTAAGCTAGAATCTGCAAACATTTTATTCAACAGGAGAAGACAAGGTAAAATGGGCTCTTATTCGTTCAATAGTTATTCATGTGAGAGCCACTCAACATTTTCATCGTGGTCTTATCCTCTGTAAGACTCGAATAAAAGAAAATAATTCAGAGCAACACACTTAAATATTTTTGGAATTTTTGGTTTTCTTCAGCAAGTAAATAAAAAGCAAAAACGAGAAAAACTATTTACATGGGAAAGCTCCCAACAAGAAAAAGAAGAAGAAGGAAATCTTTTTGGGTTTTCTTTTTAGTGCTACTACTAAGCATGCATAGAAAGTAAATTACTACAACTATTTTTTTGGTTTTTTCTAAAGTTTTTCAAACACACAAGAAGAAAGCAAGAAAATAAATCTAAGCATGGATGGCACAATGAAAAAGTGTGAACACCGACAAATGAAATGATACGTGAACATGAATATAATGTCGGTGAGAACATGTACTCCCCCAAGCTTAGGCTTTTGGCCTAACTTGGTAGTGAATCAGTAGCTTGGAGGTAGTAGTCGGTGATACGTCCATTTTGCATCATGCTTTTATATCGATATTTATTGCATTATGGGCTGTTTTTACACATTATGTCATAATACTTATGCCCATTCTCTATTATTTAACAAGGTTTAAATGAAGAGGGAGAATGCCGACAGCTGGGATTCTGGACTGGAAAAGGAGCAAATATTAGAGACCTATTCTGCACAGCTCCAAAAGTCCTGAAACTTCACAGAAGTTATTTCCAGAATATATAAAAAATACTGAGTGCAAGAAGTTCCAGAGGGGGCCACACCCTGGCCACGAGGGTGGGGGGCGCGCCCTACCCCACTGGGCGCGCCCCCCTGCCTCGTGGGCCCCCTAGTGGCCCTCCGATGCCCATCTTCTGCTATATGAGGTCTTTCGTCCGAGAAAAAATCATAAGCAAGCTTTCGGGACGAGACTCCGCCGCCACGAGGCGGAACCTTGGCGGAACCAATCTAGGGCTCCGGTAGAGCTGTTCTGCCGGGGACACTTCCCTCCGGGAGGGGGAAATCATCACCATCGTCATCACCAACGATCCTCTTATCGGGAGGGGGTCAATCTCCATCAACATCTTCACCAGCACCATCTCATCTCAAACCCTAGTTCATCTCTTGTATCCAATCTTTGTATCCAAACCTCAGATTGGTACCTGTGGGTTGCTAGTAGTGTTGATTACTCCTTGTAGTTGATGCTAGTTGGTTTACTTGGTGGAAGATCATATGTTCAGATCCATTATGCATATTAATACCCCTCTGATTATGAACATGAATATGCTTTGTGAGTAGTTACGTTTGTTCCCGAGGACATGGGAGAAGTCTTGCTATTAGTAGTCATGTGAATTTGGTATTCGTTCGATATTTTGATGAGATGTATGTTGTCATCCCTCTAGTGGTGTCATGTGAACGTCGACTACATGACACTTCACCATTGTTTGGGCCTAGAGGGATGCATTGGGAAGTAATAAGTAGATGATGGGTTGCTAGAGTGACAGAAGCTTAAACCCTAGTTTATGTGTTGCTTCGTAAGGGGCTGATTTGGATCCATATGTTTCATGCTATGGTTAGGTTTACCTTAATACTTCTGTTGTAATTGCGGATGCTTATCCAAGTAAGGACATCACCCAAGCACCGGTCCACCCACATATCAAATTATCAAAGTACCGAACACGAATCATATGAACGCGATGAAAACTAGCTTGACGATAATTCCCATGTGTCCTCGGGAGCGCTTTTCTCTATATAAGAAATTGGGCCATCTTGCTGCACCTTATTTACTTTTATTACTTGCTACTCGTTACCAATTACCTTACCACAAAACTATCTGTTACCGATAATTTCAGTGCTTGCAGAGAATACCTTGCTGAAAACCGCTTATCATTTCCTTCTGCTCCTCGTTGGGTTCTACACTCTTACTTATCGAAAGGACTATGATAGATCCCCTATACTTGTGGGTCATCAGTTGGCATGGTAGCTCACAGAGGCTCTAAGTGCGGAGGCCTCAGCACGTCGTGCCGCCAACACTGCTGCGTTGTGAGCTCGGGCCTCGCTCTCAAGAACAAAATATCTTTCCTTGTTGTGATAATCAAAGAGAGCAGGCGCATGCAAATATGTGTCCACAACATGTGATTGGTTAAACAAAAAATTATAAGTGAAGTTATCAACCCTTCCTTTGAGAATCTTATGCTCCTTTAAGGCATCAAAATCTAAATATCGAGTGGGTAGGATAGGGTCAAAGGGCAAAGGTGAAACACCCAGTCCTTATGCTAAACATGTGGCATAAATTCCACCATAGAACCAGCCACTTTTGGCGTTATGCTGAAGTCTACGTGCAACAATCGCTCCAAGGTTATAATTCCTTTCACTAGTGAGAGCGGTGTGAATGAGGCTCAAGTCTGGCGAACAAAGTATGCTACAGTCTTGCTTGCCTACTATGCATTTCCCGTTAAATAATGCAAGGTATTGAATTGCGGGAAAGTGAATGCTCTTTATTCTTCCTTGCCTTACTCCCATATTTTCACCGTAACAAAGGCTAGTCAAGAAGGTCTCATACTCAGCCTTTGATGGCTCATCAAGCGAACGCCAAAATGGAAGTTTGCAATGGTAAGCAAAATTTTCCAGTGGAATAGTAAATGGTTCATCATAAAGCATAAACGACACCCTAGACTCACATGGAAAATATTTAAATCCTTTGACAAATGATTCAGTGAGAAGATGGCGCTATTCACACTTATTTGAGAGGTAAGGACCAGGACCGGCATTGTGAACATATTGCTCAAATTCCTCCTTGATGCCCACCTGCACCATATATTCATCGTAAGGCCATAAGCATGTTTTGGTGGAGGCATCCCATGTGGAACTTTCACTTGGTTCAACGTAAGACTGGTGGGCAGAATTGTCACTAGAGGATGCCCCCGAGGATCGTCTCCTCGAAGAAATCCTTCCGAATAGGTTCATCATGTCCGTGTACAATTTTTCCAAGCAACAATCTCCCGAAACAGTTTCGGAAATGGAGCTTCGAGCAAAGAGATCGAAATTAGCAGCAAAATGAGCAAGAACACGGGAGAGAGAGGGAGAGTGATTTTCTTCTGGAGGCAGGTGACAATGTGGGCTAAAGAGATAAGTGAGGGGGCCCATGTGGGGACCCCAACCCCCTAGGGCGCCCTCTGGTTATTTTTGCACCAAAAATTCTTAAATATTCAGGAAAAAATCATATAAAATTTCCAGGGCATTCTCAGAACTTTTATTTTTGGGTCATTTTTTATTGCATGGGAAATTTAGAAAACAGACAAAACATGGCTTTTATTTTATTTAACTAATAAAAACATAAAATAAAAGGTAAGGGCAGGAAGTAGTGCTTACTAAATTCATCAACTTCATATCGTTCAAAAATGATTTATGAATAAGGTTGATCATGTCTTATTAACAAACACTTTCGGTTAGCATGAAACCGAAGAACTTTCGTAAATCACTAAGTTACCTTAATGGGGATATGCATTTTCCCAACAATAAGAATTTCATATTTGTTTTTGACAGTGGGTAGAGGTATTTTAAAACTTCCAATAGTGATTGTCGGAGATATTTCAATAACATTAATACCATTCACTTGGAATTGTTTCTTCGGAAAGTGCACCATATGCTCATTACAATTGATATGAAAAGTGACCTTGCTTTTATTGCAATCAATAAAAGCCCCTGCAGTATTCAAGAAAGGTCTACCAAGGATAATCGACATGTTGTCGTCCTCGGGCATCTCAAGTATAACAAAGTCAGTCAAAATAGTAACATTAGCAACAATAACAACAACAGGCACATCCTCACAGATACCGATAGGTATGGCAGTTGATTTGTCAGCCATTTGCAAAGATATTTCAGTAGGTGTGGGTTTATTCAAGTCAAGTCTTTTATATAAAGTGAAATGCATAACACTAACTGATACGTCTCCAACGTATCTATAATTTTTGATTGTTCCATGCTATTATATTATCTGTTTTGGATGTTTAATGGGCTTTAATTTACCTTTTTATATTATTTCTGGGACTAACCTACTAACCAAAGGCCCAGTGCAAATTGCTATTTTTTGCCTATTTCAGTGTTTCGCAGAAAAGAAATATCAAATGGAATGAAACCTTCGGGAGAGTTATTTTTGGAACAAACGTAATCCAGGAGACTTGGAGTGGCCGTTAAGAAAGAAGCAAGGAGGCCACGCGGCAGGGGGTGCGCCCAGGGGGGGCAGACGCGCCCCCACCCTCGTGGGCCCCTCGCAGCTCCACTGACGTACTTCTTCCTCCTATATATACCCATATACCCCGAAAACATCCAGGAGCACCACGAAACCCTATTTCCACCGCCGCAACCTTCTATACCCAAGAGATCCCATCTTGGGGCCTTTTCCGGAGCTCCGCCGGAGGGGGAATCGATCACGGAGGGCTTCTACATCAACACCATAGCCTCTCCGATGATGTGTGAGTAGTTTACAACAGACCTTCGGGTCCATAGTTATTAGCTAGATGGCTTCTTCTCTCTCTTTAGATCTCAATACAAAGTTCTCCTCGATTCTCTTGGAGATCTATTCGATGTAATTCTTTTTGCAGTGTGTTTGTCGAGATCCGATGAATTGTGGGTTTGTGATCAAGATTATCTATGAACAATATTTGATTCTTCTCTGAAATCTTTTATGTATGATTTGTTATCTTTGCAAGTCTCTTCGAATTATCAGTTTGGTTTGGCCTACTAGATTGATCTTTCTTGCAATGGGAGAAGTGCTTAGCTTTGGGTTCAATCTTGCGGTGTCCTTTCCCAGTGACAGCAGGGCAGCAAGGCATGTATTGTATTATTGCCATCGAGGATAAAAAGATGGGGTTTATATCATATTGCTTGAGTTTATCCCTCTACATCATGTCATCTTGCCTAATGCGTTACTCTGTTCTTATGAACTTAATACTCTAGATGCATGCTGGATAGCGGTCGATGTGTGGAGTAATAGTAGTAGATGCAGAATAGTTTCGGTCTACTTGTCGCGGACGTGATGCCTATATACATGATCATGCCTAGATATTCTCATAATTATGCACTTTTCTATCAATTGCTCAACAATAATTTGTTTACCCACCGTAATACTTATTTTATCTTGAGAGAAGCCACTAGTGAAACCTATTGCCCCTAGGTCTATTTTCCATCATATAAGTTTCCAATCTATTTTACTTTGCAATCTTTACTTTTAATCTATATCATAAAAATACCAAAACTATTTATCTTATTATCTCTATCATATCTCACTTTTGCAAGTGGCCATGAAGGAATTGACAACCTCTTTATCGCGTTGGTTGCAAGGCTCTTATTTGTTTGTGTAGGTGCGAGGTGACTTGCGTGTAGTCTCCTACTGGATTGATACCTTGGTTCATAAAAACTGAGGGAAATACTTACGCTACTTTGCTGCTTCACCCTTTCCTCTTCAAGGGAAAACCGAGGCAGTGCTCAAGAGGTACTTACGCTACTTTGCTGCTTCACCCTTTCCTCTTCAAGGGAAAATCGATGCAGTGCTCAAGAGGTAGCACTAACACCAGCTCCTAAATCACACGAAGCATTTTTCACATAATTCTTTTTGATAGAGCAAGGTATAGTTGGTATTCCCGGATCTCCAAGTTTTTAGGTACTCCATCTTTAAAGATATAATTAGCAAGCATAGTGTATATTTCAGCTTCCGGTATTTTTCTCTTATTTGTGATGATGTCTTTCATATACTTTGCATAAGGAGGCATTTTTAGGATATCAGTCAAGCGAGTACGCAAAAAGATTGGCCTCAGTATTTCAGCAAAGCGTTCAAATTCTTCATCATCATTCTTTTTAGTTGACTTAGGTGGAAAAGGCATGGGTTTTTGAACCCACGGTTCTCTTTCTTTACCGTGTTTCGTAGCCACAAAGTCTCTTTTGTCATATCTTTTATTTTTAGGTTGTGGGTTATCAAGATCAACAGGTGGTTCTATCTCAACATCATTATCTGGTTCTTTATCATTGGTTGGTTGAAATTCTTCATGAACCTCATCATTACCTTTTTCATTATCATTAGGTGAGTGGTCATTACCAGACTGAGTTTCAGCATCAAAGATAGAAATTTCATTATCATTATCAGGAGGTTTCTCTATTTCCGGTTCACTAAAAGTGTGCAAAGTCCTATCATTTTTGTTTTTCTTTTTCTTCTTGGAAGGACTAGGTGCACTAGTGTTGGTTCTTTGTGAATCTTGTTCAATTCTTTTTGGGTGTCCCTCGGGATAAAGTGGTTCCTGAGTCATTTTACCTCCTCTAGTTGCAAATCTAACAACAAAGTCATGCATATTATGATTCATTTCATCAAGCAATTCTCGTTGTGATTTAGGAACTTGTTCTAATTGAGTTTAAACCATAGAAGCATGTTTTCCAACACCTCTAACATCATTTGAGATTCTAAATAACAAGTCACTCAAGTGAGCAATCATATCAGAATTGTATTTCAATTGTTTCATAACATTTGCATTGAAGTGATCTTGTTTTGTAATATAGTCTTCAAACTCATAAAGGCATTGACTAGGATGCATATTGTGAGGATTATCATTATCATTAAACTTCATAAGAGAATTTACCTCTGCCACCTTAGGCGTTGGTGGTGTATTAAGCCCATGTATTTATTCAATAGGAGGTAAAAAATTTACATACTCAGCTTTAATACCTTTTTCTTTCATAGATTTCTTTGCCTCTTGCATATCTTCGGGACTGAGATATAATATACCCCTCTTCTTCGGAGTGGGTTTAGGCGGTGGTTCAGGAATAGTCCGGTCATCATAATTTTTCAACATGTTATTCAATAATTCTTCATCTTGAGCAATAGTCCGTTCCCTAAAAACACAACCATCACAACTATCTAGGAAGTCCCTAGAAGCATCGGTTAGTCCATTATAGAAGATATCAAGTATTTCATTTTTCTTAAGAGGATGATCAGGCAAAGCATTAAGTAACTGGCAAAGCCTCCCCCAAGCTCGTGGGAGACTCTCTTCTTTAGTTTGCACAAAGTTAAATATTTCCTGTAAGGCAGCTTGTTTCATATGAGCAGGAAAATATTTTTCAGAGAAGTAATAAACCATATCATGGGGAGTACGCACACAACTAGGAGCAAGAGTATTGTACCAAGCTTTAGCATCACCCTTTAATGAGAAAGGAAATAATTTGAGAATAAAGTAGTAACGAGTTTTCTCATCATGTGTAAAAAGGGTGGCTATGTCATTCAACTTAGTAAGATGTGCCACAACAGTTTCAGTTTCATAACCATGGAAAGGATCATATTCAACCAAAGTAATTAACTCTGGGTCGACTGAGAATTTGTAATCCTTATCAGCAATACAGATAGGTGAAGTAGCAAACTTAGGATCACATTTCATTCTAGCATTCAGAGATTTTTCTTTGTACTTGTGTAGTAATTTCTCTAGATCATCTCTATCATTACAAGCAAGAATATCTCTAGTTGCTTCTTCACTCATAACATAACCTTCTGGTACCTTAGGCAATTCATATCTACGAAGGTTAGTTCTAAAAGGTGTTTTAGGAGTTTCAGTTTCAAGCTCATCATCAGATTCAACAACACCATGTTGTATAACTCTAGCAATTTGTCTATTAAGAAATTCACCAAGTGTCACATCATCATTATCAAGAAAGGTACTAGCATCATCATAAGCATCATCCATAGTAGAAGTAGCATCATCAATAACTTGTGACATATCATAATTAATAGCATGTGGTGGTGTTGCAAGTTTACTCATAACAGAAGGTGAATCTAAAGCAGAACTGGATGGCAGTTCCTTACCTCCCCTCGTCCTTGAGGGAAATATCTTAGTCTTTAGATCCTTCAGATTCTTCATAGTGATAATATTATAATAATCCCAAGTGACTCAACAAATATAGCTATGCTCCCCAGCAACGGCGCCAGAAAAAGGTCTTGATAACCCACAAGTATAGGGGATCGCAACAGTTTCCGAGGGTAGAGTATTCAACCCAAATTTATAGATTCGACACAAGGGGAGCCAAAGAATATTTGAAGGTATTAGCAGCTGAGTTGTCAATTAAAGCACACCTGGAGATTAATTATCTGCAGCAAAGTGATCAGTAGTAAAGTAGTTTGATAGTTTTGATAATAGTGACAACAACAACGGTAATAGTAACAGTGATAGTAGTAGTTTGTAGCAAGTGTAACAGTGATGATAGCAATAGTAACACAGCAAGATCAATAAGGATAAATTCGCAGGCATTGGATCGGTGACTTGTTGGATGATATTCATCATGAGACAGTTATAACCTAGCGTGATACGATGCTAGCTCCAGTTCATCGATATAATATAGGCATGTATTCCGTAAATAGTCATACGTGCTTTGTTAAACGAACTTGCATGACATCTTTTGTCCTACCCTCCCGTGGCAGTGGGGTCCATATTGGAAACTAACGGATATTAAGGCCTCCTTTTAATAGAGAACCAGAACAAAGCATTAACACACAGTGAATACATTAACTCCTCAAACTACGGTCATCACTGGGAGTGGGCCCGGTTGTTGTCACTCCGAGGTTGCGGGATCATAACCGTAGTAGGTGACTATAACTTGCAAGATCGGATCTAAAATATGGATATAATGATGAATTCATAAATGGTTCAGATCTAAAATCATGGCACCTGAGCCCAAAGTGTCAAGCATTAAGCATGGCAAAGTCATAGCAACATCAATCTAAGAACATAGTGGATATTAGGGATAAGGCCCTAACAAAACTAACTCGATTACATGATGAATCTCATCCAACTCCTCGCCGACCAGCGAGCCTGCGAAGGAATTACTCACTCCCGGTGGGGAGCATCATGGAATTGGCAATGGAGAAGGGTTGGTGATGACGAAGAACAAAGATCCCCCTCTCTGGAGCCCCAAACGGACTCCAGATCTGCCCTCTCGAGGAAGAACAGGGCCTGGCGGCGGCTCCATCTCGTGGATCACGATAATTCTTTCTCCCTGATTTTTTCTGGAATAATGTGATTTTATAGTATCAGGGGGGTCATCAGCGGGGCCACCAGGTGGGTACAACCCACATGGGCGCACCAGGAGAGGGGGGGCGCTGAAGGAAATATGCCCTAGAGGCAATGATAAAGTTTTTATTTATATTTCCTTATATCATCATAAATGTTTATTATTCATGCTAGGATTGTATTAACTGGAAACTTGATACATGTGTGAATACATAGACAAACAGAGTGTCCCTAGTATGCCTCTACTTGACTAGCTCGTTAATCAAAGATGGTTAAGTTTCCTAGCCATAGACATGTGTTGTCATTTGATGAATGGGATCACATCATTAGAGAATGATGTGATGGACAAGACCCATCCGTTAGCTTAGCACTATGATCGTTTGGTTTGTTGCTATTTCTTTCTTCATGACTTATACATGTTCCTATGACTATGAGATTATGCAACTCCCGAATACCGGAGGAACACTTATTGTGCTATCAAACGTCACAACGTAACTGGGTGATTATAAAGATGCTCTACAGGTGTCTCCGATGGTGTTTGTTGAGTTGGCATAGATCAAGTTTAGGATTTGTCAGTTCGATTGTCGGAGAGGTATCTCTGGGCCCTCTCGGTAATGCTCATCACTATAAGCCTTGCAAGCAATGTGACTAAAGAGTTAGTTACGGTATGATGCATTACAGAACGAGTAAAGAGACTTGCTGGTAACGAGATAGAACTAGGTATGAGCATACCGATGATCGAATCTCGGGCAAGTAACATACCGATGACAAAGGGAGCGCCGTATGTTGTTATGCGGTTTGACCTATAAAGATCTTCGTAGAATATGTGGGAGCCAATATGAGCATCCAGGTTCCGCTATTGGTTATTGACCGGAGATGTGTCTCGGTCATGTCTACATAGTTCTCGAACCCATAGGGTCCACATGCATAACGTTCGATGACGATTTGTATTATGAGTTTATGTGTTTTGATGTATCGAAGGTAGTTCGGAGTCCCAGAAATGATCACAAACATTACGAGGAATCTTGAAATGGTCGAGACATAAAGATTGATATATTGGACGACTATATTCGGACACCGGAAGTGTTCCGGGTGATTTCAGAGAAAACCGGAGTGCCAGAGGGTTACCAGAACCCCCCCCCCCCCCCGGGGAACTAGTGGGCCTAGATGGGCCTTAGTGGGGAGAGAGGGGCTGCCAGGGTAGGCCGCGCGCCCCCTCCCCCTTGGGTCTGAATTGGAATAGGAGTGGGGTGCCCCCCTTTCCTTCCTCTCTCCCACTCCTTCCTTCCCCCTCCTAGTAGGACTAGGAAAGGAGGAATCCTACTCCTACTAGGAGGAGGATTCCTCCCCTCCTTGGCGTGCCCTAGGGCTGGCCGGCCTCCCCCCTTGCTCCTTTATATACGGTGGCAGGGGCACCCTAGAACACACAAGTTGACATTGTTCAGCCGTGTGCGGTGCCCCCCCTCTACCATAATCCACCTCGGTCATATCGTTGCAGTGCTTAGGCGAAGCCCTGCGCTGGTAGCTTCATCATCACCGTCATGACGCTGTCGTGCTAACGAAACTCTCCCTCGACACTCAGCTGGATCTAGAGTTCGTGGGACGTCACCGAGCTGAATGTGTACAGATCGCGGAGGTGTCGTACCTTCGGTGCTAGGATCGGTCGGATCATGAAGACGTTTGACTACATCAACCGCATTGTCATAACGCTTCCGCTTACGGTCTGCGAGGGTACGTGGACAACACTCTTCCCTTCTTGTTGCTATGCATCACCATGATAGATCTTGCGTGTGTGTAGGATTTTTTTGAAATTACTGCATTCCCCAACAGGCGCGCCCTGATGGGCTGTGCCCACCAAGGGCCCCTCTCCGGTGGGTCTTGTCTCTAGAAATTCTTATTATTGGTATAAAAAATCCTCAAAAAGTTTCGTTCCATTCCGAGAAATTTTATTTCTGCACAAAAACAACACCATGGTAATTCTGCTGAAAACAGCGTCAGTCGGGGGTTAGTTTCATTCAAATCATGCAAATTAGAGTCCAAAACAAGAGGAAAAGCATGAGAAAAAGTAGATACGTTGGAGACGTATCAGCCACCGACCACCCATCTGGGCCCGACGCCATGTCAACCTTCATGCTCATCAATGCAGAGCAGGGGCCCTGTCGGTGTCAAAACCGGCGGATCTCGGGTAGGGGGTCCCGAACTGTGCGTCTAAGGCGGATGGTAACAGGAGGCAGGGGACATGATGTTTTACCCAGGTTCGGGCCCTCTTGATGGTGGTCAAACCCTACGTCCTGCTTGATTTATTCTTGATGATATGGGTATTACAAGAGTTGATCTACCACGAGATCGGAGAGGCTAAACCCTAGAAGCTAGCCTATGGTATGATTGTATGTATATCTCTATCGACTAGCCTGGCCTCGATTTATATAGTGCACCAGAGGCCTAGGATAACAAGAGTCCTAGCCGAATACACCGGTGGGGAGGAGTCCTTGTCTTGATCGCCAAGTCTTGTGGAATCTTCCTTGTATGCGGCAGCTGTCTGAACTGGCCCATGAGTATACGGCCATGGGGGTCCTCGGCCCAATCTAACAGATCGGGAGACGACGTGGTGAGTACCCCCTAGTCCAGGACACCGTCAGTAGCCCCCTGAACCGGTCTTCAAGTTAGAGACGCTCCTCGATTCTTCTGAACTGTTCTTCATCTTCGGTTGTCGGTCTTGGAAACTGGTTCAACAAATCTTCCCATCTTCGATTTTGAGGATCGCCGAAATGCATTCAACGAGTTTACATGTCGGGTATCCGAGGAGCCCCTTTAAGTTTCCGGCCTTTGTCAATGCCTTGTTATTTTTATGCCACACATCGGGTTTGAAGTTGTTCCTGGGAGGCAGTGTCCTCTTGCGTCCGAGCTCTAACGCTGGACTGCATTCGAGGTATCTTTTGCAGCCGTGCACCAATGTCGGACTGCTTCCGAGCTCTAATGCCGAAATGTATCCGAGCTCCAACGTCGGACTGTGTCCAAGCTCCAACGCCGGACTATATCCAAGATGTCATAGATCATCTTGGTCCAAAAGAGTTGAAGGAGTTTAGCCGAGCTTAATGCTGGAAATGCCCTCTATGGAGCCAGCCACTAGCGCCCGAGCTTTATGCCGGACTGCTTCCGAGGTGGTGCACCACCCCGACTGTGGGCCAATTTTTTGTCAATATTTTTGATTGGTGCAATTTATTCTCTGTCGAGATATATAGCTAGTAGCCCTCAAGGTCTGTATCGGTCTAAAACCCGAGATGCACCTGAAGGATGACATAAGACCACTGATCCCAGTAGCCACTGAGACTCAGGTTGATTTGCAAAATCGGTCTGAGGATCAAGTCCTAGCTCAGCAGAATACTTCAGGACACAAAAAGCGGTGTGTAGAGTCCTCGAGACTCAGGTTGGGTGCGGCCGACGAACCTGAGGATCATAATCTCCTCGAAAACTATATTGCACTTAAATTTTCTACACTGGATTGCCAATGTAGTAGCCCCCGAGACACTGGGCGGGTGGCAACACCAGATCAGGGGATCGATACGCCCCTTTAAAATTAGTAAATGATAAGCCTGAAGCCCAGTAGCCCCTGAGCCTTAATGCGGGCATGGGTGGCCGAATTAAGGATCGATATCCAGAGTAAAATCACAAATTATGTGTAATGATTCTATGTATCCAAGTACTTTACATCATTAATGCTCGGATCCACATTGTACAAAACTTTGTTGACCGACCATCAGCTTCCACCTCCTCGGCCAGTAGCCGAGGAGTGCTTGTCCTACTTTATAAAGCATTTATGAGGGAAAAGATTTACGACAAACAAGGCAATCTGGCCATACGGTTTTATAAACAAAGGTACGCAGAGAGATATGTTATATCACTGTTTAACATAATAACTGTCTTCCAAAGAAAATAATCCCGCTATCGGTTCCTTTCTTTGGGTTGTCATGCTGAGCATGATCATGAAACCTCAGCTCTAATGTAAGAGCAAAATATTGAGGATTTAATTTGGGAGGCCAGTTACTAGCCCCCGATAGTGTTCGGCAACAGCCGAGGTCAAGCCGTAAACACTTTGGCTTATGTTATGAATGGCCAGTCATTTAACACCGTCATCGGATTGCTGACCAGTTTACGCTTATTGTGACAGTCAATTTTCGGCTTTCTCCACTGAGGTGCTTAACCATGTGAGCTGGAAGCACAATCGCAGTGGTTCTCCCTTTGCACACCTAACCAAACAAGGCGGAACGTAGGAGGCAAGCGCAGGAGCCGGGCAACCAAACTATTGACCGAAGACACAATTCGAAACCAATGCATATATAGTGAGATCCGAGAATGTTTTTGCCGAATCTATAAAGGTGTCCGGCATTGCACTGTGAGACTTGTGCTGGAAACACACAAATAGTTTAAAAGTGCCATAAGCTTGGAAAACCAAAAAAACGTCAGTAAAAACTTGACGTCCGAACAAGATCAAGTGTTCGGTGCCAATCCGAAAATTGGGGAAAAATTGTGCTTCTGTCGTGCATTAACATTAAACATCCGATCTCAAGACTTCAAGCGGGTCAGCCTACGGCTGCAGCCTCCTATCCCGAAGGCGGAGTGCTTCTCGTTAGACCAGTTTAGCGAACTAAACTCGAGCGGTCACTAGAGAGAAAATGGGTTATCTGGCTATTGACCACGCACTCACGTCGAAAAAGGAGCGATAGGAAAATACTTTGCAACGACCAAGAAGAAAACACATTTACTATAAAATAGCGCATATAAATTTTAAGAGCCCCCAAGTGACTTGGGTAAAAGAATTTTTTGTATAATGATTGTATGTACCGAAGTATTTATATCATATCTTTGTTCAACCGAACTTTAAACACGTCTTAAGCGACCGTCGGCTTCTCCCTCTTCGGTCAAGGACCAAAAAGTGTTATGTACTCCACATGTTGAGAATATCGACAGTGTTTCCGATAACCAGGCAACCAGGCCATAAGGCTGTAACAGACAAAGCGCGCTCAGGGAACTTATGCTATATTACAAACGAAGTGTAAGAAGCATCTTCGAAGAAAATAGTACCCCCACCAATACCTTTCTTCGGTGCTCATTATTGCTATGAGACTTGTGCAATAGATTTTTGTACTCATGAGTTCTGTTGTGTGCTGACCATGGTTGAAAACAATAAGAGCGCTAGCTTTCGGCTTCACCCAGTCTGAAGTCAGAGCTCGGAGGACCCGGTCGTGACAATCGCAGAGGTGCTCCCTTTACTCCCTAGCCGAACAATCGGGAACGTAGGGGTAAGCACAGGAGCCAGGCAACCCAGCTTGCAAATCGCTTAAGTCAATATCGTGCATATTGTGGCGTAATACATGAACAAGGAACGAAGCCGTACAAGTATAATCATATGCAAGAGGAAAAGCTTCATAAAGGAAGCCCCCAAATAAACGGGGTATTTGAATTTGCAATCCACAAACAAAGTTTTGACAAGGAGATTTTTTACAAGCAACTTTTTTCCAAAAAAGTATAATGCTTGGTCGAACCGAACACAAGTTAAAAATTAAAACTTTGAGCATGAAAGTGACTTAGCTGGTTAATGTGTTCGGCATTGATGACGCGGTCCGAGCTTGATGCGGGACAAGGTTCCATCCCCCAAGCCAGTCCCGAGGTGGCGGAGCGGAGAGCTCGACACGCCGAACTGGTGAAATAGCATGGTCAATGCAGACCGGCAGAGTGACGCCGAAGTCCCCGGATCATTTTCCTGTGCACAAAAAATAGTGCAAACCGGAGATAATAGTAATAATAATAATTAAAAAAATTGTTGCATAATAAATAATTAATGCAAAGTGAGTAATAAAAGAAATATGGCCTGGCGCCGAAGTCAATGTCGATGCCGGGCGTCGGCGTGATGCGGTAAAGGCGTGGGAAAGCATGAATTCACAGGTCGGTCCGAGTTCCGAATGCGGCGTTCGCCGGACTATATACGGAAACTGGCCGAACCACCATGCGACCTCGTTAATGCGTCCACCATTTGATAGACCTGCGTACATATGATGGACTAACCAGAGTAATAATTCATTAGGAAAATGAGCCCAAACAAGCAAAAAATATTAGGATTAATAGCACCTGGTTTATTTGTTGTAGCAATCCGAAGAAAGGTGATTCCCAAAATTGGGACTCGATCCGCACACCCATTGCCTTATGGGCGATAAAGCGACGGCATGGTGATGCTGGCAAAGGTTGGCTTGCCAAGGCAAAGCCCTCGGCCCAGCTAACGTGACGGGGCTGGTCGGCTAGTGACGCCAAAGTCTCCGGAGTAGGTTGATGAAGAGATGGCAAAGCCCCCGGTCCAGCCGAGATGTCGAAGCCTTGATGTCAGCCGATGAGTCGAAGTAGGTCGGCGTGATGGACACCAGCTTGAAGGAGCAATAGTGCAGCCCTGCTGATGCAGGTCGTGACGTGGTGGTTGCCGGCTTGATGAAGTGACCGTGCGGCGATGCCGGTATGCCCGCTCCGTGTAATCTGTGGGGCGGCGATGTTGGTGATGATTTATTCTTCGCGATGCCGGACTCTTGTTCGGCTTGCCAAGATGATGATCCGAAGAAGTTGAGCTCGGCTCAACAAAGTGACGTCGTGTCTAGCGCAGGTCAGCAGCCTTGAAGCAATATTGCCGGAATGGTTTGACACCAGCATGATGATGAAGATGACCTCAGGGGAGACTTAAAAATTTACGGGCACGTGTTTAAAAACAACGAACAATACCCTAGAAGAGAATTCCTCTAAAAAGGTTGTCCAATATCACGTTCATAAAAAAAACATGAATTCGGGTCGGATCCGTATTCGCGCAGAAAACGGATCCGAAAATTGGTCCACTCATCGGAAGGTTCCCGGAGTTTGAACCGTCGGATCGAGCTGAAATTTGGGGGGAGGGGGTGGTAGATATGGGAATTACGCAGTAGATGAACGGTTGGATCTTCCATAGGACCTCCGAGCTGGGCTCTGGAGACCACGCCCTATACTCGTCCAGATCCCCGTCCAGATTTGACAGGGCTCCAGTATATTGTAGATTGCCGGAGATTCCTCCATCGGAACTCGACGAAATTTTGCATGGTTGTTGTAGACTCAATTCCGCACAATTCCACCGAAGGGATCATCAAAGCGATGCTCTAAGAGGTGGTGGCAGCGGATACAAGTTTGCTATTCGGAAAAACAGCACGGTCGCCCGAGGGCAATGTTGACGTTGAGCCCCGAGCTCCATGGATGATTCCTCCATGATCTTGATAGAGATCGAAGTTGATGTTGATGAAGGACCTCGTTCGAACATGACGATCGGAGATGGAGCACGGTCCTCGGTTGAGCCAAGGTGACCAGTCGAGCCGGCGACGAAGATGCCGGCATCGTAGTTGACCTGCAGACGAGCCATCGATCCTTTTGCCGATCACACAGCGGAACTCTCAATGAAAGCAACAATGTCGGTGCCAAAACCGGCGGATCTCGGGTAGGGGGTCCCGAACTGTGCGTCTAAGGCGGATGGTAACAGGAGGCAGGGGACACGATGTTTTACCCAGGTTCGGGCCCTCTTGATGGAGGTAAAACCCTACGTCCTGCTTGATTTATTCTTGATGATATGGGTATTACAAGAGTTGATCTACCACGAGATCGAAGAGGCTAAACCCTAGAAGCTAGCCTATGGTATGATTGTATGTATATCTCTATCGACTAGCCTGGCCTCGGTTTATATAGTGCACCAGAGGCCTAGGATAACAAGAGTCCTAGCCGAATACGCCGGTGGGGAGGAGTCCTTGTCTTGATCGCCAAGTCTTGTGGAATCTTCCTTGTATGCGGAAGCTGTCCGAACTGGCCCATGAGTATACGGCCATGGGGGTCCTCGGCCCAATCTAACAGATCGGGAGACGACGTGGTGAGTACCCCCTAGTCCACGACACCGTCAGGCCCCCTTGCGGGGCTAGTCGAGCTCCAGCTCCAGCTTGATGGTGAATCCCTCTCCGTTGAACCAGATCTGCACCGAGCCCTGCATCTGGGTTGGATTGCGACATGCAAAACCCATGTGAACACGCCTCGAGCAGATCAAGGACAGCTCGTCAACCATGAGAGGCATGCCCAGCATTGTGGTCGCCGCCATCGGACGATCCACCTTGCGTTGTTTGGGTGGCACACCCCACAACTTGACCCACACCTCCGGCATGGTCTCTATTGGTAGCTAGAACTACGTCAGTATTTCCCCGTGGAGGGAGGGATGATTGATAACCCACAGGTATAGGGGATCGCAACAGTTTTCGAGGGTAGAGTATTCAACCCAAATTTATTGATTCGACACAAGGGGAGCCAAAGAATATTCTCAAGTATTAGCAGCTGAGTTGTCAATTCAACCACACGTGGAAACCTAACATCTGCAGCAAGGTATTTAGTAGCAAAGTAATATGATAGTAGCGGTAGCGGTAGCAAAAGTAATATTTTTGGTTTTATAGTGATTGTAATAGTAGCAACAGAAAAGTAAATAAGCGAAGAACAATATATGAAAAGCTCGTAGGAATTGGATCGGTGATGGATAATTATGTCAGATGCAATCAATCATGCAACAGTTATAACATAGGGTGACACAGAACTAGCTCCAGTTCATCAATGTAATGTAGGCATGTATTCCGAATATAGTCATACGTGCTTATGGAAAAGAACTTGCATGACATCTTTTGTCCTACCCTCCCGTGGCAGCGGGGTCCTATTGGAAACTAAGGGATATTAAGGCCTCCTTTTAATAGAGTACCAGACCAAAGCATTAACACATAGTGAATACATGAACTCCTCAAACTACGGTCATCACCGGGAGTGGTCCCGATTATTGTCACTTCGGGTTTGCCGGATCATAACACATAGTAGGTGACTATAGACTTGCAAGATAGGATCAAGAACTCACATATATTCATGAAAACATAATAGGTTCAGATCTGAAATCATGGCACTCAGGCCCTAGTGACAAGCATTAAGCATAGCAAAGTCATAGCAACATCAATCTCAGAACATAGTGGATACTAGGGAACAAACCCTAACAAAACTAACTCGATTACATGATAAATCTCATCCAACCCATCACCTTCCAGCAAGCCTACGATGGAATTACTCACGCACGACGGTGAACATCATGGAATTGGTGATGGGGGAAGGTTGATGATGACGATGGCGACGGATTCCCCTCTCCGGAGCCCCGAACGGACTCCAGACTAGCCCTCCCGAGAGAGATTAGGGCTTGGCAGCGGCTCCGTATCGTAAACGCGATGAATCCTTCTATCTGGTTTTTTTCTCCCCGAACACGAATATATGGAGTTGGAGTTGAGGTCGGTGGAGCACCAGGGGGCCACGAGGCAGGGGGGCGCGCCCAGGGGTAGGCGCGCCCCCACCCTCGTGGACAGGGTGTGGGCCCCCTGGCCTTGATTCTTTCACCAGTATTTTTTAGTAATTCCAAAAATAATCTGCGTTGATTTTCAGGTCATTCCGAGAACTTTTATTTCTGGACAAAAATAACACCATGGCAATTATGCTGAAAATAGCGTTAGTCCAGGTTAGTTCCATTCAAATCATGCAATTTAGAGTCCAAAACAAGGGAAAAAGTGTTTGGAAAAGTAGATACGATGGAGACGTATCAACTCCCCCAAGCTTAAACCTTTGCTTGTCCTCAAGCAATTCAGTTGATAAACTGAAAGTGATAAAGAAAAACTTTTATGAACTTTGTTTGCTCTTGTTGTTGTAAATATGTAAAGCTAGCATTCAGGTTTTCAGCAAAGATTATGAACTAACCATATTCACAATAACATTTAGGTCTCATGTTTACTCATATCAATGGCATAATCAACTAGCGAGCAATAATAATAATTCTCGGATGACAACACTTTCTCAAAACAATCATAATATGATATAACAAGATGGTATCTCGCTAGCCCTTTCTGAGACCGCAAAACATAAATGCAGAGCACCTTTAAAGATCAAGGACTGACTAGACATTGTAATTCATGGTAAAAGAGATCCATTCAAGTCATACTCAATGTAAACTAACAATAATGGATGCAAATGACAGTGGTGCTCTCCAACTGGTGCTTTTTAATAAGAGGATGATGACTCAACATAAAAGTAAATAAATAGGCCCTTCGCAGAGGAAATCAGGGATTTGTAGAGGTGCCAGAGCTCGGTTTTGAAATAGATATGAATAATATTTTGAGCGCTATACTTTCATTGTCAACATAACAACCGGGAGATTTTGATATCTTCCATACTACACACATTATAGGCGGTTCCCAAGAAGAATGGTAAAGTTTATACTCCCCCACCACCAACAAGCATCAATCCATGGCTTGCCTAAAACAACGGGTGCCTCCAACTAACAACAATCCTGGGGGAGTTTTGTTTGCAGTTATTTTGATTTGATTTGCATAAAGCATGGGACTGGGCATCCCGGTGACCAGCCATTTTCTCGTGAGTGAGGACCGGAGTCCAGTCCTCTTGAGAATAACCCTCCCATCATGGAAGATACAAACAGCCCTAGTTGATACATAAGCTATTCGAACATACAAAACAGAATGTTTATTTGAAGGTTTAGAGTTTGGCACATACAAATTTACTTGGAATGGCAGGTAGATACCGTATATAGGTAGGTATGGTGGACTCATATGGAACAACTTTGGGGTTTATGGAGTTGGATGCACAAGTAGTCCCGCTTAGTTCAAGTGAAGGCTAGAAAAAGACTAGGAAGCGACCAGCTAGAGAGCGACAACAGTCATGAATATGCATTAAAATTAATCGACACCGAATGCAAGCATGGGTAGGATATAATTCACCATGAACATAATTATCGTAGAGGCTATGTTGATTTTGTTTGAACTACATGCATGAACATGTGCCAAGTCAAGCCACTCGAATCGTTCAAAGGAGGATACCACCCTATCATACCACATCACAACCATTTTAATAGCATGTTGGCACGCAAGGTAAACCATTATAAACTCCTAGCTAATTAAGCATGGCATAAGCAACTACAATCTCCAATTGTCATTGCAAATATGTTTCTTTCATAATAGGCTGAATCAGGAACGATTAACTAATCATATTTACAAAAACAAGAGAGTTCGAGTTCATACCAGCTTTTCTCATCTCAATCAATTCATCATATAATCATCATTATTGCCTTTCACTTGCACGACCGAACGATGTGGATAATAATAATGTACGTGCATTGGACTAAGCTAGAATCTGCAAGCATTCAATTCAAGAGAGAAGACAAGGTAATATGGGCTCTTTGTTAGATCAACAATAATGCATATGAGAGCCACTCAACATTTTCATTATGGTCTTCTCCTCTCGACCCCCAAAGATAAGAAACAAAACTATTTACACGGGAAAGCTCCCAACAAGCAAAAGAAGAACGAGAAATCTTTTTGGATTTTCTTTTTAATTACTACTACTACAGGCATGGAAAGTAAACTAACTAAAAGCTACAACTAATTTTTTTTTGTTTTTCTTAAGGTTTATTAAGGCACACAATAAGAAAGCTAAAAAGGGAATAAACTATCATGGATGATACAGTGAAAAAGTATGAGCACCGACAACTAGCATGAGTGTGTGAACATGAATGTAATGTCGGTGAGAAATACGTACTCCCCCAAGCTTAGGCTTTTGCCCTAAGTTGGTCTATGCCCATGGATCAAAGTAGCCCTCTCAGGTGTAAAGGGGAGTGTCCTATGGGTGCCACTGGTTGGCAATCCCCTCCGGATTCCACTAATAAACTGACTGTCGATAAGGGTCCTAGGGTGGTTCCGGCTCAGGCTCTGGAGCTGGTGTCACACTCCAGTATGGATAAACGTCCTCCGGTAAATCAAGGTACTTGCCTGAAAATATGTTAAACAAAGAGGGAGCAGGCAAGGTAATAATCTCAAAGTTATTCTTACCAAAATCAGTCTATAGTTAAACAATTTCTTCTTATTCTTAACAATAAAATCATGTGCTAACATGCTCTTATAATCTACAAAAATATTAGGCAGCAACTTTTCCTCTTTCTCATAATGTCTGATGGGTATGTTAAAGTGTGCAGCTAGGCGCGAGGCAAAGATGCCTCCAAGGATGGGGCCCTTAGTACGGTTCAGGTTTAATCGCTTAGCAACAATAGCGCCTAAACTGAAGGTAGTATCTTGAAACAAGGCCTGGCGCAAAATAACAATATCAGGAGCACTAAGGTTCCCACAGTTCCCGCGACCAATTAAGCATCTACTGGCAAATATTGAAAAGTAACATAGAACAGGAAAAATGTATGCTAGTGATTCTTGCATCGAAAACTCTCCTCGTTTACCCTACAGCAATCATATCAATAAATCCCTCCACATCATCACGATGTGGTTCCTCTATGCTGCCCTCAAAAGGTATCAAACAAACCCGACAAAAATCATGAAGTGACATCTCCTTATTCTCATCATGTAAATAAAATTCCACTGAAGGTGGTGAGCTCCTAGCATGGAAATGAAAGTTTTGCACAAAGATACTGGTGAGTAAGAGATACTGTTCGCTTTGGTCGTGGAGGAAGGCGGTGAGCCTGTATTCTCAGCCAAATAATAAAAATCTTCATGAATCCCGGCTTCTCTCAAGAAATCATCACAAGGCCATTCACACGGCCAAACCTCCGTAGTACGAGGGAGATTATACTTGGGCTTCTTGTTCTCTTCACTTTGTTTATCCTTCGAGCTTCGGCTCGATGAGCCCCTCAAAAATCTCTTCATCTTTTTCTGAAAATTTCTGAAATTTTTAGCAACTCAAAATAAAAGTGAACCAAACTCAAAAAAATTGATAACAACTACTCCGACAAGTGCCTAGAGACTATATCATGCATTAGAACTACTCGGGACCATATAAATTTGACATGCAAGCTCAAGAACAGGGTCACCTAGGTAGCAAATATTTGCAATGAATAAATCACTAGAACAAAAACTAGTTGGACCATTGGAGGAGTCACATACCAAAGAACAATCCCCCAAAGCAGTTTTGTGAATGGAGCTTTGAGCTAGGAGATCGAAAATGGCAGCAAGATGAGCTAGAACTCGTGCTTGAGCTGGTTGGTGATTTTTTTGGGAGGAAGGAGTGTGTGGTGGCTGGAATAAGTGGAGGGGGGCCACCAAGGGCCCACGAGGCAGGGGGCGCGCCTAGGGGGGTAGGGCGCGCCCAGGACCCTTGTGGCCAGGTGCTGGCTCCCCCTGATGTGTTCTCAGTGCTATATATTCTCAAATATTTTAGAAAAAATCATATTCAAATTTCAGGGCATTTGGAGAACTTTTATTTTCAGGGTATTTTTTTATTGCATGGATAACTCAGAAAAATGACAGAAATTACTATTTTTGCTTTATTTAATATAAATAACAGAAAGTAAAAAGAGGGTACAGAGAGTTGTGTTTTCTAAATTCACCCATCTCATGTTCTTCAAAAGGAATCCACTAACAAGGTTGATCAAGTCTTGTTAACAAACTCATTCCGAATAACATGGATCCGGAGAAATTTCGAATAACACTATGTTACCTGAACGGGGATATGCATGTCCTCAACAACAAGAATATCATATTTCTTCTTGACAGTAGGAAGAGGGAATCCAAAACCTCCAATAGTGATTGTTAAAATTTTTGCAATAGAATTGATACTGTGGACTTGAGGTTGTTTCCTCGGAAAGTGTACCGTATGAACATGAAAAGTGACATTGCCTTTGGTGCAATCAATAACAGCCCCTGCAGTATTCAAAAAGGGTCTTCCAAGGATAATAGACATAATATCATCCTCAGAAATATCAAGAATAACAAAGTCCGTTAAAATAGTAACGTTTGCAACCACAACAGGCACATCCTCACAAATACCGACAGGTATAGCAGTTGATTTGTCAGCCATTTGCAAAGATATTTCAGTAGGCGTCAACTTATGCAAATCAAGTCTACGGTATAAAGAGAGAGGCATAACACTAGCACCGGCTCCAAGATCACATAAAGAAGTTTTAACATAGTTTCTTTTAATGGAGCATGGTATAGTTGGTACTCATGGATCTCCAAGTTTCTTTGGTATTCCACCCTTAAAAGTATAATTAGCAAGCATGGTGTAAATTTCACCTTCCAGTATCTTTCTCTTATTTGTAACAATATCCTTCATATACTTAGCATAAGGATTCATTTTAAGCATATCGGTCAAACGCATACGCAAAAAGATAGGCCTAATCATTTCAGAAAAGCGCTCAAAATCCTCATCATCCTTTTTCTTTGATGGTTTAGGAGGAAAAGGCATGGGTTTCTGAACCCATGGTTCTCTTTCTTTACCGTGCTTCCTAGCAACAAAGTCTCTCTTATCATAACGTTGGTTCTTTGATTGTGGGTTATCAAGATCAACAGCAGGTTCAATTTCTACATCATTATTATTGCTAGGTTGATCATCAACATGAACATCATCATTAACATTATCACTAGGTTCATGTTCATTACCAGATTGTGTTTCAGCATCAGAGATAGAAATATTATTAGGATTCTCAGGTGTGTGTACAACAGGTTCACTAGAAGCGTGCAAAGTCCTATCATTTTCCTTTTTCTTCCTTTTAGAGGGACTAGGTGCATCAATATTAATTCTCTGATAATCTTGCTCAATTCTCTTAGGATGGCCCTCAGGATACAAAGGTTCCTGACTCATTTTACCTCCTCTAGTCATAACTCTAACATCATTATCATTTTTCTTATTATTTAATTCATTGAGCAAATCATTCTGATCTTTAAGCACTTGTTCTACTTTAGTGGTCACCATAGAAGCATGTTTACTAATAAGTTTAGGTTCACCTTTAACACTAGCCATATAATCACTCAAGTGTTCAATCATATAAGCATTATGTTTCAATTGTCTACCAACATAAGATTGAAGTTTTCTTGTTTAACAATAAAATTATCAAACTCTTCTAAGCATTGGCTAGTAGACTTATTACGAGGGATTTTAGCTTTATCATATCTATAGAGAGAATTTACCTTTACTACATGTGTCGGGTTTTCGAGACCGTGTATTTCTTTAATAGGTGATGAATTAAGACCATGTATTTGTTCAACAGGAGGTAAATTCTTAACATCTTCAGCTTTTATACCTTTTTCTTTCATAGATTTCTTTGCCTCTTGTATATCTTCAGGACTGAGAAATAGAATACCCCTTTTCTTCAGAGTTGGCTTAGGAGTTGGTTCAGGAAGTGTCCAATTATTTTCATTGGTCAAACTTTATTCAATAGAATTTCAGCTTGATCAACCGTGCTTTCCCTAAAAACACAACCAGCACAACTATCCAGGTGGTCTCTGGAAGCGTCGGTTAGTCCATTATAAAAGATATCAATTATTTCATTTTTCTTAAGAGGATGATCGGGCAAAGCATTAAGTAATTGGAGGAGCCTCCCCCAAGCTTGTGGGAGACTCTCTTCTTCAATTTGCACAAATTATATATTTCCCTTAAAGAAGCTTGTTTCTTATGAGCGGAGAAATATTTAGCAGATAAGTAGTAAATCATATCCTGGGTACTACGCACACAACCAGGATCAAGAGAATTAAACTATATCTTACCATCACCCTTTAATGAGAACGGAAATAATTTAAGGATATAATAGTAGCAAGTTTTCTCATCATTAGTGAACAGGGTAGCTATATCATTTAATTTAGTAAGATGTGCCACAACAGTTTCAGATTCATAGCCATAGAAAGGATCAGATTCAACCAAAGTAATTATATCAAGATCAACTAAGAAATCATAATCCTTATCAGTAATAAAGATAGGTGAAGTAGCATAAGCAGGATCATATTTCATTCTAACATTCAGAGATTTTTCTTTCAGCTTAGCTAATAGTTTCTTAAGGTCACTTCTATCATTGCAAGCAAGAAAGTCTCTAGCAGTTTCTTCATCCATAACATAACCCTCAGGCACAACAGGCAATTCATATCTAGGGGGAGAATCTTCATCATCACTTTCATCAATATTATCAGTTTCAATAATTTCATTCTCTCTAGCTCTAGCAAGTTGTTCATCAAGAAATTCACCTTGTGGCACAGTAGTATCAAGCATAGAAGTAGTTTCATCATAAGTATCATGCAAAGCAGAAGTGGCATCATCAATAACATGCGACCTATCAGAATCAATAGCATGTGTAGGTATCGCAAGTTTACTCAAAACAGAAGGTGAATCAAGTGTAGAGCTAGATGGCAGTTCCTTACCTCCCCTCGTAGTTGAGGGATAAATTTTGGTTCTTTGATCGTTCAAGTTCTTCATAGTGACCAGCAGATATAAATCCCAAGTGACTCAAAGAATAGAGCTATGCTCCCCGGCAACGACGCCAGAAAATGGTCTTGATAACCCACAAGTAGAGGGGATCGCAAAAATTTTCGAGGGTAGAGTACTCAACCCAAATTTATTGATTCAACACAAGGGGAGCCAAAGAATATTCTCAAGTATTAGCAGCTGAGTTGTCAATTAAACCACACCTGGAAACTTAATATCTGCAGCAAGGTATTTAGTAGCAAAGTAATATGATAGTAGTGGTAGCGGTAGCAAAAGTAACATTTTTGGTTTTATAGTGATTGTAATAGTAGCAACGGAAAAGTAAATAAGTGAAGAACAATATATGAAAAGCTCGTAGGCATTGGATCGGTGATGGATAATTATGTCTGATGCAATCAATCATGCAACATTTATAACAAAGGGTGACATAGAACTAGCTCTAGTTCATCAATGTAATGTAGGCATGTATTCCGAATATAGTCATACGTGCTTATGGAAAAGAACTTGCATGACATCTTTTGTCCTACCCACCCGTGGCAGCGGGATCCTATTGGAAACTAAGGGATATTAAGGCCTCCTTTTAATAGAGTACCGGACCATTAACACATAGTGAATACATGAACTCCTCAAACTACGGTCATCATTGGGAGTGGTCCCGATTATTGTCACTTCGGGGTTGCCGGATCATAACACATAGTAGGTGACTATAGACTTGTAAGATAGGATCAAGAACTCACATATATTCATGAAAATATAATAGGTTCAGATCTGAAATCATGGCACTTGGGCCCTAGTGACAAGCATTAAGCATAGCAAAGTCATAGCAACATCAATCATAGAACATAGTGGATACTAGGTATCAAACCCTAACAAAACTAACTCGATTACATGATAAATCTCATCCAACCCATCACCGTCCAGCAAGCATACGATGGAATTAGTCACGCACGGCGGTGAGAATCATGGAATTGGTGATGGAGGAAGGTTGATGATGACGATGGCGACGGATTCCCCTCTCCGGAGCCCCGAACGGACTCCAGATCAGCCCTCCCAACAGAGATTAGGGCTTGGCGGCGGCTCTGTATCATAAAACGCGATGAATACTTCTCTCTGATTTTGTTCTCCCTGAACACGAATATATGGAGTTGGAGTTGAGGTCGCTGGAGCACCAGGGGGCCCACGAGGCAGGGGGCGCACCTAGGGGGTAGGCACGCCCAGGGGGGTAGGCGCACCCCCCACCCTCATGGACAGGGTGTGGGCCCCTGGCCTTTATTCTTTCGCCAGTATTTTTTATTAATTCCAAAAATAACCTTCATTGATTTTCAGGTCATTCCGATAACTTTTATTTCTTCACAAAAATAACACCATGGCAATTCTGCTAAAAACAGCGTTAGTCCGAGTTAGTTCCATTCAAATCATGCAAGTTAGAGTCCAAAACAAGGGCAAAAGTGTTTGGAAAAGTAGATACGATGAAGACGTATCAATGATGTAGCACAGCGACGGTATGTATTTCCCTCAGTTATGAAACCAAGGTATCAAACCAGTAGGAGAACCAAGCAACACAACATAAACAACACCTGCACACAAACAACAACACCTCGCAACTTGACAAGTTAAAGCGGTTGTCAATCCCTTCCGGGGTACGACGCCTCAAGATAGGCAAGCGGACATGAGGTAAATTGTAGTAGATTGATAGATCGAATGCCAAATAAAACAAATAAAGATAAAACGAAGCAAGGTATTTATATAGTTTTTGGTTTTATAGATCTGGATAAAAATTCAAAGGAAAAGTAGATCACAGGACAAATATATGAGAAAGAAGACTCGGGGGCCATAGGTTTCACTAGTGGCATCTCTCGAGAAAAATAGCAAACGGTGGGTAAACAAATTACTGTTGGGCAATTGATAGAACTTCGAATAATTATGACGATATCCATGCAATGATCATTACATAGGCATCACGTCCAAGATTAGTAGACCGACTCCTGCCTCCATCTACTACTATTACTCCACACATCGACCGCTATCCAGCATGCATCTAGTGTATTAAGTTCAGGGAAAAACGAAGTAATGCAATAAGAACGATGACATGATGTAGACAATATTCATTTATCTATATGGCGGTAGATATAGATCTTGTCTTTTTATCCTTAGTAGCAACGATACGTACGTGTCATTTCCCTTTCTGTCACTAGGATCGAGCACCGTAAGATCGAACGCACTACCGGGTACCTCTTCCCATTGCAAGATAAATAGATCAAGTTGGCCAAACAAAACCCAAATATTAGAGAAGAAAAACAACGCTATAAGAGATCATGCATATAAGAGATCAAAGAAACTCAAATAACTTTCATGGATATAAAAAGATATGACTGATCATAAACTCGAAGTTCATCAGATCCCAATAAACACACCGCAAAAGATTACATCATATGGATCCCCAAGAGACCATTGTATTGAGAATTCAGCGAGAGAGAGATGAAGCCATCTAGGTACTAACTACGAACCCGAAGATCTACAAGGAACTACTCATGCATCATCGGAGAGGCACCAATGGAAGTGGTGAACCCCTCCATGATGGTGTCTGATGTCTACTACACAACCTTCTTCTTGTAGACCTTGTTGGGCCTCCAAGTGCAGAGGTTTGTAGGACAGTAGAAAATTTTCCTCAAGTGGATGACCGGTTTATCAATCCGTGGGAGGCGTAGGATGAAGATGGTCTCTCTCAAACAACATTGCAACCAAATAGCAAAGAGTCTCTTGTGTCCCCAACACACCCAATACAATGGTAAATTGTATAGGTGCACTAGTTCGGCGAAGAGATGGTGATACAAGTGCAATATGGATGGTAGATATAGGTTTTTTAATCTGAAAATATAAAAACAACAAGGTAACTAATGATAAAAGTGAGCGGAAACGGTATTGCAATGCTAGGAAACAAGGCCTAGGGTTCATACCTTCACTAGTGCAAGTTCTCTCAACAATAATAACATAATTGGATCATATAACTTCCCTCAACATGCAACAAAGAGTCACTCCAAAGTCACTAATAGCGGAGAACAAATGAAGAGATTGTTGTAGGGTACGAAACCACCTCAAAGTTATTATTTCTAATCGATCTATTCAAGAGTCCGTAGTAAAATAACACGAAGCTATTCTTTCCGTTCGATCTATCCTAGAGTTCATACTAGAATAACACCTTAAGACACAAATCAACCAACACCCTAATGTCACCTAGATACTCCAATGTCACCTCAAGTATCCATGGGTATGATTATACGATATGCATCACACAATCTCAAATTCATCTATTCAACCAACACAAAGAACTTCAAAGAGTGCCCCAAAGTTTTCTACCGGAGAGTCAAGACGAAAACATGTGCCAACCCCTATGCATAAGTTCACGAGGTCACGGAACTCGCAAGTTGATCACCAAAACATACATCAAGATAAAAACGTGTGCCAACCGCTATGCATAAGTTCACAAGGTCATGGAACTCGCAAGTTGATCACCAAAACATACATCAAGTGGATCATGTGAATATCCCATTGTCACCACAGATAAGCACACACAAGAAATACATCAAGTGTTCTCAAATCCTTAAAGACTCAATCCGATAAGATAACTTCAAAGGGAAAACTCAATCCATTACAAGAGAGTAGAGGGGGAGAAACATAATAAGATACAACTATAATAGCAAAGCTCGCGATACATCAAGACCGTGTCGAATCAAGAACACGAGAGAGAGAGAGAGAGAGAGAGAGAGATCAAACACATAGCTACTGGTACATACCCTCAGCCCCGAGGGTGAACTACTCCCTCCTCGTCATGGAGAGCGCCAGGATAATGAAGATGGCCACCGGAGAGGGATTCCCCCCTCCGGCAGGGTGCCGGAACGGGTCTAGATTGGTTTTCGGTGGCTACAAAGGCTTGCGGCGATGGAACTCCCGATCTAGGTTATGTTCTGGAAGTTTGGGTATATATAAGAGGTGTTGGAGTCGGGAAAAAGTCACGGGGGTCCCCGAGGCGGCCACGAGGTAGGGGGCGCGCCCAGGGAGGTAGGGCGCGCCCCCACCCTCGTGGGTGCCTCGGGACTCTTCTGGCCCATCTCCGGTACTCCGTGGGCTTCTTCTGATCCAAAAATTATCTTCGTGACTTTTCAGGTCAATTAGACTCCGTTTGG
Source organism: Triticum urartu (assembly GCF_056163025.1). Lineage (NCBI taxonomy): Eukaryota > Viridiplantae > Streptophyta > Magnoliopsida > Poales > Poaceae > Triticum > Triticum urartu. The sequence goes on along the minus strand of NC_141874.1, from coordinate 168,080,896 downwards.
TTTTCCTTTTCTGCAATACTCAAAAACAAGGAAAAAACAGAAACTAGTACTGGGCTCTAGGTTAATAGGTTAGTCCCAAAAATCATATAAAATAGCATATAAATGCATATGAAACATCCTAGATGGATAATATAATAGCATGGAACAATAAAAAATTATAGATACGTTGGAGACGCATCAAGCATCCCCAAGCTTAATTCCTGCCCGCCCTCGAGTAGGTAAATGATAAAAATAGAATTTTTGATGTGGAATGCTACCTAGCATAATTATCAATGTAATTTTCTTTATTGTGTCAAGAATATTCAGATCCATGAGATTCAAAACAAAAGTTTAATATTGACACAAAAACAATAATACTTCAAGCATACTAATAAAGCAATCATGTCTTCTCAAAATAACATGGCCAAAGAAAGCTATCCCTACAAAATCATATAGTCTGGCTATACTCTATCTTCATCACACAAAATATTTAAATCATGCACAACCCCGGTGACAAGCCAAGCAATTGTTTCATACTTTTGATGTTCTCAAACTTTTTCAATCTTCACGCAATACATGAGCGTGAGCCATGGACATAGCACTATAGCTGGAACAGAATATGATGATGGAGGTTGTGTGGAGAAGACAAAAAAGGAGAAGACAGTCTGACATCAACTAGGCTTATCAACGGGCTATGGAGATGCCCATCAATAGATATCAATGTGAGTGAGGGATTGCCATGCAATGGATGCACTCGAGCTATAAGTGTATGAAAGCTCAAAAATAAACTAAGTGGGTGTACATCCAACTTGCTTGCTCAAGAAGACCTAGGACATTTTGAGGAAGCCCATCATTGGAATATACAAGCCAAGTTCTATAATGAAAGATTCCCACTAGTATATGAAAGTGACAACATAGGAGACTCTCTATCATCAAGATCATGGTGCTACTTTGGAGCACAAGTGTGGTAAAAGGATAGTAGCATTGCCCCTTCTCTCTTTTTCTCTCATTTTTTTTTGTTTTTTTGGGCCTTCTCTTTTTTATGGCCTCTTTTTTCTCTTTTTATTTTTTTATTTTTCGTCCGGAGTCTCATCTTGACTTGTGGGGGAATCATAGTCTCCATCATCCTTTCCTCACATGGGACAATGCTCTAATGATGATGATCATCACAATTTTATTTACTTACAACTCAAGAATTACAACTCGATACGTAGAACAAAATATGACTCTATGTGAATGCCTCCGGCGGTGTACCGGGATGTGCAATGATTCAAGAGTGACATGTATGAAATTATGAACGGTGGCTTTGCCACAAATACGATGTCAACTACATGATCATGCAAAGCAATATGACAAAGATGGAGAATGTCATAATAAACAGAACGGTGGAAAGTTGCATGGAAATATATCTCGGAATGGCTATGGAAATGCCATAATAGGTAGGTATGGTGGCTGTTTTGAGGAAGGTGTATGGTGGGTTTATGGTACCGACGAAAGTTGCGCGGTTCTAGAGAGGCTAGCAATGGTGGAAGGATGAGAGTGCGTATAATCCATGGACTCAACATTAGTCATAAAGAACTCACATACTTATTGCAAAAATCTATTAGTTATCGAAATGAAGTACTACGCGCATGCTCCTAGGGGGATAGATTGATAGGAAAAGACCATCGCTCGTCCCCGTCCGCCACTCATAAGGAAGACAATCAAAAAATAAATCATGCTCCGACTTCATCACATAACGGTTCAGCATGCGTGCATGCTATAGGAATCACAAACTTTAACACAAGTATCTCTCAAATTCACAACTACTCCCTAGCATGACTCTAATATTACCATCCTCATATCTCAAAACAATCATAAGGAATCAAACTTCACATAGTATTCAATGCACTTTATATGAAAGTTTTTATTATACCCATCTTGAATGCCCATCATATTAGGACTAAATTCATAACCAAAGCAAATTACCATGCTGTTTAGGACTCTCAAAATAATATAAGTGAATCATGAGAGTTCATCTATTTCTTCAAAATAAAACCACCGCCGTGCTCTAAAATGATATAAGTGAAGCATTAGAGGAAATGAAAAACTACTCTAAAAGATACAAGTGAAGATCAATGAGTAGTCGAATAATTATGCAACTATGTGAAGACTCTCTAACATTTAAGAATTTTAGATCTTGGTATTTTATTCAAACAGCAAGCAAAACAAAATAAAATAAAATGATGCTCCAAGCAAAACACATATCATGTGGTGAATAAAAATATAGCCTCAAGTAAAGTTACCGTTGAACGAAGACGAAAGAGGGGATGCCATTCGGGGCATCCCCAAGCTTAGGCTCTTGGTTGTCCTTGAATATTACCTTGGGGTTCCTTGGGCATCCCCAAGCTTAGGCTCTTGCCACTCCGTATTCCATAGAACATCGAATGTTTACCCAAAACTTGAAAACTTCACAACACAAAACTTAATAGAAAACTTGTAAGCTCCGGTAGTATAAGAAAATAAATCACCACTTTGGCACTGTTGTGAACTCATTCTAAATTCATATTGGTGCAATATATACTGTATTCCAACTTCTCTATGGTTCATACCCTCCAATACTACTCATAGATTCATCAAAATAAGCAAACAACACATAGAAAACAGAATCTGTCAAAAACAGAATAGTCTGTAATAATATGTAGGTTTCAAGTACTTCTGTAATTCCAAAAATCCTGAGAAATTAGTAAGTCCTAGGCAATTTGTTTATTAATCTACTTCAAGTGGAATTGGTATTTTATCGTTCTCTGGTAAAAAAATGAAAATTATTCTCGTGAGCGCATACTTTCTATTTTTTACAGCAAGATCAAATAACAAATGAAAATTATTCTCGTGAGCGCATACTTTCTGTTTTTTACAGCAAGATCAAATAACAATCACCCAAGAAGATCCTAAAGGCTTTACTTGGCACAAACAGTAATTAAAATATAAAAAACACAATCATAACAGAGGATAGATGATTTAATTATTACTAAATAGGAACAAAAAGCAAGTAACAAAATAAAAATTGGGTTGCCTCCCAACAAGCGCAATCGTTTAACGCCCCTAGCTAGGCATGATGATTTCAATGATGCTCACATAAAAGATAATAATTTAAACATAAAGAGAGCATCATTAAGAATATGACTAGCACATTTAAGTCTAACACACTTCCTATGCATAGGTATTTTGTGAGCAAACAACTTATGGGAACAATAATCAACTAGCATAGGAAGGCAAAACAAGCATAACTTTAAAACTTTAAGCACATAGAGAGGAAACTTGATATTATTGCAATTCCTACAAGCATATATTCCTCCCTCATAATAAATTTCAGTAGCATCATGAATGAATTCAACAATATAACCATCACATAAAACATTCTTTTCATGATCTACAAACATAGAAAATTTACTATTCTCCACATAAGCAAAATTCTTATTCGGAATAGTGGGAGCGTCATAAGAAACTCGAATACTATAAATTGTTTCCACATTAAAAGAGTAATGTTCAGAAAAAGGGTAATCATAATCATGACAAGTTTTATAAATATAATCATCTCTACTTTTTATAGTATAAGTATCATCACAATAATATCATAAGTAGCAACTTTGTTCTCATCATAATCAATTGAAACCTCTTCCAAGATAGTGGAATCATTACTAAATAAAGTCATGACCTCACCAAATCCACTTTTATAATTATCACAATAAGATTCAACATCCTCCAAAGTAGCGGGATCATTACTTCCTAAAGTTGACACTCTTCCAAACCCACTTTCATCATTGTAATCATCATAAATAGGAGGCATGCTATCATCATAATAAATTGCATATCAAAACTTGGGAGGTTAAATATATCATATTCATGAAACATAGCATCCCCAAGCTTGGGACAAACATTAATTGCAGCAAATAAATTCTCAAACATGTCATTCTCATCAAACATAGCATCCCCAAGCTTGGGCCTTTTCATATGATAAGCATAATCACTGTCGTCATTAATAGTATGGATAGCACCAATAGTATAGCAATTATCATCATCACAATGAGTAATAGGAGCAACATCATTTGGGAGGGATACCTTTTTACCTTTGCTTCTACGTCTTTTCTTTTTCTTCTTCGCATCATGTGTGGGTTTAACCCTCTTTTTGGAGCTCCTTATTAATGAGAATGGTTGGATAGAAGGCCCCTCCTCGTTACCTGATTCATCATAAGAAAAAATAGGAGGATATTGGGAAATCTCTTCCCTTTCATTAGTATTCTCTTCACCTTCTAATTGTTTTCTTGACTTTATGTAATTGGCAATATAAGGATTCTCAATGCAATTCACCACACAATACATATAAATTTCCTCTAGATCAAAATCAAGAACTTTATCAAGGACAAATTCTGGAATATCCTTAGTTATACATTTCATTTCTTCATAACCCAGAAGCAAACTAAGTTCATTATGATGCGCAAGGGAAATCAAATCATCACAAGTTTTGGAAACGGTTCGATCATGAAACAATTTGCATTGGATATTTAAATGACCACGTTCATTGCAAAGTTCACAACGATGGCTAAGTAAATTTAAATTTTCAGCACAAACATCTAGCCTTTCTTGCAACCATTTAGTTTCTAAATACTTATGCCTCTTGCAAAATCTATCTTCCCTATTTGGTGTGTACTTGCAAACCCTATGCACTCCATAAAAATTGGCATGCTTATAAGAGACATTTTCATCATGACTCGTGCAATCATCATTAGTACTATGGATATTCAAAGAGTTCGTACTAACAACATTGCAATCATGCTCATCATTCAAAGATTTAGTGCCAAACATTTTAATGCACTCTTGTTCTAGCATTTTGGCACAATTATCGGAATCCTTATTTTCATGAAAGATATTAAAAAGATGAAGCATATGAGGTACCCTCAATTCCATTTTTTGTAATTTTCTTTTATAGACTAAACTAGTGATAAAACAAAAAACTAAAAGATTCGATTGCAAGATCTAAAGATGTACCTTCAAGCGCTAACCTCCCCGACAATGGAGCCAGAAAAGAGCTTGATGTCTACTACACAACCGTCTTCTTGTAGACCTTGTTGGGCCTCCAAGTGCAGAGGTTTGTAGGACAGTAGAAAATTTTCCTCAAGTGGATGACCTAAGGTTTATCAATCCGTGGGAGGCGTAGGATGAAGATGGTCTCTCTCAAACAACCTTGCAACCAAATAGCAAAGAGTCTCTTGTGTCCCCAACACACCCAATACAATGGTAAATTGTATAGGTGCACTAGTTCGGCGAAGAGATGGTGATACAAGTGCAATATGGATGGTAGATATAGGTTTTTTAATCTGAAAATATAAAAACAACAAGGTAACTAATGATAAAAGTGAGCGGAAACGGTATTGCAATGCTAGGAAACAAGGCCTAGGGTTCATACCTTCACTAGTGCAAGTTCTCTCAACAATAATAACATAATTGGATCATATAACTTCCCTCAACATGCAACAAAGAGTCACTCCAAAGTCACTAATAGCGGAGAACAAATGAAGAGATTGTTGTAGGGTACGAAACCACCTCAAAGTTATTATTTCTGATCGATCTATTCAAGAGTCCGTAGTAAAATAACACGAAGCTATTCTTTCCGTTCGATCTATCCTAGAGTTCATACTAGAATAACACCTTAAGACACAAATCAACCAACACCCTAATGTCACCTAGATACTCCAATGTCACCTGAAGTATCCGTGGGCATGATTATACGATATGCATCACACAATCTCAAATTCATCTATTCAACCAACACAAAGAACTTCAAAGAGTGCCCCAAAGTTTATACCGAAGAGTCAAGATGAAAATGTGTGCCAACCCCTATGCATAAGTTCACGAGGTCACGGAACTCGCAAGTTGATGATAAAAACATACATCAAGTGGATCACATGAATATCCCACTGTCACCATAGATAAGCACATGCAAGCCATACATCAAGTGTTCTCAAATCCTTAAAGACTCAATCCGATAAGATAACTTCAAAGGGAAAACTCAATCCATTACAAGAGAGTAGAGGGGGAGAAACATCATAAGATCCAACTATAATAAAAAAGCTCGCGATACATCAAGATTGTGTCGAATCAAGAACACGAGAGAGAGAGAGAGATCAAACACATAGCTGCTTGTACATACCCTCAGCCCCGAGGGTGAACTACTCCCTCCTCGTCATGGAGAGCCGGGATGATGAAGATGGCCACCGAAGAGGGATTCCCCCCTCCGGTAGGGTACCAAAACGCAAGGCCAGCCCTGAGGGGGGCAGAGGGGGGGCCGCCCCGGGCCCCCAATTAGGAAGGGCCCCCGAAGGCTAATGACCCCATTCCCTTGCGTTGTGATATTTAGGAAACACTTGTGATTTTTAGGAAAGAATTCTTTCCCATGTTAACAGATTGACTGATTCTTAAAAAGGTAATGGATTATTTCCTATGTTACATATCGACTGATTTTTTGCATGCATGATGTTTAGGAAATAATTCTTTTCCACGTAACAGATTGACCTGATTCTCAAAAAGGGAAAGAACTATAACAGATCGATTAATTCCGGACTTACCGCACGCGCGTGGTCTTCTCGTCTTTCTACTTCATCTCTGGAGCAAAACAGCCATGCTATTGCCAAGATCGCCTGTGTCGTCTACTTGTGATATTCGAAGGTTCCATTAACCTCCTCTTCAATGCAAATCTCCTCTTTTTAGTCATTTCAGATTGTTCGGTTCGTGAAGTTAATCCTCGTACATATCTCTCTCACACTCTAATTTCTTGTATTGTTTGGAATAGAAAATGGAAACTAGGGCTTCTGTTCGTGACTCGCAAGCAGAAGCAAAAGCTTGCAATTTTTAATTTTCTAGCCATCCAGGTAAATCGCTCCATGCCTCTTTCTTACTATTTATATAGTATTCAATTAGCAGTGTTCTTAATTTCTTGTATTGTATGTTTGTGTGCTAACTAGTAGCAAGAATGCTATTAATTTATCAAGATTTCATCTGGAAAATATCATCTAACAATGATAAGAAAAAAGAGAACATGCAAATGAGTTTATTGAGTGCCAGAAAAGTACATCTACTAATTCCCCGCAAATAAAGAAAGTACTTCTGCTAGGGATTTTGAGGAGCTACTTTAGTTAGTTACTGTTGAATAACAACCTAGCGAAAAATTATAGGATAATAAAAATATTAGTTGGCACCAAAGGTTAATTCAACTAATGGAAAAAATATATAAGTATTTATTAACAAGAGCGACAAAATTTTATGTGAATGATTATGACCCCAGTTTTTTTTAAATAGTCGACATGACAAGGCAACATAAATTCTAGTGTCATGAGTATTCACTTGCATTTGAAATAATAAAAAGTATATGGGTTTAGGGCCCCTTTTGTTATCTTGCCCCGGGCCCCCGAAATCTCAGGTCCGGGCCTACCGAAACGGGTCTAGATTGGTTTTCGGTGGCTACGGAGGCTTGCGGCGGTGGAAGTCCTGATCTTGGTTATGTTCTGGAAGTTTGGGTATATATAAGAGGTGTTGGAGTCAGGAACAAGTCAGGGGGTGCCCGAGGCGGCCACGAGGTAGGGGGGCATGACCCCACCCTCGTGGGTGCCTCGAGACTCTTCTGGCCCATCTCCGGTAATCCGTGGGCTTCTTCTAGTCCAAAAATTATCTCCGTGAATTTTCAGGTCAATTGGACTCCGTTTGGTTTTCCTTTTCTGCAATACTCAAAAACAAGGAAAAAATGAAACTGGCACTGGGCTCTAGGTTAATAGGTTAGTCCCAAAAATCATATAAAATAGCATATAAATGCATATAAAACATCCTAGATGGATAATATAATAGCATGGAACAATCTAAAATTATAGATACGTTGCAGACGTATCAGTGTCTAGATTGGATCTGGTGGTTCTGGACTCTGCGGCGACTGGATGAATATTTCATCGACGCTTTTAGGGTTTCTGGAATATTGTGGTATTTATCAATGTTGGGGATATCGCTTATCGGGAACTTATCTGTCAACCCATGATAAGGGGTAAATCGGCCAGTTTATCGGCATATCGGCCGATTTATCGCCATATCGGCTGATTTATCGGCCGATTTATCTTATCGGTCTGACAGCGGTAAGCGATAAATTGGCCGATTTATCAGCATATCGGAAGATATCTTGAACAATGGTATTTATAGAGCAAAGAGGCGGTCCGGGGGGCACCCGAGGTGGGCACAACCTACCAGAACACGCTAGGGCCTCCTGGCGTGCCCTGGTGGGTTGTCCCCTCCTCGGGACTCCCCCAGGTGCAACCAGGGCCCATCTGCTTCATTTTGGCCCATAAAAATCATCATGAAGTTTCGTGGCATTTGGACATGGTTTGATATTGATTTCCCGCGATGTAAAAAAACATGGAAAAACAGAAATGGCACTTGGCACTATGTCAATAGGTTAGTACCAAAAATGATATAAAATGCTGACTATAAAATGGTTATAAAACATCCAAGATTGATAGTAAAACAACATGGAACAATCAAAAATTATAGATACGTTGGAGACGTATCAGCATCCCCAAGCTTAACTCCTACTCGTCCTCGAGTAGGTAAGTGATAAAAACAATTTTTTTGATGTGGAGTGATGTTCATCAAGTAATATCATATTCTTTTCTTTATAGCATGGAAATTTGGACTTTTATGTGATTCAAAGTGCTACGTCTTGAGCTTGCGTTGGTTTTCCCCGAAGAGGAAGGGATGATGCAGCAGAGTAGCGTAAGTATTTCCCTCAGTTTTTGAGAACCAAGGTATCAATCCAGTAGGAGGCCACGCTCAAGTCCCTCGTACCTCCACAAAATGATAGCTACTCGCAACCAACGCGATTAGGGGTTGTCAAGCCCTTCACGGTCACTTACGAGAGTGAGATCTGATAGATAGAATATTTTTGGTATTTTTGATATAAAGATGAAAGGTAAAAAGTAAAGGCAAAGTAAATAGCAAAACAGTATTAAAGTGATGGAGATTGATATGATGAGAATAGACCCGGGGGCCATATGTTTCACTAGTGGCTTCTCTCAAGAGCATAAGTATTCTACAGTGGGTGAACAAATTACTGTTGAGCAATTGATAGAATTGTGCATAATTATGAGAATATCTAGGAATGATCATGTATATAGGCATCACGTCCGTGACAAGTAGATCGAAACGATTCTGCATCTACTACTATTACTCCACTCATTGACCGCTATACAGCATGCATCTAGAGTATTAAGTTAAAAACAGAGTAACGCCTTAAGCAAGATGACATGATGTAGAGAGATAAATTCATGCAATATGAAATAAACCCCATCTTGTTATCCTCGATGGCAACGATACAATACGTGCCTTGCTGCCCCTTCTGTCACTGGGTAAGGACACCGCAAGATCGAACCCAAAGCTAAGCACTTCTCCCATGGCAAGAACTACCAATCTAGCTGGCCAAACCAAACGGATAATTCAAAGAGACTTGCAAAGATAACCAATCATACATAAAAGAATTCAGAGAAGATTCAAATATTATTCATAGATAGACTTGATCATAAACCCACAATTCATCGGTCTCAACAAACACACCGCAAAAAGAAGATTACATCGAATAGATCTCCACGAAAGAGGGGGAGAACTTTGTATTGAGATTCAAAGAGAGAGAAGAAGCCATCTAGCTACTAACTATGGACCCAAAGGTCTGAGGTAAACTACTCACACTTCATCGGAGAGGATATGGTGATGTAGAAGCCCTCCGTGATGACGGCCCTCTTCCGGCGGAGCTCCGAAATAGGCCCCAAGATGGGATCTCGTGGATACAGAAAGTTGCAGTGGTGGAATTAGGTTTTTGGCTCATGTTCTGATCGTTTGGGGGTACATATGTATATATAGGAGGAAGAAGTACACCGGAGGAGCAACGAGGGGCCCACGAGGCAGGGGGCGCGCCCTAGGGGTGGGGGCGCCCCCCACCCTCATGACCGCCTCTTTTGTTCCTTGGAGTAGGGTCCAAGTCTCCTGGATCACGTTCGGTGAGAAAATCACGTTCCCGAAGATTTTATTCCGTTTGGACTCCGTTTGATATTTCGTTTTTTTGAAACACTAAAATAGGCAAAAAAATAGCAATTCTGGGCTGGGCCTCCGGTTAATAGGTTAGTCCCAAAAATAATATAAAAGTGGAAAATAAAGCCCAATATAGTCCAAAACAGTAGATAATATAGCATGGAGCAATCAAAAATTATAGATACGTTGGAGACGTATCACAAAGCAATAGTCTAGTTTTGACATAATAATTTAGATACTCAAGCATATCAACAAGCAACCATGTCTTTCAAAATATCAATGCTAATTTTTTTATCCCTAGCCCATCATGCTCAAACATTGATCCATTCATGAAACACACTCGAATATTAACTACACCCAATACTTGAGCACGATCATATTGCCTCCTAGTTGGTGCTTTTTATGAGAAAAGATGGAGACTCAAATTTCAAAATAAAAATTGCATAAAGTAAAAGAAAGGCCCTTCGCAGAGGGAAGTAGGGATTTGTAGAGGTGCCAGAGCTCAAAGCGAAAGATTAGGATAAAAACATTTTGGGAGGTGTATCCGTCCAACCAATGAAAACGACTTAGAGTTCCCAACACTTTCCATTCTAGATATGCCATAGGCGGTTCCCAAACAGAAAATAAAGTTTATTCCTTTTTCCACAATTCTTTCACTTTCCATGGCTAGCCTTATCCACGGGTACCCTCCATACCAACACTTTCCAAAGGAATTTATTATTTGACAACATAAAGTAAATTCAAATTATTATTTTCTGCATTTCGGGACTGTGCATCCCTAGGATCTTTTCCTTACTCTCGTGCAATGACAAGTGTATAAACACTCATCTCGAGAATAACACATCCAGCATGGAAAATATTAGCCGCCCATTACCGTTCCGTGAGCGAAAGAAACACACAAAATAGAAGTTTATTTTGAAAATTAGAGATGGCACATGCAAATTTGCTTAGAACGGGAAAAGAATACCGCATATAGGTAGATATAGTGGACTCATGTGGCAAAACTGGTTTAAAGGATTTTGGATGCACAAGTAGAGATCATACTTGGTGCAAAATGAAGGCTAGCAAAAGATTGGGAAGCAACCAACCAAGAGACGAATAATCTCATAAGCAAGCATTAAGCATAATTAACACCAAATAATGCACCACAAGTAGGATATAATTTTCATTGCATGATGATTGACTATCGTGCATGCATAGGGAATCACAAACCTTAACACCAATATTCCTACTAGAGCACAATTACTCATCAACATAACTCACATATCACATCATCATATCTCAAAACTATTACTAAGAATCAAGTTTATTTTGTCCAATGATTTTCATGAAATTTTCTTTTACTTTATCCTTCATGGATATCTATCACTTTGGGACTAATTTTCATGTGTTGCTTTTCACAAGCTCAAACAAATATAAGTGAAGATCATGAGCATAGCAAATTTTCTTTCTCTTAAAATAATTTAAGTGAACCAAGAGAGAATTTCTTCAAAATTTTACCTACTCTCAAATAAATCTAAGTGAAGCAAGAGAGCATTTCTTCAAAAATAACAAGGCACACTGTGCTCAAAAAGATATATGTTAAGCACTAGAGCAAGTCCTAGCTCATAAAATATTTAAGTGAAGCATAGAGAGCAATTCTAACAAGTCATGACATAATTTTGGCTCTCTCAAAAAGGTGTGTCTAGCAAGGATTGATGACTTAAAACATAAAATAAAACAAGCAAATACACATATCATACCAGACACTCCAAGCAAAACACATATCATGTGACGAATAAAAATATAGTCTCGAGTAAAATACCGATAGTTGTTGGAAGAAAGCGGGGATGCCACTCGGGGGCATCCCCAAGCTTAGTTGGTTGCTCATTATTGTATAATAGCTTAGGATGCCGGGGCATCCCCAAGCTTAGGATCTTACATCCTTCCTTCATCCATCGTAAGATAACCCAAAACTTGAAAACTTGAATCACACAAAACTCAAAAAAGCCTTCGTGAGATCCGTTAGTATAAGAATAATAAATCACTACTATAAGTGCCATATCAAACCAATTCATATTTTGTTTTTGTATTATATCTACTGTATTCCAACTTTTCTATGGCAAAAACTCATCAAATAAAACCATAGAGCCATCAAAATAAGCACACAACACAAAGAAAACAGAATCTGTCAAAACAGAACAGTCTGTAGCAATCTAACTATTTCAAATACTTATGTAACTCCAAAAAACTCTGAAAAAAATAGGAAGACCTGAGAAATTTGTATATTGATCTACTGCAATTGGAATGGGTATTTTATCGCTCTCTGGTAAAAAATGAAAATTAATTTCATGAGCGTAAAAGTTTCTATTTTTTCAGCAAGATCAAACAACTATCACCCAAGAAGATCCTAAAGGCTTTTCTTGGCACAAACACTAACTAAAACATAAAAACACAATCATAACAGTAGCATAATTGTGCTAACACTCAAAAACGGGAGGCAAAAAGCAAAAATAAATTTTCTTTATTGGGTTGCCTCCCAACAAGCGCTATAGTTTTACGCCCTTAGCTAGGCATAAAATTTTATTGATGCTCACATGAAAGATAATAATTGTAACACAAATAAAGCATCATAAAACACGTGAAAACATATTTAAGTCTAACATACTTCCTATGCGTAGGAATTTTATAGGAAAATAATTTATCGAGGCAAGCAAAAACTACCATATGCAAGGAAGACGAAAGAAACAATATCAATCTCGACATAATGAGAGGTAATTTAGTAACATGAAAACTTATACAACCTTATTTCCCTCTCTCATAATAATTATATGTGGGATCATATTCAAATTCAACAATATAGCTATCACATAACATATTCTCTATATGATCCACATGCATGCAATGTTGACACTCTTCCAAAATAGTGGGATTAGTTTTACCTATAGTTACCTCTCTTCCGAACCCACTTTTAATATTATAGCAAGCACATTCATCATGAGGTTTAAATAAATTTCTAGGATCATAAGAATCATTATCACCACAATCATGATCATTGCAATAAGTAGCGGACATAGCAATATTAGCATCCCCAAGCTTGGGGTTTTGCAAATTATTAGCACAAATGACATTAATATAATTTATAGAAAAATCATTGGAATCATGCTTTTCATTCAAGGTGATATCATGAATCACTTCATAAATTTCTTCATCACAATTTGTAGATTCATGAATTTCAAGCAAAACTTCATAGAGACAATCAAGTGCACTCAAATCACTAGCAACTAGTTCAACATAGTTAGATCTCTTGATTAGCTAGTGGATTAGGATCCATATCAATAGATTTTTAGCAAGCGAAGATGCAAGCAAATAGAAGGCACATGGCAACACAAGCAAACATGAGACTGACAAGAAAAAGACAAACGAAAAAGAGGGCGAATAAAACGGCAAATTTTTGTGAAGTGGGAGAGGAAAAGAGAGGCAAATGGAAAATAATGTAAATTACGAGGAGATGAGATTTGTGATTAGGAACCTGGTTATGCTAAAGATTCTCCCCGGCAACGGCGCCAGAAATTCTCCTTGATGGTAGCTGGAACTACATCGGTATTTCCCCGGAGAGAGAGGGATGATGTAGCATAGCGACGGTAGGTATTTCCCTCAGTTATGAAACCAAGGTATCGAACCAGTAGGAGAACCAAGCAACACAACATAAACATCACCTGCACACAAACAACAACACCTTGCAACCCGACGAGTTAAAGGGTTGTCAATCCCTTCCGGGGTACGACGCCTCAAGATAGGCAAGCGGACGTGAGGTAAATTGTAGTAGATTGATAGATCGAACGCCAAATAAAATAAGTTAAGATAAAACACACCAAGGTATTTTTTTACTTTTTGGTTTAATAGATCTGAATAAAAATGAAAATAAAAAGTAGATCGCAAGGCAAATATATGAGAAAGAAGACCCGGGGGTCGTAGGTTTCACTAGTGGCTTCTCTCGAGAAAAATAGCAAATGGTGGGTAAACAAATTACTGTTGGGCAATTAATAGAACTTCAAATAATTATGACGATATCCAGGCAATGATCATTACATAGGCATCACGTTCAAGATTAGTAGACCGACTCCTGCCTGCATCTACTACTATTACTCCACACATCGACCGCTATCCAGCATGCATCTAGTGTATTAAGTTCATGGAAAAACGGAGCGATGCAATAAGAACGATGGCATGATGTAGACAAGATCCATTTATCTATATGGCAGTAGATATAGATCTTGTCTTTTATCCTTAGTAGCAACGATACGTACGTGTCATTTCCCTTTCTGTCACTGGGATCGAGCACTGTAAGATCGAACCCACTACCGGGCACCTCTTCCCATTGGAAGATAAATAGATCAAATTGGCCAAACAAAACCCAAATATCAGAGAAGAAATACGAGGCTATAAGAGATCATGCATATAAGAGATCAAAGAAACTCAAATGACTTTCATGGATATAAAAAGATATGACTGATCATAAACTCGAAGTTCATCAGATACCAACAAACACATCGCAAAAGAGTTACATCATATGGATATCCAAGAGACCGTTGTATTGAGAATTCAGCGAGAGAGAGAGAGATGAAGCCATCTAGCTACTAACTATGGACCCGAAGGTCTACAAGGAACTACTCACGCATCATCGGAGAGGCACCAATGGAAGTGGTGAACCCCTCCGTGATGGTGTCTAGATTGGATCTGATGGTTCTGGACTCTACGACGGCTGGATGAATATTTCATCGGCGCTTTTAGGGTTTTCTAGAATATTGTGGTATTTATAGAGCAAAGAGGCAGTCTGGGGGGCACCCGAGGTGGGCACAACCCACCAGGGCACGCCAGGGACTCCTGGTGCGCCCTGGTGGGTTGTCCCCTCCTCGGGACTCCCCCCAGGTGCAACCAGGGCCCATCTGCTTCCTTTTGGACCATAAAAAATCATCGTGAAGTTCCGTGGCATTTGGACTCCGTTTGATATTGATTTCCCGTGATGTAAAAAACATGAAAAATAGCAACTGGCACTTGGCACTATATCAATAGGTTAGTACCAAAAAATGATATAAAATGACTATAAAATGATAATAAAACATCCAAGATTGATAATAAAACAACATGGAACAATCAAAAATTATAGATACGTTGGAGACATATCAGTCTCCCCTTTGGGCGCGTCCAGAACGGCATCACGGATGTGCACCGTGATATTCTTGAGGGAGAGGAGCAGCTTGCCACTGAGGGTGGCCATCCACAACATCGTTGGGTCTGGGAACACCACCGAGAAGTTGTCGTCATCGATCTAGTCCACCTGCTAGTCCCAGCTACCCTCAAATAGGTGTGGCATCTCCACCTCAAGGATCTCCTTTGAGAGCGAGCCCGGGTGTCGGTGTCAAAACCGGCGGATCTCGGGTCGGGGGTCCCGAACTGTGTGTCTAGGCCGGATGGTAACAGGAGGCAGGGGACACGATGTTTTACCCAGGTTCGGGCCCTCTTGATGGAGGTAAAACCCTACGTCCTGCTTGATTAATATTGATGATATGGGTAGTACAAGAGTAGATCTACCACGAGATCAGAGAGGCTAAACCCTAGAAGCTAGCCTATGGTATGATTGTATGTTATGATTGTTGTCCTACGGACTAAAACCCTTCGGTTTATATAGACACCGGAGAGGGTTAGGGTTACACAAGGTCGGTTACAAAGGAGGAGATATCCATATCCGTATTGCCTAGCTTGCCTTCCACGCCAAGTAGGGTCCCATCTGGACATGAGACGAAGTCTTCAATCTTGTATCTTCATAGTCTAATAGTCCGGCGAATGGAGATAGTCCGGCTGTCCGGAGACCCCCTAATCCAGGACTCCCTCAGTAGCCCCTGAACCAGGCTTCAATGACGATGAGTCCGGCGCGCAGTATTGTCTTCGGCATTGCAAGGCGGGTTCCTTCTCCGAATACATCACAGAAGAATTTGAATACGAGGATAGTGTCCGACCCTGCAAAATAAGTTCCACATTCCATCGTAGAGAGAATAATATTTCTGCAGATCTAATTTGCTGGCTTGTTTGGGCAGCATGACGTTATGTCATGGCCCAGTGATTATTCGAACCGTTTCTTTTAACCAGTCCCGCACATAACGCGAGGCATTTTTTCGACACATCTTGTCAAAGCAGAGATCGTGTCCCCTTCTTACGGGATTCTCATCAATACGGGCATGGGTAACCCAACCACGCCATTAATTGCGACGCTTGGGGGATAAGCGAGTTTTACCAGGCAAGTGGGGACGCTCAGTTTCGTCTGCCCATATAAAGGGATAAGGATTGCCCTTTTTATCCACGCCTTCTTCCTCCTTTGCTCATCCGTTTTCGCACACTCAAGCTCTAGCGCCCAAGCCCACACTTCCACCTCAACCTTCTCCAACCATGTCCGGAGCGGGAGGCAAGTGGATGGTCTCCTCCGTCACGGAGGGAGACATCAAGAAACTGAGGAGAGCCGGATACCTGCCCGACGACATCGCGCACCGGCTCCCAGATGAGGGGCAGCTCATCCCCACCCCCAGGCCCCCTGAGAGGGTAGTATTCCTCACCCATTTCCTCCGTGGACTGGGATTCCCTCTCCATCCATTCGTCCGGGGGATCATGTTCTATTACGGCCTGGATTTCCACGATCTGGCCCCGAACTTCGTCCTCAACATCTCGGTGTTTATCATCGTGTGCGAGGCCTTCCTCCGCATCAAGCCCCACTTTGGCTTATGGCTGAAGACCTTCAATGTCAAGCCAAAGGTGGTGGGCGGCTGCCAGGCGGAGTGCGGAGGTGCCATGGTGGGCAAGATGCCCAACATAACATGGCTTGAGGGCTCCTTCGTGGAAACCATAAAGGGGTGGCAATCGGGGTGGTTCTATATCACCGAGTCATGCGACCCTGCATGGGTAGCGGCCCCCGAGTTCCGATCTGGCATCCCCACGCAGCTCACCTCCTGGAAAGAGAAGGGCCTATCCTGGGGTAATTCGAAAGAGCTGACCGGACTCCAAACATGTATTCAAAACATGGTGGACAAGAAGGTCAAGCTTGTCAACATAGTCCAAGTTATGCTCATCCGTCGGATACTCCCGTGCCAACAGCGGGAGTCCAACTTGTGGGAGTTCAATCCGGCGCAGCACCGAACTCTGAACAGGCTCTTCGACACGACTCATGAACACGCTTGGAGGGTGCTGTTCAAAAGCGCCGAGGTCCCCCCCCTATTACTGAGGATCGCAGATTCAGCGCGAAGCGCCAAGCCAGTGCGGTAAGCTACTTTACCCTTCACAGGATACTTATTTTATATAGATTGGCTCTGTACGGGATCTAAACTCCTGTACCTTTGACAGGACTGGCAGAAGATGACCGGACAGATCGACTGTCCGGCTCCTTTGCCCGAAGGCCCCGCGGACACTCTTCTGGAGAAGATGCTGACTCCGGCCCCTTATAAGGTGCCGGAGAAGACTAAGAAGGCCAAGGGAACCCGAAAGAGTTCCTGACGCCAGGCGTCGTCGGACTCACCGTCCGATGACTCTGCGGCGCACTCTTCCCCCGAAGATGAGGAAGAAGAAGAAGATGCTCCCCCACCGACTGGGGGAGACAAGAAAAGGAAGGCCGCCCCAACTGGGGAGGCCGGAGGGTCCAAGAAGGGAAGGACTTTCCTTCCGGACAGTTCCACCGCCGCCGACGAAGGCGAAGACGAGTGGTTACCCAGGGTCAAGCCCCCGGGGAGATCGTAAGTATTCGGATACCAGAGTAACTCATAGGATTCCTTTGTCGCACTGCTTTCCCTAATCGCCGAACATAATTATGCAGGCCGCCACGAGCCAATATCGAGGTATCATCGGACGGCTCCCTGGGCTCGTCGGCATGGATAGCGATCCAGTCCCGGCCACCTCCCCTCATCCTGCCGACGATGCTGAGGTGTTGTCTCAAGAGGCACCGGATCGAGGGGAGACAGTCCCAGAGGCGCCTCAAGGCGACCTTCCTGACTCCAGGAGCCGAGGGGACGGGGCCCCCGAGAGCTCCGAGTTCGGCCCTCAGTCGAACACCGCGCCGGACCCTCCAGCGGTTCCGAGCTCGGGCAGGCGGCCTCCTTCTAAGAGGGGCAAGACGCCTGTGCTGGTGACCTCTGTCCATCCAGAGGCGCCAGACAATCTGCTGGAAGCGCTTCGCAGCGCTTCCATTGATGAGGAGCACCGCACTATCATGAGTGCGGTGATCCAGAAGGTTCAATCCGCCAAGAGCGGATTGACCGAAGCCTGTGCCAGCCCTCTAACAGGCTTCGAGGTAAGTGTTTTAAAATGTAGTAGAAATATTACCGCATAGACAGTAGCCCCTGATGCTTTGTTCGGTGTTCACAAAGAAAAGCCGAACAAAGGATCAAATAATATCGCAGAAGTCTAATATAAGTGTGTCAATATGCATATGCAGGCTTCGCTGCTGGCGTCCGCCGCACTGACTGCGGAGGTCGCCGTACTGAAGCAGGACCTCGAAGGGTCCAGGAAAGAGCTCGGCCTTGCCAAGAGGCAGCTCGAGGAGAACAAGGGTAAGTAATACCCTGTCTATAGAAATGTATATATAAAAAAGGACGCGATTGCAAAATGACAGGATCATTGTATGTTTGCCAGGGGCCACGACCGAGGTGGCAATCCTGAAGCAAGCGCTAACCAGGGCCGAAGATAAAGCGGCCAAGGAGCGCACCGAGCGAGAGAAGCATGAGGCTAGGGTGGGCGAGGTGCAGCAAGAGCTCCAGGCTCTCGTGGCGAAGCACGAGGCGTTGGAGCTTGACTCAAAGACGCGGGAGTCTGAGCTTGCCGCGGCCCTCGAGAGTGTAAAAAGTGCCAAGGCCAAAGCCCAAAAGGCCCTCCAAGAGATTGACACGATGAAGAAGATAGCGGCGGGTAAGGCTTTCTATATGCAAAGCAAGCATGTAAAAGTAAATTACCGATTACTTACCCGAATCGGGAGCTCTCCAGGAGCATTCGCAGATCTGCCCCGCAGTGTGTCCGATGCTGCACAATTTTACCAAGCCGAGGACGGAAGCTTGACGAAGAAGCTGTTCTGGTCTCAGTATGCAGAGGCCGAACATCCGGTGCCAATGAGCGACCAGCTGAAGCAGATGGTCGAGCTACATAAGGCGGCCGATCAGTCCATGAAGAGCTTTATAGTCCGGCTGTGGCCTGGCGACGCTCTTCCGAACAGCTTCTTCGGCCTGGTGAGGCGGCTTGTGGATGCCTGCCCGCGACTGGATGTCGTCAAGCGATCTGTCTGCATTGAAGGTGCACGCCGGGCTTTCGCCCATGTGAAATTGCAGTGGGTCAAGCTAGACACCGTGAAGCTGATCAAGGAGGGGCCGCCGGAGGGCAAGGAGCACCGCCACCCCGAGATGTACTACGAGGGTGTTCTGCCGGGTGCCCGTCTCATCGCGGACGAGTGTTCAAAAGATGTAATATTTGAATGAGACTTGCTCGTTTTATCCTGTATGTATGAAAACTTGTTTCATATGCGCTATGCAACGCTTGTTGGAATTTAAAATATTACCTTCTGTTTGGCTGTTTATCTAATCTAAGAGATGGCTAGTCCTCGGCTTCTGCCCCCATTCCACGAGTGCTGGGGTGTTCGAGATAAACCTGAGCACTCTTGTTCCCATATTTGGGTCCTTCGAGGGAGGTGCTCAGCACAATGAACAAGGCAACCGGACTAATAATGCTTTATCACTCTCACTTAGCCATAGAATTCTGTAATTTTAAATTTCGGCGAATCCCCTGGTATTCGGAAGGCCGAATTCGGGGTGTGATACACGCCTGTAAGCCGGACAGGGCCGTCCTCTCGCCCTAAGCGGCATAAGTCTTTAGGGACTCGAAAAACCTCACCGAACAGCGACCAGTCTCTCGCCTTATCATGACAGTCAGTTTTAGCTTTCTCTACTGAGGTGCTAAGCCCGGTAGAACCGGGGCACAATCGTAGTAGTTCTCCTAGCGCTACCTTAGCCAATAGAGCAGAACGTAAGGTACCAAAACATAGGAGCCGGGCAAACCCAACATTTGACCAAAGACATGATTCGGAGCTGATGCATATAATGCTATAACTTCGGGGTGCCGCACTTGTGAAAGTGTTCGGACTTTTCACACCATATTGTGGGGTATGTGAGCCCCTGGTGTATTGGCCGTACCAAAGTGTATGGTTGCAAGGCGTCGTTAATGAACACACACACACACACACACATATAACAAAAATGCAATAATAGTCGTTATGTCATGCATTGTTTATTAAAAAACTGCGTTAAAGCAAAGTGATACAGATAGTGCGATAAGCAAAGAGTAGGACTAAGTCCCTTCCAAGGGCAAGCTGAGGAATGATATTAAATTGAATATTTCACTCGTTACTGTAATCAACCTGGGAATTCCGTGGTATGACGTAGCTGTCTGCCTCCTTGGTTGCTGCATCATGTGTTCGGCAATAGTGCTGCCGGACAGTGTTTCCAAAGATTAAGGTCCTGAAAGAAAAAAAAGGAAAATAACCAAACGGGAAGCCCCTAGTGCAGTTTAGGCCGTGTTTTGGGGCGTGCCGCAGTTGTGCCCCCCTCCCCACCTATGCCCATGGTATTTTTAATGCGTAATTATGCACGCGCGGCACGAGTTTCGCCGCTAGGCTGGGATTGGGGTGGCCGCCGTATTGCTACACGAGCTCAGATCGCGCCAGGCGGTCTATTTGCCGATTGCCCCGAGCGCGCTTGAAGGTGTTCGGGCTTTGAAGCGCCGAACTGGTTGATTGCCTTGAGAGGTTGCTTTGCGCTTCTGCTGCGAGGGCCGCGGTGTGCTCCTCTGTTCGGAGAGAGCGCTCTGTGTTTCCATTAACTGTAATAACTCCGCGAGGTCCTGGCATCTTGAGCTTGAGGTATGCATAATGCGGTACCGCATTGAATCTAGCGATTGCGGTTCGCCCGAGCAGTGCGTGATAACCATTGCGGAACGGGACTATATCGAAGATTAACTCTTCGCTTCAAAAATTATCCAGGGATCCGAAGACCACTTCCAGTGTAACTGAGCCTGTGCAATGGGCCTCTACACCTGGAATGATGCCCTTAAAGGTCATTTTTGTGGGTTTGATCCTTGAGGGGTCTATACCCATTTTGCGCACCGTGTCCTGATAAAGCAGGTTCAGGCTGCTGCCGCCGTCCATAAGGACTTGAGTGAGGTGAAATCTATCGATGATTGGGTCTAGGACCAGTGCGGCGAATCCGCCATGATGGATACTAGTGGGGTGGTCCCTACGATCGAAGGTGATCGGACAGGAGGACCAAGGGTTGAACTTTGGGGCGACTGGCTCCAACGCATATACGTCCCTGAGCGCACGCTTCCTCTCCCTCTTGAGGATGTGGGTTGCGTATATCATGTTCACCGTCCACACTTGCGGGGGAAACCTCTTCTGTCCTCTAGTGTGCGGCTGCCGGGGCTCCTCCTCGTCGTCGCTATGCGGCCCCTTGTCCTTATTTTTGGCAATTAACTTACCGGCCTGCTTGAACACCCAACAATCCCTGTTGGTGTGATTGGCTGGCTTGTCTGGGGTGCCGTATATTTGACACGAGCGATCGAGTATACGGTCCAAGCTGGACGGACCCGGCGTACTTTGTTTGAATGACTTTTTCCGCCGACCGGATTTAGAGACTTTGAATCCGACATTGACTGCCATATCCTCAGTATTTTCGCTATTAATGCGGCGCTTATGCTTGTTGCAACGTGACCTGCTATTGCCGTCCTTGGTATCTGAGGTACCATGGTTCTTTGATATGTTATTACTGCGAGCCAGCCAGCTGTCTTCTCCCGCGCAAAAGCGGGTCATGAGCGTCGTGAGAGCTGCCATAGATTTCGGCTTTTCCTGACCAAGGTGCCGGGCTAGCCACTCATCTCGGGTGTTGTGCTTGAAAGCCGCTAAGGCCTCCACATCCGGACAGTCGACGATTTGATTTTTCTTTATAAGGAACCGAGTCCAGAATTGCCTGTCCGACTCTTCTGGCTGCTGAATTATGTGGCTTAAATCATCGGCGTCTGGTGGTCTCGCATAAGTGCCCTGAAAGTTGTCGAGGAATGCGGCTTCCAAATCTTCCCAACAGCTAATGGAATCTGCTGGCATGTTGTTAAGCCAATGTCGCGCTGGTCCTTTGAGCTTTAGTGGGAGGTATTTGATGGCGTGTAAGTCATCGCCGCGGGCCATGTGGATGTGGAGGAGGAAATCCTCAATCCATACTGCGGGATCTGTTGTGCCGTCGTATGATTCAATATTTACAGGTTTGAAACCTTCTGAGAATTGATGTTCCATTACTTCGTCTGTGAAGCATAAGGGGTGTGCGGCGCCTCTGTATTGGGCTATATCGCGATGCAGCTCGAATGGGTCTTCCCCGTTGTGTTCGGCCCGGCCGGATTTGCTTGTACTGTATCCAGCGTGACGTTTGTCGTCTCGCGGAGTGGTGCGCCCTCGTGATCCGTAGATCAATCTTGAATGCTTTGCCTTGTCCTCCAATATGTCTCGCAGGTCTGGCGTATCTCCCCATGCCTTTTTATTTGAATGGCGTTGGGGTGGAGGCTGAGCTTTTGGCTGGAATGCCTCTCTATCGCAGCCACGAGGTGGCCGATCAGCCGTATCATACGCTTCTTCCTCCAGTCGGGGTAGTAACCTGCGCCTTGGGTAACTCTTGGAGGGGCGCTCGAGTTTATATTCCTCGACCGCGAGGACTTCAGTCCATTTGTCAGCTAGCAGATCTTGATCAGCTTGAAGCTGTTGCTGCTTTTTCTTCAGGCTATTTGTCGTGTCCATAAGCTGGCGCTTGAAGCGCTCTTGTTCGACGGGATCCTCTGGTACGACAAATTCATCGTCGCCGAGGCTTGCCTCGTCTTCGGAGGGGGGATGTAATTGTCATCCTCCTCCTCTCCGTCTGCCGCTCTCTCAGGGGAGCTGGCTCCTTCATCCTCCCGCTCTAAATTTTGCTGGAGGGGATTGTTGTTGTCTTCGGCACTATCCGGAGTGTTATTATCTCCTGTGCCGGTATCACCACTTTTGCTTTGGCGGGACTTAGAGCGGTGCCGCTGACGTCGGCGCTTGGGTTGCTTCTTGGAGGGGTCATCCTCTGCTATCTCGTCGCCATTGCCTTCGTTGGGTGTATCCACCATGTATATGTCATATGACGAGGTGGCTTTCCAGTGCCCTATAGGCGCTGGTTCATGTTCGTCTCCTACATCGTCATCCATACCGTCGATGTCTTCGGAGTCGAAGTCGAGCATGTTGGTTAAATCATCGACAGTGGCTACAAAGTGGGTGGTGGGTGGGCGTCGAATTTCTTCGTCATCCGCATCCCACTCATGTTGGCCATAACCCGGCGAAGGCTCTCCTGACAAAGAGAGAGACCTTAGTGAATTCAGAATGTCGCCGAAGGGCGAGTGCTGAAAGATATCTGTGGCGGTGAATTCCATGATCAGCGCCTAATCAGATTCGATTGGCAGGGGCTCGGATGGTTCGGAGTCCGGGAAAGAGTCCGGCACCTTGGAGTCACGGGCTGCGCAGAGGGTTAGGCAGGTGTTCGGCTCGATCGTCGTTGAGACTGCAGCCCCTGAGGCGGTGTCTAACCACCCGTCCTCGATTGGCGCAGTTGGCTCCGAACTAAGGGTCGGACCTGATGCGGGCGCGGCCTCTGGGGTACTGTTCGGCGGCAGAGCTAGGTCATACCCATCGTGACAGTGCGGCGCGCCCGGCTGTGGCTCGAATCCGTCGAAGATCAAGTCTCCGCGGATGTCGGTCGTGTAGTTCACACGTCCAAATCTGACCTGATGTCTAGGGGCATAGCTTTCAATCTGCTCCAGATGGCCAAGCGAATTAGCCCGCAGTGCAAAGCCGCCGAATACGAACATCTGTCCGGGGAGAAAAGTCTCACCCTGGACCGCATCGCTATCGATGATAGTAGGAGCCATCAAGCCTAACGTCGATGACACAGAGGAACTCTCAATGAAAGCACCAATGTCGGTGTCAAAACCGGCGGATCTCGGGTAGGGGGTCCCGAACTATGCGTCTAGGCCGGATGGTAACAGGAGGCAAGGGACACGATGTTTTACCCAGGTTCGGGCCCTCTTGATGGAGGTAAAACCCTACGTCCTGCTTGATTAATATTGATGACATGGGTAGTACAAGAGTAGATCTACCACGAGATCAGAGAGGCTAAACCCTAGAAGCTAGCCTATGGTATGATTGTATGTTGTGATTGTTGTCCTACGGACTAAAACCCTTCGGTTTATATAGACAGCGAAGAGGGTTAGGGTTACACAAGGTCGGTTACAAAGGAGGAGATATCCATATCCGTATTTCCTAGCTTGCCTTCCACGGCAAGTAGAGTCCCATCCGAACACGAGACGAAGTCTTCAATCTTGTATCTTCATAGTCTAACAGTCCGGCCAATGGAGATAGTCCGGCTGTCCGAAGACCCCCTAATCCAGGACTCCCTCACCGGGGCTGCAGAGAGAATAGCGGCGTTGGTCCCGAACAAGCTATATCGGCCCTCTTCCACGTCGTCGGTGAACTGGAGACAGAAGAAACCCTCCCCCGGGATGGCGTGGCCCATGGTCTGAAGCAGGAGGGGCTTCCCGTGGGAGTGGCAATGGGCAGAGGTGTGACCTTCCGGGCTGCAGACCACGCAAAGCGGCTTGAACTTGCAAGCGCTCTAGAAGT
This sequence comes from Triticum urartu, assembly GCF_056163025.1. Classification (NCBI taxonomy): domain Eukaryota; kingdom Viridiplantae; phylum Streptophyta; class Magnoliopsida; order Poales; family Poaceae; genus Triticum; species Triticum urartu. The sequence continues at coordinate 168,056,082 of NC_141874.1, read as the reverse complement.
GCCCCGCACTCCCGCACTTGAAACACTACGGGCCGTCTACCTCCTCGACCGGAATGGGCTCTGCCGCCGTGTCCTTGGAGGAGGAAGGACCTGCCGGCAGCGCTGCCAGAGGCTTGGAGGCCAACGCCCCCGCGGACTTGAACTTCTTCCTCTACATGGTGAAGGGGTCGCCGACGCGGTCGCCGCAATGCGGGTGCTCCTCCTCCTTGCGCTTGAGCTCGAGCTCCCTCTTCTTGTGCTCCTCCTTCTTGCTCTTCTTGCGCTCCTGCTCCTTGATCCACCACGGCGGCGGCGGCCCCCAGCCTCCCGCTCACTACCGAGCTTCGCACCTTGCGCCTTGGCCTTCACCCGAAGCTCCCGCTCACGGAGCCACTCCGCCGGCGAATCGAGAGGTGGCAGAGGCCGCTTGTCTGCCCGTCGATCTGCCTTGGAACCCATCGCGACCACACTACAAAAAAATACACTTCCGTGATGATATGTGTTTGTCACAGTAGGTCGCGTTTTCTGTCATGCATGTACATCCATGACGATTTTATGACAGAATCAAGATAGTCATACCTGTGCTGTCGTAGAAGTGTTCCATGACATTACCAAAATTATCATCACGCAAGTGTCCACTTCCATGCCGATAAATCGCGCGTCACAGAAATGCTTTCGTCAAGGGTGACTGACACGTGGCATCCACCGTAACGGAATGCCGTTAAGCTATCGGGTCGGGTTTTGGATCCGATAACCCGTTAACAGCCCGACCAATGGGGATTTTCCACGTGTAAAATCGGCATTGGCTGGAGGAAACACGTGTCGGCTCATCGCTGGGACAGATGTGATCCACTCATTGGACAGAAGGCGCCTATGATACGTCGACACATGGCACGGCCCAACAGAGGCCCATTCTGTGAAAAGGCCGGCCCGTTTAACTTGGTCAAAAGGTGGCGGGCTGGCCCATGGAAAGCTTGTTAATGGCCTGTTCGCATATAGCCCATTTACAGCCCGCTAACCCAAGGCCCATTACGGCCTATTCGAATTAGGCCCAATAGCGTCATCTGGGCCATCCAATATGATTCCAGCTTGTTTTCACTTCTGGCCCATGTATGGCCCATGATTTCATTCGGCCCATATGAGGCCCTATGTAACTCTTGGCCTATTAATGGCCCGTGGTGAAACTGGCCTGTAATGAACAGTGTATCACTTTACACCCGTTAACGGCCCGTGGTGAAACTGGCCCGTAAAGAACATTGTATCACTTTATACCCATTAACGGCCCGTAATTCCGTTGGGCCGTTTCCAGCCCATGTTATCTTTCGGCCTTCTCAGAGCCCAGTTATTCTTGGGCTATTTTCCAGCATTCTTTTACTTACGGCCCGTTACTGTCATTTTCTGCTTGTGGGCCAAATTCAGCCTGTGCTTACAGTCGGCCCGTTTGTGGTCCGTTAATACGTTGGGCCATTTTCATAGCGTCATCAAATACGGCCTATTAACGATGCCCCGTTATGGTCGGCCCATGAACGGACGATTCCAACTCTAGCTCGTTTATGACCAGAATTCGGTCTGTTTGGCCCATGTTTGGCAAATCGATCATACGTCCCGTATAAGGCCCATTGATGATACGACCCGTAGAAGGCCCATTGTTTCTACGGCCCGTAGAAGGCCCATTTTTTCTACGGCCTGTAGAAGGCCCACTGTTTATACGGCTCGTAGAAGGCCCACTATTTCTACGGCCCATAGGAGGCCCAGTGTCATTACAGTAAATATTAGCCCATGGTTATTGTGGCCTAGTTTTAAAAAATAGGTTATTGCAGCCACTAGCAAACCGCAGAAAAAGAACTGCACTGATTACAAGCAAACAAATAAACAAGACAACAAGGAAATAAATAAGCAAGCAACTTACACTAGGCTATCACGGCTATTACACATATTACATCCACTGGGCATCAAAGTTCGGCACTAGTGAAAATATAGGGAACACAGCAGCATATAAACGCCGCAGCAAAACAAGTCCAGAACTGAAACCACTTCAGAAGAGCTCAAGAAACAATATCCTGGGTACCCATAATGCTGGAAAGATGCTTAGCAAGCTTATTAACTTTCTCTTGTTTGGCGGTTAAGTCCTCCAGCGCTTGCTATTACACCAGAAAGTATGCATCTGAATTCTACAGGGACTTCCTCAGTCCTTTGGCCTCATGTCGCATAACATCTGATCGATGTCTTTCAACTTGAAGTTGAGACTCAAGAAGCCGAACTGATTCAGGCAACGAGTTCGAAGAGCTGGTGCCAGCAGTGGTAGCTAGTAACTCGAACACTACATCAAGACAGGACTTTGGGGTTGTCTCAGTGTCTTCAATATAGTTTTTATCAGCTTTCTTGGAGACCAACGGGGATGTCTCACTATCTTGAACCTTATCTGCATTACTTCCTTTACCATTGCATAACAGGGTACTCTTCTCCAATATTTTATCCACGTTCTAAAAGAGAAACAAACAAACACATCTCAGGTTTACAATGTACTATATGAAACTCATTTTGGTAAACCAGTTCAGTAGTAAGGTGGACAGGATAATAGCATGAAACAAACATATATCTATGTAGTATGGTTACTGTATGGTCTATTCATTCTAGTTTATGTTGCCAAATCAAGATAGATACAGTTCGAATCATATCTATTTAAGACAAAGCAGCATAGACAGAATATAAGTGTGGGAAACTACATAGCAATAACAACACTTGTAATGTGCATGGCATGAGAACATAACTGTTTATTCAATTGAAACTGAAATCAACATAGAGCAAGTTACAATAGCAAACAACCAAACACATTGAAGAAACAGTTCTAAAACATACATGTTGCGCCATTGGAGTTTCAATTGCATCCTTTAAATTTGAAATTAGTTGGTATCAGTAAATACAGTGATGCAAGAGCAAAGTAGTATGAACCATAGCTACGGAACCTAACCTGAGAACAATTCTTCTTCTGCTTTAAGTGTTGACTTCGGGTTCGGAGTGGTGGTCCTCATGATTTGGGCACTTCAGTTGCCTTACTAACTGCTCGTGTTTGGGTGCTCTATGGTGGAGACGGTGTTGTGTCAACGGGAACTGGGTGTCTATCTGCTGGGGTTGGGGTTAGAAGGGGTGTAGCTGGTTCTCTGTCCAACTGGGTAGGGGTACAATCTGCATGAGTGTGGGTTATGTGTGGTGGGGCTGGTTCTTGGGCAAGTACAACTGTGGTTCTATCTGCATCGACAGGTAGCACGATCTTTTCTGAAGACCGTGTTTTTACTCCCACAGATACTGCCATCACTCCCTCCAATTGAAATGGCTGATAAACAAGAAAAGTAATTGAATGTACATACATTGTAAGATAGACAGGTGCAATGGATAGTAGGGAAGAAAATAGGGCATGAAATAATTCACATTTATGTTGTCTAAGCAAACAGAATAGCAGGACATAATTTCACATATATGATGGCTAACTAAACAGGATAGAATGACATACTTCAAAATATGATGACTATGTAAACAGGATAACATGATATAACTATACGATGTGTCTATTAAAGTGGTTGGCATGCCATAAATCACAAACATGCCGTCGATGGAAACATGATGGCATGATATCATTCACGGATAGAATGACATAATTTAAAATATGATGACTATGTAAACATGATGAGATGATATAACTATATTATGTCTTTAGAAAATGGGTTGGCATGCATAATTCAGATACATGTTGTCTATGTAAACATCATGGCATGACATAATTCAAATATATGATTTATATACTAAGGAAGTGAGCATAGGGTAATCGCATATATGATGTGTCAACTAAGGAGATGGCATTCAATATTGTGTATATGATGTAAAAACTAAGCATTGCAATACAAAATATGCATTATATGAGTAATATAACCCTGCCAAGTTTGAGCATACACCTCAGGGGGATAATAGGACTGGTCATCTGCCTCTGAATCCTCCTCTGAAGAGCTATCTGTAACAAGCAAGATATATGCTTCAGCAGGTAGCATTGTCTGCTCTGAAGAGCTTGTTTTCACTCCAGATTTCTCCATCACCAATTCAAATGGCTGATGCACAGGAAGAACAGTTGAATATACAAACATTGTCGACAAAAGCAATGAGAAATACAAAAAAAGGACGGCATGATATAATTCACATATATGACGCTTGCCTAAACAGCATGGCATTGCATAATTCACATACATAATGCCTTACAACAAGATAACATTGCATAATTCACATATATAATGTCTTGCAACAAGATGGCATTGCATAATTCACATATATGGTAATTAGACACTAAACAGGTGGCATTCACACAAAGCATGTCTAAACTAAGCAAATGACATAGCAATGCAAGATACCATACACACGATATGAGCAACATAACCCTGCCAAGTTAGGGAATGCACCTCGGGGGGGAATATGACTGGTCATCTGTCTCTAAATCCTCCTGTGAGGAGCTATCGGTAACCAGCAAGACAAGCGCTTCGTCAGATAGCATTGTCTGCTCTGAAGACCTTGTTTCCACTCCAGATTTTTCCATGACCATGCCGAATGGCTGATGCACAGGAAGAGTAATTGAATGTACTAAAATTGTTGACAAATTTAACACGTAATAAAAAATGATGGCATGGTATAATTCACATATAAGATGTCTGGCTAACCATGGCATTGACCTCATTGACCTCATATACTAAAATTGTTGACAAATATAACTTGTTGAAAAATGATGGCATTGCATGATTCACATATACTATAAAGAAACTAAACAGATGGCATTGACACAAAGCATGTCTAAACTAAGCAGATGACATCTTTAATGTATACAGTAAGTAATGCAAGGCACCATATGCATGATATTACCAACATCAGCATGCCAAGTTAGAGCGAAGACCTCATGGGGTAAATAGGAGTGGTCTTCTCCTTCTGAATCCCCCTCAGAATAGTTATCTTCCTCTTGATTACGATCCGAAATGGGTGGAGGGGGGCTGCCTTTGCACCCACCATGGAACGACGTCTGCATGAAATTTTATTGCCATGCAAGGCTCGTCTCTTTTTCTCTACATGATCAGTTCCATTGTGTACAATAACTGGCATGCATAGGAATAAAACATAGTGAGATTATGTAAGGAGTGCATGCACAAATCCAGAGTGATGGTAGCAAACTGTGGATAGACCCAAAACCAATGATAGCAGGAAGAAAATAGCTTTAGTTAAAAAATACAGATAATGGCTCCTTTAATGTTTGTTTGCACCCAACATGAAACTCATAGTAGACACCGGAGATTAACCAGATAGTAGACAGATAGTACTGATTGCTGCCCCAATATGTACCACACAACCATTTAAAAACTCAAGTTTCAGCATTAGTTTGGACCTGACTCAGAGTCTAATAGGTGAAAACGACGATAATGTAGCATGTCATCATATTAAGCGACGCATAACGTAAGCAGACATGGAAGAGTGCGACCTCTCTTGCAGACCCGTGTAGTCCTCAAGGTCATCTGCTCAGTTGATGATGGTAATGCAGTTGCCGTGGCTGCCGGTGGCGGGGAAAAAGATCTGAGGCGGCGAAATACAGTCGGGAGAGCGGATCCCTATTGTGGTGAACCCTTCCGTCATTGGAGTAGCTGAGCTGGGGTGGAACACAGCGCCGCAGGAGCAGGACAAACCACACAAGGTTTTCTTTGACACATATCTGTAACAAAAGTAATTGAGTAAGGGTTTGTTTGAATTTGAGGATTCTAACAATGCAGGGATAGGAAATAGACAGGAATAGGATAGGAATGCACGTGCAAAATAGAGAATTTAAAAACACAGGATTTCTGCCAATCTGGGTGTTTGATTCACATCAATTGGAAGATCACAAGATGCAAAAAAGCATTGTGAGATTAAATCAAACCACAAGAAAATGTATGGTTATAATGCTATTATGCTACTATCTCTTAGTCTTGTGCTTGATGAATAGGAATATGAAAAGGAGGAGAAGTGGAAATTAGAATTCCTACGATTTTTCTTTCAAGTAGACACTAAAGGAACAAATCCTACAGTTTTCCTTTGCTCCATTCCTTTGCACCAAATTCATGAAAAGTAGTACCATAGGAAACTTTCCAATTCTGATGTTTTTCATTCACTTTTCCTTTCAAGCACTGGCGATTCTAGTAGGAAGGCTTGAGAAAGGAAAATCCTACACTAAAAAATGTATTTGTGCTACTTCTATTACTTTGGACCCAGGCCACTGCCATACTAGCTCAACTCCCGGGCCCATCGACAAATGCACAGCTCAAACACGCAGAGATAAATAATGATGGCGTTCAAGAGAGTCCATCACGGATAGCTAAGTTGCCTGGTACCTCACTGCTTGTCATATAGTAGGATAAAATAATCGTATTTCCCGTTACTACGAGTGCTCAGTGGATAATATATATAACATGTAGAGTAAAAAGAGATGCAACAAGTGTACAACCTCTTTGGCGAAGCCATGTTGATCTCAGCGTGATTGGGTTGGCCGGTGAGGATGCTCCGGCTGACTTGGCTGTCGGAGGAGGGGAAGAAGATCTTAGGCTTTTGGAGATGGAGCCCGAGGTACTGCTCCACTGTGATGGAGGGTTTCGTCGTTGGAGCAACTCCGGTGAGTTGTACGACGCCGAGGCTGACGCAGGACAAGAGAGACAACGAACAACATTAACCTGCGTGGAATTCAAATAGCATCTCCAATACATGACGTAAAATACATAACCACAAAGTGCTAGATGTAAAATACATCAGCCGCTCATCTCTGAACTTAACCGTCGAAAGTGAACTTAACTGTCGAAACTGAACTTAACTGTCAAAACTGAATTTTGCTGTCGAAACTGAATTTTGCTGTCGAAACTGAACGCACTAGCAAGGTGAGGCTACACGTCGGTCGACTGACTTTTTCATCTCTGGTCAGTCGATTTTGCAGCCGTTGGATATGAAATCAAGGCCTGTGGTTCATCTTCAACCTCCACCCCCTGAGCCGCCAGCCACCACCGGCCAAACAGCAGCCCCCCGCTGCCCGAAAAGTTCAAGGAATTTCAGAGTGAGGTTGAGAATCAACGTGACAGGAAAATCAAGTTCTTGCGATCAGATCGTGGGGGAGAATACTTGAGTCACGAATTTGGCACACACTTAAGAAAATGTGGAATAGTTTCACAACTGACGCCGCCTGGAACACCTCAGCGTAATGGTGTGTCCGAATGTCGTAACCGCACTCTATTAGATATGGTGCTGAGGGAGTCCTGGATTAGGGGGTGTTCGGGTAGCCGGACTATACCTTCAGCCGGACTCCTGGACTATGAAGATACAAGATTGAAGACTTCGTCCCGTGTCCGGATGGGACTTTCCTTGGCGTGGAAGGCAAGCTTGGCGATGCGGATATTCAAGATCTCCTACCATTGTAACCGACTCTTGTGTAACCCTAACCCTATCCGGTGTTTATATAAACCGGAGGGTTCTAGTCCATAGGCAATCAACTCCATACACAACAATCATACCATAGGCTAGCTTCTAGGGTTTAGCCTCCTTGATCTCGTGGTAGATCTACTCTTGTACTACCCATATCATCAATATTAATCAAGCAGGACGTAGGGTTTTACCTCCATCAAGAGGGCCCGAACCTGGGTCAAACATCGTGTTCCCTGCCTCCTGTTACCATCCGGCCTAGACGCACAGTTCGGGACCCCCTACCCGAGATCCGCCGGTTTTGACACCGACATTGGTGCTTTCATTGAGAGTTCCTCTATGTCGTCGCCTTTAGGCCCGATGGCTCCTTTGATCATCAACAACGATGCAGTCCAGGGTGAGACTTTGCTCCCCGGACAGATCTTCGTCTTCGGCGGCTTCGCTCTGCGGGCCAATTCGCTCAGCCACCTGGAGCAGATCGAAAGCTACGCCCCTGGCCATCAGGTCAGGTTTGGAAGCCTAAACTACACGGCTGATATCCACGGGGACTTGATCTTCGACGGATTCGAGCCACAGCCAAGCGCGCCGCACTGTCTTGGTGGGCATGATATAGCTCTGCCGCCGAACAGCGCCTTGGAGGCCGCATACGCATCGGTCTTGACCATTGATTCGGAGCCTACTACGCCGATCAAGGATCAGCGGTTGGACGCTGCCTAAGGGGCTGCGATCTCAGAGGTGATCGAGCCGAATGCTAGCCCCGCACTCTGCACTACCCGTGACTCCGAGGATCCGGACTCCTCCCCGGACTCCGAACCCCCCACGCCCCTGCCAATCGAATCCGATTGGGCGCCGATAATGGAGTTCACCGCCGCAGACATCTTTCAGCATTCGCCTTTTGGCGACATCCTGAATTCTCTTAAGTCTCTCTCTTTATCAGGAGAGCCCTGGCCGGACTACGGTCAGCGAGGGTGGAATACGGACGATGAGGAAATTCAAAGCCCACCCACCACCCACTTTGTAGCCACTGTCGACGATCTAACCGACATGCTTGACTTCAGCTCCGAAGACATCGACGGCATGGACGACGATGTAGGAGACGAACAGGAACCAGCACCTGTAGGGTGCTGGTAGGCCACCTCATCATATGACATATATATGGTGGACACTCCAAAAGATGGAGATGGCGATGGAACAGTGGGGGATGACGCCCCCAAGAAACAGCCAAAGCGCCAGCGTCAGCGGCGCCACTCTAAATCCCGCCAAAACAAAAACGGTGATTCCGGCACGGGAGATAATACTACCCCCGATAGCGCCGAAGAACACCCACCTCAGCAAGATTCGGCACAGGAAGATGGAGAAGCCAGCCCTCATGAGAGAGCGGCAGACCGAGAAGTCGAGGATGATAACATTACGCCTCCCTCCGAAGACGAGGCAAGCCTCGATGACGACGAATTCGTCATACCATCAGACCCCGCCGAACAAGAGAGTTTTAAACACAGGCTTTTAGCCATGGCAAGCAGCCTCAAGAAAAAGCAGCAACAGCTTAGAGCTGCCCAAGATTTGCTAGCTGACAGATGGACTGAAGTCCTTGCGGCCGAAGAGTATAAACTCGAACGCCCCTCCAAGAGTTACCCGAAGCGCAGGCCGCTACCCCGATCAGAGGAGGAAGCACCTACATCACCAGTGCATGACATGGCAGACCGGCCACTTCACGGCCGCGACAGAGAGGCCTCTCGGCCCTCCACCCAAGCCATGCCCCGACGCCGCTCAACTAAGGCACGGGAAAATGCGCCCGACCTGCGAGACATACTGGAGGATAAGGCAAGACAAACAAGATCGATCTACGGATCGCGCAGGCGCCCTACGGCATGTGACAATGATCTTCACTCCGGATACAACAAATCCGGCCGGGCCGAACACAACAGACATAGCTCTTCCGAACTGCGTCGTGATATAGCCCAGTACAGAGGCGCCGCACACCCGCTATGCTTCACGAATGAAGTAATGGATCATAAAATCCCAGAGGGTTTCAAACCCATAAACATCGAATCATACGATGGCACAACAGACCCGGCGGTATGGCTCGAGGATTATCTCCTTCACATCCACATGGCACGCGGCGATGATCTACACGCCATCAAATACCTCCCGCTCAAACTTAAAGGACCGGCCCGGCATTGGCTTAACAGCTTGCCAGCAGACTCAATCGGTTCTTGGGAGGACCTAGAAGCCGCATTCCTCGACAACTTCCAGGGCACTTACGTGCGACCGCCGGATGCCGACGACTTAAGCCACATAATTCAGCAGCCAGAAGAATCGGCCAGACAATTCTGGACACGGTTCCTAACAAAGAAAAACCAGATAGTCGACTGTCCGGATGCAGAGGCCCTAGCAGCCTTCAAGCATAACATCCGCGACGAGTGGCTTGCCCGGCACCTGGGACAGGAAAAGCCGAAATCCATGGCAGCCCTCACGACACTCATGACCCGCTTTTCCGCGGGAGAAGACAGCTGGCTAGCTCGCAGTAACAACTTATCAAAGAACCCTGGTAATTCGGATACCAAGGACAAAAGTGGCAGCACACATCGGAATAAGCAAAAACGCCGCGTTAACAGTGACAGCAATGAAGACAGGGCAGTCAATGCCGGATTCAAAGGCTATAAATCCGGTCAGCGGAAAAAGACATTCAAAAAGAATACTCAGGGCCCATCCAGTTTGGACCGAATACTCGATCGCTTGCGCCAGATACATGGCACCCCCGAAAGGCCAGCCAATCACACTAACAGGGATTGTTGGGTGTTCAAGCAGGCAGGCAAGTTAAGGGCCGAAAACAGAGACAAGGGGCTGCACAGCGACGACGAGGAGCCCAAGCCGCCGAACAACAATGGACAGAAGGGCTTTCCCCCACAAGTGCGGACGGTGAACATGATATACGCAACCCACATTCCCAAGCGGGAGCGGAAGCATGCGCTACGGGACATATACGCGATGGAGCCAGTCACCCCAAAGTTCAACCCATGGTCCTCCTGCCCGATCACTTTTGATCGAAGGGACCATCCCACTAGCATCCGTCATGGCGGCTTCGCCGCATTGGTTCTCGACCCAATCATCGACGGATTTCATCTCACAAGAGTCCTCATGGACGGCGGCAGTAGCCTGAACCTGCTTTACCAGGATACAGTGCGGAAAATAGGCATAGATCCCTCAAGGATTAAGCCCACAAGAACGACCTTTAAAGGCGTTATACCAGGTGTAGAAGCCAACTGTACAGGCTCAGTAACACTTGACATGGTCTTCGGATCCCCGGACAATTTCCGAAGCAAAGAGTTAATCTTCGATATAGTCCCGTTTCGCAGTGGCTATCACGCCCTGCTCGGACGAACCGCATTCGCAAAATTCAATGCGGTGCCGCACTACGCATATCTCAAGCTCAAGATGCCAGGACCTCGAGGAGTAATTACGGTCAACGGAAACACCGAACGCTCCCTTCATACGGAGGAGCATACGGCGGCTCTCGCTGCGGAGGTACAAAGTAGCCTTCTCAGGCAATTCTCTAGTCCGGCCATTAAAAAGCCAGACACTGCCAAGCACGCCCGGAGTAACCCACAGCAGGACCGCCTGGCACACTCTGAGCAAGCGTAGCAATGCGGCCCCAACCCCAGCCTTCGCGACATAGCGAAACCAGTACCTTGCGTACATAACTACGCCCTTGAAATACCATGGGCACAGGGGAAGGGGCACAATAACGGCATGCCCAAAATACGGCTTAAAATGTACTAGGGGCTGTCGGATTCTTTTTTTAATTTTTTCTTACTTTCAGGACTCCATACTTCGGACGACCTGTTCGGCAATTCGACTGCCGCACAAACGATGCAAGATCCAGGGAGGCAGACAAGCCATGCCGCATTATGGAACTCCCAGGTGGTCTCTATTACGAGCGGTATACCTGTTTTAAATACAATTCCGCGGCCTGCCCCTGGTCAGGACATACTGAATAGTCCAATATCTTTTGCTTACCGCACTATTTGTATCGTTCGGCTTTGATAAATAGCCTCTCTATAAACAATGCATAGCTTTTGTCTATTTTCTGCATTACTCTCTTTTATATATGTTCATTAATGACATGTTGCACCCGTACACTGTGGTATGGCAAGTACGCTAGGGGCTTCAGTACCCTTTAATATGGTGTGAGAAGTCCGTACACTTTCACAAGTGCGGCACCCCGAACTTATAGCACTATATGCATCGGCTCCGAATCATGATTTGGGTCAATAGTTGGGTTTGCCCGGCTCCTATGTTTTGGTGCCTTACGTTCCGCTATATCGGCTAAGGTAGCACTAGGAGAACCACTGCGATTGTGCCCCGGTTAGGCTGGGTTAAGCACCTTAGTGGAGAAAGCTAAAACTGACTGTCATGATGAGGCGAGAGACCGGTCGCTGTTCGAGAGGTTTTTCGAGTCCCTAAAGACTTATGCCGCTTCGAGCGAGGAGCCGGATTTGTCCGTCCAAGGCGTGGATAGCGCCCTGAACACGGTCTTCCGAACTAGGGGCTTCGCCGAAATTTAAAATTATAAAGTTCTATGGCTAAGTGAGAGTGTTCAAGCATTATAGTCCGATTGCCTGGTTCGTTGTGCTGAGCGCCTCCCTCGAAGGACCCAACTATGGAAAGAGCGCTCAGGTTTATCCCAAACACCCCAGCACTAGTGGCATGGGGGCAGAAGCCGACGACTGGCCATCTCTCAATTTTTTGATAAACGGCCGCACAGAAAATAATATTTTAAATTCAATAAGCATTGCTTAAGCGCCTATGAACAAGTTTTCAGCGCACAGGATAAAAACGAGCGAGTTTATTCAAAAATTACATCCTTGGTACATTCATCCGCCACAAGGCGGGCACCCGCAAGAACATCCTTGTAATAGTTCTCGGTCTTGCGATGCTCCTTCCCCGGCGGCGGCCCGTCCTTCACAAGCTTCTCACCGTCCAGCTTACCCCAGTGCACCTTTGCACGGGCAAGGGCCCGACGGGCACCTTCGATGCAGATGGAGCGTTTGATGACCTCGAGCCTTGGACAGGCCTCCACCAGCCGCCGCACCAGCCCGAAGTAGCTCCCAGGCAGGGCCTCTCCAGGCCACAGCCGAACTATGAAGCCCTTCATGGCCTGTTTGGCCGCCTTGTGGAGCTCGACCAGCTGTTTCAGCTGGTCGCTCAAGGGCACAGGGTGTCCGGCCTCAGCATACTGAGACCAGAACACCTTCTCCGTCGAGCTGCCCTCTTCAGCTTGGTAGAATGTGGCGGCGGCGGATACGCTGCGGGGAAGATCTGCGAATGCCCCTGGAGAACTCCGGATTCGGGTAAGTAACAAGTAGTTTACTTTTATATTTCTGCTTTGCATAAAGAATGCCTTATCCGCTGCTATCTTCTTCATATCCTCCAACTCTTGGAGGGCCTTTCGGGCTTCGGCCTTGGCAGACTTGGCAGTCTCAAGGGCCGCCGCGAGCTCGGACGCTTGGGTCTTTGACTGAAGCTCCAAACTCTCATGCTTTTTCATGAGAGCCTGAAGCTCTTGCTGCACCTCGCCGACCTGAGCCCCAAGTTTCTCTCGCTCGGTGCGCTCCGCGGCCGTTTTCTTTTCGGCCTCGGACAGCGCCTGCTTGAGGGTCGCCACCTCAGTCGTGGCCCCTATAATAAGTAGTGCAATCCTGTTATTTTTTGCAATCACGCCTCTCTATAGGCACTTTTTCTGTAAGGTATTTCCTACCTTCTTTTTCCTCGAGCTGCCGCTTGGCAAGGCCGAGCTCTTGCTCGGTCCGCTTGAGGTCCTGTTTCAGGACACCCACCTCCGCAGTCAGTGCGGCGGTGGATAGCAGCGAAGCCTGCACACGCATATTGACTCTTTATTGTTAGACTCCTGCGAAATTTACTAGATCCTCTATTCGGCTTTTCTTTCCGAATGCCAAACAGAGCATCAGGGGCTACTGTCTATGCGGTACTATTTTTATATATGTTTACTTACCTCGAAGCCTGTTAGAAGGCTAGCGCAAGCTTCAGTTAGTCCGCTCTTGGCGGACTGAACTTTCTGGATCACCGTACTCATAATAGTACGGTGCTCCCCGTCGATGGAGGCGCCGTCAAGCACCTCAAGCAGATTGTCCGGCACCTCCGGTTGGACGGAGGCCGCCGGCTCAGAAGGCTTGCTCCACTTGGAAGGAGTTTGCCTACCGTGGTCCGGAACTATTGAAGATTCCGGCGCGGTGTCCGGCACAAAGCCGGACTTGGAGCCCTGGGGGGTCTTGTCCCCTTTACTCCTGGGGTCCGGGAGGTCGCCTTGCGGCTCCTCCAGGACCACCTCCTCCTGCCCCGGAGCTCGTTGCGACGCCACTTCGGCGTCGTCCGCGGTGCGGGGGGAGACAGCGGGCGGAACTGAGTTCTCGTCCGATGAATCCAGGGAGCCGCTCGATGACTCGTTGAGTTCGGCCCGGGGCGGGCTGCATAATTATGTTCGACATTAGGGAAAGTTGTGCGACAAAGGAACGTCATGAGTTACTCTGATATCCGAATACTTACGATTTCGCCGGACGCTTGGCCCTATCTGGCCACTCCTCTTGGTCCTCTTCGGCGTCGGGGGAGTAGTTCGGCGGAGGGGTCTTCCTCTTCCTGGACCCTTCGGCCTCCCCCGTTGGGGCGGCCTTCCTTTTCTTTCCTCCCCCCGCTGGAGGGGCAGAGTTTTTTTCTTCCTCCTCGTTCTCACGGGAGGAGAGCGTCTCGGACTCGTCGGATGACGAGTCCGACAACACCACATTACGGGCACTCTTTTGAGTCCATGTGGCCTTCTTCTTCTTGGCCTTCTTCTCCGGCACCACATAAGGTGCCGGAACCAGCAGCTTCACTAGGAGAGCAGGGGCTGGGTCTTCGGGCAAGGGAGCCGGACAGTTGATCGATCCGGACTGCGCCTGCCAAGCCTGTCAAAGGTGAGGAAGTTTAGATCCCGCATAGAGTCAGACTATGAAAAAACTTAACATCATGTAAAAGGTGAAAATAGCTTACCTCGCTAGCGTGACGCCGTGAGCTGTATCCGCGGTCCTCGGAAGCGGATGTGGGAGCCTTGGCGCCTTTGGTTAGCACCTTCCAGACGTCTTCATACGTCGTGTCGAAGAGCCTGTTAAGGGTTTGGTGCTGCGCCGGGTCGAACTCCCACAGATTAAAGTCCCGTTGTTGACACGGGAGGATCCGGCGGACAAGCATAACCTGGACTACATTGACGAGCTTGATCGGCTTGCTCACCAGGGACTGGATGCATGTCTGCAGTCCGGTCACCTCTTTTTCGTCACCCCATGACAGGCCCGTCTCTTTCCAGGACATAAGCCGCATGGGGGGTCTGGATCGGAACTCGGGGGCTGCGATCCATTTCGGATCGCGCGGCTCGGTGATGTAAAACCACCATGATTGACACCCCTTCAGGGTCTCCACGAAGGAGCCCTTGAGCCATAGGACGTTGGCCATCTTGCCCGCCATGGCGCCTCCGCACTCCGCCTGGCTACCGCACACCACCTTGGGCTTGACGTTGAAGGTCTTGAGCCAGAGGCCGAAATGGGGGCGGATGCAGAGGAAAGCCTCGCACACGACGATAAACGCCGAGATGTTGAGGACGAAGTTCGGGGCCAGATCGTGGAAATCCAGGCCATAGTAAAACATGAGCCCCCAGACAAATGGGTGGAGTGGAAAACCCAGTCCGCGGAGGAAGTGGGGAAGGAATACTACCCTCTCATGGGGCCTTGGGGTGGGGAGAAGCTGCCCCTCCTCGGGAAGTCGGTGCGCGATGTCTTTGGACAAGTATCCGGCCTTCCTTAGCTTTTTTACATGGCCCTCCATGACGTAGGAGACCATCCACTTGCCTCCCGCTCCAGACATTGCTGGAGAAGGTTGAGGTGGGAAGTGCGGGCTTGGGCGCTGGAGCTCGAGTGCGTAGGAGATGGATAGGCAAAGGAGGAAGAAGGCGTAGGTAAAAAGGTGGATCCTTATCCCCTTATATGGGCGGATGCGGTTGTGCGTCCCCACTTGCCTGGTAAAACTCGCTTGCCTCCCAAGTGCCGTGATAAGTGGCGCGATTGGATTACCCACGTCCGTATTGATGAGAATCCCGTAAAGGGGGTACACGATCTCTGCTTTGACAAGACGTGCCAAGGAAACCGCCTCGCAAAACATGCTGAGGTGGAAAAATAAAAACAGTAAAGGACTTGGCTGTAGTGTGATGACGCGCTGTGGAATACGTCATCAGAATTGATTTGTGTTAATATTATTCTCTCTATGGCAATATGTGGAAGCTTATTTTGCAGAGCCGGACACTACTCTTGGTGTTTACAATCTTCTATGAAGGACTTGGAGGAGGAACCCGCCTTGCAATGCCGAAGATAATTTGCGCGCCGGACTCGTCGTCATTGAAGCCTGGTTCAGGGGCTACTGAGGAGTCCTGGATTAGGGGGTGTTCGGGTAGCCGGATTATACCTTCAGCCGGACTCCTGGACTATGAAGATACAAGATTGAAGACTTCGTCCCGTGTCCGGATGGGACTTTCCTTGGCTTGGAAGGCAAGCTTGGCGATGCGGATATTCAAGATCTCCTACCATTGTAACTGACTCTGTGTAACCCTAACCCTATCCGGTGTCTATATAAACCGGAGGGTTGTAGTCCGTAGGCAATCAACTCCATACACAACAATCATACCATAGGCTAGCTTCTAGGGTTTAGCCTCCTTGATCTCGTGGTAGATCTACTCTTGTACTACCCATATCATCAATATTAATCAAGCAGGACGTAGGGTTTTACCTCCATCAAGAGGGCCCGAACCTGGGTAAAACATCGTGTTCCCTACCTCCTGTTACCATCCGGCCTAGACGCACAGTTCGGGACCCCCTACCCGAGATCCGCCGGTTTTGACACCGACAGGTGCGATCTATGATGTCTCTTACCGATTTACCGCTATCATTTTGGGGCTATGCTTTAGAGACTGCCGTATTCACTTTAAATAGGGCACCATCGAAATCCGTTGAGACGACACCGTATGAATTGTGGTTTGGGAAGAAACCTAAGTTGTCATTTCTAAAAGTTTGGGGATGTGATGCTTATGTTAAGAAACTTCAACCTGAAAAGCTTGAACCCAAGTCGGAAAAATGCGTCTTCATAGGATACCCTAAAGAAACTATTGGGTATACCTTCTACCTCAGATCCGAAGGCGAGATCTTTGTTGCCAAGAATGGATCCTTTCTAGAGAAGGAGTTTCTCTTGAAAGAAGTAAGTGGGAGGAAAGTAGAGCTTGATGAAGTACTGCCTCTTGAAGCAGAGAGTAGCGCAGCTCAGGAAAATGTTCCTGTGGTGCCTGCACCAATTAGAGAGGAAGTTAATGATGATGATCAAGACACTTCTGATCAAGCTCCTACTGAACTTCGAAGGTCCACAAGGACACGTTCCGCACCAGAGTGGTACGGCAACCCTATCTTGGAAATCATGTTGTTAGACAACGGTGAACCTTCGAACTATGAAGAAGCGATGGCGGGCCCGGATTCCGACAAATGGCTGGAAGCCATGAAATCCGAGATAGGATCCATGTATTAAAACGAAGTATGGAGTTTGACTGACTTGCCCGATGACCGGCGAGCCATAGAAAATAAATGGATCTTTAAGAAGAAGACAGACGCGGATGGTAATGTGACCATCTATAAAGCTCGGCTTGTCGCTAAGGGTTATCGACAAGTTCAAGGGGTTGACTATGATGAGACTTTCTCACCCGTAGCGAAGCTGAAGTCCGTCCGAATCATGTTAGCAATTGCCGCATTCTATGATTATGAGATATGGCAAATGGACATCAAAATGGCATTCCTTAATGGTTTCCTTAAGGAAGAATTGTATATGATGCAGCCGGAAGGTTTTGTCGATCCTAAGAATGCTGACAAGGTGTGCAAGCTCCAACGCTCGATTTATGGGCTGGTGCAAGCATCTCGGAGTTGGAACATTCGCTTTGATGAGATGATCAAAGTGTTTGGGTTTATGCAGACTTATGGAGAAGCCTGCGTTTACAAGAAAGTGAGTGGGAGCTCTGTAGCATTTCTCATATTATATGTAGATGACATACTTTTGATGGGAAATGATATAGAACTTTTGGACAGCATTAAGGCCTACTTGAATAAAAGTTTTTCAATGAAGGACCTTGGAGAAGTTGCTTATATATTAGGCATCAAGATCTATAGAGATAGATCAAGATGCCTCATAGGTCTTTCACAAAGCACATACCTTGATAAGATATTGAAGAAGTTCAATATGGATCAGTCTAAGAAGGGGTTCTTGCCTGTGTTGCAAGGTGTGAAATTGAGCTCAGCTCAATGTCCGACCATGGTAGAAGATATAGAAGAGATGAGTGTCATCCCCCATGCCTCAGCCATAGGGTCTATTATGTATGCCATGTTGTGTACCAGGCCTGATGTAAACCTTGCTGTAAGTTTGGTAGGAAGGTACCAAAGTAATCCCGGCAAGGAACACTGGACAGTGGTCAAGAATATCCTGAAGTACCTGAAAAGGACTAAGGACATGTTTCTCGTTTATGGAGGTGACAAAGAGCTCGTCGTAAAGGGTTACGTCGACGCTAGCTTCGACACAGATCTGGATGACTCTAAGTCACAAACCGGATATGTGTATATGTTGAATGGTGGAGCAGTAAGCTGGTGCAGCTGCAAGCAGAGCGTCGTGGCGGGATCTACATGTGAAGCGGAGTACATGGCAGCCTCGGAGGCAGCGCATGAAGCAATTTGGGTGAAGGAGTTCATCACCGACCTAGGAGTCATACCCAATGTGTCGGGGCCGATCAAACTCTTCTGTGACAACACTGGAGCTATTGCACTTGCCAAGGAGCCCAGGTTTCACAAGAAGACCAGGCATATCAAGCGTCGCTTCAACTCCATTCGTGAAAATGTTCAAAATAGAGACATAGAGATTTATAAAGTACATACGGACCTGAATGTAGCAGATCCGTTGACTAAACCTCTCCCTAGGGCAAAACATGATCAACACCAGAACTCTATGGGTGTTCGATTCATCACAATGTAACTAGATTATTGACTCTAGTGCAAGTGGGAGACTGTTGGAAATATGCCCTAGAGGCAATAATAAAAGGATTATTATTATATTTCCTTGTTCATGATAATTGTCTTTTATTCATGCTATAATTGTGTTATCCGGAAATCGTAATACATGTGTGAATGCATAGACACCAACATGTCCCTAGTAAGCCTCTAGTTGACTAGCTCGTTGATCAACGGATAGTCATGGTTTCCTGACTATGGACATTGGATGTCATTGATAACGAGATCACATCATTAGGAGAATGATGTGATGGACAAGACCCAATCCTAAACATAGCACAAGATCATATAGTTCGTTTGCTAGAGTTTTTCCAATGTCAAGTATCTTTTCCTTAGACCATGAGATCGTGTAACTCCCGGATACCGTAGGAGTGCTTTGGGTGTACCAAACGTCACAACGTAACTGGGTGACTATAAAGGTATACTACGGGTATCTCCGAAAGTGTCTGTTGGGTTGACACGGATCAAGACTGGGATTTGTCACTCCATATGATGGAGAGGTATCTCTGGGCCCACTCGGTAATGCATCATCATAATGAGCTCAAAGTGACCAAGTGTCTGGTCATGGGATCATGCATTACGGTACGAGTAAAGTGACTTGCCGGTAACGAGATTGAACGAGGTATTGGGATACCGACGATCGAATCTCGGGCAAGTAACGTACCGATTGACAAAGGGAATTGTATACGGGGTTGCTTGAATCCTCGACATCGTGGTTCATCCGATGAGATCATCGAGGAGCATGTGGGAGCCAACATGGGTATCCAGATCCCACTGTTGGTTATTGACCGGAGAGTCGTCTCGGTCATGTCTACATGTCTCCCGAACCCGTAGGGTCTACACACTTAAGGTTCGGTGACGCTAGGGTTGTAGAGATATGAGTATGCAGTAACCCGAAAGTTGTTCGGAGTCCCGGATGAGATCCCGGATGTCACGAGGAGTTCCGAAATGGTCCGGAGGTGAAGAATTATATATAGGAAGTGCAGTTTCGGCCATCAGGAGAGTTTCGGGGGTCAACGGTATTGTACCGGGATCACCGGAAGGGTCCCGGGGGTCCACCGGGTGGGGCCACCCATCCCGGAGGGCCCCATGGGCTGAAGTGGAGAGGGAACCAGCCCATAGTGGGCTGGTGCGCCCCCCTCCCTTTGGGCCCCCCATGCGCCTAGGGTTGGGAACCCTAGGCGAGGGGGCGCCTCCACTTGCCTTGGGGGGCACTCCACCCCCTTGGCCGCCGCCCCCCCTAGGAGATCCCATCTCCTAGGGCCGGCGCACCCCCCTAGGGGGCCTATATAAAGGGGGGCGGAGGGAGGGCAGCCGCACCCTGAAGCCTTGGCGCCTCCCTCTCCCCTGCTACACCTCTCCCTCTCGCAGAAGCTCGGTGAAGCCCTTCTGCGGTGACTGCTGCATCCACCACCACGCCGTCGTGCTGCTGGATCTTCATCAACCTCTCCTTCCCCTTGCTGGGTCAAGAAGGAGGAGACGTCATGCTGACCGTACGTGTGTTGAACGCGGAGGTGCCGTCCGTTCGGCGCTAGGATCTCCGGTGATTTGGATCACGACGAGTACGACTCCTTCATCCCCGTTCTTTGAACGCTTCCGCTCACGATCTACAAAGGTATGTAGATGCATCCGATCACTCGTTGCTAGATGAAATCATAGATGGATCTTGGTGAAAACGTAGGAAATTTTTTTGTTTTCTGCAACGTTCCCCAACAACACGTGCATTGCACGCATGAGATTTGGCAACCAAATTATGAATAAATACCACATTATAGCATGCAAGCTTTGAGTCATATATGCATGATGTAGATATTCGTTTAATTCTTATAGTTCATTTCATTCAAAATCATCTAGTTTTTATAAGACTTCCTCAAAAAAATCTAGTTTTTATAAGAAAGCTAATCTATTTTAAGATTCATGGAATTGTGCGTCGTAAGACATAAAGTAAAAACAAATAATGGCAAATCATGTAGAAAAACATTTGGGAAATTCTGATACGGAAGATTCTGGAACAAATAAGAAGTGCTTGTGTTTTGATGTTTGTGCATTATGCTTAAGTTCAACCATGGAGTCTTCTAGATTATACATGTGGCGAAATCTGGTGGAATCTAGATGATATCCAATGGCCAGTAGTGCTCAAATTTTCCATCTTTGGACCATTGGATTCGCCTCATCAAATGACCATCTTTCAAAGTTAAAGTTACCCGCACACAATATAAAAATATAATATATAATATATATAGGGGTATAGATATAGATATGTGATGCGAAAGCCGCCCATCATCTCCAATTAGAATAGTGTGTCCATGCACGGATGGGACGTGGCCAAATGATGTCTGCCATCGGTATCTCAAATTCAAATCAGTCTGACCTTGTTCAATGTGTATACATTACAACATGCTCATTTCCAAACCACACCGTGCAGATCTCCGTTATATTCATGCATGCATGGGTTTCAAACATCAAGATCTCTTATTCAAATATTTGAATTCAACTTTACATTGATTATGACCTCACCTATTCTTTTACACCCACACAGTAGTCTTCTCTTTATAATTGTACCACTAGCGTGCATGCATGCACACACACTACCAGTCCGCATTATCCATCGCACGCATGCAATCTTTTTCTTCAGGTCGGTCTCCCATGAAGGCACACACCCACACACATCCCCCTCTCCATCATATCGGGCATTCTTTATCTCTCACGCGTGCATGCGCAACGATCGATGTTCCTCTATGTATGTGTGTATATAGCTAGGACTTTCATAGTTTTCCACACAAACTGATCAATCGATATATCCAGTGAGGTCTCACCCTCTTTCCCACGTCCACATTGATCAATCTATACCTCTTTATATAGGATTAACATATATAGCTAATACACCCACATTAATTATATATCCGACATCCCCATCTCATCATCCATGCCTTCCGCTTCATCTCTTAGACAAGTGCACAATGGCGAAGACAGGGGGCAGTAAGGGCCCTGCCCCCTCCCCCGTAACATCACTATATATCAAGGCTAATATGAATGTGATCATTAGACAATTGCTGCTAAAACAGTTTAAGTTCATGAATTGACCCTCCTCGTAAAGGATTAGCAATGCTTGGCCCCCTAGCTCATTTATTTTTCATGGCTCCGCCACTGCGCGCAACAGCGCACGTGTTCGCCCCCTCTCTCTAAATATCAATCTCGCACTTGTGCATTCCTTCATAGTCTCCCTCCACTCGGCCCCTCGCACCATCTTCTAGCCCCCCACCGGATTTTGACACATGTACAATCTAGCAGACTCCATGGTTGAACTTAAGCATAATGCACAAACCTCAAAACAATAGTGGTTCTCTTTTGTTCTAGAATCTTCCGTATCATACCTGCCCAAACTTTTTTTCTAGTTGAATTGCCATTATTTGTTTTTACTTTATGCTTTACAACACACAATTCCATGAATCATAAAATAGATTAAGGGCTTCTTTGATTCAAAGGATTCTCAAAGGAATTTTGGAGGATTCTAATTATTAGGAATTTTTCCTATCTTGGTTGTTTGATTCGTAGGATTGTAAACCATAGGAATTTTTCCATATGATTCATTTGCACTAGATAGGAAACATCCCATCCACTCAAACCTCTTTGAAAGAATTCTGCGTTTTTCTATGCACAATCAAACACTCGTACAATCCTGTAGGATTCAAGACGACATTCCACTATAATCCCATGTTTTTCCTATTCCCGCGTTCTTAGCTTTTTTATAAAAAGTAATTGATTTTGAATGATATGAACTATAAGAATTAAACGAAGGGCTACATCAGGCATATATGACTCAGAGCTTACATGCTATAGTGTGGTATTTATTCATAATTTGGTTGCAAAATCTGATGCGTGCAATGCACGTGTACCTTACTAGTACTTCGAGTATGTGCAAAACACGTAAATTAGAATACCAATGGCATGCTACACAGTGTCTCTCTTACAGTTCATGAAGCCACGTGGCACATGTGGAGGCGTTGTCACAACCTCCTTGCGTGGATTGATCACAGTGACGTGCTGCTGGTTCCAGAAGAATGTACTCATCCTCCCTGAGCCATACTGGCGGTACATGCATGAAGCGAAGATGTGCACGCACGCCACGCACACACTCATTCCCTTGCACGCACACGCGGGTACACGGGCGGACACAATTTTGTACCAAGATCCACCCCATGTGATAATTTGACGCGTGTAAAGTCGTTCACTTCATTGATGGTCAATTAATATAGCGCATGCAAATTGAGTGGACGTGAGGGTGGAAGAAAGACATTATTACTCCACTGCGCGCATGTGAGTAGTTAAATCATGGGTTGCTAGTAGTACTTCCATTGGTCTCCTTCATATTTTGTGCCAATTTTTGACAGTAACATAATATTTACGCATTTGAGCAGTGTAGTACTTGAAATTTATGTTCCGCTAAACTCATCGGGAGCCGTTTCGGGCCTCGAAACCAAAACCATCAATTAATCTTTACCTTGTTCCCATCACATTCGAAAGCCTGCTCACACCTACTAGTACGTACCAAACCTGAATGTATTCCCACTATGCAGGTATTAGTACTAGTGCTAGTACTTAGGTTACAAA
The DNA here is from genome assembly GCF_056163025.1 of Triticum urartu. NCBI lineage: Eukaryota > Viridiplantae > Streptophyta > Magnoliopsida > Poales > Poaceae > Triticum > Triticum urartu. Next base: position 168,032,902 of record NC_141874.1, on the reverse strand, counting down.
AAGGGGAACTACCTAACCGAAAATTACTCTACCTGTCCTCCTCATAAGTGCTTCTTCTTCGTCCGTCATTGCCATGGCTGGTGAGCAGAGCTCTAGGTCGAGAACTACTCATAACAAGGGAGCGGCAACCAAGGCTGTGGAAAAAAGAGAGGGCTCGCCGCCACGCAGAGACCTCGAAAGATCTCTCACGGGCAGGCGATGGCTCCCATGAGCGCCCTAGCCGCGGAGGCGAACATGCCGAGCCGTCGGAGCTGGAGTCGTTATCCCTCGACGGCATGCCCGATCAGCTCAATAAGCACCTCAATAAGCAGAAGGAGTTCATACAAGGCTTGATGGAGTTGCTGAAGGAGAGCCTCGACGACATGCCCGCTGAGCTCAATCAGTAGGGGGAGTTGACCGCCGGCTTGGTGATGCTGCTGAAGAAGAGCATTGCCTCGGAGAAGAAAGCGACCGGCAAAATCCTGTGACTTCAGGAGGACAAGGCGAAGCTCTGCCACGAGATCGACCTGTTGAAGGAGAAGAACGCCGGCCGGAAGAAGCTACATGAGAATAGTAGTTCCTCGATGAAGATGTTGCAGGCCCTCGTCATGGAACAGAAGGAGGAGTTGGCGAAGCTCCGCATCGAGCACCCGGCTACTGTCAAGGTACATAATGCGGCCGTGGAACAGAAGATAAAGGCTCGCGTCGAGAAATCCCGCGTCATGGACAGAATGAAGAAGATGGCGGAGGAGACGCGCAAGGAGATGGAGGTCGTGGAGGCGATGAAGAAGCAGTTACGACTCCGCGGCGAATTAGATCATTTGGGGTGATAATATTCCTTCTTCTTTTGCTCCTATGTTTCATCTTTTGCTTTGGGTGTTTCGCCACACGTGTCACGTTCTCTGCGAGGCATGAATAGAACAATGGTTTTTTTAGGGAATGAATAGAACAATGCTAACAATGAGATGACTAGAAAATTAGATTATTTTTTATCGCCATATGGCACTAGGCTGCCGTGTTTCGTGCTCCTCCGTCGCAGTACTACTCCAGTGGAAAACTTGAGTATACCGCACGGTTCTTTGCTCCTCCTCGATCAGGTCGTCGGCGCATTTATACGAGCAGTCAAATCACAAGGTCCCGCCTTCCAGCAGTAATGAGCCGTCAAATCACAAAGACCCTCGCCTCTCATGAAACCGGCCAAGCTAGACTGCCCTGCCCTCTAGCCTTTTAAAAATGTATACTTTTGTACAACAGTAGTATCGATGGATTGCGCCATGGAGCAAAACTTGAAATTAAAAAAAAGGTGGTACATATAGAGAGCGCTCGTCGCCAAATTATGTATATAGTACTATTAAAAAGGCTAGTCACAATAATGGTGTCCAGCACAACCCACCCCTCAAATAAAACTAAAAGGGTGCTTGGATACATTTTAGTCTCATGACTAAAAGTAGTGGGACTAAAACATGCTAGCCTCACCCATGCTTGGATCCAAATACTGAAAAGGCTAAAATCAAGTTAATGAGCATTTATTATCCTCCAAACCCTCCAATCCAGAACTCGCATGTGTTAAAGGAGAGGAGTTAAATGAGTAGAGAGGGGACTAATTCACATTTTAGTAGGGGTACCCTTGACTAAAAAAATTTAGTCTCAAGACTAGTTTTAGCCCCTCTTTAGTCAGGGGTGCTTGGAACTTTAGCCTCTTAAAGAGACTATTTTTAGTCAGACTAAAATAAGTCCCTTGGATCCAAGCACCCTCTAAGCATCCTGGAATTCTTTGAAAAAACTAAGCACCCTGAAATTCTTTGACAACTAGACTGCTGGCTATATGATGTTGGCCATATATATTGTACGTATATAATGCGAAGAAACAAGTGGTAGTACTATACCAACTAAAAGATGAAATGTAAGAAATACTAGTATGTACGTACTGAAGAATTAAAGTAACGAGAAGAAACATAACATAGTTCTGTTGGGGGCTTGGCACAACACACCCCTCAAATTAAATTAAGCACACTTGAAACTAAACTTTGCAACTATTCCGGTAGACACTGCATTAGAACCACCATGAGCAACGACACTGCCACCTTACTCGGAGTCCTCGTCCACGTCCTCGACTTCGTCCTTGTCCCTCTTCCTCTTGGCCGATACTTCTTTGCTTGAACCGCACACTTGGCTGTTGCTCTTCATCCAACCCTTGTAGATATTGAAGCAAAGGTAGCCATCCATTGCAGCGTAGTGGATGTGGTCTATATCTAGTACATTCCGCTGCCATGCATGACGATGAAATGTGTATGGAGGTTTCTCCAGTTTACCGTACAAAGGATGAACCATGGCTCCTGCCAGGGTCAGCATTGAAGGCTGGCGAGAGGACACCTGCCGATTCTTTTGGAGGTCGAAGGGGTTGCCTACAACGAGACCTATCCGACACAGGACATCCCTGTCGTTCTTAAAGTCTACAGTAACGAATTTCATTGTTTTGTCCTTGAGGAAGTTCTTAAAATCCTGGCACTCAACATCGGCATGGCATATGTGGTAGACCAAGCAAACGTTATGTACGCAAACCTGGATCACGGCGGGCTTCTTCCTCTCTTCGTCCTTTAGATCCTTCTCTGGTCCCAAGACTGTGGTGTACTCAACATCTAGCCCAGCAACCCACTCATCATCTGAATTTTTGAACATGCGTCTGAAGCGAGAAAGGCATCCTTTCACCGTCGCGGAAGAACGGGTGTAGATGACATCGAACTCATCGCCGGTGATGGTTCTAACCTTGTACTCACCGCCGATCGTGGAGATTTGGGACGCCATGGATTTGGGAGGAGGGTTAGGATTAGTGGAACTGCCGTAATGTGAATGGACGGGATGACTAGGAGCGAACCGTCATAGTATTGAAGGACGTGCGGGGACGAGTACGAGCGAACTGCCAGCGTGCGAACGGCAGGGTAGTGGCTTTCCATTCTCCCATGATACGGGCTTCCGAGAGCCCTTGGATCTGAGATCGAATGGTTGCATGGCGTGATGGGTGAATATCCTATCCTGGAGGGTTATTCTGCAAATTTTCAGCAACTTAGCATGCGACCGTTTGATCTCAGATCCAAGGGCTGCCAGCAGCCCGTATCATGGCCGCGCCTACCACGACCGTCGCGTCGCTCGCGCGGTCGCGCCGTTGGAGATTTAACACGGTGCGTTAGGCTATCTGATGTTGGCATGTCATACATAGTCATCACTTAGTCACTCATACTACAACAAAGTTGGCTATAATGTTGGCTATAAGTGTATTTTTTTACTCCTCTCTATCTCTTTCTTCGTAATGGAGGTGGTCAGGAATCGAGAGACTCACGCCAGTCGTAGCGCCGCAGTTAAAATGATAATGGCAAGTCAAATCACGAGGCCCCACCTGTCCAGCAGTAACTCGCTGTCAAATCACACAGCCCTACATTTGCAGCAGCCTACTCCCTCGTCTTCTCGCGTCTCTGTTGAACTGACTAGGCGGAACTGCCCCGCCGCCTACCGCGCAGGAAAAGCCCCGCCCTTGACTTTTAAATAGTATACAGTATACTAATTTTGTATCCATGGATTGCGCCCGCGCCATGGAGCAAAGCGTCTAGAAAATGGCGGTACACATGTACGGAGTATACAGCACACCCGTCGCATTCGCGTCGCACCCCAGACGGTCGGTCGGTCTGGCACGCTGCTCTCCGAATGGAACGCCCATCATATTGCATTTGTACACACATGTGGGACGGCAATTGAGAACCGACCATAGGCACACTCCCCGGCCCCACAAGTCGGGTGACTTAATAGAAGAGGGAGACGAGCGATAATACTAGAGAAGTGTTGTACTACGTTGGTGCCTGGACGATCCCTGCAAGACACAGAAGATCAGCTCGTCCATGCATGTGACTAGACTCCAGCAAACACGCCTGGATTGGCTATCGTCTACACATCATGCAGGCTGTGTTGTACATGGCTGTAGTTGTGGTGAGAAATCTAAAAAAAGGTTTCTTGTCATCTCGCAAAATTAGGTGTCATATGCTTCGGATCACTGCGAGGGTTAAATAGCGACAACTGAGTTGGGCTAGTCATTGGGGGCACATGCATGAACAGTGACTACTCGGCTACCATCTAGGTCAAGCCGGCTATGTTAATTAGGACATCTATCGACGGACCCCTTTTCTACGAGTTTATCTTTAATTTGAGCTTTGTTCCTCGTCTAGTTTGTCCATCGGGATTCATGTTGTCTTCTTTGGGCAGTGAGGTTATGATTTCTTCTCATGTGGCATTTTTCATGTTATATGTTATAATCCGGCGCTTCAGATCAAAATGACGACAATTGCGCCTCCGGGCCACATGCATGAGGAGGTGGTTTTGCAATGGAGAAGATCAGAAGAGGGAGAGGCGAGACGGTGGTTTTGGAATGGAGATGATGGAGAGGAGAGGAGGTGGTTTTGCAATGGAGAAGATTAGAAGAGGGAGAGGTGAGACGGTGGTTTTGGAATGGAGATGATGGAGAGGAGAGGAGGTGGTTTTACAATGGAGAAGAGGGAGAGGAGCGTGCGGCAGCGATTTAGGATTGGATGAGAGGGCCGGCGTGCTGTGACTGGATCAAAATCAAAATCAATTTACCTTTCAATTAAGAAAGCGACCCCACATTAACTAGTCTCCCTTTTATTCTGGGTCATAATTGACCATGATTTTTGCACATAAAATATATGTTATACGTTGCAAAAATAATATAATTTGAAAGTACATTCAGATATGAACTAAACGATACAATTTTTGGTGACATGCATTCACATTTTGCTTGTCAAATACAGTATGTGGTCAAACTTTGACCCAAAATACGCAAAACAACAAAAAAAATACTTCCAAGACCAGCGCCGCTCTTCCGCTCTTCTCCTCTTAAACCATCGCCGCTCCTCTCCTATTCCAATCTAAATGCAGTGCCGCTCCTCTCCTCTTCCATTTCAAAACCACCGCCCTCCTCTCCTGTTCCAGTCCAAAACCAGCGTCGCTCCTCTCCCGTTCTAATCCAAAACCAGCGCTGCTCCTCTCCTCTTCCATTCAAAAACCACCGCCGGCGAGTGAAGGTGTTGTGGAAAAGTAGATCGATGGAGGAGTACAACCGATACGTGAGGATCGCAGACGGCGACCCTGTGAAGCTAGCTAGGATGTTGGAGATACAGTCTTGGTTTGACAACAAGGACCAACTAGCGGCGACGGCGACATCCATGGCCAAATATCTGCAACAGAGCGAAAAGGCGGCGATACTCCCGGAGGGAGTCGCGCCAGAGTACATAGAGCTGCTCCTCTGGGCCATGGAGCAAACAGATTCACCAAATCCAATCGTGAGGGAGCGGTGGTGGGAGTATCGATCCTAGATGGAGCATCCACCAGAGATTGAAGGATCGAGCATCTACAGGGTGCCGTTTGTGAGGGTGTCCTGCCAGAGCGAGCCGGCGGAGTCTTCGTCGACCGAACCCAACTGCAAGAGGATAAAAGAAGTTGGCCCGACGATGCTTCCCCGCCATCGTCTCCCTCGCCGTTCACATCGTCTCACGGGGCGACTGTCTGCCGCCGAGGAATAGGAGGGGGCTGCCCCCCCCCCAGCCCAATAGTCGGGCAGGTTGTGAATTGTCAGGAGGAGCTTAGGGTTGTCAGTATTTGCAGGTTGTGAATTGTGTTTTGTGTTGTGTAGTTTGAGAGTACTTTCAGATGTGAATGTCTTTTGAATTTCAGATTTGTAGTATTGAGCATATGAAGTATTTTATGAATTCTAGAGATCTATTTTTAGCAGTTAAAAAATATAGTTTCATGGGAGTATAAAAGTGCAGACAATGTGATTCTCAAAGAAGAAACTGCAAGTTTCAGTTTCAGATAAGAAACTGCAAGTTCAGTTTCAGATAACAAACTGCAACTTTCAGAGGCAGAGCATTTATATTAACACGGCCTTCTCAAACAAGGTTAACATCATATTGGAAGTTTTATTCATGGTTGAAAATGGAACTATCAGCCAGTTAACATCATGTTGATCAACATTCACGCATAGCACATCTTCGTATGATTCACAATCAAAATGCCCACACAATGTCGAGTGTGCGAAACACAGAGAAAATGAGGGACGAAGTTTTGGCAAGTGTTGGACGTGGTTTTGGGCTGCCCCGTCTAAGCTTTTATTTTTAACATGCGCAGCCCACGACCTCGGATGGGAGGTCCATAGGCCTGTTTGTATTTTCTTAGGGCCGTCATGTATCGACCGGCCTATGGACCTCCCATCCGAGGTTTTATTATTGGCAGCCCAATTTATGTATTTTTTTAAGAAAACACAGAGGTCTGTTCTATTTTTATATATAAGAATAGGATCGCCAGGTCCAATTTATGTTTCCCCTCTAACTATATTATATATATTTAAATTATTTTATATGTTATTATATATTATTTTTATTGTCATCATATATTTAACAGATACTTACATATGTAAGAAAACAATATCCCACATCCTGGATTGTTTTGGCACGAAAATCCTAGTGATTGTGTACAAAAGCTTGCTAAGATTTAAGGACGAATGTAATAATATCACTTATCATTTAAATATATTTATAACAAAATGCTCAGCCCCTTTTTATTTTTTAATAACATTGCTGACCCAACCCAACATTATAATTAGAATCAGCCCAGCAAAATCGTGTATTTCGAGAAATTGCAAATGGCCAATAATTTTTTAGGAAATAAAATAAATGGGCCGCATGGACGCTATATTATTTGTTCACCCAACCCAGCTAATGGCTGTAATTTAAAGAAAAAGATTAAATTGACTGTAAATTCTACCCCGCAAAAAAAACTGTAAATTCTAGAAAAAAATGGGTTGAATACGTGCCACATTTTTTAGGCTGAAATGTGGGCCAATAGGTCGAAGCCAACGCAAGTCATTGTCAATTTAGTCAACAAATGATTCTGACATGTTAGCCGTTGGATTTACATCCAACGACCGGCATCCATCTTCAATCTCTCGTCTTCTTCCTCCAGCGCCGCTGAGACCACCTCCCGCCTCCTGCTGCTAGCAGCTCTGCTTAGCACGCTTCGCTATGAAGCGCTACTCCACCGTTGGCCAGGCCATCCCTCCACCGCTCCACACCTCCTATTCTTCTCCACCGACTGCCGAACCACACCGCACTAGAACTAGTTAACCCTCGTACACCTCTCCGTCTGTGACTCTACTCCCGCGTCTTCCCACCTCCGGCTCGTTGCTGTCCGGGGCCTCGCCGTCGTCCACCATCTTGGATGCGCTCGGCGCGGCGTGGTCAACATGGTTAACGAACGACACCATCGGAAGTAGACTGTGCATGGAGAGGCTGACAGCTGGGTCCACGGCCGCACACAAGGAAATGCCTCCTTATTACACGCAAAATAATGATTCCTCCACCTAACATCTGGGACCCACCGGAAGGGCCTCTGTATTTCGCGAAAGTAACGTGCTCCCCGCTGACATGTCGGACCCACTAGCTATCTTCGCACGCAAGGAAGTGCCTCCTTATTACGCACAAAAAAATGAATATACCCCCTGCCAGCTAGAACCCAGCATAGTGGGAGGCTGACTTGTGGGCCTACCAAGTTGACGGGGACGGAGGGCTTTGTCAACTTAGTCAATATGAACGATTCTAGCTCCTGTTATCGTACGATGTTCATCCAATGGCCGTAGTGCTTCTTCAACCTCCGGTCTTCTTGCTCCAGCCGCCCAAACCAGCGCCAGTCGTGCCGCGTGCTCCTGCCTCCTGTGGCCGGCTGTGATGCCGCGGAGGCCTCACCGCCCCCTACTACTCCCACCGCTGGCCAGGCCATCCCTCTACTCACCCACACCCCCTGTTATTCTGCGGCGACAGCAGCCTCACACCGCAGCTGAACCAGTGAACCCTCGTACTCCTATTCGCGTGGGCATCCACTGCTGCGTCTTCCCCGGCTCCGAGTCGTCCCCTTCCTAGTCCTCGCCATCGTCCACCGCCGTGGTGCTCTCGGCGCGGCGTGGTCAACGTGGTCAAGGAACGACTTCCATCGAACGTGGACTGTACGTGGAGAGGCTGACAGCTGGGTCCACGACCGCAGCAAGGAAGTGCCTCCTTATTACGCGCAAAATAATGATTCCTCCACCTGGCAGCGGGGACCCACCGGACGGGCCACCGTATTTCGTGAAAAAAATATTTCCCCCTGACTGCTAGGACCCACCAGCTAAATCTTCGCACGCAAGGAAGTGCGTCCGGGCAAAAAAAATGATTCGCCCCCCTGACTGCTGGGACCCACCAGCTACATCTTCGCACGCAAGGAAGTGCGTCCAGGCAAAAAAAATGATTCGCCCCCTTGACTGCTGGGGCCCACCAGCTACATCTTCGCACGCAAGTGCCTGACAGTCGGGACCCACCTGGTCGAAGCGTACATAGCGTTGTCATTCTGGTCGCGAATATGTACGTACATATATACTGGTGGATGTAGAGGCGCGCACGTGTCGTAGTAGAGGCGGGTACGTGTCGGAGTAGAGGCGCGCATGTAGCATGTACACGTACATACAGCGGCCATGGTGCAAGAAAGAAAATACGGTCACGTATGTGTACATACGGGCGGGGTCTCGAACGCCTACTCGCGCATACGTACGGCCAGGGCTCGTGTATATGGCTGGGTCGGAATGGAGAAATAGCGTCGTCGTCGTGTTCATGGGGAGGCAACGGAATGCGTTGTGTTCATGGGGAGGCAACGGTGTTCATCGGGAGATAACGGAACGCGTGGGAGCCAACTGGCTGTGTCGGAGCGGAATGCGTGGTCGTGTTTATCGGGAGGGCTTGGACAGAATAGGCGATGGAAACGAGGCCTGGCGTACCGCATAACGGAGGAAACGGACCTCCTACATTCGGAACGGGGTCCTGTTGATCGGGACGGATCTGGCGTACCGCAAAACGGAGGAAACGGATCTCCTACGGTCGAAACGGGGGTCCTGTTCATCGGGAGGGGTGTGGCGTACCGCAAAACAGATGAAACGGACCTCCTACGGTCGAAATGGGGGTCCTGTTGATCGGGAGGGGTGTGGCGTACCGCAAAACGGACGAAACAGACTTGTGTTGGAGCGCTACGGTCGAAACGGGAGTCCTGTTCATCGGGAGGGGTGTGGCGTACCGCAAAACGGGACTCCACGGATACTGTTCATCTCCACCGTCGACCTCCTCCAGCCTCCACGGGCTACCGTCGACCTCCTCCAGCCTCCACGAGCTCCTGTTCATCCAGCCTCCACCGCGCGCTACTCCACCGGCTACTGTTCAACCACCCCTCCATGGGAACCACTCCACCGTCTACTGTTCATCCAGCCCTCCACACCACGGGGTCCTGTTCAACAACCCCTCCACGGGCACCCCTCCACCGTCTACTGTTCATCCAGCCCTCCACCACACCATGGGGTCCTGTTCATCCAGAGGCAACGCCACCGCTCACTGTTCATCCAACCCCCCCCCCCCCCCGCAACGCTCACTGTTCATCCCAGAGACAGCATCGATCGGCTTTAGTTAGCAGCAGTAGCGAAGGAATCGCTCGATCGGGTTCGGTTAACAGCCATCGATCGATCGATCACTCGGATTCAGTAACGCGTAGCCTGCAGTGCAATCGCTCGGGTTCAGTTAGAGCCCAACGCCTCGCTCGGGTTCAGTTAGAGCCAACGCCTCGCACACACCCGCGTACGTGTACGAGAGAAACACGCATCGCTCGGCCCCCGACCTCCCACCGTAACCGGGAACTCCCCCAAATTTTCCTCCCCCTCGCTTCTACCACGGTTTTTTTCGTTATGGACGGCCCAAAGAATGTCATGCAACTGCGTCTCCGGCCCGCCCAGGACGAAAAGCCCATTTTTTGTCATGATTTTTTGTCATAGAAGTAGGAGCCCACCACATCTATGATGATACCGGATTTTGTCACAATTATCGTCATAGAAGTGTCATATGTATGACAGAAAAAAATTTCGTTCGGCCCAAAATGTCACGGATGTGTCTTTTTTTGTAGTGCCACCTTGGCAAAGGAGCGCTTGAGGGGCAGAGGAGGGTGAGTGGGGAAGAGTGAGAGAGAGGAACGCCCGAAGCGTCGCACCTCAGCTTTGGTGGCTGGAAACCCTAGCGATGGATCTAGGGTTCCCCGGCGGAACCAGAGCCAGTTAAATACCTCCATCTCTAGGCCCTGGATGGGTGGGCCGGGCTCTTCCTGCAACCCCTGGCCCAACGCCGGACTCGACAGCACAGGAATCACAGGGGGCACCTAGGCCTGGCCCAGCCCGGATGTGGGCTTGGGCACCGAGCCCTGTAGCTCCGCTTGGCAAACCAGCCCGCAAGGCACCAGCGTCCCAGCCCTAGGACCTGGCTCCCGCGCCGCCGCCGCCAACACCCCCGAGGCCGGCGCGGCCACCTCCCGCGGCGGCGCCGGAGGAGCCCGAAGAAGGAGGACCGCATCTGCGGCAGTGGCGGGTAGGCCAGCAGAACCCCGTCGGACTACGCCCACCGGAGCAGCACCCAGCGGCCCCCAGCGCGACGCCCCGCTCCTCCTAGAACCGCGGCTACCGGGCACGAACGCCTGCCTTCGCCCAGCCTTGAGAGAGCCCCCGAGCTCCTCTGCCCGCGCCATGAAATCACCCACCGAGCACGGGGCGCTGCCACTCCCCGCCGCCCTCGTCGGCCAGAGCCCAGAAACGGCTTCCCGACCAGCCTCCGGCGCCCGCGAAGGCGCAGGACAGCCCCAAGCGCGGCAAGGAGCACGCCGGCCCCGCGCCCGACCGGACCACCGTCCACTCCGCCTCAGCCAGCCGGCCGGGGGCCACGCAGGCAGCATCGCCCGCGCCATCGCCTCCCAGATCGCCACTCCGTACAGGAGCCGTTGGAGACATGTGTCCTCTATTGACCTAATGATCTCTTCGTCTCAAATAACCTGATTAACACATGTCTGCGGGTGAAACATGTCTAAACTCACCGAATAATCTTTCTCACTGCTTGTAGTCACTATCAGCTCGTCACATGTGCAGCCCCACCAACCATCATGAGATCTCGTCACACCCTTAAAAAAACACCCAGCTTCTTAGGGTTTCTTGTGCCTTCCGTCGGCACCGCTGCCGATCTACCTCGTCTCTTGTGGTCTTAGGGCCATGGAGGTGTGGTTGATCTCGGCCCGTGCCGCTGGGAGGGCTTCGTTTTTAGATACTTTTTTTGGTTTTGTTACGATTTGTGTTCTGCTTAGAGAGACAAGGCGACCGCAACTCTCTGAAGAAGGAGTAAGTTTGTCCGTGCCTAGTCCCCGTCCCGGTGGTGCTTCTAGCGTCATTGAAGGGCGTGTGGAGCGGGGGATCTCATGGGATCCGGTCGGCATTTGTCTTCGTTGGATCCATGTCAATCTGATTTTTGTTCGTCTTTGTTTGTGTGTCTACGGGTTGGACCTTCCAATCTACGCGTCACTTCATCGGCGGCGGTTCCTGTTCTGGTGCGCTGATCTCATGAGGCCTTAGCATGACAACTTTCTACCATGTACTATAACAAAGTTTGTCCGGCTTCGATGAGGAAGGGGCGATGACAGCGGTGCTCCTTCGACTCGCTTAATTGCTTATAGTCGTCGGACCTGGACGTATATTTTACTTTGGATGTTCTTTATACTACTTTGACAGAGCCGTATACATACACCACAAAATAAGTATACATCATAGCTAGAAGACCGTGTGACAGTGCCGAAACCCTAGTCAACGTTCAACGGGTGTGAAAATCTGAAGTTTCTTACTCCAAATCACTCATATCACTGCTGCAAGGCCACTTGCCAAGGCAAAAGCGACGACTTGAGAGTGGAGACGTCTGCAAGTCGACGGACGTTTCGGCCTGAGAAAGACAGCCCCCGAATGGTTTGACCAGAGCGCACACCACAACTAGCAGCCCCCCATCCATCTACGTCGCTTTCAGTTGCTACTCGGAACGCGCCACAAGCCCTCTAGTTTACCTGAGTTTTTCCTTACCACTTGGCCAAGAAAATTTTCCCTTGGACCGCAAGCACACAAGAAAACGGAGGATTTACACACCCGCAGGCCATTGCCAAGAACAGAGCGCCGGCCGGCGTTCCTTGGAGAGCCATGCTTCTCCACCCTCACCACCTGGTCCCTCTGCTCCTGCTCCTCGTGGCTGCGGCGAGCGGCGACGGCGTGCAGTTCAGCTATAACGGCTTCGCGGGCGTGAACCTGACGCTCGACGGCGCGGTGGTCATGCCCAACGGCCTGCTCATGCTGACCAACGGCACCATCCAGACGAAAGGCCAGGCCTTCCACCCGTCCCCCCTGCCGTTCCGCGGCGGCGGCGAGGCGAACGGCACCGGCGACGGCGCCGCGCGGTCCTTCTCGACCACTTTCGTCTTCGCCATCTTCGGGCAGTACGCGGACCTGAGCAGCCACGGCATGGCCTTCTTCGTCTCCGCGTCCAGGGAGCTGCTCTCCACGGCGATGCCGGGCCAGTTCCTGGGCCTCCTCAACGACACCGACGGCGGCAACCGGAGCGACCACATCTTCGCCGTGGAGCTCGACACGCTCTTCAACGCCGAGTTCCGTGACATCAACAGCAACCACGTCGGCGTCGACGTCGACAGCCTGGTTTCGGTCCGTTCCGCCGACGCCGGGTACTACGACGACGGCACCGGGACGTTCCGGAACCTGAGCCTGATCAGCCGGGAGGCCATGCAAGTGTGGGTGGACTACGATGGCGGGGCCACGGAGGTCGCCGTGACCGTGGCTCCCCTGGGCATGGCCAGGCCCAAGAAGCCCCTCCTCACGACCACCGTCGACCTCTCGCCTGTAGTGCAGAGCACGATGTTGGTCGGATTCTCGTCAGCAACAGGTGTCCTCGCCACACGCCACTTCGTCCTCGGCTGGAGCTTCGCGCTGGACGTGCCAGCCCCGGCACTGGACATCTCGGCGCTGCCGGCCTTGCCACGGGCCTGGCCAAAGCCACGGTCCAGGGTGCTGGTGATCGTGCTGCCCATAGCGTTGGCAGCTCTGGTACTCGTTCTGGGCATCGGAGTGTACATCTTTGTACGACGGCTTGTCAAGTTCTCGGAGCTGCGCGAGGACTGGGAGGACGCCTTCGGCCCCCACCGATTCTCATACAAGGAATTGTATCATGCGACCAAGGGGTTCAGCGACAAGAACCTGCTCGGGGCGGGAGGCTTCGGAAGTGTGTACAGGGGCAAGCTCCGCAAGCCGGACATGGAGGTCGCCGTAAAGAGGGTGTCTCATGAATCAAGGCAAGGGATGAAGGAGTTCGTCGCCGAGGTCGCAAGCATCGGACGGCTACGGCACCGGAACCTCGTGCCGTTGCTTGGCTATTGCCGGCGCAAAGGGGAACTTCTCCTGGTTTACGATTACATGCCAAACGGAAGCCTTGATAAATACTTGTATGATGCATCCTCAACAGGTACACTGGACTGGCCTCAAAGATTTCACATAATCAGAGGTGTGGCTTCTGGGTTATTGTATCTCCATGAGGATTGGGAGCAGGTTGTCATCCACCGAGATGTGAAGGCAAGCAATATTCTTCTAGACAGCGAGATGAATGGGCGGTTAGGGGATTTCGGCCTTGCAAGGCTGTACGATCATGGGACGGACGCCCATACAACGCATGTGGTTGGCACCATGGGCTACCTAGCTCCTGAGCTTGGACACACCGGCAAGGCAACCCCGTCGACCGATGTGTTCGCCTTCGGTGCATTCCTTCTGGAAATCACGTGTGGGCGGAGGCCAATCGAGCAAAACGAGCACGACAACCGCATCGTGCTCGTGGATTGGGTGATCGAGCAATGGCGCAAGGGTTTGATCATTGGCGCGGTGGATACGAGGATTCCAAGTGGGTTTAGTCCGGACATGGTCTCGCTGGTGCTGAAACTTGCGTTGTTATGCTCGCACCCATTGCCTAATGGAAGGCCAACCATGCGGCAGGTCATGCAGTACCTCGACGGCGACATGGTCCTCCCGGACTTGTCGTCCGCGTACCTCAGTTTCACCATGCTGGAGCGGATGTATGATGGGGACTTCAACCAGAAAATGTTGCCATACGAATCATCGACGAGCATGGGTGCAGTTTCTGATATCTCTGGAGGGAGGTGACAATGTTCTTGCGGTAAGTAGGATTGTGTAACTAACTATTAACTGACCTGTGGCTCCTATACACACATCTATGTTGTACATATTTTTACCTGAAATGTATGACCTGATGGTTACCTAATTTATGGTCGAATTGCCTATAAGCAGAACAATGCAATCAAACAAGTGACATGTGTTTTTCCCCGCACAAAAAAGAAGAAGTGATATGTGTTTTTGTTTTATTTTCGGAGGTATTCAAGCTCTGAAACACATCGTATCTCATCGTATCTCCATTCAGAACGCTCAGCGTAGCTTCTCTCGCCTTAATTATAGGATCCTAATAGTATAAGGGGAACGTTCCTTCCCCTGATACCCCGGGGCGAATAAACATTCCGCCAGGGTACATCAGAGCGATGATAAAAAACCACGCTGGTGATTTCTTTGGTGATTTCAAGCAATCTGAAGGGACTAATGTTCTGAGATATAAAGGGATTGAAGAAACTCCTTGGAAAGTATGAGGGAAATAGCAATAATAAAGGAGCGAAGAAGCCACTTCAGACTTAACTCTAACATGAATACACGCAGCTAGTAATAGGCGCAAGGCAACAACAACAAGAAGCTCGTAAGACATGCAAGTATGAAGGGAACAAAACACGATCAGCGAGCAGAAAAGATTAGCCAGACGAAAGGGCAAAACCTGATCCAAACATCAGCTAGTAGGAGCGGCGAATAGCACTGCCGGCCAGCAAACAAAGCAGCGCGTAGCCAGGTAACAACCCCATTGCAGGACCAATGGTAAACGTGGAAGAAACCTTCCTGTGGATCGAAGCAAGGGGTGTGCGGCGTGAAGTGTGAGGTGGCGGTCGTGAAGGAAACTAGAACACGGAGAAGAAAAGACTACGGGAAGGAGATGAGATAAAGACAACGGAGCCACACAGGCAATCGAGCTGGCAGAACCCACCACATATACTCGTACACGTGGACACAAGCCCTGGAGCAGAGAAAGAGCGGGCGATGAGGAGAGAGTAAAAGAAGCAACGCTGCCTACCCCTCCTTCCACAGTGTGAAGACACATCAGCGGGATGGGTGGGTAAAAGAGCGGCATGATGACCAGTAAGCTGCCGCAGATGAGTCACTAAGAACAACTCCAACGAGACGACTCATTTTGTCCACGGGAGTCTGTTTAGGTCGGTGTGGACAGATAAGTGACCCAACGCGTCGATCTAAAAGGACTTGTGTCCGTTTTTCGTCCGCCTGCCAACACACTCCCGCTCATTTTTGAGCCGGATTTGCGTCGGCGCAGACATGAGACGGATGCGCGCGTGCTTGCCTTCTCCTTCCTCCGGGCCCGCTTGTCGGTGGCAGCCTCCACCATTTTCCTCCATTTCTTTCCAAAAACCCTCCCGCCCGCGCGCGCTCCCGATCCCTGCCATGGACGACGACCTCGACGCCGCCGCCGGCCTCGCCTCCCTCGCCTCGTCCAGCATGACGACCGCGCCCTCCGGCAAAGGCAAAGCCTCACGCCCCCCGCAAGACCGTTGTCGTGGCCAAGCCGAAGAAGACGCTGACACTCGAACAACGGGCAAAGGAGTCGGCCAATAGGAAGGGTCGGAGGCAAGCGGCAGACGCGAGGGACGAAGCCATCGTGGCGGCCGCCACGCAGCAGCAGGTCAACAATGCCCGCGTCGCGGCGGCAACGAGGGAGGCGCTATATATGCTAGGGTTAAACCCTAGCCAGCACGGCCTCGTCAACGCTGTCGTGGCCGCGGCCAGCGCCGGCTCATCCGCATTCCCTCGGATGGTGCTGCCTGACTCGCCCCGCGTGTCGGCTTGCACCCCGATGCCCGGCTTTCACATCTACCTGCAAGCCTCCTGCCTCTCCGGAGAGTGCTCGCCTGAGGTGAGCGTGGTGGCACCTTCCACTCCCACGCCCATCGACCTCAACGCCACACCGGTGGCCGGTGGCTCGTCATTCGGAGGCGTGAGGAAACGCGCGCGACACATGCCAGCCGACGTGTTGCTGGGCGCACGCAGCCTATTCGACGGAATGCCGGCCTCTGGCGATGACGACTACATGCAGAACATCATCTTCGAAGGTGGTGCGCCGGCCGATGGCGGTGCCACCGGGGCTGGCTACAATACCGACGAGACACAAAGCCAAGACGGCCGAGGGGTGTTCACGCCATCCACCTTTGATCAAGATCAGGCGACCTTCATGCATGATCAGACCGGCCTGGACCTGGACGGCTTCCCACTTGACCACGAGTTCTCGGAGGACTACGGGCAAGAGGACGAGTGCGATATCGAAGGGGAGCCTTTGTTCGAGGACGAGCTCACCAACCAAGCCGCCGGGGTGAAGCCGAAGCAGAAGAGCAAGTGGACCAAGGCATACACGGCGGTCGAGGACAAGCTTATTTGTGAGTGTTGGAGAGACATTGGGCAAGACCCCAAGACGGGCACCGAACAAAAGCATTCAACCTTTTGGATTCGTGTCCACCGTGAATTTCATGGACGCAAGAAGTTTCCGCCGTACCAAATAGTAAGCACGCGTGGATGGGTGTCCATTTCAAAGCGATGGAGGATGATTCAACAAGAGTGCAATAAGTTTTGTGCCACTCTTGAGAGCGTCAAGGCCGCCCCGTGAACGGCATCGGCATGCAAGACATGGTATGCTATCAAGCCGCCCTCTTTTGTGTCATTTCGTTTATGCTTGCGTGTTCATTTCTTTAAAAATACAGGAGATAAAATCGTTTGCGTAGCACATAAAAATAACATCTCTTTAAAATAAACCAACAATCTCGTTGCACGAGTAAATGGGGTTGCGAGGCTATGCCTGAACCCTTAGCCTAAGGGGACTACTCGTGCATCGCAAATAGATCACAGGCAAAAGACATTGCAGATCATACTTGAAGATTAGTGGTTGAATAGTATTACAATGTCGTTGTATGTGAGGTACCCTTAGTTATAAGTTTACGCTATGCCTACGGGGATGAAGACTAAATTGGCGGAGATGAATATGGGGATGTTTGTTGTAGATGGAAATGGTGCTAGCTATGAAGGGATGACTTGTTGGATGAGTGACTCCTTTCGTCGAAGGGTTTTCTTCTTCTTTAATGGTCCTAGTGTGCGGAATAAAGTCCCACCTCACCCGGCGAGGGACGCGACCATCGGTTTATATACCCGCGTCGCCGCCCGCTTCACAAGCTCACTACACATAGCTACTATGACTCCCCTGTTGTCGCCGTTGCTGGGCCGCTCGACGGCCGAAAGGCTGTCCCTTTCGCCTTCAGGCTAGATCGGGGTGGTTCTAGTAAAGTCACCATGCGCGCCCCGCCACGGCTGGGTCTTTTTTTAATACGTTTTTTACATAGATTATTTTTTGTTATATTAAACACTCGACAAAAGTCATGACAGTAGTAGTACATTAATAAAAAAATATCATATTTGAAGCTTAATAATGAAAATAATGAATGAGATGAACCCATATAAGAAAGAATTTTAAAGTGCCATGTCTCATATCCTTTAACAAAGTAGCATAAGTCTCGTATCCTTTAACAAAGTAGCATAACGAATAAACCAAAAGTGCCATGTCGCATTACAATCCAACAAAGTGATAAGTACCCAACAACAGCAGGGAAACCTTCTACCGGCGAAGACACAACAGTGGATGCCCACGCTAAGCAGAGTATGACGGTTGACTGGTTCGGCTGCGGCGTGAGGCTGCCGTCACCGAAGAATAACATGAGGTGCGGGTGGGTAGAGGGATGGCCAGGCCAGCGGAGGGAGTAGGGTGGGCCGGTGAAGCGTGTGCGGCATCACAGCCGTCCACAAGAGAAGGGAGCATGCAGTCCCGCAAGCGCTGGTTTAGGCGGCTGGAGCAGGAAGATCAGATATTGAAGAAGCACGTCGGCCCTTGGATGGACATCCACCAGTCATTGCTGGAATTGTGTGTTGACCGACAAAGTCTTGCGTAAACAAGTCAGCCTAGGAGGAGACAATTTCACACAATTCAAAAAATTATCAATAAAAATCAATTTCACTCGCTTCCTAAAACATATTTCATTCATTTATAAAATACAATTTCACTTATCAGATAATATCACCACAAATATGGAAGTGCTTATTGTCATCGAGGAAAAACACACAAATATGATGATAGCAGCAGCAAAAAAAGTGGATGAATTATATCGGCTCGGCTCGCCCTCGACCGTCGCCGCGCC
Organism: Triticum urartu; assembly: GCF_056163025.1. Classification (NCBI taxonomy): domain Eukaryota; kingdom Viridiplantae; phylum Streptophyta; class Magnoliopsida; order Poales; family Poaceae; genus Triticum; species Triticum urartu. The sequence goes on along the minus strand of NC_141874.1, from coordinate 168,014,587 downwards.
AAGCATCCTAAATCCACGCACACGCTTTAGGTGTGATGCACTTTTTTCTATGTGTGCACGCAGCAGTTTTATAGCCATGCAAGTCTTCAAATAATTACGAGTGGACATGCGACTACGCGTGGTCGGTAACCACATCACACTATGCCGCGTGATTCGTGTAACTTGAATACCTGCGGGCTGTATATGATTTCCATCTTTGATAAAACGTTGCAGAGGCCGGTCTGCAGATAGCTCGGAATCATCCCCGCCGAGCCAGCGTTGCGATCAGTGTTGTCAAACGTATTTTAATTGCCACCATCGTAAGCAATGCTGTATTTCACCGTATTCAATGGATAGGCCCCAAGTAGCTGACAGGTTTTTTTTTTGAGACAAAAGTAGCTGACAGGTGCCGAACCTGGGCGAAGCAGCTCCATCCCTCCAATCTGGGCATTTGCGCGGTTTGGACTAGTGACATGATGGGCCATCAATTTTTGCATGCAGGCCTGCAGGTTTGGACTGTCATCAAGGGAGAAGATTACTTAAAGATCCTGGGTTAATGGCATTATAATTACGGACCTACAACCAATAGTTTAGGGTTTGTATATCATTTTTTTGGAGATTAGCGATGTGAAAATAGAGAAACGCTTAGAAGGAAAGCAGATTTTTTTCTTGGGAGTGTTCAGGCTTGTTAATGTCGAATTGGAAAATGCAGTATATTTTTTGCTCACTAGTTCGTGAGTTCGATAGTATTTTAAAAAAAATCATAGGTGCACAGTTACAGAAAACAAAAGAGAAAGGACCTACACATAATTGTATCATTATCCGTTGGGAAAGAGTGGATCTAGAGCTTGGTACGTGACGTCTAATGAGCAGCACTCTTAATTGAGAAAATTCCTTATTTAACAATATTTTAAAATCTGCTTCTTTATTTGATACCGGAAAAAAAATTCTTCTCTATTTGACACAAATTCTAAATTTTATTCCCTATATGATATTTTCGTTCATTTTAAGTGTAAATGACATCTAAAAAGACTCTTTTACCCCTCATATGATATGTGTGTGGGGGCAATAGCGCACACACGCGGTACCAGTGCGAGGGCAGGAGCACACACGTAGCAACACATACACATGCACCAACACACACGCATGCACACACTCATGCAACAAACACGCACACGCACGCACGCACACACGCAGCAACACACATGCACGCGCACACACACGCAGCAACACACACGCACGCAGCACACACATATATACACACACGTAGCAGCAGCACACACGCAGGCAGCACATAGGCACGCAACAGCACGCACACACACGTGCGCATGTACACACGCAGCGGCACACATGCACACACACATGCAGCAGCAGCACATATGTGCGCGTGCACCCACACACGCAACAGCACACACGCGCGCACACACATACCGCATGAGGGGCAAAATCGTCTTTTCAGATGTCATTTAGGCTCAAAATAGACGGAAGTGTCGTATAGGGAATAAAATTTAGGACTAGTGTTAAATAAGGAATAAAAAAAATTCAGTGTCAAATAAGGAACCAGATTTTAAGACAGTGTCAAATAAGGAATTTTCTCTTCTTAATTAACTTGGTTACTTTGCTCAAAATCTAAAACGTAACAGTACACTAATTAGAGGATATAGTCATTAAAAAAAGTGCTGACTCCATAGGTCGGAAAGGTCGCCGAGGATAGCATGGTTAACAAATAGTTTACGGAGATTACTTAAAGATCCTGGGTTATTAGTACTCTAATTACGGATCTACAGACAATAGTTTGTTCACAAATAGTTTAGGGTATGAACCATTTGTTTGGAGATTAGCAATGTGAAAATAGAGAAACGCTTACAAGGAAAGCATGTTTAATTTTTCTTGAGAATAGTCGTCCGTGTTAATTTTGAACTGAAAGTGCAGTAATTTTTTTTTTCAAAATGGAAATGCAGTATATTTTTGCTCACTAATTCAACGAGTTTGATGTATCGTAGGCTGCACAGTTACAAAAAACAAAAGAGAGGGGCCCTGCTGCTAATTGTATCATTATCAAGTGGGAAAGAGAGGATCTAGAGCTTCGTGCGTGATGCCTAATGAGCAATACTTTTACTTACATTAGTTAGTTTGCTCCAAATCTAACACGTAACAATACACTAATTAGAGGATTTGTCATTGAAAAAAGAAATACGCTGACTGCACATGTCTGGAAATTGCCAGGATAGCCTTTGCTCCAACAGGCAGTAACGGGCGAGACGCCTAGTCTAATATAAAATTGATACTATTCACTGCCTGCAACAGGTCCGTGTTAAATTCATGTCATATTGACTCAGAGTAGTCAAGTCACCGCTCCACCACGCGCGTCAAACAGCATCGTTGCATTCACTCGAGCTGACAATGGGCAAAGGACATACGTTTGCACTATTCATGTACCTGTATATTGCGAGGTATACCTAGAAAAAGCATGCCAGAAGTGAATCACGAAGTATATTCCCACGAGGTGTGCCCGGGTGTTGGAAGAAAGATATTTCCCACAGACTGACTTCCTTCATGCTACGGTGCCGAGCCGGGCTTCTGCTACGTGGAAGGCGATCATGGCTGGACGGAGGGCGCTGAAAGAGGGCTTGATCCATAGGGTTGGCGACGGCACCACAATCTCAATATGGACAGACCCTTGGATACCAACCACAATATCAATGAAACCTAGTGGCCACATAGGAGATGTTGTGCTCACAAAAGTTTTAGATTTGATAGATGTTTATACAGGAAGGTGGAAGGTGGATTTAATCCGTCAAAACTTCACGCCCCCCGACGCGAGAGCAATACTGAATATTCCATTGAGGGTGGCGGGCGGAGAGGATACTTTGGCATAGGCTTTGGAAAGGTCAGGACACTATTCTGTCAAATCGGCATACCGATCTCTCATGACTCGTAACGAGCTCAGTTCTCCAGAGGAATGGACGGTAACGGAGACATCACTGAATAACAAACAGTTGTGGACTGGACTTTGGAAGCTCAATGTGCTACCAAAGATTAGAGTATTTTGGTGGAGAGTTCTTCAGGGGATTCTTTCGGATTCTGTGACTCTACACTACAGGCACATCAAAACGATGAGCCGGTGTGATCTTTGTCAGGCTGCAGACGAAGACCTAATACATGCACTGATGACCTGCACGCATGCAAGCTTGTTTTGGGCGGCAGCTCGTGATCGCTTTGATCTACACCTACCAGCGCTGCACCAAGATTCTTGGGCTCGTGACATCACGCTAGACCAACAGCTCTCTGATGATGCACGATGCAAAATCATTACTATCATGCATTCCATTTGGACCTCCAGGAACAAGTGGACACATGATCAGGAGGGGTTCGATCCTGCCATGGCCATGAAGTGGGTGCAGGAAACACTATCCATTCTCGACATACCAAATCGACGCACTCGGACATCGGGGCAGCGTTGGCACCCCCCGGACGCGGGATGAATCATCATCAACACTGATGGATCAGTGTTCGACGGCCAGCCGAATGGGAGGGCAGGGGGAGTGGCACGCTCCCATCTTGCTTTCCTAGGAGCTTGGTGCAAACCATTGCCGGGAGTCTCGGATCCTTTCATCGCCGAGCTGCTGGCTTTTCGGGAGGGGGTAATTTTTGCCCAGCTCCGAGGTTACTCACATGTGATAATGGAGGTCGATTGTCTTCATTTGGTCGAGCTCTGGAACTCGCGAGGCAATCCCAGATCGATTGCATCGCCCATCTTTCAAGAATTATTGGACATAGTGCCGCATTTTTTCTCTTTTTCGGTTCGACATGTCGGTAGGGACTTGAATATGCCGGCCCATCTTTGTGCTCAGCGTGCCTGTACGCTTGATGGGACGGACAGTTGGCTAGCTGTTAGCCCAGACTTCCTCCGAACTAGCCTACGGGCAGATTGTAACCGACTCCTTTTATTCTGAATAAAGTCCTAAATTCGATGCAAAAAAAAGTATATTCCCACAAGGTAGATAACGAGCTACCTGACGCTCGGCCTCTGCGACGCCGCACTCTTTCCATCTTCCTATATAGCATCTATATAGCTGCGATTTGCATCCGACAGATGCAGTAGATGGCTCGCAAGGCAGGCCAGGCAGTGAATATATGGAGGCTTGCCCACCAGACTGACAATAGCAGCTCATTTATTTTTAGCAGGTCACCAACAGCAACTGGCACCACCGGTTTAAAGGGAACATGCAGACCATCTCTTATCCATCGCGCAGCTTCACTCATCCTGCTGCTCTAGTTCATATGTAAGGCCAATTTTACCGTGCGACCCTATCCTGTCCGACCCCGTTCGTTTGGGGTAAAACGGACAAAGGAAGCGGCCCAGCGCGCGACGGCCCGGACCCATCTTGTCCGTTTTGTGTTCAGGCCGACCCATTTCAAGCGCAAACTTGCGCCGGGTTTGGGTCGCGACGGACACCAAACAGACGCGCGCCTCGTCCGCGTCAGGGCCGCGTGGCAGGCGGCCACCTACCTCCCACCCGCCCACATCAATGCACACGAGTGGGCGGTCCCACCTGTCATCCGCATGTCGAACGGTCGCCGTCCTTTTTTAAGTGGGAAGCGTGGACGGGTCGTCGTCCACACTGCCCCACGCCACCCCGCGGCCTCCTCGAAACCCGACAGCGCCGAATCCAAACCCTAGCCAAGAACTTGCCGGCCGGCCGCACGCAGCCATGTTCCTCTGGAACTACGGCCGCAAAGGCAAGCACGACCGCGAGGCTGGTTCCTCGTCGGGACGCCGCCGCGGCTCGGTGAAGAAAGAGGAGCCCGCGTCGCCATCGCCACCACGTCGGGCCCCCCGCGCCGCCCGCCTTCTCCATCGCGCCCACGGCCGCCGGCTCGTGTGACCGGCACTACATCGAGGCGGGCGTCTGCCGCCGTTATTGGGAGACGAGGACGCCGCTGCCCTGGAGCGACGTCCACCTCCCCAATAACTGGTATCTGTCGGCCGACCGCGTGCCGATCCCGCCCGTCCCGCAGAGCGGCCGTGCGCGCCGCCAGGAGATCGAGCGCCACCGCCGCCTTCTCCCGGACGACCTCTACCACGACGAGAGGTATGCCCCCGACTCGACATTGTGGGACACGTGGTTCCGCGATGAGCACGACGTGCAGCGGGCGTCGTTCTTCTCCGGCACGTCGACGGGGCCGCGGCGGCCACGTGAGCCCCGAGCGGCTCCCCAGGCGCGCGGGCGTACGCGGGTCCGCGGCCTGACGCCCACGCCGTCGCCGTCGCCATCTCCATCGCCACCCCCACCTCCTCGCATGACGGCGGCGGAGGAGGCCCGGCTCATGGCGTGTGTGCTGGAGGACTCCATGCACACGCACGACGAGCGCCAATGGGCGGACCTCGAGACGACGATAGCCCTCTCCGCGGCCGGCGACGTCGCCATCCCCGAGGAGCCGCCGGGGGCCGCGTTGCACCCTGACCTGGTGGGCCAGGGGTGGAGCTGGTCGTGCTCCACTGAGCAGATGGCGGCCGCCCTAGGGGCCGTGAACTGGTGCCCCACGCCGCCGCGGTCGTCGGAGCAGGAGGCCTCGCCTCGGGAGGAAGTGGTGCAGGCACCACCGGCCACCTTGCAGCCCGCCGCCCCCGTGCACCACGGACCGCCGGCCCACCTGTGGACGCTGCCGGAATACATCGACCTCGTCAGCGACAACGACGACGACACCGGCGGCCAGTGAAGACGCGACGCCCACGGCATCGACGGGCGCGGCAGGAGCGCGCGGGAGGCGTTTTTTTGTTTTATGTTAATTATGAACTGGGCCGTTTAAGTGAACTGAACTGTGCCGTTTTGTGGCCGTAACCCCTATATATATGTTTTATGTTTTTTTAACTGCGTTTATTTACTTTTTTAGTCATTTCAATTAAGTTTTTAAATTTTTTTATTCACGTCCATCCCGGACAGGTTTTGGGTGTGGCCGTGCGTTGAGCGCACCCACGATCCATCGGACAAACGCGGACATGGGCGAACCCATCGGCGCCCTAAAGGGACAAAATTCGGCCAAACCGGACGTCCGTTTGGGGTCGCGCGGTGGAGTTGGCCTAAGACTAGCTAAAACTCATCCATGGTGATATGAAGCCCCTATTGGAAAAAAAATCCCCGGCCCAGCTCATAGCTCCTCCCCTCTCATTCCTTCTCTTCCCCTTAGCCATTTTATTTGTTCTTGTGATTGAACAACTTTGTGGCGCTGTGCATAGTACAGGACATGGAAGATAGACTAGTTTGTTCTACATGAGGATCCAGCTCTTCTTGTTCAGCTAATCATCCAATTAGTATTTTCATTAAGGTATACCCTACTTGTGCTAAGTAGTAATCACCACTTAGCTGCTGACTATGTCATCAGTTCGATATAACTCGCTATGAACGAAACATCACATTTTCTTCCAATCCTGGATTACATTGTCCAGTGTGCTCACTAACATCTGGAGTGCTAGATACAAAAAATAAAACAAATACTTCCTCCGTTTCAGTTTACAAGTCCTATGCGTATATCTAGGTTGCCAATTTTATCACCCTAATATAAACTATATAACACAAAAATAATACCTTTTGAAAATAAAACATCTGAAGTTTATATTGATATATTTTTTGTAATATATGACTTGTATTAAGTTGGTCAAATTGACGACCTAAAGATACACGTACGCCTTGTAAACTGAGAGAGAGGGAGTAACTCACATCGATTAAAATAGACTATTTGACTTAGGACCAGCTACTCTGCGTCATGAATCAATTAGCATGATGCGAGGAGGCAAACGATAGATTCAAGCTTGATTCGTTCATATCTAATAGAACGGTTGAAACGAGGTGGGAGTAGGAGTAGCTGCGCATAACAAAACATGGAGCTTGATTCATTCATACCAGGCGGTTGAAACTTGTTGGCGAATAACTCCACCTATTAAATGGTGAAGTGCATGTTGTTGGTGAATTAATATTTCTGCCAGTGCATTGAAAATGCATGTAATCTCCCTAATGGTTGATACAGACCGTGGGTCAATATTATTAAGTGATAAACATTTTAAATGGACATTATAGTTAGTTTAGCATAAAAACCGGTATGAATTGGATTGCTTAAGCATTTTTCTTCAACATTGATGCACACGACAGTAATATAAATACTTAGATATAAATGATTCTTGTAGGAGATGATTAACTAGAGTGCAACATGGAGCAGCTCATGAACTTAGAGCTTCGACCATGAGATGAACTAGCAGAGTCCCTCCGGTAGAGAATGGATGGAAGTGGTAGACAACATCAAGAGGAGCTTCTTCTTCAGTGGTAACATATCTCACTGGATCCATCTTGTCAGCACCAAGGACAACACCCAACTCCTCTTCTCACCATCGCAGTGCTCCTGCTCGCTGTTCCACTTGTGTGAGAGAGAGGTGGAGACGAGAGACACATATCCTATCACATCTCACTTGATGTTGGGCAGCATTTATTGCCAATTATATGTGCTGGCCCACTCTATATATTTACATTCTGTATTTGCAACTTTATTATATATCCCCTCGTATTCAATTAATCACTATATTAAATATGCATCTCAAAGCTTCAATGGACTGCCTGGATATCATTCTCGCGTGCTATCATGTCCCAAAAATCCGCGTGGAGTCTCCCTTTATATGTTGTTCACACACTCCCACTACTAGCGATGTGGTAGTAAAATTATAAGCCTCTCTCTGTATGCCCTGCCCATCCTTATTTCTGTGCCGGCCGCCTAATTCTAGGATAGGCTGTTGTGTTTGCTAACTTCCTTTCCACGCACTATTAAATAATATACGCATGGTCATTCGTATGCATCTGTTTAACATGCACCCCAACCTACAATGAAATGCCCTCCAACACAATAAATACACTGGTTTTTCCTGCTACAGACAGACATAATCGACATACTTCATCTGTAAACTAATATATGAGAGTACTACATAACTCCTCAACCCATCCAAATGTACGACACCATTTATCTACATGCATGTGTCATCTGCGCGCTTGTTAGAAAATAGGGGAAAAACTAGGAAAATGAAAACGACTTCTATGGGGAAATTTTTAGGGGTGCAATTGGAGTTGCTCTTAGTAGCTGCAAAGCGTGGAATATATGATGGCTCAGTGTCGATCTAGATAAGCATTCAGCTAGTCTATCTAATAGAAACATTTTTAGAGGTAAATATACTTTAGTGATCTATAAACGCTCTTATATTTCTTTACAAAAGAAGTATTAAGCAGCTAATTCCATTCATAAAAGATGGATATGTAGCAATCAAGAACTAGCCAATCGAGCAAGGTGAGCTAATAGGAATCGGCGGCTTGGTGGATGATTTTTCTAGACATCTTTCCTCCCAGAAGGACATCCACGAACGTTAACAAAGAAATAGCACCGGCGAGCTCACGCCAGCTCCACCGGCCCCTTAATCTAAAGGCCGTGTTCGGCAATACTCCGCTCCTTCGTCAGAGAGCGGAGCGGGCGGAGCATCCATTTGGCTGCTTCTCAAAATTGCATTGGATGCCGCTCCACTCCGCAGCGGAGTTACGGTGCAGAGAGATTCTGAACGGGCCTTAAGACCACAAACAGGCTCTGCCGAGAAATTACCAATATCTAGAATTTCTACAAGCCTATCAGAATTTCTACAAGCCTATCAAACGATGTAGTTAATCCATGATCCAAAAGAATCTCACACACATACTCATAAATCGTAACATTGGAACAATGTGATACAACACAGCCTCAGCTACCAAACCCAACACGAACACTAGAGGGTGGTTTGTAAAGGCTACAGGATCATTGTTGCCAAAAAGACAATTAAGTTGCACAAGCAGGTGAAACAACTACAAGTGGCAGAAAACGCCACGATGCAGCCAACTTGGACAGTCGGCAATGAAGCTCTCCAAAGAGTTGCTGCGCGTTGACACTCCATTCGTGCACTAGAAACATTGACACAATCAGTACGATGCTTGATGGATTTGCAATCAAAGATCACTTCATTTCTATACAAGGTCACACAGCCCATTGCACAGCCAAAATGCCAATCCAAAATTTCCAGTATTGCTTCGATGCATGCAAGTTGCAAACAGTTTATCTTTGACAAGAAATAAATAAACTAAGCAATCAACATGATCGTATGCATTATTCTGATACAAAGAATGGGGTTTGTTCCCCTTTTTGAAAAAAAAGAAATAAATAAACTAAGCAATCAACATGAGCACAAGAACATGACAAGTACTATCCTATTTCAGAAAAAAAAAACAAGGATAAGCTCAACAGGGAGATGGTCATATGTGCTGGAATTTTGTCTATTTTGGGCCTAGCCCAATAGCAGTTACAGAAATTCCTAATAAATCTTAGAGGCCCACGCAGCTCATTCGTGCAAGGCAAAAGGTAGATCTAAAGTTTAGTCCCACACACTAGTTTAGAGGGAGTTGGACCACTTTATAAGGGAGTCTTTTTCTCCACATGCATGAGGATGAGAACAAGAGGGACATCCACGCGCCCTCCTCCTCTGCCGCCCGCCTCGCCACGCGATGCCACGCGACGCCACGGGTTGCGGGAACGAGCCGATGTCTAAATTTTTGCCACGCACGATGGGTATACGAAAAGACGTTTTTGCTGTAGTGGAGATTGAATACGAACGGCGCACCTCTTCGCCTGCTGCTTGTTCGTTTCGTCTCCCTCGTTCTCTTCAGCTCCCGGCGCAGCCTCTCGCCTCCTTCTCTTGCGCCTATAAAAAGAAGGTCGCTCCTCCCAGAGAGACGTACCAGAACAACACAACCCTCTCGCCTCCAAGTTCCCGACCACTGAGCTACTGCTACGATCTTCCCCATCCCGGCTTGCGGCGTGCACCACAGGTTGGGACAGTAGGCCTCCGAAACCGCATCTTTTTAGTCCTGTATGGGAGAAGGGTGATAAGGTTTTTGGGGAGCGCTTCGCGCGACTACTGACTTCTTTGTCACGGACGCCCTGGACTCCGATGACTACTTCCGCGACGTCGACAACCTCCTCGACGACATGGCTGGCGAGGACACCGACCCCAAGTCCAGCGCTTCTGCTGCTGTTGTCCCGTATGCGTTCTTCCTCTTTCTATTAGAGGCCCTGCTACAGTTCCTTGTTCTAGTGTTTTCCCTAGATATGTTAGACTCTGTTTCATATATGCAACTTGCTATACTGTCTGCTCTAGATGTGTTTAGTTACAGTTCATATATGAAGATCCTGTTTACCTTCTCTTTGTCAAATCACATGACTTGTTTTATCACTGCTATACTAGTCATGCTTTATCTAGTATTTCTATTAATAAAATCATTCGGTAAATTGCTCAGATTTCCAACAATATGAACAAATACAAGATCAAGCAACAGGAAGTAAAGAATACAACACTGCATCATTAGATCAACACTAGGAACACACAACATGCATGGATCAAACCAGCAAGGAAATCTATTTTTTATCCATTCCACCAAACATTTTGGATGTCAGGCCATTTTGTACTCCCTACGTTTCTAAATTTAAGTCTTTTTAGAAATTCCAATGCGGATTACATACGGAGCAAAATGAGTGAATCTACATTCTAAAATATGTCTATATACATCCGTATGTAGTTTGTATTGGAATCTCTAAAAAGACTTATATTTAGGAACTGATGGAGTACTTATAAGGATCAATACTTTACATGAAAATTGGCATTGCAGTATGTCACAAAATGTTACTCCCTCCATCCCAAAATAAATGTCTTAACCTTAGTACAACTTTGTACTAAAGTTAGTACAAAGTGGAGACACTTATTTTGGGATGGAGGGGGTACTTTGGTAATACAATACTTATGAATTTGCTAGTATGCAGCAATAACATTAGATCCCAAGTTGTAGGCTGCACCCCAAAAAAATCATTCCTATTGCTGGATGGAGATCACAGGGTGAAGAGATGAAGAAATTTGATTTGGCACAAACACTGAGCTCAAAAGGCCTTTTGATAATGACCCCTAGAAACCCTTTGATATGTGCAAGCAATCAAATCGAAGCATCCATCCATAACAAATACACAAAGGAGAGAAACCCATGAGACAAGAAAAGAAAATCCTGCCTTCAGAGTCCTCTGGTGAACTAGGTGTCACATCATGTGTTTGCTAGTTGCAACTACCAGCAGTCCTCTTGTCAAATTGTAACCATGGTAGAATTTTGAGTGAGTAGCATGTCTAAAATGTTGAATCAAGAAGGGTAAATAAGATATTTTTACTATCCATTATTGAAGTGTTGAAATGCTTCATTGTGCTTTAATGCGGTAGTGTGACTTGGCAAGAACCAGAAACCAATCTAGGGAGGTTTTTTTCCTCCTTTGATCATTACCCAACAAGCCAGAAATTTGAGTTAGTGCGATTGAGAAAGTTTTAACATTCCGGTGTTGAAAACATAGAGGTGACATGTAAAGGGCTCATCTTTGGGACTGAAAAGAAGCATATTAACTGCAAAGGTAACTGGAGAACATAGACATGCATTTTAACATTCTGGTGTTGCAAATATAGAGGTAACATGTAAAGGGTTCATCTTTGGGACGGAAAAGAAGCATACTAACTGGAGAACACACAAAAGGTGGGAGGACAGGAAACAACAGGCAAAACATAACAATCATGAGTGGAATGAAGTTAAGACTGACATGAGTGGCCTTTGGTGGTCACAAATGAACTAATGCACAAGATATCAGAATTTGATGGCTGGGAGCACACTACAACATCATCGCCACAAACATTACTTTCCGTTTGATGGTCAGCTCATAAATCGGTCATAGCTCAAAGTCTAAGTAGCATTATATATAGGAGAAATAGAGAACTTACAAGTTGTAGCCGGTGCTCAACATCAACACGGCAGCAACAGCCCACATAACAAAGTCACAGACCATGACAATGATGACCGCCGGGTCGCTCCGACGACCATGTTCATGGGAGAAATGTAGGAAAGATGAAACTGCAGTGGGATCATCATCAACTCCACACTTACACAAACGTTATATGTATACAAGGAAAACAAAAAAGATTAGAGGAGCTCACAATATAACTCTTATAGTGCAATCCAACAAAGCAAACATCATAAAAGACCCATAGGAGAAATTATTCTCTCCACTTCACACATTGCAATGCCAGACATCATGGATCAGAGCAACTAATCAAACACACCAAGTAAAAGTAACCATCACCAGCAAATGATCAAACCAGCAAGGTAATAATCATTCCAAAGCCAACACCTTCTAGCCAAGAGAAGATAACCCTACAACACTAGCTCCATAGCAGAAAAGGCCCACATGATTAATAGAAATTTTCTTTCACATGAAATCCAACTAATCTAAGATTTCCATTATGCTTCTGAGTAATCCATGTATTCCTGCAACAGGACAAGCACCATTCTACTCCCTCCATTCCTAAATATTTGTCTTTCTAGAGATTTCAACAGGGGACTACATACGGATCAAAATGAGTGAATCTACACATTAAATATGTCTAGATACATCCGTATGTGGTAGTTCATTTGAAATCTCTAAATAAAAATATTTAGGAACGGAGGGAGTATTTCATAAAAAACAAGGACAAGCTCAAGTTCTAGCTGAAGCGGAACTACTCAAGATTTCCAAGGGAAAGTGGGTTCCCTAAGAAGCCAGCAGCAATAGACGTCAAGCATCAGGGAAATGACCAAAGAAACAGCAAATGGTCATATGATCAGTACACGATCAAGCCATGGGAAGTAACCAATGCAACATTAGTTCATCAGATCAACACTAGAGGGACTACTGTTCCGGGATATAAAGTGGTAGAAGAAACCAAATTGAAGAAACTCCTTGGAAAGTATGAGGAAAATAGCAAGAATAAAGTAGCGAAGAGGCCACTTAAGACTTAACTCTAACATGAACACACGCGGCTAGTAACTGTTGGGGAACGCAGTATTTCAAAATTTCCTATGATCACGCAAGATCTATCTAGGAGATGCATAGCAACGAGAGGGGAGAGTGTGTCTACGTACCCTCGTAGACCAAAAGCGGAAGCGTTTATCAACGCGGTTGATGTAGTCGTACACCTTCACGATCCGTCCCGATCAAGTACCAAAAATACAGCACCTCCACGTTCAGCACACATTCAGCTCGATGAAGTCCCCGCCTTCTTGATCTAGCAAGACGGGCGAAGTAGTAGATGAGTTCCGGCAGTATGACAGCGTGGTGACGGTGTTGGTGAATAACAATCTCCGCAGGGCTTCGCCTAAGCACTACGAAAACTATGGCGGAGGATAAACTAGTGGGGACGGGGTTGTCGGCACATGGCTTGGTGTTTCTTGATGTGTCTTTGGTGCTAGTCCTGCCCCTCTATTTACATGTTGAGCCCTGGGGTCGAAACTTGGAGCAAAAGCCTCCTCAAAGTCGGTTTTTCCCGAAAGGCAAGAGTCCCACAGACAACAGGACCAAATGCCACAATCCTTGGCGTCTGGCCCAGACGCCATGGGCCTCGGCGTCTGGCCCAAGGCCAGACGCCAGGGTCTCCGACGTTTGCCCCCGGCCTCCGCAAAACTCCTTTTGCACCGACCTAAAGCCTCGTGGGCTTCACCCCTTGGCCGAACCATATCATCCTATATATCAATCTTTACCTTCGAACCATTCCGGAGCTCCTCATCATGTCCGTGATCTCATCCAAGACTCCGAACAACATTCGGTCATCAACATACATAACTCATATAATACTATGTCGTCAACAAACGTTAAGCGTGCGGACCCTATGGGTTCGAGAACTATGTAGACATGACTGAGACATCTCTCTGGTCAATAACTAATAGCGGAACCTGGATGCCCATATTGGCTCCTACATATTCTACGAAGATCTTTATCGGTCGAACCGCATAACAACATACGTTGTTCCCTTTGTCATCGGTATGTTACTTGCCTGAGTTTCGATCGTCGGTATCATCATACCTAGTTCAATCTCATTACTGGCAAGTATCTTTACTCGTTCCGTAATGCATCATCCCGCAACTAACTCATTAGTTACATTGCTTGCAAGGCTTATAGTGATGTGCATTACCGAGAGGGCCCAGAGATACCTCTCCAAGAATCGGAGTGACAAATCCTAATCTTGATCTATGCCAACTCAACAAACACCATCGGAGACACCTGTAGAGCATCTTTATAATCACCCAGTTAAGTTGTGATGTTTGATAGCACACTAAGTGTTCCTCCGGTATTCAGGAGTTGCGTAATCTCATAGTCATAGGAACATGTATAAGTCATGAAGAAAGCAATAGCAATAAACTAAACGATCATAGTGCTAAGCTAACGGATGGGTCATGTCAATCACATAATTCTCTAATGACGTGATCTTGTTCATCAAATGACAACTCATGTCCATGGCTAGGAAACTTAACCATCTTTGATTAATGAGCTAGTCAAGTAGAGGCATACTAGTGACACTCTGTTTGTCTATGTATTTGATACGTCTCCAACGTATCTATAATTTTTGATTGTTCCATGCTATTATATTATCCATCTAGGATGTTTTATATCCATTTATATGCTATTTTATATGGTTTTTGGGACTAACCTATTAACCTAGAGCCCAGTGCCAGTTTCTGTTTTTTCCTTGTTTTTGAGTATCGCAGAAAAGGAATATCAAACGAAGTCCAATTGACGTGCCAATTTTTGATGATTTTTTATGGACCAAAAGAAGCCCCCGAAGTAAAAGAGTTGGGCCAGAAGAGTCCCGGGCCGTCCACAAGGGTGGGGGGGCACGCCCTACCCCCCGGGCGCGTCCCCGTATCTCGTGGAAGACTCGGAGACCCCCTTGGCGTGAGGCCAACGCCAAAAATTCCTATAAATACCCAAACCTCCAGAAAATAACCTAGATTGGAAGTTCCGCCGCCGCAAGCCTCTGTAGCCACCAAAAACCAATCGGGACCCTGTTTCGGCACCCTGCCGGAGGGGGGATCCCTCATCGGTGGCCATCTTCATCATCCTGGCGCTCTCTATGATGAGGAGGGAGTAGTTCACCCTCGGGATTGAGGGTATGTACTAGTAGCTATGTGTTTGATCTCTCTCTCTCTCGTGTTCTTGATTCGGCACGATCTTGATGTATCGCGAGCTTTTCTATCATAGTTGGATCTTATGTTGTTTATCCCCCTCTACTCTCTTGTAATGGATTGAGTTTTCCCTTTGAAGTTATCTTATCGGATTGAGTCTTTAAGGATTTGAGAACACTCGATGTATGTCTTGCATGTTCTTATCTGTGGTGACAATGAGATATTCACGTGATCCACTTGATGTATGTCTTGGTGATCAACTTGCGAGTTCCATGACCATGTGAACTTATGCATAGGGGTTGGCACACGTTTTCGTATTGACTCTCCGGTAGAAACTTTGGGGCACGCTTTGAAGTTCTTTGTGTTGGTTGAATAGATGAATCTGAGATTGTGTGATGCATATCGTATAATCATACCCACGGATACTTGAGGTGACATTGGAGTATCTAGGTGACATTAGGGTTTTGGTTTATTTGTGTCTTAAGGTGTTATTCTAGTAGGAACTCTAGGATAGATTGAACGGAAAGAATAGCTTCATGTTATTTTACTACGGACTCTTGAATAGATCGATCAGAAAGGATAACTTTGAGGTGGTTTTGTACCCTACAATAATCTCTCCGTTTGTTCTCCGCTATTAGTGACTTTGGAGTGACTCTTTGTTGCATGCTGAGGGATAGTTATATGATCTAATTATGTTATTATTGTTGAGAGAACTTGCACCAGTGAAAGTATGAACCCTAGGCCTTGTTTCAACGCATTGCAATACCGTTTTCGCTCACTTTTATCATTAGTTAGCTTGCTGTTTTTATATTTTCAGATTACAAAAATGTATATCTGCCATCCATATTGCACTTGTATCACCATCTCTTCGCCGAACTAGTGCACCTATACAATTTACCATTGTACTGGGTGTGTTGGGGACACAAGAGACTCTTTGTTATTTGGTTGCAGGGTTGTTTAAGAGAGACTAATAACCCACAAGTATAGGGGATCAATTGTAGCCTCTTTCGATAAGTAAGTGTGTCGAACCCAACGAGGAGCTAAAGGTAGAACAAATATTCCTTCAAGTTTTATCGACCACCGATACAACTCTACGCACGCTTGACGTTTGCTTTACCTAGAACAAGTATAAAACTAGAAGTACTTTGTAGGTGTAACGGGATAGGTTTGCAAGAATATAAAGAGCACGTAAATAAAACTAGGGGCTGTTTTAGGTAAAGAAGCAATAAAGTTAGTATAGCAAGTGTGGAAAAGTGGTGGTAGGAGTTGCGAAATTGTCCCTAAGCAATTGACTATGTTACTAGACCAATAGCAAGTTTTATGTGGGAGAGGCCACTGCTAGCATGTCATCCCTGACTTGGAATTCTATGCACTTATGATTGGAACTATTAGCAAGCATCCGCAACTACTAACGTTCATTAAGGTAAAACCCAACCATAACATTAAGATATATTGGTCCCCCTTCAATCCCGTATGCATTAATTTCTATGCTAGGTTGAAGCTTCTGTCACTCTTGCCCTCCAATACATAGTCCTATCAACATACAACTAACCCTACGGTGTTATCCACACGCGCACTCATATGATGGGCACCAAAGGACATCAACATAACCACAAGCAAATTAAACCAATCATAGCAATTCACCAATTACCGGTAGGACAACGAAAATCTACTCAGACATCATAGGATGGCAACACATCATTGGATAATAATATGAAGTATAAAGCACCATGTTCAAGTAGAGGGTACAGCGGCTTGCCGGAGAGTGGACCGCTGTAGATAGATGGGGGAAGGTGATGAAGATGTTGGTGAAGATGACGGAGGTGTTGGTGTAGATTGCAGTGACGATGATGGCCCCGGCGGCGTTCTGACGCCACCAGAAGAGAGGGGGATAGGGCCCCCTTCTTCTTCTTCTTCCTTGACCTTCTCCCTAGATGGGAGAAGGGTTTCCCCTCTAGTCCATGGCCTCCATGGCGGCGGAGGGGCGAGAGCCCCTCCGAGATTGGATCTGTCTCTCTGTCTCTCTTTGTTTTTACGCTTTAGATTCTGGCCTTTCACCGTTTCTTATATTCCCGGAGATCCGTAACTCCGATTGGGCTGAAATTTTAACACGATTTCTATCCGGATATTGGCTTTCTTGTGGCGAAAGATGGTCACCAACCACCTTACGGGGTGGCCACAAGGGCCCAGGGCGCGCCTGACCCCCTGGGGCGCGCCCCCTGCCTCGTGCCCCCCTCGGGCATTGTCTCGCGTTGATTCTTCTTCCCAAAAATCACATATATTCCAAAAAAATCTCTGTCGGTTTTTATCCCATTTGGACTCCGTTTGATATGGATTTTCTGTGAAACAAAAAACATGCAACAAACATTAACTGGCACTCGTGTAACACCCACAATGCGGCTATATCTCCCACGTGTCGGGGCACGACTTAGAGGCATAGCCGCATGGTAGGCTTGTTGCAAGAGGGGTAATCTTCACACATCCCATGTACTGAATGAGAAAGGGATAAAGAGTTGGCTTACAATCGCCACTTCACACAAATACAAGTTAAACATACATCATCCAGAATACAAACAAGGTTCGACTACGGAACCAAAATAAAAGAAGACAACCCCAATTGCTAGATCCCCGATCGCCCCAACTGGGCTCCACTACTGATCAAAAGGAAACGAAACAAAACAACGATCAAGATCTTCCTCGAGCTCCCACTTGAGCTCGGTTGCGTCATCTGCACTGGTATCATCGGCACATGCAACCGTTTGAAGTATCTGTGAGTCACGAGGACTCAACAATCTCACACCCACGAGATCAAGACTATTTAGGATTATGGGTAGGAAAGGGTAGTGAGGTGGAGCTGCAGCAAGCACTAAGCATATATGGTGGCTAACTTACGCAAATAAGAGCGAGAAGAGAAGCAACGCAACGGTCGAGAAGCTAGAAGTGATCATGAAACTACTTACTTCAAACATAACACAAGAACCATGTTCACTTCCCGGACTCCGTCGGAAAGAGACCATCACGGCTACACACGCGGTTGATGCATTTTTATTAAGTCAAGTGTCAAGTTCTCTACAACCGGATATTAACAAATTCCCATCTGCCACATAACCATGGGCACGGCTCTCGTAAGTTTAAACCCTGCAGGGGTGTCCCAACTTAGCCCATCACAAGCTCTCATGGTCAATGAAGGATATTCCTTCTCCCGGGAAGACCCGATCAGTCTCAGAATCCCGGTTACAAGACATTTCGACAATGGTAAAACAAGACCAGCAAAGCCAACCGATGTTCCGACAAATCCCGATAGGAGTCGCACGTATCTCGTTCTCAAGGCACACCGGATGGGCAAGACGTCTGGTTGGCATAGACCCTGGTTGCCCAGGGGGCGCCGGACATCGCCCAGTTTGGACCAACACTCGGAGGAGCACTGGCCCGGGGGTTCAAAATAAAGATGACCCTTGAGTCTGCAGAACCCAAGGGAAAAAGGCTTAGGTGGCAAATGTTAAAACCAAGGTTGGGCCTTGCTGAAGGAGTTTTATTCAAAGCGAACTGTCAAGGGGTTCCCATAACACCCAACCGTGTAAGGAACACAAAATCGAACATAACACAGGTATGAAGGAAACTAGGGCGACAAGAGTGGAACAAAACACCAGGCATAAGGCCGAGCCTTCCACCCTTTACAAATTATATAGATGCATTAATTAAAATAAGAGATATTGTGATATCCCAACATAAACATGTTCCAACATGGAACAAACTTTAACTTCACCTGCAACTAGCAATGCTATAAGAGGGGGCTGAGCAAAAGCGGTAACTTAGCCGAACAACGGTTTGCTGGGAAGGTGAGTTCGAGGCTTGACATGGCAATATGGGAGGCATGATATAACAAGTGGTAGGTAGCGCGACATAACGATAGAGCGAACAACTAGCAAGCAAAGATAGAAGTGGTTTCGAGAGTGTGGTCATCTTGTCTGAGATCCCGCAAGGAAGAAGAACAAGCTCATGAAGAAGACAAACAGACGTAGTCGAACGGATCCTCACAGCTCCGGAACGAAACCAAAGCTAACGAGAGAAGCAACCCGGAAAGAAGCATGCAACATAGTAAACAACCATCACATAAACATGGCATGATGCACGATCAAGTATGATGTATGTCCGGATTAAATATGCATGGCATGCCAAAGAGCATCAAACAATACTACAAATTAAGTGGAGTTCAATATGCAACGAGTTGCATATTGAAGAAACACCACATTTGATTATTTAGTTCTCTCGTGTTTAAGTACTCGACAATATTAAATGTTGTTAAGCATGGCAAGAGGTGAAGCATAATTAATTAATGGTTTAGGCAAGTTTAAATGAGGCCGGAACAACAAACAACAATTATGGTAAATCCTGATATGCATTTAGCAATTTAATGCAAACAACAATTTTAAACATTTTAAATGTTATTATCATGATGCGGATGACATATGCAAGTATTAAACAAAATTTGTTAAAAGTTGACATGAACATGATATGAAACATTTGGTCGCCATAACGAAATGAAAGGGGTGCCACGGCGGCGATAACGAAAATGATGCCAAGGCATTATTCCGATGATCTGGTAGCTCACGAAGATACCGGTGCAAAAGGAAGTAGGTGTTAGTGTGTCATGCAAGGATGGTGGAGTGATCTCGGATGCCGGGTTCCCACGGGTCGACGGCGTGGCAACGAGGAGGAACAACTAACGTTCACGGGCGGATACAACATCCAAACATGCATCTCATACAACTCATGCATTCGTCCACGGGCGGTCGTTCTCGGCGGTTATTCCTTCGAAGCATGCGTTTCGAAGCAGATCGGTTCGTAGAGGAAGTAGTCGTTCATGAGTCGTCGAGGGAAGTAGTGGTACACGTTTTCGTAGATGTTTTGGGTCGTCGGCAGAGGTACTTGTCGCATCGCCGGGCGTATTCGTACACGTTTCAGAGAGGAACTTGGCATATCCATGTACTTGGCGTTTTGCAATCCCATGTACAGGGTCGTCATGTAGTCGTTTGGGCGTCGTGGAGGAACTTGACGTTCACGGGGTCCCGGTCTTGGGCATGGAGAGGGGCGCAACCCACGCAAGGAGGGGAGGCCGTGGTGGGTGCACTGGGCCTGCGCGTGCAGCGGTCAATGGGGTTGGGCCTTGCTGGAGGCACGCTGCGAGGGGCACGCCTCGTGGTCCACCAAATGTAGCAGGGGAGGTCGCTGCGGTCAATGGGTACGGCGACCCCTCACTGGACTTGGCGCAGTCACGGACAAGGGAGTGAGGCGGCTGGCTCCGGGATGCAGGGCACGGAGGGAGGTGTTGATCCAGCTGCTGGACGGTGTCTCCGGTGAGAACCGAGGCAAGGCAGGGGTTCAGCGGCCATGAGGTGGTCTCTTGTTACAGAGAACAAGCGAGATGAGAAGTAGAGGAGAGAAAGAGAAGGAAGAAGAGGCGCGAGGAAAGAGGTCTTGGAGGTTGCTGGCATTGAGAGCTCCGATGAGCTGGTCCGGCGGCCGGACTCCGGCAAAGCGCGCATGGATGATGACGGCGGGGACAACGCGGGATGGCAGACCGAAGAGCGAGCGTCGCTGGTGGTGGTCTTGCGCGTGGCGGGCACAGGTGCTCGAGGAGGCAAGGCGACCGGTGCTGGGGCTCCGACGAGCTCCGGCCTGAACGAAGGGGACGAGCGGCGTGGTCTTCCTGCTGGGCACGGAGGACGGTAGATGAGGGGTGACGGCGCCATGGAAGGTGGCTGGAGGAGGCGCGGTCGAGGGCTAGCGCTGCAGAGGGAGGCGCGCGACATCGAGAGGGAGATGGGGAACGAGGTGGCGGCGCTGGAGGAGGGATCGAGCAGGGGAGAGGAAGGAGCGATCGAGAGGATCGGTTGAGCTAGGGTTAGAGGTTGTGGGGGTCGGCTGGGCCTTGGAGGCCGGGCCAGTAGAGAGGGAGGGCTGTGTAGTGGATCTAAGACTGACAGTAGAATGGGGGGTAAGTATGAGGAGGCAAGATCCTAGCTATGGAGTAGTTGTACACACGAGTTTTACGAGTTCAGGCCCTTCTCGGAGGAAGTAACAGCCCTACGTCTCGGTGCCCTGAGGCGGTCGACTGGATTATGTGTGTGTGTGAGTTTACAAAAGATGCGAACCCCTGTGCCTGTGGAGGGGGATGGCTTATATAGAGTGCGCCAGGGCCCCAGCCAGCCCACGTTACAAAGG
The DNA here is from genome assembly GCF_056163025.1 of Triticum urartu. Classification (NCBI taxonomy): domain Eukaryota; kingdom Viridiplantae; phylum Streptophyta; class Magnoliopsida; order Poales; family Poaceae; genus Triticum; species Triticum urartu. Next base: position 167,993,306 of record NC_141874.1, on the reverse strand, counting down.
GTTTAAGGTACATTAGAGGGGGGACGTTACTGGTAACGCTAGTAAATAAAGAGACATAATGACCATTAAAGCTATGAGGTGATGTCCGACCGTTGTAGTTCGGAGTGACCTTAGACCTTTTGGTGGTCGAGTGACAGTCTCCGCGGTCGAGTGAATTCAAGTCTTCCGAGTGGAAGTCCTCATGGTCGAGTGGATGATCACTCCTCTTCGAATGCTTCTGGTTTGAGGGTGACGTCCTAGGGGAGGGTGTCTAGGTCAGGCCTATGACCCTACCCTAGGTACATATCTTCATCATTTCCCCCGAATGGTTCAGGGTTCGAGTGGGAAAGGAGTTGATAACCTCTCCGATTCAGCTTTTGCGCTTCGGAAATGTCTTGTCCAGAGGTCGAATGAACATTCGTGATGACTTCAACTGCTTGTTCAGTCACCTTGATCCATTCTTGGTTTTGTCGAGTGAACTTTCATTGTTAAGCTTCGAGTGTTCTGCTGTGAGGATTTCACGGGATTCGAATTTCGGGAAGCGCGCCGGGCGGGGGAGGCCGCAGTAATCGGGACGGATTAGGCAGGCCACCTCGATCTCTATGCCACCTTTTTCGCCACATGTCGCGTGCGCGACTATTGCGGGATTTGATCGGATCACCTGGGCCCATGAGTCAGCCACTCAGAAATGATCTCATATAAGGCGTTGGACGGGGGTTTTCGCACAATGCGTTCTCATTCTTCCCCTTCCTCCTCTGTTTTCTCCACCGCATCTGCCTCTGCCCTCGGCGTCGTCGCCCCGTTTGAACTCGATTCGCTACCATGGGGAAGGAGAAGACGGTGGCGTTGGAGCGTGCGAAGAAGGCGACAGCGAAGGCGAAAGGGAAGAGGACCAGCCAGAGCGGGTCTTCATCGAGGTCTGGCCTGCCGCCTGGCTAGATCCAGGGCGACTGGATTCGCTCGACAATCAGCCAAGACAATATCGACGACCTAGTCGAGGGGGGATTGATCCCCCACGAATCGGCGTGTCTCCCGGGGAACGAGACCGAGCCGCAGCCGCAGGAGGGTGAGTGCGTTCTCCTTGCCACTCACGTCGACCGCGGGTTTTCTTTGCCTCCCCGTCCTTTCTTTTGAGGTTTCTTGAACTTCTTTTGGGCTCAACTCCACCACTTTTCCCCAAACACCATCGTGTACCTTGACGCTTTCGTGTCCATGTGCGAGAACTTCCTGGGTTGTCGACCACACTCGGGTCTCTTCAAGCACATATTCACGTGTCGTTCTCAAACGGTCAAGAAGGCCAACCCGAGTGACGAGAGGACGCAAGTGATACAGATGTGCGGGGGTCTTGGAATTCAGATGAGGAACAAAAGCACTTTCCCAACCATGATCCTTCCCGAGTCGGTCCGGGGTTGGTAGTCGACCTGGTTCTACTGCAAGGACCAACCGACTCCGGGTCAGTCGACTGGATTTCCCTCCTTTTCCATGGCCCGAGTGGAGAAGCCCTCCACCTTGAGAGTGATCCCAGAGGAGAAGGCGTAGGTGAAGGTGTTGGTCGAGCGGGTGGTCCAACTTGTCCGCGACAGAGTGACCGGTATGGACCTGTTGGAGGTCTTCCTCAGTCGACGTATCCAACCACTCCAAGCTCGTGACCATCCGATGTGGATGTACTCGGGAATCGAGGATTCCACTCGGATCCACCCGGAGGATGTCAGTGAGAACACGGTGGAGCAGTGGCTGAGAGGCATTACTGGCAACAAGGATAACCCCCGGGGGTCCAGGAGGGTGGTTCCATTCGACCATTTGCTCGAGCGGGAACAGGTACGATTCTGCATTGTCGAGTGTTTTCTTGATTAACCATGTAACATCTTGTTGACGACCGACTGTCTTTCTTTTGTTCGTTGTCTTTCAGGCCCTTGTTGATATGTATTCAATGCCCAACGGAGAGCAGGAGCAAGATCCCGAGGGGGAGGCGAGAGTGGCGAGTGGCACTCGGATGAAGAGGAGGACGAGGAGAGCGATGACCCGAGTGATGAAGAAGAAGTCAACTCGCCTCCTCGCAGAGAAAGGAAGTCCAAGCACACTCACGACCCGGCGAGCACCCCCGACCTGGTGGCCGCACCAACTGGGCAGTCTTCAAAGCTCCCTCGGACGTCTTCTCCAGTGCTGATCGAGAAGGCACCGAAGCAGCCCAAGACTGCGCCGCCTCCAGTGACGAAACTACCAAAGGCCGCATCTTCCAAACCACCGAAGGCTTTGCCCAAAATCAAAGTGGCCATTCCCACTATCTCTGAGTAACAATTTGACATGATCCTTTGGTTGACTTGGGTAACAGAACGTAACCGACTGAATGTTGACATTTGTAGTGCTGCCACCTCTGGAACTTCCACCCGCCAGTACCAAGACGAAGAGATGGAAGATGCGGTTACCTCCAACCCAGGTACAATTCTCGTGATCTTGTTCTTGATTATTTGGTTGATTAAATTTTGGTGATTCACTTGGGGTCGACTGATTTCTTTGCAGCCCCACTCAATGTTATCGAGCTTCCGGATGACGATGAAGACGTGATACCGAGGCCCAGAAGGAGCAAGAAAGTAGCAGCTGGCAAGATATCTCAGTCGGAACTCGCAACATAACCAACAGTCCAACGGCCCGAAGATGCAGGTAGAGCCTCTGTAACTTTTGTTGTCCCAGTGTTGAGTGAACGCCTCGCACCGTCGACTGTACCAGTGTTTTCTTCAGCCATCCAACCTCATGCCTCGGAGCTCCAAGCTGCTGCATCTGGACCGTCTGTCCCCTTCTTCACCACCTATCATGTTTCGGAAAGCCAGTCGGACACCACTGCGGAGGCTATCCGTCAGGCTGGCGTAATGATGGAGCGGATGAAGGCGGTGCACGATAATAGCCAGGCTGCTTACGACGCCAGCGCGGCTCTTCGAGCCAATGTCCAGGTAAGTTGACTTCCGTCTGAACTTGTTCTATTAGGATATGCTACCTGAATATTTTCCTTCGTACAATCTCTTATTGTTTTCTTCGAATTTGTACACCCACTGGGTGTTTTGTTGTCTTTAGTATTTGCACTCTTCCACTCGGTCTGGTCGAATGGGATTTGAACCAGTGGGGGCACGCTAAGTGCACCCACTGGGTGTAGTCCCCGAGACCGCAGTCGACTGTGCGCAGTTGGCTTGGGTCTGAGCACTTCTTTCTCTTTCCTTTCTTCCACTCGGTCTGGGCGGAACATGCCGAGTGGGATCTGAACCAGTGGGGGCACACCAAGTGCACCCACTGGGTGTAGTCCCCGAGACCGCGGTTAACTGCTGGCAGTCGGCCGAGGTCCGAGGACTTCTTTTTTTACTCGACCTAGGCAGACCGGCCGAGTGGAATCTGAACCAGTGGGGGCACGCCAAGTGCACCCACTGGGTGTAGTCCCCGAGACCGCAGTCGACTGCTGGCAGTCGGTTGGGGTCTGAGTAAACTTTGAAGTTTTATTCACTCGGAAGTAAATAATCTTGGATCTTGTCGATTGATATGTCTTTTTCTCTCTGCAGAAATCTTGTACTCTCATTTCCATGTTCGCCGAATTTGAGGAGAAGCAGAGGCAACTCAACCTTGACCTGGAGCTGGCCCAACAAAACTTGAAGAAGGCTCAAGATGAAGTTGCCAGTATGGAAGGTAAATGCCTGTCGACTGCTCATGTCGATCGTCCTTTAAATTATCCCTTTGATCTTTTGTTTGATCTAAATGCTTATTTTGCAGAGAAAATGAGGTTGGCTCTGGAGAAGAAGGACTTGGACCTTGCAGCTGCGCAGAAGGAGGCTCAAGAGAAGACTACCCTTGCTGACAAGAAGCTGGCTTCAGTCGGAGTGCTGGAAGAGGAAGTAAGCAAGCTGAAGTCTTCTCTCACTGAATCCAACCGAGAGGCAACTCGTCTGAAGAAGGATAAGGTGGCTCTGAACGAGAAGCTGGAAGACATGGCTCCTAAGAGAAATGACTTAGAAGCTTATCTGGAAACCCTCGCCAAGAAGCTCTTTCTTATGCTCGAAGGTACCCCTTTTAATCCGACTCCTTTACTGTTTGCAAGTTAGTCCTGTCCAGTCGACTCATTAACTCCTTGACTGCAGAATTCTGCCAAAACTTTGAAGAGGAGACTGGACGGATCGAGACGGGTTTGGACCCTATCCTTTCTCTAGTCGGCGATGAGGCTGCCATGAATGTGCTTCGACTGGAATACCGCGTCGCCAGTGTTACAAGTTATCTTGCCCGTCTGAAGGTGGCAGTTTTACGCATCGACTCATCGCTCTGGCCAAGGGCAACGCTTCAAAATGATCTTGAGTCTCTGATGGCTCGACTCAATGAGGTCCCCAGTCGGGTGCAGGAATGGAAGAAGTCCTCTACCCGATGCGGTGCTGACGTGGCTCTATCGCTGGTAAGAGTCCACTGCAAGGAAGCCCGCGAAGATAAGCTGGCAGCGATCAAGGTCGCCAACACCAAAAGGCATGACTTCCAGTCCTTCATGGATACTTTCATCGCCGCTGCCACTCGGATGGCTGATGGAATTGACTTGGACAAATTCGTCGAGCTTGCAAGCCCTCCTCCTGCTGAGTGAACAAACTTGAGATTTAAACTTGCCTTAAATTTGCCTCGGAATACCGAGTGGTTTCTGTAACCGTTAAACTCCTTCGGGCCTGACACCCGAGTACTTTTATCTTCGTTTTGAAACTCTAGAGATTTTATCCGATCTTGGTTTATCTTCTGCATATGCTTGCGTTCATCTTCGAGTAGAACTTGTTCTTCACTTGGAATATCCTTCAAGATGCAACTCTGAAGGAGATATCCCAGTCGACATGTACCTCGTCGTCCTTGCGGATAAGGATGGAGCGCACATTGTATTTGTGGCGCAGCTCCGAGGAGAGGGTTGCGGTCGACCTGCACCTTGTCATCGTTGCAGATAGGGATGGAGCGGACATTGTACTTGTAGGGCGGCTCCGTGAGAGAATTGCAGTCGACCTGCACCTCGTCATCCTTGCAGATAGGGATGGAGCGGACATTGTACTTGTAGCGCGGCTCCGTGAGAGGATTGCAGTCGACCTGCACCTCGTCATCCTTGCGGATAGGGATGGACCAGACATTGTACTTGTAGCGCAGCTTCGTGAGAGGAGTGCAGTCGACCTGCACCTCGTCATCCTTGCGGATAAGGGTGGTTTTTCGACTTAGGCGGGTACTAGGCTGCAGCTAAGTCCCCGAGTGTGAGGTTTGCTCATCACTCGGTAGGATTTTTGAAACTTACGCGAGCACGGGGCTGCAACTAAGCCTCCGAGTGTGAGGTTTGCTCATCACTCGGTAAGATTTTTGAAACTTAGGCGAGCACGGGGCTGCAACTAAGCCCCCGAGTGTGAGGTTTGCTCATCACTCGGTGGGATTTTTGAAACTTACGCGAGCACGAGGCTGCAGGTAAGCCCCCGAGTGTGAGGTTTGCTCATCACTCGGTAGGATTTTTTCAACTTAGGCGAGTACTGGACTACAGCTAAGCCTCCGACTGAGAGGCTTGCTCATCACTCGGTAGGATTTTTGAAACTTAGGAGAGTACTGGACTGCAACTAAGCCTCCAAGTGAGAGGCTTGCTCATCACTCGGTAGGATTCTTGAAACTTAGGCGAGTACTGGACTGCAGCTAAGCCTCTGAGTATGAGGTTTGCTCATCACTCGGTAGGATTGTTGAAACTTAGGCGAGTACTGGACTGCAGCTAAGCCTCTGAGTGAGAGGCTTGCTCATCACTCGGTAGGATTCTTGAAACTTAGGCGAGTACTGGATTGCAGCTAAGCCTCCGAGTGAGAGGCTTGCTCATCACTCGGTAGGATTTTTTCAACTTAGGCGAGTACTGGACTGCAGCTAAGCCTCCGAGTGAGAGGCTTGCTCATCACTCGGTAGGATTTTTTCAACTTAGGCGAGTATTGGACTGCAGCTAAGCCTCCGAGTGGGAGGCTTGCTCATCACTTGGTAGGATTTTTTTCAACTTAGGCGAGTACTGGACTGCAGCTAAGCCTCCGAGTGAGAGGCTTGCTCATCACTCCGTAGGATTTTTTCAACTTAGGCGAGTACTGGACTACAGCTAAGCCCCCGAGTGAGAGGCTTGCTCATCACTCGGTAGGATTTTTTCAACTTGGAGAGTACTGGACTGCAGCTAAGCCCCCGAGTGAGAGGCTTGCTCATCACTCGATAGGATTTTTTAAACTTAGGCGAGTACTGGACTGCAGCTAAGCCCCCGAGTGAGAGGCTTGCTCATCACTCGGTAGGATTTTTGAAACTTAGGCGAGTACTGGACTGCAGTTAAGCCCCCGAGTGAGAGGTTTGCTCATCACTCGGTAGGATTTTTTTCAACTTAGGCGAGTGCTGGACTGCAGCTAAGCCTTCGAGTGAGAGGCTTGCTCATCACTCGGTAGGATTTTTTCAACTTAGGCGAGTACTGGACTGCAGCTAAGCCTCCGAGTGAGAGGCTTGCTCATCACTCGGTAGGATTTTTTCAACTTAGGCGAGTACTGGACTGCAGCTAAGCCCCCGAGTGAGAGGCTTGCTCATCACTCGGTAGGATTTTTTTCAACTTAGGTGAGTAGTGGACTGCAGCTAAGCCCCCGAGTGAGAGGCTTGCTCATCACTCGGTAGGATTTTTTCAACTTAGGCGAGTACTGGACTGTAGCTAAGCCCCCGAGTGAGAGGCTTGCTCATCACTCGGTAGGATTTTTTTCAACTTAGGCGAGTACTGGACTGCAGCTAAGCCCCCGAGTGAGAGGCTTGCTCATCACTCGGTAGGATTTTTGAAACTTAGGTGAGTACTGGACTGCAGCTAAGCCCCCAAGTGAGAGGTTTGCTCTTCACTCGGTAGGATTTTTTCAACTTAGGTGAAACGGATTCGCAGCTGAGCCACCCACTAGGGGATTTCAGAAACAGTCGTAAACAATCGACAATCTTTTTAGAAGACTGTAAAACTCTTGTCTTTGATAAACAAAATACAAAGGTGTTTTTATTACATCTCAGCAGACTGAGTGTTTAAGTATAAAAGGGGCGGAGTAGCTCCGCATTCCAGGCGCGCGGCTCGTCTTTCTTGTGATCGATGTCGTAAAGGTGGTACACTCCATTGTGGAGCACTCTGGTGACCACGAAGGGGCCTTCCCAAGAGGGAGCAAGCTTGTGTGGTTTCTGCTGATCCACTCGGAGAACTAAGTCTCCCTCTTGAAATGCTCGACCCCTCACGTTTCTGGCATGGAATCGACGCAGGTCCTGCTGATAGATGGTTGATCGGATCAAGGCCATCTCTCTTTCTTTTTCAAGGAGGTCGACTGCATCCTGTCATGCTTGTTCTGCTTCTTCCTCTGTGAAAAGCTCGACTCGGGGTGCATTGTGGAGCAAGTCACTCGGAAGTAAAGCTTCGGCTCCATAAACCAAGAAAAACGGGGTTCTGCCAGTCGACCTATTGGGAGTTGTCCTCAATCCCCGTAATACTGATGGAAGTTCATCGACCCAGGCTCCTGCTGCGTGTTTGAGGTCACGCATCGGTCAGGGTTTCAGTCCTTTGAGAATCAATCCATTTGCTCTTTTAGCCTGTCCATTCGACTGGGGGTGGGCGACCAAGGCATAGTCGACTCAAGTACCTTGTGAAGCACAAAAAGTCCTGAACTCATAAGAATCAAAGTTTGATCCGTTGTCAGTGATGATGCTGTGGGGAACACCATATCTGAATGTTATCTCTCTGATGAAGCTGACAGCAGTACTGGCATCAAGGTTCTTGATAGGCTTGTCCTCAATCCACTTGGTGAGCTTGTCGACTGCTACAAGCACATGAGTGAATCCACTCCTGCCAGTCCTCAAAGGTCCAACCATATCCAATCCCCAAACAGCAAAGGCCAGACGAGTGGAATGGTCTTCAGGGCTGACGCAGGCTTGTGAGACATGTTGGAGTAAAACTGGCAACCTTCACATTTGTTGACTATTTCTTGTGCCATCTCATTTGCTCAAGGCCAGTAAAATCCCGCTCAGTATGCTTTGGCCACAATAGTCCGAGAGGACGCATGGTGACCACAGGTCCCCGAGTGGATATCATTGAGGATCACTCGACCTTCTTCAGGTGTTATGCATTTCTGGCAAACTCCAGTCACACTTTCTCTGAACAACTGTCCTCTTATCACAGTGAAGGCCTTAGATCGACAGACGATCTGTCGAGCCTCTTCTTCATATTCTAGGAGTTCCCTTCTAATAATGTATGCGATATATGGTATTGTCCAATCGGGGGTGATGACCAAAACTCCCATGATCAAGTCGACCACGGCTGGAATCTCGATTTCAGTCAGATCGGTGGCACTCCTCGGCTGTGGGGGCTCTTCAGTGAAGGGATCTTCTTGAACTGAAGGTGCATGAATATGCTCCAGGAACACATTACTAGTAATGGCTTCTCTCTTGGAGCCTATCTTTGCCAGATCATCGGCTGCTTGATTTTTCAGTCGAGGGATGTGATGGAGCTCTAACCCCCTCAAACCTCTTTTCTAACTTTCTTACTGCATTGCAATAACCAGTCATGGCTGGGCTTCTGATGTCCCACTCCTTCATCACCTGATTGACCACTAAATCCGAGTCGCCATAGACCATGAGGCGACGGACACCGAGTGAAATGGCCATACGCAACCCATACAAAAGTGCCTCGTGTTCGGCCTCATGGTTGGAGGAGTCAAAGTGAATCTAGAGAACATAATTGAGTTTGTCACCACGGGGGGAGACCAACACCACTCCAGCACCGGAACCATTCAGCATCTTGGACCCATCGAAGAACATGGTCCAATGCTCCGAATGAATTTGGGCTGGAAGTTGCTGTTCGATCCACTCAGCGAGGAAGTCAGCTATTGCTTGGGATTTAATAGCCTTCTTTGCTTCAAACTTGTTATCCAGGGGAAGGAGTTCAATCGCCCACTTTGCCACTCGACCAGTTGCATCTCTGTTGTTCAAAATCTCCGATAATGGAGCGTCGCTGACGACTGTAACGGAATGATCAGAGAAATAGTGTGCAACCTTCTTTGTGGTCATGTAAATTCCATAAACAAGTTTTTGATAATGGGGATATCTTTGCTTTGATGGAGTCAGAACTTCAGAAACGTAATATACTGGGCGCTGAACTTTATAAGTTTTTCCTTCTTCTTCCCGCTTGACCGTGAGTAATGTACTGACAACTTGTCCAGTGGCTGCAATGTAAAGCAGTAAAGGCTCTTTGCTGATTGGTGCAACAAGCACCAGCTGGGTGGAAAGCAGGGCTTTGAGCTCTACAAACGCTGCATCAGCTTCGGGAGTCCACTCGAACTTATCAGACTTCTTCATCAGTTGGTAAAGAGGACGAGACGAGAAATGAATCGACTCAGGGCGGCCAAACAACTAGTAAGCTTTTGGACATCGTGCACACGCACATGGCGTTTCATCCGAAGAATGGCAGCAACTCTCTCTGGGTTAGCGTCGATCCCTCATTCGGAAACGAGGAAACCGAGTAACTTTCCGCCAGGAACTCTGAATGTGCACTTTGATGGATTAAGCTTGATATCATACCTTCTGAGGTTGGCAAAGGTTTCGGCAAGGTCAGCCAGCAGGTTGGGACCTTTACGTGACTTGACTACAATGTCATCCATGTATGCTTCCACATTCCGACTGATTTGAGTGAGTAGACACTTTTGGATCATCCTCATGAATGTGGTCTAGCGTTCTTCAGGCCGAATGGCATAGTAACATAACAGAAACATCCGAATGGAGTGATGAAAGCCGTTTTTACCTCATCGGTTCCATACAGTCGGATCTGATGGTACCCGGAATAGGCGTCCAAGAAGGACAAACGCTCACACCCCGTAGTTGAGTCGACAATTTGGTCGATGCGGGGAAGAGGAAAATGATCTTTCGGGCAGGCCCGATTGATATGCTTGAAGTCAATGCACATGCGAAGTGAATCATCCTTCTTAGGGACCATGACAACATTGGCGAGCCACTCGGAGTGGTAAATCTCCCGGATGAACTCAGCTGCCAGGAGCCGAGCCACTTCCTCGCCAATTGCTTTTCTCTTTTGGATGGCGGACCGTCGGAGATGTTCCTTGACTGGTTTTACTTTCGTGTCGACTCGCAAACGATGCTCAGCCAGTCCCCTGGGTACACCCGGTATGTCAGAAGGTTTCCATGCAAAGATGTCCCAGTTCTCACGGAGGATCTGGATGAGCGCTTCTTCCTATTTGCTGTCGAGTGTTGACGAGATGTGGGTCAGAGCAGCATTGGGATCGGTCGGGTGAACATGAATCGGCTTCATTTCTCCTGACAACTGAAATGCGGATTCTGTGGCAGGCTTCTTGGCTCGCAGCAAATCACTCGGATCTGCATTTTTTTGATACTCTTGCAGTTCCACTACTGCCATCTGTGCATCGGCAATTTTTGAGCCCTTATGGAAGCACTCTTCCGCCTTTTGCCGATTGCCAGTGACAGTGATTACTCCTCTGGGGCCAGACATCTTCAATTTGAGATACACGTAACATGGTCAAGCCATAAAACATGCATAAGCGGGTCTCCCCAGAATGGCATGGTAAGCACTCCTGAAATCCACTACCTCAAACATCAACTTTTCCTTGCGGTAATTCTTGGAATCACCGGAAAACACATCAAGTGCGATCTGGCCGAGTGACTGAGCCTTCTTGCCAGGTATAACACCGTAGAAACTCATGTTGCTTTCACTAAGCTTGGACATCAGAATGCCCATTCCCTTCAAGGTTTCAGCATAAAGGATATTCAGGCCACTGCCACCATCCATCAACACTTTAGTCAGCCGAGTGCCTTCGACTACTGGGTCGACCACCAGTGCTTGCCTCCCAGGGGTGGCTATATGCGCTGGGTGGTCCGATTGGTCAAACGTGATGGCAGTCTGGGACCACTTCAAATAACTGGGTGTTGCCGGAGCAACCATGTTCACCTCCCTGTTAATAACCTTCAATCGACTTTTACTTTCAACATCAGCAAAAATCATCAGCGTGGAATTGACATTGGGAAAACCATCGTCATCTTCTTCTCTATCCTCTCCTCTGTCCGACTCCTTTTCCTTCTCTTTGGGTTGTTCCTCTCGGAACTGTTGGATCAGGAGACGACACTGTCGAGTGGTGTGTTTAGGGTAAATGAGATTCCCCTCTTTATCTTTTTTGGTATGAATATGGCAGGGTAAATCCAACACATCATTCCCATCTTGATCTTTAACCTTCTTGGGAGTCCCGGGCCCTTTGGGTTTTCCCTTGAATTTCCCTTGAGCAACAACTAAAGCTTCACCAGGAGCAGCTGGTTCGGCCTTTCGCTTCTGTTTCCGACTGGAATTCCCTCCTCCAGATTCTTGGGCGACTGTTTTATGTTTGCCACTCCGGAGTCGGTCTTCCTCTTCACCATTGGCATATTTGGTGGCAATCTCCATCATTCGAGTCAGAGTCATATCTCTTGTCCGACCGAATTTCAGATTCAACTCCCGGTACTTTACGCCTTCCTTGAAGGCACAAATTTCTTGGTGATCTGACACATTCTCCAATGTATGGTGTAATGTGATCCATCTCTGAATATAACCCCTCAAGGTTTCATTCGGTTTCTAAACACAACACTGCAATTCTGTCAACCCTGCCGGCCTTTTGCAAGTGCCTTCAAAGGTTCTAACAAATACTCGAGCAAGTTCCTCCCAACTATATATGCTGCCAGGAGCCAACTGATTCAACCACGCTCTGGCAGAGCCCTCCAACATCAAGGGGAGGTGTTTCATGGCCACATCATCATTGCCACCACCAATCTGCACAGCCACTCGGTAATCCTCAAGCCAAGTGTCTGGCTTGGACTCGCCGGTGAACTTGCTGACTCCAGTCGCCAACCTGAAGTTGGGAGGAATCACTGCTGCTCTGATGGCTCTGCTGAAACACTCGGGTCCTAAAACGTGTACCCTGCTTCTAGTCGGATGATCTCTATCGTGGCCTTCTCTGTGAGCTCTGTTTCTATCAACCAGACCTTGAATGAGGATAGACCTTGCATCAAAGCCTGGCTCTCTGGGGTCAACTGGAATTCTTCGTTCGCCGCTGTGGGGGCGCCTGTCATCTTGCCGCCGAGGCACGTATGACCCACTCCTCGGAGGAGGCGTGGGTACTCGACAACGGTCGTCGTGGTCGACTCGATGATCATACTGCTCACGATTCCTGTACTGATCTTGCTGGTACCCACGTCCCTCACGCTGCAGAGGCGATCTCGGGCTATGGGCAGATTGGACAGTATCCGCCACCACAGACCTGCTATGAATCCTATTCCGCGACTGAGATAATGTTGTATTCTGCTCCCCCGCTGCCCGGAGTAAAGCACGGATCTGCATCAAACCTCGGCCAGCTTCTGACTGGGAAGGTTAAATTGACTCTGCTATTCGAGCTGCAGCTGTGAGATTCTGGATCGGAGTTCGGTATACCTGAGTAGGAGGCGGAAAAGGTTGTCGTCGACTGGACTCGGGGATCCGCTACCGAGCACCTCGTCGAGTGCGCGCTGGAGGTTCTCCAGTCGAGTGCACTCAACCAAGTTGGCCAGGCGCGCCTCCTCCAAGGCCTGGGCCTCAGGGGTTTCTCCAACGATAGGAGTGTGAAGTGCATCCATATTACGGTGGCGAAGATCTTCCCTCCGATGCAAAGAGAGGGGTTCAGGACGGTACTCCTCGTGAACACGCGACGGATCGCCGCTGCCATCGCCACCGCCTTCATGGGTGAAGCCAGGAGGACTGCGTGGTCCATTGACCATCAAGACTTCCGCCGCGAGGTCGCTGCTATCGCATTTGGACGCAGTCTCGACGGAGCCAGCCGATAGATCGAACAGGCCGTAGAGAGTTTCATCGGGCTCGATCATCGCGATTTGTGGGGTGGCCGATTGGCAGGCCACCGCGTGCCTCACCCACCGCTGGAGCCGCGACCAACTGGATCGCTGGCGCCGATGAACAACGGAAAGGGAGGTTGCTTTAGGAGCCGACTAATACGGAGTCGACGGTTGCCGAAGAAGGACGCCGCGAATGCATGCGCGGAAGTGCGTCGCCCCGCAGACGGGGAGCGCCTCAACGTTGAGTGGAGCCTCGTGGAGCCAAGCGGAGTCGTCCGTGATGAAGACGAGCACGCCGAGACGGATCTCGCGGCCTTCAGCCAATTCTCCGCCGAAAACCATGATGATGGGAATCGGAAGAATCGCAACTTCTCCAATAAACTGCTAAGACACCTGCCCCAAGGTGGGCGCCAACTGTCGTGGATCTAAGACTGACAGTAGAATGGGGGGTAAGTATGAGGAGGCAAGACCCTAGCTATGGAGTAGTTGTACACACGAGTTTTATGAGTTCGGGCCCTTCTCGGAGGAAGTAACAGCCCTACGTCTCGGTGCCCTAAGGCGGTCGACTGGATTATGTGTGTGTGTGAGTTTACAAAAGATGCGAACCCCTGTGCCTGTGGAGGGGGTGGCTTATATAGAGTGCACCAGGACCCCAGCCAGCCCACGTTACAAAGGGTTTAAGGTACATTAAAGGGGAGACGTTACTGGTAATGCTAGTAAATAAACAGATATAATGACCATTAAAGCTATGAGGTGATGTCTGACCGTTGCAGTTTGGAGTGACCTTAGACCTTCTGGTGGTCGAGTGACAGTCTCCATGGTCGAGTGACTTCAAGTCTTCCGAGTGGAAGTCTTCATGGTCAGGTGGATGATGACTCCTCTTCGAATGCTTCTAGTTTGAGGGTGACGCCCTAGGGGAGGGTGTCTAGGTCAGGCCTATGACCCTACCCTAGGTACATATCTTCATCAGGTTGCACCTATGGAGGCCGGCGGCTGGGCCTTAGGCCAATTAGGTGGTGAAGGAAAAGGCCAGAGGCCTGGTCGGCTGTGTCTCCCTTATTTTTCCATAGCAAAAAAAATGCAAAGAAAGAAAAAGAAGTGAAGAAAAGGTTAAAGAGTTTGGGCATGGGATTTTTTTCCCGGACTCACAAGAATATGCTTGTTCCGAGAAAATAGAAAAGGTCATGATTGAAAGATGTAAATTCAAACTCATTTGAATTTAATTCAAATGGGTTTGAACTAGGACTCGGTAAAAGGAAGGTTCAAAAATGTTTGGATTTTTGGTGGAGCTCCAGAATATGATGAAAGAATATATGGCAAGGTTGGAGACCAAGAATTAAGATAACAAAGGCATTGGGATAATTTGCAAGTGTGTTATGGTGAATTCCAAATTAAAGGAATATTTAATATAACCCCCTAATATTGGGAGGATACGTTATAAAGAGAATCACCACGTGAATTCCCTCGGTTTAAATAGATCAAATGATCTATGCAATTTATTTGGTTGAGTTTAAAAAATGAAATGGAATGATGGCATGATGACATGATGCAATGCACATGATGCAAAGATGAATGCAACAGACAAAACAAATCACCCGACGAAACTCGGAAAACATGGAAGGCATCTGAAGCTCCGGTCTTGGGGCGTCACAACACTCCACCACTACGAGAGGATCTCATCCCGAGATCTAGGATGGCACCGGGGAAAACGGAAGAGGAAGGGGAGAAGGTAAAACTAAGTTGCTTCTTTGACAAATGAGGCAAACCAAAGAACCTTGCGAGGTTGAACAAATTGAAAGAAAGAATACAACGAAGATGAACAAAGTTGAAAACACTCCGGTTAAAACAAGATAGAGAAGGCATAAGAATGATATAATTTGGACATCACTCCGGTAGAAAAGAGAAGTGAACTTGATAAGATGAAAATAAATTGAAGGAATGACACAACACTCCGGTTGAATGGATAAGCAATGGAAAGAACATGGTCTTCACAACTCAAAATTATCAACAACGAAAGGATAAGTTGTGAGCTTATGGAAAACAACTGAAAACTGAGGTGAAATTCTGCCACTAACAAAAACAATAGATTGGATTGATATCAACAAGGAGACGAGAAGCTTATTTCACCGGGAGGATAAATGAAGAGCTTGGGTCATTTATGAGCACCATAAATAGCAAAAATCCTTATGGAAAGCTTTAGGTGAAATATAACCCAATATAATTCCAACGAAGAGATTGATGGATTTAAAATACCTCATTCTTGATAACTTGTGAATCATGAAACACGAAGGGAAATTATCAAGAATGACATAACACCACCTCAAAAGATAAGGTAGAAAGAATTGCACTTCGGAATGCAAGATGAAGAATGTTTGAACTCCTCAAAACAAGACATGCATTGAGCACCATGTTTATTTGAGAGTATAGCTTGGCTGATCTGAACTTCGAAAGAGATCTTGAAGAACAATTGAAGAATGAAAAGAATCCTTGACGAACCACCATGTAGAAAACTCTCGAATAACTCCGGATGGATAAAAAGAAGGTCGCAAGGAAAGGAAGCTTGAAAAGAATAATATGAATCCTTGCATTGATTAGATGGAGCTTCACAACGAGATAATGCGGAAAACTTGGAACTCCGGAAAAGAAAAGATGAAGCATCTCGAATCGAGAAATGTGACATGATGAAGAACTCTGGAAAGAAAAAACTAGATCACTTGGATGAAACAAGAATAAGAATTATGTTATGCGTATCCTTCACCAATTTAAATTGATGACAAGCAACGGATTTGGCATACTACTTATTCTCGTAGAAAGGATTAAGAGAGATATAGCACAAACTTGAATAAGGTCTTGATGGAACCACCGGTGGGATTCGAAAACAACGAATGAATTGATATGAGAACATATGAAGAGGAATCTTGAACAAACCACCGTAAGAATTAGAAAGCGAATGAAGATACTAGAGAGAATTTAGATACATGAGAACGAAGAGATCACGAGCTGATTAGAGAATATTTGAATGATGCACTGGTAAGATTTGGAGAACGATAGCTGAAAGCTGAGAATGAATAAATCTTCTGAAATGATGGCCTCCAAAGAATCAAACTGAAAAGGCTCCTGAAATGCTCCGAATGGTTGAAAAGAATTCTCACAATCAAAAACAATTATGAGAGGATGGCAACAAGCTAGAATCACGAATCTTTGAGAGAACGGATAAGATTTGGAGGAAAACTCTTCTGCGGTCTTCAAATGCAGAGAATGACAATGAGAATCACCACCATGAATTATTGAGGTATTCCGGAATTATTAGAAGAGGAAAGGTTGAGCCAAAGATGAAAAGAATTTGAAAGTGATATTGGAGAAGGTAATTTGTCTGATGAAAATTCATTCTTACGTCAAACTTTAGAAGATTTGAGAATGGCTCCGAGAAAATAGAAGAGTCAGGTAAGATCCTGGGAAAAGACCTGTGGGTTAGGGCCCACTCAAGAGAAACACCGCTGGAATGATTTTGAAGAGAGATTACACCGGTTGAATTAAATGGCTCAATAGAGATAACAATCTCGAGATATCTTGAACGGATTGAAGTGAACTATTACGAGGTGCACCGGTATGGGAAAACATTTAAAACAAGGAAAAGATATGATCGACAAAGCTTGAATTTAATCCACCGAAGAAGAAAAGAGAACGAAGAATAATAAACTTGAAACTCCGTTAGTATCTTACTGAGAATCATCGGATAAGAACATTGACGGAAAAGAATGGAGAAACTTCACATCAATAAAAGATGCTTGATTAATAAATCTGAATCCTTGAAGAAAAAGGGTGGGAGGGCGGGAAAACAAAGGTAATTTGGAGACGAATGAAACAAATAACGTTGAGAAGACTTTGGGTTGATCTTGCAGATGGAAAAAATGATAGGATCAACTTGAAGAGAGACACACCGGTTCAGAAGAAATTGAGATGGCAAACTCAGAGATCAAGAAGGATTTGTATTCACATAGGAATATGAGAACACCACTTGAGGAAGGTATGGAATCAACACTTGACATTGAAGCAACTTGAATACCATAATTCAAAACATAACAAAGGATTGGCTTGCAAAATAAGCCGAAAACAAACATATGATAGACCCCATACTGTATCATGTGTCTGTTGGAAGGATATCCTACGTGATACTTGAATTCCTACTTATAAACTCCCGAAACTTTCTGGTTATGCAATCAGGTGTTGGGGATACAGGGGAAGCATAATATCTCACCCAAACTAACAATTCCTACATCCAGCTGTATCCATCCTTCAACACATAACCAAGAAACCT
This sequence comes from Triticum urartu, assembly GCF_056163025.1. Taxonomy (NCBI): domain Eukaryota; kingdom Viridiplantae; phylum Streptophyta; class Magnoliopsida; order Poales; family Poaceae; genus Triticum; species Triticum urartu. The sequence continues at coordinate 167,976,136 of NC_141874.1, read as the reverse complement.
TCGGAAATCATGTACCTCAACCTTCGAAAAGCATCCGTTATACGAGTTATGGCAATACTCCCGAACTCCCGCCCCAGTGCTGGGTGGCGTCGAGGTTATCTCACCAACAACTGCATAAAAGAGATTTTCGATGTCGACGAACTCAGTTTTCTCGAACTGCAACGATAAAATTCTGATGACAACACCTCGAAGCTCAACTCCCCGGGACACTGCCACAACCCCTAAATGTCAGGAGGCACCAAGAACAATGTTCTCGTCACAAAACCATCGGAACGATTCCAAGATACCCGCATGATCCTAAAAAGAATTCGTGAAATTTGAGGAGAGAAGAGTCGAAACTTCTACGTCAGGAGGCCTCGCCAGAGCGACGAAGGGACTGAGGAGTAAAAAGAATCCTACTCTCCGATATATATAATCCAAAGACTCAAAACATTTTGTTCTAGACACAACAACGTCAGCGATTCGATCAAGCAGGGGGCTCCTAAGTCGGGGAAGGCTCTGATTTCCAACTTGTAACACCCAAAATGCGGCTATATCTCACACGTGTCAGGGCACGACTTAGAGGCATAGCCGCATGATAGGCTTGTCGCAAGAGGGGTAATCTTCACACATCCCATGTACTGAATGAGAAAGGGATAAAGAGTTGGCTTATAATCGCCACTTCACACAAATACAAGTTAAACATACATCATCCAGAATACAAACAAGGTCCGACTACGGAACCAAAATAAAATAAGACAACCCCAATTGCTAGATCCCCGATCGCCCCAACTGGGCTCCACTACTGATCAAAAGGAAACGAAACAAAACAACGATCAAGATCTTCCTCGAGCTCCCACTTGAGCTCGGTTGCGTCATCTACACTGGTATCATCAGCACCTGCAACTGTTTGAAAGTATCTGTGAGTCACGAGGACTCAACAATCTCACACCCGCGAGATCAAGACTATTTAGGATTATGGGTAGGAAAGGGTAGTGAGGTGGAGCTGCAGCAAGCACTAAGCATATATGGTGGCTAACTTACGCAAATAAGAGCGAGAAGAGAAGCAACGCAACGGTCGAGAAGCTAGAAGTGATCATGAAACTACTTACTTCAAACATAACACAAGAACCGTGTTCACTTCCCGGACTCCGTCGGAAAGAGACCATCACGGCTACACACGCGGTTGATGCATTTTAATTAAGTCAAGTGTCAAGTTCTCTACAACCGGATATTAACAAATTCCCATCTGCCACATAACCATGGGCACGGCTCTCGTAAGTTTAAACCCTGCAGGGGTGTCCCAACTTAGCCCATCACAAGCTCTCATGGTCAATGAAGGATATTCCTTCTCCCGGGAAGACCCGATCAGTCTCAGAATCCCGGTTACAAGACATTTCGACAATGGTAAAACAAGACCAGCAAAGCCAACCGATGTTCCGACAAATCCCGATAGGAGTCGCACGTATCTCGTTCTCAAGGCACACCGGATGGGCAAGACGTCTGGTTGGCATAGACCCTGGTTGCCCAGGGGGCGCCGGACATCGCCCAGTTTGGACCAACACTCGGAGGAGCACTGGCCCGGGGGTTCAAAATAAAGATGACCCTTGAGTCTGCAGAACCCAAGGGAAAAAGGCTTAGGTGGCAAATGTTAAAACCAAGGTTGGGCCTTGCTGAAGGAGTTTTATTCAAAGCGAACTGTCAAGGGGTTCCCATAACACCCAACCGTGTAAGGAACACAAAATCGAACATAACACAGGTATGAAGGAAACTAGGGCGACAAGAGTGGAACAAAACACCAGGCATAAGGCCGAGCCTTCCACCCTTTACAAATTATATAGATGCATTAATTAAAATAAGAGATATTGTGATATCCCAACATAAACATGTTCCAACATGGAACAAACTTTAACTTCACCTGCAACTAGCAATGCTATAAGAGGGGGCTGAGCAAAAGCGGTAACTTAGCCGAACAACGGTTTGCTGGGAAGGTGAGTTCGAGGCTTGACATGGCAATATGGGAGGCATGATATAACAAGTGGTAGGTAGCGCGACATAACGATAGAGCGAACAACTAGCAAGCAAAGATAGAAGTGGTTTCGAGAGTGTGGTCATCTTGTCTGAGATCCCGCAAGGAAGAAGAACAAGCTCATGAAGAAGACAAACAGACGTAGTCGAACGGATCCTCACAGCTCCGGAACGAAACCAAAGCTAACGAGAGAAGCAACCCGGAAAGAAGCATGCAACATAGTAAACAACCATCACATAAACATGGCATGATGCACGATCAAGTATGATGTATGTCCGGATTAAATATGCATGGCATGCCAAAGAGCATCAAACAATACTACAAATTAAGTGGAGTTCAATATGCAACGAGTTGCATATTGAAGAAACACCACATTTAATTATTTAGTTCTCTCGTGTTTAAGTACTCGACAATATTAAATGTTGTTAAGCATGGCAAGAGGTGAAGCATAATTAAATTAATGGTTTAGGCAAGTTTAAATGATGCCGGAACAACAAACAACAATTCTGGTAAATCCTGATATGCATTTAGCAATTTAATGCAAACAACAATTTTAAACATTTTAAATGTTATTATCATGATGCGGATGACATATGCAAGTATTAAACAAAATTTGTTAAAAGTTGACATGAACATGATATGAAACATTTGGTCGCCATGACGAAATGAAAGGGGTGACACGGCGGCGATAACGAAAATGATGCCAAGGCATTATTCCGATGATCTGGTAGCTCACGAAGATACCGGTGCAAAAGGAAGTAGGTGTGAGTGTGTCATGCAAGGATGGTGGGGTGATCTCGGATGCTGGGTTCCCACGGGTCGACGGCGTGGCAACGAGGAGGAACAACTAACGTTCACGGACGGATACAATATCCAAACATGCATCTCATACAACTCATGCATTCGTCCACGGGCGGTCGTTCTCGGCGGTTATTCCTTCAAAGCGGATCGATTCGTAGAGGAAGTAGTCGTTCACGAGTCATCGAGGGAAGTAGTGGTACACGACGAAGATAGTGGTACATATTTTCGTAGATGTTCTGGATCATCCGTAGAGGTACTTGTCGCATCGCCGGACGTATTCGTACACGTTTCAGAAAGGAACTTGGCGTATCCATGTACTTGGCATTTTGCAATCCCATGTCCAGAGTCGTCATGTAGTCGTTCGGGCGTCGTGGAGGAACTTGACATTCACGGGATCCCGGTCTTGGCCATGAAAAAGGGCGCAGCCCACGCAAGGAGGGGAGGCCGTGGTGGGTGCACTGGATCTGCGCGTGCAGCGGTCAACGGGGTTGGGCCTTGCTGGAGGCACGCTGCGAGGGGCACGCCTCATGGTCCACCAAATGGAGCAGGGGAGGTCGTTGCGGTCAATGGGCACGGCGACCCCTCGCTGGACTTGGCGCAGTCGCGGACGAGGGATTGAGGCGGTTGGCTCCGGGATGCAGGGCACGGAGGGAGGTGTTGATCCGGTCGCTGGACGGCGTCTCCGGTGAGAACCAAGGCGAGGCAGGGGTTCAGCGGCCATGAGGTGGTCTCCTGTTACAGAGAACAAGAGAGATGAGAGGTAGACGAGAGAAAGAGAAGGAAGAAGAGGCGCGAGGAAAGAGGTCCTGGAGGTCACCGGCGTTGAGAGCTCCGATGAGCTGGTCCGGCGGCCGGACTCCGACGAAGCGCGCATGGATGATGGCGGCGGGGACAGCGCGGGACGGCGGACCGAAGAGCGAGCGTCGCTGGTGGTGGTCTTACGTGCGGCGAGCGCGGGTGCTCGAGGAGGCAAGGCGACCGGTGCTGGGGCTCTGGCGAGCTCCGACCTGAACGAAGGGGACGAGTGGTGCGGTCTTCCTGCTCGGCGCGGAGGACGGCAGATGCGGGGTGACGGCGCCATGGAAGGTGGCTGGAGGAGGCGCGGTCGGGGCCTAGCGCTGCGGAGGGAGGCGCGAGAGATCGAGAGGGAGATAGGGAGATGGGGAATGAGGTGGCGGCGCTGGAGGAGGGATCGAGCAGGGGAGAGGAAGGAGCGATCGAGAGGATCGGTCGAGCTAGGGTTAGAGGTTGTGGGGGTCGGCTGGGCCTTGGAGGCTGGCCCAGTAGAGAGGAAGGGCTGCGCCTAGGGAGGCTGGCGGCTGGGCCTTAGGCCAATTTGGTGGTGAAGGAAAAGGCCAGAGGCCTGGTCGGCTGTCTCTCCCTTATTTTCTATAGCGAAAAAAATTAATGCAAAGAAAGAAAAAGAAGTGAAGAAAAGGTTAAAGAGTTTGGGCATGGGATTATTTTCCCGGACTCACAAGAATATGCTTGTTCCAAGAAAATAGAAAAGGTCATGATTGAAAGATGTAAATTCAAACTCATTTGAATTTATTTCAAATGGGTTTGAACTAGGATTCGGTAAAAGGAAGGTTCAAAAATGTTTGGATTTTTGGCGGAGCTCCGGAATATGATGAAAGAATATATAGCAAGGTTGGAGACCAAGAATTAAGATAACAAAGGCATTGGGATAATTTGCAAGTGTGTTATGGTGAATTCCAAATTAAAGGAATATTTAATATAGCCCCCTAATATTGGGAGGATATGTTATAAAGAGAATCACCATGTGAATTCCCTCGGTTTAAATAGATCAAAAGATCTATGCAATTTATTTAGTTGAGTTTTTTTAAATGAAATGAAATGATGGCATGATGACATGATGCAATGCACATGATGCAAAGATGAATGCAACAGACAAAACAAATCACCCGACGAAACTCGGAAAACATGGAAGGCATCTGAAGCTCTGGTCTTGGGGCGTTACAACTAGGCACTGGATCAATATGTTAGTCCCAAAAATAGTATAAAAAGTTGCCAAAAGTATATGAAAGTTCTAGAATATTGGCATGGACCAATCAAAAATTATAGATACGACAGAGACGTATCAGCATCCCCAAGCATAATCCTGCTCGTCCTCGAGTAGGTAAATGATAAAAAAGATAATTTTTGATGTGGAATGCTACCTAGCATAATCTTGATCATTAATACATGAGTGATTCAAAGCAATAGTCTATCATTTGACATTAAGACAATAATACTTCAAGCATACCAACCAAGCAATTATGTCTTCTCAAAATAACATAGCCAAAGAAAGCTCATCCCTACAAAATCATATAGTTCGGCTATGCTTCATCTTCATCACACAAAATGCTCTCATCATGCACAACCCCGATGAAAAGCCAAGCAATTGTTTCATACTTTAGTATTCTCAAACTTTTTTCAACTTTCACACAATACATGAGCGCGAGCCATGTACATAGCACTACGGGTGGAATAGAATATGATGGAGGTTGTGTGGAGAAGACAAAAAGGGAGAAAGTCTCACATCGACATGGCTAATCAACGGTCTATGGAGATGCCCATCAATTGATGTTAATGCGAGGAGTAGGGATTGCCATGCAACGGATGCACTAAGAGCTATAAGTGTATTAAAGCTCAAACTGGAAACTAAGTGGGTGTGCATCCAACTTGCTTGCTCATGAAGACCTCGGGCATTTGAGGAAGCCCATCATCGAAACATACAAGCCAAGTTCTATAATGAAAATTTCCACTAATATATGAAAGTGATAACTCAAGAGACTCTCTATATGAAGAACATGGTGCTACTCTGAAGCACAAGTGTGGTAAAAGGATAGTAGCATTGCCCCTTATCTCTTTTTCTCTCATTTTTTTTGTTTTTTTGTTTTTTGTGGGCTTCTTTGGCCTCCTTTTTTTATTTGGGCTTCTTTGGCCTCTTTTATTTTTTTAAGTCCGGAGTCTCATGCCGACTTGTGGGGGAATCATAGTCTCCATCATCCTTTCCTCACTGGGTCGATGCTCTAATAATGATGATCATCACACTTTTATTTACTTACAACTCAATATTACAACTCGATGTCTAGAACAAAGTATGACTCTATATGAATGCCTCTGGCAGTGTACCAAGATGTGCAATGATCTAGCGTAGCAATGACATCAAAAAAATGGACAAGCCATGAAAACATCATGCTAGCTATCTTATGATCATGCAAAGCAATATGACAATAAATGCCCAAGTCATGTATATGATGATGATGGAAGTTGCATGGCAATATATCTCGGAATGGCTATGGAAATGCCATGATAGGTAGGTATGGTGGCTGTTTTGAGAAAGATATAAGGAGGCTTGTGTGTGATAGAGCGTATCATATCACGAGGTTTGCATGCACCGGCGAAATTTGCACCGACTCTCAAGGTGAGAAAGGGCAATGCAGGTATCGGAGAGGCTAGCAATGATGGAAGGGTGATAGTGTGTATAATCCATGGACTCAACATTAGTCATAAAGAACTCACATACTTATTGCAAAAATCTACAAGTCATCAAAACCAAGCACTACGTGCATGCTCCTAGGGGGATAGATTGGTAGGAAAAGACCATCGCTCGTCCCCGACCGCCACTCATAAGGAAGGCAATCAAAGAAACACCTCATGCTTCAAATTTGTCACACAACGGTTATCATACGTGCATGCTACGGGACTTGCAAACATCAACACAAGTATTTCTCAATTTCACAATTACTCAACTAGCACGAATCTAATATCACCACTTTATATCGCAAAACTATTGCAAGGACCCAAACATATCATATTCAGTGATCTACAAGTTTTATGTAGGATTTTATGACTAACCATATGAATGACCAATTCCTGTCATCTCTCTAAATAGATATAAGTGAAGCAAGAGAGTTTAATTCTTTCTACAAAAGGTATGCCCACGCTCTAACAAATATAAGTGAAGCAAAAGAGCTTTCTACAAGTGTCGGTTTTCTAAGTGAAGAGAAACAGGCAATCCAAACTTCAAATTATATAAGCGAAGCACATGAAGCATTCTATAAAGCCATACTCAAAAGATATAAGTGAAGTGCAAAGAACATTCTTTAAATCAACCATGGACTATCTCATACCAGCATGGTGCATAAAAGAAAAGTGAAAACTATATGCAAAAGATGCTCCAAGATTTGCACATATCACATGAATGAAATGAATCCGAAAACATACCAATACTTGTTGAAGAAAGATGGGATGCCTTCCGTGGCATCCCCAAGCTTAGAAGCTTGAGTCTCCTTGAATATTTACTTGGGGTGCCTTGGGAATCCCCAAGCTTGAGCTCTTGCCTCTCCTCCTTCTCCTCACATCGAGACCTCCTCGATCTTCAAACACTTCATCCACACAAAACTCAACAGAAAGCTCGGTAAGATACGTTAGTATAATAAAGCAAATCACCACTCTAAGTACTGTTGCAAACCAATTCATATTTTGTTTTCTCATTGTAGCTACTTTAATATAAATTTTCCATGGCTTTATCCACTGATAGAAATCGATAGTTTCATCAAAACAAGCAAACTATGCATCAAAAACAAAATCTGTCTGAAACAGGACAGTATGTAGTAATCTGAACATTCACCATACTTTTGGTACTCCAAAAATTCTGAAACAATTAGGAAAAATAAACAATTTGTATATCAATACAGTGCAAAAGCTTTCAGAACCGTTTGATGCTCTAGTAAAAAATGTAAAATCACGCACTACAGCCAAAGTTTCTGTTTTGCACCGCACAAACCAACAAGCAATGTAAACATCCTAAAGGCAAATCTTGGCACATTATTTTCATAATACAATGGATTTGTACTTTATAAAATCACACAACAAAAATAAATGACTCTCTAAAACTTCCGGGTTGTCTCCCTGGCAGCGTGATGTCTACTACACAATCTTCTTCTTGTAGACGTTGTTGGGCCTCCGAGTGCATAGGTTTGTAGGACAGTAGCAAATTTCCCTCAAGTGGATGACCTAAGGTTTATCAATCCGCGGGAGGCGTAGGATGAAGATGGTCTCTCTCAAGCAACCCTGCAACCAAATAACAAAGAGTCTCTTGTGTCCCCAAAACACCCAATACAATGGTAAATTGTATAGGTGCACTAGTTCGGCAAAGAGATGGTGATACAAGTGCAATATGGATGGTAGATATGGGTTTTTGTAATCTGAAAATATAAAAACAGTAAGGTAACTAATGATAAAAGTGAGCACAAACGGTATTGCAATGCTAGGAAACAAGGCCTAGGGTTCATACTTTCACTAGTGCAAGTTCTCTTTGAAGGAAATATGCCCTAGAGGCAATAATAAAGATATTATTTATTTCCTTATATCATGATAAATGTTTATTATTCATGCTAGAATTGTATTAACCGGAAACATAATACATGTGTGAATACATAGACAAACAGAGTGTCACTAGTATGCCTCTACTTGACTAGCTCGTTAATCAAAGATGGTTATGTTTCCTAACCATAAACAAAGGAGTTGTTATTTGATTAACAGGATCACATCATTAAGTGAATGATCTGATTGACATGACCCATTTCATTAGCTTAGCACCCGATCGTTTAGTATGTTGCTATTGCTTTCTTCATGACTTATACATGTTCCTATAACTATGAGATTATGCAACTCCCGTTTACCGGAGGAACACTTTGGGTGCTACCAAACGTCACAACGTAACTGGGTGATTATAAAGGAGTACTACAGGTGTCTCCAAAGGTACATGTTGGGTTGGCGTATTTCGAGATTAGGATTTGTCACTCCGATTGTCGGAGAGGTATCTCTGGGCCCTCTCGGTAATGCACATCACATAAGCCTTGCAAGCATTACAACTAATATGTTAGTTGTGAGATGATGTATTACGGAACGAGTAAAGAGACTTGCCGGTAACGAGATTGAACTAGGTATTGGATACCGACGATCGAATCTCGGGCAAGTAACATACCGATGACAAAGGGAACAACGTATGTTGTTATGCGGTCTGACCGATAAAGATCTTCGTAGAATATGTAGGAGCCAATATGGGCATCCAGGTCCCGCTATTGGTTATTGACCGGAGATTTGTCTCAGTCATGTCTACATTGTTCTCGAACCGTAGGGTCCGCACGCTTAACGTTACGATGACAGTTATTATGAGTTTATGCATTTTGATGTACCGAAGTTAGTTCGGAGTCCCGGATGTGATCACGGACATGACGAGGAGTCTCGAAATGGTCGAGACATAAAGATTGATATATTGGACGACTATATTCGGACACTGGAAGGGTTCCGGGGAAGTTTCGGATAAAACCGGAGCACCGGGGGGTTACCGGAACCCCCCGGGGGGTTAATGGGCCTTATGGGCCTAATGTGGAGAAGAGGAAGGGGCTGCCAGGGCAGGCCGCGCGCCCCCTCTCCCCCTAGTCCGAATTGGACAAGGAGGGAGGGGCGGCGCCCCCCCTTTCCTTCTCTCCCTCCACCTCTCCTAGTTGGACAAGGAACAGGAGGGGAGTCCTACTCCCGGTAGGAGTAGGACTCCTCCTGCGCGCCTCCTCTAGGCCGGCCGCACCCCCCCTTGGATCCTTTATATACGGAGGCAGGGGGGCACCCTAGGACACACAAGTTGATCCTCGTGATCGTTCCTTAGCCGTGTGCGGTGCCCCCTGCCACCATATTCCACCTCGATCATACCGTTGTAGTGCTTAGGCGAAGCCCTGCGCCGGTAGAACATCATCATCGTCACCACGCCGTTGTGCTGACGGAACTCATCCCCGAAGCTTTGCTGGATCGGAGCCCGGGGAGCGTCATCGAGCTGTACGTGTGCTAAGAACTCGGAGGTGCCGGAGTAACGGTGCTTGGATCGGTCGGATCGGGAAGAAGACGTACGACTACTTCCACTACGTTGTGTCAACGCTTCCGTTGCGATCTACAAGGGTACGTAGATCATGCTCTCCCCTCTCGTTGCTGTGCATCACCATGATCTTGCGTGTGCGTAGGAAAATTTTGAAATTACTACGTTCCCCAACACTCTCAACAATAATAACATAATTGGATCATATAACTATCCCTCAACATGCAACAAAGAGTCACTCCAAAGTCACTAATAGTGGAGAACAAACGAAGAGATTATTGTAGGGTAGGAAACCACCTCAAAGTTATTCTTTCTGATCGATCTATTCAAGAGTCCGTAGTAAAATAACACGAAGCTATTCTTTCCGTTCAATCTATCATAGAGTTTGTACTAGAATAACACCTTAAGACACAAATCAACCAAAACCCTAATGTCACCTAGATACTCCAATGTCACCTCAAGTATCCGTGTGTATGATTATACGATATGCATCACACAATCTCAGATTCATCTATTCAACCAACACAAATAACTTCAAAGAGTGCCCCAAAGTTTCTACCAGAGAGTCAAGACGAAAACATGTGCCAACCCCTATGCATAAGTTCACGAGGTCACGAAACTCGCAAGTTGATCACCAAAACATACATCAAGTGGATCACATGATATCCCATTGTCACCATAGATAAGCACGTGCAAGAAATACATCAAGTGTTCTCAAATCCTTAAAGACTCGATCCAATAAGACAACTTCAAAGGGAAAACTCAAGCCATTACAAGAGAGTAGAGGTGGAGAAACATCATAAGATCCAACTATAATAGCAAAGCTCGCGATACATCAAGATCGTATCACCTCAAGAACACGAGAGAGAGAGAGAGAGAGATCAAACACATAGCTACTGGTACATACCCTCAGCCCCGAGGGTGAACTACTCCCTCCTCGTCATGGAGAGCGCCGAGATGATGAAGATGGCCACCGGAGAGGGATTCCCCCCTCCGGCAGGGTGCCGGAACGGGTCTAGATTGGTTTTCGGTGGCTACGGAGGCTTCTGGCGGCGGAACTCCTGATCTATTCTGCTCTCCGATGTTTTTATGGTATATGGACATATATAGGCGAAAGAAGTCGGTCACGGGAGCCATGAGGGGCCCACGAGGGTGGGGGCGCGCCCAGGGGGTGCAGGCGCACCTCCCTGCCTCGTGGCCACCTCGAAGCTTCCCTGACGTCTACTCCAAGTCTCCTGGATTGCTTCCATTCCAAAAATAACTTTCCCAAAGGTTTCATTCCGTTTGGACTCCGTTTGATATTCCTTTTCTTTGAAACACTGAAATAGGCAAGAAAACAACAATTTGGGCTGGGCCTCCGGTTAATAGCTTAGTCCCAAAAATAATATAAAAGTGTATAATAAAGCCCATAAACATCCAAAACAGATAATATAATAGCATGGAACAATCAAAAATTATAGATACGTTGGAGACATATCAGCATCCCCAAGCTTAATTCCTGCTCGTCCTTGAGTAGGTAAATGATAAAAACAGAATTTTTGATGTGGAATGCTACCTAACATATTTATCCATGTAATTCTCTTTATCGTGGCAAGAATATTCAGATCCATAAGATTCAAGACAAAAGTTTAATATTGACATAATAATAATAATACTTCAAGCATACTAACAAAGTAATCATGTCTTCTCAAAATAACATGGCCAAAGAAAGCTATCCCTACAAAATCATATAGTCTGGCTATGCTCTATCTTCATCACACAAAATATTTAAATCATGCACAACCCCGATGAAAAGCCAAGCAATTGGTTCATACTTTCGATGTTCTCAAACTTTTTCAATCTTCACGCAATACATGAGCGCGAGCCATGGAAATAGCACTATAGGTGGAATAGAATGGTGGTTGTGGAGAAGACAAAAAGGAGAAGATAGTCTCACATCAACTAGGCGTATCAACGGGCTATGGAGATGCCCATCGATAGATATCAATGTGAGTGAGTAGGGATTGCCATGCAACGGATGCACTAGAGCTATAAGTGTATGAAAGCTCAACAAAATAAACTAAGTGGGTGTGCATCCAACTCGCTTGCTCACGAAGACCTATGGCATTTTGAGGAAGCCCATCATTGGAATATACAAGCCAAGTTCTATAATGAAAGATTCCCACTAGTATATGAAAGTGACAACATAGGAGACTCTCTATCATGAAGACCATGGTGCTACTTTGAAGAACAAGTGTGGTAAAAGGATACTAGCATTGCCCCTTGTCGGTGTCAAAACCGGCAGATCTCGGGTAGGGGGTCCCGAACTGTTCGTCTAGGCCGGATGGTAACAGGAGGCAAGGGACACGAAGTTTTACCCAGGTTCGGGCCCTCTTGATGGAGGTAAAACCCTACGTCCTGCTTGATTAATATTGAAGATATGGGTGTTACAAGAGTAGATCTACCACGAGATCAGAGAGGCTAAACCCTAGAAGCTAGCCTACGGTATGATTGTATGTTGTGATTGTTGTCTTATGGACTAAAACCCTTCGGTTTATATATACACCGGAGAGGGTTAGGGTTACACAAGGTCGGTTACAAAGGAGGAGATATCCATATACGTATCGCCTAGCTTGCCTTCTACGCCAAGTAGAGTCCCATCTGGACACGAGATGAAGTTTTCAATCTTGTATCTTCATAGTCCAACAGTCTGGCCAAAGGATATAGTCCGGCTGTCCGGAGACCCCCTAATCCAGGACTCCCTCAGTAGCCCCCGAACCAGGCTTCAATGACGACGAGTCCGGCGCGCAGTATTATCCTCAGCATTGCAAGGCGGGTTCCTCTTCAAATTCTGTGTACCTGTCAAAATAATGTCCGGTTCCTTGTGATGGTTTGTACTTCTTGGCTTCTACGCCCAATAATGGCTACTTTCCATGTGTCGAGCGAATGTGAAGAGCCAGGGTGTTTTCACATTTACCCCCTAGCTATGTAAATGAGTCGTCTATTTAAAAATACGAGGATTCAGATCCAAATCACATCATCCTCCCTTACCGAGTCTTCATTAGAGCGTACTCGACAGAGATCCATCCCACCATGGCCGGTCGACGCAGCTCCTCCTCTCGCACCCCTAGTTCCAAGCCTGGAGATTGGGAGAGATGTTCCATCCCGCACAACAAATTAGTGATGCTTCAGTCCAAGGGATTTCTTCCCCTAGCGTACCTGGTCCCGGTTCGAGCCGGGCTTGCCACTTATAATGGCGGAGAGCAAGCGGAGAGCGGTCCCAATCCTTCCAAGGGAGAGCTGGTATGCCTTGTCCCTTATCTGGTAAGAGGGCTCGGATTCCCAATCCATCCGTTCCTCCGAGGGCTTCTGGAGTTCTATGGCCTCCAGCTGCACAACCTTACGCCTGCCTCCCTGCTACACATCGCGGGATTCGTAGCCCTTTGTGAGTTATTTTTGGGTTGTGAGGCTCATTTCGCCCTGTGGAAGAAGTTGTTCTGCCTTGTGCCCCGTTCTAAGAAGGGATCTATATATCAAGTGGGCGGAGCCGAAGTGTGGCATATCGCTGGGACCGGATATCTATCCGGGTCCCCGAAGAAGACGTCCGAAGACTGGCCTTCAGAATGGTTTTATATAGAAGATGTCCCCCTTCCGGACCCTATTCGGATCGGCCTTCCGGAGTTTGACAACGGCCCTTTGAATAAGCGCCGGAGCTGGCGTCCACGGAGCCCCCTGGAGGAAGACGACCGGGACATTCTTTATCTGATGAGCCGGATAAGCTCTTTAGCTCGATCCGGATTGACCATGATCGAGGTCATGGCTATATGCATTATGCGGGGGGTGCAGCCGCTCCAGTACAGAGGCCACCCCATGTGGGACTTCAACGGGGAGGATGACGCCACCCGCCACGGCCGCAAAGGGCCGGGATCGGCTGCTGATCTAATAAAGATCTTGTCTACTTTGTACAAGGGAGAAGAGGAGGAGTTCCTCCGTATCAACCCGCAGGGCGGATTCTCCATGTACAATCCTCCGAGCTGGGTAAGCGGAGATTTTTTCTCGTCCATCCGTTTAGTATTCCCGTAGTTTAAGTATTCATTCTAGCGATTTCATCGCAGGAGCTGCGCCAGGCAGTAAAGGAGATAAACAGCCCTCCTCCATAGCCCGAAGACCCCGGACGGTCCCTTGACCCGGCCTCCCAAGAGGATCCGGACATATCCGTGGAGCTGATCAATGGGGTTTTTACCAAGGGAGTAATGACAATACCTTGGTGGCCATTACGGCCGATTACCCTGGGCTAGTTCCAACCTCACAGGTGACTGAGACTGAAATTCCAGCACTTCAAAAGGGGTCCGTCCTTGTGCTCTTTTTTTTCATTGCCGTATGACAGTCATGTCTTGCAGGGGAGGTCCTCGGGGCAAAAGGCCGAGCCTATGGCAACTGGCCAACAAGGGGCCGCTAGGCCAAGCAGGCTGAAAAGATCCATAGTCCGGATGGAGGCACCGGCACAGCGGTATAGTGCGCCGTCTTTATTGCAAGACATTACTTACAGGGGCATATTAACGCCCGTGCCTTATTTTCAGGAGAAAGAGCGCTCGCTGGACTATACCCGGAGAGGCTACCAACCACGCCTCCACAAGCCAGGCTCCAAGGCCGGACTCAGGGGTGGGAACGAGTACAAGGCATGCACCGGGTGCTCCTCCGATAGAGGATACGGATGGACTGTCCGCCACCCCTTCCGAGGTGGAAAGTGCCATGAACCATAGACGTCGCCGGACTGTTCTTCGTGACGCTTGTTTCTCCCAAGAGGCTTTAGATGCCTTCAACTCGGGAGATGCGCACCTCCGTGCCGCTCAAAATGGTCTAGCCAGAGCCACGGAGCAGTATGTAAAAGACATACGGGTGAGAAAATTTGATGATTATATATATGAGTAGCCCCTGAGACTTGAAACAGTTAGGATAACTGATTTAAGGATCATTTGTTATGTAGGTTCTTACAGAAAAGAATACTCAACTGTCGCAGGAGCTGGAAGAGTGCAAAGCCCAACTTCAGGCCGGACTGTCCGCCGCAGGGGAGCCCAAAGAGACCCCCGCTGGTAACATATCCGTCAAATGATAAGTATCATATTGGAGTGCGGCTTTATATGAAAATCTGACGAAAAAATTGCAGATGACGTTGGAGTGAATCCGGATAAGCAACAACTCAAACGCCAGCTGAAGGCTGGTGAGAGCGTGCTTACGAGGGTGAGGCAGGAGAAGAATGATCTCCAAGATGCCAACACCAAGCTGGGCGTGGAACTGAAAGATATTCGTGCCCAACTGTTGGACTCTGTTAAGGAGAATCGACGGCTTTGGTGCGACATATTTAGTAAGTGCTTGAACGAACTTAAAAAGAGTTCGGCGGGGAAGCTGGCTGACAGAGTTATGTCTGCAGGTATGCTAACAGGTCGTCCTGCCGAGGAGATGCCTAGTTCGACGGGTGATCTTCTTCCCGAGCTTGCACAGTTGCACGAACGAGTTCGGCAGGTGATGCAAGGCGTTGCCCAGGCCTTGTGGCCGTCCGTCTCCCTACCCGAAGGCCTGGGAGAGCTTGCAGAAAAGCTGAAGGGAGCACGGCGGCGCTTCCGATTATGGAAGATATCGGCCTGCCGTCAGGGCGCCAGGGAAGCTTGGGCGATGGTGAAGATGCGGTACACGAAGGCTGACCCGAACCGCATGGCCGAAGTCGGACCTATGGGGCCTGATGGCGAGGAGATCCCTGTAAATTTAGTGTACGGCCAAGTAGAATTGGCCGCAAAGTATTCCCAATAGGACTGTAGACTAGACAACCTATTGGATGGCATTGAAGAGGAATTCAACCAGTCAAATTGACTATGTAATTGTAAAGTGACATACATGATGCCTTCTAGCCGGATTGTAGATCGTTTGTTGTGGCGGACCTTTTCGCTTCAACCTCGGGACCCGACAGTCCGGAGTGTATCCGAATACCCTCTCGATTATATAAGAACTGGGGCATGCGTGGAGACTAGGCGTAGGGGTCATTAGTGCTTTATCAGACAAGTGCCCAACTAGTTATGTTATATTACATGGGTAGTAAGAAACATCTTCCAGAGAGAATAGTTCCGTTAAGGGTTCCTTTCCCTGGGTAGGCATGCCCTAAAGTGCATGTCTGGACTGCGACAAGAAGCGCAGTAAAAACGTCTGGGGGCAGATATGGTTAATAAATAAAAGTCATCTTTTGTTCACCGACCGAATATTCTCTTAAGAACGCTAGCTTTCGGCTTCACCCAGTCTGAGGTACACGTCCGGCTGACCCGGCGGTAACAATCGCAGAGGTGCTCCCCTTGCCGAATTAACGGAAACGTAGGGCATAAATACAAGAGCCAGGCAACCCAGCTTGGCTAAAACTTAAGTCATATCGATGCATATAATGGTGAAAAAGGTACATGCGGAAGTATAACGCATGTGTTGGGCATGATGCCCAGGTAAATAATTTAAGCTTCTATGAAAGAAGCCCCCAGGTGTAGATAGTGCGGCTAGCACCTCTGTAATGTACAGGTGAGGCACAAGGTGACCCATGAAGGTCTAGAGGAATAAAAGAAAGAAAGGGAAACAAGACAGACAACGCATATGCAGAAAATGGACAAAGGGAGGGGACTAACATAAAGTCCGGTGCTAGGCGTAGAATCTGCGGAGCCTGGCTGCGTTCCATGGGTTCGGCTCAAGTCGACTAGTCGATGCATCCCGCAGTCGGTACGCTCCACCTTCCCATTTGGGCTCTAGCTTGTTCTTTTTCTTATCCAGCAGCCAGAGAACTAGTTCACCAATGTTATAAGTTTTGGCTCGTACTTCTCTGCTTTGGTATCTGCGAGCCTGTTGCTAGTAAAATGTGGAACGGGCTTTGGCTACGTCGCGCTCTTCCTCCAAGGTGTCCAAACTGTCCTGCCGATCGAGCTCGGCCTCTCTTTCTTCGTACATGCGCACTCAAGGTGAGTCATGAATTATGTCACAGGGCAGGATTGCCTCTGCGCCGTACACCATAAAAAATGGTGTGTATCCGGTACTACAATTCGGCGTGGTCCGTAGCCCCCAGAGTACAGAGTCGAGCTCCTCTACCCAGTGTGTGTCAGACTCTGTTAAGGAGCGCACTAGTCTGGGTTTAATGCCGCTCATTATAAGACCATTTGCTCGTTCGACTTGACCGTTGGTTTGTGGGTGGTAGACTGAAGCATAATCGAGCTTGATGCCCATTTTGCTACACCAGATTTTTACCTCGTCGGCCGTGAAGTTCGTGCCGTTATCAGTGATGATGCTGTGGGGGACGCCGTAGCGATGTACAACCCCGGATATGAAATCTATCACCGGTCCGGATTCGGCTGTTTTAACCGGTTTGGCCTCTATCCATTTGGTGAATTTATCCACCATGACCAATAAGTATTTTTCTTGTGGGTTCCACCTTTAAGGGGTCCAACCATGTCAAGCCCCCAGACCGCAAAGGGCCATGTAATGGGGATTGTTCGGAGGGCGGTGGGTGGCATATGGCTTTGATTTGCAAAGAGCTGGCAACCGGCGCAATGCTGGACTAAGTCCTGTGCGTCTTCCCGGGCCGTTGGCCAATAGAATCCTGTACGGAAGGCCTTGCTCACAAGAGCCCGGGCTGCGGCGTGATGACCGCCGAGTCCGGCATGAATTTCTGCCAAAAGGTTCCGTCCTTCCTCTTCGAAGATGCACCGTTGAAGGACTCCGGTAGCGCTTTTTTTGTACAATTCTCCCTCGTGGACCCTATAGGCCTTTGATCGCCGCACTATGCAACGTGCCTCATTTTGGTCCTCTGGGAGTTCCTGTCTAGTTAAGTAGGCCAGGAATGGTTCTGTCCACGGGGCAATAATGGCCATTATTTCATGGGCTGATTGTGTTACTTTCGTGGCGGAGCCTCCGATTGTGTCAGAGAGTTCGGTATCGGGTATTTTGGCCGAGTCCGGACTGTTGTTACCGGTGTCCCCTTCCCATGTTACGGATGGCTTGAAAAGCCTTTCCAGAAAAATGTTGGGAGGGACCGCGTCGCGTTTTGCGCCAATGCGGGCGAGGATATCCGCCGCCTGATTGTTTTCCCGAGCCACATGGTGAAATTCGAGCCCCTCGAACCGGGCTGACATTTTTAGGACGACATTGCGATTAACGGCCATTTTTGGATCCTTGGCATCAAAGTCTCCATTTATTTGGGATATTGCAAGGTTTGAATCCCCGTGCACCTCTAGGCGTTGAATGCCCATGGATACTGCCATCCGGACACCATGTAGAAGGGCCTCGTATTCGGCTGCATTGTTGGAGTCCGTGTACATTATCTGTAGTACATATTGAATGGTGTCTCCTGTTGGGGACGTCAAAACAACGCCCGCCCCTAGACCAGCCAACATTTTGGAGCCGTCGAAGTGCATGATCCAATTTGAATATGTGCCGTACTCTTTAGGGAGTTCGGCTTCCGTCCATTCAGCGACGAAGTCAGCCAAAACTTGTGATTTAATAGCTCACCGTGGCTTGTAAGTTATGTCGAACGGGAGGAGCTCAATGGCCCATTTGGCAATCCGACCCATCGCGTCGCAGTTGTTTATAATATCGTTAAGTGGTACTTCCGAGGCTACCGTTATCGAACACTCTTGAAAGTAGTGTCGCAGCTTCCTGGATGCCATAAATACCGCGTACGCTATCTTTTGATAATGCGGGTACCACGATTTGCATGGAGTAAGGACAGTGGACACGTAGTAAACCGGCTTTTGAATGGGAAATTTGTGTCCGTCCACTTCTCGCTCGACGACAAGCACTGCGCTTACCACTTGATAAGTTTCCGCAATGTATAATAGCATTGGTTCGCCAATGTTTGGCGCAGCCAGGACTGGGTTTGTTGCCAACATGGCTTTTATGTCATTGAGTCCGGCCGTGGCGGCGTCCGTCCACTCGAAGTGTTTGGTGCGCCGGAGGAGGCGATAAAGGGGTAATGCCTTTTCTCCCAAGTGGGAGATAAAGCGGCTTGGAGCCGCCACGCATCCAGTTAGTTTTTGTATTTGTTTGAGGTCTGTTGGGGTACCAACTGTGACAATGCTCGGATTTTGGCCGGATTAGCTTCAATACCTCTACTGGAGACAATGAATCCCAGGAGCTTTCCTGCTGGTACGCCGAAGATGCATTTTTCCGGATTGAGCTTGATGTCATATGTTCGGAGCTTGTCGAATGTGAGCCTCAAGTCATCTACTAGAGTTTCGACATGCTTGGTTTTAATGACCACGTCATCCACGTATGCCTCCACTGTTTTGCCGATCTGGTTTGCCAGGCATGTCTGAATCATGCGCTGATATGTTGCACCCGCGTTTTTTAGCCCGAAGGGCATTGTGTTGAAGCAGAATGGGCCGTATGGTGTGATGAATGCCGTTGCGGCTTGGTCTGGCTCTGCCATTTTGATTTGGTGGTAGCCGGAGTATGCGTCGAGTAAACACAATGAATCGTGTCCTGCGGTAGCATCGATTATTTGATCGATGCGGGAGAGGGGGAAGGGATCCTTTGGGCAGGCCTTGTTAAGGTCTTTAAAATCGATGCACAAGCGCCAGGATTTGTCCTTCTTTGGTAGAATCACCAAGTTTGCTAGCCAGTCTGGATGTTTTATGTCTCTAATGAATCCGGCCTCCAATAGCTTGGCTAGTTCCTCTCCCATGGCATGTCTTTTAGGCTCGGAGAAACGTCGAAGAGCCTGCTTGACTGGCTTGAACCCTTTTATGATATTTAGGCTGTGTTCAGCTAGCCTGCGTGGGATTCCTGGCATGTCTGAAGGGTGCCAGGCAAAAATATCCCAGTTCTCGCGTAGGAACTCTCGCAGTGCAGCGTCAACATTAGGGTTTAATTGTGCCCCGATGGAAGCTGTTTTTGTAGGGTCCGTTGGATGGACTTGGAATTTGACTATTTCGTCCGCCGGCTTAAAGGAGGTGGACTTGGATCTTTTATCGAGTATCACGTCATCCCTATTCACCATGGAGTGCAGCGCGGTTAGTTCTTCGGCCGCTAGGGCTTCGGATAGTGCCTCAAGGGCCAGTGCCGCTGTCTTATTTTCGGCGCGGAGTGCTATGTCCGGATCACTAACAAGGGTGATGATTCCGTTGGGCCCGGGCATTTTGAGCTTCATGTACCCGTAATGGGGTATGGCTTGGAAGATTGTAAACGCCTCCCGCCCTAATAGAGCGTGGTATCCGCTGTTGAACGGGGCCACTTGGAATGTAATTTCTTCGGACGTGTAATTATCCGGCGTGCCGAATACCACGTCTAGTGTGATTTTTCCGGTGCAGCGTGCTCCCCGACTGGGGATGATTCCTCTAAAGGTTGTGCTGCTTTGCTTAATGCGGCTCCAGTCTATTTCCATCTTTTGAAGAGTTTCCTCGTAGATGAGGTTTAATCCGCTGCCGCCGTCCATGAGTACCTTGGTGAGTCGAAAGCCGTCCACGATTGGACTGAGGACCAGTGCGGCTGGTACTCGGGCTGTTTGGAATTTAGGTTCGTCACTGGCATTGAAGGTAATAGCCGTGTCACTCCAAGGATTTGTTTCTGCTATGTGGCAGATTTCGTATGTGCTGCGGAGTGTTCGCTTCCGTCTTTTATTTGACGTAAAGGTCTCGAAGACCGTTAAGACCGTACTGTTGTCCTCTGGGTGGTGCTCTGTGGTTTTTGGGAGGAGTAGATCCTCACCACTTTTGGCCACCTGCCGGAGTATCCAGCACACTCTAAGGCTGTGCGTTGGTATCGCATCCGCTGTACTATGAATTTTGCAGGGTCCGTTGAGCCATCCCTCCAGTATGGTTCCTTGCCCCGTAGAGGGCTTTTGCTTTTTGGTAGTTAACCCAGGTGTATTGCGATAATGCACCCTTTTATTTCGGATTGGGTTTGTATTCAGGGCCGGATTATCCCAAAATTTTATTTCGGTTTTCCAGGCGCTTTCCATCGCGTAGTACTTTCGCACTATGGACACCAAGTCGGCAAAGCGTGTAATTTCGTGACGACTTATGGCGTTGAGAATTCCCTTGTCCATGCAGTTATTGCAGAAGAATGAAATTGTGTCTTCCTCGCGCCAGTCCTTTATCCTGTTCTTGACCAGGAGGAATCTGGCCCAGTAATGGTGTACTGTTTCTTCGGGCCCTTGCCTAATTTGGGATAGATCGCGTATGTTTGGGTGGGTGGGTGGAATTGAATCCGAATCCTCACCCAATCTGAGGCTCAGCGGCCAAGGAGTTTCCGAACTCGAAAGTTTGGATTCTTGGATGTTTTCCGGTAGATCTGGCCCACTGCCTGATTCTGGGTTCAGGCTCTGAGTGACATCCTCCCCTCCGCGGATATCCGGCTTGGAGGGATCGGGAATCCGGACGTAGCTAGTCCTTAAGATAGATGAAGTTTTGCCGCATTGCTCTTCCACCACTGCAACGTCATGGGTGACCTGGGGAGAGTTAATTTCTCTTAGATCGGGTTTAGGCCCAATCTGATCGTAGTCTGTAGCGACTCCCAGGGCGGCGATACGATCCAAGAGCTCGTTCAGGGAAGAGAGCTCCATTGGATCTAACTGCTCGACGAGTTCCGAGTTGATGTGAAGATTGCTTTCGATGACCCGAGAAGTCATCGTCCGCGCAGCGGCCGAACAGGCGGTCATAAGAAAACCACCAAGCCGGAGAGTTTGGCTGATAGCCAGGGCTCCCTCAGCGATAGTGCCGTCTTTAAAGACGGGGCGAGACATCCTTCCTTGTGGCGACGACATAGCGGAACTCTCAATGAAAGCACCAATGTCGGTGTCAAAACCGGCGGATCTCGGGTAGGGGGTCCTGAACTGTGCGTCTAGGCCGGATGGTAACAGGAGGCAAGGGACACGAAGTTTTACCCAGGTTCGGGCCCTCTTGATGGAGGTAAAACCCTATGTCCTGCTTGATTAATATTGAAGATATGGGTGTTACAAGAGTAGATCTACCACGAGATCAGAGAGGCTAAACCCTAGAAGCTAGCCTACGGTATGATTGTATGTTGTGCTTGTTGTCCTACGGACTAAAACCCTTCGGTTTATATAGACACCGGAGAGGGTTAGGGTTACACAAGGTCGGTTACAAAGGAGGAGACATCCATATACGTATCGCCTAGATTGCCTTCTACGCCAAGTAGAGTCCCATCCGGACACGAGACGAAGTCTTCAATCTTGTATCTTCATAGTCCAACAGTCCGGCCAAAGGATATAGTCTGGCCGTCCGGAGACCCCCTAATCCAGAACTCCCTCACCGCTTCTCTTTGTTTCTCTCATTTTTTTGTTTTTTTGTTTTTTTTGTTTTGGGCCTTCTCCCCTTTTTTATGGCCTCTTTTCTCTCTTTTTTTAATTTTTCGTCCGGAGTCTCATCCCGACTTGTGGGGGAATCATAGTCTCCATCATCCTTTCCTCACCGGGACAATGCTCTAATAATGATGATCATCACACTTTTATTTACTTACAACTCAAGAATTACAACTCGATACTTAGAACAAGATATGACTCTATATGAATGCCTCCAGCGGTGTACCGGGATGTGCAATGAATCAAGAGTGACATGCATGAAAGAATTATGAACGGTGGCTTTGCCACAAATACGATGTCAACTACATGATCATGCATGGCAACATGACAATGATGAAGCGTGTCATAACGAACGGAACGGTGGAAAGTTGCATGGCAATATATCTCGGAATGACCATGGAAATGCCATAATAGGTAGGTATGGTGGTTATTTTGGTACCGGCGAAAGCTGTGCGGTACTAGAGAGGCTAGCAATGGTGGAAGGGTGAGAGTGTGTATAATCCATGGACTCAACATTAGTCATAAAGAACTCACATACTTATTGCAAAAATCTATTAGTTATCGAAATAAAGTACTACGCGCATGCTCCTAGGGGGATTGATTGGTAGGAAAAGACCATCGCTCGTCCCCGACCGCCACTCATAAGGAAGACAATCAATAAATAAATCATGCTCCGACTTCATCACATAACGGTTCACCATACGTGCATGCTACGGGAATCACAAACTTCAACACAAGTATTTCTCAAATTCACAACTACTCAACTAGCATAACTCTAATATCACCATCTTCATATCTCAAAACAATTATCAAGTATCAAACTTCTCATAGTATTCAATGCACTTTTTATGATAGTTTTTATTATGCCTAAAAGCGAATTACCACGCTGTTATAAAGGACTCTCAAAATAATATAAGTGAAGCATGAGAGATCAATTATTTCTTCAAAATAAAACCACCGCCATGCTCTAAAAAGATATAAGTGAAGCACTAGAGCAAATGACAAACTACTCCAGAAGATATAAGTGAAGATCAACGAGTAGTCGAATAATTATGCAACAATATGAAGACTCTCGAACATTTAAGAATTTCAGATCTTGGTATTTTATTCAAACATCAAGCAAAACAAAATAAAATAAAATGGCGCTCCAAGCAAAACACATATCATGTGGCGAATGAAAATATAGCTCCAAGTAACGTTACCGATGAACGAACATGAAAGAGGGGATGCCATCCGGGGCATGCCCAAGCTTAGGCTCTTGGTTTTCCTTGAGTATTACCTTGGGGTGCCTTGGGCATCCCCAAGCTTAGGCTCTTTCCACTCCTTATTCCATAGTCCATCGAATCTTTACCCAAAACTTGAAAACTTCACAACACAAAATTTAACAGAAAACTCGTAAGCTCCGTTAGTATAATAAAATAAATCACCACTTAGGTACTGTTGTGAACTCATTCTAAATTCATATTGGTGTAATATCTAATGTATTCCAACTTCTTTATGTTTCATACCCTCCGATACTACTCATAGATTCATCAAAATAAGCAAACAACACATAGAAAACAGAATCTGTTAAAAACAGAATAGTATGTTGTAATCTGTATCAAACATATACTTCTGGAACTCATAAAATTCTCAAATAAATTGCTGGACGTGAGGAGTTTATCTATTAATCATATGCAAAACGAATTAACTAAATATCACTCTTCACTAAAAAATGGAAGCAATTCTCGTGAGCGCTAAAGTTTCTGTTTTTTACAGCAAGATCGCAAAGACTTTCCCCAAGTCTTCCCAAAGGTTCTACTTGGCACAAACACTAATTAAAAGCATAAAACCACATCTAAACAGAGGCTATATGAATTATTTATTACTAAACAGGAGCAAAAAGCAAAGAACAAAAATGAAGTTGGGTTGCCTCCCAACAAGCGCTATCATTTAACGCCCCTAGCTAGGCATGATGATTTCAATGATGCTCACATAAAAGATAAGAATTGTAACATAAAGAGAGCCTCATGAATAATATGACTAGCACATTTAAGTCTAACCCACTTCCTATGCATAGGGATATTGAGAGCAAACAACTTGTGGGAACAAGAATCAACTTGCATAAGAAGGTAAAACAAGCATAACTTCAAAACTTTAAGCACATAGAGAGGAAACTTGGTATTATTGCAATTCATACAAGCATAAATTCCTCCCTCATAATAATTTTCAATAGCATCATGAATGAATTCAAAAATATAACCAGCACCTAAAGCATTATTTTCATGATCTACAAGCATAGAAATTTTATTACTCTCCACATAAGCAAAATTCTTCTCATTCAGAATAGTGGGAGTATCATAAGAAACTCAAATACTATAAATTGTTTCCACATTGAAAGAATAATGTTCAGAAAAAGGGTAATCATAATCATGACAAGTTTTATAAATATAACCATCACTACTTTTTATAGCATAAGTATCATCACAATAATCATCAGAAGTAGCAACTTTGTTTTCATCATAATCGATTGAAACCTCTTCCAAGATAGTGGAATCATTACGAAATAAAGTCATGACCTCCCCAAATCCACTTTCATAATTATCACAATAAGATTCAACATCCTCCAAAATAGTGGGATCATTACTTCCTAAAGTTGACACTCTTCCAAACCCACTTTCATCAATATAATCATCATAAATAGGAGGCATGCTATCATCAAAATAAATTTGCTCATCAAAACTTGGGGGACAAAAAATATCATCTTCATCAAACATAGCATCCCCAAGCTTGTGGCTTTGCATATCATTAGCATCATAGATATCCAAGGAATTCATACTAACAACATTGCAATCATGCTCATCATACAAATATTTAGTACCAAAGATTCTAATGCATTCTTCTTCTAACACTTTGGCACAATTATCGGAATCCTTATTTTCATGAAAGACATTAAAAAGATGAAGCATATGAGGTATCCTAAATTACATTTTTTTGTAGTTTTCTTTTATAAATTACACTAGTGATAAAACAAGAAACAAAAAGATTCGATTGCAAGATCTAAATATATACCTTCAAGCGCTAACCTCCCGGGCAACGGCGCCAGAAAAGAGCTTGATGTCTACTACACAACCTTCTTCTTGTAGACGTTGTTGGGCCTCCAAGTGCAGAGGTTTGTAGGACAGTAGCAAATTACCCTCAAGTGGATGACCTAAGGTTTATCAATCCATGGGAGGCGTAGGATGAAGATGGTCTCTCTCAAGCAACCCTGCAACCACATTACAAAGAGTCTCTTGTGTCCCCAAAACACCCAATACAATGGTAAATTGTATAGGTGCACTAGTTCGGCGAAGAGATGGTGATACAAGTGCAATATGGATGGTAGATATGGGTTTTTGTAATCTGAAAATATAAAAACAGCAAGGTAACTAATGATAAAAGTGAGCACAAACGGTATTGCAATGCTAGGAAACAGGG
Source organism: Triticum urartu (assembly GCF_056163025.1). NCBI lineage: Eukaryota > Viridiplantae > Streptophyta > Magnoliopsida > Poales > Poaceae > Triticum > Triticum urartu. The sequence goes on along the minus strand of NC_141874.1, from coordinate 167,950,669 downwards.
CCTAGGGTTCATACTTTCACTAGTGCAAGTTCTCTCAACAATAATAACATAATTGGATCATATAACTATCCCTCAACATGCAACAAAGAGTCACTCCAAAGTCACTAATAGCGGAGAATAAACGAAGAGATTATTGTAGGGTATGAAACCACCTCAAAATTATTCTTTCTGGTCGATCTATTCAAGAGTCCATAGTAAAATAACACGAAGCTATTCTTTCCATTCAATCTATCATAGAGTTCGTACTAGAATAACACCTTAAGACACAAGTCAACCAAAACCCTAATGTCACCTACATACTCCAATGTCACCTCAAGTATCCGTGGGTATGATTATACGATATGCATCACACAATCTCAGATTCATCTATTCAACCAACACAAAGAAAGAGTGCCCCAAAGTTTCTACCAGAGAGTCAAGACGAAAATGTGTGCCAACCCCTATGCATAAGTTAACGAGGTCACGGAACTCGCAAGTTGATCACCAAAACATACATCAAGTGGATCACATGATATCCCATTGCCACCACAAATAAGCACGTGCAAGACATACATCAAGTGTTCTCAAATCCTTAAAGACTCAATCCGATAAGACAACTTCAAAGGGAAAACTCAATCCATTACAAGAGAGTAGAGGGGGAGAAACATCATAAGATCCAACTACAATAGCAAAGCTCGCCGAGGGAGTCCTGGATTAGGGGGTCTCCGGATAGCCGGACTATATCCTTTGACCGGACTGTTGGACTATGAAGATACAAGATTGAAGACTTCGTCCCATGTCCGGATGGGACTCTACTTGGCGTGGAAGGAAAGCTAGGCAATACGGATATGGATATCTCCTCTTTTGTAACCGACCTTGTGTAACCCTAGCCCCCTCCGGTGTCTATATAAACCGGAGGGTTTTAGTCCGTAGGACAACATAAAATCATACCATAGGCGAGCTTCTTGGGTTTAGCCTCTCTGATCTCGTGGTAGATCTACTCTTCTAATAGTCATATCATCAAGAACAATCAAGCAGTACGTAGGGTTTTACCTCTATCAAGAGGGCCCGAACCTGGGTAAAACATTGTGTCCCCTGCCTCCTGTTACCATCCGCCTTAGACGCACAGTTCGGGACCCCCTACCCGAGATCCGCCGGTTTTGACACTGACATTGGTGCTTTCATTGAGAGCTCCTCTGTGTCGTCACCATAAGGCTCGATGGTTCCTTCGATCATCGCTAGCGATGCGGTCCAGGGTGAGGCTTTCCTCCCCAGATAGATCTTTATATTTGGCGGCTTTGCACTGCGGGCCAATTCGCTTGGTCATCTAGAGCAGATTGAGAGCTACGCCCCTGGCCATTAGGTCAGATTTGGAAACTTGAACTACACGGCCGATATCCGTGGAGACTTGATCTTCAACGGATTCGAGCCCATGACGGATGCACCGCGCAGTCACGACGAGCAAGATGTAACTCTACCGTCGGACAGTGTTCGGGAGATCGCATCCGCAGCTACTCTACCATCGGACAGTGTTCGGGAGAGCCGGATACTGACTTCACACCTCACGAGAGCCGTGTTGCAGAACCACTGGATTCATCCTCGGCCACGGACTCCGAGCCGCTCGTATCCGTGCCCGTCGAGTCCGACTGGGCGCTGATCATGGAGTTCACCACCGCGGATATCTTTCAGCACTCACCTTTTGGAGATGTGCTACATTCATTAAGGTCTCTCTCCCTATCAGGAGAACCTTCGCCGAACTATGTCCGGCTAGAATGGGATGTAGACGACGAAGAAATTCGCTTCCCACCCACCACCCACTTAGTAGCCACTGTCGACGACTTAACCGACATGCTCGACTTCGGCTCCGAAGACTTCGACGGTATGGACGACGAAGCCAGAGACGAACAGGATCCACCGCCGTCGGGGCACTAGACCGGCACCTCATCATATGATATATATATGGTGGACACCCCCAAAGAAGCCAATGGCGAGGAGAAAGCGGAGGATGAGCTCTCGAAGAAGCAACCCAAGCGCCGACGTCAGCGGCGCCGCTCTATGTCCCGCCACAGTAAGAGAAGCGATACCGGCACAGGAGATAATAACACTCCGGATAGTGCCGAAGACAACAACAATCCCCTCCAGCACGACGAAGAGCTGGAGGACGAACAAGCTAGCCCTCCAGAGCAGGCAGCAGATGGAGAACCAGAGGAGGACAATTACATGCCTCTCTCCGAAGACGAGGCGAGCCTCGGAGACGACGAATTTATCGTGCCTGAGGACCCCGTCGATCAAGAGCACTTCAAGCGCCGGCTTATGGCCACGGCAAATAGCCTAAAGAAGAAACAACAACAGCTTCAAGCTGATCAAGACTTGCTACCAGACAGGTGGACCGAAGTCCTTGCGGCCAAGGAGCATGAACTCGAGCGCCCGTCCAAGAGTTACCCAAAACGCAGGTTGCTACCTCACCTCGAGCAGGAAGCATTCAAACCTCATTCACCAGTGTACAATGCGGCTGACCGGCCACCACGTAGCCGAGCTAGAGAGGCGTTTCAGCCCAAAGTTCAGCCCACACCCCGTCGCCACTCAGTCAAAGATACTAAGGCCTGGGGCAACACAGAGGACCTGCGAGACATCTTGGACAACAAGGCAAAAATCGTAAGGTCAATATACGGGAGACGAACACGTGCGCCCACACGGGACGATGATCATCGCGTCGGATACACCAAGAGTAAATCCGGCCGGGCCGAATAAAGCATAAAAGACTCATACGAACTACTTCGGGATATAGCCCGGCACAGAGGCACCGCACACCCCTTATGCTTCACTGATGAAGTTATGAATCATGAATTCCTGCAGGGTTTTAAACCCGTAAATATCGAATCATATGACGGCACGACAGATCCCACTGTATGGATTGAGGATTTCCTCCTTCACATCCACATGACTCGCGGTGACGATCTACATGCCATCAAGTACCTCCCACTAAAACTCAAAGGACCAGCTCGGCATTGGCTGAATAGCTTGCCAGCAGATTCTGTCGGCAGTTGGCAGGATTTGGAAGATGCATTTCTTGACAACTTCCAGGGCACTTATGTGCGGCCACCGGATGCTGATGACTTGAGCCACATAACCCAGCAGCCAGGGGAATCGGCCAGACAATTCTGGACACGTTCCTGACTAAGAAAAATCAAATTGTAGACTGTCCGGATGCAGAAGCCCTAGCGGGCATTCAAGCATAACATCCGCGACGAATGGCTCGCCCGCCACCTCGGCCAGGAGAAGCCGAAATCTATGGCAGCCCTCACAACACTCATGACCCGCTTTTGCGCGGGCGAGGACAGCTGGCTGGCTCGCAGCAACAGCACATCAAGGAATCCGGATACCTCGGATACCAAAGACGTTAACGGTAGGCAGCGTCGTAATATACCAAAGCGCCGCAATAACGACGATAACACCGAAGATACGGCAGTCAATGCCGGATTCAAAGGCTCTAGATCCGGTCAGCGGAAAAAGCCATTCAAAAGAAATACTCCGGCTCCGTCCAGTCTGGATCGCATACTGGATCCCTTGTGTCAAATCCACGGCACCCCTGACAAGCCAGCCAATCACACCAACAGAGAATGCTGGGTGTTCAAGCAGGCCCGCAAGTTAAATGCCGAAAACAAGGACAAGTGGCTGCATAGCGATGACGAGGAGGAGCCCCAGCCGCCGAACCTAGGGGGACAGAAGGGGTTTCCCCCACAAGTAAAGACAGTAAACATGATATACGCAACCCACATTCCCAAGAGGGAGCGGAAGCGTGCACTAAGGGACGTCTACGCGATGGAGCCCGTCACCCCGAAGTTCAACCCATGGTCTGCTTGTCCGATCACCTTCGATCGCAGGGACCACCCCACTAGCATCCGTGATGGTGGATCTGCCGCACTGGTCCTAGACCCCATCATTGACGAATTTTGATGTCTACTACACAACCTTCTTCTTGTAGACGTTGTTGGGCCTCCAAGTGCAGAGGTTTGTAGGATTGTAGCAAATTTCACTCAAGTGGATGACCTAAGGTTTATCAATCCGTAGGAGGCATAGGATGAAGATGGTCTCTCTCAAGCAACCCTGCAACCAAATAACAAAGAGTCTCTTGTGTCCCCAACACACCCAATACAATGGTAAATTGTATAGGTGCACTAGTTCGGCGAAGAGATGGTGAAACAAGTGGTATATGGATAGTAGATAATAGTTTTTGTAATCTGAAAATATAAAAACAGCAAGGTAACTAATGATAAAAGTGAGCCTAAACGGTATTGCAATGTGTTGAAACAAGGCCTAGGGTTCATACTTCCGCTAGTGTAAGTTCCCTCAACAATACTAAAATAATTGGATCACATAACTATCCCTCAACATGCAACAAAGAGTCACTCCAAAGTCACTAATAGCGGAGAACGAACGAAGAGACTATGGTAGGGTACGAAACCACCTCAAAGTTATTCTTTCCAATCCTATAAGTGTCACAAACAGCCCTAGAGTTCGTACTAGAATAACACCTTAAGACACAAATCAACCAAAACCCTAATGTCACCTAGATACTCCATTGTCACCTCAAGTATCAGTGGGCATGATTATACGATATGCATCACACAATCTCAGATTTATCTATTCAACCAACAAAAAGGACCTCAAACAGTGCCCCAAAGTTCTACCAGAGAATCACGACGAAAACGTGTGCCAACCCCTATGCATAGGTTCATGGGCGGAACCCGCAAGTTGGTCACCAAAACATACATCAAGTGGCACGCGGTATCCCATTGTCACCATAGATATCCACGGCAAGACATACATCAAGTGTTCTCAAATCTTTAAAGACTCAATCCTATAAGATTACTTCAAAGGGGAAACTCAATTCATTACAAGAGAGAAGAGGGGGAGGAGAAACAATAGCTCCAACTATAATAGCAAAGCTCGCGATACATCAAGATCATATCATCTCAAGAACACGAGAGAGAGAGAGAGATCAAACACATAGCTACTGGTACATACCCTCAGCCCCGAGGGAGAACTACTCCCTCCTCGTCATGGAGAGCATCGGGATGATGAAGATGGCCACCGGTGAGGGTCCCCCCCTCCGGCAGGGTGCCGGAACAGGGTCCCGATTGACTTTTGGTGGCTACGGAGGCTTCTGGCGGCGGAACTCCCGATCTATTGTTGCGTTCTGGAAGTTTTAGGGTACGTGTATATATATAGGCAGAAGAAGCACGTCAGGGGAGCCACGGGGGCCCCACGAGGCAGGGGGCGCGCCCCCCACCCTCGTGGGCAGCTCCCGTATCTTCTGACGTGGGGTCCAAGTCCATCAGGTGTGTTTCCTTCCAAAAATAACTTCTCTAGTTGATTTCGTTCCGTTTCGACTCTGTCTGATATTCCTTTTCTTCGAAACACTGAAATAGGCATAAAACAGAAAATCTGGGCTGGGCCTCCGGTTAATAGGTTAGTCCCAAAAATAATATAAAAGTGGAAAATAAAGCCCAATTTTGCCCAAAACAGTAGATAATATAGCATGGAGCAATCAAAAATTATAGATACGTTGGAGACGTATCAAGCATTCCCAAGCTTAATTCCTGCTCGTCCTCGAGTAGGTAAATGATAAAAAAGATAATTTTGGATGTGGAATGCTAGTTGGCATAATTTCAATGAAATTCTTCTTAATTGTGGCATGAATATTCAGATCCATAAGATTCAAGACAAAAGTTCATATTGACATAGAAAATAATAATACTTCAAGCATAATAACAAAGCAATTATGTCTTCTCAAAATAACATGGCCAAAGAAAGTTATCCCTACAAAATCATATAGTCTGGCTATGCTCCATCTTCACCACACAAAATATTTAAATCATGCACAACCCCGATGACAAGCCAAGCAATTGTTTCATACTTTTGATGTTCTCAAACTTTTTCAATCTTCACGCAATACATGAGCATGAGCCATGGATATATCACTATAGGTGGAATAGAATGGTGGTTGTGGAGAAGACAAAAAGGGAGAAGATATTCTCACATCGACTAGGCGTATCAACGGGCTATGGAGATGCCCATCAATATATATCAATGTGAGTGAGTAGGGATTGCCATGCAACGGATGCACTAGAGCTATAAATGTATGAAAGCTTAACAAAAGAAACTAGTGGGTGTGCATCCAACTCGCTTGCTCACGAAGACCTAGGGCACTTGAGGAGGCCCATCATTGGAATATACAAGCCAAGTTCTATAATGTAAAATTCCCACTAGTATATGAAAGTGACAACATATGAGACTCTCTATATGAAGAACATGGTGCTACCTTGAAGCACAATATATGAGACTCGCTATATCATGGTGCTACTTTGAAGCACAAGTGTGGAAAAAAGGATAGTAGCATTGCCCCTTTTTATTTATTTTCTTTTTTGGGCCTCTTTTTTTCTTTGGCCTTTCTCTTTTTTGGGGGACAATGCTCTATTGAATGATGATCATCACACTTCTATTTATTTACAACTCAATGATTACAACTCGATACTAAAACAAAGTATGACTCTATATGAATGCCTCTGGCGGTGTACCGGGATATGCAATGGATCAAGAGTGACAAGTATGAAAGAATTATGAACGGTGGCTTTGCCACAAATACTATGTCAACTACATGATCATGCTAAGCAATATGACAATGATGGATGTGTCATGATGAACTAGATGGTGGAAAGTTGCATGGCAATATATCTCGGAATGGCTATGGAAATGCCATAATAGGTAGGTATGGTGGCTGTTTTGAGGAAGGTATATGGTGGGTTTATGGTACCGGCGAAAGTTGTGCGGTACTAGAGAGGCTAGCAAAGGTGGAAGGGTGAGAGTGCGTATAATCCATGGACTCAACATTAGTCATAAAGAACTCATATACTTATTGCAAAAAATCTAGAAGTTATCAAAGCAAAGTATTACGCGCATGCTCCTAGGGGGATAGATTGGTAGGAAAAGACCATCGCTCGTCCCCGACCGCCACTCATAAGGAAGACAATCAATAAATAAATCATGCTCCGACTTCGCCACATAACGGTTCACCATACGTGCATGCTACGGGAATCACAAACTTCTAACAAGTATTTCTCAAATTCAGAACTACTCAACTAGCATGACTCTAATATCACCATCTCCATATCTCAAAACAATTATCAAGTATCAAACTTCTCATAGTATTCAACACACTCATAAGAGAATTTTATTATTCTTGAATACCTAGCATATTAGGATTTTAAGAAAATTACCATGCTATTTAAGACTCTCAAAATGATATAAGCGAAGCATGAGAGTTCATCTATTTCTTCAAAATAAAACTACCACCATCCTCTAAAAGATATAAGTGAAGCACTAGAGCAAATGACAAACTACTCCGGAAGATATAAGTGAAGATCAATGAGTAGTCAAATAATTATGCAACTATGTGAAGACTCTCTAACATTTAATAATTTAAGATCTTGGTACTCTATTCAAACAGCAAGCAAAGCAAAATAAAATGACATCTAAGAATAGCAAACATCATGTGAAGAAGCAAAAACTTAGGATCAACCGATACTAACCGATAATTGTTGAAGAAGAAAGGTGGGATGCCAAGCGGGGCATCCCCAAGCTTAGACGCTTGAGACTTATTGAAATATTATCTTGGGGTGCCTAGGGCATCCCCAAGCTTGAGCTTTTGTGTCTCCTTAATTCCTCTCATATCACGGTCTCCCTAAATCTCAAAAGCTTCATCCACACAAAACTCAACAAGGACTCGTGAGATAAGTTAGTATAAACCATTGCAAAAACTTATCATACTCTACTGTAGCAAATCACTAAAATTATTATTCAACATTGCATACTAAATGCCTCTGAATATTAAATAGTCCCATCCTCAAATAGAATCATTAAAGAAGCAAACATATGCAAACAATGCAAACATAACAACAATCTGCCTAAACAGGATAGTCTGTAAAGAATGCTGCAACATCCATACTTCCCTAGATCCAAAAATTATGAAATAAAATTATCACTGTAGTAAATTCATAAGAGCTTAATATGCGAAAGGTTTCAACATTTATCACATTCTGACTTTTCTATGGAATTATTGCAACAGCGGTAAACTTTCTGTTTTCAAACAGCAACATGTATACTTGTAACATAGGCATAGTAAAGGCTATCAATGCCACTTTTATTGAAATAAAAGATGAAAAACATTGTTCTAAATAACAGTAAGCAAATTCTAACAAAATAAATTGACGCTCCAAGTAGAACACATATCATGTGGCGAATAAAAATATAGCTCCAAGTAAAGTTACCGATGAACGAAGACGAAAGAGGGGATGCCTTCCGGGGCATCCCCAAGCTTAGGCTCTTGGTCGTCCTTGAATATTACCTTGGGGTGCCATGGGAATCCCCAAGATTAGGATCTTGCCACCCCTTATTCCATAGTCCATCGAATCCTTACCCATAACTTGAAAACTTCACAACACAAAACTTAACAGTAAACTCGTAAGCTCCGTTAGTATAAGAAAGTAAATCACCACTTCAAGTTACTGTAATGAACTCATTTTTATTTATATTGGTGTTATACCTACTGTATTCCAACTTCTCTATGGTTTATAAACTATTTTACTAGCCATAGATTCATCAAAATAAGTAAACAACACATGAAAAACAGAATCTGTCAAAAACAGAACATTCTGTAGTAATCTGGATCAAACGTATACTTATGGAACTCATAAAATTCTCAAATAAATTGCTGGAGCTGAGTAATTTATTTATTAATCACGTGCAAAAAGAATTAACTAAATAGCACTCTCCAAATAAAAATGGCAGCAATTCTCGTGAGCGCTAAAGTTTCTCTTTTTTACAGCATGATCAACAAGACTTTCCCCAAGTCTTCCCAAAGGTTCTACTTGGCACAAACACTAATTAAAAGCATTGTTGGGTTTCGGGTTCCGGCAGACCCTTGAGGTTCGAACACTGGGGTGCACGTGGAGATCTCTCCCCTACTGATCTACGTCCGATCCTCTCGTGCGAACTAAGATAAAAATGACGAACAACACAAGAGACACGATGTTTATACTGGTTCGGGCCACCGTTGTGGTGTAATACCCTACTCCAGTGTGTGGTGTGATGGATTGCCTCTGAGGCTGATGATGGATAGTACAAGGGAAGAACAGCCGCGCGAGGGGTGTTCTTGAGCTGGTGCGATGAACTGCTAGGGTGAGTTCAGTCGCCTCTCTCTCTCTCTACTGGGGTTCTACCAGATCTCTCCGGGGTGTCCTCTACTCTGTGGTGGCTAGCTCTATTTATAGAGGCCCTGGGCCTCTCCCCAAATAATGAGCGGGAAGGGTGCCAACAATTGGCCATTTCAAAGGGGAACATCTAGTACAAGTTATCCTGACCAAAGGTGGTCTTCGGCTGCCAAAGGCACTGGCGATGACGCCGTCTTGGGCTCCACGGTGACCTCCGTCCTGCCGTCCGGATGGTCTTGGTCTCGTTGCACCGGAATGGTAACCTTTGCCTAATGCCTTGGCCTGTGCTTGCCCCCTTTGCACCAAAGGGGAAACAAGGACACTACGCAGGCCGGCGCCCGCCTGGCGCCCGCCTGGTCTCGATCGTCATGGCTTGTGTCACGGGTTCCTCGCAAGGTACCCTTGCCTTGATCTCTCCGCCTCCTCGCGAGCCTGCCTAATGAGGATGCCTCTGAGGAAGCTTCCTGTCATCCTCCCCGCGAGGCTTGGCCCCTCGCGAGGGTCTTGAGCTTGAGCTGATGAAGACAGGCCGCGCTGGGCCCTGCTTGAGCCACGCCGCAGGCCACAGGTAGGCAAGTCTGGGGACCCCCGTTCCCAGAACACCGACAGTAGCCCCCGGGCCCAAGGCGTGACCGGGCTTGGCCTAGTAGGAAAACAAAAGGGCAAGCGCGAAGCGCCGCGGGCCCTATCAGCCTGCGGCCTTGGGCGCCGCATGGCGATTGATTGGACGTGGGCGACTGCGCTTCCCCACGACGCCTCGGCGACCGCATGACTTGATAAGTCCCTGCATGCAGAGAAACCGGTCATGATTACCTGCGATCGTGGTGCACGACGGTTGGCCTCCTCCGGCTATAAGTACGGGGCTGGGCGACCCCCTTCGGCCCGTCCCTCCTTGCTGCTCCTTTCTTTCTTCTTGATTACTAGTCGCTCCCATGGCTCCAAAGAGATTCTCGGCCGCGGAGAAAGGAAAGGCCTCCCAGGCTGGGCTTGACTCCCCTCCGGCCAAGCGCGGCCGAGGCCGCCCTCGCAAGTATACCACGGTCCTCGTGGTGGCCTCCCGTGGCCATGGAGGCGGTTCCCGGCGCGATGGTGAGTGCCCGGTTGCCGACGGGGGGCACACCATGGGTGTGCGCCCCCTAGGCCACGCTTTCGCTCTGCGGAGGTGTTGCCGGAGTTCGTCGTGTGGTCGGCAGACCCATCCAACACCAAGCTCCAGCTCCCCCGTTTCTTCGTAGATGAACTGCCTGCCAGCGCCCGGTGCAGCTTTTGGCTCCAGGCAGATGGATGCTGCAGCAGGGCCTCCTGGGCGTCGCTGGAGGTTCCCGTTTCTGGGAACGGGGCTCTGACACGCGGCTGGCAGACGTTTGCCCGCGCGCGTGGCCTGAGCCGGTGGTGCACCCTGTACTTCAAGTTTGATGGCGACGCCACCCTCTACGTGAGGGTGTTCGGGGAAGACGGTCGCTGTGCCGGGTGTTGCCCTGAAGACGACGACCGCGGCCGCCTGCCCAGCCCTGGCTCTGACCAGGATGAAGATGGCGACTGGCGTACAGGCGGCGGTGCTTGGGGTTCGCCGAGCTTAGGCGACCCCCTCTTAGGCAGCAGCTCCTCCAGCGGTGGCCGCGACCAGCCTCCTCGCCATCGCGCCCGCTTGGGTGAAGGTAGCGGGTTAGCCCGCCGTCGCGCCCCGGTGAAGCGAGAGGAGGGATCCGCCTGAGCCCCAGGAGCAGCTCGAGCCTTCGCTGTGGGTTGGCGCAGGACGAATCGCGCCCGTTTTGTTTTCTTTCTTATCCTGCGCAAAAATAGTAAGTAATGTAGGGCCCCGCGGGGGCGTATTAGAACTGTTGCTGTTTAACCATCGCGCTGTTTCCGCTATTTCTGCGCCGTGTTTTCGCGCCGCACTCCCATGTGCGGGAACTATTTTAGCTTGATGGGGCTTGGCGCGGTCCTCGCCTCCCGAGGCCGTGGCCTCCTCGTGCGCTTCGTGCCCTGCAAGGATCGGTAGGAGGGGTAACTTATGGTCTTAGCTGTGGGGGCGATCGGCCCAGGTCCTGCGCTCATGTCGCGATGCCCGTGGGGCACAGACTAGGAGGGGTGCTCCTGCAGAGGACTCGGATAGGAAATCTCCAAACGACCGGGATAGAAAACACTCGCGAGGGCGCCCGCGATCCCCCCTCGCAGACTTCGCGAGAGAAAACGAGGCGAGCGAGCGAGAAAGATAAAGAGCCACAAGCCAGGAACGTCAGCAACTCGAATAAAAACTTCAAACGGGAATAAACAAGACAATTGCGGAAAGCAAATGGGAAAGCCGCGTCTGGCACCTATTCTAGTCTTCGATGTCTTCTCACCAGCGCGGAGCTAAGTGCTGCCACTGGGTGTGGGCGGGAGCCCCCGAGGCCCGAGGGAGGCACTCCGGAGACTCCGGGGCGTGTACAGCCCCACTCATTATTATGTAAGAGTGTCACGGGCGGCGAGCTTCACAGGCATTGGCCTTCTTCACAGGCACCGGGCCTTTCTTGAAACGCGGCAGCTTCACAGGCGTTCGCCTTCTTCACAGGCTCTGGGCCTTTTCCAAAACGCAGCGGCTTCACAGGCCTTTTCCTTCTTCACAGGCACCGGGCCTTTTCCAAAACGCAGCGGCTTCACAGGCATTCACCTTCTTCACAGGCACCGGGTCTTTTCCAAAACGCAGTGGCTTTACTCAGGGGTAGAACCTCCGGAGATGTTGAATGTTTCATGGGTTCTGGATGGGTACTCCCTCCGGAGTCTCCAAGCGCGCGGAGCCAGGCCTGGAAACATGAACAACCTTGAACGGGCCATCCCACATGGGAGAGAGCTTGTGCAGCCCCTCCCTGGAGAGAACCCTTCTGAGCATGAGATCCCCTACCTCAAGGGTCCTGGGGTGGATGTTGCGGCTGTGGTATCATCGTAGCGCCTGTTGATACCTTGCCGCTCACAGTGCGGCTTCCCGACGGCGTTCCTCCCCTAGCACGAGATCCGTCCCCCGCATGGCGTCCTGCTGAGCCTCGTCGAATGCCAGGACCCGTGCGGAGTGACATCTGACCTCATGTGGGAGAACAGCCTCCGCTCTGTAGACGAGGAAGAACGGGGTCTCGCCAGTCGGCTTGGTCGCTGTCGTGCGGATTGACATAGCACGGACTGGAGCTCGTCGTGCCAGCCCCTGCCATTGGCCTCCAGCTTCTTCTTGAAGGTCCTGGCCTTGAGGCCCCTCAGGACCTCCGCGTTGGCTCGTTCAGCCTGGCCATTGCTCCGGGGTGTGCTACCGAAGCGTAGCATGTCTGCGTTCCAAGGTTAGCACAGTACGTTTTGAAGAGATTACTGGTGAATTGCGAACCGTTGTCAGTGATGATGCGGTTAGGCACCCCAAACCGGCTCACGAGGCCCTTGATGAACTTGACTGCCGAGCCTGCCGGGATTGTGCGGACAGCTTCCAGCTCGGCCCACTTGGTGAACTTGTCCACGGCAACGTAGAGGTAGCTATAGCCCCTTGGCGCCTGAGGGAACGGGCCCAGAATGTCCAACCCCCAAACTGCGAACGGCCAGGAGAGGGGTATGGTCTGCAGACCCCCCGCAGGCTGATGGATCTGTTTAGCGTGAAACTGGCAGGCCTCGCAAGCCTTCACTAGCTCAACAGCGTCGCTGAGTGCTGTGGGCCAGTAGAACCCGCTGCGGAAAGCCTTGCCGATGAGGGTTCGTGATGACGAGTGGTGCCCGCAGTCTCCGCTGTGTATGTCCGCCAGCAGTTCCTTTCCTTGCTCCCTGGAAATGCAACGTAGGGACACGTCATTTGGCCGCTTCCTGTAGAGCTCGCCATCCTGGATGCAATAATCCGTGACCTGCCATGCCACACGCTCCGTCTCCTCCTCGTTCTCCGGCAGAATCCCTTGCATTAGGTAGTCCTTGAGCTCTGGGATCCAACATCCCTCCTGAGTCTCCAACGCCAGGAGCAGGCGTGCCCCTGATGCCGGGCCGCAGACCGGAGCTCCCGAGGCAGGCGGCTGAGGAGGCTGCTCCCTTGGTTGCGCCGCGCCTGATAGCGATGGCGCCGCCGAGGGCTTGAAGAGCCGCTCCTCGAAGACGCCAGGTTCCTGCGGCAGCCGCCTAGACGCCCTCTTGGCAATATCGTCAGCCTCCTGATTGGTGCCGCGAGGCACATGCTGCAGCTCCAGCCCCCAGAACTGTTTCTCCATCCTCCAGACTTCAGCGAGGTAAGCTTCCATGTGCTCGTCCTTCGACTCGTATATCTTGTTGGAGAAGTTGACGAGGAGCTGTGAATCGCCCTTGATGGTGAGGCGCTTTACCCCTAAGGTGATTGCGGCTTTCAAGCCTGCTATCAAGCCTTCGTATTCTGCTATGTTGTTGGAGACCTTCTCTCCGTGCTGGAAGCAGAGTTGCACGGCGTAATAGAGTTTGTCCTGGGTAGGGGACACAAGCACTGCGCCAGCTCCTGCACCGTGTCGGGAGAATGCCCCATCGAAGTACACGACCCAGCCGTCCGGTGCTTCACTTCCCCAGGAAAGTGATCGGTCTTCGCCTGCCTTGAGACCCGGTGCTTCTGCCCATTCTGCCACGAAATCTGCAAGTGCGGCTCCCTTGATAACTCTGGTCGTGCTGAATTCTAGATGAAATGCCTGTAGCTCAATGTTCCATTCGGCGACCCTTCCAGCTGAGTTGGGGCTCCTGAGCACTCTTTCCAAGGGGTATGCTGAGACGACCTTGATGGGATGTCCTTGGAAGTAGTGGCGCAGCTTGCCCGAGGCCACTAGTAGCGCGAGGAGGAGTTTTTGAGGCATGAGATACCATGCCCTTGCGTCCCGTAGCACCGTGCTGACGAAGTACACGGGATGCTCGACGAGGTTGAGGGTGTTGGCGCTGCTTGCGTCCTCCAGAGGTCGAGGCGTCTCTGGAGATGACGGAGCCCCCGGGGCTTGGTCACCAGAAGAGGCCTCTCCTGCTCTGGGTGCGTTCTCCCGCTGCAGCTGTTCCTTTCCGGCTGTGGTTGCGGCCTTCGCGAGGCCCTCCTGGCTCTGCTTTGCTTCAGTTCGGACGGTCCGTGCGGCCTTGGCACAGCACTCCTCCCTAACCGCCACCAGGGCTGCGCTGGCGGAGTAGGGGGTGGCCGCAAGGTAGAGCACCAGGGGCTCCCGAGGACGCGGAGCTACCATCACTGGCGGACTGGTAAGGTACCTCTTGAGGTCTTGGAATGCCTTGTCGGCCTCTTCAGTCCATTCGAAGGGGCCCTTTTTCTTCATCAGCATGAAGAAGGGCAGGGCTCGTTCCCCCAGCTTGGAGATGAAGTGCCCCAACGCAGTCACACACCCAGTGAGCTTCTGTGTTTCTCTGAGGGTCCTCGGCGGGCTCATATCTTCGACTGCCTTGACCTTCTCTGGGTTGGCCTCGATGCCCCTGTGGGATACGAGGAAACCCAGGAGCTTTCCCGAGGGGACTCCAAATACGCACTTCTCTGGGTTGTGCCGTAGGTCCACTTCGTTGAGGCTGGCGAAGGTTTCTTCCAGGTCCTGTATCAGGGTTCTAGCCTCACGAGACTTCACCACAATGTCATCGACGTAAGCTTCAGCATTCCTCCCGAGCTGCCGGCCTAAGGCGATGTGCATCAGCCGCTGAAAGGTCGCGCCTGCGTTGCGTAGCCCAAACGGCATGCACGTATAGCAGTACACTCCACACGGGGTCAGGAAATCCGTCTTCTCCACGTCTTCTACCGCCATCTTGATCTGGTGATAGCCCGAGAAGGCATCCAGGAAGCACAATAGGTCACACTCTGCGGTGGAGTCAACTATCTGGTCGATGCGGGGGAGCGGAAATTGATCCTGCGGGCAGGCCTTGTTGAGGTTGGTGAAGTTGACGCACATGCGCTCTTCCCCCCCTTCTTTGGCACGACAACAGGATTAGCCAGCCAATCGAGGTAGCGGACCTTGCGGATAACCCCTGCCGCCTCTAGCTTCCGGGTCTCTTGAACGATGAAAGCTTGTTTCTCAGTAGACTGCTGCCTTGCCTTCTGCTTCACGGGGCGTACATTGGGGCACACGTTGAGGTGATGCTCAATCACTTCCCTTGGGACCCCCGCTAACTGATCTGGTTCCCACGCGAACACCTTCTTGTTCGCACGCAGGAACCTGATTAGGGCGTTCTCCTGCTCGGGCTCGAGGTTGGCCCCTATGGTGAAGGTGGCGCCAGTGGACCCGTCCTTGTCGACCGGTACCTGCTTGGTTTCCGCCTTGTCTTGGGTGAACATCTGCTTCTTTTTAGCCGGCGCAGCCCCCTTCGGCTCAAGGGCATCGGTGCTAGTGGGCTGCACCACCGCGGCCACCCTGAAAACAAGCTGGAGCACCTGCAGCGCATCCCTTGTGTCTCCTCACACGGTGAGGACGCCTGTGGGAGTCCTGGATTAGGGGGTCTCCGGACAGCCGGACTATCTCCATTGGCCGGACTGTTAGACTATGAAGATACAAGATTGAAGACTTCATCTCGTGTCCGGATGGGACTCTACTTGGCGTGGAAGGCAAGCTAGGCAATACGTATATGGATATCTCCTCCTTTGTAACCGACCTTGTGTAACCCTAACCCTCTCCGGTGTCTATATAAACCGAAGGGTTTTAGTCCGTAGGACAACAATCACAACATACAATCATACTGTAGGCTAGCTTCTAGGGTTTAGACTCTCTGATCTCGTGGTAGATCTACTCTTGTAACACCCAT
Organism: Triticum urartu; assembly: GCF_056163025.1. NCBI lineage: Eukaryota > Viridiplantae > Streptophyta > Magnoliopsida > Poales > Poaceae > Triticum > Triticum urartu. The sequence continues at coordinate 167,934,683 of NC_141874.1, read as the reverse complement.
ATCTTCAATATTAATCAAGCAGGACGTAGGGTTTTACCTCCATCAAGAGGGCCCGAACCTGGGTAAAACTTCGTGTCCCTTGCCTCCTGTTACTATCTGGCCTAGACGCACAGTTCGGGACCCCCTACCCGAGATCCGCTGGTTTTGACACCGACATTGATGCTTTCATTGAGAGTTCCTCTCTGTCGTCGCCGTTAGGCTTGATGGCTCCTACTATCATCGATAGCGATGTGATCCAGGGAGAGACTTTTCTCCCCGGACAGATCTTCGTATTCGGCGGCTTTGCACTGCGGGCTAATTCGCTTGGCCATCTGGAGCAGATTGAAAGCTACGCCCCTGGCCATCAGGTCAGATTTGGAAGTTTGAATTACACGGCCAACATCCGTGGGGACTTGATCTCCGACGGATTCGAGCGACAGCCGGGCGCGCCGCACTATCGCGATGGGTATGACCTAGCTCTGCCATCGGACGGTACCCCAGAGGCCGCGCCCGCATCATCTCCGACCCTTAGCTCGGAGCCAGCTACGCCAATCGAGGACGGGTGGCTAGACACCTCCTCAGGGGCTGCAATCTCAACGGTGATCGAGCCAAACACCAGCATAATCCTCTGCACAGCCTGTGACTCCAAGGTGCCGGACTCTCCTCCGGACCCCGAACCATCTGCGCCCCTGCCAATCGAATCCGATTGGGCCCCGATCATGGAATTCACTGCTGCGGATATCTTTCAGCACTCGCCCTTCGGCGACATTCTGAATTCACTAAGGTCTCTCTCTTTGTCAGGAGAGCCCTGGCCGGATTATGGCCAACAGGACTGGGATGCGGACGACAAAGAAATTCGACGCCCACTCACCACCCACTTTGTATCCACTGTCGATGATCTAACTGACATGCTCGACTTCGACTCCGAAGACATCGACGGTATGGACGACGATGTAGGAGACGAACAGGAACCAGCACCTATAGGGCACTGGAAAGCCACCTCGTCGTATGACATATACATGGTGGATACACCCAACAAAGGCAACAGCGACGAGATAACGGAGGTTGACCCCTCCAAGAAGCAACCCAAGCGCCGACGTCAGCGGCGCCGCTCTAAGTCCCGCCAAAGCAAAAGTGGTGATACCGGCGCATGAGATAATAACACTCCGGATAGCGCCGAAGACAACAAAAATCCCCTCCAGCAAGAGTTAGATCAGGAGGATGAAGGAGCCAGCTCCCCTGAGAGAGCGACTGGTGGAGAGGAGGAGGATGACAATTACATGTCCCCCTCCGAAGATGAGGCAAGCCTCAGCGACGATGAATTCGCCGTACCAGAGGATCCCGTCGAACAAGAGCGCTTCAAGCGCAGGCTTATGGCCACGACAAATAGCCTGAAGAAAAAGCAGCATCAGCTTCAAGCTGATCAAGATCTGCTAGCTGACAAATGGACTGAAGTCCTCGCAGCCGAGGAATATAAACTCGAGCGTCCCTCCAAGAGTTACCCAAGGCGCAGGTTACTACCCCGATTGGAGGAAGAAGCGTATGATACGGCTGATCGGCCACCTCGTGGCCGCGATAGAGAGGCATTCCAGCCGAAAGCTCAGCCTCCACCCTAACGCCATCCAAATAAAAAGGCATGGGGAGATACGCCAGACCTGCAAGACATATTGGAGGACAAAGCAAAGCATTCAAGATCGATCTATGGATCACGAGGGCGCACCACTCTACGAGATGGTAAACGTCACACCGGATATAGTAAAAGCAAATCCGGCCGGGCCGAACACAGCGGGCAGGACCCATACAAGCTGCATCGCGATATAGCCCAATACAGAGGCGCCGCACACCCCTTATGCTTCACAGACGAAGTAATGGAACATCAATTCCCAGAAGGTTTCAAACCTATAAACATTGAATCATACGACGGCACAACAGATCCCGCAGTATGGATTGAGGACTTCCTCCTCCACATCCACATGGCCCGCGGTGATGACTTACATGCCATCAAATACCTCCCACTAAAACTCAAAGGACCAGCGCGACATTGGCTTAATAGCTTGCCAGCGGACTCCATTAGCTGTTGGGAAGATCTGGAGGCCGCATTCCTCGACAACTTTCAGGGCACTTATGTGCGACCACCAGACACCGATGACTTGAGCCACATAATTCAGCAGCTAGAGGAGTCGGCCAGGCAATTCTGGACTCGGTTCCTTACAAAGAAAAATCAAATCGTCGACTGCCCGGATGCGGAGGCCTTAGCGGCTTTCAAGCACAACATCCGAGACGAGTGGCTAGCCCGGCACCTTGGTCAGGAAAAGACGAAATCTATGGCAGCCCTCACGACACTCATGACCTGCTTTTGTGCGGGAGAAGACAGCTGGTTGGCTCGCAGTAACAACATATCAAAGAACCATGGTACCTCAGATACCAAGGACAGCAACAACAGGTCACATCGCAACAACCATAAGCGCCGCATTAACGGCGAAAGTACTGAGGATACGGCAGTCAATGCCGGATTCAAAGGCTCTAAACTCGGTCAGCGGAAAAAGCCATTCAAACAAAGTACGCCGGGTCCGTCCAGCTTGGACCGTATACTCGATCGCTCATGTCAAATACACGGCACCCCAGACAAGCCAGCCAATCACACCAACAGGGATTGTTGGGTGTTCAAGCAGGCCGGCAAGTTAATCGCCGAAATCAAGGACAAGGGGCCGCATAGCGATGACGAGGAAGAACCCTGGTAGCCGCACACCGGAGGACAGAAGAGCTTTCCCCCGCAAGTGCGGACGGTGAACATGATATACACAACCCACATCCCCAAGGGGGAGCGGAAGCGTGCGCTCACGGACGTATATGCGTTGGAGCCAGTCGCCCCAAAGTTCAACCCTTGGTCCTCCTGTCCGATCACCTTCGATCGCAGGGACCACCCCACTAGTATCCGTCATGGCGGATTCGCCGCACTGGTCCTAGACCCAATCATCGACGGATTTCACCTCACTCGAGTCCTCATGGACGGCGGTAGCAGCCTGAACCTGCTTTATCAGGACACAGTGCGCAAAATGGGTATAGACCCCTCAAGGATCAAACCCACAAAGACGACCTTTAAAGGCGTCATTCCAGGCTAGAGGCCCACTGCACAGGCTCAATTACACTAGAAGTGGTCTTCGGATCCCTGGATAACTTCCAAAGTGAAGAGTTAATCTTCGATATAGTCCCGTTCCGCAGTGGTTATCACGCGCTGCTCGGACGAACCGCATTCGCTAGATTCAATGCGGTGCCACATTATGCATACCTCAAGCTCAAGATGCCAGGACCCCGTGGAGTTATTATAGTCAACAGAAACATAGAGCGCTCTCTCCGAACAGTGGAGCACACCGCGACCCTTGCAGCAGAAGCGCAAAGCAGCCTCTCAAGGCAATCTACTAGTTCGGCGTTTCAAAGCCCGGACACCTTCAAGCGCGCTCGGGGCAATCGGCAAACAGACCGCCTGGCACGATCTGAGCTCGCGTAGCAATACGGCGGCCACCCCAACCCCAGCCCAACGGCGATATTCGTGCCGCACGTACATAATTACGCATTAAAAATACCATGGGCACAGGTGGGGAGGGGGGGCACAACTGCGGCACGCCCCAAAACGCGGCCTAAACCGCACTAGGGGATTCCCGTTTGCTTATCTTTTCTTCTTTCAGGACTTTAATCTCTAGAAACACTGTCCAGCCGCTCCACTGCTGAACACATGATACAACAACCAAGGAGGCAGACAACTACGGAATTCCCAGGTGGATTACAGATTTCATATCATTCCTTAGCTCGCCCTTGGAAAGGACATAGTCCTACTCTTTTGCTTATTGCACTATCTGTATCACTCTGCTTTAATGCAATTTTTCAATATACAATGCATGACATTACGACTATTATTGTGTTTTTGTTATATATATATATATATCTATGTGTTCATTAACGACGCCTTGCAACCGTACACTCTTGTACGGCCGATGCACCAGGGGCTTACGTACCCACAATATGGTGTGAAAAGTCCGAACACTTTCACAAGTGTGGCACCCCGAACTTATAGCATTATATGCATCAGCTCCGAATCATGTCTTTGGTCAAATGTTGGGTTTGCCCGGCTCCTATATTTTGGTACCTTACATTCCGCTCTATCGGCTAAGATAGCGCTAGGAGAACTACTGCGATTGTGCCCCAGTTCTGCCTGGCTGAGCACCTCAGTAGAGAAAGCTAAAACTGACTGTCATGATAAGGCGAGAGACCGGTCGCTGTTCGGCGAGGTTTTTCGAGTCCCTAAAGACTTATGCCGCTTAGGGCGAGGGGCCAGCTCCGTCCAGCTTACAGGCATGTATCGCGCCCCGAATTCGGCCTTCCGAATACTAGGGGCTTCGCCGAAATTTAAAATTATAGAATTCTATGGCTAAGTGAGAGTGATAAAGCATTATTAGTCCGGTTGCCTTGTTCGTTGTGCTGAGCACCTCCCTCAAAGGACCCAAACAAGGGAACAAGAGTGCTCAGGTTTATCCCGAACACCCCAGCACTCGTGGTATGGGGGCAGAATCCGAGGACTAGCCATCTCTCAGATTGGATAAACAGCCAAACAGAAGGTAATATTTTAAATTCACACAAGCGTTGCATAGCGCATATGAAACAAGTTTTCATCACACAGGATAAAAAACGAGCAAGTCTCATTCAAATATTACATCTTGTGAACACTCATCCGCGATAAGACGGGCGCCCGGCAGAACACCCTCGTAGTACATCTCGGGGTGGCGGTGCTCCTTGCCCTCTGGCGGCCCCTCCTTGATCAGCTTCATGGCGTCTAGCTTGACCCACTGTGTTTTTACACGGGCGAAGGCTCGGTGTGCACCTTCAATGCAGACGGATCGCTTGACGACCTCCAGCCGTGGGCAGGCATCCACAAGCCGCCTCACTAGGCCAAAGAAGCTATTCGGAAGGGCATCACTAGGCCACAACCGGACTATGAAGCCCTTCATGGCCTGATCGGCCGCCTTATGTAGCTCGGCCATCTGCTTCAGCTGGTCACTCATCGGCACCAGATGTTCGGCCTCAGCATACTGAGACCAAAATAGCTTCTTTGTCGAGCTTCCATCCTCGGCCTGGTAAAATTGTGCGGCATCGAACACACTGCGGGGCAAATCTATGAATGCTCCTGAAGAGCTCCGGATTCGGGTAAGTAATCGGTAAATTACTTTTACATGCTTGCTTTGCATATAGAAAGCCTTGCCCGCCGCTATCTTCTTCATCGCGTCGATCTCCTGAAGGGCCTTCTGGGCCTCGACCTTGGCACTCTTCGCGCTCTCACAGGTCGCGGCAAGCTCAGACTCTCGCGTCTTCAAGTCAAGCTCCAACGCCTCGTGCTTCGTCACGAGAGCCTGGAGCTCTTGCTGCACCTCGCACACCCGAGCCTCGTGCCTCTCTTGCTCGATGCGCTCCTGGGACGCCTTCTCTTCGGTCTGGGACATTGCTTGCTTCAGGGTCGCCACCTCGGTTGTGGCCCCTGGCAAACATACAATCATCCTGTCATTTAGCAATCGCGTCCTTTTTCTCATCTATAGATGGGGTATTACTTACCCTTGTTCTCCTCGAGCTGCCTCTTTGCAAGGCCGAGCTCTTTCTGGGACCCCTCGAGGGCCTCCTTCAGTACGGCGACCTCCGCAGTTAGTGCTACGGACGCCAGCAGCGAAGCCTGCGTATGCATATTAACATACTTATATTAGACTCCTGCGATATTATTTGATCCTCTGTTCGGCTTTTCTTTGTGATTACCGAACAAAGCATCAGGGGCTACTGTCTATGCGGTAATATTTCTACTACATTTTAAAACACTTACCTCGAAGCCTGTTAGAAGGCTAGTACAGGCTTCAGTCAATCCGCTCTTGGCAGACTGAACCTTCTGGATCACCGCACTCATGATAGTGCGGTGCTCCTCCTCGATGGAAGCACTGCGAAGCGCTTCCAACATAGTGTCCGTCGCCTCTGTATGGACAGAGGTCACCGGCACAGGCGTCTCACCCTCCTTAGAAGGGGACCGCCTACCCGAGCTCGGAGCCGTTGGAGGGTCCGGCGCGGTGTTCGGTTGAGGGCCGAACTCGGAGCTCTCGGGGACCCCGTCCCCTCGGCTCTCGGAGTCCGGAAGGTCGCCTTGAGGCGCCTCCGGGACTATCCCCCCTCGATCCGGTGCCTCTTGAGATAGCACCTCGGTGTCATCGGCTGGATGAGGGGAGGTGGCGGTCGGAACTGGATCGCTATCCATGTCCGACGCGCCCAAGGAGCCGTCCGAGGATACCTCGATATTGGCTCGGGGCGGCCTACACAATCGAGTTCGGCGTTAGGGAAAGCAATGCGACAAAGGAATCCTATGGGTTACTTTGGTATCTGAATACTTACGATCTCCCCTGGGGCTTGGCCCTGGGCAACCACTCATCCTCACTTTCGTCGACGGCGGTGGAGCTGTCCGAAAGGAGCGTCCTTCCCTTCTTGGACCCTCCGGCCTCCCTAGTTGGGGCGGCCTTCCTTTTCTTGTCTCCCCCAGTCGGTGGGGGAGCCTCTTCTTCCTCTTCCTCATCTTCGGGGGAAGAGTGCGCCGCAGACTCATCAGACGGTGAGTCCGACGACGCCTGGCGTCGGGAACTCTTTCGAGCTCCCTTGGCCTTCTGGGTCTTCTCCGGCACCTTGTAAGGGGCCGGAGTCAACATCTTCGCCAGAAGGGCGTCTGCAGGGCCTTCGGGCAAGGGAGCCGGACAGTCGATTTGTCCAGCCATCTTCTGCCAGTCCTGTTAATGGCACGGGAGTTTAGATCCCGCATAGAATCAATCTATATGAAACAAGTATCCTATGAAAGGTAAAACAACTTACCGCACTGGTGTGGCGCTTCGCGCTGAATCCACGATCCTCAGTAATGGGGGGAGGGACCGCGGCGCCCTTGAACAGCACCCTCCAGGCATCTTCATGAGTCGTGTCGAAGAGCCTGTTCAGAGTTCGGTGCTGCGCCGGATTGAACTCCCACAAGGTAAACTCCCGTTGTTGGCACGGGAGTATCCGGCGAATGAGCATAACCTGGACTATGTTGACAAGCTTGAGCTTCTTATCCACCATGTTCTGAATACATGACTGGAGTCCGGTTAGCTCTTTTGAATTACCCTAGGACAGGCCCTTCTCTTTCCAGGAGGTGAGCCACATAGGGATACCAGATCGGAACTCGGGGGCCGCTACCCATGCGGGGTCGCACGGCTCGGTGATATAGAACCACCCCGATTGCCACCCCTTTATGGTATCCACGAAGGTGCCCTCGAGCCATGTGATGTTGGGCATCTTGCCCACCATGGCGCCTCCGCACTCCGCCTGGCGGCCGCTCACTACCTTCGGCTTGACATTGAAGGTCTTTAGCCATAAGCCGAAGTGGGGCTTGAAGCGGAGGAAGGCCTCGCACACGACGATGAACGCCCAGATGTTGAGGATGAAGTTCGAGGCCAGATCATGGAAATCCAGTTTGTAATAAAACATGAGCCCCCGGACGAAGGGATGGAGAGGGAATCCCAGTCCACGGAGGAAATGGGTGAGGAATACCACCCTCTCATGGGGCTCGGGGTGGGGATGAGCCGTCCCTCATTTGGGAGCCGCTGCGCGATATCGTCGGGCAGGTATCTGGCTCTCCTCAGTTTCTTGACGTCTCCCTCTGTGACGGAGGAGACCATCCACTTCCCTCCCGCTCCGGACATGGTTGGAGAAGGTTGAGATGGAAGTGAGGACTTGGGCGCTAGAGCTCAAGTGTGCGGGAGCGGATGAGCAGAGGAGGAAGAAGGCGTGGATAGAAAGGTGAGTCCTTATCCCTTTATATGAGCGGACAAAATTAAGCGTCCCCACTTGCCTGGTAAAACTCGCTTATCCCCCAGTGCCGCAATTGATGGCGCGGTTGGGTTACCCACGCCCGTATTGATGAGAATCCCGTAATAAGGGGACACGATCTCTGCTTTGACAAGACGTGTCGAAAAACTGCCTCGCGTTATGTCCGGGGCTGGTTAAAAGAAACGGTTCGAATAATCACCGGGCCATGACGTAACGTCATGTCGCCAAAACAAGCCAGCAGATTAGATCTGCGAAAACGTTATTCTCTCTACGGTGGAATGTGGAATTTATTTTGCAGGGTCGGACACTATCCTCGTATTCAACTTCTTATGTCATGTATTCGGAGAAGGAACCCGCCTTGCAATGCCGAAGACAACTATGCGCCGGACTCATCGTCATTGAAGCCTGGTTCAGGGGCTACTATGGGAGTCTTGGATTAGGGGGTCTCCGGACAGCCGGACTATCTGCATTGGCCGGACTTTTAGACTATGAAGATACAAGATTGAAGACTTCGTCTCGTGTCCGGATGGGACTCTACTTGGCGTGGAAGGCAAGCTAGGCAATACGTATATGTATATCTCCTCCTTTGTAACCGACCTTGTGTAACCCTAACCCTCTCCGGTGTCTATATAAACTGAAGGGTTTTAGTCTGTAGGACAACAATCACAACATACAATCATACCATAGGCTAGCTTCTAGGGTTTAGCCTCTCTGATCTCGTGGTAGATCTAGTCTTGTAACACCCATATCTTCAATATTAATCAAGCAGGACGTAGGGTTTTACCTCCATCAAGAGGGCCCGAACCTGGGTAAAACTTCGTGTCCCTTGCCTCCTGTTACCATCCGGCCTAGACGCACAGTTCAGGACCCCCTACCCGAGATCCGCCGATTTTGACACCGACAACACCACTGCTCCCGGGCATCTTCATGAGGTTGTACGCCGGGTGAGTTGCTACCATGAACAGAGCCAAGGCCGGATAGCCCAGGATGGTGTTGTAGGGGAGGCCGATAGGGGCGATGTCGAAGTCGATCAGTTCCGTGCGGAAGTTGTCGCAGGTGCCGAAGGTCATTGGGAGGCGGATCTGTCCCAAGGAGGCAGTGGAACCGGCTCCGACGCCCGAGAAAGGCCTGCTGGGTTGGAGCCACTCCGGTGGCACGTGGAGTAGGCTGAAGGCCTCCACCGAGAGCACGTTGAGGCCGGCACCATCGTCGATGAGGGTCCTGGTGACGGCTACCTGGCAGATGGTGGGGGTGCACAACATTGAGAGCGCGCCCGAACCAATGGGGTTGAAGGGGTGGTCCTCCGAGTCAAAGGTTAGATCGGCCTCGGGCGCCACCCAGCCCGGGGGGCTTCTTGGCGCCTGGACGCGGTGCTGATCCGGCGGGCGAACGGCTTGACGTGATGACTCAAGGGTGGTGCCTGGGAGCCACCCAGGAGAGCTGCGACGACGGGCGGTGCTGGTGCGGCGAAACGGGCAAGGAAGTGGTCGCGCAGCTCCTCCCAGGAGGTGACAGAGGCCGTCGGTAGGTGGAGGAGCCACGCGCGTGGGACGCCAGTGAGGGCCATGGGTAACCAGTTGGCCATCACCCGATCGTCGCCACCGGCTCCGAGGACGGCCTCCTCGTACGCCAGCAGGAAAATCATCGGGTCCGTCGCGCCGTCGTAGCGCGGCGGCATGTCGGGCCTGAACTTGTGCGGCCACTTCACTTGCCACAAGGCGGGGGCCAAGGCCCGGAGCCCCCTGGCCCCAGTGTCGGCATCCGTTGCTGGAGCAGGCGACGCGTTGTCCGCCATGAGGGCGGATGCGATGTCGGGGGAGAGCGGGTCGTTAGGAAGGAGGACTCCGGCGCGCCCCTACCTGGCGCGCCAAATGTCGGGTTTTGGGTTTCGGCAGACCCTTGAGGTTCGAACATTGGGGTGCGTGCGGAGATCTCTCCCCTACCGACCTACGTCCGATCCTCTCGTGCGAACTAAGATGAAAATGATGAACAACACAAGAGACACGATGTTTATACTGGTTCGGGCCACCGTTGTGGTGTAATACCCTACTCCAGTGTGTGGTGTGATGGATTGCCTCTGGGGCTGATGATGGACAGTACAAGGGAAGAACAGCCTCACGAGAGGTGTTCTTGAGCTGGTGCGATGAACTCCTAGGGTGAGTTCAGTCGCCTCTCTCTCTCTCTACTGGGGTTCTACCAGATCTCTCCGGGGTGTCCTCTACTCTGTGGTGGCTAGCTCTATTTATAGAGGCCCTGGGCCTCTCCCAAAATAATGAGCGGGAAGGGTGCCAACAATTGGCCATTTCGAAGGGGAACATGTAGTACAAGTTATCCTGACCAAAGGTGGTCTTCGGCTGCCAAAGGCACTGGCGATGACGCCGTCTTGGGCTCCACGGTGACCTCCGTCCTGCCGTCCGGCTGGTCTTGGTCTCGTTGCACCGGAATGGTAACCTTCGCCTGATGCCTTGGCCTGTGCTTGCCCCCTTTGCACCAAAGGGGAAACAAGGACACTACACAGGCCGGCGCCCGCCTGGCACCCGCCTGGTCTCGATCGTCATGGCTTGCGTCATGGATTCCTCGCGAGGTACCCTTGCCTTGATCTCTCCGCCTCCTCGTGAGCCTGCCTGATGAGGCTTCCTCTGAGGAAGCTTCCTGTCATCCACCCCGCGAGGCTTGGCCCCTCGCGAGGGTCTTGAGCTTGAGCTGATGAAGATGGGCCGCGCTGGGCCCCGCTTGAGCCACGCCGCATGCCGCAGGCCGCAGGCAGGAAAGTCTGGGGACCCCCGTTCCCAGAATGCCGACAAGCATAAAACCACATCTAACCAGAGGCTAGATGAATTATTTATTACTAAACAGGAGCAAAAAGAAAGTAACAAAAATAAAATTGGGTTGCCTCCCAACAAGCGCGATCGTTTAACGCCTCTAGCTAGGCATGATAATGACAATGATGCTCACATAAAGGATAAGAATTGAAACATAAAGAGAGCATCATGAAGAATATGACTAGCAAATTTAAGTCTAACCCACTTCCTATGCATAGGGATTTTGTGAGCAAACAACTTGTTGGAGCAATAATCAACTAGCATAGGAAGGCAAAACAAGCATAACTTCAAAATTTTAAGCACATAGAGAGGAAACTTGATATTATTGCAATTCCTACAAGCATATATTCCTCCCCCATAATAATTTTCAGTAGCATCATGAATGAATTCAATAATATAACCAGCACCTAAAGCCTTCTTTTCATGATCTACAAGCATAGAAAATTTACTACTCTCCAGACAAGCAAAATTCTTCTCATGAATAATAGTGGGAGAAAACTCAACAAAATAACTATCATGTGATTGAAAATTAAGAGCAAGATGAAAAGTTTCATGGTTATCATTATTCTTTAAAGCATACGTGTCATCACAATAATCATCATAGATAGGAGGCATGCTTTCATCATAATAAATTTGCACATCAAAACTTGGGGGACAAAAAATATCATCTTCACCAAACATAGCTTCCCCAAGCTTGTGGCTTTGCATATCATTAGCATCATGGATATTCAAGGAATTCATACTAACAACATTGCAATCATACTCATCATTCAAATATTTAGTGCCAAACATTTTATAGATTTCTTCTTCTAGCACTTGAGCACAATTATCCTGTCCATCATACTTACGAAAGATATTAAAAAGGTGAAGCATATGAGACAAACTCAATTCCATTCTTTTTTATAGTTTTCTTTTATAAACGAAACTAGTGATAAAAACAAGAAACTAAAAGACTCGATTGCAAGATCTAAAGATATACCTTCAAGCACTCACCTCCCTGGCAACGGCGCCAGAAAAGAGCTTGATGTCTACTACACAACCTTCTTCTTGTAGACGTTGTTGGGCCTCCAAGTGCAGAGGTTTGTAGGATAGTAGCAAATTTCCCTCAAGTGGATGACCTAAGGTTTATCAATCCGTAGGAGGCGTAGGATGAAGATGGTCTCTCTCAAGCAACCCTGCAACCAAATAACAAAGAGTCTCTTGTGTCCCCAACACACCCAATAATGGTAAATTGTATAGGTGCACTAGTTCGGCGAAGAGATGGTGAAACAAGTGGTATATGGATAGTAGATAATAGTTTTTGTAATCTGAAAATATAAAAACAGCAAGGTAACAGATGATAAAAGTGAGCCTAAACGGTATTGCAATGTGTTGAAACAAGTCCTAGGGTTCATACTTTCGCTAGTGTAAGTTCCCTCAACAATACTAACATAATTGAATCACATAACTATCCCTCAACATGCAACAAAGAGTCACTCCAAAGTCACTAATAGCGGAGAACGAACGAAGAGACTATGGTAGGGTACGAAACCACCTCAAAGTTATTCTTTCCAATCAATCCATTGGGCTATTCCTATAAGTGTCACAAACAGCCCTAGAGTTCGTACTAGAATAACACCTTAAGACACAAATCAACCAAAACCCTAATGTCACCTAGATACTCCATTGTCACCTCAAGTATCCGTGGGCGTGATTATACGATATGCATCACACAATCTCAGATTCATCTATTCAACCAACACAAAGGACCTCAAAGAGTGCCCCAAAGTTCTACTAGAGAATCACGATGAAAACGTGTGCCAACCCCTATGCATAGGTTCATGGGCGGAACCCGCAAGTTGGTCACCAAAACATACATCAAGTGGCACACGGTATCCCATTGTCACCACAGATATCCACGGCAAGACATACATCAAGTGTTCTCAAATCTTTAAAGACTCAATCTGATAAAATTACTTCAAAGGGGAAACTCAATTCATTACAAGAGAGAAGAGGGGGAGGAGAAACATAAGATCCAACTATAATAGCAAAGCTCGCGATACATCAAGATCGTATCATCTCAAGAACATGAGAGAGAGAGAGATCAAACACATAGCTACTAGTACATACCCTCAGCCCCGAGGGAGAACTACTCCCTCCTCATCATGGAGAGCGCCGGGATGATGAAGATGGCCACCGGTGAGGGTTCCCCCCCTCCGGCAGGGTGCCGGAACAGGGTCCTGATTGACTTTTGGTGGCTATGGAGGCTTCTGGCGGCAGAAATCCTGATCTATTGTTGCGTTCTGGAAGTTTTAGGGTACGTGGATATATATAGGCAGAAGAAGCACGTCAGGGGAGCCACGGTGGCCCCACGAGGCAGGGGGCGCGCCCTAGGGGGGTGGGCGCGCCCCCACCCTTGTGGGCAGCTCCCGTATCTTCTGACGTGGGGTCCAAGTCCATCAGGTGTGTTTCCTTCCAAAAATAACTTCTCCAGTTGATTTCATTCCGTTTTGACTCTGTCTGATATTCCTTTTCTTTGAAACACTGAAATAGGCATAAAACAACAAATCTGGGCTGGGCCTCCGGTTAATAGGTTAGTCCCAAAAATAATATAAAACTGGAAAATAAAGCCCAATTTTGCCCAAAACAGTAGATAATATAGCATGGAGCAATCAAAAATTATAGATACGTTGGAGATGTATCAGATTTCATCTCACTCGAGTCCTTATGGACGGCGGCAGCAGCCTGAACTTGCTTTATCAGGATACAGTGCGAAAAATGGGTATCGACCCCTCAAGGATCAAACCCAGCAAAACCACCTTCAAAGGTGTCATCCCAGGTGTAGAGGCCAATTGCACAGGCTCAATCACACTGGAAGTGGTCTTCGGATCACCGGATAACTTCCGAAGCGAAGAGTTAATCTTCAACATCGTCCCGTTCCGCAGTGGCTATCATGCACTGCTCGGACGGACATCATTTGCAAAATTCAATGCAGTGCCGCATTACGCATACCTCAAGCTCAAGATGCCAGGTCCTCGCGGGGTCATAACAGTAAATGGAAACACAGAACGCTCGCTCCGTACGGAAGAGCACACTGCGGCCCTTGCAGCAGAGGCACAAAGCAGCCTGTTCAGACAGACCAACCATTCGGCGTTATAGCCCTCGGACACCTTCAAGCGAGTTCAGAATAATCTGCAACAAGATCGCCTGGCGCGATCTGCGCTCGCCTAGCAATTCGGCCCCCGTCCCAGTCCCCGTGCATCGACGAAATTCGTGCCGCGCGTACATAACTATGCATTGAAAATACCATGGACATAGGCGGGGGCACAATCAGGACACGCCCCGGATTGTGGCTTAACCACACCAGGGGCTGTATACCTTTGACATTCCATTTCTCTTTCAGGGCCTAACTCTTCGGAAGGCCTTTCCGGTAGTACGACTACCGGATACATTCCGGAAGCAACAACCGAGGCGGCAAGAAGCTAAGATTAATGCGGGAACCGCCAGGTGGTCTCTAGTCATACTTGATATACCCGCTTTTCACTCTTTATGCGTAGCTTTCCTTGGATGGGACATTTCGAATTGTCCCACTTTCAACTTATTGCACTACCTGTACCAGTATGCTTCGACGTATTACTCAAATAACAATGCATATTATTAATCTGTCATTGCATTATTTAAGTTTTTCTCTTTCTCTTATATGTCCATTTACGACATTCCGCACCTGCACGCTCGGGTACGGTTAGTACGCCAAGGGCTATCGTTTACCCCGTAATACAGCGCAAGAAGTCCGAACACTTTTGACAGTGCGGCACCCCGAACTTATAGCATTATATGCATCAGCTCTGAATCATGTCTTGGGTCAAATGTTGGGTTGCCCGGCTCCCATGCTTTGGTACCTTACATTCCGCTATATCGGCTAAGGTAGCGGTGGGAGAACTACTGCGACTGTGTCCCGGTTCTTCCGGACGAGCACCTCAATAGAGAAAGCCAAAAACTGACTGTCATGATAAGGCAAGAGACTGGCCGCTGTTCGAGGGGTCTCAAGTCCTTAAAGACTTTTTCCGCTTCGGGCGAGGAGTCGGCCTTGTCCGGCGTAGGCGTGTATAGCGCCCCAAATTCGGCCTTCCGAATACCAGGGGCTTCGCCAAAAATTTAAAATCATAGACTTCTATGGCTAAGTGAGAGTGTTAAAGCATTATAGTCTGATTGCCTGGTTCGTTGCGCTAAACACCTCCCTTGGAGGACCCAAAATTGGGGTAAAGAGTGTTCAGGTTTATCCCGAACACCCTGGTACTAGTTACATGGGGGCAGAAGCCGACGACTGGCCAACTCTCAGATTTTATAAACGGCTGCATAGAAGGTAATATTTTAAATTAAGAAAGTGTCGCATGGCGCAAATGAACTCGTTTCATATTACAGGATCACATGAGCATGTTCATTCAAAAATTACATCCTTGGAACACTCATCCGCCACTAAGTGGGAACCCTTCAGGATGCTCTCATAGTAATTCTCGGGGCAGCGATGCTCCTTGCCCTCCGGCGGCCCCTCCTTCACAAGCTTCACAGCGTCCAGCTTCGCCCAGTGCACCTTCGCCCGGGCAAAAGCTCTGCGTGCACCTTCGATGCAGACAGATCGCTTGATGACTTCAAGCCATGGGCAGGCTTCCACCAGCCGCCTCACCAGACCGAAGTAGCTGCCAGGAAGGGGCTTGCCAGGCCACATCCGGACTATAAGGCCCCTCATGGCCTGTTCGGCCGCCTTGTGAAGTTCGACCAACTACTTCAGCTGGTCACTCAAGGACACGGGGTGTTCGGTCCCAGTATACTGAGATCAGAACAACTTCTCCGCTGAGCTCCCCTCCCCAGCCCGGTAAAACTCTGCAGCATCCAGCACGCTGCGGGGAAGATTTGCAAACGCTCCTGGAGATCTCTGAACTCGAGTAAGAAAAAGGAAAGTCTCCTTCACATGCTTGCTTTTCATATTGAATGCCTTACCTGCTACTATCTTCTTTGCCGCATCAATCTCCTAGAGGGCCTTGTGGGCTTCGGCCTTGGCGCTCCGGACGCTTTCAACCGCCTGCGTGAGCTCGTACTCCCGCGTCTTGGAGTCAAGCTCCAAGGACTCGTGCTTTTTGGCGAGAGCCTCGAGCTCTTGCTGCACCTCGCCCACTCGGGCTTCTTGTTTCTCCTGCTCAATACGTTCTTTGGCCGCTTTGTCTTCGGCCACGGACAATGCCTTCCTCAGGGTCTCCACCTCGGTCGTGGCCCCTAACAAATTCATGATGATCCTATTACTTTACACCGAACTTCTTTTTACCTATATAAACTGGGGTATATCTTACCTTTTGTCTCTTCGAGCTGCCCCTTGGTAAGGCCGAGCTCGTCCTCGGTCCGCTTCAGGGCCTGCTTCAGCGTAGAGACCTCCGTAGTACATGCGGTAGCGGCCAGCAGGGAAGCCTGCACATACACGTAGACATACTCTAATTAGACTCCTGAGTTATCATTTGATACTCTATTCGTCTTTTCTTTGCGAACGCCGAACAGAGCATCAGGGGCTACTATCTATGTGGTAATTTTTTTATATTTTGAATGCTTACCTCAAAGCCTATTAGGAGGCTGGCGCAAGCTTTGGTCAGTCCATTCTTGGCGGACTGAACCTTCTTAACCACCGCACTCATGATAGTGCGGTGTTCTTCATCGATGGAAGCGTTGTGAAGCGCTTCCAGCAAGTTTTCCGGTGCCTCTGGTTGGACACAGGACACCAGCACGGATGTTTGGCCCCACTTAATGGGGGACCGCCTGCCGGAATCCGGAACCATTGAAGGTTCCGGTGCAGTGTCTGGCTGGGGCCCGAACTCGAAGCCTGTAGGAGCCTCGCTCCCTTGGTACCCAGGGTCCGGGAGGTCGCAGTGAGGCGCCCCCAGGACCGCCTCCCCTTGGGTCAGTGCCTTTTGAGACACCACCTCGGCGTTGTCCGTAGGGCGGGGGGTGGAAGCCGTCGGAGAAGAACTGTTGTTCATATCCGACGTGCTCAGAGAGCCGCTCGACGAGGGTACGTCGAGACGAGCTCGGGCCGGACTGCATGATCAGGGTCGGCATAAGCAAAGGCAATACAATAAAACATACCACGAAGTATTATGGTGTCCGGACACTTACAATTTCGCCAGGGGCTTGTCCCTGGGTAGCCACTCGTCGCCGCTGTCGGCGGCCGTCGTGGCACAGTCCGGAGGGAGGGTCTTCCCCTTCTTGGACCCTTTGGCCTCCCCGGATGGGTCGGCCTTCCTTTTCTTGTCCCCCCGGGCTGAGGGGAGAACTTTTCTCCTCCTCCTTGTTTCCATGGGAGGAGTGCGCGTCGGACTCATCGGATGATGAGTCCGACAGAACCATCTTGCGCCGGAGACCCTTTCGGGTCCCCGCGGCCTTCTTCTTGGCCGTCTTTTCTGGCACCTCGTAAGGTGCCGGGGTCAGCATCCTCGTCAGAAGAGCGTTTGCCGGATCTTCGGGCAGGGGGGCTGGGCAATCAAGCTGCTCCGCTGTCTTTATCTAGTCCTGTTAATGGCACAAAAAGCTTAGATCCAGCACATAACTAAGCCAGGGCACATAAATACCCTGAGTGATATAAAAGCCTACCGGATGGGCGCGGCGCTTTGCGCTGATTCCGCGGTCCTTGGTCAGGAGGGAGGCATCTCGGCGCCCTTGAACAGCACCCTCCAGACGTCCTCGTGCGTCGTGTCGTAGAGCTCTCGCAGTGTCTGGTGCTGGGCCGAGTCAAACTCCCACAAAACAAATGCCCGTTGTTGGCATGGAAGGATCCGGCGGAGGAGCATGACCTGGACCACGTTGAAGAGCTTGATTTTCTTGCTCGTCATGTTCTGAATGCAGGTCTGGAGTCCGGTCAGCTCTACCGGAGAACCCCAGGACAGACACTTCTTTTTCCAGGAGGTGAGCCACGTGGGGATTCTGGATCGAAATTTGGGGGCCGCCACCCAGTTGGAGTCGCGCGGCTCGGTGAGGTAGAACCACCCCGATTGCCACCCCTTTACGGTATCCATGTAGGTACCCTCGAGCCATATGACATTGGGCATCTTCCCCACCATGGCGCCTCCGCATTCTGCTTCCTGGCCTGCCGCCACCTTCGGTTTGACATTGAAGGTTTTCAGCCATAGGCTGAAGTGGGGCCTGATGCGGAGGAAGGCCTCGCACATGACGATAAACGCCGAGATGTTGAGGATAAAGTTGGGGGCCAGATCATGGAAATCCAGCCCGTAGTAGAACATGAGCCCGCGGACAAACAGGTGGAGAGGAAATCCCAGTTCGCGGACGAAATGAGAAAGAAAAACTACCCTCTCATGGGGTTCGGGCGTTGGGACGATCTGCCCCGCATTCGGCAGCCGGTGCGCGATATTCGCAGGTAGGTATCCGGCCTCCCATAACTTTTTGATGTTTTCCTCCGTGACGAAGGAAGCCATCCACTTGCCTCCTGCTCCAGACATGCTTGGAGTGGTTTGAGAAGAAGGACGCGAGCTTGGGCGCTAGAGCTCGAGTGTGCGGGAATGGGAAAGCGAGAAGGAAGAAGGCATGGGTGAAAAAGCTATATCTTTGTCCCTTTTATAATGGCGGAGGAGGCGATGAGTATCCCCACTTGCCTGGCAAAACTGCTTATTCCCCATGCACTGTAATTGATGGTGCGGTTGGGTTACCCACATCCGTATAGATGAGAATCCCGTGATAAGGGGAACACGATCTCTGCTTTGATAAGACGTATCGAGAAAACCGCCTCGCGATGTGTGCGGAGCTGGTTGAGAAAAGCGGTTCGAATAATAACCGGGCCATGAAGTGATGTCATACTATCAAGACATGTCAGTAGATTGGATTTATGGAAGTATTATTCTCTCTATGGTGGTATGTGGAACATATTTTATAGGGTCGGACACTATCCTTGCATTCAAACTCGTCCATGGAGTATTCGGAGGAGGAACCCGCCTTGCAATGCCGAAGACAACACTGCGCGCCGGACTCATCGTCATTGAAGCCTGGTTCAGGGGCTACTGAGGGAGTCCTGGATTAGGGGGTCTCCGGACAGCCGGACTATATCGTTTAGCCGGACTATTGGACCATGAAGATACAAGATTGAAGACTTCGTCTCGTGTCCGGATGGGACTCTACTTGGCATGGAAGGCAAGCTAGGCAATACGGATATGGATATCTCCTCTTTTGTAACCGACCTTGTGTAACCCTAGCCCCCTCCGGTGTCTATATAAACCGGAGGGTTTTAGTCTGTAGGACAACATACAATCATACCATAGGCTAGCTTCTAGGGCCTAGCCTCTCTGATCTCTTGGTAGATCTACTCTTCTAATACTCATATCATCAAGAACAATCAAGCACGACGTAGGGTTTTACCTCTATCAAGAGGGCCCGAACCTGGGTAAAACATCGTGTCCTCTGCCTCCTGTTACCATCCGCCTTAGACGCACAGTTCGGGACCCCCTACCCGAGATCCGCCGGTTTTGACACCGACACTCGCGATACATCAAGATCGTATCACCTCAAGAACACGAGAGAGAGAGAGATCAAACACATAGCTATTGGTACATACCCTCAGCCCCGAGGGTGAACTACTCCCTCCTCGTCATGGAGGGCGCTGGGATGATGAAGATGGCCACCGGAGAGGGATTCCCCCCTCTGGAACGGGTCTAGATTGGTTTTCAGTGGCTACGGAGGCTTCTGGCGGTGGAACTCCCGATCTATTATGCTCTTCGAAGTTTTTAGGGTATATTGACATATATAGGCAAAAGAAGTCGGTCAGGGGAGCCACGAGGGTGGGGGCGCGCCTCCCCACCTCGTGGCCACCTCGAAGCTTCCCTGACATCTACTCCAAGTCTCCTGGATTGCTTCCGTTCCAAAAATAACTTTCCTGAAGGTTTCATTCCGTTTGGACTCCGTTTGATATTCCTTTTCTTCGAAACACTGAAATAGGCAAGAAAACAACAATTTGGGCTGGGCCTCTAGTTAATAGGTTAGTCCCAAAAATAATATAAAAGTGTATAATAAAGCCCATAAACATCCAAAACAAAAAATATAATAGCATGGAACAATCAAAAATTATAGATACGTTGGAGACGTATCACAGCGCTTTCTTTAAAGCCATTAAGCTAGGCATATAGTGCTCAAGTAATGGATCCACCCGGATCCCAAGGTATATCAAAGCCAATTTTAATTAACAATGATTTGTGATTTAGTAGTGAGCACAAAGTAACATATAGCATACAACAACGAAGTCTAACTCTCTTCCTATGCATCGGCATGTCATAAAAGAACAATTCATGCACACATAGTAAAGGCCAATGCATAGTATAAATAGTTTCTTGCAATTTTAGCATATTGGAAACATGGAGATGCAGAGATGTAGTTCCTCTCTCATAATAATTGCAAGTAGGAGCAACAAGCACATGCATATTATATCTATCAAAATCATCATGTGTGGTAGTGAAATGCAACCCATCAATATAATCCTTAATAAGGGCAAACTTCTCCGATATAGTGTAGTCGGGAGAATTCAAAAAGATAATAGGACTATCATGCGTGGGTGCAATAGCAACAATTTCATGTTTAACATAAGGAACTATAGCAAGTTCATCTCCATAAGCATAATTCATATTGGCATCTTGGCCACAAGCATAGGAAGCATCATCAAAAAGGGATATTTCAAAAGAATCAACGGGATCATAACAATCATCATAGCAATCATCCTTCGGTAAGCACGAAGGGAAATTAAACAATGTATGAGTTGAAGAGTTACTCTCATTAGAAGGTGGGCATGGGTGTGACACCCGGGTAATCAAGCTACAGTGATCCCCCGCTAATGCTGCCACGTCATCTCGGTTACTGATAATAAACTAGCGATAGTTCAAAACCGAAACAAATTCAAAATTTAATTAAAGGATAGAACAAAAGTTTTCAAATGTTAAAACCAAAATGTTCTGGTTGTGACAAATATTGCATAGGTAATTACAGTGAAGAACCCATAATTAAGTAAAATATTTAACTGCACTATAGTTGGTAAAACAATGGCAAAACGATTATTTAAATGCTTTTCAATACTAAACGAATATTAAACTAGTTTATTTAGTCACTAAGAACTTTTTACAATTCCAATTTAGGTGTGGGCTTTAACTTATTATATAAAACTATAACTATTAAAGAACTAAGCTAAAACAGAAAAGAAATAAAATAAACAAAAGAAAAGAAAAACAATACAAAGATGCAGAAAAGGAAAAAGACCCCCCGGGCCAACCGACCAACGGGCCGGCCCAGTCGGCTACCAGGCCATCCCATCCACTCCCCATAACCCACACTCCCTCCCGAAACCCTAACCAACCACCCACACTCCCCCACTCGCTCACCCACGACCCCTCGCTCCTCCTCCCGATCCAATCTGGATCGGGGCCGACCGCGTAGCCCGTCGTTGCGCAGACCCCGCCGCCACCTTGCCGACGACGCAACCCCACCATCGCCGACGCCCGCTTCCTCACCCTCCGCCCCGTGTGGATCCGGTCGGGCAGCCGACGCCGCTGACGCCCTGCTCCTCGCCCCTCACCGGCCGCTGCTTCCTCGTCCCCGTCGCCACCGCTGCCTCGAGCACACTTTTGCACATCTACCGGGCCGGTGAGCCCCCCCCCCGTCCGTTTCCTCTCGAACCCTCCTGCTGCGCCGTGGCCGTGACCTGCGCCCCCCTTCCCTCGTGCTCGTCTGCTCTCGCCACCCCCGCGCGCCCTCACCTCCTCTGCGCCTGCTGTCGCTCCGAGGTCGCCGCCTCCACCCCGCAGTCACGCGCTGCCCGCGCTCCGGGCCGCACTCGCACCGCACGCGCGCGTCCCGCGCCTTGCGCCCGCCTCCATCACGCCCCGCTCATCCCCTGCTGCAAGCCCCCCTCCACCTCGCGCGCGCTCGCTTCCTGCACGCGTGACCGCCCAGGCCCGGCTCTCCGCGCCGCTGCTCCCTGCTGCCCCCATCGTCTGCCCTGTGCTGCCGCCCCTGCACATGGCCTCGCCGCACCCGGGCAAGCCTCCCTGGCCGCGGACCCATGCTCCCCACTGCGACAGCTCCTCCCCAGCAAGCGCGCGCCCGTGCTGACCATGCCCGCGGCCACCCCTCTCCGTCAACGCCTCGCCGCGACCGGCGTCTCCCCTGGCAGGTGCCGTGGCCGCCGGCGCCCTGCTGCGCCGGGTCAGGGGCTCCGCCCGCTAACGGGCGCCCCACAGCGCCCCTGTGCCCGCGCGCCCATTCGCCCGCAAGCCCCCTGCCTATGACACAGGGGGCCCACCATGAGAACGTTTTGCAAAAAAAGAATTAAATAAATAATAAGTAAATATAAATAAATAAATAGATAATAATTAAATTAACTAATTCATTAATTAAATAATTAATTAATTAAGTTAATTAATCCTGTTTAATTAATCTAATTAACTAGTTAGTTTAATTAAACAGTAATTAGATTAGTTAAACCCTAATTAGACTAAACAGTGTATGACCAGTGGGACCCACCGTCAGATTGACCCAGTCAACACCTCTGCTGACTGCTGACGTCATGCTGATGTCATGCTGACGTCAGCATGCACTATTCTGGATAATGTTGAATTAAATTAATTAAATAAATTCTAAAAATGATTTAAAACTTTAGAAAATCATATAAAATAAACCGTAGCTCAAATGAAAATACTTTCTACATGAAAGTTGCTCAGAACGCGAGACAAATCTGGATAAGCAGCCCGTTCGTCCGCCACGCATCCCTAGCATAGCAAACACGCAACTTTCCCCCTCCAGTTCGTCTGTCCGAAAACGCAAAACACCGGGAATACCTTTCCAGATGTTTTCCCCCTTCACCGGTACCACCTCGTACCGCGTTAGGGCATGCCTAGCACCACGCTTTGTCATGTCATGCATCGTCATGCATTTTTTTGCATTGTATTTATTGTTTCTTCCCCCTCTTCTCTCGCTAGACACCGAGACCGACGCCGCTGCTACCCAGTACGACTACGGTGTTGACGACCCCTCTCTCTTGCCAGAGCAACCAGGCAAGCCCCCCCTTGATCACCAGATACCGCCTACTCTCCTCTATACTGCTTGCATTAGAGTAGTGTAGCATGTTACTGCTTTTCGTTAATCCTATCCTGATGCATAGCATGTCATTGTTGCTACAACTGTTGATACCTTACCTGCAATCCTAAATGCTTAGTATAGGATGCTAGTTTATCATGAGTGGCCATACATTCTTGTCCGTCTGCCATGCTATACTATCGGGCCGTGATCACTCGGGAGTTGATCACGGGTATATACCTATACTTTATACATGATACATGTGATGACTAAAGTCGGGTTGGGTCGAGGAGTACCCGCGAGTGATTCATGGATTGGTGGCTGAAAGGACCTTTGTCCCGACGGCCCTCTGGGTGGATCTTTGTGGCGGAGCGACAGGGAAGGTTGAGACCACCTAGGAGAGAGGTGGGCCTGGCCCTGGTCGGTGTTCGTGGTGTCTTCAAGATAACACGTTTAACGAGATCTTGGTATTTGATCTGAGTCTGGCTACTGGCCTATACGCACTAACCATCTACGCGGGGACAGTTATGGGCACTCGACGTCGTGGTATCAGCCGAAGCCTTCGTGACGTCAGCGACAGAGTGGCGCGTGCCGGATTGGACTGGAACGCCTGCTAGGCTAAGTCTGCTTCCGGCCGCGTTCGCAACATGCAGGTGTGCAAAGGGCGATGGGCCCAGACCCCTGCGCCATAGAATTTAGACCGGCGTGCTGACCTCTCTGTTGTGCCTAGGTAGGGCTGCGACGTGTTGATCTTTCGAGGCCGGGCATGACCCAGAAAAGTGTGTCCAGCCAAATGGGATCGAGCGTGTTGGGTTATGTGGTGCACCCCTGCAGGGAAGTTAATCTATTCGAATAGCCGTGATCTTCGGTAACAGGATGGCTTGGAGTTGTACCTTGACCTTATGACAACTAGAACCGGATACTTAGTAAAACACACCATTCCAAGTGCCAGATACAACCGGTGGTCGCTCTCTCATAGGGCGACGAGGGGAGGATCGTCGGTTAGGTTTATGCTACATGATGCTACTTGGTGAACTTACCATCTACTCCCTTCTCCTGCTGCAAGATGGAGGTTACCAGAAGCGTAGTCATCGAAAGGACTAGCTATCCCCCTCTTATTCCGGCATTCTGCAGTTCAGCCCACATAAGATACCCTTCTTCCTTTTGATACCAATGCATACATATGTAGTGTAGCTCCTTGCTTGCGAGTACTTTGGATGAGTACTCACGGTTGCTTTGCTCCCTCTTTTCCCCTTTTCTATACCCGATTGCTGCGACCAGACGTTGGAGCCCAGGAGCCAGACGCCACCGTCGACGACGACTACTACTACTCGGGAGGTGCCTACTACTATGTGCAGCCTGCTGGCGACGACCAGGAGTAGTTTAGGAGGATCCCAGGCAGGAGGCCTGCGCCTCTTTCGATCTGTATCCCAGTTTGTGCTAGCCTTCTTAAGGCAAACTTGTTTAACTTATGTCTGTACTCAGATACTGTTGCTTCCACTGACTCGTCTATGATCGAGCACTTGTATTCGAGCCCTCGAGGCCCCTGGCTTGTATTATGATGCTTGTATGACTTAATTATGTTTTAGAGTTGTGTTGTGATATCTTCCCGTGAGTCCCTGATCTTGATCGTACACATTTGCGTGCATTATTAGTGTACGGTCAAATTGGGGGCGTCACAAGTTGGTATCAGAGCCGACTTCCTGTAGGAATCCCCTTCCCAACTCCTTGGTCGAAGTCGAGTCTAGACATTGAAAAACTTTTACTAACATGGCCGTGTGGGTTATGGGCTCACGTCGCCATTGGGTGGTATTAGGATCTTTTACTCCTTGTCTATACTCTGAGACTCTGATCTCTCTTCTATTCGGGTTAAATGAATTTTGCTAAATCTAACATTACGATCTCGTTATCACTTTCACCCGGAGAGCCCCTTATTACTGATGATCGTCTGCTGCACGTGAAGACCCTGAAGATACTCTCCGCTGTTAACCCGAGAACTTGTGTTCATTGCGTTTGCAATTCCCCTTCCACCGTCAACCCTTATGGATAACTACTTGCAGTTGTTATTCTTACATACATCCCTAGTTGGTCTTGTTATTACAAGATACCCCTAAATACTCGTCATTGTTTCGATAATCCTTTGAGCTTACTGCCTTGCTGTTCTTTGTCATCTGAATACCCCTATGGATAATTCTCGCGCTTATCGAGTATCCGCTCATCCCCTAGTTGTTCATGTGTTTCACAATGGTCTTCGAAATACTATTTGATCCTCCAAAAATCCTTAGTAGCTAATTGCTTTGCAATACTTGTCTGCTTACATTATGGATGCTCCCATATCACTAGCAATATTCACTAGTGTCTTTTGACATTGTCATTTTGATCCTATTGATTCAACATGTGTGCGAATGCACACAATCATCAATCGACCCTTCTAAATTATCTTTCCGGCTCAGACGTCATTTTGAACATGAGCTGGTTCTCGAACAAACTATTTGTCATCGATTGTGCCACTGGTCAATTCAGTTTATCCATCCTTGACCAGTGCGTCTGCTTCTAATCCTTCGTTTTGGAAATCATAATTCCTTTGTTATCTAAGCATCGAATTATTCAGATGTTCTATAGTCTGACGCCCTTGCATTCTTTCTTCCTCTGATTGAGTACCGATACTCACATCAGCTCCGTTGTGGATCGCCCGATCCATTGTTGGATTTCATCCGACATCGTCCTTCATATTCAATAACCTTGAGAGCCTTTCCACGGGTATATAATGCCTTTGGTAAATTGTATCCTCTGCTTTGTCAACCATGCTCTACTTTTGAGCTTGTGTTATTTAGTCCTGAAGTTTGTGGTATATGTTCCTAAGATGCCCCGATGGGTTGAACCAACACCTTCCCTAATCTATGTGAACCTGAAATATTTCACGGGTCATACTTATCTGGTATTGTACCAGGTAAAACTTTCAACAACTAATGTCATTTTCGAAATACAAGGAGGTGAATGGAAGGTTATGCATTGAAGAAGTGGGAGTCGACCTTGAACTTTGTGTTCATGCCCATGGACACGATGTAGATCCTATCATGGAAGCTTCTTGTAATAATAACTATTTCCTTGATATAATATCCTCTGGTATCGATGAATTGATCCTTGGCAATCGTGGTTCCGACCATATGTTCTTCTTGGATCCCATTTCTCGGACAAGTTAAAGTACTTGTCTTCTGCAAAGCAATACCCTAGTCCCACCTCTACTTTGATCTGTCTTCGAGTATTACCCCCTGGTATCTCGAGATTATCGCGGAACTGCATAACTTCTTATGAGTTCTCCATCTAGTACTACATTATCGCTGATTCCAATTTTTTCACGGGCTCTGAGTCATTAAACACCCAAGGACACCGATGACTGAATCAAGTCCACATCGCTATTAAACAACTATTAGTAATCTTCTTTAATTACGAGTTTGTACTTGACCACGTCATTTCTAGCCTGATCGGCTATATCATTATCATGCTAAATTTTAACTGTGCTACTTGGTCCTTCTTCCCGGAGCACAATTTTGTATGGTGAGCTAAGCTTACGTCGATTTTCCTCAGCATATCATTTCGCCTTGAACCGCAAGCTTGATTTCGAGTTTGTGTTGTAACAATGGTTCTAATAACCTCCCGCTTCATTATTCTTTTGACTTGTTGTCGTCACTGATTGATTGCATCTTCATGAATTCTCTTGACAAATGTGTCGTGATCATCATCAACCTAATGAGATCTTCCATGATATCAATCGAATTCATGATGAGAAATACCATCCTTGCCCTCGATGATTTGTGTTATCATCGGCCACTTTATTGCCTTCCCTTCAACACAAACTTGATCGTGTTTTGTGCTATACCTTGAGTTACTTGCTATCCAGCATTTGTTCTTCTTTACCTTGGAATATTACCACCTTTTATGTCAAGAATGTCGTGGGAATTTCACCACCTCTCAAAAATTTTGGATGCAAGCGATACTTATAACCATCACCATTCTTTTCTTGGTCCCCATGTTGTTTCCAACCAGGATACCAACAACTAAACGGTGATGTTTGGATTTTGTACTTCTAGCAAACCTATTGCTTTGAAGTTAATGGTCAATAGTTTAATCTTAGACTATTGGTTATTGAATCACCATTCTAACATTGATCATGCTACCTGAGCCAATATTTTGGGTGCACCTTTCAACCAATGCTTAAGTATGTATGTTTTCCTCGAGCATACATCATTATAACATTTGATCTAACGAATGTTATCTCCTTGTTCACATAATTGTGGAAATTCATCTTTTTGAAAACCTTGAGGAATTAACACTGAGACCATCAGCCACCCCCTCATCCTCTCCTTGGTTTAATGATGAACTCTTCTTTCAGAACTCGTTTCCATAATTCATTTCCTGAGAATCATACAATGTCTTATCGTCAA
Source organism: Triticum urartu (assembly GCF_056163025.1). Taxonomy (NCBI): domain Eukaryota; kingdom Viridiplantae; phylum Streptophyta; class Magnoliopsida; order Poales; family Poaceae; genus Triticum; species Triticum urartu. The sequence continues at coordinate 167,907,481 of NC_141874.1, read as the reverse complement.
TTTGTGTCGCACCTTTTCTTCTCAGGCATCCCGAGTCTGAGGTATCATGGCCCCAATCAGATCTGAAACTTGATCAGATATGATGGTTAGACCAAATATCCAAGAGTTATAACATTGGTCTTTATATGACCCTGTAAGGCGATGTCATGCCTAGCACACCTGGCCGGAGGACCTATTGTTGTAGTTTCCATTTTAGCAAGGTTAGCCATTCTGCCATGAGGAAATTGGAAGACTTATTCTATGAGTTGTCCTGATGGATCCTTTGGGTATCCAAAGTATGACCTTTGCCTGGAGACCATGTCAATGCTATCTCGAAGCATGTTTGTGGTACTCCGATTTTTCAATTGGAGCATTTGAAGCACAATGCTAAATTTTCTTTTCCATTATCCAAACACCGCTGTATGGGTAATGTCATGAAATTTCTCTCCCCTTTCCTAAAGGGTTTTCTACATTATATCATGTCATGGATATCATGCTCTGCTTGTCCTTGGAAGGGTTATACCCCCTGAAATATGTGTTTAAACACATTTTCCTTTCCATTGTTCTGTTTAATCGGATAATTGCATTTTCCTTCCCATTGTTTTGTTTAACCTTTCTTGTAATCTGACTTATCTGAGCAGTGATAATTCCCTGCTTAGGTAAGCACCTTGTTGTACCACTCTGTCACGAAGACCCTGTTACTATTGTTGATGACATTTCAGTAGCCACCGATGGACGAGAACCTTGCCTATTGGTCCGCCTCGTACAACGAGCAGGAAAATGGTTCTCTTCGTCCCTCGCCCTTGGTACCAACGTTGTTGCCAACATAACCGACAGTCTCTTCTCTGACATGCCTGGCTATCATGATGAGTTGCTATCATGACCGTGCAAGATGTCAGTGCCCTCCTACTTTACCCACATGGTGGGCCCATAACCCACATTTCCACAGGATCGAAACCTGACTCTCCTATACATCCCTGCTTCAAAGTTATCCCTTATGCTTGGCTTCATAGGTAATTCGCGAGCCACCTTCCTACTGCTCTATTCTGGTATCAGACGCAATGCTTACTCTCGCCGCTCTGAACCCCTTTCTCACTTTGGTTCCGACTTTGAGCAGCTATCTATCCGCTTGGACCCTCTCATTGTACCTTCGTATCGTACTCTTGATGTATATTATATGTTCAACTCGAGAGATAATCTTATGCCCATTCATGGTTAACCCCAGATTGTTTCCCTCGTAAGCATGCTGTCGTAGCCGAGCTGCTCCTACCTATTCGTAAGTACGTTGGAGTTCCCGAAGAAAAATATGATGACTTCCTCGTGATGACCTGAAGCAGAGGAATGAAGGCATCGATGTAATGGATCGACCTCTCCGAGAAGAGCAACCAAGACCGAGAAGACTCGATAGAATTTCTTAGCCACATCTTTCCCTTACTCCCCTCTTAAATCTCAGGACGAGATTTCTTGTAGTGGAGGAGAATTGTGACGCCCGGGTAATCAAGCTACAGTGATCCCCCGCTAATGCTGCCACGTCACCTCGGTTACTGATAATAAACTAGCGATAGTTCAAAACCGAAACAAATTCAAAATTTAATTAAAGGATAGAACAAAAGTTTTCAAATGTTAAAACCAAAATGTTCGGGTTGTGACAAATATTGCATAGGTAATTACAGTGAAGAACCCATAATTAAGTAAAATATTTAAATGCACTATAGTTGGTAAAACAACGGCAAAACGATTATTTAAATGCTTTTAAATACTAAACAAATATTAAACTAGTTTATTTAGTCACTAAGAACTTTTTACAATTCCAATTTAGGTGTGGGCTTTAACTTATTATATAAAACTATAATAACTATTAAAGAACTAACCTAAAACAGAAAAGAAATAAAATAAACAAAAGAAAAGAAAAACAATACAAAGATGCAGAAAAGGAAAAAGACCCTCCCGGGCCAACCGACCAACGGGCCGGCCGAGTCGGCCACCAGGCCATCCCATCCACTCCCCATAACCCACACTCCCTCCCGAAACCCTAACCAACCACCCACACTCCCCCACTCGCTCACCCACGACCCCTCGCTCCTCCTCCCGATCCAATCTGGATCGGGGCCGACCGTGTAGCCCATCCCTGCGCAGACCCCTCCGCCACCTTGCGGACGACGCAACCCCACCATCGCCTACGCTCGCTTCCTCACCCTCCGCCCCGTGTGGATCCGGTCGGGGCAGCCGCCGCCGCCGATGCTCTGCTCCTCGCCCCTTGCCGGCCGCTGCTTCCTCGTCACCGTCGCCGCCGCCGCCTCGAGCACACTTTTGCACATATACAGGGCCGGTGAGCCCCCCGTCCGTTTCCTCTCGAACCCTCCTGCTCCGCCATGGCCGCGACCTGTGCCCTCCTTCCCCCGTGCTCGTCTGCTCTCGCCGCCCCCGCGCGCCCTCGCCTCCTCTGCGCCTGCTGCCGCTCCGAGGTCGCCGCCTCCATCCCGCAGTCACGCGCTGCCCGCACTCCGGGCCGCACTCGCACCGCACGCGCGCGTCTCGCGCCTTGCGCCCGCCTCCATCACGCCCCGCTCACCCCCTGCTGCAAGCCCCCCTCCACCTCGCGCGCGCTCGCGTCCTGCGCGCGTGACCGCCCAGGCCCGGCTCTCCGCGCCGCTGCTCCCCGCTGCCCCCACCGTCTACCCTGCGCCGCCGCCCCTGCACATGGCCTCGCCGCACCTGGGCAAGCCTCCCTGGCCGCGGACCCGTGCTCCCCACTACGACAGCTCCTCCCCAGCAAGCGCGCGCCCGTGCTGACCATGCCCGCGGCCACCCCTCTCCGTCAACGCCTCGCCGCGACCGGCGTCTCCCCTGGCAGGTGCCGTGGCCGCCGGCGCCCCACAGCGCCCCTGCGCCCGCGCGCCCATTCGCCCGCAAGCCCCCTGCCTATGACAGAGGGGGCTCACCATGAGAACGTTTTGCAAAAAAAGAAATAAATAAATAATAAGTAAATATAAATAAATAAATATAAATAAATAAATATATAATAATTAAATTAACTAATTCATTAATTAACTAATTAATTAATTAAGTTAATTAATCCTGTTTAATTAATCTAATTAACTAGTTAGTTTAATTAAACAGTAATTAGATTAGTTAAACCCTAATTAGACTAAACAGTGTATGACCAGTGGGACCCACCGTCAGATTGACCCAGTCAACACCTCTGTTGACTGCTGACGTCATGCTGATGTCATGTTGACGTCAGCATGCACTATTCTGGATAATGTTGAATTAAATTAATTAAATAAATTCTAAAAATGATTTAAAACTTTAGAAAATCATATAAAATAAACCGTAGCTCAGATGAAAATACTTTCTACATGAAAGTTGCTCAGAACGACGAGACGAATCCGGATACACAGCCCGTACGTCCGCCACGCATCCCTAGCATAGCAAACACGCAACTTTCCCAATCTGGTTCTTTTGTCCGAAAACGCAAAACACCGGGAATACCTTCCCGGATGTTTTCCCCTTCACCGATACCACCTCGTACCGCGTTAGGGCACGCCTAGCACCACGCTTTGTCATGTCATGCATCGTCATGCATTTGTTTGCATTGTATTTATTGTTTCTTCCCCCTCTTCTCTCGCTAGACACCGAGACCGACGCTGCTGCTACCCAGTACGACTACGGTGTTGACGACCCCTCTCTCTTGCCAGAGCAACCAGGCAAGCCCCCCCCCTTGATCACCAGATATTGCCTACTCTCCTCTATACTGCTTGCATTAGAGTAGTGTAGCATGTTACTGCTTTTCGTTAATCCTATCTTGATGCATAGCCTGTCATTGTTGCTACAACTGTTGATACCTTACCTGCAATCCTAAATGCTTAGTATAGGATGCTAGTTTATCATGAGTGGCCATACATTCTTGTCCGTCTGCCATGCTATACTATCGGGCCGTGATCACTCGGGAGTTGATCACGGGTATATACCTATACTTTATACATGATACATGTGATGACTAAAGTCGGGTTGGCTCGAGGAGTACCCGCGAGTGATTCACGGATTGGGGGCTGAAAGGACCTTTGTCTCGACGGCCCTCTGGGTGGATCTTTGTGGCTGAGAGACAGGGCAGGTTGAGACCACCTAGGAGAGAGGTGGGCCTGGCCCTCGTCGGCATTCGCGGTGTCTTCAAGATAACACGTTTAACGAGATCTTGGTATGTGATTTGAGTCTGGCTACTGGCCTATACGCACTAACCATCTACGCGGGGACAGTTATGGGCACTCGACGTCGTGGTATCAGCCGAAGCCTTCGTGTCGTCAGCGACTGAGTGGCGTGCGCTAGATTGGACTGGAACGCCTGCTAGGATAGGTCTGCTTTCGGCCGTGTTCGCAATGTCCAGGTGTGCAAAGGGCGATGGGCCGAGACCCCTGCGCCATAGGATTTAGACCGGCGTGCTGACCTCTTTGTTGTGCCTAGGTAGGGCTGCGACGTGTTGATCTTCCGAGGCCGGGATGACCCAGAAAAGTGTGTCCGGCCAAATGGGATCGAGCGTGTTGGGTTATGTGGTGCACCCCTGCAGGGAAGTTATCTATTCGAATAGCCGTGATCTTCGGTAACAGGACGACTTGGAGTTGTACCTTGACCTTATGACAACTAGAACCAGATACTTAGTAAAACACACCATTCCAAGTGCCAGATACAACCGGTGGTCGCTCTCTCACAGGGCGACGAGGGGAGGATCGTCGGTTAGGTTTATGCTACACGATGCTACTTGGTGAACTTACCATCTACTCTCTTCTCCTACTGCAAGATGGAGGTTACCAGAAGTGTAGTCTTCGAAAGGACTAGCTATCCCCCTCTTATTCCAGCATTCTATAGTTCAGCCCACATAAGATACCCTTATTCCTTTTGATACCAATGCATACATATGTATTGTAGCTCCTTGCTTGTGAGTACTTTGGATGAGTACTCACGGTTGCTTTGCTCCCTCTTTTCCCCTTTTCTATACCCGATTGCTGCGACCAGACGTTGGAGCCCAGGAGCCAGACGCCACCGTCGATGACGACTACTACTACTCGGGAGGTGCCTACTACTACGTGCAGCCTGCTGGCGACGACCAGGAGTAGTTTAGGAGGATCCCAGGCAGGAGGCCTGCGCCTCTTTCGATCTGTATCCCAGTTTGTGCTAGCCTTCTTAAGGCAAACTTGTTTAACTTATGTCTTTACTCAGATATTGTTGCTTCCACTGACTCGTCTGTGATCGAGCACTTGTATTCGAGCCCTCGAGGCCCCTGGCTTGTATTATGATGCTTGTATGACTTAATTATGTTTTAGAGTTGTGTTGTGATATCCTCCCGTGAGTCCCTGATCTTGATCGTACACATTTGCGTGCATGATTAGTGTACCGTCAAATTGGGGGCGTCACAACGGGTAGCTAATCTGCTCTTCCTCCTTTTGTTCTTCGCTCTCCTCATCATCTTTTTCATCCAATGAGCCCATAGTTTCATCAATTCCTTCTTCCATAGACTCCTACAAAATATTAGTCTCTTCTTGGACAGCGGAGGAGTCCTCAATATATGGTTCAACATAGGAATTAGAAGCATAATTACATAGCAATATTTAAGTATGGCCAAATTTTCAGATTTGTAGAGAGTAGTATCACACTCTTCAATAAAAGAAGCAATTTCACAAGTACCCCTAAAAGCAACAAATTCTTAAATTTGTTGAACATCATAGTAATTTTAAACACCCTTAGTATACGAAGATACGATTCCATTATCACTAAACTCACATTGGTAAGGAAGGTGTTTCTTAGGGTCTTAAGAACAACAAGTACAATCATATATTTCACATAAATTCCAAGCATATCACTGCAAACGATGAATTTGATCCAGTAAAAGTTTCCCTTTTTCAGATGTGCGGTGTCACACATAACAAGCATGCTCATCTAAAGATTTGCCCTCAACTAAGCTAGTTGGGGTTTCAGCCCGAGCACATAGGGATCGAAGATGATCCAAGTAAAAAGCTTCAGTAGTGTGATAGATTTTGAGTGGTTCTTCAACCATTGGTTCAGTAGGTACCACTAATTTTTTGGTATTTTGCGTTTCCTACCCATAACTAAAGATAGAAAACAATAGCACAAAATAAAAACTACTTAGTGATAAAGCAAACAAGCACACACGAGAATATTCACCCCATGCTATAACTCCCCGGCAACGACGCCAGAAAAAGGTCTTGATAACCCACAAGTATAGGGGATCAATTGTAGCCTCTTTCGATATGTAAGAGTGTCGAACCCAACGAGGAGCTAAAGGTAGAACAAATATTCCCTCAATTTTATTGATCATTGATACAACTCTACGCACACTTGACATTCGCTTTACCTAGAACAAGTAAAAAACTAGAAGTACTTTGTAGGTGTAACAGGATAGGTTTGCAAGAATATAAAGAGCACGTAAATAAAAACTAGGGGATGTTTTAGGTAAGGAAGGAATAAAGTTATTATAGCGAGTGTGGAAAATTGGTGGTAGGAGTTGTGAAATTGTCCCTAAGAAATTGACTATGTTACTAGACCGATAGCAAGTTTTATGTGGGAGAGGCCACTGCTAGCATGTCATCCTGATTGGAATTCTATGCACTTATGATTGGAACTATTAGCAAGCATCCGCAACTACTAACGTTAATTAAGGTAAAGCCCAACCATAGCATTAAGATATATTGGTCCCCCTTCAATCCCGTAAGCATCAATTTCTATCCTAGGTTGAAGCTTTTGTCACTCTTGTCCTCCAATACTTAGTCCTATCAACATACAACTAACCCTATGGTGTGATCCATGCGCGCGCTCATATGATGGGCACCAAAGGACAACAACATAACCACAAGCAAATTAAACCAATCATAGCAATTCACCAATTAACGATAGGACAACGAAATTCTACTCAGACATCATAGGATGGAAAAACATCATTGGATAATAATATGAAGTATAAAGCACCATGTTCAAGTAGAGGGTACAACGGGTTGCATGAGAGTGGACCGTTGTAGATATATGGGGGAAGGTGATGAAGATGTTGGTGAAGATGACAGAGGTGTTGGTGTAGATTGCGGTGACGATGATGGCCCCGGCGACATTCTGGCGCCACCAGAAGAGAAGGGGAGAGGGGCCCCCTTCTTGTTCTTCTTCTTCCTTGACCTTATCCCTAGATGGGAGAAGGGTTTCCCCTCTGGCCCATGGCCTAAATGGCAGAGGATAGGAGAGAGCCCCTCCGAGATTGGATCTGTCTCTCTGTCTCTCTCCATTTCTGCGCTTTATATTCTGGGCTTTCATCGTTTCTTATATTCCCAGAGATCGGTAACCCCGATTGGGCTGAAATTTTAACATGATTTCTATCCGGATATTTTCTTTCTTGTGGCGAAAGAAGGGCACCAACCGCCTTATGGGGTGGCCACGAGGGCCCAAGGTGCACCTGGCCCCCTGGGGCGCGCCCCTACCTCGTGGCCCCCTCGGGCATCGTATCGCGTTGATTCTTCTTCCCAAAAATCACATATATTCCAAAAAAATCTCCGTCAGTTTTTATTCCATTTGGAATCCATTTTATATGGATTTTCTGCGAAACAAAAAACATTCAACAAACAGGGACTGGCACTGGGCACTGGATCAATATGTTAGTTCCAAAAATAGTATAAAAAGTTGCCAAAAATATATGAAAGTTCTAGAATATTGGCATGGAACAATCAAAAATTATAGATACGATGGAGACGTATTAGAGACCATCTTCATTCTACGCCTCCCATGGATTGATAAACCTTAGGTCATCCACTTGAGGGAAATTTGCTACTGTCCTACAAACCTCTGCACTTGGAGGCCCAACAACGTCTACAAGAAGAAGGTTGTGTAGTAGACATCAAGCTCTTTTCTGGCGCCGTTGCCAGGGAGGTGAGTGCTTGAAGGTATATCTTTAGATCTTGCAATCGAGTCTTTTAGTTTCTTGTTTTTATCACTAGTTTAGTTTATAAAAGAAAACTACAAAAAATGGAATTGAGGATGCCTCATATGCTACATCTTTTTAATATCTTTCGTGAAAATGATGGAAAGGAAAATTGTGCTCAAGTGTTAGAAGAAGAATGCATTAAAATGTTTGGTACTAAATATTTGAATGATGAGCATGATGGCAATGTTGTTAGTACAAACTCTTTGAATATCCATAGTACTAATGATGATTGCACTAGTCATGATGAAAATGTCTCTTATAAGCATGTCAATTTTTGTGGAGTGCATAGAGTTTGCAAGCACACACCAAATAGGGAAGATAGATTTTGCAAGAGGCATAAGTATTTGGAAACTAAATGGTTGCAAGAGAGGCTAAATACTTGTGCTGAAAATTTAAAATATCTTTGCCATCCTTGTGAACTTTGCAATGAACATGATCATTTAAATCTCCAATGCAAATTGTTTCATGATCGAATCGTGTCCAAAAATTGTGATGACTTGATTTCCCTTGCACATCTAATGAACTTAGTTTGCTTGTGGGTTATGAATAAATGAAACATATAACTAAGGATCTTCCAGAATTTGTCCTTGATAAAGTTCTTGATTTTGATCTAGAGGAAATTTATATGTATTGTGCGGTGAATTGCATTGAAAATCCTTATATTGCCAATTACATAAAGATAAGAAAACAAATAGAAGATGAAGAAAATACTAATGAAAGGGAAGATACTTCCCAATATACTCCTATTATTTCTTATGATGAATCATGTAACAAGGAGGAGCCTTCTATTCAACCAATCTCATTAATAAGGAGCTCCAAAAAGAGGATTAGCCCACACATAATGTGAAGAAGAAAAAGAAAAGACGGAGAAGCAAAGGTAAAAAGGTATCCCTGCCAAATGATGTTGCTCCTATTACTCATTGTGATGATGATAACTGCTATACTATTGGTGCTATCCACACTATTAATGATAAGAGTGATTATGCTTATGATATGAAAAGGCCCAAGCTTGGGGATGCTATGTTTGATGAGAATGACATGTTTGAGAATTTATTTGCTGCAATTAATGTTTGTCCCAAGCTTGGGGATGCTATGTTGAATGAATATGATATTTTTAGCCTCCCAAGTTTTGATATGCAAATTTATTATGATGATAGCATGCCTCCTATTTATGATGGTTATATTTATGAAAGTGGGTTTGGAAGAGTGTCAGCTTTAGGAAGTAATTATCCCACTATTTTGGAGGGTGTTGAATCTTATTGTGACAATTATGAAAGTGGATTTGGAGAGGTCATGACTTTATTTAGTAATGATTCCACTATCTTGGAAGAGGTTTCAATTGATTATGATGAGAACAAAGTTGTTACTTATGATGATTATTGTGATGACACTTATGCTATAAAAAGTAGTGATAATTATATTTATAAAACTTTTCATGATTACCCTTTTTCTGAACATTACTCTTTTAATGTGGAAACAATTTACAGTATTTGAGTTTCTTATGATACTCCCACTATTCTGAATGAGAAGAATTTTGCTTATGTGGAGAATAGTAAATTTTCTATGCTTGTAGATCATGAAAAGAATGTTTTATGTGATGTTTATATTGTTGAATTCATTCATGATGCTACTGAAATTTATTATGAGGGAGGAATATATGCTTGTAGGAATTGCAATAATATCGAGTTTCCTCTCTATGTGCTTAAAGTTTTAAAGTTATGCTTGTTTTGCCTTCCTATGCTAGTTGATTGTTGTTCCCATAAGTTGTTTGCTCACAAAATCCCTATACATAGGAAGTGGGTTAGACTTAAATGTGCTAGTCATATTCTTCATGATGCTCTCTTTATGTTACAATTCTTATCTTTTATGTGAGCATCATTGAAATCATCATGCCTAGCTAGGGGCGTTAAACGATAACACTTGTTGGGAGGAAACCCAATTTTATTTTTGTTCTTTGCTTGTTGCTCCTATTTAGTAATAAATAATTCATCTAGATTATGTTATGATTGTGTTTTTTATGTTTCAATTAGTGTTTGTGCCAAGTAAAGCCTTTAGGATCTTCTTGGGTGATTATTGTTTGATCTTGTTGATAAAAATAGAAAGTATGTGCTCACGAAAATAATTTTCATTTTTTACCAGAGAGCGATAAAATACCAATTCCAACCGAAGTAGATCAATAAAAAAATTTCCTAGGGATTTATAATTTCTCAGGATTTTTGGAGTTACGGAAGTGTTCAAGAGTTACAGATTACTACAGACTGTTCTGTTTTTGACAGATTCTGTTTTCGATGCATAGTTTGCTTGTTTTCTAGTTTCTATGGCTTATATTGCTTAATATAAATTGTAGAAATGGTATGGTACAGTAGGCATCATGTGATAAAAATTATTAATCTTGTCTTGACAGTACCTAAGTGGTGGTTTGCTTTCTTATACTAACGGAGCTTACGAGTTTTCTGTTAAGTTTTGTGTTGTGAAGTTTTCAAGTTTTGGGTAAAGATTCGATGGACTACGGAATAAGGAGTGGCAAGAGCCTAAGCTTGGGGATGCCCTAGGCACCCCAAGGTTATATTCAAGGACAACCAAGATCCTAAGCTTGGTGATGCCCCGGATGGCATCCCCTCTTTCATCTTCGTTCATCGGTAACTTTACTTGGAGCTATATTTTTTATTCACCACATGATATTTGTTTTGCTTGGAGCGTCATTTTATTTTATTTTGTTTTGCTTGCTGCTTGAATAATATACCAAGATCTGAAATTCTTAAATATTAGAGACTTTTCACATAGTTGCATAATTATTCGACTACTCATTGATCTTCACTTATATCTTTCGGAGTAGTTTGTCATTTTATCTAGTACTTCACTTATATCTTTTTAGAGCATGTCGGTAGTTTTACTTTGAAGAAATTGTTGAACTCTCATGCTTCACTTATATTATTTTGAGAGTCCTAAACAACATGGTAATTTTCTTTGGTTATAAAACTAGTGCTAATATGATGGGCATCCAGGATGCGTATAATAAAAATTTTCATATAGAGTGCATTAAATACTATGAGAAGTTTGATACTTGATAGTTGTTTTGAGATATAAATATGGTAGTATTAGAGTCGTGCTAGTTGAGTAATTGTGGAATTGAGAAATACTTGTGCTGAAGTTGGCAAGTCTCGTAGCATGCACGTATGGTAAACTTTGTGTGACAAATTTGAAGCATGAGATGTTCTTTGATTGCTTTCCTTATGAGTGGCCGTCGGGGATGAGTGATGGTCTTTTCCTACCAATCTATCCCCCTAGGAGCATGCGCGTAGTTCTTGGTTCGATGACTTGTAGATTTTTGCAAGAAGTATGAGTTCTTTATGACTAATGTTGAGTCCATGGATTATACGCACTCTCACCCTTCCATTATTGCTAGCCTCTTCAGTACCGTGCATTTCCCTTTCTCACCTCAAGAGTTGGTGCAAACTTCGTCGGTGCATCTAAACCCCGTGATATGATACGCTCTATCACACATAAGCCTCCTTATATCTTCCTTAAAACAGCCACCATATCTACCTATGATGGCATTTCCATAGCCATTCCGAGATATATTGCCATGCAACTTTCCACCGTTCTGTTTATTATGACACGCTCCATCGTTGTCATATTGCTTTGCATGATCATGAAGTTGACATTGTATTTGTGGCAAAGCCACCTTCATAATTCTTTCATACATGTCACTCTTGATTCATTGCACATCCCGGGACACCGCCGGAGGCATTCACATAGAGTCATATTTTGTTCTAAGTATCGAGTTGTAAGTAAATAAAAGTGTGATGATTTTCATTATTAGAGCATTGTCCCATGTGAGGAAGGGATGATAGAGACTATGATTCCCTCACAAGTCGGGATGAGATTCCGGACGAAAAATAAAAATAAAATAAAAGAGGCCAAAGAAGCCCAAATAAAAAAAAGAGGCCATAAAAAAGAGAAAAAGGCCCAAATAAAAAATGACAGAAAAAGAGAGAAGGGACAATGTTACTATCCTTTTTCCACACTTGTGCGTCAAAGTAGCACCATGATCTTCAAGATAGAGAGTCTCTTATTTTTTCACTTTCATATACTAATGGGAATTTTTCATTATAGAACTTGGCTTGTATATTCCAATGATGGGCTTCCTCAAAATACCCTAGGTCTTCGTGAGCAAGCAAGTTGGATGCACACCCACTTAGTTGCTTTAGTTGAGCTTTCATATATTTATAGCTCTAGTGCATCCGTTGCATGGCAATCCCTATTCCTTGCATTGACATCAATTGATGGGCATCTCCATAGCCTGTTGATTAGCCGCGTCAATGTGAGACTTTCTCCTTTTTTTTCTCACACAACCTCCATCATCATATTCTATTCCATCCATAATGCTATGTCCATGGCTCGCGCTCATATATTGCGTGAAAGTTGAAAGAGTTTGAAAAGGCTAACTATGAAACAATTGCATGGCTTGTCATCGGGGTTGTGCATGATGGGAGCATTTTGTGTGACAAAAATGAAGCATGGCCGAACTATACGATTTTGTAGGGACGAGCTTTCTTTGGCTATGTTATTTTGAGAAGACATAATTGCTTGGTTAGTATGCTTGAAGTATTATTATTTCTATGTCAATATTAAACTTTTGTCTTGAATCTTCCGGATATGAATATTCATGCCACAATAAAGAAAATTACATTGAAATCATGTTATGTAGCATTCCACATCAAAAATTCCGTTTCTATCATTTACCTCCTCGAGGACGAGCAGGAATTAAGGTTGGGGATGCTTGATACGTATCCAACGTATCTATAATTTTTTTTGTTCCATGCTATTATATTATCCATCTAGGATGTTTTATATGCATTTATATGCTATTTTATATGATTTTTGGGACTAACCTATTAACCTAGAGCCAAGTGCTAGTTTCTGTTTTTCCTTGTTTTTGAGTATCGCAGAAAAGGAATATCAAATGGAGTCCAATTGACGTGCCAATTTTTGATGATTTTTTATGGACCAAAAGAAGCCCCCGAAGTAAAAGAGTTGGGCCAGAAGAGTCCCGGGCCATCCACGAGGGTGGGGGGCGCCCTACCCCCCCGGGCGCGTCCCCCTATCTCGTGGACGACTCGGAGACCCCCTTGGCGTGAGACCGACGCCAAAAATTCCTATAAATACCCAAACCTCCAAAAAATAACCTAGATCAGGAGTTTCGCCGCCGCAAGTCTCTATAGCCACCAAAAACCAATCGAGACCCTGTTCCGACACCCTGCCGGAGGGGGGATCCCTCATCGGTGGCCATCTTCATCATCCTGGCGCTCTCTATGATGAGGAGGGAGTAGTTCACCATCGGGGCCGAGGGTATGTACCAGTAGCTATGTGTTTGATCTCTCTCTCTCTTGTGTTCTTGATTTGGCACGATCTTGATGTATCACAAGCTTTGCTATCATGGTTGGATCTTATGATGTTTCTCGCCCTCTACTCTCTTGTAATGGATTGAGTTTTCCCTTTGAAGTTATCTTATCGGATTGAGTCTTTAAGGATTTGAGAACACTCGATGTATGTCTTGCATGTGCTTATTTGTGGTGACAATGGGATATTCACGTGATCCACTTGATGTATGTCTTGGTGATCAACTTGCGAGTTTCGTGACCTTGTGAACTTATGCATAGGGGTTGGCACACGTTTTCGTCTTGACTCTTCGGTAGAAACTTTGGGGCACTCTTTGAAGTTCTTTGTGTTGGTTGAATAGATGAATCTGAGATTGTGTGATGCATATCGTATAATCATACCCACGGATACTTGAGGTGACATTGGAGTATCTAGGTGACATTAGGGTTTTGGTTGATTTGTGTCTTAAGGTGTTATTCTAGTACGAACTCTAGGATAGATTGAACGGAAAGATTAGCTTCGTGTTATTTTACTACGGACTCTTGAATAGATCGATCAGAAATGATAACTTTGAGGTGGTTTCGTACCCTACAATAATCTCTTCATTTGTTCTCCGCTATTAGTGACTGTGGAGTGACTCTTTGTTGCATGTTGAGGGATAGTTATATGATCCAATTATGTTACTATTGTTGAGAGAACTTGAACTAGTGAAAATATGAACCCTAGGCCTTGTTTCAACGCATTGCAATACCGCTTTCGCTCACTTTTATCATTAGTTACCTTGCTGTTTTTATATTTTCAGATTACAAAAACCTATATCTACCATCCATATTGCACTTGTATCACCATCTCTTCGCCGAACTAGTGCACCTATACAATTTACCATTGTATTGGGTGTGTTGGGGACACAAGAGACTCTTTGTTATTTGGTTGCAGGGTTATTTGAGAGAGACCATCTTCATCCTACGCTTCCCACGGATTGATAAACCTTAGGTCATCCACTTGAGGGAAATTTGCTACTGTCCTACAAACCTCTGCACTTGGAGGCCCAACAACGTCTACAAGAAGAAGGTTGTGCAGTAGATATCAGTATTCACACATGTAGTAAGTTTCGGGTTAATACAATTCTAGCATGAATAATAAACATTTATCATGATATAAGGAAATATAACTAACAACTTTAGTATTGCCTCTAGGGCATATTTCCTTCAGTCTCCCACTTGCACTAGAGTCAATAATCTAGTTCACATTGTCATGTGATTTCACACCAATAGTTCACATCTTCATGTCACTAATACCCAAAGGGTTTACTAGAGTCAATAATCTAGTTCACATCGCTATGTGATTAACACCCAAAGAGTGATCATGTTTTGCTTGTGAGAGAAGTTTAGTCTACGGGTCTGCAACATTCAGATCCGTATGTATTTTGTAAATTTCTATGTCTACAATACTTTGCATGGAGCTACTCTAGCTAATTGCTCCCACTTTCAATATGTATCTAGATCGAGACTTAGAGTCATCTAGATCGGTGTAAAAAGCTTGCATCGACGTAACTCTTTACGATGAACTCTTTTATCACCTCCATAACCGAGAAATATTTCCATAGTCCTCTAAGGATAATTTTGACCGTTGTCCAGTGATCTACTCCTAGATCACTATTGTACTCCTTTGCCAAAATCATGCTATGGTATACAATAGGTCTGGTACACAGCATATCATACTTTATAGAACCTATGACTGAGGCATAGGGAATGACTTTTCATTCCCTTTCTATTTTCTGCCGTGACCGAGTTTTGAGTCTTTACTCAATTTCGCACCTTACAACTCAGGCAAGAACTCCTTCTTTGACTGATCTATTTTTAACTCCTTCAAAATATTATCAAGGTATGTACTCATCGAAAGTCTTATCAAGCGTCTTGATCTATCTTTATAGATCTTGATGCCCAATATGTAAGTAGCTTTACAAGTAATTATTTCTTTGAAAAACTCCTTTCAAATTCTCCTTTATGCTTTCTAGAAAATTCTACAACATTTCCGGTCAACAATATGCCATTCACATATACTTATCAGAAAGGCTGTAGTGCTCCCACTCACTTTCTTGTAAATACATGCTTCACCGCAAGTCTGTATAAAACTATATGCTTTGATCAACTCATCAAAGTGTATATTCCAACTCCGAGATGTTTGCACTAGTCCATAGATGGATTGCTGGAGCTTGAACACTTTGTTAACACCTTTAGGATTGACAAAACCTTATGGTTGCATCATATACAACTCTTTTTTAATAAATCCATTAAGGAATGTAGTTTTGATATCCATTGGCCAAATTTAATAAAATGCGGCAACTGCTAACATGATTCGAACAGACTTTTAAGCATCGATACGAGTGAGAAAATCTCATCGTAGTCAATACCTTGAACTTGTCGAAAACCTTTCGCGACAATTCGAGCTTTGTAGATAGTAACACTACTATCAGCATCCATCTTCCTCTTGAAGATCCATTTATTCTGAATGGCTCATCGATCATCGGGCAAGTCAATCAAAGTCCATTCTTTGTTTTCATACATGGATCCCATCTCAGATTTCATGGCCGTAAGCCATTTCGCGGAATCTGGGCTCATCATCGCTTCCTCATTGTTCGTAGGTTCGTCATGGTCTAGTAATATGACTTCCAGAACAGGATCACCGTACAACTCTAGTGCGGAATGTACTCTGGTTGACCTACAAGGTTCAGTAGTAACTTGATCTGAAGTCTCATGATCATCATCATTAACTTCCTCACTAATTGGTGTAGACATCACTGGAACTGATTTCAGTGAAGAGCTACTTTCCAATTTGAGAGAAGGTACAATTACCTTATCAAGTTCTACTTTCCTCCCACTCACTTCTTTCGAGAGAAACTCCTTCTCTAGAAAGGATCCACTCTAAGCAACAAAGATCTTGCCTTTGGATCTGTGATAGAAGGTGTACCCAACAGTTTCTTTTGGGTATCCTATGAAGACGCACTTCTCCAATTTGGGTTTGAGCTTATCAGGTTGAAACTTTTTCACATAAGCATCACAACCCCAAACTTTAAGAAACGACAACTTAGGTTTCTTGCTAAACCATAGTTCATATGGTGTCATCTCAACAGATTTAGATGGTGCCCTATTTAACATGAATGCAGCTGTCTCTAGTGCTTAACCCCAAAACGATAGTGGTAAATCGGTAAGAGACATCATAATTCGCACCATATCTAATAAAGTACAATTACGATGTTCGGACACACCATTATTCTATGGTGTTCTAGGTGGCATGAGTTTGTGAAGCTATTGCACATTGTTTTAATTGAAGGCCAAACTTATAACTCAAATATTCTCCTCCGCGATCAGATCGTAGAAACTTTATTTTATTGTTACGATGATTCTCTACTTCACTCTGAAATTCTTTGAACTTTTCAAATGTTTCAGACTTGTGTTTCATTAAATAGATATACCCATATCTGCTCAAATCATCTGTGAAGGTTAGAAAATAACGATACCCGCTGCGAGCCTCAACACTCATCGGATCACATACATCAGTATGTATTATTTCCAATAAGTCAGTTGCTCGCTCCATTGTTCCAGAGAACGGAGTCTTAGTCATCTTGCCCATGAGGCATGGTTCGCAAGCATCAAGTGATTCATAATCAAGTGATTCCAAAAGCCCATCAGCATGGAGTTTCTTCATGCGCTTTACACCAATATGACCTAAACGACAGTGCCACAAATATGTTGCACTATCATTATCAACTTTTCATCTTTTGGCATCAATATTATGAATATGTGTATCACTACGATCGGGATTCAGTAAACCATTCACCTTTGGGTGTATGACCTCAGAAGGTCACAACGCAAACACCAAATAACATTTATTTTAGGTTCAACACAAATCCCGAAGGTAAAGGGAGTGTGCGATGGTGATCTTATCAACCTTGGAATCACTTCCAACACACATTGTCACCTTGCCCTCAACCAGTCTTTGTTCATTTTGTAACTCCTGTTTCAAGTTACTAATCATAGGAACTGAACGAGTATCAAATACCCAGGGGCTACTATGAACACTAGTAAAGTACACATCAATAACATGTATATCATATATACTTTTGTTCACTTTGCCATCCTTCTTATCCGCCAAGTATTTGGGTCAGTTCCACTTCCAGTGACCATTTCCTTTGTAGTAGAAGCAATCAGTTTCAGGCTTGGGTCTAGCTTTGGGCTTCTTCATGGGAGTGGCAACTTGCTTACCATTCTTCTTGAAGTTCCCTTTCTTTCCCTTGCCCTTTTACTTGAAACTAGTGGTCTTGTCAACCATCAACACATGATGCTTTTCTTGATTTCTACCTCGCCGATTTCAGCATTGGAAGAGCTCGGGAATCATTTTACGTCACCCCTTGCATATTTTAGTTCATCACTAAGTTCCAGTAACTTGGTGATAGTGAATAGAGAACTCTGTCAATCACTATCTTATCTGGAAGATTAACTCCCACTTGATTCAAGCAATTGTAGTACCCAGACAATATGAGCACATGCTCACTGGTTGAGCTATTCTCCTCCATCTTGTAGGCAAAGTACTATCAGAGGTCTCATACCTCTCGACACGGGCATGAGTCTGAAATACTAATTTCAACTCTCGGAACATCTTATATGCTCCGTGGCATTCAAAACGTTTTTGAAGTCCTGGTTCTAAGACGTAAACCATGGCGCACTAAACTATCAAGTAGTCATCATATCGAGCTTGCCAAACGTTCATAACGTCTGCCTCTGCTCCTGCAATAGGTTCGTCACCTAGCGGTGCATCAAGGACATAATTCTTCTATGCAGCAATGAGGATAATCCTCAGATTACGGAGCTAGTCCGCATCATTGCTACTAACATCTTTCAACATAGTTTTCTCTAGGAACATATCATATATAAAACGAGGAAGCTATAGGCGAGCAATTGATCTACAACATAGATATGCAAAATACTATCAGGTACTAAGTTCATGATAAATTTAAGTTCAATTAATCATATTACTTAAGAACTCCCACTTAGATAGACATCCCTCTAATCATCTAAGTGATCACGTGATCCTTATCAACTAAACCATGTCCGATCATCACGTGAGATGGAGTAGTTTTCAATGGTGAACATCACTATGTTGAGCATATCTACTATATGATTCATGCTCGACCTTTCGGTCTCAGTGTTCCGAGGCCATATCTGCATATGCTAGGCTCGTCAAGTTTAACCCGAGTATTCTGCATGTGCAAACCTGGCTTGCACCCGTTGTATGTGAGTGTAGAGCTTGTCACACCCGATCATCACGTGGTGTCTTAGCACGAAGAACTGTAGCAACGGTGCATACTCAGGGAGAACACTTATACCTTGAAATTTAGTGAGAGACCATCTTATAATGCTACTGTCGTACTAAGCAAAATAAGATGCATAAAGGATAAACATCACATGTAATCAATATAAGTGATATGATATGGCCATCATCATCTTGTGCCTTTGATCTCCATCTCCAAAGCACCGTCATGATCACCACCATCACCGGCTTGACACCTTGATCTCCATGGAAGCATCGTTGTCGTCTCGCCAACTATTACTTCTATGACTATCGCTACCCCTTAGTGATAAAGTAAAGCAATAACATGGCGATTGCATTTCATACAATAAAGCGACTTTTATTAATTTTTGCTTCAAGATCTAAAAACTCCGAATCATTGGGACGCCTTCTAACTAAAGTTGACTCATCTCCAGCCCCATCATTATCAAGATTCATATTGCAAAACAAATATTTAATAGGAGACACATCAATAACTTTTAGATCTTCATCATTATTACCATGGAAACAAGAAGAACACGCTTTCACAAAGCAATCTTTCTTAGCACGCATCCTAGAGGTTATTTCTTTGCACTCATCAATGAAAATTCTCATGGCTTTGAGAGACTCACTGATATTATGCTTAGGTGGGATAGATCTAAGTTTCAAAGAATCAACATCAAGAGAAATCCTATCCACGTTCCTAGCCAACTCATCAATCTTAGACAATTTTTCTTCAATCAAAGCACTGAAACTCTTTCGCAAACTAATAAATTCTTTAATATTAGATTCAAAATCAGAGGGTATCTTATTATAATTTCCATAAGAATTGTTGTAGGAATTACCATAATTATTAGAGGAATTGCTAGGAAACGGCCTAGGATTAAAATTACCTCTATACGCGTTATTACCAAACTTGTTCCTACTGACGAAATTCACATCCATAGATTCATTATTATTCTCAATCAAAGTAGACAAAGGCACATCATTAGGATCAGAAGAAACACTCTTATTAGCAAACAATTTCATAAGTTCATCCATCTTTCCACTCAAAACATTAATTTCTCTATTGCATGCACCTTTTTACTAGTAGATCTTTCAGTGTGCCATTGAGAATAATTAACCATAATATTATTGGAGTTTAGTAGCTTCTCCTAAAGTGATTTCCATAAAAGTACCTCCCGCGGTTGAGTCTAAAAGATTTCTAGAAGCAAAATTCAATCCGGCATAAAAGTTTTGCATAATCATCCAAAGATTCAAACCATGAGTAGGGCAATTACGGATCATTAATTTCATCCTT
Organism: Triticum urartu; assembly: GCF_056163025.1. Lineage (NCBI taxonomy): Eukaryota > Viridiplantae > Streptophyta > Magnoliopsida > Poales > Poaceae > Triticum > Triticum urartu. The sequence goes on along the minus strand of NC_141874.1, from coordinate 167,887,517 downwards.
TCCCAAGATTGTGCAACATGCTCATGATCTAGTTGTTTAAAGTTCATAATATCATTCCTAAGAGAGATGATCTTAGCGGGAGGAAAATACTTAGAGATAAAAGCATCTTTGCACTTATTCCATGAATCAATACTATTTTTAGGCAAAGACAAAAACTAAGATTTAGCACGATATCTAAGCGAAAACGGAAATAGCTTCAGTTTAACAATATCATTGTCCACATCTTTCTTCTTTTGCATATCACATAAATCAACAAAGTTATTAAGATCGGTAGCGGCATCTTCACTAGGAAGGCCGGCACATTGATCTTTCATGACAAGATTCAGCAAAGCAGCACTAATTTCACAATATTCGGCATCGGTAAGAGGAGCAATCGGAGCTCTAATAAAATCATTGTTGTTGGTATTGGCAAAGTCACACAATTTAGTATTATCTTGAGCCATCATGACAAACAAGCGTTCCAACACACAAGCAAACAAGAAACGAGCAAAAAGAGACGAACTAGAAAAGAGAAGGGGAACAGAGAAAGAGGGCGAATAAAACGGCAAGGGTGAAGTGGGGGAGAGGGAAACGAGAGGCAAATGGCAAATAATGTAATGCGAGGGATAAGAGTTTGTGATGGGTACTTGGTATGTCTTGACTTGTGCGTAGACTCCCCGGCAACGGCGCCAGAAATCCTTCTTGCTACCTCTTGAGCACTGCGTTGGTTTTCCCTTGAAGAGGAAAGGGTGATGCAGCAAAGTAGCGTAAGTATTTCCCTCGGTTTTTGAGAACCAAGGTATCAATCCAGTAGGAGGCCACACGCAAGTCCCTCGTACCTACACAAACAAATAAGAACCTCACAACCAACGCGATAAAGGGGTTGTCAATCCCTTCACGGTCACTTACGAGAGTGACATCTGATAGATATGATAATGATAAGATAAATATTTTTTTGTATTTTTATGATATAGATTGAAAGTAAAAATTGCAAAGTAAATTAGATTGGAAACTTATATGATGGAGAATAGACCCGGGGGCCATAGGTTTCACTAGTGGCTTCTCTCAAGATAGCATAAGTATTACGGTGGGTGAATGAATTACTGTCAAGCAATTGATAGAATTGAGCATAGTTATGAGAATATGTAGGCACGATCATGAATATAGGCATCACGTCCATGACAAGTAGACTGACTCCAGCCTGCATCTACTACTATTACTACACACATCGACCGCTATCCAGTATGCATCTAGAGTATTAAGTTCATAAGAACAGAGTAACACATTAGGTAAGATGACATGATGTAGAGATAAACTCAAGCAATATGATATAAACCCCATCTTTTTATCCTCGATGGCAACAATACAATACACGTCATTTGCCTTTCTGTCACTGGGATCAAGCACCACAAGATTGAACCCAAAGCTAAGCACTTCTCTCATTGCAAGAAAGATCAATCTAGTAGGCCAAACCAAACTGATAATTCGAAGAGACTTGCAAAGATAACCAATCATGCATAAAAGAATTCAGAGAAGATTCAAATATTGTTCATAGATAGACTTGATCATAAACCCACAATTCATCGGATCTTGACAAACACACCACAAAATGAGTTACATTGAATAGATCTCCAAGAAGATCGAGGAGAACATTGTATTGAGATCCAAAGAGAGAGAAGAAGCCATCTAGCTACTAGCTATGGACCCGAAGGTCTGAAATAAAGTACTCACACATCACCGGAGAGGCCATGGAGTTGATGTAGAGGCCCTCCGTGATCGATGCCCCCTCCGGCGGAGCTCCGGAAAAGGCCCCAAGATGGGATCTCTTGCGTACAGAAGGTTGCGGCGGTGAAAATAGGGTTTCGTGGTGCTCCTATATGTTTTCGTGGTATATGAATATATATATATAGGAGAAAGAAGTAGGTCGGTGGAGCAACGAGGGACCCACGAGGGTGGAGGGCGCGCCCAGGGGGGTAGGCGCGCCCCCTGCCTCGTGGCCTCCTCGATTGTTTCTTGACTTCCATTCCAAGTCCCCTAGATCACATTTGTTTCGAAAATAACCCTCCCGAAGGTTTCATTCCATTTGGATTCCGTTTGATATTCCTTTTCTATGAAACACTGAAATAGGCAAAAAACAGCAATTTGCACTGGGCCTTGGGTTAATAGGTTAGTCCCAAAAATAATATAAAAGTGTAAAATAAATCCCATTAACATCCAAAACAGAATATATAATAGCATGGAACAATAAAAAATTATAGATACGTTGGGCACGTATCAGCATCCCGAAGCTTAATTCCTGCTCATCCTCGAGTAGGTAAATGATAAAAACAGAATTTTTGATGTGGAATGCTTTCTAGCATATTCTCAATGTAAATCTCTTTATTGTGGCATGAATATTCAGATCCAAAAGATTCAAGATAAAAGTTTAATATTGACATAAAAATAGTAATACTTCAAGCATACTAACTAATCAATCATGTCTTCTCAAAATGACATGGCCAAAGAAAGTTATCCCTACAAAATCATATAGTCTGGTTATGCTCTATCTTCACCACACAAAATGTTTAAATCATGCACAACCCCGATGAAAAGCCAAGGAATTGTTTCATACTTTTGATGTTCTCAAACTTTTTCAATCTTCACGCAATATATGAGCGTGAGCCATGGATATAGCACTATAGGTGGAATAGAATGGTGGTTGTGGTGAAGACAAAAAAGGAGAAGATAGTCTCACATCAACTAGGCATATCAACGAGCTATGGAGATGCCCATTAATAGATATCAATGTGAGTGAGTAGGGATTTCCATGCAACGGATGCACTAGAGCTATAAGTGTATGAAAGCTCAACAAAAGAAACTAAGTGGGTGTGCGTCCAACTTGCTTGCTCATGAAGACCTAGGGCATTTTGAGGAATCCCATCATTGGAATATACAAGCCAAGTTCTATAATGTGAAATTCCCACTAGTATATGAAGGTGACAACATAGGAGACTCTCTATCATGAAGATCTTGGTGCTACTTTGAAGCACAAGTGTGGTAAAAGGATAGTAACATTGTCCCTTCTCTCTTTTTCTCTCATTTTTTTATTTGGGCCTTTTCTCTTTTTTATGGCCTCTTTTTCCTTTTTTTTCTCCGGAGTCTCATCCCGACTTGTGGGGGAATCATAGTCTCCATCATCCTTTCCTCACTTGGGACAATGCTCTAATAATGATGATCATCACACTTTATTTACTTACAACTCAAGAATTACAACTCAATACTTAGAACAAAATATGACTCTATGTGAATGCCTCCGGCGGAATACCGGGATACGCAATGAATCAAGAGTGACATGTATGAAAGAATTATGAACGGTGGCTTTGCCACAAATACGATGTCAACTTCATGATCATGCAAAGCAATATGATAATGATGAAGCGTGTCATAATAACGGAATGGTGGAAAGTTGCATGGCAATATATCTCGGAATGGCTATGGAAATGCCATAATAGGTAGGTCTGGTGGCTATTTTGAGGAAGGTATATTGTGGGTGTGATATCAGCGAAAGGTGCGCGGTATTAGAGAGGCTAGCAATGGTGGAAGGGTGAGAGTGCGTATAATCCATGGACTCAACATTTGTCATAAAGAACTCACATACTTATTGCAAAAAACCTATTAGTTATCGAAACAAAGTACTACGTGCATGGTCCTAGGGGGATAGATTGGTAGGAAAATACCATCGCTCGTCCCCGACCGCCACTCATAAGGAAGACAATCAATAAATAAATCATGCTCCGACTTCATCACATAACGGTTCACCATACATGCATGCTACGGAAATCACAAACTTTAACACAAGTATTTCTCAAATCCACAACTACTCAACTAGCATGACTCTAATATCACCATGTTCATCTCTCAAAACAATTATCAAGTATCAAACTTCTCATAATATCCAATGCTCTTTTTGTATATGATAGTTTTTATTATACCGATCTTGGATGCCTATTATATTAGGACTAAATTCATACCCAAAGCAAATTACCATGCTGTTCTAAAGGACTCTCAAAATAATATAAGTTAAGCATGAGATATCAATTATTTCTATACAATAGAACCACCACCGTGCTCTAAAAAGATATAAGTGAAGCACTAGAACAAAATTATCTAGCTCAAAAAAATATAAGTGAAGCACATAGAGTATTCTAACAAATTCCAATTTATGTGTGTCTCTCCCAAAAGGTGTGTACAGCAAGGATGATTGTGGTAAAATAAAAAGCAAAGATTCAAATCATACAAGACGCTCCAAGCAAAACACATATCATGTGGTGAATAAAAATATAGCTCCAAGTAAAGTTACCGATGGACGAAGACAAAAGAGGGGATGCCTTCCGGGGCATCCCCAAGCTTAGGCTTTTGGTTATCCTTGGATTTTATCTTGGGGTGCCTTGGGCATCCCCAAGCTTAGGCTCTTGCCACTCCTTGTTCCATAATCCATCAAATCCTTACCCAAAACTTGAAAACTTCACAACACAAAACTCAAATAGAAAATCTCATGAGCTCCGTTAGTAAAAGAAAACAAACTACCACTTCAAGGTACTGTAGTGAACTCATTATTTATTTATATTGGTGTTACACCTACTATATTACAACTTCTCTATGGTTCATAAACTCCATTACTAGCCATAGATTCATCAAAATAAGCAAACAACACACGAAAAATAGAATCTGTCAAAAACAGAACAGTCTGTAGTAATCTGTAGGTTTCGACTACTTCTGGAACCCCAAAAATTCTAAAATAAATTTCTGGACGTGAGGAATTTATCTATTAATCATGTGCAAACAGAATTAACTAAATAGCACTCTTCAATAAAAATGGCAGCAATTCTCGTGAGCGCTAAAGTTTCTGTTTTTTTACAGCAAAATCACAAAGACATTCCCCAAGTCTTCCTAAAGGTTCTACTTGGCACAAACACTAATTAAAAGCATAAAACCACATATAAACAGAGGCTAGATGAATTATTTATTACTGAAAATAATAAAAAAATCAAGGAACAAAAATAAAATTGGGTTGCCTCCCAACAAGCGCTATCGTTTAACGCCCCTAGCTAGGCATAAAAGCAAGGATAGATCTAGGTATTGCCATCTTTGATAGGCAATCCATAAGTGGATCTCATAATAGATTCATAAGGTAATATGATTTTATTTCTAGGAAAGTGTTCCATGCCTTTCCTTAATTGAAATTGGAATATAATATTCCCTTCTTTCATATCAATAATTGCACCAATCGTTCTAAGGAAAGGTCTACCAAGCATAATAGGACATGAAGGATTGCAATCTATATCAAGGACAATGAAAATCTACGGGCACATAATTCCTATTTGCAACAATAATAACATCATTAATTCTTCCCATAGGTTTCTTAATGGTGGAATCTGCAAGATGCAATTTTAAAGACCAATCATCAAATTCACGGAAACCTAGCAAATCACACAAAGTTTTTGGAATCGTGGAAACACTAGAACCCAAATCACACAAAGCAAAGCATTCATGATCTTTAATTTTAATTTTAATAGTAGGTTCCCACTCATCATAAAGTTTTCTACGGATAGAAACTTCCCATTCAAGTTTTTCTTCATAAGATTGCATCAAAGCATCAATGATGTGTTTGGTAAAAGCCTTATTTTGACTATAAGCATGCGGAGAATTTAGCACGTATTGCAATAAGGAAATACAATCTATCAAAGAGCAATTATCATAATTAAATTCCTTGAAATCCAAAACAGTGGGTTCATTGCTATCCAAAGTTTTGACCCCTCCAATCCCACTTTTATTAATTTTTGCTTCAAGATCTAAAAACTCCGAATCATTGGGATACCTTCTAACTAAAGTTGACTCATCTCCAGTTCCATCATTATTAAGATTCATATTGCAAAACAAAGATTTAATAGGATACACACCAATAACTTTTAGATCTTCATCATTATTATCATGGAAACTAGAAGAATACGCTTTCACAAAGCAATCTTTCTTAGCACGCATCCCAGCGGTTCTTTCTTTGCTCTCATCAATGGAAATTATCATGGCTTTAAGAGACTCATTGATATCATGCTTAGGTGGGATAGATCTAAGTTTCAAAGAATCAACATCAAGAGAAATCCTATCCACGTTCCTAGCCAACTCATCAATCTTAGACATTTTTCCTCAATCAAAGCATTGAAACTCTTTTGCAAACTAATAAATTCTTTAATATTAGATTAAAAATAGAGGGTACCTTATTATAATTTCCATAAGAATTGTTGTAGGAATTACCATAATTATTAGAGGAATTGCTAGGAAATGTCCTAGGATTAAAATTACCTCTATACGCATTATTACCAAACTTGTTCCTACCAACAAAATTCACATCCATAGATTCATTATTATTCTCAATCAAAGTAGACAAAGGCACATCATTAGGATCAGAAGAAACACTCTTATTAGCAAACAATTTCATAAGTTCATCCATCTTTCCACTCAAAACATTAATTTCTTCTATTGCATGCACCTTTTTACTAGTAGATCTTTCAGTGTGCCATTGAGAATAATTAACCATAATATTATCTAGGAGTTTAGTAGCTTCTCCTAAAGTGATTTCCATAAAAGTACCTCCCGCGGCCGAGTCTAAAATATTTCTAGAAGCAAAATTCAATCCGGCATAAAAGTTTTGTATAATTATCCAAAGATTCAAACCATGAGTAGGGCAATTACGGATCATTAATTTCATCCTTTCCCAAGATTGTGCAACATGCTCATGATCTAGTTGTTTAAAGTTCATAATATCATTCCTAAGAGAGATGATCTTAGCGGGAGGAAAATACTTAGAGATAAAAGCATCTTTGCACTTATTCCATGAATCAATACTATTTTTAGGCAAAGACGAAAACCAAGATTTAGCATGTTCTCTAAGCGAAAATGGAAATAGCTTCAGTTTAACAATATCATTGTCCACATCTTTCTTCTTTTGCATATCACATAAATCAACAAAGTTATTAAGATGGGTAGCAGCATCTTCACTAGGAAGGCCAGTAAATTGATCTTTCATGACAAGATTCAGCAAAGCAGCATTAATTTCACAATATTCGGCATCAGTAAGAGGAGCAATCGGAGTGCTAAATAAAATCATTGTTGTTGGTATAGGCAAAGTCACACATTTTAGTATTATCTTGAGCCATCGTGAAAAACAATCGATCCAACACACAAGCAAACAAGAAACGAGCAAAAAGAGACAAACTAGAAAAGAGAAGGGGAACAGAGAAAGAGGGCGAATAAAACAGCAAGGATGAAGTGGGGGAGAGGAAAACGATAGGAAAATGGCAAATGATGTAATGCGAGGGATAAGAGTTTGTGATGGGTACTTGGTATGTCTTGACTTGTCCGTAGACTCCTTGTCAACGACACCAGAAATCCTTCTTGCTACCTCTTGAGCACTGCGTTGGTTTTCCCTTGAAGAGGAAAGGGTGATACAGCAAAGTAGCGTAAGTATTTCCCTCATTTTTTGAGAACCAAGGTATCAATCCAGTAGGAGGCCACACGCAAGTCCCTCATACCTACACAAACAAATAAGAACCTCGCAACCAACGCGATAAAGGGGTTGTCAATCCCTTCACGGTCACTTTACGAGAGTGAGATCTGATAGATATGATAATGATAAGATAAATATTTTTGGTATTTTTATGATATAGATTGAAAGTAGAAATTGCAAAGTAAAATAGATTGGAAACTTATATGATGGTGAATAGACCTGGGGCCAATGGCTTCACAAGTGGCTTCTCTCAAGATAGCATAAGTATTACGGCGGGTGAATGAATTACTGTCGAGCAATTGATAGAATTGAGCATAGTTATGGGAATATCTAGGCATGATCATGAATATAGGCATCACGTCCGTCACAAGTAGACCGACTCCTGCCTGCATCTACTACTATTACTCCACACATCGACCGCTATCCAGCATGCATCTAGAGTATTAAGTTCATAAGAACAGAGTAACGCATTAGGTAATATGACATGATGTAGAGGGATAAACTCAAGCAATATGATATAAACCCCATCTTTTTATCCTCGATGGCAACAATACAATACGTGTCGTTTCCCTTTCTGTCATTGGGATCGAGCACCGCAAGATTGAACCCAAAGCTAAGCACTTCTCTCATTGCAAGAAAGATCAATCTAGTAGGCCAAACCAAACTAATAATTCGAAGAGACTTGCAAAGATAACCAATCATGCATAAAAGATTTCAGAGAAGATTCAAATATTGTTCATAGATAGACTTGATCATAAACCCATAATTCATCGGATCTTGATAAACACATCGCAAAATGAGTTACATCGAATAGATCTCCAAGAAGATCGAGGAGAACATTGTATTGAGATGCAAAGAGAGAGAAGAAGCCATCTAGCTACTAGCTATGGACCCAAAGGTCTGAAGTAAACTACTCACACATCACCGGAGAGTCCATGGAGTTGATGTAGAGTCCCTTCGTGATCGATGCCCCCTCCGGCGGAGCTCCGGAAAAGGCCCAAGATGGGATCTCTTAGGTACATAAGGTTGCGGCGGTGGAAATAGGGTTTCGTGGTGCTCGTGGATGTTTTCGGGGTATATGAATATATATAGGAGGAAGAAGTAGGTCGGTGGAGCAACGAGGGACCCACGAGGGTGGAGGGCGCGCCAAGGGGGGGTAGGCGCGCCCCTTGCCTCATGGCCTCCTCGATTGTTTTTTGACGTCCACTCCAAGTCCCCTGGATCATGTTTGTTCCAAAAATAACTCTCCCTAAGGTTTCATTCCGTTTGGATTCCGTTTGATATTCCTTTTCTGCGAAACACTGAAATAGGCAAAAAATAGCAATTTGCATTGGGCCTTGGGTTAATAGGTTAGTCCCAAAAATAATATGAAATGTAAAATAAATCCCATTAACATCCAAAACAGAATATATATAATAGCATGGAACAATCAAAAATTATAGATACGTTGGAGACGTATCAGGCTGCTACGGGCTTAGCAAGAATCGTTCTTACCTATGCATCAAAAACCACAACACGGTATAGTGATTGTTTTTTGATCTTCAAAAAGAACCCTGTTCATTGAATCCGATTCAACTAAAGTTGGAGAAACTGACACCTGCCAACCACCTGTGTGGAAAGCACGTCGGTAGAACCAGTCTCATGAACGCGGTCATGTAATGTCGGTCCGGGCCGCTTCATCCAACAATACCGCCAAATCAAGAGACAGCTAGTGACGGCAAGCAATATGTATATACCCACGCTCACAACTCCTTTGTGTTCTACTCGTGCATATAACATCTACACATAAACCTAGCTCTGAGACCATTGTTGGGGAACACAGTATTTCAAAATTTCCTACGATCACACAAGATCTATCTAGGAGATGCATATCAACGAGAGGGGAGAGTGTGTCTATGTACCCTCGTAGACCGAAAGCGGAAGCGTTTATCAACGCGGTTGATGTAGTCGTGCACCTTCACGATCCGTCCCGATCAAGTACCAAACGTACGGCACCTCCGCGTTCAGCACACGTTCAGCTCGATGACGTCCTCGCCTTCTTGATCCAGCAAGACGGGCGAAGTAGTAGATGAGTTCCGGCAGCACGATGGCGTGGTGACGGTGTTGGTGAATAACAATCTCCACAGGGCTTCGCCTAAGCACTACGAAAACTATGATGAAGGACAAACTAGAGGGGGCGGGGTTGCCGGCACACGGCTTGGTGTTTCTTGATGTGTCTTTGGTGCTAGCCCTGCCCCTCTATTTATATGTTGAGCCCTGCGGTCGAAACTTGGAGCAAAAGCCTCCTCAAAGTCGGTTTTGCTTGAAAGGAAGGAGTCCCACTCGGACTCTAGGACCAAACGCCACAATCCTTGGTGTCTGGCCCAAACGCTATGGAAAGTCGGTTTTGCTTGAAAGGCAGGAGTCCCACTCGGACTCTAGGACCAAACGCCACAATCCTTGGCGTCTGGCCCAAACGCTATGGGCCTCGGACGCCAGGGTCTCCGGCGTTTGGGCCCCTGGCCTCCGCAAATCTTCTTTTGCACCGACCTAAAGCCTCGTGGGCTTCACCCCTTGGCCGAACCATATCATATTATATATCAATCTTTACCTCCGGACCATTTCGGAGGTCCTCGTCATGTCAGTGATCTCATCCGGGACTCCGAACAACATTCGGTAACCAAAATACATAACTCATATAATACTATATCGTCTACGAACGTTAAGCATGCGGTCCCTACGGGTTTAAGAACTATGTAGACATGACTGAGACATCTCTCTGGTCAATATCCAATAGCGGAACTTGGATGCCCACATTAGCTCCTACATATTCTACGGAGATCTTTATTGGTCGAACCGCATAACAACATACGTTGTTTCCTTTGTCATCGGTATGTTACTTGCCCGAGATTCAATCGTCGGTATCATCATACCTAGTTCAATCTCGTTACCGGCAAGTCTCTTTAATCGTTCCATAATGCATCATCCCGCAACTAACTCATTAGTTACATTGCTTGCAAGGCTTATAGTGATGTGCATCACCGAGAGGGCCCAGAGATACCTCTCCGACAATTGGAGTGACAAATCCTAATCTCGATCTATGCCAACTCAACAAACACCATCGGAGACACCTGTAGAGCATCTTTATAATCATCTAGTTACGTTGTGACATTTGATAGCACACTAAGTGTTCCTCCGGTATTCGGGAGTTGCATAATCTCATAGTCATAGGAACATGTATAAGTCATGAAGAAAGCAATAACAATAAACTAAACGATCATAGTGCTAAGCTAACGGATGGGTCATGTCAATCACATCATTCTCTAATGATGTGATCCTGTTCATCAAATGACAACTCATGTCCATGGCTAGGAAACTTAACCATCTTTGGTTAACGAGCTAGTCAGGTAGAGGCATACTAGTGACACTCTGTTTGTCTATGTATTCACACATGTACTACGTTTCCAATTAATACAATTCTAGCATGAATAATAAACATTTATCATGATATAAGGAAAAATAAATAACAACTTTATTATTGCCTCTAGGGCATATTTCCTTCAGTAACAGGCGCAAGCCAACAACAAGCAGAAGCTCATAAGACATGTAAGTATGGGGGGAACAAAGAATGATCAGTGAGCTGAAAAGATTGGACACGCGAAAGAGAAAAACCTGATCTTGATGTGTCTTTGGTGCTAGCCCTGCCCCTCTATTTATATGTTGAGCCCTGCGGTCGAAACTTGGAGCAAAAGCCTCCTCAAAGTCGGTTTTGCTTGAAAGGAAGGAGTCCCACTCGGACTCTAGGACCAAACGCCACAATCCTTGGCGTCTGGCCCAAACGCTATGGAAAGTCGGTTTTGCTTGAAAGGCAGGAGTCCCACTCGGACTCTAGGACCAAACGCCACAATCCTTGGCGTCTGGCCCAAACGCTATGGGCCTCGGACGCCAGGGTCTCCGGCGTTTGGCCCCCTGGCCTCCGCAAATCTTCTTTTGCACCGACCTAAAGCCTCGTGGGCTTCACCCCTTGGCCGAACCATATCATCTTATATATCAATCCTTACCTCCGGACCATTCCGGAGGTCCTCGTCATGTCAGTGATCTCATCCGGGACTCCGAACAACATTCGGTAACCAAAATACATAACTCATATAATACTATATCGTCTACGAACGTTAAGCGTGCGGTCCCTACGGGTTTGAGAACTATGTAGACATGACTGAGACATCTCTCTGGTCAATATCCAATAGCGGAACTTGGATGCCCACATTAGCTCCTACATATTCTACGGAGATCTTTATTGGTCGAACCGCATAACAACATACGTTGTTTCCTTTGTCATCGGTATGTTACTTGCCCGAGATTCAATCGTCGGTATCATCATACCTAGTTCAATCTCGTTACCGGCAAGTCTCTTTAATCATTCCATAATGCATCATCCCGCAACTAACTCATTAGTTACATTGCTTGCAAGGCTTATAGTGATGTGCATTACCGAGAGGGCCCAGAGATACCTCTCCGACAATTGGAGTGACAAATCCTAATCTCGATCTATGCCAACTCAACAAACACCATCGGAGACACCTGTAGAGCATCTTTATAATCATCTAGTTACGTTGTGACGTTTGATAGCACACTAAGTGTTCCTCCGGTATTCGGGAGTTGCATAATCTCATAGTCATAGGAACATGTATAAGTCATGAAGAAAGCAATAGCAATAAACTAAACGATCATAGTGCTAAGCTAACGGATGGGTCATGTCAATCACATCATTCTCTAATGATGTGATCCTGTTCATCAAATGACAACTCATGTCCATGGCTAGGAAACTTAACCATCTTTGGTTAACGAGCTAGTCAGGTAGAGGCATACTAGTGACACTCTGTTTGTCTATGTATTCACACATGTACTACGTTTCCAATTAATACAATTATAGCATGAATAATAAACATTTATCATGATATAAGGAAAAATAAATAACAACTTTATTATTGCCTCTAGGGCATATTTCCTTCAGTAACAGGCGCAAGCCAACAACAAGCAGAAGCTCATAAGACATGTAAGTATGGGGGGAACAAAGAATGATTAGTGAGCTGAAAAGATTGGACACGCGAAAGAGAAAAACCTGATCTTGATGTGTCTTTGGTGCTAGCCCTGCCCCTCTATTTATATGTTGAGCCCTGCGGTCGAAACTTGGAGCAAAAGCCTCCTCAAAGTCGGTTTTGCTTGAAAGGAAGGAGTCCCACTCGGACTCTAGGACCAAACGCCACAATCCTTGGCGTCTGGCCCAAACGCTATGGAAAGTCGGTTTTGCTTGAATGGCAGGAGTCCCACTCGGACTCTAGGACCAAACGCCACAATCCTTGGCGTCTGGCCCAAACGCTATGGGCCTCGGACGCCAGGGTCTCCGGCGTTTGGCCCCCTGGCCTCCGCAAATCTTCTTTTGCACCGACCTAAAGCCTCGTGGGCTTCACCCCTTGGCCGAACCATATCATCTTATATATCAATCCTTACCTCCGGACCATTCTGGAGGTCCTCGTCATGTCAGTGATCTCATCCGGGACTCCGAACAACATTCGGTAACCAAAATACATAACTCATATAATACTATATCGTCAACGAACGTTAAGCGTGCGGTCCCTACGGGTTTGAGAACTATGTAGACATGACTGAGACATCTCTCTGGTCAATATCCAATAGCGGAACTTGGATGCCCACATTAGCTCCTACATATTCTACGGAGATCTTTATTGGTCGAACCGCATAACAACATACGTTGTTTCCTTTGTCATCGGTATGTTACTTGCCCGAGATTCAATCGTCGGTATCATCATACCTAGTTCAATCTCGTTACCGGCAAGTCTCTTTAATCGTTCCATAATGCATCATCCCGCAACTAACTCATTAGTTACATTGCTTGCAAGGCTTATAGTGATGTGCATTACCGAGAGGGCCCAGAGATACCTCTTCGACAATTGGAGTGACAAATCCTAATCTCGATCTATGCCAACTCAACAAACACCATCGGAGACACCTGTAGAGCATCTTTATAATCATCTAGTTACGTTGTGACGTTTGATAGCACACTAAGTGTTCCTCCGGTATTCGGGAGTTGCATAATCTCATAGTCATAGGAACATGTATAAGTCATGAAGAAAGCAATAGCAATAAACTAAACGATCATAGTGCTAAGCTAACGGATGGGTCATGTCAATCACATCATTCTCTAATGATGTGATCCTATTCATCAAATGACAACTCATGTCCATGGCTAGGAAACTTAACCATCTTTGGTTAACGAGCTAGTCAGGTAGAGGCATACTAGTGACACTCTGTTTGTCTATGTATTCACACATGTACTACGTTTCCAATTAATACAATTGTAGCATGAATAATAAACATTTATCATGATATAAGGAAAAATAAATAACAACTTTATTATTGCCTCTAGGACATATTTAATTCAGTAACAGGCGCAAGCCAACAACAAGCAGAAGCTCGTAAGACATGTAAGTATGGGGGGAACAAAGAATGATTAGTGAGCTGAAAAGATTGGACACGCGAAAGAGAAAAACCTGATCCAACAAACATCATCTAGTAGGTCCGGAGAATAGCACTACCGGCCGGCAAACAAAGCAGCACGCAACCAGATAATAACCCCATTGCAGGAGCGAAGTAAGGGGTGCACGGCGTGAAGTGTGAGGCGGCGGCCATGAAGGAAAGCATAACATGGAGAAGAAAAGACTACGCGGAAGGAGATGAGGTAAAGACAACGGAGCCACACAGGCAAACATACTGACAGAACCCACCACACATACTCACACGTGGACACGAGCCCTAGAGCAGGGAAAGAGCGGGCAATGATGCGAGAGTAAAAGAAGCAACGTTGCCCGCCCCTCCTTCCACACTGTGAATACATGTAAGCGGGATGACCAGTAAGCTGCCACATATGAGTCACTAACCCTTGGGACTAGAAACATACGGGCCCAGAAAGAGCCGCATGGCCGAATAGTGGAAGCACATGTAGGAAAACAAGAGGGCCCTCGTTAAAGCCGGTATAGAAAGAGGCCGAGTAGGGGTATCAGCCGGCACAGACCACTCCCCGCATGCTGCAACAACGTCTCAGACTTTGTGCCATAACCACTTCCCGTGTACCATAACCCCTAGCTCGGATTAACCAACCCAAAAGGAACCCAAACACAGACCAACATGCGGGAACAGAAGGGTAATAGCCTAGCCGCGACGCCACAATTTTCTGTACCAAACGAGCGAGTCCGGAACATGCTTTTACCCAGAGGATTAAACGTTCGATGCCCCCAACAAATGGGCTCGCCCACCGTAACCTTCAACCCAATAGACTTACATGGGGGTCACAGGAGGACCCAGTGGCACATAACAGGTGGGTATGCAGGAAGGAAGCCTTGGAGATCCAGTGCGGGGAAGCAGAACACACTCTACCCACTGGCAGTCCAAGGCGACGAACTAGGATGCACATTGATTACCTTTGATCCGGTTTCAGAAGGTAGTTTCCTTTTTCCCTAGAGGTGACCCTAGGTTATCGACCATCGGTTGGTTTGCTAAAGAGAAGATGAGTTTGTGCAAGCACTTGTTAACAGAATAGTTCCAGTTATTGGGAGCAAAAACACACGGTTTATAACAAGAAAAAATAATAAGGAAAATTGGCCAGGGCTTAAGGTTTTACCAGCAACCGTATATTTGCGCTTGGGATCCTATTTAGGTATTAAACATGGTTCTGGTAGACAGTGTTACAAATGTGTAGTCAACATGTTGTTTGTGAAGATGTGTCCAAATAATTCCACGACCGACATGCATCCACGTCATGGTTCTATTATCCAACCAAGTCCCTTATGGTCTCGTGGGGTGATACGTCTCCAACATATTTATATTTTTTGATTGTTCCATACTGTTATATTATCAATCTTGGATGTTTTGTAATCATTTTATATCATTTTTTGGTACTAACTTATTGACATAGTGCCAAGTGCCAAGTGCCACTTGCTGTTTTTTCCATGTTTTTACATTGCAGAAAATCAATACCAAACGGAGTCCAAATGCAACGAAAATTTACGGAGATTTTTTTTGGATCAGAAGGAACACGATGGGCCCTGGCTACGCCTGGGGGTGCTCCGAGGAGAGCACAACCCACCAGGGCGCGCCAGGAGGCCCAGGCGCGCCTTGATGGGTTGTGCCCACCTCGGGTGCCCCCCGGACCGCCTCTTTGCTCTATAAATACCCCAATATTCCCAAAACCCTAGGTGAGTCGACAGAATATCCATCCAGCCGCTGCAGAGTTCAGAACCACCAGATCCAATCTAGACACCATCTCGGATGGGGTTCACCATCTTCATTGGTGCCTCTCCGATGATGCATGAGTAGTTCTTTGTAGACCTTCGGGTCTGTAGTTAGTAGCTAGATGGCTTTCTCTCTCTCTCTCTCTCTCTTGATTCTCAATACAATGGTCTCTTGGAGATCCATATGATGTAACTCTTTTGCTATGACGCCCCCGATTTAATCGTACACTAATCATACACGCAAACGTGTACGATCAAGATCAGGGACTCATGGGAAGATATCACAACACAACTCTACAAATAAAAATAAGTCATACACGCATCATATTACAAGCCAGGGGCCTCGAAGGCTCGAATACAAGAGCTCGATCATAGACGAGTCAGCGGAAGCAACAATATCTGAGTACAGACATAAGTTAAACAAGTTCGCCTTAAGAAGGCTAGCACAAACTGGAATACAGATCGAAAGAGGCGCAGGCCTCCTGCCTGGGATCCTCCTAAACTACTCCTAGTCGTCGTCAGCGGGCTGCACGTAGTAGTAGGCACCTCCCGAGTAGTAGTAGTCGTCATCGACGGTGGCGCCTGGATCCTGGGCTCCAACGTCTGGTCGCAGCAATCAGGTATAGAAAAGGGGAAAAGAGGGAGCAAAGCAACCGTGAGTACTCATCCAAAGTACTCGCAAGCAAAGAGCTACAGTACATATGTATGCATTGGTATCAAATGGAATAAGGGTATCATATGTGGACAGAACTGCAGAATGCCGGAATAAGAGGGGGATAGCTAGTCCTTTCGAAGACTACGCTTCTGGTAACCTCCATCTTGCAGCAGGAGAAGAGAGTAGATGGTAAGTTCACCAAGTAACATCGCATCGCATAATCCTAACCGATGATCCTCCCCTCGTCGCCCAGTGAGAGAGCGATCACCGGTTGTATCTGGCACTTGGAAGGGTGTGTTTTATTAAGTATCCAGTTCTAGTTGTCATAAGGTCAAGGTACAACTCCAAGTCGTCCTGTTACCGAAGATCATGGCTATTCGAATAGATTAACTTCCCTGCAGGGGTGCACCACATAACCCAACACGCTCGATCTCATTTGGCCGGACACACTTTCCTGAGTCATGCCCGGCCTCGGAAGATCAACACGCCGCAGCCCTACCTAGGCACAACAGAGAGGTCAGCACGTCGGTCTAAATCCTTTGGCGCAGGGGTCTGGGCCCATCGCCCTTTGCACACCTGCACGTTGCGAACGCGGCCGGAAGCAGACCTAGCCTAGCAGGCGTTCCAGTCCAATCCGGCGCGCGCCTCTCAGTCGCTGACGTCAAGAAGGCTTTGGCTGGTACCACGACATTGAGTGCCCATAACTGTCCCCGCGTAGATGGTTAGTGCGTATAGGCCAGTGGCCAGACTCAGATCAAATATCAAGATCTCGTTAAACGTGTTAAGTATCCGCGAACGCCGACCAGGGCCAGGCCCACCTCTCTCCTAGGTGGTCTCAACCTGCCCTGTCGCTCCGCCTCAAAGTAACAGTCGGGGGCCGTCGGGAACCCAGGCCCACCTCTACCGGGATGGAGCCACCTGCCCCTTCAGCCTCCATCTCCGAACAGTATCATAAGTAATGTAACCGTATAAAGTGTATAACATATGCCCGTGATCACCTCCCAAAGTGATCACGGCCCAGTAGTATAGCATGGCAGACGGACAAGGGTGTAGGGCCACTGATGGAACACTAGCATCCTATACTAAGCATTTAGAATTGCAGGTAAGGTATCAACAGCTGTAGCAACAATGACAGGCTATGCATCAGGATAGGATTAACGGAAAGCGGTAACATGCTACACTACTCTAATGCAAGCAGTAGAGAGAAGAGTAGGCGATATCTTGTGATCAAAGGGGGGGCTTTCCTGGTTGCTCTGGCAAGAGAGAGGGGGTCGTCAACACCGTAGTCGTACTGGGTAGCAGCGGCGTCGGTCTCGGTGTCTAGCGAGAGAAGAGGGGGAAGAAACAATAAATATTAAGCAAACAGATGCATAGCGATGCATGACATGACAAGTAGCGGTGCTAGGGGTGCCCTAATGGGGTAAGAGGTGGTACCGGTGAAGGGAGGAAACATCCGGGAAAATATCCCCAGTGTTTCGCGTTTTCGGACAAACAAACCGGAGGGGGAAAGTTGTGTGTTCACTATGCTAGGGATGCGTGGCGGACGAACAGGCTGCGTATCTGGATTCGTCTCGTCGTTCTGAGCAACTTTCATATACAAAGTATTTTCATCCGAGTTACAGATTATTTTCTATGATTTTTCAAAGTTTTATATGATTTTCTGGAATTGACTCAAATTCGAAAATAAAGAATAAATTGCTACGTGCACACACAAAGTGTACACAGCAGAGCAGCACAAAAGCTGACAGTGGGGCCCAGTTGACTGCCCAGTCAGCAGTCAACTATGGACTTTTGACTAGTCAACTGACCATTGGGTCCCACATGTCATTGACTGTTCTTTTATCAATGCTTATCCCTTCAAACAGTGCAGCGGGCCCACATGTCATAGGCTGTTTAGCTAGCAGGTTAATTAAACAGAGTTAATTAGTTTACCTAATGATTAGGTTAGTCTCGACAGAATTAATTAATTAATTAATTAAGATTACTTTTTTACATTTACTTTCCTTTTAATTTTTTAATAAAAACATTCTAGGGCGGGGCCCCCTTGTCATAGGCCCCTGGGGGCCTTAACGGGCACGGGTGCGGGTATGGGCGCTGGGGCAGACGCTGGGCGTCAGACCCGGGCACGGCCAGCCGGGGTAGCGGCCGTGAGGAGGTTGGTCGCCGACGAGCGAGGGCGTCGCACCCGAGCGTTGGGCGGCACGAGGCCGATGGAGCGAAGGCGAGGCGGCGAGCAGCGGGTCCAGGCGAGCGCTGGGGCAGGGGGCAGCGATAGCCGTTGTAGGCGGCCTTGCGAGGAGAAGAGCGGGGGGTGGAGGAGGACAAGGGCGGTCGTGGCGAGGCGCCGGCCGTTGCGGCAGGGCGCCTACAGGGGCAGGCGAGCAGCAGGCGCAGGGGAGGCGGGCTGGAATGACGCGGTGGGGCGGCGGTGGTTCGCGCGCGGCCAGCAGGCGCTGGGGCGGCTGATGGCGCTGGCGAGCGCAGCGGCGTGGGCGAATAGGGGAGGGTCACGGCGGCGATGGCGAGCGCGGATGGGCGCCGGCGGGGAGCAGCGGCAGCAGGCGAGGGGCGGCGCCGGTGCGGGCTCGCACAGAGAGGGAGGGGGCCGCAAGCGCTGGCCGACAGCAGCGGACGACACGGGAGGCTAGCAGCAACGGCGGGCCGAAGGTGGCGTGCGGCGAGCGCAGGGAGCGTGGCAGCGCAGCGGCGCAGCTGTAGGTGATCGGCGGCAGCGCTAGGCAGCGGCGACAGAAGTAGCAAGCAGCAGAGCCGCCGCAGCAGCACGGAGCAGGGGCGGGCGAAGACGCACGGGGTCGGGCTAGGGGCACTGCAGGGTAAGGAAGAGAGAGGAGGGAGAGGCGCGCGCTCACGGGGCCGGTAGGGGATGGGCAGTGGGTCGAGGCGGCTTGGGGTGGTCCGGCGACGGCGGGGCGGAGCGGGAGGCCGGCCGGCGGGGTGAACGACGAGGTGGAGACGGCGGCGTCGCGGTGAGGCGTCGAATGAGGCGGCACTGGGCGGCGTCGGCGGTCGGTTCGTTCCCCCTCCCAATCAAATCGGGAGAGAAGGGGGAGGGAGATATTTCAAGGGAGGAGTGGGGAGTGTCGGTGGGGCGAGTGGGGAAGGTTTATGGGTGCGGGGTGGGCCGGCCTGGTGGTTAGCTGGGCCGAGGCCCAGCGGGGGGGGGGGGTTCTTTTCTATATTTTTTGTTTTGTTTTACTTTTATTCTTTTCTTTTTATTTATTCTTTTCTATTTTAGTTTAGTCACACTTTATTTTAGTTCTTATAAAATATGACCATAGCTCCTAAAATAAGGTTTCAGAACAACCCTCTACCATAAAAAGTTTGGGGGTCAATTAAACTAGTTTAACATTTGTTTATTATTTAAAATCATTTGAATAATTGTTCTGCTATGGCTTTATTCACTTTAGTGTATTTAATCATTTCATAAAAGTGTGGTTCCTCCACCATAATTGATTATGATTTTCTACAATCTGAACATTTTTTTATTTGACAATTGAAATTTTTTAATGTTTGACTTTAATTGAAATTTGAATTTGGCTCGGATCTGAACTAACACGAGATTAGCAATAGTAATCGTGGTGACGTGGCATCATTACCAGAGGTTTACTGTAGCTTGATTATCCGGGCGTCACAATTCTCCTCCACTACAAGAAATCTCGTCCCGAGATTTAAGAGGGAAGTAAAGGGGGAAGGTTCGGGTTACGAAATTCTAGGGAGTGTTCTTGGTCTTGGTTGTTCTTCTCGAAGAGGTTGATCCATTACATTGATGTCTTCATTTCGCTGTTTCGCTGTTTCGCTGTTTCTCGGGAACTCCATCGTACTTACGAATAGGTAAGGTGCAGTTTTTCAACAATTGAATGTTATAAGGTAAAATCATCTGGGGGGGGGGATCCCAAGAATGATCATAAGAGTATCTCTCGAGTTGAACAAATGAAACACATTGAGAGCAAAGTAAGAAGGTACCATAAGAAGTTTGAAGCGGATAGACAATCGTCGTTGCCTGAAACAAGGCGATGGGTATAGGTAATGTGTTTAATAGCAGAATTGATGATCACACGGAAGGTGGCTCGTGAATTACATACGAGACCACGCGCGAGGAATAACTCTGGGAATAGGGGGTGTACATGAGAGTCAGGTTTCGATCCTGTGGAACTGTGGGTTATGGGCCCACCATATGGTTCAAAAGTAGGATGGACGGTGACGCCTTGTATGACCATGTAGGCAACACATGTCAGCGGATAGCCTGTCAGTTATGTCGGCAACAATGTCGGTACCAAGGGCGAGGGACAAAGAGAACCATCTTCCTGCTCGTTGAAATGAGGCTGACCTGTAGGCAAAGTTCTCGTCCATCGGTGGCTACCGTAATGTCATCAACAATAGTAACAGGGTCTTGTTGACAGAATTGTACACCGAGATGTTTACATAAGCAGGAGAATATTACTGCTTAGACCATATAGATCACTGGAAAGGTTAAACAAACCAATGTAAAGGAAATGTGATCATCAGATTAAACAGAACAATGGAAAGGAAAATGTATTTAAACACATATTTCAAGGGTATATCCTTCCCAAGGACAAGCAGAGCACGATATCCATGACAGGATATAATGTAGAAAACTCTTTAGGTAAGGGGAGAGAAATTTTAGGACATTACCCATACGGCGGTGTTTGGATAATTGAGTAGGAAACATTTAACATTAGGCTTTAAATGTTCTTGTTGAAAATTGGAGTACCATATATATGCTTCGAGATAGCATTGACATGGTCAACGGTTGAAGATCAGACTCTGGAGACACAAAGGATCCATCAGGAATAACTTGAAGAATAGGTCTTACAATTCCCTCATGGAAGAAGGGATAACCTTGCTAAAAAGGAATCCATAACAACAAGTCCTCCGGCCAGATGTGATAGGCATGACCCCACCTTACCGATATATAAGGACCAATGTAATAACTCTTGGAAATATGTTCCAACCATCATATCTGACCGAGATTCAGATCTGATTGGTGCCAGGATGCCTCAGACTCAGGATGCCTGAGCAGAAAAGGTGCAACACAATTGACGAGATGACAATGTAAGATTCTCGGGAAATGTACTATGGAAGCGAGTTCCAAAACAAGAGTTCATCAGTAAACCAAGGAGAGGATGAGGAGGTGGCTGATAGGCTCAGCAACAAATCATTGAGATTTCCAAAGGATGGATTTCCACAATTAGGTGAACAAGAAAATATCATTTGTCGGATCAAATGATATAATGATGTATGCTCGAGGGAAACATACACAACTGAACAATGATAGAAGGGTGCACCCAGGAATCTGGACTAGGTAGCACGATCAATGTTTGAATGATGATTCAATAAGCAATAGACTTAGAATGAAACTATAGACCAATAACTTCAAAGCAATAGGGTTGCTAGAAGTTTAGAATTTACACATCATAGACCATTTGTCGGTATTCCGGTTAGAAACAACACGGAGACCAAGAAATGAACGCAAAAGGCGAGAGATATTACTATATCAAGAATTCTCAAGAGGCGGTAAAATTACCACGACATTCTTGACATAAAAGGTGGTAATATTCCAAGGTAAAGAAGAACAAATGCTGGATAGCAAGGATCTCAAGGTATAACACAAAACACGAATAAGTTTGTGTTGAACGGAAGGCAATAAAGTGGTCGATGATAATACAAATCATTGAGGGAAGGATGGTATTTCTCATCATGAATTCAATTGTTATGCTAGAAGAGCTCATAATGCTGATGATGATCATGACACATTTTTCGAGAGGTTTCAAGAAGATGTAACCGATCGGCGATGACATCAAGTCAACGGAATGATGAAGCAAGAAGCTATTGAGCCCATAGGTACGACACAAACTTGAAATCAAGCTTGTCATTCAAGGACAATTGTTATGATGAGGAAGATCGACGTAAGATTAGCTCACCTCAAAATTTTTTCTCTACAAAGGACCAGATAGCACAGTTAAAATTGGCATGACAAGGATATAGCCAAGCAGGCTAGGAATGACGTGATCGAGTTCAAACTCGTAAGTCACGAAGGTTACCAAGATCGCGGTGCAGACTTCAGTCAGTTATCGGTGTCTTTGAGTGTTTAATAACTCAGAGCCCGTGAAAAATTGGAATCAGTGAGAATGTAGCACTTGATGAAGAACTCATAAGAAGTAGGCAGTTCCATGATAATCTCGAGATACCAGGGGGTAATACTCGACGACAGACCATATTAGAGGTTGGACTAGGGTAATGCTCTGCAGAAGACACGTGCTCAAATTGCACGAGAAATGGACTCAAGGAGAAACATGGTCGGAACCATGTCCACAGACACAAGATGAACTTATAACAAGGGGATAATTATTTTAAGAGAAGCTTCCATGATAAGGTATACATCGTTTCCATGTGAAGGAAATATGCCCTAGAGGCAATAATAAAGTTATTATTTATTTCCTTATATCATGATAAATGTTTATTATTCATGCTAGAATTGTATTAACCGGAAACATAATACATGTGTGAATACATAGACAAACTTAGTGTCACTAGTATGCCTCTACTTGACTAGCTCGTTAATCAAAGATGGTTATGTTTCCTAACCATGAACAAGGTGTTGTTATTTGATTAACGAGGTCACATCATTAGTTGAATGATCTGATTGACATGACCCATTTCATTAGCTTAGCACCCGATCGTTTAGTATGTTGCTATTTATTTCTTCATGACTTATACATGTTCCTATGACTATGAGATTATGCAACTCCCGTTTACCGGAGGAACACTTTGTGTGCTACCAAACGTCACAACGTAACTGGGTGATTATAAAGGAGCTCTACAGGTGTCTCCAAAGGTAGATGTTGGGTTGGCGTATTTCGAGATTAGGATTTGTCACTCTGATTGTCGGAGAGGTATCTCTGGGCCCTCTCGGTAATGCACATCACATAAGCCTTGCAAGCATTGCAGCCAATGAGTTAGTTGCGAGATGATGTATTACGGAACGAGTAAAGAGACTTGCCGGTAACGAGATTGAACTAGGTATTGGATACCAACGATCGAATCTCGGGCAAGTAACATACCGATGACAAAGGGAACAACGTATGTTGTTATGCGGTCTGACCGATAAAGATCTTCGTAGAATATGTAGGAGCCAATATGGGCATCCAGGTCCCGTTATTGGTTATTGACCGGAGATGTGTCTCAGTCATGTCTGCATTATTCTCGAACCGTAGGGTCCGCACGCTTAACGTTACGATGACAGTTATTATGAGTTTATGCATTTTGATGTACCGAAGTTAGTTCGGAGTCCCGGATGTGATCACGGACATGATGAGGAGTCTCGAAATGGTCGAGACATAAAGATCGATATATTGGAAGCCTATGTTTGGATATCGGAAGTGTTCCGGGTGAAATCGGTATTTCTCCGGAGTACCGGGAGGTTACCGGAACCCCCCGGGAGCTGTATGGGCCTTAATGGGCTTTAGTGGAAAGGAGAAGGGGCAGCCCAAGATGGGCTGCGCGCCTCCCCCCTCCCCTAGTCCTATTAGGACAAGGAGAGGTGGCCGGCCCCCCTCTCTCTCTTTCCCCCTCAGCGAATCCTACTTCAACTAGGATTGGGGGGAGGAATCCTACTCCCAGAGGGAGTAGGACTCCCTTGGCGCGCCCTCCTTGGCCGGCCGGCCCCCTCCCCTTGGCTCCTTTATATACGGAGGCAGGGGACACCCCTAGACACACAAGTTGATCATTGAGATCGTTCCTTAGCCGTGTGCGGTGCCCCCTGCCACCATATTCCACCTCGATTATATTGTAGCATTGCTTAGGCGAAGCCCTGCGATGGTAGAACATTAAGATCGTCACCACGCCGTCGTGCTGACGGAACTCCTCCCCGACGCTTTGCTGGATCGGAGCCCGGGGATTGTCATCGAGCTGTACGTATGCTAAGAACTCGGAGGTGCCAGAGTAACGGTGCTTGGATCGGTCGGATCGGGAAGACGTACGACTACTTCCTCTACGTTGCGTCAACACTTCCGCAGTCGGTCTGCGTGGGTACGTAGACAACACTCTCCCCTCTCGTTGCTATGCATCACCATGATCTTGCGTGTGCGTAGGAATTTTTTTGAAATTACTGCGTTCCCCAACAGTGGCATCCGAGCCTAGGTTTTATGGTTTGATGTTATATGCACGAGTAGAACACAAGTGAGTTGTGGGCGATATAAGTCATACTACCTACCAGCATGTCATACTTTGTTTCGGCGGTATTGTTGGACGAGACGACCCGGACCGACATTACGCGTACGCTTACGCGAGACCGGTTCTCCCGACGTGCTTTGCACATAGGTGGCTTGCGGGCGACAGTCTCTCCAACTTTAGTTGAACCAAGTGTGGCTACGCCCGGTCCTTGCGAAGGTTAAAACGGAGTCTATTTGACAAACTATCGTTGTGGTTTTGATGCGTAGGTGAGATTGGTTCTTGCTTAAGCCCGTAGCAGCCACGTAAAACTTGCAACAACAAAGTAGAGGACGTCTAACTTGTTTATGCAGGGCATGCTGTGATGTGATATGGTCATGGCATGATGATGAATTTTATTGTATGAGATGATCATGTTTTGTAACCGAGTTATCGGCAACTGGCAGGAGCCATATGGTTGTCTCTTTATTGTATGCAATGCAATCGCGATGTAATGCTTTACTTTATCACTAAGCGGTAGCGATAGTCATGGTAGCATAAGATTGGCGAGACGACAACGATGCTACGATGGAGATCAAGGTGTCGCGCCGGTGACGATGGTGATCATGACGGTGCTCCGGAGATGGAGATAACAAGCACAAGATGATGATGGCCATATCATATCACTTATATTGATTGCATGTGATGTTTATCTTTTTATGCATCTTATCTTGCTTTGATTGACGGTAGCATTATAAGATGATCTCTCACTAAATTATCAAGAAGTGTTCTCCCTGAGTATGCACCGTTGCCAAAGTTCGTCGTGCCCAGACACCACGTGATGATCGGGTGTGATAAGCTCTACGTCCATCTACAACGGGTGCAAGCCAGTTTTGCACACGCAGAATACTCAGGTTAAACTTGACGAGCCTAGCATATGCAGATATGGCCTCGGAACACAGAGACCGAAAGGTCGAGCGTGAATCATATAGTAGATATGATCAACATAACGATGTTCACCATTGAAAACTACTGCATCTCACGTGATGATCGGTTATGGTTTAGTTGATTTGGATCACGTGATCACTTAGAGGATTAGAGGGATGTCTATCTAAGTGGGAGTTCTTAAGTAATTTGATTAATTGAACTTAAACTTATCATGAACTTAGTACCTGATAGTATCTTGCTTGTTTATGTTGATCGTAGATAGATGGCTCGTGCTATTGTTCCGTTGAATTTTAATGCGTTCCTTGAGAAAGCAAAGTTGAAAGATGATGGTAGCAATTACACGGATTGGGTCCGTAACTTGAGGATTATCCTCATTGCTGCTCAAAAGAATTACGTCCTGGAAGCACCGCTGGGTGCCAGGCCTGCTGCTGGAGCAACACCAGATGTTATGAACGTCTGACAGAGCAAAGCTGATGACTACTCGATAGTTTAGTGTGCCATGCTTTACGGCTTAGAATCGGGACTTCAATGACGTTTTGAACGTCATGGAGCATATGAGATGTTCCAGGAGTTGAAGTTAATATTTCAAGCAAATGCCCGGATTGAGAGATATGAAGTCTCCCATAAGTTCTATAGCTGGAAGATGGAGGAGAACAGTTCTGTCAGTGAGCATATACTCAAAATGTCTGGGTATAATAATCACTTGATTCAGATGGGAGTTAATCTTCCAGATGATTGCGTCATTGACAGAATTCTCCAATCACTGCCACGAAGCTACAAGAGCTTCTTGATGAACTATAATATGCAAGGGATGAACAAGACTATTCCCGAGCTCTTCGCAATGCTGAAAGCTGCGGAGGTAGAAATCAAGAAGGAGCATCAAGTGTTGATGGTTAACAAGACCACTAGTTTCAAGAAAAAGGGCAAAGGAAAGAAGAAGGGGAACTTCAAGAAGAACAGCAAGCTAGTTGCTGCTCAGGAGAAGAAACCCAAGTCTGGACCTAAGCCTGAAACTGAGTGCTTCTACTGCAACCAGACTGGTCACTGGAAGCGGAACTGCCCCAAGTATTTGGCGGTTAAGAAGGATGGCAAGGTGAACAAAGGTATATGTGATATACATGTTATTGATGTGTACCTTACTAGAGCTCGCAGTAGCACCTGGGTATTTGATACTGGTTCTGTTGCTAATATTTGCAACTCGAAACAGGGACTATGGATTAAGCGAACACTGGCGAAGGACGAGGTGACGATGCGCGTGGGAAACGGTTCCAAAGTCGATGTGATCGCGGTCGGCACGCTACCTCTACATCTACCTTCGGGATTAATATTAGACCTAAATAATTGTTATTTGGTGCCAGCGTTGAGCATGAACATTATATCTGGATCTTGTTTGATGCGAGACAGTTATTCATTTAAATCAGAGAATAATGGTTGTTCTATTTATATGAGTAATATCTTTTATGGTCATGCACCTTTGAGAAGTGGTCTATTTTTGATGAATCTCGATAGTAGTAACACACGTATTCATAATGTTGAAGCCAAAAGATGCAAAGTTGATAATGACAATGCAACTTATTTATGGCACTGCCGTTTAGGTCATATCGGTATAAAGCGCATGAAGAAACTCCATACTGATGGACTTTTGGAACCACTTGATTATGAATCGCTTGGTACTTGCGAACCGTGACTCATGGGCAAGATGACTAAAACACCGTTCTCCGGTACTATGGAGAGAGCAACAGATTTGTTGGAGATCATACATACAGATGTATGTGGTCCGATGAATATTGAGGCTCGTGGCGGATATCGTTATTTTCTCACCTTCACAGATGACTTAAGCAGATATGGGTATATCTACTTAATGAAACATAAGTCTGAAACATTTGAAAAGTTCAAAGAATTTCAGAGTGAAGTTGAAAATCATCGTAACAAGAAAATAAAGTTTCTACGATCTGATCGTGGAGGAGAATATTTGAGTTACGAGTTTGGTGTACATTTGAAAAATTGTGGAATAGTGTCGCAACTCACGCCACCTGGAACACCACAGCACAATGGTGTTTCTGAACGTCGTAATCGTACTTTACTAGATATGGTGCGATCTATGATGTCTCTTACTGATTTACCGCTATCGTTTTGGGGTTATGCTTTAGAGACGGCCGCATTCACGTTAAATAGGGCACCATCAAAATCCGTTGAGACGACGCCTTATGAACTGTGGTTTGGCAAGAAACCAAAGTTGTCATTTCTTAAAGTTTGGGGCTGCGATGCTTTTGTGAAAAAGCTTCAATCTGATAAGCTCGAACCCAAATCGGAGAAATGTGTCTTCATAGGATACCCAAAGGAGACTGTTGGGTACACCTTCTATCACAGATCCGAAGGCAAGACATTCGTTGCTAAGAATGGATCCTTTCTAGAGAAGGAGTTTCTCTCGAAAGAAGTGAGTGGGAGGAAAGTAGAACTTGACGAGGTAACTGTACCTGCTCCCTTATTGGAAAGTAGTACATCACAGAAAACTGTTTCTGCGACACCTATACCAATTAGTGAGGAAGCTAATGATGATGATCATGAAACTTCAGGACAAGATACTGCTGAACCTCGTAGATCAACCAGAGCGAGATCCGCACCAGAGTGGTACGGTAATCCTGTTCTGGAAATCATGCTGCTAGATCATGATGAACCTATGAACTATGAAGAAGCGATGGTGAGCCCAGATTCCGCAAAGTGGCTTAAAGCCATGAAATCTGAGATGGGATCCATGTATGAGAACAAAGTATGGACTTTGGTTGACTTGCCCGATGATCGACAAGCAATTGAGAATAAATGGATCTTCAAGAAGAAGACTGACGCTGATGGTAATGTTACTGTCTACAAAGCTTGACTTGTCGCAAAAGGTTTTCGACAAGTTCAAGGGGTTGACTACGATGAGACCTTCTCACCCGTAGCGATGCTTAAGTCTGTCCGAATCATGTTAGCAATTGCCGCATTTTATGATTATGAAATTTGGCAGATGGATGTCAAAACTGCATTCCTGAATGGATTTCTGGAAGAAGAGTTGTATATGATGCAACCAGAAGGTTTTTTCAATCCAAAGGGAGCTAACAAAGTGTGCAAGCTCCAGCGATCCATCTATGGACTGGTGCAAGCCTCTCGGAGTTGGAATAAACGCTTTGATAGTGTGATCAAAGCATTTGGTTTTATACAAACTTTCGGTGAAGCCTGTATTTACAAGAAAGTGAGTGGGAGCTCTGTAGCATTTCTGATATTATATGTGGATGACATATTACTAATTGGAAATGATATAGAATTTCTGGATAGCATAAAGGGATACTTGAATAAGAGTTTTTCAATGAAAGACCTTGGTGAAGCTGCTTACATATTAGGCATAAAGATCTATAGAGATAGATCAAGACGCTTAATTGGACTTTCACAAAGCACATACCTTGACAAGATTTTGAAGAAGTTCAAAATGGATCAAGCAAAGAAAGGGTTCTTGCCTGTGTTACAAGGTGTGAAGTTGAGTCAGACTCAATGCCCGACCTCTGCAGAAGATAGAGAGAAGATGAAAGATGTTCCCTATGCTTCAGCCATAGGCTCTATCATGTATGCAATGCTGTGTACCAGACCTGATGTGTGCTTGCTATAAGTTTAGCAGGGAGGTACCAAAGTAATCCAGGAGTGGATCACTGGACAGCGGTCAAGAACATCCTGAAATACCTGAAAAGGACTAAGGATATGTTTCTCGTATATGGAGGTGACAAAGAGCTCACCGTAAAAGGTTACGTTGATGCAAGCTTTGACACTGATCCGGACGATTCTAAATCGCAAACCAGATATGTGTTTACATTAAATGGTGGAGCTGTCAGTTGGTGCAGTTCTAAACAAAGCGTCGTAGCGGGATCTACATGTGAAGTGGAGTACATAGCTGCTTCGGAAGCAGCGAACGAAGGAGTCTGGATGAAGGAGTTCATATCCGATCTAGGTGTCATACCTAGTGCATCGGGTCCAATGAAAATCTTTTGTGACAATACTGGTGCAATTGCCTTGGCAAAGGAATCCAGATTTCACAAGAGGACCAAGCACATCAAGAGACGCTTCAATTCCATCCGGGATCTAGTCTAGGTGGGAGACATAGAGATTTGCAAGATACATACGGATCTGAATGTTGCAGACCCGTTGACTAAGCCTCTTCCACGAGCAAAACATGATCAGCACCAAGGCTCCATGGGTGTTAGAATCATTACTGTAATCTAGATTATTGACTCTAGTGCAAGTGGGAGACTGAAGGAAATATGCCCTAGAGGCAATAATAAAGTTATTATTTATTTCCTTATATCATGATAAATGTTTATTATTCATGCTAGAATTGTATTAACCGGAAACATAATACATGTGTGAATACATAGACAAACTTAGTGTCACTAGTATGCCTCTACTTGACTAGCTCGTTAATCAAAGATGGTTATGTTTCCTAACCATGAAAAAGGTGTTGTTATTTGATTAATGAGGTCACATCATTAGTTGAATGATCTGATTGACATGACCCATTTCATTAGCTTAGCACCCGATCGTTTAGTATGTTGCTATTTCTTTCTTCATGACTTATACATGTTCCTATGACTATGATATTATGCAACTCCCGTTTACCGGAGGAACACTTTGTGTGCTACCAAACGTCACAACGTAACTGGGTGATTATAAAGGAGCTCTACAGGTGTCTCCAAAGGTAGATGTTGGGTTGGCGTATTTCGAGATTAGGATTTGTCACTCCGATTGTCGGAGAGGTATCTCTGGGCCCTCTCGGTAATGCACATCACATAAGCCTTGCAAGCATTGCAGCCAATGAGTTAGTTGCGAGATGATGTATTACATAACGAGTAAAGAGACTTGCCGGTAACGAGATTGAACTAGGTATTGGATACTGACGATCGAATCTCGGGCAAGTAACATACCGATGACAAAGGGAACAACGTATGTTGTTATGCGGTCTGACCGATAAAGATCTTCGTAGAATATGTAGGAGCCAATATGGGCATCCAGGTCCCGCTATTGGTTATTGACCGGAGATGTGTCTCAGTCATGTCTGCATTATTCTCGAACCGTAGGGTCCGCACGCTTAACGTTACGATGACAGTTATTATGAGTTTATGCATTTTGATGTACCGAAGTTAGTTCGGAGTCCCGGATGTTATCACGGACATGACGAGGAGTCTCTAAATGGTCGAGACATAAAGATTGATATATTGGAAGCCTATGTTTGGATATCGGAAGTGTTCCGGGTGAAATCGGTATTTTACCGGAGTACCGGGAGGTTACCGGAACCCCCCGGGAGCTGTATGGGCCTTAATGGGATTTAGTGGAAAGGAGAAGGGGCAGCCCAAGATGGGCCGCGCGCCTCCCCCCTCCCCTAGTCCTATTAGGACAAGGAGAGGTGGCCGGCCCCCCTCTCTCTCTTTCCCCCTCAGCGAATCCTACTTCAACTAGGATTGGGGGGAGGAATCCTACTCCCAGAGGGAGTAGGACTCCCTTAGCGCGCCCTCCTTGGCCGGCCGGCCCCCTCCCCTTGGCTCCTTTATATACGGAGGCAGGGGACACCCCTAGACACACAAGTTGATCATTGAGATCGTTCCTTAGCCGTGTGCGGTGCCCCCTGCCACCATATTCCACCTCGATTATATTGTAGCAGTGCTTAGGCGAAGCCCTGCGACGGTAGAACATCAAGATCGCCACCACGCCGTCGTGCTGACGGAACTCCTCCCCGACGCTTTGCTGGATCGGAGCTCGGGGATTGTCATCGAGCTGTACGTGTGCTAAGAACTCGGAGGTGCCGGAGTAACGGTGCTTGGATCGGTCGGATCGGGAAGATGTACGACTACTTCCTCTACGTTGCGTCAACGCTTCCGCAGTCGGTCTGCGTGGGTACGTAGACAACACTCTCCCCTCTAATTGCTATGCATCACCATGATCTTGCGTGTGCGTAGGAATTTTTTTGAAATTACTGCGTTCCCCAACACCATGGGCATGAACACAGGGTTCAAGGTCGACTCCCACTTGTTCAACACATAACCTTTCATTCACCTCTCATATTTCGAAAATGACAATAGTTGTTGACATTTTTACCTGGTGCAATACCAGATAAGTATGACCCATGAAATCTTTCGGGTTCACACGGATTAGGTAAGGCATAGGTTCAACCCATCAGGGCATCTTAGGAACATATACCACAAACTTCAGAGTAAATAATACAAGCTCGAAAGTAGAGCATGGTTCACAAAGCAAAGGATACAATTTACCAAAGGCATTATGTATCCGAAGAAAAGCTCCTAATGTTTAATGAATATGAAGGACGGTGTCGAATAAAATCCAACAAAGGATCTGGTGGTCCACAAGGGATCTGATGTGAGCATCGGTACTCAACCAGAAGAAGGAAAAAGGTAAGAAGATCAGACCATAGAAACAACTGACTAATTTAAGCTCAAATGCAACAGAATTATGATTTTCAAATCAAGGGATCAGAAGCAACACTCTGATTAGGGTTGGATAAGTTGAATAGCCTTAGGGGTACAATCGACAACTATTTGAATGGTCAAGAACCAGCTCATGTTCGGGAAGACATCCGAGCCAGAAAGATAATTTATAAGGATCAACTGATGATTGCGTGCATTCGCACACATGCTGAATCAATATGGTCAGAATGTTCATCACAAGGATTTTAATGAATATTGCTTGACATATGGAATTAACCATTATGCAAGTAGGTAAAGAAGATCAAGAGCAATAGGCTATTGAGGATTTCATAAGATCGAATGGCATTTCGAAGAATTTTGCGAAACACCTGAACAACCGGGGATGAACGAATCCCCGGTAAATGCGAGGAATTATTCATACATGTATTCATGAGGAAAAGTAGCCGCAAGATAGTAGACACAAAGGATCTACGGAATATCCAAAGTAATTCAGGGTATCTTGTAATAACAACAACAATTGGAAATGAAGTTGTGGACGACAAGTGTATGTAGCTTTCCATAGGGATTTATCGGTGGTATGGAACTGCACGGCGAAGGGCACAAGGGTCTCGGGGAAACATCGGAGAGTATCTTTAAAATATTCTGGTCCAGCCAGCAATCATCTGGACTGAAGGGGCTCTCCGGGAGAAAGTATTTATGAGAACCTAATGTTAGAGTTTTAGTAAATTCATTTAATCCGAATAGAAGAGATGTCAGAGTCCCAGAGAGTATAGGTCGAGGAATAAAAGATCCTACTACTACCCAATGGCGACGTGGGCCCGTAAGCCACACAGCCATGTTAGTAAAAGTTTTGCAATGACTAGACTCAACTTCGGCCAAAGAGTGTGGAAGGGGGATTCCTACAGGCAGTCGGCTCTGATACCAACTTGTGACGCCCCCGATTTAATTGTACACTAATCATACACGCAAACGTGTACGATCAAGATTAAGGACTCATGCGAAGATATCACAACACAACTCTACAAATAAAAATAAGTCATACAAGCATCATATTACAAACCAGGGGCCTCGAAGTCTCGAATACAAGAGCTTGATCATAGACGAGTCAGCGGAAGCAACAATATTTGAGTACAGACATAAGTTAAACAAGTTTGTCTTAAGAAGGCTAGCACAAAATGGGATACAGATCGAAAGAGGCGCAGGCCTCCTGCCTGGGATCCTCCTAAACTACTCCTGGTCGTCGTCAGCGGGCTGCATGTAGTAGTAGGCACCTCCCGAGTAGTAGTAGTCGTCATCGACGGTGGCGTCTGGCTCCTGGGCTCCAACGTCTGGTCGCAACAATCAGGTATAGAAAAGGGGAAAAGAGGGAGCAAAGCAACCGTGAGTACTCATCCAAAGTACTCGCAAGCAAGGAGCTACACTACATATGTATGCATTGGTATCAAATGGAATAAGGGTATCATATGTGGACAGAACTGCAGAATGCCGGAATAAGAGGGGGATAGCTAGTCCTTTCGAAGACTACGCTTCTGGTAACCTCCATCTTGCAGCAGGTGAAGAGAGTAGATGGTAAGTTCACCAAGTAACATCGCATAGCATAATCCTAACCGATGATCCTCCCCTCGTCGCCCTGTGAGAGAGCGATCACTGGTTGTATCTGACACTTGGAAGGGTGTGTTTTATTAAGTATCCGGTTCTAGTTGTCATAAGGTCAAGGTACAACTCCAAGTCATCCTGTTACCGAAGATCATGGCTATTCGAATAGATTAACTTCCCTGCAGGGGTGCACCACATAACCCAACACGCCGATCCCATTTGGCCGGACACACTTTCCTGAGTCATGCCCGGCCTCGGAAGATCAACACGTCGCAACCCTACCTAGGCACAACAAAGAGGTCAGCACGCCGGTCTGAATCCTATGGCGCAGGGGTCTGGGCCCATCGCCCTTTGCACACCTGCATGTTGCGAACGCGGCAGGAAGCAGACCTAGCCTAGCAGGCGTTCCAGTCCAATCCGGCGTGCGCCGCTCAGTCGCTGACGTCACGAAGGCTTCGGCTGATACCATGACGTCGAGTGCCCATAACTATCCCCGCGTAGATGGTTAGTGCGTATAGGCCAATGGCCAGACTCAGATCAAATATCAAGATCTCGTTAAACGTGTTAAGTATCCGCGAACGCCGACCAGGGCCAGGCCCACCTCTCTCCTAGGTGGTCTCAACCTGCCCTGTCGCTCCGCCTCAAAGTAACAGTGGGGGGCCATCGGGAACCCAGGCCCACCTCTACCGGGATGGAGCCACCTGCCCCTTCAGCCCCCATCTCCGAACAGTATCATAAGTAATGTAATAATATAAAGTGTATAACATATGCCCGTGATCACCTCCCGAAGTGATCACGGCCCAGTAGTATAGGATGGCAGACGGACAAGGGTGTAGGGCCACTGATGGAACACTAGCATCCTATACTAAGCATTTAGAATTGCAGGTAAGGTATCAACAGCTGTAGCAACAATGACAGGCTATGCATCAGGATAGGATTAACAGAAAGCAGTAACATGCTACACTACTCTAATGGAAGCAATAGAGAGAAGAGTAGGCGATATCTGGTGATCAAAGGGGGGGCTTGCCTGGTTGCTCTGGCAAGAGAGAGGGGGTCGTCAACACCATAGTCGTACTGGGTAGCAGCGTCGTCGGTCTCGGTGTCTAGCGAGAGAAGAGGGGGAAGAAACAATAAATATTAAGCAAACAGATGCATAGCGATGCATGACATGACAAGTAGCGGTGCTAGGGGTGCCCTAACACGGTAAGAGGTGGTACCGGTGAAGGGGGGGGGGGACATCCGGGAAAATATCCCGGGCGTTTCGCGTTTTCAGACAAAGGAACCGGAGGGGGAAAGTTGTGTGTTCACCATGCTAGGGATGCGTGGCGGACGAACAGGCTGCGTATCCGGATTCGTCTCGTCGTTCTAAGCAACTTTCATGTACAAAGTATTTTCATCCGAGTTACAGATTATTTTCTATGATTTTTCAAAGTTTTATATGATTTTCTGGAATTTCTGGAATTAATTCAAAATCGAAAATAAAGAATAAATTGCTACGTGCACACACAAAGTGTACACAGCAGAGCAGCACAGAGGCTGACAGTGGGGCCCAGTTGACTGCCCAGTCAGCAGTCAACTATGGACTTTTGACTAGTCAACTGACCATTTGGTCCCACATGTCATTGACTGTTCTTTTATCAATGCTTATCCCTTTAAACAGTGCAGCGGGCCCACATGTCATAGGCTGTTTAGGTAGCAGGTTAATTAAACAGAGTTAATTAGTTTACCTAATGATTAGGTTAGTCTCAACAGAATTAATTAAGTTAATCAATTAATTAATTAATTAATATTACTTTTTTAAATTTACTTTTTTTATAAAACATTCTGGTGCGGGGCCCCCTTGTCATAGGCCCCTGGGGGCCTTAACGGGCATGGGTGCGGGTATGGGCACCAGGGCAGACGCTGGGCGTCAGACCCGGGCACGGCCAGCCAGGGCCGTGAGGAGGTTGGTCGCCGGCGGGCGAGGGCGTCGCACCCGAGCGTTGGGCGGCGCGAGGCCGATGGAGCGAAGGCGAGGCGGCGAGCAGCGGGGCCAGGCGAGCACTGGGGCAGGGGGGCAGTGATAGTCGTTGCAGGCGGCCGCGCGAGGAGAAGAGCGGGGGCGGAGGAGGACAAGGGCGGTCGTGGCGAGGCACCGGCCGGTGCGGCAGGGCGCCTACAGGGGCAGGCGAGCAGAAGGCGCAGGGGAGGCGGGCTGGGGGACGGCTGATGGCGCTGGCGAGCGCAGCGACGCGGGCGAACAGGGGAGGGTCGCGGCGGCGATGGCGAGCGCGGACGGGCGCCAGCGGGGAGCAGCGGCAGCAGACGAGGGGTGGCGCCGGTGCAGGATCGCACAGAGAGGGAGGGGGCCGCAAGCGCGGGCCGGCAGCAGCGGACGGCACGGGAGGCTAGCAGCAACGGCGGGCCGAAGGCGGCGTGCGGTGAGCG
Organism: Triticum urartu; assembly: GCF_056163025.1. NCBI lineage: Eukaryota > Viridiplantae > Streptophyta > Magnoliopsida > Poales > Poaceae > Triticum > Triticum urartu. The sequence goes on along the minus strand of NC_141874.1, from coordinate 167,851,427 downwards.
TGGGGAGCGCGGTAGTGCAGCGGCGCAGCTGGAGGTGATCGGCGGCAGCGCTAGGCAGCGGCGACAGAAGCAGCAAGCAGCAGAGCCGCCGCAGCAGCACAGAGCAGGGGCAGGCGAAGACGCACGGGGTCGGGCGAGGGGCACTGCGGGGTAAGGAAGAGAGAGGAGGGAGAGGCGCGCGCTCACGGGGCCGGTAGGGGATGGGCAGTGGGGTCGAGGCGGCTTGGGGTGGTCCGGCGACGGCGGGGCGGAGAGGGAGGCCGGCCGGCGGGGTGAACGACGAGGTGGAGACGGCGGCGTCGTGGTGAGGCGTCGAACGAGGCGGCACCGGGCGGCGTCGGCGGCCGGTTCGTTCCCCCTCCTGATCCAATCGGGAGAGAAGGGGGAGGGAGATATTTCGAGGGATGAGTGGGTAGTGTCGGTGGGGCGAGTGGGGAAGGTTTATGGGTGCGGGGTGGGCCGGCCTGGTGGTTAGCTGGGCTAAGGCCCACCGGGGGGGGGGTTCTTTTATATATATTTTTGTTTTGCTTTGTTTTACTTTTATTCTTTTCTGTTTTAGTTTAGTCACACTTTATTTTAGTTCTTATAAAATATGACCATAGCTCCTAAAATAAGGTTTTAAAACAACCCTCTAACATAGAAAGTTTGGGGGTTAATTAAACTAGTTTAACATTTGTTTATTATTTAAAATCATTTGAATAATTGTTCTTCTATGGTTTTATTCACTTTAGAGTATTTAATCATTTCATAAAAGTGTGGTTCCTCCACCATAATTGATTATGATTTATTTGCTACACTCTGAACATTTTTTTATTTGACAATTGAATTTTTTTAATGTTTGACTTTAATTGAAATTTGAATTTGGCTCGGATCTGAACTAACACGAGATTAGCAACAGTAATCGTGGTGACGTGGCATCATTGCCAGAGGTTTACTGGAGCTTGATTATCTGGGCGTCACATTTGCGGTGTGTTTGTTGGAATCGATTAACTTTGAGTTTATGATTAGATATATCTTTTTATATCCATGAAAGTATTTGAGTTTCTTTGATCCCTTTTATGCATGATTGCTAATAGCCTCGTATTTCTTCTCCAATAGTTTGGTTTTGTTTGGCCAACTTGATCTATTTATCTTGCAATGGGAAGAGGTGCTTTGTAGTGGGTTCGATCTTACGGTGCTTGATCCCAGTGACAGAAGGGGAACTGACACGTACGTACTGTTGCTACTAAGGATAAAACGATGGGTCTATCTCTACATATATAGATCTTGTCTACATCATGTCATCGTTCTTATTGCATTACTCTATTTCTCCATGAACTTAATACACTAGATGCATGCTGGATAGCGGTTGATGTGTGGAGTAATAGTAGTAGATGCAGGTAGGAGTCAGTCTACTAATCTTGGATGTGATGCCTATGTAATGATCATTTCCTGGATATCGTCATGAGTATTTGAAGTTCTATCAATTGTCCAACAGTAATTTGTTCACCCACCGTTTGCTATTTTTCTCGAGAGAAGCCACTAGTGAAACTTACGCCCCCCGGGTATCTTTCTCATATTATTTGCCTTTGCGATCTATTTTTCCTTTGCATTTATTTTCAGATCTACTAAACCAAAAATACAAAAATACTTTGCTGCACTTTATTTTATTTGTGATCTATTTATTAAATCTATTAAAACTATCTCCCGTCCACGCACCAATTTCTGGCGCCGTTACCCGAAAGGGATTGACAACCCCTTTAACACGTCGGGTTGCGAGTGCTTGTTATTTGTGTGCAGGGGCTGTTTACATTGTGTTGCTTGGTTCTCCTACTGGTTCGATAACCTTGGTTTCATATGTGAGGGAAATAGCTCCCGCCGTGTGCTGCATCATCCCTTCCTCTTTGTGGAAATCGAGGGTAGGGGATCCCGAACTGTGCGTCTAAGGATCAAAGGTAACAAGAGGCAGGGGACACGATGTTTACCCAGGTTCAGGCCCTCTTGATTGAGGTAATACCCTACTTCCTGCTTGATTGACTTTGATGAGTATAAGGATTACAAGAGTTGATCTACCACAAGATCGTAATGGCTAAACCCTAGATGTCTAGCCTGTATGATTATGACTGCCTCTAAGGACTAAACCCTCTGGTTTATATAGACACCGGAGGGGACTAGGGTCGTACGGAGTCGGTTTACAAAGAAATGAATCTTTATATCCGAACGCCAAACTTGCCTTCCACGCCAAGGAGAGTCCCATCCGGACATGGGGGTAGCCTTCTATCTTGTATCTTCACGGCCCACCAGTCCGGCCAACGTCACATAGCCCGGACACTCGGGGACACCCTAATCCAGGACTCCCTTAGTAGCCCCTGAACCAAGCTTCAATGACAATGTGTCCGGCGCGCAGATTGTCTTCGCCATTGTAAGGCGGGTTCCTCCTCCGAATACTCCAAAATAGTTGATAAAAAAACTATATTCGGCGCTGCACAAAAGTTACAACCCTGAACCGCGAGGGCAAAATACTTAAACAAAAATAAGTTATGTTTTCTGACACTTTTTCGGCGAGGCATTGAGTCCTGATTTTATTGTTATTTCGAACCATTTTTTCAGCCTTTCGTTTCGCATTTCAGGATGCAACTCCCAGTGGCACGTCTTGTCGAAGCAGATCTCGTGTCCCCTTATTACGAGATTTTCGTCAATGAGGGCTTGGGTAATCCAACCGTGCCATCCGCTCGACCCCTTGGGAATATGCAAATTTTAAGGCTTGTGCGAGGTCGTTTGATATTCGTTTCCTTTATAAAGGGATAAGAACCCATCTTTTACCTCACGCCTTCTCCTTACTCAGCCCTCCCATCATTGAGGTCCAGCGCCCAAGTCTCAATCTTTCTCCATTGCCACCACGTTCTCTGACCATGTCCGGATCCGGCTCTCAAGGCAAGTGGATGGCCTCTTCCATGACGAAGAAGGATATCCATGGACTCTGGGTGGCGAGGTACTTAACTGCGGAAATCGCACACAGGCTTCAGCCAAAGGGGCAAGTCATCCCTACTCTAGAGCCTGGTGAGAGGGTCGTGTTCATCCCCCACTTCCTCCGCGGGTTAGGGTTTCCCCTTCACCCTTTTGTTCGCGGCCTCATGTTCAAATGTGGACTAGATTTTCACGATCTAGATCCAAACTCTTTCCTCCATATCTCGGCGTTCATCATCATCCGCGAGGCATTTCTATGCATCCCCCACACTTCAGCCTATGGCTCAAGATTTTCAACGTGAAGCCGAAGGTGGTCGACGGGGAGCATGTGGATTGCGGCGGGGCCATGGTGAGAAAGCTTCCTCACGCTATCTGGCCTAAAGGGGCCTTTGTGGATACCGTCAAGCCATGGCAACAGGAGTGGTTCTATATCACCGAACCCCGCGGTACCAAGTGGGCGGCCACTCCCGCATTTAGATCCGAACCCCCTCTACGACTCGCGTCATGGACCAACAAGGGTCTAGACTGGGGATCGACCGATGAGGTGCTGATTCTGCAAAAGCGCATCAAAAGTATCATAGAGAAGAACACCCGCCTCACCGATGTGATTCAGGTGATGCTCATCCGCCAAACCCTTCCCTGCCAGCGACGACCTCTCCGTATGTGGGAGTTTAATCCGGAAGGGCCGCGAACTCTGCAACAATTCTTCGGCACGACGCACAAAGAGATCTGGAAATTGCTCTTTAAATATCAAAACTCATGGCCGGAGACGTCCGAAGACATTGGTCTTGACTGCAACCATCTGCCCCCCGGTAAGGGCTAAGCCTCCGCCTATAGCTTGGTTTGTTAATCCAAGGGGATACACTAACCCTTTCATCCTTTAAACAGGTGTGGAAAAAGAAGGCGGAGCGGATCAGGTGTCCGCCCCCCTTCCCGAAGGCTTAGCCGATCCTCTCCTAATGAGGATGCTGGTCCCGACACCATACCAGGTGTCCGTAAAGAAGGACAAGAAGAAGAAGAACAAGGAGGCCAAAAGTGGCCCCCACCACGAAGGTACCTCGGACGCTATGTCCGGAGGGACCGAGGCTCCCTCCTCTCATGAGGGAGATGAAAATGAGGACGAGGAGGAGAAGGCAGAAGATAACCCTCCTCTCGAAGGAAAAACGAGGGTGGCTTCCGAAGACCCAAAGGCGAGGGCGTCTAAGAGGGGAAAGTTATCCCTTTCGGATGACTCGGATTCAGGCACAAAGGAAATCCCCATGCCCCGCCCCCGAACCAAGCCCCTTGCCGAATCGTAAGTGCCTTAGGACGCTTTACATACATCCACTCCTTTATGAATTGTGAGAATAATATTAAATCATGTGTTTCAGTCCGGCCCGCGATCTCCCTCAACAATCCTCCTCGTCGGGGGATTTGCCGTTAGAATGATGGAGAGCGAGACACCTCCGTGAGTTTCCTCGCCTCCTAGGGCGGATGAAGTCGAGGGGTCATCCCAGAGGATTTCTCCGGATCGTCGAGAGGTGCAGGGGACCATCAATACGGCACCGGAGGGTAATACCTTGGCCGTTGAGGACACGGGGGCGCGACCCCAGTGAAGACCGGGGATGGGGGCCCTGGATTGTTTTCCCCTAGCCGAATACCGCTCTGGAGGCGGATCCAGAGTTGAGTGAGCGGCCCCCTTCAAGGGAGGGGGGAGCGCATACTCTTGCAGCGACCTCCATGAATCCAGAGGCGCCGAACATGTTGAGGGACAAACTTCGGAGTGCATCCATCTTGGAGGAGCACCGTACCTTGATGGGTACGGTGGCTGAGAAGATTCAGTCTGCTAAAAGTGGGCTGAATGAAGCATTTACGAGCCTGCTAACAGGCTTCGAGGTATGCGAAGTAATGTCTTTAGCCACTTTCCATATGGAAAATATGCATGTATATAGATAGTAGCCCCTGAGACTCTGGTCGGCCTATGAAGAAGGGAGAACCGAGGATCTATATATATCTGCAGGAACTAACATACTTATTTGGCTGGAAAAACAGGCTTCACTGTTAGCGGCAACCGCCCAGGCCGCGGAGGTTTCCGAACTGAAATGGCAACTGAAGCAGGCCGATGATGACATTGTCCTTATTAACAAACGGCTCGACGAGGCATAGGGTATGCTACGAACATCTCGTTGGTGCCTATATGAATGTGCGAATGCGAGGTTGAAACTTAGACTTTGTTATGTGTGAAATTGCAGATGGCGCTGCGGAGATCGAGACCCTCAGGGGTGAACTTGCCCGGGCCAAGGAGCAGGCGAGAGTGAGCAATGCGGCCGTTGATAAAGCGGTTGTAGATTTGAAGGCTGAACAGGCCACCCAATGCCAGGTCGAGGAGTGGCTATTTGTAGTAGAGCAAGAGCTCAAGGAAGCCGCCCGCAAGTGCAAGTCCCTCGAGGAGGAGAATAAATCCAATGCAACCGAGCTCACCAAGGCCCTTGAGGAGGTCAAAGAGGCGCGATCTGAATCTAGGGCGGCTCCCGAGGAGGTCCGGCAGGCCGGACAGATAGCGGCTGGTAAGCCCATTCTTTTATAGACTAAGTTTGGTGATCAGAGATATGCCTTGCTTAATCAACTGTGGAGTTCTCCAGACGTCTTTGCGGATCTTTCGAAGAGTGCCGCAGAGGCCGCGCAATTCTTCCAGGATTAGGAGGGGCATGCGACGGAGAAGCTGTTCTGGTCACAGTTTGCGGCGTGGGAGCGCCCGACACTGATGAACAATCAAATGGCGCAGTGGGCCGAGCTACATAAGATGTCCGGAGCAGCCATGAAGGACGTCATAGTACGGCTATGGCCAGCCGAACCCATTCCGAGCAGATTTTTCAGCCTGGCGGGATGACTTGTCGATGCAGTGTCCCGAATCGACGCAGTCAAGCAGTCGGTGTGTATAGAAGGTGCACGGATGGCCTTCACCCGCGTCAAAATGCACTGGGCAAAGATGAAGGCTGCCGAAGTGTCTGTCGAGGGCCATCCCGAAGGCAAGAATCACTGAGCGCTACTTAGAGGACGTTCTAGAGGGCGCCCGCTTGATAGAGGGTCAATGCCCAAAGGACATTATGTTCGAATAAATGTACCCGAATTGTCTGGACATTTATATTATATATCAAGGCTTTGTAATATATTGGTGCCTTTGTCTGAAAATTCTTCCCTCGTGTGCAGTCGTTTTTGTATTCCTGAGAGTTTTCCAGTCGTCGGCTTCGGCTCCCACATAGATACTACAGGGGTGTTCGGAATAGCACATGATCACACTTGACCCAACGTCTTGGTCCGTGAAGGAGGTGTTAGTGCGGCGAACGAGGCAATCAGACTTTGTGGCTTTACCACTCTCACTTAGCCATAGGAGTTTGACGATGGGGCTGGAGGATAGCCCCTGGTATGTACGCGGCTATCCGGATGTGGATGTGTTACATATGTTGTCGGAAAAATGGTCCTTCGTATAATACGGAAACAATCGCTAAAGATTTTAATAAGTCACCGAATGGCTGACCAGCTCTCACCGCATCATGACAGTTAGTTTTCGGCTTTCTCTACTGAGGTGCTTGACCGGACGAACTAGAAACACAATCACAGTAATTCTCCCTTTACTACCCTAGGCGAACAAACAGAACATAAGGTAGCAAACACAGGAGTCGTGCAACCCAACTATTGACCAAAGACATGATTCGGAGCCGATGCATATAATGCCAAGCTCGGGACGCCGAATTGTGCTATAAAGTTATTCGGGATTTTGTTTGGCGACACATGTGTGGCTATATAGAGCCCCTGGCAATTTGTGCCGAGGTGTGTGAGTGAGAAAACATAGGAGACGACAAATAGTCTATGAATAAAGGCGATACCGAATACAAATTGTTTTCACTGGAATCTGATTGATACATGAAAACGTGATCTTATAGAGGGTGCCATAATCACCAAGGCCATTTTACATGCCAGGGGTCTAAGAAGAAGGGGAAAAGCTCTATATAGGTTCTTGAATAAAGTTTGGGTCTACAAAATCCTTTGGACCTCCTGCCGCACGTCTGCGCCGGTTTCGCCTTGGAGAGAGGGCATCCTTGAGAGGAATGGACTTCGGCTATTTGTACGAAACCGGGCTCCAAAAGAGTCCTTGTAAGTCCGTAGGAGGAATAGGTTTTAATTCACCTGTGGTAAAAGAGAAAAAATAATTAAGGAAAGGGGGAAGGCCATATAGGGTCGAACCGTACTATGGGCCTGTCCGTATTGTGCCTCCGCTGATGCGCAAGGTATTTTGAGTGCATAATTATGCACGCGAGGTATGAATTTCGCGGATGTGTGTGGCGATCGACGGAGGTGAAACTGCTATTCCAGCTCTGGAATTACCGAGCTGTCAGCATGCGGGACTGACCGGTCTTGTTTAATAAAGTCTAGCGGCTTGATGGCCGATGAGGTGTGCGGCTTGACAGGGCCGCTTTGTACTTTGGCTGCGATGGCCGCGGTATGCTCCTCATGACGGAGGGAGCGTTCCGTGTTTCCATTAACTGTAATGACGCCACGTGGGCCGGGCATCTTGAGCTTTAGATAAGCGTAGTGCGGGACCGCATTAAAATGGGCGAAAGTGGTTCGTCCGAGCAGTGCGTGATATCCACTGTGGAAGGGGACGATATCGAAGATCAAGTCTTCGCTTCGGCGAACGGAAGATTACTTCCAATGTTACTAAGCCCGTGCAGCGGGCCTCTACACCAGGTATTACTCCTTTAAAGGTAGTTTTAGTGGGCTTGATTCTTGACGAATCAATGCCCATTTTGCAGACAGTGTCCTGATAGAGCAGGTTGAGACTGCTATCGCCGTCCATGAGGACTCACGTAAGGTGGAATTTGTCGATGATTGGAACAAGGACCAGAGCTGCCGAACCTCCATGAAGGATACTGGTTGAGTGGTCCTTTCGATCGAAGGTGATCGGACAAGCCGACCATGCATTGAATTTTGGGGCGACCGCTCGACGGTGTAGACGTCCCTTAACGCGCGCTTGCGCTCCCGCTTGGGGATATGTGTGACATATATCATATTCACTGTTTTTACCTCGAGGGGAAATTTCTTCTGTCCCCCTGTGTTCGGTGGGCGAGGCTCTTCGTCGTCGTCCTCGCTGGGCGGCCATTTCCCTTTATGTTTGGCGTGAAGTTTGTCGGCCTGTTTAAAGACCGAACAGTTTCTGTTGGTATGATTGACAGGCTTATCGGGGGTGTCGTAAATCTGGCAAGGCCGATCGAGTATTCTGTCAAAGCTTGATGGACCATCTTTGTTTCCTTTGAAAGGCTTCTTCTGTTGACCGGATTTAGATCCACTGAATCGAGCATTGACCGTTGTGTCTTCGGTATTTTCGTTATTGATTCGAAGATTGTGCTTGTTGCATCGTGGTCTGCCCTTGTCGTCCCTGGCTTCAGAGGTGCCGCGGTCACTGGTGCTATTGCTTCTGCGGGCCAGCTAGTTGTCTTCTCCGGCACAAAAGTGGGTCATTAGTGCGGTAAGGGCTGCCATGGACTTCGGCTTTTCTTGGCCGAGGTGTCGAGCGAGCCATTCGTTGCGGACGCTGTGTTTAAAGGCCGTGAGGGCTTCGGCGTTCGAACAATCAACAATTTGGTTCTTTTTAATTAAGAACCTTGTCCAGAGTTTCCAGGCTGACTCTCCAGGTTGCTGGACTATGTGACTGAGGTCATCGGCATCCGGGGGTCGTACATAGGTACCTTGGAAGTTGTCTCTAAAGGCATCTTCCAAATCTTCCCAACTGCCAATAGAATTTTCTAGGAGGCTATTTAACCAGTGTCGTACTGGTCCCTTAAGTTTCATGGGAAGATATTTGATGGCATGTAGGTCGTCACCGCGAGCCATGTGTATGTGGAGAAGAAAATCTTCAATCCAGACTGCAGGGTCCATCGCCCCGTCGTATGAGTCGATGTTCACGGGTTTAAACCCTTCTGGGAACTGGTGCTCCGTTACCTCATCGGTAAAGCATAGGGGGTGTGCGGCTCCCCTATATCGGGCAATGTCGCGACGCAGTTCAGATGAAGTCCGTATGCGATTTTCGGCACGAGTGAGGTTGTGCTTGTCGTGCCAGGCCTGATGGTCATCCTCTCGTGCTGGGGCACGTCCCCTTGATCAATAGATTGATCTGGTTTCACCGACTCTATTGTCCAGGTCCCGTCGTAGGTCATATGTGTATTCTGGAGCAGCCGTTCCCCTGCTTTTATGGTGAGGTGGTGCGGGCTGGTGCTCGGCTTGAGTTGCCGCACTGTCCCGGCCGCACAGTGGTCGTTTAGGTATATTAGGAGTGAGGGAGTCCTGGATTAGGGGGTGTTCTGGTAGCCGGACTATACCTTCAGCCGTACTCCAGGACTATGAAGATACAAGATTGAAGACTTCGTCCCGTGTCCGGATGGGACTTTCCTTGGCGTGGAAGGCAAGCTTGGAGATGCGGATATTCAAGATCTCCTACCATTGTAACCAACTTTGTGTAGCCCTAACCCTCTCCGGTGTCTGTATAAACCGGAGGGTTTTAGTCCGTAGGACAACTTCATCATACAACAAACATACCATAGGCTAGCTTCTAGGGTTTAGCCTCCTTGATCTTATGGTAGATCTACTCTTGTACTACCCATATCATCAATATTAATCAAGCAGGACGTAGGGTTTTACCTCCATCAAGAGGGCCCGAACTTGGGTAAAACATCGTGTTCCCTGCCTCCTGTTACCATCCGGCCTAGACGCACAGTTCGGGACCCCCTACCCGAGATCCGCCGGTTTTGACACCGACATTGGTGCTTTCATTGAGAGTTCCTCTGTGTCGTCACTTTTAGGCCCGATCATCAACAACGATGTAGTCCTGGGAGAGACTTTTCTCCCCGGACAGATCTTCGTCTTCGGCGGCTTCGCACTGCGGGCCAATTCGCTTGGCCACCTTGAGCAGATCGAAAGCTACGCCCCTGGTCATCAGGTCAGGTTTGGAAGCCTAAACTACACGGCTGACATCCGCGGGGACTTGATCTTTGATGGATTCGAGCCACAGCCAAGCGCGCCACACTGTCTCGATGGGCATGATATAGCTCTGCCGCCGAACAGCGCCTTGGAGGCCGCACACGCATCGGTTCCGACCATTGATTCGGAGCCTACTGCGCCGATCGAGGATCAGCGGTTGGACGCTGCCTCAGGGGCTGCGATCTCACAGGCGATCGAGCCAAACTCCAGCCCCGCACTCCGCATGGCCCGTGACTCCGAGGAGCCGGATTCCTCTCCGAACTCCGATCCCCCCGCGCCCCTGCCGATCGAATCCGATTGGGCGCCGATAATGGAGTTCACCACCGTGGACATCTTTCAGCACTCGCCCTTCGGCGACATCCTGGATTCTCTAAAGTCTCTCTCTTTATCAGGAGAGCCCTGGCCGGACTACGGTCAGCAAGGTTGGGATACGGACGATGAAGAAATTCAAAACCCACCCACCACCCACTTCGTAGCCACTGTCGACGACTTAACCGACATGCTTGACTTCGACTCCGAAGACATCGACGGCATGGACGACGAGGCAGGAGACGAACAAGAACCAGCACCTGTAGGGCGCTGGAAGGCCACCTCGTCATATGACATATATATGGTGGACACTCCAAAGGATGGAGATGGCGATGGAACAGCGGGGGACGATAACTCTAAGAAACAGCCCAAGCGCCGGCGTCAGCGGCGCCGCTCTAAATCCCGCCAAAGCAAAAACGGTGATTCCGGCACGGGAGATAATACTACTCCGGATAGCGCCAAAGAAGACCCCCTCTAGCAAGATTCAACACAGGAGGACAGAGAAGCCAGCCCTCACGAGAGGGCGGCGGACCAAGAGGTTGAGGACGATAATTATACGCCTCCCTTCGAAGATGAGGCAAGCCTCGACAACGATGAGTTCGTCGTGCCAGAGGATCTCGCCGAACAAGAGCGTTTTAAACGCAGGCTTATGGCCACGGCAAGCAGCCTCAAGAAAAAGCAGCAACAGCTTAGAGCTGATCAGGATTTGCTAGCTGACAGATGGACTGAAGTCCTTGCGGCCGAAGAGTATGAACTCGAAAGCCCCTCCAAGAGTTACCCAAAGCACAGGCTGCTACCCCGACTAGAGGAGGAAGCACCTACATCACCAGCGCATGACATGGCCGATCGGCCACCTCGTGGCCGCGGCAGAGAGGCCTCTTGGCCCTCCACTCAAGCCATGCCCCGACGCCGCGTTAAGAATACTAAGGCACGGGAAATGCGCTCGATCTGTGCGACATACTGGAGGACAAGGCAAGGCAAACAAGATCGATCTACGGATCACGCAGGCGCCCCACGGCACGTGACGGTGATCGTCACTCCGGATGTAATAAATCCGGCCGGGCCGAACTCAACAGACAAAGCTCCTTCGAGCTGCGTCATGATATAGCCCAATACAGAGGCGCCGCACACCCATTATGCTTCACAGATGAAGTAATGGGTCATAAAATCTCTGAGGGCTTCAAACCCATAAACATCGAATCGTACGATGGCACAACAGATCCTGCAGTATGGATCGAGGATTATCTCCTTCATATCCACATGGCCCGCGGTGATGATCTACACGCCATCAAATACCTCCCACTCAAACTTAAGGGACCGGCCTGGCATTGGCTTAACAGCTTGCCAGCAGACTCAATCGGTTCTTGGGAGGATCTGGAAGCCACATTCCTTGATAACTTCCAGGGCACTTATGTGCGACCACCAGACGCCGATGACCTAAGCCACATAATTCACCAGCCAGAGGAATCGGCTAGGTAATTCTGGACACGGTTCCTAAAAAAGAAAAACCAGATAGTCGACTGTCCGGACGCAGAGGCCTTAGCGGCCTTCAAGCATAATATCCGTGACGAGTGGCTTGCCCGGCACCTGGGACAGGAAAAGCCGAAATCTATGGCAGCCCTCACGACACTCATGACCCGCTTTTGCGCGGGAGAAGACAGCTGGCTAGCTCGCAGCAAAAATTTAACCAAGAACCCTAGTAATTCGAATACCAAGGACAAAAGCGACAGGTCGCATCGGAACAAACAAAAGCGCCGCGTTAACAGCGACAACAACGAGGATACGACAGTTAATGCCGGATTTCGAGGCTAGAAATCCGGTCAATGGAAAAAGCCATTCAAAAGAAATACTCAGGGCCCGTCCAGTTTGGACCGAATACTCGACCGCTTGTGCCAGATACATGGCACCCCTGACAAGCCAGCCAATCACACCAACAGGGATTGTTGGGTGTTCAAGCAGGCAGGCAAGTTAAGAGCCGAAAACAAAGACAGGGGGCTGCATAGCGACAACGAGGAGGAGCCCAGGCCGCCGAACAACAGTGGACAGAAGGGATTTCCCCCGCAAGTGCGGACGGTGAACATGATATACGCAACCCACATCCCCAAGAGGGAGCGGAAGCATGCGTTATGGGATGTATATGCGATGGAGCTAGTCGCCCCAAAGTTCAACCCATGGTCCTCCTGCCCGATCACCTTTGATCGAAGGGACCACCCCACTAGCATCCGTCACGGCGGCTTCGCCGCATTGGTTCTAGACCCAATCATTGATGAATTTCATCTCACAAGAGTCCTCATGGACGACGGCAGCAGCCTGAACCTGCTTTACCAGGATACAGTGCGAAAAATGGGCATAGATCCCTCGAGGATCAAGCCCACCAAAACGACCTTTAAAGGCGTCATACCAGGTGTAGAAGCCAACTGTACAGGCTTAGTCACACTAGAAGTGGTCTTCGGATCTCCGGATAACTTCCGAAGCAAGGAGTTAATCTTCGACATAGTCCCATTCCGTAGTGGCTATCACGCACTACTCGGTCGAACCGCATTCGCAAAATTCAACGCGGTACCGCACTATGCATACCTCAAGCTCAAGATGCCAGGCCCTAGAGGAGTAATCACGGTCAATGGGAACACTGAACGCTCCCTCCGAACGGAGGAGCACACGGCAGCGCTCGCAGCTGAAGTACAAAGCAGCCTCTCTAGGCAGTTCTCCAGTTCGGCCTTCAAAAAGCCGGACACTGTCAAGCGCGCCCGGAGTACCCTACAACAAGACCGCCTGGCACGTTCTGAGCTAGCGTAGCAATGCGGCCCCAACCCTAGCCCTCGCGATATAGCGAAACCAGTGCTTCGCGTACATAACTACGCTCTTGAAATACCATGGGCACAGGGGAAGGGGCACTATCACAGCACGCCCGCAATACGGCTTAAACCGCACCAGGGGCTGCCGGATTCCTTTTTTTCTCTTACTCTCAGGACTCCATACTTCGGATGACCTGTTCGGCAATTCAACTGCCGCACAAACGATGCAAGATCCAGGAAAGCAGACAAGCCACGCCGCATTATGGAACTCCCAGGTGGTCTCTATTGCGAGCAGTATACCTGTTTTTTAATACAATTCCGTGGCCTGCCCCTCGCCAGGACATGTTAAATAGTCCAATTTCTTTTGCTTATCGCACTATTTGTATCGTTCCGCTTTCATAGCAGCCTTTCTATAAACAATGCATAGCTTTTTGTCTATTTTTTGCATTATCCTCTTTTTATATATATGTCTATTAATAACATGTTGCATCCGTACATTGTGGTACGGTAAAAATACGCCAGGGGCTTCAGTACCCATCAATATGGCGTGAGAAGTCTGTACACTTTCACAAGTGCGGCACCCCGAACTTATAGCACTATATGCGTCGGCTCCGAATCATGATTTGGGTCAATAGTTGGGTTTGCCCGGCTCCTATGTTTTGGTGCCTTACGTTCCGCTATATCGGCTAAGGTAGCACTAGGAGAACTACTGCGATTGTGCCCCAGTTGAGCTGGGCTGAGCACCTCAGTAGAGAAGGCTAAAACTGACTGTCATGATGAGGCAAGAGACCGGTCGCTGTTCGAGAGGTTTTTCGAGTCCTTAAAGACTTATGCCGCTTCGAGCAAGGAACCGGCTTTGTCTGGCCAAGGCGTGGATAGCGCCCCGAACTCGGTCTTCCGAATACTAGGGGCTTCGCCGAAATTTAAAATTAGAGTTCTATGGCTAAGTGAGAGTGTTCAAGCATTATAGTCCGATTGCCTTGTTCGTTGTGCTGAGTGCCTCCCTCGACGGACCCAATCATGGGAAAAAGAGCGCTCAGGTTTATCCCGAACACCCCAACACTAGTGGCATGGGGGCAGAAGCCGACGATTGGCCATCTCTCAATTTTTTGATAAACGACCACACAGAAAGTAATATTTTAAATTCAACAAGCATTGCTTAGCGCATATGAACAAGTTTTCAGCGCACAGGATAACACGAGCGAGTTCATTCAAAAATTACATCCTTGGTACATTCATCCGCCATAAGGCGGGCACCAGCCAGAACATCCTTGTAATAGTTCTCGGGCTTGCGATGCTCCTTCCCCGGCGGCGGCCCGTCCCTCACAAGCTTCTCACCGTCCAGCTTACCCCAGTGCACCTTTGCACGGGCAAGGGCCCTACGGGCACCTTCGATGCAGACGGAGCGCTTGATGACCTCGAGCCTTGGACAAGCCTCCACCAGCCGCCGCACCAGTCCGAAGTAGCTCCCAGGCAGAGCCTCTCTAGGACACAGCCGAACTATGAAGCCCTTCAGGGCTTGTTCGGCCGCCTTGTGGAGCTCGACCAGCTGCTTCAGCTGGTCGCTCAAGGGCACAGGGTGTCCGGCCTCAGCGTACTGAGACCAGAACACCTTCTCCGTCGAGCTGCCTTCCTCGGCTCGGTAGAATACGGCGGCATCGGATACGCTGCGGGGAATATCTGCGAATGCCCCTGGAGAGCTCCGGATTCGGGTAAGTAACTAGTTTACTTTTATATGTCTGCTTTGCATAGAGAATGCCTTACCCGCTGCTATCTTTTTCACCGCATCCAATTCCTGGAGGGCCTTCTGGGCAGTTTTAAGGGCCGCAGCAAGCTCGGACGCTCGCGTCTTCGAGTCGAGCTCCAAACTCTCATGTTTTTTCATGAGAGCCTGAAGCTCTTGCTGCACCTCGCCGACCTGCGCCTCAAATTGCTCCCGCTCGGTGTGCTTCGTGGCCGCTTTCTTCTCGGCCTCGGTCAGCGCCTGCTTGAGGGTCGCCACCTCAGTTGTGGCCCCTACAATAAGTAGTGTACTCCTGTCATTTTTTGCAATTGTGTCTTCTTATAGGCATTTTTTCTATAAGGTATCTCTTACCTTCTTTCTCCTCGAGCTGCCGTTTGGCAAGGCCGAGCTCTTGCTCGGTCCGCTCGAGGCCCTGCTTCAGGGCACCCACCTCCGCAGTCAGTGCGGCGGTGGCCAGCAGCGAAGCCTGCATACGTATATTGACTCCTTTTTAGTTAGACTCCTGCGATATTTAATAGATCCTCTATTCGGCTTTTCTTTCCGAACGCCAAACAGAGCATCAGGGGCTACTGTCTATGCGGTAATATTTTTACATATTTTTTACTTACCTCGAAGCCTGTTAGAAGGCTAGCACAAGCTTCAGTCAGTCCGCTTTTGGCGGACCGAACCTTCTGGACCACCGTACTCATGATGGTATGGTGCTCCTCGTCGATGGAGGCGCCCTTAAGCACCTCCAGCAGATTGTCCGGCGCCTCCGTTTGGACGGAGGACGCCGGATCAATAGGCTTTCTCGTCTTGGCAGGAGTTCGCCTCGCGCGGTCCGGAACCGTTGATGATTCCGGCGCGGTGTCCGACTTAAAGCCGGACTTGGAGCCCTGGGGGGTCTAGTCTCCTTTACTCCTGGAGTCCGGGAGGTCGCCTTGCTGTCCCTCCTGGACCACCTCCTCTTGCCCCGGAGCTTGTCGCGACGCCACTTCGGCGTCATCCGCAGAACAGGGGGAGGCAGCGGGCGGAACTGAATTCACGTCCGATGAATCCAGGGAGCCGCTCGACGACTCGTCGAGCCCGTCCTTGGGCGGGCTGCATGATTATATTCGACATTAGGGAAAGCTGCGCAACAAAAGGAATATCTTGAGTTACTCTGGTATCTGAACACTTACGATTTTGCCGGACGCTTGGCCCTGTCCGGCCACTCCTCTTCGTCCTCGCCGGCGTCGGGGGCGTAGTCCGGCAGAGGGGTTTTCCTCTTCTTGGACCCTTCGGCCTCCCCTACTGGGGCGGCCTTCCTCTTCTTTCCTCCCCCCACTGGAGGGGGAGAGGTCTCTTCTTCCTCCTCCTCGTCTTCACGGGAGGAGTGCGTCTCGGACTCGTTGGACGACGAGTCCGACACCACCATATGCCGGGAACTCTTTCGAGTCCCCGTGGCTTTCTTCTTCTTGGCCTTCTTCTCTGGCACCACATAAGGTGCCGGAACCAGCAGCTTCACTAGGAGAGCAGGGGCTGGGTCTTCGGGCAAGGGAGCCGGACAGTTAATCAGTCCGGACTTCGCCTGCCAATCCTGTCAAAGGTGAGGGAGTTTAGATCCCGCATAGAGTCAAACTATGAAGAAAACTTAACATCCTGTAAAAGATGAAAATATTTTACCTCGCCAGCAGGACGCTGCGAGCTGAATCCGCGGTCTTCAGAGGCGGATGTGGGAGCCTCAGTGCCTTTGGTTAGCCCCCTCCAGACATCTTCGTACGTCGTGTCGAAGAGCCTGCTTAGAGTTTGGTGTTGCGCTGGGTTGAACTCCCACAAATTGAAGTCCCATTCTTTACACTGAAGGATCCGGCGGACGAGCATGACCTGGACTACGTTGACAAGCTTGAGCTGCTTGTTCACCAGGGACTGGATGCATTTTTGCAGTCCGGTCACCTCTTCTTCGACGCCCCACGACAAGCCCGTCTCCTTCGAGGATGTGAGCCGCGTAGGGGGTCCGGATCAGAATTTAGGGGCTGCGATCCACTTCGGATCGCGTGGCTCGGTGATGTAAAACCACCCTGACTGCCACCCCTTCAAGGTCTCCACAAAGGAGCCCTCGAGCCATAGGACATTGGCTATTTTGCCTGCCATGGCACCTCCGCACTCCGCCTGGTTGCCGCGCACCACCTTTGGCTTGACGTTGAAGGTCTTCAGCCAGAGGCCGAAATGGGGACGGATGCAGAGGAAAGCCTCACACACGATGATAAACGCCGAGATATTGAGGATGAAGTTCGGGGCCAGATCATGGAAATCTAGGCCATAGTAGAACATGAGCCCGCGGACAAATGGGTGGAGAGGAAAACCCAGTCCGTGGAGGAAGTGGGGAAGAAATACTACCCTCTCATGGGGCCTTGGGGTGGGGAGAAGCTGCCCCTCCTCAGGAAGCCGGTGCATGATGTCTTTGGACAGGTATCCGGCCTTCCTTAGCTTTTTGACATGGCCCTCCGTGACGGAGGAGACCATCCACTTGCCTCCCGCTCCGGACATTGTTGGAGAAGGTTCAGGTAGGAAGTGCGGGCTTGGGCGCTGGAGCTCGGGTGCGCAGAAGATGGATAGGCAAAGGAGGAAGAAGGTGTAGGTAAAAAGGTGGATCCTTATCCCCTTATATGGGCGGATGCGACTATGCGTCCCCACCAGCCTAGTAAAACTCGCTTGCCTCCCAAGCGCCGTGATAAATGGCGCGGTTGGGTTACCCATGTCCGTATTGATGAGAATCCCGTAAATGGGGGACACGATCTCTACTTTGACAAGACGTGCCAAGGAAACCGCCTCGCAAAACATGCTGAGGTGGAAAAGTGAAAACGATTGGAATAAAGGCTTGGCCGTAGTGTGATGTCACGCTGTGGAATACGTCAGCAGATTAGATTTGTGTTAATATTATTCTCTCTGTGGCAATACGTGGAAACTTATTTTGCAGAGCCGGACACTACTCTTGGTGTTTACAAACTTTTATGAAGAATTTGGAGGAGGAACACGCCTTGCAATGCCGAAGACAATCTACGCGCCGGACTCGTCGTTATTGAAGCCTGGTTCAGGGGCTACTGAGGGAGTCCTGGATTAGGGGGTGTTCGGGTAGCCGGACTATACCTTCAGCCGGACTCCAGGACTATGAAGATACAAGATTGAAGACTTCGTCCCGTGTCCGGATGGGACTTTCCTTGGCGTGGAAGGCAAGCTTGGCGATGTGGATATTCAAGATCTCCTACCATTGTAACCGACTTTGTGTAACCCTAACCCTCTCCGGTGTCTATATAAACCGGAGGGTTTTAGTCCGTAGGACAACTTCATCATACAACAATCATACCATAGGCTAGCTTCTAGGGTTTAGCCTCCTCGATCTCGTGGTAGATCTACTCTTGTACTACCCATATCATCAATATTAATCAAGCGGGATGTAGGGTTTTACCTCCATCAAGAGGGCCCGAACCTGGGTAAAACATCGTGTTCCCTGCCTCCTGTTACCATCCGGCCTAGACCACAGTTCGGGACCCCCTACCCTAGATCCGCCGGTTTTGACACCGACAAGGAGCGTCACGCGTTGGCGGTATGGGCTCCAGTGCCTCATCGTCGAATTGGGGTAGCAGCTTGCGCTTCGGGTAGCTCTTTTTTGGGCGTTCGAGGCCGTATTCCTTGGCTGCAAGGACGTTAGTCCATATGTCATTGAGCAAATCCTGATCAGCCTGAAGCTGTTGCTGCTTCTTTTTCAGGCTTCTTGCAGTGGCGATTAGCCGGTGCTTAAAGCGCTCTTGTTCGAGGGGTTCCTCCAGCATGATGAAATCTTCGTCACCGAGGCTCACATCTTCTTCGAAGAATGGTAGATAGTTACTATCCTTCGAGCCCTTGTTCTCAATAGGATCATCAGGGTTTACCTTCCTATCCTCCCAATCATCATGTTCGGATGTTGGCTCTATAGGGCCTTCGGGGTCTTCGGCATTCTCCCGAGTATTAGTGTCTTCGATGCTGGTATTGCCATCTTTATCGCGACACGACTTTGAGCATCGACGCTTCGGAGGGGCTTCGGCAGGCTTATCCTCAACCGGATTCTCCTTGCCATCATCGCCATCCTCTTTGGGTGTGTCCACCATGTACACGTCATATGTGGAGGTGGCCGTCCATTGTCCGGTAAACGGAGGGTTTTGGCCTTGTTCGTCTCCGTCATCGTCGTCCATACCATCGATCTCTTCGGAGGCATAGTCCAGCATGTCGGTTAAATCCTCGACAGTGGCTATGAAGTGTGTGGTGGGTGGGACGTAAAATTCCCCGCTCTCAGCCCCTAGTCTGGGCTGGGCATAATTCGGAAGCTATCCTTCCGTAATGGTGAGTGGTCGCATTAAGTCCAGAGCCTCGTTTAAAGGCAAGGGTTGGACAGAGAAGCAAGAGTCTGTGGGGATGTCCGGAGTTGGAGCCTCCTGGCGACGCCCTCTTGACATGGACCTCGAGAGTTTGGACTTAGAGTCCGGCGGAGTGTTCGGTGCTTTTCTGGTAGCAAGCTCCATGAGCGCAGAGAGTCCGGCGGGCTCTAGACTCCCGTCTTCGGACCTGACGGCCTGCTCTGGATCTAAGGCCAGAGCGGTAATCGGGGCCGCGAACCCTTTCAAGATCAAATCTCCTCAGATATCGAAGATATAGTTTAGGTTCCCGATATTGATCCGATGACCAGGGGCATAGCTGTCGATCTGCTCGAGGTGGCCAATCGAGTTGGCACGCAGCGCGAATCCGCCGAATACGAAAATTTGGCCCGGGGGAATCTCCCCCGCAACAACATCATTGTGGATGATCGAATGAGCCATCGAATCCTTTGTCGATAGCACATAGGAACTCTCAATGAAAGCACCAATGTCGGTGTCAAAACTGGCAGATCTCGGGTAGGGGGTCCCGAACTGTGCGTCTAAGGATCGAAGGTAACAGGAGGCAGGGGACACGATGTTTACCTAGGTTTGGGCCCTCTTGATGGAGGTAATACCCTACTTCCTGCTTGATTGACTTTGGTGAGTATAAGGGTTACAAGAGTTGATCTACCATGAGATCATAATGGCTAAACCCTAGATGTCTAGCTTGTATGATTATGACTGCCTCTAAGGACTAAACCCTCCGGTTTATATAGACACTAGAGGGGACTAGGGTCGTACAGAGTCGGTTTACAGAGAAAGGAATCTTCGTATCCGAACACCAAGCTTGCCTTCCACGCCAAGGAGATTCCCATTCGGACATAGGGGAAGCCTTCTATCTTGTATCTTCACGGCCCACCATTCCGGCCCACGTCGCATAGCCCGGACGCCCGAGGACCCCCTAATTCAGGACTCCCTCAAAGCATCTTCAACATATACCAGGTTCCTAATCACAAATGTCATCTCCTCACAATTTACATTATTTGCCATTTGCCTCTTGTTTTCCTCTCCCCGCTTCACAAAAAAATGTTGTTTTATTCTCCTCGCTTTTTCGTTTGCCGTTTTCTTGTTAGATCTATCCTTTGCTTGCAATCATGAGTGATTTCAGTATGGCACCAATAGATGATGGCCTAACTCCTAAGATTGGACGTATGTGCAATCTATATGCTAAAACTTTTATTTTGGGGCAAGGGAACGTTATGGGAAAAGAACGTATCCAAGAATTTTTCAATTGTGTTGGGAATCTAAGTCTTGATGATGCTCCTATACTTAAAACTACTAGATCTTATGCGGATGCTATTTCAGCACTAGTTTTGAAACTTGAAAGTAAATTTATTCGTACCCATCATACTTTGCAAAGATTGTTTTTTGAGCTTCCCGTTATAAAGAATCCTAGGGCTAAAAAATTGGCCACCCTTGTCCTTATGAATGAACTTGATTACATAATACGGGAAGCTAGGGAAATCTTCTATTTTTATGGTATGAATCGTGAAAACCCTATGATAGATGAAATTCTTTACAATAGTGACTATGCTTTAAGACACTTGCTTGGGGATAATAAAATCTTTGATGAGAATCTTAAAAAGGAAGTCCTCGTTTTAGATATAATCCAACAGGTTTTCAATAATGTTAATCAACATTATTCTTGGATTGTTGCGGGGAATCAAAAAGGTTATGACAAACATCAACTTAGGAATGCTAAGGTTTCTATGGATAATATGTTTTATGTTGTGTTCACAAAAACCCATGATGAAAACACCTCTAAGAAGGTTAAGAAGAAGGATGACAAAACTTAGATCCTTGCTTTATGCCTAGCTAAGGGCATACAACTATAGCGCTTGTTGGGAGGCAACCAAATGAATAAAAATTATTTTTGCTTTTTTCTTCCTATTTTTGAGTGTTAGCACAATTATGCTACTATTATGATTGTGTTTTTTATGTTTTAGTTAGTGTTTGTGCCAAGTAAAGCCTTTAGGATCTTCTTGAGTGATAGTTGTTTCATCTTGCTGAAAAAATAGAAACTTTTTCGCTGACGAAAATAATTCTCGTTTTTTACCAGAGAGTGATAAAATACCCATTCCACTTGCAGTAGATCAACATACAAATTTCTAAGGTCTTCCTAATTTTTCAGAATTTTTGGTGTTACAGAAGTATTCAGAATAGTCAGATTGATACAGACTGTTCTGTTTTGACAGATTTTGTTTTCTTTGCGTTGTGTGCTTATTTTGATGGCTCTATGGTTTTCTTTGATGATTTTTGACATAGAAAAGTTGGAATACAATAGATATAATGGAAGAAAAAAATATGAATTGGTTTGATACAACACTTATAGTAGTGATTTATTTTCTTATACTAACGGATCTCACGAAGGTTTTGTTGAGTTTTGTGTGATTGAAGAGCCTAAGCTTGGTGATGCCCCGACATCCCAAGCTATTATCCAAAAATGAGCAACCAAATAAGCTTGGGGATGCCCCCAAGTGGCATCCCCTCTTTCTTCTAATGAAGAAGTGGAGGCAGCACAGCAAAGGAAGATATTTTGTTCTTGAGAGCGAGGCCCGAGCTCACAACACAGCAGTGGAGGCATCACGGCAGGCCGAGCCATCTGCACTGAGAGCCTCCATGAGCTACCACGCCAACTACTATACAAATTACGGATCTACTACCAAGTTAGGCCAAAAGCCTAAGCTTGGGGGAGTGCGTGTTTATCACCGACATTACATTCATGTTCACTTATTCATCTTGTCGATGTTCACACTTTTTCATTGTATCATCCTGATGCATTCATTTTGCATCATGCTTTTATATCGATATTTATTGCATTATCGGTTGTTATTACGCATTATGTCACAATACTTATGCCTTTTCTCTCTTATTTTACAAGGTTTACATGAAGAGGGAGAATACCGACAGCTAGAATTCTGGGCTGGAAAATGTGCAAATATTAGAGACCTATTATGCTCAACTCCAAAAGTCCTGAAACTCCACGAAAGTCAGTTTTGGAATATATTAAAAATATTGGGTGAAGAAAGCACCAGAGAGGAGCCAACCACGTCCATGAGTGTAGGGGCACGCCCTACCCCCTGGGTGCGCCCCCTACCTCGTGGGCCACCTGGTGTCGGTGTCAAAACCGGCGGATCTCGGGTAGGGGGTCCCGAACTGTGCATCTAAGGTCGATGGTAGGAAGACATAGGGGACACAATGTTTTACCCAGGTTCGGGCCCTCTCTATGGAGGTAATACCCTACGTCCTGCTTGATTGATCTTGATGAATATGAGTATTACAAGAGTTGATCTACCACGAGATCGTAATGGCTAAACCCTAGAGGCCTAGCTTGTATGGTTATGATAATGTATCTCCTCCAGACTAAGTCCTCCAGTTTATATAGACACAGGGATGATCTAGGGTTACACAAGGTCGGTTACAAAGAAAGGAATCTACATATTCCGTCTCCAAGCTTACCTTCCACGCCAAGGAAATTCCTATCCAGACACGGATGCAGTCTTCGGTCTTCGTATCTTCAAAGCCCATCAGTCCGGCCCATGGCTAACAGGTCGGACGCCCGAGGACCCCTTAGTCCAGGACTCCCTTAGTAGCCCCTGAACCTGGCTTCAATGACAACGTATCCGGCGCGTAGATCTGTCTTCGGCATTGCAAGGCGGGTTCCTTCCTCCGAACTACAAGATAGTCTTCAGACGTATCGACGTGTCCGGACCTGTAACACACACCACATGCAACTGTAGAGAGAATATAATATTTCACGAGTCCAATCCGCTGACAACTTTTTTATAACATGATATCATGTCTGCCCGGTCACTATATCGAACCGTTTTGTCTGCCATCCCGTGTTTTGAGATGCAATTTCCATTGGCACGTCTTGTCAAAGCAGAGATCGTGTCCCCTTATTGCGGTATTCTCATAAATACGGGCGTGGGTAACCCAACCGTGCCGTTTACACAGCCCTTGGGAGTAGGCGAATTTTAAGGCGAGTGGGGAGGCGTTCAATATTTACTGCCTTTATAAGGAGATAAGAATTCCTTTTCTTCACCCACGCCTTCTCTCTTCCTCTGCCCTTCCACTCTTGAGCTCCAGCACCCAAGTTCTCATCTTCTCTGTCTCAAGAAAGCACTCAACCATGTCCGGATCCGGAGGTCAAGGCAAGTGGATGGCCTCCTCCGTCTAGGAGGAGGACATCGCCGAGCTTCGGGTGGCCAGGTACCTGGCGAAGGGAATCGCCCACCGCCTTCCGGCCCAGGGACAAATCGTTCCCACGCCGAAGCCCAACGAGAGGGTAGTATTCATCCCCCATTTCCTTTGCGAGTTAGGATTTCCACTCCACCCCTTCGTCCATGGGTTGATGTTCTACTACGGGATAGACTTCCATGATCTATCCCCGAACTCCCTCCTCAACATCTCAACATTCATCGTCGTGTGTGAGGACTTCCTTCGCATTCAACCCCACGTCGGGTTGTGGCTCAAGGTCTTCAATGTGAAGCCGAAGGTGGTGGATGGCCAACACACGGAGTGCAGAGGCGCCATGGTGAGCAAGCTACCAATGTCTCCTGGCCGAAAGGCACTTTCGTGGAGACTGTAAAAGAATGGCAGAAACATTGGTTCTATATCACAGAGCCCCGCGGCACCACCTGGGCCGCAACTGCCGAATTCAACTCCGGCGCTCCCATGCGACTCACCTCCTGGGTCGAGAAGGGCCTGAACTGGTGTTCGCCAGATGAGCTGACAGCGCTGGAAACGCGCATTCAAAGCATGGTGGATAACAATATCAAACTCGTCGATATAGTCCAGGTGATGCTAGTTCGCCGGATTCTTCCATGCCAAAGCCGGAGCCGCCCTCTATGGGAGTTCAATCCGAAGAAGCACCATACCTTGAAGAGGCTCTTCGAAACCACTCACGAAGATGCCTGGAGGTTGCTTTTTAAGGGCAACGAAACACCGCCGGCCACAGATTCGGACCGTGCGCATGAGATCAACCACCTCGCCAACGAGGTATATTATTCTTACTGCATCCCTTACTTGCTTGTTTCAAGGATGATGTCTAAGCTTTTATTGTCATCGATTCTTCAGGACTGGATGGAGAGGGCGAAGCGGATCCAATGTCCGGCTCCGCTACCTGAAGAACCAGTAATCCCGCATTTAGTGAAGATGCTGGTGCCGATGCCCTACAAGGCGCCGAAGAAGAAGGCCACAGGGAAGGCCAAGGGGGTCCAGAGTGGCCCCCGCCGCAGGGGTGCTTCAGACGCAACGTTCGAAGACAAGACTCGTTCCTTCGCCGCCAAAGATGACGATGATGAGGAGGGGGAGGAAAACAACCCTCCCCTTGATGAGGGGAAGAAGAAGAGGGCGGCCTCCACCATTTTGGAGGCGGAGGCACCCAAGAAGGGGAAAGGCCCACTCGTGGGCAGCTCCGCATGGGACGTTGAAAGCCGTCTGAAGCAACGCCCCCGCACTAAGGCGCAGGCTGCATCGTAAGTGCTAAGAATTATATCCGCCCATAAAGTTTCTCCTCCTCATTGTATTGACATGATAGGTTATGTTATTGTAGTCCGGCCCACAACAGCTCCCCGCGATCCTCGTCAGGAGGCTCGCTGGATTCCAAGGTGATGGCCAGCAATTCACTGCAAGCCGCTCACTCCCCCAAGGCCAAGGACGATGTCGAGGTGCTGTCCAAAAGGACTGTTCCAGGCAGGGGAGAGGCTCAGGAGGCGCCAGAAGGCGAAACCCCCGTCGCTGGACACCAAGGGGAATCAATCCCCATGGAGACTGGTGGGGAGGGCCGTATTCAGTTCGTCCCTCAGCCGGCGGAATCCGGCATGCAACCTCCTTCAAAAGAAGGGGGAATGCCTATTCCACCGATGACCCCTGTCCAACCAGGGGCACCGGATAATCTGCTGGAGGCGCTGCGAGGTGCTTCCATTGTGGATGAGCACCGTGTCCTTATGGGCACGGTAATTGAAAGGGTTCAGTCCGCCAAGAGCGGACTAACTGAAGCCTGCAGCAGCCTGCTGACAGGTTTTGAGGTAAGCGACGCAAAAAAAGAGAAACTCCCAATATAGACAGTAGCCCTTGATACACTGTTCCGTGTTCGGAAAGAAAAAGCCGGACAGAGGATCAATCTCCTATTGCAGGAAACTAACTAAATTTTTCTGAAATATAAACACATGTGTCGCTGTTGGCCACAGTCTCACATACTACCGAAGTCTCCAGACTGAAGCAGAAACTGGCGGAGGCCAAGGAGGAGCTGGGCCAGGTGAAGAGGCAGCTCCAGGAAAAACAAGGTAAGTAATAACCTGTTATGTATTCGAAAAAAGGAAAATGATATGCAGACCGAAATGCCATGATGTGTACAGAGGCGACGACCGAGGTCGAGGCCCTGAAAAAGGCCCTGGTCAAAGCCGAAGGGAAAGCTGTCAAGGAGCAGGCCGCTCGGAAGAAGCTCAAGGCCCGGGTCAACGAGGTCCAACAGGAGCCTAAGGACACAATGAAGAAGTGCGAGGCCTTGGAGCGCGATGCGTCGGTTCAAGAGATCGAACTCGCCAAGGCTCGTCAGAGTGCGGAGGCAGACCAGAATGAGGCCCAAGGCGCCCTCCAGGAGATCCAGGAGGCCAGGAAGATCGTGGAGGGTAAGGCATTCAATATGCAAAGCAAGAATGTGAAGATGGAATATCGTTTAGTAACCCGGATTCGGAGTTCTCCAGGGACTTTTACTGATCTGCCACGCAGTGTGGCTGACGCCGCAGAGTTCTTTCGAGCCGAAGAAGGGGACTCCACGGAGAAGCTGTTCTGGTCGCAATATCTCGCGCCAGAACATCCGGTGCCCTTCAGCGATCAGCTAAAACAGCTGGTCGAGCTGCATAGGGTGGCCGAACTGGCCATGAAGGATTTAATAATCCGGTTGTGGCCAGTCGAAGATATGCCTGGCAGTTACTTAGGCCTCGTGAAGCAACTGGTGGATGCCTGTCCTCGGCTGGACGTCGTCAAGCGGTCCGTCTGCATCAAGGGCGCACGTCTGGCCTTCTCCTATTGCAAGGTCTGGTGGGCGAAGCTGGACGCTGTCATATTAGCGACCGAGGGGCCGCTGGAGGGCAAGGAGCAGCGCACACCCGAGCGGTACTTCGACGATGTCGTAGAGGGGTCCCGCATTGTTGCAGATCATTGTATGAAAGACACTATATTTGAATGAATGTATTCGAGCTCCCTCTACCTTCTATGATAAAACAAAGTGATTGTGCAATATAATGTTGGTTATGCTTTTAAATTTTTACTTCCTGTGCGGCCGTGTTGTATGAAATCTGAGGGTTAACCTGTCGTCGGCTTCCACCCCCATGTAGGTAGTACGGGGGTGTTCGGATGGAATCTAAACAATCTTGATCCAATTAGATGGTCCTCGAAGGAGTTGTTTAGCGCAACGAACCAGGCAACCAGACTATGCGGCTGTAACACCCTCACTTACCCATAGGAGTTCGATAATAAAAACATGGGTGCAGCCCCTAGTATCCGAACTAGAGTGCTATAAGCGTCTGATCAGGAAGTACCAATCCTTCGCGTAATGCGGAAGAAATCTCCAACGATTTGTCACCTCCGAACAGCTGACCGGCTCTCGCCGCATCATGACAGTCAGTTTTCGGCTTTCTCTACTGAGGTGCTCCTTTTGATAAACAAAGTCACAATCGCAGTAGTTCTCCCTTTACTACCTTAGCCAATATAGCGGAACATAAGGTAGAAAGCACAGGAGCCGGGCAACCCAACTATTGACCAAAGACATGATTCGGAGCCAGTGCATATAATGCTAAATTCAGGGTGTCAAACTATACTTATAAAAAGTGTTCGGACTTTTGTTGCCGCAATGTGGGGTGCTACGAAGCCCCTGGCAAAAATCACACGTACCAAAGTGTACGGGTGCTACCTGATAGGGTTATCCACAGGGAAGCTGAGAGAAAAAAGAGAAAGAAAACAGAAAAGGTGCAAAGGTAAAAAGCTGGGGTCCTAAAGCTCCAGCCGCAAACTGTTCTCATTGTAATTTAATTAGTACGTCAAGGTGCATTGATACAGGTAGTGCGATAAGCAACAGACTATTTAACATGCCAAAACCAAGGGAGAGCTGCATGTGGGTCCTGAAAAACGGGTAGAGTTATCATTAACGGAATCACCTAAAAGTCCCCCATATGTATGCGTTTCTTGCCGTCTTGGTGTGTTTATCCTTCAAGAGGACCGATGACCAGACCACCAGATGGGGCCTATGGGATTGAGACCTGAAAAGGAGACAAGTAAAAGTGAAAGTATGTGTGTATCCGATGTCGGTTGAGCCATACTACAGACCACAAGCTAGCTATGCCTCCGTCGATGCCCATGGGATTTTAAGTGCGTAGTTATGTATGCGCGGCACGAATTCCACCACTTGATCGGGACTGAGACGAAGGCCGGATTGCTAGTCGAGCTCCTGACAAGCCGAGTGCTCCTGTTGTAGAGTAGTTTGGACCCTCTTAACGGTGTCCGTGGGCTCGGCAGCTGAATTAAGGTTCTGCTGAGAAGGCCGCTCTGTACTTCTGCTGCTAAGGCAGCTGTGTGCTCTTCTGTACGGAGGGAGCGTTCCGTATTTCGATTGACCGTTATGACGCTGCGTGGACTGGGCATCTTGAGCTTGAGATAAGCATAGTGTGGAACTGCGTTGAATCGAGCAAACACAGTTCGTCCGAGCAGTGCGTGATAGCCGCTGCAGAAGGGGACGATATCAAAGATTAACTCCTTGCTTCGGAAGTTGTCTAGAGATCCGAAGACAACCCCTAGTGTGATTGAGCCCGTATAGTTGGCCTCTACACCTGGTATGACTCCTTTGAATGTAGTCCTGGTGGGATTGATCCGTGATGGGTTAATGCCCATTTTTCGCGCTGTATCCTGATAGAGCAGATTGAGGCTGCTACCTCCGTCCATAAGGATGCGAGTCAGGTGGAACCCATCAATTATTGGGTCTAGGACCAGTGCGGCTGAGCCACCGTGACGGATACTGGTCGGATGATCCTGGCGATCAAAAGTGATCGGGCATGACGACCATGGATTAAATTTTGGGGCGACTGGCTCTATCGCGTAGACGTCCCTGAGCGCACGCTTGCGCTCCCTCTTGGGGATGTGGGTAGCGTATATCATGTTCACCGTTTTGACCCGAGGGGGAAACTTCTTCTGTCCCCCTGTGTTCGGTTGCCAAGGCTCTTCGTCATCATCCTTGCTTTGCGATCCCTTTTCCCTGTTCTTGGCGTTTAATTTGCCGGCCTATTTAAAAACCCAGCAATCTCTATTTGTATGATTGGGTGGTTTGTCCGGGGTGCCATGAATCTGGCACGGATGATCAAGTATGCAGTCCAAGATGGATGGGCCTGAATTGTTCTTTTGGAACGGCTTCTTCCGCTGACCGGACTTAGAGCCACCGAATCCGGCATGGACCGCCGTATCCTCGTTGTTGTCACCGTTGTTTCGACGATTGTATTTGTTGCGTCGAGACTTGTCTTTGTTATTTTTAACTTCAGGGCTGCTGGCGTCGCTCGCATTATTTTTGCTACGGGCCAACCAACTGTCCTCGCCCACACAAAAGCGGGTCATGAGTGTCGTGAGGGCCGCCATGGATTTTGGCTTTTCTTGGCCGAGGTGGCGAGCGAGCCATTCATCGCGGATGCTGTGTTTGAAGGCTGCTAGGCTTCAGCATCCGGACAATCGATGATTTGGTTCTTTTTAGTTAAGAACCTAGTCCAGAATTTCCTGGCGGACTCTCCAGGTTGTTGAACTATGTGGCTTAAGTCATCGGCATCTGGTGGCCGGACATATGTACCTGGGAAGTTGTTGAGGAAGGCTTCTTCCAAGTCCTCCCAGCTACCGATAGAATTTTCAGGCAGGCTGTTTAACGAGTGCCGAGCTGGCCCCTTGAGTTTCAAAGGGACGTATTTGATGGCGTGGAGGTCATCGATGTGGGCCATATGAATGTGGAGAATGAAGTCTTCGATCCACACCACGGGGTCCGTGGTTCCATCGTATGATTCTATATTCATGGGTTTGAACCCTTCTGGGAATTCATGATCCATGACCTCATCAATGAAGCAATGACGGTGTGCGGCGCCTCTATATCGGGCCGTATCATGACGTAGCTCTAATGGAGTCCGTCTGTGGTTTTCAGCCCGCGCATGACTAAGTTTGTCACGTCCGAATAGGTGGTCGTCGTTGCGTATCGAGGCACGTCCTCGCGATTCGTAGATTGATCTGGTATGTCCTGCTTTATTGTTCAGGTTTTCTGGAGGTCATATGTATGGTCGTGGGCTAATTTATCTCTACCTGTGCGATGAGGCGGGGCGGGCTGGTGTTCGGCCTTAGTTGCCGTTTTGTCCTGACCACGTGGTGGTCGGTCAGCCGCATTGTACGATGGTGGCATGTATTTCGGCGCCTCCTCGTCAAACTGAGGTAGCAATTTGCGATTTGGGTAGCTTTTGGTTGGGCGCTTGAGGCCATATTCTTCGGCTGCTAGGACATCGGTCCATTTATCATTGAGCAGATCTTGGTCAGTTTGAAGCTGCTGCTACTTCTTTTTCAGGCTCCTTGCGGTGGCTATTAGCTGGCGCTTGAAGGGCTCTTGCTCAAGAGGTTCCTCAGGCACGATGAAATCGTCAGTGCCGAGGCTCACCTCACCCTCGGAGAGCGAAAGATAACTTCTATCTTCTGAATCTTTGTCCGTGGCCTGTTTACCAGGGCTAACCTGCCCATCTTCCCGTCATCTTGTTTATTAGCTATTTCAACGGGGTTTTCGTTGTCTTCCGCACCTTCTGGAGTGTTATCTTCTCATGTGTCGGTGTTGCTGTCTTTACTGCGACGTGACTTAGAGCGGCATTGCTGATGCCGGCGCTTGGATTGTATTTCGGAAGGTTTATCCTCAGCTGGATCTTCCTTGTCATCGCCGCTGTTCTCCTTTGGTGCATCCACCATGTATACATCATACGAGGAAGTGGCCATCCAGCGTCCGGTGAACGGCGGGTTCTAGGCCTCTTCTTCTCCGGCATCGTCGTCCATACCGTCGATGTCCTCGGAGTCGTAATCAAGTGTGCCAGTCAAATCCTCGACCGTGGCTATGAAGTGGGTGGCGGGTGGGAATCAATAGAGCTCGGCTGTGAGTCCTCCATCAAGGACAGGTTTTTTAATGAGTTTAGCATGTCGCCCAAAGGCGAGTGCTGGAAGATGTCTATGATGCTGAATTCGAAGATCGATAAACGATCAAGTTCGGCATCTGCGGGCTCACATGGTTCGGAACTTACGGCCGGAGACGAGTCTAGAGTTCTGGTGGCACAGGTATCGTGTGAGATCAAGTCTATGTGCGGCTCCAACACCGGGGAATCTATGTCGTCCGTGGCGGGGTTGAGCTTCCCATCCTTGGATGGCGCAGTCTGCTCTAGATCTAAGGCCAGAGCGATTATGGGAACTGTCTCCTGGATGCAGTCCGATGACGGATTTAGGTCATGTCCCTCGGGGTGGCCAGGAGTGGTAGCCGCGGTCTCGAATCCGGCGAAGATCAAGTCCTCACGGATGTCCGCAACGTAGTTCAAGCTCCCAAATCTGACCTGGTGGCCGGGGGCATAGCTTTCGATCTGCTCCAGATGGCCAAGCGAGTTGGCCTGCAGAGCGAAGCCGCCGAACATGAAGATCTGTCTGGGGAGGAAGAGTCCCCCTTGGGAAGCATCATTGTAGATGGTTGAAGGAGCCATCGAACCTCTCGATGACAGCACAGTGGAACTCTCAATGAAGCACCAATGTCAGTGTCAAAACCGACGGATCTCGGGTAGGGGGTCCCGAACTGTGTGTCTAAGGTCGATGGTATCAGGAGACAGTGGACACAATGTTTTACCCAGGTTCGGGCCCTCTCTATGGAGGTAATACCCTACGTCCTGCTTGATTGATCTTGATGAATATGAGTATTACAAGAGTTGATCTACCACGAGATCGTAATGGCTAAACCCTAGAGGCCTAGCTTGTATGGTTATGATAATGTATCTCCTCCTGACTAAGTCCTCTGGTTTATATAGACACCGGGAGGATCTAGGGTTACACAAGATCGGTTACAAAGAAAGGAATCTACATATTCCGTCGCCAAGCTTGCCTTCCACGCTAAGGAAAGTCCTATCCGGACACGGATGCAGTCTTCAGTCTTCATATCTTCACAGCCCATCAGTCCGGCCCATGGCTAACAGGCAGGACGCCCAAGGACCCCTTAGTCCAGGACTCCCTCACCTGGCAGGCATCCGATGCCCATCGTCTGGTATAAGGTGTCTTTCGCCCTATAAAAAATAAGGAGGAAGCTTTCAGGACGAAGCGCCACCGTCTCGAGGCGGAACCTTGGCGGAACCAATCTAGGGCTCCAGCGGAGCTATTCTGCGGGGGAAACATCCCTCCAGGAGGGGGAAATCGTCACCATCGTCATCACCATCGATCCTCTCATCGGGAGGGGGTCAATATCCATCAACATCTTCACCAGCACCATCTCCTGTCAAACCCTAGTTCATCTCTTGTATCCGACCTTTGTCTCAAAACCTCAGATTGGTACCTGTGGGTTGCTAGTAGTGTTGATTACTCCTTGTAGTTAATGCTAGTTCGTTTATTCGGTGGAAGATTATATGTTCAGATCCGTTATGCATATTAATACCCCTCTGATTATGAACATGAATATGATTTGTGAGTTGTTACGTTTGTTCCTGAGGATATGGGAGAAGTCTTGCTATAAGTAGTCATGTGAATTTGGTATTCGTTCGATATTTTGATGAGATGTATGTTTTCTTTTCTCTATTGGTGTTATGTGAACATTGACTACATGACAATTCATCATTTTTTGGGCCTAGGGGAAGGCATTGGGAAGTAATAAGTAGATGATGGGTTGCTAGAGTGACAGAAGTTTAAAACTTAGTTCATCCGTTGCTTCGTAAGGGGCTAATTTGGATCCACATGTTTCATGCTATGGTTAGGTTTACCTTAATTCTTCTTTCGTAGTTGCGAATGCTTGCGAAGGGGGTTAATCATAAGTGGGATGCTTGTCCAAGGAAGGGCAGTACGCAAGCACTGGTCCACCCACATATGAAATTATCAAAGTAACGAACGCGAATCATATGAGCATGATGAAAACTAGCTTGACGTTAATTCCCATGTTTCCTCGGGAGCGCTTTCCTTTATATAAGAGTTTGTCCAGGCTTGTCCTTTGCTACAAAAAGGATTGGGCCACCTTGCTGCACCTTGTTTACTTTTGTTACTTGTTACCCGTTACGAATTACCTTATCACAAAACTATGTGTTACCGATAATTTCAGTGCTTGCAGAGAATACCTTACTGAAAACCGCTTGTCATTTCCTCCTGCTCCTCGTTGGGTTGAAAACTCTTATTTATCGAAAGGACTACGATAGATCCCCTATACTTGTGGGTCATCAAGACTCTTTTTTGGCGCCATTGCTGGGGAGTGGAGCGCCTTTGGTAAGTGGAATTTGGTAAGGAAAAATTTATATAGTGTGCTAAAATTTACTGTCACTTGTTACTATGGAAAACAATCCTTTGAGGGGCTTGTTCGGGGTATCTTCACCCCGACCAGTAGAGAAAAGAGTTTCTCCTCAACCTACTAAACCTACTGAAAATGTTTACTTTGAAATTCCTTCGGGTATGATATAGAAACTTCTGGCTAATCCTTTTACAGGAGATGGAACATTACATCCCGATATGCACCTAATATATGTGGATGAAGTTTGTGGATGATTTAAGCTTGCAGATATGCTCGAGGATGTTATCAAGAAGAAGATCTTCCCTTTACCTTTGAAGGTAAAGGCATTGACATGGTTTAGGCTATGTGATGATATTGGATCATGGAACTACAACCGATTGAAATTGGAATTTCATCAGATGTTTTATCCTATGCATCTGGTTCATCGTGATCGTAATTATATATATAGTTTTTGGCCTTGCGAAGGAGAAAGCATCGCTCAAGCTTGGGGGAGGCTTAAGTCAATGTTATATTCTTGCCCCAATCATGAGCTCTCAAGAGAAATTATTATTCAAAAAATTTATGCTTAACTTTCTCTCAATAATCGCCTCCATGCTCGATACTTCTTGTACTGGATCTTTTACGATGAAGACTATTGAATTCAAATAGGATTTATTGGAAAGAGTTAAACGCATCTGTGAAGATTGAGAACTTGAGAAGGTAAGGAGTCAGGTATAACACCTAAGTTTGATTGTGTTAAATATTTTATGGATACCGATGCTTTTCGTGAATTTAGCACTAAATATGGACTTGACTCTGAGATAGTAGCTCCTTTCTATGAATCATTTGCTACTCATGTTGATCTCCATAAGGAGAAGTGGTTTAAATATCATCCTCCAATTGAAGTAAAAGTAGTTGAACCTATTAAAGTTGAAGAAAAGACTATCACTTATAATGTTGATCCTATTGTTCCTACCGCTTATATTGAGAAACCACCTTTCCCTATTAGAATAAAGGATCATGCTAAAGCTTCAAGTGTGGTTCGTAAGAGTAATGCTAGAACACCTACACCCACTGAGCAAATTAGAGTTGAACCTAGCATTGCTATGGTTAAAGATCTCTTGGTCAATAATATTGATGGGCATGTTATTTACTTCTGTGATGAAGTTGCTAGAATTGCTAGGCCCGATACTAAAGCTAAACATAGACCTGTTGTAGGCATGCATGTTGTTTCTGTTAAAATAGTATATCATTGCTATCATGGCTTATGTGACATGGGTGCTAGTGCGAGTGCAATACCTCATTCTTTATACGAAGAAATTATGCATGGTATTGCACCTGCTGAGATAGAAGGTATTGATGTTACAATTAAGCTTGCCAATAGAGATACTATTTCACCAGTTGGATTGTTAGAGATGTTGAAGTCTTGTGTGGGAAAGTTAAATATCCTACTGATTTTCTTATTCTTGGTTCCCCACAAGATGACTTTTGTCCCATTATATTTGGTAGACCCTTCTTGAATACTGTTAATGCTAACATAGACTGCAAAAAGGATATTGTTTCAGTTGGTTTAGGGGATATGGCTCATGATTTTAATTTTGCTAAATTTCGTAGCCAGCCCCATGATAAAGAATTTCCTAGTAAAGATGAAATTACTGGGCTTGCTTCTATTGTCGTGCCTCCTAATGATACTTTAGAACAATATTAGCTAGACCATGAAAATGATATGTTTATGAATGAAAGAAGGGAAATAGATGAAGTATTCTTTAAACAGGGACCTATTTTGAAACACAACTTGCCTGTTGAAACTCTAGGGGATCCTCCTCCACCCAAGGGTGATCCCGTATTTGAGCTTAAACCATTACCCGATACTCTTAAATATTCTTATCTTGATGAAAAGAAGATATATCATGTTATTATTAGTGCTAACCTTTCAGAGCAGGAAGAAGATAGATTATTGAAAAATTTAAAGAAACACCATGCTGCTATTGGATATACTCTTGATGATCTTAAGGGCATTAGTCCCACTCTATGCCAGCACAAGATGAAATTGGAGAAAGACGCTAAACCGGTTGTTGACACTGGTGCCCGTCGGTCCTAAACAAATGGTTTTTAACCCCTTTCCGTGACGGCATATGGAACCATCTCCAAGTGAGTGTGGGCGATAGGGGGGTCCTTCCCACATGACCCAAAACCATCGGGGATAGGGCCCCTATCGTACTCCTACTCGTTTCTGCTCGCATTGCCACCGCAGTCGGTATTCTGTGGTGCTACGTTTATGATGGGCGGCCCATCACAAACGGTTCACTATTATAGAACGTGTATGATGTGCGGCCATCACAAACGGTTAACCATGAAGAAGAATAGCTAATCGTCGTATGAGTGTCGGACAGGATTACGAAACGTCGGACCGTCATAACATCGTCGTACACGACAACTATCGCACACGCTATTCCGTGGTGCAACGTTTATGATGCATACTTCATCAGAAACAGTTCATGGTTGCGAATCGTCTACGATAAGGCAACTAACTAATACGTCCATTTTGCATCATGCTTTTATATCGATATTTATTGCATTATGGGCTGTTATTACACATTATGTCACAATACTTATGCCTATTCTCTCTTATTTTGCAAGGTTTACATGAAGAGGGAGAATGCCGGCAGTTGGATTTCTGGGCTGGAAAAGGAGAAAATATTAGAGACCTATTCTGCACATCTCCAAAGGTCCTCAAACTTCACGGGAGCACATTTCAGAATATATAAAAATATTGGGAGAAAGAAGTACCAGAGGGGGCCACCCACCGTCCAGGAGGGTGGGGGGCCCGCCCAACCCCCTAGGCATGCCCCCTGCCTCGTGGCCCCCCTAGCAGCCCTCCGATGCCCATCTTTGGCTATATGGAGTGTTTCATCGAGAAAAACATGATAAGCAAACTTTCGGGACGAAACTCCGCCGCCACGAGGCGGAACCTTGGCGGAACCAATCTAGGGCTCCGGCCAAGCTGTTCTGCCAGGGAAACTTCCCTCCGGGAGGGGGAAATCTTCATCATCATCATCACTAATGATCCCCTCATCGGGAGGGTCAATCTCCATCAACATCTTCACCGGCACCATCTCATATCAAACCCCAGTTCATCTCTTGTACCCAATCTTTGTCCCAAAGCCTCAGATTGGTACCTGTGGGTTGCTAGTAGTGTTGATTACTCCTTGTAGTTGATGCTAGTTGGTTTATTTGGTGGAAGATCATATGTTCATATCCATTATGCATATTAATACCCCTATGATTATGAACATGAATATGATTTGTGAGTATTTACGTTTGTTCCTGAGGACATGGGAGAAGTCTAGCTATAAGTAATCATGTGAATTTGGTATTCGTTCGATATTTCGATGAGATGTATGTTGTCTTTCCTCTAGTGGTGTCATGTGAACATCGACTACATGACACTTCACCATTGTTTGGGCCTAGAGGAAGGCATTGGGAAGTAATAAGTAGATGATGGGTTGCTAGAGTGACAGAAGCTTAAACCCTAGTTTATGTGTTGCTCCGTAAGGGGCTGATTGGGATCCATATGTTTCATGCTATGGTTAGGTTTACCTTAATACTTCTATTGTAGTTGGGGATGCTTGCAATACGGGTTAATCATAAGTGGGATGCTTGTCCAAGGAAGGGCAGTACCCAAGCACTGGTCCACCCACATATCAAATTATCAAAGTACCGAACGCGAATCATATGAACGTGATGAAAACTAGCTTGACGATAATTCCCATGTGTCCTCGGGAGCGCTTTCCTTTATATAAGAGTTTGTACAGGCTTGTCCTTTGCTACAAAAAGGATTGGGCCATCTTGCTGCACCTTATTTACCTTTATTACTTGTTACCCGTTACAAATTACCTTATCACAAAACTATCTGTTACCGATCATTTCAGTGCTTGCAGAAAATACCTTGCTGAGAACTGCTTATCATTTCCTTCTGCTCCTCGTTGTGTTCGACACTCTTACTTATCGAAAATACTACAATAGATCCCCTACACTTGTGGGTCATCAAGACTCTTTTCTGGCATCGTTTCCGGGGAGTGAAGCGCCTTTGGTAGGTGGAATTTGGTAAGGAAAAATTTATATAGTGTGCTGAAATTTACTGTCACTTGTTACTATGGAAAGTAATCCTCTGAGGGGCTTGTTCGGGGTATCTGCACCCCGACTAGTAGACCAAAGAGTTGCTCCTCAACCTACTGAACCTACTGAAAATGTTTACTTTGAAATTCCTTCGGGTATGATAGAGAAACTGCTAGCTAATCCTTTCACAGGTGATGGAACATTACATCCCTATTTGCACCTAATCTATGTGGATGAAGTTTGTGGATTATTTAAGCTTGCAGGTATGCCCGAGGATGTTATCAAGAAGAAAGTCTTCCTTTATCTTTGAAGGGAGAGGCATTGACATGGTTTAGGCTATGTGATGATATGGGATCATTGAACTACAACTGATTGAAATTGGAATTTCATCAGAAGTTTTATCCTATGCATCTTGTTCATCATGATCGTAATTATATATATAATTTTTGGCCTCGCGAAGGAGAAAGCATCGCTCAAGCTTGGGGGAGGCTTAAGTCAATGTTATATTCATGCCCCAATCATGAGCTCTCAAAAGAAATTATTATTCAAAAAATTTATGCTCGGCTTTCTCTCAGTAATCGCTCCATGATCGATACTTCTTGTACTGGCTCTTTTATGGTGAAGACTATTGGATTCAAATGGGATTTATTGGAAAGAATTAAACGCAACTATGAAGATTGGGACCTCGACGAAGCTAAGGAGTCAGGTATAACACCTAAGTTTGATTGTGTTAAATCTTTTATGGATACAGACGCTTTCCATGAATTTAGTACTAAATATGGACTTGACTCTGAGATAGTAGCTGCTTTCTATGAATCCTTTGCTACTCATGTTGATCTCCCTAAGGAGAAGTGGTTTAAATACAATCCTCCCATTGAAATAAAAGTAGTTGAACCTATTAAAGTTGAAGAAAAGACTATCACTTATAATGATCTTGTTGTTCCCACTGCTTACATTGAGAAACGACCTTTCCCTGTTAGAATAAAGGATCATGCTAAAGCTTCAACTGTAGTTCATAAGAGTAATACTAGAACACCTACTCCCTCTGAGCAAATTAAAGTTCAACCTAGTGTTTCTGTGGTTAAAGATCTCTTGGCCGATAATATTGATGGGCATGTTATTTACTTCTATGATGAAATCTGCTAGAATTGCTAGACCCGATACTAAAAATGAACATAGACTTGTTGTAGGCATGCCTGTTATTTCTATTAAAATAGGAGATCATTGCTATCATGGCTTATATGATATGGGTGCTAGTGCAAGTGCAATACCTCATTCCTTATACAAAGAAATTATGCATGATATTGCACCTGCTGAGATAGAGGAAATTGATGTTACAATTAAGCTTGACAATAGAGACACTATTTCACCAGTGGGGATTGTTAGAGATGTTGATGTCTTGTGTGGGAAAGTTAAATATCCTGCTGATTTTCTTGTTCTTGGTTCCCCACAAGATAACTTTTGTCCCATTATATTTGGTAGACCCTTCTTGAATACTGTTAATGCTAAGATAGACTGGAATAAGGATATTGTTTCTGTTGGTTTGGGGGATATGTCTCATGAGTTTAATTTTGCTAAATTTCATAGACAACCCCATCATAAAGAATTTCCTAGTAAAGATGAAATTATTGGTCTTGCTTCTATTGTCGTGCCTCCTACTGATCCTTTAGAACAATATTTGCTAGACCATGAAAATGATATGTTTATGAATGAAAGAAGGGAAATAGATTAAGTATTCTTTAAACCTGGACCTATTTTGAAACATAACTTGCCAGATGAAATCCTAGGGGATCCTCCTCCACCCAAGGGTGATCCCGTGTTTGAGCTTAAACCTTTACCTGATACTCTCAAATATGCTTATCTTGATGACAAAGAGATATATCCTGTTATTATTAGTGCTAACCTTTCAGAGCATGAAGAAAAGAAATTATTGAAAACTCTGAAGAAGCACCATGATGCTATTCGATATACCATTGATTATCTTAAGGGCATTAGCCCCACTCTATGCCAGCACAAAATAAAATTGGAGAAAACGCGAAACCGGTTGTTGATCACCAATGACGGTTAAATCCTAAGATGAAATAAGTGGTAAGAAAAGAGATACTGAAGCTTCTGGAGGCAGGTATAATTTATCCCGTTGCTGATAGTCAGTGGGTAAGTCATGTCCATTGTGTCCCTAAGAAGGGAAGTATTACTGTTGTTCCTAATGATAAAGATGAACTGATCCCACAAAGAATTGTTACAGGTTATAGAATGGTAATTGATTTCCGCAAATTAAATAAGGCTACTAAAAAGGATCATTACCCTTTACCTTTTATTGATCAAATGCTAGAAAGATTATCCAAACATACACATTTTTGCTTTCTAGATGGTTATTCTGGTTTCTCTCAAATACCTGTGTTGAAAGAGGATCAAGAAAAGACAACTTTCACTTTCCCTTTCCGTACCTTTGCTTATAGACGTATGCCTTTTGGTTTATGTAATGCACCTGCTACCTTTCAAAGATGTATGAATGCTATATTCTCTGACTTTTGTGAAAAGATTGTTGAGGTTTCCATGGATGATTTCTCCGTTTACGAAACTTCTTTTGACGATTGCTTAAGCAACCTTGATCGAGTTTTGCAGAGATGTGAAGAAACTAATCTTGTCTTGAATTAGGAGAAGTGCTACCTTATGGTTAATGAAGGTATTGTCTTGGGGCATAAAATTTCTGAAAGAGGTATTGAAGTTGATAAAGCTAAAGTTGATGCTATTGAAAAGATGCCATGTCCTAAGGACATTAAAGGTATAAGAAGCTTCCTTGGTCATGCCAGTTTTTATGGGAGGTTCATTAAGGACTTCTCTAAAATTTCTCGGCCTCTGACTAATCTCTTACAAAAAGATGTTCCTTTTTGTCTTTGATGATGATTGTATAGAAGCATTTGAAATACTTAAGAAAGCTTTGATTTCTCCACCTATTGTTCACCTCCTGATTGGAATTTACCATTTGAAATTATGTGTGATGCTAGTGATTATGCTGTAGGGGTTGTTCTAGGACAAAGAGTTGATAAGAAATTAAATGTTATTCAATATGCTAGTAAAACTCTAGACAGTGCCCAGAGAAACTATGCGGCTACTCAAAAAGAATTTTCAGCAGTTGTATTTGCTTGTCATATGTTCAGACCTTACATTGTTGATTCTAAAGTAACTGTTCACACTGATCATGCTGCTATTAAATATCTTATGGAAAAGAAAGATGCTAAACCTAGACTTATTAGATGGGTTCTCTAGCTACAAGAATTTGATTTGCATATTATTGACAGAAAGGGAGCTGAGAACCCCGTTGTAGACAACTTGTCTAGGTTAGAGAATGTTCTTGATGATCCACTACCTATTGATGATAGCTTTCCTGATGAGCAATTAGCTGTGATAAATGTTTCTCGTACTACTCCATGGTATGCTGATTATGCTAATTATATTGTTGCTAAGTTTATACCACCTAGTTTCACATACCAACAAAAGAAAGAATTCTTCTACCCACACCTTTATAAACAAGCAGTAGATGGTGTTATTAGAAGTTGTGTACCTGAGCATGAATAGGAATAGATCCTACGCAAGTGTCACTCCGGGGCTTATGGAGGACACCATGCTGGAGACAGAACTGCACATAAGGTATTGCAATCCGGGTTTTTTCGCCTACTCTCTTCAAGGATGCCCATAAGTTTGTCTTGTCCTATGATGAATGTCAAAGAATTGGTAATATTAGTAGATGTCAAGAAATAACAGGCATGCCTTCCTCTAATGGGTATACTCATATCTTAGTTGCTGTTGATTACGTTACTAAGTGGGTAGAAGCTATTCCAACTAGTAGTGCTGATCATAACACCTCTATTAAGATGCTTAAAGAAGTTATTTTTCCAAGGTTTGGAGTCCCTAGATATTTAATGACTGATGGTGGTTCACATTTTATTCATGGTGCCTTTCGTAAAATTCTTGCTAAGTATGATGTTAATCATAGAATTGCATCTCCATACCATCCATAGTCTAGTGGTGAAGTAGAACTGAGTAATAGAGAGCTCAAATTAATTTTGCAAAAGACTGTGAATAGATCTAGAAAGAATTGGTCCAAGAAACTTGATGATGCATTATGGGCTTATAGAACTGCATATAAAAATCCTATGGGTATGTCTCCGTATAAAATGGTTTATGGTAAAGAATGTCACTTACCTCTTGAACTAGAACATAAGGCATATTGGGCCATTAAAGAGCTCAATTATGATTTCAAACTTGCCGATGAGAAGAGGCTTTTTGATATTAACTCACTTGATGAATGGAGAACCCAGGCTTATGAAAATGCCAAACTGTTTAAAGAAAAAGTTAAAAGATGGCATGATAAAAGGATACAAAAATGTGAGTTTAATGTAGGTGATTAAGTATTGTTATACAACTCTCGTTTAAGATTTTTTGCAGGCAAACTCCTCTCTAAATGGGAAGGTCCTTACGTCATTGAGGAGGTCTATCGTTCCGGTGCCATAAAAATCAACAACTTCGAAGGCACAAATCCGAGGGTGGTGAATGGTCAAAGAATCAAACATTATATCTCAGGTAATCCCATAAATGTTGAAACCAATGTTATTGAAACCGTAACCCCGGAGGAATACATAAGGGACACTTTCCAGAACGTTTCAGACTCCGAAAAGGAATAGGTATGAGGTACGGTAAGTAAACCGACTCCAAAACAGTTCTAATAGCAATTTTTCTCCGTTTTGGAATATTTAAGAAAATAGGAAAATAAGAAGTAGTCCGTGAAGGACACGAGGCTTCCACGAGGGTGGAGGCCGCGCCCTACCCCTTGGGTGCGCCCTCTGCCTCGTGGGCACCTCGTGTGCCCTCCGGACTCCGTTTTCTTGCATGATGCTTCTTTTGGTTGGTAAAAATTCATTATATAATCTCCCGAAGGTTTTGACCACTGTATCATGCAAATATCTTATGTGTTTGTTTCGAGCTGTTTTTCTGACAGATCTAGATCGCCATGGCGTCTTCAAGTGCCCCCAAGGACAAGTTCTTCGAGAAGGTCATCAACCCCTACCTCGCGGAGGTGCTGCAACACCCTCAAATCATTGAGATGTGTGAGGGGTTGCTGCACATCCGCTATGTTGAGGGACCAAGGAGGAGCACAAGCGTGGAGACAAGGCTTGAGGCAATGGAGCAACAAGTTTTCAAGTGCCAGGAGATGGTGGAACATGGACTCGACTCCAATCATATGATGATCATGGAGTTCACCAACAACCACAAGCTGGATGACACGAACATTGGGGAGGCCATCTTCAAGCTTCACGAGAAAATCGAGCGCCTCCAAGCCCAGATCTATGACCTGCAAAATCAAAACTGTGAGTATGAATATAGATTCAAGAGGATGAGTTTGGCTGCAGATTTCAGGATCCCGGAGACTCGATCATCCCTCTATGATGGTGAGCCTATGCCTTGGAAGATGGAAGACAAGCCCACATCATCAACAACTCTATCATCGCCACCTCCGAGGAAGGAGACATAAACACATGGGTATGGGCACTCCCCTTGGCAACTGTTAAGCTTGGGGGAGTGTCCCGGTATCGTATCACCATCACACTTTTATCTTTACCATTTTTCTTAGTTCGATCCTTTTGGTAATATCTTGATCTAGTAGAATAAAGTTTTAGTATGATCTAGTTTTGAGTTTTGCTTTATTATCCTTCAACGTAATCGAGTCCGTGAGCTATATATATAATAAAGACTAGTGTTGAGTCAAGGGCTTGATTATCTTGCTATGATCTTGAGGGAATAAAATAAAAGAGAAGAAATAAAAAGAAATAAAGGGATCATATGGATCTTATGGAGAGTAATGACTTCACATATAAAGAGTATGATGAATAAAAGTTGTTGAGAGTTGACAAGCATAGTTTTGGTCATCGTTGCAACTAATAGGAAGTAATAAAGAAAGAGAGGTTTTCACATATAAATATACTATCTTGGGCATCTTTTATGATTGTGAGCACTCATTAAAATATGACATGCCGAAGAGTTTACGTTGGACAAGGAAGACAACGTGATGGGTTATATTTTCTTACATCTGAGATAAATTATATTGTCATGGATCATCCAACATGTTGAGCTTGCCTTTCCCTCTCATGCTAGCCAAATTCTTTGCACCAAGTAGAGATACTACTTGTGCTTCCAAATATGCTTAAACCTAGTTGTCATCGTTGCAAGCAATAAAAATTGCTCTATAAATATATATGATTTATCAGTGTGGAGAATATAAGCTTTATATGATCTTGTGATGTGGAAGAAATAAAAACGACGGACTGCATAATGAAGGTCCATATCACAAGTGGAAATATAAAGTTATGTTCTTTCGCATTAGGATTTTGTGCATCCAACCATAAAAGCACATGACAACCTCTGCTTCCCTCTGCGAAGGGCCTATCTTCTATTCTTGTCTTATAATTCATGCAAGAGTCACGGTGATCTTCACCTTTCCTTTTTACATTTTATCCTTTGGCAAGCACAATGTGTTGGAAAGATCCTGATATATATAGCTAATTGGATGTGAGTTTTCATGAACTATTATTGTTGACATTACCCTTGAGGTAAAAAGTAGGGAGGCAAAACTATAAGCCCCTATCTTTCTCGGTGTCCGATTAAAACTTCATAACCATAAATATTGTGTGAGTGTTAGCAATTGTGAAATACTAAATGATGGTTGAGTATGTGGACTTGCTGAAAAGATCTTATTGACTCTTTCTGATGTTATGATAAATTGCAATTGCCTCAATGACTGAGATTATAGTTTGTTGGTTCTCAATGAAGTTTTTGATTCATACTTGAAATTGTGATTGAATTGTTACTTTAGCATAAGAGATCACATATATATATGTTGCTATTATAATAATGATCATGATTCCCTCATGTCCATATTTTATTTTATCGGCACATCTATCTCTAAACATGTGGACATATTTTTCGATTTCGGCTTTCGCTTGAGGACAAGCAAGGTCTAAGCTTGGGGGAGTTGATACATCCATTTTGCATCATGCTTTTATATCGATATTTATCGCATTATGGGATGTTATTACACATTATGTCACAATACTTATGCCTATTCTCTCTTATTTTGCAAGGTTTACATGAAGAGGGAGAATGCCAGCAGATGGAATTCTGGGCTGGAAAAGGAGCAAATATTAGAGAACTATTCTGCACATCTCCAAAACTCCTGAAACTTCACGGGAGCACGTTTCAGAACATATAAAAATATTGGGAGAAAGAAGTACCAGAGGGGGGCCACCCACCGTCCAGGAGGGTGGGGGGCGCGCCCTACCCCCTGGCCACGCCCCCCTGTCTCGTGGGCCCCTTGGAAGCCCTCTGGTGCCCATCTTTGGCGATATGGAGTCTTTCGTCGAGAAAAAAATGATAAGCAAACTTTCGGGGCGAAACTCCGCCGCCACGAGGCGGAACCTTGGCGGAACCAATCTAGGGCTCCAGCCGAGCTGTTCTGCCGGGGAAACTTCCCTCCGGGAGAGGGAAATCATCACCATAGTCATCACCAACGATCCTCTCATCGGGAGGGGGTCAATCTCCATCAACATCTTCTCTAGCACCATCTCATCTCAAACCCCAGTTCATCTCTTGTATCCAATCTTTGTCCCAAAGCCTCAGATTGGTACCTGTGGGTTGCTAGTAGTGTTGATTAGTCCTTGTAGTTGATGCTAGTTGGTTTATTCGGTGGAATATCATATGTTCAGATCCATTATTCATATTAATACCCCTCTGATTATGAACATGAATATGATTTGTGCGTAGTTACGTTTGTTCCTGAGGACATGGGAGAATTCTAGCTATAAGTAGTCATGTGAATTTGGTATTCGTTCGATATTTTGATGAGATGTATGTTGTCTTTCCTCTAGTGGTGTCATGTGAACGACGACTACATGAAACTTCACCATTGTTTGGGCGTAGAGGAAGGAATTGGGAAGTAATAAGTAGATGATGGGTTGCTTG
This sequence comes from Triticum urartu, assembly GCF_056163025.1. Classification (NCBI taxonomy): domain Eukaryota; kingdom Viridiplantae; phylum Streptophyta; class Magnoliopsida; order Poales; family Poaceae; genus Triticum; species Triticum urartu. The sequence continues at coordinate 167,806,577 of NC_141874.1, read as the reverse complement.
AGTGACAGAAGCTTAAATCCTAGTTTATGTGTTGCTTCGTAAGGGGCTGATTTGGATCCATATGTTTCATGCTATGGTTAGGTTTACCTTAATACTTCTGTTGTAGATGCGGATGCTTGCAATACGGGTTAATCATAAGTGGAATGCTTGTCCAAGGAAGGGCAGTACCCAAGCACTGGTCCACCCACATATCAAATTATCAAAGTACCGAACGCGAATCATATGAACGTGATGAAAACTAGCTTGACGATAATTCCCATGTGTCCTCGGGAGCGCTTTCCTTTATATAAGAGTTTGTACAGGCTTGTCCTTTGCTACAAAAAGGATTGGGCCATCTTGCTGCACCTTATTTACCTTTATTACTTGTTACCCGTTACGAATTACCTTATCACAAAACTATATGTTACCGATAATTTCAGTGCTTGCAGAAAATACCTTGCTGAAAACTGCTTATCATTTCCTTCTGCTCCTCGTTGGGTTCGACACTGTTACTTATCGAAAAGGATACAATAGATCCCCTACACTTGTGGGTCATCACTAACACAAACGTTTAGTTTGCCCGCACCATTTGTGATATTGTCTGACATCACACATGCTTTGCAAACGGCAACTGTGTGCATGCTTGCACATGTTTCCTCTCTATGAACCGTCTCGGATTATGGTGCATATCGCAAACGTTTGTGTTTTACCAACCGTATGTGCCGTAACAACCCGGAGAGCGTAATTTCACCGTAATTTAATTGCTGCTTTTCCAAATTGTACCGGATTTGGATTTGAATTTGAATGTATGCGACAACTTTATTCATATCCATCAGGTTCAAACAACCAATGCATTATTCGATTCATAGGCACATATGTTCGAGAATTACATAAGAACCAAATAAAGAATGATGAACCACAGTTGTATACTTGTACTATTAAAGACGGTAAAGAAAGAGGTGAAATATATTCTGGTTGCTGAACAAGGTGAAGTGGAATGCCCATATTGTGCCCTCCTCCATGCAGAAGGCACGCATGACTCTAGTCCAACCCCTTGTGATGGTCGACCGCCCATCCTTCACGATCTTCATGAAAACATCTAGATAATCATCGTGTTCTGGTAGAAATACTTTAACCTTTGCATGCCCACCAATCATGTAGTTTGAGAGGTAATCTTGAGTAAACTGCTTTGGCAACCACTGCAAAGGAATAAGATTTCAGACATTGTCATCTAACACAACTCATTATGGGCAGTAAAAAGAAGGATGCAGAGTTCTTACTTACCATCCCGCAGTTCGCTGTTGTCTTGGATAAAGTGTAAACAAATAGTTTAATTGCCATCTTTGGACCCATTTTACTAATAATCTTTATCAGCTTCCTCACTTGATGCTAGTTCATTGATATCTCATTTCCCCATACGCAAAAAGGGTCAAAACGCGGATCTTTACCAATGACATATGTACCTGAAAGCACCAAGTTAATATTAGAAACTAAACAACAATGGCACAATGATGTAGTACAACACTCTTTTATAATATGTGTATATACATCCGAATGTGGTAGTCCATTTGAAATCTCTAAAAAGAAAAATATTTAGGGACGAAGGGAGTATATTATAACATCCAATATACTCACATATTAGATGAATTAACATCTTATATTATGGGCCGGAAGGATTTTAGTTCGTTCTTAAAAATTATCTGCTGCTGTATCCACGGGTTACAGTTAGTTTGAGCTAGTTCGGGCTCAAATAGCCCTAAAGTATATCTAAACATGAGGGCTAGTTTGAGCTAGTTGCATCTATAACCCACCCAAAAAAACTAGTATCCAACCCAAGAGGTGCTAATTGGAGCTTGTTCTCCTAGTGCATTTATTGTCAATCTAACCTTGCCATCCAAACAACTCTTTGGATGGAGTTAGTTCAGGGTTAGTAATGAGCTTGAAACTAACTCTAACCTCTAGCTAAGTTGAGTATCCAAACAGGGTTGTGTCGTTGCTGTTGTTGCTGCTGCTCTTCTACGTATATCTAGACATCATTAGAACATTAATGTAACACTCTTCCTTGTTGCTATGTAGCCTAGGATTGCATATTTAGACATTAAGTATAGTGCATGTTGCTATGTAGCCTCAGATATATTACATATGGCCCTAGTTAACCTAAGGAAAATGGGTTGCAGATATATTCAGTTAAAAGTCTGATTCACTGATTAGTCCCTTATCAGCCGCCGGCCTATATGGTACCAGCTACGGATATCCTGAACAGTGAGCAGATATAAGCCATGGGATGAAACTAACCTCGATGGAAAACAACAGTCATTCCCAAAATTGTCCTTTGTAGGTACATTAAGAAGCATGTTAAGCACAACAGGCTAAACATCAACCAAAATTACACATGGTACACAAAATAATCTCCAAAAGATAGCTTCAGTGTGCAGGTTTAAGCAAGCTAGTAAAGAAAAACAAGTGGAAAGGTGTGCTAACTGCAACAGGCCTAACATTTAACAACAAGCAAACATGGTCATTCAAACTGGTATTGTGCCGGTCTAAGTACACTGGTTATGGTTAAATAAAAATGGAAAGGCGCGTTAACTACAAGATGCAGCAACCAAATGTAGTCATTCATAGTGGTATTGTTGAAATTGGTACTGATGAAATTAAACTGCACATTTCATACTTGCACATATAGAACATCACATTGTGAATAACTGGAGTAAACAAGGCATACTACAAACAACCAAAGATAGCATTTCAAACTGAACATATGCTAACTACAAACAACCGAACAATCAAAAAACTTTAAAAGAGGCATATGCTAGCTATAACAGGCTTAACAACAAGCAAATATATGCATTCCAATCGGTATGTTTAAAACTGGATTGATGAAATGTACTTCACAGTAAATAATTTCACATATAGAGCATCACATTGTGAACAACTAAAATAAACACATCATGGGTTTCCTCACTTGTCACAGTTGGGCTCGTTCCCGTGGGAAGAGCACGGACCCTAGATGCGCTCCATGTTGTCGCAGATGGGCTCCTTCCCCTTGGAAGAGCACGGCTGTAGGGTGCCCTCCCAGATGTCGCAGACAGGCGCTTTCCCCTTGGAAGAGAAAATGGGCTCTATCCCCTTGGAAGAGCCGGAGAGGGTGCCGTCCTCGTGGTCGCTGTCGATGAGGTCTGACTTGGAAGCTGTGGATCCCAAGCCAACGTCGCAGAACGTGTCCTTCAGAAATGACAAAAGGGGCTCGATGGCGATGTAGAATGGCAAACTATTGACAGCGAGCCAGAGGAGATCAGCGGCGGGGCCATGGATGAGATTAACGGTGGTTGAACCCAAGGGGTTGGGGGTGGGCCACTTAACTTGTGACATAGCCCGCCTCAGGGCATCGCTGTCGATGACCTCGATGTCATAGCCGCCGAACGAGACATGCCCGCATACTCTAGCTCGCTGCTTGAGTGCCTGCCGCCAGTAATGGTCGTCAGCTTCCTCGGTGACATCGGGCGAAGAGACCGCTATACACCTCTTTTGGGCCAGTGGATCCTCGAGCTCCATGGGAAGCGTAGCCGGGCTTAGGTTGCGACGCTCTGGAGTGGGGGATGGGGATGGGTGTCGGTGTCAAAACCGGCAGATCTCGGGTAGGGTGTCACATCCCTGTGTTAGTCATGCATTAGGATTGGTTGAACATGTGCATCATGTTTAAATTCCCAGAAAACTGAAATGGGGATGACAGAACCCCCAGCACCCCCCTGGAACAACTAGGGTTTACTAAAAAACTTTTTCAATGAACCTGAAATGCCCTTCTAAAAAGCCCACCCTTTTTGTTTTGGGCTAAAACCTTTGACAAAAATGGTGCACATTTTTCTAGGACATCTTAAGGTCATTGGATTAATTCTTATAGTATTTGCATTTGGGCATTTAAATGCTATAAAATATTTTAAATGCTCAAATAATCATAAACTAAAATGTTGCTGTTGGATATATTCTAAGCAGTAGCCATGATTAATTTTATGATTTTTGGAAATGCCCTGGCATTTTTAACAAAGCCCTGAAGTTACAGAAATAATAGAATAAATGAAAAACAGAAAAAGAGAGAGAGAACAGAGACTTACCTGGCGCAGCCCACCTAGCCCACGAGCCGGCCCACCTAGCTGGCCCGGCCCAGCAGTCGCTCCACGCAGCTGCTTCGCCTAGCCAGCGAGGCGAGCAGGTGCTCGGTGGCGAGCACAGGAGCTCGCCACGCCACCTCCCTGCTTCCCTGCTTCACCTGGCCACCGCCTCGACGCCGCGAACGCCTCCACATCGCGCACCGAAGCCCCTGGACACGCTCATGAATCTCCAACGCCTCTCCCTCGCTGTTCCCCACCATGGCCGACGCCCCTGCCGCCGCACCGTTGTCGTAGTCGCGCCCTCCGCCATCCTCGCGCCGTGCCATCGTGTCCACGAGCTCCGCCATCGTCGACTACATCGAGCAGGCCGAGCCCCGAGCGCTCACCTGCTCTGGAATCGCCCTGACTCCGTCTTCCCCAACTCCGGCCACCGGAGATCCCCTTCGCCGTCCCCGCCGCATCAGCTTGTCCCCGACCTCACCGACAGCCTCGACACAACCCCCGTGAGCTCAGCCACCTCCCCACCCTCTCCGTTCCCTCTCTTGAGCCCTGTAGCGACTGCACGTAGCTCACCCGCACGCGCCGCCACGGAGCTCGTCGCCGACGAGGCTCCGGCCACCCAATGGCCGCGCCACCCTGTCCACTTGCCCTACCGCACCCCCAGGAGCTCAACGCACTAAACCACGCGCCTCTCCGTGCCCCCTAGCGACTAGTTCGACCGCACCCGAGCTCCGGCCGCCGCCAAACTCGTCGCCGGCGTCGTTTCCGGCCACCCCAGCTCCACCCACTGCCACCACTCGACGCGGCTCACTTCGCGCATCACGTAGATGGTCTCCACCATCCTTTTGGTCGCCAGAGTGCAAAACCCGCGCTGCTCCACTGCGTCTGGCCTCGCCGGCGGCTAAGCGCCAGCGAGTTTGACCCTGTTTGACCCCGTGTGGGCCCAGGTTGAGTTCCCCCTGAGTCTATGACAGGTGGGGCCGGCCTGTTAATTAGTTTATGATTAGTGTTAACTAATTTTAATTAGTTTAGTCACTGACATGTGGGCCCAGGCCCCACTGACAGTTAATTAGTACTAACTTAATCCTGTTAATTAGCTGAGACACTGACAGACAGGGCCCACCAGTCAGGTTTGACTGGCCCTAGCGCCTTTGACTCGCTGACGTCATCCTGACGCAATGCTGACGCAGTAAATCCTTTTCTGGATTTATTCTTTAATAGGAAATTCCAGAAAATAGCCAAAACTTCTAAAAATCATAGAAAATCAACCATAGCTCCAAATCAAACAATTTATATATGAAAAATGATCAGAAAAATTCAATCTATCCATCTGTAATGGTTTCATGCATGACAAAACAAGATAACCTTGCTGCTTAAGAAAAATAAGATAATGCACTAATAAGGCTAAGTTAAATGAACTATCATTTGAATCTTTGATTCAAATGGGTTCATTCCTTTCTGTTTTAACTTGCATTAGGCCAAGACACATTCATTTTGCCATGTCGTAGCATGCATCATATTGTTGCATATTGTCATGTGTTGATTATGTTCGGTGTGTCTTTCGTGGTAGGTTCTGCCTCCGAGGATAACCCCGAGTATCCGTCTGAAGGGCAGTACCCTACTACCACTACATCAGGCAAGCAACCCATTGATCATTCCGATACAAACCCATGTTCTCGCTTCTGCTCTTGTTTACCGCATTAAGACAACGTGATTCAAACTGCTGTGTGCTACGGTAGTTGAACCCTTATCCTCTGCATGACCTGTCATTGCCACAGTAACTAGATGAAACCCACTAGCATGTGTAGGAGTTGAATGAGCCATGTATGTGATTCCTACCTTGCTATGCCTGCTATTCTTAGAGTTGTGTCAGGTCTGGTTCATCTGGGTGATGGGCTAGAGTGTAATGATTATGTCGGTAACGTGAGGGATGTGTTGAACATGTTTTGGTAAAGGTAGCGATGAGAGGCCATGTAGGAGTACATGGTGGGTTGTTTCATTGAGGTCGTCCATAAGAACTGAGATCTGTATGCGTGATTTAAGATTCAGCTACTACCACACATTGGGCCCTGAAATATGACCCCGCTCGACTTACTGACCCCTCTCGCCCTCTGTCCAGGAGTTGCAACTAGTTTCTGGTGTTTGTAGGTTATGTGTTGGCGGCCGTGCGTAGCGCTGACCCTAGGGGTGGGCTATGACGCGGTAGATACACTGTGGCCGGGTATGCCGGGCGCCCGTTTGGCGTCTCGGGACCCTGTACACATCGTTTGGGGCCGTTGAGGACACCCCGGCCGGATTTCCTTGCGGATGGAACCTGAATAGGCGATAAACCTAGACTAGAGACTTGTGCGGTTAGTCAGGTCGTGGTCTACACCCACGTCGGTTTTCGCTTGAAGTCTACCGAGCACATGTCGTGTGTAGACGCTAAGCGGTGAAAACATGTGTGATGAGGTACACCCCTGCAGGGTATAAAACTATTCGAATAGCCATGTCCGCGGTAAAGGACCACTTGGTTGCCTCTACAGTTCATAGACAAGTTAATGGATATTACTAAAAGACTCAAGATAAGTGTGAGTACCGAGGATGGCCCTCTCATAGGATGACGAGGGAGGATCCCCGGTGGAGTATTGTGTTGGTGAGTAGTGGACTCGTGTGCGAAAACTATTTTACTAGTGGAGTCTTGTAGGATAGCTTAGCCAAGAGTTAAAGCTGGCTTGCTGCAATAACTCCACCACCTTCTTGAGAATAAGCATGTATGGTAGGTTCTGATGTAAGACTTGCTGAGTACCTTTGTATTCATGTTTGCTTAATTACTGTTTTCAGACGACAACACCGCCCCCTCCGATGGTTTCTACGTAGACCTTGATGTCGACGAGTGACTAGCCACCCAGGTGGTGATCCTGGCCATGGAGGGCCCTATGTAGATAGACAGGCTTCGAGAAGCCTTCTTTCTTTCTAGTGTCTGTACTCAGACTATTTGCTTCCGCATGTGCTTGTATGATTGTATGACTTGAGTGTCGGGTCGTGTGACCCCTACCTGTATGAACATGTTATGTATGGCTCTCTGGAGCCTTTAAATAAAGTACTTGAGTTGTAGAGTTTTGTTGTGATGCCATGTTGTATGCACTCATATCGGGCATATGGTGTGTATGATTGAAATGCTCGGTATGAGCGGGATCCGACAATCTAGTTGTTTATCCTTGGCAGCCTCTCATATGGGGAAATGTAGTCTAGTGCTTCCTGAGCGATAGTAGTCCGCTACAGCCCGGTTCACCGGGGTCCTGCTAGCCCAGCACTACTGCTCTGGACACTTGACTGGCCGGCATGTGTTTCACTTCGTTCCTATGTCTGTCCCTTCGGGGAAATTTCACGCGGTGACATCCGGAGTCCTGCCTAGCCTGCTACAGCCCGGGTTCCCCGGAGTCCTGTTAGCCTAGTGCTACAGCCCGGATTCACTCGCTGATGACCGACATGTTCGATGTGATTCATGTATGCCTATCTCCATAGGTCTGTGCCGCTTTGGGTTCACGACTAGCCACGTCGGCCCGGGTTCTCTGTCGTATGGATGCTAGCGACACTATCATATGCATGATCCAAAAGGCGCAAACGGTCCCGGGCCATGGTAAGGCGACACCCGTGGGATACCGTGCGTGAGGCCGCAATGTGATATGAGGTGTTACCGGCTAGATCGATGTGACATGGAATCGGGGTCCTGACAGCGTTGGCATCAGAGCCGGACTGCCTGTAGGTTCATTGAGCCAAACTGGTCGATGTCGAGTCTAGAAATGCTTTACTTATATGTAGGGGAATTGATTGTGGGAGGGAACGTAAGGCTCTTTTACTCCTTTACCTTATGCCCTCTGATCTGAGTCATTCTCTTCTCTTTCAACATGGGTTAAGGACTAGGCTCTCTTCTTCTATCAGGTTCACGTGTTACTAATCCGTAGTAGCTTATAGGATTGTTGTTACAAGCCTCAGTACAGTTTCTACTACTTTTAGTATGTTGCCAGTTGAATCAGAACCTTGATATGATGTTGTTGAGTGGTATTGCAACTGTTGTGGATGTCTCAAATCTTTTTCTGAGCATTTACAGTTGTTATGCTGTCCAATTTTCCCTAGAAATTCTAATGTCTTTGCATTGTGGTTGTGATTTCAGATGGCCACTCGTGCTCAAAACCAAGTGGTTCACCTGACCCGGTGCCTCGATGTGCCCGGTCATACTGCTACGTTAGTCCGGGTAATGATCGAGATGGGTTACCGTTGGTATCCCGAATACACTGTCGAAGAGCAATTCCGAGACTTTAATCAAAGCCAATATCTCTGCACTGTCAGGATATTTCCTTCTTATCCTGGATCTACCGAGCCCCTCCACTGTTCCTATGGACTCGGGGTTACTGTTGAGATGGCTGTGCAGGATGCTGCCTATTCCATGATGACCATCATGCGAGTCCGAACTGGCCTGCTTCGGAACACCGACTTCCGTTATATGCCAGCTTCACTTCCGAGAGCGCAAGGGTATCTCCAGTCTATCTATGCTGACTCCACTCAGGAGGACTCACTAACGCGTACCACTGCCGAGATTCTCGAGGATAAGGACCGAGAGAATCGGGCCTTGAGACTGGAGCTTTTCAACACCCGTGATGATCATTGGGCCACTTTGACTCGGTTTGCACCTACGGTGCAAGCTGGATGTATGGATACAAGGGATCTGTATCCTGTGAGATCTGCTCTGCCAGACATGGTGGATTGGCGTGATGTGGGAGGCATCACCCCACCCCGTGGTCCCCGCAGACCATCGTTTGTTGGTCCAAGACCTCATCCTAGCCCCTTTGGTCCACAAGCTCCTCAGGACCGTCTGTTCCCGGATGATCACGTTGAACTTCCAGGCTATGGAGGTGACTTCTATGAGGACTACTATGGAGCTGTCTGAGTTAGTAGTAGTATCACTAGTATTGTAATAGTTGTATCTCCACTGTCTCGCGTGACTTGTGGAATATGACTTTGTGTGTAATCAATTCCGGAGGTGTAGACAAATAATGTATAGGAGCTTGGAATGCCTCCGATGAGATGTAACGTCTTTCATCATAGTTGTACTGTAGCCTGGGCTTGTACTAAACTATGTATGGTATGTATGACCGTTGGTATATATATGGCAGTTCTATATTACCATGACATACAGATGAACATCTCTGCATTCCGTGTTATCCATTACATTCTGCACTTCCTTGCTAAGTTTGTGCCATCCTTATCTAAACCATCGTCTTGTTTTCTCCTAGGATGGTCAACACCCGCAGCAACCATGCTGCCCCGGAGCAGGGGGAAGCCAGTGCAGTTAGGGGTGAAAATCTGCCTCACCCACCTTCTCTGGCCGAAGTGATGCTGGAGGCGGAAATAAACAAGCGTGAGACTAACCGCTTGCTGGAGCGGATTGAGCAGAACACTGCACGCCATCAGCGAAATGACTTGGTGTCAATCAATGACTTTATCAAGCTGTACCCACCAAAGTTTAACCATTCCAGCGAGCCCCTCGATGCGGATGACTGGCTTTGCAGCATCATCCACAAGCTACGTTCTGCCAACGTAGCCAAAGCTAATAAGGTTACTTATGCTGCCTATCACCTCGAAGGCCCTGCTAGCCTTTGGTGGGAAAATTTTGAAGCTATGCGTCCGGTCAGCCAAATCACTACTTGGGCTGAATTCAGTGAGGCTTTCCGTGAGCATCACATTTCGGAAGGTCTCATAGATCGCAAGAGGGAAGAGTTCTACAATTTCACCCAAGGAAGGCTGACTGTGGATGCATATAGTCGTGAATTTGGGAATCTAGCACGATATGCTCCTGAAGAGGTATCCACCGACGCTAAGAAGCAAGCAAGGTTCCGCAAGGGACTTAGCCCTAAGCTTCGCCGCGATCTTCGTCTGCACGAGTGCACCTCCTTTCAGAAGTTGGTCAACAAAGCCAACAGTGCTGAGACAGGCCAGTCTAATTATGACGCTTCATGCAAGCACTCTCGTGATTTTGGCTCTTCATCCGGCTCTGGATCTCAGAAGCGTTGGGTGTGGATTCCAAGCACGGCACTGCCGCCCAGGTTCATTCCGAGGCCATCCTTTGAGGCGCCTTGTCCCAACCAGCAGTTTGCACCGTCCAAGCCCTATGGTGGCCCCGCTGCTAATGCTGCTCCACGCCCCAATGTTGTGACATGTTTCAAGTGTGGAGAGCCGGGTCATTATAGCCGAGAGTGTCCTCAGAACAACAACCCCAATCAGTCTGGAAAGTCTGTTGGTCGTGGTAAGCCGGCGGGAAAGGCAATCTACGCCAAGCCGGTCACCACTGCACGTGGCCATGTCAACTATGTTTCAGCCGAGGAGGCTCATGAGGATCCTAACGTCATCCTTGGTACGCTCCTTGTTAACTGCCATCCGTCATCTGTTCTTTTTGATACTGGAGCATCTCGTTCATTCATATCCGAGAACTATGCTCGATTGCATAACACGACATTCTGTGACATGCCCGCTACCATGGAAATTCAAACCCCTCGCTCTAGATGGCAAACTTCTAGAGTAAGCCATGGGAACGAAATTCTTGTCGATAGACTTGTCTTCCTTGCATCCTTAATAGCTCTCAAGTCCTCGGACATAAACATCATGTTGGGTATGGACTGGATGTCAGCTCATTATGCTAAGATTGATTGTGCCACTAGAACCGTTCAACTTACTCACCCATCGGGCAAGACAGTCAATGTCTTAACTCGAGTGGCCAAGCGCCAGCTTTACTCCCTAAATGCCAACCCCCTTCCAGACCTTGAGGATGTTCCGGTAGTCCGAGACTTTCTGGATGTCTTTCCAGAAGAACTGCCAGGTGTTCCACCTGACAAGGATGTCGAGTTTGTGATAGACCTTGTTCCAGGAACCGTTCCAATTTCTAAAAGACCCTATAAGATGGCACCCCTAGAACTAGCCGAGCTTAAGAACAAACTCGATGAGTCCTTGAAAATGGGTTTCATCCATCCTAGTTCCTCTCCTTGGGCTTGCCCCGTCCTCTTCGTCAAGAAGAAGGATGGAACGGATCGAATGGTTGTAGATTACCGACCTGTCAACTTGGTCACCATTAAGAACAAGTATCCGCTTCCCAGGATCAACGATCTGTATGATCAGCTCGCTGGATCCTCAGTCTTTTCCAAGATGGATTTGAGGTTGGGCTACTATCAAATAAAAATCAGAAACTGGGACATTCCCAAAATGGCCTTTGTTACTCGTTATGGCCAATACGAGTACACAGTTATGTCCTTCGGTCTAACCAATGCCCCAACCACCTTATCTCGGTTAATGAACTCGGTCTTCATGGAGTATTTGGATAAATTCGTCATAGTATACCTCGATGACATACTCATCTACTCCAAGAATGAAGAGGAACATGCCGAACATCTAAGGCTGGTATTGACGAAACTTCGAGAGCATCGCCTTTATGCCAAATTCTCCAAGTGTGAATTTTGGTTGCCAGAAGTGACCTATCTAGGCCATGTAATCTCTGGTAAGGGTATTGCTGTCAATCCCGAGCGAGTTCAAGCCGTACTTGATTGGACTCCACCTGAGACGGTTAAGCAAGTTCGGAGCTTCCTTGGCTTAGCGAGCTATTGCCGCCGCTTCGTCGAGAATTTCTCCAAGGTTGCTAAACCTCTAACTGAACTCCTCAAGAAAGATAAAAAGTTCGAGTGGACCCCACAGTGCGAGTTCAACTTTCAGGAACTGAAAAGACGCCTGACATCTGCTCTCGTACTGGTACCACCAGATTTCTCCAAGGACTTTATTATCTATTGCGACGCCTCACGACAAGGACTAGGTTGCATACTCATGCAAAATCGTTAGGTAATTGCCTATGCTTCACGGCAATTACACCCACATGAGGAAAATTATCCCACACATGATCTAGAGCTTGCAGCTGTAGTCCATGCACTCAAAACTTGGCGACATTACCTCCTCGGTAATCATTGCGAGATCTTCACCGATCACCAAAGTTTGAAATATATCTTCACCCAACCGGATTTGAATCTCAGGCAAAGACGTTGGGTCGAGTTGATCTCGGATTACGACTTAGGAATAACTTACACCCCGGGCAAAGCCAATGTCATGGCTGATGCACTAAGTCGTAAGTCCTATTGTAACAACCTGATGTTACAACAAAGTCAACCACTTCTCCATGAGGAATTTCGTAAGCTTAATCTTCACATTGTTCCTCGAGGATTTCTATCCACCCTGGTGGCGAAGCCTAACCTTACGGATCAAATCATAGCTGCCCAAAAGCGTGATAAGGGAATATTTCGGATTAAGGAAAACATCGCTAGCGGAGTTGCTAAATGTTTTTCCATGGATGAGCGAGGTGTTTTCTTCTTCGAGAACCGCTTGGTGGTTCCCAAGAAACAACATCTACGCCAGTTGATTCTTAAGGAAGCTCATGAATCCCCTCTCACCATTCATCCCGGTAGTACTAAAATGTATCAAGACCTACGCCAGAGGTGTTGGTGGACTAGTATGAAGAGACAAATTGCTCAATACATTGCTAGTTGCAACGTCTGTCGTCGTGTTAAAGCAGAGCACCAACGGCCTGCTGGCACCCTTCAACCTTTGGCTATTCCTGAGTGGAAATGGGATAAAATCAGTATGGATTTCATTACTGTGTTTCCCAGGACCAAGAGAGGGAATAATGCCATCTTTGTCGTGATCGACCGTCTTTCCAAAGTAGCCCACTTTCTACCTGTTCGTGAGAGTATCACCGCTATCAAGCTAGCTGACTTCTACATCTGCCGAATAGTGTCTCTTCATGGTGTTCCATTGGAAATTAACTCAGACCGTGGGAGTCTCTTCACCTCTCGATTTTGGGAAAGTTTCCAAAATGCTATGGGAACTCGTCTCTCTTTTAGCATCGCCTTCCATCCTCAATCAAGTGGTCAAGTAGAGCGAGTCAATAAAATTCTGGAAGATATGCTCCGAGCTTCTGTCATCTCATTCGGAATGGGTTGGGAGAAATGCCTTCCATTCGCGGAGTTTTCTTATAACAATAGTTATCAAGCTAGCTTGGGCAAAGCTCCTTTCGAAGTTCTCTATGGACAAAAATGTCGAACGCCTCTTAACTGGTCAGAAACTGGGGGAAGACAACTCTTTGGCCCGGATATGATTCAGGAAGCATATGAACAGGTTCACGTTATTCGTGAGAAATTGAAAACAGCCCAATCTCGTCAAAAGAGCCAATATAATCGTAAACATAAGCTCATGAATTATGAATTTGGCAAGAAGGCTTACCTTCGGGTTACTCCGTTAAAGGGAACCCATCGTTTCGGTATCAAAGGCAAATTGGCTCCTCATTACATTGGACCCTTTCGCATTCTTGCCAAACGAGGAGAAGTTGCCTACCAATTGGAACTACCTTCGCATCTTTCCAGAGTTCACGATGTCTTCCATGTTTCACAACTCAGGCATTGCTTCGTGGATCCTATCCGTGGAGTGGACTACAAAATGCTTGATCTACAAGATAACCTCTCATATCGGGAATATCCCGTTCGTATCCTTGATCAAGCCGAGCGTACCACTCGACGCCATAATATCAATTTTCTCAAGGTTCAATGGTCACACCATTCCGAGAAAGAAGCCACTTGGGAAAGGGAGGGTCGTCTTCGACTCGAGTACCCCACCTTCTTCCCGGAGGATCCTAAATCTCGGGACGAGATTCTTTTGAGTGGGGGTGAGTTGTCACATCCCTGTGTTAGTCATCCATTAGGATTGGTTGAACATGTGCATCATATTTAAATTCCCAGAAAACTGAAATGGGGATGACAGAACCCCCAGCACCCCCTAGAACAACTAGGGTTTACTAAAAACTTTTTCAATGAACCTGAAATGCCCTTCTAAAAAGCCCACCCTTTTTGTTTTGGGTTAAAACCTTTGACAAAAATGGTGCACATTTTTCTAGGACATCTTAGGTCATTGGATTAATTCTTATAGTATTTTCATTTGGGCCTTTAAATGCTATAAAATATTTTAAATGCTCAAATAATCATAAACTAAAATGTTTGCTGTTGGATATATTCTAAGCAGTAGCCATGATTAATTTTATGATTTTTGGAAATGGCCTCGCATTTTTAATAAAGCCCTGAAGTTACAGAAATAATAGAATAAATGAAAAACAGAAAAAGAGAGAGAGAACAGAGACTTACCTGGTGCAGCCCACCTAGCCCACCAGCTGGCCCACCTAGCTGGCCCAGCCCAGCAGCCACTCCACGCAGCTGCTTCGCCTAGCCAGCGAGACGAGTAGGTGCTCGGCGGCGAGCACCTTCTCGCCATGCCACCTCCCTACTTCCCTACTTCACCTGGGCACCGCCTCGACGCCGCGAACGCCTCCACGTCGCGCACCGAAGCCCCTGGACACGCTCATTCGTCCCCAACGCCTCTCCCTCGCCGTTCCCCACCATGGCCGACGCCCCTGCCGCCGCACCGTCGTCGTAGCCGCCCCCTCCGTCGTCCTCGCGCCGTGCCATCGTGTCCACGAGCTCCGCCATCGTCGACTACATCGAGCAGGCCGAGCCCCGAGCGCTCGCCCGCTCTGGAATCGCCCTGACCCCGTCTTCGCCAACTCCGGCCGCCGGAGATCCCCTTCGCCGTCCCTGCCGCATCAGCTCGTCCCCGACCTCGCCGACTGCCTCGACGCGACCCTTGTGAGCTCAGCCACCTCCCCACCCTCTCCGTTCCCTCTCTTGAGCCCCGTAGCGACTGCACGTAGCTCACCCGCACGCGCCGTCGCGGAGCTCGTCGCCGACGAGGCTCCGGCCACCCAATGGCCGCGCCACCCAGTCCGCTAGCCCTATCGCACCCCCAGGAGCTCAACGCACTAAACCACGCGCCTCTCCGTGCCCCATAGCGACTAGTTCGACCTCACCCGAGCTCTGGCCGCCGCCAAACTCGTCGCCGGCGTCGTTTCCGGCCACCCCAGCTCCACCCACTGCCACCACTCGACACGGCTCACTCCCCGCATCACGTAGATGGTCTCCGTCGTCCTTTTGGTCGTCGGAGTGCAAAACCTGCGCTGCTCCGCTGCGTCTGGCCTCGCCGGCGGCTAAACGCCGGTGAGTTTGACCCTGTTTGACCCCGTGTGGGCCCAGGTTGACTTCCCCCTGAGTCTATGACAGCTGGGGCCGGCCTATTAATTAGTTTGGGATTAGTGTTAACTAATTTCAATTAGTTTAGTCACTGACATGTGGGCCCAGACCCCACTGACAGTTAATTAGTAGTAACTTAATCCTGTTAATTAGCTGAGACACTGACAGAAAGGGCCCACCAGTCAGGTTTGACTGGCCCTGGCGCTTTTGACTCACTGACGTCATCCTGATGCAATGCTGACGCAGTAAATCATTTTCTGGATTTATTCTTTAATAGGAAATTCCAGAAAATAGCCAAAACTTCTAAAAATCATAGAAAATCAACCATAGCTCCAAATCAAACAATTTATATATGAAAAATGATCAGAAAAATTCAATCTATCCATCTGTAATGGTTTCATGCATGACAAAACAAGATAACCTTGCTGTTTAAGCAAAATAAGATAATGCACTAATAAGGCTAAGTTAAATGAACTATCATTTGAATCTTGATTCAAATGGGTTCATTCCTCTCTGTTTTAACTTGCATTAGGCCAAGACACATTCATTTTGCCATGTCATATCATGCATCATATTGTTGCATATTGTCATGTGTTGATTATGTTCGGTGTGTCTTTCGTGGTAGGTTCTGCCTCTGAGGATAACCCCGAGTATCCGTCTGAAGGGCAGTACCCTACTACCACTACATCAGGCAAGCAACCCATTGATCATTCCGATACAAACCCATGTTCTCGCTTCTGCTCTTGTTTACTGCATTAAGACAACGTGATTCAAACTGCTGTGTGCTACGGTAGTTGAACCCTTATCCTCTGCATGACCTGTCATTGCCACAGTAACTAGATGAAACCCACTAGCATGTGTAGGAGTTGAATGAGCCATGTATGTGATTCCTACCTTGCTATGCCTGCTATTCTTAGAGTTGTGTCAGGTCTGGTTCATCTGGGTGATGGGCTAGAGTGAAATGATTATGTCGGTAACGTGAGGGATGTGTTGAACATGTTTTGGTAAAGGTAGCGATGAGAGGCCATGTAGGAGTACATGGTGGGTTGTTTCATTGAGGCCGTCCATAAGAACTGAGATCTGTATGCGTGATCTAAGATTCAGCTACTACCACACATTGGGCCCTGAAATATGACCCCGCTCGACTTACTGACCCCTCTCGCCCTCTGTCCAGGAGTTGCAACTAGTTTCTGGTGTTTGTAGGTTATGTGTTGGCGGCCGTGCGTAGCGCTAACCCTAGGGGTGGGCTATGACGCGGTAGATACACTGTGGCCGGGTATGCCGGGCGCCCGTTTGGCGTCTCGGGACCCTGTACACATCGTTTGGGGCCGTTGAGGACACCCCGGCCGGATTTCCTTGCGGATGGAACCTGAATAGGCGATAAACCTAGACTAGAGACTTGTGCGGTTAGTCAGGTCGTGGTCTACACCCATGTCGGTTTTCGCTTGAAGTCTGCCGAGCACATGTCGTGTGCAGACGCTAAGTGGTGAAAACATGTGTGATGAAGTACACCCCTGCAGGGTATAAAACTATTCGAATAGCCGTGTCCGCGGTAAAGGACTACTTGGTTGCCTATACAGTTCATAGACAAGTTAATGGATATTACTAAAAGACTCAAGATAAGTGTGAGTACCGAGGATGGCCCTCTCATAGGATTACGAGGGAGGATCCCCGGTGGAGTATTGTGTTGGTGAGTAGTGGACTCGTGTGCGAAAACTATTTTACTAGTGGAGTCTCGTAGAATAGCTTAGCCAAGAGTCAAAGCTGGCTTGCTGCAATAACTCCACCACCTTCTTGAAAATAAGCATGTATGGTAGGTTCAAATGTAAGACTTGCTGAGTACCTTTGTACTCATGTTTGCTTAATTACTATTTTTAGACGACAACACCGCCCCCTCCGATGGGTTCTACGTAGACCTTGATGTCGACGAGTGACTAGCCACCCAGGTGGTGATCCTGGCCATGGAGGGCCCTATGTAGGTAGACAGGCTTCGAGAAGCCTTCTTTCTTTCTAGAGTCTGTACTCAGACTATTTGCTTCCGCATGTGCTTGTATGATTGTATGACTTGAGTGTCGGGTCGTGTGACCCCTACCTGTATGAACATGTTATGTATGGCTCTCTGGAGCCTTTAAATAAAGTACTTGAATTGTAGAGTTTTGTTGTGATGCCATGTTGTATGCACTCATATCGGGCATATTGCGTGTATGATTGAAATGCTCGGTATGAGCGGGATCCGACAATCTAGTTGTTTATCCTTGGCAGCCTCTCATATGGGGAAATGTAGTCTAGTGCTTCCTGAGCGATAGTAGTCCGCTACAGCCCGGTTCACCGGAGTCCTGCTAGCCCAGCACTACTGCTCTGGACACTTGACTGGCCGACATGTGTTTCACATGGTTCCTATGTCTGTCCCTTTGGGGAATTGTCACACGGTGACATCCGGAGTCCTGCCTAGCCTGCTACAGCCCGGGTTCCCCGGAGTCCTGTTAACCCAGTGCTACAGCCCGGATTCACTCGCCGATGACCGACATGTTCGATGTGATTCATGTATGCTTGTCTCCATAGGTCTGTGCCGCTTTGGGTTCACGACTAGCCATGTCGGCCCGGGTTCTCTGTCATATGGATGCTAGCGACACTATCATATACATGAGCCAAAAGGCGCAAACGGTCCCGGGCCATGGTAAGGCGACACCCGTGGGATACCATGCGTGAGGCCGCAATGTGATATGAGGTGTTACCGACTAGATCGATGTGACTTGGAATCGGGGTCCGGACATAGGGGGTCCCAAACTGTGCGTCTAAGGCGGATGGTAACAGGAGGCAGGGGATACGATGCTTTACCCAGGTTCGGGCCCTCTCGATGGAGGTAAAACCCTACGTCCTGCTTGATTAATATTGATGATATGAGTAGTACAAGAGTAGATCTAGCACGAGATCAGAGAGGCTAAACCCGAGAAGCTAGCCTATGGTATGATTGTATGTTGTCCTATGGACTAAAACCCTCCGGTTTATATAGACACCGGAGGGGGCTAGGGTTACACAAGGTCGGTTACAAAGGAGAAGATATACATATCCGTATTGCCTAGCTTGCCTTCCACGCCAAGTAGAGTCCCATCCGGACACGAGACGAAGTCTTCAATCCTGTATCTTCATAGTCCAACAGTCCGTCCAAAGGATATAATCCGGCTGTCCGGATACCCCCTAATCTAGGACTCCCTCAGTAGCCCCCGAACCAGGCTTCAATGACGATGAGTCCGGCGCGCGGTATTGTCTTCGGCATTGCAAGGCGGGTTCTTCTCCATCTTTCGAATGTCTATAAAGCAGTGTCCGGTCCCATAAATGTTTGGACCTCTTGGCTTCTGTGCCCAATAAGGGCTTTCTCCCATGCGTCGAATGAACACGAGGCGCCAGGGTGTTTTTACATTCGTCCCCCTAGCCAGATAAATAAATTGTCTATTAAAGGGATGGGGATCCTTAGATCCGATCCATACCATCCTACCCCAGCGAGAGTCCATCAGAGCGCATTCCGGAAAGATCCATTCCAGCATGGCCGACGTCCGCAACTCCTCCTCCCGCCCCGGAAGCCCTAAGCCCGGTGATTGGGAGAGGTGTTCAGTCCTGCACAGTTGTTTAGTCGAACTGCAGACTAAGGGATTTCTCCCTCCGGCGTACATGGTGCCCGTTCTAGCTGGGCTCGCCACCTATAATGGCGGGGAGCAAGCAGAGAGCTTTCCCTGTCCCTCTATGGGGGAATGGGTCTGCCTTTTTCCCTATCTATTAAGGGGACTCGGATTTCCAATTCATCCGTTCCTCCACGGGCTCCTGGAGTTCTAGGGCCTCCAATTACACAATTTTACCCCCGCCTCCATCCTACATATCGTCGGCTATGTGGCTCTCTGCGAGTTATTCCTGGGCTGCGAGGCTCACTTCGAGCTGTGAAAAGGCTATTTTGCCTCGTCCCTTGCACACAGAGGGGGTCACTTCATCAAGTGGGCGGAGACGAAATATGGCGCATCGCCAATACCGGATACCTGTCTGGTACTCCGAAGAAGTCGCCCAAAGACTGGCCTTCAGAATGGTTTTATATGGAGGACGTTCCCCTTCCGGACCCTGTTCGGCGGGGTCTTCCTGGGTTCAATAATGCCCCTATGAAGAAACGCCGAAGTTGGCGCCCACGGAGCCCCCAGGTGGAAGACAATAGAGAAGTCCTCTATCTGATGAACCGGATCAAAGCTCTGGCTCAATCAGGATTGACAATAATCGAAGTTATGTCGATTTGCATAATGTGGGGAGTGCAACCACTTCAATATCGTGGGCACCCCTTGTGGTGTTATAACGGGGCGGATGACGCCACCCGCTGCGGGCATAAGGGTCCGGACAATGCCGCCGCTTTAGCAAAAATTCTGTCCGAATTGTTCAAGGGTGAGGAAGAGGAGTTCACCCGCATCAAGCCACGGGATGGGTTCTCCATGTACAATCCTCCAAGCTGGGTAAGTTATATCTCCCTGCTCCCATTTTTCCCGCATTATTTGTCATAAGTATTCACCTTGCCACTTTGCGGCAGGAACTGCGAAAAGCCATAAAGGAGGTCAGCTGCCCTTCTCCACAACCAGAGGACCCTGATCGGGCCCTCGACTCTGGACTCGAAGAAGATTCGGTTATATCCGTGGAGCTGATAGACCGGCAGTTCTATCAGTTAAGTTGCGACGATGCCATGGTGGCCATTACGGCCGACTATCTCGGACTGCTCCCTGCATCGCACGTAAGAAAAACCAAAAGTCCCAACTCCAAAACTAGGATCCCCTTTTAGACACTTCACCCACCATATACACATGGCATTTTACAGGGAAGGCATTCGGGACGCCCTGCCGAACCCACGGCAACGCGCCAACAGGAGGCACCGAGGCCGGGTAGGCCAAAAAGGAAGGCAGTCGGGACGGAGACGCTGGCGCAAAGGTATAACAAACCCCGCTCCGTGGTTGTCGTCTTTCTCGAAATATAATGATGCCCGTGTTTCTTTAATAGAAAAAACGCTCACCGGAATATGTCCGGCGATGTTACTAACCATGCTTCCACCAGTCGGGCGCCAGGACCGGACATAGAGGCGGAAGCCGATATGGGGCGGGTGCCGGATAACCCCCCTACAGAGGATGCAGATAGATTATCCGCTACAAACTCAGAGGTAGAAAGTGCCATGAATCATAGGCGCCGCCGGGCCGTACTCCGTGACGCCTGTTTCTCACCAGAGGCATTTGATGCCTTCAATTCTGGAGAGGCGTACCTCCGAGCTGCTCAAGATGGTCTAGCCGGAGCCACGGATCAGTATGTAAAGGATGTACGGGTAAGTATATCTGACGATTTATATGTATCAGTAGCCCCTGAGACTTGAAACAGGGAACTGATTTAAGGATCATCTTTATTGTGCAGGTTCTTACAGAGAAGAATACTAGGCTATCACAGGAGCTAGAGGAATATAAGACCCAACTGCGGGCTACTGTGGCCGCATTGCAGGAACCAAAAAAGTCACCTGCTGGTAACATTTACTTTAAAGAATGATGGTTACCGTATAATGTGCGGCATGGCTGCAGATCTAACAACAGATGTTGCAGATGAATCCGAAGAAAATCCGGAGGACCAGCATGTTATGCGGCAGCTAGAGGCTGGCAAACGTGTGCTGACTGAGGTTAGGCGGGAGAAAAACAATCTCCAAGACACCAATATTAAGCTGAGCGTGGAACTAAAAGACGTTCGGGGTCAGCTTGCAGACTCCGAGAAGGAGCATAAGCGGCTTCGGCCTGGCATTTTCAGTAAGTGCTTGAACGAATCCTTTTAAAGGTGTTCGGCGAAGAAGCCGGCTAACAGCGTTATGTCTGTAGGTATGCTGACGGGTCGTCCCGCGGAGGAAATACCCGGGTCTGCGGGTGATCTTCTATCCGAGCTGTCACATCCGCACGAACAAGTTCGGCAGGTGATGCAGGGTGTTGCCCAGGCCTTGTGGCCGTCCGTCTCCCTGCCAGAGGGCGTTGCAGAGCTTGTGGAGAAGCTCAAGGGAGCACGGCGGCGCTTCCGATTATGGAAGATATCAGCCTGCCAACAGGGTGCCAGAGAAGCCTGGGCCATGGTGAAGACGCGGTATACCAAGGCAGACCCAAATCACATGGCCGAGGTCGGACCTGTGGGGCCCGACGGAATAGATATCCCCGTTAGCTTAGTTAATGGGCAAGTATAATTAGCCGCAAAGTATTCCCAATAGGATTGTAAGCTAGACCGCCTGTTGGATGGTATAGAAGAGGAATTTAGTCAGTCTGCATGACTATGTAATGAAAGTGACATGTATGATGCCTTCTAGCCGGATTGTAGATCATTTGTCTTGGCGGACCTTTTCGCTTCAACCTCGGGACCCGATAGTCCGGAGTGTATCCGAATACCCACGCAGTTATATAAGAACCGGGGTATGCGTGGAGACCAGGCGTAGGGGTCATTAGTGCTTGAACAGACAAGTGCCCAAGTAGTTATGTTATATCACATGGGTAGTAAGAAACATCTTCCAGGGAGAATAGTTCCGTTAAGGGTTCCTTTCCCTGGGTAAGCATGCCCTAAAGTGCATGTCCGGACTGCGATAGGAAACGCAGAAAAAAACATCTGGGGGCAGATATGGACAATAAATAAAAATCATCTTTTGTTCACCGACCGAATATTCCCTTAAGAATGCTAGCTTTCGGCTTCACCCAGTCTAAGGTACACATCCGGCTGACCCGGCAGTAACAATCGCAGAGATGCTCCCCTTATGCCCTAGCCGAATTAACGGGAACGTAGGGCATAAATACAAGAGCCTGGCAACCCAGCTTGGCCAAAACTTAAGTCATATCGATGCATATAATGGCAAAAAAAGGTACATGCGGAAGCATGACGCATGTTCGGGGCCTGAAGCCTAGATAAATAATTAAGATTCGATGAAAGAAGCCCCCAGGTATGATGAGCGCGGCTAGCGCATCTATAATGTGCAAGCGAGGCACAAGTTGGCCCTTGAAGGCCTAGAGAGAGAATAAAAGAAAGGAAGAAGGAAAAACAAGACAGATAATGTATATGCAAAAAATGGACAAAGGGAGGGGACGAACATAGAGTCCGGTGCTAGGCGTAGAATCTTCGGAGCCTGGCCACGTTCCATGGGTTCGGCTTGAGTCGACTAGTCGATGCATCCCGCAGTCGGTACGCTCCACTGGTCAAAACTTGGTCAATAATGAAGGGACCTTCCCATTTGGGCTCGAGCTTGTTCTTTTTCTTATCCGGCAGGCATAGAACTAGTTCACCTACGTTATAAGTTTTGGCCCGTACTTCTCTACTTTGGTATCTGCGAGCCTGTTGCTGATAAAATGTGGAACCGGCTTTGGCTACGTCGCGCTCCTCCTCCAGGGTTTCCAGACTGTCCTATCGATTGAGCTCGGCTTCTCTTTCTTCGTACATGCGCACTCGAGGTGAGTCATGAATTATGTCACAGGAAAAGACTGCCTCTGCGCTGTACACCATAAAGAAGGGTGTATATCTGGTAGTACGATTCAGCATGGTCCGCAGCCCCCAGAGTACAGAGTCGAGCTCCTCTACCCAGTGCGTGTTAGACTCCGTTAAGGAACGCACTAATCTGGGTTTAATGCCGCTCATTATAAGAATGTTTGCTCGCTCGACTTGACTATTGGTTTGTGGGTGATAGACTGAAGCATAATTGCGCGTAATGCCCATTTTGCTGCACCAGAGTTTTACCTCATCGGCTGTGAAGTTTGTGCCATTGTCAGTGATGATGCTGTGGGGGACGCCATAATGGTGTACGACCCCAGATATGAAGTCTATCACTGGTCCGGATTCGGCTATTTTAACAGGTTTGGCCTCTATCCATTTGGTGAATTTATCCACCAACCATGTCAAGCCCCCAAACCGCGAAGGGCACGTAATGGGGATTGTTCGGAGGGCGGTGGGTGGCATGTGGTTTTGATTTGCAAAGAGCTGGCAACCGGCGCAACGTTGGACCAAGTCCTGTGCATCTGCCCGAGCTGTTGGCCAATAGAATCCTGTACGGAAGGCCTTGCTTACAAGAGCCCGGGCTGCGGCATGGTGACCGCCGAGTCCGGCGTGGATTTCTGCCAAAAGGTTCCGCCCCTCCTCTTCGGAGATGCACCTTTGAAGGACTCCGGTAGTGCTTTTTTTATACAATTCTCCCTCATGGACCCTGTAGGCCTTAGATCGCCGCACTATGCAGCATGCCTCATTTTGGTCCTCCGGAAGTTCCTGCCTAGTTAGGTAGGCCAGGAATGGTTCTGTCCACGGGGCGATAACAGCCATTATTACGTGGGCTGAAGGTATTATTTCAGAGGCGGAGCCTCCGATTGTGTCAGAGTATTCGGTATCGGGCATTTTGGCCGGGTCCGGACTATTGTTATCGGTGTCCCCTTCCCATACTACGGATGGCTTGAACAGCCTTTCCAGAAATATGTTGGGGGGGACCGCATCGCGTTTTGCGCCGATGCGGGCGAGGATATCCGCCGCTTGATTGTTTTCCCGAGCCACATGGTGAAATTTGAGTCCCTCGAATTGAGCTGACATTTTTAGGACGGCATTTCGGTAGACCGCCATTTTCGGATCCTTGGCATCAAAGTCTCCATTTATTTGGGATATTGCAAGGTTTGAATCCCCACGCACCTCCAGGCGTTGAATGCCCATGGAGACTGACATCCGAAGACCATGCAACAGAGCTTCGTATTCGGCTGTGTTGTTGGAGTCTGTATGCAATATTTGCAGTACGTATTGAATGGTATCTCCGGTTGGGGACGTCAGGACGACGCCAGCCCCTAGACCAGCCAGGATTTTAGAACCGTCGAAGTGCATGATCCAATTGGAGTATGCGCCATACTCTTTAGGGAGTTCGACCTCCGTCCATTCGGCGACAAAGTCGGCCAATACTTGCGACTTAATGGCCCGTCGAGGTTTGTATGTTATGTCAAACGGGAGGAGCTCAATGGCCCATTTAGCAATCTGGCTCGTAGCGTCGCGGTTGTTTATAATATCATTAAGTGGCACTTCCGAGGCTACTGTAATCGAACACTCTTGAAATTAGTGTCGCAGTTTCCGGGATGCCATGAATACCGCATAAGCTATCTTTTGATAATGTGGGTACCGTGATTTGCATGGAGTGAGGACAGTGGATACATAGTATACTGGCTTTTGAAGAGGGAATTTATGTCCGGCAGCTTCTCGCTCGACGACGAGCACTGCGCTTACAACTTGATGAGTTGCCGCAATGTACAACAGCATTGGACGTTCGCCGATGTTTGGCCCGGCCAGGATTGGGTTGGTTGCCAAAATGGCCTTTATTTCTTCCAATCCAGCTGTGTCAGCGTCCGTCCACTCAAAGTGTTCGGTGCGCCGAAGGTGGCGATAAAGGGGTAAAGCCTTTTCTCCTAAGCGGGAGATAAAGCGGCTTAGAGCCGCCACACATCCAGTTAACTTCTCGATTTGTTTGAGGTCTGTTGGGGTAGCCAACTATGAAAAAGCTTGGATTTTGACCAGATTAGCTTCAGTACCTCTTCTGGAGACAATGAAACCCAGGAGCTTTCTGGCTGGTATGCCGATAACGCATTTTTCTGGATTGAGCTTGATGTCGTATGTTCGGAGGTTGTCAAATGTGAGCCTCAAGTCGTCTACCAAAGAGTCGACGTTCTTGGTTTTGACGACCACATCATCTACGTATGCCTCTACTGTTATGCCGATTTGTTTCTCCAGACATGTCTGAATCATGTGCTGATATGTTGCGCCGGCGTTTTTGAGCCCAAAAGGCATTGTCTTGAAACAAAAGGGACCGTATGGTGTGATGAATGCGGTTGCGGCTTGGTCGGACTCCGCCATCTTGATTTGGTGGTAACCGGAGTATGTGTCAAGGAAACACAATGACTTGTGTCCTGCGGTGGCATCGATAATCTGATCGATGCGGGGGAGGGGGAAGGGATCCTTTGGGCAAGCTTTATTGAGGTCCTTGAAATCGACACAAAGGTGCCAGGATTTATCCTTCTTTGGTACCATCATCAGGTTTGCTAGCCAGTCCGGGTGTTTTATTTCTCTAATGAATCTGGCCTCCAATAACTTGGCTAGTTCCTCTCCCATGGCTTGTCTCTTAGGTTCAGAGAAACGCCGAAGAGCCTGCTTGACCGGCTTGAATCCCTTTAGAATATTGAGGCTGTGCTCGGCCAGCCTGCATGGGATTCCTGGCATGTCTGAAGGGTGCCGGGCAAAAATGTCCCAGTTCTCGCGTAGGAACTCTCGTAGTGCGGCATCTACGTCAGGGTTTAATTGTGCCCCGATGGAAGCTGTTTTTGTAGGGTCCATTGGATGGACTTGGAATTTAACTATTTCATCCGCCGGTTTAAAAGAGGTGGACTTGGATCTCTTATCGAGTATCACATCGTCCCTGTTCACCATGGAGCGCAGCGCAGTCAGTTCCTCAGCTGCTAGGGCTTCGGATAATGCCTCGAGGGCCAGTGCGGCTGTCTTGTTTTCAGCGCAGAGTGCTATGTCCGGATCACTAGCAAGAGTGATAATTCCGTTGGGCCCGGGCATTTTGAGCTTCATGTACCCGTAATGGGGTATGGCTTGGAAGATTGTGAACGCCTCCTGCCCTAACAGGGCGTGGTAACCGCTACTGAACGGGGCCACTTGGAACGTAATCTCTTCGGACCTATAATTCTCCGGCGTGCCGAACACCACATCTAGTGTGATTCTGCCTGTACAGCGTGCTTCCCGACTGGGGATTATTCCTCTAAAGGTTGTGCTGCTTCGCTCGATGCGATTCTGGTCTATTTCCATTTTTTAAGGGTTTCCTCATAGATGAGGTTTAATCCGCTGCCGCCGTCCATGAGTACCTTGGTGAGTCGAAAGCCGTCCACAATTGGACTGAGGACTAGTGCGGCTGGTGCTCGGGTTGTTCGGATTTTAGGTTCGTCACTGGCATTGAAGGTAATAGCCATGTCACTCCATGGATTTATTGCTACAACGTGGCAGATTTCGGCCAAGCTGCGGAGTGTTCGCTTGTGCCTATTATTTGACGCAAATGTCTCAAAGACTGTTAACACCGTATTGTTATCCACGGGATGGTGCTCTGTGGCATTTGGGATAAGAAGATCCTCACCACTTTTGGCCACCTGCCGGAGTATCCAACATGCTCTAAGGCTGTGGGTTGGTAATGTATCCGCTATACTATGAATTTTGCAGGGTCCATTGAGCCATCCTTCCTGTACGGTTCCATGCCCTATAGAGGGTTTTTGCTTTTTGGTAGTTGACCCAGGTGTCTTTTGATAGTGCACCCTTTTATTTCGGACTGGGTTCATATTTAGGGCTGGATTATCCCAAAAGTTTCTTTCGGTTTTCCAGGCACTTTCCATCGCACAGTACTTTCGTACTATGGACGCCAAGTCAGCGAAGCGTGATATCTCACGGCGATTTATGGCGTTAAGGATTCCCTTGTCCGTGCAATTATTGCAGAAAAATAAGATTGCGTCTTCCTCGTGACAGTCCTTAACCTTGTTAATCGCAAGGAGGAATCTGGCCCAATAGTGATGTACTGTTTCCTTGGGCTCTTGTCTAATGTGGGAAAGATCGCTTATGTTTGGGAGGGTGGGTGGAATTAAATCCGAACCCTTACCCGATCTGGGATCCAGGGGCCAAGGAATTTCTAATTTTGGAAATTTTGGTTCCGGGGTGTTGCCCGATAATCCTGGCCCGCTGCATGACTCTAAGTTCAGGGATTGGATGTTGTTTTCTCGCGAACGGGTATCCGGCTCGGAGAGCTCAGGAATCCGGACATAGTTGGTCCTCAATATGGAGGAGAGGTCGCTGCATTGTTCCTCCACCACTGCAACATGATGGGTGACTGGCGGAGAGTTAATCTCCCTTTGATCGGGTTTAAGCCCAATCCGATCATAGTCCGTGGCGACTCCCAGGGCGGTGATGCGATCCAAGAGCTCGTTTAGCGAGGCGAGCTCCACCGGATCCATCTGTTCGGCGAGTGCCGATTTAACGTGGAGGCTGTTTTCGATGACCCGAGAAGTCATCGTCGGCACGGCGGACGAACAGGCGGTCATGATGAAACCGCCTAGCCAGAGAGTTTGGCCGACAGCCAAAGCTCCCCCAACAGTAGTACCGTATTTAAAGACGAGACGAGACATCCTTCCTTCTGGCGACATCATAGAGGAACTCTCAATGAAAGCACCAATGTCAGTCTCAAAATCGGCGGATCTCGGGTAGGGGGTCCCGAACTGTGCGTCTAAGGCGGATGGTAACAGGAGGCAGGGGACACGATGCTTTCCAGGTTCGGGCCCTCTCGATGGAGGTAAAACCCTACGTCCTGCTTGATTAATATTGATGATATGAGTAGTACAAGAGTAGATCTACCACGAGATCGGAGAGGCTAAACCCTAGAAGCTAGCCTATGGTTTTGAGCGAGGGTGTGTGTGTGTGCGCGCACACACACACGCCCAAGGAGGTTTTGGTGTGTGTGTGTGTGTGTGTGTGTGTCTGTGGAGGGGGCACGAGGTGTTTGAGGAAATGACGGGTACTGAAAATTTTACTACGCGGGAGTGAAATGCCAGGCTATTGAAAATTTTGATGATAGTCCATCGCACACGGTCCAGATATAACAACCGTGTGTTATGAAAAACAAAAACCCTCGAGGTGGGAAAATGTTTTCGATGCAGGCGGAATTGGGAACAAGAAATATCGCACACGGTCTGGAGATAACAACCATGTGTTATGAAACAGAAAAACCCTCGAATCGTGCAGATATTTTTGAGAGGGGGAGCCTCGTGGAGCCCAATGTACTGTGCGGACATGTGCGTGACAAGTGCATCGGCGTGGCACACGGTTAGTTTGAGTGAACCGTGTCTGTTGCGTCATCTGACTTGTCTAATGTTCATAAATTTGGCAAAAAATGACGCGGGAGAGGGTCAGAACACGAACACATTTGCATGTGGACCAAATTTATGTATCAAAAGGGTGGTTTGATTTTCAAATACCAAATGCAACTTTGATGTGGCACCTCTCTCGCAAAGCGCACGGTATTGCTTTCTCCCACCCTCTCGTGTCGGCACGAATGGAATCCTAAGCTATGAATGCATCCTCCCTTCCCCAACCGAGGTTCACCTAACAAAGTGCGAAGTAGCTAGCAGCCCCCCTCATCCCTCGTGCCGGCACAAAGGGAATCCTAAGCTATGTATTCTGAATGCATGCCCCCTCCCCCTCAACCGAGGTTCACCTAGCAAAGTGCGAAGTAGCTAGCAGCCCCCTCCTCCCGCATGTCGGCACGAAGGGAATCCTAAGCTATATATGAATGCATGCCCCCAACCGAGGTTCACCATAGCAAAGTGCGAAGTAGCTAGCAGCCCCCTCCCTCGTGTCGGCACGAAAGGAATCCTAAGCTATATAAGCATGTCCCCAAACCGAGGTTCACCTAGCAAAGTGTGAAGTAGATCTAGCAGCCCCCCTCCCTCATGTCGGCATGAAGGGATTCCTAAGCTATGAATGCATGCCCCCCAACCGAGGTTCACCTAGCAAAGTGCAAAGTAGCTAGCAGCCCCCTCCCTCGTGTCGGCATGAAGGGAATCCTAGCTAAGCTATGAATGCATGCCCTCCCCCCCAACCGAGGTTCGCCCTAGCAAAGTGCGAAGTAGCTAGCAGCCACCCCTCCCTCGTGACAGCACGAAGGGAATCCTAAGCTATGAATGCACATGCCCCCCCAACCAAGGTTAACCTAGCAAAGTGTGAAGTAGCTAGCAGCCCACCCCCTCGTGTCGCCACGAAGGGAATCCTAGTTAAGCTATGAATGCATCGCCCCCCAACCGAGGTTCACCTAGCAAAGTGCGATGTAGCAACCCCCCCCCCCCCACAAACACACTTTCAGTCGGTGGGCCAGAGAGGCATATATCTCACCAAGATGGATCATAAAAGGGACCAAGAATAATCCACCTTGGTCGTACAACCTCTCTCTTGTTGTTGGTCAAAGTGAAGGCCGTCCATGAGACCCCGGAGATGGGCTAGCTTGCCAATAATCACGCGAGTAGCTAGTCCCCGAAGACAACCACTGCATGTGTGTGGCCCAAACATATGTATGGAGAGGTGTGTGTGTGTTTGAGTAACAATGAACAAATTTGATGTGGCACCGTGATTTCGAACTAGAAATCCCCACACTGAGTGAGGGTTAGGTTGACGATGCATATGTATGTTACACCACACTTCAAGCCAACGACGGGGATTCATATATGCATGCATGCGTGCATAGTATATGCACTCAAACTTGATTAGGTCTGAATCTCATCATGACCTATACTACGATAACACTAACCAAATGAAGAATCCGCCATGGTAACCTATCTTGTTGTTGGTCAAGGTGATCATGGATGTCCACGCGGGCCCACGAATATATTCGCTTGTCGCTGATAACCACGTGTGGGAGTGTATCCTTCAAAGGCAACCACTACATGCATATGTATGGAGGTGATGCGTGCATGCATGTTTGAATACACAACATTGATCTAGCGCGTGTGTCAAAAATCGTACACTAGCTCCCCACACAGAGCGAGATCGGTTCATGATGGTGTCGTTGTACTAGCCACTTCGACTCAATGGGAGGGATTCATGCGTACACATGCATATGTGTGTGCTCAAAGTGTATCATGCATGTCACCCTAGAGCAAAAATGATAATCCCCTCCTAAGTCAAATTAACCTCTCTTGTTGTCAGGCAAAAAGAAGTGATGGACCAAGCGGGCCCATAGATGGAAAGCATCAATATCACTAATAACCGCTTAAGTGGGTGCGAGAGGACAACCACCACCGCTTTGCAGGTGGGCCAAACATATATATGTTGAATACCCAAAATGCACAACTTTGATGTGCCACATGCCTCAAAAACCGTAAACCATGCACCCGCACAGAGCGAGGTTCATATCAAGCGTACTACATATGATGGTCCCCTTCCCCCCTCTTCACCGCATACTATATGCTCATGTCGTAAATATGTACAAGTACAACCCAAAAGAATCCTCATCTATGGTGAAATTAATTAAACTCTCCTGATGTAGGTCAAAGTGATGCATGCATCGACGATGGCCTCGTGGGCCCATAGATGGAAGCATCACATGTGAGTGTCCTAGCTAGGATATATATGCATGTGGCCCAACAAGGTGTTGTGTGATGTTTGAATAACCAATTTCACAATTTTGATGTGGCGCGTGCCTCGGTAACCAAAAAGTCGACACTAAGTGAGGTGTACTTGTTCACGGACGCATATGTATAGTATATATGCCAGTCCCCTCCCACCTCTTCGACGCATACTATATACCACCATAACACAAACAAAAAAGATTATACCTTGCTGGTTAAATTAACCTCACTACCGGATGTCTGTCAAAGTGATGGACGACGACCTCACGGGCCCACAGAAAGCGTCACACACGAGTATCGAGTGTCGTGTAGGACAACCATCGACTGCATGTGGCCAAAACATTTATGTATGAAAGGGTTGTGTAATGTTTTAAATAATGATTTCACGACTCTGATGTGGCACCAGCCTGTCTAACAAAACAGACATCCCACACGGTGGCTCACAACTCGTAGTGTACTGCGAGCCACCCGCCACCCCTACACGCACACACCCACACACACACACCGCGAATCCACCGCAACTACGATGCATGTTAAATTAATTACCCCACGGTGAACATACATGTTACCAAAGGAGGGACATTTTAATTTCAAAAAATTCACAGAGATCATTAAGACGTTTTAGTACATTGATTGATTAATTTTCTATGGGTATAATGTGCAAAAATCAAATCTGAGCTACATGCACACGTGACAGTGCTCCTAAATGGATTGCAAAAACACATGTGTCTCACTGGGTGCATGTTTACTCCCCATGCAACAAATTTCAAACATTGAGAATCTTGATTTTTAAATTCTAGTACATCCAAAACTTATTTGAAGTTCATGAAACTTGTCGTGTTGTC
The DNA here is from genome assembly GCF_056163025.1 of Triticum urartu. Lineage (NCBI taxonomy): Eukaryota > Viridiplantae > Streptophyta > Magnoliopsida > Poales > Poaceae > Triticum > Triticum urartu. The sequence goes on along the minus strand of NC_141874.1, from coordinate 167,775,306 downwards.
ATATGGACACCAATACAAAGTGGCATTGTACTTTTTTTGGCAAATTTGAGACCAGTTTTGATGTAATCTTTATCTAATTACAGACAGGAGATAATTAATAATTGGGAACCAATATCCCAAACGGATTATTTATTCAAACCGTGAGCGTTAGACCAACAATGGATACGTGCCATTTTTCGGTTAAGCAATAAAGCGGCAACATTAATCATCCAAATAGAAAAACAATATATGTGCCGCCGTGCGACCCGTGTGGCGTGCGAGCAGGCGTGAGTTGACGGGACGCATGCAAGCAGTCCACCGCGCAGGCAGACGGGGAGGCATGCATGCAGCTGTGTGAATTGACGGAGGCATGCTCGCTGCGCAGTGTCATCGTGAGGCATGCGAGTAGCTGTGTGAAACTTTGGTAGGCATGCCAGCAGTCCGGTGCGCAGGCTCACCGGGAGGCGAGCCATCGGTTTGACCGCCGCCCGCCTCTCTCCCAAAACTCCCACTACTCCATATTAATGGTGTGCTCGAGCGGCCGCACCCCCATCCTCGCTATGCACACACAATCCTCTCTCTCCGCTTGCAACCTCGATGCCGCTCTAAGTCCTCAAAGCCGTCAGTGTATGAGGATGCCACCGAAGCGCCCCATCGGAGGGAGTGGCGATGCCGGGGCTGCTAAAGCACCGGAGCACGGAATGGAGATGGAGACAGAGGTTGACGTCACCGCCGGCGAGTTATCGCTGCACCCTGACGTCGTCGACAGCGTCGGGCTTCCACAGCCGGAGGCGGAGTTCCGCACCGACTCTGACGACCACTCCGGCGACGACTCCGAAAAACACTCCGGCGACGACTCTGACGACGACGGACAGCTGGTTAGTCATCTATACCCATTTATGTGTCAAATAGATCATAGGGTTTCTCTGGTTACTCCCGCCTCCCCCTTTTTGGAATAGAAATCCTGTGGTTATGTTCTCCCAATCCATGAAATCTGAGTAAGTTTCGTTAGATCCATGTAGTGTATTGATTGTTTGAATGGTATAGGTGATAAGTGATTAGTTGGTTCATCTGTGCAAATGATTTCTGCTAGTAATGTAACTAGGGTTAGTGTTCGTGCTAATAATTCCTAGCCATGACTTGACAATTGATTTTGAATGACCTACATATGTTTGTGCCATTATTTTCTTCAAGATTGGTCTATACATAGACGACCGTGCTTAAAAATCGAACCATAATCTCTGAATATGTATAAATAAATAGCCATAAATTCCTAATCCTACTTCACGGCATGTAATCAGTGATTTGATGCCAAATTTGTTTACTATATGTATAGGTGTTGTCTGACGATGTGGACAGTGAGGATGAAGATGCCCAGAGGAGGTACAAGAGGCGAATCTTGAGGGAGCTTTATGCGGGAATGCATAACAGGCGTATTAGGACCTGGAACGACGACTATGGATGCCCATTTTGCATCCACAAGATTCATGATGCGTATCTAAGTGTTCTTGCGCATGCAAGAGGACGGACCGTTGGCTCCTTCAAAGAGAAGTATTCTCGCAGGGTGGTGCACGACGCGTACGCCGAATACCTGGAGAAGCTTCAGGATCGTGTCGGCCGCATGTGAGATGAGATGTGGATGGATCGAACTATGCACGCTTGAGTTTGCTTAATGACGGTTGAACTTTGTACTTATGGTTGAACTATGCTTATGTACGTGTACGCTTATTATCTATGTCTGAGTATGTTAAATATTTCGCCAAATTTTGGTAAAAATTACAACGAGGGACCAATAAACCAGGGCGGAGGTAGTACGTCAATCACACACGGTTTCCAAAATTGGAACCGTGTGCAATGACTATCATTTTGCCTGCTGCGTCAATCACGCACGGTTCGCTCTAGCAAACCGTCACCCCCAAAATTCTTTGTGGGACAGAAAACCCTCACCACCCAATTCAAAAAAGAAAACCCTCACCATCCCCACGTCACAAAAACCCTCACCCCGCCCGCCACCCACCTCGGCCCCTCCGGTACGTTCCCCATTCACACCTGCACAAGCTCCTGCATGTCTATGCCATGGCACCTCCTATCGCGGCGGTAAACACTTAGCTCGCCGCCTGCCGCCGTCGCCAGGCTGCCGGCAAATCCCGCCGCATTTTGCCACTTCCGCTTGCCGCCGGCTATCGCCATTGACTTTCTCAATGCTGCTCGCAGTCGACCCAGCTCCGCTTGGTTGGGGAATCTGCCGTACTGAGGGTTCTTTCTCATGGACTACAAGGTAACTAATTTAACGAGATATTATCTCATCTCTTATCCCAGTTCATCTGCCTTCTTTAATCACCCAGTGGAAATCACCATGAATTCATTTTTATTCGAGCTGATTTGAGGGTTTTCTTTCATTCATAGAATGTACAGTGCACCGATACTTCAGGACTTGGCGACCACCGCCAGAGATTCCATCTCATCGTACCAGATAACTTGAGGACACGCGCGGTATGTTCAATCTCACCCTAAATCGGTTGGCATGGCCTACTTTCCTGAACATATTCTAAATATTGCTACATTTGGATAAAAGGTGCCACATGCGCCATATACGTCAAAGGGGATTTCCCCCCTCTTCTTTCTATATTAGGCAAATTAATGATGTATTGTTCTTTTGATTACTCTCATATTTCCATGACATCATGTTTACCCTATTTGTTTAATTATAGACTGTTTTCCTTCGATTTCAACTGCTGTATAGTTCTTTCAATTTGGGCCCATATTTCCATGTTACCATATTTTCTTTAACAACCCTACCATTTTCTGTAGGACATCCCTCGCTATGCAATAGATTATGTAGTGCACAAATTTTCCCTTTACATACATCAAGGCTCCACGAATGTCATACTACGCACAAACCATGGATTTACAATCATTGCTACTGTAAGACTTGATGAACGGCCAGGGATCCAGACGGAAGCAGAGCAATGGCAAGCGTCGTCGCAACAATAAGTAGATAATTAGATCCTCGTTTCTCCAACTTTAGTATGCATGTAATTGCTTACTTTGGTGTGTGCAAATGTTATGTGTGTAGTCACTTGTGTAATTGTATGATTAATTTGGTTATGCAATGCTGCCTTTTTAAGTATATATGTTGATGCTCTGTAGACAGAGCGTAGATGGTGTGCGGACAAAGAAAATCACATCGCACACGGACTAAACAATGGAACCCATCGGTGATGTTTTCATCACTCACTCACAATTGTATACCATCAATCGTTTGCTCACAACACACACGTCTTATTAGCAGCAACCATCTGTGTTCTTATCGGTCTTCAGACACATTTCTGATTAGAGACCTGTTTGCCGCGTATCACACACATCTTGTTAAGTTGAGCCGTTTCTGTTATCATATCTCAACACAAACAGTTCATCCGAGGGAACCGCATGCCGTATATCGCACACACCTTTGATCTGGCTGACCATTTCTTTTGTGTTGCCTAATCACAAACAGTTCATCCGAGTGAACCGTATGCTGTGTATCGCACACGCCTCCATCTGGCTACCTATTTCTTTTTTTCCTCCTCGTCGCAAATAGTTCATTCAACTGAACTGTATGCCCTTCATCGCACATGCAACTAAAACCTGAACCGTGTTTGATGCATCTGTCATCACAAACGTTTTACACATTTATGACGGTTTTCATACAACACCGTTTGCGATTATGGCATCGCACATAGTTTCTCAAAGGGTCTCTGATCATAGTGTCGCGTTAGTGGCATCCTGCAGTAGTGTAATCACCAACGATGGTTAAATCCTAAGATGAAAGAAGTGGTAAGAAATGAAATACTAAAGCTTCTGGAGGCAGGTATAATTTATCCTATTGCTGATAGTCAGTGGGTAAGTCATGTCCATTGTGTGCCTAAGAAGAGAGGTATTACTGTTGTTCCTAATGATAAAGATGAATTGATCCCACAAAGAATTGTTACAGGTTATAGGATGGTAATTTATTTCCACAAATTAAATAAAGATACTAGAAAGGATCATTACCCTTTACCTTTTATCAATCAAATGCTAGAAATATTATCCAAACATACACATTTTTGCTTTCTAGATGGTTATTTTGGTTTCTCTCAAATACCTGTGTCGAAAGAGGATCAGGAAAATACCACTTTTACTTGCCATTTCAGTACCTTTGCTTATAGACGTATGCCTTTTGGTTTATGTAATGCACTTGCTACCTTTCAAAGTTGTATGACTGCTATATTCTCTGACTTTTGTGAAAAGATTGTTGAGGTTTTCATGGATGATTTCTCCATGTATGGAACTTCTTTTGATGATTGCTTAAGCAACCTTGATTGAGTTTTGCAGAGATGTGAACAAACTAATCTTGTCTTGAGTTGGGAGAAGTGCCACTATATGGTTAATGAAGGTATTGTCTTGCGGCATAAAGTTTCTGAAAGAGGTATTGAAGTTGATAAAGCTAAAGTTGATGTTATTGAAAAGATGTCGTGTCCTAAGGACAATAGAGGTATAAGAAGTTTCCTCGGTCATGCCGGATTTTATAGGAGGTTCATTAAAGACTTCTCAAAAATTTCTAGGCCTCTGACTAATCTCTTACAAAAAGATGTTCCTTTTGTCTTTGATGATGATTGTGTAGAAGCATTTGAAATACTTAAGAAAGCATTGATCTCTGCACCTATTGTTTAGCCACCTGATTAGAATTTACCCTTTGAAATTATGTGTGATACTAATGATTATGCTGTAGGTGCTGTTCTAGGACAAAGAGTTGATAAGAAATTAAATGTTATCCAATATGCTAGTAAAACTCTAGACAGTGCCCAGAGACATTATGCTACTACTGAAAAAGAATTTTTAGCAGTTGTATTTTCTTGTCATAAGTACAGACCTTATATTGTTGATTCTAAAGTAACTGTTCACACTGATCATGATGCTATTAAATATCTTATGGAAAATAAAGATGCTAAACCTAGACTTATCAGATGGGTTCTCTTGCCACAAGAATTTTATTTGCATATTATTGATAGAAAGGGAGCTGAGAACCGCGTTGCAGACAACTTGTCTAGGTTAGAAAATGTTCTTGATGACCCACTACCTATAGATGATAGCTTTCCTGATGAACAATTAGCTATCATAAATGCCTCTCGTACTGCTCCATGGTATGCTGATTATGCTAATTACATTGTTGCTAAATTTATACCTCCTAGTTTCACATACCAGCAAAAGAAAAAGTTTTTCTATGATTTAAGACATTACTTATGGGATGATCCACACCTTTATAAAGAAGGAGTGGATGGTCTCACTAGACGTTGTGTACCTCAGCATGAACAGGAACAGATCCTTTGCAAGTGTCACTCCAAGGCTTATGGAGGACACCACACTAGAGATAGAACTGCACATAAGGTATTGCAATCCGGTTTTTATTGGCATACTCTTTTCAAAGATGCCCGTAAGCTTGTCTTGTCTTGTGATGAATGTCAAAGAATTGGTAATATTAGTAGACGTCAAGAACTGCCTATGAAATATTCACTTGTTATTGAACCATTTGATATTTGGGGCTTTGATTATATGGGACTGTTTCCTTCCTCTAATGGGTATGCACATATTTTAGTTGTTGTTGATTACATTACTAAGTGGGTAGAAGCTATTCCAACTAGTAGTGCTGATCATAACACTTCTATTAAGATGCTTAAAGAAGTTATTTTTCCGAGGTTTGGAGTCCCTAGATACTTAATGACTGATGGTGGTTCACATTTTATTCATGGTGCTTTTCATAAAATGCTTGGTAAGTATGTTGTAAATCATAGAATTGCATCTCCATATCACCCAGTGTCTAGTTGTCAAGTAGAACTGAGAAATAGAGAGCTTAAATTAATTTTGCAAAAGACTGTTAATAAATCTAGAAAGAATTGGTCCAAGAAACTTGATGATGCATTATGGGACAATAGAAATGCATATAAAAATCCTATGGGTATCTCTCCATATAAAATGGTTTATGGAAAAGCATGTCACTTACCTCTCGAACTAGAACATAAGGCATATTGGTCCATTAAAGAGCTCAATTATGACTTCAAACTTGCCGGTGAGAAGAGACTATTTGACATTAGCTCACTTGATGAGTGGAGAACCCAGGCCAATCAGAATGCCAAACTGTTTAAATAAAAAGTTAAAAGATGGCATGACAAAAGGATACAAAAGCATGAGTTTAATGTAGGTGATTATGTTTTGTTATACAACTCTCGTTTAAGACTTTTTGCAGGAAAACTCCTCTCTAAATGGTAAGGTCCTTACGTTATCGAGGAGGTCTATCATTCTGGGGCCATAAAAATCAACAACTTCGAGGGCGGTGAACGGTCAAAGAATCAAACATTATATCTCAGGTAATCCCATAAATGTTGAAACCAATGTTATTGACACCGTAACCCCGGAGGAGTACATAAGGGACACTTTCTAGAACGTTTCAGACTCCGAAAAGGAATAGGTATGTGGTACGGTAAGTAACCGACTCCAAAACAGTTCAAATAGCAATTATACTCCGTGTTGGTGTACAAAAGTAGGGGCTCTCCTTCTGCACCCCTTTACTTGTGCACGGGCAGTCACAGCCGCGCCCATGGCCACACTAAGCAGGGTAGAGGAGGGAAGCCGGAGCACAAGACGACCAAAGAAACGCCAAGACCAGAGGCACAAAGAGAGCAAGAGGGCGAGGTGGACTCCCCCGGCAAGACCCTTGCCGGGGTGGCTTCCGCAGCCTTGGCAAGATCCTTGCCGGGGCAACTTGCCTGACGCCAGCAGAGCGCGCCACCCTTGAGCCCAAGGGGTTCCAACACCATCAACCATATTGGAACCAAGGCTCAGGAGGCACCTCTGTGGTGGCATGCAGATCTTTGTAGAGATCATAGATACACAAGATCAGATGGGAACCAGAAGACGATGATCCTTGGCGAGATCCTTGCCAAGGAAATCCACGAGATCTTGCCGAGGACGACCGCGGTGCCGCAGCGAGACCCTTGTCGGGCCCTCAGCAAGACCCTTGCCGAGGATGCCTGCGGGGCCGCAGCTAGGCCCGCATCTGCCAAGACTCCACAGCCACTCCCATACAGCTGCCATCTCGACCAGCTGGGCAGGCATCTGCATGGCAGCGCGCGACCTCTACACCATGAACACGATGCATTCCGTTGCCTCCCCATGAACACGACGCATTCCATTTGCCTCCCCATGAACACGACGCATTCCGTTGCCTCCCCATGAACACGACGACGACACTGTTTCTCCGTTTTGACCCAGCCATGTACACGAGCTCTGGCCGTACGTATGCGCAAGTAGGCGTTCGAGACCCTGCCCGTATGTACACATACGTGGCCGTATTTTATTTCTTGCACCCTGGCCGCTGTACGTACGTGTACATGCCACGCGCGCGCCTCTACTACGACACGTGCGCGCCTCTACTACGACACGTGCACGCCTCTACATCGACCAGTATGTACGTACACGTTCGCGACCAGAATGACAACGCTACGTACGCTTCGACCAGGTGGGTCCTGACTGTCAGGCACTTCCTTGCCTGCAAAGATGTAGCTGGTGGGTCCCAGCAGTCAGGGGGGCTAATCGTTTTTTTTTTGCCCGGACGCACTTCCTTGCATGCGAAGGTGTAGCTGCTGGGTCCCAGCAGTTAAGGGGGCAAATCATTTTTTGTTTGCCCGGATGCACTTCCTTGCGTGCGAAGGTGTAGCTGGTGGGTCCCAGCAGTCGGGGGGCGAATCATTTTTTTCGGACGCACTTCCTTGCGTGCGAAGATGTAGCTGGTGGGTCCCAGCAGTCAGGGGGGCAAATCGTTTTTTTTCAGACGCACTTCCTTGCGTGCGAAGATGTAGCTCGTGGGTCCCAGCAGTCAGGGGGCGAATCATTTTTTCACGAAATACGGTGGCCCGTCCGGTGGGTCCCCGCTGTTAGGTGGAGGAATAATTATTTTGTGCATAATAAGGAGGCACTTCCTTGCGGCTGCTGTGGACCCAGCTGTCAGCCTCTCCACGTACATTCCACGTCCGATGGAAGTCATTCCTTGACCACGTTGACCACGCCGCGCCGAGAGCACCAGGGCGGTGGACGAAGACGAGGCCTAGGAAGGGGACGGCGCGGAGCTGGGGAAGACGCGGCAGTGGATGCACACGCGGAGAGGAGTACGAGGGTTCACTGGTTCGGATGCGCTGCCGTTGCCGCAGAATAACAGGGGGTGTGGGTGAGTGGAGGGATGTCCTGGCCAGCGGTGGGAGTAGTAGGGGGCGGTGAGGCCTCCGTGGCAGCACAGCCGGCTACGGGAGGCAAGAGCAGGCAGCACGATCGGCGCTGCTTTGGGCGGCTGGAGCAAGAAGACCAGAGGTTGAAGAAGCACGACGAATGTTGGATGGACATCGTACGGTCACTGCAACTAGAATCGTTTATATTGACTAAGTTGACAAAGCCCTTGGTAAGTCAACTTAGTAGGCCCACAGGTCAGCTTCCGAAACGGTACGCCCCAGATGTCAGGGGGAGGAATCATTTTTTGGGCGGGTGAAGCTAGAATATCCGAGATTGAAGAAGAAGCACGGCATTCGTTGGATGGACATACAACGGCCACTTCTGCTAGAACCGTGTGTTGACTATAAGTTGACAAAGCCTTGCATACGCATCAACTCTGTTTTTTAGGGGGCGCGTCAACTTAGTAAGGCCAGAAGTGTGTGGCAGAGAACTTATAGCCCATTTGAGATCTGTAAGAATGTGTAGCCCATTTTTGAATTCTAATGGAATTTACTACAACCCATTTATAGTTTGTTAAAAGTACAGCCCATTTTAACCAACCGTTCAAAACAGAATTCAATAAAAATTTCCCACATTTTGATGGGATGCAAAATATTTTTATCCCGAAATTTCTAGTCAGATTAAATACAATTTCAATATAAATTTATATTACATAATAATCCAACGAAACATTGCGCTCGCAACAATTAATGAAATTAAAATTTTCAATATCCAAAAATAATATTTTATAAAGTAATCACGTGTTTGGTGCATTTTTTATAGTTACTGCCCAGTTTTTATAATTACATCCCATTTATTATTTCTTAAAGACCATTTTCTTGTTAAGCCTAATGCACCCCTCCTAGGAAAGATTTAAAGCCCAGCAGGGCGGAGAATAACAACTTGACCTTGCCTGGGTATTCCTAAAAAAAGTATAGCTGGGCTAGCCATTTTCAGCTTGAAAAAAATTAATATCTGGGCTGGATATCTGGCTCGGGCTAGACGGGCCACAGCCCGCCCAGTTAATACCTGCAGCGATGTTTTCGTTGTTGTTCAGAGGATAAAAATTAATATCTGGGCTAAACATCGAAAAACTCTGCAGTGCTCACACCTCAAAAACACAAATACTGCTCGAGCTTCTTGGTCCCAGCTGTCGGCCGCTTCTTGTGCAATTCTCTCGTTTATTGACTACTCCCTCCTTTCCGGTTTATAAGGCTTAATTCAAAAAATCTCACCAACCAAGGTAGATGATGAGTGGTGGAATATTTTTTGTAGTTTGCAAAAGCACCCAATTAATGCTCTTGTTTTCCTTAAAAAATTATGTTTACGAATGCATTAATTGCAATGCATGCATGCATTGGTCAGTTTTCTCTTAATACTTGCATGCAATGATTTAATGCACCTTGAAGTCTGAACATGTGATGGGGAACAACCAAATTGAGCCTTATAAAATGGAAAAACTAAAATTTTGAGATAAGCCATATAAACCGGAAAGGAGGGAGTATTACATAGGTTGACATTGGTGTGGGACCGTGATGTCAGGAAACCTGGAGGAAGCAAAATAAATTATAGTTATATATATAATAAGGAGGCACTTGCGTACGTGAGGCTATGGACCTGGTGGGTCCCCATTGTCATCCTCTCCAAGTAAAGTCATCTCCTCACCCGCGCGCGCTTTTCGCCCGAAACAGTCAGTGCCGCCCTCCCCGCTTCCCGGTGCAGCTGATTGTTCCGCCTTCAAACGACACAAGTGTCGTCCGTCCGTCCATCTGCCGCCCACATTAATGATACGCGGTTGCCGAGGCGGCTACTCCGGTCCCACACGTCCGTCCCTCCGCGCGCCCACCATTGCTATATAAACTGTTGCGCCGGCCATAGCCGCAGTCATCCGCATCTGTTCCCTTTCTCCTGTCCACACCACTACTTCCCACCATGGCTTCCTCGCACTCCAACGCTCTTTGGGACGGGTGGACGACGGACCACAAGGAGATGGCAGCCACTGCTACTGACCGGCTGGCCGGCAGGCAGCCAGAGGACGAGGATGTCCCAATGGAGAACATGGTAGTTGACGATCCGGCGCCAACCCCCTCCTCCACGCCATCCTCGCGCGGTGCATTGCACCATGACCATCAGCGAGGCCCGTGCCCAATATATGGACAGGGTGAGGTAGATGCGTGAGGAACAGTTACGGGAGGCGCAGGCCGACGCCACCTACAACCACCATCTCCTCGAGGAGCATCTGCAGGCGGAGGAGCAGATCACCGCAGAGCGGGCGGAGCAGGACGTGCTGCTCGACTCGTACCGCTCCGCCCGCAAGGGCCGCCTCGAGCGCTGGCGGTACCGCATGCAGGTGGCGGAGGCTGCGACTGCCTACAAAGAGGCTAGCAAAGAGGGCGATGAAGCGGGCGAGGCGCTGTTTGGCGAGACCAAGGACGAGGCAGAGGACAATGCCGGCTCCGATGAGTCCCCACTCCGTTGGCGTTGACGAGGCCCTGCTCCGCCAAGGCCCCGCGGCGCCAACAACGAGGCAGAGGATACCGTCGGCTCTGCCGAGGCCCCGCCCCGCCAACAACGAGGTTGAGGACACCGCCGGCTCCGCCGAGGCCCCGCCCCGCCAACAATGAGGCAAAGGACATCGCCGTCTCCACCGAGGCCCTGCCCCGCTGCCAACGAGGCCGCGCCACACAGAAAACGAGGAAGAGTAGAACACGGTAGGTCCCTGCCGCTCGGGTCCAAGTAAGGCCACCACTGCTACCCTCCGGTTGAAGCCAAGCTAGGCGGGTTGACCATTGACGGCCAGTTAGCTTCTTGGCGGCGACGTGGAGTTGAGAGCTGCGCTGGAGAAGAACGCTGCTTCTACTTAACTGCTGGTGCAGTTGGCTGATTGACACGTGGGCCCCACAGGCCACATGTTAGTTACGCAATTGCACCTGCAGTTAAGTCACTGAAGCTTCTGTTCGGCTCAACGGGACATAGGTGGGTAGCTTCGGTTAATTAATTATACCTCCAGCGCACCCCTTTTTAGTTGAAGAATGTATGAAATGTAATGAAATCCGGCATGTTTATATGAAATCCGACCGTGTATGAATGAATCTATTTCGATTAGTTCGAATTCCTGTATCACTGGCATTAGATGAACATGCAAAACAATACGTACTAGCATTATTCCCAGGGTGATCACCTCGTTTGCAGCAGTTTCACATGTACTCCCTCTGGTCCTTTCTAGTCTGCATACAAGTTTTGTTTGCAGTCAAAGTATCTCTACTTTGACCAATCTTATACAAAAAAGTATGCACTTTCACAATGTGCAAAGTAAAAAGGAACAGAAGGAGTACAAATAGTTTGAGCAGCTTTTTAGCGTTTCTGTACATTGCAATCAAACACACAGGCCTGGCAATTCATAGAGAACACTCCAAACAATCGATGATTATGCATCTCAGCGACTCACATGTCAGAGGCAATATTTACTTCACAACTAAAGAATAAAGAAAAAAATGATCGACGCTGCTAACAGCAAAGGGCGTCCCATTCGAAAATATCAAACGCATGTCTTGCTAAAATCAATGAGCAAAATTTGACAAGGTTGTCCCATTCCAAAATATCAAATGCCTACGATTGTGGAATGGGCAGGGTTTGCCATCAGTTCGGACATTGACATGGCACCTCGTGCTAAATAAACCAGCTATTGTTTTTGTGCAGTTCCACCAAAATCAACCAAATTCGCGCGTAGCTTGTATTATTTCGCCCTTATATGTTGCAACGTCTTGAACTTATCGGCGCCTCCTTTCTTGTGGTGGAAATGAATGACTCGAAGTATTCATGAACATTTTGGGAAGTTCCCATTGAAATCAAGCTGAGCACCCCTGTTTGCAAAAATATAAAAAAGTGATTAGTATAAAGCAAACTGTACTATGAATTGACAGTTTCAACAGGCACATACATGGTCCATGTAGAGCACACTTTTAGAAAAATGGAACTCACCAGAAAGAATCCTAGAACAACATTGTACTCGGGCATCACAGCAAAAAGATGGAGATTTGTCAGTCCTTCTGAGATGAAGTTAGTTTGGTCTTGTGGGGATTAATGTAACCATCCTTCAACTGCTCCTTCTAATGAGAAGATAGAAAGAGCTTCTTCATCCTGGCATAATCGGAACTAGTCACTTCACGTACTCCATATTCTTCTTCAGAGGAAGATGATCCTGTTGTGCAAAGACAAGAGGAGTACTACATGCTAGCATCCCTGTTTGCTCGAAACAAAGGAAAGGAAATATTTAAAACAGCACAGATGAAGCACTTCTCATGGACAATACCACTTTTTCATGACAGTATCTAAACAGTAGAACAACACCAATAGAGATGACAAAGCTCAATCATATGGATGAAATCAGTGGGCGAGTACCAACCTTTGTTTGGAGGCTTATTGTGTAGAGCATACAGATGAAGCACTTCTCCGGAACCATCTGTTGCTATCTACGGTGGTGGCCATGCTTACTATATACTCCTCGATTAGTTTAATGTTTCCAACATCTTCTTGTGCAGTTCCACTAAAATATATAGTATCTTCAAAGAAGATCCCTGTTTGCACAAGTTGAGAATATTACATATTACATTAAGAGTGGCATCAAATTAGTGGCAAAAAAATTGCTCGTTCCAGCCATAGCAATAAATTAAGATGCAAAACTATATCGTTACTTGTGTCATCACAGTTCCAGTGCTTCATTACAGCACCGGAGTTGATTTTTGTTTTTCTTCCGCTTGTTCTTCCCCTTCATCACTTGGTTCAATAACAGACAAGCTTCGCCTTCAATGTAAGATTTGGCATGTCAATTAGGGAGCACAAGTATAGTACTAAACTTAATTTTCTGATGAAAGTGGCAAAATACAGGCCAGCAGTTGTGAAATATCCTTATCTTACCTCAATGGGATATTACGGTGCACATACATATTGGAAGTCTTGTCTCCATTTGTGCAGTTCACTAAAATCAAGCAACATTATCGTACAAGTAGCATAACATATGAAGGCACACTGCAGAATCATGTGAAAGAAGGCTAGTACTGACCTCTCATGATGCGGAATTCAAACAACTCACAAGAAGAAGATCTGAACCAAATTCGCCTTAACAGATAGGAAGTAAGATCTCCTCTTGTGCAGTTCCACTAAGATCAAGCAATCAACCAACGTTGTCGGTGTGACATTTTGGTTGAACTGCACAAAACATTCTTGAAACAAAAGTGTTTTGTGAAGTGCAACACAAGGTCACAATGGCAACGAGGTGAAGTAGATAACCATGTTTACACAGAGGTGCAAATGAAACAATTAGTGGTCAATAACGGTGGATGACATAGAAGCCAACAAAAAGAAGCATCTACCTTATCTAAATGGGAAAGAAATCAAGAAAGTAGCATTTCTCAAACGGTGGCATTGATTAATATTAACATAGAGATTATATTAACAATAAAATTCGTTAAACATGAAATTTGCTTTTAACTATGGCATTGCATCAATTTTCCAGCGACATTATTAGAGGGTGTTTGTTTACAGGGACATTTTGGTGTAGGGACTAAAAAAACTCCGTGTCCATCCCATCTAAACCAAACAGGAGGGACTTTTAGGGACTAAAAGTGGGCTTTTGGGACTAAAGAAAGAAGACCCCGAGGGAGTCTTTTTGGGACTTTTTCCAACAGTTGCCCCTGCCACGCATCACACCTTGTCTCTATTAGTTCATTACTAGGGGTAACATGGTCTTTTAGCATGTCATTTAATAACCTCTAGTCCATGTTTAGTCCCTGGAACCAAGCAGGTAGGGACTAGGGAGTTTTTAACCAAACAGGGCCTTAGATTAACAACAGCTAATGAGTTGCACGGGACAGTGGACGCACCAGCACCATGTGCATCTACCGATGTACTGTGGTCATGCATAGTCTGTTGCAACAAAGAACAAACAACCAAGGAGCATATTTGTGTTGGTCCCAGTTTTGTTATCTTTAGACACCTTTCCCTATGTGAGCGCAGCAAATCTAGTCCTGCTCAAACTCTACAACCTTGTCCCTTCCTTTCTGTTTTGAACTAGTACTTTCGCCCCTTCCTTTCCTCTTTGAACCACGTCCTAGATTTATGCGATACAACTTTCCCCACTACTTTCCCCCATTCCTTTCCTCTTTGAACCACATCCTAGATTCATGCTATACAACTTTCCCCCTTCATTTCCTCTTTGAACCACGTCCTAGATTCATGCTATATGCAACTTTTCCCACTACTTTCCCCCACTCCTTTCCTCTTTGAACAACGTCCTAGATTCATGGTATACATGCAGCTAGAGCAATGCATGTGGAGTAAGTAAATTATACCTTAAGGTTCTTGGGACGTGGTTCGGTGGGCGACAGGACGGCAGTGAAGAAGAAGGGGTCGGAGGCGCTCCCGCGCCGCCGCTGGGTGGAAAGTGAACAGCTGCGCTGGTAGTCCCTCATCGACGACGACAGCGTTAAGCCTCCTTCCCTACCCGACGGACAGATCCTGCCGGCTCTTTGAGCAGTAGTGAGGGGAGAGAGAGGCCAACGAAGTCTTGTTTAGATCTGGAGAGGGTGAGAGAGTGTGAAGAGAGCAACTACAGTACAAGCGCTGAGGCTCCAGCGGGAGAGGGCGAGAGAGTGTGAAGAGAGCAACTACAAGCGATGAGGCTCCAGCGTGTATATATATAATGGAGAGAGAGTGTGAAGCATGCAAATCCTAGAAAACATTTTGACCAGTCAAAGAATCCTCCTGCCACAAATTATGCTCAAGTGTAGTTATCGAACCCGAGACCTCAAGTTAGAAGGTGCAACGGGACCAAGGTGCATGCGTGTGTGTGTGTGTGTGTGTGTGTGTTTAATAGCATGTGTGTGTTAGAGAGAGTGACAAATCGACCTACTCCTACAGAGAGATGTTGTGTAGTGTACGATTTTAGCCGCGAGAGTCGGTGCATCCTCTCGTTTCCGGGCATGTCCGGTAGGGACATGCGGACAGCTGCCACGCCCCCTCCTGACCAGCCTGGCCCACCCAAAGCCCCTCCATCGCCCGCACGCGCTTCCCGCACGAAATGGTCAGCGCCGCTCCAAAGAATCGGTGCCACATCCATGCAGGGCAGAGCGGACGCGACCTGTCACTGGCGCAAGAGTGATGGTTACTGCTGGGTCTATGTGATTTGACGGCTCGTTGGTCTTTATTACTGAGGTGGTAGGACTGCTAGATGTCCCACGCTTTCGGCGAAAGGAGGTACTACTACTAGATTACAATTTTCTCCATTCTTACAGCAGAGGCGTGCAAGAGCAGTGAAAACACGCAGGCTCAGTGATTACATGGCCCACCTCACACTATCACCGTGCGACACCTAACTCTTTACATAGTACTTTCTCCGTTCCTAAATATTACTAGATGAGTCCCCGTGTGTTGCCACGGAACAGCGGTATATCTCTCTGCGCAAAATTTCCATTTCATAGAACTAAAAAAACTCTATAACCGCATGACAAGTGTGGTAGACAAACTAAATAAACTCCCATCATCATTTATATCATCCCACGTAAGGAAAAAAGATCAGCCAACTCCTACCACATAATGGGATTATATTTTTCTTTTTGACATGTTAATGGGACTTAAAATCTCACTTACATGCATGCTACCGGTGCATGCTTGCATGCAGACATGTTGATGTGATTTAAAACCCACTCACATGCATGTGCCACGGTATTTCTGCATGCTTGCATGTGGCTTAGTGCGGAGCCTCTCAACGTCTAGATCAGACGGCTATTATGGACTAATTTACTTCATCTAACGGCTACATCAATTTTGATGATGTGGCTCAAGGAGAGGATAGAGAATTCCTAGTGGTGGGGGCTAGCTATTACTAGTAGATAAGTCTTTGTAGAGATTCCACTACATACGGAACAAAATGAATGAATCTACACTTAAAATGCATCTGTATACATCCGCATGTGGTTCATGGTGAAATCTCTACAAAGACTTGTATTTAGGAACGGGGGAGACTGTGTACTAAGCAAGCTTCTCCTCGTTCTGCGAGTTGAGGCGACACATCAAAAGTACTCCAGTGTATAGAGCCTTGCCTCTAAGGTAGGCCCCACATGGTTTGCCTCTTTTTTTTAACATAACACTTCAAGTCGCAATTTGTTTGTTCACCCATGGTAGACGATCCTCCCTCCACCAAGTGGACAACCAATACACGTGCCAAATTACCACATCGACTGCCTTTTTCTTACAGAAATGAGCTCCACAGTGTACCCGCGCGGGTGTGGTTGGGAAAGAGACGGGAGTACGTGCGCCGTGCATGCACCTCTTCTCTTCGTGCACGTCCCCTACCTACGTGGGTGTGTGTGAGAGATACAAACCGCGTTTGTGAGTGTTTTTTGTTTTGGGGTGGGGGTGGGGTGGGGGGTTGATTTCGTGACTTATTTGTGGGAATATGTGTCGATGACATCTCAAACAAAATTGTGCATGCAATGTGTGTGAAATGGAGGCCTGTCCATATCATACATAGAGGGTCGGGTAATCCACGAGAAGAGAGGGAGGGGTCATAGCCATAGATAGAGTCGAGGAGAGGATCAAGTGGGTGGGTGCGAGATCGATGAAGAGAGCCATCGAAATTGTGTGTGTGTGCAAGTCAAAGATATAGGACGACTGGCCTACCGGAACGTTAGAGGGCACATGTCAAGTTTGTGTGTGGCAGGGAGACGTGACTAGAGCGCTTGATGTATCGGTGTGTGTGGGGGGGAGGGGGATGGGGGGAGGGGTAGGCAGAGGCCTAACTATAGAGGTAGAACGACTCGTATATGTGTTGAGAAGGAGAGACCCAGCTATGTCTTGAGGGAGATCGGTCGACATCCATACATAACTGAAGGACGGGAAATATGATGGGACAGAGAGAGAGAGAGAGAGAGGAGAGAGAGAGAGGGAGGGAGAGGGAGGGAGAGGGGTAGAGTGTTGGATGGGTGATGGAGTTGCTTCTCGAAGATGGTGGGAGAGGCCTACTAGATAAACTGAGGGTGGAACTGCAATGTTATCAGTAAGAGTGGGGATGTGTTTCTGTGTGTGCCTGTGCGTGATAGATCTGTCGGGACGCATCCATGGATGATGAAGGGGAACCATGTGTTTGGTAAGCGAACCTAACTAGATCGGTAGATCAATTGTTGTTTGTTGGACGAAGGGAGAGACACAACTAATGAGGTAGATCGATTGACGTGTGGGTAAAAACGAGTTATAAGGACCTAGCTAGCTATATGTATAGTGAGGGAGTCCTGGATTAGGGGGTCTCCGGACAGCCGGACTATATCCTTTGGCCGGACTGTTGGACTATGAAGATACAAGATTGAAGACTTCGTCTCGTGTCCGGATGGGACTCTACTTGGTGTGGAAGGCAAACTAGGAAATACGGATATGTATATCTCCCCATTTGTAACCGACCTTGTTTAACCCTAGCCCTCTCCGGTGTCTATATAAACCGGAGGGTTTTAGTCCTTAGGACAACATACAATCATACCATAGGCTAGCTTCTAGGGTTTAGCCTCTCTGATCTCATGGAAGATCTACTCTTGTACTACCCATATCATCAATATTAATCAAGCAGGACGTAGGGTTTTACCTCCATCAAGAGGGCCCGAACCTGGGTAAAACATCGTGTTCCTTGCCTCCTGTTACCATCCGCCTTAGACGCACAGTTCGGGACCCCCTACCCGAGATCCGCCGGTTTTGACACCAACATTGGTGTTTTCATTGAGAGTTCCTCTGTGCCGTCGCCAGAAGGAAGGATGTCTCATCTCGTCTTTAAAGACGGTACTACTGTTGGGGGAGCTTTGGCTGTCGGCCAAACTCTCCGGCTAGGCGGGTTCATCATGACCGCCTGTTCGGCCGCCGCGCTGACGATGAATTCTCTGGTAATCGAAAACAGCCTCCACGTCAAGTCGGCACTCGCCGAACAGATGGATCCAATGGAGCTATCCTCCTTAAACGAGCTCTTGGATCGCATCGCCGCCTTGGGAGTCACTACGGACTATGATCGGATTGGGCTTAAACCCGATCAAAGGGAGATTAACTCTCCACCGGTCACCCATCAGATTGCAGTGGTGGAGGAACAATGCGGTGACCTTTCCTCTATCCCGAGGACCAAATATGTCCGTATTCCCGAGCTCTCCGAGCCGGATGCCCGTTCGTGGGAGGACAACACCCAATCCCTGAACTTAGAGTCAGGCAGCAGGCCAGGATTATCGGGTCACACCCCGGAACCAGAACTTTCAAAATTGGAAATTCCTCGGCCCCTGGATCCTAGATCAGATGAGGGTTCGGATTCAAGTCCACCCACCCACCCAAACATAAGCGATCTTTCCCACATCAGGCAAGAGCCCCAGGAAACAGTACATCACTATTGGGCCAGATTCCTCCTTGCGATGAACAAGGTTAAGGACTGTCGTGAGGAAGATGCAATCCTATTTTTCTGCAATAATTGCACGGACAAGGGAATCCTTAACGCCATAAATCGCCATGAGATAACACGCTTTGCTGACTTGGCGTCCATAGTACGAAAGTACTGTGCAATCAAAAGTGCCTAGAAAACCGAAGTAAACTTTTGGGATAATCCGGCCCTGAATACAAACCCAGTCTGAAACAAAAGGGAGCATTATCACAATACACCCGGGTCAACTACCAAAAAGAAAAAACCCTCTACAGGGTATGGAACCGTACTGGAAGGATGGCTCAACGGACCCTGCAAAATTCATAGTACAGCGGATACAATACCAACGCACAGCCTTAGAGCATGTTGGATACTCCGGCAGGTGGCCAAAAGTGGTGAGGATCTTCTTATCCCACATAGCACGGAGCACCATCCAGTGGATAACAATACGGTGTTAACAGTGTTCGAGACCTTTGCGTCAAATAACAGG
Source organism: Triticum urartu (assembly GCF_056163025.1). Lineage (NCBI taxonomy): Eukaryota > Viridiplantae > Streptophyta > Magnoliopsida > Poales > Poaceae > Triticum > Triticum urartu. Next base: position 167,756,122 of record NC_141874.1, on the reverse strand, counting down.
CGCAAGAGAACACTCCACAGCATGGCCGAAATCTGCCACGTAGCAGCAACAAATCCATGGAGTGACACGGCTATTACCTTCAATGCCAGTGATGAACCCAAATTCCGAACAGCCCGAGCACCAGCCGCACTGTTCCTTAGTCCAATCGTGGACGGCTTTCGACTCACCAAAGTACTCATGGACGGCGGCAGCAGACTAAACCTCATCTATGAGGAAACCCTTTAAAAGATGGAAATAGACTGGAACCGCATCGAGCAAAGTAGCACAACCTTTAGAGGAATTATCCCCAGTTGGGAAGCACGCTGTGCTTGGAAAATCACACTAGATGTGGTATTTGGCACGCCAGATAATTACAGGTCCGAAGAAATTACATTCCAAGTGGCCCCGTTCAGCAGTGGTTATCACGCTCTTTTAGGACGGGAAGCATTCACAATCTTCCAAGCCGTACCCTATTACGGGTACATGAAGCTCAAAATGCCTGGGCCCAACGGAATCATCACTCTCGCCAGTGATCCGGACACAGCACTCCACGCCGAAAACAAAACAACCGCAGTGGCACTCGAGGCACTATCCGAAGCCCTCTCGGCCGAGGAATTAACTATGCTACTCTCCACAGTGCACAGGGACGACGTGATACTCGACAAGAGATCCAAGTCCACCTCTTTTAAACCAGCGGATGAAATAGTCAAATTCCAAGTCCACCCAACGGACCCTACAAAAACAGCCTCCATCAGGGCACAGCTAAGCCCCGCTGTGGACGCCGCACTACGAGAGTTCCTGCGCGAGAACTGGGACATATTCGCCTGGCATCCCTCAGACATGCCAGGAATCCCACGCAGGCTGGCCGAGCATAGCCTCAATATCCTAAAGGGATTCAAGCCGGTCAAGCAAGCTCTTCGGCATTTCTCTGAACCTAAGAGACATGCCATGGGAGAGGAACAAGCCAAGTTATTGGAGGCCGGATTCATCAAAGAAATAAAACACCCGGACTGGCTAGCAAACCTGGTGATGGTACCAAAGAAGGACAAATCCTGGCGCCTTTGTGTCGACTTCAAAGACCTCAACAAAGCTTGCCGAAAGGATCCCTTCTCCCTCCGACACATCGATCAAATCATTGATGCTACTGCAGGTCACGAGTCATTGTGTTTCATCGACGCATACTCCTGTTACCACCAAATCAAGATGGCAGAGTTCGACCAAGCCGCAACGGCATTCATCACACCATACGGTCCCTTCTGTTTTAACACAATGCCTTTTGGGCTCAAAAACGCCGGCGCAACATATCAGCGCATGATTCAGACATGTCTGGAGAAACAAATCGGCAAAATAGTAGAGGCATACGTAGACGATGTGGTCGTCAAAACCAAACACGTCGACTCTTTAATAGAGGACTTGAGGCTCACATTCGACAACCTCCGAACATATGACATCAAGCTCAATCTGGAAAAATGCGTTTTCGGCGTACCAGCCGGAAAGCTCCTGGGATTCATTGTCTCCACTAGAGGTATTGAAGCTAATCCGGCCAAAATCCGAGCGTTGTCATAGTTGGCTACCCCAACAGACCTCAAACAAATCTAGAAGCTAACTGGATGCGTGGTGGCTCTAAGCCGCTTTATCTCCCGCTTGGGAGAAAAGGCTTTACCCCTTTATCGCCTCCTTCGGCACACCGAACACTTCGAGTGGACGGACGCGGCCACAGCCGGATTGGAAGAAATAAAGGCCATTCTGGCAACCAACCCGATCCTGGCCGCACCAAACATCGGCGAACCAATGATGTTGTACATTGCGGCAACTCATCAAGTGGTAAGCGCGGTGCTCGTTGTCGAATGGGAAGCGGCCGGACACAAATTCCCTCTTCAAAAGCCGGTATACTATGTATCCACTGTCCTCACTCCATGCAAATCACGGTACCCGCATTACCAAAAAATAGCATATGCGGTATTCATGGCATCGCGGAAACTGCGACACTACTTTCAAGAGTGTTCGATTATAGTAGCCTCGGAAGTGCCACTTAATGATATCATCAAAAACCGCGACGATACAGGCCGGATTGCCAAATGGGCCATTGAGCTCCTCCCATTCGACATAACATACAAACCTCGCCGAGCCATTAAATCGCAAGTATTGGCCGACTTAATCACCGAATGGACGAAGGCCGAACTCCCTAAAGAGTACGGCGCATACTCCAATTGGATCATGCACTTCGACGGTTCTAAAATGCTGGCCGGTCTAGGGGCTGGCGTCGTCCTGACGTCACCAACCAGAGATACCATTTGGGACATACTGCAAATATTATATACAGATTCCAACAAAGCAGCCGAATACGAAGCTCTGTTGCATGGTCTTCGGATGGCAGTCTCCATGGGCATTCAACGCCTGGAGGTGCATGGGGATTCAAACCTCGCAATATCCCAAATAAATGGAGATTTCGACGCCAAGGATCTGAAATGTTGGGGAACGTAGCATAAATTCAAAATTTTCCTACGTGTCACCAAGATCAATCTATGGAGTCATCTAGCAACGAGGGAGGATTGGATCTACATGCCCTTGTAGATCACGCGCGGAAGCGTTCAAGAGAACGGGGTTGATGGAGTCGTACTCGTCGTGATTCAAATCACCGATGATCCTAGCGCCGAACGGACGGCACCTCCGCGTTCAACACACGTACGGAACGGAGACGTCTCCCATGCCTTGATCCAACAAGGAGGAGGGAGAGGTTGATGGAGATCCAGCAGCACGACGGCGTGGTGGAAGTAGCGGGATTCCAACAGGGCTTCGCTAAGCGCTGCGGGAGGGGGAACATGTGTCACGGGAGGGAGAGGGAGGCGCCAGGCCTTAGATTGGTTTGCTCCTCCTTTTCCCCACTATATATAGGGCCAAGGGAGAGGGGGAGGCGCAGCCCTTGCCCCTTCCTCCAAGGAAGGGTGCGGCCAAGGGTGGGGAGGAGTCCATCCTCCCTAAGGCACCTCGGAGGTGCCTTCCCCTTTTAAGACTCTCCCCTTTTTTCTCTCTCTTGGCGCATGGGCCTCTTGGGGCTGGTGCCCTTGGCCCATATAGGCCAAGGCACACCCCCTACAGCCCATGTGGCCCCCCGGGGCAGGTGGCCCCACCCGGTGGACCCCCGGGACCCTTCCGGTGGTCCCGGTACAATACCGGTGACCCCGAAACTTGTCCCGATGGCCGAAATAGCACTTCCTATATATAATTCTTTACCTCCGGACCATTCCGGAACTCCTCGTGACGTCCGGGATCTCATCCGGGACTCCGAACAACTTTCGGGTTACCGCATACTAATATCTCCATAACCCTAGCGTCACTGAACCTTAAGTGTGTAGACCCTACAGGTTCGGGAGACATGCAGACATGGCCGAGACGTTCTCCGGTCAATAACCAACAGCGGGATCTGGATACCCATGTTGGCTCCCACATGTTCCACGATGATCTCATCGGATGAACCACGATGTCAAGGACTTAATCAATCCCGTATACAATTCCCTTTGTCTAGCGGTATTGTACTTGCCCGAGATTCGATCGTCGGTATCCCTATACCTTGTTCAATCTCGTTACCGGCAAGTCTCTTTACTCGTTCCGTAACACATCATCCTGTGATCAACTCCTTGGTCACATTGCGCATATGATGATGTCCTACCGAGTGGGCCCAGAGATACCTCTCCGCTTACACGGAGTGACAAATCCCAGTCTCGATTCGTGCCAACCCAACAGACACTTTCGGAGATACCTGTAATGCACCTTTATAGTCACCCAGTTACATTGTGACGTTTGATACACCCAAAGCATTCCTACGGTATCCGGGAGTTGCACAATCTCATGGTCTAAGGAAATGATACTTGACATTAGAAAAGCTATAGCATACGAACTACACGATCTAGTGCTATGCTTAGGATTGGGTCTTGTCCATCACATCATTCTCCTAATGATGTGATCCCGTTATCAACGACATCCAATGTCCATGGTTAGGAAACCGTAACCATCTATTGATCAATGAGCTAGTCAACTAGAGGCTTACTAGGGACATGGTGTTGTCTATGTATCCACACATGTATCTGAGTTTCCTATCAATACAATTATAGCATAGATAATAAACGATTATCATGAACAAGGAAATATAATAATAACCAATTTATTATTGCCTCTAGGGCATATTTCCAACAGTCTCCCACTTGCACTAGAGTCAATAATCTAGTTCACATCGCCATGTGATTAACACTCACAGGTCACATCGCCATGTGACTAACACCCAAGAGTTTACTAGAGTCAGTAGTCTAGTTCACATCACTATGTGATTAACACTCAATGAGTTTTAGGTTTGATCATGTTGCTTGTGAGAGAGATTTTAGTCAACGGGTCCGAACCTTTCAGATCCGTGTGTGCTTTACAAATCTCTATGTCATCTCCTAGATGTAGCTACCACGCTCTATTTGGAGCTATTCCAAATAACTGTTCTACTTGGAGCTATTCTAAATTGTTGCTCCATTATATGCATCCGGTATCTCTACTCAGAGCTATCCGGATAGGTGTTAAGCTTGCATCGACGTAACCCTTTACGACGAACTCTTTTACCACCTCCATAACCGAGAAACTTCCTTAGTCCACTAGTTACTAAGGATAACCTTGACCGCTGTCCTGTGATCCATTCATGGATCACTCTTGTACCCCTTGACTGACTCATGGCAAGGCACACTTCAGGTGCGGTACACAGCATAGCATACTGTAGAGCCTACGTCTTAAGCATAGGGGACGACCTTCGTCTTTTCTCTCTATTCTGCCGTGGTCGAGCTTTAAGTCTTAACTTCATACCTTATAACTCAGGCAAGAACTCCTTCTTTGACTGATCCATCTTGAACACCTTCAAGATCATGTCAAGGTATGTGCTCATTTGAAAGTACCATTAAGCGTTTTGATCTATCCTTATAGATCTTGATGCTCAATGTTCAAGTAGCTTAATCCAGGCTTTCCATTGAAAAACACTTTCCAAATAACCCTATATGCTTTCCAGAAATTCTATGTCATTTCCGATCAACAACATATATTCATCAGAAATTCTATAGTGCTCCCACTCACTTCTTTGGAAATACAAGTTTCTCATAAACTTTGTATAAACCCAAAATCTTTGATCATCTCATCAAAGTGTACATTCCAACTCCGAGATGCTTACTCCAGTCCTCAGAAGGATTGCTGGAGCTTTGCATACTTATTAGCATCCTTCAGGATTGACCAAAACCGTCCGGTTGTATCACATACAACCTTTCCTCAAAAATCGTCGAGGAAACAATGTTTTTGATATCCTATCTACAAGATTTCATAAATGATGCAGTAATCGCTAATATAATTCCAACAAACTCTTAGCATCGCTACGAGTGAGAAAGTCTCACCATAGTCAACTCCTTGAACTTGTCGGAAAACATCTTAACGACAAGTCGAGCTTTCTTAACGGTGATACTTACCATCATTGTCCGTCTTCCTTTTAAAATCCATATGTACCTAACAGCCTTACGACCATCAAGTAGTTCTTCCAAAGTCTACACTTTGTTTTCATATATGGATCCTCTCTCGGATTATATGGCCTCGAGCCATTTATCGGAATCCGGGCCCACCATCGCTTCTCCATAGCTCGTAGGTTCATTGTTGTCTAGCAACATGACTTCCAAGACAGGATTACGTACCACTCTGAAGTAGTACGCATCCTTGTCATCCCACGAGGTTTGGGAGTGACTTGATCCGAAGTTTCATGATCACCATCATAAGCTTCCACTTCAATTGGTGTAGGTGCCACAGGAACAACTTCCTGTGCCCTGCCACACACTATTTGAAGAGACGGTTCAATAACCTCATCAAGTCTCCACCATCCTCCCACTCAATTCTTTCGAGAGAAACTTTTCCTCGAGAAAGGACCCGATTCTAGAAACAATCCCTTATTGCTTTCGAATCTGAGACAGGAGGTATACCCAAATGTTTTGGGTGTCCTATGAAGATGCATTTATCCGCTTTGGGTTTGAGCTTATCAGCCTGAAACTTTTTCACATAAGCATCGCAGCCCCAAACTTTTAAGTAATGACAGCTTGGGTTTCTTTAAACCATAGTTCATACGGTGTCATCTCATCGGAATTATGTGGTGCCCCTTTTAAAGTGAATGTGGTTGTCTCCAATGCCTAACCCATAAATTCTCGTGGTAATTCGATAAGAAACATCATGGTATGCATCATATCCAATAGGGTGCAGTTATGATGTTCGGACACACCATCACACTATGGTGTTCCAGGCTGTATTAGTTGTGAAACAATTTCCACAATGTCTTAATTCCGTGCCAAACTCGCAATTCAGATATTCAACTCTATGATCATATCATAGATCTTTTATCCTCTTGTCACGGTGATCTTTCAACTTCACCCTGAACCTACTTGAACCTTTCAATAATTCAGACTCGTGATTCATCAAGTAAATATGCTCAACATCTACTCAAATCATCTGTGAAGTAAGAACATAATGATATCCACTACATGCCTCAGCACTCATTGGATTGCACATATCAAAATGTATTACTTCCAACAAGTTGCTTTCTAGTTCCATTTTACTGGAAACGAGGCTTTCAGTCATCTTGCCCATGTGGTATGATTTGCATGTCTCAAGTGATTCAAAATCAAGTGAGTCCAAATGGTCCATTTTCATGGAGTTTCTTCATGCATATACACCAATAGACATGGTTCGCATGTCTCAAACCTTTCAAAAACGAGTGAGCCCAAAGATCCATCAACATGGAGCTTCTTCATGCGTTTTATACCGATATGACTTACGTGGAAGTGCCACAAGTAGGTGGTACTATCATTACTATCTTTTGACATGAACATGTGTATCACTACGATCGAGATTCAATAAACCATTCATTTCAGGTGTAAGACCATTTGAAGGTATTATTCAAATAAACAGAGTAACCATTATTCTCTTTAAATGAATAACCGCATTGCGATAGACATAATCCAATCATGTCTATGCTCAACGCAAACACAAATCTCGATGGTAGAGGGAGCGTACGATATTTGATCATATCAACATTGGAAAACACTTCCAACACATATCGTCAGCTCACCTTTAGCTAGTCTCCGTTTATTCCGTAGCTTTTATTTCGAGTTACTAACACTTAGCAACCGAACCGGTATCTAATACCCTGGTGCTACTAGGAGTACTAGTAAAGTACACATCAACACAACGTATATCCAATATACTTCTATCGACCTTGCCAGCCTTCTAATCTACCAAGTATCTAGGGTAATTTTGCTCCAGTGGCGGTTCCCCTTATTACAGAAGCACTTAGTCTCGGGTTTGGGTTCAACCTTGGGTTTCTTCACTAGAGCAGCAGCTGAATTGCCGTTTTATGAAGTATCCCTTCGTGCCCTTGCCCTTCTTGAAACTAGTGGTTTCACCAACCATCAACAATTGATGCTCCTTCTTGATTTCTACTTTTGTGGTGTCAAACATCACGAACATCTCAAGGATCATCATACATGTCCCCGATATATTATAGTTCATCACGAAGCTCTAGCAGCTTGGTGGTAATGACTTCGGAGAAACATCACTATCTTATCTGGAAGATCAACTCCCACTTGATTCAAATGATTGTTGTACTCAGACAATCCGAGCACAAGCTCAACAATTGAGCTTTTCTCCTTAGTTTGCAGGTTAAGAAAATCGTCGGAGGTCTTATACCTCTTGATGCGGGCACGAGCCTGAAATTCCAATTTCAGCCCTCAAAACATCTCATATGTTTCGTGATGTTTCAAAAACGTCTTTGGTGCCTCAACTCTAAACCGTTTAACTGAACTATCATGTAGTTATCAAAACGTGTATGTCAGATGTTCGCAACATCCACACACAACGTTCGAGATTCAGCACACTGAGCGGTGCATTAAGGACATAAGCCTTCTGAGAAGCAATGAGGACAATCCTTAGTTTACGGACCTAGTCCGCATAATTGCTACTATCAACTTTCAACTAATTTTTCTCTAGGAACATATCTAAACAGTAGAACTATAGCGCGAGCTACGACATAATTTGCAAAAACCTTTTGACTATGTTCAGGATAATTAAGTTCATCTTATGAACTCCCACTCAGATAGACATCCCTCTAGTCATCTAAGTGATTACATGATCCGAGTCAATTGCCCGTGTCCGATCATCACGTGAGACGGACTAGTCAACGTCGGTGAACATCTTCATGTTGATCGTATCTTCTATACGACTCATGCTCGACCTTTCGGTCTTCTGTGTTCTGAGGCCATGTCTGTACATGCTAGGCTCATCAAGTTAACCCTAAGTGTTTTTGCATGTGTAAAACTGTCTTACACCCGTTGTATGTGAACATAAGGATCTATCACACCCGATCATCACGGCGTGCTTCGAAACAACGAACTGTAGCAACGGTGCACAGTTAGGGGAGAACACTTCTTGAAATTTTAATGAGGGATCATCTTATTTACTACCGTCGTTCTAAGTAAACAAGATGCATAAACATGATAAACATCACATGCAATCAAATAGTGACATGATATGGCCAATATCATATAGCTCCTTTGATCTCCATCTTGGGGCTCCATGATCATCATCGTCACCGGCACGACACCATGATCTCCATCATCATGATCTCCATCATCATGATCTCCATCATCGTGTCTTCTTGAAGTTGTCTCGTCATTGACATGCCAGTCGTGATTCCCTTGACAAGAACATGATCAATCTCATATATCACATATATCATTCATCACATCCTTTTGGCCATATCACATCACATCACATACCCTGCAAAAACAAGTTAGACGTCCTCTAATTGTTGTTTGCATGTTTTACGTGGCTGCTATGGGTTTCTAGCAAGAACGGTTCTTACCTATGCAAATACCACAACGTGATATGCCAATTGCTATTTACCCTTCATAAGGACCCTGTTCATCGAATCCGATCCGACTAAAGTAGGAGAGACAGACACCCGCTAGCCACCTTATGCAACTAGTGCATGTCAGTCGGTGGAACCTGTCTCACGTAAGAGTACGTGTAAGGTCGGTCCGGGCCGCTTCATCCCACGATGCCACTGAATCAAGATAAGACTAGTAACGGCAAGCATATTGAACAAAATCAACGCCCACAACTACTTTGTGTTCTACTCGTGCATAGAATCTACGCAATAGACCTAGTTCATGATGCCACTGTTGGGGAACGTAGCATAAATTCAAATTTTTCCTACGTGTCACCAAGATCAATCTATGGAGTCATCTAGCAACGAGGGAGGATTGGATCTACATACCCTTGTAGATCGCGCGCAGAAGCGTTCAAGAGAACGGGGTTGATGGAGACGTACTTGTCGTGATTCAAATCACCGATGATCCTAGCGCCGAACGGACGGCACCTCCGCGTTCAACACACGTACGGAACGGAGACGTCTCCCATGCCTTGATCCAACAAGGAGGAGGGAGAGGTTGATGGAGATCCAGCAGCACGACGGCGTGGTGGAAGTAGCGGGATTCCAACAGGGCTTCGCTAAGCGCTGCGGGAGGGGGAACATGTGTCACGGGAGGGAGAGGGAGGCGCCAGGCCTTAGATTGGTTTGCTCCTCCTTTTCCCCACTATATATAGGGCCAAGGGAGAGGGGGAGGCGCAGCCCTTGCCCCTTCCTCCAAGGAAGGGTGCGGCCAAGGGTGGGGAGGAGTCCATCCTCCCTAAGGCACCTCGGAGGTGCCTTCCCCTTTTAGGACTCTCCCCTTTTTTCTCTCTCTTGGCGCATGGGCCTCTTGGGGCTGGTGCCCTTGGCCCATATAGGCCAAGGCACACCCCCTACAGCCCATGTGGCCCCCCGGGGCAGGTGGCCCCACCCGGTGGACCCCCGGGACCCTTCCGGTGGTCCCGGTACAATACCGGTGACCCCGAAACTTGTCCCGATGGCCGAAATAGCACTTCCTATATATAATTCTTTACCTCCGGACCATTCCGGAACTCCTCGTGACGTCCGGGATCTCATCCGGGACTCCGAACAACTTTCGGGTTACCGCATACTAATATCTCCATAACCCTAGCGTCACTGAACCTTAAGTGTGTAGACCCTACGGGTTCGGGAGACATGCAGACATGGCCGAGACGTTCTCCGGTCAATAACCAACAGCGGGATCTGGATAGCCATGTTGGCTCCCACATGTTCCACGATGATCTCATCGGATGAACCACGATGTCAAGGACTTAATCAATCCCGTATACAATTCCCTTTGTCTAGCGGTATTGTACTTGCCCGAGATTCGATCATCGGTATCCCTATACCTTGTTCAATCTCGTTACCGGCAAGTCTCTTTACTCGTTCCGTAACACATCATCCCGTGATCAACTCCTTGGTCACATTGCGCATATGATGATGTCCTACCGAGTGGGCCCAGAGATACCTCTCCGCTTACACGGAGTGACAAATCCCAGTCTCGATTCGTGCCAACCCAACAGACATTTTCGGAGATACCTGTAATGCACCTTTATAGTCACCCAGTTACATTGTGACGTTTGATACACCCAAAGCATTCCTACGGTATCCGGGAGTTGCACAATCTCATGGTCTAAGGAAATGATACTTGACATTAGAAAAGCTATAGCATACGAACTACACGATCTAGTGCTATGCTTAGGATTGGGTCTTGTCCATCACATCATTCTCCTAATGATGTGATCCCGTTATCAACGACATCCAATGTCCATGGTTAGGAAACCGTAACCATCTATTGATCAATGAGCTAGTCAACTAGAGGCTTACTAGGGACATGGTGTTGTCTATGTATCCACACATGTATCTGAGTTTCCTATCAATACAATTATAGCATAGATAATAAACGATTATCATGAACAAGGAAATATAATAATAACCAATTTATTATTGCCTCTAGGGCATATTTCCAACATGAAAATGGCGGCCTATCGAAATGCCGTCCTAAAAATGTCAGCTCGGTTTGAGGGACTCGAATTTCACCGTGTGGCTCGGGAAAACAATCAAGCGGCGGATATCCTCGCCAGCATCGGCGCAAAATGCGACGCGGTCCCCCCCAACAAATTCCTGGAGAGGCTCTTCAAGCCATCCGTAGCATGGGAAGGGGACACCAGTAACAATAGTCCCGACCCGGACAAAATACCTGATAACGAACTCTCTGACACAATCGGAGGCTCCGCCACCGAAATAACACCTTCAGCCCATGAAATAATGGCCATTATTGCCCTGTGGACAGAACCATTCCTGGCCTACCTAACTAGACAGGAACTTCCGGAGGACCAAAATGAGGCACGCTGCATAGTGCAGCGATCCAAGGCCTACAGGGTCCATGAGGGAGAATTGTACAAGAAAAGCACTACCGGAGTCCTTCAAAGGTGCATCTCCGAAGAGGAAGGGCGGAATCTTTTGGCAGAAATTCATGTCGGACTCGGCGGTCATCACGCCGCAGCCCGGACTCTTGTGAGCAAGGCCTTCTGTACAAGATTCTATTGGCCAACGGCCCGGGCAGATGCACATGACTTGGTCCAACGTTGCGGTGGTTGCCAGCTCTTTGCAAATCAAAGCCAATGCCACCCACCGCCCTCCAAACAATCCCCATTACATGGCCCTTTGCGGTCTGGGGGCTTTACATGGTCGAACCCCTTAAAGGGGGAACCCACAAGAAAAAATACTTATTGGTCATGGTGGATAAATTCACCAAATGGATAGAGGCCAAACCGGTTAAAACAGCTGAATCTGGACTGGTGATAGATTTCATATCCGGGGTTGTACACCGTTATGGCGTCCCCGCAGCATCATCACTGATAATGGCACGAACTTCACGGCCGACGAGGTAAAACTCTGGTGCAGCAAAATGGGCATCAAGCTCGATTATGCCTCAGTCTATCACCCACAAACCAACGGTCAAGTCGAGCGAGCAAACGGTCTTATAATGAGCGGCATTAAACCTAGATTAGTGCATTCCTTAACGGAGTCTAACACGCACTAGGTAGAGGAGCTCGACTCCGTACTCTGGGGGCTGAGGACCACGCCGAATCGTAGTACCGGATATACACCATTCTTTATGGTGTACGGCGTAGAGGCAGTCTTGCCCTATGACAGAATTCATGACTCACTAGAGTGCGCATGTATGAAGAAAGAGAAGCCGAGCTCGATCGGTAGGACAGTCTGGACAGCTTGGACGAGGAGCGCGACGTAGCCAAAGCCCGTTCCGCATTTTACCAGCAACAGGCTCGCAGATACCAAAGCATCGAAGTACGGGCCAAAACTTATAACGTTGGCGAACTAGTTCTACGCCTGCCGGATAAGAAAAAGAACAAGCTCGAGCCCAAATGGGAAGGTCCCTTCATTATTGACCAAGTTCTGACCGGTGGAGCGTACCGACTGCGGGATGCATCGACTAGTCGACTCGAGCTGAACCCATGGAACGCGGCCAGGCTCCGAAGATTCAACGCCTAGCACCAGACTCTATGTTAGTCCCCTCCCTTTGTCCATTTTTTCACAAATACATTATCTGTCTTGTTTTCCTTTCTTTCTTTCTTTTCTTATTTCTCTAGGCCTTCAAGGGTCACCTTGTGCCCTGTTTGCACACTACAGATGCGCTAGCCGCACTCTTCATACCTGGGGGCTTCCTTCACAGAAGCTTAAATTATTTATCCTGGCTTCATGCCCAACACATGTGTTCTACTTCTGCATGTACCTTTTTTCACCATTATATGCATCGATATGACTTAAGTTTTGGCCAAGCTAGGTTGCCTGGCTCTTGTATTTATGCCCTACGTTCCCGCTAATTCGGCTAGGGCATAAGGGGAGCACCTCTGCGATTGTTACTGTCGGGTCAGCCGGATGTGTACCTCAGACTAGGTGAAGCCGAAAGCTAGCATTCTTAAGGGAATATTCGGTCAGTGAACAAAAGATGATTTTTATTTATTGTCCATATCTGCCCCCAGATGCTTTTTCTGCGTTTCTTATCACAGTTCGGACATGCACTTTAGGGCATGCTTACCCAGGGAAAGGAACCCTTAACGGAACTATTCTCCCTGGAAGATGTTTCTTACTACCCATGTAATATAACATAACTAGTTGGGCACTTGTCTGATAAAGCACTAATGACCCCTATGCTTGGTCTCCACGCATACCCCGGTTCTTATATAACCGAGCGGGTATTCGGATTCACTCCGGACTATCGGGCCCGGAGGTTGAAGCGAAAAGGTCCGCAATGACAAATGATCTACAATCCGGCTAGAAGACATTATACGTGTCACTTTAATTACATACTCATGCAGACTGACTAAACTCCTCTTCTATACCATCCAACAGGCGGTCTAGCTTACAGTCCTGTTGGGAATACTTTGCGGCTAATTCTACTTGCCCATAAACTAAGCTAACGGGGATCTCTTTTCCGTCGGGCCCCACAGGTCCGACCTCGGCCATGTGATTTGGGTCTGCCTTGGTATACCGAGTCTTCACCATGGCCCAGGCCTCTCTGGCACCCTGTCGGCAGGCCGATATCTTCCATAATCGGAGGCACCGCGGTGCTCCCTTGAGCTTCTCCGTAAGCTCTGCAACGCCCTCTGGCAAGGAGACAGATGGCCACAAAGCCTGGGCAACACCTTGCATCACCTGCCGAACTTGTTCGTGCAGATATGATAGCTCGGACAGAAGATCATCCGCATACCCGGGCATTTCCTCTGCGGGATAACCCGTCAGCATACCTACAGACATAACACTGTTAGTCGAGTTCTTCGCCGAACTCCTTTAGTAGGATTCGTTCAAGCACTTACTAAAAATGCCGCGCCGAAGCCGCTTATTCTCCTTCTCGGAGTCCGCAAGCTAGCCCCGAACGTCTTTTATTTCAACGCTCAGCTTAACATTGGCATCTTGGAGACTGTTTTTCTCCAGCATAACCTTACTCAGCACGCGTTTGCCAGCCTCTAGCTGTCGCATAACATGTTGGTCCCCCGGATTTTCTCTGGACTCATCTGCAAAATCAATTGTTAGATTTTCAGACACGCCGCACACTATATGGTAACCACCATTCTTTAAAGTAAATGTTACCAGCAGGAGGCTTTTTCTGTTCCTGCAATGCGGCAAGAGCGGCCCCCAGTTGGGTCTTGCATTCCTCCAGCTCCTGGGACAGCCTAGTATTCTTCTCTGTAAGAACCTGCACATTATAGATGATCCTTAAATCAGTTCTGCTAACTGTTTCAAGTCTCAGGGGCTACTGATACATATAAATCGTCCAATTTACTCACCCGTACATCCTTTACATACTGATCCGTGGCTCTGGCTAGACCATCTTGAGCAGCACGGAGGTACGCCTCTCCAGAATTGAAGGTGTCGAACGCCTCTCGTGAGAAACAAGCGTCGCGGAGTACGGCCCGGCGGCACCTATGATTCATGGCGCTTTCCACTTCTGAGTTTGTAGCGGACAATCTATCTGCATCCTCTGTCAGGGGATTATCCGGTGCCTGCCCCATATCGCCTTTCGCCTCTATGTCCGGTCCTGGCGCCTGACTGGTGGAAGCTTGATTGGCAGCATCGCCAGACATATTCTGGCGAGCATTCTTTATGTTAAAGAAACTCGGGCGTCATTACATTTTGAGGAAGAGGACAACCACGGAGCTGGGTTTTTCCTATACCTTTGCGCCGGCGTTTCCGTCCTGACCGCCTTCCTTTTTGGCCTACCCGGCCTCGGCACCTCTTGTTGGCGAGTTGCCGCGGGTTCGACAGGGCGTGCCGAATGCCTTCCCCGTAAAAGATGCCATGTGTATATGGTGGGTGAAGTGCCTAAAAGGGGATCCTAGTTTTGGTGTTGGACTTTTTGACTTTTCTTACCTGCGATGCAGGGAGCAGTCCGGGATAGTCGGCCATAATGGCCACCGGGGCATCATCGCAGCTTAACTAATAGAACTGCCAGTCTATTAGTTCCACGGAGATAACCGGATCTTCTTCGAGTCCCGAATCGATGGCCCGGTCAGGGTCCTCTGGTTGTGGAGAAGGGCTGCTGACCTCCTTTATGGCTTTTCGCAGTTCCGGCCGCAAGGTGGCAAGGTGAATACTTACGACTAAGAATGCGGGAAAAATGGGAGCAGGGAAATATAACTTACCCAGCTTGGAGGATTATACATAGAGAATCCATCCCGTGGCTTGATGCGGGTGAACTCCTCTTCCTCGCCCTTGAACAGTTCGGACAGAATCTTCGCTAGAGCGGCAGCATTGTCCGGACCCTTACGCCCGTAGCGGGTGGCGTCATCCACCCTGTTATAACACCACAAGGGGTGCCCACGATATTGGAGTGGCTACACTCCCCGCATTATGCAAATCGACATAACTTCGATTATTGTCAATCCGGATCGAGCTAGTGCTTTGATCCGGTTCATCAGATAGAGGACTTCTCCGTTGTCTTCCACCTGGGGGCTCCGTGGGCGCCAACTTCGGCGCTTCTTCAGAGGAGCATTGTTGAACTCGGGTAGACCCCGCCGAACAGGGTCCGGAAGGGAGACGTCCTCCATATAAAACCATTCCGAAGGCCAGTCTTCGGACGGCTTCTTCGGGGTACCGGACAGGTATCCGGTATCGGCGATGCGCCAGATTTTGGCTCTGCCCACTTGATAAAGTGATTCCCTCTGTGTGCGAGGGACAAGGCAGAATAGCCTTTTCGACAGCTCGAAGTGAGCCTCGCAGCCCAGGAACAACTCGCAGAGAGCAACATAGCCAGCGATGTGTAGGATGGAGGCAAGGGTGAGATTGTGTAGTTGGAGGCCGTAGAACTCCAGGAGCCCGCGAAGGAACGGATGAATTGGAAATCCGAGTCCCCTTAGTAAGTAAGGAACAAGGCAAACCCATTCCCCCATGGAGGGACAGGGAAAGTTCTCCGCTTGCTCCCCACCATTGTAGGTGGCGAGCCCGGCTCGAACGGGCACCATGTACGCCGGAGGGAGAAATCCCTTAGTCTGCAGCTCGACTAATCGACTGTGTGGGACTGAACACCTCTCCCAATGACCGGGCATAGGGCTATGGGGGCGGGAGGAGGAGCTGCGGAGGTCAGCCATGCTGGAATGGATCTTTCCGAATCACGCTCTGATGAATTCTCGCTGGGGGAGGATGATATGGATTGGATCTAAGAACCCCCATCCCTTTAAATAGACAATTTATTTATCTGGCTAGGGGGGCGAATGTAAAAACGCCCCGGCGCCTTGTATTCATTCGACGCGTGGGAGATAGCCCTTATTGGGCACAGAAGCCAAGAGGTTCAACATTTATGGAGCCGGACACTGCTTACGAATACTTGAAAGTTGGAGAAGAACCCGCCATGCAATGGCGAAGACAACACTGCGCGCCGGACTCATCGTCATTGAAGCCTGGTTCGGGGGCTACTGAGGGAGTCCTGGATTAGGGGGTCTCCAGACAGCCGGACTATATCCTTTGGCCGGACTGTTGGACTATGAAGATACAAGATTGAAGACTTCGTCTCGTGTCCGGATGGGACTCTACTTGGCGTGGAAGGCAATCTAGGCAATACGGATATGTATATCTCCTCCTTTGTAACCGACCTTGTGTAACCCTAGCCCTCTCCGGTGTCTATGTAAACCGGAGGGTTTTAGTCCGTAGGACAACATACAATTATACCATAGGCTAGCTTCTAGGGTTTAGCCTCTCTGATCTCGTGGTAGATCTACTCTTGTACTACCCATATTATCAATATTAATCAAGCAGGACGTAGGGTTTTACCTCCATCAAGAGGGCCTGAACCTGGGTAAAACATCATGTTCCTTGCCTCCTGTTACCATCCGCCTTAGACGCACAGTTCGGGAACCCCTACCTGAGATCCGCCGGTTTTGACACTGACATATAGCGAGAGATCGGTCGGTGTACGTCCATTTGTTAGAGGCAAATAAGGCCCAGCGCGACGGATAGACAGAGAGAATGGAGCTAGGAGGTGGTGCGAGAGGCCCAACTACTAGCTAGATACGAGGAGGAGTGTGTGGTTGTGAGATCGATGAAAAGAGGGGCGAGAGTTTACACGTGTGTCTGACCATATGAGAGACACGAGGCAAGAACACATAAAGTAGGAGATTGAAGGTGTGTGTGTGTATGTTGTAGGCAGGTGTCGCTGGAGAGGTTTATTGATCAGTGTGTGTCGGAAAGGATTTGTGGAGACTCTGGGAGAACGACCTAAAGAAAAAAATGAATGTGCCCGGTGTATAGAATGCCGAGGGAGGGGGAGGGCGAGGAGGGCATGTGCCTGCACGAGAGCAAGTTAGTGGTAGCTACAAAGGTTAGAGGATTGTGTGGGTATAAGAGACTAACAAAGATCATAATTTGATATGAAAGCGGATTCATATACTTGAATAGGAGATGATAGTGTATTAAACATTGCATGCATGAATATAGCAGTGATACACGTGGTGTGCACATGTTATACCATAATGTGATAATGCATGGAGTTTGCAACTCACAGCTAAATGCCGAACAATCTAAACCGTACTATACATCAAACAATCTCACATTTTATTTGAATTTGTGATAATGTGTGGCGTTTGCAGCTTACAACTAAATATCGAACAATCTAAACAATACTATATATCGAACATTCTCACATTTTATTTGAATTTGTGGTAATGTGTGGTGTTTGCAACTCACATCTAAATACTTGTAGGCGTAGGGGGCGGGGCACCATACATAATGTGATAAACACATTATACATATGAGACATGGTTTAGATTATGAAGATCTAGCTAGAGCTAGAAATGTGATGTGACTTGAAATCAAAATAAAGTGGATTAAAAAAATCTAGTTCGAGTTCATATAGTACACATAGTTCATATGTAACTCGAGACTAATCATGTGGTGTGTTGTGAAGATAATACACAAACGATGGTTTAACTTGACAATAATGATGATTGTAGATCTTATTAAAACAGAGAAACGAATTCAAATGCTTTGACTTCACAACAATCATTACTGTAGATCTTATTCAAATAGAGAAACGAATTCAAATTTAGTTCATATTGAAGCGGTAGTATATACGTTTGGAATGCGCTAAAACGTTCATTTGAGTAGTAGGTTGCATGCATTATACACAGAGTGAAATATTTTTATTGAACATAACATGAATTCAAAGTTTCGAATGACATTTGTAGTGCGCATTGATTTGGTACAGTACACGTTAGGCTTGTCCGGAAATTTCAACCCGCGCCTTGTTAGCCCGAAATATTTAAGATATATCATTGTCTCATTGTGCTCCGACAGCTCCCTCCATCTCAACCCGCGCCTTGCTATTCCGAAATTACAACGCGCACGAAAACTCCCACCTCTTGTGAAATCCCGACACGCCAAATGCCCGTGCTACCCCTGAACCGAAAGAACCACCACAAATCGGTGGGGGTACTTTCATAACTTACCCCACATTTCGGACAAGCGCGTCTCTAAGCCATGGTTCCCCACTGCCATCCCATCCGCCCACCCATTCGTACACCGAGGCCGCGAAAACCCGCGATGAAACCCCACACCCTGCTCCGTCCGCCACCCAGCCGGAGCTTCTTCCCCGAGGATGTCGTCCACAGCAACACCTCGACGTCGCTCATCCACCGTACCGGATGAGGATCCGTCGTCGATCTCATCGTCCTGCCGGTTCAGCCACCCCGTCCTCCACCTCCAAGGAGTTGCCCCAGCGTTCCCCTCGTATTTTGCGCCACCTCCATTCCCACACCACCGTCTTCACCTGCACCACCGGAAGAGCATCATCATCACTAAGGGAGTCCTGGATTAGGGGGTCTCCGGACAGCCGGACTATATTCTTTGGCCGGACTATTAGACAATGAAGATACAAGATTGAAGACTTCGTCTCGTGTCCGGATGGGACTCTACTTGGCGTGGAAGGAAACCTAGGCAATACGGATATGCATATCTCCTCCTTTGTAACCGACCTTGTGTAACCCTAGCCCTCTCCGGTGTCTATATAAACAGGAGGGTTTTAGTCCGTAGGACAACACACACAATCATACCATAGGCTAGCTTCTAGGGTTTAGCCTCTCTGATCTCGTGGTAGATCTACTCTTGTACTACCCATATCATCAATATTAATCAAGCAGGACGTAGGGTTTTACCTCCATCAAGAGGGCCCGAACCTGGGTAAAACTTCGTGTCCCCTGCCTCCTGTTACCGTACGCCTAGATGCACAGTTCGGGACCCCCTACCCGAGATCCACCGGTTTTGATATCGACATTGGTGCTTTCATTGAGAGTTCCTCTGTGTTGTCGCTGTTAGGCCTGATGGCTCCTATGATCATCGATAGCGATGTAGTCCAGGGTGAGACTTTTTCCCCTGACAGATTTTTGTATTCGGTGGCTTTGCACTGCGATCCAATTCGCTTGGCCACCTGGAGCAGATTGAAAGCTACGCCCCTGGCCATCAGGTCAGGTTTGGAAGCTTAAGCTACACGGCTGAAATCCGCGGAGACTTGATCTTCGATGGATTTGAGCCTCTGCCTTGTGCGTCACGCGGTCATGATGAGTACGATTTAGCTCTACCATCAGACAGTGTTCAGGAGATCGCACCGGCAGCCGCTCCGACCCTCAATTCGGAGCCAGTTGCGCCGTCCATGGACGGGTGGATGGACCCCGCCACGGAGGCCTTACCCTCATCGGCGATCGAGCCGAACATCGACCTTACTCTGCACGAGAGCCGTGTTGACAAACTGCCGGATCTCTCACCGGCCACGGACTCCGAACCGCCTGCGCCCGTTCCTAGCGAATCCGATTGGGCTCCGATCATGGAGTTTACCTCTGCGGATATTTTTCAGCACTCGCCCTTTGGCGACATACTAAACTCGTTAAGGTCTCTCTCCTTGTCAGGAGGATCCTGGCCAAACTATGTCTGGCAGGATTGGGATGCGGACGACGAAGAAATTCGCGGCCCGCCCACCACCCACTTAGTAGCCACTGTCGATGACTTAACCGACATGCTCGACGTTGACTCCGAAGACATCGACGGTATGGATGACTATGCGGGAGATGAAGATGAACCACTGCCCACAGGGCACTGGACAGCCACCTCATCATACGATATATACATGGTAGACATACCCAAAGAAGGCAATGGGGACGAGACAGTGGAGGATGACCCCTCCAAGAAGCAACCCGAGTGCCGACATCAGCGGCGCCACTCTAAGTCCCGCCAAAGCAAAAGTGGTGATACTGGCATAGGAGATAATAACACTTCGGATAGTGCAGAAGACAACAACAATCCCCTCTAGCAAGATTTAGAGCAGGAGGATGGAGGAGCCAGCCCTCCTGAGAGAGCGGCAGATGGAGAAGCGGAGGATCATAATTACATGCCCCCTCCAAAGACGAGGCAAGCCTCGGCGATGACGAATTCGCCGTGCCAGAGGATCCCGTCAAACAAGAGCGCTTCAAGCGCCGGCTTATAGCCACGACAAATAGCCTTAAGAAAAAGCAGCAGCAGCTTCAAGCAGACCAAGATCTGCTAGCTGACAGATGGACTGAAGTCCTCGCGGCTGAGGAATATAAACCCGAGCGCCCCTCCTAGAGTTACCCAAAATGTAGGTTGCTACCCCGACTGGAGGAAGAAGTGTATGACGCGGCTGATCGGCCAGCTCATGGCCGCGATAGAGAGGCATTCCAGCCAAAAACCCAGCCTGTACCCCGACGCCATTCAAATAAAAAGGCATGGGGAAATACGCCAGACCTGCGAGACGTATTGGAGGACAAA
Source organism: Triticum urartu (assembly GCF_056163025.1). NCBI lineage: Eukaryota > Viridiplantae > Streptophyta > Magnoliopsida > Poales > Poaceae > Triticum > Triticum urartu. The sequence continues at coordinate 167,735,364 of NC_141874.1, read as the reverse complement.
ACAAAACATGCAAGATCGATCTATGGATCACGAGGGCGTGCCACTATGCGAAACGATAAACGTCACGCCGGATACAGTAAAAGTCAATCCGGTCGGGCCAAACATAGTGGGCAAGACCCATTCGAGCTACGTCGCGATATAGCCCAATACAGAGGCGCCGCACACCCCCTATGCTTCACAGACGAAGTAATGGATGATCAAATCCCGGAGGGTTTCAAACCCATAAATATTGAATCATACGACGGCACAACAGATCCTGCGTTATGGATCGAGGATTTCCTCCTCCACATCCACATGGCCCGCGGTGTTGACTTACACGCCATCAAATACCTCCCACTAAAGCTCAAAGGACCAGCGCGGCATTGGCTTAACAGCTTGCCAGCAGCGTCCATTAGCTGTTGGGAAGATCTGGAAGCCGCATTCCTCGACAACTTTCAGGGCACTTATGTGCGACCACCAGACGCCAATGAGTTGAGCCACATAATTCAGCAGCCAGAAGAATCAAATCGTCGACTTTCCGGATGCAGAGGCCCTAGCAGCTTTCAAGCATAACATCCGCGACGAGTGGCTTGCCCGGCACCTTGGACAGGAAAAGCCGAAATCTATGGCAGCCCTCACGACACTCATGACCCGCTTTTGTGCGGGAGAAGACAGTTGGCTGGCTCGCAGTAATAACATATCAAAAAACCATGGTACTTCGGATACCAAGGACGGCAATAGCAGGTCACGTCGCAACAAACATAAGCGCCGCATTAACATCGATAATACTGAGGATACGGCAGTCAATGCCGGATTCAAAGGCTCTAAACCCGGTCAGCGGAAAAAGCCATTTAAAAGAAGCACTCCGGGCCCGTCCAGTTTGGATCGCATACTCGATCGCTCGTGTCAAATACACGGTACCCCTGACAAGCCAGCCAACCACACCAACCGGGAATGCTGGGTGTTCAAGCAGGCCGGCAAGTTAATTGCCGAAGACAAAGATAAGGGGTCACACAGCAATGACGAGGAGGAGCCCCGACAGCCGAACACCGGAGGACAGAAGAGGTTCCCCCCACAAGTGCGGACGGTGGACATGATATACGCAACCCACATCCCCAAGAGGGAGCGGAAGCGTGCACTCAGGGACGTATATGCGTTGGAGCCAGTCGCCCCAAAGTTCACCCCATGGTCCTCCTGCCCGATCACCTTCAATCGCAGGGACCACCCCACTAGTATCCATCATGACGGATTCGCCGCACTGGTCTTAGACCCAATCATTGACGGATTTCACCTCACTCGAGTCCTTATGGACGGCGTCAGCGGCCTGAACCTGCTTTACCAGGACACAATGCGCAAAATGGGTATAGACCCCTCAAAGATCAAACCGACAAAAACGACCTGGAAGTGGTCTTCGGATCCCCGGATAACTTCCGAAGCGAAGAATTAATCTTTGATATAGTCCCGTTCCATAGTGGCTATCATGCACTGCTCGGGCGAACTGCATTTGCGAGATTCAATGCGGTACCACATTATGCATACCTCAAGCTCAAGATGCCAGGACCCTAGGGGTCATCGCAGTTAATGGAAACACAGAGCGCTCTCTCTTCATGGAGGAGCACACTGCGACCCTCGCAGCAGAAGCGCAAAGCTGCCTCTCAAGGCAATCCATCAGTTCGGCATTTCAAGACCTGGACACCTTCAAACGCGCTCAGAGTAATCGGCAACTAGCCCGCCTGGCACGGTCTGAGCTCGCGTAGCAATGGGGCCCCCACCCCGGCCCAAGCCAAATGGCGAAATTCGTGCCACGCATACATAATTACGCATTAAAAATACCATGGGCACAGGTGGGGAGGGGGGCACGACTACGACACGCTCCGAGATGCGGCCTAAACCGCACCAGGGGCTTCCCGCTTTGTTATTTTTCTCTTTCCGGACTTTAATCTCTGGAAACCTTGTCCGGTAGCATGATGGCTGAACACATGATGCAGCAATCAAGAGATGCAGAAAGCTACATCACAACACGGAACTCCCAGGTGGATTACAATAACGAGTGAAATACTTGCTTTAATACTATTCCTCAGCTTGCCCTTGGAAGGGACATAGTCCTACTTTTCGCTTATCGCACTATCTGTATCATTCTGCTTTAACGCACCTCTTTGAATAAACAACGCATAACAATACGACTATTATTGCATTCTTGTTTTATATATATGTGTTCATTAATGATGCCTTGCAACCGTACACTTTGGTACGGCCAACACACCAGGGGCTTAAGTACCCCACAATATGGTGTGAGAAGTCCGAACACTTACACAAGTGCGGCACCCCGAACTTATAGCATTATATGCATTAGCTTCGAATCATGGCTTTGGTCAAATGTTGGGTTTGCCCGGCTCCTATGTTTTGGTACCTTACGTTCCGCTCTATCGGCTAAGGTAGCACTAGGAGAACTACTGTGATTGTGCCCCGGTTTTGCTGGGCTAAGAACCTCAGTAGAGAAAGCTAAAACTGACTGTCATGATAAGGCAAGAGACTGGTCGCTGTTCAGTGAGGTTTCAAGTCCCTAAAGACTTATGCCGCTTAGAGCGAGGAGCCGGTCCAGTCCGGCTTAAAGGCGTGTATCGCACCCCGAATTCGGCCTTCCGAATACCAGGGGCTTCGCCGACATTTAAAATTATAGAATTCTATGGCTAAGTGAGAGTGATAAAGCATTATTAGTCTGGTTGCCTTGTTCGCTGTGCTGAGCACCTCCCTCGAAGGACCCAAAAATGGGAACAAGAGTGCTCAGGTTTATCCTGAACACAACAGCACTCGCGGCATTGGGGCAGAAGCCTAGGACTAGCCATCTCTCAGATTGGATAAACAGCCAAACAAAAGGTAATATTTTAAATTCAAACAAGCGTTGCATAGCGCATATGAAACAAGTTTTCATCATACAGGATCACACGAGCAAGTTTACTCAAATATTACATCCTTTGAACATTCGTCCGCTACAAGACATGCACCCTTCAGGACACCCTCATAATAAATTTCGGGGGTGCGATGCTCCTTGCCCTGCGGCGGTCCCTCCTTGATCAGCTTCACGGCGTCTAGCTTGGCACACTACACCTTCACGCGGGCGAAAGCCCAGCGTGCACCTTCGATGCAGATAGACCGCTTGACGACCTCCAGCCGTGGGCAGGCGTCCCCAAGCACCTCACCAGGCCAAAGTAGCTGTTCGGAAGGGCGTCGCCAGGCCACAGCCGGACTATAAAGCCCTTCATGGCCTGTTCAGCCGCTTTGTGTAGCTCGACCAGCTGCTTCAGTTGGTCGCTCGTAGGCACCGGGTGTTCGGTCCCAGTATACTGAGACCAGAACAGCTTCTCTGTTGAGCTTCCCTCCTCGGCCTGGTAAAACTATGCAGCTTCCGACACGCTGCGGGGCAAATCTGCGAATGCTCCTGGAGAGCTCCGGATTCGGGTAAGTAATAGGTAATTTACTTTCACATGCTTGCTTTGCATATAGAATGCCTTACCCGCCGCTATTTTCTTCATCGCGTCAATCGCCTGGAGGGCCTTTTGGGCTTTGGCCTTGGCACTTTTCGCGCTCTCGAGGGCCGCGGCAAGCTCAGACTCTTGCGTCTTCGAGTCAAGTTCCAATGCCTCGTGCTTCGTCACGAGAGCCTGGAGCTCTTGCTGCACCTCGCCCACCCGAGCCTCTTGCCTTTCCCGCTCTGTGCGCTCCTTGGCCGCTTTATCTTCGGCCTCGGACATCGCTTGCCTTAGGGTCGCCACTTCGGTCATGGCCCCTGGCAAATTCGTGATGATCCTATCATTTTGCAATCGCATTCTTTTTAGACATATCCATAAACTAGGTATTACTTACCTTTGTTCTCCTCGAGCTGCCTCTTGGCAAGGCCGAGCTCGTCCTTGGACACTTCAAGGTCCTGCGTCAGTGCGGCGACCTCCGCAGTCAGTGCAGTAGATGCCAGTAGCGAAGCCTGCACATGCATATTGACATACTTATATTAGACTCCTGCGATGTTGTTTGATCCTCTGTTCAGCTTTTCTTTGTGAACACCAAACAGAGCATCAGGGGCTACTGTCTATGCGGTAATACTTTTCCTATATTTTAAACACTTACCTCAAAGCCTGTTAGAAGGCTGGCACAGGACTCAATCAATCCGCTCTTGGCGGACTGAACCTTCTGGACCACCGCACTCATAATAGTACGGTGCTCCTCGTCGATGGAAGCGCTGTGAAGCGCTCCCAGCAGATTGTCCGGCACCTCTGGATGGACAGAGGTCACTGGCACAGGCGTCTCGCCCCTCTTGGAAGGAGGCCACCTGCCCGAGTCCGGAACCACTGGAGGTTCCCACGCGGTGTTCGGCTGAGGGCCAAACTCGGAGCCCTCAGGGGCCTTGTCCCCTCTGCTCCCGGAGTCCGGAAGGTCGCCTTGAGGCGCCTCTAGGACTGTCTCCCCTCGACCCGGTGCCTCTTGAGACAGTACCTTGGCGTCATCCGCGAGGCAAGGGGAGGTGGCGGTCGGAAGTGGATCGCTATCCATATCCGACGAGCCCAGGGAGCCGTCCGACGATACATCGATACGGGCTCGTGGCGGCCTGCATAATCATATTTGGCGTTAGGGAAAGCAGTGCGACAAAGGAATGCTATGAGTTACTCTGGTATTCGAATACTTACGACCTCCCCAGGGGCTTGGCCCTGGGCAACCACTCGTCTTCGCCTTCGGCGGCGGCGGAGGAACTGTCCGGAAGGAGAGTCCTTCCCTTCTTGCACCCTTCGCCCCCCAAGTTGGGGCATTCTTCCTTTTCTTGTCTCCCCCGCCTGGAGGGGAGCATCTTCTTCTTCCTCCTCGTCTTCGGGGGAGGAGTGTGCCGCAGAGTCATCAGACGGTGAGTCCGATGACGTCTGGCATTGGGAACTCTTTCGGGTTCCCTTGGCCTTCTTGGTCTTCTCCAGCACCGTATAAGGAGCCAGAGTCAGCATCTTCGCGAGGAGAGCGTCTTCTGGGCCTTCGGGCAAAGGAGTCAGACAGTCGATCCGTCCGGCCGTCTCCTGCCAGTCCTGTCAAAGGTATGAGAGCTTAGATCCTGCATAGAGTCAAACTATGAAAAACAAGTATCCTGTGAGAGGTAAAACAGCTTACCGCGCTGGCTTGGCGCTTCGCGTAGAATCCGTGGTCCTCGGTAGTGGGAGGGGGAACCTCGGCACTCTTGAATATCACCTTCCAGGCTTCTTCGTGAGTTGTGTCGAAGAGCCTGTTCAGAGTTCGGTGCTGGGCTGGGTCGAACTCCCACAAGTTGAAAGCCCGTTGTTGGCACAGGAGGATCCGGCGGATGAGCATGACCTAGACTACGTTGACGAGTTTGAGCTTCTTGTTAACCATGTTTTGAATACATGTTTGGAGTCCGGTCAGCTCTCCCGATCTACCCCAGGACAGGCCCTTCTCTTGCCAGGAGGTGAGCCGCGTGGGGAAGCCAGATCGGAACTCGGGGGCCGCTGCCCATTTAGGGTCACGCGGCTCGGTGATGTAGAACCACCCCGATTGCCACCCCTTTATGGTCTCCATGAAGGAGCCCTCGAGCCATGTGACATTGGGCATCTTGCCCACCATGGCGCCTCCGCACTCCGCCTGGCGGCCACTCACTACCTTCGGCTTGACGTTGAAGGTCTTCAGCCATAAGCCAAAGTGGGGCTAGATGCGGAGGAAGGCCTCGCAAACGACGATAAACGCCGAGATGTTGAGGATGAAGTTTGGGGCTAGATCATGGAAATCCAGGCCGTAGTAGAACATGATCCCCTGGACTAATGGGTGGAGAGGAATCCCAGTCCACGGAGGAAGTGGGTAAGGAACACTACCCTCTCATGGGGCCTGGGGGTGGGGATGAGCTGCCCCTCATCTAGGAGCCGGTGCGCGATGTCGTCGGGCAAGTATTCGGCTCTCCTCAGATTCTTGATATGTCCCTCCGTGAAGGAGGAGACCATCCACCTGCCTCCCGCTCCGGATATGGTTGGAGAAGGTCGAGGTGGTAAATGTGGACTTGGGCACTGGATCTCGAGTGTGCGAATGTGGATGAGCAAAGGAGGAAGAAGGCGTGGATGAAAAGGTGAATCTTTATCCCTTTATATGGGCGGTCGAAACTGTGCGCCCCCACTAGCCTGGTAAAACTCGCTTATCCCCCAAGCACCGGAATCGATGGCGCGATTGGGTTACCCACGCCCGTATTGATGAGAATCCCGTGATAAGGGGACACGATCTCTGCTTTGACAAGACGTGTCAAAAAACTGCCTCGCGTTATGTGCGGGGCTAGTTGAAGGAAACGGTTCGAATAATCATCGGGCCATGGCATAAGGTCGTGTTGCGAAAACAAGTCAGCAAATTAGATTTGTGGAAATATTATTCTCTCTACGGTGGTATGTGGAACTTATTTTGGAGGGTCGGACACTATCCTTGTATTCAAATTCTTCCTTGATGTATTCGGAGGAGGAACCCACCTTGCAATGCCGAAGACAATACTGCGCGTCAGGCTCATCGTCATTGAAGCCTGATTCAGGGGCTACTGAGGGAGTCCTGGATTAGGGGGTCTCCAGACAGCCGAACTATACTCTTTGGCCGGACTGTTAGACTATGAAGATACAAGATTGAAGACTTCGTCTTGTGTCCGGATGGGACTCTACTTGGCGTGGAAGGCAAGCTAGGCAATACGGATATGCATATCTCCTCCTTTGTAACCGACCTTGTGTAACCCTAGCCCTCTCCGGTGTCTATATAAACCGGAGGGTTTTAGTCCGTAGGACAACACACAATCATACCATAGGCTAGCTTCTAGGGTTTAGCCTCTCTGATCTCGTGGTAGATCTACTCTTGTACTACCCATATCATCAATATTAATCAAGCAGGACGTAGGGTTTTACCTCCATCAAGAGGGCCCGAACCTGGGTAAAACTTCGTGTCCCCTGCCTCCTGTTACCATCCACCTAGACGAATAGTTCGGGACCCCCTACCCGAGATCTGTCGGTTTTGACACCGACAATCACCGTTTCCTCAGATGAAATTGTGGCCTAATCGATGCGCCAAAGAGGTTGTACACTAATCGCTGCATTTTCTTCTTGATTAGATCTCATGGTGCTACCGGCGCTCGGTCCCGAGCCGACACGGCGCGGTTCCACCCACGGCGGCGTCGCCGGCCACTTCCTCCAGGGCGTCGCTCCCTTGGCGGCGACGTCCACATCAGTAGGAGCTGCTGCTGCTCTACTCTTGCTCTCGGTCCCCTGCCTGGTCTGCTCTTGCTATTGCTCTTGCTCGTGCTGCTGCTCTTGCTCTTGCTCTTTCTTGTGGTGCTGCTCTGATTTAGCTACACTTCAGTCAACTGAATCGACTTTTGGGTCAGTCGATTTTCAGGGGGTGGGGGGAACGCCGGGGTGAAAGAAGAACCAGCCCAGCGGGGAGGGGGCCTCGCCGGAGAGGTACCCCACTATCTATCTTAGGGTTCAGGATGGGGCGGTGGTCACCGACGGTGGCGGGGTGGTGGCGTGGGGATCGCCGGAGAAAAAGCTCGGCGCGGGGGGGGGGGGGGCCTATAGGGATGGCCGGGGCGGCGGCGGACCGGCGGTGGGGAGTGTTTTCGGGGCGGGCTGGGCGGCGCACCGTAGGCCGCAGGAGGCGGGGGGCTGTTGTTTGGCCGGTGGTGGCTGGCGGCTCAGGGGGTTGGAGGTTGAAGATGAACCGCATGCCCTTGATTTCATATCCAACGGCTGCAAAACTGACTGACTAGAGATGAAAAAGTTAGTCGACCGATGTGTAGCCTCACCTTGCTAGTGCATTCAGTTTCGATAGCAAAATTCAGTTTCGACAGCAAAATTCAGTTTCGATAGTTAAGTTCAGTTTTGACAGTTAAGTTTAGTTTTGACAGTTAAGTTCAGAGATGAGCGGCTGATGTATTTTACATCTAGCACTTTGTGGTTATGTATTTTACGTCATGTTTTGGACATGCTATTAGAATTCCACTCAGGTTAACGTTGTTCATTGTCTCTCTTGTCCTGCTTCAGCCTCGGCGTCATACAACTCACCGGAGCTCCTCCAACGACGAAACCCTCCATCACAGCGGAGCAGTACCTCGGGCTCCATCTCTAGACGCCTAAGATCTTCTTCCCCTCCCCCGACGGCAAAGTCAGCCGGAGCATCCTCACCGTTGTGGAATAAAAGTTGTTGAGAGTTGAGAAACATAGTTTCGTTCATCCAACCATAAAAACACATGACAACCTCTGCTTCCCTCTGCGAATGGCCTATCTTTTATTTTTTTGTCTTATACTTTATACAAGAGTCATGGTGATCTTCACCTTTCCTTTTTACATTTTATCCTTTGGCAAGCACTATATGTTGGAAAGATCCTAATATATATAGCTAACTGGATGTGGGTTTTCATAAAGCAATATTGTTAACATTACCCTTGAGGTAAAAGGTTGGGAGGCAAAACTATAAGCCCCTATCTTTCTTTGTGTCCGATTAAAACTTCATACCCATAAGTATTGCGTGAGTGTTAGCAATTGTGAAAGTCTAAATGATAGTTGAGTATGTGGACTTGCTGAAAAGCTCTTATATTGACTCTTTCCGATGTTATGATAAATTGCAATTGCTTCAATGACTGAGATTATAGATTGCTAGCTTTTAATGAAGTTTCTGATTCATACTTTACATTGTGAATGGATTGTTACTTTAGCATAAGAAACCATATAACTGTATATATATATATGTTGTTCTAACAATGATCATGATTCCCTCATGTCTGTATTTTATTTTATCGACACCTCTATCTCTCAACATGTGGACATATTTTTCGATATCGGCTTCCGCATGAGGACAAGCGAGGTCTAAGCTTGGGGGAGTTGATACATCCATTTTGCATCATGCTTTTATATCGATATTTATTGCATTATGGGCTATTATTACACATTATATCACGATACTTATGCCTTTTCTCTCTTATTTTACAAGGTTTACATGAAGAGGGAGAATGCCGGCAACTAGAATTCTGGGCTAGAAAAGGAGCAAATATTAAAGACCTATTATGCACAACTCCAAAAGTCCTGAAACTCCACGAAAGTCAGTTTTGGAATATATTAAAAATATTGGGCGAAGAAAGCACCAGAGGGGAGCCAGCCACCATCCATGAGGGTGGGGGCGCGCCCTACCCCCTAGGCGCGCCCCTTGCCTCGTGGGCCACCTGGCAGGCCTCCGATGCCCATCTTCTGGTATAAGGTGTCTTTTGCCCTAGAAAAAATAAGTAGGAAGCTTCCGGGATCAAGCGCCACCATCTCGAGGCAGAACCTTGGCGGAACCAATCTAGGGCTCCGGCGGTGCTGTTCTGCCGGGGAAACATCCCTCCGGGAGGGGGAAATCATCACCATCGTCATCACCATCGATCCTCTCATCGGGAGGCGGTCAATCTCCATCAACATGTTCACCAGCACCATCTCCTCTCAAACCCTAGTTCATCTCTTGTATCTGATCTTTGTCTCAAAACCTCATATTGGTACATGTGGGTTGCTAGTAGAGTTGATTACTCCTTGTAGTTGATGCTAGTTGGTTTATTCGATGGAAGATTATATGTTCATATCCTTTATGCATATTAATACCCCTCTGATTATGAACATGAATATGATTTTTGAGTAGTTACGTTTGTTCCTGAGGACATGGGAGAAGTCTTGCTATAAGTACTCATGTGAATTTGGTATTCGTTCAATATTTTGATCAGATGTATGTTGTCTTTCCTCTAGTGGTGTTATGTGAACGTTGAATACATGACACTTCATCTTTGTTTGGGCCTAGGGGAAGGCATTGGGAAGTAATAAGTAGATGATGGGTTGCTAGAGTGACAGAAGCTTAAACCCTAGTTTATGCGTTGCTTCATAAGGGGCTGATTTGGATCCACATGTTTCATGTTATGGTTAGGTTTACCTTAATTCTTATTTCGTAGTTGTGGATGCTTGCAAAGGGGGTTAATCATAAGTGGGATTCTTGTCCAAGTAAAGGCAGTACCCAAGCACCGGTCCACCCACATATCAAATTATCAAAGTAAGGAATGTGAATCATATGAGCATGATGAAAACTAGCTTGACGATAATTCCCATGTGTCCTCGGGAGCGCTTTCCATTATATAAGAGTTTGTCCAGGCTTGTCCAGTGCTACAAAAAGGATTGGGCCACCTTGTTGCACCTTGTTTACTTTTGTTACTTTTTACCCATTACGAATTACCTTATCATAAAACTATCTGTTATCGATAATTTCAGTTCTTGCAGAGAATACCTTACTGAAAACCGCTTGTCATTTCCTTCTACTCCTCGTTGGGTTCGACACTCTTACTTATTGAAAGGACTGCCGTACAATCCCTATACTTGTGGGTCATCACATCCATGTTTCAATTTATTTTTCTTGCTTTCTTCTTGTGTGTTTGAAAAAAACTTTAGAAAAACCAAAAAAGTTACTTGTAGCTAGTTTACTTCTATGCATGCTTAGCTGTAGCATTAAAAAGAAAACCCAAAAAGATTTCCTTGTTCTTCTTTTGTTTGTTGGGAGCTTTCCCGTGTAAATAGTTTTTCTCGTTTTTGCTTCCCATTTTATTTGCTTGTTCAAGAAAGCCAAAAACTCCAAAAATATTTCAGTGTGTTCCTCTGAATTTATTTCTTTTTATTCGAGTTGTACCAAGGAGAAGACCACGATGAAAATATTGTGTGGCTCTCATATGAATAATCGTTGAACTAATAAAGAACCCATTTTACCTTGTCTTCTTCTGTTGAATAAAATGTTTGCATATTCCAGCTTAGTCCATGGCAGTCTCACATTATTATTATTTTCACATCGTTCAGTCGTGCAAGTGAAAGGCAATAATGATGATATTCGATGAACTGGTCATGGCAGAGAGAAACTGGTATGAACTCGACTTGTTCTGTTTGTGTAAATATGCTTAACCTAGTATCCATGATTCAGCCCATTATGATTAAACATGTTTGCAATGAAAATTAGAGATTATAGTTTCTCATGCCATGCATAAGTAGCTGAGAGTGAATAATGATTTATCTTGGATATCAACATTGCGTTAAAATGATTGTGATGTAGTATGATGATATGGTATCCTCCTCTGAATGTTCGAGTGGCTTGACTTGGCACATGTTCATGCATGTAGTTGATTCAAAACCAGCATAGCCTCTATGATATTTATGTTCATGGTGTTCATATCCTACTCATGCTAGTGTCCAATGTTACTTATGCATAATGCATAATCATGATCGTTGTTGCTCTCTAGCTGGCCGCTTCTCAATCTAATTGCTAGCCTTCACTTGTACTAAGTGGGGATTCTGCTTGTACATCAAAAACCCTGAACCCGAAGTTATTTCAGATGAGTCCACCATACCTACCTATATGCGGTATTACCATGCCCTCCTAAGTAAATTTGCATGTGCCACCTCTAAAAACTTCTAAAAGAATATCCGTTTTGTGTGCTTGGATCGTTCATAGAATGACAGGAGGTAGTCGGTATCTTCCATGCTAAGCGGGTTATTCTCAGGTCGAGTGTTTATTTACTCGCCATCACACAAGAAAAGGGCGGTAATAGGGATGCCCAGTCCCAAACTGCAAAATACAAAAAGAGTTAATCGCTCGAATAATCAAACAAAAACTCCCAATGGAGTCAAAACCTTTGCTTTTTTCACTTGAGAACCGCCACTAGCCTGTTTAGCATGGGAGATATTGATAACTGATAGTCGTGAAGTAAATGAGAAGGGTGCATGTCTCAAGATATCATTTATCTCTGTTTTAAAATTTTGAGCTCTGGCACCTTTGCAAATCAATGAGAAGGGACTATCTATTTACTTTTACGTTGTGTCATCACCTTAACAAGCGCTCGAAAGTGAGAGAGCACAACTGTCATGACTTATGCATTGTGTGTAGCTAATGTTGGGTGCATCATGACTGGATCTTTTCTAATATGAACTACAATGTTTAGTCACTGCTTGGACTTTGGAGGTGCTCTGCATTTATGTTTTGCGGTCTCAGAAAGGGCTAGTGAGATACCACTATTGTCATAATATATCATGATGGTTCTGACGACGTATTGCCATTCAAGATGTCTTATTATTGCTCGCTAGCTGATTTTGTCATTGATATGAGTCAATATAATCTTTAAGAGTTATTGTCGGCATGGTTAGTTATAATGTTGGTTGAAAACATGGGCGTTGTTTAAGCTTATTTATGCAAACAAGAGCAAAAGAGTTCGTAAAAGTTTTTCTTTTTCACTTTCAGTTTATCAACTGAATTGCTTGAGGACAAGCAAAGGTTTAAGCTTGGGGGAGTTGATACGTCTCCAACGTATCTACATTTCCTAACGCTTTTCCTCTTGTTTTGGACCCTAATTTGCATGATTTGAATGAAACTAACCCCGGACTGACGCTGTTTTAAGCAGAACTACCATGGTGTTGGTTTTGTGCAGAAATGAATGTCCTCGGAATAGAATGAAACTTTGTGAGGAATTTTTATATAATATATAAGAATTTCTGGAGCCAAGACCTACCGGAGAGGGGGCCCTGGGTGGGGCACAACCCACCAGTGCGCCCCCCTCTCCTAACACGCCCAGGTGGGTTGTCCCCACCTGGTGGCCCCGCGCGCGGACCTTGGAACCAACGCTATAAAATCCTATTTTCGGAGAAAAAATCAGGGAGAAAGAATTATTGTGATCCACAAGATGGAGCCGCCGTCACCTCCTGTTCTTCATCGGGAGGCTGGATCTGGAGTCCGTTTGGGGCTCCGGAGAGGGGAGTCTTCATTCTTCATCATCACCAACCCTTCTCCATCACCAATTCCATGATGCTCCCCACCGGGAGTGAGTAATTCCTTCATAGGCTCGCTGGTCGGTGAGGAGTTGGATGAGATTCAACATGTAATCGAGTTAGTTTTGTTAAGGCTTGATCCCTAGTATCCACTATGTTCTTAGATTGATGTTGTTATGACTTTGCCATGCTTAATGCTTGTCACTTTGGGCCCGAGTGCCATGATTTCAGATCTGAACCATTTATGTTATCACCATTATATCCATGTTCTAGACCCGATCTTGCAAGTTATAGTCACCTACTACGTGTTATGATCCGGTAACCCTGGAGTGACAATAACCGGGACTTCTTCCGGTGATTACCATAGTTTGAGGAGTTCATGTATTCACCATGTGTTAATGCTTTGTTCCGGTTCTCTACTAAAAGGAGGCCTCAATATCCCTTAGTTTCCAATATGGACCCCGCTGCCACGGGAGGGTAGGGCAAAAGATGTCATGCAAGTTCTTTTAATAAAGCACGTATGACTATTTACGGAATACATGCCTACATTATATCGATGAACTAGAGCTAGTGCCGTATCGCCCTATGTTATAATTGTCTCATGATGAATATCATCCAACAAGTCGCCGATCCAATGCCTACGAATTTATCTTATATTGTTCTTGCTAAGTTACTATTGCTATCATCACTGTTACACTTGCTACAAAACTATTGCTATCACTGTTACTGTTACTATTGTTGCTACTACTATTATCAAAACTATCATACTACTTTGTTACTGATCACTTTGCTGCAGATAATTAATTTCCATGTGTGGTTGAATTGACAACTCGGCTGCTAATACCTTTATATATTCTTTGGCTCCCCTTGTATCGAATCTATAAATTTGGATTGAATACTCTACCCTCGAAAACTGTTGCGATCCCCTATACTTGTGGGTTATCAAGACCTTTTTCTGGCGCCATTGCCGGGGAGCATAGCTATATTTGTTGAGTCACTTGGGATTATTATCATATTATCACTATGAAGAATCTGAAGGATGCTAAGACTAAGATATTTCCCTCAAAGACGAGGGGAGGTAAGGAACTGCCATCCAGTTCTACTTTAGATTCACCTTCTATTATAAGTAAACTTGCAACACCACCTCATGCTATTAATTCTAATATGTCGCAAGTTATTGATGATGCTACTTCTGCTATGGAAAATGCTTATGATGATGCTACTTCTGCTATGGAAAATGCTTATGGTGATGCTAGTACCTTGTTTGATAATGATGATGTGCCACTTGGTGAATTTCTTGATAAATAAATTGCTAGAGTTATACAACATGATGTTGTTGAATCTGATGATGAGCTTGAAAATGAATCTCCTGAAACACCTACTAGAACTAGCCCTCCTAGATATGAATTGCCTAAGGTAGCGGAAGGTAATGTTATGAGTGAAGAAACAACTAGAGATATTCTTGCTTGCAGGGATAGAAATGATCTAGAGTAATTATTATGCAAGTATAAAGAAAAATCTCTGAATGCTAGAGTGTAATGTGATCCTAAGTTTGCTACTTCACCTATCCTTATTGTTGATAAGAATTATGAATTCTCTGTCGACCTAGAGTTAAATACTTTGGTTGAATCTGATCCTTTCCATGGTTATGAAACTGAAACTGTTGTGGCACATCTTACTAAGTTGAATGGTATAGCCACCCTTTTTACTCATGATGAGAAAACTCGCTATTACTTTATTCTCAAATTATTTTCGTTCTCATTAAAGGTTGATGCTAAAGCTTGGTACAATACTCTTGCTCCTGTTTGTGTGCGTAGTCCCCAGGATATGATTTATTAGTTCTCTGAAAAATATTTTCCTGCTCATAAGAAACAAGCTGCCTTACAGGAAATATTTAACTTTGTGCAAATTAAATAAGAGAGTCTTCCACAGGCTTGGGGGAGTCTTTGACAATTACTTAATGCTTTGCCAGATCATCCTCTTAAGAAAAATGAAATACTTGATATCTCCTATAATGGACTAACCGATGCTTCTAGGGACTTCCTAGATAGTTGTGCTGGTTGTGTTTTCAGGGAATGAACTGTTGGTCAAGCTGAAGAATTATTGAATAATATGTCAAAAAACTATGATGATTGGACTCTTCCTGAACGACCGGCCAAACCCACTCCAAAGAAGAGGGGTATATTATATCTCAGTCCTGAAGATATGCAAGAGGCAAAGAAATCTATGAAGGAAAAAGGTATTTAAAGCTTAGGATGTTAAATATTTACCTCCTATTGAAGAAATACATGGGCTTAATAGACCACCACCTCCTAAGGTGGTAGAGGTAAATTCTCGTATGAAGTTCAATGATGATGAAAATCCTCACAATATGCATCCTAGTCAATGCCTTTATGAGTTTGAAAATTATATTCGAAAACAAGATCACTTCAATGCAAATGTTATGAAACAATTGAAATAAAATTCTGATATGATTCCTCACTTGAGTGACTTGTTATTTAGAATATCAAATGATGTTAGAGGTGTTGGAAAACATGCTTCTATGGTTCAAACTCAATTAGAACAAGTTGCTAAATCTCAAAGAGGATTGCTTGATTAAATGAATAATAATATGCATGACTCTGTTGTTAGAGTTGCAACTAGAGGAGCTAAAATGACTCAGGAACCACTTTATCCTGAGGGACACCCAGAAAGAATTGGACAAGATTCACAAAGAGCCAACACTAGTGCACCTACTTCTTCTAAAAAGAAAAAGAAAAATGATAGGACTTCACATGCTCCTAGTGAACCTGAAATAGAGAAACCTCTTGAAATAGATAATGAAGTTTCTATCTCTGATGCTGAAACTCGTTCTGGTAATGAACACTCACCTAGTGATAATGAAAAAGATAATGCTGATGTTCATGAAGACACTCAACCAAATAACAAAGAACTAGACAATGATCACTACTGCAGGATGGTCCAAACGCGATACTATGATCAGAGACCCTTCAACGAAACTGTGTGCAATGCCATAATCACAAACGGTGGTGCAAAACATTTGCGATGACGGATGCATCAAACACGGTTCAGATTTTAGTTGTGTGTGTGATGCAGGGCATACGGTTCAGTTGAATTAACTGTTTGGGATGAGGAGGAACAAAAGAAACGGGCAGTCAGATGAAGGCGTGTGCGATATATAGCAGACGGATCACTAGGATGAACCGTGTGTGATTAGGCAACACAATGGAAACGGTTCAACTGAACAAGATGTGTGTGATACGCGGCAAACAAGTCCGTAATCAGAAATGTGTGCAAAGACCAATAATAACATAGACGATTGCTGCTAATAAGCCATGCGATTTGCTCTGTCTACAGTAGAATAACATGTATATATATAACTGAAATAAACATCCAATTACATAAGTGACTATACAAATCATTCACACACACCTCAATAAACAATTGCATGCATTCTAAAGTAGGAGAAACGATCGTCTAGTCATTTACTTCTTGTGACGCTCCTGCCGCTGCTATGTGGCTCGATCCCTCGTCTGGGTTAGGAACAAGACAGTTCCTCATGTCAACGATCCGCCTATACATCTCGTAGCTTGTGTACGCGTCCATGGCCGCGTACTTGACATGTTGTTCATCCAGTATCTCATGCCACACACTGTGCCAGGTGTTCTTGTCCTGATTGCTCTCATTTTTCATCTTCATGTAGTAGGGGTCGATGATGGCTGAGGCGAGGTCAACTAGGGAGTTCAGTTTGTTTTTATCGCTGCCCCACACCTTGTAGTGGTGCTTGATGTCGACAAGATTCGGGCATTTCAAGCCCGAAACCTTGAGTGCTTTTAGATCGTTGGTGGTGTCCACCGCAACGAAACTGTAGTCGGAGTTGTTGATAAACCTGGAGAAAGGCTCACAAGGTGTTGCGGCCAGGTGGTAGTGGTAGACGACATCATGTCGCATGCACAACTAGGCGACGGCAACCTTCTGATCGTGCACGGCATGACCCATGGTGTACTCGAGGTCGAAGCCGACCACTTGGTACTTGTCCTCGGCAAGGAACTGCTCCATACTTTGGATGGTGCTCTCCACCAAGACCGGATCGTTCGTGTACACCACCGAGAGAGCCTTCCTCATCACGTGGGTGTCCACGATGTGTTGTGTGGTGAACTGCCCGCCGTTGTCGTCGTCGGCCGCTGGGAGTGCCATTGGAGCCACAGGGAGCACCATTGGAACCGCTGGATGTCCTCTCTATATGTGTCCTCATGGGTGTGCTTATTGTGTCGTGTGAGATGAGAGATGAAAGTAAATGGCCGCAGGAATGGAAGGGGGCCGGGCAACGTGGATTCTCAGCGTGTCCGCATGGCAGTTTTTGCAGCGGGTAACTGCATTGTTGCGCCGCGCCTGGCGCACTCGCATGCACACGAACATGCGTGATCGTGCGCCAGCCCCAAACACTCACGCGGGAGTAGAGTGCGTGCGCTGGGACGCGAGTAGAGCGCACCACGGCTGCCTAAACCGCAAGTAACCGCACGCATAGAGCAGTTGAACACGCAGGAAATGGTCGCCTACAAGCCGGCCGACAGTTGCGCCATTGCGTAGAGAGCGGCCATGTGCTACCACCTCCATCTAGTCTATAGTCCCCTTTATATTCTGTGCCATACTTTGCACTCAAATTTAACCAACAAAATGTTAATGCATGTTATGAAAATTATATAATTGGAAACTATGTTCAAATACGAATCCAACTATATAATCTTTGGCGACATGCATTCGAAATTTATTAGTTAAATCATACTTATAAACCAGGACGGGGGTATAGTAGGTAATTAAATCACAAACGTTTTTTTATTAACCGTATGTGTACGTGGCCTTTCGTCCTCCTCTCGCACGTCTTGTCACCCTGCTGCCACAGACGGCTTACAGCGCAAGCTTGCGTAGTGCGCGGGGCCGTTCTTTTGGCCAAATGGTGGCGCCAATGAATCGACAATGAGCCCGTTCCCGTGCAACTTTGCAGGTTTCCACACAAGCTTCCTGCATGACTCGGTGAAATCCCCCAAAATCCGAATGCTTACCAGCCTGCTATAGAAACTCTCACGGTCGGCGAGTCATGCGTCGCATTTTCCCCTTCCTCCCTATAGCTTATCTCGTCTGCTTCTCCCACAATCGCCAATGGCACCGGTCGGTCGTCGTTGCTCAGCCACTCCACCATTATCAGAGGACAGCTCCAGCTGGGAAGCTACACCGTGGCAGCGGCGCAGTCCCCGGCGTAGTGTAGTGCGCGTGGCGCGCCTGTTGGGTGTGTGCGGAACACCCACCACATGATCCGCCGCCGGTGCCCGTCAACAGCTATTGCCGGCTGCCATTGCCGCCACACCACAGTCGAAAGCCAGGGCCATCACCCGCTCCACCGCCGCGGCCTGAAGGTGGGAGGTGGTCGTCGTGGCCACCACCCCACTGCCGGCCACCCTGGCCATCACCCGCTCCACCACCACGGCCCGAAAGCGGGAGGTGGTGGTCGTGGCCGCCACACCGTCGTCGGCTGCCGTGGCCGCCAGCCCACCGTCGATCGCCGGGGTCATCACCCGCTCCGCCACCGCCGCCCTGAAGGTGGGAGGTAGAGGTGGATGCCCACACGTGCGTCAACGACCTTGCGCGCTACACCGAGTTCCTGTGGGAGGAGGAGGAGCGCCTCGTTGAGCACACAAAGAGCCTTACCACCGCCATGGCTGCGGGACATGCCGCCTCAGAGGCGAGGAATCAGGAGATCTACGAGGAGAACCACCACTTCGAGAGGGGTCGTCTGGAGCGGTAGATGGCGTTCGAGGTGAGCGTCGCTGAAGCTGCAACAGCGGCAGGCACCGTATTGCGGTTGCCCAGCTCGTCGATAGGCTCCTCCTCCTCCGCCTCTTACTGAGCGTGTTCGGCAGAGGAGAGGCAGCCGGAAGTAGCACAAAGCCCCTCCGTGCTAGTAGTAGTATTTAGGGGCTATTTTGTTCAGTTCATCTGACTATAGATGTGGCAGAACTGTACAACGTACTTAAAATTAGCTAGTATATATATAGTTGCACTAGCTATTTCAGTATGTGGTTGCCAACAATTGGGGAAAAGTTTGGTCGGTCCAGCTGTCGAGTTGAACTGTTTGTATAAATTAAGAACAACTGCTTAATCTATGAATGAAATCTATGCTTAATTACTGAATTTTAGTTGCAAAAATTAGATACTGCTAGTGATTTTTAGCTTCATACTTTGACAAATCGCAGTGTTACAAGGTTGACAAATGGCAATGTTACTCGATCAACAAATGTCAATCTTTCCAGTTTGACAAATGGTAAGATACCCAATATGACAGATGCAAATCGCACCAAATTGTTTGTAAGTGGTTGCACATGGGTCATCCAAAAGAACCATTTGCGTTGAAGAGATGCACAAATCCCGCTCCCACTTTGCATCATGTCGTCCCGGGGTCGACAGGCGGGGCGCGAGAGGACGGCAGCTGGCGGCGCTGAGAGGTAGCGTTCGACGGCGGTGTCCCAGGCCGCTGAGGGGGCGCGCACGGAGAGGAAGGCTGGCAGCCATGGAAGTCAAAGGGCTCGCTTCCCAGTGAGCCTGCGCAGCATACAGCTTGCACGCTTCCCGGTGAGCCTACGCATTCGAGGACAGCTTGCATGCCTCTTGGTCAGCCTGCGCACCAGACTGCGCTCGCACGCCGCCCGTTCAGTCAAGGTCAAGCAGCTGTCTGCACGGCACCTCCTACAACCATTAAAACCAAGACACGTGGCATCACGTGAATGGTTAACCGAACGCACACGGTTTGAATTATACAAATGTTTGAGATATTAAAGTGGCAGCTATTTTTTCAAAATGCCTTTATTGGCTATCATTATTCGAGTGCACCTTCTCTCAAAATGGACACGAAAAATACCACAGCATGTCGGGTACCATTCCATGATAGAATGCCAAGTTTCATGAATTTCAGACGAGTTTTGGATTTACTAAAATTTAAAAATAAAGTATCTCAACGTTTTGCCAGCAATCAATGGTGCCCTGGTGTTTGAAATTCATTCCCATTTCTTGGATGGGACCTAAGCATGCACCCAAGGACACAGATTTGATTTTTCAACCAATTTATATGCACTGGAGCATGTGCATGTAGTTCAAATTTGAATTATGCACATAAATGCATTGAAAACTTAGTTAATGCATAAAAATGTCCAAACGAACCCCGAAAAATCACAAAAATTGACACAACACCCTGTTGTTCAACGTTGACATGAGAAAATTTTGAAAGCAATAAGAGGCAATGGATATCGTTTCGTCCCCAAAGGTGGGACATTCCCTACCGAAACCATCATGCTTGTTGTGAGAACCTCTGGTTTGTGAGAAGCATATACCCAAACCTGCCCCAAATGGGACAAAAAATTTACCACAGCATGTTGATGCTGCTCCATGATAGCATGCCAAGTTTCATGAATTTCAGACGAGTTTTGGATTTACTAGAATTTAAAAATAAAGTATCTCAAAATTTTATCGGCAATCACGGTGCCCCGGTGTTTGAAATTCATTCCCATTTCTTGCATGGGACCTAAGCATGCACCCAAGGACACAGATTTGATTTTTCAACCAATTTATATGCACTTGAGCATGTGCATGTAGTTCAAATTTGAATTATGCACATAAATGCATTAAAAACTCAGTTAATGCATAAAAATGTCCAAACGAACGCCGAAAAATCACAAAAATGGACACAACAATCCTGTTGTTCTATGTTGACATGAGAAAAAAATTGACAGCAATAAGAGGCAATGGAATTCTTTTCGTCCCCAAAGGTAGGATGTTCCCTACCGAAACCATCACGCTTGTTATGAGAAGCTTTGGTTTTGTGAGAAGCATATCCCCAAACCTGCCCCAAATGGGACAAAATTTTTACCACAGCATGTTGATGCCGCTCCATGATAGCATGCCAAGTTTCATGAATTTCAGATGAGTTTTGGATTTACTAGAATTTAAAAACCAGGCATCTCAATGTTTTGCCAGCAATCAACAGTGCCCTGGTGTTTGAAATTCATTCCCATTTCTTGCATGGGACCTAAGCATGCACCCAAGCACACAGATTTGATTTTTCAACCAATTTATAAGCACTGGAGCATGTGCATGTAGTTCAAATTTGAATCATGCACATAATGCATTGAAAACTCAGTTAATGCATAAAAATGCCAAACGAACCCCGAAAAATAAAAAAAATTGACACAACACTCCTATTGTTCTATGTTGACACGAGAAAAATTTTGGAAGCAATAAGAGGCAATGGATATCGTTTCGTCCCCAAAGGTGGGACGTTCCCTACCGAAACCATCATGCTTGTTGTGAGAAGCTCTGGTTTGTGAGAAGCATATACCCAAACCTGCCCCAAATGGGACAAAAAAATTACCACGGCATGTTGATGCCGCTCCATGATAGCATGCCAAGTTTCATGAATTTCAGATGAGTTTTGGATTTACTAGAATTTAAAAACCAGGTATGTCAATGTTTGGAGCCAAGTGACGGTGGCAGGGTGGTTGACATTCATTCCAATTTCTTGCATTGGACCTAAGCAGGAAACCAAGGACACAGATTTGAATTTTCAACTAAATTATATGCATTACAGCATGTGTCTATAGTTCAAATTTTAATTATGCACATGAATGCACAGAAAACTCAGTTAATGTATGAAAATGTCCAAGCGAACCCTGAATAATCCCAAAAATTGACACAACACTCCAGCTGTTCTATGTTGACACTAGGAAAAAATTTGAAACCGAGAAGAGGCAATGGATATAGTTTCGTCCAGAAAGGTGAAACGTTCCCTACCAAAACCATCACACTTCTTGTGAGAAGCTCTGGTTTATGAGAAGCTTATACCCAAACCAATTTAATGTATAAAATGTTCAAACGAACCCTGAATAATTCCAATTCTTTTATGACACACATATAGTTGCATGTTCACTCCAGATAAAAGGTCTAGCAATTCGAACACCGTCCATTGCCGTTGTGACCCCATTATGTAATTCATATCAAGATGAAAAATCAAGTAGATTGCACATAGTTTATTATCACCAACCATGTGAGATGCAACACAAAATATCCTGGAGCACCGTCGGTGTATAGTACGCCTATGGCTTACGCGAGAAGGTGCGTTGGCTACAGTCCACAGCCGGTGTCTCAAGCACACTAGCTTGCTCCCCAAATATCATTTCACTGTTTAATCATTGCCAGTGAAAGATGGGCACGTGGACCCGCGTCGTGAGGGCAACTTCGGTGGCCCACTCCGGCGAGAGCGCGGCCGCAGCCGCCATGTGCGTGCTAACAAGGTGCATGAGTGCGGCTGCAATCTGCGACCGGGCGGCCATGGCAGCCCGAACAGCCGCTGTTGCTTCTTAGGTGGCAGCAGCAACATCTGGCTTGGGGATAACAACTGGCGAGAGCGGCACAACAGCTGTCCATTCCGTAGCGGTGGCCTTAGCCTTGATGGAGGCCGCCCACGAACATGTCGAGGCTGCCCACACCCAGCTCCTGGCGGTCACCGCACAAATTGAACGAAGCTTCTCCGACAATGATCGGCAACCCACGGCTGAAGAGCTGGCAATTGTCGAGAGCGTTCGAGGAGCCATCCGTTCCTCCGCCGCATACCTTGCGACGACGGAGCCCGTCCAAGCCCAGATCACGTCCGGCCACGCCTAGCTCGTGGCGGCCTTTTCCAAAGAGATGGCGGACGCGGATGGCGAGATGCTTGCCAAGTATGGTGTGATGGATGCCATGGAGCCCCTTCCCCAGGAGACCATCGAGCGCGAGCTGGACATGGAGGCGGCGCTGGAGATCGACGAGCACCAGCCGTAGTAGTACTCTTTGTTTTGTTTAATTAAGAGCGTCGGTCTTTAATTTGTTAGAGTAATGTTTAGGTCAGCTAGCTCTGTTTAATGGCTGAACTTGCTCGATTAAGAAGTGTGTGTGTGTGTTATAGTCTCCTTTGTGTACCCAAATTATGCAATGACGTGGATGACCACTGTAACCATGGAAATTTGAACCAAATTTTTTGATGTTCAAACTCATCACACACGGGTTAAGCTATCTGAATCATTTGTGATGTTCACATGTCATACACAGTTCTGAATAAGGGACCATGTCTGATGACACTTTGCGCGCTAGTTTTTTCGCTGAAGCAATTCCAAATTTTCGGCTTCCACGGAAATATCTACCTCCCCTCCCCTCCCCTTACCAAAAGCCACATTTCCCTTATTTCTGCCTTCCTTTCCAAGTTGAAACCTTCACTCCTTGCTTGCAGTGGCGCCTCCTCGTCAGCGACCCTCCTTCACGCTACTCGGCCTTGTCTATCCAGGCAGGTAATCCACACCCGACCCCCATCCTCCTCCTTCCACATCCCACATGCCCTGACCACCGACGTGAGCGCGATACCTTCCACCCAAATCACCAACCCCTCCACCAAATAAGCGCCACCCTAAGCCATGGTGCATGTAGTATAGCCAGGATCTCAAGCAGCATTTGGCAGCAGAGAAGCAAATCGCGGCCGCATGCGTGGATGAGGTCACGATGGCTGCCATTCGTGCCGACCCCTAGATCTTGGAGGAGCACCTTGCCATTTTCTAGCTACGCCGGTTAATCATGCTCGGTTTACCCATTGTGTGTGCTTCTCCTGCCTTTACTTCACAAATTCTAGTGAACTATGCTATCTAATTTTACCATGCAATCTGTTGCTCTAGTGTATATGTTCTATATGTCATGCAGTGTGGTGCTCACTTATTAACTGTTTTGTTAATTAGTTGTTGTCTTGAGTTAACTGTTTGGTTCAATTCAGCAAATGTGATGTTCAATTCTTCAGGCTGCAATTTTGTATTATCTTCCATGTGAGAAATAAATCGAATTTATGTTTACAAAATACATGACAAACGACTACAATTGCTATATTTCCAAGTTGTCAAGCATGCTTGGTTTGGTTATACATTGTGCAATGTGGTGCTCAGTTAACGTTTGGTCCATTTGTGTTGTGGTTAGTTAATTGTTTGGTTCAATTATGCAATGCGATGTTCAATAGTTGTGGGTGCATTCTGTTATTGTATACCATGTGAGGAATAAATTGAATTTGGATGTACTAAATACATGACAAACAAATACAATTGCTACAATTGGATGTAGTTAACCGTTTGGTTAACTGTCTGATCTTCCATTAGGTGTATGTTATATTGTGCAATGTAGTGCTCAGTTAATGTTTGATTCATTTGTTGTGGTGTTTAGTTAAATGCTTGGTTCAATTCTGCAATGCGATGTCCAATTGTCATGGGTAGAATTTTGTATTGTTGTGCATGTGAGGAATAAATCGAATTTAGCTGCACTTAATACATGAGAAACATATACAAGTGATGTATTTCCTAGTTCTTAATCAAGCTTGGTTTGGATAAATGGGTTTTCCATGTGGCTTGAATTAATCTGATGAATCTGCAATGTGCTTATTTTCATCAACATATTTTACTGATAGCATGTGAACCCTTACTTAACCTGATGACTAACTACCTTATATGTGTTGCAGGAAAACAATGGGAAGCACTGAGGTTTACAATCGAGGTTAGCACGTGAATGGTCCGTTGTCTAATAGCACATTATTGTGCAATTGCAGGAACCATTCTAATATCTTGGTTTTTAACAATTTGGTCTTGCACATGTAGGTCCTGCTGTTAGAGGTTTTGACCCACTATTCGATCCTTTTTGCATATAGGGAAATGAGTTGTCCATGAATATCAATCAAATCAAGAAACTCAGAAAGATTGTTAGGATAAAGAAATTAGCGACAAAAACAACAAGATCTTTGTCTACACAATGAAGAAGACATCAGTTCACTACAAGATGGTACTAACTATTATACCTTGCCTTTTTTATTCCTTTGCCCCATCCAATATAGAGAAGATATTTATGCACATCCTTGTTTTCAGGCCTTTTCAAAGAAGTTCACTGATGATTACCTCT
This sequence comes from Triticum urartu, assembly GCF_056163025.1. NCBI lineage: Eukaryota > Viridiplantae > Streptophyta > Magnoliopsida > Poales > Poaceae > Triticum > Triticum urartu. Next base: position 167,710,561 of record NC_141874.1, on the reverse strand, counting down.
CAAACCACCTCTATGGTTAGGAGGCGAGGAAGGTTTTCATACAACACCCACGGTTCAATATTGAAGTGTTCCTGAAGAGGACGAAGGACGGACGGTCAGTCATCCACAGGCATTGGCCTAAAGTTGCAAAGACCTTCAACATGAATGAAGGCTCAATATTCGCCTTCCGCAACAGTTTTCCAGATGAGATGCATCTGTCTATATACCGTCTATGATGCTAATTTCGAAAGGTTCTACATGTTGCATGTGAAACTTGGTGCTGGTGCAGTTGTGTAATGGGGTAGCTGAGTGCTGAAGCTATATCATGTTGTACTCTGATGTATTTCAATTATGAAATTCTGCTTCCTTAATATGGAAATGAAATATATTATGTGCTTAATATGAATGTCAATTAGATTAATAAATGGATTATTAATAACAGGGCAATTAGCCTGCTAATGGAGAATTAGCCTGCGAATTGGTTTTTGCTATTGCAAACGGTTATTGAAAAAATACCGTGGGTGATGACCTCAGGCAACGCACACAGTTTCTAGGAATAAACCGTTTTGGATCAATGAACAATCACACACGACTTTCTCTTGAAAACTGTTTGCGTTAGGCCACCTTGCGCAAACGTTTACCACATAAAAACTGTGTGTGATGGACATCCTTTGCCACACAGTTTCTTCTATGGACCGTGTGTGATACATTCAATAACGCAAACGATTTAACTAGAAAAATATGTGTGATGTACCTGTGAACGGAAGCGTTTTCCTTGGAGCGACTATGTGGGATGTACATACGAACGGAAACATTTAGCGGGGACTGACTCTGTGGGATGTACTTGCGACCAGAAATGATTTCGCCTGTATAATTGCATTTTTTAGCTCTACTGTATGTATTTCTGTATTTGAGCGCTCGTCGGTCGCACACGACCTCATTTTGCCGAGCGTGTCTGCCAGGAGGGCATATCCCCGACGGTTTCTAGGTCGTGTGGGAAGGACCCCCGTATCGCCCACACTCACTAGGCGACGGTTCCAAATGTCGTCGCGGAAAGGGGTTAAAAACCGTTTGTATAGCACGGACGCGCACCAGTGGAAGTTGAGATAGAACTACCTATTGATCTTGATAAGCCACAACCTAAGAATAAAAGGTATGATAAAATAGACTTCACTGCCAGAAAACACGGTAAAGAAAGAGAACCGTGGGTTCAAAAATCTATGCCTTTTCCACCTAAGTCAACCAAAAAGAATGAGGATGAATAATTTGAACGCTTTGCTGAAATGCTGAGGCCAGTCTTTTTGCGTACTCGCTTGACTGATATCTTGAAAATGCCTCCGTATGCAAAGTATATGAAAGACATCATCACAAATAAGATAAAAATACCGGAAGCTGAAATCTCCACTATGCTTGCTAATTATACTTTTAAAGATGGAGTACCTAAAAAGCTTGGAGATCTGGGAATTCCAACTATACCTTGCTCTATCAAAAAGAATTATGTGAAAACTGCTTTGTGTGATTTAGGAGCAGGTGTTAGTGTTATGCCTTTCCCTTTATATAAAATTCTTGATTTGAATAAACTCACACCTAATGAAATATCTTTGCAAACGGCTGACAAATCAACTGCCATACCAATCGGTATCAGTGAGAATGTGCCCGTTGTTGTTGCTAATGTTACTATTTTGACTGACTTTGTTATACTTGAGATGCCCGAGGACGACAACATGTCAATTATCCTTGGTAGACCCTTCTTGAATACTACAGGGGCTTTATTGATTGCAATAAAAGCAATGTCACTTTTCATATTAATGGTAATGAACATACAGTGCACTTTCCGAAGAAACAATTCCAAGTGAATGGTATTAATGTTATTGAAAAATCACCGACAATCACTATTGGAAGTTTTCAAATGCCTCTACCTACTGTCAAAAAGAAATATGAAATGCTTATTGTTGGGGAGATTCATATCCCCATTGAGGTAACTTAGTGATTTACGAAAATTCTTCGGTTTCATGCTAATCAAAAATGGTTGTTAATAAGACTTGATCAACATTATTAATGGATCATTTTTGAACGGTATGAAGTTGATGGATTTAGTAAGCACTAATTTCTGTCCCTACTTTTATTTTATGTTTTTATTAGTTAAATAAAATAAAATGCCATGTTTTGCCTGTTTTCTTATTTTCCCGTGCAGTAAAAAAATGACCCAAAAATAAAAGTTCTTAGAATGCCCTGAAAATTTAATGTGATTTTTTCTGAATAATTAAGATTTTTTGGTGCAAATAACATCAGAGGGAGGTGCACGAGGTGGGCACAACCCACCTGGGCATGCCTGGACCCCCCCCCCCCCCAAGCGCGCCCTGGTGGGTTGTGGTCCCCACGTGGGCCCCTCACTTATCTCTTTACACCACATCATCACCTACCTCCAGAAAAAATCTCCGTTGCTCTCTCTCCCGTGTTCTTGCTGTCAAACCCGCGGATTTCAATCTCTTTGCTCAAAGCTCTCTTTCCAAAACTATTTCGGGGTATTGTTGCTTGGTATGTGACTCCACCGTTTGTCCAATTAGTTTTTGTTTTAGTGGTTTATATTTTGAATAATTAGTTACTCTTGGTGTTGTTGTAGATGAGCTTGCATGTTGAATTCTTAGTGTTCTAAGTAGTTTGAATGCTTGCTATGGCCTCTATGTATCCCTATGAGTAGTTACTATCAATCTTATAAAGTTTTGTTGACAAATTTTGGTTACCCAAAAATTTCAAAAAATTGTACACGGACATGGTAAACTTGTTTGGAAGGAGTTCCTCAAGGAGGCAATCCTTGGGGGGATCCTCTAGTGACAGCTCCGCTCGCCGGTCATATGTTGAACCAAGTCAAAGTTTCACTCGAGATGCCACCACCAAAACATGCTTATGGCCTTGCGATGAGTATATGATACGTGTGGGCAGTAAAGAAGAATTTGAGCAATATGTTCACAATGCCGGTCTCGGTCCCTACCTTTCAGATAAGTGTGAACAACGCCACCTTCTCACTGAATCATTTGTCAAAGGATTTAAATTCTTTCCCCATGAGTCTAGGGTGTCGTTTATACTTTATGATAACCCATTTACCAAATCACTAGAGAATTTTTATTACCACTGCAAACTCTCGTATTGGGGCTCGCTTGACGAACCATCAAAGGCTGAGTAACATTCTTGACTAGTCTTTGTTATGGTGAGAATAGAGGAGTGAAACAAGGTAGAATAAAGAGCTTTCATTTTCCCGCAATTCAGTACTTTGCATTATTTAACAGGAAATGTATAGTAGGCAACCAAGACTGTAGTACACTCTGTGCTCCAGACTTGAGCCTCATCCACACCGCTCTCATCGGTGAAAGGAATTATAACCTTGGAGCGATTGTTGCACGCAGACTTCAGCACAACGCTAACAATGGATATTTCTATGGTGGAATATATGCTACGCGTTTAGCACGAGGGCTGGGTGTTGCACCCTTGCCCTTTGATCCTATCCTACCCACACAGTATTTAGATTTTTCCACCCTAAAGGAACATAAGATTCTCAAGGGAAAGGTTGACAACTTCACTTATAATCTGTTGTTTAACCAAACATCTGTTGTGCACACATATTTTCCTGCGCCTGCTCTTTTTGATTATCACAGCAAAGGAAGATATTTTGTTCTTGAGAGCGAGGCCCGAGCTCACAACGTAGCAGTGGAGGCAGCACGGTAGGCTGAGGCATCCGCACCGAGAGCCTCCGTGAGCTACCACGCCAAGTACTATCAAGATTACTGATCTACTACCAAGTTAGGCCAAAAGACTAAGCTTGGGGGAGTACGTGTTTCTCACCGACATTACATTCATGTTCACTTATTCGTCTTATCGGTGTTCACACTTTTTCATTGTATCATCCATGTTTAAATTTTATTTTTCTTGCTTTCTTCTTGTGTGTTTGAAAAAAACTTTATAAAAACCAAACACAATAGATGTAGCTAGTTTACTTTCTATGCATGCTTAGCTGTAGCATTAAAAAGAAAACCCAAAAAGATATCCTCGTTCTTCTTTTATTTGTTGGGAGCTTTCCCGTGTAAATAGTTTTTCTTGTTTTTGCTTTACCCTTTTATTTGCTTGTTCAAGAAAGCCAAAAACTCCAAAAATATTTCAGTGTGTTCCTCTGAATTTATTTTCTTTTCATTCGAGTTGTACCAAGGAGAAGACCACGATGAAAATGTTGAGTGGCTCTCATATGAGTAACTGTTCAACTAATAAAGAGCCCATTTTACCTTGTATTCTTGTGTTGAATAAAATGTCTGCAAATTCTAGCTTAGTCCATGGCACTCTTGCACTATTATTATTTTCATATCGTTCGGTCGTGCAAGTGAAAGGAAATAATGATGATATTCGATGAACAGGTCGTGGCAGAGAGAAACTGGTATGAACTCGACTTGTTCTGTTTGTGTAAATATGTTTAACCTAGTATCCATGATTCAGCCCATTATGATTAAACATGTTTGCAATGACAATTAGAGATTATAGTTTCTCATGCCATGCATAAGTAGCTGGGAGTGAATAATGATTTATCTTGGATATCAACATTGTGTTAAAATGATTGTGATGTAGTATGATGATATGGTATCCTCATCTGAATGTTCGAGTGGCTTGACTTGGCACATGTCCATGCATGTAGTTGAATCAAAACCGACATAGCCTCTATGATATTTATGTTCATGGTGTTCATATCCTACTCATGCTAGTGTCCAATGTTACTTATGCATAATGCATGATCATGATCGTTGTTGCTCTCTAGCTGGCCGCTTCTCAATCTAATTGCTAGCCTTCGCCTATACTAAGTGGGGATTCTGCTTGTACATCAAAAACCCTAAACCCAAAGTTATTCCAGATGAGTCCACCATACCTACCTATATGCGGTATTACCCTGCCCTCCTAAGTAAATTTGCATGTGCCACCTCAAAAACTTCTAAAAAATATCTGTTTTGTGTGTCTGGATCGTTCATGGAACGACAGGATGTAGTCGGTATCTTCCATGCAAAGCGGGTTATTCTCAGGTCGAGTGTTTATTCACTCGCCATCGCACGAGAAAAGGGAGGTAATAGGGATGCCCAGTCCCAAACTGCAAAATACAAAAAGAGTTAATCGCTCAAATAATCAAACAAAAACTCCTAATGGAGTCAAAACCTTTACTTTTATCGCTTGGGATCCGCCACTAGCCTGTTTAGCATGGGAGATATTGATAACTGATAGTCGTTAAGTAAATGAGAAGGGTGAATGTCTTAAAATATCATTTATCTCTGTTTTAAAATTTTGAACTCTGGCACCTCTGCAAATCACTGCTTCCCTCTGCGAAGGGGCTATCTACTTACTTTTATGTTGTGTCATCACCTTCTAAAACAAGCGCTAGAAACTGAGAGAGCACAGTTGTCATGACATATGCATTGTGTGTAGCTAATGTTGGGTGCATCATGACTGGATTTTTTCTACCATGAATTACAATGTTTAGTCGCTGCTTGGACTTTGGAGGTGCTCTGCATTTATGCTTTGCGGTCTCTAAAAGGGCTAGTGAGATACCACTATTTTCATATTATATCATGATTGTTTTGACAACGTGTTGCCATTCGAGATGTCTTATTATTGCTCCTAGCTGATTATGTCATTGATATGAGTCAATATAATCTTTAAGAGTTATTGTCGGCATGGTTAGTTATAATGTTGGCTGAAAACCTGGGTGCTTTTTAAGCTTATTTATGCAAACAAGAGCAAAAGAGTTCGTAAAAGTTTTTCTTTTTCACTTTCAGTTTATCAACTGAATTGCTTGAGGACAAGCAAAGGTTTAAACTTGGGGGAGTTGATACGTCTCCAACATATCTACTTTTCCTAACGCTTTTCCTCTTGTTTTGGACTCTAATTTGCATGATTTGAACCCCGGACTGACGCTGTTTTCAGCAGAACTACCATGGTGTTGTTTTTGTGCAGAAATAGAAGTCCTCGGAATGGAACGAAACTTTGCGAGGAATGTTTATATAATATGTAAGAATTTATGGAGCCAAGGCCTACCGGAGAGGGGCCCTGGGTGGGGCAGAACCCACCAGGGCGCGCCCCCCTCTCCTGGCGTGCCTAGGTGGGTTGTCCCCACTTGGTGGCCTCGCAGACCTTGAAACCAATGCTATAAAATCCTATTTTTGGAGAAAACAATCAGGGAGAAAGAATTATCGCGATCCACGAGACGGAGCCGCCGTCACCTCCTGTTCTTCATCGGGAGGCCTGATCTGGAGTCCGTTTGGGGCTTCGGAGAGGGGATCTTCATTCTGCATCATCACCAACCCTTCTCCATCACCAATTCCATGATGTTCCCCACCGGGAGTGAGTAATTCCTTTGTAGGCTCGCTGGTCGATCGGTGAGGAGTTGGATGAGATTCATCATGTAATCGAGTTAATTTTGTTAGGGCTTGATCCCTAGTATCCACTATGTTCTTAGATTGATGTTGCTATGACTTTGCCATGCTTAATGCTTGTCACTTTGGGCCCGAGTGCCATGTTTTCAGATCTGAACCGTTTATGTTATCACCATTATATCCATGTTCTAGATGAGATCTTGCAAGTTATAGTCACCTACTATGTGTTATGATCCGGTAACCCCGGAGTGACAATAACCGGGACTTCTTCCAGTGATTACCGTAGTTTGAGGAGTTCATGTATTCACCATGTGTTAATGCTTTGTTCCGGTTCTCTATTAAAAGGAGGCCTTAATATCCCTTAGTTTCCAATATGGACCCTACTACCACGGGAGGGTAGGACAAAAGATGTCATGCAAGTTCTTTTAATAAAGCATGTATGACTATTTACGGAATACATGCCTACATCATATCGATGAACTGGAGCTAGTGTTGTATCGCCCTAGGTTATAACTGTCTCATGATGAGTATCATCCAACAAGTCACCGATCCAATGCCTACGAATTTATCTTATATTGTTCTTGCTAAGTTACTATTGCTATCATCACTGTTACACTTGCTACAAAACTATTGCTATCACTGTTACCGTTATTGTTGCTGCTACTACTATTATCAAAACTATCATACTACTTTGCTACTGATCACTTTGTTGCAGATAATTAATCTCTAGTTGTGGTTGAATTGACAACTCAGCTGCTAATCCCTTCAGATATTCTTTGGCTCCCCTTGTATCGAATCTATAAATTTGGGTTGAATACTCTACCCTCGAAAACTGTTGTGATCCCCTATACTTGTGGGTTATCAGCACGGTGTGCTTAGTATTTTTGAAGAAATGTTCTCTTGCTTCACTTACATTAATTTGAGAGTTAGTAAAATTTTCAAGAAATTATCTCTTGCTTCACTTAAATTAATTTTAGAGAAAGAAAGAAATATTATGCTCATGATCTTCACTTATATTTGTTTCAGCTTATGAAAAGCAACGCATGAAAATTAGTCCCAAAGTGATAGATATCCAAGAAGGATATAATAAAAAACTTTCATGAAGATCATTGGACAAAATAAACTTGATTCTTACTAATAGTTTTGAGATATGATGATGTGATATGTGAGTCATCTTGATGAGTAATTCTGCTTTAGTAAGAATATTGATGTTAAGGTTCGTGATTCCATATGCAAGCACGAAAGTCAATAGTCATGCAATGAAATTATATCCTACTTGTGGTGCATTATTCAGTGTTAATTATGATTAATGCTCGCTTATGATATTATCCATTTCTTGGTTGGTCGCTTCTCAATCTTTTGCTAGCCTTCATTTTGCACTAAGTATGATTTCTACTTGTTCATCCAAAAACCTTTAACCCAATTTTGCCACATGAGTCCACTATCTCTACCTATATGCGATATTCTTTTCTCGTTCTAAGCAAATTTGCATGTTCCATCTCTAATTTTCAAAATAAATTTCTCGTTTGTGTGTTTGTTTCGCTCGCGGAGCGGTGAGGGGTAAGGCAAGAGTATTAGGGATTCCTAGTCCCGAAATGAAAAATGAATTTACTTTATGTTGTCAAATAATAAATTCCTTGTAAAGTATTGGTATGGAGGGCAACCGTGGATACGGCTAGCCATGGAAAGTGAAAGTATGGTGGAAAAAGGAATAAACTATATTTTCTGTTTGGGAACCTCCTATGATATATCTAACCATGGAAAGTATAGGGAACTCTAAGTCTTTTTCGTTGGTGGGATGGATACACCTCCCAAAATGTTTTTATCTCTAAGTTTTTCGCTTTGAGCTCTGGCACCTCTACAAATCCCTTCCCTCCGTGAAGGGCCTTTATTTTACTTTATGCAATTTTTATTTTTGAATTTGAGTCTCCATATTCTCTTATAAAAGCACCAACTAGGAGGCAATATGATCGTACTTGAGTACTGGGTGTAGCTAATATGTGAGTGTTTTTCGTGAATGGATCAATGATTCAGCATGATGGGCTAGGGATAACTTATATTAGCATTGATATTTTGAAAGACATGGTTGCCTGTTGATATGCTTGAGTATTTAAATTATCATGTCAAAACTAGACTATTGCTTTGAATCACATAAAAGTCCAAATGTCCATGTTATAAAGAAAGAATATGATATGACATGTTAGGCAGCATTCCACATCAAAAATTCTGTTTTTATCACTTACCAACTCGAGGACGAGTAGGAGTTAAGCTTGGGGATGCTGATACGTCTCCATTGTATCTATAATTTTTTATTGTTCCATGCTGTTATATTATCAATCTTGGATGTTTTATAATCACTTCATAGTCATTTTATATAATTTTTTGGTACTAACCTATTGACATAGTGCCAAGTGCCAGCTGCTATTTTTTCCATGTTTTTTTACATCGCAGAAAATCAATATCAAATGGAGTCCAAATGCCATGAAACTTTACGGAGATTTTTTTGGACCAAATGGCACATAATGGGCCCTGGCTGCGCCTGGGGGTGCTCCGAGGAGAGCACAACCCACCAGGGCGCGCCAGGAGGCCCAGGCACGCCCTGGTGGGTTGTGCCCACCTTGGGTGCCCGCGAACCGCCTCTTTGCTCTATAAATACCCCAATATTTCCAAAAACCCTAGGGGAGTGTACGAAATATTCATCCAGCCGCCGCAGTGTCCAGGACCACCAGATCCAATCTAGACACTATCTCGGATGGGGTTCACCACCTCCATTGGTGCCTCTCCGATGATGCGTGAGTAGTTCTTTGTAGACCTTCGGGTCCGTAGTTAGTAGCTAGATGGCTTCCTCTCTCTTTCTCTCTCTCTCTCTCTCTCTCTCTCCCTCTCTCTCTCTCGCTCTTGATTCTCAATACAATGGTCTCTTGGAGATCCATGTGATGTAACTCTTTTGCGGTGTGTTTGTTGGGATCGATGAACTTTGAGTTTATGACCAGATCTATCTTTTTATATCCATGAAAGTATTTGAGTTTCTTTGATCTCTTTTATGCATGATTGCTTATAGCCTCATATTTCTTCTCTAATATTTGGGTTTTGTTTGGGCACTTGATCTATTTATCTTGCAATGGGAAGAGGTGCTTTGTAGAGGGTTCGATCTTACGGTGCTTTATCCCAGTGATAGAAGGGGAACCGACACGTATGTATCGTTGCTACTAAGGATAAAATGATGGGTCTATCTCTACTTAGATAGATCTTGTCTACATCATGTCATCGTTCTTATTGCATTACTCTATTTCTCCATGAACTTAATACACTAGATGCATGCTGGATAGCGGTCGATGTGTGGAGTAATAGTAGTAGATGCAGGCAGGAGTCGGTCTACTAATCTTGGACGTGATTCCTATTAATGATCCTTGCCTAGATATCATCATGAGTATTTGAAGTTCTATCAATTTCCCAACAGTAATTTGTTCACCCACCGTTTGTTATTTTTCTCGAGAGAAGCCACTAGTGAAACCTACGGCCCCCGGATCTCTTTCTCATATTATTTGCCTTTGCGATCTATTTTTCCTTTGCATTTATTTTCATATCTACTAAACCAAAAATACAAAAATATTTTTCTTCACTTAATTTTATTTGCGATCTATTTATTCAATCTATTACAACTATCTCCCGCCATGCACCAATTTCTGGCGCCGTTACCCGAAAGGGATTGACAACCCCTTTAACACGTTGGGTTGCCAGTGGTTGTTATTTGTGTGTAGGGGTTGTTTACGTTGTGTTCCTTGGTTCTCCTACTGGTTCGATAACCTTGGTTTCATATCTTAGGGAAATACCTACCGCCGCTGTGTTGCATCATCCCTTCCACTTTGAGGAAATACCGACGTAGCTTCAAGCGACATCATGGGTTACCTCAATTATTCAGGATTAATGTTCACCAATGCATAGGACGTTGAATGAATACAGTGCTAATAGCCTAGAGAATAGCTTTCACCTAGCGTACTAATGTTACTTTCACTGACGTTCGGCATAGCCTTCCACTCCTCTAAACACTTAACCTCTCCTTGATCGATCCTCGGTATCCCGAGTAGATGCAGGGCCGTAGAATGAGACAAATACAAGAGGCAAAATCGTTGCATAACACATAAAAATAATGTTTCTTTAAAATAAACCAACTATCTTGTTGCACGAGTAAATGGGGATGCAGGCTATGCCTGAATCCTTAGCCCGAGGAGACTACTCGCACAGGCAAAAGACATTGCAGATGGTACTTGAAGATTAATGGTTGTAAATAGTACTGCAATGTCGTTGTATGTGATACTCTTAATTACAATTTTATGGCTATGCCTATGGGGATGAAGACTACATAGGTGGAGATGACTATGGAGATGTTTGTTGTAGATGGGAATGGCGATGGCTGTTGGGGAACGTAGTAATTTCAAAAAAAATCCTACGCACACGCAAGATCATGGTGATGCATAGCAACGAGAGGGGAGAGTATCGTCTACGTACCCTCGTAGACCGTAAGCAGAAGCGTTATGAGAACGCGGTTGATGTAGTCGTACGTCTTCACGATCCGACCGATCCAATTACTGAATGCACGGCACCTCCGAGTTCAGCACACGTTCAGCTCGATGACGTCCCACGAACTCCGATCCAGCAGAGGTTCACGGGAGAGTTCCGTCAGCATGATGGCGTTATGATGGTGATGATGTTGCTACCGACGCAGGGCTTCGCCTAAGCACCGCTACGATATGATCGAGGTGGATTATGGTGGAGGGGGGCACCGCACATGGCTTGGAACAATCAACTTGTGTGTCTTAGGGTGCCCCCTGCCCCCGTATATAAAGGAGGGAGGGGAGGCCAGCCGGCCTCTCTAGGCGCGCCAAAGTGGGGAGGAATCCTCCTCCTAGTAGGAGTAGGATTCCTCCTTTCCTAGTCCTACTAGGAGGGGGAAGGAAGGAGAAGGGGAGGAGAAGGAAAGAGGGGGCACAGCCGCTCCCCTAGTCCAATTCGGACTAGGCCCATGGGGGTGCGGCCAGGCCTCGTGGCTTCTCCTCTTTTTCCCTTAAAGCCCACTAAGGCCCATATGTACTCCCGTATTCTCGTAACTCCCTTGGTACTCCGAAAAATACCCGGATCACTTGGAACCTTTCCGATGTCCGAATATAGTCATCCAATATATCAATATTTACGTCTTGACCATTTCGAGACTCCTCGTCATGTCCCCGATCTCATCCGGGATTCTGAACTACCTTCGGTACATCAAAACACATAAACTCATAATACCGATCGTCACCGAACATTAAGCGTGCAGAACCTACGGGTTCGAGAACTATGTAGACAGGACCGAGACTCGTCTCCGGTCAATAACCAAGAGCGGAACCTGGATGCTCATATTGGTTCCTACATATTCTACGAATATATTTATCGGTCAAACCGCATAACAACATACGTTGTTCCCTTTGTCATCGGTATTTTACTTGCCCGAGATTCGATCGTCGGTATCCTCATACCTAGTTCAATCTCATTACCGACAAGTCTCTTTACTTGTTCCGTAATGCATCATCCCACAACTAACTCATTAGTCACAATGCTTGCAAGGCTTATAGTGATGTGCATTACCGAGAGGGCCCAGAGATACCTCTCTGACAATCGGAGTGACTAATCCTAATCTCGATCTATGCCAACTCAACAAGCACCATCGAAGACACATGTAGAGCACCTTTATAATCACCAAGTTACGTTGTGACGTTTTCTAGCACACAAAGTGTTCCTCCGGTACTCGGGAGTTGCATAATCTCATAGTCAAATCTCATAGTCATAGGAACCTGTATAAGTCAGGAAGAAAGCAATAGCAACAAACTAAATGATCATGGTGCTAAGCTAACGGATGGGTCAAGTCAATCATATCATTCTCTAATGATGTGATCCCGTTAATCAAATGACAACTCATGTCTATGGTTAGGAAACATAACCATCATTGATACAACGATCTAGTCAAGTAGAGGCATACTAGTGACACTTTGTTTGTATGTGTATTCACACATGTACTAAGTTTCCAGTTAATACAATTCTAGCATGAATAATAAACATTTCTCATGATATAAGGAAATATAAATAACAACTTTATTATTGCCACTAGGGCATATTTCCTTCAATGGCTATGAAGGGATGGCTTGTTGGATGAGCGACTCCTTTCGTCGAAGGGTTTTCTTATCCTTTGATGGTCCTAGTGTGCGGAATAGAGTTTCACATATTCTTCACCACATGTATTGCTGCTGATGTTGAGGACAAAGTCGGGGACCGTGATGCTTCCAGAAATGTTGAGGATGAAGAGGAGGAAGATGATGCTTTGAAAAAGTTGACATTATATACGATGAAATAGATGAAGAAGGGGATTCAGTTCCTACTAAGGTTGTGGAATAACTACATCATAAATTTGACGAGGGAAGCGAAGACTTTGACATCATTGAGGGTGAACGAGTTGACGGAGAGAAAATAGATCCAGAACATTAAGATAGTGATCCTGATTAAAAGTTGTGTTATTAGCATGTTGCTTGGCTTGCTTAAGTCGTTGTTGTAATGTCGTATTAGTGGAGAATTCGTTATTGTAGTATCTTATTAGTGGAGACAAATGTTGAAGATCGCACACATTTTTTGAATTTGCTGTCATATATTTCTCAAAGTGACGTAAAGTATTTCCGAAATCTATCATGTTTATTTCTAGAAGGGTTTACAAAAATTTCTCAAAGTAATGAGATCATTTCATATAATTCACCAAACGAACAACTGCGGGAGAGCATATATAAGTACACATCCACCTATAACTGACAGTGCAACTAAATCCCTCCTATCCCTACTCTTAATGGTCTGTTTCAAATTGACGTTCGTTGTCTTCCTCTCTTCTTTCATACAAGCTATCCTCTTGTCCTTCTCCATCTATGATTACTATAGCATCAAATTTTCATCGGCCAACTTGTAGATCATGATCCTCGCTCTTCCTTCCATTCTTTATCGATCCACTTAAAATATCCATATGTGTCATACCCCTAGGACAGGAAAAGGTGGAGATGATGTGACGCAACTGATGAACAAATCACACATAAAACAAATTTGTTTCATTTTGAACCTCTTTTGAGAAGACCGGAAATCTACGCTCAAAATCAAATCCCTTCGTGCAGACTCTACGACGATGATGGCAGGATGACGACAGGGTGTGGTCGGCCAGTGTGACCACGCATACGAGATCCCTGTCTATTACAAGCTAGCCTCCTTGGTTCTTTAAGTTTGTAGGTAAAGGACGGAATATTGTTCATTTTATGTAAATTATATTAGAACTTTACTGAATTTCTTCGTGTTTGATGAAATTTATTTGGTTTGCTAAAAATTTGTTTAAAATAGATGAATGCACAATGGGATGGCGGGCCTGCATTACTGTGTGTGGACTGGTCAGTCCGCAAACGGATACTGTATCGCTTTCGAGTCAGCATTGTAGATGCCCTAAGTAGTAATGAGTGTTGCGGGTGTACCACATCATTGCTAGGTTTGTTGTAAACATTTTGCTCCCTTCTATAAAACAAGGCCAATGCTAGGCGTTGGGCGGCCGGCCGGCCCAAAATTTGGTTGTCCGCACACTAGCCATATGATTGGACACCCCCGAGTGGTCGAGGGGCCCTGATTGGATCCCCCCATGGGTCAACGCGTGGGGCCTTCCTCTTTCTCTCCCTGCTCAAGTCCAACGAACCCCAGCGTGACGTCCGCCCCTCGCCTCGCCTCCTTGTTGTCAGGTTGCAGCACCGCTGCGTGCGTCACCGCACTTCTACCTCTCGCCCCACGGCCATTGGAATTGAAGCACGACTGCTTATGAAGCTCCAGCTTCTGTCGTTTGCAGCTCTCCACCGGCGGGTTCGAGCACGTGGTCATCGTAGTTGTACCATTCTTAGCGTCACCGCCCTGGATTGCCACCGTCATGGACGTCCACCACCTTGCTCATCAACAAAAACTTAGCACAAAAAGAGTGTTCACCGGTAGTAGCAAAAAACAAAAACAGTCCGAGCAAAAAACGTCACTGGTTCCAGCAAAAAATATGTCGCCGCTGACGGTCACAACAAAATAATCTCGCCGGATCCAACATCTTTTTTTCTGGTTGTAGCAAAACAAAAAAAGATGGTGCCAACAAAATGACTCGGATGGTTGTCCAGTTCCAGCACTGGTCTTATGTGGATGCAGCTTTTTCGTCGTGTGGTTCTAGCAGGAAAAAAATCACCGGCACCGAAGGCCCCCGTCTCCCCCGGCGGCAGCTTCTGGTTATGGATTTTTTTTCCCGATTAGTTCCAGCAAAAAAACTAGTCCGTTGTAGCACCGGGGTCGTCATCTCCATCACCAGCAGTTGTTGGTCATAGCTGTTTCTCGCTGCACCACCCGTCACAAACCACCCATGGCCGCCACCACCCAGTTGCAGCACCGCCCCGCCACACTGCCCTACCGTATTCGTGGGAGAGGTAGGAGCCACGTAAGCATCGCAGCCGTGGGGAGTCAGGAGCCGCAGGAGCACTACATCAGGAGCTGCTTGCCGGGAAGATTGTCGTGCGTGGGACGACCATGGCTGGGAGTTTAGATATAGGGGATTGGGAGGAGAGAGATGGGCGGCATGCGTGGTTGCGCCGCATCAAGGAGATCTAAGACGAAGGAGAGAAAGTGGTGCACGTGGGGCCTAGAGCGACATTGCTCACATGCACGAGTTCAAAGGCACATTTGCGAGCAAGGCGGCCGACCGAATTTTAGTCGGCTGGCCCATATGAAACATTGAGTTAAATGCACTAGAGGTTTTAATTCTTTTATCGAAGTGTCAGTTTAGTCCTATTTATTTAAAAATGCATGTTTAGGTCCCAATTATGTAGTAAGTGGTTCATCCGGGGTCCCCAACGCCGAACGCCGCTCATGCGACCAAAGACCAGTTGGGGAACGCAGTATTTCAAAAAAATTCCTACGATCACGGAAGATCTATCTATGAGATGCATAGCAACGAGAGGGGAGAGTATGTCTAGGTACCCTTGTAGACCGAAAGAGGAAGCATTATGAAACGTGGTTGATGTAGTCAAACGTCTTCGCGATCCAACCGATCAAGTACCGAACGCACGACACCTCGCAGATCTGCACACGTTCAGCTCGGTGACGTCCCTCGTACTCTTGATCTAGTTGAGGCCGAGGGGGAGTTTCATCAGCACGACGGCGTGATGACAGTGATGATGAAGTTACCGACGCAGGGCTTCGCCTAAGCACTACAATGATATGACCGAGGTGGAATTCTGTGGAGGGGGGCACCGCACACGGCTAAACAATTGTCAACTTGTGTGTCTATGGGGTGCCCCCCTCCCCCATATATAAAGGGGGAGGAGGAGAGGGCCGGCCCTCATAAGGCGAGCCCAAGGGGGGAGTCCTACTCCTAGTAGGAGTAGGTTTCCCCCCTTCCTAGTTGGAGTAGGAGAAGAAGGAAGAGGGAGAGGGAGAGAAGGAAAGGGGGGCCGGCCCCCCACCCCAATTCGGATTGGGCTTGGGGGGCGCCCTCCACTTGGCCGCCTCCTCCTCTCTTCCACTAAGGCCCAATAAGGCCCATTGACCCCTCGGGGGGGTTCCGGTAACCTCCCGGTACTCTAGAAAATGCCCGAACTCATCCGAAACCATTCCGGTGTCCAAACATAGCCTTCCAATATATCGATCTTTATGTCTCGACCATTTAGAGACTCCTTGTCATGTCCGTGATCACACCCGGGACTCCGAACTACCTATGGTACATCAAAACACATAAACTCATAATACCAGTCATCATCGAACGTTAAGCGTGCGGACCCTACGGGTTTGAGAACTATGTAGACATGACCGAGACTCATCCCCGGTCAATAACCAATAGCGGAACCTAGATGCTCATATTTGTTCCTACATATTCTACGAAGATCTTTATCGGTCAAACCGCATAACAACATATGTTGTTCCCATTGTCATCGGTATGTTACTTGCCCGAGATCTGATCGTCGGTATCTCAATACCTAGCTCAATCTGGAAAGTCTCTTTACTCGTTCTGTAATGCATCATCCCGCAACTAACTCATTAGTCACATTGCTTGCAAGGCTTATAGTGATGTGCATTACCGAGAGGGCCTAGAGATACCTCTCTGACAATCAGAGTGACAAATTGATACGTCTCCAACGTATCTATAATTTTTGATTGTTCCATGCTATATTATATTCTGTTTTGGACATTATTGGGCTTTATTGTACACTTTTATATTATTTTTGGGACTAACCTATTAACCGGAGGCCCAGCCCAGAATTGCTGTTTTTTTTACCCATTTTAGGGTTTCACAGAAAAAGAATATCAAACGAAGTCCAAATGGAATGAAGCCTTCGGGAACGTGATTTTTTGAACGAACATGATCCGGAGGACTTGGACCCTACGTCAAGACATCAACCAGGAGGCCACGAGGTAGGGGGCGCGCCTACCCCCTGGGCACGCCCTCCACCCTCGTGGGCCCCCTGTTGCTCCACCGACGTACTCCTTCCTCCTATATATACCTACGTACCCCCAAACTACCAGATACGGAGCCAAAACCCTAATTCCACCGCCGTAACTTTCTGTATCCACGAGATCCCATCTTGGGGCCTGTTCTAGAGCTCCGCCGGAGGGGGCATCGATCACGGAGGGCTTCTACATCAACACCATAGCCCTTCCGATGAAGTGTGAGTAGTTTACCTCAGACCTACGGGTCCATAGTTATTAGCTAGATGGATTCTTCTCTCTTTTTGGATCTCAATACAGAGTTCTCCCCCTCTCTTGTGGAGATCTATTCCATGTAATCTTCTTTTGCGGTGTGTTTGTTGAGACCGATGAATTGTGGGTTTATAATCAAGTTTATCTATGAACAATGTTTGAATCTTCTCTGAATTCTTTTATGTATGATTGGTTATCTTTGCAAGTCTCTTCGAATTATCAGTTTGGTTTGGCCTACTAGATTGATCTTTCTTGAAATGGGAGAGGTGCTTAGCTTTGGGTTCAATCTTGCGGTGTCCTTTCCCAGTGACAGTAGGGGCAGCAAGGCACGTATTGTATTGTTGCCATCGAGGATAACAAGATGGGGTTTATTTCATATTGCATGAGTTTATCCATCTACATCATGTCATCTTGCATAAAGCGTTACTCTGTTCTCTTGAACTTAATACTCTAGATGCGTGCTGGATAGCGGTCGATGTGTGGAGTAATAGTAGTAGATGCAGGCAGGAGTCGGTCTACTTGTCTCAGACATGATGCATATATACATGATCATACCTAGATATTCTCATAACTATGCTCAATTATGTCAATTGCTCAACAGTAATTTGTCAACCCACCGTGAATACTTATGCTCTCGAGAGAAGCCACTAGTGAAACCTATGGCCCCCGGGTCTATCTTCCATCATATTAATCTTCCAATATTTAGTTATTTTTATTGCTTTTTATTTAACTTTGCATCTTTATCATAAAAATACCAAAAATATTATCTTATCATATCTATCAGATCTCACTCTCGTAAGTGACCATGTAGGGATTGACAAAACCTTATCGCGTTGCTTGCGAGGATTTATTTGTTTGTGTAGGTGCGAGGGACTCGTGCGTGGCCTCCTACTGGATTGATACCTTGGTTCTCAAAAACTGAGGGAAACACTTACGCTACTTTGCTGCACCACCCTTTCCTCTTCAAGGGAAAACCAACGCAAGTGCTCAAGAGGTAGCAAGAAGGATTTCTGGCGCTGTTGCCAGGGAGGTCTATGCAAAAGTCAACATACCAAGTACCCATCACAACCCTTATCTCCCGCATTACATTATTTGCCATTTGCCTCTCATTTTCCTCTCCCCCACTTCACCCTTGCCGTTTTATTCGCCCTCTCTCTCTATCCTCCCTCTCTTTCTCTATTTGCCTCTTTTTGCCCGTTTCTTGTTTGCTTGTGCGTTGGATTGCTTGCTTATCATGATGGCTCAAGATAACACTAAATTGTATGACTTTACCAATACCAACAACAATTATTTTATTAGCACTCCGATTGCTCCTCTTACCGATGCTGAATCTTGTGAAATTAATGCTGCCTTGCTGAATCTTGTCATGAAAGATTCGTTTTCCGGCCTTCCTAGTGAAGATGCCGCTACTCATCTAAATAGCTTCGTTAATTTGTGTGATATGCAAAAGAAGAAAGATGTGGATAATGATATTGTTAAATTGAAGTTATTTCCTTTTTCACTTAGAGATCATGCTAAAGCTTGGTTTTCGTCTTTGCCTAAAAATAGTATTGATTCGTGGAATAAGTGCAAAGATGCTTTTATCTCTAAGTACTTTCCTCCCGCTAAGATCATCTCTCTTAGAAACGATATTATGAATTTTAAGCAACTTGATCACGAACATGTTGCACAAGCTTGGGAGAGGATGAAATTAATGATACATAATTGCCCTACGCATGGTTTGAATTTGTGGATGATTATACAAAAAATTATGCCGGATTGAATTTTGCTTCTAGAAATCTTTTAGACTCGGCCGTGGGAGGCACTTTTATGGAAATCACTTTAGGAGAAGCTAATAAACTCCTAGATAATATTATGGTTAATTATTCTCAATGGCACACTGAAAGATCTACTAATAAGAAAGTGCATGCGATAGAAGAAATTAATGTTTTGAGTGGAAAGATGGATGAACTTATGAAATTATTTGCTAATAAAAGTGTTTCTTCTGATCCCAATGATATGCCTTTGTCTACTTTGATTGAGAATAATAACGAATCTATGGATGTGAATTTTTTTGGTAGGAATAATTTTGGTAACAACGCATATAGAGGAAACTTTAACCCTAGGTCGTATCCTAGTAATTCCTATAATAGTTATGGTAATTCCTACAACAATTCTTATGGAAATTATAATAAGATGCCCTCTGATTTTGATTCTAATATTAAATAATTTATTACTTCACAAAAGAATTTCAATGCTTTGATTGAAAAAAATTTTGCTTAAGATTGATTAGTTGGCTAGGAACGTTGATAGAATTTCTCTTGATGTTGATTCTTTGAAACTTAGATCTATTCCACCTAAGCATGATATCAATGATTCTCTCAAAGCCATGAGAATTTCCATTGATGAGTGCAAAGAAATCACCGCTAGGATGCGTTCTAAGAAAGATTGCTTTATAAAAGCGTGTTCTTCTAGTTTCCATGATAATAAAGATGAAGATCTAAAAGTTATTGATGTGTCCCCTATTAAATTTTTGTTTTGCAATATGAATCTTGATAATGATGGGACTGAATATGATCCACCTTTACCTAGAAGGCATTCCCAGAATTCAGAGTCTTTAGATCTTGATGCTAAAATTGTTAAAAGTGGGATTGAAGAAGTCAAAACTTTAAATATTAATGAACCCACTATTTTGGATTTCAAGCAATTTAATTATGACAATTGCTCTTTGATAGATTGTATTTCCTTGTTGCAATCCGTGCTAAATTTTGCTCATGCTTATAATCAAAATAAATCTTTCACTAAACATATCGTTGATGCTTTGATGCAATCTTATGAAGAAAAACTTGAGTTGGAAGTTTCTATCACTAGAAAACTTTATGATGAGTGGGAACCTACTATTGAAATTAAAATTAAAGATCATGAATGCTATGCTTTGTGTGATTTGGGTGCTAGTGTTTCCACGATTCCAAAGACTTTGTGTGATTTGTTAGGTTTCCATGATTTTGATGATTGCTCTTTAAACTTGCACCTTGCGGATTCCACTATTAAGAAACCTATGGGAAGAATTAATGATGTTCTTATTGTTGCAAATAGGAATTATGTGCCCGTAGATTTTATTGTTCTTGACATAGATTGCAATCCTTCATGTCCTATTATTCTTGGTAGACCTTTCCTTAGAACGATCGGTGCAATTATTGATATGAAGGAAGGAAATATTAGATTCCAATTTCCATTAAGGAAATGCATGGAACACTTTCCTAGAAAGAAAATTAAATTACCTTATGAATCTATTATGAGAGCCACTTATGGATTGCCTACCAAAGATGGCAACACATAAATCTATCCTTGCCTTTTATGCCTAGCTAGGGGCGTTAAACGATAGCACTTGTTGGGAGGCAACCCAATTTTATTTTTATTCCTTGCTTTCTGCTCCTGTTTAGTAATAAATAATTTATCTAGCCTATGTTTTGGTTGTGTTTTTTGTGTTTAATTAGTGTTTGTGCCAAGTAGAACCGTTGGGAAGACTTGGGGAAAGTCTTGTTAATTTTGCTGTAAAATACAGAAACTTTAGCGCTCACGAGAATTGCTGCCATTTTTATTTGGAAAGTACTATTTAGTTAATTCTTTTTGCATATGACTAGCTAATTGCCCGTGCGTTGCAGCGGGAGTATATATAGAAAGTGCCTAACATATATATTTAGGGCAGCATTTTGAACTTTTTTATGGGATCCCTTCACTCTCCATCTTCTTCTTCTTCTTCTTCTTGCCGTTAGGATCCTCTACCCACAATCTTCGCCTCCCTGATCCTAAATTGTCACCTCTGTCAATGGCGCATCCAACTGGCACCCACACATATTTTGACTTGGAAACATGTAACTATCTCGTTTTGTTAACATAAAGAGAACCAGACATGGATTAGTTAGAAGATGCAATAAAGAAAACAATGATTTACAAAGTTACTATGTGTGCGGGGAAGAGTAGTTTATCTCGGCAATTGTTGTGAAAACCATAGACTGCATACATAATTAAAATGCATCATGTGTAATAATTCCTCTATTCCAGAATATAAGGTACATCAATTTTCATAAAAGTCAATAGGTTGTAGAATAAAATGTCTACATGTGCAATAATTTTTTAATAAAATATGTAAATACTTTTTACGATGGATCCAATGATACAAATTTGGTATTATAGATATTAAATTTTTTCTAAGAACATGATAAAAAATGCACAAGTTAAACTTTTGAAAATAATAATACTATATTTAATTAATAAAATATCATTAATATGTAACAAAATACATACAATTGCAAATTTATGATAAAAGTTTAACCCAAAATACAATTGCTCTGAAATTTCGGACAGAGTACCTGCTATGTACACATGAGACATGACAAAGTTTTGGTTGCACCCAGTCATCCATCCAGACCATTAATCAAAGAAGCAAGCCTTCGGAGACACATTGAGAAGTGCTTCCTTGAAAGAAGCATGTGGAGAACAGTTATCACAAAGACATCCCATGGTGTACCTAGGTATGAACAGAACAATTAGCAAATTCAAAAGCACCACAGAAGCATCATCCCTAGCTCATAATCGTTTGCTTAAAAGTACACTGATTTTCACCCTAAAAAAAGTACACTGATTTCATCATCCACTGCCTATGTTAATTATTAACTCATGCTTAAATGGAGGAATCGACTCACGAATGGTTGGTTTCTCAATCGATAACACATGTTTGTCCATCACATGCATGCATG
Source organism: Triticum urartu (assembly GCF_056163025.1). Lineage (NCBI taxonomy): Eukaryota > Viridiplantae > Streptophyta > Magnoliopsida > Poales > Poaceae > Triticum > Triticum urartu. The sequence goes on along the minus strand of NC_141874.1, from coordinate 167,688,675 downwards.
TAGTTCTTGGATCATCAGCTGGATGCTGTGCAAGATTCGCAGTTTTCCATCACACTCAGCCATCATGTGAAACTACCGACCGCAAACAAGAGATGTACGCCGACTTCAGCGGATACATAACGATCATGTCGTTGTCATCGAACAGCTCTTGCAGTGTGCACTGAAACTTGTGGCCACTGTCTTCAGTCGCCTCACTGCATAGCCCGTCTTCTTTTGGCCACCAGGAAATATCACAGATACGCACACCGGTGCCCCGATAGCCATGGCGGGTTGCTCTCCTCTGAGAGCTCACCGGAGGGGCGGCCCGACGCAGGCAACTTTGCCGACCTGGACGTGGAGGAGTAGGACGTCGTCTCACTGGCCGCCTGCGGCTGGAGTAGCGGCACAACGGCACGGACGGCACTATGGAGGCAGGATTCGCGAACAGGTCAGCCTTGAGTTCAGTGTCTCTGTGATAGTTGACAATACTAATTTTCTTTTGTTGTAATCCAGAAGGTTGGAGGGTCGTACCTGCCTAATGGCCTGTCAATCCTCGGCTCGCTGGCTGAGGACGAGGACGTCGACGTATGGTAGCGGGCTGAGGATGAGGGAGATGGGATCTGGAGGAGCCTTCTATTTCGGATGGAGGAGGCGGCGGCTACGCAGCTCTAGGAGTGCGACATGGGGAAGTAACAAAAAAACAGGAGGAGCAGTTATATTATGGAAACAAATCAATGAAAAACCAAAGACCGTAGAGAGGTGGGAAACCATCGTACGTCGGGGTGAGGTTCGACGAAACGTAAGATGGGAGACGGAACACTCCGTTTCTTTTAGGTAGTAGAGATTAATAGATAAATTCCTCACGTCCAGCAATTTATTTTAGAATTTTTGGGGTTCCAGATTTTGCGTTAGCTACAGATTACTACAGACTGTTCTGTTTTTGACAGATTCTGTTTTTTTGTGTGTTGTTTGCTTATTTTGATGAATCTATGGTTAGTAAAATAGTTTATAAACCATAGAGAAGTTGGAATACAGTAGGTTTAACACCAATATAAATAAAGAATGATTTCATTACAGTACCTTGAAGTGGTGTTTTCTTTTCTTTTGCTAACGGAGCTCACGAGATTTTCTACTTTACGTTTTGTGTTGTGAAGTTTTCAAGTTTTGGGTAAAGATTTGATGGATTATGGAACAAGGAGTGGCAAGAGCCTAAGCTTGGGGATGCCCATGGCACCCACAAGATAATCTAAGGACACCCAAAAGCCAAAGCTTGGGGATTCCCCGGAAGGCATCCCCTCTTTCGTCCACTTCTATCGGTAACTTTACTTGGAGCTATATTTTTATTTACCACATGATATGTGTTTTGCTTGGAGCGTCTTGTATTATTTGAGTCTTTATTTTTTATTTTTTCCACAATCATCCTTGCTTCACACACCTTTTTGAGAGAGACACACATGATTTGAAAATCATTAGAATACTCTATGTGCTTCACTTATATCTTTTGAGTTATATAGTTTTTGCTCTAGTGCTTCACTTATATCTTTTAGAGCACGGTGGTAGATTTTTTTTTATAGAAACCATTGTTCTCTCATGCTTCACTTCGATTATTTTGAGAGTCCTACAAAACAGCATGGTAATTTGCTTTAATTATTTGAGGCATTCAAGATTACTAAATAAAATTTTCTTATGAGTGTGTTGAATACTATGAGAAGTTTGAAACTTGATAATTGTTTTGAGATATGGAGATGGTGATATTAGAGTCGTGCTAGTTGAGTAGTTGTGAATTTGAGAAATTCTTGTGTTGAAGTTTGTGATTCCCGTAGCATGCACGTATGGTGAACTGTTATGTTAAGAAGTCGGAGCATGATGTACTTATTGATTGTCCTCCTTATGAGTGGCGGTCGGGGACGAGCGATGGTCTTTTCCTACCAATCTATCCCCCTAGGAGCATGCGCGTTGTACTTTGCTTTGATAACTAATAGATTTTTGCAATAAGTATGTGAGTTCTTTATGACTAATGTTGAGTCCATGGATTATACGCACTCTCACCCTTCCAACATTGCTAGCCTCTCTAATACCGCACACCTTTCGCCGGTATCATACACCCACCATATACCTTCCTCAAAACAGCCACCATACCTACCTATCATGGCATTTCCATAGCCATTCCGAGATATATTGCCATGCAACTTTCCACCGTTCCGTTTATCATGGCATGCTCCATCATTGTCATATTGCTTTGCATGATCATATAGTTGACATTTTATTTGTGGCAAAGCCACCGTTCATAATTCTTTCATATAAGTCACTCATGCATCATTGCTATCCTAGTACACCGCCGGAGGCATTCATATAGAGTCATACTTTGTTCTAGTATCGAGTTGTAATCATTGAGTTGTAAATAAATAGAAGTGTGGTGATCATCATTCATAGAGTATTGTCCCCCCCCCCAAAAAAAAGGGAAGAAAGGCCAAAGAAAAAAAAGGCCCAAAAAAGGGGCAATACTACTATCCTTTTTCCACACTTGTGCTTCAAAGTAGCACCATGATCTTCATGATAGAGAGTCTCCTATGTTATCACTTTCATATACTAGTGGGAATTTTTCATTATAGAACTTGGCTTGTATATTCCAACGATGGGCTTCCTCAAAATGCCCTAGGTCTTCGTGAGCAAGCAAGTTGGATGCACACCCACTTAGTTTCTTTTCGTTTAGCTTTCATATACTTATAGCTCTAGTGCATCCGTTGCATGGCAATCCCTACTCACTCACATTGATATCTATTGATGGGCATCTCCATAGCCCGTTGATACGCCTAGTTGATGTGAGACTATCTTCCCCATTTTTGTCTTCTCCACAACCACCATTCTATTCCACATATAGTGTTATGTCCATGGCTCACGCTCATGTATTGCGTGAAGATTGAAAAAGTTTGAGAATATTAAAAGGATGAAACAATTGCTTGGCTTATCATTGGGGCTGTGCATGATTTGAATACTTTGTGTGGTGAAGATGGAGCATAGCCAGACTATATGATTTTGTAGGGATAACTTTCTTTGGCCATGTTATTTTGAAGAGACATAATTGCTTAGTTAGTATGCTTGAAGTATTATTATTTCAATGTCAATATTAAACTTTTGTCTTGAATCTTTCGGATCTGAATATTCATACCACAATTAAGAGAATTACATTGAAATTATGCCAAGTAGAATTCCACATCAAAAATTCTGTTTTTATCATTTACCTACTCGAGGACGAGCAGGAATTAAGCTTGGGGATGCTTGATACATCTCCAATGTATCTATAATTTTTTATTGTTCCATGCTATATTATATTCTGTTTTGGACATTATTGGGCTTTATTATACACTTTTATATTATTTTTGGCACTAACCTACTAACTGGAGGCCTGGCCCAGAATTGTTGTTTTTATGCCTATTTTAGGGTTTCGCAGAAAAAGAATATCAAACGGAGTCCAAACGAATGAAACCTTCGGGAACGTGATTTTCGGAACGAACATGATCCAGAGGACTTGGACCCTACGTCAAGACATCAACCAGGAGGCCACGAGGTAGGGGGCACGCCTACCCCCCTGGGCGCGCCCTCCACCCTCGTGGGCCCCCTGTTGCTCCACCGACGTACTCCTTCCTCCTATATATACCTATGTACCCCCAAACTACCAGATACGGAGCCAAAACCCTAATTCCACCACCGTAACTTTCTGTATCCACGAGATCCCATCTTGGGGCCTGTTCTGGAGCTCCGCCGGAGGGGCCATCGATCACAGAGGGCTTCTACATCAACACCATAGCCCTTCCGATGAAGTGTGAGTAGTTTACCTCAGACCTACGGGTCCATAGTTAATAGCTATATGGCTTCTTCTCTCTTTTTGGATCTCAATACAAAGTTCTCCCCCTCTCTTGTGGAGATCTATTCGATGTAATCTTCTTTTGCAGTGTGTTTGTTGAGACCGATGAATTGTGAGTTTATGATCAATTTTATTTATGAACAATATTTGAATCTTCCCTAAATTCTTGTATGTATGATTGGTTATCTTTACAAGTCTCTTCGAATTAGCAGTCTGGTTTGTCCTACTAGATTGATCTTTCTTGCAATGGGAGAAGTTCTTAGCTTTGGGTTCAACCTTGCGGTGTCCTTTCCCAGTGATAGTAGGGGAAGCAAGGCACATATTGTATTGTTTCCATCGAGGATAACAAGATGGGGTTTATTTCATATTGCATGAGTTTATCCCTCTACATCATGTCATCTTGCTTAAAGCGTTACTCTATTCTCTTGAACTTAATACTCTAGATGCATGCTGGATAGCAGTCGATGTGTGGAGTAATAGTAGTAGATGCAGGAAGGAGTCGGTCTACTTGCCTCGGACGTGATGCCTATATACATGATCATACCTAGATATTCTCATAACTATGTTCAATTCTGTCAATTGCTCAACAGTAATTTGTCTACCCACCGTGAATACTTATGCTCTCGAAAGAAGCCACTAGTGATACCTATGGACCCCGGGTCTATCTTCCATCATATTAGTCTTCCAATACTTAGTTATTTTTATTGCTTTTTATTTTACTTTGCATCTTTATCATAAAAATACCAAAAATATTATCTTATCATATCGATCAGATCTCACTCTCGTAAGTGACCATGTAGGGATTGACAACCCCTTATCGCGTTGGTTGCGACGATTTATTTGTTTGTGTAGGTGCGAGGGACTCATGCGTGGCCTCCTACTGGATTGATACCTTGGTTCTCAAAAACTGAGGGAAATACTTACGCTACTTTGTTGCACCACCCTTTCCTCTTCAAGGGAAAACCAATGCAAGTGCTCAAGAGGTAGCACAAATCCAAATCTCGATCTATGCCAACTCAACAAACACCATCGGAGATACCTGTAGAGCATCTTTATAATCACCCAGTTACGTTGTGACGTTTGATAGCACATAAGGTGTTCCTCCGGTATTCGGGAGTTGCATAATCTCTTAGTCAAAGGAACATGTATAAGTCATGATGAAAGAAATAGCAATAAAACTAAATGATCATTTATGCTAAGCTAACGGATGGGTCTTGTCTATCACACCATTCTCTAATGATGTGATCCCGTTCATCAAATGACAACACATGTCTATGGTCAGGAAACTTAACCATCTTTGATTAACGAACTAGTCAAGTAGAGGCATACTAGGGACACTCTGTTTTTCTATGTATTTACACATGTACTAAGTTTCTGGTTAATACAATTCTAGCATGAATAATAAACATTTATCATGATATAAGGAAATATAAATAACAAGTTTTTTATTGCCTCTAGGGCATATTTCCTTCAGTCTCCCACTTGCACTAGAGTCAATATTCTAGTTCACATCACCATGTGATTTAACACCAATAGTTCACATCTTTATGTGATTAACACCCATAGTTCACATCGCCATGTGACCAATACTCAATTTTTTACTAGAGTCAATAATCTAGTTCACATCGCTATGTGATTAACACCCAAGAGTAATAAGGTATGATCATGTTTTGCTTGTGAGAGAAATTTTAGTCTACGGGTCTGCAACATTCAGATCCCTATGAATTTTGCAAATTTTCTATGTCTACAATGCTCTGCACGGGGCTACTCTTGCTAATCACTCCCACCTTCAATATGTATCTAGATCGAGACTTAGAGTCATCCAGATCGGTGTCAAAGCTTCCATCAACGTAACTCTTTACAACGAATTCTTTGTCACCTCCATAACCGAGAAACATTTCCTTATTCCACTAAGGATAATTTTGACCGATGTTCAGTGATCCACTCCTGGATCACTATTGTACCCTCTTGCCAAACTCATGGTGAGGTACACAATAGGTCCGGTACACACCATACTGTAACATCCCAAATTTTCAATTTGGAATGTTATACATAGATCATCCATGCATATCATATTTTACTGCATTTTGTTTCGCGATCCTCGAAATCCTAAGCAACTCAAGGAACCTCGGAGAGAATTGGGGATTTCATTGCTTTCATATTTGAATTTTATCAAATATTGAAACGAGGATTTTGTTTTTAATTATTTTTCTCTCCGAAAATATTTCATATGAAAATATATGAGAGGAGATAATATGACTTCTCCAAAATAATTGAAATATTGGAGGAAAAATATTAAAATCAAATATTTGATTTTATTCGGATTTTATTGCCATTTTATTTGCATTAGAAAAATTGCACATTTTTCAAATTGCATTTTAGGGCCAAAAAATGTTCATCCTGTTCTAAATATTTTATTTAGACGGTAAAAATTTGTTTTGGTATTTTTAGATTTTTATTTTATTTTCTAGGATTTATTTAAGTTCCAGCGAAATTATTTTTTAAGAAAAACTCTCAACGCCCGACTAGGCCGAACCCCAGCCGAGCCGGCCCGCTAGCCCCGCGCCTCGTCTCCGACCTGGAGACCGGGAGGCCGCCACCGCCATGACCCCCAGTCCGACCGGGACTCCTCCTCCCCGCGTCGCCTTGCCCCTTGCCCAAGCAGCCCCCCCTCCTCAAATACCCCACCCCGGACCCCCTCCACCACCACCCGAGCCGCCAACCCCGCCGCCTGCCTCGCCCTGCCCCGCAACAACGCCGCCGCCGCTTAGCCACGCCGCCGCCCTTTTGCCGCGCACTGCCACTCGCTGTTGCCGCCCGCACCGCCCCGCGCACCCCGCCGCTGCAGCCCCACCTCATCGGAGCCGCCCCGCCTCGCCGGAGGTATACGCCGCCGCCGTCGCCATACGGTTTTATTTTAAAACTGATCCGGGTTTTTTTAGAAACCCTAATTTCGTTTTTATAGATCGGTTCGCCAGTTTTTCTCGGTTTAGTTACTTTGCGGACAGTCGTCCGTACATTCGTCTTAACGAACGGTTTTCGTTCGTTAGTTACGACAACGGACGTTCGTTCGTTAGCCTATTCGTCAGTTATCTTTTTCTCGGATTTTCTGCGATTATTTTCAATCGTGATTTCTGATCCGATTTTCGTTTCAGTTTATCTTTTCGCTCGTTTATCAGAATAAGGCGATTCAAGCGCCTAGATTTTCGTCTTGAAAACCTCTTTATGTTTAATCAACTTGAACAAGATTTTGGTACTATAAAATTTGACTTTAGTTCAGATTAGTAAACGGGTCTTGTTTCTTTCGCTGTTTGAGTTTAGTTGCTCCATTTGGTTTGATTCTTTTTGCAAACCGGAGTTCTTAAGTTGAACTTTCTGGTCAATTCTTCTTATTGAGTTTTACCCGTGATTCTTTTCTTGATTGCTTGTGTATGCTATTGTTTGCGATAGAATTCCCGGAGTGCGAAGCGTGCTACTACGAATCCCTAGGTTTTGCGGATCGTCAGCAAGGCAAGTAACACATTGATCATACATTTTTCATACCCAGTTTTTATGCATTAGTTCCAATCCTCAAACATTGCATGATTAGGATGTGATTAACATGTGGGTTGGGAAGTAGTTGATGAGGTATAACCTATTGCCCTGTTATATTCAAACCTTGGGAGTTACTTCTACGTATTGCTTATATTTCTATGTTATGCTCGTATACGTGGTTTGGGAGAGTGAATCCATGATAGATGTGAGATTGTTAATTAATGGTTCAACTTAAGGTGGCAACTTTAATACACATCTATGTGGATTTCTTGTCGGGCACCTGGAGAACCCAGTGTTGTCCTAGCATATCCTGGAGTACCCGTGTGATCATCCTAAGGTCCGCCACCCAGGCTCAAAGGGAACTGAGATATTTTCATGCTAGAAACTTCCGTGTGCAGCCACAAGCTATTATGGGCTCTATCATAGTTGAGTAGGTCGCATGAGCTCGTGAAGAGGTGGATCAGCAGGTAGAGGGATGTAGGTTTGGTATGGTATGCCCGGAGTAAAGAGTTAATGTTTCTGAAAGACTTTGTCTCGGTCATCCGTTTCTCAAACACCATGTAGTGCGAGAAATCCAACGGAGGCGATCGAGTCTTGTGGGGAAAAGTGTGCAAACCTCTGCAGAGTGTACAATCCAATCATGGTTAGCCGTGTCCCTGGTTATGGACAATCTTGAGTATCTAGTACTTGGAGTATCCTAAGTATCTCATCACTATTAATTAATATTGTTGGGTTGATAATTACTTTAATTGGGATTGAGTTGGAGGAACCTTCTCAATGATGTTTCATCTACCATGATAGTTAAATAAAATGTATTCCTTTGTTGTAGGGAAAAATTGGCTTTTCGCAAAAACTATAACCATAGAGCTTTCCACTAGCCAAATATGCATGTAGTGATAGCATTATTCTGTTCTTGTTCTACTGTGTTATATTGCCAGCATATTCCATGTGCTGACCCATTTTCGGGCTGCAACGTATTATGTTGCAGACTTTTCAGACGAGGAGTAAGGTTCGTTAGGTCATTGCCGTGCAGCTCAGCTATGTCGTTGGAGTTGTTGGACTCACTTTATCTTGCAAGCCTTCCGCTGTTATCGTATTAGATTGCCTTAAGCCATATTTATTGTAATAATTTGTCTTTTGAGACATTCGATGTAATAAGTGTGTGATTGCTACTCTGTTATAAATCCTTCGAGTACTGTGTGTGTCAGCATTACCGATCCAGGGATGACACTGAAGCACAGAGACTTGACCGTTTGAGGTCGGGTTGCACAAGATGGTATCAGAGCACACGCTGAGTGTAGGACATGACCATTAAGATAAGCCATAGGTCACTCTTCTCTACTCATTTCTGACTCCTCTCCTACTTTATACTCTTTAGGATGGCGGAATTGAAGAACAAGTTTGCACAACCGGATGAAGACACACCCTTTGGACGCCACTTGAAGGAAGTCACTAGATACTTGAACATCGGAATACCGAGCTTCACCGGGACGTACAATGCCACCTTACCAGAAGAGGAGCGCTGGATTATTCAAGTTCAAGTTCCAGGAAGGATGTTCTCGCCAACCACTTAGCCCATATAATTTTCTTTTGAAGCACCCACCTGGAGTCTAGGCAAGAGCATGGCAGCCCACATTACCATGGGACGCATTGGATAAGTCTACAACAAGGATCTTAAGGACACTATCTATCAGATATGTGGGCGCCGAGATGAGCAATGGGAGATGATCAGCACCAAGAAGGACAGGTCCATTGCAGCTTTCATCCAGGAGTTAAACCAGCACATTCGACGCCAGGAGAATCAGATGTGCGCTGACATGATAGATTTGAAGAAGGCGAAGACAAGGATCATCGAGCTGGAAGAAGAACTCAAGTCTACACGCGATGGATATGAGGAGGAAATTGCAACATTATTGGAGAAGAACAACGACCTGATAAAGAAAATAGGAGTATTCATGGAAGACCCCACGCCGGGAGGAGAGGACGACGATTCCACTTGCCCAGAGAGCTACATCATCATCGATGGCACTGACTCCGACCCCAGTGATGATGACTTGGAAGACGAAGCTGGAGCAGACATCATGGAGTCTTCCACCGATCAAAATTTCTAGATGACCACCAAATGATAGTAGTATTCCCCCATGTATATAGTAGTAGTTGAGCACTTTTACGATAGTTCTAGACCATTCGTATGCCCTTGCTTGATTGATTGAGTGAAATGATTGTGTTTGTCTCATGTGCATATGGGTAGTGCTTTCTCACTAGACCCCTTTTCTATTCTAATCTCTCCCCTCTAAACCCTCTAGATGCCTCCGAGATGTGACACCGGATTTGCCTTCCCACCAGAGCTCACTCAGTTGATCCAGCAACAGAATGCCTTGATGCAATTGTTAGTCCAGAACCAAGGCAACAACAACAACCCGCCTCCAGTTGACAACTTAGCTCGCTTTCTGAGGTTGCAGCCGCCGGTGTTTTCCAGTAGCACCGAGCCTATAGTTGCTGATGATTGGCTACGCCATATTGGAAGGGAGTTGACCACCGCAGGTTGCACAGATGCTGAGAAGGTGCGATTTGCCGCACATCAATTGGATGGACCAGCAGCCTCATGGTGGGAGAATTACACGGCCACTTTCCCCATAGCCAACGTCACTTGGGATCAGTTTCAGCAAGCTTTCCGCACCGCCCATGTCTCAACTAGAGCTATGAATATGAAGAAGCGTGAGTTTTGCAACTTACGCCAGGGGAACCGTACTGTAGCTCAGTACGTGGATGAGTTTAGTAAGTTATCCCGCTATGCCCCGGATGATGTGGCCACAGATGCCGTGAAGCAGGAGAAGTTTATGGAAGGGATGAATGATGAGATGAGCATGCAGTCTATGGTGGCAACATTCAACAACTACCAGGAGTTGGTAGATAAGGCTCTGATGATTGAAGGGAAGCAGCAGCAAATTGAGAGCCGTAAGAGGAAGTATGGGCAAGGGAGGTATAACTCAGGAGCTCAGCAGAAGCCTCGCCTAACCCCGAACTCGGGAGGACTTGTTCATAACCATGGAGGTCATAACCACACCGGAGGAAGTTCGCATAACCACAGTGGTTCTAAGAATGGGACTGGGAATGGAGCAAACAACAATCAGAACCGCCCCAATCCAGCCACACCCGCCAAGAGAGATCTAAGTCACATTACTTGCTTTAAGTGCGGGAAGACTGGACACTATGCCACGGAGTGCCCTGAAGCGAAGAATGGAAACGGCAATGGGAGCGCTGGGAAGAAGCCCAACCCATTCAACAAAGGACAAGTGAACCACGTTAACGTGGAGGAGGTTGAAGAGCAGCCAGACGCGGTTATAGGTAAGTTTTTGGTTAAGTCATTTACCGCCCTTGTTCTTTTTGATACTGGTGCATCGCATTCATACATATCAAGGGAATTCGTGGATAAGTTTAAACTACCACCCAAACCCTTAGGACCCCTCTGTTAGTGAGTTCACCTGGAGCAGAGTATATGGCTAGTCAATGGTGCGACCAGATACCCTTAACCATTGGTAGCCATGTTTTTCCGTCCGACCTAATAATCTTGGAGTCACAAGGATTGGATGTGATATTAGGCATGGACTAGATTTCAAAGTATGGAGGAACCATTGACTGTGCTAGTAAGTCGATTTATCTCACCACCCCGGAGGGGAAAAGGATTAAGTATGTATCTAGGCATGCGCCTAGGAGGAGTCAAGTAAATACCCTCACGGGAGTTGTTTAGGAGGAAGTGCCTGTAGTGAAGGATTGCCCGGATGTTTTTCCAGAGGAGTTACCAGGCATGCCACCAGATCGAGACATCGGGTTTTTGATAGAGCTATTGCCAGGTATAGGGCCAATATCAAAGAGACCCTATCAGATGCCCGCAAATGATCTGGAGGAGATTAAGAAACAGATCAAGGAGTTATTGGAGAAAGGTTACATTCGACGGAGTTCATCACCATGGGGAGCCCAGTGCTTTTGGTTGAGAAGAAGGATAAGTCTCTAAGAATGGTTGTTGATTATCGTGCGTTGAATGAGGTGACGATCAAGAACAAATACCCACTGCCGATGATCAATGATTTGTTCGACCAACTGCAAGGAGCCTAGGTGTTTTCAAAGATCGATCTGCGATCAGGATATCACCAGTTAAAAGTACGAGAGAAGGATATACCAAAGACAGCATTCACCACACGGTACGGGTTGTATGAATATACGGTCGTGTCGTTTGGACTAACTAACGCCCCTGCCTACTTCATGAGCATGATGAACAAAGTGTTCATGGAATATTTGGATAAGTTTGTTGTGGTGTTCATTGATGATATAATGGAATACTCAAAGAATGATGAGGAGCACAAGGAGCATTTGCGTTTAGTTCTCGAGAAACTCAGGGAACATCAGTTGTATGCCAAGTTCAGCAAATGCGAGTTTTGGTTGAAGGAAGTCGGATTCCTTGGACATGTTATATCAGGAGAAGGTATAGCGGTAGACCCCACCAAGGTTCAGTCAGTCACTGAATGGTTGGCACCCACTTCAGTTAGCGAGATCCGCAGTTTTCTTGGACTCACGGGATACTACCGAAGATTCATTGAGAATTTTTCCAAGATTGCGAAGCCAATGACGGAGTTATTGAAGAAGGATACTAAATTTAAATGGACGGAAGAATGTGAGGCAAGTTTTCAGGAGTTAAAGAAACATTTGACCACAGCCCCAGTGCTGATTTTGCCGGATATACGCAAGGATTTTCAAGTGTATTGCAACGCCTCTCGCCTAGGACTTGGAAGTGTGCTTATGCAGGACGGAAGAGTTGTTTTGTATGCCTCGCGACAACTAAAACCGCACGAATTAAATTATGCCACGCATGATTTGGAGTTAGCAGCCGTAGTGCATGCGTTAAAGACTTGGAGACATTATCTTATTGGAAACCGTTGTGATGTGTACACGGATCATAAGAGTTTGAAGTACATTTTCACACAGAAGGAGTTGAACCTTAGGTAGAGGAGATGGTTGGAGCTTATAAAGTATTATGACATGAAGCTTCAGTATCATCCAGGCAAGGCCAATGTCATAGCAGACGCTTTGAGTCGGAAGAGTTATGCTAACACCCTAGTGAGCACAGGATTACCAAAGGAGTTAGCAGAGGATCTCAGAGAACTTCGATTGGAGATTGTTCCTAGAGGTTTTATTGCAACAATGGAGGTTCAGTCTACATTGTTAGGAAAGATTCGAGAAGCTCGGAAGGATGACAAAGAGATTGCCAAGATAAAAGAGAGAATGAGTAAAGGAAAGGCTAAAGGTTTTCGTGAGGATGAGCACGACACCTTATGGTTTGAGGACCGTGTTTATGTGCCCAATAACACAGAGATCGGGAAGTTAATACTTCAGGAGGCTCATGACTCACCATACTCGATACACCCCGGAAACACCAAGATGTATTTGGATTTGAAGGAACGTTTCTGGTGGACAGGTATGAAGAAGGATATTGCCGAGTATGTAGCCGTATGTGATGTATGTCAGAGAGTGAAGGCAGAACATCAAAAGCCAGCAGGATTGTTACAGCCTATGCCGATACCCGAATGGAAGTGGGATAAACTGGGCATGGATTTTATCACCGGATTGCCCAGGACCAAATCAGGATATTATTCTATATGGGTAGTAGTTGATCGTTTGACCAAAGTAGCTCACTTTATCCCGGTGAAAACCACCTATACAAGTGTAAAGTTGGCCAAGATATATATTACTAGGATCGTATGTCTGCATGGAGTTCCGAGGACCATCGTATCAGATAGAGGAACATAGTTTACTTCAAAGTTTTGGCATCAGCTGCACCAAATTTTGGGGACAAGGTTGGAGTTCAGTACATCATTCCACCCGCAGACAAATGGACAGACCGAGAGAGTCAACCAGATTCTGGAGGACATGTTGAGGGCATGTGCGCTAGATTATGGATCTAGTTGGGATGACAATTTGCCCTATGCGGAGTTCTCATACAACAATAGCTACCAAGCCAGTTTGAAGATGGCACCGTTCGGAGCCCTATATGGACGAAGGTGCAGAACACCATTGATGTGGGATGAAGTCGGAGACGGACAGTTGTTTGGACCAGATTTGATCAAGGAGTCTGAAGAGAAAGTTAAGCTGATCCGAGATAGACTGAAGGTAGCTCAGTCCAGGCAGAAGAGTTATGCAGATTCGAAACGCAAGGAGGTAACCTGTGAAATTGGAGATAGAGCATATCTGTGAGTTTCATCCTTGCGAGGAGTGAAACGTTTTGGAGTTAAGGGAAAATTAGCCCCGAGATTTGTTGGACCGTATCGTGTTTTGGAATGTATCGGAGAAGTTGCCTACAAGTTGGAGTTACCTGAAGGACTGTTAGGAGTTCATGATGTATTTCATGTTTCACAGTTGAAGAAGTGTCATGCTGATACGGCCGATATACCGTTAAGAGATACAGTACCCTTGGAGGTGATTCAATTGGACAGTGATTTGACCTATGAGGAGAAGCCAGTCAGGATTCTTGAATTCGCCAGCTGATTCACTCGCAGCAAGGTTATCAAGTTTTGCAAAGTTCAGTGGAGCCACCATACCGAGGATGAAGCCACCTGGGAACGAGAGGATGATCTTCGCAAAGACCACCCACACCTATTTTCTAGCCAACCCGAATCTCGAGGGCGAGATTCATCTTAAGGGGGGTAGGTTTGTAACATCCCAAAATTTCAATTTGGAATGTTATACATAGATCATCCATGCATATCATATTTTACTGCATTTCGTTTCGCGATCCTCGAAATCCTAAGCAACTCAAGGACCCTCGGAGAGAATTGGGGATTTCATTGCCTTCACATTTGAATTTTATCAAATATTGAAACGAGGATTTTGGTTTTAATTATTTTTCTCTCCGAAAATATTTCATATAAAAATATATGAGAGGAGATAATATGAATTCTCCAAAATAATTGAAATATTGGAGGAAAAATATTAAAATCAAATATTTGATTTTATTCAGATTTTATTGCCATTTTATTTGCATTAGAAACATTGCACGTTTTTCAAAATTGCATTTTAGGGCCAAAAAATGTTCATCCCGTTCTAAATATTTTATTTAGACGGTGAAATTTTGTTTCGGTATTTTTAGATTTTTATTTTATTTTCTAGGATTTATTTAAGTTCCGGCGAAATTATTTAAAAAACTCTCAGCGCCCGACTGGGCCGAAGCCCAGCCGAGCCGGCCCGCTAGCCCCGCGCCTTGTCTCCGACCTGGAGACCGGGAGGCCGCCGCCGTGACCCCGAGTCCGGCCGGGACTCCTCCTCCCCGCGCCGCCTTGCCCCTTCCCCAAGAAGCCCCCCCTCCTTAAATACCCCACCCCAGACCCCCTCCACCACCACCCGAGCCGCCAACCCCACCGCCTGCCTCGCCCCGCCCCGCAGCGCCGCCACCGCCGCTTAGCCACGCCGCCGCCCTTTTGTCGCGCGCCGTTGCCGCCCGCGCAACCCGCCGCCGTAGCCCCACCTTGCCGGAGCCGCCCCGCCTCACCGGAGCCTCGCCGGAGGTATACGCCGCTGCCGTTGCCGTACGGTTTTATTTTAAAATCGATCTGGTTTTTTAGAAACCCTAATTTCGTTTTTATAGATCGGTTCACCGGTTTTTCTCGGTTTAGTTACTTTGCGGACGTTCGTCTTAACGAACAGTTTTCTCTCGTTAGTTACAGACAACGAATGTTCATTCTTTAGCATGTTCGTTAGTTTTCTTTTTCTCGGATTTTCTGCAATTATTTTCAATCGTGATTTCTGATCCGATTTTCGTTTTAGTTTATCTTTTCGCTCGTTTATCGTAATCAGGCGATTCAAGCGCCTAGATCTTCGTCTTGAAACCCTCTTTCTGTTTAATCAACTTGAACAAGATTTTGGTACTGTAAAATTTTACTTTAGTTCAGATTAGTAAACGGAACTTGTTTCTTTCGTAGTTTGAGTTTAGTTGCTCCGTTTGATTTGATTCTTTTTGCAAACCGGAGTTCTTAAGTTGAACTTTCTGGTCAATTCTTCTTATTTGAGTTTTACCCGTGCTTCTTTTCTTGGTTGCTTATGTATGCTATTGTTTGTTTGCGATAGAATTCCCGGAGTGCGAAGTGTGCTACTACGAGTCCCTAGGTTTTGCGGGTCGTCAGCAAGGCAAGTAACACATTGATCATACACCTTTCATACCCAGTTTTTATGCATTAGCTCCAATCCTGAAACATTGCATGATTAGGATGTGATTAACATGTGGGTTGGGAAGTAGTTGATGAGGTATAACCTATTGCCATGTTATATTCAAACCTTGGGAGTTACTTCTACGTATTGCTTATATTGCTATGCTATGCTCATAGACGTGGTTTGGGAGAGTGAATCCATGACAAATGTGAGATTTTTATTAAGGGTTCAACTTAAGGTGGAAACTTTAATACACATCTGGGTGGATTGCTTGCACCTGGAGAACCCAGTGTTGTCCTAGGATATCCCGGAGTACCCATGTGATCATCCTAAGGTCTGCCACCCAGGCTCAAAGGGAACTGAGATATTTTCATGCTAGAAACTTCCGTGTGCAGCCACAAGCTATTATGGGCTCTAGCATAGTTGAGTAGGTCGCATGAGCTCTTGAAGAGGTGGATCAGCAGGTAGAGGGATGTACGCTTGGTATGGTATGCCCGGAGTAAAGAGTTAATGTTTCTGAAAGACTGTGTCTCGGTCATCCGTTTCTCAAACACCATGTAGTGCGAGAAATCCAACGGAGGCGATTGAGTCTTGTGGGGAAAAGTGCGGAAACCTCTACAGAGTGTACAATCTAATCATGGTTAGTCGTGTCCCCGGTTATGGACAATCTTGAGTATCTAGTACTTGGAGTATCCTAAGTATATCATCACTATTAATTAATATTGTTGGGTTGATAATTACTTTAATTGGGATTGAGTTGGAGGAACCTTCTCAATGATGTTTCAACTACCATGATAGTTAAATAAAATTTATTCCTTTGTTGTAGGGAAAAATTGGCTTTTTGCAAAAACTATAACCATGCATAGAGCTTTCCACCAGCCAAATATGCATGTAGTGATAGCATTATTTTGTTCTTGCTCTATTGTGTTATATTGCCAGCATATTCCATGTGCTGACCCGTTTTCGGGCTGCAACGTATTATGTTGCAAACTTTTCAAACGAGGAGTAAGGTTCGTTAGGTCGTTGCCGTGCAACTCAGCTATGCCGTTGGAGTTGTTGGACTCATTTTATCTTCCAAGCCTTCCGCTATTATCATATTAGATGGCCTTAAGCCATATTTATTGTAATAAGTTCTGTTTTGAGACATTCGATGTAATAAGTGTGTGATTTGCTACTCTGTTATATATCCTTCGAGTACTTTGTGTGTCAACATTACCGATCCAGGGATGACACTGAAGCATAGAGACTTGACCATTTCAGGTTCGGTCGCTACACATACCATACTTTATAGAACCTATGACTAAGGCATAGGGAATGACTTTTCATTCTCTTTCTGTTTTCTGCCGTGGTCGGGTTTGGAGTCTTTACTCAACTTCACACCTTGTAACATAGGCAAGAACTCCTTCTTTTGACTGTTCCATTTTGAACTACTTCAAAAACTTGTCAAGGTATGTACTCATTGAAAAACTTTATCAAGCGTCTTGATCTATCACTATAGATCTTGATGCTCAATATGCAAGAAGCTTCACTGAGGTCTTTCTTTGAAAAACTCCTTTCAAACACTCCTTTATGCTTTCTAGAAAAATTCTACATTATTTCCGATCAACAATATGTCATTCACATATACTTATCAGAAATGTTGTAGTGCTCCCACTCACTTTCTTGTAAATACAGGCTTCACCGCAAGTCTGTATAAAAGTATATGCTTTGATCAACTCATCAAAGCATATATTCCAACTCCGAGATGCTTGCACCAGTCCATAGATGGATCGCTGGAGCTTGCACACTTTGTTAGCACCTTTAGGATTGACAAAACATTCTTGTTGTATCATATACAAGTCTTCTTTAAGAAATCCATTAAGGAATGCAGTTTTGACATCCAGTTGCCAGATTTCATAAAATGTGGCAATTGCTAACATGACTCAGATAGACTTTAAGCATCGATACGAGTGAAAAAAATCTCATCTAGTCAACATCTTGAATTTGTTAAAAACCCTTTTTCGACAAGTCGAGCTTTGTAGATAGTAACACTACTATCAGCATCTGTCTTCCTCTTGAAGATCCATTTATTCTCAATGGCTTGCCGATCATCGCGCAAGTCAACCAAAGTCCACACTTTGTTCTCATACATGGATCCCATCTCAGATTTCATGGCCTCAAGCCATTTTGCGGAATCTGGGCTCATCATCGCTTCCTCATAGTCCGTAGGTTCATCATGGTCTAGTAACATGACTTCCAGAATAGGATTACCGTACCACCCTGGTGCGGATCTTACTCTAGTTGACCTATGAGGTTTAGTAGTAACTTGATCTGAAGTTTCATGATCATCATCATTAGCTTCCTCACTAATTGGTGTAGGAATCACTGGAACTGATTTCTGTGATGAACTACTTTCCAATAAGGGAGCAGGTACAATTACCTTATCAAATTCTACTTTCCTCCCACTCACTTCTTTTGAGAGAAACTCCTCTAGAAAGGATCTACTCTTAGCAACAAAGATCTTGCCTTCGGATCTGTGATAGAAGGTGTACCCAACAGTTTCTTTTGGGTATTCTATGAAGATGCACTTCTCTGATTTGGGTTTTGAGCTTATCAGGCTGAAACTTTTTCAAATAAGCATCGTAACCCCAAACTTTAAGAACCGACAACTTGGGTTTCTTGCCAAACCACAGTTCATATGGTGTCATATAAACGGATTTAGATGGTGCCCTATTTAACGTGAATGCAGCTGTCTCTAATGCATAACCCCAAAACGATAGTGATAAATCGGTAAGAAACATCATAGATCGCACCATATCTAATAAAGTACGGTTATGACATTCGGACACACCATTACGCTGTGGTGTTCTAGGTGGCGTGAGTTGCGAAACTATTCCACATTGTTTCAAATGAAGACCAAACTCGTAACTCAAACATTTGTCTCCGTGATCAGATCATAGAAACTTTATTTTCTTGTTACGGTGATTTTCCACTTCACTCTGAAATTCTTTGAACTTTTCAAATGTTTCAGACTTATGTTTCATCAAGTAGATATACCCGTATCTTCTCAAATCATCTATGAAGGTTAGAAAATAATGATACCCACCGCGAGCCTCAACACTTATCGGATTGCATACATCAGTGTGTATTATTTCCAATAAGTCAGTTGCTCGCTCCATTGTTCCAAAGAACGGAGTCTTAGTCATCTTGCCCATGAGGCATGGTTCGCAAGCATCAACTGATTCATAATCAAGTGATTCCAAAAGCCCATCAGCATGGATTTTCTTCATGCGCTTTACACCAATATGACCTAAACGGCAGTGCCACAAATAGGTTGCACTATCATTATTAACTTTGCATCTTTTGGCTTCAATATTATGAATATGTGTATCACTACGATCGAGATTCAATAAACCATTCACCTTGGGTGTATGACCACAGAAGGTTTTATTCATGTAAACAGAATAACAATTATTCTTGACTTAAATGAGTAACTATATTGCAATAAACATGATCCAATCATATTATGCTCAACGCAAACACCAAATAACATTTATTTTAGGTTCAACACTAATCCTGAAGGTAAAGGGAGTGTGCGATGGTGTTCTTATCAACCTTGGAATCACTTCCAACATACATCATCACCTCGCCATTAACTAGTCTCTGTTTATTTTGCAACTCCCGTTTTGAGTTACTACTCTTAGCAACTAAACAAGCATCAAATACTAAGGGGTTGCTATAAACACTAGTAAAGTACACATCAATAACATGTATATCAAATATACTATTGTTCACTTTGCCATCCTTCTTATCCGCCAAGTATCTAGGGCAGTTCCACTTCCAGGCTTGGGTCTAACTTTGGGCTTCTTCATGGGAGTAGCAACTTGCTTGCTATTCTTCTTTGAAGTTCCTCTTTCTTTCCCTTTGCCCTTTTCTTGAAACTAGTGGACTTGTTAACCATCAACACTTGATGCTATTTCTTGATTTCTACCTTCGCCGATTTCTACATCGTGAAGAGCTTGGGAATTACTTTCGCCATCCCTTGCATATTATAGTTCATCACTAAGTTCTAGTAACTTGGTGATAGTGACTAGAGAACTTTGTCAATTACTATCTTATCTGGAAGATTAACTCCCGCTTGATTCAAGAAATTGTAGTACCCAGACAATCTGAGCACATGCTCACTGGTTGAGCTATTCTCCTCCACCTTGTAGGCAAAGTACTGTCAGAGGTCTCATACCTCTCGACACGGGCATGAGTATGAAATACCAATTTCAACTTTTAGAACATCTCATATGCTCTGTGGCATTCAAAACATTTTTGGAGTCACGGTTCTAAGCCGTAAAGCATGGTGCACTAAACTATTAAGCAGTCCTCATACCGAGCTTTGTCAAACGTTCATAACGTGTGCATCTGCTCCTGTAATAGGTCTGTCACCTAGCAGTGCATTAAGGACATAATTCTTTTGTGCAGCAATGAGGATAATCCTCAGATCACAGCCCTAGTCCGCATCATTACTACTATCATCTTTCAACATAGTTTTTCTCTAGGAACATATCAAAAAATAAATGCGGAGCTACATAGCGAGCTATTGATCTACAACATAGTTATGCAAATACTATCAGGACTAAGTTCATGATAAAATAAAGTTCAATTAATCATATTACTTAAGAACTCCCACTTAGATAGACATCCCTCTAATCATCTAAGTGATCACGTGATCCATATCAACTAAACCATGTCCGATCACCACGTGAGATGGAGTAGCTTTCAATGGTGAACATCACTATGTTGATCATATCTACTATATGATTCATGCTCGACCTTTCGGTCTCAGTGTTCCGAGGCCATATCTGCATATGCTAGGCTCGTCAAGTTTAACCCGAGTATTCTGCGTGTGCAAAACTGGCTTGCACCCGTTGTATGTGAACGTAGAGCTTATCACACCCGATCATCACGTGGTGTCTCGGCACGACGAACTGTAGCAACGGTGCATACTCAGGGAGAACACTTATACCTTGAAATTTAGTGAGAGGTCATCTTATAATGCTACCGCCGTACTAAGCAAAATAAGATGCATAAAGGATAAACATCACATGCAATCAATGTAAGTGATATGATATGGCCATCATCATCTTGTGCCTTTGATCTCCATATCCAAAGCACCGTCATGATCACCATCGTCACTGGCTTGACACCTTCATCCCCATCGAAGCATCGTTGTCATCTCGCCAACTATTGCTTCGACGACTATTGCTACCGCTTAGTGATAAAGTAAAGCAATTACATGATGATTGCATTTCATACAATAAAGCGACAACCATATGGCTCCTGCCAGTTGCCGATAACTGTGTTACAAAACATGATCATCTCATACAAAAATTTATATAATCACGTCTTGACCATATCACATCACAACATGCCCTACAAAAACAAGTTAGACGTCCTCTACTTTGTTGTTGCAAGTTTTACGTGGCTGCTACGGGCTTAGCAAGAACCGTTCTTACCTACGCATTGATACGTCCATTTTGCATCATGCTTTTATATCGATATTTATTACATTATGGGCTGTTATTTCACATTATGTCACAATACTTATGGCTATTCTCTCTTATTTTACAAGGTTTACATAAGGAGGGAGAATGCCGGCAGCTGGAATTCTGGGCGGGAAAAGGAGCAAATATTAGAGACCTATTCTGCACAACTCCAAAAGTCCTGAAACTCCACGGAATACCTTATAAAAAATAATGAAAAATCCTCGCCACAGATGAAGACCAGGGGGCCCACACCCTGTCCACGAGGGTGGGGGGCCCCCCCCCTAGGGAGCCCCCCTACCTCGTGGCCCCCCTGGTGGCTCTCCGATGACCATCTTCTCCTATATGAAGTCTTTCGTCGAGAGAAAAAATAAGAAGCAACCTTTCGGGACGAAACTCCGCCGCCACGAGGCGGAACCTTGGCGGAACCAATCTAGGGCTCTGGCAGAGCTGTTCTGTCGGGGAAACTTCTCTCCCAGAGGGGGAAATCATCGCCATCGTCATCACCAACGCTCCTCTCATCGGGAGAGGGCAATCTCCATC
The DNA here is from genome assembly GCF_056163025.1 of Triticum urartu. Taxonomy (NCBI): domain Eukaryota; kingdom Viridiplantae; phylum Streptophyta; class Magnoliopsida; order Poales; family Poaceae; genus Triticum; species Triticum urartu. Next base: position 167,667,045 of record NC_141874.1, on the reverse strand, counting down.
AACATCTTCATCAGCACCATCTCATCTCAAAACCCTAGTTCATCTCTTGTATCCAATTCTTGTCTCCAAGTCCGGGATTGGTGCTAGTAGGTTGCTAGTAGTGTTAATTACTCCTTGTAGTTGATGCTAGTTGGTTTAATTGGTGGAAGATCATATGTTCAGATCCTTTATGCATATTATTACCCCTCTGATTATGAACATGAATATGCTTTGTGAGTAGTTACGTTTGTTCCTGGGGACAAGGGAGAAGTCTTGCTATTAGTAGTCATGTGAATTTGGTATTCGTTCGATATTTTGACGAGCTGTATGTTGTCTAGCCTCTAGTGGTGTTATGTGAACGTCGACTACATAACACTTCACCATTATTTGGGCCTAGAGGAAGACATTGGGAAGTAATAAGTAGATGATGGGTTGCTAGAGTGACAGAAGCTTAAACCCTAGTTTATGCGTTGCTTCGTAAGGGGCTGATTTGGATCCATATGTTTCATGCTATGGTTAGGTTTACCTTAATACTTGTGTTGTAGTTGCGGATGCTTGCAATAGAGGTTAATCATAAGTGGGATGCTTGTTCAAGTAAGAACAGCACCCAAACACCGTTCCACCCACATGCCAAATTATCAAAGTACCGAATGCGAATCATATGAACGTGATGAAAACTAGCTTGACGATATTCCCATGTGTCCTCGGGAGCGCTTTTCCTTATATAAGAGTTTTTCCAGGCTTGTCCTTTGCTACAAAAAGGATTGGGCCACCTTGCTGCACTTTATTTACTTTTGTTACTTGTTGCTCGTTACAGATTATCTTATCACAAAACTATCTGTTACCACTTATTTCAGTAGTTGCAGAGAATACCTTGCTGAAAACCGCTTATCATTTCCTTCTGCTCCTCGTTGGGTTCGACACTCTTACTTATTGAAAGGACTATGATAGATCCCCTATACTTGTGGGTCATCAAGACTATTTTCTGGAGTCGTTGCCGGGGAGTGAAGCGCCTTTGGTAGGTGGAATTTGGTAAGGAAAAATTTAGATAGTGTGCTAAAATTTACTGTCACTTGTTACTATGGAAAGTAATCCTGTGAGGGGCTTGTTCGGGGTATCTTCACCCCGACCAGTAGAGCAAAGGGTTGCTCCTCAACCTACTGAACCTATTGAAAATGAAATTCCTTATGAGTATCCTTCGGGTATGATAGAAAAACGGCTAGCTAATCCTTTTACAGGAGATGGAACAAAGCATCCTGATGAACACCTAATATATGTGGATGAAGTTTGTGGATTATTTAAGCTTGCAGGTATACCCGATGATGTTGCTAAGAAGAAGGTCTTCCCTTTATCTTTGAAGGGAGACGCATTGATATGGTATAGGCTATCTAATGATACGAGATCATGGAACTATAGAAGATTGAAATTGGAATTTCATCAAAAGTATTACCCTATGCATCTTGTTCATCATGATCGCAATTATATATATAATTTTTGGCCTCACGAAGGATAAAGCATCGCTCAAGCTTGGGGGAGGCTTAAATCAATATATTCATGCCCCAATCATGAGCTCCCAAGAGAAACAATTCTTCAAAAAAATTATGCTCGACTTTCTGAAAATAATTGCACCATGCTCGATACTTCTTGTGCTGGCTCTTTTATGATGAAGACTATTGGATTTAGATGGGATTTATTAGATAGAATTAAATGCAACTCTGAAGATTGGGATCTCGACAAAGGTAAGGAGTCAGGTATGACACCTAAGTTTGATTGTGTTAAATCTTTTATGGATACCGATATTTTCCGTAAGTTTAGCACTAAATATGGACTTGATTCTGAGATAGTAGCTTCTTTCTGTGAATCTTTTGCTACTTATGTTGATCTCCCTAAGGAGAAGTGGTTTAAATATCATCATCCCATAGAAGTAAAAGTAGCTGCACCAATTAAAGTTGAAGAAAAGACTGTCACTTATAATGATCGTATTGTTACTACTTGTTATGTTGAGAAACCACCTTTCCCTGTTAGGATAAAGGATCATGCTAAAGCTTCAACTGTGGTTCATAAAAGCAATATTAGAACTTATGTACCTCCTGAACAAGTTAAAGTTGAACCTAATGTTGCTATTGTTAAAGATCTCTTGTCTGATAATATAGATGGGCATGTTATTTATTTCTGTGATGAAATTGCTAGAATTGCTAAACCCCGTGATACAGATAAACCTAGACTTGTGGTAGGTATGCCCGTTATTTCTGTTAAAATAGGAGATCATTGTTATCATGGCTTATGTGATATGGGTGCTAGTGCTAGTGCAATACCTATTGACTTATACAAACAAATTATGCATGACATTGCACCTATTGAGTTAGAAGAAATTGATGTTACTATTAAACTTGCTAATAGAGATACTATTTCACCAATGGGAATTGTTAGAGATGTTGAAGTCTTGTGTGGGAAAACTAAATATCCTGCTGATTTTCTTGTTCTTAGTTCCCCACAAGATAGCTTTTGTCCCATTATATTTGGTAGACCCTTCTTGAACACTGTTAATGCTAAGATAGACTGCGAAAAGAATGTTGTTACTATTGGCTTGGATGATATGACTCATGAATTTAATTTCTCTAAATTAAGTAAACAACACCGTGAAGAAGAATTTCCTAGTAAGGATGAAATTATTGGTCTTGCTTCTATTACCATACCTCCTAGTGATCCTTTAGAACAATATTTGCTAGACCATGAGAATGATATGTTTATGAATGAAAGAAGGGAAATAGATGAAGTATTCTTTAAACAAGAACCTATTCTGAAACACAATTTTCCTGTTGAAATCCTAGGGGATCCCCCTCCACCTAAGGGTGATCCCGTGTTTGAGCTTAAACCGTTGCTTGATAATCTTAAATATGCTTATCTTGATGAAAAGAAGATATATCTTGTTATTATTAGTGCTAACCTTTCAGAGCATGAAGAAGAAAGATTATTGAAAACTCTGAAGAAGCACCGTGCTGCTATTGGATATACTCTTGATGATCTTAAGGGCATTAGTCCCACTCTATGTCAACATAAAATAAATTTGGAAGCAGATGCCAAACCAGTTCATGATCCTCAACGATGTCTGAATCCTAAAATCAAAGAAGTGGTAAGAAAAGAAATACTAAAGCTCCTGGAGGCAGGTATAATTTATCCCGTTGCTGATAGTCAGTGGGTAAGTCCTATTCATTGTGTCCCTAAGAAGGGAGGTATTACTGTTGTTCCTAATGATAAAGATGAATTGATTCCACAAAGAATTATTACAGGATATAGGATGGTAATTGATTTCCGCAAATTAAATAAGGCTACTAAGAAAGATCATTACCCCTTACCTTTTATTGATCAAATGCTAGAAAGATTATGCAAACATACACATTACTGCTTTCTAGATGGTTATTCTGGTTTGTCTCAAATACCTGTGTCGGCTAAAGATCAATCGAAGACTACTTTTACATGCCCTTTTGGTACTTTTGCTTATAGACGTATGCCTTTTGGTTTATGTAATGCACCTGCTACCTTTCAAAGATGCATGATGGCTATATTCTCTGAATTTTGTGAAAAGATTTGTGAGGTTTTCATGGACGACTTTTCCGTCTATGGATCTTCTTTTGATGACTGCTTGAGCAATCTTGATCGAGTTTTGCAGAGATGTGAAGAAACTAATCTTGTCTTGAATTGGGAAAAGTGCCACTTTATGGTTAATGAGGGTATTGTCTTGGGGCATAAAGTTTCTGAAAGAGGTATTGAAGTTGATAAAGCCAAGGTTGATGCTATTGAAAAGATGCCATGTCCTAAGGACATCAAAGGTATAAGAAGTTTCCTTGGTCACGCCAGATTTTATAGGAGGTTCATTAAGGACTTCTCAAAAATTTCTCGGCCTCTGACTAATTTATTACAGAAAGATATACCATCTGTCTTTGATGATGATTGTGTAGAAGCATTTTAAATACTTAAGAAAGCATTAGTCTCTGCACCTATTGTTCAGCCACCTGATTGGAATTTACCCTTTGAAATTATGTGTGATGCTAGCGATTATGATGTAGGTGTTGTTCTAGGGCAAAGAGTTGATAAGAAATTAAATGTTATCCATTATGCTAGTAAGACTCTAGACAATTCTCAAAGAAATTATGCTACTACTGAAAAAGAACTTTTAGCAGTTGTATTTGCTTGTGATAAGTTCAGACCTTATATTGTTGATTCTAAAGTAACTATCCACACTGATCATGCTGCTATTAAATATCTTATGGAGAAGAAAGATGCTAAACCTAGACTTATTAGATGGGTTCTCTTGCTACAAGAATTTGATTTGCATATTGTTGATAGAAAAGGAGTTGAGAACCCCGTTGCAGACAACTTATCTAGGTTAGAGAATGTACTTGATGACCCACTACCTATTGATGATAGCTTTCCTGATGAACAATTAAATGTCATAAGTACTTCTCATAGTACCCCTTGGTATGCTAATTATGCTAATTACATAGTTGCTAAATTTATACCACCTAGCTTCACAAACCAACAAAAGAAAAAGTTCTTCTAGGATTTGAGACATTACTTTTGGGATGACCCACATCTTTATAAAGAAGGAGTAGATGGTGTTATTAGACGTTGTGTACCTGAGCATGAACAGGAACAGATCCTACGCAAGTGCCACTCCAAAACTTATGGAGGACACCACGCGGGAGATAGAACTGCACATAAGGTATTGCAATCCGGTTTTTATTGGCCTACTCTCTTCAAGGATGCCCGTAAGTTTGTCCTATCTTGTGATGAATGTCAAAGAATTGGTAATATTAGTAGACGTCAAGAAATGCCTATGAATTATTCACTTGTTATTGAACCGTTTGATGTTTGGGGCTTTGATTATATGGGACCCTTTCCTGCCTCTAATGGATATACACATATTTTAGTTGCTGTTGATTACGTTACTAAGTGGGTAGAAGCTATTTCAACTAGTAGTGCTGCTCATAACACTTCTATTAAAATGCTTAAAGAAGTTATTTTTACGAGGTTTGGAGTCCTTGGATATTTAATGACTGATGGTGGTTCACATTTTATTCATGGTGCTTTCCATAAAATGCTTGCTAAATATGACATCAATCATAGAATTGCATCTCTGTATCACCCATAGTCTAGTGGTCAAGTAGAATTGAGTAATAGAGAACTTAAATTAATTTTGCAAAAGACTGTCAATAGGTCTAGAAAGAATTGGTCCAAGAAACTTGATGATGCATTATGGGCCTATAGAACTGCATATAAAAATCCTATGGGTATGTCTCCGTATAAAATGGTATATGGAAAAGCATGTCACTTACCTCTCGAACTAGAACATAAGGCATATTGGGCTATTAAAGAGCTCAACTATAATTTCAAACTTGCCGGTGAAAAGAGGTTATTTTATATTAGCTCACTTGATGAATGGAGAACCCAAGCTTATGAAAATGCCAAGTTGTTTAAAGAAAAGGTTAAAAGATGGCATGACAAAAGGATACAAAAGCGTGAGTTTAATGTAGGTGATTATGTATTGCTATACAACTCTCGTTTAAGATTTTTTGCAGGTAAACTTCTCTCTAAATGGGAAGGCCCCTATGTTATCAAGGAGGTCTATCGTTCCGGTGCCATAAAAGTCAACAACTTCGAAGGCACAAATCCGAAGGTGGTAAACGATTAGAGAATTAAACATTATATCTCAGGTAATCCCATAAATATTGAAACCAATATTATTGAAATTGTAACCCCGGAGGAATACATAAGGGACACTTCGTTTCAGACTCCGAAAAGGAATAGGTATGTGGTACGGTAAGTAAAACGACTCCAAAACAATTTTTAAGGCAATATTTCTCCGTTTCGGAATATTTAGAAAAATAGAAAATTAAGTAGCAGTCCGGGAAGGACACGAGGGCCCCACGAGGGTGGAGGGTGCGCCCTACCCCCCTGGGCGCGCCCCCCTACCTCGTGAGCACCTCGTGTGCCTTCCGGACTTCGTTTTCTTGCACGATACGTATTTTGGTCGGTAAAAATTCACTATATATTCTCCTGAAGGTTTTGACTCCCGTATCACACAATTATCCTCTGTTTTTGTTTCGAGCTGTCCCGCTGCAGATTAGATCAACATGTCTTCCCAGGATTCAGAAGGAGAAAGCTATGTGGATGATTACTTAGCTAATCCTAAGGTCTATGGAGATGTGGAGCACGATGGTTGGACCACGGAGGAAGAAGAGGACTATGAACCCAATGAGAAGGAGGAGACGAGCTCAGATGAAGATGAAGCCCCATTACCTCAACCTGGGGATATGCACGTGGAGTTCAAAAAGTCAGGTCTCCCTGATAGGGTAAAGAAACCAAAATTCAAGTTTATCCCTTTTCGTCTCTTACAGGAAAATAAGCAGGACCTATGCAAAAAGATATTAACCCTGGAGTGGGAGATTGATGATCTGAGGGATCAAAATGTCGTCCTCAAGCGTAAATCAAGGGAGAAGTTTATGCCATCAACTAAGTCAACAACACCTCCACCTTCTTCACCAACCAAGGAGATATAATCACATGGGTATGGGCACTCCCCTTGGCAACTGCCAAGCTTGGGGGAGGTGCCCCGGTATCGTATCACAATCACAACTCCTATCTTTACCGTTTTCCTTAGTTCGATCCTGTTAGTAGTATTTTGATCTAGTAGAATAAGGTTTATGACATGATCTAGTTTTAAGTTTTGCTTTATGATCTCTCTATGTAATCGAGTCCGTGAGCTATATAATAAAGATTAGTGTTGAGACAAGGGCTTGATTTTCTTGCTATGATCTTGGGTGAATAAAAGAAAAGAGAAAAAGAATAAGAAGAAACAAAAGTTCATATTGATCTTATTGATAGTAATGACTTCACATAGAAAGAGTGTGACGATTAAAAGTTGTTGGGAGTTGGCAGACATAGCTTTGGTCATCGTTGCAATTAATAGGAAGTAATAAGGAAAGAGAGGTTTCACATATAAATATACTATTATTGACATCTTTTATGATTGGGAGCACTCATCAAAATATGACATGCTAAAGAGTTGATGTTGGACAAGGAAGACAACGTAATGGGTTATGATTTCTTATATCTGAGATAAAGTATGTTGTCATGGATCATCCAACATGTTGAGCTTGCCTTTCCCCCTCATGCTAGCCAAATTCTCAGCACCAAGTAGAGATACTACTTGTGCTTCCAAATATCCTTAAACCAGTTTTGCCATGAGAGTCCACCATATCTACCTATGGATTGAATAAGATCCTTCAAGTAAGTTGTCATCGGTGCAAAGCAATAAAAAATGCTCTAAATATGTATGATTAGTGTGGGAAAAATAAGCTTTATATGATCTTGTGATGTGGAAGTAATAAAAGCGACGGACTGCATAATAAAGGTTCATATCACAAGGGGCAATATAAAGTGACGCTCTTTCGCATTAAGATTTTGTGCATCCAACCATAAAAGCGCATGGAAACCTCTGCTTCCCTCTGCGAAGGGCCTATTTTTTATTATTATCTTCTACCTTATGCAAGAGTCATGGTGATCTTCACCTTTCCTTTTTACATTTTATCCTTTGGCAAGCACAGTGTGTTGGAAAGATCCTGATAGATATATCTAATTGGATGTAGGGGGCATGAGTTATTATTGTTGACATTACCCTCGAGGTAAAAGCTTGTGGGGCGAAACTATAAGTCCCTATCTTTCTCTGTGTCCGATTAAAGCTCCGTAACCACAAGTATTGCGCGAGTGTTAGCAATTATGAAGGACTAGATGATAGTTGAGTATGTGGACTTGCTTTTTAGCTCTGACATAGACTCTTTCTAATGTTATGATAAATTGCAACTGCTTCAATGAATGAGGTTATAGTTTGTTGGTTCTCAATAAGGTTTCTGATTCATACTTTTGCATTGTGAATAGATCATCACTTGAACATAAGTAATCATATGACAATATCTATGTATGTTGTTGTTATGAGAATAATCATGATGCCCTCATGTCCGTATTTTATTTTTATCGATGCCTCTACCTCTAAACATGGGGACATATTTATTGTTATCGGCTTTCGCTTGAGGACAAGTGAGGTCTAAGCTTGGGGGAGTTGATGCGTCCATTTTGCATCATGCTTTTATATCGATATTTATTACATTATGGGCCATTATTTCACATTATGTCACAATACTTATGGCTATTCTCTCTTATTTTACAAGATTTACATAAGGAGGGAGAATGCCGGCAGCTGGAATTCTGGGCTGGAAAAGGAGCCAATATTAGAGACCTATTCTGCACAACTCCAAAAGTCCTGAAACTCCACGGAATACCTTATAATAAATAATGAAAAATCCTCGCCAAAGATGAAGACCAGGGGGCCCACACCCTGTCCACGAGGGTGGGGGCGCCCCCCCCCCCTAGGGCGCGCCCCCTACCTCATGGGCCCCCTGGTGGCTCTCCGATGACCATCTTCTCCTATATGAAGTCTTTCGTCGAGAAAAAAAATAAGAAGCAACCTTTCGGGACGAAACTCCGCCGCCACGAGGCGGAACCAATCTAGGGCTCTGGCAGAGCTGTTTTGCCGGGGAAACTTCTCTCCCGGAGGGGGAAATCATCGCCATTGTCATCACCAACGCTCCTCTCATCGGGAGAGGGCAATCTCCATCAACATCTTCATCAGCACCATCTCATCTCAAAACCCTAGTTCATCTCTTGTATCCAATTCTTGTCTCCAAGTCCGGGATTGGTGCTAGTAGGTTGCTAGTAGTGTTAATTACTCCTTGTAGTTGATGCTAGTTGGTTTAATTGGTGGAAGATCATATGTTCAGATCCTTTATGCATATTATTACCCCTCTGATTATGAACATGAATATGCTTTGTGAGTAGTTACATTTGTTCCTGAGGACAAGGGAGAATTCTTGCTATTAGTAGTTATGTGAATTTGGTATTTGTTCGATATTTTGATGAGATGTATGTTGTCTGGCCTCTAGTGGTGTTATGTGAACGTCGACTATATAACACTTCACCATTATTTGGGCCTAGAGGAAGGCATTGGTAAGTAATAAGTAGATGATGGGTTGGTAGAGTGACAGAAGCTTAAACTCTAGTTTATGCGTTGCTTCGTAAGGGGCTGATTTGGATCCATATGTTTCATGCTATGGTTAGGTTTACCTTAATACTTTTGTTGTAATTGCGGATGCTTGCAATAGAGGTTAATCATAAGTGGGATGCTTGTTCAAGTAAGAACAGCACCCAAACACCGGTCCACCCACATGCCAAATTATGAAAGTACCGAACGTGAATCATATGAACATGATGAAAACTAGCTTGACGATATTCCCATGTGTCCTCGGGAGCGCTTTTCCTTATATAAGAGTTTGTCCAGGCTTGTCCTTTGCTACAAAAAGGATTGGGCCACCTTGCTGCACTTTATTTACTTTTGTTACTTGTTGCTCGTTACAAATTATCTTATCACAAAACTATCTGTTACCACTTATTTCAGTAGTTGCAGAGAATACCTTGCTGAAAACCGCTTATCATTTCCTTCTGCTCCTCGTTGGGTTCGACACTCTTACTTATCGAAAGGACTACGATAGATCCCCTATACTTGTGGGTCATCACGCATCAAAACCACAACGTAGTATAGTGATTGCTTTTTTATCTTCAGAAAGAACCCTGTTCATTGAAACTGATTCAACTAAAGTTGGAGAAACACACACCCACTAGCCACCTGTGTGCGAAGCACATCGGTAGAACCAGTCTCGGGTAAGCGTACGCGTAATGTCGGTCTGAGCCGCTTCATCCAATAATACCGCTGAATCAAGAATCAACTAGTGACGGCAAGAAATATGTATATACCCATGCCCACAACTCCTTTGTGTTCTACTCGTGCATATAACATCTACGCATAGACCTGGCTCGGATACCACTGTTGGGGAACGTAGTATTTCAAAAAAAATCCTACGATCAAGAAAGATCTATCTATGAGATGCATAGCAACGAGAGGGGGAGAGTATGTCTATGTACCCTTGTAGACCGAAAGCGGAAGCATTATGAAACGCGATTGATGTAGTCGAACGTCTTCGCGATCCAACCGATCAAGTACCGAACGCACGGCACCTCCATGATCTGCACACGTTCAGCTCGGTGACATCCCTCGTACTCTTGATCCAGTTGAGGCCGAGGGAGAGTTTCGTCAGCACGACGGTGAGATGACGGTGATGATGAAGTTACCGACGCAGGGCTTCGCCCAAGCACTACAACGATATGACCGAGGTGGAATTCTATGGAGGGGGGCATCGCACACGGCTAAACAATTGTCAGCTTGTGTGTCTATGGGGTGCCCCCTCCCCCATATATAAAGGGGGCAGGAGGAGAGGGCCAGCCCTCATAGGGCACGCCCATGGGGGGAGTCCTACCCCTAGTAGGAGTAGGTTTCCCCCCTTCCTAGTTGGAGTAGGAGAAGAAGGAAGAGGGAGAGGGATAGAAGGAAAGGGGTGTCGGCCCCCCACCCCAATTCGGATTGGGCTTGGGGGCGCGCCCTCCACCTGGCCGCCTCCTCCGCTCTTCCACTAAGGCCCAATAAGGCCCATTGACTCCCCGTGGGGTTCGATATGTTGGGGAACTCGGTAATTTCAAAAAAAAATCCTACGCACACGCAAGATCCGTCTAGGTGATGCATAGCAACGAGAGGGGAGAGTGTTGTCCACGTACCCTCGTAGACCGTAAGCGGAAGTGTTATGACAACGCAGTTGATGTAGTCGTATGTCTTCACGATCTGACCGATCCTAGCACCGAAGGTATGGCACCTCCGTGATCTGCACACGTTCAGCTCGGTGACGTCCCACGAACTCTAGATCCAGCTGAGGTTGAGGGAGAGTTTCGTCAGCATGACGGCGTGATGACGGTGATGATGAAGTTACCGACGCAAGGCTTTGCCTAAGCACTACAACGATATGACGAAGGTGGAAATCTGTGGAGGGGGGCGCCGCACACGGCTAAAAAATCAACTTGTGTGTCTATCGGGTGCCCCCCTCCCCCGTATATAAAGGAGTGGAGGAATGGGAGGGCCGGCCCTCTCATGGCGCTGCCGGTGGGAGTAGGATTCCCCCTTCCCTTGTTGGAGTAGGAGAGAAAGGAAGGGGGAGAGAGAGGGAAGGAAGGGGGGCCGGGCCCCCACCCAATTCGGAATGGGCTTGGGGGCGCACCCTCCACCTTGGCCGCCTCCTCTTCTCTAACACTAAGGCCCAATACGGCCCATACACCCCCCTCCCCCCCCCCCCGGGGGAGTTCCGGTAACCCCCTGGTACTCCGGTAAATGTCTGAACTCACCCGGAACCATTCCGATGTCCAAACATAGCCTTCCAATATATCGATCTTTATGTCTCAACCATTTCAAGACTCCTCGTCATGTCCGTGATTATATCTGGGACTCCGAACTAACTTCGGTACATCAAAACACATAAACTCATAATACCGATCGTCACCGAACGTTAAGCGTGCGGACCCTACGGGTTCGAGAACTATGTAGACTTGACCGAGACTCATCTCCGGTCAATAAACAATAGTGAAACCTGGATGCTCATATTGGTTCCTACATATTCTATGAAGATCTTTATCGGTCAAACCGCATAACAACATACGTTGTTCCCTTTGTCATCGGTATGTTACTTGCCCGAGATTCGATCGTCGGTATCTCAATACCTAGTTCAATCTCGTTACCGGCAAGTCTATTTACTCTTTCTGTAATGCATCATCCCGCAACTAACTCATTAGTCACATTGCTTGCAAGGCTTATAGTGATGTGCATTACCGAGAGGGCCCAGAGATATCTCTCCGATACACGGAGTGACAAATCCTAATCTCGATCTATGTCAACTCAACAAATACCATCGGAGACACCTGTAGAGCATCTTTAGAGTCACCCGGATATGTTGTGACGTTTGATATCACACTAAGTGTTCCTCCGGTATTTGGGAGTTGCATAATCTCATAGTCATAGGAACATGTATAAGTTATGGAGAAAGCAATAGCAGTAAACTAAACGATCAAAGTGCTAAGCTAACGGATGGGTTAAGTCAATCGCTGTTGGGGATCGTTGCAGAAATTAAAATTTACTACGCATCACCAAGATCAATCTATGGAGTCATCTAGCAACGAGAGAGAGAGAGGAGTGCATCTACATACCCTTGTAGATCGCGATGCGGAAGCGTTACAAGAACGCGGATGAAGGAGTCATACTCGTAGCGATTCAGATCGCGGTTGATTCCGATCTAAGCACCGAACAACGGCGCCTCCGCGTTCAACACACATACAGCATGGGGACATCTCCTCCTTCCTGATCCAGCAAGGGGAGAGGAGAAGTTCAGGGAGAGCTCCGGCAGCACGACGGCGTGGTGGTGGAGCTTGCAGTTCTCCGGCAGGGCTTCACCAAGCACTAGTACTACTACGGAGGTGTTGGGGAGGGAGAGGGCTGCGCCAGGGAAAGGGGTGCGGCTCCCATGCGCCTCCCCACTATATATAGGGGTGGAGGGGGCTGGTTTCTTGCCCTCCAAGTCCATTGGGGCGTTGGCAAAGGTGGGGGAAAGAAATCCCATCATTTCCCTTCCCCACCGGTTGTTATCCCTTTTTTTAGGGATCTTGATCTTATCCCTTCGGGATATGATCTTATTCCTTCTAAGGGGGGATCTTGGTGCGCCTTGACCAGGGGTGTGGGGCCTTGCTCCCACTACCCACGTTCATGTGGGTCCCCTCATGCAGGTGGGCCCCACTCCGGAACCTTCTAGAACCTTCTCAGTACAATACCGAAAAATCCCGAACATTTTCCGGTGGCCAAAATAGGACTTCCCATATATAAATCTTTACCTCCGGACCATTCCGGAACTCCTCATGATATCTGGGACCTCATCCGGGACTCCGAACAACATTCGGTAACTGCACACTAATTCCCATAACAACTCTAGCATCACCGAACCTTAAGTGTGTAGACCCTACGGGTTCGGGAATCATGCAGACATGACCGAGACAGCTCTCTGGCCAATAACCAACAGCGGGATCTGGATACCCATGTTGGCTCCCACATGTTCCACGATGATCTCATCGGATGAACCACGATGTCGGGGATTCAATCAATCCTGTATACAATTCCCTTTGTCAATCGGTATGTTACTTGCCCGATATTCGATCGTCGGTATCCCAATACCCCGTTCAATCTCGTTACCGGCAAGTCACTTTTACTCGTTCTGTAACACATCATCCCGTGATCAACTCTTTGGTCACATTGAGCTCATTATGATGATGTCCTACCGAGTGGGCCCAGAGATACCTCTCCGTCACACAGAGTGACAAATCCCAGTCTCGATTCGTGCCAACCCAACAGACACTTTTGGAGATACCCGTAGTGTGCCTTTATAGCCACCCAGTTACTTGTGACGGTTGGCACACCCAAAGCATTCCTACGGTATCCGGGAGTTGCACAATCTCATGGTCTAAGGAAATGATACTTGACATTAGAAAAGCTTTAGCAGACGAACTACACGATCTTGTGCTATGCTTAGGATTGGGTCTTGTCCATCACATCATTCTCCTAATGATGTGATCCCATTATCAACGACATCCAATGTCCATGGTCAGGAAACCGTAACCATCTATTGATCAACGAGCTAGTCAACTAGAGGCTTACTAGGGACATATTGTGGTCTACGTATTCACACATGTATTACGGTCTCCGGTTAATACAATTATAGCATGAACAATAGACAATTATCATGAACAAGGAAATATAATAATAACCATTTTATTATTGCCTCTAGGGCATATTTCCAACAATCGCATCATTCTCTAATGATGTGATGTCGTTTATCAAATGACAACTCTTGTCCATGGCTAGGAAACTTAACCATCTTTGATTAACGAGCTAGTCAAGTAGGGGCATACTAGTGACACTCATTTTGTCTATGTATTCACACATGTACTAAGTTTCCAGTTAATACAATTCTAGCATGAATAATAAACATTTATCATGATATAAGGAAATATAAATAACAACTTTATTATTGCCTCTAGGGAATATTTCCTTCAGTCTCCCACTTGCACTAGAGTCAATAATCCAGATTACATAGTAATGATTCTAACACCCATGGAGTCTTGGTGTTGATCATGTTTTTCTCATGAGAGAGGCTTAGTCAATGGGTCTGCAACATTCAGATCCCTATGTATCTTGCAAATCTCTATGTCTCCCTCCTTGACTTGATCGCGGATGGAATTGAAGCGTCTTTTGATGTGCTTGGTTCTCTTGTGAAATATGGATTCCTTTTCCAAGGCAATTGCACTAGTGTTTTCACACAAAAAATTCGTTGGACCCGATGCACTAGGTATGACACCTAGATCGGATATGAACTCCTTCATCTAGACTCCTTCATTTGCTGCTTCCGAAGTAGCTATGTACTCCACTTCACACGTAGATCCCGCCACGATGCTCTACTTGGAACTGCACCAACTGATAGCTCCACCATTCAATAAAATTATGTATCCGGTTTGTGACTTAGAGTCATCCGGATCAGTGTCAAAGCTTGCATCGATGTAACCGTTTACGACGAGCTCTTTGTCACCTCCATAAACGAGAAACATATCCTTAGTGCTTTTCAGGTATTTCAGGATGTTCTTGACCGCTATCCAGTGATCCACTCCTGGATTACTTTGGTACCTCCCTGCTAAACTAATAGCAAGGCACACATCGGGTCTGGTACACAGCATTGCACACATGATAGATCCTATAGCTAAAGCATAGGGAATGACTTTCATTTTCTCTCTATCTTCTGTAGTGGTCGGGCATTGAGTCTGACTCAACCTCACACCTTGTAACACAGGCAAGAACCCTTTCTTTGCTTGATCCATTTTGAACTTCTTCAAAACTTTATCAAGGTATGTGCTTTGTGAAAGTCAAATTAAGCGTTTTGATCTATCTCTATAGATCTTGATGCCCAATATATAAGCAGCTTCACCGAGGTATTCCATTGAAAAATTCTTATTCAAGTATCCTTTTATGCTATTCAGAAATTCAGTATCATTTCCGATCAGAAATATGTCATCCACATATAATATCAGAAATGCTACAGAGCTCCCAGTCACTTTCTTGTAAATACAGGCTTCTCCAAAAGTCTGTATAAAACCATATGCTTTGATCACACCATCAAAGCATATATTCCAACTCCGAGAGGCTTGCACCAGTCCATAAATGGATCGCTGGAGCTTGCACACTTTGTTAGCACCTTTTGGATCGACAAAACCTTCTGGTTGCACCATATACAACTCTTCTTTAAGATATCCATTAAGGAATGTAGTTTTGACATCCATTTGCCAAATTTCATAATCATAAAATGCGGTAATTGCTAACATGATCTGGATGGACTTAAGCATCACTACGGGTGAGAAGGTCTCATCATAGTCAACTCCTTGAACTTGTCGAAAACCTTTTGCAACAAGTCGAGCTTTGTAGACAGTAACATTACCGTCAGCGTCAGTCTTCTTCTTGAAGATCCATTTATTCTCTATGGCTTGCCGATCATCGGGCAAGTCAACCAAAGTCCACACTTTGTTCTCATACATGGATCCCATCTCAGATTTCATGGCCTCAAGCCATTTTGCGGAATCTAGGCTCATCATCGCTTCTTCATAGTTCGTAGGTTTGTCATGGTCAAGTAACATGACCTCTCGAACAGGATTACCGTACCACTCTGGTGCGGATCTTATTCTGGTTGACCGATGAGGTTCGGTAGTAACTTGATCAGAAGTTTCATGATCATCATCATTAGCTTCCTCATTTACTGGTGTAGGAATCACTGGAACTGATTTCTGTGATGAACTACTTTCCAATAAGGGAGCAGGTGCAGTTACCTCATCAAGTTCTACTTTCCTCCCACTCACTTCTTTCGAGAGAAACTCCTTCTCTAGAAAGGATCCATTCTTAGCAACGAATATCTTGCCTTTGGATCTGTGATAGAAGGTGTACCCAACAGTCTCCTTTGGGTATCCCATGACGACACATTTCTCCGACTTGGGTTCGAGCTTATCAGGTTGAAGCTTTTTCACATAAGCACCGCAGCCCCAAACTTTAAGAAACGACAACTTGGGTTTCTTGCCAAACCACAGTTCATAAGGTGTCGTCTTGACGGATTTTGACAGTGCCCTATTTAACGTGAATGCAGTTGTCTCTAAAGCATAACCCCAAAACGATAGCGGTAAATCAGTAAGAGACATCATAGATCGCACAATATCTAATAAAGTGCGGTTACGATATTCAGATACACCATTACGCTGTGGTGTTCCAGGTGGCGTGAGTTGCGACACTATTCCGCATTGATTCAAATGAAGACCAAGCTCATAACTCAAATATTCACGTCCATGATCAGATTGTAGAAACTTAATTTTTCTTGTGACGATGATTTTCCACTTCACTCTGAAATTCTTTGAACTTTTCAAATGTTTCAGACTTATGTTTCATCAAGTAGATATACCCATATCTGCTCAAATCATCTGTGAAGGTAAGAAAATAACGATACCCGCCACGAGCATCAACACTCATGGGACCGCATACATCAGTATGTATAATTTCCAATAAGTCTGTTGCTCGTTCCATTGCTCCGGAGAGCGGAGTCTTATTCATCTTGCCCATGAGGCATGGTTCGCAAGCATCAAGTGATTGATAATCAAGTGATTCCAAAAGTCCATCGGCATGGAGTTTCTTCATGCGCTTTACACCAATATGACCTAAACGGCGGTGCCACAAATAAGTTGCACTATCATTATTAAACTTATATCTTTTGGCTTCAATACTATGAGTATGTGTATCACTACTATCGAGAGTTAGTAAAAATAGACCACTCATCAAGGGTGCATGACCATAAAATATTTTACTCATATAAATAGAACAATCATTATTCTCTCATTTAAATGAATAACCATCTCGCATGAAACAAGATCCAGATATAATGTTCATGCTTAACGCTGGTACCAAATAACAATTATTTAGGTCTAAAGCTAATCCCGAAGGTAGATGTAGAGGTAGCGTGCCGACGGCAATCACATCGACTTCGGAACCATTTCCCACGCGCATCGTCACCTCGAACTTAGCCAATCTTCGCTTAATCCGTAGCCCCTGTTTCGAGTTGCAAATATTAGCAACAGAACCAGTATCAAATACCCAGGCGCTACTGCGAGCATTAGTAAGGTACACATCAATAACATGTATATCAAATATAACTTTCACTTTGCCATGCTTCTTCTCCGCCAAATACTTGGAGCAGTTCCGCTTCCAGTGACCAGTCCCTTTGCAGTAGAGTCTCGGGCTTAGGTCCAGACTTGGGCTTCTTCACTTGAGCAGCAACTTGCTTGCCGTTCTTCTTGAAGTTCCCCTTCTTCCCTTTACCCTTTTTCTTGAAACTGGTGGTCTTGTTAACCATCAACACTTGATGCTCCTTCTTGATTTCTACCTCCGCATCCTTTAGCATTGCGAAGAGCTCGGGAATTGTCTTATCCATCCCTTGCATATTATAGTTCATCACAAAGCTCTTGTAGCTTGGTGGCAGTGATTAAAGAACTCTGTCGATGACACTGTCATCAGGAAGATTAACTCCCAGCTGAGTCAAGTGGTTGTGGTACCCAGACATTCTGAGTATATGTTCACTGACAGAACTATTCTCCTCCATTTTGCAGCTGTAGAACTTATTGGAGACTTCATATCTCTCAATCCGGGCATTTACTTGAAATATTAACTTCAACTCCTGGAACATCTCATATGCTCCATGACGTTCAAAATGTCGTTGAAGTCCCGCTTCTAAGTCGTAAAGCATGGCACACTGAACTATCGAGTAGTCATCAGCTTTGCTCTGCCAGACGTTCATAACATCTGGTGTTGCTCCTGCAGCGGGTTTGTCACCTAGCGGTGCTTCCAGGACGTAATTCTTCTGTGCAGCAATGAGGATAATCCTCAAGTTATGGACCCAGTCCGTGTAATTGCTACCATCATCTTTCAACTTAGCTTTCTCTAGGAACGCATTAAAATTCAATGGAACAACAGCACGGGCCATCTATCTACAACAACATAGACATGCAAAATACTATCAGGTACAAAGTTCATGATAAATTAAAGTTCAATTAATCATATTATTTAAGAACTCCCACTTAGATAGACATCCCTCTAATCATCTAAGTGATCATGTGATCCATATCAACTAAACCATGTCCGATCATCACATGAGATGGAGTAGTTTTCAATGGTGAACATCACTATGTTGATCATATCTACTATATGATTCATGCTCGACCTTTCGGTCTCAGTGTTCCGAGGCCATATCTGCATATGCTAGGCTCGTCAAGTTTAACCCGAGTATTCTACGTGTGCAAAACTGGCTTGCACCCGTTGTATGTGAACGTAGAGCTTATCACACCCGATCATCATGTGGTGTCTCGGCACAACGAACTGTAGCAACAGTGCATACTCAAGGAGAACACTTGTACCTTGAAATTTAGTGAGAGATCATCTTATAATTCTACCGCCGAACTAAGCAATATAAGATGCATAAAGGATAAACATCAAATGCAATCAATATAAGTGATATGATATGGCCATCATCATCTTGTGCCTTTGATCTCCATCTCCAAAGCACCGTCATGATCACCATCGTCACCGGCTTGACACATTGATCTCCATCAAAGCATCGTTGTCGTCTCGTCAACTATTGCTTCTAAGACTATCACTAATGCTTAGTGATAAAGTAAAGCAATTACATGGCGATTGCATTTCATACAATAAAGCGACAACCATATGGCTCCTGCCAGTTGCCGATAACTCTGTTACAAAACATGATCATCTCATACAATAAAATTTAGAATCATGTCTTGACCATATCACATCACAACATGCCCTACAAAAACAAGTTAGGCATCCTCTACTTTGTTGTTGCAAGTTTTACGTGGCTGCTACGGGCTTAGCAAGAACCGTTCTTACCTACGCATAAAAATCACAAGGTGGTATAGTGATTGCTTTTTGATCTTCAGAAAGAACCCTGTTCATTGAATCCGATTCAACTAAAGTTGGAGAAACAGACACCCACTAGCCACCTGTGTGCGAAGCACGTCGGTAGAACCAGTCTCGCGTAAGCGTACGCGTAATGTCGGTCTGAGACGCTTCATCCAACAATACCGTTGAATCAAGAATCAACTAGTGACAGTGAGCAATATGTATATACCCACGCCCACAACTCCTATGTGTTCTACTAGTGCATATAACATCTACACATAGACCTGGCTCGGATGCCATTATCAGGGAACTCAGTAATTTCAAAAAAAATCCTACGCACACGCAAGATCCATCTAGGTGATGCATAGCAACGAGAGGGGAGAGTGTTATCCACGTACCCTCGTAGACCATAAGAGGAAGCGTTATGACAACGCAGTTGATGTAGCCCTACGTCTTCACGATCCGGAACCATTCCAATGTCCAAACATAGCCTTCCAATATATCGATATTTATGTCTCGACCATTTTGAGACTCCTCGTCATGTCCGTGATCATATCCGGGACTCCGAACTACCTTTGGTACATCAAAACACATAAAGTCATAATACCGATCGTCACCAAACGTTAATCATGCGGACCCTACGGGTTCGAGAACTATGTAGACATGACCGAGACTCATCTCCGGTCAATAACCAATAGTGGAACCTGGATGCTCATATTGGTTCCTACATATTCTACGAAGATCTTTATCGGTCAAACCGCATAACAACATACGTTGTTCCCTTTGTCATCGATATGTTACTTGCCCGAGATTTGATCGTTGGTATCTCAATACCTAGTTCCATCTTGTTACTGGCAAGTATCTTTACTCGTTCCGTAATGCAACATCCCGTAACTAACTCATTAGTCACATTGCTTGCAAGGGTTATAGTGATGTGCATTACCGAGAGGGCCTAGAGATACCTCTCCGATACACGAAGTGACAAATCCTAATCTCGATCTATGCCAACTCAACAAATACCATCGGAGACACCTGTAGAGCATCTTTCTAGTCACCCAGTTACGTTGTGACGTTTCATAGCACACTAAGTGTTGCTCCGGTATTCGGGAGTTGCATAATCTCATAGTAATAGGAGCATGTATAAGTTATGGAGAAAGCAATAGCAGTAAACTAAACGATCAAAGTGCTAAGATAACGGATGGGTCAAGTCAATCACATCATTATCTAATGATGTGATCCCGTTTATCAAATGACAACTCTTGTCCATGGCTAGGAAACTTAACCATATTTGATTAACGAGCTAGTCAAGTAGAGGCATAGTAGTGACACTCATTTTGTCTATGTATTCACACATGTACTAAGTTTCCGGTTAATACAATTCTAGCATGAATAATAAACACTTATCATGATATAAGGAAATATAAATAACAACTTTATTATTGCCTCTAGGGCATATTTCCTTCACGGTAACCTCTCGGTACTCCGAAAAATGCCCGAACTCATCCGGAACCATTCCGGTGTCCAAACATAGCCTTCCAATATATCGATCTTTATGTCTCGACCATTTTGAGACTCCTTGTCATGTCCGTGATCACATCCAGGACTCTGAACTGCCTTCGGTACATCAAAACACATAAACTCATAATACCGATCGTCATCGAACGTTAAGTGTGAGGACCCTATGGGTTCGAGAACTATGTAGACATGACCGAGACTCATCTCTGGTCAATAACCAATAGCGGAACCTGGATGCTCATATTGGTTCCTACATATTCTATGAAGATCTTTATCGGTCAAGTCGCATATGTAACGCCCTCGATGTGGCTATATCTCCTACGTGTCGAAGCACGACTTAGAGGCATAACCGCATTGAAAGCAATGTCGCAAGTAAGGTAATCTTCACAACAACCCATGTAAATAGATAATAGGGGAAAAAGGTACATAGTTGGCTTACACTCGCCACGTGTAAGTGCATCTAGTGCCACCCCTAGTTGGTTTTGGAGTATTGATGACAAACCTAGTTGAGGGACTAATGTGTTTGTGAGAATTGCAGGATAACACAGGTAGAAGTCCCTCATTGATTCGGTTTTCCTACCAGAGATGACCCCTAAAAATGTATGAAGACATTGAAGTGAAAGGTGGTATATGAAGATATTCACATTGAAGACTATGACAAGAGAAGACACCACATGAAGCCTATGGAGCTCGAAGACTTAGATCTTTCGTAGTTCTCTTTCTTCTGTGTTGAGTCATAGGAACCACCGTACTGTTAAGTGGGGTCCAAGAGAACCAGTCAGAATGACTGAAGTGATGCTTAAACAAAACCTATGTCTTCGAGTGAAGACTTTGAGAGCGGATCTTGTCCAGAGTCGGACAAGTCAGCTTTGCTTATAGCCCAAGTAAAGTTGCCGTGTGAGTTTGAAATCTGACCGTTGGAACATGTATCAGTTCCTTAGTGACCCAGGGTCATTTCGGACAAATCAGGTCGGGTTGCCTAGTGGCTATAAATAGCCCACCCCCTACAACCATAAACGGTTGGCTGCTCAGATTCAGAGTATGGCTTTTGTCGTTTGAGAGCAACCCACCTCGAAGCCTTTGAGAGAGAATTCCTTGCGAGGATAAAGCCCTAACCACCCAGAGCCAAAGAGAATTAGGCATCACTTAAGTCTTCTTGTCTGTGTGATCTGAAGACTTATTACACTTGAGGACTGTGCATCCTCCAGCCGGTTAGGCATCGCGTTCTGAGCATCCAAGAGACATTGTGGATTGCCGGTGAACGAAGTCTGTGAAGGTTTGGGAGTCTACCTTGAAGACTTACCAGAGTGATTGGGCAAGGTCTGTGTGACCTTAGCTCAAGGGGAATACGGTGAGGACTGGGTGTCCTGAGCTGCGTGTTCAGGACTGGGTGTCTGGGACTGTGTGTCCTAAGGTTTAAATACCTAGCCGCCCTAACCAGACGTACAGTTGTCACAGCAACTGGAACTGGTCCAACAAATCATTGTCTTCAGCGAGTCACTGGTTTCATCTTCCCTTCCCTTTACTTACTGTTACTCCTTGTGAAGTCATTGTATGTTCGCACTATCTTTTGTCTTCACTGAGTGACTGCGTGTTCTGTGTGGCTTCACAATATCTTCCTACCTGATCCTTACTACATTGCTGCTATTAGTCATTGTGCTTTCACTCTATTGAATACTTGAGTATGGCTTGCCTAGTGTAGTCTACCTTCCGCTGCAAGGTAATAGGTTTATATCTATCGTTTGTCTTCATAACTTCCACGTTTTGAAGACTTCCATAAAAATCGCCTATTCACCCCCCCCCCCTCTAGTCGATATAACGCACTTTCAATTGGTATCAGAGCAAGGTGCTCCCTTGTTCTGTGTGATTCGGTTTAACCACCTGGAGTTTTAGCTATGTCGACTGCAGGGATAATTAAAGTCTCCGCTGCGTGCCCCATCTTCGATGGAACTGAATATCCCTACTGGAAGAATAAGATACGCATGCATCTTGAAGCCATTGACGTCGACCTATGGTATGTCGTCAAGAACGGCGTTCCCAAGGCTGGAGAAGGTGTCACTGCTGCTGATGTCAAGAAGTTCATTCAACTGGACTCTACTGCCAAGAATATCATCTGTGGTCATCTGACCAAAGGACAGTATGGCCGTGTGAGTGCTTTGGAAACATCTAAGCTGGTCTGGGACTGGCTCTCCAAGGTCAATGAAGGCGTCTCAACCCAGAGAGATCAGAGAATCAGTGTCCTTCGCAACCTCTTCAACCGCTTCAAGCGAAATGACAATGAGAATGTCCAGCTCACATTTAACCGGCTCACTGACATCACAAATGAGCTTCAAGCCCTCGGCGCTACTGAGATCACCAAACATGAAGTCGTCAAGACACTATTGAGATCACTTGATAGTTCGTTTGACACCCTAGCCCTAATGATTCAAGAACGTCCTGATTTCAAGACACTCGATCCGTCCGACATACTTGAGAGGCTCAACACACATGAGTTTCAGCTTTCTAAGAAAAGAGATATCTACGGTCCAAACTATGGGCGAACTCGTGCCTTGAAGGCAAAAACTGTCTCCTCATCTGAAGAAGAATCTAACAGCAGTTCGGATGATCCTGAAGACATTGGAAGGAAACTTGCTATGCTTGTGAAGAAGTTCCAAAAATTCACCAAGAAGAAAGGTTTCAGAAAGTCTTCCCAATCAAGCTCAAGGAATGATGAAGCTTCTGCTCACGACTACAAGAAGAAAACATGTCACAAGTGCAAGAAACCTGGCCACTTCATCTCTGAGTGTCCACAGTGGGACAATGAGAACAAAAAGAAGAAGAAGAGCAAGGAATATGACTCTGACGACAAGAAGAAGAAGAAATACTCAAAGTCTTCTTCCCAGTCTTCCTCAAAGTCTTCATCACACAAGAAGAGCTCATCTGGCAAGGCACGTGCGTTTGTTGGCAAGGAAATGGATTCAGAGGAGGAGTCCGCTTCTGAGGAGGCGGAGGTGGAGTCTGAGGAGGAGTCCGATTCAAGCGTCGCAAGTCTGGCTACAGCATACGTTGCCAAGTCCATCTTCAACACTGAAGACAACGACTTCATCACCGACACCGATGCAAATGACAAGGACTACTCCGCTTCTACCTACTGCTTCATGGCACGCGGTGCCAAGGTAAACACACGCACTACTCACTATCAAACATCTAGTGACGATGACTCTGATTGTGGTTCAAAACCCAGCTACAAAACACTTGCTAAAATTGCAACTGAACAACAGAAAGCTATGGAACATATTCAAAAACTGTTAGACAGAAGCGATGATCCGTTAGGTGCTGAAATGACTCGATCTGAATCCTTAATTGAAGACATAAAAAATCTTCACGTTAAGTATCAGGAACTTGAAAGTCGTCATGAAACTCTCTCAACAACTCATGAAAAGCTTTCCTATGATTATCTTCAAAGGAAGCAAGATCTTGAGAAATTGAGAGCGGCTCATGAAGATCTTCAAAAGGAAAACGAGTCACTTCGCGCCAAACAGATCAGTTCCGCTCAGGAAGGATTTGAACCACCATGTCTTAAATGCATTGAGCGTGATAATGCTACTTCTGTTGCTAAATGTTCTACTGCTACTGCTGTTGCAATATCTTCAACTGTTGACGTGGTAGCTAACCCCTCTGCTGAGGATACTAGGTTGAAGACATTGCTTGAAAAAGGGATGTACAAAAGTCTTCAAGGGCATCAGACACTCTGTGATCTCCTCAAAAAGCAGATTCTGAACCGAAACCCTAGGAAAGAGGGTGTTGGGTTCGTAAGGAAAATGAATGCAGATGGCTCTTACTGGAAACCTGAGCAGTACCCCAAAACCATGTGGGTTGCTGCAAAGGAACCTTCAGCAGATCCATCCAATCTAACTGGCTTCACTTGTGCTAACCCCATTATCATTGATGAATCCTTTGATGCAAACTATATATTGTTTAAGAATCAGAATGGTGAAGTGTTTGTTAGGTACATTGGTACTAACTGCAGGAATGGACCGCCTATGAAGAAGATCTGGGTTCCGAAAAGGTGTCTGGAAAATCTTCCTGTGAATGTCTTCATGACACCTCACTTGAAGAAGACAAACCTCAGACCAAAGGCTTCATACGGTCCAAAGGCTTCATACAAACAGAGGACTCACCTGAGTCGCACTAACGCAAATGTTTTGCAGGGAAACCATACTCAGGCATATGAATATGAGAGCGGTTCATCAAACCGCCATGTTCATAAGACCAAGAACTATTCTGCTTATTCTTATGAGTACTATTGTTCGCCTGCAAGACTGTTTGCTAAGGCTTCAAAGCCAAAATTCTCAGATGCTGCACTTAGACTTATTGCTTCTAAGCCACCCTTGAAGATGTGGGTGGTTAAGAAGGCTTAACTCTCTTTTGCAGGGAAAGGTCTCCCACAGAAAACCAAAATCGTCTGACGCTATTGCTGGGGACCTTAAACATCTTGTAGGGCACAAGATCAAATGCCCAAATGGTCTTACTATGTACTTCGTACCTGAATCGCTTGCTACTCTCCCTATTAGTCCTAACCTGGATCTAAGCTTTCATAACCCACTGGTTCGTCAAATGTTTTTGCTTCACAATGCTCTTGGTGAAGCCTATCCCCCTAACTGCACTGTAGGGTACGACACCAGCGTCTTCAGAATGGATTATTGACAGTGGGTGTACAAATCACATGACTGGCAAAAGAAGTCTTCTTATGGACTCAACCTTATGTCCATCCGACAAGAGCCACATCACATTTGCTGACACTGGTAAAAGTAAGGTATTGGGTGTAGGTAGAGTTGCAATCTCAAGGGATCAACACATGGATAAAGTCATGCTTGTTGAATCCCTTGGCTTCAACTTAATGTCTGTCTCAATGCTTTGCGATTTGAACATGATCGTAATGTTTGGAAAATATCGTTGCCTTGTACTAATGGAATCTGACAAGTCTCTAGTGTTTGAAGGGTATCGAAAAGATGATTTGTACGTGGTAGATTTCTCAACAAGACCACAGCTTGCCATATGTCTTCTAGCAAAAGCTTCAGAATGTTGGCTCTGGCATCGGAGGCTTGGGCATGCTGGCATGAGGAACCTCCACACCCTGGCAAAGAAGAAGCATGTCATAGGCATCGAGGGCGTCAAGTTCAAGAAAGATCACTTATGCGGTGCCTGTGAGGCAGGAAAGATGACGAGGGCCAAACATCCCTCGAAGACAATCATGACCACTACTCGACCCTTCGAACTGCTTCACATGGATCTTTTCGGTCTCACTCATTACTCAACTCTTACTACTACTGCTTGTCTCTATGGCTTTGTCATTGTTGTTGATTATTCTAGATATACTTGGGTGCACATAATCCTTTACAAGACTGAAGTGCAGGATGTCTTCAGACGCTTCGCCAATCGAGCAATGAACAACTATGGCGCCAAGATAAAGCATATCAGAAGTGACAATGGAACTGAATTCAAGAACACTGGCCTTGATACATATCTTGATACCTTGGGCATCACACATGAATTCTCAGCCCCGTACACGCCACAGCAGAATGGGGTCATCGAACGCAAGAATAGAACACTCATTGAGATGGCCAGAATGATGCTAGATGAATACAAGACTCCAAGAAAATTCTGGCCTGAAGTCATTGATACTGCATGCCATACAATCAATCGTGTTTATCTTCACAAGCTTCTGAACAAGACATCTTATGAGCTCCTTACTGGCAAGAATCCAAATGTCAGTTACTTCAGAGTATTTGGCGCCAGGTGCTGGATCAAGGACCCACATCACACCTCAAAGTTTGCACCAAAAGCACATGAGGGTTTTATGCTTGGATATGGAAAGGATTCGCACTCCTACAGAGTCTTCAATCTCTTTCATTACAAAGTGGTTGAAACAGTGGATGTGCGGTTCGATGAGACCAACGGTTCACAAAGAGAGCAACTGCCAAATGTGCTAGATGAAGTTCAATCCAGTGAATCAATCAAGCTAATGGGAACTGGAGAAATTATACCTTCTGAAGCTCATCCTGAAGAAGAACTTATCATCTCAGCACCTGATCAACATGAAGACAATGCTCAGCCTGAAGACATTCCTTCTAACAACGACAATGATCAGCAAGAGCAAAATCTTCGCCCTGTACATCCTCGCATTGCCAATGAAGTGCAGATTGAAAGAATAATTGATAGCATCAATGCACCCGGTCCACTCACTCGTTCAAGGGCAACTCAGCTAGCAAATTTCTGTGGGCACTTCGCATTCGTCTCAATAACAGAATCCAAGAAAGTTGAAGAAGCCTTCATGGAACCTGAATGGATTCAAGCTATGCAAGAAGAGCTTCAACAGTTTGAGCTGAATAATGTATGGGAACTGGTTAAGCGTCCTAATCCACGGAAGCACAATATAATAGGCACCAAATGGATATACCGCAACAAGCAAGATGAGCATGGTCAAGTTGTCAGAAACAAAGCTTGTCTCGTTGCTCAAGGATATACTCAAGTGGAAGGCATTGACTTCGATGAAACATTTGCTCCTGTGGCTAGACTTGAAGCCATACGCATACTGCTGGCCTATGCAAATCATCACAACATACTTCTTTATCAAATGGATGTGAAGAGCGCCTTCCTCAATGGCAAGATTGAAGAAGAAGTGTATGTTGCACAACCTCCTGGCTTTGAAGATCCAAAACATCCTGACATGGTATACAAGCTCAACAAGGCACTGTATGGCCTCAAACAAGCCCCTCGGGCCTGGTATGACACACTCAAATACTTCCTGAAGAGCAAAGGCTTCATACCTGGTTCTCTCGACCCCACTCTCTTCACGAAGACATATGATGGTGAACTGTTTGTGTGCCAAATATATGTGGATGACATTATCTTCGGCTGCACCAATCAGAAGTACAGTGAAGAGTTTGGATATATGATGCAAGAGCAATATCAAATGTCTATGATGGGAGAGCTGAAGTCCTTTCTCGGTCTTCAAATACGACAGCAACGCAACGGCATCTTCATATCTCAAGAGAAGTATCTCAAAGATTGCCTGAAGAAGTTCAGTATGCAAGACTGCAAAGGCTTCACGATGCTAATGCCAGCCAAGCATCATCTGGGTCCTGACGACAATGGTAAAGAGTTCGATCAAAAGGTATACCGCTCCATGATTGGTTCTTTACTTTATCTATGTGCATCTAGGCTAGATATTATGCTTAGTGTTTGCATGTGTGCCCGATTTCAAGCGGCACCAAAGGAGTCGCATCACTTAGCTGTGAAGCAAATTCTTCGATATTTGGCTCACACCCCAACTCTAGGATTATGGTATCCAAAGGGCTCAGAGTTTGATCTGGTTGGATTCTCGGATGCTGATTATGCTGGTGACAAAGTTGATCACAAGTATACATCAGGCACATGTCACTTTCTGGGACAATCACTTGTATGTTGGTCTTCAAAGAAGCAGAACTGTGTATCTCTCTCCACTGTCGAATCTGAATACATTGCTGCTGGATCTTGCTGCGCTCAGCTTCTGTGGATGAAGCAAACGCTCAAAGACTATGGCATTCATCTGAAGCAAGTGCCACTCTACTGCGACAACAAAAGCGCCATCAAGATTGCCAACAACCCAGTTCAGCACTTGAAGACAAAGCACATTGAAATTCGTCATCACTTTCTCAGAGATCATGTTGTGAAGGAAGATATTGATATCATACACGTCAACACTGAAGAGCAATTGGCAGATATCTTCACCAAGCCCTTGGATGAGAAGAGATTTTGCAAGTTATGGTGTGAGCTAAATATCCTGGAATCCTCAAATGTCCTGTGATCAGGCACACATCCTAACCCTTATGCATATTGATGACTTAGATGTGCAACACACATTCTAAGTGTGAATACATTAATGTGGAATTTGACTTCGGAGCGCCACGATAATTGTGCGCCGTGTCTGGGTCTAATACTTCCTATACGGTGGGTAACGCCACCACCAAATGTTCTATTTTGAAGTGTTTCACTCATGGCGTTACCTTGCTATGTCTTCACATTTGGTTTGGCTTCAATCTCAACATGTCTTCATGATTATCTTCACTATGTTGATTATATATATATACTAGTGTTTTGTCCTCTACAGCATTCACTTATAGCTATGTCTTCTAGTTGAATCTTTTGAACTAAGTGAATGTGATCGGACCCTAACCTCTCTATGCTATCTATCTCAAACTCTATCTCTCCAAATCATATGCATGCTATTGAAACTGTCGAATGTCTTCTCTGCGTCCTTGTCAGCAGAAGATACAAAGACAAACCTTAAGTCCACTTTCAATGCTCATTCCTCCACATGAAACCCGGAGAAGTAGGAACGACCACCCGACAATCCAGGCATGTGTGGGACGTGGAACAAACCCCAAAATTCTGTATGATGGCCACGTGTTCCTCAGATGCGAATCGCCAGGGGCACCTGTGTAATAACGCAGTGCCATCCCTGTACCTATAAATACACACTTCACGACGGTCATTATCTCTTCTTCCACTCTCGCACGAACCCTAGCGCCACCGCTAGCCCTCGACGACGCCGGCGACGAAGCGCTTCGCTGCCGCAACCTCTCCGACGCCGTCTTCACGCCGACCGCGGACATCGTCCTCTCCGCCGTCGCCGTAGGTGTCCTCCATAGCCAAGTTAGGGCACGGAAGATCGAACTGCTCGGCCTCATCTTCCACTCCGTCTAGCAGTTCTTAGTGTGGTAAATAAAACTTCCTTTTTACGGCACCGTTGATCCTATGGCTTTGTCACTTTCTACCACAAGCAGCTTCTATTCACACAAGCATCTCATAACATGCCTAGTATATTCACTTATGCTTCACAAAGTAGTTAGATTCCTCACTTGTACTGATCTCTAGATTCGTACAAATCTGGAACCAACTCCTTATCTATGAGTGAATGTCTTCGCACGATGAGGTCAATGTCTTCTAAACTGATTTATATTCAAAATCTTCTGAGAATGCATATGACCTCTTCCCCTTCCCTCGCACCTTAATGCTGTCACAGGTACATGTCCGTGGGAGAATCCCTTGGTTCTCATAGTCTGCATTCATTTGCAGAATTCTTACAGCATCATATAAATTCTCCCGAAGCAAGTTCCTGTTTGTCCAGCAAGCGAAGATCTTTGAATCCTTTGAACGTGTTGAAGCCTTTCAGTTTAAAGTTCATGGCTTTAGAGAAATCAGCAAGGAAGGGTGGCAGAAAGCATCATGGAGAAACATCTAGATATCTGCCAGATGACCTCTCAGAACTGTACAAGACAGATCCTGAAGAGGATTACAATCAGCGCAAGACCCGAATCCAATGGATTCGAAGATATTGGGCAGAACAATCGTTCAAATACCGATTTGTAACCCAGGAATATGCTGAGAAAAATGCCATCAAGAGACCGTGGGGAGACATCCTATACAAGAATCTTCAACCCAGGACCAGAGATGAAGCCATTGAACAAGGCTTCTATCCCTGCATGGTCCGTGGGCCACAGCCTGTTGATGCACACCCATCGTCACTACTATGGTGTCGTGACGACATTCTGTTCAAGCGCAACTTCCAGTTTGCCCAGAACTCAGCGAAGCAAAACAAGAAGACATTGGGACTAGACTTCAACCCTGGTCCCTCAGCTCCAAGGGCTGATGGCACACGAGATGCAGAACCCAATGTTGTC
Organism: Triticum urartu; assembly: GCF_056163025.1. Taxonomy (NCBI): domain Eukaryota; kingdom Viridiplantae; phylum Streptophyta; class Magnoliopsida; order Poales; family Poaceae; genus Triticum; species Triticum urartu. Next base: position 167,636,820 of record NC_141874.1, on the reverse strand, counting down.
GGTCCTTTCTACAACCTTGAAGGCCTCATCACCCATATCTTGGTTCAAGGGACTGGAGTGAATGAGCCTGCAGCTGACGCTGAATCAGATGAATCGCCTGCAGCGCCGAAGCCAAAGAAGTTGAAGAAGCCTAAAGCTTCAAAGCCTGCCCCTTCACCAAAAATCTCACGAGCAAAGCCACTGGCAACTGCACCTCCTGAAGACAGTGTGCAGTCCGAAGATTTATCACGCATCTCCAAGCCCCAGAAGGTCAAGATGCCTCTGCCACACACCAGCCAAGAGCTAACAGCTGCTGCCATTCTGCGCAATGATGCCATTGATCTGTCAAGTGATGAAGATCTTGCAGATGACGCTCTTGAGCAACTCATCAAGAGCAAAGAAGAAGCAGAAATCTTCAATGATCTGCCTCTCTTTGATGTAACCATCATCCACAACTTCATTGACGAGTGGTTTGACACGCCAAACATCAGCTTTGAAGATCTGCAACTACCCATTGGCCTCAGTGTCGCCTTCTATGGCGCCATTGCTTCAGAGTTGGCTATTTCCCAGCGCATTGTTGAACTGAAGCAAAAGATTGACTATGAAAAGGCTCAGTTCAAGAAGCATATGGCCAAGCTCAGCGTGCAAGAGGTGAAGAACTTCAAGATTATGCTGCACGAGCTCAAGGAAGCCTTTCTCAAGAAACATGCAGAAGCTCAAGGTTCTCGTGAGCGCATGAAGGTTCTAGCTGACAAATGTGTGCAGGCCTACAATGAGGCTGAGAAGCGCAAGGCCCTTGGGCGTCCTGGCATCGACCCCAGGATGGCAGCAAAGAAGATGAAGAAGCCCGCTACGGCTGAACCTGACACACCAAGGCAGGAAGCAGATCCCATTGTCTTCCCAACTAGAATGACTGGCTCGAAGCCAAAAAGGCGGTCAACCGCTTCAGAGCTCAAGAAGACGAGGACTGCTGAGGTTGAAGCCAGGAAGAGGAAACATCCTGAAGCCTCTCCTATTGCCCCCTCCAAGAAGAAGAGGAAGACCAAGAAAGATCGGGCTGCTCCCACAGAGCCCTTGATTGTTGAACCCATTTCCATGGTTCACCCTGACGCCGATCCACAAGAACGTCAACTGACTGTCCATGAGCCTGCTTTCACAGAGGCTCATGAAGCTGAAGACTTTCCAGCAGCTGATCCCACCACTGCTGAAGACATTGGTCATCATGACCATGTTGAAGATGATGCAGCCCTTCCTCAGCTAGAGCACCAACAGGTATCATCGCCTGTGCTCACGCACAACGAACTCATCAGCATTAGTCGTCCACTGACGCCAATTGCACAGGATGCTTCATGGGCGGATCGCCCACAAGAGGAACAAGACTATGAGGCCCAGCCAACAGCAACTCCACAGGCGTCACCCGCATTGCGTAGGCTTCGCAAAGGTCCAAGGCCTCAAGTCTCTGCTGAAGACAATCCGGCTGCCACAACCAATACCACTGAAGCCACTAACGCTGTCATGGCTGAAGCTAATGTGGAGCCCTCACCAACAAAAGCACCAGAAGTCAGCGAAGCCACTGATCCCGCCACTTATGTTCCTGAGTCTGCTGCCGGTCCCCAGTTCGACTATCATGTTGAGCACAGGCCTCAGGTACAGAAGCCAATCCCAAGATTACCAAGGTTCCCAGATCCTGCATCAGCACCTGGCTCCTTCAATATCAATGGCTTCAGAGCAGACAACACATTCTTCAACAGCTCCAGGAACCCCTACTCAAGGGAAAGAATATCATCTCATCGGTTCTGGAGTTATCCGCAGCGAAGCTATTACTCATGCATTCTTTACAACCAAGGTCGCATCTTCCCACACAAGCGCCTTGACATTGAAGCAATAGCTGGTCTGCCCTGTCTGGAAGAAGCTCTGGATTACTTCAAAGAGGTTGGACTGCTGCCTTTCGTCACTGACCAAGAGCATTGGAATGAAGAGTTGCTGCTCCAATTCTATGCCACACTTCACATCCGCGGGTATAGCAGAGATCCGAAGACTTGGGTCCTAGAGTGGATGACAGGAAACGTTCATCACGAAGCCAAAGCCTTTGACATCATTGAGCTCACTGGTTTGCCCACTCCTGGCGATCTCTACGAGCATGGCTGTCAGCTTCATAGTGAAGCTATTGAGAGCATCTTTCGGAAGACAGAACCTAATATGAGCCAGATGCTCAGTATGATGAAGCCATTGCCCCAAGATGCTGCTTATCCCACGGAGTTCTTCGTTGAAGACCTTGAGTATCTGCCAAGAACCATTTATCACATCATAAGGAGAACTCTCTGGCCAATCAAAGGACATTCTCCCCATGCCAAGCTGGAAGGTGCAATGAAGACTTTGGTCTTCTACATTCTTCATGGAAAATGCTTCAATACATAGGATTTCTTCATTCGCCAACTTGCTGCATCTGGCTCTGATCTATTTAGTTTGAAGTTCTACGCCCCTTGGGTGATGCAGCTGATCAAACTTCACTCCGCTATCTCATATCAGCCCTCGGCCAGCAACCATCAGATCTTTTTGCCTGATGTGGATATGTCTATTGAAGCCATCTATCCTGAGCCTGCCAAGGAACCCCTAAGTCTTCAGAATGCAGAGCATCAGAGTTTTTCTCAGAACATTGAAGGAGTTGAAGCAGTCGCTCGTGTGTATCCTTTGGCTGGCACTACACGTGCACTGCATCCTGCTCTCACTGAAGCCACTGACAGTACAACTGCTCCACGAACCAAGAAGCGCACTCGTGTTCTCAACGACTGAGAGCTTCTTGTGGCTCTTCATCAGAAACAGGATAGGCATCATGACTGGCTGAAGCGTCAGATGCAAAGCCTCTTGGTGGATGTTAATCGCATTCACAATCTTGCCACCAAGAATGCTTTTGTTGCCCATGAAACCTCTCGCTGCAAATGGAAAGGGCTAACGCTGATGTGTTCTGAAGATGATCTTCAAGAGGATGGCTTCACTGAGCGATTCAAGTTTGACTCCACACCTCCTCGAAGGGCAGTGCTATGATGAACTCCATCCCTTGAAGACTCTGAGTTCTCTTCCTCTGCTGCAACTGTGAATGCTAGAGTGATCGAGGATGAAGACGATGCTACTTCACCGCCACCTCCTTCAGCATGCTTCGACTCTGCTCCAAGCTCTTCAGCACTGCCAAACACCACCAACGACCCTGCTCCTTCACCTACTCCTCATGGGAACGAGTAGATGCTCTATGTCTTCAAACCTTTTTGGTCCTTACTGACAAAAGGGGGAGAAGCATATGAGGTTGATAGTCTTCAAGCGGGTCCATATGGGTGGGTGCTTTATATTTTGCTTCGTGCTTACAACTCTCGTTTTGCTACATTTGGTTCTTTGAGTTGTAACACTTAAACTTGATGGTCGTCTGCTACTTATCTGCCACCTTGTGTTGCGATGATAAATTCCGCATGTGCGACGATAAATTCTGCACTTAGATCATTCTGCAGACGTCCATTTTCCATTATGCATGTCATTATATTCATATACTTTCACATGCATAGTGGATTGTCATCATAAGTTGAAGTGGATCTCCACAAGTACAACTTGCCATGTGCATTTGCATTCCAAAAGCAAATTACTTATATGCACATCTTCAAGGGGAGCCCTTGCAACTTATGAAGACAATTCCTTATCCTTTACAATTTCACAGATTATATTTCCCGTTGAAAACTTCAACTAGTTTGTCATCAATCACCAAAAAGGGGGAGATTGTAAGTGCATCTAGTGCCACCCCTAGTTGGTTTTGGAGTATTGACGATAAACCTAGTTGAGGGACTAATGTGTTTGTGAGAATTGCAGGATAACACAGGTAGAAGTCCCTCATTGATTCGGTTTTCCTACCAGAGATGACCCCTAAAAATGTATGAAGACATTGAAGTCAAACGTGGTATATGAAGATATTCGCATTGAAGACTATGACAAGAGAAGACACCACATGAAGCCTATGGAGCTCGAAGGCTTAGATCTTTTGTAGATCTCTTTCTTCTGTGTTGAGTCATAGGAACCACCGTACTGTTAAGTGGGGTCCAAGAGAACCAGTCAGAATGACTGAAGTGATGCTTAAACAAAACCTATGTCTTCGAGTGAAGACTTTGAGAGCGAATCTTGTCTAGAGTCGGACAAGTCAGCTTTGCTTGTAGCCCAAGTAAAGTTGCCGTGTGAGTTTGAAATCTGACCATTGGAACACGTGTCAGTTCCTTAGTGACCCAGGGTCATTTCGGACAAATCAGGTCGGGTTGCCTAGTGGCTATAAATAGCCCACCCCCTACAACCATAAACGGTTGGCTGCTCAGATTCAGAGTACGGCTTTTGTCATTTGAGAGCAACCCACCTCGAAGCCTTTGAGAGAGAATTCCTTGCGAGGATAAATCCCTAACCACCCAGAGCCAAATAGAATTAGGCATCACTTAAGTCTTCTTGTCTGTGTGATCTGAAGACTTATTACACTTGAGGACTGTGCATCCTCCAGCCGGTTAGGCGTCGCGTTCTGAGCATCCAAGAGACATTGTGGATTGCCGGTGAACGAAGTCTGTGAAGGTTTGGGAGTCTACCTTGAAGACTTACCAGAGTGATTGGGCGAGGTCTGTGTGACCTTAGCTCAAGGGGAATACGGTGAGGACTGGGTGTCCTGAGCTGCGTGTTCAGGACCGGGTGTCCGGGACTGTGTGTCCTAAGGTTTAAATACCTAGCCGCCCTAACCAGACGTACAGTTGTCACAGCAACTGGAACTGGTCCAACAAATCATTGTCTTCAGCGAGTCACTAGTTTCATCTTCCCTTCCCTTTACTTACTGTTACTCCTTGTGAAGTCATTGTATGTTCGCACTATCTTTTGTCTTCACTGAGTGACTGCGTGTTCTGTGTGGCTTCACAATATCTTCCTATCTGATCCTTACTACATTGCTGCTATTAGTCATTGTGCTTTCACTCTATTGAATACTTGACTATGGCTTGCCTAGTGTAGTCTACCTTCCGCTGCAGGGTAATAGGTTTATATCTATCGTTTGTCCTCATAACTTCCACATTTTGAAGACTTTCATAAAAATTGCCTATTCACCCCCCCTCTAGTTGATAACGCACTTTCACCGCGTCACACAAATACATGAATAACATTACAATCATCCAATACACTCATGGTCCGACTACGGTACCAAAATAAAAGATCAATCCCACATGCGACACGGTCCCGATCGCCCCAACTGGGCACCACTACTGATCATCTGGGAAAGACACATAGTAACGGCGTGAGTCTTTGTCGAACTCCCACTTGAGCTCAAGCGCATCATCTGAAACGGAATCATCGGTCCCTACATCTGGTTTTGGAAGTAAACTGTGAGTCACAGGGACTCAGCACTCTCGCACCCTCGCGATCAAGACTATTTAAGCTTATAGGTAAGGCAAGGTAATATGTGGAGCTGCAGCAAGCGACTAGCATATATGGTGGCTAACCTGTTCGCAAAAGAGAGCGAGAAGAGAAAGCAAAGAACGAACGAAGAATTATAGAACAACCTACGTCAAACATTACTCTAACATCGTGTTCACTTCCCGAACTCCGCCGAGAAGAGACCATCACGGTTACACACGCGGTTGATTCATTTTAATTAAGTTAAGTTTCATGTTATCTACAACCGGACATTAACAAATTCCCATCTGCCCATAACCGCGGGCACGGCTTTCGAAAGTTCAAAACCCTGCAGGGGAGTCCCAACTTAGCCCATCACAAGCTCTCACGGTCAACGAAGGATATTCCTTCTCCCAAGACATTCTGATCAGACTCGGCATCCCGGTTCTACAAGACATCCTCAACAAAGGTAAAACAAGTCCAGCAACACCGCCCGAATGTGCCGACAAATCCCGATAGGAGCTGCACATATCTCGTTCTCGGGGCACACTTAGATAGGTCAAGCTACGAGTAAAACCAACCCTCGAGTTTCCCCGAGGTGGCCCCGCAGGCTGCCCAGTTCGGACCAACACTCAGAGGAGCACTGGCCCAGGGGGGTTTAAATAAGATGACCCTCGGGCTCCGGAAACCCAAGGGAAAAAGAGGCTAGGTGGCAAATGGTAAAACCAATGTTGGGCATTGCTGGAAGAGCTTTACTTAAGGCGAACTGTCAAGGGGTTCCCATTATAGCCCAACCGCGTAAGGAACGCCAAAATCCGGGAACATAACACCGATATGACGGAAACTAGGGCGGCAAGAGTGGAACAAAACACTAGGCATAAGGCCGAGCCTTCCACCCTTTACCAAGTATATATATGCATTAAGATAACAAGATAATATGGTGATATCCCAACAATAAACAATGTTCCAACAAGGAACGATCTCCAATATTCACCTGCAACTAGCAGCGCTATAAGAGGGGCTGAGCAAAGCGGTAACATAGCCAATCAATGGTTTGATAGGACATGGTGGGTTAGAGGTTTGACATGGCAATTTGGGAGGCATGAAAAGCAAGTGGCAGGCATCGTAGCATAGGCATAGCAAAAGAGTGAGCATCTAGCAAGCAAAGATAGAAGTGATTTCGAGGGTATGATCATCTTGCCTGCAAAATTGTCAGAGTTGACTTGATCCTCGTAAGCAAACTCAACGGGCTCCTCGTTAGCGAACTCGTCTCCCGGCTCTACCCAAACAAGACAAACAAGCAAAAGGAACACAATCAACCACGTGCAAAGCTCGAACAACATGATGCAAACATGGTATGCTATGCGGGATGCGATATGTGATGCATATGCAAGATTTGACAAGGAATGATTGAACCTGGCCTCAAATTGGAAATCCAAGAGTGCCACTGGAAATGTGAGGTGATTTTGGTTGAAATTGATATAAAGATCACCGGAATCGGATGTACGGTTTGGAAATGGCAAGCAAAACAAATATGGCACCGGTGTGCGATAATCAGCAAGTAGCCATCTAAAAGCATCAAGATAATTATGCTACAGCACTCAAACATGACAACACAATACATGGTAGGGATCCACTCATGATGCTTGACAAAAGATGAACACTGAGCTACGGCCAATTCATCCATTAACAGGTTCAAACAAACATGGCAAAAGTGCAAATGATAACAGGTTTCAGACTTAGTGAAATTAACACAAGTCTGGAATTTTTAACATCAGGTAGCACACTTTGGAGCATGAAAACTATATGCAACAGGAACTTAACATGGCAAATCAAGGCATGACATGAAGCTACTCAAAGCACTTAACAAAAGTCCCTTAGTGACCTTGAGCCAAAAGGGATCAGAAAATACAACTGCAAGCATGTGAACATGGCAAAAACATAATCAGGTTACAGACTTAGTGAAAAACTGGAGCATGCAAATCTGTTAACGGGTAGGCATGTTTACGAGCTCGATGCACTCACTACAGAGCATGGCATGACAAACTAAGCATACAACCATCAAGAATACATATCATAGAAGCTAGACATGGCAATAACAACAACATAGCATGCACGGATCACTAGCAACATCCTCGGCAAAATCGCTAACAAGACAACAATCTGTCAGGATTCACGAATAGCAAAAGTAGAGCTCGATTGACTCAAGCTAGGGTGCTCCATAATTGCAAACAAAGACATGGATGGATAGAGCACCATAATGTTAACAAAACATCCTTACTAATCATCCTCAAAAGAGGCACGGATCACTAGGAAACAACATGAACATATGGCATAATGACAGAATCAGAACATGGACTTAGAGATTCTAAGTCCCTGAAATCAGCATTAACGAATGCACTACTTTGCAAGCTTGTGCTAGTCACCACACATATCACAAAAATACATGGTAAGCACCTCTGTAAAGATGGCATGGCATATAACAAAACTCATGTAGAGCTCAGGAGCATATCATGCACACATTAATCATGGCAAAAAATGACAAATAGCTATTTGATGCAGCAGATCTGACAATTTTATCATATAGCCCTCTTCCAGCAGCATTTCGGGCATCAAGATGAGCTCAAATGAAAATGATGCAATGAGATGAAATGATGTACTCTCTGAGACGAACATTTTGATATGCTACACGCGCAAATCGGAGCTATGGATGCGGAGTTACGGCATGATGAAAAATGCACAAAATTAATGGGACAGGAGAGAAAGTCAACCCTCTCAAATCTAGGGTTCTTCGCGGGCGCGCGAACCGAGGAACTCCGGCGAGGGGATCTGCTCCGGTGAGGTAGGCAGGCGAGGAGGGGGCCGGAGGAGGGCGGATCCGGCCCTCCTGAGGTGCGCCGGTGACGAGGGGGCACCGGACGGCAAGGGCGGCGTCTCCCGCGGCGGATCCGGCTGCGGTGGCGGCGAGGCGACGATGGCGGCCGCGGTGGCCGGTGATGGCGGCGGCGGAGCCGGGCGGTGAGAGGCGCGGCAGCCTCGGGCGGTCTCGGTGGAGACGAGCGGCGACGGGGTACGGGCCCTCGGGGGCCGGTGTCGTGGTTCTAAGTCTGACAGTAATGTAGGGGGTAGATATGGAGACGCAAGATCTTAGCTATGGAGAAGTTGTAAGCACACGAGGTTTACGAGTTCAGACCCTTCTCAGAGGAAGTAATAGCCCTACGTCTCGGAGCCCGGAGGCGGTCGACTGGATTATGCGTGTATGGTTTACAGGGGTGCGAACCCTTTACACTGAGGAGGGGGTGGCTTATATAGAGTTCGCCGGACCCCTCCGGCCCTCAGTTGTGCAGGGTTTTAAATACATTAAGGTCGGGCGTTACTGGTAACGCCCCTAATAAAGTGTTATGATGACCATAAAAGCTACTTAATAACCGACCGTTAGCGTGTGGAGTGCCTTTAGGTCTCCTGGCCGTCGAGTGGTTTGGTCTTGGTCGAGTGATTGCTTCTTGGTCGAGTGTCTTTGAGTCTGTCGAGTGGAACACCTCCAAGTCGATTGAAAGGTGATTTCTTCTAGAGATGTCCTTGGGTAGGGCAGTTGGGACAGGTCCATGACCCTACCCTAGGTACATAGCTTCATCATTAGCCCCCGAATGGATCGAGGTTTGAGTGGGGAAGGGGTTGAGCACTTCTCTGACTCATTTTTCATGTCATGAGCATATCTTGTTTCGGATCAATGAACCTGAGTGATGACAGCAACTTCCTTTTCAGTCGCCTTGATCCATTATTAGTTTTTTGTCAAGTGAGTTTCTTTACTTGAAAGGCTCCGAGTGACGGTGTGGAGGAGATCTTCGGTCTGACAAGTTGTTCTGCTGCCCGCAGATTTCACGGGATCCGAATTTTGGGAATCGCGCTGGGCGGGGGAGGCCGCAGTAATCGGATGGGATAGGGCGGAGCCGCCTCGATCCTCGTGCCACCTTTTTCGCCACGTGTCGCGCGCGTGATTGTTACGGGATTTGACAGGACCGCCCGGGCCTACCAGTTAGCCACTCGGAAGCGCCTCATATAAGGCGTTGGACTGGGGTCTCTCGAACAGTGCGTCCCCATTATCTCTTCTCCTCTTCAGGCTCCTTCGTCGCGCTCGCTCTCGCCCCAGCGCCACCGCTTCGTACGCGTCTCGCCGGCGATGATGGGGAAGGAGAATACGGCGGCTCTGGAGCAGGCGAAGAAGGCGACGGCAAAGGCGAAGGGGAAGGCGACCAGTCGGGGTGGATCTTCCTCGCGAACCGGCCTGCCGAAGGGCTGGATCCAGGGCGACTGGATTTGCTCGACGATCACCCAAGAGGATCTCGATGACCTAGCCAAAGGAGGGCTGATCCCCCATGAATTGGCACGGCTTCCGGGGAAGGAATCCGAGCCGCAACCTCGGGAGGGTGAGCGCGTTCTCCTTGCCACCCACGTCGACCGTGGATTTTCCTTGCCTCCTCGCCCTTTCTTTCAGGGATTTCTGAACTTCTTTGGGGCACAACTCCACCACTTCACTCCCAACACAATTGTTTATCTCACCGCTTTCGTTTCTTTGTGTGAGAATTTCCTGGGTTGTCGGCCTCACTGGGGTCTTTTCAAGCACATTTTCACTTGTCGCTCTCAGACGGTGAAAAAGGCCAATCCGAGTGATGAGAGAACTCAAGTGATTCAGATGTGTGGGGGTCTTGGTGTTCATATGAGAGGGAAAAGTTCCTTTCTGGCCATGATTCTTCCCGACTCGGTTCGTGGATGGCAGTCGACCTGGTTTTACTGCAAGGACCAGTCGACGCCAGGGCAGTCGACTGGCCTCCCTCCTTTTACCATGGACCGAGTGAGGAAACCCTCCTCTTTGAAGGTGCTCCTGGAGGAGAAGGCGCAGGTGAGGGTGCTGGTCGAGCGAGTGGTCCAGCTTATCCGTGACGGGGTCACTGGTATGGATCTCTTGGAGGTCTTCCTTTAGTGGCGCATCCAACCTCTTCAAGCCCGAGACCATCCGATGTGGATGTATTCGGGTCTTGACGACTCCACTCGGATTCACCCGGAGGAGGTCGATGACGACACACTGGAGAAGTGGCTATCGGGCATGACCGGAAACAAGGACAACCCCAGGGGAGCCAAGAGAGTTCCTCCATTCGACTAGTCCCACGTACCAGAGAAGGTCCGATTCCGAGATTTTGATTGTAATCTGAATTCACTCGCGCAGCTGTCTATACCGCATCGACTGACTTTACTCTTCCTGCTTTCTTTCAGGCCCTTATCGAAATGTATTCAATGCCCAACGGAGAGCAAGAGCAAGATCTAGAAGGAGAGGCGAGCGGCGGCGGAGTGGCGAATGGACTTCTGACGGTGAAGGGGACGAAGAAAGCAACGACTCAAGTGATGAAGAAGAAGTCGAGTCGCCTCCTCGCAGGGAGAGGCAATCCAAGCTTGACCAAGAACGACCGAGCGCCCGCGAAAAGGCGACTGCTCAGGCTGGTCAGTCTTCAAAGCATCCTCGGATCTCTTCACCAACCCCGACTGAAAAGAGCCAAAGCATCCCAAAGTTGCAGAGCCGAAGTCTCGGAAGGCGTTGCCGAAGATTAAGATTGACATCCCCGTCGCTTCTGCGTGAGTGTCTCCCTTTGTATTCACTCGACGCCCCGTGTTGTTTGTTTTTCTTGTTTTAACCAGACGAACCTTGGAACTGGCAGCGCTGCTACTTCCGGGACCTCAGCTTACAGGGACGAGGATGAGGTAATGGAGGATGTGGTCACTTCCAATCTGGGTGTGATTTCTGTCATTCTGTCTTTATTTGGTCAACTCAACTGCAATGTGCACCATTGGGTGATGTGATTTTGGCGATTGAACTTTGCACAGCTCCCAACATTATCGACCTCCCCGATGATGATGAAGAGCCCGAGAGGCCTTTGACGAGGAAGAATAGGCAAGCTCCTGGAAGCAAGGTGCCACAGTCGACGCCGAGGGTGGAACCAGTCGTTCAGGACACTAGCGATGCCAACCGGGGTTCTGTTACCTTCGCTGTGCCACTATCGAGTGCCTTGCCTTCTTCGTCGACTGCTCAGGCCCCTGTCGACCCACCTTCAGTTTTTGCGACCCATCATGTCCCAGAGGACGAAGCGAATGCTGCCAAGGAAGCCATACGCCAGGCGGGCATCATGATGGAGAAGATGAAGACGGTGCGGGATGCCAGTCAGGCCGCCTACAATGCCTTCGGCTCTCCAAAGCAACGTTCAGGTTAGTTGGTCACCGCTTGTTCTGTTAGGATATGCTATCTGAAGACTCTTTCCGAAGATCTTTGCATCTGTACACCCACTGGGTGCGTCGATTGAATTTTTGAACTAGTGGGGGCACGCTGAGTGCACCCACTGGGTGTAGTCCCCGAGACTACGGTGGACTGCTGGCAGTCGACTATAGTCTTTGCATTTTGTCGAGTGTAAACCGAACTGGTAGTTTGTCTCTTCCACTCGGTCTGGTCGAGTGGGATCAGAACCAGTGGGGGCACGCCAAGTGCACCCACTGGGTGTAGTCCCCGAGACCGCGGTCGAGTGCTGGCAGTCGACTGTGGTCTGAGTTCTTTCTCTCCCCCTTTTTTTTACTCCCTGCACTCGACTCCGGTGGGCCGGTCGAGTGGGATCAGAACCGGTGGGGGCACACAAAGTGCACCCACTGGGTGTAGTCCCCGAGACTATGGTGGACTGCGGGCAGTCGACCGTAGTCTTAGTACTTATTGTCTTTGTCGTTTTTCGCTGTGAAATAACTTCTCCTCTTTGATTGCAGAAATCTTGTGATCTTGGAGCTCGCTTTGCTGACTTGGAGAAATAGCAGATCCAACTGAACCTTGACTTGGAGCTGGCCAAGACAGAGCTGCAAAAGGCCAAGGGCGGCGCCAATGGTAAGACGAGTTTGTCAACTGGTTTGTCTTAGTCTTGAGTACCCTTCTGCTCTTTCTGAATCAAGCATCATTTCTTTGCAGAAAAACTGAGAGAAGCTCTGGCGAAGAAGGATCAGGATTTGGCTGCTGCTCGAAAGGAAGCTGACGACAGAACCGCTCTGGCTGAACAGAAACTGGCTTCGGTCGGCCAGTTGGAAAAAGAGAATACCAAGATGAAATCTGCTCTGAACGAAGCCAACAAGGAGTGCACGTGCTTGAAGAAGGACAATCTCAACCTGTACGAGAAGATGGAAGGCATCGCTTGCAGGAGGGACGATCTGGAGAGCTATCTGAGGAGCCTTTCCAAGAAGTTGTTCATCAAGCTTGAAGGTGCACATTTTGTTCCGACTGATTTTTTTTGTGTCGACTCAGCGTACGAAAATTGACTTATCCTTGGATCGTGAATGCAGAGTTTTGCCAGAACTTCGAGGAGGAGACTGGGCGGATTGAGCCAGGTTTGGACCCAATCAATTCTCCCATGAAAGATGAAACTGCCATGAATCTACTCCGACTAGAATCCCGCATCGACGGTGTTGTGGACTACTTGGCTCGACTGAAGGTTGCCACGTCACAGATCGACCCGGCACTTTGGCCAGAGGCCACGCTCCAGAATGATCTTGAGTCCCTGATGACTCGAGTTAACGAGATCCCTGACCGAGTGCAGGAGTGGAAGAAATCTTCTGCCCGGTGTGGTGCTGATGTGGCTCTGTCTTTGGTTCGTGTCCATTGCAAGGAGGTGCGACAAGATAAGCTGGCAGCAATGAAGGTCGCCAACACCCAGAAGCATGACTTCCGATCTTTTATGGAGACTTTCATCGCTGCAGCCACTCGGATCGCCGACGGCGTCGACCTAGATGAGTTCGTCGAGCCTGCTAGTCCTCCTCCCGCGGAGTGAACAAACTTTTATGCCTCACCTTAAATTTTCCTCGGAATGCCGAGTGGTTTTTGTAACCGTTAAACTCTTTCGGGCTGAATGCCCGAGCACTTCGATCTGTGGTCTGGAACCTTTAGGATTTATCTGAACTTGGTTTATCGTTGAATATCTTCATGAATCCCCCGTCGAGTGGAACTCGTTCTTCATTCGAGACAACTTTTGTATTTGTGGCGCAGCTCCGAAGGAGAAGGAAGCAGTCGACCTGCACCTCGTCGTCCTTGCGGGTCGGCGATGGAGCGCGCATTGTATTTGTGGCGAAGCTCCCCAGGAGAACGTGGCAGTAGTCCTGCACCTCGTCGTCCTTGCGGAGTGGGATGGAGTGCACGTTGTATTTGTGGCGAAGCTCCCAAGGAGAAGGTGGCAGTCGACCTGCACCTCATTACTGCAGAGCGGGATGGAGAGCACGTTGTATCTGTGGTGAAGCTCCCAAGGAGAAGGTGGCAGTCGACCTGAACCTCGTTACTGCAGAGTGGGATGGAGCGCACGTTGTATTTGTGGTGAAGCTCCCAAAGAGAAGGTGGCAGTCGACCTGTACCTCGTCGTCCTTGAGGATTCAGATGTGTTTCGTACTTAGGCGAGTACTGGAATGCAGCTAAGCCCCCGAGTGGGAGGCTGGCTCACCACTCGGTAGGATTTTCAAATACTTAGGCGAGTACTGGAGTGCAGCTAAGCCCCCGAGCGGGGGGGTCGCTCACCACTCGGTAGGATTTTCAAATACTTAGGCGAGTACTGGACTGCAGCTAAGCCCCCGAGTGGAAGGGTCACTCGCCACTCGGTAGGATTTTCAAATACTTAGGCGAGTACTGGACTGCAGCCAAGCCCCCAAGCAGGAGGGTCGCTCACCACTCGGTAGGATTTTCAAATACTTAGGCGAGTACTGGACTGCAGCTAAGCCCCCGAGTGGGAGGGTCGCTCACCACTCGGTAGGATTTTCAAATACTTAGGCGAGTAATGGACTGCAGCTAAGCCCCCGAGTGGGAGGCTGGCTCACCACTCGGTAGGATTTTCAAATACTTAGGCGAGTACTGGACTGCAGCCAAGCCCCCGAGCGGGAGGGTCGCTCACCACTCGGAAGGATTTTCAAATACTTAGGCGAGTACTGGACTGCAGCTAAGCCTCCAAGTGGGAGGGTCGCTCACCACTCGGTAGGATTTTCAAATACTTAGGCGAGTACTAGACTGCAGCTAAGCCCCCGAGTGGGAGGCTGGCTCACCACTCGGTTGGATTTTCAAATACTTAGGCGAGTACTAGACTGCAGCTAAGCCCCCGAGTGGGAGGGTCGCCCACCACTCAGTAGGATTTTCAAATACTTAGGTGAGTACTGGACTGCAGCTAAGCCCCCGAGTGGGAGGGTCGCTCACCACTCGGTAGGATTTTCAAATACTTAGGCGAGTACTGGACTTCAGCTAAGCCCCTGAGTGGGAGGCTGGCTCACCACTCGGTAGGATTTTCAAATACTTAGGCGAGTACTGGACTGCGGCTAAGCCCTCGAGTGGGAGGCTGGCTCACCACTCAGTAGTATTTTCAAATACTTAGGCGAAACGGGTTCGCAGCTAAGCCCCCGAGTGGGAGGCTGGCTCACCGCTCGGTAGGAAATTATTTTTACAAACTTAGGCGAAATGGATTCGCAGCTAAGCCACCCACTGGGGGATTTCTCACGCAAACAAAAACAATAACAATCACTGGGAAAATTATAACGCTCTTGTCTTTGATAAATAAACTACAGGAGTTTTTCTTATTACATCTCATCCGAGTAATAATTCAAGTATAAAAGGGGCGGAGTAGCTCCGCATTCCAGGCTCGTGGCTCATCAATCTGGCGATCGACATTATAGAGGTGGTACGCTCCATTGTGGAGGACTCTGGTGACTATGAAGGAGCCTTCCCAAGTAGGAGCGAGTTTGTGTGGTTTCTGCTGATCCACTCGGAGGACTAAGTCTCCTTCTTGGAAGGCTCGACTCTTCACATTTCTGGCATGGAATCGACGCAAGTCTTGCTGATAGATGGTCGATCGGATCATGGCCATTTCTCTTTCTTCTTCCAGGAGGTCGACTACGTCCTGCCAGGCTTGTTCTGCTTCATATTCAGAGTAGAGCTCGACTCGGGGGGCGTTGTGAAGCAGGTCACTCGGCAAGACTGCTTCGGCTCCGTAGACCAGAAAGAATGGGGTTCTTCCGGTCGATCGGTTCGGGGTTGTCCTCAATCCCCAAAGAACTGATGGAAGCTCGTCGACCAACGCTCCTGCTGCATGCTTGAGATCGCGCATCAATCGAGGTTTCAGTCCTTTGAGAATTAAGCCGTTTGCTCTTTCCGCTTGCCCATTCGACTGGGGGTGAGCGACCGAAGTGTAGTCGACTCGTGTGCCCTGAGAGGTGCAAAAGGCCCTGAATTTGTCGGAATCGAAGTTTGACCCATTGTCAATGATGATGCTATGCGGAACTCCATATCTGAATATCAACTCTCTGATGAAGCTGATAGCAGTGCAAGCATCAAGATTCTTGATAGGCTTAGCTTCAATCCATTTGGTGAACTTGTCGACTGCTACTAGCACATGAGTGAAGCCGCTCCTGCCCGTTCTCAGTGGTCCAACCATGTCCAGCCCCCAAACAGCGAAGGGCCAAACGAGTGGAATGGTTTTCAGGGCTGACGCGGGCTTGTGCGACATATTGGAGTAATACTGACATCCTTCACATTTGTTGACTATCTCTTTCGCCATTTCATTCGCTCTTGGCCAGTAGAATCCCGCTCGGTATGCTTTAGCCACAATGGTCCGAGAGGATGCATGATGACCATAGGTCCCCGAGTGGATATCATCAAGGATCATCTGACCTTCTTCTGGTGTTATACACTTTTGACTGACTCCAGTCACGCTTTCTCTATACAACTGTCCCTTTATGACTGTAAAGGCCTTGGATCGACGGACGATCTGTCGAGCCTCTTCTTCGTCCTCTGGGAGTTCTTTCCTTAGGATATACGCGATGTACGGTATTGTCCAGTCGGGAGTGATGACCAAGACTTCCATGATCAGGTCGACCACAGCTGGAACTTCAACTTCAGTCGGATCCGTGGCACTTTTTGGCTGTGGGGCCTCTTCAGTGAAGGGATCCTCCTGAACTGATGGTGTGTGGATGTGTTCCAAAAACACATTGCTGGGAATGGCTTCTCTTTTGGAACCTATTTTTGCCAAATCATCATCTGCTTGTTTTTTCAGTCAGGGTATGTGATTAAGCTCTAACCCCTCGAATTTCTTTTCCAGCTTTCTCACTGCATTGCAATAACCAGTCATGGCTGGACTTCTGACGTCCCACTCCTTCATCACCTGATTAACCACCAAATCTGAGTCGCCATAGACCATGAGGCGACGGACGCCGAGTGAAATGGCCATGCGCAACCCATATAAAAGTGCTTCATATTCTGCCTCGTTATTGGAGGAATTAAAGTGGATATGAAGAACATATCTGAGCTTATCTCCTTGGGGGGAGACCAACACCACCCCAGCACTGGAACCATTCAGCATTTTGGAACCATCGAAGAACATGGTCCAATGCTCCGAGTGAACCTGAGTCGGCAGTTTCTGTTCAATCCACTCGGCGATGAAATCTGCTATTGCCTGGGACTTGATAGCTTTCTTTGCCTCAAACTTGATATCTAGAGGAAGGAGTTCAATCGCCCATTTTGCCACTCAACCAGTTGCATCTCTGTTATGCAGGATCTCTGACAATGGAGCGTCGCTGACGACTGTAATGGAATGATCAGAGAAGTAGTGAGAAACTTTCTTTGTGGTCATATAAATCCCATATACAAGCTTCTGATAATGAGGATATGTTTGCTTCGACGGGGTCAAAACTTCAGAAATATAATATACTGGGCGTTGAACTTTGAAGGCTTTTCCTTCTTCTTCCCGCTCGACCATAAGTACCGTACTGATGACTTGTCCCGTGGCTGCGATGTAAAGCAGCAAAGGCTCCTTGCTGATTGGGGCAGCAAGCACCGGCTGGGTGGAGAGCAGAGCTTTGAGCTCTGCAAACACTGCATCATCTTTGGGAGTCCACTCGAACTTGTCGGACTTCTTCATCAATCGGTAAAGAGGCAATGCCTTTTCACCGAGACGAGATATGAATCGACTTAAAGCGGCCAAGCAACCAGTAAGCTTCTGGACGTCGTGCACTCGCACAGGACTTCTCATTCGGAGTATAGTACCGACTTTTTCTGGATTGGCGTCGATTCCCCGTTCGGAAACGAGAAAACCGAGTAATTTTCCGCCAGGAACTCCGAATGTGCACTTTGATGGATTAAGCTTGATATCATACCTCCTGAGGTTGGCAAAGGTTTCAGCAAGGTCAGTCAGCAGGTCGGAACCCTTCCGTGACTTGACCACAATATCATCCATGTATGCTTCCACATTCCGACTGATTTGAGTGAGCAAACACTTCTGAATCATCCTCATGAATGTGGCTCCGGCATTCTTGAGGCCGAACGGCATGGTAACATAACAGAAGCACCCGAATGGAGCGATGAAAGCTGTTTTGATCTCGTCAGGTCCATACAGACGGATCTGATGGTACCCGGAATAGGCGTCTAAAAAGACAGTCGCTCACATCCCGCAGTCGAGTCGACTATCTGGTCGATGCGGGGGAGAGGAAAATGATCTTTCGGGTAGGCCCGATTGATATGTTTAAAGTCAATGCACATGCGAAGTGACTTGTCCTTCTTGGGGACCATGACAACGTTGGCGAGCCACTCGGAGTGGTAGATCTCTTGGATGAACTCCGCTGCTAAGAGCCGAGCCACCTCCTCGCCAATAGCCTTTCTCTTCTGGACGGCGGACCGTCGGAGATGTTCTTTGACAGGTTTTATTTTTGAGTCGACTCGTAGGCGATGCTCAGCCAGCTCCCTGGGAACACCTGGCATGTCAGAAGGCTTCCATGCGAAAATGTCCCAGTTCTCACGGAGGAACTGGATGAGTGCTTCTTCCTATTTGGAGTCGAGTGTTGTTGAGATATGAGTTGGAGCAGTGCTGGGATCGGTCGGGTGGATGTGAGCTGTCTTCGTTTCGCCAGACGACTGAAAAGCGGATTCTGTAGCGGGCTTCTTGGCTCGCAATAAATCACTCGGGTCTGCAGTCTTCTGGTATTCCTGCAGCTCCACCACTGCCATCTGAGCATCAACGATCTTTGAACCTTTCTGAAAACATTCTTCTGCTTTCTTCCGATTGCCCGTAATAGTGATCACACCTTTGGGGTCAGGCATCTTCAATTTGAGATACACAAAACATGGTCGAGCCATGAAGCATGCATAAGCCGGCCTGCCCAAAATAGCGTGATACGCACTCTGGAAATCTACAACTTCGAACGTCAACTTTTCTTTGCGGTAATTCTTGGAATCACCAAAAACCACATCAAGAGCAATCTAGCCGAGTGATTCAGCCTTCTTCCCAGGAATGACTCCATGGAAACTCATGTTGCTGGTACTGAGTCTGGACATTGGAATGCCCATCCCTTTCAACGTCTCAGCATATAGTATGTTCAAACCACTGCCACCATCCATCAAGACTTTGGTCAGTCGAGTGCCTTCAACAACTGGGTCGACCACCAAAGCTTGCCTCCCAGGGGTGGCAATGTGTGTTGGGTGATTGGACCGGTCGAATGTGATGGCAGTCTGAGACCACTTCAGATAACTGGGTGTCGCTGGAGCAACCTTATTCACCTCTCGGTTGATAACTTTCAGTCGACTTTTGCTTTCAACATCAGCAAAAATCATCACGGTGCAATTGACCTGGGGGTATCCATCATCACTATCTTCCTTGCCCTCAACTTTGTCCGACTCCTTTTCCTTATCTTTCGGTTGCTTGCCCTGGAACTGCTGGATCAAGAGTCGACACTGTCGAGTGGTATGTTTCGGGTAAATGAAATTACCCTCTTCATCCTTCTTGGTGAGGATGTGACATGGAAAATCCAACACATCATTTCCGTCCTGGTCTTTAACTTTCTTGGGGTTCCAAGGTCCTTTGGGTTTTCCCTTAAATTTTCCTTGAGTCACAGCCAAGGATTCCCCAGGAGCAGCTGGCTCGGCTTTCCGCTTCTGTTTCCGATTGGAATTTCCCCCTCCGGTTTCTTGAGCGACTGACTTGAGCTTGCCGCTCCTGAGTCGATCCTCATCTTCACCATTAGCGTACTTGGTGGCAATCTCCATCATCCGATTCAGGAACATGTCTCCGGTTCGAGCGAATTTCAGATTCAGTTCTCTGTACTTGACGCCTTCTTTGAAGGCACAGACCGCTTGATGGTCAGGCACATTCTCTACCGTGTGATGTAACATGATCCATCTCTGGATGTAATCCCTCAAAGTTTCATTCGGCTTCTGCACGCAGGACCGCAGTTCCGTCAGCCCTGCCGGTCACTTGCACGTTCCTTCAAATGTGGTGACAAACACTCGGGCAAGATCTTCCCAAGTGTAAATGCTGCTGGGTGCTAGCTGATTCAGCCACGCTCTGGCCGAGCCCTCCAACATGAGAGGCAGGTGCTTCATGGCCACTTCATCATTGCCACCGCCAATCTGGACGGCCACTCGATAGTCTTCAAGCCAAGTAGCGGGCTTGGACTCACCAGTGAACTTACTGACCCTAGTCGCCAACCTGAAGTTGGGAGGAATCATAGCGGCCCTGATGGCTCTACTAAAGCACTCTGGCCCCAAAACATGTACTCTGCTGCTGGTAGGTGCATCTCTGTCGTGACCTTCTCGGTGAGCTCTGTTCCTGTCGACCAAACCTTGAACGAGAATGGATCTCGCATCAAAGCCTGGTTCCCTGGGGTCGACTGGAATCCTTCGCCCAACACTATGAGGGCGCCTGTCATCCTGCTGTCGAGGCACATACGACTCGCTCCTCGGGGGAGGGGTGGGCACTCGACGTCGATCGTCATGATTGAATCGGTGATCATACTACTCACGGTTCCCATACTGATTTCGCCGGTCCCCACGTCCCTCACGCCTCGGGGGCGATCTTGGGCTATGAGCCGACTGGACTGTGTCTGCAGCAACGGATCTGCTATGAATCCTGTTCCGCGACTGAGAAACAGCGGAATTCTGGTCTCCTGCTGCCCGGAGTAACGCTCTGATCTACAGCAAGCCTCTGCCAGCCTCCGACTGGGAAGGCTGAATCGACTCTGCTATACGGGCTGCAGCTGCTAAATTCTGAACCGGAGTTCGATATACCTGCGGGGGCGGAAAGAGCTGACGTCGACTGGATTCTGGAACCCGTTGTCGCGCACGCTCGTTGAGTGCTCGCTGGAGGTTCTCTAGTCGAGTGCGCTCGGCCAAGTTTGCCAGGCGTGCGTCCTCCAAGGCACGAGCCTTGGGGGTTTCTCCAATGATAGGAGTGTGCAGTGCATCCATGTTCCGGCGACGAAGTTCTTCTCTCTGCAGCGACGTGAGAGGCTCGGGGAGATATTCCTCATGGGGACGCGATGGGTCGCCTCCACCTGTGCCTCCGTCGGTGCGGGGAAAACCGGGAGGACTGGGCGGTCCATCGACCATCAGAACCTCTGCCGCTGGATCACTGATGTCGCACTCGGATGCGGTCTCTGCAGAGCCAGTCAACAGATCGAACAGGCCGTAGAGGGATTCGTCGGGCTCGATCGCCGCGACTTGAGGGGTGGCCGACTGGCATGCCACCGCGTGCCTCACCCACCGCTGAAGTCTCGACTGACCGGAGCGCTTGCGCCGGCGGGAAACAGGGAGGGAGGACAACACAGGAGCCGACCGGTAGGGGGTCGACGGTTGCAGCAAGAGAACGCCACGGACACACGCGCAAAAGTGCGTTGCCCCGTGGACGGGGAGTGCGTCCACGTCGAGCGGAGCCTCCTGAAGCCAAGCGGAGTCGTCGGCAATGAACGTGAGCGCGCCGAGACGGATCTCGCGGCCCTCCACCAAAACTCCGCCAGAAACCATGATGATTTGGATCGGAAAAGATCGCAACTCCTCCAGCAAATCGCTAAAACACCAGCCCCATGGTGGGCGCCAACTGTCATGGTTCTAAGTCTCACAGTAATGTAGGGGGGTAGATATGGAGAGGCAAGATCTTAGCTATGGAGAAGTTGTAAGCACACGAGGTTTACGAGTTCAAGCCCTTCTCGGAGGAAGTAATAGCCCTACGTCTCAGAGCCCGGAGGCGGTCGACTGGATTATGCATGTATGGTTTACAGGGGTGCGAACCCTTTACACTGAGGAGGGGGTGGCTTATATAGAGTTCGCCGGACCCCTCCGGCCCTCAGTTGTGCAGGGTTTTAAATACATTAAGGTCGGGCGTTACTGGTAACGCCCCTAATAAAGTGCTATGATGACCATAAAAGCTACTTAATAACCGACCGTTAGCGTGCGGAGTGCCTTTAGGTCTCCTGGCTGTCGAGTGGTTTGGTCTTGGCCGAGTGTCTTCGAGTCTGTCGAGTGGAACACCTCCAAGTCGATTGAAAGGTGATTTCTTCTAGAGATGTCCTTGGGTAGGGCAGTTGGGACAGGTCCATGACCCTACCCTAGGTACATAGCTTCATCAGCCGGCGCTGGGCCTGGTGGGCCGGCGCGCAGGTGGCGGCGCGGTGAAGTGGGCGCGGGGCGGCGGCGAATGAGAGGCTGCCACGTGGCAGCGGCGGCGCGGGTCGAACACGTCCGGCCCGGCGGTTTTCATCCGGCGACGCGAGGAGAGGGGGAGGTTAGGGTTTGACCCGTGATTTTCGGGGAAGAGACATTTTTATAGGTAGGGGGAGCTAGGAGAGTACAAATGAGGTGCCGTTTTCGGCCACACGATCGTGATCGAACGACCGAGATGATGGAGGAGGTTTAGGTGGGTTTTGGGCCAAATTGGAAGGGTGTTGGGCTGCAACACAAACGAGGCCTTCTCGGTCCCTTGGTTAACCGTTGGAGTATCAAACGAAGTCCAAATGACACGAAACTTGACACGCGGTCTACCGGTAGTAAACCAAGGACGCATGGCAAGTCTCGGTCCAATACGGAAATGTTTAACCCCCACACACGAAAAGAGGTAGAAAGGACCACCGGAGGAGATAGGAGTGCCGGAATGCAAAATGGACAACGGGGAAAATGCTCGGATGCATGAGACGAACACGTATGCAAATGCAATGCACATGATGACATGATATGAGATGCATGAGAAAGGCAACAACACACGGAGACAAAAACCCGAACCCGAGGAAATAAAATAACTTAGCACCGGAAATGGCAAGAGTTGGGATACATATAAGGTAAATTACATCCGGGTTGTTACAACACTCCACCACTACGAAAGGATCTCGTCCCGAGATCTAGGACTGGAAAAACGCCGGGTACTCAGAACGGAGGTGATCCTCACGTTCCCAGGTAGCTTCACGGTCGGAATGGTGTGACCACTTGACTTTGAGGAATTTGATTGACTTATTGCGAGTCTTGCGTTCAGTCTCTTCAAGAATAGCAACTGGGTGCTCACGATAAGAAAGGTCTTCTTGGAGATCAATGTCTTCGAAGTTGACGGTGTGGTCAGGAGTCTTGAAGCACTTGCGGAGCTGAGAGACATGGAACACGTCGTGCACATTTGCAAAGTTTGAAGGAAGCTCGAGTTGATAGGCGAGATCGCCCCTCTTGCTGACGATCTTGAAAGGGCCCACGTATCTAGGGGCAAGCTTCCCTTTGATACCGAAGTGACGAGTACCTTTCATTGGAGAGACGCGGAGGTAAACATGGTCTCCGATCTCGAAAGCCAAATCACGATGCTTACTATCATAGTAGCTCTTCTGGCGCGATTGTGCTGCTTTGAGGTTATCTCGAATGACTTTGCACATTTCCTTTGCCTCTGTGATCAAGTCATTTCCAAGAAGTTGACGTTCACCGGTCTCTGACCAGTTAAGAGGAGTACGACACTTCCAGCCATAGAGAATTTCGAATGGGGCCTTGCCCGAACTTGCTTGAAAACTGTTGTTGTAGGAGAATTCGGCATATGGAAGACAATCTTCCCACTTCATACCGAAGGAGATAACGCAAGCCGTGAGCATATCTTCAAGAATTTGATTGACACACTCGACTTGGCCGCTAGTTTGAGGATGGAAAGCTGTGCTGAAGCGGATGTTGGTGCCCATGGCCTTCTGAAAAGAATCCCAAAACTTGGATGTAAAGATGCTGCCACGGTCTGAAGAGATCAACTATGGAATGCCGTGCAGAGAGACAATCTGAGAGGTATAAAGCTCCGCCAATTGAGCTGGAGTGATAGACTCTTTGATAGGCAGAAAGTGAGCCACTTTAGTGAGTTTGTCGATGAGAATGAATATAGCATCATTGCCACGCTTGGACTTTGGAAACCCAGTCACGAAGTCCATCTCAATGTGGTCAAACTTCCATTCTGGAATGGCAAGAGGTTGGAGGAGACCAGCTGGTCGTTGGTGTTCTGCCTTCACTCTTCTGCAGACATCACATTCATTCACGAACTGAGCAATCTCGCGCTTCATTCGAGTCCACCAATATGCCTACTTGAGGTCCTGATACATCTTCGTACTCCCAGGGTGAATGGAGAGGAGTGAATTGTGAGCCTCGTTCATAATGACTTTACGAATGTCACCTTTAGGCACAACAATGCGATCCTCGAAGAAGAGAGTATCCTTGTCATCAAGGCGATAGCACTTGTACTTGGGTTGACTCTTGGCAATCCCAACCTTCACCTTCTTCACCATGGCATCAAGAAGTTGAGCCTCACGAATATGATCTTCCAAAGTAGGAGAGACTTGAAGGTTGGCGAGGAAACCTTGAGGAACAACTTGCATATTGAGTTTGCGGAAAGCTTCACAAAGCTCGGGTTGGTAAGGCTTGAGAATCAGACTGTTGCAGTAAGCCTTCCTGCTCAAAGCGTCAGCAATCACATTGGCCTTGCCTGGAGTATACTCGATACTCGGATTATACTCTTGAATCATTTCGACCCAACGAGTCTGCCTGAGGTTGAGATTAGGCTGAGTGAAGATGTACTTGAGACTCTTGTGGTCAGTGAAGATGTCCACTTTTCTTCCCAATAATAGATGTCTCCAAGTCAAAAGAGCATGCACAACTGCCGCCAACTCGAGGTCATGAGTGGGGTAGTTCTTCTCGTTGGGCTTCAACTGGCGAGAGGCATAAGCCACAACTTTCTTCTCTTGCATCAACACTGCACCAAGACCTTGAAGAGAGGCATCGCAGAAGACCTCGAACGGTTTGGATTCATCAGGAGGAGCCAGAACTGGAGTAGTGATCAATTTCTCTTTCAAAGTGTTGAAAGCGATGTCACATTCTGGAGACCAAACGTACTTGACGTGCTTCTGGAGAAGGTTTGAAAGAGGCTTCGCGATCTTTGAAAAGTTCTGAATGAACCTTCGACAGTAGCTTGCGAGACCAAGGAAGCTGCGGAGTTGCTTCACGTTCTGAGGTGGTTCCCAGTTCACAATTGCAGATACCTTCTTAGGATTCACCGCTATGCCCTTGGCAGAGATGATATGCCCAAGATATAGAACCTCATCGAGCCAAAACTCGCACTTTGAAAACTTGGCGTAGAATTGATGTTCCCTGAGCTTATCGAGCACCAAACACAAGTGCTTGGCATGATCTTCCTTGTTCTTCGAAAAGACCAAAATGTCATCGAGGTAGACCAAGACAAAGTCATTTTTGTAGGCGTTGAAGATGAAGTTCATCATGCGAGAGAAAGTCGGCGGAGCGTTGATGAGGCTAAAAGACATGACAGTGTATTCATATGAACCATAGCTTGTTCTGAAAGCCGTCTTGGGAATATCTTGCTCACGGATTTGAATCTGGTGATAGCCCATACGGAGATCAAGCTTGGAGAATACTTGAGCACCTTTGAGTTGTTCGAACAGCTCATTGATGTTGGGAAGTGGGTACTTGTTCTTGATAGTCTTCTTGTTCAATGGACGGTAGTCAACACAGAGTCGGTCCATTCCATCCTTCTTCTTCACAAAAAGAACTCCACAACCCCACGGAGAAGAACTAGGTCGGATGAGACCCATACGCTCTTGAATATCGAGTTGCTTCTTCAGCTCCTTCAATTCTTCAGGTCCAAGCTTGTAAGGACGTTTGCAAACAGGTTCCGTGCCAGGCTCAAGATCGATGACGAATTCAACTGGCCGGTGCGGAGGCATTCCTGGAGGCTCTTCTGGAAAGACGTCTTGATATTCGCAAACGACTGGAATTTGAGAGATGGCATCCAGTTCACCCTTCTCATTGAGAGAAAACAGACGAATGGTATCATCACGAGCGGCAAAGACAATTACATCCTCAGATGAATGAGTCAATTGAATCTGCCTGGCAGCACAATCAAGCTGAGCCTTGTGCTTAGAAAGCTAATCCATTCCGAGAATAAGATCAATATCCGAGTTACCAAGGACCATTGGAGAAGAAAGAAACTTGTAGTCGCCCAAAGTGATAGTAACATCTGGAACCTCCAGACTTGCACTCAAACGTTTGCCAGGAGAAACGATATCCATTTGTTTGCCCAAATGAGAAGAAACGAATTCATTCTTGGCAAAAAAATGGCTTTGACATGAAACAATGTGATGCACCAGTATCAAAAAGTACTTTTGTAGGAACATCGTTAACAGGAAGGTTACCCATGATGACATCTGACGAGTCCTCTGCCTGAGCTGCATTCATCAAGTTGACCTTGGCGTGCTTGGGGTTATGCTTGACCACAGCTGTACTTGCACTCAAACGTTTGCCAGGAGAAACGATATCCATTTGTTTGCCCAAATGAGAAGAAACGAATTCATTCTTGGCAAAAAATGGCTTTGACATGAAACAATGTGATGCACCAGTATCAAAAAGTACTTTTGTAGGAACATCGTTAACAGGAAGGTTACCCATGATGACATCTGACGAGTCCTCTGCCTGAGCTGCATTCATCAAGTTGACCTTGGCGTGCTTGGGGTTATGCTTGACCACAGCTGTACTTGCCGATCTCACAGGAGGAGGAGGAGGGAGACGCCTCTGATTGAAGCATTTGTTGGCATAGTGACCCTTCTGTTGGCACTTGTTGCACGTGACCTCTGAAAGCGGATGGTGATACGGAGCACTAGATCTTGGAGCTTGAGACGAAGTCTTGTTCTGAAAGCTAGGGTTGGGTGGGTGGGAAGATCCACTGCCACCTTTGCTCTTCTGTTGATAAGGCTGACGGAACGGAGGAGGAGGAAGCCAAAACTTCTGCTGCTTAGCCACTTGGGTTAAGGAAGAAGGAGTAGCATCTCTGACTCGCTTCTTGGAAGCATCGCACTTCAGTTGAGCAGTCTCTTGCTTCATTGCCATGTTGTAAAACTCATCGTACCTCCTGGGCTCAAAGAGGACAAGAGCTAGCTGGATTTCTTCTCTGAGACCACCCCTGAACTGGTATATCATGCTCTTCTTGTCAGGGACGTCCTGCTTAGCAAAACGGGCGAGCTTCTGAAACATCTTGTTGTACTCGTAGACAGACATAGAGCCTTGCTTCAGGTTGCGGAATTCCTCACGCTTGCTTTCAACCACGCTCTGAGGAATATGATGAGCTTTGAAGTCTTGACAGAATTCATCCCAGGTAATCACACGGCCTCCTCTGGAATCTTTGTACTGCTGAAACCATTCTGCAGCTTGGTCTTTGAGTTGGAAGGAAGCGAACTTGACAAAGTCCTCAGGCCTGACGTTACTGCACTCAAAATGCTTGCCTATGTCCACGAGCCAATCATCAGCGTCAGTTGCCTCAACGCAATTGTTGAAGGTCTTTGGCTGGTTAGCAAGGAACTGGTTGAGTGTAGCAAAGTGATTCTGATTGTTGCCTTGGTTCCCTTGGTTGCACTCTTGAAGAAGTTGCATGATCAGCTGTGTGTTTGCATTGGTAGCGGCCATCACAGTTTGACATGCCTCCGGAGGTGGAGGTGGTGGTGGCGGATCAGGATTCGGAGTCGTGCGCGTTGGAGGAGCCATCCTGAAGAGGTTGACATCCATTAGCACATTGATAGACAAATATTGAAGCTGAAACAAACGGGTTGAAATTGCAACATAAAGTCTTCACATCCGAACAAAATGAACGAATGCATTCCAATTGAAATGGTCACATATCCATAAATTGAGAAGCCACTTAGAATTTAGGTAGAAGAATAAAACCAACAAGGCACGGAACAAGAACGAATACTCGGTAAAGATCACCCAATCTCAAACCAAATATCCGTGGAAGAAGAACTAGAGCTACAAGAATTCCCACCTATGAAACTCCCGAACCTTTCCGGTTATGCAATCAGGTGTTGGGGATACAGGGGAAGCATAATATCTCACCCAAATCTAACAAATCCTACATCCAGCTGTATCCATCCTTCAACACATAACCGAGAAAAACTTCGGAAATTGTCTACCTCAACCTTTGAAAAGCATCTGTTATACAAGTTATGGCAATACCCCCGAACTCCCGCCCCAGTACTGGGTGGCGTCGAGGTTATCTCACCAACAACTGCATAAAAGAGATTTTCGATGTCGGTGAAACTAAACTCAGGTATTCCAGAACTGCAATGATAAAATTGTGACGACAACACCTCGGAGCTCAACTCCCCGGGACACTGCCACAACCCCTAAATGACAGGAGGCACCAAGAACAATGTTCTCGTCACAAATCGATCGGAACGATTCCAAGATACCCGCGTGATCCTAAATTTTTTTTAGTGAAATTTGAGAAGAGAAGAGTCAAAACTCTATGTCAGGATGCCTTACCAGAGCGATGAAGGGACTGGGGAGTAAAAAGAATTCCTAAACTCTCCGATATATATAACCCTAAATGACTCAAAACATTTTTCTAGACTCAACAACGCCAGCTATTCGATCAAGCAGGGGGGGCTCCTAAGGTCGGGGATGGCTTTGATTACCAACTTGTAACGCCCTCGATGCGGCTATATCTCCTACGTGTCAAAGCACAACTTAGAGGCATAACCGCATTGAAAGCAATGTCACAAGTAAGGTAATCTTCACAACAACCCATGTAAATAGATAATAGGGGAAAAAGGTACATAGTTGGCTTACACTCGCCACGTCACACAAATACATGATTAACATTACAATCATCCAATATACTCATGGTCCGACTACGGTACCAAAATAAAAGATCAACCCCACATGCGACACGGTCCCGATCGCCCCAACTGGGCACCACTATTGATCATCTGGGAAAGACACATAGTAACGGCGTGAGTCTTTGTCGAACTCCCACTTGAGCTCAAGCGCATCATCTGGAACGGAATCATCGGTCCCTGCGTTTTGGAAGTAAACTGTGAGTCACGGGGACTCAGCAATCTCACACCCTCGCGATCAAGACTATTTAAGCTTATAGGTAAGGCAAGGTAATATGTGGAGCTGCAGCAAGCGACTAGCATATATGGTGGCTAACCTGTTCGCAAAAGAGAGCGAGAAGAGAAAGCAAAGCACGAACGAAGAACTATAGAACAACCTACGTCAAACATTACTCCAACACCATGTTCACTTCCCGGACTCCGCTGAGAAGAGACCATCACGGTTACACACGCGGTTGATTCATTTTAATTAAGTTAAGTTTCATGTTATCTACAACCGGACATTAACAAATTCCCATATGCCCATAACCGCGGGCACGGCTTTCGAAAGTTCAAAACCCTGCAGGGGAGTCCCAACTTAGCCCATCACAAGCTCTCACAGTCAACAAAGGATATTCCTTCTCCCGATACATTCCGATCAGACTCGGCATCCCGGTTCTACAAGACATCCTCGACAAAGGTAAAACAACTCCAGCAACACCGCCCGAATGTGCCGACAAATCCCGATAGGAGCTGCACATATCTCGTTCTCAGGGCACACTCAGATAGGTCAAGCTACGAGTAAAACCAACCCTCGAGTTTCCCCCTGGTGGCCCCGCAGGCTGCCCAGTTCGGACCAACACTCAGAGGAGCACTGGCCCAGGGGGGTTTAAATAAGATGACCCTCGGGCTCCGGAAACCCAAGGGAAAAAGAGGCTAGGTGGCAAATGGTAAAACCAATGTTGGGCATTGCTGGAAGAGCTTTACTTAAGGCGAACTGTCAAGGGGTTCCCATTATAGCCCAACCGCGTAAGGAACGCCAAAATCCGGGAACATAACACCGATATGACGGAAACTAGGGCGGCAAGAGTGGAACAAAACACTAGGCATAAGGCCGAGCCTTCCACCCTTTACCAAGTATATATATGCATTAAGATAACAAGATAATATGGTGATATCCCAACAATAAACAATTTTCCAACAAGGAACGATCTCCAATATTCACCTGCAACTAGCAGCGCTATAAGAGGGGCTGAGCAAAGCGGTAACATAGCCAATCAATGGTTTGATAGGACATGGTGGGTTAGAGGTTTGACATGGCAATTTGGGAGGCATGAAAAGCAAGTGGCAGGCATCGTAGCATAGGCATAGCAAAAGAGCGAGCATCTAGCAAGCAAAGATAGAAGTGATTTCGAGGGTATGATCATCTTGCCTGCAAAATTGTCAGAGTTGACTTGATCCTCGTAAGCAAACTCAACGGGCTCCTCGTTAGCGAACTCGTCTCCCGGCTCTACCCAAACAAGACAAACAAGCAAAAGGAACACAATCAACCACGTGCAAAGCTCGAACAACATGATGCAAACATGGTATGCTATGCGGGATGCGATATGTGATGCATATGCAAGATTTGACAAGGAATGATTGAACCTGGCCTCAAATTGGAAATCCAAGAGTGCCACTGGAAATGTGAGGTGATTTTGGTTGAAATTGATATAAAGATCACCGGAATCGGATGTACGGTTTGGAAATGGCAAGCAAAACAAATATGGCACCGGTGTGCGATAATCAGCAAGTAGCCATCTAAAAGCATCAAGATAATTATGCTACAGCACTCAAACATGACAACACAATACATGGTAGGGATCCACTCATGATGCTTGACAAAAGATGAACACTGAGCTACGGCCAATTCATCCATTAACAGGTTCAAACAAACATGGCAAAAGTGCAAATGATAACAGGTTTCAGACTTAGTGAAATTAACACAAGTCTGGAATTTTTAACATCAGGTAGCACACTTTGGAGCATGAAAACTATATGCTACAGGAACTTAACATGGCAAAGCAAGGCATGAAATGAAGCTACTCAAAGCCGTTAACAAAAGTCCGTTATTGACCTTGAGACAAAAGGGATCAGAAAATACAATTGCAAGCATGTGAATATGCCAAAAACATAATCAGGTTACATACTTAGTGAAAAACTGGAGCATGCAAATCTGTTAAAGGGTAGGCATGTTTACGAGCTCGATGCACTCACTACAGAGCATGGCATGATAAACTAAGCATACAACCATCAAGAATACATATCATAGAAGCTAGACATGGCAAGAACAACAACATAGCATGCACGGATCACTCGCAACATCCTCGGCAAAATCGCTAACAAGACAACAATCTGCCAGGATTCACGAAATAGCAAAAGTAGAGCTCGATTGACTCAAGCTAGGGTGCTCCATAATTGCAAACAAAGACATGGATGGATAGAGCACCACAATATTAACAAAACATCCTTACTGATCATCCTCAAAAGAGGCACGGATCACTAGGAAACAACATGAACATATGGCATAATGACAGAATCAGAACAAGGACTTGGAGATTCTAAGTCCCTGAAATCAGCATTAACGAATGCACTACTTTGCAAGCTTGTGCTAGTCACCACACATATCACAAAAATACATGGTAAGCACCTCTGTAAAGATGGCATGGCATATAACAAAACTCATGTAGAGCTCAGGAGCATATCATGCACACATTAATCATGGCAAAAAATGACAAATAGCTATTTGATGCAGCAGATCTGACAATTTTATCATATAGCCCTCTTCCAACAGAATTTCGGGCATCAAGATGAGCTCAAATGAAAATGATGCGATGAGATGAAATGATATACTCTCTGAGACGAACATTTTGATATGCTACACGCGCAAATCGGAGCTACGGATGTGGAGTTACGGCATGATGAAAAATGCACAAATTTAATGGGACAGGAGAGAAAGTCAACCCTCTCAGATCTAGGGTTCTTCGCGGGCGCGCGAACCGAGGAACTCCGGCGAGGGGATCTGCTCCGGCGAGGTAGGCAGGCGAGGAGGGGGCCGGAGGAGGGCGGATCCGGCCCTCCCGAGGTGCGCCGGTGACGAGGGGGCACCGGACGGCAGGGGCGGCGTCTCCCGCGGCGGATCCGACCGCGGTGGCGGCGAGGCGACGATGGCGGCCGCGGTGGCCGGTGATGGCGGCGGCGGAGCCGGGCGGTGAGAGGCGCGGTGGCCTCGGGCGGTCTCGGTGGAGACGAGCGGCGACGGGGTACGGGCCCTCGGGGGCCGGCGCCGGGCCTGGCAGGCCGGCGCGCGGGTGGCGGCGCGGTGAAGTGGGCGCGGGGCGGCGGCGAATGAGGGGCTGCCACGTGGCGGCGGCGGCATGGGTCGGACACGTCCGGCCCGGCGGTTTTCGTCCGGCGATGCGAGGAGAGGGGGAGGTTAGGGTTTGACCCGTGATTTTCGGGGAAGAGACATTTTTATAGGTAGAGGGAGTTAGGAGAGTCCAAATGAGGTGCGGTTTTCGGCCGCACGATCATGATCGAACGACCGAGATGATGGAGGAGGTTTAGGTGGGTTTTGGGCCAAATTGGAAGGGTGTTGGGCTGCAACACAAACGAGGCCTTCTCGGTCCCTCAGTTAACCGTTGGAGTATCAAACGAAGTACAAATGACACGAAACTTGACACGCGGTCTACCGGTAGTAAACCAAGGCCGCATGGCAAGTCTCGGTCCAATCCGGAAATGTTTAACCCCCACACACGAAAAGAGGTAGAAAGGACCATCGAAGGAGATAGGAGCGCCGGAATGCAAAACAGACAACGGGGAAAATGCTCGGATGCATGAGACGAACACGTATGCAAATGCAATGCACATGATGACATGATATGAGATGCATGAGAAAGGCAACAACACACGGAGACAAAAACCCAAACCCGAGGAAATAAAATAACTTAGCGTCGGAAATGGCAAGAGTTGGGATACATATAAGGTAAATTACATCCGGAGTGTTACAGCATAGATGTTCCCTTTGTCATCGGTATGTTACTTTCCCGAGATTCGATCGTCGGGATCTCAATACCTAGTTCAATCTCGTTACCGGCAAGTCTCTTTACTCATTCTGTAATGCATCATCCCGCAACTAACTCATTAGTCACATTGCTTGCAAGGCTTATAGTGATGTGCATTACCGAGAGGGTCCAGAGATACCTTTCCGACAATCGGAGTGACAAATCCTAATCTCGATCTATGCCAACTCAAAAAACAACATCGGAGACACCTATAGAGCATCTTTATAATCACCCAGTTATGTTGTGACCTTTGATAGCACACAAGGTGTTCCTCCGGTATTAGGGAGTTGCATAATCTCATAGTCAGAGGAACATGTATAAGTCATGATGAAAGCAATAGCAATAAAACTAAACGATCATTTATGCTAAGCTAACGGATGGGCCTTGTCCATCACATCATTCTCTAATGATGTGATCATGTTCATCAAATGACAACACATGTCTATGGTCAGGAAACTTAACCATCTTTGATTAACGAGCTAGTTAAGTAGAGACATACTAGGGACAATGTATTCACACATGTACTGAGTTTCCGGTTAATACAATTCTAGCATGAATTATAAACATTTATCATGATATAAGGAAATATAAATAACAATTGTATTATTGTCTCTAGCATATTTCCTTCAAGACCTTGCTTGGCCCGAAGACTATGCCCGATACCTCCGCCATTAGTTTTAGAGCCTTCTTGAGGAAATATTGATCCTACATGCCCTAAGTTGTCCACACCCTTCATCTTTTTCCTTGCCTTCGGTGGCCGCCACCATGCCTCAATCCTCGACTATGTTGAGCCCCTTTGAAGACGATCTCCTCCTAAAGCTTGGACATGCTCTACAGAAGGTCTCCATTCCATCCATGTGAAGCATTTCGTCCCGAGCTGTCCTTTATGCGATGGCCCACTCCAGCAGCCGCCTCCACCGCCCATGGATTCGTTTTTCGAACTCCTTTCCATACTGCACATCCATGGCGTGTTCAAGGTGAGCTAGCGCCTAGCGGTTCTTTCGTGTTGCTCCCATGCTTCCCTCTCTCCCTCTGTCGCTCTCCCGCCTAGTATCGTCGACCGCCACCGCTATCAATCATTGTCGGCGTCGCTTCGGCGGCTCCACACGCACCCACTGGTCTAGGACGCCATGGGTTAGCACCCGCAAGACCGTACACACACATGCAATTGTCGTAGCTCACTACAGTGTGCTACCAAGCCTCGTCGTCATGCTCTCCCGCGAACTATGGCATTTGATTGCTGGCATTGCCCCTGCCTAGTGGATCGGGGACTAGGGAATGAGAAATGAGAATAGGAGGGTTTATAAAGGGTTTCCTGTAAAAGACCAACTCCATGTTGACATGGCAAAAAAAGGCCTCGAGTGGACCATTTACTACAGAATTGGGACCTAAACATGCATCTCAAGAAAAACTAGGACTAAATCGACATTTCGATAAAAGATTTAGAACCTGCAGTGCATTTAACTCTGAAACATTTTCTTTTCAGGAAAAAACATTTTTCTATTATAGTAATCCTTCTTGTAAGTGGGTCGATGAACTCCCGGATTTTCTAGTGAATGCCATTGTAAATTCTTCAAAAAAAAACTCTGAAACATTTTCCATAAAAGTAAACTATGATACGACTTTGACGTCGGAAAAAAAACTCTAAATACTCGTCGACTCCAGTCCACCGGCGCGGCTCACAGAAAACCACTGCGTCGTCCGTCCCGCCCAGCGCCTCCGCCGTCCCGTTTCGCCCACGCGGCGGAACGCCCATCAGACATGGACAACTCGCGCCACACGCTCCGTTAAAAAAAAAAAAAGCTTCTCTCCCAGCTCCCTCCCTCCCTCCCCGCGGCCTCGCTTTCCTCTCCTGTCCTCGGCAGCCTCGAGCAGCACCGTGCCGTGCGCGCGGCGAGATGGCGTGCGCGGCCCCACCCAGCCTGGTCTCCCTGCCCGCGCGCCGCCGCAGCGCGACTGCCGCCGCGGCCGCCTACTACCACGCCCCCTCTACCCGGCTCTCGAAGCGTTCGTGGCTCTCCTCTGGAAACTCGCCCCGCTCTCGGCTGCGGGCCGAGGCCTCCAAGGCCGAGCCGGCCGAGGAGAGCCTTCCCGCCGCGCCGGGCCCGTCTGCCCCGTCGGAGCCCCTGCCCCAGGCACGTACCAGGTTGGCGCCAATTTCTGGACTGTTTTACCTGCGCTTTCTGCATTTCCCTACTTCTGGTTGATTCGGCAAGTTCCCTTATAGTATAAGTAAAAATAATGGTGTTCTTGATTATTTTTTCCTTTGTTCGTTTCGGGTGCAGTACATGGAATTGGAAGGGCTACAACATTCGTTATCAGTGCGCCGGAACGTCTGGCCCTGCACTGGTTCTAATTCATGGTTTCGGGGCAAACAGGTACGCATCGTGCACGCACACTCTTGTTTACAGTTTACTAAGTACTAGATGATGCCCCGCACGTTGTTGCGGGGATATTTTACAGTATTTTAGTGAGATTTTGGTTATCTGGAACATGAATATTTGAAATAATAGTTTTTAAAATTATATAAGAATTAAGTTTAATACCATAATAGAATGGAATTTTACATGCATGCATGTTTGCATTGCGGGAATATTTTGCAGTATTTTTGTGAGATTTTGGTTATATGAAACATGAATATTTGAAATAATAGTTTTAAAAATGATATAAGAATTAAATTTAATACCATAATAGAATGGAATTTTACATGCATGCATGTTTGCATGTTGAAGTGGATTGTTAATATGCATAGTTGCATGTTGAGGTGGGCCTTTCCTATGCATGTTGAATGATGAGGTGGCATGCTTGCATGTTGAGAGAAATATGTTAGTGGGGGCTAGCTATTTAGATATAGAAGATTTGCAGGCAACAAAAGTTCTTCAGTGATCATGGATTCATGGCATAGCCGCATAAATACGGTTTATGACTGCCGTTACACTTGGTACCAATTTGCCAAAGTGTCCGGTTGGCGCACTGTTCTTTGAGAAGTATTGAAGTGCTACTGTGCTACTAATGCAAGATTAGACTAGTAAGCAATAGCTAAACAATCTGCAAAAAAAATGACAACCAGACAACGACACACCATGCATCCACCGTACCAAATTTTTTGAAATGAAAATCCAATCATCGGGGAACAAAAAAGACACATATCCAATGTGAATAGTGGTGAATTCAAAATCTGCTGTGAATATAAGTTAAGACTTTTGGTCTCTGATGATAAAGTATATAAAAAGCTTTACCACTTAAATTGGTTTGGCTACTATTTGGAGACTGGAGTAGCAATCTATAACTATTCATAATTGATATCAGTTTGTTAATTTCCTTTTCACCTTTCCTATTTGGAAATATAGTGCTTCATTTGTGATAAAAGCTCAATATGCATTGCTCCTGGCAATAATGCTGGAACTATTTGATCTTAAGCTAAATTAGTTCTTTTCTTTGAGCGAAAAACATTAGGGAAGGCCCCTACTGCGCCATTTTGTATGTTATAATAAATGTGTGTGTACATATGGGAAGAACAAAAAACAGGGGAAAAGGTTCTACTGTTTACAAGCTGTCTAGCTAATATTGCATGCCGTCTCTGAGGCTAGGCCTGGCTCTATGCATAACAAGATCAAAAGAGACTTTGAAAGAGCTACGCATGAAACAATGGATGGTTGTTCATTTACAAAGATCTTTCCATTTCTCTGAAGCCATATGCTCCAACATTCAATAATCATGATCTCCATGAAGTGCTCATAAGAGTATCTTTGCTTGGCTTGCATGATCATCTCAAAGAAATTTGTATCAGTTTCCCATTCTGTAACAATACTTTTTATTTTATTTTTTTGCGGGTGATTCGGTACCAATACGGCAATACCCCACCAGAAACCTTGGCTGAGTGAACATCCAAAAAATAAGCGAAGTAGATCTTCAACAGGACATTCATCACAGAGAACACATATACTAGATTCAATGTGAAAGTGTTTCCTGAGGAGATCTGTAGTGCTGACTCTGTCTTTGAGAAGCAGCAAGTTTTCCAGATCCATTTGACAAGCAATGGTATGTCACAAGTAACATTTAGGGCTTTATATATTTTTCTGGTGCAGAATGATTCATCTCCCATAGGAATTTCCAACTATCTTTTTCATGAGTGCTATCCATGTGGATAATTTTGTCTCTTGTTGAAGTGTATATGTGGATTGCCTAGTCATTTCCATAAGTTCGGACCTTTGGTTGCGTTGGCTAGTACATGAAGCTTTGACATGGTATCAGGGCCTAAGGTCTTGAATTCAAGTCCTGACTTTCACAATTTATCCAAAAATTGCCCCCCCCCCCTTGTGTCCATGTATAGGCCTCTTGAGCCATACCTCTTAGCCTATTCACGTGTTGACCCCACGTCACACGTGAGAGGGGGTACTGAAGTGTATATGTGGATTGCCTAGCCCAATCCATAAGTTCGGACTTTTGGTTGCATTGGCTAGTGCACGAAGCTTGGCATTGCTCAGGTGATGCAGTTGCTGATGTGCCTAACAGACAGGGGCAATTGGAGTAAATATTAAAGTCATTCTGTGCTGCACTAATTACCTGAAACATAGAGATGTTGTCATCCTTGGCAAATGAGTGTAGTTCTGGATATTTGCTGTGCACAATATTGCCATTTCATATATCTTTACATAACGTCATAGTTTTTCCATCACTAGCAGTACAAGATGCAAGCCCTCTGAACAGATCATTTGATCCCAAATAATCTCCACCAAAATGATCCCTTGGGTGCAGCTGCATGGGGGACTGTATTTTCAGTATAGTAGGCATTCCATAGCAGATTTACCCATGGGATGTTTGCATGGTTATAAAAGTTGTGGAGGAGGGTGGTGTTTCGAGCCCAGAGATTTAGAACACCAAGTCCACCTTGTTATTTAGGTCTGAATATATATCTTTTTAGCTAGCAATGTGTTTACCTATTTTGTGAATATCTTTACCATACCATAGGAACTGTCTGGGTGATTTTTCATCATGTTGTATGATGGTGATATGAACTTCAAAGGTGCACATAGCATGTATTCATGGAATAAATGACACAATTGATTTAAGTGAGTCTGCCAGAGTATATTAGTTCTTCTGTTAGAATCATTAAACTGGGCTAGTGGTAGGATCACGGTGGTGCATTCCTGCCGACCAAGGTTCAACTCCAGTCATGATGGAATTTCTGGTATCTCACCTGAGGCTGGCCATAGTGGGAATAACTTAGCTAGTAACATAACGCATCCCAAGGCGAATTTGCTTATATGGCAAGTAGTTAATGAGGAGAGAGATGTTTGTGTAACATAATATATTACCGTAACATAACACACCCCAAGACAAAATGAGTCTACATCTAAATAATTGAAGGTTTGCATGATACTACACATATGTTACTACCCACTATGGAGGTACTAACATGGACTAGTGACATATGCATGTTACTGGTCTAAGTTATTTCCCACTATGACCAGCCTCAGACAGGGGTGGGCTCTACCTTAATTTAATTCCATGAGGTCTCTCCCCTGTTAGACTGGGTTTCTTTTTCTTTTGTTAGAATCATAATGTTTCCTCTCCCCTGTAAGTTAGCCGTCTTCCATTTTCTTAGGAACCTTGTACTTATTTCTCTTCTTTTCTCAGTGACCATTGGCGGAAAAATATTCCTGTTCTTGCCATGGCAAATAGAGTTTATGCAATTGATCTAATTGGCTATGGGTATTCTGATAAACCTAATCCACGTGAGTTCGAAGAGAGCTTTTATACTTTTGAGACTTGGGGAGAACAGTTGAATACATTTTGTGCTGAAGTTGTCAAGAGTGATGCTTTCTTCATATGCAATTCAATTGGAGGTATGTTGGATGTTTATGCAGAGCAATGGAACATTCTATTTTTTTATATAGCCAATGAATTTATAGCAATATCCTGGCTCAGAAATTAAAAGTGTTAATATTTCTAATTATTACCATGATGAGTAAATGAATGACGCTGATTAAAATTAGATTGATCAACAATCTTGTGTTTATTTATTTATATATGAACTGAGGACGATTTATTTTAGCAGAAACATCTTTCTTAACCCTTGCAGTTGTTTCATTATTCTGCAGGGCTTGTTGGTCTGCAGGCAGCTGTTATGGAACCCCAAACATGCAAAGGTATTGTTTTATTGGATATTTCATTAAGGATGCTTCATATCAATAAGCAGCCATGGTTTGGAAGGCCTTTCATCAGATCATTTCAAAATCTCCTAAGGTAACTCACATTTTATGCTTTCTCGTTATCTTGGTTTGCACTGGTAGTTTGGTATAATGCCTTTTCTGATTGTCAGGAACACTGTTATTGGGAAGCTCTTCTTTAATGCTGTTGCAACACCAGAATCCGTGAAAAATATTCTTTGTCAGGTAATTATTTTAACCTACTATCTTTATAAAGATACTATACAGCATAATATTCAGATGGCGAACATCATGAATAGGTAGAAGCAAAAGGTCTGGATTGCTCCAATTGAATCATATGAGGAGAAACAAATCCTTCTCTAAATACAATTAGATGTGCCATAAACATTACTAGTATTGGAGCTAAGGCCTGTAAGCTTGATCTGAAACTGAAAGCTACTATAAGCTTAAGCTCTAAACCAAAATCATGCCTATAAGCTTGCCTTTCTCCATCTGAGAGAAAATTTTACAATTTATTACTCAATTCATTTTCCATAAGACTGGCAAAGTGTATTCTTCCCAGCAATATGTATGTTTGCCCCATTGAAGTTGCAGTATAGCTTATTTATTTATTTATTTATCTCTTATGTAGAAGTTTGTATAAGATAATTTGTATCACATTTATGTATGTCATTCAGTTTAGAATATGCCTGATGGCACATTATTTTGAATCTGATAAGGGAAGAGATATGATATGCATGCATGTTATAGCAAGCATGTGAGTTGTATACCTTGCATTCTAGAGGACAGCTTCATTTGGCTTAATTACACGCTAATAGGATTTCCCTCCCAGAAACTTGCAACTGAAACAGCTTCATGCAAATAAAAGAATACAATATCGGACTTTTTTCATGAACCACCTAATAATACCATGCTTTGGTTTAATCGTCTCTGAAGTACAGAATGTGATTTTCTGTTTTACTTATTTAAAGTTCGCTTGGATAGTTTCACTTACATTGGAACTTATTTTCTCAACCTTTTCTGTTTTAGTTATTTAAAGTTTGCTTGGATATTTCACTTACATTGGGACTTATTTTCTCTATCTTTGCTTTTTTTCGAATTCTGCTGAAATTCCAGTGTTACCATGACACATCCGCTGTCACAGATGAATTGGTTCAGATGATCTTGCAGCCAGGGCTTGATCCCGGTGCTGTGGATGTATTCCTTGAGTTCATCTGCTATTCTGGAGGTCCTCTACCTGAAGACTTACTTCCCATGGTGAAGGTTAGGATTCCCCAGTTGTGTGATTGACCGTTTCTTTCGATTTTGTTAGTAATATAAGGTTTTGTTTTGGATTGTGCAGTGTCCAGTTTTGGTAGCTTGGGGAGAGAAGGATCCATGGGAGCCTGTGGAACTTGGAAGAGCCTACGGGTCTTTTGATGCTGTCGAAGATTTTGTTGTCCTCCCGAATGTTGGACACTGCCCTCAGGTGCTCTATCGGAAGCTGGGTTTAGTCGAATATTTTTGTACTGTAATCTAGCATTTTAGTAACCATCTGTATGCATCAAGTAACATCTGTCTCACTTGTTTGTATTTGTCCTTGCAGGATGAAGCACCTGAGCTTGTAAATCCACTTGTTGAATCATTTGTTAAGCTCCATAGTTAGTACGTACATGGGTAGATTGTTTCCTATTTACATGGGTACATGGTCAACTCGAGCGAAGAGTTGCTGGAATATGGGGATGCCAATTTTACTTGAGGATCACAAACGGTCCATTCTTTTGTAGGCCGTGGTAAGAATTTTTACCACAAACACTTGATGTGAAATCGTTGTAGAAAATACTGCATTGCTTATTTCATTGGGAATAAAATTTGCAATTTCTCTCTGCAGAACTTCCATTTGAGCACTGACAGGAAACACATTTATAGCTGAGGTATGAGACATGAGGAGGAACTATCTTATTTCATCTTATTACAGCAGAAGAACCAGTCTCCTCAGAACGGAGATCAGTATGAGCAGCACAGGTGTTTTATTCTGGTCGAAACTGTTGGAGGTTCATCGAAAGTGAACGCAAGTTCATATATATGTATATAATTTGGAGAAGTAGTGGCTAATTTTCGTCCTTGTCTGCATAGTCAAATTACCTATCTTTTCACTTGAGGTTTCTTTGCATGCAGAAGAAGAGATTTGAAGTGATCTACAGTATCTTAAGTAAAAAGTTTTTTCTCCCCTAGGAATGCTTGACCAAAATTTTAAAATTTTCACTACTATTACTATTTTCAATGCAACACTCTTGGTTGCGCTTTTCTGTATTGTTCGAGCAGGTTTTAAAATTCTGGCATACTTTTTGTTTCACATACGTGTGTATCTGCACAGTATTTGTGTTGTATTCAGTTCTGACAATATCTACTTCCATTTCCATTTCTGGGATTTCCATATTCGTCTCTGCTTCCGCTGAGAATAAGAAAGTAATTGCGGCATAAAGCTTGCCCGTCATGACGTCGGCGGCTAGGTTTTGCCCGCCACCCCTCTATCCTCCGGATACGTGTCTCTCATACTTTTGCACCAAAGTTTACGGGGCCACATTTCATCATTTCATTTTCAAAAATTCACCACGTTGTAAGTTAGTAATAGTGCATTTTCATTATCGTGCGTGGAATGCTTCCTGGCCCGCCCCCCTTCTAATTTCTTCAGCCCTGACAGGAGCACACGAACGGTTCATCCATTGAAATCAATGCCAGGACTGTTGCCAGATGGAAGTCGGAAATGGATGTTCTAGTCGCATATTCTCGCGAGTTATTTGGCTACTTTTTTCTCCACCTAGGAACTACTACTACTACAAACTAAACTGCAGGCTGCCCCCATGAATGTGAACGCTTGCACAGTCCCACTGGGAGACAAGGCTCGTTCATCCCCGAATACCCGGCTGATAATTGGTCAGCTGCCCCGCGTGATTGGTGTGTGAACCAACTAAACAAACCAACACGCAGAGCATGAACGTCTTTCTTATTCCAAACCATCCCTCGACGAAGGCCCGGCCGTGGCCGCCCTGTCGTCATGCCAACCACTACGCACATGTTGCAATAATGTGGCATATTAAGTCTCCGCCTTCTTGTCGAGATCGATGCATGTGTTTGTCCATGACTGACCGGACCTGCTCTACAAGTCTATAACAATTACTACTTACTACTACAATGCAGCTCATATCCCGTACCTAGCGGCAGATGGTGGCTTTTTGCCGCACGTTTTATTTATAGTCTCTCCACGTCCAACGATCCCTTGTACGCTGGCTGGTCTCCAACTAACACACGTCCGGGCCGGTAGTCCAGACGGGCACGAAACACTAAACAACGCACCTTGTATGTACGCATGGAAAGTGAGGTTGGTGTCGTGATGCAGATGATGAGATGGATAATGGATGAGACCAGAGCAGACTTGTGTTCTCCCGGGGGTGGAAGAGCCGTCAAGGCAAGTCATACTTAGAGCATCTCCAACAGCCGCGCTAAGCGCCGCGTACAAAAAACATGTTTGCCACGCGCGCTTCGGCTGGTTTAGCGTGCCCGCCTGCGCTGGCTCCAGCAGCCGCGTTATAGTGCAGCGCGCGCGCGCCGCTCCAGCAGAGCGCAAAAATACAGCACGCGTGCGCCGCACAAACCACATATACATGTATTATGAGCAAAAATGATCAAACAAACAAAATAAATCAACAATAAATAGTTCAATTTCGTTATCATTACAACTCAAACAAATAGTTTATCGTTCAGTACAACAAATGTAATAAACACAACAAATAGTTCATGAACAATACAGTGTCGAATGCAGATATCATCATGCTCTTTGTCATCCATGCCATGCCCACCACTCTGCAATCAAATCATTTTGAAGTTCACTGTGCGTTGCGGGACGCCGAATGGCATGATAGGAGGCAATAAAATGGGCTACCCTTTCAGCCCTCCGTCGCACTCGCACGGGATATCCCAAGAGTTCATACTGTGAGTAGTCTAAATCTTGGCCACGCTCATTCTCGATGATCATGTTGTGCATGATCACACAAGCGTGCATGATGTACCAAAGCATTTTTTGATCCCAAAATCTAGCCGGTCCTCTCACAATAACAAATTGGGCTTGCAAAATCCCAAATGCTCTCTCCACATCTTTTCTAGCCGCCGCATGAGCATTGTGGAAGTCAAGATTTTTCTTACCTTCCGGCTTTTTCAACGGCTTCACGAAGGTTTGCCACTTTGGATAGATGCCATCCACTAGATAATATCCATAGTTGTACGTACGGCCATTTGCTACAAACTGCACCGGTGGCAACTCACCGTTTGCGATCTTATTCATCAATGGTGACCGGTTGACAACATTGATGTCATTCAAAGATCCAGGCATTCCAAAGAATGCATGACAAATCCAAGTCTCCTGATCGGCCACCGCTTCAAGGATTATAGTGGAACCCTTTTTTTGGCCGTGGAATTGCCCATGCCATGCCTTTGGACAATTCTTCCAACTCCAATACATGCAATCTATTAAGCCAAGCATGCCAGGAAAACCGCGAGCTTTGTTCATCGCCAATAGCCTTGCGACGTCTTCAGCATTGGGAGATCTCAAATACTCCTCGCCAAACACTTGCACAATTCCCACTGCAAAGCGCTTGACACACATGATGGCTTGGCTCTCACCCATAGCCAAGTGATCATCAACAAGATTAGCCGGTATACCGTATGCCAACATACGTAAAGCGGCTGTCACCTTCTGAAAGGTGCTATGCCCGAGCTCTCCGGCGGCATTCCTCCTTTGCTGAAAAAACGGTCATGGCTCGCTAGTTTCTCTGCAATGCGCCTGAACAACTCGGTGCTCATCGTAAACCGGCGACGAACATACGACTCGGGGTATATGGGATTCTCCGCAAAATAATGCCTGATCAATCTGTTGTGGGCATCGATCCTATCCCTCCAAATTTTCTGCCGACCCATAACCGAACCACCGTGCTTCGGTTTTTTTTATATGCATAGCTAGGATCATTGCAAGATCCTCCTCCTCTTCCATATCAAATTCTTCTTCGGAAGAATCATACGACGAACTCATCTACAATGTTCAATACTATACTATAAAAACTACAATTCAAAACATGCATCAAATTCATGAAGTTTGAGCAATACATACCTTGTAGGCGTTTTGTCAAACACCTTGCGGGCGCGGCGCGGCAGCGAGCGCTCGGGCGCTGTTCCTCGGACGACGGAGGCGCGCGAGCGCCGGCGGGACTAGGAGGGGATGGGGCGGAAGCGCGGGCGCGCGGGGATAGGCCTGGGAAACCTGAACGGTCGCCGGGGGGCGCGAGCGGCGGCGGCGGCGCGGCCGGACGTAGGGTGAAAGTGGGAGAGGAAGTGCGGGCGCGAGCGCTGGAGTGTGCCGCGCGCTGCAGCGGGCGCCCGAAATACACCGCGCGGCTAAATGTTTTCGACCGCGCGCCCAGCC
The DNA here is from genome assembly GCF_056163025.1 of Triticum urartu. Classification (NCBI taxonomy): domain Eukaryota; kingdom Viridiplantae; phylum Streptophyta; class Magnoliopsida; order Poales; family Poaceae; genus Triticum; species Triticum urartu. The sequence continues at coordinate 167,592,754 of NC_141874.1, read as the reverse complement.
CGTTATAGCTCGCACGCCGTTTTTGCGCGCCCGCTGGAGCGACCCACCGTGTTACGCGCGCTAAAACGGCTTAATTTGCGACGCGGCGCTAGTTTAGCGCGGCTATTCTACTCAAGGCCAGCAAAGCAAAGCAAGGCCAGAGCGAAAGCCAGGCCGGGCTACGAGAAGTGAAGTCATCGGCAATAAAAGCACCCTGCTTACTTGCAAGTAACCACAGGCCACGGACAGCCACTGTGTCTATGCATAGTTTCTTAGACAGGGGTAGCACAGGTACGTAGCCAATAAGCCAGCGGTCTTTGCCAAGCCGGCGCCGAAAGGGACAGGTAGGCAGACTCCCTGCCAAGAGCCACCCATTTAAAGGCACGCCATTGGCGTTCGCTTCCTGTGCAGCTGCGTGCGACTGACTCGATCGAGCTAGGGATCGAGATCAGACGACCCGTGCACGCCTCGAGCAAGCAAGCCAGCCTCGCTCGGCCTAGGTTTCTCGATCCTCCCGCCGCCGTCGTCGTCCTCGTCGTTGCTGTCCTCGTCGGTGGCCGGCAATGCAGAGGGGCAGGTCGTGGTTCGGCTGTGTGCCCATGAGCACGGCGGCGCTGCCCGTGGAGAGGGATTTTGATCTTCCTGCGGTGAAGCTGTCGTGGCCCTCGTCCGGTACGTTTGCATGTTCATGCCATGTCTTTTTGCTCTTCTTCTCATGAAATAGTAGTTAAGAAGCGGACTAATTTAGGCATGTCGAGGATGCTAGCTTTGGCTGAAACTACGAAGTGAACAAAATTGCTCTATAGTATTAATGTAAACTCATTACGACATAGAGTACGTGATCAAGTTGGCGAGAATATGGATAATACTCCCTTCATTCCAAAATATAGTGCGCCCACGCTTCCTAGTCCAACTTTGACCATAAATTTAACCAACGAGACCAACTGTGGCGGAAGAAAAAATTATATAATTGAAAACTTCTTTCGAATACGAATTCACTGATATAATTTTTGCTCCCGCCGCAATCGATTTTGGTAGTTAAATTTATAGTCAAAGTTGAAGCACGGGGATAGAGGAAGCACTACATTGTGAAATGGAGGGAGTACACGCAAGCCAGGAGCATATTCCTGACCCATCGATCACATCAACATGTTTTGGACGTTATGCCTTGTCTTCATTCAGAATAACATTAGTGTGTAATTTCTGTTTTCTGTTATTGGTTAATTATTACGACTTACAAATTTGTGTGCCGGACACAAATATGCCGATCATATCCACAATTTGTTTAGATGTCATATAAGAGCATAATTCAGTACTCCGGCAAAAAAAATGTAGTCCATGAATTCAGTATTCCACAATTTGTTTAGATGCCATATAAGAGTACTTCTTACAATTAGCTAGTCGTATATTCCCGCAAAAAAAATGTAGTCGTATAAATCGGCCTCAAAATCCCGCCACATGTTGAGTTCTTGCACTTACTATTGTGTTTAACTAACTAGTCCGAACTTTCATTAGCATGGTTTTGTGCACTCTGAAACATTTTGGTTGACCGCTGGCATGCATTGCTGTTCCAGCCTCAGATGGAGGATTCGCAAAGGGCAGCATCGACCTGGGAGGCATGGAGGTGCGCCAAGTCACCACCTTCGCCAAGGTCTGGTCCACCACGCAGGGCGGCCAAGACGGCCTCGGCGCCACCTTCTTCAAGCCCGCGCCTGTCCCGGCCGGATTCCACGCGCTCGGACACTACGCGCAGCCCAACAACCGGCCGCTCTTCGGCCACGTCCTCGTCGCCCGGGACGCGTCCGGCACCGGGGCGCTCCTTGCCCCGCCGCTGGACTACGCCCTTGTCTGGTCCAGCGGCCAGGACGATGGCGCGGGCTTCTTCTGGCTCCCGACGCCGCCCGATGGCTACAAGGCCGTCGGCGTGGCGGTCACGGCCACCAAGGATAAGCCGCAGCCCGGAGAGGTCATGTGCGTCCGCGCCGACTTCACCGACGCGTGCGAGGCCGAGGAGTCGGTGTGGGGCAGCGACAAGGACGGCTTCAGCGCCACCGGCCTGAGACCCGCGGTTCGCGGCATCGACGCCCGCGGCGTGCACACCGGCACGTTCCTTGCACGAAGCAACGCCGCGCCGGCGAGCGCCTCGGCCTTGGCGTGTCTCAAGAACAACAGCGCGGCTTACACGTCGTGCATGCCCGACCTGCCTCAGCTGAACGCCGTCCTCGCGGCCTACTCGCCGCACGTGTACCTCCACCCCAGCGACCCGTATCTCCCTTCGTCGGTCACGTGGTTCTTCGAGAACGGCGCGCTGCTGTACCAGAAGGGCAACCCGACGCCGACGCCCGTGGCCGCCGACGGGTCCAACCTCCCGCAGGGCGGCGGCAACGACGACGCCTACTGGCTGGACCTGCCGGCGGACGCCGGCCAGAAGGAGCGGGTCAAGAAGGGCGACCTCGCCGGCGCCAAGGCGTACGTGCAGGCGAAGCCGATGCTGGGAGGGACGGCGACGGACCTCGCCTTGTTCTTCTTCTACCCGTTCAACGGCCCCGCGCGGGCCAAGGTCGGGCCCCTCACCATCCCGCTCGGCATGATCGGCGAGCACGTCGGCGACTGGGAGCACCTGACGCTGCGCGTGAGCAACTTCTCCGGCGAGCTCCTCCGGATGTACTTCTCCCAGCACAGCACGGGCGCCTGGGCGGACGCGTCGCAGCTGGAGTACCTCGACGGCCGGCCGGTGGCGTACGCGTCGCGCCACGGCCATGCCTTCTACCCCAGGGAGGGGATGGTGCTGCAGGGGGACTCGAAGCTCGGGGTCGGGATAAGGAACGACTGCGCCAAGGGGAGCAGGTTGGACACCGGCGGCGGGCGGTGCGAGCTGGTGTCGGCGGAGTACCTCGGAGCTGCCGGGAAGGTGGCCGAGCCGGCGTGGCTCGGGTTCGAGAGGGGGTGGGGGCCGAGGGAGGAGTACGACATAGGCCGCGAGATCAACCGTGCGGCGAGGATCCTGCCGCGCGCCATCAAGGAGCGGCTGGCTCAGCTAGTGAACAAGCTGCTGGTCGGGGAAGGCCCCACGGGGCCCAAGATGAAGGGCAGCTGGAGAAACGACGAGAGGGATCCCTGAAACGTTTCCGCTCATTGCATGCGCCGGGACCGTTCTCTAACCGTCGTCGTCCGATCGATATTATGCGTTGATCTGACGGTCAGAGACCATGCCCTCTCGCTAGGACTATCTCAAAAAACCCAATGATTACGTACAAAAGAAAATCAGCAGTGTAATTTGTTCTTGGGTAGATGTGTTCTACTGTACATTCGTGCAATGTGTTGTCATCTGTTGTTTCTTTTTTCGTAACAGGTGTTTTAATTATGTGTGTGTTGTGTTGACTGCGCCGGGATTCTTTGGTTGTAGTTATTCTTTATTCATATTACTCCCTTTGTTTCTTGTTAGTCTGCATATAAAATTTGTCTGAAGTCAAGCTTTATAAAGTTTGAGCAATATTTCAGTAACAAATATCGTCATTGACAATAAGAAATCAATATCATTAGATGGATCATGAAATTAATTTTCATATGGAGTATATACTTTAGTAGGAGTATTGTAGATGTTGAATAATTTTTAATATAATTTTGGTCAACCCATATGTAGTTTGACTTAAAATAGATCTATATGCGACAAAAAAGAAATGGATGGAGTACTACATAGGACCAGATAATGGTTAAGTGACTGGAAAATATTTTGGGTCAGTCATTTTTCCATCTACCATTCAATACGACAAGTGAGAACAAAAAAAATCATATACTACAAAAATTGACTGACTGATTTTATTTTTATTCAGTCGATTTCCTCACACAACCCAACTCATACATTTGCACACAAAAACGATTAGAAGCCCAAAAACACTAACTGGGCTGAAGCAGCCTACAACCCTCTAATCCAATAACAACATAAAAAAGGCACCAATTGTCAGACTGCACATAGTTGTCACTGCTACAACCTACTTTTTTAGGGGTTAAACCAATCTTTATTACTCAAAGTCCATATGGGGTGAAATACAAAACAGATCATGGGGTTGGCATAATCGGACATGGCGTCCCTGATCAACAGAATGTGCATCCACGTCCCCGGCTGCGGTGGCTCAGCTGCCACACGCCTCTCGTCGGCGGCGAACTGATTCGTCGAGATGAGGTTGGCAGGCGGCGAGGACATCTGGTCGGGCATCTTGGAGGCGCAGGCAGTACAACTATCGGCGTTGACGCGAGGAACTCCGGCCCGACAGGCTGTTGTCCCGAAGAGGTGAAGAGGTGCGTGCGGCGGCTGGTCGGGCAAATGACAGCGCGTACGACGGCGATCTCCAGCCGGACAGGAGTGGTGGTACGTGCGAGTTGACTGGTGCGTGCGATGGCGAGGTGACGCTGGGAAGTTGCGGTTGTGGGAGATGGGGGAGCCGCAGCGAGGGGGGACAATTAGTGTCAGTATTGGGAGGCGAGAGTCGTGGGTGAGTGCTTCAGGACATGCTTAACGCTAAAACATGGATTGGTAGCTTGGTGCCAAACATGGAAATAATCCGGGGCGTTCAATCTGAAAATGTGATGGTGCATATTACTTGTGTTTGCCCCCTCTAGTGCTTTTGTAGGGGTAGTAGATGTACATATATTAGAAAAAAATAAATAAAAGTAAAAAAAATGAAGTTTTTAAAGAAGAATGAGTTAGGGCTATTGGTATTACCCATAAAAAAGACAATGAAAAATAAATTGAAACAATATTAGCACACATTTTACACATAAATTGTGCTTTTTATATATGCCAGAATCTCTATTTTTATAAAAAAAACCGAGTTGGTGATGATGGTGTGTCTGCCATCTTGCAATATAGACCGTCCGATCTATATCTGACGGATAGAAAGCAAACTATGGCAATTTTGCAAAAAGATACCCGCACATCTCTCCATATTTGCAGATAAGGCCTTCCCTCGTTCATCCTTATCTTCCACAACCTCATTGTTGAGCAATTAAAAAAGGAAGCTTCTGGAACAATCTGGCATGGTGGCCACTGCCGGCGTCGTCCATCCCCATGCCTCCGCTCAGTCCGACCATCAATCACCACCACGCCCCATTCCTCCTCACCTTATCTCTCCTCTTTCTCAAGATATCATTAGTTTTTACACATGAGATTACTCCCGCATGGGTCAATCACAACAGGTGTTTTATAAAAAAAAAGGTGCACCTTGATGTTCCGTGCAATGTACGGGCATCTTGCTAGTAATTATATAATACTGGAATTTTTGCAATTTTTTTCTTAGAAAGAATGAATTAATGACATTGATATTGCCCTTAGAGAAGAAAGAAAATGAAATAAAAACTAAAAATAAAAAGAATGAACTAGTGCCATTGGTATTACCCTTAAAAAGAAAAGAAAAAGTAAAACTTAAACTTGCACTTAACTATGCATTGAAAATGCACATTTTCTAATACGCAAATAATAGGCATAGAACAATGCAATTTTAGCACCATAGTATAATTTACACACATATGAGCACTTGTGTTTCTACTTATACATAAAAATACGTATATCTAAAATGACGTTTTCTAAGTAATGAATTAGTGGCTTTGGTATTACACTTTAAGAAGAAAGAACGTAGAAAAACAAAATAAAGAATTTTTCTAAGAACGAATGGTTTAGTGGTATTGGTAATCCTTTAAGAAGAAGAAAAATAAAAAAAAACTGTGCACAATTTAAACAAAAAAAGCTTTTAAAATGCAAGAATAAGTGACATTTGTATTACCACTAAAAATAAAGAAAATGAAATTAAAAAAATAAGAAAAACAAACTAATAAACTTTTCAAAGAAATAATGAATTACTGGTTTTGCGATTACCCTTTAAGAAGAAAAAAATAAAGCAAAATAAAAATAATGAAGTTCTTTAAGAAATAATGAATTCTTGGCATTGGTATTAGCCTTTGAGAAAAAAAGAAAAATAATAAAACAAATAATGATTTTTTTGCAACAGTTTACATAAAAAAAGTGCTTTTTATAATAAGCAAGAATAAGCATATTACAATGGACTTTTCACAACAACTTAAAGTTTGCTAAGAATAAAAGAAGTAGTGGCATTGGTATTACCATTAAAGAATAAAGAAAATAAAGTAAAAACTAAATCAACCGAAATAATAAAGTTTTCTATGAAAAATGAATTAGTGACAATGATATTACGCTCAAGAAGAAAGATGATGAAATAAAAACTAAGACAAAATCAAAATAATTAAGTTTCTAAGGAAGTATGAATAAGTGGAATTGATATGCAATGTGGTATACAAGGTAATTTCTAAGATGATAGCTGCGAGACTCAGGGTGTTACTCCCAGAGATCATTAGCCTTACCCAGAGTGCCTTTGTTCCTGGTCGACTCATTACAGATAATGTGCTAATAGCTTACGAGAGTTTACATGCAATAAAACAAAAAAAGGTGGGCAAAGATGGTTGGTGTGCGGTGAAACTTGATATGCATAAAGCCTATGACAGAGTTGAGTGGGTTTTCCTGGAAGCAATATTGTTGAAGCTGGGATTCCATGAGGATTGGGTTAAGATGATAATGTTGTGTGTGTCTTCTGTTGAATATAAGGTGAGATATAACTCAGTGGAGACGGAATATTTCAAACCCTCCAGAGGTCTTCGACAAGGTGACCCACTCTCCCCGTATCTGTTTCTCCTATGTACGGAGGGTTTGACAGCCCTACTTTCTCATGCGGAACATAGTGGAGACTTAATGGGGGTCAAGGTCTGTAGAGATGCACCTGCGGTAACAAATCTACTCTTTGCTGATGATTCATTAATTTTGATGAAAGCTAATAGTCAGAATTCAATGTGCTTGAGATCAATTTTGGATTTATATTGTGTCGCGTCCGGGCAACTTGTTAGTGTTGACAAATCAAGTATCTTTTTTAGCCCCAGCACCGAGGTAAATATGAAGGCTTAGATTTGCTCTTGTCTGAATATCATGACCGAGGCCTTAAATGACAAGTATCTAGAACTGCCTGCTACTCTTGGACTTGATAAAAGTGACAGTTTTCAATATCTAATAGATCGGTTAATTATGAAGCTTACGGGGTGGAAGGAGAAGTGTCTCTCTTCAGGAGGGAAAGAAGTTCTTATTAAGTCTGTTGCTCAAGCAATACCAACTTATGCGATGTCGGTCTTTCAAATTCCTAAGAAAATTTGTAAAGGAATCACAGATGCGATATCTCATTTTTGGTGGGGTGATGACGCAACTCATAAGAGGATGCACTAGTTTGCATGGTGGAAAATGTGTATTCCCAAGAAAGAGGGGGTATGGGCTTCAGAGATATTCACTACTTTAATCTCGCACTTCTGGCAAAACAAGCATGGCGCCTTATTGACAACCCGGACTCTTTGTGTGCGTTGATCCTTAAGGCGAAATATTTTCCTGATGGAGATCTCATGAATGCAACTTTAAAAAAGAAGGCTTCATATACATGGCGGAGTATTACTGTAACGCCCCGTGACCGATGTGCCAGGTGTCGTCCAGTTATTCGCTGTTGTTGCCATGTCATTTGCTTGCGTGTTGCATTTCATCTTGTCATCATGTGCATTGCATCATCATGTTTTCAAAACCTGCATTCGTCTGGGTTCTCCGAGTTCCGTCCGTTGTCCGTTCTGAGCCTAGACACACTTGCACGCGCCCGCGGCATGTCCAAAATAGTATTTTATAAGTGGCCGGAAAATGTTCTCGGATTGGGATGAAAGTTGACGTGTGGTCTTGTTATAGTGTAGATAGACCGCCTGCCAAGTTTCATCGCAATCGGAGTTCGTTTGACGCCCCAACGGATAACTATAGCGACATTATAGTCGGTCTAACGTCGGACGTTTTTGGTCTCCGGAAACAGTTGCCGGGCTGCACTCCTCTCCTCTCATCTCAGTCCAACCTCTTTTCACAACCCACCTGCAGCCCACCTAAAGCCCCCTCCGTTCCGGGCCGTCAGATCGCGATCGGAGGCTCTGAAACGCTCCAAAAGCCCCCCAAACCCACCAAAACCTTAGCCCCTTCCTATTTAAGCAACCCCCCTTGCCATTTTGGGCGTCCCTAGCCCCTAAACCTACCCTAACCCTCCTCCCACCTCTCAGCCAGCAGCCACCTACCCCCCTCCTCAATCTCAGCGCCGGTCTAACCCGCCGCCGCCACTTGGCGCACCGCCATTCGCCCCCGCCGCCATCTGCGCTGGATGCAACCAACCGCCGCTCGCCACCTCAGCGTTTGCCTCCCTCCACCTCCCGCAGAGCCCGGCGAAGCCAATGGCAGACCCGCCACGGGCCGATCTGGGCCCGAGGCCACCCGCCGCGAGCCCGCACGCGCGATCCACGCAGCACCCCGCAAACCTCTCGCCGGCGACCCCGGTCCCCACCGCTGGACTCCGCCGGCGCCGTCCCGGACGTTCCTCGTCACTCCGCCGCCGGCGAGCACCAACCCAGGTCACGCCGCCCGCCTCCTTCCCCTTCCCGACTGGATCTCTCCCATCTCACCCATCTATCTCTCTGTAGGGCGCCCCGACGGAGATCCCCTCACCGCTGCCTCGGATCTCGCCGGGATGCTCTGGATCCGGCGCCTCCCTGCACCCACCATGTCGGCCTCCCTCTTTGGAGATTGGATCCACCATGCCCGACTCGTTCCTCGCCGTCTGCCGCCTCACCGCGTCTTCCTCTCGCCGGGAACCCGCCCTGCGCGTCGCACGCCGGCCAGCTCTCCGGCACCGACCGTCCTCGTTCGTCAACGCCTGCCTCCCCGGTCCAGGCGGGATCGGGAGGAGGACGTCCTCCACGTGGGCCTATGTGGCCCAGGATCCACGGATTGCTCCGACCGGCCTGCTTTGCCAACGGGCCCAAGGCCCAAGGTGAGCAGCCCCCGAGCGCCCCCTCCTCTTGATTTTTTTCCTTTCCTGTTGGCCCAGCCAGATGCGGCCCGTGTTATTTTTTTCCCTGCGCTGCGATTTTAGCTATTTTCCAGAGAACGCCTGTTTTACAGAAAGCCCTCTAAACTTCATGCATTTAATAACTCCACAACCGTGCATCGGATCTAAATAAATTATATATGAAACTTGCTTAGAATTTTGTCTAGATTCATAATATCCAACTTTCATCCATGTTTAAAATGTTTAAAATGTTGTTTGATTAATTTTGCCCCTATGTCATGTTAAAATGCTTTAATTCATAACTAAATAACCGTAACTCAGAATTTAATAAATGTTATATGTAAATGGGGTAGAAAAATGCCTAGTTTAACATGATGCACTCACCTAGCATGTTTAACAACTCTAAAATTGTGTTTAGATCAGAACAGTACCAAATCTATAATATGCTCATGAGGAGTTTCCGGAATTGTTGTTCGTTGCTTCCGGCCTCATTTAACCTTGACTAGATAGGTAGTTTTCTTTTGCTTCACCTCTTGCCATGCTAACAACATTTAATCTTGTTGGGTACATAAACGAGAGAGAACTAAATAAGTCACGTGGTGTTTTCGTCAATATGCAACGAAGTTGCATATTGTGCTCCACTTAATTTGTAGAATTGTTTGTGCATTTTTGCCATGCCATGCTTCATTAAACCGGACATGCATCATACTTGATTGTGCATCATGCCATGTTCATGTCGTGGTTGTTTACTATGTTGTTTGCTTCTTTCCGGTGTTGCTTCTTCGGGTTGGTTCCGGTAACGTCGTGCTTGTGAGGAACCGTTCGTCTACATCCGTTTGTCTTCTTCTTGAACTCGTTCTTCTTCCTTGCGGGATTTCAGGCAAGATGATCATACCCTCGAAATCACTACTATAATTGCTTTGCTAGATGCTCTCTCTTTTGCTATGCCTATGCTGCGATACCTACCACTTGCTTATCATGCCTCCCATATTGTTGAACCAAGCCTCTAACCCAACTTGTCCTAGCAAACCGTTGATTGGCTATGTTACCACTTTGCTCAGCCCCTCTTATAGCGTTGTTAGTTGCAGGTGAAGATTGAAGTTTGTTCCTCGTTGGAACATGGAGATGTTGTTCCTTGTTGGAACATGTTTACTTGTCGGGATATCACAATATATCTTATTCAATTAATGCATCTATATACTTGGTAAAGGGTGGAAGGCTCGGCCTTATGCCTGGTGTTTTGTTCCACTCTTGCCGCCCTAGTTTCCGTCATATCGGTGTTATGTTCCCGGATTTTGGCGTTCCTTACGCGGTTGGGCTATAATGGGAACCCCTTGACAGTTCGCCTTAAGTAAAGCTCTTCCAGCAATGCCCAACATTGGTTTTACCATTTGCCACCTAGCCTTTTCTTTTCCCTTGGGAGTCGCGCTCCTGAGGGTCATCATTATTTTACCCCCCCCCCCCCCCGGGCCAGTGCTCCTCTGAGTGTTGGTCCAACTTGTCAGCCGCCGGTGGTCACCAGGGGCAACTTTGGGCTGGCCTACCGGAAGTTTAGACAATCCGGTGTGCCCTGAGAAAGAGATATGTGCAGCTCCTATCGGGATTTGTCGGCACATTCGGGCGGTGTTGCTGGTTTAGTTTTACCCTGTCAAAATGTCTTGTTGTATCGGGATACCGAGTCTGATCGGAATGTCTCGGGAGGAGGTCTATTCCTTCGTTGGCCGTGAGAGCTTGTGATGGGCTAAGTTGGGACACCCCTGCAGGGATTTGAACTTTCAAAAGTCGTGCCCGCGGTTATGGGCAGATGGGAATTTGTTAATGTCCGGTTGTAGATAACTTGAACCTTAACTTAATTAAAATGAATCAACCGCGTGCATAACCGTGATGGTCTCTTTCCGGCGGAGTCCGGGAAGTGAACACGGTTGTTGGAGTTATGCTTGATGTAGGTTGTTTTAGGACCACTTCTTGATCATACTTTCTCGAACGTGCTTTGCCTTCTCTTCTCGCTCTCATTTGCGTATGTTAGCCACCATATGTGCTAGTCGCTTGCTGCAGCTCCACCTCATACCTTTACCTTACCCATAAGCTTAAATAGTCTTGATCGCGAGGGTGCGAGATTGCTGAGTCCCCGTGGCTCACAGATTCTTCCAAAACCAGCTTGCAGGTGTCGTTGAACAGAGCAGGTGACGCAACCAAGCTCAAGGAGGAGCTCGATGAAGATCTGTCCTTTGTGTTGTTTTCGTTCTAGTTGATCAGTAGTGGAGCCCAGTTGGGGTCGATCGGGGACCTTTGTCGCATTTGGGGTTCTTCTTTTATTTTGGTTCCGTAGTCGGACCTTGATTGTATTTGGATGATGTAATGTTTTATTCATGTATTGTGTGAAGTGGCAATTGTAAGCCAACTATGTTACTCTTTCCCTTATGTATTACATGGGTTGTGTGAAGATTACCTCACTTGCGACATTACTTTCAATGCGGTTATGCCTGTAAGTCGTGCTTCAACACGTGGGAGATATAGCCGCATCGAGGGCGTTACAAGTTGGTATCAGAGCCTTCCCCGACCTTAGGAGCCCCATTGCTTGATCGAATTAGCGGACGAGTTGAGTCTAGAAAAAAATGTTTTGAGTCATTTAGGAATTATATATCGGAGATTTTAGGAATTGTTTTTACTTCCCAGTCTCCTCATCGCTCTGGTAAGGCATCCTGACATAGAGTTTTGACTCTTCTCTTCTCAAATTTCACAAAAAAAAATTTAGGATCACGCGGGTATCTTGGAATCGTTCCGATGGTTTTGTGACGAGAACATTGTCTTGGTGCCTCCTGTCAGGGGTTTTGAGGAAGTGTCTCGGGGAGTTGAGCTCTGAGGTGTTGTCGTCATAATTTTATCGTTGCAGTTCTGGAATACCTGAGCTTAGTACGCCGACATCGAAAATCTCTTTTATGCAGTTCGTTGGTGAGATAACCTCGACGCCACCCAGTACTGGGGCGGGAGTTCGGGAGTATCGCCATAACTCGTATAACGTATGCTTTTCGAATGTTGAGGTAGATGTTTTCCGAAGGTTTCTTGGTTATGTGTTGAAGGATGGATACAGCTGGATGTAGGATTTGTTAGTTTGGGTGAGATATTATGCTTCCCCTGTATCCCCAACACCTGATTGCATAACCGGAAAGGTTCGGGAGTTTCATAGGTGGGAATTCAAGTAGCTCTTAGGATATCTTTCCGACAGATGTATGATATGAAATTGGGGTTCGACGTCTAGTGGTCCGCCTATTCATGGTTGGTTTTATAGTGGTGTCGTTGTGTCTTAAAGAGTCCTTGGCTATGCCGACTCGGGGACGCTTCGTATGTCATGTGCACTGCCTTGTACATGATGGTGCTGTACGATCGAGCCCGTGTAGGCCCCACCATGAAAACTTCGGACGAAATCTCTATCATATGTTTGTTCCGGCTTATTCTGCAAGCCAATCCTTTGTGTTGTTTTCAGTTGTGGTATTCGAGTTGCTTCAATGTCAAATGTTGATTCCATACCTTTTCTCAGCGGTGTTCTCATGTTCCTATGAGAATACTAATCCTTCTTGATCGAGATTGTCTTGTCAATCCTTTTTCACCGGCGTGTTTCTCTTCAAGTGGATCCGATCTTTTCAACATCCGCAAGATCCAATCTCAGCTTTCTCAACGGTGTTCGTTTCACCCATCCCAAGTTGTCTTTGTTTTCCCACCCTCCCACCCTTGTTTCTCATAGGACTCGGATTTCTTTATCGAGTATCCATCTTATTGATGTGAAGTCTCTCCATTCTTCTCCATCAATGTTCTTACCCGGTGATGCTCATGAAGATTTTAACGAAGTTTCTAGTTCACCATTATTCATTCTTTTTCTTCTCCGGTAGATTTAATTCAAGCTTTGGTATTGAGCTTACTCCTTTTCTTTTTGCCCAATGCCTATTTATGCCGGTGCACCTCTTAATCATCCACTTCTCGCTATTCAATTGTTCCGGAGTGTTCAAGATATCTCGAGTCTGTTATCTCATTCAAGTCTTTTAATTCAACCGGTGCAATCTCTCCTTTAATCATTTCAACGGTGTTTCTTTGAGTGGGCCCTAACCCACAGGTCTTTTCCCAGGATCTTACCTGACTCTTCTTATTTTCCTGGAGCTATCCTCAAATTTCCTTTTGAAGTTTGACGTAAGAATGATTTATCATCAGTCAAATGCTTTTCTCCAAGATCTGTCGAATTCTTTCATCGTTGGTTCAACCTTTACATTTTTCATTCCGGAGTATCTCAACAATTTGGTGGTGTTTCTCATCGCCATTCACAGATATTGAAGACTGAAGAAGAGTTTTACCTCTATATCTTATCCGTTCTCTCAGAGATTCATGGTTCTAATTTGAGACCATCCTTTCATAATTGTTTTGATCGTGACAATTCTTTTCACCTACCCGGAGTAATTCAAGAGTCTTCTCAGTTTGTTATCCGGAGCCCATCTATTCAGGTTTATTCATGCTCAGCTGTCAGTTATCATTCTCCTATCTTGCCGGTGCATCAATCAAATATCCTCTAATTAGTTCTTGCTCTCTTCGTTCTCATGCATCTAGTTTGTCTCAAGCACATTCGTTCATTTGCTAATTCTTACCGGTGATTCACCCCTACTTCGTTCATTTTCAATTCTTACGGTGGTTCTTCCAGATTTCTCTTCCTTATCAATTTATTTGTTGTCAATCCTACCGGTGGTTCATAGAAGACCTTCCCAAGTTGGCGCTATATCTCTCTTAATCCTTGCTACGAGAATAAGTAGTGTGTCAAATCCATTGATTGTCATCAATTTAATTGGTGAAGGATACGCATAATGTAATTCTTATTCTTGTTTCATCGAGTTTGTTCAATTCCTGTTTTTCCGGAGTGCCTCATCATACTTATTCTTGGTTTCAATAGCTCATCTTTCTTTTCCGGAGTTCCAAGCTCTTTCAATTTACTTCATCACGAAGATTCATCTAATCATTGCAAGGATTCACCTTGTGTTTTCAACTTCTCTTTCTTTTTTGTTTGATGATCCTTTTGTTACCGGAGTTCTTCTTGAAGGTTCTACATGATGGTTCATCAAGGATTTATATTCCTTCTCGAAACGTTCATCAACTTTCTTTTCAGAGGAGCTCAAGTTTTCTTCATCTTGCAATCCGGAGTTCAATCTTTCTTCCGTATCATTGGGGATGGTATTATGTCATTCTTAATAATTTGAGTTCATGTTTCATAACTCACATGTTGTTATGAATGAGGTATTTTAAATCCATCAACCTATTCGTTGGAATTATCTTGGGTTATACTTCACCTAAAGCCTTCCCTAAGGTTTGTTGCTATCCATGGTGCTTATAAAGGACCCAAGTTCTTCTTTATCCTCCCGGTGATATAAGTTTCTCGTCTCCTTGTTCATATCAATCCAATTCTGCTTCCTGTGAGTGGCAGGTTGTCACCTCATAATTTGAGATGTATTCCATAAGACCATATCAAGCTTATTCTTTTCGTTGTTGGTTTCCAACAACTCCGTTCAACCCTTCTCCTATAGATGCCTTTTCAGGCTCTTTTGTAGCAGAAGTTGGCCTTTTCTTCTACATTCTTTTATTCCAATGATCTATCTTCTATTATTTCTTCCGAAGGCATTGTGATGTTTCACTCTTCGACCCATCATTCCATTTTGTCAAAGATAATGTTCTTTCCTTTTGCTTATCCATTCAACCGGAATGTCGTGTTTTCATTCAAGTTCTCTCATCTCATCAAGTTTTTCCCCCTCTCTTTTCAACCAGGGCCCCGTCTGAAATCTTTCTTACCCCTTGTACCATTCTTTCAATAGTTCCGGAGGGAGTATGTTTGATCTCATCAAGTATCCTCTCATCTTGTCAAGTTCATGTTCTTTTCCTTCCATTTTCAGTCGGAGTGCTGCCCTAATTATATCATTCTTATTCCTTCTCTATTTTTTTTGACCGGAGTGGCTTCAATGTCTATCTTGTCACTTAAGCTCGCCTTTTTCACCGTATTTCTGGTTCCTGGTCCAACAGAGTGATTTCATTTCGTTCATCTCCATTGTATTTTTTTCTTTCAATTTTTCAACCTCTCAAGGTTCATGGTTTCACTCGTTTGTCAAAGAAGCAACTTAGTTTTTTACTGCTTATCTTCCTCTTCCGTTGTCCCTCCGGTGCCATTCTAGATCTTGGGACGAGATCCTCTCGTAGTGGTGGAGTGTTATAACGCCCCGTGACCGATGTGCCAGGTGTCGTCCAGTTATTCGCTGTTGTTGCCATGTCATTTGCTTGCGTGTTGCATTTCATCTTGTCATCATGTGCATTGCATCATCATGTTTTCAAAACCTGCATTCGTCTGGGTTCTCCGAGTTCCGTCCGTTGTCCGTTCTGAGCCCAGACACACTTGCACGCGCCCGCGGCATGTCCGAAATAGTATTTTATAAGTGGCCGGAAAATGTTCTCGGATTGGGATGAAAGTTGACGTGTGGTCTTGTTATAGTGTAGGTAGACCGCCTGCCAAGTTTCATCGCAATCGGAGTTCGTTTGACGCCCCAACGGATAACTATAGCGACATTATAGTCGGTCTAACGTCGGACGTTTTTGGTCTCCGGAAACAGTTGCCGGGCTGCACTCCTCTCCTCTCATCTCAGTCCAACCTCTTTTCACAACCCACCTGCAGCCCACCTAAAGCCCCCTCCGTTCCGGGCCGTCAGATCGCGATCGGAGGCTCTGAAACGCTCCAAAAGCCCCCCAAACCCACCAAAACCTTAGCCCCTTCCTATTTAAGCAACCCCCCTTGCCATTTTGGGCGTCCCTAGCCCCTAAACCTACCCTAACCCTCCTCCCACCTCTCAGCCGGCAGCCACCTACCCCCCTCCTCAATCTCAGCGCCGGTCTAACCCGCCACCGCCACTTGGCGCACCGCCATTCGCCCCCGCCGCCATCTGCGCTGGATGCAACCAACCGCCGCTCGCCACCTCAGTGTTTGCCTCCCTCCACCTCTCGCAGAGCCCGGCGAAGCCCATGGCAGACCCGCCACGGGCCGATCTGGGCCCGAGGCCAGCCGCGAGCCCACGGCGCGATCCACGCAGCACCCCGCAAACCTCTCGCCGGCGACCCCGGTCCCCACCGCTGGACTCCGCCGGCGCCGTCCTGGACGTTCCTCGTCACTCCGCCGCCGGCGAGCACCAACCCAGGTCACGCCGCCCGCCTCCTTCCCCTTCCCGACTGGATCTCTCCCATCTCACCCATCTATCTCTCTGTAGGGCGCCCCGACGGAGATCCCCTCACCGCTGCCTCGGATCTCGCCGGGATGCTCTGGATCCGGCGCCTCCCTGCACCCACCATGTCGGCCTCCCTCTTTGGAGATTGGATCCACCATGCCCGACTCGTTCCTCGCCGTCTGCCGCCTCCCCGCGTCTTCCTCTCGCCGGGAACCCGCCCTGCGCGTCGCACGCCGGCCAGCTCTCCGGCACCGACCGTCCTCGTTCGTCAACGCCTGCCTCCCCGGTCCAGGCGGGATCGGGAGGAGGACGTCCTCCACGTGGGCCTATGTGGCCCAGGATCCACGGATTGCTCCGACCGGCCTGCTTTGCCAACGGGCCCAAGGCCCAAGGTGAGCAGCCCCCGAGCGCCCCCTCCTCTTGATTTTTTTCCTTTCCTGTTGGCCCAGCCAGATGCGGCCCGTGTTATTTTTTTCCCTGCGCTGCGATTTTAGCTATTTTCCAGAGAACGCCTGTTTTACAGAAAGCCCTCTAAACTTCATGCATTTAATAACTCCACAACCGTGCATCGGATCTAAATAAATTATATATGAAACTTGCTTAGAATTTTGTCTAGATTCATAATATCCAACTTTCATCCATGTTTAAAATGTTTAAAATGTTGTTTGATTAATTTTGCCCCTATGTCATGTTAAAATGCTTTAATTCATAACTAAATAACCGTAACTCAGAATTTAATAAATTTTATATGTAAATGGGGTAGAAAAATGCCTAGTTTAACATGATGCACTCACCTAGCATGTTTAACAACTCTAAAATTGTGTTTAGATCAGAACAGTACCAAATCTATAATATGCTCATGAGGAGTTTCCGGAATTGTTGTTCGTTGCTTCCGGCCTCATTTAACCTTGACTAGATAGGTAGTTTTCTTTTGCTTCACCTCTTGCCATGCTAACAACATTTAATCTTGTTTGGTACATAAACGAGAGAGAACTAAATAAGTCACGTGGTGTTTTCGTCAATATGCAACGGAGTTGCATATTGTGCTCCACTTAATTTGTAGAATTGTTTGTGCATTTTTGCCATGCCATGCTTCATTAAACCGGACATGCATCATACTTGATTGTGCATCATGCCATGTTCATGTCGTGGTTGTTTACTATGTTGTTTGCTTCTTTCCGGTGTTGCTTCTTCGGGTTGGTTCCGGTAACGTCGTGCTTGTGAGGAACCGTTTGTCTACGTCCGTTTGTCTTCTTCTTGGACTCGTTCTTCTTTCTTGCGGGATTTCAGGCAAGATGATCATACCCTCGAAATCACTACTATCTTTGGTTTGCTAGATGCTCGCTCTTTTGCTATGCCTATGCTGCGATACCTACCACTTGCTTATCATGCCTCCCATATTGTTGAACCAAGCCTCTAACCCAACTTGTCCTAGCAAACCGTTGATTGGCTATGTTACCGCTTTGCTCAGCCCCTCTTATAGCGTTGTTAGTTGCAGGTGAAGATTGAAGTTTGTTCCTCGTTGGAACATGGAGATGTTGTTCCTTGTTGGAACATGTTACTTGTCGGGATATCATAATATATCTTATTTAATTAATGCATCTATATACTTGGTAAAGGGTGGAAGGCTCGGCCTTATGCCTGGTATTTTGTTCCACTCTTGCCGCCCTAGTTTCCGTCATATCGGTGTTATGTTCCCAGATTTTGCGTTCCTTACGCGGTTGGGCTATAATGGGAACCCCTTGACAGTTCGCCTTAAGTAAAGCTCTTCCAGCAATGCCCAACATTGGTTACCTAGCCTTTTCTTTTCCCTTGGGAGTCGCGCTCCTGAGGGTCATCATTATTTTACCCCCCCCCCCCCGGGCCAGTGCTCCTCTGAGTGTTGGTCCAACTTGTCAGCCGCCGGTGGTCACCAGGGGCAACTTTGGGCTGGCCTACCGGAAGTTTAGACAATCCGGTGTGCCCTGAGAAAGATATATGTGCAGCTCCTATCGGGATTTGTCGGCACATTCGGGCGGTGTTGCTGGTTTAGTTTTACCCTGTCGAAATGTCTTGTTGTACCGGGATACCGAGTCTGATCGAAATGTCTCGGGAGGAGGTCTATTCCTTCGTTGGCCGTGAGAGCTTGTGATGGGATAAGTTGGGACACCCCTGCAGGGATTTGAACTTTCGAAAGTCGTGCCTGCGGTTATGGGCAGATGGGAATTTGTAATGTCCGGTTGTAGATAACTTGAACCTTAACTTAATTAAAATGAATCAACCGTGTGCGTAACCGTGATGGTCTCTTTCCGGCGGAGTCCGGGAAGTGAACACGGTTGTTGGAGTTATGCTTGACGTAGGTTGTTTTAGGATCACTTCTTGATCATACTTTCTCGAACGTGCTTTGCCTTCTCTTCTCGCTCTCATTTGCGTATGTTAGCCACCATATGTGCTAGTCGCTTGCTGCAGCACCACCTCATACCTTTACCTTACCCATAAGCTTAAATAGTCTTGATCGCGAGGGTGCGATATTGCTAAGTCCCCGTGGCTCACAGATTCTTCCAAAACCAGCTTGCAGGTGTCGTTGAACAGAGCAGGCGACGCAACCAAGCTCAAGGAGGAGCTCGATGAAGATCTGTCCTTTGTGTTGTTTTCGTTCTAGTTGATCAGTAGTGGAGCCCAGTTGGGGTCGATCGGGGACCTTTGTTGCATTTGGGGTTCTTCTTTTATTTTGGTTTCGTAGTCGGACCTTGATTGTATTTGGATGACGTAATGTTTTATTCATGTATTGTGTGAAGTGGCGATTGTAAGCCAACTATGTTACTCTTTCCCTTAAGTATTACATGGGTTGTGTGAAGATTACCTCACTTGCGACATTGCTTTCAATGCGGTTATGCCTCTAAGTCGTGCTTTGACACGTGGGAGATATAGCCGCATCGAGGGCGTTACAATTACGGCCAGAGTTGATACGCTCAGACGTGGGTATATTTGGAGAGTTGGTGATGGTGAGAAAATTAGCATATGAGATGATCCCTGGATACCTCGTAGCCCAACAAGAAAGGTGATTTCACCAAGGGGCAACAATCTTCTTTCTAGAGTTTCTGACCTCATTGATCCGGTGACAGGGAGTTGGGATGAGCAACTGGTTAACCAAACGTTCTGGCAAGTGGATGTTCAAAGGATTTTGGCCATTCCACTACCATTACATGAGATGACATATTTCCTGGCATGGAACATGACAAAGTCAGGGACTTTCACGGTGCGATCTGCATACCATACAGAATGGGAATTTCAATTTGGGCACAAGTTGGAATCAACGGCTGGAGCTTCAAACCCATCTTATACATGGGACTCGGTATGGAACTTAGTCTGCCCAGCAAAGATAAAAATATTTATGTGGCGCGCGCTCCAGAGTGCTATTCCCTGTCGATCTATCCTGGCTAATAAGCACTTGAAAATAAATCCGACTTGCCCAGCCTGTAACCAGGGGCCTGATGACATAAGACATATGTTGTTCGAATGCAAATTGGCAATGGAAGTGTGGAAGATGCTCGGTCTTGAGCTTGTTATCAAACAGGCACTGAAAGTTGACAAGCCAGGTGAGCTTGTGTTGGCACATTCTGTGCCTTCCAGAACAACAAATCCAAGTGTTGGGCTTGCCAAAGTTCAGAGAAACGATGGCAACGACGGCTTGGTATTTGTGGTATGAAAGGCGAAAATTGACACATGACGAAGAAACTCAAAGTGCATATCAAATCAATATGTCAGTGAGAGGCTTAGTAGCAAATTATACCATCTCTTACAGCCCAAAGGCTCACGTCCGTTCAGATGCTTGGTTGAAACCAAAGTATGGTTACGTGAAATTAAATGTTGATGCGGGATTTGATAGTGACACACTCGCAACAACATTTGGAGCAGTTATCCGGGACCATAGGGGGAAATTTATAGCGGCTATTAATGAAAAGATGGACCTTTGCTTTGACTCGTTCACAACAGAAGCAATTGCAGTGAGGTTTGGTTTGAATCTTGCTAATACCGTCGGATGTAGTAAGATTGAAGTGAATTTGGATAGCGTGGAGGTGGTGAATGTGTTGAGGCAAGGCTACTCTTCTTCAGTCGCTTCATCCATTATAGAGGACTGTTATTTCATGTCATTAGGTTTTTCTCATGTCATTTATGATCATTGTAATAGGGAACGTAATCGAGTAGCTCATGAACTAGCAAAGGTTAGCTAGGTTTTCTTCTCCAAGTGTTTGAATGGATAACGCTCCTAATAAGGTTATCCCTTTACTTGTAGACGATGCTAGTTTACTTATGAATGAATAAAGGAGAAGAAGTTATAAAAAAAAGTGGAATTGATATTATCCTTTAAGATAAATAAAATAACAAACTAAAAACTAAATAAATAATGACCAAATTTACACACAATTTACACCTAAATTGTGTTTTTTATAGTATGCTGGATCGCCGGTTTCGGTCACGCGCGCCAAATAGTTGTTTTTTCCGACGCGCGGCTAATCTAGCGCTCCTGCTGGAGTCCTCTAAGGACACGGCACAAACTCGTCGGTTCCATGCTCGACCAATCAAGCTTAGAATAGAACAAGGGTTATCTTCTCACCCCGGGGCTTGAAGTGGTGTTCCAATAAAGTCACATCAACCAGTACGTGCCAGCAGACTGTGTCCGCAAAGGCGCCGGTATCACAGATCAACGTTATGACAGGTCCGGTCGTCAGCACGCCGGAGCTGAATCTGACTCCTCATATACCTCCGAAGCCGAACCCATGCTCCAGATCGCCCTCATAACACTTCTGAAGATGCCAGTGGTTTACGGGCCCGTAAACCCTTATCTGTCTGCCACCAGGAATTGCCATCAGCGAACGAAAGCTGATGGCATCAAATCAGTCGGAGTCGCATGTGCTAGCACGTACTAGCCGAAAATCCTACACGTACTAGCTGATAACACAAAGGACTCCGCCCACTTTCAATCTTCAGAACAAAAGAGAGACTGGCTTTTTAGCCAAAGCTCAATCTCAGCATTTTACCACTGGCGCCTGGATAGGTGAGATATCGTGATAGTAGTCTAGTATAGCAACGGACGCAAATGGCAGACTACTCGCGTGTTAGGGTCGTCAGTCGGAGCCTCGTCAAGGCGGCCGGCACCGTCACGCCGCGCATCCTCGCCGTTTCCAACCTCGACCTGCTCCCTCGGCCCATACCGTCCTTGCTCCTCTGCGCCTACCGCAAGCCCTCCACCGGCTGCTTCGGCGATGTCGTGGCCATCTTCAAGGCCAGTCTACCGTCCCTGCTCGAGCACTTCTTCCCCCTCGCCGGCCGCCTCGTGTACAGCCCGCGCTCCGGGGTTCCGGAGGTGCACTGCGACAACCAGGGCGCGGAGCTTGTCGTCGGTGAGGCCGGCGTGGAACTGGCGAGCCTGGACTATGGCGCGCTAGGCGCGTCGCTGGCGAGGATCGGCGCGCTCGTCCAGTACGGCGCCGACGTCGTGCTCTCGGTGCAGCTCGTGTCCTTCGCCTGCGGCGGGTTCACCGTCGCGTGGTGCTCCAACCACGTGGTCATGGACGGGTACGGGCTGTGCATGCTCGCCAGCATGTGGTCCGAGCTCGCGCGGTCCGGGAGGATCGACACCACCCGCGGCGGCGGGGCCCCCAGCTTCGACCGCTCCGTGCTGCCGCGCCCCCGCGCTGCGCCGTCGTACAGCCCCTCGCTCAGCGAGGCGTTCACGCCGTTCGAAGGCAAGCATCTGGTTAACTCGCTCACGGCCGAGAGCTACTGCGTCACGCGCCTGTACTACGTCGAGGAGCGTGATATCGCTATGCTGCGCGCGCGGGCGAGCGGGGAGGGTGTCGGCGAGCTACGCGCGACCCGCCTCGAGGCGATGTCGGCGTACCTGTGGAAAGCCTTGGCCGCCGTCGTGGCCGCGTCCGGCTCCGACGAGACCTGCCGCATGGGCTGGTGGGTGGACGGGCGGCGGAGGCTGAGCGTGCCGGGAAACGAGGCCGCGATGCGCAACTACGTCGGCAACGTCGGGACGTTCGCGCTCGCGGAAGCAGCCGTGGAGGAGATCCGGCGGCGGCCGCTCCCGGAGGTGGCGTCGATGGTGCGGGAGGCGATCGCGGCGAGGGCCACCGAGGAGCATTTCCAGGAGCTGATGGACTGGGTGGAGGAGCACAAGGGCGGCAGGTTCGTGGAGACGGCGACCGTCGGGCTGGGCAGCCCGGCGTTGGCCGTGACGTCATTCGCGTCGTTCCGCCTTCAGACGGACTTCGGCTTCGGGCACGCCGCCCTGGCGATGCCGATGATGCTCGCCGGGACCGGGAGGCTGTGCGCCGGCTTCGTGAAGATCGTCCCGCGCCCCGGAGGCGACGGCTCGTGGGTCGTCAGCATGGTGGTGTGGCCAAGGCTCGCCGCCGCGCTCGACTCTGACGAGCCGCGCATCCTGAGGCCGGTCACCGCCGAGTACCTCGGCCTCAAGGCAGAAAACCCGTGTAGCCGGCTATGATCACCCTTGGCTCGTCGACGTGCCCTTCCTCCTCTCCGACACGAAGGTGCCGCGCCTCTCTACCTGCTCCTAGTCCGCCGAGCATCGCTGGTGTGGGACGCCGGGCTGGAGCAGTACGCCGGCGAGTCGGCGACTACGCGTGGTGTGCGCTTGTCCACTGGCACGGGCCGTACGGGAGGAACTTGTTCCGCGGCTTCCCGGCAGCCAACTCGTTGCCCACGTCCATTTATCCATCCATCGATCCATGCAAATAAAAACCATGCATGGTCTGTTGGCGGCTGCTTGGGTCCTGGGCGGGTACATGAGACATGTTGATGCTGCCGATAATGTTCAGCTCTCTACATTTGCCGGCGGGCACGGCTTCAATCGCTTCCGGTGACCATGGTGTGGGCTCTCTCCCCGTCACGTGGTAGTCAGCGGGTGTGCTCCACCGTCGGTGCGGTCTGTGTGGTAGACACTCAGTCCTGTGTCAGTGCACTCATTGCTGTGTGCGGTGGCCATCGAAAAGTCTTTGTGAGGATTACTTCCTCTGGATTCGGTGGTTGCTACGTGTGGCTCATACTGGTGACAATGCGTGATTTAGCCAGAAAGCTTCTTTGTGAGTTTTGGTTGTTCTCATCTTGTTGGTCTGCTTTAGGCAATGGGTTGCAATCTATAGCAGCTGCTTGACGCAGAATATGGTTGTGCAACAGCAGTAGCAGGATTTCTAACCCAACACATGTGGTTGCTTGGGGTCACGGAAAAGGGGTGGCGACAACACCCGATTGCCTTCGATTTGATGATGCTTCTCAAGTAACCGGTCTCGAGCTTCAAGGTGGAAACTCTAGGTCTATCGGAGTTGGTTATACCTGACAATAACAATGTTTTTTGCATCGTAACCTTGTTCAAGGCATTGCATGGATATACTTGGACTTGTTCTTCATGATAAAAATCTAGAATCTGACATTTGGTGTTTGGATGCGGTGACGGCACCGCTCAAGCATCATTCCCTTTCTAAAGGCGTTGTTGTTGAAAAACATCATTGTCTTTATGGTGTCAAGAGTTGGTTGGTGCGGATATGATTGTTGATGTAGTTTGTTGATCATTATTTCAATTGCCTAGGTTTCTCTTTTTTTTTTCTAGTCAGGCATAATTTTAGTTTTGTATGACTTTGCTAATTACCGACGTGTCTATTTAGTGCTGTTTGGTTGCCACCCTGATGCAAAATCGCCTGACCTGATGCTTACCTGAGACCGGCGTGAACCTTGTTTGGTTGGTGTCCTGAAACATTAGCCTAACCTGTGAAAGCTGCAGAAGCGATTAGCCAGGAGGTAGCCTCCGGCAATATGCTTAGCCTGAGTCAGGCCTCCAATTTCTCCTGCTTGGGTGTGCCTGAAGCAAGGCAGATATTAAAAAATTATTTCTTTTGCAAAGATTTGATGGTTTGGAGTTCTTTATGCATTAATTGTACTGTTGAATGTCAGCCTAGCCAGGCCATCTTCAGGCGCCACATTTTATCAGGCACGTAACTCAGGGCGCCAACCAAACAGGCCCTTTGTATTTGTGCGTTGATGCTGCCTATGAGCCAACCAAACAGGCCCTTTGTATTTGTGTGTTGACGCTGCCTATGAGCGTTCTAACTATGCAGAGATGGTTCCCTAAAAAAACTATGCAGAAATGGGGTATGTGCTTATGGTGTTTGTATTCATTTGATGTTTTACTTTGAGTCAATAAAATCTAACCTTTGTTGAAGAGGAAGAAATACTGTTACAGTCTTTATCAATCATCTTGGCAACAGATACAAGTATTCAGAGGAATTCAGAAGAGGAGGAGAAGAAGAGGACATGTGAGGCTGGGGAAAGTGTTCACGAATAACTGAATTGAATGAATAAAACAGACTTCCGGAGCAGGGGTGCATTGAAGCACATTTTTCTAAACTCCTCACAAATTATGTTTAAAACATTCTATTTTTTATTTTTTATTTACATAAATACGCATGCATGTGGTCTAAGTCTGTGTGAAACTTCGTTCAATAATACGCTGCACAAAGAAGGCAATAATTTTGGCCTCAAAATCAACAAAAAAGAAAACAATCATATTTTTTCATTATTTGTCTTTTTTATCAGTCACATGCAAGCACATATATTGATGAAAATTTGGCCCGGTATACTACACTGCTATACATGCATCTAAAAAAAAATCAAAATTTTCATGCTGTAAAAATCCTTTTGTTGAACTTCATAAAACCAGGCTCAGATGACAACATTTGGGGTGAAAAATGCATTTTCTATGATGCACGGACTATCCTTCGGTGTTCTGGTATGTTGATCTGCGTTTAAATAAGCCACATGTTTCCTCGAACACCTATGTATAAAAACCTCAAACAATATACTAATCAAAGTACTTTCCCAGATTTCCACTCTCTTCATGTGCACCCGGACTGCCGAACATGCATGCATTGCAGCATCCGGTACAGGACAAGGTCTGGAAAGGTTGAGTTTATTTTCATAATGAGAAATTTACGGTGCATCTTGGAGTCAGTTTTCTGGTTGGGTTGCTAGCTAGGGTAGTATTGTTTATAAACAAGAAAAAAGAAGGTGCCACTTGCGCCGCTGAATGGGTAAATCCATTTACCAGAAAAAGGAAAAAAAAGCTTCACCTCGTGTCACTCCCACGAGCGACATGGGCGCCTCCATCATGCCGGTGCCTACATCCTCCATCTCTCCGTCCCTCTCCTCGCCACCGCTGGCGGCAACTGGGCCTCTTCCTCCCTCTTGCGTGTCATCTGGGTGGCGTCGGACAGGACCACATCATCAAGGTCAATGTCCTCAATCCTCAACTGCAGCATCAACTCCTCGAGATCGGCCTCGCCAGCTCTCGGTGCAGAAGAACTAGTCGCCATGGAAACCCTAGGAGCATCATCGAGGAAGAAGTTCGAAAGGAGACACCCATTGAATACCTCCCAGACCACGTGTGCCAAGGCCAGGTATGCGTCACTAGGGCGTCCCTTTGTTAGCTCGAGTGAGGCGATGGAAGGAGAGATTAGTGATGAGGGAACGGTGGCTCAACTCCGGGTCGCCTAGGGCATCATTGTGGCGACAGCTAGGGTTTCACCAAGCTACCCCCTTGAAAGCATGGTAATAAACAAAATCACTTTGCAACAATGCAGGAAGCATCTAGGAAGGACGTGGAGAAGGCATTTTGTGTGCTTCAAGCTCGTTGGGGAATTGTGCGTGGCGCTGCAATGATATGGGAATCAAAAAATTTGTGACAGCTGATGACATGTTGTATTCTTTTGCACAATATGATTGTCGAGGATGAGGGTGATGGTGTAGCCCAAACCAATGATTTTGAAGCACCTGGAGAACACGTTGAAATCCCGGAAGATCAAGATGCAACTCAGCTCATGAATTTTCTGCAGATGTATCAGAATCTTCGAGGTCATCAGGTGTACGCGCAGCTACTCAAGGGTCTTGTGGAGCATATGTGGACCCACAATGAAACCGAGAGAACTGATGTTTGAGTTGTGCACTTAATAATTTTAATGTTTATGTTCGGTACCAATATTTGTTATTTACGCGCAACATTGGCTTGTACCACTGACATGCATGGATTAGCATGAATTTGAGACTCCGGATTTGAGATATGTGAATGTTGGGAGCGAAATATGAGGGCCTGTCCGGGTGCGCCCGCGGATGTGGACGGACGCGTCCGCAAACATATAGAGGGCCGGATTTACTAAACCCGGTTGTAGATGCTCTAGCCTTTGCTGAAGTGAAAAAACGCTGTTACAGTCCCTATCAATTATCTTGGCAGCAGATACAATCATACAAGTATTCAGAGGAATTCAGAAGAGGAGGACAAGAAGAGGAGTAGCATGTGATGTTGGAGAAAATGTTCACGAATAACTGAACTGAATGAATAAAGCGGACTTTCCGAGCACGGGTGCATTGAAGCACGTTTTTGGAACTCCTCAAAAATGATGTTTTAAAAGATTTTTTTCTTTACATAAATATGCATGCATGTGGTCTAAGTATGTGTGAAATTTCGTTCAATAATACGTTATATTATACGCTGCACAACGAAGGCAAAATCTTGGCCTCAAAATCGACAAAAAAAAAACAAGCCCATTTTTTCATTATTTGTCTTTTTTAACTGTCACATGCAAGCACGTATATTCATGAAAATTTGGCCAATATACTACACCGCTATATATGTATGTAAAAAAATCTAAATTGTTCATGCTGCAAAAATCCTCTTGTTGAACTTCATAAAACCAGGCTTCGATGTAGAATTGTATTGAATAATTGTTGATGCAATATTGTGCCGATACAAGAAGTATATATAAGAGCTAAGCCGCACCTGACCTAGCCTTATTACAAACCGAGTAGGAGTCATAATCCTAATACAAGTTGTATTCTAACACCCCCTGCAGTGTCAACGGTAGGCTTGACGACGTTGAGACTGAAACGAATGTCTTGAAATAGAGTAGTCGCGAGGCCTTTAGTAAAGATATCAGCAAACTGAGCAGAAGTAGGCACGTGGAGAACGCGAACTTGACCGAGAGCCACCTTCTCTCGAACAAAATGAATGTCGATCTCAATATGCTTGGTGCGACGGTGTTGAACCGGATTCCCTGACATGTAGACAGCTGAAATATTATCACAGTAAACAATGGTAGCTTGCTCAATAGGACGGTGCAGCTCCGACAGCAACTGGCGCAAGCAAACCGTATCAGCAACCGCATGAGCCACAACGCGGTACTCAGTTTCAGCAGACGAGCGGAAGACCGTAACCTGCCTTTTTGAAGACCAAGAAACCAAATTGTTACCAAGAAAAACACAAAATCCGGATGTGGACCTACGAGTATCTAGACAACCAGCCCAGTCTGCATCAGAGTAAGCTGTCAAGGAGGTGGGAGGATTTGTTGATATGAAGACCTAAGTCTAGTGTGCCTTTGAGATACCAAAGAATATGTTTGAAATGATTGTAGTGTGGAATACGAGGATCATGCATGTATAAACAAGCTTGTTGGACAGTAAAAGAAATTTCAGGACGAGTGAGAGTGAGATACTGAAGTGCACCGGTAAGACTACGATAAAGAGAAGGATCGGAGAAAGGATCACCGTCGGCAGAGAGTTTGGAATCTGTATCAACAGGGGTACGGGAAGTTTGACAATCAAGCATACCAGCACGAGAAAGAAGATCCAGAGTGTACTGATGTTGAGACAAGAAAAGACCAGAGGAGTCACAGATAACAGCAATACCTAAGAAGTGGTGAAGAAGACCTAAATCTGTCATAGAGAATTCGTGGCGAAGAAGAGAGATAATATGATCTAAAAATTGTTGTGAGGAAGCAGTGAGGATAATATCATCAACATATAAAAGAAGGTAAGCAGTGTTGTTGTTGTGATGAAAGGTGAAGAGTGAAGTGTCAGAATGGGAAGGAGTAAAACCGATGGTTTGAGCATAAGTAGAAAAGTGTTGGAACCAGGCATGTGGTGCTTGTTTAAGACCATAAAGAGATTTTTGAAGAAGACAAACATGATTAGGATAAGAGGAAAGTTCGAAGCCAAGAGGTTGTTGACAATAGACTATTTCTTGAAGAGAGCCATGAAGAAAAAGTATTTTTGACATTTAGTTGATGAATTGGCTAGGAAGAAGAGGCAGCGATGCTAAGGACAGTGCGAATAGTGCTAGGCTTGACAACTGGAGAGAAAGTCTCATCATAATCGATCCCGTGTTGCTGAGAGTAACCACGGCATACTCATCGAGCCTTATAACGTGCAAGACTCCCATCAGAATTAAATTTATGGCGAAAAACCCATTTGCTCGAAACGATATTTGTATTGGAAGGCCGAGGAACTAACTGCCACGTGTTATTCTGCAGAAGGGCATCATATTCATCTTTCATAGTTGCGGCCCAATTTGTTGGGGAACGCAGTATTTCAAAAAAAATTCCTACGATCACGCAAGATCTATCTAGGAGATGCATAGCAACAAGAGGGGAGAGTGTGTCTACGTACCCTCATAGACCGAAAGCGGAAGCGTTGAGTAACGCGGTTGATGTAGTTGAACGTCTTCGCGATCCAACCGATCAAGTACCGAATGCACGGCACCTCCGCGATCTGCACACGTTCAGCTCGGTGACATCCCTCAAACTCTAGATCCAGCTGAGGTCGAGGGAGAGTTTCGTCAGCACGACGGCGTGTTGACGGTGATGATGAAGTTGCCGATGCAGGGCTTCGCCTAAGCACTACGACAATATGACCGAGGTGTGTTTCTGTGGAGGGGGGCACCGCACACGGCTAATACAATTGTCAACTTGTGTGTTCTAGGGTATCCCTGCCCTCGTATATAAAGGAGCAAGGGGGAGGCTGTCCGGCCCTCATAGGGCACGCCCAAGGGGGGCAATCCTACTCCAAGTAGGAGTTGGATCCCCCCTTTCCTAGTACTACTAGGAGAAGAAGGAAGGAGAGGAGAAAGAGAAGGAAGGAGGGGCCGCCGCCCCTCACCCTAGTCCAATTCGGACTAGGCCCATGGGGGGCGCGCAGCCAGCCCTTGGCTGCCCCTCTCTCTCTCTCCCTAGGCCCAATAAGGCCCATTACTTCTCCGGTGGTTCTGATAACCCTTCCAGCACTCCGATATATATCCGGTGACCCTCGGAACTATTCTGGTGTCCGAATATAGTCATCCAATATATCAATATTTAGTTCTCGACCATTCCGAGACTCCTCGTCATGTCTGTGATCACATCCGGGACTCCAAACAACCTTCGGTACATCAAATCACATAAACTCATAATACCGATCGTCATCGAACGTTAAGCGTGCGGACCCTACGGGTTCGAGAACTATGTAGACATGACCGAGACTCATCCCCGGTCAATAACCAACAACGGAACCTGGATGCTCATATTGGTTCCTACATATTCTACGAAGATCTTTATCGATCAAACTGCATAACAACATACGTTGTTCCCTTTGTCATCGGTATGTTACTTGCCCGAGATTCGATCATCGGTATCACCATACCTAGTTCAATCTCGTTACCGGAAAGTCTCTTTACTTGTTCCATAATGCATCATCTCGTAACTAACTCATTAGTTACATTGCTTGCTAGGCTCGTAGTGATGTGCATTACCGAGAGGGCCCAGAGATACCTCTCCGATACACGGAGTGACAAATCCTAGTCTCGGTCTATGCCAACTCAACAAACACCATCGGAGACACCTGTAGAGCATCTTTATAATCACCCAGTTACGTTGTGATGTTTGATAGCACACTAAGTGTTCCTCTGGTATTCGGGAGTTGCATAATCTCATAGTCATAGGAACATGTATAAGTTATGAAGAAAGCAATAGCAATAAACTAAACGATCATAGTGCTAAGCTAATGGATGGGTCAAGTCAATCACATCATTCTCAAATGATGTGATCCCGTTCATCAAATGACAACTCATGTCTATGGGTAGGAAACTTAACCATCTTTGATTAACGAGCTAGTCAAGTAGAGGCACACTAGTGACACTTTGTTTGTCTGTGTATTCACACATGTACTAAGTTTCCGGTTAAAACAATTCTAGCATGAATAATAAACATTTATCATGATATAAGGGAATATAAATAACAACTTTATTATTGCCTCTAGGGCATATTTCCTTCGGTCTCCCACTTGCACTAGAGTCAATAATCTAGATTACATTGTAACGATTCTAACACCCATGGAGCCTTGGTGTTGATCATGTTTTGCTCGTGAGAGAGGCTTAGTCAACGGGTCTGCAACATTCATATCTGTATGTATCTTGCAAATCTCTATGCCTCCCTCCTTGACTTGATCGCGGATGGAATTGAAGTGTCTTTTGATGTGCTTGGTTCTCTTGTGAAATCTGGATTCCTTTGCCAAGGTGATACGTCTCCGTCGTATCTACTTTTCCAAACACTTTTGCCCTTGTTTTGGACTCTAACTTGCATGATTTGAATGGAACTAACCCGGACTGACGCTGTTTTCAGCAGAATTACCATGGTGTTATTTATGTGCAGAAACAAAAGTTCTCAGAATGACCCGAAACTTCACGGAACATCTTTTCGGAAATAATAAAAAATCTGTGCAAAATATGAAGACCAGGGGCCCACACCCTAGCCACGAGGATGGGAGGCGTGCCTGTCCCCCTAGGGCGCGCCCCCTACCTCGTGGGCCCCCTGGAGCTCCTCCGACCTCAACTCCAACTCTATATATTTGGTTTCGGGGAGAAAAAAATAAAGGAGAAGGATTCATCGCGTTTTACGATACGGAGCCGCCGCCAAGCCCTAAAACCTCTCGGGAGGGCTGATCTGGAGTCCGTTCGGGGCTCCGGAGAGGGGAATCCATCGCCATCGTCATCATCAACCATCCTCCATCACCAATTTCATGATGCTCATCGCCGTGCGTGAGTAATTCCATCATAGGCTTGCTGGGCGGTGATGGGTTGGATGAGATTTATCATGTAATCGAGTTAGTTTTGTTAGGGTTTGATCCCTAGTATCCACTATGTTCTAAGATTGATGTTGCTATGACTTTGCTATGCTTAATGCTTGTCACTAGGGCCCGAGTGCCATTGTCAGTGTCAAAACCGGCGGATCTCGGGTAGGGGGTCCCGAACTGTGCGTCTAGGCCGGATGGTAACAGGAGGCAGGGGACACGATGTTTTACCCAGGTTCGGGCCCTCTTGATGGAGGTAAAATCCTACGTTCTGCTTGATTAATATTGATGATATGGGTAGTACAAGAGTAGATCTACCACGAGATCAGAGAGGCTAAACCCTAGAAGCTAGCCTATGGTATGATTGTTGTTCGTCCTATGGACTAAAACTCTCCGGTTTATATAGACACCGGAGAGGGCTAGGGTTACACAGAGTTGGTTACAATGGTAGGAGATCTACATATCCATATCGCCAAGCTTGCCTTCCACGCCAAGGAAAGTCCCTTCCGGACACGGGACAAAGTCTTCAATCTTGTGTCTTCATAGTCCAGGAGTCCGGCCGAAGGTATAGTCCGGCCATCCGGACACCCCCTAATCCAAGACTCCCTCAGTAGCCCCTGAACCAGGCTTCAATGACGACGAGTCCGGCGCGCAGATTGTCTTCGGCATTGCAAGGCAGGTTCCTCCTCCAAGTACTTCATAGAAGATTTTGAACACAAAGGTAGTGTCCGGCTCTGCAAAATAAGTTTCCACATATTGCCATAGAGAGAATAATATTTACACAAATCTAATCTGCTGACGTATTCCGTAGCGTGACATCACACCACGGCCAAGTCTTTATTCGAATCGTTTTATCGTCCCACCTCAGCGCGTTTAGCAAGGCGGTTTCCTTGGCACGTCTTGTTAAAGCAGAGATCGTGTCCCCTTATTCTGGGATTCTCATCAATACAGGTGTGGGTAACCCAACCGCGCCATTGACTACGGCGCTTGGGAGATAAGCGAGTTTTACCAGGCTGGTGGGGGCGCATAGTCGCGTCCGCCCATATAAGGGGATAAGGATCCACCTTTTCATCCACGCCTTCTTCCTCCTTTGCCTATCCATTTCCGCGCACTCGAGCTCCAGCGCCCAAGTCCGCACACCCCACCTCAACCTTCTCCAGCCATGTACGGAATGGGAGGCAAGTGGATGGTCTCCTCCGTCACAGAGGGACACATCAAAAGACTGAGGAAGGTCGGATACTTGTCTAACGACATTGCGCACCGGCTTCCTGAATAGGGGCAGCTCATCCCCACCCCTAGGCCCCATGAGAGGGTGGTGTTCCTCCCCCATTTCCTCCGTGGACTGGGCTTCCCTCTCCACCCATTTGTCCGGGGGCTCATGTTCTACCATGGCCTGGATTTCCACGATCTGGCCCCGAATTTTGTCCTCAACATCTCGGCGTTTATCGTCGTGTGCGAGGCTTTCTTCCTCATCCGCCCCCATTTCGGCCTATGGCTCAAGACTTTCAATGTCAAGCCGAAGGTGGTGCGCGGCACCCAAGCGGAGTGCGGAGGCGCCATGGTGGGCAAGATGCCCAACGTCCTATGGTTCAAGGGCTCCTTCATGGAGTCCCTAAAGGGGTGGCAGTCGGGGTGGTTTTACATCACCGAGCCGCGCGACCCTGAATGGGTCACAGCCCCCGAGTTCCGATCCGGACCCCCTACGCGGCTCGCCTCCTGGAAAGAGATGGGCCTGTCGTGGGGTAAAAAAGGAGAGCTGACCGGACTCCAAACATGCGTCCAAACCCTGGTGGACAGGAATCTCAAACTTGTCAACGTAGTCCAGGTTATGCTCATCCGTCGGATCCTCCCGTGTCAACAACGGGCTTTCAACCTGTGGGAGTTCGACCCGGCGCGGCACCGAACTCTAAGCAGGCTCTTCGACACGACGTATGAAGATGCATGGAAGGTGCTTTTCAAGGGCGCCGAGGCCCCCGCATCCGCTACCGAGGATCGCGGATTCAGCACGCAGCGTCACGCTCGTGCGGTAGGCTGTTTTCACCTTTTACAGGGTATTAGTTTTTCATAGTTTGACTCCATGCGGGATCTAAGTTCCCTTACCTTTGACAGGATTGGCAGGAGATGTCCGGACAGATCAACTGTCCGGCTCCTTTGCCCGAAGGCCCAGCGGACGCTCGCTTGGCGAAGCTGCTGGTTCCGGCACCTTACATGGTGCCGGAGAAGAAGGCCAAGAAGAAGGCCACGGGGACTCGAAAGAGTGCCCGACGCCAGGAGGTGTCGGATTCACCATCCGACGACTCCAAGGCGCGCTCCTCCCATGAAGACGAGGAGGAGGAAGAAGAGACCTCTCCCCCTCCAGCGGGGGGAGGGAAGAAAAGGAAGGCCGCCCCAACCGGGGAGGCCGAAGGGTCCAAGAGGGGGAAGACCCCTCCTCCGGACTACTCCACCAATGCCGACGACGGCGAAGAGGAGTGGCCGCACAGGGCCAAGCCCCTGGCGAGATAAGTACCCGGATACCAGAGTGATTCATAGTATTCCCCCATTGCACAGTTTTTCCTTACGTCGAACATGATTGTGCAGCCCGCCCAAGGCCGGGCTCGACGAGTCGTCGAGCGGCTCCCTGGATTCGTCGGATGTGAATTCGCTCCCGACAGCTTCCTCCCCCCACCCTACGGACGGTGCTGAGGTGGCGTCCCAACAGGTTCCAAGACAGGAGGAGGTGGTCCTGGAGGCGCCGCAAGGCAACCTCCCGGACTCCAGGCGTAAAGGGGATAAAACCCCCAAGGGCTCCAAGTCTGGCCTTGAGCCGGACACCGCGCCGGAACCTTCAACGGTTCTGGAGTCCGGTAGGCAGCCTCCTTCCAAGAGGAGCAAGCCTACCGAGCCGGTGACCTCCGTCCAACCGGAGGCACCGGACAATTTGCTGGAGACGCTTAACGGCGCCTCCATCGACGAGGAGCACCGCACTATTATGAGTGTGGTGATCCAGAAGGTTTGGTCCGCCAAGAGCGGACTGACTGAAGCCTGTGCCAGCCTTCTAACAGACTTTGAGGTAAGTAAAGAATATGTAAAAATATTACCGCATAAACAGTAGTCCCTGATGCTCTGTTCGGTGTTCGGAAAGAAAAGCCGAATAGAGGATCTAATAATCGCAGGAGTCTAACATAATCAAGTCAATATGCGTATGCAGGCTTCGCTGCTGGCCTCCGCCGCACTGACTGCGGAGGTGGATACGCTGAAGCAGAACCTCGAGCGGTCCGAGCAAGAGCTCGGCCTAGCCAAGCAGCAGCTCGAGGAGAAGGAAGGTAAGAAATACCTTATTGAAATATGTGAAAGGTGCAATTGCAAAAAGTGACAGGATTAACGCGGCTATTGTAGGGGCCACAACTGAGGTGGCGACCCTTAAGCAAGCGCTGTTCGAGGCCGAAAAGAGGGCGGCCACGGAGCGCACCGAGCGGGAGAAGCATGAAATGCAGGTTGGCGAGGTGCGGCAAGAGCTCTAGGCTCTTATGAAAAAACATGAGAGTTTGGAGCTTGACTCGAAGACGCGAGAGTCTGAGCTCGCGGCGGCCATTGAAGATGCCAAGTCTGCCAAGGCCGAAGCCCAGAAGGCCCTCCAGGAGGTTGAGGCAATAAAAAAGATAGCGGCAGGTAAGACATTCTTTATGCAAAGCAAGCACGTAAAAGTGAATTACTTGTCACTTACCCGAATCCGGAGCTCTCCAGGAGCATTCGCAGACTTGCCCCGTAGCGTGTCGGATGCCGCCGCCTTCTACCGCGTCGAGGAGGGAAGCTTGACGGAGAAGGTGTTCTGGTCTCAGTATGCTGAGGCCGAACACCCGGTGCCCTTAAGCGACCAGCTGAAACAGCTGGTCGAGCTCCATAAGGTGGCCGAACAGGCCATGAAGGGCCTCATAGTCCGGCTGTGGCCTGGAGAGGCCATGCCTGGGAGCTACTTCGGGCTGGTGAGGCGGCTGGTGGAGGCCTGTCCAAGGCTCGAAGTCATCAAGCGCTCCGTATGCATCGAGGGTGCCCGTAGGGCGCTTGCCCGTGCGAAGGTGCACTGGGGCAAGCTGGATGCTGAGAAGCTTGTGAAGGACGGGCCACCGCCGGGCAATGAGCATCGCAAGCCCGAGATGTATTATGAGGGCGTTCTGGAGGGTGCCCGCCTTGTGGCGGATGAATGTTCCATGAATGTAATTTTTCAGTGAACTCGCTCGTTTTGTCCTGTGCGCTGAAAACTTGTTCATGTGCGCTAAGCAATGCTTTTTGAATTTAAAATATTACCTTCTGTGCGGCCGTTTATCAAATTTTAGAGATGGCGAGTCGTCGGCTTCTGCCCCCAAGGCACGAGTGCTGGGGTGTTCGGGATAAGCATGAGCGCTCTTTTTCCCATTCTTGGGTCCTTCAAGGGAGGCGCTCAACACAATGAACAAGGCAATCGGACTATAGTGCTTGAACACTCTCACTTAGCCATAGAATTCTATAATTTTAAATTTCGGCGAAGCCCCTAGTGTTCGGAAGACCGAGTTCGAGGCGCTATCCACGCCTAGGCCGGACAAAGCCGACTCCTTGCTCTAAGCGGCATAAGTCTTTAGGGACTCGAAAACCTCTCGAACAGCCACCAGCTCTCGCCTCATCATGACGGTCAGTTTTAGCTTTCTCTACTGAGGTGCTTAGCCCAGCTCAACTGGGGAACAATCGCAGTAGTTCTCCTAGTGCTACCTTAGCCGATATGACGGAACGTAAGGTACCAAAACATAGGAGCCGGGCAAACCCAACTATTGACCCAAGACATGATTCGGAGCCGATGCATATAATGCTATAAGTTCGGGGTGCCGCACTTGTGAAAGTGTTCGGACTTCTCACACCATGTTGTGGGGTACTTAAGCCCCTGGCGTATTGGCCGTACCAAAGTGTATGGGTGCAACATGTCATTAATGAACATATATTCGTAAAAAAGAGGTAATGCAATAATAGACGGAAGCTATGCATTGTTTATTTAAAAAAAGCTGCAATCAAAGCAGAACGATACAAATAGTGCGATAAGAAAAAGATGGGACTATCAAATATGTCCTTTCCTGGGGCGAGCTGTGGAATGTTATGCGAAACAGGTATACTGCTCGTTATAGAGACCACCTTAGAGTTCCGTAGTGCGGCGTAGCTTTCTTCTTCCCTCGTTGTATCGTTTGTGTGGCAATTGTACTGCCGGACAAGCCTTCCGAAGAATGGAGTCCTGAAAATAAGAGAAAATTAAGAAATCGGCAGCCCCTAGTGCGGTTTAAGCCGCGTTTCGGGCGTGCCGTGATGGTGCCCCTCCCCCTGTGCCCATGGTATTTCTAGAGCGTAGTTATGTACGCGCAACACTGGTTTCGCAAGTTCGTGAGGGCTGGGGTTGAGGCCGCATTGCTACGCTTGCTTGGAACGTGCCAGGCGGTCTTGTTGTAGGTTACTCCGGGCGCGCTTGACGGTGTCCAGACGTTTAATGGCCGGACTGGAGAATTGCCTTGAGAGGCTGCTTTGTACTTCCGCTGCGATAGCCGCCGTATGCTCCTCCGTTCGAAGAGAGCATTCGGTGTTTCCATTGACCGTGATGACGCCTCGAGGGCCTGGCATCTTGAGCTTGAGGTATGCGTAGTGCGGCACCGCATTGAACTTGGCAAATGCGGTTCGCCCGAGCAGTGCGTGATAGCCACTGCGGAACGGGACTATGTCGAAGATTAACTCCTCGCTTCGGAAATTATCCGGAGATCCGAAGACCACTTCAAGTGTAACTAAGCCTGTACAGTTGGCTTCTACACCTGGTATGACGCCTTTAAAGGTCGTTCTGGTGGGTTTAATCCTCGAGGGATCGATGCCCATTTTCCGCACGGTATCCTGATAAAGTAGGTTCAGGCTGCTGCTGCCGTCCATAAGGACTCTAGTGAGGTGAAATCCGGCAATAATTGGGTCTAGAACCAATGCGGCGAATCCACTATGACGGATGCTAGTGGGGTGGTCCCTTCGATCAAAAGTGATCAGACAGGAAGACCATGGGTTGAACTTTGGGGTGACTGGCTCCATCGCGTATACGTCCCTTAGCACACGCTTCCGCTCCCTCTTGGGGACGTGGGTTGCATATATCATATTCACCGTCCGCACTTGTGGGGGAAAACCTTTCTGTCCACTGTTGTTCGGCGGCCGGGGCTCCTCCTCGTCATCGCTATGCAGCCCCTTGTCTCTGCTTCCGGCATTTAACTTGCCTGCCTGCTTGAACACCCAACAATCCCTGTTGGTGTGATTGGCTGGTTTTCCGGGGGTGCCATGTATCTGGCATGAGCGGTCGAGTATTCGGTCCAAACTGGACGGGCCCGGAGTATTTCTTTTGAATGGCTTTTTCTGCTGACCGGGTTTAGAGCCTTTGAATCCGGCATTAACTGTCGTATCCTCAGCATTGTCGCCGTTAATGCGGCACTTTTGCTTGTTGCGACGCGACCTGCCACTGCTGTCCTTGGTATCCGAATTACCAGGGCTCTTGGTCATGTTATTGCTGCGAGCTAGCCAGCTGTCTTCTCCCGCGCAAAAGCGGGTCATAAGTGTCGTGAGGGCTGCCATAGATTTCGGCTTTTCCTGTCCTAGGTGCCGTGCAAGCCACTCGTCGCGGATGTTATGCTTGAAGGCTGCTAGGGCCTCTGCGTCCGGACAGTCGACGATTTGATTTTTCTTGGTTAGGAACCGTGTCCAGAATTGTCTGGCCGATTCCTCTGGTTGCTGGATTATGTGGCTTAGGTCATCGGCGTCTGGTGGTCGCACATAAGTGCCCTAGAAATTATCGAGGAATGCGGCTTCTAGGTCCTCCCAACAACCAATTGATTCTACTGGCAAGCTGTTAAGCCAATGCCGGGCTGGTCCTTTAAGCTTGAGTGGGAGGTATTTGATGGCGTGTAGGTCATCATCGCGGGCCATGTGGATATGAAGGAGATAGTCCTCGATCCATACTGCAGGATCTGTTGTGCCATCGTATGATTCGATGTTCACGGGTTTGAAACCCTCGGGGATTTGATGACCATTACTTCATCTGTGAAGCATAGTGGGTGTGTGGCGCCTCTGTATTGGGCTACATCACGACGCAGCTCAAGCGAGCTTTGTCTACTGTGTTCGCCCCGGCCGGATTTACTGTATCCGGCGTGACGAGTACCGTCTCGTGCCGTGGGGCGCCCACGTGATCCGTAAATCGATCTTGTTTGCCTTGCCTTATCCTCCAATATATCTCGCAGGTCTGGCGCATTTTCCCATGCCTTGGTAGTTTTTGAGTGGCGCTGGGGTGCGACTTGAGTGGAGGGCCGAGAGGCCTCTCTGTCGCAGCCACGGGGTGGCCGGTCAGCCGCATCATGCGCTAGTGATGTAGGTTTAGGTGCTTCCTCCTCTAATTGGGGTAGCAACCTGCGCTTTGGGTAGCTCTTGGAGGGGCGTTTGAGTTCATACTCTTCGGCCGCAAGGACTTCAGTCCATCTGTCGGCTAGCAAATCTTGATCAGCTCTAAGCTGTTGCTGTTTTTTCTTGAGGCTGCTCGCCATGGCCATAAGCCTGCGTTTGAAACGCTCTTGTTCGACGGGATCCTCCGGCACGACAAATTTGTCGTCGTCGAGGCTTGCCTCGTCTTCGGAGGGAGGCATATAATTATCGTCCTCGACCTCTCTGTCTGCCGCTCTCTCATGAGGGCTGGCTTCTCTATCCTCCTGTGCTAAATCGTGCTGGAGGTGGTTGTCTTCGGCACTGTCCGGGGTGTTATTATCCCCCGTGCCGGAATCACCGTTTTTGTTTTGGCGGGATTTAGAGCGGCGCCGCTGACGCCGGCGCTTGGGCTACTTCTTGGAGGGGTCATTCTCCGCTGTTCCATCGCCATTGCCTTCTTTTGGGGTGTCCACCATGTATATATCATACGACGAGGTGGCTTTCCAGTGCCCTATAGGCGCTGGTTCTTGATCGTCTCCTGCAACGGCGTCCATACCGTCGATGTCTTCGGAGTCGAAGTCGAGCATGTCGGTTAAATCATCGACAGTGGCTACGAAGTGGGTGGTGGGTGGGCTTTGAATTTCTTCATCATCCGCATCCCAACCTTGCCGACCATAGTCCGGCTAGGGCTCTCCTGACAAAGAGAGAGACTTTAGTGAATTCAGAATATCGCCGAAGGGCAAGTGCCGGAAGATGTCCGCGGCGGTGAACTCCATGATCGGCGCCCAATCGGGTTCGATCGGTCGGGGCGCAGAGGGCTCGGAGTCCGGAGAGGAGTCCGGCTCCTTGGAGTCACGGGCTTCGCAGAGAATAGGGCTGGTGTTCGGCTCGATTGCCGTAGGGATTGCAGCCCCCGAGGCGGTGTCTAACCACCAATCCTCGGTTGGTGTAATCGGCTCCAAGCTAGGGGTCGGTGCGGACACGGGTGCGGCCTCCAGGGCACTGTTCGGCGGCAGAGCTAAATCATGCCCATCGTGACAGTGCGGCGCACTCGGCTGTGGCTCGAATCCGTCAAAGATCAAGTCTCCGTGGATGTCGGCCGTGTAGTTCAAACTTCCAAATCTGACCTGATGGCCAGGGGCGTAGCTTTCGATCTGCTCCAGATGACCAAGCGAATTGGCCCGCAGTGCAAAGCCGCCGAATACGAAGATCTGCCCGGGGAGAAAAGTCTCACCCTGGATCGCATCGCTGTTGATGATCGGAGAAGCCATCGGGCCTAAAAGTGACGACACAGAGGAACTCTCAATGGAAGCACCAATGTCGGTGTCAAAACCGGCGGATCTCGGGTAGGGGTCCTGAACAGTGCGTCTAGGCCGGATGGTAACAGGAGGCAGGGGACACGATGTTTTACCCAGTTTCGGGCCCTCTTGATGGAGGTAAAACCCTACGTCCTGCTTGATTAATATTGATGATATGGGTAGTACAAGAGTAGATCTACCACGATATCAGAGAGGCTAAACCCTAGAAGCTAGCCTATGGTATGATTGTTGTTCGTCCTATGGATTAAAACTCTCCGGTTTATATAGACACCGGAGAGGGCTAGGGTTACACAGAGTCGGTTACAATGGTAGGAGATCTGCATATCCGTATCGCCAAGCTTGCCTTCCACGCCAAGGAAAGTCCCTTCCGGACATGGGACGAAGTCTTCAATCTTGTGTCTTCATAGTCCAGGAGTCCGGCCGAAGCTATAGTCCGGCCATCCGGACACCCCCTAATCCAGGACTTCCTCAGCCATGATCTCAGATCTGAACCTATTATGTTTTCATCAATATATGAGAGTTCTTGATCCTATCTTGCAAGTCTATAGTCACGTATTATGTGTTATGATCCGTTAACCCCGAAGTGACAATAATCGGGATACTTACCGGTGATGACCGTGGTTTGAGGAGTTCGTGTATTCATTATGTGTTAATGCTTAGGTCCGGTACTCTATTAAAAGGAGGCATTAATATCCCTTAGTTTCCACTAGGACCCTGCTGCCACGGGAGGGTAGGACAAAAGATGTCATGCAAGTTCTTTTCCATAAGCACGTATGACTATATTCGGAATACATGCCTACATTACATTGATGAATTGGAGCTAGTTCTGTGTCACCCTAGGTTATGATTTTTACATGATGAACCGCATCCGGCATAATTCTCCATCACTGATCCATTTCCTACGAGCTTTCCATATATTGTTCTTCGCTTATTTACTTTTCCGTTGCTACTGTTACAATCACTACAAAATACCAAAAACATTACTTTTACTATCATTACCTTTTGCTACCATTACCACTACTATCATATTACTTTGCTACTAAACACTTTGCTGCAGATATTAAGTTTCCAGGTGTGGTTGAATTGACAACTCAGCTGCTAATACTTGAGAATATTCTTTGTCTCCCCTTGTGTCGAATCAATAAATTTGGGTTGAATACTCTACCCTCGAAAACTGTTGCAACCCCCTATACTTGTGGGTTATCAAGACTATTTTCTGGCGCCGTTGCCGGGGAGCATAACTCTATTCTTTGAGTCACTTGGGATTTATATCTGCTTATCATTATGAAGAACTTGAGAGATCCAAAAACTAAGATTTATCCCTCAACTACGAGGGGAGGTAAGGAACTGCCATCTAGCTCTGCACTTGATTCACCTTCTGTTTTGAGTAAGCTTGCGACACCTAAACTTGCTTCTGCTATTCGTTCTGATATGTCGCATGTTATTGATGATGCCACTTCTGCTATGCATGATACTTATGATGAAACTACTTCTATGCTTGGTACTACTGTGCCACTTGGTGAATTTCTTGATGTTACTTGCTAGGCTTAGAGAGAATGAAATTATTGAAACTGATTATATTGAAGATAGTGATGATGAAGACTCTCCCCCTAATACTTATGAATTGCCAGTTGTTCCTGAGGGTTATGTTCTGGATGAAGAATCTGCTAGAGCTATTCTTGCTTGTAATGATAGAAGTGATCTTAAGAAACTATTAGCTAAATGGAAGCAGCAATCCCTTAATGCTAGAATGAAACATGGCCTTGCTTTTGCTACTTCACCTATCTGTGTTACTGATAAGGATTATGAATTCTCTGTTGATCCTAATATAATTACTTTGGTTGAATCTAATCCTTTTCATTGCTATGAATCTGAAACTGTTGTGGCACATCTTACTAAATTAAATGATATAGCCACCCTGTTCACTAATGATGAGAGAACTCGCTACTTTTATATCCTTAAAATATTTCTGTTCTCATTAAAGGGTGATGCTAAGATATGGTTTAATTCTCTTGATCCTGGTTGTGTGTGTAGTCCCAGGATATGATTTATTACTTCTCTGCTAAATATTTCCCTGCTCATAAGAAATAAGCTGCTTTGAGGGATATATATAATTTTGTGCAAATTGAAGAAGAGAGTCTCCCACAAGCTTGGGGGAGGCTTCTCCAATTACTTAATGCTCTGCCTGATCACCCTCTTAAGAAAAATGAAATACTTGATATCTTTTATAATAGACTAACCGATGCTTCCAGAGATTACCTGGATAGTTGTGCTGGTTCTGTTTTCAGGGAAAGAACACTGGATGAAGCTGAAATTCTATTGAATAATATGTTGATAAATGAAAATAATTGGACACCTCCTGAGCCTATTCCTAAACCAACTCCAAAGAAGAGAGGTGTTCTATTTCTCAGTCCTGAAGATATGCAAGAGGCAAAGAAATCTATGAAGGAAAAAGGTATTAAAGCTGAAGATGTTAAGAATTTACCTCCTATTGAAGAAATACACGGTCTTAATTTACCTCCTGTTGAAGAAACATATGATCTTAATCTTTCACCTATTGAAGAAACTCATGGTCTTGATAACCCGACACAGGTAGTAAAGGTAAATTCTCTCTATAGATATGATAAAGCTGAAATCCCATTTACCAAGTTTGCTAGCCCATGCTTAGATGAGTTTGATAAATTTATGGCTAAGCAAGAAGACTTTAATGCTTATTTTGGTAGACAATTGAAATACAATTCAAATATGCTTGAACACTTGGGTGATTATATGGCTAATGTCAAAGGTGAACTTAAACTTATTAGTAAACATGCTTCTATGGTTACCACTCAAGTAGAACAAGTAATTAAAGCTCAAAATGATTTACTCAATGAATTGAATAGTAAGAATAATGACTATGCTCTTAGAGTGGCTACTAGAACTGGTAGAATGACTCTGGAACCTCTGTATCTTGAAGGCCACCCTAAGAGAATTGAGCAAGATTCTTGGAGAAATAATATAGATGCACCTAGTCCTTCTAAAAGGAAGAAAAAGGAAAATGATAGGACTTTGCATGCTTCTAGTGAACCTATTGCTGAAACACCTGAGAATCCAAATGATATTTCTATTTATGATGCTGAAACACAATCTGGTAATGAACCTGAAACTAGTGATAATGCTAATGATAATTTTCATGATGATGCTCAACCTAGTAATGATAATGATATAGAAATTGAACCTGCTATTGATCTTGATAACCCACAATCAAAGAATCAATGTTATGATAAGAAAGACTTTGTTGCTAGGAAACATGGTAAAGAAAGAGAACCATGGGTTCAAAAACCCATGCCTTTTCCTCCCAAACCATCCAAGAAAAAGGATGATGAGGATTTTGAGCGCTTTGCTGAAATGATTGGACCTATCTTTTTGCGTATGCGGTTAACTGATATGCTCAAAATGAATCCTTATGCTAAGTACATGAAAGAAATTGTTACAAATAAGAGAAAGATATCGGAAGTTGAAATTTCCACCATGCTTGCTAATTATACTTTTAAATGTGGAATACCTAAGAAATTTGGAGATCCAGGAGTACCCACTATACCATGCTCCATTAAAAGAAACTATGTTAAAACTGCTTTATGTGATCTTGGAGCCGATGTTAGTGTTATGCCTCTCTATTTATATCATAGACTTGATTTGAATAAGTTGACACCTACTGAAATATCTTTCCAAATGGCTGATAAATCAACTGCTATACCTGTCGGTATTTGTGAGGATGTTTCTGTTGTAGTTGCAAACGTTACTATTTTAACGGACTTTGTTATCCTTGATATTCCCGAGGATGATAGTATGTCTATTATTCTTGGAAGACCCTTTTTGAATACTGCAGGGGCTGTTATTGATTTCACTAAAGGCAATGTCACTTTTCATGTTAATGGTAATGAGCATACGGTACACTTTCCGAGGAAACAACCTCAAGTTCACAGTATCAACTCTATTGGAAAAATTCCATCGATTATATTTGGAGGTTTTGAATTCCCTCTTCCTACTGTCAAGTAGAAATATGATATTCTTATTATTTGGGATGTGCATATCCCCATTGAGGTAACATAGTGTTATTCGAAATTTATCCGGTTCCATGTTATTCAGAATGAGTTCGTTAACAAGACTTGATCAACCTTGTTAGTGGATTCCTTTTGATGAGCATGAGATGGATGAAACTAGAAGGCACAACTCTCTGAACCCTCTTTTTACTTTCTGTTATTTATATTAAATAAAATAAAAATAAGTATTTTCCATCTGTTATCTGAATTATCCGTGCAATATAAAAATACCCCGAAAGTAAAAGTTCTCCAAATGCCCTGAAATTTAAATATGATTTTTTCTAGAATATTTGAGAATATTTGGCACTGAGAACACAACAGGAGGAGCTGGCACCTGGCC
The DNA here is from genome assembly GCF_056163025.1 of Triticum urartu. NCBI lineage: Eukaryota > Viridiplantae > Streptophyta > Magnoliopsida > Poales > Poaceae > Triticum > Triticum urartu. The sequence continues at coordinate 167,548,513 of NC_141874.1, read as the reverse complement.
ACGAGGGTCAGGGGCGCGCCCTACCCCCTGGGCGCGCCCCCTGCCTCGTGGGCCCACGGTGGCCCTCCTCCACTATCCTTGCACCCACACACTCCTTCTTCCTCCCACAAACACGAATATCCAGCTCAAACCCGAGTCCAAGCTCATTTTGCTGCCATTTTCGATCTCCTTGCTCAAAGCACCTCTCACAAAACTGCTTGGGGAGATTGTTCCTTGGTATATGACTCCTCCATTGGTCCAATTAGTTTTTGTTCTAGTGATTTATTCATTGCAAATTTGTGCTGCCTAGGTGACCATGTTCTTGAGCTTGCATGTCAAATCTATATGGCTCCAAGTAGTTTTGATGCATGATATAGGCTCTAGGCACTTGTAGGAGTAGTTGCTATCAATTTTGTTGAGTTTGGTTCACTTTTATTTTGAAGTTACTAAAAATTTCAGAATTTTTTCAGAGGAAGAAATATGCTTAGGAAAATGTACCAAGGCGGTTCTTCAAGGAAGCAAGGGCCCAAGCTTGCAATGCGTGATGCTGATGAAGAGCCACCAAGAGACGCTCCAGTGTGTCCTTGTGAATGGCCTTCATAAAACTTTATGGATCGAGCGGGAATTAAGGAAGAATTTAACGCATATTTGCGTAACGCTGATCTTGTGAGCTTCGAGGAAGAAAAGTGCCTCCAGTACCACTATCTCACCAGTACCTTTGTGAGGAGGTTTGAATTTTCATCTTCACGTAACTCTCCAACTGTCCTGTTTGATCTCTATGAAAAATCTTATACTATGGACTTAGAGGATTTTACCACTGCCTGCAAACTTCCACAATGGGGTAGTGCTAGTGAACCCCGCAAATCTGAATCTAGAGATTTTCTTGTTAGCATAACTGTGGGGGAATCTAGAGATATAACACAAGCTACCATAGGGAGCATTCACTTTCCTGCTATACATTATTTTGCTCTCTTCATAGGTAGGTGCATAAATGGTAAAGATGAAGCATGTCATATGTGTGTCCCTGACCTCAATATTCTTAGGAGTGTTGTGTTAGGAGACAAATCCTATAATTTGGGAGCCATTGTTGCACGTAGGTTGCATAATAATAGATTTAATGGAGATTTCTTCAGTGGAATTTATGCAACCCGCTTAGCTGATTTTCTCGGTGTAACCATACGTGAGGATGATATTGAATTGCCTCCCGCTTACCTAGATTTTAATACTATGGTTCACCACCAGTTTGTTGAGAGGAGTGAATCACCTCTCCAGTATCGACTAATCTTTGACAGACAGCGTGCTGTCCATATTACTCTCCCTGCTCCTGCCTTCTTTGATTATTAGACAAAAGGAAGATATGTTATTACCAGAGAGGAGGCAGATGAGTACGAGAGGAGGGAGGAGGCCGCTCGTAGCCACGCTGCACCTCAGGAGGCAATAGCCACTGCATCTCAGTACGACCCCAACTATTATTATGGATATCCGCCAGGCCAGCCGTGGCCATAGACCAACTTAGGCCAAAAGCCTAAACTTGGGGGAGTACGTATTTCCCACCGACATTACATTTATGTTCACACACTCATTGCTAGATGTCTGTGCTCATACTTTTTCATTGTATCATCCATGCTAGTTTATTTCCTTTTTATGCTTTCTTCTTGTGTGTTTAATAAACCTTAAGAAAAACCAAAAAAAAAATAGTTGTAGCTTTTAGCTAGTTTTAATTTCCATGCTTGTAGTAGTAATTAAAAATAAAACCCAAAGAGATTTCCTGTTCTTCTTTTGCTTGTTGGGAGATTTCCCGTGTAAATAGTTTTATTTCTTTTCTTTTCTTTGGGGGTCGATATCAGAAGACCATGATTAAATTGTTGAAGTGGCTCTTATATGCATAATTGTTGATTTGACAAAAGAGGCCATATTGCCTTGTCTTCTCCTGTTTATTGAATGCTTGCAGATTCCAGCTTAGTCCAATGCACGCGCACTATTATTATTATTCACATCATTCGGTCGTGCAAGTGAAAGGCAATTATGAAGATATATGATGGACTGATTGAGATGATAAAAGCTGGTATGAACTCGACCTCTTTTGTTTTTGTAAATATGATTAGTTCATCGTTCCTGATTCAGCCTATTATGAATAAACATGCTTGCAATGACAACTAGAGATCATAGTTTCTTGTGACATGCTTGATTGGCTAGGAGCTTATATTGGTTTACCTTGCGTGCCAACATGCTATTAAAATGGTTGTGATGTGGTATGATAGGGTGGTATCCTCCTCTGAATGATTTAAGTGACTTGACTTGGCACATGTTCACACATGTAGTTGAAACAAAATCAACATATCCTTCATGATATTTATGTTCATGGTGGATTATATTCTACTCATGCTTGCATTCGGTGTTGATTAATTTTAATGCATGTTCATGACTGTTGTCGCTCTCTAGCTGGTCGCTTCCCAGTCTCTTTCTAGCCTTCACCTGTACTAAGCTGGAATACTGCTTGTGCATCCAATCCCATAAACCCCAAAGTTATTCCATATGAGTCCACCATACCTACCTATATACGGTATCTACCTACTGTTCCAAGTAAATTTGTATGTGCCAAATGCTACGTCTTGAGCTTGCGTTGGTTTTCTCCGAAGAGGAAGGGATGATGCAGCAGAGTAGCGTAAGTATTTTCCTCAGTTTTTGAGAACCAAGGTATCAATCCAGTAGGAGGCCACGCGCAAGTCCCTCGTACCTACACAACACAAAGAGCTCAACGCAACCAACGCGATTAGGGGTTGTCAATCCCTTCACGGTCACTTACGGAAGTGATATCCGATAGATAATATTTTTGGTATTTTTGATATAAAGATGCAAAGTGAAAAGTAAAAGGCAAGGTAAAAACAAAACAAGATTAAAGTGATGGAGATTGATATGATGAGAATAGACCCGGGGGCCATAGGTTTCACTAGTGGCTTCTCTCGAGAGCATAAGTTTTCTACGGTGGGTGAACAAATTACTGTTGAGCAATTGATAGAATTGAGCATAGTTATGAGAATATCTAGGCATGATCATGTATATAGGCATCACGTCCGTGACAAGTAGATCGAAACGATTCTGCATCTACTACTATTACTCCACTCGTCGACCGCTATCCAGCATGCATCTAGAGTATTAAGTTAAAAACAAAGTAACGCTTTAAGCAAGATGACATGATGTAGAGAGATAAATTCATGCAATATGAAATAAACCCCATCTTGTTATCCTCGATGGCAACGATACAATACGTGTCTTGCTGCCCCTTCTGTCACTGGGAAAGAACACCGCAAGATCGAACCCAAAGCTAAGCACTTCTCCCATGGCAAGAACTACCAATCTAGTTGGCCAAACCAAACGGATAATTCGAAGAGACTTGCAAAGATAACCAATCATACATAAAAGAATTCAGAGAAGATTCAAATATTGTTCATAGATAGACTTGATCATAAACCGACAATTCATCGGTCTCAACAAGCACACCGCAAAAGAAGAAGATTACATCGAATAGATCTCCACAAGAGAGGGGGAGAACATTGTATTGAGATTCAAAAAGAGAGAAGAAGCCATCTAGCTACTAACTATGGACCCGAAGGTCTGAGGTAAACTACTCACACTTCATCAGAGGGGCTATGATGATGTAGAAGCCCTCCATGATGACGGCCCTCTCTGGCGGAGCTCCGGAACAGGCCCCAAGATGGGATCTCGTGGATACAGAAAGTTGCGGTGGTGGAATTAGGTTTTTGGCTCCTCTTCTGATCGTTTGGCGGTACGTGGGTATATATAGGAGGAAGGAGTACGTCGGTGGAGCACCGAGGGGCCCACAAGGCAGGGGGCGTGCCCTATAGGGGGGGGGCGCCCCCTACCCTCGTGACCGCCTTCGGTACTTCTTGGAGTAGGGTCCAAGTCTCCTGGGTCTTATCCGAGACGAAGATCACGTTCCAAAAAGGATTTTTCTGTTTGGACTCCGTTTGATATTCTGTTTCTTCGAAACACTGAAATAGGCAAAAAACAACAATTCTGGGCTGGGCCTCCGGTTAATAGGTTAGTCCCAAAAATAATATAAAAGTGGAAAATAAAGCCCAATATAGTCCAAAACAGTAGATAATATAGCATGGAGCAATCAAAAATTATAGATACGTTGGAGACATATCAGGCATCCCCAAGCTTGATTCCTGCTCGTCCTCGAGTAGGTAAATGATAAAAAGAGAATTTTTGATGCGGAGTGCTACTTGGCATAATTGCAATGCAAAATTTCTTAATTGTGGTATGGATATTCATATTAGAAAGATTCAAGACAAAATTTCATATTGACATAAAGAATAATAACACTTCAAGCATACTAATAAAGTAATTATGTCTTCTCAAAATAACATGGCCAAAGAAAGTTATCCCTACAAAATCATATAGTATGGCTATGCTCTATCTTCACCACACAAAGTATTTAAATCATGCACAACCCCGATGACAAGCCAAGCAATTGTTTCATACTCTAACTTTTTCAAAACTTTTTCAATCTTCACGCAATACATGAGCGTGAGCCATGGACATAGCACTATGTGGAATAGAAGGGTGGTTGTGGAGAAGACAAAAAGAGGGGAAGATAGTCTCACATCAACTAGGCGTATCAACGGGCTATGGAGATGCCCATCAATAGATATCAATGTGAGTGAGTAGGGATTGCCATGCAACGGATGCACTAGAGCTATAAGTACATGAAAGCTCATCAAAAAAACTAAGTGGGTGTGCATCCAACTCGCTTGCTCACGAAGACCTAGGGCAATTTGAGGAAGCCCATCATTGGAATCTACAAGCCAAGTTCTATAATGAAAAATTCCCACTAGTATATGAAAGTGACATAACTAGAGACTCTCTATCATGAAGATCATGGTGCTACTTTGAAGCACAAGTGTGGTAAAAGGATAGTAACATTGTCCCTTCTCTCTTTTTCTCTCATTTTTTTATTTGGGCCTTTTCTCTTTTTTTATGGCCTCTTTTTTTCGTCCGGAGTCTCATCCCGACTTATGGGGGAATCATAGTCTCCATCATCCTTTCCTCACTTGGGACAATGCTCTAGAAAATGATGATCATCACACTTTTATTTTTCTTACAACTCAACAATTACAACTCGATACTTAGAACAAATATGACTCTATATGAATGCCTCCGGCGGTGTACCGGGATATGCAATGAATCAAGAGTGACATGTATGAAAGAATTATGAATGGTGGCTTTGCCACAAATACGATGTCAACTACATGATCATGCTAGCTATATGACAATGATGGAGCGTGTCATAATAAACGGAACGGTGGAAAGTTGCATGGCAATATATCTCGGAATGGCTATGGAAATGCCATGATAGGTAGGTATGGTGGCTGTTTTGAGGAAGGTATATGGTGGGTGTATGATACCGGCGAAAGGTGCGCGGTATTAGAGAGGCTAGCAATGGTGGAAGGATGGGAAAAAGTGCATATAATCCATGGACTCAACATTAGTCATAAAGAACTCATATACTTATTGCAAAAATCTAGAAGTTATCAAAGCAAAGTATTACGCGCATGCTCCTAGGGAGATAGATTTGTAGGAAAAGACCATCGCTCGTCCCCGACCGCCACTCATAAGGAAGACAATCAATAAATAAATTATGATCCGACTTCATCACATAACGGTTCACCATACATGCATGCTACGGGAATCACAAACTTTAACACAAGTATCCTTTAAATTCACAACTACTAAACTAGCATAACTCTAATATTATCACCTCCATATCTCAAAACAATTATCATGCTTCAATCTTCTCTTAGTATTCAACACACTCAAAAGAAAATTTCACATATCTTGAACACCAAGCATATTTGTATTAAGCAAATTACCATGCTATTGAGACTCTCAAAATAATTTAAGTGAAGCATGAGAGATAAATAGTTTCTTTAAAACAAACCACCACCGTGCTCTAAAAGATCTAAGTGAAGCACGTAGAGCAAAATTATAACGCTCAAAAGATATAAGTGAAGCACGTAGAGCAAAACTACATAGCTCAAAAGATATAAGTGAAGCACATAGAGTATTCTATCAAATTTCAATTCAAGTATGGCTCTCTCAAAAGGTGTGGACAGCAAGGATGATTGTAGCATACTAACAAACAAAGACACAAATAATACAAGACGCTCCAAGCAAAACACATATCATGTTGGTGAATAAAAAATAGCTCCAAGTAAATTACCGATGGAAGTGGACGAAAGAGGGGATGCCTTCCGGGGCATCCCCAAGCTTTGACTTTTTGGTCTCCTTGGATTATCTTGGAGTTGCCATGGGCATCCCCAAGCTTAGGCTCTTTCCACTCCTTGTTACATAATCCATCAAAAGAACTCACCCAAAACTTGAAAACTTCACAACACAAATCTCAATAGAAATATCGTGAGCTCCGTTAGAGAAAGAAAACATAAAACTACTTCAAGGTACTGTAATGAACTCACTCTTAATTTATTTTGGTGTTAAACCTAATGTATTACAACTTCTGTATGGATTATAAACTATTTTACTAACCATAGATTCATCAAAATAAGCAAACAACACACGAAAAACAGAATCTGTCAAAAACAGAACAGTCTGTAGTAATCTGTAACTAATGCAAAATTCTGGAACTCCAAAAAATCTACCAAAATTAGACGACCTAGATAATTTGTTTATTGATCAGCAGCAATTGGAATCAGTATTTTATCATGTTCTTATGATTTTTAGTAATTCGGGCACTGAACGCAAAGTTTCTGGAAATTACAGCAAGATCAAATAACTATCATCCAAGAAGATCCAATAGGTCTAGCTTGGCACAAACACTAATTAAAACACAAAACCACATCCAAACAGAGGGTAGATGGGTTATTTATTCCCTAACAGAAGAAAAACACAAAAAATAAAAAAATAAAATTGGGTTGCCTCCCAACAAGTGCTATCGTTTAACGCCCCTAGCTAGGCATAAAAGCGAGGATAGATCTAGGTATTGCCATCTTTGGAAGGCAATTCTTCAATGAGGCATCTACCTTTCTTAGAGATCTCTTTTCTTTTTGGTAATTATCAAACTTTTAGGCACAAGATCGAAAAATTCATTTGTAGCAAATGGTTCCTTAATGAAATCAAAAAAATCGGGGGTGAATACTTATAGATTTAAGATCCGCAGTTTCCTTACTAGATGATTCACCCTTATTCTTAGGAACATACATAAGCTTAGCAATTTTAGTGGGAGGACTAGGAGTATTCTTTGCGGAAGAAAAAAGCGGTTCCCAAATTGGTAATGATACCCTCAAACTTATCGATTCTAGAGGAATCTAGATTTATTTTCTCATCTACCATGGGTTCCTCTCCTTAATATTTTTCAAAGTCATTCCTACCTTAGACCCATATTGAGTGATTCGATTATGAATCTTTTTATCTAGATTTTCAATTGATTCAATAGTAGCAACTTTGTTTTCAATAATTTCAAGCCTTTGCATAACATGCTCCAAAGTTAACATAGTTCCATTAACCAAAAGAGGTGGTGAGCCAAATAAGTCTATCATAGCATTATAAGAATCAAAAGTATGTCTACCCAAGAAATTCCCTCCGGTAATGGTATCAAGGATATATATATATACTAAGGACTAGCACCCACATAAAAATTATGAAGAAGAACTGAAGTAGATTGCTTCCTGGTAGCTCTGTTTTGAGCATTGCAAATTCTATACCAAGCGTCTTTCAGATTTTCTCCCTCCCTTTGTTTAAAATTTAGAACTTCGTTCTCGGGAGATAACGGAGAAGATATAAGACTAGCCATGACGACAAGACAAGCGAGAAAAAGGCGAACGGAGAAGGAGAAGGGGAAGGAGAAAGAGAGGGCGAATAAAACGGCAAGGGTGAAGTGGGGGAGAGGAAAACGAGAGGCAAATGGCAACTAATGTAATGCGGGAGATAGGGATTGTGATGGGTACTTGGTATGTCGACTTTTTGCGTAGACTCCCCGGCAACGGCGCCAGAAATGGCTCGTTGTCGGGAGTCAAATCTTGACTTGCACGAACCTCCCCGGCAACGGCGCCAGAAATCCTTCTTGCTACGTCTTGAGCTTGCGTTGGTTTTCCCCGAAGAGGAAGGGATGATGCAACAGAGTAGCGTAAGTATTTCCCTCAGTTTTTGAGAACCAAGGTATCAATCCAGTAGGAGGCCACGCGCAAGTCCCTCGTACCTACACAACACAAAGAGCTCAACGCAACCAACACGATTAGGGGTTGTCAATCCCTTCACGGTCACTTACGGAAGTGAGATCCGATAGATAATATTTTTGGTATTTTTGATATAAAGATGCAAAGTGAAAAGTAAAAGGCAAAGTAAAAACAGAACAAGATTAAAGTGATGGAGATTGATATGATGAGAATAGACCCGGGGGCCATAGGTTTCACTAGTGGCTTCTCTCGAGAGCATAAGTTTTCTACGGTGGGTGAACAAATTACTGTTGAGCAATTGACAGAATTGAGCATAGTTATGAGAATATCTAGGCATGATCATGTATATAGGCATCACGTCCGTGACAAGTAGATCGAAACGATTCTGCATCTACTACTATTACTTCACTCATCGACCGCTATCCAGCATGCATCTCGAGTATTAAGTTAAAAACAGAGTAACGCTTTAAGCAAGATGACATGATGTAAAGAGATAAATTCATGCAATATGAAATAAACCCCATCTAGTTATCCTCGATGGCAACGATACAATACGTGTCTTGCTGCCCCTTCTGTCACTGGGAAAGAACACCGCAAGATCAAACCCAAAGCTAAGCACTTCTCCCATGGCAAGAACTACCAATCTAGTTGGCCAAACCAAATGGATAATTCGAAGAGACTTGCAAAGATAACCAATCATACATAAAAGAATTCAGAGAAGATTCAAATATTGGTCATAGATAGACTTGATCATAAACCGACAATTCATTGGTCTCAACAAACACACCGCAAAAGAAGAAGATTACATCGAATAGATCTCCACGAGAGAGGGAGAGAACATTGTATTGAGATCCAAAAAGAGAGAAGAAGCCATCTAGCTACTAACTATGGACCCGAAGGTCTGAGGTAAACTACCCACACTTCATCGGAGGGGCTATGATGATGTAGAAGCCCTCCGTGATGACGGCCCTCTCTGGCGGAGCTCCGGAACAGGCCCCAAGATGGGATCTCGTGGATACAGAAAGTTGCGATGGTGGAATTAGGTTTTTGGCTCCTCTTCTGATCGTCTGGGGCACGTGGGTATATATAGGAGGAAGGAGTACGTCGGTGGAGCACCGAGGGGCCCACGAGGCAGGGGGCGCGCCCTGTAGGGGGGGGGCCCTACCCTCGTGACCGCCTCCGGTATGATGACCCACAATTATAGGGGATCTATCGTAGGCCTTTCGATAAGTAAGAGTGTCGAACCCAATGAGGAGCAGAAGGAAATGATAAGCGGTTTTCAGCAAGGTATTCTCTGCAAGTACTGAAATAAGTGGTAACAGATAGTTTTATAATAAGGTAAATTGTAACGAGCAACAAGTAACAAAAGTAAATAAGGTGCAGCAAGGTGGCCCAATCCTTTTTGTAGCAAAGGACAAGCCGGAACAAACTCTTATAATAGGAAAAGCGCTCCCGAGGACACATGGGAATATCGTCAAGCTAGTTTTCATCACGTTCATATGATTCGCGTTTGATACTTTGATAATTTGATATGTGGGTGGACCGGTGCTTGGGTGCTATTCTTACTTGAACAAGCATCCCACTTATGATTAACCTCTATTGCAAGCATCCGCAACTATAACAAAAGTATTAAGGTAAACCTAACCATAGCATGAAACATATGGATCTAAATCAGCCCCTTACGTAGCAACGCATAAACTAGGGTTTAAGCTTCTGTCACTCTAGCAACCCATCATCTACTTATTACTTCCCAATGCCTTCCTCTAGGCCGAAATAATGGTGAAGTGTTATGTAGTCGACGTTCACATAACACCACTAGAGGCTAGACAACATACATCTAATCAAAATATCAAACGAATACCAAATTCACATGACTACTAATAGAAGACTTCTCCCTTGTCCTCAGGAACAAACGTAATTACTCACAAAGCATATTCATGTTCATAATCAGAGGGGTAATAATATGCATAAAGGATCTGAACATATGATCTTCCACCAAATAAACCAACTAGCATCAACTACAAGGAGTAATCAACACTATTAGCAACCTACTAGCACCAATCCTGGACTTTGAGACAAGAATTGGATACAAGAGATGAACTAGGGTTTGATGATGAGATGGTGCTGGTGAAGATGTTGATGGAGATTGCCCTCTCCCGATGAGAGGAGCGTTGGTGATGACGATGGTGATGATTTCCCCCTCCCGGAGGGAAGTTTCCCCGGCAGAACAGCTCTGCCGGAGCTCTAGATTGGTTCCGCCTCGTGGCGGCGGAGTCTCGTCCCGAAAGGTTGCTTCTTATTTTTTTCTCATTGAAAGACTTCATATAGGAGAAGATGGACGTCGGAGACCCACCAGGGGGCCCACGAGGTAGGGGGCGCGCCCTAGGGGAGGGGCGCCCCCCACCCTCGTGAGAAGGGTGTGGGCCCCGTGGCCTTCATCTTTGGCATGGATTTTTCTTTATTTCTTTTAAGACGTACCGTGGAGTTTCAGTACTTTTGGAGTTGCGCAGAATAGGTCTCTAATATTTTCTCCCTTTCCAGCCCAGAATTCCAGCTGTCGGCATTCTCCCTCCTTATGTAAACCTTGTAAAATAAGAGAGAATAGCCATAAGTATTGTGATATAAAGTGAAATAACAGTCCATAATGCGATAAATATCGATATAAAAGCATGATGCAAAATGGACGTATCAACTCCCCCAAGCTTAGACCTCGCTTGTCCTCAAGAGAAAAGCCGATAAGAATAAATATGTCATCATGTTTAGAGGTAGAGGCGTCGATAAAAATAAAATACGGACATGCAGGCATCAGGATTATTCTTATAACAGCAACATATATAGGTTTTGTCATATGATTACTTATGTTCAAGTGATGATCTATTCACAATGCAAAAGTATAAATCATAAACCTTATTGGGTTCCAACAAACTATAATCTCAGTCACTGAAGCAATTGCAATTTATCATAACATCGGAAAGAGTCTATGTCAGAGCTAAAAAGCAAGTCCACATACTCAAACAACTATCATTTAGTCCTCCATAATTGCTAACACTCACGCGATACTTGTGGTTACAGAGTTTTAATCGGACACAGAGAAAGATAGGGGCTTATAGTTTTGCCCCACAACCTTTTACCTCAAGGGTAATGTCAACAATAATGGTTCATGCTCCCCTACATCCAATTAGATATATATATATATATATCATGTTCTTTCCAACATGCTGAGCTTGCCAAAGGATAAAATGAAAAAGGAAAGGTGAAGATCACCGTGACTCTTGCATAAGGTAGAAGATAATAATAAAGGATAGGCCCTTCGCAGAGGGAAGCAGAGGTTGCCATGCGCTTTTATGGTTGGATATATAAAATCTCAATGCGAAAGAACGTCACTTTATATTGCCCCTTGTGATGTGGACCTTTATTATGCAGTCCGTCACTTTTATTACTTCCACATCACAGGATCGTATAAAGCTTATTTCTCCCACACGAATCAATCATACATATTTAGAGCAATTTTTATTGCTTTGCACCGATGACAACTTACTTGAAGGATCTTACTCAATCCATAGGTAGATATGGTGGACTCTCATGACAAAATTGGTTTAGGGATATTTGGAAGCACAAGTAGTATTTCTACTTGGTGCTGAGAATTTGGCTAGCATGAGGGGGAAAGGCAAGCTCAACAAGTTAGAGGAACCATGACAACATACTTTATCTTAGATATAAGAAAAACATAACTCATTACGTTGTCTTCCTTGTCCAATATCAACTCTTTAGCATGTCATATTTTGATGAGTGCTTACAATCATAAAAGATGTCAATGATAATATATCTATATGTGAAAACCTCTCTTTCCTTATTACTTCCTATTAATTGCAACAATGACCAAAGCTATGTCTGCCAATTCCCAACAACTTTTAATCATCATACTCTTTCTATGTGAAGTCATTACTCTCAATAAGATCAATATGAACTTTTTGTTTCTTTTTATTCTTTTTCTCTCTTCTTTTATTCACCCAAGATCATGGCAAAATAATCAGGCCCTTGACTCAACACTAATCTTTATTATATATAACTCACGGACTCGATTACATAGAGAGATCATAAAACAAAACTCAAAACTAGATCATGCCATAAACTTTATTCTACTAGATCAAGATACTACTAATAGGATCGGACTAAGATAAATGGTAAAGATGGGAGTTGTGATTGTGATACAATACCGGGGCACCTCCCCCAAGCTTGGCAGTTGCCAAGGGGAGTGCCCATACCCAGATACTCAATTCTTCTTTGTTGGAGGAGACGGTGGAGGTGTTGTTGATGATGCGGCCTTGTCATCCATCTTCCAAGGCATAGGTTCACCATCATAGAAAGATGATCGAGTCTCCGGAATCCTCAAATCTGCAGCCAAACTCATTTTTTTGAATCTATATTCATACTCACAATTTTGGTTTTGAAGGTCATAGACTTGGGCTTGGAGGTGCTTGATCTTCTCATGTAGCTTGAAGATGGCCTCCTCGGTGTTCTTGGCATCCGGCTTGTAGTTGTTGGTGAACTCCGCGAGCATCATGTGGCTAGCGTTGATTCCACGCTCCACCATCCTTTGGCACTTGAAAACTTGTTGCTCCACTGCTTCGAGCCTCGTCTCCATGCTTCCGGCCCCCTTTGGCCCCTCTTAATCGCGGATGTGCAGCAACCCATCACGCATCTCAATGGTTTGAGGGTGTCGCAGCACCTCCGCGAGGTAAGGGTTGATGACCTTCTCGAAGAACTTGTCCTTGGAGGCGCATGGGGATGTCATGATAACCTAGATTTGTCAGAAAAATAGCTCGAAACAAAAACAGGAGATTTTTGCGTGATACAGGAGTCAAAACCTTTGGGAGAATATATAATGAATTTTTACCTACCAAAATATGTAACGTGCAAGAAAACGAAGCCCGGAAGTCAAACGAGGTGCTCACGAGGTAGGGGGCGCGCCCAGAGGGGTAGGGCGCACCCACCACCCTCGTGTCCTTCCCGGAATGCTACTTATTTTTCTATTTTTCTAAATATTCCAAAATGGAGAAATATTGCCTTAGAAATTGTTTTGGAGTCGGTTTACTTACCGTACCACATACCTATTCCCTTTCGGAGTCTGAAACATTCCGAAAAGTGTCCCTTATGTATTCCTCCGGGGTTACGGTTTCAATAATATTGGTTTCAACATTTATGGGATTACCTGAGATATATTGTTTGATTCTTTGACCGTTTACCACCTTCGGATTTGTGCCTTCGAAGTTGTTGATTTTTATTGCACCGGAACGATAGACCTCCTCGATAACATAGGGGCCTTCCCATTTAGAGAGAAGTTTTCCTGCAAAAAATCTTAAACGAGAGTTGTATAGCAATACATAATCACCTACATTAAACTCACGCTTTTGTATCCTTTTGTCATGCCATCTTTTAACTTTTTCTTTAAATAACTTGGAATTTTCATATGCTTGGGTTCTCCATTCATCAAGTGAGCTAATATCAAATAACCTCTTCTCACCGGCAAGTTTGAAATCATAGTTGAGCTCCTTAATAGCCCAATATGCCTTATGTTCTAGTTCGAGAGGTAAGTGACATGCTTTTCCATATACCATTTTATATGGAGACATACCCATAAGATTTTTGTATGCAGTTCTATATGCCCATAATGCATCATCAAGTTTCTTAGACCAATTCTTTCTAGACCTATTAACTGTCTTTTGCAAAATTAATTTGAGCTCTCTATTGCTCAACTCTACTTGACCACTAGACTGTGGGTGATAAGGAGATGCAATTCTATGATTAACATCATATTTAGCAAGCATTTTACGGAAAGCACCATGAATAAAGTGTGAACCACCATCAGTCATTAAATATCTAGGGACACCAAACCTCGGAAAAATAACTTCCTTAAGCATTTTGATAGAAGTGTTATGATCAGCACTACTAGTTGGAATAGCTTCTACCCACTTAGTAGCATAATCAACAACAACTAAAATATGTGTATATCCATTAGAGGCAGGAAAAGGTCCCATATAATCAAAGCCCCAAACATCAAATGGTTCAATAACAAGAGAATAATTCATAGGCATTTCTTGACGTCTACTAATATTACCAATTCTTTGACATTCATCACAAGACAAGACAAACTTACGGGCATCCTTGAAGAGAGTAGGCCAATAAAAACCAGATTGCAATACCTTATGTGCAGTTCTATCTCCAGCGTGGTGTCCTCCATAAGACTCAGAATGACACTTGCGTAGGATCTGTTCCTGTTCATGCTCAGGTACACAACGTCTAATAACACCATCTACTCCTTCTTTATAAAGATGTGGGTCATCCCAAAAGTAATGTCTCAAGTCATAGAAGAATTTTTTCTTTTGCTGGTATGTGAAGCTAGGTGGTATAAACTTAGCAACAATATAATTAGCATAATCAACATACCATGGAGTACTACGAGAAGTACTTATAACATTTAATTGTTCATCAGGAAAGTCATCACTAATAGGTAGTGGGTCATCAAGAATATTTTCTAACCTAGATAAGTTGTCTGCAACGGGGTTCTCAGCTCCCTTTCTATCAACAATATGCAAATCAAATTCTTGTAGCAAGAGAACCCATCTAGGTTTAGCATCTTTCTTTTCCATAAGGTATTTAATAGCAGCATGATCAGTGTGAATAGTTACTTTAGAATCAACAATATAAGGTCTGAACTTATCACAAGCAAATACAACTGCTAAAGCTCTTTTTCAGTAGTAGCATAATTTCTTTGAGCATTGTCTAGAGTCTTACTAGCATAATGAATAACATTTAATTTCTTATCAACTCTTTGCCCTAGAACAACACCTACAGCATAATCACTAGCATCGCACATAATTTCAAAGGGTAAATTCCAATCAGGTGGCTGAACAATAGGTGCAGAGACTAATGCTTTCTTAAGTATTTCAAATGCTTCTACACAATCATCATCAAAGACAAATGGTATATCTTTTTGCAATAAATTAGTCAGAGGCCGAGAAATTTTTGAGAAGTCCTTAATGAACCTCCTATAAAATCCAGCGTGACCAAGGAAACTTCTTATACCTTTGACGTCCTTGGGACATGGCATCTTTTGAATAGCATCAACCTTGGCTTTATCAACTTCAATACCTCTTTCAGAAACTTTGTGCCCCAAGACAATACCTTCATTAACCATAAAGTGGCACTTTTCCCAATTCAAGACAAGATTAGTTTCTTCACATCTCTGCAAAACTCGATCAAGATTGCTCAAGCAATCGTCAAAAGAAGAACCATAGACCGAAAAGTCGTCCATGAAAACCTCACAAAACTTTTCACAAAAGTCAGAGAATATAGCCATCATGCATCTTTGAAAGGTAGCAGGTGCATTACATAAACCAAAAGGCATACGTCTATAAGCAAAAGTACCAAAAGGGCATGTAAAAGTAGTCTTTGATTGATCTCCAGCCGACACAGGTATTTGAGAGAAACCAGAATAACCATCTAGAAAGCAATAATGTGTATGTTTGCATAATCTTTCTAGCATTTGATCAATAAAAGGTAAGGGGTAATGATCTTTCTTAGTAGCTTTATTTAATTTGCGGAAATCAATTACCATCCTATAACCTGTGATAATTCTTTGTGGAATCAATTCATCTTTATCATTAGGAACAACAGTAATACCTCCCTTCTTAGGGACACAATGGACAGGACTTACCCACTCACTATGAGCAACGGGATAAATTATACCTGCCTCCAGAAGCTTAAGTATTTCTTTTCTTACCACTTCTTTCATTTTAGGATTCAGACGTCGTTGAGGATCACGAACTGGTTTGGCATCTGCTTCCAAATTTATTTTACGTTGACATAGAGTGGGACTAATGCCCTTAAGATCATCAAGAGTATATCCAATAGCAGCACAATGCTTCTTCAGAGTTTTCAATAATCTTTCTTCTTCATGCTCTGAAAGGTTAGCACTAATAATAATAGGATATATCTTCTTTTCATCAAGATAAGCATATTTAAGATTATCAGGCAACGGTTTAAGCTCAAACACGGGATCACCCTTGGGTGGAGGAGGATCTCCTAAAATTTCAACAGGCAAATTGTGTTGCAGAATAGGTTCCTGTTTAAAGAATACTTCATCTATTTCCCTTCTTTCATTCATGAACATATCATTTTCATGGTCTAGCAAATAGTGTTCTAAAGGATCACTAGGAGGTACGGCAATAGAAGCAAGACCAATAATTTCATCCTTACTAGGTAATTCTTCCTCGCGATGTTGTTTACTAAATTTAGAGAAATTAAACTCATGAACCATATCATCCAAACCAACAGTAACAATATTCTTAGTGCAGTCTATGGTAGCATTGACAGTTTTAAGAAGGGTCTACCAAATATAATGGGACAAAAGCTATCTTGTGGAGAAGTAAGAACAAGAAAATCAGCAGGATATTTAGTTTTCCCACACAAGACTTCAACATCTCTAACAATTCCAATTGGTGCAATAATATCTCTATTAGCAAGTTTAATAGTAACATCAACATCTTCTAACTCAACAGGTGCAATTTCATTCTTAATTTCTTTGTATAAGTCATGAGGTATAACACTAGCACTAGCACCCATATCACATAAGCCATGATAACAATGATCTCCTATTTTAACAGAAATAATAGGCACGCCTACCACAGGTCTATGTTTATCCTTATCACACGGTTTAGCAATTCTAGCAGTTTCACCTTCGAACTGAATAACATGCCCATCAATATTATCAGACAAGAGATCTTTAACAATAGCAATATTAGGTTCTACTTTAACTTGCTCAGGAGGTGTATAAGTTCTAATATTGCTTTTACGAACAACAGTTGAAGCTTTAGCATGATCCTTTATTCTAACAGGGAAAGGTGGTTTCTCAATATAAGAAGTAGGAACAATAGGATCATTATAAGTGACAGTCTTTTCTTCAACTTTAATAGGTGCAGCTACTTTTACTTCTATGGGAGGATGATATTTAAACCACTTCTCCTTAGGGAGATCAACATAGGTAGCAAAAGATTCACAGAAAGAAGCTACTATCTCAGAATCAAGTCCATATTTAGTGCTAAACTTACGGAAAATATCGGTATCCATAAAAGATTTAACACAATCAAACTTAGGTGTCATACCTGACTCCTTACCTTCGTCGAGGTCCCAATCTTCAGAGTTGCGTTTAATTCTATCCAATTAATTCCATCTGAATACAATAGTCTTCATCATAAAAGAGCCAACACAAGAAGTGTCGAGCATGTTGCGATTGTTTTCAGAAAGCCGAGCATAAAAACTTTGCATAATTGTTTATCTCTGGAGATCATGATTGGGGCATGAATATAACATTGATTTAATCCTCCCCCAAGCTTGAGCGATGCTTTCTCCTTCGCGAGGCCAGAAATTATATATATATATATATATATAATTGCGATCACGATGAACAAGATGCATAGGGTAATACTTTTGATGAAATTCCAGCTTCAATCTTTTACAGTCCCACGATCTCATATCATCACATAGCCTATACCATATCAATGCGTCTCCCTTCAAAGATAAAGGGAAGACCTTCTTCTTAGCAACATCATCGGGTATACCTGCAAGCTTAAATAATCCACAAACTTCATCCACATATATTAAGTGATCATCAGGATGTTTTGTTCCATCTCCTGTAAAAGGATTAGCTACCAGTTTTTCCATCATAGCCACAGGAAATTCAAAAGGAGTTTCATTAATAGGTTCAGTAGGTTGAGGGGCAACTCTTTGCTCTACTGGACAGGGTGAAGATACCCCGAACAAGCCCCTCAGAGAATTACTTTCCATAGTAACAAGTGACAGTAAATTTCAACACACTATATAAATTTTTCCTTACCAAATTCCACTTACCAAAGGCGCTACACTCCCCGGCAACGGCGCCAGAAAAGAGTCTTGATGGACCACAAGTATAGGGGATCTATCATAGTCCTTTCGATAAGTAAGAGTGTCGAACCCAACGAGGAGCAGAAGGAAATGATAAGCGGTTTTCAGCAAGGTATTCTCTGCAAGTACTGAAATAAGTGGTAACAGATAGTTTTGTAATAAGGTAAATTGTAACAAGCAAGAAGTAACAAAAGCAAATAAGGTGCAGCAAGGTGGCCCAATCCTTTTTGTAGCAAAGGACAAGCCGGAACAAACTCTTATAATAGGAAAAGCGCTCCCGAGGACACATGGGAATATCGTCAAGCTAGTTTTCATCACGTTCATATGATTCGCGTTCGATACTTTGATAATTTGATATGTGGGTGGACCGGTGCTTGGGTGCTATTCTTACTTGAACAAGCATCCCACTTATGATTAACCTCTATTGCAAGCATCCGCAACTATAACAAAAGTATTAAGGTAAACCTAACCATAGCATGAAACATATGGATCTAAATCAGCCCCTTACGTAGCAACGCATAAACTAGGGTTTAAGCTTCTGTCACTCTAGCAACCCATCATCTACTTATTACTTCCCAATGCCTTCCTCTAGGCCGAAATAATGGTGAAGTGTTATGTAGTCGACGTTCACATAACACCACTAGAGGCTAGACAACATACATCTAATCGTTGGTGGAGGGGGAGTATAAAATTTACCATTCTGTTTGGGAACCGCCTATAATGTGTGTAGCATGGAAGATATCGCCATCTCTTGGTTGTTATGTTGACAATGAAAGTATACCGCTCAACATATTATTCACCTCTATTTCAAAACCGAGCTCTGGCACCTCTAGAAATCCCTGCTTCCCTCTGCGAAGGGCCTATCTATTTACTTTCATGTTGAGTCATCATCCTCTTATTAAAAAGCACCAGTTGGAGAGCACCGCTGTCATTTGCATTCATTACTGTTAGTTTACATTGAGTATGACTTGACCGGATCTCTTATACCATGAATTACAATGTCTAGTCAGTCCTTGATCTTTAAAGGTGCTCCGCATTTATGTTTTGTGGTCTCAGAAAGGGCTAGTGAGATACCATCTTGTTATATCATATTATGATTGTTTTGAGAAAGTGTTGTCATACGAGATTTATTATTATAGCTCGCTAGTTGATTATGCCATTGATATGAGTAAACATGAGACCTATGCGTTATTGTGAATATTGTTAGTTCATAATCTTTGCTGAAAACTTGAATGCTGGCTTTACATATTTACAACAACAAGAGCAAACAGAGTTTGTAAAAGTTTTTCTTTATCACTTTCAGTTTATCAACTGAATTGCTTGAGGACAAGCAAAGGTTTAAGCTTGAGGGAGTTGATACGTCTCTGTCGTATCTACTTTTCCAAACACTTTTGCCCTTGTTTTGGACTCTAACTTGCATGATTTGAATGGAACTAACCCGGACTGACGCTGTTTTCAGCAGAATTACTATGATGTTATTTATGTCCAGAAACAAAAGTTCTCGGAATGACCTGAAACTTCACGGAACATCTTTTCGGAAATAATAAAAAATCCCTGCAAAATATGAAGACCAGGGAGCCACCCTAGCCACGAGGGTGGGGGGCGCGCCTGCCCCCCTAGGGCACGCCCCCTACCTCGTGGGCCCCCAGGAGCTCCTTCGACCTCAACTCCAACTCTATATATTTGGTTTCAGGGAGAAAAAAATAAAGGAGAAGGATTCATCGCGTTTTACGATACGGAGCCGTCGCCAAGCCCTAAAACCTCTCAGGAGGGCTGATCTGGAGCCCGTTCGGGGCTCCGGAGAGGGGAATCCGTCGCCATCGTCATCATCAACTATCCTCCATCACCAATTTCATGATGCTCACCGCCGTGCATGATTAATTCCATCGTAGGCTTGCTGGACGGTGATGGCTTGGATGAGATTTGTCATGTAATCGAGTTAGTTTTGTTAGGGTTTGATCCCTAGTATTGATAATTCCATTTTGCATCATGCTTTTATATCGATATTGATCGCATTATGGATTGTTATTTCACTTTATGTCACAATACTTATGGCTATTCTCTCTTATTTTACAAGGTTTACATAAGGAGGGAGAATGCCGGCAGCTGGAATTCTGGGCTGGAAAAGGAGAAAATATTAGAGACCTATTCTGCGCAACTCCAAAAGTCCTGAAACTCCACGGAACATCTTAAAATAAATAAAGAAAAATCCTCGCCAAAGATGAAGGCCAGGGGTCCCACACCCTTCTCACGAGGGTGGCCCCCCCCTAGGGCGCGCCCCCTACCTCGTGGGCCCCCTAGTGGCTCTCCGACGCCCATCTTATCCTATATGAAGTCTTTCGATGAGAAAAAAAGAAGAAGGAACTTTTCGGAACGAGACTCCGCCGCCACGAGGCGGAACCTTGGTGGATCCAATCTAGAGCTCCGGCAGAGCTGTTCTGCCGGGGAAACTTCCCTCCGGGAGGGGGAAATCATCACCATCATCATCACCAACGCTCCTCTCATCGGGATAGGGTAATCTCCATCAACATCTTCACCAGCACCATCTCATGTCCAAACCCTAGTTCATCTCTTGTATCCAATTCTTGTCTCAAAGTCCGGGATTGGTGCTAGTAGGTTGCTAGTAGTGTTGATTGCTCCTTTGTAGTTGATGCTAGTTGGTTTATTTGGTGGAAGATCATATGTTCAGATCCTATATGCATATTATTACCCCTCTGATTATGAACATGAATATGCTTTGTGAGTAATTACGTTCGTTCCGGAGGACAAGGGAGCAGTCTTGCTATGAGTAGTCATGTGGATTTGGTATTCGTTTGATATTTTGATAAGATATATGTTGTCTAGCCTCTAGTGGTGTTATGTGAACGTCGACTACATAACACTTCACCATTATTTGGGCCTAGAGGAAGGCATTGGGAAGTAATAAGTAGATGATGGGTTGCTAGAGTGACAGAAGCTTAAACCCTAGTTTATGTGTTGCTTCGTAAGGGGCTGATTTGGATCCATATGTTTCATGCTATGGTTAGGTTTACCTTAATACTTTTATTGTAGTTGCGGATGCTTGCAATAGAGGTTAATCATAAGTGGGATGCTTGTTCAAGTAAGAACATCACCCAAGCACTGGTCCACCACATATCAAATTATCAAAGTATCGAAAGCGAATCATATGAACGTGATGAAAACTAGCTTGACGATATTCCCATGTGTCCTCAGGAGCGGTTTTCCTATTATAAGAGTTTGTTCTGGCTTGTCCTTTGCTACAAAAGGATTGGGCCACCTTTCTGCACTTTATTTACTTTTGTTACTTGTTGCTCGTTATAATTTATCCTATTACAAAACTATCTGTTACCACTTATTTCAGTACTTGCAGAGAATACCTTGCTGAAAACCGCTTATCATTTCCTTCTTCTCCTCGTTGGGTTCGACACTCTTACTTATCGAAAGGACTACAATAGATCCTCTATACTTGTGGGTCATCAAGACTCTTTTCTGGCCCCGTTGCCGGGGAGTGTAGCGTCTTTGGTAGGTGGAATTTGGTAAGGAAAAATTTATATAGTGTGCTGAAATTTACTGTCACTTGTTACTATGGAAAGTAATTCTCTGAGGGGCTTGTTTGGGGTATCTTCACCCCGTCCAGTAGAGCAGAGAGTTGCTCCTCAACCTACTGAACCTATTGAAAATTAAATTCCTTATGAGTATCCTTTGGGTATGATAGAAAAACTGCTAGCTAATCCTTTTACAGGAGATGGAACAAAGCATCCTGATGAGCACTTAATATATGTGGATGAAGTTTGTGGATTATTTAAGCTTGCAGGTATACCCGATGATGTTGCTAAGAAGAAGGTCTTTCCTTTATCTTTGAAGGGAGACGCATTGATATGGTATAGGCTATGTGATGATATGAGATCATGGGACTATAAAAGATTGAAGATGGAATTTCATCAAAAGTATTGCCCTATGCATCTTGTTCATCGTGATCGCAATTATATATATAATTTCTGGCCTCGCGAAGGAGAAAGCATCGCTCAAGCTTGGGGGAGGCTTAAATCAATGTTATATTCATGCCCCAATCATGAGCTCCAGAGAGAAATAATTATGCAAAGTTTTTATGCTCAGCTTTCTAAAAACAATCGCAACGTGCTCGATACTTCTTGTGCTGGCTCTTTTATGATGAAGATTACTGAATTTAGATGGAATTTATTGGATAGAATTAAACGCAACTCTGAAGACTGGGACCTCGATGAAGGTAAGGAGTCAGGTATGACACCTAAGTTTGATTGTGTTAAATATTTTATGGATACCGATATTTTCCGTAAGTTTAGCACTAAATATGGACTTGATTCTGAGATAGTAGCTTCTTTCTGTGAAGGATGGTATTGTCTTGGGTGCTGTTCTTACTTTTCTGATGAACAATTAAATGTTATAAGTACTTCTCATAGTACTCCATGGTAATGTGATTATGCTAATTATATTGTTGCTAAGTTCATACCACCTAGCTTCACATACCAACAAAAGAAAAAGTTCTTCTATGATTTAAGACATTACTTTTGGGATGACCCACATCTTTATAAAGGAGTAGATGGTGTTATTAGACGTTGTGTACCTGAGCATGAACAGGAACAGATCCTACGCAAGTGTCATTCCGAGTCTTATGGAGGACACCACGCTGGAGATAGTACTGCACATAAGGTATTGCAATCTGGTTTTTATTAGCCTACTCTCTTCAAGGATTCCCGTAAGTTTGTCTTGTCTTGTGATGAATGTCAAAGAATTGGTAATATTAGTAGACGTCAAGAAATGCCTATGAATTATTCTCTTGTTATTGAACCATTTGATGTTTGGGGCTTTGATTATATGGGACCTTTCCCTGCCTCTAATGGATACACACATATTTTAGTTGCTACTGATTACGTTACTAAGTGGGTAGAAGCTATTCCAACTAGTAGTGCTGATCATAACACTTCTATTAAAATGCTTAAGGAAGTTATTTTTCCGAGGTTTGGAGTCCCTAGATACTTAATGACTGATGGTGGTTCACACTTTGTTCATGGTGCCTTCCGTAAAATGCTTGCTAAATATGATGTTAATCATAGAATTGCATCTCCGTATCACCCACAGTCTAGTAGTCAAGTAGAGTTGAGCAATAGAGAGCTCAAATTAATTCTGCAAAAGACTGTTAATAGGTCTAGAAAGAATTGGTCTAAGAAACTTGATGATGCATTATGGGCTTATAGAACTGCATACAAAAATCCTATGGGTATGTCTCCGTATAAAATGGTTTATGGAAAAGCATGTCACTTACCTCTCGAACTAGAACATAAGGCATATTGGGCTATTAAAGAGCTCAATTATGATTTTAAACTTGCCTGTGAGAAGAGGTTATTTGATATTAGCTCACTTGATGAATGGAGAACCCAAGCTTATGAAAATGCCAAGTTGTTTAAAGAAAAAGTTAAAAGATGGCATGACAAAAGGATACAAAAGCGTGAGTTTAATGTAGGTGATTATGTATTGCTATACAACTCTCGTTTAAGATTTTTTGCAGGAAAACTTCTCTCTAAATGGGAAGGCCTCTATGTTATCGAAGAGGTCTATCGTTCCGGTGCCATAAAAATCAACAACTTCGAGGGCACAAATCCGAAGGTGGTAAACGGTCAAAGAATCAAACATTATATCTCAGGTATTCCCATAAATGTTGAAACCAATATTATTGAAACCGTAACCCCGGAGGAATACATAGGAGACACTTTCCGGAACGTTTCAGACTCCGAAAAGGAATAGGTATGTGGCACGGTAAGTAAACTGACTCCAAAACAATTTTTAAGGCAATATTTCTCTGTTTTGGAATATTTAGAAAAATAGAAAAATAAGTAGTAGTCTGGGAAGGACACGAGGGCCTCACGAGGGTGGTGGGCGCGCCCTACCCCCTGGGCACGCCCCCTACCTCGTGTGCCTTCCGGACTCCGTTTTCTTGCAGGTTACGTATTTTGGTCGGTAAAAATTCATTATATATTCTCCCGAAGGTTTTGACTCCCGAATCACGCAAACCTCCTCTGTTCTTGTTTCGAGCTGTTTTCTGTCAGGGTTTTCCAAGCTAGGCATCATGTCGTATCCCTCCTCCAACAATGGTGACAACGATGCTTGGCTAATGAAGATAGATCTGAAGAGGGAAGAACCCACGAGGATCAAGAAAGATGAAAGGATCAAGAAGGCCACGGAGGATCAAGCTCCAGCAGCAAAAGACACCCTCCAACTTGATCATAACCTTCTTACCCCAACTGAGATCGAAGCTTTCAAGATGATTGAGTTAGCTCGTATACAAAACAAGTATCTCACACAAGAAAATATTTTGTTGAAGGAGCATATTGTTGCACTCAAGGGCATTATTCGCAAGCTGGAGGACCTCTTACGCTCGATGTGCGATTATCTGTCACCTCCACCTTCTTCACCGACAAAGGAGATATAATCACATGGGTATGGGCACTCCCCTTGGCAACTGCCAAGCTAGGGGGAGGTGCCCCGGTATCGTATCACAATCACAACTCCTATCTTTACCGTTTTTCTTAGTTCGATCCTATTAGTAGTATCTTGATCTAGTAGAATAAAGTTTATGGCATGATCTAGTTTTGAGTTTGGTTTATGATCTCTCTATGTAATCGAGTCCGTGAGCTACATATAATAAAGATTAGTGTTGAGTCAAGGGCTTGACTATTTTGCCATGATCTTGGGTGAATAAAAGAAAAGAGAAAAAGAATAAAAATAAACAAAAAGTTCATATTAATCTTATTGAGAGTAATGACTTCACATAGAAAGAGTATGATGATTAAAAGTTGTTGGGAGTTGGCAGACATAGCTTTGGTCATTGTTGCAATTAATAGGAAGTAATAAGGAAAGAGAGGTTTTCACATATAGATATATTATCATTAACATCTTTTATGATTGGGAGCACTCATTAAAATATGACATGCCAAAGAGTTGATGTTGGACAAGGAAGACAACGTAATGAGTTATGTCTTTCTTATATTTGAGATAAAGTATGCTGTCATGGATCCTCTAACTTGTTGAGCTTGCCTTTCCCCCTCATGCTAGCCAAATTCTCAGCACCAAGTAGAAATACTACTTGTGCTTCCAAATACCCTTGAACCAGTTTTGCCATGAGAGTCCACCATATCTACCTATGGATTGAGTAAGATCCTTCAAGTAAGTTGTCATCGGTGCAAAGCAATAAAATTGCTCTAAATATGTATGATTGATTGGTGTGGGAGAAATAAGATTTATACGATCTTGTGATGTGGAAGTAATAAAAGCGACGGACTGCATAATAAAGGTTCATATCACAAGGGGCAATATAAAGTGACGTTCTTTCGCATTGAGATCCTATGCATCCAACCATAAAAGCGCATGGCAACCTCTGCTTCCCTCTGCGAAGGGCCTATCCTTTATTATTATCTTCTACCTTATGCAAGAGTCATGGTGATCTTCACCTTTTCTTTTTCATTTTATCCTTTGGCAAGCTCAGCATGTTGGAAAGAACATGATATATATATATATATATATATCTAATTGGATGTAGGGGAGCATGAACCATTATTGTTGACATTACCCTTGAGGTAAAAGGTTGTGGGGCAAAACTATAAGCCCCTATCTTTCTTTGTGTCTGATTAAAACTCCGTAACCACAAGTATCGTGTGAGTGTTAGAAATTATGGAGGACTAAATGATAGTTGAGTATGTGGACTTGCTTTTTAGCTCTGACATAGACTCTTTCCGATGTTATGATAAATTGCAATTGCTTCAATGACTGAGATTATAGTTTGTCAGAGCCCAATAAGGTTTATGATTTATACTTTTGCATTGTGAATAGATCATCACTTGAACATAAGTAATCATATGACAGAATCTATATATGTTGCTGTTATGAGAATAATCATGATGCCTTCATGTCCGTATTTTATTTTTATCGACGCCTCTACCTCTAAACATGAGGACATATTTATTGTTATCGGCTTTTCGCTTGAGGACAAGCGAGGTCTAAGCTTGGGGGGGTTGATACGTCCATTTTGCATCATGATTTTATATCGATATTTATCGCATTATGGACCGTTATTTCACTTTATGTCACAATAGTTATGGATATTCTCTCTTATTTTACAAGGTTTACATAAGGAGGGAGAATGCCGCCAGCTGGAATTCTGGGCTGGAAAAGGAGCAAATATTAGAGACCTATTCGGCGCAACTCCAAAAGTCCTGAAACTCCACCGAACATCTTAAAATAAATAAAGAAAAATCCTCACCAAAGATGAAGGCCAGGAGGCCCACACCCTTCTCATGAGGGTGGGGGGCGCCCCCACTAGGGTGCGCCCCCTACCTCGTGGGCCCCCTTGTGGCTTTCCGACACCCATCTTCTCCTATATGAAGTCTTTCGATGAGAAAAAAAGAATAAGGAACTTTTCGGGATGAGACTCCGCTGCCACGAGGCGGAACCTTGGCGGATCCAATCTAGAGCTCCGGTAGAGCTGTTCTGCCAGGGAAACTTCCCTCCGGGAGGGGGAAATCATCACCATCATCATCACCAATGCTCCTCTCATCGGGAGAGGGCAATCTCCATCAACATCTTCACCAGCACCATCTCATCTCCAAACCCTAGTTCATCTCTTGTATCCAATTCTTGTCTCAAAGTCCGGGATTGGTGCTAGTAGGTTGCTAGTAGTGTTGATTACTCCTTGTAGTTGATGCTAGTTGGTTTATTTGGTGGAAGATCATATGTTCAGATCCTATATGCATATTATTACCCCTCTGATTATGAACATGAATATGCTTTGTGATTAATTACGTTCATTCCTGAGGACAAGGGAGAAGTCTTGCTATGAGTAGTCATGTGAATTTGGTATTCATTTGATATTTTGATAAGATGTATGTTGTCTAGCCTCTAGTGGTGTTATGTGAACGTCGACTACATAACACTTCACCATTATTTGGGCCTAGAGGAAGGCATTGGGAAGTAATAAGTAGATGATGGGTTGCTAGAGTGATAGAAATTTAAACCCTAGTTTATGCGTTGCTTCGTAAGGGGCTGATTTGGATCCATATGTTTCATGCTATGGTTAGGTTTACCTTAATACTTTTATTGTAGTTGCGGATGCTTGCAATAGAGGTTAATCATAAGTGGGATGCTTATTCAAGTAAGAACAGCACCCAAGCACCGGTCCACCACATATCAAATTATCAAAGTATCGAACTCGAATCATATGAACGTGATGAAAATTAGCTTGACGATATTCCCATGTGTCCTCGGGAGCGCTTTTCCTATTATAAGAGTTTGTTCCGGCTTGTCCTTTTCTACAAAAGGATTGGGCCACCTTGCTGCACTTTATTTACTTTTGTTACTTGTTGCTCGTTACAATTTATCCTATCACAAAACTATCTGTTACCACTTATTTCAGTACTTGCAGAGAATACCTTGCTGAAAACCGCTTATCATTTCCTTTTGCTCCTCGTTGGGTTTGACACTCTTACTTATCGAAAGGACTACGATAGATCCCCTATACTTGTGGGTCATCAAGTATCCACTATGTTCTGAGATTGATGTTGCTATGACTTTTCTATGCTTAATGCTTGTCACTAGGGCCCGAGTGCCATGATTTCAGATCTGAACCTATTATGTTTCATCAATATATGAGAGTTCTTGATCCTATCTTGCAAGTCTGTATTCACCTATTATGTGATATGATCCGTTAACCCCGAAGTGACAATAATCGGGATACTTACCGGTGATGACCGTAGTTTGAGGAGTTCATGTATTCACTATGTGTTAATGCTTTGGTCTAGTACTCTATTAAAAGGAGGCCTTAATATCCCTTAGTTTCCACTAGGACCCCGCTACCACGGGAGCGTAGGACAAAAGATGTCATGCAAGTTCTTTTCCATAAGCATGTATGACTATATTCGGAATACATGCCTACATTACATTGATGAATTGGAGCTAGTTATGTGTCACCCTAGGTTATGACTGTTACATGATGAACCGCATCTGGCATAATTCTCCATCACTGATCCATTGCCTACGAGCTTTCCATATATTTTTCTTCGCTTATTTACTTTTCCGTTGCTACTGTTACAATCACTACAAAATACCAAAAACATTACTTTTACTATCATTACCTTTTTCTACCGTTACCACTGCTGTCATATTACTTTGCTACTAAACACTTTGCTGCAGATATTAAGTTTCCAGGTGTGGTTGAATTGACAACTCAGCTGCTAATACTTGAGAATATTCTTTGGCTCCCCTTGTGTCGAATCAATAAATTTGGGTTGAATACTCTACCCTCGAAAACTGTTGTGATCCCCTATACTTCTGGGTTATCACAAGGCAATTGCACCAGTATTGTCACAAAAAATTCACTGGACCCGATGCACTAGGTATGACACCTAGATTGGATATGAACTCCTTCATCCAGACTCCTTCATTTGCTACTTCCGAAGCAGGTATGTATTCCGCTTCAAACGTAAATCCCGCCACGACGCTCTGCTTAGAACTACACCAACTGACAGCTCCACCATTCAATAAAAATACGTATCCAGTTTGTGACTTAGAGTCATCCGGATCAGTGTCAAAGTTTGCATCGACGTAACCATTTACGACGAGCTCTTTGTCACCTCCATAAACGAGAAACATATCCTTAGTCCTTTTCAGGTAGTTCAGGATGTTCTTGACTGCTGTCTAGTGATCCACTCCTGGATTACTGCTACCTCTTGAGCATGCGTTGGTTTTCCCTTGAAGAGGAAAGGGTGATGCAGCAAAGTAGCGTAAGTATTTCCCTCAGTTTTTGTGAACCAAGATATGAATCCAGTAGGAGATAACACACAAGTCACCTAGTACCTGCACAAACAATCAAGAACCTTGCAACCAACGCGATAAAGGGGTTGTCAATCCCTTCATGGTCACTCACAAAAGTGAGATCTAATAAAGATAGTAAGATAAATATTTTTGGTATTTTTGTTGTATAGATTGGAAAATAAAGATTGCAAAAATAGTAAACGAGATGCGATAATAAATGAGATGCAATATAATAAGAAAGAGAACCGGGGGCCATAGGTTTCACTAGTGGCTTCTCTCATGATAGCATGTATTACGGTGGGTGAACAAATTACTGCCGAGCAATTGATAGAAGAGTGCATAGTTATGAGAATATCTAGGCAATGATCATTAATATAGGCATCATGTCCGTGTCAAGCAGACCGAAACGATTCTACATCTACTACTATTACTCCAAACATCGACCGCTATGTAGCATGCATCTAGAGTATTAAGTTCATAAGAATAGAGTAATGCATTAAGCAAGATGACATGATGTAGAGGGATAAACTCAAGCATTATGATATAAACCCCATCTTTTTATCCTTGATGGCAACAATACAATATATGCCTTCCTGCCCCTACTGTCACTGGGAAAGGACACCGCAAGGTTGAACCCAAAGCTAAGCACTTCTCCCATTGCAAGAAAGATCAATCTAGTAGGCCAAACTAAACCGACAATTCGAAGAGACTTGCAAAGATATCAAATCATGCATATAAGAATTCAGAGAAGAACCAAATATTATTCATAGATAAACTAGATCATAAATCCACAATTCATCAGATCTTGGCAAACACACCGCAAAAAGTATTACATCGAATAGATCTCCAAGAACATCAAGGAGAACTTTGTATTGAGAACCAAAGAGAGAGAAGAAGCCATCTAGCTAATAAATATGGACACGCGGGTCTGTGGTAAAGTACTCACACATCATCGGAGAGGCTATGGTGTTGATGTAGAAGCCCTCTGTGATTGATTCCCCCTCCGGCAGATTGTCGGGAAAGGCCCCAAGATGGGATCTCACGGGTATAGAAGGTTGTGGCGGTGGAAAAGTGGTTTCGTGGCTCCCCCTGATATTTTTAGGGTATAAGAGTGTATATAGGCGAAAGAAGTACCTCGGTGGAGCTCCGTGGAGCCCACAAGGGTGGGGGGCGCGCCTACCCCCCTGGGCGCACCCTCCTGCCTCGTGGCCGCCTCGCGGAGTTCTAGACTTCAACTCCAAGTCTTCTAGATTGCTTTCGTTCCAAGAAAGATCATCATGAAGGTTTCATTCTGTTTGGTATTCCTTTTCTGCAAAACACTGAAATAGGCAAAAAAACAGAAACTGGCACTGGGCCTTCCGTTAATAGGTTAGTCCCAAAAATAATATAAAAAAGCATATTAAAGCCCATTAAACATCCAAAACAAATAATATAATAGCATGGAAGAATAAAAAAATTATAGATATGTTGGAGACGTATCAAGCATCCCCAAGCTTAATTCCTGCTCGTCCTCGAGTAGGTAAATGATAAAAACGAATTTTTGATGTGGAATGCTACCTAACATATTTTTCAATGTAATTTTATTTATTGTGGCATGAATTTTCAGATCCAAAAGATTCAAGACAAAAGTTTAATATTGACATAAAAATAATAATACTTCAAGCATACTAACCAAGCAATTATGTCTTCTCAAAATAACATAGCCAAAGAAAGCTCATCCCTACAAGATTGTATAGTTTTTCTATGCTTCATTTTCGTCACACAAAATGGCCCAATAATGCACAACCCCGATGACAAGGGAAGCAATTGTTTCATACTTTAGTATTCTCAAACTTTTCCAACTTTCATGCAATATATGAGCGCGAGCCATGGACATAGCACTATAGGTGGAATAGAATGGTGGTTGTGGAGAAGACAAAAAAGAGGAAGATAGTCTCACATCAACTAGGCGTATCAATGGGCTATGAAGATGCCCATCAATAGATATCAATGTGAGTGAGTAGGGATTTCCATGCAACAGATGCACTAGAGCTATAAGTGTATGAAAGCTCAACAAAAGAAACTAAGTGGGTGTGCATCCAACTTGCTTGCTCACGAAGACCTAGGGTAATTTGAGGAAGCCCATCATTGGAATATACAAGCCAAGTTCTATAATGAAAAATTCCCACTAGTATATGAAAGTGACAACATAAGAGACTCTCTATCATGAAGATCATGGTGCTACTTTGAAGCACAAGTGTGGAAAAAGGATAGTAACATTGCCCCTTCTCTCTTTTCACTCATTTTTTTGTTTGGGCCTTTGTAACGCCCTCAATGCGGCTATATCTCCCACGTGTCGAAGCACGACTTAGAGGCATAACTGCATTGAAAGCAATGTCGCAAGTGAGGTAATCTTCACACAACCCATGTAACACATAAGGGAAAACGATACATAGTTGGCTTACAATCGCCACTTCACACAATACATGAATAAAGCATTACATCATCCAAATACAATCAAGGTCCGACTACGGAACCAAAATAAAAGAAGACTACCCCAAATGCTACACAGATCCCCGATCGACCCCAACTGGGCCCCACTACTGATCAACTAGAACGAAACAACACAAAGGACAAGATCTTCATCGAGCTCCTCCTTGAGCTTGGTTGCGTCACCTGCTCGGTAACATCGGCACCTGCAAACTGGTTTTTGAAGTAATCTGTGAGTCACGGGGACTCAGCAATCTCACACCCTTGCGATCAAGACTATTTAAGCTTATAGGAAAGGCAAAGGTATGATGTGGAGCTGCAGCAAGCGACTAGCACATATGGTGGCTAACATACGCAAAAGGGAGCGAGAAGAGAAGGCAAAAGCACGGTCGAACAACTATGATCAAGAAGTGATCCTAGAACAACCTACGTCAAGCATTACTCCAACACCGTGTTCACTTCCCGGACTCCGCCGGAAAGAGACCATCACGGTTACACACGCGGTTGATGTATCTTAATTAAGATAAACTTCAAGTTTTCTACAACCGGACATTAAAAAATTCCCATCTACCCATAACCGCGGGCACGTCTTTCGAAAGTTCAAAACCCTGCAAGGGAATCCCAACTTAGCCCATCACAAGCTCTCACGGTCAACGAAGGATATTTCTTCTCCCAAGACATTCCGATCAGACTCGGCATCCCGGTTACAAGACATCCTCGACAATGGTAAAACAAGTCCAGCAACACCGCCCGAATGCGCCGACAAATCCCGATAGGAGCTACACTGTAACACCCTTGATGCGACTATATCTCTCACGTGTCGAGGCACGACTTAGAGGCATAATCATATTGAAGGCATATGTCGCAAGTTAGGCAATCTTCACAACATCCCATGTAATATAGATAATAAAAGGGCAGATAACATAGTTGTCTTACACTCGCCACGTCAATCAAGGTACATAAATAACATTACATCATCCAAACACTCATGGCCCGACTACGGCGCCAAAATAAAAGATAACCCAACATGCGACACGGTCCCGATCACCCCCAACTGGGCACCACTACTGATCATCAGGAAAGGAAACATAGTAACGTTGAGAGTCCTCGTCGAACTCCCACTTGAGCTCGAGCGCGTCACCTGGAGCGGAATCATCACGCCCTGCATCTGTTGTAATAGTAATCTGTGAGCCACAGGGACTCAGCAATCTCGCACCCTCGCGATCAAGACTATTTAAGCTTATAGGTAAGGCGAGGTAAAAATATATGTGGAGCTGTAGCAAACGACTAGCATATATGGTGGCTATCCTGTTCGCAAAAGAGAGCGAGAAGAGGGGGCAAAGCGCGAACGAAAAACTAGAGGACAACCTGCGCAGACATTACTCCAACATCGTGTCCACTTCCCGGACTCCGCCGAGAAGAGGCCATCACGGTAACTCACGCGGTCGATTCATTTTAATTAGATTAAGGTTCAAGTTATCTACAACCGGACATTAACAAATTCCCATCTGCCCATAACCGCGGGCACGGCTTTCGAAAGTTCAAATCCCTGCAAGGGAGTCCCAACTTAGCCCATGACAAGCTCTCACGGTCAACGAAGGAATAGACCTCCTCCCGAGACGTTCCGATCAGACTCGGTACCTCGGTTCTTCAAGACACTTCGATAGGTTAAAACAAGACCAGCAACACCGCCCGAATGTGCCGACAAATCCCGATAGGAGCTGCACATATCTCGTTCTTAGGGCACACTTAGATGAGCCAGACGTCGGGTAGGCCAGCCCAGAGTTGCCCCTGGTAGCCCCGGACATCGCTCGGTTAGACCAACACTCAGAGGAGCACTGGCCTGGGGGGGGGGGGCTAAAATAAGATGACCCTCGGGCTCCGGAAACCCAAGGGAAAAGAGGCTAGGTGGCAAATGGTAAAACCAAGGTTGGGCATTGCTGGAAAAGCTTTAATCAAGGCGAACTATCAAGGGGTTCCCATTATAACCCAACCGCGTAAGGAATGCAAAATCCGGGAACATAACACCGATATAACGGAAACTAGGGCAGCAAGAGTGGAACAAAACACTAGGCGAGAGGCCGAGCCTTCCACCCTTTACCAAGTATATAGATGCATTAAGATAAAATGGCAATATAATGATATCCCAACAAGTAAATAAAGTTCCAACAAGGAACGGTCTCCAATCTTCACCTACAACTAGCAACGCTATAAGAGGGGCTAAGCAAAGCGGTAACATAGCCAATCAACGGTTTGCTAGGACATGGTGGGTTAGAGGTTTGACATGGAAATTTGGGAGGCTTGAAAGCAAGTGGTAGGCATCGTAGCATTGGCATAGCAAAAGAGTGAGCAATCTAGCATAGCAAAGATAGTAGTGATTTCGAGGGAATGATCATCTTGCCTACAAAGTTGTCAGAGTTGACTGGATCCTCAAAAGCAAACTCAACGGGCTCCTCGTTAGCGAACTCGTCTCCCGGCTCTACCCAAACAAGAAAAACAAGTAACAATGACACAATCAACCACGTGCAAGGATCAAACAATATGATGCAAGGATGGTATGCTATGCGGGATGTGATGTGGGGTGCATATGCAAGATTTGACAAGGGATGCATGAACCTGGCATCAACATGGAAATCCAAGTTTGCCACTGGAAATATGAGATGAAATCGCTTGAAAACGATATAAAGAACGCCGGAATCGGAGTTACGGTTTGGAAATGGCAAGCAATTCAAATATGACCACGTTCTGCGATTTACAGCAAGTAGCCATCTAAATGCAACAAGATGAACATGCTACAGCACCCAAACATGACAAAAAAATACATGGCAGTGATGCATTCAAGATGCTTAACAAAAGTCTAGCACTGAGCTATGGCCAAATCATCCATTAACAGGTTAAAACAAGCATGGCAAAAATGCATATGGTAAACAGATCTCAGAGTTAGCGAAATTAACACTTGTCTGGAATTTCAGATCAGATAGCACTCTTCGGAGCATCAAAACTACATGCTACAGGACCTGAACATGGCAAAGTAAAGCATGGCATGGAGCTACTCAAAGATCCTAACAAAAGTCCCTTAGTGACCTTGAGCCAAAAGGGATCAGAAAATACAATTGCAAGCATGTGAACATGGCAAAAACATAATCAGTTCTCAGACTTAGTGAAAACTGGAGCATGCTGAAAACAGATATCAAGTAGGCATGTTTACGAGCTCGATGCACTCACTACGGAGCAATTCATGACAATCTAAGCATACACCCATCAAGAATACACAAAATTAAAGCTAGACATGGCAAGAACAATAGCATAGCATGCACGGATCAACTACAACATCCTTGGCAAAATCGCTAACAAGTAGACAATCTGCCCAGATTCACGAAGTAGCAAAAGTAGAGCTCGATTGACTCAAGCTAGGGTGCTCCATAATTGCAAACAAAGACATGGATGGATAGAGCACTACAAGATTAACAAAACCTCCTTACTGATCATCCTCAAAAGAGGCACGGATCACTAGAAAACAACATGAACATATGGCCATATGAGATAACCAGCTCAAGGACTTAGTGGAAATGCTAAGTCCCTGAAATCAGAATTACCAAGTGACTCACTTTGTAAGCTTGTTCTAGTCACCACACACATCACAAAAATACATGGGTTGCACCTCTGGAAAGATGGCAAAACCCTTAACAAAGCATATGTAGAGTTCATGGGCATATCATGCACACAATAATCATGGCAAAAATGACAAATAACTAAATAGAGCAGCAGATCTGACAATTAACTCAAGTAGCCCTCTTCTAACGGCATTTCAGGCATCAAGATGAACTCAAATGAAAATGATGCAGTGGAATGAAATGATGTGCTCTCTGAGACGAACACTTTGATATGCTATATGCCCAAAACGGAGTTACGGATACAAAGTTACGGCACGATGAAAAAGGGCATATGGATCTGGGAAAACGGGGACGTGGAAGAAAATTTGGACCTGCAGATCTAGGGTTCTCACGCGAATCGAGGTTGAGCGGAGCGCGGCGGCCTTGGCCGGCGGCGTGGACGCGGGGCGGCGCCGGAGAGTGGCCGGGGAGGCGGAGGAGGAGTAGATCCGGCCTCCTCCGGCCGGATCCGGTGGCGAGGAGGCGCGGGGACGGGTCCGGCGACGAGCTCCCTCGCCGGACGGAGAGCGGGGCAGTGGCCGGCGACCTTGGCGGCGGAGACGGAGACCGGCCGCGAGGAGGACGAGCGGCGGATCGGGCGGAGGGCGGCGGTGGGTGCGCGGGCCGGGAGGGCCCCGCGCAGGCCTGACGGGCCGGCGGCGCTGGCGGCGATGTGGGCACGAGCTGCGCCATGTGGCAGCGCGGGATTGGCCCGGGTGGGGCGGCGGACGTGTCCGGCCGGGGACGGACGTGTCTGGCCGGCGCGAGGTGGATTTTTTAGGGTTTGGAAGAGGGGATCCGCGAATTTCAGGAGGGTGGTGTATAAATAGGCATAGAGGGAGCTAGGAGAGTCCAAATGAGGTGCGGTTTTTGGCCACGCGATCGTGATCGAACGCTCTAGATGATGGAGAGGGTTTTGGGCCAAATTGGAGGGGTGTTGGGCTGCAACACACATGAGGCCTTTTCGGTCTCTCGGTTAACCGTTGGAGTATCAAACGAAGTCCAAATGGTACGAAACTTGACAGGCGGTCTACCGGTAGTAAACCAAGGCCGCTTGGCAAGTCTCGGTCCAATCCGGAAATGTTTAATCCCCACACACGAAAGAAAGGTAGAAAAGACCACCGGAGGAGAACGAAGCGCCGGAATGCAAAACGGACAACGGGGAAAATGCTCGAATGCAAGAGATGAACACGTATGCAAATGCAATGCACATGATGACATGATATGAGATGCATGACAACGACAACAACACACGGAGACAGAAACCCAAACCCGAGAAAATAAAATAACTTAATGCCGGAAACGGCAAGAGTTGGAATACATATTGGGTAAGTTACATCCGGGGTGTTACAACACTCCACCACTATGAAAGGATCTCGTCCCGAGATCTAGGACTGAAAGAACGCCGGGTACTCAGAACGGAGGTGATCCTCGTGTTCCCAGGTAGCTTCACGGTCGGAATGGTGTGACCAGTTGACTTTGAGGAATTTGATTGACTTGTTGCGAGTCTTGCGTTCAGTCTCTTCGAGAATAGCAACGGGGTGCTCACGATAGGAGAGATCTTCTTGGAGCTCAATGTCCTCGAAGTTGACGGTGCGGTCAGGAGTCTTGAAGCACTTTCGGAGCTGAGAGACATGGAACACATCATGAACATTTGCAAAGTTTGAAGGAAGCTCGAGTTGATAGGCGAGATCGCCTCTCTTGCTGACAACCTTGAAAGGTCCCACGTATCTGGGGGCAAGCTTCCCTTTGATACCGAAGCGGCGAGTACCTTTCATAGGAGAGACGCGGAGGTAAACATGATCTCCGATCTCGAAAGCCAAATCACGGTGCTTACTATCATAGTAGCTCTTCTGGCGGGATTGGGCTGTTTTGAGGTTATCTCGAATGACTTTGCACATTTCCTCTGCCTCTGTGATTAAGTCATTACCCAAAAGCTGACGTTCACCGGTTTCAGACCAGTTGAGAGGGGTACGGCACTTCCTGCCATACAGAATTTCAAATGGGGCCTTGCCCGAACTTGCTTGAAAACTGTTGTTGTAGGAGAATTCAGCATAAGGAAGACAATCCTCCCACTTCATGCCGAAGGAAATCACACAAGCCCTGAGCATATCTTCAAGAATCTGGTTGACACGCTCGACTTGACCGCTAGTTTTTAGGATGAAAAGCTGTGCTGAAACGGATGTTGGTGCCCATGGCCTTCTGAAAAGAATCCCAAACTTGGAGGTAAAGATGCTGCCACGGTCTGAAGATATCACTTGTGGAATACCGTGGAGAGAGACAATTTGAGAGGTATAGAGTTCCGCCAATTGAGCTGAAGTGATTGACTCTTTGATAGGCAGAAAGTGAGCCACTTTGGTGAGTTTGTCGATGACAACGAATATAGCATCATTGCCATGCTTGGACTTTGGAAACCCAGTCACGAAGTCCATTTCAATGTGGTCAAACTTCCATTTTGGAATGGCAAGAGGTTGGAGGAGACCCGCTGGCCTTTGGTGTTCTACCTTCACTCTTCTGCAGACATCACATTCATTCACGAATTGAGCAATCTCGTGCTTCATTCGAGTTCACCAATAAGCCTGCTTGAGGTCCTGATACATCTTCATACTCCCAGGGTGGATGGAGAGGAGAGAATTGTGGGCCTCGTTCATGATCACTTTACGGAGGTCACCTTTGGGCACGACAATACGATCCTCGAAGAAGAGAGTATCCTTGTCATCAAGGCGGTAGCACTTGTACTTGGGTTGCCTCTTGGCAATCCCAATCTTCACCTTTTTCACCATAGCATCAAGAAGCTGGGCTTGGCGAATCTGGTCTTCCAAGGTAGGAGAGACTTGAAGGTTGGCGAGGAAACCTTGAGGAACAACTTGCAGATTAAGTTTGCGGAAAGCTTCACAAAGCTCGGGTTGATAAGGCTTGAGAATCAGACTGTTACAATAAGCTTTCCTGCTCAAAGCGTCAGCAATCACATTGGCCTTTCCTGGAGTATACTCGATACTCGGATTATACTCTTGAATCATTTCGACCCATCGAGTTTGCCTGAGGTTGAGATTAGGCTGAGTGAAGATGTACTTGAGACTCTTGTGATCAGTGAAAATGTCCACTTTTCTTCCCAATAAGAGATGTCTCCAAGTCAAAAGAGCATGCACAACTGCCGCCAACTCGAGATCATGAGTGGGGTAGTTCTTCTCATTGGGCTTCAATTGGCGAGAGGTATAAGCAACAACTTTCTTCTCTTGCATCAACACTGCGCCAAGACCTTGGAGAGAGGCATCACAAAAGACCTCGTACGGCTTGGATTCATCAGGCGGAGTCAGAACTGGAGCAGTGATCAATTTCTCTTTCAAAGTGTTGAAAGCAATGTCACACTCTGGAGACCAAACGTACTTGACGTGCTTCTGGAGAAGATTAGAGAGAGGCTTCGCGATCTTAGAAAAGTTTTCAACGAATCTTTGGCAATAGCTTGCGAGACCGAGGAAGCTACGGAGTTGCTTCTGTTGGAAATATGCCCTAGAGGCAATAATAAAAGTATTATTATTATATTTCTTTGTTCATGATAATTGTCTTTATTCATGCTATAACTGTATTATCCGGAAATCGTAATACATGTGTGAATACATAGACCATAATATGTCCCTAGTAAGCCTCTAGTTGACTAGCTCGTTGATCAACAGATAGTCATGGTTTCCTGGCTATGGACATTGGATGTCATTGATAACGGGATCACACCATTAGGAGAATGATGTGATGGACAAGACCTAATCCTAAGCATAGCACAAGATCGTGTAGTTCGTTTGCTAGAGCTTTTCCAATGTCAAGTATCTTTTCCTTTGACCATGAGATCGTGTAACTCCAGGATACCGTAAGAGTGCTTTGGGTGTATCAAACGTCACAACGTAACTGGGTGACTATAAAGGTGCACTACAGGTATTTCCGAAAGTGTCTGTTGGGTTGACACGGATCGAGACTGGGATTTGTCACTCCATATAACGGAGAGGTATCACTCGGCCCACTCGGTAATGCATCATCATTATGAGCTCAAGGTGACCAAGTGGTTGATCACGGGATCATGCATTACGGTACGAGTAAAGTGACTTGCCGGTAACGAGACTGAACAAGGTATTGGGATACCGACGATCGAGTCTCGGGCAAGTAACATACCGATTGACAAAGGGAATTGTATACGGGGTTGTTTAATCCTCGACATCGTGGTTCATCCGATGAGATCATCGTGGAGCATGTGGGAGCCAACATGGGTATCCAGATCCCGCTGTTGGTTATTGACCGGAGAGTCGTCCCGGTCATGTCTGCATGTCTCCCGAACCCGTAGGGTCTACACACTTAAGGTTCGGTGACGCTAGGGTTGTGAAGATATGTGTATGCAGTAACCCGAATGTTGTTCGGAGTCCCGGATGAGATCCCGGACGTCACGAGGAGTTCCGGAATGGTCCGGAGGTAAAGAATTATATATAGGAAGTGCTGTTTCGGCCATCGGGACAAGTTTCGGGGTTATCGGTATTGTATCGGGACCACCGGAGGGGTCCCGGGGGCCCACCGGGTGGGGCCACCTGTCCCGGGGGGGCACATGGGCTGTAGGGGGTGCACCTTGGCCTAGATGGGCCAAGGTCACCAGCCCCAAAAGCCCATGCACCTAGGGTTCCACTTAAGGGAAGAGTCCCAATGGTGGAAGGCACCTCTAGGTGCCTTGGGGGGGAGGGAAACCTCCCCTTGGCTGCCGCACCTAGGAGATTGGATCTCCTAGGCTGGCGCACCACCCCCCCTTGGCCCTCCTATATATAGTTGAGGAGAGGGAGGACTTCATACCTCAGCCTTTGGTGCTTCCCTCTTCCCTGTTACATCTCTCCCTCGTAGTACACGGCGAAGCCCTGCTACTGTGACGCCCTGCATCCACCACCACGCCGTCGTGCTGCTGGATCTTCATCAACCTCTCCTTCCCCTTGCTGGATCAAGAAAGGAGGAGACGTCATCCGCTCCGTAAGTGTGTTGAACGCGGAGGTACCGTCCGTTCGGTACTAGGATCTCCGGTGATTTGAATCACGTCGTGTTCGACTACATCAACCCCGTTCTTCGAACGCTTCCGCTCGCGATCTACAAAGGTATGTAGATGCATCTAATCACTCGTTGCTGGATGAACTCCTAGATGGATCTTGGTGAAACGAGTAGGAAAAATTTTGTTTTCTGCAACGTTCCCCTACAGTGGCATCATGAGCTAGGTCTATGCGTAGTTCTCTTGCGTGAGTAGAACACAATTTGTTGTGGGCGTAGATGTTGTCAACTTTCTTGCCGCTACTAGTCTTATCTTGCTTCAACGGTATTGTGGGATGAAGCGGCCCGGACCAACCTTACACGTATGCTTACGTGAGACCGGTTCCACCGACTAACATGCACAAGTTGCATAAGGTGGCTGGCGGGTGTCTGTCTCTCCTACTTTAGTTGGAGCAGATTCGATGAACAGGGTCCTTATGAAGGGTAAATAGAAGTTGACAAATCACGTTGTGGCTTTCACGTAGGTAAGAAAACGTTCTTGTTAGAACCCTACTTCAGCCACGTAAAATCTGCAACAACAATTAGAGGACGTCTAACTTGTTTTTGCAGCAAGTGCTTTGTGATATGATATGGCCAAAGTTGTGATGAATGATGAATGATCTATATGTGATGTATGAGATGTTCATGCTATTGTACAAGGAATCACAACTTACATGTCGATGAGTATGACGGTGACAGGATGATCATGAAGCCCCAAGATGGAGATCAAAGGAGCTATGTGATATTGGCCATATCATGTCACTATTATTATTTGATTGCATGTGATGTTTATCATGTTTTGCATCTTGTTTACTTAGAACGACGGTAGTTAATAAGATGGTCCCTTACAACAATTTCAAGAAGTGTTCTCCCCTAACTGTGCACCGTTGCTACAGTTCGTCGTTTCGAAGCACCACGTGTTAATCGGGTGTGATAGATCCTTACGTTCACATACAACGGGTGTAAGACAGTTTTACACATGCAAAAACACTTAGGGTTAACTTGACGAGCCTAGCATGTACAGACATGGCCTCGGAACACAGAGACCGAAAGGTCGAACACGAGTCGTATGGAAGATACGATCAACATGAAGATGTTCACCGGCGATGACTAGTCCGTCTCACGTGTTAATCGGACACGACCTAGTCGACTCGGATCGTGTAACACTTCGAT
Organism: Triticum urartu; assembly: GCF_056163025.1. Classification (NCBI taxonomy): domain Eukaryota; kingdom Viridiplantae; phylum Streptophyta; class Magnoliopsida; order Poales; family Poaceae; genus Triticum; species Triticum urartu. The sequence continues at coordinate 167,507,196 of NC_141874.1, read as the reverse complement.
GACTAGAGGGATGTCTAATCTGAGTGGGATTTCATTAATAATTTGATTCGATGAACTTAATTATCATGAACTTAGTCTAAAATCTTTACAATATGTCTTGTAGATCAAATGGCCAACGTCGTATTCAATTTCAACGCGTTCCTAGAGAAAACCAAGCTGAAAGACGATGGCAGCAACTATACGGACTGGGTCCGGAACCTGAGGATCATCCTCATAGCTGCCAAGAAAGATTATGTCCTACAAGCACCGCTAGGTGATCCACCCGTCCCACAGAACCAAGACGCTATGAACGCTTGGCAGACACGTACTGATGACTACTCCCTCGTTCAGTGCGGCATGCTTTACAGCTTAGAGCCGGGGCTCCAAAAGCGTTTTGAGAGACATGGAGCATATGAGATGTTCGAAGAGCTAAAAAATGGTTTTTCAAGCTCATGCCCGGATCGAGAGATATGAAGTCTCCGATAAGTTCTTCAGCTGGAAGATGGAGGAAAATAGTTCTGTCAGTGAGCACATACTCACTATGTCTGGGTTACATAACCGCTTGACTCAGCTGGGAGTTAATCTCCCAGATGACACGGTCATTGACAGAATCCTCCAGTCGCTTCCACCAAGCTACAAGAGCTTTGTGATGAACTTCAATATGCAGGGGATGGTAAAGACCATTCCTGAAGTATTTGCTATGTTGAAATCAGCAGAGGTAGAAGTCAAGAAGGAACATCAAGTGTTGATGATGAATAAAACCACTAAGTTCAAGAAGGGCAAGGGTAAAAAGAACTTCAAGAAGGACGGCAAGGAAGTTGCTGCGCCCGGCAAGCAAGCTGCCGGGAAGAAGTCAAAGAATGGACCCAAGCCTGAGACAGAGTGCTTTTATTGCAAAGGGAAGGGTCACTGGAAGCGGAACTGCCCCAAATACTTAGCGGACAAGAAGGCCGGCAACACCAAAGGTATATTTGATACACATGTAATTGATGTGTACCTTACCAGTGCTTGTAGTAACTCCTGGGTATTTGATACCGGTGCCGTTGCTCATATTTGTAACTCACAGCAGGAGCTGCGGAATAAACGGAGACTGGCGAAGGACGAGGTGACGATGCGCGTCGGGAATGGTTCCAAGGTCGATGTGATCGCCGTCGGCACGCTACCTCTACATTTACCTACGGGATTAGTTATAAACCTCAATAATTGTTATTTAGTGCCATGTTTGAGCATGAACATTGTATCAGGATCTCGTTTAATTTGAGATGGCTACTCATTTAAATCTGAGAATAATGGTTGTTCTATTTATATGAGAGATATGTTTTATGGTCATGCTCCGATAGTCAATGGTTTATTCTTAATGAATCTCGAGCGTATTACTACACATATTCATAGTGTGAGTACCAAAAGATGTAAGGTTGATAATGATAGTCCCACATACTTGTGGCACTGCCGCCTTGGTCACATAGGTGTCAAACGCATGAAGAAGCTCCATGCAGATGGACTTTTAGAGTCTCTTGATTATGAATCATTTGACACGTGCGAACCATGCCTCATGGGAAAAATGACCAAGACTCCGTTCTCAGGAACAATGGAGCGAGCAACCAACTTATTGAAAATCATACATACTGATGTGTGCGGTCCAATGAGTGTTGAGGCTCGCGGTGGCTATCGTTATGTTCTCACCCTCACTGATGACTTGAGTAGATATGGGTATGTCTACTTAATGAAACACAAGTCTGAAACCTTTGAAAAGTTCAAGGAATTTCAGAGTGAGGTTGAGAATCAACGTGACAGGAAAATCAAGTTTCTACGATCAGATCATGGAGGAGAATACTTGAGTCACGAATTTGGCACACACTTAAGAAAATATGGAATAGTTTCACAACTCACGCCGCCTGGAACACCTCAGCGTAATGGTGTGTCCGAACGTCGTAATCGCACTCTATTAGATATGGTACGATCTATGATGTCTCTTACCGATTTACCGCTATCTTTTTGGGGCTATGCTTTAGAGACTGCCGCATTCACTTTAAATAGGGCTCTGTCGAAATCCGTTGAGACGACACCGTATGAATTATGGTTTGGGAAGAAACCTAAGCTGTCGTTTCTAAAAGTTTGGGGGTGCGATGCTTATGTCAAGAAACTTCAACCTGAAAAGCTCGAACCTAAGTCGGAAAAATGCGTCTTCATAGGATACCCTAAAGAAATTGCTAGGTATACCTTCTACCTCAGATCCGAAGGCAAGATCTTTATTTCCAGGAATGGATTCTTTCTAGAGAAAGAGTTTATCTCGAAAGAAGTAAGTGGGAGGAAAGTAGAACTTGATGAAGTATTGCCTCTTGAACCGGTAAATGGCGCAACTCAAGAAAATGTTCCTGAGGTGCCTGCACCGACTAGAGAGGAAGTTATTCATGATGACCAAGATACTTCTGATCAAGCTCCTACTGAAATTCGAAGGTCCACAAGAACACGTTCCGCACCAGAGTGGTACGGCAACCCTGTCTTGGAAATCATGTTGTTAGACAACGGTGAACCTTCGAACTATGAAGAAGCGATGGCGGGAACGGATTCCGACAAATGGCTAGAAGCCATGAAATCCGAGATAAGATCCATGTATGAAAACAAAGTATGGACTTTGACTGACTTGCCCGTTGAACGGCGAGACATAGAAAATAAATGGATCTTTAAGAAGAAGACAGACGCGGATGGTAATGTGACCATCTATAAAGCTCAGCTTGTCGCTAAGGGTTATCGACAAGTTCAAGGGGTTGACTATGATGAGACTTTCTCACCGGTAGCGAAGCTAAAGTCCGTACGAATCATGTTAGCAATTGCCGCATTCTACGATTATGAAATATGGCAAATGGACGTCAAAACGGCATTCCTTAATGGTTTCCTTAAGGAAGAATTGTATATGATGCAGCCGGAAGGTTTTGTCGATCCTAAGAATGCTGACAAGGTGTGCAAGCTCCAACGCTCGATTTATGGGCTGGCGCAAGCATCTCGGAGTTGGAACATTCGCTTTGATGAGATGATCAAAGCGTTTGGGTTTACGTAGACTTATGGAGAAGCCTGCATTTACAAGAAAGTGAGTGGGAGCTCTGTAGCATTCCTCATACTATATGTAGATGACATACTTTTGATGGGAAATGATATAGAACTCTTGGACAGCATCAAGGCCTACTTAAATAAGAGTTTTTCAATGAAGGACCTTGGAGAAGCTGCTTATATATTAGGCATCAAGATCTATAGGGATAGATCGAGACGCCTCATAGGTCTTTCACAAAGCACATACCTTGATAAGATTTTGAAGAAGTTCAAAATGGATCAGTCCAAGAAAGGGTTCTTGCCTGTTTTGCAAGGTGTGAGATTGAGCTCAGCTCAATGCCCGACCACGGTAGAAGAGATAGAAGAAATGAGTGTCATCCCCTATGCCTCAGCCATAGGTTCTATTATGTATGCCATGCTGTGTACCAGACCTGATGTAAACCTTGCCGTAAGTTTGGTAGGAAGGTACCAAAGTAATCCCGGCAAGGAACACTGGACAGCGGTCAAGAATATCCTGAAGTACCTGAATAGGACTAAGGAAATGTTTCTCGTTTATGGAGGTGACGAAGAGCTCGTCGTAAAGGGTTACGTCGACGCTAGCTTCAACACAGATCTGGATGACTCTAAGTCACAAACCGGATACGTGTATATGTTGAATGGTGGAGCAGTGAGCTGGTGCAGCTGCAAGCAGAGCGTCGTGGCGGGATCTACATGTGAAGCGGAGTACATGGCAGCCTCGGAGGCAGCACATGAAGCAATATGGGTGAAGGAGTTCATCACCGACCTAGGAGTCATACCCAATGCGTCGGGGCCAATCAAACTCTTTTGTGACAACACTGGGGCTATTGCACTTGCCAAGGAGCCCAGGTTTCACAAGAAGACAAGGCACATCAAGCGTCGCTTCAACTCCATTCGTGAAAATGTTCAAGATGGAGACATAGAGATTTGTAAAGTACATACGGACCTGAATATAGCAGATCCGTTGACTAAACCTCTCCCTAGGGCAAAACATGATCAACACCAGAATTCCATGGGTGTTCGATTCATCACAATGTAACTAGATTATTGACTCTAGTGCAAGTGGGAGACTGTTGGAAATATGCCCTAGAGGTAATAATAAAAGTATTATTATTATATTTCTTTGTTCATGATAATTGTCTTTATTCATGCTATAACTGTATTATCCGGAAATCGTAATACATGTGTGAATACATAGACCATAATATGTCCCTAGTAAGCCTCTAGTTGACTAGCTCATTGATCAACAGATAGTCATGGTTTCCTGGCTATGGACATTGGATGTCATTGATAACGGGATCACACCATTAGGAGAATGATGTGATGGACAAGACCTAATCCTAAGCATAGCACAAGATCGTGTAGTTCGTTTGCTAGAGCTTTTCCAATGTCAAGTATCTTTTCCTTTGACCATGAGATCGTGTAACTCCCGGATACCGTAAGAGTGCTTTGGGTGTATCAAACGTCACAACGTAACTGGGTGACTATAAAGGTGCACTACAGGTATTTCCGAAAGTGTCTGTTGGGTTGACACGGATCGAGACTGGGATTTGTCACTCCATATAACGGAGAGGTATCACTGGGCCCACTCGGTAATGCATCATCATTATGAGCTCAAGGTGACCAAGTGGTTGATCACGGGATCATGCATTACGGTACGAGTAAAGTGACTTGCCGGTAACGAGACTGAACAAGGTATTGGGATACCGACGATAGAGTCTCGGGCAAGTAACATACCGATTGACAAAGGGAATTGTATACGGGGTTGTTTAATCCTCGACATCGTGGTTCATCCGATGAGATCATCGTGGAGCATGTGGGAGCCAACATGGGTATCCAGATCCCGCTGTTGGTTATTGACCGGAGAGTCGTCCCGGTCATGTCTGCATGTCTCCCGAACCCGTAGGGTCTACACACTTAAGGTTCGGTGACGCTAGGGTTGTGAAGATATGTGTATGCAGTAACCCGAATGTTGTTCGGAGTCCCGGATGAGATCCCGGACGTCACGATGAGTTTCGGAATGGTCCGGAGGTAAAGAATTATATATAGGAAGTGCTGTTTCGGCCATCGGGACAAGTTTCGGGGTTATCGGTATTGTATCGGGACCACCGGAGGGGTCCCGGGGGCCCACCGGGTGGGGCCACCTGTCCCGGGGGGCCACATGGGCTGTAGGGGGTGCGCCTTGGCCTAGATGGGCCAAGGGCACCAGCCCCAAAAGCCCATGCGCCTAGGGTTCCACTTAAGGGAAGAGTCCCAATGGTGGAAGGCACCTCTAGGTGCCTTGGGGGGGAGGGAAACCTCCCCTTGGCTGCCGCACCTAGGAGATTGGATCTCCTAGGCTGGCGCACCACCCCCCTTGGCCCTCCTATATATAGTTGAGGAGAGGGAGGACTTCATACCTCAGCCTTTGGTGCTTCCCTCTCCCCTGTTACATCTCTCCCTCGTAGTACACGGCGAAGCCCTGCTACTGTGACGCCCTGCATCCACCACCACGCGCGTCGTGCTGCTGGATCTTCATCAACCTCTCCTTCCCCTTGCTGGATCAAGAAAGGAGGAGACGTCGTCCGCTCCGTACGTGTGTTGAACGCGGAGGTACCGTCCGTTCGGTACTAGGATCTCCGGTGATTTGAATCACGTTGTGTTCGACTACATCAACCCCGTTCTTCGAACGCTTCCGCTCGCGATCTACAAAGGTATGTAGATGCATCTAATCACTCGTTGCTGGATGAACTCCTAGATGGATCTTGGTGAAACGAGTAGGAAAAATTTTGTTTTCTGCAACGTTCCCCTACAGCTTCACATTCTGAGGAGGTTCCCAATTCACAATTGCAGACACCTTCTCAGGATTCACCGCAATGCCCTTGGCAGAGATGATATGACCAAGATAAAGAACCTCATCGAGCCAAAATTTGCACTTGGAGAACTTGGCGTAGAACTGGTGTTCCCTCAACTTATCAAGCACCAAACGCAAGTGCTTGGTATGATCTTCCTTGTTCTTCGAGAAAACCAGAATGTCGTCGAGATAGACCAAAACGAAGTCATTGGTGTAGGCGTTGAAGATGAAGTTCATCATGCGAGAGAACGTCGGAGGAGCGTTGACGAGGCCAAAAGACATGACAGTGTATTTGTATGAACCATAGCTTGTCCTGAAAGCCGTCTTGGGAATATCTTGCTCACGGATACGAATCTGATGATAACCCATACGGAGATCAAGCTTGGAGAATACTTGGGCACCTTTGAGTTGTTCGAACAGCTCGTTGATGTTGGGAAGTGGGTATTTGTTCTTGATGGTCTTCTTGTTCAATGGACGGTAATCAACACAAAGTCGGTCCATTCCATCCTTCTTCTTCACAAAAAGAACACCACAACCCCACGGAGAAGAACTAGGCCGGATGAGACCCATTCTTTCTTGAATATCGAGTTGCTTCTTCATCTCCTTCAACTCTTCAGGTCCGAGCTTGTAAGGACGCTTGCACACTGGTTCTGTGCCAGGCTCAAGATCAATAACGAATTCAACTGACCGGTGCGGAGGCATTCCTGGAAGCTCTTCTGGAAAGACGTTTTGATATTCACAAACGACTGGAATCTGCGAGATAGCATCCAGTTCACCCTTCTCATTGAGAGAAAACAGACGGATTGTATCATCACGAGCGGCAAAGACAATTACATCCTCAGACAAATGAGTCAATTGAATCTGCCTGGCTGCACAATCAAGATGCGCCTTGTGCTTAGAAAGCCAATCCATCCCGAGAATAAGATCAATATCTGAGTTACCAAGAACCACCGGAGAAGAGAGAAACTTGTAGTCGCCCAACGTGATAGTAACATCTGGGGCGATAGCGCTTGCATTCATGAATTTACCCGGAGAAACAACACATAACTGTCTAGGCAAGTCTTGTAAAGGCAACTCATGCTTAGAAACAAATGGTCTCGAGATGAAACAATGCGATGCACCCATGTCAAAAAGAACTTTTGCAGGAATAACATTAACAGGAAGGTTACCCATAATGACATCTGATGAGTCCTCTGCCTGAGCTGCATTCATCAAGTTGGCCTTGGCGGACTTGGGGTTATGCTTGACCACAGCTGTACTTGCTGATCTGACAGGAGGAGGAGGAGGAAGACGCCTCTGGTTGAAACACTTGTTGGCATAGTGACCCTTCTGTTGGCACTTGTTGCACATGACCTCTGAAAGCGGACGGTGGTATGGAGCACTCGATCTTGGAGCTTGAGACGAAGTCTTGTTCTGAAAGCCAGGGTTGGGTGGGTGGGAAGATCCACTGCCACCTTTGCTCTTCTGCTGAAACGGCTGACGGAACGGAGGAGGAGGAAGCCAATACTTCTGCTGCTTGGCCACTTGAGTAGAGGAAGAAGGAGTAACATCTCTGACTCGCTTCTTGGAAGCATCACACCTCAGTTGAGCAGCCTCTTGCTTTAGTGCCATGTTGTAGAACTCATCGTACCTCAAGGGCTCAAAGAGGACAAGAGCTAGCTGAATTTCTTCTTTGAGACCACCCCTGAACTGGTATATCATGCTCTTCTCATTAGGGACGTCCTGCTTGGCAAAACGGGCGAGCTTCTGAAACAACTTGTTGTAGTCATAGACAGACAAAGAGCCTTGCTTCAGGTTGCGGAATTCCTCACGCTTGCTTTCAACCACGCTTTGAGGAATATGATGAGCTCTGAAATCTTGACGGAATTCATCCCAAGTGATCACACGTCCACCTCTGGAATCCTTGTACTGCTGGAACCATTCTGCAGCTTGATCTTTGAGTTGGAAGGAAGCGAACTTGACAAAGTCCTCAGGCCTGACGTTACTGCACTCGAAATGCTTGCATAGATCCACAAGCCAATCGTCAGCATCAGTTGCCTCAACACAATTGCTGAAAGTCTTTGGCCCGTTAGCAAGGAACTGGTTGAGTGTAGCAAAGTGATTCTGATTGTTGCCTTGGTTCCCTTGGTTGCCTTGATTGCGCTCTTGGATAATTTGCATGATCAACTGTGTGTTTGCATTGGTTGCGGCCATCACGGCTTGCCATGCCTTCGGAGGAGGTGGAGGTGGTGTTGGATCAGGATTCGGAGTCATGCGCGTTGGAGGAGCCATCCTGAAGAGGTTGACATCCATTAGCACATTGATAGACAAATATAGAAGCTGAATCCAACGGAATGAAAATTGCAACATATAGTCTTCACATCCGAACAAAATGAACGAATGCATTCCTCTTGAAATGGTCACGTATCCATAAATTGAGAAGCCACTTAGAATTAAGGTAGAGAAATAAATCAACAAGGTACGGATCAAGAATGAATAATCGGTAAGAAATCCCAATCTCAAACCAAATATCCGTGGAAGAAGAACTAGAGCTACGAGAATTCCCACCTATGAAACTCCCGAACCTTTCCGGTTATGCAATCAGGTGTTGGGGATACAGGGGAAGCATAATATCTCACCCAAATCTAGCAAATTCTACATCCAGCTGTATCCATCCTTCAACACATAACCGAGAAAAACTTCGGAAACCATCTACCTCAACCTTCGAAAAGCATCCGTTATACAAGTTATGGCGATACTCCCGAACTCCCGCCCCAGTACTGGGTGGCATCGAGGTTATCTCACCAATGAACTGCATAAAAGAGATTTTCGATGTCGGCGTACTAAACTCAGGTATTCCAGAACTGCAACGATAAAATTATGATGACAACACCTCAGAGCTCAACTCCCCGGGACACTTCCACAAAACCCCTGACAGGAGGCACCAAGACAATGTTCTCGTCATAAAACCATCGGAACGATTCCAAGATGCCCGCGTGATCCTAAATTTTTTTTAGTGAAATTTGAGAAGAGAAGAGTCAAAACTCTACGTCAGGATGCCTTACCAGAGCGATGAGGAGACTGGGAAGTAAAAAGAATTCCTAAACTCTCCGATATATAATTCCTAAATGACTCAAAACATTTTTCTAGACACAACTCGGCCGCTAATAACGATCAAGCAATGGGGCTTCTAAGGTCAGGCAAGGCTCTGATTACCAACTTGTAACACCCTCGATGCGACTATATCTCCCACGTGTCGAGGCACGACTTAGAGGCATAATCGTATTGAAGGCATATGTCGCAAGTTAGGCAATCTTCACAACATCCCATGTAATATAATAATAAAATGGGAGATAACATAGTTGGCTTACACTCGCCACGCCAATCAAGGTACATAAATAACATTACATCATCCAAACACTCATGGCCCGACTACGGCGCCAAAATAAAAGATAACCCAACATGCGACATGGTCCCGATCACCCCCAACTGGGCACCACTACTGATCATCAGGAAAGGAAACATAGTAACGTTGAGAGTCCTCGTCGAACTCCCACTTGAGCTCGAGCGCGTCACCTGGAGCGGAATCATCAGGCCCTGCATCTGGTGTAATAGTAATCTGTGAGCCAAAGGGACTCAGCAATCTCGCACCCTTGCGATCAAGACTATTTAAGCTTATAGGTAAGGCGAGGTAAAAATATATGTGGAGCTACAGCAAGCGACTAGCATATATGGTGGCTATCCTGTTCGCAAAAGAGAGCGAGAAGAGGGTGCAAAGCGCGAATGCAAAACTAGAGGACAACCTGTGCAGACATTACTCCAACACCGTGTCCACTTCCCGGACTCCGCCAAGAAGAGGCCATCACGGTAACTCACACGGTCGATTCATTTTAATTAGATTAAGGTTCAAGTTATCTACAACCGGACATTAACAAATTCCCATCTGCCCATAACCGCGGGCACGGCTTTCGAAAGTTCAAATCCCTGCAGGGGAGTCCCAACTTAGCCTATGACAAGCTCTCACGGTCAACGAAGGAATAGACCTCCTCCCGAGACGTTCCGATCAGACTCGGTACCTCGGTTCTTCAAGACACTTCGACAGGTTAAAACAAGACCAGCAACACCGCCCGAATGTGCCGACAAATCCCGATAGGAGCTGCACATATCTCGTTCTCAGGGCACACTAAGATGAGCCAGACGTCGGGTAGGCCAGCCTCGAGTTGCCCCTGGTAGCCCCGGATCGCTCGGTTAGACCAACACTCAGAGGAGCACTGGCCCGGGCGGCTAAAATAAGATGACCCTCGGGCTCCGGAAACCCAAGAGAAAAGAGGCTAGGTGGCAAATGGTAAAATCAAAGTTGGGCATTGCTGGAAAAGCTTTAATCAAGGCGAACTATCAAGGGGTTCCCATTATAACCCAACCGCGTAAGGAACGCAAAATCCGGGATCATAACACCGATATAACGGAAACTAGGGCGGCAAGAGTGGAACAAAACACTAGGCGAGAGGCCGAGCCTTCCATCCTTTACCAAGTATATAGATGCATTAAGATAACATGGCAATATAATGATATCCCAACAAGTAAATAAAGTTCCAACAAGGAACGGTCTCCAATCTTCACCTGCAACTAGCAACGCTATAAGAGGGGCTGAGCAAAGCAGTAACATAGCCAATCAAAAGTTTGCAAGGACATGGTGGGTTAGAGGTTTGACATGGCAATTTGGGAGGCTTGAAAGCAAGTGGTAGGCATCGTAGCATTGGCATAGCAAAAGAGCGAGCAATCTAGCATAGCAAAGATAGTAGTGATTTCGAGGGTATGATCATCTTGCCTGCAAAGTTGTCAGAGTTGACTGGATCCTCGAAAGCAAACTCAATGGGCTCCTCGTTAGCGAACTCATCTCCCGGCTCTACCCAAACAAGACAAACAAGCAACAAGGACACAATCAACCATGTGCAAGGATCAAACAATATGATGCAAGGATGGTGTGCTATGCGGGATGCGATGCGGGGTGCATATGCAAGATTTGACAAGGGATGCATGAACCTGGCCTCAACTTGGAAATCCAAGTGTTCCACTGGAAAGATGAGATGAAATCGCTTGAAAACGATATAAAGAACGCTCGAATCGGAGTTACGGTTTGGAAATGGCAAGCAATTCAAATATGACCACGTTCTGCGATTTACAACAAGTAGCCATCTAAATGCAACAAGATGAACATGCTAAAGCACCCAAACATGACAACAAAATACATGGCAGTGATGCATTCAAGATGCTTAACAAAAGTCTAGCACTGAGCTACAGCCAAATCATCCATTAACAGGTTAAAACAAGCATGGCAAAAATGCATATGGTAAACAGATCTCAGAGTTAGTGAAATTAACACTTGTCTGGAATTTCAGATCAGATAGCACTCTTCGGAACATCAAAACTACATGCTACAGGACCTGAAAATGGCAAAGTAAAGCATGGCATGGAGCTACTCAAAGAGCCTAACAAAAGTCCCTTAGTGACCTTGAGCCAAAAGGGATCAGAAAATACAATTGCAAGCATGTGAACATGGAAAAAACATAATCAGTTCTCAGACTTAGTGAAAACTGGAGCATGCTGAAAACAGATATCAAGTAGGCATGTTTACGAGCTCGATGCATTCACTACGGAGCAATTCATGACAAGCTAATCATACACCCATCAATAATACACAAAATTAAAGCTAGACATGGCAAGAACAATAGCATAGCTTGCACGGATCAACTGCAACATCCTTGGCAAAATCGCTAACAAGTAGACAATCTGCCCAGATTCACGAAGTAGCAAAAGTAGAGCTCGATTGACTCAAGCTAGGGTGCTCCATAATTGCAAACAAAGACATGTATGGATAGAGCACTACAAGATTAAGAAAACCCCCTTACTGATCATCCTCAAAAGAGGCACGGATCACTAGGAAACAACATGAACATATGGCCATATGAGATAACCAGCTCAAGGACTTAGTGGAAATGCTAAGTCCCTGAAATCAGAATTACCAAGTGCCTCACTTTGTAAGCTTGTGCTAGTCACCACACACATCACAAAAATACATGGGTTGCACCTCTGGAAAGATGGCAAAACCCCTTAACAAAGCATATGTAGAGCTCATGGGCATATCATGCACACAATAATCATGGCAAAAATGACAAATAACTAAATAGAGAAGCAGATCTGACAATTAACTCAAGTAGCCCTCTTCTAACGGCATTTCGGGCATCAATATGAACTCAAATGAAAATGATGCAATGGAATGAAATGATGTGCTCTCTGAGACGAACACTTTTATATGCTATATGCCCAAAACAGAGTTACGGATGCAAAGTTACGGCACGATGGAATAGGGCATATGGATCTGGGAAAACGGGGACTTGGAAGAAAATTTGGACCTGCAGATCTAGGGTTCTCGCGTGAATCGAGGTTGACCGGAGCGTAGCGGCCTTGGCCGGCGGCGTGGACGCGGGGCGGCGCTGGAGAGTGGTCGGGGAGGCGGAGGAGGAGTAGATCCGGCCGGATCCGGCGGCGAGGAGGCGCGGGGACGGGTCCGGCGACGAGCTCCCTCGCCGGACGGAGAGCGGGGCGGCGGCCGGCGACCTGGGCGGCGGAGACGGCGACCGGCCACGAGGAGGACGAGCGGCGGATCGGGCGGCGGGCGGCGGTGGGTGCGCGGGCCGTGAGGGCCCCGCGCAGGCCTGACGGGCCGGCGGCGCTGGCGGCGATGTGGGCACGGGCTGCGCCACATGGCAGCGCGGGATTGGCCCGGGTGGGGCGGCGGACGTGTCCGGCCGGCGCGAGGTGGATTTTTTAGGGTTCGGAAGAGGGGATCCGCGAATTTCGGGAGGGTGGTGTATAAATAGGCATAGAGGGAGCTAGGAGAGTCCAAATGAGGTGCGGTTTTCGGCCACGCGATCGTGATCGAACGCTCTAGATGATGGAGAGGGTTTTGGTGGGTTTTGGGCCAAATTGGAGGGGTGTTGGGCTGCAACACACACGAGGCCTTTTCGGTCTCTCGGTTAACCGTTGGAGTATCAAACGAAGTCCAAATGGTACGAAACTTGACAGGCGGTCTACCGGTAGTAAACTAAGGCCGCTTGGCAAGTCTCGGTCCAATCCGGAAATGTTTAATCCCCACACAAAGGTAGAAAAGATCACCGGAGGAGAACGAAGCGCCGGAATGCAAAACGGACAAGGGGGAAAATGCTCGAATGGAAGAGATGAACACGTATGCAAATGCAATGCACATGATGACATGATATGAGATGCATGACAACGACAACAACACACGGAGACAAAAATCCGAACCCGAGAAAATAAAATAACTTAATGCCGGAAACGGCAAGAGTTGGAATACATATTGGGTAAGTTACATCCGGGGTGTTACATACACATATCTCGTTCTCAGGGCACACTCAGATTGTCCAAACTTTCGGTAGGCTAGCCTAGAGTTGCCCCTGGTGGCCACCGGCGGCTGACAAGGTGGACCAACACTCAGAGGAGCACTGGCCCGGGGGGGTTTAAATAAAGATGACCCTTGAGTCCGTGGAACCCAAGGGAAAAAGAGGCTAGGTGGCGAATGATAAAACCAATGTTGGGCATTGTTGGAGGAGTTTTATTCAAGGCGAACTGTCAAGGGGTTCCCATTATAACCCAACCGTGTAAGGAACGCAAAATCCGGGAACATAACACCGATATGACGGAAACTAGGGCAGCAAGAGTGGAACAAAACACCAGGCATAAGGCCGAGCCTTCCACCCTTTACCAAGTATATAGATGCATTAATTTAAATAAGAGATATTGTGATATCCCAACAGAATATCCATGTTCCAACAAGGAACAAACTCCATTCTTCACCTGCAACTAACAACGCTATAAGAAGGGCTGAGCAAAGCGGTAACATAGCCAAGCAACGGTTTGCTAGGACAAGGTGGGTTAGAGGCTTGGCTTAACAATATGGGAGGCAAGATAAGCAAGTGGTAGGTATCGCAGCATAGGCATAGCAAAATAGCGAGCAACTAGCAAGCAAAGATAGAAGTGATTTCGAGGGTATGGTCATCTTGCCTGAGATCCCGCAAGGAAGAAGAACGAGTCCATGAAGAACACAAATGGATGAAGTCAAAGGAATCCTCACAAACGTGACGTTATCGGAACTAACCCGAAGAAGCAACACCGGAAAGGAGCAAACAACATAGTAAACAACCACCACATAAGCATGGCATGATGCACTATCAAGTATGATGCATGTCCGGATTAATGAGGCATGGCCTGGCAAAGTGCACAAGCAATTCTACAAATTAAGTGGAGATCAATATGCGACGAGTTGCATATTGACAAAACACCACAACAAGTTATTTAGTTCGTTCTCATTTAAGTACCCAACAATATTAAATGTTGATTAACATGGAAAGAGGTGAGGCATAACAACACTACAACATCTAAACAATTTAAATGGGGCCGGATATAACAAACAACAAATACGGTAAATCCCCATATGCATTAGCAATTTAAAGCAAACAACAATTTTAAACATTTTAGTTGTTGTTATCATGATGCGGATGACATGAGCAAGTTTTATGCAATATTTATGAAAATGTTGGCATGATAAGATATGAGGCATTTGTCATCGTGGCGGAAACGAAAGGGGTGCCACGGTAACGAATCCGAAAGTGATGCCACGGCAACATATCGGTTCTGGTAGCTCATAGAGATACCGGTGCAAAAGGAAGTGGCGGGAGCGAGCAAAAGAAGGTGGGGCGCTCCCGGATACCAGGTGTCCCATGTGTCGGTGGCATGGCAACCGAGGGTCATGCACGTAACAAACGGGCATGCTGCAAACACGGGGTTCATCTTGTATCACATAACATGCATTCGGTCCACGGACGGTCGTGTCGATGGTTATACCTTTCGAAGCGTACCTTATCGGAACGGATCAAGTTCGTAGAGGGAAGTAGGCATTCTCGCGACGGCGGTAGTGGAAGTAGTCACTCTCGCTTCGTAGATGTTCACACTCCATAGGTGTTCGGGGTCAAAACAAGGAACTTGACATCCACGGGTCTTCGAGGGCCAAAGGTACATGTTTTGTAGACGTTCGGACGGAGGTAGTGGTACACGTTTTGAAGGGGAAGTGGAGGTTCTAGCGATCTCGGCGATGGTAGTGGTATATGTCATCGGTAGTCGAACATGGCGATCCGAAGAGGGTACTTGGAACATGCACGTCGTCGGTAGTTGTACACAATCGTTGTCGGACTTGACGGGTTCGAGGTCTTCGGGTGTAGTGGTACTTGGCATCTCATCGTGTAGTCGTTTGTCGTAGTCGGACTTGACAACAATGCACACCGGCTGTAGTCATACACGTTCGGAGAAGAACTTGTCGTCGAGGGACTTGGCGATTCCAGAGACGGCAGAAGACAAACTGGGCGGTCCTCGTTGACCTGGTAGTTAGCGTTATTCCCTGTTTGGGGTCAAGCTTGACGTCAACAGCAACAACAAGTGGAGGTGCATGACGCGGGGCGTGCACATGAGTCAAAAGTCATCGGGGCCAAGCAGATGACCTTGGCAGCCTTCGATGGAGGCAGCAGTAGGGGCTTGCCGGAGCAGGGGATCACGGGCACAGTGCTCCAGGCTGGCAGTGAAGACGGATCCGGTCGGAGGCAAGGTAGCGGCCGGTGCGAGGGAAGACGGCGTAGGAGGTGAGGGAGACAGCATGCTGCTGGGGACAGCCCCGTCCATGGAGGTTGAGGCCGCGATGGCGATGGACACAGGAGGCAGGCGAGGCGGGAGGTTGCTAGTGGCGTCGTGCAACGGCGCAGCGGCGATGTACGGTGGCTCGCAATAGAGCAGCAGCAGGTTCAGGTGTTGGTCGCGGTCAGACGAGCGACGGGCACGACAGCGATGCAGGCGAGGAACGAGAGGACGACGCAGAGCCGAGGAAGCAGCGGAGCTCCGAGCTCGGATCCATGGCGGTAGCTGCGAGAGGCACCTAGAGGAAGCAGGGAAGCGGCAACGGCGACCTTGGCGCGAAGGGAGCAGGTCCGACGGTGGCCCAAGGGCGCAAGTCATCTGGGAGGCCGGAGAAGGGGATTGAGCATTGGGGAGCTCCTCTCCCTAGCGAAGCGAGGCGGCGACATGAAGATGGAGGGGATCGAGGGAGATGGGGCTTGGAGTCTGGCCTCTGGTGGCGCTGGGTGGAAAAGGTACGGGGGAAGAGGAGGATCGGCCAGGGTGCTAGGGTTTCGGCAGGGGATCGAGAGGAGGCGGGCTGAGCCTTAGGGAGGATAGGGGAAGCGGGCCGGCCTGGACTGAGGCCCAAGTGGCCAGCTGGGCTACTCTCTCTCCCTCACTCCTTTGTTTTTTTATAAAAAAACAGAGAACTAAAAGAAAGGAAAAAGGACAGAGGAGAAGGTTGAAGAAGAATTTGGACAAGCGGTTAATTTTCTTGGACTCACAAAAATATGTTTGGTCCGAGAAAATTAGAAGTGGCAAGATTGAACGATAAGAATTCAAACTCATTCAAATTTATTTCAAATGGGTTTGAACTAGGACAAGGTTTTAGGAGTATCCAAAAATGTTGAGAATTTTTGGAGGAACCTCGGAAGAGGAGTGCGGGCAAGGTTTGAAGTCAAACTTGAAGTAGAAAAGACATGGGAAATATTTGCAAGTGTGTGTATGGGTGATTCCAAATAAATGGAATATTTTATAATAGCTCCACTAATATCGGGAGCATATGTTATAAAGATAAGTCATCCTTCCCTCGATTTAAATGGATCGATAATCCATACGATTTATTTAAAAGAGTTTTGAAACGGTTGCAATATTAATGGCATGATGACATGATGCAATGCACATGATGCAATGATGAATGCAACGAACCGAACAAATCACCCCAGGAAACCTGGAAACCCTGGAAGGCATCTGAAGCTCCGGTCTTGGGGCGTTACAACACTCCACCACTAGGAAAGGATCTCGTCCTGAGATCTAGAATGGCACCGAAGGGAAAAAATGGAAGGGAAAGAGAAGAGATAAAACTAAGTTGCTTCTTTGACCAATGAGTGAAACCAAGAACCTTGCAAAGGTTAAGTCAATTTGAAAGAAACAATACAACGAAGGTGAACAAAGTTGAAAACCTCCGTTAGTAAAGAAGAGGAACAAGGAAGAACAACTTCGGGCAGCACCCCGATTGAAATGAAAAAAGAATTGAATAAGAACTTGATAAGATGAGAAGATACTTGAGTGAAAACACGACACTCCAGTTGGAAAAGGATTGGTAGAGGAAAGAATATGGTCTTGCCAAACCGAGATGAGGAGTGAAAAGAGCAACATCACTAGACCTCTGGGAGAAAGAATAGAATATAGATAATTGAGATAAAAGGATGGAGAAGAAAAAGCCAACTTCTGTCACAAAAGAGCTTGAAAAGGCATACTTAGGAGAAGGGTCGAACGGAGTTGTTGGAAACCAACAACGAAAGAGTAAGCTTGTTGTGGGCTTATTGAGAACATCTCAAATCTGAGGTGAAATTCTGCTAGTAGCGAAAACAACAGATTGAATTGACATAAACAAGGAGATGAGAAACTTATTTCACCAGGAGGATAGATGAAGAACTTGGATCATTTATAAGCACCATAGATAGCAACAATCCTTAGGTAAGGCTTTAGGTGAAACATGACACAAGATAACTCCACCGAAGAGATTGATGGATTTAAAATACCTCATTCTTAACAACATGTGAATCATGAAACATGAACTCAAATTATCAAGAATGACATAATACCACCTCCAATGATACGGAAGAAAGAATTGCACTCCGGATTGCAAGATGAAGAAACTTAAGCTCCTTAGAAAAGAATCTCGATGAACACTTCGAGAAGGAATTAAATCTTTGATGAACCACCATGTAGAACATCCCTAAATATCTCCGGTAACAAAAGGATAACAAGAAGAAAGGGAAATTGAAAACACAAGGTGAAAATTTGTAATGATTTAGATGGATCTCCGTGACGAGATAATTGAGAGAACTTGGGACTCCGGAAAACAAAAGATGAACAAATGGAAACAAGAATTTGATGAGCCTCTGGAATAAGGAATTAATCACTTGGATGAACAAAACAAAAAAATAAGAATTATGTTATGCTTATCCTTCACCAATTTAAATTGATGACAAGCAGCGGATTTGGCATACTACTTATTCTCGATGAACAGGATTAAGATAGATATAGGGCAAACTAGAGAAAAGACTTCAACGAACCACCAGTAGGATTTGGGAACAACGAATGAATCTGAATGATAACGAAGGAGAAGAAATCTTGAACGAATCACCGTAAGAATTGGAAATGAACGAAGTAAAGGGATGAATCACCGGTAACAATTAGAGAACGAATGAGGATACTTAAGAGAATTTAGATGCAAGTGAAAGAAGAGATCCCGAGCTGATTAGAGAATACTTGAATGATGCACCGGAAGAATTCAAGACCGAGAGCTGAAAGATGGAATGGATACTTCTGAGATGATGGCCTCCGGATAATCAAAATGGAAAAAAATACTCCTGAATTACTCCGGATGGGTGAAAAGAATTCTCACAATCAAAAACAATTATGAGAGGATGGCCTCACACTAGAACCACGAACCTTTGAGAGAGAGGATAAGATATGGAGGAAAAACTCTTCTTCGGTCTTCAAATGCTGAGAATGACGACGAGAAACACCACCAAGAATTATTGAGACACTCCGGAATTTAAATTGGAAAGGTTGAACCAACGATGAAAGAATTTGAAAGATCATGGAGAAATGCATTTGACTGATGATAACTCATTCTTACGTCAAACTTGGAAAAGAATTTGAGAGTAACGCCGGGAAAAAGAGAAGAGTCAGGTAAGATCCTGGGAAAAGACCTGTGGGTTAGGGCCAACTCAAAAGAAACACCGTTGAAATGATTTAAAAGAGAGGCTGTGATAACCCACAAGTATAGGGCATTGCAACAGCTTTTGAGGGTAGAGTATTCAACCCAAATTTATTGATTCGACACAAGGGGAGCCAAAGAATATTCTCAAGTATTAGCAGCTGAGTTGTCAATTCAACCACACCTGGAAACTTAGTATCTGCAGCAAAGTGTTTAGTAGCAAAGTAATATGATAGTGGTGGTAGCGGCAACAAAAGTAAAGACAGCAAAAGTAATGTTTTTGGTATTTTGTAGTGATTGTAATAGTAGCAGCGGAAAAGTAAATAAGCGTAAACTAGTATATGGAAAACTCGTAGGCACCGGATCAATGATGGATAATTATGCCGGATGCGGTTCATCATGTAACAGTCATAACATAGGGTGACGCAGAACTAGCTCCAATTCGTCAATGTAATGTAGGCATGTATTTCATATATAGTCATACGTGCTTATGGAGAAGAACTTGCATGACATCTTTTGTCCTACCCTCCCATGGCAGCGGGGTCCTATTGGAAACTAAGGGATATTAAGGCCTCCTTTTAATAGAGAACCGGAACAAAGCATTAGCACATAGTGAATACATGAACTCCTCAAACTATGGTCATCACCGGGAGTGGTCCCGATTATTGTCACTTCGGGGTTGTCGGATCATAACACATAGTAGGTGACTATAGACTTGCAAGATAGGATCTAGAACTCACATATATTCATGAAAACATAATAGGTTCAGATCTGAAATCATGGCACTCGGGCCCTAGTGACAAGCATTAAGCATAGCAAAGTCAAAGCAACATCAATCTCAGAACATAATGGATACTAGGGATCAAACCCTAACAAAACTAACTCGATTACATGATAAATCTCATCCAACCCATCACCGTCCACCAAGCCTATGATGGAATTACTCACACACGGCGGTGAGCATCATGAAATTGGTGATGGAGGATGGTTGATGACGACGACGGCGACGAATCCCCCTCTTCGGAGCCCCAAACGGACTCCAGATCAGCCCTCCCAAGAGGTTTTAGGGCTTGGCGGCGGCTCCGTATCGTAAAACACGATGATTTCTTCTCTCCGAAAGCAAATATATAGAGTTGGAGTTGGCGTCGGAGGGTCTCCAGGGGGGCCACGAGGTAGGGGGGCGCACCCCCACCCTCGTGGAAATGGTGTGGGCCCCTTGGTCTTCATATTTGGTGAGGAATTTTTATTATTTTTTCTAAGACCTCCCATGGAGTTTCAGGTCATTCCGAGAATATTTGTTTTCTGCACATAAAACAACACCATGGTAATTCTGCTGAAAACAGCGTCAGTCCGGGTTAGTTCCATTCAAATCATACAAGTTAGAGTCCAAAACAAGGGAAAAAGTGTTTGGAAAATTAGATACGACGGAGACGTATCAACTCCCCCAAGCTTAATCCCTTGCTTGTCCTCAAGCAATTCAGTTGACAAACTGAAAGACAGAAAGAAAAACTTTTACAAACTCTGTTTGCTCTTGTTGTTGTAACTATGTCAAGCCAGCATTCAAGTTTTCAGCATAGATCATAACTAACCACATTTGCACTAATTCTCATGTCTCGTAATTACTCATATCAATAGCATAATCAACTAGCAAGTCATAATAATAATTCTTGGATGACAACACTTTCTCAAAACAATCATAATATGATATAACAAGATGGTATCTCGCTAGCCCTTTCTGAGACCGCAAAACATAAATGCAGAGCACCTTTAAAGATCAAGGACTGACTAGACATTGTAATTCATGGTAAAAGAGATCCAATCATAGTCATACGCAACATAGATTAATAGTGATGAATGCAAATGACAGCTGTGCTCTCCAGCTAGTGCTTTTTAATAAGAGGGTTATGACTCAACATAAAAGTAAATAGATAGGCCCTTCGCAGAGGGAAGCAGGGATTTGTAGAGGTGCCAAAGCTCGATTTTGAAATAGAGATAAATTGTATTTTGAGAGGTATACTTTCATTGTCAACGTAACAACTAAGAGACGGCGATATATTCCATGCTAAACACATTATATGCGGTTCCCAAACAGAATGGTAAAGTTTATACTCCCCCTCCACCAACAAGCATCAATCCATGGCTTGCTCGAAACAACGAGTGCCTCCAACATACATCAGGTCCCAGGGGAGTTTTGTTTGCAATTAATTTTGATTTAGTTTGCATAAAGCATGGGACTGGGCATCCCGGTGACCAGCCATTTTCTCGTGAGTGAGGAGCGGAGTCCACTCCTCTTGAGAATAACCCGCCTAACACGGAAGATGAGGACAACCTTTGTTGATACACGAGCTATTCGAGCATACAAAACAGAATGTTTATTTCAAGGTTTAGAGTTTGGCACATACAAATTTACTTGGAACGACAGGTAGATACCGCATATAGGAAGGTATGGTGGACTCATCTGGAATAACTTTGGGGTTTAAGGGATTGGATGCACAAGCAGTATTCCCGCTTAGTACAAGTGAAGGCTAGCAAAAGACTGGGAAGCGACCAACTAGAGAGCGACAACAGCCATGTACATGCATTAAAATTAATAAACATTGGATGTGTCGGGTGGTAGGTGCGACATATGCCAACGGGTGGCTTATCATTGTGGGAGCCAGTAAGACATCCCCGGTGCCTGGAAACGGGATAAGGCGAAGACATGCACGCCGGCGAATCTTACCCAGCTTCGGGGCTCTCCGTGGAGATAACACCCCTACTGCTGCTCTGCGGGGTCTCCGCATGATCACTAGATGAACAAGTAGGTACACAATGCTCCTCGAGCGGTTTTGGTGGGAGGAGGAAGAAGGGCATGGCTAGCCTACTTCTTCTCCTTGCGGGGTGTCTAGAACTAGCAGGGGGTCCAACCCTTTGCATGGGTGCCCCGGGGGGTTTATATAGGCCTACCCCGGGGGTACAATGGTAATCCGACTGGGCGCGGGGCCCAGCCGTCTGTGACCGCGCTCGCCGGCTTCTGCACCGACTGCTGGGGCCCGCCGGCTAGTGGGTCCCGCCGGCTACCAACTCTTTGGCAACAGGCAGGCCCCACTGCCAAGGGTCTTGTCGATGGCAGGTCACTGTTGCCTCATCCTGATGACGAGGGCTTCGTCGAGGTAAGCGTGGCTACAGTGCCGCCGTCCGGCGGGCGATTACTGTAGCCTTACCGCGTCTTGTCTCCTTAATGGGGCGTCTTCTTCGAGGGGAGAAGCGGGCCGGCTGCGGGGAGCCGGCCCCGTCTCGGGCCGACTGGGGGAGGCCAGGCCACCTTTGGGTGTCTCTCTGCCCGAGGGGGCCCACCGCCCGTGGGCCGTACTGGTAGCCCGTAATGGATGACATCAGGGTCAACATGGCAACAGTGCCGCGCCGGACGGGTCATGGCCACTCCGTACGGCGCACTGTGCCAGGCGTGCTCCGGGATTCGGGGGTGGCAGGCTTTACTGTAGCCACGCCCCGTCTCATCACCGCTAGGTGGATGCAAACTTTGAGGGTATGGTCTCGACCGCTTTATGGGAGCCGGCCTCCTGGAGCCGGCCTCCTCATGGCCGGCTTCTTGGAGCCGACATCTTGGAGCCGGCTTCTTCGAGTCGGCCT
Source organism: Triticum urartu (assembly GCF_056163025.1). Taxonomy (NCBI): domain Eukaryota; kingdom Viridiplantae; phylum Streptophyta; class Magnoliopsida; order Poales; family Poaceae; genus Triticum; species Triticum urartu. Next base: position 167,484,796 of record NC_141874.1, on the reverse strand, counting down.
CCCATGGTTTTCTTCATGAGGGGAAAAGTTGGGCCGCCTTCTTCGAGCTGGCCTGGGTGGCATCCAGCACGGGGGAGGCGGCTCCATGTCTTGGATTCTTGAGAGCCGGACGGGCTCGTGATTTTTTCAGAAGGGCCAGGGGAAGCCGGCTAGGCTACCCATGGCTATTTCCTCCGACAGTAGTCCCCGATGCTGATCGAGCTCCGAGGCGAGCAGGGGGACGAGAAGCTTAGTCAGCTTCCATCCTGAAGAGCCAGCTTTGCGGGCGTATGTCGACTTCAGAGAGCCCCGCGTCTTGTAGGCGGGAGGAGGGGGGACCTGCGTGCTGACCACGGGCCCTCCCGCGGCCACGTGGCAGCGAGATCCGACGAGCGCACGCACGCGACGTGACGCCGCCGCAGGCCCGGGCCCACCACTCGTGAGCCTTGGTCCGGGCGCGGATCTTCCGTGGCCCACAGGGGCCGCTCGCCTTCCTGAGGCAGTTTTGTTTCACTGTTAAGGCTCAACAATCGCGGGACGTGGGGAGTGGGCACGATCGATCCCCACGCTTCCCCACGCCACGCCTCCTCGGCTCCGCCACGCGAGCCTATAAGTAGGGGGAGGAGGGAGAGCGACAGAGGTTCGCACGCTCTCTCTCGCTCCGCCCCTCCTAATCCTCGTTTCTTCCTCTTGTTGCCGGCGCAGCCTCCCGTCTCAGCGCCGCCGCGTCTCCACATCGCCTCGCTCCCATGGCGTTGTCAAGCTCGTGGGACGGCTCCAACGTCCATGAAGACCATGTGGAGTTCCTCCGCCAGACTCGGCGCCTGCCCGGCGCCAACCTCGTGCAGGTCCGCCTGGCGCTGGAGACGGAGATCTCGCCAGCGCCGGAGGAGGGCGAGCGGGTCGTCTTCCGCTCGCACTGCCTGCGCGGCTTCGGCCTTCCGGCGAGCGGATTTATGCGCTCCTTCCTCGAGTTCTACAACCTCCAGCCGCATCACCTCACGCTCAATGCAGTGATGCTGCTGTCGGCCTTCGTCTCCCTCTGTGAAGGCTTCTTGGGGCTGCTCCCCACGCTGGAGCTCTGGGGAGAGTTCTTCCAGAGCAAACTCGGCACCGTCGTCGCCGGCGTGCCCGCACCCTGCGGGGCCTTCATCGCCATGAGGAGGGCGAGCGAGAACAATCCGTTCCCGTCCATCCCCCTAATCCAGTCGGTGAAGGTCTGGCAAAAATCGTACTTCTACGTGAGGAACGTCGCCGAGCAAGGAGACTACATCAACCTGCCGGCTTACGTAGCCGGCACGCCGGCTGGGAGGCAGCCATCGTGGGGTTTCCGGTCCCGGTCACTGTCTCCGGCTAGGAACGACGCCGTCTCCCGGCTTCGGGTGATGATCCAGTCGGAAGGCCTGCGCGGGGCCGACTTGGTGGCCGCCTTCGTGGAGCGCCGGATTCTTCCTCTCCAAAGATGGCCCCATATGATGTGTCAGATGAACGGCCGCTTCGACCCAAGCCGGCTGAGCACATGGGAAATGCCCCACGCGGAGGTGGCCCTCATGGTTAATTACATCGCCAACTGCAAGCTCGCCGGGGACTGGCAATACGGCAAGGCGCCGTATTCTCGCGCCAATCCTCCGCCCGTGATAAGCTTCTCTCTCTATCTTCTTTTTGTCGTCAGCCGGCTTCGTGACGGCCGGCTTCTGACCAGTCGGTTCTTTTGAGCAGAACCCTCTTCTTCCTCCACCGGCTGGGGCGGCAGGGATTGAACGCCAGTATGCCCCCGACCGCACGGAGGAGGACGTTGACGGCCCGAACTTGGGGGCGGCCGCCATGGAAGACGCCGTCGTGGGGGACAACGCCGAGCCCGGAGGCTCAAGGTTCACCGCGAGCTTCGAGGACTGGTCGGACGATGCTGAAGCCGAAGTCGCCCCGCGCCGCCAGCCGGTGGCCGACTATCAGGGCGCGGGCTCATCCATCGCACCGGCCGCCGGCGGCGCGCAGAAGCGTCGGGCCGCTTCAGGCCTCTTCGGCAGTCGGCCGAAGAAGTCCAAGCCCTCCACCGCGGCGACAAAACGAGACGAGGCGGCCGCGAAGGCGGCCCGCTTCCACAAGGCGGTGAAGCAGCCTCAGGCGGTTTCAGCGTAAGTCGCTGATTGCCTGGTCGCATGCCTTTCATCATTCTCTTTCTCTTCGAATATTCTTCTTAACTTTTTCTCGCCTGCTGGACAGGGCGCCGCTTTCCCTTGAGCGGGGTCCGGGCGGCTCCGTCGTGGGGCCAGCTGGAGGGTCTTCGAGCTCCCGCCGCGTGGACCCCCGCGCCGATCTCAGGGAGGCCACAGAGCGGAACGCCCGCGAAGCGCGGGAGGAGCGTGAGGCGGCGGAGAAGGCGGCCGCCCAGGCGGCGAGGGAGCAGGCCGACGCGGCAGCCAAGGCCCAGACGGAGGCGGCTACCGCGGAGACGGAGGCGGAAAGCTCGCGCAACCAGCCTCCGCTGCTCGCCATTCCTCTCCGAGCCGTAGCCCCCGACACCCCATTGCCTTTGGCGGAGGAGATCGTCCAAGACCCGCCGCTGATGGAGAGGGGGGAGGACCCCGTGGCCTTCGCGAGGAGAGCGCCGCCAGCAGCGCCAACCGGAGCGGGCCAAGGCGGCCAATCGTCAGCGGCGCCAGAGGGGCCGACTGGAGGTGAGCCGGAGAACAGAGCCGGCCTCGAGGTGCAGCCGACGACGAGCCGGCGCGCAGGGGGAGGCGCCGCTCCGCCGGAGTTGCGCCGAGTCGCGGGCGCAGGCCAGTCGGCGGAAGATCTGGAGGCGGCCAGCACTGCCACGTCCGAGTGGACTCCCAGCGGGGGGACCGGCGAGCTGAATGTGGCGGCTCAAGGGGTCCGGAGCCGGCTGCAAGCTCAGGCCGCCCTGCTGCAACAGTTCACCCAGGAGTTCCTGACGACGTGAGCCGCCATCTTGGGTAAGTCCTTCATTCTTGGCCGCTTTTGATTTCTTGATTTCTTCCGTGGGGGCGTGTCAGCGCACCCACTGGGTGTAGTCCCCGAGATTCAGGCCGACTACTGCGCAGTCGGGTCGGATCTTTCTCGACGGCTACCTTACTTTGCTTTTTGTCTGAACTTTCAGGAATATCACAACCTCCGTGCTGCCGCCTTCAACTCCCAGGCTCGGGAGTTGAGCCGGAGGACCGACGACCTGGCCGACAGCCGAAGTAAGTACTTGATCTTGTTTGTCTCATGTGGGGGCGCGTCAGCGCACCCACTGGGTGTAGTCCCCGAGATTCGGGCCGACTGCGGTGCAGTCAGGTCGGATCTTTCTTGACGACTCTTTCCTTATTAATTTTTCTCTTTCTTTGTCTTCAGGGGCCAACGCCGACTTGAGGAAGGAGCTCGGCGAAGCGAAGGCCGCCCTTCATACCAAGGAGGCCGAGCACGCCGCCTTGGTCCAGGAACGGGATCGCCTAGCCAAGAAGCTGGCCGACCAAGAGGAGAACCACAAGGCGGCCCTGCAGGCGGCGCAGGACAGCGAAGCCGCCTTGAAGGCGGAGTATGAGACCGAGGCGGCGAGCTGGTCTGAGACCCGGCAGGCCCTGGATGAAGGTTTCGGCCGGATCGAGGATTTGATCGACGGTAAGCCGCCTTCCTCGGCCCTCCCCTGCCCCTTGCCGCCTGGGTTTTTGGCTTATCTTGAGCCGCTGCTTGTTTTTTGGCGCAGACTACTTCCCCGGCTATTCCGCCTTCGCCGCCCAAAGCATTGAGGCCCATCGCGAGGCGCGTCGTCAGGCGGGGACCAACATCGCGCCGGATGCGAACCGGACACTTGAGGAGCAGCTCCTGGCTGTCCAGGCGCGGTTGCAGCCAGCTCATCGGATGCTTCGCCGGCTCCAACATGCTGGGGCACAAGTGTTGGCCGCCCTCTGGCCTGGCGAGACGATCCCCCGCACCCCAAGCCGAACTGCCGACTGGCTGGAGGTCGCAGTTGGTCGCTTTGAGGCTTGGAAGGCGTCGGCGGCCCGCCTCGGAGCCGGGCGGGCGTTGGAGTTCGTTCGGGCTTGGTACCCAGGGCTGAGCTTGGACCAGCTGCGCACTTGGCGGATGGAGGCCGATGCGGAGCTGGAGGAGGTGAGGCCGGCTATCGCCCAGCGAGCTTCGACGATCGCCGAGTGCACCGACATCAGCGTTTTCGCACCCGAAATCAATGATGACGGTGTTGCTCAACCGGAGGAGTGGTTCGGGCTGAACCCGGCGGTGGGCGAGGACTCGGCGGAGGATATTGCCTCAAGCGACGAGGGCGAGGATGACAAATAGGAGGACGGCGAAGATGTCGAGCCGGCCGGTGGAACAACCGGCCGACCTCAGGCCGACCGTGCCTCCAGCAATGAGGTGCGTGGAAGCGCGCCCTCTGCGGGAGGCGGCGACCAAGCCGAAGTTCGCCAGCCGGCCGCTCCTTCAGCCGGCACGACCGTCTCCGCCAACCAGTCCGGCTCGTCGTCCGCTCCGCCAGCTTGACCTGCCGTCTTTATCTTTCCTGCTTGTTGTCTTTGGAACAATCTTTGTTAAGTTTTCGCAGTTCCACCCACTGGGGGTGTATCCAAACTATGTTGAATGCTGGCCTCTGGGAGGTCTTTTTATGTAAATATTATTATGTGCATGTTTGGTTTCCATTCGCGTATACTTTTTATCCTTGGGCTTTTTCCTTTCCGCCTTCCCTCTTTGGGGAGGCAAGTACTTGAGCTTTCTTGGATTGAAGTGAAGTGAACGGAAACCGGCCGACCGGCTACTCTGGTAGCTAGTCGGCGGTGGGAGAAAAAACCGGCTTTCGTTATATTAGTCCGTTAGTCCCTAGCCGTTTTTCGTGTGGGCGCCCGTTCCTGCCTTTAACTCTTGCCAGTCGGACAGCCGGTTCTCCGAACTGCGACTTTTGGCAAGAGAAGGCTTGGGAGCCGGCACACTACTTGATGGCTGCGGGTAGGACTTCTAATATAACTCCAGTCGGCCAGTCCCCGAGCCGACTAGTCGAACCCGGTGCCGGACGGAACAACTAAATGAAATGACAAGGTCATAAGCATGATACTTTTCATTCATAGATAAGAGATGGCAGTCCCCGAGGCCTCCTCGGGGGGCCTATTGTCTCGTACTTAATACAAAAGTTAGCGTGATACATACGGCGTTTCAACTGTAAAATCTTCGAACGAGGTTGGCGTTCCATGGTCGTTCCGACTCCTTGCCGGAGTCGTCTCTCTTGCGTGCCTTCGGCTTCTATGCATCGATCAGGTAGTAGGAGTCGTTGCCTAGAGCTCTGCTGATGACGAAGGGGCCTTCCCAAGGGACCGAGAGTTTGTGCTGGCCGGCTGTTCGCTGGATCAGCCGGAGCACAAGATCGCCCTCTTGGAAAGATCTTGGCCTGACTTTCCGGCTGTGGTAGCGGCGCAAACCCTGTTGGTAGATGGCAGACCGGCTGAGGGCTAACAGCCGGCTTTCTTCCAGCAGGTCGACGCCGTCTTCTCGTGCTTCCTTGGCCTCCGCTTCCGTGTACATGGTTACTCGAGGCGAGTCGAACTCGATGTCAGTTGGGATGACCGCCTCGGCACCATATACAAGGAAGAAAGGGCTGAAGCCGGTTGACTTGTTTGGGGTAGTGCGCAGACTCCAGAGGACAGCCGGCAGCTCGTCGAGCCAACAGCCGGCTGAACGCTCCAGAGGTACGACCAGTCGGGGCTTGATGCCGGAGAGGATGAGGCCGTTGGCTCGCTCGACCTGGCCGTTTGACTGCGGGTGGGCGACAGATGCTAAGTCCAGTCGGATACCTTGGGCTGCGCAGAAACATGCCAAGGCTCCTTTGGCAAAAAATATGTCTGCAATGAACGTCACAGCAGTCGGCCCATTCAGCTTCTTGATCGGCTTTGCCTCAATCCACTTGGTGAATTTGTCCATGGCGATGAGCAAATGCGTCATGCCGCCGCTTGAATGGGCCCACCATGTCCAGTCCCCAAACGGCAAAGGGCCAAGTGAGGGGAATGGTCTTGAGTGCCGAGGCCGGCATGTGTTGCTTGGAGCTGAAGAGTAGGCACCCCTTGCAATGTTTAACTAATTCTTTGGCGTCATCCAAAGCAGTCGGCCAAAAGAAACCATGGCGGAAGGCTTTGGCGACAAGTGATCTTGAGGCCGCATGGTGGCCGCATTCTCCTTGGTGAATGTCTCTGAGGATTGCAATGCCCTTCTCTTGCTCGACGCACCGTTGGAGGATTCCAGTGACACTGCGCTTGACTAGTTCTCTGTTGACGATTGTGTAGGCTCCGGCTCGACGTTGGACTTGTCTTGCTTCTGTTTTGTTAGCCGGCAGGTCTTGGTTTACTAGGAAGTTGAGGATGGACTGAGCCCATGATGGAGCCGCGACTTCTTCTACTGCCAATGTGGCTACTGCCACCAGGGTGGGCGGGCTGGGTGGTGAGGTGCTGGAGGCGGCCGCTGGCTGTCGTGCTGGTGCAGTCCCCGGGCCGGCTACCGCAGTCCCCGAGCCGGGTGCGGCAGTCCCCGAGCCGGCTGCCGAAGTCCCCGAGCCGGCTACGGGAGTCTTGGGGTCGCCTACTTGGTTCTTCGAGCCGGACCCGGCCGCATCGGTGTCAGGCGGCACGAAGATGGAATCGGACTCTGGAGACGGCTTGATAGATGGCTTGAGGAGGCGTTGTAGAGCGACGCCGGTTGGAATTGCTTGCCGAGTGGAGCCTATTCGAGCCAGGGCATCGGCTGGCTCGTTGTCGGCTCGCGGTACGTGGAGGAACTCGCATCCTTCAAAGTATCCGCTGAGTTGTTGGACCAGGAAGCGGTAGCTCGCCATATTCGCGTCCTTGGCGTCCCAGTCGCCGGATGATTGCTGGACCACCAGGTCCGAGTCGCCATAACATAGGATCCGGCGAATGCTAAGTTCTTTGGCAAGCCGAAGCCCGTGTATGAGTGCCTCGTACTCGGCCACATTGTTGGAGGCGGCAAAGTGGATCTGTAGCATGTATCTGAGCTTGTCGCCTTTCGGAGAGGTAAGGACGACGCCGGCTCCCAAGCCGGTGCACATCTTGGACCCATCGAAGTGCATGCGCCAATGGGTGGAGTCGGGAGCCGGCGGCAGGTACTGGGTCTCGGCCCAGTCGACGAGGAAGTCGGCCAGCGCTTGGGACTTGATGGCGGTGCGGGGCTGGTAGAAGATCGTCTAAGGGGCCAGCTCGATGGCCCATTTCGCCACCCGGCCGGATGCGTCCCGGCTGCCTATGATCTCGGCCAGCGGGGCGGTGCATACGACCGTGACGGGATGCTCTTGAAAGTAGGGCTTCAGCTTCTTGGCGGTGAAGTACACGCCGTAACACATCTTCTGGTAGTGCAGGTAGTTCTGCTTTGAGGCGGACAGCACCTCGCTCAAATAATACACTAGCCTTTGGACCGGCTGGGCTCGGCCTTCTTCTGGGCATTGGACTACGATGACGGTGCTGACCACCCGGCTGGTTGCGGCGATGTAGAGGAGCATGGGATCTTTCTCGGTCGGCGCCGCCAGAACGGGCGGCGTGGCCAGCATCTTCTTCAGCTCGTGGAAAGCTTGGTCGGCCTGGTCGTTCCACTCGAAGTGAGTGCTCTTCTTCATGAGGCGGTAGAGGGGGAGAGCTTTCTCTCCGAGCCGGCTGATGAAGCGGTTCAAGGAGGCCAAGCACCCGGTGAACTTCTGAATGTCTCGAAGCATGGTGGGGATCGCCATTCTCTCGATGGCCTTGATCTTCACCGGGTTGCATTCGATGCCGCGTTCCGAGACCAGGAAGCCTAGGAGCTGGCCGGCTGGCACTCCGAACACGCATTTCTCGGGGTTAAGCTTGATTTGGAACCGGCGTAGGTTCTCAAACGTTTCCTTGAGGTCTCCCAGCAAGGTGCCGCGCTTCTCCGTCTTCACCACGATGTCGTCCACGTAAACGTGAGCGTTCCTGCCGAGCTGCTTGAGGAGGCACTTCTGCATGCAACGCTGAAAAGTGGCACCGGCATTTCTCAAGCCGAATGTCATAGTCAGGTAGCAGAAGGCTCCGAATGGCGTGATGAAGGCGGTCTTCAGGCGGTCGTCCGGATCCAGCTTTATCTGGTGATATCCGGAGTAAGCATCCAAGAAACTCAACAGCTCGCATCCGGCTGTGGAGTCTATCACTTGGTTAATCCTTGGCAGAGCAAAGGGATCTTTGGGGCAGGCCTTGTTGAGGCTCGTGTAGTCTATACACATGCGCCACTTGTTATTCTTCTTCAGTACGAGGACCGGGTTGGCGAGCCACTCTGGAAAGAAAACTTCCATGATGAAGCCGGCCGCCAAGAGCCGAGCTATCTCCTCCCCTACAATTCTGCGTTTCTCCTCCGACAGTCGGCGAAGGGGTTGTTTGACTGGCTTTGCGTCTTCTCGAACGTGTAGTTTGTGCTCGGCGAATTTCCTCGGAACACCCGGCATGTCCTTGGGGGACCATGCGAAGATGTCCCGATTCTCACGGAGGAAATTGGCGAGCTTGCCTTCCTATTTGCTGTTCAGGTTTGCCCTGATGACGGCAAACCTATCTGGATGCTCGGGGTCAAGAGGTATCTTCTTCGTCTCCTTGGCCGGCTGGAAAGATCCTTGAGCGTCATGCTCCTTGGGGTCGGGGGACACGGCCGACTGCTTGCCGGCTATGGCCACGACTCGGTCCAACATCTTCTTTTCTTCGGCAATCACAAGGGACTCGGCCAGCCGGCTGCTGGCTGCTGCGCACTCGGAGGACTTCTTGTAATCACCGGCTACGGTGATGACGCCTTTGGTGCTTGGTATTTTCATCTTGAGGTATGCATAGTGGGGAACTGCCATGAATTTGGCCAAGGCAGGTCGGCCAAGCAACGCATGGTAAGGGCTCTCCAGGTCCACCACTTCAAACCAGATCGCTTCCCGACGGAAATGCTCCTTGTCCCCCAAAAGTACATCAATCTTGATCTTGCCAATGGGGGCGCAGGATAAGCCGGGTACGATGCCATGAAGCACTGTCCGAGTAGGCATGAGATGCTTCGTCTTGATGTTTAGCTTCTCCAGGGTGTCACGGTACAGGATGTTGATGCTGCTCCCGCCGTCTATCAACACACGGGAGAAGCGGGAGGCGCATCTGTCCGTTGCAAGGGTGGCTTCCAGGACCAAAGCATAAGAGCCGGGAGACGGCATCACCTCCGGATGGTCGGCCCGGCTCCAGCTGATGGGCTTTTCTGACCAATGCATGTGTCCGGCAGGGTTGGCGGTGACCACGCTGACTTCCTGGTGCTCTCGGCGTTTGCTGCGCCGGTCTTCGGGCTGGCTTGTAAAGACGATGTAGGTTGCATGCTCGTCGGGGAATTCGTCGTGCACGGCTCCGACTGCGGGCCGAGCGGCCGGAGGCGGCGGGCCGGCAGGCGGAGGCGGCACGAGCCCCTCGCCTTTAGAGATTCAGGTGAGCCAATGGCACTTCCGGGTTGTGTGGTTGGATGGCTTCGCGCCGCTGTGGAACTTGCACGGGGTGTCGAGAGTTTGCTCGTAGGAGAAGGCGGGCTGCCAAGCCGGCCTGCCACCCTTGGGCTTCTTGGGCGCCGGTCGCTCTTCAGGTGGCGCGTCTTCGACTGTGGCCACCTGCCGACTGACGGGAGGCGGCGCGGGGCCCTTGCGCTTGTGGTCGTTCGGGTGGGGGCGTCGGCCGGAATCCCCAACCGGCGTCTTGGGCGCCGGGTTAAGTACTTTCCCGGACGCGTCTACCCGAAGCTCGGTCTTCATCGAGGAGTCGGCGGTAGCGTACTTGTCCGCTATGTCCAGAAGCTCGTCGAGGGTAGTCGGCTCGTCGCAGAGGAGCTTGTGCTTGAGGAGGGTGCCTTCTCGGCATCCGGCCGTGAAGTATTCTATGGCTTGCACCTCGTGCACCCCATCGCAAGAATTGCGGAGCTCGGCCCAACGCGTGAGGTAATCGCGAGTGGACTCGGCGGGGCCTTGTACGCACAAGGAGAGCTGTCTGGGCTTGGGAGCCCGCTTGTAGGTGCTAGTGAAGTTGCGGATGAAGGCTTCTGTGAAATCTAGCCAGCTGTTGATGCTGCACGGCTTGAGGCTGTTGAGCCAGGTCCCCGCCGTGCCTTGCAGCATGAGGGGCACGTACTTCACGGCAACGCGCCGGTTGCCGTTGGCTATGCTAACCGCCGTGGAGTAGTCGATCAACCAATCTTCCGGCTTCACGGAGCCGTTGTACTTGGGCGTGTCTCTTGGGAGCGAGAACCCTTTGGGAAAGGGCTCGTCGCGGATGCGGGGGCCGAAACAAGGCGGGCCGACATCATCTTCTTCTTCCAACGCCAGGGATCGCGCCAGGCGGTCGATCCGATGGCGGGCGTCATTCTCGCCGACTCCTTCGCGGCGGCCTAGCCGGCTGCTGAGAGTCGGGTGCACCACTGGCGGCGGGGCGGGATATCTCTCTCCACGGGGCGGAGGCGGAGGCGGGTCGCCCCGCCATTCCATGGCTCGGGGATGACCGTCCGTGTCTCGCTCGATGGAGATCCGGGTCAGGCTGCGGCTGGCAGCCGGCTCCTTCTCGCGTCGCGCGCGGGTGTTGCTCGTAGTCGGTGTCCGGGACGTCGCGCCGTGTTCTCGGCGCGGGGGAGGGCTTTCCGCGCGGGCGTCGGCTTCGTGTCGCTGCGTGGCTGCGTCAATCAATTGCTGGATGCGCCGGGTCATGTGGGGGAGGTCTTCGGCCTCAAGGCCGTCCAGCTCGTCTACGGCCGCCTGGGCGGCACGCAAGTTCTCGAGCGGAGTGGCATAGACCGGGCGGTCGACTCCCAGCGTGTCGGCGATGACGGCGCCGCGTTGCTTGACAAGGCCGGCCCGGCTTAGCCCGCCCGGGGCCGGCGTGCCGAAGGCGGCGCGGTCAGCTTCGCGCTGATAGGCCTCAGTGAGGCGTCTTATGGAAGCCAGCCTCCGGCCCTCTGCGAGGAGGGCGAGGCGGCGTGCCTCCAGTGCTTCGTCGTCGGCATTAGCCGGGAGGGGAGCGGACAAGTCGTGGGCCGCCGCGTGCGAGGCGTCGTGGGCGCTCTCGTCGGCCGGGCCGCCGTGGCCGACAACCATCACTTCGGTGGCGACAGCATCGCAGCCGTCGGCTCGAGGAAGCGGGTCGTTGTAGATCGTGACGTTGGTGGGGAAGGTGTTGTAGGAGGTCGTGTCGGGGTCGACAGGCATCGGGTCGGTGGAGCCAACCGACTCCAGGTCCGCAGCGGGCTCGCTGGAGACATGGAGCCGGCCGAGAAGGTTGGCGAGGTGGTCGGTGCCCGCATCGGAGGTGAGCTCGTCGGAGATGAGGGTTTCGTCGAGGAGATCGGCGAGGCTGCTCGCCGTGCAGATGCTGGTGACGCCTTGCAGTGCGTTGTGGCAAGCGCCATCGGGAGTGCCGGGCTGGCTACGCTCGCTGGGGAGGGAGAGGGTTCCCGTCCAGAACAGGTCTCCGGACGACGGTGCACCTGGCCCCACGGTGGGCGCCAAATGTCGGGTGGTAGGTGCGACATATGCCAACGGGTGGCTTATCATTGTGGGAGCCAGTAAGACATCGCCGGTGCCTGGAAACGGGATAAGGCGAAGACATGCACGCCGGCGAATCTTACCCAGCTTCGGGGCTATCCGTGGAGATAACACCCCTACTGCTGCTCTGCGGGGTCTCCCATGATCACTAGATGAACAAGTAGGTACACAATGCTCCTCGAGCGGTTTTGGTGGGAGGAGGAAGAAGGGCATGGCTAGCCTGCTTCTTCTCCTTGCGGGGTGTCTAGAACTAGCAGGGGGTCCAACCCTTTGCATGGGTGCCCCGGGGGGGTTATATAGGCCTACCCCCCGGGGGTACAATGGTAATCCGACTGGGCGCGGGGCCCAGCCATCTGTGACCGCGCTCGCCGGCTTCTGCACCGACTGCTGGGGCCCGCCGGCTGGTGGGTCCTGCCGGCTACCAACTCCTTGGCAACAGGCAGGCCCCACTGCCAAGGGTCTTGTCGATGGCAGGTCACTGTTGCCTCATCCTGATGACGAGGGCTTCATCGAGGTAAGCGTCGCTACAGTGCCGCCGTCCGGCGGGCGATTACTGTAGCCTTACCGCGTCTTGTCTCCTTAATGGGGTGTCTTCTTCGAGGGGAGAAGCTTGCCGGCTGCGGGGAGCCGGCCCCGTCTCGGGCTGACTGGGGGAGGCCAGGCCGCCTTCGGGTGTCTCTCTGCCCAAGGGGGCCCACCGCCCGTGGGCCGTACTGGTAGCCCGTCATGGATGACATCAGGGTCAACATGGCAACAGTGCCGCGCCGGACGGGTCATGGCCACTCCGTACGGCGCACTGTGCCAGGCGTGCTCCGGGATTCGGGGGTGGCAGGCTTTACTGTAGCCACGCCCCGTCTCATCGCCGCTAGGTGGATGCAAACTTTGAGGGTACGGTCTCGACCGCTTTATGGGAGCCGGCCTCCTGGAGCCGGCCTCCTCATGGCCGGCTTCTTGGAGCTGGCATCTTGGAGCCGGCTTCTTCGAGTTGGCCTCCCATGGTTTTCTTCATGAGGGGAAAAGTCGGGCCGCCTTCTTCGAGCTGGCCTGGGTGGCAGCCAGCACGGGGGAGGCGGCTCCATGTCTTGGATTCTTGAGAGCCGGACGGGCTCGTGATTTTTTCAGAAGGGCCAGGGGAAGCCGGCTAGGCTACCCATTGCTATTTCCTCCGACAGGATGCAAGCATGAGTAGGATATAATCCACCATGAACATAAGTATCGTGAAGGCTATGTTGATTTTGTTTCAACTACATGCGTGAACATGTGCCAAGTCAAGTCACTTAAATCATTCAAAGGAGGATACCACCCCATCATACCACATCATAATCATCTCAATAGCATGTTGGCATACAAGGTAAACCATTATAACTCATATCTAATCAAGCATGGCACAAGCAACTATGATCTCTAATTGTCATTGCAAACATGTTTATTCATAATAAGCTGAATGAAGAACGCGAGACTCATCATATTTACAAAAACAAAAGAGGTCGAGTTCATACCAGCTTTTCTTATCTCAGTCAGTCCATCATATATCATCATAATTGCCTTTCACTTGCACGACCGAACAGTGTGAATAGTAATAAGAGTGCATGTGCATTGGACTAAGCTGGAATCTGCGAGCATTCAATAAACAGGAGAAGACAAGGCAATATGGGCTCCTTGGTTAATTCAACAATAATGCATATAAGAGCCACTTCAACAATTTAATTATGGTCTTCTCCTACTGACCCCCAAATAAAAGAAATAAAACTATTTACACGGGAAAGCTCCCAACAAGCAAAAGAAGAACGAGAAATATTTTTGGGTTTTCTTTTTAATTACTACTACAGTAGAAAATAAACTACTACTAATTTTTTTGGTTTTTCTTAAGGTTTATCAAACACACAAGAAGAAAGTAGGAAAAGGAAAATAAACTAGCATGGATATTACAATGAAAAAGTATGAGCACCGACATCTAGCAATGAGTGTGTGTGAACATGAATGTAATGTCGGTGAGAAATACGTACTCCCCCAAGCTTAGGCTTTTGGCCTAAGTTGGTCTATGGCCACGGCTGGCCTGGCGGATATCCATAATAATAGTTGTTGGGGTCGTACTGTGATGAAGAAGAAGAAGGCTCCGATTGCCACTGGCTGGCAATCATCTCCGGATCCCACTAATAGTTAGACTGTCGTGAAGGATCAAATTGTGGTTCTGGCTCTGGCTCCTCAGCTGGTGCAGGGTTCCGGTGGGCGTGAATAGCTGCCAACGGAACAAGGTACGTGCCTGCAGTCAAATCAAACAAAGAAGGAGCAGGCAAGGTAATAGTCTCAGGATGATGTTTATTAAAGAACAGTTGATATCTAAGGTCCCCTGCCCTGTTCTTAACAATAAAGTCATGTGCCACCATACTTTTACGATCTAGATAAACACGGGGTAGCACTTTTTCTTCCTTCTCAGCATGCCTAATAGGTATGTTAAAATGTGCGGCTAGGCGTGTGGCATAGATGCCTCCAAAGATGGGGCCCTAAGTACGGTTCATATTTAACCGTCTAGCAATAATACCGCCCAAACTAAAAGTGTTATCACTATATAAACCTTGGAGCAGAATAATTAAATCAGGGATACTAAGGTTTCCAGAATTTCCGCGTCCAATTAAACAACGACTAGCAAATAATGCAAAGTAACGCAAAACAGGAAAATGTATGCTAGTGATTCATGCATCGGAAACCTTCCTGGTTTCTCCTACAGTGATATTATCAATAAACCCAGCCACATCATCATTATGTGGTTCTTCTGTCTTGCCCTCAAAAGGGACTAAACAAATCCGACAGAAATCAAAAAGTGACATCTCCTTAGGCTCATCATATAAATGAAATTCCATCGTATGCGGTGAGTTCCTGGGATGAAAATAAAAGTTTTGCACAAAGGTATTTATGAGTAAGAGATACTGATCGCATTGGTCGTGGAGGAAAGCGGTGAGGCCTGCATTGTGAGCCAATTCATGAAAATCTTCATAGATACCGGCTGCTCTCAAGAAATCTTCAGAAGGCCATTCACACGCCCGAATCTCCGCGGTGCGTGGCAAATTATACTTAGGCTTTGGTGCCTTTTACTTCGAGCTTTGGCTCGATGAGCCCCTCAATAATCTCCTCATCATTTTCTGAAAGATTCTAAAAATTTTAGTAACTTCAAAATAAAAGTAACCAAACTCAATAAAACTGATAGTAACTACTCCTACAAGTGCCTAGAGCCTATATCAAGCATTAGAACTACTTGAAACCATATAAATTTGACATGCAAGATCAAGAACATGGTCACCTATGCAGCACAAATTTGCAAATAATAAAGCACTAGAACAAAAACTAATTGGACCAATGGAGGAGTCACATACCAAGGAACAATCTCCCCAAGCAGTTTTGCAAGAGGTGCTTTGAGCAAGGAGATCGAAAATCACAGCAAAAGTGGCTGTAACTCGTGCTTGAGTTGGTTTTTTGGGTTTGTGTGAGATAGAGGAAGAAGATGGGTGCTGGGATAAGTGGAGGAGGGCCACCGTGGGCCCACGAGGCAGGGGGGCGCGCCCACCACCCTCGTGACCAGGTGGCAGCTCCTCCCGCGGTAATTTTTGCACAGTAAATCCTCAAATATTCCCAAAAAATCATATTAAATTGGCATGGCATTCTGAGGACTTTTATTTTCGGGTTATTTTTATATTGCACGGATAAGTCAGGAAACAGACAGAAAAATACTATTTTTACTTTATTTAATATAAATAACAGAAAATATAAAGAGGGTACAGAAGTTTGTGCTTCTAGTTTCATCCATCTCATGCTCATCAAAAAGAATCCACTAACAAGGTTGATCAAGTATTGTTAACAAACTCATTCCGATAATCATGAAACCGAAGAAATTTCGAATAACACTAAGTTACCTCAACGGGGATATGCACATCCCCTATAATAAGAATACCATATTTCTTTTTGACAGTAGGAAGAGGAAATTCAAAGCCTCCAAATATAATCGATGGAATTTTTCCAATGGAGTTGATACTATGAACTTGAGGTTTTTTCCTCGGAAAGTGTACCGTATGCTCATTACCATTAACATGAAAAGTGACATTGCCTTTGTTGCAATCAATAACAGCCCCTGCAGTATTAAGAAAAGGTCTTCCAAGAATAATAGACATACTATCATCCTCGGGAATATCAAGTATAACAAATGTAACACCCCGGATGTAACTTTCCCAATTTGTACTCCAACTCTTGCCATTTCCGGCGTTAAGTTATAATTATTTCCTCGGGTTCGGGTTTTGTCTCCATGTGTTGTTGTCGTTGTCATGCATCTCATATCATTTCATCATGTGCATTGCATCTGCATACGTGTTCGTCTCATGCATTCGAGCATTTTCCCCGTTGTCCGTTTTGTATTCCGGCGCTTCGTTCTCCTCCGGTGGTCATTTCTAGCTTTCTTTCGTGTGTGGGGATTAAACATTTCCGGATTGGACCGATACTTGCCAAGCGGCCTTGGTTTACTACCGGTAGACCGCCTGTCAAGTTTCGTATCATTTGGACTTCGTTTGATACTCCAACGGTTAACCGAGGGACCGAAAAGACCTCGTGTGTGTTGCAGCCCAACACCCCTCCAATTTGGCCCAAAACCCACCTAACTCTGCTCCATCATCTAGAGCGTTCGATCACGATCGCGTGGCTGAAAACCGCACCTCATTTGGACTCTCCTAGCTCCTTCTATGGCTATAAATAGACCCCCCGAATTTCGGATCTCCTTCTCCCCCCGAAACCCTAGATCCATTCGTCTTCGCGCGCACCGGACACTTTTCGCTGCCGACGGACATTGTCCGGCCCGCCTCTCCGCCGCCACATGGCGCCCCGGGATTCGTCCGCCCGGGCGCCCACATCGCCCGCCGCTGCCACTCCCGCTCCGGCCCGGGAGGCCCGCAGCCGGCCCCCGCGGGCCCAGCCGCGCGCGCCGCCCGCATTGTTGCGCTGTCGTCTCTCCGCCGCCTCCGCCGAGCCGCCGCCTGCCGGCCTCGCGCCACCGCCGCCATCGCCCACGAGCCGCCGCCCGCTGCCTCCTTCTCCGGCCGCCGTCGCGCCGTGTCCGCCACCCGGAGCCGCCGCCTCCTCGACGCCGGCAAGCTCCACCGCCCTCGCCCTCGTCCTCGCCTCTACTTTCTCTCCCGCGGGCGAACTGAACCCCGGCCGTCTATAGTGCGCGCGTCGCCGCCTCGGGAAGCGTGCAGATCTGGAAACCCTAATCCGGAGGTTGAATTTTTCCTAAGTCCCGAAATTCTCAGATCCAAGTGCTCAAGTTCGTAGCTCCGTAACTTTGCATCCGTAGCTCCGATTCATGCATATAGCATATCAAAATGTTCATCTCAGAGAGTAGATCATTTCATTCCATTGCATCATTTTCATTTGAGTTCATCTTGATGCCCGAAATGCTGTTAGAAGAGGGCTACTTGAGATATTTGTCAGATCTGCTACTCCGTTTAGATTTTTGTCATTTTTGCCATGATTAATGTGTGCACGCTATGCCCTGATGCTCTACATGTGTTTTGTTAAGGGTTTTGTCATCTTTCCAGAGGTGCAACCCATGTATTTTTGTGATGTGTGTGGTGACTTGTGCAAGCTTGCAAAGTGGTGCACTTGCTAAGTCTGTTTTCAGAGACTTAGTAATTTCACTAAGTCCTGGAGCTGTTTATCTCATGTTGTCATATGTTCATGTTGTTTCCTAGTGATCCGTGCCTCTTTTGAGGATGATCAGTAAGGATGTTTTGTTAATATTGTAGTGCTCTATCCATCAATGTCTTTGTTTGCAATTATGGAGCACCCTAGCTTGAGTCAATCGAGCTCTACTTTTGCTACTTTGTGAATCTGGGCAGATTGTCAACTTGATTGCAATTTTGCCGGTGATGTTGTAGTTGATCCATGCATGCTATGCTATTGTTCTTGCCATGTCTAGATTGCGTTTTGTGCCTTCTTGATGGGTGTATGCTTGTCTTGCCATGACTTGCACCGTAGTGAGTGCATCGAACTCGTAAACATGCCTACTTGAGTTATGTTTCAGCATGTGTCAGTTTTCACTAAGTATGAAAACTGATTATGTTTCTGCTATGTTCACATGCTTGCAATTGTATTTTCTGATCCCTTTTGGCTCAAGGTCACTAAGGGACTTTTGTTAAGCTCTTTGAGTAGCTCCATGCCATGCTTTACTTTGCCATGTTCAGGTCCTGTAGCATATAGTTTTGTTGCTCCGAAGAGGGCTACCTGATCTGAAATTCCAGACAAGTGTTAATTTCACTAAGTCTGAGATCTGTTTACCATATGCATTTTTGCCATGCTTGTTTGAACCTGTTAATGGATGAATTGGCCGTAGCTCAGTGCTAGACTTTTGTTAAGCATCTTGTGTGAATACCTGCCATGTATTATGTTGTCATGTTTGGTTGCTGTAGCATATTCATCTCATTGCATTTAGTTGGCTACTTGCTGTAAATCGTAGACTGGTGTCATATTTGAATCGCTTGCCATTTCCAAACCGTAACTCCGATTCCGGCGTTCTTTATATCGTTTTCAAGCGATTTCGTCTCATCTTTCCAGTGGCACACTTGGATTTCCAAGTTGAGGCCAGGTTCATGCATTTCCTGTCATATCTTGCATTTTGCATCCCGCATCGCATTCCGCATAGCATATCATCATTTCATCATATTGCTTGGTCTTGCACGTGGTTGATTGTATCCTTGTTGCTTGTTTGTCTTGTTTGGGTAGAGCCGGGAGACGAGTTCACTAACGAGGAGCCTGTTGAGTTTGCTTTCGAGGATCCAGTCAACTCTGACAACTGTGCAGGCAAGATGATCATACCCTCGAAATCACTACTATCTTTGCTATGCTAGTTTGCTCGCTCTTTTGCTATGCCATTGCTACGATGCCTACCACTTGCTTTCAAGCCTCCCAAATTGCCATGTCAAACCTCTAACTCACCATTGTCCTAGCAAATCGTTGATTGACTATGTTACCGCTTTGCTCAGCCCCTCTTATAGCGTTGCTAGTTGCAGGTGAAGATTGGAGGCCGTTCCTTGTTGGAACATTTATTTTACTTGTTGGGATATCATTATATTATCTTGTTATCTTAATGCATCTATATACTTGGTAAAGGGTGGAAGGCTCGGCCTCTTGCCTAGTGTTTTGTTCCACTCTTGTCGCCCTAGTTTCCGTCATATCGGTGTTATGTTCCCGGATTTTGCGTTCCTTACGCGGTTGGGTTATAATGGGAACCCCTTGATATTTCACCTTGATTAAAGCTTTTCCAGCAATGCCCAACATTGGTCTTACCATTTGCCACCTAGCCTTTTTTCCCTTGGGTTTCCGGAGCCCGAGGGTCATCTTATTTTAAACCCCCCCGGGCCAGTGCTCCTCTGAGTGTTGGTCCAAATAGAGCCACTTGCAGCGCCACCTCGGGGCAACTTGAGGGTTGGTTTTAGTTGTACGTAGTGTTCATCTGAGTGTGCCCTGAGAAAGAGATATGTGCAGCTCCTATCGAGATTTGTCAGCACATTCGGGCGGTGTTGCTGGATTTGTTTTAACCTGTCGAAGTGTCTTGAGTAACCGAGATACCGAGTCTGATCGGAATGTCTTGGGAGGAGGTCTATTCCTTCGTTGACCGTGAGAGCTTGTCATGGGCTAAGTTGGGACTCCCCTACAGGGTTTGAACTTTCGAAAGCCGTGCCCGCGGTTATGGGCAGATGGGAATTTGTTAATGTCCGGTTGTAGATAACTTGAACCTTAATTAATTAAAATGAATCAACTGAGTGTGTTACCGTGATGGCCTCTTCTCGGCGGAGTCCAGGAAGTGGACACGGTGTTGGAGTAATGTTTGCGCAGGTTGTTCTCTAGTTTCTCGCTCGTGCTTTGCCTCCTCTTCTCGCTCTCTTTTGCGAATAAGTTAGCCACCATACTTGCTAGTCGCTTGCTGCAGCTCCACATATTTTTACCCTGCCTTACCTAAAAGCTTAAATAGTCTTGATCGCGAGGGTGCGAGATTGCTGAGTCCCTGTGGCTCATAGATTACTATTACACCACATGCAGGGCCTGATGATTCCGCTCCAGGAGACGCGTATGAGCTCAAGTGGGAGTTCGACGAAAACTCTCAACGTTACTATGTTTCCTTTCCCGATGATCAGTAGTGGTGCCCAGTTGGGGGTGAACGGGACCGTGTCGCATGTTGGGTTCTCTTTTATTTTGGCGTCGTAGTCGAGCCATGAGTGTTTGGATGATGTAATGTTTTTTATGTACTTGATTGACGTGGCGAGTGTAAGCCAACTATGTTATCTCCCCTTTTATTATCATATTACATGGGATGTTGTGAAGATTGCCTAACTTGCGACATATGCCTTCAATGCGATTATGCCTCTAAGTCGTGCCTCGACACGTGGGAGATATAGTCGCATCGAGGGTGTTACAACAAAGTCCGTTAAAATAGTAACGTTTGCAACCACAACGGGCACATCCTCAGAAATACCGATAGGTATAGCAGTTGATTTGTCAGCCATTTGCAAAGATATTTCAGTAGGTGTCAGCTTATTCAAGTCAAGTCTATGATATAAAGAGAGAGGCATAACACTAACACCGGCTCCAAGATCACATAAAGCAGTTTTAATATAATTTCTTTTAATGGAGCAAGGTATAGTAGGTACTCCGGGGTCTCCAAGTTTCTTTGGTATTCCACCCTTAAAAGTATAATTAGCAAGCATGGTGGAAATTTCAGCTTTCGGTATCTTTCTTTTATTAGTAATGATATCTTTCATATATTTAGCATAAGGATTTGTTTTGAGCACATTAGTTAATCTCATACGCAAAAAGATAGGCCTAATCATTTCAGCAAAGCGCTCAAAATCCTCATCATCCTTTTTCTTGGATGGTTTCGGAGGAAAAGGCATGGGTTTCTGAACCCAAGATTCCCTTTCTTTACCATGTTTCCTAGCAACAAAGTCTCTTTTATCATAACGTTGATTCTTTGATTGTGGGTTATCAAGATCAACAGCAGGTTCAATTTCTACATCATTGTCATTACTAGGTTGAGCATCATCATGAACATCATCATTAATATTTTTACTAGGTTCATGTTCATTACCAGATTGTGTTTCAGCATCAGACATAGATATATCAGTTAGATTATTAGGTGGTTCAGCAATAGGTTCACTAGAAGTTTGCATAGTTCTATCATTTTCTTCTTCTTCTTTTTAGAAGAACTAGGAACATCAATATTATTTCTTTGAGAATCTTGCTCAATTCTCTTAGGGTGGCCTTCAGGATACAAAGGTTCCTGAGTCATTCTACCAGTTCTAGTAGCCACTCTAACAGCATAATCATTTTTTCTTACTATTCATTTCATCAAGCACTTCTTTTTGAGCCTTAAGTACTTGTTCTACTTGAGTGGTAACCATAGAAGCATGTTTGCTAACAAGTTTAAGTTCACCTTTAATATCAGCCATATAATCACCCAAGTGTCTAATCATATAAGCATTTTCTTTTAATTGTCTACCAAAATAAGCATTGAAGTCATCTTGCTTATACATAAAGTTATCAAACTCATCCAAGCACTGACTAGCAATTTTAGTAGGAGGGACTTCAGCTGTATCATATCTATAGAGAGAATTTACCTTTACTACTTGTGTCGGGATATCGGGATCAGGAGGTTCTTCAACAAATAAATAATTGAGATCATAAGTTTCTTCAATAGGCGGTGAATTAAGACCATGTATTTCTTCAATAGGAGGTAAATTCTTAACGTCTTCAGCTTTAATACCTTTTTCTTTCATAGATTTCTTTGCCTCTTGCATATCTTCGGGACTGAGAAATAGAATACCTCTCTTCTTCGGAGTTGGTTTAGGAATAGGCTCAGTAATTGGAGCAGGAGCTGGCTCAGGAGGTGCCCAATTATTTTCATTTGTCAACACATTATTCAATAGAATTTCAGCTTCATCCTGTGTTCTTTCCCTGAAAAGAGAACCAGCACAACTATCCACGTAATCTCTGGAAGCATCGGTTAGTCCATTATAAAAGATATCAAGTATTTCAGGTTTCTTAAGAGGATGATCAGGCAAAGCATTAAGTAACTTGAGAAGCCTCCCCCAAGCTTGTGGGAGACTCTCTTCTTTAATTTGCAGAAAATTGTATATTTCCCTCAAAGCAGCTTGTTTCTTATGAGCAGGGAAATATTTAGCAGAGAAGTAATAAATCATATACTGGGGACTACGCACACAACCAGGATCAAGAGAATTAAACCATATCTTCGCATCACCCTTTAATGAGAACGGAAATATTTTGAGTAAATAGAGGTAACGTGATCTCTCATTATTAGTGAACAGGGCAGCTATATCATTTAACTTAGTAAGATGTGCCACAACAGTTTCAGATTCATAGCCATAAAACGGATCAGATTCAACCAAAGTAATTATATCAGGATCAACAGAGAATTCATAATCTTTATCAGGAACACATATAGGTGAAGTAGCAAAAGCAGGGTCAGGTCTCATTCTATCTCTAAGTGATTCTTTGTTCCATTTAATTAATAACCTCTTAAGCTCATATCTATCTTTGCAAGCGAAAATAGCAGCAGAAGATTCCCTATCAAAAAGATAACCTTTAGGAATAATAGGCATGTTTTCATCATCACTATCATCATCGTATTCAGATTCAATAATTTCTTTTTCTCTAGCCCTAACAATTTGTTCATCAAGAAACTCACTAAGGGGCACAGTAGTATCAGACATAGAAGCAGTTTCATCATAAGTATCATGCATAGCAGAAGTGGCATCATCAATAACATGCGACATATTAGAACGAATAGCAGAAGCATGTGTAGGTGTCGCAAACTTACTCATAACAGAAGGTGAATCAAGTGCAGAGCTAGATGGCAGTTCCTTACCTCCCCTCGTAGTTGAGGGATAGATCTTGGTTTTTGGATCTCTCAAGTTCTTCATAGTGTCTAGCAGATATAAATCCCAAGTGACTCAAAGAATAGAGCTATGCTCCCCGGCAATGGCGCCAGAAAAAAGGTCTTGATAACCCACAAGTATAGGGGATCGCAACAGCTTTCGAGGGTAGAGTACTCAACTCAAATTTATTGATTCGACACAAGGGGAGCCAAAGAATATTCTCAAGTATTAGTAGCTGAGTTGTCAATTCAACCACACCTGGAAGCTTAGTATCTGCAGCAAAGTGTTTAGTAGCAAAGTAATATGATAGTGGTGGTAGCGGCAACAAAAGTAAAGATAGCAAAAGTACTGTTTTTGGTATTTTGTAGTGATTGTAACAGTAGCAGCGGAAAAGTAAATAAGCGCAAACCAGTATATGGAAAACTCATAGGCACCGGATCAGTGATGGATAATTATGCCGGATGCGGTTCATCATGTAACAGTCATAACATAGGGTGACACAGAACTAGCACCAATTCGTCAATGTAATGTAGGCATGTATTCCGTATATAGTCATACGTGCTTATGGAAAAGAACTTGCATGACATCTTTTGTCCTACCCTCCCGTGGCAGCGGGGTCCTATTGGAAACTAAGGGATATTAAGGCCTCCTTTTAATAGAGAATCGGAACAAAGCATTAGCACATAGTGAATACATGAACTCCTCAAACTATGGTCATCACCGGGAGTGGTCCCGATTATTGTCACTTCGGGGTTGCCGGATCATAACACATAGTAGGTGACTATAGACTTGCAAGATAGGATCTAGAACTCACATATATTCATGAAAACATAATAGGTTCAGATCTGAAATCATGGCACTCGGGCCCTAGTGACAAGCATTAAGCATAGCAAAGTCATAGCAACATCAATCTCAGAACATAGTGGACACTAGGGATCAAACCCTAACAAAACTAACTCGATTACATCATAGATCCCATCCAACCCATCACCGTCCAGCAAGCCTACGATGGAATTACTCACGCACGGCGGTGAGCATCATGAAATTGGTGATGGAGGATGGTTGATGATGACGATGGCGACGGATTCCCCTCTCCGGAGCCCCGAACGGACTCCAAATCAACCCTCCCGAGAGGTTTTAGGGCTTGGCGGTGGCTCCGTATCGTAAAACGCGTTGATTTCTTCTCTCTGATTTTTTTTCTCATCGAAACTCAATATATGGAGGTGGAGGTGGCGTCGGAGGGTCTCCAGGGGGCCCACGAGGTAGGGGGCGCGCCCTAGGGGGGGCGCGCCCCCCACCCTCGTGGAAAGGGTGTGGGCCCCCTGGTCTTCATATTTTGCGAGGATTTTTTATTATTTTTTTAAGACCTCCCATGGAGTTTCAGGTCATTCCAAGAATATTTGTTTTCTACACATAAAACAACACCATGGTAATTCTGCTGAAAACAGCGTCAGTCCAGGTTAGTTCCATTCAAATCATACAAGTTAGAGTCCAAAACAAGGGCAAAAGTGTTTGGATACGTAGATACGACGGAGACGTATCAGGTTGCACCGGTAGAATTAAATGACTTGAATGAGATAACATCCTCGAAAGAGCTTGAACGAATGCAGAGTGGAAACATGAATCTTTGAGATATCTTGAGCACTCCGGAACAATTGAATAGCAAGCGGGGAATGATTATGAGGTGCATCGGCATAAGTAAGCATTTGAAACAATAAAAAGATATGATCGACAAGTCTTGACTTGAATCCACCGGAGATGAAAAGAATGAAGAATGATGAACTTGAGGCTCCGTTAGTAGCTTCATGAGAATCACCGGGTAAGAACATTGAAAGAAAGGAATGGAGAAAAAATTCACATGCATAAAATGGACAACGAATTAAGAAATCCGAGTCAGGATAAAGGGTGGGAGGGCGGGAAAAAAAACAAAGGAAACTTGGGACGGATGAAACAAATAACGTTGAGAAGGCTTTGAGTTGATCCTACGGATGTTGAAATGATCGGAAAAACTTGAAGAGAAACACGCCGGTTGAAAAAGAATTAACGTGGCAATCTCGATTATCATGAAGGATTGGTATTCACATAGGAGTATGAGAACACTGATACGTCTCCAACGTATCTATAATTTTTTATTGCTCCATGCTATATTATCTACTGTTTTGGACTATATTGGGCTTTATTTTCCACTTTTATATTATTTTTGGGACTAACCTATTAACCGGAGGCCCAGCCCATAATTGTTGTTTTTTTCCTATTTCAGTGTTTCGGATAAACAGAATATCAAACGGAGTCCAAACGGAATAAAATATTCGGGAACGTGATTTCCTCACCGAACGTGATCTAGGAGACTTGGACCCTACTACAAGGGATCAAAGAGGAGGTCACGAGGGTGGGGGCGCCCCGCCCCCCCTAGGGCGCGCCCCCTGCCTCGTGGACCCCTCGGTGCTCCACCAACGTACTCCTTCCTCCTATATATACACACGTACCCCCAAACGATCAGAACAGGAGCCAAAAACCTAATTCCACCGCAGAAACTTTCTGTATCCACGAGATCCCATCTTGGGGCCTGTTCCGGAGCTCCGCCGGAAGAGGGCCGTCATCACAGAGGGCTTCTACATCATCCTAGACCCTCCGATGAAGTGTGAGTAGTTTACCTCAGACCTTCGGGTCCATAGTTAGTAGCTAGATGGCTTCTTCTCTCTCTTTGAATCTCAATACAAAGTTCTCCCCCTCTCTTGTGGAGATCTATTCGATGTAATCTTCTTTTTGCGGTGTGTTTGTTGAGACCAATGAATTGTGGGTTTATGATCAAGTCTATCTATGAATAATATTTGAATCTTCTCTAAATTCTTTTATGTATGATTGGTTATCTTTGCAAGTCTCTTTGAATTATCCGTTTGGTTTGGCCAACTAGATTGGTAGTTCTTGCCATGGGAGAAGTGCTTAGCTTTGGGTTCGATCTTGCGGTGTCCTTACCCAGTGACAGAAGGGGCAGCAAGGCATGTATTGTATCGTTTCCATTGAGGATAACAAGATGGGGTTTATTTCATATTGCATGAATTTATCTCTCTACATCATGTCATCTTGCTTAAGACGTTACTCTGTTTTTAACTTAATACTCTAGATGCATGCTGGATAGCGGTCGATGAGTGGAGTAATAGTAGTAGATGCAGAATCATTTCGATCTACTTGTCACGGATGTGATGCCTATATACATGATCATGCCTAGATATTCTCATAACTATGCTCAATTCTGTCAATTGCTCAACAGTAATTTGTTCACCCACCATAGAATACTTATGCTCTTGAGAGAAGCCACTAGTGAAACCTATGGCCCCCGGGTATATTCTCATCATATCAATCTCCATTACTTTAATCTTGCTTTGCTTTTTTACTTTGCCTTTACTTTTTTACTTTGCATCTTTATACCAAAAATACCAAAAATATTATATCTATCATATCTCACTCTCGTAAGTGACCGTGAAGGGCTTGACAACCCCTAATCGCGTTGGTTGCGAGTAGCTATCGCTTTGTGCAGGTACGAGGGACTTGAGCGTGGGCTCCTACTAGATTGATACCTTGGTTCTCAAAAACTGAGGGAAATACTTACGCTACTCTGCTGCATCATCCCTTCCTCTTTGGGGAAAACCAACGCAAGCTCAAGACGTAGCAAGAAGGATTTCTGGCGCCGTTGCCGGGGAGTCTACGCAAAAAGTCAATATACCAAGTACCCATCACAATCCCTATCTCTCGCATTACATTATTTTCCATTTGCCTCTCATTTTCCTCTCCCCCCAATTCACCCTTGCCGTTTTATTCGCCCTCTCTCTCTATCCTCCCTCTCTATTTGCCTCTTTTTGCCCGTTTGCTTTTTGTTTGATCGTGTGTTAGATTGCTTGTTTGTCGCGATGGCTCAACCAAGATTTGGTGATCTTCACCTTGAAAGGTTAGAGGAAATCGAAAACAACGTTAGGAAGTTTATGGTTTTGCAATTTGAGCATAATAATTTCTTTAGAAACGAGCTTAAGGAACAAAAAAGTTTTATGAGTTATATGAATAAAGAGCTTGATGATATGTCTAAAGAATTTGAGGGTATAAGATCCTAGATTGCTCGTCTAGAGAAGATGACTGCTGAAATTTCGGATATGCAAGCCACCTTAGTCAATAAGATGGCCGCTAAACTGAATACCTATGAAAATCAAGATGAGGATCTAAAAGCTATTGATGTGTCTCCAATTAAATCTTTATTTTGCAATATGAATCTTGATGAAACTGAATATGATCTTCCTTTACCTAGAAGGCGTTCTAAAAATTCGGAGTGTTTAGATCTTAATGATGAAATTGATGAACATTGGATTGAAAGAAATAAAAATCTAGATGTTGCTAAACCCACTATATTGGATTTCAAGGAATTTAATTATGAAAGTTGCTCTTTGATTGATTGTATTTACTTGTTGCAATCCGTGCTAAATTCTCCACATGCTTATAGTCAAAATAAAGCCTTCACCGAACATATTGTTGATGCCTTGATGCAATCTTATGAAGAAAAACTTGAGTTGAAAGTTTCTATCCCTAGAAAACTCTATGATGAGTGGGAACCAACTGTTAAAATTAAAATTAAAGATCATGAGTTTTATGCTTTGTGTGATTTGGGTGCTAGTGTCTCTACTATTCCCAAGACTTTGTGTGATTTACTATATTTCCGTAATTTTGATGATTGCTCTCTAAACTTGCATCTTGCGGATTCCACTATTAAGAAACCTATGGGAAGAATTAATGATGTTCTTATTGTTGCAAATAGGAATTATGTGCCCGTAGATTTCATTATTCTTGATATATATTGCAATCCTTCTTGCCCTATTATTCTTGGTAGACCTTTCCTTAGAACGGTTGGTGCGATTATTGATATGAAGGAAGGGAATATTAGATTTCAATTTCCATTAAGAAAGGGCATGGAAGACTTTCCAAGAAAGAAAATAAAATTACCATATGAAACTATCATGAGAGCCACTTATGGATTGCCTACCAAAGATGGCAATACCTAGATCTATCCTTGCTTTTATTCCTAGCTAGGGGCGTTAAACGATAGCGCTTGTTGGGAGGCAACCCAATTTTATTTTCATTCCTTGCTTTTTTCTCCTGCTTGGTAATAAATAAATTATTTAGCCTCTGTTTTGGTTGTGTTTTTTTGTTGGGGAACGTAGCAGAATTTTAAAATTTTCTACGCATCACCAAGATCAATCTATGGAGTCATCTAGCAATGAGAGAGAGGAGTGCATCTACATACCCTTGTAGATTGCGAGCGGAAGCGTTCAAGAGAACGGGGTTGATGGAGTCGTACTCGTCGTGATCCAAATCACCGATGACCGAGCGCCGAACGGACGGCACCTCCGCGTTCAACACACGTACGGTTGGGGAAGACGTCTCCTCCTTATTGATCCAGCAAGGGGGAAGGAGAGGTTGGTGGAGATCCAGCAGCACAACGGCGTGGTGGTGGAAGCAGCGGGGATCTCGGCAGGGCTTCGCCAAGCTCAGCGAGAGGGAGAGGTGTTACGAGGGGAGAGGGAGGCGCCAGGGGCTAGGGTGCGGCTCCCATGCGCCTCCCCACTATATATAGGGGTGGAGGGGGCTGGTTTCTTGCCCTCCAAGTCCATTGGGGCGTTAGCAAAGGTGGGGGAAAGAAATCCCATCATTTCCCTTCCCCACCGATTGTTATCCCCCCTTTTTAGGGATCTTGATCTTATCCCTTCGGGATATGATCTTATTCCTTCTAAGGGGGGATCTTGGTGCGCCTTGACCAGGGGTGTGGGGCCTTGCCCCCACTACCCACGTTCATGTGGGTCCCCCCATGCAGGTGGGCCCCACTCCGGAACCTTCTAGAACCTTCCCGGTACAATACCGAAAAATCCCGAACATTTTCCGGTGGCCAAAATAGGACTTCCTATATATAAATCTTTACCTCCGGACCATTCCGGAACTCCTCGTGACGTCCGGGATCTCATCCGGGACTCCGAACAACTTTTGGGTTACCGCATACTAATATATCTACAACCCTAGCGTCACCGAACCTTAAGTGTGTAGACCCTACGGGTTCGGGAGACATGCAGACATGACCGAGACGACTCTCCGGTCAATAACCAACAGCGGGATCTGGATACCCATGTTGGCTCCCACATGTTCCATGATGATCTCTTTGGATGAACCACGATGTCAAGGATTCAATCAATCCCGTATTCAATTCCCTTTATCCAGCAGTATTATACTTGCCCGAGATTCGATCGTCGGTATCCGATACCTTGTTCAATCTCGTTACCGGCAAGTCTCTTTACTCATTCCGTAACACATCATCCCATGATCAACTCCTTGGTCACATTGTGCACATTATGATGATGTCCTAGCGAGTGGGCCCAGAGATACCTCTCCGTCACACGGAGTGACAAATCCCAGTCTCGATTCGTGCCAACCCAACAGACACTTTTGGAGATACCCGTAGTGCACCTTTATAGCCACCCAGTTATGTTGTGACGTTTGGCACACCCAAAGCATTCCTACGGTATCCGGGAGTTGCACAATCTCATGGTCTAAGGAAATGATACTTGACATTTAGAAAAGCTTTAGCATACAAACTACACGATCTTTGTGCTAGGCTTAGGATTGGGTCTTGTCCATCACATCATTCTCCTAATGATGTGATCCCGTTATCTACGACATCCAATGTCCATGGTTAGGAAACCGTAACCATCTATTGTAAACGAGCTAGTTAACTAGAGGCTTACTAGGGACATGGTGTTGTCTATGTATCCACACATGTATCTGAGTTTCCTATCAATACAATTCTAGCATGGATAACAAACTATTATCATGAACAAGGAAATATAATAATAACCAATTTATTATTGCCTCTAGGGCATATTTCCAACAGTCTCCCACTTGCACTAGAGTCAATAATCTAGTTCACATCGCCATGTGATTAACACTCACAGGTCACATCGCCATGTGACCAACATCCAAAGAGTTTACTAGAGTCAATAATCTAGTTCACATCACTATGTGATTAACACTCAATGAGTTCTGGGTTTGATCATGTTATGCTTGTGAGAGAGGTTTTAGTCAATGGGTCTGCAACATTCAGATCCGTATGTACTTCGCAAATCTCTATGGTATATTTGGAGCCATTTCAAATAACTGTTCTACTTGGAGCTATTCTAAATTGTTGCTCCATTATACGTATCCGGTATCTCTACTCAGAGCTATCTGGATAGGTGTTAAGCTTGCATCGATGTAACTCTTTACGTCGAACTCTTTATCACCTCCATAACCGAGAAACATATCCTTATTCCTCTAAGGATAATTTTGACCGCTATCTGGTGATCTACTCCTAGATCACCTTTGTACCCTCTTGCCAGACATGTGGCAAGGCATACATCAGGTGCGGTACTCAGCATGGCATACTGTATAGAGCCTATGACAAAAGCATAGGGGACGACCTTCGTCCTTCCTCTTTCTCCTGCCGTGGTCGAGCTTTAACTTCATACCTTACAACTCAGGCAAGAACTCCTTCTTTGACTGATCCATCTTGAACACCTTCAAGATCATGTCAAGGTATGTGCTCATTTGAAAGTACCATTAAGCGTTTTGATCTATCCTTATAGATCTTGATGCTCAATGTTCAAGTAGCTTAATCCAGGTTTTCCATTGAAAAACACTTTTCAAATAACCCTATATGCTTTCCAGAAATTCTACATCATTTCTGATCAACAATATGTCAACAACATATACTCATCAGAAATTCTATAGTGCTCCCACTCACTTCTTTGGAAATACAAGTTTCTCATAAACTTTGTATAAACCCAAAAGCTTTGATCATCTCATCAAAGCGTACATTCCAACTCCGAGATGCTTACTCCAGTCCTTAGAAGGATTGCTGGAGCTTTGCATACTTGTTAGCATTTTTCAGGACTGACAAAACCTTCTGGTTGTATCACATACAACCTTTCCTCAAGAAAATCGTCAAGGAAACAATATTTTGACATCGTATCTGCAAGATTTCATAAACAATGCAGTAACTGCTAACATAATTCCAACAGACTCTTAGCATCGCTACGAGTGAGAAAGTCTCATCGTAGTCAACTCCTTGAACTTGTCGGAAAACATCTTAACGACAAGTCGAGCTTTCTTAATGGTGATACTTACCACCATTGTCCATCTTTCTTTTTAAATCCATATGTACCCAACAGCCTTATGACCATCAAGCAGTTCTTCCAAAGTCTACACTTTGTTTTCATACATGGATCCTCTCTCGGATTTTATGGCCTCGAGCCAAATTTCAGAATCCGGGCCCACCATCGCTTCTCCATAGCTCGTAGGTTCATTGTTGTCTAGCAACATGACTTCCAAGACAGGATTATGTACCACTCTAAAGTAGTACGCATCCTTGTCATCCTACGAGGTTTGGTAGTGACTTGATCCGAAGTTTCATGATCACTATCATAAGCTTCCACTTCAATTGGTGTAGGTGCCATAGGAACAACTCCCTGTGCCCTGCTATACACTGGTTGAAGTGACGGTTCAATAACCTCATCAAGTCTCCACCATCCTCCCACTCAATTATTTCAAGAGAAACTTTTCCTCGAGAAAGGACCCGATTCTAGAAACAATCCCTATTGCTTTCGGATCTGAGACAGGAGGTATACCCAACTGTTTTGGGTACTCTATGAAGATGCATTTATCCGCTTTGGGTTCGAGCTTATCAGCCTGAAACTTTTTCACATAAGCGTTGCAGCCCCAAACTTTTAAGAAATGACAGCTTAGGTTTCTCTAAACCATAGTTCATACGGTGTCATCTCATCGGAATTACGTGGTTCCCTATTTAAAGTGAATGTGGTTGTCTCTAATGCCTAACCCATGAACTATCGTGGTAATTCGATAAGAGATATCATGGTATGCATCATATCCAATAGGGTGCAGTTATGATGTTCGGACACACCATCACACTATGGTGTTCCAGGCTGTATTAGTTGTGAAACAATTTCCACAATGTCTTAATTCTGTGCCAAACTCGTAATTCAGATATTCATCTCTATGATCATATCATAGATATTTTATCCTCTTGTCTCGACGATCTTCAACTTCACCCTGAAATTACTTGAACCTTTCAATAATTCAGGCTCGTGATTCATCAAGTAAATATACTTAGCATCTACTCAAATCATCTGTGAAGTAAGAATATAACGATATCCACTACATGCCTCTGCACTCATTGGACTGCACACATCAAGATGTATTACTTCCAACAAGTTGCTTTCTTGTTCCATCTTACTGAAAACGAGGCCTTTCAGTCATCTTGCTCATGTGGTATGATTTGCATGTCTCAAGTGATTCAAAATCAAGCGAGTCCAAAGATCCATCAACATGGAGCTTCTTCATGCGTTTTATACCATTGTGACTAAAATTGCAGTGCCACAAGTATGTGGTACTATCATTACTATCTTATATCTTTTGGCATGAACATGTGTATCACTACGATCGGGATTCGATAAACCATTCATTTTAGGTGCAAGACCATTGAAGGTATTATTCAAATAAACAGAGTAACCATTATTCTCCTTAAATGAATAACGGTATTGCGATAAACATAATCCAATCATGTCTATGCTCAACGCAAACACCAAATAACACCAATCCCGATGGTAAACGGAGCGTGCGATGCTTGATCACATCAACCTTGGAAACACTTCCAACACATATCATCGTCTCACCTTTGACTAGTCTCCGTTTATTCTGTAGCCTTTCATTTCGAGTTACCAACACTTAGCAACCGAACCGATATCTAATACCCTGCTGCTACTAGGAGTACTAGTAAAGTACACATTTAATATAATGTATGTCCAATACATACTTCTTTCAACCTTGCCAGCCTTCTCATCTACCAAGTATCTAGGGTGGTTCTGCTTAAGTGACCGTTCCCCTTATGACAGAAGCACTTACTCTCGGGCTTGGGTTCAACTTTGGGTTTCTTCACTAGAGCAGCAACTGATTTGTCGTTTCATGAAGTATCCCTTTCTTGCCCTTGCCCTTCTTGAAACTAGTGGTTTTACTAACCATCAACAATTGATGCTCCTATTTGATTTCTACTTTCGCGGTGTCGCGAATAGCTCAAGGATCATCATATCTATCCCTGATATGTTATAGTTCATCACGAAGCTCTAGTAGCTTGGTGGCAGTGACTTTGGAGAACCATCACTATCTCATCTGGAAGATCAACTCCCACTCGATTCAAGCAATTGTAGTACTCATACAATCTGAGCACATGCTCAATGATTGAGCTTTTCTCCTTAGTGTGCAGGCTTAAGAAACTTGTCAAAGGTCTCATACCTCTTGACGTGGGCACTAGCCTGAAATCCCAATTTCAGTCCTTGGACCATCTCATATGTTCTGCGATGTTTCGAAAATGTCTTTGGTGCCTTAATTCTAAACAATTTAGCATTACGCACTGAACTATCATGTAGTCATCAAAACGTGTATGTCAGATGTTCGCAACATCCACAACCGACGTTCGAAGTTCAGCTCACTGAGTGGTGCATTAAGGACATAATCCTTCTGCGCAGCAATGAGGACAATCCTCTGTTTATGGACCCAGTCCGCATAATTGCTACTATCAACTTTCAACTAAATTTTCTCTAGGAACATATATAAAACAGTAGAACTAAAGCGTAAGCTACGACATAATTTGCAAAGTCCTTTTGAATATGTTCATGATAATTAAGTTCATCTGATTATTTAATGAACTCCCACTTAGATAGACATCCCTCTAGTCATCTAAGTGATACATGATCCGAGTCAACTAGGCCGTGTCCGATCATCACGTGAGATGGACTAGTCATCATCGGTGAACATCTTCATGTTGATCGTATCTTCTATACGACTCATCTTCGACCTTTTGGTCTTCCGCGTTCCGAGGCCATGTCTGTACATGCTAGGCTCGTCAAGTCAACCTAAGTGTATTGCATGTGTAAATCTGGCTTACACCCATTGTATTCGAACGTTAGAATCTATCACACCCGATCATCACGTGGTGCTTCGAAACAACGAACCTTCGCAACGGTGCATAGTTAGGGGGAACACTTTTCTTGAAATTATTGTGAGGGATCATCTTATTTTAGCTACCGTCGTTCTAAGCAAATAAGATGTAAAACATGATAAACATCACATGCAATCAAATAGTGACATGATATGGCCAATATCATTTTGCTCCTTTTGATCTCCATCTTCGGGGCTCCATGATCATTGTTGTCACCGGTATGACACCATGATCTCCATCATCATGATCTCCATCATCGTGTCTTCTTGAAGTTGTCTCGTCATCTATTACTTCTACTACTATGGCTAATGCTTTAGCAATAAAGTAAACTAATTACATGACATTTAAGTTGACATGCAGGTCATAAATAAATTAAGACAACTCCTATGGCTCCTGCCGGTTGTCATACTCATCGACATGCAAGTCGTGATTCCTATTACAAGAACATGATCAATCTCATACATCACATATATCATTCATCACATCCTTTTGGCCATATCACATCACAAGGCATATGCTGCAAAAACAAGTTAGACGTCCTCTAATTGTTATTGCAAGTTTTTACGTGTCTGCTATAGGTTTCTAGCAAGAACGTTTCTTACCTACGCGAAAACCACAACGTGATATGCCAATTTCTATTTACCCTTCATAAGGACCCTTTTCATCGAATCCGATCCGACTAAAGTGGGAGAGACAGACACCCACTAGCCACCTTATGCAACTAGTGCATGTCAGTCGGTGGAACCAGTCTCACGTAAGAGTGCGTGTAAGGTCGGTCCGGGCCGCTTCATCCCACGATGTCGCCGAATCAAGATAAGACTAGTAACGGCAAGTAAATTGACAAAATCGATGCCCACAACTGCTTTGTGTTCTACTCGTGCATAGAAACTACGCATAGACCTAGCTCATGATGCCACTGTTCGGGAACGTAGCAGAATTTTAAAATTTCTACGCATCACCAAGATCAATCTATGGAGTCATCTAGCAACGAGAGAGAGGAGTGCGTCTACATATCCTTGTAGATCGCGAGCGGAAGCGTTCAAGAGAACGGGGTTGATGGAGTCGTACTCGTCATGATCCAAATCACCGATGACCGAGCGCCGAACGGACGGCACCTCCGCGTTCAACACACGTACGGTTGGGGAAGACGTCTCCTCCTTCTTGATCCAGCAAGGAGGAAGGAGAGGTTAATGGAGATCCAGCAGCACGACGGCGTGGTGGTGGAAGCAGCGGGGATCTCGGCAGGGCTTCGCCAAGCTCGGCGAGAGGGAGAGGTGTTACGAGGGGAGAGGGAGGCACCAGGGGCTAGGGTGCAGCTCCCATGCGCCTCCCCACTATATATAGGGGTGGAGGGGGCTGGTTTCTTTCCCTCCAAGTCCATTGGGGCGTTAGCAAAGGTGGGGGAAAGAAATCCCATCATTTCCCTTCCCCACCGATTGTTATCCCCCCTTTTTAGGGATCTTGATCTTATCCCTTCGGGATATGATCTTATTCCTTCTAAGGGGGGATCTTGGTGCGCCTTGACCAGGGGTGTGGGGCCTTGCCCCCACTACCCACGTTCATGTGGGTCCCCCCATGCAGGTGGGACCCACTCCGGAACCTTCTAGAACCTTCCCGGTACAATACCGAAAAATCCCGAACATTTTCCGGTGGCCAAAATAGGACTTCCTATATATAAATCTTTAGCTCCGGACCATTCCGGAACTCCTCGTGATGTCCGGGATCTCATCCGGGACTCCGAACAACTTTCGGGTTACCGCATACTAATATCTCTACAACCCTAGCATCACCGAACCTTAAGTGTGTAGACCCTACGGGTTCGGGAGACATGCAGACATGACCGAGATGACTCTCCGGTCAATAACCAACAGCGGGATCTGGATACCCATGTTGGCTCCCACATGTTCCACGATGATCTCATCGGATGAACCACGATGTCAAGGATTCAATCAATCCCGTATTCAATTCCCTTTGTCCAGCGGTATTATACTTGCCCGAGATTCGATCGTCGGTATCTGATACCTTGTTCAATCTCGTTACCGGCAAGTCTCTTTACTCGTTCTGTAACACATCATCCCGTGATCAACTCCTTGGTCACATTGTGCACATTATGATGATGTCCTACCGAGTGGGCCCAGAGATACCTCTCCGTCACACGGAGTGACAAATCCCAGTCTCGATTCGTGCCAACCCAACAGACACTTTTGGAGATACCCGTAGTGCACCTTTATAGCCACCCAGTTACGTTGTGACGTTTGGCACACCCAATGCATTCCTACGGTATCCACGAGTTGCACAATCTCATGGTCTAAGGAAATGATACTTGACATTTAGAAAAGCTTTAGCATACGAACTACACGATCTTTGTGCTAGGCTTAGGATTGGGTCTTGTCCATCACATCATTCTCCTAATGATGTGATCCCGTTATCTACGACATCCAATGTCCATGGTCAGGAAACCGTAACCATCTATTGATCAACGAGCTAGTTAACTAGAGGCTTACTAGGGACATGGTGTTGTCTATGTATCCACACATGTATCTGAGTTTCCTATCAATACAATTCTAGCATGGATAATAAACGATTATCATGAACAAGGAAATATAATAATAACCAATTTATTATTGCCTCTAGAGCATATTTCCAACATTTTTTTTGTGTTTAATTAGTGTTTGTGCCAAGTAGAACCGTTGGGAAGACTTGGGGAAAGTCTTGTTGAACTTGCTGTAAAAAACAGAAACTTTAGCGCTCACGAGAACTGCTGTCATTTTTATTTGAAGAGTGCTATTTAGTTAATTCTTTTTGAAGATTATTAATAGATAAATTCCTCACGTCCAGCAGTTTATTTTAGAATTTTTGGGGTTCCAGATCTTGCGCTAGCTACAGATTACTACAGATTGTTCTGTTTTTGACAGATTCTGTTTTTCGTGTGTTGTTTGCTTATTTTGATGAATCTATGGTTAGTAAAATAGTTTATAATCCATAGAGAAGTTTGAATACAGTAGGTTTAACACCAATATAAATAAATAATGAGTTCATTACAGTACCTTGAAGTGGTCTTTTGTTTTCTTTCGCTAACGGAGCTCACGAGTTTTCTATTTTGAGTTTTGTGTTGTGAAGTTTTCAAGTTTTGGGTGAATTCTTTTGATGGATCATGGAACAAGGAGTGGCAAGAGCCTAAGCTTGGGGATGCCCATGGAACCCCCAAGATAATCCAAGGACACCAAAAAGTCAAAGCTTGGGGATGCCCCAGAAGGCATCCCCTCTTTTCGTCCACTTCCATCGGTAATTTACTTGGAGCTATATTTTTATTCACCAACATGATATGTGTTTTGCTTGGAGCGTCTTGTATTATTTGTGTCTTTGTTTGTTAGTATGACACAATCATCCTTGCTGTACACACCTTTTGAGAGAGCCAAACATGAATTAAAATTTGATAGAATACTCTATGTGCTTCACTTATATCTTTTGAGCGTTTTAGTTTTGCTCTATGTACTTCACTTATATATTTCGAGCTAGATAATTTTGCTCTATGTGCTTCACTTAAATCTTTTAGAGCACGGTGGTGGATTCGTTTTAAAGAAACTATTGATCTCTCATGCTTCACTTAAATTAATTTGAGAGTCTCTTAATAGCATCGTAATTTGCCTCATAATAATATGCTTGGTATTCAAGATTTGTGAAACTTTCTTTTGAGTGTGTTGAATACTAAGAAAAGATTGAAGCATGATAATTGTTTTGAGATATGGAGGTGATAATATTAAAGTCATGCTAGTTGAGTAGTTGTGAATTTAAAGAATATTTGTGTTGAAGTTTGTGATTCCCGTAGCATGCACGTCTGGTGAACCATTATGTGATGAAGTCAGAGCATGATTTATTTATTGATTGTCTTCCTTATGAGTGGCGGTCGGGGACGAGCGATGGTCTTTTCCTACCAATCTATCCCCTAGGAGCATGCGCGTAATACTTTGCTTTGATAACTTCTAGATTTTTGCAATAAGTATATGAGTTCTTTATGACTAATGTTGAGTCCATGGATCATACGCACTCCCACCCTTCCACCCTTGCTAGCCTCTCTAATACCACGCAACTTTCGCCGGTATCATACACCTACCATATACCTTCCTCAAAACAGCAACCATACCTACCTATTATGGCATTTCCATAGCCATTCCGAGATATATTGCCATGCAACTTTCCACCATCTAGTTCATCATGACACATCCATCATTGTCATATTGCTTAGCATGATCATGTAGTTGACATAGTATTTGTGGCAAAGCCACCGTTCACAATTCTTTCATACTTGTCACTCTTGATTCATTGCATATCCCGGTACACCACCGGAGGCATTCATATAGAGTCATACTTTGTTTTAGTATTGAGTTGTAATCATTAAGTTGTAAATAAATAGAAGTGTGATGATCATCATTCAATAGAGCATTGTCCCAAAAAAGGGGAAAGGCCAAAGAAAAAAAAGAAGGCCCAAAAAATATAAATAAATAAAAAAGGGGTAATGCTACTATCCTTTTTTCCACACTTGTGCTTCAAAGTAGCACCATGATATAGCGAGTCTCATATATTGTGCTTCAAAGTAGCACCATGTTCTTCATATAAAGAGTCTCATATGTTGTCACTTTCATATACTAGAGGGAATTTTACGTTATAGAACTTGGCTTGTATATTCCAATGATGGGCTTCCTCAAATTGCCCTAGGTCTTCGTGAGCAAGCAAGTTGGATGCACACCCACTAGTTTCTTTTGTTGAGCTTTCATACATTTATAGCTCTAGTGCATCCGTTGCATGGCAATCCCTACTCACTCACATTGATATCTATTAATGGGCATCTCCATAGCCCGTTGATACGCCTAGTTGATGTGAGACTATCTTCTCCTTTTTTGTCTTCTCCACAACCACCATTCTATTCCACCTATAGTGCTATATCCATGGCTCACGCTCATGTATTGCGTGAAGATTGAAAAAGTTTTGAAAAAGTTAGAGTATGAAACAATTGCTTGGCTTGTCATTGGGGTTGTGCATGATTTAAATACTTTGTGTGGGGAAGATGGAGCATAGCCAGACTATATGATTTTGTAGGGATAACTTTCTTTGGCCATGTTATTTTGAGAAGACATAATTGCTTTATTAGTATGCTTGAAGTATTATTATTTTCTATGTCAATATAAAATTTTGTCTTGAATCTTTCTAATCTGAATATTCATACCACAATTAAGAAGATTTACATTGAAATTATGCCAAGTAGCACTCCGCATCAAAAATTCTCTTTTTATCATTTACCTACTCGAGGACGAGCAGGAATTAAGCTTGGGGATGCCTGATACGTCTCCAACGTATCTATAATTTTTTATTGCTCCATGCTATATTATCTACTGTTTTGGACTATATTGGGCTTTATTTTCCACTTTTATATTATTTTTGGGACTAACCTATTAACCGGAGGCCCAGCACAGAATTGCTGTTTTTTTGCCTATTTCAGTGTTTCGGATAAACAGAATATCAAACAGAGTCCAAACGGAATAAAATCTTCGGGAACGTGATTTTCTCACCGAACGTGATCTAGGAGACTTGGACCCTACTGCAAGGGATCAAAGAGGAGGTCACGAGGGTGGGGGCACCCCCCCTAGGGCGCGCCCCCCTGCATCGTGGGCCCCTCGGTGCTCCACCGACGTACTCCTTCCTCCTATATATACACATGTACCCCCAAAGGATCAGAACAGGAGCCAAAAACCTAATTCCACCGCCGCAACTTTCTGTATCCACGAGTTCCCATCTTGGGGCCTGTTCCGGAGCTCCGCCGGAAGAGGGCCGTCATCACGGAGGGCTTCTACATCATCCTAGCCCCTCCGATGAAGTGTGATTAGTTTACCTCAGACCTTCGGGTCCATAGTTAGTAGCTAGATGGCTTCTTCTCTCTCTTTGAATCTCAATACAAAGTTCTCCCCCTCTCTTGTGGAGATCTATTCGATGTAATCTTATTTTTGCGGTGTGTTTGTTGAGACCGATGAATTGTGGGTTTATGATCAAGTCTATCTATGAATAATATTTGAATCTTCTCTGAATTCTTTTATGTATGATTGGTTATCTTTGCAAGTCTCTTTGAATTATCCGTTTGGTTTGGCCAACTAGATTGGTAGTTCTTGCCATGGGAGAAGTGCTTAGCTTTGGGTTTGATCTTGCGGTGTCCTTACCCAGTGACAGAAGGGGCAGTAAGACACGTATTGTATCGTTCCCATCGAGGATAACAAGATGGGGTTTATTTCATATTGCATGAATTTATCTCTATACATCATGTCATCTTGCTTAAGGCGTTACTCTGTTTTTAACTTAATACTCTAGATGCATGCTGGATAGCGGGCGATGAATGGAGTAATAGTAGTAGATGCAGAATCGTTTCGATCTACTTGTCACGGACGTGATGCCTATATACATGATCATGCCTAGATATTCTCATAACTATGCTCAATTCTGTCAATTGCTCGACAATAATTTGTTCACCCACCGTAGAATACTTATGCTCTTGAGAGAAGCAACTAGTGAAACCTATGGCCCCCAGGTCTATTATCATCATATCAATCTCCATTACTTTAATCTTGCTTTGCTTTTTACTTTGCCTTTACTTTTTACTTTGCATCTTTATACCAAAAATACCAAAAATATTATATCTATCAGATCTCACTCTCGTAAGTGACCGTGAAGGGCTTTACAACCCCTAATCGCGTTGGTTGCGAGTAGCTATCGCTTTGTGCAGGTACGAGGGACTTCAGCGTGGGCTCCTACTGGATTGATACCTTGGTTCTCAAAAACTGAGGGAAATACTTACGCTACTCTGCTGCATCATCCCTTCCTCTTCGGGGAAAACCAACGCAAGCTCAAGATGTAGCAAACA
Organism: Triticum urartu; assembly: GCF_056163025.1. Classification (NCBI taxonomy): domain Eukaryota; kingdom Viridiplantae; phylum Streptophyta; class Magnoliopsida; order Poales; family Poaceae; genus Triticum; species Triticum urartu. Next base: position 167,444,351 of record NC_141874.1, on the reverse strand, counting down.
CCGCTTAGAAAAGGTATGGAATCAACACTTGACATTGAAGCAACTCGAATACCACAACAATGAACAAAACAAAGGATTTGCTTGCAAAATAAGCCGAAACAAACATATGATAGAGATTTCATCCGAAGTTTTCGTGGTGGGGCCTACACGTGCTCGATCGTACAACACCATCATGTACAAGGCAGTGCACATGACATACGAAGTGTCCCCGAGCCGGCAAAGCCAAGGACTCTTTAAGACACACCGAGACCACTGTAAAACCAACCGTGGATAGGCGGACCACTAGACGTCGAACCCCAATTTCATATCATACATCCGTCGGAAAGATATCCTAAGAGCTACTTGAATTCCCACTTATAAACTCCCGAAACTTTCCGGTTATGCAATCAGGTGTTGGGGATACAGGGGAAGCATAATATCTCACCCAAAACTAACAATACCTACATCCAGCTGTATCCACCCTTCAACACATAACCAGGAAACCTTCGGAAATCATTTACCTCAACCTTTGAAAAGCATCCGTTATACGAGTTATGGCAATACTCCCGAACTCCCGCCCCAGTACTAGGTGGCGTCGAGGTTACCTCACCAACAACTGCATAAAAGAGATTTTCGATGTCGGCGAAACTCAGGTATTCCAGAATCTCAACGATAAAATTGTGACGACAACACCTCGGAGCTCAACTCCCCGGGACACTGCCACAACCCCTAAATGTTAGGAGGCACCAAGAACAATGTTCTCAGCACAAAACCATCGGAACGATTCCAAGATACCTGCGTGATCCTAAAAAGAATTAGTGAAATTTGAGAAGAGAAGAGTCAAAACTCTACGTCAGGATGCCTCACCAGAGCGACGAAGGGACTGAGGAGTAAAAAGAATCCTAGTCTCCGGTATATATAATCCTAAATGACTCAAAACATTTTTCTAGACTCAACAACGCCGGCGATTCGATCAAGCAGGGGGCTCCTAAGTCGGGGAAGGCTCTGATTACCAACTTGTAACGCCCTCGATGCGGCTATATCTCCCACGTGTCGAAGCGCGACTTAGAGGCATAACAGCATTGAAAGCAATGTCGCAAGTGAGGTAATCTTCACACAAGCCATGTAATACATAAGGGAAAAAGATACATAGTTGGCTTACAATCGCCACTTCACACAATACATGAATAAAGCATTACATCATCCAGATACAATCAAGGTCCGACTACAGAACCAAAATAAAAGAAGACTACCCCAAATGCTACACAGATCCCCGATCGACCCCAACTGGGCTCCACTACTGATCAACTAGAACAAAACAACACAAAGGACAAGATCTTCATCGAGCTCCTCCTTGAGCTTGGTTGCGTCACCTGCTCGGTAACATCGGCACCTGCATACCTGTTTTTGAAGTAATCTATGAGTCACGGGGACTCAGCAATCTCACACCCTCGTGATCAAGACTATTTAAGCTTATAGGAAAGGCAAAGGTATGATGTGGAGCTGCAGCAAGCGACTAGCACATATGGTGGCTAACATACGGAAAAGAGAGCGAGAAGAGAAGGCAAAAGCACGGTCGAACAACTATGATCAAGAAGTGATCCTAGAACAACCTACGTCAAGCATTACTCCAACACCGTGTTCACTTCCCGGACTCCGCCGGAAAGAGACCATCACGGTTACGCACGCGGTTGATGTATTTTAATTAAGATAAACTTCAGGATTTCTACAATCGGACATTAACAAATTCCCATCTGCCCATAATCGCGGGCACGGCTTTCGAAAGTTCAAAACCCTGCAGGGGAGTCCCAACTTAGCCCATCACAAGCTCTCACGGTCAACGAAGGATATTCTTCTCCCAAGACATTCCGATCAGACTCGGCATCCCGGTTACAAGACATCCTCGACAATGGTAAAACAAGTCCAGCAACACCGCCCGAATGTGCCAACAAATCCTGATAGGAGCTGCACATATCTCGTTCTCAGGGCACTCTCAGATTGTCCAAACTTCCGGTAGGCCAGCCCAGAGTTGCCTCTGGTGGCCACCGGCGGCTAACAAGGTGGACCAACACTCAGAGGAGCACTGGCCCGGGGGGGTTAAATAAAGATGACCCTTGAGTCCGCGAAACCCAAGGGAAAAAGAGGCTAGGTGGCGAATGATAAAACCAATGTTGGGCATTGCTGGAGGAGTTTTATTCAAGGCGAACAGTCAAGGGGTTCCCATTATAACCCAACCGTGTAAGGAACGCAAAATCCGGGAACATAACACCGATATGACGGAAACTAGGGCGGCAAGAGTGGAACAAAACACCAGGCATAAGGCCGAGCCTTCCACCATTTGCCAAGTATATAGATGCATTAATTTAAATAAGAGATATTGTGATATCCCAACAAAATATCCATGTTCCAACAAGGAACAAACTCCAATCTTCACCTGCAACTAACAACGCTATAAGAGGGGCTGAGCAAAGCGGTAACATAGTCAAGCAACGGTTTGCTAGGACAAGGTGGGTTAGAGGCTTGGCTTAACAATATGGGAGGCAAGATAAGCAAGTGGTAGGTATCGCAGCATAGGCATAGCAAAAGAGCGAGCAACTAGCAAGCAAAGATAGAAGTGATTTCGAGGGTATGGTCATCTTGCCTGAGATCCCGCAAGGAAGAAGAACGAGTCCATGAAGAAGACAAATGGACGAAGTCAAACGAATCCTCACAAACGTGACGTTATCGGAACTAACCCAAAGAAGCAACACCGGAAAGGAGCAAACAACATAGTAAACAACCATCACATAAGCATGGCATGATGCACTATCAAGTATGATGCATGTCCGGATTAATGAGGCATGGCCTGGCAAAGTGCACAAGCAATTCTAGTTGCATACTGATGAAACACCACAACAAGTTATTTAGTTCGATATCGTTTAAGTACCCAACAATATTAAATGTTGATTAACATGGCAAGAGGTGAGGCATAACAACACTACAACATCTAAACAATTTAAATGGGGCCGGATATAACAAACAACAAATCTGGTAAATCCCCATATGCATTAGCAATTTAAAGCAAACAACAATTTTAAACATTTTAGTTGTTGTTATCATGATGCGGATGACATGAGCAAGTTTTATGCAATATTTATGAAAATGTTGGCATGATAAGATATGAGGCATTTGTCATCGTGGTGGAAACGAAAGGGGTGCCACGGTAACGAATCCGAAAGTGATGCCACGGCAACATATCGGTTCCGGTAGCTCATAGAGATACCGGTGTAAAAGGAAGTGGCGGGAGCGAGCAAAAGAAGGTGGGGCGCTCCCGGATACCGGGTGTCCCATGTGTCGGCGGCATGGCAACCGAGGGTCGTGCACGTAACAAAAGGGCACGCTGCTAACACGGGGTTCATCTCGTATCACATAACATGCATTCGGTCCACGGACGGTCGTGTCGATGGTTATACCTTTTGAAGCGTGCCTTATCGGAACGGATCAAGTTCGTAGAGGGAAGTAGGCGTTCTCGCGACAGCGGTAGTGGAAGTAGTCACTCTCGCTTCGTAGATGTTCACTCCATAGATGTTCGGGGTCAAAACAAGGAACTTGACGTCCACGGGTCTTCGAGGGTCGACAGTACATGTTTTGTAGACGTTCGGACGGTGGTAGTGGTACACGTTTTGAAGGGGAAGTAGAGGTTCTAGCGATCTCAGCGATGGTAGTGGTATATGTCATCGGTAGTCGAACATGGTGATCCGGAGAGGGTACTTGGCAACATGCACGTCGTCGGTAGTTGTACACAATCATTGTCGGACTTGACGGGTTTGAGGTCTCCGGGTGTAGTGGTACTTGGCGTCTCATCGTGTAGTCGTTTGTTGTAGTCGGACTTTGACAACAATGCACACCGGCTGTAGTCATACACGTTCGGAGAAGAACTTGTCGTCGAGGTACTTGGCGATTCCGGAGACGGCAGAAGACAAACTGGACGGTCCTCGTTGACCTGGTACTTAGCGTTATTCCCTGTTCGGGGTCGAGCTTGACGTCAACAGCAACAACAAGTGGAGGTGCATGACGCGGGGCGTGCACATGAGTCAAAAGTCATCGGGGCCAAGCAGATGACCTTGGCAGCCTTCGGTGGAGGCAGCAGCAGGGGCTTGCCGGAGCAGGGGATCACGGGCACAGTGCTCCGGGACGGCAGTGAAGACGGATCCGGTCGGAGGCAACGTAGCGGCCGGTGCGAGGGAAGACGGCGTAGGAGGTGAGGGAGACAGGCTGCTGCTGGGGACAGCCCCGTCCATGGAGGTTGAGGCCGCGATGGCGATGGACACAGGAGGCAGGCGAGGCGGGAGTTTGCTGGTGGCGTCGTGCAACGGCGCAGCGGCGACGTATGGTGGCTCGCAATAGAGCAGCAGCAGGTTCAGGTGTTGGCCGCGGTCAGACGAGCGACGGGCACGGCAGCGGTGCAGGCGAGGAACAAGAGGACGACGCAGAGCCGAGGAAGCAGCAGAGCTCCGAGCTCGGCTCCGTGGCGGTAGCTGCGAGAGGCGCTTGGAGGAAGCAGGGAAGCGGCAACGGCGACCTTGGCGCAAAGGGAGGAGGTCCAGCGGTGGCCCGAGGGCGCAAGTCATCTGGGAGGCCGGAGAAGGGGATTGAGCGTTGGGGAGCTCCTCTCCCTAGCGAAGCGAGGCGGCGACAGGAAGATGGAGGGGATCGAGGGAGATGGGGCGCGGAGTCTGGCCTCTGGCGGCGCTGGGTGGAAAAGGTACGGGGGAAGAGGAGGATCGGCCAGGGTGCTTGGGTTTCGGCAGGGGATCGAGAGGAGGCGGGCTGAGCCTTAGGGAGGATAGGGGAAGCGGGCCGGCCTGGACTGAGGCCCAAGTGGCCAGCTGGGCTACTCTCTCTCCCTCACTCCTTTGTTTTTTTATAAAAAAACAGAGAACTAAAAGAAAGGAAAAAAGGACAGAGAAGAAGGTTGAAGAAGAATTTGGACAAGCGGTTAATTTTCTTGGACTCGCAAAAATATGTTTGGTCCGAGAAAATTAGAAGTGGCAAGATCGAACGATAAGAATTCAAACTCATTTGAATTTATTTCAAATGGGTTTGAACTAGGACGAGGTTTTAGGAGTATCCAAAAATGTTGAGAATTTTTGGAGGAACCTCGGAAGAGGAGTGCGGGCAAGGTTTGAAGCCAAACTTGAAGTAGAAAAGACATGGGAAATATTTGCAAGTGTGTTTATGGGTGATTCCAAATAAATGGAATATTTTATAATAGCTCCACTAAGATCGGGAATATATGTTATAAAGAGAAGTCAGACTTCCCTCGATTTAAATGGATCGAAGATCCATACAATTTATTTAAAAGAGTTTTGAAACGGTTGCAATATTAATGGCATGATGACATGATGCAATGATGAATGCAACGAACCAAACAAATCACCCCAGGAAACCCGGAAACCCTGGAAGGCATCTGAAGCTCCGGTCTTGGGGCATTACAGCATTCTCCTTTTTTATGGCCTTTTTTTCTCTCTCTTTTTTTGTCCGGAGTCTCATCCCGACTTGTGGGGGTATCATAGTCTCCATCATCCTTTCCTCACATGGGACAATGCTCTAACAATGAAGATCATCACACTTTTATTTACTTACAACTCAAGAATTACAACTCGATACTTAGAACAAAATATGACTCTATGTGAATGCCTCCGGCGGTGTACCGGGATGTGCAATGAATCAAGAGTGACATGTATGAAAAATTATGAATGGTGTCCATGCCACAAATACGATGTCAACTACATGATCATGCAAAGCAATATGACTATGATGAAGCATGTCATAATAAACGGAACGGTGGAAAGTTGCATAGCAATATATCTTGAAATGGCTATGGAAATGCCATAATAGGTAGGTATGGTGGCTGTTTTGAGGGAGGTAAATGATAGGTTTATGGTACCGGTGAAAGTTGTGCGGCACAAGAGAGGCTAGCAATGGTGGAAGGGTGAGAGTGCGTATAATCCATGGACTCAACATTAGTCATAAAGAACTCACATACTTATTGCAAAAACCTACAAGTCATCAAAACCAAGCACTACAAGCATGCTCCTAGGGGGATAGACTGGTAGGAAAAGACCATCGCTCGTCCCCGGCCGCCACTCATAAGGAAGGCAATCAAAGAAACACCTCATGCTTCAAATTTGTCACACAACGGTTACCATACGTGCATGCTACGGGACTTGCAAATCTCAACACAAGTATTTCTCAATTTCACAATTACTCAACTAGCACGACTCTAATATCACCATCTTCATATCTCAAAACAATCATCAAGTATCAAACTTCTCATAGTATTCAATACACTCTATATGAAAGATTTTATTATACCCATCTCGAATGCCCATCATATTAGGACTAATTTTATAACCAAAGCAAATTACCATGCTGTTCTAAAAGACTCTCAAAATAATATAAGTGAAGCATGAGAGATCAATAATTTCTATAAAATAAAACCACCACCGTGCTCTAAAAAGCTATAAGTGAAGCACTAGAGCAAAATTATCTAGCTCAAAAGATATAAGTGAAGCACATAGAGTATTCTAATAAATTCCGATTCATGTGTGTCTCTCCCAAAAGGTGTGTACAGTAAGGATGATTGTGGTAAACTAAAAAGCAAAGACTCAAATCATACAAGACGCTCCAAGCAAAACACATATCATGTGATGAATAAAAATATATCCTCAAGAAAAGTTACCGATAGACGAAGATGAAAGAGGGGATGCCTTCCGGGACATCCCCAAGCTTAGGATTTTGGTTGTCCTTGAATTTTACCTTGGGGTGCCTTGGGCATCCCCAAGCTTAGGCTCTTGCCACTCCTTATTCCAAAATCCATCAAAACTTTACCCAAAAACTTGAAAACTTCACAACACAAAACTTAACAGAAAATCTCATGAGCTTCGTTAGTATAAGAAAACAAACCACCACTTTAATGTACTATAATGAACTCAATATTTATTTATATTGGTGTTAAACCTACTGTATTCCAAATTCTATATGGTTCATATCCCCCGATACTACCCATAGATTCATTAAAATAAGCAAACAACACACGAAAAACAGAATCTGTCAAAACATAACAGTCTGTAGCAATCTGGAGGTTTCGAATACTTCCGTAACTCCAAAAATTCTGAAAATTAGGAAGACCAGGAAAATTTCTACACTGATCTACTGCAGCTAGAATTGTTATTTTATCGCTTGGTGGTAAAAAAATGAAAATTATTTTCGTGAGCGCATACTTTATGTTTTTATCAGCAAGGTCAAACAACAATCACCCAAGAAGATCCTAAAGGCTTTACTTGGCACAAACACTAACTAAAACATAAAAACCACAATCATAACAGAAGCTAGATACATTATTTATTACAAAACAGGAACAAAAAGTAAAGAACAAAAAATAAAATTGGGTTGCCTCCAACAAGCGCTATCGTTTAACGCCCCTAGCTAGGCATAAAAGCAAGAATAGATCTAGGTATTGTCATCTTTGGTATGCAATCAATAAGTGGCTCTCATAATAGATTCATAAGGTAATTTACTTTTCTTCCTAGGAAAGTGTTCCATGCCTTTCCTTAATGGAAATTGGAATCTAATATTTCCTTCTTTCATGTCAATAATTGCACCAATCGTTCTAAGGAAAGGTCTACCAAGAATAATGGGACATGTAGGATTGCAATCTATATCAAGAACAATAAAATCTATGGGCACATAATTCCTATTTGCAACAATAAGAACATCATTAATTCTTCCCATAGGTTTCTTAATGGTGGAATCCGCAAGGTGCAAATTTAAAGAACAATCATCAAATTCACAGAAACCTAACACATCACACAAAGTTTTTGGAATCGTGGAAACACTAGCACCCAAATCACACAAAGCATAGCATTCATAATCTTTAATCTTAATTTTAATAGTAGGTTCCCACTCATCATAAAGTTTTCTAGGAATAGAAACTTCTAGTTCAAGCTTTACTTCATACGATTGCATTAAAGCATCAACGATATGTTTAGTAAAAGATTTATTTTGATTATAAGCATGAGGAGAATTTAACACGGATTGCAACAAGGAAATACAATCTATCAAAGAGCAATTATCATAATTAAATTCCTTGAAATCCAAAATAGTGGGTTCATTGCTATGTAAAGTTTTGACCTCTTCAATCCCACTTTTATTAATTTTAACATCAAGATCTAAAAACTCCGAATCATTGGGATGCCTTTTAACTAAAGTTGACTCATCTCCAGTCCCATCTTTATCAAGATTCATATTGGAAAAAAAAGATTTAATAGGAGACACATCAATCACTTTTAGATCTTCATCATTATTATCATGAAAACTAGAAGAACACGCTTTCACAAAGCAATCTTTTTTAGCACGCATCCTAGCAGTTCTTTCTTTGCACTCATCAATGGAAATTCTCATGGCTTTGAGAGACTCATTGATGTCATGCTTAGGTGGAATAGATCTAAGTTTCAAAGAATCGACATCAAGAGAAATTCTATCCACGTTCCTAGCCAACTCATCAATCTTAAGCATTTTTTCTTCAACTAAAGCATTGAAATTCTTTTGCGAACTCATAAATTCTTCAACACCAGCCTCAAAATTAAAGGGCATCTTATTAAAATTGCCATAATAGTTGTTTTAGGAATTACCATAATTATTAGAGGAATTATTAGGAAATGGCCTAGAATTAAAGTTTCCTCTATACGCGTTGTTACCAAAATTGTTCCTACCAACAAAATTCACATCCATAGATTCATTATTATTCTCAATCAAAGTGGACAAAGGCATATCATTAAGATCAAAAGAAACGCTCTTATTAGCAAACAATTAAGTAAGTTCATCCATCTTTCCACTCAAAACATTAATCTCTTCAATCGCATGAACTTTTTTACTAGTGGATCTTTCGGTGTGCCATTGAGAATAATTAACCACAATATTATCTAGGAGTTTAGTATCTTCTCCTAAAGTGATTTCCATAAAAGTGCCTCCCGTGGCCGAATCTAAAAGATTTCTAGAAGGAAAATTGAATCTGGCATAAAAAATTTGTATAATCATCCACAAATTCAAACCATGTGTAGGGCAATTACATATCATTAATTTCATCCTCTCCAAAGCTTGTGCAACATACTCATGATCAAGTTCCTTAAAATTCATAATATCGTTTCTAAGAGAGATGATCTTAGCAGGAGGAAAATACTTAGAGATAAAAGTATCTTTGCACTTATTCCATGAATCAATACTATTTTTAGGCAAAGAAGAGAACCAAGTTTTAGCACGATCTCTAAGAGAAAAACGGAAATAGCTTCAATTTAACAATATCATTATCCACATCTTTCTTCTTTTGCATATCACACAAATCAACAAAGTTGTTTAGATGGGTAGCGGCATCTTCACTAGGAAGGCCAGAAAATTGATCTTTCATGACAAGATTCAACAAGGCAGCATTAACTTCACAAGATTCAGCATCGGTAATAGGAGCAATCAGAGTGCTAATAAAATCATTGTTGTTGGTATTGGAAAATTCACACAATTTAGTATTATCTTGAGCCATCGTGACAAACAATCAATCCAACACACAAGCACACAAGAAGCAAGCGAAAAAAGGCGAACGGAAAAGAGGCGAAGGAAAGGCAAAGGTTTTTGAAAGTCGTTTTAGAAGTGGGGGAAAGGAAAACGAGAGGCGAATGGCAAATAATGTAATGCGAGGGAGAAGAGTTTGTGATGGGTACTTGGTATGTCTTGACTTGAGCGTAGATCTCCCCGGCAACGGCGCCAGAAATCCTTCTTGCTACCTCTTAAGCATGTGTTGGTTTTCCCTTGAAGAGGAAAGGGTGATGCAGCAAAGTAGTGTAAGTATTTCCCTCAATTTTTGAGAACCAAGGTATCAATCCAGTAGGAGATAACACACAAGTCACCTAGTACCTGCACAAACAATCAAGAACCTTGCAACCAACACGATAAAGGGGTTGTCAATCCCTTCACGGTCACTCGCAAAAAGTATTACATCAAATAGATCTCCAAGAACATCGAGGAGAACTTTGTATTGAGAACCAAAGAGAGAGAAGAAGCCATCTAGCTAATAACTATGGACCCAAAGGTCTGTGGTAAAATACTTACACATCGTCGGAGAGGCTATGGTGTTGATGTACAAGCCCTCCGTGACCGATTCTCCCTCCAGCAGATCGCCAAAAAAGCGCCAAGATGGGATCTCATGGGTACAAAAGGTTGCGGCGGTGGAAAAGTGGTTTCGTGGCTCCCCCTGATGTTTTTAGGGTATAAGAGTATATATATAGGCGAAAGAAGTACGTCGGTGGAGCTCCGTGGGGCCCACGAGGGTGGGGGCGCGCTTACCCCCTGGGCGCGCCCTCCTGCCGCGTGGCCGCCTCGTGGAGTTCCAGACTTAAACTCCAAGTCTTCTAGATTGCTTTCGTTCCAAGAAAGATCATCGCGAAGGTTTCATTCTATTTGGATTCCGTTTGATATTCCTTTTCTGCAAAACACTGAAATAGGCAAAAAAATAGAAACTGGCACTGGGCCTTCAGTTAATAGGTTAGTCCCAAAAATAATATAAAAGAGCATATTAAAGACCATTAAACATCCAAAACAGATAATATAATAGCATGAAACAATCAAAAATTATAGATACGTTGGAGACGTATCAATTACTTTGGTACCTCCCTGCTAAACTTATAGCAAGGCACACATCAGGTCTGGTAAACAGCATTGCATACATGATAGAACCTATGGCCGAAGGATAGGGAATGACTTTCATTTTCTCTCTATCTTTTGCAGTGGTCGGGCATTGAGTCTGACTCAACTTCACACCTTGTAACACGGGCAAGAACCCTTTCTTTGTTTGATCCATTTTGAACTTCTTCAAAACTTTATCAAGGTATGTGCTTTGTGAAAGTCCAATTAAGCGTCTTGATCTATCTCTATAGATCTTGATGCCCAATATATAAGCAGCTTCACCGAGGTCTTTCATTGAAAAATTCTTATTCAAGTATCCTTTTATGCTATTCAGAATTTCAGTATCATTTTCGATCAACAATATGTCATCCACATATAATATCAGAAATGCTACAGAGCTCCCACTCACTTTCTTGTAAATACAGGCTTCTCCAAAAGTCTGTATAAAACCATATGCTTTGATCACACTATCAAAGTGTATATTCCAACTCCGAGATGCTTGCACCAGTCCATAAATGGATCGCTGGAGCTTACACACTTTGTTAGCACCTTTTGGATCAACAAAACCTTCTGGTTGCATCATATACAACTCTTCTTTAAGATGTCCATTAAGGAATGCAGTTTTGACATCCATTTGCCAAATTTCATAATCATAAAATGCGGCAATTGCTAACTTGATTCAGACGGACTTAAGCATCGCTACGGGTGAGAAGGTCTCATCGTAGTCAACTCCTTGAACTTGTCGAAAACCTTTCGCAACAAGTCGAGCTTTGTAGACAGTAACATTACCGTCAGCGTTAGTCTTCTTCTTGAAGATTCATTTATTCTCTATGGCTTGCCGATCATCGGCAAGTCAACCAAAGTCCACACTTTGTTCTCATACATGGATCCCATCTCAGATTTCATGGCCTCAAGCCATTTTGCGGAATCTGGGCACATCATCGCTTCCTCATAGTTTGTAGGTTCGTCATGGTCAAGTAACATGACCTCCAGAACAGGATTACCGTACCACTCTGGTGCGGATCTTAGTCTGGTTGACCTATGAGGTCCGGTAGTAACTTCATCAGAAGTTTCATGATTATCATCATTAGCTTCCTCACTAATTGGTGTAGGAATCACCGAAACTGATTTCTGTGATGAACTACTTTCCAATAAGGGAGCAGGTACACTTACCTCATCAAGTTCTACTTTCCTCCCACTCACTTCTTTCGAGAGAAACCCCTTCTCTAGAAAGGATCCATTCTTAGCAACGAATATCTTGCCTTCAGATCTGTGATAGAAGGTGTACCCAACAGTCTCCTTTGGGTATCCTATGAAGACACATTTCTCCGATTTGGGTTCGAGCTTATCAGGTTGAAGCTTTTTCACATAAGCATCATAGCCCCAAACTTTAAGAAATGACAACTTGGGTTTCTTGCCAAACCACAATTCATAAGGTGTCGTCTCAACAGATTTCTATGGTGCCCTATTTAAAGTGAATGCAGCCGTCTCTAAAGCATAACCCCAAAACGATAGCGGTAAATCAGTAAGAGACATCATAGATCGCACCATATGTAATAAAGTGTTGTTATGATGCTTGGACACACCATTATGCTGTGGTGTTCCAGGTGGCGTGAGTTGCAAAACTATTCCGCATTGTTTCAAATGAAGACCAAACTCATAACTCAAATATTCACCTCCATGATCAGATCGTAGAAACTTAATTTTCTTGTTACGATGATTTTCCACTTCACTCTAAAATTCTTTGAACTTTTCAAATGTTTCAGACTTATGTTTCATTAAGTAGACATACCCATACCTGCTCAAATCATCCGTGAAGGTCAGAAAATAACGATACCCGCCACGAGCATCAACACTCATCGGACCACATACACCAGTATGTATTATTTCCAATAAATCTGTTGCTCGTTCCATTGTTCTGGAGAACGGAGTTTTAGTCATCTTGCCCATGAGGCATGGTTCGCAAGCATCAAGTGATTCATAATCAAGTGATTCCAAAAGCCCATCAGCATGGAGTTTCTTCATGCGCTTTACACCAATATGACCTAAACAATAGTGCCACAAATAAGTTGCACTATCATTATTAAACTTATATCTTTTGGCTTCAATACTATGAATATGTGTATCACTACTATAAAGATTTAGTAAAAATAGACCACTCATCAAGGGTGCATGACCATAAAAGATATTACTCATATAAATAGAACAACCATTATTTTCTGATTTAAATGAATAACCGTCTCGCATTAAACAAGATCCAGATATAATGTTCATGCTTAACGCTGGCACCAAATAACAATTATCCAGGTCTAAAACTAATCCCGAAGGTAGAGGTAGAGGTAGCGTCTCGACGGCGATCACATCGAGTTTGGAACCATTTCCCACGTGCATCGTCACCTCGTCCTTAGCCAAGCTTCGCTTAATCTGTAGCCCCTGTTTCGAGTTGCAAATATTAGAAACAGAACCAGTATCAAATACCCAGGCGCTACTGTGAGCATTAGTAAGGTACACATCAATAACATGTATATCAAATATACCTTTCACTTTGCCATCCTTCTTATCCGCCAAATACTTGGGGCAGTTCCACTTCCAGTGACCAATCCCTTTGTAGTAGAAGCACTCAGTCTCAGGCTTAGGTCCAGACTTGGCTTCTTCACTTGAGCAGCAACTTGCTTTCCGTTCTTCTTGAAGTTCCCCTTCTTCCCTTTGCCCTTCTTCTTGAAACTGGTGGTCTTGTTGACCATCAATACTTGATGCTTGTCGGAGTAATGGGCCACGGGTAGCCAAACCCGAGTCCCTGAGCCTTTCAAGACATCGGGGCTGGCTGCGCCCCTCAAAGACACCAAGAAGAAGTGTCGCCTTCTGGTGGCCAGCTGTCCCAAGCGGCCGGCTGCCGGAAGGCGGCCGAGTTCAAGAAGGCGGCTCCAAGACGGGCCGACTTCTTGCGGGAAGCCTCCAGAGAGGCTGGCTCCTAGCAGGCGGCCCACCGCGCCCTCGGAGTCTGCGCTCTCATTTGAGAAGATGAGACATGGTGAGGCTACAATGTAGCCCATCCCCCCCCCCATATCCAGGGCCGGGCGTGGCCACAATGCTCCGTATAGGCGGAGATCTCTGCCTGTACGTGGCACTGTTGCCACTCTGTCCCTGACGTCCTTGCTGGCAGGCAAGGCCCTGTTCCACGGCGACCTGTCGGTACGGCCTGCAGGTGGCGGGCCCTACTGGGCAGCGAGAGCCCGGGAGTCGGCGGAGGCCTGACCAGTTGGACCTGAGGGAGGCTGGCTCCTAGCAGGCGGCCTGTTCCTCCCTTGGGGCCCGCGCAACATTAACCAGATGAGACCCGGAGTGGCTACAGTGATCTCCCACCAGGCGGCGGGACTGTAGCCACGCTCCCCTGACCAAGTATGCGTCATTAGCACCATAGCTATAGTAATTAGCGGCCGACAAGACCCGCAAGCGACGGGAGCGGCCTGTCGGCTCCGTACTAGACCAGTCGGCAGGGCCCACCAGGCAGCGGGCCCCAGCAGCCGGCGGGGAAGCCGGCGACCAGAGACACCGACAGCCGGGTCCTACACCCAGCCAGATTACCATTGTACCCCTGGGGGTAGGCCTATATAAACCCCCCAGGGCACCCATGCAAAGGGTTCCCCAATCTGTTAGAACTAGACTCATACCTAGAGGAAGGAGAGAGCGTGCCTGCCTTCTTCCACCTCTAGCATACAGCTTGAGGAGCACCCTTGTACTCACTAGTGCCTTAGTGATCATGCGGAGACCCCGCAGAGCAGGACTAGGGGTGTTATCTCCTAGGAGAGCCCCGAACCTGGGTAAAGTACATCAGCATTCGTGTCTACGCCTCATCCCGCTTCCAGGCACCGGTAACGTTCTACTCGCTCCCACCATGATAAGCCATCCATTGGCATATGTCGCACCTAACCCCCGACATTTGGCGCCCACCGTGGGGTGAGGTGCACCATCTCCCGGAGACCTGTTCAGGACGGGAACCTTGTTCCTTCCTGGCGAGCACAGCCAGCCCGGCACGCCAGACGGCGTCTGCGCCGACGCGCTGCACGGCGCGGAGGTCGCCTGTGCGGCGAGCTGCCTCGCCGATCTTGTTGGCGAGATTCGCCTTTCCAACGAGCCCATGTCTGATGCGGGCACGGAAGGCCCCGAGAGCCGCCTCGTCAGCCTCCTCGATCAGCTCCATGTCGCCAGCGAGCCTGCTGTGGACTTGGAGTCGGTTGGCCCCACCAACCCGATGCTTGTCGACTCCGACACGGCGTCGCTTGACGCGTTCCCCATCAACGTGGTGGTCTATGATGAACCGCCTCCTCGCGCGGACAGCGGCGGCAGGACCGTCACTGAGGTGCTCGTCATCAGCCACGGCGAGTGCTCTGGCGAAGGTGGCCAGGATCCGTTGCAGGCAGCAATGCAAGACCTAACTACGCCCATCCCGGAAGACGCTGGAGGCACGTCGTGTCCAGCTTGTCGAAAGCGCCAATCGGCTGGCCAGCATGAGACACCTTTTGGAGGCCTACCAGCATGAGATGGACTGTGCCGTCGGCGGCACGTCGGCTCCTGGTGGGCCTAGCCGCATTGGCCCGATCCGGCAGCATGGCGCGACCATCGCCAGTATGTTTGGGACAGATCGTCCCGTCTATGCCACACCTGCAGAAAACATACGAGCTACCCAGGCGGCAGCGGACGAGCTAGACAAGCTCGAGGGCGACGAGCGTTGCCACATGGCGGAGCGCGTCCAGCAGCTCCTTGACGCGGCTGCTAAGCAGCAAGAGGCCGGATGCCGCGCTGAAGCGCCCAAACGGTGAAACGATGATCCGCCTCCTCGCCGGGACCAAGGCGCGACATCCCGGTCGTCGACTGGTGGCGTCCGCGATAGGAGGAACAAGGAGCTGGCTGCCAGCCACAGCCGGACTCGCATCACCATCGAGCGCGACCAAGACGGCCGCCCAAGAACAGTGCGACGACGAGACGACTGTCCGCCTTCCCCTCCCCGTAGGGATAGGCGCATTTCCCCGGCGCCTGTTGACCACCCGACACTCGGCGACTGCCTCGGTCGTCGAGAAGGAGTCAGAGAGAACGACGCATGCCACCAGATCGACCGCCTCAACCGATCCCTGGCGCTAGAAGAAGAAGATGAGCTGTGTCCACCTTGTTTTGGCCCCGCAATCAAGATGAGCCCTTACCTAAAGGGTTCATGCTCCCGAGAGATACACCCAAGTACACCGGCTCTGTGAAGCTGGAGGACTGGCTGGTCGACTACTCCACGGCCGTCAGCATCGCCAATGGCAAAAAGCGCGTTGCCGTGAAGTACGTTCCGCTCATGCTCCAGGGCACATCCCGGACGTGGCTGAACAGCCTGAAGCCCCGCAGCATCAACAGCTGGGTTGATTTCACTGAAGCCTTCATCCGCAACTTCACTAGCACGTACAAGCAGCCGCCCAAGCCTCGCCAGCTCTCCTTATGCGTCCAAGGCCCCACCGAGTCGACTCGTGACTACCTCACGTGCTGGGCCGAGCTGCGCAACTCCTGCGAAGGCGTGCATGAGGTGCAGGCCATCAAGTACTTCACTGCCGGGTGCCGAGAAGGCACCCTCCTCAAGTATCGGCTTCTCCGTGACGAGCCGACGACCCTCGACGAACTGCTGATCATAGCAGACAAGTACGCCACAGCCGACTCCTCCATGAAGGCGGAAATCAAAGTTGATGTGTTTGGCAAGGCGGCTCCTCAAGCTCCTCGGACCCCGGCTGGCGACACCAGTCGGTGCCAACAACTGAATGACAATAAGCGCAAGGCCGCGCTGCCGGTTTCCACCAGCCGGCAGGTGGCAACAGTCGATGATCGGCAGCCAGAAGGGCAACCTCCACCCAAGCGTCAGAAGGGTGGCAAGACCAACTGGTTGCCCGCCTTCTCGTACTAGCATACTCTCGATGCACCCTGCAAGTTCCACAGCGGCGCGAAGCCGTCCAACCACACCACTCGGAAATGTCACTTGCTCACCAGGATCGCCAAAGGAGATGGACTCCAGCCTCCTCCGCCTGCCGGACTGCCGCCTCCCCCTCCCCAGCAGCCGGTGGTTCGGCCAGTCGGCGCCGTACAGGATGAATACCCTGAAGAGCATGGAGCTTATGTCGTGTTCACCAGCGTGGCCGACGATAGGCACAGTAGATGGCAGCGATGGCAAGAAGTAAATGCAGTCGCATCAGAGACCCCTGAGTTCATGCATTGGTCTGAGAAGCCCATCAGCTGGAGCAGAGCTGACCACCCGGAGGTGATGCCCAATCCTGGTTCTTATGCCCTGGTTTTGGATGCCACTTTCACCACAAAGAGGCGGGCTGCTTGCTTCTCCCGAGTCCTGATAGATGGCGGCAGCAGCATCAACATCCTGTACCTTGACACTATAGAGAAGTTAGGAATCAAACAGAGACAGCTCCAGCCCAATCGGACTGTATTCCATGGCATAGTTCCTGGCCTTTCCTACTCACCAATCGGCAAGACTCAAATTGATGTCCTCTTCGGAGATGAAGAGCACTTTCACCGAGAGCCAGTCTGGTTTGAGGTGGTGGACCTCGAGAGCCCTTATCATGCACTGCTTGACCGGCCTGCTCTGGCCAAGTTCATGGCGGTCCCCCACTATGTCTACCTCAAGATGAAGATGCCAAGCACCAAGGGAATCCTAACCATAACTGGGGACTACAAGAAGTCGACCGCCTGCGCAGCATACAGCAGCCGGCTAGCCGAGTCCCTCGTGATTGCGGCTGAAAAGCGGCTCCTTGACCGGGTTGTGGCAATGCAGGAAAGATGCCAAAATGTCACCCAACCCCAAGGAGTCGGAAGATGAGGGCTCATTCAAGCCAGCCAAAGAAAAAAAGAAGATACCCTTGGACCCGGAACACCCGGAGAGCCACGCTGTCATAGGTGCGAACCTTGACAGCAAATAGGAAAGCGAGCTCGTCGATTTCCTCCATGAGAATCAGGACATCTTTGCATGGTCTCCCAAGGACATGCCAGTGTTCCAACGGATTTCGCCGAGCACAAGCTACATCTCCGACCTGAAGCCAAACCATTCAGGCAGCCCTTGCGCCGCCTGTCAGAGGAAAAGAGAAGAGTTGCTGGAGAAGAGATAGCCCGGCTTCTAGCGGCCGTCTTCATCATGGAGGTGTTCTTTCCCGAATGGTTAGCCAACCCAGTACTCGTGCTGAAGAAGAATAAGCAATGGCGCATGTGTATTGATTATACCAGCCTCAACAAAGCTTGCCCCAAAGATCCATTCGCTTTGCCAAGAATTGACCAAGTAATTGACTACACAGCCGGATGCAAGCTGTTGAGCTTTTTGGACACATACTCAGGGTATCATCAGATCAAGCTGAACCCGGCCGACAGGCTGAAGACCGCCTTCATCACGCCATTCGGAGCCTTCTGTTACCTGACCATGACGTTCGGCTTGAGAAATGCCGGCGCCATGTTTCAGCGTTGCATGCAGAAGTGTCTCCTCAAGCAGCTCGGCAGAAATGCCCACGTTTATGTGGACGATGTTGTGGTGAAGACGGAGAAGCGCAGAATGCTGCTGGAAGACCTCAATGAGACCTTTGAAAACTCACGCCGATTTCAGATCAAGCTCAACCCGGAGAAATGCGTCTTTGGAGTACCAGCCGGCCAGCTTCTTGGCTTCTTGGTCTCAGAACGCGGCATAGAGTGTAACCCTGTGAAGATCAAGGCCATCGAGAGGATGGAGGTGCCCACCCGACTGCTGGACATGCAGAAATTCACCGGCTGCTTGGCATCCATCAGCCGTTTCATCAGTCGGCTGGGCAAGAAGGCTCTTCCCCTGTACCAGCTCATGAAGAAGACCACTTTTTTCGAGTGGAACGACAAGGCAGATGAAGCCTCTCTCTAGCTCAAGAAGATGCTGACCACTCCGCCTGTCCTGGCGGCTCCGACTGCTAAGGAGCCCATGCTTCTCTACATCGCCGCCACCAGCCGGGTGGTCAGCACAGTCATAGTTGTGGAACGCAAGGAAGAAGGCAAAGCACTACCGGTGTAGAGGCCAGTGTATTACCAGAGTGAAGTGCTGTCCGCCTCCAAGCAGAACTACCTGCACTATCAGAAGATGTGGATAGAAGCCAAACCAATTAAGAAGTTGAATGGTCCGACTGTTGTGATTTTTATTGCCGACATCACCATCCGGTATGGAATACCACACAGCATCATCACCGACAACGGCACAAACTTTGCCAAAGGCGCCTTGGCCTATTTCTGCGTGACGCAGGGCATCCGACTGGACTTAGCGTCTGTTGCCCATCCGCAGTCAAACGGCCAAGTGGAGCGAGCAAATGTCCTCATTTTGTCCAGCATCATGCCCCGACTGGTCGAGTCTCTGAAGCGCTCGGCCGACTGCTGGCTCGACGAGCTGCCGGTCGTCCTCTAGATCCTGCGCACAACTCCGAACAAGTCAACCGGCTTCACGCCCTTCTTCCTCGTCTACGGTGCCGAAGCCGTCATCCCGACGGACATAGAATTCGACTCCCTTCGAGTCACCATGTACACCAAAGAGGAGGCAAGAGAAGCACGAGAAGACGGCGTCGATCTACTAGAAGAGGGCCGGCTGCTGGAACTCAGCCGGTCCACCATCTACCAACAGAGTCTACGCTGATACTACAACTGGAAGGTCAAGCCAAGATCCTTCCAAGAGGGAGACCTTGTGCTCCGGTTGATCCAGCGAACACCCGGCCAGCACAAGCTCTCGGCACCTTGGGAAGGCCCCTTCATCATCAGCAAGGTGTTGGGCAATGACTCCTACTACCCGATCGATGCTCAGAAGCCTCGAGCACGCAAAAGAGACGACTCCAGCAAGGAGACGGAACGACCATGGAATGCAAACCTCCTCCGAAGGTTTTACAGTTAATGCAGTATGTACCAAGCCAACTTTTGTATTAAGTATGAAGACTCCGGGTCCCCCGAGAAGAAGCTCGGGGACTGCCCTCCTTTATCTATATGATAAAGTATTATGCCTATGAATGTGTTAGTCCGCCTGGCACCGGTTTCGACCAGTCGACCCGGGGGCTCGCCACCTTGTACTATGTAATGCTTCCACCAGCCGGACAAGTAATGTGTTGGCACTTAAGCCCTCTCCTACCAAAGTCGTAGCTCGCAGAGCGGCTACCCGGTAGGCAGGAGTCAAAGGCAGGAAAGGGTGCCCACATGAAAAATGGCTAAGGACCCAAAAGCATGTGCATAGTTCAAGCCGGCTCCTCGCCTCACCGACCGGCTGCCGCGCAGCCGGCTCGCCGGCTTCTACTTAAATTGCTAAACGCTCTAGTCAGCTAAGTACTTTCCTTCCCAAAGTGGCTAAGTACTTGACCCAGCCACAGTCTGCAGAGCGGCTGTCCGGCTGGCAAGACGACAACTGAGGGAGGGCGGCAAAGGAAAAAGGCCAAGGAGCAGAAAGCAAGAAGAGATAGAACTCGGCAAAAATACTTACATAACAAAAGGCCCTTGGCCAACATTCAACAGAAGTTTGAAATACACACCGCGGGTGGAATTGTGCGAAGCTAATAAAGTTCGTCGAGACTGATAAGCAGGTAAAAGCAAAGATAAATTGGCAGCCTAGGGAGCAGCAAACGGGTTCGGCGGAACGGTGGAGTCGGTGGTGCCGGTTGGTGGAGCGGCCAGCTGGTCAGTCTCCGCTTGGTTGCCTTCAGCAGAAGTCGGCTCGCTCTGGCATGGCTCATTGCTGGAGGCACGGTCGAGCTGAGGTTGGCTGTCTGCTTCGACCTTTGGCCCTTCCCCTTCACCTTCCTCCTCTTGCTCGTCTTCTCCCTCATCGCTGGAGTCGATCACTTCGGCCGAGTCCTCGCCATCCTCCGGGTTCAGCCCGAACCACTCTGGTGGCACCTCGGCACCATTCTCAGCCAGCTCCAGGACGAAGACGTTGGTGTTGGTGTACTCGGCGATCGCCGCCACCCGCTTTGTGAGATCACGCTCCACCGCCACCAGCTCCTCCTGGGCCTCCTGTCGAAACATGGTCAACTGGGCTAGATCTAGCCCAGGGTACCATGCCTTGACGAACTCCAGGGCCCGGCGTGCGCCAGCCCGGGCCGAGGAGCCCTTCCAAGCCTCAAGACGGTCGGCCGCCACTTCCAGTCAGTGGGCGGTCCGGATGGGATTGCGTGGAGCCGACATGTCTGGCCACAGGGCGGAGATCGCCTGGGCCCCAACACGCTGAAGGCGGCACAACATCCGATGAGCCAGCCGAAGGCAGGCCTGGATGCTGAGTAGCTGCTCACTAAGGGATCGGGAGGCGTTGGCAGTAATATGCGCTCCTTCCACCCTCCGTTCCTCGCGATAGGCCTCGATGGCCTGGTTGGCAGCGCCGGAGTGGCCAGGGAAGAAGTCTGCACAAGCAGAAAGCAAGTGAGGCAGAAGCCGGAAGCTAGAAGCCGGCCTGGTCAGCTGCCGGCAAATCAAAGAAAGAGGAAGTGAGGGAGTCCTGGATTAGGGGGTGTTCGGATAGCCGGACTATACCTTCAGCCGGACTCCTGGACTATGAAGATATAAGATTGAAGACTTCGTCCCGTGTCCGGATGGGACTTTCCTTGGCGTGGAAGGCAAGCTTGGCGATGCGATATTCAAGATCTCCTACCATTGTAACCGACTCTGTGTAACCCTAACCCTATCCGGTGTCTATATAAACCGGAGGGTTGTAGCCCGTAGAGAATCAACTCCATACACAATCATACCATAGGCTAGCTTCTAGGGTTTAGCCTCCTTGATCTCATGGTAGATCTACTCTTGTACTACCCATATCTTCAATATTAATCAAGTAGGAGTAGGGTTTTACCTCCATCGAGAGGGCCCGAACCTGGGTAAAACAAAGTGTCCCCAGTCTCCTGTTACCATCCGGCCTAGACGCACAGTTCGGGACCCCCTACCCGAGATCCGCCGGTTTTGACACCGACATTGGTGCTTTCATTGAGAGTTCCTCTGTGTCGTCACCTTTAGGCCCGATGGCTCATCCGATCATCAACAACAATGCAGTCCAGGGTGAGACTTTTCTTCCCGGACAGATCTTCGTCTTCGGCGGCTTCGCACTACGGACCAATTCGCTTGGCCACCTTGAGCAGATCGAAAGCTACGCCCCTGGCCATCAGGTCAGGTTTGGAAGCCTAAACTACACGGCTGATATCCGCGGGGACTTGATCTTCGACGGATTCGAGCCACAGCCAAGCGCGCCGCACTGTCTCGATGGGCATGATATAGCTCTGCCACCGAACAGCGCCTTGGAGGCCGCACACGCATCGGTTCCGACCATTGATTCAGAGCCTACTGCACCGATCGAGGATCAGCGGTTGGACGCCGCCTCAGGGGCTGCGATCTCAGAGGCGATCGAGCCGAACTCCAGCCCCGCACTCCGCATGGCCCGTGACTCCGAGGAGCCGGATTCCTCTCCGAACTTCGAGCCTCCCGCACCCCTGCCGATCGAATCCGGTTGGGCGCCGATCAAGGAGTTCACCGCCGCGGACATCTTTCATCACTCGCCCTTCGGTGACATCCTGAATTCCCTAAAGTCTCTCTCTTTATCAGGAGAGCCCTGGCCGGATTACGGTCAGCGAGGATGGGATACGGATGACGAAGAAATTCAAAGCCCACCCACCACCCACTTGGTAGCCACTGTCGACAATTTAAATGACGTGCTCAACTTCGACTCCGGAGACATCGACAGCATGGATGACGATGCAGGAGATACTGACGAACCAACGCCCATAGGGCATTGGACAGCCACCTCATCTCACGATGTGTTCATGGTGGACACCCCTAAAGGAAGCGACAACGAGGAAAAAGGGGATGGGACGAGAGATCGACCCCCCAAAAAGCAATCAAAGCGTCGGCGTAAACGCCGACCCAAGCTCCGCCTTGACAAAAACCCAGCCGTAGAGCAGGACGAGCCGGTGGATGACGAGCAGGCCTTAGAGCAACCGTCCGAACAAAGAAACACGGATAGAGAAACCAAACATCCCTCCTCCGGTGAAAACGGCGACCTCACGCCGAAGAAACCTACGGAGCAGAAGAATCTCCATGAGAGGCTCGTTGCAACTGCACGAAGCCTAAAGAAGCAGAAGAAGAAGCTAAAAACAGCGGAAGACGCACTTCGAATCAGATGGAGTAAAGTAATCAATACCACAGATAAGTATGGCGACAGTCGCCGCACTAAAAGCTATCCGAAAAGAAAGCTACTGCCTGAATTCGACGAAGAGGCCCTAGAGCCCCCGCATTCAAAAAATGAAAAAGCCACACGGTCGGATAGACGACCCCATAAAGCGGCAAGCGGCGCCGCACCTAAATCGGCATGCGACCCTCTTAAGGATTTTCATCATGGCCCAGTCAGGTCCATTTACGGGCCAAGAAAGCAAGCTCTCGTAAGCAACGCTATGAAGCCATCATCAGAATTCGGCACACCCTGATACAGGGGCACCGCACACCCTCTATGTTTCACCGATGAGGTCCTGGACTATGAATTCCCAGAGGGATTCAAACCCGTAAACATAGAGGCATATGATGGAACAACAGACCCTGGAGTCTGGATCGAGGATTATATCCTCCACATACACATGGCTAGAGGAGACGATCTCCACGCCATAAAATATCTACCCCTTAAGCTTAAAGGGCCAGCCCGGCATTGGCTTAAAAGCCTTCCAGAAAACACAATTGGAAGCTGGGAAGAGCTCGAGGATGCTTTCCGAGCAAACTTTCAAGGGACCTATGTCCGTCCCCCGGATGCAGACGATCTTAGTCACATAACTCAACAACCCGGAGAATCAGCTCGGCAGTTCTGGAATAGATTCCTCACTAAAAAGAATCAGATAGTCGACTGTCCGGACGCTGAAGCCTTAGCAGCTTTCAGGCATAATGTCCGAGACGAATGGCTCGCCAGACACCTCGGCCAAGAGAAGCCAAGAACAATGGCCGCACTAACAAGCCTCATGACCCGCTTTTGTGCAGGGGAGGACAGTTGGTTGGCAAGGTGCAGCCCCAGCAATCCAAGTACATCCGAAACTAGGGATGGAAACGGAAAACCGCGACGCAACAAGGACCGTTGCTGGACTAAGGACAAAAATCTGAAGAGCACGGCAGTCAATGCCGGATTCAAAGGCTCACGACAAAATCAGGAAAAATCGCCCCCCCCCCCCCCAAGATAACAGGGACGATCCATCCAACCTAAATAAAATCCTGGACAGGATATGTCAGATACACAGTACTCCCCGGAAGCCTGCTAACCATACCCACAGGGACTGTTGGGTTTTCAAACAATCCGGCAGAATCAATGCCGAACACAAGGGGCTAGACACGCTAAGCGAAGACGAGGACGAACCCCAAAAGCAGAGCACCAGGAAACAAAAGAACTTCCCACAAGAAGTAAAAACAGTGAACTCACTTCACATAACAAAACGTGCGGCGCCCGTAAAGGTACGCACCACACGGCCCAAAGGGTCCTGCCACTGGTTGTCAAAACCGATCATCTTCGATCAGCTAGATTATTCTAGGAATATCAAGAATGTAGGCTGGACTGCCTTGATACTCGATCCAATAATTGGCGGACTCAAGTTTTCAAATGTCCTTATGGACGGCGGCAGTGGACTAAACCTGATATATCAGGATACAATCCAACACATGGGGATAAACCCAGCAAGAATCCGCCGTAGTAAAACCTCCTTTCAAGGGGTAATACCTGGTCCGGACACCCATTGTATGGGTTTTCTCCGGCTCACAGTCACATTCGGCTCTGCCGATAACCTCCGCCGCGAAAAGCTGACCTTCCATATTGTCCCGTTCTCAAGTCGCCATCAAGCACTACTGGGACGCGAAGCTTTCGCTCGCTTTAACGCAATACCGCATTATGCATCTCTTATGCTCAAGATGCCCGGTCCACGAGGCATCATCTCTTTGAAGGGGAAGCACTAAAGTGCGCCTCCCCAAGCGGAGGACTATGCGGCCGCTTTAACAGCCCCACGGCAAAATGGCCTCACCGGCCAATAAACTTCGAAATAGGTCATTCAAGACCACGAACACGGACAAACGAGTTCGGTGCAAAATCATCATTGATGCAGGCCTAGAAGCCATATACCCCCGCACTAGGGGCTCCACGCATATACAATAAGAGACAATAAAGCTCAATCTCATATATCTTACTTTATACTTTGCTTATTTTAAGCTTTTCTGGCGCGACCCGTTTTAAATTCAGTTCCTCTCTTTTACAGATGAACGTCGTGCGACGCCCGTCCAGGATACGGCACAACGGAGACACAGGCACAAACGTGCAGTAGGGATCCATCCTAAAGGATTCTTTTTAGATTAAGACCCTGCGTAAACCTTTTTTACTGTCTCTCGTTGCTACACATCCCCTGGTTTTTTCCTTTCTGTTATAACCAAGGAGGAGGCTGGCGTCTTGGCATGTGGCCATGTCAGTTTTTTTGCACGTACCTGGACACTAGGGGCTTTTTTAATAAAGAGTGTTGTTTCGCCCGCACTCATAAAGACCGAACACCTTAGGGAGTGTTCGGCGTCGCGAGTTTTGGCATTATATGCATCAGCTCCGAATCATGTCTTTGGTCAAATGTTGGGTTGCCCGGCTCCTGAGTTCGGCTACCTTACGTTCCGCTCTATCGGCTAAGGTAGCACCAGGAGAACTACTGCGATTGTGCCCCCGTTCGGCCAGGGCGAGCACCTCAGTAGAGAAAGCCGAAAACTGACTGTCATGATGTAGCGTGAGACTGGTCAGCCACTCGATGACCTATCGGAATCTATCGGATTCCTCCGCTTTAACGAAGGACCGCTTCCTGGTCAGGCACATACGCGCCCCGAATTCGGACGAGCGCAGTTGCCACAAAGGAGCTACCTAAAGCGTCTCATTGTCAAACTCCTAAGGCTAAGTGAAAGTGTTAAAGCATTATAGTCCGGTTGCCTGGCCCGCTGCGCTATCACCTCCTTTGTAGGACCAAGACGTTGGGTTAAGTGTGAAAATGCGTCTTCTGCGAGCACCCCCGCACTATGTGCGTGGGGGCTGAAGCCAACGACTGCCATCTTTCAGATTCTGTATATATATATATATATATCTTAAAACGGCCTCATAGAAGGTGTTCACAATACTTGAAGGCACAAGTATAAAAAAGGCCACTACAGTTTATCAAAATACTACTTTTCAATTGCATATGCTATCATAACATAGCATCTTTCGAGCACTGCGTCTCTATTACACGAGCGCCTTCAAGGACTTCCTGAAAATAGTGCTCGGAAGGTACTAGGCTTTTGTCCGAATCTCAGGACGCAACAACGGTGGTCTCCATTCCTGCCCAGTATGTCTTAACACGGGCAAGGGCCATCCTTGCGCCCTCTATGCATGCTGACCTCTTCATTGCATTAATACGCGGCACCGCGTCAAGGAATTGCTGCACCAAGCTGAAATAACTCTTCGGCTCCGATCTCCCAGGCCACAGATGACCCATGACGTACTTCATGGCGAGTTCGGACAATCTATTCAGCTCGGCCCATTGAGCCAGGCGATCGTCCACTGACAGTGGACGCTCTGGATTATGGAACTGTGACCAGAAAAGCTTTTCCACTTCGCGGTCTTCCAGATCTCAAAAGTGTTCGGTCACATCAGCAGCACTTGCTGCCAAATCCAGATAGGTGTCCTCCACACTCCACATCCGGTCCAACGGAGCAAACTTCGGATCACAAACCTTCCTCCGCAGCATAAAGGGCTTTCCAGCCGCAATCTGTTCGACCTGACGCAACTCCTCTTTCGCAGCTCTCATCACAGAGCGAGCGTCCTTAGCATCGACAACGGCCTTCTCTAAGTCCGTCTGTCTTGCCCGATCTTCTTTCTCAAGAAGTTGGCAACGGTCTGCAGTGCTCTTTAACTTCTCGGCCATCTCGGCCATCTCTTCTCTGCTTCGGCAGTGAGCAGCCTGTTCGGCTCTCAGCTCTTCAAGGGCCTTCTTGGCAGCCGCATCGCTTTTTCCGGCTTGCTCCTTCGCTCGGGCAAGTTCTGCCCTAAGATTTTCCACGGCGGCCGTACCATCTGCGTCAAGCACACACATTGTAAGACACTAGCATGAAGCTCCTCTTACCTGATGCCGCCCGAAGAATTACATACCTTGAGCCTCATCAGGCCGCTTGTTGACAAGCGCGATGTCGGCATCTGCCACGTCCAGCTGCCGCTTTAGTTCGGCAACATCATCAGTTCGGTTTGATTCCGGACACCTCGCCACCTACATTCAAAGGCGACATCTTAGACCTGGGATTATGATCCTCTACGTGCCGTCATTTCTTGACAACACGCAGAGTCTTAGGGGCTACTATCTACACAGGGCGCATCTTATTTATGCGCAACTGACAAAAGTGTACATTATCTAACGTACCTCAAAACCCGTCAGTAAACTTTTGACGGCCTCATGCAATCCGCTTACTGCAGATGAAATCCTTTCAATCACCATGCCCATCAAGGCACGGTGCTCTTCTGAGATAGAAGCTCGCCCCAGCAGAATCTTTAGTTCTTCCGGCCGAGCACCAGACGGTGCCGGACTTGTCATATGGCCTCTTTCAAAGACCGGACGCGGAGGACTTCGGGGGGCCGCACTGCCACCTCCCATCCCAGTGGATTCGGAGAAACCCTCCGCGACGACACCTCAGGGTCGCCCGCCTCGCTGGGCGGCACGGCAGAGGGAGGCGTTCCGCTCTCCATCATTTCCGGAAGAAGATCCCCCGAAGACGAGCTCTGCTGCGAAGGACTAAGGTCCAATCTACAAGGTAAAATTTCGGTTAATCTTCTCAGATATAAAATCAAGGATTTCTCTCATCCCTCAAAAGGAAAATCTTTTCTCCACTTACGGCTCACTGGAGGGATGATCCCCTTGAGGGCGTAGTCCGGCCAAGGAACTCCCTGGCGTCGGACCCTCCGACGAGGATTTTCTCCCCCGTTTTGAGGCCATGGTTTCCGGGTTGTCAGAGGCGGCTCTCTTCTTCCCCTTAGGAGAGGAATTGTCGGTTCCTCCCTTCGGAGCAGCCTCCTTCGAGGAGGCCATAGCTTCCTTGTCCTCCCCCTCCAAAGGCATTATCTCCAGCATCCTGACCAACACGGGATCTGGCCTGGTTTCAGGAAGGGGAGCCGGACACCTGATCAGCTTCGCCTTCGCTATCCACTCCTGTTTAAAAGGACGGCTCTTTTAGGGGCAAGTTTATGACAATTATACGGATAGAAGGTCCGGGCACAGGGTTGCTTACTTGAGTATCCGGGCGATGGCAGCTTAGGCATGCGTCCTCGGTTGAGTCCGAACACATCTCTTATGATCCGAAGAACATTCTAAAATCTCTGCGGGCATTGCGCCCATAAAATTCTGGAGAACTCGCGGTCCCTTTGGATTAAACTCCCACAGGCGAAGGGGGCGACGTTTGCCGGGCAATATTCGGCGAATCAGCATAAACTGCATCACCTTGACCAAACTGAGGTCTCCTTCCAAGAGATCCTTAATTCGGCCCTATAACAGGGGCACATCTCTGGGCAAACCCCAATCTAATCCTTTGTTGACCCATGACGCTAGCCGTGGTGGGGGACCCGAGCGAAAGGCAGGAGGCGCCACCCACTTGGCACTCCTGGGAGCGGTGATATAGAACCACTCTCGTTGCCACAAGCCGAGCTCCTCTTGAAAGGAGCCCTCGGGCCATGGAGCATCGGCATTCTTACTGATGACGGCACCTCCGCACTCTGCGTGCCGTCCCTCGATCATCTTCGGCTCCACTCCAAAAGTCTTGAGCCATAAACCGAAGTGAGGAGTAACGCGGAGGAACGCTTCGCACATAATGATGAATGAGGAAATGTGGAGGATGGACTCCGGAGCTAAGTCATGAAATTCCAGCCCGTAGTAAAACGGCAGCCCCCTCACGAAGGGATCCATCGGGAAGCCTAACCCCCGAAGGAAGTGAGACATGAACACTACGCTCTCACCGGGCTGGGGACTGGGAATAGCCTGCCCTTGAGCAGGCAACCTATGCGGAATTTCGGCGGTCAAGAACTTAGCCTCTCTCAACTTTAGCACGTCCTCCTCCGTGACGGAGGAAGGCATCCATCGGCCTTGAAGGTCGGAACCGGACATTGTCGAAAGTCCGAAGCGCCTGGAATCTGAAGCCTAGGGTGATGGAACTCGAGGCGACGGGCGAACTCGTTTTGAGATTGAAAAAAAGGGTAAGGCCTTGGTCTCTTTATAAGAGGTCGAATACCAGGAGCCCTCCCCGTAACCGATTGGGACTCACCTTTAATCGAGAAAACATGCTAACGGGCACGATTGGGTTACCCACATCCGTATTAATGAGAATCCCGTAAAAAGGGCACACGATCTCTGCTTTAACAAGACGTGCCAAGGAAACCACCTCGCAAAACATGCTGAGGTGGGGAAGTAAAAACGATTCGAGTAGAGGACTTGGCCGTAGTGTGATGGCGCACTGCAGAATACGTCAGCAGATTTGTTTTGTGTTATTCTCTCTATAGCAATATGTGGAGACTTATTTTACAGAGCCGGACACTACTCTTGGTGATTACAATCTTCTATGAAGGACTTGGAGGAGGAACCCGCCTTGCAATGTCGAAGACAATTTGCGCGCCGGACTCGTCGTCATTGAAGCCTGGTTCAGGGGCTACTGAGGGAGTCCTGGATTAGGGGGTGTTCGGATAGCCGGACTATACCTTCAGTCGGACTCCTGGACTATGAAGATATAAGATTGAAGACTTCGTCCCGTGTCCGGATGGGACTTTCCTTGGCGTGGAAGGCAAGCTTGGCGATGCGATATTCAAGATCTCCTACCATTGTAACCGACTCTGTGTAACCCTAACCCTATCCGGTGTCTATATAAACTGGAGGGTTGTAGCCCGTAGAGAATCAACTCCATACACAATCATACCATAGGCTAGCTTCTAGGGTTTAGCCTCCTTGATCTCGTGGTAGATCTACTCTTGTACTACCCATATCTTCAATATTAATCAAGCAGGAGTAGGGTTTTACCTCCATCGAGAGGGCCCGAACCTGGGTAAAACAAAGTGTCCCCAGTCTCCTGTTACCATCCGGCCTAGACGCACAGTTCGGGACCCCCTACCCGAGATCCGCCGGTTTTGACACCGACAGGAAGGAAGAAGTTTACCGTCAACCATGCCTTCGATCTCGCCGAAGCCGGCAGTCAGCATTGCCTCCTTATCAGTCCAAGCGGAGCGTTCGGTCTCGAACTCGGCAAGGAGACCGGACTCCTTCACCTCCACCTCTTTCTGAGCCATCTTGAGAACCTCCACCTGCTCCGCCAGCTGCGTGGCCAGCCGGTCACGCTCTTCGGCCAGCTTGCTGCACTCCTCCTCCCTGGCGCGCAAGGCGGTCTCGGCTTCACCAAGCTGCTGCTGCAGGGCAGCGTTGGCCTCCGCAAGAGGGGAGAAAGGAAAAGGCATTAGCAGCCAACGGAAAAGAAGAATAGTTGCCAGGGAGATCTGGCCCGACTACTCAGCAGTCGGCCCGAATCTCGGGGACTACAGCCCGTGGGTGCGCCAGCGTGCCCCCACGGAGAAAGTAAACAAGGACTTACTCTGGCTCTCCGACAAGTCGATGGCCCGTCGGTCCAGCTCTCGGACGTTAGAGTTGAAGGAGACTACGCGGAGGTTGTGATAGTCCTATAAAGAAGATAGCGGATGAAGTCAGTACTCAGAGCTCGCCAAATAAAGCTCCGAGCTGCATGCTCAGCAGCAGGCCCACAGAGAAGTACAAGAAATACAAGAGTCAAAGATGAAGAGGCATACCCGGATGGCCGCTCGCGACTCCAGGAACGCCTGGTTGCACCGCTTCAGGGCGTCGGCTTCGGCTCGAAGTTTGCCTTGGACGTCCAGGATCGCCTGGTTCAAAGGACCCATCCCGCCTCCTCGCACCCAGTTGGCGGCTGCGGCGCTGGTTTCCTCGGCGTCCGGGATCAAGGAGCTCGCGGCACCGACTTCCAGCGCGCGCGGTGCCGAAGCCGCCTTCGCAAACCGGCGGCGTGATGGTGTGTGGACCTCAGGAGTTGGGCCCGTCACCATCTCGTTTTCGGCTAGTGGCGCTGGCGGGTCGGCCGACTGTTTATCCTACGCTCCCTCGGACGGCGGTGCTGGAGCACGACTACGTCCAGCATGACGACGTCGCTGCCTTCCCTCTCCATGACCGGGTGATCTTCACTGGCACCCCCAGTCGGCGCCACAAACTCCGGCGGTGGCAGCATGGAGTTCAAGGGGACGACGAAGAGCGGCTCCTGGCGGCGTGCAGTTTCTTCAAGTGCTTCTTCGCGGCGGCATCGGCCTCGGCCTCCGCCAGCTTCTTCAGCGCGGCGGCCTCCCGCTCCTCACGCGCGTTTCGCTCCTGCGCCTCCCGGAGGTCGGTCGCAGGATCGATTCGCCGGCTGGTGGTGGAGGCCTCCGCCGACCCGATAACGGAGGCGGCGGCCGACTTCTCGAGCAAGAGCGGAGCCCTAAGTCAAGAAGACAAGGAGACAAAGTTCAGATAGAATCAATGAGAAAGGAAGGCACGAGAAAGGATACTTACGCCGACACCATGGGAGGGGCCTTCGGGAGTTTCTGAAACTTGGCCGCCTTCGTGGCGGCTTCCTTCCGCCTGGTCGCGGCGGTTGGGTTCTTGGCCTTCTTCGGCGTGCTGCCGAACAAGGCGGCGCCCTGTTTGCGCTTTCACATACCGCCTCGTGCAGTCGGCACGACGGATGGGCCCGCGTCAGCCTTGTCGGCGCCTTGTGAAGGGCGCGGCTCCTCCCCCTCCTCCTGGAAGTCGTTCGGCCACGACTCGACGCCGACTCCATCTTCAGAGCCGTCTGCTTCGTAGATGCCGCCTGTGGCATCATCTTCCAAGGCGGCCGCCCCTAAGTCGGGGTCGTCCACGTCGCTCATGGCTCGGTCCGGCAAGTAGGGGCCACCCGCCCCCACGATAGCGGGCGTCACCTCGGACATGTAGATCTGTTTCAAAAAAGCAAGAGGCCGACTGGTCAAATCGACAAGACGAAATCAAAAAGAAGCACGGAAGGGGGAAAAGGTTGAAGGGCTTACGACAAGCGGTGGGTCCGCGCGGGAGTATGGCTGCTTGCCGAATTGCCAGGACCCGTCCAGCTTGAGGTCAGAGATCTCGTTCACCAAATTCGCCACCTCGGCAGCCGGCATCTCCTTGGTACTCAGCCGGCACAGGTCGCGATGCCCACTCATCCGGTAGATCAAGTGAGGCCGGCCTTGGAGCGGGAGAACCCAGCGCGCAACGAAGGCGACTAGCAAGTCGGACGCTTTGAGGCCTTCGGCCTCCGTCAGCACCCGGAGTTGGTTGATGGCAGCGGCGCCATCTGCCGACACTGGCTTCGGCTTGTAGCCCCAGTTGGCCCGAGGCTCTGCTGGCGGGCCGGCTTCGTAGGCCGGCAGGTTGAGGAAGTCGACGACCGGGTTGACGTTCTCCACACAGAAGTAAGATTGCTGCCACATCTTGACTGACTGTGGCGGCTTGATGGAGGGGAAGGCGTTTCCTTGGAGACGGATGGCGCACGCCGACGAAGGCACCGCACTGAGCAGCCACCTCCCGGACTGAGGTGCCCAACTTGGTGTAGAAGAACGCTCCCCACAACTCGATGGTGGGAAGGATGCCGAGGTAGCCTTCGCACATGGTGACGAAGGCGGATACGAGCATCACGGTGTTGGGCGTGATGTGGTGAGGTTGGAGATGGTAGAAGTCGAGGAACGAGCGGAGGAAGCCACTCGTCGGCAGGCCGAAGCCGCGGATGAAGTGCGAGCGGAAGACGACCCGCTCGCCCTCTCCCGGCACCGGCGAAATCTCCCCCTCGGGAGGCACGCGTGCCTTCACGTAGCCACCGCCGGGAAGACGCCGTGTGTCGCGGAGGAAGGCGATGTGGTCATCGTTGACGTTCGACCCGTCCCAGTCTCCTCCCCGCTCGCGCGCCATGAAGAGCTTGGCGAGGCAAATGGCGCGGCAGGGGAGCCGGGGATCGAAACAGGGCCAAGAAGGGCCCAAGGCGGAAGAGCTCGACGGAAACGGCGGCGGCGGCACTCCAGCGGAGCTCGAGGGCGCTGCGGCGAGAGGAGGAAGAAAGAGGCAACAGTGGGGAAGGAGGAAGCGCGTGCTTCGCCGCTTCTCCTCCTCCCCCTACTTATAGCCGTCGGGCTACGAAGCCGAGGGGGCGGGCGTGAGATCATGGGATTAACTGTGCCCACGACCCCACGTCCCCTTGTTTTATCACGCGAGTTACCGCGCGCGGTAACTCCGCGAAGAAGCTCAACCGGCCGCCTCGGCCGCGACGGATCCGCTCGCGTGCCGAGGCCCGGTAGTGGCGAGCCTAGCCTGCTGACGCGTCCCATCACGCGCGTGGGCTGGCAGGCTGGCCCGGTTGGTTGGCACCAAGTGGCACGCCCACGGCGAGCGGCGGGCATGGAGGCTTCGCTAGTACGCCACTTGATTCCCGCCGTTGCATTCGAAGTTTTCGGTCAAGTCCGACTAGCCGTGGCCAACTCCCTTCACGTGGTGCGCTAGGAGTCGGATGAAGCTTCAAGACCAGAGCACTCGGAGAAGGAAACTGTTGAGGCTTCTCGGCTAATCAGCTGCAACACCTCACCAGCTTTGGGGACTACTGCCAGAGTAATGGGCCACGGGTAGCCTAACCCAAGTCCCTGAGCCTTTCAAGACATCGGGGCTGGCTGCGCCCCTCAAATACACCAAGAAGAAGTGCCGCCTTCTGGTGGCCGGCTGTCCCAAGCGGCCGGCTGCCGGAAGGCGGCCGAGTTCAAGAAGGTGGCTCCAAGACGGGTCGACTTCCTGCGGGCAGCCTCCAGAGAGGCCGGCTCCTAGCAGGCGGCCCATCGCGCCCTCGGAGTCTGTGCTCCCATTTAAGAAGACGAGACAGGGTGAGGCTACAGTGTAACCCATCCCCCCCCATATCCAGGGTCGGGCGTGGCCACAGTGCTCCATACAGGCGGAGATCTCTGCCTGTACGTGGCACTGTTGCCACTCCGTCCCTAGCGCCCTTGCTGGCAGGCAAGGCCCTGTTCCCACGGCGACCTGTCGGTACGGCCGGCAGGCGGCGGGCCCTACTGGGCAGCGAGAGCCCGGGAGTCGGCGGAGGCCTGACCAGTCAGACCTGAGGGAGGCCGGCTCCCAGCAGGCGGCCCGTTCCTCCCTCGGGGCCCGTGCACCATTAACCAGATGAGACCCGGAGTGGCTACAGTGATCTCCCACTAGGCGGCGGGACTGTAGCCACGCTCCCCTGACCAAGTGATAACCCACAAGTATAGGGGATCACAACAGTTTTCGAGGGTAGAGTATTCAACCAAATTTATTGATTCGACACAAGGGGAGCCAAAGAATATTCTCAAGTATTAGCAGCTGAGTTGTTAATTCAACCACAACTGGAAACTTAATATCTGCAGCAAAGTGTTTAGTAGCAAAGTAATATGATAGTGGTGATAACGGTAGCAAAAGGTAACAGTAGTAAAAGTAATGTTTTTGGTATTTTGTAGTGATGATAGCAATAGCAATGAAAAAGTAAATAAGCGAAGCACAACATATGGAAAGCTCGTAGGCAATGGATCGGTGATGGAGAATTATGCCGGATGCGGTTCATCATTAACAGTCATAACCTAGGGTGACACAGAACTAGCTCCAGTTCATTGATATAATGTAGGCATGTATTCCGAATATAGTCATACGTGCTTATGGAAAAGAACTTGCATGACATCTTTTGTCCTACCCTCCCGTGGCAGCGGGGTCCTTACGGAAACTAAGGGATATTAAGGCCTCCTTTTAATAGAGAACCGGAACAAAGCATTAACACATGGTGAATACATGAACTCCTCAAACTACGGTCATCACCGGTAAGTATCCTGATTATTGTCACTTCGGGGTTAACGGATCATAACACATAATAGGTGACTATAGACTTGCAAGATAGGATCAAGAACACTCATATATTGATGAAAACATAATAGGTTCAGATCTGAAATCATGGCACTCGGGCCCTAGTGACAAGCATTAAGCATAGCAAAGTCATAGCAACATCAATCTCAGAACATAGTGGACACTAGGGATCAAACCCTAACAAAACTAACTCGATTACATGATAGATCCCATCCAACCCATCACCGTCCAGCAAGCCTACGATGGAATTACTCACGCACGGCGGTGAGCATCATGAAATTGGTGATGGAGGATGGTTGATGATGACGATGGCGACGGATTCCCCTCTCCGGAGCCCCGAACGGACTCCAAATCAACCCTCCCGAGAGGTTTTAGGGCTTGGCGGTGGCTCCGTATCATAAAACGCGTTGATTTCTTCTCTCTGATTTTTTTTCTCATCGAAACTCAATATATGGAGGTGGAGGTGGAGGTGGAGTCGGAGACGCAACAGGGGGCCCACGAGGTAGGGGGCGCGCCCCCCACCCTCGTGGCAAGGTGGTGGGCCCCCTGGCCTTCATCTTTGGCAGGTATTTTTCTTATTTTCTGAAAAGTTTCTCCGTGAATTTCAGGTCATTCCGAGAATGTTTGCTCATGCACATAAATAACACCATGCTAATTCTGCTGAAAACAGCGTCAGTCCGGGTTAGTTCCATTCAAATCATGCAAGTTAGAGTCCAAAACAAGGGCAAAAGTGCTTGGAAAAGTAGATACGTTGGAGACGTATCAACTCTCCCAAGCTTAAACCTTTGCTTGTCCTCAAGCAATTCAGTTGACAAACTGAAAGTGATAAAGAAAAACTTTTACAAACTCTGTTTGCTCTTGTTGTTGTAAATATGTAAAGCCATCATTCAAGTTTTCAGCAAAGATTATAACTAACCACATTCGCAATAATGCATAGGTCTCAACTTACTCACATCAATAGCATAGTCAACTAGCGAGCCATAATAATAAAACTCGGATGACAACACTTTCTCAAAACAATCATAATATGATATAACAGGATGGTATCTCGCTAGCCCTTTCTGAGACCGCAAAACATAAATGCAGAGCACCTTTAAAGACCAAGGACTGACTAGACATTGTAATTCATGGTAAAAGAGATCCAGTCAAGTCATACTCAATGTAAACTAACAATAATGAATGCAAATGATAGCAGTGCTCTCCAACTGGTGCTTTTTAATAAGAGATGATGACTGAGCATGAAAGTAAATAGATAGGCCCTTCGCAGAGGGAAGCAGGGATTTGTAGAGGTGCCAAAGCTCGGTTTTGAAACAGAGGTGAATAATATTTTGAGCGGTATACTTTCATTGTCAACATAACAACCAAGAGATGGCGATATCTTCCATGCTACACACATTATAGGCGGTTCCCAAACAGAATGGTAAAGTTTATGCTCCCCCTTCCACCACAAGCATCAATCCATGGCTTGCTCGAAACAACGAGTGCCTCCAACTAACAAGAGTCCCAGGGGGAGTTTTGTTTGCAATTATTTTGATTTAGTTTGCATAAAGCATGGGACTGGGCATCCCGGTGACCAGCCATTTATCTCATGAGTGAAGAGCGGAGTCCACTCCTCTTGAGAATAATCCACCTAACATGGAATATACAGACATCCCTAGTTGATACATGAGCTATTCGAGCATACAAAACAGGATATTTATTTGAAGGTTTAGAGTTTGGCTCATACAAATTTACTTGGAACGTAGGTATATACCGTATATAGGTAGGTATGGTGGACTCATGTGGAATAACTTTAGGGTTTAAGGAGTTTGGATGCACAAGCAGTATTCCCGCTTAGTACAGGTGAAGGCTAGCAAAAGACTGGGAAGCGACCAGCTAGAGAGCGACAACAGTCATGAACATGCATTAAAATTAATCAACACCGAATGCAAGCATGAGTAGGATATAATCCACCATGAACATAAATATCGTGAAGGCTATGTTGATTTTCTTTCAACTACATGCGTGAACATGTGCCAAGTCAAGTCACTTAAATCATTCAGAGGAGGATACCACCCTATCATACCACATCATAACCATTTTAATAGCATGTTGGCACGCAAGGTAAACCATTATAACTCATAGCTAATCAAGCATGGCATAAGAAACTATGATCTCTAGTTGTCATTGCAAACATGTTTATTCATAATAGGCTGAATCAGGAACGATGAACTAATCATATTTACAAAAACAAAAGAGGTCGAGTTCATACCAGCTTTTCTCATCTCAGTCAGTCCATCATATATCATCATAATTGCCTTTCACTTGCACGACCGAATAGTGTGAATAATAATAATAGTGCACGTGCATTGGACTAAGCTGGAATCTGCAGGCATTCAATAAACAGGAGAAGACAAGGCAATATGGGATTTTTTGTCAGATCAACAATAATGCATATAAGAGCCTCTTCAACAATTTAATCATGGTCTTCTCCTATCGACCCCCCAAAAAAGAAAAGAAATAAAACTATTTACACGGGAAAGCTCCCAACAAGCAAAAGAAGAACAAGAAATCTTTTTGGGTTTTCTTTTTAATTACTACCACGAGCATGGAAAGTAAACTAATTAAAAGCTATAGCTAATTTTTTTTGTTTTTCTTAAGGTTTATTAAACACACAAGACGAAAGCATAAAAAAGGAAAATAAACTAGCATGGATGATACAATGAAAAAGTATGAGCACCGACATCTAGCAATGAGTGTGTGAACATGAATGTAATGTCAGTGGGAAATACGTACTCCCCCAAGCTTAGGCTTTTGGCCTAAGTTGGTCTATGGCCATGGCTGGCCTGGCGGATATCCATAATAGTAGCTGGGGCCGTACTGTGATGCAGCAGCTATCGCCTGCTGAGCTGCAGCGTGGCGACGAGCGGCCTCCTCTCTCCTCTCGTACTCATCTGCCTCCTCTCTGGTAATAGTATATCCTCCTCTTGCCTGATAATCAAAGAAAGCACGAGCAGGGAGAGTAATACGGACAACACGGCGTCTGTGAAAGATTAGTCGATACTGGAGAGGTGATTCATTCCTCTCGACAAACTGGTGTGAACCATAGCATTAAAATCTAGATAGGCAGGAGGTAATTCAATATCATCTTCGCGTACATCTATACCAAGAAAATTAGCTATGCAGGTTGCATAAATTCCACCAAAGAAATCTCCATTACGTCTATTAAGATGCAACCTACGTGCAACAATGGCTCCCAAATTATATGATTTGTCTCCTAACACAGCACTCCTAAGAATACTAAGATCGGGGACACACATGTGACATGCCTCATCTTTACCATTTATGCATCTACCTATGAAGAGAGCAAAATAATGTATAGCAGGAAAGTGAATGCTCCCTATGGTAGCTTGTGTAATATCTCTAGATTCTCCCACAGTTATATTAGCAAGAAAATCTCTAAATCCAGATTTGCGAGGATCCCTTATACTACCCCATTGTGGAAGTTTGCATGCAGTGGTAAAATCCTCTAAGTCCATGGTATAAGATTTATCATAAAGATCAAACAGGACAATTAGAGAATTACATGAAGTTGAAAATTCAAACCTCCTCACAAAGGAGCTAGTAAGATCATGATATTGACTGCACTTCTCTTCTTCGAAGCTCACGAGATCAGCGTTACGCAAATATGTGTTGAATTCTTCTTTTATTCCTGCTTGATCCATAAAATTTTCAGAAGGCCACTCACAAGGACGCACTGGAGCGTCTCTTGGTGGCTCTTCGTCAGCATCACGCATTGCAAGCCTGGGTCCTTGCTTCTTTGAAGAACCACCTTGGAACATTTTCCTAAGCATTTTTCTTCCTCTGAAAAATTCTGAAATTTTTAGTAACTTCAAAATAAAAGTAAACCAAACTCAATAATATTGATAGCAACTACTCCTACAAGTGCCTAGGGCCTATATCATGCATCAAAACTACTTTTGACCATATAAATTTGTCATGCAAGCTCAAGAACAGGGTCACCTAATCAGCAAAAATTTGCAATGAATAAAGCACTAGAACAAAAACCAATTGGACCAATGGAGGAGTCACATACCAAGGAACAATCTCCCCAAGCAGTTTTGTGAGAGGTGCTTTGAGCAAGGAGATCAAAAATGGCAGCAAAACGAGCTTGGACTCGGGTTTGAGCTGGTTATTCGTGTTTGGGGAGGAAAATGAAGTGTGTGCGTGCAGGAATAAGTGGAGGAGAGCCACCATGGGCCCACGAGGCAGGGGGCACGCCCTCCACCCTCGTGGCAAGGTGGTTGGCCCCCCTGGTGTGTTCTTTGTTCCATAAATCCTCAAATATTCTAGAAAAAAAAATCATATTTAATTTTCAGGGCATTTGGAGAACTTTTATTTTTGAGGTATTTTTATATTGCACGGATAATCAGATAACAGACAGAAAAATATTTATTTTATTTTATTTTATGTAAATAATAGAAAGTAAAAGTGGGGTACAGGAGGTTGTGCCTTCTAGTTTCATCCATCTCATGATCATCAAAAGGAATCCACTAACAAGGTTGATCAAGTCTTGTTAACGAACTCATTCCGAATAACATGGAACCGGAGAAATTTCGAATAACACTATGTTACCTCAACGGGGATATGCACATCCACAATAATAAGAATATCATATTTCTTCTTGACAGTAGGAAGAGGAAATTCAAAATCTCCAAATATAATCGATGGCATTTTTCCAATAGAGTTGATACTATGAACTTGAGGCTGTTTCTTCGGAAAGTGTACCGTATGCTCATTACCATTAATATGAAAAGTGACATTGCCTTTAGTGCAATCAATAAAAGCCCCTGCAGTATTCAAAAAGGATCTTCCAAGAATAATAGACATACTATCGTCCTCGGGAATATCAAGAATAAAAAAGTCCGTTAAAATAGTTACATTTGCAACTACAACAGGCACATCCTCACAAATACCGACAGGTATAGCAGTTGATTTATCATCCATTTGCAAAGATATTTCAGTAGGTGTCAACTTATTCAAATAAAGTCTACGATATAAAGAGAGAGGCATAACACTAACACCGGCTCCAAGATCACATAAAGCAGTTTTAACATAGTTTCTTTTAATAGAGCATGCTATAGTGGGTACTCCTGGATCTCCAAGTTTATTTGGTATTCCACCCTTAAAAGTATAATTAGCAAGCATGGTGGAAATTTCAGCTTCCAGTATCTTTATTTTATTTGTAGTAATATCTTTCATATACTTAGCATAAGAATTGGTTTTGAGCATATCAGTTAATCGCATACGCAAAAAGATAGGTCTAATCATTTTAGCAAAGCGCTCAAAATCCTCGTCATCCTTTTTCTTGGATGGTTTAGGAGGAAAGGGCATGGGTTTCTGAACCCAAGGCTCTCTTTCTTTACCATGCTTCTTAGCAACAAAGTCTTTCTTATCATAACATTGATTCTTTGATTGTGGGTTATCAAGATCAACAGCAGGTTCAATTTCTATGTCATTATCATTACTAGGTTGAGCATCATCATGAACATTATTATTAGCATTACCACTAGTTTCAGGTTCATTACCAGATAGAGTTTCAGCATCAGAAATAGAAATATCATTTGGATTTTCAGGTGTTTCAACAATAGGATCACTAGAAGCATGCAAAGCCCTATCATTTTTCTTTTTCTTCTTTTTAGAAGAACTAGGTGCATCTAAATTATTTCTTTGAGAATCTTGCTCAATTCTCTTAGGATGGCCTTCAGGATACAAAGGTTCCTGAGTCATTCTACCAGTTCTAGTAGCCACTCTAACAGCATAATCATTATTTTTACTATTCAATTCATTGAGCAAATCATTTTGAGCTTTAAGTACTTATTCTACTTGAGTGGTAACCATAGAAGCATGTTTACTAATAAGTTCAAGTTCACCTTTAACATTAGCCATATAATCACCCAAGTGTCCAAGCATATTTGAATTGTATTTCAATTGTCTACCAAAATAAGCATTAAAATCTTCTTGCTTAGCCATAAATTTATCAAACTCATCTAAGCATGGGCTAGCAAATTTAGTAAACGAGATTACAGCTTTATCATATCTATAGAGAGAATTTACCTTTACTACCTATGTCGGGTTATCAAGACCATGAGTTTCTTCAATAGGTAAAGGATTAAGATTATATGTTTCTTCAACAGCCAGTAAAGTAAGACCATGTATTTCTTCAATAGGAGGTAAATTCTTAACATCTTCAGCTTTAATACCCTTTTCTTTCATAGATTTCTTTGCCTCTTGCATATCTTCAGGACTGAGAAATAGAATACCCCTCTTCTTCGGAGTTGGTTTAGGAATAGGCTCAGGAGTTGGCTCCGGAGGTGTCCAATTATTTTCATTTGTCAACATATTATTCAATAGAATTTCAGCTTCATCCGGTGTTCTTTCCCTGAAAACAGAACCAGCACAACTATCCAGGTAATCTCTGGAGGCATCGGTTAGTCCATTATAAAAGATATCAAGTATTTCATTTTTCTTAAGAGGATGATCAGGCAAAGCATTAAGTAATTGGAGAAGCCTCCCCCAAGCTTGTGGGAGACTCTCTTCTTCAATTTGCACAAAGTTATATATATCCCTTAAAGCAGCTTGTTTCTTATGAGCAGGGAAATATTTAGCAGAGAAGTAATAGATCATATCCTGGGGACTACGCACACAACCAGGATCAAGAGAATTAAACCATATCTTAGCATCACCCTTTAATGAGAACAGAAATATTTTAAGGATATAAAAGTAGCGAGTTCTCTCATCTTTAGTGGACAGGGTAGCTACATCATTCAGTTTAGTAAGATGTGCCACAACAGTTTCAGATTCATAACCATGAAAAGGATTAGATTCAACCAAGGTAATTATATCAGGATCAATGGAGAATTCATAATCCTTATCAGTAACAAAGATAGGAGAAGTAGCAAAAGCAGGGTCAGGTTTCATTCTAGCATTTAGAGATTGCTTACTCCATTTAGCTAATAATTTTTTAAGTTCAGTTCTATTTCTGCAAGCTAAAATGGCTAAAGAAGCATCTTGATTAAAAACATAACCCTTAGGAATGGCAAGTGGTTCTTCATCATCACTTTCATCAGTATCATCAAATTCAATATTTTCAATTTCTCTAGCCCTAGCAAGTTGTTCATCAAGAAAAGCACTAAGTGGCATAGTAGTATCAGGCATAGAGGTTGTTTCATCATAAGTATCATGCATAGCAGAAGTGGCATCATCAATAACATGCGACATATCAGAATGAATAGTAGAAGCAGGTGTAGGTGTCGCAAGCTTACTCAAAACAGAAGGTGAATCAAGTGCAGAGCTAGATGGCAGTTCCTTACCCCCCCCCCCCTCGTAGTTGAGGGATAGATCTTGGTTTTTGGATCTCTCAAGTTCTTCATAATGATAAGCAGATATATATCCCAAGTGACTCAAAGAATAGAGCTATGCTCCCCGGCAACGGCGCCAGAAAATGGTCTTGATAACCCACAAGTATAGGGGATCGCAACAGTTTTCGAGGGTAGAGTATTCAACCCAAATTTATTGATTCGACACAAGGGGAGCCAAAGAATATTCTCAAGTATTAGCAGCTGAGTTGTCAATTCAACCACACATGGAAACTTAATATCTGCAGAAAAGTGTTTAGTAGCAAAGTAATATGATAGTGGTGATAACGGTAGCAAAAGGTAACAGTAGTAAAAGTAATGTTTTTGGTATTTTGTAGTGATGATAGAAATAGCAACGAAAAAGTAAATAAGCGAAGCATAATATATGGAAAGCTCGTAGGCAATGGATCGGTGATGGAGAATTATGCCGGATGCGGTTCATCATTAACAGTCATAACCTAGGGTGACACAGAACTAGCTCCAGTTCATTGATATAATGTAGGCATGTATTCCGAATATAGTCATACGTGCTTATGGAAAAGAACTTGCATGGCATCTTTTGTCCTACCCTCCCGTGGCAGTGGGGTCCTTATGGAAACTAAGGGATATTAAGGCTTCCTTTTAATAGAGAACCGGAACAAAGCATTAACACATGGTGAATACA
Source organism: Triticum urartu (assembly GCF_056163025.1). Classification (NCBI taxonomy): domain Eukaryota; kingdom Viridiplantae; phylum Streptophyta; class Magnoliopsida; order Poales; family Poaceae; genus Triticum; species Triticum urartu. The sequence continues at coordinate 167,401,611 of NC_141874.1, read as the reverse complement.
TGAACTCCTCAAACTATGGTCATCACCGGTAAGTATCCCGATTATTGTCACTTCGGGGTTAACGGATCATAACACATAATAGGTGACTATAGACTTGCAAGATAGGATCAAGAACACTCATATATTGATGAAAACATAATAGGTTCAGATCTGAAATCATGGTACTTGGGCCCTAGTGACAAGAATTAAGCATAGCAAAGTCATAGCAACATCAATCTCAGAACATAGTGGACACTAGGGATCAAACCCTAACAAAACTAACTCGATTACATGATAGATCCCATCCAACCCATCACCGTCCAGCAAGCCTACGATGGAATTACTCACGCACGGCGGTGAGCATCATGAAATTGGCGATGGAGGATGGTTGATGATGACGATGGTGACTGATTCCCCTCTCCGGAGCCCCGAACGGACTCCAGATCAGCCCTCCCGAGAGGTTTTAGGGCTTGGCGGCGGCACTGTATCATAAAACGCGATGATTTCTTCTCTCCGATTTTTTTCTCATCAAAACTCAATATATGGAGGTGGAGGTGGAGTCGGAGACGCAACAGGGGGCCCACGAGGTAGGGGGCGCGCCCCCACCCTCGTGGCAAGGTGGTGGGCCCCCTGGCCTTCATCTTTGGCAGGTATTTTTCTTATTTTCTTAAAAGTGTCTCCGTGAAGTTTCATGTCATTCCGAGAACGTTTGCTCCTGCACATAAATAACACCATGCTAATTCTGCTGAAAACAGCGTCAGTCCGGGTTAGTTCCATTCAAATCATGCAAGTTAGAGTCCAAAACAAGGGCAAAAGTGTTTGGAAAAGTAGATACATTGGAGACGTATCACCAAGCATGCATCATTAGCACCACGGCTACAGTAATCAGCGGCCGGCATGACCCGCAAGCGGCGGGAGCAGCCTGTCGGCTCCGTACTAGACCAGTCGGCAGGGCCCACCAGGCAGCGGGCCCCAGCAGCCGGCGAGGAAGCCAGAGACCAGAGACACTGACAGCCGGGTCCTACACCCGGCCAGATTACCATTGTACCCCTGGGGGGTAGGCCTATATAAACCCCCAGGGCACCTATGCAAAGGGTTCCCAACCTGTTAGAACTAGACTCATACCTAGAGGAAGGAGAGAGCGTGCCTTTGTTGTTGCAAGTTTTACGTGGCTGCTACGGGCTTAGCAAGAACTGTTCTAACCTACGCATCAAAAACCACAATACGGTATAGTGATTGCTTTTTGATCTTCAGAAAGAACCCTGTTCATTGAATCCGATTCAACTAAAGTTGGAGAAACTGACACCCGCCAGCCACCTGAGTGCAAAGCACGTCGGTAGAACCAATCTCATGAACGCGGTCATGTAATGTCGGTCCGGGCCGCTTCATCCAACAATACCGCTGAATCAAGAAACAACTAGTGATGGCAAGAAATATGTATATACCCACGCCCACAACTCCTATATGTTCTACTCGTGCATATAACATCTACGCATAGACCTGGCTCGGATGCCACTGTTGGGGCACGCAATATTTCAAAAAAAATCCTACGATCACGCAAGATCTATCTAGGAGATGCATAGAAACGAGAGGGGAGAGTGTGTCTACGTACCCTCATAGACCGAAAGCGGAAGCATTGAGTAACGCGGTTGATGTAGTCGAACGTCTTCGCGATCCAACTGATCAAGTATCGAACGCACGACACCTCTGTGATCTGTACACGTTCAGCTTGGTGACGTCCCTCGAACTCTAGATCCAGCTGAGGTCGAGGGAGAGTTTTGTCAGCACAACGGCGTGTTGACGGTGATGATGAAGTTACCGACACAGGGCTTCGCCTAAGCACTACGACAATATGACCGATGTGTGTTTCTGTGGAGGGGGGCACCGCACACGGCTAAAACAATTGTCAACTTGTGTGTTCTAGGGTGCCCCCTGCCCCCGTATATAAAGGAGCAAGGGGGAGGCCGGCCGGCCCTCATAGGACGCGCCCAAGGGGGGCAATCCTACTCCAAGTAGGAGTTGGACCCCCCCCCCTTTCCTAGTACTACTAGGAGAAGAAGGAAGGAGAGGGGAAAGAGAATGAAGGAGGGGGCGCCGCCCCTTCCCCTAGTCCAATCCGGACTAGGCCCATGGGGGCGCGCGGCTAGCCCTTGGCCGCCCCTCTCTCTCTCCTCTAGGCCCAATAAGGCCCATTACTTCTCCGGTGGTTCTGATAACCCTTCCGGCACTCCGATATATATCTGGTGACCCTCGGAACTTTTCTGGTGTCCGAATATAGTAATCCAATATATCAATATTTACGTCTCGACCATTTCGAGACTCCTCATCATGTCCGTGATCACATCTGGGACTCCAAACAACCTTCGGTACATCAAATCACATAAACTCATAATACCGATCGTCATCGAACATTAAGCGTGCGGACCCTACGGGTTCAAGAACTATGTAGACATGACCGAGACTCATCTCCGGTCAATAACCAACAACGGAACCTGGATGCTCATATTGGTTCCTACATATTCTATGAAGACCTTTATCGGTCAAACCGCATAACAACATACGTTGTTCCCTTTGTCATGGGTATGTTACTTGCCCAAGATTCGATCGTCGGTATCATCATACCTAGTTCAATCTCGTTATCGGCAAGTCTCTTTACTCGTTCCGTAATGCATCATCCCATAACTAACTCATTAGTTACATTGCTTGCAAGGCTCATAGTGATGTGCATTACCGAGAGGGCCCAGAGATACCTCTCCGATACACAGAGTGACAAATCCTAATCTCGGTCTATGCCAACTCAACAAACACCATCGGAGACACCTGTAGAGCATCTTTATAATCACCTGGTTACGTTGTGACGTTTGATAGCACACTAAGTGTTCCTCCGGTATCCGGGAGTTGCATAATCTCATAGTCATAGGAACATGTATAAGTTATGAAGAAAGCAATAGCAATAAACTAAACGATCATAGTGCTAAGCTAACGGATGGGTCAAGTCAATCACATCATTCTCTAATGATGTGACCCCGTTCATCAAATGACAACTCATGTCTATGGCTAGAAAACTTAACCATCTTTGATTAACGAGCTAGTCAAGTAGAGGCACACTAGTGACACTCTGTTTGTCTATGTATTCACACATGTACTAAGTTTTCGGTTAATACAATTCTAGAATGAATAATAAGCATTTATCATGATATAAGGAAATATAAATAACAAGTTTATTATTGCCTCTAGGGCATATTTCCTTCACAATTAGGATCTAGGAGAGCTGATTTGTAAGATTTGGGTAGAGAGGAAGGAGATAGAGATGTATGAAGATTGAGACGACCTTTTGCAGGTAAACGAAACTCGGACTTGGCACATGTGCGCATGGTATGATCATTAGTCGGAGCTGGAATGGGAATAGCATGAGTGGGAGGGGTGGGTGAAGATGTGGTGGACGCGTCCGGCGCAGCGGAGGAAGTGGACGCGGGAGATGGCGGTGAAGACTGCGGCGGCAGGATGTCTGCTGCGACAGAGTGTAATGGGTTTTCCTCTGCCAGAACAGAGGTGATGACAGAAGTGATCGTGGTAGGATCCGCTACCGCGGTAGAGGATTCGGCTAGTTTCGCTGGATAGGTCGGCGGGTGAAAGAAGGGAAGATGATTGCGGCGAGAGGGACTAGTGGACGGCATGGGTGAGTTGGGATCTAATTGTTGCCGCTCGGAAAAGGGAAAATGTTTTCAGCGAATGTTACATGACGAGACACATGAACACAACCACTAACAAGATCTAGACAACGATAACCCTTGTGCTCATCAGAAAAACCTAGATGGATACATGGGGTAGAGCGCGGGGAAAGCTTGTTAGGAGAAGTGGAGTAGGAGTTTGGGAAACAAAGACAACCGAAGACGCGAACGTCAGAGTAATTTGGATGAGAGAGAAATAAAGAGAAGTAAGGAGTAGTTTGTGGGTTAACTTTGGATGGATGAATATTGAGTAAATATGTGGCCGTGTAGAGGGCCTCAGCCCAGAACTTCGGAGGCATAGAACATTGAACAAGCAGAGTGCGAATGATGTCATTAAGAGTACGAAGAGAACACTTGGCTTTGCCGTTTTGAGGGGAGGTATAAGGACATGAGAAGCGCAAGAGAATTCCATATTGTAGAAAGAAATTCCGATTTTTTAAAGTTGTCAAATTAACGACCATTATCACAATGGATGAATCTTATAGGGAGGAAAAAGTGGACCGAGACATAGCGCTGAAAGTTAAGGAATATTTTATGAACGTCAGATTTTTTGCGTAAAGGACAAGTCCAAACATAATGAGTAAAATCATCAAGAATCACGAGATCATACTTAAAACCAGATACACTTTCTATGGGTGATGTCCAAAGATCACAATGAAGTAATTCAAAAGGAAAAGTACTAGAGGATTGATAGGAACTAAAGGGAAGGCGAACATGTTTGCCCAATTGACATGACTGACACATAGAAGAATTATGAGAGTCTCTATTACAAGGTATTGAAAATTCACTAAGAAGTGCGGATAACACATTTTTATTGGGATGGCCGAGACGTTGGTGCCACAGATCAACAGAGGCCACCATAGATGTTGGAGGAGCAGCGACCGGAGCACCATGGAGAGAATATAAATCACCAGAGCTATTGAATCAAGCAATCTCGGCTTTGGTCGGGTAGTCTTTCACAGACAAACCAAAGGGGTCAAACTCAACGGAAACATGATTATCAGTGGTGATTTGGCGAGCAAAAATCAGTTTTTTAATAAGAGCAGGAGCTACAAGAACATCACGAAGAAGCAAAGGATTAATTGGGGATTGGATTTGAGCCTGGCCGACACAGTAAATAGGAATAGAAGATCCATCACCGAGAGTAATAGAGGGAGAAGATGAAGGTGTGCAAGAAGAAAGCAAATTACTCGATGCAGACATATGACGAGAAGCACCAGAATCGAAAATCCAATTCGTACCTGAGTTTCCTTGTGCAGCAAAGTTGTTCATGGCTTGTAGAAAAGCAGCTTGATCTGAGCTCGGAGTCGAAGTAGAGGCCGGTGTAGTCATGGGAGCTTGCGGGTGTGGTGTGTCGGCAATAGGGCCGGCATCGGCGTAAAGAGAGAGACACCATCATTGTACTGCTGCATGTAGGGGGACGATGGAGCGCCATAGGATGCATAAGGACTGGTGTTGTAGATCGGTGGTGCGTAGGAGGGAGTAGCGTGGTACGCAGCCGTTGGCTGTCGAGGCACGAGGACAGGCGCGCCAGTGTGAGGGCGACCACCGGGCTGCCAGCCACCGGTATAGGCAGGTGGAGTACCATATGGTGTCGGGGCCGACCAAGGCATAGGCCACGCCTGGACTAGCCCTGTCCATGGATCAAGAGATGGGCGCCATCCGGGCAGCGGCGGTGGTGCAGTTGATGAAGACGGGGGCGGTGGTGGTGTAGTTGGTGGAGCCGGGGCGGAGCAGGAGCGGGCGTCGTGCGGAACTGTGGCGGCCTAGGGTTTTTGCCCCGGTAGTTGGGACTTGGACGCCAGCCGGATGGTTGAGAGGTGTTGTTGGTGGAGGTGGCGGTGGCGGCGTCGACGCAGGCGGATGAGGAGAAGTAGTGAAGACCTGAGGACGGGAGTCCTTCGTAGTTAGGGCACGATCGGCCCATTGGAGCATCGAGCGAACCTCGGCGAAGGAGGGACGCAGATGCATCATAGGGATGAAGGAGGCCTGCTTCTCGAACCGCTCGCTGAGGCCGACGAGGAGGGCGTTGATGAGCTGGCGATCATCGGTCGGATCACCAAGTTCGCGGAGTTCATCCGCGATCGCCTTGAGGCACTGGCAGTAGACGTCAACTGGTGAATCACCTGGCACCGTATTCCGAAGCTCGGTGTGGAGATTGTTGGCGCTAGCGTCGACGTTGTCCTGGAAGAGCTGACGAAGGGCCGCCCATAGATCGGCGGCGGAGGCACCGTCACAGTGGACGAGATTGAAGATCTCTGTGGAGACTCGCATGTAGATCCATTGAATAATGGCGAGATCATCCTTGACCCATTGCAGATCATGAAGTTGAGGAAGAGAGTCGTCGGCAACGTGAGAGCGGAGATTACATCGCCCAAGGTGGATGTCGAAAAGGTGACGCCAATGGTAGTAGTTGTGAGAAGCGAGGTCTAGGGTTACGGGGATGTAGGGGCTAGTATCGGAGATGGTGTCGGTGAAGGGGGGTGGAAGGGGGTATTGGTGGAGGTAGAGCTAGAGTAGAGGTAGAGGCGGAGGAGGCCGTGGCCGCAGCGATGATGGCGACGTGCCGCTCGAAGTAGCCGGGCGGGGGGCGACGGTGGTGGGGTTGGCGGGTTAGCCATACCCTAGGATCGAAAGTCTGATACCATGTAGAATTGTATTGAATAATTCTTGATGCAATATTGTGCCGATACAAGAAGTATATATAAGAGCTAAGTCGCACCTGATCTAGCCTTATTACAAACCGAGTAGGAGTCATAATCTCTACTATTAAAGGAGAATCTGCCATCATCGTGATGGTTCGACCTTGTTCGACCCCCCTCCTATCGCTAGCTATCGATAGTCCTCCCACCGCTTCTTCCATCCCCGCCCGAAAAAGGCAAAAAAAACCACGACCCACAAACGCATGATCCCACGCCCACGCAGCCTCCTCGTCTCCCGCACCCCATGGCTCCCGATCCCGTCTCTCTCCCGGCTCCTGAGAAAAAAATGTCTCCTGCTCTCGCCTCCTCGTCCGCCCCGCGGTCATGTTCCAGGCTGTCGGCGCTGGGATCCAGTCCCATGAAGAAATTCTCTGCTGCTCCCTCTTATCTGTACCACTCTAGATCGCGTCCAACCATCGGCGAGCTTGGCGGTGGGCGGTGGCGCAGAAGTAGAGCGCCAGTACTTCAGCGCTAGGGGACGTACTGGACCTGGGGATGGTGTACAGGTGCAGCCATACGACTCGGCCATGGCGGATGCGCTGTCCGCCGGGAACGCCAGTACGCCACCGTTGGGGACGCCGTGCTTGGCCGCGGCGCAGAAGGAGAGCGCCGGCATGTCGGCGCTAGAGGATATATATCGACAAATTTCTATTTTTCTTCTCTGTTCAGGTATCTATACTAAAGGTTGCAGTACAACACTAGCTGGTTACAATTTTGTAGATTTCCTTTTACCCTTAGTTTGTGCTCCCTCCGATCCATAATAGGGTAAAAGGAAATCTAGAAAATTATAATGCTAAGTAGTATAGTCCCTTACGGCCTAAGATACAAGTTAAAAAGTAGTATAGGATATGGGAGCAAAAGGTTCAGTGAAAAACTTCTAAAACCTGAGATGGAAGTATATTTTGTAGGCTTGTAGTGCATGTTCACCTGTACGAGCTAAAACTTCCTTTGTGTTTGTGGAAGTGTAGCTTGCCATTATCAGTTGAGTATAGGGCCTGACTAGCGTTTTGGTCTTTCATTTAATTTTTACAGCCTCAAGTTTAATGTTTGAATTCTTATATCGACCACATCACTAAAGTTTGGTTGGATTATGGTTGAATGTTAAGTCGAAAGAGGGATCGACCTTCAATGTTGCCTCGTCAGGCTGTTGAGTTTCAACGAGTTCTAAATCCATTCCCCCATCGTATGTCGATTGCCTTCTTCCTGATGTTTCCCCTTAGTGGCATTGTTTATTTGGTGTCTTTTTTGTACAAAATTACTTTATGATGTTCATCCCGCTAAGCCGCAGGGGAAATAGTACTTCGAGTATTTGTAATTTTGAATGATAGTCAATCAATCAGTCGTGGATCAGATGGCATAGTAAGTTTGTTTGCATTTCATATGGTAGTGACAGAGGCTCTTTTGCTCCAATCAATCAGTGGGAGATCAAATAGCTTAAGGTTGTCGTACACAATGCAATGTAACTAGAATAGTCTTTATCTTTTAATCACTTTCCCAGTTACATTTCTTCTAGAATTCAATTTTTACTTTGTGATTTATCGGCTTTTTGTTAGATGATTCATGCTTCTAAATACAATGCAGACCAGGCTCAAACATCAGGATACATGCCAGCTGCAAAGCAAATATATTAAAGTTGCTCAGGTGGATCTATTTTTGTTCCTGCTCAGGTGGATCTAATCAAGACAACTTATTCACAATCTCCCATTTCAACTGCAGCAATGTGGGGTGGCGCATGTGGAGTACGAGGTACCGAGGTAGAAGAGAAGATGGAGAAGGTGGTTATTCCGGCCTAACATTGAGTGTTGAATGTGGGGTATATGAAAATACTTGAGTTGAAGAGCATCCGGTACCTGAGATAATTGATCGAGGTGATGCATGACTTGAATAAAAAGAGTTGTGAGAATATGAAATGAGGAAATTATTGTTTCTGATTGCATCTTAATCTATAGACGAATTTGTATGTCGCTTGCATTGACGAATTGAAGAAACTCCCGTCGAACACCTTTGATGGTTGCAATTCTCATACAAACATCATTTAAAAAGTAGCAACAAATGTTTTATTCTTAAAAAAACATATTTATGCCATCTAAAAACTTTTTTTTATTCCGTGGCAACGCACGGGCATCCAACTAGTCCTAATACAAGTTGTATTCTAACACAGATAACAATATTTGGGTAAAAAATGCATTTTCTATGATGCAAGCACTATCCTTCAGTGTTTGGCATGCTGATCTGCGTCTAAATAAGGCACATGTTTCCTCCAACGCCTCTGTATACAAACCTCAAACAATATATTAATCGAAGTACTTTCCCAGATTTCCACTCTGTTCATGTGCACCCCGACCACCGAACATGCATGCATTGCAGCATCCGGTACACGACAAGGTCCGGAAAGGTTGAATTTATTTTCATAATTCATCTTGGCGTCAGTTTTCTGTTTGGGTAGCTAGCTGGAGTAGTATTGTTTATAAACAAGAAAAAAGAAGGTCCCACTTGCGCCCCTGAATCGGTAAATCCATTTACCAGAAAAGGGGAAAAACAAACTTCACCTCATGTCACTCCCACGAGCGACATGGGCGCCTCCCTCACGCCGGTGCCTAGGCCCTTCATCTCTCAGTCCCTCTCCTCGCCATCGCTGGCGGCAGCTGGGCCTCTTCCCCCCTTTTGCATGGCATCTGGGTGGAATGGGGCAGGACCACATCACCAAGGTCAGTGTTCTCAATCCCTAACTGCAGCATCAACTCCTCAAGATCGGCGTCGCCAGCAATTGGTGCAGAAGAACTAGTCGCCATGGAAACCCTAGGAGAATCTTTGAGAAAAAACTTCGAAAGGAAACACCCACTGAATACCCCCCCAGACCACGTGTGCCCAGGCCAGGTAGGCGCCGCTAGGGGTGCCCCTTTGTTAGCCCGAGCGAGGACGATGGAGGAAGAGATCATTGACGAGGGAATAATGCTCAACTCCGGGTCGCCTAGGGCATCTTGTGGCGGCGGCTATGGTTTCACCGAGCTGCACCCTTGGAAGCGACGTTGGCGTCCATCAAGCATTTTTTGGTTGATACGTGCATTGATCGAAATGATCGGCACCGACAAATTGCTCTACTTTGGTTTTCCACTTCTACTGCTTATTTACCCTGTCGAATAAATTAAAAGCTGAAAATGAAAACATAAACACGAGTTTCTGGTTTAAACACCCACCCCAAGACGGAATATAAAGAGCCCAGACAGAGTGTGGTCACACGAGTGTGCCCACAGAAAGGCTGGCCGTTTATACGCTGCTCTGGAACCTGCACACTGCCCACTCATCCCACACCGCTTTTCTTTCCTTTTTATACAAATAATAATAATCTCACACAGGCACACCATTACCACGTCCCAGAGGCTAAAAAGGGGCCTCTTTACTCGTTCTGTAACGCATGATCCCGTGGCTAACTACTTAGTCATATTGAGCTCGTTATGATGATGCATTACCGAGTGGGCCTAGAGATACCTCTCTGTCATACGGAGAGACAAATCTCAGTCTTGATTCGTGCCAACCCAATAGACACTTTCAGAGATACCTGTAGTGAACATTTATAACCACCTAGTTACATTGTGACGTTTGATACACCCAAAGCATTCCTACGGTATCTGGGAGTTGCACAATCTCATGGTCTAGGGAAATGATACTTGACATTTTTTTCTTGAATACGCAAAGCTTGTGTATCATTGCATTGATAGAAGAAATAGAATGAGTACAGATAAGGGTACAACACATGACACGAACGCAGACAGGCGTGAACATGGCACCCAGAGCAAAAAGAAAAGAGATGCTCGACCCGAAGAGGGGATACATCATAGCTAAACCAACCAAACCCGAACCAAGAGTGGCAACACCGGACCAACTAGAGCATCAACATCTCGAGAACCAAAACTGAGGACACCGCGAGCAAGCAAGATGGCGCCTTCAAGAAGGAGGACGACGTCGAGACGCCGTCACCATCCGATCCGGAGGAACCGGACCTAGGGTTTCCCCTGAGCTCGAAGAAGGGCGCAGCCGAGGGCCTTGACAGCGCCTCCAAGAAGGAAACGACATCCGCAGACGCCGCCGCTGCTAGCATCAGCAAGCCGAGCAGGGATTTCTCCCTGGCCTGAGGCTGAGCAATCCATAGCCACCGTATCTGGAAACAAAGATGAGGAAGCCAATGCCGGTCGGAGTCACCTTGTCAGAAGAGGGTTGGCGGGGCTACAACTGCCGTCGGAGGGTGGCACCGCCTCCGAACCCACGAGCATTGGATCTGGCAAAAGCGAAGGCTTTGAAGCATACAAGGCAGGGCGGGCGCAAAGCAAGCCACGAGAGGGTGGGCCGACGACGATCAGCAACGCCGGCAAACAAGGACTGGAGGGACGCAGATCCTGGCTACCGTGGCCATAGTCGTCGGGACATTAGAAAGCCAGGCAAGCTGGAAGGAACACAGCTGCTGGGTCACCAAGGCCAGACCCGCCCGGGAGAGGACGCCAGCAGCCATGGACACCGGAAGGGACGCGGGTCCAAGGTCGTCGGGGCCGGAGCAGCGCTAGCAAGCACCCGCCTAGAGGGCTTCGAGACCACCACTAGCACTGTATACTCGCCGCCACCGCGAGAGCCGTCGCCATGGCTCGGGGGATAGGACGAGCCGCCGGTGACGAGGGGGCCGCCAGCAGGAAGGCATGCGACGGACACCCTTGCGACCGGTTGCAGATCCCGCGCACAATCCAAGGGCAGCAGTACCAGCAGCTGGGCCACGGGCGGAGGAGGAGGGAGAACTGCTTGGGATGGCGCCCTGTGGCTGAGGCTGGCACACGGCGGCCGTCGCCGGACCGGCAGAGTGCAGCAGCTGGGAGGGGTGCGCCTGCGCAGGAGCTGCACGGCGCGGGGTAAGGAGGGTGGAGGGAGCACGCACAGGGGCGGATCCGCCCCGCCACCGTCTTCCCGAGGAGCGGCCCGATCAAGCTGGTCGGCCTCCCGGCGGCGGCGCAGCGGAAACGGGCGGGGTGGAGTCCTGCGGCGGTGGCGGATCTGGGGCCGGGGAAGCGCGTGGTGGGGGAGGCGGGGGTTGGGGGCGGAACGGATTCGCCTCGCCGCCGCCATCCTAGGGCGCGGCGCGGCTTCGCCGGCCGGCCCTCCGGCGGCGGCGCAGCGGGGGCGGGTGGAGGAGGGGTTGCCCGGCGGCAGTGGATGCAGTTTCCCCCGTGTCGCCAGGGAGGGCGACGCGGGGGCGAGGGGCCTGTTTGGGTAAGTAGTTCCAACGGGAGGATCATGATGTGCGAGGGGCTAGCTGATCTTTCTCTAGCTCGTTCCTCTTCTACAGTTGACATTGGAAAAGCTCTAGCAAACGAACTACACGATCTTGTGCTATTCTCCTAATGATGTGATCCCGTTATCAACGGCATCCAATGTCCATGGTCAGGAAACCATAACCATCTATTGATCAATGAGCTAGTCAACTAGAGGCTCACTAAGGACATGCTGTGGTCTATGTATTCACACATGTATTACGGTTTCCGATTAATACAATTATAGCATGAACAATGGACAATTATCATAAATAAGAAAATATAATAATAACTATTTTATTATTGCCTCTAGGGCATATTTCCAGTAGTCCGCAAACATATAGAGGGCCGGATTTGCCAAATCCGGTTGTAGATGCTCTAGCCTTTGCTGAAGAGAAAAAACACTGTTACAGTCCTTATCAATTATCTTGGCAGCAGATACAATCATACAAGTATTCAGAGGAATTCAGAAGAGGAGGACAAGAAAAGGAGTAGCATGTGAGGCTGGAGAAAATGTTCACGAATTATTGAACTGAATGAATAAAGCGGACTTTCGGAGCACGGGTGCATTGAAACACGTTTTTTGGAACTCCTCAAAAATGATGTTTAAAAGATTTTTTTCTTTACATAAATATGCATGCATGTGGTCTAAGTATGTGTGAAATTTCGTTCAATAATACGTTATATTATATGCTTGTAATAGAATGTCTGAATGCTGTGGTTTCATTTGGTAATACAAGTGGAGCCGGGGCCGAGAGCCCTTTTTCTCTAAAAAAGGCAAAATCTTGGCCTCAAAATCGACAAAAAAAACAAGCCCATTTTTTCATTATTTGTCTTTTTTAACTGTCACATGCAAGCACGTATATTCATGAAAATTTGGCCGATATACTACATTGCTATATATGTATGTAAAAGAATCTATTTTTTTTCATGCTGTAAAAATCTTTTTGTTGAACTTCATAAAACCAGACTCAGATGACAATATTTGGGTAAAAAAAAGCATTTTCTATGATGCACGCACTATCCTTCAGTGTTCTGACATGCTGATCTGTGTCTAAATAAGCCACATGTTTCTTCCGACACCTGTGTATACAAACCTCAAACAATATATTAATCAAAGTACTTTCCCAGATTTCCACTCTGTTCATGTGCACTTGGACTGCCGAACATGCATGCATCCGGTACAGGACAAGGTCTGGAAAGGTTGAGTTTATTTTTGTAATTCATCTTGGAGTCAATTTTCTGTTTTGCTAGCTAGGGTAATATTGTTTATAAACAAGAAAAAATAAGGTGCTACTTGCGCCCCTGAATAGGTAAATCTATTTACCAGAAAAGGGGGAAAATAAACTTCATCCCGTGTCACTCCCACAAGCGACATGGGCATCTCCCTCACGCCAGTGCCCATTTTTCCGCCCCTTTCCTCACCACCGCCGTCGGCTACTAGGCTTCTTCCTTTTGCGTGGCATATGGATGGAATGGAGCAGGACCACATCATCAAAGTCAGTGTCCTCAATCCCTAAGTGCAGCATCAACTCCTTGAGATCAGCCTCCGCAGCAATTGATGCAGAAGAACTAATCGCCATGGAAACTCTAGAAGCATCTACGAGAAACAACTTCAAAAAGAAACACCCATTGAATACCCCCCCCCCCCCCCCCCCCCAGACCACGTGTGCCCAGGCCAGGTAGGCGCCGCTAGGGGCGCCCCTTTGTTAGCCCGAGCGACGACGATGGAGGAAGAGATCATTGACGAGGGAATAATGCTCAACTCCAGGTCGCCTAGGGCATCTTGTGGCGGCGGCTAGGGTTTCACCGAGCCGCATCCTTGGAAGCGACGCTGACGTCCACCAAGCATTTTGCTTGATACGTGCATTGATCAAAATGATCGGCACCGACAAATTGCTCTACTTTGGTTTTCCACTTCTACTGCTTATTTACCCCGTCGAATAAATTAAAAGCTGAAAATAAAAACATAAACACGAGTTTCTGGTTTAAACACCCACCCCAAGCCATAATATAAAGAGCCCAGACAGAGTGTGGTCACACGAGTGTGCCCACAGAAAGGCTGGCCGTTTATCCGCTGCTCTGGAACCTGCACACTGCCCAGTCATCCCACACCGCTTTTCTTTCCTTTTTTACACCAATAATAATAATCTCACACAGGCACACCATTACCACCTCCCAGAGGCTAAAAAGGGCTCTCTTTTTTCCTCCCCCACCCTTCTTTTTCCTTTTCTAATCCCTCGTGCATCGCCTCCCAAGCCGGATCTACAACACGCGCGGCACTTCAGTCAAATCCCCGCATTTCTTTACTCCCGTCGCCACTCTCAAGTAGAGTACGCTTAATTACGAGCAGACTAAGTTAAACTCCCAAGACACAGAAGCCAGGGAGCCAGCCAAGAGCAGAGCCAGCAGCTCACAGCAGGACACGCGCAGCCGCTCGCATTCTCTGTGCGTCAGCGCAGAGCTCCCCGTGAGGGTACGGCGTGGTCCGCTTCTTGCTCCGGAGGAGGGCAAGTGCGCACCACCCTTCCTTCGTGCCGTCTTCACCTGCGGCGATCTCTTCTCTTTTGCGGCGAGGGAGCCGGCGGAGGAGGAAGAAGCAGCGGGATATCAGGTGGTTTGTTTGCCCCCTTTGCTTGCCGCCGTCCTCTTCTCGCGACTGCGATGTCGCCGCATTTGTTGCTGCGCTTCTTGGAGCCTTGTGCCTGTTTGTCTTCTCTGATTTTCCGCCCCCAAATCCGCCGTCTCACTTGCTGCGCTTCGATCTCCCCTCCAGTTCGTCCCGGGGGTTCTTTCTTTGCTGCAGGGAGCGAGCAACCGTGATCGAAATTACTAACACTCTTCCGCCCGGTCCGGTCACTCGCCGATTTGCTTGCTTCCGGGCACCCTGATCCTGGCCCAGCCCGTCCGTCCATGGTCCGATGGTTCATCTTTTTCAGTGCGCAAGATCGATCTGAGTTCATGCCAAGGTGAGGGCGCGGCTTATTTATTGTACACATTTGTGAATGCATTGTTACCATTCCGCGCAATCTTTCCATAAGAGCATTTCGCATCATTGATTTCCCCCCAAGATTCATTTCGCATTTCAGGAGTTTGGTGCTTAGCAGTTTCTGTTCTTGTAGAGTGATTGATTGAAGTAATGTGCCTGGTCTTGATATTTCAGCTTGGATCCAGAATTTGCAAGAAGCCCTTAGTAGATCATAAATAATGTCGCCGAGGAGGCTAGAGGCCGTGGCGGCGCTGTTCATGCTCATGCTTTTCAATGCTTCAGGTACTTACCAGCACATGGATGCTGTATTAAATTACACGGTGCTCTGCACATGGTTACCATACCTCATTGTGTCGATGCATCTGGCATTTTGATTCCCCACTGTGCCAGTGGCTAGTTTGAGGAAAACATACTTTGTTTGTCCTGAACTGAAGGGAAAAAATCGATAGAGAAAACTGAAGAGAATTTGCTTGATGTGTACAATCATATACTCGCTCCGTCCCAAAATAAGTGTCGCTGATTTAGTACAACTTATCTGCTTTTGTATCTAATTTTTCGTTGCATAAAAATCTGTTGCTGTTTTCTGTTCAATTATAGGAGCTTTTGTTGGTATCAACATTGGCACTGGGGTGTCTGACCTGCCATCAGCATCAGACATAATCTCCACCCTTAAAGCCATGAAGATCCAACATGTTCGCTTGGTTGATTCAGACCATCAAATGCTAGTCGCCCTCGCGAACACCGGAATCGAAGTGATGGTCGGGGTGCCAAACGATCAGCTGCTCCGCGTGGGGCAGTCTCGTCCGGCAGCTGCTGATTGGGTCAACAAGAATGTTGCTGCCTACACTCCGGCAACAAACATCACGTATATCGCCGTGGGCGATGAGGTTCTAACCAGTATCCCAAATGCAGCTCTTGTTCTGGTACCTGCATTGCAGTTCCTCCAGTCAGCACTGTTGGCTGCAAACCTCAATACCCAAGTGAAACTATCAAGTCCTCACTCAATGGATATGATCCCTAAGGCATTTCCTCCCTCCACCGCCACTTTCAACTCGACGTGGAGCTCGGTAATGCTTCCATATCTTCAGTTTCTGAAGAGTACAGGATCTTCCTTCATGCTGAATGCTCAACCATACTATAGCTATGTGGGAGGGCAAGGTGTGTTCCCTTTGGAGTATGCCCTGTTCCGATCACTCAATCCCAACAGTCAGGTTGCGGATCCCAACACCAATTTGTTCTATACCAACATGTTTGATGCTATGGTTGATGCTGCGTACAACTCGATGAAAGCCATGAATTTCACCAATATTTCTGTTATAGTCACTGCTTCTGGTTGGCCATGGCGTGGTGGACGAAATGAGCCGGCTGCTGATGTTGACAATGCTCTGGCCTACAATACAAATCTCATACGCCATGTGCTAAATAATTCTGGTACCCCTAGCCAGCCAAATAACCAAGCAAGCACATACCTATTTGAGTTGTTCAACGAGGATCGTCGGGCTGGACCTGTTTCGGAGCAAAATTGGGGCATCATGTTTACCAACGCAAGTGCGGTGTACTCCCTGACATTTGAAGATGTGGCCACAAATAACACTGACTCGCCGGCTTTGCGCGGGATGTTTTGTGTGGCAAATTCAAGTGCAGCCCATAGTGCATTGAAGCAAAGCTTGGATTGGGTATGTGGCCCTGGCTCCGCAAACTGCAGTGCCATTCAACCTGGGCAGCAATGCTATAAAGCAGATGACATTGTAGCTGTTGCTTCGTATGCTTTCAACGATTATTATCATAGAACACAAGCGAGTGGCGGTACATGCAACTTTAATGGCACAGCAACCATATCATCTACGGATCCAAGTAAGCTGAACTGTCTCTTGAGTATCCATTTCTTTGCTGAATTTTCTGTCTTATTATTCAAGTGTTCCGAAAAAGGGTCCCCCCCCCTGCTTTATTATTCAAGTGGTAACTGTTATGATCTTTGCTATTACCACTTTATTTTGTGACATGAGCCTAAACAAATTTCCTCCTGAATTTAAACTTGCAGGCCATGGATCATGTGTTTTCGCAGGAAGGTGAGTCAGCATTTCCTTGGTGTTATTGTAAGCTCAAACTTCTTTTGTTGCTCTATACTGACGATGAGGTTTGATTCTACCTGCAGCACCGGCGCTAATGGCAGCAACATTGATGCGGCTGCTGGTCCTGTGAGCCAAGACAGTTTTGCCTCACAATCCCAGTCTTGCTGGTTGACTTACCTAGCTGCTGTGCTTCTGCCTGTTGTACTTCTCATGTAAAACATTGTACTGTATGTTGTATTTCAGATGAGACGTGTCGAATTTCTCGCGCCTCTTGTCATTATTTAGAATAGGGAGCCATATTGGTCTCAGTGTATTGAGGTAGATGACATGTATCTCTGGTAAGAAATTGCTCTAGGAATGAATGGACAAGGTGCACTTATTTTGAATGTCAAGTTGGAAAACTTTAATCCTGGAAGGGCTACTTTCTTGAAACATTGGAAGATCCAAATTCTGTGTTGCACATATATCTTTATTTCAGGTGTACAACTGACACCAGCTTCTCCCTCCTTTTCTGTGAGAGCTCAGGATCTTAGCTCAGCATTTCTTTTTTAAGATCTCACAAAGCTTTATTACTGCATAGCAAAACGCTTCAATGTTTACATGGACGAAGACAAGATCGCCGGGCTGGCCTAGCCAAACATTATGACCATTCCTTAGAGTTAAAGCATGCTTTGTGAGATTTCTGGCCTCCACATTTGATGTCCTAAACTCTTAGCCCAGCGTATATTACCGGCCGCAACGGTGTCGGAGGCGCGGGCCTCCCGCATGGCGGTGGTGGAGGTGGTTCCCTCCCACTTGGCCTTGGTGCTGCTGCTCCCGTCACTTGGCATTTCTCTCCAGTCTTCTTGGCCTCGTGTTGGTGCTCGCAGTAAGACAACGTGGGTGGCGGCGCAACCGTGATGGCGCATGGTGTTGGGCGGTGGTTTGATTGGCTGGCTCCGGTTGGGCGGTGAGGTTTGGAGTGCGGGAGAAATCCTTGCCGGTTCGTCCGACCATTCCTTCTTGGAGGGTGTCGGTGGTAGCCATCCCCATTTTCTTCCGCCTATCGGGGGAAACCCTAAGACTCGTTCGGGCAGCAGCGTCGTTGGCGTCGCATCCCTTCTTGAAAGTGCTGCTTGGTACGCGGCAGATTGGAGCCTCGGGCTGTGGTGGTTTGTCTCCGGAGGGTGCAGCGGTGGCGGGTCATCCGCACTTTTGTCGAGCTGCCGTTGTTGACATTTGTTTCTTCTTTTTCTTTTGCGCTTGATGTGCTGCTCACCTCAGCAATGCTATGTGTATGGTGTTGGTTGCTTTGGAATACAAAAGCGGGCGGAATCCTTTTTGGTATATTGCCTGACAGAAAGCCGGGCCAAAATATACTTTTATTTTCTGGGCCGAAATGCAAAGAGTTTTGCCCAAGTGCTTTTCCACAATGGGCTAAGAAAGCATTGAAGCCCACCACGCCAGCCGCCAAAGGGAAGCAGGAGAAAATCCCCAATTCCCCGTTGACCCATTCTTCCCCGGCAACCTAGCTCGGCGACGGCGGACGGCGGCCGGCGCGGGCGGGCGTTAAGTTCAAGCGAGCCTGCCAGCGGCAGGGCGTCGCTGTGCCGCGCTGCAGGGACGGCGCGGAAGCTGAAGCTAAGCGTAGACTGACGTCCGAACAGCACTAGGATTAAGGTCTGTTCCGAAATTTCAGAGCTTGTGATTCGTGAGCTATGAACTGATGATGCAGTTGTCTCAGCGACAGTTCTTCGGATTTCACCTTATTCGGTTTTGCTCTGCCACTGGCCGCAGCCATGTCCTCTTCGTCATCTTTCCCCGGCCCCCGCTTCCCTGGCGCCGGCGCTGGAGCCTCTGGCGGGGGCGGAGGCGGAGGTGGTGGGAGCGGGAGCAGCGTGCGGCCCTGGGGATCGAGCGGAGGGACGTCGGTCTCGTCGTCGGGGAAGCGGATACAGAAGGAGCTGCTGGACCTCAACGCTTCCGACTGCTCCGCCGGTCCCAAGGGCGACAACCTCTACCACTGGCTCTCCACCATCATTGGACCCCAAGGTATACGATTATGGAATCCTTTTCACTTCCTCTTCGCCACTAGCCCATTCAAGACAGGGAGAAGCTCTTAGGAACTTTAGTTTATACTAGTTTAAATTGTGCCATCCATGGGATATAATTAGTACTATAAAGTATGCACTTGTAATTTGGTTTAACTTAATATATCAAAAGGCACCCGTAATTTGTTTTAATGCAGTGTTTTTCTTGTAGGGTCACCATATGAAGGAGGGATATTTTTCCTTGATGTCGTTTTCCCACTTGATTATCCTTTCAAACCTCCTATGGTAAGAACTGATAAGTAACCTTCTTTCGTTTGCTACTGTTTTCTTATGTGACGTGTAGGTTAGCCGAGTTAGGAGGGCAGCAATATCCCCCTGGTTCTAGAAAAAAACAATCCTCAGATGTTGCAAACCTAAGTTCTGTAGAAGGAATGTGATTTCTTTAAGAGAATGTGATATTTGCATATTCAAAAAATCAAGTACAGCCTCAAAATAGTTCGTAAAGAGTGTTATTATTCTTATTGTGTAATTGGAATCTGATTTTCTTTCATTAAGAGCAGTCTTCATAACATGTAAACAGACTAATATAGTGTATGACCAAAGGGGTGAAATTTAATATGCATTAGTAAATTAGGAAGGAGATGCATCATAAAAGTCTGTTGTCCCCAAACTTCCACAGTCTACTACCGTAATTCAATAAAAAAGGCCTAGAAAGAGGAAGCTGTATCGAGCTGTCCATCAAAGAATTAAGATTGATCCAGAAACAGCATGTCAATAGGAAATTTTTTGGAAGCATGGAGAAACCAGCAAGGATTAGAACACTATAAGGAGCACAGATTAAAAGAAAAGTATTACGTAAAAGCGAGTTTACTTCGCTGCTAATTAATGTTGCTTTTGTTTACCCGAAAAAAAAATGTTGCTTTTGTTTCTTCTGAAGTGACGTATGTTTGCCGATGCCTTGAGTGTAATAAGACATTATGCATCTTTCCGTCATAATGTCGGCCATGTGTAAAGAAACATATCTGAAGTTTTTATTTTACAGTTGCTATTCAGGAAAAATAATTGTGTGTGGTTGCTGAGATGTTGTTTTCTTAGGTGTCCTCCTGACCTATGTTGTGGCAAGCTTTTAGCTAATGCTTTGCCGTGAAAAGATTTTCTGGAAAAGGATTTTGTCCACCGGAAGCCTTATTACTGTGTGATTGAGATCACCTTTATCCTTTGTTGACATATTGTTTGTATTGGCATATCTTGGCTTAGAGCACAAGTCTGATAATTTTGTAAATTAGAAAGCCTGATACACATATATAACATATCTGTCTATTTACTGGTTTGGAGGTCCAATTATTACCTTTGACAGATGACTTGGTGGTAGGTTGAGACGGGAGGGGTCAGAAACAGCCAACCTCCATTTTCAGATCTCAGCAATGGAACAATGCTAACACTACTTTCACCTACCCCACAGCTGTACAGAGTGCTACATTTACCATGACTAGCAAGATGCCCGTGCATTGCACGGAGCGTCAAGATGCATTTTTTTTTATAAAACACATGTTGTGATTGACCCATGCGGAAGTAATCCCATGTGTAAAAACTAATGATATCTCGAGAAAGAGAAGAGATAGGGTGAGGAGGAGTGTAAAAACCCATGCGGCCACCATGCCAGATTGTTCCAGAGGTTTCCTTTTTTAATTGCTCAACAATGAGGTTGTGGGAGATAAGGATGAACAAGGGAAGGCCTTATCTGCAAATGTGGAGAGAGGTGCAGGTATCTTTTTGCAAAATTGCCATAGTTTGCTTTCTATCCGTCAGATATAGATCAAACGGTCTATCTTGCAAGATGGCAGGCACACCATCATCACCAACTCGGTTTTTTATAAGAGTAGAGACAAGCACATGGCACCATGCATAAACGAAATGTAGGTCACCACAACAATTATAGTCCAAACAATAAGGCAGGAGCATGTGAATTTTCTCAAGGTTTTGTAAAATAAAAGATCTGCCTGCTATACTGTAGGCTGTAGCATACCAACATATATGCTGTACGGCTCTGATGTTTGTGATTTTACAACCAATGATTGTCATGATTTTATATCTGACAGTTATATTTTATAAGTATTCTTACATTGCCTTATGTTCTGCTCTAATGTGTTAGATTTAATTGCTGGAACCCAGTAGTATAATTTAGCACTGGGGGACCTTAACTTGCGGTTACAAACTGACAGTTGTGCTGTGACTCTTCAAGGTGACTTTCAAAACAAGGATTTACCACTGCAACGTTGATTCCACTGGGGCAGTGAGTTTGGAAATTTTGAAGGATGGCTGGAGTCCAGCTTTAACTATTTCAAAGGTGCTACTGGCGATCAAAGCCATCATCACAAATCCGGATCCATGTATGTTCCAACATTACCAGTATCATTCTCTGAATTTAGGAAAGGGAATATTCTAATACTACTGTATAGTGTCTACATAGTTGTTGCTTCGTTTCTACTGGAAAGCCTTACATTATGATGTTTTGTCTGTGCAGACAACCCACTTGTGGACAGCATTGCACGTTTGTACCTGACTGATAGAGCTAAGCATGATGAAATAGCTGCTGAATGGACATTGAGGTTTGCAAGATAGGGAGTCCTTTCTGTAACTAAATAAGGAAATTTGACTCTGTAAATGAATAATCTTGTATGTAACCTGAGATATATAACATTGGAAAGGATCCAATACATTAATCTGAGTTGTGCCATAAAGATGTGTTTGCATTATTTTGATGTTTAGTTGTGAAATTGGCTTTAATGGTTTACTTCTCAAAGTTATCCCTAGCAATTCTTAAGTTCAATTCTGTGCCCACTTGATTTGTTCAAAGGGAAAAGTTCCTGGTAGTATGGAAGTTTCAGTGGCCAAAACACTGTTGTATATCAGTCAAACTACGAAAAGGCCTACGAGTCAAATCTTTCACTTGAAACCAAATTTTCGCTGGCTATCATTCCTAGGTTGTTGGGCATGGCTTCAATCATACATGAATGATGTTTATTTCCAAAACTCTGCCTACCTTTTATCATTCCCCTGTACAGTGGTTCATGGTATACTGTCATCCAACATAGTACGACCGCTATGCAATGGAAGCTGGACAAATATTTCAAATGTTTGCGGCAGAATATTGGCCCCTTGCTTACGAATGCTAACTTCAATCCCACTTCATGGAGGAATGAAAGGCTACTACGACAGGTACTGATCTTCTAAATGGACAAATCAGACTAAACCTTTGAAAGGGACATTCCACCAGTTCACCTGTTCACAGAACAGACTGCACACCTCAGCATATCAGTCGACCTATAACTCCTCCATCCCACAGAAGGAGCAAGCACTCTTTCTGGTGATCTCCTCTAGACCACAAACAATGGCCACCGAGTGTGAGGTGAACAAATCCCGCCGCTTCGATCGCGGCATGTCGAGGCGGACACGAAAACCAGTGAGCCTCGTCGCTTGTTATGAAGATCGGTATGTGCCGCCCCTGGCACGACAGCTGCTCCACGAGGCCAAGCTGAAGAGATTGCTCCGGTGCGAAGATACAAAAGAGCTGCAGGCACCTCAGCAATGTGAAGATGCAGAGCAGCAGCTGGAGATTCCACTGGCACCACATGAGTGTGAAGGTGTTGAGAAGAAGGCACCAGAGCAATATCAAGATGAGCAAGAGAAGAAACCGCAGCAATATGAAGATGAAGAGCAGGAGAAGAAACCACATCTGCACCAAGATGAGGAGCAGAACATACCAGAGCAATATCAAGATGAGGAGGAGACAGAACAGCAACAGCAAGATGATGATGCGCCAGAGCAATGCCTAGATGAGGATCAAAAGACACCGAAGCAATACCAAGATAAGGAGTTGGAGGAAGAGGAGGAGCAAAACATACCAGAGCAGTACCAAGGTGAGGAGTTGGAGGAGGATCAAAAGACACCAGAGCAATACCAAGATGAGGAGTTGGAGACCGAGGAGGAGGAGCAAAACATAGCAGAGCAATACCAAGACGAGGAGGAGGAAGGGGATGAGCAAAACATACCGGAGCTATATCTTGGTGAAGAGCAAAAGATAGCACAACAATACCAAGATGAGAAGGCACCAGAGGAATGCCATGTTGAGGAGCAAACGGCACCAGAGAAGTGCGAAGACGAGGAAGAGAAGACATGCAAACAATGCCAAGATGGGGATGAGAAGCCATCAGAGCAATATCAAGACGAAGATGAGAAGACATCAGTGCAACATCAAGATGAAGAACAGAAGGCACAGCAGGGAGGCCGAGACACGAAGCAGAAGACCCTGGCGCAGCGCCTGAGCGGAAAAAAGCCGACCGCGCCTGTCGGCGACGTGCCACGGCTTTCCCTTCTGGAGCTGATACGGGAGAAGCAGCTTGGCAATGGCGAAGCAAAAGCTGGCAGGGACTTCGGCTACGGGGAGAATGCCATCGCTGACCATAGAGCAGCAGCAGCAGCAGCTGGCGGCACAACATTGGCTATGGTGATAAGGAGGCCCGACGGAGGGAAGAAGAAGTCGCCGGGAATCGTCCGCCGCTGCGTGAAGGCCTTGAACCAGATGATCAAGGCCAAGCATGGGTCCAAGAAGAGCGTGCCTTTCAAGGAGGTATGAACACAGGTACACAGTTTCTTACTATACTCCGGACATCTCAGAATAATGCAAGATTGCGCAAAAACTAGATTTTGGGCAATGACGCAATATGATGAGCAAATTCTGCCAGGGAACTCCACAGCAAACCCTGCCTTCTACCTAGAGCAGATCTGTTATCAGAGATGTTGTTTTATGGCATCTGATCAGTTATGTACTTACTCAAACGATGTACCGGATGAAACATCAGCGAGTCTATCTAGATAATCTTCGAACTATTTACTGTATAGAATCATGGACATGAAGGAGTTGCTCAGTTCTACCGACAGTTTCTCCCGGGTCGGCAAGGGTGTGCTGGTGCGCACTCCCTTTCGTTTCTTTTCTGGGTCACATGCCTTTTTCATTTGTTTTGGTGTATGATGAATGTTGAGATTGCAAGTTAGTGGAGGAAAAGGTGAGTAGACAGGGGAAAATCTGTGAGGCGGTCTATTTGATGATGCAACATGGTGTGCACATCACATAGCTCTGCTCCTTTTGTGATCTATCTATCACAAGATTTGACATTGTCTACAATTACCAGAGCAGGTGCTCTTTTCAAAAGAACAGGGTCGCTACCACACCGACAGAAATGTAGGGCCGACGTGCACAGAATCTAGAGGATCCCTCGGTTTCAGACCTATGGAATTTTGGAAGGAAAAAAATGCTGCACCGAGCTATCCTATCAATAGTACGGCTTAATTAGGATTCAGTCATAAAGAAGAAATCAATAGTATTGATTTCACTAGGACTCGATCATGAAAAAAGATGCATATAATTTTACATGTGCTGTCTTATTTTCCTCTTTACTTTGGGGAAGAGGGCATGTCCATATAACTCACGAAGATCATTAGACCCCAAATCACTTGTCCTAAACATCGACACTGATGATGGTGTGGGAGGCGTAGTTTCTGTCGATATTGAGGCGTCTGTGATGACTTTGTCAATCTTCAAGCTTCACGAATTCGACCTGGTCTTCAATAGGCGTTGTGTAAGTCAAGGGTGGAGCTCTTGTTAGGACAAGGGTGGGCACTCCCCCTGCCTTGATTTTATGCGATTTTTTCTAGATATAGGTAAAAGTTAGATTCATCGCTAAAATCACTAACATAATACAGACGCGAGCAATTTTAACATGCTCCTTCTTACCCCCTCTTTTCACATGGGAGGTAAGAACTTACCACCCATGTGAAAAAAGGAGGTAAGAGGGAGACACTCATACATATACATATACACTTATCCCTATGAACACATGCATGCACACCCTATCTGAACACATCCAAGAGACTGAGCTGACATATCATTTTAAAATTCGCAAAGTCGTCACAGACGTCTTTGTAGTCGACGTGAACATCTCCTTTCACTGAAAGTACATCATCGAAAGAACTAGAATAAATCGAAAAAAGCGAGCACCAACGTCAAATCTAGTACCTAAACCCTGATGGGTTGAGAATACCAACGTTCTCCTAACCATCCAACTATAAATTGGTTCACTAAAAAACACTTATGTGAAAGAAAAAACGGCTAAGAAAATCGCCTATCCCGTGCTATTGGCCTTTCTGGGGCTGTATGCAACGCACTAGCCTGTATGGTCTTCGCTCCAGTCCACGACACAGTCGATCGTGACTCACGGAGGCACGAGTTCCTTCGTTGCTCCATGCACAAACCCTACGGAGAGAATTTCTTATTTGACCTTTTCTTAAAAATTTGGTTTTCTTTTTGGCCTCAAAAATCATTTTTTTTCTTATTTGACATTTAAACTTTATTTTATGCCTTATGTGACACTTTCATTCATTTTTTCATCCAAATGTGTGAACTAGCACGTGCAAAGACAATTTTACCCCTGATGATAGTATCTCACCAGAAAAGGGTAGAGAAGGGCATGAACGAATAAAAAAAAGGGAATCTGCACTCTTGCCTCTTTCCTTTTTCCTTTCCTTCCTTCCTTCCAATCCAGTCTGCTCTTTCCTTCCACCATTGCCAAATCCGCCATGCATTGCAACTCGGTCTGTGAGAGCCTGGCACGGCCTGCATCAGGCCAACTCCACCGCGCGACTCTATCCTGTCCGCCCTCGTTCGTTTGGGGTAAAAGGACGAATAGCGCAGCCCAGCGCACGGCCTCAAACGGACAAATGTCCGGATTCCGTCCGTTTTCGACCCATCCCCGGCCCAAACTTGCGCTCGGTTTAGGGTGAAACGGACGCGCGCGGACGGCTTGGACGCACGCCCTTGTCCCCCCTGGCCCGCCTGTCGGGGACACTAGCAGTCCCTCCGCTCCCAATGCTTCCACCCTCTCTCTCTCACCCCGCCCCGCCGCCAGCGCTGCCACTATTCTCCGACCGCCTCCTCACCGCGCAGCCTCCGGCCGTCCCTACCAAACTACTTCTCGACATGGCCGCCACCATGCCCGTGCTGTGGCCGTAGTTTTAGCCGTCGATCGGAGGTTTGGCCATCGACGTCTTTGCCGGCCGCAGAGGGGACAGGACCACCGGCGATGCAGCACGACGTCCTCGGCAGCTCCCGACGAGAGCTCCACAGCGGCCAGTAGCCGGCCGGCAACCACCCCTGCTGCGTCGAGGTGATCATTGCAGCCTCTTCGCCACCACGCCCGCAAGGTGTTCGGCATTTTGCCCACAAAGGTATGGACAATGAAGACGAGTTTTTCTTCCATCACTTTCTTTCTTCATCGGACGATTCGTCGTCGGATGATGAAGATATTGTGGTGGCTGCACTGGTCGTTCACGACCACATTCAACGACAGCTTCCTCGGTACAGGGGGTCACTCCCTGGCCGTGCTCCCAACCTGAACCGCAACAGAGAGAGAGGGCACGCCCTGCTCTATGTCGATTACTTTGCCAACACCCCGCTCTTCAAGACGGATAAATTCCGTTGCCATTTTCGAATGGCAAGGCATGTGTTCAATCGTATCCGAGAGGGAGTGGTTGCTCATGACCCATACTTCGAGTGCAAGACGGATGCCCTTGGCAAGCTTGGATTCTCCTCTTACCAGAAATGCACCACGGACATCCGCATGCTTGCATATGGAATTTCAGGCGATCTGGTGGATGAGTATGTGCGTATGAGTGAGAAAACATGTCTGATGTCAATGTACAAGTTTTGCCAGGCTGTGATCGAGGTGTTTGGCCCAGAGTACTTGAGGCAGCCAACTGCCGCTGATACAGAGAGATTGTTGGCGACCAACGCAGCTAGAGGCTTTCCAGGCATGCTTGGCAGCATAGATTGTATGCACTGGGAGTGGAAGAACTGTCCATTTGCTTGGCAGGGCCAGTACAAAGGGCATGTCAAGGCGTGCACTGTCATATTAGAAGCGGTGGCATCATATGATCTTTGGATATGGCATTCTTTCTTCGGCATGGCAGGTTCTCACAATGATATCAACGTGCTGCAGCGTTCTTCAGTCTTCGCGAGGCTTGCAGAAGGCCACCATTACAACAAGGGATACTATCTAGCAGATGGTATATATCCTCAGTGGTCAACTTTTGTGAAGACAATCTCGAAACCCCAAGGTGAGAAGAGAAAGAGATTTGCCCAAATGCAAGAGAGTGTTAGAAAGGATGTGGAACATGCTTTTGGTGTGCTTCAATCCCGGTGGGGTATCGTTCGAAACCCTGCACTATCATGTGATGAAAGGAAGTTTTGGGAGGTGATGACTGCTTGTGTGATCATGCACAATATGATCGTCGAGGACGAGCGTGATGAGAGTATCTTTGACTAAGGATTTGACTATCAAGGTGAAAATATTGAGCCCCCGCACCAAGACCCGGCCACATTTGAACAGTTTGCTCAATTCCATTGTGAGATGTGTGATTGGCACTCTCATTTGAATCTTCAAAATGACTTGGTTGAGCACGTGTGGGATCACATTGGCAACCAATAGATGTATTGGTCCATTTTATGTTTAGTCAAGACAATTTCGATTTGGTTGTAAAAATATTTTATTAAAGACAATTTTAATTGGGTTGTAAAACTATTTTAATTTTCAGACAAATATTTGGGTTGTAAACTAGTTTTGATGAAAATTTGGGCATTTTTGGCCTTGACGGACAGGATAGGGCAAAAGGATGCGTCCGCGCGGTGGGCGCACGGCCACCGCATCCCAGGACACGCTCGGACACGACCCCAAATCGCTACCCAAACGGACAGAATCCGGACAAAACAGACGTCCGTTTGGGGTCACGCGGTGGAGTTGGCCTTAGGTTCTGTGTCCCTACGATAGCCTCTTCCTCCTCACCGCGGGTTGGGGCGGGCGAGGGACCCGCGGTGGTGTACCACGAGCGCACGACGCTGATCCGGGTTAGAGTAGGCTGGAATTACCCGTGCCACCCTCCTGCAATCCCTCCCAAGCCATAGGTTGTATCTTCCTCCGGTGCGCCGAGGCCGCTGCCACCTCCCGTGCACGGCAGCGCCAAAGCCATAGGCCGTATCCGTCCATCCGTACATCAAGGTCGATACGAGGTGGTCGTCAACTGGGGCCTCCCCTGTGTTGATGGAGCTGGCCATGGGCTGTTGTACGCCGGCGCCGTTCCGGAATGATGTACGACTATGCCAACTACAGCCACCACATCTTTCACATGTACATGCTCGTTGGGATTTTATTTTCATGCACCGATCCAATCACGTGCACACATCCATCCGGTGTGTGTATAGTGTATAAACATGCATGCAGGGACTCGACCAACTAATAAACGGGCTAACAAACACACTATATGTGTCACCATGACACGACTAATCTATAATACCTAAATAGCTCATCCTCATTATCCTATTTCTTTTGACATACAGCCAATCCACATCAACTGATCGCCACATCATCATTCTACAACCGGCTTACGGATGGGACCAACCAATGTTCAGCAGTGCAGAGATCGCCACCTCAGCGATAAGTTACCAGTGTTCGTGAACCCACCAAAGTAAAAGAAAAAAAAGCTTTTCCGCAGTCATCTTTCCCCCAAGTTTTCCCCACGCCGGCGGTCAGAACCAGAGGAGCCCTCCTCGGGCCGGCGCCTCCCCCGCCGCCGCCATCAAGGCCCGGAAGCAATCGCCCGCTCAGCCGATTTACTGGTCCAGGTCACCTCCGCCGCTGTCACGGCGGGCAGGGCTCCCGGCCAGTCTCCGTCATGGCCGCCGCCACCTCCGACGCTCCCCGGCCACAGGTGCGCATTAACTCGCCTGTTGATTGACCTTCCCGCTACCACCCTATTGCCGCCGCTATCCTTTCGCCTCCACGACGTATGCTCTGCCGGCCACAAGTGCCCGTGAAAAACTGAAACGGCCCAAGGCACTACAGCATTCATGGCCTCTATAGATCGCCCTCCATTACCCTACAAATGCGGAAAAATTGTTGCTGCATTCGCGTTTAAAAACCAGTCTATGCTGCCATCGTCATCCACTCTGGACCGTCCTCTACTCTGGAAGTTGTACTGCCCCTAATATTAGCCACACTGATTTTTACCACCTCTAAGCTTATTTTAATGATTTTCTCAGATTGCAGGTTGGGTCGAAAGGTGCTCGATGATTCGCTTCATAGGACTACTGCTGCTCGGATTGATTTCGTTGTTACACAGGTCTTTTGCTAATCCCGTTTGTCCAGATTGTTCTTTGCTGCGACTTGCATATGCAAAACTCATACAGTGCTAATATGGAATATCAGGCTTTCACGTTTCATAGTACTTCTTATTTCTTCTTCTCAACACAACTTCTCTCATCCGAGAAAAAATCACGGATGATTGGTTCCCATATTATTTTCTGTTTTGTGTGTGTTTATTGTACATTTGATTATATCCATTTCTAATAGGGATAATATGTTGATGCTAGAGCTTAAACTCTAAAATCGGAAAAGGGCGGTGTGTTCAGGATGTGGTTGAGAGAATAGTAGTTGGCAGATACTGGATTACCTGACCAGAAAGAGTATCATGGAATTGGATACGGACTTCCCTCAGGTTTTTGCAATTTAGATTAGCAAATCACTTTTACTATGTACGAAACTGATCTGTTTCTTCTCATTTAGGATAGACGCAGTAAAAAAGATGTCGTCATTATTCTTATTTTCCTTTGTTACTGAAGATTATTCCGTACACAGACACACACACACACACGCAACTGTGAAGGTATATGTGTTTTTTGTTTTTGGACAAGTCATATACATGTTTGACTGGTAATCATGATGCCTTGCTTCCTTTCTTTGCTGAAATTTTACAACAATGCCTCTACTAACCTCATTTCAATTGATGAGTACAGACCTTCTGTTTGTTTTTGTGTGTGTTAAATGGCATAGGAATTTCTCCCCTGGAGCTTTCCAGTTCAGAGAACTGAATTTGACACTCCAAATCATAAGACAACATTCAACATTACTACGCAAGGGAACTTCAGAAAATATTTTCCTGTCCCTGGTAGAAACAGAACTGAAGATTACACCCTTCAGGTTAGGTATGGACACTTCAAATCAGTAGACACCTTTTTTTCTTTCTGGTATTGCTTCCAAAATCATGATTACATTCATATCACAAAACAGTCAAAATGCTAAGCTAAATTGTACTACAACAACAGCCTATCTACAACTACAGCCAGCAGCTACAACAGCTGAGCGCACATCACATGGGCCTAGCCAAGTACGTTTACATTGCAAGACAGTCTCGACGACATTGACAGAGCAAAATTTGTTGTATTTTTCCCATCAATTGTTTTGTTCTGTGGTTGTTCTGATGCTGAACATAAAATAAATGTATGCTTGCTGCTCATTATCAGGCTATGAGGCAGACAAAGCAACTACAAAAGAATGTATCCTAGCTACCTTCACCAATATGTTGCAGCAGCAAGTCAAGCCACAGAAAATATATGAATGATTGCTGTTAATTTCATTGGAATGCAGGAATGGCTGACCGAGAGCAGTGTGCACATCTCTGAGGCCAAACGAGGTGTTGGAGTCGAGGATTTGACACAATTTGGATCGAATTACTGCTATCTATCCAACCGATCTTTCTCTCCTCGGCTCTTGGTAGTTCGTCCCTGAGATTGGTTTTCTATGCCTAAGAAAGTGGAATGGAGGGAGTAATGCCTTGAGGTCTTATTTATTATAATTATAGTCAATGTAGTTCCATTTTCATATTGTAGAGATGATATTCGTTGTGTTACCTTGGGCCTGTAGGGTATGTCAACCGGCTTTACCTATGGAACACTTAGTTTATTCCCAGTACTTTATCAGCAATCATTTTTGTTAAAAGTAACTGTATGCCACCACAGTGGCAAGAGTTCATTCTCTTAATAGGATACTCTTGCATTGCTATGAACTTGGCCTCGGATCAGATTTTATTGAACAATATTGCATTTTATTGTTAGCATCCCACAATCCATTAAGTTATTTAGAAATTATCACGTATGCTATGTTCATTCAACCATATCATTGCTAACAAGTATTTCCTTGTTTAATGAAATGTTTTTGAAGCAAACATTCCCGCAGCAACGCGCGGGGTGTCATCTAGTTACTAGCAGTACTAATGCACGCGACCAAGACTAGAACCAACAGATAGAAGTTATAAGAAGCTTAATGTGTACAAATTAATATGCTACAATAGGGGTGAATGAATTTATCACTGTTCCACTCATCATCATATTATTATTATTATTATTAGTCATATAAATACCTTTTTGTTTACTTATTCAAACATGAAAAGAAAATATCACATTACCTTTGTGTTTGCATGTAAATAATCTGTTCACATACTGTACTAGGGGCAAAGCAGTCTTTTCATGTCAAACTTAACACCGTTAATAGATAAAACTGACGGAAGTGTCACATAAGGAACAAATTGAAATTTGAGTGTCAGAAAAGGGAGAAAACAAAATTTTGGGCCAAAAAGGGAACCAAATTTTAAGAGAGGGCCAAATAAGAAATTCTCTTAACCCTAGGAGCCACGAGCAGCCACGGGGCGACACGCATTGGGGGCGGGGGCGCGTTCCTGGCGGCCAGCAGGAGGGGCGCCTGAGGCTGGCGCCCAGAAGTACTGGCATCCGGCGGGTGCCTCATCGCGGAACTCCTCCTCGTCAACAGCGCCACACACGCCCGACACGTTCCATGTTTTCTTTGATGATCAGGACAACGCATGCAGGTATTTTATTAATTATTTATTAAAACTTTACAAAGTAATACATCAATAACTTTGAAGTCATCATTTTAGCAACAACGGTCGTTACTCCTATTAACTTGATGAAAGGGTTCAGATTGTCGGGGCCGCATACCAGACCTTACACTAAAGCCAACATCTAACGCTGGTGGCCTCAACCTGACGCGCTCCATGTGGCCGCTGCCGAAGGACACGAGGATGTCCTAAAGCTGGAGTACTTGGAAAGCCCACGTCTACTTCTCTCGGCTTCTTGTCCTCTTTTATTTTTGCGAAAAAAAATCAGATGTACAAAACACCTCAAACATAATAAAAATTTCGTCGAGGTTCATGGACCACCGAACGACCATTGCCGCCGCCAGAACGAGCCGCTTCTTGTCCTCCTTGAACTTCCATTGTATTTTGGTCATGAACTTCCATTGTATTTTCGTTATTATATGTTTAGGATCGCATCAAAGTATTTATGCACATGAAATGTGTATGGACTACTCCTACTTTGGTTTTGCATACAAGGAGTTATGCTTGAGAGCCTTGCCTTTTTTTTCCGTCCTCTGCTACTGGCGCAAGTGCATGTATGTAGTGGTGTGAGTGTGTGCTATATGTGTTTGTATTGTAATCGACATTTCTCCAAAAAAATTAAAACCCACAATAGGAACTAAAATTTTCTTTAATTGGGGGAGCCTCGAACTTTTTTAAGACCCTTGCCACACGACAAATATTTTGGTCTCGCCACATATGCCCCTCATTTACCACTAATAAGGCACACATGCATTGCATGTAGGAACTTAGATAATGAAAGCATGGATGAGTAGCTAGTATGGTATAATACCAAAGTATGTAGGAGCTTAAAAATGAGATTATAGTTATAAAAATATTTAAAAACTGCGGGTATAATACGAAACTCATGTGAAATATATACATCACAATTGTCTTTAGGTATCCCGTATTGTAGTGAGTAGCTAGTATTGCATCTTGAAAAACAAATGAAATCTATTTCGCAAAAAAAAAACAAATGAAATTTATGAAGGTGTTGTCATAGCCTTGAACACAAGAAAATCATAATGTAAAACTGAATCACAATTCTTTTAGGAGAAAAAATAACTTGAGGGAACTAAGGTATGGAAGAATCTAGAATAAATAAGAAGTGCCTGTGATGTGAGGGCTGTGCATTGTAAACCATACACTAAAAAAAGATCGGTATATTTTTTATAAAATTAGATAATTTAAATATAGAAGATTCTAGAATGAAAGAGAAGTGATTGTATTTCTATTGCGGAGGCCATGAATACTATTGCTACGGGATGATAACCAAAAATACCGCTCGATAACCAAACATCATCCGTTAATCATTAAAATTGCGGAGGCCATGAGTTGTGACTGTACCTCTATTGCTAGCTAGTACTATAATATAAGAGCGTTTAGTGTAAAAACGTTTTATATTACGAGATGGAGCAAAAACGTTTTTATATTATGGGACAAAGAGAGTAATATATTCAGTTTTTCCTTGAAAAAAAATCATTATCATTTCTCTCTGGATACATGTTCTTTTTCTCCGTGGACACATACATTGTCTAAACAGAAAATCTGCGTGGATATAGGCGCATATCATCATGCCGATAGTACGTACAATGAAGGCTGCAACTCGCGTGTCAAATGCGGAGCACGTCGTCCAATCGCGAGCCTCGGCCCCGATTTTCATCAGGTCGCGCCCGGGATGGCCTCCACGTCAGCAAGGCCCCGGCGCGGCGGAGCCAGGGGATCGGATTCTCCCTGCCGCGTGGCACGCCACGGCCGCGCTCGCTATCTCCTCCCGGATAAGCCAGGGCCACCCGGCGCCGCGCGCCTAGATCCCCATAAACTGCCGCGCGCACCACACGCTCAATTCCACTCTCACACCACGCACGCGCACAGCCAGCGAGCGCACCGGTGCAGCAACGATGGCGCTGGTCTCCTCCTCCTCCGCCGCCACCGCCGTCGCGGCGCTCCCCAGCAATGGGCTGGCCGGCGCCCGGAGCTCCTTCCTCGGCGCTGCCGGCAAGGCGGCGGCGGCGTCGCGCGCGTCCTTCGCCGTGCGCGCCGCGGCGCCCGAGAGGCCCATCTGGTTCCCCGGGAGCACCCCTCCCCCGTGGCTCGACGGCAGGTTGGTACTCGGACACGCTGCGCCCATGCATGCCGGAATATGCTGCGATCGACTCTTGACACTGACCGTGTGTGTGTGCGTCTCGTTGTTCTTGATGCAGCCTTCCCGGAGACTTCGGCTTTGACCCCTGGGGTCTTGGTAAGTCCTGATCAGTCTCTCACATCACATCTCATCCCTGCTAGTGTGATCTGTTGTCGTTCTTGGTAACATCGATCGACATGAACAATCTTTGATCGATTTTGCGGTGTAGGATCCGACCCGGAGAGCTTGCGGTGGAACGTGCAGGCGGAGCTGGTGCACTGCCGGTGGGCGATGCTGGGCGCGGCGGGCATCTTCATCCCGGAGCTGCTGACCAAGATCGGCATCCTCAACACACCGTCGTGGTACACCGCCGGGGAGCAGGAGTACTTCACCGACACCACCACCCTCTTCATCGTGGAGCTCATCCTCATCGGCTGGGCCGAGGGCCGCCGTTGGGCAGACATCATCAAGCCCGGCTGCGTCAACACCGACCCCATCTTCCCCAACAACAAGCTCACCGGCACCGACGTCGGGTACGCACAGTCGCACACACATATGTCAGCGAACTTGTCACGTGCATGGCTCTCCTTGTACTAATGGGGCTAATCAAGTGATGTCTCCGCGTGTTGGAAACCTAAGGTACCCCGGTGGTCTGTGGTTTGACCCGCTCGGCTACGGCACCGGCTCGCCCGAGAAGCTCAAGGAGCTGCGCACCAAGGAGATCAAGAACGGCCGCCTCGCCATGCTCGCCGTCATGGGCGCGTGGTTCCAGGCCGAGTACACCGGCACCGGCCCCATCGACAACCTCTTCGCTCACCTCGCTGACCCCGGCCACGCCACCATCTTCCGGGTACGCGTATGCTACACATTATATTGGTACTATATATGTGTGTATGTATGATTTTTTGGGTACTGATGTATGACCCTTTTTGGTGTTACGTTTTAGGCCTTTGCCCCCAAGTAAGGAACACGGTGGGAGTTAGCAACTAATCCGAGGAGTGTGCTACCACGGGGAAGAAGATCGCTGGTGGAACTTGATTTTTTTCTTTCCTGGGAAGTAGACCGTGGATGATGGTATGTAATTGTGGAGCAATGCATGCTTGTTGGATGTGTACTTGTACCCTGGTGTTGTAGCCGATGTAAAAAATGAATACCCTTTTGAACATTATTATGTTGGCATTGTCTACGAGTCTCGCCACGTCGCCCAATGGTCTAACATTACAAGAGCATATACAGCCGTACTTAGCAAATCCGGCCCTTTAAATATTCGCGGACTCGCTTCGGATGACCCAGGACAGTGTCGGACAACCGCTCAGGTCTCTTGCCAGACAACCACACTCCTCATATCTAAATTCTCAAATCCATGTAAATACACATTTTTTTTTCTCGAATACGCAAAAGAGAAGAAAGAGAGTTGTACTAATGACCGTCCTCAAACTGATCATTAGTACAAGCGACACGATCGCACAGAACATGGCGTGAGCTATACTGCCTCGACGACCTAATTGACCGTCCTCAAACGCATGGCCTACGTCTCAGGGATCATGTTTTCTAACCCGGTAGCCCCAGCAGTTGCCCAAGTCCTCGGCTATGTGCGAATGCTATTGAGCACCCACAGGATCGACGACTGCTCCATGTCGAAGACGCATGCATTGCGAGCCTTCCACAGGAGCCAGGATGTGAGGATGATCAGTGAGGATATGCCTACCTGTCGCCTTGCCGGCGTCGCACCATGAGACGCCGGCCACCACTCAAGAAAGTCATCATCCGGCAACGGAGGGGCTGCCGTGTCACACCTGCTCCTGTGTAGTAGTGGACTAAACAGGGAGAAGGGTAACTAGGCTGAGCCCAATGGGCGTCTTGGGCCGCCTGTGGCCAAGCGTGTGTAAGCAACTACTTAAGTCTCCTGCTACGTTGTATTTGTCAGCGAGCAATTGAACTCTCTCATTCTGAATCTCAATCCCCTTCTCCTACCTCGCCTCATTGTCTGCTCTCCTCATCCCAAATTCTCTGTGCGATCGATCCCCTTCCAAGGTTCGGTCGTCACAATTGGTAATCAGAGCCTTCAATTTGTCGGATTTTTTCCCCACCGCGACTCCCATACTCCCTTGGCCGGATCGGTAATATCCACCGCCGTAGGTGTGATTTCACTCCGGTGAGGTCGCGCGAAATCCTACGCGGGGTTCGATCTGCTCGGGGCGGGAGCCACGGCGCCTTCCAAACCTTCTGTGCAGACGCGACAACTACTAGCCACCATGGGGGAGCAGACCAGCAACCTCACCGCCCTGATGGAGACGCTCCTCTCCAGATTTGACGAGGAAAAAGTGCTCGCGGACAAGCAGGCGGAGGCGCAGACAACATTCAACACTCAAGTCTCGCAGGAGCTAGAAAGCTTGTCGAAGCAGATCGGGCCACCCAGGCAGGCAGAGGTCGATGATGTGCGCAAGGTTGCGTCTCCGTCGGCTTCGTCGGCTCCGTCGACGGGCTCGCAAGTCGATGATCCCTCCGCCCCTGCGCCACGCCCAAGGGTAACACGGGAGGCCCCGACACCACCGGAGGTCTGTCCCGCACCGCCTCCGAGCGCCGTACCAATTCCTCAAGTCATCATCGGCACGACTCCGTTCCCGCGGCTTACCAACGAAGGGCTGCCTCTGCTTCCTCGTCCCGCTGATCATATTGGACTGCAGGAGCGCGGACCACAGCCAGTCACGCGCGATGAGTACTACGCCCGTCCTCCCAAGCATCAGTTCCCTCGGTTCGATGGTGAGGCACCGCGTGTTTGGTTGGATCGCTGTTTAGCTTATTTTGAGCTGTATAGGGTGCCGCCGCACAACTGGGTGGCGACTGCCGCGCTCTACGTCGATGGCCACGCCGCTCTCTGGCTTAGAGCATTTCGTCAGATGCATACAGACATTACATGGGAAATGTTTCGCCGTGCAATTGTGGAGGAATTTGGTCCTGAAGAATTTGAGTCCACAATGCACAACCTGCTGCAGCTTCGGCAAACAGGGACAGTGGCAGAATATAGACAACAGTTTGAAGTCCACATGTATAATTTGCTAGCGTTGGATGCCTCTCTCAGCTCTAAATTTTTTGTCACCCAATTCCTGTTGGGCCTAAAGGATGAGCTCCGAGAAGCAGTCCGTCTTCAGGCACCTACCAGCATCACAAGAGCGACGGTCTTTTCTCGAATTCAGGAGGAGGAACTTGAGATTCAGCATCCTCGTTTTCGTCCGTGTCTGCAGGACGGCCACTGCCCGTTCCAAGTACCTTGCCAACACTCGGGCGCCCCCCTCCAGCACCTGTCTTGCCCACTGCAGCAATACCTCCAGCACGTGCTGTTCCGACACCCAAACCGGCTACTGACGATTTTGGCCACGAACGCCAACTTCGCGACTACAGGCCACAGCATGGTCTTTGTTTCAGATGTGGGGACAAATACTCAAGAGAACATCAGTGCAAACGGTCAGCTCAGCTGCTTACAATAGAAGTGGGTGATCATGGGGAGGTGCTATCCGATGAAGCTGTCAGGGCATTGCAATTGTTGGACGAACCGGATGGAGCCGGGAACCCCGAGTGTTGTCTGCTCTCTGCACATGCTGTCGAAGGAACCGAAACTGCGGAAACCATTCGTCTCCGTGCCACGGTGGGCAATCAAACCATGTTGTTGCTAGTGGATTCTAGAAGCACTCATAGCTTCGTCAATGCTACTTTTGCAGCTCGAATTGGTGCAGCAACCACTAACATCTCTCCAATATCAGTGCGCGTCGCTAATGGTCAGAGATTGAATTGCAGTGGTGTGTCAGAATTAGGAGTTTATGATGCAGTGTTGGGTGTGGATTGGTTAGCCCAACACAGTCCGATGCAGTGTGACTGGCAACTAAAAACTATGCAATTTGAAGACGAAGGCAAGACAGTGCATCTGACAGGAGTGCGATCAGATGGTCAGCCAGCTCTCGGTGCCATGGATGCAGCTACCTTGTGGCAAATGCATGATTCCAACGAGATTTGGGGAGCAACACTTCTTGAAATTCAACTGACCGAACCAAGTCCAGACTCTGGACAACCAATTCCTCCAACAATTCAGAAAATTCTGACAGAGTTTAGTGAAATTTTCGAAGAACCAACTCAGCTGCCCCCGCACCGACAGTATGATCATGCCATTACCCTGGAGCCAGGGGCCGCACCAGTGAATTGCCGCCCATACCGATACTCGCCATTGCAGAAAGACGAAATAGAGCGACATGTTAGTGAGATGTTAAAAACTAGAGTGATTACACACAACATGAGCCCGTTCGGTGCCCCAGTACTGCTTGTTAAAAAGAAAGACGACACTTGGCGCTTTTGCGTGGATTATAGGCGTTTGAATCAAGTGACGATAAAGAACAGATTCCCTCTTCCCGTCATTGACGAATTATTGGATGAACTGGCAGGCGCCACGCTCTTCTCCAAAATTGATTTGCGTGCAAGCTATCATCAAATACGGATGAGAGAAGGCGATGAAGAGAAGACGACCTTTAAAACCCATCTTGGCCACTACCAATTCCGGGTCATGCCATTCGGTGTTACAAATGGACCACCCACATTTCAGTGCGTCATAAATTCTGTTTTCTCGGGTCCGAATCGCAAGTTCATCATCACCTTCTTGGATGACATTTTGGTATTCAGTCCTTCCCTGGAAGAGCATGAGGAGCATTTGCGCATAGTATTTGCCACTCTACGCAAGCATCAACTGTACCCGAAGCAGTCCAAATGCTCATTTGCCCAGCCCAGTGTCAAGTATTTGGGACATGTGATTTCTCGTGAGGGAGTCGCGATAGATGTAAGCAAGACAAGGGCCATGAAAGCGTGGCCACGACCAACAAATGCAACAGAGTTGCGCAGGTTTCTCGGACTTACAGGTTACTACCGCAAATTTGTGCCTCGATATGGCATTCTGGCGAAGCCGCTTACTCAACTCCTCACTAAGAAGGGTTTCAATTGGTCCGAACAAGCTCAAACAGTGTTTGATCTGCTCAAGGAGGCGATGGTGAACACATCGGTGTTGGCCCTTCCCGATTTCAATCGCCCATTCTGGATCGAGACCGATGCGTGTGACACGGGCATAGGAGCAGTCTTAGTACAAGATGGTCACCCAGTTGCTTATCTTAGCAAAGCCCTGGGTGTTCGCAATCAACGTCTATCCATCTACGAGAAAGAATTTCTCGCTGTGATGATGGCCTGGAGAAGTGGCGTCCATATCTCTAGCTCGCCCCATTCGTCATTGTCACTGATCACAAAAGCTTGTATCACCTCGGTGATCAGCAGCTTGAAACAGAGCTCCAACGCAAGGCGATGTCTAAAATGGTGGGGCTTCAGTTTTCATTCAAATATAGGCGCGGCCCGGACAATGGCGCGGCGGATGCGCTATCCCGAGTCGGTCACCTGCTCTCAGTAGATGCTTTGACAGTTTGCCAACCACAGTGGCTTCAAGAAGTTGCAAATTCCTATGAAACTGACATGGACAGTCAATATTTGCTCCAACGTTTGGCATTGAACAGTCCAGATGATCAGGGGTATGAACTGTGACAAGGAGTGATTCGTTGTCACAACAAGCTTTGGATAGGTGCCAACACCGCACTACAGACTAAGTTGATCAGTGCATTTCATGCCAGTGCAATTGGTGGCCATTCTGGTGTTACTGCAACCTATCAGCGCATCAAGAAACTGTTTGCTTGGAAGGGTCTCAAAGCTGCAGTCGAAGATTTCGTGCGCCAATGTTCCGTTTGTCAGCATGCAAAACATGAACACTTGAAGACACCAGGCTTATTACAGCCACTGCCCATACCAACAGAACCTTGGCATGATCTCACCATGGACTTTGTCGAAGGTTTACCATCATCAGAAGGGTACAAAGTGATTATGGTGGTAGTGGACCGCTTCACCAAGTATGCTCACTTTGTTCCACTCCGCCATCCCTTCACTGCAGCTACTGTGGCAAGAGCATTCTAGGACAACATCATCAAGTTACATGGGGTGCCACACTCGATTGTCTCCGATCGTGACTGTATTTTTACCAGTGCAATGTGGCGTGCTCTGCTAGAGGCCGTCGGGACCAAACTCAGCTACTCAACTGCCTATCACCCGCAGACCGACGGCCAAAGTGAGCGTGTCAACCAGTGCCTCGAAATGTACCTCTGTTGTGCCGTGCATGATACACCCAAGCAATGGCGCAAATGGCTCCCCATGGCTGAATTCTGGTATAACACTACCCATCACTCCTCACTCAATACATCTCCTTTCAAGGCTCTGTATGGACAAGAACCTAATTTGGGAGGCTTGCCTACAATCGCAACACACCTTCCAGAAAATACTGATGCTGATTTGGATTGGGCCAAACACAATGATAGACTACGCACGCAACTAACCCGTGCTCACAACATGTGCAAACAAAAGGCAGACAAGCATAGGACTGAGCGAGCATTCGATGTGGGAGCTTAGGTACTACTCAAGCTTCAACCTTACGCTCAATCCACAGTGGCCAATCGTCCATGTCCCAAGCTGGCATACAAATTCTTTGGACCATTCACAATGGAGCAACACATCGGCGCCATGGCATACAAGTTGGCATTAACACCGGACAACAGAATACACAACGTATTTCATGTCTCCCAGTTGAAGCCATTTACACCAGATTACACACAAGATCTGAATGAGGAGTTCGACAACGCGGCCTCCAACCTCACGTTCCTCCCAGATCCGACCTTTCCTCGGGTCGTGGCTATCTTCGGTTGGAGGAGGGGAGGATGAAGATGGTGAAGTTCCGGGCCTCGCACACGGCTCTCGCGGTGGGCACTTCCCGTGCCGATCCTCCCACGGCGCCGCCGCCGCCGGCGTCGTACTTCCAAGCGCCCCCGGCACTCGTCTACCAACCGCCGCCCCTGCCCCTGATCGTCGCCACGGGGGCGCCGCGGCAAGAAGCAGCAGCAGCACGGCGTGGGGGGGGGGGGGGGGCAGCCGCCGCCGCCGCCGCAGCTGTCCCCGGCCCCCTGGGTCGCCGCGACCAACCATTGGACGAGGGTGGTCCATGCGTACATGATGCCCGTGCCGCAGGCTCCCGTCCCGACAGGGATCCTCGGCCCCCGCCCCAACGCGTATCAGCCGTTCTTCGCCGCCCCGGGTGGCTACCCCGTTGCGGCCCCTTCGTACGCCGCCCCGGGTGGCTACCCCGTCGCCCCTCCGGCCGCGGCCGCCGCACTCCCCCCGGCCCCTAGGGATCCGGCTCTCCTTGCAGCGCTTCACTCCGCCCCCTACACCCAACATGTACATCGGAGGCGACGACTGGTATATAGATTCCGGGGCTACCACCCACATGACTTCCAACCCTGGTAACCTCAACTCCGTATTCCCAGTTTCTACCGCATGTCGTATCACTATCGGGGACGGGTCTTCCCTTCCCATTACTCATGTCGGTCATGGTTCCTTTCCGTCTAACTCTACGCCCATTCACATGTCTAATGTCTTAGTTTCACCTGAGTTAGTCACTAATCTCATTTCCGTTTGTTCTCTTACACGTGAAAATCCTATAACTGTTGAATTTGACGAAGTGGGTTTTTCTGTCAAGGACGCTCGTACCCGGATGGTGCTCCACCGATGTCACAGCCTGGACGGCTGATACGTCTCCAACGTATCTATAATTTTTGATTGCACCATGCTAGATTATCTACTGTTTTGGGCAATATTGGGCTTTATTTTCCACTTTTATATTATTTTTGGGACTAACCTATTAACCGGAGGCCCAACCCAGATTTGCTGTTTTATGCCTATTTCAGTGTTTCGAGGAAAAGGAATATCAAATGGAGTCAAAACGGAACGAAATCAACTGGAGAAGTTATTTTTGGAAGGAAACCTACCGGATAGACTTGGACCCTACGTCAGAAGATGAAGGAGGTGCTCACGAGGGTAGGGGGCGCGCCCACCCCCCTGGGGCGCGCCCCCTGCCTCGTGCCCCCCTTCGGTCCACCGACGTACTCCTTTCACCCATATATACCCACATATCCTAAAACTTCCAGAACGAAGAATAGATCGGGAGTTCCACCGCCGCAAGCCTCTGTAGCCACCAAAAGTCAATCGGGACCCTGTTTCGGCACCCTGCCGGAGGGGGGGGGGGAACCCTCACCGGTGGCCATCTTCATCATCCCGGCGCTCTCCATGACGAGGAGGGAGTAGTTCTCCCTCGGGGCTGAGGGTATGTACCAGTAGCTATGTGTTTGATCTCTCTCTCTCGTGTTCTTTATTTGGCATGATCTTGATGTATCGCGAGCTTTGCTATTATAGTTGGATGTTATGTTTCTCCTCCCCCTCTACTCTCTTATAATGAATTGAGTTTCCCCTTTGAAGTTATCTTATCGGATTGAGTCTTTAAAGATTTGAGAACACTTGATGTATGTCTTGCCGTATGTTTCTCCTCCCCCTCTACTCACTTGATGTATGTTTTGGTGATCAACTTGCGGGTTCCGCCCATGAACCTATGCATAGGGGTTGGCACACGTTTTCGTCGTGATTCTCCGGTAGAAACTTTGGTGCACTCTTTGAGGTCCTTTGTGTTGGTTGAATAGATGAATCTGAGATTGTGTGATGCATATCGTATAATCATACCCACGGATACTTGAGGTGACATTGGAGTATCTAGGTGACATTAGGGTTTTG
The DNA here is from genome assembly GCF_056163025.1 of Triticum urartu. Classification (NCBI taxonomy): domain Eukaryota; kingdom Viridiplantae; phylum Streptophyta; class Magnoliopsida; order Poales; family Poaceae; genus Triticum; species Triticum urartu. Next base: position 167,359,182 of record NC_141874.1, on the reverse strand, counting down.
GTTGATTTGTGTCTTAAGGTGTTATTCTAGTACGAACTCTAGGGCTGTTTGTGACACTTATAGGAATAGCCCAACGGATTGATTGGAAAGAATAACTTTGAGGTGGTTTCGTACCCTACCATAATCTCTTCGTTCGTTCTCCGCTATTAGTGACTTTGGAGTGACTCTTTGTTGCATGTTGAGGGATAGTTATGTGATCCAATTATGTTATTATTGTTGAGAGGACTCGCACTAGTGAAAGTATGAACCCTAGGCCTTGTTTCCTAGCATTGCAATACCGTTTACGCTCACTTTTATCATTTGTTACCTTGCTGTTTTTATAATTTCAGCTTACAAATACCTTTATCTACTATCCATATACCACTTGTATCACCATCTCTTCGCCGAACTAGTGCACCTATACAATTTACCATTGTATTGGGTGTGTTGGGGACACAAGAGACTCTTTGTTATTTGGTTGCAGGGTTGCTTGAGAGAGACCATCTTCATCCTGCGCCTCCTATGGATTGATAAACCTTAGGTCATCCACTTGAGGGAAATTTGCTACTGTCCTACAAACCTCTGCACTTGGAGGCCCAACAACGTCTACAAGGAGAATGTTGTGTAGTAGACATCAAGCTCTTTTCTGGCACCGTTGTGGGGAGGTTAGCGCTTGAAGGTATATCTTTAGATCTTGCAATCGAGTCTTTTAGTTTCTTGTTTTATCACAAGTTTAGTTTATAAAAGAAAACTATAAAAAAATGGAATTAAGTTTGTCTCATATGCTTCATCTTTTTAATATCTTTCATGAGTATGATGGAAAGGATAATTGTGCTCAAGTGCTAGAAGAAGAAATCTATAAAATGTTTGGCACTAAATATTTGAATGATGAGCATTGTTGCAATGTTGTTAGTATGAATTCCTTGAATATCCATGATGCTAATGATATGCAAAGCCACAAGCTTGGGGAAGCTATGTTTGATGAAGATGATATTTTGTGGCCCACCAAGTTTTGATGAGCAAATTTATTACGATGAAAGCATGCCTCCTATTTATGATGATTATATTGATGAAAGTGGATTTGGAGAGGTCATGACTTTATTTTGTGATGAATCCACTATTTCGGAAGAGGTTCCAATTGATTATGAGAACAAAGTTGCTATCTATGATGATTATTGTGATGACTTGTATGCTATAAAGAATAATTATATCCATGAAACTTGTCATCATGATTTTAGTTTTCAATTGGATTATGCCTCACATGATAATTATTTTGTTGAGTTTGCTCCCACTATTATTCATGAGAAGAATTTTGCTTATGTGGAGAGTAATAAAATTTCTATGCTTGTAGATCATGAAAAGAATGCTTTAGGTGCTGGTTATATTGTTGAATTCATTCATGATGCTACTGAAAATTATTATGAGGGAGGAATATATGCTTGTAGGAATTGCAATAATATCAAGTTTCCTCTCTATGTGCTTAAAGTTTTGAAGTTATGCTTGTTTTACCTTCCTATGCAAGTTGATTCTTGTTCCCACAAGTTGTTTGCTCACAAAATCCCTATGCATAGGAAGTATGTTAGACTTAAATGTGCTATCCATATTCTTCATGATTCTCTTTTTATGTTACAATTCTTATCTTTTATGTGAGCATCATTGAAATCATCATGCCTAGCTAGGGGCGTTAAACGATAGCGCTTGTTGGGAGGCAACCAAACTTTATTTTTGTTCCTTGCTTTTTTCTCCTGTTTAGTAATAAATAATTCATCTAGCCTCTGTTTATATGTGGTTTTAGTTGTTTAATTAGTGTTTGTGCCAAGTAGAACCTTTGGGAAGACTTGGGAAAAGTCTTGTTGATCATGCTGTAAAAAACAGAAACTTTAGCGCTCACGAGAATTGCTGCCATTTTTATTTGGAGAGTGCTATTTAGTTAATTATTTTTTCATATTATTAATATATAAATTACTCACATCGAGCAATTTATTTTAGAATTTTTGGGGTTCCAGATCTTGTGCTAGCTACAGATTACTGCAGACTGTTCTGTTTTTGACAGATTCTATTTTTCGTGTGTTGTTTGCTTATTTTGATGAATCTATGGCTAGTAAAATAGTTTATAAACCATAAAGAAGTTGGAATAAAGTAGGTTTAACACCAATATAAATAAAAAATGAGTTCATTACAGTACCTTGAAGTGGTCTTTTGTTTTCTTTCGCTAACGGAGCTCACGAGTTTTCTACTTTAAGTTTTGTGTTGTGAAGTTTTCAAGTTTTGGGTAAGGATTCGATGGACTACGGAACAAGGAGTGGTAAGAGCCTAAGCTTGGGGATTCCCAAGGCACCCCAAGGTAATATTCAAGGACAACCAAGAGCCTAAGCTTGGGGATGCCCCGGAAGGCATCCCCTCTTTCGTCTACTTCCATCGGTAACTTTACTTGGAGCTATATTTTTATTCGCCACATGATATGTGTTTTGCTTGGAGCGTCAATTTATTTTGTTAGAATTTGCTTACTGTTATTTATAAAATTTTTTTGCATCTTTTATTTCAATAAAAGTGGCATTGATAGCCTTTACTATGCCTATTTTAGAAGTCCACATGTTGCTGTTTGAAAACAGAAAGTTTACCGCTGTTGCAATAATTCCCTAGAAAAGTCAGAATGTGATAAAATGTTGAAACCTTTTGCATATTAAGATATGATACATTTACTACAGTGGTAATTTTCTTTCATAATTTTTGGATCTAGGGAAGTATGGATGTTGCTGCATTCTTCACAGACTGTCCTGTTTAGGCAGATTGCTGTTATGTTTGCATTGTTTGCATATGGTTGCTTCTTTAATGATTCTATTTGAGGATAGGAATATTAAATATGCAGAGGAATTTATTATGCAATGTTGAATAATAATTTTAGTGATTTGCTATAGTAGAGTATGACAAGGTTTTGGCAATGGTTTATACTAACTTATCTCACGAGTCCTTGTTGAGTTTTGTGTGGATGAAGCTTTTGAGATTTAGGGAGACCATGATATGAGAGGAGTTAAGGAGACACAAAAGCTCAAGCTTGGGGATGCCCAAGGCACCCCAAGATAATATTTCAAGAAGTCTCAAGCATCTAAGCTTGGGGATGCCCCGGTTGGCATCCCACCTTTCTTCTTCAACAACTATCAGTTAGTATCGGTTGATCCTAAGTTTTTGCTTCTTCACATGATATTTGCCATTATTAGATGTCATTTTATTTAGTTTTGCTTGCTGTTTGAATAAAATACCAAGATATGAAATTCTTAAATGTTAGAGAGTCTTCACATAGTTGCATAATTATTCGACTAGTCATTGATCTTCACTTATATCTTTCGGAGTAGTTTGTCATTTCCTCTAGTGCTTCACTTATATCTTTTAGAGCATGGTGGTAGTTTTATTTTGAAGAAATAGATGAACTCTCATGCTTAACTTAGATTATTTTGAGAGTCTTAAATAGCATGGTAATTTGCTTAAAATTCTAATATGCTAGGTATTCAAGAATAATAAAATTCTCTTATGAGTGTGTTGCATACTATGAGAAGTTTGATACTTGATAATTGTTTTGAGATATAAAGATGGTGATATTAGAGTCATGCTAGTTGAGTAGTTGTGAATTTGAGGAATACCTGTGTTGAAGTTGGTGATTCCCGTAGCATGCACGTATGGTGAACCGTTATGTGATGAAGTCGGAGCATGATTTATTTATTGATTGTCTTCCTTATGAGTGGCGGTCGGGGACGAGCGATGGTCTTTTCCTACCAATCTATCCCCCTAGGAGTATGCGTGTAGTACTTTGTTTCGATAACTAATAGATTTTTGCAATAAGTATGTGAGTTCTTTATGACTAATGTTGAGTCCATGGATTATACGCACTCTCACCCTTCCACCATTGCTAGCCTCTCTAGTACCGCGCAACTTTCGCCGGTACCTTAAACCCACCATATACCTTCCTCAAAACAGCCACCATACCTACCTATTATGGCATTTCCATAGCCATTCTGAGATATATTTCCATGCAACTTTCCACCGTTCCGTTATTATGACACGCATCATCATTGTCATATTGCTTAGCATGATCATGTAGTTGACATTGTATTTGTGGCAAAGCCACCGTTCATAATTCTTTCATACATGTCACTCATGCATCATTGCACATCCCGGTACACCGCCGGAGGCATTCATATATAGTCATATCTTGTTCTAAGTATCGAGTTGTAAGTAAATAAAAGTGTGATGATCATCATTATTAGAGCATTGTCCCAGTGAGGAAAGGATGATGGAGGCTATGATTCCCCCATAAGTCAGGATGAGACTCCGGACGAAAATGAATAAAAGAGGCCAAAGAAGCCTAAATAAAAAAAAGAGAAAAGAGGCCATAAAAAAAGAGAAAAGGCCCAAATAAAAAAAATGAGAGAAAAAGAGAGAAGGGGCAATGCTACTATCCTTTTACCACACTTGTGCTTCAAAGTAGCACCATGATCTTCATGATAGAGAGTCTCCTATGTTGTCACTTTCATATACTAGTGGGAATATTTCATTATAGAACTTGGCTTGTATATTCCAATGATGGGCTTCCTCAAAATTCCCTAGGTCTTCGTGAGCAAGCAAGTTGGATGCACACCCACTAGTTTCTTTTGTTGAGCTTTCATATACTTATAGCTCTAGTGCATCCGTTGCATGGCAATCCCTACTCACTCACATTGATATCTATTGATGGGCATCTCCATAGCCCATTGATATTCCTAGTTGATGTGAGACTATCTTCTCCTTTTTTGTCTTCTCCACAACCACCATTCTATTCCACCTATAGTGCTATGTCCATGGCTCACGCTCATATATTGCGTGAAGATTGAAAAAGTTTGAGAACATCAAAAGTATGAAACAATTGCTTGGCTTGTCATCGGGGTTGTGCATGATTTAAATACTTTGTGTGGTGAAGATAGAGCATAGCCAGACTATATGATTTTGTAGGGATAGCTTTCTTTGGCCATGATATTTTGAGAAGACATAATTGCTTTATTAGTATGCTTGAAGTATTATTATTTTTATGTCAATATGAACTTTTGTCTTGAATCTTTCGGATCTGAATATTCATATCACAAGTAAGAAGAATTACATTGAAATTATGCCAACTAGCATTCCACATCAAAAATTATCTTTTTATCATTTACCTACTCGAGGACGAGCAGGAATTAAGCTTGGGGATGCTTGATACGTCTCCAACGTATCTATAATTTTTGATTGCTCCATGCTAGATTATCTACTGTTTTGGGCAATATTGGGCTTTATTTTCCACTTTTATATTATTTTTGGGACTAACCTATTAACCGGAGGCCCAGCCCAGATTTGCTGTTTTATGCCTATTTTAGTGTTTCGAGGAAAAGGAATATCAAACGGAGTCAAAACGGAACGAAATCAACTGGAAAAGTTATTTTTGGAAGGAAACCTACCGGATAGACTTGGACCCTACGTCAGAAGATGAAGGAGGTGCTCACAAGGGTAGGGGGCGCGGGCGCGCCCCCCTGCCTCGTGGCCCCCCCTTTGGTCCACCGACGTACTCCTTTCACCCATTGAGGGAGTCCTGGATTAGGCGGTGTCCGGATAGCCAGACTATACCTTCAGCCGGACTCCTGGACTATGAAGATACAAGATTGAAGACTTCGTCCTGTGTCCGGAAGGGACTTTCCTTGACGTGGAAGGCAAGCTTGGCGATACAGATATGTAGATCTCCTACCATTGTAACCGACTTTGTGTAACCCTAACCCTCTCCGGTGTCTATATAAACCGGAGGGTTTTAGTCCATAGGACAACATACAGAACAACAATCGTACCATAGGCTAGCTTCTAGGGTTTAGCCTCTCCGATCTCGTGGTAGATCTACTCTTGTACTACCCATATCATCAATATTAATCAAGCAGGACGTAGGGTTTTACCTCCATCAAGAGGGCCCGAACCTGGGTAAAACTTCGTGTCCCTTGCCTCCTGTTACCATCCGGCCTAGACGCACAGTTCGGGACCCCCTACCCGAGATCCGCCGGTTTTGACACCGACATTGGTGCTTTCATTGAGAGTTCCTCTGTGTCGTCGCCATCAGGAAGGATGCCTCGCCCCGTCTTTAAAGACGGCACCGTTGCTAAGGGAGCTTTGGCTGTTGGCCAAACCCTCCGGCTAGGTGGTTTTCTTATGACCGCCTGTTTGGCTTCTGCGCCGACGATAACCTCTCGAGCCATCAAAAACAATCTTCATGTCAGCTTGGAACTCGCCGAGCAGTTAGATCCAATGGAGCTCTCCTCCATAAACGAGCTCTTGGATCGCATCGCCGCCCTGGGAGTCGCTACGGATTATGATCAGATTGGGCCTAAGCCCGATCTGAGAGAGATTAACTCTCCCCAAGTCACCCATCACGTTGCTGTGGTAGAGGGACAATGCGGCGACCCTTCATCTATCTTAAGGACTAGCTACGTCTGGATTCCCGATCCCTCCAAGCCGGATACCCGCGGAGGGGAGGATTTCACCCAAGACCTGAACTTAGAGTCAGGCGACGGGCTGGATTCATTGGACAACATCCAGGAATCCAAATTTTCGAGTTCGGAAATTCCTCTGCCTCTGAGCCTCAGATGGGATGAGGCTTCAGATTTAATTCCACACACCCACCCGAACATAAGCGAACTATCCCAAATCAGGCAAGAGCCCGAAGAAACAGTACATCATTACTGGGCCAGATTCCTCCTGGTTAGGAGCAGGATAAGGGACTGCCGTGAGGAAGACACAATCTCAATCTTCTGCAATAATTGCACGGACAAGGGAATCCTCAACGCCACAAGTCGCCGTGATATTACACGCTTCACTGACTTGGCATCCATTGTACGAAAGTACTGTGCGATGGAAAGCGCCTGGAAAACCAAAATAAAATTTTGGGACGATCCGGCCCTGAATACAAACCCAGTCCGAAATAAAAGGGGGCATCATCGCCAGACACCCGGGTCAAACACCAAAAAGCAAAAACCCTCTACAGGGCATGGAACCGTACTGGAAGGATGGCTTAATGGACCCTGTAAAATTCACAGTACAGAGGACGCCACACCAACTCACAGCCTTAGAGCATGTTGGATACTCCGGCAGGTGGCCAAAATTGGCGAAGATCTCCTAATTCCAGAGGCCACAGAAAGCCACCCCAGAGACACCAATACGGTATTAACAGTCTTCGAGATTTTCGCGTCAAATAATATGCGAAAAAGGACACTTCGCAGCCTTGCCGAAGTCTACCAAGTAGCAACAATAAACCCATGGAGTGACACGGCTATTACCTTTAACACCAGTGATGAACCTAAATTCCGAACAGCCCGAGCACCAGCCGCATTGGTCCTCAGTCCAATAGTGGATGGCTTTCGTCTTACCAAGGTACTCATGGACGGCGGCAGCGGATTGAACCTCATTTATGAGGAAACCCTTCAAAAAATGGAAATAGACTGGAACCGCATTGAGCGAAGCAGCACAACCTTTAGAGGAATAATCCCCAGTCGGGAAGCGCGCTGTACAGGAAAAATCACACTAGATGTGGTGTTCGGCACGCCGGATAATTACAGGTCCGAAGAGGTCGCGTTCCATGTGGCTCCGTTCAGCAGCGGTTATCACGCTCTGCTAGGGCGGGAAGCGTTTACAATCTTCCAAGCAATACCCCATTACGGGTACATGAAGCTCAAGATGCCCAGGCCTAATGGGATCATCACTCTCGCTAGTGATCCGGACATAGCACTCTGCGCCGAAAACAAGACAGCCGCACTGGCCCTCAAGGCACTATTCGAAGCCCTAGCGGCTGAGGAACTGACTGCGCTGCGCTCCACGGTGAATAGGGACGATGTGGTACTCGACAAAAGATCCAAGTCCACCTCCTTTAAACCGGCGGACGAAATAGTCAAATTCCAAGTCCATCCAACGAACCCCAATAAAACAACTTCCATCGGGGCACAGTTAAACCCTGATGTAGACATCGCACTACGAGAGTTCCTACGAGAGAACTGGGACATTTTCGCCTGGCACCCTTCAGACATGCCAGGAATCCCACGCAGGCTGGCCGAGCACAGCTTAAATATCCTAAAAGGATTCAAACCTGTCAAACAAGCTCTTCGGCGTTTTTCCGAACCTAAGAGACATGCCATGGGAGAGGAGCTAGCAAAGCTATTGGAGGCTGGATTCATCAGAGATATAAAACATCCGGACTGGCTAGCAAACCTGGTGATGATACCAAAGAAGGAAGTGCGTTGATTTTAAAGACCTTAACAAGGCTTGCCCAAAGGATCCCTTCCCCCTCCCCGCATCAATCAAATTATCGATGCTACCGCAGGACACGATTCGTTGTGTTTCCTCGACGCATATTCCGGCAACCATCAAATCAAGATGGCAGAATCAGACCAAGCCGCAACGGCATTTATCACACCATACAGCTCATTCTGCTTCAACACAATGCCCTTCGGGCTCAAAAACGCTGGCGCAACATATCAGCGCATGATTCAGACATGTCTGGCAAACCAGATCGGCAAAACAATGGAGGCATATGTAGATGATGTGGTCGTCAAAACAAGACATGTCGAATCTCTAGTAGACGACTTGAGGCTCACATTTGATAACCTCCGAACATACGACATCAAGCTCAACCCGGAAAAATGCGTCTTCAGCGTCCCAGCCGGAAAGCTCTTGGGCTTCATTGTATCCGGTAGAGGAATTGAAGCAAATCCAGCCAAGATCCGAGCTCTGTCACAATTGGATATCCCAAAGGACCTCAAACAAATACAAAAGTTAACCGGATGCGTGGCGACTCTAAGCCGCTTTATCTCCCGCTTGGGAGAAAAGGCCCTACCCCTTTACCGCCTCCTTCGGCGCACCGAACACTTCGAATGGACGGATGCAGCCACGGCCGGACTCGACGAAATAAAAGCCATATTGGCAACGAACCCAGTCCTGGCCGTGCCAAACATTGGCGAGCCAATGCTATTGTACATTGCAGCAACACATCAGGTTGTAAGCGCAGTGCTCATCATCGAACGAGAAACGGACGGACACAAATTCGCCATTCAAAAGCTGGTCTATTATGTGTCCACTGTCCTCACTCCGTGCAAATCACGGTACCCGCATTATCAAAAGATTGCTTACGCGGTATTCATGGCATCCTGGAAGCTACGACACTACTTTCAAGAGTGTTCAATAACAGTAGCCTCGGAAGTACCACTTAACGATATTATAAACAACCGTGACACAACGGGCCGGATTGCAAAATGGGCCATTGAGCTCCTCCCGTTCGACATAACTTATAAGCCACGGCGAGCCATCAAGTCGCAAGTCTTGGCCGACTTCGTCGCAGAATGGACGGAGGCTGAACTCCCTAAAGAGTACGACACATATTCAAATTGGATCATGCATTTCGACGGCTCCAAGATGTTGGCCGGATAGGGGCTGGCGTCGTTTTGACGTCCCCCACAGGAGACACAGTTCAATACGTACTCCAGATTATGTACACAGACTCCAACAATGCAACCGAATATGAGGCCCTTTTACATGGTCTCCGGATGGCAGTATCCATGGGCATTCAACGCCTAGAGGTGCGCGGGGACTCGAACCTCACAATATCCCAAATAAATGGAGACTTTGATGCCAAGGATCCAAAAATGGCAGCTTACCGCAATGCCGTCCTAAAAATGTCAGCTCGGTTCGAAGAGCTTGAATTTCACCATATAGCCCGGGAAAATAATTAGGCGGCAGATGTCCTGGCACGCATCGGCGCAAAACGCGATGTAGTCCCCCCCAACATCTTCTTGGAAAGGCTGTTCAAGCCATCCGTAGTATGGGAAGGGGAGCCGAATAATAACAGCCCGGACCCAGCCGCACTGCTCGACACCGAACATTCTGACACAATCGGAGGCTCTGCCAATGAAATAACACCTTCAGCCCACGTAATAATGGCCGTCATCGCCCCGTGGACAGAACCATTCCTCGCCTGCCTCACTAGGCAGGAACTCCCCGAGGACCAAAATGAGGCACGCTGCATAGTGCGGCGATCCAAAGCCTACAAAGTCCACGAGGGAGAGCTTTATAAGAAAAGCACTACCGGAGTCCTTCAAAGGTGCATCTCCGAAGAGGAAGGGCGGAACCTCCTGGCTGAAATTCATGCCGGACTCAGCGGTCATCACGCTGCAGCTCGGTCCCTTGTAAGCAAGGCCTTCCGTACAGGCTTTTATTGGCCGACGGCCCGGGCAGACGCCCAGGACTTAGTCCAACGATGCGTCGGTTGCCAGCTCTTTGCAAACCAAAGCCATATGCCACCCACCGCCCTCCAAACTATCCCCATCACTTGGCCCTTCGCGGTCTGGGGGCTTGACATGGTTGGACCCCTTAAAGGTGGAACCCACAAGCAAAAATACTTACTGGTCCGGACCGGTGATAGACTTTATATCCGGGGTTGTACACCGTTACGGCGTCCCCCACAGCATCATCACTGATAACGGCATGAACTTTACGGCCGATGAGGTAAAACTCTGGTGCAAAAACATGGGCATCAAGCTCGATTATGCTTCCGTCTATCACCCACAAACTAACGGCCAGGTCGAACGTGCAAATGGTCTCATCATGAGCAGCATCAAACCCAGATTAGTGCGGTCCCTCAAGGAATCTAACACGCACTGGGTAGAGGAGCTCGACTCCGTACTCTGGGGGCTGCGGACCACGCCGAATCGCACCACCGGATACACACCATTCTTTATGGTGTACGGCGCAGAGGCAGTTTTGCCTTGCGACATAATTCATGACTCACCTCGAGTGCGCATGTACGAAGAAAGAGAAGCCGAGCTCGATCGGCAGGACAGTTTGGACGCATTGGAGGAGGAGCGTGACGTGGCAAAAGCCCGTTCCGCATTCTATCAACAGCAGGCTCGAAGATACCAAAGCAGAGAAGTACGGGCCAAAAATTACAACATTGGCGAATTAGTTCTACGCCTGCCGGACAAGAAAAAGGACAAACTCAAGCCCATGTGGGAAGGTACCTTCATAATTGACCAAGTCCTGACTGGTGGAGCGTACCGCCTGCGAGATGCATCGGATAACCGACTCGAGCCGAACCCATGGAACGCAGCCCGTCTCCGAAGATTCTATGCCTAGCGCCGGACTCTGTGTTCGTCTCCTTCCTCTGTCCATTTTTTATATACTTTCTGTCTTACATTTCTCTCCTTCTCCCCTTCCTTTCTCTTATAGCCTTTAAAGGCTCATCAAATGACGTGCTATTCGCACTCATCAAACCTGGGGGCTTCTTTTAACAGAAGCTTATTTATACGGGCTTCATGTCCAACACATGTGTTACACTTCCGCATGTACCTTTTATTTCACCATTATATGCATCGATATGACTTAAGTTTTGGCCAAGCTAGGTTGCCTGGCTCCTGTGCTTACCCCTACGTTCCCGATTATTCGGCTAGGTAGTAAAGGGAGCACCTCTGCGATTGTTACTGCCGGATTAGCCGGATGTGTACCTCAGACTGGGTGAAGCCGAAAGCTAGCGTTCTTAAGGGAATATTCGGTCGGTGACCTAAAAGATGATCTTTTCACTTATTTATTTATGCGCCCCCAGATGCTTTTTCCCACGTCTTTTTCGCAGAATGGGCATGCACTTTAGGGCATGCCTCCCAGGGAAAGGAACCCCTAACGGAACTATTCTCCCTGGAAGATGTTTCTTACTAACCATGTAATATAACATAACTAGTCGGGCACTTGTCTATTCATGCACTAATGACCCCTATGCCTGGTCTACATGCATTCCCCGGTTCTTATATAACCGCATGGGAATTTGGACACACTCCGGACCGTCAGGTCCCGAGGCTGAAGCGAAAAGGTCGGCCATGACAAACGATCTACAATCCGGCTAGAAGGCATTATAAATGTCAATTTTACATAGTCATTCTGACTGATTGTATTCCTCTTCAATACCATCTAACAGGCTGTCTAATTTACAGTCCTGCTGGGAATACTTTGCGGCCAATTCTACTTGGCTGTATACTAAGCTTACAGGGATCTCCTTCCCATCGGGCCCCACAAGACCGACCTCGGCCATGTGGTTGGGGTCAGCCTTTGTGTACCGCGTCTTCACCATGGCCCAGGCCTCCCTAGCGCCTTGACGGCATGCCGATATCTTCCACAATCGGAAGCGCCGCCGTGCTCCCTTTAGCTTCTCCGCAAGCTCTCCAAGACCTTCGGGCATGGAGATGGATGGCCACAAGGCCTGGGCGACGCCTTGCATCGCCTGCCGAACTCGCTCGAGCAGTTGCGAGAGCTCGGGAAGAAGGTCACCCGTAGAACCGGGCATCTCCTCTGCAGGACAACCTGTTAGCACACCTACAGACATTACTCTGTTCGTCGACTTCGCCGCCAAACTTTTTTTCAAAGGTTCGTTCAAGCACTTACTAAATATGCCGCGCCAAAGCCGCTGATTCTCCTTAACAGAGTCTGACAGCTGGGCATGAACATCTTTTAGGTCGACGCCCAGCTTGGTGTTGGCATCTTGGAGATCGTTCTTCTCCCGCCTCACCTTTGTCAGCACCTTCTCACCAGCCTTCAGCTGGCGTAGGAGTTGTTGCCTTTCTGGACTCAATCCGGCGCCATCTGCAATTTCATTTGTCAGATTCGCACCCATGCTGTGCTTCGCAAAATACTTATCTTTCGAAGTGTATATTACCAGAGGGGGTCTCCTTGGGCTCCCCTGCCGCGGCTAGTGCGGCCTCAAGTTGGGCTTTGCACTCTTCCAGCTCCTGGGACAGTAGGGAATTCTTTTCTGTAAGAACCTGCATAACAAATGATCCTTAAATTAGTTATTCTAACTGTTTCAAGTCTCGGGGGCTACTGGTATATATATATAATTACCAAAATTTTCTTACCCGTATGTATTTTACATATTGCTCCGTGGCTCTGGCTAGACCATTTTGAGCGGCACGGAGGTACGCATTTCCCGAATTGAAGGCATCTAATGCCTCTCGGGAGAAACAAGCGTCGCGAAGAATTGTCCGGCGACGCCTGTGGTTCATGGCACTCTCCACCTCAGAGTTGGTGGCAGACAACCTGTCCACATCTTCAGTCGGAGGAGCGTCTGGTGCGCGCCTTGTGTTCGCCTCCACCTTCGGACCAGGCTTTGGAGCCTGGTTAGTGGAGGCGCGATTGACAGCCTCTCCGGATATAGTCCGGCGAGGTCTCTTTGTCCTGAACAGAGCACGAGTATTAATATGCCTTGAAGGTATAACACCTGGGATAAGGGGGAGCGCCATACCTTTGCGCTGACGCCTCGGTCCGGACTGCACCTCTTTTCTACCCACGGGGCCCTGCGGCCCCTCGTTGGCTTGTCGCCGCAGGTTCGGCCTCCCGTCTCAAAAACCTCCCCTGCAAAGCTCGGTTGTAATCAGGAAACTGAAAACCCGAGAGGGCAGACCCCTATTCGGGGTACTGGGACTTCGATCTCAGTTACCTGGGAGGCTAGGATTAGCCCTGGGTAATCGGCCGTAATGGCCACCAAGGCGTTGTCCTTGCTCAACTGATGGAACACTCCATCAATCAGCTCCACAGATAAGTCCGGATCCTCTTGAGAGGCCGGGTCGAGGGACAGTCCTGGGTCCTCGGGTTGTGGAGGAGGGCTGTTTATTTCTTTAATAGCCTGGCGCAGTTCCTGCGTTAAAGTCGTTAGACTGAATATTTAACAATGGGAATATAAAACGGATGGGCAAGTAAACCACTTACCCAGCTTGGGGGATTGTACATAGAAAATCCACCCTGTGGGTTGACGCGGAGAAATTCCTCCTCTTCTCCCTTGTACAAAGCGGACAAGGTCTTTGTTAGGGCCGCAGCCGAATCCGGTCCCTTACGGCCGTAGCGGGTGGCGTCGTCCTCCCCATTGAAATCCCACATGGGGTGGCCTCTGTACTATAGCGGCTGCACCCCTCGCATGATGCATGCGGCCATGACCCCGATCATGGTCAGTCCGGAATGAGCTAACAATCTTATCCGGCCCATCAGGTAACGGACGTCCTTGTCACTTTCCCTCTGAGGGCTCCGTGGATGCCAACTTAGGCGCTTCTTTAGTGGAGCACTGTCGAACTCAGGGAGGCCGATCCGGATAGGATCCGGCAGCGGGACGTCCTCTATGTAAAACCATTCCGAAGACCAGTCCTCGGACGCCTTCTTTGGGGTTCCGGATAGATATCCGGTCCCGGCGATGCGCCACACTTCGGCTCCGCCCACTTGATATATCGACCCCTTCTGAGAATGGGGCACAAGGCAGAATAGCTCTTTCCACAGCCCGAAATGAGCCTCAACACCCAAAAACAGCTCGCAGAGGGTTACGAAGCCCGCGATATGCAATACGGAGGCAGGCGTAAGATTGTGTAGCTGGAGGCCATAGAACTCCAGGAGCCCCCGGAGAAACGGATGGATTGGAAATCCGAGCCCTCTTATTAAATAAGGGACGAGGCATACCCACTCTCCTTTGGAGGGATTAGGGGCACTCTCCGCTTGCTCTCCGCCATTATAGATAGCAAGACCGTCTCGAACCGGGACCATATAGGTCGGGGGGAGAAATCCCTTGGTCTGGAGCGTCACTAGCTCGCTATGCGGGATGGAGCATCTCTCCCAATATCCAGGCTGAGGGCTGGAAGGGCGAAAGGAGGAGTTGTGACGGCTGGCCATGGTGGTATGGACCTTTGTCGGATGCGCTCTGATGAACACTCGCGAAGGGGAGAAGGTGTGGTTTGGATCTAAATCCTCGTCCCCTTAAATGAGCGGATCATTTACGCGGCTAGGGGTGTGGATGTAAGAACACTCAGACTGTTCATATTCGTTTGACACGTGGGAGACGGCCATTATTGGGCGTAGAAGCCAAGGAGCGCAACATTTACAAGAAACCGGACTTTATTCAACAGGTACACAGAATTTGGAGGAGAACCCGCCTTGCAATGCCGAAGACAATCTGCGCGTCGGACTCTTTGTCATGGAAGCCTGGTTCGGGGGCTACTGAGGGAGTCCTGGATTAGGGGGTGTCCGGATAGCCGGACTATACCTTCAGCCGGACTCCTGGACTATGAAGATACAAGATTGAAGACTTCGTCCCGTGTCCGGAAGGGACTTTCCTTGGCGTGGAAGGGAAGCTTGGCGATACGGATATGTAGATCTCCTACCATTGTAACCGACTTTGTGTAACCCTAACCCTCTCCGGTGTCTATATAAACCGGAGGGTTTTAGTCCGTAGGACAACATACAGAACAACAATCGTACCATAGGCTAGCTTCTAGGGTTTAGCTTCTCCGATCTCGTGGTAGATCTACTCTTGTACTACCCATATCATCAATATTAATCAAGCAGGACGTAGGGTTTTACCTCCATCGAGAGGGCCCGAACCTGGGTAAAACTTCGTGTCCCTTGCCTCATGTTACCATCCGGCCTAGACGCACAGTTCGGGACCCCCTACCCGAGATCCGCCGGTTTTGACACCGACACCCATATATACCCACATATCCTAAAACTTCCAGAACAAAGAATAGATCGGGAGTTCCGCCGCCGCAAGCCTCTGAAGCCACCAAAAGTCAATCGAGACCCTGTTCCGGCACCCTGCCGGAGGTGGGGAACCCTCACCGGTGGCCATCTTCATCATCCCGGCGCTCTCCATGACGAGGAGGGAGTATTTCTCCCTCGGGGCTGAGGGTATGTACCAGTAGCTATGTGTTTGATCTCTCTCTCTCTCTCGTGTTCTTGATTTGGCACGATCTTGATGTATCGCGAGCTTTGCTATTATAGTTGGATCTTATGTTTCTCCTCCCCTCTACTCTCTTGTAATGAATTGAGTTTCCCCTTTGAAGTTATCTTATTGGATTGAGTCTTTAAAGATTTGAGAACACTTGATGTATGTCTTGCCGTGGATATCTGTGGTGACAATGGGATATCCCGTCGCCCCTCCGGCCGCGGCCGCCGCACTCCCCCCGGCCCCTTGGGATCCGGCTCTCCTTGCAGCACTTCACTCCGCCCCCTACACCCAACATGTACATCGGAGGCGACGACTGGTATATAGATTCCGGGGCTACCACCCACATGACTTCCAACCCTGGTAACCTCAACTCCGTATTCCCAGTTTCTACCGCATGTCGTATCACTATCAGGGATGGGTCTTCCCTTCCCATTACTCATGTCGGTCATGGTTCCTTTCCGTCTAACTCTACGCCCATTCACATGTCTAATGTGTTAGTTTCACCTGAGTTAGTCACTAATCTCGTTTCCGTTTGTTCTCTTACACGTGAAAATCCTATAACTGTTGAATTTGACGAAGTGGGTTTTCCTGTCAAGGACGCTCGTACCCGGATGGTGCTCCACCGATGTCACAGCCTGGACAGCTGATACGTCTCCAACGTATCTATAATTTTTGATTGCACCATGCTAGATTATCTACTGTTTTGGGCAATATTGGGCTTTATTTTCCACTTTTATATTATTTTTGGGACTAACCTATTAACCGGAGGCCCAACCCAGATTTGCTGTTTTATGCCTATTTCAGTGTTTCGAGGAAAAGGAATATCAAATGGAGTCAAAACGGAACGAAATCAACTGGAGAAGTTATTTTTGGAAGGAAACCTACCGGATAGACTTGGACCCTACGTCAGAAGATGAAGGAGGTGCTCACGAGCGTAGGGGGCGCGCCCACCCCCCTGGGGCGCGCCCCCTGCCTCGTGCCCCCCTTCGGTCCACCGACGTACTCCTTTCACCCATATATACCCACATATCCTAAAACTTCCAGAACGAAGAATAGATCGGGAGTTCCACCGCCGCAAGCCTCTGTAGCCACCAAAAGTCAATCGGGACCCTGTTTCGGCACCCTGCCGGAGGGGGGGAACCCTCACCGGTGGCCATCTTCATCATCCCGGCGCTCTCCATGATGAGGAGGGAGTAGTTCTCCCTCGGGGCTGAGGGTATGTACCAGTAGCTATGTGTTTGATCTCTCTCTCTCGTGTTCTTTATTTGGCATGATCTTGATGTATCGCGAGCTTTGATATTATAGTTGGATGTTATGTTTCTCCTCCCCCTCTACTCTCTTATAATGAATTGAGTTTCCCCTTTGAAGTTATCTTATCGGATTGAGTCTTTAAAGATTTGAGAACACTTGATGTATGTCTTGCCGTGGATATCTGTGGTGACAATGGGATATCACGTGATTCACTTGATGTATGTTTTGGTGATCAACTTGCGGGTTCCGCCCATGAACCTATGCATAGGGGTTGGCACACGTTTTCGTCGTGATTCTCCGGTAGAAACTTTGGTGCACTCTTTGAGGTCCTTTGTGTTGGTTGAATAGATGAATCTGAGATTGTGTGATGCATATCGTATAATCATACCCACGGATACTTGAGGTGACATTGGAGTATCTAGGTGACATTAGGGTTTTGGTTGATTTGTGTCTTAAGGTGTTATTCTAGTACGAACTCTAGGGCTGTTTGTGACACTTATAGGAATAGCCCAACGGATTGATTGGAAAGAATAACTTTGAGGTGGTTTCGTACCCTACCATAATCTCTTCGTTCGTTCTCCGCTATTAGTGACTTTGGAGTGACTCTTTGTTGCATGTTGAGGGATAGTTATGTGATCCAATTATGTTATTATTGTTGAGAGGACTCGCACTAGTGAAAGTATGAACCCTAGGCCTTGTTTCCTAGCATTGCAATACCGTTTACGCTCACTTTTATCACTTGTTACCTTGCTGTTTTTATAATTTCAGCTTACAAATACCTTTATCTACTATCCATATACCACTTGTATCACCATCTCTTCGCCGAACTAGTGCACCTATACAATTTACCATTGTATTGGGTGTGTTGGGGACACAAGAGACTCTTTGTTATTTGGTTGCAGGGTTGCTTGAGAGAGACCATCTTCATCCTGCGCCTCCTATGGATTGATAAACCTTAGGTCATCCACTTGAGGGAAATTTGCTATTGTCCTACAAACCTCTGCACTCGGAGGCCCAACAACGTCTACAAGAAGAAGGTTGTGTAGTAGACATCAATGGCCTCTACCTGGTGAACTCCACCGCCACTTCCACATCCGCTCCGGTAGCTCTCTCCGCCATGGTAAACCTTTGGCATGCTCGGCTGGGACATCCGAACCCGGCCACGCTTCGTCATATTCTTAGGACTTCTTCATTCATGTGTAATAAAACCGATGATCATACTTGTCATGCCTGTCGTCTCGGCAAGCATGTCCGTCTTCCATTTAGCGCATCCTCATCGGTGGCGTCGTATCCATTCGATTTGATTCATAGTGATTTGTGGGCATCTCCTGTTGCCAGTAATACGGGTTTTTTATACTATCTTGTCATACTTGATGATTTTTCGCACTATGTGTGGACCTTCCCGTTGCGGAGAAAATCCGATGCACTCTCCGTTCTCACCACTTTTTACTCCTATGTCGCTACGCAGTTTGGGTGTCCCATTCATGCCTTGAAAACTGACAACGGGAAGGAGTTCGACAATGTCGGGGTTCGCACCCTCCTTGCCACACATGGCATGATTTTTCGTCTCACCTGCCCGTATAGCTCGCAACAAAATGGTCGCGTCGAACGGATCCTTCGCACCCTCAATGATTGTGTGTGCACTCTTATTTTCCACGCCAGTGTCCCGCCCCGGTTTTGGCCGGACGCTCTCTCCACCGCCTCTCTCCTCCTCAACGTTCGTCCGACTCGTGCTTGTGGGAACTTTGCACCCCATCATCTCCTCTTCGGTAGCCCACCCTCATATGATGATCTTCGTGTTTTTGGGTGTCTCTGTTATCCTAGCATCGCCTCCACTACTCCTCATAAACTCGCACCTCGCTTCGTGGCATGCATTTTTCTCGAATACCCACCAAACACCAAAGGCTATCGTTGCTATGATCCAGTTTCCCTCCGAGTTTTCACTTCACGACACGTTTACTTTGACGAGACGTCTATTCCTTTTCACCAGGTACCGCCGCCGGCTGACTCACCATCGTCATCCGCGCCTCTCGGTGCCCCTAGGGGAGGCTGCTCACTTGCGCTTGGGCCCCCTCCCGGCTTTGGGCCCCCTGCAGCGCGTGGCCCTCCCCCTGGCTTCGGCGCCCCCACCGCGTCTGGGTCCACGGCGTCGGACTCGGATCCTTCGCCCGTCACCTCGCCGGCCTCCTCACCGGTGGCCATGGCGCCTCAGACTCCCGTTGAGTCCATAGACCGGTTAGCGAGCGCATCCCATGCGCCTGACCCGGGCTCCTCGACGGCTTCCGCCGGCCCGGCTGCATCCTCGCCGGCGGCCACGGCATCCCCGACTCCCGTTGAGTCCGTAGCCTGGGCAGCGAGCGTGTCTCCCGCTCCTGACCCCGGCTCCTCGACGGCCTCTTCGCCTGCCTCGTCGCTGGCCCCGCCGGCCCCGCTATTGGTGTCAAAACCGGTGGATCTCGGGTAGGGGGTCCCGAGCTGTGCGTCTAAGGCAGATGGTAACAGGAGGCAGGGAACACAATGTTTTACCCAGGTTCGGGCCCTCTTGACGGAGGTAAAACCCTACGTCCTGCTTGATTTATTCTTTATGATATGAGTATTACACGAGTTGATCTACCATGAGATCGGAAAGGCTAAACCCTAGAAGCTAGCCTATGGTATGATTGTCTATTTTTTGCGGGGGATTGTCTGTTGTCCTATGGACTAAAACCCTCCGGTTTATATAGACACCGGAAAGGGCTAGGGTTACACAAGGTCGGTTACAAAGGAGGAGATATCCATATCCGTACTGCCTAGCTTGCCTTCCACGCCAAGTAGAGTCCCATCCGGACACGAGACGAAGTCTTCAATCTTGTATCTTCATAGTCCAACAGCCCGGCCAAAGGATATAGTCCGGCTGTCCGGAGACCCCCTAATCCAGGACTCCCTCAGTAGCCCCCGAACCAGGCTTCAATGACGATAAGTCCGACGCGCTGTATTGTCTTTGGCATTGCAAGGCGGGTTCTTCTCCATCTTTCGAACGTTTGTAAAGCAGTGTCCGGTCCCATAAACATTTGGACCTCTTGGCTTGTGTGCCCAATAAGGGCTTTCTCCCACGCGTCGAATGAATACGAGGCACCAGGGCGTTTTTACATTCGCCCCCTAGCCAGATAAATAAACTGTCTATTAAAGGGATGGGGATCCTTAGATCCGATCCGTACCATCCTCTCCCAGTGAGAGTCCATCAGAGCGCATTCCAGAAAGATCCATTCCAGCATGGCCGACCTTCGCAGCTCCTCCTCCCACCCCCGAAGCCCTAAGCCCGGTGATTGGGAGGGGTGTTCAGTCCCACGCAGTCGTCTAGTCGAACTGCAGACTAAGGGATTTCTTCCTCCGGCGTACATGGTGCCCGTTCGAGCCGGGCTTTCCACCTATAATGGCGGGGAGCAAGCGGAGAGCTTTCCCTGTCCCTCTATGGGGGAATGGGTCTGCCTTGTTCCCTATCTATTAAGGGGACTCAGATTTCCAATTCATCCGTTCCTCCGCGGGCTCCTGGAGTTCTACGGCCTCTAATTACACAATTTCACCCCCGCCTCCATCCTACATATCACCGGCTATGTGGCTCTCTGCGAGTTGTTCCTGGGCTGCGAGGCTCACTTCGAGCTATGGAAAAGGCTATTTTGCCTCGTCCCTCGCACACAGAGGGGGTCACTTTATCAAGTGGGCGGAGCCGAGATATGGCGCATCGCCGATACCGGATACCTGTCCGGCACTCTGAAGAAGTCATCCAAAGACTGGCCTTCAGAATGGTTTTATATGGAGGACGTTCCCCTTCCGGACCCTGTTCGGCGGGGTCTTCCTGAGTTCAACAATGTTCCTCTGAAGAAACAGCGAAGTTGGCGCCCACGGAGCCCCCAGGCGGAAGACAATGGAGAAGTCCTCTATATGATGAACCGAATTAAAGCACTGGCTCGATCCGGATTGACAGTAATCGAAGTTATGTCGATTTGCATAATGCGGGGAGTGCAACCACTTCAATATCATGGGCACCCCTTGTGGTATTATAACGGGGCGGATGACGCCACCCGCTGCGGGCGTAAGGGTCCGGACAATGCTGCCGCTTTAGCGAAAATTCTGTCTGAATTGTTCAAGGGTGAGGAAGAGGAGTTCACCCGCATCAAGCCACGGGATGGATTCTCCATGTACAATCCTCCAAGCTGGGTAAGTTATATCTCCCTGCTCCCATTTTTCCCGCATTCTTTGTCGTAAGTATTCACCTTGCCACTTTGCGGCAGGAACTGCGAAAAGACATAAAGGAGGTCAGCAACCCTTCTCCACAACCAGAGGACCCTGACCGGGCCCTCGACTCCGGACTTGAAAAAGATTCGGTTATATTCATGGAGCTGATAGACCGACAGTTCTATCAGTTAAGCTGCAATGATGCCATGGTGGCCATTACGGCCGACTATCCCGGACTGCTCCCTGCATCGCACGTAAGAAAAACCAAAAATCCCGACTCCAAAACTAGGATCCCCTTTTAGACACTTCACCCACCATATACGCATGGTATATTTACAGGGAAGGCATTCGGGATGCCCTGCCGAACCCGCAGCAATGCGCCAACAGGAGGCGCCGAGGCCGGGTAGACCAAAAAGGAAGGCGGTTAGGATGGAGACGCCGGCGCAAAGGTATGAGAAACCCCGCTCCGTGGTTGTCATCTTTCTCGAAATATAATGACGCCCGTGTTTCTTTAACAGAAAAAACGCTCGCCGGAATATGTCTGGCGATGTTACTAATCACGCTTCCACCAGCCGAGCGCCAGGACCGCACATAGAGGCAGAAGCCGATATGGGGCGGGCATAGGATAACCCCCCTACAGAGGATGCAGATAGATTATCCGCTACAAACTCAGAGGTGGAAAGCGCCATGAATCATAGGCGCCGCCAGGCCATACTCCGTGACACTTGTTTATCACGAGAGGCATTTGATGCCTTCAATTCTGGAGAGGCGTACCTCCGAGCTGCTCAAGATGGTCTAGCCAGAGCCACGGATCAGTATGTAAAGGATGTACGAGTGAGTAAATCTGACTATTTATATGTATCAGTAGCCCCTGAGACTTGAAACAGTTAGCAGAACTGATTTAAGGATCATCTTTATTGTGCAGGTTCTTACAAAGAAGAATACTAGGCTATCACAGGAGCTAGAGGAATGCAAGACCCAACTGCGGGCTGCTGTAGCCACACTGCAGGAACCGAAAAAGTCGCCTGCTAGTAAAATTTACTTTAAAGAATGATGGTTACCATATAATGTGCGGCATGGCTGCAGATATAACAATAGATGTTGCAGATGAATCCGGAGAAAATCCGGAGGACCAGCATGTTATGCGACAGCTAGAGGCTGGCAAACCCGTGCTGACTGAGGTTAGGCGGGAGAAAAACAATCTCCAAGACGCCAATATTAAGTTCAGCGTGGAACTAAAAGACGTTCAGGGCCAGCTTGCAGACTCCGAGAGGGAGAATAAGCGGCTTCGGCGCGGCATTTTCAGTAAGTGCTTGAACGAATCCTTTTAAAGGAGTTTGGCGAAGAAGCCAACTAACAGCATTATGTTTGTAGGTATGCTGACGGGTCGTCCTGCGGAGGAAATGCCCGGGTCTGCGGGTGATCTTCTATCCGAGCTGTCACATCTGCATGAACAAGTTCGGCACGTGATGCAGGGTGTTGCCCAAACCTTGTGGCCGTTCGTCTCCCTGCCAGAGGGCGTTGCAGAGATTACGGAGAAGCTCAAGTGAGCACAGCGGCGCTTACGATTATGGAAGATATCGGCCTGCCGACAGGGTGCCAGAGAAGCCTAGGCCATGGTGAAGACGCGGTATACCAAGGCAGACCCAAATCACATGGCCGAGGTCGGACCTGTGGGGCCCGATGGAAAAGAGATCCCCGTTAGCTTAGTTTATGGGCAAGTAGAATTAGCCGCAAAGTATTCCCAACAAGATTGTAAGCTAGATCGCCTATTGGATGGTATATAAGAGGAATTTAGTCAGTCTGCATGACTATGTAATGAAAGTGACATGTATAATACCTTCTAGCCGGATTGTAGATCATTTGTCTTGGCGGACCTTTTCCCTTCAACCTCGGGACCCGATAGTCCGGAGTGTA
The DNA here is from genome assembly GCF_056163025.1 of Triticum urartu. Taxonomy (NCBI): domain Eukaryota; kingdom Viridiplantae; phylum Streptophyta; class Magnoliopsida; order Poales; family Poaceae; genus Triticum; species Triticum urartu. Next base: position 167,336,048 of record NC_141874.1, on the reverse strand, counting down.
TCCGAATACCCGCGCAGTTATATAAGAACCGGGGTATGCGTGGAGACCAGGCGTAGGGGTCATAAGTGCTTGAACAGAGAAGTGCCCAACTAGTTATGTTGTATTACATGGGTAGTAAGAAACATCTTCCAGGGAGAATAGTTCCGTTAAGGGTTCCTTTCCCTGGGTAAGCATGACCTAAAGTGCATGTCCGGACTGCGATATGGGCAATAAATAAAAATCATCATTTGTTCACCGACCGAATATTCCCTTAAGAACGCTAGCTTTCGGCTTCACCCAGTCTAAGGTACATGTCCGGCTGACCCGGCAGTAACAATCGCAGAGGTGCTCCCCTTATGCCCTAGCCGAATTAACGGGAACATAGGGCATAAATACAAGAGCCAGGCAACCCAGCTTGGCCAAAACTTAAGTCATATCGATGCATATAATGGCGAAAAGGTACATGTGGAAGCATGACACATGTTCGGGGCCTGAGGCCCAGATAAATAATTAAGCTTCTGTGAAAGAAGCCCCCAGGTATTATGAGCGTGGCTAGCGCATCTATAATGTGCAAGCGAGGCACAAGTTGGCCCTTAAAGGCCTAGAGAAATAATAAAAGAAAGGAAGAAAGAAAAACAAGACAGATAATGTATATGCAAAAAATGGACAAAGGGAGGGGACGAACATAGAGACCGGCGCTAGGCGTAGAATCTTCGGAGCCTGGCCGCGTTCCATGGGTTTGGCTCGAGTCGACTAGTCGATGCATCCCGCAGTCGGTACGCTCCACCAGTCAGAACTTGGTCAATAATGAAGGGACCTTCCCATTTGGGCTCGAGCTTGTTCTTTTTCTTATCCGGCAGGTGTAGAACTAGTTCACCAATGTTATAAGTTTTGGCTCGTACTTCTCTGCTTTGGTATCTGCGAGCCTGTTGCTGATAAAATGCAGAACGGGCTTTGGCTATGTCGCGCTCCTCCTCTAGGGTGTCCAGACTGTCCTTCCGATCGAGCTCGGCTTCTCTTTCTTCGTACATGCGCACTCGATGTGAGTCATGAATTATGTCACAGGGCAAGACCACCTCTGCGCCGTACACCATAAAGAAGGGTGTATATCCGGTACTACGATTTGGCGTGGTCCGCAGCCCCCAGAGTACGGATTCGAGCTCCTCTACCCAGTGTGTGTTAGATTCCGTTAAGGAACGCACTAATCTGGGTTGCTCATTATAAGACCGTTTGCTCGCTCGACTTGGCCGTTGGTTTGTGGGTGATAGACTGAAGCATAATCGAGCTTGATGCCCATTTTGCTGCACCAGAGTTTGACCTCATCGCCTGTGAAGTTTGTGCCATTGTCAGTGATGATGCTATGGGGGACGCCATAACAGTGTACAACCCCGGATATGAAGTCTATCACTGGTCCGGATTCGGCTGTTTTAACGGGTTTGGCCTCTATCCATTTGGTGAATTTATCCACCATGACCAGTAAGTATTTTTTTCTTGTGGGTTCCCCTTTGAGGGGTCCAACCATGTCAAGCCCCCAGACCGCGAAGGGCCACGTAATGGGGATTGTTTGGAGGGCATTGGGTGGCATGTGGCTTTGATTTGCAAAGAGCTGGCAACCGGTGCAACGTTGGACCAAGTCCTGTGCATCTGCCTGGGCCGTTGGCCAATAGAATCCTGTACGGAAGGCCTTGCTTACAAGAGCCCGGGCTGCGGCGTGGTGACCGCCGAGTCCGGCGTGAATTTCTGCCAGAAGGTTCCGCCCTTCCTCTTTGGAGATGCATCTTTGAAGGACTCCGGTAGTGCTTTTTTTGTATAATTCTCCCTCATGGACCCTGTAGGCCTTGGATCACCGCACAATGCAGCGTGCCTCATTTTGGTCCTCCGGGAGTTCCGTCTAGTTAGGTAGGCTAGGAATGGTTCTGTCCATGGGGCAATGACGGTGATTATTACATGGGCTGAAGGTGTTATTTCGGTGGCGGAGCCTCCGATTGTGTCAGTGTGTTCGGTATCGGGCATTTTGGCCGGGTCCGGACTATTGCTACCGGTGTCCCCTTCCCATACTACGGATGACTTAAACATCCTTTCCAGAAATATGTTGGGGGGGACCGCATCGCGTTTTGCGCCGACGCGGGCGAGGATATCCGCCGCCTGATTGTTTTCCTGAGCCACATGGTGAAATTCTAGCCCCTCGAAACGAGCTGACATTTTTAGGACGGTGTTTTGGTAGGCCGCCATTTTCGGATCCTTGGCATCAAAGTCTCCATTTATTTGGATATTGCAAGGTTTGAATCCCGACACACCTCCAGGCGTTGAATGCCCATGGAGACTGCCATCCAAAGACCATGCAACAGAGCTTCATATTCGGCTGCGTTGTTGGAGTCTGTGTACAATATTTGCAGTACGTACTGGACGGCATCTCCGGTTGGGGACGTCAGGACGACGCCAGCCCCTAGACCAGCCAGCATTTTAGAACCGTCGAAGTGCATGATCCAATTGGAGTATGCGCCGTACTCTTTAGGGAGTTCGGCCTCCGTCCATTCGGTGACAAAGTCAGACAATACTTGCGACTTAATGGCTCGTCGAGGTTTGTATGTTATGTCGAATGGGAGGAGGTCAATGGCCCATTTAGCAATCCGGCCCGTAGCGTCGCGGTTGTTTATAATATCATTGAGTGGCACTTCCGAGGCTACTGTAATCGAACACTCTTGAAAGTAGTGTCGTAGCTTCCGCGATGCCATGAATACCGCATAGGCTATCTTTTGATAATGTGGGTACCGTGATTTGCATGGAGTGAGGACAGTGGATACATAGTATACCGACTTTTGAAGAGGGAATTTATGTCAGTCAGCTTCTCGTTCAACGACGAGCACTGCGCTTACAACTTGATGAGTTGCCGCAATGTACAACAGCATTGGTTCGCCGATGTTTGGTGCAGCCATGATTGGGTTGGTTGCCAAAATGGCCTTTATTTCTTCCAATCCGGCTGTGGCAGCGTCCGTCCACTCAAAGTGTTCAGTGCGCCGAAGGAGGCGATAAAGGGGTAAAGCCTTTTCTCCTAAGCAGGAGATAAAGCGGCTTAGAGCCGCCACGCATCCTATTAACTTCTGGATTTGTTTGAGGTCTGTTGGGGTAGCCAACTGTGACAAAGCTCGGATTTTGGCCGGATTAGCTTCAATACCTCTACTGGAGACAATGAAACTCAGGAGCTTTCCGGCTGGTACGCCGAAAACGCATTTTTTCGGATTGAGCTTGATGTCGTATGTTCGGAGGTTGTCGAACGTGAGCCTCAAGTCGTCTATCAAAGAGTCGACGTGTTTGGTTTTGACGACCACGTCATCTACATATGCCTCTACTATTTTGCCGATTTGTTTCTCCAGACATGTCTGAATCATGCGCTGATATGTTGCGCCGGCGTTTTTAAGCCCAAAAGGCATTGTGTTGAAACAAAAGGGGCTGTATGGTGTGATGAATGCTGTTGCGGCTTGGTCGGACTCCGCCATCTTGATTTGGTGGTAACCGGAGTATGCATCGAGGAAACACAATGACTCGTGTCCTGCGGTAGCATCGATAATTTGGTCGATGCGGGGGAGGGGGAAGGGATCCTTTGGGCAAGCTTTATTGAGGTCCTTGAAATCGACACAAAGGCGCCAGGATTTATCCTTCTTTGGTACCATCACTAGGTTTGCTAGCCAGTCCGGGTGTTTTATCTCTCTGATGAATTCGGCCTCCAATAACTTGGCTAGTTCCTCTCCCATGGCCTGTCTCTTAGGTTCGGAGAAATGCCGAAGAGCTTGCTTGGCCGGCTTGAATCCCTTTAGGATGTTGAGGCTATGCTCGGACAGCCTGCGTGGGATTCCTGGCATGTCTGAGGGGTGCCAGGCGAATATGTCTGTCACACCCTAGCTAGTTCAAGCATTAGAGTGTGCATCATGTTTAAATTTCTCTTAAATTTGAAATGGGGAAAGCAGAAACCCCCAACACCCCCTGGAAACAACTAGGGTTTACTAAAATTATTTTCAATGAACCTGAAATGCCCTTCTAAAAAGTTCACCCTCCTTGTCTTGGGTTAAAACCTCTGGCAAAATTGGTGCACAATTTTCTAGGTCAACAGAAGGTCATTGAATTAAATCATAAGTATTTGAATTTGCGCATTTAAATGCTATAAAATAATTTAAATGCTCAAATAATCCTGGAAATAAATGTTTGCTGTTGGAAATAATCTAAACAGAGCCCACAATTATTTTCAGGATTTTTGGAAACGTTTTAGTATTTTATTTAAAGCCCAACAGTTGCAGTTAATTAGAAAACATAAACAAATAAAGAGAGAGAGAGAGAGGGAAGCCCACCCGGGCCTTACCTGTGCTGGCCCAGCCACCTGGCTCGGCCCAGCCTACTGGCTCTGCCAGTCGTCGTCCTCCTCGCGCCAGAAGGACGCGGAGCGCGTGGCCGGCGCCCGCGGCCACACGCCGGCCACCTCCTGCTTCCGCCGACGCCTGGAGACGCCTAGGGGTTCCACGCGACCCCCACGTCCCCCTCTCATCCTCGCTCACTCTCCCCTCGTCTCCCTCACCCTCTCCCGCACCATGGCCGACGAGCTTGTCGCCGTCTCACCGCCGTAGTCGCGCTCTCCGTCACCCCCTCGCCACTCTGACCTGTCCAGAAGCTCCGCCGCGACGCCCTCGCCCTCCCCACCGAGCCACGCATCGCCGGAGGCCCTGCATCGCCGCCATTAGATCGTCTTCAACCTCGGTACCCGCCGAACGCCGTTCATCGATTCGCCTCGCTCCGGTCGCCCCCGAGCCCACTGAGCTGCTCATCGACCTCCCTGTGAGCTCCGCCGCCTTTCCCCTCTTCTTTCCCACGCGTTTGCACCCTCTAGGCCATAGTTCCACCATGGCCGAAGCTCGTCTCCGCTCGAGCTCGTCGCCGGCGTCGCTCCGGCGACCATTTGGTCCTCCCGTGCTATGCAACGTGCTTGCCGCATCACGTAGTGCCTCGCTAGCGCTTCAGTTTCCGTGTTTGCACGCCGCAGCCCACTCCCCGCACATGGCCGAACTTCGGCCGCCGCCTTGGAGCTCGCCGTCGTCGTCTCCGGCCACCGTAGGCCCGGCCTCCACCACCACTAGATGCGCGATTGCAAGAGCTCTCCAACGGGCCCAAGAACGGCCTCGCCCGTGCCCTGTGGGCATTTTCCGAGCTGCGCCACCGTCTCGGGCCTCGTCGGCGTCGAGTAGCCGGCGAGTTTGACGCAGTTTGACTCCTGGGTGGGCCCAGGTAGACCCCCCTGAGTCTATGACAAGTGGGGCCGGTCTGCTAACTAATTTAGGATTAGTTTTAATTAATTTTAATTAAATCAGTCACTGACATGTGGGCCCAGGCCCCACTGACAGCTAATTAGTGTTAATCTAATCCTGTTAATTAGCTGAGAGGCTGACAGAAGGGGCCCACCAGTCAGTTTGACCTGGGCTGGCGCCTTTGACCTGCTGAGGTCAGCATGACGCAATGCTGACGCAGTAATGCATTTTCTGGATTTATTTTTATTCAGGAATTTCCAGAAAATAGTTAAAACTTCTAAAAATCATAGAAAATCAACCATAGCTCCAAATGCAAAGATTTATATATGAAAAATGATCAGAAAAATTCAATCTATCCATCTGTAATGGTTTCATGCATGACAAAACAAGTTTACCTTGCTGTTTAAGTAGAATAAGGAAATGCACTATTAAGGCCATGTTTAATGAGCTAATATTTGAATCTTTGATTCAAATGAGTTCATTCCTTTCTGTTATAGCTTGCATTGGGCCAAGACACATTCATATTGCCATGTCATAGCATGCATCATATTGTTGCATATCGTCATGTGTTGATTGTGTTCCGGTGTGTTCTTCGTGGTAGGTTCTGCCTCCGAGGATATTCACGAGTATCCAACTGAAGGGCAGTATCCCACTACCACTCCATCAGGCAAGCAACCATTGATCATTCCGATACAAACCCATGTTCTCGCTTCTGCTCTTGTTTACTGCATTAAGACAACGCGATTCAAACTGCTGTGTGCTACGGTAGTTGAACCCTTATCCTCTGCATGACCTGTCATTGCCACAGTAACTAGATGAAACCCACTAGCATGTGTAGGAGTTGATTAAGCCATGTATGTGATTCCTACCTTGCTATGCCTGCTATGCTTAGAGTTGTGTCAGGTCTGGTTCATCTGGGTGATGGGCCAGAGTGAAATGCTTATGCCGGTAATGTGAGGGATGTGTTGAACATGTTTTGGTAAAGGTATCGATGAGAGGCCATGTAGGAGTACATGGTGGGTTGTTTCATTGAGGCCGTCCCTAAGAACTGAGATCTGTATGTGTGATTTAAGATTCAGCTACTACCATGCATTGGGATCCTTAATTGACCCTCTCGGCTTCTTAACCACCCTAGTACTCTGTCCAGGAGTTGCAAATAGTTTCTGGTGTTTGTAGGTTATGTGTTGGCGGCCGTGCGTAGCGCTGACCCTAGGGGTGGGCTATGTTGCGGTAGATACACCGTGGCACGGTGTACCGAGTCACCCGTTTGGTGTCTCGGGATCCTTGTTCACATCGTTCGGGGCTGTATGTGGAAACCTCGGCCGGACTCCCTGCGGATGGAACCTGGATAGGCGATAAACCTGGACTAGAGACTTAAGTGTTTAGGTAGGCCGTGGCCGACACCCTCGCTGGGCTTCCGCTTGAAGGTTGCCGAGTACATGTCGTGTAAACGGCGGTAAGTGGTGAAAGCGTGTATGAAGAAGTACACCCCTGCAGGGTATAAAACTATTCGAATAGCCGCGTCCGCGGTAAAGGACTACTTGGTTGCCTATACAGTTCATAGACAAGTTAATGGGTACTAATAAAAGACTCAAGATAAGTGTGAGTACCGAGGATGGCCCTCTCGTAGGATGACGAGGGAGGATCCCCGGTGGAGTATTGTGTTGGTGAGTAGTGGACTCGTGTGCGAAAACTATTTTACTGGTGAAGTTCCGTAGGATAGCTTAGCCAAGAGTCAAAGCTGGCTTGCTGCATTAACCCCACCACCTTCTTGAGAATAAGCATGTATAGTAGGTTCTGATGTAAGACTTGCTGAGTACCTTCGTACTCATGTTTGCTTAATTACTGTTTTCAGACGACAACACCGCCCCCTCCGATGGGTTCTACGTAGACCTTGACGTCGACGAGTAACTAGCTACCCAGGTGGTGATCCTGGCCATGGAGGGCCCTATGTAGATAGACAGGCTTCGAGAAGCCTTCTTTCTTTCTAGAGTCTGTACTCAGACTAGTTGCTTCCGCATGTGCTTGTATGTTTGTATGACTTGAGTGTCGGGTCATGTGACCCCTATCTGTATGAACATGTTATGTATGGCTCCCTGGAGCCTTTAAATAAAGTACTTGAGTTGTAGAGTTTTGTTGTGATGCCATGTTGTATGTACTCATATCGGGCATATTGTGTGTATGATTGAAATGCTTGGTATGAGTGGGGTCCGAAAATCTAGTTGTTTATCCTTGGCAGCCTTTCTTATGGGGAAATGTAGTCTAGTGTTCCTCGAGCCATAGTAGTCCGCTACAGCCCGGTTCACCGGAGTCCTGCTAGCCTAGCACTACTGTTCAGGACACTTGACTGGCCGGCATGTGTTTCACTTCGTTCCTATGTCTGTCCCTTCGGGGAAATGTCACGCTGTGACTTCCGGAGTCCTGCCTAGCCTGCTACAGCCCGGGTTCCCCGGAGTCCTGTTAGCCTAGTGCTATAGCCCGGAATCAATCGCTGATGACCGACATGCTCGATGTGATTCATGTATGCCTGTCTCCATAGGTCTGTGCCGCTTTGGGTTCATGACTAGCCATGTCGGCCCGGGTTCTCTGTCATATGGATGCTAGCGAAACTATCATATACGTGAGCCAAAAAGCGCAAACGGTCCCGGGCCATGGTAAGGCGACACCCGTGGGATACCGTGCGTGAGGCCGCAAAGTGATATGAGGTGTTACCGGCTAGATTGATGTGACTTGGAATCGGGGTCCTAACAGCGCTGGCATCAGAGCTGGACTGCCTGTAGGTTCGTTGAGCCAAACTGGTCGATGTTGAGTCTAGAAATGCTTTAGTTATATGTAGGGGAATTGATTGTGGGAGGGAACGTAAGGCTCTTTTACTCCTTTACCCTATGCCTCTCATCTGAGTCATTCTCTTCTCATTCAACGTGGGTTAAGGACTAGGCTCTCTCCTTCTATCAGGTTCACGTGTTACTAATCCGTAGTAGCTTATAGGATTGATGCTACAAGCCCCAGTTCAGTTTCTACTATTTTAGTATGTTGCTAATTGGATCAGAATCTTGATATGATGTTGTTGAGTGGTATTGCAAACTGTTGTGGATGTCTCAAATCTTTTTCTGAGCATTTACAGCTGTTATGCTGTCCAATTTTCCCTAGAAATTCTGATGTCTTTGCATTGTGGTTGTGCTTTTAGATGGCCAACCGTGTTCAAAACCAAGTGGTTCGCCTGACCCGGTCATACTGCTATGTTAGTCCGGGTAATGATCGAGACGGGCTACCGTTGGTATCCCGAATACACCGTCGAAGAGCAGTTCCGCGACTTTAATCAAAGCCAATATCTCTGCACCGTCAGGATATTTCCTTCTTATCCTGGATCTACCGAGCCCCTTCACTGTTCCTATGGACTCGGGGTTACTGTTGAGATGGCTGTGCAGGATGCTGCCTATTCCATGATGACCATCTTGCGAGTCCGGACTGGCCTGCTTCGGAACACCGACTTCCGTTACATGCCAGCTTCACTTCCGGGAGCGCAAGGGTATCTTCAGGCTATCTATGCTGACTCCACTCAGGAGGACTCATTAACTCGTACCACTGCCGAGATGCTCGAAGATAAGGACCGAGAGAATCGGGCCTTGAGGCTGGAGCTTTTCAATACCCGTGCTGATCATTGGGCCACATTGACTCGGTTTGCACCTGTGGTGCAAGCTGGATGTATGGATACAAGGGATCTGTATCCTGTGAGATCAGCTCTGCTAGACATGGTGGATTGGCGTGATGTGGGAGGCATCACCCCACCCCGTGGTCCCCGCAGGCCACCGTTTGTTGGTCCAAGACCTCATCCTAGCCCCTATGGTCCACAGGCTCCTCAGGACCGTCTGTTCCCGGATGGTCACGTTGAACTTCCAGGCTATGGAGGTGACTTCTATGAGGACTACTACGGAGCTGTCTGAGTTAGTAGTAGTACCACTAGTATTGTAGTAGTTGTATCTCCACTGTCCTGCGAGACTTGTGGAATATGACTGTGTGTGTAATCAAATCCGGAGGTGTAGACAAATACTGTATAGGAGCTTGGAATGCCTCCGATGAGATGTAACGTCTTTCATCATAGTTTTACTGTAGCCTGGGCTTGTACTAAACTATGTATGATGTGTATGACCATTGGTATATATATGGCAGTTTTATATTACCATGACATACGGATGAACATCTCTGCATTCCGCGTTATCCATTACATTCTGCACTCCTTGCTAAGTTTGAGCCATCCTTATCTAAACCATTGTCTTGTTTTCTCCTAGGATGGTCAACACCCGCAGCAACCCTACTGCCTCGGAGCAGGGGGAAGCCAGTGCAGCTAGTGGTGAAAATCTGCCTCACCCGCCTTCTCTGGCCGAAGTAATGCTGGAGGCGGAAAGAAACAAGCGTGAAACTAACCGCCTGCTAGAGCGGATTGAGCAGAACATTGCACGCCACCCATGAAATGACTTGGTGTCAATCAATGACTTTATCAAGCTGTACCCACCAAAGTTTAACCATTCCGCCGAACCCCTCGACGCGGATGACTGGCTTCGCAGCATCACTCACAAGCTATGTTCTGCCAACGTAGCCGAAGCCGACAAGGTTACCTATGCTGCCTATCACCTCGAAGGCCCTGCTAGCCTTTGGTGGGAAAACTTCGAAGCTATGCGCCCGGTCGGCCAAGTTACTACGTGGGCTGAGTTTAGTGAGGCTTTCCGCGAGCATCACATTCCGGAAGGTCTCATGGATCGCAAGAGGGAGGAGTTCTGCAACTTCACCCAAGGAAGACTGACTGTGGATGCTTATAGTTGTGAATTTGGAAATCTGGCACGCTATGCTCCCGAAGAGGTATCTACTGACGCTAAGAAGCAAGCAAGGTTCCGCAAGGGACTTAGCCCTGAGCTTCGCCGCGATCTTCGTCTGCATGAGGGCACCTCCTTTCAAAAGTTGGTCAATAAAGCCATCAGTGCTGAGACAGGCCAGACTGATTATGACGCTTCACGCAAGCACTCCCGTGACTTTGGCTCTTCATCCGGCTCTGGAGCTCAGAAGCGCCAGGTGTGGATCCCAAGCATGGCACTGCCACCCAGGTTCATCCCGAGGCCATCCTTTGAGGCGCCTCGTCCCAACCAGAAATTTGCACCGCCCAAGCCCTATGGTGGCCCCGCTGCTAATGCTGCTCCACGCCCCAATGTGGTGACATGCTTTAAGTGTGGAGAGCCGGGTCACTATAGCCGAGAGTGTCCCCAGAACAACAACCCCAATCAAACTGGAAAGTCCGTTGGCCGTGGTAAGCCCGCGGGAAAAACATTCTACGCCAAGCCGGCCACCACTGCACGTGGCCATGTCAACTATGTTTCAGCCGAGGAGGCTCATGAGGATCCCAACGTCGTCCTTGGTACGCTCCTTGTTAACTGCCATCCGGCATCTGTTCTTTTCGATACTGGAGCATCTCATTCATTCATATCCGAGAGCTATGCTCGATTGCATAACACGACATTCTGTGACATGCCCACTTCCATGGTAATTCAAACTCCGGGTTCCAAATGGCAAACTTCTAGAGTAAGTCATGGGAACGAAATTCTTGTCGATAGACTTGTCTTCCTTGCATCCTTGATAGCTCTCAAGTCCACGGACATAAACATCATCTTGGGTATGGACTGGATGTCAGCTCATTACGCTAAGATTGATTGTGCCACTAGAACCGTTCAGCTTACTCACCCATCGGGCAAGACAGTCAATGTCTTAACTCGAGTGGCCAAGCGCCAGCTTTACTCCCTAAATGCCAACCCCCTTCCAGACCTTGAGGATGTTCCGATAGTCCGAGACTTTCCGGATGTCTTTCCAGAAGAACTGCCAGGTGTTCCACCTGACAGGGATGTCGAGTTTGTGATAGACCTTGTTCCAGGAACCGTGCCAATTTCTAGAAGACCCTACAAGATGGCACCCTTAGAACTAGCCGAGCTTAAGAACCAACTCGATGAGTCCTTGAGAAAGGGTTTCATCCGTCCTAGTTCCTCTCCTTGGGCTTGCCCCGTCCTCTTCATCAAGAAGAAGGATGGAACGGATCGAATGGTTGTGGACTACCGCCCTGTCAACCTGGTCACCATCAAGAACAAATACCCGCTTCCTAGGATTAACGATCTGTATGATCAGCTTGCTGGATCCTCAGTCTTTTCCAAGATGGATTTGAGGTTGGGCTACCATCAAATCAAAATCAGAAACGGGGACATTCCCAAAACAGCCTTTGTTACTCGTTATGGCCAATACGAGTACACCGTCATGTCCTTCGGTTTAACCAATGCCCCAGCTACCTTCTCTCGGTTAATGAACTCGGTTTTCATGGAGTACTTGGATAAATTCGTCGTGGTATACCTCGATGACATACTCATCTACTCCAAGAATGAAGAGGAACATGCCGAACATCTAAGGCTGGTATTGATGAAACTTCGAGAGCATTGCCTTTATGCCAAATTCTCCAAGTGTGAATTTTGGTTGCCAGAAGTGACCTATCTAGGCCATGTAATCTCTGGCAAGGGTATTGCTGTCAATCCCAAGCGAGTTCAAGCCATCCTTGATTGGACTCCACCTGAGACGGTCAAGCAAGTTCGGAGTTTCCTTGGCTTAGCGAGCTATTGCCGCCGCTTCGTCGAGAATTTCTCCAAGGTTGCTAAACCTCTAACTGAACTCCTCAAGAAAGATAAAAAGTTCGAGTGGACTCCACAGTGCGAGTTCAGCTTTCAGGAACTGAAAAGACGCCTGACATCTGCTCCCGTACTGGTACCACCAGATTTCTCCAAGGACTTTATTATCTATTGCGACGCCTCGCGACAAGGACTAGGTTGCATACTCATGCAGGATCGTCAGGTAATTGCCTATGCTTCACGGCAATTACACCCACATGAGGAAAATTATCCCACACATGATCTAGAACTTGCAGCTGTAGTCCATGCACTTAAAACCTGGCGACATTACCTCCTCGGTAATCGTTGCGAGATCTTCACCGATCACCAAAGTTTGAAATATATCTTCACCCAACCAGACTTGAATCTCAGGCAAAGACATTGGGTTGAGTTGATCTCGGATTACGACTTAGGAATAACTTACACCCCGGGCAAAGCCAATGTCATGGCTGATGCACTAAGCCGTAAATCCTATTGTAACAACCTGATGTTACAACAGAGTCAACCACCTCTCCATGAGGAATTCCGTAAGCTTAACCTTCACATTGTTCCTCGAGGATTCCTATCCACCCTGGTGGCGAAACCTACCCTTATGGATCAAATCATAACCGCCCAGCGGTATGATAAGGGCATATCTCGGATTAAGGAAAACATCGCTAGTGGAGTTGCTAAATGTTTCTCCATGGATGAGCGAGGTGCTGTCTTCTTCGAGAACCGTTTGGTGGTTCCCAAGAAACAACATGGCATTCACCGGCCTAGCACGCGCCATTATGTGAATGAGTGCCTCCTCGTTGCCTCAATGTCTGCGACGTCACCTCTCCCGTCGTCCGCTCGAGCCGCACTTCACGATCCGCATTGGCTCGCGGCGATGCAGGAAGAGTTCGATGCGCTGGTGCACAACCGCACCTGGCAGCTTGTCCCGCAGCCACCCCATGCCAACGTCATCTCTGGCAAGTGGGTATTCCGGCATAAGACTCGCCCTGACGGGTCTCTCGGGCGCTATAAGGCTCGGTGGGTGGTCCGCGGGTTTCGGCAACACGCTGGAGTTTACTTCACCGACACGTTCGCCTCGGTTGTCAAACCGAGCATGATTCACGCGGTCCTTCAGCTCGCGGTCTCTCACGCTTGGCCGGTGCATCAGATGGATGTGTCAAATGCGTTCTTGCATGGCCATCTCTCGGAGCAGGTTTTTTGTCAGCAACCAACCGGCTTCGTCGACGCGGCTCAGCCTGACCCTGTGTGCCTACTCTCCTGTTCTTTGTACGGGTTGAAGCAGGCCCCTCGCGCCTGGTACCAGCGGATCGCTGGTTTTCTGCAGCAGCTCGGGTTCCGGGCTACTCGCTCTGACGCCTCGCTGTTTGTCTACCACCAGGCTCCGGCAACCGCTTACCTCCTCCTCTACATCGACGACATCATCCTGACGGCTTCCTCGCCCGAGCTCCTTCGCCAACATACTGCTCGCCTCAGCGCTGAGTTTGCCTGTAAGGGCCTCGGCCCGTTGCACTACTTCCTCAACATATCATTAGTACAAGCGATATGATCGCACATAACTTGGCGTGAGCTATACTACCTCGACGACCTAATTGACCGTCCTCAAACGCATGGCCTACGTCTCAGGGATCATGTTCTCTAACCCGGTAGCCCCAGTAGTTGCCCAAGTCCTCGGCTATGTGCGAATGCCATTGAGCACCCGTAGGATCGACAACTGCTCCATGTTGAAGACACATGCATTGCGAGCCTTCCACAGGAGCCAGGATGTGAGGATGATCAGTGATGATATCCCTACCTGTCGCCTTGCCGGCGTCGCACCATGAGACGCCGGCCACCACTCAAGAAAGTCATCATCCGGCAATGGAGGGGCTGCCGTCGTTCGATGCTAGGAGAGGACCTCATGCCAAACCTGTCGCGAGAACGAGCATCCAACAAGCAAGTGGTGCATGGTCTCAGGCTCCTGGTCACAAAACGCACATCTAGGTGGATGCGGCAATCCTCGCCTGATAAGTCCGTCGGCAGTCGAACACCTATCCTGGAGAACCAGCCAGATAAAGATCTTGACTCTTAGTGGTGCCCAGGTCTTCCAGTTTAGTTGCTAGTGTTGAATATATTTGTGCATGTATCTATTAGGATAATCTCCTACCGGCCCCGCCTCTAGTTTCCTTGTATAGATGAGGCTGAGTGCTGCCCTTGTACCTATATATACGTGCACTGTGCACCCGATCAATACATTGAGAGTTGCATTGCCTCCAATATGGTATCAGCTTTCCTTTCGATCCAACCCTAGCTTCCGCTCCTAGCCGCCGCCGCCGTATCCTCACCCCGCGGCCGCACGCGTATCACCCCTCCACATCCCTCTCCCTCTCCCAAACCGCCTCCCTCCGCGCCGCCGCAGCATCCTCACCCCGCTGCATCGATGATTATTGCATGCACCTTAAGAAACTTGCTGACGAACTTTGCAACCTCGGGGAGCGGGTCTCCGACGACCTCCTCCTCAGCAAGCTCACCACCGGTCTGAACGAGGAGTTTGACAATGCGGCCTCTGATGACCCACATGTATAGGGGATCTACCGTAGTCCTTTCGATAAGTAAGAGTGTCGAACCCAACGAGGAGCAGAAGGAAATGATAAGCGGTTTTCAGCAAGGTATTCTCTGCAAGCACTGAAATAATAGGTAACAGATAATTTTGTGATAGGATAATTTGTAACGAGTAACAAGTAACAAAAGTAAATAAAGTGCAGCAAGGTGGCCCAATCCTTTTTGTAGCAAAGGACAAGCCTGGACAAACTCTTATATGATGTAAAGCGCCCCCGAGGACACATGGGAATATCGTCAAGCTAGTTTTCATCACGTTCATATGATTCGTGTTCAGTACTTTTGATAATTTGGTATGTGGGTGGACCGGTGCTTGGGTGTTGCCCTTACTTGGACAAGCATCCCACTTATGATTAACCTCTATTGCAAGCATCCGCAACTACAACAAAAGTATTAAGGTAAACCTAACCATAGCATGAAACATATGGATCCAAATCAGCCCCTTACGAAGCAACGCATAAACTAGGGTTTAAGCTTCTATCACTCTAGCAACCCATCATCTACTTATTACTTCCCAATGCCTTCCTCTAGGCCCAAATAATGGTGAAGTGTCATGTAGTTGACGTTCACATAACACCACTAGAGGAGAGACAACATACATCTCATCAAAATATCAAACGAATACCAAATTCACATGACTACTAATAGCAAGACTTCTCCCATGTCCTCAGGAACAAACGTAACTACTCACAAAGCATATTCATGTTCATAATCAGAGGGGTATTATTATGCATATAGGATCTGAACATATGATCGTCCACCAAGTAAACCAACTAGCATCAACTACAAGGAGTAATTAACACTACTAGCAACCCACAGGTACCAATCCCGGACTTGGAGACAAGAATTGGATACAAGAGATGAACTAGGGTTTCGAGAGGAGATGGTGCTGGTGAAGATGTTGATGGAGATTGCCCTCTCCCAATGAGAGGAGCGTTGGTGATGACGATGGCTATGATTTCCCCCTCCCGGAGGGAAGTTTCCCCGGCAGAACAGCTCCGCCAGAGCCCTAGATTGGTTCCGCCAAGGTTCTGCCTCGTGGCGGCGGAGTCTCGTCCGAAAAGATGGCTTATGATTTTTTCCTCATCGAAAGACTCCATATAGCAGAAGATGGCCATCGGAGGGCCACCAGGGGGCCCACGAGGTAGGGGGCGCGCCCCCACCCTCGTGGGCAGGGTGTGCCCCCTGGTGAACTTCTTGCGCTCATTATTTTTTTATATTCTGAAAACGTCTTTCGTGAAGTTTCAGGACTTTTGGAGCTGTCCAGAACAGGTCTCTAATATTTGCTCCTTTTCCAGCCCAGAATCCCAGCTGCCGGCATTCTCCCTCTTTATGTGAACCTTGTAAAATAAGAGAGAATAGGCATAAGTATTGTGACATAATGTGTAATAACAGCCCATAATGCAGTAAATATCGATATAAAAGCATGATGCAAAATGGACGTATCAGCCTCCAACCTCTCATTCCTCCCAGACCCGACCTTTCCTCGGGTCGTGGCCTATCTTCGGTCGGAGGAGAGGAGGATGAATATGGTGAAGTCCCGGGCCTCGCACACGGCTCTCACGGCGGGCACTTCCCGCGCCGCTCCTCCCACGGCGCAGAAGTCGCCGCCGGTGGCGTCGTACTTCCAGGAGGCCCCGGCACCAGTCTACCAGCCGCCGCCCCCTGCCCCTGGTCATCGCCGCGGGGGGCGACGCGGCAAGAAGCAGCAGCAGCACGGCGTGTGTGTGTGGGGGGGGGGGGGGGCGTCAGCCGCCGCAGCAGCAGCTTCCCCCGGCCCCCTGGGCCGCCGCGACCAACCCTTGTACGGGGGTGGTCCATGCGTACACGATGCCCGTGCCGTGGGCCCCCGTCTCGGCTGGGACCCTCGGCCCCCGCCCCTGCGCGCATCAGGCGTTCTTCGCCGCCCCGGGTGGCTACCAAGTCGCGGCCCCTCCGTACGCCGCCTTGGGTGGCTACCCCGTCGCCCATCCGGCCGCGGTCGCCGCACTCCCCCCGGCCCCTTGGGATCCGGCTCTCCTTGTGGCGCTTCACTCCGCCCCTACACCCAACACGTACACCGGAGGCGGCGACTGGTATATGGATTCTGGGGCTACCACACACATGACTTCCAACCCTGGTAACCTCAACTCTGTATTCCCAGTTTCTACCGCATGTCGTATCATTGTTGGGGACAGGTCTTCCCTTCCCATTACTCATGTCGGTCATGGTTCCTTTCGGTCTAACTCTACGCCCATTCACATGTCTAATGTCTTAGTTTCACCTGCGTTAGTCACTAATCTCGTTTCCGTTCGTTCTCTTACACGTGAAAATCCTATAACTGTTGAATTTGACGAAGTGGGTTTTTCTGTCAAGGACGCTCGTACCCGGATGGTGCTCCACCGATGTCATAGCCTGGACAGCCTCTACCCGGTGAACTCCACCGCCACTTCCACATCCGCTCCGGTAGCTCTCTCCGCCATGGTAGACCTTTGGCATGCTCGGCTGGGACATCCGAACCCGGCCACCCTTCATCATATTTTTAGGACTTTTTCATTCACGTGTAATAAAACCGATGATCATACTTTTCATGCCTATCGTCTCGGCAAGCATGTCCGTCTTCCATTTAGCGCGTCCTCATCGGTGGCGTCGTATCCATTCGAGTTGATTCATAGTGATTTGTGGACATCTCCTGTTGCCAGTAATACGGGTTTTTTATACTATCTTGTCATCCTTGATGATTTTTCACACTATGTGTGGACCTTCCCGTTGCGGAGAAAATTCGATGCACTCTCCGTTCTCACCACTTTTTACTCCTATGTCGCTATGCAGTTTGGGCATCCCATTCATGCCTTGCAAACTGACAACGGGAAGGAGTTTGACAATGTCGGGGTTAGCACCCTCCTTGCCACACACTGCATGATTTTTCGTCTCACCTGCCCGTATACCTCGCAACAAAATGGTCGCGCCGAACGGATCCTTCGCACACTCAATGATTGTGTGCGCACTCTTCTTTTCCACGCCAGTGTCCCGCCCCGGTTTTGGCCGGACGCTCTCTCCACCGCCTCTCTCCTCCTCAATGTTCATCTGACTCGTGCTCGTGGGAACTTTGCACCCCATCATCTCCTCTTTGGTAGCCCACCCTCATATGATGATCTTCGTGTTTTTGGGTGTCTCTGTTATCCTAGCATCGCCTCCACTACTCCTCATAAACTCGCACCTCGCTCCGTGGCATGCACTTTTCTCGAATACCCACCAAACACCAAACATCTATTCCTTTTCACCATCTTCATCCGCGCCTCCCGGTGCCCCTAGGGGAGTCCGCTCACTTGCGCTCGGGCCCCCTCCCGGCTTTGGGCCCCCTGCAACGCATGTCCCTCCCCTGGCTTCGGCACCCCCACCGCGTCTGGGTCTGCGGCGTCGGACCTGGATCCTTCGCCTGTCGCCTCGCCGGCCTCCTCACCGGTGGCCACGGCACCTCCGACTCCTGTTGAGTCCATAGCTCGGTCAGTGAGCGCATCCCATGCACCTGACCCGGGCTCCTCGACGGCTTCCGCCGGCCCGGCTGCATCCTCGCCGGCGGCCACGGCGTCCCCGACTCCCGTTGAGTCCGTAGCCCAGGCAGCGAGCGTGTCTCCCGCTCCTGACCCCGGATCGTCGACAGCCTCTTCGCCTGCCTCGTCACCGGCCCCGCCGACCCCGCCGTCCCCGCCGGTCCCGCCAACCACGCCGATTCCGCTGGTCCCGCCGGCCGCCCCGGACACCCGCATGGTCACCCGTGCTCGTGCTAGCATTCACCGGCCCAGCACGCGTTATTCTGTGGATGAGTACCTCCTCGGTGCCTGAACGTCTACGCCATCACCTCTCCCGTCGTCCACTCGAGCCACACTTCACGATCCGCATTGGCTCGCGGTGATGTAGGAGGAGTTCGACGCGCTGGTGCGCAACCGCACCTGGCAGCTTGTCCCGCGGCCACCCCATGCCAACATCATCTCTGGCATGTGGGTATTCCGGCATAAGACTCACCCCGATGGGTCTCTCGAGCGCTATAAGGCTTGTTGGGTGGTCCGCGGGTTTCGGCAACGGCTGGAGTCAACTTCACCAACACGTTCACCCCGGTTGTCAAACCGAGCACGATTCGCGCGGTCCTTCAGCTTGTGGTCTCTCGTGCCTGGCCGGTGCATCAGATGGATGTGTCAAACGCTTTCTTGCATGCCCATCTCTCGGAGTAGGTTTTCTGTCAGCAACCAACCGGCTTCGTCGACGCGGCTCAGCCTGACCATGTGTGCCTGCTCTCCCGTTCTTTATACGGGTTGAAGCAGGCCCCTCGCGCCTGGTACCAGCGGATCGCTGGTATTCTGCAGCAGCTCGGGTTCCGGGCTACTCGCTCCGTCGCCTCACTGTTTGTCTACCACCAGGCTCCGGCGACTGTTTACCTCCTCCTCTACGTCGACGACATCATCCTGACGGCTTCCTCGCCCGAGCTCCTTCGCTGACATACTGCTCGCCTCAGCGCTGAGTTCGCCATTAAGGACCTTGGCCCGTTGCACTACTTCCTCGGCATTGAGGTGGTACGACGTGCCGATGGGTTCTTCCTTCATTAGCAGCAGTATGCATAGGACCTTCTCGAGCGGGCAGGCATGCTTAACTGCAAGCCTGTCCCCACACCTATCGACACGAAGGCCAAGGTCTCTGCGCTCGATGGCTCACCCACGCAAGATGCAGCGTTCTATCGCTCCATCGTCGGCGCCCTCCAGTACATGACACTCACTCGGCCGGACCTGCAGTACGCCGTCTAGCTGGTGTGTCTCCACATGCACGCCCCTCACGACACTCACTAGAACCCGGTGAAGCGGATTCTTCGGTACATCCGCGGCACCACGGCCCTGGGTCTTACATTGACGGCCTCGTCCTCGACTGACCTGGTGGCATACAGTGACGCCGATTGGGCTGGCTGCCCGGACACGCGACGCTCGACTTCAGGCTACTGCGTCTACTTGGGGCCTTCGCTCATATCGTGGTCGTCTAAATGACAACCCACGGTATCCCGCTCCAGTGCCGAGGCTGAGTATCATGTTGTGGCCAATGCCGTCGCTGAGTGCTC
This sequence comes from Triticum urartu, assembly GCF_056163025.1. Lineage (NCBI taxonomy): Eukaryota > Viridiplantae > Streptophyta > Magnoliopsida > Poales > Poaceae > Triticum > Triticum urartu. Next base: position 167,316,414 of record NC_141874.1, on the reverse strand, counting down.
GTGGCTTCGCCAGCTTCTCCAGGAGTTGCTTCTTGATATTCCGAAGGCCACCATTGTGTACTGTGACAATGTCTCTGCGGTCTACCTCTCCGCCAACCCCGTTCATCATCATCGCACGAAGCACATTGAGCTCGACATTCACTTCGTGCGAGAGCAGGTGGCCCTTGGGCGCGTCCGCGTTCTTCATGTTCCCACCGCTCAACAGTTTGCCGATGTCAGGATGAAGGGGTTACCGACGCCTATATTTGAGGAGTTCCGATCCAGTCTATGCGTCACTGGTGACGTATCGTCTGCGCGCGGGGGGGGGGGGGTGTTGAATATATTTGTGCATGTATCTGTTAGGATAATCTCCTACCGGCCCCGCCTCTAGTTTCCTTGTATAGATGAGTCTGAGGGCTTCCCTTGTACCTATATATACGTGCACCGTGCACCCGATCAATACATCGCGAGTTGCATTACCTCCAATAGCTAGCAACTTGCTGAAGTTGATCCAATGAGCATTGCCGAGTAGCATGAAGCGGCGGAATAAGATCCGTTGGTGGCCATATTCCAAGTTAGTTGGTCTGGCTTGTTGGAAAGTTTGAACTGGTATAAGCACTCCCACAGCTCCCCGTATTGGATAGTGGCCTTGACTCCCAAGTGCGCCATGGATGTCTTGGACCCATGCGCATCCGTCGAGCCCTTCCTTGATAGTGTGCTGCCTCCGCCGCCTCTTGGGCACCATGGCGTGAACTGCCGGAGCAAGCTCAACGATGGACTGCCCAAGTAGCCAGTGATCTTCCCAGAACCGACATTGTTGAAAATATGAGCAATTTACCATATGATTTTATTAACATAAACAATAGATAAAACATGACTATTGTAGCAGAGATAAAGCAAGTCATGCAATCTGACAGAGAGAAGGTAAATAGCATATGCATATATGAACTAGAACCGAACATATCTAGAGCAAGAAGCTGAGGCAGAACCTCAAACAAAAATAGCATGAGAACGTACGGAATAGGAGCAGAAGCACCAGTCTTAGGGTCAGTGTTCTCGCCAGCCATGTCGTCGAAGAGGTTGTCGTCGTTGGGGAACTAGTCATCGGAGTCCAGGGTGTCCGTGATTAAGAAGTCAGTAGTCGCGCGAAGCGCTCCCCAAAAACTTTATCACCCTTCTCCCATATAGGACTCAAAGAGGTGTGGTTTCGGAGGCCTACTATTCTGACCTGCGGTGCACACCGCAAGCCGGCAAAAATTTAGACATCGGCTCGGCTCATTCCCGCAACCCGCGTCGCGTCGCGTCGTGACGAGGCGTGGCGTGCGGCGGAGGAGGAGCGCGCGTGAATGTCTCTCTTGTTCTCATGCTCATACATATGGGGAAACATCCTCCCTTATAAGGAGGTCCAACTCCCACTAAACTAGAAATGTGAGACTAAACTTTAGTTCCACCTCTTGCCTGGCATGAATGGACTGCGACGGCCTCTAGGATTTATTAAGAATTTCTGAAACTACTATTGGGCTAGCCCAAAATACACAAAATTCCAGCAACCCGCCACCAGATCCCAGAGGCACAGAAAATTTGCTTTTGGTTCCAAAACACTGTTTTATATACCGATACTGCAGTGGAGTGATACATCCATTTTGCATCATGCTTTTATATTGATATTTATTGCATTATGGGCTGTTATTACACATTATGTCACAATACTTATACCTTTTCTCTCTTATTTTACAAGGTTTACATGAAGAGGGGGAATGCAGGCAGCTGGAATTCTGGACTGGAAAATGAGCAAATATTAGAGACCTATTCTGGACAACTCCAAAAGTCCTGAAACTCCACGAAAGTCAGTTTTGTAATATATAAAAAATATTGGGTGAAGAAAGAACCAGAGGGGAGCCAGCCACCATCCACGAGGGTGGGGGGCGCGCCCTACCCCCTTAGGCACGCCCCTTGCCTCGTGGACCACCTGGCAGGCCCCCGATGCCAATCTTCTGCTATGAGGTGTTGTTTGCCATAAAAAAAATAAAAGGAAGCTTTTGGGACGAAGCGGCGCCGTCTCGAGGTGGATCCTTGACGAAACCAATCTAGGGCTCCGGCAGAGCTGTTCTGCCGGGGAAACATCCCTCTGGGAGGGGGAAATCGTCACCATCGTCATCACCATTGATACTCTCATCGGGAGGGGGTCAATCTCCATCAACATCTTCACCAGCACCATCTCCTCTCAAACCCTAGTTCATCTCTTGTATCCGATCTTTGTCTCAAAACCTCAGATTGGTACCTGTGGGTTGCTAGTAGTGTTGATTACTCCTTATAGTTGATGCTAGTTGGTTTATTCGGTGGAAGATTATATGTTCATATCCTTTATGCATATTAATACCCCTCTGTTTATGAACATGAATATGATTTGTGAGTAGTTACGTTTGTTCCCGAGGACATGGGAGAAGTCTTGCTATAAGTAGTCTTGTGAATTTGGTATTCGTTCGATATTTTGATGAGATGTATGTTGTCTCTCCTCTAATGGTGTCATGTGAATGTCGACTACATGACACTTCACCATTGTTTGGGCCTAGGGGAAGGCATTGGGAAGTAATAAGTAGATGATGGGTTGCTAGAGTGACAAAAGCTTAAACCCTAGTTTATGAGTTGCTTCGTAAGGGGCTGATTTGGATCCATATGTTTCATGCTATGGTTAGGTTTACCTTAATTCTTCTTTCAAAGTTGTGGATGCTTGCGAAGGGGGTTAATCATAAGTGGGATGCTTTTCCAAGTAAGGGCAGTACCCAAGCACCGGTCCACCCACATATCAAATTATCAAAGTAACGAACGTGAATCATATGAGCATGATGAAAAAACTAGCTTGACGATAATTCCCATGTGTCCTCGGGAGCGCTTTCCTTTATATAAGAGTTTGTCCAGGCTTGTCCTTTGCTACAAAAAGGATTGGGCCACCTTGCCGCACCTTGTTTACTTTTATTACTTGCTACCCGTTATGAATTACCTTATCAGAAAACTATATGTTACCGATAATTTCAGTGCTTGCAGAGAATACCTTATTGAAAACCGCTTGTCATTTCCTTCTGCTCCTCGTTGGGTCCGACACTCTTACTTATTGAAAGGACTATGATAGATCCCCTTTAATTGTGGGTCATCAAGACTCTTTTCTGGTAAGTGGAATTTGGTAAGGAAAATTTTATATAGTGTGCTGAAATTTACTGTCACTTGTTACTATGGAAAACAATCCTTTGAGGGGCTTGTTCGGGGTATCTTCACCCTGAGCAGTAGAGAAAAGAGTTGCTCCTCAACCTACTGAAAATGTTTACTTTGAAATTCCTTCGGGTATGATAGAGAAACCGTTAGCTAATCCTTTTAGAGGAGATGTAACATTACATCCCGATATGCACCTAATCTATGTAGATGTAGTTTGTAGATTATTTAAGCTTGCAGGTATGCCCGAGGATGTTATCAAGAAGAAGGTCTTCCCTTTATCTTTGAAGGGAAAGGCATTGACATGGTTTAGGCTATGTGATGATATTGGATCATGGAACTACAACCGATTAAAATTGGAATTTCATCAGAAGTTTTATCCTATGCATCTGGTTCATCGTGATCGTAATTATATATATAATTTTTGGCCTCGCGAAGGAGAAAGCATCTCTCAAGCTTGGGGGGAGGCTTAAGTCAATGTTATATTCATGCCCCAATCATGAGCTCTCAAGAGAAATTATTATTCAAAAATTTTATGCTCGGCTTTCTCTCAATAATCGCTCCATGCTCGATATTTCTTGTACTAGTTGTTTTATGATGAAGACTATTGAATTAGAATGGGATTTATTGGAAAGAATTAAACGCAACTCTGAAGATTGGGAAATCGACGAAGGTAAGGAGTCAGATATAACACCTAAGTTTGATTGTGATAAATATTTTATGGATACCGATGCTTTTCGTGAATTTAGCACTAAACTAGGACAAATGCCCGTGCGTTGCACCAGGCAAAGAAAAAGCGCACAACCTGCTTCATGTGTCATTAAGCATCATTTTTTTATATCCAATAACAAAAGAGCGTGTGTTGCATCGGAGGACTCCTGTGCTTCGCTGCAAAGAAAACACCAGACTCCTAGTCATCCACATGCGTCCTCCACATGCTCAGCAGGGTCGGGCAGGCCTAGCCAGGAAATCGCAAGCTCCTCCATGTCCTGGAAAATCGTGAGCTCCTCCTGGTCCCTTGCAACGCCTCACCGGTGTATCATCTACATACCATGGGTCATCGGGTCGTGGCCGGCTCCCAATCTATAGTAAAGCGGCTGCACTCTTCACATCATGTCAGGCAATGTCATTGTACAAAATTTAGATGCTTCTCAAAAGTGATCAAACACGACCTGTTGCAACAATTTCGCAGCAGATTGAAATTAAATGATCATGTACATATTACATGTTACACATTAGCTCAACCAGACAATTACTCTAGGGGGCACTGTACATTTTCTGACAAAATTGAACCGGGAATAATTTTGTTGCAGGTTGTCAAGGTCCATAAAGCGTAAAACAATGACCCCAATACACCATCAATTACACCAGATGCCCTAATAGCTCGATGGTTACAGCTAGCTAAGCCAATCTCAGCTTGAACTGGTTGCCTAGCTGCTAGCCGGTATGTTAATATAAATCATGGACAATCATCTGACGGTTTTTTTACGAAAACAAAACATATAATTAAGATCTTTGTTAACAAAATATAAAGTTATGATCTTGGTGAATATTATATGGTTCGACACCATTTATGTCTTATGATCCTGATGCACATCAGTTAGACCTTTTAGTAATAAGACAAAAAAATTACTATAATGACACATGATTTATTGGCGAGTAAATGCCATAAAAAATAACTTGCCATCCATTTCTAGATGTTAAACCCAGGAAACACAAGAGGTAATTCATTGACCATCGGACAATGTCTGACCCATAATCACCAAATAACAATTAAAAATGAATTATTTCTATGCAAGTCTGCATATATATTTTACTGGCTTTTGCAGAGTTAATAGTTCCAATATATATATAGGGAAGCTTACAAAAACAGTAATCATATCATAGTAACTTTACAAAATTGGTTCAAAAGATTGTCTGGTGAGAACAACTTATAGGATTTATTTTACATGGTTGATGACTTGAAGCACGCAGCAAGAACTCCATACATTTTGTTCAAGTAGTAATTCAACAAACGTTTGGTGCGCGCTCCTTTTATCATGAAACCATAACTGGACGTGTAGTAAAAGTCCCCTAGTAATCAAATTTCTAAACTGCACACCATGTAACTTTGATGAGTATGTAACAGTAAAAAATTCCTATTTTGTGGAAGGGACATGGTTTATTTTACTACTTCAGTCAGCCAGCTATATTAGCACAACAGGGCAAAAAACCAAAATCATAACAGAGAGATAGAAGGGATTGTGAAATTCCAAAACACAATTAGTCTCTCGTGAACATAAATTTAGCAAGCAAATAAGTAATGAACTTATGAAAGAAATAAGGAACGATAAAGAGAACCATGTACTTCGGCGACATGTTGTACCCAATATCAACCATCTTCCTTGTGTGCAGCTTGATGTAGGGGCGGTGGAGAAATAGCAATTCATCAAACACCATGAGGGCATCACTTCAGTTAGAGAAGCGAGATGAGCCGTGCAACACTTCAGCTAGACAGGTGAGTTGAAACGTTACAAGTACAGAATTAACATACTATTTTACATAATTCATGCCAGCGATAGATCTAGCACCAGCATAGGTGGATCTATAATCATTCTTGTAAAATATGTCTTCACTTGTATCAAATATATAAACTCACTATGCAATGTTGACAGTAAAACCAATATTAACCAATGTTGGTAAATTCAACGCACATTTAGGACCACCCTCATCCACAACTTATTGTTAAAGAGTACATATCTACTCCCTCCGTCCCATAATGTAAGAACGTTTTTCAAGCAAAAATGTTCTTATATTATGGGACGGAGGAAGTAGATTTTATGAAAGTTAAATACTCATGTCATTTACAGCCAACAATATCTAATTGGCCCTATTGGTTTACATCCAAATTATGAGGCGTGCTTTCCTTAGCTTCATATCTGAAACCACCATCACGGTCTGCCATCCAATAGAGAAGCTCCTTCTTCATAATAGCACATGTCCTGTTGAGAGAAAATGGAAGTTAGCACCAAGTAAATAAATCTTGAAGAAATAATAAAGTTTACAGAGTAGCTTAATTACAGAATCAATCTGCACAAATATCTGGAGACTTTACATAGCAGTTTTAATTTTGGTTTTCTTGATACAACTGAGGAATTCTAGTACGCCCGCAGGTATGTTGTCTTCTCATTGGTTGTAGTTGTCCCAGAATTTGTTTTCGGAGTTCGCATCCACCCTGTAAAACCATATTTTTGCAAAAGAATAAAATTTGCGTCACAAGTATAAAATATAATATGTGGATATTGTACAACAAGAAGCACTATGGCTAGTACTCTTTTCCTAGATAATAATTGGGGTCAATTCCTTTGGTATAGAACCATATAATAGATTGAAAAGATCACCATTTTTTTTGTTCACATATATTGCTGCAAGATATTCTGGACGGAACATTAGAAGTTTACCATGCCGCCATAATGATTACTACTTGCTTGCATCAATTCAAATTGTTACTTGCTGCATATAGTTTGGTAAAGGAAACAAGATGACAAACGTACAGATCGAAGAGGTGCTTGGTTGAGCCTATGGCAATAGACCAGTTGCATTAAATACTTTTTCAAATCAATTTAAATTTCTAGTTTAACCATCAGTAAACCCTGGCTGTAAATCACTGTAAATCAAACATAGCTCAATCATAATTTACACAAGGAAAAAGAGATACATGCAGTGAAGTAGGTCTAGGCGATGGCTGATGGTCTTCCCGCAAAGTCGGCGGAGACGACATCTTGTGTAACAACAACAAAAATTGAAGTTAAAACTCCAACAATTACCTTGTTCAAACAATATTCCAGATTTTCCAAAGATGCAATCAGCATGGAGTTCAATAAAATAGGGAGCAGTTATAACAATACAGTAAATACTGGAGTGACAAATAATCTTGAAAAGCTAATTATAAGATGCATAAGCTACTGGATGGGCCCATAGTGGAGTGATCTGGATGTTTCGTCCAAGATTATTTTGTTGGCAAGAGTAGATCATGGCTTTAATTACCTGCTAGCAGCTAGCTGGACAAACTAAAGATTCAAGCATACAGATTGAAGAGGTGCTAGTTTACCCAGTCGGCAAAAGCATATCAAGGCTTCAAGTAATTGCTAGCATTAAGTTAAGCTGGTGCTTGCTGCAGCTAGCTGCACCAGCTACTGATTCAGCTATAAGCTTCAAAAAAATACTGATTCAGCTATGACAACACATAAAGATTCAAACAAATACAGATAGTAAAGGTGCTTGCTTCAGCCTATGCCAACACACAAATTTTCCAATCAAAGCCTTACTTACTTGCCTGCATCAATTCGAACTGCTACTTGCTGCAGCTACTTTCACAAACAAAATAAGATAGCAAAATAATATAATGTTTCCAGCCTATAATTATAACTGAACTCTGGATGTAAATCAAAGATAGCTACTATAGGACCTGATCCACGCTTTCAACATCTGAGTGTTATGTACCACAATCACAACCAGTGGTAAAATAAGACCAAAGACATATCTGAAGCAATGAACATTAGGTTGCAGAAAACCAAAGACCATAATTTCAATCCTCCTTGTCTACATACCTCAAGTGGAGAACCAGCCGACGAAGTTGCGGCGAACTGTGCAACACCATCGGACAGCGGATTGTCTTCCAGCATAGGGCGGTGTTCCGACGAAGTGGGCATGCACATTTAAATGTATATTTACAAGGGGTAGAGGCGGATGGAATATATTTCTTTCATAATATTATCAGTCCTAACTTTTCGTTTATTTACTAACTGAAGTGTAGCATCTATGAATCTTTCAGACTTGAATCAAACAGGGAGCAAACAGGAACTTGTTCATAAACTTATTTGTTCATGGATTTACATTAAATAGAGATTCAATAAGGGACTGGAAAACGTTGGACTAATATAAAGTACAGGCGACGCCCAGCTTACAGAGATTGGATGCCCAGTTTAAACAGAAAAATGTTCACACAACGTTACTACACATCCAGATTACAGACTGTTTTTGATTTCTTAAAAAGGGCAAATCTCCAAGCAATATCCAACAAGGTTGGACTAATATGAGTACATGTTAGTACAAGTTCGTCTTACACAGTTTCGTTCCTTACCCCCTTACATCATTTAATTACACCAACTCTATGATATATACCCAGATTTAAAAAAGTAATGAGTAACAACTCAAGTAAAAAATCAAGAAGACTGAACCTGATGTTCAATGACGGCAGTGGACATGATGAACTTGTGCTACTCGCGCTGCATCACAACCTCCAGCATCAATAGTGGCATATCATTCACACCTTGACTAATTACCTGAATACAAACGGATCAAAACTAACCCTAAATATGTCTCTGTCGCTAATAGAGAGTAAATCTGTCTCTGTAGCCAATAGAGAGAAGCAAGGTTACTCACCTCACCCGGATCTGCTGAAAACCAGTACTATCTATATATAAACGTATCGCCGTATCCATGTGATGAAGGCGAGGAGTAAAAAAGGAATCATTTTTTCACTCAAAAAAGGAGCGCGGGTTGAATAACAAAAATAACAAGGGCTTTTTCGCAAAAACACCGTAACGGTGAACCCGGAGACTCAATCTGTGCTTTATTATTAGGGAAAGATATGGACTTGACTCTGAGATATTAGCTTCTTTTTGTGAATCATTTGCTACTCATGTTGATCTTCCTAAGGAGAAGTGGCTTAAATATCATCCTCCCATTGAAGTAAAAGTAGTTGAACCTATTAAAGTTGAAGAAAAGAGTATCACTTATAATGTTGATCCTATTGTTCCTACCGCTTATATTGAGAAACCATCCTTTCCTGCTAGAATAAAGGATCATGCTAAAGCTTCAACTGTGGTTCGTAAGAGTAATACTAGAACACCTACGCCCTCTGAGCAAATTAAAATTGAACCTAGTATTTCTATGGTTAAGGATCTCTTGGTCGATAATATTGATGGGCATGTTATTTACTTCTGTGATGAAGCTGCTAGAATTGCTAGACCCGATACTAAAGATAAACATAGACCTATTGTTGGCATGCCTGTTGTTTCTGTTAAAATAGGAGATCACTGTTATCATGGCTTATGTGATATGGGTGCTAGTGTCAGTGCAATACCTTATACTTTATATAAAGAAATTATGCATGATATTGCACCTGCTGAGATAGAAGATATTGATGTTATTATTAAGCTTGCCAATAGAGATACTATTTCACTAGTTGGGATTGTTAGAGATGTTGAAGTCTTGTGTGGGAAAATTAAATATCCTACTGATTTTCTTGTTCTTGTTTCCCCACAAGATGACTTTTGCCCCATTATATTTGGTAGACCCTTCTTGAATACTGTTAATGCAAAATAGACTGCAAAAAGGATGTTATTTCTGTTGGATTAGGGGATATGTCTCATGATTTTAATTTTGCTAAATTTCATAGACAACCCCATGATAAAGAGTTGCCTAGTAAAGATGAAATTATTGGTCTTGCTTCCATTGTCGTGCCTCCTAATGATCCTTTAGAACAATATTTGCTAGACCATGAAAATGGTATGTTTATGAATGAAAGAAGGGAAATAGATGAAGTATTCTTTAAACAGGGACCAATTTTGTAACACAACTTGCCTGTTGAAATTCTAGGGGATCCTCCTCCACCCAAGGGTGATAACGTGTTTGAGCTTAAACCATTACATGATACTCTTAAATATGCTTATCTTGATGAAAAGAAGATATATCCTATTATTATTAGTGCTAACCTTTCATAGCAAGAATAAGAGAAATTATTGAAAACTCTAAAGAAGCACCGTGCTCTATTGGATATACTCTTGATGATCTTAAGGGCATTAGTCCCACTCTATGCTAGCAGCAAATAAAATTGGAGAAAGACGCTAAGCCGGTTGTTGATCACCAATGACGATTAAATCCTAAGATGAAAGAAGTGGTAAGAAATGAAATACTAAAGCTTCTGGAGGCATGTATAATTTATCCTGTTGCTGATAGTCAGTGGATAAGTCCTGTCCATTGTGTCCCTAAAAAGGGAGGCATTATTGTTGTTCCTAATGATAAAGATGAATTGATCCCACAAAGAATTGTTACAGGTTATAGAATGGTGATTGATTTCCGCAAATTAAATAAGGCTACTAGAAAGGATCATTATCCTTTACCTTTTATTGATCAAATGCTAGAAAGATTATCCAAACATACACATTTTTGCTTTCTAGATGGTTATTCTGGTTTCTCTCAAATACCTATGTCGAAAGAGGATCAGGAAAAGACCACTTTTACTTGCCCTTTCGGTACCTTTGCTTATAGACGTATGCCTTTTGGTTTATGTAATGCACCTGCTACCTTTTAATGATGTATGACTGCTATATTCTCTGTTTTTTTAAATATTGTTAAGGTTTTCATGGATGATTTCTCCGTGTATGGAACTTCTTTTGATGATTGCTTAAGCAACCTTGATCGAGTTTTGCAGAGATGTGAATAAACTAATCTTGTCTTGAATTGGGAGAAGTGCCACTTTATGGTTAATGAAGGTATTGTCTTGGGGCATAAATTTTATGAAAGAGGTATTGAAGTTGACAAAGCTAAAGTTGATGCTATTGAAAAGATGTCGTGTCCTAAGGACATTAAAGGTATAAGAAGTTTCCTTGGTCATGCCAGTTTTTATAGCAGGTTCATTAAAGACTTCTCGAAAATTTCTAGGTCCCTGACTAATCTCGTACAAAAAGATGTTCCTTTTGTCTTTGATGATGATTGTGTATAAGCATTTGAAATACTTAAGAAAGCCTTGATTTCTGCACCTATTGTTCAGCCACCTAATTGAAATTTACCATTTGAAATTACGTGTGATGCTAGTGATTATGCTGTAGGTGCTGTTCTAGGACAAAGAGTTGATAAGAAATTAAATGTTATCCAATATGCTAGTAAAACTCTAGACAGTGCCCAGGGAAATTATGCTACTACTGAAAAGGAATTTTTAGCAGTTGTATTTGCTTGTGATAAGTTCAGACCCTATATTGTTGATTCTAAAGTAACTGTTCGCACTGATCATGCTGCTATTAAATATCTTATGGAAAAGAAAGATGCTAAACCTAGACTTATTAGATGGGTTCTCTTGCTACAATAATTTGATTTGCACACTATTGATAGGAAGGGAGATGAGAACCCCATTGCAAACAACTTGTCTAGGTTAGAAAATGTTCTTTATGACCCACTACCTATAGATGGTAGCTTTCCCGATGAACAATTAGCTGTCATAAATGCTTCTCGTACTGCTCCATGGTATGCTGATTATGCTAATTACATTGTTGCTAAATTTATACCACCTAGTTTCACATACCAACAAAAGAAAAAGATTTTCTATGATTTAAGATATTACTTCTGGGATGATCCACACCTTTATAAAGGAGGAGTAGATGGTGTTATTAGACGTTGTGTACCTGAGCATGGACAGGAACAGATCCTACGCAAGTGTCACTCCGAGGCTTATGGAGGGCACCATGGTGGAGATAGAGCTGCACATAAGGTATTACAATCCGATTTTTATTGGCCTACTCTCTTCAAAGATGCCCGTAAGTTTGTCTTGTCTTGTGATGAATGTCAAAGAATTGGTAATATTAGTAGACGTCAAGAGATGCCTATGAATTATTCACTTGTTATTGAACCATTTGATGTTTGGGGCTTTGATAATATGGGACTGTTTCCTTCCTCTAATGGGTATACACATATTTTAGTTGCTGTTGATTACGTTACTAAGTGGGTAGAAGCTATTCCAACTAGTAGTGCTGATCATAACACCTCTATTAAGATGCTTAAAGAAGTTATTTTTCTAAGGTTTGGAGTCCCTAGATACTTAATGACTGATGGTGGTTCACATTTTATTCCCGATGCTTTTCGTAAAATGCTTGCTAAGTATGATGTTAATCATAGAATTGCATCTCCATATCACCCAGAGTCTAGTGGTCAAGTAGAACTGAGTAATAGGGAGCTTAAATTAATTTTGCAAAAGACTGTTAATACATCTAGAAAGAATTGGTCCTAGAAACTTGATGATGCATTATGGGCCTATAGAACTGCATATAAAAATCCTATGGGTATGTCTCCGTATAAAATGGTTTATGGAAAAGCATGTCACTTACCTCTTGAACTAGAATATAAGGCATATTGGGCCATTAAAGAACTCAATTATGACTTCAAACTTGCCGGTGAGAAGAGGTTATTTGACATTAGCTCACTTGATGAGCGGAGAACCCATGCTTATGAGAATGCCAAACTGTTTAAAGAAAAGGTTAAAAGATGGCATGACAAAAGGATGCAAGAACATGAGTTTAATGTAGGTGATTATGTTCTGTTATACAACTCTCGTTTAAGATTTTTTGCAGGAAAACTCCTCTCTAAATGGGAAGGTTCTTATGTTATAGAGGAGGTCTATTATTCCGGTGCCATAAAAATCAACAACTTCGAAGGCACAAATCCGAGGGTGGTGAACGGTCAAAGAATCAAACATTATATCTCAGGTAATCCCATAAATGTTGAAACTAATGTTTTTGACACCGTAACCCCGGAGGAGTATATAAGGGACACTTTCCAGAATGTTTCACACTCCAAAACAGTTCTAATAGCAAATTTTCTCTGTTTTGTAATATTTAAGAAAATAGGAAGAATAAGAAGCAGTCCGAAAAGGACACGAGGCGTCCACGAGGGTGGAGGGCATGCCCTACCACCCTGGGCGCGCCCCTGCCTCGTGGGCACCTCGTGTGCCCTCCAGACTCCGTTTTCTTGCACGATACTTCTTTTGGTCGGTAAAAATTCATTATATAATCTCCCGAAGGTTTTGACCACCCTACCACGACACAATCCTCTGTTTTTGTTTCTAGCTGTCTCTGCTGCAGATTTAGAGCAAGATGTCATCTCAAGACTCCGACGAAGAGAGCTATATCTCACATCTCATTGCTGACCCAAAGACCTATGGGGACCTGTCTCCTTGTGGTCGAACTACGGATGATGAGGATGATGCTCATTTGATGAGGATCGATGATTCAAGTTCGTAGGAGGAGGATGTTCCTCTACCTCAACCTGGGGATATGCACGTGAAGTTCAAGAAGTCTAGCCTCCCTAAGAGGGCTAACTGGTCTAATAACCGATCTATTCCTTCTCGTTTTTGGCAGAAAAGCAAAGGAGATTTATGTGACAAGATCTTGAAGCTGGAGTCGGAGGTTGATAATTTAAAGGAGCGAATTGCTCTCCTTAACTACAATATGAAAAAGCTGAATGCACAATTGTCATCACCACCACCATCTTCATCACCACCAAAGGAGAACTGAGTATCGGGCACGGGCACTCCCCTTGGCAACTGCCAAGCTTGGGGGAGTGCCCCGGTATCTTATCACCATCACACTTCTATCTTTACCTTTTTTCTTAGTTCGATCCTTTTGATTATATCTTGATCTAGTAGAATAAAGTTTAGAATGATCTAGCTTTGAGTTTTATATTGATCCTTGTCGGTGTCAAAACTGGCGGATCTCGGGTAGGGGGTCCCGAACTGTGCGTCTAAGGCGGATGGTAACAGGAGGCAGGGAACACGATGTTTTACCCAGGTTCGGGCCCTCTTGATGGAGGTAAAACCCTACGTCCTGCTTGATTAATATTGATGATATGGGTAGTACAAGAGTAGATCTACCACGAGATCAGAGAGGCTAAACCCTAGAAGCTAGCCTATTGTATGATTGTATGTTGTCCTACGGACTAAAACCCTTCGGTTTATATAGACACCGGAGAGGGCTAGGGTTACACAAGGTCGGTTACAAAGGAGGAGATATACATATCCGTACTGCCTAGCTTGCCTTCCACGCCAAGTAGAGTCCCATCTGGACACGTGACGAAGTCTTCATCTTGTATCTTCATAGTCCAACGGTCTGGCCAAAGGATATAGTCCGGCTGTCCAGAGACCCCCTAATCCAGGACTCCCTCAGTAGCCCCCGAACCAGGCTTCAATGACGATGAGTCCGGCGCGCAGTGTTGTCTTCGGCATTGCAAGGCGGGTTCTTCTCCAACTTTCAAGTGTTCGTAAGCAGTGTCCAGCTCCATAAATGTTGAACCTCTGTGACACTCCAAAATTTTTATTTGGTTTTTAGCAAAAACTTTGTGGTTTTTGAAAAGAGGCCATTTAAAATTTTCCAGAAAACCTTCCTCTTCAAAACTTCATTGGCAAGGATTTTTTTTATATCTTCTTCAAAATTATGGTGTTTGATCATTTAAAACTCTTTCTCTGATGGTTTCCTTCTCAAAATGTATTTTTGAAAATTATTCCTTTTCTTATAAAAAGGAACTCTATGAATTTTTAGGTTTTTCTTATCTTGAAAACTCCCATGGTTTTACCATGTCTCCTATAGTAAAGCTTCTCAAAATCCCTCCCTCCACCTTTGAACAATCTAATTTCTCTATCTCAACAAGTCCAAGCAAGTTTTGGATTTTAATTCAATTATTTTATCTCCCAAATCATTTCTGCCAATTATTTTGAGCCTAAGTGATTTTCAAAGCAAGTACCTCTTTTGCTTTGAATTTTCACCTCAAACCAACTCCCCTGGATTGTCTTTAGTACCCACAACTTAGAACCATCTTGATCCACTCTTCTTCTTTTCAAAAATTTCAAATTTTACTCTCTGCAAGTTTGGTCCAGATTTGACAAATTTGATGAAATTCATGTCCACACTTCTCCAAAAATTCCACAAAAATTCAGGCAGCCTCCTGGTGCAATGAGAGGCCACCCCACCAAGTTTCAGCTCAAGGAAAAATCCCTAGATGCCTAGATCATTCTGTCGAACACCTTGCATACATTGTTCTGTTCATCTTCAGTTAAAATTCAGAATTCAGTGTCGTTTTTCCTTCGTCAGACTCGGTCACGTGGCCACAGTGCGCCCTGGCACGTTGCACGCGGCCCCTTCTCCCTGGCCAGCACCCCGCACGCGCGCTTGGCGTCTTCCTGGCGTCGGTGGCGCCCTGAGCCGCCCGCGCCGGCGTGTCTTGCGGCGGCCGAACCTCCCGTAGCGGCCAACAGTGGCAGCACCAGCTTTGCAATGCCGTTCCGCGCCGCCCTTTGCTCCCTAGCCCTACGCGTGGCTCACGCATGCCAGCGCAGCCCCGCTGCACCGTCGCCGTGGCCCAACAAGCGCTGGGCGCGCTCTCTGCCGCCGACGGACCCGCGCCGTCCCGTTCCGACAAAACCTGCCCTAAGCTTCTAATCCTAGTCCGTTGAGCGTCGGAGTGGAGCCAGTGGACCTCCACGCTGATGGCCAACCCCCTAAACTTCCCGACCAACCACTGCACCGCCGTAATCCGTCGCCGGGGAACTCCGTTCACGGCCACCGCCTCGGATCGCCTATAAAAGGGGACCCCGAGCTCACCCTCGAGCACGCACCACCCCTGCACCTCACCAACGCCCCGCCAGGCCACTAGGAGGACCTCGAGGAGGTCTCCTCCCCCAACTCCGGCCGCCCCGATCCGCCTCGGCCACCAGCTCGATTCGCTCTGGTGAGGCCGTCCCCGGCGCCCAAATCTCGTCTATAGCCCCCTCTAGCACCCAGTAAGCTAACACCAGCATCAATTTGGCCTTCGCAGCTCTCTCCGACGAGGCCCTCGACCACCCGTGTTGGGGAACGTAGCAGAAATTCAAAATTTTCCTACGTGTCACCAAGATCTATCTATGGAGAGACTAGCAACGAGGGGAAGGAGAGTGCATCTACATACCCTTGTAGATCGCTAAGCGGAAGCATTCAAGTGAACGGGGTTGATGGAGTCGTACTCGTCGTGATTCAAATCACCGATGATCAAGTGCCGAACGCACGGCACCTCCGCGTTCAACACACGTACAGCCCGGTGACGTCTCCCACGCCTTGATCCAGCAAGGAGAGAGGGAGAGGTTGAGGAAGACTCCATCCAACAGCAGCACAACGTCATGGTGGTGGTGGAGGAGCGTGGCAATCCTGCAGGGCTTCGCCAAGCACCACGGGAGAGGAGAAGGACTTGGGAGAGAGGGAGGGGCTGCACCAAAGGCATAAGGGGTGTGTCTAGAGGCCCTCCTACCCTCACTATATATAGGGAGCCCAAGGGGGGGGTGCGCCAGCCCTAGGAGATCCAATCTCCTAGGGGGCGGCGGCCAGGGGAGGTTTCCCTCCCCCCCAAGGCACCTAGGAGGTGCCTTCTATCCTTGGGACTCTTCCTTAGGGTTCCCCCTTCACCCTAGGCGCATGGGCCATAAGGGAAGTGGCGCCCCAGCCCACTTTGGGCTGGATCCCTTCCCACTTCAGCCCATGGGACCCTCCGGGATAGGTGGCCCCACCCGGTGGGCCCCCCGGGACCCTTCCGGTGGTCCCGGTACAATACTGATGACCCCGAAACTTGTCCCGATGGCCGAAATAGGACTTCCTATATATAAATCTTTACCTCCGGACCATTTCGGAACTCCTCGTGACGTCCGGGATCTCATCCGGGACTCCGAACAACATTCGGTAACCACATACAAGCTTCCTTTATAACCCTAGTGTCATCGAACCTTAAGTGTGTAGACCCTACGGGTTCGGGAGACATGCAGACATGACCGAGACGTTCTCCGGTCAATAACCAACAGCGGAATCTGGATACCCATGTTGGCTCCCACATGTTCCACGATGATCTCATCGGATGAACCACAATGTCAAGGACATAATCAATCCCGTATACAATTCCCTTTGTCTATCGGTATGTTACTTGCCCGAGATTCGATCGTTGGAATCCAATACCTAGTTCAATCTCGTTACCGGCAAGTCTCTTTACTCGTTCCGTAACACATCATCCCGTGATCAACTCTTTGGTCACATTGCGCATAGGATGATGTCCTACCGAGTGGGCCCAGAGATACCTCTCCGCTTACACGGAGTGACAAATCCCAGTCTCGATTCGTGCCAACCCAACAGACACTTTCGGAGATACCTGTAATGCACCTTTATAGTCACCCAGTTACGTTGTGACGTTTGATACACCCAAAGCATTCGTACGGTATCCGGGAGTTGCACAATCTCATGGTCTAAGGAAATGATACTTGACATTAGAAAAGCTATAGCATACGAACTACACGATCTAGTGCTATGCTTAGGATTGGGTCTTGTCCATCACATCATTCTCCTAATGATGTGATCCCGTTATCAACAACATCCAATGTCCATGGTTAGGAAACCGTAACCATCTATTGATCAACGAGCTAGTCAACTAGAGGCTTACTAGGGACATGGTGTTGTCTATGTATCCACACATGTATCTGAGTTTCCTATCAATACAATTATAGCATAGATAATAAACGATTATCATGAACAAGGAAATATAATAATAACCAATTTATTATTGCCTCTAGGGCATATTTCCAACAACCCAAACCGCCGTCCGCCGGAGCAAGGCTCGCCACCGACGTGGTACCCGCCGGCGACCACCACCACCACCAACCGACGCGGAATGGTGCCCTGAACACGGAGGTACCCTCCGATCCCCCTGCCTCGCCGTGGATCGCCGCCGGCGACCACCGCGGCTCTCGGGCACCGGCGAAATCTGCCGCCCCGTTTGAATATTCAAACCTGACGGGCGGGACCCGCCGTCAGCCTCTCTGTCCTTTCTAAGCGAAGCATTTTCTGAAAACGCCTTCTGCCAAATACGCTTTCCCTCTGGGCTGGCGTAGTTGCTACCGAAGCGTTTTCTGTTTTTATAAGCTAGCCCCTGGGAACTTTCTGTTTCATTACAGATGGGTCCTTGGGTTAAAACCCTTATAACTTTTTAACAGAAAGGAATTTTTGAGTGATTCTTTTTCTGTCCTCTTCAGATTTTTGTCTAGTTTTTTTATCATATTTATTTGAAAAATATTTGGTATAATTTTTGTGCACCTCACGGTATTCACGATAGCGCGTATATTTTCTTTATACCGTAGATACCGAAGGAGGTGACGGGACCGCAAACTTCACCGAGCTAGGCTCCGACTACTCTGAACCAGGCAAGCATGTTTGAACTTTTGATATGATGATTGTTTTGGCATGTTTGCATTAAGTAGTTTCATGGCATGTTGATGAGTATACCGATAAAATGTCATGTTACATGCAACATGAGGCAAGTGAGTTTCGAAAATCCATAAGTGGATGGATGTGAGTATGCATGGCCATGTGTTGGCATGAGGATGGGTAAGATGGCAGTGTTGTAGCATGCCAGTCTTATGCCAGACTATATGACTTCAGTGTCAACCCGTATCATTCCAATTCCTTCCATTCTTCCTTCCCTGTACTACCACATGTTTTCCGCAAGGAATATGGCGTAGTAAGTTGTAAACCGCTTACCTGGTACACACCAAAAAGGAGAGGCCGTGATGATGGTTCCATGGCCCTGGATTAAAGCCAGTCATCTGGTCAGGGGGCATGGGTGTTTCTGGTTGGGACCGAGAGGGGGGCACCCCTTAGAGCGCGCGTTTATAAATTTGATCCCATGCTATTCGAGATTGTGATCTCCCCGTCTCAAAAGTTTTTCTTGGACGATGTCTAGGGTGATTCCTAGCATCGAGAGGTAGGATGGGTGTGTACTGGTTAGCTATGTTTTCTTCCGAAATACCGTAAACGGAACTAGTCCTTCGTGACTACGGAAATCCGTTGGCTGTGGGAAATTTTTGTACAAAATCTGCAGAGTCATATATTCCTTGAATCATCTATTCCATGTCCAAGTTCAGTATTATCTTATCCTGACAAGTGACAGTTTTGATGACAGAGACTCCGGTGAATCGCATGAGTGCTAAGTCTGGTTAAATGATTATTCCTGTGGATGGACTAAACTGTTTATTTTCATGAATTGAATGTTTATTATGAGTATTATTTACTTGTGAATAAAAACCCTTTCTGCGATGTCGCTCAGACGTCCGACTGTGGCATTGTTATATTTTACTTTCAATAAAAGCCCTTTATGTGGCGTCGCTCGGACGCCCGACTGTGGCATTGTTATATTTTACTTTCAATAAAAGCCCTTTATGTGGCGTCGCTCAGACGCCCGACTGTGGCATTTCTTTTAAAGCCCTTTATGTGGCGTCGCTCAGACGCCCGACTGTGGCATTTCTTTTAAAGCCCTTTATGTGGCGTCGCTCAGACGCCCGACTGTGGCATTTCTTTTAAAGCCCTTTATGTGGTGTCGCCTAGATGCCCGACTGCGGCGTGATTTATTTATTTATCTTCCTATCGAGGTGTCGCTTCCGAACCTGATTGGGTTTACAGTTATTTTTTTGGGTTTTCGAGCGGACATCCGCCGACTCCCTTTTTACCTGTCTTGTTTTTACGAATTAATGTGCCACTGTTAAAAAGTTAAACATGACGCATCCATGCATGCATTTGTTATATCTTACGTCCGAACTGTCTTGCGAGTACTTTCAAAGTACTCACCTGGCTTGTTGATTTGGCCAGATGCTGACGAAGGCGATCTCATGGATGAAGATTTTGATAGCGAGTCCGACGCCTAGAGGAATCCCAGTCAGTCTCGTACAACCCTGGATTTGGTCACTGTATCATATCCGCTTCCGCTACCAAATAAATTCATCGAGCCTCACCTCGACGCTCGATGAGATGCCAGTTTTAGAGTCTTGTATCTCTCTCCCCGCTGTGTTTTTCCACCACCGCCCTATCCTCGAGTCAGTAGTATGCCTCCACACCACTGTGTCATGTCCGCCATTATGTATAATTATTAGCGTGCTTGTAATAATTTGGTTGAGCAACCATAGTTCGACCCTGTAATATATTTTATGCTACTGGCTTATTGTATCAAGAATTTGTCTACCGGTAAGGAGAATTTTTCTCATACTGGACTCAAAAGATTGGTTTCTCAATAAATATTTTTATTGGAAAACCGGTCATGACAACCTCTTGGCTTCTATGCCCAATAAGGGCTATCTCCCACGCGTCGAATGAATACGAGGTGCCAGGGCATTTTTATATTCGCCCCCCTAGCCAGATAAATAAATTGTCTATTAAAGGGATGGGGATTCTTAGATCCAATCCATATCATCCTCCCCCAGCG
This sequence comes from Triticum urartu, assembly GCF_056163025.1. Lineage (NCBI taxonomy): Eukaryota > Viridiplantae > Streptophyta > Magnoliopsida > Poales > Poaceae > Triticum > Triticum urartu. The sequence continues at coordinate 167,296,161 of NC_141874.1, read as the reverse complement.
AGAATTCATCAGAGCGTGATTCGGAAAGATCCATTCCAGCATGGCCGACCTCCGCAGCTCCTCCTCCTGCCCCCGTAGCCCTAAGCCCGGTGATTGGGAGAGGTGTTCAGTCCCGCACAGTCGATTAGTCGAGCTGCCGACTAAGGGATTTCTCCCTCCGGCATACATGGTGCCCGTTCGAGCCGGGCTCGCCACCTACAATGGCGGGGAGCAAGCGGAGAACTTTCCCTGTCCCTCCACGGGGGAACGGGTTTGCCTTGTTCCTTACTTACTAAGGGGACTCAGATTTCCAATTCATCCGTTCCTCCGCGGGCTCCTGGAGTTCTACGGCCTCCAACTACACAATCTCACCCCTGCCTCCATCCTACACATCGCCGGCTATGTTGCTCTCTGCAAGTTGTTCCTGAGCTGCGAGGCTCATTTCGAGCTGTGGAAAAGGCTATTTTGCCTTGTCCCTCGCACACAGAGGGAATCACTTTATCAAGTGGGCGGCGCCGAAGTATGGCGCATCGCCGATACCGGATATTTGTCCGGTACCCCGAAGAAGCCGTTCGAAGACTGGCCTTCAGAATGGTTTTATATGGAGGACGTCCCCCTTCCGGACCCTGTTCGGCGGGGTCTACCCGAGTTCAACAATGCTCCTCTCAAGAAGCGCCGAAGTTGGCGCCCACGGAGCCCCCAGGCGGAAGACAACGGAGAAGTCCTCTATCTGATGAATCGGATCAAAGCACTAGCTCGATCCGGATTGACAATAATCGAAGTTATGTCAATTTGCATAATGCGGGGAGTGCGGCCACTCCAATATCGCGGGCACCCCTTGTGGTGTTATAACGGGGCGGATGACGCCACCCGCTGCGGGCGTAAGGGTCCGGAAAATGCTGCTGCTCTAGCAAAGATTCTGTCTGAACTGTTCAAGGGCGAGGAAGAGGAGTTCACCCGCATCAAGCCACGGGATGGATTCTCTATGTACAATCCTCCAAGCTGGGTAAGTTATATTTCCCTGCTCCCATTTTTCCCGCATTCTTAGTCGCAAGTATTCACCTTGCCACCTTGCGGCAGGAACTGCGAAAAGCCATAAAGGAGGTCAGCAGCCCTTCTCCACAACCAGAGGACCCTGACCGGGCCATCGATTCCGGACTCGAAGAAGATCCGGTTATCTCCGTGGAACTGATAGACCGACAGTTTTATCAGTTAAGCTGCGACGATGCCCCGGTGGCCATTACGGCCGACTATCCCTGACTGCTCCCTGCATCGCAGGTAAGAAAAATCAAAAAGTCCTAACTCCAAAACTAGGATCCCCTTTTAGGCACTTCACCCACCATATACACATGGCATCTTTTACAGGGAAGGCATTCGGGACGCCCTGCCGAACCCGCGACAACTCGCCAACAAGAGGTGCCGAGGCCGGGTAGGCCAAAAAGGAAGGCGGTCAGGACGGAGACGCCGGCACAAAGGTATAGGAAAAACCCCGCTCCGTGGTTGTTGTCTTTCTCAAAATGTAATGACGCCCGCGTTTCTTTAACAAAAAGAACGCTCGCCGGAATATGTCTGGCGATGCTGCCAATCAAGCTTCCACCAGTCGAGCGCCAGGACCGGACATTGAGGCGGAAGGCGATATGGGGCAGGCGCCAGATAATCCCCCGATAGAGGATGCGGATAGATTGTCCGCTACAAACTCAGAAGTGGAAAGCGCCATGAATCATAGGTGCCGCCGAGCCGTAATCCGCGACGCTTGTTTCTCACCAGAGGCGTTCGACGCCTTCAATTCTGGAGAGGCGTACCTCGTGCTGCTCAAGATGGTCTAGCCAGAGCCACGGATCAGTATGTAAAGGATGTACGGGTGAGTAAATCTGATGATTTATATGTACCAATAGCCCCTGAGACTTGAAATAGTTAGCAGAACTGATTTAAGGATCATCTATAATGTGTAGGTTCTTACAACGAAGAATACTAGGCTGTCCCAGGAGCTGGAGGAATGCAAGACCCAACTGGGGGCCGCTCTTGCCGCATTGCAGGAACAGAAAAAGGCTCCCGCTGGTAACATTTACTTTAAAGAATGGTGGTTACCATATAGTGTGCGGCGTGTCTGCAGATCTAACAATTGATTTTGCAGATGAGTCCGGAGAAAGTCCGGGGGACCAGCATGTTATGCGACAGGTAGAGGCTGGCAAACGCGTGCTGAGTAAGGTTATGCTGGAGAAAAACAGTCTCCAAGATGCCAATGTTAAGCTGAGCGTTGAACTAAAAGATGTTCGGGGCCAGCTTGCGGACTCCGAGAAGGAGACTAAGCGGCTTCGGCGCAACATTTTTAGTAAGTGCTTGAACAAATCCTGCTAAAGGAGTTCGGCAAAGAAGTTGACTAACAACGTTATGTGTGTAGGTATGCTGATGGATCGTCCCGTGGAGGAAATGCCTGGGTCTGCGGGTGATCTTCTGTCCGAGCTGTCACATCTGCACAGACAAGTTTGGCAGGTGATGCAGGGTGTTGCCCAGGCCTTGTGGCCATCCATCTCCCTGCCCGAAGGCATTGCAGAGCTTGCGGAGAAGCTAAAGGGAGCACGGCGGCGCTTCCGTTATGGAAGATATCAGCCTGCCGACAGGGTGCCAGAGAAGCCTGGGCCATGGTGTAGACACGGTATACCAAGGCAGACCCGAATCACATGGCTGAGGTCGGACCTGTGGGGACCGACGGAAAAGAGATCCCCGTTAGCTTAGTTTATGGGCAAGTAGAATTAGCCGCAAAGTATTCTCAACAGGATTGTAAGCTGGACCGCCTGTTGGATGGTATAGAGGAGGAATTTAGTCAGTCCGCATGACTATGTAATTAAAGTGACATGTATAATGCCTTCTAGCTAGATTGTAGATCATTTGTTGTTGCGGACCTTTTTGCTTCAACCTCCGGGCCCGATAGTCCGGAGTGAATCCGAATACCCACTCAGTTATATAAAACCGGGGTATGCGTGGAAACCAGGCGTAGGGGTCATTAGTGCTTTATCAGACAAGTGCCCAACTAGTTATGTTCTATTACATGGGTAGTAAGAAACATCTTCCAGGGAGAATAGTTCCATTAAGGGTTCCTTTCCCTGGGTAAGCATGCCCTAAAGTGCATGTCCAAACTGCGTTAAGAAACGCAGAAAAAGCATCTGGGGGCAGATATGGACAATAAATAAAAATCATCTTTTGTTCACCGACTGAATATTCCCTTAAGAACGCTAGCTTTCGGCTTCACCCAGTCTGAGGTACACATCCGGCTGACCCGGCAGTAACAATCGCAGAGGTGCTCCCCTTATGCCCTAGCCGAATTAACAGGAACGTAGGGCATAAATACAAGAGCCAGGCAACCCAGCTTGGCCAAAACTTAAGTCATATCGATGCATATAATGGTGAAAAAAGGTACATGCGGAAGTAGAACACATGTGTTGGGCATGCAGCCTGGATAAATAATTTAAGATTCTGTGAAGGAAGCCCCCAGGTATGAAGAGTGCGGCTAGCGCATCTGTAATGTGCAAACAGGGCACAAGGTGACCCTTGAAGGCCTAGAGAAATAAGAAAAGAAAGAAAGAAAGGAAAACAAGATAGATAATGTATTTGTGAAAAAATGGACAAAGGGAGGGGACTAACATAGAGTCCAGTGCTAGGCGTAGAATCTTCGGAGCCTGGCCGTGTTCCATGGGTTTGGCTCGAGTCGACTAGTCGATGCATCCCGCAGTCGGTTCGCTCCACCGGTCAGAACTTGGTCAATAATGAAGGGACCTTCCCATTTGGGCTCGAGCTTGTTCTTTTTCTTATCCGGCAGGCGTAGAACTAGTTTGCCAATGTTATAAGTTTTGGCACGTACTTCTCTGCTTTGGTATCTGCGAGCCTGTTGCTGGTAAAATGCAGAACGGGCTTTGGCTACGTCGCGCTCCTCCTCCAAGGTGTCCAGACTGTCCTGCCGATCGAGCTCGGCTTCTCTTTCTTCGTACATGCGCACTCTAGGTGAGTCATGAATTATGTCACAGGGCAAGACTGCCTCTGCGCCGTACACCATAAAGAAGGGTGTATATCCGGTACTACGATTCGGCGTGGTCCACAGCCCCCAGAGCACGGAGTCGAGCTCCTCTACCCAGTGCGTGTTAGACTCCGTTAAGGAACGCACTAATCTAGGTTTAATGCCGCTCATTATAATACCGTTTGCTCGCTCGACTTGACAGTTGGTTTGTGGGTGATAGACTGAGGCGTAATCGAGCTTGATGCCCATTTTGCTGCACCAGAGTTTTACCTCATCGGCCGTGAAGTTCGTGCCATTATCAGTGATGATGCTGTGGGCGCCATAACGGTGTACAACCCCGGATATGAAATCTATCACCGGTTCGGATTCAGCTGTTTTAACCGGTTTGGCCTCTATCCATTTGGTGAATTTATCCACCATGACCAATAAGTATTTTTTTCTTGTGGGTTCCCCCTTTAAGGGGTCCAACCATGTCAAGCCCCCAGACCGCAAAGGGCCATGTAATGGGGATTGTTTGGAGGGCGGTGGGTCGCATGTGGCTTTGATTTGCAAAGAGCTGGCAACCAGCGCAACGTTGGACCAAGTCCTGTGCGTCTGCCCGGGCCGTTGGTCAATAGAATCCTGTATGGAAGGCTTTGCTTACAAGAGCCCGGGCTGCGGCATGATGACCGCCGAGTCCGGCGTGAATTTCTGCCAGAAGATTCCGCCCTTCCTCTTGGGAGATGCACCTTTCAAGGAATCCGGTGGTGCTTTTCTTGTACAATTCTCCCTCATGGAACCTGTAGGCCTTGGATCGCCGCACTATGCGGCGTGCCTCATTTTGGTCCTCCGAAAGTTCCTGTCTAGTTAGGTAGGCCAGGAATGGTTCTGTCCACGGGGCAATAATGGCCATTATTTCATGGGCTGAAGGTGTTATTTCGGTGGCGGAGCCTCTGATTGTGTCAGAGAGTTCGGTATCGGGTATTTTGGCCGGGTCTGGACTGTTGTTACCGGTGTCCCGTTCCCATGCTACGGATGGCTTGAAGAGCCTTTCCAGAAATATGTTGGGGGGGGGGGGGGGGCGTCGCGTTTTGCGCCGATGTGGGCGAGGATATCCGCCGCCTGATTGTTTTCCCGAGCCACATGGTGAAATTCGAGTCCCTCGAACCGAGCTGACATTTTTAGGACGGCATTTCGATAGGCCGCCATTTTCGGATCCTTGGTGTCGAAATCTCCGTTTATTTGGGATATTGCGAGGTTTGAATCCCCACGCACCTCCAGGCGTTGAATGCCCATGGAGACTGCCATCTGAAGACCATGCAACATAGCTTCATATTCGGCTGCATTGTTGGAATCTGTATACAATATTTGCAGTATGTACCGAACGGTATCTCAGGTTGGGGACGTCAGGACGACGCCAGCCCCTAGACCGGCCAGCATTTTAGAACCGTCGAAGTGCATGATCCAATTGGAGTATGCGCCGTACTCTTTAGGGAGTTCGGCCTCCGTCCATTCGATAAAGAAGTCGTCCAGTACTTGCGATTTAATGGCTCGGCGAGGTTTGTATGTTATGTAGAATGGGAGGAGCTCAGTGGCCCATTTGGCAATCCGGCCCGTAGCGTCGCAGTTGTCGATAATATCATTAAGTGGCACTTCCGAGGCTACTATAATCGAACACTCTTGAAAGTAGTGTCGCAGTTTCCGCGATGCCATGAATATCGCGTATGCTATTTTTTGGTAATGCGGGTACCGTGATTTGCATGGAGTGAGGACAGTGGATACATAGTATACCGGCCTTTGAAGAGGGAATTTGTGTCTGTCCGCTTCCCGTTCGACAACGAGCACCGCGCTTACAACTTGATGAGTTGCCACGATGTACAACATCATTGGTTCGCCGATGTTTGGTGCGGCCAGGATTGGGTTAGTTGCCAGAATGGCCTTTATTTCTTCCAATCCGGCTGTGGCCGCATCCGTCCACTCGAAGTGTTCAGTGCGCCGAAGGAGGCGATAAAGGGGTAAAGCCTTTTCTCTCAAGCGGGAGATAAAGTGGCTTAGAGCCGCCACGCATCCAGTTAGCTTCTGGATTTGTTTGAGGTTTGTTGGGGTAGCCAACTGTGACAACGCTCGGATTTTGGCCAGATTAGCTTCAATACCTCTACTGGAGACAATGAATCCCAGGAGCTTTCCGGCTGGTACGCCGAAAACGCATTTTTTCGAATTGAGCTTGATGTCATATGTTCAGAGTTTGTCGAATGTGAGCCTCAAGTCGTCTATCAAAGAGTCGACGTGTTTGGTTTTGACGACCACATCGTCTATGTATGCCTCTACTATTTTGCCAATTTGTTTCTCTAGACATGTCTGAATCATGCGCTAATATGTTGCGCCGGCGTTTTTGAGCCCAAAAGGCATTGTGTTAAAACAGAAGCAACCGTATGGTGTGATGAATGCCGTTGCGGCTTGGTTGGACTCCGCCATCTTGATTTGGTGGTAACCGGAGTATGCGTCGAGGAAACACAATGACTCGTGTCCTGCAGTAGCATCAATGATTTGATCGATGCGTGGGAGGGGGAAGGGATCCTTTGGGCAAGCTTTATTGAGGTCTTTGAACTCAACACAAAGGCGCCAGGATTTGTCCTTCTTTGGTACCATCACCAGGTTTGCTAGCCAGTCCGGGTGTTTTATTTCTTTGATGAATCCGGCCTCCAATAACTTGGCTAGTTCCTCTCCCATGGCCTATCTCTTAGGTTCGGAGAAATGCCGAAGAGCTTGCTTGACCGGCTTGAATCCCTTTAGGATATTGAGTCTATGCTCGGCCAGCCTGCGTGGGATTCCTGGCATGTCTGAGGGATGCCAGGCAAATATGTCCCAGTTCTCGCGCAGGAACTCTCGTAGTGTGGCGTCCACAGCGGGGCTTAGCTGTGCCCCGATGGAGGCTGTTTTTGTAGGGTCCATTGGGTGGACTTGGAATTTGACTATTTCATCCGCTGGTTTAAAAGAGGTGGACTTGGATCTCTTGTCGAGTATCACGTCATCCCTGTCCACTGTGGAGCGTAGCGTAGTTAATTCCTCGGCCGAGAGGGCTTCGGATAATGCCTCGAGGGCCAATGCGGCTGTTTTGTTTTCGGCGCGGAGTGCTGTGTCCGGATCGCTGGCGAGAGTGATGATTCCATTGGGCCCATGCATTTTGAACTTCATGTACCCATAATGGGGTACGGCTTGGAAGATTGTGAATGCTTCCCGTCCTAAAAGAGCGTGATAACCACGGCTGAACGGGGCCACTTGGAATGTAATTTCTTCGGACCTGTAATTATCCGGCGTGCCGAATACCACATCTAGTGTGATTTTCCCAGCACAGCGTGCTTCCCGACTGGGGATGATTCCTCTAAAGGTTGTGCTACTTTGCTCAATGCGGCTCCAGTCTAATTCCATCTTTTGAAGAGTTTCCTCATAGATGAGGTTTAATCCGTTGCCGCTGTCCATGAGTACCTTGGTGAGTCGAAAGCCGTCCAAGATTGGACTACGGACCAGTGCGGCTGGTGCTCGGGCTGTTCGGAATTTAGGTTCGTCACTAGCATTGAAGGTAATAGCCGTGTCACTCCATGGATTTATTGCTGCTACGTGGCAGATTTCGGCCATGCTGCGGAGTGTTCGCTTGCGTCTATTATTCGACGCGAAGGTCTCAAAGACCGTTAACACCGTATTGTTTTCCACGGGATGGTGCTCTGTGGTATTTGGGAGAAGTAGATCCTCACCACTTTTGGCCACCTGCCGGAGTATCCAACATGCTCTAAGGCTGTGCGTTGGTATTGTATCCACTGTACTATGAATTTTGCAGGGTCCGTTGAGCCATCCCTCCAGTACGGTTCCTTGCCCCGTAGAGGGTTTTTGCTTTTTGGTAGTTAACCCGGGTGTATTGTGATAATGCACCCTTTTATTTCGGACTGGGCTTGTGTTCAGGGCCGGATTATCCCAAAAGTTTGTTTCGGCTTTCCAGGCACTTTCCATCGCACAGTACTTTCGTACTATGGACGCCAAGTCAGCGAAGCGTATTATCTCACGGCGATTTATGGCGTTAAGGATTCCCTTGTCCGTGCAATTATTGCGGAAAAATAAGATTGCGTCTTCCTCGCGACAGTCCTTAACCTTGTTCATCGCAAGGAGGAATCTGGCCCAGTAGTGTTGTACTGTTTCCTGGGGCTCTTGCCTGATATGGGAAAGGTCTCTTGTGTTTGGGTGGGTGGGTGGAATTGAATCCAAACCCTACCCGGTCTGGGATCCAGGGGCCGAGGAGTTTCCAATTTTGGATGTTCCGGTTCCGGGATGTTACCCGCTAATCCTGGTCCGCTGCCTGACTCTAAGTTCAGGGACTGGATGTTGTCCTCCCGCGAATGGGTGTCCGGCTCGGAGAGCTCGGGAATCCGGACATATTTGGTCCCCAAGATATAGGAAAGGTCGCCGCATTGTTCCTCCACCACAGCAATATGATGGGTGACCGGTGGAGAGTTAATCTCCCTTTGATCGGGTTTAAGCCCAATCCGATCATAGTCTGTAGCGACTCCCAAGGCGGCAATGCGATCCAAGAGCTCATTTAAGGAGGAGAGCTCCATTGGATCCATCTGTTCGGCGAGTGCCGATTTGATGTGGAGGCTGTTTTCGATGACCCGAGAATTCATCGTCGGCGCGGCGGCCGAACAGATGGTCATGATGAACCCGCCTAGCCGGAGAGTTTGGCCAACAGCCAAAGCTCCCCCAACAGTAGTACCGTCTTTAAAGACGAGACGAGACATCCTTCCTTCTGGCGACGGCACAGAGGAACTCTTAATGAAAGCACCAATGTCGGTGTCAAAACCGACGGATCTCGGGTAGGGGGTCCCAAACTATATGTCTAAGGCGGATGGTAACAGGAGGCAGGGAACACGATGTTTTACCCAGGTTCGGGCCCTCTTGATGGAGGTAAAACCCTACGTCCTGCTTGATTAATATTGATGATATGGGTAGTACAAGAGTAGATCTACCACGAGATCAGAGAGGCTAAACCCTAGAAGCTAGCCTATTGTATGATTGTATGTTGTCCTACGGACTAAAACCCTCCGGTTTATATAGACACCGGAGAGGGCTATGGTTACACAAGGTCGGTTACAAAGGAGGAGATATACATATCCGTATTGCCTAGCTTGCCTTCCACGCCAAGTAGAGTCCCATCCGGACACGAGACGAAGTCGTCAATCTTGTATCTTCATTGTCCAACAGTCCGGCCAAAGTATATAGTCCGGCTGTCCGGAGACCCCCTAATCCAGGACTCCCTCAATCCTTATCTATGTAATCGAGTACATGAGCTATATATAATAAAGATTAGTTTTGAGTCAAGGGCTTGGTTATCTTGCTATGATCTTGAAAAAAAGAGAAACAATAAAAAGAAATGAAGAGATTATATTGATCTTATGGAGAGTAATGACTTCACATATAAAGAGTATGATGATTAAAAGTTGTTGACAGTTGACAAACATAGTTTTGGTCATCGTTGCAATTAATAGGAAGTAATAAAGAAAGAGAGGTTTTCACATATAAATATACTATCTTGGACATCTTTTATGATTGTGAGCACTCATTAAAATATGACATGCTAAAAAGTTGATGTTGGATAAGGAAGACAACGTAATGGGTTATGTTTTCTTATATCCGAAATAAATTATATTGTCATGGATCATCCAACATGTTGAGCTTGCCTTTCCCCTTTATGCGAGCCAAATTCTTTGCACCAAGTAGAGATACTACTTGTGCTTCCAAATATCCTTAAACCCAGTTTTGCCATGAGAGTCCACCATATCTACCTATGGATTGAGTAAGATCCTTCAAGTAAGTTGTCATTGTTGCAAGCAATAAAATTTGCTCTCTAAAGATGTATGATTTATTAGTGTGGAGAAAATAAGCTTTATACGATCTTGTGATATGGAAGAAATAAAAGCGACGGATTGCATAATAAAGGTCCCTATCACAAGTGGTAATATAAAGTGACGTTCTTTTGCATTAAGATTTTGTGCATCCAACCATAAAATCACATGACAACCTCTGCTTCCCTCTCCAAAGGGCCTATCTTTTATTCTTGTCTTATACTTTATACAAGAGTCATGGTGATCTTCACCTTTCCTTTTTACATTTTTGTTGGGGAACGTAGTAATTTCAAAAAAAATCCTATGCACACGAAAGATCATGGTGATGCATAGTAACGAGAGGGGAGAGTGTCGTCCACATACCCTCGTAGACCATAAGCGAAAGCGTTATGAGAACGCGGTTGATGTAGTCGTAAGTCTTCACGATCCGACCGGTCCAAGTACCGAACGCACGGCACCTCCGAGTTCAGCACACGTTCAGCTCAGTGACATCCCACAAACTCATGATCCAGCAGAGCTTCACGGGAGAGTTCCATCAGCACGATGGCGTGATGACGGCGATGATGATGCTACCAGCGCAGGGCTTCGCCTAAGCACCGCTACGATATGACCGAGGTGGATTATGGTGGAGGGGGGCACCGCACACGGCTAAAACATCAACTGATCAACTTGTGTGTCCATGGGGTGCCCCCTTCCCCCGTATATAATGGAGTGGAGGAGGGGGAGGGCCAGCCCTCTACTATGGCGTGCCCTGGGGAGTCCCACTCCCACCGGGAGTAGGATTCCCCCTTCCATATAGTAGGAGTAGGAGAGAAGGAAAGGGAAAAGAGAAGAGAAGGAAGGAGGGGGCGCCGCCCCTCCCCCTAGTCCAATTCGGACTAGGCCTTGGGGGGGTGGCGCAGCCTCCCTCTCTCTTTCCCCTAAAGCCCAATAAGGTCCATATACTCCCCGGCGAATTTTCCCGTAACTCTCCGGTACACCGATAAATACCCGAACCACTCAGAAACTTTCCGATGTCCGAATATAGCCTTCCAATATTCCGATGTCCGAATATAGCCTTCCAATATATCGACGTCTCGAACATTTCAAGACTCCTCGTCATGTCCGTGATCTCATCCGAGACTCTGAACAACCTTCGGTACATCAAAACACATAAACTCATAATACCAATCGTCACCGAACGTTAAGCGTGCGGACCCTACGGGTTCGAGAACTATGTAGACATGACCGAGACACATCTCCGGTCAATAACCAATAGCGGAACCTGGATGCTCATATTAGCTCCTACATATTCTATGAAGATCTTTATCGGTCAAACCACATAATGGTATACGTTGTTCCCTTTGTCATCGGTATGTTACTTGCCCGAGTTTCGATCGTCGGTATCTTAATACCTATTTCAATCTCGTTACCGGCAAGTCTCTTTACTCATTCCGTAATGCATCATCCCGCAACTAACTCATTAGTCACATTGCTTGCAAGGCTTATAGTGATGTGCATTACCGAGAGGGCCCAGAGATACCTCTCCGACAATCAGAGTGACAAATCCTAATCTTGATCTATGCCAACTCAACAAGTACCATCAGAGACACCTGTAGAGCACCTTTATAATCAACCAGTTACGTTGTGACGTTTGGTAGCACACAAAGTGTTGGGGATATTACTATCAGTTATGACCCGCCCAGGAGGGGCCGGGTCAGCCCCAATGGCGGGTTACACAAGAAGCCCAGTAAACATTACAATGATAATTCATTAAATCTTATAGAAGGCCCAAAGGCCTGAAGACGGCTTAAGGCCCGATATTGTAAACCGCCATATGTAAGGAAAGACTTGTAAAGAAAGGCATGTAAAGGAAGTCACCGAGCCGGACACGATTATGAGCCGGTCGGGACACTGTAAGCCACCAGGCATCAACCCGTGTATATAAGGGGGCGACCCGGTGGCGGCTTAGGGCAAGAAACAAGAGATCAACAACCAAGCCGGTGAGTTGAGCCTCTTGGTGATCGAAACCTCAGCAATACCAACACAACTAGATGTAGGCTTTTACCTTCATCGTAAGGGGCCGAACTAGTATAAAACCTCTCGTGTCCTTTGTCCCGATTAACCCCTTTAAGCTTCCTAGTTGCGATGGCCCTACGACTAAGTCCTTTCTCTAGGACAACTGTCGTTACAATTCCACGACAGTTGGCGCCCACCGTGGGGCCAGCGCATGGTGGATTTGAGTTCATGAAGGGCAACTTCGAAGGGCTCAAGGGATACGCTGTGGGCCGGATGACCAAGAGTCGTCACGGCAAGCTCTACATCGACGATGAAGGCTGGGGCCCCGAGGCCGGCTCAATTGAGTACGGGTACCGGGTCCCCTTCGGCGGAATTCACGTCTTCGTCGGCCGGATCGGCGAGACAGGTCCTGAGCCGACCATCCACACCAACCTCATCGAAACGGCTCAACGCGCAAGGACCGCCCGTGTTCAATCCGTTGTGAAGCACGCCTTCATAGGATGCGTCCACGATGGTGAATACTCTGAAGGATCGGTGGAGGGCGGTGAGACGGCCGTCTGTTCTGACACTGCATCATCAATGGGCGAGACGGACTCTTTGTACCAGCTACAGGACGGCATGCTCGGGGGCTGTTCCGATGGCAGTAGTATTCCGGACCCTCTTGAGCCGCCGAATTGGGCCGGAGTCTTCATGGCAGGGACACAGCCCGGGCAGAACTCTACAGTAGCAGCGACAACAGATATCGGGTCGGCTGCAGCCAGATCAGGAGACCCCGCGCGCCCCCCGGCTCAGATCTTGATGGACCTCATGGATAAACTGACGACTCTATTGACTGCCATGGTAGAACCGGCGGATAAAGCCCAGCATGACGCAGAGGTGGCACGCGTACGTGAAGAGATGGTGCAAGCTAAGGAAAATCTGGCCGCAGAGGAAGTCAGCATGGTAGCAGAGCGGGCGGCTTTGGACGTTCGTGCTCAACAGCTTCAAGCAGAGACCTTCCGGCTCTCGGTGGATCTGAACGCGTTGAACGAGGTCATGAGGAGGAGGCATCAGAAAACTCAATCACGTCTACCTATGACGCTTGATCCTAGGAATCTTTTTCATACACCCGGAGCCGGGGGAAGCAACCCGCCGGAGGCACCCCGGATCACAACACCCGGCGCACCAGTCCAGCCGCGTGCCATGGATCCACCTCGTATAATTGCCGCTCCGCCTCACTACGTCCCAACGCCACTGGATCACTTCTCCAACCCATTGGAAAACCTCATCGCAACATCGGCTCATCTGGCGGCTCTCCTGATGGAAGGTGACTCACATGGCGGTTGAAACGCGGAGGGTAAGAGAACTTCTTTAAACAGCTCTGGCACAGCAGGATGCGTACTCCTACAGTCGAGACAGGATCCATTCAACTCCTCGCCCAAGCCGGAGCCCGAGCTACAGTAGGCATATGGAATCCGCAGACATGTCAAGCAATGCTCAACGCCACAACCGGCCACACAGGAATGAGCCAGTGCGGGCTGGAGCCCTTAACTTGGCGGATCAGGAGAGGATTCGACAAGAGGCGGAACGAGCAGTTCAAATGGCAGCAGATCAGGCGGCTCATCAAACTTTTCTGGCTTATCCAGCAACCTCAGTCGAGGCAGGAGTGGCCACAAGAACCGAAGGAGTCCCTTGCTTGGTGCCAGCCATACGTAATGAGCGTTTGCCAAAGGATTTTAAGGGGCCTCGTAAGGTGCCTAATTACACGGCTGACTTACAGCCAGGGGCTTGGATTGAGAGTTATGAGATGTCTATGGAGTTGTTGGAGGTCAGCGACGCATCAATGGCCAAGTATTTCACCATGATGTTGGATGGGACAGCTCGTACTTGGTTGAAGGGATTGCCACCCAATTCCATCGGCTCATGGGCGGAGTTAAAGGCCCGGTACATCCAGAACTTCAAAGACACGTGTAAGCAGCCTATGTCGATTGTCGACCTGACCAATTGCAAGCAAGAGGATGGTGAATCCACAACCCATTGGGTGCGCCGAGTCAAGGAGATAATACATTCATCTAATAAGATGGATGCCGGCTCAGCAGTCTTAATGTTGGAGAAAAATTGCCATTTTGAACCTCTGAAGCAAAAGCTGGGTCGGCTCAAGCGTGACTGCAATGACATGGGTCAATTGATGGCGGCTCTCATCAAGTATGCTGATTCGGATAGTACCAAAGACCCAGTGTCTGACAAAGAAAAGACAGCGAAGGGAAAGAAGAACGGCAACGACAAGGGTCACCAGCATAACCCGGCAAATCAAGGAGGTAATAAACGTAAGGCTGATGAGTTTGTTGCTAACACCAATGCACAGGGCAGAAATCAATGGCGCAAGGGCAGACAACTCCCTTGGTCGGGCGGGTCAGGTCCCACCCTTGAGCAACTATTGAATGAACCTTGTCCAAGGCACGACACCGGGGAGAAGCCAGCCACCCACCTGTGGAAAGATTGTACGATCATGAAGGCGTTTAAAAATTCAAACATGTTTGATGGAGGTCACGGCCCAGGTGGCGGCTCAGGTGGAGGCGGTTTCCAAGGCCCGGGCGCCGGCTCAGGTGGAGGAGGATTCCATGGTCAGGGCCATCCTGGTAACCAAGGAGGATATAATCCACAACCCGGCCAAGGTAATCAGCAGCAACAGTCCGAATATCAGAGCAACCCGAAACAGCTGAATAGTGGGCAATACCATGTATTCACCACTAGCTTATGTAAGAGAGACCAGAAGCTTCACAAGAGGGTTGTCAATGCCGTTGAGCCGGCGATTCCACGTTACTTACGTTGGTCAGAGCAGCCTATTGTGTGGAGCAGAGAGGATCACCCAACCCGGGTCGATAATCCGGGTCACTTGGCTTTGGTAGTGGCGCCTCAGGTTGGTGGATACAAATTCACTAAGGTACTCATGGATGGAGGCAGCAGCATCAACATCCTCTACTATGAGACGTTCCGTCGGATGGGATTGACTGATAAGAGTCTTAAACAATCCAACACTGTTTTTCACGGTGTGGTTCCTGGCAAGTCGGTATACCTAGTGGGTAAGATTGAACTAGAAGTAGCCCTTGGGGATGAGTATGACTCCAGAGTAGAAAAATTAACCTTTGAGGTGGTTAAGATCAAAAGCCCGTACCATG
Source organism: Triticum urartu (assembly GCF_056163025.1). Taxonomy (NCBI): domain Eukaryota; kingdom Viridiplantae; phylum Streptophyta; class Magnoliopsida; order Poales; family Poaceae; genus Triticum; species Triticum urartu. The sequence goes on along the minus strand of NC_141874.1, from coordinate 167,281,144 downwards.
CTCTGTTTGGACGGCCGGCTTATGCCAAATTCATGGCTCGGCCGTGTTATGTGTATTTGCAGCTTAAGATGCCGGGTTATAAGGGCACCATTACAGTACATGGGAGCCGGAAAATAGCTTTGGAGTGTGAAGAAGGTGATGCTGCCTATGCTGAATCTGTTTGTGCAACAGAGGAGTTAAAGTTTTACAAAGATCATGTTGACCCGGCAGACATGACATCACTAAAGAAACCAACAACAGAGCATGAGCCGGTGTTGAAGTTCAAATCAGCTGATGACACCAAGATGGTTGACTTTGTGCCTGGCGACTCATCCAAGCAGTTCATCATCAGTGCAAACTTGGATCCAAAATAGGAAAGCGCGCTCATCGAGTTCATCCGTGAGAACCGGGACATCTTCGCATGGAAACCTTCATACATGCCGGGTGTCCCGAGGGAACTCGCTGAGCACACTCTCAATATTGATCCAAAGTTTAAACCTGTCAGACTGTTTCTCCGATGGTTCAATGAAGAAAGGTGCAAGGCCATTGGAGAAGAGGTGGCCCGGCTTTTGGCAGCTGAGTTCATTGTAGAAGTCTTTCACCCGGAGTGGTTAGCCAACCCGGTGCTTGTACTAAAAAAGAATGGCACCTGGCGTATGTGTGTGGATTACGTAAGATTTTTGGTGCTGAGGAAGACTTTGAAGCTTTAGGCTTCTTCAGTTTCTTTGGCTTCGGCGGTGCAGGCGCTTCATCAGATTCAGCGTCATCTGCAGGCTCATCCACGGCTGTCCCTTGAACCATGATATGAGTGATGAGACCTTCCAGGTTGTAGAAGGGACCAACAAGATTGGGTTCAGCTTCGCGTGTGCCATCAGCATGAGGAGCAGAGGGGCCTGGATTGAAGTCTAAGCCTCGTGACTTCTGTTCTCTTTGGCCGAGTTCCTGGCAAACTGAAGGTTGCACTTGAACAGATTATCATCGCGGCACCACAGTAATGAAGATGGGTTTGCATCCGCAGGCTGCGGTCCACAGACCATGCAAGGATAGAAGCCTTGTTCAATGGCTTCAGCTCTGGACCTAGGTTGAAGATTTCTGTATAGAATGTCTCCCCATGGTCGTTTGATGGCATTCTTCTCATCATACTCCTAGGTCACGAACCTGTACTTGAACCACTGTTCTGCCCAATATCTTCAAATCCATTGGATTCGAGTTTTTCGCTCATTGTAGTCCTCCTCTGGATCTGTCTTGTACAACTCATAGAGGTCAGGAGGCAAATCTCTTGAGGTGTTGCCACGACGCTATCTGCCACCCTTTCTTGTAGGTTTCTCTATTGCCATGAAGTTCAAACTGAATGGCTTCAACACGTTCAAAGGTTTCAAAGGCTTCCGCTTGCTGGTCAAACAGGAACTGGCTTCGGGAGAATTTATATGATGCTGTAAGAATTCTGCAAATGAATGCAGACTATGAGAACCAAGGGATTCTCCCACGGACATGTACCTGTGACAGCATTAAGGTGCGAGGGAAGGGGAAGAGGTCATATGCATTCTCAGAAGATTTTGAAGACAAATCAGTTTAGAAGACATTGACCTCATAGTGCAAAGACATTCACTCATAGATAGAGAGTTGTTTCCAGATTTGTACGAATCCACGAATAAGTACAAGTGAGGAATCTAACTACTTTGTGAAGCATAAGTGAACATACTAGGCGTATTGTGAGATGCAGTATGAAATAGATCCAACTTGTGTGAACAGAAACTTCTTGTGGTAGAAAGTGATGAATCTATAGGATCAAAGGGGCCGTAAAAAGGAAGTTTTATTTACCACACGAAGAACTGCTAGACGGAGTGGGAGAGGAGGCCGAGCAGTTCGATCGTCCATGCCCTAACTTGGCAATGGAGGACACCTACGGCGACGGCGGAGAAGACGATGTCCGCGGCAGGCGTGAAGACGGCATCGGTGAGGTCGCGGCAGCTAAGCGCTTCGTCGCCGGCGTCGTCGAGGGCTACCGGTGGCGCTAGGGTTTGTGCGAGAGTGGAAGAAAGGATAATGATTATGGTGAGGCGTGTATTTATAGGGACAGGGACGGCATAGTGTTATTACACAGGTGCCCCTGGCGATTCACATCTGAAGGACACGTGGCCATCATGCAACATATCGGAGGTTGTTCCACATTCCCACACACGCCTGGATTGTCGGGTGGTCGTTCCCACTTCTCCGGGTTTCAGGTGAAGGAATTAGCATTGAAAACGGACTTAATGTTTGTCTCTGTATCTTCTGCTGACTAGGACGTAGAGAAGACATTCGACAGTTTCAATAGAATGCATATGATTTGGACAGATAGAGTTTGAGATAGAAAGCATAGAGAGATTAGGGTCCGATCACATTCACTTAGTTCAAAAGATTCAACAAAGAAGACGTAGCTATAAGTGAATGCTGTAGAGGACAGAACACTAGTATGTATATATCAGAAGACAATCAAGTCAACATAGTGAAGATAATCATGAAGACAAGTTGAAATTGAAGACAAACCAAATGTGAAGACATAGCAAATGTAACGCCATGGGTAAAATACTTCAAACAGAAGAATTTGGTGGTGGCGTTACCCACCGTATAAGAAGTATTAGACCCAGACACGGCGCACAATTATCGTGGCGCTCCGAAGTCAAATTCCACGTTAATGTATTCACACTCAGAATGTAAGTCTTCATTGATTGAAGATATACTTTACTTCGTGTGTTGCACATCTAAGTCATCAACATGCATAAGTGTTAGGATGTGTGCCTGATCACAGGACATTTGAGGATTCCAAGATATTTAGCTCACACCGTAACTTGCAAAACCTCTTATCATCCAAGGGCTTGGTGAAGATATCTGCCAATTGCTCTTCAGTGTTGATGTGTATGATATCAATATCTTCCTTCACAACATGATCTCTGAGAAAGTGATGACGAATTTCAATGTGCTTTGTCTTCGAGTGCTGAACTGGGTTGTTGGCAATCTTGATGGCGCTTTCATTGTCGCAGTAGAGTGGCACCTGCTTCAGGTGAATGCCATAGTATTTGAGTGTTTGCTTCATCCATAGAAGCTGAGCGCAGCAAGATCCAGCAGCAATGTATTCAGATTCAGCAGTGGAGAGAGATACACAGTTTTGCTTCTTTGAAGACCAACATACAAGTGATCGTCCCAGAAAATGACATGTGCCTGATGTAGACTTGCGATCCACCTTGTCACCAGCATAATCAGCATCCGAGAATCCAACTAGATCAAACTCTGAGCCCTTTGGATACCATAATCCTAGTGTTGGGGTGTGAGCCAAATATTTGAGAATTCACTTCACGGCTAAGTGATGCGATTCCTTTGGTGCCGCTTGGAACCGGGCACACATGCAAACACTAAGCATGATATCTGGCCTAGATGCACATAAATAAAGTAAGGAACCAATCATGGAGCAGTATACCTTTTGATCGAACTCTTTACCATTGTCGTCGGGACCCAGATGATGTTTGGCTGGCATTGGCATCGTGTAGCCTTTGCAATCTTGCATTCCAAATTTCTTCAGGCAATCTTTGAGGTATTTCTCTTGAGATATAAAGATGCTATTGCGTTGCTGGCGTATTTGAAGACCAAGGAAGAACTTTAGCTCACCCATCATGGACATCTGATATTGCTCTTGCATCATATATCCAAACTCGTCAGTGTATTTCTGATTGGTGCAGCCGAAGATAATGTCATCCACATATATTTGGCACACAAATAGTTCACCATCATATGTCTTCGTGAAGAGAGTGGGGTCGAGGGAACCAGGTTTGAAGCCTTTGCTCTTCAGGAAGTCTTTGAGTGTGTCATACCAAGCCCTAGGGGCTTGTTTGAGGCCATACAGTGCCTTGAGCTTGTACACCGTATCAGGATGTTTTGGATCTTCAAAGCCAGACGGCTGTGCAACATACACTTCTTCGTCAATCTTGCCATTGAGAAAAGCGTGCTTCACATCCATTTGATGCAGAAGAATGTTATGATGATTTGCATAGGCCAGCAGTATGCGTATGGCTTCAAGTCTAGCCACAGGAGCAAATGTCTCATCGAAGTCAATCCCTTCAACTTGAGTATATCCTTGAGCAACGAGACGAGCTTTGTTTCTGACAACTTCACCATGCTCATCTTGCTTGTTGCGATATATCCATTTGGTGCCTATTATATTGTGCTTGTGAGGATCAGGACGCTTAACCAGTTCCTATACATTATTCAGCTCAAACTGTTGAAGCTCTTCTTGCATAGCTTGAATCCATTCAGGTTCCATGAAGGCTTCATCAACTTTCTTGGGTTCAGATATTGAGACAAATGCGAAGTGTCCACAGAAATTTTCTAGCTGTGTTGCCCTTGAACGAGTGAGTGGACCTGGTGCATTGATGCTATCAATTATTCTCTCAATCTGCACTTCATTTACAACACGAGGATGTACAAGATGAAGATTTTGCTCTTGCTGATCATTTTCATCGTTAGAAGGATTGTCTTCAGGCTGAGCATTGTGTTCAGGTTGATCAGGTGCGGAGATGATAAGTTCCTCTTCAGGCTGAGCTTCAGATGGTATGATTTCTCTAGTTCCCATAAGTTTGATTGATTCACTGGATGGAACTTCATCTAGCACATTTGGCAGGTGCTCTCTTTGCGAGCTGTTAGTCTCATCGAACCGCACATCCACAGTTTCAACCACTTTATAATGAAAGAGGTTGAAGACTTTGTAGGAGTGCGAATCCTTTCCATATCCAAGCATAAAACCTTCATGTGCTTTGGTGCAAATTTTGAAGTGTGATGTGGATCCTTGATCCAGCACCTGGCACCAAATACTCTGAAGTAACGGACATTTGGCTTCTTGCCAGTAAGGAGATCATAGGATGTCTTGTTCAGAAGCTTGTGAAGATAAACACGGTTGATGATATGGCATGCAGTATCAATGGCTTCAGGCCAGAATTTTCTTAGTCTTGTATTCATCAAGCATCGTCCGAGCCATCTCAATAAGTGTTATGTTCTTGCGTTCGATGACGCCATTCTGCTGTGGCGTGTACGGAGCTGAGAATTCATGTGTGATGCCCAAAATATCAAGATATGTATCTAGGCCAGTGTTCTTGAATTCAGTGCCATTGTCACTTCTGATGTGCTTTATCTTGACGCCATAGTTGTTCATTGCTCGATTGGCGAAGCGTCTGAAGACATCCTGCACTTCAGTCTTGTAGAGGATTATATGCACCTAAGTATATCTTGAATAATCATCAACAATGACAAAGCCATAGAGACAAGCAGTAGTAGTAAGAGTTGAGTAATGAGTGGGACCGAAAAGATCCATGTGGAGCAGTTCGAAGGGTTGAGTCGTTGTCATGATTGTCTTCGAGAGATGCTTGGCCCTCGTCATCTTTCCTGCTTCACAGGCACCGCATAAGTGACCCTTCTTGAACTTGACGCCCTCGATGCCTATGACATGCTTCTTTCTTGCAAGAGTGTGCAAGTTCCTCATGCCAGCATGCCCTAGCCTCCGATGCTAGAGCCAGCATTCTGAGGCTTTTGCTAGAAGACATACGGCAAGCTATGGTCCTGCTGAGAAATCTACCACGTACAAATCATCTTTCCTATACCCTTCAAACACTAGAGACTTGTCAGATTCCATTAGAACAAGGCAACGATATTTTCCAAACATCACAATCATGTTTAAATCGCAAAGCATTGAGATAGACATTAAGTTGAAACCAAGGGATTCAACAAGCATGACTTTATCCATGTGTTGATCCTTTGAGATTGCAACTCTACCTAGACCCAATACCTTACTTTTACCAGTGTCAGCAAATGTGATCTGACTTTTGTCAGATGGACGTAAGGTTGAGTCCATAAGAAGACTTCGCTTGCTAGTCATGTGATGTTTAAGGTCCCCAGCAATAGCTTCAGTCGATTTTGGTTTTCGGCTGGAGACCTTTCCCTGCAAAAGAGAGTTAAGCTTTCTTAGCCACCCACATCTTCAAGGGTGGCTTCGAAGCAATGAGTCTAAGTGCAGCATCTGAGAACTTTGGCTTTGGAGCCCTAGCAAAAAGTCTTGCAGGTGGACAATAGTACTCATAAGAATAAGCAGAATAGTTCTTGGTCTTATGAACATGGCGGTTTGATGAAACATTTGCGTTAGTGTGACTCAGGTGAGTCCTCTGTCTATATGAAGCCTTTGGACCGTATGAAGCTTGTGGTCTGGGGTTTGTCTTCTTCACCTGTGGTGTCATGATGACATTCACAGGAAGATTCTCCAAACACCTTTTCGGCACCCAGACCTTCTTCATAGGCGGTCCATTGCTGCAGTTAGTACCAATATACCTGGCAAACACTTCACCCTTCTGATTCTTAAACAGTTTATAGTTTGCATCAAAGGATTCATCAATAACAATGGGATTAGCACAAGTGAAGCCAGATAGGGTGGATGGAACCACTGAAGGTCCCTTTGCAGCAACCCATGTGGTTTTGGGGTACTGCTCAGGTTTCCAGTAAGAGCCATCAGCATTCATTTTCCTTTCGAACCCAACACCCTCTTTCCTAGGGTTTCGGTTCAGGATCTGCCTTTTGGGGACATCACATAGTGTCTGATGCCCTTTGAGGCTTTTGAACATCCCTGTTTCAAGCAATGTCTTCAACCTAGCATTCTCATCAGCAATAGCAGTGGCATCCTCAGCAGAGGGGTTAGTTACCACTACTATCATATTACTTTGCTACTAAACACTTTGCTGCAGATATTAAGTTTCCAGGTGTGGGTGAATTGACAACTCAGTTGCTAATACTTGAGAATATTCTTTGGCTCCCCTTGTGTCGAATCAATAAATTTGGGTTGAATACTCTACCCTCAAAAGCTGTTGCGATCCCCTATACTTGTGGGTTATCACCCTGTGTGGTGAATATTGTGTCGAATGAGTGTACTGGTGTGGCTGGTTAATTAATATAAGGTGGTGTTCAAAAAAAGTATAAATTTGGTCAAACACTTTGCAAACGGTTGACGGGAGTAAAAAGGACCAGAGGGAGTATCAATGCGGAGTAGGCAAAAAAATTTCTTGTCTAAAAAAAGGCAAAAAATTGCTCATTTATAGTCGGTCGAAGTCTCAAAGGGCGCGACCGCGCGAGGGAGGCGAAGGTCATGGGAGGTGTGAAGTTTGACGGAATTAAGTGAAGTTACATCCACGCGCCGGCATGGCGTGTGAATAGGCAGAAGCTATACCGTCAGGCCTACGATATGGGTCTAGTAGACATGACATCTAGTGGGTCCCGCATAGTTCTCGAGAACTCTTTGGGGGCTTGCAGCCGTTTATCCATCGGGCAAGCCAGCAACCCCACGCCATTCGCACGCCCTACTCGTCCCCGTCTTCTACCTTACAACAGTTCGCTCCCAGTCGTCCCGTCCTTTCACATTAGTTCGCTCCCAGTTTTTTTTGCGGGGTACAACAGTTCAACTTCTCCTAACCCTCCTCCAAAATCCATGGCCTCCCAAATCTCCATGGTCGCCGCTGAGTACTAGGTTAGAGCCATCACCGGCGATCAGTTCATCGTCATCTACACACGTGGATCCGAGACGGTGAAAGCATGGCTTGCTCGCTTCCTACGCATGTTGAATAGTTCAACGGATGAGTGGGTCGCTGGGCTAGATGTTGAGTACACCAGAGTCCTAGGACGAGAGAAGGATCTAAAGGACAAAGAGAGGAAGAAGCCCGTCGTGATCCAGGTTTGCGTACATAACGTTTGCTTGGTCTACCACATATGCCATGCTGACATTGAGTGCCAGGATTTTAAGAACTTCCTCAAGGACAAAAGAGTGAAATTCGTTACTATAGGCTTTAAGAACGACAGGGATGTCCTGCGTCGGATAGGTCTCGTTGTAGGCCACCCTTCGATCTCCAGAAGGCAAGCCTGGTGTCCTCCTCTCAGCCTTCAATGCTGACCCTAGCAGCAGCCATGATTGATCCTTCGCACGCTAAACTGAAGAAACCTCATCACGAGTTTCATCATGCATGGGAGTCGAAGACATTAGATGAAGATCACATCCTGTATGCAACAATGGATGCCTACCTTTGTTTAAATATCTACAAGGGTTGGGTGAAGAAGCAGAGCCCAGTGTCCGGTTCAAGCAAAGAAGTGTCAGCGAAGAGGAAGAGGAAGGGGGACGAGGACGAAGTCGAGGACGTGGACTCGGACTCCGAGTAGGTGGCAGTGCCGTCGCTCATGCTGGTTCTACTGCAGTGTCAAGCGGACTAGTTGCTTAGTTTATTTTCAATGGTGTGTTGTGCTGAGGCCCCAACAGAACTATGTTTATGTTCTTTCTCGTTATTTGAACTCTTTAGTACGTACAGTAGTACTAGTACTATGTCTTACTACTGTTCTTCTTGCAGTTGGTACTACTCCTCGTATCTTCGTGTTCCTACTGCACTTAATACGTTCGTACTAGTAGTATAATTTGGGTCAGTCGATTTGTGAAAGAAGTTCGATGGAGCGAAGGAAGAAGATGGCAGAAGAGGTGGAAGAAGCCCTTCTAGCCATCCATGTTGCATCAAACGGCTCACATGAGTCGACTGACCCAAATTGCTCCTTCAGATTGCAGGATCCACGTGGCATTCAAGGTCTCGAAGGTAGATTCCGCGTCTGCACCCGGTTTGCGGGCTCGACGCGCGCGCGACCGGCTTCCGCTGCGACAGCCAGCATGCGCGCCTCCTCCGCGCGAGCGGAGACGACAATGACACGCTAGTTCCTCCTCGCCGGCGTGCTGGAGCACGTGCTCGTCCTCCTCTTCATACGCTGCGTGCATAGATGCGGCTCCACCAGCTGCTTGCGTGCTTGGCAGTGCGGCGGCATCGCGAGGAGGGACTGCAGACGACGTGAGCGGGTGAGCCTTCGGCTTCATGGCACAGGGATGGTGGCGACACGGCAGTGATGGGCGAGAAATTGTTGGCCGGAGCAGGCGGGCGCCGGCATGTGCAACGGCGGCGGCGGCATATTGATTTGTGCGCGTGTGGGAGCTTACTTTAGTTTTATATATAAGGTTGGTCAAACTTAAAAGAAAACCGTACTAGTACACGTAAACATTAGACTTAGGTAGCGCGTTTATTAGTTAGTACCACAGCCACGATACGGAATCCTGTGCAAGCGCGTGAACCGCGGCCGTGCGGTCGATCGAAAGGTGCGGCACCGTGTCGCGCTCGAAGGACATCCACCGAACCTTTTTGTGTGTGTGAAAACAATCCTCGAATATTACTCAACTTTTTTTCCTGTGAAAGTTCTTGACGCTGCAATATTTCCATATATTTGAATTTAGCTCCAGTTCGTGTTTATTTGGATTTGGACGTTTTAGGTGCGCCCTAGTTTTTTTAATACTGATTTTGTGTGTGTGACTGAGAGAGAACGTGTGTATGTGTCCATATGTGTGTTGTGGAGGAAGGGCAATGTGGAGACGGTGTGCATGTGATACAGACATAGAGAGGTGTGAATGTGCAAATGATCATGCATGAGTGAGACATAGACAGATGCCGATGTGTTGCGTATACATGAGAGAACGGTCTTCTAGTTTACTTGTGTGTGTGTGTGAGAGAGAGAGAGGGAGGGAGAGAGAGAGAGATGGAGAGAGGAGCATCCGTAACACAACAACCATCTCTCTCGATTCGTCCGTCCCTCGCACGGTCGCATGCAACACATGCATCAACGTGCACATTTTGACACCCTCACCCGGCCCCTGCCCACCTCAACGCCTGCACAATCTCTTCGTGAATACCCATTTCTCTCCTTAGGTTTGTTTTCTCTCAATATCTGACACACACACACACACATACACACACACAGAGAGAGACACGCAGCACAACACACACACACACACTCCCCCGAGCACACAATTCATCCCCATCCAAGGCTATACGGCGACCACTGTCGCTTGTGCTTCTTTGCACCCAACATGCACAACACCTCAATCTTCAAAGAGGGCATCGAGCAGATCGAAGACGGCGACCACACCGCGCTAGAGAATGCGGGGTCATTTGGAAGCAGGGTGATGTGACGACGGCTGACTGACTCCTCCCCCCACCCTCTCTCTCTCTCTTGCACAAAATTACCAATCCCTCTCTCCCCCGCACAAAATTGTCAATCCCTCAACCCACAAGATCCTTCCCCTCTCGTCCATGTTTTTCCAGCTCTCTCATCAAACATGTTGTCTCTTCTCCTTCCACGTATACAGAATCCAGATGCACACGCATCTCATGTATATTACATGTATCCATCTTTCTCACAGACCTAACTTCTTCCTCTCTCTTTCTCTCTCTATCTCTCTCTCTCTGTCTCGTTAGGTTTGTCTCCTGCTCTCTCGTCCACATACATAAATTCTTTCACACCCTATCTACTCCATCTTCAAAAGCTCTCTCTGCATGTTTCATTCACACATTGAGATATGTCAAAATGTTGCTTCTATAATGGTTGATGTAGAGTTATGGTTGTTTTTGTTGCATCCTACAAAGTAATAACTATGAAATGCATTTAGATTCTCATTTGACTAGGATTATGTGAGTTTGAGCATGTTGTGAAGTACTATAGACCTTGTATACATCTTGGGATTCGACAATGATTGTAACTACTGAATTGTATAGACCATTACATTCGAAGTCAATAGCCTAATATATTTATTTCACAATTTCAACAAATGATTAGTTCACTACAAACTAAGAAAACAAATGTGTACTCCCTCCGTTTTTATTTAAGTCCGCGTATTAGCATTGGTCAAAGTCAAGTTTTGTAAACTCTCAGAAAGCTTATAACAAAAAATATTAACATATACAATAAAAAATAAATACCATTAGATTCATTATTGAATGTACTTTCACATCATACATATTTGTTATGGTAAATGTTTATATTTTTCTATAAACTTGGTCAAACTTTAGGAAGTTTGACTTCGGTCAAACCTAATATGCGGAGTTTACTACTACTACTCGCTAGTTGCTTAGCCGAATCACTCAACACGCCACACGAGGAGTCCAGTGTCACAAAATTTTGAGGTCGGCGGGAAAATCTCCCGCGACCCTGATTCGAGCAGTGGGAAGTTACCATCATAGCCTTTGGAACAGGCCCACAGATGACACTTGGTAGGGGGCTGTTTTCGTAACTTCAGGTTCACCCTACCCAGCAAACCCCACCTCAGCACACAGAGTAGTACACCTGAATACTCCCCATTTTCTATCCCCACCGCAAAATAGACTTCTCCAAGGCACCGCAGCCTTCGTGCTCCTCCCCTTTACATCGGCGCACTCATCCACCGTAGCGCATCTGCCTCATCGACGACCTCGTACGCCGCACTGGAGCCGGTCCACCGTCATCGTCGTACACGGAGCCTCTTCCCCAGCATCGTCTTCCACGGTCTCGGATCTGCTTCCCGGAAGCCGACGCCAAGCGTAGAAGTACCACCGTCGTGGACAATGAACTGACTCCCGTTGCCGACCATGACTCACAGAGGCCGCCGCGACCATCGTTCTCCTCCTCGATTGGTAATGTGTGTATTGAATCACTTAGCGGTACATGTGCAGTTCCAATTTTGTTCATACCTACCCTTCAAATTTCCTGGGTGCTATTGTTCCCGTAAAAGTAATTGGTTATAGCCTCCATTGTCCAATAGAATATCAGCTTGTAATTGTGCGTCGCTCCTGTATCGCGCTGTGCTTGGGTAGGTTTTTCATCTGCAACCAGTAGTGTGGCAAATGATGGAAAGGTTTTTAGAACTAGCAAGATTCCCATGCGTTGCACGCATCAATATGCATTTGTATGAGTAGTTTATCTTGTGGGAGAAAAGGATGAATGAGGGAAGGCCTTATTTTCAAATCTAGAGAGGGGTATGGGTATCTTTTTGCAATCCCATTTGTTTCCTTCCTATCTGTCAAATATAAATCGGACGGCCTATATTGCAAGAAAAAAAGTATAGAGAAAAAAAGTAGACAGTAACGGAAGTAGAGATAAATATTAAATATTAAATATTAAATAAATATAACAGTAGAGAAGAGAGTAGAGATAGCATGTTGAGATTTTTAAAGCGCCGTGAGTTGCGATTCTGTTGGAGATGCTCTAACATGGCAGATGAGTGCTTTAATGTTGCCCACAAGATGCGCGAGTATTACTAGTAGTATATTTTTCTTGCCATGTTGAGATTTTAAAACCAAAAGTGCGAACATGCAGAGGAGCAATGAAGACCAAACACGGGATATTCGGGACATCGTCAAGGAGCGTGGCAAGTTAAAGAGGAGCTGCACCGAACCTGTAAAACGAGCTTTGGTAAGTAACACCCTTTCAATTAATTTCGTGTAGCCTCATGTTCTTCGATGTGTATATATTGTAGTTTCTGTTTCTCTTAAGCGTGGTGTTCTTCGATGTGTAATAAGAAGAGTCTTAATCCTCCTAATGCTTTCGTTTTTAGCTTGATGTAGGAAGTGGGTGTTCTCACCTTGTAGTCTATTTTTATTTTATTTTTTCCTTTTGAATTCACTTCTTCGAGTTATGTTTATCTTGCTTCTACTAAATCGATCTAGGTTGCTCTAAGTATTGATCTAAAAAAGAAGTAACTTCATGTCAGGATGCAGTTCCTGCGAGGAGGGAAGTATGGTCAACCTCGAGATCATGTTTCCAAAATGAGGCTGGATTACACACAAGGTGCTAGTTCCCTAATGATGCTGGATTAGACACAAGGTGCAAATTCTCAGATGATGCTGGATTACACACAAGCCAGGTGGAGTCGTCAGTTGTTCGTGTCCTCGTGGCATTAGTAAAGGCTGAAAGAAAGCGTGCAGCAGCCCTTGAGAATGTAGCTGAGTTCCTAAAGAAGCGAAAAGAGCAATCAGATGCTCTCTTCACCCAAGCCAAAGAAGAGATGGAAGAAGCCAGAAATAAGCTAGCAGAGGCAGAGCAGGCTAGGCGTCTCCTGCTATCTAAAACGGTTGTCAATACAAAATTTCCTTCATAATAGCTAGGTTCAAATGTTTATCTAGTCAGCATGCCTTTTGTGATGTCCGTGCATCTACTGATGTGGCACAAAATGTTTTTTTCGGGTCATGTAATAACATCAATTACTTTCCAAACAATAACAGACGAAGCGTTGGACATGGTATAGTTCACGCGCAAGCCCGACATTCCAAGTTCAACTTCCACATCAAACTCATGTTCACAGATATCTGCACATTCATACATAATGTCCACAACCATGATTCACTTCAAAGCAAAAAAATGTGAGGAGAGTTATAAATAAAGAAAATCCTCTACTAGTTCCTGCTACCAGTGCGAGCACAACAAGTGAAGACCATGCGTAAATTAATTATATTTTAGTCATTTTTTGTGTTCTAAAATGCCTGCCAGCTCGCAGAAGGACGTGTTGTCGGCACACGCGCGGATTCAATGAAGGCAGGCAGGGCAGTCTTAAACTGGTTGCACGCGGCGAGGAGGCGTGCTCAGCCGGGCCTGCAGCGAGTGCGGCCCTCTTGGCCGGCGCACCGGTTCAATGCCTGCGCTATGAGAGGTCGCGTCCGTGTCAAAGCAATCACTCCCTCCAGTCCTTTTTTGTTTGGGTATAACAAAATCTCATTTTCCATTCACATTTACAAGTAAAATTCGTGGACAAACTTTGACCCAAAGTATGATGGGGACTAGTAAACCAGAATGGAGGTAGTAGTTTTTTTTTAATCAAAGAAGGGTTTCCCCTTCTGATTTTCATTACTGAAAACCAGCATCTAAATCTAAGCCATAGTATTTGCCCTAGAACTACCATGTTCAACATCTCGCAACATAAACCCATACAACCTCCATCGCAAAAAAACCATACAACCATACGCCAAGGAGGTACGTAGTACTATGAATTCCATTTTTGCTCCATACCAATCATTCTAAAAACTACTTACTACTTATAACGCACCATTGAAAATCGGAACTCTTAAGCCCGCTAAAAAATGATATTTCAAATGTGGCTACTTGATCTGTGGCAACTGGCAAGCCACCGCGCTCCAAGTCGTTCACCTGTGATCCCGACCATCAACTCCTATGGATCAAATTATCACGCGAGCTGACTATTCCTACAAAGGTGCTCCACCACGTACCCGGTAACCGCGAATGCAGGAATCGTTCACCTAGGGTTTTAGAGTTTATTTGTTAATGCCGCCTTTACGTAACACTCATGTGTGCGAGACAGCGAGAGGCCGACTGCGTGCGTACGCCTCTTCTCTTCGTATATGTACTCCACCGTTTGTCTGGTGTCCAAAAAATTATAATAACTACTCGAAATGTGCCAATGCATTGCCACATGATCAAAGTAGATTAATACATATTCACCAATTTGATAGAAAAAAAAGTCTAATTTTGAAATATGTATATCACTAAAAATATGTTATGTTTCACTCAAAATATATTCCTTTGGCGGTTTTGATGAGATAAGGGAGGAATGTTGTTGGTTTCAAGATTTGAGAAGTGGTATACGTCTAATTTCTACTCTTACTAGCAAGATGCTCGTGCGTTGCACGGAGCATCAAGATCTTATGGGAGAAAAGGATGAACAAGGGAAGGCCTTATCTGCAAATGTGGTGAAGAGTGCGGGTAAATTGCCATATTTTCCTTCCTATCCATCAGATATAAATCGGACGACCTACATTGCAGGATGGCAGGCCCACCATCATCACCAACTCTATTTTTTATCCCTACTCTTATAAAAAGCATTGTCAGTGATGATCGTGTGCCTGCCATCCTGCAATATAGGTTGTCCTATCGATATCTGACGGATAGGAAGGAAACTATGGCAATTTTGCAAAAAGATACCCACACCCCTCTCCACATTTGCAAATAAGGCCTTCCCTCGTTCATCCTTTCCCCCCACAAGATAAACTACTCATACAAATGCATCTTGATGTTCCTTGCAACGCATGGGCATCTTGCTAGTTGTTGCAAAAAGCCCATGTGTGTGTGAGAGAGAGGGAGAGTGGAGGAGGACGGAGTGCATGTGTGACAAAGACACAAGGAGTGTGTGTGCGATAGGTATCAGCTTAAAATGAGGCGATAGTGTGTGTGTGCATGATCAAGAGGGCGTGTCTCAAGAAGGGAAGAAAAATCTACATAGATACAAGGAGCGGGAGAGAGACATGTATGAGATGGTGGAAGAACAAGTGTGCGGGTGTATAAACCTATCTAGAGGCTAGCTAGTCGATAAATGTTTGTGAGAGAAATATGAGTCGGGGTGCGAAAGCGAGAGTTTTGTGTGTGAGAGAGAGAGACGGTAGTCGGAAAGGGGAGTGGAAGCAGGAGTTGTGTGTGTGTCTGTGTGAGGAGACGGTAGTCGGGGTTTTCTGATCGGTAAACAAATGAATAATGTCAGTCTGGGATGGAGACGAAATGGAGACCGCAACAAATGTTGTGTCTACAGGAGAGAGAGAGAGAGTAATTTTAGTGGTATGAGTCATATGTAGAGACATATAGGGTGTGTGAGAGAATCCCATAGAGAGAAAGACAAAGTGAAAGACGAGTGGAGACTGTGTGTGTGGCGGTGAAAAAGAAAGCTTAGGTACCGAGTGATACCAGAGAACAGTAGAGACGTGAGAGATAATGAAAACCGTGTAATGTATAATGATAGGGAGAGTGTGACACTTCTCAAGGGAGACATCGAGAGACCATGTTTGCGAGGATAGGAGAAACATGAAGTGAGCGTGCAGGTGAGCTGGAGAAAAGAGAGTGATAGCTACCTGAAGGAGCATGCATGCGAGAGAGATGGGCGTGAAAGGAGTGAAAAAAAGGGATTAAAATATTTGAATTCGAGATGATGATACATGTAATCCATACTCGAACCAAAATTGATCTGTCAAACATGCATACTCATATGAATTCACGCACATCTATGTTATTTAATATGTAGATATTACTGATCCATACATTTTAGTATAACATAATTTGGTTAAAAAAATTCGAATTCAACCTTAAGATTTCGAGATCGTTGTATTTGTAAATCATATTATACATATAAAGGAGCAGAATTATTTGTTGTGCTTTTGAAAGTATATATAAAAATGATGTATATAGAATGTAATTCCAATTGAAAATGGATCCCGCCTGAAAAAAATAGAATACAAACGGGATTCGAATTGAGTTGGCACGGTAAACGTGCACTCTGCAAAATTTGAACAAGCGGGGAAAGTCGCACTAACCGCCCAAAACCAAAATCTGCGAGATGGAAATCACTACTGCCTATCCCTGCCACGCAAAGCCTATCTACTGGATTTCTATAGGTTTCGATAGGGGTAGGTTTGTAATTTCACCCAAACGTGGCGTAGCTGCCTCTCACCCGGATTCATACACGGTGGGCGCCAAAACACAGTGTGTCCTCGGCCAAAATTGACTCCCTCCCCGATTCATATTCATACACGGTGGGCGCCAAAAACAAACTCTCGTCAGCAAATATTCGGTGTATGCGAGATTATCGTCCTATCCCCAACTGACTAATGTTGCTGTGATGTAGTAGAAATTTGAAACGGGGTCTAAGTTTGTAAATTTCCTCGCATTTGAGACAAGCGCGCCCTGAATACATGGTTCCCCCCATCCTCTCTACCTCCCTTTTCCCATTCGTACTCCGTGGGCGCCAAAACACCCTCTCCACCCCACCCTCCTCCGTCCGCCGCCGTCCGCCACCCCATCCACTGCCGTCCTCCTCCACCATGCCGGAGCTGATACCCCGACGCCGCCGTCCATTACAAGAGATCGACCTCTCTCATCCACAGCTTCGGACCGGGATCCTTGCATCCCGTCCTCTCGCTTCATCCCCGCCGTCGTCCACCTTGCCAGCGCCGCTCCTATGACCGTCTCGTCCACCGCGCCCCGCCGCCACCGTATACCCTCCTAGATCTTCTTCCACGCCGCCGATAGCCATCGCTACCGTAGCACCGTCAAATTCTCAGCAGATGCGTACACGGCGCCACACCAGAGGCGGTACTCTTTCGTATCTGCTCAACTTATTTATCGCAGCAAGAAAATAGATCGCCACTGCTTTACTCTGATTTCTTGTCTTGGTTGCGAAGTTGCCTTTGTCCGGTTTGCACCTTCAGATCCGCCATCGCATGCTCAACACTATAATCCCAATGCTTATGGTTTTCCCCTTTTATATTCCACACTAGTTAAATCACAATAGACTAAATTTCAAAATTGGGTCAGTCGATTTTTCAGAGCTCACCAGAGTTTGCCGGTGCGATCGAAGGGGCTCGGGTGGTTGTGGGGCCTCGCCGAACAAAGAAAACTCGATGCGGGTGGGGGTTGGGGCGGGGTGGGGGTGGGGGTGGCGGAGGAACACAGGCGGTGGGGGCCGGTGGTCCGGCCGGAGGCCCATGCGGTGTTCTGTATGGGAAGAATCAGAGACGAGGAAGAAGAAGAAGGGTTAGGAGAGGTAGGATCTTCATCCAACCGCCTGAAATGGTCGAGAGACAGTTGGGAGTTGCATTCTTAATGTGCTCTGGTTCATCATGTGTGGGCACTGCGCAACCAACATTTTATTATCCAAAATCTGCTTGCTCTTCTTTACCATGTTCCTCTTCCGTTCTTCTTCAATATGTACTCTCTCCGTTCCTGAATACAAGTCTTTGTATAGATTCCACCATGGACTACATATGGAGCAAAATGAGTGAATCTACACTCTAAAATGTATCTCGATACATCTGTATGTGATCCATAGTGGAAATCTCTACCAAGACTTATATTTTGGAACGGAGGGAGTATGATAGTAGTACAGTATGTTCCTTGTACTGAAGATGAGCAGGGACATTTGCAGTGTAGAGGTCTATACGGTCGGTTGTGATGGACACTTTGAGCCTCTTTGATTCGTAGGATCTTGTAAACATAGGAATAGGATTTGTAGTGGCCTGCCCACTTGAATCCTATAAGAATAGCAAGGAAATGCGGGGAGCTGTGTCGCCTTTGAGAGTTACACTGATATTAACAGTACCACACCTTCACTTGAAGAGAGCTGGTATCCGAAGCCTTTCTAGCCGTACCAGCAATACTAGCACATATATTCCAGCAAGTTCCACTTTGCTGATTTTACTCTGATGCTTAAGGTTTTCCCGTTATATCTACACTATGATTTGTGTAGCTGCTTTGTGTCGCACTAGCAGCAGTCCACTCTTGAAGCTAAACACTGCAATGACTTACAAAATTGGCACCAAGGCATTGAGTGCCATTCTGGATGCAATGAAACTCATACACTCCCCACCTATTGATTCTTGTTCAGAATATGATCCTAATGACTATTCTAACCTCGAGGAGTCAAAGGCAGATGGCCTGTCCTGTTCACCCATCAAGGTGCTTGTTCTAATTTGGCAATGTTTTATTGATTACGGGTATCTTGCATATGTTGTCTTGCATTTCTTCTACTTTGTTGCACCGCCATCTGCTTAGTTTACTCATCATATATGTCGAGATGCCATGCCCATCCATTATCAATACATATTCCATCTGTCATCATACCATGTTTTTTCACTCAAATGTTGTTCTTGTGCATCAGACATAAAAAAGGAAGAGGGTGATTGCCGAACCTGAAGGAGCACCAGCAAAGTCCTTGAAAAACGTGGTGGTGCCAAAGAAATCAGAAAGCACCCCACTTATATTGGATGTACAACCAGTGACACAAAACGTAGGACCGACTCCAGCAGACTGTACCCATACTTCACTGGTCACACCACTAGCCCCACCACACAGGACCTGCACTCCAACAAAAGGTATACCGATTTCATTTGCCATAGCACCAGCTGTACCACAGAAAAATCCCACTCCAACAAAAAGTACAGCAAGTCCACCGGCTGAAGACCTATCCCAACTACAGAGATGGCCAATTCCTGCAGATTGGAACCCCATTCCATTTATTCCCAGTTTAAAAGAAAATGCTTTCAATGTTGTTAGGGACTACGTGCATATATTCCCATCATGGGAAGATTATTGTGAAGACAAACACCATTTTCACATCTTGCTGTCCAACTTATGTGTAAGTGCTATTATTCATGGTTATTATTTTCCTGTTTTCTGCTGATTGAACACATCAATGATTTACATTACATTGTTGTAACTGTTGGGGAACATAGCAGAATTTTAAAATTTTCTACACATCACCAAGATCTATCTATGGAGTCATCTAGCAATGAGGGAGAGAGGAGTGCATCTACATACCCTTGTAGATCACGAGCGGAAGCGTTCAAGAGAACGGGGTTGATGGAGTTGTACTCGACGTGATTCAAATCACCGATGACCAAGTGCCGAACGGACAGCACCTCCACGTTCAACACACGTACGGTTGGGAAGACGTCTCCTCCAACTTGATCCAGCAAGGGGGAAGGAGAGGTTTATGAAGATCCAGCAGCACGAC
Source organism: Triticum urartu (assembly GCF_056163025.1). Taxonomy (NCBI): domain Eukaryota; kingdom Viridiplantae; phylum Streptophyta; class Magnoliopsida; order Poales; family Poaceae; genus Triticum; species Triticum urartu. The sequence continues at coordinate 167,261,763 of NC_141874.1, read as the reverse complement.
GACGTGGTGGTGGAAGCAACGGTGATCTCAGCAGGGCTTCGCCAAGCGCAAGGGAGATGGAGGAGTGTCACGGGAGGGAGAGGGAGAGGCCAGGGGCTTGGGTGCGCAGCCCTCCCTCCCCCCCCCCCCACTATATATAGGGTGCCTAGGGGGGCGGCGGCCAAGGGGGTGCCTTGCCCCCCAAGGCAAGGGTGGCGCCCCCACCCCTAGGGTTTCTAACCCTAGGCGCAGGGGGAGGCCCAAGGGGGGGCGCACCAGCCCACTAGGGGCTGGTTCCCCTCCCACTTCAGCCCATGGGGCCCTCCGGGATAGGTGGCCCCACCTGGTGGACCCCTGGGACCCTTTCGGTGGTCCCGGTACAATACCGGTGACCCCCGAAACCTTCCCGATGGCCGAAACTGGACTTCCTATATATAAATCTTTACCTCCGGACCATTCCGAAACTCCTCGTGACGTCCGGGATCTCATCCGGGACTCCGAACAACTTTCGGGTTAACGTTTGCTAATATCTCTACAACCCTAGTGTCACCGAACCTTAAGTGTGTAGACCCTACGGGTTCGGGAGACATGCAGACATGACCGAGAAGCCTCTCCGGGCAATAACCAACAGCGGGATCTGGATACCCATGTTGGCTCCCACATGCTCCACGATGATCTCATCGGATGAACCACGATGTCGAGGATTCAATTAATCCGTATACAATTCCCTTTGTCAATCGGTACGTTACTTGCCCGAGACTCGATCGTCGGTATCCCAATACCTCGTTCAGTATCGTTACCGGCAAGTCACTTTACTCGTACCATAATGCATGATCCCGTGATCAACCACTTGATCACATTGAGCTCATTATGATGATGCATTACTGAGTGGGCCCGGAGATACCTCTCCGTCATACGGAGTGACAAATCCCAGTCTCGATTCGTGCCAACCCAACAGACACTTTCGGAGATACCTGTAATGTACCTTTATAGTCACCCAGTTACGTTGTGACGTTTGGCACACCCAAGGCACTCCTACGGTATCCGGGAGTTGCACAATCTCATGGTCTAAGGAAATGATACTTGACATTTAGAAAAGCTACAGCAAACGAACTACACGATCTTTGAGCTAAGCTTAGGATTGGGTCGTGTCCATCACATCATTCTCCTAATGATGTGATCCCGTTATCAATGACATCCAATGTCCATAGTCAGGAAACCATGACTATCTTTTGATCAACGAGCTAGTTAACTAGAGGCTCACTAGGGACGTGTTGTGGTCTATGTGTTCACACATGTATTACGATTTCCGGATAACACAATTATAGCATGAACAATAGACAATTATCATGAACAAAGAAATATAATAATAACCATTTTATTATTGCCTCTAGGGCATATTTCCAACAGTCTCCCACTTGCACTAGAGTCAATATTCTAGTTACATTGTGATGAATCGAACACCCATGCAGTTCTGGTGTTGATCATGTTTTTCTCTAGGGAGAGGTTTAGTCAACAGATCTGCTACATTCAGGTCCGTACGTACTTTACAAATCTCTATGTCTCCATTTTGAACACTTTCACGAATGGAGTTGAAGCGACGCTTGATATGCCTAGTCTTCCTGTGAAACCTGGGCTCCTTGGCAAGGGCAATAGCTCTAGTGTTGTCACAAAAGAGAGTCATCGGGCCCGACGCATTGGGTATGACTCCTAGGTCGGTAATGAACTCCTTCACCCAGACTGCTTCTTGTGCTGCCTCCAAGGCTGCCATGTACTCTGCTTCACATGTAGATCCCGCCACAACGCTTTGCTTGCAACTGCACCAGCTTACTTCCCCACCATTCAAAATATACACGTATCCGGTTTGTGACTTAGAGTCATCCAGATCTGTGTTGAAGCTGGCATCGACATAACCCTTTACGACGAGCTCTTCGTCACCTCCATAAACGAGAAACATGTCCTTAGTCCTTTTCAGGTACTTCAGGATATTCTTGACCGCTGTCCAGTCTTCCATGCCGGGATTACTTTGGTACCTTCCTACCAAACTTATGGCAAGGTTTACATCAGGTCTGGTACACAGCATAGCATACATGATAGACCCTATGGCTGAGGCATAGGGGACGACACTCATCTTTTCTCTATCTTCTGCCGTGGTCGGGCATTGAGCCGTGCTCAATCTCGTACCTTGCAATACAGGCAAGAACCCCTTCTTTGACTGATCCATTTTGAACTTCTTCAATATCTTGTCAAGGTATGTACTCTGTGAAAGGCCAATGAGGCGTCTCGATCTATCTCGATAGATCTTGATGCCTAATATATAAGCAGCTTCTCCGAGGTCCTTCATTGAAAAACACTTGTTCAAGTAGGCCTTTATGCTTTCCAAGAATTCTATATCATTTCGCATCAACAGTATGTCATCCACATACAATATGAGAAATGCTATAGACCTCCCACTCACTTTCTTGTAAATGCAGGCTTCTCCATAAGTCTGCATAAACCCAAACGCTTTGATCATCTCATCAAAACGAATGTTCCAACTCCGAGATGCTTGCACCAGCCCATAAATCGAGCGTTGGAGCTTGCACACCTTGTCAGCATTCTTAGGATCGACAAAACCTTCCGGCTGCATCATATACAATTCTTCCTTAAGGAAACCATTAAGGAATGCTATTTTGACGTCCATTTGCCATATCTCATAATCATAGAATGCGGCAATTGCTAACATGATTCGGACGGACTTCAGCTTCGCTACGGGTGAGAAAGTCTCATCGTAGTCAACCCCTTAAACTTGTCGATAACCCTTAGCGACAAGCCGAGTTTTATAGATGGTCACATTACCATCCACGTCTGTCTTCTTCTTAAAGATCCATTTATTTTCTATGGCTTGCCGATCATCGGGCAAGTCAGTCAAAGTCCACACTTCGTTTTCATACATGGATCCTATCCCAGATTTCATGGCTTCCAGCCATTTGTCGGAATCCGGGCCCGCCATCGCTTCTTCATAGTTCGAAGGTTCACCGTTGTCTAACAACATGATTTCCAAGACAGGGTTGCCGTACCGCTCTGGTGCGGAACGTGTCCTCATGGACCTACGAAGTTCAGTAGCAACTTGATCTGAAGTTTCATGATCATCATCATCAACTTCCTCTCTAGTCGGTGCAGGCACCTCAGGAACATTTTCTTGAGCTGCGCCACTTACCGGTTCAAGAGGTAATACTTCATCAAGTTCTACCTTCCTCCCACTTATTTCTTTCGAGAGAAACTCTTTCTCTAGAAAGGACCCATTCTTGGCAACAAAGATCTTGCCTTCGGATCTGAGGTAGAAGGTATACCCAATAGTTTCTTTAGGGTATCCTATGAAGACGCATTTTTCCGACTTGGGTTCGAGCTTTTCAGGTTGAAGTTTCTTGACATAAGCATCGCATCCCCAAACTTTTAGAAACGACGGCTTAGGTTTCTTCCCAAACCATAATTCATATGGTGTCGTCTCAATGGATTTCGACGGACCCCTATTTAAAGTGAATGCAGCAGTCTCTAAAGCATAGCCCCAAAATGACAGCGGTAAATCGGTAAGAGACATCATAGATCGCACCACATCCAATAGGGTGCGATTACGACGTTCGGACACACCATTACGTTGAGGTGTTCCAGGTGGCGTGAGTTGTGAAACTATTCCACATTTTCTTAAGTGTGTGCCAAATTCGTGACTCAAGTATTCTCCCCCACGATCTGATCGCAAGAACTTGATTTTCCTGTCACGTTGATTCTCAACCTCACTCTGAAATTTCTTGAACTTTCCAAAGGTCTCAGACTTGTGTTTCATTAAGTAGACATACCCTTATCTACTCAAGTCATCAGTGAGGGTGAGAACATAACGATAGCCACCGCGAGCCTCAACACTCATTGGACCGCACACATCAGTATGTATGATTTCCAAGGAGTTGGTTGCTCGCTCCATTGTTCCTCAGAACGGAGTCTTGGTCATTTTACCCATGAGGCATGGTTCGCACGTGTCAAATGATTCGTAATCAAGAGACTCTAAAAGTCCATCTGCATGGGGCTTCTTCATGCGTTTGACACCTATGTGACCAAGGCGGCAGTGCCACAAGTATGTGGGACTATCATTATCAACCTTACATCTTTTGGTACTCACACTATGAATATGTGTAGCATTACGCTCGAGATTCATTAAGAATAAACCATTCACCATCGAAGCATGACCATAAAACATATCTCTCATATAAATAGAACAACCATTATTCTCGGATTTAAATGAGTAGCCATCTCGTATTAAACGAGATCCTGATACAATGTTCATGCTCAAAGCTGGCACTAAATAACAATTATTGAGGTTTAAAACTAATCCCTAGGTAAATGTAGAGGTAGCGTGCCGACGGCGATCACATCGACCTTGGAACCATTCCCGATGCGCATCGTCACCTCGTCCTTCGCCAGTCTCCGCTTATTCCGCAGCTCCTGTTTTGAGTTACAAATATGAGCAACCGCACCGGTATCAAATACCCAGGAGCTACTACGAGTACTGGTAAGGTACACATCAATTACATGTATATCACATATACCTTTAGTGTTGCCGGCCTTCTTGTCCGCTAAGTACTTGGGGCAGTTCCGCTTCCAGTGACCACTTCCCTTGCAATAAAAGCACTCAGTCTTGGGCTTGGGTCCATTCTTTGGCTTCTTCCCGGCAGCTTGCTTACCGGGCGCGGCAACTCCCTTGCCATCCTTCTTGAAGTTCTTTTTACCCTTGCCTTTCTTGAACTTAGTGGTTTTATTCACCATCAACACTTGATGTTCATTTTTGACTTCTACCTCTGCTGATTTCAGCATTGAATATACCTCAGGAATGGTCTTTTCCATCCCCTGCATATTGAAGTTCATCACAAAGCTCTTGTAGCTTGGTGGAAGCGACTGAAGGATTCTGTCAATGACCGCGTCATCCGGGAGATTAACTCCCAGCTGAGTCAAGCGGTTATGCAACCCAGACATTGTGAGTATGTGCTCGCTGACAGAACTATTTTCCTCCATCTTACAGCTGAAGAACTTGTCGGAGACTTCATATCTCTCGACCTGGGCATGAGCTTGAAAAACCATTTTCATCTCTTTGAACATCTCATATGCTCCGTGTCTCTCAAAATGCTTTTGGAGCCCCGGTTCTAAGCTGTAAAGCATGCCACACTGAACGAGGGAGTAATCATCAGCATGTGTCTGCCAAGCATTCATAACGTCTTGGTTCTGTGGGATGGGTGTGTCACCTAGTGGTGCTTCTAGGACATAATCTTTCTTGGCAGCTATGAGGATGATCCTCAGGTTCCGGACCCAGTCCGTATAGTTGCTGCCATTGTCTTTCAGCTTGGTTTTCTCTAGGAACACGTTGAAGTTGAGGACAACATGGGCCATTTGATCTACAAGACATATTGTAAAGATTTTAGACTAAGTTCATGATAATTAAGTTCATCTAATCAAATTACTCAATGAACTCCCACTCAGATAGACATCCTTCTAGTCATCTAAGTGAAACATGATCCGAGTCAACTAGGCCGTGTCCGATCATCACGTGAGACGGACTAGTTAACATCGGTGAACATCTTCATGTTGATCGTATCTTCTATACGACTCATGCTCGATCTTTCGGTCTTCTGTGTTCCGAGGCCATGTCTATACATGCTAGGCTCGTCAAGTCAACCTAAGTGTATTGCCTGTGTAAATCTGGCTTACACCCGTTGTATTCGAACGTTAGAATCTATCACACCCGATCATCACGTGGTGCTTCGAAACAACGAACCTTCACAACGGTGCACAGTTAGGGGGAACACTTTCTTGAAATTAATTCGAGGGATCATCTTATTTACGCTACTGTCGTTCTAAGCAAATAAGATGTAAAACATGATAAACATCACATGCAATCAAATAGTGACATGATATGGCCAATATCATTTGCTCCTTTGATCTCCATCTTCGGGGCTCCATGATCATCGTTGTCACCGGCATGACACCATGATCTCCATCATCATGATCTCCATCATCGTGTCTTCTTGAAGTTGTCACGTCATCTATTACTTCTACTACTATGGCTAACGCTTTAGCAATAAAGTAAAGTAAATACATGATGTTTATGTTGACACGCAGGTCATAAATAAATAAAGACAACTCCTATGGCTCCTGCCGGTTGTCATACTCATCAACATGTAAGTCGTGATTCCTATTACAAGAACATGATCATCTCATACATCACATATATCATTCATCACATCCTTTGGCCATATCACATCACAAAGCACTTGCTGCAAAAACAAGTTAGACGTCCTCTAATTGTTGTTGCAAGTTTTTACGTGGCTGCTATAGGATTCTAGCAAGAACGTTTCTTACCTATGCCAAAACCACAATGTGAATTGCCAATTTCTATTTACCCTTCATAAGGACCCTGTTCATCGAATCCGATCCGACTAAACTGGGAGAGACAGACACCTGCCAGCCACCTTATGCAACTAGTGCATGTCAGTCGGTGGAAACGGTCTCACGTAAGCGTACGTGTAAGGTTGGTCCGGGCCGCTTCATCCCACGATGCTGCCGAACCAAGATAAGACTAGTAACGGCAAGATAATTGACAATATTGATGCCCACAACTACTTTGTGTTCTACTCGTGCATAGTAACTACGCATAGACCTGGCTCATGATGCCACTGTTGGGGAACGTAGCAGAATTTTAAAATTTTCTACGCATCACCAAGATCTATCTATGGAGTCATCTAGCAACGAGGGAGAGAGGAGTGCATCTACATACCCTTGTAGATCACGAGCGGAAGCGTTCAAGAGAACGGGGTTGATGGAGTCGTACTCGACGTGATTCAAATCACCGATGACCAAGTGCCGAACGGACAGCACCTCCGCGTTCAACACACGTACGGTTGGGAAGACGTCTCCTCCAACTTGATCCAGCAAGGGGGAAGGAGAGGTTGATGAAGATCCAGCAGCACGACGGCGTGGTGGTGGAAGCAACGGTGATCTCAGCAGGGCTTCGCCAAGCGCAAGGGAGATGGAGGAGTGTCACGGGAGGGAGAGGGAGAGGCCAGGGGCTTGGGTGCGCAGCCCTCCCTCCCCACCACTATATATAGGGTGCCTAGGGGGGTGCCGGCCCTAGGAGATCCAATCTCCTAGGGGGGCGGCGGCCAAGGGGGGTGCCTTGCCCCCCAAGGCAAGGGTGGCGCCCCCACCCCTAGGGTTTCTAACCCTAGGCGCAGGGGGAGGCCCAAGGGAGCGCGCACCAGCCCACTAGGGGCTGGTTCCCCTCCCACTTCAGCCCATGGGGCCCTCCGGGATAGGTGGCCCCACCCGGTGGACCCCCGGGACCCTTCCGGTGGTCCCGATACAATACCGGTGACCCCCGAAACCTTCCCGATGGCCGAAACTGGACTTCCTATATATAAATCTTTACCTCCGGACCATTCCAAAACTCCTCGTGACGTCCAGGATCTCATCTGGGACTCCGAACAACTTTTGGGTTACAGTTTGCTAATATCTCTACAACCCTAGCATCACCGAACCTTAAGTGTGTAGACCCTACGGGTTCGGGAGACATGCAGACATGACCGAGAAGCCTCTCCGGGCAATAACCAACAGCGGGATCTGGATACCCATGTTGGCCCCCACATGCTCCACGATGATCTCATCGGATGAACCACGATGTCGAGGATTCAATTAATCCGTATACAATTCCCTTTGTCAATCGGTACGTTACTTGCCCAAGACTCGATCGTCGGTATCCCAATACCTCGTTCAGTCTCGTTACCGGCAAGTCACTTTACTCGTACCGTAATGCATGATCCCGTGATCAACCACTTGATCACATTGTGCTCATTATGATGATGCATTACTGAGTGGGCCCAGAGATACCTCTCCGTCATACGGAGTGACAAATCCCAGTCTCGATTCGTGCCAACCCAACAGACACTTTCGGAGATACCTGTAATGTACCTTTATAGTCACCCAGTTACGTTGTGATGTTTGGCACACCCAAGGCACTCCTACGGTATCCGGGAGTTGCACAATCTCATGGTCTAAGGAAATGATACTTGACATTCAGAAAAGCTACAGCAAACGAACTACACGATCTTTGAGCTAAGCTTAGGATTGGGTCTTGTCCATCACATCATTCTCCTAATGATGTGATCCCGTTATCAATGACATCCAATGTCCATAGTCAGGAAACCATGACTATCTTTTGATCAACGAGCTAGTCAACTAGAGGCTCACTAGGGACGTGTTGTGGTCTATGTGTTCACACATGTATTACGATTTCCGGATAACACAATTATAGCATGAGCAATAGACAATTATCATGAACAAAGAAATATAATAATAACCATTTTATTATTGCCTCTAGGGCATATTTCCAACAGTAACTAGGCGAGGGTCAATCTGGATAGTCATGACGAGCAAAGCTTGCTTGTGCTTTTCAAGGAAGCATTGCAGCAGTATCGGTGTTACCTAAGGAAATCACACTTTGATGGCAAGTCTATAAACGAATTTACGGTGAAGTCTCATGTGCTAAATTTAGAAGACATTGAATGGAAAAACCTTGTTATGCAGTGGTCTTGTTCCCAGGATGAGGTACTGTCTATGAAATCACATGACAATTTGAACTTCTACTTTTCTGCATGTGCCTTACGGATCTTTTTTGCAGGAAATCTGCTCGAAGAAGAATTCCGGTTTGACAAGAACGACAGGATATCGCAAATATGTTGCCCGCTGCTTTGCTCTTGTTAGTACATGTTGTCATGTATCACTATACTTGCATACATACCTGGTTCATTATGTGGCAACAGTATGCATGATAGCATGCTTATCAATTGTTCGCTCCAAATTATCTGATCTGTATGAATGGTTACATTAGTGTAGAATATATCCAATGCCAATGTTTTTTTAGCTCTGCATTGTTCTTGTAAGTACATGTTGTCCTTTATCAGTGTACTTATAATGACAGGTAGTTGTTCATGTACCATCACTCTGTAGCTTATTTTCCTTTGCCCTCCATTTTCTACACATCAGATCTATATTTACTCTTACCGTAAGGTTGGTACTGAAGAAGTTTAGCTGTGCATTGCTCTTGGTTGTACCTTTTGCCTGTATCGCTGCACTTACATTTATAGCTACTTGGTTATGTAGCATCACTCTTCATCTTATCTTATATATTCTCCATTTTTTCGTACATTATCACATCTATATTTACTCTTAACAAAATGTAGAATAAAGGCAATGCTTTTGAAGAAGATTCTGTGGTAAACTTCTTGAATTGGCCCCCCATCAGCATGGACAAGGCCTTTATAGAGCATGTCTTCACCAATAATGTAAGTTTGTCCATCTCAAGCCTTCAAACTTTGTTATATATATTTGGTTAGGCATGACTGCAACAGCTGTTTATTTTTGGTGTTTGCAACAAATTGCTTGTTTAAAGTTTATTATGTAGTTCATAAACAAAAGTTTGTCCTTTCTCAATTTAAGTTTTCAGTTGTACAACCAAGTTCCTTCTTCATACCATGTAAATTAAACTATACATAGCAAGTGATCTTATTTTGCACTGCATGTATGCTTCTGTTCTTCATCCGTAATCCAGTGGTGTGGTGAACCTACCCACTACAGCACAATGTCATATTCTGCAATGTCTTAACTATGAACAATGTCATATCATTCTACTATTATTTAAACCGTCTCTTTATTTGCCAATCTGAAATGGTATAAATTGACAACACACTAACCATTGATACTTATGAGTTCTTGATCTGTAATCCAGTGGTGTCGTGAAGCTTCCAACTCCTTCACAATGTCATTTTCTGCCATGTCTTGACCTGAAAAATACCATATTGTGTTAATGCAATTTTAAACTGTGTCACTTTATTCGTCAGTAAGAAATGTGATGAATTGTCAGCACCGACACTTTTATGTGCAAAACTTGTCATCTGTCTGCTTGTTTATCTTTCAGAGTGAGGAAGATATAAGTGTTGAACAAGCGCAGTCTCATCATCTTGCTCAGCTGCTTGCGCTGCAGCTCCCCAGCAGGGCTAACCTTTCTTGAACTCTATTGAAGTGCTTTCGGTTTTGTCTATTATTTTGTCGGCGTGTTTATTTGCACTGGTGGCGATCTTTGATGCCCAGTGTATGTAAGCTGCTGTCTGCTTGTGCTTTATTATCATAGTGGCGAACTTTGATGCCCAGTGGATGTAATATGCCGTAATTTCTTTATTGTATAGTCTAGGTTTTTTCTTATTCATGATGCTACAGTTATTTTACTGTATATATATCCTGTCTTCGCAGTAAACCGGCCAAACCATAAAATTACGGTACATAATCGGGCCGTCATGCAATCACGATGTAGGTTGGGCCTGAAATGTGCTGAACAGCTCATGGGCCGGCAGCAGCCCGAAATAAACCCCGGCCCATGATTGTGCGAATCAAATCACGGGCTTTTAACAGGCCAAAATTGTCTCGGTCCTTGTTTGGCCCAATCAGATATCGGTTGCAAGCAGGCCGGATGCAAACCGGGCCGTAGTTAGGCCCAACTATATGACGGGCTTTTAACAGGCCGAAATTAATATAGGGCCGAAATGTTAAACAGGCCCTTAACAGGCCAAAACTAATATCAGGCCGAGTTACTAAGTGGGCCTTTAGCAAGTGGGCCCAAAAGCATAGTGTCCAGTTGACGGGCCGAATCTGATATGGGCCATAATTGAGCCCAAAGCCTCTTAAAGGGGCGGACCTGATCTGGGCCGTAATTTGGCCCAGAACGTGGTAGGCTTTTAACGGGTCGGATCTCATATGGGCCACTATTAGCCCCGAAGCGTGGCAGGCCATTAATGGACCGGATCAAATATGGGCCAGCATTTGGCCCAAAACATGGCATCCAGTTCATGGGCCGGCCTACTAGGGTCCTCAAAATCTTGTGGGCCTACAGCTGGGCCGGCCCATTAATGTCGGCAAAATCTCGTGGGCCTTTACCTGGGCCGGCCCATTATGGCCCGCAAAATGTTGTGGGCCTTTACCTGGGCCGACCCATTATGGCACACAAAAATCTTGTGGGCCTTTACCTGGGCCGGCCCATTATGGCCCGCAAAATGTTGTGGGCCTTTAGCTGCGCCAGCCCATTATGGTCCGCAAAATCTCATGGGCCTTTAGCTAGGTCGGCCCATTATGGTCCGTAAAATCTTGTGGGCCTTCAGTTGGGCCGGCCCATTTAAACTTGATGGGTCGGTCCACGTGTCAACATATCATAGGCGTGTCTCACCATTGGATGAGTGACACCTGTGCCAACGCAGACCTGACACGTGTCTCCTCCAGCCAATGATGATTTTACACGTGGAAAATCCCCATTGGTCGGGGCTGTTAACGGGTTATCGGATCCAAAACCCGACCCGACAGCTTAACGGCATTCCGTTACGGTGGATGCCACGTGTCGGTCACCCTTGACGAAAGCACTTCTGTGATGCGTGATTTATCGTCATCGAAGTGGACACTTCCATGATGATAATTTTGGTAATGTCATGGAACACTTCTACGACAGCACAGGTATGACTATCTTGATTCTGTCATAAATTTTTCATGGATGTACATGCATGACAAAAAACGTGACCTACTGTGACAAACACGTATCATCACGGAAGTGTTTTTTTGTAGTGTAGGCAATCGATAACTAGACCGGTAATCATTATTGCAATTTTATTTGAGGGAGAGGCATAAGCTAACATACTTTCTCTACTTGGATCATATGCACTTATGATTGGAACTCTAGCAAGCATCCGCAACTACTAAAGATCATTAAGGTAAAACCCAACCATAGCATTAAAGCATCAAGTCCTCTTTATCCCATATGCAAACAACCTACTTACTCGGGTATATGCTTCTGTCACTCACGCCACCCACCATACGCAAATCATGAACAAATATCAAACCCTACAGCGGGGATCCCTCACGCTTGCGCGACACGGAGAGCACCATAGGACAGCACCAATAATAAAACATGCAACTCAAACCAATCTTGATCATCAATAAACCTATAGGACAAAACGGATCTACTCAAACATCATAGGATAGACATACATCATTGGGAAATAATATATAGCGTTGAGCACCATGTTTAAGTAGAGATACAGCGGGTAAAAGAGGGGTTACACCGCTGCATAGAGGGGGGAAGAGTTGGTGATGATAGCGGTGAAGTTGTTGGTGAAGATTGTGGTGATGATGATGGCCCCCGGTGGCACTCCGGTGCCACCAGAAGCGAGGTGGAGAGAGCCCCCCTCCTTCTTCTTCTTCCTTGACCTCCTCCCTAGATGGGATAAGGGTTTCCCCTCTGGTCCTTGGTCTCCATGGCATGGGAGGGGCGAGAGCCCCTCTGAGATTGGATCTGTCTCACTGTCTCTCGTTGTTTCTGCGTTCTGGTATTCTGCCATTTCACCGTTTTGTATATATATGGAGATCCGTAACTCCGATTGGATTGAAACCTTCACCGAGATTTTTTTTTCCTGAAAATTAGCTTTCTTGCGACAAAAGAAGAGCATTAACTGCCTTACGAGGGGCCCACGAGGGTCAGGGACGCGCCCCCTGCCTCGTGCCTCCCTCGGGCACCGTCTCGTGTTGGTTTTCTTCCCATATTATCCAAATATTCCAAAAATATTCTCCGTCCGTTTTTATCCCGTTTGGATTCTGTTTGATATGGGTTTTCTACAAAACATAGAACATGCAACAAACATGAACTGGCACTAGGCACTGGATCAATATGTTAGTCCCCAAAAATAGTATAAAAAGTTGCCAAAAGTATATGAAAGTTGTAGAATATTGGCATGGAACAATCAAAAATTATAGATACGACGGAGATGTATCAGCATCCCCAAGATTAATTCCTGCTCGTCCTCGAGTAAATGATAAAAAAGATAATTTTTGATGTGGAATACTACCTAGCATAATCTTGATCACATATCTAATCATGGCATGAATATTAAGATACTAGTGATTCAAAGCAATAGTCTATCATTTGACATTAAGACAATAATACTTCAAGCATACTAATAAAGCAATCATGTCTTTTCAAAATAGCATGGCCAAAGAAAGTTATCCCTACAAAATCATATGGTCTGGCTATGCTCCATCTTCACCGCACAAAATATTCAAATCATGCACAACCCCGATGACAAGCCAAGCAATTGTTTCATACTTTTGACGTCTCTCAAACCTTTTCAACTTTCACGCAATACATGAGTGTGAGCCATGGACATAGCACTATGGGTGGAATAGAATATGATGATGGAGGTTGTGTGGAGAAGACAAAAAAGGAGAAAGTCTCACATCGCCGCGGCTAATCAATGGGCTATGGAGATGCTCATCAATTGATGTCAATGCGAGGAGTAGGGATTGCCATGCAACGGATGCACTAGAGCTAAGAGTGTATGAAATCTCAAACTGAAACTAAGTGGGTGTGCATCCAACTTACTTGCTCATGAAGGCCTCGGGCATTTGAGGAAGCCCATCATCGGAATATACAAGCCAAGTTCTATAATCAAAATTCCCACTTGTATATTAAAGTGATAACTCAAGAGACTCTCTATATGAAGAACATGGTGCTACTTTGAAGCACAAGTGTGATAAAAGGATAGTAACATTGCCCCTTCTCTCTTTTTCTCTCATTTTTTGTTTTCTCTTTTTTTTCCTTTTTTGGTGGGCTTCTTTGGCCTCTTTTTTTATTTGGGATTCTTTGGCCTATTTTATTTTGATAACCTCACATGGGACGATGTTCTAATAATAATGATCATCACACTTTTATTTACTTACAGCTCAATATTACAACTCGATGTCTAGAACAAAGATATGACTCTATATGAATGCCTCCCGCGGTGTACCGGGATGTGCAATGATCTAGCATAGCAATGACATCAAAAAACGGACAAGCCATGAAAACATCATGCTAGCTATCTTACGATCATGCAAAGCATATGGCAATAAATGCTCAAGTCATGTATATGATGATGACGGAAGTTGCATGGCAATATATCTCGGAATGGCTATGGAAATGCCATGATAGGTAGGTATGGTGGCTGTTTTGAGGAAGATATAAGGAGGCTTATGTGTGATAGAGTGTATCGTATCACGGGGTTTGGATGCACCGGCGAAGTTTGCACCAACTCTCGAGGTGAGAAAGGGCAATGCACGGTACTGAAGAGGCTAGCAATGATGGAAGGGTGAGAGTGCGTATAATCCATGGACTCAACATTAGTCATAAAGAACTCACATACTTATTGCAAAAGTCTATTAGCTATCAAAACAAAGTACTACGCGCATGCTCCTAGGGGGATAGATTGGTAGGAAAAGACCATCGCTCGTCCCCGACTGCCACTCATAAGGAAGACAATCAATAAATAAATCATGCTCCGACTTCATCACATAACGGTTCACCATACGTGCATGCTACGGGAATCACAAACTCCAACACAAGTATTTCTATAATACACAAATAACCACTAGCATGACTCTAATATCACCATATTTATATCGCAAAACTATTGCAAGGAATCAAACATATCATATTCAGTGATCTACAAGTTTTATGTAGGATTTTATGACTAACCATGTGAATGACCAGTTCCTGTCATCTCTCTAAATAGATATAAGTGAAGCAAGAGAGTTTAATTCTTTCTTCAAAAGATATGCCCACGCTCTAACAAATATAACTGAAGTAGAAGAGCATTCTACAAATGGCGGTTTTATATGTGAAGAGAAACAGGCAATCCAAACTTCAAATGATATAAGCGAAACACATGAAGCATTATATAAAGCCATACTCAAAAGATATAAGTGAAGTGCATAGAGCATTCTATAAATCAACCAAGGACTATCTCATACCAGCATGGTGCATAAAAGAAAAATGAAAACTAAATTCAAAAGATGCTCCAAGATCTGCACATATCACATGAATGAAACGAATCCGAAAACATACCGATACTTGTTGAAGAAAGAGGGGATGCCTTCTGGGGCATCCCCAAGGTTAGACGCTTGAGTCTCCTTGAATATTTACTTGGGTTGCCTAGGGAATCCCCAAGCCTGAGCTCTTAACTCTCTTCCTTCTTCTCATATCGAGACCTTCTCGATCATCAAACACTTCATCCACACAAAACTTCAACAGAAAACTCGGTAAGATCTGTTAGTATAATAAAGAAAATCACCACTCTAAGTATTGTTGCAAACCAATTCATATTTTTTTGCATTATATCTACTGTAGTATAACTTTACCATGGCTTAATTCACTGATATAATTCGATAGTTTCATCAAAACAAGCAAACTATGCATCAAAAACAGAATCTGTCTAAAACAGAACAGTCTGTAATAATCTGAACATGCACCATACTTATGATACTTGAAAAATTCTACCAAAATTAGGAAAAATAAAAAATTGTATAGAAAGACAGTGAAAAAAGAATCAGAACCATTTGACGTTCCAGTAAAAAATGTAAAATCGTGCACTACAGACAAAGTTTCTGTCCTGCACCGTACAAACCAACAAGCAAAGTAAACATCCTAAAGGAAAACCTTGGGACATTATTTTTATTTTTAAACTTTATAAAAGCACACAACCGAAATAAATGACTTTCTAAAACTTCCGGGTTGTCTACCTGGCAGTGCTTTCTTTAAAGCCATTAAGCTAGGCATATAGTGCTCAAGTAATGAATCCACCCGGATCCCAAGGTATATCAAAGCCAATTTTAATTAACAATGATTTGTAATTTAGTAGTGAGCACAAAGTAACATATACCATGCAACAACGAAGTCTAACTCTCTTCCTATGCATCGGCATGTCATAAAAGAACAATTCATGCACATAAAGTAAAGGCCAATGCATAGTATAAAGAGTTTTTTGCAATTTTATCGCATTGGAAACATAGAGAGGTGGAGATATAGTTCCTCTCTCATAATAATTGCAAGTAGGAGCAGCAAGCACATGCATATTATATTCATCAAAATCATCATGTGTAATAGTAAAATGCAACCCATCAATATAATCCTTAATAAGTGCAAACTTCTCTGATATAGTGTAGTTGGGAGAATTCAAAAAGATATTAGGACTATCATGCGTGGGTGCAATAGCAACAATTTCATGTTTAACATAAGGAACTATAGCAAGTTCATCTCCATAAGCATAATTCATATTGGCATCTTGGCCACAAGCATAGCAAACATCATCAAAAAGGGATATTTCAAGAGAATCAACGGGATCATAACAGTCATCATAGCAATCATCCTTCGGTAAGCACGAAGGGAAATTAAACAATGTATGAGTTGAAGAGTTACTCTCATTAGAAGGTGGGCACAGGTAGCTAATCCGCTCTTCCTCCTTTTGTTCTTCTCTCTCCTCATCATATTTTTCATCCAATGAGCTCACAGTTTCATCAATTTATTCTTCCATAGATTCCTGCAAAATATTAGTCTCTTCTTGGACAGCGGAGACTTTCTCAATAAAATCATCAATATCGGACTTGAATTTATAATTCTCATAGCAATATTTAAGGATAGATAAATTTTCAGGTCTATAAACTGAATCATCAAAATTTTCACACTCTTTAAACAAAGATTCAATTTCATAAGCACACATAAAAGCAACAAATTCTTCTATTTGTTCCACATCATAGTAATCATATATACCATTAGCATAAGAAGCCAAGGTTTTATCATCATTAAATTTGCATGAAAAGGGAAGGTGTGGAGCCTTCATCCTAGAGCAACAAGTATAATCATATCTCAAGCATAGTTGCCTAGCATACCAATACAACATATAAATTTGATCCCACAATAGTTTCCCTTTTTGAGTCAAGCGATAATCCCTAAAGTATTCATGTTGATCCAATGTGTCTCCCATTATATAATTGAATGGGGTTTTCTCGGGATTATCAAAGTAGTACATAATATCTTTCACATAATGAGCATCAAGGGTTTTAGGAGGTTCCCCATCTCCATGAGTGGCAAGTAAACTTAATTTTTTTGGTATTTCATGTTCCATATCCATAACTAATGACAGAGAACAACTTAGAACAGCAAATAAAAATTACTTAGTGATAAAGCAAACAAGCACACACGAGAATATTCACCCCACGCTATTGCTCCCCAGCAACGGCACCAGAAAAAGCTCTTGATAACCCACAAGTATAGGGGATCGCAACAGTTTTCGATAAGTAAGAGTGTCGAACCCAACGAGGAGCTAAAGGTAGAACAAATATTCCCTCAAGTTCTATCGACCACCGATACAACTCTACGCACGCTTACCGTTTGCCTTACTTAGAACAAGTATGAAACTAGAAGTACTTTGTAGGTGTTTTTGGATAGGTTTGGAAGATAATAAAGAGCATGTAAATAAAAAGTAGGGGCTATTTAGATAAAGACACAACTAAATTAATTTTAGTAGAGAGCTTTTTGTTACGAGAAAGTTATTTGTCCCTAGGCAATCGGTACCTAGACCGGTAATCATTATTGCAATTTTATTTGAGGGAGAGGCATAAGCTAACATACTTTCTCTACTTGGATCATATGCACTTATGATTGGAACTCTAGCAAGCATCCGCAACTACTAAAGATCATTAAGGTAAAAGCCAACCATAGCAATAAAGCATCAAGTCCTCTTTATCCCATACGCAAACAACCTACTTACTCAGGTATATGCTTCTGTCACTCAAGCACTACAAAAAAAAGACACATCCGTGACATTTTGGGCCGAACGAAAAAAAATTCTGTCATACATATGACACTTCTATGACGATAATTGTGACAAAACTCGGTATCATCATAGATGTGGTGGGCTCCTACTTCTATGACAAAAAATCATGACAGAAAATGGGCTTTTCATCTTGGGCGGGCCGGAGACGCAGCTGCATGACATTCTTTGGGCCGTCCATGACGGAAAAAAACATGGTAGAAGCGAGGGGAGGAAAATTTCGGGGAGTTCCCGATTACGGTGGGAGGTCGGGGGCCGAGCGATGCGCGTTTCTCTCGTACACGTACGTCCGTGTGTGCGAGGCGTTGGCTCTAACTGAACCCGAGCGAGGCATTGGGCTCTAACTGAACCCGAGCGATTGCACTGTAGGCTACGCGTTACTGAACCCGAGCGATCGATCGATGGCTGTTAACTGAACCCGATCGAGCGATTCCTTCGCTACTGCTGCTAACTGAAGCCGATCGATTGGATGAACAGTGAGCGTTGCAGGGGGGTGGATGAACAGTGAGCGGTGGCGTTGCCTCTGGATGAACAGGACCCCGTGGTGTGGTGGAGGGATGGATGAACAGTAGACGGTGGAGGGGTTCCCGTGGAGGGGTGGTTGAACAGGACCCTGTGGTGTGGAGGGATGGATGAACAGTAGATGGTGGAGGGGTGCCCGTGGAGGGGTGGTTGAACAGTAGCCGATGGAGTAGCGCGCGGTGGAGGCTGGATGAACAGGAGCCCGTGGAGGCTGGAGGAGGTCGACGGTAGCCCGTGGAGGCTGGAGGAGGTCGGTGGTGGAGATGAACAGTATCGCGTGGAGTCCCGTTTTGCGGTACACTACACCCCTCCCGATGAACAGGACCCCTGTTTCGACCGTAGCGCTCCAACACAAGTCTGTTTCGTCCGTTTTGCGGTATGCCACACCCCTCCCAATCAACAGGATCCCCATTTCGACCGTAGGATGTCCGTTTCCTCTGTTTTGTGGTACGCCAGACCCCTCCCGATCAACAGGACCCTGTTCCGGACATAGGAGGTCTGTTTCCTCTGTTGTGCGGTACGCCAGGCCTCGTTTCCATCGCCTGTTCCGTCCAAGCCCTCCCGATGAACACGACCACGCATTTCGTTCCGACCCAGCCGGTTGGCTCCCACGCGTTCCGTTGCCTCCCGATGAACACGACGCAATCCGTTGCCTCCCCATGAACACGGTGCATTCCGTTGCCTCCCCATGAACACGATGACGACGTTGTTTCTCCGTTCCGACCCAGCCATGTACACGAGCCCTGGCCGTACGTATGCGCGAGTAGGCGTTTGAGACCCCGCCCGTATGTACACATATGTGGCCGTATTTTCTTTCTTGCACCCTAGTCGTTGTACGTACGTGTACATGCTACGTGCGCGCCTCTACTATGACACGTACGCGCCTCTACTATGACATGTGCGCGCCTCTACATCCACCAGTATATATGTACGTACACGTTCGCGACCAGAATGACAACGCTGCGTACGCTTCGACCAGGTGGGTCCCGACTGTCAGGCACTTCCTTGCCTGCGAAGATGTAGCTGGTGGGTCCCAGCAGTCAGGGGGGCGAATCATTTTTTTTGCCCGGACGCACTTCCTTGCGTGCGAAGATGTAGCTGGTGGGTCCCAGCAGTCAGGGGGAAACATTTTTTTCGCGAAATACAGTGGCCTGTCCGGTGGGTCCCAGCTGTCAGGTGGAGGAATCATTATTTTCCGTGTAATAAGGAGGCACTTCCTTGCTATGGCCGTGGACCCAGCTGTCAGCCTCTCCACGTACAGTCCATGCCCGATGGAAGTCGTTCCTTGACCACATTGACCACACCGCGCCGAGAGGACCAGGGTGGTGGACGACGGCGATGCCTAGGAAGGGGACGACGGGGAGCTGGGGAAGACACGACAGTGGAAGCCCGCATGGAGAGGAGTACGAGGGTTCACTGGTTCGGCTACGATGTGAGGCTGCCATCACCGCAGGGCCTGGCCAGCGGTGGGAATAGTAGGGGCGGTGAGGCCTCCGCGGCAGCACAGCTGGCCATGGGAGGCAGGAGCATGCGGCACGACCGGCGCTGCTTTGGGCGGCTGGATCAAGAAGACCAGATGTTGAAGAAGCACTACGGCCGTTGGATGGACATCGTACGGTCACTGGGGCTAGAATTGTTCATATTGACTAAAGTTGACAAAGGCCCCCGTCCCAGTCAACTTAGTAGGCCCATAAGTCAGTCTCCCACCATGGTGGGTCCCAGCTAGCAGGGGGAGTATTCATTTTTTTTGTGCGTAATAAGGAGGCACTTCCGGTGGGTCCGAGCTGACAGCGGGGGGAACATTTTTTTCATGAAATACGCTGGCCCGTCTGGTGGGTCCCAGCAGTCAGGGGGAAACGTTTTTTCACGAAATAAGGTGGCTCGTCCAATGGGTCCCTGCTGTCAGGTGGAGGAATAATCATTTTGCGCATAATAAGGAGGCACTTCCTTGCGGCCGCCTGGACCCAGCTGTCAGCCTCTCCATGTACAGTACTCCTCCGATGGAAGTCGGTCGTTGACCACGTTGATCACGCCGCACCGAGAGGACCAGGGCGGTGGTCTGGACGACGGCGAGGCCTGGGAAGGGGACGATGCGGAGCCGGGAAAGACGCAGCAGTGGAAGCCCGCGCGGAGAGGAGTACGAGGGTTCACTGGTTCGGCTGCGGTGTGAGGCTTCCGTCGCCGCAGAATAACAGGGGGTGTGGGTGAGTAGAGGGATGGCCTGGCCAGCGGTGGGAGTAGTACGGGGCGGTGAGGCCTTCACGGCATCACAGCCGACCACGGGAGGCAGGAGCACGCGACACGACCGGCGCTGCTTTGGGCGGCTAGAGCAAGAAGACCAAAGGTTGAAGAAGCACTACGGTCGTTGGATGGACATCGTACGATCACTGCAGCTAGAATCGTTTATATTGACTAAGTTGACAAAGCCCTCGGTACGCGTCAACTTAGTAGGCCCACAGCTCGGATTTGGCAGAGAACATATAGCCCATTTGCGATTTGTAAGAATGTACAACCCATTTTTTTAATTCTAATGGAATTTACTACAGCCCATTTACAGTTTTTTAAAAGTACAGACCAACTTCTAGCTAGGACAAGGATTAATAATTTCAAACAACCGCTCAAAACAGAATTCAAAAAAAATTCCCACATTTTGATGGGACCCGAAATATTTTTATCTGAAATTTCTAGTCAGGTTAAATATAATTTCAAAATAAAGTTGTATTACGTTAAAATCCAACAAAATATTGCGCGCGCAACAAGTAATGAAATTAAAATTTTCAAATTCCGAAAATAATATATTTTTCAAACTAATTACGTGTTTGGTGCATAGTAATTGTCCAGTTATTATAATTACATCCCATTTATTATTTCTTAAAGTCCATTTTCTTGTTAAGCCTAATGCATACCTCCTAGAAAAGTTTGCATCCCAGCGGGGCGGAGAATAACAAGTTGACCCGGATATTGTGTACAACTATCGGCCAAGTTGCATTGCTGATGTTGAAAAAAAAGGTCTGTGTAGTACAGTACAACCTAACATGGTTACTCAGCCCACATTCAGCGACGCCGGAAAGGCCCAAACAAGGCTTCTGTACAACTTTTTGAAGTCACTGAGCTCAATTAATAACTTAAGAAAAAAGTTAGATTACAGTGGAACCTAATTAAAAGATGTCACGAATAAATAATTCAACGGGTCCCACTTGTGCGTGTGTGTGAGAGAGAGAGAGAGACCCATCGGTCGATGCTCGTAAATACATCTTTCAGCCATATGCATTGTTGATGCTCAGTAAAAACTTATATAGTTGACACAATCATATAGAACATCATAGCACAGTGAACTTGCATACAAAAATTTCATGCAGGCGGCACAATCAGGATGGAAGCAGTGGTTCGCTACGGGAAGGGCTATGTTGAAACCAACGAAGTTGTACATAACGGTTCATCGTCTTTATCAATGACGGGGAAATATCTTGAATGTTGTGCAAAGAAAACAGACAGACAACACAATAAGTTCTGCTAGCACATTAAGTTGACGTACAGCCCTTTCTAAAAAAGTTCAGGTACAAAATTAGAATAGGTCACAATCAAATGTACTGGCATATCAGTGCTTCACACCCATAGCTCGGATTTAACTAGTATCTGACAAGATTCAGTTGTTACCTCAAATTAGAGCACATCCAGGCAGCCAGCCCTGCCTCTTCTCCCAAAGAAGCAATGGCCTCCGCCGCGCGATGGAGTAGGCCATGTGCCATCGATCGTTCCGAGCAACATGGGGAAAGTCTGACGTTGACTCCAGTAATGGACGTTGTCGACGGACCCTGGCACCAGCGGCGGCGGCAGGACTTCGATTGATGGATTGACCACTTCTTCGACATGCACGAACACTCGATACACGTACATCCCTAATGTAGTCCGTGGCGGCCTTGGTGGCGATGAATAGTACAACCCCGGTTCCTGCACCGGTATCTCAACACCAATCACCTTTGGTATGGTGGACGGCTTCTTCATCCATGCCATAATCGTCAGAGCCCAGCTGTCTGGAGGAACAAACATACTTACGAGCTCACCTCCAAGGTCGTTGATAAGCTCGTTCATGGAATCGTTGTTCCAAGCACGTCGAGGCATGCCGTGGAAGGTAAGCTTTTTTAAAAACTCAAGCTCAAAGGGCACCGAGCCCCATCCTGGGTGCCACCGATCAAAGCTCACCAGCGCACCATCGCAGAACAAACGCCGGGAAGATTCGAAGACATGACTCTAGTCGAAAGTTGTCCGGAACCTGACGAAGAAATCAGCCGGTGGCGGACAGACTTCGACGAGCAAGTCACTTATTTGGATGTCGTGCGCAGTGCCAAGAGCTTTGACAAGGTCGTCTGGTGAGACGGGAGGCCGGTCGCCGTTGATGGTTACCATCAGCACTTTGCCGGCAAACTGGTCGTCAAGCGCCGCCATGCCACTATTGAGCGACAGCACGCAGCGACCGAAGGCAGGACTAACCAAATTCTCGTGCATGCCCAATCAACGCCCTGCTGCGATGCATGCAGTAGTCGTTCTGGTGCATCAAGGACGGCATGCAGATTGTTCCAAACTTGAGAAGAGGAAAAATGGAAAGGTAGAACGCAGCAGCAGAGGAAGAGAACGCTGGCTAACGAGGCTGGGAGGGGATCGAGCAGGAAGTTAATGCTCCACGCCTAAAGGTTTTGGGAAAACCTGATTTTCGTAAGGTGACTTATACTCACCTAAACGGAGAGAGTATTCCTTAACCAGAGAATGTTGTGTCTCCCACTCACGCGCTCAAAATAAAAACTACGACACATTTTTTTATCTGTTTGCATAGGTCCCACCTATCAGGAAGGATGGGCACGTACACGAACAGGTACGACTCATCAGTCTACCCGCATAGCCTTTTCGTTTAGTCTACCTAGCCATCTAATCAACTGCATGCACGCCACTTCTCCCATTTACTTCTCCATCGGGAACCGATTCTCCTCGGCTTCTTCACCTCCCCTTCGTCTTCATTTGCATCCAAACTCCACTGCGTTCATATTGTTTTAACCTCTTTAAATAATCATCTACTACTTCAGTTAGACTAGCCATCTAATCCTAATTCTCCAAACCACAGCCCTCCATTCCAGCGGTTCCAAATGGCGGAAGAGATCGAGATGCAGGTTTTTAGCGTCCAACATGTCCTTGTCGAAGGCTTGATGTGCATAGTTGCCACCGTCACCGTCCACCCAAGGGTTGTTCGGCAGTGGATCAACAATGTATCCAACTCCCTCGAAAAGGTAGAGACGAGGGTCATTGGTCTCGACGTAGAGTACACGGAGCATGCCCCTGGGAAGATCCAGTGTGCCGCCGTCCTTCAGCCGTGCCACGAAGATGATGTTTTGGTGTACCACATCATACACTCGCCCTCCATACCACGTGAGCTTCACGATTTCTTGTCTCGGGAGGACGTATACTTCTGTGGGGCAGCCATCAAAGGGGACAAACAGAAGCTAGAGCCGTACAACCTTGATTTGAAAAGCATCGTTGACCTACAAACCAGAATCAAAATTCCTGTAGAACATTGTGATAAACAGACACCATCCCTATTCGACGTAGCAAATTTTGTGCTCGGTACAAATCTTCAGAAGGGTGACAAGACGGTGGCATTAAGGTCGTCTGGATGGGAGAATTATCCCTTGACGTACGAGCGGATAAAATATGCTGCCCCCCGATGCCCGTGTGAGTTTCGATATAGCTACAAGGTCCAAAGAGCTTGTTGCGAAGCCGTCTCCCACAGAGACAGAGAAGAAGAAGAAGAAGAAGAAGAAGAAGAAGAAGAAGAAGAAGAACCAGCATGAGGGCATTATGGATGGATGAACTATTTCCTCTCTTGTAAAAAAATTATTCCCTCTCGGTGTATATTGATATAGATGGACTATTTCGATGGTGTGCATGTCTTTGGAACAGAGTAGTAGTGTGGGTCCGCTTGACTATAAGGAACTATTTATCTGCATATATAGCTTTCTCTGCTACTCCTTCCAGTGATCGGTATGCAGTGCATGTGTCCGTAGACATGACAGCTTGTCCATGGAAGTTCAACTACGGCGACCATCACATTTCATCTCACGATTCCCACGACGCCTCTCCAACCCACGACACCACGCCCCCCGACGTGCGCCTCACCCCTCTGCCTTTGTGTGCATGACATGTGGGCCACCTAAAATGCGGCGAGCATCAATTTTCTACCACAACCACCCGCGATTCCCACGACGTCGCTCGAACCCATGAAACCACACGTCCCCCGACCTGCGGCTCACCCCTCTTGGCCCCACTGCCCCTCTGCCTACGGGAGCATTACATGTGGACCAGTCACCTATCGGGTCCACATGTTATTGACTCAAAGGTAGGTGTAGTAAGGCGCTGAAGCTCAGTCCCGACGGCCCTGAGAGGGAAATGTAACTCATGCGCCAGGGCTTGTGGTGCTCCCGCAGCACGAACTCGTGCCAAACTCGAAATTTGTTTCTTTACTATACATGCACGCAACGATTTAATGGACATTGTAATCTCAACATGTGATGGGGAGCTCTAAATTTGAATTTGAAACTTATAAAACAAAAAGATTCAAAACAAATAAACTGGGAGAGAGGGAGTATATCATAGGATGTGTCCCATACAAAATAAGTCCCCTGGTTTGTCACCGCGAATATGCGGTTAGAAAGGAGCACATCGTCTTCCTACTCGTACGGCAAAAAATCGGCCGCAGACAGCATGGTCCGCCTTTGACCGCCATGTGCAAGGTTAGTGTTATCTTATTCAATCTCACCATGGTTCCATCGTACCAATTCATGCGGTGGCCCGTTGTATGGCTGATCCCAATGTTGGACAAAGGTTCTACAGGAACGGTGTCACCGTTGTAAATGTTGTGCAAATTGATGTTGGTACCCTCTCGTACATATGCAAGCCAATCTCCACTCGCACCGAGCCTAACCTGTGAAACAGTGGGCAGGGGAGAATTAGGAAATGGACACGGAAGTAGTCTTTAGAATGCATTTACTACGTGATCAAACTCATCTTACCTGCTCATCGGAGGAAATCCGAGTGCCCCTCAACGTCGGCATCTCAAGGGGTGTCAACTTGCAACTACGGCCACGCCGCGCTGGAGAGACCCCCAAGGAAACATCCTCGTGCGTTCCATGGAACATCAAGATGAATTTGTATGAGTAGTTTATCTTGTGAGAGAAAAGGATGAACGAGGGAAGGCCTCTAGAGATAGAGATGGACACTACTACTACCAATGTGTTGGCCCGTGCATTGCAATGGATCCAAAGTAGTAGAATAATACTTGTTCACGTGCTTGAAATATAAACACTCTAGTTTTGATATACATGTGTCAGCAGACATAACAGCTTGTCCATGGAAGTTGAACCACGGCGACCATCACGTTTCTTGTTTCTACCACTGCCACACCCACACGTGATTCCCACGACGCTGCTCCAACCCACGGCACGACGTCCCCCGACGTGGACATGGATCCTCTAACGTGGCTATCACTTCCTTGCCCTGCCTTTCCTTCGCTGACAGGTGGGACCCATGCTTATGGGTCCCACGTGTCAGTGACAGAATGGTAGGATTGTTCGCGTCAGGGGATCCTCATCCCCCCAACATTCCCCTCATCCCTCTCGGCCCCATCGCTCCTCTGCCTTTGTGTGCATGACATGCGGGCCAGCTGAACTACGGCGACCATCAACTTTCTACCACAGACACACCCGATTGGACGCGGTTTGCCTGCGAGGCTGTTGTGCTCTGATCCGTACTCCTGCACCATCGAATTTTCATCCAGCGGCTGTGACACATTTCGTCCCGCGCATCAATCCTCAGCTGGAGTACTTATGTACTACAGGTAGTACCCGCCGGTGTGGCCATCTACGCCTCATAACGCCCTGACGCCCAGCTGTGGCACCCTCACCACGGCCATGCCACCACCGGCCGGTTCATCTCGAACGAGTGAGTCGCAAACCACGCCACCGCCATGAGACTAACATGTGGGCCAGCCGCATTTAACGTCCGCATGTCATTGACTCATAGGCCGAGCACTAAGCCACTGAAGTTCGGTCCCGTGGGCCCCAAGAGGGAAATGTAACTCCTGTGGCAGGCCTTGTGGTTCTCCCGCAGTACGAGCTCGTGCCAAAACTGGAATTTGTTTCTTACTACTACCAACTAGTACTAGTAAGGTACACGTGCATTGCACGCATGAGATTCTGGTGGTTTGTGCATTATGCTTCTACATGTGTAGCTTTCTGGATTCTAACATGTGGCAAAATCTGGTGGAATGTAAGGTTAGCCAAGTTTGATTAACTTAGGTGAGTGTTTGGTTCAAGCCACACCTTAGGCAAGCCACACTAAGGCCCCACATGACATACACACAAAAAATGTGGCAAGATTCCCTTAGGCTTGCCAACTTGTGGCTCTCATTTTGAAGAACTAATAACTTTGCCTAAGCTTAGTTGTGGCAAAGTTAGTCATGAATTAAGTTCAACCATGGAGTCTTCTAGATTATACATGTGGCAAAATCTGGTGGATGATATCCAACGGCCAGTAGTGCTCAGATTTGCCATATTTGTACCGTCAGATTGGCTTCATCCAGCGACCAACTTTCAAAGGTTTTCACACACTATATAGGGGGTATAGATATAGATGTGTCGGTCCGTTGCAATGGATCCAAAGTATATCTATTTAGTGGAGTGCACTCTAAACACATTATCTATTTATTTTTCTCTAACCTTCTGTAGCCATGCAACCAAGCCACATAAGCTTCATGGGTGCCCCCCACATCATATTATTCATACTACGTTGATTGAAAAAAAGATAAATCACCCAAAACAAGATCTTCCCGTTTTTTGTTCCTACGATGTTGTGCCGTGCACGTACCTACTAGTTGTATAGTGGTAGTACTAGTAATATAGTATTAGGAGTACAAACTTGGTACTAGTAGGAGTAGTACTAGTACGGAATGCTCCTACTCTATCAACGAGCCCCGTCTGACACCAAATTTTTTGGCTTCCGTGCTACAGCTAGATCTTCCCCTCGTTTCTGTTTTCCAACCCGGCGGCGGGCGGGGTGTCGGTTTGCTCAACGGCAGTCCCACATGAAAGTGAAAATGCTAGGCAACACGCCTTCCCTAAGCTATGTGTCGTGCCGGACGAGCCGTGTTGTACTCCCAATTCCCGGGCGTGTGGGGGTGCGACGCGAACGCGGCAGGCCTTTTCCTTTTACCAGCAATGTGCTCGTGCGTTGCGACGGATCCAAAGTAGTAGAATAGTAGTATTTGTTCACAAACTTGAAAGAAATCACTATTGTTTTGATATACTCCTAATATATTACTCCCTCCATACCTAAATATTTGTCTTTTTTGAGATTTCAAATGGACTATCACATACGGATTATATAGACATATTCTAGTGTTTCTAGCAAGATGCCCGCGCGTTGCATGAATTTGATGGAAAAGGTAAGCACAACTTATAAATTGACGGATGGAGTACTAGTTATAGTGATGCATATAATTAAGCAAAGGGATCACACATGTCGGTATTGACTGGAACGAGAATGCAACAGCACAATAAGAATTAAGGCCACGATGATGCGATCGCAGTGGTGGTTACAGAAGGCAAGAAGAAAGATGGATCCACGAACGTACGACCTCCTCCTCCTCAACTTAGTGCCCCGGGCCACCGACCGGCAGCTAAGGAGCGGCGGCTTTTGTGGCGAGGTCGAGGTGCTTCTCAGCAAAGGCATCCAAGGTTTCCAGCCGGTTGAGGAAGGCCAACATCGTAGCGTCCTCACTGGCCTTGTACATACCTATGTACACGATTTCCTCATACATGTGGATGTGTAGGTCGACGAATTCTTGCAGGGCGAGGCGCCTCGCGGCGAGCGTGACCTCCAGGTGGACATTCTTCATGGCGTCGGCGGGCAGTCGCAGGGCCACGAGTGCTTGAAAGAGGTTCCGGCCATGGAGGCCGATTAGGGTGGCAGGCAATGAGGAGCCCGAGCGCGCGGGCTAGAGGAGTACGACAATGTCGTCCGCGAGCTTCTTGAGGACGGTGAACTTGTTGCTGGTGGCAACGATCATCTGGTCCAACTGAGAGTCATAGTTGGCGTCGACGGCGGCCATCCACGAGCCGGTCTCCAACACCGTCTAGAGACGATCCTCGGCGCCATGCCGCAGGACGGCATCGTGGACCATCTGGCGCAGCCGCTGGCTGCTCACGCGCATCGTCTCCATGGGTCTGGTGTGAGCTCTTTTGCGCTTAGTGTAGGTGCTTAGGCAAATGCTTAGGTGCGTATGATGTGGTAGATGCATTGGAATGGAGGGGCGCCTTTATATGAGGGCAATGAGGGCAAACTGCGTTGCATTCACATCGTGCAGCCTCTTTTCCTGGACCTCCTCTCATTACTTCCCTCATGCATTAATTGAAGGAGGATCCATTGGTCGTTCAACATATCGGGAACCGCTACTCCCTCCCTTGTCTGCATTAAAGCCGTATCAGGAACTGCGCCACCCGCTGTCAAATCGAATACTCCCTCTCTATATGTACCACCTTTTTTAATTTCAAGTTTTGCTCCATGGCGCAATCCATCGATACTACTACTGTACAAAAGTGGATTATATACATTTTTAAAAGGCTAGAGGGCGGAGCAGTCTAGCTCGGTCGGTTTCACGGGAGGCGAGGGCCTTTGTGATTTGATGGCTCATTACTGCTGTCAAATCGAATAGTACTGCGCCACCCGCTGCACGCCTAGCTCCTCCATTAAACCCCTCTGTTAAACCCGCATGCAAACCGAGAATCCTACTCCGGCCACACGTCCTTCATGAGCGGGCCGGAATTAAACGCAACACCGGCCGAGCTCCTCCCGTCCGCCCTCAGTTTAATCGAGGCCAGCCGCCGGCCAAGCTCCTACCATCCGCCCACTATTTACACGAGGCCAGACAGACAGTGGGCAAGAATCGCACCCCTCCGCCTCTCCCCCATCTCTGCCTTCACCATTTTCTCCACTCTTCCGATGACTTCCGATGAGCTGTTCTCTGGCATATTACCCGGCTGGGTGGCCCGCCGAGCCCTCTGGATACGGGCGCGGCCGCTCGGTGCTTCACCAACCTCGCTTGGCCTGACGGAGCCAGTTGCCGCCCCAAGCAGGCGCGTGGTTCAGCAACTCGCCGCTCCAGTTCAACTCGATGAGGAGTGGCGAGTTGCTCCACGCCGGCACGGCAGCGAGCACGCCGGTACGGGCGCCGTCGCTGCCGCGTCGTACTGTGCCACCAGTGTCTGCGGTGGCCGCACCTCCCGTGTCTGTGGGCGCGCCTCCCGTGCCTGCGGCAGCGCCATGCAGGCACAGACAGAAGCTGGGTGCGTGGAGAGCGACGAGTCGGTGGCCAGCTTCTCCATGTCCGCCGCCATCATCGAGGAGAAGTAGAACACGGGAGGTCGCCGCCACTTGGGACCCATGAAGGCCACCGCCGAGGCGACGACCGCGGATTCAGGTGGTTTCTTTGCTGCTTCGTCTCTTCCGAGGACCTTCATCGACCCCGCAAGTGTCTGACGGACATGAGGAAGACAAAGGGATCCGTGAGCGACCATTTAGAACTAAAATAAGTATAGATACATCCATTTCTAGGACAAGTATTTCCGGACGGAGGGAGTATTAATTATACAAGAGAGCCGGATTGGCACCTCTTAGTTCATGTAAATGTAATGAAATCCATCATGTTTATATGAAGATCCGGCTTTTTTATACGAAATCCTTCATGCTTATATGAAATCAGTTCGTGTTTGCACGAATTTCATCTGGTTGGTTAGAGTTGTAAAAATGTATGCCGCTGGCGTTTGATGTCGTCCTCCGCTTAAGGAAGCGGGGGGGGGGGGGGGGGATTTGTCGGCTGCCGTTGGAGATGCTCTTTATGCTAGAAATAATAGAGTGACATCCAATCCATTTGAGTTAATTGCCTGTATGATTGTCCCTCTATAAAAAGTTAATTGCATGTACAGTGTACACGTGACTTGCAGGGTGGCTACGGCTTCATACAGAAAGTTAAAAAGAAACAAGTCCATCCTTAATCTTGTATTCTAAGTACTCTGTGGGTTCCACTGTCAGTACAGTAGCGAAAGAAGTATATATTAAATAAGTAGAGTAATATATAATATAAAAATATAAAGTTAAAAGACAGAATTCGAACTCATGTCATTGTGTTGCGAACATCCGGCGCTAACCAGCCCAGCACATTTTTGTTGTAAACCATGCTGGAGATATATCTCCATGTCTACTCTTATATATACTCCATTCGTTCCTAAATATTTGTCTTTTTCAGATTTCAAATGGACTACCACATACGGATGTGTATGTAGACATATTTTAGAGTGTAGATTCACTCATTTTGCTCCGTATGTCTTTTCAGGAAGGGGTCAGATTTTTCCTTGATTTATTTATGAGGTATCCAGATGGCACTGCACCGCCAAGAAAAGAGGGTAACATCAAAATTATGGACTACTTTTTTAGTATGTTGGTCAGGTCCGGTCATACTCGTTGAAATCTCTAAAAAAGACAAATACTCCCTCCGTCCGGAAATACTTGTCATCGAAATGGATAAAAGGAAATGTATCTAAACGTATTTTAGTTTTAGATACATCTCTTTTTATCCATTTTGATGACAAGTATTTTCGGACGGAGGGAGTAGAAAACAGAGTTGGTGATGATGGTGTGCGTGCCATCCTGCAATATAGGCCGTCGGATTTATATCTAACGGATAGGAAAGAAACTATGGCAATTTTGCAAAAATATACCCACACGTCTCTCCACATTCGCAAACAAGGCCTTCCCTCGTTCAACCTTTTCTATCACAAGATAAACTACTCATACAAATGCATCTTGATGTTCCGTGCAACGCACGGGCAACTAGCTAATTTCTTTTAAAATAGTTGCTGTGATAATTGGGTTGAAGTGATATATTTTATGTCTGCCCCGAATGATTTCAGATTCACTAGTAGTAACAAAGAAAAGGTTGCCTTGTTAATTAACAGAAAACAGGGTGAAAACTATCGCATGAGGCCGGTAAAAACAAGGCACACTGGGTTCAGCGTCATCGTCACTACAGGTGTGCGCGCGCGAGAAGTCTACATATCGAGGGGGCTACCGAGTGAGGCACCGAGACACAATGTTTGAGAGAGAAATCAATTGACAGATTATGATCAGATTGAGTTGTCACCCTTCTGCTGTCATTGTTGGGGTGGAGGGAGAGAAAGATGTATCGAGAGTGTGCGCGGTAGGCATAGAGGCATAACTAGCGAGTGTGTGTGTGTGTGTGTTTGAAAGAGGAGTAGATAGATTATTATCAAGATCAATGCGCCACCCTACTCCTTCGGTGCCGGGTAGTGTGTGTGTGTGTATGTTTGAGAGAGAAGCCAGTCGATAGATTAGTATCAAGATCGAGGTGTCACCCTACTCCTTCGGTGTTGGGAAGTGTGGGTGTGTGGGGGGGCAGTGACCCTCACATATCTCTACTCTTATAAAAAACAGAGTTGGTGATGATGGTGTTCCTGCCATCCTGCAATATAGGCCATCTGATTTATATCCGACGGACAGGAAGGAAACTATGGCAATTTTGCAAAAAGATACCCACACCCCTCTCCGCATTTGCAAATAAGGCATTCCCTCGTTCATCCTTTTCTCCCACAAGATAAACTTCTCATACAAATGCATCTTGATATTCCAAGCAACGCATGGGCATCTTGCTAGTAGGGAGAAGGAGTTTGTGTGACACATATCTAGCTATATTAAGGGATAGGTAGATAGCATATGTGTGAGAGACATTATTATACTTTGAGACATTAGTGGTTGTGGGTGGGCGGAATTAAATGGGTGGGCGTGTTAGACATAGAGAGCGTGTGTGTTTCTGTGTGAGAGACTTGTAGGACGGGGTAGAAAGACGAATTTAACCCTGACGGAGGGAAAGAAATACATGAAGTGCGCGTGTGTGATTCCGATGCCCACAGGGAAATGAGATATGTATGCGTGTGAGAGAGATTGCACAATTCATTCACGTATCACTATCTAGCGATCGTGGACGTGCATCGCTTGAACATAAGTCAATATCTACTTCGTATCGTGGCCAAAGGTACAATGTCGATTCAATGCTATAAAGATTGGACACTCACATATCACATTTTTTCTATTTAAATAAACCTTTTCAGATGTGCATGCCAAAGTTACAGTGATGTTTCTTCAAACAACCAATGTAGCTATCATGTACATGCACAATTGTTACTCTTGCATTCAAATTCATTAGTCTTGGATGATTTAAGTTTCTATTTTGAAGTAATATGTCGGTGTACTAGAGTAGGGGTACCCTTAGTACCCCGAACTTGTGCACGGGCAGTCGCAGTACCCCCGCGGCAAGGCCTGCCAGGTGACCGCCAAGACCCTCCGCGGCTACTTTGAAGACCATTCAAGAACAAAGTATTCAAGACAAGGCCCCGGCAAGAGGAGCTTGCCGGGAAGAAGACAAGGCCCCGGCAAGAGGAGCTTGCCGGGAAGAAGGCAAGACCCCGGCAAGAGGAACTTGCCGGGAAGGCCATCAGAAGCGTTCCGAGACCCCGGCAAGAGGCGCTTGCCGGGAAGGCCGTCCAAGGCATTCCAAGGAACTTGCCGCGGCGCGCTACGCGCCCCGACAAGGCCCGGTGAGCGACAAGCTCCCGGAAGCGACAAGTCGACGGCCGCGGCAAGGCGCTTGCCGCGGCAAGCCCCCACTCCACGCCCGCGCTCCAGCACATCCACCCACGTGTCGCTCCGGGGCCCCTCCCGAGCGCACGTGGCAGGAGGCTGTGCAGCTAGGGGCGTGCGGTGGCACGCAGGCGCTGACAAGACAACCATCGTGGCAAGACGGTGGCGTCCCTAGCGGTCCCTTTCAGTGCCGTCTAGGCGACACAGACGGGCATTTAATGCCCTTGTCCCCTGCCGTCAGGGTTAGGTATGATAACACTGTAGCAGCTAACTGTGCCTACTACAGCACCTAGATGTGCCTACCCACAGCACCCTTTCCATTTTTGCCCTTGGCCCCCGTTGCTCTATGTCGGTAACCCCTTGAGTATAAAAGGAGGCCCGTGTGCAACGTAGGGGGGGTCGGCCACCTCGAGAGCTCTCGCGAGGATCAGCATTTCCACACACTCACGCTCGCTCTCGCTCCCGAGCTAGAGATCAATACCAATCCACAAAGCAGGAGTAGGGTTTTACGCATCCTTGCGGCCCGAACCTGGGTAAATCGCTCGCGTGCTTCGCCTCGATTTACTCCTCGCACGACCAACCGCCCGCTTGCTTCGCCTCGATCTGCTCTTTGCGCAACCTCCGCCCCCCGCCGAACCAAAAGGGACCCGGTCCGCCGGTCCCATAGGTGCCCGTGGATCAGAAACCCCGGCATCTCTGGCGCGCCAGGTAGGGGGCGTCGAAGTGGTGTGAATCAGATCCGGCGTTCTTGCGAGCTAGATCTTCACCTTCTTCATCAACATGCCGCCGAAGAAGAAAGTTTCGGAGGCAGCTACTCCGTCCGCGCCGAGCCACCCACCGCCGGAGCAAACGGACGGTGGGGCAGGCGCCGGCGGAAGGGCATGCATCGACGAGGGAACTCTTGGTGCTGCCAGGTCCCAGGACAAGGCTGCGCTGCCCACCGGCAGCGTGGCCGGCTCCCACAACGACCGGGCGCACTCCAAGACCTCGGCGTCCGCGCATGCACCGCGCCCATCTCAGGAGGCGCGGGACCGGCAGCGTCATGGTACTCACGGTACCATGCGCTCGCTGGATCAAGATCGAGCTGGTGGATCTCGGAGCGCCCAAGGTCACCATGCACGTCAACACACCCAGAACAGATAAGTTGCCAAAGCTTGAGCAACCAGATATCCAATTTTTGAGTTATCTCCCCTGGATCGGCTCACCTTGTATGAAAAGCCTGTGCGCGGAGGAGCCGACTCGTAGCTGGCTGCGCACTTGCGTTGTTTTGAGCTCGCTCAACAACATTAGGTGAGCTGCGGCTGGTTGCTACACTAGCCGCGCCCTTGCATTGTTTCGAGCCTGCTCAACAACGTAAGTTAGCTGCGGCTAGTTGCTACACTAGCCGCGCCCTTACTTTGCTTCGAGCCCCGCTCAGCAACTTAAGTGAGCTGCAGCTGGCTGCGACAAGGTTTCTTGCCGGTAGCGGCACTGCCAGTTCCGCGCTCAGCGCTCGCGGTCTGGATGCCTGCACCGGCAAGTTCCCTAAAAGCGTAGGGTGAAAACATGCAAAGTTGACGCCGAAGTGGGAAGGCCCTTACCGGGTGAAACGAGTCACTGGGCCCGGCGCCGGCCGCCCTGAGACCGAAGATGGCATCCCAGTGAGCAACTCCTGGAGCATCGAGCATCTTCGTAAGTTTTACCCGTAAGGCGCGGTTGTCGGAACCCGTTCCGGCAACCACCTCTTGTACAAAGTCTTGCCGCTGTTGCATGTAATCCTTTGTACGAGGCCGGGCGCAGATCCCGTGCGCAGCAGAGCTCGCGTGCTCCGCACATTTTGTCGATTTTATGCTTTCTATTTTCTGGCATAAATGATCTGACATTTGTGCAGCACCGACCCCACGGCAAGCGTTGATGAGCTGCTAGGCTCTATATCTTTATTTTCTCTTCTTTCTTTTCTTCCTTCTTCCAAGGAAAGAAAGGATCCCTCACCCACAAGTTTGCCGAGGGGGAAGGGAGAAGAGAAGGGTATGGACCAGGCGTCATTCAAGAATTTCGTCTTGCCGGGAAGCAAACGACAGAAAAGCTAAGTTGCCAAAGTTTGAGCAGCCAAGTTTTTTAAATTTTAAGTTATCTCCCTTGAACGACCGCACTTTGTATGGAAAACCTGTGCGCGGAGGAGCCAACTCGTAGCTGGCTGCGCACTTGCGTTGTTTCGAGCTCGCTCAACAACATTAGGTGAGCCGCGGCTAGTTGCTACACTAGCCGCGCCCTTGCATCGTTTTGAGCCTGCTCAACAACGTAAGTTAGCTGCGGCTAGTTGCTACACTAGCTGCGCCCTTACTTTGCTTCGAGCCCCGCTCAGCAACTTAAGAGAGCTGCAGCTAGCTGCGACAAGGTTTCTTGTCGGTAGCGGCACCGCCAGTTCCGCGCTCAGCGCTCGCGGTCTGGATGCTTGCACCGACAAGTTCCCTAAAAGCGTAGGGCAAAAACATACAAAGGGAGGAGTCAAGTAAAGGGAATAACATTGCAATGCCTACCCAGAAGAAAGTTATATTACAAAATAGCTTGTCGCAGCTCTAATAAATGTCTTCTATGACATAGCTAGCAGCGACAAGGAAAGAAGGAAGCTGGCGGCCTAGTCGACGCGGTCGCCCTCGACCCTCTTGATCCCGCTCACCTTGTCCACAATGGGTGCGACAAGGGCCTTGAGCTCTTCCTGATCGATATCAGGCGGCAAGGATCTGAGGACGTTGTGGAGGCGGAGGCCTGGATTGCGGAAGGCCACCTTCATCAACACCTTCTGAAGGGCTCCCGCGCAGATCTCGCGCGACTCGTCGGCCAGCCGCTTCGGGATCTCATCCCGAAGCCGCTGGAGCGCCGTCGCCACGCCTTGGAAGAACATAGTGAGCTTGGCGCTAGGTTGGAGGTTCTCGTCAGAGGAGTACCCGAAGTCCTCCACCCCCAGCTGCGCCAGCTCCTTATCGATGTCCCCGGCAGCGTTCACGAGGCTCTCCGTCCAGTGCTCCACCGTATCCCTAAAGGCGTTTTGGGTGGTGGCAGCACTCTCCAGCAACACCTTGTCGGCATCGATCTCCTTCCTCAAGGCCGCCTCCCGCTCCTTGGCGCCGTCCAGCGCCTTGGTCAAAGCGACCAACCTCGACTCGAGGGCGGCGTTGGAGTCCTTGGCGGCACTGAGCTCTTCGCCATATGCTTTGCGGTCAGCCTCCAGCTGCACCACCTTCATCTCCAGCACCTTTTTGGCAGCCTCGGCAGCGGCGGCAGCGTCCTCCGCTTGCTTGAGGGCTCCGCCCAGTCTCTCCTCCCGCGCGGCAAGCTCCTCCTCATGAGCGTCGAGGTCGACCTTCCGCTGCGCCTGCTCGCCCACTTCCGCGGCTAGCTTCGCGGCGGCAAGTCGCTGCAGCTCTTCGGCTTCGGCCTTCTCGAGGAGAAAGGCCTTCTTCGCCTCAGCGAGCTACTCCCGCTCCTCTGCCAAGGAGCGGGGAGCGGGAGCAGCTCCCCGCTCCCCGTATCCCTAAAGGCGTTTTGGGTGGTGGCAGCACTCTCCAGCAACACCTTGTCGGCATCGATCTCCTTCTTCAAGGCCGCCTCCCGCTGCTTGGCGCCGTCCAGCGCCTTGGTCAAAGCGACCAACCTCGACTCGAGGGCGGCGTTGGAGTCCTTGGCGGCACTGAGCTCTTCGCCATATGCTTTGCGGTCAGCCTCCAGCTGCACCACCTTCATCTCCAGCACCTTTTTGCAGCCTCGGCAGCGGCGGCAACGTCCTCCGCTTGCTTGAGGGCTCCGCCCAGTCTCTCCTCGCGCGCGGCAAGCTCCTCCTCGTGAGCGTCGAGGTTGACCTTCCGCTGCGCCTGCTCGCCCACTTCCGCGGCTAGCTTCGCGACGGCAAGTCGCTGCAGCTCTTCGGCTTCGGCCTTCTCGAGGAGAAAGGCCTTCTTCGCCTCAGCGAGCTGCTCCCGCTCCTCTGCCAAGGATCGGACGGCTTCCCGGTGGAAACCCGCGAGCTCTTCTGCGCGCTTCTCAATGTCTGCTCCCGCCTTCGCGACAAGCGCCTCGCGGGATTCCAGCTTGGCTTGTCGCGCGCGGTAGAGCGACATCAACATGCGTAGAAGCCGCTCCTCCTCGGGCTCGTCGCTGCTGCTACTTGGCGCGTCGACCAGCTTCAACCCCGCGGAGGCAAGCACTTCTCCGTCGAAGATTTCCCCCTCGACCGGCGCCCTGGGGCTCGAAGCCCAGGGGAGGTTGATAAAGACGCCTTCGCCGGCCTTCAAGTAAGCGCTCGGCTGGGGCTCCTCGGTGCTTGGTGTCGCGGCTTCGGCGGATGGGTCGGCGGTCGGCGCGGCGCCTGGCGCTCCTGCGGCCCCAGGGCCGTCAGTACGATCGCCAGATTCCTCGCCAGTTGCTGCGGCACCAGCCTTGGCAGCCTCAGCGCCGGCGGCGTCTCCAGCACCGGCAGCTTCGTCGGCGGCAGCCTCTGTCTCCATCTGCTCCCCAGCGGATGGACCTGACGGCCGGCAAGGGGGAGAAGAGTCAAGCAAAATCCAGCAAAAACCCAAGAAGATCAGAAGAAGAGCCCAAGGGAAATTTCGAAGCAAGAAGATTACCTGCGCTGGGCTTGGTGGCCATGGTCTCTGTCGCTGGGGGGATGCTAGCGCCGTCCCTTGGCGGAGAGCTTCCCCTTGCCGGAGAGCCACCCCCTGCTGGAGAATCTCTTGCCGGAGAATTTTCCCTGGGCGGCGTAGTTGAAGTAGATGGCATGCCGGGGGCTGTCTCCGGACGCTCCTGGTGAGGCTGCTCTGCTCCTACGCAAGGCAACAAGCGGGTATCAGCAAAGACAAGTACCCATGCGCGCCTCACCGCGGCAAAAAGTCCACACACTTACGCTGGGGGCTGCCATGGAGGAAAGTCGCCAGGTCCGGCAAGGTTGTCTCGGGCGCGCCACCTGTTGTCGCAGTGGGCACGTCCTCGACGATGACCACCGGGGCCTTAGCTCTCTTTGCCGCTCTCTGGGCCAGAGTCCTAAAAAGGAGCAGGCTCAGGGAGAAGCAATCGAGAAACAAGGACAACAACAAGAACCGAAGAAATGCGAGTGCAGCAAGAGAAGCTTACTCTTCTTCATCCTCCTCGTCGGAGCTCAGCGCAGAGAAGTCGAAGCCCGGCGCGCTCCCAGAGCGAGGAGGCAGAGGAGAAGTTTCCCTTGGCCGCTTAGCGGGAGCAGTGGTGGTGGCCTGAGAAGACCCCGCCCCGGCTGTCGGCGCGGCATGGGAAGCGGCAGGGACCGAAGCGGTGGTCCGGCTGGACCCCGCTCCAGTCGCCGTCGTAGCACGAGGCGCTCCCGCGGCAACGGTGTTTGCCGTGGTCGAGCGCGTCACGCGGCATGGCGACTGTTGACCCGCTTGCCGCTCCGCTGCGTCGCCAACCCCGCGGAGACGCCTTCTGGGCGGCGTTGGGGCCTCTGATTCTGGTGGTCCGTCCAGAGGCAAGGAGGAAGAGGAGTCGACTTGCCGCGAGCTGCCCGTATCTTTGGTAGGCTCGCTCGGCTCGGCGTCTTGCCCGGCAAGCCCCTCCTTGCCGGCGGACTCCCCTTGCTCGCCACAGCTCGCCACTTCTGCCGCGTCTGCTTCCGCGGTGGTGAACCCAAACTCGCCCGCGGCTGCGGCTGCCGCCGCCTCCTCCAGCCTGGTGGCGATGCGCGCCATCTCCGCGTCAGTGGTGTCGCGGGTGAGGCCATCTTTCTCGTCGAGGCGGACAGCCACTTCCACCAAGTTGTCGAAGAAGTGCTGCACGACCTCGTCGGCAGGCTCCTGCCAAGTTGGCACGATCCCGTGCGAGTTGCATTCCGGCATCATTGCACGGATGCGGTCGAGCGCGGAGTTGTTGCACAAAGGCACGACGCCTCCCGGCAACCTGAACACCTCGGGATGCTGGGGGTCATACCTGAACAGCTCCTGCAGCATCGCGTGGAGTTCCAGAACTGTGAAGTTGTAGTTGAGGCCTGGCCGCAACCTCATAATGTCTACCGCGTTCTTGAACTCCCAAGTCGGCCTCCCCCGCTCTTGCAGGGGGGCGATGCGGCGGCGGAGGAAGTCTGCGCCAACCGCGCCGACAGTGAGCCCGGCATTCCGAAGACGCAGGATCCTGGTAACGGCGATCCCCAGCCTGTCGTCCTCCGGGGCCAGGTCGCTCCAGTCGTCGCCGCGCGCCACCGGGGTTTGGCGCCGGGCGGTGAAAGGCTGCGGACTCTCCTCGACAATCCAGCACCAGTCAGCCCTCCACTCCTCCCACTTGCCGCGGAACTCTCCCTCCAGATAGGTCTCCTTCTTGCCGGGCCTCGAGATCCAGGCGATCCCGCCGGATAGAGGCTCTCCTCTCTCTACTCGAGGAGTGAAGAAATGGCGGAAGAGGGCCACATTGGGAAGAACTCCGACAAAGTTTTCGCAGAGATGCGCGAAAACTGCCATCGTCAGAACGGCGTTGGGGGTGAAGTCGAGGAGGTGGAACCCATAGGTGTTCATGATGTCGCAGAAGAAATCAGAGAAGGGCGGGCAGAGCCCGCAATAGAAGAACAACGCGAAGAAGGCATACCCATTCGGGGCAGTCTCACAGGCGGCGGCGGGGAGAACTCTTGTGCGCGGATGCGCGCGCGTCTCCGCCGACCAGAACAGAGAATAGTCCGCCTTCAGCTCCATCGCACCGAGCCTGGGAGGGAAACAGCCCGCGTCTTCCGCAGCGCCGCGAGCCGATGCGCCTCGGTCGTCTTCACGGTCTTCCCCCTATCGGCTTTTGGAGCCATGGCGGAAGTAGTGGAGGGGGTCGACGGCGTTGGTGGTGCTGGCGGCGGCGGAAGGCGGAGCGCTGCTCTCTCTCTGCTTCGGGGAGGCGAGAGGGCGGCAGAGATTTCCGAGATGGGGAACGGCAACGGGCGAATGGACCAACTGCCCCCGCTTCCCCTGCTCTTAAAGGGGGAAGGGGGCGGATGTTCCGCATTTCGAGAGAAGGAACCCCCACGACCTCCCCCACGACGCTGCATTCAACGCGTGCCGTTCGGGGGGAGGGCGCGGGGGAAAAGGAGGAAGATTCGGCGTGACCTAGGTCGCGCGTGCCCGTGCACTGTTTTGGGCCTGGCCCAACAGCGCTCGGCACCGTGTCTGGCCCAGGCCCGGGGGCTCCTGTCGGTGTACTAGAGTAGGGGTACCCTTAGTACCCCGAACTTGTGCACGGGCAGTCGCAGTACCCCCGCGGCAAGGCCTGCCAGGTGACCGCCAAGACCCTCCACGGCTACTTTGAAGACCATTCAAGAACAAAGTATTCAAGACAAGGCCCCGGCAAGAGGAGCTTGCCGGGAAGAAGACAAGGCCCCGGCAAGAGGAGCTTGCCGGGAAGAAGGCAAGACCCCGGCAAGAGGAACTTGCCGGGAAGGCCATCAGAAGCGTTCCGAGACCCCGGCAAGAGGCGCTTGCCGGGAAGGCCGTCCAAGGCATTCCAAGGAACTTGCCGCGGCGCGCTACGCGCCCCGACAAGGCCCGGTGAGCGACAAGCTCCCGGAAGCGACAAGTCGACGGCCGCGGCAAGGCACTTGCCACGGAAAGCCCCCACTCCACGCCCGCGCTCCAGCACATCCACCCACGTGTCGCTCCGGGGCCCCTCCCGAGCGCACGTGGCAGGAGGCTGTGCAGCTAGGGGCGTGCGGTGGCACGCAGGCGCTGACAAGACAACCATCGTGGCAAGACGGTGGCGTCCCTAGCGGTCCCTTTCAGTGCCGTCTAGGCGACACAGACGGGCATTTAATGCCCTTGTCCCCTGCCATCAGGGTTAGGTATGATAACACTGTAGCAGCTAGCTGTGCCTACTACAGCACCTAGCTGTGCCTACCCATGGCACCCTTTCCATTTTTGCCCTTGGCCCCCGTTGCTCTATGTCGGTAACCCCTTGAGTATAAAAGGAGGCCCGTGTGCAAGGTAGGGGGGTCGGCCACCTCGAGAGCTCTCGCGAGGATCAGCATTTCCACACACTCACGCTCGCTCTCGCTCCCGAGCTAGAGATCAATACCAATCCACAAAGCAGGAGTAGGGTTTTACGCATCCTTGCGGCCCGAACCTGGGTAAATCGCTCGCGTGCTTCGCCTCGATTTACTCCTCGCACGACCAACCGGCCGCTTGCTTCGCCTCGATCTGCTCTTTGCGCAACCTCCGCCCCCCGCCGAACCAAAAGGGACCCGGTCCGCCGGTCCCATAGGTGCCCGTGGATCAGAAACCCCGGCATAATATATGTAATATTCATATATGAATTCAATGGGTACGCAATTTATGAAATGGAGGCTATGTAATCATATGAGGTAACACTTTTAAGTAGCTGACTACAATATCCATTTCTTTTTGTGCGCCTCTACACTAACACGTCAATGCATTATGTTTAAAGTAAATAACCAATGGCACTAAATTATCTATTTACACGACAAATACATAGGCTGAGCGTTCGATCCCTTTTTTGTGAACGCGCCACTACACCCGTACGATTGGTCACGCCTGTGTGAACGTCCAAGTTATCGGCGCATCATCCCGAGTTATTGTCTTTTTTTCTGGGGTGGACTTCACGCCAGTTATTAACTGCTGACGCATGCCCCGTGTACACAGTCTAGCATGACCTTCCCGTTAGCACGGTCCAAAATTAGTTGAAACTGGATACGAACGATCCCGCGGGCGACAAAATCTCCCACCTCCTTCTAAAATTTCCACCACCTTAGTCTTTAGCATGCGAAATCCCCCTTTTGTCCTTGGTGCACGGAGACCAACAATTACAATACCGCCCTCATCTACATGATAGGTCGGGGCTGCTTTGGTAACTTCCGGTTCCCCCACTACACGGCACCCCCATTTCCTCTCCCCTCCCGCAAAAACGACTAACTCCACAGCACCAGAGCATCTTACATCACGCCGTCCGTACTTCATCGCCCTTTCTCCCCTCCCCTCTCGAAACCCTAGACTGCTCATCCACCGGTGTACCATAGCCCATTCACTGCCAGCGGCGTCCACCTCGCCGGATCTGCTTCTGCGGCCGCATCTACCCCTCCCACCTCCCCTAGAAACAAGTAGACTGCTCATCCACCACTGTACCACAGCCCATTCAGTGCCGGCCTTGTCCACGGCGCCGGATCTGCTTCGCCGGTACTCTCGTCAACCACCGCGCATCTGCAGCGGCTCATTCGTACTCCCCACAGGAGACGCTTCGTCCACACACCCCGGAGCCGCCCCACCGACGCCCCCATCGATGGCCTCTGATCCTCTTCGCCGACACCTTCCTCAACCCTACCGGAGCCGCTTCGCCGACACCTTCCTCAACCCTACCGGAGTAGCTTCGCCTATACCATTCTCAACCCCACTGGGGCCGCTTTGCCAACTCACAAGTCCACGGCCTCAGATCCGCTTCCTCGCACCCTCATCCAACCTACTGGAGCAGCTTCTGACGTCCCGTCCACGGCCGCAGATCCGCATCGTCAACACCACCCTTAACCCAACCATCGGAGCAGCTTCTGATGCCCCGTCCACGGCCGCAGATCCGCATCGTCGACACCATCCTTAACCCAACCACCAGAGCAGCTTCTGACGCCCCGTCCACGGCCGCAGATCCGCGTCGTCGACACCATCCTTAACCCAACCACCGGAGTAGCTTCACCTATGCCCTCTTCCACGGCCACAGATCCGCTTCGCCCACACCGTAGTCCACCCTACTGGAGCCGCTCCACAAACACCCTACTCGACGGTTCTAGATCTCCTTACCGGACCCCGACAGCCAGTGCAACATCATCACCCTCGACGTTTCTAACCTGATTCCAACCGTCTGGAGAGATGCCAAGCACCCGCCACGGCCTAGGTACTTGTCACCTTTAAACCCGTCCAGCATCACCTGCCCGATGTACTTCAAATATACTAACCGGTCACTGTTACCTGTTATGCGGCTGGCAAAAACTACAAGGACGATGTTTCTTCTGGATCTAACAGCTTGGCCAACCAAGATCCTGGACTGGGGCATTGCTATGATCTTGTAAGCGTGTCTCTCTCTCTCTTGTATTGTTCTGTGCCTGCCAATGTGCTTTGCTAGGATTTTTGACTAGTAATCCCTTTGTGCAGACAATGATTTCTACTATTGGCTGCTAAATTAGATATGTAGATGCCATACATGATACTACCTCGTACCTCCGTTCCTAAATATAAGTCTTTCTAGAGATTCCACTATAGGCTACATACGGAGCAAAATGAGTAAATCTACACTCGAAAATGCATCTATATACATCTGTATGTGGTCCATACTGGAATCTCTACAAAGACATATATTTAGGAACAGGGGTAGTACATTACACAAAATTGTAGGTGGCATGTAGGAATTCTAGTGCACTACATTAGGCTCCCTTAGAGTGCCTGCTAGTCCAGCATACAGAGTCATGGCTAGTTTATGGTAC
Organism: Triticum urartu; assembly: GCF_056163025.1. NCBI lineage: Eukaryota > Viridiplantae > Streptophyta > Magnoliopsida > Poales > Poaceae > Triticum > Triticum urartu. Next base: position 167,218,296 of record NC_141874.1, on the reverse strand, counting down.
GCACACAATCGTTAATTGGTGGTTTAAATATGCGCAAGGGATATGCAATGTAGTATCATGTAGAGATGTCTGAAATTAGCCGTGTCAACTTGCAGATAGGGTTACATAATGAAAAAGTACAAGATGTATGTGGCAATTTCATGGAACATCGCAAAAAAAGGAGAGGCAGCGGTGAGCCTATACAGTGTGCTATGGTACGTCACTCTTCCATTGCAATCATCGTGACATGTTATTTGTATGCCAGTTCTATTAGCCAAGTTTCTTAGGGACAGTTATTACGAGTTATCCTAAGAAAATAAGCACCTGTGAATATAAGCTCCATGTAATAAGCCAACAAGTTCTTTTCGTTGCGTTTTCATCTTATCTTTGGTATGATCAGTGGAAAGTCTAGATTACATTATATTTTTTTCATTTTGCTGCCCATATGGAAATTAATTTGACTTGCAAACATCACAAATTGAACCCAGTGTAGTAATTAATATGATAGGAAAACAAACCATCAGTATTTGCTCAAAATGCAAATACAAAGATACCATCTACTTGGCACAATCTACTTTGGTCAATGTTTTCCATAGAGATCCCATTGCCTAATTTAAACGAAGAACGCATGACCCACATTTAAATGAAGAACAATTATTTATTGAAATTCGATGGTCCAAGTGGCTGGTTATTATCGTATAGCAGCACCACCTGAAAGCATCATATAGCAGCAGCTCATAGAAACTCATCATACAGCAGCAGCAGCTCATAGCAACTCATCATACAATAGCAGCAGTCTGCAATTCATCATATACCAGCAGTAGCTCATAGCAATTCATCATATAGTAGCAGCAGGAGCAGCTCATAGCAATTCATCATATAGCAGCAACAGGAGCAGCTTGTAGCAACTCATCATATAGCAGCAGCAGCAGCTCATAGCAATTCATCATATGGCAGCAGCAGCAGCATCTCATAGCAACTCATCATACAACAACAGCAGCTCATAGCAATTCATCATATAGCAGCAGCAGGAGCAGCTCATAGCAATGCATCATATAGCAGCAGCAGAAGCAGCTCATAGCAATTCATCATATAGTGGATCAGAATGAAAATTTGGCAAAAAAAAATCAGAAGAGATCCTCACCTTGTTGGATGAGCTCATCCTTCAACAGCACCTCAAGGCCATGGCCTGGGAGGAGGGGAGGGGGAATAAGGTGCCTTCTGCCACAATGTGGCATCAGCCGTAGTTGTGCAGCGCCCGCCGGAGTAGTGCGTTGGACGAACCACAGTGGAGCAGCTGCTGGAGACCATGAGAATGAGGGGCGGCGCCAGAGGGAGGAGCAGCCAGGGAGATTTGCCCCTACCCGCCGGCCATGTAGCCTAGCTGGACATAACATCGTCGAGGACCAGGCCAGATGAGACCAGTGGCGACGGCTCGCTGGAGGAACCCTAGTGCTGCAGGCAGGGGATCGAGGTAGAGGGAAAGGGGAGAGGAGATGCAAGCGGGCAAGGCAATGAATGCTTGTGTGTTTGTTTTTACTTGAGGGTCAGGTGTGACACGGGCGTCAGCAGTTGCATTTTGAGTGTAATATAGGCAGACAACAGAGTCATTTCACTATTCCCCTTCCCTTCAATTTTTAGTGAGGTTCTACACGAAACACCCCCTCCAAAGAGAAATTAGTTAAGCCCAAGCCCATAACTCAAAAATGACTTCTTTACATATTTTATGGCGTATTTTGACAATATGCCCTGAAAAGGCGGAATCGAACTGGCCCTTAACCTGCAATTCAATTGTGCGTGCAATGATGAATCACTCCTGCCTGCTATCTGTACATTTAGGCATCATCATACATGGCATAACCTAATACATGTGCATTCCATTGTAGAATCTGGAATATGCAATGTTTATGTTAGTTCATATGTTACACATGATGTTTAAATGCCCCTTAAATCTGGTCAGTCAAGTGATGGTCTTTAAGCCTCCTTCTTTGCTTCTTTTCTTGATATGTAAGATTTGCTCGCATATCTGTTCAATTGCTTGTTTGCATCAGCCAGCCATACTAGGACTGTTTGCTTTGATTACTTGTTGTTTCTTGACCTAACACTCTAACAGAGCTTGTCAACGATTTAAACACTAAGGGCTGCTGTAGTGGGGCCTTGTCTAACTCATAGGTGACATAAAGGTTTGGTTGTACACTACAGTAGGCTCTCCAAGAGTACCTGGAGATCCAGTTCGAAGGTATGCCTAGTTTTTACATAGTGCAGACATAGTAAATGCTCATTTCATTTTGTGCAAGTGCAAGAGATGCGGCATGTTTCATTATGTGGTGTTGTTTTGTTATAATCTCATCCTTTTGTGTTCACAGACTGGAAAGTATGCATATTTATCTTCCAAGGAGACAAGTAACTAGTTTGTGTCACCTTGAAGAGGGGGTGCAATGAAGATAAAATTGAGGAGTTCCAAGTACAAGATGTTAGGAAGGAGCCTTGCAAGAGAAGTAGGAGCTGTGTTGAGCCTCTTCAACCTGCTAAGGTAAGTCACTGTATGCAACTCAACAATTCAATTCCTTGTTTGCTTTAGGCATAGTTAATTTTCTCTTTTCAATTGCTTTATTTGTCCTCAGTTAATGAGATGCCCAAATAATCATGCCTGATGTTCGGTACTTGTATCACTATTAGTTGACATAATTAAACGCCTTACCATTTAATTACTCTACCGAAGTGTGCCTGAAGCTTTGAAGTCTATTAACCAACTATTATTGCATGAGGCTCACAATCTAGTTTATACTACGCTAATGATTGCATAGTCTTGCATGTTGTAGTATGTTTGTATGAAACCCTCTGCTGTTCATTATGCTCCCTAAGACTTTAATTGAGGCACAGAATGGCCAACTGCTTGCTTACTTATACGCAATGTGTTGTCTAAATTTGTAACTTGTCTGTGTTTTCGATTGGGCCCCAACATCATGCTCCTCTGGTGAGCTAAGAGGGATTTCTGTATGCAGGCTGCACAGACTATCTTTTTTATAATTTTTAAAATATCACCTGCTTATGCTTCATGACGTGTAACATTTTTTTTGAAAGTGACATGTAACATTATTGTTAGTCCCGTTTTGCCATGTAGTACAGAATAGTGTCTTGTTCACTTCACTGTTGTAACTATATTTTTGCCCTAGTCATGTGTACTTACAGAAACATTTCAGGATGAAGTGACATCAACACAAAGATGTGCGAGTAGTGCGGCATGGCCGTTACCGAATGATTATGGATTGGAATTGGAATGTGTTGATGTTCTCGAGCATCAACTAGAGGTGGCAAGACAACGTGTGCATGATTGTCAACGTATAATCAACAAGTTGAGACTGGACATGCAGGTATTAGATGCAGGAGTCAAAAAAATGAAACAAGACACTGAGGTAACCATGAAGGAATTGGAGATTTTGTAGACTGAAATTTGTGCTATCTGAATCCGGCCAATCCTATTTTCTGAAGAGATTATAGTTCAAATGGAGTTAAGTTGCTGCGCGTCCATGATGTATGAGCTGTATTTGCCCAGTGTATGTAATTTGATGTTTGTGTATGCTTTATTATCACCTGTGCCGAACCATAATGCCCAATGGGTATAATCGACTGTAATTTCTTTATTGTATAGTGTAGGATTATTCTACCTTTCTATGCCTTGATCTCTTTGTTGTATAGTGTATGCTTTTTAGAGGTGATAGTATTGAGTAGGATAATTCTTTGAATATGCTATATCGTTCAAACGGGGGCCAACTCGCCTGACCATGGCCCTTCACGGGCCGTCGGATCCATGGGCCTTCTACGTCTCGTAGGATCCATGGGCCTTCTACGTCTCGTAGGATCCATGGGCCTTCTACGTCTCGTAGGATCCATGGGCCGCCGACTCATTTATGGGTCTTGTACGGGCCTTTAATGGGCCGTAGACGGGCCTTTAATGGAAATCGTACATTTTATGGGCTGACCATAACGGGCCATTAATAGGCCGTATTTGGTGATGCTATGAAAATGGCCCAACAGACTAACGGTCCACAAAAGGGCCGACTGTAACGACGGGCTGAATTTGGCCCACAAGCAGAAAATGACAGTAACGGGCCGTAAGTAACTGAATGCTGCAAATGAGCCCAAGAATAAATGGGCCCTCAGAAGGCCGAAAGTTAACTTGGGCTGGAAACGACCCAATGGAATAACGGGCCGTTAATGGGTATAAAGTGATACACTGTTCATTACGGGCCTGTTTCACCACGGGCCGTTAATGGGTGTAAAGTAATACACTGTTCATTACGGGCCAGTTTCAGCACGGGCCGCTAATGGGCCAAGAGTTACAAAGGGCCTCATATGGGCCGAAAGACGTCATGGGCTATACATGGGACAGAAGTGAAAATGGGCTGGAATCATATTGGATGGCCCAGATGACGCTACTGGGCCTAATTCGGATAGGGCGTAACGGGCCTTGGGTTAGCGGGCTGTAAATGGGCTATATGCGAACAGGCCGTTAACAGGCTTTCCATGGGCCGGCCCGCTAGCTTTTGACCAAGTCAAACGGGCCGGCCTTTTCACAGGAATGGGCCACTGTTGGGTCGTGCCACGTGTCGATGTATCATAGGCACCTTCTGTCCAGTGAGTGGATGACATCTGTCCCAACGATGAGTCAACACGTGTTTCCTCTAGCCAATGATGATTTTGCACGTGGAAAATCCCCATTGGTCGGGGCTGCTAACGGGTTATCGGATCCAAAAACCGACCCGATAGCTTAACGGCGTTCCATTACGGTGGATGCCACGTGTCGGTCACCCTTGACGAAAGCACTTCTGTGACGCGTGATTTATCGTCATGGAAGTGGACACTTCCGTGATGATAATTTTGGTAATGTCATGGAACACTTCTACGATAGCACGGGTATGACTATCTTGATTCTGTCATAAATTTGTCATGGATGTACATGCATGACAAAAAACGCGACCTACTGTGACAAACACGTATCATCACGGAAGTGTATTTTTTTGTAGTGACGCCACCCACCATAAGCAAATCATGAACATATTGCAAACCCTACAGCAGGGATCCCTCACGCCTGTGCGACACAGAGAGCACCATAGGACAGCACCAATAATAAAACATGCAACTCAAACCAATCTTGATCATCAATAAACCCATAGGACAAAACGGATCTACTCAAACATCATAGGATAGCCATACAACATTGGGAAATAATATATAGCGTTGAGCACCATGTTTAAGTAGAGATTACAACAGGTAAAAGAGGGGTTACACCGCTGCATAGAGGGGGGAAGAGTTGGTGATGATGGTGGTGAAGTTATTGGTGAAGATTGCGGTGATGATGATGGCCCCTGGTGGCACTCCGGTGCCACCGGAAGCAAGGGGAGAGAGCCCCCCTCCTTCTTCTTCTTCCTTGACCTCCTCCCTAGATGGGAGAAGGGTTTCCCCTCTGGTCCTTGGTCTCCATGGCATGGGAGGGGTGAGAGCCCCTCCAAGATTGGATTTGTCTCTCTGTCTCTCTCTGTTTCTGCGTTCTGGTATTCTGCCCTTACACCGTTTCATATATATATGGAGATCCGTAACTCCGATTGGATTGAAACCTTCGCCGAGATTTTTTTTTCTTCTGAAAATTAGCTTTCTTGCGGCAAAAGAAAAGCATTAACCGCCTTACGAGGGGCCCACAAGGGTCAGGGGCGCGCCCAGGGGGGTGGGGCGCGCCCCCTGCCTCGTGCCTCCCTCAGGCACCGTCTCGCGTTGATTTTCTTCCCATATTATCCAAATATTCCAAAAATATTCTCCGTTCGTTTTTATCCCGTTTGGATTCCGTTTGATATGGTTTTTCTGCGAAACATAAAACATGCAACAAACAGGAACTGGCACTGGGCACTGGATCAATATGTTAGTCCCCAAAAATAGTATAAAAAGTTGCCAAAAGTATATGAAAGTTGTAGAATATTGGCATGGAACAATCAAAAATTATAGATATGACGGAGACGTATCATTTACTAATGATGAGAAAGCTCGTTACTATTATATCCTTAAATTATTTCCGTTCTTATTAAAGGGTGATGCTAAGATATGGTTTAATTCTCTTGATCCTAGTTGTGTGCGTAGTCCCCAGGATATGATTTACTACTTCTCTGCTAAATATTTCGCCGCCCATAAGAAACAAGTTGCTTTAAGGGAAATATATAATTTTGTGCAAAATGAAGAAGAGAGTATCCCACAAGCTTGGGGGAGGCTTCTCTGATTACTTAAGGCTTTGCCTAATCATCCTCTCAAGAAAAATGAAATACTTGATATCTTTTATAATAGACTAACCAATGCTTCCACAGATTACCTGGATAGTTGTGCTGGTTGTGTTTTCAGGGAAAGAACAGTTTATCAAGCTGAAATTCTACTGAATAATATGTTGACTAATGAAAATAATTGGACACTTCCTGAACCAACTCCTAAGCCAACTCCTAAGAAAAGGGGTATTCTATTTCTCAGTCCTGAAGATATGCAAGAGGCAAAGAAATCGATGAAAGAAAAAGGTATAAAAGCTAAATATGTTAAGAATTTACCTCTGTTGAAGAAATACATGGTCTTAATCCAGCACCTATTGAAGAAACACATGGTCTCGGTAACCCGACACAGGTAGTAAAGGTAAATTCTCTCTATAGATATGATAAAGCTGAAATCCCTCCTGCTAAGTTTGCTAGCCAATGTTTGGATGAATTTGATAACTTTATGGTTAAGCAAGAATATTTTAATGCTTATGTTGGTAGAGAATTGAAACATAATGCTTATATGATTGAATACTTGAGTGATTATATGGTTAGTGTTAAAGGTGAACTTAAACTTATTAGTAAACATGCTTCTATGGTTACCACTCAAGTAGAACAAGTACTTAAAGCTCAGAATGATTTGCTCAATGAATTGAATAGTAAGAATAATGACTTTGTTGTTAGAGTTGCAACTAGAAGAGGTAAAGTGACTCAGGAACCTTTGTATACTGAGGGCCACCCTAAGAAAATTGAGCAAGATTCTCAGAGAGCTAATGTAGATGCACCTAGTCCTTCTAAAAGGAAGAAAAAGAAAAATGATAGGACTTTGCATGCTTCTAGTGAACCTGTTGTTGACACACCTGAGAATCCCAATGATACTTCTATTTCTGATGCTGAAACACAAGCTGGTAATGAACATGAACCTAGTGATAATGTTAATGATGATGTTCATGTTGATGCTCAACCTAGTAATAATAATGATGTATAAATTGAACCTGCTGTTGATCTTGATAACCCACAATCAAAGAATCAACATTATGATAAGAGAGACTTTGTTGCTAGGAAGCACGGTAAAGAAAGAGAACCATGGGTTCAGAAACCCATGACTTTTCCTCCTAAACCATCCAAGAAAGAGGATGATGAGGATTTTGAGCACTTTGCTGAAATGATCAAACCTATCTTTTTGCGTATGTGTTTGACTCATATGCTTAAAATGAATCCTTATGCTAAATATATGAAGGAAATTGTTACTAATAAGAGAAAGATACCGGAAGCTAAAATTTCCACCATGCTTGCTAATTATACTTTTAAGGGTGGAATACCAAAGAAACTTGGAGATCCAGGGGTACCCACTATACCATGCTCCATTAAAAGAAACTATGTTAAAACTGCTTTATGTGATCTTGGAGCCAGTGTTATGTCTCTCTCTTTATATCGTAGACTTGATTTAAATAAGTTGACACCTACTGAAATATCTTTGCAAATGGCTGACAAATCAACTGCTATACCTGTCGGTATTTGTGAGGATGTGCCTGTTGTGGTTGCAAACGTTACTATTTTAACAGACTTTGTTATTCTTGATATTCCCGAGGACGATAGTATGTCTATATTCTTGGAAGACCATTTTTGAATACTGCAGGGGCTGTTATTGATTGCACCAAAGGCAATGTCACTTTTCATGTCAATGGTAATGAGCATACGATACACTTTCCGAGGAAACAACCTCAAGTCCATAGTATAAACTCTATTGGAAAAATTACATCGATTATTTTTGGAGGTTTTGAATTTCCTCTACCTACTATCAAAAAGAAATATGATATTCTTATTATTGGGGATGTGCATATCCCCGTTGAGGTAACATAGTGTTATTCGAAGTTTCTCCGGTTTCATGTTACTCGAAATGAGTTTGTTAACAAGACCTGATCAACCTTGTTAGTGGATTCCTTTTAGTGAGCATGAGATGGATGAAGTTATAAAACACAACTCTCTGTACCCTCTTTTTACTTTCTATTATTTATATTAAATAAAGCAAAAATAGTATTTCTTTGTCTTTTTCTGAATTATCAATGCAATAAAAAATACCCCGAAAATAAAAGTTCTCCAAATGCCCTGAAATTTAAATATGATTTTTTCTAGAATATTTGAGAATATTTGGTACTGAGAACTCATCAGGGGGAGCAAGCACCTGGCCACGAGGGTCCAGGGTGCACCCACCCCCTGGGCGCACCCCCTGCCTCGTGGGCCCCTGGTGGCTCCCCTCCACTTATTCCAGCCACCACACACTCCTTCTTCCTCCCAAAAAAAATCACCAGCCAGCTCAAACCCGAGTTCTTGCTCATCTTGCTGCCATTTTCGATCTCCTTGCTCAAAGCTCCATTCACAAAATTGCTTTGGGGATTATTCTTTGGTATGTGACTCCTCCAATGGTCCAATTAGTTTTTGTTCTAGTGCTTTATTCATTGCAAATTTTTGCTGCTTAGGTGACCAGGTTCTTGAGCTTGCATGTCAAATTTATATGGTCAAAAGTAGTTTTAATGCATGATATAGTCTCTAGGCACTTGTGGGAGTAGTTGCTATCAATTTTGTTGAGTTTGGTTCACTTTTATTTTGAAGTTACTAAAAATTTCAGAAAATAATGAAGAGATTTTTGAGGGGCTCATCGAGCCGAAGCTCGAAGGATAAATAGAGTGAAGACAACAAGAAACCCAAGTGTAATCTCCCTCGCACTGCGGAGGTTCGGCCGTGTGAATGGCCTTGTGATGATTTCTTGAGAGAAGCCGGGATTTATGATGATTTCTATGAATTGGCTGAGAATGCAGGCCTCGCTGCCTTCCTCCACGACCAACACGAACAGTATCTCTTACTCACCAATATCTTTGTGCAAAACTTTCATTTCCATGCTAGGAGCTCACCACCTACGGTGGAATTTTATTTATATGATGAGCATAAGGAGATGTCACTTTATGATTTTTGTCAGGTTTGTTTGATCCCTTTTGAGGGCAGTGTAGAGGAACCACATCATGATGATGTGGAAGGGCTTATTGATACAATTTTTGTAGGGGAAACGAGGAAAGTTTCCGATGCAAGAATTACTAACATACATTTTCCTGTTTTATGTTACTTCACAATATTTGCTAGTAGATGCTTAATTGGTCGCGGAAACTGTGGCAATCTTAGTGCCCCTGATATTGTTATTTTGTGCCATGCCTTGTTCCATGATGACACATTTAATATGGGCGCTATTGTTGCAAAGCGGTTAAATCTTAACCGTACCAAGGGCCCCATTTTGGGAGGTATCTTTGCCTCGTGCCTCGCTGCACATTTTAACATACCTATTAGGCATTATGAGAAGGAAGAGAAGTTGTTGCCTCCTCTTTTTCTAGACTATAAGAGTATGGTAGCACATGATTTTATCGTTAAGAATAAGGAAAAGATGCTTAAGTACAAGCTGATATTTGATAAAAATCACCCTGAGACTATTACTTTGCTTGCTCCTTCCTTGTTTGCCTTATCTGCAGGCAAGTACCTTGCTCCGCCGGAGGCCATTCACGCCTACCGAAACCCCACACCAGCTACAGAGCCAGAGCCGGAACCACAATTTGATCCTCACCAGCAGTCTGTTTATCAGTGGAATCCAAAAGAGATCGCCAACCAGTGGCACCAGGGGGATTCTTCTCAGTATGACCCCAACTACAACTTTGGATATCCGCTAGGCCAGCCGTGGCCATAGACCAACTTAGGCCAAAAGCCTAAGCTTGGGGGATTACGTATTTCTCACCGACATTACATTCATGTTCACACACTCATGCTAGTTGTCGGTGCTCATACTTTTTCACTGTATCATCCATGCTGGTTTATTTTCCCTTTTTATGCTTTCTTCTTGTGTGTTTGATAAACCTTAAGAAAAACCAAAAAAAAAATTAGTTGTAGCTTTTATCTAGATTAGTTTCTTGCCTATAGTAGTAATTAAAAGAAAACCCAAAAAGATATCTCGTTCTTCTTTTGCTTGTTGGGAGCTTTCCCGTGTAAATAGTTTTGTTTCTTTTCTTGTTCTTTTGGGGTCCAGAGGAGAAGACCATGATTAAAATGTTGAGTGGCTTTCATATGCATTATTGTTGATCTAACAAAGAGCCCATATTACCTTGTCTTCTCTCTTGAATTGAATGCTTGTAGATTCCAGCTTAGTCCAATGCACATGCACTATTATTATTATCCACACTATTCGGTCGTGCAAGTGAAAGGCAATAATGATGATTATATGATGAACTTATTGAGATGACGAAAGCTGGTATGAACTCGACCTCTCTTGTTTTTGTAAATATGATTAGTTCATCGTTCATGAATCAGCCTATTATGAAAGAAACACATTTGCAATGATAATTAGAGATTGTAGTTGCTTATGTCATGCTTAATTAGCTAGGAGCTTATAATGGTTTACCTTGCGTGCCAACATGCTACTAAAATGGTTGTGATGTGGTATGATAGGGTGGTATCCTCTTTTAATGATTCGAGTGGCTTGACTTGGCACATGTTCACGCATGTAGTTGAAACAAAATCAACATAGCCTCTACGATATTTATGTTCATGGTGCATTATATCCTACTCATGCTTGCATTCGGTGTTGATTAATTTTAATGCATGTTCATGATTGTTGTCGCTCTCTAGTTGGTCGCTTCCCAGTCTTTTTCTAGCCTTCACTTGTACCAAGCGGGAATACTGCTTCAGCATCCAACTCCATAAACCCCAAAGTTGTTCCATATGAGTCCACCATACCTACCTATATACTATCTACCTGCCATTCCAAGTATTTGTATGTGCCAAACTCTAAACCTTCAAATAAACATTCTATTTTGTATGCTCGAATAGCTCATGTATCAACTAGGGTTGTCTATATCTTCCATGCTAGCCGGGTTATTCTCAAGAGGAGTGGACTCCGCTCCTCACTCACGAGAACATGGCTGGTCATCAGGATGCCCAATCCCATGCTTTATGCAAGTCAAATCAAAATAACTGCAAACAAAACTCCCCCAGGATTGTTGTTAGTTGGAGGCACTCGTTGTTTCGAGCAAGCCATGGATTGATGCTTGTTGGTGGAGGGGGAGTATAAACTTTACCATTCTGTTTGGGAACCGCCTATAATGTGTGTAGCATGGAAGATATCAAGATCTCTCGGTTGTTATGTTGAAAATGAAAGTATACCGCTCAAAATATTATTCATATCTATTTCAAAACCGAGCTCTGGCACCTCTACAAATCCCTGCTTCCCTCTGTGAAGGGCCTATCTATTTACTTTTATATTGAGTCATAATCCTCTTATTAAAAAGCACCAGTTGGAGAGCACCGCTGTCATTTGCATCCATTACAGTTAGTTTACATTGAGTATGACTGGATCTCTTTTACCATGAATTACAATGTCTAGTCAGTCCTTGATCTTTAAAGGTGCTCTGCATTTATGTTTTGCGGTCTCAGAAAGGGCTAGCGAGATACCATCTTGTCATATCATATTATGATTATTTTGAGAAAGTGTTGTCATCTGAGATTTATTATTATTGCTCGCTAGTTGACTATGTCATTGATATGAGTAAACATGAGACCTAAGTGTTATTGTGAATATGGTTAGTTATAATCTTTGCTGAAAACTTGAATGCTAGCTTTACATATTTACAACAACAAGAGCAAATAGAGTTTGTAAAAGTTTTTCTTTATCACTTTCAGTTTATCAACTGGATTGCTTGAGGACAAGCGAAGGTTTAAGCTTGGGGGAGTTGATACGTCTCCGACGTATCTACTTTTCCAAACACTTTTGCCCTTGTTTTGGACTCTAACTTGCATGATTTGAATGGAACTAACCCAGACTGGCGCTGTTTTCAGCAGAATTGCCATGGTGTTATTTTTGTGCAGAAATAAAAGTTCTCGGAATGACCTGAAAATCAACGGAGAATTATTTTGGAATATATAAAAAATACTGGAAGAAAGATCCACGCCAGGGGGCCCACACCCTGTCCACGAGGGTGGGGGTGCACCCTACCCCCCTGGGCGTGCCCCCCTGCCTCGTGGGCCCCCTGACGCTCCATCGACCTCAACCTTGACTCCATATATTCACTTTCGGGGAGAAAAAAAATCATGGATAAGGATTCATCATGTTTTACGATACGGAGCCGCCGTCAAGCCCTAAATTCTCTCAGGAGGGCTGATCTGGAGTCCGTTCGGGGCTCCGGAGAGGGGAATCCGTCGCCATCATCATCATCATCAACCTTCCTCCATCACCAATTTCATGATGCTCACCGCCGTGCGTGAGTAATTCCATCGTAGGCTTGCTGGACGGTAATGGGTTGGATGAGATTTATCATGTAATCGAGTTAGTTTTGTTAGGGTTTGATCCCCAGTATCCACTATGTTCTAAGATTGATGTTGCTATGACTTTGCTATGCTTAATGCTTGTCACTAGGGCCCGAGTGCCATGATTTCGGATCTGAACCTATTATGTTTTCATGAATATATGTGATTTCTTGATCCTATCTTGCAAGTCTATAGTCACCTACTATGTGTTATGATCCGGCAACCCCGACGTGACAATGATCGGGACCACTCCCAGTGATGACCGTAGTTTGAGGAGTTCATGTATTCACTATGTGTTAATGCTTTGGTCCGGTACTCTATTAAAAGGAGGCCTTAATATCCCTTAGTTTCCAATAGGACCCCACTGCCACGGGAGGGTAGGACAAAATATGTCATGCAAGTTCTTTTTCATAAGCATGTATGACGATTCGGAATACATGCCTACATTACATTGATGAATTGGAGCTAGTTCTGTGTCACCCTACGTTATAATTGTTGCATGATCGATCGCATCCGGCATAATTCTCCATCACCGATCCATTGCCTACGAGCTTTCCATATATTGTTCTTCGCTTATTTACTTTCCCGTTGCTACTGTTACAATTACTACAAAACCCAAAAATATTACTTTTGCTATCGTTACCACTACTATTATATTACTTTGCTACTAAACACTTTGCTGCAGATATTAAGTTTCCAGGTGTGGTTGAATTGACAACTCGGCTGCTAATACTTGAGAGTATTCTTTGGCTCCCCTTGTGTCGAATCAATAAATTTGGGTTGAATACTCTACCCTCGAAAACTGATGCGATCCCCTATACTTGTGGGTTATTAGTTGCTAAACATGTGTTTTGGATCAAACTCGTTTTAGCAACATATCTGGATCATGGGAAGAGTAATAGATGGACATGATGATGTTTTGGATCTCCGCACTTCGTGCTTTCATAGGGGTAGTAGATAGATTATATGTGGATGACATATTATTGATTGGAAATGATATATAATTTCTGGAAAGCATAAAGGGTTATCTGAATAAGAGTTTTTCAATGAAAGACCTAGGTGAAGTTGCTTATGTATTGGGCGCTAAGATCTATAGAGATAGATCAAGACGCGTGATAGGACTTTCACAAAGCACATACCTTGACAAGATTTTGGAGAAGTTCAAAATGGACCAGTCAAAGAAGGGGTTCTTGCATGTGCTGCAAGGTGTGAAGTTGAGTCAGACTCAAAGGCCGACCACGACAGAAGAAAGAGAAAGGATGGAAGGCATCCCCTATGCCTCAGCCATAGGCTCTATAATGTATACCATGTTGTGTACCAAACCTGATGTGTGCCTTGCCATAAGTCTGGTAGGGAGGTACCAAAATAATCCAAGAGTGGATCACTGGACAGTGGTAAAAAAATATCATTAAGTACCACAAGAGGAATAAGGACATGTTTCTCGTTTATGGAGGTGACAAAAAGCTCATCATAAAGGGTTACCTCAATGCTAGTTTTGACACTGTTCTGGATGACTCGAAGTCTCAGGCCGGATACGTATATATTGAATGGTGGAGCGGTCAATTGGTGTAGTCCCAAGCAAAGCGTCATAGCGGGATCTACATGTGAAGCAGAGTATATAGCTACTTCGGAAGCAGCACAAGAAGGAGACTGGTTGAAGAAGTTCATGCCCGATCTAGGAGTTTTACCTATTGCATCGGATCCGATGACTCTCTATTGTGACAACACTGGCGCCATTTCTGTTGCCAAGGAGCCAAAGTTTTTCAAGAAGACCAAACACATCAAGCGCCACTTCAACTCCATACGTAATTACATTAAGGATGGAGACATAGATATTTGCAAAGTACAGATGGATCTGAATGTAGCAGACGCATCTACTAAATCTCTTTCATGAGCAAAACATGATCAGCAGCAGAACTTCATGGGTGTTAGATACATTACAATGTAAACTAGATTATCAACTCTAGTGCAAGTGGGGGACTGTTGGAAATATATCGGGGCAATAATAAATTGGTTATTATCATATTTCCTTGTTCATGATAAATGTTTATTATTCATGCTAGAATTGTATTGACCGGAAACTTATATACATGTGTGAATACATAAACAACACCATGTCCCTAGTAGGCCTCTACTGGACTAGCTCGTTCATTGAAGACGGTTAAGGTTTCCTAACCATAGACATGAGTTGTCATTTGATAACGAGATCACATCATTAGGAGAATGATGTGATGGATAGACCCAACCGCAAGCTTGGAATCAGATCGTATCACTTAGTTATTTGCTACAACTTTCTTTGTGTCAAGTATTAGTTCCTCAGACCATGAGATCCCGCCACTCCCGCATATCGGAGGAATACCTTGTGTGCTATCAAATGTCACTTCATAACTGGGTGATCATAAAGGTGCACTATAGGTATCTCCGAAGGTGTCTGTTGGCTTGCATGGATCGAGACTGGGATTTGTCGCTCCGTGTGATAGAGAGATATCTTTGGGCCCTCTAGGTAATACTACATCACAAGAAGCTTCATGTGACTAATGAGTTTATTCATGGGATCTTTTATTATGGAACGAGTAAAGAGACTTGCAAGTAACGAGATTAAACTAGGTATATATGGAGGCACAGATGATCGAATCTCGGGTAAGTAACATATCGTCGGACAAAGGGAATTGCATACTGGAATAACTGAATCCTTGACGTAGTGGCTCAACCGATGAAGATGTTCGTGGAATATGTAGGAACCAATATGGGCATCCAGGTTCCTCTATTGGTTATCGACCAGAGAGGTGTCCCGGTCATGCCTGCATGATTCTCGAACCCGCTGGGTCGCACACTTAATGTTTGATGACACTAGAGTAGTATTGGGATACTCGTATTGGTGACGGAAGGTTGTTTAGAGTCTCAGATGAGATCCCGGATGTCACGAGGAGTTCCATAATGGTTCGGAGGTAAAGATATATATATATATAGTAGCACTATTCTAATCCTATGATCAGAATAGCTATTCGGATCACGTCGCGCCATATAAGGAGCCGCGGAGCTGTTCCAGAGTCTGAAAAGATAAACCCATCCGAACTTCCCGTAAAAAAACAATCTCTCGGCTCCCACCTTATCCACTCCCCCGCATCCACCCACGAACCCCCCAACAAACCCCCCGCCGCCGCCTCCCTAGCCCCGGCGCCCCCCGCCGCCGCCTGCCTCGGCCCCGGCGCGCCTCCCTGGCTCCGGCGCGCCCCCCGCCGCCGCCTTACTTGGCCCCGCCTTCCTCCACCTACTTCGACGACGGCACCGGCCATCGCTACCTTCTTCCACGATGGAGCCGGCCACCCCCTCCTTCTTCCATCACGGCGCCGGCCTCCCCCTCCTTCCACCACGCCGCCAGGCCCTCTGCTCTTGAGCTTCACCGCGGGGAACTTCCCACGCCCCGCCACCGATGGCCTCTAGCACCATCACCTCTGCCACCGCGAGAAGGTGACAAGGTCAGGAGGAATGCAGACGTCTTCAAGATGGCCGGAATTGGTGCGGCTTGATTTGGCCCACTCCAGCGGCTCCTCTCCTTTGTCGCTTTTGCCAGCCAAGCAAAGGTAGACATGGGTGTGTGGGTGTATGCGATGTGCTGGCCTGCTGGGTGTGTGCCTGCTCACTGTGAAGTTCGCCCTGGCCATCATCTTTAGTTCGAGCGTGTGCACCCTGTTCTTGTTCATCTTCAAAAGCAGAAATATTCTTTATTTGTACTGATTGGAAATTTCGAGCTGGTCTGATGAGTGATTGATGATTAGGATGCAGTGCAGCTCTTAGGACATTCCCTCTGCCATATGTTCGCCATCCTCGTGCGTGCCTGCTCGGGCGTCTCTTGTCGACCTTCCACGGCGCATGTCGTTGACCTTCCCAGGCATGCTTCGTGGTTTGCTCCTTGTGTTTACCTGGCACCTTCCCCCGTTCATGACGCTATGGCATCGAGCTGCTGCCGGCTTTGCTTGCTGTCATTTGGGTTGTTGCTAGAGGCGAGCACCAAAGGATCAAGCAGCAGCAAGAAAACTGTTTTGTTCCATGAATTTCATAGTATAGTGAAGAGGAAAGAAAAGTCAAAGAGAGAGTGTGTATGTGAAAGAGAGGATGAGAGCGCATAGCAACAGTGAGAGGATAAGATTGGAATGTGTGGCCAAGAAGGCACCACATTGTCAATTGAGAACTGGCTACTAGTTTTCCAACTACGTGTCTCTTTTTTAAGTTCTAAAACGTGTACACATCTAAAAGAAAAGAGAAGTTCAATTTCTAAAGACGACGTGCTTCGACGTGCATACCAATGCAAAAACTACATAGGTTCGCCCATCAAAACTTCATCAGTTTGTATGGAAAAAGAAATTTAAAAATAGGAGAATGTAGAAAATGATTAAAAAAAATGTTTGTCGCGAGCAGCTAGATTCTGTCAAATGAGTACTCGTTCTGTATACTTGTGATATCACTAAAATACAAAAATAAAATATGAAATCCATCGGGGTGGATGGGTGGGTGAGGGTTCATGTTAGAAAAATAAAGTGTACACCTGGACAATTTCATACAAAAAATGTGAACTATGGAAGCTCAAATTCAATAATATGGACAGTTCAAAAAATAATGAGAACACAAAAGGGACGCACATATTTTTCTATTAAAAAATCCCACACATTTTCCCCCATTTTTTTTAAATAACCAAAAATTTCAAATTAAAAATGCCACATTATTTGATGTTTGTAACCAAAACATAGTTTTCACGTTTCTAAAATAACTCTAGAAGGTCAAATTAAAATAATAGAGTAGTTCATTTTTTTTATAAATAATGGACTTCACCGTTCCAAAAAAAACTAGAAGTCCAGATTTAAGTAATAGAGTGGTTCGATGTCTATTACAAAAATTAATTTTTTTGTTATCGAATAAATAAAATCAAGAAGTTCAAATTTAAAAAATGGAAGTACTTCGATGTATATGGAAACCCAAAATTCTTTTTTTCTAAGAAAAATAAAAGTATGAAGTTTAATTTAAAAATAATGGGTTGATGCTTATTTAAAAATCATATTTTCTTCTAAGAACTTCAAATTAAAATAAGAGAGAAGTTCGAATGTTATAAAAACTCAGATTTTTTCTAGTTACTAAAGAATAAAATGAAGAAGTTTAAGTTTTAATAAAAGGAACAACTAAAAAAGGTTAAAACGTATTTCCCATTTAAAAACAAGAAGTTCAAAGAAAAAATACGAAGTGGTTCGATGTTTATTAAAAAATCTAGTATTTTTCTGTTTAAAAAAATACTTAGATATCCTTTATTATTAAAGAATCAACCATGAAGTTCAAATTGAAAAAAAGAGTCAAAATTGATGTTTATTTAAAAATCAATAACAACTCTTTACTTCATAATAAAAAATGTGAAGTTCAAATTAGAATAACATAGAAGATCAAAGTATATTAAAACCTAGGATTTACAAGTTTAGAGGACAAAAACCAACGTCATTTTGGGTATTTTTAAAGACAACTCATAAACGGCCATGAATTTTGGAAAACTCTCTACATGCCAAGGTTTCTCCCTATTCAAACACTCTCCAACAAAAAAATCATATGATCTATTTCGTTAAATGGTTTAAAATTTTGGTCTATATCGGCCAATAAAAATAAGTTTTAACACATCCAAGAAAGCTCTTAAATGACATGCATTAGAAAAACTGCTCAACCCATAAAGTAGTGTCATTTTATGGCTTTCTAATGGTATATCTTTTGCTCAATGCTAATGAGTGTTTTAGGAGTTACGGGTAAAAAGCAAAGAGAAGTTCATAGTTAAAACAACCAGCGGTTCAACTAATACATGGAGTGTGTTTCATATAGGAGAAAAGAATAAAATGGCAAAGTCTAAAAAGACTTTTGCTAGAAGTTCACGTGGTCGACCCAGGAAGTTCAAAAATTCTTGTAAAGGAGGTTCACTGTGTATTACTTGTGCAAAAACACACGCAAAAAATGTTGTTTGTTGTGTTT
The DNA here is from genome assembly GCF_056163025.1 of Triticum urartu. Classification (NCBI taxonomy): domain Eukaryota; kingdom Viridiplantae; phylum Streptophyta; class Magnoliopsida; order Poales; family Poaceae; genus Triticum; species Triticum urartu. The sequence goes on along the minus strand of NC_141874.1, from coordinate 167,199,691 downwards.
TAAAATAATTCACTCAAACCAGAGAGAAGTTCAAACTGATAACATCCAGAAGTTCCCGTACTGCATGGTGTGTGTTTCGTATAAGAAAAATACAACAAAGTGAAACAGAGTGAAGTTCAAACATACATACCCCAGAAGTTCAACTACTTCACGCAGTGCAAAAAATAGCACGTCAAAAACAGAGTGAGGTTCAAACAGACATGCCCGAGAAGTTCAACTACTTCACGTAGTGCGTTTCCATTCGCAATGAAGGCAGAAATCATGATCTCATCATTTCTCTAATTTACTTCAAAACGACAGGAATATCATCTATGTAAGTTCAAGTCCTCGATCGAAGAAAGTTAAAAAAATGTTGTCAGAGAGGTTTGTACAAAAAGAGTATCATTTGTGTAACACTGACGAAATGGATGAGAAAATTACAAAGGAAAATACGTCATAGAAGTTCAACGTGAAAACAGCAGGAAGTTTGACTACTATAGTGAATGAATTTGAGATGAAAAACTTTTAAAACCATCGCGAGTATGAAAAAATGATCAACACGGGAAAGTTATGTGCTTATAGCAGCTTTCCACCGGTATATCACTTGCTCAATTCTGGTGAGTGGATGGAGAGTTACGAGCAGTGGATGGAGACCTACGAGCAAAAAAATCACGTGAAAAACAGAGTGAAGTTCAGGTACACGCGCCGAGAAGTTCAAGTTCTTCACGCGGTGCATTTTCGAAGAATCTGTTTCGCAATAGAGGCAGAACGAATGATCTCGCTGTTTTTGCAATTACTTGAAAACGGCTAGGAATCAGAGAAAACCATCAACATGAAAAAGTTCCGAATTTTCCGTAGCTTTTCAGCGGTATATTATTTGCCCCATTCCGATAAAGTTTGTAGAAATTACGGCAAAAATACGTTTTTAACCATTTTCAAAACTGACATAAAACCGTAATGAATTAGGAGAAACAATATATACAAAAAAGTTTCGCATTTCTTCAAGCTTTCCAGCGCCATATCATTTGCTGCATTCGGACGTACGGTTAAAAAATTAACTCGAAAATACGAACTCGGTGGAACTTGTACTGTTTTCTAAATTACTTTTAAACCATTCAAAATTAGAAAAAAACATTAACATAAAAAAGTAGCGCATTTTCATAAGCTTTCCAACGCCATATTATTTGCCTCAATTGGATTAGCCATTTAGAAATGGCGTCAAAAATATGAACTCGGGTGTTCGGTTTGTGAAATTTTACGATTTTCCGAATTACTCTTTAACCGTAAGGAATTAGAGAAAACTTTCAACATGTGGAAGGAGTGGTTTGTAGCATCTTTCCAACACCATATTATTTGCCTCATTCCGATAAACGGCTTAAAATGTGATCGAAAATATGATTCACGTTTTTTGTATGAAGAAAAAACGGTTTTCAAAACTGCTCTTAAACCGCTTACATTTTGCCAAAAAATTAACTTGGGTCATGATACTGATGTCCATAGCTATCCAACGGTATATCGCAAGCCCCATTTAGACACCTTTTAGCTGAAGTTCAACCTAGTACTCGGGGAAGGTCGGACGCGTTACTCGGGAAGTTCATGTTGTGATCAGAATAGTATTTTGATCCCGTGATCCGAATAGTGTTTATGTATATATATATATATATATATATATATATATATATATATATATATATATAGGAAAATGGTTGTGTACTCCTGGGAGTACGTACTCCCGCTCCTCCATATACCACATAGATGAATCTTGTATACCTCTTTATTATTTTTAATATACTTAATTAGTAATTATTAGATACCCAAAAATGAGTTTCATGAAAAATTTCATGTGAGTCTACATATTTTTAAATGTTTACGTATATACTGATGTGTTCGTACGTGAAAAAGGTATATTACAAAAAATACATCGCAGATGATATTTTTACAACAAAACTCGTATTGGGGTATCTTAAAATATTTAATGAATTATATTAAGAATAATAAAGAGGTATAATTAATGCGTATATGAGGTATATTGAGGATGAGAGTACATACTCCCAGGAGTACAGAAGAGGAGTCCTATATATATATATATATATATATATATATGGAAGTTTTATTCGGGTTCCGGAAATGTTTGGGGGTCCACCGGCAAAATGTACCGGGGCACCGAAGGGTTCCACGGGACCATGAGTGGGTCCCACCACTTCTCGAGGCCAGCATGGGCTAAGGGGAGGCGCCCTGGCCTAGTTGGCCCAGGCGCACCACCCCCCTCAGGCCCATGCGGCTAGGGGAAACCCTAGTGGGGAAGGGGGACTCAACCTCCCTTGTGGGAGGAGGACTCTGAAGGAAATATGCCCTAGAGGCAATAATAAAGTTGTTATTTATATTTCCTTATATCATGATAAATTTTTATTATTCATGCTAGAATTGTATTAACCGGAAACTTGATACATGTGTGGATACATAGACAAAACAAAGTGTCCCTACTATGCCTCTACGTGACTAGCTCGTTAATCAAAGATGGTTAAGTTTCCTGACCATAGACATGTGTTGTCATTTGATGAACGGGATCACATCATTAGGAGAATGATGTGATGAACAAGACCCATCCATTAGCTTAGCATAATGATCGTTTAGTTTTATTGCTATTGCTTTCTTCATGACTTATACATGTTCCTCAGACTATGAGATTATGAAACTCCCGAATACCGGAGGAACACCTTGTGTGCTATCAAACGTCACAACATAACTGGGTGATTATAAAGATGCTCTACAGGTGTCTCCGATGGTGTTTGTTGAGTTGTCCTAGATCGAGATTAGGATTTTTCACTCTGTATATTGGAGAGATATCTCTGGGCCCTCTCGGTAATGCACATCACTATGAGCCTTGCAAGCAATGTGACTAATGAGTTAGTCACGGGATGATGCATTATGAAATGAGTAAAGAGACTTGCCGGTGACGAGATTGAACTAGGTATGATGATACCGACTATTGAATCTCAGGCAAGTAACATACCGATGACAAAGGGAACAACGTATGTTGTTATGTGGTTTGACCGATAAAAATCTTCGTAGAATATGTAGGAGCCAATATGAGCATCCAGGTTCCACTACTGGTTATTGACCAGAGATATGTCTCGGTCATGTCTACATAGTTCTCGAACCCGTATGGTCCGCATGCTTAACGTTCGATGGCGATTTGTATTATGAGTTTCGTGTTTTGATGAACCGAAGTTTGTTCGGAGTCTGGGATGAGATCACGGACATGACGAGGAGTCTTGAAATGGTCGAGACATAAATATTCATATATTGGAAGGCTACATTCGGACACCGGAATGGTTCGGGTCGTTTTGGAGTACCGGGAGTTACCGAAACCCCCCGGGAGGTTAATGGGCCACCATGGGCCTTAGTGGAGAAGAGAGAGGGCCGGCCAGGAGGTGGCGCGCGCCCCCCTTGCCCAGTTCGAATTAGACAAGGGGTGGGGGCGGTGCCCCCCTCCTTCCTTCTCTCCTCTTCCTCCTTCCCTTCTTCTCCTACTTGGAATAGGAAAGGGGGGGCGAATCCTACTTGGACCCAAGTAGGACTCCCCCCATGGCGCGCCCCCTAGGGCTGACCACCTCTCCTCCCCCCCTTTATATATGTGGGAGGGCGCACCCCAAAGGCACACCAAGTCTTCTCTTAGGCGTGTGCGGTGCCCCCCCTCCACAGTTACACACCTCGATCATATCATCGTAGTGCTTAGGCGAAGCCCTGCGTCGGTAACTTCATCATCACCGTCATCACGCCGTCGTGCTGACGGAACTCTCCCTCGTCCTCAACTGGATCAAGAGATTGAGGGACGTCATCAAGCTGAACGTATGCTAAACGCGGAGGTGCCTTATGTTCGGTGCTTGGATCGGTTGGATCGCGAAGACGTTCGGCTACATCAACCGCGTTACTAAACGCTTCCGCTTTCGGTCTACGAGGATATGTGGACACACTCTTCCCTCTCGTTTCTATGCATCTCCTAGATAGATCTTGCGTGGTCGTATGAAAATTTTGAAATACTATGTTCCCCAACAGTGGTATTAGAGCCAGGTTTATGCGTAGATGTTATATGCACGAGTAGAACACAATGAGTTGTGGACGATAATAGTCATACTCCTTACCAGCAACGTCTTACTTTGATTCGGCGGTATTGTTAGATGAAGCTTCCCGGACAGACATTACATGACCGCGTTCATGAGACTGGTTCTACCGACGTGCTTCACACAGAGGTGGCTAGCGGGTGTCTGTTTCTCCAGCTTTAGTTGAATCGAGTTTGACTACGCCCGGTCCTTGTTGAAGGTTAAAACAACACACTTGATGAAAAATCGTTGTGGTTTTGATGCGTAGGTAAGAACGGTTCTTAGTAGAAACCCGTAGCAGCCACGTAAAACTTGCAACAACAAAGTAGAGGACGTCTAACTTGTTTTTGCAGGGCATGTTGTGATGTGATATGGTCAAGACGTGATGAGATATAAGTTGTTGTATGAGATGATCATGTTTTGTTAAAGTTACCGGCAACTGGCAGAAGCCCTATGGTTGTCTCTTTATTGCATAAGATGCAAGCACCATATAATTGCTTTACTTTATCGCTATGCGATAGCAATTGTTGCAAAAGCAATAGTTGGCGAGACGACCATGTGATGACACGTTGATAGAGATCAAGATGATGGAGATCATGGTGTCATGCCGGTGACGATGGAGATCATGATGGTACTTTGGAGATGGAGATCAAAGGCACAGATGATGATGGCCATATCATGTCACATATTTTGATTGCATGTGATGTTTATCTTTTATGCATCTTATTTTGCTTAGTACGACGGTAACATTATGAGATGATCCCTTACTAAAATTTCAAGGTATAAGTGTTCTCCCTAAGTATGCACCGTTGCGACAGTTCGTCGTGCCGAGACACCACGTGATGATCGGGTGTGATAAGCTCTATGTTCACATATAAGGGGTGCAAGCCAGCTTTGCACGTGCATAATACTCGGGTTAAACTTGATGAGCCTAGCATATGCAGATATGGCCTCGGAACACTAGAGACCGAAAGGTCGAACGTGAATAATATAGTAGATATGATCAACATAGAGATGTTCACCATTGAAGACTACTCCATCTCACGTGACGATCAGACATGATTTAGTTGATATGGATCACGTGATCATTTAGATGACTCGAGGGATGTTTATCTAAGTGGGAGTTCTTAAGTAATATGATTAATTGAACTTAATTTATCATGAACTTAGTCCTAATAGTTTTTGCATATCTATGTTGTAGATCAATAGCTCGCGTTGTAGCTCCCCTATGTTTTTGATATGTTCCTAGAGAAAATTAAGTTGAAAGATGATAGTAGCAATGATGCGGACCGGGTCCGTGATCTGAGGATTATCCTCGTTGCCGCACAGAAGAATTATGTCCTTGATGCACTGCTAGGTGACGGACCTATTGCAGGAGCAGATGCAAACGTTATGAATGCTTGGCAACTCGGTATGATGACTACTTGATAGTTTAGTGCGCCATGCTTTACGGCTTAGAACTGGGAATTCAAAAATGTTTTGAATGCCACAGAGCATATAAGATGTTCGAAGAGCTGAAATTGGTATTTCAGACTCATGCCCGAGTCGAGAGGTATGAGACCTCTGACAAGTACTTTGCCTAAAAGATGGAGGAGAATAGCTCAACCAGTGAACATGTGCTCAGAATGTCTGAGTACTACAATCGCTTGAAACAAGTGGGAGTTAATCTTCCAAGATAGTGCTTGACAGAGTTCTCTAGTCACTATCACCAAGTTAAAGGAACTTCATGATGAACTATAATATGCAAGGGATGGAAAAGACAATTCCTGAGCTCTTCGCAATGCTAAAGGTTGCAGAGGTAGAAATCAAAAGGAGCATCAAGTGTTGATGGTTAACAAGACCACTAGTTTCAAGAAAAAGGGCAAAGGGAAGAAGGGGAACTTCAAGAAGAATAGCAAGCAAGTTGCTACTCCCGGGAAGAATCCCAAGTCTAGACCTAAGCCTGAAACTGAGTGCTTCTACTGCAAAGGAACTGGTCACTAGAAGCGGAACTGCCCCAAGTATTTGGCGGATAAGAAGGATGGCAAAGTGAAAGGTATATTTGATATACATGTTATTGATGTGTACTTTACTAGTGTTCATAGTAACCCCAGGGTATTTGATACCGGTTCAGTTGTTATGCTTAGTAACTCGAAACAGGAGTTACAAAATGAACAGAGACTAGTTGAGGGTGAGGCAACGATGTGTGTTGGAAGTAATTCCAAGGTTGATAAGATCACCATCGCATACTCCCTCAACCTTCGGGATTAGTGTTGAACCTAAATAAATGTTATTTGGTGTTTGCGTTGTGCATGAATATGATTGGATCATGTTTATTGCAATACGGTTATTCATTTAAGTCAGAGAATAATTGTTGTTATGTTTACATGAATAAAACCTTCAATGGTCATACACCCAATGTGAATGGTTTGTTGAATCTCGATCGTGGTTATACACATATTCATAATATTGAAGCCAAAAGATGCAAAGTTAATAATGATAGTGCAACTTATTTGTGGCACTGCCGTTTAGGTCATATTGGTGTAAAGCGCATCAAGAAACTCCATGCTGATGGGCTTTTGGAATCACTTGATTATGAATCACTTGATGCTTGCGAACCATGCCTCATGGGCAAGATGACTAAGACTCCATTGTCCGGGACAATGGAGCGAGCCATTGACTTATTGGAAATAATACATACTGATGTATGCAGTCCGATGAGTGTTGAGGCTCGCGGCGGGTATCATTATTTTTTGACCTCCACAAATGATTTGAGCAGATATGGGTATATCTACTTAATGAAACATAAGTCCGAAACATTTGAAAAGTTCAAAGAATTTCAGAGTGAAGTGGAAAATCATCATAACAAGAAAATAAAGTTTCTACGATCTGATCGTAGAGGCGGATATTTAAGTTACGAGTTTGGTCTTCATTTGAAACAATGTGAACTAGTTTCACAACTAACGCCACCTGGAACACCATAGCGTAATGGTGTGTCCGAACGTCGTAACCATACTTTATTAGATATGGTGCGATCTATGATATCTCTTACCGATTTACCACTAACGTTTTGGGGTTATACATTAGAGACAGCTGCATTCACGTTAAAAAGGGCACCATCTAAATCCGATGGGATGACATTGTGGTTTAGTAAGAAACCTAAGCTGTCGTTTCTTAAAGTTTGCGACTGCGATGCTTATGTGAAAAAGCTTCAACCTAATAAGTTTGAACCAAAATCGGAGAAATGTGTCTTCATAGGATACCCAAAGGAAACTGTTGGGTACACCTTCTATCACAGATCCGAAGGCAAGATATTCGTTGCTAAGAATGTATCCTTTCTAGAGAAGGAGTTCCTCTCGAAAGAAGTGAGTGGGAGGAAAGTAGAACTTGATGAGGTAGTTGTACCTGCTCCCGAATTGGAAAGTAGTTCATCACAGAAATCAGTTCTAGTGATTGCTACACCAATTAGTGAGGAAGCTAATGATGATGATCATGAAACTTCAGATCAAGTTACTACCGAACCTCGTAGGTCAACTAGAGTAAGGTCTGCACCAAAGTGGTACGGTAATCCTGTTCTGGAGGTCATATTACTTGACCATGACGAACCTACGAACTATGAGGAAGCGATGATGAGCCCAGATTTCGCGAAATGGCTTGAGGCCATGAAATCTGAGATGGGATCCATGTATGAGAACAAAGTATGGACTTTGGTTGACTTGCCTAATGATCAGCAAGGAATTGAGATTAAATGGATTTTCCAGAGGAAGACGTACACTGGTAGTAGTGTTACTATCTACAAAGCTCGAATTGTCACAAAAGGTTTTTGATAAGTTCAAGGTGTTGACTAAGATGAGATTTTTCTCACTCGTATCGATGCTTAAAGTCTGTCGAAATCATGTTAGCAATTGCCACATTTTATGAAATCTTACAAATGGATTCAAGACTGCATTCCTTAATGGATTTATTAAAGAAGAGTTGTATATGATACAACCAGAAGGTTTTGTCAATCCTAAAGGTGCTAACAAAGTGTGCAAGCTCCAGTAATCCATCTATGGACTCGTGCAAGCATCTCGGAGTTGGAATATACGCTTTGATGAGTTGATCAAAGCATATAGTTTTATACAAACTTGCGGTGAAGCCTGTATTTACAAGAAAGTGAGTGGGAGCACTACAGCCTTTCTCATAAGTATATGCGAATGACATATTCTTAATCGGAAATGATATAGAATTTTCTGGAAAGCATAAAGGAGTGTTTGAAAGGAGTTTTTCAAAGAAACACCTCGGTGAGGCTGCTTACATATTGAGCATCAAGATCTATCGAGATAGATCAAGACGCTTGATAAGTTTTTTCAATGAATACATACCTTGACAAGATTTTGAAGTAGTTCAAAATGAAATAGTCAAATAAGGAGTTCTTGCCTGTGTTGCAAGGTGTGAAGTTGAGTAAAGACTCAAAACCCGACCACAACAGAAAATAAAAAGAGAATGGAAAGTCATTCCTTATGCCTCAGTCATAGGTTCCATAAAGTATGCTATGCTATGTACCTCACCATGAGTTTGGCAAGAGGGTACAATAGTGATCCAGGAGTGGATCATTGGACAACGGTCAAAGTTATCCTTACTGGAATAAGGATATGTTTCTCGGTTATGGAGGTGATAAAGAGTTTGTCGTAAAGAGCTACGTCGATGCAAGCTTTTACACCGATCCAAATGACTCTGAGTCTCAATCTGGATACATATTGAAAGTGGAAGCAACTAGCTAGAGTAGCTCCATGCAAAGCATTGTAGACATAGAAAATTTGCAAAATACATACGGCTCTGAATGTGTCAGACCCATTGACTAAAACTTCTCTCACAAGCAAAACATGTTCACACCTTAGTACTCTTTGGGTGTTAATCACATAGCGATGTGAACTAGATTATTGACTCTAGTAAAACCCTTTGGGTATTAGTCACATGGCGATGTGAACTAATCACATAAAGATGTGAACTACATTATTGACTCTAGTGCAAGTGGGAGACTGAAGGAAATATGCCCTAGAGGCAATAATAAAGTTGTTATTTATATTTCCTTATATCATGATATATATATATATATATATTATTCATGCTAGAATTGTATTAACCGGAAACTTGATACATGTGTGGATCCTAGACAAAACAAAGTGTCCCTAGTATGCCTCTACGTGACTAGCTCGTTAATCAAAGATGGTTAAGTTTCCTGACCATAGACATGTGTTGTCATTTTATGAACGGGATCACATCATTAGGAGAATGATTTGATGGACAAGACCCATCCGTTAGCTTAGCATAATGATCGTTTAGTTTTATTGCTATTGATTTCTTCATGACTTATACATGTTCCTTAGACTATGAGATTATGCAACTCCCGAATACCGGAGGAACACCTTGTGTGCCATCAAATGTCACAATGTAACTGGGTGATTATAAAGATGCTCTATAGGTGTCTCCGATGGTGTTTGTTGAGTTGGCATAGATCGAGATTAGGATTTGTCACTCCGTGTATCAAAGAGGTATCTCTGGGCCCTCTCGGTAATGCACATCACTATGAGCCTTGCAAGCAATGTGACTAATGAGTTAGTCACGGGATGATGCATTAAGGAACGAGTAAAGAGACTTGCCGGTGACGAGATTGAACTAGGTATGTGGTACCGACGATCGAATCTTGGGCAAGTGACATACCGATGACAAAGGGAACGACGTATATTGTTATGCGGTTTGACCAATAAAGATCTTCGTAGAATATGTAGGATCCAATATGAGTATCCAGGTTCCGCTATTGGTTATTGACCGGAGATATGTCTCGGTCATGTCTACATAGTTCTCGAACCCGTAGGGTCCGCACGCTTAACGTTTAATGATGATTTATATTATGAGTTTCGTGTTTTGATGAACGGAAGTTTATTCGGAGTCCCGGATGAGATCACGGACATGACGAGGAGTCTCGAAGTGGTTGATACATAAAGATTCATATATTGGAAGGCTACATTCGGACACCAGAATGGTTCGGGTCGTTTCGGATAAGTTTTGGAGTGCCGGAGTTGCCGGAACCCTCCGGGAGGTTAATGGGCCACCATGGGCCTTAGTGGAGAAGAGAGAGGGCCGGCCAGGAGGTGGCGCGTGCCCCCCTTGCCCAGTCCGAATTGGACAAGGGGTGGGGGCGGCGCCCCCTCCTTCCTTCTCTCCTCTTCCTCCTTCCCTTCTTCTCCTACTTGGAATAGGATAGGGGGACCGAATCCTACTTGGACCGGAGTCCAAGTAGGACTCCCCCCATGGCGCACCCCCTAGGGCCGGCCACCTCGCCTCCCTCCTTTATATACGTGGGAGGGGGCAACCCCAAAGGCATACCAAGTCTTCTATTAGCCATGTGCGGTGCCCCCCTCCACAGTTACACACCTCGGTCATATCGTCATAGTGCTTAGGCGAAGCCCTGCACCGGTAACTTCATCATCACGCTGTCGTGCTGACGGAACTCTCCCTCGTCCTCAACTGGATCAAGATATCGAGGGACGTCATCGAGCTGAACGTGTGCTGAATGCGGAGGTGCCATACGTTCGGTGCTTGGATCGGTTGGATCACGAAGACGTTTGACTACATCAACCGCGTTACTAAACACTTCCACTTTCGGTCTACGAGGGTACGTGGACACACTCTCCCGTCTCGTTGCTATGCATCTCCTAGATAGATCTTGCGTGATCGTAGGAATATTTTGAAATATTGCGTTCCCCAACAGACTCCTCCCCCCTAGCTGCGGCCCCCTTCCTTGGAGGAGGGGCCAAGGCCTACGCCCGCTCCCCCTTGCCCCTATATATAGTGAAGAGGGAGGGCAGCCGCTGAAGGAAATATGCCCTAGAGGCAATAATAATGTTATTATTTTTATTTCCTTATATCATGATAAATGTTTATTATTCATGCTAGAATTGTATTATCCGGAAACATAATACTTGTGTGAATACATAGACAAACCAAACGTCACTAGTATGCTTCTACTTGACTAGCTCATTAATCAAAGATGGTTATGTTTCCTAACCATAGACATGTGTTGTCATTTGATTAACGGGATCACATTATTAGGAGAATGATGTGATTGACATGACCCATTCCATTAGCTTAGCACCCGATCGTTTAGTATGTTGCTATTGCTTTCTTCATGACTTATACATGTTCCTATGACTATGAGATTATGCAACTCCCGTTTGCCGGAGGAACACTTTGTGTGCTACCAAACGTCACAACGTAACTGGGTGATTATAAAGGAGCTCTACAGGTGTCTCCAAAGGTACATGTTGGGTTGGCGTATTTCGAGATTAGGATTTGTCACTCCGATTGTCGGAGAGGTATCTCTGGGCCCTCTCGGTAATGCACATCACATAAGCCTTGCAAGCATTGCAACTAATGAGTTAGTTGTGAGATGATGTATTACAAAATGAGTAAAGAGACTTGCCGGTGACGAGATTGAACTAGGTATTGAGATACCGACGATCGAATCTAGGGCAAGTAACATACCGATGACAAAGGGAACAACGTATGTTGTTATGCGGTCTGACCGATAAAGATCTTCGTAGAATATGTAGGAGCCAATATGAGCATCCAGGTCCCGCTATTGGTTATTGACCAGGAGACGTGTCTCGGTCATGTCTACATTGTTCTCGAACCCGTAGGGTCCGCACGCTTAAGGTTTCGATGACAGTTATATTATGAGTTTATGAGTTTTAATGTATCGAAGTTAGTTCGGAGTCCCGGATGTGATCACGGACATAACAAGGAGTCTCGAAATGGTCGACACATAAAGATTGATATATTGGACGGCTATATTCGGACACCGGAAGTGTTCCGGGTGATTTCGGAGAAAACCGGAGAGCTGGAGGGTTACCGGAACCCTACCGGGAGAAGTAATGGGCCATATGGGCCTTAGTGGAGAGAGAGGGGCAGCAAGGGTGGGCCGCATGCCTCCTCCCCCCTGGTCCGAATTGGACTAGGAGAGGGGGGGGGCTCCCCCCTTTTCTTCTCCTTCCCCACTTCCTTCCCCCTCCTAGTAGGAGTCCTACTCCTACTAGGAGGAGGACTCCTCCTTGGCGCACCTATAGGGCCGGCCGGCCTCCTCCCCTTGCTCCTTTATATACGGGGGCAGGGGGCACCCCTAGACACACAAGTTGATCCACGTGATCATATTCTTAGCCGTGTGCTGTGCCCCCTTCCACCATAATCCTCGATAATATTGTAGCGGTGCTTAGGCGAAGCCCTGCGACGGTAGTACATCAAGATCGTCACCACACCGTCGTGCTGACGGAACTCTTCCCCGACACTTTGCTGGATCGGAGTCAGGGGATCGTCATCGAGCTGAATGTGTGCTAAAACTCAGAGGTGTTGTAGTTTCGGTCCTTGATCGGTCGGGCCGTGAAGACGTACGACTACATCAACCGCGTTGTGCTAACGCTTCCGCTGTCGGTCTACAAGGGTACGTAGATCACACTCTCCCCTCTCATTGCTATGCATCACCATGATCTTGCGTGTGCGTAGGAAATTTTTTGAAATTACTACGTTCCCCAATAGTGGCATCCGAGCCTAGGTTTTATGTCTTGATGTTATATGCACGAGTAGAATACAAGTGAATTGTGGGCGATATAAGTCATACTGCTTACCAGCATGTCATACTTTGGTTCGGCGGTATTGTTGGACGAAGCGGCCCGGACCGACATTACGTGTACACTTACGCGAGACCGGTTCTCCCTACGTGCTTTGCACAAAGGTGGCTAGCGGGTGATAGTTTCTCCAACTTTAGTTGAATCGACTGTGGCTACGCCCGGTCCTTGCGAAGGTTAAAACAACACCAACTTGACAAACTATCATTGTGGTTTTTATGCGTAGGTAAGATTGGTTCTTGCTTAAGCCCGTAGCAGCCACGTAAAACTTGCAACAACAAAGTAGAGGACGTCTAACTTGTTTTTGCAGGGCATGTTGTGATGTGATATGGTCAAGACATGATGCTAAATTTTATTGTATGAGATGATCATGTTTTGTAACCAAGTTATCGGCAACTGGCAGGAGCCATATGGTTGTCGCTTTATTGTATGCAATGCAATTGCGTTGTAAAGCTTTACTTTATCACTAAGCGGTAGCGATAGTCGTGGAAGCATAAGATTGGCGAGACGACAACGATGCTACGATGGTGATCAAGGTGTCGCGCCGGTGACGATGGTGATCACGATGGTGCTTCGAAGATGGAGATCACAAGCACAAGATGATGATGGCCATATCATATCACTTATATTGATTGCATGTGATGTTTATCTTTTATGCATCTTATCTTGCTTTGATTGACGGTAGCATTTTAAGATGATCTCTCACTAATTATCAAGAAGTGTTCTCCTTGAGTATGCACCGTTGCGAAAGTTCTTCGTGCTGAGACACCACGTGATGATCGGGTGTGATAGGCTCTATGTTCAAATACAACGGGTGCAAAACAGTTGCACACGCAGAATACTCAGGTTATACTTGACAAGCCAAGCATATAAAGATATGGCCTCGGAACACGGAGACCGAAAGGTCGAGCGTGAATCATATAGTAGATATGATCAACATAGCGATGTTCACCAATGAAACTACTCCATCTCACGTGATGATCGGACATGGTTTAGTTGATTTGGATCACGTAATAACTTAGAGGATTAGAGGGATGTCTATCTAAGTGGGAGTTCTTTAGTAATATGATTAATTGAACCTAAATTTATCATGAACTTAGTACCTGATAGTATCTTGCTTGTTTATGTTTGATTGTAGATAGATGGCCCGTGCTGTTGTTCCGTAGAATTTTAATGCGTTCGTTGAGAAAGCAAAGTTGAAAGATGATGGTAGCAATTACACGGACTGGGTCCGTAACTTGAGGATTATCCTCATTGCTGCACAGAAGAATTACGTCCTGGAAGCACCGCTGGGTGCCAGGCCGACTGCTGGAGCAACACCAGATGTTATGAACGTCTGGCAGAGCAAAGCTGATGACTACTCGATAGTTCAGTGTGCCATGCTTTACGGCTTAGAATCTGGACTTCAACGACGTTTTGAACGTCATGGAGCATATGAGATGTTCCAGGAGTTGAAGTTAATATTTCAAGCAAATGCCCGGATTGAGAGATATGAAGTCTCCAATAAGTTCTATAGCTGCAAGATGGAGGAGAACAGTTCTATCAGTGAGCATATACTCAAAATGTCTGGGTATAATAATCACTTGATTCAATTGGGAGTTAATCTTCCAGATGATTGCGTCATTGACAGAATTCTCCAATCACTACCACCAAGCTACAAGAGCTTCGTGATGAACTATAATATGCAAGGGATGAATAAGACTATTCCCGAGCTCTTCGCAATGCTGAAAGCTGTGGAGGTAGAAATCAAGAAGGAGCATCAAGTGTTGATGGTCAATAAGACCACTAGTTTCAAGAAAAAGGGCAAAGGGAAGAAGAAGGGGAACTTCAAAAAGAACAGCAAGCAAGTTGCTACTCAAGAGAAGAAACCCAAACCTGGACCTAAGCCTGAAACTGAGTGCTTCTACTGCAAGCAGACTGGTCACTGGAAGCGGAACTGCCCCAAGTATTTGGCGGATAAGAAGGATGGCAAGGTGAACAAAGGTATATGTGATATACATGTTATTGATGTGTACCTTACTAATGCTCGCAGTAGCACCTGGGTATTTGATACTAGTTCTGTTGCTAACATTTGCAACTCAAAACAGGGACTACGGATTAAGCGAAGATTGGCTAAGGACGAGGTGACGATGCGCGTGGGAAATGGTTCCAAAGTCGATGTGATCGCGGTCGGCACGCTACCTCTACATCTACCTTCGGGATTAGTATTAGACCTAAATAATTGTTATTTGGTGCCAGCGTTAAGCATGAACATTATATCTGGATCTTGTTTGATGCGAGACGGTTATTCATTTAAATCAGAGAATAATGGTTGTTCTATTTATATGAGTAATATCTTTTATGGTCATGCACCCTTAAAGAGTGGTCTATTCTTATTAAATCTCGATAGTAGTGACACACATATTCATAATGTTGAAGCCAAAAGATGCAGAGTTGATAATGATAGTGCAACTTATTTGTGGCACTGCCCTTTGGGTCATATCGGTGTAAAGCGCATGAAGAAACTCCATACTGATGGGCTTTTGGAACCACTTGATTATGAATCACTTGGTACTTGCGAACCGTGCCTTATGGGTAAGATGACAAAAACACCGTTCTCCGGTACTATGGAGAGAGCAACAGATTTGTTGGAAATCATACATACAGATGTATGTGGTCCGATGAATGTTGAGGCTCGTGGCGGATATCGTTATTTTCTCACCTTCACAGATGACTTAAGCAGATATGGGTATATCTACTTGATGAAACATAAGTCTGAAACATTTGAAAAGTTCAAAGAATTTCAGAGTGAAGTTGAAAATCATCGTAACAAGAAAATAAAATTCCTACGATCTGATCGTGGAGGAGAATATTTGAGTTACGAGTTTGGTGTACATTTGAAACAATGTGGAATAGTTTCGCAACTCACGCCACCCGGAACACCACAACGTAATGGTGTGTCCGAACGTCGTAATCGTACTTTACTTGATATGGTGCGATCTATGATGTCTCTTACTGATTTACCGCTATCGTTTTGGGGTTATGCTCTAGAGACGGCCGCATTCACGTTAAATAGGGCACCATCAAAATCCGTTGAGACGACGCCTTATGAACTATGGTTTGGCAAGAAACCAAAGTTGTCATTTCTGAAAGTTTGGGGTTGCGATGCTTATGTGAAAAAGCTTCAACCTGAAAAGCTCGAACCCAAATCGGAGAAATGTGTCTTCATAGGATATCCAAAGGAAACTATTGGATACACCTTCTATCACAGATCCGAAGGCAAAACTTTTGTTGCTAAATTCGGAAACTTTCTAGAGAAGGAGTTTCTCTCGAAAGAAGTGAGTGGGAGGAAAGTAGAACTTGATGAGGTAACTGTACTTGCTCCCTTATTGGAAAGTAGTACATCACAGAAATCAGTTTCTGTGACACCTACACCAATTAGTGAGGAAGCTAATGATGATGATCATGAAGCTTCAGAACAAGATACTACTGAACCTCATAGATCAACCAGAGTAAGATCCGCACCAGAGTGGTACGGTAATCCTGTTCTGGAAGTCATGCTACTAGATCATGATGAACCTACGAACTATGGAGAAGCGATGGTGAGCCCAGATTCCGCAAAATGGCTTGAAGCCATGAAATCTGAGATGGGATCCATGTATGAGAACAAAGTATGGACTTTGGTTGACTTGCCCAATGATCGGCAAGAAATTGAGAATAAATGGATCTTTAAGAAGAAGACTGACGCTGACGGTAATGTTACTGTCTACAAAGCTCAACTTGTCGCAAAAGGTTTTCGACAAGTTCAAGGGATTGACTATGATGAGACCTTCTCACCCGTAGCGATGCTTAAGTCTGTCCGAATCATGTTAGCAATTGCCGCATTTTATGATTATGAAATTTGGCAGATGGATGTCAAAACTGCATTCCTGAATGGATTTCTGCAAGAAGAGTTGTATATGATGCAACCGGAAGGTTTTGTCGATCCAAAGGGAGCTAACAAAGTGTGCAAGCTCCAGCGATCCATTTATGGACTGGTGCAAGCCTCTCAGAGTTGGAATAAACGCTTTGATAGTGTGATCAAAGCATTTGGTTTTGTACAGACTTTTGGAGAAGCCTGTATTTACAAGAAAGTGAGTGGGAGCTCTGGAGCATTTCTGATATTATATGTAGATGACATATTACTAATCGGAAATGATATAGAATTTCTGGATAGCATAAAGGGATACTTGAATAAGAGTTTTTCAATGAAAGACCTCGGTGAAGCTGCTTACATATTGGGCATTAAGATCTATAGAGACAGATCAAGACGCTTAATTGGACTTTCACAAAGCACATACCTTGACAAAGTTTTGAAAAAGTTCAAAATGGATCAAGCAAAGAAAGGATTCTTGCCTGTGTTACAAGGTGTGAAATTGAGTAAGACTCAATGCCCGACCAATGCAGAAGATAGAGAGAAAATGAAAGATGTTCCCTATGCTTCAGCCATAGGCTTTATCATGTATGCAATGCTGTGTACTAGACCTGATGTGTGTCTTGCTATAAGTCTAGCAGGCAGGTACCAAAGTAATCCAGGAGTGGATCACTGGACAGCGGTCAAGAACATCCTGAAATACCTGAAAAGGACTAAGGATATGTTTCTCATATATGGAGGTGACAAAGAGTTCATCGTAAATGGTTATGTTGATGCAAGCTTTGACACTGATCCAGACAATTCTAAATCGCAAACAGGATACGTGTTTACATTAAACGGTGGAGCTGTTAGTTGGTGCAGTTCTAAACAAAGCGTTGTGGTGGGATCTACATGTGAAGCGGAGTACATAGCTGCTTCGGAAGCAGCAAACGAAGGAGTCTGGATGAAGGAGTTCATATCCGATCTAGGTGTCATACCTAGTGCATCGGGTCCAATGAAAATCTTTTGTGACAATACTAGTGCAATTGCCTTGGCAAAGGAATTCAGATTTCACAAGAGAACCAAGCACATCAAGAGACGCTTTAATTCCATCCGAGATCTAGTCCAGGTGGGAGACATAGAGATTTGCAAGATACATACGGATCTGAATATTGCAGACCCATTGACTAAGCCTCTTCCACGAGCAAAACATGATCAGCACCAAAGCTCCATGGGTGTTAGAATCATTACTGTGTAATCTAGATTATTGACTCTAGTGCAAGTGGGAGACTGAAGGAAATATGCCCTAGAGGCCATAATAATGTTATTATTTTTATTTCCTTATATCATGATAAATGTTTATTATTCATGCTAGAATTGTATTATCCGGAAACATAATACTTGTGTGAATACATAGACAAACCAAATGTCACTAGTATGCCTCTACTTGACTAGCTCATTAATCAAAGATGGTTATGTTTCCTAACCATAGACATGTGTTGTCATTTTATTAACGGGATCACATTATTAGGAGAATGATGTGATTGACATGACCCATTCCATTAGCTTAGCACCCGATCATTTAGTATGTTGCTATTGCTTTCTTCATGACTTATACATGTTCCTATGACTATGAGATTATGCAACTCCCGTTTGCCGGAGGAACACTTTGTGTGCTACCAAACGTCACAACGTAACTGGGTGATTATAAAGGAGCTCTACAGGTGTCTCCAAAGGTACATGTTGGGTTGGCGTATTTCGAGATTAGGATTTGTCACTCCGATTGTCGGAGAGGTATCTCTGGGCCCTCTCGGTAATGCACATCACATAAGCCTTGCAAGCATTGCAACTAATGAGTTAGTTGCGAGATGATGTATTACGAAACGAGTAAAGAGACTTGCCGGTAACGAGATTGAACTAGGTATTGAGATACCGACGATCGAATCTCGGGCAAGTAACATACCGATGACAAAGGGAACAACGTATGTTGTTATGCGGTCTGACCGATAAAGATCTTCGTAGAATATGTAGGAGCCAATATGAGCATCTAGGTTCCGCTATTGGTTATTGACCAGGAGACGTGTCTCGGTCATGTCTACATTGTTCTCGAACCCGTAGGGTCCGCACGCTTAAGGTTTCGATGACAGTTATATTATGAGTTTATGAGTTTTAATGTACCAAAGTTATTTCGGAGTCCCGGATGTGATCACGGACATAACGAGGAGTCTCGAAATGGTCGAAACATAAAGATTGATATATTGGACGGCTATATTCGGACACCGGAAGTGTTCCGGGTGATTTCGGAGAAAACCGGAGAGCCGGAGGGTTACCGGAACCCTACCGGGAGAAGTAATGGGCCATATGGGCCTTAGTGGAGAGAGAGAGAGGGGCAGCAAGGGTGGGCCGCGCGCCTCCTCCCCCTGGTCCGAATTGGACTAGGAGAGGGGGGCGGCGCCCCCCTTTTCTTCTCCTTCCCCACTTCCTTCCCCCTCCTAGTAGGAGTCCTACTCCTACTAGGAGGAGGACTCCTCCTTGGCGCGCCTATAGGGCCGGCCGGCCTCCTCCCCTTGCTCCTTTATATACGGGGGCAAGGGGCACCCCTAGACACACAAGTTGATCCACGTGATCATATTCTTAGCCGTGTGCGGTGCCGCCTTCCACCATAATCCTCGATAATATTGGGCGAAGCCCTGCGACGGTAGTACATCAAGATCGTCACCACACCGTCGTGCTGATGGAACTCTTCCCCGACACTTTGCTGGATCGGAGTCCGGGGATCGTCATCGAGCTGAACGTGTGCTAAAACTCGGAGGTGTCGTAGTTTCGGTGCTTGATCGGTCGGGCCGTGAAGACGTACGACTACATCAACCGCGTTGTGCTAATGCTTCCGCTGTCGGTCTACAAGGGTACGTAGATCACACTCTCCCCTCTCGTTGCTATGCATCACCATGATCTTGCGTGTGTGTAGGAATTTTTTTGAAATTACTACGTTCCCCAACAGCCGCACCCTTCCACCTGGCGCAACCCCTCCCCCTCTCTCCCACCACGTCCTCCCGTCCCCTGCCGGCGCACCACCATCACCACCACATTCTCGTGTTGGTTATGGTCCCATCTACTTCTTCCCCTACACTTGCTAGATCAAGGAGGAGAAGACGTCACCGAGCCACACGTGTGCTAAACTCGGAGGTGCCATCCGTTCGGCGCTAGATCGGTTGGATCGTGATTGGATCGCGAAGAGTACGACTACATCAACCGCATCATATACGCTTCCGCTTTCAGACTACAAGGGTATTTAGGTACACTCCCCTCTTGCTGCCATGCATCTCCTAGATTAGATCTTGGGTGTTCATAGGAATTTTTTTGATTTTCATGCTTCGTTCCCCATCACACCGTCCACCCATTCACAAAAGTGTTCACCCAAATGCCATAGCCAAATTTATTTATGTTTTTGTTTTTTTACTTTGAAGCAAACATGATGGATTCGGTGGATTTGCCGTTGTTAGATGAGGATGAAAAAACGATGATGCAAGTGGTAATTGAAGATGCCGAATGTGCGGAGCAGCATGAGCTCAATTTCAAGGGGTCGATCAAGGAACATTGAGTGTTGAACTAGCATAGGGCACATGGGCATATGATGCTGATAGATGATGACTTTGTCCTCGATGCGCTACTCGAGTCCTTTTTCTGCCCTCGATTTCGGATGAGCCGAACTGTGTTCGATCACCTCTACAGTGGTGTCTGTGCCTATGGTGACTACTTCGTCTCGAATAAGGTTGTCGTTGGAAACATTGAATTCTCTGGTTAGCAGACATGTAAAGTTGCATTGAGGATGCTTGCCTATGGCACGAACAATTTGTGTGACGAGTAAATCCGGATGTTCGAAACCACATGCCTTGAAGCCATGGTCAGGTTTGCTATTGTGGTGGTCAAGTTGTTTGGATTGGAGTACTTGAGAGAACCGATTGTCGAAGACACCGTATGGTTCATGGCACTGCCAGAAAAGCAAGAAGGTGCCCAGGTATGCTCAGCCCTGGATTGCATGCACCGACAATGGAAGGATTGCCTGTATGCTCCACAAGGGCAATATTTAGGCCATTGCAAGAAATCCACCATCATTCTTTAAACAGTTGCATCACAAGACCTTTGGATTTGACACTCTTTCATTGGGATGCCCAAGTTTCACAATTACATCAACGATGTAGCAGTCTCCATTGTTTGTAAGCCTGCATGCCGGAGAAGCTCTTCCGTGCAATTATACCATTAATGGTCATGACTACAACATGGACTATTATCCTTGTAATACATCTATCATTCATAGGCGACCTTGTTCAAGAATAACTCTGATCTAAGGGGTGAGAAAAGATATCACTTTTCTGAAAGACAAGAAGGAGCTATAAAGGATGTCGAGAGGGAGTTTGTAGTGATCCAACTCCGTTTTGTTGTTGTTCGAGGACCTGCAAAATATGGGATCTAGAGACGTTGTGGGAGGTGATGACATCTTGTGTGATCATGTACATCATGATTGTGGAGGATGAGGGTGACAAAGTTCGCCATTGGAATTTGAGCGCATGAGTGATCCGATCCAACTTATAGAGCAGAATCCTACGATGTTTGAGGATTTTATCAAAATGTATCAACAGATTCACCATCGAACAACCCACGAGCTGTTTAGGAATAATTTGTTTGAGAATTTGTGGACGCTTTAAGGAGAGAACTAAAAAATTTGTATGAATAGGTTGAATTCAGGTTTAAACTATTCATTGGAAAACTTCATATTTGGATTGTAATATTTATCTTTAATTATTTGCAGAACTAGATGATACCCCGCGCGTTGCTGCGGGAATTGCTTGTAACATAGTTCAGTGAGATTTAGTTATACGAAATGTGAATAGTTGAATTAATAATATAAGAACTAAAACTTGCCAATCAACTAACTGGGAGATGCACATCAAGGAAAGAAAAAAATGTTGGCCATGTGGTGGTGGTACAATGTCTGCTGACGCGCATGAAAGGATTAACCTGAATGCAATTTAGTAAAATATCTACTCTAATGAAATTGCTTCATTTGATTGAATCAAGAACTATATGATCGTATGTGTAGCGTTTGACATTATCTTTGAAAACATTCCCTGTTTATATGCAAATGGACAATGTTATAAACAAATGTGGTGCCAACGGGGTGCAAAGATTTTAGTGACATCACGAAATTGCTATAATCTCCACTGGAATCTTGCAAAACAGAATTGGTAATTCTACAAGCAAACATATACCAATCAAAATAATGAAATCCATTGTAGTTAATCTAATCCATGAAAAATGATTAGATATGAAGAATTATCATCCAACTGTCAACTAGGTGAGGGCTTGAGACGAGGATATGTAGCTCAAAGAACCCAATCTCTGTTTGATTTGATATTCAGAAAAGTATGTGTACATGACATACCCAGTGTTATTGAAAATAAAATGGCATGACAGTTCAATGGGCATGCCTTCAGCATACCTAAAGCTCGTATATAGTACAACAACAGTGGCCAATGATCCAGTAATACTATACTCAAGAGATATGTAAGGTCAAGAAGGGAATGTTGCGCAAAAAAAAGGTCAAGAAGAAAATTTACCTACACAAAGTTGTTCCGGTGAGACACTGAGGCAAAACACAATGAGATAAAATAGCAGCTCGTATAAAAAAATGACACGCACAGTATCCTAGCTTTTTTTATTATACCATGGAACTTAATCCATTAAACAACAAAGAAAACCTGAAGATGATGCTAGCGGACATGCATCTACCACATGGCGCATGCAGAATATTGTTCGCACACAAACACGTCACCGTGTACCCTCGACGCCGGGGGTGATGCACCGCAGCTCGCGTCGAAGGAGATCTGACCGGCAGCACGATACGCAGAACAGCCGGCAGATGCTTTTGTAAACCCGAAGCCCGCTTGCCCGGGAGGGACCCCGTCAGGGCTCGCGACGGCTATGGGCTGCTCCAGGTCGATTCGCCCGCCCCTAGAGCCTCGTGGATCCGCAGCCCTCCAGCATGAAGAACTAGCGAAGAATGAGAAGAAAGATACAAAGGAGAGATAAAAAGTAGATGAACACGAAAAGGTAGTAGATGTGTTTGTTCGATTGGTGTTGTTTCAATCGGCCGTCACCCCAACATATATAAGAGGCGGCTGGACTTCCCGTACAAGCAAAAGATTCATCTAGGCTTTCCTTACAAGAAAATTACATCAATTCACGTCCAAAACCCTAGTCAAATTCGGATTGGTTTATCCGAACTTTCCAAAACTGTTCGGTTTAAACTAGCTATACCTTGCGGGTCTTTTTTGTGGTGGCAAATGACCTCGGATGGAAATGAGTCCAAAAGAAATCTTGACCGTTTCAACGAGATTAAAAACTTTCATGTTGAACATTTTTTCATCAGAGGTCATCTCGAGGGTCAAATCGCTCGTGCAAGACAGCTAATTATTCACGCAACACATCAGACATACCCACATATGTGTGTGGTTCCGGGCGTCATATTTTTGCTCACTGGAGGGTCGCGCTGTGCGGGATCTAACTTGTGCATATGACCTTGGATTGAGACGATCTTTATATCAAAATCGATCATTTCGACGAGACGAAGACAATTCATGTAGATCAGTTTTCAATATGGGGCAGTCTTGGGGGTGTAATCAGCCGAAAAGTGTTCTGGATGGCTATGACCCAAATATCAAAGTTTATCCTTTTGATGATACGAAACTTTGTCACTTTGAGAACTTTTTCATTTAAAGCCATATTTATTAAGTTCTCGGCCGTGTCAAAATCTGGTGTCAACACATGCCCCCCTGTTTTTCGGCAAACTTGTGTGCCGAAAAATAACTTGCATGATGATTTTTCTAAGGACGATGTCAACACTCCATCGGCCATTTTGCATGTTCTTAGGACGATAAGTATATATCGGCCATTGCTTGTTTGAACCTCTTGAGGCAAACTTGGGTGAAAACTTCTCAGCTTCTATAACAATCCGGTGATAAGGTTTCATAAATCAAAACCATCCTCCGAACCATATTGTTCTCCCTTTCGCTAGGATTTTGCAGATAATCAAGAATGAACTTCCTCCAATCCTTACTTCGCCTGCATAAAAGTTTCATTAGTGGCCGAAGCGGTGGGCTTCGGTTCGGCCTTACCTATATTGACAAGACCTAGCGTCGGCTATTGATAGAAATGTAATACACCATGGTTAACATAGTAGCCGGATGCTTGCTGTGCCAACTCTTTTGAATTGTCATGTCTAGATATATGAACAATTTTAAAGCAACCCGAGGTAAATCTTGCATCTAGACATACCAAAAGATAAACTATAAGTGATTCGTCAAAACGTTGATAACACTTGGATATTTGTTGCACTACTAATAACGAATCACCGGAA
Source organism: Triticum urartu (assembly GCF_056163025.1). Classification (NCBI taxonomy): domain Eukaryota; kingdom Viridiplantae; phylum Streptophyta; class Magnoliopsida; order Poales; family Poaceae; genus Triticum; species Triticum urartu. The sequence goes on along the minus strand of NC_141874.1, from coordinate 167,175,679 downwards.
GCCTCAATATGTATAGCACCTATAGCAAGGCAAAGCTCCAATCCGAATAACAATGCATACTCAGCTTTGATCATTGTGCAAAAATATTTTAAGCGGCATGAGGCTTCACAAAATAGCTTCATATGGAGATAAATAAACAACACCAACACCTTGGCCATTGTTACAAATTTAACCATCAATATATATTCTCCATGGTACTAGAGATATCAAGCTAAAAACAATATTATGCATGATGTCAATATGATGCTCAATAAAAAAAATCAACCATGATTTGGCCTTACGTAAATTCTGAAAACTAATAAGCCAAAGCACACCCAATCAAAACATAAGTTCACTTTGCAATTTTGATGAATTGGTCTATGCATAATATCTTCAATGGTATCAATTTGACAAATTCCTTTGCAAGGACTTATCTCAATCTCTACTCAAACTAAGGACGATGTTAGAATACCACACCGGCCATTCTTAGATATTCTTAGGGCGATATATAAGTATCGGCCATTCCCATGAGGTCCATGTAGAATTCACCCACCAAAGTATGTATAGCCGAAATAAACAAATGAAATAGCAATAAAACATTTCATCCCTTTTGTATTAGCAACAAAAACGTAACTAACCAAATGTATAGTGATTTGGTAATACCCTGTCATGATATAGAAAATTATGTTGCATCCATGGAACAAAATAAATCCATGGAGGGTAATTGATCATACCTATGGATGAATTCCATGGCAAAGGCATCAATGGCATGGTTGAAGAAAATGAATGATGTGCTAACCGAAGATTTTGATGTTGTGATGCACACCTTCGACTTAATTGTTTGTTGCTTCCATTCTTCTCTTCCTTCACTTTTATTGTACTTATTGCAATAGAAGCATGCACATCCTTTTTTATGATGATCCTCTTGGGAACCCATGCCATGTTCTTCTGTCTCATCTCTTGTGCACTAAGATTTTGTAATTCCCTCTTTTGACAATACGATAAACTGAGTGGGCATCTTGGCTGTGATTCTATTTTGACCTTGTGCACTCTCAACTTCTTTTCTTCAGATTTGGCACTTTGACTCTCAATAATTGGTTGCTTCATCTCATTGCCTTTAGTAGCCAATGTCAACACTTTAATTGGCTCTTTTTCATTTGAGATCAAATCTGAAGTTGCACTCTTACGACCATCTCTTTTAACACGGTAAACTTGCTTGACCACCTCTTTCTTCTTCTTTGAGCTCTGAACCGATTCCTTATGATTGAAACGGTCTTTAACATGTGATTGTTCAAATGTTGATCTTCTTGGAGCTGCATAATATTGATGAGATGGTCTAAAATAAGATGATGAATGTGCCCTTGTATCATACCTATCCCATGATGGATATGAATCTACACGAGCATAGGGAGAAATCCAGGACATTGGCATTGGCGGCCCAAAATAAGGATATGAATATGTTGCATGAAAATTTTCACTTTTCCAATACCGATCCTCATATTTTACGCCTTGGGGGTGATCTTGATGCTTTTGCTTTAGTTAGCCGATAAGCACTTTTCTCTTCACTCTTATTTTGATATTTATCTAATAATTGTGCAAAAGTGACCTTGGATTTCTTGCACTTGTGCTTATTGCGGCCTTTGTTTCCTCTGGTTGTGCTTGCACCAATCTCTGAATTTGCTTGCTGCCCCCAGTCCTTGGCGTCTCCATTGTAGCTTCGATGGAATTTTCGCCCTCAAGATTATGTTCATTATGCTCTTCAACAATTTCTTTACTTGAAAGCTTAATCCCATTACCTGTAGTTTTTACCTTCTCTTTAAATGGATCGGCTTGAAGTAGCCGATGCAAAAACTTTCTGCCATCGGGACCAATCGGAATAGACTGGTGATCTCTTGGTGTCTCAACAAATTTCAATCGTCCTTTATCAATTGCCGATTTAACTATTTGATGAAACATGTTGCAATCCTCAAAATTATGCTTGGACGAATCATGCAACTTACAATACATTCGTCCCTGGACAGATGGCTCAACATGGTGATCAAGAATTCTAATATAATTATTTCTCAACAATAAATTAAATATTTGATCACACATGCTTGAATTGAAGGTAAATTTTTTATTCTCTATCCGATCTTGTTGTGAGAACGGCTTTGGAGTTAAGCAAACGAATAGTTCAGATTTTGCATCACCCCATTTGGCTATGCATTGTGTTTTGCACTCTATCTCCGATCTCTTTGGATAAGAAACTATACTGGCATCGGTTTGCTCAGAGGATTTTAACCTTGGCTTTAAATTTCTGAAACGAAAATAGTTAGAACATACATGTCTCAATTAAGACCAAGTGTAAGCCAAGTAAGAAATAAGCAAAGCTACCCAATTAGATATGAACTTTAAATAAAGCAATGGGAAAAGCTTTGGCTGCAGTAATAAGTCACTATCGGTCTCTTTGAATGGTACAATATATTGACCGATATGCTTAGTAACAATTTTATTGCTAACAAGTAAATTGCCCTTCTTCATTGGTTTTTGAAAATTACTTATTAGAATTTTTCTAATAGATGCATCAACAATAAAGTTGTGACCAAATCTGAAAATAGGTAAATTACTTGCTAGATATACCTCTTCAAATATGTTGGGAGAGCATGATGATTGCATATGATGAATAATATTGTGCTTTGCTTCTGGATGACTTCCCAACACCATGTCATAATTTTCTTCTTGATTTCATGCATCATAAATTTGAAGATCTTCGTCAACCGAACTTTGTTCGGCTACTTGCTCTTGTCCTTGAAGCTTGTCAATTTCTATGGCACGAAACTCATAGGGCAGGAAGTAGGTTCCATTAACTTCAGAAAAATCAAACATGGTTGTTTTGCTATGCTTGCCATGCCCTTTCTCAATAATGCTTGCCTCTTTGGATTTGATGGATACGGAATATATACTACTTGATTCGGCTTTTTGAAGTAGGTTCCATTAACTTCAGAAAAATCAAACATGGTTGTTTTGCTATGCTTGCCATGCCCTTTCTCAATAATGCTTGCCTCTTTGGATTTGATGGATACGGAATATATACTACTTGATTCGGCTTTTTCAACCGAAGCACTTTTAGTTTCCGAATCATCATTCTTTTTGCCGGTTATATCAATTGACAAGGCTTCTTTTCTTTGAGCCAATTCCCTATCAATTCTCTCTTGGTGAAGTACCTGCACCCTATCGCGCAAAGTTTTAACTCCCCTCTCAATTCCAGCCTGCTCTAGATTAGTTTGCCTCCCAATGCTTTTAGAATCTTTCGGCAATGAAGTGTTAGTGTTGCCGAAATTTTGCAATTGTGTAGGGGGGTATAATATGCTGTGGTACTAGGTGGAGGTGTATGCACTACTGTATAACCATATGCTCTTTTGCCAATTCTATCAATGCATGTAGTTTCATCTTCTTGCAAAACTCTAGCCTTTATTGCAGCATAATCAGGAAACAACCCCTTTTCATATTGTTCAAGGCAAAGAGCACTAATTTTCTTGTTTTGTGCCAAGCTCTTTTTTAACGCAGCCACAAGTGCTTCTGGAAGGGATTGCTCCGCAATACTTTTAGATTCTTTCGGCAATGATTCGTGAGTGTTGCCGAAATTCTCGAGTTGCTAGAGTATGCATTATATGCTACAGTATTTGATGACGGCGCATGTGTTCCTATAAAATTTTCACTTATTCGGCTATGACCATGAAGATGCGGGGCCGAATTATGAACATCTACAGTTGCATACAGTGCTGAAAAATTACTAAAATGAGGTGTAGCATATGATGGTTGAGAGTAACTGGCTGAATAGCTAGTAGTAGCATGGCCAATTCTCCCATCCATCGGCAAGGTCGGATTCACATACTGCAAATTAGTTGCCGATGAATAAAAAGGTGAAACACTTTCTTCTATGCTATTGGAAATTTTAACATGAGGTGTTTCAAATTGATTAACCGAACCCATCATGTTGTTCATCAGCATATGGATTTGTGGGGTTGTCGATGCATGAGAGTTAGGATACATATGTTGTATGTCACTAGTATCATAAGAAGTTGAAACATGTAAATTACTTTGAGTCGGCCTATGCACGTAATTAGATGCCTTATTGAAAAAGCTAGGGCTGGCCGATAGAGTATAATCATTGAACGATCTAGTAACATCATATGAATTATTTGCATCTACAGTAGGGAATTGGGTATTCATATTACCTTTGTAGATTGCAAACCCTAGATGACGATCTCTTCGTAGCAAGAACGGGCCGGAGACCGTTCAAAGCTTCGTCCCCAGCGGAGTCACCAAAAAGTGTGTTTGCACACGAACACGTCACCGTGTACTCTCAACGCCGGGGGTGATGCACCGCAGCTCGCGTCGAAGGAGATCTAACCGGCAGCGCGATACGCAACACAGTCGGCAGATGCTTTTGTAAACCCGAAGCCCCGCTTGCCCGGGAGGGACCCCATCAGGGCTCGCGGCGGCTATGGGCTGCTCCAGGTCGATTCGCCCGCCCCTAGAACCTCGTGGATCCGCAGCCCTCCAGCATGAAGAACTAGCGAAGAACGAGAAGAAAGATACTAAGGAGAGATAAAAAGTAGATGAACACGAAAAAGTAGTAGATGCGTTTGTTCGATTGGTGTTGTTTCAATCGGCCGTCACCCCAACATATATAAGAGGTGGCTGGACTTCCCGTACAAGCAAAAGATTCATCTAGACTTTCCTTATAAGAAAATTACATCAATTCACGTCCAAAACCCTAGTCAAATTCGGATTGGTTTATCCGAACTTTCCAAATCTGTTCGGTTTAAACTAGTTGTACCTTGCGGATCTTTTTTGTGGTGGCAAACGACCTCGGATGGAAATGAGTCCAAAAGCAATCTTGACCATTGCGATGAGACGAACAACTTTCATGTTGAATGTTTTTTCATCAGAGGTCATCTCGAGGGTCAAATCGCTCGTGCAAGACAGCTAATTATTCACGCAGCACATCAGACATACCCACATATGTGTCTGGTTCCGGCGTCATATTTTTGCTCACTGGAGGGGCGCGCTGTGCGGGCTCTAACTTTTGCATATGACCTTGTATTGAGACGATATTTATATCAAAATCAATCGTTTCGACGAGACGAATACAATTCATGTAGATCAGTTGTCAATATGGGGCAGTCTTGGGGGTGTAATCAGCCGAAAAGTGTTCTGGATACAAAATCTTAGTACTTCGAACACAACTTCGGCTTTAGAGATGAGATCGGATGGCTATGACCCAAATATCAAAGTTTATCCTTTTGATGATACGAAACTTTCTCACTTTGAGAACTTTTTCATTTGAGGCCATATTTATTAAGTTTTCGGCCGTGTCAAAATCTGGTGTCAACAAATATACATGCGACTTGACTTCAATCTGTTAATGTAAACACTGAAGAGGAGCACATTAAGAGCAACTCCAATGGGGCGACCCATTTCGTCCACGGCCGTCCGTTTGGGTCGACGCGGACAGAAAAGGCGGCCCAACACGCCGACCCAAACAGATGCGCGTCCGTTTTTCGTCCGCGAGCGACCCATTCCCGGCCCATTTTTAGCCCGATTTGCGTCGCCGCGGACACGCGACGGACACGCACGCGGTCGCCTACTCCTGTCCCCGGACCCGCTGGTCTGTGGCACATTGGCCTCCCTCCCCCCGGCCAACAAGCAACCCTCGCCCCCGCCTCCTCCGTCACCGCCGCCGCCGCCCATTTTTGCGGCGACTCTTCCAGCTGCCGCCGCCTCCACATCTGCCCAGCAACGCCGCCCTTGCCCCCAGTCGCCACCGTTTTGCCGTCGGGGAGCAAACTGGTTCCCGCCACCGCTTCCCCCACCGCACAGCCGCCCGTGACCAAGAAGACGCCTCGCCGCCCCCGCCACATATGATCGGCACGCTTGACGGACGCTGGCAGGGCAGCTAGCTGGTCTGTGCGCGCCGCGTCTCCCCTCGCCAGTCGTCTCCTTCTTCGACGCCTGCAAGCTGTTCGACAGTTTGCCAAGGTACGAAAATGGACTCCGCCAATGACCAGCTGCCGTGTTGGTCCATCACCACCTCAACAACCAGCGGTCGTTGTTCCGTGGCTCCATTCCAGGCCACCTTCCGACGTTGAATCGTAACCGAGAGAGTGGGCATTTCCTTCTCTGGAAGGACTACTTTGATACAACAAACTCGTTGTTCAAACATCACAAATTTCGCCGCCGGTTCCGTATGAGTAGGCATGTTTTCAACCGTATTAGAGAGGGAGTGGTCGGCTATGATGACTACTTCGAGTGCAAAGAGGATGCCGTCGGCAAGATTGGTTTCTCCTCTTATCAGAAATGCACTGCCGCCATCCGAATGCTTGCGTACGGAGTGCCCGGTGATCTCATTGACGAGTACGTCCGTATGAGCGAGTCTACATGCCTAGAGTCCCTGTATAAATTCTGCAAGGCTGTGATTGCTGTGTTTGGCCCTGAGTACTTGAGAGAGCCGACATCTGTAGATACAACCCGTTTGTTGGCAATGAATGCTAGCAGGGGCTTCCCGGGGATGCTTGGCAGCATAGACTGCATGCACTGGGAGTGGAAGAACTGCCCTTCTGCTTGGCAAGGGCGGTATAAGGGACATGTCAGGGCTTGCACTGTCATACTAGAGGGCGTGGTGTCTCAAGATCTCTGGATCTGGCACTCTTTCTTTGGCATGGCTTGATCACACAATGATATCAACGTGCTTCAGTGCTCTCTGGTGTTTGCTAGGCTTGCCGAAGGCAACAGCCCACCGGTGAACTTTACTGTCAACGACCACAACTACGACAAAGGGTACTATTTGGGTGACGATATCTATCCTCAGTGGACTACTATTGTAAAGACAATACCCAACCCTGTTGGAGAGAAAATGAAAAGATTTTCCCAAGAGCAAGAGAGTGCTAGAAAGGATGTCGAGCGTGCCTTTGGTGTTTTGCAATCTTGATGGGGCATCGTTCGGTATCCTGCTAATACTTGGAGCACGCAGAAACTATGGGAGGTGATGACTGCTTGTGTGATCATGCATAATATGATCGTAGAAGATGAGCGCTCGGAACGTCTGTACGATCAAGGCTTTCAGTTTCAGGGTGAGAATGTTGTGCCTGAGCATTGAGTAGCGGCAACATTTGAGTAGTTCACTCAGTTTCATGAAGACATACGTGATTGGGAAACTCACGTGCAACTGCAAAATGATTTGGTTGAGCATATGTGGACTCATGTTGGCAACCAATAGATGTATCTTCTTTTATTCGTTTGCAAAACTACGTGAAACATTTTTATTTTTGTTTGGCCTGTAAAACTATACTATTTATTTGGGCGGACTATTTTGTTTGTTAAATTTTCATTTCACAATATGTTGAATGCAATGCAAAATTGGGCGGCCAGTTGGCCATGCCTGCACATATAGGTCGGCGCGTTAGACGCGCTGTCGACCTATATGAAAAACAGAGCGGACGCCGGGTGGGCGGCCGATCCAAACGGACAAAAAGCAGACGAAATCGCCGTCCGTTTGGGTCGGCCCGTTGGAGTTGCTCTAACGAAAGCACACAAGGACTCGCCAGGCCACTGATGTCACATCTACTACTGAAGAGAAAATCTATGATGCATTGATGCTAGATGTACTGCTCCACCAACTGAGACCGTAGTGTTAGAAACGTCAACCCCTAGCAGCGACTGGAAGGCTGAGCTTCGCCGCTCCTGCAGAGAGGAGAGGAAGGGGAAGGGGATACAGATGGTGGAGCACTTGATGGCAGCAATGAGGAGGTGGGGGAGGCGGGGCCCTTGTAGCAGAGGAACAGACGTCGCTCGTGGATGCCTGCCGTCCCACGAGCTTCTCCTTCCCGAGCTCCTCCCACAGTAACGCGAACTCTTTTCCGGATCGGGCGCCGCGGCGGGATGACTGCTTTCGGCGTGAGGAGGGCCTAGAGCAGAGCCGTGCGTTATTGATGGGCGGCGATGGATCCGCAGCTCCGCCGGCGTCACATCTCGTAGGGCGGCGTCCAAGGGGAGTAACACCGGCGGACTTGACACAAGCGGACCTGTGGTCAGAGCCGGAGGAACACCCTCCTGTGTAAAGATTGTCGCCCAGCCGCCACAGCGTGAGGATTGGGGAAAGATTTACAATACATAGCCTCAAGGTGATGCCTCGCATGCCATCTAGGATCGGATATGACGTAAAGTAGATTCGAATAGGGAAGCGGGATCCTCCCCACGAGGCGGGTGCTTGTGAAAAGAAAAGTGTAGTCCGGTGACAAAAGTTGAAAAGGTTGGAGTGAAAAGTAGAGATGCATGTGTACTAGAGTCACTAATGATAGCTTGCATTAGAGAGAAAAAAATTAATGTAGATGCTTCAAATTACTTTTTGTCATGGGGCATATGTATCCATATGCCACCATTGTACATGCCATTATGGTGGGAAGAAACTGAAATGCAGAGTAAGCGGTTCGGGCGCATTCATTTGATGGGTAATCAATCAGGGAAATGAAGCCGAACTCGGCCTTTTTCCACCGCCATGATGGAATTAGATCGATGGGTAATCAAACCGAAGGATGACATGGCAGAAGGCTGACGTGGACAGTCTGCATGTTTAGAGAATTGAAAATAGTGGGAATCAACTTCTTAAGAATGTAAGATATGCATAGACCATTGATGATTTTATTTTTAATTATTTAAGTGTCCCGAATATTAGAAAAACATAGGCGAACATTTAACGAACTAGATGATACCCCGCGCGTTGCTGCGGGAACTCTTAGTCTATAACCATGATGGTTGACAAATTGAACAACATTTTGCATAGTGTATTTACATACTTAAGATATGTTTTTTGCAATGGACACAATACTTGGTATAAATATAAATATTGCAAAATGTGAATTACGCAATCATTGTTTTTACTAAACATAGGACATATAGGCAATCTCTGGGACTTACATGAATACAATCGTATATGAACACGCTAACTGGGATTCTGAAATAGACACAATATGAAAGATGATGTACAAAGGCCTTTCTGGGTTAGTTATAGTAGTTATTGTCATAAATCAATCTTCATATATGCATGCTTACGATCTACACAAAGAATGATAACTAAATACAAATATTGGCCATTATAGTCGCTCTCAATATGTTATAGTGAATAGTGGACCTCCAATATCGACAAAAATAACAAATTCCTTTCTCACTCATTTTCACCAAAGTGAGTATCAATTTCTTTGTCTCAAAAGAGCATGAGTACTTATCATAAGAACCGAGACTGAAAATATCCCATTGAAGTCAGAACTTGTTTCCAACAAAAAGAAACTATAAATGCATCAGGTCATTCTGTATTGTCTTTCACATCATCAGATGAGTCAAGAACACCCAAAACACTCAACACGTTCACATCATCAAATGAGTCAAGAACACCCAAAACAGTCAACATGTTCACAGCATCAGATGAGTCAAGAACACCCAAAACAGAATGACCCAGTATACATGTTAAATATTTGTATAATTTAAACTGGGCCATAAAGATAAATTTACCTTTAATCACCGAGACAACAGTAGCTAGCTGCTCGTTTCGGTGAACATATTGGACAAAAATTTATTTGTACCAAGTAAAAGACCAACATCAGAATGGCTTGATTGACAGTTGTGAAATAAAAAACTAATGATGCAGTTTACTGATGAATACACTTCTCAGGCTGTATGTGTGAAAGTCAGAGCGACGCTTACTATAAATATACCATCCCCGGATGGATAACGACGGCAACAATAGTTGAACAACGGAAGAAGAATCCGCAGAACATAGATGCATCAACCAGCTAAATCCACAAAAAGAAGGAAGAGCAAAAAAAGATTTGTGGATACCATGCTCGTGGCTGTCACCATGTCACGACAACCGTGTGTGTTGGAGCAGATCGGCCCTAACGTGGGATTCCCGATAGCATGGAGGAGAAGATTGGTTTCGGTCACGGTTTAGATGAAGCGACAAATATCAACTCGCCGTCCTCGCCGTCAACCTGCGGAGCTATCCGTGCGGGGTTCTCCGACGTTGTGCGGGAGCGGAACAGAATCACCTTGGTAGAGATGAAGCAACGACGTAGTTGTCTACCTATGAATCGGAAATGGAGGCCTCGCCATGGCGGGGGTAGGGGGTGCTGGTCGGCTGGAATTCTCCACCTCACGAGGGGATGGGCTAGATCGGGAGAAGAGGGGATGGGCCGGGAAGTGGGACGAAGGAGCTGGATTGGGGTATTGTGAGGGCCCTCTGATGCAACACCGATAGGAAGGCGAGAGGCAGGCTGTGGCTGCACTTGGCGCTTCAAGCAGGAAGCAATGCGTAGCTATTTATGTTCGCTGGATGGTTTGCGGTTACAGAAGACGAACAGGAAAGGGCTGCTTTTATTCGATGGAGAAGATGAATAATCTAGAGATAGAAAAATATTGAAGGGCACTTAACTGGTCGGGGATAAGTACAACCCATGTGGACATGCGTGCTGGGAGGCAGAGGGAAAAGGGATGATGTGGTGCATGGACCTCAAACGAAAATCATTAGATGGGATGATGTGGCTGCATGGCTGAGGTGGATAACTTGCATGTGGAGATAAATTAGATAGTGAGGTGAACTTCTTAAGTATATAGGATATGGTTGGACGGCTGTGGCCTCTATCCTTGTCCACGGACATGTCCGAACATGTATGTAATACTTGGGGTGTCCGTTGTGACGAAAGAAGCCGGAGATGCCCTAGGCCATTCCGCCGTTCGCCTCTATCAACCGTAAAACGTATTGACCAAAGCCGCTTTCCCGCATGCTTTGGAAATAGTCATCCATGTGTTAGCTTCCGGAAATAGCGACAAACGCAGGGGCCCAGGCCGAAGTTTGACCCCCCAACTTCTCCTGCAAGAATGGATCGCGAGGCCCCAGAAAACTGAGGAAAGTAGACCGAGCCCCAAACGAAATCGAATCGAGAGGAGAGAGGAAAGAGAGGAGCACGCGCCGCCGCCAGGCCAAGCACATCGCCATGGCCGCCTCCTCCCGCCGCGCGTCCCAGATGCTGGGCTCCGCCGCCTCCCGCCTCCTCCATTCGCGTGCCTACGCGGCCGCCGCCGCCGCGCCCTCTCCGGCGGTCTTCGTCGACAAGAGCACCCGCGTGATCTGCCAGGGCATCACCGGAAAGAACGGCACCTTCCACACCGAGCAGGCCATCGAGTACGGCACCAACATGGTATGTCCCCCGCGCGGCCTCCCTCCTCGATGTATTGCTCGATCCGTTCATTTCCTCCTCTCTAGTGCGGTTCTAGGGTTTGAGATTGAGAGATACAGTCGACAATGCACGATCTCGTGGGTGGGCGGCTGTCGATCTCCATTTTCCGCCTTTTAGGGTTTCGTCTCTTATCGATGTGTTGTTCCAGGGGCATTCTTCAGTTTGCAGCCAGGACTTCGGTATTTTATTATGACTCATCAGACAGCAAAACATGGAGAACACGGTTTTTATGGGTTCCCATATGTTTTGTAAATCTAGGGCCTGCTCGATCTAAACTTAAAAAGAGTTTGAGGAACAATTTCCATGATGCACGCCCTGTATTTTCAAGCTGCTATGGAAAATCGAACCGAACTAAATCTTATGTATTGTAATGCTAGAATTCTTCAATAAGTGGGGTGGAGACATCGAGTCATATTTTACTTTTGATATTATTGGTAGCAATTCGGGCAGGGCGTACGAGGAAAATGCCGGTGCGTACGAGGAAAAAAAAACTGTCATGTGGATGGTGAGAATTATGTATGCATTCCGAGAGCCTCACCTGGGCAGGTTGCAGGTTCTAATCCCATTACTACATCCTTGACCAGGAGCTCGCAGTTAACTGTCACATACCGGTCGTAACAGTGACATACTGACACTACATGCTAATTATTAGTTGTCTTATGAATGCATCTGCAAAGATACCTTTGTACCATCAAATCAAGGCACTGGCATGTTTCTGTAAGGTTGTTTGGACTTCTCTTAAGCCTTAAGATATATAGATATGTAGCTTGATTTTTAAAATATAATCATCTTCAACTAATTATTATGTCTCTTCTATGGTTTTCATCAAATGATGCCCTTTTAACTTAAGTACTTTGCATTGAACAGGTGGGTGGAGTTACTCCCAAGAAAGGTGGAACTGAGCACCTAGGCCTTCCAGTTTTCAACTCGGTAGCAGAAGCTAAGGCCGAGACAAAGGCCAATGCATCTGTTATATATGTTCCACCACCATTTGCTGCCGCTGCAATAATGGAGGCATTGGAAGCAGAGCTTGACCTTGTTGTCTGCATTACTGAAGGGATACCTCAGCATGACATGGTATGGTATTTTTAACAATTATGTACATCACTAAGCACATTGTTTGCTGTGTATCTGAGCATAATAATTTTTGTGATGCCATTTGTGTTTCCTTTGGCTATAACTTGATCAGTGTCACTAAATACATATGGATATGTAGCTAGCTATATGCAGATAGGCACACATTGAACGGGTTTAGGTTTTACTTATACTTCATGTGCAATTTTGTCCTGAACCATTTGGCAGTTAATTTATTGATATTAAGTGCACAATGTTAATAATCCATACCACATCATAATTATGTGTTTATCTTTCTCACCGTTTAGATAATTTCTTTCAGTTTTGTTTTGCTTCGTTAAGACCTTAGTGAAGTCATCAGAATGCTCCCTTTCTTAATTCCAGGTGAAAGTGAAGGCTGCTCTGAACAGGCAATCAAAAACCAGATTGATCGGACCAAACTGCCCTGGTATCATTAAGCCAGGTGAATGTAAGATTGGAATCATGCCAGGTTACATCCACAAACCAGGACGCATTGGAATAGTATCTCGTTCTGGTACCTTGACATATGAAGCGGTATGCCCATTATTGTAGACTTGCTTTAACCATTGAATGCATTTGCCTGACCTGTATTTCTTTCTTATCGATAGGTGTTTCAAACAACAGCCGTAGGATTGGGGCAGTCAACTTGTGTGGGCATGGGTGGTGACCCCTTTAACGGCACTAATTTTGTTGACTGCCTTGAAAAGTTTGTTGATGATCCTCAGACAGAAGGTACATTAGTTCTTGCTGGGCATCTACATTATTCAGAAAAGCTATTGATTCTTTCATTTATTTGTCAGATTTCCCAATTTCCCCTTTATTGGTACTAGGTCACCAGCATGATTAGTTTGCAATCTCTATGTGAAACCATTGTGGCTCCCATGTGTTGATAGGACAAATAAGTAGACCTTCATCTTTACTGCTTTAGTTATGTACCTTTGTATATGCCCACATGACGGCACCCCACCAATTGTTTGCTCTGGGCCTGTGTTGATACCTTTGAAGGAAATTAGTAATATAACAGAACGAAGCTCCCTGATTTGTGACTTCTGTGTGCCGTTGATCCCTTTTATAGTAGTTAATGCATATGAACGTCCTGTTACATTCTTTAATACTGTGTCTTCCAGTTAATGTTCTCATCTGTTAACGCTGTTATATCCCTCTTAAGTATTGTTCTCATTGGTAAAATTGGTATGTGCTTTTTAGGTATTGTTCTCATTGGAGAAATTGGAGGTACTGCTGAGGAGGATGCTGCAGCCTTTATCCAGGTGAGAGTTTTATTGGGATAGCCTTTTCCTTGTTGCATGTTCTGCTTCTTAGCATCCTTGCATTTTCTAAATAGTAGTCCCTCTTGTACTAAATCAGCGACACTTACTTTGGGACCGAGGGAGTAGCATGCTTCTTTATATCCTGTATTGCAGTTCAAGCTTGGTGGCAATTAGAAAGCCATACTTTTGTAGCATGTATTGTATTATCAATGTTCATTTATATGATCATGATCTTGCCATAAAAGATGCATTGATAAGTCTTAAAAGCCCTTCTGGTGTAACATTTAGATAATGCATGTTTGTAATTTAATATGCCTTATTAGGCAAGCTCAAAATTTGTCTGGTTTAAGAGCTGGTAAGCACGCACACTTCTAAGCTTTATATAGCTCATTTTATCGTGCGACCCAACCCTTTATCACTAGCAAAAGAAGATGATTCAGTTTCAGTAAGTTCCAAGTAGGCCACCCCACTATTATTAGTTTTCATGGTCTTTTGACATGTGAAGACTTAGATTGTATCTGGCCTGGTTTACAAGTTAAAATTGTGTCCTGATGCTTTCTTAGTGTTGTGAAGTGACACATGATAAGTAGGCACTGCTGATATTCCATGTTATAATATAGCACGTGTCTACTTGCTAGAACTCTTTTTTTATTTCTTTTGATTAGATGCATGCTTTAAGTAACATTTCTGGTCAACTAATCTGACTTGACATGCAAATGATTCAGGAGAGCAAAACAGAAAAGCCCGTCGTTGCATTCATAGCTGGACTTACTGCACCCCCGGGCCGTCGTATGGGCCATGCTGGAGGTATTGACATAACAACAAGTTCACTATTTATTTCCTTTGTCAATTGTATATATCTTTGGGCGTATTAAGTTGAACTAGGTTTCTCTCTTGGTATTTGGAGACAAGATGCCCTTGAGGGTTACGTTACCAATTGTTCATTAGTTATCTGTAGCTATCTAATACACCCCCCCCCCCCTCCCCCCTTGTCAATGGTAGTTCAGATTCTTCAGGAAGAACATGTATATATATTATTCTGTTGTGCAATAAGCGACAGATAACAAAAGATAAATACTTAAGAAGTTTTCAGATTTGAGTATGGAAGTCTCACCCTGGTGGGTGGGGTATTGAATCATAACTCTAATGGTTGTTAGTTTATTCCAGTACAGAGTATGAGCACTTGTACAATTTAATTGGTAAAGTAGCAAAACAGTATTTTGGACCTGGTTTATACTCCTACATAGCTTTATCAGACCCTGTTGCCCACTTTGCCATCTATTTTTTTCGTGGTGCCAAATACTTTGTTAGCCAAGCAATGAGCAATGTTTGTCTCTGTTCATTTACTAAAATGATTGGCAATTATGTATGGATTTTGTGTGTTTTGGAACTGTTTCACACGCACCGTTTCTATGGTGACAATCTGCTTTATTTTCTCAACTCTTTTGCTGTGATTCTCAATATAATTAAACCATAAAAACAAAATTGCTGCATTACTTTATTATTTGCAATGGCGTTCAACTGTTACGAGTGCTAATCTATGGATATATTTCTTGCATGATGCAGCAATTGTGTCAGGGGGAAAGGGTACCGCCCAAGACAAGATCAAGGCACTCAGGGATGCTGGGGTTACTGTTGTCGAGTCACCAGCTAAGATCGGTTCAACCATGTTCGAACTTTTCAAGCAGCGCGGAATGGTAGAGTAGAGAGAAGGAATGGTACAGTAGAAAAGAAAACATTGGGAAACTTCTTTTTGTTGCTCGTTGGTTAATAGCGAGCAATACGTCGGTAGGGCCCCATCGCTGGCCGCTGAGTTGAGCTACTCAGTCCCTTTTTTCCTTTTCCTTTCCCCGTCTTAAGTGTGAGACTGGCCTTTACATGTGCTCATTTCAAATGTTCAATAAGACAAATTATCGACATGCTCTTTACATGTGCTTGGAGTTGGAATTCATGGGGTACCTATGCTCTTTCAAGTTTTTCTCAATGGCAATCTTCAAATATGGCTGTATTTTCTCTCGTTGGAACTCTAAACATTTTCTTTGAGCTTGTTCTACTATACAAGACGGTGGCTGTGCATTGGAATGTGTGATATTATCCTTGGCTAAGGTGTATGTGAAATATCCCCTTTTTTTGCTTGTTGAGTTTGACCAAGTTTGCACGAAACTAACCTATCAAGGCAACGACCCACGCAGGGGCACAGTACGATAACTAGAGCAGGAACAAAACGTAGACAATAAAGCACTATGAAGCCAATGGATCTGAAGAACAGACGCCGTACTCCATATCCCCATCAACCATCATCATCATGCGCAGCAGCACAAATTCAGCAGTCCTGCCCATGATATCAAATTCATACAAGCTGCAAATCAGCGGTTGTTTTCTGGAGTTCTAGGATGTTCGAACTCAAAGGTAGCACAATTTCGACAGTTCCAAATGGCCCAACAAATAGCAACAAGACCAATTGTATATAAGAAAAAAAATCATCATCAGGCAAAAAGATATAACATCAGGAGTAGAACTGCCGGATGTTGTTGGGGCACAATTCGCTGCCAAGCATCGATCCAACCGTGCGCCAAGTCAATCTGGCCACGGGACATAAGAGGAAAATGTGCTAAGAAGTTTTTCTATTATCTACCATTCCTTCCGTCCGAAAATACTTGTCGAAGAAATGGATGTATCTAGACATATCTTAGTTATAGATATATTCATTTTTAGCCATTTCCTTGACAAGTATTTTCGAACGGAGGGAATAGCATTTATTGTCAAGAGACCACTCAATTTGGTCAAGATCATTAGCCAAACTGAGCTTATCTGTTGTTTCATTAACATCCTACCATTGACTAGATATTACTGTAATATAATTTACGGTGCTGCTAAATCTCAGTCGACAGACATCGCGAAGTCTCGTTCCTGCACCGTTTGATCATTTGTTGCATCAAGATTAGCACACTGCTGGGTATTTCGTGTAACAGGCCCGTGTAGAGAAGTTCTGGGGTTGGCCTGCTCTTTGTCTTGTTTTTCTGTGTGGGAGCGGCCTTTTTTCTGTGGTGGGCTGGGTGACACAGTGAAGGGTCTTTTTCTTTGTTTGTCAGGATTTCACCCAATCGTTTTGTTGCGCTGTAACTTTTTACACTGACAGAAGAGATGGGCATGTGCAACG
Organism: Triticum urartu; assembly: GCF_056163025.1. NCBI lineage: Eukaryota > Viridiplantae > Streptophyta > Magnoliopsida > Poales > Poaceae > Triticum > Triticum urartu. The sequence goes on along the minus strand of NC_141874.1, from coordinate 167,158,904 downwards.
TTGAACATTTCTTGCCTGGCAAACAGAAATTTGATATTTTAAATTTCGTGTTCTTCCGCCCCTCTTTCCACATGTTTATTTCCATTTTGCTATTTTTTGTTCTTTATTTTTCTTGTTTTCTTTATTATTATTATTTTAATTTTTGTTTCACCTTTTATTTTCAGTTTTTGTTTTCCGTTTTTATTAAACAATACTGTAACTTTTATTTTTGAATGTTAGAATATTTATCATCTGGTCGAGCAATCACCCTGACTGCAACTATATGTCTTTAACGTGACTAAGACTTCGCGAAGTCTCAATCGACCAGTCAGCCATTTGATGTTTTGTTTACTAAAAGATTCGTGTTGGGTGTGTTTGTCTTTGTTTCGGCCTGTATAAAGCGCGCACCAGGCCGTTTACTTTCTTTTGTTTTTTTGTCTCGCCTTGTCGCGTGCGAGCGTTGCTTGGTGGGCTGGGCAGGTGTGCCATTTTTGTTGTCGTTGCTTGGGCCGCATTTTTAAGCACGTAATAGGCATGGTTCTTTGTTTTTTTCTCTCACATGGGTGTTTTTTTAATATTTTCTTCTTTTTATTTGCTTTTTAAACATTTTCCTTATTTCCTTTTAAATTCATTTATATTTTATTTTTTGTTCCTTTTAAAAACCTTTTTCTTGTATGCCTACTATTAGGCGCAACTATAAATGTGACTAATTTTGTCGGGAGAAGGGTAGTTGGATGTCTGTCACTAGGCACATAACTGCAAATGTCGTCTCCAACTGCAACTGTGTGTTGTTAATGCGACCACTTAGTGGTGTTTTGTAGGGGGTGCAGTTGCATGTCTGCCACTAGGCACACAACTGCAAATGTCGTCCCTGACTGCAACTCTGTAGTGTTTTATCAGGGAAGGGGATGAGGGTGTCCTGGACTAAGGGGTCCTCGGGCTGTCGACCTATCTCTCATGGGCCAGACTGATGGGCCACTCTTGATTCATCAAAGGAAGGCCGGTCTGCAGGCGACCCCGTACTATGGAAGGAAATCTCCGAACACTTGACGTATCATTCAAATCTTATTAGCGAAACCGGCATGTTTATCCTATGATGGTGACCAACCATGTGTAACCCTAGGCACCCCTGGTGTCTATATAAATCAGAGGGTTTAGCCCGTGGGAGAGAGAACTATTACTACCATCCCATTTAGGGTTTAGTTCATCCGATCTCGTGGTAGATCAACTATGTAATCTTCATACAAACACATTAATACAACCAAGCAGGACATAGGGTTTTACCTCCTAGAGAGGGCCCAAACCTAGGTAAACACCGTCTCTACGTTCCTTGTTACCCCTCGGTCTGAGGTCCATAGTTCGAGACCCCCTACTCAAGATTTGCTGGGTTTGACACCGACAGGGGCACTTGCATGTCCGCCACTAGGCATGCAATCACAAGTGTCACCCCGGCTGCAACTGCACGCCTTTCACCCTGTTGTAACTCAGTGGTGTTTGTCGAGCGAAGGAGAGGTAATTGCATGTCCAACACTAGACACGCAACTGCAAGTGTCGCCCCTAAATGCAACTGCACCTCTTCAACGCGACTACAACTTTTGTATTGTTTTTATCAGGTGAGGGGCTAGTTGCATGTTTGTCACTAGTTGCGCAACTGCATGTGTCGCCCCCGAATGCAACTGCATGTGTTCCACGCCGGTCAAACTTAGTGGTGTATTGTTGGGCGGAGGAACAGGTAATTGCATGTCCACCACTATGTATGCAACTACATGTGTTGTCCCCGACTGCAACTGTGTGTCTTCAACGAGGTTGCAACTTTCTGGTGTTTAGTCAAGGGGACGGGCAATGGCATGTCTGTCACTAGGCATGCAGCTACAAGTTCGTACCCGACTACAACTACGTGTCTTCAATGCGATCACTTAGTGGTGTTCCATAGGGGGTGCAATTGCATGCCTGCCACTAGGCACACAACTGCAAGTGTCGTCCCCGACTGCAACCCTGTGGTGTTTTATCACGGGAGGGAGAAGTTGCATGACCGCCACTAGGCACGCAATTGCAAGTGTCGCCTCGGCTGTAACTGCATGCTTTCCACGTGGTTGCAACTCAGTGGTATTTTGTCGGGCGGAGGAGAGGCAATTGCATGTCCAGCACTAGACACACAACTGCAAGTGTCGCCTCTAAATGCAACTGCATGTCTTCAACACGACTACAACTCCGTACTGTTTTTTGTCACCTGAGGGGTTAGTTGCATGTTCATCACTAGTTGCGCAACTGCAAGTGTCGGCCTCGAATGCAACTGCATGTCTTCCACGCGATTCAAACTCGGTGTTGTATTGTCGGACGGAGGAGAGGCAGTTGCATTTCCACCACAAATGCATGCAACTACAAGCATCATCCCCGACTGCAGTAGAATGTCTTCAACACATTGCAACTTTGTGGTGTATAGTCAAGGGGACAGTGTAGTTGCATGCCTGTCACTAGGCATGCAACCCGAAGTGATGTCCCTGACTGCAACTGCGTGCCTTCAACGTGGGTTGCAACTTTGTGGTGTTTAGTCAAGCGGACGGGTCAATTGCATGTATGCCACTAAACATGCAACTACATGTGTCGTCCCCGACTACAACTGCATGTCTTCCATGCACTTGCAACTATGCGGTGTTTTGTTGGACGGAGAAGAGACGATTGCATGTCCACCACTAGGCATGCAACTGCAAGGTGCCATCCCTGACATCAACAATGTGGTGCTTTTGTCACGAGGGAAAACTGCACGTTTGTGACTAGGCATGCAACAACAAGTGTCGCTGATGAGTACATCTCCATGGTGTTTTATCTGCAGGGGGAGGGCCAGTTGCATGTCTGCCATCAGGCATGCAAATGAAAGGTGTGTCAGCCCAAACAACAACTCTGTGGTGTTTTGTCAGGGACGGGGTAGTTGCATGTCTGTCACTAGGCATGCAATTTCAAGGTGTCAGCCCTGACATCAACTATGTGGTGTTTGATGGTAGCTGCAACTACGTCGGTAATTCCCTGGAGAGGGAGAGATGATGTAGCACAACGACGGTAGGTATTTCCCTCAGTTATGAAACCAAGGTATCGAACCAGTAGGAGAACCAAGCAACACAAAGTAAACAACACCTCCACACAAACAACAACACCTCGCAACCCGACATGTTAAAGGGGTTTTCAATCCCTTCCGGGGTACGGCGCCAGAAATTGCATGTTGACGGGAGAAAGTTGTAATAGATTGAAATAATAGATAGAAAATAAAATAAAGTGCAGCAAAGTATTTTTGGATTTCGCGTACAAAAAGTATTTTTGGATTTTTGGTTTAATAGATCTGGATAAAAATGCAAAGGAAAAGTAGATCGCAAGGCAAATATATGAGAAAGAAGACCCGGGGGCCGTAGGTTTCACTAGTGGCGTCTCTCGAGAAAAATAGCAAACGGTGGGTAAACAAATTACTGTTGGGCAATTGATAGAACTTCAAATAATTATGACGATATCCAGGCAATGATCATGACATAGGCATCACGTCCAAGATTAGTAGACCGACTCCTGCCTGCATCTACTACTATTACTCCACACATCGACCACTATCCAACATGCATCTAGTGTATTAAGTTTATGGAAAAACGGAGTAATGCAATAAGAACGATGATATGATGTAGACAAGATCCGTTTATCTATATGGCGGTAGATATAGATCCCATCTTTTTATCCTTAGTAGCAACGATACATACGCGTCGGTTCCCTTTCTATCACCGGGATCAAGCACCGTAAAATCGAACCCACTACCGGGCACCTCTTCCCATTGCAAGATAAATAGATCAAGTTGGCCAAACAAAACCCAAAAATCGGAGAAGAAGTACGAGGCTATAAGAGATCATGCATAAAAGAGATCAAAGAAACTCAAATACTTTCATGGATATAAAAAGGTAGATCTGATCATAAACTCGAAGTTCATCGATCCCAACAAACACACCGCAAAAGAGTTACATCATATGGATCTCCAAGAGACCATTGTATTGAGAATCAAGAGAGAGAGATGAAGCCATCTAGCTACTAACTACGGACCCGAAGGTCTACAAAGAACTACTCACGCATCATCGGAGAGGCACCAATGGAAGTGGTGAACCCCTCCGTGATGGTGTCTAGATTGGATTTGGTGGTTCTAGACTCTGCGGAGGCTAGATGAATATTTCGTCGACTCCCCTAGGGTTTTGGTATTTTTTGGGTATTTATAGAGCAAAGAGGCGGTCCGGCGGACACCCGAGGCCCTGGTGGGTTGTGCCCCCCTCGGGGCACCCCCCAGGTGCAACCAGGGCCCATTGCCTTCCTTCTGGCCCATAAAAAATCTCCGTAAAGTTTCGTGGCATTTGGACTTCGTTTGATATTAATTTTCTACGATGTAAAAAAACATAGAAAAACAGCAACTGGCACTTGACACTATGTCAATATGTTAGTACCAAAAAATGATATAAAATGACTATAAAATGATTATAAAACATCCAAGATTGATAATAAAACAACATGGAACAATAAAAATTATAGATACGTTGGAGATGTATCAGCATCCCCAAGCTTAACTCCTACTCATCCTCGAGTAGGTAAGTGATAAAAACATAATTTTTGATGTGGAGTGCTGTTCATCAAGTCATATCATATTCTTTTCTTTATAGCATGGACATTTGGACTTTTATGTGATTCAAAGCAATAGTCTAGTTTTGATATAATAATTTAGATACTCAAGCATACCAACAAGTAACCATGTCTTTCAAAATATCAATGCTAAAACAAGTTATCCCTAGCCCATCAAGTTCAAACATTGATCCATTCATGAAACACACTCAAATATTAACTACACCCAATACTTGAGCACGATTATATTGTCTCCTAGTTGGTGCTTTTATAACAGAAGATGGAGACTCAAATTTCAAAATAAAAAAAGTTGCATAAAGTAAAAGAAAGTCCCTTCGCAGAGGGAAGTAGGGATTTGTAGAGGTGCCAGAGCTCAAAGCGAAAAATTTGAGATAAAAACATTTTGGGAGGTGTATCCATCGCACCAACAAAAACGGCTTAGAGTTTCCAACACTTTCCATGCTAGATATGCCATAGGCGGTTCCCAAACAGAAAATAAAGTTTATTCCTTTTTCCACCATAACTTTCACTTTCCATGGCTAACCGTATCCACGGGTGCCCTCCATACCAACACTTTCCAAGGAATTTATTATTTGACAACATAAAGTAAATTCATTTCTTTTTGCATTTCGGGACTGGGCATCCCTCATACCTTTGCCTTACTCTCGCGCAATGACAAATGAATAAACACTCATCTTGAGAATAACACATCTAGCATGGAAAATATTAGCCTCCCCTCACCGCTCCACGAACGAAACAAACACACAAAAGAGAAGTTTATTTTGAAAATTAGAGATGACACATGCAAATTTGCTTAGAACAGCAAAAGCATACCGCATATAGGTAGATATAGTGGACTCATGTGGCAAAACTGGTTTAAAGGATTTTGGATGCACAAGTAGAGATCATACTTAGTGCAAAATGAAGGCTAGCAAAAAGATTGGAAAGCGACCAACCAAGAAACGAATAATCTCATAAGCAAGCATTAAGCATAATTAACACCGAATAATGCACCACAAGTAGGATATAATTTTCATTGCATGATTATTGACTTCCGTGCATGCGTAGGGAATCAAAAACCTTAACACCAATATTCCTACTAAAGCATAATTACTCATCAAGATGACTCACATATCACATCATCATATCTCAAAACTATTACTAAGAATCAAGTTTATTTTGTCCAATGATCTTCATGACATTTTCTTTTACTTTATCCTTCTTGGATATCTATCACTTTGGGACTAATTTTCATGTGTTGCTTTTCATAAGCTCAAATAAATATAAGTGAAGATCATGAGCATAACAAACCTTCTTTCCCTCAAAATAATTTAAGTGAAGCAAGAGAGAATTTCTTCAAAATTTTACTAACTCTCAAATAAATCTAAGTGAAGCAAGAGAGCATTTCTTCAAAAAAAAACAAAGCACACCGTGCTCAAAAAGATATAAGTGAAGCACTAGAGCAAGTCCTAGCTCATAAAAGATTTAAGTGAAGCATATAGAGCAATTCTAACAAGTCATGACATAATTTTGGCTCTCTCAAATAGGTGTGTCCAGCAAGGATTGATGACTTAAAACACAAAATAAAACAAGCAAAGACACATATCATAAAAGACGCTCCAAGCAAAACACATATCATGTGACGAATAAAAATATAGCCTCGAGTAAAATACCGATAGTTGTTTGGAAGAAAGCGGGGATGCCACTCGGGGGCATCCCCAAGCTTAGTTGGTTGCTCTTACATCCTTCCTTCATCCATCGTAAGACAACCCAAAACTTGAAAACTTCAATCACACAAAACTTAACAAAGCCTTTGTCAGATCCGTTAGTATAAGAATAATAAATCACTACTATAAGTGCTGTATCAAACCAATTCATATTTTGTTTTTGTATTATATCTACTGTATTCCAACTTTTCTATGGCAAAAACTCATCAAAGAAAACTATAGAGCCATCAAAATAAGCACACAACACAAGAGAACAGAATATGTCAAAACAGAACAGTCTGTAGAATTCTGACTATTTCGAATACTTATGTAACTCCAAAAACTCTAAAAAAATTAGTACGACCTGAGAAATTTGTATATTGATCTACTGAAATTGTAATGGGTATTTTATCGCTCTCTGGATAGAAATGAAAATTAATTTCGTGAGCGTAAAAGTTTCTGTTTTTTCAGCAAGATCAAACAACTATTGCCTAAGAAGATCCTAAAGGCTTTACTTGGCACAAACACTAATCAAAACATAAAAAAAAATCATAATAGTAGCATAATTGTGTAAACACACAAGAACAGAAAGCAAAGAGCAAAAATAAATTTTATTCATTGGGTTGCCTCCCAACAAGCGCTATAGTTTTACGCCCTTAACTAGGCATATAGTAAGGATCTAAGTTTTATCTTCCGAAGTTTTGGCAACTTTTGTAAGGGTTTTCTCAAACCCGGGAGGCTCTTTACGCTTCCCCAAATTCTCTGGAAAAGAAACCATCTTAAGATCCAAAATATCTAATCGCTTGTTGCAAAGAGTAATCAGAGTATTCATGCGATTGATACTACCATTGAGGTGCTTGAGGGGTTCATTATATTTCTGTATTTCAGCCATATATTTATGCAAATCACCAAGTTTGTCTAGCATTTGGGCTCCCTCAGGGGTAAAATGAAACCCCTTCTTTTGAGGTGGAATTCCCAAAATTCCCTTCAAGATTTCATAGGCAGCATTGGCATCAAGTTCAATAAAATTTCCTTTAGCGGCAAAATCAAGAAGTTCTCTATGATGCAAAGCCAACCCTATGTAAAAATTACGAAGCAAAACCTTGGCGTCCCCCTTTAAGTTGGAAATACGATATGATTTCATAATCCTATACCAGGCATCTTTCAAATTTTCTCCTTGTCTTTGCTTGAAGTACAAGACTTCAAAATCTGGTGACAAAGGAGGAGTAGGGACGCTAGCCATTGAGACTAGAAAGCAAGAGAACGGCGAACGGAAAAAGATAGGCAAATAAAACCACAAATTTTTGTGAAGTGGGGGAGAGGAAAACGAGAGGCAAATGACAAATAATGTAAATTGCGAGGAGATGAGATTTGTGATTAGGAACCTGGTTATGTTGAAGATCCTCCCCAGCAACGGTACCAGAAATTCTCCTTGATGGTAGCTGCAACTACGTCGGTAATTCCCTGGAGAGGGAGGGGTGATGTAGCACATCGACGGTAGGTATTTCCCTCAGTTATGAAACCAAGGTAATGAACCAGTAGGAGAACCAAGCAACACAACGTAAACAACACATGCAAACAAACAACAACACCTCGCAACCCGACGTGTTAAAGGGGTTGTCAATCCCTTTCGGGGTACGACGCCAGAAATTTTGTGTTGACGGGAGAAAGTTGTAATAGGTTGAAATAATAGATCGCAAATAAAATAAAGTGCATCAAAGTATTTTTGGAATTTTTGTTTAATAGATCTGAATACAAATGCAAAGGAAAAGTAGATCGCAAGGCAAATATATGAGAAAGAAGACCCGGGGGGCGTAGGTTTCACTAGTGGCTTCTCTCGAGAAAAATAGCAAACGGTGGGTAAACAAATTACTGTTGGGCAATTGATAGAACTTCAAATAATTATGACGATATCCAGGCAATGATCATGACATAGGCATCACGTCCAAGATTAGTAGACCGACTCCTGCCTGCATCTACTACTATTACTCCACACATCGACCACTATCCAACATGCATCTAGTGTATTAAGTTTATGGAAAAACGGAGTAATGCAATAAGAACGATGATATGATGTAGACAAGATCCGTTTATCTATATGGCGGTAGATATAGATCCCATCTTTTTATCCTTAGTAGCAACGATACATACGCGTCGGTTCCCTTTCTATCACCGGGATCAAGCACCGTAAAATCGAACCCACTACCGGGCACCTCTTCCCATTGCAAGATAAATAGATCAAGTTGGCCAAACAAAACCCAAAAATCAGAGAAGAAATACGAGGCTATAAGAGATCATGCATAAAAGAGATCAAAGAAACTCAAATACTTTCATGGATATAAAAAGGTAGATCTAATCATAAACTCGAAGTTCATCGATCCCAACAAACACACCGCAAAAGAGTTACATCATATGGATCTCCAAGAGACCATTGTATTGAGAATCAAGAGAGAGAGATGAAGCCATCTAGCTACTAACTACGGACCCGAAGGTCTACAAAGAACTACTCACGCATCGTCGGAGAGGCACCAATGGAAGTGGTGAACCCCTCCGTGATGGTGTCTAGATTGGATTTGGTGGTTCTAGACTCTGCGGCGGCTAGATGAATATTTCGTCGACTCCCCTAGGGTTTTGGTATTTTTTGGGTATTTATAGAGCAAAGAGGCGGTCCGGCGGACACCCGAGGTGGGCACAACCCACCAGGGCGCGCGAGGCCCTGGTGGGTTGTGCCCCCCTCGGGGCACCCCCCAGGTGCAACCAGGGCCCATTGCCTTCCTTCTGGCCCATAAAAAATCTCCGTAAAGTTTCGTGGCATTTGGACTTCGTTTGATATTAATTTTCTACGATGTAAAAAAACATGGAAAAACAGCAACTGGCACTCGACACTATGTCAATATGTTAGTACCAAAAAATGATATAAAATGACTATAAAATGATTATAAAACATCCAAGATTGATAATAAAACAACATGGAACAATAAAAATTATAGATACGTTGGAGACGTATCAGCATCCCCAAGCTTAACTCCTACTCGTCCTCGAGTAGGTAAGTGATAAAAACATAATTTTTGATGTGGAGTGATGTTCATCAAGTCATATCATATTCTTTTCTTTATAGCATGGACATTTGGACTTTTATGTGATTCAAAGCAATAGTCTAGTTTTGACATAATAATTTAGATACTCAAGCATACCAACAAGTAACCATGTCTTTCAAAATATCAATGCTAAAACAAGTTATCCCTAGCCCATCAAGCTCAAACATTGATCCATTCATGAAACACACTCAAATATTAACTACACCCAATACTTGAGCACGATTATATTGTCTCCTAGTTGGTGCTTTTATAACAGAAGATGGAGACTCAAATTTCAAAATAAAAAAAGTTGCATAAAGTAAAAGAAAGTCCCTTCGCAGAGGGAAGTAGGGATTTGTAGAGGTGCCAGAGCTCAAAGCAAAAAATTTGAGATAAAAACATTTTGGGAGGTGTATCCATCGCACCAACAAAAACGGCTTAGAGTTTCCAACACTTTCCATGCTAGATATGCCATAGGCGGTTCCCAAACAGAAAATAAAGTTTATTCCTTTTTCCACCATAACTTTCACTTTCCATGGCTAACCGTATCCACGGGTGCCCTCCATACCAACACTTTCCAAGGAATTTATTATTTGACAACATAAAGTAAATTCATTTCTTTTTGCATGTCGGGACTGGGCATCCCTCATACCTTTGCCTTACTCTCGTGCAATGACAAATGAATAAACACTCATCTTGAGAATAACACATCTAGCATGGAAAATATTAGCCTCCCCTCACCGCTCCGCGAACGAAACAAACACACAAAAGAGAAGTTTATTTTGAAAATTAGAGATGACACATGCAAATTTTCTTAGAACGGCAAAAGCATATCGCATATAGGTAGATATAGTGGACTCATGTGGCAAAACTGGTTTAAAGGATTTTGGATGCACAAGTAGAGATCATACTTAGTGCAAAATGAAGGCTAGCAAAAAGATTGGAAAGCGACCAACCAAGAAACGAATAATCTCATAAGCAAGCATTAAGCATAATTAACACCGAATAATGCACCACAAGTAGGATATAATTTTCATTGCATGATTATTGACTTCCGTGCATGCGTAGGGAATCAAAAACCTTAACACCAATATTCCTACTAAAGCATAATTACTCATCAAGATGACTCACATATCACATCATCATATCTCAAAACTATTACTAAGAATCAAGTTTATTTTGTCCAATGATCTTCATGACATTTTCTTTTACTTTATCCTTCTTGGATATCTATCACTTTGGGACTAATTTTCATGTGTTGCTTTTCATAAGCTCAAATAAATATAAGTGAAGATCATGAGCATAACAAACTTTCTTTCCCTCAAAATAATTTATGTGAAGCAAGAGAGAATTTCTTCAAAATTTTACTAACTCTCAAATAAATCTAAGTGAAGCAAGAGAGCATTTCTTCAAAAAAAAAACAAAGCACACCGTGCTCAAAAAGATATAAGTGAAGCACTAGAGCAAGTCCTAGCTCATAAAAGATTTAAGTGAAGCATATAGAGCAATTCTAACAAGTCATGACATAATTTTGGCTCTCTCAAATAGGTGTGTCCAGCAAGGATTGATGACTTAAAACACAAAATAAAACAAGCAAAGGCACACATATCATAAAAGACGCTCCAAGCAAAACACATATCATGTGACGAATAAAAATATAGCCTCGAGTAAAATACCGATAGTTGTTTGGAAGAAAGCGGGGATGCCACTCGGGGGCATCCCCAAGCTTAGTTGGTTGCTCATTCTTGGATAATAGCTTGGGATGCCGGGGGCATCCCAAGCTTAGGCTCTTACATCCTTCCTTCATCCATCGTAAGACAACCCAAAACTTGAAAACTTCAATCACACAAAACTTAACAAAGCCTTTGTGAGATCCGTTAGTATAAGAATAATAAATCACTACTATAAGTGCTATATCAAACCAATTCATATTTTGTTTTTGTATTTTATCTACTGTATTCCAACTTTTCTATGGCAAAAACTCATCAAAGAAAACTATAGAGCCATCAAAATAAGCACACAACACAAAGAGAACAGAATATGTCAAAACAGAACAGTCTGTAGCAATCTGACTATTTCGAATACTTATGTAACTCCAAAAACTCTAAAAAAAATTAGTACGACCTGAGAAATTTGTATATTGATCTACTGAAATTGTAATGGGTATTTTATCGCTCTCTGGATAGAAATGAAAATTAATTTCGTGAGCGTAAAAGTTTCTATTTTTTCAGCAAGATCAAACAACTATTGCCTAAGAAGATCCTAAAGGCTTTACTTGGCACAAACACTAATCAAAACATAAAAAAAATTCATAATAGTAGCATAATTGTGTAAACACACAAGAACAGAAAGCAAAGAGCAAAAATAAATTTTATTCATTGGGTTGCCTCCCAACAAGCGCTATAGTTTTACGTCCTTAACTAGGCATATAGTAAGGATCTAAGTTTTATCTTCCGAAGTTTTGGCAACTTTTGTAAGGGTTTTCTCAAACCCGGGAGGCTCTTTACGCTTCCCCAAATTCTCTGGAAAAGAAACCATCTTAAGATCCAAAATATCTAATCGCTTGTTGCAAAGAGTAATCAGAGTATTCATGCGATTGATACTACCATTGAGGTGCTTGAGGGGTTCATTATATTTCTGTATTTCAGCCATATATTTATGCAAATCACCAAGTTTGTCTAGCATTTGGGCTCCCTCAGGGGTAAAATGAAACCCCTTCTTTTGAGGTGGAATTCCCAAAATTCCCTTCAAGATTTCATAGGCAGCATTGGCGTCAAGTTCAATAAAATTTCCTTTAGCGGCAAAATCAAGAAGTTCTCTATGATGCAAAGCCAACCCTATGTAAAAATTACGAAGCAAAACCTTGGCGTCCCCCTTTAAGTTGGAAATATGATATGATTTCATAATCCTATACCAGGCATCTTTCAAATTTTCACCTTGTCTTTGCTTGAAGTACAAGACTTCAAAATCTGGTGACAAAGGAGGAGTAGGGACGCTAGCCATTGAGACTAGAAAGCAAGAGAACGGCGAACGGAAAAAGATAGGCAAATAAAACAACAAATTTTTGTGAAGTGGGGGAGAGGAAAACGAGAGGCAAATGACAAATAATGTAAATTGCGAGGAGATGAGATTTGTGATTAGGAACCTGGTTATGTTGAAGATCCTCCCCAGCAACGGTACCAGAAATTCTCCTTGATGGTAGCTGCAACTACGTCGGTAATTCCCTGGAGAGGGAGGGATGATGTAGCACATCGACGGTAGGTATTTCCCTCAGTTATGAAACCAAGGTAATGAACCAGTAGGAGAACCAAGCAACACAACGTAAACAACACATGCAAACAAACAACAACACCTCGCAACCCGACGTGTTAAAGGGGTTGTCAATCCCTTTCGGGGTACGACGCCAGAAATTTTGTGTTGACGGGAGAAAGTTGTAATAGGTTGAAATAATAGATCGCAAATAAAATAAAGTGCATCAAAGTATTTTTGGATTTTTTGTTTAATAGATCTGAATACAAATGCAAAGGAAAAGTAGATCGCAAGGCAAATATATGAGAAAGAAGACCCGGGGGGCGTAGGTTTCACTAGTGGCTTCTCTCTCGAAAAATAGCAAACGGTGGGTAAACAAATTACTGTTGGGCAATTGATAGAACTTCAAATAATTATGACGATATCCAGGCAATGATCATGACATAGGCATCACGTCCAAGATTAGTAGACCGACTCCTGCCTGCATCTACTACTATTACTCCACACATCGACCACTATCCAACATGCATCTAGTGTATTAAGTTTATGGAAAAACGGAGTAATGCAATAAGAACGATGATATGATGTAGACAAGATCCGTTTATCTATATGGCGGTAGATATAGATCCCATCTTTTTATCCTTAGTAGCAACGATACATACGCGTCGGTTCCCTTTCTATCACCGGGATCAAGCACCGTAAAATCGAACCCACTACCGGGCACCTCTTCCCATTGCAAGATAAATAGATCAAGTTGGCCAAACAAAACCCAAAAATCGGAGAAGAAATACGAGGCTATAAGAGATCATGCATAAAAGAGATCAAAGAAACTCAAATACTTTCATGGATATAAAAAGGTAGATCTAATCATAAACTCGAAGTTCATCGATCCCAACAAACACACCGCAAAAGAGTTACATCATATGGATCTCCAAGAGACCATTGTATTGAGAATCAAGAGAGAGAGATGAAGCCATCTAGCTACTAACTACGGACCCGAAGGTCTACAAAGAACTACTCACGCATCGTCGGAGAGGCACCAATGGAAGTGGTGAACCCCTCCGTGATGGTGTCTAGATTGGATTTGGTGATTCTATACTCTGCAGCGGCTAGATGAATATTTCGTCGACTCCCCTAGGGTTTTGGTATTTTTTGGGTATTTATAGAGCAAAGAGGCGGTCCGGCGGACACCCGAGGTGGGCACAACCCACCAGGGCGCGCGAGGCCCTGGTGGGTTGTGCCCCCCTCGGGGCACCCCCCAGGTGCAACCAGGGCCCATAAAAAATCTCCGTAAAGTTTCGTGGCATTTGGACTTCGTTTGATATTAATTTTCTACGATGTAAAAAAACATGGAAAAACAGCAACTGGCACTTGACACTATGTCAATATGTTAATACCAAAAAATGATATAAAATGACTATAAAATGATTATAAAACATCCAAGATTGATAATAAAACAACATGGAACAATAAAAATTATAGATACGTTGGAGACGTATCAGCATCCCCAAGCTTAACTCCTACTCGTCCTCGAGTAGGTAAGTGATAAAAACATAATTTTTGATGTGGAGTGATGTTCATCAAGTCATATCATATTCTTTTCTTTATAGCATGGACATTTGGACTTTTATGTGATTCAAAGCAATAGTCTAGTTTTGACATAATAATTTAGATACTCAAGCATACCAACAAGTAACCATGTCTTTCAAAATATCAATGCTAAAACAAGTTATCCCTAGCCCATCAAGCTCAAACATTGATCCATTCATGAAACACACTCAAATATTAACTACACCCAATACTTGAGCACGATTATATTGTCTCCTAGTTGGTGCTTTTATAACAGAAGATGGAGACTCAAATTTCAAAATAAAAAAAGTTGCATAAAGTAAAAGAAAGTCCCTTCGCAGAGGGAAGTAGGGATTTGTAGAGGTGCCAGAGCTCAAAGCGAAAAATTTGAGATAAAAACATTTTGGGAGGTGTATCCATCGCACCAACAAAAACGGCTTAGAGTTTCCAACACTTTCCATGCTAGATATGCCATAGGCGGTTCCCAAACAGAAAATAAAGTTTATTCCTTTTTCCACCATAACTTTCACTTTCCATGGCTAACCGTATCCACGGGTGCCCTCCATACCAACACTTTCCAAGGAATTTATTATTTGACAACATAAAGTAAATTCATTTCTTTTTGCATGTCGGGACTGGGCATCCCTCATACCTTTGCCTTACTCTCGTGCAATGACAAATGAATAAACACTCATCTTGAGAATAACACATCTAGCATGGAAAATATTAGCCTCCCCTCACCGCTCCGCGAACGAAACAAACACACAAAAGAGAAGTTTATTTTGAAAATTAGAGATGACACATGCAAATTTGCTTAGAACGGCAAAAGCATACCGCATATAGGTAGATATAGTGGACTCATGTGGCAAAACTGGTTTAAAGGATTTTGGATGCACAAGTAGAGATCATACTTAGTGCAAAATGAAGGCTAGCAAAAAGATTGGAAAGCGACCAACCAAGAAACGAATAATCTCATAAGCAAGCATTAAGCATAATTAACACCGAATAATGCACCACAAGTAGGATATAATTTTCATTGCATGATTATTGACTTCCGTGCATGCGTAGGGAATCAAAAACCTTAACACCAATATTCCTACTAAAGCATAATTACTCATCAAGATGACTCACATATCACATCATCATATCTCAAAACTATTACTAAGAATCAAGTTTATTTTGTCCAATGATCTTCATGACATTTTCTTTTACTTTATCCTTCTTGGATATCTATCACTTTGGGACTAATTTTCATGTGTTGCTTTTCATAAGCTCAAATAAATATAAGTGAAGATCATGAGCATAACAAACTTTCTTTCCCTCAAAATAATTTAAGTGAAGCAAGAGAGAATTTCTTCAAAATTTTACTAACTCTCAAATAAATCTAAGTGAAGCAAGAGAGCATTTCTTCAAAAAAAAAACAAAGCACACCGTGCTCAAAAAGATATAAGTGAAGCACTAGAGCAAGTCCTAGCTCATAAAAGATTTAAGTGAAGCATATAGAGCAATTCTAACAAGTCATGACATAATTTTGGCTCTCTCAAATAGGTGTGTCCAGCAAGGATTGATGACTTAAAACACAAAATAAAACAAGCAAAGACACATATCATAAAAGACGCTCCAAGCAAAACACATATCATGTGACGAATAAAAATATAGCCTCGAGTAAAATACCGATAGTTGTTTGGAAGAAAGCGGGGATGCCACTCGGGGGCATCCCCAAGCTTAGTTGGTTGCTCATTCTTGGATAATAGCTTGGGATGCCGGGGGCATCCCAAGGTTAGGCTCTTACATCCTTCCTTCATCCATCGTAAGACAACCCAAAACTTGAAAACTTCAATCACACAAAACTTAACAAAGCCTTTGTGAGATCCGTTAGTATAAGAATAATAAATCACTACTATAAGTGCTGTATCAAACCAATTCATATTTTGTTTTTGTATTATATCTACTGTATTCCAACTTTTCTATGGCAAAAACTCATCAAAGAAAACTATAGAGCCATCAAAATAAGCACACAACACAAAGAGAACAGAATATGTCAAAACAGAACAGTCTGTAGCAATCTGACTATTTCGAATACTTATGTAACTCCAAAAACTCTAAAAAAATTAGTACGACCTGAGAAATTTGTATATTGATCTACTGAAATTGTAATGGGTATTTTATCGCTCTCTGGATAGAAATGAAAATTAATTTCGTGAGCGTAAAAGTTTCTGTTTTTTCAGCAAGATCAAACAACTATTGCCTAAGAAGATCCTAAAGGCTTTACTTGGCACAAACACTAATCAAAACAGAAAAAAAATCATAATAGTAGTATAATTGTGTAAACACACAAGAACAGAAAGCAAAGAGCAAAAATAAATTTTATTCATTGGGTTGCCTCCCAACAAGCGCTATAGTTTTACGCCCTTAACTAGGCATATAGTAAGGATCTAAGTTTTATCTTCCGAAGTTTTGGCAACTTTTGTAAGGGTTTCCTGAAACCCGGGAGGCTCTTTACGCTTCCCCAAATTCTCTGGAAAAGAAACCATCTTAAGATCCAAAATATCTAATCGCTTGTTGCAAAGAGTAATCAGAGTATTCATGCGATTGATACTACCATTGAGGTGCTTGAGGGGTTCATTATATTTCTGTATTTCAGCCATATATTTATGCAAATCACCAAGTTTGTCTAGCATTTGGGCTCCCTCGGGGGTAAAATGAAACCCCTTCTTTTGAGGTGGAATTCCCAAAATTCCCTTCAAGATTTCATAGGCAGCATTGGCATCAAGTTCAATAAAATTTCCTTTAGCGGCAAAATCAAGAAGTTCTCTATGATGCAAAGCCAACCCTATGTAAAAATTACGAAGCAAAACCTTGGCGTCCCCCTTTAAGTTGGAAATACGATATGATTTCATAATCCTATACCAGGCATCTTTCAAATTTTCTCCTTGTCTTTGCTTGAAGTACAAGACTTCAAAATCTGGTGACAAAGGAGGAGTAGGGACGCTAGCCATTGAGACTAGAAAGCAAGAGAACGGCGAACGGAAAAAGATAGGCAAATAAAACGGCAAATTTTTGTGAAGTGGGGGAGAGGAAAACGAGAGGCAAATGACAAATAATGTAAATTGCGAGGAGATGAGATTTGTGATTAGGAACCTGGTTATGTTGAAGATCCTCCCCAGCAACGGTACCAGAAATTCTCCTTGATGGTAGCTGCAACTACGTCGGTAATTCCCTGGAGAGGCAGGGATGATGTAGCACATCGACGGTAGGTATTTCCCTCAGTTATGAAACCAAGGTAACGAACCAGTAGGAGAACCAAGCAACACAACGTAAACAACACATGCAAACAAACAACAACACCTCGCAACCCGACGTGTTAAAGGGGTTGTCAATCCCTTTCGGGGTACGACGCCAGAAATTTTGTGTTGACGGGAGAAAGTTGTAATAGGTTGAAATAATAGATCGCAAATAAAATAAAGTGCATCAAAGTATTTTTGGATTTTTTGTTTCATAGATCTGAATACAAATGCAAAGGAAAAGTAGATCGCAAGGCAAATATATGAGAAAGAAGACCCGGGGGGCGTAGGTTTCACTAGTGGCTTCTCTCTCGAAAAATAGCAAACGGTGGGTAAACAAATTACTGTTGGGCAATTGATAGAACTTCAAATAATTATGACGATATCCAGGCAATGATCATGACATAGGCATCACGTCCAAGATTAGTAGACCGACTCCTGCCTGCATCTACTACTATTACTCCACACATCGACCACTATCCAACATGCATCTAGTGTATTAAGTTTATGGAAAAACGGAGTAATGCAATAAGAACGATGATATGATGTAGACAAGATCCGTTTATCTATATGGCGGTAGATATAGATCCCATCTTTTTATCCTTAGTAGCAACGATACATACGCGTCGGTTCCCTTTCTATCACCGGGATCAAGCACCGTAAAATCGAACCCACTACCGGGCACCTCTTCCCATTGCAAGATAAATAGATCAAGTTGGCCAAACAAAAACCAAATATCGGAGAAGAAATACGAGGCTATAAGAGATCATGCATAAAAGAGATCAAAGAAACTCAAATACTTTGATGGATATAAAAAGATAGATCTGATCATAAACTCGAAGTTCATCGATCCCAATAAACACACCGCTTGTATTGAGAATCAAGAGAGAGAGAGAGAGAGAGAGAGAGAGAAAGAAAGAGAGATGAAGCCATCTAGCTACTAACTACGGACCCGAAGGTCTACAAAGAACTACTCATGCATCATCGGAGAGGCACCAATGGAAGTGGTGAACCCCTCCGTGATGGTGTCTAGATTGGATTTGGTGGTTCTAGACTCTGCGGCGGCTGGATGAATATTTCGTCGACTCCCCTAGAGTTTTGGTATTTTTTGGGTATTTATAGAGCAAAGAGGCGGTCCGGCGGACACCCGAGGTGGGCACAACCCACCAGGGCACGCCTGGGCCTCCTGGCGCGCCCTGGTGGGTTGTGCCCCCCTCGGGGCACCCCCCAGGTGTAACCAGGGCCCATTGCCTTCCTTCTGGCCCATAAAAAATCTCCGTAAATTTTCGTGACATTTGAACTTCGTTTGATATTAATTTTCTGCGATGTAAAAAGTATGGAAAAAACAACAACTGGCACTTGACACTATTTCAATATGTTAGTACCAAAAAATATATAAAATGACTATAAAATGATTATAAAACATCCAAGATTGATAATAAAACAATATGGAACAATAAAAAATTATAGATACATTGGAGACTTATCAGTGTTTTGTCATGAGGGGCAATTGCATGTTTGTGATTAGGCATGCAACTGCAAGTGTCGCCCTGACTGCAACTCAGTGGAGTTTTATCGAGGGGAGGAGCAGTTACATGTCTGTCACTAGGGACGCAAACTGCAAGTGCCGTGCTTTGACGTGTCGTCCCCCACTGCAACTGCATGTGATTCAATGTGACTGCAACTACAAGTATCTACTTTCCCCCTTTTTTGTGTTTGTTTTGGTTTGTTTTTTCTTTCCCATATAGAGGGTGTATTGTTTTTTATTACAAATCGTGCAATCTAGTTCCATGGCTGCCTCGGCATGCAACTACATGTATCGCACCTTATGGCCCCCTCAGCATGCAACTGCACGTACCACACCTTGCATGCAGCTGCAAGTGCATCAACTTTACTGTGCAGAAGGATTAGAAGTGTGTGGTTTCCCGATATTTGTGTAATTTATTATTTTCCATCTTCCTTTTTTATTTTACTGTATCACTGTTTGCACACCTGTCGATTTCCCAATATTTGTGCAATTTATTATTTTTTATCTTCCTTTTTTTGTTTCTTTGTGTTTAAATACTTGTATTTTTTTCCTCCAATATAAAATCACCATAAGCTGCACGCCCACAACTCACACGGTCACACCCAACTATAAGCAGCATACACAACGTTTTTTTGGCGAGCAATAAAAAAATATAAGAATTTGAACACAAGAGAAGATTCATCATTTGTCGAGGCTGAAGCTAGTTAGCAAAACACACTTACACGGGCAGTGGTAACATCCCAAGTACAAGCGAAGAAAATAAATCCAGCAACTACGTAGCGGTGCACAGGAGAAAAGGTAGGATAAAAGCCCAATAAAGGACCGGGCAATAAAGGACCATGCCAGCCCATCACGAAGACAACACATACACAATTTCAGAAAAAAACAAAAAAGCCTAGGCTCTGCACATGCTGATGTCATCAGTCGACTAAGACTTGGCGAAGTCTAAGTGGACTGAGACCTAAACAAACCCTATACTTTAATAGAAATTAAGGTCAAACTCACATAATTTGACTTAAGACAAACCACTCTGATCGACTTCGACCGATCACTGTTTAAAGTCCTAGAGTCAAAATGGGTCTCAAGTATTGAGCCCATCTACCCCGTCACCGATACCGTTCCTTCTTCAACGTTGTTGTCGCCCCTGCTCCTGGGTCAACTCGCGGCCGGCCTTCAACTCACCGCCGCCCCAGCACGTCGTCGCTGCCAGGAGAGGTAGCGGTTTTGGTCCCTCCTTCCCTTCCTCCGCCCTCCCCTCCTTCCCTTCCTCCGACCTCCTCATCCCTTCCTTCCCCTACTCCCTCCCCCACTCCATATCTAGAGTGTCAAATTTGAGATATATTTACCACTCTAGCGGCATAAATTGTTCAAATCAACTAAGAACGAAAAAAACTCCCTTTTCCCATTTGTGTGCTATATTTAGAGAGAGAAACTTATTGTTGAATAGCATCCATACTTCTATCGAGGAACAAGTTGCCATGTTTCTTCTAACAGTTGGCCATAACCAAAGGTATAATACACTACAACTGAACTTTAGAAGATCTATCGAAGTCATCGGTAGGTATTTATGGTTATTATGTCTTACTCCCACCGTTCCTTTTTTTACTCTGCATATAAGTTTTATATGATGTCAAAGTATCTCTAATTTGATCAAACATATAGAAAAAAATATCAACATTCACAATACCAAATCAATTTCATTAGATTCATTATGGAATATAGTTTCGTATTATATATTTTTGGTATTGTAAATGTTGTTATTTCTAATATAAATATGGTCAAACTTAACAATGTTTGATTTGACACAAATCTTATACGCGGAGTAAAAAGGACGGAGGGAATATGTAATATGAAGCTAATGATGCACTGATACAAATTATGGTTATTATGTGTTATGTTATTTTTTGACTTTTTTCCTTCATATTGTCATTGTTCAGATTATGTTAGCATAGTAAATTGCTCGACTTGTTTAGTGAAGTGTCGAAATGTTGTTTCAATACTGTCTTGCGCCAAAAACTTCGTTCATGCAGTCTATTTCAGATACAAGCTACCAAATACAGCCTCAGCACAATATGTCTCGTCCGATGCAGGCTATCAAACAGTCTTAGCTTAGCATGCATAAGTACATACACTGTTACCGAACAACTGTATAAGCATGTCTAGACTAAGCGTGTCTCAAAGAAAAACAACTATACTAGAATGAGAACAGCTAGCAAACACACCCTCTGTTTACCTAGCCATCCACTTCCACCCTCTATTTACCTAGCCATCCACTTACACGTTAAGGTCATGGGATTGGATCTAGCAACACAATATTCCTCCCTGCCGTCACACCAAGGTCGTGCGATCGGATCGGCAATAGGAGTACCATGTACGATGTTTCTTACACGCATGGATAGCTTAGACCTCTCCCAATGCTCTGTCTTATACAAGTGCTAAGAATGTCAAGTAAGGAAAAAATTTGATGTGTCATGTTAGTTAAAAAGAGAGAATAGTATTTGACCTCAGGAAGGAATATGTACTTAGGTGAAAACACAAATCTAAGTTAACACTTAATTAAATAAAAAGGCTTAGCAACCAAAAACTGAACCACTTCCGCTTCGGTAGACCTCCTTCAACATAAGGACGGCTAAAATTGTCCCATACCCCTTCATAACGGAGGGCACGATGGGCATAAATCGAAAAAGAGGCCGCCCGCCCGCTGTCCCGCTCATAACATCGACGTATTCATATACGGTTTTGTTTTCTTTCGGCCGGGTTGCCCCGCCAGCGCGCCCACCTCTCACACCCACGTCCCTAGCGCTAATTACGCGCGGATAAGTATGCATGCATGCATGGCGCGGTTACTGGCCCCGCTGCCGCCTGCCGCACTGCCCCCCTGCTGCCGCCTGCCGCCCGCTTCCGCCTCGCCCGTCGCGCCGACCTGCGGCGCCCGCTTCCGCCTCGGCCTGCGCCACTGCTCAGCTGCCGCCTCGCCTCGCGTTGGCCGCCCCCGCTTCCCCCGCTGAGGCGCTGCCGCATGCCGCCTCGCCTGCCCCGCTGTACCGTGCCCCGACGCCTGTCGTTGGCCGCGCCCGTCCAACGCCCTGACGCGTCTCTCCCTCCCATAAAGCACTAACCGCCCCCTGACCCACGCTCGCCTCTCAGAAACTGCCCCGACCCCACGCTCTCTGATCGATCTCCGGCGCCGCGGCTCTATCCGGCGCGATGCCTCGTGGACGCGGATGCTTCGGCTAGTGTTGGTTCGGCTGGGGAGGCGGCAGTGGAGGCGCAGGGAGAAGTCGCCGGGCGGGAGGCGGCGGCAGCGGCGGTGGACGCGGCGCCATGCCGGGAGGTCTGTGGCCCTCTAGCCTCACCGGGCCGCAGACCGTGGATATCTACCGGCACGGCATCCCCGTGCCGCCATCGTGTCGCCTAGCACACGACTAGAACGTGACGAGCGACGACTATGCCACGCCTGAGCCGGCACAACCTGGTCCATGGAACCCTGAAGGTCACATGAACTTTTGGCAAGGCCGCGACTTCGACACCGTCGTCAGCTTCTACAAGTCCTGAGGCATCCACGCGGACGCTCTGAACGCGCCCCTCGCGCCCCGGTCGTGCAGCCCCGTGCCGGTCGGCGCGCTCGCGCAGGCGCGCTGGCCGCTCCCACCGCCGCGCCCTCCGCTCCAGCGGCCGCCCCTGAGTTTCACATCCCGCCGTAACTGGCGGCGATGCAAGAGGAGGGCGACCTGTTGGAGTCGCCGGGGTTGATCCGTGCGATCCGGAACTCCACGTCGGAGATCGGTTGGATGCCGCCGGGGGATGTGGTTGACCCGAGGGACCCGGCCGACGATACACTAGCGCAGCAGGCGATCAAGGAGTCGACCGATACACTAGCGCAGCAGTCGGCTACCGCGGAGGAATTTTTAGGATACTTCGGCAGTTCCAATGACTCAGATGGCGACGAAGACGGCGGCGAGCCCGTAGTGGTTGATCTTGTGAGTAGCGAGGAGTAGTAGTTAGATTTGTTTTAGTGTTAATTTTTTTCATGTAAAATTTCGTTTGAATGTAAAATATCCTAAATATGAACGAAATTATGTTGCTTTAATGAGTAATGAAATGGTTGTATAATGTATCAGTTATTCATAATGTTTTAGTTATTAATGGGATATTTCGATTGATATTGTAAAAACATGAAGTAAACGCATGAAATACCGACAGATCCGAACGGTGCTTGTTGCACTAGGGGTACATGATCGCTTTTTGCAAGGGCGTGGGCATGGCCAATGTAGGCCCCACGTAAGATATGTTCGAAATCAGACACCAAACGCACGTCGCGTCAAGTCCGGGCAGTTTTTAGTGTTTTTCGTTGGAAAAACCATAGAAAAAGCTTCAAACGTAAAAAATACCGAAAATCGTCGTGCTTGCTCCCCATGGTGCCCGGAGTACGTGGAAAAAGGTTGGGGGTCATACGGTGGAGGTAAAAAAAAACCCGTTTTAGATAGAGACCAACAGACCCGAACGAAGGTGGTTGCACTAGGTGTACGCTGTTCGCATGCATACAATCACATCAAAGTGTGCATACATGTGGGTACGGTCGATGTAGGGCCCATGCAAAGTTGGAACAAAAACAGACACAAAACGAACGTTGCGTCACGTCCGACCAGTGTTTTTGGGCATTTTCACCAGGAAAATTCTAGGAAAAGTATCGAGCGCCGGAAAAATATGCAAATTGTCATGGGTGCTGTCGACGGTGATGCCAACGTGTGGATAAAGTTTCATGCCATTCGGCGGAGTGAAAAAAAATAGTTGGGAACCCCCCTCCGGCAGAACAAACCGGAGCTGGTTGCACTAGGTGTACGTGATCGCATGCATGCAATCGCACCAAAGTGTGCATACATGTGGGCACGGCCGACGTAGGGCCCATGCAAGGTTGGAACAAAAACGGACACAAAACGAACGTTGCGTCACGTCCGGCCAGTGGTTTTGGGCATTTTCACCAGGAAAATCCTAGGAAAAGCATCGAGCGCCAGAAAAATATGCAAATTGTCGTGGGTGCTGTCGACGGTGATGCCAACGTGTGGAAAAAGTTTCGTGCCATTCGGCGGAGTGAAAAAAACGTAGTTGGGAACCCCCCCTCCGACAGAACGAACCGGAGCTGGTTGCACTAGGTGTACGTGATCGCATGCATGCAATCGCACCAAAGTGTGCATACATGTGGGCACGACCGACTTAGGGCACCACTCAAGGTTGGAACAAAAACAGACACAAAACGAACGTTGTGTCACATCCAGCCAGTGTTTTTTGGGCATTTTCACTGGGAAAATCCTAGGAAAAGTATCGAGCACCATAAAAATATGAAAATTGTCGTGGGTGCTGTCGACAGTGATGCCAACGTGTGGAAAAAGTTTCGTGCCATTCGGCGGAGTAAAAAAAACATAGTTGGGAACCCCCGTTCGGTAGAACGAACTGGAGCTGGTTGCACTAGGTGTACGTGATCGCATGCATGCAATTGCACCAAAGTGTGCATACATGTGGGCACGGCCGACGTAGGGCCCCACACAAGGTTGAAACGAAACCAGACACAAAACGAACGTTACGTCACGTTCGGCCAGTGTTTTTGGGCATTTTCACTGGGAAAATCCCAGGAAAAGCATTGAGCACCGGAAAAATATGCAAATTGTCGTGGGTGCTGTCGACGGTGATGCCAACGTGTGGAAAAAGTTTCGTGCCATTCGGCGGAGTGAAAAAAACGTAGTTGGGAACCCCCCTCCGGCAGATCGAACCGGAGCTGGTTGCACTAGGTGTACGTGATCGCATGCATGCAATTGCACCAAAGTGTGCATACATGTGGGCACGGCCGACGTAGGGCCCCACGCAAGGTTGGAATGAAAACAGACACAAAACGAACATTGCGTCACGTCTGGCCAGTGTTTTTGGGCATTTTCATCGGGAAAATCCTACGAAAAGCATCGGAAAAAATATGCAAATTGCCGTGGGTGCTACCGACAGTGATGCCAACGTGTGGAAAAAGTTTCGTGCCATTCGACGAAGTGAAAAAAAACGTAGTTGGGAACCCCCCTCCGGCAGAACGAACCGGAGCTGGTTGCATTAGGTGTATGTGATCGCATGCATGCAATCGCACCAAAGTGTGCATACATGTGGGCACGACCGACGTAGGGCCTCACGCAAGATTGGAACGAAAACGGACACAAAACGAACGTTGCTTCATGTCCGGCCAGTGTTTTTGGGCATTTTCACCGGGAAAATCCTAGAAAAAGCATCGAGCGCCAGAAAAATATGCAAATTGTCGTGGGTGCTGTCGACGGTGATGGCAACGTGTGGAAAAAGTCTCGTGCCATTTGGAAGAGTAAAAAAACGCTTTTATCAATCAATGTATTTTCGATAATGTTATTTTTAAAACAAACGCAACTAATGAATGGGCCCGGCGTATATATGCATGTCCATCGGGGGTCAAAGCCCAAGTGGACGCCGCCTCCACGATCGCCAATCCACACCGCCTCCACCCACGATTGCCAATACATGCCGCCCAACCCTAAGCCATCTGCGCCCGCCGCCACCTCACGTCGACGCCCCGACGCCACCTCACGCCGACGGCCCCGACGCCACCTCACGCCGACGCCCCCGATGCCTCAACGCCAACGCCCCGATGCCAACTTCGAGCTGATGCCCGGACCCTGGCCTCCGACGCGATCTGACGCCGACGCCCGTCCATCGGCACAGTGCTATAAGTTTATGGTCCGTTATGATCGGCAACTAGCTAGGTAGCCATTACCATACACGTGCATAAGAACAGGAGCATGCAAAAACTGAACCTAGGTGAATAGCTAGCCAAACATGTGACTGTAAATAAAACTATGGTATCTAAAAAACAGTAGTATTTTTAAAATACTTAGAAAATATTTTGCTATCAAACAGGGCCTTAAAATATAAGCATAACCTTCATCTTTGAATTTTTTGTCCCTAGGTCAGTACACTGTCTACTTAGAAAATACTTTGAAAATACTCTAATTTTTTTGGCAGTTTGTCTGGTTTGGGATTTTTAGTTAGGACTGAAGAGCACATATCAGCAAACACAAGAAGTTGCACCTTGGAATGTCTAGTTTTATTATGTCTAATGTGAATGCCTAATTTTACTTATAGTTAGCGACCGACGCCATCTGCCACCAACGCCACCGCGCCGTCGTCCCCAAGGGCCGGCACCGATCCCATGGCACGAGGTACTATGCATTCATCATGTTTATCATGTGGCCATACATAGTAGCTAACATTATTTTTGCTCCTATTCCTAGCGATGGTGGAGTACGGAGAGATTTATTGTTCGGTTGAGAAGTGGTGTCTCTTGGTCAGCAAACTAAACTCTAGGCAGAAAAAGCGTTTTGCAAGCACTAGTCTTGAAAAAATGTTGATGATTCCTAGTGTGCTCATGTGAAAATGTTTGTTGAAGTTCATTATTAAATCATATGCGTTGGACAGAAAAAGGTTCATCATGCCATCAAAAAACGGTGTGATATCATTACGCACCGAAGATGTGTTTGACATTTTCGGGCTACAGAACAAGGGCAAAGATGCCATGAAAGCGATAGGTAAAGGGGGGTTAAAGGCGAAGGTGAAGGTGCCTAGTCGTTTTCTAGATTCCAATACGGGTGAAATGATGATAGACAAGCTGATTGAGAATATCGTTGCCAGTGGCACGTACGATGATGATTTTCTCCGTAGAATTGTTCTGGTTCTTCTAGGCACGGTTCTTGCACCACAGTCCACGAAAGAAGTTCCTAATGCTTATTACAAGTTAGTGGAGGATGTGGAGGCCATCAAAGCATTTAATTGGAACGCGTTTACTTTACGCGTTTGCGTTGAAGGCATCACAAAGACCTTATCAGATCTTACAAAATTTACTTGGCCGATCGGAAACCTTGCCCTCATACAGGTAAATCTTATGTTATATTTGTTTCTTTCGAAGTATAGTTTGTGAAAAAATGCTAATATACTTCATGTTCATGTAGTACTTGTTTTGGGAGAAAGTGCAACCACTGGATGAAGAGGCATTTGATCCATTGGCTCATGAATATCCGTTGATGCTTAATTGGTCAGAAGATGAGGCTAAGAAGCGTGACGCGTAAGACATGTCATACGGCCGTGGTAATGGGACGGTAAGTTTTAATAGTTCGTACTACATGCACTTATGTTACTATTTATATGTTGTGGAATTGAAATTGATTTAACGTGTCACAGAATGATGACGTGATAAGTGAGAAGTACAGACAGACATTAATTGCTCAACAAGGAAGAAAGGCGGAGGAAGAATTAGAGCAAGAAGATCGAACGTGTCGTGCCCAAAAAAGGAAAGATAATAGAGACGAGGCTTCGTCGAGCAGGGATAATACATTAGATCAAGTGATGAAATGCATCAAAGATATGCAAAAAGAAATTAAACTTCTCCCTGAAAAATGTGCTAAGGTAATGAGTGATGTATACTTCAGTTTACATGGGATTATTCATAATTTATGCATGTAGTTAATGCTTTTGATGTGTCATTGCAGATAGTAGTGGAGAAGCTGGAGAAGAAAGGTCTTGTCTTCAAGCCAAACAAGGGGTTGGGTGTTTTCGTTGAGTTTGTGGCGCATAGTGAAGACTGGGTGGGGAAGTATGGTCCATCAAAATACAAATCAAAATATTGGATAGATGTAAAATCAACTCCTGCAAAAGAAGATATGGACAACAGGGTAGACGCATCCTTCACCACTGGGAACGGGAAGAAATTGGCGCATGAGAAAGGTGTGCATCACAACACACCTGGTACAGGAGATGAAGGCGACCCCTTCGTTATTGAGGACAATGGTAATTCACCCAACCCATCTCTTGCGACGGTAGACACGAATGACTTTCAAGCTATTACTTCAACCCCCAAGAATATGAATGAAGTGTCAGACGGGTCTAGCACCGATAAATCCGAGGAGATTAGTATGGATAGTCTGAACACCCGTATTAAAAATGCGAAAGAAAATGGCACTAAGGAGAATGATGGGAAACGCAACAGGAAACAGTCAAAATACTATCTTTCACCCTACTAGCAGAACGGTGGACGTAAACGTCCAAAGAAAAGTAAGTGCTAGGTAATTTATTCTTACAAGATACTTCTGTCCTTGCATGCAGACTTTATTAACTCATTGTTTGTTACTATTTTAGATCTGTTTGGTATAAGAGCTGCTATGATTAGTACTGATTACATTAATGAGGATCACATCGAGGCCGCGAAGGTTTATATCCAGACACTGGCAGACTCAGAGAAGCTTTGTATGAAAACTATCGTGCACATGACGAGAATTGGTGGGGAAACATGTACACTTGATATGCTTCAAGCCATCATTTCGAAAAAGTGGTTGCATGCGGTGTAAGTATTAGCAATAACTTATTAAGTTGTACATGTTATTTACATAAATTATCTAATAGGTGTATTCCTGTTATGTTATTTTTAGGTCATCAATAGTTATTGCAACCATATGCAGACCCATAATCCTCGTGCTGGCCGTCACATATTATCATCTTGGGTGTCCCACTGGCTTATTCTTCGTGCTGATGGAAAGGCTAACAACTCTAAGAGGCATTGTATGGATCATTTCACAAACCAAACTAAAATGGTGTCTAGAGTTACTGAAGAGTACTTCATCAAAGATAAGGTAATTTAGTTTAGTATGATCCTTTGTAGTACATAACTATCTGTGTGTACACCAACATGAATAAACTTTGTTGTAGGCATACTTTCCTTTTCATGTGGAAGAAAATCATTGGATAACAGTTCTTATGCACAACAAGAAAAAAGAGTTTCAAGTTTTAAACTCTACTGGTGAATGTAGCAATAGAGTTCTTGCAAAGATTACTAAGCTGGTAAGCTTACAACGTTACATAAAACAATATATAGTTATTCAAAATGTACTTCATATGGATTTGTCATTTTTATTTCAGAGGGCAGAAATAGCTAATGATACAAAGGAGGTGAATGCACTTATTGGAACGGAACATCCTGACGTATCTTCCTGGCCAATAAGAGAGTATGATATGCCGTTACAAAAAGACGGGCATGTTGCAAATGTTGAATTAGTATGTACTTCTCTGATCCATCAATAATTGACAAGTGGTTTCTTGCAGAGTCTCTTGTGGTCTTTTCGTGGTGAAATACGTTCAAAACTGGGACGGAGATGATTGGATATTTGAGTTTGATCAAGATGAGGTTAATGCTTCAAGGGGACGCATTCTAGCTGAAATACTTTTTTTAGAATGCAACACGATGGAAGTAGTGAAAGAGAAGATCCTCAAGATCATGGAGAAGAAATGAGTCGGAGGATGGGGTGTTGGCTATTATCTCCACTAAATAAACGTGCCGTTGTCGGTAGTTGATACAATTTCCATATTAAGACATCTCTTTATTGTATTGCGGCATGGTTTTGCATGTTTCGCAACTAAATAAATGTGTCGTTGTCGGTATTTGCTACAATATCTATTTTTCAATGTCACTCTTATTTGCATCGTTGTGGGTGATGATTTTTCATGTTATATTCGCAGTTTCTATGATGTACATGCTATGATGATTTTTACTGTGATGCTATTTTGTACTATTTTCTATTTTCTACTGTGATGCAATGCACCGGCCGGTCGCTCCTTTGTGGCAAAAAATTTAAGTTACCTAAAAAAATGCCCAACCACCGATTCTGGGCCCATAGTAGCTTACAGAACGTACCCAAATCAAGCCCGAAGGTGACTCGGGCGACTGATTGAGCCCACTAATGGGCCCAGCATCGGGGTCCAACGGGGCAGTGGTGAGTAATAGCAGAGGAGTTCGAAAGAGGGGGCAGAGGCAGCTATTTAAGTCGCTCCTCACGCCCCTCCGCTTCCGAGGTGGGACTAAAGATCATGATGCATCGCGCCCCTCAGTGCATGCGGCCGTTGCAGGGCTCAGGAGGCCGTTTTCTGCACTGTCACCGGCCGACCCAGTTCGGCCCATAGAGGCAGGGCGCCACTCGCCCCCTCCCACGGCCCACGCCCCTCCCCTTGCCTGCGCGGGGCAACACTCAGTGTTTAGTGATACCACTACAAAAAAAATACACTTTCGTGATGATACGTGTTTTTCACAATAGGTCACGTTTTCTGTCATGCATGTACATCCATGACAATTTTATGACGGAATCAAGATAGTCATACCCGTGCTGTCGTAGAAGTGTTCCATGACATTACCAAAATTATCATCACGGAAGTGCCTGTTGGAAATATGCCCTAGAGGCAATAATAAATTGATTATTATTATATTTCCTTGTTCATGATAATCATTTATTATCCCTGCTAGAATTGTATTGATAGGAAACTCAGATACATGTGTGGATACATAGACAACACCATGTCCCTAGTAAGCCTCTAGTTGACTAGCTCATTGATCAATAGATGGTTACGGTTTCCTGACCATGGACATTGGATGTCATTGATAACGGGATCACATCATTAGAAGAATGATGTGATGGACAAGACCCAATCCTAAGCCTAGCACAAGATCATGTAGTTCGTATGCTAAAGCTTTTCTAATGTCAAGTATCATTTCCTTAGACCATGAGATTGTGCTCCTTCTCCCCTTGCTGGATCAAGGCGTAGGAGACGTCACCGGGCTGTACGTGTGTTGAACACGGAGGTGCCGTCCGTTCGGCACTAGGATCATCGGTGATTTGAATCACGACGAGTACGACTCCATCAACCCCATTCACTTGAACACTTCCGCGTAGCGATCTACAAGGGTATGTAGATGCACTCTCCTTTTCCCCTCGTTGCTGGTTTCTCCATAGATAGATCTTGGTGACACGTAGGAAAATTTTGAATTTCTGCTACGTTCCCCAACAGTGCCCACTTCCATGACGATAAATCGCGCGTCACAGAAGTGCTTTCGTCAAGGGTGACCAACATGTGACATCCACCATAACGAAACACCGTTAAGCTATCGGGTCCGGTTTTGGATCCGATAACCCGTTAACAGCCCCGACCAATGGGGATTTTCCACGTGTAAAATCATCATTGGCTGGAGGAAACACGTGTCGGCTCATCGTTGGGACAGATGTCATCCACTCATTGGACCCAAAGCACCTATGATACGTCGACACATGGCACGGCCCAACAGAGGCCCATTCCTGTGAAAAGGCCGGCCCGTTTGACTTGGTCAAAAGGTGGCGGGCCGACCCACGGCAAGCCTGTTAACGACCTGTTCGCATATAGCCCATTTACAGCCCGCTAACCCAGAGCCCGTTTACGGCCTATCCGAATTAGGCCTAGTAGCATCATTTGGGCCGTCCAATATAATTCCAGCCCGTTTTAATTTCCAGCCCATTTATGGCCCATGACGTCTTTTGGCCCATATGAGGCCCTTAGTAACCCTTGGCCCATTAACGGCCCGTGGTAAAACTGGCCCGTAATGAACAGTGTATCACTTTATACCCATTAACGACCCATTATTTCATTGGGCCGTTTCTAGCCCATGTTATCTTTCGGCCTTCTCAGGGCCCATTTATTCTTGGGCTCATTTCCAGCATTCGGTTACTTACAGCCCGTTACTGTCATTTTCTGCTTGTGGACCAAATTCAGCCCGTGCTTATAGTCGGCTCGTTTGTGGCCTGTTAATATGTTGGGCCGTTTTCATAGCATCATCAAATACGACCGATTAACGATGGCCCATTATGGCCGGCCCATGAACGGACGATTCCAACTCTAGCCCTTTTACGGCCATAAAGCGGTATGTTATTGGCCCATGTTTGGGCAATCGATCATACGACCCGTATAAGGCCCATTGATGATACGGCCCGTAGAAGGCCCATTGATGATACGACCCGTAGAAGGCCCATTGTTTCTACGCCCCGTAGAAGGCCCATTGTTTCTACAACCCGTAGAAGGCCCAGTGTCACTACAGTAAATATGTAGCCCATGGTTATTGTGGCCTAGTTTTAAAAAATAGGTTATTGCGGCCACTAGCAAACCACGGAAAAAGAACAACACTGACTACAAGAAAACAAGGAAATACATAGGCAAGCAACTTACGCTAGGCTATCACGGCTATTACACATATTACATCCACCGGGCATCAAAGTTCGCCACCAGTGCAAATATAGGGAACAAAGCAGCATATCATATACACTGGTTGTCAAAGTTGGCGACCAGTGCAAATAAACGCCGCAGCAAAACAAGTCCAGAACTGAAACCACTTCAGAAGATCTCAAGAAACAATATCCTGGGTACCCATAATGCTGGCAAGATGCTTAGCAAACTTATTAACTTTCTCTTGTTTGGTGCTTAAATCCTCCAGCGCTTGCTGTTGCACCAGAAAGTATGCATTTGAATTCTGCAGGGACTTCCTCAGTCCTTTAGCTTCCTGTCGCAACACATCTGATCGATGTCTTTCAATTTGAAGCTGAGACTCAAGAAGACGAACTGATTCAGGCAGCGAGTTCGAAGAGCTTGTGCCAGCAGTAGTGGCCAGTAACTCGAACACTACATCAAGACATGACTTCTGGGTTCTCTCACTATCGTCAAGGTAGTTTTTATCAGCTTTCTTGGAGACCAACAGGGATGTCTCACTATCTTGAACCTTATCTGCATTACTTCCTTCACCATTGCATAACGGGGTATTGTTCTCCAATATTTTTTCCGTATTCTAAAAGAGAAACAAGAAGACACGTCACATGTTTACCATGTTGTATATGAAACTCATTTTGGTAAATCAGTTCAGTAGTAAAGTGCATAGGATAACAACATGAAACAAACATATATCTATGTACCATGGTCACTTTATGGTCTATATCATTCCAGTTTTTGTTGCCAAATCAAGATAGAGACACAGTTCAAATAATATTTGTTCAAGACAAAGCAAAATAAACAGAATATAAGTGCGGGAAACTATAGAGACACTTGTAATGTGCATGACATGAGAACATAGCTGTTTATTCAATTGAAACTAAAATCAATATAGAGCAAGTTACAACAGCAAACCAGTTAAAGAAACAAGTTTAAAACATACCTGTTGCGCCATTGGAGTTTCAATTCCATCCTTCAAATTTGAAAATAGTTGGTCCGAGTAAATACAGTGATGCAAGAGCAAAGGAGTATGAACCATAGCTACAGAACCTGACCCGAGAACAATTCTTGTTCTCCTTTAAGCGTTGAGTTGGGATTCGGAGTGGTGGTCCTCGTGCTTTGAGCACTGCAGTTCCCTTACTAACTGCTCATGTTTGGGTGCTCCGTGGTGGAGACGGTGCTGTGTCAACTGGAACTAGGTTACTATCTGCTGGGGTTGGGGTTAGAAGGGGTGTAGCTGGTTCTCTGTCCAACTGGGTAGGGGTACAATCTGCGAGAGTCTGGGTTATGTGTGGTGGGGCTGGTTCTTGGGCAAGTACAACCGTGGTTGGATCTGCATCAACTGGTAGCACTATCTTTTCTAAGGATCATGTTGTTACTCCCTTAGATACTGCCATGCCTGTAGCCCCCCCCCCCCCCCCGTGCCGAGCTTTTTCTCCGGCGATCCCCACTCCACCGCCCCACCACCGCCCCCACCCTGAACCCTAAGATAGATAGCGGGGTACCTCTCTGGCAAGCCCCCTCCCCGCTGCGACTGGTTCTTCCTTAACTTCGGCGACCCCCCCAACCCCTGAAAATCGACTGATCCAAAAGTTGATTCAGTCGACTGAAGTGTAGCTAAATCGGAGCAGCATCACAAGAAAGAGCAAGAGCGAGAGCAGCAGCGTGAGCAAGAGCAAGAGCAAGAGCAGACCAGGCAGGGGACCAAGAGTAAGAGCAGAGCAGCATCGCGAGCGAGAGCTAAATCAGCAGCAACTCCTACTGATGTGGACGCAGCCGCTGAGGAAGCGACGTCGTGGAGGAAGTGGCCGGTGACGCCGCCGTGGATGGAGCCGCGCCGTGTCGGCTCGGGACCGAGCGCCGACAACACTGTGAGATCGAATCAAGAAGAAAATGCGGCGATTAGTGTACAACCTCTTTGGTGGTGCCGATTAGGCCGCGGCTTCATCCGAGGAAACGGTGATGATGATGCTCTTCCGTGGTGCAGGTGAAGACGGCGGTGTGGGAATAAAGGTGGCGTGAAAGACGAGGGGAACATCGAGCCAGCTCCTTGGAGATGGAGGACGGGGTGGCTGAACCGGCGGGACGACCAGATTGACGACGGATCCTCATCCGTTACGATGGATGAGGGACATCAAGGTGTTGCTGTGGACGACGTCATCGGGGAAGAGGCTCCGACTGGGTGGCGGACGGAGGAGGGTGTGGGGCTTCGCGGGTTTTCCCGGCCTTAGTGTACAAATGGGTGGGCTGATGGGATGGGAGTGGGGAACCATGGCTTAGGGACGCGCTTGTCCTAAATGTGGGGTAAGTTACGAAAGTACCCCCACCGATTTGAGGCGGTTCTTTCGGTTCAGGGGTATCACGAGCATTTCGCGTGTCGGGATTTCACAGGAGGTGGGATTTCTCCCGCGCGTTATAATTTTGGAATAGCAAGGCGCGGGTTGAGATGGAGGGAGTTGTCGGAGCACAACGAGACAAATATATATCTTAAATATTTCGGGCTAACAAGGCGCGGGTTGAAATTTCCGGACAAGCCTAACGTGTACTGTACCAAATCAATTTGCACTACAAATGTCATTCAAAACTTTGAATTCATGTTATGTTCAATTAAAATATTTCGCTACGTGTATAATGCATGCAACCTAGTACTCAAATGAACGTTTTAGTGTATTCCAAACGTATATACTACCGCATCAATATGAACTAAATTTGAATTCGTTTCTCCATTTGAATAAGATCTAAAATAATGATTGTTGTGAAGTCAAAGCATTTGAATTCGTTTCTCTGTTTTAATAAGATCTACAATCATCATTATTGTCAAGTTAAA
This sequence comes from Triticum urartu, assembly GCF_056163025.1. NCBI lineage: Eukaryota > Viridiplantae > Streptophyta > Magnoliopsida > Poales > Poaceae > Triticum > Triticum urartu. Next base: position 167,123,946 of record NC_141874.1, on the reverse strand, counting down.
CCATCGTTTGTGTATTATCTTCACAGCACACCACATAATTAGTCTCGAGTTACATATGAACTATGTGTACTATATGAACTCGAACTCGATTTTTTGAATCCACTTTATGTTGATTTCAAATCATAATACATTTCAAGCTCTAGCTAGATCTTCACAAACTAAACCATGTCTCATATGTATAATGTGTTTATCACATTATGTATGGTGCCCCGCCCCCTACGCCTACAAGTATTTAGATGTGAGTTGCAAACACCACACATTACCACAAATTCAAATAAAATGTGAGAATGTTCGATATATAGTATTTTCTAGATTGTTCAATATTTAGTTGTAAGCTGCAAACGCCACACATTATCACAAATTCAAATAAAATGTGAGATTGTTCGATGTATAGTATGGTTTAGATTGTTCGACATTTAGCTGTGAGTTGCAAACGCCATGCATTATCACATTATGGTATAACATGTGCAAAACCACAACACGTGTATCACCACTATATTCATGCATGCATATGTTTAAAACACTATGATCTCCTGTTCAAATATATGAATCCACTTCCATATCAAATTATGATCTTTGTTAGTCTCTTACAACCACACAATCCTCTAACCTTTGTAGCTACCACTAACTTTCTCTCATGCATGCACATGCCCTCCTCGCCCTCCCCCTCCCTCAGCATTCTATCCATCGCGCACATTCATTTTTTTTCTTTAGGTCGTTCTCCCAGAGTCTCCACAACTCCTTTCCGACACACACCGATCGATAAACCTCTCCAGCGATGCCTGCCTACAACATACACACACACACCTTCAATCTCCTCCTTTATGTGTCCTTGCCTCGTGTCTCTCATACGGTCAGACACACGTGTAAACTCTCGCCCCTCTTTTCATCGCTCTCACAACCGCACACTCCTCCCCTATCTAGCTAGTAGTTGGGCCTCTCGCACCACCTCCTAGCTCCATTCTCTCTATCTATCCGTCTCGCTGGGCCTTATTTTCCTCTAACAAATGGACGTACACCGACCGATCTCTCGCTATACATATAGCTAGCTAGGTCCTTATAACTCGTTTCCCCCACGCGTCGATCGATCTACCTCATTAGTTGTGTCTCTCCCTTCCTCCAACAAACAACAATTGATCTACCGATCTAGTTAGGTTTGCTTACCAAACACATGGTTCCCCTTCATCATCCATGGATGTGTCCCGACAGATCTATCACGCACAGGCACACACAGAAACACATCCCCACTCTTATTGATAATATTGCACTTCCACCCTTAGTTTGTCTAGTAGGCCTCTCCCACCATCTTCGAGAAGCAACTCCATCACCCATCCAGCACTCTACCCCTCTCCCTCCCTCTCTCTCTCCTCTCTCTCTCTCTATGCCCCATCTTGTTTCCCGTCCTTCAGTTATGTATGCACGTCGACCAATCTCCCTCAAGACATAGCCGGGTCTCTCCTTCTCAACACATATACGAGTCGTTCTACCTCTATAGTTAGGCCTCTGCCTATCCCTCCCCCACCCCCTCGCACACACACACACACCGATACATCGAGCGCTCTAGTCATGTCTCCCTGCCACACGCAAACTTGACATGTGCCCTATGATGTTCCGGTAGCTAGGTCAGTCACCCTATATCTTCGACTTGCACACACACACACACACACAATTTCGATGGCTCTCTTCATCGATCTCGCACCCACCCACTTGATCCTCTCTTCGACTCTATCGATATCTATGACCCCTCCCTCTCTTCTCGTGGATCTCCCGACCCTCTATATATGATATGGATAGGCCTCCATTTCACACACATTGCATGCAAAATTTTGTTTGAGATGTCATCGACACATATTCCCACAAATACATTCACGAAATCAACCTCCCCCCCAAAACAAAAAACACTCACGAATGCACAAGCCATTTGTCTAGGTTTGTATCTCTCACACACACCCACGTAGGTGGGGGACCTGCACGAAGAGAAGAGGTGCACGCACGGCGCACGTACTCCCGTCTCTTTCCCAACCACACCCGCGCAGGTACACGGTGTAGCTCATTTCTGTACGAAAAGGCAGCCCACGTGGTAACTTGACTGGTGTACTGGTTGTCCACTAGATGGAGGGAGGATCGTCTACCATGGGTGAACAAACAAATTGTGACTTGACGCGTTATGTTAAAAAAGAGGCAAACCATGTGGGGCCTACCTTAGAGGCAAGGCTCTATACAATGGAGTACTTTTGATGTGTCCCGTCAACTCGCAGAACGAGGAGAAGCTTTCTTAGTACGCCCGCTCCCTCGCCCACGCGCGCGGTGGCTCGTGGGACGAGGAGAAAATTTTACTAGTACTCCCTCCATTTACTCCTCGTCCCTACCTAGGTTAGAGAGATTATCATATTGTTTGGAATATATGTCCTTTAGTAGATTTCAATATGAACTACTAGTACATACTCCAAACACTGATGTATATAGACGTATTTTAGAGTGTAGATTCACTCATTTTGCTCCGTATGTAGTCCATATTGAAACGGACGTAATAGTACGCACTCGCCCTCGCCCCTCGACCCTCGCCACGTGGTGGACGTGCAACAATTCATTCGGTCTCATATAGCCAGAACATTATATACCGCAGTACCATTATTGCTTGACTTCCCGAAGAGGCGAAGAGCCAATCGCAAGGTTAATAGTTTGGAGATGCCAAGCGCAAGGTTTATAGGAGAACGAGTAGTAGGTGCCGTGTCATTTATAAATAAAGTTTTTTCTTCAGTGGCACGTACACAATATAAATAGGTTCATATGGAGAGAAAAGGAAACCGCTCCAGTATATACATAGGCGGGACGAGCCTACATGGTTGCTTGCTGGGGTTGCTCTCTTCAGTTTTCACACTCTCTCGCACAAAACCACTGTGGCCACATCTCTAACACCCCGGCGGATCACGCCCGCCGGGGGAAGGGGTGAATTCTTAGTGTAGATGCGGTCGCCGTCGCCGATGGCGAAAACCCACTATCGGCACGTCCCGATCAGGGGTCCCCGCCATTCTCTCTCACAAAGCAGGTGAGGTTGCCTTCGTCCATTACTCACTGCCGCGACGTGGGTAGTTGCCTCCTCCCGCCACCCTCCTCTAGGTTGAGCTACGTCCTGACATCCCTCAGGTACAACGCCCTTTACAGCCGGCTTGCACCACTGCTCCAGCTGCCCACATCACTCCATGTGGATATTTCTCTACTTCTTTGCCCCGCACATACCTCTACTGGTTCTACCTACTGTATTTGTGATGAGTTTATGTCTCATCAACTAGTCCCAGTAATCTTATTCTAATCACGCTTCTTCAATTTCTTTGCCACAGGGATACTCATCTCGATTTTGGTGAAACTGCACAAAATGATTCGATGGTCAAAGGGTTGCAAACTTTATTTCTTAGGAAGCGCCAACGTTGCCAGCAAATTAAAGCCTGGTTAGGGTTTACGGTTCAAGGGCTAGGGACTGCATGGATCGTTTTTTTCTTTAGCTGTCTCTGTTTCAATGGCTAGGGACTGCATGAGTAGTAGTAGTACTGTACGCCTTACGCCCGCTCCCTTGCCCACGCGCGCGGTAGCTCGCAGGACGAGGAGAAAATTTTACTACTCCCTCTGTTCACTCCTCGTCCCTACTACCTTGGTTAGAGAGATTATCATATTGTTTGGAATATATATGTCCTTTAGTAGATTTCAATATGAACTGCTAGTACATACTCCAAACACTGATGTATATAGACGTATTTTAGAGTGTAGATTCACTCATTTTGCTTCGTATGTAGCATAAAGTTGAGATACTTATTTTGGAACGGAGGGAGTACATATTTGCTATGATCTGTCAATCATTGAGATGCAATAGCATGCATGTTAGTCTCCTTTGTATTTGATGAAATGTTGCAACGGGCAACCTTGGACGCAAGATATATGTAACAGAAGGTGGAAGCTTCATAGCATTGTACTATCTCGCTGATAAATTACAGTACGTACTATACAAGTACTTCCTTCGTTCCTAAATATAAGTCTTTGTAGAGATTTCACCATGAACCACATACGGATGTATATAGATGCATTTTAAGTGTAGATTCATTCATTTTGTTCCATATGTAGTCCACCTAGTGGAATCTCTACAAAGACTTATATTTAGGAACGGAGGGAGTACTATGTAAAGAGTTAGGTGCCGCACGACACTACAAAAAAAGACACATCCATGACATTTTGGGCCAAACGAATTTTTTTCTGTCATACATATGACACTTCTATGACGATAATTGTGACAAAACCCGGTATCATCATTGATGTGGTGGGCTCCTACTTCTATGACAAAAAATCATGACAGAAAATGGGCTTTTCGTCCTGGGCGGGCCGGAGACACAGCTGCATGACATTCTTTGGGCCGTCCATGACGGAAAAAACCATGGTAGAAGCGAGGGGGAGGAAAATTTCGGGGAGTTCCCGGTTACGGTGGGAGGTCGGGGGCCGAGCGATGCGTGTTTCTCTCGCACACGTACGTGCGTGTGTGCAAGGCGTTGGCTCTAACTGAACCCGAGCGAGGCGTTGGGCTCTAACTGAACCCGAGCGATTGCACTGCAGGCTACGCGTTACTGAACCCGAGCGATCGATCAATGGCTGTTAACTGAACCCGATCGAGCGATTCCTTGGCTACTGCTACTAACTGAAGCCGGTCGATGGGATGAACAGTGAGCGTTGCGGGGGGGGGGGGGGGGAACAGGACCCCGTGGTGTGGTGGAGGGCTGGATGAACAGTAGACGGTGGAGGGGTGCCCGTCGAGAGGTGGATGAACAGGACCCCGTGGTGTGGAGGGCAGGATGAACAGTAGACGGTGGAGGGGTGCCCGTGGAGGGGTGGTTGAACAAGACCCCGTGGTGTGGAGGGCTGGATAAACAGTAGACGGTGGAGGGGTGGTTGAATAGTAGCCGGTGGAGTAGCGCGCGGTGGAGGCTAGATGAACAGGAGCCCGTGGAGGCTGGAGGAGGTCGACGGTGGATGAACAGTAGCTCGTGGAGGCTGGAGGGGGTCGACGGTGGAGATGAACAGTATCCCGTGGAGTCCCGTTTTGCGGTACGCCACACCCCTCCCGATGAACAGGACCCCCGTTTCGACCGTAGCGCTCCAACACAAGTCCGTTTCCTTCGTTTTGCGGTACGCCACACCCCTCCCGATCAACAGGACCCCCATTTTGACCGTAGGAGGTCCGTTTCCTTCGTTTTGTGGTACGCCACACCCCTCCCGATCAACAGGACCCCGTTTCGACCGTAGGAGGTCCGTTTCCTCCGTTTTGCGGTACGCCACACCCCTCCCGATCAACAGGACCCCTGTTTCAACCGTAGGAGGTCCGTTTCCTCCATTGTGCGGTACGCCTGGCCTCATTTCCATCGCCTCTTCCGTCCAAGCCCTCCCGATGAACACGACCACACATTCCGTTTCGACCCATGAACACGACGACGACGCTGTTTCTCCGTTCCGACCCAGCCATGTACACGAGCCCTCGCCGTACGTATGCGCAAGTAGGCGTTCGAGACCCCGCCCGTATGTACACATACGTGGCCGTATTTTGTTTCTTGCACCCTGGCCGCTGTACGTACGTGTACATGCTACGTGCGTGCCTCTACTACGACACGTGCGCACCTCTACTACGACACGTGCGCGCCTCTACATCGACCAGTATGTACATACACGTTCGTGCCCAGAATGACAACGCTACGTACGCTTCGACCAGGTGGGTCCCGACTGTCAGGCACTTCCTTGCCTGCGAAGATGTAGCTGGTGGGTCCCAGCAGTCAGGGGGAGAATCGTTTTTTTTTGCCCGGACGCACTTCCTTGCGTGCGAAGATGTAGCTGGTGGGTCCCAGCAGTCAGGGGGGCGAATCATTTTGGTTTTCTTTTTTTGCCCGGACGCACTTCCTTGCATGTGAAGATGTAGCTGGTGGGTCCCAGCAGTCAGGGGGGCGAATCGTTTTTTTGCCCGGACGCACTTCCTTGCGTGCGAAGGTGTAGCTGGTGGGTTCCAACAGTCACGGGGAAACGTTTTTTTTCACGAAATACGGTGGCCCATTCGGTGGGTCCCTGCTGTCAGGTGGAGGAATCATTATTTCCGCGTAATAAGGAGGCACTTCCTTGCTGCCGCCGTGGACCCAGCTGTCAGCCTCTCCACGTACAGTCCACATCCGATGGAAGACGTTCCTTGACCATGTTGACCACGCCGCGCCGAGAGCACAAGGGCGGTGGACGACGGCGAGGCCTAGGAAGGGGACGACGCGGAGCCGGTGAAGACGCGACAGTGGATGCCCACGCGGAGAGGAGTATGAGGGTTCACTCGTTCGGCTGCGGTGTGAGGCTGCCGTCGCCGCAAGGCCTGGCCAGCGGTGGGAATAGTAGGGGGCGGTGAGGCCTCCGCGGCAGCACAGCCGGCCACAGGAGGCAGGAGCAGGCGACACGACTGGCGCTGCTTTGGGCGGCTGGAGCAAGAAGACCAGAGGTTGAAGAAGCACTACGGCCGTTGGATGGACATCATACGGTCACTGCAGCTAGAATCGTTTATATTGACTAAGTTAACAAAGCCCTTGGTACGTCAACTTAGTAGGCCCACAGGTCAGCTTCCGAAATGGTGCGCCCCAGATGTCAGGGGGAGGAATCATTTTTTGGGCGGGTGAAGCTAGAATATCCGAGATTGAAGAAGAAGTACGGCATCCGTTGGATGGACATCCAACGGCCACTGCTGCTAGAACCGTGTGTTGACTATAAGTTGACAAAGCCTTGCATACGCGTCAACTCTGTTTTTTAGGGGACACGTCAACTTAGTAAGGCCAGAAGTGGGTGGCAGAGAACTTATAGCCCATTTGAGATTTGTAAGAATGTGTAGCCCATTTCTGAATTCTAATGGAATTTACTACAGCCCATTTACAGTTTGTTAAAAGTACAGCCCATTTCAACCAACCGTTCAAAACAGAATTCAATAAAATTTCCCACATTTTGATGGGATCCGAAATATTTTTATCCCGAAATTTCTAGTCAGATTAAATAAATTTATATTACGTAAAAATCCAACGAAACATTACGCTCGCAACAATTAATGAAATTAAAATTTTCAATATCCAAAAATAATATTTTATAAAGTAATCACGTGTTTGGTGCATTTTTTTATAGTTACTGCCCAGTTTTTATAATTACATCCCATTTATTATATTTTAAAGCTCATTTTCTTGTTAAGCCTAATGCATCCCTCCTAGGAAAGATTTGCAGCCCAGCGGGGCGGAGAATAACAACTTGACCTGGCGTGGGCTAGGCATTTTCAGCTTGAAAAAAATTAATATCTGGGCTAGATATCTGGCCTGGGCTAGACGGGCCACAGCCCGCCTAGTTAATACTTGCAGCGATGTTTTCATTGTTGTTCAGAGGAGAAAAATTAATATCTGGGTTAAACATCGAAAAACTCTGCAGTGCTCACACCTCAAAAACACAAATACTGCTCGAGCTGCTTGGTCCCAGCTGTCGGCCGCTTCTTGTGCAATTCTCTCGTTTATTGACTACTACATAGGTTGACAATGGTATGGGACCGTGATGTCAGGAAACCAGGGGGAAGCAAAATAAATTACTCCAGCGAGCGCTTCCACCTCTGCCTCATTGTCTCCCGTGGAAACCCCTTTCCTCCCTTTTTTTGCTCGGGCAAGGACCAATGCATGCAGCACGTCCATGCGGTTATTAGGCAAGAAATAAAAGCGCTTTGCATGCTATGAATTACGATGGCCTGCATGGGTAGCTAATAAGGCATCCTCTTAACTGCTGTGATTAAATGTTGTGTTTAGAAGAGAGATATATTCTTCTTTTCCACCAATCTGCTTGCACCTAGGTCGTGATGCACCTTCTAATACGACTTATTCACCTAGATGGAGGGAGTATAGTTATATATATATAATAAGGAGGCACTTGCGTACGTGAGGCTATGGACCTGGTGGGTCCCCATTGTCATCCTCTCCAAGTAAAGTCATCTCCTCGCCCGCGCGCGCTTTCTGCCTGAAACAGTCAGCGCCACCCGCCCCGCTTCCCGGTGCAGGCGATTGCTCTGCCTTCAAATGACACAAGTGCCGTCCGTCCGTCCATCTGCCGCCCACATTAATGATACGCGGTTGCCGAGGCGGCTACTCCGGCGCCACATGTCCGTCCCTCCGCCCGCCCACCATTGCTATATAAACTGCTGCGCCGGCCATAGCCGCAGTCATCCGCATCCGTTCCCTTTCTCCTGTCCACACCACTACTGCCCACCATGGCTTCCTCGCGCTCCAGCGCTCTTCGGGACGGGCGGACGACGGACTACAAGGGGATGTCAGCCATTGCTGTCGACCGGCTGGCTGGCAGGCAGCTGGAGGACGACGACGTCCCAATGGAGAACATGGTAGTCGACGATCCGGCGCCAACCCCCTCCTCCGCGCCATCCTCACCAGTGCATTGCACCATGACCATCGGCGAGGCCCGTGCCCAATATATGGACAGTGTGAGGCAGATGTGTCAGGAGAAGTTCCGGGAGGCGCAGGCTGACGCTGCCTACAATCACCATCTCCTTCAGGAGCACCTGCAGGCGGAGGAGCAGATCACCGCGGAGCGGGCGGAGCAGGAGGCGCTGCTCGACTCGTACCGCTCCGCCCGCAAGGGCTGCCTCGAGCGCTGGCGGTACCGCATGTGGGTGGCAGAGGCTGCGGCCGCCTACAAAGAGGCTAGCAAAGAGGGCGATGAAGCGGGCGAGGCATTGTTTGGCGAGACCGAGGACGAGGCAGAGGACAATGCCGGCTCCGATGAGTCCTCGCTCCGCTGGCGTCGACGAGGCCCTGCTCCGCCGAGGCCCCGCGGCGCCAATAACGAGGCAGAGGACACCGCTGGCTCCGCCGAGGCCCCGCCCCGCTGCCAACGAGGCCGCGCCACACAGAAAACGAGGAAGAGTAGAACACGGTAGGTCGCCGCCGCTCGGGTCCAAGTAAGGCCACCGCTGCTACCCTCCTGTTGAAGCCAAGCTAGGCAGGTTGACCATTGACGGCCGGTTAGCTTCTTGGCGGTGACGTGGAGTCGGGGAGTTCTGCTGGAGAATAACGCTGCTTCTACTTAACTGCTGGTGCAGTTGGCTGACTGACACGTGGTCCCAACAGGCCACATGTCAGTTATGCAACTGCACCTACAGTTAAGTCAATGAAGCTTCTGTTCGGCTTAGCGGGACACAGGTCGGTAGCTTCGGTTAATTAATTATACCTCCTTCGTCACCAAGCTTCCTCCTTCGTGGATCTCATTGGCACTCTTGATGTGGAAGAAAAGGCGAGAGCAAAGGACACACATGCTTGAGGAATTGAGGGAGGATCTAGTGCCAATATGGTACAGAAGAACTTCCAGCCCCACAAGTTCAAGAACAAGGGCAAGTTTGATGGTAAAGCAAAGTTTGATGGGAAGAACAAGGATGTGCAACACACGAACTTCAAGAAGAAGAATGACAAGAAGAAAGGTGTTTGTCATGTGGTGATCCTGATCATTGGGCTCCTAGTTGCCCTAATCGCTACGACAAGCTAGGCCGGTTAATTAATTATACATCCAGCGCACCCCTTTATAGTTGAAACGTAATGAAATCCGGCATGTTTATATGAAATCCGACTGTGTATGAATGAATTAATTTTGATTAGTTCGAATTCCTATATCACTGGCATTGGATGAACATGCAAAAGAATACGTACTAGCATTATTCCCAGGGTGATCACCTCGTTTGCAGCAGTTTCACATGTACTCCCTCCGGTCCTTTCTAGTCCGCATACAAGTTTTGTCTGCAGTCAAAGCATCTCTACTTTGACCAATCTTATACAAAAAAGTATGCACTTACACAATGTGCGAAGTAAAAAGGAACAGAAGGAGTACAAAGAGTTTGAGCAGCTTTTTAGCGTTTCTGTACATTGCAATCAAACACACAGGCCCGGCAATCCATAGAGAACATTAAAAACAATCGATGATTATGCACCTCAGCGACTCACATGTCAGAGGCAATATTTACTTCACAACTAAAGAATAAAGAAAAAATTGATCGACGCTGCTGACAACAAAGGGCGTCCCATTCGATAATATCAAACGCATGTCTTGCTAAAATCAATGAGCAAAATTTGAAGGGGTTGTCCCATTCCAAAATATCAAATGCCTGCGATTGTGGAATGGACAGGGTTTGCCATCAGTTCAGACATTGACATGGCACCTCGTGCTAAATAAACCAGCTATTCTTTTTGTGCAGTTCCACCAAAATCAACCAAATTCGCGCGTAGCTTGTATGATCTCGCCCTTATATGTTGCAATGCCTTGAACTTATCGGCACCTCCTTTCTTGTGGTGGAAATGAATGATCCGATGTATTCATGAACATTTTGTGCAGTTCCCATTGAAATCAAGCTGAGCACCCCTGTTTGCACAAATACAAAAAAGTGATTAGTATAGAGCAAACTGTACTATGAATTGATAGTTTCAACAGGCACATACATGGTCCATGTAGAGCACACTTTTGGAAAAATGGAACTCACCAGAAAGAATCCTAGAACAACAACAAAAAAATGGAGATTTTGTCAGTCCTTCTGAGCTGAAGTTAGTTTGGTCTTGTGGGGAGTAATGTAACCATCCTTCAACTGCTCCTTCTGATGATAAGATAGATAGGGCTTCTTCATCCTGGCATAATCGGAACTAGTCACTTCACGTACTCCATATTCTTCTTCAGAGGAAGATGATCCTGTTGTGCAACGACAAGAGGACTACTAAATGCTAGCATCATTGTTTGCTCAAAAAAAAAGGAAATATTTAAAACAACACAGATGAAGCACTTCTCAAGGACAATACCAATTTTTCATGACAGTATCTAAACAGTAGCACAACACCAATAGAGATGACAAAGCTCAATCATATGGATGAAATCAGTGGGCGAGTACCAATCTTTGTCAGGAGGCTTATTGTGTAGAGCATACAGATGAAGCATCTACGGTGGTGGCCAAGCTTACTATATACTTCTCAGTTATTTTAATGTTCCCAACATCTTCTTGTGCAGTTCCACTAAAATATATGGTATCATCAAAGAAGATCCTTGTTTGCACAAGTGGAGATAATTACATATTACATTAAGAGTGGCATCAAATCAGTGGCAAAACAATTGCTCGTTCCAGCCATAGCAATAAATTAAGATGCAAAACTATATCATTACTTCTGCCATCACAGTTCCAGTGCTTCATTACAGCACCGAGAGTTGAATTTTGTTTTGCATCCCCTTGTTCTTCCCCTTCATCACTTGGTTCAATAACAAACAAGCTTCGCCTTCAATGTAAGATTTGGCATGTCAATTAGGGAGCACAAGTATAGTACTAAACTTAATTTTCTGATGAAAGTGGCAAAATACAGGCCAGCAGTTGTGAAATATCCTTATCTTACCTCAATGGGATATTATGGTGCACATACAGATTGGAAGTCTTGTCTCCATTTGTGCAGTTCACTAAAATCAAGCAACATTATCATACAAGTAGCACAACATATGAATGCACACTGCAGAATCATGTGAAAGAAGGCTAGTATTGACCTCTCATGATGCGGAATTCAAACAACTCACAAGAAGAAGATCTGAACCAAATTCGCCTTAACGGATAGGAAGTAAGATCTCCTCTTGTGCAGTTCCACTAAGATCAAGCCATCAAGCAACGTTGTCGGTGTGACATTTTGGTTGAACTGCACAAAACACTCTTAAAACAGAAGTGTTTTGTGCAGTGCAACAAAAGGTCACAATGGCAATGAGGTGAAGCAGATAACCCTGTTTACACAGAGGTGCAAAGGAAACAATTAGTGGACAATAACGGTGGATGACACAGAAGCCAACAAAAAGAAGCATCTACCTTATCTAAATGGGAAAGAAAGCAAGACAGTAGCATTTCTCAAACGGTGGCATTGATTAATATTAACATAGACACTATATTAACAATAAAATTCGTTAAACATGTAATTTGCTTTTAACTGTGGCATTGCATCAATTTTGCAGCGGCATTTTTAGAGGGTGTTTGTTTACAGGGACATTTTGGTGTAGGGACTAAAAAACTCCGTGTCAGTCCGTGTTGGTCCCAGTTTTGTTATCAGACGCCTTTCCCTATGTGAGCGCAGCAAATCTAGTCCTGCTCAAACTCTACAGCCTTGTCCCTTCCTTTCCTTTTTGAACCAGTACTTTCGCCTCGTCCTTTCCTTTTTGAATCACGTCCTAGATTTATGCGATACAACTTTCCCCACTACTTTCCCCCATTCCTTTCCTCTTTGAACCACGTCCTAGATTAATGCTATACCACTTTCCCCCTTCATTTCCTCTTTGAATCACGTCCGAGATTCATGCTATATACAACTTTTCCCACTCCTTTACTCTTTGAACCGCGTCCTAGATTCATGGTATACATGCATCTAGAGCAATGCATGTGGAGTAAGTAAATTATACCTTAAGGTTCTTGGGGCATGGTTCGGCGGGCGACGGGACGGCGGCGAAGAAGAAGGGGTCGGAGGCCCTCCCGCGCCGCAGCTGGGTGGAAAGTGAATAGCTGCGCCGGTAGTCCCTCGCTGACGGCGACAGCGTTAAGCCTCCTTCCCTTCCCAGCGGACGGATCCTGCCGGCTCTTTGAGCAGCAGTGAGGGGAGAGAGAGGCCAACGAAGTCTTGTTTAGATCTGGAGAGGGCGAGAGAGTGTGAAGAGAGCAACTACAAGCATTGAGGCTCCAGCGTGTATATATATACTGGAGAGAGAGTGTGAAGCGTGCAAACCCTAGAAAACATTTTGACCAGTCAAAGAATCCTCCTGGCACAAATTATGCTCAAGTGTAGTTATCGAACCCGAGACTTCAAGTTTGATGAGCGAACAGGCTAACCAGCTACACAACCCTCCCGTTATGTTCAACGAGAGGGAAATAACCTTTTATACATTCCTGAATCCTTATTATAACATGCACACAAATTTTGGCCACTTGTATTCGACTTAAGTCAGTGTGCCACCGTATCTCGTATACTTACTACTCCCTCTGTCCAGGTGTAATAAGTCACGTTAGAAGGTGCAACGGGACCAAGGTGCGTGCGTGTGCGTGCGTGTGTGTGTGTGCGCGTGTGTGTTTAACACCATGTGTGTGTTAGAGAGAGCGACAGATCGACCTACTCCTACAGAGAGATGTTGTGTAGTGTACGATTTTAGCCGCGAGAGTCGGTGCATCCTCTCGTTTCCGGGCGTGTCCGGTAGGGACATGCGGACAGCTGCCACGACCGCTCCTAACCAGCCTGGCCCACCCAAAGCCCCTCCATCGCCCGCGTGCGCTTCCCGCCCGAAATGGTCAGCGCCACTCAAAAGAATCGATGCCGCATTCATGCCTGGGAAGAGCGGACGCGACCTCTCACTGGTGCAAGAGTGATGGTTGCTTCGTCCGTCCAACTTACTGCTGGGTCTATGTGATTTGACGGCTCATTGGTCTTTATTACTGAGGTCGTAGGACTGCTGGATGTCCCATGCTTTCGGCGAAAGGAGGTATACCTACTAGATTACAATTTTTCCATTCTTACAGCGGAGGCGTGCAAGAGCAGTGAAAACACGCAGGCTCAGTGATCCGCATGTGGTTCATGGTGAAATGTCTACAAAGACTTATATTTAGGAACGGAGGAAGTACTAGTATAGTACGTACTGTAATTTATCAGCGAGATAAATTTGTACAATGCTATGAAGCTTCCAGCTTCTGTTACATGTATCTTGCGTCCAAGGTTGCCCGTTGCAACATTTCATCAAATACAAAGGAGACTAACATGCATGCTATTGCATCTCAATGATTGACAGATCATAGCAAATATGTACTCCCTCTGTTCCAAAATAAGTTTCTCAACTTTGTGCAAATTTTGGTACAAAGTTGTACTACTACTAAAGTTGACACTTATTTTGAAACAGAGGCAGCTAAAGAAAAAAACGATCCATGCAGTCCCTAGCCCTTGAACCGTGAACCCTGACCAGGCTTCAATTTGCTGGCAACGTTCGAGCTTCCTAATAAATGAAGTTTGCAACCTTTTAACCATCGGATCATTTTGTGCAGTTTCACCAAAATCGAGATGAGCATCCCTGTGCCAAAGAAATTGAACAAGCGTGATTAGAATAAGATTACTGGGACTAGTTGATGAGACATAAACTCATCACAAATAAAGTACATAGAATCCAGTAGAGGTATGTGCGGGGCAAAGAAGTAGAGAAATATCCACAGGGAGTGATGTGGGCAGCTGGAGCAGTGGTGCAAGCCGGCTATAAAGGGAGTTGTACCCGAGGGACGTAGCTCAACCTTGAGGAGGGCGGCGGGAGGCAGCAACTGCCCACGTCGCGGCAGTGAGCAAGGGACGAAGGCAACCTCCCCGGCTTTGTGAGAGAGAACGGCGGGGACCCCTGATCGGGACGTGCCGTCAGTGGTTTTTCGCCGTCGGCGACGGCCACCGCATGTACACTAAACATCCACCCCTTCCCCAAGCGGACGTGATCCGCCGGGATGTTAGAGATGTGGCCACAGTCGTTTTGTGCGAGAGAGTGTGAAGAGAGCAACCCCAGCAAGCAACCGTGTAGGCTGGCCCGTCCTGACTATGTATATAGTGGAGCGGTTTCCTTTTCTCTCCATATGAACCTATCATATTGCGTACGTGCCACTGAAGAAAAAAAACTTTATTTATAAATGACGCGGCACCTACTACTCATTCTCCTATAACCTTGCGCTTGGCATCTCCAAGATATTAACCTTGCGATTGGCTCTTTGCCTCTTCGGGAAGTCGAGCAATAATGGTAGTGCAGTATATATCGTTCTGGCTATATGAGACCGAATGAATTGCTGCACGTCCACCACGTGGGCGAGGGTCGAGGGGCGAGGGAGAGTGCTACATACGGAGCAAAATGAGTGAATCTACACTCTAAAATACGTCTATATACATCAGTGTTTGGAGTATGTACTAGTAATTCATATTGAAATCTACTAAAGGACATATATATTCCAAACAATATGATAGTATAATCTCTATAACCAAGGTAGTAGGCACGAGGAGTAAACGGAGGGAGTAGTAAAATTTTCTCCTCGGGCTGCGAGCCACCGCGCGCGTGGGCGAGGGAGCGGGCGTAAGGCGTGGTAAGCAAGCTTCACCTCATCCTGCGAGCCACCGCGCCCATGGGCGGGGGAGACGGCATACTAAGCAAGCTTCTCCTCGTTCTGTGAGTTGACGGGACACATCAAAAGTACTCCAGTGTATAGAGCCTTGCCTCTAAAGTAGGCCCCACATGGTTTGCCTCTTTCTTTAACATAACACGTCAAGTCGCAATTTGTTTGTTCACCCGTGGTAGACGATCCTCCCTCCACCAAGTGGACAACCAGTACACATGCCAAATTACCACGTGGGCTGCCTTTTTCGTACAGAAATGAGCTCCACCGTGTACCCACGCGAGTGTGGTTGGGAAAGAGACAGGAGTACGTGCACCGTGCATGCACCTCTTCTCTTCGTGCACGTCCCCCACCTACGTGGGGTGTGTGTGAGAGATACAAACCGCGTTCGTGAGTGTTTTTTGTTTTGGGGTGGGGGGTGGGGTGGGGGGTTGATTTTGTGAATTATTTGTGGGATTATGTGTCGATGACATCTCAAACAAAATTTTGCTAGCAATGTGTTTGAAATGGAGGCCTATCCATATCATGCATAGAGGGTCGGGCAATCCATGAGAAGAGTGGGAGGGGTCATAGCTATCGATAGAGTCAAAGAGAGGATCAAGTGGGTGGGTGCGAGATCGATGAAGAGAGCCATCGAAATTGTTTGTGTGTATAAGTCAAAGATATAGGGCGACTAGCCTACCGGAATGTTAGAGGGCACACGTCAAGTTTGTGTGTGGCAGGGAGACATGACTAGAGCGCTTGATGTATCGGTGTGTGTGGGGGGGAGGGGGTGGTGGGAGGGGTAGGCAGAGGCCTAACTATAGAGGTAGAACGACTCATATATGTGTTGAGAAGGAGAGACCCAGCTATATCTTGAGGGAGATAGGTCGACATCCATACATAACTGAAAGACGGGAAATATGACGGGACAGAGAGAGAGAGAGAGGAGGGGGAGAGGGACGGGGAGGGGTAGAGTGCTGGATGGGTGATGGAGTTGCTTCTCGAAGATGGTGGGAGAGGCCTACTAAACAAACTGAGGGTGGAACTGCAATGCTATCAATAAGAGTGGGGATGTGTTTCTGTGTGTGCCTGTGCGTGATAGATCTGTCGGGACGCATCCATGGATGATGAAGGGGAACCATGTGTTTGGTAAGCAAACCTAACTAGATCGATAGATCAATTGTTGTTTGTCGGAGGAAGGGAGAGACACAACTAATGAGGTAGATCGATTGACGTGTGGGTAAAAACGAGTTATAAGGACCTAGCTAGCTATATGTATAGCGAGAGATCGGTCGGTGTACGTCCATTTGTTAGAGGAAAATAAGGCCCAGCGAGACGGATAGATAGAGAGAATGGAGCTAGGAGGTGGTGCGAGAGGCCCAACTACTAGCTAGATAGGGGAGGAGTGTGCGGTTGTGAGAGCGATGAAAAGAGGGGCGAGAGTTTACACATGTGTCTGACCGTATGAGAGACACGAGGCAAGGACACATAAAGGAGGAGATTGAAGGTGTGTGTGTATGTTGTAGGCAGGCATCGCTGGAGAGGTTTATCGATCGGTGTGTGTCGGAAAGGAGTTGTGGAGACTCTGGGAGAACGACCTAAAGAAAAAAAATGAATGTGCGCGATGGATAGAATGCTGAGGGAGGGGGAGGGCGAGGAGGGCATGTGCATGCATGAGAGAAAGTTAGTGGTAGCTACAAAGGTTAGAGGATTGTGTGGTTGTAAGAGACTAACAAAGATCATAATTTGATATGAAAGCGGATTCATATATTTGAATAGGAGATCATAGTGTTTTAAACATTGCATGCCTGAATATAGCGGTGATACACGTGCTGTGCACATGTTATACCATAATGTGATAATGCATGGCGTTTGCAACTCACAGCTAAATGCCGAACAATCTAAACCATACTATACATCAAACAATCTCACATTTTATTTGAATTTGTGATAATGTGTGGCGTTCGCAGCTTACAACTAAATATCAAACAATCTAAACAATAGTATATATCGAACATTCTCACATTTTATTTGAATTTGTGATAATGTGTGGTGTTTGCAACTCACATCTAAATACTTGTAGGCATAGGGGGCGGGGCACCATACATAATGTGATAAACACATTATACATATGAGACATGGTTTAGATTATGATGATCTAGCTAGAGCTAGAAATGTAATGTGATTTGAAATCAAAATAAAGTGGATTCAAAAAATCTAGTTGTTGTTCATATAGGAGTACACATAGTTCATATGTAACTCGAGACTAATCATGTGGTGTGCTGTGAAGATAATACACAAACGATGGTTTAACTTGACAATAATGATGATTGTAGATCTTATTAAAACAGAGAAATGAATTCAAATGCTTTGACTTCAAAACAATCATTACTGTAGATCTTATTCAAATAGAGAAACGAATTCAAATTTAGTTCATATTGAAGCGGTAGTATATACGTTTGGAATGCACTAAAACGTTCATTTGAGTAGTAGGTTGCATGCATTATACACGTAGCGAAATATTTTAATTGAACATAACATGAATTCAAAGTTTTGAATGACATTTGTAGGGCGCATTGATTTGGGACAGTACACGTTAGGCTTGTCCGGAAATTTCAACCCGCGCCTTGTTAGCCCGAAATATTTAAGATATATCTTTGTCTCGTTGTGCTCCGACAACTCCCTCCATCTCAACCCGCGCCTTGCTATTCCGAAATTACAACGCGCGCGAAAACTCCCACCTCCTGTGAAATTCAGACACGCGAAATGCCCGTGGTACCCCTGAATCGAAAGAACCGCCTCAAATCGGTGGGGGTACTTTCGTAACTTTACCCCACATTTTGGACAAGCGCGTCTCTAAGCCATGGTTCCCCACTGCCATCCCATCCGCCCACCCATTCATACACCGAGGCCGCGAAAACCCGCGACAAAACCCCACACCCTGCTCCGTCCGCCACCCAGCCGGAGCCTCTTCCCCGACGATGTCGTCCACAGCAACACCTCGACGTCCCTCATCCACCGTACCGGATGAGGATCCGTCGTCGATCTCCTCGTCCCGCCGGTTCAGCCACCCCGTCCTCCACCTCCAAGGAGCTGCCCCGACGTTCCCCTCGTCTTTTGCGCCACCTCCATTCCCACACCGCCATCTTCACCTGCACCACCGGAAGAGCATCATCATCACCGTTTCCTCGGATGGAGCTGCGGCCTAATCGGCGCCACCAAAGAGGTTGTACACTAATCGCCGCATTTTCTTCTTGATTCGATCTCATGGTGCTGCCGGCGCTCGGTCCCGAGCCGACACGACGCGGCTCCATCCACGATGGCGTCGCCGGCCACTTCCTCCATGGCGCTCCCTCGGCGGCGACGTCCACATCAGTAGGACCTGCTGCTGCTTTAGCTGTCGCTCGCGCTGCTGCTCTACTCTTGCTCTCGGTCCCCTGCCTGGTCTGCTCTTGCTATTGCTCTTGCTCGCGCTGCTGCTCTCGCTCTTGCTCTTGCTTGCGATGCTGCTCCAATTTAGCTACACTTCAGTCAAATGAATTGACTTTTGGGTCAGTCGATTTTCAGGTGGTGGGGGGCTCGCCGGGGTGAAGGAAGAACCAGCCGCAACGGGGAGGGGGGCTCGCCGGAGAGATACCCCACTATCTATCTTAGGGTTCAGGATGGGGGCGGTGGTCGCCGGCGGTGGCGGGGCGTTGGCAGGACGGTGGTGTGGGGATCGCCGGAGAAAAAGCTCGGCACGGGGTGGCCTAGAGGGATGGCCGAGGCGGCGGCGGACCGGCGGTGGGGAGTGTTTTCGGGGTGGGCGGGGCGGCGCACCGCCGGCCGCAGGTGGCGGGGGGCTGCTGTTTGGCCGGCTCAGGGGGGTGGAGGTTGAAGATGAACCACAGGCCCTTGATTTCGTATCCAACGGCTGCAAAATTGACTGACCAGAGATGAAAAAGTCAGTCGACCGACGTGTAGCCTCACCTTGCTAGTGCATTCAGTTTCGACAGCAAAATTCAGTTTCGACAGCAAAATTCAGTTTCGACAGGTAAGTTCAGTTTTGACAATTAAGTTCAGTTTCGACAGTTAAGTTCAGTTTCGACAGTTAAGTTCAGAGATGAGCGGCTGATGTATTTTACATCTAGCACTTTGTGGTTATGTATTTTATGTCATGTATTGGAGATGCTATTAGAATTCCACTCAGGTTAACGTTGTTCGTTGTCTCTCTTGTCCCGCTTCAGCCTCGGCGTCGTACAACTCACCGGAGCTGCTCCAACGACGAAACCCTCCATCACAGCAGAGCAGTACCTCGGGCTCCATCTCTAGACACCTAAGATCTTCTTCCCCTCCTTCGACAGCCAAGTCAGCCGGAGCATCCTCACCGGCCAACCCAATCACGCTGAGATCGACATGGCTTCGCCAAAGAGGTTCTACACTTGTTGCATCTCTTTTTTACTCTACATGTTATATATATTGTCCACTAAGCACATGGATTTGTTCCTTTAGTGTCTCCTTGAAAGAAAAAACGTAGGAATTTTAATTTTCACTTGTCCTCCTTTTCAAATTCCTATTCATGAAGCACAAGATTAAGAGATAGTAGCATAATAGCATTATAACCGTAAATTTTCTTGTGGTTTGACTTAATGTCACCATGCTTCTTTGCATCCTGTGATCTTCCAATTGTTGTGAATCAAACACCCAGATTGGCAGAAATCCTGTGTTTTTAAATTCTCTGTTTTGCACGTGCATTCCTATACTATTCCTGTCTATTTCCTATCCCTGCATTGTTGGAATCCTCCAATTCAAACAAGCCCTTACAGATCTCTTACAGATAGTTGTCAAAGAAAACCTTGCATGGTTTGTCCCGCTCTTGCTGCACCGTCGTCCACCCCAGCTCAGCTGCTCCAACGACAGAAGGGTCCAGCACAGCAGGGATCCGGCCTCCAGACTGTCTTTCGCCGCCTCAGATCTTCTTCCCCGCCGCTGGCAGCCATGAAAACTGCACTACCATCATCAACCGAGCAGATGACCTCGAGGCTACACGGGTCCGCAAGAGAGGTCTCACTCTTTCGTGTCTGCTTACGTTATGCATCGCTTAATATTACATGCTACTTTATCGTCCTGTTGACCGATTAGACTCTGAGTCAGGTCCAAACTAATGGTCAAACTTGAGTTTTTAAATGGTTGTGGGGTACATATCGGGGCCGCTATCAATAGTATCTATCTACTAGCTGGTTAATCTCCGGTGTCTACTATGAGTTTCATGTTGGGTGGGAAACAAATAGTAAAGAAGCCATTATCTGTATTTTTTAACTGAAGCCATTATCTGCCTACTATTATTGGTTTTGGGTCTATCCACATGTTGCTACCATCACTCTGGATTTCTGCATGCACTCCTTACATAATCTCACTATGTTTTATTCCTATGCATGACAGTTATTGTAAACAATGGAACTGAACATGTAGAGCAAAAGAGACGAGCCTTGCGTGGCAATAAAATTTCATGCAGACGTCGCTCCATGGTAGGCGCAAAGGCAGCCCCCCCTCCACGCATTTCGGATTGTAATCGAGAGGAAGATATCTGTCCTGAGGGGGATTCAGAAGGAGAAGAGAACTCCTATTTACCCCCTGAGGTCTTCGCTCTAACTTGGCATGCTGATGTTGGTTATATCATGCATATGGTGTCTTGCATTGCTTACTTTATACATCAAATATGTCATCTGCTTAGTTTAGACATCCTTTGTGCGAATGCCATCTGTTTAGTTTATTCATCGTTTATGTGAATTATGCAATGCCATCTTGTTTAGCCAGGCATCATATATGTGAATTTTGCAATGCCATCCTGCTTAGCCAGTCATCTTATATGTAAATTATATCAGGCCATCCTTTTTTGGGGTTACATATTACATTTTTCAAAAATGTTATTACATTCAACTGCTCTTCGTGTGCATCAGCCATTTGACACGGTGATGGCAAATTCTGGAGTGAAAACAAGGTCTTAAGAGCAGACTATGCTATCCGACGAAGCGCATATCTCGCTGGTTACGGATAGCTCCTCAGAGGAGGATTCAGAGACAGATGACCAGCCCTATCCCCCCCCCCCCCGAGGTGTATGCTCTAATTAACTTGGCAGGGTTATGTTGCTCATATCGTGCGTATGGTGTCTTGCATTGCGATGCCATTTGATTAGTTTAGACATGCTTTGTGTGAATGCCACCTGCTCAGTGTCTAATTACCATATATGTGAATTATGCATTGCCATCTTGTTGCAAGACATTATATATGTGAATTATACAATGCTATCTTGTTGCAAAGGCATTATATATGTGAATTATGCAATGCCATGCTGTTTAGCCAATCATCATGTATGTGAATTATATCATGCTATCATTTTTTTGTATTACGTGTTCCATTTGTCGACAACGTTTGTATATTCAACTACTCTACCTGTGCATCAGCCATTTGAAGCGGTGATGGAAGTATCTGGAGTGAAAACAAGGTATTCAGAGCAGACAATGCTACCTGCTGAAGTAGACATCTTGCTGGTTACAGAGAGCTCCTCAGAGGAGGATTCAGAGACTGATGACCAGTCCTATTTTCCCCCTGAGGTCTATGCTCAAACTTGGCAGGGTTATATTACCCATGTCATGCATGTTGTCTTGCATTGCTTAGTTTTTACATCATATATGGATTTCCATATGCTTACTTACTTACTATATAAATCATATATTTGAATTATATCATGCCATCATGTTTACATAGTACATACACATCATCTATCTGAATTATGGCATGGCAACCCATTTAATAAAGACATCATATAGTTATACCATGTTATCCTGTTTAGTGTTTACAGTCATCATATTTTAAATTATGGCATTCTATCCGTGAATGTATGTGAATTATGGCATGCCAACCTATTTAATAAACACATTATATAGTTATGTCATGTCATCCTGTTTACATAGTCTCATATTTTGAACTATGTCTTTCCATCTTTTTTAGTTAGCCATCATAATGTGAAATTGTGTCATGCTATCCTGTTTAGTTAGCCATCATATATGTGAAATTGTATCATGCTATCCTGTTTGGTTAGACAACATAAATATGAATTATTTCATGCCCTCTTTTATTCCCCACTATCCATTGCACCTATCTATCATACAATGTCTATACTTTCAATTACTTTTCTTGTTTATCAGCCATTTGAATTGGAGAGCGTGATGGTAGTATCTAAGGGAGTAACAACACGGTCTCCAGAAAAGATAGTGCTACCAGTTGATGCAGATAGAACCACGGTTGTACTTGCCCAAGGACCAGATCCACCGCACATAACCCAGACTCTCGCAGATTGTACCCCTACCCAGTTGGACAGAGAACCAGCTACACCCCTTCTAACCCCAACCCCAGCAGATAGTAACCCAGTTCTAGTTGACACAGCACCGTCTCCACCATAGAGCACCCAAACACGAGCAGTTAGTAAGGGAACTGCAGTGCCCAAAGCACGAGGACCACCACTCCGAATTCCAACTCAACGCTTAAAGGAGAAGAAGATTTGTTCTCAGGTCAGGTTCTATAGCTATGGTTCATACTCCTTTGCTCTTGCATGACTGTATTTACTCGTACCAACTATTTTCAAATTTGAAGGATGGAATTGAAACTCCAATGGCGCAACAGGTATGTTTTAAACTTGTTTCTTTAACTGGTTTGCTGTTGTAACCTGCTCTATGTTGATTTCAGTTTCAATTGAATAAACAGTTATGTTCTCATGTCATGCACATTACAAGTGTTGTTATTGCTCTATAGTTACCCACACTTATATTTTGTCTATTCTGCTTTGTTTTGAACAAATATTATTTGAACTGTGTCTCTATCTTGATTTGGCAACAAAAACTAGAATGATATAGACCATAAAGTGACCATGGTACATAGATATATGTTTGTTTCATGCTGCTATCCTATCCACTTTACTACTGAACTCATTTACCAAAATGAGTTTCATATACAACATGGTAAACATGTGATGTGTCTGCTTGTTTCTCTTTTAGAATGCGGACAAAATATTGGAGAACAGTACTGCGTTATCCAATGGTAAAGGAAGTAATGCAGATAAGGTTCAAGATAGTGAGACATCCCTGTTGGTCTCCAAGAAGCTGATAAAAACTATCTTGACGACAGTGAGGGAACCCAAAAGTCCTGTCTTGATGTAGTGTTCGAGTTACTGGCCACTACTGCTGGCACAAGCTCTTCGAACTCGCTGCCTGAATCAGTTCGTCTTCTTGAGTCTCAACTTCAAGTTGAAAGACATCGATCAGATGTGCTGCGACAGGAAGCTGAAGGACTGAGGAAGTCCCTGCAGAATTCAGATGTATATTTTCTGGTGCAACAGCAAGCGCTGTAGGATTTAAGCGCCAAACAAGAGAAAGTTAATAAGCTTGCTAAGCATCTTGCCAGCATTATGGGTACCCAGGATATTGTTTCTTGAGATCTTCTGAAGTGGTTTCAGTTCTGGATTTGTTTTGTTGCGGCGTTTATTTGCGCTGGTCGCCAACTTTGACAAACAATGTATATGATATGCTGCTTTGTTCCCTATATTTGCACTAGTGGCGAACTTTGATGTCCAGTGGATGTAATATGTGTAATAGCCGTGATAGCCTAGCGTTAGTTGCTTGCGTATTTATTTCCTTGTTGTCTTTTTTATTTGTTTGCTTGTAGTCATTGCAGTTCTTTTTCCGCGGTTAGCTAGTGGTTGCAATAACCTATTTTTTAAAACTAGGCCACAATAACCATGGGCTAATATTTACTGTAGTGACACTGGGCCTCCTACTGGCCGTAGAAACAGTGGGCCTTCTACGGGCCGTATTATCAATGGGCCTTATACGGGCCGTATAATCGATTGGCCAAACATGGGCCAAACAGACCGCATTATGGCCGTAAACAGGCTAGAGTTGGAATCATCCGTTCATGGGCCATCCATAACGGGCCATCATTAGTAGGTCGTATTTGATGACGCTATGAAATCGGCCCAACGTATTAACGGACCACAAACAGGACGACTGTAACCACGGGCTAAATTTGTCCCACAAGCAGAAAATGACAGTAACGGGCCGTAAGTAAACGAATGTTGGAAATGAGCCCAAGAATAAATGGGCTCTGAGAAGGCCGAAAGATAACATGGGCTGGAAACGGCCGAACGGAATAACGGGCCGTTAATGGGTATAAAGTGATACACTGTTCATTACGGGCCAGTTTTACCACAGGCCGTTAATGGGTGTAAAGTGATACACTGTTCATTACGGGCCAGTTTCACCACGGGCCATTAGTAGGCCAAGAATTACATAGGGCCTCATATGGGCCGAAAGATGTCATGGGCTATACATGGGCTAGAAGTGAAAACGGGCTGGAATCATATTGGATGGCCCAGATGACGCTACTGGGCCTAATTCGGATAGGGCGTAATGGGCCTTGGGTTAGTGGGCTATAAATGGGCTATATTCGAACATGCCGTTAACAGGCTTTCCATGGGCCGGCCCGCCAGCTTTTGACCAAGTCAAACGGGCCGGCCTTTTCACAGGAATGGGCCTCTGTTGGGCCGTGCCACGTGTCGACGTATCATAGGCGCCTATCTGACCCACTGACGAGCTGACACGTGTTTCGTCCGGCCAATAAGAATTTTACACGTGGAAATTTCCCATTGGTCGGGGTTGTTAACGGGTTATCGGATCCAAAACCCGACTCGATAGCTTAACGACATTCCATTACGGTGGATGCCACGTGTCGGTCACCCTTGACGAAAGCACTCCTGTGACGCGCGATTTATCGTCATGGAAGTGGACACTTCCGTGATGATAATTTTGGTAATGTCATGGAACACTTCTACGACAGCACAGGTATGACTATCTTGATTCTGTCATAAATTTGTCATGGATGTACATGCATGACAAAAAAGCAACCTACTGTGACAAACACGTATCATCACGGAAGTGTATTTTTTTTGTAGTGCGGTGTCCAGAAAATATGGTAATAGTGTGAGGTGGGCCATGTAATCACTGAGCCCGCGTGTTTTCACTGCTCTTGCACTCCTCCGCCGTAAGAATGGAGAAAATTGTAATCTAGTAGTACCTCCTTTTGCCGAAAGCGTGGGACATCCAGCAGTCCTGCCACCTCAGTAATAATGACCAATGAGCCGTCAAATCACATAGACCCAGCAGTAAGTTGGACGGACGAAGCAACCATCACTCTTGAATCCGCTTCTCCCTTCAACACGCCAGTGAGAGGTCGCGTCCGCTCTGCCCGGGCATGAATGCGGCACTGACCGTTTCGGGCGGGAAGTGCGCATGGGCAATGGAGGGGATTTGGGTGGGCCAGGCTGGTCAGAAGTGGGCGTGGCAGGTGTCCGCCTGTCCCTACCGGATGCCCGGAAACAAGAGGATGCACCGACTCTGGCGGCTAAAATCATACACTACACACCATCTCTCTATAGGAGTAGGTCGATCTGTCGCTCTCTCTAACACACACATGCTGTTAAACACACACACACACACGCACGCACACGCAGACGCACACACAGGTTCATAGAATAGGAAAATCGTGCGAGTGCGAAGCCACATGAAGTGAGATACAAATGGAGTATGTACAAGAAGAGAAGAGGTGACGAATATTCCATCAAACCTAGACTGAGGAGTAGTGCTCCCTCCGTCTAGGTGTTAAGTCATCCTATGGAAATCAGATATTCCCAAAATGTTTAGGCGTCGTCCATTAACTTCGCATCTCAATCCCCTCCTGGCCTCGTTGCTAGCGAGCGTTGTTACTTAGGGAGCGTTTGGATCCTTAGCAAGAACAGCTTATAGAATAGCCGGGCAAGGTTAGGCGTTTGTAATTGTTAAAATATGTTAGTTTTTGTGGGCCAGCTAGCTTGGGTGGGCTAGAAAAACCTTGCTAGCTCAGGAGAGCCAGGTCGGCTCGCTTCCGACGGCAAACTTCGCGTAGTAGTAACATAGACTAGTAACATATGCATGTTGTACTAGTCCAAGTTACTCACCACTATGACCAGCCTAAGCAATGTAACAAAACGCTAATTACTCTGCCTTGTTATCTCCCTCGGAAACCCAATGCATGGAGCGCAACTACACGTTGATCAGTCAAGAAATCAAAGTCGGTTTGCATGCGAGTTAATACATGGCCCTACATGGTAGCTCAAACGGCATGTCTTAGTTGTTTGGATTAATTGTTGCGTTTAGAGATAGAAATCAGGGCTTTGATTGGAGGAATGACCGGTCAAGTTTCTCCTTCTCCTCCAATCTACTTGCACCTTGGTCTCGCTGCACCTTCTAACGTGACTTATTACACCTAGACAGAGGGAGTCATACGAGATACGGTGGCACACTGTGACTTAGGTCGAATACAAGTGCCCAAAATTATGTACATGTTATAATAAGGATTCACTTAAAATAGTACGTGAGCGAACAAAGCCATCAATTGGACAGTGTTCCCGAGCAGTAGCGAGATGTGTGAGGTAAGATACACCGCTGGCGCTTTTAACTTTTCTTGTTAATTTGTTTGTTTCACCCTCTGACTGGTGGGACCCAACATACTACGTGGAGAGAGGTAAGGTGACTAAGGCTGCATTATTTCTGCACCACTGTGGATAGTCTTACCACCAAAGCCACATGACATGATTATGATTTAAATCCCAATGACTCCCACACACAAAAAAACACGGCATGCTTGTCACACGAATGCATGAATGTACAAAAGGTTATTTTCCTCTCGTTGAACATAACGGGAGGGTTGTGTAGCTGGTTAGCCTGTTCTCTCATCAAACTTGAGTCTCGGGTTCGATAACTACACTTGAGCATAATTCGTGCCAAGAGGATTCTTTGACTGGTCAAAATGGATGGATACGGAGCTACACGATCTTGTAGTGACCGTATAATCACCTCATCACATATAAGCTGCAGCCTTAGCGCTTGTTTTCTAGGGTTTGCACTCTTCACACTCTCTCCAGTATATATATACACGTTGGAGCCTCAACGCTTGTAGTTGCTCTCTTCACACTCTCTCACCCTCTCCAGATCTAAACAAGACTTCGTTGGCCTCTCTCTCTCCCCTCACTACTAGTCTACTTGTAGTGGCTCTCTTCACACTCTCTCACCCTCTCCAGATCTAAACAAGACTTCGTTGGCCTCTCTCTCTCCCCCCTCACTGCTGGTCAAAGAGCCCCCTCACTGCTGGTCAAAGAGCCGGCAGGATCTGTCCGCCTGGAAGTGAAGGAGGCTTAACACTGTCGCCGTCGGCGAGGGAGGAGGGAATCCACTACCAGCGCAGCTGTTCACTTTCACCCAGCAGTGGCGCGGGAGGGCCTCCGACCCCTTCTTCTTTGCCGACATACATAGTGTGGGTCGAACGGCCTCCGGTCGCCCACCGAACCACACCCCAAGAATCTTAAGGTATAATTTACTTATTCCACATGCATTGCTCTAGATGCATGTGGGCTTTTTCCGCTTCTGCACTCGAATCTAGGTGTTGGATCAAACAGGAAAGTAGTGGGGAAAGTTGTATACCATGAATCTAGGACGTGGTTCAAAGAGGAAAGGAATGGGGGAAAGTAGTGGGAAAAGTTGTATAGCATGAATCTAGGACGTGGTTCAAAAAGGAAAGGAAGGGGGAAAGTTGTATCGCATGAATCTAAGACGTGGTTCAAAGAGGACAGGAATGGGGGAAAGTAGTGGGGAAAGTTGTATATCATAAATCTAGGACGTGGTTCACAGAGGAAAGGAAGTGGGGAAAGTACTAGTACAGACTGGCTATCCAGCACCTACGTAGGTTGAAAAGGGAAAACAATGACAAACGCAGTACACACATCTGTAACGAACTGATCTTTTGTTTTGGGGGACAAGGCTGTAGAGTTTGAGCAGGACTAGATTTGCTGCACTCACATAAGGAAAGGTGTCTAAAGATAACAAAACTGGGACCAACACAAATATGCTCCTTGGTTGTTTGTTCTTTGTTGCAACAGACTGTTGATACGTCTCCAACGTATCTATAATTTTTTATTGTTCCATGCTATATTATATCCTGTTTTGGACATTATTGGGCTTTATTATGCACTTTTATATTATTTGGGGGACTAACCTATTAACCGGAGGCCCAGCCCAGAATTGCTGCTTTTTTCCTATTTCAGAGTTTCGCAGAAAAAGAATATCAACTTGAGTCCAAACGGAATGAAACCTTCGGGAACGTGATTTTCGGAACGAACATGATCCAGAGGACTTGGACCCTATGTCAAGAAAGCAACCAGGAGGGCACGAGGTAGGGGGTGCGCCTACCCCCCCCCCCCCCAAGCGCGCCCTCCACCCTCGTGGGGCCCACGTTGCTCCACCGACGTACTTCTTCCTCGTATATATACATACGTACCCCCAAACTACCAGATACGGAGACAAAACCTAATTCCACCGCCGTAAGTTTCTATACCCGAGAGATCCCATCTTGGGGCCTTTTCAGGAGCTCCGTCGGAGGGGGCATCGATCACGGAGGGCTTCTACATCAACACCATAGCCTCTCCGATGAAGTGTGAGTAGTTTACTTCAGACCTTCGGGTCCATAGTTATTAGCTTGACGGCTTCTTCTCTCTTTTTGGATCTCAATACAAAGTTCTCCCCCTCTCTTGTGGAGATCTATTCGATGTAATCTTCTTTTGCGGTGTGTTTGTTGAGACCGATGAATTGTGGGTTTATGATCAAGTTTATCTATGAACAATATTTGAATCTTCTTTGAATTCTTTTATGTATGATTGGTTATCTTTGGAAGTCTCTTCGAATTATCAGTTTGGTTTGGCCTACTAGATTGATCTTTCTTGCAATGGGAGAAGTGCGTAGCTTTGGGTTCAATCTTGCGGTGTCCTTTCCCAGTGACAGTAGGGGCAGCAAGGCACGTATTGTATTGTTTCCATCGAGGATAACAAGATGGGGTTTATATCATATTGCATGAGTTTATCCCTCTACATCATGTCATCTTGCTTAAAGCGTTACTCTGTTCTTTTGAACTTAATACTCTAGATGCATGCTGGATAGCGGTCGATGTGTGGAGTAATAGTAGTAGATGCAGGCAGGAGTCGGTCTACTTGTCTCGGACGTGATGCCTATATACATGATCATACCTAGATATTCTCATAACTATGCTCAATTCTATCAATTGCTCAACAGCAATTTGTTTACCCACCGTAATACTTATGCTCTCGAGAGAAGCCACTAGTGAAACCTATGGCCCCCGGGTCTATTTTCCATCATATTAATCTTCCATCAACAAGCTATTTCCTTTTCCGTTTATTTTGCTTTCTTTACTTTGCATCTTTATCATAAAAATACCAAAAATATTATCTTATCATATCTATCAGATCTCACTTTTGTAAGTGACCGTGAAGGGATTGATAACCCCTTTATTGCGTTGGTTGCGAGGATTTTATTTGTTTGTGTAGGTGTGAGGGACTCGTGCGTGGCCTCCTACTGGATTGATACCTTGGTTCTCAAAAACTGAGGGAAATACTTACGCTACTTTGTTGCATCACCCTTTCCTCTTCAAGGGAAAACCAACGCAGTGCTCAAGAGGTAGCAAGAAGGATTTCTGGCGCCATTGCCAGGGAGTCTACGCAAAAGTCAACATACCAAGTACCCATCACAAACCCTTATCTCCCGCATTACATTATTTGCCATTTGCCTCTCGTTTTCCTCTCCCCCACTTCACCCTTGCCATTTTATTCGCCCCTTCTTTTGTTTGCCTTATTCCCGTATGTATCCTTGTTTGTGTTTCCATGTGCCTTCTATTTGCTTGCATACAATCTATTGATATGGATCCACTTAAAGTGTTCTACTTGGATCATTGAGGGAGTCCTGGATTAGGGGGTATTCGGATAGCCGAACTATACCTTCAGCCGGACTCCTGGACTATGAAGATACAAGATTGAAGACTCCGTCCCGTGTCCGGGAGGGACTTTCCTTGGCGTGGAAGGCAAGCTTGGCGATACGGATATTCAGATCTCCTACCATTGTAACCGACTCTATGTAACCCTAACCCTATCCAGTGTCTATATAAACCGGAGGGTTTTAGTCCGTAGGACAACATACACATCAAGAATCATACCATAGGCTAGCTTCTAGGGTTTAGCCTCTCTGATCTCGTGGTAGATCTACTCTTGTACTACCCATATCATCAATATTAATCAAGCAGGACGTAGGGTTTTACCTCCATCGAGAGGGCCCGAACCTGGGTAAAACTTCGTGTCCCTTGCCTCATGTTACCATCCGGCCTAGACGCATAGTTCGGGACCCCCTACCCGAGATCCATCGGTTTTGACACCGACATTGGTGCTTTCATTGAGAGTTCCTCTGTGCCGTCGCCGTCAGGCCCGATGGCTCCTACGATCATCAATGGCGATGCAGTCCAGGGTGAGACCTTCCTCCCCGGACAGATCTTCGTCTTTGGCGGCTTCGCACTGCGGGCCAATTCACTTGGCCATCTAGAGCAGATCGAAAGCTACGCCCCTGGCCGTCAGGTCAGGTTTGGAAGTTTAAACTACACGACTGACATCCGCGGGGACTTGATCCTCGACGGATTCGAACCACTGCCGAGCGCGCCGCACTGTCACAACGAGCATGATATAGCTCTGCCGTCGAACAGTGCCCTAGAGGCCGCACCCGCATCGGCTTTGACCCTTAGTTCAGAGCCGACCGCGCCAATCGAGGATGGGCGGTTGGACGCCACCTCGAGGGCTGCGATCCAAACAGCGATTGAGCCGAACAGCAGCCCCGTACTCTACGAGGCTCGTGACTCCAAGGAGCTGGACTCCTCTCCAGACTCCGAACCCTCCGCGCCCCTGCCAGTCGAATCCGATTGGGCGCCGATCATGGAGTTCACCGCCGCAGACATCTTTCAGCACCCGCCTTTCAGCGATATCCTGAAGTCACTAAAGTCTCTCTCTTTATCAGGAGAGCCCTGGCCGGACTACGGTCAGCAAGGTTGGGATACGGACGATGAAGAAATTCAAAACCCACCCACCACCCACTTTGTAGCCACTGTCGACGACTTAGCCGACATGCTCGACTTCGACTCCGAAGACATCGACGGTATGGACGCCGATGAAGGAGATGATGAAGAACCAGCGCCTACTAGGCCTTGGAAAGCCAGCTCGTCATATGACATTTACATGGTGGACACCCCAAAAGAGGGAGAGGGCGATGGAACAGCGGAGGATGACCCCTCCAAGAAACAGCCCAAGCGCCGGCGTCAGCGGCGCCGCTCAAAATCCCGCCAACACAAAAACGGTGATTCCAGCACGGGAGATAATAATACTCCGGAGATTGCCGAAGAAAACCCCCTCCAGCAAGGTTTAGCACAGGAGGATGGAGAAACCAGCCCTCGTGAGAGAGTGGCAGACAGAGAGGTCGAGGACGATAACTATATGCCTCCCTCCGAAGACGAGGCAAGCCTCGACGACGACGAATTCGTCATGCCAGAGGATCCCGTTGAGCAAAAGCATTTCCAACGCAGGCTTATGGCCACGACAAGAAGCCTCAAGAAAAAACAGCAACAGCTCCGAGCTGATCAAGATTTGCTGGTTGACAGATGGACCGAAGTCCTTGCGGCCGAAGAGCATAAACTCGAACGCCCCTCCAAGAGTTACCCAAAGCGCAGGTTGCTACCCCAATTAGAGGAGGAAGCACTTGATGCGGCCGAACGGCCACCTCATGGCCGCGACAGAGAGGCCTCCCGCCCTCCACTCAAGCCGCACCTCGTACCAAGGCACGGGAATATGCGCCGGACTTACAAGACATGTTGGAGGGCAAGGCAAGGCAAACACGTTCGATCTACGGATCGCGTGGGCACCCCACGGCTCGAGATGGTAGAAGTCACGCCGGCCACACATTCGGCAGGGCCGAACACAGTAGACAAAGCTCATTGGAGCTACGTCATGATATCGCCCAGTACAGAGGCGCCGCACACCCACTGTGCTTTACAGACGAAATAATGGATCATCAAATGCCCGAGGGTTTCAAACCCGTAAACATCGAATCATATGATGGCACAACAGACCCTGCGGTATGGATCGAGGATTATCTCCTTCATATCCACATGGCCTGCGGCGACGATTTTCACGCCATCAAATACCTCCCACTCAAGCTTAAAGGACCAGCTCGACATTGGCTCAACAGCTTGCCAACAGGGTCAATCAGTTGTTGGGAGGACCTGGAAGCCGCATTCCTTGACAATTTCCAGGGCACTTATGTGCGACCCCCAGACGCCGATGACCTAAGTCACGTAATCCAGCAGCCAGAGGAATTGGCCAGACAATTCTGGAGACGGTTCCTAACAAAGAAAAATCAAATAGTTGACTGTCCGGACGCTGAAGCCCTAGCAGCCTTCAAGCACAATATCCGTGACGAGTGGCTAGCCCGGCACCTCGGACAGGAAAAGCCGAAATCTATGGCAGCACTCACGACACTCATGACCCGCTTTTGCGCGGGAGAAGATAGCTGGCTCGCTCGTAGCAACAATATGACCAAGAACCCTGGTAGTTCGGACACCAGGGACATTAGTGGCAGGTCGCGTCGCAACAAGCAAAAGCGCCGCATTAACGGCGACAATGCTGAGGATACGGCAGTTAATGCCGGATTCAGAGGCTCTAAATCCGGTCAGCTGAAGAAGCCATTCAAAAGGAATCCTAGGGGCCCGTCCAGCTTGGACCGAATACTCGACCGCTTGTGCCAAATACATGGCACCCCCGAAAAGCCGGCCAATCACACCAACAGGGATTGTTGGGTGTTCAAGCAGGCAGGCAAGCTAAGCACCGACAACGAAGACAAGGGGCTGCATAGAGATGACGAGGAGGAGCCCCGGCCGCCGAACAACAATGGACAGAAGGGTTTTCCCCCACAAGTGCGGACGGTGAACATGATATACGCCACCCACACCCCCAAAAGGGAGCGGAAGCGCGCGTTAAGGGACGTATACGCGGTAGAGCCAGTCGCCCCAAAGTTCAACCCATGGTCCTCCTGCCCAATCACCTTTGAACGAAAAGACCATCCCACTAGCATCCGTCATGGCGGATTTGCCGCATTGGTTCTAGACCCAATTATTGACGGATTTCATCTCACTAGAGTCCTCATGGACGGCGGCAGCAGCCTGAACCTGCTTTACCAGGATACAATGCGGAAAATGGGCATCGATCCCTCGAGGATTAGGCCCACCAAAACAACCTTTAAAGGCGTAATACCAGGTGTAGAGGCCAACTGTACAGGCTCAGTCACACTTGAAGTGGTCTTCGGATCTCCGGATAATTTCCGAAGCGAGGAGTTAATCTTCGACATAGTCCCGTTTCGCAGTGGTTATCATGCACTGCTCGGGCGAACCGCATTCGCTAAGTTCAATGCAGTACCGCATTACGCATACCTTAAGCTCAAGATGCCAGGCCCTCGAGGAGTAATTACGGTCAATGGAAACACCGAACGCTCCCTCCGAACGGAGGAGCACACGGCGGCCCTTGCAGCGGAAGTACAAAGCAGCCTCTCCAGGCAGTTCTCCAGTCCGGCCATTAAACATCCGGACACCGTCAAGCGCGCCCGGAGTAACCTACAACAAGACCGCCTGGCACGTTCCGAGCAGGCGTAGCAATGCGGCCCCAACCCCAACCCTCGCAAAAAGGCGACGCCGGTACTTCGCGTCCATAACTACGCTCTAGAAATACCATGGGCATAGGGGGAGGGGCACCATCACGGCACGCCCAAAACACGGCTTAAACCGCACCAGGGGCTGCCGATTTTTTACCTTTCTCTTACTTCTAGGACTCTACTCTTTGGAAGGCCTGTTCGGCAGTTCAATTGCCGCACAAACGATGCAAGGACCAGGGAAGCAGACAAGCCATGCCGCATCACGGAAATACCAGGTGGACTCTATCACGAGCAGTATACCTGTTTCGCATACTATTCGCAGCTTGCCCCTGGAGCAGTCATGTTAAATAGTCCAACTTCTCGTTTATCGCATTACTTGTATCGTTCTGCTTTGATCGCGGCTATTTTAATAAACAATGCATAGCTTTTGTCTATTTTTCGCATTACCTTTTTTTATATATGTTCCTTAACGACATGTTGCACCCGTACACGTTGGTACGACCAAAATACGCCAGGGGCTTTAGTACCCCTCAATATGGTGTGAGAAGTCTGAACACTTTCACAAGTGCGGCACGCCGAACTTATAGCACTATATGCATCGGCTCCGAATCATGTCTTGGGTCAATAGTTGGGTTTGCCCGGCTCCTATGTTTTGGTGCCTTACGTTCTGCTATATCGGCTAAGGTAGTACTAGGAGAACCACTGTGATTGTGCCCCAGTTGAGCTGGGCCGAGCACCTCAGTGGAGAAAGCTAAAACTGACTGTCATGATGAAGCGAGAGCTGGTCGCTGTTCGAGAGGTTTTTTCAAGTCCCTAAAGACTTATGCCGCTTAGGGCGAGGAGTCGGCTCTGTCCAGCCAAGGCGTGGATAGCGCCCCGAACTCGGTCTTCCGAATACTAGGGGCTTCGCCGAAATTTAAAATTATAGAATTGTATGGCTAAGTGAGGGTGTTCACGCATTATAGTCCGATTGCCTTGTTCGTTGGGCTGAGCGCCTCCCTCGAAGGACCCAAATATGGGAAAAAGAGCGCCCAGGTTTATCCCCGAACACCCCAGCACTAGCGGCAAGGGGGCAAAAGCCGATGACTCGCCATCTCTCAGTATTGATAAACAATCGCACAGAAGGTAATATTTTAAATTCAAGCATCATTGCTTAGCGCATATGAACAAGTTTTCAGCGCACAGGATAACACGAGCGGGTTTTACTCAAAAAATACATCCTTGGTACATTCATCCGCAACAAGGCGGGCACCCTTCAGAACATCCTTATAATAATTCTCGGGCTTGCGATTCTCTTTCCCCGGCGGTGGCCCATCCTTCACAAGCTTCTCCGCGTCCAGCTTGCCCCAGTGCACCTTAGCATGGGCAAGGGCCCTACGGGCACCTTCAATACAGACGGAGCGCTTGATGTCTTCAAGACTTGGACAGGCCTCCACCAGCCGCCGCACCAGCCCGAAATAGCTCCCAGGCAGAGCCTCTCCAGGCCACAGCCGAACTATGAGGCCCTTCATGGCCTGTTCGGCCGCCTTGTGGAGCTCGACCAGTTGCTTCAGCTGGTCGCTCAGGGGCACGGGGTGTCCGGCCTCAGCATACTGAGACCAGAACACCTTCTCCGTCGAGCTGCCCTCCTCGGCTCGATAGAATGCGGTGGCATCGGATACACTCCGGGGAAGATCTGTGAACGCTCCTGGAGAGCTCCGGATTCGGGTAAGTAACAGGTAACTCACGTTTATGTGTTTGCTTTGCATAAATAATGCCTTACCTGCCGCTATCTTCTTCACCTCATCCAACTCCTGGAGGGTCTTCTGGGATTCGGCCTTGGCAGATTTGGCATTTTCAATAGCCACCGCAAGCTCAACGCTTGCGTCTTCGAGTCACGCTCCAAACTCTCATGTTTTTCCATGAGAGCCTGGAGCTCTTGCCGCACCTTTCCAACCTCGGCCTCATACTTCTCCCGCTCGGTGCGCT
This sequence comes from Triticum urartu, assembly GCF_056163025.1. NCBI lineage: Eukaryota > Viridiplantae > Streptophyta > Magnoliopsida > Poales > Poaceae > Triticum > Triticum urartu. The sequence continues at coordinate 167,088,141 of NC_141874.1, read as the reverse complement.
CCAAGGCCGAATTCCTCTCGGCCTCGTCCAGCGCTTGCTTAAGGGTCGCCACCTCAGACGTGGCCCCTACAATAGCCACGATAATCCTGTCATTTTTTGCAATTGCACCTGTTTTATATATATATTTTTAACAAGGTATTTCTTACCTTCATTGTCCTCGAGCTGCTTCTTGGCACGCTCGAGCTCTTGCTCGGACCTTTCGAGGTCCTGCTTTAGCGTGTCCACTTCCGCAGTCAGTGCGGCGGACGCAAGCAGGGTAGCCTGCACATGCATATTGACTCATTTTTGTGAGACTCCTGTGAATTCTATTTGATCCTGTATTCGGCCTTTCTTCCCGAACGCCAAATAGAGCATCAGGGGCTACTGTCTATGCGGTAATATTATTTACACTTTCTTTACTTACCTCGAAGCCTGTCAAAAGGCTAGTACAAGCTTCAGTCAGTCCGTTTTTTGCGGACTGAACCTTCTGGACCACCGCACTCATAATAGCGCGGTGCTCCTCGTCGATGGAGGCGCCTTGGAGCGCCTCCAACATATTGTCCGGCGCCTCCGGTTGGACGGAGGCCGCCGGCACGGTGGACTTGCTCCTCTTGGAAGGAGGTCCCCCGTCGGACTCTGGAACCTTTGAAGGTTCCGGAGCGGTGTCCGGCCTAGAGCCGGACTTGGAGCCCTGGGGGGTTTCATCCCCTTTACTCCTGGAGTCCGGGAGGTCGCCTTGCGGCGCCTCCAGGACCACCTCCTCCTGGATTGGAACCTGTTGGGACAACACTTCGGTGTCATCCGTAGGGCGGGGGGAGGAAGCCGTCGGAAGTGAGTTCACGTCCGATGAGTCTAGTGAGCCGCTCGACGACGCGTCGAGCCGGTCTTTGGGTGGGCTGCATAGACTCATTCGACATAAGGGAAATCTGTGCAATAAACGAATACTATGAATTACTTTGGTATCCGGATACTTACGATTTCGCCAGGGGCTTGGCCCTGGGCGCCCACTCCTCTCTGCCTTCGTCGGCGTCGGTGGAGTAGTCCGGGGAAAGGGTTTTCCCCTTCTTGGACCCTTCGGCCTCCCCAGTTGGGGCGGCCTTCCTTTTCTTCCCTTCCCCCGCTGGAGGGGGAGGGGTCTCTTCTTCCTCCTCCTCGTCTTCATGGGAGGAGTGCGCCTCGGATTCGTCGGATGGTGAATCCGACACCTCCGGGCGTCAGGCACTCTTTCGAGTCCCCGTGGCCTTCTTCTTGGCCCTCTTCTCCGGCACCACATAGGGTGCCAGAACCAGCAGCTTCGCCAATTGAGCGTCCGCTGGGCCTTCAGGCAAAGGCGCCGGACAGTCGATCCGTCCGGACTTTGCCTGCCAATCCTGTCAAAGGTAAGGGAGTTTAGATCCTGCATAGAGTCAAACTATGGAAAACCGATACCCTGTAAAAGGAAAAAACAGCTTACCGCGAGCGCGTGACGCTGCGCGCTGAATCCGCGATCCTCGGTAGCGGATGCGGGAGCCTCGGCGCCCTTGAAAAGCATCCTCCAGGCATCTTCGTACGTCGTGTCGAAGAGCCTGTTTAGAGTTTGATGCTGCGCCGGGTCAAACTCCCACAGATTGAAGGCCCGTCATTGACACGGGAGGATCAGGCGGATGAGCATAACCTGGACTACGTTGATAAGCCTGAGCTGCTTGTTCACCAGGGATTGGATGCATGTTTGCAGTCCGGTCACATCCTTTTGGTTACCCCATGACAGGCCCGTCTACTTCCAGGACGTGAGCCGCGTAGGGGGGCTGGATCGAAACTCAGGGGGTGCGACCCATTCGGCGCCGCGCAGCTCGGTGACGTAAAACCACCATGATTGCCACCCCTTCAGGGTCTCCACAAAGGAGCCCTCGAGCCACAGGACGTTGGCCATCTTGCCAACCATGGCACCGCCTCACTCCGCCTGGCTGCCGCGCACCACCTTCGGCTTGACGTTGAAAGTCTTAAGCCATAGGCCGAAATGGGGGCGGATGCGGAGGAACGCCTCGCACACGAAGATGAACGCCGAGATGTTGAGGACGAAGTTCGGGGCCAGATCGTGGAAATCCAGGCCGTAGTAGAACATGAGCCCCCGGACAAATGGATGCAGAGGGAAGCCCAGTCCGCAGAGGAAATGGGGGAGGAATACCACCCTCTCATGGGGCCTAGGAGTGGGGATGAGCTGCCCCTTTTCGGGAAGCCGGTGCGCGATGTCGCTAGCCAGATATCCGGCCTTCCTCAGCTTTTTGATGTGTCCCTCCGTGACGGAGGAGACCATCCACTTGCCTCCCGCTCTGGACATGACTGGAGAAGGTTGAGGTGGTAGTGCGGATTTGGGCGCTGGAACTCGAGTGCGCAAGAATGGATAGGCAAATGAGGAAGAAGGCATGGGTGAAAAGGTGGATCCTTATCCCCTTATATGGGTGGACGCAACTACGTGTCCCCACCAGCCTGGTAAAACTCGCTTATCTCTGAGCGTCGTAATCAATGGCGCGGTTGGGTTACCCACGCCCGTATTGATGAGAATCCCGGAATAAGGGGACACGATCTCTGCTTCAACAAGACGTGCCAAGGAGACCACCTCGCGTAACGCGCTAAGATGGGACAGTAAAACGGTTCGAATAAAAGCTTGGCGGTGGTGTGATGTCACACTATAGAATACGTCAGTGGATTAGATTTGTGTAAATATTATTCTCTCTAAGGCGATATGTGGAAACTTATTTTGCAGAGCCAGACACTATCTTTGTGTTCAAAATCTTCTATGAAGTACTTGGAGGAGGAACCCGCCTTGCAATGCCGAAGACAATTTGCGCGCCGGACTCGTCATCATTGAAGCCTGGTTCAAGGGCTACTGAGGGAGTCCTGGATTAGGGGGTGTTCGGATAGCCGAACTATACCTTCAGCCGGACTCTTGGACTATGAAGATACAAGATTGAAGACTCCGTCCCGTGTCCGGGAGGGACTTTCCTTGGCGTGGAAGGCAAGCTTGGCGATATGGATATTCAGATATCCTACCATTGTAACCGACTCTATGTAACCCTAACCCTATCCGGTGTCTATATAAACCGGAGGGTTTTAGTCCGTAGGACAACATACACATCAACAATCATACCATAGGCTAGCTTCTAGGGTTTAGCCTCTCTGATCTCGTGGTAGATCTACTCTTGTACTACCCATATCATCAATATTAATCAGGCAGGACGTAGGGTTTTACCTCCATCGAGCGGGCCCGAACCTGGGTAAAACTTCGTGTCCCTTGCCTCCTGTTACCATCCGGCCTAGACGCACAGTTCGGAACCCCCTACCCGAGATCTGCCGGTTTTGACACCGACAATCATCTTTGATCCTTATGCGCTCGTGCTGAAACCCTAACTAGCCTAGTTGATGGGAAATCTTTAGATGAGCATGCACATTTTGTGCGTCACCGTTTGTCTAAAAAAGGGAGACTCTTATGGGATCAAATAAACAGATTGTTGTGTTATGCTTGGAACCTTTGTGAAATTTGTGATTTTACTTGTTGCTCTAAGAACCCTAAAAACACCTCCCCTACCTATGTGAGTTTAATGATAATGAAATCTTATCTTCTTATGCAAAGGGTGTTTATAGTTACTACGATATCGAACAAATTGAAGAATTTGTTGCTTTTAAGGGTGCTTATGAAGTTGCTTCTTTGATTGAAAAGTATGATATCACTCTCTACGAATCTGAAAATTTTGACATACTTAAATATTGCTATGAAAACTATGCTCATAATGTCTATGTCAAAGAATTTATTGAAAGAATGACCGTTTTTGCGGAAGAAAATAATGATATGCATGAATCTATAGAAAATTATAATTACGATGATTTGATTGAAATATCCCTTGATGAACATGATGCTTGCTATTCTTGTGGCCATGATGCCAATATTTATGAAGATGAATTTGCTATAGTTACTTATGTTAAACATGAGATCGTTGCTATCACACCCATACTTGATAGTTCCTTCGATGAAAAGCATGATTGCAATGATGTTATTATACATTCTCTTAATGTCAATTGTGTTAATGATATGCAAAACCTCAAGCTTGGGGATGCTAGTTTTGCTATGTCTACTACTTGTTGCAATGATCATGATTGGGGTGATTCTTCTTATGATCTTGAAAATTTATTTAAGCCCCATGATGAATATGAGATTGAGAATAGTGTTTTCAATATTATTGAAAGTGGGTTTGTAAGAGTGTCAACTTTAGATCCCACATATTTGGAGAACGTTCAATCTTATGATTTTTTTGATAAAAGTGGGTTTGGAGAGGTCATGACTTTAGTTAATGTTAATCCCACTATTTTGGAAGAGTGTCAACTTTGCATGCATGTGGATCGTGTTGAAAATATTTAAATGATAGATATTTTTTTGAATTTTCTTATGATCCTACATGTAATTATTATGAGAGAGGAAAATATGGTGGTAGAAATTTTCATGTTACTAAATTACCTCTCGTTATGTTGAGATTACTATTGTTTCTTTCCGCTTCCTTGCATATGCTAGTTTTTGCTTACCTTGATAATTGGTTTGCCTATAAGATGCCTATGCATAGGAAGTATGTTAGACTTAGATGTGTTTGTCACATGTTTTATGATGCTCTCTTTGTGCTTCAATTCTTGTCTTTAATGCGAGCATCGTTGAAATCTTGTGCATAGCTATAAGGCTTTAAAGAAAAGCGCTTGTTGGGAGGCAACCCAATTTTATTTTTATTCCTTGCTTTTTGCTCCAGTTTAGTAATAAATAATTTACCTAGCCTCTGTTTTGGTTGTGTTTTTTGTGTTTAATTGGTGTTTGTGCCAAGTAGAACCGTTGGGAAGACTTGGGGAAAGTCTTTTTAATCTAGCTGTAAAAAACAGAAACTTTAGCGCTCACGAGAATTGGTGACATTTTTATTTGGAAAGTTATATTTAGTTAATTATTTTTTTAATATGATTAATAGATAAATTCCTCACGTCCAGCAATTTATTTTAGAATTTTTTGGGTTCCAGAACTTGTGTTAGCTACAGATTACTACAAACTGTTCTGTTTTTGACAGATTCTGTTTTTCGTGTGTTGTTTGCTTATTTTGATGAATCTATGGCTAGTAAAATAGTTTATAAACCATAGAGAAGTTGGAATACAGTATGTTTAACACCAATATAAATAAATAATGAGTTCATTATATTACCTTGAAGTGGTGTTTTGTTTTCTTTTGCTAACGGAGCTCACGAGATTTTCTACTTTAAGTTTTGTGTTGTGAAGTTTTCAAGTTTTGGGTAAAAGATTTGATTGATTATGGAACAAGGAGTGGCAAGAGCCTAATCTTGGGGATGCCCATGGCGCCCCAAGATAATCTAAGGACACCTAAAAGCCCAAGCTTGGGGATGCCCCGGAAGGCATCCCCTCTTTCGTCTACTTCCTTCGGTAACTTTACTTGGAGCTATATTTTTATTTACCACATGATATGTGTTTTGCTTGGAGCGTCTTGTATTATTTGAGTCTTTATTTGTTAGTTTTCCACAATCATCCTTTATGTACACACCTTTTGAGAGAGACACACATGATCCGGAAATTGTTAGAATACTCTATGTGCTTCACTTATATCTTTTGAGTTATATAGTTTTTGCTCTAGTGCTTTACTTATATCTTTTAGGGCACGGTGGTGGATTTTTTTTATAGAAACTATTGTTCTCTCATGCTTCACTTAGATTATTTTGAGAGTCCTACAAAACAGCGTGGTAATTTGCTTTAATTATGTTAGGCATTCAAGATTAATATTTTTTTTCTTATGAGTGTGTTGAATACTATGAGAAGTTTGATACTTGATAATTGTTTTGAGATATGGAGACGGTGATATTAGAGTCGTGCTAGTTGAGTAGTTGTGAATTTGAGAAATGCTTGTGTTGAAGTTTGTGATTCCCGTAGCATGCACGTATGGTGAACTGTTATGTGAAGAAGTTGGAGCATGAATTATTTATTGATTGTCTTCCTTATGAGTGGCGGTCGGGGACGAGCGATGGTCTTTTCCTACCAATCTATCCCCTTAGGAGCATGCGCGTAGTACTTTGCTTCGATAACTAATAGACTTTCGCAATAAGTATGTGAGTTATTTATGACTAATGTTGAGTCCATGGATTATACGCACTCTCACCCTTCCACCATTGCTAGCCTCTCTAATACCGCGCACCTTTCGCCGGTATCATACACCCACCATATACCTTCCTCAAAACAGCCACCATACCTAACTATCATGGCATTTCCATAGCCATTCCGAGATATATTTCCATGCAACTTTCCACCGTTCTGTTTACTATGACACGCTCCATCATTGTCATATTGCTTTGCATGATCATGTAGTTGACATTTTAGTTGTGGCAAAGCCACTGTTCATAATTCTTTCGTACAAGTCACTCATGCATCATTGCTATCCCGGTATACCGCCGGAGGCATTCATATAGAGTCATACTTTGTTATAGTATCGAGTTGTAATCATTGAGTTGTAAATAAACAGAAGCGTGATGATCATCATTCATAGAGTATTGTCCCAAAAAAGGAGAAAGGCCAAAAAGAAGGCCCAAAAAAACGGACAATACTACTATCATTTTTCCACACTTGTGCTTCAAAGTAGCACCATGATCTTCATGATAGAGAGCCTCCTATGTTATCACTTTCATATACTAGTGGGAATTTTTCATTATAGAACTTGGCTTGTATATTCCAATGATGGGCTTCCTCAAAATGCCCTAGGTCTTCGTGAGCAAGCGAGTTGGATGCACACCCACTTAGTTCTTTTTGTTGAGCTTTCATATACTTATAGCTCTAGTGCATCCGTTGCATGGCAATCCCTACTCACTCACATTGATATCTATTAATGGGCATCTCCATATCCCGTTGATACGCCTAGTTGATGTGAGACTATCTTCTCCCTTTTTGTCTTCTCCACAACCACCATTCTATTCCACATATAGTGCTATGTCCATGGCTCACGCTCATGTATTGCGTGAAGATTGAAAAAGTTTGAGAACACCAAAAGTTTGAAACAATTGCTTGGCTTGTCATCCGGGTTGTGCATGATTTAAATACTTTGTGTGGTGAAGATGGAGCATATCTAGACTATATGATTTTGTAGGGGTAACTTTCTTTGGCCATGTTATTTTGAAGAGACATAATTGCTTAGTTAGTATGCTTGCAGTATTATTATTTCTATGTCAATATTGAACTTTTGTCTTGAATCTTTCGGATCTGAATATTCATACCACAATTAATAGAATTACATTGAAATTATGCCAAGTAGCATTCCACATCAAAAATTCTGTTTTTAGCATTTACCTACTCGAGGACGAGCAGGAATTAAGCTTGGGGATGCTTGATACGTCTCCAACGTATCTATAATTTTTATTGCTCCATGCTATACTATATCCTGTTTTGGACAATATTGGGCTTTATTATACACTTTTATATTATTTTTGGGACTAACCTATTAACCGGAGGCCCAACCTAGAATTGTTGTTTTTTGCCTATTTCAGAGTTTCACAGAAAAAGAATATCAAACAGAGTCCAAACGGAATGAAACCTTCGGGAACGTGATCTTCGGAACGAACATGATCCAGAGGACTTGGACCCTACGTCAAGAAAGCAATCAGGAGGGCACGAGGTAGGGGGTGCGCCTACCCCCCTTAGGCGCGCCCTCCACCCCCGTGGGGCCCACGTTGCTCCACCGATGTACTTCTTCCTCCTATATATACCTACGTACCCCCAAACTACCAGATACGGAGCCAAAACCCTAATTCCACCACCGTAACTTTCTGTACCCGAGAGATCCCATCTGGGGCCTTTTTCGGAGCTCCGCCATAGGGGGCATCGATCACAAAGGGCTTCTACATCAACACCATAGCCTCTCCGATGAAGTGTGAGTAGTTTACTTCAGACCTTCGGGTCCATAGTTATTAGCTTGACGGCTTCTTCTCTCTTTTTGGATCTCAATACAAAGTTCTCCCCCTCTCTTGTGGAGATCTATTCGATGTAATCTTCTTTTGCGGTGTGTTTGTTGAGACCGATGAATTGTGGGTTTATGATCAAGTTTATCTATGAACAATATTTGAATCTTCTTTGAATTATTTTATGTATGATTGGTTATCTTTGGAAGTCTCTTCGAATTATCAGTTTGGTTTGGCCTACTAGATTGATCTTTCTTGCAATGGGAGAAGTGCGTAGCTTTGGGTTCAATCTTGCGGTGTCCTTTCCCAGTGACAGTAGGGGCAGCAAGGCACGTATTGTATTGTTTCCATCGAGGATAACAAGATGGGGTTTATATCATATTGCATGAGTTTATCCCTCTACATCATGTCATCTTGCTTAAAGCGTTACTCTGTTCTTTTGAACTTAATACTCTAGATGCATGCTGGATAGCGGTCGATGTGTGGAGTAATAGTAGTAGATGCAGGCAGGAGTCGGTCTACTTGTCTCGGACGTGATGCCTATATACATGATCATACCTAGATATTCTCATAACTATGCTCAATTCTATCAATTGCTCAACAGCAATTTGTTTACCCACCGTAATACTTATGCTCTCGAGAGAAGCCACTAGTGAAACCTATGGCCCCCGGGTCTATTTTCCATCATATTAATCTTCCGTCAACAAGCTATTTCCTTTTCCGTTTATTTTGCTTTCTTTACTTTGCATCTTTATCATAAAAATACCAAAAATATTATCTTATCATATCTATCAGATCTCACTTTTGTAAGTGACCGTGAAGGGATTGATAACCCCTTTATTGCGTTGGTTGCGAGGATTTTATTTGTTTGTGTAGGTGCGAGGGACTCGTGCGTGGCCTCCTACTGGATTGATACCTTGGTTCTCAAAAACTGAGGGAAATACTTACGCTACTTTGTTGCATCACCCTTTCCTCTTCAAGGGAAAACCAACGAAGTGCTTAAGAGGTAGCAACTATGCATCACCCGAGTACATCGGTAGATGCACATGGTGCTGGTGCGTGCACTGTCCCGTGCAACTCTTTAGCTGTTGTTAATCTAAGGCCCTATTTGGTTAAAAACTCCCTAGTCCCTACCTGCTTGGTTCCAGGGACTAAACATGGACTAGAGATTATTAAATGACATGCTAAAAGACCATGTTACCCCTAGTAATGAACTAATAGAGACAAGGTGCGATGCGTGGCAGGGACAACTGTTGGAAAAAGTCCCAAAAAGACTCTCCATCGGGGTCTTCTTTCTTTAGTCCCAAATGCCCACTTTTAGTCCCTAAAAGTCCCTCCTGTTTGGTTTAGATGGGACTGACGCGGAGTTTTTTTAGTCCCTCCACCAAAATGTCCCTGTAAACAAGCACCCTCTAATAATGCCACTGGAAAATTGATGCAATGCCATAGTTAAAAGCAAATTACATGTTTAATAAATTTTATTGTTAATATAATCTCTCTGTTAATATTAATCAATGCCACCGTTTGAGAAATGCTACTGTCTTGCTTTCTTTCCCATTTAGGTAAGGTAGATGCTTCTTTTTGTTGGCTTCTGTGTCATCCACCGTTATTGACCACTAGTTGTTTCCTTTGCACCTCTGTGTAAACATGGTTATCTACTTCACCTCGTTGCCATTGTGACCTTTTGTTGCACTGCACAAAACACTTTTGTTTTAAGAGTGTTTTGTGCAGTTCAACCAAAATGTCACACCGACAATGTTGGTTTATTGCTTGATCTTAGTGGAACTGCACAAGAGGAGATCTTACTTCCTATCCGTGTTGGCAAATTTGGTTCAGATCTTCTTCTTGTGAGTTGTTTGAATTCCGCATCGTCAGAGGTCGGTACTAGCCTTCTTTCACATGATTCTGCAGTGTGCTTTCATATGTTGTGCTACTTGTACGGTAACGTTGCTTGATTTTAGTGAACTACACAAATGGAGACAAGACTTCCAATCCGTATGTGCACCACAATATCCCATTGAGGTAAGATAAGGATATTTCACAACTGTTGGCCTGTATTTTACCACTTTCATCAGAAAATTAATGTCATTGTTTAGTGCTATACTTGTGCAACCTAATTGACATGCCAAATCTTACATTGAAGGCAAATATTGTCTGTTATTGAACCAAGTGATGAAGGGGAAGAACAAGCGGAAGAAAAACAAAAATCAACTCCTGGTGCTGTAATGAAGCACTAGAACTGTGATGACACAAGTAATGATATAGTTTTGCATCTTAATTTATTACTATGGCTGGAACAATCAATTGTTTTGCCACTGATTTGATGCCACTCTTAATGTAATACGTAATTATCTCTACTTGTGCAAATAGGGATCTTCTTTGAAGATACCATATATTTAGTGGAACTGCACAATAAGATGTTGGAAACATTAATCTAATCGAGGAGTATATAGTAAGTATGGCTACCACTGTAGATAGCAACAGATGGTTCCGGAGAAGTGCTTCATCTGTATGCTCTACACAATAAGCCTCCTGACAAAGGTTGGTACTCGCCCACTGATTTCATCCATATGATTGAGCTTTGTCATCTCTATTGGTGTTGTGCTACTGTTTAGATACTATCATCAAAAAGTGGTATTGTCCTTGAGAAGTGCTTCATCTGTGCTATTTTAAATATTTCCTTTCATTTTTTTGAGCAAACAGGGATGCTAGCAATTAGTTATCCTCTTGTCTTTGCACAACAGGATCATCCTCCTCTGAAGAAGAATATGGAGTACGTGAAGTGACTAGTTCTGATTATGGCAGGATGAAGAAGCCCTATCTATCTTCTCATCAGAAGGAGCAGTTGAAGGATGGTTACATTACCCCCCCCCACACACACACACACACACACAATACCAAACTAACTTCAGCTCAGAAGGACTGACAAATCTCCATTTTCTTGTTGTGATGCGCGAGTACAACGTTGTTCTAGGATTCTTTCCGGTGAGTTCCATTTTTCAAAAAGTGTGCTCTACATGGACCATGTCGGTGCCTGTTTAAACTGTCAATTCATAGTACAGTTTGCTTTATAGTAATCACTTTTTTTGTATTTGTGTAAACAGGGTGCTTAGCTTGATTTCAATGGGAACTGCACAAAATGTTCATGAATACATCGAATCATTCATTTCCACCACAAGAAAGGGGGTGCCGATAAGTTCAAGGTGTTGCAACATATAAGGGCGAAATCATACAAGCTACGCGCGAATTTGGTTGATTTTGGTGGAACTGCACAAAAAGAACAACTGGTTTATTTAGCACGAGGTGCCATGTCAATGTATGAACTGATGGCAAACCCTGCCCATTCCACAATTGTAGGCATTTGATATTTTGGAATGGGAAAATCTTGTCAAATTTTGCTCATTGATTTTAGCAAGAAGACATGTGTTTGATATTTTCGAATGGGACGCCCTTTGCTGTCAGCAGCGTCAATCCACTTTTTCTTTATTCTTTAGTTGTGAAGTAAATATTGGATCTGACATGTTAATCGCTGAGATGCATAATCATCTATTGTTTTGAATGTTCTCTATGAATTGCCAGGCCTGTGTGTTTGATTGCAATGTACAGGAACGCTAAAAAGCGGCTCAAACTCTTTGTACTCCTTCTGTTCCTTTTTACTTCACACATTGTGAAAGTGCATACTTTTATCTATAAGATTGGTCAAAGTAGAGATACTTTGACTGCAGACAAAACTTGTATGCAGACTAGAAAGGACCGGAGGGAGTACATGTGAAACTGCTGCAAACGAGGTGATCACCCTGGGAATAATGCTAGTACGTATTGTTTTGCATGTTCATCCAATGCCAGTGATACAAGAATTCAAACTAATCGAAATAAATTCATTCATACACGGTCGGATTTCATATAAAATGACGGATTTCATTACATTTCATACATTCTTAAACTAAAAAGGGGTGCGCTGGAGGTATAGTTAATTAACCGAAGCTACCCACATGTGTCCTGCTGAGCCAAACAGAAGCTTCGGTGACTTAACTGCAGGTGCAGTTGCGTAACTGACATGTGGCCCACATGTCTGTTGGGTCAACGTGTCAGTCAGCCAACTGCACCAGCAGTAAAGTAGAAGCAGCGTCGTTCTCCAACATAGCTCTCCGACTCCACGTCGCCGCCAAGAAGCTAACCGGCCGTCAGTGGTCAACCCTCCTAGCTTGGCTTCAACCGAGGGTAGCAGCGGTGGCCTTACTTGGACCCGAGCGGCGGTGACCTACCGTGTTCTACTCTTCCTCGTTTTCTGTGTGGTGCGGCCTCGCTGGCAGCGAGGCGGGGCCTCGGCGGAGCCGGCGATGTCCTCTGTCTCATTGCCGGCGGGCGGTGCCTCGGCGCAGCGGGGGAAATCCTCCCCCTCGTTGCCGACAGGGTAGGGCCTCGGTGGAGCCGGCGGTGTCCTCTGCCTCATTGTTGGCGCCGCGGAGCCTCGGCGGAGCAGGGCCTCGTCGATGCCACCGGAGCGGGGATTCGTTGCAGTCGGCTTTGTCCTCTGCCTCGTCCTCAGTCTCGACAAACAGCGCCTCGCCCGCTTCATCGCCCTCTTTGTAGGCGGCCGCAGCCTCCTCCACCCGCATGCGGTACCGTCAGCGCTCGAGGCGGCCCTCGCGGGCGGAGCGGTACGAGTCGAGCAGCGCCTCCTGCTCCACCCGCTCCGCGGCGATCTACTCCTCCGCCTATAGGTGCTCCTGGAGGAGATGGTGGTTGTAGGCGGTGTCGGCCTGCGCCTCCTGAAATTGCTCCTTACGCTTCTGCCTCACCGTGTCCATATATTGGGCACGGGCTCGCTGATGGTCATGATGCAATGCACCGGCGAGGATGGCGCAGAGGAGGGGGTTGGCACCGGATCGTCGACTACCATGTTCTCCATTGGGATGTCGTCGTCCTCCGGCTGCCTTCTGGCCAGACAATCGGCAGCAATGGCTGCCATCTCCTTGTGGTCCGTCGCCCGCCCGTCCCGAAGAGCGCTGGAGCGCGAGGAAGCCATGGTGGGCAGTAGTGGTGTGGACATGAGAATAGGAACGGATGCGGATGACTGCGGCTATGGCCGGCGCAGCAGTTTATATAGCAATGGTGGGCGGCGGAGGGACGGATGTGTGGCGCCGGAGTAGCCGCCTCGGCAACCGCGTATCATTAATGTGGGCGGTAGAAGGACGAACGGACGACACATGTGTCGTTTAAAGGTGGAGCAACCGCATGCACCGGGAAGCGGGGCGGGCGAGGGAGGCGGTCTGGGTGGGCCAGGGTAGTCAGACTCGTGCTTGGCAGCGGGTCGGTCCAGCAGCCAGACATGCTGGCTCGCCAGCTACTGATACGTCTCCGTCGTATCTACTTTTCCAAACACTTTTGCCCTTGTTTTGGACTCTAACTTGTATGATTTGAATGGAACTAACCCGGACTAACGCTGTTTTCAGCAGAATTGCCATGATGTTGTTTTATGTGCAGAAAAGAAATATTCTCGGAATGACCTGAAACTCCACGGAACATCTTAGAAAAAATAATAATAAATCCTCGCCAAAGATGAAGACCAGGGGGCCCACACCCTTCTCACGAGGGTGGGGGGCGCCCCCCCTAGGGCGCGCCCCCTACCTCGTGGGCCCCCTGGATGCCCTCCGACGCCAACTCCAACTCTATATATTTGCTTTCGGAGAGAAAAAAATCAGAGAGAAGAAATCATCGCGTTTTATGATACGGAGCCGCCGCCAAGCCCTAAAACCTCTCGGGAGAGCTGATCTGGAGTCCGTTCGGGGCTCCGGAGAGGGGGATTCATCACCGTCGTCATCATCAACCATCCTCCATCACCAATTTCATGATGCTCACCGCCATGCGTGAGTAATTTCATCGTAGGCTTGCTGGACGGTGATGGGTTGGATGAGATTTATCATGTAATCGAGTTAGTTTTGTTAGGGTTTGATCCCTAGTATCCATTATGTTCTGAGATTGATGTTGCTATGACTTTGCTATGCTTAATGCTTGTCACTAGGGCCCGAGTGCCATGATTTCAGATCTGAACCTATTATGTTTTCATGAATATATGTGAGTTCTTGATCCTATCTTGCAAGTCTATAGTCACCTACTATGTGTTATGATCCGGCAACCCCGAAGTGACAATAATCGGGACCACTCCCGGTGATGACCATAGTTTGAGGAGTTCATGTATTCACTATGTGCTAATGCTTTGTTCCGGTTCTCTATTAAAAGGAGGCCTTAATATCCCTTAGTTTCCAATAGGACCCCGCTGCCACGGGAGGGTAGGACAAAAGATGTCATGCAAGTTCTTTTCCATAAGCATGTATGACTATATACGGAATACATGCCTACATTACATTGATGAATTGGAGCTAGTTTTGTGTCACCCTATGTTATGACTGTTACATGATGAACCGCATCCGGCATAATTATCCATCACTGATCCAGTGCCTACGAGTTTTCCATATACTGGTTCTCGCTTATTTACTTTCCCGCTGCTATCGTTACAATCACTACAAAATACCAAAAACATTACTTTTGCTGTCTTTACTTCTGTTGCCGCTACCACCACTATCATATTACTGTGCTACTGAACACTTTGCTGCAGATATTAAGTTTCTAGGTGTCGTTGAATTGACAACTCAGCTGCTAATACTTGAGAATATTCTTTGGCTCCCCTTGTGTCGAATCAATAAATTTGGGTTGAATACTCTACCCTCGAAAGCTGTTGTGATCCCCTATACTTGTCGGTTATCAAGACTAATTTCTGGCGCCGTTGCCAGGGAGCATAGCTCTATTCTTTGAGTCACTTGGGATTTATATCTGTTGGACACTATGAAGAACTTGAGAGATCCAAAAACCAAGATCTATCTCTCAACTACGAGGGGAGGTAAGGAACTACCATCTAGCTCTGCACTTGATTCACCTTCTGTTATGAGTAAGTTTGCGACACCTACACCTGCTTCTGCTATTCGTTCTGATATGTCGCATGTTATTGATGATGCCACTTCTGCTATGCATGATACTTATGATGAAACTACTTCTATGCCTGATACTACTGTGCCCCTTAGTAAATTTCTTGATGAACAAATTGCTAGGGCTAGAGAAAAAGAAATTATTGAATCTGAATACGATGATGATAGTGATGATGAAAATATGCCTGTTATTCCTGAGGGTTATCTTTTTGATATGGAATCTTCTGCCGCTATTTTAGCCTGCAAAGATAGATATGAGCTTAAGAGCTTATTAGTTAAATGGAACAAAGAATCACTTAGAGATAAAATGAAACCCGACCCTGCTTTTGCTAATTCACCTATCTGTGTTCCTGGTAAGGACTATGAATTCTATGTTGATCCTGATATAATTACTTTGGTTGAATCTGATCCGTTTTATGGCTATGAATCTGAAACTGTTGTGGCACATCTTACTAAGTTAAATGATATAGTTGCCCTGTTCACTAATGATGAGAGATCGCGTTACTTTTGTATACTCAAAATATTTCCGTTCTCATTAAAGGGTGATGCTAAGATATGGTTTAATTCTCTTGATCCTGGTTGTGTGCGTAGTCCCCAGGATATGATTTATTACTTCTCTGCTAAATATTTCCCTGCTCATAAGAAACAAGATGCCTTGAGGGAAATATACAACTTCATGCAAATTAAAGAAGAGAGTCTCCCACAAGCTTGGGGGAGGCTTCTCAAGTTACTTAATGCTTTGCCTGATCATCCTATTAAGAAACCTGGAATTTTTTATATCTTTTATAATGGACTAACCGATGCTTCCAGAGATTACCTGGATAGTTGTGCTGGTTCTCTTTTCAGGGAAAGAACACCGGATGAAGCTGAAATTCTATTGAATAATATGTTGACAAATAAAAATAATTGGGCACCTCCTGAACCAACTCCTGAGCCAGCTCCTGCTCCAATTACTGAGTTTATTCCTAAACCAACTCCGAAGAAGAGAGGTGTTCTATTCCTCAGTCCCGGAGATATGCAAGAGGCAAATAAATCTATGAAAGAGAAAGGTATTAAAGCTGAAGACATTAAGAATTTACCTCCTATTGAAGAAATACATGGTCTTAATTCACCGCGTGTTGAAGAAACATATGATCTCAATTCTTTATTTACTGAAGAACCTCCTGATACCAATATCCCGACACAGGTAGTAAAGGTAAATTCTCTCTATAGATATGATAAAGCTGAAGTCCCTCCTACTAAAATTGCTAGTCAGTGCTTGGATGAGTTTGATAACTTTATGTTTAAGCAAGATGACTTCAATGCTTATTTTGGTAGACAATTAAAAGAAAATGCTTATATGATTAGACGCTTGGGTGATTATATGGCTAATATTAAAGGTGAACTTAAACTTGTTAGCAAAAATGCTTCTATGGTTACCACTCAAGTAGAACAAGTACTTAAGGCTCAAAAAGAAGTGCTTGATGAAATGAATAGTAAGAAAAATGATTATGCTATTAGAGTGGCTACTAGAACTGGTAGAATGACTCAGGAACCTTTGTATCCTGAAGGCCACCCTAAGAGAATCGAGAAAGATTCTCAAAGAAATAATATTGATGTTCCTAGTTCTTCTAAAAAGAAGAAAAAGAAAAATGATAGAACTGTGCAAACTTCTAGTGAACCTATTGCTGAACCACCTGATAATCCAAATGATATCTATATGTGTGATGCTGAAACACAATTTGGTAAGGAACATGAACCTAGTAAAAATATTAATGACGATGTTCATGATGATGCTCAACCTAGTAATGAAAATGATGTAGAAATTGAACCTGCTGTTGATCTTGATAACCCACAATCAAAGAATCAACGTTATGATAAAAGAGACTTTGTTGCTAGGAAACATGGTAAAGAAAGGGAACCTTGGGTTCAGAAACCCATGCCTTTTCCTCCAAAACCATCCAAGAAAAAGGATGATGAGGATTTTGAGCGCTTTGCTGAAATGATTAGGCCTATCTTTTTGCGTATGTGATTAACTGATGTGCTCAAAACAAATCCTTATGCTAAATATATGAAGGATATCATTACTAATAAAAGAAAGATACCGGAAGCTGAAATTTCCACCATGCTTGCTAATTATACTTTTAAGGGTGGAATACCAAAGAAACTTGGAGACCCCGGAGTACCTACTATACCTTGCTCCATTAAAAGAAATTATATTAAAACTGCTTTATGTGATCTTGGAGCCGGTGTTAGTGTTATGCCTCTCTCTTTATATCGTAGACTTGACTTGAATAAGTTGACACCTACTGAAATATCTTTGCAAATGGCTGATAAATCAACTGCTATACCTGTCGGTATTTGTGAGGATGTGCCTGTTGTGCTTGCAAACGTTACTATTTTAACGGACTTTGTTATTCTTGATATTCCCGAGGATGATAGTATGTCTATTATTCTTGGAAGACCTTTTCTTAATACTGCGGGAGCTGTTATTGATTGCAACAAAGGCAATGTCACTTTTCTTGTTAATGGTAATGAGCATACGGTACACTTTTCGAGGAAACAACCTCAAGTTCATAGTATCAACTCTATTGGAAAAATTCCATCGATTGTATTTGGAGGTTTTGAATTTCCTCTTCCTACTTTCAAGAAGAAATATGATATTCTTATTATTGGGGATGTGCATTGTAACGCCCTCGATGCGGCTATAGCTCCCACGTGTCGAGGCACGACTTAGAGGCATAACCGCATTGAAAGCAATGTCGCAAGTTAGGCAATCTTCACAACATCCCATGTAATATACATAATAAAAGGGGAGATACATAGTTGGCTTACACTCGCCACGTCAATCAAAAGTACATAAATAGCATTACAACATTCAAACACTCATGGCCCGACTACGGCGCCAAAATAAAAGATAAACCCAACATGCGACACGGTCCCGATCGCCCCAACTGGGATATCCCAACAAAGGTGATCTTTGTAAGGTTATCATGAACGAGGCTCACAATTCTCTCCTCTCCATCCACCCTGGGAGCACGAAGATGTATCAGGACCTCAAGAAGGCTTATTGGTGGACTCGAATGAAGTGCGGTATTGCTCAGTTCGTGAATGAATGTGATGTCTGCAGAAGAGTGAAGGCAGAACACCAAAGGCCAGCTGGTCTCCTCCAACCTCTTGCCATTCCAGAATGGAAGTTTGACCACATTGAGATGGACTTCGTGACTGGGTTTCCAAAGTCCAAGCGTGGCAATGATGCTATATTCGTTGTCATCGACAAACTCACTAAAGTGGCTCACTTTCTGCCTATCAAAGAGTCAATCACTGCAGCTCAATTGGCGGAGCTCTATACCTCTCGAATTGTCTCTCTGCACGGTATTCCTCAAGTGATCTCTTCAGACCGTGGCAGTATTTTTACCTCCAAGTTTTGGGATTCTTTTCAGAAGGCCATGGGCACCAACATCCGCTTCAGCACAGCTTTCCATCCTCAAACTAGCAGTCAAGTCGAGCGTGTCAATCAGATTCTTGAAGATATGCTCAGGGCTTGTGTGATCTCCTTCGGCATGAAGTGGGAGGATTGTCTTCCTTATGCTGAATTCCCCTACAACAACAGTTTTCAAGCAAGTTCGGGCAAGGCCCCATTCGAAATTCTGTATGGCAGGAAGTGTCGTACCCCTCTCGACTGGTCCGAAACCGGTGAACGTCAGCTTTTGGGAAATGACTTAATCACAGAGATAGAGGAAATGTGCAAAGTCATTCGAGATAACCTCAAAGCAGCCCAATCCCGCCAGAAGAGCTACTATGATAGTAAGCACCGTGATTTGGCTTTCGAGATCGGAGATCATGTTTATCTCCGCGTCTCTCCTATGAAAGGTACTCGCCGCTTTGGTATCAAAGGGAAGCTTGCCCGTAGATACGTGGGACCTTTCAAGATCGTCAGCAAGAGAGGCGATCTCGCCTATCAACTCGAGCTTCCTTCAAACTTTGCAAATGTTCATGACATGTTCCATGTCTCTCAGCTCCGAAAGTGCTTCAAGACTCCTGACCGCACCGTCAACTTCGAGGACATTGAGCTTCAAGAAGATCTCTCTTATCGTGAGCACCCCGTTGCTATTCTTGAAGAGACTGAACGCAAGACTCGCAACAAGTCAATCAAATTCCTCAAAGTCAAGTGGTCACACCATTCCGACCGTGAAGCTACCTGGGAACGCGAGGATCACCTCCATTTTGAGTACCCAGCGTTCTTTCAGTCCTAGATCTCGGGACGAGATCCTCTCGTAGTGGTGGAGTGTTGTAACACCCCGGATGTAATTTACCTAATATGTAATCCAACTCTTGCCGTTTCCGGTGTTAAGTTATTTTATTTTCTTGGGTTCGGGTTTTTGTCTCCGTGTGTTTTTGTCGTGGTCATGCATCTCATATCATGTCATCATGTGCATTGCATTTGCATACGTGTTCGTCTCATGCATCCGAGCATTTTCCCCGTTGTCCGTTTTGCATTCCGGCGCTCCGTTCTTCTTCGGTGGTCATTTCTACCTTTCTTTCGTGTGTGGGGATTAAACATTTCCGGATTGGACCGAGACTTGCCAAGCGGCCTTGGTTCACTACCCGTAGACCGCCTGTCAAGTTTCGTACCATTTGGACTTCGTTTGATGCTCCAATGGTTAACCGAGGGACCGAAAAGGCCTCGTGTGTGTTGCAGCCCAACACCCCTCCATTTTGGCCCAAAACCCACCAAAACCCTCTCCATCATCTAGAGCGTTCCATCACGATCGCGTGGCCGAAAACCGCACCTCATTTGGACACTCCTAGCTCCCTCTACCTCTATATAAAGAACCCCCTCCGAAATTCTCCTTCTTCTTCCCCCGAAACCCTAGATGCGCTTCTCTCCGCGCGCCGGACATCCCGCCGCCGCCAACTGCCGCCTGCCACGTGGCGCGCCGCCATCTGCGCCCGCTCCGGCCCGGGGAGAGCCCCCGAGGCCCGAGCCGCCCGCCGCCCGATCCCGCCTCCACCGGCTCCCGCGCCGCCCTTCTCCTCCATCTCCGGCCGCCCGGGCCACCGCACCGCCATCGCTGGACCGCGCCGCTCCGGTCGCCGACTCGCCGCGCTACCCCACCACGCCGCCGTGGATCCTCGTCACCGGCCACCGCCTCCGGCCCGCCGCATCGCCGCGCGCCCCTCGCCGGCGGAGCCGAGCTCCACCGCGGCCACCTCGCCGCCTCCCCGAGCTCCGGCCTCCCCTGCTTCGACTCCGGCGAAGTTCCGACCAACCTCGAACCTCGCGCCGCTACAGTGCCCTCCAGATCCAGATTTGGATCGGGTTGACCTTTTGCCCTGGAACCCTAATTTTTTTGCATATTTCATCATGTCGTATCTCCGCATCCGTAGCTCCATTTTGGGCATATAGCATATCAAAACGTTCGCCTCAGAGAGCACATCATTTTCATTTTAGTTCATCTTGATGCACGAAATGCTATTAGAAGAGTGCTATTTGAGATAATTGTCAGATCTGCTGCTCCAATTAGATATTTGTCTTTTTACCATGATTAATGTGTGCATGATATGCCCCTGAGCTCTACATGTGTTTTGTTATATGTTTTGCCATCTATCCAGAGGTGCAACCCATGTATTTTTGTGATGTGTGTGGTGACTAGCACAAGCTTGCAAAGTGGTGCATTCGTTAATGCTGATTTCAGGGACTTAGCATTTCCACTAAGTCCTTGAACTGTTTATCTCAATATGCCATATGTTCATGTTGTTTCCTAGTGATCCGTGCCTATTTTGAGGATGATCAGTAAGGATGTTTTGTTAATCTTGTAGTGCTCTATCCATCCATGTCTTTGTTTGAAATTATGGAGCACCCTAGCTTGAGTCAATCGAGCTCTACTTTTGCTATTTCGTGAATCTGGGCAGATTGTCTACTTGTTAGCGATTTTGTCGAGGATGTTGTAGTTGATCTGTGCAAGCTATGTTATTGTTCTTGCCATGTCTAGCTTGTATAATGTGTATTCTTGATGGGGGTATGCTTAGATTGTCATGACTTGCTCTGTAGTGAGTGCATCGAGCTCGTAAACATGCCTACTTGATATCTGTTTTGCATGCTCCAGTTTTTCACTAAGTCTGTGATCTGATTATGTTTTTGCCATGTTCACATACTTGCAAATGTATTTTCTGATCCCTTTTGGCTCAAGATCTCTAAGGAACTTTTGTTAATCTCGTTGAGTAGCTCCATTCCATGCTTTACTTTGCCATGTTAATGTCCTGTAGCATATAGTTTTCATGCTCCAAACTGTGCTATCTGATCTGAAATTTCAGACAAGTGTCAATTTCACTAAGTCTAAAATCTGTTTGCCAATGCATTTTTGCCATGCTTGTTTGAACCTGTTAATGGATGAATTGGCCGTAGCTCAGTGTTCATCTTTTGTTAAGCATCATGAGTGGATCCCTGCCATATATTTTGTTGTCATGTTTGGGTGTTGTAGCATGTTCATCTTGTTGCATTTAGATGGCTACTTGCTGTAAATCGCAGAACATGGTCATATTTGAATTGCTTGCCATTTCCAAACCGTAACTCCGATTCCGGTGATCTTTATATCATTTTCAAGCGATTTCATCTCACCTTTCCAGTGGCACACTTGGATTTCCAAGTTGAGGCCAGGTTCATTCATTCCTTGCCAAATCTTGCATATGCATCACATATCGCATCCCGCATAGCATACCATCTATGCATCATGTTGTTTGAGTTTGCACGTGGTTGATTGTGTTCCGTTTGCTTGATTGTCTTGTTTGGGTAGAGCCGGGAGACGAGTTCTCTAACGAGGAGCCCGTTGAGTTTTCTTTCGAGGATCCAGTCAACTCTGACAACTTTGCAGGCAAGATGATCATACCCTCGAAATCACTACTATCTTTGCTTTGCTAGATGCTCGCTCTTTTGCTATGCCTATGCTACGATGCCTACCATTTGCTTATCATGCCTCCCAAATTGCCATGTCAAACCTCTAACCACCATGGCCTAGCAAACTGTTGATTGGCTATGTCACCGCTTTGCTCAGCCCCTCTTATAGCGTTGCTAGTTGCAGGTGAAGATTGGAGGCCGTTCCTTGTTGGAACATTATTTTACTTTTTGGGATATCATTATATTGCCTTGTTATCTTAATGCATCTATATACTTGGTAAAGGGTGGAAGGCTCGGCCTCTCGCCTAGTGTTTTGTTCCACTCTTGCCGCCTTAGTTTTCCGTCATATCGGTGTTATGTTCCCGGATTTTGCGTTCCTTACGCGGTTGGGTTATAATGGGAACCCCTTGATAGTTCGCCTTGATTAAAGCCTTTCCAGCAATGCCCAATCTTGGTTTTACCATTTGCCACCTAGCCTCTTTTTCCCTTGGGTTTCCGGAGCCCGAGGGTCATCTTATTTTAAACCCCCCCCCCCCGGGCCAGTGCTCCTCTGAGTGTTGGTCCGAACTAGAGTCCTGTGCAGCGCCCCCTCGGGGAAACTCGAGGTTTGGTTTTAGTTGTATGGAGAGCTCATCTGAGTGTGCCCTGAGAACGAGATATGTGCAGCTCCTATCGGGATTTGTCGGCACATTCGGGCGGTGTTGCTGGGTTTGTTTTAACTTGTCGAAGTGTCTTGTAGAACCGGGATACCGAGTCTGATCGGAATGTCTCAGGAGGAGGTCTATTCCTTCGTTGACCGTGAGAGCTTGTCATGGGCTAAGTTGGGACTCCCCTGCAGGGATTTGAACTTTTGAAAGTCGTGCCCGCGGTTATGGGCAGATGGGAATTTGTTAATGTCCGGTTGTAGATAACTTGAACCTTAACTTAATTAAAATGAATCAACTGTGTGAGTTACCGTGATGGTCTCTTCTCGGAGGAGTCCGGGAAGTGAACACGGTATTGGAGTAATGCTTGCCGTAGGCTGCCCTCTAGTTACTCGTTCATGCCTTGCCTCCTCTTCTCGCTCTCTTTTGCGAACAGGTTAGCCACCATATAAGCTAGTTGCTTGCTGCAGCTCCACATACTTTACCTTGCCTTACCTATAAGCTTGAATAGTCTTGATCGCGAGGGTGCGAGATTGCTGAGTCCCTGTGGCTCACAGATTACTTCCAAACCAGATGCAGGGCCTGATGATTCCGTTCCAGACGACGCACTTGAGCTCAAGTGGGAGTTCGACGAGGACTCACGCCGATACTACGTGTCTTTCCCTGATAATCAGTAGTGGTGCCTAGTTGGGGCGATCGGGACCGTGTCGCATGTTGGGTTTATCTTTTATTTTGGCGCCGTAGTCGGGCCATGAGTGTTTGAATGTTGTAATGCTATTTATGTACTTTTGATTGACGTGGTGAGTGTAAGCCAACTATGTATCTCCCCTTTTATTATCTATATTACATGGGATGTTGTGAAGATTGCCTAACTTGCGACATTGCTTTCAATGCGGTTATGCCTCTAAGTCGTGCCTCGACACGTGGGAGCTATAGCCGCATCGAGGGCGTTACATGCATATCCCCATTGAGATAACTTAGTGTTATCCGAAATTTCTCCGGTTTCATGATTATCGGAATGATTTTGTTAACAAGACTTGATCAACCTTATTAGTGGATTCTTTTAGATGAGCATGAGATGGATGAAACTAGAAGCACAACCCTCTGTACCCCACTTTTACTTTTTGTTATTTATATTAAACAAAGTAAAAATAGTATTTTTCTGTCTGTTTCCTGACTTATCCATGCAATATAAAAATATCCCGAAAATAAAAGTCCTCAGAATGACATGCCAATTTAATATGATTTTTTCGGGAATATTTGAGGATTTGCTGTGCAAAAATTACCGCGGGAGGAGCTGCCACGAGGGTGGTGGGCGCCCCCCTCCCCCTCTTGGGCGCGCCCCCTGCCTCGTGGGCCCATGCTGGCCCTCCTCCACTTATCCTTGCACCCATCTTCTTCCTCTGTCTCACACAAACCCGAAAAACCAACTCAAGCACGAGTTCCAGCCACTTTTGCTGTGATTTTCGATCTCCTTGCTCAAAGCACCTCTCGCAAAACTGCTTGGGGAGATTGTTCCTTGAGAAAAAAATATGCTTAGGAAGATGCTCCAAGGTGGTTCCTCTAAGAAGCAAGGACCCAGGATTGCTATGCGCGATGCTGACGAGGATCCACCAAGAGACGCTCCAGTACGGCCTTGTGAATGGCCGTCGGAAAATTTTATGGACCATGCGGGAATTAAAGAAGAATTCAAAGCATATTTGCGCAATGCCGGTCTTGAGGATTTTGAGGCTAACAAATGCCCCCAGTATCATGATCTCACAAGTTCCTTTGTGAGGAGGTTTGAGTATTCATCTTCGCATAATTCTCCTTCGGTCATGTTTGATCTCTATGACAAATCTTATACCATGGACTTAGAGGATTTCACTTCTGCTTGCAAACTTCTATCATGGGGTAGTGTTAGGGATCCCCATAAATCTGAATTTAGAAACTTTCTTGCTAGTATAACTGTGGGGGAATCTCGAGATATAACGCCGGCTACCATAGGGAGCATTCACTTTCCTGCTATACATTATTTTGCTCTCTTCATCGGTAGATGCATAAATGCTAAGGATGAAGCATTTCACATGTGTGTCCCTGATCTTAGCATTCTTAGGAGTGCTGTGTTAGGAGACCAATCTTATCATATGGGAGCCATTGTAGCTCATAGGTTGAATCATAATATACATAATGGAGATTTCTTTGGAGGAATTTATGCAACCCGCTTAGCTCATTTTCTTGAGATGGACATTCGTGAGGGTGATACGGAGTTGCCTCCTACATATTTAGATTATGACTATGGCTTCGCACCAGTTTGTCGAGAGGCCTGAATCACCTCTCTTATATCGTTTAATTTTTGATAAACGATGTGTTTTCCGTATTACTCTCCCTGCTCCTACCTTCTTTGATTCACAGACAAAAAGAAGATATGTTATTACCAGAGAGGAGGCAGAAGAGTACGAGAGGAGAGCGGAGAGCGGAGGCAGCTCGACTCCACGCTGCAGCTCAGCAGGTAATAACCGCTGCACATCAGTATGATCCCAACTATTCTTCCTCATCACAGTACGACCCCAACAACTATTATTATGGATATCCGCCAGGCCAGCCGTGGCCATAGACCAACTTAGGCCAAAAGCCTAAGCTTGGGGGAGTACGTATTTCTCACCGACATTACATTTATGTTCACACACACTCATTGCTAAATGTCGGTGCTCATACTCTTTCACTGTAATATCCATGCTAGTTTATTTTCTTTTTCCTACTTTCTTCTTGTGTGTTTGTTAAACCTTAAGAAAAAAACAAAAAAATAGTAGTAGTTATTTTTCTGCTGTAGTAGTATTAATTAAAAAGAAAATCCAAAAATATTTCCCGTTCTTCTTTTGCTTGTTGGGAGCTTTCCCGTGTAAATAGTTTTATTTCTTTTTTTTCTTTGGGGGTCAGTAGAAGAAGACCATGATTAAATTGTTGAAGTGGCTCTTATATGCATTATTGTTGATTTAACCTAGAGCCCATATTGCCTTGTCTTCTCCTGTTTATTGAATGCTCGCAGATTCCAGCTTAGTCCAATGCACGTACACTCCTATTATTATTCACACCGTTCGGTCGTGCAAGTGAAAGGCAATTATGATGATATATAATGGACTGGCTGAGATGAGAAAAGTTGGTATGAACTCGACCTCTTTTGTTTTTGTAAATATGATGAGTCCTTCGTTCTTGATTCAGCTTTTTATGAATAAACATGTTTGCAATGACAATTAGAGATCATAGTTGTTTGTGCCATGCTTGATTAGCTATGAGTTATAATGATTTACCTTGTGTGCCAACATGCTATTGAATGGTTATGATGCGGTATGATGGGTGGTGTCCTCCTTTGAATGATTTAAGTGACTTGACTTGGCACATGTTCACGCATGTAGTTGAAAATAAATCAACATAGCCTTCACGATATTTATGTTTATGGTGGATTATATCCTACTCATGCTTGCATCCAATGTTTATTAATTTTAATGCATGTACATGGCTGTTGTCGCTCTCTAGTTGGTCGCTTCCCAGTCTTTTGCTAGCCTTCACCTGTACTAAGCGGGAATACTGCTTGTGCATCCAATCCCTTAAACCCCAATGTTATTCCAGATGAGTCCACTATACCTTCCTATATGCGGTATCTACCTGCCGTTCCAAGTAAATTTGTATGTGCCAAACTCTAAACCTTCAAATAATCATTCTGTTTTGTATGCTCGAATAGCTCATGTATCAACCAAGGTTGTCCTTATCTTCCGTGTTAGGCGGGTTATTCTCAAGAGGAGTGGACTCCGCTCCTCACTCACGAGAAAATGGCTGGTCACCGGGATGCCCAGTCCCATGCTTTATGCAAACTAAATCAAAATTAATTGCAAACAAAACTCCCCCTGGAACCTGATGTATGTTGGAGGCACTCGTTGTTTCGAGCAAACCATGGATTGATGCTTGTTGGTGGAGGGGGGATATAAACTTTACCATTCTGTTTGGGAACCGCCTATAATGTATTTAGCATGGAAGATATCGTCATCTCTTAGTTGTTACGTTGACAATGAAAGTATACCGCTCAAAATACAATTTATCACTATTTCAAAACCGAGCACTGGCACCTCTACAAATCCCTGCTTCCCTCTGCGAAGGGCCTATCCATTTACTTTTATGTTGAGTCATCACCCTCTTATTAAAAAGCACTAGCTGGAGAGCACAGCCGTCATTTGCATTCATCATTATTAATTTATATTGGGTGTGACTATGATTGGATCTCTTTTACCATGAATTACAATGTCTAGTCAGTCCTTGATCTTTAAAGGTGCTCTGCATTTATGTTTTGCGGTCTCAGAAAGGGCTATCGAGATACCATCTTGTTATATCATATTATGATTATTTCGAGAAAGTGTTGTCATCCGAGATTTATTATTATGGCTTGCTAGTTGATTATGCTATTGATATGAGTAATTATGAGACTTGAGAATTATTGCAAATGTGGTTAGTTATGATCTATGCTGAAAACTTGAATGCTGGCTTGACATAGTTACAACAACAAGAGCAAACAGAGTTTGTAAAAGTTTTTCTTTCTTTTAGTTTGTCAACTGAATTCCTTGAGGACAAGTAAGGGTTTAAGCTTGGGGGAGTTGATATGTCTCCATCGTATCTACTTTTCCAAACACTTTTGCCCTTGTTTTGGACTCTAACTTGTATGATTTGAATGGAACTAACCCGGACTGACGCTGTTTTCAGCAGAATTGTCATGGTGTTGTTTTATGTGTAGAAAACAAATATTCTCGGAATGACCTGAAACTCCACGGAACATCTTAGAAAAAATAATAAAAAATCCTCGCCAAATATGAAGACCAGGGGCCCACACCCTTCTCATGAGGGTGGGGGCGCCCCCCCCCTAGGGCGCGCCCCTACCTCGTGGGCCCCCTGGATGCCCTCCGACGCCAACTCCAACTCTATATATTTGCTTTCGGAGAGAAAAAAATCAGAGAGAAGAAATCATCGCGTTTTACGACACGGAGCTGCCGCCAAGCCCTAAAACCTCTCAGGAGGGCTGATCTGGAGTCCGTTCGGGGCTCCGGAGAGGGGGATTCGTCGCTGTCGTCATCATCAACCATCCTCCATCACCAATTTCATGATGCTCACTGCCGTGCGTGCGTAATTCCATCATAGGCTTGCTGGACGGTGATGGGTTGGATGAGATTTATCATGTAATCGAGTTAGTTTTGTTAGGGTTTGATCCCTAGTATCCATTATGTTCTGAGATTGATGTTGCTATGACTTTGCTATGCTTAATGCTTGTCACTAGGGCCCGAGTGCCATGATTTCAGATCTGAACCTATTATGTTTTCATGAATATATGTGAGTTCTTGATCCTATCTTGCAAGTCTATAGTCACCTACTATGTGTTATGATCCGGCAACCCCGAAGTGAAAATAATCGGGACCACTCCCGGTGATGACCATAGTTTGAGGAGTTCATGTATTCACTATGTGCTAATGCTTTGTTCCGGTTCTCTATTAAAAGGAGGCCTTAATATCCCTTAGTTTTCAATATGACCCCGCTGCCACGGGAGGGTGGGACAAAAGATGGCATGCAAGTTCTTTTCCATAAGCACGTATGACTATATACGGAATACATGCCTACATTACATTGATGAATTGGAGCTAGTTCTGTGTCACCCTATGTTATGACTGTTACATGATGAACCGCATCCGGCATAATTATCCATCACTGATTCGGTGCCTACGAGTTTTCCATATACTGGTTCTCGCTTATTTACTTTCCCGCTGCTACCATTACAATCACTACAAAATACCAAAAACATTACTTTTGCTGTCTTTACTTTTGTTGCCGCTACCACCACTATCATATTACTATGCTACTAAACACTTTGTTGCAGATATTAAGTTTCCAGGTGTGGTTGAATTGACAACTCAACTGCTAATACTTGAGAATATTTTTTGGCTCCCCTTGTGTCGAATCAATAAATTTGGGTTGAATACTCTACCCTCTAAAGCTGTTGTGATCCCCTATACTTATGGGTTATCAGCTACCTCGCCGAGCTGAGCGACGACAATCAGACGATGGACATAGCTTCCGACTAGGAGCCGGCGCCATTGTCCAAACCGGTTCATGTCATGTTCACCATAGAGCAGGTGCGGCCGCACTTCGACGCCCTAATGGCGTAAGAGCTACCAGCGCAGGAGGACCTGTGCTGCAACCTCCATCTCCTCAACAAGCACCGGTGAACAAGCGAACGACAATGCCGGCGCGGACATGTGGCCCTATGATCCTGGCTTTTCGAATGAGCAGCGGGCACTGTATCAGGTCATCTGCAGGCCCCGCGAGGCCCTCTCCGTCGTCCTTTGAGTTGTTGCGCTCGTGTGGCGCCGCCGTCTCGTGTTGTCAACATGGTCAACGGACATGAGGATGAGGAGATGACTTTACTTGGAGAGGATGACAGTGGGGGACCCACCAGGGCCATAGCCGCACGTATGCAAGTGCCTCCTCATTAGTATATAAAACAATATATTTTTTGCTTCCTCCTGGTTTCCTGACATCAAGGTCCCACACCATTGTCAACCTATGTAGTCAATAAACGAGAGAATTGCATAGGAAGCGGCCGACAGTTGAGACCAAGCAGCTCGAGCAGTATTTGTGTTTTTGAGGTGTGAGCACTACAGAGTTTTTCTTGAGCGATGTTTAGCCCAGATATTAATTTTCTCCTCTGAACAACAACGAAAACATCGCTGCAGCTATTAACTGGGCCGACTGTGGTCCGTCTAGTCCAGGCCAGATATCCAGCCCAGATATTAATTTTTTTCAAGCTGAAAATGGCTGGCCCAGCTATACTTTTTTTAGGAATATCCAGGCAAGGTCAAGTTGTTATTCTCCGCCCCGCTGGGCTGCAAATCTTTCCTAGAAGGGATGCATTAGGCTTAACAAGAAAATGGGTTTTAAGAAATAATAAATGGGATGTAATTAGAAAAACTGGGCAGTAACTATAAAAAATGCACCAAACACGTAATTACTTTATAAAATATTATTTTTGGATATTGAAAAATTTAATTTCATTAATGGTTGTGAGCGCAATATTTCGTTGGATTTTTACGTAATATAAATTTATATTGAAATTGTATTTAATCTGACTAGAAATTTCGGGATAAAAATATTTCGGATCCCATCAAAATATAAGAAATTTTATTGGATTCTGTTTTGAACGGTTGGTTGAAATGGGTTGTACTTTTAACAAATTGTAAATGGGCTGTAGTAAATTTCATTAGAATTCAAAAATTGGCTGCACATTCTTACAAATCTCAAATGGGCTATAAGTTCTCTGCCACACATTTGTGGCCTTGCTAAGTTGACGCGTCCCTAAAAAAGAGTTGACGCGTATGCAAGGCTTTGTCAACTTATAGTCAACACACGCTTCTAGCAGCAGTGGCCGTTGGATGTCCATCCAACGGATACCGTGCTTCTTCTTCAATCTTGGATATTCTATCTTCACCCGCCCAAAAAATGATACCTCCCCTGACAACTAGGGCGCACCGTTTCGGAAGCTGACCTGTGGGCCTACTAAGTTGACGCGTACCAAGGGCTTTGTCAACTTAGTCAATATAAAAGATTCTAGCTACAGTGACCATATATGTCCATCCAACAGCCGTCGTGCTTTTTCAACCTCTGGTCTTCTTGCTCCAGCCGCCTAAAGCAGCGCCGGTCGTGCCGCCTGCTCCTGCCTTTCATGGCCCGCTGTGCTGCCGCACAGACCTCACCGCCCCTACTACTCCCACCGCTAGCCAGGGCATCCCTCCACTCACCCACACCCCCTATTATTCTGCGACGACGGCAGCCTCACACCGCAGCCAAACCAGTGAACCCTCGTACTCCTCTCCGCGTGGGCATCCATTGTCGCGTCTTCCACGGCTCTGCGTCGTCCCCTTCCTAGGCCTCGCCATCGTCCACTGCCCTGGTGCTCTCGGCGCGGCGTGGTCAACATGGTCAAGGAACAACTTCCATCGAAAGAGCACTGTACGTGGAGAGGCTGACAGTTGGGTCCACGGCAGCCGCAAGGAAGTGCCTCCTTATTACGCGGAAAATAATTATTCCTCCACCTAACAGCGGGGACCCACCAGACGGGCCACCGTATTTGGCGAAAAAACGTTCCTCCCTGACTGTTGGGACCCATCGGACGGGCCAACGTATTTCGCGAAAAAAACGTTCCCCCCTCTGTCAGCTCGGACCCACCGGAGGTGCCTCCTTATTACGCATAAAAAAATGAATACTCCCCCTGCTAGTTGGGACCCACCTTGATGGGAGGCTGACTTGTGAGCCTACTAAGTTGACAGGGACGGAGTGCTTTGTCAACTTAGTCAATATGAACGATTCTAACTCCAGTGACCATACGATGTCCATCCAACGGCCGTAGTGCTTCTTCAACCTCTGGTCTAGTTGCTCCAGCCGCCCAAAGCAGCGCCGGTCGTGCCGCGTGCTCCTGCCTCCCGTGGCCGACTGTGCTGCCCCGGAAGCCTCATCGCCCCTGCTATTCCCACCGCCGGCCATGCCATCCCTCTACTAACCCACACCCCTTGTTATTTTGCGACGATGGCAGCCTCACACCGCAGCAAACCAGTGAATCCTCGTACTCCTCTACGCGTGGGCATCCACTGCCGCGTCTTCCCCGGCTCCGCGTCGTTCTCTTCCTAGGCCTCGCCGTCGTCCACCGTCCTGATGCTCTCGGCGCGGCATGGTCAACGTGGTCAAGGAACGGCTTCCATCGGACGTAGACTGTACGTGGAGAGACTGACAGGTGGGTCCACGGTCACAGTAAGGAAGTGCCTCCTTATTACGCGCAAAATAATTATTCCTCCACCTGACAGCAGGGACCCACCAGACGGGTCATCGTATTTCGTGAAAAAACGTTTCCCCATAACTGCTGGGACCCACCAGCTACATCTTCGCACGTAAGAAAATGCGTCTGGGCAAAAAAAACGATTCGCCCCCCTAACTGCTGGGACCCACCAGCTACATCTTCGCACGCAAGGAAGTATCTGACAGTCGGTACCCACCTAGTCAAAATCACTATTCTGACCTTGTCAGCAATCTTTGTCACAAAGTGAACTCGATATGAAAGTATTTCACGATCTGACTCTTTTAGCAACGCCACAGCCGTGGCGTTTCTTCTCCATATAAAAACGCCGAGATAGATCACGTTTCAGCTCCACATTCAAACGCCGAGCTGTCTCGTGTTTATGCTCCACATGGAAACGCCAAAATAGCTGGCGTTAGTGCCCAGACCGAAACGCCATGACCTTTGGCGTTTCTAGCTGAAACTCTGCCTTGGTACGACCTCGTTTTGCTTGGTGGATTTTCGACTAGGCCACAGTCTACAGGAGAGGTGAGTCGAGCTGTGCTCCCATGTGATGTGATTGAGCATCAGACGTGCATGCATGGTGCAGAGCGACGGACTCGGTCGTGCCAAAATAACTCCAACTAACAGACGAACGCGGCATCAGACCGCCTAGCTAGCTAGCTGGCTGGCTCATGTGTAGGCTTTTTTTGTTTGATTTGCATGCACGGGGCTTAAGATATTAATCAAACAAAGAGTACTACATTAGCATGCCCGAGCTCTTAAAAAATCATAATTGAGCAAAATTAAATTCTAAATGGCAAGCAATGTATTTTAATTATTCCTAGTAACACATGGGTGTTACATCCTCCTCTCCTTGTAAAAATTTCGTTCTTGAAATTTAATTACCAGTTAATAAAAAATGGGCACTTTTTTGTGTGAAGTTCGTCTTCCTTTTTCCATGTCGCCTCGTCCTCTCCGTCTCACGCATGCATGATTATCACGTACTACTCCTCCCCAACCGTACGGACTGTTAGCTCAAAAAAAACGTACGGGCTGTTGCTTCCATCGGTGGCACCTGAGCTCGCTCGTGCCTCCAGAAAACGACTTTGCATAAAATACACTCAATTAATTGACCCTTTCTCTCTTCCTTCAAAAAACTTGACCCTTTCTCTCCCAGGCCTCTCTGGAGCATTATTTCGTCCTCCTTTTATATTTCATCCGATGGCGCAGCTGTCCGTTCGCACGCACTAGCGTGTCTCTGAGTATGTATCCATACTCGTCCAAGTTGGGATTCCGTCCAAGTTGTATCTTGCGCAATCCGCGTAGTACTACTAGTACGCAGCATTGCTATCGAAGCTATTCTGAGTTAATAATTCGAGCCATTATTTGTAATGCTATAATACAAAGTTGTGCATCCGTACCACTAGTCTACTACTCCTGCATCCTACAGCACGTAAACAAATGGAATTAGCATCACATGAGCCAGTCAGCTAGCTAGCTAGGCGGTGTGATGAGTTGGAGTTATTTTGGCACTACCGAGTCCGTCGCTCTGCACCATGCCTGCACGCCTGATGCTCACTCACATCACATGTGAGCACAGCTCGACTCACCTCTCCTGTAGACTGTGGCCTAGTCGAAAATCCACTAAACAAAATGAGGTCGTAGCAAGGCAGAGTTTCAGCTAGAAACGCCAAAGGTCACGGCGTTTCGGTCTGGGCAGCAACGCCATCTACTTTGGCGTTTCCATGTGGAGCAAAAAACCGAGATAGCTCGACGTTTAAATGTGGAGCTGAAATGCGAGCTATCTCGGCATTTTTATGTGGAGAAAAAACGTCACGGGTTATAACGTTGCTAAAAATGTCAGATCGTGAAATACTTTCATATCGAATTCACTTTGTGACAAAGATTGCTGATAAGGTTAAAACAGTGATTTCGGCCTTGTCATTCTGGTCGCGAACGTGTACGTACATACTGGTCGATGTAGAGGCGCGCATGTGTCGTAGTAGAGGCGCGCACGTAGCATGTACATGTACGTACAGCGGCCAGTGTGCAAGAAAGAAAATACGGCCACGTACGTACATACGTGCAGGGTCTCGAACGCCTACTCGCGCATACGTACGACCAGCTCGTGTACATGTATGGGTCGGAACGGAGAAATAACGTCGTTGTCGTGTTCATGGGGAGCCAACCGGCTGGGTCGGAACGGAATGCGTCGTCGTGTTTATCGGGAGGGCTTGGACGGAACAGCCGATGGAAACGAGGCCTGGCGTACCGCAGAACGGAGGAAACGGCCTTGTGTTTGACCGGCCACATTCGAAACGGGATCCTGTTCATCGGGAGGGGTCTGGCGTACCGCAAAACGGAGAAAACGGACCTCCTACGGTCGAAACAGGGGTCCTGTTGATCGAGGGGGTGTGGCGTACCGCTAAACAGAGAAAATACGGACTTGTGTTGGAGCGCTACGGTCGAAACGGGGGTCCTGTTCATCGGGAGGGGTGTGGCGTACCGTAAAACGGGACTCCACGGGATATTGTTCATCTCCACCGTCAACCCCCTCCAGCCTCCACGGGCTACTGTTCATCCACCGTCGACCTCCTCCAGCCTCCATCTGCGACTGTTCATCCACGGGCTCCTGTTCATCCAGCCTCCACCGCGCGCTACTCCACCGGCTATTGTTCAACCAGCCCTCTCCACGGGCTCCTGTTCAACCACCCCTCCATGGGCTACCGTTCATCCAGCCCTCCACCGTCTATTGTTCATCTTGCCCTCCACGGGGTGGTCCTGTTCATCCTGCCCTCCACGGGGTCCTGTTCATCCAGCCCCAACCGGCTCGATCGATCGGGGTCCTATTCATCCAGAGGCAACACCACGGGGTCCTGTTCATCCACCCCACCGAGAACTGTTCATCCAAATCCCCCAACATGCTCACTGTTCATCCAGAGGCAGCATCGATCGGCTTCAGTTAGCAGCAGTAGCGAAGGAATCGCTCGATCGGGTTCAGTTAACAGCCATCGATCGATCGCTCGGGTTCAGTAACGCGTAGCCTGCAGTGCAATCGCTCGGCTTCAGTTAGAGCCCAACGCCTCGCACCCACGCGCGTGCATGTACGAGAGAAACGCGCATCGCTCGGCCCCGACCACCCACCGTAACCGGGAACACCCCGATATTTTCCTCGCCCTCGCTTCTACCACGGTTTTTTCCGTCATGGACGACCCAAAGAATATCATGCAGCTGCGTCTCCGGCCCGCCCAGGACGAAAAGCCCATTTTCTGTCATGATTTTTTGTCATAGAAGTAGGACCCCACCACATCTATGATGATACCGGGTTTTGTTACAATTATTGTCATAGAAGTGTCATAAGTATGACAGAAAAAAAATTGTTCGGCCCAAAATGTCACGGATGTGTCTTTTTTTGTAGTGTACGTCTCCGTCATATCTGCTTTTCCAACACTTTTGCCCTTGTTTTGGACTCTAACTTGCATGATTTGAATGAAACTAACCCGGACTGACGCTGTTTTCAGCAGAATTGTCATGGTGTTATTTCTGTGCAGAAATAAAAGTTCTCGGAATGACCTGAAAATCAACGGAGAATTATTTTGGAATATATAAAAAATACTGGAAAGAAGATCCATGCCAGGGGGGCCTCCACCTGTCCACAAGGGTGGGGGCGCGCCCTACCCCTGGGCACGCCCCCTGCCTCGTGGGCCCCCTGACGCTCCACCGACCTCAACTCCAACTCCATATATTCATGTTTGGGCAGAAAAAAATCAGAGAGAAGGATTCATCGATCCATTGCCTAGGTTATGACTGTTACATGATCGATCGCATCCGGCATAATTCTCTATCACCGATCCACCTACGAGCTTTCCATATATTGTTCTTCGCTTATTTGATTTTCCGTTGCTATTGTCATCACTATAAAACACCAAAAATATTACTTTTTCTACCGTTACTTTTGCTACCGTTACCACTACTATCATATTACTTTGCTACTAAGTACCTTGCTACAGATATTAAGTTTCCAGGTGTGGTTGAATTGACAACTCAGCTGCTAATACTTGAGAATATTCTTTGGCTCCCCTTATGTCGAATCAATAAATTTGGGTTGAATACTCTACCCTCGAAAACTGTTGCGATCTCCTATACTTGTGGGTTATCAAGACTATTTTCTGGCGCCGTTGCCGGGGAGTATAGCTCTATTCTTTGAGTTACTTGGGATTTATATCTGCTTATCATTATGAAGAACTTGGAAGATTCAAGAACCAAGATTTATCCCTCAACTACGAGGGGAGGTAAGGAACTGCCATCTAGCTCTGCACTTGATTCACCTTCTGTTTTGAGTAAGCTTGCGACACCTAGACCTGCTTCCGCTATTAATTCTGATATGTCACATGTTATTGATGATGCCACTTCGGCTATGCATGATACTTATGATAAAACTACTTCTATGCTTGATACTACTGTGCCACTTGGTGAATTTCTTGATGAACAACTTGCTAGGGCTAGAGAGAATGAAATTATTGAAACTGATAATTTTGATGAAAGTGATGATGAAGATTCTCCCCTAGATATGAATTACCTGTTGTTCCTGAAGATTATGTTATGGATGAAGAGACTACTAGAGACTTTCTTGCCTGCAATGATAGAAGTGATCTTAAGAAACTATTAGCTAAGCTTAAACAAAAAACTTTGAATGCTAGAATGAAATATGATCCTGCTTATGCTACTTCACCTATCTTTGTTACTGATAAGGATTATGAATTCTCTGTCGACCCTGAGATAATTACTTTGGTTAAATCTGATCATTTCTATGGCTATAAATCTGAAACTGTTGTGGCACATCTTACTAAATTAAATGATATAGCCACCCTGTTCACTAATGATGAGAAAACTCGCTACTATTATATCCTTAAATTATTTTCGTTCTCATTAAAGGGTGATGCTAAGATATAGTTTAATTCTCTTGATCCTGGTTGTGTGCGTAGTCCCTAGGATATGATTTATTACTTCTCTGCTAAATATTCCCCCGCTCATAAGAAACAAGCTGCTTTAAGGGGAATATATAATTTTGTGCAAATTGAAGAAGAGAGTCTCCCACAAGATTGGGGGAGGCTTCTCCAATTACTTAATGCTTTGCCTGATCATCCTCTTAAGAAAAAGGAAATACTTGATATCTTTTATAATGGACTAACCAATGCTTCCAGAGATTACCTAGATAGTTGTGTTGGTTGTGTTTTCAGGGAAAGAACTGTTGATCAAGCTAAAATTCTATTGAATAATATGTTGACTAATGAAAATAATTGGACACTTCCTGAACCAACTCCTAAGCCAACTCCGAAGAAAAGGGGTATTCTATTTCTCAGTCCTGAAGACATGCAAGAGGCAAAGAAATCTATGAAAGAAAAAAGTATAAAAGCTGAAGATGTTAAGAATTTATCTCCTGTTGAAGAAATACATGGTCTTAATTCATTACCTATTGAAGAAACACACAGTCTTGATAACCCGACACAGGTAGTAAAGGTAAATTCTCTCTATAGATATGATAAAGCTGAAATCCCTCCTACTAAGTTTGCTAGCCAATGCTTAGATGAGTTTGATAACTTTATGGTTAAGCAAGAAGATTTTAATGCTTATGTTGGTAGACAATTGAAACATAATGCTTATATGATTGAACACTTGAGTGATTATATGGCTAATGTTAAAGGTGAACTAAAACTTATTAGTAAACATGCTTCTATGGTTACCACTCAAGTAGAACAAGTACTTAAAGCTCAGAATGATTTGCTCAATGAATTAAATAGTAAGAAAAATGATAATGCTGTTAGAGTTATGACTAGAGCTAGTAAAATGACTCAGGAACCTTTGTATCATGAAGGCCATCCTAAGAGAATTGAGCAAGATTCTCAGAGAAATAATATTGATGCACCTAGTCCTTCTAAGAGGAAGAAAAAGAAAAATGATAGGACTTTGCATGCTTCTAGTGAACCTGTTATTGACACACCTGAGAATCCCAATGATATTTATATTTCTGATGCTGAAACACAATCTGGTAATGAGCATGAACCTAGTGATAATGTTAATAATGATGTTCATGTTGATGCTCAACCTAGCAATGACAATGGAGTAGAGATTGAACCTGCTGTTGATCTTGATAACCCACAATCAAAGAATCAACGTTATGATAAGAGAGACTTTGTTGCTAGGAAGCACGATAAAGAAAGAGAACCATGGGTTCAGAAACCCATGCCTTTTCCTCCTAAACCATTCAAGAAAAAGGATGATGAGGATTTTGAGCGCTTTGCCGAAATGATTAGACCGATCTTTTTGCGTATGCGTTTGACTGATATGCTTAAAATGAATCCTTATGCTAAGTACATGAAAGATATTGTTACTAATAAAAGAAAGATATCGGAAGCTGAAATTTCCACCATGCTTGCTAATTATACTTTTAAGGGTGGAATACCAAAGAAACTTGGAGATCCAGGGGTACCAACTATACCATGCTCTATTAAAAGAAACTATGTTAAAACTGCTTTATGTGATCTTGGAGCCGGTGTTAGTGTTATGCCTCTCTCTTTATATCGTAGACTTGATTTAAATAAGTTGACACCTACTGAAATATATTTGCAAAGGGCTGGCAAATCAACTGCTATACCTGTCGGTATTTGTGAGGATGTGCCTGTTGTGGTTGCAAACATTACTATTTTAACAGACTTTGTTATTCTTGATATTCCCGAGGACGATAGTATGTCTATTATTCTTGGAAGACCCTTTTTGAATACTGCAGGGGATGTTATTGATTGCACCAAAGGCAATGTCACTTTTCATGTTAATGGTAATGAGCATATGGTACACTTTCCGAGGAAACAACCTCAAGTCCACAGTATCAATTCTATTGGAAAATTTTCAACTATTACTATTGGAGATTTTGAATTTCCTCTTCCTACTGTCAAGAAGAAATATGATATTCTTATTGTTGGGACATGCATATCCCCGTTGAGGTAACCTAGTGTTATTCGAAAATTATCCGGTTCCATGTTATTCGGAATGCGTTTGTTAACAAGAGCTGATCAACCTTGTTAGTGGATTCCTTTTGATGAGCATGAGATGGATGAATTTAGATAACACAACTCTCTGTACCCTCTTTTTAATTTCTGTTATTTATATTAAATAAAGCAAAAATAGTAATTTCTATTTGTTTTTTAAATTATCCATGCAATAAAAAATACCCCAAAATAAAAGTTCTCCAAATGCCCTGAAATTTAAATATGATTTTTTCTGAAATATTTAAAAATATCTGGCACTGAGAACACAGCAGGGGGAGCAAGCACCTGGCCACGAGGGTCCAGGGCGCGCCCACCCCCTGGGCGCGCCCCCTGCCTCGTGGGCCCACGGTGGCTTCCCTCCACTTATTCCAGCTACCACACACTCCTTCTTCCTTCCACAAACATCACTAGCCAGCTCAAACCCGAGTCCAAGCTCATCTTGCTGCCATTTTCGATCTCCTTGCTCAAAGATCCATTCACAAAATTGATGTGGGGGATTGTTCTTTGGTATGTGACTCCTCCAATGGTCCAATTAGTTTTTGTTCTAGAGCTTTATTCATTGCATATTTTTGCTGCTTAGGTGACCCTGTTCTTGAGCTTGCATGTCAATTTTATGTGGTCAAAATTAATTTTGATGCATGATATTGCCTCTAGGCATTTGTAGGAGTAGTTGCTATCAATATTGTTGAGTTTGGTTCATCTTTATTTTGAAGTTACTAAAATTTTAGTTATTTTCAGAAAAAGATGAAGAGATTTTTGAGGGGCTCATCAAGCCGAAGCTCGAAGGATAAGCAAAGTGAGGAGGATAAGAGGCCCAAATATAATCTCCCTCACACCGCGGAGGTTCGGCCGTGTGAATGGCCTTGTGATGATTTCTTGAGAGCAGCCGTGATTTATGATAATTTCTATAAGTTGGCTGAGAATGCAGGCCTCACCGCCTTCCTCCACGACCAACGCGAACAGTATCTCTTACTCACCAATATATTTGTGCAAAACTTTCATTTTCATGCTAGGAGCTCACCACCTTTGGTGGAATTTTATTTATATGGTGAGCATAAGGAGATGCCACTTCGTGACTTTTGTCGGATTTGTTTGATCCCTTTTGAGGGCAGTGTAGAGGAATCGCATCATGACGATGTGGAAGGGTTTATTGATACAATTGTTGCAGGGGAAACGAGGAAAGTTTCCGATGCAAGAATCACTAGCATGCATTTTCCTGTTTTACGTTACTTTGCAATATTTGCTAGTAGATGCTTAATTTGTCGCGGAAACTGTGGCCTCCTTAGTGCCCCTGATATTGTTATTTTGTGCCATGCCTTGTTCCATAATGACACATTTCGTATGGGCGCTATTGTTGCAAAGCGGTTAAATCTTAACCGTACTAAAGGCCCCGTCCTTGGAGGTATCTTTGCCTCGCGCCTCGCTGTGCACTTTAACATACCTATTAGGCATTATGAGAAGGAAGAGAAGTTGCTGCCTCCTATTTTTCTAGACTATAAGAGTATGGTAGCACATGATTTTATCGTCAAGAATAAGGAAAAGATGCTTAAGTACAAGCTGATATTTGATAAAAATCACCCTGAGACTATTACTTTGCCTGCTCCTTCCTTGTTTGATTTATCTGCAGACAAGTACCTTGTTCCGCCAGAGGCCATTTACGCCTACCAAAACCCCACATCAGCTACAGAGCTAGAGCCGGAACCACAAGTTGATCCTCACCGGCAGTCTGTTTATCAGTGGAATCCGGAGGAGATTGCCAACCAGTGGCACCAGGGGAATCCTTCTCAGTACGACCCCAGCTATAACTTTGGATATCCGCCAGGCCAGCCGTGGCCATAGACCAACTTAGGCCAAAGGCCCAAGCTTGGGGGAGTACGTATTTCTCACCGACATTACATTCATGTTCACACACTCATACTAGTTGTCGGTGCTCATACTTTTTCACTGTATCATCCATGCTAGTTTATTTTCCTTTTTATACTTTCTTCTTGTGTGTTTGATAAACTTTAATTAAAAAATTCAGTTGTAGCTTTTAGCTAGTTTACTTTTAATGCCTGTAGTAGTAATAATTAAAAAGAAAACCCAAAAAGATTTCTCGTTCTTCTTTTGCTTGTTGGGAGATTTCCTGTGTAAATAGTTTTATTTCTTTTCTTGTTCTTTGGGGGTCGAGAGGAGAAGACCATAATGAAAATGTTGAGTGGCTCTTATATGCATTATTGTCGATCTAACAAAGACCCATATTACCTTGTCTTCTCTCTTGAATTGAATGCTTGCAGATTCTAGCTTAGTCCAATGCACGTGCACTATTATTATTATCCACACTATTCGGTCGTGCAAGTAAAAGGCAATAATGATGATTATATGATGAACTTATTGAGATGAGAAAAGCTGGTATGAACTCGACCTCTATTATTTTTGTAAATATGATTAGTTCATCGTTCCTGATTCAGCCTATTATGAATAAACATGTTTGCAATGATAATTAGAGATTGTAGTTGCTTATGCCATGCTTAATTAGGTAGGAACTTATAACGGTTTACCTTGCGTGCCAACATGCTATTAAAATGGTTGTGATGTGGTATGATAGGGTGGTATCCTATTTTGAATGATTCGAGTGGCTTGACTTGGCACATGTTCACGCATGTAGTTGAAACAAAATCAACATAGCCTCTACAATATTTATGTTCATGGTGCATTATATCCTACTCATGCTTGCATTCGGTGTTGATTAATTTTAATGCATGTTCATGACTGTTGTCGCTCTCTAGCTGGTCGCTTCCCAGTCTTTTTCTAGCCTTCACTTGTACTAAGCGGGAATACTGCTTGTGCATCCAATTCCATAAACCCTCAAAGTTGTTCCATATGAGTCCACCATACCTACCTATCTACGGTATATACCTGCCGTTCCAAGTAAATTTGTATGTGCCAGACTCTAAACCTTCAAATAAAAATTCTGTTTTGTATGCTCGAATAGCTCATGTATCAACTAGGGTTGTCTGTATCTTCCATGCTAGGCGGGTTATTCTCAAGAGGAGTGGACTCCGCTCCTCACTCATGAGAAAGTGGCTGGTCACTGGGATGCTCAGTCCCATGCTTTATGCAAATCAAATCAAAATAACTGCAAACAAAACTCCCCCGGGATGACTCTTGTTAGTTGGAGGCACTCGTTGTTTCGAGCAAGCCATGGATTGATGCTTGTTGGTGGAGGGGGAGTATAAACTTTACCATTCTGTTTGGGAACCGCCTATGATGTGTGTAGCATGGAAGATATCGAGATCTCTCGGTTGTTAGGTTGACAATGAAAGTATACCGCTCAAAATATTATTCATATCTATTTCAAAACCGAGCTCTGGCACCTCTACAAATCTCTGCTTCCCTCTGCGAAGGGCCTATCTATTTACTTTTATGTTGAGTCATCATCCTCTTATTAAAAAGCACCAGTTGGAGAGCACCGCTATCATTCGCATTCATTACTGTTAATTTACATTGAGTATGACTTGACTAGATCTCTTTTACCATGAATTACAATGTCTAGTCAGTCCTTGATCTTTAAAGATGCTCTGCATTTATGTTTTGCGGTCTCAGAAAGGGCTAGCGAGATACCATCTTATTATATCATATCACGATTGTTTTGAGAAAGTGTTGTCATCTGAGATTTATTATTATTGCTTGCTAGTTGATTATGTCATTGATATGAGTAAACATGAGACCTAAGTGTTATTGT
Organism: Triticum urartu; assembly: GCF_056163025.1. Classification (NCBI taxonomy): domain Eukaryota; kingdom Viridiplantae; phylum Streptophyta; class Magnoliopsida; order Poales; family Poaceae; genus Triticum; species Triticum urartu. The sequence continues at coordinate 167,046,087 of NC_141874.1, read as the reverse complement.
GAATATGGTTAGTTCATAATCCTTGTTGAACTTGAATGATGGCTTTACATATTTACAATAACAAGAGCAAACAAAGTTTGTAAAAGTTTTTCTTTATCACTTTCAGTTTATCAACTGAATTGCTTGAGGACAAGAAAATGTTTAAGCTTGGGGGAGTTGATACGTCTCCGTCGTATCTACTTTTCCAAACACTTTTTCCCTTGTTTTGGACTCTAACTTGCATGATTTGAATGGAACTAGTCTGGCTGACGCTGCTTTCAACAGAATTGCCATGGTGTTATTTTTGTGCAGAAATAAAAGTTCTCGGAATGACCTGAAAATCAACGGAGAATTATTTTGGAGTATATAAAAAATACTGGAAGGAAGATCCATGTCAGGGGGGCCTCCACCTGTCCACGAGGGTGGGGGCGCGCCCTACCCCCCTGGGCGCGCCCCCTACCTCGTGGGCCCCCTGACGCTCCACCGACCTCAACTCCAACTCCATATATTCGTGTTCGGGGAGAAAAAAATTAGAGAGAAGGATTCATCGCGTTTTACGATATGGAGCCGTCGCCAAGCCCTAAACTCTCTCGGGAGGGCTGATCTGGAGTCCGTTCAGGTCTCCGGAGAGGGGAATCCGTCGCCATCGTCATAATCAACCCTCCTCCATCACCAATTTCATGATGCTCACCACCGTGCGTGAGTAATTCCATCGTAGACTTGCTGGACGGTGATGGGTTGGATGAGATTTATCATGTAATCGAGTTAGTTTTGTTAGTGTGATCCCTAGTATCCACTATGTTCTGAGATTGATGTTGCTATGACTTTGCTATGCTTAATGCTTGTCACTAGGGCCCGAGTGCCATGATTTCAGATCTGAACCTATTATGTTTTCATCAATATATGAGTGTTCTTGATCCTATCTTTCAAGTCTATAGTCACCTATTATGTGTTATGATCCGGCAACCCCGAAGTGACAATAGTCGGGACCAATCCCGGTGATGACCGTAGTTTGAGGAGTTCATGTATTCACTATGTGTTAATGCTTTGGTCCGGTACTGTATTAAAAGGGGGCCTTAATATCCCTTTGTTTCCAATAGGACCCCGCTGTCACGGGAGGGTAGGACAAAAGATGTCATGCAAGTTCTTTTCCATAAGCACGTATGACTATATTCGGAATACATGCATATATTACATTGATGAGATGGAGCTAGTTTTGTGTCACCCTAGGTTATGACTGTTACATGATCGATCGCATCCGGCATAATTCTCTATCACCAATCCATTGCCTACGAGTTTTCCATATATTGTTCTTTGCTTATTTGTTTTTTCCGTTGCTATTGTTATCATCACTATAAAACACCAAAAATATTACTTTTGCTACCGTTACTTTTGCTATCGTTACCACTACTATCATATTACTTTGCTACTAAATACCTTGCTGCAGATATTAAGTTTCCAGGTGTGGTTGAATTGACAACTCAGCTACTAATACTTGGGAATATTCTTTGACTCCCATTGTGTCGAATCAATAAATTTGGGTTGAATACTCTACCCTCGAAAACTGTTGCGATCTCATATACTTGTGGGTTATCATTTAGTACCACCTCGGAAGCGGGGACGAGTGAGGAGCGGCTTAAATAGCCGGGCGTGCGCTAGCCGTTGAACGCCTCTGAAATGTCACAGCCCTGTTGGACCCACATGTGTCCCGAGTCGCCGCCGGTCCATATCGCGGTGGGGCAAAAATTTTGTGTCGGCGCTGAATGGACAGTACACATTGCGGGAGACGTGTTGGAGGCGTGCATGGGGGCGGGGAGATCGAGGAGGATGCGGTGGGGCTAGCATCATGCGGGTCAGAGTCGTTGGGCGCGGGGAGCGAGGCTGATCCGGTCGCTGGGCGCGGGGAGCGCAGCTGATTCGGTGGGTGGGATCTTCTGTGCGTGCGCGGGTTTGTGGCGGCGTGTATGTCAAAAACATGCATGAGATAATAACACGACAAAAACATGGCATGAGACAATAACATGGTCGGGTGCATTTTTTCACCACGTCGGTCAGCCCAGGTAGTATAACACATACAATGGCATCATCATCATGAAACGACAGCAAACAAAATAAACAGAATTTTGTAACTGTGGACTATTTCACATGGGACAGTACAAAATACAAATTTATTACATAAATATTTTGAGAAAACATAAACAAATCACTTATCAAGTTTTCTGGCATGCACGTATGAATAAAAACAACATTGGTTATTCAGACAAGACTCGGGCGACCACTTTTATTCTTCCAACCTACCAAGCTGCTTCTCTACGCCCAATTCCTGAACAAAATATAAACAACATGGGTGAGAAAATATAGTTGGTGGAATCAAATTGGCAACATAACAAAAATAAGAAGGTTGCAACTCACTTCTCGTTCCGACTACATGTAGCCTTGTTATGACCTGGGAGACCACACAGACTACACAAAGGACCACTTTTCTTCTCTGTAAAATCTTTTGGCCTACCATTCTTTGTAACGTCGGGGCCCCCCTTTGATCGCCCCTTCTTAGGTGCACCCTTCGTCGAAACTTTCTGAGGATCACCAATACCAAGCTCAACTTGTTGCGCCTGACTTGCCTCCTTCTTAAGCATAGCATACCTTCTACTTCCTATAAGTTCCTCCTCTGAAATCTTTTTCTGCGCTATTATGTTTTCCAGACACTTCATCGACTCGTCGTACAAGAAGGGATCATTTGCTGCAACATGAGAAGCTTCTGCGGTTTTAATGGTTATTGCACTATACCGTTCTCTCTCCAATGGCCCTGACCAACCCCATCCAAACATATCACTCTTCCACTGCACAGGCAACCCATCTCTCGCATGTTTGGACAACCGATGCAGGACACAACACTTTGGTATTTCAGTTAAGTTCAGATGATGGAGAACAGACATAATGTGTTTGCATGGTAGCCCTTTCCGAACCATCCTAAGACAACTGCATGTAATAGTTTCTTCTGAGTTACCTGGTTCATAAACAACATTGTATCTGAACTTGTAGTTATCCTTCCATGTCACCATGAATGTATGACGCCCAATTCCCACGAGCATCTCAAATATCTCCAGCTGACCCATCTTATGCAAATCATCTTGCAGGATGTAGAAATTAACAGGTGTGAATACTTTGGCGGCATGCTCCTCAAGGGCCTTATTCAGTAACCGACGGTGGTTCCTTCTGGTGTGTCTCGCAGTCATCATACACCTCGTTCTCATGTAGGCAAACTATACTGTTCTCATAATGCACCACCAAATCAACAATTGTCATACCGTAGTCCAGGTGAAGGTCAAGGCAGGAGTTGATGCTTTCACTCCTCTGGTTACTTCGCATACCAAGAAAAAAAACCATCGGAAAGATATGAAGCTGCCCAAAGTTTCCTCTTCCTGTGCATTGATACGTCTCCAACGTATCTATAATTTTTGATTGCTCCATGCTATATTATCTACTGTTTTGGACCATATTGGCCTTTATTTTCCACTTTTATATTATTTTTGGGACTAACCTATTAACCGAAGGCCCGGCCCAGAATTGCTGTTTTTTTCCTATTTCAGTGTTTCGGAGAAACATAATATCAAACGGAGTCCAAACGGAATGAAACCTTCGGGAACGTGATTTTCTCATCAGATAAGACCCAGGAGACTTGGACCCTCCGTCAAGAAAGCCACGAGGCGGTCACAAGGGTGGAGGGCGCCCCTGCTTCGTGGGCCCCTCGAAGCTCCACCGACGTAATCCTTCCTCCTATATATACGTACGTACCCCCAAACGATCGGGGACGGAGCCAAAAACCTAATTCCACCGCCGCAACTTTCTGTATCCACGAGATCCCATCTTGGGGCCTGTTCCGGAGCTCCGTCGGAGGGGGCATCGATCACGGAGGGCTTCTACATCATCATCCAAGCCCCTCCGATGAAATGTGAGTAGTTTACTTCAGACCTACGGGTCCATAGTTAGTAGCTAGATGGCTTCTTCTCTCTTTTTGGATCTCAATACAATGTTCTCCCCCTCTCTCGTGGAGATCTATTCGATGTAATCTTCTTTTTGCGGTGTGTTTGTTGAGACCGATGAATTGTGGGTTTATGATCCAGTCTATCTATGAATAATATTTGAATCTTCTCTGAATTTTTTTATGTATGATTGGTTATCTTTGCAAGTCTCTTCGAATTATCAGTTTGGTTTGGCCTACTAGATTGGTTGTTCTTGCCATGGGAGAAGTGCTTAGCTTTGGGTTTGATCTTGCGGTGTCCTTTCCCAGTGACAGATGGGGCAGCAAGGCACATATTGTATTGTTGCCATCGAGGATAACAAGATGGGGTTTTTATCATATTGCATGAAACTATCCCTCTACATCATGTCATCTTGCTTAAGGCGTTACTCTGTTTTTAACTTAATACTCTAGATGCATGCTGGATAGCGGTCGATGAGTGGAGTAATAGTAGTAGATGCAGGCAGGAGTCGGTCTACTTGTCTCGGACGTGATGCCTATATACATGATCATACCTAGATATTCTCATAACTATGCTCAATTCTGTCAATTGCTCAACAGTAATTTGTTCACCCACCGTAGAATACTTATGCTCTTGAGTATACCTGGCCATTCCTCGGGCCGGGCCGGGCTTCGGGCCAGGCCAACCAAAGCCCGACATAAAAAACCCAGGCCCGAGCCCGGCCCGGCCCGGCCATCGGGCCTAAAAATTGGGCCCGAGCCCGGCCCATCACACTAAAAGCCCGTCGGGCCTCGGGCCATGGGCCGGGCCTCTTCCTTAAATGGTGAAATCGATGGGCCCGGGCCCGGCCCAGCCCGGGCTTCGGGCTCAAAACCTAGGCCCGAGCCCGGCCCATGGACAAGGTCGGGCCGGTCCGGGTCGGGCTTTTTCAGGCCGGGTCGGGCCGGGCTGCCCATGGCCAGGTATACTCTTGAGAGAAGTCACTAGTGAAACCTATGGCCCCCGGGTCTCTTTCTCATTATATCAATCTCCATCACTTTATTATTGTTTTGCTTTTACTTTGCCTTTTACTTTTCACTTTGCATCTCTATACCAAAAATATTATTTATCATCTCTATCAGATCTCACTGTCGTAAGTGATCGTGAAGGGATTGACAACCCCTAAGCGCGTTGGTTGCGTTGAGCTATTGTTTTTGTGTAGGTACGAGGGACTCGCGCGTAGCCTCCTACTGGATTGATACCTTGGTTCTCAAAAACTGAGGGAAATACTTACGCTACTTTGCTGCATCATCCTCTCCTCTTCGGGGAAATCCAACGCAGTGCTCAAGAGGTAGCAAGAAGAATTTCTGGCGCCGTTGCTGGGGAGGTCTACGCAAAAGTCAACATACCAAGTACCCATCACAATCCCTATCTCCCGCATTACATTATTTGCCATTTGCCTCTCGTTTTCCTCTCCCCCACTTCATCCTTGCCGTTTTATTCGCCCTCTCTCTCTCTATCCTCCCTCTCTTTCTCTATTTGCCTCTTTTTGCCCGCTTTCTTTTTGTTTGCTTCTGTGTTAGTTTGCTTGCTTGTCGTTATGGCTAGTCTCTTTATCTTCTCCATTTTCTCCCGAGAATGAAGTTCTAAATTTTAAACAAAGGGAGGGAGAAAATCTAAAAGATGCTTGGTATAGAATTTGCAATGCTCAAAATAGATCTACCAGGAAGCAATCTACTTCAGTTCTTCTCCACAATTTTTATGTAGGTGCTAGTCCTTGGTATATATATATATATCCTTGGTACCATTACCGGAGGGAATTTCTTGGGTAGCCATACTTTTGATTCTTATAATGCTATGTTAAATTTATTTGGCTCACCACCTCTTTTGGTTAACGGAACTATGTTAACTTTGGAGCATGTTATGCAAAGACTTGAAATTATTGAAAATTAAGTTGCTACCATTGGATTAATTGAAAATCTAGATAAAAAGATCCACAGTCAAATTACCCAATATGGATCTAAGGTAGGAATGACTTTGAAAAATATTAAGGAAAAGGAACCCATAGTTAATGAGGAAATAAATCTAGATTCCACTAGAATCGATAAACTTGAGGGTATCATTACGAACTTGGGAGCCACTTTTTCTTCCGTAAAGAATACTCCAAGTCCTCCTACTAAAATTGCCAAGTTTATGTATGTTCCTAAAAATAAGGGTGAATCATCTAGTAAGGAAACTGCGGATCTTAAATCTATAAGTATTCATCCCAATCTTTTTGCTATCATTAAGGAATCAATTGCTACAAATGAATTTTTCGATCTTGTGCCTAAGAGTTTGATAATCACTAGAAAGAAAGAAATTCCTAAGGGAGATAGATGCCTCATTGAATAATTGCCTACCAAATATGGCAATACCTAGATCTATTCTTGCTTGTTACGCCTAGCTAGGGGCGTTAAACGATAGCGCTTGTTGGGAGGCAACCCAATTTTATTTTTACTCCTGTTTAGTAATAAATAAATTATTTAGCCTCTGTTTTGGTTGTGTTTTTTGTGTTTAATTAGTGTTTGTGCCAAGTAGAACCGTTGGGAAGACTTGGGGAAAGTCTTGTTGAACTTGCTGTAAAAACAGAAACTTTAGCGCTCACGAGAACTGCTGTCATTTTTATTTGAAAAGTGCTATTTAGTTAATTCTTTTTGAAGATGATTAATAGATAAATTACTCACGTCCAGAAATTTATTTTAGAATTTTTTGGGTTCCATATATTGCGCTAGCTACAGATTACTACAGACTGCTCTGTTTTTGACAGATTCTGTTTTTCGTGTATTGTTTGCTTATTTTGATGAATCTATGGCTAGTAAAATAGTTTATGAACCATAGATAAGTTGGAATACAGTAGGTATAACACCCATATAAATAAAGAATGAGTTCATTACAGTACCTTGAAGTGGTCTTTTGTTTTCTTTCGCTAACGGAGCTCACGAGATTTTCTACTTTAAGTTTTGTGTTGTGAAGTTTTCAAGTTTTGGGTCAAGATTTGATGAATTATGGAACAAGGAGTGGCAAGAGCCTAAGCTTGGGGATGCCCATGGAACCCCCAAGATAATCTAAGGACACCTAAAAGCCAAAGCTTGGGGATGCCCCAGAAGGCATCCCCTCTTTCGTCTACTTCTATCGGTAACTTTACTTGGAGCTATATATTTATTCACCACATGATATGTGTTTTGCTTGGAGCGTATTTTATGATTTGAGTATTTTCTTGTTAGTCTACCACAATCATACTTGCTGTACACACCTTTTGAGAGAGCCATACATAATTTGGAATTTTATAGAATACTCTATGTGCTTCACTCATATCTTTTGAGCTTTATAGTTTTGCTCTAGTGCTTCACTTATATCTTTTAGAGCACGGTGGTGGATTTGTTTTATAGAAACTATTGATCTCTCATGCTTCACTTAGATTATTTTGAGAGTCTTAATAGCATGGTAATTTGCTTAAAATCCTAATATGCTTGGTATGCAAGATTAATAATAAAACTTTCTTATGGGTGTGTTGAATACTAAGAAAAGTTTGATGCTTGATGATTGTTTTGGGATATGGAGGTAATAATATCAAAGTCATGCTAGTTGAGTAGTTGTGAAATTGAGAAATACTTGTGTTGAAGTTTGCAAGTCCCCTAGCATGCACGTATGGTAAACGTTATGCAACAAATTTGAAACATGAGGTGTTATCTGATTGTCTTCCTTATGAGTGGCGGTCGAGGACGAGCGATGGTCTTTTCCTACCAATCTATCCCCCTAGGAGCATGCACGTAGTACCGAGGTTTTTGATGACTTGTAGATTTCTGCAATAAGTATGTGAGTTTTTTATGACTAATGTTGAGTCCATGGATTATACGCACTCTCACCCTTCCATCCTTGCTAGCCTCTTCGGTACCGTGCATTGCCCTTCCTCACATTGAGAGTTGGCGCAAACTTCGCCGGTGCATCCAAACCCCGTGATATGATATGCTCTTTCACACATAAACCTCCTTATATCTTCCTCAAAACAGCCACCATACCTACCTATTATGGCATTTCCATAGCCATTCCGAGATATATTGCCATGCAACTTTCCATCATTCCGTTCATCATGACACATTCATCATTGTCATATTGCTTAGCATGATCATGTAGTCGACATAGTATTTGTGGCAAAGCCACCGTTCATAATTCTTTCATACATGTCACTCTTGGTTCATTGCATATCCCGATACACCGCCGGAGGCATTCATATAGAGTCATCCTTGTTCTAGTATCGAGTTGTAAATAAATAGAAGTGTGATGATCATCATTATTAGAGCATTGTCCCAAGTGAGGAATAAATAATAATAAAAGAGAAAGGCCATAAAAAAAGAAGTCCCAAAAAAAGAGAAAGGCCATAAAAAAAGAAGGCCCAAAAAATGAGAGAAAAAGAGAGAAGGGACAACGTTACTATCCTTTTACCACACTTGTGCTTCAAAGTAGCACCATGATCTTCATAGTAGAGAGTCTCTCATGTTATCACTTTCATATACTAGTGGGAATTTTTCATTATAGAACTTGGCTTGTATATTCCAACAATGGGCCTCCTCAAGTGACCTAGATCTTCGTGAGCAAGCAAGTTGGATGCACACCCACTAGTTTCTTTTGTTGAGCTTTCATACATTTATAGCTCTAGTGCACCCGTTGCATGGCAATCCCTACTCCTTGCATTAACATCAATCGGTGGGCATCTCCATAGCCCATTGATTAGCCTCGTTGATATGAGACTTTCTCCTTTTCTGTCTTCTCCACATAACCCCCTTCATTATATTCTATTCCACCCATGGTGCTATGTCAATGGCTCGCGCTCATATATTGCGTGAAAGTTTATAGGTTTGAGATTACTAAAGTATGAAACAATTGCTTGGCTTGTCATCGGGGTAGTGCATGATGATAGCATTCTTGTGTGACGAAAATGAAACATGACTAAACTATATGATTTTGTTGGGATGGACTTTCTTTAGCCATGTTATTTTGAGAAGACATAATTGCTTAGTTAGTATACTTGAAGTATTATCATTTTTATGTCAATATGAACTTTTGTCTTGAATCTTTCAGATCTGAATATTCATACCAGAACTAAGAAGAATTACATTAAAATTATGCCAAGTAGCACTCCGCATCAAAAATTCTCTTTTTATCATTTACCTACTCGAGGACGAGCAGGAATTAAGTTTGGGGATACTTGATACGTCTCCAACGTATCTATAATTTTTGATTGCTCCATGCTATATTATCTACTGTTTTGGACCATATTGGGCTTTATTTTCCACTTTTATATTATTTTTGGGACTAACCTATTAACCGGAGGCCCAGCCCAGAATTGCTGCTTTTTGCCTATTTCGGTGTTTCGGAGAAACAGAATATCAAACGGAGTCCAAACGGAATGAAACCTTCGGGAACGTGATTTTCTCATCAGATAAGACCCAGGAGACTTGGACCCTCCGTCAAGAAAGCCACGAGGCGGTCACGAGGGTAGAGGCGCGCCCCCTGCCTCGTGGGCCCCTCGAAGCTCCACCGACGTACTCCTTCCTCCTATATATACCTACGTACCCCCAAACGATCGGGGACGGACCCAAAAACCTAATTCCACCGCCGCAACTTTCTGTATACACGAGATCCCATCTTGGGGCATGTTTCGGAGCTCCGTCGGAGGGGGCATCGACCACGGAGGGCTTCTATATCATCATCCAAGCCCCTCCGATGAAGTGTGAGTAGTTTACTTCAGACCTACGGGTCCATAGTTAGTAGCTAGATGGCTTCTTATCTCTTTTTGGATCTCAATACAATGTTCTCCCCCTCTCTCGTGGAGATCTTTTCGATGTAATCTTCTTTTTGCGGTGTGTTTGTTGAGACCGATGAATTGTGGGTTTATGATCCAGTCTATCTATGAATAATATTTGGATCTTCTCTGAATTCTTTTATGTATGATTGGTTATCTTTGCAAGTCTCTTTGAATTATCAGTTTGGTTGGCCTACTAGATTGGTTGTTCTTGCCATGGGACAAGTGCTTAGCTTTGGGTTCGATCTTGCGGTGTCCTTTCCTAGTGATAGAAGGGGTAGCAAGGCACGTATTGTATTGTTGCCATCAAGGATAACAAGATGGGGTTTTTATCATATTGCATGAAACTATCCCTCTACATCATGTCATCTTGCTTAAGGTGTTACTCTGTTTTTAACTTAATACTCTAGATGCATGCTAGATAGCGGTCGATGAGTGGAGTAATAGTAGTAGATGCAGGCAGGAGTCAGTCTACTTGTCTCGGACGTGATGCCTATATACATGATCATACCTAGATATTCTCATAACTATGCTCAATTCTGTCAATTGCTCAACAGTAATTTGTTCACCCACCGTAGAATACTTATGCTCTTGAGAGAAGCCACTAGTGAAACCTATGGCCCCCGGGTCTCTTTCTCATCATATCAATCTCCATCACTTTATTATTGCTTTGCTTTTACTTTGCCTTTTACTTTTCATTTTGCATCTCTATATTAAAATACCAAAAATATTATTTATCATCTCTATCAGATCTCACTTTCGTAAGTGGCCATGAAGGGATTGACAACCCCTAAGTGCGTTGGTTGCGTTGAGCTATTGTTTTTGTGTAGGTACGAGGGACTCGCGCGTAGCCTCCTACTGGATTGATACCTTGGTTCTCAAAAACTGAGGGAAATACTTACGCTACTTTGCTGCATCATCCTCTCCTCTTCGGGGAAATCCAACGTAGTGCTCAAGAGGTAGCATGCATCATGTCAAGCCACTCTTTAGTTCTATCCGTCTTCCACTTATCATAGAAAGCGGTCCATCTCTGCTCAAAGTTCGCTTGAGAGGTGGCATAGTATAGGAGCGATCTGAACTCATCCAGTGACTTGTAATGCAGGTGCCACTGCATATTTTTCTCGATATGCCAGGAGCAAAGACGATGGAAAACATTTGAAAGGACCGTCTGAATAGCCCGGATCATTGCAGCGTCACCGTGTGTGATTATTGACTTTGGCTTCACCTGACAGTTTGCCATCATAAATGTCTGCAGCAGCCACACGTATGTCCCTTCCGTCTCGTCAGCAATGATGGCACAACCAAACACTGTGGTGCAATGGTGGTTGTTAACTCCGACAAAGGGGACGAACGGCATACCATACCTGTTCATCTTATACGTGCTATCAAACACGACCACATCTCCGTAGTCCTGATAGTCCCTCCGCGACTGTGCATCGCACCAGAACATACTCTTCAGTCGCCCTTCCTTGTCACACACATACTCAAAAAAAACTCAGGGTCCTTCTCCTTCCTGCTCCTCATAATGCCAATTGTCGTCTCAGCGTCACCCTTTGCAATAAGCTTCATTTTTTCTCTGCAACAAAGATTGTAAATGTCCATCCTGATAAGCCCGCACTTATCGTACGAACCGTATCTGCTGATGAAGTTGTCCATTATTATATGCTTTCTTATCCCGGCCGCTTCCATCGCCCTCTTGCCATCTCCAATCCGTCTGTGTGACCACAAAAAACAAACCTCGTCGGGCTGAGCCATCGCGTGGTTGTGATCATCCACGAATGATGCGATGAACCAAATGCCACGTTCTCTGTCCAGCTTCACCACCATATGTGCACCGCAGTCGCAACGAGTCTCCGGTCTAAGCCTGCGCTTGCGGCCCTCCATGGTTATGAACTTGCTCTGCCTTCTCCCTACCCTGAAGCAAAGAAACCGCCGGTACCGTATCATTCCTGAAGCACGTCGTTTCACCTTCTGTTTCCTGATGCTAAACCCGTGCTCTTTGGCATAATTGTTGTAGAATATGTATGCATCCCCTTGCGACCGAAAGGTCATAGCCATGACCTTCCAATGTGTCTCCAGCATCTTCTGCTGCCTTTGAGCCTCCTCAATGTCGATCTCTCCCTCATCGTGATCACCGCTACGACCATCTGACTCCTCCTACAACATTCATTTGAAAATATATATGTCAATCCCTATCATTTAATTCATACTATTGATCAATGTACAACATCTATCAACATACCTGGCTCAAGTTATCTGCAAATGATTCCTGGAAATTATTTTGCACATTGTCAACATCCACATCTTCCTGCAAATTTATACACAAAGATATATACTTAGCCGTGCCATACTTTGCAAATTCAAAAATAAAATCAAAATATATGCCACTTATGTTTTCATTATTTGCGCCATGTTCATTATTATCAAAATCCTCCGGAGGTAAGATATCTTATGACGAGACGGAATCATTGTCGCTGCTGTCATCATCTTCGTTTAAATTACATTATTAGTCTTAGTCACCTTATCAGTATCATTCTCATCCCTCCCGAAAGCGGATTCTTCATCCATGTCAACACGCCCAACTCACGGAACTGCAAAACATCGTGTGTTAGGTTTACTACACTATATTATGCCCAAAGCAACGCTAGTTCTCTAAATCATGCACTAGTCCGTAGAGGAGGCGTTGCGGCAGGAGGTTTTGATGAACCCTAAACCCTAAATCAGTACATGCACGAACTAGCCCTCACTTCTATCCATCATACCCGCCCCCTTCCCCGCTAGGTTTAGATGACAAACCTTGGCCCACGCTGTAGACGTCGCCGGCGTTCGACGACGGCCTTCAGGCGGCGACGTGCACAACGAGCAACCGGCCGGATGCTTGGCATGATCCGTGGGGGGTGGGGGGTGGGGGCACAGTGGTGCGGAGACGGTGTCAGACGTCGGGCCCTTCACGTCCGCGGCGTCGGACAACGATGGTGAAAGGCGACGGACGACGTTGCGCCCTTCACGTCACGTCCGCGGCGTTGGACAACGACGGTGAGATGCGGCGAAGCGATCGGCCACTTGGGTCCAACGCCGGTGAGATGCGGCGAAGCGATCGGCCACTTGGAACAGCGGGATCGGCCACTTGGAACGGCGGGCGGGCGTAGATCGTGCAACTGGTAGTTTCTTTTTTCTTTTTTTTTCTTTTTTTTGCATGCGCGTGGTATACGTATGTCCGGCACAACTGTACAATATGAGGTGGGTATACGTTTCTGAACACCTATCCATTGAGAAGCTTAGTAAATTTTTTGTTTGCTAGTGTAGCATCCAACATGATCCATCAAATTATTCTTTGAAGTTGCGAATGCTAGTGATCTTTGTTCTGGTTATACTCAGCATAAATATTTTGAACCGACCTGTATGAGTATGTCAGTGGACTTAAAATTTGTTATCTTCTTGTAATTTGGACATGCAAGATCTTGAATTTGGACATTCACTGTCTTGACGGTAGATCTCAGCGGCCACAAATGGCCAATAAGCCGGTAAAGCCATCAGGGTTGAGACTTGAGACCTCCACGGCATCCAAGAGAGAACGTATACAAGCGCTTCTAGTATGTTTGAACTTTGAAGTGGCATTATTGAGTGCAGTGTCCACTGATTAAGCCCTACTAATATACCGTTAGGCTAACGAACAACTACATGAACACGTACTACGCCGGTCGTCGTCGTCGTTTGCCGATCACGGGGCGACGGCGACGGCGGAGACCATGCTGTCGACGCCGCAGACGTTGCGGCCGCGGCAGAGCTTGTAGTACCCGCCCTCCCCCCACTGCTGCCCCCACGAGTTCTTGATGAGCCAGTAGGGCCGGTACCCGAGCCGCAGCGCCGAGAAGCCGCGCGCGCCGTAGCCGACGAGGAGCACGCCGTGGTTCACCAGCGCCCGCGGGCAGATGAGCGGGCAGGACACGCCGCCGACGTACGTCTGCATGAACGCCGCGTTCAGGCCCACCGCCAGGGGCCCGCCGCGGACGAGCGCCGCCCGCATCTGGTCCTCGTCGAGCGGCACGGCGGTGAAGTTGGCCACGCGGACTGCCACCTTGCTCCTGTCGAACCGGCACGTCCCCTGCGCTCCCGTGTAGGGGTACGCCGCCTGCTCCATCAGCCCGCCGGAGCTCATCAGGTACTTGTAAGCGTTCGTCATCAGTCCGCCGGAGCAGCCGCTGTTGCACTCGGTCTTCGCCACCGCGTCGCACTGCACATTTCCACGAGTTGTTTAGCTAGGAAGAAGATGAAATCAGGCGGGCGATTGAATTGAGTTGATGATGTCGCACCGTGTGGTCGCAGTCGACCAGCTGCTGCTCGCTGAGGTTGAGGAGCTTCCCCGTGGCGACGAAGTTGGCGCCCTCCACGACGCCGGTTGTGCTGAACGCCCAGCACGAGCCGCACACGCCCTGCATCTTCACATCGGTGACGGCGCCCTTGTCGCGCCAGTCGAAGCTGGCGGGCAGCGCGGCGACCTCCTCCTCCGTGGCCGGCGCCGCGGCGGGCATCCTCCGCACGCTGCGCAGGACGTCGCCGGCGCCGGCGAGGCCGGTGAGGCGCGCCTCGAACTCCTCCCGGGTGAGGTCGGAGAAGGGCGTGACGCCGTGGCGCGCGCCCGGGTCGAGCGCCTGGTGGGCGGCTGCGCGGGCCACGTTGGCCGCGAACACGCGCAGCCGGCGCGCGTACTCCTCGGGGCCCGAGTACTGCTTGCCGTGTCGCCGCACGAACGCCGCGAACTGCGCCTCCGGGAGCAGACCGGGGCGTCCAGCGCCGTGGCCGCCGTCCGTCACCTGCCGGATGACGTCTTCGGCGGACACGCCGGCGTGGACGAGCGCTAGAAGGAGGACGACGAGCCGGGCAGCCATGGTACGTATGGAAACCTTGCTCGGTAGTCGGTCCTGCACCGGAGGCGTCGTCAAATATAGGCGATGGGGAGCATTGCGAGGTGGCAGCCATGCAGGAGGAAGGGGAGGACGCATGTCCCTCCTCAAAGTCCAAACGGCGGTGCGCGTGGCGGCACACGTACGTCAGTCGGTGCCCGTGTTCTTATCTTCCAACTTGCTCCTCTCGACCGCCCCAGCGTCTTATTCTGAGTTGTGACGTCATTAGTCAATCTCCTTTTTTTTTAAGATCAAATTTTTTTTGACCCGTTTGAAGATCAAATTATGATACCGGATGCCGTGGTGATTCGCAGAAGTTCATCAAGCCAAAAACACTCTAGTTCATGCATGAAATATATCTTACAAGCCCAGAAGTTGTGAAATGGTCTCTCTTTCATGACAGGAAGCTGGATACACAACTTGTTCTCAAGTCAAATATACCATGTAAACAGTCCAGTCCCATTTTCCATTCCATTTCGTTACTCGCGACACACTTTTTTTCAGACTAAATACAACACATGGTACATTTCAGTTGATTCGATTTGGCTTCACCTGACAGAATAACTATCTTCTAGAGAACTTTGACAAAAGATAGACAACAAAGAAACATAACAGAGCAAATAGGACAACATGGACAATATGATTGGAGCCCTGCTGGATGATGCTTTTGTTCATCCTTCGCATGTTATTCTTCACTCCAGCCTGAGCTTTCGTAAGGGTCAGTTGCTGTTCATAAACAGAGGGTACCAAAAAATCAGTGCACAACCAAGAATAACCATTGTTTAAGAAAGAAAAGAAAAAGATTTTTTTTTGCAAAGGTGATATTACTCACATAAAACAATACAAATAGTCCATAAAGTAATTGTATCCAGCTTTTGCAGAAGGTAATATTAACCATTAAAACAGTATAGATAGTCCATTCAAACAATATATACACCAATTTGAACTTTGTATGTTCAATTGCAGGCTTATAGACATTTTAAACAAAAAACTATTTTTAAAAATACTTCATTTCAAAGCAACAAAATCAATATATAAACTGTATTTAGTACTCCCTCCGTTCCTAAATATAAGTCTTTCTAGAAATTCTAACAAGTGACTACATACGGAGCAAAATGAGTGAATCTACACTCTAAAATATGTCTACATTCATCCGTATGTTGTAATCCATTTGAAATGTCTAGAAAGACTTATATTTAGGAACGGAGGGAGTAGTAGTGTAGATCAAATGGATCTTCTAGGTCATATATACACGGTAATTGACTCAACGGAGTATTCTCTAGCACACATAGACGTACATCTAAAAATGGTATATAAATGGTAGGAAAGCACAAGTGCACATGGAAAACAATAAACATGTTATAACCATTCAGGAAAAAACATAAATAACCAAGGATACCACAAAAGAATCATGATAGAACAGCAACAATACCAGTTGGTTGAGGAAATCATTCTGGAATTTGGCCTCGGAGTTTATCTCTTGGGCGACCTGGAAAAGTGACCACGTCAAACAACAAATAAGTTTTTGAAATGTGAAGAAAAAGCCAGCATCAACAGCTTAACTAGAACAAATAATTGATCAGAACATGGCAGTTCTCTATCAAAGTACTAAATCCATTGCTTGTTAAAAGTTGAAATTGTATGAATTAAAAACCTAGACATAATATCATCTCAATGGTTGCAAGATTAATTTTACAGGAACAAAAGTATCAGTTATGATGTCAACCAGCCATCGGCAAATTCACACCAACTCATAAGACTGTTTATAGGCCTAAAACCAGAAAACCAATGGAGTTAATTCTATGCGAAGGTTAACAGGAAACACTGCATGCACGTGGCAGTATATCAGAGAAGGTATGGGTCAATGAGCATCCCACAAGAAGTTAACCATAAACACTAATAATGGACTAGGGAAGTGACGATGAGAAACAAAGGAGTATATATGGGTCTGTTTAGTTTGCTGCCCACACTAGCCCTGCCAAAAAATTGGCTACCTATTAAATTTTGGTTGCCAATGGGTGCACCCCTTCATCTCACAGATTTTGGGCAAATAGTTGGCCAAATGAGGGTGAGGAATTCCCTGGCCAAAAAATTGGCAAGCTAACATTTGGTAAGGCTAGTGTCGGCATCAAGCCATCAACAAAACACACCCATAATAAGACAGATGGAATGCCGCAAAGAAAGGTATGACACATATGAAGGCAGTGTCTTAAGATGTACTGGGCCCATGATGATTGGGCAAGAGACTTAAAGTGGGTATGAACTTAATTAAACCAGGTTATACATTGCATTTCCATACAACCCAAATCCATTAACATCAGACCAACTATGAAATTTCTTGCTGTGAGACTGATATATAAACAATATTTGGTACTCGCTAAATAAATAAACTACTTACATATGGTGTCGACTCATACAATCAATCTCCCGTGTTAACCTGAGATGGTTCTAATCTAATTGACATATACTCCGAGTTCATCTTGGTTTAAAGACATAAAACTATCTTAAACGAACTCGTACAGGCCGCACAACCACCAAGAACTAAATCATGGATGGAATTACGGTAAAATAAATAAATTGGGAACCACGAAGTATGTCTTAGAACGTCACATAAAATCACATAAAACATTTGCCATTCATGCTTAACCGCGCACACAACATAAGTTTCGAAGGTCAAAATTGCAATTAAGACCTAAACTGAGCATACCTAACAGAATTCATGAACCGGCTTAGAACAAAGGAGGCAAGGAGATGGAAGTCTTACGCCTTTCAACATGCGAACCCTCGAGTGCAACCCGTCGATCTCCTCGTCAAGATCGCCATGCACCGGGTCGATCCGCAGCTGGATCTCGTCCGAGCTCGACGCGTTCCTGCGATTTCCGAAGGAACCCCAAATTCGTCACGGGCTCCGAGGACAAATAGATCGATTCGAACAGCAGAGGGCGCGAATTGGGCGACATGATATCGGGGATCGGACGGGGCGTACCTGGATCGAAGCGGCCCGGAGCCGTACATCGGGTTGGCCATCGCGCGCGTAGGCGGAGCAAGAGACGTCCGGCTCGTTCGCACGCGAGTTCAGTCGGGCCTAGTCTGGATTCAGGAGGGATGGGGCGGTGGCGCACGGGAGGTACGGGGGAAAGACCGGCGACGGCACGGCGAGTGGAGAACGGAGAGATGACGCCGCGGCGGGCAGGGCAGGGAAGGGAGGGGATGAGATCAAGGGACGAGACTGGCTGACGGGGTTGGAAAAGGAGATTAATCAGTTTTCTTCCGCGACACCTCATCGCGATTGTTTCAGCCGCTTGATCCGCGCTGGGGAGATCTGGAGCGTCCAATGAGAGGTAGTGCTATTCCATCCATGGTTTAGGCCACAACTTTCCCCCCTTTTTTTTCAATAGAAAATGCCTAATGACAAGTAGACGCATGCCTGGCGGTCCATGGAAACTTCGTCTCCCGCCGAAAATAGGTTTTAATGAGGTATGTTGGATGCCAAAGGGTCTAAGAGTTCTTCATCGTTGATGAAGTCGGGGCAGTGGCGAAGCGTCGATTGTAATAATCGTTCCTCAGTTTTTCTTATGTTGATGTCCCTTCTTGGCGTGATGTTGACAAGTCAGAGGATACTGTGATCGCCGCACACTCGATCTTGCATGATTAGTGTTTGCTCGCGATGTCACATGGAGCGATAGCGTTATAATGTGTTATTTGTTCTTCAGCCTTATCTCTATTCAATGAAGCTCAGCCAAATACGAGTCCATCGGGGAACTTCTGAGATTTGTCTCTCTTCTCATTCTAGTCGGGGTAAGGATTATCTTCTACCCTTTCTTGGTGTCGGCTTCTCCGGGATGATGATATATCCAGTTCGCGTTTGTCGGCGTCTTTTGGCTTACATCGATGACTTCCTGACCGCTACTTCTACAATCTTTTAGGTTGCAATAAGGTTGCTCCGGTGAGACAGTGGCCTATAGGAAAATGAGCTTTGTTCAATACGCCTCAGTGGATGCAGAACGAAGACTGCACTATTATTCATGTAATAAGCTCTTATAAGGACTGGTTTATTTAATATATGGTCTTCAACTTTTAAAAAATGCTTTGATCCATGATGGACATAGGGTATAACCATGCATAAGGATTAGCTAGCAGTTTGTTCTATCATGCCCGAAGAAATTTCATATTCAATATTTTCAGTAGGTGCAGTAGGTTGAGGGGTAGCTAATTGTGTTTCCGGTTGAGGCGAAGATACCCCGAACAAACCCCTCAAAGGATTGTTTTCCATAGTAACAAGCGATAATAAATTTCAGCACACTATATAAATGTTTCCTTACTAAATTCCACTTACCAAAGGCGCTTCCCTCCCCGGCTACGGCGCCAGAAAATAGCCTTGATGACCCACAAGTATAGGGATCAATTGTAACTCTTTTCAATAAGTAAGAGTGTCGAACCCAACGAGGATCAGAAGGAAATGACAATTGGTTTTCAGCAAGATAATGTCTGCAAGTGCTGAAATTATAGGTAGCAGAGTAGTTTGATAGCAAGGTAATTTGTAACGAGCAAGTAACGCTAGTAGTAACAAGAGTGCAACAACGTAGCCCAATCCTTTTGAGGCAAATGACAGGCCAAAACGGTCCCTTATGATAAGCAAAGTGTTTTTGAGGATACACGGGATTTTCATCTAGTCGATTTCATTATGTTGGTTCGATTTGTGTCCGGTACTTTGATAATTTGATATGTGGGTGGACCAGTGCTTAGGTGTTGTTCTTACTTGAACAAACCTCCTATTTATGATTAACCCTTTCGCAAGCATCTGCAACTATAATTACTTGTCTTCCATAGTAACAAGTATATGGGATCACTTGCCTTCCATAGTAATAAGTGACACCAGTAAGGGAATCATATTGTAAGGGAATCATATATGTGTACGATATTTTGATAGTATGTATGTTGTGATTTCTTTACTGGTGTCATGTGAACATCGACTACATGACACTTCATCATATTTGAGCCTAAGCGAATGCACTGTAGAGTAGTTATTAGATGATGGGTTGCGAGAGTGACATAAGCTTAAACCCTAGTTTATGCGCTACTCCGCAAGGGACCGATTGGATCCAAAAGTTTAATGCTATGGTTAGAACTTATTCTTAGTATTTTTCTCATAGTTGCGGATGCTTGCGAGGGGTTAATCATAAGTAGGAGGTTCGTTCAAGTAAGAACAGCACTTAAGCACTGGTCCACCCACATATCAAATTATCAAAGTAGCGAACACGAATTGAATCAACATAATGAAAGTGACTAGATGAAATTCTCGTGTACCCTCAAGAACGCTTTGCTTATTATAAGAAACCATTTGGCCTGTCCTTTGCCCCAAAAGTATTGGGCTACCTTGCTGCACTTTTGTTACTACTATCATTACTTGCTTGTTACAAATTATCTTGCTATCAAACTACTCTGTTACTTACAATTTCAGCACTTGCAGACATTACCTTACTGAAAACCACTTGTCATTTCCTTCTGCTCCTCGTTGGGTTCGACACTCTTACTTATCGAAAAGAGTTACAATTGATCCCATATACTTGTGGGAAATCATATTGTTTTCCATAGTAACAAGTGACACCACTAAGGGAATCACAACATACATACTATCAAAATATCGAACACATATCAAGTTCACATGATTACTTGTAACATGATTTCTCTTGTGACCTCACGAACAAAAGTAACTACTCACAAATAATTATCATGCTCAAGATTAGAGGAGTATTAAATAGCATATTGGATCTGAACATATAATCTTCCACCAAATAAAGCATATAGTAATCAACTACAAGATGTAATCAACACTACTAGTTACCCACAAGCACCAACCTATAGTTCCCGTAACAGATTGAACACAAGAGATGAACTAGGGTTTGAGATAAGATGGTGTTGTTGAAGATGTTGATGAATATTGCCCTCCCCAAGATGGGAGAGTTGTTGGTGATGATGATGACGATGATTTCCCCCTCCGGAAGGGAAGTTCCCCCGGCGGAATCGCTCTGCCGGAGGGCAAAAGTGCTCCTGCCCAAGTTCCGGCTCGAGACGGTGGCGCTCCATCCCGAAAGTCCTCCCCTTATTTTTTTTCTAGGTCAAAACGACCTATATACCAGAAGATGGGCACCAGAGGTGGGCCTGGGTGAGCACAACCCACCAGGGTGCGCCTGGGCTCCCTGGCATGCCTAGGTGGGTTGTGCCCACCTGGTGGGCCCCCTCTGATAGTTATTTTCTCCAATATTCTTCATATATTTGATAAAAAATCTCCGTGAAGTTTCAGCTTGTTCGGAGTTGTGCAGAACAGGTGGTTTGACGTAGCTTTTTCAGGTCCAGATTTCCAGCTGCCGGAATTCTCCCTCTTTGTGTATACCTTGGATATTATGAGATAAAAGACATTAGAATTACTCAAAAAAGCATTATTATGGATAAAAACATCATAAATAACAGTAAGAAAATATGATGCAAAATGGACATGTCAAAGCCCTATAAACCGAAAAGGAGGAAGTATTATGCTATCTACTCCAAACAGAAGTTGCAAAGTTTATCCAATGTAACTACTTAAATTCGAAGATGGGGGTTTCATGCAAACAACACAATTAACATAAAAGAAGACTAAAAGATGTGTGTGCTCATTCAATGTATAAGAAAATTAAGAGATGAGCGTGAATAACAAGATACAACCAGTGATGGTCCTTGCCCATAAAACCTCAGGCACCTTTCAAGTAAGACATAACCTGAAAAATTAAAAGCCATAAGATCAGTGATAAGAAGAAGCACGGGAAGATGAAAAATTGGGAGCGGACAACTATTCCAGAGTGCAAGTTGGTGGCAGAGATAACGACTTTGAGCAGGCGGGGGCATCAAGTGATGATCACACTATATACAAACTATGAATTGGTGGTCATAGGTGATGTACATGCGTCCCTAGCCTTGATGGATCCCCCTTCTTGTGGTCAGTTTAAAGAGATGAATGAACCTGAAGCTGAAACGATGGACCCGTTAGCAGTTTCAGCAGGGGGATTTAATTGTTGTGGAGAACTATTTCAGATCAAGGTTGGAGAGAGGCAAAGGGAAAAGATTTGTAACAAATTAATAGCAGTCGTTGCTATTTACTTGGATTCCTACGTGCACTTGTGTTTGTTAAAAGCCATAATTAGTAAGTGGGGCAGATGAGAAACTCGTGTAGCACGCACCAAGGTAGCGATGGAGACAAAAAGCGCCGCGATGGGATCCTTTCTGGCTCGATCAGTCAGTCAGTTACGACTGGAGCAGAAGGCACGGGAGGGTTGATTTCAATCGGTTTTGTACGCTTAATGTGACATTTTTTGTAAGAAGGAAATGCTGAATACTGAATAAATCCTGAAGAAGATATTATAGAACATGTCGCTGCCCTTGCTGCAAACCCATCACGGGCGCACAGGGGCAATATTTTCTACTAACATGCAGGAGCTCAGCTTGCCAAAAGATGGCTACCACTATGGTAGGTGCGGTGGCTCAACATCCCCTAGATAGTAGATACACGACCTCCGTCTGTTTGACCAAAGAAAAAAAAATCGATAGTCATCAATGAATCAATGAACCAATCAATGATCGAGGTTGACGATGTACCAGCACTGGTGGTGCCCCTGGACGCAGTTTTGGTCGAGGGCGATGTCCTTGATGGAGACATGTTGCAGGGCGAGGCCGTGGTGGAGGACGCCGTTGACTGAGCCCCCTGACGATTAGGCAGAGGTGATCTGGACTGCCGTTGTGCCGGAGGCAGCGAACGCGCAGGGCGGGCATATTGTGTCGGGGGAGCGCCTCACAGGGAGATGGATCCGGCACTGGCTTGACGACGCACGCATCCCACCGGCAAGGGGGAATCCTGGTAAGCGGCAGAGGTGATCTAGACCAGCGGTTGCGCCGGAGGCAGTGAGCAATGCAGGACGGATGAATTGTGCCGGAGGAGTGCCTCATGTGGAGATGGATGCCCACACTCATGGGCTACCGTAGAAAGGGGAAGGAAGAAGAGTTTAGGAAGGGAATTTATTTATCCCAGAGATAAGAGGAAGGGATAGGGGCGGAGAAGATGGGGAGGCGAGAGTAGAAGAGATGGGTGGTTTGTGTCCCACGGTGTGAAAACTAATTACTTGTAAACAATCATTTCAGAAAACAAATGATGATGAAAATATTTGTTCAGGTATGAGGAGATGGTCCTAAGTGGGACTGCATTAGGCGTGACGTGGCTAGATGTAAATGGATGCTGATGTGTCTATGCTATATGTTAACATAAATCAAATAGTGGGGGTGAACTTTTTAAGTATGTAGGATTCTTTGAGATATACCTTGCAAAAATAATAATTCTTTGAGATATAAATGTGAGCTATCTAAATCTTTGTACAATTCGTATCTTGCTTCTTTTCTGACATTTCTACATGTTCTTATGTTGGGGCCCGTTAACCTTGAAGTATTATCTTATGATATTTCCCATTCATCATATTTATCTATGATACGCGCAAGGCAATCATGCTGCAGAAGAACCTGGCCTTGGAAACTGTTGATTAGAGCTCCTCCTCCTAATGTCAGCGGAGCTCCAAAAGTCAGCGTAGAGGGGCTGAGCAATTGATTACAGTAGTAGTAGTACAAAACAATTGCAGGGTCTCTCTCATGCGCAATCTTAGGCCTCCTTTGGTTTATAGAAATTTTATAAAAATTCTATAGGATAGTATTTGTAAAGGAAAAATTCTTTTGAAGCCCCTTGATTTGTAGGAATGGATTCCTATTTCTATGTAGGATAGGAATCAATCCTTCACATTTTGAAGGGAAAAAACATTAGCCTAAATTCAATGGAAAATTCCCATCCTATGCATCAAATGACATTTTTTTCTCTAAAGAAATTGAGATGCATGTCATCTCAATTCATATAATTTGCCTATTCCTATAAAATTCCTATGCTATGAACCAAAGGAGGCCTTAGACATCCGTAGAACGCAAATATAGGCCTAGTGTACCCGATGATTCCTCCTAAAGCCTAAACTACACGCTCACCGGCTGTTCTTTATAAGCACAGCTCGCCGGCTGAGCTGTCTGCAACGCCACTCCAGCCAAGCAGGTGCTCCGTCTTCTTTGACAATCTCACCGGATTGCATTGCAAATCGAACAAGTACTTCTTCCCGAAGGAACATGGACAACGACAACGCTTTGGTAATCGGCCACTGACCAACAAACAAGACCCGTTCACACGGTCCGCCCAGGCCGCACGGTACCACACCAGGGAGGCAAATATGGCATGAATCTCGCCGTACCGGGACACTCCTCTCCCTCCTCGGCCCGCGGACGAGCGGACGCGCGGCGCGCACCAGTTCCGGAAAGAATATCCTAACCGCCTCGGCGGGCCCACCGGCCCGTGCCTCTCCGTTTTTCTCGGATAGCGGCGGCCCAGCCCCAACCAATAGTCGTCTCTCCCCCGCCCCCCTGCTTTCTTTTCCCGTCGGCTCGGCTCTCTTCTCGTCGGCCCCGTCTCGTCCCGTCCCAGTAGTGGCCTGTCCTCCTCCGGCAGCACCGAGTCCGCCCGTCTCTGTCGCGTCCCCCCGCATCTCCGCCTGCCGTCCACGCGACGTCGCCCGTACCCAATACCCGTCCGTCGCTTCCTCATTTTCCCCAAATATAGTCATTGAAAATAGTCTGCCCCGGCGGCCCCGACGCTCTTCGGGACGCGTGCTTGCGCAGGTCCGGCCGGACGCGCGGGCGGACGGGCGGCGATCGCCACGCTGCGGCTGCTGGTGAGAGCTTCTCTGCTGGCCCCTGTTTGATCGGCTCCGGGGGTTTTCTTGCCTGGTTTGGGTCTGTGTGGGTGGGTTGCTTGCTGCCCGTCGGGGCTTCTCGTTGACCGCCGTGGGATGGGATTTCCGGATTTGGGGGCGTCTCGAGCAAACACGGCGGATTGGCCATTTCAGAGCCAGCTGGATAACTACAATATCTTGCCTAAGGCGGCTTTGTGCAGTTTTGTTGATTTCGTTAGTCTGTACTGTATATATCAAGTTCAGAAATCTGGTGTTTTCGTGGGTTCAGTTCATTTACTGCTCGGTGTCACCGCTCACAGTCGCGGTGCACATGTTGGAATTTGCTCCCTTTGTGCATATGCATTGGGATCAGGTAGGAGGGAAAGGTAGAGAGGAAATGGGGGAGTAGTAGAAAGAAAGCAGAAAATGAACCTCACTTTGTCGAGTGGGAGAGCCCATTTTGTATCATTGCATTACCTGGAAATTTCACTGATTTCTTCTAACTTGAGACCAATCAAATGTTACTATCTTCTGGAGTCCAGAAAATATGAATGCCTTCCCATTTGACACTTGTAATACGGTCAATACCTTGCATTTATTGCTCAATAACATTACAGTAATAGTTAGTCCATACTCGTTTGATATAGCTTGAGACCTTGCAATAAGTACCACAGACAGACCTTATGTTTATGCTTTTTGGCATCATGTAAAGAATGCTGACATTATCACCACTTGCCATAAAACTTTAAAAAAGCTTGCAGTACAATTCCTTTTGTTGAAAGCAGGGAGTGATACCACGTTATTTACACAGTGAGTTAAATGTGTGTTCCTTTGTAATGCACATGTTGGAATTCGCTCCTTTTGTGCATATGCATTAGGATCAGGTAGGAGGGAAAGGCAGAGAGGAAAGTGGGGAGTAGAAAGAAAGCAGAAAATGAACATGGGAGGGACCTTCTTTTTGTATCATTGCATTACCTGGAAATTTCACTGATCTCTTCTAACTTGAGACCAATCAAATGTTACTATCTTCTGGAGTCCAGAAAATATGAATGCCTTCCCAGTTGACACTTGTAATACGGTCAATACCTTGCATTTATTGCTGAAACTTGTAATACGGTCGATACCTTGCATTTACTGCTGAATAACATCACAGTAAAAGAAATTAGTCCATACTCGTTTGATATAGCTTTAGACCTTGCACTAAGTACCACAGACAGACCTTATGTTTATGCTTTTTGGCATCATGTAAAGAATGCTGACATTATCACCACTTGCCATAATACTTTAAAAAAACTTGCAGTACAATTCCTTTTGTTGAAAGCAGGGAGTGATACCACGTTATTTACACAGTGAGTTAAATGTGTGTTCCTTTGTAATGCACATGTTGGAATTCGCTCCTTTTGTGCATATGCATTAGGATCAGGTAGGAGGGAAAGGCAGAGAGGAAAGTGGGGAGTAGAAAGAAAGCAGAAAATGAACATGGGAGGGACCTTCTTTTTGTATCATTGCATTACCTGGAAATTTCACTGATCTCTTCTAACTTGAGACCAATCAAATGTTACTATCTTCTGGAGTCCAGAAAATATGAATGCCTTCCCAGTTGACACTTGTAATACGGTCAATACCTTGCATTTATTGCTGAAACTTGTAATACGGTCGATACCTTGCATTTACTGCTGAATAACATCACAGTAAAAGAAATTAGTCCATACTCGTTTGATATAGCTTTAGACCTTGCACTAAGTACCACAGACAGACCTTGTGTTTATGTTTTTTTGCATCATGTAAAGAATGCTGACATTATCACCACTTGCCATAATACTTTAAAAAAACTTGCAGTACCATTCTTTTTCTTGAAAGTAGGGACTCATACCATGTTATTTACACAGTGGATTAAATGTAAATGTGTGTTCCTTTGTAATGTAGGTGATACTTCATAGTTTTGCCAACGTCAAGTAATGGTTAAAATGATTGGTACTGAGCCATCAAGTGAATTAGAATGGGATGAGCCATTAGGAAGGGTGCCAATCTTTTCCTATGGCTCTGGGCATATGCTAAATGATATCACATCATCTTGTTGGTTTACATATTTGTTGGTATTCTTGACGGACGTCGGCCTTAGTCCAAGGTATGTAGTAGGATTATAATTTTTTTCTTCTCCATTTGTACTCTAAATCATTATATTATGTTCTTTCAGATGTTGCGAAATCATATTGAATGAAGGCATTCCTGCAGTCCTTAAAGTTTTTGTTATAAATCTTTACGCAAATAAATGCATCAGATATAAGTTCATATTAAACTTCATTATGTTTTAGGTGTGATAATATATATTGCATTTTCTATTATCCCTTGATCTTTATGTATAAATACATCCTAGAAACCAGGTGTAGTTACACCCACATCTCATATACTACCATGTGTTAGTATATATACTACTTTATCATTTTTAGTATGTTCATATACTATATCTAAGGTATTCCAGAGTGAGCTACATGAAAAACTGGAAGTGAGTCCATAGTTTTTACTATATTTGTGGAATACATACAAATTGTATGTAAAAAGGAGCATGCTAAAAATATGGAACATCCTACCCAAAAAGTAGTATATATATAGACTATCCAAGTATTCTTATATAGTATTACATACTGCGTGCATACGCTCCGGTATGATAGATATTACCTAGAATGAATGAAATGCACGTGGGTTTAACTACACCCGGTTGTAGGAAACATTTGTCATATATGAAGCATCTGTGATGCTATTTGAAAATGGACCATTTAGACACTTCATGCTTCGAGAAATATTCTGCCTGAGATGTTGAAAAAGCTTGAAATGATTACTTGTTGCTTCAGAATTCTTTTAGGCAATTCACCTTTTATTCAACTCTGCAGTGATGCTGCTATTGTCATGCTTTCCGGTCAGTTGGCGGATGGCTTCACAACAATCTTTGTTGGTGAGCTGGTATGTGGCAAAATGAACAGGATTTATATTACTGCACTGTTATAAGTTTCTGATATCATATAATATATGTTTGATTGCTTCTCTTTCGGCATTCACTTCTAGGGTTTCTCTGTATTTACCGTGTATTGCTCCGAAGTAGATACATAAATGAATCATTTTTGTTTCAGATTGATCGTTTTGGACATTTCAAACTGTGGCATGCAGGAGGATCTATTCTAGTAGCAATTTCCTTCTCATCTGTTTTTGGTAGCTGTTTGCCTTGCAAACTCACGGGGACTAATTCGTCAACTCTGGAGACTGTTGGATACAGCATATTTGCCTCTATTTTTAATGTTGGTTGGGCAGTTACCCAAGTCGCTCACATGTAATGCTCCTTCCTTTCATTACTTACATTCATGCTTTTCTTGTGATTTCAGCATATCATTTGTGTATATCTTTTATATATTTCCAAGGTCAATGGTGAACTGCATGACGTCAAACCCAACAAGTCGGGTTGCACTAGTGAGCTGCCGCAATGCCTTCACGATGGTACACCTTACTCTGCCTTGATTTTACTGTGTCTAGGTATCTGAATAACTGTCCCTGACATGTTCATTTTTCACGCTTATTCCAGGTCGCAAATCTTAGCTTGTATGGCATTGCTTTGTTGATATTTACTCTAATGCGGTCAGTGAGTGTATTAGTTCAGGTACTTTCTTGTGTTAAGTAATATATACTATCATTTATCTGAGTTCTTGTTTTATCTTAAATTTCTCAAATCCTTTTGCTCAGTATCGTTGGATTGCTTATACGGCCATTTCCATCGGATGTTGTTTTGTTGTCGCGTTCTTGATTGGAACAAAAGAGCCAGGGTAAGATGGAAACCTTGTTTGGACATCTGGATTACAAAGTTTTAATGCCATGTTCTTTTGAAAATGTTCTTAACTTTCAGTATGTTTTCCTTCTATTTTATTTTCAGTTTGTTTCTAACTTTGAATTCTGTAGGTTAAATCAACCTTCTCAGGATAAGAGCCTCTCCAGAATTTCATGGGCCCACTGGTTCAAGAAAGTATTGTACTACCAAGTTGCTCTAGTCTACATGTGCACTAGATTGGTAACCAATGTTTCGCAGGTATCTAGTAATCTTAAGCTACGTGATTATGAGACCAAACAACTTTGTTCATTCCATTTAGTTTACTGCCTTGTACTTTACTTGATCTTTTTCAAGCCTTAGATTATTATTTGATGAATGCCATGTATGGTAAAGGACATCTCTTGTGGATTATGGTATATTACTCGGAGTAGACCGCGCTGTCAATGGTGTACCATGGCATGGGGAAACATGGCTAAATTTCTTGGAAAAACTACAATTTTTTCACACATTAATTATTAAACAGCATTTTCTTTAGATGTTTTTGTATGAAATATTTATCAGTTCAGTCGTACATGCGGTGTTACGCATCACATGTATCCCTTGATTGGTTTTCACTATCTTTTTCTGTGCTGTAACTATCTTATGATTATGTTTGTTTCAATTTATGGAAGATAACATTAAAATATACCGACATACTAAAGATAGAAAATGCTCAATATATATATTACTAGTATATTAGTGTACCTTCGTATGTTATAGGAACTGAGCCTAGCTCAGCGGGGTGAGGGAATGGATGTAAAATTGCACCACCCAAATTCTAGTTTTCTTCTGCTCGAATTTGGGGTCTTTTCTTCATAAAAAAAAAGATATTTAGTTCCTTGTAGGTATTCTTATATAATTTAATATATGTATTACACAGTCAAGGACAGATTGGATATCAAATATTGCAAATCATTTATAATTTCATTGCAGTACTCTTATTATATTGCAGTACTCTTATTTTCTCTATAATTTCATTGTACCCCCTTAATTCTTCGAAGTTTGAACTTCAACCGGATAGCAGATCGTTTATAATGTTTATATATATTTGATCAGGCATTTCTTGCTTTCTACGTGATAAATGATTTGGGAATGCACCAATCTTCCAAAGCGCTGGTAAGATTTTCTTTCCCCTTTTGCTCTTGGAATGTCTCTCTTATGATTTTTTCATCCTGATGTTGAGTATGTCCATGGGCAAGTTGAACTCATGTGATACATGTGCAATATAAATGCCTGAATTAGAAGAAGAAGAAAAATCAATAGAACTTATGATGCAGGTGCGACAATTTTGTAAGCTTGCTTTGCATGAGTTACACTATACATGTAGTCCAATCAGGCACTCAAATGCTCGCTCTCAGTATAATCTGAATGCTGAAAGTGATACTACTTGTTGATATTTTCCTTTTTCAATTGAGGTCCACAATCCAGTTCATACTGTTGATTAATTTAGATAGTTTCTTGATACATTTCATAAAATTAAATTTCCATGAATTAGTGTTTGCTCATTTTGTTTTTCAGGTACCTGCTATTATCTATGTATGCAGCTTGGTAGTATCTGTCATGTTACAGGTCCGACTATCTTCTTAGAGTTTAATTAATTTATTTTCTTCCTCAACTCAATGGGGAGCATATTTCTTTGGAGGAACCAACTCAATGGAATTCTATATTTTTATAGGAGACTAGATGGTCGGGTTGGCGTCTAAAAAACTACTTCTCAGCTGGAGCAATGATTTGGATATTGTCCGGCATTGGAATTGTTCTCTTACCAAGCAGTATGCACAACTTCATGTATGCCCTTTCAATCACGATAGGAGCGGCCAATGCACTTATGACAGTATGTTTCTAACCTTGATTCAGTTTAAAGAGTCAATTTAGTATAATATACATGTACAAATTCATGGTGAAAAATTCCTATGTATTTGGCTTAGAAGTATATGTTATATGTAGTTGTTAGCCATGTGGGCTTGTACAACTCTGACATATATATCCATTTGGTCTATGCCTTGCTGTGAGCATTTCATAGCCTCTTAAAGATTTGCAATTGAACATGTCTACATTTGTGTATGTGATGCATAATCATGTTATAGGCTGGGAGCTCACTTTTCGTCACTCTGATCTCTTCGGTTTCCTTTGATTACAGGTCACAAGTATCAGCATGGAAGGTGTTTTAGTAGGAGAAGATCTAAATGGTTGTGCTTTTGTATACGGCTCTTTAAGTTTTATTGACAAAGTGTCATGTGGCATAGCGTTGTATATCCTCGAGTCCTACCAAGGTAATGCTACTTATTGGTATCTTGGCACACTAATGATTACTCACAACAAATGGATTTGTATACACAATGAGATTTTCATTTTTTGCGTGGCAGGAAGCACCAAGATCAGTGAGAACCAAGAATTGGCATACGGCTATTCCGTTACGAGACTCGGTCTGGGGCTAGTTCCAGCCGTCTTCTCGCTTCTTTCAGCCATAGTAGCTCATACCATGGACCTCCCTGAAGCTCGACGGAGACCTCTAGTGGAGCCTCTTCTTGCCTAACTCTTGCTGGTAGCACTTGCACTGTAGAAATTTGATGGCCAGCCCTGCATATAAACTCCGGAGGTGCTAACAAACTTTATATGGCACATGGGGGAACGAATTCAGACACGACCAATCCGCTAATATACTGTATAGTCTGGGAGAAGTTTAGGTGACCAACAGAGAAGGTTACTCAGCAAGGCGTTGAGTATAAACCGAAAGTGGCACATAAGTCATAACCTGCTAATGGTCATACTTATCTGTGTGAATTGATCCCCAGTACCTTGTAACTGTAAATAGCTAGATATATCCCAGTCACATTGTTTAGAACAATGCAAAGCCTGTACGTGTATTCATTTGAAAAGTTTAATCCATCTAAACACCCCTGTGGCAATGTACTTCTTGGCGTACTTGGGTTGGGGTTTGTTTTGGATGACTGCGATTTCATCCTGAATTTGATCAGTATTTAAGTGAAATAGTATACGGTATCGGTCTTGGTGACTGAAGCCTGCTATAATGTGCTATTGCTGGTACGCGCCGGGGACAGACGCAGCTAGAACGCGTACTGAAAACTTGAGCATTTGTTTGTGCGGTGTGCCTGACAAGTTTGGACTCTTAAGAAGAAAAAAAGGCAAAATGATAGTGGTGGCTGTTCCATCTCTTGTTTGATTTGAAAGGCTAACTAAATAGTGGAGCTGTGAATTCCCAAGGGGTTATGCATTTGCGGATATGCTTCAAATGGAGATCTGAGAGTTACGCCGCTCGTTGAGCCACCTTGATCAGTGGTAAACATGGTGATGCAAGCGCATCGTGCGCTACAAATTTGAAATGAAGATATCACGAAGATGAGCTTAACAGGAATTCGGGATGAATGAACCCGGAATACTGGTGACCCGGGGTGGGAGGCAGGTGGTGCCGTAGCCAGGAAATCCCTACGCCCCGGGCCAGCCTTGTTGCTACAGTACATGATGAGTTTTCTCTTCACGCCCCAGCCATGGCCCGGGCAGCCCGGGGCCTGGCTACGCCGCTGCTTGATATGCATGTCTGAGTATGTCAAATGTTGGAAACTGGACTCGGTATCTTGAGTTAATTTTAGCATTCTTGAGCGATAGCGCTTTCACCATGTCGCTGAAAAGCGGCAGTGATAATGTGGCTCCGATGCAGAGAACACGAAACAGGGGTGGACCTAACCAACCATCGAATTTTTGATCGAGAAATCTTACAGCATAGTTCAGCCGAGGTTCATAGAGTGGGAAAGGCAAAGCAGAACCAAGGAAGCAATATTCGCCACAAAACAAAGCTGCAGCCAACAATTTGTTAGAAGTCAGAACCTATTTTAAAGCTAACCCAGCCGGTTACACCCAGCAGAGAACAGAGTGCAGGCCAACAACCTCGTTGCAATCAGAAAAATAAGGCGATCTTACGCCAGCAGCCGAAATTGGCGGTCTTGCTCAGCTGGGAGCTGCACGCACGGCCGCCTTCATTCTCCTGCAGGGGAAAACGATAGCAGCATTAAACTGGCACCTTCCCTCGAGCAAGCAATGTTTTTCATCAGAGATGTTACAACAAAGCGCCACAAGAGCGAAGTAGACAAATACACAACAGGCATCTACTGAAAAACACTAACCGAGAGAGGAAACGCGGAGTGGAGCTCGAGTTGATGGCGATGCTTCACGGACGAATTGTTCTGGGATTCGTTCCATGGATCGATGCATGGCTGGCCAGCCTCTGCGTGTGGCCGTCTGCCGCCCAGCTCCAACATCCGCCAGCCCGCTGCGTGCGTCTCATGCCATGACGGAACGGCCGCGTCTCCAGCTGACCCGACCTGCAAGAGGAAACGCGGAGGGAAACGGGAGGAGAGGAAGAGGAGGCGGTGCTCAGCTGCAGTTGCATTATCACCTGTGCTCCCCTCTCCTCTGAAGCTGGTACTTTGACAGGGCTAGTGAGCCCTATGTTCAGGCGAGGTGACACCAACTCCGAACAGACGCCTGGTTAAGCCGACCCATCTGATCGGCGTCGGTGCCATCTCTCCTGAGCACAGGGCCCTAACCCACACGAACAGCAACAACAACTCAAGCGCTCATCAGCTGCTCAAAGGTATTTCTGTCTGTCTGTCTGTTTTTCTGTCTCTGTGTGTGTCTCGCTGCACGATGCATAGACAAACACAAATGGCCTCCATATATAAGGCCGAGGAACAGGGAGTGGTGCCTCCCAGAAAGAAAATTTTAGCTAGCTGGTGCTGGTGACGCCCGGCCATGTGACGAGGCAAATGCTGCCGAGTCCGACGAGCCTTGACCAAAGAAAACTCGTGCATCCACACTGGACAGCGGCAGGTCAACGGCGTCGTGGAGGCAGAGTACGATGTACACACAAAGAGGACAGACGACCACTTGCTGGCGCCCTCAACAACTTGGTGCACTAGCGCTTCCGTTGCCCGATTTTGTGAGCTGCGATCTCACTCCCTCCCAAATTTCATCGCCTTGTAGCCAAGGCCTTCTGGCTCTGACAAAGTAGATCCATGTGCGTCCATCAGACGAAAATTCTTTCCTTTTTTACGTCAATACACATCCGACGTTCGTTCCCTCCGGGGGTAAAACCGAGCGAACGATCGTTCCCCTGTCAGTTAGTTAATAAGAGCGGACAAATGTTTTTGTTTGCTAAAAAAACCCACTTCCAGCGAACGCTCCAGAATGGCCATGAAAATAGATGCATGCTGTTGCAAAAGAATTTGTCATTTCTAAAGTAAAGATTGCCGTGTTGTATAAAAGATTGTCAGAAAAGTATCATGCTGCAATAGAGTATTTGCCATGTGTTTTTAAGGATTTGCCATGATTACAACATGGATAATTGCCAGCCTTAAAAAAGAAAATAATAAAAATTGTCATGCTGACTGAAGAGAATTGCCATATTGCATCAAGAAAAAAAAGGTGAAAATTGTCAAGCTCTAAAAATAGAAATTTCCATCCCAAACACGCATTGCTTCCATCCTGAGAGCTCGTACTTCGCACAGGGGTGCTCGGGACCAAACACTTTAGAATTTATGTGCGGGATCCGACGTGTCCGAGGGAGTATTTTTAACATTCCCATCTTTCCCCCTCATCTCATAATCTTCGTTCTCCCCGAGGAAAACCTGATACTACTCCATATGATGGTCCAAAGTTTGTGTTCTTTACTGCTAATAAACCAGCCGGCCTGCAGCTCATGTTTAGCTAGCTAACCCCGGTATTAACTGTAGGTACCGAAAATATCGATGCAAATCGGGACAATTGCTTTCCTGTATGCATGTAACATATAGCGTGTGGATTGTTTAAAGACACAAAAGTATGATGTGGCTGTTGGAGGTTCCGTATCTTACATGCATGTATGTGATCTCCAGGCAGTATTACATATGTGGTTCTATTTGATTAATTATTGAGCCCTGCCCCATGCTAAATCAATGGCGTTTCCCTGACCAATTCAACATTGTAGGGTGGTAAAATAAAACTAATCAAGGAGGCACATCTAGCTACAATTCCTTATCGCAAGCGATTGGGATAGATCGCTACATGCATGCACATATCATTGGTGATGATAAAAATCAGCATGTTAATAGGAACGTGTGATGTCATAAGTAAATGTCAGCATGCAACTGTGAATGGTCGAGAGAAAAAAAAACTTTGAATTGTCTACTTTATTTGGTTCATACTATTATCCCCATGATCGGAACCCCACATGATGACATGTATTGGTACAAAAAAGAGTTTTTAGAAGGCTAAAGCTCATCTCGAAAAGAAAATAAGGCTAAAAGTTGGGCACACAAGAAAATGTCATTCCTTGCATCATGTGCATATGCATGCACTCAATGATTGTACGGATTTCCCCCTGTAAATTAAGTAGGCAACTCTCTTCTTCTTAGTTAGTTAACAGAAGAGGCAAAACTTTTGCCTCCGTTTCAAAAAAAAGAAAAAGATTGTGAGGAGGACCTTTCGTCCAATGTTGCTATCAAGGGAGCAAAATGCTATCATCCTGGTCATTTTTCGTGCAGTGAGAAAATGCGCAGTAAAAGAATTTGTTTCCATGATAGAAGCAGATAGATGATCAGCTGTCTCCTTTCTCTAGTTCTTGCATACTTCCCCATGCGTGTTGCATAACTTTTGGAACCACGGGCAGCTTGGAGCTGTTCGTCAAGAATTCCACAAGTTTTCAGCTCGTTTGACTAAGACCGAGACGGTTATTATTGTGAAATCTTTTTTACTTTACCTCATTTGTTTCTCACTTTTGAATCTTTCTTTTATTTCTTGCCTAGATATCTCCATCACCGGAATAAACCTAAAAAATAACATTTATCTAGCTCCAGCTCCTTGTGGCACGTGAGCTCACCGCTCGGTTGGACGCTGCGCAGGACTTCCGGCCTCCGTCAACCTCGGTCTAGCATCCCTGGATCGCTCCATTGCCAGGCAGCGGTCGCGCTTTGCTTGGCTCAAGCGCGAGCTCCGCGTTCCCACGTGTTCGCGCCGCGCACCGCCACCAGAGAAACCAGATCTCCGGGCTCCATGGACAACAACACCGTCTCCGAGCCGGCTGCCCTTGCGGAGGCGGCCTTCGACCACTCATCGACCATCGTTGGATCTTCCGAGGAGCGTGCTTTCTCCCTCTCCTGGGAGGAGATCCACCCCGAGCACTTTGATCGAATGGCACTTGAACGGCCGTTCTCCGAGGACGAGATTTGGCATGCGATCAAAGCCATGCCCACGAGCAAAGCTCCCGGTCCGGATGGGCTCTCCGTCGTGCATGCTGCTGCTGGGATACTGAAAAAGGTGATCTTAAACAGACAGAAGGGTAAAAGCAGCCAAAATTAGCGGTGTTGAGTTTCCCGGCCGCCTTCCTTCTCCTGCAGTAGAAAGCGATAGCAAATCGTTAGACCGGCACTTTCCCTCAGGCAAGCAAGACCGTGGGCATGGCATGTTTTCAGAGATACAAATTCTTGGGTTTCTTACATGGCTAACTAACCTTGTGTATGAGCTCCAACATCTGCCAGCACGCTTTCCCTCATGACATGGCAGAACGGCCGCATCTCCAGCTGACCTGACCTGCAAGAGGAAACGCGAGGAGGAAGAGGAGGCGGTGCTCAGCTGCAGTTGCATTATCACCTGTGCAGTGCTCTCCTCTGAAGCTGGTGCTTTGACAGGGATAGTGAGCCCTATGTTCAGGCGAGGTGACACCAACTCCGGCCAGACGGATGCATGGCCTGGTTAAGCCGACCCATCCGATCGGCGTCGGTGTCATCTCTCCTGATCACAGGACCCTAACCCACAAGAACAGCTCAAGCGCTCATCTGCTCAAAGGTATGTCTGTCTCTCTGTCTGTCTCTGTGTGTGTGTGTCGCTGCACAATGCATAGACAAACACAATGGCCTCCATATATAGCCCGAGGGACGGGGGGTGGTGCCCCCCAGAGAGAGCAAAAACCAGTAGTGACGCCCGGCCATGTGACGAGGCAAATGCTGCTGAGCCTGACGAGCTAGGCTTGACCGGAGAAAACTCGTGTGTTCCCTCGGAGCCCCGGGGCCTCCTCGCATCCACACCGGACAACGCTAGGTCAACGGCGTCGTGGAGCCAGAGTACGATGTACACACACACACACATCTGACAGACGACAACTTGCTGGCGCCCTCAAGACCTCAACAACTTGGTGCACTTGTGCCACCACCGTCTCGTGGACGTGGACCACCCCTTCCGTCGCCCCATTTTGTGAACCGCGATCGCCCTGCCTCAGGTTTCATCGCCTTGCGGCAAAGGCCTCCTGACCATGACAAAGTAGAGGTCCATGGTCAAGGTTGATGTTCATATGTGTATCCATCAGATGAAAATGCTGTTGCTGTTGTTTTCACCCGTCTCGTAATCTTCGTTCTCCCTTGGGGAAACCTGATATACATGATGCTCCAAATTAAGGTTGTCTTCTTTACCACTACTATAAACCGGCCGGCCTGCAGCTGCAGCTCATGCTCAGCTAGCTAACCCGGGTATCAATTGTAGGTACCGAAAATATCGAAGCAAATCGCGACAATTGCTTTCCTAGATGCTTATGATCCGCCGCAGATCTTCGATGCATGTAACATAGTCCGTGGATTGTTCTAAAGGGCACAAAAGTATGATGTTGCCGTTGGAGGTTCCGGATCTTACATTCATGAATGTGATCTCCAGGCAGTACTATATGTGTGGTTGTCTTTGATTAATCAAGCACTGCCGCATGCTCACTCAATAATGGCGTTTCCCTGACTAGTTCAACATTGCAGGGTGGTGGTGAAATAAAATTAATCAAGGAGGCACATCTACCTTACCCAGATGCATACCAATTCCTACGGCAAGCGATGGGGATAGATTGCTTGCTAGATGCATGCACATGATTGGCGACGATAAAAACCGGCATGCCAACTGGAATGCGTGAGGTCATGAGGTCGATGTCACCGTGTTATGTAACTTTGAATCGTCTTCTTCATTTGGTTTGCACCGTTATCCGCGTAACCGGAGCCCCACATGGTGACATATATCGGTAGTAAAAAAGGGTTTTCAGAAGGCTAAAACCTAAAAGTATGTAAAGTTAGGCGGCACTAGAAGAAAATGCCCTTGCCTCATGTGCGTACATATGCATGCACGCACTCAATGATTTCGAGGAGTGCCTTTCGTCCGCGTTGCTGTCGGAAGAGTAAAACGCTGCCATCCTGGTCATTTTCTCGCGGTGAGAAAATTTGCGGAAGGGAAACGGTTTCCGTGACAGAAGCAGATGGATGATCAGCTCAGCTGTCTCCTTTCTCCGGATCTTTGCATACTGTACCATGAATGTTGCATTACTTTTGGAAGTATTACTGGTTCCACCTTGGAGTTGTTCGTCAGGAATTCCACAAGTTTTCCACTCGTTTGACTGGGATTGAGACGGTTATTGTCGCGGAATCTTTTTCATTTGTTTCTTACTTTTGACTGGGATATGGGCTTTGAATTGTCTTAGTTTTTGCGACAGATGTGACATTGTTGCCTGGACATTTCCGTCGCCGGAATAAAACCTGAACATGAACATGAACATGAACATGAACATGAATATTTGTCCGCTGTTATGGACTCCTTTGGACCGGTCAGATGTACAGCCATAAGCTACGAGATCTTGGTGCAGAAAATATAGCAGGTATGAAATGGACTCGTAGCATAAAGAAAAGACCAAGAGACGAGTACAGTGTCACCGGAAATCTTACCATGATCTGGAGAGCATTTAATTAGGAAAGAAATCATGTGCAGGTGGAAGAAATCCTTGCGTAGATTCGCCAAATCTGTCATCGACCGCGGAACTGATTGATCATTGCACAGTAGAGAGCACACACCAATTATCTTGGCAAAGGAGAGCCAACTGCTTGTTCTGTCCTTTACAAATTTTTAATTCAGAAAAGGTTAGCATAGCTCAACATGCACTGTCAGTCTGCAACTTGTTGCGCGTGTGCTTTCACACAGTCTGAACTATCGCTGGCTACAGTATTTGAACCTGGGACCAGGTTTGGGACGCTCACGAAGAAAATTACCTTCTTTTTAGAATCACCGAGGGAGAGGATCCCACAAGTATGCATATATAGTACTCGAATATGGCCGTGAGGCCAAATTTTTACAAGATGACCACAAGCTGTAAAGAGTAATGCTATACGTACAAACGAGTTACAAGGTTTTATAAAAAAAATTAATTTGATTAGTTAATAGGTGAGGAGGTGGCCTATCCCTCTGAAAATCAGAGAAAAGGGCAAGTTTGTGATTGGTTAGTATATGAAAAAAAATCCTAATCAGCGTGTAATTGTGTGTAGCTCTTTGTATGTTTAGCATTATTGAAAAAAGCTAGTCTCACCAAGCCAGGGCGGCAACCTTATCACCCGGCTTTCTAAACCAATAGGCCTAAATTTCAAAATTATTACAAATATTTTGAACAGTGAAGGAAGAGCAATGATCTTCGCTCCCGAATATTGCAGCGTTTCTAGGGTCCCGAAATTTTCATAGCATTGCTAGCAGGACTTCAGGCCAAACGTAGAGTTGCTTGGATGCGGGGTGGAGGAAGTAGACTGGTCAAGCCAAATCCACATTGCTCTTGGATGAATGAGCAGATGATCTGTGTCCTCTTGTTGTGAAGGAGCACCATGGACAACATTGTGTTGGGTGCAATATTCTTGTAGGATAC
The DNA here is from genome assembly GCF_056163025.1 of Triticum urartu. Lineage (NCBI taxonomy): Eukaryota > Viridiplantae > Streptophyta > Magnoliopsida > Poales > Poaceae > Triticum > Triticum urartu. Next base: position 167,007,060 of record NC_141874.1, on the reverse strand, counting down.
GCGCGCCGCGCCGCACTGCGGGATAAAATAGCAGCGAGCGAGTCGGACGCTCCCTCCCTCCCCCGCCGCCACCCGCGAGGCGTCGGGGAGGGTTCCCGATCTCGGCCGCCGCACCCCCTCCTCCTCCCTCCTCCGCCCTCACCGCCGCCAAGGGGCGCGGCCGGGCAAAGCCCGGCCGTCGCCGGCGGCGACGGGGCTCCTTCATCCCCCGCTCGTAGGGTTTGGCGCGGGCCAGATCTACGGCTGGGCGTGGCGCTCGATGCCGGGCACAGCGGCTCGGCGGCGCCCCGAAGCAGGCCGGCGATGGTGGCGTTCGACGAGTGACATGGTGGTGGTGCGGGCCGGTGGTGGCGTCGGCGGCGGTGCCCCCGGCAGCGCTTCGGCGTTGCGTCCGGCGCCGCGGGTCGCGGTTGACCGGGTCGCAGTCGGCCCTCTTGTCGTGGTGCTCTGGTGGGGGGGGGGGGCAGCGGTGGTGGTGGGCTGCCCCCACCCAGTCGGGCCTCGCTGCTGGGTGGCGGCGCTCGGCTCGGGTGGATCCCCCGGTGGCGTCTTCAGGCGGCGGCGGAGACGGCTTTGCAACCCTCCCTCTCCGGCTTCTGGCGACGACCGATGCCTCCTAATGCTCTGGCCCATCGAAACGGGGCGGAACTCGGTTCCGGGGGGAAGTTGGAGCTGACATGGGTGTCGCTCGTGGCCATGGGCCACTTCTCCGCCTTCCCCTTGATACACCCATTTTGCATCATGCTTTTATATCGATATTTATTGCTTTATGGGCTGTTATTACACATTATGTCACAATACTTATGCATATTCTCTCTTATTTTATAAGGTCTACATGAAGAGGGAGAATGCCGGCAGCTGGGATTCTGGGCTGGAAAAGGAGCAAATATTAGATACCTATTCTGCACCGCTCCAAAAGTCCTGAAACTTCACGGAAGCTTTTCCAGAATATATGAAAAATACTGAGCGCAAGAAGTTCCAGAGGGGGGCCACACCCTGGCCACGAGGGTGGGGGGAGCGCCCTACCCTCTGGCCGCGCCCCCTGCCTCGTGGGCCCCCTGGTGGCCCTCCGATGCCCATCTTCTGCTATATGGAGTCTTTCGTCTAGGAAAAAAATGAGAAGCAAGCTTTCGGGGCGAGACTCCGCCGCCACGAGGTGGAACCTTGGCGGAACCAATCTAGGGCTCTGGCGGAGCTGTTCTGCCGGGGAAACTTCCCTCCGGGAGGGGGAAATCATCATCATCGTCATCACCAACGATCCTCTCATCGGGAGGGGGTCAATCTCCATCAACATCTTCACCAGCACCATCTCATCTCAAACCCTAGTTCATCTCTTGTATCAAATCTTTGTATCCAAACCTCAGATTGGTACTTGTGGGTTGCTAGTAGTGTTGATTACTCCTTGTAGTTAATGCTAGTTGGTTTACTTGGTGGAAGATCATATGTTCAGATCCATTATGCATATTAATACCCCTCTGATTATGAACGTGAATATGCTTTGTGAGTAGTTACGTTTGTTCCTGAGGACATGGGAGAAGTCTTGCTATTAGTAGTCATGTGAATTTGGTATTCGTTCGATATTTTGATGAGATGTATGTTGTCATCCCTCTAGTGGTGTCATGTGAATGTCGACTACATGACACTTCACCATTTTTTGGGCCTAGAGGGAGGCATTGGGAAGTAATAAGTAGATGATGGGTTGCTAGAGTGACAGAAGCTTAAACCCTAGTTTATGCGTTGCTTCGTAAGGGGCTGATTTGGATCCATATGTTTCATGCTATAGTTAGGTTTACCTTAATATTTCTGTTGTAGTTGCGGATGCTTGCAATAGGGGTTAATCATAAGTGGGATGCTTGTCCAAGTAAGGACAGCACCCAAGCACCGGTCCAACCACATACCAAATTATCAATGTACCGAATGCGAATCATATGATCGTGATGAAAACTAGCTTGACAATAATTCCCATGTGTCCTCAGAAGCGCTTTACATCATATAAGAGTTTGTCCAGGCTTGTCCTTTGCTACAAAAAGGATTGGGCCATCTTGCTACACCTTATTTACTTTTATTACTTGCTACTCGTTACCAATTACCTTATCACAAAACTATCTGTTACCGATAATTTCAGTGCTTGCAGAGAATACCTTACTGAAAACCGCTTATCATTTCCTTCTGCTCCTCGTTGGGTTCGACACTCTTACTTATCGAAAGGACTACGATATATCCCCTATACTTGTGGGTCGTCAAGACTCTTTTCTGGCGCCGTTGCCGGGGAGTGAAGCGCCTTTGGTAGGTGGAATTTGGTAAGGAAAAAATTATATAGTGTGCTGAAATTTACTGTCACTTGTTACTATGGAAAGTAATCCTTTGAGGGGCTTGTTCGGGGTATCTTCACCCCGACCGGTAGAGCAAATAGTTGCTCCTCGACCTACTGAACCTACTGAACCTACTGAAAATGTTTACTTTGAAATTCCTTCGGGTATGATAGAGAAGCTGCTAGCTAATCCTTTTGCAGGAGATGGAACATTGCATCCCGACTTACACTTAATCTATGTGGATGAAGTTCGTGGATTATTTAAGCTTGCATGTATGCCCGATGATGTTATCAAAAAGAAGGTCTTCCCTTTATCTTTGAAGGGAGATGCATTGACATGGTATAGGCTATGTGACGATATGGGATCATGGGACTACAAACGGTTGAAATTGGAATTCCATTAGAAGTTTTATCCTATGCATCTTGTTCATCGTGATCGTAATTATATATATATATATATATATATATATATATATATATATATATTTTGGCCTCGCGAAGGATAAAGCATCGCTCAAGCTTGGGGAGGCTTAAGTCAATGTTATATTCATGCCCCAATCATGAGCTCTCAAGAGAAATGATTATCCAACATTTTAATACTCGGCTTTCTGACAACAATCGCTCCATGCTCGATACTTCTTGTACTGGTTCCTTTATGATAAAGACTATTTAATACAAATGGAATTTATTGGAGAGAATTACATGCAATTCTAAAGATTGGGATCTCGACGAAGATAAGGAGTCAGGTATAACACCTAAGTTTGATTGTGTTAAATCTTTTATGGATGCCGATGTTTTTCGTAAATTTAGCACTAAATATGGACTTGACTCTGAGATAGTAGCTTCTTTCTGTGAATCCTTTGCTACTCATGTCGATCTCCCCAAGGAGAAGTGGTTTAAATATAATCCTCCCATTGAAGTAAAAGTAGTTGCACCTATTAAAGTTGAAGAAAAGACTATCATTTATAATGATCCTATTGTTCCTACTGCTTATGTTGAGAAACCACCTTTCCCTGTTAGAATAAACAATCATGCTAAAGCTTCAACTGTGGTCAACAAAAGTAATATTAAGACACCTAAACCCCCTGAGCAAGTTAAAGTTGAACCTAATGTTGCTATGGTTAAAGATATCTTGGCTGACAATATTGATGGGCAGGTTATTTACTTCTGTGATGAGACTGCTAGAATTGCTAAACCTGGTGCTAAAGATAAACATAGATCTGTCGTAGGCATGCCTGTTATTTCTGTTAAAATAGGAGATCATTGTTATCATGGCTTGTGTGATATGGGTGCTAGTGCCAGTGCAATACTTATTTCCTTATACAAAGAAATTATGCATGATATTGCACCAGTTGAGATAGAAGGTATTGATGTTACCATTAAGCTTGCTAATAGAGATACTATTTCACCAATTGGGATTGTTAGAGACGTTGAAGTCTTGTGTGGGAAGGCTAAATATCCTGCTGATTTTCTTGTTCTTGGTTCCCCTCAAGATAGCTTTTGTCCCATTATATTTGGTAGACCCTTCTTGAATACTATTAGTTCTAAGATAGACTGCAATAAGGATATTGTTTCTGTTGGTTTAGGGGATATGTCTCATGAGTTTAATTTTGCTAAATTTCGTAGACAACCCCATGATAAAGAATTGCCTAGTAAAGATGAAATTATTGGTCTTACTTCTATTGCCGTGCCTCCTACTGATCCATTAGAACAATATTTGCTAGACCATGGAAATGATATGTTCATGAATGAAAGAAGGGAAATAGATGAAGTATTCTTTAAACATGGATTTTGAAACACAATTTGCCTGTTGAAATCCTAGGGGATCCTCCTCCACCCAAGGGTGATCCCGTGTTTGAGCTTAAACCATTACCTGATACTCTCAAATATGGTTATCTTGATGAAAATAAAATATATCCTGTTATTATTAGTGCTAACCTTTTAGAGAAGGAGGAAGAGAAATTATTGAAAATTCTGAAGAAACACCGTGCTGCTATTGGATATACTCTTGATGATCTTAAGGGCATTAGTCCCACTCTATGTCAACACAAAATAAATTTGGAGGAAGATGCCAAACCAGTTATTGATCATCAACGATGGCTGAATCCTAAGATGAAAGAAGTGGTAAGAAAGGAAATATTAAAGCTCCTTGAGGCAGGTATAATTTATCCCGTTGCTGATAATCAGTGGGTAAGTCATGTTCATTGTGTCCCTAAGAAGGGAGGTATTATTGTTGTTCCTAATGATAAAGATGAATTGATTCCACAAAGAATTATTACAGGTTATAGGATGGTAATTGATTTCCGCAAATTAAATAAGGCTACTAAAAACATCATTACCCCTTACCTTTTATTGATCAAATGCTAGAAAGATTACCCAAACACACACATTTTTGCTTTCTAGATGGTTACTCTGGCTTCTCTCAAATACCTGTATCAGCTGATGATCAATCAAAGACCACTTTTACTTGCCCTTTCGGTACTTTTTCTTATAGACGTATGCCTTCTAGTTTATGTAATGCACCTGCTACCTTTTAAAGATGCATGATGGCTATATTCTCTGACTTTTGTGAAAAGATATGTGAGGTTTTCATGGACGATTTCTCTGTTTATGGATCCTCTTTTGATGATTGCTTAAGTAACCTTGATCGAGTTTTGCAGAGATGTGAAGAAACTAATCTTGTCTTGAATTGGGAGAAGTGCCACTTTATGGTTAATGAAGGTATTGTCTTGGGGCATAAATTTTTTGAAAGAGGTATTGAAGTTGACAAAGCTAAAGTTGATGCTATTGAAAAAATACCATGTCCCAAGGACATTAAAGGTATAAGAAGTTTCCTCGGTCACGCCGGTTTTTATAGGAGGTTCATTAAAGACTTCTCAAAAATTTCTCGGCCTCTGACTAATCTATTACAAAAAGATATTCCTTTTGTCTTTGATGATGATTGTGTAGAAGCATTTGAAATACTTAAGAAAGCATTGATTTCTGCACCTATTGTGTAGCCACCTGATTGGAATTTACCCTTTGAAATTATGTGTGATGCTAGTGATTATGCTGTAGGTGCTGTTCTAGGGCAAAGAGTTGATAAGAAATTAAATGTTATTCAATATGCTAGTAAAACTCTAGACAATGCCCAAAGAAATTATGCTACTACTGAAAAAGAATTCTTAGCAATTGTATTTGCTTGTGATAAGTTCGGACCATATATTGTTGATTCTAAAGTAACTATTCACACTGATCATGCTGCTATTAAATACCTTATGGAAAAGAAAGATGCTAAACCTAGACTTATTAGATGGGTTCTCTTGCTACAAGAATTTGGTTTGCATATTATTGATAGAAAGGGAGCTGAGAACCCCGTTGCAGACAACTTGTCTAGGTTAATTAGAAAATGTTCTTGATGACCCACTACCTATTGATGATAGCTTTCCCGATGAACAATTAAATGTCATAAATGCTTCTCGAACTGCTCCATGGTATGCTGATTATGCTAATTACATCGTTGCTAAATTTACACCACCTAGTTTCACATACTAGCAAAAGAAAAAGTTCTTCTATGATTTGAGACATTACTTTTGGGATGACCCACATCTTTATAAAGAAGGAGTAGATGGTGTTATTAGACGTTGTGTACCTGAGCATGAACAGGAACAGATCCTATGCAAGTGTCACTCCGAGGCTTATGGAGGACACCGTGCTGGAGATAGAACTGCACACAAGGTATTGCGATCCTGTTTTTATTGGCCTACTCTCTTCAAGGATGCCCGTAAGTTTGTCTTGTCTTGTGATGAATGTCAAAGAATTGCACTACAAAAAAATACACTTCCGTGATGATATGTGTTTGTCACAGTAGGTCGCTTTTTTGTCATGCATGTACATCCATGAAAAATTTATGACAGAATCAAGATAGTCATACCTGTGCTGTCGTAGAAGTGTTCCATGACATTACCAAAATTATCATCACGGAAGTGTCCACTTCCATGACGATAAATCGTGCATCACAGAAGTGCTTTCGTCAAGAGTGACCGACACGTGGCATCCACTGTAACGGAACACCGTTAAGCTATCGGGTCGGGTTTTGGATCCGATAACCCGTTAACAGCCCCGACCAATGGGGATTTTCCACGTGTAAAATCATCATTGGCTAGAGGAAACATGTGTCGGCTCATCGTCGGGACAGATGTCATCCACTCACTGGACAGAAGGCGCCTATGATACGTCGACACGTGGCACGGCCTAACAAGTTTAAATGGGCAGGTCCAACTAGAGGACCACAAGATTTTGCGGACCATAATGGGTCGGCCCAGCTAAAGGCCCACGAAATTTTGCGGACCATAATGGGCTGGCCCAGCTAAAGGCCCACAAGATTTTGCGGGCCATAATGGGCCGGCCCAGGTAAAGGCCCACAAGATTCTTGCCGGTCATAATGGGTCAGCCCAGCTAAAGGCCCACGAGATTTCGCCGACATTAATGGGCCGGCCCAGCTGTAGGCCCACAAGATTTTGAGGACCCTAGTAGGCCAACCCATTAACTGGCTGCCATGTTTTGGGCCAAATGCCGGCCCATATTTGATCCGGTCCATTAATGGCCTGCCACGCTCCGGGCCTAATAGTGGCCCATATGAGATCCGTCCCATTAAAAGCCTACCGTGTTCTGGGCCAAATTACGGCCCTGATCAGGTCTGACCCTTTAAGAGGCTTTGGGCTCAATTATGGCCCATATCAGAGTCGGCCCGTCAACTGGACACTATGCTTTTGGGCCCACTTGCTAAAGGCCCACTTAGTAATTCGGCCTGATATTAGTTTCGGCCTGTTAAGGGACCGTTTAACATTTCGGCCCTATATTAATTTCAGCCTGTTAAAAGCCCGTCATATAGTTGGGCCTAACTACGGCCCGGTTTGCATCCGGCCTGCTCGCAGCCGATATCTGATTGGGCCAAACAAGGACCCAGACAATTTTGGCCTGTTAAAAGCCCGTGATTTGATTCGCACAATCATGGGCCGGGGTTCATTTCGGGCTGCTGCCGGCCCGTGAGCTGATCGACATGTTTCAGGCCCAACCTACATCGTGATTGCATGACGGCCCGATTATGTCCCGTAATTTTATGGTTTGGCCGGTTTACTGCGAAGACAGGATATGTATACAGTAAAATAACTGCAGCATCGTGAATAAGAAAAAACCTATACTATACAATAAAGAAATTACGGCATATTACATCCACTGGGCATCAAAATTTGCCACTATGATAATAAAGCACAAGCAGACAGCGGATTACATACACTGGGCATCAAAGATCGCCACCAGTGCAAATAAACACGCCGACAAAATAATATACAAAACCAACAGCACTTCAATAGAGTTCAAGAAAGGTTAGCCCTGCTGGGGAGCTGCAGCGCAAGCAGCTGAGCAAGATGATGAGACTACGCTTGTTCAACACTTATATCTTCCTCACTCTGAAAGATAAACAAGTAGACAGATGACAGGTTTTGCACATAAAGTATCAATGCTGACAATTCATCACATTTCTTACTGATGAATAAAGTGACACAGTTTAAATTTGCATTAACATAATATGGTATTGTTCAGGTCAAGACATGGTAGGAAATGACATTGTGAAGGAGTTGGCAGGTTCACAACACCACTGGATTACAGATCAAGAACTCATAATTATCAATGGTTAGTGTGCTGTCAATTTATACCATTTCAGATTGGCAAATAAAGAGACAGTTTAAATAATAGTAGAATGATATGACATTTTTCATAGTTAAGACATTGCAGAATATGACACTGTGCTGTAGTGGGTAGGTTCACCACACCACTGGATTACAGATGAAGAACAGAAGCATACATGCAGTGCAAAAGAAGATCACTTGCTCTGTATGGTTTAATTTACATGGTATGAAGAAGGAACTTGGTTGTACAACTGAAAACTTAAATTGAGAAAGGATGAACTTTTGTTTATGAACTACATATAATAAACTTTAAACAAGCAATTTGATGCAAACACCAAAAATAAACAGCTGTTGCAGTCATGCCTAACCAAATATATACAACAAAGTTTGAAGGCTTGAGATGGAAAACTTACATTATTGGTGAAGACAGGCTCTATAAAGACCTTGTCCATGCTGATGGGGGGGGGGGCAATTCAAGAAGTTTACCACATAATCTTCTTCAAAAGCATTGCCTTCAATCTACATTTTGTTAAGAGTAAATATAGATGTGATAATATACAAAAAAATGGAGAATATTTAAGATAAGATGAAGAGTGATGCTACATAACCAAGTAGCTATAAATGTAAGTGCAGCGATACAGGCAAAAGGTACAGCCAAGAGCAATGCACAACTAAACTTCTTCAGTACCAACCTTATGGTAAGAGTAAATATAGATCCGATGTGTAGAAAATGGAGGGCAAAGGAAAATAAGCTGCAGAGTGATGGTATATGAACAACTACCTGTCATTATAAGTACACTGATAAAGGACAACATGTACTTACAAGAACAATGCAGAGCTAAAAACATTGGCATTGGATATATTCTACACTAATGTAACCATTCATACAGATCAGATAATTTGGAGCGAACAATTGGTAAGCAAGCTATCATGCATACTGCTGTCACATAATGAACTAGGTATGTATGCAAGTACAGTGATACAGGACAACAGGTACTAACAAGAGCAAAGCAGCGGGCAACATATTTAAGATATCCTGTCATTCTTGTCAAATCGGAATTCTTCTTCAAGCAGATTTCCTGCAAAAAAGATCCGTAAGGCACATGTGGAAAAGTAGAAGTTCAAATTGTCATGTGATTTCATAGATAGTACCTCATCCTGGGAACGAGATCAGTGCATAACAAGGTTTTTCCATTCAATGCCTTCTAAATTTAGCACAGGAGACTTCACTAGAAATTCGTTTATAGACTTGCCATTAAAGTGTGATTTCCTCAGGTAACACCGATACTGCTGCAATGCTTCCTTGAAAAGCACAAGCAAGCTTTGCTCGTCATGACTATCTAGATTGACCCTCGCCTAGTTACAACAATGTAATGTAAATCATTGATGTGTTCAATCAGCAGAAAACAGGAAAATAATAGCCATGAATAATAGCACTTACACGTAAGTTGGATAGGAATATGTGAAAATGGTGTTTGTCTTCACAATAATCTTCCCATGATGGGAATATATGCACGTAGTCCCTAACAACATTGAAAGCATTGTCTTTTAAACTGGGAATAAATGGAATGGGGTTCCAATCTGCAGGAATTGGCCGTCTCTGCAGTTGGGATAGGTCTTTGGCCGGTGGACTTGCTGTACTTTTTGCTGGAGTGGGATTTTTCTGTGGTACAGCTGGTGCTATGGCAAATGAAATCGGTATACCTTTTGCTGGAGTGCAGGTCTTGTGTGGTGGGGCTAGTGGTGTGGCCAGTGAAGTATGGGTACAGTCTGCTGGAGTCGATCCTACGTTTTGTGTCACTGGTTGTACAACCAATATAAGTGGGGTGCTGTCTGATTTCTCCAGCACCACCACGTTTTTCAAGGACTTTACTGGTGCTCCTTCAGGTTCGGCAATCACCCTCTTCCTTTTTGATGTCTGATGCACAAGAACAACATTTGAGTGGAAAAACATGGTATGATGACAGATGGAATATGTATTGATAATGGATGGGCATGGCATCTCGACATATATGATGAGTAAACTAAGCAGATGGCGGTGCAACAAAGTAGAAGAAATGCAAGACAATATATGCAAGATACCCGCAATCAATAAAACATTGCCAAATTAGAACAGGCACCTTGACGGGTGAACAGGACAGGCCATCTGCCTTTGACTCCTCGAGGTTAGAATAGTCATTAGGATGATATTCTGAACAAGAATCAACATGTGGGGAGCGTATGAGTTTCATTGCATCCAGAATGACACTCAATGCCTTGGTGCCAATTTTGTAAGTTATTGCAGTGTTTAGCTTCAAGAGTGGACTGCTGCTAGTGCGACACAAAGCAGCTACACAGATCATAGTGTAGATATAACGAGAAAACCTTAAGCATCAGAGTAAAATCAGCAAAGTGGAACTTGCTGGAATATATGTGCTAGTATTGCCGGTACGGCTAGAAAGGCTTCGGATACCAGATCTCTTCAAGTGAAGGTGCGGTACTGTTAATAACAATGTAACTCTCAAAGGCGACATAGCTCCCCGCATTTCCTTGCTATTCTTATAGGATTCAAGTGGGCAGGCCACTACAAATCCTATTCCTATGTTTACAAGATCCTATGAATCAAAGAGGCTCAAAGTGTCCATCACAACCGACTGTATAGACCTCTACGCTGCAAATGTCCCTGCTCATCTTCAGTACAAGGAACATACTGTACTACTATCATACTCCCTCCGTTCCAAAATATAAGTCTTGGTAGAGATTTCCACTATGGATCACACACAGATGTATCCAGGTACATTTTAGAGTGTAGATTCACTCATTTTGCTCCATATGTAGTCCATGGTGGAAGCTATACAAAGACTTGTATTTAGGAACGGAGAGAGTACATATTAAAGAAGAACGGAAGAGGAACATGGTAAAGAAGAGCAAGCAAATTTTGGATAATAAAATGTTGGTTGCGCAGTGCCCACAGATGATGAACCAGAGCGCATTAAGAATGCAACTCCTAGCTGTCTCTCGACCATTTCAGGCGGTTGGATGAAGATCCTACATCTCCTAACCCTTCTTCTTCCTCGTCTCTGATTCTTCCCATACAAAACACCGCACGGGCCGCCGGCCGGACCACCGGCCCCCACCGCCTGTGTTCCTCCGCCACCCCCACCCCAACCCCCACCCGCGTCAAGTTTTCTTCGTTCGGTGAGGCCCCACAACCACCCGAGCCCCTTCGATCGCACCGGCGAACTCCGGCGAGCTCTGAAAAATCGACTGACCCAATTTTGAAATTTAGTCTACTGTGATTTAACTAGTGTGGAATATAAAAGAGGAAAACCATAAGCATTGCGAGTATGGTGTTGAGCGTGGCGGATCTAAAGGTGCAAACCAGACAAAGGCAACTTCGCAACCAAGACAAGAAATTAGAGTAAAGCAGTGGCGATCTATTTTCTTGCTGCGATAAATAAGTTGAGCAGATACGAAAGAGTACCGCCTCTGGTGCGGCGCCGTGTAGGCATCTGCTGAGAATTTGACGATGCTGCGGTAGCAATGGCTGTCGGCGGCGTGGAAGCAGATCTAAGAGGGTAGACGGTGGCGGCGGGGCGCGGTGGACGAGACGGTCGTAGGAGCGGCGCCGGCAAGGTGGATGACGGCGGGGATGAAGCGAGAGGACGAGATGCAAGGATACCGGTCCGAAGCCATGGATGAGAGAGGTCGATCTCTTGTAATGGACGACGGCGTCGGGGTATCAGCTCTGGCATGGTGGAGGAGGACGGCGGTGGATGGGGTGGCGGACGGCGGCGGACGGAGGAGGGTGGGGTGGAGAGGGTGTTTTTGCGCTCACGGAGTACGAATGGGGAAAAGGGAGGTAGAGAGGAAGGGGGGAACCATGTATTCAGGGCACGCTTGTCTCAAATGCGAGGAAATTTACAAACTTAGCCCCCGTTTCAAATTTCTACTACATCACAGCAACACTAGTCGGCCGGGGATAGGACGATAATCTCGCATACACCGAATATTTGCCGACGAGAGTTTGTTTTTGGCGCCCACCGTGTATGAATATGAATCAGGGAGGGAGTCGATTTCGGCCGAGGACACACTGTGTTTTGGCGCCCACCGTGTATGAATCCGGGTGAGAGGCGGTTACATCACGTTTGGGTGAAATTACAAACCTACCCCTATCGAAACCTATAGAAATCCAGCATATAGGCTTTGCGTGGCAGGGATAGGCAGCAGTGATTTCCATCTCACAGATTTTGGTTCCGGGCGGTTACTGCAACTTTCCCCGCTTCATTCAAATTTTGCAGAGTGCACGTTTACCGTGCCAACTCAATTCGAATCCCGTTTGTATTTTATTTTTTTGGGCATGATCCATTTTCAATTGGAATTACATTCTATATACATCATTTTTATATATACTTTCAAAAGCACAACACCATTTATACATAAATATGGTTTACAAATGGCATGATCTCAGATTCATAAGGTTGTATCCATCAATTTGGATTTTCAAATATTTGAAACCACTTTATGTTGAAATCCAATGTATGCATTCCTCGCTAACTGTCTCCAATTAATGTGTGTTTCATGCGGGTTTTTTTACTTCTCAAACATGTATATTGTGTTTCACACACGCAACATATAGTGTAATCCCTTTTAGACATTAATTGCATATAAACCATGCATTGTTTGTAATTGAAGAATCTATGGATCACCAATATTGATAAACTATATAACATTACACGTGTGCCCAAATTCAAATGAATATGCATATTTGATACACCAATTTGTGTTATGATATTATTGATGTCGTGATCTCCAGTTTAAATATTTGAATCCCCTTTAATCCAGATATTCGTCTCATATAGCTATCACTCATGCTTATATAGGACTATCTCTCTGGACCTATACGCGTTCATCGTCTCTCAGGTATCTCTCGTGCTACCTGTATGTCGACAATGATCTTTTATCTTCGTAACACACTGACGGTACTCTCTCCCTCGACCTTCATCACTCGATCTCTCTCTAAGTATATCTCGCTCCCTGCTATGTGTCTCTAACTATGATTTTCCATGTGGAATCTCTTTCTCTCACACAAACACAAAACTTTGTCTCCCGGGGTCTCATTTCTCTCTACTATTCCCATGTGTGCCACTCGCACACCCCTCATACAGAGATGTCTTTCGCTCCTTAGATATGAGAACCTACGACTCTTCTTCATCAATATCTCTTTCTCACACACAAACACAAACTCTGTCTTCCAGGGTCTCATATTTCTCCATTGTTCTCTTGTATGTTGCTCACACACACCCTCTCTCCCTAGAGATATCTTGCGTTCCCTCGTATGTCTCTCTAGATATCACTCTCGTTGTGAAATATCTTTCTCTCTCGCAGACACAAAACTCCGTCTCTCTGGATCTCATTTCTCTCTGATATCTGTTTGTATGTGACTCAGACGCACCCTCTCTCTATCTCTCTCACACCCACACACATAACCCAACCTTCTGATCCACTCGACTCCTATCTCTAACGCACACTAGCTAGCATCTTTATCTTTCTATTTATCTGTTTCTCCATCAACCTTCTTTCTCGCCCTCACTCTTGATTCCTATCACGCACACTACATATGTTTCTCTCTACATGCAGTCAAGTGCCCTCTCACACACACATATAACTTCACCCTTTGAACCATCCGACGGTCATCTCCAACACCCAAACTAGCGGATGTCCCTCGAGCTAGCATCTCCATCTCTATATCTATCTGTAGTTTCTCCGTCAACATTTCTTTCTCGCACTGAGTCTTGCTTCCTATCACCTCCATACATATGCATTTATAGGTTGGTCTCTTTTGCACAATCGTTGCGCCTCACTCCCTATGCTCGCCATAGATGCATGCTCCAGCCCACGCCACTATCTCTTAAAGACAAAAACACATGCTCAATTGTCGGGACTTCTTCCATGCATTCTCACATGCATGCATATTGTCATACCAATCCGTCTCTCCCATGTCGTTGATCTTATGACTTATGTCTTCTTTCTTTTATCTCGATCATGCGCGCGCGCACACACACACATCCCACGTATACATGTATACCTCTCACACATGCACGTTCAAGGTCTCTATGTCTCCATACGTAGTTAATTACCCTCAATCCTAATGCCACATCGAATCGTTCTCCTCTTTTGTGCACATAACTTCCGCCTGGATGGGTAAAACACACACTCACACTTAACAATCCCCTTCTAGCTACCCCCCGCCTCTCACTCTTCCCCTATATCCCCGAAACCAATAAGACCATCCCTTAGTTTAATTCCCGCCTACATGCACCATCGATATATAGTAGTCTTCCTCGGTGTCTCTCGAACAAACACGTTCTCTTGAAGTCGACTCCTCTCACGCGCACACACCTTCTCTCCCCTCTCTACGGGCATTTTCTCTCTCGCACCCCATCGTTGGTGGCCTCTGCCATACACATCACCTCTCTATGATGAAAGCCATGCACACTTAAATTATATCCGCCACAGAGGGCCCCGCGACAGACACACACACACACACGCACCCCCCAACACACACACACTAAGACTCCATCTCTCTCTCTCTCTCACACACACACAAACACACACACACGCAAGCATGCACGCCCCTCCCCCCCACACACACTAAGACTCCATCTCTCTCCCTCTCTCTCTCTCACACACACAAACTAAGACTCCATCTCTCTCTCTCCTCTCTCTCTCTCTCTCACACACACACACTAAGACTCCATCTCACACACATGCTCTAGGCGGAGCATTTATTCCTACCACCCTTCATCCAACCTTACCCGTATGATAAACAATCACCTTTATTTACTTGCATAATATGGACAAATTCCACTTTACTTTAGTAGTCAGCAAACTTATCATCTGTACCCTTATAAAAAATGAGTTGGTGGTGATGGTGTGCCTGCCATCTTGTAATACAGACCGTATGATCTATATCTGAAGATAGAAAGCAAACTATGATAATTTTACAAAAGATACCGGCACCTCTCTCCACATCATTATCTCTCGCAACCTCATTGCTCAGCAATTAAAAAAGGAATAAGTCTCTAGAACAATCTAGCATGCATGGTGGCCGCTGCCGCCTGCCGGCGCCGTCCATCCCCATGCCTCCACCCATTCCGACCACCAGTCACTGATGTCTACTACACAACCTTCTTCTTGTAGACGTTGTTGGGCCTCCAAGTGCAGAGGTTTGTAGGACAGTAGCAAATTTCCCTCAAGTGGATGACCTAAAGTTTATCAATCCGTAGGAGGCGTAGGATGAAGATGGTCTCTCTCAAGCAACCCTGCAACCAAATAACAAAGAGTCTCTTGTGTCCCCAACACACCCAATTACAATGGTAAATTGTATAGGTGCACTAGTTCGGTGAAGAGATGGTGATACAAGTGGTATATGGATAGTAGATAAAGGTATTTGTAATCTGAAATTATAAAAACAGCAAGGTAACTAATGATAAAAGTGAGCATAAACGGTATTGCAATGCTAGTAAACAAGGCCTAGAGTTCATACTTTCGCTAGTGTAAGTTCCCTCAACAATAATAACATAGTTGGATCACATAACTTTCCCTCAACATGCAACAAAGAGTCACTCCAAAGTCACTAATAGCGGAGAACGAATGAAGAGATTATGGTAGGGTACGAAACCACCTCAAAGTTATTCTTTCCAATCAATCCGGTGGGCTATTCCTATAGGTGTCACAAACAGCCCTAGAGTTCGTACTAGAATAACACCTTAAGACACAAATCAACCAAAACCCTAATGTCACCTAGATACTCCAATGTCACCTCAAGTATCCGTGGGTATGATTATACGATATGCGTCACACAATCTCAGATTCATCTATTCAACCAACACATAGAACCTCAAAGAGTGCCCCAAAGTTATACCGGAGAATCACGACGAAAACGTGTGCCAACCCCTATGCATAGGTTCATGGGCGGAACCCGCAAGTTGATCACCAAAACATACATCAAGTGAATCACGTGGTATCCCATTGTCACCACAGATACGCACGGCAAGACATACATCAAGTGTTCTCAAATCTTTAAAGACTCAATCCGATAAGATAACTTCAAAGGGGAAACTCAATCCATTACAAGAGAGAAGAGGGGGAGGAGAAACATAAGATCCAACTATAATAGCAAAGCTCACGATACATCAAGATCGCACCATCTCAAGAACACGAGAGAGAGAGAGATCAAACACATAGCTACTGGTACATACCCTCAACCCCGAGGGAGAACTACTCCCTCCTCATCATGGAGAGCACCGGGATGATGAAGATGGCCACCGAAGAAGGATTCCCCCTCCGGCAGGGTGCCGGAACAGGGTCCCGATTGACTTTTGGTGGCTACAGAGGCTTGCGGTGGCGGAACTCCCGATCTATTGTGCTCATGGATGTTTTTAGGGTATATGGAGATATAAGGCGGAAGAAGTACGTCAGGGGGACACGAGGGGCTCACGAGGGTGGAGGGCGCGCCCAGGGGGGTGGGCGCGCCCCCCTGCCTCGTGACCTCCTCGCAGATCCCCCGACGTGCACTCCATGTCTTCTGGGCTTCTTTCCTTCCAAAAATGAGTTCCGTGAAGTTTCAGGTCAATTGGACTCCGTTTGATTTTCCTTTTCTTCGAAACCCTAAAACAGGGTAAAAACAGAAACTGGCACTGGGCTCTGGGTTAATAGGTTAGTCCCAAAAATGATATATAAGTGTATAATAAAGCCCATAAACATTCAAAACAGTAAATAATATAGCATGGAGGAATCAAAAATTATAGATACGTTGGAGACGTATCAGCATCCCCAAGCTTAATTCCTGCTCGTCCTCGAGTATGTAAATGATAAAAAACAGAATTTTTGATGCGGAGTGCTACTTGGCATAATTTCATTGTGATTCTTCTTAATTGTGGTATGAATATTCAGATCCGTAAGATTCAAGACAAAAGTTCATATTGACATAAAAATGATAATACTTCAAGCATACTAACTAAGCAATTATGTCTTCTCAAAATAACATGGCCAAAGAAAGCTATCCCTACAGAATCATATAGTCTGGCTATGCTCTATCTTCACCACACAAAATATTTAAATCATGCACAACCCCGATGACAAGCCAAGCAATTGTTTCATACTTTTGATGTTCTCAAACTTTTTCAATCTTCACGCAATACATGAGCGTGAGCCATGGACATAACACTATAGGTGGAATAGAATGGTGGTTGTGGAGAAGACAAAAAGGGAGAAGATAGTCTCACATCGACTAGGCGTATCAACGGGCTATGGAGATGCCCATCAATAGATATCAATGTGAATGAGTAGGGATTGCCATGCAACGGATGCACTAGAGCTATAAGTGTATGAAAGCTCAAAAAGAAACTAAGTGGGTGTGCATCCAACTTGCTTGCTCACGAAGACCTAGGGCATTTTGAGGAAGCCCATCATTGGAATATACAAGTCAAGTTCTATAATGAAAGATTCCCACTAGTATATGAAAGTGACAACATAGGAGACTCTCTATCATGAAGATCTACTTTGAAGCACAAGTGTGGTAAAAGGATAGTAGCATTGTCTCTTCTCTCTTTTTCTCTCATTTTTTTATTTTTTATTTGGGCCTTTCTATTTTTTTATGGCCTCTTTTTTTTCTCTTTTTTTATTTGGGCTTCTTTGGCCTCTTTTATTTATTTATTTTCGTCCGGAGTCTCATCCTGACTTGTGGGGGAATCATAGTCTCCATCATCCTTTCCTCACTGGGACAATGCTCTAATAATGATGATCATCACACTTTTATTTACTTACAACTCAAGAATTACAACTCGATACTTAGAACAAGATATGACTCTATATGAATGCCTCCGGCGGTGTACCGGGATGTGCAATGACTCATGAGTGACATGTATGAAAAAATTATCAATGGTGGCTTTGCCACAAATACGATGTCAACTACATGATCATGCTAAGCAATATGACAATGATGAATCCTGTCATAATAAATGGAACGGTGGAAAGTTGCATGGAAATATATCTCGGAATGGCTATGGAAATGCCATAATAGGTAGGTATGGTGGCTGTTTTGAGGAAGGTATATGGTGGGTGTATGGTACCGGCGAAAGTTGGGCGGTACTAGAGAGGCTAGCAATGGTGGAAGGGTGAGAGTGCGTATAATCCATGGACTCAACATTAGTCATAAAGAACTCACATACTTATTGCAAAAATCTATTAGTTATCAAAACAAATTACTACGCGCATGCTCCTATTGGGATAGATTGGTAGGAAAAGACCATCACTCGTCCCCGACCGCCACTCATATGGAGGACAATCAATAAATAAATCATGCTCCGACTTCATCACATAACGGTTCACCATACGTGCATGCTACGGGAATCACAAACTTCAACACAAGTATTTCTCAAATTCACAACTACTCAACTAGCATGACTCTAATATCACCATCTCCATATCTCAAAACAATCATCAAGCATCAAACTTCTCTTAGTATTCAATACTCTATATGAAAGTTTTTACTAATCTTAAATACCTAGCATATTAGGATTTTAAGCAAATTACCATGCTATTTAAGACTCTAAAAATAATCTAAGTGAAGAATGAGAGTTCATCTATTTCTTCAAAATAAAACTACCACCATGCTCTAAAAGATATAAGTGAAGCACTAGAGCAACAACAAACTACTCCGAAGGATATAAGTGAAGATCAATGAGTAGTCGAATAATTATGCAACTATGTGAAGACTCTCTAACATATAATAATTTCAGATCTTGGTACTTTATTCAAACAGCAAGAAAAACAAAATAAAATGACATCTAAGAATAGCAAACATCATGTGAAGAAGCAAAACTTAGGATCAACCGAAACTAACCGATAGTTGTTGAAGAAGAAAGGTGGGATGCCAACCAGGGCATCCCCAAGCTTAGATGCTTGAGAATTCTTGAAATATTATCTTGGGGTGCCTTGGGCATCCCAAATCTTGAGCTTTTTTGTCTCCTTAATTCCTCTCATATCACGGTCTCCCCAAATCTCAAAAGCTTCATCCACACAAAACTCAACAAGGACTTGTGAGATAACTTAGTATAAACCATTGCCAAAACCTTATCATACTCTACTGTAGCAAATCACTAAAATTATTATTCAACACTGCATACTAAATTCCTCTGCATATTTAATAGTCCTATCCTCAAATAGAATCATTAAAGAAGCAAACATATGCAAACAATGCAAACATAACAGCAATCTGCCTAAACAGGATAGTCTGTAAAGAATGCTGCAACATCCATACTTCCATAGCTCCAAAAATTATGAAAGAAAATTACGACTGTAGTAAATTTATCAGAGCTTAATATGCAAAAGGTTTCAACATTTTATCACATTCTGACTTTTCTAGGGAACTATTGCAACAGTGGTAAACTTTCTGCTTTCAAACAGCAACATGTATACTTGTAACATAGGCATAGTAAAGGCTATCAATGCCAATTTTATTGAAATAAAAGATTCAAAACATTGTTCTAAATAACAGCAAGCAAATACTAACAAAATAAATTGACGCTCCAAGAAAAACACATATCATGTGGCGAATAAAAATATAGCTCCAAGTAAAGTTACCGATGAACGAAGACGAAAGAGGGGATGCCTTCCGGGGCATCCCCAAGCTTAGGCTCTTTCCACTCATTATTCCATAGTCCATCGAATCCTTACCCAAAACTTGAAAACTTCACAACACAAAACTAAACAGAAAACTCGTAAGCTCCGTTAGCGAAAGAAAACAAAACACCACTTCAAGGTACTGTAATGAACTCATTATTTATTTATATTGGTGTTAACCGTACTGTATTCCAACTTCTCTATGGTTTATAAACTATTTTACTAGCCATAGATTCATCAAAATAAGCAAACAACACATGAAAAACAGAATCTGTCAAAAACAGAACAGTCTGTAGTAATCTGGATCAAACGTATACTTATGTAACTCATAAAATTCTCAAATAAATTTCTGGACCTGAGTAATTTATCTATTAATAATCTTCAAAAAGAATTAACTAAATATCACTCTCCAATAAAAAATGGCAGCAATTCTCGTGAGCGCTAAAGTTTCTGTTTTTGACAGCATGATCAACAAGACTTTCCCCAAGTCTTCCCAAAGGTTCTACTTGGAACAAACACTAATTAAAAGCATAAAAGCACATCTAAACAGAGGCTAGATGAATTATTTATTACTAAACAGGAACAAAAAGCAAGGAACAAAAATAAAATTGGGTTGCCTCCCAACAAGCGCTATCGTTTAACGCCCCTAGCTAGGCATGATGATTTCAATGATGCTCACATGAAGGATAAGAATTGTAACATAAAGAGAGCATCTTGAAGAATATGAATAGCACATTTAAGTATAACCCACTTCATATGCATTGGGATTTTGTGAGCAAACAACTTCTGGGAACAAGAATCAACTTGCATAGGAAGGTAAAACAAGCATAACTTCAAAACTTTAAGCACATAGAGAGGAAACTTGATATTATTGCAATTCCTACAAGCATATATTCCTCCCTCATAATAATTTTCAGTAGCATCATGAATGAATTCAACAATATAACCAGCACATAAAGCATTATTTTCATGATCTACAAGCATAGAAAATTTACTACTCTCCACACAAGCAAGATTCTTCTCATGAATAATAGTGGGAGTATCATAAGAGACTCGAATACTATAAATTGTTTCCACATTAAAAGAGTAATGTTAAGAGAAGGGGTAATCATAATCATGAAACGTTTTATAAATATAATCACTACTTTTTATAGCATAAGTATCATCACAATAATCATCATAAGTAGGAGGCATGCTATCATCATTATAAACTTGCATATCAAAACTTGGGAGACTAAAAATATCATCTTCATTAATCATAGCTTCCCTAAGCTTAGGACAAACATTAATTGCAGCAAATATATTCTCAAAAACATCATCTTAATCAAAAATAGCATCCCCCAGCTTGGGCCTTTTCATATCATAAGCATAATCACTCTCATCATTAATAGTATCGATAGCACCAACAGTATAGCAATTATCATATTCTTCCAAGCGAGTGCCAAAAAGATTTTCAAGATCATAAGAAGTATCATTATCTTCCACAATTATATTTTCATGAGGCACAATAGTAATAGGAGCATCATTATTTGGGAGAGATATCTTTTTACCTCTCTTCCTTTTTCTTTTCTTCTTCTTCACCACATCATGTGTGGGTTCAATCCTCCTTTTGGAGCTCCTTATAATGAGATTGGTTGAATAGGAGGCTCCTCCTCGTTACATGATTCATCATAAGAAATAATAGGAGGATATTGGGAAGTCTCTTCCCTTTCATTAGTATTCTCTTCATCTTCTATTTGTTTTCTTTTCTTTATGTAGTTGGAAATATAAGGATTTTCAATACAATTCACCGCACAATACATATAAATATTCTCTAGATCAAATGAAGAACTTTATCAAGATTAAATTTTGGAATACCCTCAGTTATATATTTCATTTCTTCATAACCCAAGAGCAAACTAAGTTCATTATGATGTCCAAGGGAAATCAAGTCATCACAATTTTTGGACACGATACGGTCATGAAACAATTTGCATTTGATATTTAAATGACCATGTTCATTGCAAAGTTTGCAAGTATGGGTAAGATATCTTAAATTTTCAGCACATTCATCTAGCTCTTCTTGCAACAATTTGGTTTCTAAGTACTTATGCCCCTTGCAATATCTATCTTCCCTATTTGGTGTGTACTTGCAAACATGCACTCCACAAAAATTGACATGTTTATAGGAGGCATTTTCATCATAACTAGTGCAATCATCATTAGCATCATGGGTATTCAAAGAATTCATACTAACAACATTGAAATCATGCTCATCATTCAAAGATTTAGTGCCAAACATTTTATAGATTTCTTCTTCTAGTACTTGAGCACAATTTTCCTTCCCATCATACTCACGAAAGATATTAAAAAGGTGAAGCATAGGAGTTTCACTCCATTCCATTATTTTTTGTAGTTTTCTTTTATAAACTAAACTAGTGCTAAAACAAGAAACAAAAAGATTCGATTGCAAGATCTAAAGATATACCTTCAAGCACTCACCTCCCCGGCAACGGCGCCAGAAAAGAGCTTGATGTCTACTACACAACCTTCTTCTTGTAGACGTTGTTGGGCCTCCAAGTGCAGAGGTTTGTAGGACAGTAGCAAATTTCCCTCAAGTGGATGACCTAAGGTTTATCAATCCGTAGGAGGCGTAGGATGAAGATGGTCTCTCTCAAGCAACCCTGCAACCAAATAACAAAGAGTCTCTTGTGTCCCCAACACACCCAATTACAATGGTAAATTGTATAGGTGCACTAGTTCGGCGAAGAGATGGTGATACAAGTGGTATATGGATAGTAGATAAAGGTATTTGTAATCTGAAATTATAAAAACAACAAGGTAACTAATGATAAAAGTGAGCATAAATGGTATTGCAATGCTAGTAAACAAGGCCTAGAGTTCATACTTTCGCTAGTGTAAGTTCCCTCAACAATAATAACATAATTGGATCACATAACTTTCCCTCAACATGCAACAAAGAGTCACTCCAAAGTCACTAATAGCGGAGAACGAACGAAGAGATTATGGTAGGGTACGAAACCACCTCAAAGTTATTCTTTCCAATCAATCCGGTGGGCTATTCCTATAGGTGTCACAAACAGCCCTAGAGTTCGTACTAGAATAACACCTTAAGACACAAATCAACCAAAACCCTAATGTCACCTAGATACTCCAATGTCACCTCAAGTATCCGTGGGTATGATTATACGATATGCGTCACACAATCTCAAATTCATCTATTCAACCAACACATAGAACCTCAAAGAGTGCCCCAAAGTTATACCGGAGAATCACGACGAAAACGTGTGCCAACCCCTATGCATAGGTTCATGGGCGGAACCCGCAAGTTGATCACCAAAACATACATCAAGTGAATCACGTGGTATCCCATTGTCACCACGGATACGCACGGCAAGACATACATCAAGTGTTCTCAAATCTTTAAAGACTCAATCCGATAAGATAACTTCAAAGGGGAAACTCAATCCATTACAAGAGAGAAGAGGGGGAGGAGAAACATAAGATCCAACTATAATAGCAAAGCTCGCGATACATCAAGATCGTACCATCTCAAGAACACGAGAGAGAGAGAGATCAAACACATAGCTACTGGTACATACCCTCAGCCCCGAGGGAGAACTACTCCCTCCTCGTCATGGAGAGCACCGGGATGATGAAGATGGCCACCGGAGAAGGATTCCCCCTCCAGCAGGGTGCCGGAACAGGGTCCCGATTGACTTTTGGTGGCTACAGAGGCTTGCGGCGGCGGAACTTCTGATCTATTGTGCTCATGGATGTTTTTAGGGTATATGGAGATATATAGGCGGAAGAAGTACGTCAGGGGGACACGAGGGGCTCACGAGGGTGGAGGGCGCGCCCAGGGGGGTGGGCGCGCCCCCTGCCTCGTGACCTCCTCGCAGATCCCCCGACGTGTACTCCATGTCTTCTGGGCTTCTTTCCTTCCAAAAATGAGTTCCGTGAAGTTTCAGGTCAATTGGACTCCGTTTGATTTTCCTTTTCTTCGAAACCCTAAAACAGGGTAAAAACAGAAACTGGCACTGGGCTCTGGGTTAATAGGTTAGTCCCAAAAATGATATAAAAGTGTATAATAAAGCCCATAAACATTCAAAACAGTAAATAATATAGCATGTAGCAATCAAAAATTATAGATACGTTGGAGACATATCAGTCACCACCATGCTCCACTCCTCCTCGCCTTATCTCTCATCTTTCATTTTTTTGATGACATTCTCGAGATACCAGTTTTCCGATAAAATTCTTGAGATATCGCTAGTTTTTACACATGGGATTACTCCTGCATGGGTCAATCACAACAGGTGTTCTGTAAAAAAAATGCATATTGATGTTCCGTGCAATGCACGAGAATCTTGCTAGTAATTATATAACGCAAATCACGAGCAGGAAGTGA
The DNA here is from genome assembly GCF_056163025.1 of Triticum urartu. Taxonomy (NCBI): domain Eukaryota; kingdom Viridiplantae; phylum Streptophyta; class Magnoliopsida; order Poales; family Poaceae; genus Triticum; species Triticum urartu. The sequence goes on along the minus strand of NC_141874.1, from coordinate 166,983,002 downwards.
CATTTTTTTGACACAACCACGTTAACATGGCCACGTAAATCACTAGCTAAAGTAAATACCATTATACTTATATCCCGATGCAAAAGGTTGAGTACATGTCCGAAGAGTAGAGTCGCACACATGCACTCTGTCTCTCAGAATCTCTCTCTCTCACACACACCAGTTACATGACGCCCACTTAAGCAGACACGTATGTTACAATTTGTGCACCCGTGGGTACACGTGATGCTGCGCATTTATTTACCAGAAGGCGAACCCAAACAGTAGCTGCATTCATTCCCCTCCCACCGCCTCTTCTCTGGTCCCCGTCACCCGGTAGCCATGGGCCGGCCGAAGGTAACAACATACGCCATACTCCCGCCGGAGCGGCGCTTTAATATGGAAATTTTAGTGGTCATGCATGCATCTTTTTGTGCTAGCACTCCTATATAAGGGTTGACCGGTCGCTTCCTGCGGACGTGCGCGGGTGGTGGAAGAGGAAGGAGAAGGGAAGCGGGCTGTGGAGTAACGTTTTTTATCACAATTTCTTAGGAAACTAAGTGCAATAATTGAGTAGTTTTGCAAACACCAGTACTACACCTGAAACGGTTCAAAACCTATACTCCCTTGCCAGCGTGCGCTTCCTGCGTGAAACAGTCAGCGTCCTCCTGGAGCATCAGTGCCGCATTAATGCCCGGCCAGAGTGGAGGCGACCTCTCACTGGCGCCGGCTTTGAAGTGGCACGACGGCCGAGAGAGCGCCGCTTCCCGGTGCACGCGACTGCTCCGCGTCGAGACTGGCCATAGGGCCTGTTTGGATCCATGGGTTAGAGTTAGTTTGAGCTAGTTGGGGCTCAAATAGCCCTAAACTATCCAAGCATAAGGGTTTAAATTGGAGCAAGTTGCACCGAACCCACCAAAAAAAACTATCCCACCCAAGAGGTGCTAACTGGAGATAGTTCTCATTGGGACCACTAAAAAATCACTTTTCTCTATCCATGAAGTGCATTTATTGTCAATCTAACCCTGTCACCCAAACACCTCTTTGGCTACAGTTAGTTCAGGGTTAGTCATGAGTTAGTCTAACCTCTAGCTAAGTTAGAGTATCAAACATGAGCAGTATAGGACATGCAAGTTGCTCAAAGCATACAAGCAAATTCGTATGTGAAAGGATTTTTTTCTTTTTGAAAACAGAACGTGAAAGGAATTTTTTTAGAATGCTCTTGGCATGTCACTAACATGTGATAGTTAACCGACCTCAATAGACGACAGAAACGCCAGCCCGCCGCACTTTGATAGAGACGAGGAGGGAGAAGCGATACAGGCTGCTGGATTACTAGAGATAGGTGTCGCACGGACGCCAAGAAATATGGTGATGGCGTGGTTTAGCCATGTACTAGTATGATACTACACTGGGCTGCCGTGTTTCGTACTCTTCCAGTCCACTGTGGGGATGATTGGTTAATTTTATATCGCTGAATAATATTAAATATTATGAGTGCAGACGCTCCACCACGAGGTTCCTTGCTCCTTCTCGGTCGTCCAGAATCTATGTTCTTCCACTCTATTTTTTTACGTGAGCTTTGTTCATCCTTTTGCCAACACGCGAGACATCTAGCATCAAGGTGCACGTGTTATGCAAGGATAGTTCCATCTATATGAAGAACACGTGGGACTGGAACTACGAGACGAACATGTACCCAGGAGTGGACGTACGAACCTGAGTAATGTAGCGCAATAAGTGAAGTAGAAAGGCACAAATGGTATGAACATGCATGGCATATAGGGTGTGTTTGGTTGCGTTCTCGTCTCAGCATAGTTGTTCCCTCTTCATGCATGCTCAACTCAACACCCCTCTTCATGCATGCTTCTAGTGTATTTGTGCTAAACTAGTGTGGACTCATGCACCCTCCATACACTCTACCAAACACCCAAAAGTAGGTCGAGAAGGGAACTCTTGGACGACATTTGTCTCTTACTACGTACTACCACTAAATGTTGTACGTGCAATGCACGGTGATGTTTTGGAGTACGTGCCTAAGTACTCTACTACTACTATATTAGTTGGAGGCACATATTAACTTTTATATTTGTTTACGTGTATGCCCCGAGACCTTCCAACTAGACGTGTCTTTGTCTCCAGGTCGCACTTTGTATCGTTCATACCACTAAGTACTACTATGTGTGGTCTCCGACCCAGAAGTGGAAGAAGTGGAGACACTCTACCACGCTGTTTTTTTATGCTGAGCTCTACCACGTTGTTCATGTCCCACTCCTTTCGCTGACATGTGGGACATGCAGCACGTGCCGTGTTTGGCACCCTTCGTCGTAAGAGTTGAAATGCTAGCATTCATCATAAAAAATAATTATAAATTGGCAGTGATACTATTTTTTTGCGAACCAATCAGCAGTGATACTATACCATGCGGTTTTCTTGCTCCTCGATATCGGAAAGAATACTTCCGTTCGCCAACATGTGGGACGTCGACCATCCTGGTCCACTTGCCATGCACGCAGAACTCCAAGGGAGTCACCCAGGTTGTCGCGCCGCAGTAACAATGACTAATGAGCCGTCAAATCACAGGCCCACTTCCCACTTTAAATTTGCTTGGACGAAGGAACCATCATGACTTTGTTGAATTCCGCTTCTTGAAGAAAACTACCGTACCAGCAGTACTGCTAGCTACAGTAGTTACTCCAACAGAGGCCTCCTTTCGTTCATAGGATAGGAATATGAAAATCATAGGAAGTGAGATGACATGCATCTCAATTCCTATAGAGAAAGAGATGCCATTTGATGCTTAGGATAGGAATTTTTCCATTTAGTCTAGGCCAATGTACTGGTAATTTGCTCTAAAAACTACAATAGTAACTAGTAGTACTGGTACATGCTCGTACTGAGACACACACACACACACACTAACTACTAGTACTACTACTTCTCACATGCTGGCCAGACGCCGCCGTTCTCCTTCCCGGCTTTGTCGGGACACCCCACCATGCTTGGATCTCCGCCAACTTCTATGCAGCAGCGCGTGCGTCCTTTTATTTCTTGCGGCGGCGGGCCTCTCTTTTCTTGAGTGCTTTCTAACTTTTCTGCTCCCTCTGTGCGGCTTTGGCCGCCTCTTGCTCTACCGCCCATTCGGCCTTGGCATCTTCAAATCCCTCCCACATAGTTGTGAGGTCGCGAGCGGCGATGAACTCGGCACGGCGGGATGCCATCGCTTCCCCACCATTTTGTGTGCGGTCGTGGGCGGTGAGGAACTCGGCGTGGAGGGATGCCATCGCTGCCTTACCGGTTAGTGTGCGGTGCGGTGGCTTGAACGACGCTTGGTGAGGGCTCTGGGTGGAGTGGCCGGACAACCGTATAGTGCATTGGTTTGTCAAGAGCTCAAGGACAGAAGACGAAGCAAATTTGGATTCCCCTTCAATCCTGGTCATTTATTACCGAGTAAAATGCATTGGCGGTCATCGAACTTGTCTTGATAGCTCACTTTGATCATTGTATACGAGATATGGTGATTATACGGCCACTGGCTCAGCGTATAGCTCCGTATTTGTCTGGTTGACCAGTCAAACAGTCCGCATGCGCCTCATCAGCTCGTGTTCTTTATCTATCTACGCGGGCCTACCTGTCAATGGAGAAAGAAATACTGTAAAAACCAAAATTATGCTAGAGTCCGGACCGCTTCCGGAGCCCGCTCTCACTGCCCTGGCCCCTCAAGACGCCAGCTGCCCGCCGCATGCATGCATAGCAAGTAGTACTCCTTATGTGGGGGAGAGAGAGGCATTGACAAAGTCAAGGAGTGGGCTCTACAAGAGCCCGTCTCTACACGTGCTCCTAGGTATAAAAAAATAATTCTAAAAAAGGCATAAAAACAATTGTGTCTTAAAAAAGAAAGGTAAAAAACATTTGAGAGGAAATAGATAGAGAGAAAGTGAGAAAAAGATGTAACCTGGGCATTACATGAGGAAGGAGGGAGTGGTGCACATGCCAAGTTCACTGGGCTGCCGTGTTTCACACTCCTCCGTCGTAACAGTGGAGACAATAGCTTTCATAAAAAATAAACAATGAATACTCCTTGCTCGTCCTCTATATCGGAAAGAATACTTTCATTTGCCGACATGTGGGACGTCGACCATCCTGGTCCACCTGCCATGCACAAAATTATCCTGGTCTACCCCGGTCGTATCGCAGGCCCAACCTTTCCCACTGTAAGTTGTTCGGACGAAGGAACCATCATGACTTCGTTGAATTCCGCTTCTTCAAGAAAACTTACTGTACCCGCAATACTACTACCACACGCGAAGACTGGACGGCACTGTACCACGTCATATCACTGAAACCCACTAGGGCAAACTAGCCTGCCTAGGTCATCTATTTTGGAATGGAGGGAGTACGTCTCTGCACTGCTATGATTTTGTGTTGCACGTCATATCACTGAAACCCACTAGGCCAAACTAGCCTGCCTAGGTCATCGATCGCTAAGCCTACAATTTTAGGATCTAGGGCTATTGGTCGATCGACGAGTGATAAGTATAAGCGTACCACGAGCTCATCAGCCCCAACTTTCTCTTCGGTGAGTGTTTTGCAAGTACTATAGCTCGCACAGTAGCTAGCCTACTAACACCAAGAATCATCAAACAAGCCCTGCTGATATGATAAGTAGTTCAAACTTACATCTAATCATGACATATATTACATCAAAAGCTGGTGAGGATACATCTGTTTCCATAACTCGGAGAGGGTTCACATGATTCATCGCATGATTCACTATCAAACAAAAGTAGCAAGATCCGCCCACACAAGACAGTGCACTAGCCCTAAGATGGTTTGATAACACGCATCGTTCTGGTAATTAAACACAGGGCAATGCAAACTACCCTGAAGGATTAGCCCGACCAACTATTTCTTGTCATCGATCTCTCGGGCAATGACCACAGCACGGACAGCGGCATGGGAATCGATTTCTGGGGCGATGTCCGCAGGATTGACCACGACATCGGAATCGATCTCTGGGGCGATGTCCATAGGATGGACAGCGGCATCGGAATCGATCTCCGGGGCGATGCCAATAGGATGGGCCACGACATCGGAATCATCAAGGACGTCCACCGTGAAGGAAATATGCCCTAGAGGCAATAATAAAGTTATTATTTATTTCCTTATATCATGATAAATGTTTATTATTCATTCTAGAATTGTATTAACCGGAAACATAATACATGTGTGAATACATAGACAAACAGAGTGTCACTAGTATGCCTCTACTTAACTAGCTCGTTAATCAAAGATGGTTATGTTTCCTAACCATGGACAAAGAGTTGTTATTTGATTAACGGGATCACATCATTAGGTGAATGATCTGATTGACATGACCCATTCCATTAGCTTAGCACCCGATCGTTTAGTATGTTGCTATTGTTTTCTTCATGACTTATACATGTTCCTATGACTATGAGATTATGCAACTCCCGTTTGCCAGAGGAACACTTTGTGTGCTACCAAACGTCACAATGTAACTGGGTGATTATAAAGGAGCTCTATAGGTGTCTCCAAAGGTACATGTTGGGTTGGCGTATTTCGAGATTAGGATTTGTCACTCCGATTGTCGGAGAGGTATCTTTGGGCCCTCTCGGTAATGCACATCACTTAAGCCTTGCAAGCATTGCAACTAATGAGTTAGTTGCGGGATGATGTATTACAGAACGAGTAAAGAGACTTGCCGGTAACGAGATTGTACTAGGTATAGGATACCGACGATCGAATCTCGGGCAAGTAACATACCGATGACAAAGGGAACAACGTATGTTGTTATGCGGTCTGACCGATAAAAGATCTTCGTAGAATATGTAGGAGCCAATATGAGCATCCAGGTTCCGCTATTGGTTATTGACCGGAGACGTGTCTCGGTCATGTCTACATTGTTCTCGAACCCGTAGGGTCCGCACGCTTAAGGTTACGATGACGGTTATATTATGAGTTTATGCATTTTGATGTACCGAAGGTTGTTCGGAGTCCCGGATGTGATCACGGACATGACGAGGAGTCTCGAAATGGTCAAGACATAAAGATTGATATATTGGAAGCCTATGTTTGGATATTGGAAGTGTTCCGGGTGAAATCGGGATTTTACCGGAGTACCGGGAGGTTACCGGAACCCCCCGGGAGGTATATGGGCCTTAGTGGGCCTTAGTGGAAGAGAGGAGAGGTGGCCAGAGATGGGCCGCGCGCCCCTCCCCCCTTGGTCCGAATTGGACAAGGAGAGGGGGCCGGCCCCCTTCCTCCTCTCTCTCCTCTTTCCCCCCCTCCACGAATCCTATTCCAACTAGGAAAGGGGGGGAGTCCTACTCCTTCTGGGAGTAGGACTCCTCCTGGCGCGCCACACCTTGGCCGGCTGGCCCCCCTCCCTTGAACCTTTATATACGGAGGCAGGGGCACCCCTAGAGACACAAGTTGATCCACGTGATCATATTCTTAGCCGTGTGCGGTGCACCCTTCCACCATAGTCCTCGATAATATTGTAGCGGTGCTTAGGCGAAGCCCTGCGACGGTAGTACATCAAGATCGTCACCACGCCGTCGTGCTGACGGAACTCTTCCCCGACACTTTGCTGGATCGGAGTTCGGGGATCGTCATCGAGCTGAATGTGTGCTAGAACTCGGAGGTGCCGTAGTTTCGGTGCTTGATTGGTCGGGCCATGGAGACGTACGACTACATCAACCAAACGCTTCCGTTGTCGATCTACAAGGGTACGTAGATCATACTCTCCCCTCTCGTTGCTATGCATCACCATGATCTTGCGTGAGCGTAGGAATTTTTTTGAAATTACTACGAAGCCCAACAGTGGTATCAGAGCCTAGGTTTTATATGTTGATGTTATATGCACGAGTAGAACACAAGTGAGTTGTGGGCGATATAAGTCATACTGCTTACCAGCATGTCATACTTTGGTTCGGCGGTATTGTTGGACGAAGCGGCCCGGACCGACATTACGCGTACGCTTACGCGAGACCGGTTCTCCCGACGTGCTTTGCACATAGGTGGCTTGCGGGTGACAGTTTCTCCAACTTTAGTTGAACCGAGTGTGGCTACGCCCGGTCCTTGCGAAGGTTAAAATAGCACCAACTTGACAAACTATCGTTGTGGTTTTGATGCGTAGGTAAGATTGGTTCTTGCTTAAGCCCGTAGCAGCCACGTAAAACATGCAACAACAAAGTAGAGGACGTCTAACTTGTTTTTGCAGGGCATGTTGTGATGTGATATGGTCAAGACATGATGCTAAATTTTATTGTATGAGATGATCATGTTTTGTAACCGAGTTATCGGCAACTGGTAGGAGCCATATGGTTGTCGCTTTATTGTATGTAATGCAATCGCGCTGTAATGCTTTACTTTATCACTAAGCGGTAGCGATAGTCGTGGAAGCATGAGATTGGCGAGACAACAACGATGCTACGATGGAGATCAAGGTGTCGCGCCGGTGACGATGGTGATCATGACGGTGCTTCGGCGATGGAGATCACAAGCACAAGATGATGATGGCCATATCATATCACTTATATTGATTGCATGTGATGTTTATCTTTTATGCATCTTATCTTGCTTTGATTAACGGTAGCATTATAAGATGATCTCTCACTAATTATCAAGAAGTGTTCTCCCTGAGTATGCACCGTTGTGAAAGTTCTTCGTGCTGAGACACCACGTGATGATCGGGTGTGATAGGCTCTACGTTCAAATACAACGGGTGCAAAACAGTTGCACATGCGGAATACTCAGGTTATACTTGACGAGCCAAGCATATACAGATATGGCCTCGGAACACGGAGACCGAAAGGTCGAGCGTGAATCATATAGTAGATATGATCAACATAGTGATGTTCACCAATGAAACTACTCCATCTCACGTGATGATCGGACATGGTTTAGTTGATTTGGATCACGTAATCACTTAGAGGATTAGAGGGATGTCTATCTAAGTGGGAGTTCTTAAGTAATATGATTAATTGAACTTAAATTTATCATGAACTTAGTCCTGGTAGTATTTTGCAAATTAGGTTGGAGATCAATAGCTCGCGTTGTTGCTTCCCTGTGTTTATTTTGATATGTTCCTAGAGAAAATTGTGTTGAAAGATGTTAGTAGCAATGATGCGGATTGGATCCGTGATCTGAGGTTTATCCTCATTGCTGCACAGAAGAATTATGTCCTTGATGCACCGCTAGGTGACGGACCTATTGCAGGAGCAGATGCAGACGTTATGAACGTTTGGCTAGCTCAATATGATGACTACTTGATAGTTTAGTGCACCATGCTTAATGGCTTAGAATCGGGACTTCAAAGACGTTTTTGAACATCATGGAGCATATGAGATGTTCCAGGAGTTGAAGTTAATATTTCAAGCAAATACCCGAGTTGAGAGATATGAAGTCTCCAACAAGTTCTATAGCTAAAAGATGGAGGAGAATCGCTCAACTAGTGAGCATGTGCCCAGATTTTCTGAGTACTACAATCGCTTGAATCAAGTGGGAGTTAATCTTCCATATAAGATAGTGATTGACAGAATTCTCTAGTCACCATCACCAAGTTAGTAGAACTTCGTGATGAAGTATGATATGCAAGGGATAACGGAAACGATTCCCAAGCTCTTCGTAATGCGGAAATTGACGAAGGTAGAAATCGAGAAAAACATCAAGTGTTGATGGTAGATAAGACCACTAGTTTCAAGAAAAGGGCAGAGGGAAGAAGGGGAACTTCAAGAAGAACAGCAAGCAAGTTGCTGCTCAAGTGAAGAAGCCCAAGTCAGGTCCTAAGCCTGAGACTAAGTGTTTCTACTGCAAAGGGACTGGTCACTGGAAGCGGAACTACCCCAAGTGATTGGCAGATAAGAAGGATGGCAAAGTGAACATAAGTATATTTGATATACATGTTATTGATGTGTACTTTACTAGTGTTTATAGCAACCCCTCAGTATTTGATACTAGTTCAGTTGCTAAGATTAGTAACTCGAAACGGGAGTTGCAGAATAAACAGAGACTAGTTAAGGGTGAAGTGACGATGTGTGTTGGAAGTGGTTCCAAGATTGATATGATCATCATCGCACACTCCCTATACTTTCGGGATTAGTGTTGAACCTGAATAAGTGTTATTTGGTGTTTGCATTAAGCATGAATATGATTTGATCATGTTTATTGTAATACTATTATTCATTTAAGTAAGAGAATAAATTGTTGTTCTGTTTACATGAATAAAACCTTATATGGTTACACACCCAATGAAAATAGTTCATTGGATCTCGATCGTAGTGATACACATAATCATAATATTGAAACCAAAAGATGCAAAGTTAATAATGATAGTGCAACTTATTTGTAGCACTGCCGTTTAGGTCATATCGGTGTAAAGCGCATGAAGAAACTCCATACTGATGGACTTTTGGAACCACTTGATTATGAATCACTTGGTACTTGCGAACCGTGCCTCATGGGCAAGATGACTAAGACTCCGTTCTCCGGAGCGAGCAACTGACTTATTGGAAATAATACATACTGATGTATGCGGTCCGATGAGTGTTAAGGCTCACGGCAAGTATCGTTATTTTCTGAACTTCACAGATGATTTGAGAAGATATGGGTATATCTACTTGATGAAACATAAGTCTGAAACATTTGAAAAGTTCAAAGAATTTCAGAGTGAAGTGGGAAATCATCGTGACAAGAAAATAAAGTTTCTACGATCTGATCGCGGAGACAAATATTTGAGTTACGAGTTTGGTCTTCAATTAAAACAATGTGGAATAGTTTCACAAACTCATGCCACATGGAACACCACAACATAATGGTGTGTCCGAACGTCATAACCGTACTTTATTGGATATAGTGCAATCTATGATGTCTCTTACCGATTTACCACTATCGTTTTGGGGTTATGCATTAGAGACAACTGCATTCACATTAAAAGGGCACCATCTAAATCTGTTGAGACGACACCATATGAACTGTGGTTTGGCAAGAAACCAAAGTTGTCATTTCTTAAAGTTTGGGATTGTGATGCTTATGTGAAAAAGCTTCAACCTGATAAGCTCGAACCCAAATCGGAGAAATGTGTCTTCATAGGATATCCAAAGGAGACTATTGGATACACCTTCTATCACAGATCCGAAGGCAAGACTTTTGTTGCTAAGTTCGGAAACTTTCTGGAGAAGGAGTTTCTCTCGAAAGAAGTGAGTGGGAGGAAAGTAGAACTTGACGAGGTAACTGTACCTGCTCCCTTATTGGAAAGTAGTGCATCACAGAAAACTGTTTCAGTGACACCTACACCAATTAGTGAGGAAGCTAATGATGATGATCATGTAACTTCAGATCAAGTTACTACCGAATCTCGTAGGTAAACCAGAGTGAGATCCGCACCAGAGTGGTACGGTAATCCTGTTCTGGAGGTCATGCTACTTGACCATGACGAACCTACGAACTATGAAGAAGCGATGGTGAGCCCAGATTCCGCAAAATGGCTCGAGGCCATGAAATCTGAGATGGGATCCATGTATGAGAACAAAGTATGGACTTTGGTTGACTTGCCCGATGATCGGCAAGCAATTGAGATTAAATGGATCTTCAAGAGGAAGACGGACGCTGATAGTAGTGTTACTATCTACAAAGCTAGAATTGTCGCAAAAGGTTTTCGACAAGTTCAAGGTGTTGACTACGATGAGAGTTTCTCAATCGTATCTATGCTTAAATCTGTCCGAATCATGTTAGCAATTGCCGCATTTTATGAAATCTGGCAAATGGATAAACAAAACTGCATTCCTTAATAGATTTATTAAAGAAGAGTTGTATATGATACAACCAGAAGGTTTTGTCAATCCTAAAGGTGCTAACAAAATATGCAAGCTCCAGCGATCCATATGGACTGGTGCAAGCATCTCGGAGTTGGAATATACGCTTTGATAAGTTGATCAAAGCATATAGTTTTATACAGACTTGCGATGAAGCCTGTATTTACAAGAAAGTGAGTGGGAGCACTACAACATTTCTGATAAGTATATGTGAATGACATATTGTTGATCGGAAATAATGTAGAATTATTCTGCAAAGCATAAAGGAGTGTTTGAAAGGAATTTTCCAAAGAAAGACCTTGGTGAAGCTGCTGACATATTGAACATCAAGATCTATAGAGATAGATCAAGATGCTTGATAAGTTTTTTTCAATGAGTACATACCTTGACAAGATTTTGAAGTAGTTCAAAATAGAACAGTCAAAGAAAGAGTTCTTGTCTGTGTTACAAGGTGTGAAATTGAGTAAGACTCAAAACCCGACCACGACAGAAGATATAAAGAGAATGAAAGTCATTCCCTATGCCTCAGCCATAGGTTCTATAAAGTATGCCATGCTATGTACCAGATCTATTGTATACCCTACACTGATTTTGGCAAGGTAGTACAATAGTGATCTAGGAGTAGATCACTGGACAGCGGTCAAAATTATCCTTAGTGAAATAAGGATATGTTTCTCGATTATGGAGGTGACAAAAGGTTTGTCGTAAAGGGTTACGTCGATGCAAGTTTTGACACTAATCCAGATGACTCTAAGTCTCAATCTGGATACATATTGAAAGTGCGAGCAATTAGCTAGAGTAGCTCTGTGCAGAGCATTGTTGACATAGAAATTTGCAAAATACATACGGATATGAATGTGGCAGACCCGTTGACTAAACTTCTCTCACAAACAAAACATGATCACACCTTAGTACTCTTTGGGTGTTAATCGCATAGCGATGTGAACTAGATTACTGAATCTAGTAAACCCTTTGGGTGTTGGTCACATGAAGATGTGAACTAATCACATAAAGATGTGAACTATTAGTGTTAAATCACATGATGATGTGAACTAGATTATTGACTCTAGTGCAAGTGGGAGACTGAAGGAAATATGCCCTAGAGGCAATAATAAAGTTATTATTTATTTCCTTATATCATGATAAATGTTTATTATTCATGCTAGAATTGTATTAACCGGAAACATAATACATGTGTGAATACATAGACAAACAGAGTGTCACTAGTATGCCTCTACTTAACTAGCTCGTTAATCAAAGATGGTTATGTTTCCTAACCATGGACAAAGAGTTGTTATTTGATTAACGGGATCACATCATTAGGTGAATGATCTGATTGACATGACCCATTCCATTAGCTTAGCACCCGATCGTTTAGTATGTTGCTATTGCTTTCTTCATGACTTATACATGTTCCTATGACTATGAGATTATGCAACTCCCGTTTGCCAGAGGAACACTTTGTGTGCTACCAAACGTCACAACGTAACTGGGTGATTATAAAGGAGCTCTACAGGTGTCTCCAAAGGTACATGTTGGGTTGGCGTATTTTGAGATTAGGATTTGTCACTCCGATTGTTGGAGAGGCATCTCTGGCCCCTCTCGGTAATGCACATCACTTAAGCCTTGCAAGCATTGCAACTAATGAGTTAGTTGAGGGATGATGTATTACAGAACGAGTAAAGAGACTTGCCGGTAACAAGATTGAACTAGGTATAGGATACCGACGACCGAATCTCGGGCAAGTAACATACCGATGACAAAGGGAACAACGTATGTTGTTATGCGGTCTGACCGATAAAAGATCTTCGTAGAATATGTAGGAGCCAATATGAGCATCCATGTTCCGCTATTGGTTATTGACCGGAGACGTGTCTCGGTCATGTCTACATTGTTCTCGAACCCGTAGGGTCCGCACGCTTAAGGTTACGATGACAATTATATTATGAGTTTATGCATTTTGATGTACCGAAGGTTGTTCGGAGTCCCGGATGTGATCACGGACATGACGAGGAGTCTCGAAATGGTCGAGACATAAAGATTGATATATTGGAAGCCTATGTTTGGATATCGGAAGTGTTCCGGGTGAAATCGGGATTTTACCGGAGTACCGGGAGGTTACCGGAACCCCCCGGGAGGTATATGGGCCTTAGTGGGCCTTAGTGGAAGAGAGGAGAGGTGGCCAGAGATGGGCCGCGCGCCCCTCCCCCCCTTGGTCCGAATTGGACAAGGAGAGGGGGCCGACCCCCCTTCCTCCTGTCTCTCCTCTTCCCCCCCTCCACGAATCCTATTCCAACTAGGAAGGGGGGGGAGTCCTACTCCCAGAAGGATTAGGACTCCTCCTGGCGCGCCACACCTTGGCCGGCCGGCCCCCCCTCCGTTGAACCTTTATATACGGAGGCAGGGGCACCCCTAGAGACACAAGTTGATCCACGTGATCATATTCTTAGCCGTGTGCGGTGCCCCCTTCCACCATAGTCCTCGATAATATTGTAGCGGTGCTTAGGCGAAGCCCTGCGACGGTAGTACATCAAGATCATCACCACGCCGTCGTGCTGACGGAACTCTTCCCCGACACTTTGCTGGATCGGAGTCCGGGGATCGTCATCGAGCTGAACGTGTGCTAGAACTCGGAGGTGTCGTAGTTTCGGTGCTTGATCGGTCGGGCCATGGAGACGTACGACTACATCAACCAAACGCTTCCGTTGTCGATCTACAAGGGTACGTAGATCATACTCTCCCCTCTCGTTGCTATGCATCACCATGATCTTGCGTGAGCGTAGGAATTTTTTTGAAATTACTACGAAACCCAACACACCGGCACCTGTACAACCCTAACATATTAGCAAGCACATTACAAATAATCAAAAACCACAACTATGGTAATAAGCCATTATTTTTTACCTTGTGCAGCTCACCGGGGGATCTCATCCCTCCGGGGGCCATCTCCTCGTCCTCGAAGGGGGCCATCACCTTGCCAGGGGAATACTGCTTCTCAACGACGACTATCTCCTCAAACTCGGTCTTGAGCCTCACATAGGTGGCAATCAGAGTTCCTGGGGTAGGCACGGTGGGGCCCTTCCCGTTCTTCCAACTTCCTTTGAGGAGTTCGTCCGCCAATGTCCTCAACTCTTTGGCCAATGCTTGTTTCTTGGAGTTCTTCATCTCCATGGGTTGGCCCGCCAACATGGTCAACTCGTTGGTCGGTGCTCACTTCCTGGAGATCGCTGTCTCCAGTGGGTTGTCCGCCGGCAACTCTTTGCCTAGTGCTCCAGGATCCATCAATGAACTGACAAACAAAAAGCAATTGAAAGGAAACCACAATCGCAATGAAAACAGGAAAAGAATAGGATGTGAGAATCGGTCGGTGCTTCAAAAAAAGAAGATTCTTGGAATGAAAATATAGCAGCATAACTGATTCGCCCACCTTTCCTTCGTCGGTACAGAAGAAAAATGGCAGAAGTGAGTAGCCTGGAGTGAGGTTTTCTTCAAGAAAGGGAAGAAAGGGCTTGAACGAGCGTTCCAGTGAAATGATGGTTGCTTCGTCCAGTCCAACTTGGAGGCCACCTTACCACTGCTGGTAAAGGTGTGGGTTTTGTGATATGACGGGTCATGACGGCCACATCAAGGTTACAGGTGAGTCTCGACTGTAGCACCTCGCTGTGATTTGGTGGATGGCACGCGAGCCCGGATGCTTTGAAATGTCCCGCATGTAGATAGAGCGGCTAGTCATATATGAGTGCTCAATATTGTGCACCGCGACCAAGGCGGAGAGGAAAATGAGAGAACTACGTAATTAATGCATGAGTTTAATTAGGGTAGTTTTGTAAAGTACGAGATACATTCCTCCAATCGCAAAATGCCTTGGTTCATGAGATTTGAGATTTGAGCCCTATAAACCAGAAGGGAGGGAGTACTGCACACGGTGTAGTCTAGTCACTTGTTGAAATCTCTAGAAAGGCAAATACTCCTTTCCGGTTTACAGGGCTATACTACTCCCTCCGTCTAGGTGTTTAAGTCATCTTAGGCTAGCCATAGTGGGAGTAACTTAGCTAGTAACATAGCGCACTCCAAGAATTTTTTGCTTATGTGGCAAGTAATTAATGAGAGGTGGTAACATAATATGTTACTGTAACATAGCGCTTTTCAAGATAAGATGAGTCTACAAGCTAATAAATGAAGCCATCTAGAATACTACTATTATGTTACTTTGCATTATGAAGGTAGTAATTTAGGCTAGTGTCATATGCATGACACTAGTCTAAGTTACTCCCCACTATGACCAGCCTTACGAAAACCAAATAGTCCCAAAACACTTAGGCGCAGTGCATTAACTTCTACCTTGTTTCTTGTTTCTTGACATATCAACCAATAAGAGATGAGAGGTGTGCATGCTTTTAATGACTTGCAATGGCTAGTTCATTGCATGAAATGCTATTAATTAGCAAATAAACATTGGTGACCCCAGGAGGAAACGGTGCTAAGCGCGTGGACCTATGCAGAATGAGTATCAACCAATGGATAATGGAGTTTAATTGTTAAACAATAGCAATTTTGTCTCATGCAAGAGCCTAGCTAGTACTCCAAGGAACCGCACCACGCGAGCGTTCGCAACTGCCACGTTCGGGTTGCGCTTGGCTCTTCGCCTCTTCGAGAAGACGAACAATAATGATTACTCCTACTTCTACAGTATCGGATGCACTGTTGCATGTCCGTCCACCTCGTGCGGGAGGGATAGCGAAAGCTTCAACTTACTGATCCTGCCTTTGCGTCCATGACAGGTGGGCCCAACAGGTGGTTGGCCCTCCTGTCATGCAGCCAAAGGCAGGTACAGTTAAGGCACCGGAGCTCAGTCCGTGAGGGAGAGGGCGTTGTAGTAATGAAATTTCTCGGTCTTGTACGAGTTGACGAAGATAGGGGTTGCTTGCTTTCTAGGGTTGCTCACTACGTATATATAGGCCGAAGCCTCCGCGCTTGCTTGCTAGGGTTGCTCTATTCACACACTCTTATCCTCTCCAGATTTAAACAAGATAGGGGTAGTAACACCATCTTTCTCCCTTCAAAAAACACTGGCTTTCTATCCTCACTGCCGGTTACAGATCCGGACGTATCCCCCTCCGTCGGTGAAGGGGAGGAGGGGCAGTGTTTAGGCCGTCATTGACAGCGAGGGAGGAGACCCACTACCAGCCGCACCGTTATCTCTGGCCGAGCGCCGACGCGGGAAGTCCTCTGATCCCTTCATCGTTGCCTGTGGGCGGATCCGGCCTCCCGCCGCCCACCTATCCACATCCTGACGACCTTCAAGTACTTCCCCAGCTCGCTACATCGCTGCATGTGCATCATTTTCTACCTCTCAGCCCCTCTCAATTGGATGGTCCAACGTCACATATTTTTTCTTCTTTTATTGTTAGAGGTAAAGCTACTTCATGGAGTCGAATCTTGTACTCCCTTCGTCCGAAAATACTTGTCATTGAAATGGATGTATCTAGATGTATTTTAGTTCTAGACACATCCATTTTGATGACAGGTAATTCCGGACGGAGGGAGTACTTGGTTCAAACAAGAAATAAAGTGGGGGTGGGGGAATTTAGTATGTACATCCAGTGGCGGAGCTAGCACAGGATCATTGGGAGGGGCAATGGCAAAATATGGCTTTATGAAGGGGTAAAAGTCCCTATTTTTCTCCATCTTAAAAAAAATTCTTCACAAAAGCTACCAGGTTTGGGGGGGCCACAGCCTCCTCAGCCATACACATAGCTTTGCCTGTGTGTACATCGGACTTGGTACAAACAGGAAGGAAAGGGGGTGAAAGTAGTACAGACTGGTCATCCAACCAGTCTCTTGGTCGAAAAGGGAAATATAGGGGTAACGCTGTACACAGTGGTATGACCAGGACTAGATTTGCTATCCACACATAGGAGTAGGTGGCTAGAGTGAATAAAAATGGGACCAACCCAAATATGTTTCTTGGATGTTTGTTTCTCGAGGCAACAAACTATGAATCACCACTTTATGCCCCTGTTTACGTACATGGTGCTGGATTGCTGGTGCACCCACTGTTATAAGCCATGCCAAGTTTAGCCAAATGTTTTTGCCTGTAATTGTTTGAGACTCTGACTGTTTCTTCTGTGCCTTTTTGTGCAAACAGGGATATCCAATTCACCTGGTTGCTGTTGTGACCTTTTGGTGCACTGCACAAAACTCTTCTTAAAAGAAGTGACTTTTATGCTGTTTAACTGGAATGTCAGAATGTAATAGTTGGTTCATTTTGGTGGAACTGCACAAAGGGAGATCTGTGTTCCAATCCTCATCATCCATATTGGCGCCATAACCTTCCTTTAGGTAAGAATGATATTTAATGCATGTGTTCATCTCTATTTTCCGACTGCCATGAGAAAATAATGCTATTTTTTACTAGTACACTTGTACTCCCTCACTGACAAAACCAATTCTGAATTAGAAGGCCAATCATGTACTTGGTTTCACCAACTAGTGAGGAGAAAGAGAAACAGAGCATGAAGAGGAAGAAGAAGAAGAATAAACAGTGCCAAGGCGATCTTGCTGAAGCCAGAGGCCTCAGTCGAGGCCATTCAAGGGCTCCGGCAACGACTACCTTACATGTGAGACGATCCTCCAGGGAGCCCTTCCACTTCTGCTGTCTCACTTAATTAATTAGGAGTACTTAAGTACCACTAATTTATCACCGCCTAATTTCCTATTGGAGTTAAACAAATCTTTAGTAGGACCCTATGCTGAATCATGTACGTGTGTATGTTTGTCTATGGAGGTGAATCATGTGGTGGAGCAGGGAGGGAATATTATTAGTGTCATGACATAATAGTGCTATTGTTTTGCATGTCAATTTATTGCCATTGGTTCAATGAGGCAATGTTTTGCGTATTTTCCATCATGAATTTGATGCTACTGGTTGAGTAATATGCTAATGTCTTCCTATCCTTTCTCACTAAGCTAATGAAGGTTTCACCTTGTTCCTACTTGTGCAAACAGGGATCATGTTGTGCCAATCATACATTAAATGGAACTACACAAGACAATACAACGAACTGTATCCCAGCCAGTGCTTTAACTCTGCTGGAAGTTCTTGATAATCTTTCGATAATATCTCAGCACTGGTAAACAAGAGTGATTTCAACCATACATTTGAAGTGCACAAAAATATATACTATTGTGTGATTCCAGTGAGTGCTTTATCATCTCTTACGGGACTACATGAATAAGCTTTTTTCTCAGGTTGGTACGGGCCTAAGGCCTTCATCCATATTAGTTTGCTGTCATCTCTATTTGTATCGTGCTACTGTCATGAGAAACTCATCTATCTTTGCACGTTAAAGTTTTGCAACCTATGATAAATGGCAATGCTTTGAGTGTTGAGTTGAGCTAATTGGCACTGATAAAATAAACTAATACCTCTCTTTAAGCAAGACTACTATATTGCTAACTTTACCCATTAAGATAACGAGGGTGCTTCTATTTGTTAGTGTATGTTTCATAAACTAGTCCCACTATTACAGTAATCTCACTCTCTCAATATATGTGCCAACAGGGATGCTCGATTTTGGTGGAACTGCACAAAAACTTTGGGTGCTTCATTGCCTCGACAGCTTCCGTCCTTTCCTGTCAGTTGCTAAACTCCGCATGCTTTCTTCCTTTGATGTCAGTCGCTTGGCTTATCTTGGCTTCCAGTCAAAGGAAATAGTAATTGATATGCTACCTCACACAGGTTGGTACCGGTCTTTATCCTAATTATTGTGCCTGTCATATGTATTGGTAATTTGGTATTGTGCTACTGTTTGCCGATTTCATAAAGGAGTAATTTGGAGCCTGAACTCACAGGCAAATCATTACATCGGGTGATTTCAGTAGAACTGCACAAAATGATCAGATGGACAGGTACTTATGCTGCTGCTATGTACTCCAAAGTTCACTCAGACAAGCATCGGTGTTGACAAGAAGTGCCTATATTCATTCGAGTATCAACCGGCATCAACCAATTGTCAAACTCCAAGTGTTAGGAGAGTGAACGCCAAAAATATTGCTTGGTGCATAGCCCAGAAAAACGCAGTCCAGTCTTTGGTCCCAACTTGTGCCTTTTGGTTATCAGCACATATGGTAGCGAACTATATGGCATGGAGTCTAAAGATTCTAGACAAGTTGGTTGACGCGTATATTCATCTGGCACTTAATCAGTCTGCACGCCAAGGATGCTCCATTTCAGTTGAACTACACAAAAAATTTGGGTGGTTCATTTTCTCAACCGCCTCCTTTCTCGTCTTCAATGTAGAATTTTGGTGAGATACAGGACCAAGATGACCCAGTAAACTGGTTGGATGAAAGTAGTGGCCAAGTTGCTCAAACCTCCCTGGGCACGAGGCCACTATTTGAGGATAAACCTACAAGCAAAGTTCATATTGTCTATGCTGCCTCTTATGTACACGAAAGTTTACTCGTACAAGAACTAATTTTAGCAAGAAGTACCTCCGATTGAACACCATTACCAGTCTGTACCCTAGGTAATTAAAGTTCGTCCATGGATCATATTGGCTGTGATCTCAATCATTTGGATGCATAAACATACTGAACATGCGTATATCTGAATCTTTTTGTAAATTATGTATGAATATTGTCGTGTGATCTATCAATTATTTGGATGCATAGATATGCTGAGCTTGTGTATATATGAATCTTTTGAGTTGTTGATTGTGAATGTTGGCTATGGATATGAACGTGTCCTGTGAACCTGAGTTTGATATGAATGTTTACCTTTTCGGTTGTATTTGTGTGTGAACTTGTTAGTATGCCTACTGTGGGGTATAAAATGCAGGTCTCTTATAAAAGTAATGCCGTGTCCAATTTATGTTTTCCCTTCTAACCACCGCGGCTGTGCTGCCGCGCACCCAAACCAGTGAAGTTTCCCACTCCTCTCCATCTGCGACTCCACTGCAGCTTAATAAATAGTAACGTCTTCGGTTTTATCCCGATTTTCCGTAGATTAACCAGGCAATTCTCTTCTTATTAATTAATCGACGAGGCAATTCTTTTGCCTCCGTTTTGAAAAAAAATTAGTAACGTCTAACGGAGCCAGTTAGTTAGATGCGTACACTTGGTGTAGTAGGATCTTTATTTAGTTTGATGCATACACTTGTTCTTTTTTGGTAGCCCTTTTGTAATGATGGCTGATATTTGGTTTGGAAGAGAGAGCTGTGTCTTCACTCTTCTGGCCTGCTTACTGCTTCTGTTGCACCCCCATCCCTGGTTGCTGCTGCTGTTGTTTTCAATGTACAATCAGTAGTATATTTCGTCTGTTGGTTGAATAAATGTGTTGTTAGAACGACAAACACAATGTTTTGGAAGTCGTTGCACGACTCGATCCTTTAGTTCCCTGTACTGTACGTAGCGCATACTATTTATCATACGGAACACATTTTTTTTGAAACTCGGAACACATTTTCCACTTGTTGATAACATGTAGCCCACTGATGAAGGCCCAATAGAGAAGCCCATAATTAACTGGAAGGGAGGCTCTCACATGAATCCGGCCCAGGTACATGCTCATGGTCCCCTAAACATAAATAAGTAAATAAATAAATAAATAAAGCTAAATGCTCATGCACTAGTTCTTTGGGAAAATAGGTAGCCCAGTATTTCTTTTTGAAGAATACCCAAGCTAGGCCTATTTGTTTTCTCCGAATTACTGGGCTGCAAATCTTTCAAGACGAGGAGGGATGCATTCCGGCCTGGCTTAAGAGTATGGTCAATGTCTGTTAAAAGTAATATCAAAAGGGGTTGAAAATTCCAAAAAAATTATAGCAAATGGGATATAAGTTTCTTTTTTTTGTTTTTGTTCTTCACTGATATCTTATACATATTTCATTGGATTTAACATGACATAGTACTAATTTATTTTTAAATTTGTTTTAGTATGGCTATTAATTTTTGGATTAAGAATATTTCGTTCCCCAGCAAAAAATTGTGAATTTTCAAAAATTCCCACATATTTAGTTAATTTTTTGACCCTGGTACTGACGAGAAAATGGCCAGCAATTCTAAAAATGGAAAACGGGCTGCAATAAATTCCATATGAATTAGAAAATGAGTAAAAATTATAAAAATAATAACAAGTGGGCTGTACACGCCACATATTTCGAGGCTGACTTGTTTACGCAAGGCTTTGTCAGTGAACACACGATTCTAGCAGCAGTTAGTGTTGGATGTCCATCCAACGGCCGACGTGCTTCTTCAATCTCTGATCTTCCTGCTCCAGCCGCCTAAACTAGCACCGGCGGGACTGCCTGCTCCCTCCTCTTGTGGCCCGCTGTGATGCCGCGCAGGCTTCCCCGGCCCACCCTACTCCCTCCGCTGGCCTGGCCGCACGCAATCAACTGCCTCCTTATTACACGAAAAAAATGATTCCTCCCACTGACATCTGGGGCACACCGGTTGGCAGGCTGACCTGTGGGCCTACTAAGTTGACGTGTATGCAGGGCTTGTCAACTTAGTCAACAAACGATTCTAGCAGCAGTAACCGTTGGATTTGAATCGAACGGTACTGCTGCTTCTTCAATTGCTGCTCTTCTTGCACCAGCCGCCCAAACCAGCGCCGGGGAGACCGCCTGCTCCTGCCTCCAGTGGCCGGCTGTGCTGCCGATGAGGCCTCATCGCCCCCTACTACTCCCACCGCTAGCCAGGCCCTGCGGCGACGGCAGCCTCACACCGCAGCCGAACCAGTGAACCCTCGTACTCCTCTCCGCATGGGCATCCACTGCCGCGTCTTCCCCGGCTCCGCGTCGTCCCCTTCCTAGGCCTCGCCGTCGTCCACCGCCTTGGTGCTCTTGGTGCGGCGTGGTCAACATGGTCAACGACATTCCATCGAAAGAGTACTGTACGTGGAGAGGCTGACAGCTGGGTCCACGGCCACAACCCAGTTTTTTTGTGATTTGCCAAGTAAGTCGCTTTGTCAGGCCTGTTGGGCTGCAAATCTTTCAAGATGAGGAGAGCTTTCATTCGGCTGGCCGAGAAAATGGCCCATCAGTAATGATAAATGGGTTGTACATTTTTAAAACACATCAAACCGGCAATTAGTTTCAAATATCTTTTCTTCATTTCGAGATTTGAAATTACATTAATTTTTATGCGTGGAGAATTTGTTGGATTTTATATTGATATACATTTATTTTTAAAATCAGTTTGAATGTGAGTGGAAATTTGGGGATTAAAAACAGTTCGGACCGCACCAAAATATGCAAAATTTCGTATAATTTTTTAACCGTGGCCACAATATGGGCTGTAATGCTAACAAAAAGAATATGGGCTCCAAAAAAACCTTAATAATTAGCAAATGGGCTGTAAATTATTAGAAATAATATCAGATGGGCTGTATGCTGTTTTCCACAGATTTGAGGCTTTCCTAAAAAAAGGTTGACGCACAAGCAGTGACTGTTGGATGGCCATCCAATGGCCGTCGTGCTTCTTCAATCTCTGCTCTTCCTGCTCCAGCCGCTCAAACAGGCGCCGGCGGGACTGCCTGCTCCCTCCTCCCCGCGACCGGCTCTGCTGCCGCGCAGGCCTCACCGCCCCACCGTACTCCCATCGCTGGCCTAGCCATCCCTCTACTCACCCACACCTGCTGTTATTCTCCGGCGACGGCAGACGAACCAGTAAACCCTCGTACAGTCGTACTCCCCTCTGCGTGGGAAACAACTGTCGAGTCTTCCCTGCCTCCGTGTCGTTCCCTTCCTAGGCCTCACCGTCGTCCACCGCCCTGGTGCTCTCGGCGCGGCCTGGTCAACGTGGTCAATGACCGACATGCATCTGAAGTGGACTATATGTGGAGAGGCCGACAGTTGGGTCCACGGCCGCACGCAAGGAAATGCCTCCTTATTATGCACAGAATAATGATTCCTCCACCTGACATCAGGGACCCACCGAAAGGGCCTCTTTATTTCGTGAAAAAAATGTTACCGCCGCTGACAGCTCGGACCCACCAGCTATATCTTCGCACGCAAGGAAGTGCCTCCTTATTACGCTAAAAAATGAATACCCCCTGCTAGCTGGGACCCACCTTGGTGGGAGGCTGACTTGTGGGCCTACTAAGTTGACGGGAACAGAGGGCTTTGTCAACTTAGTCAATATGCACGATTCTAGCTCCAGTGACCATACGATGTCCATCCAACGGCCGTAGTGCTTCTTCAACCTCTGGTCTTCTTGCTCCAGCCGCCCAAACTAGCGCCGGTCGTGCCTCGTGCTCCTGCCTCCCATGGCCGGCTGCGATGCGGCGGAGGCCTCACCGCCCCCTACAACTCCCACCGCTGACCAGGCCATCCCTCTACTCACCCACACCCCCTATTATTCTGCGGCAATGGCAGCCTCACACCGTAGCGAACTAGTGAACCCTCATACTCCTCTACGCGTGGGCATCCACTGTCGTGTCTTCCCCAGCTCCGCGTCGTCCCCTTCCAAGGCCTGGCCGTCGTCCACCGCCCTGGTGCTCTCGGTGCAGCGTGGTCAACGTGGTCAAGGAATGGCTTCCATCGGACGTGGACTGTACGTGGAGAGGCTGACAGCTGGGTCCACGGCCACAGCAAGGAAGTGCCTCCTTATTACGTGCAAAATAATTATTCCTCCACCTGACAGCGGGACCCACCGGACGGGCCACCATATTTCGCGAAAAAACGTTTCCCCCTGACTGCTGGGACCCACCAGCTACATCTTCGCATGCAAGGAAGTGCGTCTGGGCAAAAAAAAACGATTCGCTCCCTGACTGCTGGGACCGACCAGCTACATCTTCGCAGGCAAGGAAGTGCCTGACAGTCGGGACCCACCTGGTCGAAGCGTACGTAGCGTTGTCATTCTGGTCGCGAACGTGTACATACATACTGGTCGATGTAGAGGCACACACGTGTCGTAGTAGAGGCGCGCACGTGTCATAGTAGAGGCGCGCACGTAGCATTTACACGTACGTACAGCGGCCAGGGTGCAACAAAGAAAATACGGCCACGTATGTGTACATACGGGCGGGGTCTCGAACGCCTACTCGCACATACGTACGGCCAGGGCTCGTGTACATGGCTGGGTCGGAACGAAGAAACAGCGTCGTCGTCGTGTTCATGGGGAGGCAACGAAATGCGTCGTGTTCATGGGGAGGCAACGGAATGCGTCGTGTTCATCGGGAGGGCTTGGACGGAACATGCGATGGAAACGAGGCCTGGCGTACCGCAGAACGGAGGAAACGGCCTTGTGTTTGACCGGCCACGTTTGAAACGGGATCCTGTTCATCGGGAGGGGTCTGGCGTACCGCAAAACGGAGGAAACGGACCTCCTACGGTCGAAACGGGGGTCCTGTTGATCGGGAGGGGTGTGGCATACCGAAAAACGGAGGAAACGGACTTGTGTTGGAGCACTACGGTCGAAACGGGGGTCCTGTTCATCGGGAGGGGTGTGGCGTACCGCAAAACGGGACTCCACGGGATACTGTTCATCTCCACCGTCGACCTCCTCCAGCCTCCACGGGCTCCTATTCATCCAGCCTCCACGGGCTCCTGTTCATCCAGCCTCCACCACGCGCTACTCCATCGGCTACTGTTCAACCACCCCTCCACCGTCTACTGTTCATCTAGCCCTCCACACCACGGGGTCCTGTTCAACCACCCCTCCACGGGCACCCTTCCACCGTCTACTATTCATCCAGCCCTCCACACCACGGGATCCTGTTCAACCACCCCTCCACCGTCTACTGTTCATCCAGCCCTCCACACCACGGGGTCCTGTTCATCCACCCCTCCACGGGCACCCCTCCACCATCTACTATTCATCGAGCCCTCCACCACACCACGGGGTCCTGTTCATCCAGAGGCAATGCCACCGCTCACTGTTCATCCAACCCCCCCGCAACGCTCACTGTTCATCCCATCGATCGGCTTCAGTTAGCAGCAGTAGCGAAGGAATCGCTCGATCAGGTTTAGTTAATAGCCATTGATCGATCGCTCGGGTTCAGTAACGCGTAGCCTGCAGTGCAATCGCTCGGGTTCAGTTAGAGCCCAACGCCTCGCTCGGGTTCAGTTAGAGCCAACGCCTCGCACACACACGCGTACGTGTATGAGAGAAACACGCATCGCTCGGCCCCCGACCTCCCACCGTAACCGGGAACTCCCCGAAATTTTCCTCCCCCTCGCTTCTACCATGGTTTTTTCCGTCATGGATGGCCCAAAGAATGTCATGCAGCTGCGTCTCCGGCCCGCCCAGGACGAAAAGCCCATTTTCTGTCGTGATTTTTTGTCATAGAAGTAGGAGCCCACCACATCTATGATGATACCGGGTTTTTTCACAATTATCATCATAGAAGTGTCATATGTATGACAGAAAAAAATTTCGTTCGGCCCAAAATGTCACGGATGTGTCTTTTTTTTGTAGTGTTGTTAATATTAGTAGACGTCAAGAAATGCCTATGAATTATTCACTTGTTATTGAACCATTTGATGTTTGGGGCTTTGATTATATGGGACCTTTTCCTTCCTCTAATGGGTATACATATTTTTTAGTCGCTGTTGATTACGTTACTAAGTGGGTAGAGGCTATTCCAACTAGTAGTGTTGATCATAACACCTCTATTAAGATGCTTAAAGAAGTTATTTTCCCGAGGTTTGGAGTCCCTAGATATTTAATGACTGATGGTGGTTCACATTTTATTCATGGTGCCTGAGGGAGTCCTGGATTAGGGGGTCTCCGGACAGCCGGACTATCTCCATTGGCCGGACTGTTAGACCATGAAGATACAAGATTGAAGACTTCGTCTCATGTTTGGATGGGACTCTGCTTGGCGTGGAAGGCAAGCTAGGCAACACGTATATGGATATCTCCTCCTTTGTAACCGACCTTGTGTAACCCTAACCCTCTCCGGTGCCTATATAAACCGAAGGGTTTTAGTCTATAGGACATCAATCACAACATACAATCATACCATAGGCTAGCTTCTAGGGTTTAGCCTCCCTGATCTCGTGGTAGATCTACTCTTGTAACACCCATATCATCAATATTAATCAAGCAGGACATAGGGTTTTACCTCCATCAAGAGGGCCCGAACCTGGGTAAAACTTCGTGTCCCCTGCCTCCTGTTACCATCCGGCCTAGACGCACAGTTCGGGACCCCCTACCCGAGATCCGCCGGTTTTGACACCGACATTGGTGCTTTCATTGAGAGTTCCGCTGTGCCGTCGCCACCAGGAAGGATGTCTCATCCCGTCTTCAAAGACGGCACTATCGCTGAGGGAGCTTTGGCTATCGGCCAAACTCTCCGACTAGGTGGTTTTCTTATGACCGCCCGTTCGGCCGCTGCACCGATGATGACTTCTCGGGTCATCGAAAGCAATCTTCACATCAACTCGGAACTCGCCGAGCAGTTAGATCCAATGGAGCTCTCTTCCCTGAACGAGCTCTTGGATCGCATCGCCGCCCTGGGAGTCGCTACAGACTACGATCAGATTGGGCCTAAACCCGATCTGAGAGAGATCAACTCTCCCCAGGTCACCCATCACGTTGCAGTGGTGGAGGAACAATGCGGCAACCCTTCATCTATCTTAAGGACTAGCTATGTCCGGATTCCCGATCCCTCCAAGCCGGATACCCGCGGAGGGGAGGACGTCACTCAAGGCCTGAACCTAGAATCAGGCAGCGGGCTAGATTCATCGGAAAACATCTAAGACTCCAAACCTTTGAGTTCGGAAACTCCTTGGCCCCTGAGTCTTAGATTGGGTAAGGATTCAGATTCAATTCCACCCACCCACCCAAACATACGCGATCTATCCCAAATTAGGCAAGAGCCCAAAGAAACAGTACACCATTACTGGGCCAGATTCCTCCTGATCATGAACAGGATAAAGGACTACCGCGAGGAAGACGCAATTTCATTCTTCTGCAATAACTGCACGGACAAGGGAATCCTCAATGCCATACGTCGTCGCGAAATTACACGCTTTGCCGACTTGGTGTCCATAGTACGAAAGTACTGTGCGATGGAAAGCGCCTGGAAAACCGAAATAAAATTTTGGGATAATCCGGCCCTGAATACAAACCTAGTCCGAAATAAAAGGGTGCATTATCACAATTCACCTGGGTTAACTACCAAAAAGCAAAAGCCCTCTACGGGGCAAGGAACCGTACTGGAGGGATGGCTCAACGGACCCTGCAAAATTCATAGTATAGCAGATGCAATACCAACGCACAACCTTAGAGCATGTTGGATACTCCGGCAGGTGGCCAAAGGTGGTGAGGATCTACTCCTCCCAAAAACCACAGAGCACCATCTCGTGGACAACAATGCGGTGTTAACGGTCTTTGAGACCTTCGCGTCAAATAATAGACGCAAGCGAACACTCTGCAGCATAGCCGAAATCTGCCACGTAGCAGAAATAAATCCTTGGAGTGACACGGCTATTACCTTCACCGCCAGTGATGAACCCAAATTCCGAACAGCCCGAGCACCAGCAGCACTGGTCCTCAATCCAATCGTGGACGGCTTTCGACTCACCAAGGTACTCATGGACGGCGGCAGCGGATTAAACCTCATCTATGAGGAAACTCTTCAAAAGATGGAAATAGACTGGAGCCGCATTGAGCAAAGCAGCACAACCTTTAGAGGAATCATCCCCAGTCGGGAAGCACGCTGTGCTGGAAAAATCACACTAGACGTGGTATTCGGCACGGCGGATAATTACAGGTCCGAAGAAATTACATTCCAAGTGGCCCCGTTCAGCAGCGGATACCATGCTCTATTAGGGCGGGAGGCTTTACAATCTTCCAAGCCATACCCCATTACGGGTACATGAAGCTCAAAATGCCCGGGCCCAATGGAATCATCACTCTTGTTAGTGATCCGGACATAGCACTCCGCGCCGAAAATAAGACAGCTGCACTGGCCCTTGAGGCACTATCCGAGGCCCTAGCGGCCGAAGAACTAACTGCGCTGCGCTCCATGGTGAACAGGGACGACGTGATACTCGATAAAAGATCCAAGTCCACCTCCTTTAAGCCAGCAGACGAAATAGTCAAATTCCAAGTCCATCCAACGGACCCTACAAAAACAGCTTCCATCGGGGCACAATTAAACCCTGATGTCGACGCCGCATTGCGAGAGTTCCTACGTGAGAACTGGGACATTTTTGCCTGGCACCCTTCAGACATGCCAGGAATCACACGCAGGCTGGCCGAACACAGCCTAAATATCCTAAAAGGATTCAAGCCAGTCAAGCAGGCTCTTCGACGTTTCTCCGAGCCTAAAAGACAAGCCATGGGAGAGGAGCTAGCCAAGATATTGGAGGCCGGATTCATCAGAGACATAAAACATCTGAACTGGCTAGCAAACCTGGTGATGGTACCAACGAAGGACAAATCCTGGCGCTTGTGCGTTGATTTGAAGGACCTTAACAAGGCTTGCCCAAAGGATCCCTTCCCCCTCCCCCGCATCGATCAAATCATCGATGCTACCGCAGGACACGATTCACTGTGTTTCCTCGACGCATACTCCGGCTACCATCAAATCAAAATGGCAGAGCCAGACCAAGCCGCAACGGCATTCATCACACCATACGGCCCATTCTGCTTCAACACAATGCCCTTCGGGCTAAAAAACGCCGGTGTAACATATCAGCGCATGATTCAGACATGTCTGGCAAACCAGATCGGCAAAACAGTGGAGGCATACGTGGATGACGTGGTCGTTAAAACCAAGCATGTTGAAACTCTAGTAGACGACTTGAGGGTCACATTCGACAACCTCTGAACATATGACATCAAGCTCAATCCGGAAAAATGCGTTTTCGGCGTACCAGCCGGAAAGCTCCTGGGATTCATCGTCTCCAGTAGAGGCATCGAAGCTAATCCGGCCAAAATCCAAGCGTTGTCACAGTTGGCTACCCCAACAGACCTCAAACAAATACAAAAATTGACTGGATGTGTGTCGGCTCTAAGCCGCTTTATCTCCCGCTTGGGAGAAAAGGCATTACCCCTTTATCGCCTCCTCCGGCGCACTGAACACTTCGAGTGGACGGGCGCCGCCACGGCCGGACTCAACGAAATAAAAGCCATATTGGCAACAAACCCAGTCCTGGCCACGCCAAACATTGGCGAACCAATGCTATTATACATTGCGGCAACTCATCAAGTAGTAAGCGCAGTGCTCGTCGTCGAGCGAGAAGTGGACGGACACAAATTCCCCCTTCAAAAGCCGGTTTACTATGTGTCCACTGTCCTTACTCCATGCAAATCATGGTACCCGCATTATCAAAAGATAGCGTACGCAGTATTTATGGCATCCCAGAAGCTGCGACACTACTTTCAAGAGTGTTCGATAACGGTAGCCTCAGAAGTACCACTTAACGATTTTATAAACAACCGCGATGCGACGGGCCAGATTGCCAAATGGGCCATTGAGCTCCTCCCGTTCGACATAACTTACAAGCCACGGCGAGCTATTAAGTCGCAAATTTTGGCTGACTTCGTCGCTGAATGGACGGAAGCCGAACTCCCTAAAGAGTACGACACATATTCAAACTGGATCATGCACTTCGGCGGCTCCAAAATGTTGGCCGGTCTGGGGGCTGGCATCATTTTGACGTCCCCAACAGGAGATACCGTTCAGTAGGTATTACAGATAATGTACACAGACTCCAACAACGCAGCCGAATATGAGGCCCTTCTACATGGTCTCCGGATGGCAGTATCCATGGGCATTCAACGCCTAGAGGTGCGCGGAGATTCGAACCTCGCAATATCCCAAATAAATGGAGACTTCGACGCCAAGGATCAAAAAATGGCAGCTTATCGCAATGCCATCCTAAAAATGTCAGCTCGGTTCGAGGGGCTCGAATTTCACCATGTGGCTCGGGAAAACAATCAGGCGGCGGATATCCTCGCCTGCATCAGCGCAAAACGTGACGCGGTACCTCCCAATATATTTCTGGAACGGCTCTTCAAGCCATCCGTAGCATGGGAAGGGGACACCGGTAACAATAGTCCGGACCCGGCCAAAATAGCCGAAACCGAACTCTTTAACGCAATCGGAGGCTCCGCCACCGAAATAACACAATCAGCCCACGAAATAATGGCCATTGTTGCCTCGTGGACAGAACCATTCCTGGCCTACTTAACTAGACAGGAACTTCTGGAGGACCAAAATGAGGCACGCTGCATAGTGCGGCGATCCAAGTCCTACAGGGTCCACGAGGGAGAATTGTACAAAAAAGCGCTACCGGAGTCCTTCAACGGTGCATCTCCGAAGAGGAAGGCGGAACCTTTTGGCAGAAATTCATGCCGGACTCGGTGGTCATCACACCGCAGCTCGGGCTCTTGTAAGCAAGGCCTTCCGTACAGGATTCTATTGGCCAACGGCCCGGGCAGACGCACAAGACTTGGTCCAGCATTGCGCCGGTTGCCAGCTCTTCGCAAATCAAAGCCACAGGCCACCCACCGCCCTCCGAACAATCCCCATTACATGGCCCTTCGTGGCTGGGGGCTTGACATGGTTGGACCCCTTAAAGGGGGAACCCACAAGAAAAAAAATACTTATTGGTCATGGTGGATAAATTCACCAAATGGATAGAGGCCAAACCGGTTAAAACGGCCGAATCCGGACCGGTGATAGATTTCATATCCGGGGTTTTACACCGTTACGGCATCCCCCACAGCATCATCACTGATAATGGCACGAACTTCACGGCCGACGAGGTAAAACTCCGGTGCAGCAAAATGGGCATCAAGCTCGATTATGCTTCAGTCTATCACCCACAAACCAACGGTCAAGTCGAACGAGCAAATGGTCTTATAATGAGCGGCATTAAACCCAGATTAGTGCACTCCTTAACAGAGTCTGACACGCACTGGGTAGAGGAGCTCGATTCCGTACTCTGGGGGCTGCGAACCACGCCGAATCGTAGTACCTGATACACACCGTTTTTTATGGTGTACGGCGCAGAGGCAGTTCTGCCCTGCGACATAATTCATGACTCACCTCGAGTGCGCATGTACGAAGAAAGAGAAGCCGAGCTTGATCGGCAGGACAGTCTGGACACCTTGGAGGAAGAGCGCGACATAGCCAAAGCCCGTTCCACATTTTACCAGCAACAGGCTCGCAGATACCAAAGCAGAGAAGTATGGGCCAAAACTTATAACGTTGGCGAACTAGTTCTCCGGCTGCCGGATAAGAAAAAGAACAAGCTAGAGCCCAAATGGGAAGGTCCCTTCATCATCGACCAAGTTCTGACCGGCGGAGCGTACCGACTGCGAGATGCATCGACTAGTCGACTCGAGCCGAACCCATGGAACGCAGCCAGGCTCCGAAGATTCTACGCCTAGAACCGGACTTTATGTTAGTCCCCTCCCTTTGTCCATTTTCTGCATATGCGTCATCTGTCTTGTTTCCCTTTCTTTCTTTTATTTCTCTAGGACTCCAAGGGTCACCTTGTGCCTCACTTGTACATTATAGATATGCTAGCCGCACTCTATACACCTGGGGGCTTCTTTCACAGAAGCTTAAATTATTCACCTGGGCATCACGCCCAACACATGCATTATACTTCCGCATGTACCTTTTTTCACCATTATATGCATCGATATAACTTAAGTTTTGGCCAAGCTGGGTTGCCTGGCTCTTGTATTTATGCCCTACGTTCCCGTTAATTCGACTAGGGCATAAGGGGAGCACCTCTGCGATTGTTACCTCAGACTGGGTGAAGCCGAAAGCCAGCGTTCTTAAGAGAATATTCAGTCGGTGAACAAAAGATGACTTTTATTTATAATCCATATCTGCCCCCAGATGTTTTTTCTGCGCTTCTTGTCGCAGTCCGGACATGCACTTTAGGGCATGCCTACCTAGGGAAAGGAACCCTTAACGGATCTATTCTCTCTGGAAGATGTTTCTTACTACCCATGTAATATAACATAACTAGTTGGGCACTTGTCTGATAAAGCACTAATGACCCCTACGCCTAGTCTCCACGCATGCCTCGGTTCTTACATAGCCGAAAGGGTATTCAGATACACTCCGGACTATCGGGTCCCGAGGTTGAAGCGAAAAGGTCCACCACAACAAACGATCTACAATCCGGCTAGAAGGCATCATACATGTCACTTTAAAATTACATGGTCAATTTGACTGGTTGAATTCCTCTTCAATGCCATCCAATAGGCTGTCTAGTCTACAGTCCTATTGGGAATACTTTGCGGCCAATTCTACTTGGCCGTACACTAAACCGACAGGGATCTCCTTGCCATCAGGCCCCACAGGTCTGACTTCGGCCATGTGGTTCGGGTCAGCCTTCGTGTACCGTGTCTTCAGCATTGCCCAGGCTTCCCTGGCACCCTGACGGCAGGTCGATATCTTCCATAATCGGAAGCACCGTCGTGCCCCCTTCAGCCTTTCTGCAAGCTCTCCAAGGCCTTCGGGTATGGAGACGGACGGCCACAAGGCCTGGGCAACGCCTTGCATCACTTGCCGAACTCGTTCGTACAACTGTGAGAGCTCGGGAAGAAGATCACCCGTCGAACCAGGCATCTCTTCGGCAGGACGACCTGTAAGCATACCTACAAACATAACTCTATCAGCGAGCTCCCTCGCCGAACTCCTTTTTCAAAGTTCATTCAAGCACTTACTCAATATGCCGCGTCGAAGCCACCGATTCTCCTTAACAGAGTCCGATAGTTGGGCACGGACATCTTTTAGTTCCACGCCCAGCTTGGTGTTGGCATCTTGGAGATCATTCTTCTCCTGCCTCACCCTCGTCAGCACGCTCTCACCGGCCTTCAGCTGGCATATGAGCTGTTGCTTATCCGGATTTACTCCAGCGTCATCTGCAATTTTATCGTCAGATCTGCATATACGCCACACTCTAATACGATACTTATCATTCGAAGGATATGTTACCAGAGGGGGTCTTTTTGGGCTCCCTCGCTGCGGCTAGTGCGGCCTGCAGTTGGGCCTTGCACTCTTCCAGCTCCTGGGACAGTTGAGTATTCTTTTCTGTAAGAACCTGCATAACAAATGATCCTTAAATCAGTTATCCTAACTGTTTCAAGTCTTAGGGGCTACTGATATATATAATCATCAAATTTTCTCACCCGTATGTCTTCTACATACTGCTTCGTGGCTCTGGCTAGACCATTTTGAGTGGCACGGAGGTGCGCGTCTCCCGAGTTGAAGGCATCCAATGCCTCTTGGGAGAAACAAGCGTCACGAAGAACAGTCCGGCGACGCCTGTGGTTCATGGCACTTTCCACCTCAGAATGGGTGGCGGACAGTTTATCCGCATCCTCTGTCGGAGGAGCACCCGGCGCATGCCTTGTATTCATTCCCGCCTCTGAATCCGGCCTTGGAGCCTGGCTTGTGGAGGCGTGATTGGTAGCCTCTCCGGGTATAGTCCGGCGAGCTCTCTTTTTCCTGAAAAGAAGGCATGGGCGTTAATATGCCTCCGCAAATAATGTCTTGCAATAAAGATGGCGCGCCATACCACTGCGCCAGTGCCACAATCCGGACTGCATATCTTTTCAGCCTGCCTGGCCTTGCGGCCCCTTGTTGGCTAGTTGCCACAGGCTCGACCTTCTGCCCCGAGGACCTTCCCTGCAAAACACGGCTGTTATACAGCAATCAAAAAGCGCAAGGACGGATCCCTTTTTACGTGTTGGGACTTCGGTCTCAGTCACCTGTGAGGCTGGAACTAGCCCAGGGTAATCGGCCGTAATGGCCACCAAGGCGTTGTCATTACTCCATTGTTAAAATACCCCATTGATCAGCTCCACAGATATGTCCGGATCCTCCTGGGAGGCCGGGTCAAGGGACCGTCCAGGGTCCTCGGGTTGAGGAGGAGGGCTGTTTATCTCCTTTACTGCCTGGCGCAGCTCCTGCGATAAAATCACTGGAATAAATACTTAAACTACGGGAATACGAAATGGATGGGCAATAAAAAGTCTCCGCTTACCCAGCCCAGAGGATTGTACATAGAAAATCCACCCTGCGGGTTGACACGAAGGAATTCCTCTTCTCCCTTGTACAAAGTGGATAAGATCTTTATTAGATCGGCAGCTGATTCCGGC
This sequence comes from Triticum urartu, assembly GCF_056163025.1. NCBI lineage: Eukaryota > Viridiplantae > Streptophyta > Magnoliopsida > Poales > Poaceae > Triticum > Triticum urartu. Next base: position 166,949,091 of record NC_141874.1, on the reverse strand, counting down.
CCTTTGCGGTCGTGGCGGGTGGCGTCATCCTCCCCGTTGAAATCCCACATGGGGTGGCCTCTATACTGAAGCGGCTGCACCCCTCGCATGATGCATGTGGCCATGACCTCGATCATGGTCAATCCGGATCGAGCTAAAAAACTTATCCGGCTCATCAAGTAAAGAATGTCCCTGTCATCTTCCTCCAGGGAGCTCCGTGGATGCCAGCTCTGGCGCTTCTTCAAAGGGGCGTTGTCGAACTCCGGAAGGCCGATCTGAATAGGGTCCAGGAGGGGGAAATCTTCTATATAAAACCATTCTGAAGGCCAGTCTTCGGACGTCTTCTTCGGGGTCCCAGACAGGTATCCGGTCCCGGCAATACGCCACACTTCGGCTTCACCTACTTGATATAGTGACCCCTTCTTAGAACGGGGCACAAGGTAGAATAGCTTCTTCCACAGAGCGAAATGAGCCTCACAGCCCAAAAATAACTCGCAAAGGGCTACGAATCCCGCGATATGCAGCAGGGAGGTAGGCGTAAGGTTGTGCAACTGGAGGCCATAGAACTCCAGAAGCCCCCGGAGAAACGGATGAATTGGGAATCCGAGCCCTCTTACCAAATAAGAGACAAGGCATACCCGCTCTCCCTTGGAGGGATTGGGATGGCTCTCCGCTTTCTCTCCGCCATTGTAGGTGGCAAGCCCGGCTCGAACTGGGACCAGGTACGCTGGGGGAAGAAATCCCTTGGACTGAAGCATCACCAATTTGCTGTGCCGGATGGAACATCTCTCCCAATCTCCCGGTTTGGAGCTAGGGGTGCGAGAGGAGGAGCTGCGTCGACCGGCCATGATGGAATGGATCTCTGTCGGGTGCGCTCCGATGAAGGCTCGCCAGGGGGGGATGGTGTGATTTGGATCTGAATCCTCGTCTTTTTAAATAGGCGGCTCATTCACACATCTAGGGGGGTAAATATGAAAACACCCTAGCTCTTCACATTCGCTCGACACGTGGAAAGTGGCCATTATTGGGCGTGGAAGCCGAGGAGTACAAACATTCACAAGAAACCGGACATTATTTTGACAGGTACATATAATTTGGAGAGGAACTGGCCTTGCAATGCCGAAGACAATACTGCGCGCCGGACTTGTCGTCATTGAAGCCTGGTTCGGGGGCTACTGAGGGAGTCCTGGATTAGGGGGTCTCCGGACAGCCGGACTATCTCCGTTGGCCGGATTGTTAGACCATGAAGATACAAGATTGAAGACTTCGTCTCATGTCCGGATGGGAGTCTGTTGGCGTGGAAGGCAAGCTAGGCAATACATATATGGATATCTCCTCCTTTGTAACCGACCTTGTGTAACCCTAACCCTCTCCGGTGCCTATATAAACCGAAGGGTTTTAGTCTGTAGGACATCAATCACAACATACAATCATACCATAGGCTAGCTTCTAGGGTTTAGCCTCTCTGATCTCGTGGTAGATCTACTCTTGTAACACCCATATCATCAATATTAATCAAGCAGGACGTAGGGTTTTACCTCCATCAAGAGGGCCCGAACCTGGGTAAAACTTCGTGTCCCCTGCCTCCTGTTACCATCCGGCCTAGACGCACAGTTCGGGACCCCCTACCCGAGATCCGCCGGTTTTGACACCGACATTGGTGCTTTCATTGAGAGTTATGTTTTCTTACATCTGAGATAAATTATATTGTCATGGATCATCCAACATGTTGAGCTTGCCTTACCCTCTCATGCTAGCCAATTTCTTCGCACCAAGTAGAGATACTACTTGTGCTTCCAAATATCCCTAAACCCAGTTTTGGCATGAGAGTTGATGACCCACAAGTATAGGGGATCTATCGTAGTCCTTTCCATAAGTAAGAGTGTCGAACCCAACGAGGAGCAGAAGGAAATGATAAGCGGTTTTCAGCAAGGTATTCTCTACAAGTACTGAAATAAGTGGTAACCGATAGTTTTGTAATAGGATAAATTGTAACGAGCAACAAGTAACACAAGTAAATAAAGTGCAGCAAGGTGGCCCAATCCTTTTGTAGCAAAGGACAAGACGGAACAAACTCTTATAATAGGAAAAGCGCTCCCGAGGACACATGGGAATATCGTCAAGCTAGTTTTCATCACGTTCATATGATTCGCGTTCAATACTTTGATAATTTGATATGTGGGTGGACCGGTGCTTGGGTGCTGTTCTTACTTGAACAAGCATCCCACTTATGATTAACCTCTATTGCAAGCATCCACAACTACAACAAAAGTATTAAGGTAAACATAACCATAGCATGAAACATGTGGATCCAAATCAGCCCCTTACAAAGCAACGCATAAACTAGGGTTTAAGCTTCTGTCACTCTAGCAACCCATCATCTACTTATTACTTCCCAATGCCTTCCTCTAGGCCCAAATAATGGTGAAGTGTTATGTAGTCGACGTTCACATAACACCACTAGAGGCTAGACAACATACATCTTATCAAAATATCAAACGAATACCAAATTCACATGACTACTCATAGCAAGACTTCTCCCTTGTCCTGAGGAACGAACGTAATTACTCACAAAGCATATTCATGTTCATAATCAGAGGGGTAAGAATATGCATATAGGATCTGAACATATGATCTTCCACCAATTAAACCAACTAGCATCAACTACAAGGATTAATCAACACTACTAGCAACCTACTAGCACCAATCCCGGACTTTGAGACAAGAATTGGATACAAGAGATGAACTAGGGTTTGGAGATGAGATGGTTCTGGTGAAGATGTTGATGGAGATTGCCCTCTCCCGATGAAAGGAGCGTTGGTGATGACGATGGTGATGATTTCCCCCTCCGGGAGGGAAGTTTCCCCGGCAGAATAGCTCTACCGGAGCTCTAGATTGGATCCGCCAAGGTTCCGCCTCGTGGCGGCGGAGTCTCGTCCCGAAAAGTTCCTTCTTATTTTTTTTCTCATCGAAAGACCTCATATAGGAGAAGATGGGCGTCGGAGAGCCACCAGGGGGCCCACGAGGTAGGGGGGCACGCCCTGGGGGGGGCACCCTCGTGAGAAGGGTGTGGGCCCCCTGGCCTTCATCTTTGGCGTGGATTTTTCTTTATTTCTTTTAAGACGTTCCGTGGAGTTTCAAGACTTTTGGAGTTGCGCAGAATAGGTCTCTAATATTTGCTCCTTTTCCAGACCAGAATTCCAGTTGCCGGCGTTCTCCCTCCTTGTGTAAACCTTGTAAAATAAGAGAGAATAGCCATAAGTATTGTGACATAAAGTTAAATAACAGTCCATAATGCGATAAATATCGATATAAAAGCATGATGCAAAATGGACGTATCAACTCCCCCAAGCTTAGACCTCGCTTGTCCTCAAGCGAAAAGCCGATAACAATAAATATGTCCTCATGTTTAGAGGTAGAGGCGTCAATAAAAATAAAATACGGACATGAAGGCATCATGATTATTCTTATAACAACAACATATATAGATTTTGTCATATGATTACTTATGTTCAAGTGATGATCTATTCACAATGCAAAAGTATAAATCATAAACCTTATTGGGCTCCGACAAACTATAATCTCAGTCATTGAAGCAATTTCAATTTATCATAACACCAGAAAGAGTAAATGTCAGAGCTAAAAAGCAAGTCCACATACTCAACTATCATTTAGTCCTCCATAATTGCTAACACTCATGCGATACTTGTGGTTACGGAGTTTTTATCGGACACAGAGAAAGATAGGGACTTAGTTTTGCCCCACAACCTTTTACCTCAAGGGTAATGTCAACAATAATGGTTCATGCTCCCCATCCGATTAGATATATATATATATATATCATGTTCTTTCCAACATGCTGAGCTTGCCAAAGGATAAAATGAAAAAGAAAAGGTGAAGATCACCATGACTCTTGCATAAAGTAGAGGATAATAATAAAGGATAGGCGCTTCGCAGAGGGAAGCAGAGAATGCCATGCGCTTTTAGGGTTGGATATATAAAATCTCAATGCGAAAGAACGTCACTTTATATTGCCCCTTGTGATATGAACCTTTATTATGAAGTCCGTCGCTTTTATTACTTCCACATCACAAGATCATATAAACCTTATTTCTCCCACACCAATCAATCATACATATTTAGAGAAATTTTTATTGCTTTGCACCGATGACAACTTACTTGAAGGATCTTACTCAATCCATAGGTAGATATGGTGGACTCTCATGGCAAAACTAGTTTAAGGGTATTGGAAGCACAAGTAGTATTTCTACTTGGTGCTTGAGAATTTGGCTAGCATGAGGGGGAAAGGCAAGCTCAACAAGTTAGAGGAGCCATGACAACATACTTTATCTCTGATATAAGAAATACATGACTCATTACGTTGTCTTCCTTGTCCAACATCAACTCTTTAGCATGTCATATTTTAATGAGTGCTCCCAATCATAAAAGATGTCAATGATAATATATCTATATGTGAAAACCTCTCTTTCCTTATTACTTCCTATTAATTGCAACAATGACCAAAGCTATGTCTGCCAACTCCCAACAACTTTTAATCATCATACTCTTTCTATGTGAAGTCATTACTCTCAATGAGATCAATATGAACCTTTTGTTTCTTTTGATTCTTTTCTCTTTTCTTTTATTCACCCAAGATCATGGCAAAATAATCAAGCCCTTGACTCAACACTGATCTTTATTATATATAGCTCACGGACTTGATTACATAGAGAGATCATAAAGCAAAACTCAGAACTAGATCATGCCATAAACTTTATTCTACTAGATCAAGATACTACTAATAGGATTGAACTAAGAAAAACGGTAAAGATAGGAGTTGTGATTGTGATACGATACCGGGTGTAAGTGCATCTAGTGCCACCCCTAGTTGGTTTTGGAGTATTGACGACAAACCTAGTTGAGGGACTAATGTGTTTGTGAGAATTGCAGGATAACACAGGTAGAAGTCCCTCATTGATTTGGTTTTCCTACCAGAGATGACCCCTAAAAATGTATGAAGACATTGAAGTCAAAGGTGGTATATGAAGATATTCACATTGAAGACTATGACAAGAGAAGACATCACTTGAAGCCTATGGAGCTCGAAGACTTAGATCTTTCGTAGTTCTCTTTCTTCTGTGTTGAGTCATAGGAACCACCGTACTGTTAAGTGGGGTCCAAGAGAACCAGTCAGAATGACTGAAGTGATGCTTAAACAAAACCTATGTCTTCGAGTGAAGACTATGAGAGCGAATCTTGTCCAGAGTCGGACAAGTCAGCTTTGCTTGCAGCCCAAGTAAAGTTGCCGTGTGAGTTTGAAATCTGACCGTTGGAACACGTGTCAGTTCCTTAGTGACCCAGGGTCATTTCGGACAAATCAGGTCGGGTTGCCAAGTGGCTATAAATAGCTCACCCCCTACAACCATAAACGGTTGGATGCTCAGATTCAGAGTATGGCTTTTGTCGTTTGAGAGCAACCCACCTCGAAGCCTTTGAGAGAGAATTCCTTGCGAGGATAAAGCCCTAACCACCCAGAGCCAAAGAGAATTAGACATCACTTAAGTCTTCTTGTCTGTGTGATCTGAAGACTTATTACACTTGAGGACTGTGCATCCTCCAGCCGGTTAGGCGTCGCGTTCTGAGCATTGAAGAGACATTGTGGATTGCCGGTGAACAAAGTCTGTGAAGGTTTGGGAGTCTACCTTGAAGACTTACCAGAGTGATTGGGTGACGTCTGTGTGACCTTAGCTCAAGGGGAATACGGTGAGGACTGGGTGTCCTGAGCTGCGTGTTCAGGACTGGGTGTCCGGGACTGAGTGTCCTAAGGTTTAAATACCTAGCCGCCCTAACCAGACGTACAGTTGTCACAGCAACTGGAACTGGTCCAACAAATCATTGTCTTCAGTGAGTCACTAGTTTCATCTTCCCTTCCCTTTACTTACTGTTACTCCTTGTGAAGTCATTGTATGTTCGCACTATCTTTTGTCTTCACTGAGTGACTGCGTGTTCTGTGTGGCTTCACAATATCTTCCTACCTGATCCTTACTACATTGCTGCTATTAGTCATTGTGCTTTCACTCTATTGAATACTTGACTATGGCTTGCCTAGTGTAGTCTACCTTCCACTGCAGGGTAATAGGTTTATTTCTATCGTTTGTCTTCATAACTTCCACGTTTTGAAGACTTTCATAAAAATCGCCTATTCACCCCCCTCTAGTCGATATAACGCACTTTCAATTGGTATCAGAGCAAGGTGCTCCCTTGTTCTGTGTGATTCGGTTTAACCACCTGGAGTTTTAGCTATGTCGACTGCAGGGATAATTAGAGTCTCCGCTGCGTGCCCCGTCTTCGATGGAACTGAATATCCCTACTGGAAGAATAAGATGCGCATGCATCTTGAAGCCATTGACGTCGACCTATGGTATGTCGTCAAGAACGGCGTTCCCAAGGCTGGAGAAGGTGTCACTGCTGCTGATGTCAAGAAGTTCGTTCAACTGGACTCTACTGCCAAGAATATCATCTGTGGTCATCTGACCAAAGGACAGTATGGCCGTGTGAGTGCTTTGGAAATATCTAAGCTGGTCTGGGACTGGCTCTCCAAGGTCAATGAAGGCGTCTCAACCCAGAGAGATCAGAGAATCAGTGTCCTTCGCAACCTCTTCAACCACTTCAAGCGAAATGACAATGAGAATGTCCAGCTCACATTTGACCGACTCACTGACATCACAAATGAGCTTCAAGCCCTCGGCGCTACTGAGATCACCAAACATGAAGTCGTCAAGACACTACTGAGATCACTTGATAGTTCGTTTGACACCCTAGCCCTGATGATTCAAGAACGTCCTGATTTCAAGACACTCGAGCCGTCTGACATACTTGAGAGGCTCAACACACATGAGTTTCAGTTTTCTGAGAAAAGAGATATCTACAGTCCAAACTATGGGCGAACTCGTGCCTTGAAGGCAAAAGCTGTCTCCTCATCTGAAGAAGAATCTGACAGCAGTTCGGATGATCCTGAAGACATTGGAATGGAACTTGCTATGCTTGTGAAGAAGTTCCAAAAATTCACCAAGAAGAAAGGTTTCAGCAAGTCTTCCCGATCAAGCTCAAGGAATGATGAAGCTTCTGCTCACGACTACAAGAAGAAAACGTGTCACAAGTGCAAGAAACCTGGCCACTTCATCTCTGAGTGTCCACAGTGGGACAATGAGAACAAAAAGAAGAAGAAGAGCAAGGAATATGACTCTGACGACAAGAAGAAGAATAAATACTCAAAGTCTTCTTCCAAGTCTTCCTCAAAGTCTTCATCACACAAGAAGAGCTCATCTGGCAAGGCACGTGCGTTTGTTGGCAAGGAAATGGATTCAGAGGAGGAGTCCGCTTCTGAAGAGGCAGAGGTGGAGTCTGAGGAGGAGTCCGATTCAGGCGTCGCAAGTCTGGCTATAGCATACGTTGCCAAGTCCATCTTCAACACTGAAGACAATGACTTCATCACCGACACCGATGCAAATGACAAGGACTACTCCGCTTCTACCTACTGCTTCATGGCACGCGGTGCCAAGGTAAACACATGCACTACTCACTATCAAACATCTAGTGACGATGACTCTGATTGTGGTTCAAAAACCAGCTACAAAACACTTACTAAAATTGCAACTGAACAACAGAAAGCTATGGAACATATTCAAAAACTATTAGACAGAAGCGATGATCTGTTAGGTGCTGAAATGACTCGATCTGAATCCTTAATTGAAGACATAAAAAATCTTCACGTTAAGTATCAGGAACTTGAAAGTCGTCATGAAACTCTCTCAACAACTCATGAAAAGCTTTCCTATGATTATCTTCAAAGGAAGCAAGATCTGAGAAATTGAGAGCGGCTCATGAAGATCTTCAAAAGGAAAACGAGTCACTTCACGCCAAACAGATCAGTTCCGCTCAGGAAGGATTTGAACCACCATGTCTTAAATGCATTGAGCGCGATAATGCTACTTCTGTTGCTGAATGTTCTACTGCTACTACTGTTGCAATATCTTCAACTGTTGATGTGGTAACTAACCCCTCTGCTGAGGATACCACTGCTATTGCTGATGAGAATGCTAGGTTGAAGACATTGCTTGAAACAGGGATGTACAAAAGTCTTAAAGGGCATCAGACACTATGTGATGTCCTCAAAAAGCAGATTCTGAACCGAAACCCGAGGAAAGAGGGTGTTGGGTTCGTAAGGAAAATGAATGCTGATGGCTCTTACTGGAAACCTGAGCAGTACCCCAAAACCACATGGGTTACTGCAAAGGAACCTTCAGCAGATCCATCCAATCTATCTGGCTTCACTTGTGCTAACCCCATTATCATTGATGAATCCCTTGATGCAAACTATAAACTATTTAAGAATCAGAATGGTGAAGTGTTTGCCAGGTACATTGGTACTAACTGCAGGAATGGACCGCCTATGAAGAAGATCTGGGTTTCGAAAAGGTGTCTGGAGAATCTTCTTGTGAATGTCATCATGACACCTCACGTGAAGAAGACAAACCTCAGACCAAAGGCTTCATACAGTCCAAAGGCTTCATACAGACAGAGGACTCACCTGAGTCGCACTAACGCAAATGTTTTGCAGGGAAACCATACTCAGGCATATGAATATGAGAGCGGTTCATCAAACCGCCATGTTCATAAGACCAAGAACTATTCTGCTTATTCTTATGAGTACTATTGTCTGCCTGCAAGACTGTTTGCTAGGGCTCCAAAGCCAAAGTTCTCAGATGCTGAACTTAGACTTATTGCTTCTAAGCCACCCTTGAAGATGTGGGTGGCTAAGAAAGCTTAACTCTCTTTTGCAGGGAAAGGTCTCCAGCAGAAAACCAAAATCATCTGACGCTATTGCTGGGGACCTTAAACATCTGGTAGGGCGCAAGATCAAATGCCCGAATGGTCTTACTATGTACTTCGTTCCTGAATCGCTTGCTACTCTCCCTATTAGTCCTAATCTGGATCTAAGCTTTCATAACCCATTGGTTCGTCAAATGTTTTTGCTTCACAATGCTCTTCGTGAAGCCTATCCCCCTAACTGCACTGTAGGGTACGACACCAGCGTCTTCAGAATGGATTATTGATAGTGGGTGTACAAATCACATGACTGGCAAAAGAAGCCTTCTTATGGACTCAACCTTACGTCCATCCGATAAGAGCCACATCACATTTGCTGACACTGGTAAAAGTAAGGTATTGGGTCTAGGTAGAGTTGCAATCTCAAGGGATCAACACATGGATAAAGTCATGCTTGTTGAATCCCTTGGCTTCAACTTAATGTCTGTCTCAATGCTTTGCGATTTAAACATGATCGTAATATTTGGAAAATATCGTTGCCTTGTTCTAATGGAATCTGACAAGTCTCTAGTATTTGAAGGGTATCGAAAAGATGATTTGTACGTGGTAGATTTCTTAGCAGGACCACAGCTTGCCGTATGTCTTCTAGCAAAAGCTTCAGAATGCTGGCTCTGGCATCGGAGGCTTTGGCATGCTGGCATGAGGAACCTCCACACCCTGGCAAAGAAGAAGCATGTCATAGGCATCGAGGGCATCAAGTTCAAGAAAGATCACTTATGTGGTGCCTATGAGGCAGGAAAGATGATGAGGGACAAACATCCCTCGAAGACAATCATGACCACTGCTCGACCCTTCGAACTGCTTCACATGGATCTTTTTGGTCCCACTCGTTACACAACTCTTACTGCTACTGCTTGTCTCTATGGCTTTGTCATTGTTGATGATTATTCTAGATATACTTGGGTGCACATAATCCTTTACAAGACTGAAGTGCAGGATGTCTTCAGACGCTTCGCCAATCGAGCAATGAACAACTATGGCACCAAGATAAAGCATATCAGAAGTGATAATGGCATTGAATTCAAGAACACTGGCCTTGATACATATCTTGATACCTTAGGCATCACACATGAATTCTCAGCCCCGTACACGCCACAGCAGAATGGGGTCGTCGAACGCAAGAACAGAACACTCATTGAGATGGCCAGAATGATGCTAGATGAATACAAGACTCCAAGGAAATTCTGGCCTGAAGCCATTGATACTGCATGCCATACAATCAATCGTGTTTATCTTCACAAGCTTCTGAACAAGACATCTTATGAGCTCCTTACCGGCAAGAAGCCAAATGTCAGTTACTTCAGAGTATTTGGCACCAGGTGCTAGATCAAGGACCCACATCACACCTCAAAGTTTGCACCAAAAGCACATGAGGGTTTTATGCTTGGATATGGAAAGGATTCGCACTCCTACAGAGTCTTCAATCTCTTTCATTACAAAGTGGTTGAAACAGTGGATGTGCGGTTCGATGAGACCAACGGTTCACAAAGAGAGCAACTGCCAAATGTGCTAGATGAAGTTCCATCCAGTGAATCAATCAAGCTAATGGGAACTAGAGAAATTATACCTTCTGAAGCTCATCCTGAAGAAGAACTTATCATCTCAGCACCTGATCAACATGAAGACAATGCTCAGCCTGAAGACATTCCTTCTAACAATGACAATGATCAGCAAGAGCAAAATCTTCGCCCTGTACATCCTCGCGTTGCCAATGAAGTGCAGATTGAAAGAATAATTGATAGCATCAATGCACCCGGTCCACTCACTCATTTAAGGGCAACTCAGCTAGCAAATTTCTGTGGGAACTTCGCATTCGTCTCAATAATAGAACCCAAGAAAGTTGAAGAAGCCTTCATGGAACCTGAATGGATTCAAGCTATGCAAGAAGAGCTTCAACAGTTTGAGCTGAATAATGTATGGGAACTGGTCAAGCGCCCCGATCCTCGGAAGCACAACCTAATAGGCACCAAATGGATATACCACAAAAAGCAAGATGAGCATGGTCAAGTTGTCAGAAACAAATCTCGTCTCGTTGCTCAAGGATATACTCAAGTGGAAGGCATTGACTTCGATGAAACATTTGCTCCTGTGGCTAGACTTGAAGCCATACACATACTGCTGGCCTATGCAAATCATCACAACATACTCCTTTATCAAATGGATGTGAAGAGTGCCTTCCTCAATGGCAAGATTGAAGAAGAAGTGTATGTTGCACAACCTCCTGGCTTTGAAGATCCAAAACATCCTGACATGGTATACAAGCTCAACAAGGCACTGTATGGCCTCAAACAAGCCCCTCGGGCCTGGTATGACACACTCAAATACTTCCTGAAGAGCAAAGGCTTCATACCTGGTTCTCTCGACCCCACTCTGTTCACGAAGACATATGATGGTGAATTGTTTGTGTGCCAAATATATGTGGATGACATTATCTTCGGCTGCACCAATCAGAAGTACAGTGAAGAGTTTGGATATATGATGCAAGAGCAATATCAAATGTCTATGATGGGAGAGCTGAAGTTCTTTCTCGGTCTTCAAATACGACAGCAACGCAACGGCATCTTCATATCTCAAGAGAAGTATCTCAAAGATTGTAGCGACCTGACCCGAATGGATCAAGTCTCTGTGCTTAAGTGTCATCCCTGGATCGGTATGCTGACACACACAGTACTCGAAGGATTTATAACAGAGGTAAATCACATGTATAAAGTAACGTAAATACTATTACCTCAATCCATATAGCGGAAGCAACAAGGTTGTGGATTCCCATCAACACCAACGGCAAAGTTGAGTGTAGAAATCGTAACCCTAACGTATCACTTACTCGCCGTAAGGAATTCTGCAACATGAGACGTTGCAGCCACAGAGGGTCAGTACATTGAATGTACTGGCAAGTTCACACTATAGAGAATGATGTATAAAGACTATCACTACATGCATATTTGGCTGGTGGAAAAGCTCTATGGTTATAAAGTTTTTGCGTAAAGCCAATTTTTCCCTACTGCAAAGGAATAAATTTTATTTAACTATCATGGTGGTTGTTAAACATTGAGAATGGTTGACAGCATTCGCAATCCCAATTAAGTAACATCATTAAAACCCAACAATATTCATTTAAAGTAACGTGATGAGATCAACAGGATAATCCAAGAACTAGATACTCAAGATGTCCATAACCGGGGACACGGCTAATCATGATTAGTTTGTACACTCTGCAGAGGTTTGCGCACTTTTCCCCACAAGACTCGATCGCCTCCGTTTGTTTTCTCGCACTACATGGTGTTTGAGAAGACGGATGACCGAGACATAGTCTTTCAGAAGCGCTAGCACCTTACGATCGGGTAGACCGTACCACCTACATCCCCTACATCTGCTAGTCTACCACTGTAAGAGTTCGCACAACTTAATCAACTATGCCAGAGCCCATAATGGCTTGTGGCTGCACATAGAAGTTTCTAGTATGAATAATCTCATGATCCCTTTGAGCCTGGGTGGCGGTCCAAAGAAAAATAGGCAAGTCCTGGAATACCCAGGTGCCTCAATCCACCCAGATGTGTGTTTAAGTTGCCACCTTAGATAAACCATTAATTATCAATCTCACATCTGTCATGGATATCACTCACCCAATCCACGTCTACGAGCATAGCATGGCAATATAAGCATAACGTAATAGTAACTCCCAAGGGTTTGATAATAAACAGGTAATAGGTACTACCTCATCTACTTCCCATCCCACAATTTAATTAGATCCTAATCATGCAATGTGTGAGGATTGATCTAATGCAATAAAACTGGGTTGTAGAAAAGGTATGATCAAAGTGTTACTTGCCTGCAATGTTGATGAAGATGATTCGCACTCAAAACTCTTGATAGTTCTACTCGTCACACTCCGGTCAATCTATCGTAAGCAAGCAGTAGTAACCACACATAAGCAATCACTCAAAAGATCGGGAAGAACGAAGAAAACAATTTGGAAAACATCGAAACCAAGCAAATAACTCTTGCAACATAAAACAATTTCTAACAGTACCAAAATTATGTGAATTTGGCCTTATTAGAATGTTTAGGTCAAGAGCTTCGATTTGCAAAAAGAATCAACTCAAACGGAGCTACGAAACTCAAGTTATGATCAAACAAAGTTTGAATTCAGATCTGATCTAATTCAAATTTTAAACTTTTCAAAAACATGTTTGAGTTGGATTACTGGATAGAGGAGATCATAACGAAGACGTGGGCGTTGGTTTCGTTGGATTTGGACTAACGAGTAAAAAGTTATGCTTGTTTGAAGAACAGGGACTATTCTGTAAATAAAGCACTCACATCTAGGTCCCTGGCCAAAATTACAGAAAAAGAAAAAAAAACTAAAAGGCGAACGTTCGTTTTCTATACCTAACCAGCGAACGTTCTCTAAATAATAAACCTAACAAAAACCGGTTTTAAAAGAAAACCAGGGAAAACCTATAAAATATAAAATAAACCAGACTGGTGGCGGTTTATACCGGTTCGGGGCGGTTCGGGGCGGAAAACCTGCGGCGGCGGTGTTCTCCGGCGAGCGAGGCAAGGCAGCTCCGGCGAGCGCGGCGAGGCAGGGCGGCGCGGGGCGGCGGCGGCGAGCAGCAGAGGCGGGGCGGCGCGCGGCGGGGAGGAGAGGGAGGCGGGGTCCGGGGCCGTCTTTATAAAGGCACGAGGCCGAGGCCTTCCTTGGGCGAGGGGGCACGAGGAGGACGCGGAGTCCGGCCGGACTCCGGCGGCGACACTCCCGTGCGGGAGTCGGTCTCCCGCGGGAGATCGGGGACGGGGCGACGGTGAGCTGGGCTGGGCCGCGGCCTGGCAGGAGCTGGGCCGGCCCAGTCGGGGGAAAGTTTTTTTTAATAAAACGTTTTCCAGACAAATAAAATAATAAAAGCAAAAATAAATAAAATATTATATAGGCATATAATATATCAAAATTTTCAGAAAAAGATTCTCTATGACATGAACATTTTTAATACTTCAAATAAAATCCACACAATTTCAGATAAAACAAAGAGTGCTACTGGTCTATTAAAATCCCACTAAAATCATTTTAAAAATACCAAAATGATTTCAATTTAATTTTTCTCCAATTTTCTAATGCAGGGAATCATGTTACCCTATTTTCCATATATTTTATTTTTGGAGAAAAATAATTTGAATAAAACTCAAATAAATCCAAATTTAAAATTAATTCCAAAAGGACTTGAAATTGATCCTTTGAAACTCCCAACTCATATTTCATAATTTGAAGAAGTCATTTTATCTTCTCTCGTGAAAATCATTGAGTTGCATAAAGTTTCTGAATTGGAAAATATTTCCCAATGGAATTCAAATATTTTTCAAACACCCTTTTCATTTTAAATGGAAGAAGTCATGTCATCTTCTCTCTAGGGTTTTGTGTTGAAAAAGAATTTGAATTCATGGAGATCAGAAAGCAAATATGAAAGTTTGGGAAAGTCCTTTTATTCCCTCTCATTTAACTTCCAAAAGTTTCGAATTCACTCACTTTCAGACAATCAATCAAACAATCAGTCAAATCTATCTATTTATTATAACATTCCAAAATTTAGAATTTTGGGATGTTACAAAGATTGCCTGAAGAAGTTTGGTATGCAAGACTGCAAAGGCTTCACGACGCCAATGCCAACCAAGCATCATTTGGGTCCTGACGACAATGGTAAAGAGTTCGATCAAAAGGTATACCGCTCCATGATTGGTTCTTTACTTTTTCTATGTGCATCTAGGCCAGATATTATGCTTAGTGTTTGCATGTGTGCTCGATTTCAAGCGGCACCAAAGGAGTCGCATCACTTAGCTGTGAAGCGAATTCTTCGATATTTGGCTCACACCCCAACTCTAGGATTATGGTATCCAAAGGGCTCAGAGTTTGATCTGGTTGGATTCTCGGATGTTGATTATGCTGGTGAAAAAGTTGATCGCAAGTCTACATCAGGCACATGTCACTTTCTGGGACGATCACTTGTATGTTGGTCTTCAAAGAAGCAGAACTGTGTATCTCTCTCCATTGCTGAATCTGAATACATTGCTGCTGGATCTTGCTGCGCTCAGCTTCTGTGGATGAAGCAAACGCTCAAAGACTATGGCATTCATCTGAAGCAAGTGCCACTCTACTGCGACAACGAAAGTGCCATCAAGATTGCCAACAACCCAGTTCAGCACTCGAAGACAAAGCACATTGAAATTCGTCATCACTTTCTCAGAGATCATGTTGTGAAGGAAGATATTGATATCATACACGTCAACACTGAAGAGCAATTGGCAGATATCTTCACCAAGCCCTTGGATGAGAAGAGATTTTGCAAGTTATGGTGTGAGCTAAATATCCTGGAATCCTCAAATGTCCTGTGATCAGGCACACATCCTAACCCTTATGCATATTGATGACTTAGATGTGCAACACACGAAGTAAAGTATATCTTCAATCAATGAAGACATACATTCTAAGTGTGAATACATTAACGTGGAATTTGACTTCGGAGCGCCACGATAATTGTGCGCCGTGTCTGGGTCTAATACTTCCTATACGGTGGGTAACGCCACCATCAAATGTTCTATTTTGAAGTGTTTCACTCATGGCGTTACCTTGCTATGTCTTCACATTTGGTTTGGCTTCAATCTCAACATGTCTTCATAATTATCTTCACTATGTTGATTATATATATATACTAGTGTTCTGTCCTCTACAGCATTCACTTATAGCTATGTCCTCTTGTTGAATCTTTTGAACTAAGTGAATGTGATCGGACCCTAACCTCTCTATGCTTTCTATCTAAAATTCTATCTCTCCAAATCATATGCATTCTATTGAAACTGTCGAATGTCTTCTCTGCGTCCTTGTCAGCAGAAGATACTGAGACAACCATTAAGTCCGTTTTCAATGCTCATTCCTCCACCTGAAACCCAGAGAAGTGGGAACGACCACCCGACAATCCAGGCGTGCGTGGGACGTGGAACAAACCCCAAATTCCGCATAATGGCCACGTGTTCCTCAGATGCGAATCGCCAGGGGCACCTGTGTAATAACGCAGTGCCGCCCCTGTACCTATAAATACACACTTCACGGCGGTCATTATCTCTTCTTCCACTCTCGCACGAACCCTAGCGCCACCACTAGCCCTCGACGACGCCGGCGACGAAGCGCTTCGCTGCCGCAACCTCTCCGACGCCGTCTTCACGCCGACCGCGGACATCGTCCTCTCCGCCGTCGCCGTAGGTGTCCTCCGTCGCCAAGTTAGGGTACGGAAGATCGAACTGCTCGGCCTCATCTTCCACTCCGTCTAGCAGTTCTTAGTGTGGTAAATAAAACTTCCTTTCTACGACACCATTGATCCTATGGCTTTGTCACTTTCTACCACAAGCAGTTTCTATTCACACAAGTTAGATCTCTCTCATACTGCATCTCATAACATGCCTAGTATATTCACTTATGCTTCACAAAGTAGTTAGATTCCTCACTTGTACTGATCTCTGGATTCGTACAAATCTGGAACCAACTCCTTATCTATGAGTGAATGTCTCCGCACGATGAGGTCAATGTCTTCTAAACTGATTTATATTCAAAATCTTCTGAGAATGCATATGACCTCTTCTCCTTCCCTCGCACCTTAATGCTGTCACAGGTACATGTCCGTGGGAGAATCCCTTGGTTCTCATAGTCTGCATTCATTTGCAGAATTCTTACAGCATCATATAAATTCTCCCGAAGCAAGTTCCTGTTTGTCCAGCAAGCGAAAATCTTTGAAGCCTTTGAACGTGTTGAAGCCTTTCAGTTTAAAGTTCATGGCTTCAGAGAAATCAGCAAGGAAGGGTGGCAGAAAGTGTCGTGGAGAAACATCTAGAGATCTGCCAGATGACCTCTCAGAACTGTACAAGACAGATCCTGAAGAGGATTACAATCAGTGCAAGACCCGAATCCAATGGATTCGAAGATATTGGGCAGAACAATGGTTAAATACCGATTTGTAACCCAGGAATATGCTGAGAAAAATGCCATCAAGAGATCGTGGGGAGACATCCTATACAAGAATCTTCAACTCAGGTCCAGAGATGAAGCCATTGAACAAGGCTTCTATCCCTGCATGGTCCGTGGGCCACAGCATGTTGATGCACACCCATCGTCACTACTATGGTGTCGTGACGACAATCTGTTTAAGCGCAACTTCCAGTTTGCCTAGAACTTAGCGAAGCAGAACAAGAAGACTTTGGGGTTAGATTTCAACCCTGGTCCCTCTGCTCTCCGTGCCGATGGAACTCGCGAAGCTGAACCCAATCTTCTTGGGCCCTTCTACAATATTGAAGGCCTCATCACTCACATCGTGGTTCAAGGGACAGCCATGAATGAGCCTTCAGATGACGCTGAATCAGATGAAGCGCCTGCAGCGCTGAAGCCAAAGAAGCTGAAGAAGCCTAAAGCTTCAAAGCCTGCCCCTTCACCAAAAATCTCACGGGCAAAGCCACTGGCAACTGCACCTCCTGAAGACAGTGTGCAGTCTGAAGATTTATCACGCATCTCCAAGCCCAGAAGGTCAAGATGCCTCTGCCACACACCGGCCAAGAGCTAACAGCTGCTGCCATTCTGCGCAATGATGCCATTGATCTGTCAAGTGATGAAGATCTTGCAGATGACGCTCTTGAGCAACTCATCAAGAGCAAAGAAGAAGCAGAAATCTTCAATGATCTGCCTCTCTTTGATGTAACAATCAACCACAACTTCATTGATGAGTGGTTTGACACGCCAAACATCAGCTTCGAAGATCTGCAACTACCCATTGGCCTCAGTGTCGCCTTCCATGGCGCCATTGCTTCAGAACTAGCTATCGCCCAACGCATTGTTGAACTGAAGCAGAAGATTGACTTTGAAAAGGCTCAGTTCAAGAAGCATATGGCCAAGCTCAGCGTGCAAGAAGTGAAGAACTTCAAGATTATGCTGCACGAGCTCAAGGAAGCCTTTCTCAAGAAACGTGCAGAAGCTCAGGGTTCGCGTGAGCGCATGAAGGTTCTGGCTGACAGATGTGTGCAAGCCTATAATGAGGCTGAGAAGCGCAAGGCCCTTGGGCGTCCTGGAATCGACCCCAGGATGGCTGCAAAGAAGAAGAAGAAGCCCGCTACGGCTGAACCCGACGCACCTGGGCAGGAAGCAGATCCCATTGTCTTCCCAACTAGAATGACTGGCTCGAAGCCAAAGGCCAGGTCAACCGCTTCAGAACTGAAGAAGACCAGGACTGCTGAGGCTGAAGCAAGGAAGAGAAAACATCCCGAAGCCTCTGCTACGGCCCCCGCCAAGAAGAATAGAAAGACCAAGAAGGAACGGGCTGCTCACACAGAGCCCTTAATTGTTGAACCCATTTCCATGGTTCACCCCGACGCCGATCCACAAGAACGTCAACTGACTGTCCATGAGCCTGCTTTCACAGAGGCTCATGAAGCTGAAGACTTTCCAGCAGCTGATCCCATCGCTGCTGAAGACATTGGTCAACATGACCATGTAGAAGATGGTGCAGTCCTTCCTCAGCTCGAGAACAGCGAACTCATCAGCATTGGTCATCCTCTGACGCCAATCGCTTAGAATGCTTCATGGGCTGATCGCCCACAAGAGGAAGAAGACTTTGAGGCCCAGCCAACTCCAACTACACAGGTGTCGCCTGCGTTGTGCAGGCTTCGCAAAGGACCAAGGCCTCCAGTCTCTGTGTCTGAAGCTGAATCTGCTGAAGACATTCCAGCTGCATCAGCCGATGAAGAAGAAGTACCACAAGCTGCTACTCCCCTGTCCCACCAAGAAGCAGTTCTCGAGGAGAACGTGATTGAAAATCTTGCGGTTGCCACCACCAACACCACTGAAGCCACTGACGCTGTCATGGCTGAAGCTAATGTGGAGCCCTCACCAACAAAAGCACTAGAACTCAGCGAAGCCACTGATCCCGCCACTTCTGTTCTTGAGTCTGCTGCTGGTCCCCAGTTCGACTATCATGTTGAGCACAGGCCTCAGGTACAGAAGCCAATCCCAAGATTGCCAAGGTTCCCAGGTCCTGCATCAGCACCTGGCTCCTTCAATATCAATGGCTTCAGAGCAGACAACACATTCTTCAACAGCTCCAGGAACCCCTACTCCAGGGAAAGAATATCATCTGATCGGTTCTGGAGTTATCCGCAGCGAAGCTATTACTCATGCGTTCTTTACAACCAAGGTCGCATCTTCCCCCACAAGCGTCTTGACATTGAAGCTATAGCTGGTCTGCCCTGTCTGGAAGAAGCTCTGGATTGCTTCAAAGAAGTTGGATTGCTGCCATTCGTCACTGACCAAGAGCATTGGAATGAAGAGTTGCTGCTCCAATTCTATGCCACACTTCACATCCGCGGGTATAGCAGAGATCCGAAGACTTGGGTCCTGGAGTGGATGACAGGAAACATTCATCACGAAGCCAAAGCCTTTGACATCATTGAGCTCACTGGTTTGCCCACTCCTGGCGATCTCTACGAGCATGGCTGTCAGCTTCATAGTGAAGCTATTGAGAGCATCTTTCAGAATACTGAACCTAATATGAGTCAGATGCTATGTATGATGAAGCCATTGCCCCAAGATGTTGCTTATCCCACGGAGTTCTTTGTCGAAGACCTTGAGTATCTGCCAAGAACCATTTATCACATCATAAGGCGAACTCTCTGGCCACGAAGGTGCAATGAAGACTTTGGTCTTCTACATTCTTCATGGAAAATGCTTCAATACACAGGATCTCTTCATTCGCCAGCTTGCTGCATCTGGCTCTGATCTTTTTGGCTTGAAATTCTATGCCCCATGGGTCATGCGGCTGATCAAACTTCACTCCACTATCTCATATCAGCCATCTGCTCACAATCATCGGATTTTTCTGCCTGATGTGGATATGTCGATTGAAGCCATCTATCCTGAGCCTGCCAAGGAACCCCTAAGTCTTCAGAATGCAGAGCATCAGAGTTTTTCTCAGAACATTGAAGGAGTTGAAGCAGTAGCTCGTGTGTATCCTTTGGCTGGCACTACACGTGCACCACATCCTGCTCTCACTGAAGCCACTGACAGTACAACCGCTCCACGACCCAAGAAGCGCACTCGTGTTCTCAACGACCGAGAGCTTCTTGTGGCTCTTCATCAGAAACAGGATAGGCATCATGACTGGCTGAAGCGTCAGATGCAAAGCCTCTTGGTGGATGTTAATCGCATTCGCAATCTTGCCACCAAGAATGCTGTTGTTGCCCATGAAACCTCTCGCCGCACATGGAAAGGGCTAACGCTGATGTGTTCTGAAGATGATCTTCAAGAGGATGGCTTCACTGAGCGCTTCAAGTTTGACTCCACACCTCCTCGAAGGGCAGTGCTGCGACGAACTCCATCCCTTGAAGACTCTGAGTTCTCTTCCTCTACTGCAACTGTGAATGCCAGAGTGATCGAGGATGAAGACGATGCTACTTCACCGCCACCTCCTTCAGCACGCTTCG
Source organism: Triticum urartu (assembly GCF_056163025.1). Classification (NCBI taxonomy): domain Eukaryota; kingdom Viridiplantae; phylum Streptophyta; class Magnoliopsida; order Poales; family Poaceae; genus Triticum; species Triticum urartu. Next base: position 166,928,718 of record NC_141874.1, on the reverse strand, counting down.
ACTCTGCTCCAAGCTCTTCAGCACCGCCAAACACCACCAACGACCCTGCTGCTTCACCTACTCCTCATGGGAACGAGTAGATGCTCTATGTCTTCAAACCTTTTTGGTCCTTACTGACAAAAGGGGGAGAAGCATATGAGGTTGATAGTCTTCAAGTGGGTCCATATGGGCGGGTGCTTTATATTTTGCTTCGTGCTTACAACTCTTGTTTTGCTACATTTGTTTTTTTTGAGTTGTAACACTTAAACTCGATGGTCGTCTGCTACTTATCTGCCACCTTGTGTTGCGATGATAAATTCCGCATGTGCGACGATAAATTCCGCACTTAGATCATTCTGCACACGTCCATTTTCCATTATGCATGTCATTATCTTCATATACTTTCACATGCATAGTGGATTGTCATCATAAGTTGAAGTGGATCTCCACAAGTACAACCTGCCATGTGCATTTGCACTCCAAAAGCAAATTACTTATATGCACATTTTCAGGGGGAGCCCTTGCAACTTACGAAGACAATTCCTTATCCTTTACAATTTCACAGATTATATTCCCCGTTGAAAACTTCAACTAGTTTGTCATCAATCACCAAAAAGGGGGAGATTGTAAGTGCATCTAGTGCCACCCCTAGTTGGTTTTGGAGTATTGACGACAAACCTAGTTGAGGGACTAATGTGTTTGTGAGAATTGCAGGATAACACAGGTAGAAGTCCCTCATTGATTCGGTTTTCCTACCAGAGATGACCCCTAAAAATGTATGAAGACATTGAAGTCAAAGGTGGTATATGAAGATATTCACATTGAAGACTATGACAAGAGAAGACATCACATGAAGCCTATGGAGCTCGAAGACTTAGATCTTTCGTAGTTCTCTTTCTTCTGTGTTGAGTCATAGGAACCACCGTACTGTTAAGTGGGGTCCAAGAGAACCAGTCTGAATGACTGAAGTGATGCTTAAACAAAACCTATGTCTTCGAGTGAAGACTATGAGAGCGAATCTTGTCCAGAGTCGGACAAGTCAGCTTTGCTTGCAGCCCAAGTAAAGTTGCCGTGTGAGTTTGAAATCTGACCGTTGGAACACATGTCAGTTCCTTAGTGACCCAAGGTCATTTCGGACAAATCAGGTTGGGTTTCCAAGTGGCTATAAATAGCCCACCCCCTACAACCATAAATGGTTGGCTGCTCAGATTCAGAGTACGGCTTTTGTCGTTTGAGAGCAACCCACCTCGAAGCCTTTGAGAGAGAATTCCTTGCGAGGATAAAGCCCTAACCACCCAGAGCCAAAGAGAATTAGGCATCACTTAAGTCTTCTTGTCTGTGTGATCTGAAGACTTATTACACTTGAGGACTGTGCATCCTCCAGCCGGTTAGGCGTCGCGTTCTGAGCATCCAAGAGACATTGTGGATTGCCGGTGAACGAAGTCTGTGAAGGTTTGGGAGTCTACCTTGAAGACTTACCAGAGTGATTGGGCGAGGTCTGTGTGACCTTAGCTCAAGGGGAATACGGTGAGGACTGGGTGTCCTGAGCTGCGTGTTCAGGACTGGGTGTCCGGGACTGAGTGTCCTAAGGTTTAAATACCTAGCCGCCCTAACCATACGTACAGTTGTCACAACAATTGGAACTGGTCCAACAAATCATTGTCTTCAGCGAGTCACTGGTTTCATCTTCCCTTCCCTTTACTTACTGTTACTCCTTGTGAAGTCATTGTATGTTCACACTTTCTTTTGTCTTCACTGAGTGACTGCGTGTTCTGTGTGGCTTCACAATATCTTCCTACCTGATCCTTACTACATTGCTGCTATTAGTCATTGTGCTTTCACTCTATTGAATACTTGACTATGGCTTGCCTAGTGTAGTCTACCTTCCGCTGCAGGGTAATAGGTTTATTTCTATCGTTTGTCTTCATAACTTCCACGTTTTGAAGACTTTCATAAAAATCGCCTATTCACCCCCCCTCTAGTCGATATAACGCACTTTCACCGGGGCACCTCCCCCCAAGCTTGGCAGTTGCCAAGGGGAGTGCCCATACCCATGTGATTATGTCTCCTTGGTTGGTGAAGAAGGTGGTGGTGATGTTGGCTTAGTTGATGGCTTAGTCTTCTCCCTTAATTTGCGCTTGAGGACGGAATTTTGATCCCTCAGATCATCAATTTCCCACTCCAGGGTTAATATCTTTTTGCATAGGTCCTGCTTATTTTCCTGCAAGAGACGAAAAGGGATAAACTCGAACTTGGGTTTCTTTACCCTATCAGGGAGACTTGACTTTTTGAACCCCACGTGCATGTCCCCAGGTTGAGGTAATGGTGCTTCGTCTTCATCTGAGCTCGTCTCCTCCTTCCCTTTGGGTTCATAGTCCTCTCCTTCCTCCGTGGTCCATCCATCATGTTCCACATCTCCATAGACCTTTGGATTTGTTAAGTAATCATCCACATAGCTTTTTCCTTCCGAATCCTGGGAAGACATGTTGATTTAATCTGCAACGGGACAGCTCGAAATGAAAACATAGGATAATTGCATGATACGGGAGTCAAAACCCTCGGGAGGATATATAATGAATTTTTACCGACCAAAATACGTAATGTGCAAGAAAATGGAGTCCGGAAGGCACACGAGGTAGGGGGGCGCGCCCAGGGGGGTAGGGCGCGTCCACCACCCTCGTGGGGCCCTCGTGTCCTTCCCGGACTGCTACTTATTTTTCTATTTTTCTAAATATTCCAAAACGGAGAAATATTGCCTTAAAAATTGTTTTGGAGTCGGTTCACTTACCGTACCACATACCTATTCCTTTTCGGAGTCTGAAACATTCCGGAAAGTGTGCCTTATGTATTCCTCCGGGGTTATGGTTTCAATAATATTGGTTTTGACATTTATGGGATTAGCTGAGATATAATGTTTAATTCTTTGACCGTTTACCACCTTCGGATTTGTGCCCTCGAAGTTGTTGATTTTGATGGCACCAGAACGATAGACCTCTTCGATAACATAGGGGCCTTCCCATTTAGAGAGAAGCTTTCCTGCAAAAAATCTTAAACGAGAGTTTTATAGTAATACATAATCACCTACATTAAACTCACGCTTTTGTATCCTTTTGTCATGCCATCTTTTAACTTTTTCTTTAAACAACTTGGCATTTGCATATGCTTTGGTTCTCCATTCATCAAGTGAGCTAATATCAAATAACCTCTTTTCACCGGCAAGTTTAAAATCATAGTTAAGCTCTTTAATAGCCCAATAAGCCTTATGTTCTAGTTCGAGAGGTAGGTGACATGCTTTTCCATAGACCATTTTATACGGAGACATACCCATAGGATTTTTGTATGCAGTTCTATAAGCCCATAATGCATCATCGAGTTTCTTAGACTAATTCTTTCTAGACCTATTAACAGTCTTTTGCAAAATTAATTTGAGCTCTCTATTGCTCAACTCTACTTGACCACTAGACTGTGGGTGATAAGGAGATGCAATTCTATGATTAAGATCATATTTAGGAAGCATTTTACGAAAAGCACCATGAATAAAGTGTGAACCACCATCAGTCATTAAATATCTAGGGACTCCAAACCTCGGGAAAATAACTTCCTTAAGCATTTTAATAGAAGTGTTATGATCAACACTACTAGTTGGAATAGCTTCTACCCATTTAGTAACGTAATCAACAACAACTAGAATATGTGTGTATCCATTAGAGGTAGGAAAAGGTCCCATATAATCAAAGCCCCAAACATCAAATGGTTCAATAACAAGTGAATAATTCATAGGAATTTCTTGACGTCTACTAATATTACAAATTCTTTGACATTCATCACAAGACAAGACAAACTTACGGGCATCCTTGAAGAGAGTAGGCCAATAAAAACCAGATTGCAATACCTTATGTGCAGTTCTATCTCTAGCGTGGTGTCCTCCATAAGACTCGGAATGACACTTGCGTAGGATCTGTTCCTGTTCATGCTCAGGTACACAATGTCTAATAACACCATCTACTCCTTCTTTATAAAGATGTGGGTCATCCCAAAAGTAATGTCTTAAATCATAGAAGAACTTTTTCTTTTGCTGGTATGTGAAGCTAGGTGGTATAAATTTAGCAACAATATAATTAGCATAATTAGCATACCATGGAGTACTACGAGAAATACTTATAACATTTAATTGTTCATCAGGAAAGCTATCATTAATAGGTAGTGGGTCATCAAGAATATTTTCTAACCTAGACAGGTTGTCTGCAACAAGGTTCTCAGCTCCCTTTCTATCAACAATTTGCAAATCAAATTCTTGAAGCAAGAGAACCCATCTAATAAGTCTAGGTTTAGCATCTTTCTTTTCCATAAGATATTTAATAGCAGCATGATCAGTTTGAATAGTTACTTTAGAATCAACAATATAAGATCTGAACTTATCACAAGCAAATACAACTGCTAAAAGTTATTTTTTAGTAGTAGCATAATTTCTTTGAGCATTTTCTAGAGTCTTACTAGCATAATGAATAACATTTAATTTCTTATCAACTCTTTGCCCTAGAATAGCACCTACAGCATAATCACAGGCATCACACATAATTTCAAAGGGTAGGTTCCAATCAGGTGGCTGAAGAACAGGTGCAGTGACTAATGCTTTCTTAAGTATTTCAAATGCTTCTACACAATCATCATCGAAGACAAATGGTATAACTTTTTGCAATAAATTAGTCAAAGGCCGAGAAATTTTTGAGAAGTCCTTAATGAACCTCCTATAAAATCTGGCTTGACCAAGGAAACTTCTTATACCTTTGATGTCCTTGGGACATGGCATCTTTTCAATAACATCAACCTTGGCTTTATCAACTTCAATACCTCTTTCAGAAACTTTGTGCCCAATACAATACCTTCATTAACCATAAAGTGGCACTTTTCCCAATTCAAGACAAGATTAGTTTCTTCACATCTCTGCAAAACTCGATCAAGATTGCTCAAGCAATCATCAAAAGAGGAGCCATAGACGGAAAAGTCATCCATGAAAACCTCACAAATCTTTTCACAAAAGTTAGAGAATATAGCCATCATGCATCTTTGAAAGGTAGCAGGTGCATTACATAAACCAAAAGGCATACGTCTATAAGCAAAAGTACCAAAAGGGCATGTAAAAGTAGTCTTTGATTGATCTCTAGCCGACACAGGTATTTGAGAGAAACCAGAATAACCATCTAGAAAGCAGTAATGTGTATGTTTGCATAATCTTTCTAGCATTTGATCAATAAAAGGTAAGGGGTAATGATCTTTGTTAGTAGCTTTCTTTAATTTGCGGAAATCAATTACCATCCTATAACCTGTGATAATTCTTTGTGGAATCAATTCTTCTTTATCATTAGGAACAACAGTAATACCTCCCTTCTTAGGGACTTACCCACTCACTATTAGCAACGGGATAGATTATACCTGCCTCCAGAAGCTTTAGTATTTCTTTTCTTACCACTTCTTTCATTTTAGGATTCAGACGTCGTTGAGGATCACGAACTGGTTTGGCATCTGCTTCCAAATTTATTTTATGTTGACATAGAGTGGGACTAATGCCCTTAAGATCATCAAGAGTATATCCAATAGCAGCACGATGCTTCTTCAGAGTTTTCAATAATCTTTCTTCTTCATGCTCTGAAAGGTTAGCACTAATAATAACAGGATATATCTTCTTTTCATCAAGATAAGCATATTTAAGATTATCAGGCAAAGGTTTGAGCTCAAACACGGGATCACCCTTAGGTGGAGGAGGATCCCCTAAAATTTCAACAGGCAAGTTGTGATGCAGAATAGGTTCCCGTTTAAAGAATACTTCATCTATTTCCCTTCTTTCTTTCATGAACATATCATTTTCATGGTCTAGCAAATAGTGTTCTAAAGGATCACTAGGAGGTACGGCAATAGAAGCAAGACCAATAATTTCATCCTTACTAGGTAATTCTTCCTCATGATGTTGTTTACTAAATTTAGAGAAATTAAACTCATGAACCATATCATCCAAACCAACAGTAACAATATTCTTAGTGTAGTCTATGGTAGCATTGGCAGTATTTAAGAAGGGTCTACCAAATATAATGGGACAAAAGCTATCTTGTGGGGAAGTAAGAACAAGAATATCAGCAGGATATTTGGTTTTCCCACACAAGACTTCAACATCTCTAACAATTCCAATTGGTGAAATAGTATCTCTATTGGCAAGTTTAATAGTAACATCAATATCTTCTAACTCAACAGGTGCAATTTCATTCTTAATTTCTCCGTATAAAGTATGCGGTATAACACTAGCACTAGCACCCATATCACATAAGCCATGATAACAATGATCTCCTATTTTAACAGAAATAACAGGCACGCCTACCACAAGTCTATGTTTATCTTTAGCACAAGGTTTAGCAATTCTAGCAGTTTCACCTTCGAACTGAATAACATGCCCATCAATATTATCAGACAAGAGATCTTTAACAATAGCAATATTAGGTTCTACTTTAACTTGCTCAGGAGGTGTATAAGTTCTAATATTGCTTTTACGAACAACAGTTGAAGCTTTAGCATGATCCTTTATTCTAACAGGGAAAGGTGGTTTCTCAATATAAGAAGTGGGAACAATAGGATCATTATAAGTGACAGTCTTTTCTTCAACTTTAATAGGTGCAACTACTTTTACTTCTATGGGAGGATGATATTTAAACCACTTCTCCTTAGGGATATCAACATAAGTAGCAAAATATTCACATAAAGAAGCTACTATCTCAGAGTCAAGTCCATATTTAGTGCTAAACTTACGGAAAATATCGGTATCCATAAAAGATTTAACACAATCAAACTTAGGTGTCATACCTGACTCCTTACCTTCGTCGAGGTCCCAATCTTCAGAGTTGCGTTTAATTCTATCCAGTAAACTACATCTGAATTCAATAGTCTTCATCATAAAAGAGCCAGCACAAGAAATATCGAGCATGGTGCGATTGTTTTCAGAAAGCCGAGCATAAAAACTTTGCATAATTATTTCTCTTGAGAGCTCATGATTGGGGCATGAATATAACATTGATTTAAGCCTCCCCCACGCTTGAATGATGCTTTCTCCTTCGCGAGGCCAGCAATTATATATATAATTGTGATCACGATGAACAAGATGCATAGGGTAATACTTTTGATGAAATTCCAGCTTCAATCTTTTATAGTCCCACGATCTCATATCATCACATAGCCTATACCATATCAATGCGTCTCCCTTCAAAGATAAAGGGAAGACCTTCTTCTTAGCAACATCATCGGGTGTACCTGCAAGCTTAAATAATCCACAAACTTCATCCACATATATTAAGTGCTCATCAGGATGCTTTGTTCCATCTCCTGTAAAAGGGTTAGCTAGCAGTTTTTCTATCATACCCGAAGGATACTCATAAGGAATTTCATTTTCAATAGGTTCAGTAGGTTGAGGAGCAACTCTTTGCTCTACTGGACGGGGTGAAGATACCCCGAACAAGCCCCTCAGAGAATTACTTTCCATAGTAACAAGTGACAGTAAATTTCAGCACACTATATAAATTTTCCTTACCAAATTCCACCTAGCAAAGGCGCTCAACTCCCCAACAACGGCGCCAGAAAAGAGTCTTGATGACCCACAAGTATAGGGGATCTATCGTAGTCCTTTTGATAAGTAAGAGTGTCGAACCCAACAAGGAGCAGAAGGAAATGATAAGCGGTTTTCAGCAAGGTATTCTCTGCAAGTACTGAAATAAGTGGTAGCCGATAGTTTTGTAATAGGATAAATTGTAACGAGCAACAAGTAACACAAGTAAATAAAGTGCAGCAAGGTGGCCCAATCCTTTTGTAGCAAAGGACAAGATGGAACAAACTCTTATAATAGGAAAAGCGCTCCCGAGGACACATGGGAATATCGTCAAGCTAGTTTTCATCATGTTCATATGGTTCGCGTTCGATACTTTGATAATTTGATATGTGGGTGGACCGGTGCTTGGGTGTTGTTCTTACTTGAACAAGCATCCCACTTATGATTAACCTCTATTGCAAGCATCCGCAACTACAACAAAAGTATTAAGGTAAACCTAACCATAGCATGAAACATGTGGATCCAAATCAGCCCCTTACGAAGCAACGCATAAACTAGGGTTTAAGCTTCTGTCACTCTAGCAACCCATCATCTACTTATTACTTCCCAATGCCTTCCTCTAGGCCCAAATAATGGTGAAGTGTTATGTAGTCGACATTCACATAACACCATTAGAGGCTAGACAACATACATCTTATCAAAATATCAAACGAATACCAAATTCACATGACTACTCATAGCAAGACTTCTCCCTTGTCCTCAGGAACGAACGTAATTACTCACAAAGCATATTCATGTTCATAATCAGAGGGGTAATAATATGCATATAGGATCTGAACATATGATCTTCCACCAATTAAACCAACTAGCATCAACTACAAGGATTAATCAACACTACTAGCAACCTACTAGCACCAATCCCGGACTTTGAGACAAGAATTGGATACAAGAGATGAACTAGGGTTTGGAGATGAGATGGTGCTGGTGAAGATGTTGATGGAGATTGCCCTCTCCCGATGAGAGGAATGTTAGTGATGACGATGGTGATGATTCCCCCTCCGGGAGGGAAGTTTCCCCGACAGAACAGCTCTGTCGGAGCTCTAGATTGGATCCGCCAAGGTCCGCCTCGTGGCGGCGGAGTCTCGTCCTGAAAAGTTCCTTCTTATTTTTTTCTCATCGAAAGACCTCATATAGGAGAAGATGGGCGTCAGAGAGCCACCAGGGGGCCCATGAGGTAGGGGGCGCGTCCTAGGGGGGGGGCGCTCCCCACCCTCATGAGAAGGGTGTGGGCCCCCTGGCCTTCATCTTTGGCATGGATTTTTCTTTATTTCTTTTAAGACGTTCCGTGGAGTTTCAGGACTTTTGGAGTTGCGTAGAATAGGTCTCTAATATTTGCTCCTTTTCCAGACGAGGATTCCAGCTGCCGGCAATCTCCCTCCTTGTGTAAACCTTGTAAATAAGAGAGAATAGCCATAAGTATTGTGACATAAAGTGAAATAACAGTCCATAATGCGATAAATATCGATATAAAAGCATGATGCAAAATGGACGTATCAAGAGTCCACCATATCTACCTATGGATTGAGTAAGATCCTTCAAGTAAGTTGTCATCGGTGCAAGCAATAAAAATTGCTCTCTAAATATGTATGACTTATTAGTGCGGAGAAAATAAGCTTTATACGATCTTGTGATATGGAAGAAATAAAAGTGACGGACTACATAATAAAGGTCCATATCACAAGTGGCAATATAAAGTGACGTTATTTTGCATTAACATTTCGTGCATCCAACCATAAAAGCACATGACAACCTCTGCTTCCCTCTATGAAGGGCCTATCTTTCACTTTTATCTTCTACCTTACATAAGAGTCACGGTGATCTTCACCTTTCCTTTTTACATTTTATCCTTTGGCAAGCACAATATGTTGGAAAGATCCTGATATATATAGCTAATTGGATGTGAATCTTCATGAACTATTATTGTTGACATTACCCTTGAGGTAAAACGTTGGGAGGCAAAACTATAAGCCCCTATATTCCTATGTGTCCGATTAAAACTTCATACCCATAAATATTGCGTGAGTGTTAGCAATTGTGAAAGACTAAAAGATGGTTGATTATGTGGACTTGCTGAAAAGCTCTTATATTGACTCTTTCCTATGTTATGATAAATTGCAATTGCCTCAATGACAGAGATTAGAGTTTGTTGGTTCTCAATGAAGTTTATGATTCATACTTGAAATTATGATTGAATTGTTACTTTAGCATAAGAGATCATATGACAATATATATATGTGTGTGTGTGTGTGTGTTGCTGTTCTAAGAATGATCATGATGCCCTCATGTTCGTATTTTTTTATCGACACCTCTATCTGTAAACATGTGGACATATTTTTCGATTTCGGCTTTCGCTTGAGGACGAGCGAGGTCTAAGCTTGGGGGAGTTGATACGTCCATTTTGCATCATGCTTTTATATCGATATTTATTGCATTCTGGGCTGTTTTTACACATTATGTCACAATACTTATGCCTATTCTCTCTTATTTTACAAGGTTTACATGAAGAGGGAGAATGCCGGCAGTTGGGATTCTGGGCTGGAAAAGGAGCAAATATTAGAGACCTATTCTGCACAACTCCAAAAGTCCTGAAACTTCACGGAAGCTATTTCCAGAATATATAAAAAATACTGAGCGCAAGAAGTTCCAAAGACGGGCCACACTCTGGCCACGAGGGTGGGGGAGCGCCCTAACCCCCTAGGCGCGCCCCTGCCTCGTGGGCCCTCTGGTGGCCCTTCGATGCCCATCTTCTGCTATATGGAGTCTTTCGTCTAGGAAAAAATGAGAAGCAAGCTTTCGGGACGAGACTTCGCCGCCATGAGGCGGAACCTTGGCGGAACCAATTTAGGGCTCTGGCGGAGCTGTTCTGCCGGGGAAACTTCCCTCCGGGAGGAGGAAATCATCACCATCGTCATCACCAACGATCCTCTCATCGGGAGGGGGTTAATCTCCACCAACATCTTCACCAGCACCATCTCATCTCAAACCCTAGTTCATCTCTTGTATCCAATCTTTGTATCCAAACCTCAGATTGGTACCTGTGGGTTGCTAGTAGTGTTGATTACTCCTTGTAGTTAATGCTAGTTGGTTTACTTGGTGGAATATCATATGTTTAGATCAATTATGCATATTAGTACCCCTCTGATTATGAACATGAATATGCTTTGTGAGTAGTTACGTTTGTTCCTGACGACATGGGAGAAGTCTTGCTATTAGTAGTCATGTGAGTTTGGTATTCGTTCGATATTTTGATGAGATGTATGTTGTCATCCCTCTAGTGGTGTCATGTGAACGTCGACTACATGACACTTCACCGTTGTTTGGGCCTATAGGGAGGCATTGGGAAGTAATAAGTAGATGATGGGTTTCTAGAGTGATAGAAGCTTAAACCCTAGTTTATGTGTTGCTCCGTAAGGGGCTGATTTGGATCCATATGTTTCATGCTATGGTTAGGTTTACCTTAATATTTCTGTTGTAGTTGCGGATGCTTGCAATAGGGGTTAATCATAAGTGGGATGCTTGTCCAAGTAAGGACATCACCCAAGCACCGGTCCACCCACATACCAAATTATCAAAGTACCGAACGCGAATCATATGATCGTGATTGTCATGGGTTTGTCACGGCAGATGTCCTCGTGAAAGGACTTAGTCATGGAGCCATCACAACGGGTTAGCTTAAAGGGGTTAAACCAGACAAAGGGACACGGGGAGTTTATACTAGTTCGGCCCCTTCGATGAAGGTAAAATCCTACGTCTAGTTATGATTGGTATTGCTAGGGTTTCAACGGCCAGGGAGCGAATCCGCTTTGACTGGCCCTCGAGTTGTTGTTTTCTGTCCTCAAACCGTAGCCGAGTCGTCCCTTTATATACACAGGTTGACACCCGCCGGTTTACAGAGTCCCGAGGCCAGATCATAGAGGTGTCCAGCTCGGTCTCTGTTCCTCTAACTTACAATACAAGTTTACATGATAAAGTCGGTTTACATCTACAGGTTTTATTCCGTCTTTGGGCCTTGGGCCTTCTTAAAGCGCCAATATCTTCTCATCTTCATGGGCTTCAGTCTTCATGGAGCTAATCCGGCCACCTAGCCGGTTTACCTCCAGTAACCATATCCCCAACATTAGGCCCCAGATTGATTTGAACTTGTTCATGTCAATCTTCAATACTTAGAAAAATTCTTGCCCTGGCACCTTCGTATAAATCTGGTAAATCGCCGTGACGTCATCCTTTAAATCAGCTGTAAATCGTTATGACGTCATCTACCCGTTGAAGCCAAAGATACCCTTCATTAATGAACGTTCAACCCTCAAGGCGACATCCTTATTAACTATCCATTTCCAGCTCCTCGATTTACGCACCTGTCGCTTATCAGTTCACCTTATAAATAGGACCATGGACCCTTTTCTTTTCCCCTTCGTCTCCTTCACCTCTTCTTCCTCCTTGCGACATCTCTGTCCCTGAGCACCGCCGCCGCCACCGAGCTTTGCCTTCGTCTCTCCGCCGGCCGCTGCATCAACCTAGTTGTGCCAGAAAGCTGCGGCGCTCCTTCGTTGCTTCAATCAGTCTCTGTAAGTCTTTCCCTTTCCCCCTTTGTAGATCTGTTTAGGGTTTCCTCGTTCTTCGTAGTTCATCAAAGTTCATCAGGGCTCCAGTACGGCTCTTCCCTGTTCCTCCTTATCTTATGGATAAAAAACTTCAAGCTTGATATATTACTCGTAATGGTTTACCTTCTGCTACCACAACATACCTTTTGTACGCGAAAAACTGATCTGAGCCATTACGAACTGCTTTGGGTCCAATCCTTTTAGGTCAAAATATTTTTGCTTTCCTTTCTTTCAGTAGATCCAAAATTTCCATGTCCTCTTGCGGAATCTGTTTCTCCTTACCTAGTCATTTTACCTTGGGTCTGTATCCTCTTTACCATGTAGGCGGTTTACCCTTGTAAAAACAATCTATTTCATACCATTAGTCCCCTGGCAAACCGGCAAACCCCCTTTACATTCATTGTAACAGTCCGGTTTAACAACACATGTATACCCTTGACATGACCTTGTCATTCATTATTGTATCAGTCTCCGGTTTACGCAATTTCACATATCTGTATATCTTTATTCCATTGCATCTTGCGTACCACCATGAATGATTTGTAAACCGGCATTTCTTATTCAGCTTTTCGTTTCACAATGGCCAAACAGTTTTACGCTTGCAACTGGGCTCCTTCCCGGGTCACCGAAGAACAGTTGAACGGAATGGTAATATCGGCACCTTGCCCAAGAAAACGGAAATTCGATGGCGAGTTCCAGGAACAGAGAATCCTCCTACCCGAGGCAGGGTGAGGTAGTGATCTTTGTCGACCACATAGGCCATGGTTTCAAACCGCCCGAGTCGAAGTTTTTCCGAGATGTGCTTGCCAGTTTCCAACTCCATCCTTAAGATATCGGACCCAACTCAATGTCCAATCTATGCAACTTCCAAGTCTTCTATGAAGTGTACTTACAAGAAGAAGCAACTGCTGAGCTGTTCCGGGACTTTTTTCATCTGAACCGGCGTACAAAATTTGTAAATGGTCCCAACACTGAACTTGGTGGTGTCTCTATTCAAAAGCGGAAAGAATTTGAATTCCCTCATGCCAAACTGCACAGTCACCCTAAGGAATGGAACCATACTTGGTTCTACTTCATAGATACCTCTCCTGAAGATGAGAACCCTCTTCCAGACTATCGTGATCACTGGCTTTCCAACACTCATCCATTGCCGCAACGTTTAAGTTCTGCGGAACATGCCAAATATGCCCCTCAACTCGCCAAGCTCCAGGCCTTTATGGCCAACGGTTTATCAGGCATTGATTTTGTGCGTTGCTGGATATCTTGGAGCGTCTTGCCACTAAGCTGCCGCCCCGGTTTAATGTGTGAGTACAACGGTGAATTAGAAGACCCCCAACGCCACATCAACATTCAGGTAACTGATGAAGAGGTCACTGAAGGCGTCAAGAAAATTTTGAATGAATCGGAATCAGTCTGTCGCCAAACCGGCTTGAACCCCTTCTACACTCAAAATAAACCGCCTACTGTAAGCACTATGCTTCCTTTTTATCTTTGATATCTTCAAATTGTTCAACTTGTAAACTCTCTTCTGTTTGTGTATAAACAGGGTGATGATCCCTTCTGGAAGTGGAAATCCGTAGATAGAGCGGCAAAGCCATCCCATCCCAAAACCAAAGCCATCAAGCGAACCTCAAAGCGGAAAACAGCCGAACGTATCAACATGGAACTTGATGAAGATACAGAGGAACCAGAAGTTGAGGTAGAACTTGACTCCCTTGGCTCCCTTTTCATGCATCTCATTAACAATGATCTTTATCAGGAGGACATGGAAGGCAGCCAGGCTGATGATGTAGAGGTAATTACCCTTTCCTCCAGTTCAGACTCTATGCCAACACAAAAAACCTGTCAAGCGTTCCGGAAAGTAATCTTTTCTCATCCTCTTGCTTACTTGGATCCAACATTTATTTTGAAGACGCAGCAGCATGAAGCTCGCCGGACAACCCGGCACAGCGGCCAACAGGTCACTTTGGCCGGTTTACCTGATACCCCAGTTCGGAAGCGCCGATCTGAGGTCTCCCCCACTTCTGACAATTCTTATCCCAAGGCAGGTTATTTCAGACAACCTCTTAATCCGTCCGATTCAAATTATCAGGTGACACCTCCCTCATCCTCTGGCGAGTCAACAGCAACCCAACTCCCTCCTCTCAAAATTGTAGCTGGGTAAGTACTCAAACCCTTTCTTCGAATGTTTTACATATTCTGAGTAATATGCTAAATTTTCACCTTTTTTATTTTTGTTTGCAGAGCCAAAGCCAGACCCAGCAAAAAAGCTCGGGTGAACAAACCGTCTGAAGACCAGGTGGTTCTTGAACAGGAGCAAACAGCTGAACCGGACCAAACTCGTGAACCGGAGGGTCCCCATCCTGACACTACCTTTGATGAGCCACCCCCTCAAGACCGGAATATTAATGAACAAACTGAAGCTGATACTGCTGTTCCTGATACTGAACCGGTAGCTCCAATCCAGGCTAGTCCAGTGAGAGTTACTAGCACTCCACCATCACCTACAAAAACTACTGGAGGCCCAGGAGATGACGTTATCATTACTGGCATGGGCCACAACTCTCATGGCCATCCTGTAATCTTGGCCAAACATAGCGCCAAAAAAGAGTGTGCTGCCATGGAGAAGGGTAAATGGAGCACTGATTTGTCAAGGTATGCTCATCTCAGCGCTGAAGAACTCCATTCCGGTTTTTTAAACCGTCTGCACTCAAACCGAGATTATGAGGCCGGTTTGATGAACTTGATGAAGGAACGCTATGAGGTATTTTCATCTCCCTTTATTTCTTGATTCCAAAGTTGAAACACCAGCCCAAGTAGCCCCCAAGGGCCGTTTTATGATGTTAATCTTAAACCGGGACTTTGTAATACTTTAATCCTCTCCTGCTCACCCTCAATATGTCAGGTCCTTAGTGAAAACAAAACCGATACTTTACCAATGTAGTTATGTAGCTTTCATCAGTGTAGCCCCCAAAGGCCGGTTTAGCTTTGCGAGGTAATCCAGGTCTTGAATCCATGCATCAGTTTTGAACAGATGTACATTAGCCCCCAAGTGTCAAGGATGATGCCTGCATTGTTCTTGAGACTTATAAAAGACGTATTGATAATAGATCAAATATGGATTAGCCCCCAAGTACGAAGTGCATAACTTGTTATACGCTTAGTACTTAGAAAATACATATCCTGTTGTTGACATATCTTCGCTGTTACAGGCCGAGCTAAGCAACAGAGATGCCCAAACTGCTGACCTACAAGAGAACGTAAAGTCCCAACAAGCAGAGGCTGTGAAAGCCAAGGAGGAGCTGACCAAAGCCCTGACAGCTATGGAAAAGCTAAAGGAGACTTTTAACAAGGAGTGTGCTGTATGGGAAACCGAAAAGGCCGGTTTAACCAAAAGAGCTGAGGATGCCGAAGCAGCCCTGAAGCCAGTTGTAGATGAACTAACTGGCTTGAAGCGGCAAATCAACGCCATGACGTCCGCTGTATTTGGTAAGTATCTCCTTATGCTGTTTGTCCAATTCATGCGATCTTATTGTTTACCAGTTTGGCCGATATTAAACCATGATAGGCACTCGCATTACTCATCTGGGCGCTGATATGCAGATGAAGCTTAAAGCGGCTTACACCTTAATAGAACAGCTTTACTCTGGATCCCAGCGTGCTATATGTACTGCGGCCTACAATAAACCGGCACCAACGCTGATAAAATAAACCCTTGAGAAGATGGCCATGCTACCAGCCTGGATTACTGAACTGAAGAAGGCAGCCGCAAGAGCAGGAGCGCTAACCGCACTAATCCAGGCCAAGGCATGGATTCCGGATCTTGAAGCGGATGATATTATTAAAGGATATCCAGGTGTGAAGGAGGACGGTTCAAACTTCAACAATGATGATCTCCGAAGGCTGACGAAGGAGATGCGGCCAATATCCAGCAAATTGGCAGAAGACATGGACTTATCTCATTTCCAGCCGGCTTACGACACTGAAGGGAAAAGACAGCCTGCGGAAATCCATGAAGTCGAAGAACTTGTGCCTCCAATCCGTAAGCATACTTACGCTCCTGACATTAACCCCTCCAGCCTTATCCATGAAGAAGCCGTGTTTCAAGCTTTAACCGGAATTGATTGGTCAACGGTTGATTTCCAGTGTTTGGGGAGGGATGAAGAAGAAGTGATTACACCAAATGATCCTCAATCGTCAAGCTGTCCAGACGAAGCATCTTAAACCGGCAGCCAGTTTACCAGCTATTATGTGCCACTGCTTTGAAACAATTATTCAATTGGAGCCGTTTTGAAGCTTCTTGTAATAGGATAGCAAAAACCCCATTATCTGTCATGCCCTCGAGCATGTTTATGTTGCGTTGACATGTGAAAAACTTGTTTCACTTTTTGGGATCTATTTATGCATAGCCCATGATGATTTGTGTTCCTGAATACAAGAACTTGAAAGTGGCCTAGTGGTTTACCACTGGACGGGTCATGATGCCCAAAAATATACAATACTTGGATGGAGAATCAAAGTTTGTATTAAAAATAACATCTGCAACATACCTCGTTGGTTGACCAACTGCTTGGATGGGAAAGGTGAAAACAACAATTTGAAGCATTGATAACTCCTGGCCCTCTTACCGTTGCATGTAGAAATCATATGGGGCTTAAAAAGCCGTTGAGTTGTTTGTATAAGAATGGTGACATCTAGTCAAAACCAGACCGGAGCAGTTTGCTACCGGTTTAGAATCTGATCATGTACTGACAACTAAGCGTTGAGAGTCAAGCCGGGTTGTAATGAACACCAGTTTGTCAGAAAAATGTTTATAAATCCCTTATCATAAAAATAGAAAAAATACAAGAAATATGCAAGGCTTTTCATGGGCTTCCAGGCCCTAAATCGAGGCTTTTCATGGGCTGCCAGGCCACTGAGTTAAACCATTTTACAAAGCCTTTTTAAGATGGACCTCAATCTTTAACCAATCACCGATTTAACTTTGACAAGTTTAGGGTCCATGGGATTGACTTATCAAACGTTCGATGGGTCATGCTAGGTTTACCTGGACGGAGTGACTTACTTAAAGAGGCAGGATAACCTGGGGCTTTAGGTGAATACACCTAGCTTCCAAGCCTGGCTTGATAGCCTATTACAAGGGTTCAAACTCATTGTTCTTTGAGAAGCAAAGAGCCCCCAGGTAATATGTGAGCTGTGCTCGGTGGTTACCTATGTTTGAGTTGTGCTTAACGCAACAGACTCTCTTTGGCTCCACATAATTTCCTTTTGGCTTAACGCCTATCAAGAGGTGTAGCCATGGTGTGACAACAACCAAGCCCCCTAGTGATATCCCTTTGTGGTGTTAAACCGATCAAGAGGTGTAGCTATGGTGTGACAACAACCAATCCCCCTAGTGATTTTCTTTATATCCGTGTGGCCGCAGAGGCCGGTTTAACAGAACTCCGCTTTGTCAGTAGAGACTCTTGTAAGCTCACACACGATGTAAAAAGAACAGAGACCCCGCTTTATTCGAGGCTCTGGTTTATTATATAATATATACATTGTCATAAATATGTACATATGAAGAGCCTGTGGCTCAAGTATAGTAAGGCCAAAGAAGAGCTATATTCCACGGCCGCTTGGTCTCCTCCTCCGATTTACGTGAGTCTTTGTGCTCTCGAACATCAATGAGGTAGTATGACCCGTTGTGCAGATTCTTGTTGACCACAAAAGGTCCTTCCCAAGGTGGGGATAATTTGTGCATATCAGTCTGATCCTGGATGAGGCAGAGCACCAGATCGCCCTCTTGAAAAGTTCTGGTCTTAACCCGGCGGCTGTGATAACGTCGGAGATCTTGTTGATAAATCGCCGAACATGCTGCTGCAAGATCACGCTCCTCATCTAACAGGTCCAGTGAATCTTGACGTGCCTTCTCATAACAGCTTCAACATAAGCTGCCACACGGGGCGAGTCGTGACGGATGTCACTAGGAAGAACCGCCTCTGCACCATAAACCATGAAGAAAGGTGTGTAACCCGTAGATCTGTTAGGTGTGGTATTGATGCTCCATAACACAGAAGGTAATTCCTCCACCCAGCAACCCGGTGTCCGCTTCAAAGGAACCATAAGCCGGGGTTTAATACCTCTCAAAATTTCTTGATTTGCCCTCTCTGCTTGACCATTAGATTGGGGGTGAGCCACCGATGCTATATCAAGCCGGATGTGCTCACGTTGGCAAAATTCCTCCATCTCTCCCTTTGACAGATTAGTACCATTATCAGTTATAATACTGTGTGGAAAACCAAAACGGAATATCACCTTTTTGATGAACTGAACCACCGTGGCCGCATCACACTTACTGACTGGCCCTGCTTCAACCCATTTGGTGAACTTGTCAACTGCCACTAATAAGTGGGTCTTTTTGTCCTTGGATCGCTTGAAGGGTCCAACCATATCAAGCCCCCAAGTCACAAATGACCAAGTTATTGGAATCATCCTCAACTCCTGAGCCGGAATATGAGCACGACATGCAAATTTTTGACAACCGTCACATCTTTTGACTAAATCCTCCGCATCAGCGTGAGCTGTTAACCAATAAAAACCGTGGCGAAAAGCTTTAGCTACCAAAGACTTTGAACCGGCGTTGTGACCACAATCCCCTTCATGGATTTCTCGCAAAATCTCACAACCCTCTTGAGGAGATACACAATGCTGAATTGCCCCTGAGACGCTGTAACGATGTAACTCTCGATTATGGTCATCGACATGGAACGCCGGATTATCTGCCGGGCCGAGGTTTCGCCCTCGGTAACTCGCCCCGGTTCATGTAAGCCAGGTATGGGATTTTCCAATCTGGTATGACATGCAAAGCTGCCACCAATTAAGCCTCTGGATCAGGAATAGCCAACTCCTCCTCTGTTGGTACCTTGACCGACGGATTATGCAGCACGTCAAGGAAGACATTTGGTGGGACCGATTTACGCTGAGAACCAAGGCGGCTTAAAGCGTCCGCCGCTTCATTCTTTCGCCGGTCTATATGGTCAACTTGATAACCCTTGAAATGGCCAGCCACCATGTCTACCTCTCGTCGGTATGCCGCCATGAGTGGGTCTTTTGAATCCCAAGTGCCAGAAACCTGTTGAGCCACCAGATCCGAGTCACCAAAGCACTTAACTTGGCTTAAGTTCATCTCCTTTGCCATCCAAAGACCGTGGAGCAAGGCCTCGTATTTAGCTGCATTGTTAGTACAAGGGAACATCAAACGGAGGACATAACAAAACTTGTCACCTCGTGGGGAAGTTAGTATGACTCCAGCCCCCGAGCCCTCCAACTGTTTGGATCCATCAAAGTGAATAGTCGAATACGTGTTATCTGGCTTTTCCTCTGGTGCCTACAACTTTGTCCAATCATTGATGAAATCCACGAGCGCTTGGGATTTAATTGCTGTGCGAGGTGTGTATTTGAGCCCGTGAGGTCCAAGCTCAATAGCCCACTTAGCAATCCGGCCAGTTGCTTCTCTATTTTGAATGATATCTCCCAGAGGGGCTGAACTGACCACTGTGATAGGATGACCCTGAAAATAATGTTTGAGCTTCCAGCTTGCCATAAACACTCCATACACCAGCTTCTGCCAATGTGGATACCTCTTCTTTGATTCAATGAGCACCTCACTGATATAATAAACCGGTCGTTGAACCGGATACTCCTTTCCAGCTTCCTTGCGCCCCACGACAATAGCCACGCTAACAGCTCGGGCATTAGCAACCACATACAACAATAACGGCTCTTTATCGATCGGGGCTGCAAGCACATGCGGTTCAGCTAACTGGCTCTTCAGATCCTCAAACGCTTTATCAGCCGCCTCGCTCCAGACAAAATCCTCTGTTTTCTTTAGCATCTGATATAAAGGGATAGCCTTCTCCCCAAGACGACTGATAAACCGGCTCAACGCCGCAATCCGGCCGGCCCATCATTGAACGTAATTGATACACGCCGGTTTAGCCAAAGATGTAATTTCTGAGATTTTTTCCAGATTAGCCTCAATGCCTCTGTTTGACACCAGAAAACCCAATAGTTTGCCTGCCGGGACACCAAAGACACACTTTTCCGGATTGAGCATCATCTTGTAAACCCGGAGGTTGTCAAAGGTTTCTCTCAAATCATCTATCAATGTTTCCTCCTTCCTGGACTTTATCACAATATCATCTATGTATGCATGAACATTGCGCCCAATCTGCTTATGAAGACAATTCTGAACACAGCGTTGATAAGTCGCCTGGGCACTCTTGAGCCCAAAAGGCATGGAGACATAGCAGAAGGCTCCAAAAGGAGTTATAAAAGTTGTCTTCTCTTGGTCCTTAACTGCCATTTTGATCTGATGATAACCAGAATAAGCGTCCAGAAAACACAAACGGTCACAACCCGCCGTAGCATCAATAATCTGATCAATACGAGGGAGGGCAAAGGGATCTACAGGGCAAGCCTTGTTCAAGTCTGTGTAATCTACACACATATGCCAGGTGCCGTTTTTCTTAAGAACCAGCACCGGATTTGCCAACCACTCCGGGTGAAAGCTCCACAATAAACCCTGCGGCCAACAACCGAGCTACCTCTTCACCAATTGCCTTGTGTCTTTCTTCATTGAAGCGGCGGAGAAACTGCCGGACCGGTTTAAACTTAGGATCAATGTTAAGTGTGTGCTCAGCGAGTTCCCTCGGTACACCTGGCATGTCAGAAGGTTTCCATGCAAAGATGTCCTGGTTCTCACGGATGAACTCGATGAGCGCGCTTTCCCATTTGGGATCCAGGTTAGCGCTGATGTTGAACTGCTTGGATGAATCACCAGGAACAAAATCAACCATCTTAGTATCTGTGGCTGATTTAAATTTCAATGCCGGATCGTGTTCCGTTGTTGGCTTTTTCAAAGAATTCATATCTGCCGGATCAACTTTGTGTTTATAAAACTTCAGCTCCTCCGTGGCACAAACCGACTCAGCATAAGCCGCATCACCTTCCTCACATTCCAAAGCGATCTTCCTGCTCCCATGTACTGTGATGGTCCCCTTATGACCTGGCATTTTAAGCTTTAGATAAACATAACACGGCCTCACCATGAACTTAGCATAAGCCGGTCGCCCAAACAAAGCGTGATACAGACTTTTGATTTTTACCACCTCAAAAGTCAATGTTTCTGATCTTGAATCATGATCATCTCCAAAAGCCACCTCTAAGGCTATCTTTCCCACTGGATATGTAGACTTACCAGGCACCACACCATGGAAAACGGTGTTTGACGGTTTAAGATTCTTATCTGTCAACCCCATTCGACAGAAGGTATCATAATATAGAATGTTGATACTACTTCCCCCATCCATGAGTACCTTAGTGAACTTATATCCCCCAACTTGAGGGGCCACCACTAAGGCCAGATGACCCGGATTGTCAACCCGGGGCGGGTGATAATCTCTACTCCATAAAATGGGTTGCTCAGACCAGCGCAGATACTGTGGCACCACCGGTTCAATAGAGTTCACCGCCCTCTTATGAAGCTTCTGATCACGCTTACACAAGCTAGTAGTGAAGACATGATATTGCCCACTATTTAACTGCTTAGATTGCTCTGATAACCCGACTGCAGCTGCTGCTAGTTCCCTTGATGGTTGTAACCTCCCTGGTTGCCCTGGTTCCCTTGATTGCTGTGTCCGGTTTGATTGCCCTGAAATCCTGAACCGGAGCTGCCGCCTCCATAACCCGGCCCGTGGAAACCACCTCCTGAACCGCCGGGCGGGCCATTATCATACTGAAACATATTGGAGTTCTTGAAATCTCGCATGATATAACAATCCTTCCAAAGATGCGATGCTGGCTTCTCCTTTGATCCATGCTATGGACAGGGTTGAGTTAACAGGCGCTCCAAATTGGGGCCTGAACCTCCGCCCCTCTGGGGCTGCTTCCCTTATGGCGCTGACCATTCTCCTGAGCATTGGTGTTAGCCACAAAGTCCAAAACTGTTGTCGGCCTTGCGCTTACCATTGTTCCCATGGCCTACCGTATTATGCTGTTGACCCTTGGTGTTGTCGTTCTTTTTCCCTTTCCCCGGTTTGTCCTCCTCTGAGTCAGGGTCTTTGGTATTATCTGAATGGACGTACTTAACCAAAGCGGCCATAAGCGTTGACATATCATTGCAGTGACGCTTGAGCCTTCCTAACTTCTGTTTGAGTGGCAGAAAACGGCAATTGCCCTCCAACGTTAGCACTGCGGTATCTGCATTGATACGATCCGATGAATGCAAAATAGCTGAGACCCGCTTTACCCAATGGGTCGTGGACTCCCCATCCTCTTGGACACAAGCGGCTAGATCCACAATTGACATGGGCTGCTTACAAGTATCTTTGAAGTTCTGGATAAACCGGTGCTTCAATTCGGTCCATGATCCGACAGAGTTAGTTGGTAAGCTCTTGAACCAAGTACGATTTGTTCCTTCCAACATCATGGTGAAGTATTTAGCACATACTGCTTCATCCACATCTAACATCTCCATTACCATCACGTAGCTTTCAACCCATGCCTCTGGTTGCAGATCGGCGGTGTAATTGGGTACCTTACGAGGTCCTTTGAAATCCTTGGGCAGTCGCACATTACGCAAAGCGGGGGTGAGACACGGCACCCCTAAGGAACTAAATACCACACCTGGCTCTACTGAAGCGGTAGGGTGAACTGGAGTAGGTTGACGGGCTCCGTGCAGAGCTGCTAACTCGGCCTCTCGACGTGCGCGACCATGATCCACCACATCCTGCGCATTAGCACCTCCCCCTGTCGGGTTGTGCCCTCGCTTACGGCGACGTGCGCTGCTTGACATGGCCGGTTCATCCTCGACGTCCCTGCTGTAGCTCTGGCTTGGTCGGGGGGGGGGTGGAATGAATCCTCTCACGACTGTGCGAATATGCCTGCTACTGGTTTAGAGCTGTTTGAAGGAGATCTCTGGCCCGTCATGCCTCAATCGCAACTAGTGATTCACCGTCGGTTGGGAGGGCTGCCAACCGTGAAGCGGCGGCCACAATGTTGTCCAACGGGTTGGAGTAATGTCCAGGGGGTGTTGGAACATACTGCGGCACAATGTTGTTCTAACGAGGCGGGTCCATCATGCGCGGCTGAACCGGCGCTCCTGTCCCTAGCGCCTCCGTCCGGTTTAATATTGGTTGGCTACTAGTTCCTGCTCCTGGCGTATTGAAGAGATTTCCTGGCTCATAACTCGGCGGGAGAGGCGATCGATATCTTCTTCTCATGACTTCCTCTGAAGCATTCTGATCCAGCCTAAGCCGATAGACCTGAGCTTCCAACTCGGCCCGTTCTGTAGCCATCCTAGCGTTCTCTGCCGCTAGGTCCGCTTTAGCCTGAGTTATCTGATCTTTCACCTTTGCGATCTCCGTGTTGTGCTGATCCCGGGCTGTTGCGTCCACCTCCGCGGCCATCAATGTTGCCAAAGCGTCGAACAAGTCAGACAGAACTTGAGCCGGAGGTGGCACAGAGCTCCCTGCCCCCGCCAGCGTGGCTGTTGCTGAACCGGAGAGCATTGCTGAGGCGGTTGATGAGTGGGGCGCTAATTGTGTACCAACCATGAAGATAGCGGCCCGGTTTGGCAGATCGGGGGAGTCCGGAATACTATTGCCCTCAGAACCTCCACTAATTCGGCCATCCTGCAACTGATAGAGCGATTCAGTCTCTCCTGAAGACTCATCGTCAAAGCAGACAATGGTTTCTCCATCGGATGCCGATCCGTCCTCATATTCTGCTCCATGGATGACACCTACGAAAACATGCTTTGCCATGGGCTGAACCGGGGAAGGGCTTGCACGCTGAGCCGTCTCGATGATGTCGGTGCAGGTGTCCAGCTCAGGGCCCGGTTCGCCAATCTTGCCGATGAAGACGTGAATCCCGCCAAAGGGGACCCGGTACCCGTATTCGATTGAATCGACCTCGGGGCCCCATCCCGCGTTGTCGATGTAGAGCTTGCCGCACCGACTCTTCGTCATCCGGCCCACAGCGTATCCCTTGAGTCCATCAAAGATGCCCTTTAAGAACTCGAAACCATCATGCGGTAGCCCCACGGTGGGCGCCAACTGTCATGGGTTTGTCACGGCAGATGTCCTCGTGAAAGGACTTAGTCGTGGAGCCATCGCAACGGGTTAGCTTAAAGGGGTTAAACTGGACAAGGGGACACGGGGAGTTTATACTAGTTCGGCCCCTTCGATGAAGGTAAAAGCCTACGTCTAGTTGTGATTGGTATTGCTAGGGTTTCAACGGCCAGGGAGCGAATCCGCTTTGACTGGCCCTCGAGTTGTTGTTTTCTGTCCTTAAACCATAGCCGGGTCATCCCTTTATATACACAGGTTGACGCCCGCCGGTTTACAGAGTCCCGAGGCCAGATCATAGAGGTGTCCGGCTCGGTCTCTATTCCTCTAACTTACAATACAAGTTTACATGATAAAGTCGGTTTACATCTACAGGCTTTAATCTGTCTTTGGGCCTTGGGCCTTCTTAAAGCGCCAGTATCTTCTCATCTTCATGGGATTCAATCTTCATGGAGCTAATCCGGCCACCTAGCCAGTTTACCTCCAGTAACCATATCCCCAACAGTGATGAAAACTAGCTTGACGATAATTCCCATGTGTCCTCGGGAGCGCTTTACATCATATAAGAGTTTTTCTAGACCTGTACTTTGCTACAAAAAGGATTGGGCCATCTTGCTGCACCTTATTTACTTTTATTACTTGCTACTCGTTACCAATTACCTTATCAAAAAACTATCTGTTACCGATAATTTCAGTGCTTGCAGAGAATACCTTGCTGAAAACCGCTTATCATTTCCTTTTGCTCCTCGTTGGGTTCGACACTCTTACTTATTGAAAGGACTACAATAAATCCTCTATACTTGTGGGTCATCACCCCTTCCCCTGGTCGATGTGGTTGCGGCCCTCCTCGAGGTAGCTTGGCCGGCGGTGGTTCTGGAGGTGGTTGGGGTCGTGGATCCGAGCAAAGTCATGGCCTTTGGTGGCTTCGGGGTGGTCTCATGGCGGGGCGGCGGCCCTGGCGGCGGGAGTCATGCATTGGTCGTGGGCGGGCTGTGCGGCTCGGATGCGGGCAGGCAACCATGGCCGCTTGGGCGGCGTGGCTGCGGGTGTTGTTGGAACGGGGCGGCGGAAGTGTTGAAGCACCGGGGTTCATCACCTACCCAGTGTGTCTGGTCGACGGTGACAGTGTCCGTGGATGCCGTGTCCTCCTTGCAGGCTCCGTCGTGGTGCTTCTTCCCCTTCCATCTTACTCCGGGTGAAAACTCGATCCTCGGATCGAGCGGTGGCGACGTTCATGGCTGTACCCTTCCTGGAGGCACCGTCTTGGAGTCCTCAGTCCGGCATGTCCGTTACACATCCTCCCGGACGATCGCTCCTCATGGTGGTGTTCTCCGTAGGTTCTTAGCGGTTTCATTTTGCTCATCTTTTAGGTGCTTTGTAGTCGTTGTGGTTGTGTGCCGGTGCCCGACATTCATCTATCTTACCTTGGGTGTGTGGTGTGCGTTTGTATCGGATGCTTTGTTGATTGTGGTTCGTGCTTTATAATATAAAGCGGGGGGAAACCCTTTTTCATAATATTCTTGTAGAAAGGGTTTGCTCTTATATTGAGCTGGCCCTTGAAGAGGAGCCAAGCGAAGATCTTAATTTTGTTGGGGCGACGACAACATCAAAATCAGATCTGCATGATCATCGGGCGGTGTTCGTTCCCATGAGCTTGAGGTATGTGACCTTGTCCTTCGCAGGCTCCAGTCCCGCCAAGGAATGAATAAGCTCTCACCACGAGTCTGGCAACCCACACAGAGAGCAATTTGGAGTGTCCGCCATGTTGCGATGTGGAAGCACGTCCTAAGTTGGAAGAGACTGCTACACCAACCACTAGAGAGAAAAAATCAATTTCGATGGTCCAACAACTTTTGGGAGAGCAGTCCAATTCTTCTCTCCTGCCTCACCATTGGAGGATCCAATTACCCTGTCAAGCCAGTTTTCATGGCGCTATTTTTCCTTAACGAGCATCCTATATGCATATTTTCCCGAGAAAGCTACATTCCTCCCAAAATTCCAAGATCAAAAGTCTAGTATGTGCCGTGTGCAGAAGGACAACACCATAATAATTGATGCGTCTACTGAAAATAAAGTCTCTCGTATTAAAGTTCCATTCCACGAGGCTGAGGGTGAATCTATTAGTTTAGTATCTTGCGGAGGAGCGTTCATAGTCAGTGAAATAATAGGTCGCATCAAACCCTTTCGAGGGAGCCAATTATGTTGCCATATCTCAGTGGTGGTTCCATCAACAATTCTCCTGTTTAGATCTTGTGCCAAAACATCTCTACCCTCAGTAACCAACCTCCAAATCTAGGACGACGTAGCGCCCAACACTGGTTCCAGAATAGAACAGTTTGGGAGATACAATGCTTTTAGGATTTTACACACTAAGCGACTCAGGATCTTGGAGGATTCTCTGTGTATTTGCCTTGATAAGAGAACTAGGTTGAATAATTTCAAATATCAAAAACCTGAACCACCCATGAATTATGGTCTAGTCATTACTTCCCAAGAAACCCAACAAACTTTTCTTATTGGAAATTTACATTTGTGCCCCTAACTCAAACACACTACTCTGATTTGCCCCTAATTTTGCCCCTCTCCCGTTAGCCCCCCTTATAGAAATGCCTTCCGTGCCATTTTTGTTTAGTCAAAGGGCTTTGACCGTCTACTAGACATTTTCTAGACATTATTGCCCCTGCCTCCTTATGTCATTGACATGCGGGACCCTCTGTAAAAAAGAAAAGGAAATAAATATTTCTCTCACCCCTCTCTCTCACACACTTACACGTGGGGCCAAACTAGACAAAAAAGGATTATTCAAACTAGATATTGGGCCCACATGTCATTGGCTATAAATATTTTTGATTTTTTTAAGTAAGTCGTGGCCAAAGTGACTAGTGGGGCTTCTTTGCTTAGTTTTAACCTAAACATATGTCAATTGGAGGTTAATTATGCCAGTGGGCCCATGTGGCAGTGGCTCAGGGCGGCTGTTAGCCGGGTAACCAAAGCTTAATTGAGGACCTCTCGCCGGTGACCAAAATCCACGTCAGAGGCTCACCGGAAAGCCTTGGGGATAGTGGTTGATGTGTGGGGTGACGAGCGCTGCCTCTCCCGCATCCAGGGCTACTAGCTGGAGTGCACAGGGTGACTGAATTCACCGGCACGAACGATGCCAGCGGGGGCGCTGCCACATGCATAGCGGGGATGGCTGTGTTTTGCGTGTGAGTTCATGGACGACCGCACTGGCTTCATGGATGCTCCAGGAGCACGAAAGGGGGCTTCACTAGGAAGAGGCATGGCAACATCATTGGGAAAGAGCACGACTTCAGAAATAGTGCACTACTATGGTGATAGCCTAGCCATGGCACAAAAACAAACGGGAAATGAGAGGGGAGAGCGGGTGGGTATCACGGCAGGGTTGGAGGTGCACTCATCAGCAGAGGGGAGAGGGGAGAGGTCATGAATTGGTGGCGGCAATCTTCGATCGGTGGAGATAAGGGTTAGGTCGATTCGCTTGACCTTGGCCGTCCTAGCTCGAGTTCTTCGGTGGATTGGTAGAGCGCATCGTGGCAGACGTCAGAGACACGGAGGGCCGGTGAGTTTTGGTTGTTGGCCGCGCTAATGGCGATCGGTGGCAAACACATGTGTCGGTGTTCTGGGAACAGGGGTCCCCAGACTTGCCTGCCTGCGGCCTGCGGCGTGGCTCAAAGGGGGGCCCAGCACGGCCCGTCTTCATCAACACAGACCCAAGACCCTCGCGAGGGGCCAAGCCTCGCGGGGCGGACGACACGGAGCTTCCTCAGGCACGGCCTCATCAGGCTGGCTCGTGAGGAGGCGGAGAGATCAAGGCGGGGTACCTCACGAGGTGCCCGTGACGCAAGCCATGACGACCAAAGGCGCCAGGCGGGCGCCAGTCGCGCAGTGTCCTCCTTTCCTCTTTGGTGCAAAGGGAGCAAGCGCAGGCGAGAGCATCAAGCAAAGGTACCCGTTTCGGTGCAACGAGACCAAGACCAGTCCAACGGCAGGGAGGAAGTCATTGTGGAGCCCAAGCCAGCGTCACCACCAGAGCCTTTGGCAGGCGAGGACCAACTTTAGTCAGGATAAGTGTACCAGATGTTCCCCTTCAAAATGGCCAATTGTTGGCGCCCTTCCCGCTCAATATTTGGGAAGAGGCCCAGGACCTTTGCCTATAAATAGGACTAGCCACCCCCGGGGTAGAAGGGATCGAAATCGGAGAGAGAATCGAGAAGAGAGAGAGAGAAGGGTGACTGAACTCCTCCTAGCAGTTCATCCCCTCAGCCAAGAACAGACCCTCGCGAGGTTGTTCTTCCTTGTATTGCTCATCATTATCAGCCCAAGAGGTAATCCACCACACCACACACTGGAGTAGGGTATTACACCACAACGGTGGCCCGAACCAGTATAAACCCTGTGTCTCTTGTGTTGTTCTTTCCATAGCTTAGATCTTAGTGAGGCGGAGGGGTGCAGGTAGGTAGAAGGCGAAATCTCCGTGCACACCCCAGTGTTCGAACCTCAAGGGTCTGCCGGAACCCGAAATCCGACATTTAGCGCGCCAGGTAGGGGTCCGCCGGAATTCGTCTTCAACCACCCCGTTCTCCTCTGACCATCGCGTCCATGTCTGACGCTCGTCGGGCCCGCGCCGAGCGCCGGGCCGCTCTCGCTTCCCGCGTCGCCCAGACGGCTCCTGTCGGCGGGCGTCCTCGCCGTTCCCCGTCACCTGCCGTCAACGCCGCCACCGGCCCGGCGGGGGACGAGCAGCAAGCGTTGTCTCAGCATCCGTCCGTGCGGCAAGACGGCCGCACCGCTACTCCCTCGCTCACCCCATCTGGTTCTTCGTCCCGCGCTACCGTCTCGTCGACGACGTCTACGAAGAATGGCTCGACCGCGTCGCTGAGCTCGTCCGCGCCGTAGGGGGTTCTCCTGCGCCGTTCGTTCCGCTGCACCGCACCCCGCCCCGCGCGGGCGACGAAGCTCCGGCGGCGCCCCGGCCGCCTCCTCCTCAAGAAGGCGCCATGGCTCCAAGGCGCGTGGCCCCTGGGTGGAACCCGCTCCGTCAGGTGCCAGTGCGGCAAGAGTAGAGCTGCCAAGAAGTCCCTCGCCCGCAAGAAGCTGCCTTCGCGCTCCCTGCTCCAGCATGTCGCGACCATGCTCCTGCTCCCGCACGTCAAGATCCCGCGCTACTCCCAACTGCAGCGCGTGGGGACATGCAAGACCAAGCTCTCCGTCACCCAAGGCCTCCCTTGGCCACAGCTGGCTGCCGTGCCTTCACCACCGAGCTACGCAACGTCGCGTGGCCCGGCAAGTTCAAGCTAGACCTGCCTCCTCGTTACGACGGCATGGCCGACCCTGCGGAGTTCCTCCAGCTCTATGAGCTGGGCATCGAAGCTGCCAACGGAGACGAGAAGGTCATGGCGAACTGGTTTCCCATGGCGCTCAAGGACGGGGCCCGCACCTGGCTCCTGAACCTGGCTCCAGGCACGATCTCCTCCTGGGACGAGATGCGCACCCGCTTCATCGCCAACTTCCAAGGTACTCGCGACCGGCCACCCACCGTGAGCGACATGCGCCGCATCAAGAAACAACCTGGAGAGACCCTGCAGAAGTACATCCAGCGCTTCAACAACGCACGCCTCAAGATTCCCAAGGTGACCGAGGAGGCCATCATCTCAGCCTTCTCCGACGGCGTGCGCGATGTCAAGATGAAGGAGGAGCTGGTGATGCATGAAGACCTGTGCACTTCCTTGGAGTTGTTCAACTTGGCAACCAAGTGCGCCAGGGCTGAGGAAGGGCGTCTCTCCCTCCTCGAGCTGCCTGCCGCAGACCCAGAAGAGAAGAAGCCCAAGGCCAAGGATGTGAAGCGCAAGGGGCTGCCGTGCTCGTGGCAGAACCGGACACCAAGCGGGGCAGAGATCAGCCCGAACCTTCCAAGGGCAGTCGGTACTGTGTGTACCACGACCTCCACACCCACAACACCAACGAGTGTCAAGAGCTCCGAGCCATGCGAGAAGGAAGGATCAGCCGTCGTCCCGACCGCGGTGACCGGGGCTATGGTCGAGGAGGAGGAAGGAACGCAGGACGCTGGGAAGACCGCTGCCCGCGCCAAGGGTGGCGCGATCAACCTCGCGAGGATCGCTGGCAAGACCCGCCTCGCGAGGGAGACTGGAGGGATCAGCCTCGCGAGGATCGCCCGCAAGGCAACGTAGGCCTCCCTCCGCTGCCACCGCAGCCAAGGAGAAACGAGGACCGCCATCAGGACGAGGGGGCTGGGGGCTTCCAGGAGCCGCGCGCGGTCGCCTGCATCCTGGGCGGGGCTCAAGCCCCAGCCTCTCAATGCATCTTCAAGCAGTTCGCCCGCGAAGTGAATGCAGTCCTCCCCAAGCTGGAAGCCACGCGCCCTCTCAGGTGGTCGCCGTGCGCCATCATGTTCAGCTCAGCAGGTCAGCTCAAGTGTGCGGCCACAGCCGGAGTCCTCCCGATGCTTTGTTCCCCAATCATCAGCAACATGGTGGTCACCAGGACCCTCATCGATGGCGGGGCAGGGCTCAACGTCCTGTCCGTGGAAACATTCAACAATCTCCAAGTGCCCTACAACCAGCTTCAGCCAACCAAGCCTTTCTCTGGAGTCACCGACGGCTCCACGGTCCCGATTGGGCAGGTCCACCTCCCTGTCACCTTTGGGGCACGCGACAACTACCGCACCGAGCTCATCGACTTCGACGTCGCTCACATTCGCCTGCCGTACAACGCCATCCTTGGGTACCCAGCGCTGGCCAAGTCCATGGCCGTAACTCACCACGGCTACAACGTCCTCAAGATGCCAGGAAGTGGCGGAGTCATCACGGTGCCCTGTGAAGAGAAGGACGCGGTGTGTTCCCTGGAACGAGCCTTTCAGGCCGCATCACTGGAAGACCCGGATCGCGGAAGAAGGAGGCTTCCTGAGACCCCCCCTCCCCCCCCAAGAAGAAGAAGACATCGTCTGGCCCGGCCCCTCGGGAGGCAGGCCCCTCAGGGCCCGCGCCTGCCCAGGGGGAACCTCCTTCCATCGCATAGGAAAGCACGCCCGGCGCCCTCCTCAGGCAGGGCTCGGGGGCTCTCCCCTGGAGGGCCATCGACCTGGCTAAGGTCACGAGGGAGGCGCTTGGGCACCACATGGAGGCGTGTTTCGAAGCACGTTTCCCTCAAGAAGGAGTAAGGAAAGGAGAGCCAGACCCTCAGGAGTTCGTCAGCAAGGCCATTCAGGAGCTACAGGAGTCAAGAGTCATGAAAGGCGGCCGCCGCCTACCAGCTGTGGCTCCCCATCCAGGCGAGGATGGTGGGCTGCGCGTCTGCATCGACATACCAGGGCTCAATCGAGTCGCCTCTCTGGAGCGCCTCTGGCCCTCGCGAGTGGGGCGCTGCGAAGGTCCACCCCACAGCTACGTTCGCATGCCTTACGGCTTGCCGAACGCGGCTGCCGCGTACCAGCGCCTCATGAGGGGCATCATGGAGGCTCAAGAGGCCAGGCATTCCGCAGCCCTGGCGGAGATGGAGATGGTCCGCGAGGAGCCACCAGCGCCTCCGGAGCATCCCGAGGCCCCTGGTCCTGGGGGCTCGTGAGGATTGGCTTCCGCAGCCCACTGAGCCTGCTACACCAACACTCCTTCATCTTCGACATCATCAGGTGACATCTTTCAAGTTTCATTCCAGCTGGGAGTGCCCCCCAGGGATGCATTATTCCCAGGCCGCATGGGTCCATCCCTGCGGCATGTATCCCTTTTATTTCATGTTGTTAGCTTACTTTGTTGGGGGCGCCCCACGGGCTGCATCATCCCCCAAGTCGCTCGGGCCAGACCCAACGGCATGTATCCCTTTTGCGTTTATTTTCGGCTATGCGTTCGACCCACCATGCTTGATTATTTGATGCCTGTCCACGGCACCTCTTCTTCTCCATGCCGACCACTTGCACGTTAAAGGGGGGGTACCTGAGCATCGCGACTCGGGGCTCTTACTGGCTCTCCAGCCCTCACCCTCTGGCCTTGTCCAATCGCGACCTAGCATACCAGCGACGGCTGAGACCAGCTCGACGGCCGGGACCCAAGGACGTAGAGTGCCGGCATCTAACCAAATTTGCAGGGACACATCACAAGATAAGGCCCAGTGCCAGGCGCAACCCACCTAGAGGTAGGGCCCCGTGAGTCCTGCGCTGGCTCACGGGTGCCCAGATACACCTCACCAGGCCCTACCGTGCCAGCCACGTGTCAGGGCGGGGCTGTACATGCCCTGGGGGCTCCTCCCGGAGGGGAGCCCCCTCCCACGTACCAGTGGAAGCACCATGCTCCGCGCTGGCTGACGACACTGCCGAGGAGCGGCTATGCCCGTACACATACGGAAGCGCTATGCTCCGCGCTGGTGATAAATAACTGAGGGCGGCCCCCGGGCCGCATCAACCTCAGGGAGCCCAGAGCTCAGTGTCTAGCCTCATCTTAACGCCTCCCCTCGGGAGTGCCGCGTGAGGGGGCTGGGCACGGGGGCTGCGCCTGGGTCATGCCCAGACGCACGCCACCCAGCCAGGCCCCCCCGGGCCTGGTTCATCGCGCGTCTCTCCCCGAGCGGAGCCAAGGTACGAAGGCCGTTTGAGTGTCAAGGGGGACTCCTGAGCATCGCGACTCAGGAGCCTAACTGGTCACGTAGCCCCTCACTCCTTAGTTCCGAAAGGCTAACGGCGGTTGAGGTATGCGCGCGACCGGGCTCTGCAGATGTAGAACGGTAGATCCACCCGCATCACACCTCCCTACTTGCTGTTCGTGCGCCAAGGGGGACTCCTGAGCATCGCGACTCAGGAACCTAACTTGTCACGTAGCCCCTCACTCCCTTGTCCCGTCCTGGTTTCCGGTCGGGGCTAACGGCGGCTGAGGTATGCGCGGGGCCGGGCTCTGCCGGCGTAGAACATAAGCAAGTAGGAAGGAAAAGCATAAATTTCAAGGAATTCAAAAGCAAATATTACAGTCCACACTGTTATCTCAATGCCAAACTCAAGTTTAAATGCCTCCCCGAGGCATGATACATATGCAGGAATTAAAGGCAGGACAGGAGCCACAACGGAGTCACTTGTCGGCGGTGGAGCAGCGCGGAGTGGGTTCGCCTCATGGAGCAGCGGGGTCAGCAGCGCCTTGCTTTGGCTTGGTGCTGAAGGCCCGGAACTTCCCCAGCAGAGCCTCCGCGCGACCCTTCACGGCCTCGGCCTCGGCAGCGGCAGCGGCACGCTCGCCGCTTACTGGCTCCAGCAGGCTATCGAGGTCGATGCCGGGATCGCGAAGGTAGATGTGGGTGAGGACCCGTGTCAGCGCTGCAGAAGACAGGACACGCGCCTTAGCCTCGGCCGTGGGGCCAAGGCCAAGGGCGACATCTTCAAGAGCGCGAACCAGGAAGGGAAGCAGCTTGGCAGGGCCGTCCTCAGTGCCAGCCAGTGGGCTCTCCAGGCCGCTATGTAAAGCGTCCTCAGCGAGGAGCAAGCCTTCGCCTCCATCTCCGCGAAGGCCACGTGGTCCTCGGCAAGAACCTGGGCCATGTCGTCCAGCTCGACCTTCCTCGCCCCAACTCCTGCTCCAGCGCGCCTAGGCGGTCGCGGCGCTTCCTGAGCTTGGCCTCCCGGCCCTCGCTGGTCGCCTCGCGAGCCTTCACACCTTCTTCCTGCTCTTGGCGAAGGCGGACCTCTTTCGCGAGATGGTCCCGCAGGCCTTGCAGCTCGTCCTCCAGCGCCTGGCAGAAACCACGGACGTCGACCACCTCCCCCAGGGTTGCGTCACGAGCAGCCTTCGCCTCAAGGACGGCCTGCCTCTCCTCATCGCAAGCCGTCGAGGCCTGGACCAGCGCCGCCCGAATCGAAGCGTCAGAGCGAATCCATCCTGAAGCCAGCTCCAAGCGCCCGGCCACCAAGCGAGGGTCGGCGCCAAGAAGATCCTGCCGCAGCCGGTCCAGCTCAGCAGCAGCACGATCCAGAACGGCAGGAGGAGTCGGAGAGACAGCAGTCGATGGAGTAGGAGGAGAAGGCGGCAGCGCGACCACAGCATCCTGAGGCGAAGCTTGCTGCGCCCCAATGACTGTAGTGGCGGCAGTAGGCAAAGGCACCTCGGGAGTCACTTGGGCCATGGGGGCTGAGCTCGCCCCAGCCGGCTCAGCCAGGCCTCGCGAGGACGACCGGGCAGGAGAAGCCCGTGCGTCACGGTCACCTTCCTTCGCGGGCAGAGGCACTGCCATGGATGGAACCTCAGGAGCTCACTTCGGCTTCTTTTCTGCGGGCGCCAGCCTATCCAAGAGATGCGGACGTCAAGCCTCAGAAGCAGAACAAGAAATAAAGACAAGAATCAAGCGCTTACGGGTCGTCGCCAGTAAGCTCAAGCGGCCTCCGGCCAAATTTGAAGCCTGAAAGCCGGCTGGAAGGGTCAACCTCGGGAAGCTTGGAAGCGGAAGGCGCGTCTGCGGTCCGCCTCGGGGCTGGGGCAGACCCGCGGGAGATCAGCCCGGTCCTGTCCTTCTTCGGGATCGGGGGCAAGCTCCCGCCGTCCTGCTCGTCATCATCCTCGTCGTCATTGCTCAGAGAGAGGCGGAGAACGCGGGACCTGTGCCGGGGGAGGGGAGGCCTCGATTCTCCGTCAGTCGCCTCGGAGTCAGGCCCTTTTTCCCGCTCCCCTCCTTCCTCCTCTTCGCTGGAGTCGTCGGAGGACACGTCCACCGATTCCCTGGGAGTTTCCATGGGCATGGGCCCGTCCCCGTTGAAGACGGGCATGGACTCCACTACCTGCTCCCAGTCGTCGTGGAGGAACAAGGGCGTAGGAGCGCCCTCCAACCTCGCCACATCGCCCCCGACCAGAGATTGGAGGACCGCAGCCAGATCTTCGTCGGCCAAGGCCATGGGGCTCGGATGGGGCCTCCACATCAGAAGTGAGTACTGCCGAAGCGGAGCCAGCTGGCGCTCCAGGAATTCCGTCAGCAGCGACGCGCCGGTCAGCTTTGCCGCCGCCATGTTGGCCGGCCTCAGATCCGCGTCCATCTTCTCCAACACCAACTTCGCGCGGGGGTCCGCGAGCTCCGCTCGACCCCAATCGCTGGAGCTCGTGGGTTGCTCCATGGGCAAGATCAGCCGAGGGTGGATGCGCCCAGCATCTGCCAAGACCCACTTGCTCCTGAAGCCCTCAATCCTTTTCCCGGGGTTCGAAATGGCAATGGCGCCACTGTACGCGATGAAGCTCGCGCACGCGGAAGCAGGACCGCGAGAGGTTCGGAGGTAGAAGTAGTGGCGCAGAAAGGCCACCGAGGGCTGCACCCCTACGTGATCCTCGCAGTAATAGGCGAAGATTGCCAGGAGAAGGATGGAGTTGGGGTGGAGATGCAGAGCCTGTAGCTTATAATGGCGAAGGACAGAGAAGAAGAACTCGGAGAAGGGAGGTACCAGTCCAGCAGCAATGGCGCTTACAAAGAATGGGTAGAAGGTGCTCCCTTGGCCCTCAGGGGTGGCGGAGCCAGCCTTGAACACCTTCGCCCCGTCGATGCCCTGCGCCGCCGCCATCCGGCGCAACCGGGCGAGGCTCGCCTCCAACATGTTCGGCGAGTCCAGGGCAGACGAGTACCAAGCTCCGGCCGGGGACTGATGAGGCGCCATGGCTTCCTAGGTCACGCGGTCGGAGTAGATCTGGAAATTTTGGAGGAAGGAAGGAGAGGCAGCAGCCGGAGAAAGCAAAAAAAAAAGCAAAGCCTAGGCAGATGCCGCTCCCTTATCAACTCGCGCGGTTGCTAAGGCGCCCACGTCCAGTCAACCTCCACGCAGCGCCCAAGGCCGCCGGCTGTTAGGGCCCGCGGCGCTTCGCTATTGCCCTTTCGCCTCCCTGCACGGCCAAGTCCGGGCGCGCCTTGGGCCCGGGGGCTACTGTCGGCGTTCTGGGAACGGGGGTCCCCAGACTTGCCTGCCTGCGGCCTGCGGCGTGGCTCAAAGGGGGGCCCAGCACGGCCCGTCTTCATCAACACAGACCCAAGACCCTCGCGAGGGGCCAAGCCTCGCGGGGCGGATGACACGGAGCTTCCTCAGGCACGGCCTCATCAGGCTGGCTCGCGAGGAGGCGGAGAGATCAAGGAGGGGTACCTCACGAGGTGCCCGTGACGCAAGCCATGACGACCAAAGGCGCCAGGCGGGCGCCAGCCGCGCAGTGTCCTCCTTTCCTCTTCGGTGCAAAGGGAGCAAGCGTAGGCGAGAGCATCAAGCAAAGGCACCCATTTCGGTGCAACGAGACCAAGACCAGTCCAACGGCAGGGAGGAAGTCATTGTGGAGCCCAAGCCAGCGTCACCACCAGAGCCTTTGGCACGCGAGGACCAACTTTAGTCAGGATAAGTGTACCAGATGTTCCCCTTCAAAATGGCCAATTGTTGGCGCCCTTCCCGCTCAATATTTGGGAAGAGGCCCAGGGCCTTTGCCTATAAATAGGACTAGCCACCCCCGGGGTAGAAGGGATCGAAATCGGAGAGAGAATCGAGAAGAGAGAGAGAGAGAGAAGGGTGACTGAACTCCTCCTAGCAGTTCATCCCCTCAGCCAAGAACAGACCCTCGTGAGGCTATTCTTCCTTGTATTGCTCATCATCATCAGCCCAAGAGGCAATCCACCACACCACGCACTGGAGTAGGGTATTACACCACAACGGTGGCCCGAACCAGTATAAACCCTGTGTCTCTTGTGCTGTTCTTTCCATAGCATAGATCTTAGCGAGGCGGAGGGGTGCAGGTAGGTAGAAGGCGAAATCTCCGCGCGCATCCCAGTGTTCGAACCTCAAGGGTCTGCCGGAACTCGAAATCCGACAACATGCTCTCGGGTGACTTGCACGAGGTTGAAGACTGAAGGAAATATGCCCTAGAGGCAATAATAAAGTTGTTATTTATATTTCCTTATATCATGATAAATGTTTATTATTCATACTAGAATTGTATTAACTGGAAACTTAGTACATGTGTGAATACATAGACAAACAGAGTGTCACTAGTATGCCTCTACTTGACTAGCTCGTTGAATCAATGATGGTTATGTTTCCTAACCATAGACATGAGTTGTCATTTGACTAACGGGATCACATCATTAGAGAATGATGTGATTGACTTGACCCATCCGTTAGCTTAGCACGATGATCATTTAGTTTGTTGCTATTGCTTTCTCCATAACTTATACATGTTCCCATGACTATGAGATCATGCAACTCCCGAATATCGGAGGAACACTTAGTGTGCTATCAAACGTCACAATGTAACTGGGTGACTATAAAGATGCTCTACAAGTGTCTCCGATGGTGTTTGTTGAGTTGGCATAGATCGAGATTAGGATTTCTCACTCCGTGTATCAGAGAGGTATCTCTGGGCCCTCTCGGTAATGCACATCACTATAAGCCTTGCAAGCAATGTGACTAATGAGTTAGTTGCGGGATGATGCATTACAGAACGAGTAAAGAGACTTGCCAGTAATGAGATTGAACTAGGTATTGAGATACCAACGATCGAATCTCGGGCAAGTAACATACCTGTGACAAAGGGAAAAACGTATATCGTTATGTGGTTTGACCGATAAAGATCTTCGTAGAATATGTTGGAGCCAATATGAACATCTAGGTTCTGCTATTGGTTATTGACCGGAGACGTGTCTCGGTCATGTCTACATAGTTCTTGAACCCGCAGGGTCCGCACGCTTAACGTTCGGTGACGATCGGTATTATGAGTTTATGTGTTTTGATGTACCGAAGATAGTTCGGAGTCTCGGATATGATCACGGACATGACTAGGAGTCTCGAAATGGTCGAGACATAAAGATTGATATATTTGATGACTATATTCGGACACCGGATGAGTTCCGGAGGTCACCGGATAATTATCAGAGTGCCGGGGTTTATCGGAAACCCCGAGGGGACTAATGGGCCAACATGGGCCTTAGTGGAGAGAGAGAGAGGGCCGGGCAAGGCAGGGCCGCGCGCCCCTCCCCCTCTAGTCTGAAATGGACTAGGGAAGGGGGGGCGGTGCCCCCCTTTCCTTCTCTTCTCTCCCTCTCCTTCCTCCCCCCTTCCTCCTTCTAGTAGGACTAGGAAAGGGGAGTTCTACTCCTTACTAGGAGGAGGACTCCTCTCCTGGCGCGCCCCAAGGGCCGACCGGGCTCCTCCCTTGCTTCTTTATATACGGGTGCAGGGGCACCCTAGAACACACAAGTTGATCATTGATCCCTTACCCGTGTGCGGTGCCCCCACCACCATAATCCACCTCGGTCATATCGTCGTAGTGCTTAGGCGAAGCCCTGCGCTGGTAGCTTCATCATCACCGTCATCACGCCGTCGTGCTGACGAAGCTCTCCCTCGACACTCAGCTGGATCAAGAGTTCTTGGGACGTCACCGAGCCGAACTTGTGCACATCGCGGAGGTGCTGTCCTTTCGGTACTAGGATCGGTTGGCTCGTGAAGATGTACGACTACATCAACCACATTGTCATAACGCTTCCGCTTACGGTCTATGAGGGTACATGGACAACACTCTTCCCCTCTCGTTGCTATGCATCACCATGATAGATCTTGCGTGTATGTAAGATTTTTTTTGAAATTACTACATTCCCCAATAAAGACAACCTTGGCTAGGTTGGGTTGGGTGTAACGCCCTCGATGCGGCTATATCTCCTACGTGTCGAAGCACGACTTAGAGGCATAACCGCATTAAAAGCAATGTCGCAAGTAAGGTAATCTTCACAACAACCCATGTAAATAAAAAAAGGGGAAAAGATACATAGTTGGCTTACACTCGCCACGTCACACAAATACATGAATAACATTACATTCATCCAATACACTCATGGTCCGACTATGGTACCAAAATAAAGATCAACCCCCACATGCGACATGGTCCCCGATCGCCCCAACTTGGCACCACTACTGATCATCTAGGAAAGACACATAGTAATGACGAGAGTCTTCATCGAACTCCCACTTGAGCTCAAGCGCATCATCTGGAGCGGTATCATCGGTCCCTGCATCTGGTTTGGAAGTAATCTGTGAGCCACGGGGACTCAGCAATCTCGCACCCTCGCGATCAAGACTATTTAAGCTTATAGGTAAGACAAGGTATGATGTGGAGCTGCAGCAAGCGACTAGCATATATGGTGGCTAACATACGCAAATGAGAGCGAGAAGAGAAGGCAAAAGCACGGTCGAACAACTATGATCAAGAAGTGATCCTAGAACAACCTACGTCAAGCATTACTCCAACACCGTGTCCACTTCCCGGACTCCGCCGAGAAGAGACCATCACGGTTACACACGCGGTTGGTGCATTTTAATTAAGTTAAGTTTCATGTTATGTACAACCAGACATTAACAAATTCCCATCTGCCCATAACCACGGGCACGGCTTTTGAAAGTTCAAATCCCTGCAGGGGAGTCCCAACTTAGCCCATCACAAGCTCTCACGGTCAACGAAGGACATTCCTTCTCCCAAGACAATCCGATCAGACTCTACATCCCGGTTACAAGACATCCTCAACAATGGTAAAACAAGTCCAGCAACACCGCCCGAATGTGTCGACAAATCCCGATAGGAGTTGCACATATCTCGTTCTCAGGGCACACTCAGATGAGACTAGCTACGAGTAAAACCAACCCTCAAGTTTCCCCGAGGTGGCCCCGCAGGCAGCTCAGTCGGACCAACACTCAGAGGAGCACTGGCCCAGGGGGGGTTTAAATAAAGATGACCCTTGGGCTCCGGAAACCCAAGGGGAAAAGAGGCTAGGTGGAAAATGGTAAAACCAAGGTTGGGCATTGCCGGAGGATTTTTATTCAAGGCGAACTGTCAAGGGTTTCCCATTATAACCCAATCGTGTAAGGAACGCAAAATCCGGGAACATAACACCGATATGACGGAAACTAGGGCGGCAAGAGTGGAACAAAACACTAGGCAAAAGGCCGAGCCTTCCACCCTTTACCAAGTATATAGATGCATTAAGATAAACAAGATAATATGGTGATATCCCAACAATAAACAATGTTCCATCAAGGAACGGTCTCCAGTCTTCACCTGCAACTAGCAACGCTATAAGAGGGGTTGAGCAAAGCGGTAACATAGCCAAACAACGGTTTGCTAGGACATGGTGGGTTAGAGGTTTAACATGGCAATATGGGAGGCATGGTAAGCAAGTGGTAGGTATCGTAGCATAGGCATAGCAAAAGAGCGAGCATCTAGCAAGCAAAGATAGAAGTGATTTCGAGGGTATGGTCATCTTGCCTGCAAAGTTGTCAGAGTTGACTTGATCCTCGTAAGCGAACTCAACGGGCTCCTCGTTCACGAACTCGTCTCCCGGCTCTACCCAAACAAGAACAACAAGCAAACGGAACACAATCAACCACGTGCAATGCTCAAACAACATGATGCAAACATGGTATGATATGCGGGACGCGGTATGCGATGCATAGGCAAGATTTGCAAAGGAATGATTGAACCTGGCCTCAACTTGGAAATCCAAGAGTGCCACTGGAAAGGTGAGGTGATTTTGGTTGAAATCGATATAAAGATCACCGGAATCGGATGCACGGTTTGGAAATGGCAAGCAAAACAAATATGGCACCGGTCTGCGATAATCAGCAAGTGACCAACTAAATGCATCAAGATAAATATGCTACAGCACTCAAACATGACAACAAAATACATGGCAGGGATCCACTCATGAAGCTTGACGAAAGATGAATACTGAGCTACGGCTAATTCATCTATTAACAGGTTCAAACAAGCATGACAAGGCATGGCATGAAGCTACTCAAAGCACTTAACAAAAGTACCTTAGTGACCTTGAGCCACAAGGGATCAGAAAATACAATTGCAAGCATGTGAACATGGCAAAAACATAAACATATTCAGACTTAGTGAAAAACAGTTAACGAGTAGGCATGTTTACGAGCTCGATGCACTCGCTACAGAGCATGGCATGACAAACTAAGCACACACCCATGAAGAAGACATGCCATAGAAGCTAGACATGGCAAGAACAACATCATAGCACGCACGGATCAACAACGACATCCTCGACAAAATCGCTAAACATGCCAACAATCTGCTAGGATCATTTTATAGCAAAAGTAGAGCTCGATTGATTCAAGCTAGGGTGCTCCATAAATGCAAACAAAGACATGGATGGATAGAGCACCACAATGTTAACAAAACCTCCTTACTGATCATCCTCAAAATAGGCACGGATCACTAGGAAACAACATGAACATATGGCATAACAACAAAATCAGGACAAGGACTTAGTGAAATTCTATGTCCCTGAAATCAGCATCAACGATTATGCTACTTTGCAAGCTTGTTCTAGTCACCACAAATATCACAAAAATACATGGCATACACGCCTGTAAAGATGGCATGGCATTTAACAAAACACATGTAGAGCTCAGGATCATAGCATGTATACATTAATCATGGCAAAAATGACAAAAGGCTAATTGCTGAAACAGATCTGACATATTCCTCACATAGCCCTCTTCCAACAGCATTTCGGGCATCAAGACGAGCTCAAATGAAAATGATGCAATGAGATGAAATGTTGTACTCGTCGAGACGAACATTTTGATATGCTACACGCAAGAATCAGAGTTACGGATGCAGAGTTATGGCCTGATGAAGATTGCAAAAAAATAACGAGAGGAGAGGGAAAAAGTCAACCCCGACTAGGGTTTACTGTAGCGGCGATCTCAGATCCGGCGAGAGGCACTGTAGCTGACGGCGCTCGAGGTTGCCAGCGAGTGCGGTGGTCACCGGAGGAGAGCTATCCGGCGATGGGGCGGCGGATCCGGCGAGAGGGAACCGGCGGTGCGGCTCTGCGGGGCGTCGGGACGCCGCGGCGATGTCGACGAGGCAGGGGGGGCGAGGTGGCGATGGAGGCCGCGGTGGCCGGCGATGGCGGAAGCAGTGGCGCGAGGCAAGTTCGGCGAGGGCGGGCGCCAGCTCGGGGGAAGGGGAAGCGGGCGCGGGCGGCGCTCGGCTCGGGCCGGGGAGGGCCCCTCGCGGGCTTCGGCGGGCCGCGGTGGGAGGCGCCGACGCAGTGACACGTGGCAGCCTACGAGTGGCTGCGGGCGGCGGCAGAGAGGCGTCCAACGTGGGCGGACATGTCCGGCGCGGCGCGAGGAGGATTCTAGGGTTAGGTGAGAGGATACCCGGGATTTTTGTGAGGGGACCTATTTATAGAGGTAGGAGGAGATAGGAAGCTCCAAATCAGGTGCGGTTTTCGGCCACGCGATCATGATCGAATGCTCTAGATGATGGAGAGGGTTTAGGTGGCTTTTGGGTCCGTTTGGAGAGGTGTTGGGCTGCAACACACACGAGGCCTTTTCGGTCCCTCGGTTAACCGTTGGAGTATCGAACGAAGTCCAAATGGCACGAAACTTGACATGCGGTCTACCGGTAGTAAACCAAGGCCGCATGGTAAGTATCGGTCCAAACCGGAAATGTTTAACCCCCACACATGAAAATAGGTAGAAAGGGGCACCGGGTGACATAGGAGCGCCGGAATGTAAAACGGACAACGGGGAAAATGCTCGGATGCATGAGACGAACACGTATGCGAATGCAATGCACATGATGACATGATATGAGATGCATGACAAAGACAACAACACACGGAGACAAAAACCCGACAACGACGAAATGAAATAACTTAGTGCCGGAAACGGCAAGAGTTGGAGTACAGATAAGGTAAATTACATCCGGGGTGTTACAACACTCCACCACTATGAAAGGATCTCGTCCTGAGATCTAGGACTGGAAAAACTCTGGGTACTCAGAACGGAGGTGATCCTCGCGTTCCCAGGTGGCTTCGCGGTCGGAATGGTGTGACCACTTGACTTTGAGGAATTTCATTGACTTATTATGAGTCTTGCGCTCAGTTTCTTCAAGAATAGCAACTGGGTGCTCACGATAAGAAAGGTCTTCTTGTAGATCAATGTCTTGGAAGTTGACGGTACGGTCAGGGGTCTTGAAGCACTTGCGGAGCTGAGAGACATGGAACACGTCGTGCACATTTGCAAAGTTGGAGGGAAGCTCGAGTTGATAGGCGAGATCGCCTCTCTTGCTGACGATCTTGAAAGGACCCATGTATCTAGGGGCAAGCTTCCCTTTGATACCGAAGCGACGAGTACCTTTCATTGGAGAGACGCGGAGGTAAACATGGTCTCCGATCTCGAAGGCCAAATCACGATGCTTACTATCATAGTAGCTCTTCTGGCATGATTGCGCTGCTTTGAGGTTATCACGAATGACTTTGCACATCTCTTCTGCCTCTGTGATCAAGTCATTTCCAAGAAGTTAATGTTCACTAGTCTCTGACCAGTTAAGAGGAGTACGACACTTCCTGCCATAGAGAATTTCAAATGGGGCCTTTCCTGAACTCGCTTGAAAGCTGTTGTTGTAGGAAAACTCGGCATATGGAAGACAATATTCCCACTTCATACCGAAAGAGATAACGCAAGCCCTGAGCATATCTTCGAGAATCTGATTGACACGCTCGACTTGGCCGCTAGTTTGAGGATGAAAAGCTATGCTGAAATGGATGTTGGTGCCCATGGACTTCTGAAAAGAATCCCAAAACTTCGAGGTGAAGATGCTGCCACGATCTGAAGAAATCAACTGTGGAATGCCGTGCAGAGAGACAATCCGAGAGGTATAAAGCTCCGCCAATTGAGCTGCTATGATAGACTCTTTGATAGGAAGGAAATGAGCCACTTTAGTGAGTTTGTCGATGACAACGAAGATAGCATCATTGCCACGCTTGGACTTTGGAAATCCCGTCATGAAGTCCATCTCAATGTGGTCAAACTTCCATTCTGGAATGGCAAGAGGTTGGAGGAGACCAGCTGGTCGTTGGTGTTCTGCCTTCACTCTTCTGCAGACATCACATTCATTCACGAACTGGGCAATCTCACGCTTCATTCGAGTCCACCAATACGACTGCTTGAGATCCTGGTACATCTTTGTACTTCCAGGGTGGATAGAGAGGAGTGAATTGTGAGCCTCGTTCATAATGACTTTACGAAGGTCACCTTTAGGCACAACAATGCGATCCTCGAAGAATAGAGTATCCTTGTCATCAAGGCGATAGCACTTATACTTGGGTTGACTCTTGGCAATCCCAATCTTCACCTTCTTCACCATAGCATCAAGAAGTTGAGCCTCGTGAATCTGATCTTCCAAAGTAGGAGAGACTTGAAGGTTGGCGAGGAAACCTTGAGGAACAACTTGCAGATTGAGTTTGCGGAAAGCTTCACAAAGCTCGGGTTGGTAAGGCTTGAGAATCAGACTGTTGCAGTAAGCCTTCCTGCTCAATGCGTCAGCAATTACATTGGCCTTGCCTGGAGTATATTCGATGCTTGGATTATACTCTTGAATCATTTCGACCCAACGAGTCTGCCTGAGGTTGAGATTAGGCTGAGTGAAGATGTACTTGAGACTCTTCTGGTCAGTGAAGATGTCCACTTTTCTTCCCAATAAGAGATGTCTCCAAGTCAAAAGAGCGTGAACAACTTCCCCAACTCGAGGTCATGAGTGGGTTAGTTCTTCTTGTTGGGCTTCAACTGGCGAGAAGTATAAGACACAACT
The DNA here is from genome assembly GCF_056163025.1 of Triticum urartu. Lineage (NCBI taxonomy): Eukaryota > Viridiplantae > Streptophyta > Magnoliopsida > Poales > Poaceae > Triticum > Triticum urartu. Next base: position 166,883,747 of record NC_141874.1, on the reverse strand, counting down.
TTCTTCTCTTGCATCAACACTGCACCAAGACCTTGAAGAGAGGCATTACAGAAGACCTCGAACGGTTTGGATTCATCAGGAGGAGTCAGAACTGGAGCAGTGACTAATTTCTCTTTCAAGGTGTTGAAAGCGATGTCACATTCAGGAGACCAAACGTACTTGACGTGCTTCTGGAGAAGGTTTGAAAGAGGCTTCGCGATCTTTGAGAAGTTCTCAACGAACCTTTGACAGTAGTTTGCGAGACCAAGGAAGCTGCGGAGTTGCTTCACGTTCTGAGGTGGTTCCCAATTCACAATTGCAGACACCTTCTCAGGCTTCACCGCTATGCCCTTGGCAGAGATGATATGTCCAAGATAGAGAACCTCATCGAGCCAAAACTCGCACTTTGAAAACTTGGCGTAGAACTAATGTTCTCTGAGCTTATCCAGCACCAAACGTAAGTGCTTGGCATGATCTTCCTTGTTCTTGGAAAAGACCAAAATGTCATCGAGGTAGACCAAGACGAAGTCATTTGTGTAGGGGTTGAAGATGAAGTTCATCATGCGAGAGAAAGTCGGAGGAGAGTTGACGAGGCCAAAAGACATGGCAGTGTATTCATATGAACCATAGCTTGTTCTGAATGCCGTCTTAGGGATATCTTGCTCACCGAATCTGGTGATAGCCCATACGGAGATCAAGCTTGGAGAATACTTGAGCACCTTTGAGTTGTTCAAACAGCTCGTTGATGTTGGGAAGTGGGTACTTGTTCTTTATAGTCTTCTTGTTCAATGGACGGTAGTCGACACAAAGTCGGTCCGTTCCATCCTTCTTATTCACAAAAAGAACCCCACAACCCCACGGAGAAGAACTAGGTCGGATGCGACCCATTCGCTCTTGAATATCGAGTTGCTTCTTCAGCTCCTTCAACTCTTCAGGTCCAAGCTTGTAAGGACGTTTGCAAACAGGTTCCGTGTCAGGCTCAAGGTCGATGACAAATTCAACTGGCCGGTGCGGAGGCATTCCTGAAAGCTCTTCTGGAAAGACGTCATGATATTCGCAAACGACCAGAATTTGAGAGATGGCATCCAGCTCGCCATTCTCATTGAGAGAAAATAGACGGATTGTATTATCCCGAGCGGCAAAGATAATTACATCCTCAGACGAATGAGTCAATTGAATCTGCCTGGCTGCACAATCAAGCTGAGCCTTGTGCTTAGAAAGCCAGTCCATTCCAAGAACAAGATCAATATCCGAGTTATGAAGGACCATTGGAGAAGCCAGAAACATGAAATCACCCATCATGATAGAAATATCCGGAACCATCATGCTAGAACTCAAACGCTTAGCCGGAGAAACAACTTGCAATGCTTTAGGTAATGCCTAAGTCCCAAAATTGTTCTCCGATGCAAATGGGAATGACATGAAAGAATGCGATGCACCAGAGTCAAAAAGTACTTTAGCTGGAATATCATTAACAGGAAGGTTACCCATGATGACATCTGACGAGTCCTCTTCCTGAGCTACATTCATCAAGTTGACCTTGGCGTGCTTGGGGTTATGCTTGACCACGGCTATACTTGCATGTCTCACAGGAGGAGGAGGAGGGAGACGCCTCTGATTGAAGCATTTTTTGGCATAGTGACCCTTCTGTTGGCACTTGTTGCACGTGACCTCTGAGAGCGGACGGTGATACGGAGCACTTGATCTTGGAGCTTGAGACGATGTCTTGTTCTGAAAGCCAGGGTTGGGTGGGTGGGAAGATCCACTGCCACCTTTGCTCTTCTACTGATAAGGCTGACGAAACAGAGGAGGAGGCAGCCAATACTTCTGCTGCTTAGCCACTTGAGTTGAGGAAGAAGGAGTTGCATCTCTGACTCGCTTCTTGGAAGCATCGCACTTCAGTTGAGCAGTCTCTTGCTTCATTGCCATATTGTAGAACTCATCGTACTTCTTGGACTCAAAAAGGACGAGAGCTAGTTGGAGTTCTTCTCTGTGACCACCCCTGAACTGGTATATCATGCTCTTCTCGTCAGGGACGTCTTGCTTAGCAAAACGGGTGATCTTCTGAAACATGATGTTGTACTGGTAAACAGACATAGTGCCTTGCTTCAGGTTGCGGAATTCCTCACGCTTGCTCTCAACCACACTTTGAGGAATATGATGAGCTTTGAAGTCTTGACGGAATTCATCCCAGGTAATCACACGGCCTCCTCTGGAATCTTTGTACTGCTGAAACCATTCTGCAGCTTGGTCTTTGAGTTGGAAGGAGGCGAACTTGACAAAGTCCTCAGGCCTGACGTTGCTGCACTCGAAATGCTTGCCTATGTCCACGAGCCAATCATCAGCGTCTGTTGCCTCAACACAATTGCTGAAGGTCTTTGGCTGGTTAGCAAGGAACTTGTTGAGTGTAGCAAACTGATTCTGATTGTTGCCATGGCCCTGGTTCCCTTGGTTGCGCTCTTGAAGAAGTTGCATGATCAGCTGCGTGTTTGCATTGGTAGCGGCCATCACAGCTTGCCATGCCTCCGGAGGTGGAGATGGTGGTGGCGGATCAGGATTCGGAGTCGTGCACGTTGGAGGAGCCATCCTGAAGAGGTTGACATCCGTTAGCATCTTGACAGACAAATATTGAAGCTGAATCAAACGGGTTGAAATTGCAACATAAAGTCTTCACATCCGAACAAAATGAATGAATGCATTCCAATTGAAATGGTCACATTTCCATAAATTGAGAAGCCACTTAGAATTGAGGTAGAAGAAAAACAACAAGGTACGGACAAGAATAAATACTTGGTGAGGATTACCCAATCCCAAACCAAATATCCGCGGAAGAAGAACTAGAGCTACAAGAATTCCTACCTATGAAACTCCCGAACCTTTCCGGTTATGCAATCAGGTGTTGGGGATACAGGGGAAGCATAATATCTCACCCAAATCTAGCAAATCCTACATCCAGCTGTATCCATCCTTCAACACATAACCGAGAAAAACTTCGAAAATCATCTACCTCAACCTTCAAAAAGCATCCGTTATACAAGTTATGGCCATAATCCCGAACCCCCGCCCCAGTACTGGGTGGCGTCGAGGTTATCTCACCAACAACTGCATAAAAGAGATTTTCGATGTCGGCGAAACTCAGGTGTTCCAGAATCTCAATGATAAAATTGTGATGACAACACCTCGGAGCTCAACTCCCCGGGACACTTCCACAACCCCTAAATGACAGGAGGCACCAAGAACAATGTTCTCGTCACAAATCGATCGGAACGATTCCAAGGTACCCGCGTGATCCTAAAAAAAATTTAGTGAAATTTGAGAAGAGAAGAGTCAAAACTCTACGTTAGGATGTCTCACCAGAGCGATGAAGGGACTAGGGAGTAAAAAGAATTCCTAACTCTCCGATATATATAATCCTAAATGACTCAAAACATTTTTCTATACTCAACAACGCCAGCGATTCGATCAAGCAGGGGGCTCCTAAGGTCGGGGAAGGCTCTGATTACCAACTTGTAACGCCCTCGATGCGGCTATATCTCCTACGTGTCGAAGCACGACTTAGAGGCATAACCGCACTGAAAGCAATGTCGCAAGTAAGGTAATCTTCACAACAACCCATGTAAATAAATAAAAGGGGAAAAGATACATAGTTGGCTTACACTCGCCATGTCACACAAATACATGAATAACATTACATTCATCCAATACACTCATGGTCCGACTACGGTACCAAAATAAAGATCAACGCCCACATGCGACACAGTCCCTGATCGCCCCAACTGGGCACCACTACTGATCATCTGGGAAAGACACATAGTAACGACGAGAGTCTTCATCGAACTCACACTTGAGCTCAAGCGCATCGTCTGGAGCGGTATCATCGGTCCCTGCATCTGGTTTGGAAGTAATCTATGAGTCACGGGGACTCTGCAATCTCGCACCCTCGCGATCAAGACTATTTAAGCTTATAGGTAAGATAAGGTATGATGTGGAGCTGTAGCAAGCGACTAGCATATATGGTGGCTAACATACGCAAATGAGAGCGAGAAGAGAAGGCAAAAGCACGGTCGAACAACTATGATCAAGAAGTGATCCTAGAACAACCTACGTCAAGCATTACTCCAACACCGTGTCCACTTCCCAGACTCCGCCAAGAAGAGACCATCACGGTTACACACGCGGTTGGTGCATTTTAATTAAGTTAAGTTTCATGTTATCTACAACCGGACATTAACAAATTCCCATCTGCCCATAACCGCGGGCACGGCTTTCGAAAGTTCAAATCCCTGCATGGGAGTCCAAACTTAGCCCATCACAAGCTCTCACGGTCAACGAAGGATATTCCTTCTCCCAAGACAATCCGATCAGACTCGGCATCCCGGTTACAAGACATCCTCAACAATGGTAAAAACAAGTCCAGCAACACCGCCCGAATGTGCCGACAAATCCCGATAGGAGCTGCACATATCTCGTTCTCAGGGCACACTCAGATGAGACTAGCTACGAGTAAAACCAACCCTCAAGTTTCCCCGAGGTGGCCCCGCAGGCAGCTCAGTCGGACCAACACTCAGAGGAGCACTCGCCCAGGGAGGGGTTTAAATAAAGATGACCCTTGGGCTCCGGAAACCCAAGGGGAAAAGAGGCTAGGTGGAAAATGGTAAAACCAAGGTTGGGCATTGCTAGAGGAGTTTTATTCAAGGCGAACTGTCAAGGGGTTCCCATTATAACCCAACCCTGTAAGGAACGCAAAATCCTGGAACATAACACTGATATGACGGAAACTAGGGCGGCAAGAGTGGAACAAAACACTAGGCAAAAGGCCGAGCCTTCCACCCTTTACCAAGTATATAGATTCATTAAGATAAACAAGATAATATGGTGATATCCCAACAATAAACAATGTTCCATCAAGGAACGATCTCCAATCTTCACCTGCAACTAGCAGCGCTATAAGAGGGGCTGAGCAAAGCGGTAACATAGCCAAACAACGGTTTGCTAGGACATGGTGGGTTAGAGGTTTGACTTGGCAATATGGGAGGCATGGTAAGCAAGTGGTAGGTATCATAGCATAGGCATAGCAAAAGAGCGAGCATCTAGCAAGCAAAGATAGAAGTGATTTCGAGGGTATGGTCATCTTGCCTGCAAAGTTATCAGAGTTGACTTGATCCTCGTAAGCGAACTCAACGGGCTCCTCGTTCACGAACTCGTCTCCCAGCTCTACCCAAACAAGAACAACAAGCAAACGGAACACAATCAACCACGTGCAATGCTCAAACAACATGATGCAGACATGGTATGATATGCGGGATGCGGTATGCGATGCATAGGCAAGATTTGCAAATGAATGATTGAACCTGGCCTCAACTTGGAAATCCAAGAGTGCCACTGGAAAGGTGAGGTGATTTCGGTTGAAATCGATATAAAGATCACCGGAATCGGATGCACGGTTTGGAAATGGCAAGCAAAACAAATATGGCACCGGTCTGCGATAATCAGCAAGTGACCAACTAAATGCTTCAAGATAAATATGCTACGGCACTCAAACATGGCAAAAAAATACATGACAGGTATCCACTCATGAGGCTTGACAAAGGATGAACACTGAGCTAGGGCTAATTCATCAATTAACAGGTTCAAACAAGCATGGCAAAAGAGCAAACGATAACAGGTTTCAGACTTGGTGAAATTAACACAAGTCTGGAATTTATCATCAGGAAGCACACTTTAGAGCATGAAAACTACAAGCTACAGGAACTTAACATGGCAAGGAAAAGCATGGCATGAAGCTACTCAAAGTACTTAACAAAAGTCCCTTAGTGACCTTGAGCCAAAAGGGATCAGAAAATACAATTGCAAGCATGTGAACATGGAAAAAACATAAACAGATTCAGACTTAGTGAAAAACAGTTAACGAGTAGGCATGTTTATGAGCTCGATGCACTCGCTACAGAGCATGGCATGACAAGCTAAGCATACACCCATAAAGAAGACATGGCATAGAAGCTAGACATGGAAAGAACAACATCATAGCACGCACGGATCAACAACGACATCCTCGGCAAAATCGCTAAACATGCCAACAATCTGCCAGGATCATTTTATAGCAAAAGTAGAGCTCGATTGACTCAAGCTAGGGTGCTCCATAAATGCAAACAAAGACATGGATGGATAGAGCACCACAATGTTAACAAAACCTCCTTACTGATCATCCTCAAAAGAGGCACGGATCACTAGGAAACAACATGAACATATGGCATAACAACAAAATCAGGACAAGGACTTGGTGAAATTCTAAGTCCCTGAAATCAGCATCAATGATTACGCTACTTTGCAAGCTTGTTCTAGTCACCACAAATATCACAAAAATACATGGCATACACCCCTATAAAGATGGCATGGCATTTAACAAAACACATGTAGAGCTCAGGATCATAGCATGCACACATTAATCATGGCAAAAATGACAAAAGGCTAATTGCTGAAACAGATCTGACATATTCCTCACATAGCGCTCTTTCAACAGCATTTTGGGCATCAAGATGAGCTCAAATGAAATGATGCAATGAGATGAAATGATGGTACTCATCGAGACGAACATTTTGATATGCTACACGCACGAATCGGAGTTACGGATGCAGAGTTATGGCATGATGAAGATTGCAAAAAAATAACGAGAGGAGAGGGGAAAAGTCAACCCCGACTAGGGTTTACTGTAGCGGCGATCTCAGATCCGGCGAGAGGCACTGTAGCTGACGGCGCTCGAGGTCGCCGGCGAGTGCGGTGGTCACCGGAGGAGAGCCGTCCGGCGATGGGGCGGCAGATCCGGCGAGAGGGAAGCGGCGGTGCGGCTCTACGGGGTGTCGGGACGCCGCGGCGACGTCGGCGAGGCAGGGGCGGCGAGGTGGCGATGGAGGCCGCGGTGGTCGGCGATGGCGGACGCGGTGGCGCAAGGCAAGTCCGGCGAGGGCGGGCGCCGGCGAGGGGAAAGGGGAAGCGGGCGCGGGCGGCGCTCGGCTCGGGCCGGGGAGGGCCCCTCGCGGGCTTCGGCGGGCCGCGGTGGGAGGCGCCGGTGGAGTGACACGTTGCAGCCTATGAGTGGCTGCGGGCGGCGGCGGAGAGGCTTTCGACGCGGGCGGACATGTCCGGCGCGGCGCGAGGAGAATTCTGGTTAGGGGGAGAGGAGACCCGGGATTTTTGTGAGGGGACCTATTTATAGAGGTAGGAGGAGTTAGGAAGATCCAAATGAGGTGCAGTTTTCGGCCACGCGATCGTGATCAAACGCTCTAGATGATGGAGAGGGTTTAGGTAGGTTTTGGGCCAGTTTGGAGAGGTGTTGGGCTGCAACACACACGAGGCCTTTTCGGTCCCTCGGTTAACCGTTGGAGTATCAAACGAAGTCCAAATGGTACGAAACTTGACAGGTGGTCTACCGGTAGTAAACCAAGGCCGCATGGCAATTCTCGGTCCAAACCGTAAATTTTTAACCCCCACACACGAAAATAGGTAGAAAGGGGCACCGGGTGACATAGGAGCGCCGGAATGCAAAACGGACAACGGGGAAAATGTTCGGATGCATGAGACGAACACGTATGCGAATGCAATGCACATGATGACATGATATGAGATGCATGACAAAGACAACAACACACGGAGACAAAAATCCGACAACGACGAAATGAAATAATTTAGTGCCGAAAACGGCAAGAGTTGCAGTACAGATAAGGTAAATTACATCCGGGGTGTTACATTGGGCTGGACTAGGCCTGCTTGCTACTGCATCATGACCCAAAAAGCTACAGTAATATTTCCTATTTTTTTCTATTTCCTATTTGATTTGGACCCACCTGTAAGGACGTAAGGGCAAAAATGTCAAATAAATGGCCAGATACTGGTCAAACAACTTTGACTGGACGAAAACGGCATCGAAGGGCATTTATATAAGTGCAACCAATGGAAGAGGGGCAAATTTGAGTATGCTTCGAAACTAGGGGTCAATTTGAGTAGTGGGTTCGAGTTAGGGTCACAAATGTAAATGTTCCTTTTTTTCTTCCTTAGCACCCCACCAAAATTTCCTAATCAAAGAATTAATGTGTTCGCAAAGTCCTCCAGGCAACTAAAAGTAGGACATTGAGTCAATAGAAAAACGGATTTGATAAGAACATTCTTCCCACAAGATGACTAAAGTTTTTCCAACCATCCATATACCTTATTCCAGATGCGATCTTTTAAATACTTGAAGGTGCCTTTTTTTATCTACCTACTTCTAAGGGCATATCAAGGTATTTTTCACTAAGAGATTCATTGCAAACACTAAACTCAGGTTTAATCAAGTCCTTAGTGACATGAGGGCGCCCTTTGCTGAAAAATTGAGCGTTCCTCACTATTAATACTTTGCCCCAAAGCCCAACAATAAGTTTCCAAAAGGTGTGACACATCTCTCACCCCTTCCTAGCTTGCTTGACAAAATAACAGGTTGTCATCTGCAAACAATAGTTGGTTAACCGATGAAACTGATTGAGCTACTTTTAAACCTGTAAGATGCGATGACCGATCACTAACTTTTAGAAGGCACGGAAGGCCCTCTGCTGCTAGCAAGAAAAGGTATGGTGAAAGACGATCTCCTTGATGAATCCTTCTCGAAGGCTTAAATTCTTTTGACATTGAACAAAACTGCAAAAGATATCGAGCTGACCATGCCCATCACCACAGAAATCCACTAGGGGTAAAGCCCAACTTTTCCATGATAGTTTGAAGGTACGACCACTCAACACCATCGTAGGCTTTCATCATATCCAAGCTCAGTGTAGAATCGATGGTTCTTTGCTTTATTTATCTTCATAAAATGAAGACACTCATAAAAAGAAATAATATTGTTAGTGATCAACCGGTCAGGGACAAATGCAGACTACAAACGACCGCCACGAGCAACAATGAGGAACCTGCTAAGTGAGTTGGCCCACTAGTCATCGCCCGTAGGCGATTCCTGTTAGGAATTGGTACGGGCGACACTTAGCTGGGGCCCAAATCTCATAGTAACAGCTGTGTCTTGAACGGGTGGGCCTGGTATTGGACAGCGGACTCCACTGTGCATCATCCTTTTTTTTTGAGATTGAGAAGACAGGAGCTCCTACTGGACGCTCTTTGCGTCAAATTGGTGTCGCGACGCACAGGGAGGCAGCCTGACTGGGCCAGCCCATCAATCTGTACCGCGTGAGAAAAAAAGGGAAAGCAAAAACTGAGCCAGGCATGATCCTAGGAATCAAACAGGCGACCATACGATTGCGACCGCGTGCTCCTTGCCACTCCAGCTGACAAGCGTCTTACATGTGGCATAACATTGCATATCTAAAATAACTTAGGACCCCGTACAACCAAACAAATCTACTAATACGAGCAGGAATTAGTTACTGTAGCGAACATCTTAAAAACAAAATGTACTTTTTTTGGGAACTGCACAACCAGACATTTTTTTGCATATGCCCAAAAATTTTGAAATCGCAGAAAGTGTTTTTGAAAAACGCAAATCATTTTTTTGTAAGTTGTGAACAAATTATGAAATTCCAAACAAAATTTTGAAGCACGAACATTTTTTAAATTTTGATTAAAATGTTTAAAAAATGGAACATTCGTGAAATTACAAGCTAAAAATTGAAACCACGAACATTTTTTGAATTTCAGAACAAAAATTAAAAAATAGAACATTTTAAGAAATATCCAACACAAATTTAAACCGCAAACATTTCTTGAAATTATTGAACACTTTTTGAAATGCGAACATTTTTTGCATTTTAGAAAATTTCTGAACAAAAAGTTGAAAACGTGATTTTTTTTGAATCTGTGAACAATTTTTGAAAACGGAAACATTATTTTGGAAAACACGAACAATTTTTGAAAAATGGGAATTAAAATGTGAAATTCCAAAAAAATGAAAATTTGAAAACACGAACTTTTTTTGAAAATGACGAACAAATTTTGAAACTCCGAACAAATTTTGTACATTTTTTGAAAAGAATGGCAGTTTTTTTGAACATGTGAACAAAAAATATTTGAAATCCCAAACAATTTTTTGAAATATTGAACATTGAACATAAATGTGTGAACAAGTTTTTGAAACGGGAACATTTTACAAAACTCACGAACAAAAATTTCAAACACGAACATTTTTTGGAAAATGCGAACAAAATTTTAAATTGAAACATTTATTGAAACTCACAAAAAAATTAAAAAATACAAACATTTTTCTTAAATTTGCGAACAAACTTTGCAAAGTTGTGAAATTTTGAAAAAAACATAAAGAAAAGAAACAGAAACTAAAAAAGGAAAAGAAATAAAAAAAGGAAAAAAAGAAAAAGAGAAATAAAAAACAATAGAAGCCAAAAAGAACCAGAAAAAATGATACAGGAAAAAACCCGGTTCAGGGAACCTTCTAGAAGGTGCCCAAGACCGGCTGGACGCACTACCTATGAGTGGGCCGGCCCATGTCTGTCGCTCGCTGCGCTGCTCTGTGCGATTGCTCGACAGTTCGCCGCAGCGAGCGGCGCGAATAGGATTTTCCTGACCACTGAACATCATCCGTGCAGAAGAATAAACAACTTGGGCCGGGCCGGCACAGCAAATCACCTAAGAAAACCTGCAGTGGGCGGCCCGCTCCGCCCGCGCACCCGTGGCCGTGGAATCCAGCGGCAGCGGCAGAGAGATGGCCGCGCAGGTGAGCGTGGGACACGGCGGCACGACGGCACGAGGAGGCGGGGATGATAAAAAATGCAGTGTCCTCGCTGATGGTGCGCCTCCTCCACCTGCCCCGCGCCGCCCCCACCCCCACCTACCGCCCCCTCCTCCCGCTCCCTCCCCCGCGGCTGCGAGTGGCCGCGTCGGCCTCGCCACCCCTCGCCGCCATGTCGACGGCGGCGCAGCAGGCGGTCGCGGACCAGAAGCGCGCGGTGCGGTCCGACGTGCGCAGGGCGCTCAAGGCCCTCTCCCCCGATCAGCGCACCAGCGAAGGTCACTCCTCCCCTGTCGCCTGGCTCGGAACAGCGTTGCCCACAAGCTGCTCGTCGATTTGCCTACTAGAGTGTTAGTGCGGGATAGAAAAGAGTGGTGAAACTTTTAACGCAGGTCAATTTCTCGAGTACTTAGCATCAAAGCGTGTGCCTAGGGATGTATATTGATCTGATGACAAGTGTTAGGGTCAGCAAGTAAAAGGTTCTAGTGGGATTTATGTTGTGATGATTTATCTTTTAAATCTTTGGAGACCTCAAGTGAAATGAGGGCTAGTGTAGTATGCTTCTGTGTTGCAGCATAGTTAGTTTTCTTTAAGTTAATTTTGTTGGTCTATTTATTAACACAGTACAAAACTCTTGTTCTTCCAGATCTGGCTATTCAAAACAATATTTTGAACTCTTCTTGGTTCAAAGCAAGCAAACGGTTGTGTGCCTATATAAGCTGTGCGCAATTACGAGAAGTGGATACATCAAAAATAATAGCAGAAGTTCTATCCTCAGATCCTGGTGAGCCAACTGGGCCCTATGTATATGTAGAAATATGCTCTCTGTAATTTCCTGTCTCTAACAATTTCTTTGGTTTTAAGAACATGATGGACAAGCAAAGGATATCTATGTTCCTCGAGTGGAAGATAAAAACCGCAATATGCGGATGTTCAAAATCACAACCATGGATGATTTAGTTAAAAATTCAATGAACATTCTGGAACCGTCACCATTGGATGCTAGTGGGAATGCTTGTGAAGATGGTATGGAGTTCATTTCCATGTGGAAACTTTACCCTATTTTATTTATTTAAGCTATTTCATCTGTAATGACAGTTGATTTATGTGTTACAACTGAGCCACTTTTAATCCTTACAGTGTTGTCAGCCTCATCCCCTGTCGATCTTTTTGTGTTGCCTGGTAAGCTCTTCATCCTGTGCTACATTCATTTCTGTCATTTATCTTTCTTGGGGTTGCTCAGTCTGTGATATTAGAAATTCAATTGGATAATATTTGTTATTCATGCAGGACAAGCTTTTGACAGAACTGGCCGAAGACTAGGACGTGGTGGAGGGTAGGACTACATGTTACCCTATCATGATATTAACAATAGTGCCTTGTATTGAAGTTGACAATGTACATCTATCGCAAGAAAAAAAGGTTCTCGATGTGCAGTGACATCTTTATCCAACGCCCGACTATGAAATTGTTCCATTTCAAACTTTCAGTGCCAGCTAAAAACGGATTCATGCAGTCTGCTCTGAAACAAATAATATCATGATTTAGAAGCACTAAATGTCATTACTATATTTTGTTTCACAGGCATATTTTCCATAATGCAGTTCAATAATGCTGAGATTTCAATGCCTTCCGATTTCTGGTGTCAGAGGAGCCTGTTTGTTGGAATGACAGTTACCACATAGAAAATCATATGTATGTGTTGGATGCAGAAACTCCTCGCTAGGGTGATCAACACACATAAAAGCTCTTGGCCTAGCAAACAAATCAATGCTTATCAATCAGTAGACCATCTGAAATCTATAAGCTTGTGGTTTTCGCCCAGGCTGTGGTGTGTGGATTTAGAACTAATGCACATCAATATGAATCTTGTAGAAAATCCGGGTTTAATGGGATTGGATATTTGACCTTACTTCCTTTTTTAGTTAAGAGTAAAACTCTATGTGCAAACCTTATTTAGCATCGATCTTTTCTTTGTGTATTCTCTAGCTCTGTATAACTCCATCATGCATACTTCTGTTTATTTGTTGGGTACTTCATATACTCCCTCCATTTTTATATACAAGGCCACACACTCAAATTACTAGTACCAAGACAAAAATTAATGTGTGCTTTACAAGCCAATTTATTTTCCGGTTTACCGGGTTAATTAATAGGGTGCATGCACATTAGAGAAAACTGAGTGGCCATAGGAGAGGAAGTAGGTGAGTGTGTCATTATCATCCACTACATGCATGCTTGTAATTAAGTCATGGGTTACTAGTACGAGGAAACATCATTAATATTTGCCTTGATTATTGTTGGTGGCCTTGTATAAATACAAAATGTGTTTTTCATAGTGGCTTTGTATATAAAAATAGAGGGAGTATTATTTATGCTGAGTTTCACTTGATTTCTTCATTGAATTTTTTCCCTTCATCTAAATTTATGTTGCATGTTTGCCCAATTTTACAGGTACTATGACACTTTCTTGATGAGATACCAAGAACTTGCTAAAGAGAAAGGGTGGAGTCAGCCTCTTCTAGGTATGGCATGCATATTTTCAGAAGTTCAGTTCTTTTACTTTATTTACTTTTCAGGCACAACTTCGCAGGAAGTTGTGGTATTTTAGTTTATTATATTATATTTGTGTAAAATATACTTTTGTTTGCGCTAGATTTTTCCTTGGGGCCATTTTAGTTCCTCTGCCTCGAAAATAAAATAAAATCAAATGTTGAGTAGACTCTGTGGGGGTAGGAGTAGGACCAAAGTGGACAATTTAGAAAATGAGACCATAGAGTAGATAGAGGTATTGGGACCGTTGTTTGTTTCTCAAAGCTAACCTGTTTCACAAACAACGTCACTTATTTCCGAACGGAGGGAGTATGTTGTATTTAATACATTACCATACTGAAACGGACTATCTTAATATGTTTCTTAGTCCAGTGCTTTTGCTCTGTGAGCCACATATGGTGGTTGCGTAGCTGTTGTGCTATTTTGGTGCGGACTAATACAGCTGACACACATTTGATGCGTGTTTGAATGAGCGGCAGTTCTCCTATCTCCCTGTTTTAAGCCACAATTCAGCTGATGTAGCAAGTGGTGTTTTTTTTGTATGTGTGCCAACTAGAAGTTCCATACTCACCTTAATTTAATATAACGTTTTTCATTATATATTTCCATGAACTATGTCTAGCAAAATGAGAACATATCTGTTGTTCTGCATTACATAGTTATATTTGATGGTGAGGTCTATCTGTCATTCTCTTTACTAACGATTCATGCTAATGGTTTGCTTATTTTTGAAGTTGCACTTTCATACTCGGTGCAAATTTTGGAGGAAGGCATCATCCCGGTTAACTCAACAGATGTTCCTATTGATGCTCTGGTCACATCCTCTGGAATCATTCCAATCAGTCCTGCAGCACTGGAGAAGGTGTAAATGAAGCTGATTGGTTTCCGCTATGGCCGTGAGTTCCTGACAGTGGACACTCTTTCCTGAACTCCGATTACCAGAGCTGGGAATTGTGTGTTTTGCTCGTGATTTTGTGTTTCTTTTTCGACCGAGTGAATTCTTGTTGGACAGTAGCATATGTACTCAAAACATGAGCAAAGTTTGGCTGCCATTGTAATGACGCCTTTGTTTGATCAAACAATTGACAAACTCGTATAATATTCTGAAATTGTGTGGTTGCTTCATACATGTACTAACATTTTGCATCTTGGGCGTGTTACGTTTTACAGTTTCAGGTATTATATTGCTCTAAAAAAATTCGCTATGTCAGATGTTTGGTTTCACCTGTAAATTTACTACTAGTACCTCGTGTGTAGTACTATATTTGTACACGAACTTACCACGTAGCAAACGGACCTGGACTCAACTGAGCAGAAGCTGAATACAACATGGCGTGCTAGCCAACTACTCCCTCCGTTCCTAAATATTTGTCTTTTTAGAAATTTCAACCACATACGGATGTATATAGACATATTTTAGAGTGTATATTCACTCATTTTGCTCCGTATGACAAATATTTAGGAACGGAGGGACTATATTTTTGTACACGTTGCATACTTGCATGTCTACTATACCTAATCCGGTTCAAGTCATCACATGTTACAGAAACCATGACAAGAACACAAAATGCAAACCAAATTATGATAACATGAGAATAGATTGGGTTCTCACGCAGTATACATGTTTCTGTAACATGCTGTTTCCATGTTTTCCTCATGGTTTTTGTACTGAATTCGGTGCTGACCAAATTGGCTGAAGTTCCAATGACTGTTCCACTCACTAGGGTTTAAGCTTTTGAGTCAAACTGAGTACACTTTTCAAGAGACTTATGCCAAGTAATGTCAATATCCACAATGCACAAAGCACGTACTCTTCTGGAACTACATTATTGGAGTTCAAAATAGGCAAGTATACATCTGACGTTATTAGTCTGATTTTCTATGGAAACATCAACAACACAGTTTAACAAAGACAAGAATGTCTCTGTTATTAAGACAGAGGAGGAATCCACAACTTCATTGATTTGTATATAGTATATGATGGTTACAACTCACATCGAGGAATGCTTAATGGATCCATTGCCTCGCAACAAAAATGCCACTGACTCAAGATCCTATTACAGAATTCCCGGCCATGACATCCATGATCAGGGAGGGATGGTGATCATGGGTTTGAGCACCTAAAGCTCTAGCAAGAACTAGAAAAATGTCAGCATGAACCGATCAGGGCTTGGGCCTTGAGCACATTCTCTAGAGTCATGGAAGGGTCGTTGAAGTAGACGGTCTGCACCATCTTGTCCCTCTCCTGGTGAGCCTCCTCCCGCTGCCGCCGGACCAAGACTTGGCGAGCCGCCGCAATGGCCGCGCGAAACGCATTGTCCGCTTCCAAGGGGTCCTTTGGTTTCGACGGCGGCACTGGGTGAGCTAGCTGCGCGATGCTTGCCGGTGCGATCGCTTGGACCCGCTCGCCGGACTCCTGCTGCTTCTTGGTGACGCCGTGCGGTCCGGGGCGGATGGCACTTTCGCCGCAGCTGAACTTGATCGCTTCAATTGGGCGCACCGCCGGCCTGGTCCTGGTGCATGAAGTTCCCTGGCCGGCCTTCTGCTTGCTGATCACGTTGTCTGCGGCTGCGACCCGGGGAGGAGTCGGAACCGCGTGCGTGGCGAGAAGAGAAGAAACACTTGCGCGCCACGGTTTGCAAATCCATCCATCATTCAAATTCCGGAAGTAATCGGAGGCTCGATGCACGCAGGGGTGTCCGAGAGCACCGCGGCGCGTCCGTTCCACGCCGTGGGTGTTCAGCCTGCGTGCTCTCACTGCGATCCATATTGGCTTGGGATGTGAACTCTTGTTAGTTTTTAAAAAAATCCGGACGTCAATGATACAAACAATTCTCGAAAAAGAAAATGACACAAACAATTTAATGATATTTCAAAATTTTAGCTTTAAAACTTTAGAATACGAGCTCAAACACAACAAACGGTCCAAATGAATCAAACAATCTAAAAAATGGTATGAATGATTATAGATAAAAGGAGTAATTTCCTAGCAACGTGCCATTGGGGCATTTCTGTTTTTTTTCGCGAATATGCAAAGCTTGCGTATCATTTCATTGATAGAAAGAAATTTGAATGAGTACAATAGGTGGTATAACACATGACACAAACGCAAGGGGTGTGAAAGTACCTGAAGCGAATAGAAAAGAGATGCTCGACCCAAAACATAGAAGAACACAGCTAAACTCGTCAACTCGTCAACTAGAGAAGCTATCCAACCATCAACTAAACTACCACCATCTTCAAATCGAGCACCTAGGACGTCGCGAGCAAAACAAGACAACACCTTCACGAAGGAGAACGACACCAAGATGTCGTCGTCGTCCGTTCCAGAAAACCGGACCTAGGGTCTTCCCTGATGCTCGAAGAGGGGCACAGATATAATGACCATGGTAGCGCCTCCAAGAAGGGGACGACACACACAGGTGTCGCCGCTACCAGCACAAGATGCAGAGATTTCGCCCTCGTCAAATTCTGAGCAATCGTGCGGGCTTCGAAGGAAGACGAGGTTGCGTGGCTGAGCGGAGTGGAAGGCGGTGGGGATGCAACGGTGGCCGAAGTCCCGAACAAGCAAAATCTGGAAGGGAGTGCAGATCCTGGCCACTGGGAGCGGAGCAGCAGGGGCACCAGTGTGCCCGAGGACCCGGAAGGGGACACAGCTCCTGAAGCATGCCGGAGCCAAAGATGCATCGGGATGGACGGCCAACCAAGATACTAGCAGGGTGGTGGTGTAGCGACGCTGAAGAGCAAGTAGCCGAAAGGAGTCGGAAACAGCGCAACTTCTAAGGTGCGCCGGGTCCAAGGCTGCGCCGGCCGGCCATGAACGCAGGAAAGGGGCGCAGGTCAATGGCCGCCGAGCTGAAGCCGCCCCTGCAGGGGAAAGGTGAGGAGGACTCACAATCAGCCAAACACACAAACGGCGCACTGCACGAAATAGCCACCGCCGGCCGGGCACAACCAGCCGCCTCCAAGGCTGACACCCGGAGAGGTCGGCCTGGAGCTCGAAGGGAGGGAGGGTCAGGAGGGAGGGGGGTGGGATGGTGCCGCAGCTAGAAGGGCGCGCCTGGCTGCCACAGCAGTCCGGTAGGAGAGCACCCGTCCAGCCGGAGCAGGCCTCCAGAGCGCGTCTGGGGCGGGATGGATCCGCCATAGGGGAGCCGCAGCTGAGGGGGCCACCTGCACCGCCAACCAGTCGGGGGTGTCGGGTGAAGGAAATATGCCCTAGAGGGAATAATAAAGTTATTATTTATTTCCTTATATCATGATAAATGTTTATTACTCATGCTAGAATTGTATTAACCGGAAACATAATACTTGTGTGAATACATAGACAAACAGAGTGTCACTAGTATGCCTCTACTTGACTAGCTCGTTGATCAAAGATGGTTATGTTTCCTAGCCATAGACATGAGTTGTCATTTGATTAACGGGATCACATCATTAGGAGAATGATGTGATTGACTTGACCCATTCCATTAGCTTAGCACTCGATCGTTTAGTATGTTGCTATTGTTGGGGAACGTAGTAATTTAAAAAAATTTCCTACGCACACGCAGGATCATGGTGATGCATAGCAACGAGAGGGGAGAGTGTTGTCTACATACCCTTGTAGACCGTTCGCAGAAGCGTTATATCAACGCGGTTGATGTAGTCGTACGTGTTCACGATCCGACCGATCCAAGTACCGAAAGCACGGCACCTCCGAGTTCTGCACACGTTCGGCTCGATGACGTCCTCGCCTTCTTGATCCAGCAAGAGGGGCGAAGTAGTAGATGAGTTCCGGCAGCACGATGGCGTGGTGATGATGTTGGTGAAGAACAATCTCCGTAGGGCTTCGCCTAAGCACTACGAAAACTATGACAGAGGATAAACTAGAGGGGACGGGGTTGCCGACACATGGCTTGGTGTTTCTTGATGTGTCTTGGGTGCTAGCCCTAGACCTCTATTTATATGTTGAGCCTTGGGGTCGAAACTTGGAGTAAAAGCCTCCACAAAGTCGGTTTCACCCGAAAGGCAAGAGTCCTTCTCGGACTCTAGGGCCAGACGCCAGGGTTCACGGCGTCTGGCCCCAGACGCCAGGGACCCTGGCGTCTGGCCCCTGGACTCCGCAAAACTTCCTTTTGCACTTTCCAAAAACCTTGTGGGCTTTCCCCTTTGGCCCAAATAAAGTGTTCTCGTACCCAAACATTTCGGGAAACATCTGGAACCCCTTCCGGTGAATTCCGGAACCCTTCCGGTGACCAAACACTATTATCCCATATATCAAACTTTATCTCCAGACCATTCCGGAGTTCCTCGTCATGTCCGTGATCTCATCCCGGACTCCGAACAACATTCGGTCACCAACATACATAACTCATATAGTATTATATCATTAACGAACATTAAGCGCGCGGACCCTACGGATTCGAGAACTATGTAGACATGACCGAGACACCTCTCTGGTCAATAACCAATAGCGGGACCTGGATGCCCATATTGGCTCCTACATATTCTACGAAGATCTTTATCAGTCAGACCGCATAACAACACACGTTGTTCCCTTTGTCATCAGTATGTTACTTGCCCGAGATTCGATCGTCGGTATCTCAATAACAATTCGATCTCATTACCGGCAAGTCTCTTTACTCGTTCCGTAATACATCATCCCACAACACTCATTAGTTGCAATGCTTGCAAGGCTTATAGTGATGTGCATTACCGAGTGGGCCCAGAGATACCTCTCCGACAATCGGAGTGACAAATCCTAATCTCAAAACACGCCAACCCAACAAGTACCTTCGGAGACACCTGTAGAGCACCTTTATAATCACCCAGTTACGTTGTGACGTTTGGTGGCACACAAAGTGTTCCTCCGGTAAACGGGAGTTGCATAATCTCATAGTCATAGGAACATGTATAAGTCATGAAGAAAGCAATAGCAGCAAACTAAACGATCAAGTGCTAAGCTAATGGAATGGGTCAAGTCAATCACATCATTCTCCTAATGATGTGATCCCGTTAATCAAATGACAACTCATGTCTATGGTTAGGAAACTTAACCATCTTTGATCAATGAGCTAGTCAAGTAGAGGCATACTAGTGACACTCTGTTTGTCTATGTATTCACACAAGTATTATGTTTCCGGTTAATACAATTCTAGCATGAATAATAAACATTTATCATGCTATAAGGAAATAAATAATAACTTGATTATTGCCTCTAGGGCATATTTCCTTCAGCTATTGCTTTCTTCATGACTTATACATGTTCCTATGACTATGAGATTATGCAACTCCCATTTACCGGAGGAACATTTTGTTTGCTACCAAACGTCACAACGTAACTGGGTGATTATAAAGGTGCTCTACAGGTGTCTCCGAAGGTACTTTTTGGGTTGGCGTATTTCGAGATTAGGATTTGTCACTCCAATTGTTGGAGAGGTATCTCTCGGCCCACTCGGTAATGCACATCACTTAAGCCTTGCAAGCATTGCAACTAAATGAGTTAGTTGCGGGATGATGTATTACGGAACGAGCAAAGAGACTTGCCGGTAACGAGATTGAACTAGGTATTGAGATACCGACGATCGAATCTCGGGCAAGTAACATACCGATGACAAAGGGAACAATATGTTGTTATGCGATATGACCGATAAAGATCTTCGTAGAATATGTGGGAGCCAATATGAGCATCTAGGTTCCGCTATTGGTTATTGACCGGAGACGTGTCTCGGTCATGTCTACATAGTTCTCGAACCCGTAGGGTCCGCACGCTTAAAGTTTCGATGACAGTTATATTATGAGTTTTGATGTACCGAAGGTTGTTCGGAGCCCGGATGTGATCACGGACATGACGAGGAGTCTCGAAATGGTCGAGACATGAAGATTGATATATTGGAAGCCTATATTTGGATTTCGGAAATGTTCAGGGTGAAATCGGGATTTTACCGGAGTACCGAGGGGTTACCGGAACCCCCCGGGGGCTTAATGGGCCATAGTGGGCCTTAGTGGAGAAGAGGAGAGGTGGCTAGGGCAGGGCCGCGTGCCCCTCCCCCTCTAGTCCAAATAGGACAAGGAGAGGGGGGCGGCACCCCCCTTTCGTTCCTCTCTCCCTCCTCTTCCCCCCTTTTCCTAATCCAACAAGGAAGGGAGGGAGTCCTACTCCCGGTGGGAGTAGGACTCCTCCTGGCGCGCCTCCTCCTGGCCGGCCGCACCTCCCCCTTTCTCCTTTATATACGGGGGCAGGGGGCACCCCATAGACACAACAATTGATTTGATCTTTTAGCTATGTGCGGTGCCCCCCTCCACCATAGTCCACCTCGATAATACTGTAGCGGCGCTTAGGCGAAGCCCTGCGTCGGTAGAACATCATCATCGTCACCACGCCATCGTGCTGACGAAACTCTCCCTCAACACTCGGCCGGATTGGAATTCGGGGGGCGTCATCGGGCTGAACGTGTGCTGAACACGGAGGTGCCATGCGTTCGGTACTTGATCAGTCGGATCGTGAAGACGTACGACTACATCAACCGCATTGTGCTAACGCTTCCGCTTTCGGTCTACGAGGGTACATGGACAACACTCTCCCCTCTCGTTGCTATGCATCACCATGATCTTGCGTGTGCGTAGGATTTTTTTTTGAAATTACTATGTTCCCCAACATCGGTGAGGGCCGATCCCACCGGCGATGGAGGCCGCCGGCACCGCCAAGCGCCAGATCTAGGGGGGAGGAAGGATGGAGGGAGAAGGGTGGGAGTGAACATGGAGAAAAATGGCCCCGCCGCCACCATCCCAGGGCCTGGCGCGGCTTCGCCAGCCATCTCTCCGGCGAGGCAATGCAGGGAAGGGCGGGAGGTTGGGGCCGGGCCGACAGTGGCTAGGGTTTCCCCCAGTCGCCTGGCCTGGGCTACGCAGGGTAAAGGGTAGGAGTCGCCCGCCAACACAAACAATTCCTGAATGCACATGAGCTTACCGATCTTGGACGTGCCGATGCATTTCAAGAAACATATGTATTGTATTGTCATTGTGTTGAGTGACAAGGTTTCCAAAGACCTCAAAATCCATGTTGAGTTGTTGGTCTCTCTCATTCTTTATAATCACCTTGTGCAATATAACACAATATGTCATGATCCTCCACAATATGTGCAGGCCTATAGACAATGGCAAAGTGAGGTGGCTACATACCGTTGATGCCAGTTTTTGGCACGGAAGAAAACATTATTAAGATGGCCTCAATTGAAGAAGTGCTTTACATAAAAAAGTTTCGTATTGTCAACATAGACAACTTGGATGTTTGGGTCATCGTCATCCGATCTCATCTCGAGGGCCAAAGCTATTCTCGAAGTAATAATATTTGGCATTCAAAGTATTGTTCGGCTCATTACACCTCAAAAGATGATCAGATGAAGGTGTGCTCTACATGATTATCTTTGTCTCATCGAGGCAATCGATTCTGATATAGAAATCATCTCAATCCAAGCTCATATAAAAAAGTTAAAGCCAATGCACCATGGACCGACCATGAGTAAGGAGTGGCCTCGTATGAAAAAGTGTTCAACTTGGAAGTTGTTCATAATGTTAAAACGGTCAACTTTGCTTTTGGGGTCATCATCATCTGAGATAGTATGCGACCTACAAAGCCACCATAAGTCACGAACAGTCCAGTCAGCTGCATGACCGATTCTGACTAGAAGGTAAAGATGGTCCAGTAGAGTACTAACATGACCTTATTTGACAAAGTAATCAACATAAGGATCAGCCCCCTCCCCGGCGCACCATGTCAAACCCTACGCAGTTCCCTGCAGAAAGGACGACCCCAGAGATCATGTCTTGAGGACACTAGGGGCGTGTTTGGTTGCTCGCATAAGGCCTAACCAGGCCCGCGCAGGAAGGGAACAGGCTGTTTGGTTGCCTAGTTTTCCCGTTGGGCCTGCATAGCACGAAGCTTAAAGCACCTCTGGGCCTGGCTCACTGGAAACACTCAGATCGGTAGTTTCTCGCGAGCCAGGCCGAGGCGAGCGCAAGCGAGTGGGCCCTTGCACAAGTGGAGACAGGAGGGATGCGAGGTTATTACGTGAGGTCTTCTTCAACCTTCAATAAGCTCCTATCTAATCTCCTCCCTCTGATCTACACAATGGTGCTTCGATTCGAGATAAGCTCTACACGAAAAAGATGCACCTCGATGCTATGGTTTCATTCAGGCGATCGGTTTGTAGTTTCGTCGGCCGTAAGTTATTAATCTCGTGTTCCCGTTCGAAGCTATTCTGGACGAATTTTGTCAGATTCGTCGCGCACGATCGATCATTTGAAATTTCCTTTGACTAGAAGCCTAATTTCGCAGTTCCTCACAACATTCGTGTTGTAAGTTTTTGGTTTCGATGATCGTAGCTTCATCTCTCTTTGAACAGCAGTATACTGCACTGACGCCGCCATGTCGAGCTCCTCTGTCCTCTGCTAAGAGCCCTCCAATTCGTCCCTCTCGACGCCGAAGACCTTCCCCTTAATCTCCTTGCCCGCGTGCTACTACACTAGAGTCGTTTCCGGTGTCGCTCATCTCGGCCTACTCTCTGTCGACCTCCTACTACACTGACGCTGCAATGGTGCGCACACTGCTTTCTTGTGTCCTCTACCTCCGCGCACACTGCAGTTTGCCACGCCGCTGACGGGATCGATTATCTTCACCTCCTCTTGTTGGGGATTGTAGCAGAAATTTAAATTTTTCTACGCATCACCAAGATCAATCTATGGAGTCATCTAGCAACGAGAGGGAGAGGAGTGCATCTACATACCCTTGTAGATCGCAAGCGGAAGCATTCAAGAGAACGGGGTTGATGGAGTCGTACTCGTCGTGATCCAAATCACCGATGACCGAGCACCGAACGAACGACACCTCCGCGTTCAACACATGTACGGTTGGGAGAGACGTCTCCTCCTTCTTGATCCATCAAGGGAAGGAGAGGTTGATGGAGATCCAGCAGCACGACGGCGTGGTGGTGGAAGTAGCGGGATCCCGACAGGGCTTCGCCAAGCGCAAGCGAGGAGGAAGAGGTGTCACGGGAGGGAAGAAGGCGCTAGGGACTTGGGTGCGGCTGCCCTCCCTCCCCTCCACTATATATAGGGGGCCTGGGGGGGGCCCCTAGAGATCCCATCTAATGGGGGGGGGGCTAGGGGGTGGCTTGGCCCCCAAGCCAGGTGGAGGCGCCCCCACCCCCTTAGGGTTTCCAACCCTAGGCGCAAGGGAGGCCCAAGGGGGGCGCACCAGCCCACCAGGGGCTGGTTCCCTTCCCACTTCAGCCCATGGGGCCCTCCGGGATAGGTGGCCCCACCGGGTGGACCCCCGGGACCCTTCCGGTGGTCCCGGTACAATACCGGTGACCCCCAAAACTTTCCCGGTGGCCGAAACTGGACTTCCTATATACAAATCTTTACCTTCGGACCATTCCGGAACTCCTCGTGACGTCCGGGAGCTCATCCGGAACTCCGAACAACTTTCGGGTTACCGCATACTAATATCTCTACAACCCTAGCGTCACAGAACCTTAAGTGTGTAGACCCTACGGGTTCGGGAACCATGCAGACATGACCGAGACAACTCTACGGCCAATAACCAACAGCAGGATCTGGATACCCATGTTGGCTCCCACATGTTCCACGATGATCTCATCGGATGATCCACAATGTCCAGGATTCAATCAATCCTGTATTCAATTCCCTTTGTCAATCGGTATGTTACTTGCCTGAGATTCGATCGTCGGTATCCCAATACCTCGTTCAATCTCGTTACCGGCAAGTCACTTTACTCGTTCCGCAACACATCATCCCATGACCAACCCTTAGTCACATTGAGCTCATTACGATGATGTCTCATCGAGCGGGCCTAGAGATACCTCTCCGTCATGCGGAGTGACAAATCCCAGTCTCGATTCCTGCCAACCCAACAGACACTTTCGGAGATACCCGTAGTGCACCTTTATAGTCACCCAGTTACGTTGTGACGTTTGGCACACCCAAAGTATTCCTACAGTATCCGGGAGTTGCACAATCTCATGGTCTAAGGAAAGGATACTTGACATTAGAAAAGCTCTAGCAGACGAACTGCACGATCTTGTGCTATGCTTAAGATTGGGTCTTGTCCATCACATCATTCTCCTAATGATGTGATCCCGTTATCAATGACATCTAATGTCCATAGTCAGGAAAGCATGACTATCTGTTGATCAACGAGCTAGTCAACTAGAGGCTCACTAGGGACATGTTGTGGTCTATGTATTCACACATGTATTACGATTTCCGGATAACACAATTATAGCATGAACAATAGACAATTATCGTGAACAAGGAAATATAATAATAACCATTTTATTATTGCCTCTAGGGCATATTTCCAACAGTCTCCCACTTGCACTATAGTCAATAATCCAGTTACATTGTGATAAATCGAACACCCATAGAGTTATGGTGTTGATCATGTTTTGCTCGAGGAAGAGGTTTAGTCTATGGATCTGCAACATTGAGGTCCGTATGCACTTTACAAATATCTATGTCTCCATTTTGAACATTTTCACGAATGGAGTTGAAGCGACGCTTGATATGCCTGGTCTTCCTGTGAAACCTAGGCTCCTTGGCAAGGGCAATAGCTCCAGTGTTGTCACAGAAGAGAGTCATCGGGCCCGACGCATTGGGAATAACTCCTAGGTCGGTAATGAACTCCTTCACCCAGATTGCTTCTTGTGCTGCCTCCGAGGCTGCCATGTACTCCGCTTCACATGTAGATCCCGCCACGACGCTTTTCTTGCAACTGCACCAGCTGACTGCCCCATCATTCAAAATATACACGTATCCAGTTTGTGACTTAGAGTCATCCAGATCTGTGTCGAAGCTAGCATCGACGTAACCCTTTACGACGAGCTCTTCGTCACCTCCATAGACGAGAAACATATCCTTAGTCCTTTTCAGGTACTTCAGGATATTCTTGACCACTGTCCAGTGTTCCATGCCGGGATTACTTTGGTACCTTCCTACCAAACTTACGGCAAGGTTCACATCAGGTCTGGTACACAGCATGGCATACATGATAGACCCTATGGCCGAGGCATAGGGGACGGCACTCATCTTTTCTCTATCTTCTGCCGTGGTCGGGCATTGAGCCGTGCTCAATCTCATACCTTGCAATACAGGCAAGAACCCATTCTTGGACTGATCCATATTGAACTTCTTCAATATCTTGTCAAGGTACGTACTTTGTGAAAGACCAATGAGGCGTCTCAATCTATCTCTATAAATCTTGATGCCTAATATATAAGCAGCTTCTCCAAGGTCCTTCATTGAAAAACACTTGTTCAAGTAGGCCTTTATGCTTTCCAAGAATTCTATATCATTTCCCATCAATAGTATGTCATCCACATATAATATGAGAAATGCTACAGAGCTCCCACTCACTTTCTTGTAAACAGAGGCTTCTCCATAAGTCTGTGTAAACCCAAACGCTTTGATCATCTCATCAAATCGAATTTTCCAACTCCGAGATGCTTGCACCAGCCCATAGATTGAGCGTTGGAGCTTTCACACCTTGTCAGCATTCTTAGGATCGACAAAACCTTCCGGCTGCATCATATACAATTCTTCCTTAAGGAAACCATTAAGGAATGCCGTTTTGACGTCCATTTTCCATATCTCATAATCATAGAATGCGGCAATTGCTAACATGATTGGACAGACTTCAGCTTCGCTACGGGTGAGAAAGTCTCATCATAGTCAACCCCTTGAACTTGTCGATAACCCTTAGCGACAAGCCGAGCCTTATAGATGGTCACATTACCATCCGCGTCTGTCTTCTTCTTAAAGATCCATTTATTTTCTATGGCTCGTCGATCATCGGGCAAGTCAGTCAAAGTCCATACTTCGTTTTCATACATGGATCCTATCTCGGATTTCATGGCTTCCAGCCATTTGTCGGAATCTGGGCCCGCCATCGCTTCTTCATAGTTCGAAGGTTCACCATTGTCTAAAAACATGATTTCCAGGACAGGGTTGCCGTACCACTCTGGTGCGGAACGTGTCCTTGTGGACCTTCGAAGTTCAGTAGCAACTTGATCTGAAGTTTCATGATCATCATCATTAACTTCCTCCCTAGTCGGTGCAGGCACCTCAGGAACTTTTTCTTGAGCTACGCCACTCTCCGGTTCAAGAGGCAATACTTCATCAAGTTCTACTTTCCTCCCACTTACTTCTTTTGAGAGAAACTCTTTCTCTAGAAAGGGTCCATTCTTGGCAACAAAGGTCTTGCCTTCGGATCTGAGGTAGAAGGTATACCCAATAGT
Source organism: Triticum urartu (assembly GCF_056163025.1). Lineage (NCBI taxonomy): Eukaryota > Viridiplantae > Streptophyta > Magnoliopsida > Poales > Poaceae > Triticum > Triticum urartu. Next base: position 166,857,197 of record NC_141874.1, on the reverse strand, counting down.
TTCTTTAGGGTATCCTATGAATACACATTTTTCCAATTTGGGTTCGAGCTTTTCAGGTTGAAGTTTCTTGACATAAGCATCGCATCCCCAAACTTTCAGAAACGACAGCTTAGGTTTCTTGCCAAACCACAATTCATAAGGTGTCGTCTCAACGGATTTCGACGGAGCCCTATTTAAAGTGAATGCGGCAGTCTCTATAGCATAACCCCAAAATGGTAGCGGTAGATCGGTAAGAGACATCATAGAGCGTACCATATCCAATAGGGTGAGATTACGACGTTCGGACACACCATTATGCTGTGGTGTTCCAGGCGGCGTGAGTTGTGAAACTATTCCACATTTCCTTAAGTGCGTGCCCAATTCGTGACTCAAATATTCTCCCCCATGATCTGATCATAAGAACTTGATTTTCCTGTCACGTTGATTCTCAACCTCACTCTGAAATTCCTTGAACTTTTCAAAGGTCTCAGACTTGTGTTTCATTAAGTAGACATACCCATATCTAGTCAAGTCATCAGTGAGGGTGAGGACATAACGATAGTGTAAGTGCATCTAGTGCCACCCCTAGTTGGTTTTGGAGTATTGACGACAAACCTGGTTGAGGGACTAATGTGTTTGTGAGAATTGCAGGATAACACAGTAGAAGTCCCTCATTGATTCGGTTTTCCTACCAGAGATGACCCCTAAAAATGTATGAAGACATTGAAGTCAAAGGTGGTATGTGAAGACATTCACATTGAAGACTATGACAAGAGAAGACATCGCATGAAGACCATGGAGCGCGAAGACTTAGCAGTTTCGTCGTTCTTTGTTTTTTCTTCGTTGAGTCATAGGAACCACCGTACTGTTAAGTGGGGTCCAAGAGAACCAGTCAGAATGACTGAAGTGATGCTTAACCAAAATCCTATGTCTTCGAGTGAAGACTATGAGAGGAAATCTTATTCAGAGTTGGATAAGTCAGCTTTGCTTGTAGCCCAAGTAAAGTTGCCGTGTGTGTTTGAAATCTGACCGTTGGAACACGTGTCAGTTCCTTAGTGACCCAGGGTCATTTCGGACAAATTAGGTCGGGTTGCCTAGTGGCTATAAATAGCCCACCCCCTACAACCATAAACGGTTGGCTGTTCAGAGTTAGTGCACGGCTTTTGTCGTTTGAGAGCAACCCACCTCGAAGCCCTTGAGAGAGAATTCCTTGCGAGGATAAAGCTCTAAACACCCAGAGCCAAAGAGTGTTAGGCATCACTTAAGTCTTCCTGTCTGTGTGATCTGAAGACTTATTACACTTGAGGACTGTGAATCCTCCAGTCGGTTAGGCGTCGCATTCTGAGCATCCAAGAGTCATTGTGGATTGCCGGTGAACGAAGTCTGTGAAGGTTTGGAAGTCTACCTTGAAGACTTACCAGATTGATTGGGCGAGGACTGGGTGTCCTTAGCTCAAGGGGAATAAGGTGAAGATGCGGTCTTCTGAGTTGAATCTCAGCCTCCCTAACCAGACGTCAGTTGTCACAGCAACTGGAACTGGTCCAACAAATCATTGTCTTCAATGAGTCACTGGTTTCATCCTTCCCTTTCCTTTACTTACTGTTGGACCTGGTGAAGTCATTGTATGATTGCATTATCTTTTGTCTTCACTGAGTGACTGCTTGTTCTGATTGGCTTCACACTATCTTCCTACCTGATCTATACTGCCTAGCTGCTATTAGTCATTGTGCTTTCACTTCATTGAATACTTGACTATGGCTTGCTTAGTGTAGTCTACCTTCCGCTGCATGGTAATAGGTTTATTTCTATCGTTTGTCTTTGAAACTTCCATGTTTTGAAGACTTCCATAAAAATCGCCTATTCACCCCCCCTCTAGTCGATCACTAGCACTTTCAATTGGTATCAGAGCAAGGTACTCCCTTGTTCTGTGTGATTCGGTTTAACCACCTGGAGTTTTAGCTATGTCGACTGCAGGGATAATCAAAGTCTCCGCTGCGTGCCCAGTCTTCGATGGAATTGAATATCCCTACTGGAAGAATAAGATGCGCATGCATCTTGAAGCCATTGATGTCAACCTATGGTATGTCGTCAAGAATGGCGTTCCCAAGGCTGGTGAAGGTGTCACCGCTACTGATGTCAGGAAGTTCATTCAACTGGACTCCACTGCCAAGAACATCATATGTGGTCATCTGACCAAAGGACAATATGGCCGTGTGAGTGCTTCGGAAACATCTAAGCTAGTCTGGGACTGGCTCTCCAAGGTCAACGAAGGCATCTCAACCCAGAGAGATCAGAGAATCAGTGTCCTTCGCAACCTCTTCAACCGCTTCAAGAGAAATGACAATGAGAATGTCCAGCTCACGTTTGATCGACTCACTGACATCACAAATGAGCTTCAAGCCCTCGGCGCTACTGAGATCACCAAGCATGAAGTCGTCAAGACACTCCTGAGATCACTTGATAGCTCGTTTGACACCCTAGCCCTGATGATTCAAGAACGTCCTGAATTCAAGACACTCGATCCGTGTGACATACTTGATAGGCTCAACACACACAAGTTTCAGCTTTCTAAGAAAAGAGACATCTACGGTCCCAACTATGGGCGAACTCGTGCCTTGAAGGCAAAAGCTGTCTCCTCATCTGAAGAAGAATCTGACAGTAGTTCTGATGATCCTGAAGACATTGGAAAGGAGCTTGCTATGCTTGTCAAGAAGTTCCAAAAATTCACCAAGAAGAAAGGCTTCAGAAAGTCTTCACGATCAAGCTCAAGGAATGATGAAGCTTCTGCTCATGACTACAGGAAGAGAGCATGCCACAAGTGCAAGAAACCTGGCCACTACATCTCTGAGTGTCCATAGTGGGACAATGAGAACAAGAAGAAGAAGAGCAAGGAGTATGACTCTGACGACAAGAAGAAGAAGAAATACTCAAAGTCTTCTTCCAAGTCTTCCTCAAAGTCTTCATCACACAAGAAGAGCTCATCTGGCAAGGCTCGTGCATTTGTTGGCAAGGAAATGGATTCAGAGGAGGAGTCCGCTTCTGAGGAGGCGGAGGTGGAGTCTGAGGAGGAGTCCGATTTTGGCATTGTGAGTCTGGCTACAGCATACGTTGCCAAGTCCATCTTCAACACTGAAGACAATGACTTCATCACCGACACCGATGCAAATGACAAGGACTACTCCGCTCCTACCTACTGCTTCATGGCACGCGGTGCCAAGGTAAACACACGCACTACTCACTATCAAACATCCAGTGAAGATGACTCTGATTTGGTTCCAAACCCAGCTACAAAACACTTGCTAAGATTGCAACTGAACAACAGAAAGCTATGGAACATATTCAAAAACTGTTAGACAAAAGCGATGACCTGTTAGACACTGAAATGACTCGATCTCAGTCCTTAATTGAAGACATAAAAAATCTTCACGTTAAGTATGAGGAACTTGAAAGTCGTCATGAAACGCTCTCAACAAATCTGAAAAGCTTTCCTATGATTATCTTCAAAGGAAGCAAGATCTTGAGAAATTGAGAGCGGCTCATGAAGATCTTCAAAAGGAAAACGAGTCACTTCGCGCCGAACAGATCAGTTCCGCTCAGGAAGGATTTGAACCACCATGTCTTAAATGCATTGAGTGTGACAATGCTACTTCGGTTGCTGGGTGTTCTACTGCTGTTACTATTGCAATATCTTCAACTGTTGATGTGGTAACTAACCCCTCTGTTGAGGATACCACTGCTATTGCTGATGAGAATGCTAGGTTGAAGACATTGCTTGAAACATGGATGTACAAAAGGCTCAAAGGACACCAGACACTATGCGATGTTCTTAAAAGGCAGATCCTAAACCGAAACCCTAGGAAATAGGGTCTTGGGTTCGAAAGGAAAATGAATGCTGATGGTTCTTACTGGAAACCTGAGCAGTACCCCAAAACCACATGGGTTGCTACAAAGGAACCCTCAGTGGATCCATCCACCCTGTTAGGCTTCAATTGTGCTAATCCCATTGTTGTTGATGAATCCTTTGATGCAAACTATAAACTATTTAAGAATCAGAATGGTGAAGTGTTTGCCAGGTATATTGGTACTAACTGCAGGAATGGGCCACCTATGAAGAAAGTCTGCGTGCCGAAAAAGTTGTTGAAGAATCTTCCTGTGAGTGTTGTCATGACACCACAAGTGAAGAAGACAAACCCCAGACCACAGGCTTCATATGGTCCAAAGGCTTCATACAGACAAAGGACTCACCTGAGTCGCACTAATGCAAATGTTTTGCAGGGAAGCCATACTCAGGCCTATGAATATGAGCGCGTTTCATCAAACCGCCATGTTCATAAGACCAAGAACTATTCTGCTTATTCTTGTGAGTACTATTGTCCACCTGCAAGACTTTTTGCTAGGGCTCCAAAGCCAAAGTTCTCAGATGATGCACTTAGACTCATTGCTTCGAAGCCACCATTGAAGATGTGGGTGGCTAAGAAAGCTTAACTCTCTTTTGCAGGGAAAGGTCTCTAGCCGAAAACCAAAATCGTCTGAAGATATTGCTGGGGACCTTAAACATCTTGTAGGGCGCAAGATCAAATGCCCAAATGGTCTTATTATGTATTTTGTTCCCGAGTCGCTTGCTACTTGCCCTATCAGTCCTAACCTCGATCTAAGCTTTCATAATCCACTTGCTCGTCAAATGTTTATGCTTCACAATTCTCTTCATGAAGCCTATCCCCCTAACTGCACTGTAGGGTACGACACCAGCTGCTTCAGAATGGATTATTGACAGTGGGTGTACTAATCACATGACTGGCAAGAGAAATCTTCTCACGGACTCGACCTTACGTCCATCTGACAAAAGTCACATCACATTTGCTGACACTGGTAAAAGCCAGGTATTGGGTCTAGGTAGAGTTGCAATCTCAAGGGATCAACACATGGATAAAGTCATGCTTGTTGAATCCCTTGGTTTCAACTTAATGTCTGTCTCAATGCTTTGCGATTTGAACATGATTGTGATGTTTGGAAAATATCGTTGCCTTGTTCTAATGGAATCTGACAAGTCTCTAGTCTTTGAAGGGTATCGGAAAGATGAGTTGTACGTGGTAGATTTCTCAGCAGGACCACAACTTGCCGTATGTCTTCTAGCAAAAGCTTCTGAATGCTGGCTCTGGCATCGGAGGCTAGGGCACGCTGGCATGAGGAACCTGCACACGCTTGCAAAGAAGAAGCATGTCATAGGCATCAAGGGCGTCAAGTGCAAGAAGGATCACTTATGCAGTGCCTGTGAAGCAGGAAAGATGACGAGGGCCACGCATCCCTCAAAGACAATCATGACAACGACTCAACCCTTCGAACTGCTCCTCATGGACCTCTTTGGTCCCACTCATTACTCAACTCTTACTACTACTGATTGTCTCTATGGATTTTTCATTGTTGATGATTATTCAAGATATACGTGGGTGCATATAATCCTCTACAAGACTAAAATGCAGGATGTCTTCAGACGCTTCGCCAATCAAGCCATGAACAACTATGGCGTCAAGATCAAGCACATCAGAAGTGACAATGGCACTGAATTCAAGAACACTGGCCTAGATACTTATCTTGATACTTTGGGCATCACACATGAATTCTCAGCTCCGTACACGCCGCAGCAAAATGGCGTCGTGGAACGCAAGAACAGAACACTTATTGAGATGGCCCGGACGATGCTTGATGAATACAAGACTCCAAGAAAGTTCTGGCCTGAAGCCATTGATACTGCATGCCATATCATCAACCGTGTTTATCTTCACAAGCTTCTGAACAAGACATCCTATGAGCTCCTGACTGGCAAGAAGCCAAATGTCAGTTACTTCAGAGTATTTGGTGCCAGGTGCTGGATCAAGGATCCACATCACACTTCAAAATTTGCACCGAAAGCACATGAAGGTTTTATGCTTGGATATGGAAAGGATTCGCACTCCTACAGAGTCTTCAACCTCTTTCACTATAAAGTGGTTGAAACTGTGGATGTGCGGTTCGATGAGACTAACGGCTCGCAAAGAGAGCACCTGCCAAATGTGCTAGATGAAGTTCCATCCAGTGAATCAATCAAACTTATGGGAACTGGAGAAATCATACCATCTAAAGCTCAGCCTGAAGAGGAACTTATCATCTCCGCACCTGATCAACCTGAAGACAATGCTCAGCCTGAAGACAATCCTTCTAACGATGACAATGATCAGCAAGAGCAAAATCTTCGTCCTGTTCATCCTCGTGTTGCAAATGAAGTACAAATTGAGAGAATAATTGATAGCATCAATGCACCAGGTCCACTCACTCGTTCAAGGGCAACACAGCTAGCAAATTTCTGTGGGCACTTTGCATTCGTCTCAATATCTGAACCCAAGAAAGTTGATGAAGCCTTCATGGAACCTGAATAGATTCAAGCTATGCAAGAAGAGCTCCAGCAGTTTGAGCTGAATAATGTATGGGAACTGGTTAAGCGTCCTGATCCTCGTAAGCACAATATAATAGGCACTAAATGGATATATCGCAACAAGCAAGATGAGTATGGTCAAGTTGTCAGAAACAAAGCTCGTCTCGTTGCTCAAGGATACACTCAAGTTGAAGGGATTGACTTCGATGAAACATTTGCTCCTGTGGCTAGGCTTGAAGCCATACGCATACTGCTAGCCTATGCAAATCATCATAACATTCTTCTATATCAAATGGATGTGAAGAGCACTTTTCTCAATGGCAAGATTGAAGAAGAAGTGTATGTTGCACAACCACCTGGCTTTGAAGATCCAAAACATCCTGACATGGTGTACAAGCTCAACAAGGCACTGTATGGCCTCAAACAAGCCCCTCGGGCTTGGTATGACACACTCAAAGACTTCCTGAAGAGCAAAGGTTTCAAACCTGGTTCCCTCGATCCCACTCTCTTCACGAAGACATATGATGGTGAACTATTTGTGTGCCAAATATATGTGGATGACATTATCTTCGGCTGCACCAATCAGAAATACAGTGAAGAGTTTGGATATATGATGCAAGAGCAATATCAGATGTCCATGATGGGTGAGCTGAAGTTCTTCCTTGGTCTTCAAATACGTCAGCAACGCAACGACATCTTTATATCTTAAGAGAAATACCTCAAAGATTGCCTGAAGAAATTTGGAATGCAAGACTGCAAAGGCTACATGACGCCAATGCCAGCCAAACATCATCTGGGTCCCGGTGACAATGGTAAAGAGTTCGATCAAAAGGTATACCGCTCCATGATTGGTTCCTTGCTTTATTTGTGTGCATCTAGGCCAGATATCATGTTTAGTGTTTGCATGTGTGCCCGGTTCCAAGCGGCACCAAAGGAATCACATCACTTAGCTGTGAAGCGAATTCTCAGATATTTGGCTCACACCCCAACACTAGGATTATGGTATCCAAAGGGCTCAGAGTTTGATCTAGTTGGATTCTCGGATGCTGATTATGCTGGTGACAAGGTGGATCGCAAGTCTACATCAGGCACATGTCATTTTATGGGACGATCACTTGTATGTTGGTCTTCAAAGAAGCAGAACTGTGTATCTCTCTCCACTGCTGAATCTGAATACATTGCTGCTGGATCTTGCTGCGCTCAGCTTCTATGGATGAAGCAAACACTCAAAGACTATGGCATCCATCTGAAGCAAGTGCCACTGTCACGCCCTCAATGCGGCTATATCTCCCACGTGTCGAAGCACGACTTAGAGGCATAACCGCATTGAAAGAAATGTGGAAAGTGAGGTAATCTTCACACAACCCATGTAATAGATAAGGGACAGAGATACATAGTTGGCTTACAATCGCCACTTCACACAATACATGAATTAAGCATTACATCATCCAGATACAATCAAGGTCCGACTACGGAACCCAAAATAAAAGAAGACTACCCCAAATGCTACACAGATCCCCGATCGTCCCAACCGGGCTCCACTACTGATCAACTGGAGACGGAACAACATAAAGAACACGATCTTCATCGAGCTCCTCCTTGAGCTTGGTTGCGTCACCTGTACGGTATCATCGGCACCTGCAAACTGGCTTTGGAAGTATCTGTGAGTCACGGGGACTCAGCAATCTCACACCCTTGTGATCAAGACTATTTAAGCTTATGGGTAAGGTAAAGGTATGAGGTGGAGCTGCAGCAAGCGACTAGCATATATGGTGGCTAGCCTATTCGCAAAAGAGAGCGAGAAGAGAAGGCAAAAGCACGGTCGAACAACTATGATCAAGAAGTGATCCTAGGACAACCTACGTCAAACATAACTCCAACACTGTGTTCACTTCCCGGACTCCACCGAGAAGAGACCATCACGGTTACACACGCGGTTGATGTATTTTAATTAAGGTCAACTTCAGGTTTTCTACAACCAGACATTAACAAATTCCCATCTGCCCATAACCGCGGGCACGACTTTCAAAAGTTCAAAACCCTGCAGGGGTGTCCCAACTTAGCCCATCACAATCTCCCACGGTCAACGAAGGATATTCCTTCTAGCGGGAAGACCCGATCAGACTCGGAATCCCGGTTACAAGACATCCTCGACAATGGTAAAACAAGTCCAGCAAGACCACCCGCTGTGCCGACAAATCCCGATAGGAGCTGCACATATCTCGTTCTCAGGGCACACCGGATAAGCTAAGCGTATGGGAGCCAACGTAACCCAAGTTGCCAAGGGACGGCCCCGCACAGTGCTCTGGGTTGGACCAACACTTAGAGAAGCACTGGCCCGGGGGGGTTAAAATAAGATGACCCTTGGGCTGGCCGACCCAAGGGAAAGAAAAAGACTAGGTGGCAAATGGTAAAACCAAGGTTGGGCCTTGCTGGAGGAGTTTTATTCAAGGCGAACTATCAAGGGGTTCCCATTATAACCCAACCGCGTAAGGAATGCAAAATCCGGGAACATAACACCGATATGACGGAAACTAGGGTGGCAAGAGTGGAACAAAACACCAGGCATAAGGCCGAGCCTTCCACCCTTTACCAAGTATATAGATGCATTAATTAAATAAGAGATATTGTGATATCCCCACATATAAACATGTTCCAATAAGGAACAACATCTCCATGTTCCAACAAGGAACAAACTTCAATCTTCACCTACAACTAACAACGCTATAAGAGGGGGTGAGCAAAGCGGTAACATAGCCAAACAACGGTTTGCTAGGACAAGGTGGGTTAGTGTATTGGTTTAACAATATGGGAGGCATGATAAGAAAGTGGTAGGTATCGCAACAAAGGCATAGCAAAAGAGCGAGCAACTAGCAAGCAAAGATAGAAGTGATTTCGAGGGTATGATCATCTTGCCTGAAATCCCGCAAGGAAGAAGAACAAGTCCATGAAGAAGATAAACGGACGTAGTCGAACGAATCCTCCCAACACGATGTTATTGGAACCAACCCGAAGAAGCAACACCGGAAAGAAGCACACAACATAGTAAACAACCAACACCTGAACAAGGTATGATATGCGGTATGCGGTATGCGATGCATATGCATGATTTGCAAAGGAATGATTGAACCTGGCCTCAACTTGGAAATCCAAGAGTGCCACTGGAAAGGTGAGGTGATTTCGGTTGAAATCGATATAAAGATCACCGGAATCGGATACACGGTTTGGAAATGGCAAGCAAAACAAATATGGCACCGGTCTGCGATAATCAGCAAGTGACCAACTAAATGCACGAAGTTAAATATGCTACAACACTCAAACATGACAACAAAATACATGGAAGGGATCCACTCATGATGCTTGACAAAAGATGAACACTGAGCTACGGCTAATTCACTCATTAACAGGTCCAAACAAGCATGGCAAAAGTGCAAATGATAACAGGTTTCAGACTTAGTGAAATTAACACAAGTCTGGAATTTATCATCAGGAAGCACACTTTAGAGTATGAAAACTACATGCTACAGGAACTTAACATGGAAAAGCAAGGCATTGCATGAAGCTACTCAAAGCACTTAACAAAAGTCCCTTAGTGACCTTGAGCCAAAAGGGATCATAAAATACAATTGCAAGCGTGTGAACATGGCAAAAACATAAACAGATCCCAGACTTTGTGAAAAACTGGAGCATGCAAATCGGTTAACGAGTAGGCATGTTCACGAGCTTGATGCACTCACCAAAGAGCATTGCATGACAAACTAAGCATACACCCATCAAGAATACATGGCACTGAAGCCAGATATGGCAAGAACAACAACATAGCATGCACGGATCAATAGCAACAACCTCGGCAAAATCGCTAATCATGTCAACGATCTGCCAGGAACATTTTATAGCAAAAGTAGAGCTCGATTGACTCAATCTAGGATGCTCCATAAATGCAAACAAAGACATGGATGGATAGAGCACCACAATGTTAACAAAACATCCTTACTGATCATCCTCTAAAGAGGCACGGATCACTAGGAAATAACATGAACATATGGCATAACAACAAAATCAGGACAAGGACTTAGAGAAAATCTAAGTCCCTGAAATCAGCATTATCGATTACGCTACTTTGCAAGCTTGTGCTAGTCACCACGAATATCACAAAAATACATGGCAAGCACCTCTGTAAAGATTGCATGGCATATAACAAAACACATGACGAAACCCGGAATCCATGGATGGCATCTGAATCTCCGGTCTTGGGGCGTTACAACACTCCACTACGAGAGGATCTCGTCCCGAGATCTAGAATGGCACCAGAGGGAAAAACGGAAGAGAAAAGAAGAGGTAAAACTAAGTTGCTTCTTGACAAACGAGTGAAACCAAAGAACCTTGAAAAGGTTAAGCCATTTCGAGAAAAGAATACAAAGAAGATGAACAAGGTGAGACACTCCGTTGGAAAGAGGAACGAAGAAGAACAAATTCGGACAGCTAACCGTTTAGAACAAGGTAGAGAGGAAATAAAGATGATATAATTTGGGCAGCACTCCATCTGAGAAGGGAGGCAAAACTTGGCAAACTGGGAAGAATTTGATAAGAGGGAACGACACTCCGGTTAAGCGGATAAGCACGAAAAGGAAAACATGATCTTCACAATTCGAGATGATGTTTGAAAAGAGCAACATCACAAGGCCTCCAGAAGAAAGAATAGAAGATAGATAATTGAAATAAAAGAATGTAGAAGAAAATGCCAACTTCTGCTACAAAAGAGCTTGAAAAGGCATCTTTAGGAGAAGGGTTAAACAGAGTTGTTGGAGAACCAACGACGAAAAGAATAAGATTGATATGGTCTTATGGAATACATCTCAAATTATAAGGTGACAACCTGCCACTCACGGAAAAAAATTGGATTGATATCAACAAGGAGACGAGAAAGCTATTTCACCGCGAGGATAAAAGAAGAACTTGGGTCACTTATGAGCACCATATATAGCAACAATCCTCCGGGAAGGCTTTAGGTGAAATATAACCCAAGGTAATTCCAATGAAGAGATTGATGGATTTAAGATACCTCATTCTTGACAACATGTGAATCATGAAACATGAACTCAATTTATGAAGAATGACATAGCACCACCTCAAATGATACGGTAGAAGGAATTGCACTTCAGAATGCAAGATGAAGAATGCTTGAGCTCCTTTGAAAAGAATCTCGATGAACACTTTGAGAAGGGATTAAATCCTTTATGGACCATCATGTAGAAACTTCATGAAGAACTCCGGTAAGCAAAAGAATGATCAAACGAAAAGAAAGATGAGAAGAGTAAGGTTGAAGCCTTGCAATGATTAGATGAAGCTTTGCTACGAGATAAAGAGAAAACTTGGAACTCCGGAAAAGAAAGATGAACAAATGGAAACAAGAATTTGATGAGCCTCCAGAATAGGGAATTAATCACTCGATGAAACAAGAATAAGAATTACATTATGCTTATCCTTCACCAATTTAAATTGATGACAAGCAACGGATCGCATATGAATTATTCTCATAGAAATGATTTAGATAGATATAGCGCAAACTTAATGGACCACCGGTAGAATTGAAACAACAAATGAACTGATATGATAACGAATGACGAGAACTCTTAAACGAACCACCGTAAGAATTTAAAATGAACGAAGAGAAAATAAAGAAACACCGGGAAGAATTATAAAAAGAACGAAGATACTTGAGAGGATTTGATACATGAGAAAAAATAGATCGCGAACTTAATAGAGAAAATACTTGAATGATGCACCGGTAAGATTTGGAGAAAGTGAGCTGAAAGCTAAAATGAATGATCCGAAATGATGGCCTTCAGAGGCACAAACTGAAAAGACTCCTGAATTGCTCCGGATGGGTGAAAAGAATTCTCACGATCAAAACAATTACGAGAGGATGGCAACAAGCTAGAATCACGAATCTTGAAGAGAATGGAGCAAGATTAAAGAGAAACTCTTGTTCGGTCTTCAAAATCCGAGAATGACGACGAGAAACGCCCCCATGAATTATTTAGACACTCCGGAATGAAGAATGGAAAGGTTGATCCAACGATGAAAAGAATTTGCAAGATCTTGGAGAAAAAACATTTGACTGATGACAGTTCATTCTTACGTCAAACTTCAAAAAAGAATTTTGAGAATAACTTCGGAGAATTAGAAGAGTCAGGTAAGATCCTGGGAAAAGACCTGTGGGTTAGGGCCCACTCAAAAGAAACACCGTTGAAATGATTTAAAGAGAGAGATTGCACCGGTTGAATTAAATGGCTTGAATGAGATACCAATCTCAAAATAGGTTGAACGGATCTTGAATGACAAGAAGATCTTTCTAAGATATCTTTAGCACTCCGGAATCATTGAATAGCGAGAAATGGACGATAAAGAGGTGCACCGGTAAGAAAAGGTATAGAAATGAGGAAAAGGGGTAAAGAAGCACCCAAAGCTTGAATTGAATCCACCGGAGGAGAAAAAAGGAACGAAGAATGATGAACTTGAAGCTCCGTTAAAATCTTCATGAGAAACACCAGGTAAGAACATTGAAAGAAAAGAAGGAAGAGACTTCAGATGAATAAGATGGACACTTGATCAAGAAATCTGAGTCCTTGAAGAAAAATGGTGGGTGGGCGGGAAAAACAAAGGCAACTTGGAGACGGATGAAACAAACACCGTTGAGAAGAACTGATACTTGATCTTGCGGATGTTGCAATGATCGGATCCACTTGAAGAGAAGCACACCGGTTGAAAAGGATTGACATGACAGTCTCGATTATCATGAAGGTTTGGTATTCACATCGGAGTATGAGAACACCGTTTAGGAAAGGGTATGGAATCAACCTTTGACATTGAAGCAACTCGAATACCACAACTCAAAACAAAACCAAGGATTGGCTTGCAAAATAAGCCGGAACAAACATATGATAGAGATTTCGTCCGAAGTTTCGTGGTGGGGCCTACACGGGCTCGATCGTACAGCACCATCATGTACAAGGCAGTGCACATGACATATGAAGCGTCCCCGAGTCGGCATAGCCAAGGACTCTTTAAGACACAACAAGACCACCGTAAAACCAACCGTGGATAGGCGGGCCACTAGACGTCGAACCCCAATTTCATATCATACATCTGTCGGAAAGAAATCCTAGGAGCTACTTGATTTCCCACTTATAAACTCCCAAAATTTTCCGGTTATGCAATCAGGTGTTGGGGATACAGGGGAAGCATAATATCTCACCCAAAACTAGCAAATCCTACATCCAGCTGTATCCATCCTTCAACACATAACCAAGAAACCTTTGGAAATCATCTACCTCAACCTTCGAAAAGCATCCGTTATACGAGTTATGGCAATACTCCCGAACTCCCGCCCCAGTACTGGGTTGTAACACCCCGGATGTAACTTTCCCTATTTGTACTCCAACTCTTGCCGTTTCCGGCGTTAAGTTATATTTATTTCCTCGGGTTTGGGTTTTGTCTCCGTGTGTTGTTGCCGTTGTCATGCATCTCATATCATGTCATCATGTGCATTGCATTTGCATACGTGTTCGTCTCATGCATTCGAGCATTTTCCCCGTTGTCCGTTTTGCATTCCGGTGCTTCGTTCTCCTCCGGTGGTCATTTCTAGCTTTCTTTCGTGTGTGGGGATTAAACATTTCCGGATTGGACCGAGACTTGCCAAGCGGCCTTGGTTTACTACCGGTAGACTGCCTGTCAAGTTTCGTATCATTTGGACTTCGTTTGATACTCCAACGGTTAACCGAGGGACCGAAAAGGCCTCGTGTGTGTGTTGCAGCCCAACACCCCTCCAAATTGGCCCAAAACCCACCAAACTCTGCTCCATGTCCTAGAGCGTTCGATCATGATCGCGTGGCCAAAAACCGCACCTCATTTGGACTCTCCTAGCTCCCTCTATGCCTATATAAAGGCCTCTCCCCGAAAATCCGGATCCCCCCTCGTCCAAAACCCTAAAAAATGTCTCCGCGCCGGCCGGACACGTCCGCCGCCGACCCCTCGCCCAATCGCTGCGCGCCACGTCACCGGGCCACGCCCCACTTCGCCGCACCGCCACCGAAGCCCGCAGGGCCCGCGGGGAGCCCTCCCCGGCCCGCGCGCCCGCAGCCGCCAGCGCCGCCCCGCGCCTCCTCACGCCCGCGCCCGCCCGGCCGGAGCTCGCGGCCCGCCGGAGCTCGCCGCCCGCCGCCGACGAGCCGCACGCCGCCGCCTCGGCTGCCGCGGACCCGCCGCCGCCGCCTGCCGCGCCGCTCCGGCCTCCTCCTGCCTCGCCGACGCCGGCCACCGCCTCCCCGACGCCGGCGGCCTCGGATCCGGCCAGCTACAGTGCCGCCGCCACCTCGGGCCCCATTCCCCGAAACCCTAGATCTGATCTGAGGGTTGTTTTTTAATCTAAGTCTCAGAATTTTTAGTTCATATGCTCCTGTTCGAGGCCCCGTAACTTTGCGTCCGTAGCTCTGATTCATGCATATAGCATATCAAAATGGTCATCTAAGAGAGTACATCATTTCATTCCATTGCATCATTTTCATTTGAGCTCATCTTGATGCCCGAAATGCTGTTAGAAGAGGGCTACTTGAGTTAATTGTCAGATCTGTTACTTCGTTTAGCACTTTTGTCATTTTTGCCATGATTAATGTGTGCATGCTATGCCCGTGAGTTATTCATATGTTTTGTTAAGGGTTTTGTCATCTATCCAGAGGTGCAACCCATGTATTTTTAGGATGTGTGTGGTGACTTGTGCAAGCTTGCAAAGTGGTGCACTTGATTAAAGCTTTTCCAGCAATGCCCAACCTTGGTCTTACCAATTGCCACCTAGCCTCTTTTCCCTCGGGTTTCCGGAGCCCGCGGGTCATCTTATTTTAAACCCCCCCAGGCCAGTGCTCCTTTGAGTGTTGGTCCGACCGAGTAGACTGCAGGGCCACCTCGGGGCAACTTGAGGGTTGGTTTTACTCGTAGGATGTCTCATCTGAGGGTGCCCTGAGAAAGAGATATGTGCAGCTCCTATCGGGATTTGTCGGCACATTCGGGCGGTGTTGCTGGTCTTGTTTTAACCTGTCGAAGTGTCTTGAGTTACCGAGATACCGAGTCTGATCGGAACGTCTTGGGAGGAGGTCTATTCCTTCGTTGACCGTGAGAGCTTGTCATGGGCTAAGTTGGGACTCCCCTGCAGGGATTGAACTTTCGAAAGCCGTGCCCGCGTTTATGGGCAGATGGGAATTTGTTAATGTCCGGTTGTAGATAACTTGAACCTTAAATAATTAAAATGAATCAACCGAGTGTGTTACCGTGATGGCCTCTTCTCGGCGGAGTCCGGGAAGTGGACACGGTGTTGGAGTAATGTTGGCGCAGGTTGTTCTCTAGCTTCTCGCTCGTGCTTTGCCTCCTCTTCTCGCTATCTTTTGCGAATAAGTTAGCCACCATACTTGCTAGTCGCTTGCTGCAGCTCCACTCATATTTTACCTTGCCATTCCTATAAGCTCAAATAGTCTTGATCGCGAGGTTGCGAGATTGCTGAGTCCCTGTGGCTCACAGATTACTATAACACCAGATGTAGGGCCTGATGATTCCGCTCCAGGAGACGCGTATGAACTCAAGTGGGAGTTCGACGAAGACTCTCAACGATACTCTGTTTCCTTTCCCGATGATCAGTAGTGGTGCCCAGTTGGGGGTGAACGGGATCGTTGTCGCATGTTGGGTTCTCTTTTATTTTGGCGCCGTAGTCGGGCCTTGAGTGTATGGATGATGTAATGTTATTTATGTACTTGATTGACGTGGCGAATGTAAGCCAACTATGTTATCTCCCCTTTATTATTCATATTACATGGGATGTTGTGAAGATTGCCTAACTTGCGGCATATGCCTTCAATGCGATTATGTCTCCAAGTCGTGCCTCGACACGTGGGAGCTATAGTCGCATCGAGGGTGTTACAAGTTGGTAATCAGAGCCTTCCCCGACCTTAGGAGCCCCATTGCTTGATCGTTTTTAGCGGCCGAGTTGTGTCTAGAAAAATGTTTTGAGTCTTTAGGAATTATATAACGGAGAGATTAGGAATTATTTTTACTTCCCAGTCTCCTCATCGCTCTGGTAAGGCATCCTGACATAGAGTTTTGACTCTTCTCTTCTCAAATTTCACTAAAATTCTTTTAGGGTCACGCGGGTATCTTGGAATCGTTCCGATGGTTTTATGATGAGAACATTGTCTTGGTGCCTCCTGTCAGGGGTTTAGTGGAAGTGTCCCGGGGAGTTGAGCTCTGAGGTGTTGTCATCATAATTTTATCGTTGTAATTCTGGAATACCTGAGTCTAGTACGCCGACATCGAAAATCTCTTTTATGCAGTTCGTTGGTGAGATAACCTCGACGCCACCCAGTACTGGGGCGGGAGTTCGGGAGTATCGCCATAACTTGTATAACGGATACTTTTCGAAGGTTGAGGTAGATGGTTTCCGAAGTTTTATTGGTTATGTGTTGAAGGATGGATACAGCTGGATGTAGGATTTGCTAGTTTGGGTGAGATATTATGCTTCCCCTGTATCCCCAACAGCTGATTGCATAACCGGAAAGGTTCGGGAGTTTCATAGGTGGGAATTCTAGTATCTCTAGTTTTTCTTCCACGGATATTGGTTTGAGATTGGGATTTCTTACCAATTATTCGTTCTTGATCCGTACCTTGTTGATTTATTTCTCTACCTTAATTCTACGTGGCTTCTCAATTTATGGATATGTGACCATTTTAAGAGGAATGCATTCGTTCATTTTGTTCGGATGTGAAGACTATATGTTGCAATTTTCATTCCGTTGGATTCAGCTTCAATATTTTATCTATCAATGTGCTAATGGTGGTCACCCTCTTCAGGATGGCTCCTCCAACGCGCACGACTCCGAATCCTGATCCGCCACCACCTCCACCTCCTCCAGAGGCATGGCAAGCTGTGATGGCCGCAACCAATGCAAACACACAGTTGATCATGCAAATTCTTCAAGAGCGCAATCAAGGCAGTCTAGGGAATCAAGGCAGCAATCAGAGTCACTTTGCTACACTCAACCAGTTCCTTGCTAACGGGCCAAAGACTTTCAGCAATTGTGTTGAGGCAACCGATGCTGACGATTGGCTTGTGGATCTGTGTAAGCATTTCGAGTGCAGTAACGTCAGGCCTGAGGACTTTGTTAAGTTCACTTCCTTCCAACTCAAAGATCAAGCTACAGAATGGTTCCAACAGTACAAGGACTCCAGAGGTGGACATGTTATCACTTGGGATGATTTCCTTTGAGATTTCCAAGCTCATCATATTCCCCAGAGCGTGGTTGAAAGCAAGCATGAGGAATTCCGCAATCTGAAGCAAGGCTCTTTGTCTGTCTATGACTACAACAAGTTGTTCTAGAAGCTCGCCCGCTTTGCCAAGCAGGACGTCCCTGATGAGAAGAGCATGATATACCAGTTCAGGCAGTCTAGAAACTCGCTCTTGTCCTCTTCGAGCCCTTGAGATACGATGAGTTCTACAACATGGCACTGAAGCAAGAGGCTGCTCAGTTGAGGTGTGATGCTTCCAAGAAGCGAGTCAGAGATGTTACTCCTTCTTCCTCTACTCAAGTGGCCAAGCAGCAGAAGTTTTGGCTTCCTCCTCCTCCGTTCCGTCAGCCGTATCAGCAGAAGAGCAAAGGTGGCAGTGGTTCTTCCCACCCACCCAACCCTGGCTTTCAGAACAAGACTTCGTCTCAAGCTCCAAGATTGAGTGCTCCGTATCACCGTCCGCTTTCAGAGGTCACGTGCAACAAGTGCCAATAGAAGGGTCACTATGCCAACAAGTGTCTCAACCAGAGGCGTCTTCCTCCTCCTCCTCCTCCTGTCAGATCGACAAGTACAGCTATGGTCAAGCATAACCCCAAGCACGCCAAGGTCAACTTGATGAATGCAGCTCAGGCAGAGGACTCGTCAGATGTGATCATGGGTAACCTTCCTGTTAACGATGTTCCTGCAAAAGTTCTTTTTGACACTGGTGCATCGCATTCCTTTTTGTCATGCCCTTTTGCATCGAAGCACAATGTTGATACCGAGATTTTGCCCAAAGTCATGCAAGTTGTTTCTCCCGGCAAGCTTTTGACTTCTAGTTTGGTTGCTCCCGATATCTCTATCACATTGGGCGATTACAAGTTTCTCTCTTCTCCGGTGGTTCTTGGTAACTCAGATATTGATCTTATTCTTGGAATGGATTGGCTTTCTAAGCACAAGGCTCAGCTTGATTGTGCAGCCAGGAAGATTCAATTGACTCATTCGTCTGAGGATGTAATTGTCTTTGCCGCTCGTGATGATACTATCCGTCTATTTTCTCTCAATGAGAAGGGTGAATTGGATGCCATCTCTCAAATTCCAGTCGTTTGCGAATACCAAGACATCTTTCCAGAAGAGCTTCCAGGAATGCCTCCGCACCGGCCAGTTGAATTCGTTATTGATCTTGAGCCTGGTACGGAACCTGTGTGCAAACGTCCTTACAAGCTCGGACCTGAAGAGTTGAAGGAGCTGAAGAAGCAACTCGATATGCAAGAGAAAATGGGACTCATCCGGCCTAGTTCTTCTCCGTGGGGTTGTGGTGTTCTTTTTGTGAAGAAGAAGGATGGAACGGACCGACTTTGTGTTGATTACCGTCCGGTAAACAAGAAGACCATCAAGAACAAATATCCACTTCCTAACATCAATGAGCTGTTCGAACAACTCAAAGGTGCCCAAGTATTCTCCAAGCTTGATCTCCGTATGGGTTATCACCAGATTCGCATTCGTGAAGAAGATATTCCCAAGACAGCATTCAGAACAAGCTTTGGTTCATATGAATACACTGTCATGTCTTTTGGCCTCGCCAACGCTCCTCCGACGTTCTCTCGCATGATGAATTTCATCTTCAACGCCTACACCAATGACTTCGTTTTGGTCTATCTCGATGACATTCTGGTTTTCTCGAAGAACAAGGAAGAGCATGCCAAGCACTTGCGTTTGGTTCTCGATAAGCTCAGGGAACATCAGTTCTACGCCAAGTTCTCCAAGTGTGAATTTTGGCTTGATGAGGTTCTTTATCTTGGTCCTATCATCTCTGCCAAGGGCATTGCCGTGAATCCTGAGAAGGTGTCTGCAATTGTGAATTGGGAACCTCCTCAGAATGTGAAGCAACTCCGCAGTTTTCTCGGTCTCGCAAGCTATTGCCGAAGATTCGTTGAAAACTTTTCTAAGATCGCGAAGCCTCTCTCAAATCTTCTCCAGAAGCACGTCAAGTACGTTTGGTCTCCGGAGTGTGATATTGCTTTCAACACTTTGAAAGAGAAATTGATCACTGCTCCAGTTCTGACTCCGCCTGATGAATCCAAGCCGTATGAGGTCTTTTGTGATGCCTCTCTCCAAGGTCTTGGCGCAGTATTGATGCAAGAGAAGAAAGTTGTTGCTTATACATCTCGCCAGTTGAAGCCTAATGAGAAGAACTACCCCACTCATGATCTTGAGTTGGCGGCAGTTGTGCATGCTCTTTTGACTTGGAGACATCTTCTATTGGGAAGAAAAGTGGACATTTTCACTGATCACAAGAGTCTCAAGTACATCTTCACTCAGCCTAATCTCAACCTCAGGCAAACTCGATGGGTCGAAATGATTCAAGAGTATAATCCGAGTATCGAGTATACTCCAGGCAAGGCCAATGTGATTGCTGACGCTTTGAGCAGGAAGGCTTACTGCAACAGTCTGATTCTTAAGCCTTATCAACCCGAGCTTTGTGAAGCTTTCCGCAAACTTAACCTGCAAGTTGTTCCTCAAGGTTTCCTCGCCAACCTTCAAGTCTCTCCTACCTTAGAAGACCAGATTCGCCAAGCCCAGCTTCTTGATGCTATGGTGAAAAAGGTGAAGATTGGGATTGCCAAGAGTCAGTCAAAGTACAAGTGCTACCGCCTTGATGACAAGGACACTCTCTTCTTCGAGGATCGTATTGTTGTACCCAAAGGTGACCTCCATAAAGTGATCATGAACGAGGCTCACAATTCTCTCCTCTCCATCCACCCTGGGAGCACGAAGATGTATCAGGACCTCAAGCAAGCTTATTGGTGGACTCGAATGAAGCGCGAGATCGCTCAATTCGTGAATGAATGTGATGTCTGCAGAAGAGTGAAGGCGGAACACCAAAGGCCAGAAGGTCTCCTCCAACCTCTTGCCATTCCAGAATGGAAGTTTGACCACATTGAAATGGACTTCGTGACTGGGTTTCCAAAGTCCAAGCGTGGCAATGATGCTATATTTGTTGTCATCGACAAACTCAGCAAAGTGGCTCACTTTCTGCCTATCAAAGAGTCGATCACTGCAGCTCAATTGGTGGAACTCTATACCTCTCGTATTGTCTCTCTGCACGGTATTCCTCAAGTGATCTCTTCAGACCGTGGCAGCATCTTTACCTCGAAGTTTTGGGATTCTTTCCAGAAGGCCATGGGCACGAACATCCGCTTCAGCACAGCTTTCCATCCTCAAACAAGCGGTCAAGTCGAGCGTGTCAACCAGATTCTTGAAGATATGCTCAGGGCTTGTGTGATCTCCTTCGGCATGAAGTGGGAGGATTGTCTTCCTTATGCTGAATTCTCCTACAACAACAGTTTTCAAGCAAGTTCGGGAAAGGCCCCTTTTGAAATTCTGTATGGCAGGAAGTGCCGTACCCCTCTCAACTGGTCTGAAACTGGTGAACGTCAGCTTTTGGGTAATGACTTAATCACAGAGGTAGAAGAAATGTGCAAAGTCATTCGTGATAACCTTAAGGCAGCCCAATCCCGCCAGAAGAGCTACTATGATAGTAAGCACCGTGATTTGGCTTTTGAGATAGGAGATCATGTTTACCTCCGTGTCTCTCCTATGAAAGGTACTCGTCGCTTCGGTATCAAAGGGAAGCTTGGCCCTAGATACGTGGGACCTTTCAAGATTGTCAGCAAGAGAGGCGACCTCGCCTATCAACTCGAGCTTCCTTCAAACTTTGCAAATGTTCATGACGTGTTCCATGTCTCTCAGCTTCGAAAGTGCTTCAAGACTCCTGACCGCACCGTCAACTTCGAGGACATTGAGCTCCAAGAAGATCTGTCTTATCGTGAGCACCCATTTGCTATTCTTGAAGAGACTGAACGCAAGACTCGCAACAAGTCAATCAAATTTCTCAAAGCCAAGTGGTCACACCATTCCGACCGCGAAGCTACCTGGGAACGCGAGGATCACCTCCGTTCTGAGTACCCGTGAAAGTGCAACTATCCCTAGGTGGTTTTGGTAATTCATAACAACATATAGCTCATTGAGCTAATGCTATTCCAAGTTGATTATTTTAGGAAAGCTCAATGATTGGCATGGCATGGATGTGAAAGTGGAACCCTCAAAATGCTAAGGACAAAGGATTGGCTCAAGCTCAAAAGCTCAAGACTCTTCATTTTATATTTTAGTGATCCAAGATCACATTGAGTCTTTAGGAAAAGCCAATACTATCAAGGAGGGATGAGGTGTTGCTTAATGAGCCTCTTGCTTCATGTGCTTAGTGATATGCTCCAAAACCCTCAACTACTTTCCCATATCCACATATGACCTAAACCCTAAGCCAAACTCGGTCTTACCGATTCTTCCTATCCGGCGCCACCGAGTTTCACTTGTCATTAGCCACTGCCAAAACCCTAGCAATTCGGTTCTACCGATAAGGATCTCGGTCTCACCAAGATGGGGTTGCAAACTCTCTGTTTCCCTTTCGTAACTTTTCGGTCTCACCGAAAGAGCGAATCGGTCCCACCGAGATTGCAATGTAAACTCAGTGTCTCCCCTTTGTAACTTTTCGGTCTCACCGAGTTCCACTCGGTCTCACCGAAAGAGCAAATCGGTCCCATCGAGTTTGCCTGATCAACTCTCTGGTTAGCTAATTACCAAATCCGGTCTCACCGAGTTTGTGTAATCGGTCTCACCGAGATTACGTTATGCCCAAACCCTAACCATATCGGTCCTACCGAGTTGCATGTCAGTCCCACCGAAAATCTCTAACGGTCACTAGGTTTACATTTTCGGTCCGACCGAGTTTATGATTCGGTCCCACCGAGATTGGAAAACTGTCTAACGGTTGGATTTTGTGTGGAGGCTATATATACCCCTCCACCTTCTTCTCATTCGAGGAGAGAGCCATCAGAACACACACACCATTCCAACTCATATGTTCTGAGAGAGAACCACCTACTCATGTGTTGAGACCAAGATATTCCATTCCTACCATATGAATCTTGATCTCTAGCCTCTCCAAGTTGCTTTCCACTCAAATCTTCTTTCCACCAAATCCAAATCCTATGAGAGAGAGAGTTGAGTGTTGGGGAGACTATCATTTGAAGCACAAGAGCAAGGAGTTCATTACCTACACACCATTTGTTACTTCTTGGAGAGTGGTGTCTCCTAGATTGGCTAGGTATCACTTGGGAGCCTCCGACAAGATTGTGGAGTTGAACCAAGGAGTTTGTAAGGGCAAGGAGATCGCCTACTTCGTGAAGATCTACCGCTAGTGAGGCAAGTCCTGTGTGGGCGATGGCCATGGTGGGATAGACAAGGTTGCTTCTTCGTGGACCCTTTGTGGGTGGTTGCTTCTTCATGGACCCTTCGTGAGTGGAGCCCTGTGTGGACTCGCGCAACCGTTACCCTTGGGTGGAGCCCTGTGTGGACTCGCGCAACCGTTACCCTTCGTGGGTTGAAGTCTCCATCAACGTGGATGTAGGATAGCACCACCTATCCGAACCACGGGAAAAACATCCGTGTCTCCAATAGCGTTTGAATTCTCCAAACCCTTCCCTTTACATTCTTGCAAGTTGCATGCTTTACTTTCCGCTGCCTATATACTCTTTGCATGCTTGCTTGAATTATGTGATGATTGCTTGACTTGTCCTAAATTAGCTAAAATCTGCCAAGAACTAAAATTGGGAAAAGGTTAAGCTTTTATTTGGTCAAGTAGTCTAATCACCCCCCCTCTAGACATACTTTCGATCCTACAAGTGGTATCAGAGCTTTGGTCTCCATTTGCTTTGATCTCCATAGCTTTTGGTGGTCATAGCCTTGGTTTCACAACCTAGGAGAGTATGGCGTCTAGCGAGGGAAATTATCACCGTAGAGGTCCTTACTTTGATGGTACTAATTTTGCTAGTTGGAAGCATAAAATGAAAATGCATATTCTTGGACATAACCCCGCCGTTTGGGCTATTTTGTGTGTTGGTTTGCAAGGTGACTTCTTTGATGGGAGAGAACCAAACCGTGAAGCTACCAAGAATGAGTTGAAGATGTTGCAATACAATGCTCAAGCTTGTGATATTCTCTTCAACGGATTGTGCCCCGAAGAATTCAACAAAATCAGCCGCCTTGAGAATGCAAAGGAAATTTGGGACACGTTGATTGATATGCACGAAGGTACTGACTCCGTCAAGGAATCCAAGTTGGATGTGCTTCAAAGCCAACTTGACAAGTTCAAGATGAAGGATGGTGAAGGTGTCGCTGAAATGTACTCTAGGCTTGCTCTCATCACAAATGAGATTGCCGGCTTAGGAAGTGAAGAGATGACCGATAAATTCATCATCAAGAAGATTCTAAGAGCCTTGGATGGAAAATATGATACCGTGTGCACATTGATCCAAATGATGCCCAATTACAAAGATCTCAAGCCAACGGAGGTGATTGGAAGAATTGTTGCTCATGAGATGTCACTTAAGGATAAAGAGGAACTTCACAACAAATCAAGTGGTGCCTATAAAGCCTCATGTGAAGCCCCTACATCATCAAGTGAGAAACAAGACTTCAATGAAGAATTGGGCTTAATGGTGAAGAACTTCAACAAGTTCTACAAGAGTAGAAGCAAAGATAGAAGCTTCAAGTCAAGGTCCTACAATGACAAAAGATCTTCTAGTCGAGAGCGAAAATTCTACAATTGTGGAAGACCCGGACACTATTCCAATGAGTGTACGGCTCCCTACAAGAGAAGAGAAGATTCTCCAAGAAGAAGAAGCAAAGAATCACCACCAAGAGAGAGAAGGAGTAGAGATGATCATTATGAACGAAGAAACTCACGGAGAAGCAAGGATTCGGAAAGGAAGGAAAAATCATCAAGGAGCTACACAAGACGAAGACATCAAGCTCATGTTGGTGAATGGGTATCCGGCTCCGACAGCCACTCCGAGAGAAGTTATTACTCCGGCTCCGAAGATACTCAAGATGAAGGTGTTGCCGGTCTAGCACTTGTGTCAACCAACTCCTACGACATATTTGACTCACCAAATGAAGGAATTGGAAGATGCTTCATGGCCAAAGGTCCTAAGGTAACACACCCCGAGTATGTTGATTTCAATAGTGATGAAGATGACTTGTTAGGTGATGATTTGCTTGTTGACAACTCTAGTGAATACTATGATGAAATGTCAATTAAACATGCTAATCAAGATAAAATGAATGACAATGATAAGGAGAAGATTGAGGCCCTAACTAAAGAACTAAACACTCTTAAGTTAGCTCATGAAACCATCTTCGAAGATCATCAAGAAATTTTAAGAGCTCATGAGAAATTATGCTTTGAAAAGCTCAATCTTGAGCAGGAGCATGAGTTCTTAAAAGCAATCAATGATGATCTCCGCAAGAAAAGTTCTTCTTACGTTGCCAAGCGTTTACTCTTATCCACTTACATGCCTCAAGTCAAGTCTAGTAACAAGAACAAGAAAGATTCTTCCTCTAGTAGTAACAATGATCATGCTAAATCCAATATTGTTGCTTCTAGTAGTTCTCTTGATTCCACTAATGATTCTCTTAGCCAAGTTACACTTGAGAAAGAAAATAGCTTATTGAAGGGAATTATAGAGAAAGGAGTGTACAAAAGCCTTGCCGGGAGTAAGCAATTCGAGGAAATTGTGCGCAAGCAAGGAATGCACCGGAAGAATCAAGGTGTTGGTTTTGAACGAAAGTTCAATGCCAATGGAGTTGAGTGGGAAGAAGATCAATACCCCAAGACAAAGTTTGTCCCTCAACAAGAGAAGTATACTTCTTTCAAGGGGACACAAGCTCAAGATGATCTTCCACCACAAGACTACAAGAAAAAAGGCAAGGACAAGCTTCAAGAGGAAATTGATGCATTTGAAGAAGCTCCAAAGACCTTAGTCAAGTGGATTCCCAAGACTACTTCAAGTTCCACTTCATCAAGTACGACTACAACTCCAAGGATTCCCATCAAGATGGTGTGGATCCAAAAGAAGAAGAACTAGAGAGTTCTTGAGGGTGACTCCGCCAACATACTTCACTCTTATCATTTTGGCAAGAACAAGTACAATCAACTTCCACATCTTGCACTAGTTCAAGGAGTCACAAACCCTCTTGTTGGTAAGACAAGGGACAAGGTAATCTAAAAGTTTTCATGGACATCATCTTTGTGTGCATCACTCTATGTCTGTGGATATCCTTGTTTGTTCCTTGTGGGACTAACCCATGTAGGTATTGAAAGTGCAATTCACTCAAATGGATAGCTCCAAGAGATCTACATCAACATTGAGCATCCACATCTTCAATATCTACATGAAGTCATCATCGACAAAACCCAAGGTTAGTTCATCCCTCTTAGGGGGGATATCACATCTAGGGGGAGCTTTACTCTAAGACTTGAGCTAAAGCAACTCTAAAGATGTGAACAAAACAATGCTTTATGTAAAAAGTGGTAACCCCACTTGAGCTTAAACGATGAGTATGACCTATGATCAAGTGTTCTCACTTGACTCCTAAGTCAATATACTCATATATAGATGACCTAGTCATCGCAAATTGCTTGATAGATGCTAGAATTGGTTGTGCATGCCTTGCCACATATTTCATTTGCCATCTTATTGTGTGAGCATGCTGGTTGCATATTTTACTCATTCGAGGACATCCACTTGTTGTTTTGATTGTTTGGTTTTTTCTTCTTTTGCCAAGTGGATGGACAAGAATGCCTAAGAACCTCCTCTAGCTATCTATGCTTTTCTCGTCTCAAACTCTATTCATGCTGCATCACAAAATTTGATCATGTCAGATTCGAACCACTCTGTGTGAGGAGCGCTCGGAGTCCCCGATTTGTCATAGACTTAAACTTCCAAAACCTCTTTATGATTCTCGGTCTGACCGATACTCCACTTTCGGTCCTACCGAGATCATTAAGTTGATCTAGGTTTTCGATCTCGGTGCAATCAATTTGAACATTTCGGTCACACCGAGTTTCGGTAACTACTTGCAGTTATGAATCTCGGTGCCACCGAGTTGTTCCACTCGGTCACACCGACAGGGTCGGGCTATATATAGCCACGGGCAAAATTTTGGAAATTTCTTCGAACCCCTTCGCCCGCGCGATAGCCTGCTCTGCCCTCGTGGTCTCCAGATCGTCTTCTCGCCGCCAGCCGCCTCTAGTCGCTGGTCTCCGTCGCCGTCAACGGGAATTCTGCCCCGCCGTTGCCGCCGTAGCAAGTCTCCGTCGAACTAGGGTATGGACTTGATCACAGTGCTATTCCCCGTCCAATTCCTAGCACATTGTGTTCTTCATGATTCTTGCCACGATTGAAACACTCCTATCCAGTCAATGCGCCCGTAGCTTTGATTCGAAAATTTTAGGGTTAGGTTTCTGCCGAAACCATCTCGGACCCACCGAGTTGAAAAACTCGGTCCCACCGATTTGGCTTATGCCATTGCACAAGTGAGACTCGGTCTGACCGAGAATTACTTATCGGTGTGACCGATTTTTGAACTCAGTGAAACCCTAGCAGTCTCGGTGCCACCGAACTGTGACTCGGTCCTACCGATTTCACTAGTTTAGGTTCCAAAACTGCTTCGGTATCACCGAGTTTGAAAATCGGTAGATCTGAGATGATTTCAGTGGGAAACTAAAACTAAGTTTTTGGATCATTCTTTTGCAAAAATCTCTGCATTTTGTGATGCTCATCCTCTCTATCTCTTCTATAAACTATTCACAGGGTCAGCAGTCAGTTTGCAGCATGTCTGATCAAAGTGATAGCCAAAACATGTCAGAGCAGCAGGTGCACATGAGTGAGGGCACTAGTCCCTCCAGCTCTTCTGATGAAGGCAGCAGGAGCACTCCTAGCAACTTGCCAAAGGCTGCCACGAGACAGAGGAAGAAGAGGAAGAGAATGTCCTGAGAAAGCTAAAGCCCAAGATCCCAGACCACAACAATGCTCATCCTGTGGCTGAGGATATGAAGCTCAGGAGAGATTCAGGGCTGAGGAAGTGGAGAGAAGCAGACCCGTATGCTTCAAGGAGAAGGACAGCAGTTGACTATAGATTTCACACCAAGGAGCAGCAGGATTTTTATGAGACATTGCTGCTAGATAAGAAGCCCATTGTCTATGATATGCGATGGGTTGATTGGCAATACATTAAGGACAATGAGGAGCACTATCCTGGAGTGCAAGACAGCTTCATAGCTTGTGGAGTAGCTGACTTTGTTGGGCAGAAGCTCACAAAGTGGAACGAGGAACTGATCATGCAATTCTACTCCACGACACACTTCTATCCAGATGGGAGGATCACATGGATGTCTGAGGGTACGAGGTACCAATCCACTGTTGAGGAATGGGAAAAGTTGATTAATGCCCCAGAGGAGCATGATGATGACATGGACATATATGCCAAGAAAAAGATGGTCCACAACTCAATGTCAAATATGTACAAGGAGATCCCAAATGAAGCACTTGATACCTTCAAGTTTGGCTCAGTACATTACCTTCTGTCAGGGCTCCCGACTATCAATTGGATCTTGAGGCACACCTTATTGCCCAAGTCAGGTGATCACAAGATGATCAGAGGCCATGCTATCAACTTGCTACATGTGTTTGATGTGCCTCAGAAGTTCAAGGTGATGAGCCTCATAGTGGAAACAATCAAGAGGACTGCAGCAGATCAGAAGAGGAGCTGCGGATATGCCCCTCAAATTCAGGAGCTCATCAACTCCAAGATGGGCACGGGCATATATCTATTGGACAAGGAACACCTGCCCATCCGTCCAGATTTCGAGGACAATCAAGTTGTCATGACTGAGAACGAGCCATCATCTGCCCAAGCATACGCGAAGAAGGAGAAGGCAAGGAAGGAGAAAGCTGCCAAGATGCCAACTCAAGAGGAGGCATCTGAATACTTCTTGAAGACCAAACAAGAGCAGCTTGGTTACTTGATTGCATCCACGCTGAGAATTGAGCAAAGTCTGGCCACCCTCACTCAGAATCAGCAGAGCCTAGAGAGAATCATGGAACAGAAGTTCTATGACTTGGATGTCAAAGTAACGGAAGTTCAGTCTGCAGTGGAGCAGCTCCAGGAGGACATGCAGGAGAGGAGAGGCAGGACTACCACTCATGCCTTTGCCAGAGTGCCACGAGGCCCGAGGTCATCTGCCGTGCCAGTTGCTGACACCAGAGCCACCACTTCAGCACCAGCTACAGCCTCAGTTCCACCAGCTCCAGCATCTACTTCAGCTCCAACTCCAGTGTCTACTTCAGCATCTACCAAAGCCTTCGTCCTTGGAGTGATCCGGATTCCACCACCACCTGAAGATCAAGCCTGAGCGTCGATTTAGCACTATGCATTTTCTAGGAACTTTTTGGTAACTTGTTGCCAAAGGGGGAGAAGATGTATAGATCATAGGCTTCGAGAGAGAGAGTGTTGCTTTTCTCTCTTGCTTTATTTGGTGGTTTTTCAAACTTGTTTGCTTTTGAGTGCTTGAGATACTACGTCATTATTTGTGAGACATTGATGATCATGTGTTTGATCATAAGCTACACTTAATGTTTGCTTAATGCTATTATCTTATCTATCTTGTGTGATCATTCACTATTCTTGGTGATGAGTGCATGTATTTCATTCTTATCATTTTAAGCGCTCCACCAAGATGTATGTGACATGGAAGAGTAACCCATGACTCTAACTCCTTGTGCATTTGCAGTCCAAAGCAAATTTTAAATATGCACAAGTTTAGGGGGAGCTCTTACTTATCACATACTTCTCAAAGCGACGATATATTTCATGCTTATTATCATTTGTTGAAGCTTTGATCTATATGTTGTCATCAATTACCAAAAAGGGGGAGATTGAAAGTGCAACTATCCCTAGGTGGTTTTGGTAATTCATAACAACATATAGCTCATTGAGCTAATGCTATTCCAAGATGATTATTTCAGGAAAGCTCAATGATTGGCATGGCATGGATGGTGAAAGTGGAACCCTCAAAATGCTAAGGACAAAGGATTGGCTCAAGCTCAAAAGCTCAAGACTCTTCATTTTATATTTTAGTGATCCAAGATCACATTGAGTCTTTAGGAAAAGCCAATACTATCAAGGAGGGATGAGGTGTTTCTTAATGAGCCTCTTGCTTCATGTGCTTAGTGATATGCTCCAAAACCCTCAACTACTTTCCCATATCCACATATGACCTAAACCCTAAGCCAAACTCGGTCCTACCGATTCTTTCTATCCAGCGCCACCGAGTTTCACTTGTCATAAGCCACTGCCAAACCCTAGCAATTCGGTTCTACCGATAGGGATCTCGGTCTCACCGAGATGGGATTGCAAACTCTCTGTTTCCCTTCCATAACTTTTCGGTCTCACCGAAAGAGCGAATCGGTCCCACCGAGATTGCAATGTAAATTCAGTGTTTCCTTTTTGTAACTTTTCGGTCTCACCGAAAGAGCAAATCGGTCCCACCGAGTTTGCCTGACCAACTCTCTGGTTAGCTACTTACCAAATTCGGTCTCACCGAGTTTGTGTAATCGGTCTCACCGAGATTACGTTATGCCCAAACCCTAACCATATCGGTCCCACCGAGTTGCATGTCAGTCCCACCGAAAATCTCTAACGGTCACTAGGTTTACATTTTCGGTCCGACCGAGTTTGTTGATTCGGTCCCACCGAGATTGGAAAACTGTGTGTAACGGTTGGATTTTGTGTGGAGGCTATATATACCCCTCCACCTCCTCTTCATTCGTGGAGAGAGCCATCAGAACACACACACAATTCCAACTCATATGTTCTGAGAGAGAACCACCTACTCATGTGTTGAGACCAAGATATTCCATTCCCCAAGTTGCTTTCCACTCAAATCTTCTTTCCACAAGATTCAAATCCTATGAGAGAGAGTTGAGTGTTGGGGAGACTATCATTTGAAGCACAAGAGCAAGGAGTTCATTACCTACACACCATTTGTTACTTCTTGGAGAGTGGTGTCTCCTAGATTGGCTAGGTGTCACTTGGGAGCCTCCGACAAGATTGTGGACTTGAACCAAGGAGTTTGTAATGGCAAGGAGATCGCCTACTTCGTGAAGATCTGCCGCTAGTGAGGCAAGTCCTGTGTGGGCGATGTCCATGGTGGGATAGACAAGGTTGCTTCTTCGTGGACCCTTTGTGGGTGGTTGCTTCTTCGTGGACCCTTCGTGGGTGGAGCCCTGTGTGGACTCGCGCAACCGTTACCCTTGGGTGGAGCCCTGTGTGGACTCGCGCAACCGTTACCCTTCGTGGGTTGAAGTCTCCATCAACGTGGATGTAGGATAGCATCACCTATCCGAACCACGGGAAAAACATCCGTGTCTCTAATAGCGTTTGAATTCTCCAAACCCTTCCCTTTACATTCTTGCAAGTTGCATGCTTTACTTTCTGCTGCCTATATACTCTTTGCATGCTTGCTTGAATTATGTGATGATTGCTTGACTTGTCCTAAATTAGCTAAAATCTGCCAAGAACTAAAATTGGGAAAAGGTTAAGCTTTTATTTGGTCAAGTAGTCTAATCACCCCCCCTTTAGACATACTTTCGATCCTACAACCCGGCGTTCTTTCAGTCCTAGATCTCAGGACGAGATCCTTTCGTAGTGGTGGAGTGTTGTAACACCCCGGATGTAACTTTCCCTATTTGTACTCCAACTCTTGCCGTTTCCGGCGTTAAGTTATATTTATTTCCTTGGGTTTGGGTTTTGTCTCCGTGTGTTGTTGCCTTTGTCATGCATATCATATCATGTCATCATGTGCATTGCATTTGCATACGTGTTCGTCTCATGCATTCGAGCATTTTCCCCGTTGTCCGTTTTGCATTCCGGCGCTTCGTTCTCCTCAGGTGGTCATTTCTAGCTTTCTTTCGTGTGTGGGGATTAAACATTTCTGGATTGGACCGAGACTTGCCAAGCGGCCTTGGTTTACTACCGGTAGACCGCCTGTCAAGTTTCGTATCATTTGGACTTCGTTTGATACTCCAACGGTTAACCGAGGGACCGAAAAGGCCTCGTGTGTGTTGCAGCCCAACACCCCTCCAATTTGGCCCAAAACCCACCAAACTCTGCTCCATGTCCTAGAGCGTTCGATCACGATCGCGTGGCCGAAAACCGCACCTCATTTGGACTCTCCTAGCTCCCTCTATGCCTATATAAAGGCCTCTCCCTGAAAATCCGGATCCCCCCTCGTCCAAAACCCTAAAAAACGTCTCCACACCGTCCGGACATGTCCGCCGCCGACCCCTTGCCCAATCGCTACGCGCCACGTCACCGGGCCACGCCCCACTTCGCCGCGCCGCCGCCGAAGCCCGCAGGGCCCGCGGGGAGCCCTCCCCGGCTCGCGCGCCCGCAGCCGCCAGCGCCGCCCCGCGCCTCCTCGTGCCCGCGCCCGCCCAGCCGGAGCTCGCGGCCCGCCGGAGCTCACCGCCCGCCGCCGACGAGCCGCACGCTGCCGCCTCGGCTGCCGCGGACCCGCCGCCGCCGTCGCCGGCCGCGCCGCTCCGGCCTCCTCCCGCCTCGCCGACGCCGGCCGCCGCCTCGCCGACGCCGGCCGCCGCCTCGCCGACGCCGGCCACCGCCTCCCCGACACCGGCGGCCTCAGATCCGGCCAGCTACAGTGCCGCCGCCACCTCGGGCCCCGTGCCCCAAAACCCTAGATCTGATCTGAGGGTTGTTTTTTTCTCTAAGTGTCAGAATTTTTAGTTCATATGCTCCTGTTCGAGGCCCCGTAACTTTGCGTCCGTAGCTCTGATTCATGCATATAGCATATCAAAATGGTCATCTAAGAGAGTAAATCATTTCATTCCATTGCATCATTTTCATTTGAGCTCATCTTGATTCCCGAAATGCTGTTAGAAGAGGGCTACTTGAGTTAATTGTCAGATCTGTTACTCCGTTTAGCACTTTTGTCATTTTTGCCATGATTAATGTGTGCATGCTATGCCCGTGAGTTCTTCATATGTTTTGTTAAGGGTTTTGTCATCTATCCAGAGGTGCAACCATGTATTTTTAGGATGTGTGTGGTGACTTGTGCAAGCTTGCAAAGTGGTGCACTTGCTAATTCTGTTTTCAGGGACTTCGTGATTTCACTAAGTCCTGGGATTGTTTAGTTCATGATGCCATATGTTCTTGTTGTTTCCTAGTGATCCGTGCCTCTTTTGAGGATGATCAGTAAGGGAGTTTTGTTAATATTGTAGTGCTCTTTCCATCCATGTCTTTGTTTGCAATTATGGAGCAACCTAGCTTGAGTCAATCGAGCTCTACTTTTGCTTCGTTGCGAATCTGGGCAGATCGTCAACTTGTTTGCGATTTTGCCGATGTTATTGTAGTTGATCCGTGCATGCTATGTTATTGTTCTTTCCATGTCTAGCTTGAATTTTGTGCCTTATTTAGGGATGTATGCTTGTCTTGCCATGACTTGCACCGTGGTGAGTGCACCGAGCTCGTAAACATGCCTTCGTGAGTTATGTTTCAGCATGTCCCAGTTTTCACCAAGTCTGAAAACTGATTATGTTTTTGCTATGTTCGTGTGCTTGTTAGTATATTTTGTGATCCCTGTTGGCCCAAGGTCACTAAGGGACTTTTTTTAAGCTTGTTGAGTAGCTCCATGCCATGTATTTCTTTGTCATGTTCAGGTCCTGTAGCATGTTGTTTTGTTGCTCCGAAGAGGGCTATATGATCTGAAATTCCAGACAAGTGTTAATTTCACAAAGTCTGAGATCTGTTTTACCATTTGCGTTTTTGCCATGCTTGTTTGAACCTCCTAATGGATGAACTGGCCGTAGCTCAGTGCTAGACTTTTGTTAAGCATCTTGTGTGCATCCCTGCCATGTATTTTGTTTTCATGTTTGGTTGCTGTATCATGTTCATTTCATTGCATTTAGATGCCTACTTGCTGTAAATCGCATACCGGTGTCATTTTTTGAATCGCTTGCCATTTCCAAACCGTAACTCCGATTCCGGCGTTCTTTATATCGTTTCAAGCGATTTCATCTCATCTTTCTAGTGGTACCCTTGGAATTCCAAGTTGAGGCCAGGTTCATGCATTTCCTGTCATATCTTGCATTTTGCATCCCGCATCGCATCCCGCATAGCATATCATCTTTACATCTTGTTGTTTGAGTTTGCACGTGGTTGATTGTATCCTTGTTGCTTGTTTGTCTTGTTTGGGTAGAGTCGGGAGACGAGTTCGCTAACGAGGAGCCCATTGAGTTTGCTTTTGAGGATCCAGTCAACTCTGACAACTGTGCAGGCAAGATGATCATACCCTCGAAATCACTACTATCTTTGCTATGCTAGTTTGCTCGCTCTTTTGCTATGCCATTGCTACGATGCCTACCACTTTCTTGCAAGCCTCCCAAATTGCCATGTCAAACCTCTAACCCACCATTGTCCTAGCAAACCGTTGATTGGCTATGTTACCGCTTTGCTCAGCCCCTCTTATAGCGTTGCTCGTTGCAGGTGAAGATTGGAGGCCGTTCCTTCTTGGAAAATCTTTTATTTAATTGTTGGGATATCATTATATTGCTATGTTATCTTAATGCATCTATATACTTGGTAAAGGGTGGAAGGCTCGGCCTCTCGCCTAGTGTTTTGTTCCACTCTTGCCGCCCTAGTTTCCGTCATATCGGTGTTATGTTCCCGGATTTTGCGTTCCTTACGCGGTTGGGTTATAATGGGAACCCCTTGATAGTTCGCCTTGATTAAAGCTTTTCCAGCAATGCCCAACCTTGGTCTTACCAATTGCCACCTAGCCTCTTTTCCCTCGGGTTTCGGGAGCCCGCGGGTCATCTTATTTTAAACCCCCCCGGGCCAGTGCTCCTCTAAGTGTTGGTCCGACCGAGTAGACTGCGGGGCCACCTCGGGGCAACTTGAGGGTTGGTTTTACTCGTAGGATGTCTCATCTGAGTGTTCCCTGAGAAAGATATATGTGCAGCTCCTATCGGGATTTGTCGGCACAATCGGGCGGTGTTGCCGGTCTTGTTTTAACCTTTCAAAGTGTCTTGAGTTACCGAGATACCGAGTCTGATCGGAACGTCTTAGGAGGAGGTCTATTCCTTCGTTGACCATGAGAGCTTGTCATGGGCTAAGTTGGGACTCCCCTGCAGGGATTGAACTTTCGAAAGCCATGCCCGCGGTTATGGGCAGATGGGAATTTGTTAATGTCCGGTTGTAGATAACTTGAACCTTAAATAATTAAAATGAATCAACCGAGTGTGTTACCGTGATGGCCTCTTCTCGGCGGAGTCCGGGAAGTGGACACGGTGTTGGAGTAATGTTTGCACAGGTTGTTCTCTAGCTTCTCGCTTGTGCTTTGCCTCCTCTTCCCGCTCTCTTCTGCGAATAAGTTAGCCACCATACTTGCTAGTCGCTTGCTGCAGCTCCACTCATATTTTACCTTGCCATTCCTATAAGCTCAAATAGTCTTGATCGCGAGGGTGCGAGATTGCTGAGTCCCTGTGGCTCACAGATTACTATTACACCAGATGCAGGGCCTGATGATTCCGCTCCAGGAGACGCGTATGAACTCAAGTGGGAGTTCGACGAAGACTCTCAACGATACTATGTTTCCTTTCCCGATGATCAGTAGTGGTGCCCAGTTGGGGGTGAACGGGACCGTTGTCGCATGTTGGGTTCTCTTTTATTTTGGCACCGTAGTCGGGCCTTGAGTGTATGGATGATGTAATGTTATTTATGTACTTGATTGACGTGGCGAGTGTAAGCCAACTATGTTATCTCCCCTTTATTATTCATATTACATGGGATGTTGTGAAGATTGCCTAACTTGCGACATATGCCTTCAATGCGATTATGTCTCTAAGTCGTGCCTCGACACGTGGGAGCTATAGTCGCATCGAGGGTGTTACAAGTAGGTAATCAGAGCCTTCCCCGACCTTAGAAGCCCCATTGCTTGATTGTTTTTAGCGGCCGAGTTGTGTCTATAAAAATGTTTTGAGTCTTTAGGAATTATATATCGGAGAGATTAGGAATTCTTTTTACTTCCCAGTCTCCTCATCGCTCTGGTAAGGCATCCTGACGTAGAGTTTTGACTCTTCTCTTCTCAAATTTCACTAAAATTTTTTTTAGGGTCACGCGGGTATCTTGGAATCGTTCCGATGGTTTTATGATGAGAACATTGTCTTGGTGCCTTCTGTAAGGGGTTTAGTGGAAGTGTCCCGGGGAGTTGAGCACTGAGGTGTTGTCATCATAATTTTATCATTGCAATTCTGGAATACCTGAGTCTAGTACGCCAACATCGAAAATCTCTTTTATGCAGTTCGTTGGTGAGATAACCTCGACGCCACCCAGTACTGGGGCGGGAGTTCGGGAGTATCGCCATAACTTGTATAACGGATACTTTTCGAAGGTTGAGGTAGATGGTTTCCGAAGTTTTCTTGGTTATGTGTTGAAGGATGGATACAGCTGGATGTAGGATTTGCTAGTTTGGGTGAGAATTATGCTTCCCCTGTATCCCCAACACCTGATTGCATAACCGGAAAGGTTCGGGAGTTTCATAGGTGGGAATTCTAGTAGCTCTAGTTTTTCTTCCACGGATATTGGTTTGAGATTGGGATTTCTTACCAATTATTCGTTCTTGATCCGTACCTTGTTGATTTATTTCTCTACCTTAATTCTACGTGGCTTCTCAATTTATGGATATGTGACCATTTTAAGAGGAATGCATTCGTTCATTTTGTTCGGATGTGAAGACTATATGTTGCAATTTTCATTCCGTTGGATTCAGCTTCAATATTTTATCTATCAATGTGCTAATGGTGGTCACCCTCTTCAGGATGGCTCCTCCAACGCGCACGACTCCGAATCCTGATCCGCCACCACCTCCACCTCCTCCAGAGGCATGGCAAGCTGTGATGGCCGCAAACACACAGTTGATCATGCAAATTCTTCAAGAGCGCAATCAAGGCAGTCAAGGGAATCAAGGCAGCAATCAGAGTCACTTTGCTACACTCAACCAGTTCCTTGCTAACGGGCCAAAGACTTTCAGCAATTGTGTTGAGGCAACCGATGCTGACGATTGGCTTGTGGATCTGTGCAAGCATTTCGAGTGCAGTAACGTCAGGCCTGAGGACTTTGTTAAGTTCGCTTCCTTCCAACTCAAAGATCAAGCTACAGAATGGTTCCAACAGTACAAGGACTCCAGAGGTGGACGTGTTATCACTTGGGATGATTTCCGTCAAGATTTCCGAGCTCATCATATTCCCTAGAGCGTGGTTGAAAGCAAGCGTGAGGAATTCCGCAATCTGAAGCAAGGCACATTCGGGCGGTGTTGCTGGTCTTGTTTTAACCTGTCGAAGTGTCTTGAGTTACCGAGATACCGAGTCTGATTGGAACGTCTTGGGAGGAGGTCTATTCCTTCGTTGACCGTGAGAGCTTGTCATGGGCTAAGTTGGGACTCCCCTGCAGGGATTGAACTTTCGAAAGCCGTGCCCGCGGTTATGGGCAGATGGGAATTTGTTAATGTCCGGTTGTAGATAACTTGAACCTTAGATAATTAAAATGAATCAACCGAGTGTGTTACCGTGATGGCCTCTTCTCGGCGGAGTCCGGGAAGTGGACACGGTGTTGGAGTAATGTTTGCGCAGGTTGTTCTCTAGCTTCTCGCTCGTGCTTTGCCTCCTCTTCTTGCTCTCTTTTGCGAATAAGTTGGCCACCATACTTGCTAGTCGCTTGCTGCAGCTCCACTCATATTTTACCTTGCCATTCCTATAAGCTCAAATAGTCTTGATCACGAGGGTGCGAGATTGCTGAGTCCCTGTGGCTCACAGATTACTATAACACCAGATGCAGGGCCTGATGATTCCGCTCCAGGAGACGCGTATGAACTCAAGTGGGAGTTCGACGAAGACTCTCAACGATACTCTGTTTCCTTTCCCGGTGATCAGTAGTGGTGCCCAGTTGGGGGTGAACGGGACCGTTGTCGCATGTTGGGTTCTCTTTTATTTTGGCGCCGTAGTCGGGCCTTGAGTGTATGGATGATGTAATGTTACTTATGTACTTGATTGACGTGGCGAGTGTAAGCCAACTATGTTATCTCCCCTTTATTATTCATATTACATGGGATGTTGTGAAGATTGCCTAACTTGCGACATATGCCTTCAATGTGATTATGTCTCTAAGTCGCGCCTCGACACGTGGGAGCTATAGTCGCATCGAGGGTGTTACAAGTTGGTAATCAGAGCCTTCCCCGACCTTAGGAGCCCCATTGCTTGATCGTTTTTAGCGGCTGAGTTGTGTCTATAAAAATGTTTTGAGTCTTTAGGAATTATATATCAGAGAGATTAGGAATTCTTTTTACTTCCCAGTCTCCTCATCGCTCTGGTAAGGCATCCTGACGTAGAGTTTTGACTCTTCTCTTCTCAAATTTCACTAGAAAAAATTTTAGGGTCACACGGGTATCTTGGAATCGTTCCGATGGTTTTATGATGAGAACATTGTCTTGGTGCCTCCTGTCAGGGGTTTAGTGGAAGTGTCCCGGGGAGTTGAGCTCTGAGGTGTTGTCACCATAATTTTATCGTTGCAATTCTGGAATACCTGAGTCTAGTACGCCGACATCGAAAATCTCTTTTATGCAGTTCGTTGGTGAGATAACCTCGACGCCACCCAGTACTGGGGCGGGAGTTCGGGAGTATCGCCATAACTTGTATAACGGATGCTTTTCGAAGGTTGAGGTAGATGGTTTCCGAAGTTTTCTTGGTTATGTGTTGAAGGATGGATACAGCTGGATGTAGGATTTGCTAGTTTGGGTGAGATATTATGCTTCCCCTGTATCCCCAACACCTGATTGCATAACCGGAAAGGTTCGGGAGTTTCATAGGTGGGAATTCTAGTAGCTCTAGTTTTTCTTCCACGGATATTGGTTTGAGATTTGGATTTCTTACCAATTATTCGTTCTTGATCCGTACCTTGTTGATTTATTTCTCTAGCTTAATTCTATGTGGCTTCTCAATTTATGGATATGTGACCATTTTAAGAGGAATGCATTCGTTCATTTTGTTCGGATGTGAAGACTATATGTTGCAATTTTCATTCCGTTGGATTCAGCTTCAATATTTTATCTATCAATGTGCTAATGGTGGTCACCCTCTTCAGGATGGCTCCTCCAACGCGCACGACTCCGAATCCTGATCCGCCACCACCTCCACCTCCTCCAGAGGCATGGCAAGCTGTGATGGCCGCAGACACACAGTTGATCATGCAAATTCTTCAAGAGCGCAATCAAGGCAGTCAAGGGAATCAAGGCAGCAATCAGAGTCACTTTGCTACACTCAACCAGTTCCTTGCTAACGGGCCAAAGACTTTCAGCAATTGTGTTGAGGCAACCGATGCTGACGATTGGCTTCTGGATCTGTGTAAGCATTTCGAGTGCAGTAACGTCAGACCTGAGGACTTTGTTAAGTTCGCTTCCTTCCAACTCAAAGATCAAGCTACAGAATGGTTCCAACAGTACAAGGACTCCAGAGGTGGACGTGTTATCACTTGGGATGATTTCCGTCGAGATTTCCGAGCTCATCATATTCCCCAGAGCGTGGTTGAAAGCAAGTGTGAGGAATTCCGCAATCTGAAGCAAGGCACATTCGGGCGGTGTTGCTGGTCTTGTTTTAACCTGTCGAAGTGTCTTGAGTTACCGAGATACCGAGTCTGATCGGAACATCTTGGGAGGAGGTCTATTCCTTCGTTGACCGTGAGAGCTTGTCATGGGCTAAGTTGGGACTCCCCTGCAGGGATTGAACTTTCGAAAGCCGTACCCGCGGTTATGGGCAGATGGGAATTTGTTAATGTCCGGTTGTAGATAACTTGAACCTTAAATAATTAAAATGAATCAACCGAGTGTGTTACCGTGATGGCCTCTTCTCAGCGGAGTCTGGGAAGTGGACACGGTGTTGGAGTAATGTTTGCGCAGGTTGTTCTCTAGCTTCTCACTTGTGCTTTGCCTCCTCTTCTCGCTCTCTTTTGCGAATAAGTTAGCCACCATACTTGCTAGTCGCTTGCTGCAGCTCCACTCATATTTTACCTTGCCATTCCTATAAGCTCAAATAGTCTTGATCGCGAGGGTGCGAGATTGCTGAGTCCCTGTGGCTCACAGATTACTATAACACCAGATGCAGGGCCTGATGATTCCGCTCCAGGAGACGCGTATGAACTCAAGTGGGAGTTCGACGAAGACTCTCAACGATACTATGTTTCCTTTCCCGATGATCAGTAGTGGTGCCCAGTTGGGGGTGAACGGGACCGTTGTCGCATGTTGGGTTCTCTTTTATTTTGGCGCCGTAGTCGGGCCTTGAGTGTATGGATGATGTAATGTTATTTATGTACTTGATTGACGTGGCGAGTGTAAGCCAACTATGTTATCTCCCCTTTATTATTCATATTACATGGGATGTTGTGAAGATTGCCTAACTTGCGACATATGCCTTCAATGCGATTATGTCTCTAAGTCGTGCCTCGACACGTGGGAGCTATAGTCGCATCGAGGGTGTTACATGGGTGGCGTCGAGGTTATCTCACCAACAACTGCATAAAAGAGATTTTCGATGTCGGCGAAACTAATCTCAGGTATTCCAGAACTGCAACGATAAAATTGTGACGACAACACCTCGGAGCTCAACTCCCCGGGACACTGCCACAACCCCTAAATAACAGGAGGCACCAAGAACAATTTTCTCGTCACAAATCGATGGGAACGATTCCAAGATACCCGCGTGATCGTAAAAAAAATTCAGTGAAAATTTTAGGAGAGAAGACTCAAAACTCTACGTCAGGATGTCTCACCAGAGCGACGAAGGGACTGAGGAGTAAAAAGAAGTCCTACTCTCCGATATATATAATCCTAAATGACTCAAAACATTTTTTTTTCTAGACTCAACAACGCCAACGATTCGATCAAGCAAGGGGCTCCTAAAGTCGGGGAAGGCTCTGATACCAACTTGTCACGCCCTCGATGCGGCTATATCTCCCACGTGTCGAAGCACGACTTAGAGGCATAACCGCATTGAAAGCAATGTGGCAAGTGAGGTAATCTTCACACAACCCATGTAATACATAAGGGACAGAGATACATAGTTGGCTTACAGTCACCACTTCAGACAATACATGAATTAAGCATTACATCATCCAGATACAATCAAGGTTCGACTATGGAACCCAAAATAAAAGAAGACTACCCCAAATGCTACACAGATCCCCGATCGTCCCAACTGGGCTCCACTACTGATCAACTGGAAATGGAACAACATAAAGAACACGATCTTCATCGAGCTCCTCCTTGAGCTTGGTTGCGTCACTTGTACGGTATCATGGGCCCCTGCAAACTGGTTTTGGAAGTATCTGTGAGTCACGGGGACTCAGTAATCTCACACCCTCGCGATCAAGACTATTTAAGCTTATAGGTAAGGTAAAGGTATGAGGTGGAGCTGCAGCAAGCGACTAGCATATATGGTGGCTAGCCTATTCACAAAAGAGAGCGAGAAGAGAAGGCAAAAGCACGGTCGAACAACTATGATCAAGAAGTGATCCTAGGACAACCTACGTCAAACATAACACCAACACCGTGTTCACTTCCCGGACTCCGCCGAGAAGAGACCATCATGGTTACACACGCGGTTGATGTATTTTAATTAAGGTCAACTTCAGGTTTTCTACAACCGGACATTAAAAAATTCCCATCTGCCCATAACCACGGGCACGACTTTCGAAAGTTCAAAACCCTGCAGGGGTGTCCCAACTTAGCCCATCACAAGCTCTCACGGTCAACGAAGGATATTCCTTCTAGCGGGAAGACCCGATCAGACTCAGAATCCCGGTTACAAGACATCCTCGACAATGGTAAAACAAGTCCAACAAGACCACCCGCTGTGCTGACAAATCCCGATAGGAGCTGCACATATCTCGTTCTTAGGGCACACCGGATAAGCTAAGCGTACAGGAGCCAACATAACCCAAGTTGCCAAGGGACGGCCCCGCACGGTGCTCTGGGTTGGACCAACACTTAGAGAAGCACTAGCCCGGGGGGTTAAAATAAGATGACCCTTGGGCTGGCCGACCCAAGGGAAAGAAAAAGGCTAGGTGGAAAATGGTAAAACCAAGGTTGGGCCTTGCTGGAGGAGTTTTATTCAATGTGAACTGTCAAGCGGTTCCCATTATAACCCAACCGCGTAAGGAACACAAATCCGGGAACATAACACCGATATGACGGAAACTAGGGCGGCAAGAGTGGAACAAAACACCAGGCATAAGGCCGAGCCTTCCACCCTTTACCAAGTATATAGATGCATTAATTAAATAAGAGATATTGTGATATCCCCACATATAAACATGTTCGAACAAGGAACAACATCTCCATGTTCCAACAAGGAACAAACTTCAATCTTCACCTGCAACTAACAACGCTATAAGAGGGGGTGAGCAAAGCGGTAACATAGCCAAACAACAGTTTGCTAGGACAAGGTGGGTTAGTGTCTTGGTTTAACAATATGGGAGGCATGATAAGCAAGTGGTAGGTATCGCAACAAAGGCATAGCAAAAGAGCGAGCAACTAGCAAGCAAAGATAGAAGTGATTTCGAGGGTATGATCATCTTGCCTGAAATCCCGCAAGGAAGAAGAACGAGTCCATGAAGAAGATAAACAGACGTAGTCGAACGAATCCTCCCAACACGATGTTATCGGAACCAACCCGAAGAAGCAACACCAGAAAGAAGCACACAACATAGTAAACAACCAACACCTGAACAAGGTATGATATGCGGGATGCGGTATGCGATGCATATGCATGATTTGCAAAGGAATATTGAACCTGGCCTCAACTTGGAAATGCAAGAGTGCCACTGGAAAGGTAAGGTGATTTAGGTTGAAATCGATATAACGGAAT
Organism: Triticum urartu; assembly: GCF_056163025.1. Lineage (NCBI taxonomy): Eukaryota > Viridiplantae > Streptophyta > Magnoliopsida > Poales > Poaceae > Triticum > Triticum urartu. The sequence goes on along the minus strand of NC_141874.1, from coordinate 166,814,609 downwards.
CAGATACACGGTTTGGAAATGGCAAGCAAAACAAATATGGCACCGGTCTGCGATAATCAGCAAGTGACCAAATAAATGCACCAAGTTAAATATGCTACAACACTCAAATATGACAAAAAAATACATGGCAGGGATCCACTCATGATGCTTGATAAAAGATGAACACTGAGCTATGGCTAATTCACTCATTAACAGGTCCAAACAAGCATGGCAAAAGTGCAAATGATAACAGGTTTCAGACTTAGTGAAATTAACACAAGTCTGGAATTTATCATCAGGAAGCACACTTTAGAGCATGAAAACTACATGCTACATAAACTTAACATGGCAAAGCAAGGCATGGCATGAAGCTACTCAAAGCACTTAACAAAAGTCCCTTAGTGTCCTTGAGCCAAAAGGGATCATAAAATACAATTGCAAGCATGTGAACATGGCAAAAACATAAACAGATCCCAGACTTAGTGAAAAACTGGAGCATGCAAATCAGTTAACGAATAGGCATGTTCACGAGCTTGATGCACTCACCACAGAGCATTGCATGACAAACTAAGCATACAACCATCAAGAATACATGGCATAGAAGCTAGACATGGCAAGAACAACAACATAGCATGCACGGATCAATAGCAACAACCTCGGCAAAATCGCTAATCATGTCAACGATCTGCCAGGAACATTTTATAGCAAAAGTAGAGCTTGATTGACTCAAGCTAGGGTGCTCCATAAATGCAAACAAAGACATGGATGGATAGAGCACCCCAATGTTAACAAAACATACTTAATGATCATCCTCAAAAGAGGCATAGATCACTAGGAAACAACATGAACATTTGGCATAACAACAAAATCAGGACAAGGACTTAGAAAAAATCTAAGTCCCTGAAATCAGCATTACCGATTATGCTACTTTGCAAGCTTGTGCTAGTCACCACGAATATCACAAAAATACATGGCAAGCACCTCCGTAAAGATGGCATGGCATATAACAAAACACAAGACAAAACCCGGAATCCATGGATGGCATCTGAATCTCCGGTCTTGGGGCGTTACAGCCACTCTACTGCGACAACGAAAGCGCCATCAAGATTGCCAACAACCCAATTCAGCATTCGAAGACAAAGCACATTGAAATTCGTCATCACTTTCTCAGAGATCATGTTATGAAGGAAGATATTGATATCATACACGTCAACACTGAAGAGCAATTGGCAGATATCTTCACCAAGCCCTTGGATGAGAAGAGGTTCTGCAAGTTACGGTGTGAGCTGAATATCTTGGAATCCTCAAATGTCCTATGATCAGGCACACATCCTAACACTTAAGAATGTTGAAGACATAGATGTGCAACACACGAAGTAAAGTATATCTTCAATCAATGAAGACTTACATTCTGAGTGTGAATATATTAATGTGGATTTGACTTCAGAGCGCCACGATAATTGTGCGCCGTGTGTGGGTCTAATACTTCCTATACGGTGGGTAACACCACCACCAAAATTCTTCCCTTAAAGCGTCTATCTCATGGCGTTACATTTGCAAAGTCTTCGCATTTTGTTTGTCTTCAATGATTAAAAAGTTCTCCTGTTTAACTTCAATGTACTGATTTCGTTTCTGTCCTCTACAGCATTCACTTATAGCTATGGCTTCTTGCTGAATCTTTTGAACTAAGTGAATGTGATCGGACCCTAACCCCTCTATGCTTGTTTCCTAAGTCTATCTATCCAAATCATATGCATTCTATTGACACTGTCAAAATGTCTTCTCTGCATCCTTGTCAGCGGAAGACACAGAGATAAACATTAATCTGTTTTCAATGCCAAATCCTTTTCACCTAAAACCCGGAGAAGTGGGAACGACCACCCGACAATCCAAGCGTGCGTGGGAACGTGGAACAACCTCCGATGTGTTGCATGATAGCCACGTGTCGCCAGGGGCACCTGTGTAATAACACTGTGCCGTCCCTATCCCTATAAATACTCGCCTCACCACAGTCATTATCCCTTCTTCCACTCTCACACAAACCCTAGCGCCACCGCTAGCCCTCGACGACGCCGGTGATGAAGCGCTTAGCTGCCGCAACCTCACCGACGCCGTCTTCACACCGGCCGCGGACATCGTCTTCTCCGCCGTCACCGTAGGTGTCCTCCGTCGCCAAGTTACGGCACGGACGATCAAACTTCTCGGCCTCCTCGCCCACTCCGTCTAGCAGTTCTTCGTGTGGTAAATAAAACCTCCTTTTTACGGCCCCTTTGATCCTATAGATTCATCACTTTCTACCACAAGCAGTTTCTGTTCACACAAGTTGGATCTATTTCATACTGCATCTCATAATATGCCTAGTATGTTCACTTATGCTTCACAAAGTAGTTAGATTCCTCACTTGTACTTATTCGTGGATTCGTACAAATCTGGAACCAACTCTCTATCTATGAGTGAATGTCTTCGCACTATGAGGTCAATGTCTTCTAAACTGATTTATCTTCAAAATCTTCTGAGAATGCATATGACCTCTTCCCCTTCCCGCGCACCTTAATGCTGTCACAGGTACATGTCCGTGGGAGAATCCCTTGGTTCTCATAGTCTGCATTCATTTGCAGAATTCTTACAGCATCATATAATTTCTCCTGAAGCCAATTCTTGTCTGACCAGTAGACGGAAGACTTTGACAGTTTTGAAGCCTTTCAGTTTAAACTTCATGGCATCAGAAAAATCTACTAGGAAGGGAGGCAGACAACGCCGTGGAAACACTGCTAAGGACCTGCCACTAGATCTCTATGAGCTATACAAGTCAGATCCAGAAGAGACCTATGGAGAACACAAGAATCGAATACAATGGATTCGAAGACATTGGGCAGAGGAATGGTTCAAGTACAGATTCGTCACCGACGAATATGCTGAGAAGAGTGCCATCAAGGGCCCCTGGGGAGATATCATGTACAAAGGTATTCAGCCCAAATCACAGTCTGAATCTATTGCTCAAGGCTTTTACCCCCTGCATGCTTCATGGACCTTAGCCTGCTAATGCCGACCCATCCTCTCTGTTATGGTGTCGTGAAGACAATCTCTTCAAGCGCAACTATCAGTTTGCACAGAACTCTGCCAAGGAAAACAAGAAGTCATTAGGATTAGACTTCAACCCAGGCCCCTATGCGCCACGTGCTGATGGCACACGAGAAGCTGAACCCAATCTGGTTGGGCCCTTCTACAACCTAGAAGGTCTCATCACTCATATTATGGTTCAAGGGGCGGTTTTGGATCAACCTGCAGACGATGCTGAATCCGACGAAGCACCTGCACCACCGAAGCCAAAGAAGCTGAAGAAGCCTAAAGCTTCAAAGCCTGCCCCAGCACCAAAGGTCTCACGGGCGAAGCCTCTGGCCACTGCACCTCCTGAACACAGTGTGTAGTCTGAAGACTTGTCACGCATCTCCAAGCAGCCAGAAAGCACAAAACCAAGGGCACTACTGATGATGCTCCTCCAACCAAGAAATGCAAAACCAAGAAGAGAGATCGGGCTGCTCCCACAGAGCCCCTTAATGTCGAGACAATCTCAGTGGCTCTTCCTGCATCTGAACATCATGAGCGCCAGTTGATAGTTCATGAGCCTGCTTCCACAGAGGCTCCTGAAGCTGAAGAAAATCCTGAAGTTAATCCAGCTGTTGACCCCACCGCAGCTGAAGACATTGGTCCTCACGACAATGTTGAATATGATGAAGTCCTTCCTCAGATCGAGCACCAATTGGTATCATCGCCTGTGCTCATGCACAACGAACTCATCAGCATTGGTCGTCCGCTGACGCCAACTGCTCAGGATGCATCGTGGGCTGATCACCCACAGAGACAAGACACTCCAAGCTCTCCCCAACCGCAAGCTACCCCACCAGTGCAAGATGACGATGACTTCGAGGCCCAGCACACTCCATCTCCACAAGCGTCGCCCGCATTACGCAGGCTTCGCAAAGGACCAAGGCCCCAAGTCACTCCCATAATGCACGTGTCTGAGTCCGAAGCCAAAATGGCTAAAGAAATTCTGGCTGCATCAGCCGATGAAGAAGAAGCCCCAAGAGTTGAAAGAGTTGCTACACCCCTGTCCCACCAAGATGTTGTTCTCGAGGAGAACGTGTCCGACCCTCCAGCTTCTGAAGTGGAGGTTAACAACCCTGAGGCGGCCACCAACAACACCGCTGATACCAATGACGTCGTCATGGCTGAAGCTAATGCGGCGCCTGAAGCCAATGAGGCACCTGCAGCTACTGCGGTGCCAGAAGTCAATGCAGCACCAAAAGTCAATGCTGAAGCACCTGAGGTCCAAGCACCTGAAGCAACTGTGGCCCCTGAAGCCCATGAAGACAATGCCAATGCTCCTGTTCCCCCTCCAAGACCTCATACAATTGAGCTTGCATTTAATCGTGGTCAGCCTGTTATGGTCCGATGGCCCATTCTGACTCCTCCGCCTGCTGCGGGTCCACAATTTGAGTATCACATCGAGCACAGACCTCAAGTCCAAAAGCCCAAGCCAAGACTTCCACGATTCCCAGGCACTGCCACTTCACCTGGGGTCTTCAATGTGAATGGCTTCGTGGCACATAATACCTTCTTCAACAGCTCCAAGAACCCTTATACAAGACCGCGCATTTCCTCAGATCGGTTCTGGAGCTATCAGCAGCACAGCTACTATTCCTGTGTCCTATACAACCAAGGGCGCATATTTCCACATATGCGCCTCGACTCTGAAGCTATAGCTGGACTGCCCTGCCTTGAAGAAGCATTGGATTGTTTCAGAGATGCTGGTCTGTTGCAATTTGTCACAGATAAGGAGCACTGGAATGAAGAGCTTCTGCTACAGTTCTATGCAACTCTCCACATTTGAGGCTACAACATGGATCCAAAGACTCAGGTCCTTGAGTGGATGACATGCAATGTCCATCATGAAGCTAAAGCTCTTGATATCATTGAGCTCACAGGCCTGCCCACTCCTGGTGAACACTATGAACCAGGTTGTCAACAACACCAAAATGCCCTGGAAAGCATCTTTCAGAAGCCAGAACCCAACATGAGTTAAATGCTGAGCATGATGAAGCCTTTGCCTCACGATGCTGAATACCCATCTGAGTTCTTTGTCGAAGACCTAGAGTACCTGCCTCGCACCATTTACCACATCATCAGGAAGACTCTATGGCCTGTCAAAGGACACTCATCTGCAGCGAAGCTTGAAGGAGCAATGAAGACTTTGGTCTTCTATATTTTCAATGGCATCAACTTCAATGCTCAAGACTTCTTCATCAGGCAGTTGGCTGCGTCTGGCTCCGACATCTTTGGGTTGAAATTCTATGCTCCATGGGTCATGCGTCTAATCAAGCGTCACTCAGCCTTCAACTATCAGCCGTCTGCGTGGAATCATCTTATATTCTTCCCCGAGGTTGATCTGTCAATTGAAGCCATTTACCCAGAGCCTGCTAAGGATCCCATTTATCTTCACAATGTTGATCACCAAAGCTTCACCCAGCCCATTGAAGGAGTTCTAGCAGTCTCTCGTGTTTATCCCCTTGCTGGAAACACACGTGCCCCTCATGCTCAAACTGATGCCACTGGTAGCACCATTGCGCAAAGGCCTCGACGATGATCTCGTCTCCTAAATGACCCGAGAGCTTCTCGTCGCGCTGCATCAGAAACAGGACAAACATCACGACTGGCTTAAGCGTCAGATGCAAAGCCTCTTGGTGGATGTCAACCACATTCGCAATCTTGCCACCAAGAATGCCTTTGTCACTCATGAAACATGTCAGAGGTCGTGGAAGAGTTTGACCCTACTTAGTGCTGAAGCTGATCTGCACGACGATGGCTTCACCGAACGCTTCAAGTTTGACTCAACTCCTCCTAGAAATGCTCACTTGCGTCGGACTCCCTCACTTGAAGACTCTGAATACTCATCCTCAGCTGTGACCGTAAATGCGAGAGTCATCGATGACCAAGATGATGCAACTTCACCTCCTCCAACTTCAGCGCGTGTCGACACTGCACCAAGTTCCTCTGCACCACCGAATCTCAACGACGACCCTGCTACCTCGCCTGCACCTCATGGGAACGAGTAGGCGCTCTATGTATTCAAACCTTTTTGGTCCTCACTGACAAAAGGGGGAGAAGCATATGAGTTGATAGTCTTCAAGCGGGTCCATATGGGTGGTTGCGTTACTTTTTGCTACTTTTGCCAAGTGCTTACAACTCTCATTTTTGATACATTTGGTTCTTTGAGTTGTAACACTTAAACTCGATGGTCGCCTGCTACTTATTTGCTATTCTGTGATGCGATGATAAATTCCGCATGTGCGACGATAAATTCCGCACTTAGATCATTTTGCAGACGTCCATTTTTCATTATGCATGTCATTATCTTCATTACATCATATCTTGCATAATGAATTGTCATCATAGGTTGAAGAGGATCTCCACAAGTACAACCTGCCATGTGCATTTACATTCCAAAAGCAAATTACTTATATGCACATTTTCAAGGGGAGCCCTTGCAACTTATGAAGACAATACCCTATCCTTTACAATTTCACATATTTTATTCCCCGTTGAAAACTTCAACCAGTTTGTCATCTATCACCAAAAACGGGGAGATTGTAAGTGCATCTAGTGCCACCCCTAGTTGGTTTTGGAGTATTGACGACAAACCTGGTTGAGGGACTAATGTGTTTGTGAGAATTGCAGGATAACACAGGTAGAAGTCCCTCATTGATTCGGTTTTCCTACCAGAGATGACCCCTAAAAATGTATGAAGACATTGAAGTCAAAGGTGGTATGTGAAGACATTCACATTGAAGACTATGACAAGAGAAGACATCGCGTGAAGACCATGGAGCGCAAAGACTTAGCAGTTTCGTCATTCTTTGTTTTTTCTTCGTCGAGTCATAGGAACCACCGTACTGTTAAGTGGGGTCCAAGAGAACCAGTCAGAATGAATGAAGTGATGCTTAACCAAAATCCTATGTCTTCGAGTGAAGACTATGAGAGGAAATCTTATTCAGAGTTGGATAAGTCAGCTTTGCTTGTAGCCCAAGTAAAGTTGCCATGTGTGTTTGAAATCTGACCGTTGGAACACGTGTCAGTTCCTTAGTGACCCAGGGTCATTTCGGACAAATCAGGTGGGGTTGCCTAGTGGCTATAAATAGCGCACCCCCTACAACCATAAACGGTTGGCTGCTCAGAGTTAGTGCACGGCTTTTGTCATTTGAGAGCAACCCACCTCGAAGCCCTTGAGAGAGAATTCCTTGCGAGGATAAAGCCCTAAACACCCAGAGCCAAAGAGTGTTAGGCATCACTTAAGTCTTCCTGTCTGTGTGATCTGAAGACTTAATACACTTGAGGACTCTGAATCCTCCAGCCGGTTAGGCGTCGTGTTCTGAGCATCCAAGAGTCATTGTGGATTGCCGGTGAACGAAGTCTATGAAGGTTTGGAAGTCTACCTTGAAGACTTACCAGAGTGATTGGGCGAGGACTGAGTGTCCTTAGCTCAAGGGGAATAACACTACTAGGAAAAGGCCTACTAATGGCGCACCTAATTTGGCCATTAATGGCGCATTAGTGGTGCGCCATTAGTAGCACGCCATTAGTATATTTTACTAATGGCGCACCACGGGTGCGCCATTAGTATCTAGTATACTAATGGCGCACCTCAGATGCGCCATTAGTATATACAACAGTGCGCCATTAGTATGCCTCCCAGGGGGCCATGTATACCCAGGTGCTTTGGCATACTAATGGCGCACGACAACAAGATGCGCCATTAGTAACTTCGGCATACTAATGGCGCACTGTTTAATGATGCGCCATTAGTATCCTTTGGCATACTAATGGCGCACTATGATGTGATGCGCCATTAGTATGAATATTAGGTTTTTTTTATTTTATAATTTTCTGTTTTTTGCACAGGTTACAAAATGTATAATTGGACAAAATATAAACAGCACACATCAACAACAGATTCACCGAATACAATAGAAGTGTAACATCCCAAATTTGCAATTTGGAATGTTATACACTAGATCATCATGCACATCATATTTTCTTGCATTTTGGTTGATCCTAGAAATTTCACGCAACTCAAGGACCCACGGAGAGAGTTGGAGATTTCGTTATTTTCATATTTGAGAGTTTTCTCAAATTTGAAAAGAGGATCATTTGATTTATTTATTTCATCTTCAATAATTTTTCCGATATCAAAAATATAAGAGAGGGAATAATATGACTTTCCCAAAATTGAGGAAAAATGAAGATTTAATAAATAGATCAAATTTTGTTTGCCGGAGTTTGTTTGTTTTCTTTGGATAGGGAAAAATGCGCGTTTTCGAAAATTGCATTTTAGGCCCGGAGTAAAGTTCATTTTGTTCGACTCGTTGTCACGAGTCGGGGAAAATTTACTTTAGGTTTTTCGGAGTTCGTTTAGTTAGTTTTCTTTTTGTTTTTCTGCGCGGAACCGTTAAAAAAATCTTCGCAGCGCCTTGGGCCAAGGCCCAGCCGGCAGGCCGGCCGGCCAGGCCCCAGCGCCAGCCGCGCGCGCGCCAGGCGCCAGGCGCAGGCAGCCGCCGCCTCTCGCTCTAGGCCGAGTCCTAGTAGGACTCTAGGCCGGTTAGCCCCCCCCTCTTTCCTTGTTTCTTTTTCTTTTGCTTGCCCCCTACCCCAAGTCTCCTCTCCCCTCACCTATATAAATACCAACACCCCCCCTCTCCTCACATCAAAACCGCAAGCCCCTCTCCTCCTAAGCCGCAGCAAGCAGCAGCGCGCAGCCCCAAGCCGCCGCCTTAGCCGCGCCGCCCCGCGCCTAAGCCGCCGCCGCCGCCACCCGGAGCCCGCCTCTCGAGGTAGCCACGCCTCTCTTTTTCTTCCCCGGTCCGGTTTTTCCTAAAAGAACCGTTCCGTTTTCTCTCCGATTCTTTCTTTTTCTTCCGGTTTTTGTTTCGGTTTTCTTCCGAAACCCTAGATCGGTTTTCCGTTTCTTTTTCGGTTTCTTTTCCAAAATCCTAGATTGGTTTTCGTTCTTCTTTCAGACCGTTCGTCTCAACAAACGTGATCACCGATTTTTCCCGGTTAACGACGCCCGTTCGTTTAACCGTTCATCTCTTTCTTTTTGTCGGATTTATTCCGCGATCGTGATCTCAGATCTGATCTTCGTTCTAGTCTTTCTTCCCGCAGCGCCTGGAGTTTCGTTTCGAAACCGCCGTTTCGTCTAATCAACTTGAACAAGCCTTTGCTACAGTAAAATTAGACCTAGTTTCAACTTGCTAGAACCGAGTTGTTTTCTTCCGCCGTTTGTTTTCCGTTTCTTTGTTCGGTTCGTTCTTTCTTTGCAACCGGAGTTCTTAAGTTGAACTTTCTGGTTCGTTCTCTTGTTCGAGTTTTACCTGTGCATTAGATGAGTACTTATTGTATGCTTGTTGTTTGTCTGCGATAGATCACCCAGATTGCGCCGCTTGTTACTTCGAAACCCTAGGTCTCACGGATCATCAGCAAGGCAAGTAACACTTTGATCATACCTTTTCTACAACCCATGTTTTATTGCATTAGATCAATCCTCTCACATTGCATGATTAGGATCTAATTAAATTGTGGGATGGGAAGTAGATGAGGTAGTACCTATTACCTGTATTATTATGAAACCTTTGGGAGTTACTTCTACGTTTGCTTATTATGCCATGCTATGCTAGTAGACGTGGATTGGGTGAGTGATATCCATGACAGATGTGAGATGGTTAATTTAATGGTTTATCTAAGGTGGCAACCTAACACACATCTGGGTGGATTGAGGCACCTGATGTCTATCAGGACTTGCCTGTTTTATTTTGGACCGCCACCCAGGCTCAAAGGGATCATAAGATCATTCATGCTAGTAACTTCCGTGTGCAGCCACAAGCCAGTATGGGCTATGGCATAGTTGACTAAGTCGTGCGAACTCTTACGGGTAGACTAGCAGATGTAGGGGAAAGTAGGTGTACCGGTCTACCCACATGTAAGGTGCTAGCGCTTCTGAAAGACTGTGTCTCGGTCATCCGTTTCTCAAACACCATGTAGTGCGAGAAACCAAACGGAGGCGATCGAGTCTTGTGGGGAAAAGTGCGCAAACCTCTACAGAGTGTACAAACTAATCATGATTAGCCGTGTCCCCGCTTATGGACAACTTGAGTATCTAGTACTTGAATATCATGTGAATCTCATCATGTTACTTCTAATTAATGTTGATGGGTTTTAATTACTTAATTGGGATCGGAATGCTGTCAACCGTTCTCGATGTTTAACAACTACCTTGATAGTTAAATAAATTTATTCCTTTGCAGTAGGGAAAAACTGGCTTTACGCAAAACTGTAACCATAGAGCTTTTCCACCAGCCATATATGCATATAGTATAGCTGTTTCATTCCATTACTCTCTATGTGTTACATTGCCAGCATATTCCATGTGCTGACCCATTTTCCGGCTGCAACATCTCATGTTGCAGACTTTTCAGACGACGAGTAAGGAGCTTTTAGGTCGTGGTTCTATACTCAGTGATGCCATTGGAGTTGATGGACCCATTTATCTTCCGAGTCTTCCGCTGTTATCGTTATTATATGGCCTTAAGCCATATTTATTGTAATAAGTTCTCTTTGAGACAACGATGTAATAAGTGTGTGATTGCCACTCTGCTATAAATCCTTCGATGTACTGTGTGGTGTCAGCATTACTGATCCAGGGATGACACCTGAGCACAGAGCGCTTGATCCATTCGGGTCGGGTCGCGACAGAGATGGTATCAGAGCACACGCTGACTGTAGGACACGACCACTAAGTTAAAGCCATAGAACACCATTCTCTTCTCATTTTCTAACTCCTCATCTTTTCTACTCTATTAGGATGACGAACGCGAAGATTAAGTACGCCCAACCGGATGAAGGCACACCTTTTGGTTTTCACTTGAAGGAAGTCACCAAGTACCTGAACATTGGACTACCAAGCTTCACGGGAACCTTCAACGCCACTCTGCCTGAAGAGGAGCGCTGGAAGATTCAAGCTCACGTTCCGTGAAGGACATTCGCGCCAATCACGAAGCCTATAGATAGTGTTTTCAATGCACCAACCTGGAGTCTGGGAAGGAGCATGGCAGCTCATATCACCATAGGACGCATTGGAGAAGTTTATCAAGAAGACCTCAAGGACACTATCTACCAGATTTGCGGACGCCGAGACGAACAATGGGAGTTAGTCAGCACCAAGAAGGATAGATCCATTGCATCTTTCATCCAGGAGTTAAACCAGCACATTCGACGCCACGAGAACCAGATGTGCAATGATATGATAGAGTTGAAGAATGCGAAGGAAGGGATCATCGAGCTAGAAGGAGAACTGAAGTCTACACGCAAGGACTACATGGACGAGATCGTAGCTCTAGCAAGACACAATGGCGATCTTAAGCAGGAGATTGAAGAACTCAAGAGGAGGTTAGCATCCAAGGAGGAAGACGAGTACGTCGCATGTCCGGACAACTACATCATCATCGACGACACCGATTCGGATCCAAGTGAACCCGACTTTGAAGACGAAGCTGGAGCAGATATCATGGAGTCTTCCACCGGTTCAAATTTCTAGATGACCACCAGATAGTAGTAGTATTCCCCCATGTAAACATTATAGTCGAGCACTTTTGCGATAGTTTTAGACCAATTGTAAGCCCTTGTTTGATTGAATGAAGTGATTTTGTGTGCATTTTCTCATGTGCATAAGGGTAGTATTTTCTCTTTAGACCCCCTCTACTCTTATATCTCATCTTTTCTAAACCCTCAGATGCCTCCGAGACGTGACAATGGATTCCCACCGGAGCTCACTCAGTTGATCCAGCAGCAGAATCAATTGATGCAGATGTTAGTCCAGAACCAGCAGAACAACAACAACCCACCACCGCCACCACCTGTTGACCACTTAGCCCGTTTCCTTAGGCTGAATCCGCCGGTGTTTTCTAGTAGCACCGAGCCAATAGTAGCAGACGATTGGCTCCGCAAGATAGGAAGGGAGTTGACCACTGCAGGATGCACAGATGGTGAGAAAGTGAAGTTTGCCGCACATCAGCTTAACGGACCCGCGACAGCATGGTGGGAGAATTTCACAGCCACTTACCTAGTTGACACTGTCACATGGGATCAGTTTCAGCAAGCTTTCCGCACTGCCCATGTTTCAGCAGGAGCTATGGCCATGAAGAAGCGTGAGTATCGCAACTTACGCCAAGGAGGAAGGACAGTTGGCCAGTACGTTGACGATTTCAGCAAGTTAGCACTTTATGCCCCAGATGACATTGCTACGGATGCAGCTAAGCAGGAGAAGTTTCTGGAAGGACTGAATGATGAACTAAGCATTAAATTGATGGTAGCAAGTTTCAACAACTACCAGGAGTTGGTAGATCGTGCCATCATGATTGAAGGAAAGCAACAGCAGATTGAGAACCGTAAGAGGAAGTATGGACAGGGGAAGTATAACTCTGGAGCCCAGCAGAAGCCCCGTTTTACCCCTAAACCGGGATTTCAGTTTCAGCATACCCATGGAGGAGGTAGTTCGCATAACCATAATGGCCACAAGAATGGTAATGGGAATGGAGGAAGCAACGGCCAGAACCAGACCACCCCATCGACCCCAACCAAGAGAGATCTGAGTCAAGTCACCTGTTTCAAGTGTTCCAAGACCGGACATTATGCCAATGAATGTCCTGAAGGCCAGAATGGAAATGGCAATGGAAGCTCTAGGAAGAAGCCGAACCCTTTCAATAGGGGACAGGTGAACCACGTTAATGTGGAGGAGGTTGAAGATCAGCCTGATGCAGTAATCGGTAAGTTTTTGGTTAAGTCATTTACTGCACTCGTTCTTTTCGATACTGGTGCATCGCATTCATACATATCAAGGGGATTTGTGAAAAAGTATAGCCTGCCCACTAGGATTCTTAAAACGCCTATGCTAGTAAGCTCGCCAGGAGCAGAGTACATGGCCAGACAAGGATGTTTCCAAGTGCCATTAAGTATAGGAAGGCCTGTTTTCCCAACGGATTTAATTATATTGGAATCCCAAAGTCTAGATGTGATTCTTGGTATGGATTGGCTGTCGATGTATGGAGGAAACATCGATTGCGCCAGTAAGACAATTTTGCTTACCACACCCGAAGGAAGAAGGATCAAGTATGTATCCCGGCATGTGCCAAACAGGACACAAGTAAACTGCCTAGCAGGAGTTGTGCAGGAAGAAGTACCAGTGGTAAAGGATTTTCCTGATGTATTTCCTGAGGAATTACCAGGCATGCCACCGGATAGAGACATTGAGTTTTTGATTGAGTTATTGCCAGGTACAGGCCCAATATCAAAGCAACCGTACCGGATGCTAGCAAAGGATTTGGTGGAAATTAAGAATCAGATTAAGGAGTTATTGGATAAAGGTTACATTCGCCCAAGTTCTTCGCCTTGGGGATCACCCGTACTTCTAGTGGAGAGAAGGATGGATCATTAAGGATGGTTGTTGATTATCGAGGATTGAATGAAGTAACAATCAAGAATAAGTACCCACTGCCAATGATTAATGATCTGTTTGATCGTTTGCAAGGAGCTAAAGTGTTTTCCAAGATCGATTTGCGATCAGGGTACCATCAGTTGAAGATTCGAGAACAGGATATACCTAAGACAGCATTCACCACAAGATATGGACCGTATGAGTATACCGTTATGTCATTTGGATTGACTAACGCACCTGCCTATTTTATGAACCTGATGAACAAAGTGTTTATGGAGTTTTTGGATAAGTTCGTCGTAGTGTTCATTGATGACATCCTGGTTTATTCAAAGAATTAAGAGGAGCATAAGGAACATTTGCGTTTGGTTTTGGAGAAACTAAGGGAACATCAGTTATACGCCAAATTCAGCAAATGTGAGTTTTGGTTGAAGGAAGTTGGATTCCTCGGACACGTTATATCCGGAGAAGGTATAGCAGTTGACCCCACTAAGGTTGAGACCGTAACAGAATGGGAATCACCAACGACAGTTGGAGAGATCCGGAGTTTTCTTGGACTCGCAGGATACTACCGGAGATTCATTGAGAACTTTTCAAAGATTGCAAAGCCTATGACTGAATTATTGAAGAAGGATACTAAGTTCAATTGGACTGAGGAATGTGAGGCTAGTTTCCAGGAGTTGAAGAAACGCTTGGTTATCTCACCAGTGTTGATTTTGCCAGATCAGACCAAGGATTATGAGGTGTATTGCGACGCTTCACGTCGAGGACTTGGAGCAGTGCTTATGCAGGAAGGGAGAGTTGTTTCGTATGCTTCACGGCAACTGAAGCCTCATGAGTTGAATTATGCCACGCATGATTTGGAGTTAGCAGCCGTAGTGCATGCATTGAAAACGTGGAGACACTTCCTCATTGGAAATCATTGTGAAGTGTACACGGATCACAAGAGTTTGAAGTACATTTTCACCCAGAAGGAGTTGAACCTCAGACAAAGAAGATGGTTGGAGCTCATCAAGGATTATGATATGAGATTGCATTACCACCCCGGAAAAGCTAATGTGGTAGCTGACGCATTGAGCCATAAGAGCCATGTCAACACCCTAGTGATGGGAGAAGTACCAAAGGAGTTAGCAGAAAACCTTCGTGAGCTATGTTTGGAAATAGTTCCGAGAGGCTATGTAGCAGCATTAGAGATTCAGTCAACATTGATGGATAAGATCAGAGAAGCTCAGAAATCTGACAAGGAGATTGCTGCTATAAAAGAGGAATTGAGCGAAGGAAAAGCAAAGGGATTTCGTGAGGATGAGCACGATACCTTATGGTTTGAGGACCGTGTTTATGTGCCCAATGACCCGGAGATCAGGAAGTTGATTTTGCATGAGGCACATGATTCACCGTATTCGATTCACCCAGGAAATACCGAGATGTATTTGGATTTGAAGGAAACATTCTGGTGGACCGGAATGAAGAAGGATATTGCAGCATATGTAGCAGTTTGTGACGTTTGTCAGAGAGTAAAGGCAGAGCATCAGAAGCCAGCAGGATTGTTACAACCATTGCCGATACCCGAATGGAAGTGGGATAAGATCGGCATGGATTTTATCACGGGACTACCCAGGACAAAGGCAGGCTACGATTCGATATGGGTAGTAGTTGATCGTTTGACGAAGGTAGCACATTTTATTCCAGTTAAGACCACTTACACCAGTGCTAAGTTGGCAAAGATATACATGACTAGGATCATTTGTTTGCATGGAGTTCCGAGGAGTATCGTATCATATAGAGGAACCCAATTTACCTCAAAGTTTTGGAATCAGTTGCATGAAACTTTGGGTACCAGACTAGAGTTCAGCACAGTTTTTCATCCGCAGACAGATGGACAGACCGAGAGAGTCAATCAGATTCTGGAAGATATGCTGAGAGCTTGTGCACTAGATTATGGATCTAGCTGGGACGATAATTTGCCGTATGCAGAGTTTTCTTATAACAACAGTTACCAAACCAGTTTGAAGATGGCACCTTTCGAAGCTTTATACGGAAGGAGGTGCATGACACCGTTGTCATGGGACGAAGTTGGAGACCGTCAGTTCTTTGGACCAGATTTGATTAAGGAGTCTGAACGGAAAGTTAAGTTGATTCGCGATAGGCTCAAGGTAGCCCAGTCTAGGCAGAAGAGCTACGCAGATTCTAAACGCAAGGAGACAGTTTACGAAACCGGAGACAGAGTTTATCTTCGAGTATCCCCACTTTGAGGAGTTAAGCGCTTTGGAGTTAAGGGAAAATTAGCACCGCGTTTCGTTGGACCGTATAATATCTTGCAACGTATGGGAGAAGTCGCTTATAAGTTGGAATTACCAGAGGGACTGTCAGGAGTTCATGATGTATTCCATGTTTCTCAGCTGAAGAAATGTCATGCCGAGATGGCGGAGGTACCGCTAAGAGATACCGTGCCACTCGAATCGATTCAGTTGGAGGATGACTTAACATATGAGGAGAAGCCAGTCAAGATTCTCGATTATGCCAGCAGAGTTACCCGCAGCAAGGTTATCAAGTTTTGCAAAGTTCAGTGGAACCACCACTCAGAGGATGAAGCCACCTGGGAGAGAGAAGAAGATTTGCTCAAGGACCACCCTCACCTATTTTCTAGCCAACCCGAATCTCGAGGGCGAGATTCATCTTAAGGGGGTAGGTTTGTAACATCCCAAATTTGCAATTTGGAATGTTATACACTAGATCATCATGCACATCATATTTTCTTGCATTTTGGTTGATCCTAGAAATTTCACGCAACTCAAGGACCCACGGAGAGAGTTGGAGATTTCGTTATTTTCATATTTGAGAGTTTTCTCGAATTTGAAAAGAGGATCATTTGATTTATTTATTTCATCTTCAATAATTTTTTCGATATCAAAAATATAAGAGAGGGAATAATATGACTTTCCCAAAATTGAGGAAAACTTAAGATTTAATAAATAGATCAAATTTTGTTTGCCGGAGTTTGTTTGTTTTCTTTGGATAGGGAAAAATGCGCGTTTTCGAAAATTGCATTTTAGGCCCGAAGTAAAGTTCATTTTGTTCGACTCGTTGTCAGGAGTCGGGGAAAATTTACTTTAGGTTTTTCGGAGTTCGTTTAGTTAGTTTTCTTTTTGTTTTTCTGCGCGGAACCGTTAAAAAAAAAATCTTCGCTGCGCCTTGGGCCAAGGCCCAGCCAGCAGGCCGGCCGGCCAGGCCCCAGCCCCAGCCGCGCGCACGCCAGGCGCCAGGCGCAGGCAGCCGCCGCCTCTCGCTCTAGGCCGAGTCCTAGTAGGACTCTAGGCCGGTTAGCCCCCCCCTCTTTCCTTGTTTCTTTTTCTTTTGCTTGCCCCCTACCCCAAGTCTCCTCTCCCCTCACCTATATAAATACCAACACCCCACCTCTCCTCACATCAAAACCCCAAGCCCCTCTCCTCCTAAGCCGCAGCAAGCAGCAGCGTGCAGCCCCAAGCCGCCGCCTTAGCCGCGCCGCCCCGCGCCTAAGCCACCGCCGCCGCCCTTAGCCGCCGCCGCCCAGAGCCCGCCTCCCGAGGTAGTCGCGCCTCTCTTTTTCTTCCCCGGTCCGGTTTTTCCTAAAAGAACCGTTCCGTTTTCTCTCCGATTCTTTCTATTTCTTCCGGTTTTTGTTTCGGTTTTCTTCCGAAACCCTAGATCGGTTTTCCGTTTTTCGGTTTCTTTTCTGAAACCCTAGATCGGTTTTCGTTCTTCTTTCGGACCGTTCGTCTCAACGAACGTGATCACAGATTTTTCCCGGTTAACGACGCCCGTTCGTTTAACCGTTCATCTCTTTCTTTTCATCGGATTTATTCCGGATCGTGATCTCAGATCCGATCTTCGTTCTAGTCTTTCTTCCCGCTCGTTTATCGGAATCAGGTGATTCAAGCGCCTGGAGTTTCGTTTCGAAACCGCTGTTCCGTCTAATCAACTTGAGCAAGCCTTTGCTACAGTAAAATTTGACCTAGTTTCAACTTGCTAGAACCGAGTTGTTTTCTTCCGCCGTTTGTTTTCCGTTTCTTTGTTCGGTTCGTTCTTTCTTTGCAACCGGAGTTCTTAAGTTGAACTTTCTGGTTCTTTCTCTTGTTCGAGTTTTACCTGTGCATTAGATGATTACTTATTATATGCTTGTTGTTTGTCTGCGATAGATCACCCGGATTGCGCCGCTTGTTACTTCGAACCCCTAGGTCTCGCGGATCATCAGCAAGGCAAGTAACACTTTGATCATACCTTTTCTACAACCCATGTTTTATTGCATTAGATCAATCCTCTCACATTGCATGATTAGGATCTAATTAAATTGTGGGATGGGAAGTAGATGAGGTAGTACCTATTACCTGTATTATTATGAAACCTTTGGGAGTTACTTCTACGTTTGCTTATTATGCCATGCTATGCTAGTAGACGTGGATTGGGTGAGTGATATCCATGACAGATGTGAGATGGTTAATTTAATGGTTTATCTAACTTGGCAACCTAACACACATCTGGGTGGATTGAGGCACCTGATGTCTATCAGGACTTGCCTGTTTTATTTTGGACCGCCACCCAGGCTCAAAGGGATCATAAGATCATTCATGCTAGTAACTTCCGTGTGCAGCCACAAGCCATTATGGGCTCTGGCATAGTTGACTAAGTCGTGCGAACTCTTATGGGTAGACTAGCAGATGTAGGGGAAAGTAGGTGTACCGGTCTACCCACATGTAAGGTGCTAGCGCTTCTGAAAGACTGTGTCTCGGTCATCCGTTTCTCAAACACCATGTAGTGCGAGAAACCAAACGGAGGCGATCGAGTCTTGTGGGGAAAAGTGCGCAAACCTCTGCAGAGTGTACAAACTAATCATGATTAGCCGTGTCCCCGCTTATGGACAACTTGAGTATCTAGTACTTGAATATCATGTGAATCTCATCATGTTACTTCTAATTAATGTTGATGGGTTTTAATTACTTAATTGGGATCGGAATGCTGTCAACCGTTCTCGATGTTTAACAACTACCTTGATAGTTAAATAAATTTATTCCTTTGCAGTAGGGAAAAACTGGCTTTACGCAAAACTGTAACCATAGAGCTTTTCCACCAGCCATATATGCATATAGTATAGCTGTTTCATTCCATTACTCTCTATGTGTTACATTGCCAGCATATTCCATGTGCTGACCCATTTTCCGGCTGCAACATCTCATGTTGCAGACTTTTCAGACGACGAGTAAGGAGCTTTTAGGTCGTGGTTCTATACTCAGTGATGCCATTGGAGTTGATGGACCCATTTATCTTCCGAGTCTTCCGCTGTTATCGTTATTATATGGCCTTAAGCCATATTTATTGTAATAAGTTCTCTTTGAGACAACGATGTAATAAGTGTGTGATTGCCACTCTGCTATAAATCCTTCGATGTACTGTGTGGTGTCAGCATTACTGATCCAGGGATGACACCTGAGCACAAAGCGCTTGATCCATTCGGGTCGGGTCGCGACAAGAAGATTAGTCTCTGAATACAATTCATCATTTTAGTCTCCGAATACAATTCATCATATTAGTCTCCAAATTGAAAAGACCGAACAAAGATAGAACATTATATTACAAGTCTCGAGACCGCGAGTTTGTCTTCACATTACAAGTCGATATCGATCATCTAAACTACCATCACATAGAAGAGAGCTGCGGTCATCACGATGAGCATCATCACGATGAAACTCGTCTTCATCCGGTTCCTCCAACACTCCCTCCCCTCTCCCGCTAGATAGCGGGTGTATCTAGATTTGGCCTCGGCCCTAGTGGCGTACCCTTTGTAACTGTTACCGCTGAATCGGTGAACCTGTCTCCGACACTCCTCCCAGTCGTCGTAGACTCCGGGAACCTTACCCTTGTACACGACATACCACGGCATCGCTATGCAGTAGCCAAACGAAACGTTAGTTCCAATTCACAGACAATACATAAGCAATATATAAGTATGCAACAGAACGATCGGAAGAGAAAAGCAAGACATTAATAGCATCGATTACATCTTAAGTTGAACGACTCTCGAAACCAAAGAGACATACTACAAGTTCATTAAAGTTTAATTACAACATGAGCCAATCGATGTTTCAGAACTAGACACAGCATCACTGCTTTCGACTCGACTCAAGGGACCGGAGCGTGGATGAAGCCGCCGTCTATCATGGGAGTCATGAAAGAACGGGCGTTGTCAGCCTGCATTTGTAGGATTGTGTCGATGTCACTGTTGGACGGTTGATTTCTGAGGTAGAACTACCCCGAGGTACGAAGGACATCTTGATGGATGATTTCCGCAAACTCCAACTGGATGCGAAAGAATTCTTGTCTGATGTCCGTGTCCTGGATTGCCGACACGCTCGCGGCCCAATCTTTGAGTCTACTCGGTAGCAGAAGGTGATGATGGTCCCGTACGATCGCCCGCATGTGATGGATGGTGTAGTAGGCACCCTTCTGACCGCCAGGCGGCTGCTTGACGCAGCAGAACGTCGTATTGTGGGAGAACACGTGCTTGCCGTACTTACGAATAGGCCTGGTGAAGGTGCCTCCAGATTTGACGTAGCCGGGGAGAACATCATCAAGAACCTTCTTGACATTTGTGTAGTCTACGTTCGACTGATGGTCCGGGTCGAAATACGTGGCCATGGAATATTTGGGGCTTAGGAGGATGAGCGTTCAATGTGTGTCACTGTAGAAAACACGGAATGTTAAAAGAAAAACGATCGAAATCTAAGAATTCATATGTTACGGGGCGGTTGAGGGGAGGACTTACTCGGGAAAGTAAGGCACGAGGAAGTTATCCTTATCTTGGTTTGCCAGAATGACGCCTTTGAGGTAAGAACTCGCGACTTGCCGGTCCCCAGCGCTGCCCAAGATCTTGGCACGCATGTAGAAGGGGTCGACTATCACGATGTCCAGGGTCTTGTCGCGAATGATCCGCATCTCCATACTCAGCGAAAATAGCCGAACAAAGGTGTAGTGCAGCGGATGAAGGTTCAACATAGCGTGGATGTCATCAAACCGCAGGACGATCGTACCCCCGATGGAGTTATCCACAAAGCCCTTGCCCTCTGGCACCTTGGCCGCGAAAACCGGGTATGCCACATCCTTCTCTCCGAGACGCCGCTTCTCCAAAGAAAGAACACTGTCATGCAGACTCCACATAGCACCGGTTGCAGCATCGAGCATATTTCTCGGTAGCATCGGCCTACCCGCCACATGCACCCTCCTCGAGATATCCTCAGGTGAAGGTGGCCCGTCCTGAGCACGGATCGTACTCGGTGCCAGCTGGCCCGCACCCTTGTTAGTCTTTCTTTTGCGTGCCTTCTTCTTCTCCTATAATGGGACCGAGTTCTGCTCACAGACCGCCTTCTTGAGTGTGTTGGGGCTGATCATATTTCGCACCTCGCCTATCTGAGGCTCGGTGAAGTCGGCAGCTGGAGGCGTCTCCTGAGAGCTGAACTGCAGACGACGCCTGTTGCAACTTGGCTTCTCCGCGGTACCAGCTAGATCGCGCACGTCTTTTGTTGGGTTGGGTTCTTGAGAAGGAGGCCCCATGAAGTCGCCACCGTACCCATGATCGGCAAAGTACTGATCGACGTTGGCAAATGTATCGTCGTCGTCGTCGTTCTGATCCTGTGCCATATGCATGTTTGGATCCAGTGGCATAGGGATGTCCGGCACCGTTGCGGCGGTCTTGCCATGGGGCCGACTTGGCGGCGGCACGACTGGCGGTGTTGTCTTTGGGGTGGTGTCCCCCGCCCCCAAACGAATCTGGCTCTTCGGCCAAAGCAGGGGCCAGCTCAGGCAAGCGTTGAGGGTCATCACGTCATCATCGTCGGCCCCGACGGGTCGAATCGGAGGTAACAACTCGTCGCAGCCTGGCAGCACCCGAACCAGTTGAACCCTAAACAAGTTGGGTGGCATCTGGGTACCGTGGAACAAGGGGTTGCCCGGTTGAACAATTTTGCCCTTGGCGACATCGACCAACTCGTTGTTCACGAAGTGCAGGAGAGTGCACGAAACGTCGGCGGCGCCCTGCGAAAACATGTAGGGCGTCAGGGATGCCCAGTCAAAGGCAAGGAGATGAAGTCCTCGGCCGAGAGAGGCTTAATTAGTTACCCTGATGATGGCGTCGAGCTCGGCTAATGTCGAGGCACCGCCAACGGCGGGCGTGCAGTTGACGGAGGGGCCGCTTGCTGCAGAGGTGCCGGCCGGCGTACACCCGGGTGCATTAAGCTCCCGTGCCGCCTCCGCCGGAGACACCAATGCCGCCTCCGCCGGAGACACCAATGTCCCCGCCATCGCGTTCTGCGAGTTGCTGGCCGTGAAGCTAGGAATCGGGGGCGGCCCCTGTTGGCCGCCCGCAATCCACTCACTAATCCCCTGGATAAAGGTAGGCACAATGGCGGTGATCGTCGCTCCGAGTTGTTGTTGCACTTGCTCTTGGACAATCTCCGGAATCCGCGCCACCTGTGCCCTGAGTTCTTGAACCTCGCGCGCCTGGCTTTCCGAGCTGGTCTTTTTCTCCTTTCGCCCACCAGTGTTATAGTATGACGACCATTTTGTCGACAAGCCTTTGCCGGCCACACGACCAGCTGACGTCGGCTTACTGAGCTTATCCTTGTTCTTCATTACATTCAACGCCCTATTTAGAGTGGTGTCCCAAGGGTTGCTCTTAGTCGACCCCGCGCTACTGCTTTCAGTCGCCTGCGGAAGGAATGTGAACCATTTAGAAATTTGGCTTCATTAATTAGAATGCAACCATATGGAGCTAATTACGCGGGGGTGTATTCCTTACCAGAACAAGCTCAAGCGCCCTGGTCTTCGGATCCGTGGCAAGCTCCTTTGTTTTCGGGTCCTTCTTGTACCGGGCCCTGACAAAGTTCCTGGTCTGCTTGTCACCGTATTTATCGAAGAGGGGCGGTAGGCCTTGCTCGGCACGGTCCGCCTCCTCCTTGTCCGCTATAGGCTCCGCCACTCTGTAACCGCCGGGACCGAGTGTGTGTTCCCCTAAGTTCAGCTCCCGCATTTCTTTCCCCCACTTACTTGATTCGGAGCTTGCGGTGCTCGAGCAATTGATCTTGAAGTCGTTGTAGTCATCTTCGGTGATCGAAGGATTTTTCTCCTTGATCTTCTCATAACTCTCACCTTTCTCGATCATTCTCTTCACATTGCTTTTCCAAGTAGATAGGGCCGTGCTCATCTTCGTGAGGGCAACATTGTTCACTTTATTCCCTTTGAGGCTTGTGTTTTCAAATTCAGCGGGGAACTTGTATCGTTCGTGCAGCTTCGTGAAGAGGAGGTTGCACAAATTCCCTCGGTCAGGATGCCTGAGGTTCTCGGTGTTGATCGAGACGGTGCTCCGGAGAATGCACCCGAGCTGAAGCGAGTACCCCTTGACTATTCGTTCGGGCGCCGTTGGATTCCCGTTGGAGTCCACTTCAATAACTTCCTCCTTGAGGGTGCGGAGCACGGTCGGGCGCCGGTCCTTCTGTTGCCTCTTTGGTTGGCTGCCATCTGTGCGTGCACCGCCATCATCAGTGTTGGCATCCTCGGCGGCACCATCAGTGGTGGCATCAGTGGGGTCATCCTCGGCGGTACCATCAGTGGTCTCAGGATCGGTGGGGAAGGCGGCGTCCTCATACAAGTGAGGTTGTTCCTCCATCTCCTGGGACAGCTCCCAGAATTTCTTGCCGCCCGAACCCCCGGCCTCATCGTTGTTGGCCATGTTTCTCTATAAATAGGAACAAAGTTTGGTCAAAAAGTTGGTTATTGTCAAGGAACAAGATCTCTAAGTTGACCAAATAACCTAATTCTCGAGGAATGTCGCCAAAAAGTTGGTTATTGTCAAGGAACAATTGAGAGATGTTTGTGATATTGCCTAGGTGTTTTGGGATAGAACCTGTTAGTGTGTTGTTGCTAAGGTCCAAGTCCACGTTCTCAGGGTAACCTAGTTCTTGAGGGGTGTGTCTAGAAAGTTGGTTGCTGCAAAGATGCAAGGTTGTGAGTTTGGTCAAATTGCCTATGATGTTTGTGATATTGCCTTGGATCTTGAAGGCACTGTTGCATGATGCAGTGGTACAGCCAGCATGGGACCTCATCTTTGCAGGCTAATTTTCTAGATTGTAACACTGGAATTTGTGCGCAAGCTAAGCTAGCTAAGACAGTAGCTTCCTTGCAACGCACAAAAGACAAAGGAAAAGGGGTGAAAAGGGGGAGATGGTTAGCTTTGATGAGCAGGCAACATCTTCCTAACCCCCTTCTTCTTGTCTCCTCTCACTATCTCTCTCACACACATGGCAAGCAAGGGTGTCTGAGTGTGTGAAAAAAATACTAAACTAATCCAACCACTAAAGCAAATTAATTTTTATTTCGGTTGAGAATCGGGCACCTTCTAGGTCAAGAAAATTGGGCATGACCTTTGCTAATTTTCATGACCTTGGAGTGCCCCATTTCTCAACTGAAACGGAAATTAATCAACGTTTCAGGAGAAAGGGGTCATTTTAGAAGATCACAAGTAGCAGCAGCATCACTTGACAAAATCACAACTAGCAGCAGCAACTCGCAGATAGCAGCAGCAGCATCACTTGACAAGTAGTACAGCAGCAGCAGCAGCATGCATGCACTGGTCCATGGCACAAAGTCCATGACCCAGAACAGAGCACTTTACTAAAAATGAAGAAGAAAAAAAGGCATGCATGCACTGGTTGTAGCAAATCATCACTTCTGAATCAAAACACCATGCTGGTGTAGCCATAGGCCCACATTAGTCTAAAATCCTGCTTTATTTTTCACAACAGAAAGGTCAAAACAACAATAAAAAGGAGAGCCCAATCTGGTCTAATTGATCCTTGGAAATTATAGAATGTTCATCTATGCATGGAAAAACAACAATTAGGACAGGGAAATTACTATGCAGCTAATAGTCTTTAAGCATTGAAACACAGCTAAGGTTACAACCCAGAAGTGATGGTTAACACTTCTAATAAACATGGCAATTTTAAATTATGACACACAATGCCATAATTAATCAAGAGTTACTACTACAGTACTCATGTACTCCATCTTACAGAGTTACTCCATCACAACAACAACAACCTTGCAGATCAAAAATGATTTGTGTAATCTGGTTGGTACTCTTACAGTTGCATAAATTGAAAAAAATTTGATCTGTGTGATCTGGGTTACAGTATCAGCAACCTTGCATTACCAAATTATCAACTAGCATTAAGCAGCAAGCAGCAACCAGCAAAAGGGCACTAATTTAGTACCATTGACAGTTCACAGCAGCAAAAATCTGAGACGTGCTAACACGAGCTATCAATCACAGTAGCAAAACAAATCCATTCATCCATATATTCAATATGCAACAGCAACATCCACCCATCCGGCTAACAAACAGAGGGGTGGGGAACAGGGAGATGAGAGGCACCTGTTCTCGAGGCTCACAACTGAAAAATAATTAATAGCTTGCAATAACACATCTTAGTGGAACCAGGCAAGAGAAATAAAAGTTGGCTTGCATTGTGGCTTTTGATGGATGTACGGTCTGCATCAGAAACTACACAGAGACCATCGAAACATGGAACTTCATCCGAGGACATGGAACAAACCTTTCTTTCTCTGCTTCCCCTTCTCACTCCACCTCCAGCCTACTTCTTCTGGTCTGGCTTCACCCGCTCCGCCTGCTTGTCCCCCTTCCAAGTTCCAAGTACCAACAAGATGGAAACAAACAAAATCAGAAACTGCTTTGCCAATTTACAGCACTACTTTTGCCACTTGTTACAAGTTTATGGACCTGACAAGTTTGCGATAATGCTAAGGGATTTAACAGTGGTATATATGCGCTGAACGTATCAGCTGGGAGGCCTTCTCTTGTATATATGTTCTAGTGTCACAATGAAGGTGGGATGGCTAGTAATAGCACTAGTTCTATTCAACCCAAATGGATTGGGCTTAATTGACTTGACAGATTACCACAGACGTAACACAGTACACGTCGCGCGGATTTGCAAACAAAATTAGCACAGCAGATGGGTTCAAATCAAAACAGGCTACAGATTCTAAATCTACGAGTAAACTAACATCCTAAACATTCTAGGCGGCCCAATCACAAACTAAAAGAAAAAACAGGGGAAGCTCACCGGGGCACCGGGGCGTCGGGTGTCGGGGCGGCTAGGGCGTCGGGATGGCGGGGCGCCTGGTTGTCGAGGCGGCGGGGCGCCGGGCCGGCGGGGCGCCGAGGGTGTCGGGGCGGCGGCGGCTCGGGCGGGGTGGGGGTGGTGGACCGCCGCGGCGGGGCGGCAGGGGGTCAGGGGCGGCGAGGGTGGTGGGGGTCGGGAGCGGCGGCGAGGGCTGTGGGGGTCGGCGGCGACGGGGGCGGCTCGGGCACGGGGACAGGGACGGCGCAGTGAGGGGAGAGAGACAGAGGGGAGAAAAAGAGGATGGCGTGGGTGCTGACCTTTTTTGTTAGGTGAAATCTCATACTAATGGCACAATACTAATGGCGCACCACCCCTCGGTGCGCCATAAGTACATCCATACTAATGGCGCATCCCACCGTGGTGCGCCATTAGTATTTTTTTTTGATTTCTGCTCGAGCCAACAGGTTATCTTCCACCTGACCTGATCCACACCAAGTTCCCTCTACTAGCTCGACTGGTCAGCAGCCAGTTCTCACACCAGGAGGTCCTGGGTTCGATTCCTAGGCTCCACAAAAGTTTTTTATGCATTTAAAATGTTGTTTGATACTTATTTGTGTTTAAATATGTTCAAACTTGTTTAAATCATAATAGTAATATTTTTTTATAAGACACTAATAATTTTTTTAAAAATTACATCAAACAGTAATGCCGGTGGAGCGGGGGAGGGTGCGTGGGGTGCGGGGGCTCGGCGGCGGCGGTTGAGTAGGGGAGGGGTGCGGGGGGTCGGCGGCGGCGGTTGAGTAGGGGAATCGAGGGTGCGGGGGGTCGGCGGCGGCGGCCGGTGGACCGGGGGGTGCTCGGCGGTGAGGGGGACCGGATCTGGGAAGGTGGGATAGCGATCGAGATGGAGGGGGATCGAGATCGAGTGTCCATGAAATTTAAAAATATTCATGATAGTTCAAAAAGTGCCCATGAAATACAATCGAGAAATGAAGGCTACGATTTAAATACAATCGATCTTAGCTAGCTATCTGTTCACAATTCTTCTTGCCCTTCTTTTTCGCAAATGGAGTTCTTCTGTGGAACAGACGTCCTTTAGGTAGGGTGGTCCTGCTTCTTCTTGTGGTGTATGCTGCTACTTCATCATCGTTGTCATGTTCGATCCTCGGGTCGCCATACTTGTCGAAGTCTTGCTCATTGGCTACTCCATCCATTCTGATGATCTTCCTTTTGCCTCTCCTCACGACAACACGACTGGGCTTTGACGGGTCGGTAATGAAGAAGCATTGGTCCACTTGGGAAGCCAGTACCCATGGCTCATTTTTCGCGGTGACGTTTGCGCCCGCGGTCTTGGATTTGGCTTTGGGTATAACCATGGTGGTGAAATACCGGTCTTCTTTTAGGACGCTCTTGGCCCATCTGACACGGAACATCGGGACCTTCTCTCCAGCGTAGCTCAGCTCCCAGATCTCCTCGATCCTTCCGTAGTATCTGTCCTTGTCGTTACCGGTGTAGGATTCCATCGTTACCCCGGAGTTCTGATAACCATCGCTCTTCATGTCCTTGGCCTCGGTGTAGAATGTGTAGCCGTTGATATCGTACGCCTCATAGCTCATCAGGTTGTGCTCGGCGCCCTGTGACAAGGCGAATATGAGTTGTTCTTCCGCGGAAGAATCCTCATGTAAAGGGTACGACAGAAGCTTCTGCTTGAACCAACGCGTGAAACATGAGTTGTGCTCTTTGAGTATATCTCCGTCCGTCCTCTGTTGGCCTCGGTCATTGTACGTCTTCTTAATAAAGGTTTTGTGCTGTACCACCCAAGGATCGACCACGTCTATGTGTTGTAGCGCGACTAGGTTTGCTCTTTCAAAGTCGGCGAGTTGACCCTCGAAGTCGACATGCATTTCGCGACGACCCTCATGGTGACCCCATCCAGCGAGCCTGCCGAGGTGCCTGTTGACGGGCAGACCAATGGGGTTCTCGATGCCTAGATGATTCATGCAGTAGGAGATGCACTCTTCGGTCAGAAAGCCCCTGGCTATGCTTCCCTCTGGACATGACATGTTGCGAACGTATCCTTTGATGACACCATTCATCCTTTCGAACGGCATCATGCTGTGCAGGAACGTCGGCCCGAGTTGCATGATATCGTCCACGATATGGACCAGCAGATGCACCATAACGTCGAAGAATGCGGGTGGGAAGTACATCTCAAGCTCGCATAGTATCACCACGATCTTTTCCTGTAGCCTTCTGAGTTGCCTCACGCCAACAGACTTCCGAGAGATGACGTCGAAAAAGTTGCATAGGCCAAATAGGGTTTCACGGACGTGCGCGTCCATGATCCCACGGATTGCAACTGGAAGTATCTGCGTCATCAGCACGTGACAGTCGTGAGACTTCATCCCGCTGAACTTCAGCTTCGCTGGGTCTAGGTATCTGCTTATCTTCCCCGCGTAACCATAAGGAAGTTTTACTCCTACGAGGCAGGTGAAAAACTGCTCGATCTCCTCCCGACTTAGAGTGAAGCACCCGGGAGGGTAGTCATTTCCGGTCTTCTTGGCCTTCTTGCCTTTGCGACGACTTTCCGGGTCTTGCTTCGCCTCATCATCATCATCATCATCATGATCATCATATATAGCGTGAAGCTCCTGCCTGATGCCCATTGATTTCAAGTCTGCCCTTGCTTTCGGCCCATCTTTGGTCCTCTCTGGCATGTTGAGCAGGGTACCAAGCATACTCTCGCACACGTTCTTCGTGATATGCATGACATCAAGGCTGTGAGGCACACGGTGGATCTTCCAGTACGGCAAGTCCCGGAAAACAGACCTCGTTTTCCATACCTTCAGCAGCGGCTCTGGCGCCTTTCGCTTCTTTCCCGGCTCTGGCGCCTTTTGCTTCTTTCCCGGCAGTGGGCAGTCTTTCCAATTTTTCAACAGCTCGTCTATTTCCTCGCCGCTCCTCGTACGCGGGCGTCCTCGGGGTTTGGTTTCACCATCGAACAGATCCTTGCATTTTCTCCACGGGTCATCGTCGCGAAGCCACCTTCGATGTCCCATGAACACGGTTTTCGAAGACCCGGGATCTCTATCTAGCTGGCGATACGTTGTGTCATCCATGCACCTGACGCATCTAGAAAATCCGTGGACCACCTGCCCCGCAACATATCCGTAACCGAGATAGTCGTGCACCGTCGTGAGCAGCGCGGCTCTCATAGGGAAATATTTTTTCTCTGCGGCGTCCCACGTATTGGCTGGCGTTTTCCACAGCGTGTCAAGCTCCTCTTTCAGCAGCCCCAGATACAGATTGATGTCATTCCCTGGTTGTTTCGGTCCTTCAATTAGCATACTCATGTGAATGTACTTCCTCTTCATGCACAACCAGGGGGGAAGGTTATACATCCACACAAACACAGGCCAGGTGCTATGTGTGCTTCTCTGGCTGCCAAACGGATTGACTCCATCGGTGCTCGCGCCCAACACGATGTTCCTTGGATCGTTCCCAAATTCTGGGTCTTCGAAGTTCAACGCTTGCCACTGGCTCGCATCCTTAGGGTGACTCAGCATCTTGTCTTTTTTATCTATCTCCGGATCATTTGCGTCATCTTCTCGCTTCTTCTCCTCCCTATCCGTGTGCCAACGCAGGAGCTTTGCTACCTTAGGGTCCGCGAAATACTGCTGCAGACAAGGAGTGATCGGAAAGTACCACACCACTTTTCGAGGAGCTTTCTTCCTCTTCTTGTATCGAGTGACGCCGCACACCGGACATATGGTAGACTCCGCGTGCTCGTCCCGATAAATGATGCAATTGTTCATGCACACATGGTATTTCACGTGCGGTAAATCCAGAGGACACACGATTTTCTTCGCCTCCTCCAAACTGGTCGGGCACTTGTTCCCCTTGGGAAGACGTTCGTGCCAGAATGACATGTTCTCGTCGAAGCATGCGTCGGTCATTTTGTGTTTTACCTTCATCTCTAGAGCCATGAGCGTTACTTTCAGGCGGGTATCCTCGGGCCTGCATCCTTCATACAATGGAGTAACCGCGTCTAACTCAAGTTGATCCATCTTGGCTTTCTCTCGGTCGGCAGCTCTTGCGTTATCCGTCTGCTTGAGAAGCAGCTCTTGAATATGAGGGTCCTGCACCCAGCCCATCGATGGTCCAGCGTCGTCTGCTCCACCGGCATCATCATCTTCATGATCATGCCCGTCGTCTGCTCTGGCATCTTCCTCATCATCATGTCCTGCATCTTCTACATGATGACTGTGTACAGCATCACCGTCGTGATCATCTCCTGGGGATGCTTCGTCTTCTCGCCCGCGCGAGCCGCGGTGGTTGTCTTGCTGCCCTTCCTCATTTCTTGCCCGGCCCCCATGGACGACTTTGTAGTCATCTTCATCACCTTGCCACCGATAGCCATCCATGAAACCACGCAAGAGCAGGTGGTCCCGCACCTGCCCGGATTCCGGGTCCGCAATAAGGCTCTTCAGCTTGCATCTTCGACACGGACATCTTATCTCTGTCTCGTTCTTTTGAAGCATCTCGGCCTTCGCGGACCTCAAAAACCTATTCACGATGCCTTCGGTCATCATGCGGACCATGGTCGCCTGCGGGGTAGAGCAAAACGATATTTTAGAACCAAGAAAAAATTTGGCATGACTTTCCCTAAAAATAGGACCAAAAAGAATGCTTAATGCCAAAATTCTTGCCGAAACGGAAATGAATCAACATTCCGGCAAAATATTGGCAACTATCGCATTTCAAATACCGGTACACCTCCAAACACAAACACATATGCAACACCACGAACATATATAGATCTAGCTAGGCCATAAAAAGTGCATGTGCACATTGTTGTAGGGAGAACAATAAATATAGCTTCCCCCCTTACTTACCTATCAAAACAAGGTAATTTAACCACTTAAATTGAATGAATCTATGGTGGAAATGAGGTGAAAAAGAGGAGGCACCCGAGACAAGGAGGAGGTGGAGAGAATGAAGTGGGGGGAAAGTGAGTGTGGGTAGGAGAGGCTGTCCAAAATATCTTGTTGCTGCCCACTTACTAATGGCGCACCAACTCAGGATGCGCCATTAGTAATCCAGGTAACTAATGGCGCACCTTCTGCTGGTGCGCCATTAGTAGTTTTGCAAAAAAAAATACTAATGGCGCACGCACTGTGGAACAGTGCGCCATTAGTAGTTTTGCAAAAAAGGGAATAAAAAATATAATAAAAAAACAACATTAGTGGCGCACTTTCCGGCAGGTGCGCCATTACTAGTTACAACTAGTAATGGCGCACTGTGTCTGGATGCGCCATTAGTATGTTTGGACAGGCGCACTAGTTAAAAAAAAATATTTTTTTGATACTAATGGCGCACCCTGGGCCAGGTGCGCCATTAGTAGTTTCAACTCTAATGGCGTATCAGAAGGTGGTGCGCCATTAGTATATACTAATGGCGCACCGCTTGTCTAGTGCGCCATTAGTGTCAATCCCATCTATAGCCCTTTTTCTAGTAGTGTAAGGTGAAGACACGGTCTTCTGAGTTGAATCTCAGCCTCCCTAACCAGACGTACAGTTGTCTCATCAACTGGAACTGGTCCAACAAATCTTGTCTTCAACGAGTCACTGGTTTCATCCTTCCCTTTCCTTTACTTAGTGTTGGCCCTGGTGAAGTCATTGTATGATTGCATTATCTTTTGTCTTCACTGAGTGACTACTTGTTCTGATTGGCTTCACACTATCTTCCGACCTGATCTATACTGCCTAGCTGCTATTAGTCATTGTGCTTTCACTTCATTGAATACTTGACTATGGCTTGCGTAGTGTAGTCTACCTTCCGCTGCATGGTAATAGGTTTATTTCTATCGTTTGTCTTCGAAACTTACATGTTTTGAAGACTCTCATAAAAATCGCCTATTCACCCCCCTCTAGTCGATCACTAGCACTTTCAGATAGCCACCGCGAGCCTCAACGCTCATTGGACTGCACACATCAGTATGTATGATTTCCAATAAGTTGGTTGCTTGCTCCATTGTTTCGGAGAACGGAGTCTTGGTCATTTTGCCCATGAGGCATGGTTCGCACGTGTCAAATGATTCATAATCAAGAGACTCCAAAAGTCCATCTGCATGGAGTTTCTTCATGCGTTTGACACCAATGTGACCAAGGCGAAAGTGCCACAAGTATGTGGGACTATCATTATCAACCTTACATCTTTTGGCACTCACACTGTGAATATGTGTAACAACACGTTCGAGATTAAATAAGAATAAACCATTGACAAGCGGGGCATGACCATAAAACATGTCTCTCATATAAATAGAACAACCATTATTCTCAGATTTAAATGAGTAGCCATCTCGCATTAAACGAGATCCAGATACAATGTTCATGCTCAAAGCTGGTATACCAAAGCTGTCAGGACCCTGATTCCAAGTCACATCGATCTAGCCGGTAACACCTCATATCACTTTGCGGCCTCATGCATGGTATTCCCACGGGTGTCGCCTTACCATGGCCCGGGACCGTTTGCGCCTTTTGGCTCACGTATATGATAGTGTCGCTAGCATCCATATGACAGAGAACCCGGGCCGACATGGCTAGTCATGAACCCAAAGCGGCATTAACCTATGGGGACAGGCATACATGAATCACATCAAGCATGTCGGTCAGCAGCGTGTGAATCCGGGCTGTAGCACTAGGCTAACAGGACTCTGGGAACCCGGGCTGTAGCAGGCTAGGCAGGACTCCGGATGTCACCGCGTGACATTTCCCCGTAGGGACAGACAAAGGAACGAAGTGAAACACATGCCGGCCAGTCAAGTGTCCTGAGCAGTAGTGCTGGGCTAGCAGGACTCCGGTGAACCGGGCTATAGCGGACTACTATGGCTCATGGAAGCACTAGACTACATTTCCCCATAAGAGAGGCTGCCAAGGATAAACAACTAGATTGTCGGATCCCACACATACCAAGCATTTAAATCATACACACAATATGCTCGATATGTGTAAATACAACATGGCATCACAACATAACCCTACAACTCAAGTATTTATTCATTAGGCTCCGAGGAGCGAGATATTACAAACATGGGTCTCATGACCCAACAATCATAGCATACAAATCAAAGCACATGCGGAAGCTTAACATGTCTTAGTACAAACATCTAAAAATGAAAAGGCTGAGAAGCCTGACTATCTACCAGATCCTGCCGAGGGCACAAGATCGTAGCTGAGGTATCAAGCTAAACGTCGAAGTCCACACGAAACTACTAGCGAGACGGAAGTCTCTCTGCAAAACATAAATTAAGCAAATGTGAGTACAAATGTACCCAGCAAGACTTACATCAGAACTATCTACATATGCATCAGTATCAATAAAGGGGGTGGTGGAGTTTAACTGCAACAAGCCAGCTTTGACTCAGTGGCTAACCTGAACTACGACTGCAAGCAACTCTTTTGAGGTGGCGCACACGAGTCCACATATTCACCATTCAATACACCACTATGGATCCGCTCCCGTCTCCCTACGGGAAGGCCATCCATAGCACTCACACTTATCTTGCGAGTTTTAGGGTATCCACTTTCACTTGTCTATGAACTATGCAAGGGGTCCAAGTTTCCATAACTGAGGAATCCGGCTATTCGAATAGATAATGATAACCCTGTAGGGGTGTACTTCTTCACACACGCTCCCACCACTTACCACCATATACATGTCATGTATCTCGGCAACCTTCAAGCGGAAGCCTGGCGAGGGTGTCGGCCACGGCCTACCTAAACACATAAGTCTCTAGTCCAGGTTTATCGCCTATCCAGGTTCCATCCGCAGGGAGTCCGGCCGAGGTTTCCACATACGGCCCGAACGATGTGAACAGGGTTCCCGAGACACCAAACGGGCGCCCGGTACACCGTGCCACGGTGTATCTACCGCAACATAGCCCACCCTAGGGTCAGCGCTACGCACGGCCGCCAACACATAACCTACAAACACCAGAAACTAGTTGCAACTCCTGGACAGAGTACTAGGGTGATTAAGAAGCCGAGAGGGTCAATTAAGGATCCCAATGAGTGGTAGTAGCTGTTCATGGATCACAGACACAGAACTCAGTTCCTGAGGACGGCTGCAATGAGACAACCCACCATGTACTCGTACATGGCCTCTCACCGCTACCTTTACCAAAAACGTATTCACACACTTCGCTCACACACGGTAAGATATGTTCACACACCTCCGATTCATTCCCGATGAATCAGACCTGACGCAACTCTATGCAATAGCAGGCATGACAAACAAGCATGAATGAGTAGGCACATCAGGGCTCAAACAACTCCTACTCATGCTAGTGGGTTTCATCTATTTACTGTGGCAATGACAGGTCATGCAGAGGATAAGGGGTTCAACTACCGCAACAAGTAACAAATGAATCGTTGTTGTCCTAATGCAGTAGAAGAGAGCAGGAGCGAGAGGGTGGGATTGTATCGGAATGAACAAGGGGGTTTTGCTTGCCTGGCACTTCTGAAGATAGTATAGTTCTTCATCGGTGTCATCGAACTCGTCGTCGGAACCACGTCTATCGAGAGGGGACAAATACCGGCAAACAAAGAGGAACACAATCAATGCAATGCAACAATTATGATGCATGATAATGTCATGGCAATATGCTGTTGATTGAGCTAATGCAACTAGCAACCATATTAAATGAAGTTGGTTTGAACCAAGGGTTCAAATTCAAACTCCATATGTGCTTATTTAAATGTCATTTATGCAAATTGCCCTGTACAGCAACCCTAAGTTTTTCAAACATGCATGCAAATGCCATAAACAGATTCCTTGATTTTTTCTGATAATTTTTCATATATAATTTATCTTATTTGGAGTTACGGTTGAATTTCTATGATTTTTAGAAGTTTAAATTATTTTCTGGAATTTCCTGTATTATTTTAAATCCATAAATTCCTTTACTGCATCAGCACTACGTCATTATGACGTCAGCAGGTCAACAGGGCCGGTCCAAGTCAAACTTGACTAGTGGGGTCCACTGGTCAGTGACACTAGTGGGGTCCACGAGAGCTCGTGCGGCTGGGCTCTACGGATGCAGCGTGTCGAGGCGCATTGGATGGTGGCCGTGGGGGATGGCGGGGTGGCCGGAATCTTCATCGGCATCGACCGTGGCGGCTGCCGGAGCTCGGGTGAGCTCGGGGCCGAGGCTACAACGGCTGGTACGGTCCTAGGCTTGCTTTGTGCATCATGTTTAAATTTCAAATGAAATTGAAATGGGGATGTTGCAAACCCTAGCACCAAAGTTTTTTCCCAATAGGTTCAACTTTAAAATGGATTTTCAATGAACCCAAAATGCTATTCAAAAATGTTCATGCTCTTTGGATAATGTTGGGAACAACAACCAGACGTGATGCACATTTTTGCTACTCATTTTGGATTTTTGAATCAATGCATAAATATTTGATTTGGAGCTGTTTAAATTATATAAATATTTTAATGGCTCCAAAAATGTTGGGAATTGGTGAGGGCCTCTGGAATATTATATCTAGATGCCACAAATATTTTCAGCATTTATGGAAGTGTTTTAACATTTTTTTGGATACAAAACAAATGTCAGAAATAGAAAAAGAAAACAGGAAATAAGAAAAACACCTACCCATGCCACTTACCTGGCGGCCCAGCTGGCCAGCCCACCTGGCGGCCCAGCCCACCAGGGGCAGCCCCGTCTTCTACCTCTTGCCAGTAGGCAGAGGAGAAGCCGGGCACGACGCACGCGCGCGGCCACCGCGCACCACCTCCACCCTGCCTGGCTCTCCTCCCGTCACCTGGACCTTCCCTCGCATCGCCACGCACCTCCTTCGACCCCTGCGTCTCTCCCCTCTCGCTCTGGATTCCCTCCCCCTTCTCTGCTCGCTTCCGAACGGAGCCCGTCACCGCCGTTCGCCATAGCCGCAGCCACCGCCTCCCTCTCGCCTCCCCGACGTGCCCCAGGGACTCGCCTCGTCGCCTTCGTCCTCATCGTCGAGCCACACATCGCCAGGAGCTCTGCTTCACCATCAATTCCATTGTCTTCAACCTCTCGTCCGCCGTGGATCTCCGTCGCCGCTCGCCGCCGTCAGCGCGTCCCCGAGCCCGCTGAGCTGCTCTTCCGATCCACTGTGAGCCTCGCGTTGGTTCCCCCTTCTCCCCGGCCTTCCCGTGCACCGCAGCACTGCGCCCGCTCGAGGCCGAACTCCGGCCGCCGCCCTGAGCTCCGCTCTGGCGAGCTCCGGCCTCCCCTGCTCATCCCACATGCTCCGCTGGATGCGGACGACGACGGGCTACGCCCCGGTGGTCTCCGCACGTCCAGCCGCCGCTCGGAGCGCAACTGCGGCGAGTCGCTGCCGCGGGTTTGGTTGTCACCGGCCGAACTCCGGCGACTGCTGACGTGGCCTCTAATTAGGCACTAATTACCCCTAGAACCGCTAACAGTGGGCCCAACGCCACTAATCCAAATTAGATTAGAAATAACCCCCCTGTTAACTAACTATGACACTGACGTGTGGACCCCACACATCAGGTTTGACCAGTCAGCGCTGTTGACTTGCTGACGCAAGCATGATGCAGTGCTGACGCAATAAGCTATTTTCTGGAGTTAAAATAAATTAGGAAATTCCAGAAAATGATATAAACTTCAAAAATTCATAGAAATTAAACCGTAGCTCAGAATGAAATAAATTATATATGAAAAAGCATCAGAAAAATGCAAGGAATCCATTTATGCTAGTTTCATGCATGAAAAACCAACCTATAATTGCTGTATAAGTGAAAACGTAATAATGGCATGTTATATATTTAATTTGGGGTTTGCATATGAACCCTTGGTTCATATGGACTTCAACCAAATTGATGCTAGATGCATTAGGGCAAATCATAGCGTCTTTGAAATGTCATCTTCATGCATCATATTGTTGCATATGGTTGTTTATTGATTGCCGGCACCGTCCCCTCTCGATAGGTTCTACTCCGGAAGGTGTCCCGAGTACCTGTCTGAGGAGCAGTACTTCTTCGTGGATCTATCAGGCAAGCAAACCCCCTTGAGCATCTCGATAAATCCCACTCTCTCGCTCCTGCTCCTTTTACTGCATTAGGACAACAACGATTCAAACTGCTACTTTCTGCTGCGGTAGCTGAACCCATTCCTCTGCATGACCTGTCATTGCCACAGTAAATAGTTGAAACCCACTAGCATGAGTAGGAGTTGCTTGAGCCTTGATGTGCCTGCTCATCCATGCTTGTTTCTCTTTATGCCAGCTATGCTTAGAGTTGTGTCAGGTCTGATTCATCGGGAATGAATCGGAGTGGTGAACATGTCCTACCGGTAAAGGCTAAGTGTGTGAACACGTTTTGGTAAAGGTAGCGATGAGAGGCCATGTAGGAGTACATGGTGGGTTGTCTCATTGGAACCGTCCTTAAGCACTGAGTTCTGTGTATGTTATCCAAGTCCAGTTACTACCACACATTGGGTTCCGGTTATCCGGCCCCTCTCGGCTTATTAATCCGCTTGATCTCTGTCCAGGAGTTGCAACTAGTTTCTAGCGTTTGTAGGTAGTGCTACTTGTCTACCAGGTGGTGTCCGACGGGACGGGCTTGGGACAGACTAGGCACCGTGGCACGGTGTACCAAGTGGCACCCGGATGGTGGGCTTGGGAACCCTGCACACATCGTTTGGGGCCGTGAGCGACACCCCGGCCGGATCTCCTTGCGGATGGAACCCGAATAGGCGATAAACCTGGACAAGAGACTTGTGTGGTTAGTCAGGTCGTGGCCGACACCCTCGCCCGGCTTCCGCTTGAAGGTTGTCGAGGTACATGACGTGTACAGGGCTATAAGTGACGAGAGCGTGTGTGAAGAAGTACACCCCTGCAGGGTCAATATTATCTATTCGAATAGCCGTTTTCCTCGAATATGGAAACTTGGAGGACTTATGTAGTACGTAGACAACTTGAAGTGGATACTCTAAAATCCGCAAGATAAGCATGAGTGCTATGGATGGCCTTCTCGTAGGGAGACAGGAACGGATCCATAGTGGAGTATTGTTATGGTGAATATGTGGACTCGTGTGCGTCTTCTCACCTCCATGAAGTTTCTGATACTCGTAGTATAGGTTAGCCACTGAGTCAAAGCTGGCTTGCTGCTGTTAAAACTCCACCGCCCCCTTTGTTGATAATGTTGCATATGTAGATAGTTCTGATGTAAGACTTGCTGAGTATCTTTGTACTCACGTTTGCTTATTTATGTTTTGCAGTTGGTTACACTAGTGACTTCGACGAGTAGCTTGTATCCCAGCTACGATCTTGTACCCTTGGGAGGGTCGTGTTTAGTCAGGCTTCTTAGTCTTTTCCTTTGTAGTTGTCTGTACTCAGACATGTAATGCTTCCTTTGCTTGTATGCTCTGAATGATGGGTCATGAGACCCCTGTTTGTATTGAATACTATGTGGCTCTTCTGGGCCTTTATCTATATGAGTTTGAGTTATGTTGTGATGCCATGTTGTACAGCACATACTTGCATGTTATGCATACGTGTAACGTGTATTGCTATGTGCGGGATCCGACAACCTAGTTGTTTACCTCTGATAGCCTCTCTTATGGGGAAATGTAGTCTTGTGCTTCCATGAGCCATAGTTGCCCGCTACAGCCCAGTTCACCGGAGTCCTGCTAGCCCAGCACTACTGCTCCGAAACACTTGCATGGACGGCATGTGATTCACTTTGTTCCTGTGTCTGTCCCTTCGGGGAAATGTCACGCGGTGACATCCGGAGTCCTGTTAGCCCAGTGCTACAGCCCAGATTCATACACTGTTGACCGACATGCTCGTGGTTGATTCATGTATGCCTGTTCCCGTAAGTTAGTGCTACTTTGGGTTCACAACTAGTCATGTCGGACCAGGTTCTCTATTATATGGATGCTAGCGACACTATCATATACGTGAGCCAAAAGGCGCAAACGGTCCCGGGCCAGGTAAGGTGGCACCCATGGGAATACCGTGCGTGAGGCCGCAAAGTGATATGAAGTGTTACATGCTAGATCGGTGTGACTTAGGATCGGGGTCCCGACAGCGTTGGTATTTGATTCAAATGAGTTCATCGGAGGGGGCGGTGTTGTCGTCTGAAAACAGTAATTAAGCAAACATGAGTACAAAGGTACTCAGCAAGTCTTACATCAGAACCTAATATACATGCTCATTCTCAAGAAGGTGGTGGGGTTTTTGCAGCAAGCCAGCTTTAACTCTTGGCTAAGCTATCCTACGGAACTTCACTAGTAAAATAGTTTTCGCACACGAGTCCACTACTCACCAACACAATACTCCACCAGGGATCCTCCCTCGTCATCCTACGAGAGGGCCATCGTCGGTACTCACACTTATCTTGAGTCTTTTAGTAGTATCCATTAACTTGTCTATGAACTGTATAGGCAACCAAGTAGTCCTTTACCGCGGACGTGGCTATTCGAATAGATGATGTTAACCCTGTAGGGATATACTTCTTCATACATGCTTTCACCACTTACCGCCGTTTACACGACATGTACTCGGCAACCTTCAAGCGGAAGCCCAGTGAGGGTGTCGGCGACGGCCTACCTAAACACTTAAGTCTCTAGTCCAGGTTTATCGCCTATCCAGGTTCCATCCGCAGGGAGTCCGCCCGAGGTTTCCACATAGGGCCCTGAACGATGTGAACAGGGTTCCCGAGACACCAAACGGGTGACTCGGTACACCGTGCCACGGTGTATCTACCGCAACATAGCCCACCCCTAGGGTCAGCGCTACGCACGGCCGCCAACACATAACCTACAAACACCAGAAACTATTTGCAACTCCTGGACAGAGTACTAGGGTATTTAAGAAGCCAGAGGGTCCATTGGTTTCGGGCCCAATGTACGGTAGTAACTGCATCTTAAATCACACATACAGATCTCAGTTCTTATGGACGGTCTCAATGAAACAACCCACCATGTACTCCTACATGGCCTCTCATCGATACCTTTACCAAAACATGTTCAACACATCCCTCACATTACCGACATAAACATTTCACTCTAGCCCATCACCCAGATGAACCAGACCTGACGCAACTCTAAGCATAGCAGGCATAGCAAGGTAGGAATCACATACATGGCTCAATCAACTCCTACACATGCTAGTGGGTTTCATCTAGTTACTGTGGCAATGACAGGTCATGCAGAGGATAAGGGTTCAACTACCGTAGCACTCAGCAGTTTGAATCGCGTTGTCTTAATGCAGTAAACGAGAGCAGAAGCGAGAACATGAGTTTGTATCGAAATGATCAATGGTTGCTTTCCTGTTGTAGAGGTAGTAGGGTACTGCCCTTCAGACGGATACTCGGGGTTATCCTCGGAGGCAGAACCTACCAGGAAAGTCACACCGAACATAATCAACACATGGCAATATGCAACAATATGATGCATGCTATGACATGGCAAGATGAAAGTGTCTTGGCCTAATGCAAGCTAAAACAGCAGGAGATGAACTCATTTGAATCAAAGATTCAAATATTAGCTCATTAAACATGGCCTTATTAGTGCATTACCTTATTCTACTTAAACAGCAAGGTTAACTTGTTTTGTCATGCATGAAACCATTACAGATGGATAGATTGAATTTTTTCTGATCATTTTTCATATATAAATCTTTGCATTTGGAGCTATGGTTGATTTTCTATGATTTTTAGAAGTTTTGACTATTTTCTGGAATTTCCTATTAAAGAATAAATCCAGTAATTGAATTAATGCGTCAGCACTGCGTCACTGTGACGTCAGCGGGTCAAAGGCGCCAGCCCAGGTCAAACCTGACTGGTGGGCCCCATCAGTCAGTGTCTCAGCTAACTAACAGTTAGTTAGTGTTTAGTTAGCACTAAACTAGGTTAGTTAGGCCCTGGGCCCACATGTCAATGAGAGAGAGTTAGTTAACGAGTTCGTTAACCTCTAACAGAGTGATTAGCTCTAATTAAAACTAATCTAATTTAGTTAGGAGCCAGCCCCACCTATCAGTGACTCGGGCGGGGTCAAACTGGGGTCAAACCCCTGGTCAGCGGGGTTAATCCCCCAGGTCAACTCGCCGGAGTCGACCCGTGGCTCGTCACCGGCGACGCCAGGGACGGTGGGGGGCGTTGGAACTCGCCCTCCGGCGACCGGAAGAGCGGCGGAAGGGCTCTACGAGACGCCCAGGTTCGCGCGCATCCATTGCGGCCAGCAACAGCAGCTGGGGTGCCCTACAGCGACGACGGCGAGGGCAAGTGCGGCGGCCGGAGCTCGGCGAGCTCAGGCGCGAGGGTTGCGGTGCACTAGCAAGCGGCCTGAGGCATGATGCGGCTTCCTGGTGATGCCCAGAGCACTCCTACGTGATTGGTTTGGCCAGGCGGGGCTGCTAGCGATGGCGAGCTTCGTGGAGGTGGCGGCGGGCTCCGGTGAGCAAGGGGGCGGCGTCTACGGCGAGCAAACGAAGCAAAGAAGAGGGGGGTTCGGTGGAGGAGCTCACGGCGGTTGCAGAACGCGTCTCAGCAGGCTCGGGGGAGGTCGGACGTCGTCGGGGCGTTGCTGGCGATCTCGGCGGACCGAGGAAGAAGAAGGCGTCGGGGAGGTGCTTGGAGGCGTCCGGCGTCGCGTGAGTCGACGAGGAGGGCGAGGACGGCAGCGCGGAGCTAATGGGCTTGTCGGAGAGGTGAGGGGGTGGCTCTGGTGACAACTACAGCGAACGGCGGCGAGGATCGTGCTCGGCCATCGCGGGGGAGGGTGAGGGAGACGAGGGGGAGAGAGGGGAGGAGTGCAGGGAGGTGCTGGGCGTCTCCGTGGCGCTCGGATGGGGACGAGGAGGCAGCAGGAGGTGGAAGCAGGAGGTGGCCGCGGGTGCACGCGCCGGCGACACGCCTCTGCCAGTAGGCAGAGGTGGGTGACGACTGGCACAGGCCAGGTGGGCAGGGCCAGCACAGGGGAGGCCCAGGTGGGTTTCTCTCTCTCTCTCTTTTTTATTTGTTTTCTTTTTCAATTTATCTGCAACTGTTGGGCTTTATTAAAAATACCTAGACATCTTTAAAAATCCTGAAAATAATCAGGGGCTCTGTTTAGATTATTTCCAACAGCCCACACTTATTTCCAGAATTATTTGAGCATTTAAATTATTTTATAGCATTTAAATGCCCAAATTCAAATACTTATGATTTAATTCAGAAAATCCAGAATGTCCAAGAAAAGAGTGCACCAATTTTTGGAGGGGTTTTAGCCCAATCCAGAAATGATGAACTTTTTGTGAAGGGCATTTTGCGTTCATTGAAAATAATTTTAGTAAACCCTAGTTGTTTCCAGGGGGGTTGGGGGTTCTGTCTTCCCCATTTCAAATTTAAGAGGAATTTAAACATGATGCACACTCTAATGCTTGAACTAATTAGGGTGTGACACTAAATAACAATTATTGAGGTTTAAAACTAACCCCGTAGGTAAATGTAGAGGTAGCGTGCCGACGGCTATCACAGACCTTGGAACCATTCCCGACGCGCATCGTCACCTCGTCCTTCGCCAGTCTCCGTTTATTCCGCAGTTCCTATTTTGAGTTACAAATATGAGCAACTGCACCGGTATCAAATACCCAGGAGCTACTACGAGCGCTGGTTAGGTACACATCAATAACATATATATCACATATACCTTTGGTATTGCCGGCCTTCTTATCCGCTAAGTACTTGGGGCAGTTCCGCTTCCAGTGACCGTTTCCCTTGTAATAAAAGCACTCAGTCTCAGGCTTGGGGTCCATTCTTTGGCTTCTTCCCGGCAGCTTGCTTACCGGGCGCAGCAACTCCCTTGACGTCCTTCTTGAAGTTCTTTTTACCCTTGCCTTTCTTGAACTTAGTGGTTTTATTCACCATCAACACTTGATGTTCCTTTTTGATTTCCACCTCCGCTGATTTCAGCATTGAATATACCTCAGGAATTGTCTTTTCCATCCCCTGCATATTGAAGTTCATCACAAAGCTCTGGTAGCTAGGTGGGAGCGACTGAAGGATTCTGTCAACGACCACATCATCCGGGAGATTAACTCCTAGCTGAGACAAGCGGTTGTGCAACGCAGACATTTTGAGTATGTGCTCGCTGACAGAACTGTTCTCCTCCATCTTACAACTGTAGAACTTGGCGGAGACTTCATATCTCTCGACCCGGGCATGAGCTTGGAAAACCATTTTCAGCTCTTGGAACATCTCATATGCTCCGTGCTGCTCAAAACGCTTTTGGAGCCCTGGTTCTAAGCTGTAAAGCATGCCGCACTGAACCAGGGAGTAATCATCACTACGCGTCTGCCAAGCGTTCATAATGTCTTGTTCTACAGCAAAACAGGTGCTTCACCTACCCATGCACCAAGGACATATGCTTTCCTGGCAGCTATGAGGATAATCCTCAGGTTACGGACCCAGTCCGTGTAGTTGCTGCCATCCTCTTTCAGCTTGGTTTTCTCTAGGAACGCGTTGAAGTTGAGGGCAACATTAGCGTGGGCCATTTGATCTACAAGACATATTGCAAAGATTTTTAGACTATGTTCATGATAATTAAGTTCATCTAATCAAATTATTAAATGAACTCCCACTCAGATAGACATCCCTCTAGTCATCTAAGTGATACATGATCCGAGTCAACTAGGCCGTGTCCTATCATCACGTGAGAAGGACTAGTCATCATCGGTGAACATTTTCATGTTGATCGTATCTTCTATACGACTCATGTTCGACCTTTCGGTCTTCCGTGTTCCGAGGCCATGTCTGTACATGCTAGGCTCGTCAAGTCAACCTAAGTGTATTGCGTGTGTAAATCTGGCTTACAACCGTTGTATGCGAACATTAGAACCTATCACACCCGATCATCACGTGGTGCTTTGGAACAACGGACCTTAGCAACGGTGCACAGTTAGGGGGAACACTTTCTTGAAATTATTGCGAGGGATCATCTTATTTATGCTACCGTCGTTCTAAGCAAATAAGATGTAAAACATGATAAACATCACATGCAATCAAATAGTGACATGATATGGCCAATATCATTTTGCTCCTTTTGATCTCCATCTTCGGGGCGCCATGATCATCATCATCACCGGCATGACACCATGACCTCCATCATCATGATCTCCATCATCGTGTCTTCATGAAGTTGTCTCGCCAACTATTACTTCTACTACTATGGCTAATGGTTAGCAATAAAGTAAAGTAATTACATGACATTTATGTTGACACACAGGTCATAAATAAATTAAGACAACTCCTATGGCTCTTGCCGGTTGTCATACTCATCGACATGCAAGTCATGATTCCTATTACAAGAACATGATCAATCTCATACATCACATATATCATTCATCA
Organism: Triticum urartu; assembly: GCF_056163025.1. Classification (NCBI taxonomy): domain Eukaryota; kingdom Viridiplantae; phylum Streptophyta; class Magnoliopsida; order Poales; family Poaceae; genus Triticum; species Triticum urartu. Next base: position 166,770,521 of record NC_141874.1, on the reverse strand, counting down.
CATCCTTTTGGCCATATCACATCACACGGCACATGCTGCAAAAAGAAGTTAGACGTCCTCTAATTTTTGTTGCAAGTTTTACGTGGTTGTTATAGGTTTCTAGCAAGAACGTTTCTTACCTACGCCAAAAACCACAACGTGATATGCCAATTTCTATTTACCCTTCATAAGGACCCTTTTCATCGAATCCGATCCGTCTAAAGTGGGAGAGACAGACACCCGCTAGCCACCTTATGCAACTAGTGCATGTCAGTCGGTGGAACCAGTCTCATGTAAGCAGTCGTATGTGTAAGGTTGGTCCGGGCCGCTTCATCCCACGATGCCGCCGAATCAAGATAAGACTAGTAACGGCAAGTAAATTGACAAAATCAACGCCCACAACAACTTGTGTTCTACTCGTGCATAGAAACTACGCATAGACCTAGCTCATGATGCCACTGTTGTGGATCGTAGCAGAAATTTAAAATTTTCTATGCATCACCAAGATAAATTTATGGAGTCATCTAGCAATGAGAGGGAGAAGAGTGCATCTACATACCCTTGTAGATCGCAAGCGGAAGCTTTCAAGAGAACGGGGTTGATGGAGTCGTACTCGTCATGATCCGAATCACCGATGACCGAGCGCCGGACGGGCGGCACCTCCGCGTTCAACACACGTACGGTTGGGAGAGACGTCTCCTCCTTCTTGATCTAGCAAGGGAAGGAGCGGTTGATGGAGATCCAGCAGCATGACGGCGTGGTGGTGGAGTAGCGGGATCCCGGCAGGGCTTCGCCAAGCGCAAGCGGGGAGGAAGAGGTGTCACGGGAGGGAGGGAGGCGCCAGGGACTTGGGTGCGGCTGCCCTCCCTTCCCTCCACGATATATAGGGGGCCTGGGGGGCGGCCCCTAGATATCCCATCTAATGGGGGGGCCTAGGGGGTGGCTTGGCCCCCAAGTCAGGTGGAGGCGCCCCCACCCCCTTAGGGTTTCCAACCCTAGGCGCAAGGGAGGCCCAAGGGGGGCGCACCAGCCCACCAGGGGCTGGTTCCCTTCCCACTTCAGCCAATGGGGCCCTCCGGGATAGGTGGCCCCACCCTGTGGACCCCCGGGACCCTTCCGGTGGTCCCGGTACAATACCGGTGACCCTCGAAACTTTCCCGGTGGCCGAAACTGGACTTCCTATATACAAATCTTTACCTCCGGACCATTCCGGAACTCCTGGTGACGTCCGGGATCTCATCCGAGACTCCGAATAACTTTCGGGTTACCGCATACTAATATCTCTACAACCCTAGCATCACCGAACCTTAAGTGTGTAGACCCTACGGGTTCGGGAACCATGCAGACATGACCGAGACAACTCTACGGCCAATAACCAACAACGGGATCTGGATACCCATGTTGGCTCCCACATGTTCCACGATGATCTTATCGGATGAATCATGATGTCGAGGATTCAATCAATCCCGTATTCAATTCCCTTTGTCAATCGATACGTTACTTGCCCGAGATTCGATCATCGGTATCCCAATACCTCGTTCAATTTCGTTACCGGCAAGTAACTTTACTCGTTCTGCAACACATCATCCCGTGACCAACCCTTAGTCACATTGAGCTCATTACGATGATGTCTTACCAAGTGGGCCCAGAGATACCTCTCCGTCATGCGGAGTGACAAATCCCAGTCTCGATTCATGCCAACCCAACAGACACTTTCGGAGATACCCGTAGTGCACCTTTATAGTCACCCAGTTACGTTCTGATGTTTGGCACACCCAAAGTATTCCTACAGTATCCGAGAGTTGCACAATCTCATGGTTTAAGGAAAGGATACTTGACATTAGAACAGCTCTAGCAAATGAGCTACACGATCTTGTGCTATGCTTAAGATTGGGTCTTGTCCATCACATCATTCTCCTAAGGATGTGATCCCGTTATCAATGACATCTAATGTCCATAGTCAGGAAACCATGACTATCTGTTGATCAACGAGCTAGTCAACTAGAGGCTCACTAGGGACATGTTGTGGTCTATGTATTCACACATGTATTACGATTTCCGGATAACACAATTATAGCATGAACAATAGACAATTATCATGAACAAGGAAATATAATAATAACCATTTTATTATTGTCTCTAGGGCATATTTCCAACACCTCTCTCTCGCCCTACTACACTGAAATCGTTTCCGGCGTCGATCATCTCGGCCTCCTCTCTCGTCCACTGCACTGACGATACCATGGCGCGGGCATTGCATTGTCCTCCTCTGTCCACTGTCTGCGCGAGCACTGCAACTAGTTCGCCGATGGTGTCACTCGCCGTTGCCGCCGACGAGGTCGCTCGTCCACGACTCCATGCTTGTCATGTCGGACATGGTGCCACGACCACTATCCATCGTAGTCGCCATTGTCCGGCGCACATTGCACTTCTTCTCCCCTTCCCTCTGCTAGCTCTTAACCATGTCTGCTAAGTGAAGTGCTAACTCTTAATCATACCTCATGCGTGCAACCAAACTCCGAGTTCATGTGGCGATTGGGCCAATGCAGGCAACCAAACAAAGTGCACTTACGTATTACCTAATGTAAGGACCCTAGATGCAGGCAACCAAACAACTCGCACATGTCGCATATGAGGCTGTTTTTCAGAGTGAGGCTGGGTTAAGATGTGTATGCTATGCAACTACTAATCACTATGGCAACCAAACACACCCTAGTTCCCCCGTGGCCACATGGGTGAGGCGCGGGACGAGCACACACTACAGCAAGATGCGAGGACAATGCTCACCGATGCCTCCGACATGTTAGTATGCAAGAGGGCTGGCATGAATGGGGAAAGGGGACCTAGACCGACACAGTGATCTTGCAAGAAGGCCATCTACTTCACATTGTTGAGTTGCACAGAGGAGATTGCTTGATACAGGGGCATGCACGCCACAAGGGCACGCAAGTGCACCCCGATGGTCGTCTTTGTGGCGACGACTGGACTAGCGAGCAACCCCCACACCCAGTATGGCTACGACATGACTCATCTAGCAAAATTAATCGTAGAATCCGAGCTCAAACACAACAGATGGTCCGAATGAATTGAATAGTCTAAACAAATAGTTTGAATGGTAATTAATTAGTCTCATTTTCTGTAGCAACATCAACAACACAGATTAACAAAGACGATGCGAATCAACCTGTGGTTGAGTTGGTTAGGTGGACAGTGGTATCCCCAACCCACCAGGGTTCAAATCCTGGTGCTCGCATTATTTCTGGATTTAGTTCAGAATTTTCCGGCGATGCGCTTTCAGTGGGAGGAGACGTTCCCGTCGACGACGAGGCGCCTACGGTGACTTCACAAATCTCAAGATGATATGCCGGCTCAGTCTTTCGGAGGTGCTCATAGTGGTAGGGTATGCGTGTGTACGTTCATAGGGGTGAGTGTATGCGCGTGTATATGAGCGCTTGTGTTTGTACTGATGCTAAAAAAACAAAGACGATAATGTCTCTGTTTTCCATTCGGCACAAGAAAGACACAATGTCTCTGTTTTTCTTAAGATAAAGGTGGAATTTACAAATTTATTGATTTGTATAGTATATGATGGTTAGAGTAACTCCAACCCAGCGACTCATTTTCTCCGTTTGAATTATCCGGACAGAAACTTAATCCAATGGGGCGACCCAAACGGACGCGCGTGCCTGCCTGTTGTCCGTTTGTTATCCATCTAACCCAAATCAAACGCAAATATGGGCCATAAATGGGTCTGTGACAGACAAAGACGGACGCTCCCGTTGTCCGCTCTCATCTGTTGCTGCCCTCTCGTGTCCGCCCTGTTCCCACTAGTCAGCGTCACCACATGGGCCGCTCGACGAGGAACTGCAGGCGAGATCCCCACCCACTCCAGCGCCGCCACAAGTTGTCTTCCTCGCAGCAAGCTGCCGTCCTTGACGGCGAGGCTTCCGCCTACGCCTCCTCCGCCGTCCTCGCCGGCGAGGCCTCCTCCAAGCACCGCCGCATGCTGCAGCCCACACGCACCGCGGGCCCGCTCGACGGGGAACTACAGGCAAGCTCCCATCGGCGGCTGCGCTCGTCTCCGTGCCGTTGGCCACAATTTTTTTTCTCAACTCAGCGCCGAACAAACTCATTGCTGCACCATGCCGCCGGTGGCTCCTAAAGAGTGCCGTTTTAGCGGAGAGCTCTAGCCCTGTGCTTTCTGCTCAACCTGCACGGGCGCTTGCTTCGCCGGCGGCAGCTCCGTAATAGCGTGCTGTCGGAAGCACATCCCCGGCCCCTTCCCCTGCTGTTCTTGAGGATTTCCCAGCCGGTTTGTTTGGCGCTGATTTGGGGATTTTTTTTTGTGTTTTGGCCGCAGGAACCAACCACAGAGGCAACAAATGGGTCCGCTGCATGTCTTTGCATTAGGTGTATACATCGTCCTCGTGTGTCCGCCGCATGTTCGCTAGATGGACGAGCGACCTAAATGAACAAAATCCGTACCCGTTTGGGTCCCTATCTTGGAGTTGTTCTTACAACTCACATCGAGGTTGGCCATAAGCCAGGAATTCTTAATGGATCCGTTGCCTCGCAACAAAAATGCCACTGATTGAAGATCCTATTACAAAATTCCCGACCTTGACATCCATGATCAGGGAGAGATGATGATCGTGGGTCTGAGCATCTAAAGCTCTAGCAAGAAGTACAAAAATCTCAGCATGAACCGATCAGGGCTTGGGCCTTCAGCAGGTTCTCGAGAGTCATGTTAGGGTCGTTGAAGTAGACGGTCTGCACCACCTTGTCCCTCTCTCGGCAAGCCTCCTCCCTCCGCCGTCTGACTATGGCTCGGCGAGCCGCCGCAAGGGCCGCACGGAACTCATTGTCTGGGTCAATGGGATCCTTTGGTATCAACGAAGGCAGCGCCTGGCGAGCTAGCTGCGGGATGCTGGCCGTTGCGGTCGCTTGGACCCGCTCGCCGGACTCCTGCTGCTTCTCGTTCTTGGCGAAGCCATGCGCGCCGTTGCAGAGAATACTGACGCCGCTGCTGATGAACTCGATCTCTCCGTTTAGGCGCGACGCCTGCACCGCCGGTCTGCTCCTGGTGCATGAAGCTCCCTGGCCGGCCTTCTGCTTCACGTTGTCTGCGACAGCGCGGGCTCTGACCTGGCTCGACACCCCGTTCCCTCCGATGCAAGAGATGCGCTTGTCGGCGTTCTGCTTCTTAATCACGACCTGGAACTTGTCGCCGGCGCTGACCTCGGTCTTCTCCTCCTTGGGGCGCGACTCACACACATACTGCCTGATCCTGGCGCAAGAAAGTTGCGTGACGGCAGAAGCGGCGGAAGAGGCACGCCCGTCCGCCCGCTTCTTGCTTGCGCGGGAGTCCTGGTCACCACCATCGCGGTGGCGCTTGCTGGGCGGCGACACGGCATGCCCCACCCCCGCATCAGGGAGGCGTCGCCGCTTGCCTTCCATGGCCGCCTCCATTGTCGTCAAGAGTCGAAGCGGACGCGATCCGAGGGGGAAGGAGGTCAGGTTTGAGAAGAGAAGGCTGCAGAATCGATCGCCATGAATTGACTTATAGCTGGGCACCGCTGCATGGTTGGCTCCGTTTCATGTTCAGGCCACGACCCGGGGAGGAGTCGGAACCGTGTGCGTGGCGAGAAGAGAAGAAACACTTGCGCGCCATGGTTTGCAAATCCATTAATCATTCAAATTCCAGAAGTAATCGGAGGCTCGATGTTGTCTGATCGAGTCCGACTGTCCTGCTGAGATGATCGCGACGCGTCCGTTCCACGCCGTGGGTGTCCTCACTCCAATCCATATTGGGTACGGATTTGAATTCTTAGTACGAACTCACAACAGGGATCAGAATCATAACTAGGCAAGATCGTTCATATAAAGCAGTGTGATGTTCCACTCATCCCCCATCACGGCTAGACCTGGCCATGGGCAGCCCGGCCCGGCCCGGCCCGACGCTGCTCCCGGGCCAGGCTCGGGCCTAGATTTTGAGCCTGGTGGCCTGGCCGGGCCCGGCCCGTCATTTTTGCAGTTTTCTGAAGGGCCCGGTCCGAGGCCCGAGGCCCGACGGGCTTTTGCATGTTCGGGCCGGGCTTGGACCCAAAAACTAGGCCCGATGGCCGGGCAGGGCTCGGGCCCAGGTTTTTTGGCTCGGGCTTGGCTAGGCCCGGCCCGGTATACTCACGGCATACAGAGTCACGGCATCCGTATTTTGGTTTGCATTCTACTAACCTACCAATCCCCAAAACTTTAATCTCTGTAAATTTTCTCCTGCTACTTCCTATTACAAATTTAAACCACATTTTGCCTAGTTTCCGACATCATTTTACTTCAAATCCTGACGTCGTTGATACATACAATTTTTAACGATATTTCAAAGTTTTTGTTTCAAAATTTTAAAATACGAGCTCAAACACGACCAATGGTCAGAATGAATCAAATAGTGTAAACAAATGGTTCGAATGATATTTTTTTTCGCGAATACGCAGAGGGTGCATATCTTTTCATTGATAATGGTTCGAATGATAATTTACAAAGACTAATCTAAGGTGCCATTGGACCTCGATGAGATCTTCCCGTAGTTTGTTTTTTGCCATCAAGATCTTCTTGTAGTTGCACATGAGCTTGCTGATCTTGGAGCTGCCGATGCACTTCAAGAAACATTTGGATTGTATTGCCATGGTGTTGAGGACTGACAAGCTCCCTAGGAGCAAAAAATCCAGTCTCTTATCTTGTGGAAGATAACACAGCATGTCATGATCCTCCATAATATTTTCATGTCCCAACATGTAGTAGGCCCACGTACAAGCTAGAGCGGGCTTGCGACATACCAAGAGGTCTCTCAATATCTGTTTTCAATGTTTCTCGAGCTATGATGAAATGAGGTCTCTTGTTGCCTTTAGGGCTTGGAATTGTCTTCCCAAATATGGAGCATGAGGGGTACATGACATCTTCAAGGTAGTAGCCATTATCATGCTGATGACCACTGACTTCAAGATTGCAAGTTGGAGTTTCGGCGATAGAAAGATGAAATCTTCATAGGATATTGAGATCATTGTAAGATCCATGCGTCCCAAAGTAACAATGCCAAATCTCATAGATGATTCGATGATGGCAATGGCCGGCATACTGCTCAGACCATTCGAAGGGGGCAATTATTCTGTTTCTGATACATGCAGTCGATGCACGCAAGCATCCTAGAAAACCCTCTCGCCACACTAATCTCCATCAATCTTGCCATGTCGTGTACACTAGGTGCTCATAGATAATATCCTCCATTGACATCAATAATAGCTTCTACAAATCTCTTTATACAAATCATGACTAGGTCCTCGCCAAGCGGGTATGTTCATCAACCAAGTCATACGGGGATTCCATATTCAAGCACATTCATTGTCGTAGTATATTTCAGAACAACACTTTCACTATATTGTCTAGTATGACCCCTCCTGTGAGTGAAACAAGGACTATGCGCTTTGACCATAACTGCAATGCGTAGAAAGAGCTCCATCGACATTTTGAAATATCGCTTGAACAGATTATCAAGTTCCACTAAAATGTCGATGCAATAATCATCACCATCTTGGCATGTCATTCTGTCCTATGGGTCCTTCTTGCTTTTTCTTCTTCCATTACTATCAACATGGCATGTCAAAACCGTCATCATCTTACTCCTCCTCTAACAACGAGTCATGAAAAAACTCTTTAACAAGCATGGTCATCTATGAATTTACACTTTTTTACAAATTGACATATTAAAAGAAAAAAATACCCCTTGGTCCTTGTGTTGAATATGTTGTGGGCATGGGACAAGATGTCGCTACACGGAGAGTTTTGAGAGTAGTCTGGTACAAGGATGTTAGGAGTGAGAGAGAGAGAGAGATGACAACGATGATGTATGAAGGCTCATGCATGAATCGCCACCCTTGCTAAGTCTCCCTAGCATGGCCGAAGCACAACTTGGAAGGAAACAATATAGATGATGCTGCGATTGTGGACGATCTCTTGGTCGAGCTTCGTTGTCCACGTACGTTGAGTTTGGGTTGGCGGGGTGGTGTCGTATGGGAGGCTAGGAGATGTGCCCATGCCCGGAGGTGGTTCGTAGGGCGGTTTGACAGTGAGAGAGGGATGTGGCAAGAGGGTGGACTAGCGCGGATGTTCTGATGCCGACAAAATTATAGATTGGGTCGACGTGTTTAGAATGATCGAAAAGGGGTGCAGCAGGCGGTGGTGTGACCGGGTGGAGACCATTGGTGATTATGAACATAACTCTTCTCCCGCCAAAATTTCTGGGGTCAGGATGGGTTTTGCGTGGGCGTGCTTTCAATAAATATTTCTGGGAACAGAACTCGTATGTATAGCAATGGTTTTCAGGGCTTAGCCATGCCCATTCCTCACCTACAAGCCATCTAGGAACATGCTCATCTCGTACTGGTTGCATGGGCCGATCCATTGGACTTGCGTTGTGGTGGCCCATTAGGTGTCGATGAGTAAGGGTACCTACTCAAAGGAAGATGCTTTATGGGCATATCCAGATGAACTCATAGGCTAGATTATATATGGTTTCCCGACTTCTATGCCATGTTGCCCCGAGTAGGCACTCTAAGGGATAAGGACAAGCATGCTACTTTGGCGATTCGACGGTTATGGGATATACGATCCCCACAACTATTGGATCACCTGATCATATCATATCCCCCGAATATAAGTACCAAAAACTATATGTCTTTGTCCACCTATATAATTAAGGGGCGGACGAAGCCCAGAGAAGGGACGAGATCACACGAGAGCCATATGCCCGTAACCTAGATTAGTAGATAGGAGGACACCAAGATACCTTTTCTCGTTCAATAATAAAGTGTGACAGGGTGAATTGGTCATGTGGTGCAATTTTCTGATACAAAGGTAGTAATTTTCTGGATGAAATCCACAGGAGGATGGGTCCAAAGCGCATGCTGTCGGTGTCAAAACCGGCGGATCTCGGGTAGGGGGTCCCGAACTGTGCGTCTAAGATCGATGGTAACAGGAGACAGGAGACACGATGTTTACCTAGGTTCGGGCCCTCTCTATGGAGGTAATACCCTACTTCCTGCTAGATTGATCTTGATGAATAAGTACCATGAGATCGAGATGGCTAAACCCTAAAATCCTAGCCTGTATGACTATGGTCATGATTGTCCTCTCTTCGGACTAAGTCCTCGGGTTTATATAGACACCGGGAGGATCTAGGGTTACACAAGGTCGGTTACAAAGAAAGGAATCTACTTATTTGATCGCCAAGCTTGCCTTCCATGCCAAGTTGAGTCCCGTCCGGATACGGGTGCAGTCTTCGCTCTTCGTATCTTCATAGCCCATAAGTCCGACCCATGGCTAACAGGCCAGACGCCCGGGGACCCCTTAGTCCAGGACTCCCTCAGTAGCCCATGAACCTGGCTTCAATGATAAGGTATCCGTCGCGTAGATCTGTCTTCGGTATTGCAAGGCGGGTTCGTCCTTCCGAACTCTTAGATGGTCTTCGGACGTAATGGTCGTGTCCGGACCTGTAATACACACACCACACACAACCATAGAGAATATAATAATCCACGAGTCCAATCCGCTGACAACTTTTTGTAATATAACATCACGTCCGCCCAGTCATAATTTTGAACCATTTTTCGTTCGCCGCTCCATGTTTCGAGACGCGGTTTCCATCGACACATCTTGTCAAAGTAGAGATCGTGTCCCCTTCACTACAAAAAAAGACACATCCGTGACATTTTGGGCTGAACAAATTTTTTCTGTCATACTTATGACACTTCTATGACGATAATTGTGACAAAGCCCGGTATCATCATAAATGTGGTGGGCTCCTACTTCTATGACAAAAAATCATGACAGAAAATGGGCTTTTCGTTCTGGGCGGGCCGGAGATGCAGCCGCATGACATTCTTTGGGCCGTCCATAATGAAAAAAATTGTGGTAGAAGCGAGGGCGAGGAAAATATTGGGGTGTTCCCGGTTACGGTGGGTGGTCGAGGCCGAGCGATGCACGGAGGTTTGCGCGTTTCTCTCGTACACGCACGTGCATGGGTGCGAGGCGTTGGGCTCTGAGAGAGGCGTTCGCCTACTGAACCCGAGAGATTGCACTGCAGGCTATGCGTTAGTGAACCCGAGCGATCGACCGATGGCTCTTAACTGAACCCGATCGAGCGATTCCTTCGCTACTGCTACTATCTGAAGCCGCTCGATGCTGCCTCTGGATGAACAGTGAGTGTCAGGGATATACCCCACGGTATGACCCGGCCGGACTTGATGTTTCATTGGTAACCGCCAAAGGATTGGCGACTCACGTGTCTGGCGGCTCACTGGTGTGACGACTCACGAGCCTGAAGACTCATTGGTGACCCGGCGGGTGCTTCAAACGGACAACAAGGCCCAAGGCCTAGTATGCCGATTCATATAAAGGTGGGCCAGTTTAAGAGGAAAGGCATAAGGAATATTCTCCTACATAGGAAGCAAGACTAGGACTCTACTTGTAATAGGTTAGTCCTAATCCTAATAGGACTCCACATGTAACCCGCCCTTCAACTTATATATGGAGGGGCAGGACACACCAAGAGGGACAAGCAACAAACAATCTCTAGGGCTAGACACAAAGAGACGGCTTACCGGCAACTCCCTCAATGAGACCTAGCCACAAACAACATGTAGGGCTATTACCGGATGATGTTTCCCGAGGCCCGAAGCTATCTAAATCCTTGTCTTGTGTTGCGTCTCTCGATTTCGCTCAACCCCTCTCAAGCCACTACAAAGATGCGTTGGCCTCACGACTAAGTCCTCACACTAGGACATCTGCCGTGACAATTTCACGACAGTTGGCACCAATCGTGGGGCCTGCGCACGGTGATGTTGAATTTTTGGAGGGCGCTATCCCAGGGATCGGAAGCTCCGTCCGGCTTATTGAAGAAGTTCCGGCCGGTTCGTCGGAGAGTTCCAGCCGGCTCACCGAAAAAGTTCCGTCAGGCTCATCGAAAGGTTCCGCCGGCTCGTCGAAAAGTTCCGACCGGATCATTGGAAAGTTCTGACCGCCTCGATGTAAGGTTCCGTCTAAATCACAAAAAAATTCCGATCACTTCGACGAAAAGTTCTGTCCGAATCATCAAAGGGTTCCAGCCGAATCACCAAAGGTTCCGTCTGAGTCGATAAAGAGTTCTGACCTAGATTATGAAAAAAAGTTCCAACCGAAATATCAAGAGGTTCCAACTCAAAAGTTTCGGCCGGATTATCAAGAGGTTCCAGTTCAAAAGTTCCGGCCGGATTATCAAGAGGTTCTAGTTCAAAAGTTCTGGACTATCAAAAGTTCCGGCCGGATTATCAAGAGGTTCCAGTTCAAAAGTTCCGGATAATCAAAAGTTCTGGCCGAATTATCAAGAAGTTCCGGTCCAGAAATTCTGGCTCAAAAAGTTCCGGCCGGGTTATGTAGAGACCTCAAGCACTAGAAGACACAGAACCAATCAACTCTTCTGTCAAAAACAAAAGCAGCACTATGCATTATCCAGCGCCAACATCCGGCAAAAAATACCAGGTGTTATTTTTCCTATATGTATTTTATCAGTACATGTTAATTCATCCGACAACAATTACTCTGGTCTGTAATGTTTTTATGCAGGGCAGCTATTAAAATAAGGGGGTGGAGGTATACTAAGGATGCATGTTCGGCTGTGCCACACGGCTTCACGGACAGGCGTGTCATGGTCCGGTTTACATCAACGGGCAGGCCGACTCACCTGTGCGCCCTGGATTATAGTGCCACAGACGACTCGCCCACCCACCCTCGTGACCGGTTCACGCGTCTGCATCGGCTTACAATGAGGAGGACAATTTGCTCGTCCGCAACGACTTATAAATATCGCGGCCGATTCATCTGTCTGCTCCCGCGGTCGATTCACCCGTGTGAGATTTCAGTTTCACCTAGTGATCATCAACTTCTTTGTCAAGGATCATCACCCGTGTGGGATTTTATTAGCACATATTATTTTTGTCAAGGATCAGTTTATCTTTGCCTTGGTCTGCAATATTGTTTATGCAGGACAATTATTCACTGCAAAAGCTCTGGTTGTGTCATGGATGTATAACTCGCGCCACCATTATAATGCGCTAGTATCTTACCATGCCATCAAGATCAATGAATATATGTGCAAGCCACCATTTTGAAGACCGGTTTACATCAATATGATGTGGCTAACTCGCCCGTCCATGCCGGTTTACAACGTCGCGGCCGATTCATGTGTCTGTGCCACCTCTGAAGCCGCAGTCGTCTTTGTCGTCCGTCTCCCGAGGCCTGATTTACATCAACACATCGGGCCGCATCTGTTTGCATGAGCTGTTTATTGAGTATAAAGCCAGTCACTTCTCGAGTAGCCCAATTTTCTTTCAAATTGGAGGCAAATTATCATTAACCGCCGTTTGCACTGGATGGCTCAATGAGCAGGCGCACAAGTCGCCGCCACTGCAGTTTGGTTAACTTCAAATAGTCAGTTGGAAGGAACCATTGGCCGAGTTGCTTAAACGGCTCATACGGGATCATTTATAACCCGCCGCAGTCACCTCAACCTTCTGTGGATTCAAATCGTGCTAGCAACACCAATAATATACACCTTATGCCGATTTATATCACGGTCAAATATGGAGAATCTCAAGCCAACTCCTCGAGTCACCTTGAGACTCGGGGGCTACGATGACATGACTTAGCAAATCTTGCCAGTTTCAGCAAATTTAAGAACCCCAGGACGATGGAGGGAAAGATAACCCGGTCCCGGAGGCTACTGTTATATTGATGAAAATTTAAAGGCCGTCAGAAAATTTCCGGCTTAGAAAGTATATAACAGTTACAAAATCCCGGCTCAATGAAGAAGTTCTGGTTCATCATAAAGGATTCCGGTTTACAATCCGGTTCAAGGGAAATCTGTTCTCCCACAAAGCTTTGAAGCTCTCAAATCCGGTTTAAAAATGTCCGGTTCAAAAAGGAATTAACTTCTCGCAAGTACGAGTTTAAAGGCCGTCAGAAATTTCCAGCTGAAAATGAAGATTCCGGTTTAAAATCTGGTTCAAGGGAAAGATGTCTCCCACAAAGCTTTGAAGCTCTCAATCTCCGGTTCAAAATCCCGGTTCAAGAAGAATTTATCTCTTGCAAAAAGTTAAAGGTTGCCGAAGAGGGCCTGTTGGCATGATGCGCGGTTCAAACATGGGTTATCCTGCCTTATTGTCTTATCATATTATTGATCACATGGGGGCTTCTGTTTATAAAGCGGAGTTCTGATTACATATTGATCCGTCTATCAAGCCAATATTATCATAAGGGGCCAAAGAGAGTTTGTTGCACAACACAACTCAAACATAGGCACCCGATGAGCACAGCTCAGAAATATATCACTTGGGGGCTTGGTCGTATTCGAACCATAGCTACACCTCTTGATCGGCGTAAGGCTACCAGGGAAGTTACTTGGGGGCTCTTTGATTCGCATCGAACTAAGAGTCTGTACCCTTGTAATAGGCTATCAAGCCCGGCTTGGAAGCCTGGTGTTCGCACCTAAAACCCCATATTAACCTGCCTTCTTTAAGTAAGTCACTCCGCCCAGGTAAACCCGGTACGACCCGCGAACATTTGACAGTCAATCTCATAGACCCTAAACTTGTCAAAGTTAAAACATGATTGGTTAAAGATTGAGGTCCATCTTAAGAGGCTTTTTGAAATGGTTAATTCAGTGGCCTGGCAGCCCATGAAAAGCCTCGATTTGGAGCCTGGCAGCTCGTAAAAAGCCTCGGCTACAAGTTTTCATTTGCCAAGTTTTTTCAGCTTTGATGAGATTTATAGCATCTTCTGATAAACTAGCATCCTTGACCCGGCTTTGCTTTCAACTAACAAGTTGTCAGTGTATGATCAGTTCTAATCCGGCGTTCTTTAACCCGGTTTGGTTTTGACTAACAAGTCGCCAGTATTATAAGGAAAATCCGGTGTTTATTATACCTCGGTATGGTTTATTATCATAATCCAGGAAATTAAGGAAGGAGTTCTCAATAGTCAAGATTGGGGTTACCACCCTCACTACCAATGTTGGTTAAACCAACGAGGTGATTCTATGTCACAGGTATCATCTATGTCATATTTGATTATCTTCAATTATAGCCTTGGTTATAAACCCTGGCTATGTGTTTGGGCATTATGACCCGCCCTACGGTAAATCGCCAAGGGTTCTTGTGATCTACTTGTGTGCAGGATAAGAATGCATTTGGGTGGCTATCCACCCTGGCTTTTGACGTTAAGTCGCCAGGGCATATGTTATTTGCACTTTGTGCAGGATTTGCAGAATTATGACATATAAATTCAAGCTCATCATCAAAATTGATGCTTCAAAAGGGTTATCCATTTTGGACTATTTCAAAGGCTATTAGCCACCGGATTATAAAAATTCCGGCTTACAATGAATGCGCATTAAGTCGCCATCGGCCAAGAGCCGCCGAGTATTTAAACTCCGGATTTACTTATCAACTGGTAAGGTATTCATATCTTTCATAGCCAAAATTGGCTGGATTTTCATAATGATATTGAATGATTGAGGTTTTTTAGACCGGATTATATTATTCAAATCTTCAAATAGCCAACATGGCTGGATTTTTATTATGGTTATCAATAACCAATATTATGATTGAGGTTTTCAAAGTCGCTTTAGTGCAATGGCTATCTATTATCAATGGATATGATTTATTCTACAATTGAAGGAATAGTCCCGAGTCGCTGCAGGCTTACGACCCGGCACTTGGGGGCTACATTATTCAAGCATGCATCATGATACTTGGGGGCTAATGCAGAGTCATTTTTTGCTCACCTTATTGAAGACCCGACTCATCACATTGTAATGAGCCGGCCCTTGGGGGCTACCAATTGCTCCTGTCAACAATTCAAGGTACACAAGTTTTAAAACCATTATATTGAAAGGTCCACTACTCAGTTGGTAAAGCACAAAGCTCTTAATCTTGTGGACGTGGGTTCAAAGCCCCATGGTGGAGTTACATCATATGATGTTATTTTCAAATGATAACAGGTTTCAGACTTAGTGAAATTAACACAAGTCTAGAATTTATCATCAGGAAGCACACTTTAGAGCATGAAAACTACATGCTACAGAAACTTAACATGGCAAAGCAAGGCATAGCATGAAGCTACTCAAAGCACTTAACAAAAGTCCCTTAGTGTCCTTGAGCCAAAATGGTTCATAAAATACAATTGCAAGCATGTGAACATGGCAAAAACATAAACAGATCCCAGACTTAGTGAAAAACTAGAGCATGCAAATCAGTTAACGAGTAGGCATGTTCACGAGCTTGATGCACTCACCAAAGAGCATTGCATGACAAACTAAGCATACACCCATCAAGAATACATGGCATAGAAGCTAGACATGGCAAGAACAACAACATAGCATGCACGGATCAATAGCAACAACCTCGGCAAAATCGCTAATCATGTCAACGATCTGCCAGGAACATTTTATAGCAAAAGTAGAGCTCGATTGACTGAAGGTAGGGTGCTCCATAAATTCAAACAAAGACATGGATGGATAGAGCACCCCAATGTTAACAAAACATACTTAATGATCATCCTCAAAAGAGGCACAAATCACTAGGAAACAACATGAACATATGGCATAACAACAAAATCAGGACAAGGACTTAGAGAAAATCTAAGTCCCTGAAATCAGCATTACCGATTACGCTACTTTGCAAGCTTGTGCTAGTCACCACGAATATCACAAAAATACATGGCAAGCACCTCTGTAAAGATGGCATGGTATATAACAAAACACATGACGAAACCCGGAATCCATGGATGGCATCTGAATCTCCGGTCTTGGGGCATTACAGCCACTCTACTGCAACAACAAAAGCGCCATCAAGATTGCCAACAACCCAATTCAGCATTTGAAGACAAAGCACATTGAAATTCGTCATCACTTTCTCAGAGATCATGTTATGAAGGAAGATATTGATATCATACACGTCAACACTGAAGAGCAATTGGCAGATATCTTCACCAAGCCCTTGGATGAGAAGAGGTTCTGCAAGTTACTGTGTGAGCTGAATATCTTGGAATCCTCAAATGTCCTATGATCAGGCACACATCCTAACACTTAAGCATGTTGATGACATAGATGTGCAACACACGAAGTAAAGTATATCTTCAATCAATGAAGACTTACATTCTGAGTGTGAATATATTAATGTGGATTTGACTTCGGAGCGTCACGATAATTATGCGCCATGTGTGGGTCTAATACTTCCTATACGGTGGGTAACGCCACCACCAAAATTCTTCCCTTAAAGCGTCTATATCATGGCGTTACATTTGCAAAGTCTTCGCATTTTGTTTGTCTTCAATGATTAAAAAGTTCTCTTGTTTATCTTCAACGTACTGATTTGGTTTCTGTCCTCTACAGCATTCACTTATAGCTATGGCTTCTTGCTGAATCTTTTGAACTAAGTGAATGTGATTGGACCCTAACCCCTCTATGCTTCTTTCCTAAGTCTATCTATCCAAATCATATGCATTCTATTGACACTGTCAAAATGTTTTCTCTGCATCCTTGTCAGCAGAAGACACAGAGACAAACATTAATCCGTTTTCAATGCCAAATCCTTTTCACCTAAAACCCGGAGAAGTGGGAACGACCACCCGACAATCCAAGCGTGCGTGGGAATGTGGAACAACCTCCGATGTGTTGCATGATAGCCACGTGTTGCCAGGGGCACCTGTGTAATAACACTGTGCCGTCCCTATCCCTATAAATACACGCCTCACCACAGTCATTATCCCTTCTTCCACTCTCGCAGAAACCCTAGCGCCACCGCTAGCCCTCGACGACGCCGGCGATGAAGCGCTTAGCTGCCGCAACCTCACCGACGCCATCTTCATGCCGGCCGCGGACATCGTCTTCTCCGCCGTTGCCATAGGTGTCCTCCGTCGCCAAGTTAGGGCACAGACGATCGAACTGCTCGGCCTCCTCGCCCACTACGTCTAGCAGTTCTTTGTGTGGTAAATAAAACCTCCTTTTTACGGCCCCTTTGATCCTATAGATTCATCACTTTCTACCACAAGCAGTTTCTGTTCACACAAGTTGGATCTATTTCATACTGCATCTCATAATATGCCTAGTATGTTCACTTATGCTTCACAAAGTAGTTAGATTCCTCACTTGTACTTATTCGTAGATTCGTACAAATCTGGAACCAACTCTCTATCTATGAGTGAATGTCTTCGCACTATGAGGTCAATGTCTTCTAAACTGATTTATCTTCAAAATCTTCTGAGAATGCATATGACCTCTTCCCCTTCCCTCGCACCTTAATGCTGTCACAGGTACATGTCCGTGGGAGAATCCCTTGGTTATCATAGTCTGCATTCATTTGCAGAATTCTTACAGCATCATATAAATTCTCCTGAAGCCAATTCTTGTCTGACCAGTAGACGGAAGACTTTGACAGTTTTGAAGCCTTTCAGTTTAAACTTCATGGCATCAGAAAAATCTACTAGGAAGGGAGGCAGACAACGCCGTGGAAACACTGCTAAGGACCTGCCACCAGATCTCTATGAGTTATACAAGTCAGATCCAGAAGAGACCTATGGAGAACGCAAGAATCGAATACAATGGATTTGAAGACATTGGGCAGAGGAATGGTTCAAGTACAGATTCATCACCGACGAATATGCTGAGAAGAGTGCCATCAAGGGCCCCTGGGGAGATATCATATACAAAGGTATTCAGCCCAAATCACAGTCCGAAGCTATTGCTCAAGGCTTTTACCCCCTGCATGCTTCATGGACCTCAGCCTGCTAATGCCGACCCATCCTCTCTGTTATGGTGTCGCGAAGACAATCTCTTCAAGCGCAACTATCAGTTTGCACAGAACTCTGCCAAGGAAAACAAGAAGTCATTGGGATTAGACTTCAACCCAGGCCCCTATGCGCCACGTGCTGATGGCACACGAGAAGCTGAACCCATTCTGGTTGGGCCCTTCTACAACCTAGAAGGTCTCATCACTCATATTATGGTTCAAGGGGCAGTTGTGGATCAACCTGCAGATGATGTTGAATCCGACAAAGCACCTGCACCACCGAAGCCAAAGAAGCTGAAGAAGCCTAAAGCTTCAAAGCCTGCCCCAGCACCAAAGGTCTCATGGGCGAAGCCTCTGGCCACTGCACCTCCTGAACACAGTGTGCAGTCTGAAGACTTGTCACACATCTCCAAGCAGCCAGAAAGCGCAAAACCAAGGGCACTACTGATGATGCTCCTCCAACCAAGAAACGCAAAACCAAGAAGAGAGATCGGGCTGCTCCCACAGAGCCCCTTAATGTCGAGCCAATCTCAGTGCCTCTTCCTGCATCTGAACATCATGAGCGCCAGTTGATAGTTCATGAGCCTGCTTCCACAGAGGCTCCTGAAGCTAAAGAAAATCCTGAAGTTAATCCAGCTGTTGACCCCACCGCAGCTGAAGACATTGGTCCTCACGACAATGTTGAAGATGATGAAGTCCTTCCTCAGATCGAGCACCAATTGGTATCATCGCATGTGCTCATGCACAACGAACTCATCAGCATTGGTCGTCCGCTGACGCCAACTGCTCAGGATGCATCGTGGGCTGATCACCCACAGAGACAAGACACTCCAAGCTCTCCCCAACCGCAAGCTACCCCACCAGTGCAAGATGACGATGACTTCGAGGCCCAGCACACTCCATCTCCACAAGCGTCGCCCGCATTACGCAGGCTTCGCAAAGGACCAAGGCCCCAAGTCACTCCCACAATGCACGTGTCTGAGTCCGAAGCCAAAATGGCTGAAGAAATTCTGGCTGCATCAGCCGATGAAGAAGAAGCCCCAAGAGTTGAAAGAGTTGCTACACCCCTGTCCCACCAAGATGTTGTTCTCGAGGATAACGTGTCCGACCCTCCAGCTTCAGAAGTGGAGGTTAACAACCCTAAGGCGGCCACCAACAACACCGCTGACGCCAATGACGTCGTCATGGCTGAAGCTAATGCGGCGCCTGAAGCCAATGAGGTGCCTGCAGCTACTGTGGTGCCAGAAGTCAATGCAGCACCAGAAGTCAATGCTGAAGCACCTGAGGTCCAAGCACCTGAAGCAACTGTGGCCCCTGAAGCCCATGAAGACAATGCCAATGCTCCTGTTCCCCCTCCAAGACCTCATACAATTGAGCTTGCATTTAATCGTGGTTAGCCTGTTATGGTCCGATGGCCCATTCTGACTCCTCCGCCTGCTGCGGGTCCACAATTTGAGTATCACGTCGAGCACAGACCTCAAGTCCAAAAGCCCAAGCCAAGACTTCCACCATTCCCAGGCACTGCCACTTCACCTGGGGTCTTCAATGTGAATGGCTTCGTGGCACATAATACCTTCTTCAACAGCTCCAAGAACCCTTATACAAGACCACACATTTCCTTAGATCGGTTTTGGAGCTATCAGTAGCGCAGCTACTATTCATGTGTCCTATACAATCAAGGGCGCATATTTCCACATATGCGCCTCGACTCTGAAGCTATAGGTGGACTGCCCTGCCTTGAAGAAGCATTGGATTGTTTCAGAGATGCTGGTTTGTTGCAATTTGTCACAGATAAGGAGCACTGGAATGAAGAGCTTCTGCTACAGTTCTATGCAACTCTCCACATTCGAGGCTACAACAGGGATCCAAAGACTCAGGTCCTTGAGTGGATGACATGCAATGTCCATCATGAAGCTAAAGCTCTTGATATCATTGAGCTCACAGGCCTGCCCACTCCTGGTGAACACTATGAACCAGGTTGTCAACAACACCAAAATGCCCTGGAAAGCATCTTTCAGAAGCCAGAACCCAACATGAGATAAATGCTGAGCATGATGAAGCCTTTGCCTCACGACGCTGAATACCCATCTGAGTTCTTTGTCGAAGACCTAGAGTACCTGCCTCGCACCATTTACCACATCATCAGGAAGACTCTATGGCCTGTCAAAGGACACTCATCTGCAGCGAAGCTTGAAGGAGCAATGAAGACTTTAGTCTTCTATATTTTCAATGGCATCAGCTTCAATGCTCAAGACTTCTTCATCAGGCAGTTGGCTGCGTCTGGCTCTCTATGCTCCATGGCTCATGTGTCTGATCAAGCGTCACTCAGCCTTCAACTATCAGCCGTCTGCGCACAATCATCTTATATTCTTGCCCGAGGTTGATCTGTCAATTGAAGCCATTTACCCAGAGCCTGCTAAGGATCCCATTTATCTTCACAATGTTGATCACCAAAGCTTCACCCAGCCCATTGAAGGAGTTCTAGTAGTCTCTCGTGTTTATCCCCTTGCTGGAAACACACGTGCCCCTCGTGCTCAAACTGATTCCACTTGTAGCACCATTGCGCAAAGGCCTCGACGATGATCTCGTGTCCTAAATGACTGAGAGCTTCTCGTCGCGCTGCATCAGAAACAGGACAAACATCACGACTGGCTTAAGCGTCAGATGCAAAGCCTCTTGGTGGATGTCAACCGCATTCACAATCTTTCCACCAAGAATGGCTTTGTCACTCATGAAACACGTCGGAGGTCGTGGAAGAGTTTGACCCTACTTAGTGCTGAAGCTGATCTGCACGACGATGGCTTCACCGAACGCTTCAAGTTTGACTCAACTCCTCCCAGAAATGCTCACTTGCGTCGGACTCCCTCACTTGAAGACTCTGAATACCCGTCCTCAGCTGCGACCGTAAATGCCAGAGTCATCGATGACCAAGATGATGCAACTTCACCTCCTCCAACTTCAGCGCGTGTCGACACTGCACCAAGTTCCTCTGCACCACCGGATCTCAACGACGACCCTGCTGCCTCGCCCGCACCTCATGGGAACGAGTAGGCGCTCTATGTATTCAAACCTTTTTGGTCCTCACTGACAAAAGGGGGAGAAGCATATGAGTTGATAGTCTTCAAGCGGGTCCATATGGGTGGTTGCATTACTTTTTGCTACTTTTTCCAAGTCCTTACAACTCTCGTTTTAGATACATTTGGTTCTTTGAGTTGTAACACTTAAACTCGATGGTCGCCTGCTACTTATTTGCTATTCTGTGATGCGATGATAAATTCTGCATGTGCGACGATAAATTCCGCACTTAGATCATTTTGCAGACGTCCATTTTTCATTATGCATGTCATTATCTTCATTACATCATATCTTGCATAATGAATTGTCATCATAGGTTGAAGAGGATCTCCACAAGTACAACCTGCCATGTGCATTTACATTCCAAAAGCAAATTACTTATATGCACATCTTCAGGGGGGAGCCCTTGCAACTTATGAATACAATACCCTATCCTTCACAATTTCACATATTTTATTCCCCGTTGAAAACTTCAACCAGTTTGTCATCAATCACCAAAAAGTGGGAGATTGTAAGTGCATCTAGTGCCACCCCTAGTTGGTTTTGGAGTATTGACGACAAACCTGGTTGAGGGACTAATGTGTTTGTGAGAATTACAGGATAACACATGTAGAAGTCCCTCATTGATTCGGTTTTCCTACCAGAGATGACCCCTAAAAATGTATGAAGACATTGAAGTCAAAGGTGGTATGTGAAGACATTCACATTGAAGACTATGACAAGAGAAGACATCGCGTGAAGACCATGGAGCGCGAAGACTTAGCAGTTTCGTCGTTCTTTGTTTTTTCTTCGTTGATTCATAGGAACCACCGTACTGTTAAGTGGGGTCCAAGAGAACCAGTCAGAATGACTGAAGTGATGCTTAACCAAAATCCTATGTCTTCGAGTGAAGACTATGAGAGGAAATCTTATTCAGAGTTGGATAAGTCAGCTTTGCTTGTAGCCCAAGTAAAGTTGCTGTGTGTGTTTGAAATCTGACCGTTGGAACACGTGTCAGTTCCTTAGTGACCCAGGGTCATTTCGGACAAATCAAGTCAGGTTGCCTGGTGGCTATAAATAGCCCACCCCCTACAACCATAAATGGTTGGCTGCTCAGAGTTAGTGCAAGGCTTTTGTCGTTTGAGAGCAACCCACCTCGAAGCCCTTGAGAGAGAATTCCTTGCGAGGATAAAGCCCTAAACACCCAGAGCCAAAGAGTGTTAGGCATCACTTAAGTCTTCCTGTCTATGTGATCTGAAGACTTATTACACTTGAGGACTGTGAATCCTCCAGCCGGTTAGGCGTCGCGTTCTGAGCATCCAAGAGTCATTGTGGATTGCCGGTGAATGAAGTCTGTGAAGGTTTGGAAGTCTACCTTGAAGACTTACAAGAGTGATTGGGCGAGGACTGAGTGTCCTTAGCTCAAGGGGAATAAGGTGAAGACACGGTCTTCTGAGTTGAATCTCAGCCTCCCTAACCATACATACAGTTGTCACATCAACTGGAACTGGTCCAACAAATCATTGTCTTCAACGAGTCACTGGTTTCATCCTTCCCTTTCCTTTACTTACTGTTTGCCCTGGTGAAGTCATTGTATGATTGCATTATCTTTTGTCTTCACTGAGTGACTGCTTGTTCTGATTGGCTTCACACTATCTTCCTACCTGATCTATACTGCCTAGCCGCTATTAGTCACTGTGCTTTCACTTCATTGAATACTTGACTATGGCTTGCTTAGTGTAGTCTACCTTCCGCTGCATGGTAATAGTTTTATTTCTATCGTTTGTCTTCGAAACTTCCATGTTTTGAAGACTTTCATAAAAATCGCCTATTCACCCCCCTCTAGTCGATCACTAGCACTTTCAGATAGCCACCACGAGCCTCAACGCTCATTGGACCGCACACATCAGTATGTATGATTTCCAATAAGTTGGTTGCTCGCTCCATTGTTCCGGAGAACGGAGTCTTGGTCATTTTTCCCATGAGGCATGGTTCGCACGTGTCAAATGATTCATAATCAAGAGACTCCAAAAGTCCATCTGCATGGAGTTTCTTCATGCGTTTGACACCAATGTGACCAAGGCGACAGTGCCACAAGTATGTGGGACTATCATTATCAACCTTACATCTTTTGGCATTCACACTATGAATATGTGTAACATCACGTTCGAGATTAAATAAGAATAAACCATTGACCAGCGGGGCATGACCATAAAACATGTCTCTCATATAAATAGAACAACCATTATTCTCAGATTTAAATGAGTAGCCATCTCGCATTAAACGAGATCCAGATACAATGTTCATGCTCAAAGCTGGTACTAAATAACAATTATTGAGGTTTAAAACTAATCCCGTAGGTAAATGTAGAGGTAGCGTGCCAACAGCGATCGACCTTGGAACCATTCCCGACGCGCATCATCACCTCGTCCTTCGCCAGTCTCCGTTTATTCCGCAGTTCCTGTTTTGAGTTACAAATATGAGCAACTGCACCGGTATCAAATACCCAGGAGCTACTACGAGCGCTGGTTAGGTAAACATCAATAACATGTATATCACATATACCTTTGGTATTTCCGGCCTTCTTATCCGCTAAGTACTTGGGGCAGTTCCACTTCCAGTGACTGTTTCCCTTGCAATAAAAGCACTCAGTCTTAGGCTTGGGATCCATTCTTTGGCTTCTTCCTGGCAGCTTGCTTACCGGGCGCGGTAACTCCCTTTCCGTCCTTCTTGAAGTTCTTTTTACCCTTGCCTTTCTTGAACTTAGTGGTTTTATTCACCATCAACACTTGATGTTCCTTTTTGATTTCCACCTCTGCTGATTTCAGCATTGAATATACCTCGGGAATGGTCTTTTCCATCCCCTGCATATTGAAGTTCATCACAAAGCTCTTGTAGCTAGGTGGGAGTGACTGAAGGATTCTGTCAACGACCGCATCATCCGGGAGATTAACTCCTAGCTGAGACAAGCGGTTGTGCAACCCAGACATTTTGAGTATGTGCTCGCTGACAGAACTGTTCTCCTCCATCTTACAACTGTAGAACTTGGCGGAGACTTCATATCTCTCGACCCGGGCATGAGCTTGGAAAACCATTTTCAGCTCTTGGAACATCTCATATGCTCCGTGCTGCTCAAAACGCTTTTGGAGCCCCGGTTCTAAGCTGTAAAGCATGCCGCACTGAACTAGGGAGTAATCATCAGTACGCGTCTGCCAAGCGTTCATAATGTCTTGTTCTACAGGAAAACAGGTGCTTCACCTACCGGTGCACCAATGACATATGCTTTCCTGGCAGCTATGAGGATAATCCTCAGGTTACGGATCCAGTCCGTGTAGTTGCTGCCATCCTCTTTCAGCTTGGTTTTCTCTAGGAACGCGTTGAAGTTGAGGGCAACATTAGCGTGGGCCATTTGATCTACAAGATATATTGCAAAGATTTTTAGACTATGTTCATGATAATTAAGTTCATCTAATCAAATTATTAAATGAACTCCCACTCAGATAGACATCCCTCTAGTCATCTAAGTGATACATGATCCGAGTCAACTAGGCCGTGTCCGATCATCACGTGAGACGGACTAGTCATCATCGGTGAACATTTTCATGTTGATCGTATCTTCTATACGACTCATGTTCGACCTTTCGGTCTTCCGTGTTCCGAGGCCATGTCTGTACATGCTAGGCTCATCAAGTCAACCTAAGTGTATTGCATGTGTAAATCTGGCTTACAACCGTTGTATGCGAACATTAGAACCTATCATACCCGATCATCACGTGGTGCTTCGGAACAACGGACCTTAGCAACGGTGTACAGTTAGGGGGAACACTTTCTTGAAATTATTGCGAGGGATCATCTTATTTATGCTACCGTCGTTCTAAGAAAATAAGATGTAAAACATGATAAACATCACATGCAATCAAATAGTGACATGATATGGCCAATATCATTTTGCTCCTTTTGATCTCCATCTTCGGGGCGCCATGATCATCATCGTCACCGGCATGACACCATGACCTCCATCATCATGATCTCCATCATCGTGTCTTCATGAAGTTATCTCGCCAACTATTACTTCTACTACTACGGCTAACGGTTAGCAATAAAGTAAAGTAATTACATGACATTTATGTTGACACGCAGGTCATAAATAAATTAAGACAACTCCTATGGCTCTTGCCGGTTATCATACTCATCGACATGCAAGTCATGATTCCTATTACAAGAACATGATCAATCTCATACATCACATATATCATTCATCACATCCTTTTGGCCATATCACATCACACGACACATGCTGCAAAAAGAAGTTAGACGTCCTTTAATTGTTGTTGCAAGTTTTATGTGGCTGTTATAGGTTTCTAGCAAGAACGTTTCTTACCTACGCCAAAAACCACAACGTGATATACCAATTTCTATTTACCCTTCATAAGGACCCTTTTCATCGAATCTGATCCGACTAAAGTGGGAGAGGCAGACACCCGCTAGCCACCTTATGCAACTAGTGCATGTCAGTCGGTGGAACCAGTCTCATGTAAGCATACGTGTAAGGTTGGTCCGGGCAGCTTCATCCCACGATGCCGCCGAATCACGATAAGACTAGTAACGGCAAGTAAATTGACAAAATCAACGCCCACAACAACTTGTGTTCTACTCGTGCATAGAAACTACGCATAGACCTAGCTCATGATGCCACTGTTGGGGATCGTAGCAGAAATTTAAAATTTTCTACGCATCACCAAGATCAATTTATGGAGTCATCTAGCAATGAGAGGGAGAGGAGTGCATCTACATACCCTTGTAGATCGCAAGCGGAAGCGTTCAAGAGAACGGGGTTGATGGAGTCGTACTCGTCATGATCCAAATCACCGATGACCGAGCGCCAAACGGACGGCATCTCCGCGTTCAACACACGTATGGTTGGGAGAGACGTCTCCTCCTTCTTGATCTAGCAAGGGAAGGAGAGGTTGATGGAGATCCAGCAACACGACAGCGTGGTGGTGGAGTAGCGGGATCCCGGCAGGGTTTCACCAAGCGCAAGCGGGGAGGAAGAGGTGTCACGGGAGGGAGGGAGGCGCCAGGGACTTGGGTGCGACTGCCCTTCCTCCCCTCCACTATATATAGGGGGCCTGGGGGGGCGGCCCCTAGAGATCCCATCTAATGGGGGGGCGGCCTAGGGGGTGGCTTGGCCCCCAAGCCAGGTGGAGGCGCCCCCACCCCCTTAGGGTTTCCAACCCTAGGCGCAAGGGAGGCCCAAGGGGGGCGCACCAGCCCACCAGGGGCTGGTTCCCTTTCCACTTCAGCCAATGGGGCCCTCCGGGATAGGTGGCCCCACCCGGTGGACCCCCGGGACCCTTCCGGTGGTCCCGGTACAATACCGATGACCCCCGAAACTTTCCCGGTGGCCGAAACTGGACTTCCTGTATACAAAACTTTACCTCCGGACCATTCCGGAACTCCTGGTGACGTCCGGGATCTCATCCGAGACTCCGAATAAATTTCGGGTTACCGCATACTAATATCTCTACAACCCTAGCATCACCGAACCTTAAGTGTGTAGACCCTACGGGTTCGGGAACCATGCAGACATGACCGAGACAACTCTACGGCCAATAACCAATAGCGGGATCTGGATACCCATGTTGGCTCCCACATGTTCCACGATGATCTTATCGGATGAACCATGATGTCAAGGATTCAATCAATCCCGTATTCAATTCCCTTTGTCAATCGGTACGTTACTTGCCTGAGATTCGATCGTCGGTATCCCAATACCTCGTTCAATTTCGTTACCGGCAAGTCACTTTACTCGTTTCGCAACACATCATCCCATGACCAACCCTTAGTCACATTGATCTCATTATGATGATGTCTTACCGAGTGGGCCCAGAGATACCTCTCCATCATGCGGAGTGACAAATCCCAGTCTCGATTCGTGCCAACCGGCCAACAGACACTTTCGGAGATACCCGTAGTGCACCTTTATAGTCACCCAGTTACGTTGTGACGTTTGGCACACCCAAAGTATTCCTACAGTATCCGGGAGTTGCACAATCTCATGGTCTAAGGAAAGGATACTTGACATTAGAAAAGCTCTAGCAAACGAACTACACGATCTTGTGCTATGCTTAAGATTGGGTCTTGTCCATCACATCATTCTCCTAATGATGTGATCCCGTTATCAATGACATCTAATGTCCATAGTCAGGAAACCATGACTATCTGTTGATCAACGAGCTAGTCAACTAGAGGCTCACTAGGGACATGTTGTGGTCTATGTATTCACACATGTATTACGATTTCCGGATAACACAATTATAGCATGAACAATAGACAATTATCATGAACAAGGAAATATAATAATAACCATTTTATTATTGTCTCTAGGGCATATTTCCAACACCTCTCTCTCGCCCTACTACACTGGAGTCGTTTCCGGCGTCGATCATGTCGGCCTCCTCTCTCGTCCACTACACTGACGATACCATGGCGCGGGCACTGCATTCTCCTCCTCTGTCCACTGTCTTTGCGCGAGCACTGCAACTAGTTCGCCGACGGTGTCGCTCGCCGTGCCGCCGACGAGGTCGCTCGTCCACGACTCCATGCTTGTCATGTTGGACACGGTGCCACGACCAATATCCACCGTAGTCGCCATTGTCCGGCGCACATTGCACTTCTTCTCCCCTTCCCTCTGCTAGCTCTTAACCATGTCTGCTAAGTGAAGTGCTAACTCTTAATCATACCTCATGCGTGCAACCAAACTCTGAGTTCATGTGGCGATTGGGCCAATGCAGGCAACCAAACAAAGTGCACTTACGTATTACCTAATGTAAGGACCCTAGATGCAGGCAACCAAACAACTCGCACATGTCGCATATGAGGCTGTTTTTTCAGAGTCAGGCTGGGTTAAGACGTGTATGCTACGCAACTACTAATCACTACGGCAACCAAACACACCCTATTTCCCCGCGGCCACATGGGTCAACAACACAGATTAACAAAGACGATGTGAATCAACCTATGGTTGAGTTGGTTAGGTGGACAGTGGTATCCCCAACCCACCAGGGTTCAAATCCTGGTGCTCGCATTATTCCTGGATTTATTTCAGGATTTTCCGGCAATGCGCTTTCTGTGGGAGGAGACGTTCCCGTCGACGACGAGGCGCCTACGGTCACTTCGTAAATCTCAAGATGATATGCCGGCTCAGTCTCTCGGAGGTGCTCATAGTGGTAGGGTGTGCGTGTGTGCGTTCATAGGGGTGAGTGTATGCGCGTGTATATGAGCGCTTGTGTTTGTACTGATGCTCAAAAAAAGCAAAGACGATAATGTCTCTGTTTTTCATTCGGCACAAGAAAGACACAATGTCTCTGTTTTTCTTAAGATAAAGGTGGAATTTACATATTTATTGATTTGTATAGTATATGACGGTTAGAGCAACTCCGACCCAGCGACTCGTTTTCTCCGTTTGGATTATCCGGACAGAAACTTAATCCAACGGGGCGACCCAAACGGACGCGCGTGCCTGCCTGTTGTCCGTTTGTTATCCATCTAACCCAAATCGAGCACAAATATGGGCCATAAATGGGTCTATGACAGACAAAGATGGACGCTCCCGTCGTCCGCTCTCATTTGTTGCTGCCCTCTCGTGTCCGCCCTGTTCCCACTAGTCAGTGTCACCGCATGGGCCGCTCAACGGGGAACTGCAGGCGAGATCCCCACCCACTCCAGCGCCGCCACAAGTTGTCTTCCTCGCAGCAAGCTGCCGTCCTTGACGGCAAGGCCTCCGCCTACGCCTCCTCCGCCGTCCTCGCCGGCGAGGCCTCCTCCAAGCGCCGCCGCACGCTGCAGCCCACACGCACCGCGGGGCTGCTCGACGGGGAACTGCAGGCAAGCTCCCATCGGCGGCTGTGCTCGTCTCCGTGCCGTTGGCCACAATTTTTTTTTCTCAACTCAGCGCCGAACAAACCCATTGCTGCACCATGCCGCCGGTGGCTCCTAAAGAGCGCCGTTTTAGTGGAGAGCTCTAGCCCGGTGCTTTCTGCTTGACCTGCACGGGCGCTTGCTTCGTCGGCGGCAGCTCCGTAATAGCGTGCTGTCGGAAGCACATCGGCGGCCCCTTCCCCTGCTGTTCTTGAGGAATTCCCAGCCGGTTTGTTTGGAGCTGATTTGGGGAATTTTTTTTGTGTTTTGGCCGCAGGAACCAGCCACAGAGGCAACAAATGGGTCCGCTGCATGTCTTTGCATTGGGTGTATACATCGTCCTGGCGTGTCCGCCGCATGTTCGCTAGATGGACGAGCGACCTAAATGAACAAAATCCGTATCCATTTGGGTCCCTATGTTGGAGTTGTTCTTACAACTCACATCGAGGTTGGCCATAAGCCAGAAATTCTTAATGGATCCGTTGCCTCGCAACAAAAATGCCACTGATTGAAGATCCTATTACAAAATTCGCGACCTTGACATCCATGATCAGGGAGCGATGATGATCGTGGGTCTGAGCATCTAAAGCTCTAGCAAGAAGTACAAAAATCTCAGCATGAACCGATCCGAGCTTGGGCCTTCAGCAGGTTCTCGAGAGTCATGTTAGGGTCGTTGAAGTAGACGGTCTGCACCACCTTGTCCCTCTCTCGGCGAGCCTCCTCCCGCCGCCGTCTGACTATGGCTCGGCGAGCTGCCGCAAGGGCCATGCGAAACACATTGTCCGGGTCAATGGGATCCTTTGGTATCGACGACGGCGGCGCCTGGCGAGCTAGCTGCGGGATGCTGGCCGTTGCGGTCGCTTGGACCCGCTCGCCGGACTCCTGCTGCTTCTCGTTCTTGGCGACGCCGTGCGCGCCGTTGCAGAGAACACTGACGCCGCTGCTGATGAACTCGATCTCTCTGTTCAGGCGCGACACCTGCACCGCTGGTTTGCTCCTGGTGCATGAAGCTCCCTGGCCGGCCTTCTGCTTCACGTCGTCTGCGACAGCGCGGGCTCTGACCTGGCTCGATGCCCCGTTCCCTCCGATGCAAGAGATGCGCTTGTCGGCGTTCTGCTTCTTAATCACGACCTGGAACTTGTCGCCGGCGCTGACCTCGGTCTTCTCCTCCTTGGGGCGCGACTCATGCACATACTGCCTGATCCTGGCGCAGGAAAGTTGCGCGACGGCAGAAGCGGCGGAAGAGGCGCGCCCGTCCGCCCGCTTCTTGCTTGCGCGGGAGTCGTGGTCACCATCGTCGCGGCGGCGCTTGCTGGGCGGCGACACGGCATGCCCCGCCCCCGCATCAGGGAGGCGTCGCCGCTTGCCTTCCATGGCCGCCTCCATCGTCGTCAAGAGTCGAAGCGGACGCGATCCGAGGGGGCTGGAGGGATTGAGGGGGAAGGAGGTCAGGTTTGAGAAGAGAAGGCTGCAGAACCGATCGCCGTGAATTGACTTATAGCTGGGCACCGCTGCATGGTTGGCTCCGTTTCATGTTCAGGCCACGACCCGGGGAGGAGTCGGAACCGCGTGCGTGGCGAGAAGAGAAGAAACACTTGCGCGCCACGGTTTGCAAATCCATTAATCATTCAAATTCCAGAAGTAATCGGAGGCTCGATGTTGTCTGATCGAGTTCGACTGTCCTGCTGAGATGATCGCGACGCGTCCGTTCCACGCCGTGGGTGTCCTCACTCCAATCCAATTGGGTACGGATTTGAATTCTTAGTACGAACTCACAACAGGGATCGGAATCATAACTAGGCAAGATCGTTCATACTCCCTCCGTTCCTAAATACTTGTCTTTCTAGGCATTTTAATAAGTGACTACATACGAAGCAAAATGAATGAATCTACACTCTAAAATATGTCTACATACATCCATATGTAGTAGTCATTTGAAATGTCTAGAAAGACAAATATTTAGGAATGGAGGAGTATAAAGCAGTGTGATGTTCCACTCATCCCCCCTCACGGCTAGACCTGGCCATGGGCAGCCCGGCCCGACCCGACGCTGCTCCCGGCCAGGCTCGGGCCTAGATTTTGAGCCCGGTGGCCTGGCCGGGCCTGGGCCCGTCAATTTTTACAGTTTTCTGAAGGGGCCCGGCCCGAGGCCCGGCGGGCTTTTGCATGTTCGGGCCGGGATTGGGCCCAAAAACTAGGCCCTATGGCCGGGCCGGGCTCAGGCCCAGGTTTTTTGGATCGGGCTTGGCTAGGCCCGGCCCGAAGCCCGGCCCGGTATACTCACGGCATACAGAGTCACGGCATCCGTATTTTGGTTTGCATTCTACTAACCTACCAATCCCCGAAACTTGAATCTCTGTAACTTTTCTCTTGCTACTTCCTATTACAAATTTAAACCTCATTTTGCCTAGTTTGCGACATCATTTTACTTCAAATCTTGACGTCGTTGATACATACAATTTTTAACGATATTTCAAAGTTTTTGTTTCAAAATTTTGAAATACGAGCTCAAACACGACCAATGGTCGGAATGAAACAAATAGTGTAAACAAATGGTTCGAATGATATTTTTTCGCGAATACGCAGAGGGTGCATATCTTTTCATTGATAATGGTTCGAATGATAATTTACAAAGACTAATCTAAGGTGCCATTGGACCTCGATGAGATCTTCCTGTAGTTTGTTTTTTGCCATCAAGATCTTCCTGTAGTTGCACATGAGCTTGTTGATCTTGGAGCTGCCGATGCACTTCAAGAAACATTTGGATTGTATTGCCATGGTGTTGAGGACTGACAAGCTCCCCGGGAGCAAAAAATCCAGTCTCTTATGTTGTGGAAGATAACACAGCATGTCATGATCCTCCATAATATTTTCATGTCCCAACATGTAGTAGGCCCACGTACAAGCTAGAGCGGGCTTGCGACATACCAAGAGGTCTCTCAATATCTGTTTTCAATGTTTCTCGAGCTATGATGAAATGAGGTCTCTTGTTGCCTTTAGGGCTTGGAATTGTCTTCGCAAATATGGAGCATGAGGGGTACATGACATCTTCAAGGTAGTAGCCATTATCATGCTGATGACCACTGACTTCAAAATTGCAAGTTGGAGTTTCAGCGATAGAAAGCCTTGCAAAAAGATGAAATCTTCATAGGATATTGAGATCATTGTAAGATCCATGCATCCCAAAGTAACAATGCCAAATCTCATAGATGATTCGATGATGGCAATGGCCGGCGTACTGCTGAGACCATTCAAAAGGGGCAATTATTCTGTTTCTGATACATGCAGTCGATGCGCGCAAGCATCCTATAAAACCCTCTCGCCACACTAATCTCCATCAATCTTGCCATGTCATGTACACTAGGTGCTCATAGATAATATCCTCCATTGACATCAATAATAGCTTCTACAAATCTCTTTATACAAATCATGACTAGGTCCTCGCCAAGCGGGTATGTTCATCAACCAAGTCATACGGGGATTCCATATTCAAGCACATTCATTGTCGTAGTATATTTCAGAACAACACTTTCACTATATTGTCTTGTATGACCCCTCCTGTGAGTGAAACAAGGACTATGCGCTTTGACCATAACTGCAATGAGTAGAAAGAGCTCCATCGACATTTTGAAATATCGCTTGAACAGATTATCAAGTTCCACTAAAATGTCGATGCAATAATCATCACCATCTTGGCATGTCATTCTGTCCTACTGGGCCAAATGTACCTATGACCTGCTGAGAACCTGGTAAGGTCCTTCTTCCTTTTTCTTCTTCCATTACTATCAACATGGCATGTCAAAACCGTCATCATCTTACTCCTCCTCTAACAACG
This sequence comes from Triticum urartu, assembly GCF_056163025.1. Taxonomy (NCBI): domain Eukaryota; kingdom Viridiplantae; phylum Streptophyta; class Magnoliopsida; order Poales; family Poaceae; genus Triticum; species Triticum urartu. Next base: position 166,737,860 of record NC_141874.1, on the reverse strand, counting down.
AGTCATGAAAAAACTCTTTAACAAGCATGGTCATCTATGAATTTACACTTTTTTACAAATTGACATATTAAAAGAAAAAAATACCCCTTGGTCCTTGTGTTGAATATGTTGTGGGCATGGGACAAGATGTCGCTACACGGAGAGTTTTGAGAGTAGTCTGGTACAAGGATGTTAGGAGTGAGAGAGAGAGAGAGATGAAAACGATGATGTATGAAGGCTCATGCATGAATCGCCACCCTTGCTAAGTCTCCCTAGCATGGCCGAAGCACAACTTGGAAGGCAACGATATAGATGATGGTGCGATTGTGGACGATCTCTTGGTTGAGCTTCGTTGTCCACGTACGTTGAGTTTGGGTTGGCGGGGTGGTGTCGTATGGGAGGCTGGGAGATGTGCCCATGCCCGGAGGTGGTTCGTAGGGCGGTTTGACAGTGAGAGAGGGATGTGGCAACAGGGTGGACTAGCGCGGATGTTCTGATGCCGACAAAATTATAGAGTGGGTCGACGTGTTTAGAATGATCGAAAAGGGGTGCAGCAGGCGGTGGTGTGACCAGGTGGAGACCATTGGTGATTATGAACATAACTCTTCTCCCGCCAAAATTTCTGGGATCAGGATGAGTTTTGCGTGGGCGTGCTTTCAACAAATATTTCTGGGAACAGAACTCGTATGTATAGCAATGGTTTTCAGGGCTTAGCCATGCCCATTCCTCACCTACAAGCCATCTACGAACATGCTTATCTCGTACTGGTTGCATGGGCCGATCCATTAGACTTGCGTTGTGCTGGCCCATTAGGTGTCGATGAGTAAGGGTACCTACTCAAAGGAAGATGCTTTATGGGCATATCCAGATGAACTCATAGGCTAGATTATATATGGTTTCCCGACTTCTATGCCATGTTGCCCCGAGTAGGCACTCTAAGGGATAAGGACAAGCATGCTACTTTGGCGATTCGACGGTTATGGGATATACGATCCCCACAACTATTGGATCACCTGATCATATCATATCCCCCGAATATAAGTACCAAAAACTATATGTCTTTGTCCACCTATATAATTAAGGGGCGGACGAAGCCCAGAGAAGGGACGAGATCACACGAGAGCCATATGCCCGTAACCTAGATTAGTAGATAGGAGGACACCAAGATACCTTTTCTCGTTCAATAATAAAGTGTGACAGGGTGAATTGGTCATGTGGTGCAATTTTCTGATACAAAGGTAGTAATTTTCTGGATGAAATCCACAGGAGGATGGGTCCAAAGCGCATGCTGTCGGTGTCAAAACCGGCGGATCTCGGGTAGGGGGTCCCGAACTGTGCGTCTAAGATCGATGGTAACAGGAGACAGGAGACACGATGTTTACCTACGTTCGGGCCCTCTCTATGGAGGTAATACCCTACTTCCTGCTAGATTGATCTTGATGAATAAGTACCACGAGATCGAGATGGCTAAACCCTAAAATCCTAGCCTGGGTTATGGTGGGTGGTCGGGGCCGAGCGATGCATGGAGGTTTGCGCGTTTCTCTCGTACACGCACGTGCATGGGTGCGAGGCGTTGGGCTCCGAGAGAGGCGTTCGCCTACTGAACCCGAGAGATTGCACTGCAGGCTACGCGTTAGTGAACCCGAGCGATCGATCGATGGCTGTTAACTGAACCCGATCGAGCGATTCCTTCGCTACTGCTACTAACTGAAGCCGCTCGATGCTGCCTTTGGATGAACAGTGAGTGTCAGGGATATACCCCATGGTACGACCCGGCCGGACTTGATGTTTCATTGGTAACCGCCAAAGGATTGGCGACTCACGTGTCTGGCGGCTCACTTGTGTGACGACTCACGAGTCTGAAGACTCATTGGTGACCCAGCGGGTGCCTCAGACGAACGATAAGGCCCAAGGCCCAGTATGCCGGTTCATATAAAGGTGGGCCAGTTTAAGAGGAAAGGCATAAGGAATATTCTCCTACAAAGGAAGCAAGACTAGGACTCTACTTGTAATAGGTTAGTCCTAATCCTAATAGGACTCCACATGTAACCCGCCCCTTCAACTTATATAAGGAGGGGCAGGACACCCGAAGAGGGACAAGCAACAAACAATCTCTAGGGCTAGACACAAAGAGCCGGCTTACCGGCAACTCCGTCAATGAGACCTAGCCACAAACAACATGTAGGGCTATTACCGGATGATGTTTCCCGGGGCCCGAAGCTGTCTAAATCCTTGTCTTGTGTTGCGTCTCTCGATTCCGCTCAACCCCTCTCAAGCTACTACAAAGAAGCGTTGGCCTCACGACTAAGTCCTTACACTAGGACATCTGCCGTGACAATTCCACGACAGTTGGCGCCAACTGTGGGTGCTATCCCAGGGATCGGAAGCTCCGTCCGGCTTATTGAAGAAGTTCCGGCCGGTTCGTCGGAGAGTTCCAGCCGGCTCGCCGAAAAAGTTCCGTCAGGCTCATCGAAAGGTTCCGCCGGCTCGTCGGAAAGTTCCGACCGGATCATTGGAAAGTTCTGACCGCCTCGATGTAAGGTTCCGTCTGAATCACCAAAAAGTTCCGATCACTTCGACGAAAAGTTCTGTCCGAATCATCAAAGGCTTCCAGCCAAATCACCAAAAGGTTCCGTCCGAGTCGATAAAGAGTTCTGACCTAGATTATGAAAAAAAAGTTCCGACCGAATTATCAAGAGGTTCCAATTCAAAAGTTCCGGCCGGATTATCAAGAGGTTCCAATTCAAAAGTTCCGGCCGGATTATCAAGAGGTTCCGGTTCAAAAGTTCCGGACTATCAAAAGTTCCGGCCGGATTATCAAGAGGTTCCAGTTCAAAAGTTCCGGATAATCAAAAGTTCTGGCTGAATTATCAAGAAGTTCTGGTACAGAAATTCTGGCTCAAAAAGTTCCGGCCGGGTTATGTGGAGACCTCAGGCACTAGAAGACACAGAACCAATCAACTCTTCTGTCAAAAAAAGCAGCACTATGCATTATCCAGCGCCAACATCCGGCAAAAAATACCAGGTGTTATTTTTCCTATATGTATTTTATCAGTACATGTTAATTCATCCGACAACAATTACTCTGGTCTATAATGTTTTTATGCAGGGAAACTATTAAAAAAAGGGGGTGGAGGTATACTAAGGATGCATGTTCGGCTGTGCCACACGGCTTCACGGACAGGCGTGTCATGGTCCGGTTTACATCAACGCGCCGGCCGACTCGCCTGTCCGCCCCGCATTATAGTGCCACAGACGACTCGCCCACCCGCCCTCGCGACCGTTCACGCGTCCGCATCGGCTTACAATGAGGAGGACAATTTGCTCGTCCGCAACGACTTATAAACGTAGCGGCCGATTCATCTGTCTGCTCCCGTGGTCGATTCACCTGTGTGGCATTTCAGTTTCACCTAGTGATCATCAACTTCTTTGTCAAGGATCATCACCCGTGTGGGATTTTATTAGCACATATTATTTTTTTCAAGGATCAGTTTATCTTTGCCTTGGTCTGCAATATTGTTTATGCAGGACAATTATTCACTTCAAAAGCTATGGTTGTGTCATGGATGTATAACTCGCGCCACCATTATAATGCGCTAGTATCTTACCATGCCATCAAGATCAATGAATATATGTGCAAGCCACCATTTTGAAGACCGGTTTACATCAATATGATGTGGCTAACTCGTCCGTCCACACCGGTTTACAACGCCGCGGCCGATTCATGTGTCTGTGCCACCTCTAAAGCCACAGTCGTCTTTGTCGTCCGTCTCCCGAGGCCTGATTTACATCAACACATCGGGCCGCATCTGTTTGCATGAGCTGTTTATTGAGTATAAAGCCAGTCACTGCTCGAGTAGCCCAATTTTCTTTCAAATTGGAGGCAAATTATCATTAACCACCGTTTTCATTGGATGGCTCAATGAGCAGGCGCACAAGTCGCCGCCACTGCAGTTTGGTTAACTTCAAATAGTCAGTTGGAAGGAACCATTGGCCGAGTTGCTGACACGGCTCATACGGGATCATTTATAACCCGCCGCAGTCACCTCAACCTTCTGTGGATTCACATCATGCTATCAACACCAATGATATACACCTTATGCCGATTTATATCACGGTCAAATATGGAGAATCTCAAGCCAACTCCTCGAGTCACCTTGAGACTCGGGGGCTACGATGACATGACTTACCAAATCTTGCCGGTTTCAGCAAATTTAAGAACCCCAGGATGATGGAGGGAAAGATAACCCAGTCCCGGAGGCTACTGTTATATTGATGAAAATTTAAAGGTCGTCAGAAAATTTCCGGCTTAGAAAGTATATAACAGTTACAAAATCCCGGCTCAATGAAGAAGTTCTGGTTCATCAGAAAGGATTCCGGTTTACAATCCAGTTCAAGGGAAATCTGTTCTCCCACAAAGCTTTGAAGCTCTCAAATCCGGTTTAAAAATGTTCGGTTCAAAAAGGAATTAACTTCTCGCAAGTTCGAGTTTAAAGGCCGTCAGAAATTTCCGGCTGAAAATGAAGATTCCGGTTTAGAATCCGGTTCAAGGGAAAGATGTCTCGCACAAAGCTTTGAAGCTCTCAATCTCCGGTTCAAAATCCCGGTTCAAGAAGAATTTATCTCTTGCAAAAATTTAAAGGTTGCCGAAGAGGGCCTGTTGCCATGATGCGCGGTTCAAACATGGGTTATCCTGCCTTATTGTCTTATCATATTATTGATCACATGGCGGCTTCTGTTTATAAAGCGGAGTTCTGATTACATATTGATCCGCCTATCAAGCCAATATTATCATAAGGGGCCAAAGAGATTTTGTTGCACAACACAACTCAAACATAGGCACCCGATGAGCACAGCTCAGAAATATATCACTTGGGGGCTTGGTCGTATTCGAACCATAGCTACACCTCTTGATCGGCGTAAGGCTACCAGGGAAGTTACTTGGGGGCTCTTTGCTTCGCATCGAACTAAGAGTCTGCACCCTTGTAATAGGCTATCAAGCCCGGCTTGGAAGCCTGGTGTTCGCACCTAAAACCCCAGATTAACCTGCCTTCTTTAAGTAAGTCACTCTGCCCAGGTAAACCTGGTACGACCCGCGAACGTTTGACAGTTAATCTCATAGACCCTAAACATGTCAAAGTTAAAACATGATTGGTTAAAGATTGAGGTCCATCTTAAGAGGCTTTGTGAAATGGTTAATTCAGTGGCCTGGCAGCCCATGAAAAGCCTCGATTTGGAGCCTGGCAGCTCGTAAAAAGCCTCGACTACAAGTTTTCATTTGCCAAGTTTTTTCTCCTTTGATGAGATTTATAACATCTTCTGATAAACCAACGTCCTTGACCCGGCTTTGCTTTCAACTAACAAGTTGTCAGTGCATGATCAGTTCTAATCCGGCGTTCTTTAACCTGGTTTTGTTTTGACTAACAAGTCGCCAGTATTATAAGGAAAATCCGGTGTTTATTATACCCCGGTACGGTTTATTATCATAATCCGGCAAATTAAGGAAGGAGTTCTGAATAGTCAAGATTGGGGTTACCACCCTCACTACCAAAGTTGGTTAAACCAACGAGGTGATTCTATGTCACAGGTATCATCTATGTCATATTTGATTATCTTCAATTATAGCCTTGGTTATAAACCCTGGCTATGTGTTTGGGCATTATGACCCGCCCTACGGTAAATCGCCAAGGGTTCTTGTGATCTACTTGTGTGCAGGATAAGAATGCATTTGGGTGGCTACCCACCCTGGCTTTTGACGTTAAGTCGCCAGGGCATATGTTATTTGCACTTTGTGCAGGATTTGCAGAATTATGACATATAAATTCAAGCTCATCATCAAAATTGATGCTTCAAAAGGGTTATCCATTTTGGACTATTTCAAAGGCTATTAGCCACCGGATTATAAAACTTCCGGCTTACAATGAATGCGCATTAAGTCGCCATCGGCCAAGAGCCGCCGAGTATTTAAACTCCGGATTTACTTATCAACTGGTAAGGTATTCATATCTTTCATAGCCAAAATTGGCTGGATTTTCATAATGATATTGAATGATTGAGGTTTTTTAGACCGGATTATATTATTCAAATCTTCAAATAGCCAACATGGCTGGATTTTTATTATGGTTATCAATAACCAATATTATGATTGAGGTTTTCAAAGTCGCTTTAGTGCAATGGCTATCTATTATCAATGGATATGATTTATTCTACAATTGAAGGAATAGTCCCGAGTCACTGCAGGCTTACGACCCGGCACTTGGGGGCTACATTATTCAAGTTGAGATTACATCAAGTATGCAAGTCTCATGTCGCTGCAAGCATGCATCATGATACTTGGGGGCTAATACAGAGTCATTTTTTGCTCACCTTATTGAAGACCCGACTCATCACATTGTAATGAGCCGGCCCTTGGGGTCTACCAATTGCTCCTGTCAACAATTCAAGGTACACAAGTTTTAAAACCATTATATTGAAAGGTCCACTACTCAGTTGGTAAAGCACAAAGCTCTTAACCTTGTGGACGTGGGTTCAAAGCCCCATGGTGGAGTTACATCATATGATGTTATTTTCAATGAAGCATGATTATATTTATAAAGTCCCTGCTCATTATTGCATAATGACCTGGCCCTTGGGTGCTACACCGGTTGAAATTTTTTGATCATCAGGCAATTACAAGTCCCAGGTTGCTGCAAGCATGACAACCCAGCACTTGGGGGCTACATAGTATGGAGTATTTAGTTTTTACTAAGTGACTGGGATGAACAACATGGATTTCTTCTTAAGTGGCAGTATTTATATTGAAGCAAGTCTTAAGCCATCACTTTGTTCTGCTCAAGACTTGGGGGCTACAGGTAATATGGAGATAAGGGAGAAAAATCATGGTGTTTGCAAAAATCTGGACACCAGATTGACCCGGTGTTTGCAACAATCATAACCCGACATCATCAATAATCATGAACCGACGTTGACAACAATCATGAACCGGTGTTGGCAAAATCATGAGCCGAAATTATCAGTTTTTTATAACCCGCCGATTTTGGAAGTCATAGCTCAGCAAGATCTACAAACCGGCTGAATATCAGTTGAATATTTTAGAACCAATATTTTTGTCAAGTCAAAGCATTGAAGGCCGAATCAAATGGGTTATTCATTCATTTACAACATTTCTTCTACAAGCAAGTTGATTATGAAGCCGACCTATTGACCCGGATTTTCTAGAAGGAGGAAATGACAAGGACTTACGGATGATCAGGTGCTGGCTTACAAGAATATTTAATCCGGATCACAATCTGTCAAATTTGCTCTTGTGTTTATATTACAGATCAGTTTAACATGGATAAATCCGAATTAAACCGGGGGTTAATGTCAGGGATATACCCCACGGTATGACCCGGCCAGACTTGATGTTTCATTGGTAACCGCCAAAGGATTGGCGACTCACGTGTCTGGCGGCTCACTGGTGTGACGACTCACGAGCCTGAAGACTCATTGGTGACCTGGCGGGTGCTTCAGACGGACGACAAGGCCCAAGGCCCAGTATGCCGGTTCATATAAATGTGGGCCAGTTTAAGAGGAAAGGCATAAGGAATATTCTCCTACAAAGGAAGCAAGACTAGGACTCTACTTGTAATAGGTTAGTCCTAATCCTGATAGGACTCCACATGTAACCCGCCCCTTCAACTTATATAAGGAGGGGCAGGGCACCCCAAGAGGGAAAAGAAACAAACAATCTCTAGGGCTAGACACAAAGAGCGGGCTTACCGGCGACTCCCTCAATGAGACCTACCACAAACAGCATGTAGAGCTATTACCGGATGATGTTTCCCGGGGCCCGAAGCCGTCTAAATCCTTGTCTTGTGTTGCGTCTCTCAATTCCGCTCAACCCCTCTCAAGCTACTACAAAGATGCGTTGGCCTCACGACTAAGTCCTCACACTAGGACATCCGCCATGACAATTCCATGATAGTGAGTGTTGCTGGGAGGGGGGTGTTGGATTAACAGCTCTCGGTGGGGGTGGATGAACAGGACCCCGTGGTGTTGCCTCTGGATGAACAGGACCCCGAGCGATTGAGCCGGTTGGTGCTGGATGAACAGGACCACCCCGTGGAGGGCTGGATGAACAGTAGCCCTTGGAGGGGTGGTTGAATAGGAGCCCGTGGAGAGGGCTGGTTGAACAGTAGCCGGTGGAGTAGCATGCGGTGGAGGCTGGATGAACAAGAGCCCGTGGATGAACAGTCGCAGGTGGAGGCTGGAGGGGGTGGACGGTGGAGATGAACAGTATCCCGTGGAGTCCCATTTTGCGGTACGCCACACCCCTCCCGATGAACAGGACCCCCGTTTCAACTGTAGGGCTCCAACACAAGTCCGTTTCCTTCGTTTTGCAGTACCCCACACGCCTCCCGATCAACAGGACCCAGTTTCGACCGTAGGAGTTCCAACACAAGTCCGTTTCCTCCATTTTGCGATACGCCAGACCCCTCCCGATGCCGTTTCGAACATGGCCGGTCGAACACAAGGATGTTTCCTCCATTCTGCGGTAGCCAGGCCTTGTTTCCATCGGCTGTTCTGTCCAAGCCCTCCCGATGAACTCGACGACGCATTCCGTTCCGACCCAGCCGGTTGGCTCCCCATGAACACGACGACGATGCTGTTTCTCCGTTCCGACCCAGCCATGTACACGAGCCCTGGCCGTATGTATGCGCGAGTCGGCGTTCGAGACCCCACCCGTATGTACGTACGTGGTCGTATTTTCTATCTTGCACACTGGCCGCTGTACATACGTGTACATGCTACATGCGCGCCTCTACTACGACACATGCACGCCTCTACATCAACCAGTATGTACATACACGTTTGCGACCAGAATGACAATGCTACGTACGCTTCGACCAGGTGGGTCCCGACTGTCAGGCACTTTGTTGCGTGCGAAGATGTAGCTGATGGGTCCCAACAGTCAAGGGGGCGAATCGTTTTTTTGCCCAGTCGCACTTCCTTGCGTGCGAAGATGTAGCTGGTAGTACCCAGCAGTGAGGGGGAAACTTTTTTTTTCGCAAAATACGGTTGCCCGTCCGGTGGGTGCCTACTGTCATGTGGAGGAATCATTATTTTCCGCATAATAAGGAGGCATTTCCTTGCTCCGGCCGTGGACCCAGCTGTTAGCCTCTCCACGTACACTCCACGTCCGATGGAAGCCATTCCTTGACCACGTTGACCACGCCGCCAAGAGCATCAGGGCAGTGGAAGACGGCGAGGCCTAGGAAGGGGAAGACACGGAGCCGGGGAAGACGCGGTAGTGGATGCCCACGCGTAGAGGAGTATGAGGGTTCACTGGTTCGCTGTGGTGTGAGGCTGCCGTCACCACAGAATAACAGGGGGTGTGGGTGAGTAGAGGGATGGCATGGCCAGCGGTGAGGCCTCCGCAGCATCGCAGCCGGCCACAGGAGGCAGGAGCACGAGGCACAACCGGCACTGGTTTGGGCGGCTGGAGGAAGAAGACGAGAGGTTGAAGAAGCACTACCGCCGTTGGATGGACATCGTATGGTCACTGGAGCTAGAATCATGCATATTGACTAAGTTTACAAAGCCCTCCGTCCCCGTCAACTTAGTAGGCCCACAAGTCAGCCTCCCACTATACTAGGTCCTAGCTAGCAGGGGGAGTATTCATTTTTTGTGCGTAATAAGGAGGCACTTCCTTGCGTGCGAAGATATAGCTAGTGGGTCCGAGCTGTCAGCGACGGTAACATTTTTTTTCGTGAAATACAGAGGCCCTTTCGGTGGGTCCCAGATGTCAGGTGGAGGAATCATTATTTTGCGCGTAATAAGGAGGCATTTCCTTGCGTGTGGCCGTGGACCCAGATGTTAGCCTCTCCACGTATAGTCCACTTCAGATGCATGTCGGTCGTTGCCCACGTTGAGCAGGCCGCGCCAAGAGGACCAGGGCGGTGGACGATGGCGAGGCCTAGGAAGGGAGTGACACGGAGCCAGGGAAGACTCAACAGTTGTCTCCCACACGGAGGGGAGTACGACTGTACGAGGGTTTACTAGTTTGTCTGCCATCGCCGGAGAATAACAGTAGGTGTGGGTGAGTAGAGGGATGGCTAGGCCAACGATGGGAGTATGGTGGGGTGGTGAGGCCTGCTCGGCAGCACAGTCGGCCACGAGGAGGAGGGAGCAGGCAGTCCCGTCGGCGCTTGTTTGAGCGACTGGAGCAGGAAGAGCCGAGATTCAAGAAGCACGATGGCCGTTGGATGGACATCCAACAGTCACTGCTTGTGCGTCAACCTCTTTTTAGGAAAGCCTCAAATCTGTGGAAAACATCATAGAACCCATCTGCCATAATTTCTAATAATTTACAGCCATTTGCTAATTCTTAAGGTTTTTTGAGCCCATATTCTTTTTGTTAGCATTACAACCCATATTGTGGCCACGATTAAAAAATTATACGAAATTTTGCATATTTCAGTGCGGTCCGAACTGTTTTTAATCCCGAAATTTTGAGTCACATTCAAACTGATTTTAAAAATAAATGTATATCAATATAAAATCCAACAAATTGTCCACGCATAAAAATCAATGCAATTTAAAATCTCGAAATGAAAAAAAAGAAATTTGAAAACTAATTGCTGGTTTGATGTGTTTTAAAAATGTACAACCCATTTCTCATTACTGATAGGCCATTTTATCGGCCAGCCGAATGAAGCTCTCCTTGTCTTGAAAGATTTGCAGCCCAACATGCCTGACAAAGAGACTTACTTGGCAAATCACAAAAAAACTAGGCTAGCCATTTTCAGAAATAAAAAAAAACTACTAGGCAGGTCTGTGGTAAACATAAAAGAGAAGGCTCTCTGGACAGGCCAGAGTGCCCCGCACAGCCCAGTTGACACCCTGCTTCCTTCTCAAAAACAAATTAGATAAATGCCACTCCAATTATGGCGATTCATAAAAATGCCACTGCAATTTCCAAACTTTGAAAAATGCCACTGCAATTTTTGCGAACTTTGGAAAACGCCACTGCAATTTGCAAACTTTGAAAAATGCTACTCCAGACTTCAAAAAATGCCACTGGAAATGGCATGAAATGGCATTTTTCAAAGTTTGGAAATTGAAGTGGCATTTCTCGTAAACACCATATTTGGAGTGGCATTTATCAAATTAACCCAAAACAAAAATAACTGGGCGAGCTGCTGGGTCCCTGGTGTTAGCCGCTCGTTGTGCAATTCTCTCATTTATTGACTACGTTGACAATGGCATGGGACCCAGATGTCAGAAATCCATTAGGAGGAGCCATTTTTTTATTGGCTTGAAATAAGGAGGCACTTGCTTGCGTACTGCCATGACCTTGGCGGGTCCCTGCTGTCATCCTCTCCACATACAATCATCTCCTGATTGTGTACGCGTCAACTTGGTAGGCCCACAAGTCAGCCTCTAAACCCGTGGAGGACAAATACAACCCATTAAAAAAATAAAAGCCCATTCCATACATTCAAACGGAAAGTTCAACATTCAGAGCAAAGTAACAGGTCTGATCCACATATAGAGTACTGAACTTCCACGTTGACAACCATGATAGCCAAGTTAATTATCTACTCCCACTAATACTCTAGTAGTGTACAAGTACTAACTTACTCTTAGCTAACTAGATGATGCCGGCCGCCATCTGCGGTACACGCTAAACGTCGGCACCGGCGTCCTACGCCTCGCCTCGGACTTTCTAGAGGTGCGATAGGGCGTGTTGCTCGCGCGAGTTGGCCCTTTCCATGCCGGCGTGGTCCACCGAAGCTTTGACTTCTAAGCGGGAAACCCACTTGATGAGGTGGTAGTAAAAATCGGCATCGCGAACGCGTGCGTGCCCGACAGCCTCCAGGGCTATTTGCCGGGTGCCGGCCTCCACGTAGTCGGCCCTGTTGTGGGCGCTCTGCTCGCGACTCAGAGCGTCGGTGCGCTGTTGCTCCATGTCCCGCTGGCGGTGCAAATCGGTAATACGCTGCTCCTCCACCAGGCGGTCGCGCTCCAACAACTCCTCATAGTCTACATTGCCATCTAAAAACCGATAGAATGCCTCCTCCCCCCGTCTGCCTTCCGGTGAAAAACCGAACACTAGTTCCGACGGTGACCGCCTCCGGTGTCGCCTATCGTGGACGGGCAGGGGCATGGCGGACGTGACAAGAGCGAGGATAAGTGGCAAGCGACGTTGGGCCGGTGGGGGCTTATGTTAATAGGGCGAGTTGGGTGATGGTGCCATGATACGTCTCCAACGTATCTATAATTTTTGATTGTTCCATGCTATTATATTATCAACCTTGGATGTTTTATATGCATTTATATGCTATTTTATATGATTTTTGGGACTAACCTATTAACCTAGAGCCTAGTGCCAGTTTCTATTTTTTCCTTGTTTTAGAGTATCGCAGAAAAGGAAAATCAAACGGAGTCCAATTGAACTGAAACTTCACGGAACTTATTTTTGGAAAGAAAGCAATACAGAAGACTTGGAGTGCACGTCAGGGGATCAACGAGGAGAGCATGAGGCAGGGGGAGCGCCCACCCCCTGGGCGCGCCCTCCACCCTCGTGGGCCCCTCGTGGCTCCCCTGATGTATTTCTTCCACCTATATATATCCATATACCCTAAAACCATCGGGGAACACAATAGATCGGGAGTTCCGCCGCCAGAAGCCTCCGTAGCCACCAAAAACCAATCTAGACCCGTTCCGGCACCCTGCCGGAGGGGGCAATCCCTCTATGGTGGCCATCTTCATCATCCCGGTGCTTTCCATGACGAGGAGGGAGTAGTTCTCCCTCGGGGCTGAGGGTATGTACCAGTAGCTATGTGTTTGATCTCTCTCTCTCTCTCCCGTGTTCTTGAGGTGGTACGATCTTGATGTATCGCGAGCTTTCCTATTATAGTTGGATCTTATGATGTTTCTCCCCCTCTACTCTCTTGTAATGGATTGAGTTTCCCCTTTGAAGGTAACTTATCAGATTGAGTCTTTAAAGATTTGAAAACACTTGATGTATGTCTTGTCGTGCGTATCTGTGGTGACAATGGGATATCACGTGATTCACTTGATGTATGTTTTGGTGATCAACTTGTGGGTTCCTCCCATGAACCTATGCATAGGGGTTGGCACACGTTTTCGTCATGATTCTTCGGTAGAAACTTTGGGGCACTCTTTGAGGTTCTATGTGTTGGTTGAATAGATGAATCTGAGATTGTGTGATGCATATCGTATAATCATACCCACGGATACTTGAGGTGACATTGGAGTATCTAGGTGACATTAGGGTTTTGGTTGATTTGTGTCTTAAGGTGTTATTCTAGTACGAATTCTAGGGTTGTTTGTGACACTTATAGGAATAGCCCAACGAATTGATTGGAAAGAATAACTTTGAGGTGGTTTCGTACCCTACCATAATCTCTTCATTTGTTCTCTGCTATTAGTGACTTTGGAGTGACTCTTTGTTGCATGTTGAGGGATAGTTATGTGATCCAATTATGTTATTATTGTTGAGAGAACTTGCACTAGTGAAAGTATGAACCCTAGGCCTTGTTTCAACGCATTGCAATACTGTTTGTGCTCACTTTTATCTTTAGTTACCTTGCTGCTTTTATATTTTTGGAATACAAAAACTATTATCTACTATCCATATACCACTTGTATCACCATCTCTTCGCCGAACTAGTGCACCTATACAATTTACCATTGTATTGGGTGTGTTGGGGACACAAGAGACTCTTTGTTATTTGATTGCAGGGTTGCTTGAGAGAGACCATCTTCATCATACGCCTCCTACGATTGATAAACCTTAGGTCATCCACTTGAGGGAAATTTGCTACTGTCCTACAAACCTCTGCACTTGGAGGCCCAACAACGTCTACAAGAAGAAGGTTGTGTAGTAGACATCAAGCTCTTTTCTGGCGCCATTGCCGGGGAGGTGAGTGCTTGAAGGTATATCTTTAGATCTTGTAATCGAGTGTTTTAGTTTCTTGTTTTATCACTAGTTTAGTTTATAAAAGAAAACTACAAAAAAATGGAATTGAGTTTGTCTCATACGCTTCATCTTTTTAATATCTTTCGTGAGAATGATGGAAAGGAAAATTGTGCTCAAGTGCTAGAAGAAGAATGCATTAGAATGTTTTGCACTAAATATTTGAATGATGAGCATGATTGCAATGTTGTTAGTATGAATTTCTTGAATATCCATGATGCTAATGATATGCAAAGCCACAAGGTTGAGGAAGCTATGTTTGATGAAGATGATATTTTTTGTCCCCCAAGTTTTGATGAGAAAATTTATTATGATGAAAGCATGCCTCCTATTTATGATGATTATATTGATGAAAGTGGATTTGGAGAGGTCATGACTTTATTTTGTGATGAATTCACTATTTCGGAAGAGGTTCCAATTGATTATGAGAACAAAGTTGCTATCTATGATGATTATTGTGATGACTTGTATGCTATAAAGAATAATGATATCCATGAAACTTTTCATCATGATTTTAGTTTTCAATTGGATTATGCCTCACATGATAATTATTTTGTTGAGTTTACTCCCACTATTCCGAATGAGAAGAATTTTGCTTATGTGGAGAGTAATAAAATTTCTATGCTTGTAGATCATGAAAAGAATGATTTATGTGATGGTTATATTGTTAAATTCATTCATGATGCTACTGAAAATTATTATGAGGGAGGAATATATGCTTGTAGGAATTGCAATAATATCAAGTTTCTTCTCTATGTGCTTAAAATTTTGAAGTTCTACTTGTTTTACCTTTCTATGCAAGTTGATTCTTGTTCCCACAAGTTGTTTGCTCACAAAATCCCTATGCATTGGAAGTGGGTTAGACTTAAATGTGCTAGTCATATTTTTCATGATGCTCTCTTTATGTTTCAATTCTTATCTTTTATGTTTGCATCATTGAATCATCATGCCTAGCTAGAGGCGTTAAACGATAGCGCTTGTTGGGAGGCAACCCAACTTTATTTTTGTTCCTTGCTTTTTGCTCCTGTTTAGCAATAAATAATATATCTAGCCTCTGTTATGATTGGGTTTTTAATGTTTTAATTAGTGTTTGTGCCAAGTAGAACCATTGGGAAGACTTGGGGTAAGTCTTGTTGATCTTGCTGTAAAAAACAGAAACTTTAGTGCTCACGAGAATTGCTGCCATTTTTTATTGGAGAGTGATATTTAGTTAATTCTTCTTGAAGATGATTAATATATAAATTAACCACGTCCAGAAATTTATTTTAGAATTTTTGGGGTTCCATAAGTTTTCTTTAGTTACAGATTACTACAGACTGTTCTGTTTTTGACAGATTCTGTTTTTCGTGTGTTGTTTCCTCATTTTGATGAATCTATGGCTCGTAAAAGATTTTATAAAGCATAGAGAACTTGGAATACAGTAGGTCTAACACCAATATAAATAAAGAATGAGTTAATTACAGTACCTTGAAGTGGTGTTTTGTTTTCTTTCGCTAACGGAGCCTACGAGTTTTCTGTTAAGTTTTGTGTTGTGAAGTTTTCAAGTTTTGGGTGAAGATTCGATGGACTATGGAATAAGGAGTGGCAAGAGCCTAAGCTTGGGGATTCCCAAGGCACCCCAAGGTAATATTCAAGGACAACCAAGAGCCTAAGCTTAGGGATGCCCCGGATGGCGTCCCCTCTTTCGTCTTCGTTCATCGGTAACGTTACTTAGAGCTATATTTTTATTCACCACATGATATGTGTTTTGCTTGGAGAGTCATTTTATTTTATTTTGTTTTGCTTGATGTTTGAATAAAATAACAAGATCTAAAATTCTTAAATGTTAGAGAGTCTTCACATAGTTGCATAATTATTCAACTACTCATTGATCTTCACTTATATCTTTCGGAGTAGTTTGTCGTTGCTCTAGTGTTTCACTTATATATTTTTAGAGCACGGTGGTGGTTTTTATATATAGAAATAGATGAGCTCTCATGCTTCACTTATATTATTTTGAGAGTCCTAAACAGCAAGGTAGTTTGCTTTGGTTATGAATTTAGTCCTAATATGATGGGCATCCAAGAGGGATATAATAAAAAAACTTTCATATAAAGTGCATTGAATACTATGAGAAGTTTGATACGTGATGATTGTTTTGAGATATGGAGATGGTGATATTAGAGTCATGCTAGTTGAGTAGTTGTGAATTTGACAAATACTTGTGTTAAAGTTTGTGATTCCCGTAGCATGCACATATGTTGAACCGTTATGTGATGAAGTCGGAGCATGATTTATTTATTGATTGTCTTCCTTATGAGTGGCGGTCGGGGACGAGCGATGGTCTTTTCCTACCAATCTATCTCCCTAGGAGCATGCGCGTAGTACTTTGTTTCGATAACTAATAGATTTTTGCAATAAGTATGTGAGTTCTTTATGACTAATGTTGAGTCCATGGGTTATACGCACTCTCACCATTCCACCATTGCTAGCCTCTCTAGTACCGCGCAGCTTTCGCCGGTACCATCAACCCACCATATACTTTCCTCAAAACAGCCACCATACCTGCCTATTATGACATTTCCATAGTCATTCCGAGATATATTGCCATGCAACTTTCCACCATTCCGTTATTATGACACGCTTCATCATTGTCATATTGCTTTGCATGATCATGTAGTTGACATCGTATTTGTGGCAAAGCCACCATTCATAATTCTTCCATACGTGTCACTCATGAGTCATTGCACATCCCGACACACCGCCGGAGGCATTCATATAGAGTCATATCTTTTCCTAAGTATTGAGTTGTAATTCTTGAGTTGTAAGAAAATAAAAGTGTGATGATCATCATTATTAGAGCATTGTCCCAGTGAGGAAAGGAATATGGAGACTATGAGTCCCCCACAAGTCGGGATGAGACTCCGGACGAGAAAAAAAGAGAGGCCAAAGAAGCCCAAATAAAAAAAAGAGGCCATAAAAAAGGCCCAAACAAAAAATAAAATAAAAATATATATAAAAAAATGAGAGAAAAAGAGATAAGAGACAATGCTACTATCCTTTTACCACACTTGTGCTTCAAAGTAGCACCATGATCTTCATGATAGAGAGTCTCCTATTGATGAAGCTATGTACCTAGGGTAGGGTCATGGATCCGTCCAAGATACCCTCCCCAAGGACATCTCTAAAAGAACCAGAAGCATTCGAAGAAAAATCATCATCCACTCGACCATGAAGCTATGTTCCACTCGACAGTCTTGAAGACACTCGACCGTATGGACAATCACTCGACTACCAGAAGATCTAGAGCCACCCCACTCTGCAACGGTCGGGAATTAAGTCATAGCCTTAATGGTCATTATGTATCTTTATTGCAGGCATTACCAGTAACGTCCCCATCTTTATGTACCTTAAACCCTTTGTAACTGAGGGCCGGAGGGGTCTGGCGAACTCTATATAAGCCACCCCCCTCCTCAGGGACAGAGGTTCGCACCATCTGTAACACACACACATATAATCCAGTCGACCGCCTCCGGGCTCCGAGATGTAGGGTTGTTCCTTCCTCCGAGAAGGGCCTGAACTCGTAAAACTCGCATGTACAACTCCTCCATAGCTAGGATCTTGCCTCTACATTCCTACCCCCATTCTACTATCAAACTTAGAACCACGACAGTTGGCGCCCACCTTGGGGCAGGTGTCTTAGCGACTTGTTGGAGAAGTTCTGATTTTTCCGATCCCCATCAACATGGTTTCAGGCGGAGGTTTGGCCAGGGGCCACGAGATCCGTCTCGGTGCGCCTGTATTCATCGCCGACGACTCCGCTTGGCTCTAGGAAGTGCCACTCGACGTCGAGGTGCTCCCCGTCCGCGGGGCAACGCACTTTCGCGCGTGCGTCCGTGGCGTCCTCCTACGGCAGCCATCGACTCTATATCGGTCGGCTCCTGTGCCTCCCTCCCTCCCTGCAGCCCGCCGGGGCAAACGTTTCGGTCGGTCGAGGCTTCAGTGGTGGGTGAGGCACGTGGTGGCTCGCCAATCGGCCACCCCCCAGGTCGCGGCAATCGAGCCCGACGAAACTCTCTACGACCTGTTTGACTGGCTCCGTAGAGACTGCATCCGAGTGCGATAGCAGCGACCCAGCGGCGGAAGTTTTGATGGTCAATGGACCACGTAGTCCTCCTGGCTTCACCCGTGAGGACGGAGGCGATGGTGGCGGCGATCCATGGCGTGTCCACGAAGAGTACTGACCCGAACCCCTCTCTTCGCAAAGGAGGGAGGAACTTCGCCGCCGGAACATGGATGCACTTCACACTCCCATCGTTGGAGAAACCCCTGAGGCCCAGGCTTTGGAGGAGGCACGCCTGGCCAACTTGGCTGAGCGCACTCGACTGGAGAACCTCAGCGCGCACTCGAGAACGTGCTCGGCAGGGTGCTCCCGAATCCAGCCGACGTCAACTTTTTCCACCTCCGACTCAGGTATACCGAACTCCAATCCAGAATCCCACAGCTGTGGCCCAAATAGCGGAGTCAATTCAACCTTCCCAGTCAGAAGCTGGTCGAGGTTTGGTACAGATCCGGGCCTTGATCCAAGACGGGGAGAGCAGAATACAGTAGTATCTCAATCGCGGAATAGGATTCACAGCAGATCCGTGGTTGCAGACACAGTCCAGTCGGCTCACAGCCCAAGATCGCCCCCGAGGCGTGAGGGACATGGAGACCGACGAGATCAGTACAGAAGCCGTGAGCAGTATGATCACCGACTCGATCACGATGATCGTCGTCGAGGGCCCACACCTCCCCCAAGGAGTGGATCATACATGCCTCAGCAGTAGGATGACAGACGCCCTCACAGTGGTGGGCGAAGGATTCCAGTCGACCCCAGGGAACCAGACTTTGATGCGAGATCTATTCTCATTCAGGGTCTGGTCGACAGGACCAGAGCTCACAGAGAAGGCCCCGACAGAGATTTTCCAACCAGCAGGAGAGTGCATGTCTCAGGCCCAGAGTGCTTCAGCAGAGCCATCAGGTCTGCGGTGATTCCTCCCAACTTCAGATTGGTGACTGGAGTCAGTAAGTTCACTAGTGAGTCCAAGCCTGACACTTGGCTCGAGGATTACTGAGTGGCTGTACAGATCGGTGGTGGCAACGATGAAGTGGCCATGAAGCACCTTCCTTTGATGCTAGAGGGCTCGGCTAGGGCATGGCTGAATCAGTTAGCTCCTAGTAGTATTTATACTTGGGAAGATCTTGCTCGAGTATTTGTCAGAACATTTGAAGGTACTTGCAAGCGGCCAGCAGGGTTGACAGAATTACAGTGTTGCGTTCAGAAACCGAATGAAACTTTGAGGGATTATATCCAGAGATGGATCACGTTGCACCAAATAGTGGAGAATGTGTCAGATCACCAAGCAATTTGTGCCTTCAAAGAAGGCATTAAGTATCGGGAGTTGAATCTTAAATTTGGTCGGACAGGAGATATGACTCTGACTCAGATGATGGAGATTGCCACCAAATACGCCAATGGTGAAGAAGAAGACCGACTCCGGAGTGGCAAGCACAAAGCATTCGCCCACGAAACCGGAGGAGGAAACTCTAGTCGAAAGCAGAAGCGCAAAGCCGAGCCAGCCGCTCCTGGTGAAGCCTTAGCCGTGACTCAGGGGAAGTTCAAGGGGAAACCCAAAGGACCATGGAACCCCAAGAAAGTAAAAGATCAAGATGGAAATGATGTGCTGGATTTACCATGCCACATTCACACCAAGAAAGATGAAGAGGGTAAATTCATTTACCCAAAGCATACCACTCGACAGTGTCGACTCCTAATCCAGCAATTCCGAGAGAAACAACCCAAGGAAAAGGAGAAGGAAGCAGACAAAGTTGAGGACGATGATGGTTAACCCCACGTCAATTCCACTCTGATGATTTTGGCTGATGTTGAGAGTAAGAGTCGACTGAAAGTCATCAACAGAGAAGTGAACATGGTTGCTCCGGTGACACCCAGTTATTTGAAGTGGTCTCAGACTGCCATCACATTCGACCAGTCCGATCACCCAGCGCACATAGCCATCCCTGGGAGGCAAGCGCTGGTGGTCGACCCAGTAGTCGAAGGTACTCGATTGACTAAGGTTCTGATGGATGGTGGCAGTGGCCTGAATATACTATATGCAGAGACGTTGAAAGGAATGGGCATTCTGATGTCCAGACTCAGTGAAAGCAATATGAGTTTCCATGGAGTCATTCCTGGCAAGAAGGCTGCAACACTCGGCCAGATCACCCTTGATGTAGTGTTCGGTGATTCCAAGAATTACCATAAAGAAATGTTGACATTTGAAGTTGTTGATTTCCAGAGTGCTTATCATGCTATTTTGGGCAGACCAGCTTATGCACATTTTATGGCTCGACCATGTTACGTGTACCTCAAATTGAAGATGCCCGGTCCCAAAGGAGTGATCACTATCACTGGCAATCGAAAGAAGGCAGAAGAGTGCTTCCAGAAGGGCTCAAAGATCGCCGATGCATAGATGGCAATAGTGGAATTGCAGGAATATCAAAAAAATGCAGATCCGAGTGATTTGTTGCGTGCTAAGAAGCCTGCCACGGATTCAGCATTCTAGTCGTCTGGTGAAACAAAGTCAATTCACATTCACCCGACGGATCCCAATGCTGCTCCGACTCACATCTCAACAATAGTCGACTCCAAATAGGAAGAAGCGCTCATCCAGTTCCTCTGTGAGAACTGGGACATCTTTGCATGGAAACCTTCTGTCATGCCAGGTGTTCCCAGGGGACTGGCTGAGCATCATTTGTGAGTCGACCCAAAAGTGAAACCAGTCAAAGAACATCTTCGACGGTCCGCCATACAGAAGAGGAAGGCAATCGGTGAAGAAGTGGCTCGGCTTCTGGCAGCTGAATCTATCTGAGAGATTTACCACTCCGAGTGGTTAGCTAATGTTGTCATGGTCCCAAAGAAGGACGACTCACTTCGCATGTGCATCGACTTCAAACATATCAATCGGGCCTGCCCGAAAGATCACTTTCCTCTCCCTCGTATCGACCAAATAGTCGACTCGACTGCGGGGTGTGAGCGTTTGTCCTTTTTGGATGCTTATTCCGGGTATCATCAGATCCGTCTGTACGGACCCGATGAAATAAAAACAGCTTTCATCACCCCATTTGGGTGCTTTTGTTATGTCAATATACCATTCGGTTTGAAGAACGCTGGAGCCACATTCATGCGGATGATTCAGAAGTGCCTGCTCACTCAGATCAGTCGGAATGTGGAAGCATACATGGATGACATTGTGGTCAAGTCACGTAAAGGTTCCGACCTACTGGATCACCTTGCTGAAACCTTTGCCAACCTCAGAAGGTATGATACCAAGCTTAATCCATCAAAGTGCACGTTTGGAGTTCCAGGCGGAAAATTACTCGGTTTTCTCGTTTCCGAACGAGGGATCGATGCTAACCCAGAGAAAGTGGGTGCCATACTCCGGATGAAATGCCCTGTGCGTGTGCACGATGTCCAGAAGCTTACTGGTTGTTTGGCCACCCTAAGTCGATTCATTTCTCGTCTCGGTGAAAAGACACTGCCTCTTTACCGACTGATGAAGAAATCAGATAAGTTCGAGTGGACTCCTGAGGTTGAGGTTGATGCAGCATTTCCAGAGCTTAAAGCCCTGCTTTCCACCCAGCTGGTGCTTGCTGCTCCAATCAGCAAAGAGCCTTTACTGCTTTACATTGCAGCCACTAGACAAGTCTTCAGTACAGTACTTACGGTCGAGCGGGAAGAAGAAGGAAAAGCTTACAAAATTCAGCGCCCAGTATACTATGTCTCTGAAGTTTTGACTCCATCAAAGCAAAGATATCCACATTATCAGAAGTTTCTTTATGGGATCTATATGACCACGAAGTAGGTTGCACATTACTTCTCCGATCACGCCATTACAGTCATCAGTGACGCTCCATTATCAAAGATTCTGAACAATAGAGATGCAACTGGTCGAGTGGCAAAGTGGGCGATTGAATTCCTTCCCTTAGATATCAAGTTCAAGGCAAACAATGCTATCAAGTCCCAAGCAATAGCAGTTTTCCTCGCCGAGTGGATTGAACAACAACTGCCAACTCAAGTACACTCGGAGCACTGGACCATGTTCTTTGATGGTTCCAAGATGCTGAATGGTTCCGGTGCTGGGGTAGTACTGGTATCCCCCCGAGGAGACAAGCTCAGATATATCCTCCAGATTCACTTTGATTCCTCCAATAACGAAGCATAATATGAAGCACTCTTGTATGGGTTGCGTATTGCCATTTCACTCGGTGTCCGTCGCCTCATGGTCTATGGCGACTCAGATTTGGTAGTCAATCAAGTGATGAAGGAGTGGGACGTCAGAAGCCCAGCCATGACTGGTTACTGCAACACGGTGAGAAAGTTGAAAAAGAAGTTTGAGGGGTTAGAGCTCCATCATATCCCCCGACTGGAAAATCAAGCAGCAGATGATTTAGCAAAGATAGGCTCCAAGAGAGAAGCCATTCCCAGTAATGTGTTCCTGGAGCATATTCATGCACCTTCAGTTCAAGAAAATCCCTTCAATGAAGAGCCCCCGCAGCCTAAGAGTGCCACAGATCCGACTGAAGTCGAGGTCCCAACCATGGTCGACTTGGTCACGGAGGTGTTGGTCATCACTCCCGACTGGACAGTGCCATACATTGCATATATCCTTAGGAAGGAGCTCCCAGAAGACGAAGAAGAGGCTCCACAGATCATCCATTGATCCAAGGCCTTTACTGTAATAAGAGGACAACTGTTCAGAGAAAGTGCAACTGGTGTTAGCCAGAAATGCATAACACCATAAGAAGGCCGAGTGATCCTCCACGACATCCATTCGGGGACCTGTGGTCACCATGCGTCCTCTCGGACCATTGTGGCTAAAGCATACCGAGCTGGATTCTATTGGCCACGAGAAAATGAAATGGCGAAAGGTATAGTCGACAGATGTGAAGGCTGCCAGGTCTACTCCAATATGTCGCACAACCCTGCATCAGCCTTGAAGACCATCCCACTCGTCTGGCCCTTTGCGGTTTGGGGATTGGACATGGTTGGTCCACTGAGGACTGGTAGGAGCGGCTTCACCCATGTGCTTGTAGCAGTCAACAAGTTTACCAAATGGATTGAAGCCAAGCCTATTAAGAATCTTGAAGCTAGTACTGCTGTCAGCTTCATCAGAGAGTTGATTTACAGATATGGGGTTCCGCACAGCATCATCACTGACAACGGATCGAACTTCGATTCTGATGAGTTCAGAACCTTCTGCGCCTCACAAGGCACACGAGTCGACTATGCTTCAGTCGCCCATCCCCAGTAGAATGGACAAGTAGAAAGAGCAAATGGCCTGATTCTCAAATGATTGAAACCCCGACTGATGCGAGATCTCAAGCACGCAGCAGGCGCCTGGGTTGATGAGCTTCCATCAGTTCTCTGGGGATGGAGGACAACTCCTAATCGGTCGACTGGCCGAACTCCATTCTTCTTGGTCTATGGGGCTGAAGCTGTTTTACCGAGTGACTTGCTTCGTAATGCACCACGAGTTGACCTCTTCTCTGAAGATGAAGCAGAACAAGCTCGGCAAGACGTAGTCGACCTCCTAGAGGAGGAAAGAGAGATGGCCTTGATCTGGTCGACCATTTATCAACAAGACTTGCGTTGATTCCACGCTAGACACGTGAAGGGTCGAGCCTTTCAACAAGGAGACTTTGTTCTTCGAGTGGATCAGCAGAAACCACACAAGCTCGCCCCAGCCTGGGAAGGTCCCTTCATTGTCACCAGAGTGCTCCACAATGGAGCATACCACCTTTACAGTATCGAGCATAAGAAGGACGAGCCACGGGCTTGGAACGCGGAGCTGCTCCGCCCCTTTTATACTTAAGTACTCGTTCGAATAAAATGTAATAAGAAATACCTTTGTAATTTGTTTATCAAAGACAAGAGCTTTATAGTCCTCTGGCACAATTGTCGTTGCTTTTGTTTACGTTTGAAAACCCCCAACGGGTGACTTAGCTATGAATCCGTTACACCTAAGTTCGAAAGAAAATCCTACTGAGTGGTGAGCCAGCCTCCCACTCGGGGGCTTAGCTGCGAACCCGTTTCGCCTAAATTTTCAAAATCCTACCGAGTGGTGAGCCAGCCTCCCACTTAGGGGCTTAGCTGTTATCCAGTACTCGCCTAAGTTTGTAAAATCCTACCGAGTGGTGAGCAATCCTCCCACTTGGGGGCTTAGCTGCAGTCCAGTACTCGCCTAAGTTTGTAAAATCCTACTGAGTGTGAGCAATCCTCCCACTCGGGGGCTTAGCTGCAGTCCAGTACTCGCCTAAGTTTGTAAAATCCTACCGAGTGGTGAGCAATCCTCCCACTCGGGGGCTTAGCTGCAGTCCAGTACTCGCCTAAGTTTGTAAAATCCTACCGAGTGGTGAGCAATCCTCCCACTCGGACGCTTAGCTGCAGTCCAGTACTCGCCTAAGTATGTAAAATCCTACCGAGTGGTGAGCAATCCTCCCACTCGGAGGCTTAGCCGCAGTCCAGTACTCGCCTAAGTTTGTAAAATCCTACCGAGTGGTGAGCAATCCTCCCACTCGGAGGCTTAGCTGCTGTCCAGTACTCGCCTAAGTTTGTAAAATCCTATGGAGTGGTAAGCAATCCACCCACTCGGGGGCTTAGTTGCAGTCCAGTACTCGTCTAAGTTTGTAAAATCCTACCGAGTGGTGAGCAATCCTCCCACTCGGAGGCTTAGCTGCAGTCTAGTACTCGCCTAAGTTTGTAAAATCCTACCGAGTGGTGAGAAATCCTCCCACTCGGGGGCTTAGCTGCAGTCCAGTACTCATCTAAGTTTGTAAAATCCTACCGAGTGGTGAGCAATCCTCCCACTCGGGGGCTTAGTTGCAGTCCAGTACTCGCCTAAGTTTGTAAAATCCTACCGAGTGGTGAGCAATCCTCCCACTCGGAGGCTTAGCTGCAGTCCAGTACTCGCCTAAGTTTGTAAAATCCTACCGAGTGGTGAGCAATACTCCTACTCGGGGGTTAGTTGCAGTGCAATACTCACCTAAGTTTGTAAAATCCTACCGAGTGGTGAGCCGTCCTTCTCCTTTGGAGCTGCGCCACAAATACAACGTACGCTCCATCCCTATCCGCAAGGACGACGAGGTGCAAGTTGACTACAATCCTTTCCCTAAGAGCTGCACCACAAGTACAACGTACGCTCCATCCCTACCTGCAAGGACGATGAGGTGCAGGTCGACCGTGACCCTCTTCTCCGAGCTACGCCACAAATACAACGTGCGCTCCATCCTTGTCCGGAAGGACGACAAGGCGCAGGTCGACTACAACCTTCTCCTTCGAGCTACGCCACAAATACAACATGCGCTCCATCCTTGTCGGCAAGGACGACAAGGCGCCGTTCGATTGAAGTCTCCGTTTCAAGGCTGCATCTCAATCCTAAAGTTCCAAGCGACAAATCAAAAGTATTCGAGCATCAAGCCCGAAGGAGTTTAATGGTTACAGCAACGACTCGGCATTCCGAGGCAAATTTAAAACAGGTTTAAATCTCATAGTTTGTTCACTCGGCAGGAGGAGGGCTGGCAGGTTCGACGAATTCGTCCAAGTCAATTCCATCTTCGATCCGAGTGGCAGCAGCGATGAAAGTCTCCATAAAGGACTGGAAGTCATTCCTTTTGGTGTTGGCGACCTTGATTGCCGCCAGCTTGTCTTCACGAGCTTCCTTGCAGTGGACCCTTACCAAGGACAACGCCACATCAACACCACACCAGGCAGAGGACTTCTTCCACTCTTGCACTCGACCAGGAATCTCGTTGAGCCGAGTCATCAGGGACTCGAGGTCATTTTGAAGCGTCACCCTTGGCCAGAGTGATGAGACGATCTGTGAAACTGCCACCTTCAGACGAGCGAGGTAACTTGTGACGCTGGTGACACGGTATTCCAGTCGAAGCACGTTCATGGCAGCTTCGTCGCCGACCAGAGAAACGATAGGGTCTAAACCCGTCTCGATCCTTCCAGTTTCCTCGTCAATGTTTTGGCAGAATTCTGCAGTCAAAGAGTTAGTGAGTCGACTGTACAAGATTAACTTGCAAGGAGTAAAGAAGTCAGATTAAAAGGAGTACCTTCCAGCATAAGATAGAGCTTCTTAGCAAGAGTTCTCAGATAGGCTTCCGTGTCATTTCTCTTACGGACCGCAGACTCTAGCTTCTCATTTAGAGCAATCTTATCCTTCTTCAGACGAGTTACCTCTCGGTTGGACTCATTGAGAGAGGACTTCAGCTTGTTTACTTCTCCTTCCAACGCTTTGACCAAAGCCAGCTTCTGGTCTGCAAGGGCAGTCTTATCCTGAGCTTCCTTTTGCGCAGCGGCAAGGTCCAAGTCCTTCTTCTCCAGAGCCAACCTCATTTTCTCTACAAAAGAAGCAATCGGATCAAACAAGAGATCGAAGAAATATCTTAAAAGACGATCGACGTAAATAGTCGACAGGCAGTTACCTTCCATACCTGCAGCTTCGTCTTGAGCTTTCTTCAACTTTTGTTGGGCAGCTCCAAGTCGAGGTTGAGTTGCCTCTGCTTCTCCTCAAATTCGGAAAACTTAGAGATGAGAGTACAAGATTTCTACAGAAGGAAAAAGACATGTCAATCTACAAGATCAAAGATTATTTACTTCCGAG
The DNA here is from genome assembly GCF_056163025.1 of Triticum urartu. Taxonomy (NCBI): domain Eukaryota; kingdom Viridiplantae; phylum Streptophyta; class Magnoliopsida; order Poales; family Poaceae; genus Triticum; species Triticum urartu. The sequence continues at coordinate 166,711,202 of NC_141874.1, read as the reverse complement.
TGAATAAAACTCAAAAGTTTACTCAGACCCCAGCCAACTGCCCGCAGTCGACCGTGGTCTCGGGGACTACACCTAGCGGGTGCACTGGCGTGCCCCCACTGATTCAGACCCCACTCGACCAGTCCGCCCGGGTTGAGTAAAAAAAGAAAAATAAATGCTATTGACCGCGGTAAGAGAAAAGAACTATTCAGACCCCGGCCGACTACCAGCAGTCGACCGTGGTCTCGGGGACTACACCCATTGGGTGCACTTAGCGTGCCCCCACCGGTTTAGATCCCACTCGCCCAGGACGAGTGGAAGAGTGCAAATACCAAAGACAACAAAACACCCAGTGGGTGTACAAGTTCGACGCAAACAATAAGAGATTGCATGAATGAAAATATTTCAGGTAGCATATCCTAATAGAACAAGGTTAGTCGGAAGCCTACTTACCTGGACATTGGCCCGGAGAGCCGCACTGGCATCGTAAGCAGCCTGGCTATTCTTGTGCACCATCTTCATCTGCTCCATCATCATGTTATCCTGACGGATGGCCTCCGCAGCCGCTTCTGACTGACTTTCCGAAACATGGTAGTTGGTGAAGAAGGGGCCAGACGACCCAGGTGCGGCAGCTTGGAGCTCCGAAGCGTGAGGTTGGACGACTGAAGAAAACACCGGTACAATCGACGGTGCAGGGCGCTCACTCGACAATGGGGCAGTGAAAGTTACAGAGGCCCCACCTGCGTCTTCAGATTGCCGGACGGTTGGTGTTGTCATCGGTCCCTGCTGAGACGTCTTGCCAGCTGCTACTTTTTTCTTCTTTCTGGGCCTAGGGGACACATCTTCATCATCATCCGGAAGATCGATGACGTTGGGCGGGGCTGCAGATAGATCAGTCAACCCCAAGTGAATCGCCAGAATTTAATTGACCCAATAATCAAGAACAAGATCATGAGAGTTTTACCTGGGTTGGAGGTAACCGCGTCTTCCATTTCCTCGTCTCGATATTGGTAGGAAGAACTTCCAGATGTAGCGGCACTGCAAATGTCAACATTCAGTCGATTATGTTCTGTTGCTCGAGTCGACCAAAAGATCGGGTCAGATGATTACCCGGAGATGCTGGGGATGTTCACTTTGATTCTGGGCAAAGCCTTTGGTGGTTTGGAGGAGGCGTCCTTCAATGCTTTCGTCACAGGAGGCTGCGCAATCTTGAGTTGTTTCGATACCTTCTCAGTCGACGCCGAAGAAGACGTCCGAGGGCGCTTCGAGGATGGCCCAGTTGGTGCGACCGCCAGGTCAGGAGTGCTCGCCGGGTCGTGAGCGTGCTTGGACCTCCAGGCGAGTCGACCTCTTCTTCATCGCTCGAGTCGTCCTCCTCTGCATCCAAGTGCCATTCGCCACTCTCGCCCCCGCTCACCCCTTCCTCGACATGTTGCTCCTGCACTCCATTGGGCATCAAGTACATATCAATAAGAGCCTGAAAAGACAATGAATGAAAGAAATACAGTCGACCGTCAACAAGATGTTACACAGTGAATCGAGAAGATACTTGGCAATGCAGAATCATACCTATTCCGGCTGGCGCGAATGGTCGAATGGAATCACCCTCCTAGACCCCCGGGGATTATCTTTGTTGCCGGTGATTCCTCTTAGCCACTTCTCCACCGTGTCTTCACAAACGTCCTCCGGGTGGATCCGAGTGGAGTCCTCGAGTCCCGAATACATCCACATCGGATGGTCACGGGCTTGGAGTGGTTGGACGCGTCGACTAAGAAAGACCTCCAGCAGGTCCATACCAGTCACTCCGTCGCGAACAAGTTGGACGACCTACTCGACCAACACCTTCACTTGCACCTTCTCTTCTGGATCACCCTCAAGGAGGAGGGCTTCTCCACTCGAGCCAAAGAAAAGGGGGGAAGTCCAGTCGACTGACCCGGGGTCGGCTGTTCCTTGCAGTAAAACCAGGTCGACTGCCAGCCCCAGACCGAGTCGGGAAGGATCATAGCTGGGAAGGTGCTCTTGTTCCTCATTTGGATTCCAAGGCCCCCGCACATCTGTATCACGTGCGTCCTCTCGTCACTTGGTTGGGCCTTCTTGACCGACTGGGAGCGACATGTGAATATGTGCTTGAAGAGACCCCAGTGCGATCGGCAACCCAAGAAATTTTCGCACATTGACACAAAGGCAGCAAGGTACACGATGGTTTTTGGAGTAAAGTGGTGGAGTTGAGCCCCGAAGAAGTTCAAAAAACGACGAAAGAAAGGGTGGGGAGGCAAAGAGAACCCGCGGTCGACATGAGTGGCGAGGAGAATGCACTCACCCTCCTGTGGCCGCGGCTCTGTCTCGTTCCCCGGGAGCCGTGACGATCCGTGGGGGATCAGTCCCCCCTCAACTAGATCATTGAGGTCGTCTTGGCTGATCGTCGAGCGGATCCAGTCGCCCTGGATCCAGCCCGGCGGCAGGTCGGACCTTGACGAGGATCCACCCCGGCTGGTCCTCTTTCCTTTTGCCTTCACCGTCGCCTTCTTTGCGCGCTCCAACGCCATCGTCTTCTCCTTCCCCATGGCAGCGAATCGAGTCCGAGCGGAGCTACGATGCCGAGAGCGGAAGCAGGCGCAGCGGAGAAATCTGAGGAAGAAGAAGGAGAATGAGGGCGACTGTTGAAAAGCCCGGTCTGGTGCCTTTTACAAGGACACTTCCGAGTGTCTGACTTGTAGGCTCGGATCATCTCATCAAATCCTGCAACAGTCGCGCGCGCGATACGTGGCAAAAAAGGTGGAGTGGGGATCGACGTGACCTGCCTAATCCGTCCCGATTACCGCGGCCTCCCCCGCCCGGCGCGCTTCCCAAAATTCGAATCCCGCGAAATCCACGGACAGCAGAACAACTTATCAGACGGAAGACATCCTCCACATGATCACTCGAAGCTTTTCAATAAAAGTTCACTCGACAAAAACTAAGAATGGATCAAGGCGACTGAAAAAGAAGTTGGTGTCACCACCTCAGTTCATTGATCCAGAACAAGATATACTCATAACATGAAAACTGAGTCGGAAGTGTTCTCAACTCGTTCCTCACTCAAACCCTGATCCATTCGGGGGCTAATGATGAAGCTATGTACCTAGGGTAGGGTCATGGTTCCGTACAAGATACCCTCCCCAAGGACATCACTAAAAGAACCAGAAGCATTCGAAGAAAAATCATCATCCACTCGACCATGAAGTTATGTTCCACTCGACAATCCTGAATACACTCGACCGTATAGATAATCACTCGACTACCAGAAGATCTAGAGCCACTCCACTCTGCAACGGTCGGGAATTAAGTCATAGCTTTAATGGTCATTATGTATCTTTATTGCAGGCGTTACCAGTAACGTCTCCGTCTTTATGTACCTTAAACCCTTTGTAACTGAGGGCGGGAGGAGTCTGGCGAACTCTATATAAGCCACCCCCTCCTCAGGGACAAGGGTTCGCACCCTTTGTAACACACACGCATATAATCCAGTCGACCGCCTCCGGACTCTAAGACGTAGGGCTGTTACTTCCTCCGAGAAGGGCCTGAACTCGTAAAACTCGCGTGTACAACTCCTCCATAGCTAGGATCTTGCCTCTACATTCCTACCCCCATTCTACTGTCAGACTTAGAACCACGACACCTATGTTTTCACTTTCATATACTAGTGGGAATCTTTCATTATAGAACTTGGCTTGTATATTCCAATGATGGGCTTCCTCAAAATGCCCTAGGTCTTCGTGAGCAAGCGAGTTGGATGCACACCCACTAGTTTCTTTTGTTGAGCTTTCATACATTTATAGCTCTAGTGCATCCGTTGCATGGCAATCCCTAATCACTCACATTGATATCTATTGATGGGCATCTCCATAGCCCGTTGATACGCCTAGTTGATGTGAGACTATCTTCTCCTTTTCGTCTTCTCCACAACCACCATTCTATTCCACCTATAGTGCTATGTCCATGGCTCACGCTCATATATTGCGTGAAGATTGAAAAATTTTGAGAACATCAAAAGTATGAAACAATTGCTTGGCTTGTCATCGGGGTTGTGCATGATTTAAATACGTTGTGTGGTGAAGATGGAGCATAGCCAGACTATATGATTTTGCAGGGATAGCTTTCTTTGGCCATGTAATTTTGAGAAGACATGATTACTTGGTTAGTATGCTTGAAGTATTATTATTTTTATGTCAATATTAAACTTTTGTCTTGAATCTTATGGATCTGAATATTCTTGCCACAATAAAGAGACCTACATGGATAAATATGTTAGGTAGCATTCCACATCAAAAATTCTGTTTTTATCATTTACCTACTCGAGGACGAGCAGGAATTAAGCTTGGGGATGCTGATATGTCTCCAACGTATTTATAATTTTTGATTGTTCCATGCTATTATATTATCAACCTTGGATATTTTATATGCATTTATATGCTATTTTATATGATTTTTGGGACTAACCTATTAACCTAGAGCCCAGTGACAGTTTCTGTTTTTCCTTGTTTTAGAGTATCGCAGAAAAGTAAAATCAAACGGAGTCCAATTGACCTGAAACTTCACGGAACTTACTTTTGGAAAGAAAGCAATACAGGAGACTTAGAGTGCACGTCAAGGGGTCAACGAGGAGAGCACGAGTTAGGGGGCACGCCCACCCCCTGGGCGCGCCCTCCACCCTCGTGGGCCACTCGTGGCTCCCCTGATGTATTTCTTCCACCTATATATATATCCATATACCCTAAAACCATCGGGGAACATAATAGATCGGGAGTTCCGCCGCCAGAAGCCTCCGTAGCCACCAAAAACCAATCTAGACCTGTTCCAGCACCCTGCCGGAGGGGGCAATCCCTCTCCGGTGGCCATCTTCATCATCCCGGTGCTCTCCATGACGAGGAGGGAGTAGTTCTCCCTCGGGGCTGAGGGTATGTACCAGTAGCTATGTATTTGATCTCTCTCTCTCCCGTGTTCTTGAGGTGGTACGATCTTGATGTATCGCGAGCTTTGCTATTATAGTTGGATCTTATGATGTTTCTCCCGCTCTACTCTCTTGTAATGGATTGAGTTTCCCCTTTGAAGTTATATTATCGGATTGAGTCTTTAAAGATTTGAGAACACTTGATGTATGTCTTGCTGTGCATATCTGTGGTGACAATGGGATATCACGTGATTCACTTGATGTATGTTTTGGTGATCAACTTGCGGGTTCCGCCCATGAACCTATGCATAGGGGTTGGCACACGTTTTCGTCGTGATTCTCCGGTAGAAACTTTGGGGCACTCTTTGAGGTTCTATGTGTTGGTTGAATAGATGAATCTGAGATTGTGTGATGCATATCGTATAATCATACCCACAGATACTTGAGGTGACATTGGAGTATCTAGGTGACATTAGGGTTTTGGTTGATTTGTGTCTTAAGGTGTTATTCTAGTACGAACTCTAGGGCTGTTTGTGACACTTATAGGAATAGCCCAACGGATTGATTGGAAAGAATAACTTTGAGGTGGTTTCATACCCTACCATAATCTCTTCGTTTGTTCTCAGCTATTATTGACTTTGGAGTGACTCTTTGTTGCATGTTGAGGGATAGTTATGTGATCCAATTATGTTATTATTGTTGAGAGAACTTGCACTAGTGAAAGTATGAACCCTAGGCCTTGTTTCAACGCATTGCAATACTGTTTGTGCTCACTTTTATCATTAGTTGCCTTGCTGTTTTTATATTTTCAGATTACAAAAACTATTATCTACTATCCATATACCACCTGTATCACCATCTCTTCGCCGAACTAGTGCACCTATACAATTTACCATTGTATTGGGTGTGTTGGGGACACAAGAGACTCTTTGTTATTTGGTTGCAGGGTTGCTTGAGAGAGACCATCTTCATCCTACGCCTCCTACGGATTGATAAACCTTAGGTCATCCACTTGAGGGAAATTTGCTACTGTCCTACAAACCTCTGCACTTGGAGGCCCAACAACGTCTACAAGAAGAAGGTTGTGTAGTAGACATCATGCCACCGGAGAAGCCCGGGAAACAGTAATTATAGATGGAAGGTAGGCGAACTAGCGTGTCGTGGGAAACGCGACGGTCATCGCGGTCATCGAAATTCAATGCATTAGTAGGCATGGCTTAGCGTGCCAGCTTGCCGCGGAAAACTAGAAAAACTGAAATTATGACTGTGCCGACCCGTCCTGTCAGTGGTGCGTCCCGTCCGTGCTGGGTCGCACGCCGGCATGACGGTCAAACAAGTGAACTCGAATCATCCAGATGAGGTACTCCCTGCTTGTCAAAAATGATTCCACCACTCATCATCTACCTTGGTTGGTTAGATTTTTGAATTAAGCCCTGCAAACCGGAAAGGAGGTAGTACGTGCGTGATCCTCTATTTGTTCGTGTAGGATCGAGTAGGTCGTTTTTTGAATTGAGCCCTACAAACCGGAAAGGAGGTAGTACGTGCGTGATCCACTATTTATCTGTGTAGGATCAAGTAGGTCAGATAGTGTATGTGTAGGATCGAGTAGGTAGGATGGTGTACGTGTACGATCGCATTAGCTGATGAATGTTCACTCGTAGATAAGGCATTTGTGAACGTTTTTGCTGGCAGTTTCTTCAGATTCGCATGGCATTTTCTTCAGAGCAGCTTGTTAGTTTCTTCAGAGGTAGGCATTAATTCAAAAAAGTACCACTTTGGATCTTGTGTCGGAACTAAAACTGCCAGGAGCGCATTAGTAGGCTAGCTAGTGATCGATCAATAATTTGTAAACACTGAGCGAACAGAAATAAGGACCTGTTAGTAACTTGTAAACACTAAGAACACAGAAATAAGGATCATGCTATGCACAACAGTAAGAGCCGATCCGTTCAAAATGTTCACATGAGACTCACAGGCCTGGCATTGTAATATGTTCACATTAGTAGCCCAAATTCAAAACCAACTAGTAGGATTCCCATACATAAGATCATCATGTTAATGCATCTCAATGATTCACAGATCATATATAAATATGTAGCTCCAAAAGCAAAATCTAAAAAAACATCTGTTCTTCCTACTAACATGGATTCTTCTCTTGGCCAACATTCAGTATAGACTGAAAGACAAATTTGTTTGTGAAGTCTACAATTCCTCTTGCAAACGTAAGTGGTTTCACCAACAGCTGGAACCATGAGAATGAACCACAGATGATGGAGGAACATCCACTGCAATATGATTTGGTCTTCTCTCGATCACATGACGAGACTATTTTCGTAATACAAACTCTAACTTAGGCAAAATGGTGCCCATTGTATAATAACACCAAAGCAATGAAGCACCTAGTGTTGGACAAGAAATAGTACAGTACTACTTTTCTGCAGTCCATGAAGTGACTATCCAATCTTTCTGTGTCTATTTTCAAATGGCACTGCATGCAGTGACTATACTATTCTCTTGTGTAGTTCAACCAAAATTGCGGTCACTTCGTGTGTTTTCCAAATAGTAACAGGCAGACATCTCCGTCTGCACAAATATCAAGCAGCTAGTAAACATATACCCCACCTTGTATTTTCGGTTTAAACATGTTTCTTCCGCTTAGCATCTGTCATGTTTTGCACTAGACAATTTGATACAGTCATGTTTTTCCCTAGACAATTTCATACTGAATTGATTTGCTGGTTCAGAGCAGAAATATAGCGCCTATTCTTCACCAGACCAAGGATATCCATGTTAGCAGTGATGGAAGAGGTGAAGTCGATACAACCAAAATTGAGCATCCAATCATTGAATCTTGTCCTGCACCTCCAATGTAGGTCCACCCTGCTAATAAATTCACATGCAAACCACTAGTATTACTATCTAATGATAGTACAAAAAGAGTAGCAAACCATGTACCTTTGTAATGAACAACTCATAGTGCCACCAATTGGATATAAAGGTTTGGAAGAAGACATGCTCCTAATGTTGAACAAGTTGGACTTTTTGTGCAGTTCCACTAAAATCGAGCATCCTTGTTTGCATAGATATTGAAAGTGCGATTACTATAAAAGTGGCACTAGTTGAAGCTGATGAAGCTATGTACCTAGGGTAGGGTCATGGATCTGTCCAAGATACCCTCCCCAAGGACATCTCTAAAAGAACCAGAAGCATTCGAGGAAAAATCATCATCCACTCGACCATGAAGTTATGTTCCACTCGACAATCATGAAGACACTCGACCGTATAGATAATCACTCGACTACCAGAAGATCTAGAGCCACTCCACTCTGCAACGGTCGGGAATTAAGTCATAGCTTTAATGGTCATTATGTATCTTTATTGCAGGCGCTACTAGTAATGTCTCCATCTTTATGTACCTTAAACCCTTTGTAACTGAGGGCGGGAGGGGTATGGCGAACTCTATATAAGCCACCCCCTCCTCAGGGACAAGGGTTCGCACCCTCTGTAACACACATGCATATAATCCAGTCGACCGCCTCTGGGCTCCGAGACGTAGGGCTGTTACTTCCTCCAAGAAGGGCCTGAACTCATAAAACTCGCGTGTACAACTCCTCCATAGTTAGGATCTTGCCTCTACATTCCTACCCTCCCATTCTACTATCACACTTAGAACCACGACAGTTGGCACCCACCTTGGGGCAGGTGTCTTAGCGACTTGTTGGAGAAGTTGTGATTTTTCCAATCCCCATCAACATGGTTTCAGGCGGAGGTTTGGCCAAGGGCCGCGAGATCCGTCTCGGTGCGCTCGTATTCATCGCCGACGACTCCGCTTGGCTCCAGGAAGCGCCACTCGACGTTGAGGCGCTCCCCGTCCACGGGGCAACGCACTTTCGCGCGTGTGTCCATGGTGTCCTCCTACGGCAGCCGTCGACTCAGCATCGGTCGGCTCCCGTGCGGACCTCCCTCCTTGCAGCCTGCCGGGGCAAACCTTCCGATTGGTCGAGGCTTCGGCGGTGGGTGAGGCATGCGGTGGCTCGCCAATCGGCCACCCCCAGGTCACGGCAATCGAGCCTGATGAAACTCTCTACGGCTTGTTCGACTAGCTCCGTAGAGACTGCATCCGAGTGCGACAACAGCGACGTCGCGGTGGAAGTTTTGATGGTCAATGGACCGCGTAGTCCTCCTGGCTTCACTCGTGAAGACGAGGGCGACGGGGGCGGCGATCCGTCACGTGTTCACGAAGAGTACTGCCCCAAACCCCTCTCTTCACAGAGGAGGGAGGAACTTCGCTGCTGGAACATGGATGCACTTCAAACTCCTATCGTTGGAGAAACCCCTGAGGCCCGGGCCTTGGAGGAGGCGCGCCTGGCCAACTTGGCTGAGCGCACTCGACTGGAGAACTTCCAGCACGCACTCGACGAGCGTGGTCGGCAGCGTGCTCCCGAATCCATTCGACGTCAACTTTTTCCACCTTCGACTCAGGTATATGGAACTCCAATCCAGAATCTCGCAGCCGCAGCCCGAATAGAGGAGTCAATTCAACCTTCCCAGTCAGAAGCTGGTCGAGGTTTGGTGCAGATTCGGGCCTTGCTCCGAGCGGTGGGAGAGCAGAATACAGTAGTATCTCAGTCATGGAATAGGATTCACAGCAGATCCGTGGTTGCAGACACAGTCCAGTCGGCTCACAGCCCAGGCGTGAGACCCGAGGTGTGAGGGACATGGAGACCGACGAGATCAGTACAGAAACCGTGAGCAGTATGATCACCGACTCGATCACGATGATCGTCGTCGAGTGCCCACGCCTCCCCCAAGGAGTGGATCATATGTGCCTCGGCAGCAGGATGATAGACGCCCTCACAGTGGTGGGCGAAGGATTCCAGTCGACCCCAGGGAACCGGGCTTTGATGCGAGATCTATTCTCGTTCAGGGTCTGGTCGACAGAAACAGAGCTCATAGAGAAGGCCCCGACAGAGATTATCCAACCAGCAGCAGAGTGCATGTCTCAGGCCCAGAGTGCTTCAGCAGGGCCATCAGGTCTGTGGTGATTCCTCCCAACTTCATATTGGCGACTGGAGTCAGTAAGTTCACTGGTGAGTCCAAGCCTGACACTTGGCTCGAGGATTACTGAGTGGCTGTACAGATCGGTGGTGGCAACGATGAAGTGGCCATGAAGCACCTTCCTTTGATGCTAGAGGGCTCGGCCAGGGCGTGGCTGAATTTGTTAGCTCCTGGTAGTATTTATACTAGGGAAGATCTTGCTCGAGTATTTGTCAGAACATTTGAAGGTACTTGCAAGTGGCCAGCAGGGTTGACAGAACTACAGTGTTGCGTTCAGAAACCGAATGAAACTTTGAGAGATTATATACAGAGATGGATCACGTTGCACCACACAGTGGAGAATGTGTTGGATCACCAAGCAACTTGTGCCTTCAAAGAAGGCGTTAGGTATCGGGAGTTGAATCTGAAATTCGGTCGAACAGGAGATATGACTCTGACTCGGATGATGGAGATTGCCACCAAGTACGCCAATGGTGAAGAAGAAGACCGACTCCGGAGTGGCAAGCACAAAATAGTCGCTCATGAAACCGGAGGAGGGAACTCCAATCGGAAGCAGAAGCGCAAGTCCGAGCAAGCCGCTCCTGGTGAAGCCTTAGCCGTGACTCAAGGAAAGTTCAAAGGGAAACCCAAAGGACCATGGAACCCGAAGAAAGTAAAAGATCAAGATGGAAATGATGTGCTGGATTTACCATGACACATTCACACCAAGAAAGATCAAGAGGGTAATTTCATTTACCCAAAGCAGCAATTCCGAGAGAAACAACCCAAGGAAAAGGAGAAGTAAGAAGACAAAGTTGAAGATGAGGAGGAGGACGATGATGGTTACCCCCACGTCAATTCCACTCTGATGATTTTCGCTGACGTTGAGAGTAAGAGTCGACTGAAAGTCATCAATAGAGAAGTGAACATGGTCGCTCCGGTGACACCCAGTTATTTGAAGTGGTCTCAGACTGCCATTACATTCGACCAGTCCGATCACCCAGCGCACATAGCCACCCCTGGGAGGCAAGCGCTGGTGGTCGACCCAGTAGTCAAATGCACTCGATTGACTAAGGTTCTGATGGGTGGTGGCAGTGGTCTGAACATACTATATGCAGAGACGTTGAAAGGAATGGGCATTCCAATGTCCAGACTCAGCGAAAGTAATATGAGTTTCCATGGAGTCATTCCTGGCAAGAAGGCTGCATCACTTGGCCAGATCGCTCTTGATGTAGTGTTAGGTGATTCCAAGAATTACCGGAAAGAAAAGTTGACATTTGAAGTTGTGGATTTCCAGAGTGCTTATCATGCTATTCTGGGAAGGCCAGCTTATGCATGTTTTATGGCTCAACCATGTTACGTGTACCTCAAATTGAAGATGCCTGATCCCAAAGGGGTGATCACTATCACTGGCAATCGGAAGAAGGCAGAAGAGTGCTTCCAGAAGGGCTCAAAGATCGCCGATGCATAGATGGCAGTAGTGGAGTTGCAGGAGTATCAAAAAAATGCAGATCCGAGTGTTTTGTTGCGAGCTAAGAAGCCTGCCACTGATAAAGCATTCCAGTCGACTGGTGAAACGAAGCCAATTCATATTCATCCAACGGATCCCAATGCTGCTCCGACTCACATTTCAACAACACTCGACTCTAAATAGGAAGAAGCGCTCATCCAGTTCCTCCGTGAGAACTGGGACATCTTTGCATGGAAACCTTATGACATGCCAGGTGTTCCCAGGGGACTGGCTGAGCATCGTTTGCGAGTCGACCCAAAGGTGAAACCGGTCAAAGAACATCTTCGACGGCCCGCCTTACAGAAGAGGAAGGCAATCAGTGAAGAAGTGGCTCGATTTCTAGCAGCTGAGTTTATCCAAGAAATTTACCACTCCGAGTGGTTAGCTAATGTTGTCATGGTCCCAAAAAAGGATGACTCACTTCGCATGTGCATCGACTTCAAACATATCAATCGGGCCTGCCCGAAAGATCACTTTCCTCTCCCTCGCATCGACCAAATAGTCGACTCGACTGCGGGGTGTGAGCGTTTGTCCTTTTGGGACGCTTATTCCGGGTATCATCAGATCCATTTGTACGGACCCGATGAGATAAAAACAGCTTTCATCACCCAATTTGGGTGCTGCTGTTATGTCACTATACCATTCGGTTTGAAGAACGCCGGAGCCACATTCACGAGGATGATCCAGAAGTGTCTGCTCACTCAAATCAGTCGGAATGTGGAAGCATACATGGATGACATTGTGATCAAGTCATGAAAAGGTTCCGACCTACTGGCTGACCTTGCTGAAACCTTTGCCAACCTCAGAACGTATGATATCAAGCTTAATCCATCAAAGTGCACGTTTTGTGTTCCAGGCGGAAAATTACTCGGTTTTCTCATTTCTGAACGGGGGATCGACGCTAACCCAGAGAAAGTGGGTGCCATACTCCGGATGAAACACCCTGTGCATGTGCATGATATCCAGAAGCTTACTAGTTGTTTGGCCGCCCTAAGTCGATTCATTTCTCGCCTCGGTGAGAAGGCACTGCCTCTTTACCGACTGATGAAGAAGTCAGATAAGTTCGAGTGAACTCCTGATGCTGACGCAGCATTTGCAGAGCTCAAAGCCCTTCTTTCCACCCAGCCGGTGCTTGCTGCTCCAATCAGCAAAGAGCCTTTACTGCTTTACATTGTAGCCACTGGACAAGTCGTCAGTACAGTACTTACGGTCGAGCAGGAAGAAGAAGGAAAAGCTTACAAAGTTCAGCGCCCAGTATACTATGTCTCTGAAGTTTTGACTCCATCAAAGCAAAGATATCCACATTATCAGAAGCTTGTTTATGGGATTTATATGACCACGAAGAAGGTTGCACATTACTTCTCTAATCACTCCATTACAATCGTCAGCGACGCTCCATTATCAGAGATTATGAACAATAGAGATGCAACTGGTCGAGTGGCAAAGTGGGTGATTGAACTCCTTCCCTTAGATATCAAGTTCGAGGCAAAGAAAGCTATCATGTCCCAAGCAATAGCAGATTTCCTCGCCGAGTGGATTGACCAACAACTACCGACTCAAGTTCACTAGGAGCACTGGACCATGTTCTTTGATGGTTCCAAGATGCTGAATGGTTCCGGTGCTGGGGTGGTACTGGTATCCCCCCGAGGAGACAAGCTCAGATATGTTCTCCAGATTCACTTTGATTCCTCCAATAACGAAGCAGAATATGAAGCACTCTTGTATGGGTTGCGTATGGCCATTTCACTTGGCGTTCGTCGCATCATGGTTTATGGCGACTCAGATTTGGTAGTCAATCAAGTGATGAAGGAGTGGGACGTCAGAAGCCCAGCCATGACTGGTTACTGCAACGCGGTGAGGAAGTTGCAAAAGAAGTTTGAGGGGTTAGAGCTCCATCATGTACCCCGACTGAAAAATCAAGCAGCAGATGATTTAGCAAAGATAGGCTCCAAGAGAGAAGCTATTCCCAGCAACGTGTTCCTGGAGCACATTCATGCACATTCAGTTCTAGAAGATCCCTTCGCTGAAGAGCCCCCACAGCCTAGGAGTGCCATAGATCCGACTGAATTCGAGGTCCCAGCCGTTGTCGACTTAATCATGGAGGTGTTGGTCATCATTCCCGACTGGACAGTGCCATACATTACATATATCCTTAGGAAAGAGCTCCCAGAAGATGAAGAAGAGGCTCGACAGATTGTCCATCGATCCAAGGCCTTTACTGTAATAAGAGGTCAACTGTTCAGAGAAAGTGCAACTGGGGTCAGCCAGAAATGCATAACACCAGAAGAAGGCCGAGTGATCCTCCAGGACATCCATTCGGGGACCTGTGGTACCATGCGTCCTCTCGGACCATTGTGGCTAAAGCATACCGAGCTAGATTTTATTGGCCATGAGCAAATGAAATGGTGAAAGATATAGTCGACAGATGTGAAGGCTGCCAGTTCTACTCCAATATGTCGCACAAACCTGCATCAGCCCTGAAGACCATCCCACTCGTCTGACCCTTTGCTGTTTGGGGATTGGACACGGTTGGTCCACTAAGGACTGGTAGGAGCGGCTTCACTCATGTGCTTGTAGCAGTCAACAAGTTTACCAAATGGATCGAAGCCAAGCCAATTAAGAATCTTGAAGCTAGTACTACTGTCAGCTTCATTAGAGAGTTGATTTTCAGATATGGGGTTCTGCACAGCATCATCACTAACAACGGATCGAACTTCGATTCTGATGAGTTCTAAACCTTTTGGACATCACAAGGCACACGAGTCGACTATGCTTCAGTCGCCCATCCCCAGTCGAATGGACAAGCAGAAAGAGCAAATGGCCTGATTCTCAAAGGACTGAAACCCCGACTGATGCGAGATCTCAAGCACGCAGCGGGCGCCTAGGTTGATGAACTTCCATCAGTTCTCTGGGGATTGAGGACAACTCCCAATCGGTCGACTGGCCGAACTCCATTCTTCTTGGTCTATGGGGCTGAAGCTGTTCTACTGAGTGACTTTCTCCATAATGCACCACGAGTTGAGCTCTTCTCTGAAGATGAAGCAGAACAAGCTCGGTAGGACGCAATCGACCTCCTAGAGGAGGAAAGGGAGATGGCGTTGATCCGGTCGACCATTTATCAGCAAGACTTGCGTCGATTCCACGCTAAACACGTGAAGGGTCGAGCCTTTCAAGAGGGAGACTTGGTTCTTTGAGTGGATCAGCAGAAACCACACAAACTCGCCCCAGCTTGGGAAGGTCCCTTCATTGTCACCAGAGTGCTCCACAATAGAGCATAACACCTTTACAGTGTCGAGCATAAGTAGGATAAGCCACGGGATTGGAATGCAGAGGTGCTCCACCCATTTCATACTTAAGTACCCGTTCGAATAAAATGTAATAAGAAATACCTTTGTAATTTGTTCATCAAAGACAAGAGCTTTACAGTCCTCTCGAGCGATTGTTGTTGCTTTTATTTACATATGAAATCCCCCAGTGGGTGACTTAGCCGCGAATCCGTTTTGCCTAAGTTCGAAAGAAAATCCTACCGAGTGGTGAGCAAGCCTCTCACTCGGGGGCTTAGCTGCAGTCCAGTACTCGCCTAAGTTTGAAAAACATACCGAGTGGTGAGCCAGCCTCCCACTCGGGGGCGTAGCTACAGTCCAGTACTCGCCTAAGTTTGAAAAATCCTACCGAGTGGTGAGCGAGCCTCCCACTCAGGGGCTTAGCTGCAGTCCAGTACTCGCCTAAGTTTGTAAAATCCTACCGAGTGGTGAGCAATCCTCCCACTCGGGGGCTTAGCTGCAGTCCAGTACTGGCCTAAGTTTGTAAAATCCTACCGAGTGGTGAGCAATCCTCCCACTCGGGGGCTTAGCTGCAGTCCAGTACTCGCCTAAGTTTGTAAAATCCTACCGAGTGGTGAGCAATCCTCCCACTCGGGGGCTTAGCTGCAGTCCAGTACTCGCCTAGGTTTGTAAAATCCTACCGAGTGGTGAGCAGTCCTCCCACTCGGGGGCTTAGCTGCAGTCTAGTACTCACCTAAGTTTGTAAAATCCTACCGAGTGGTGAGAAATCCTCCCACTCGGGCGCTTAGCTGCAGTCCAGTACTCGCCTAAGTTTGTAAAATCCTACCGGGTGGTGAGAAATCCTCCCACTCGGGGGCTTAGCTGCAGTCCAGTACTCGCCTAAGTTTGTAAAATCCTACCGAGTGGTGAGCAATCCTCCCACTCGGGGGCTTAGCTGCAGTCCAGTACTCGCCTAAGTTTGTAAAATCCTACCGAGTGGTGAGCAATCCTCCCACTCGGGGGCTTAGCTGCAGTCCAGTACTCGCCTAAGTTTGTAAAATCCTACCGAGTGGTGAGCAATCCTCCCACTCGGGGGCTTAGCTGCAGTCCAGTACTCGCCTAATTTTGTAAAATCCAACCGAGTGGTGAGCAATCCTCCCACTCGGGGGCTTAGCTGCAGTCCAGTACTCGCCTAACACTAGTAGAAAATGGAGCTTTAGCACCTGTTCGTAAGGGCCTTTAGTGCCGGTTCCATAACTGGCACTAGGGGTGGACACTAAAGGCCCCCCCTTTAGTACTGGTTCGGCACGAACCGGCACTAAAGTGCCACCACGTGGCGTGAGCTCGCGCCCTGGTATGGGGGACCGTTAGTACCGGTTGGTGTTACCAACCGGTACTAAAGGTTTTTTTTGAATGTTTTTTTGAAAATTTTGGAAAAAAATTTGATTTTTTTTTCGATTTTTAATTTTTCTGAATTATTTGATGATTTAGTCTCTAATCACCTCTCTTAACTACTCAAGTGTGGATCACTCATTCCAAATCTCCTAACTTCCCCGCCGGTCACCCGTCCTCTCACTCCCCCAGCCGGAGCATGCTTAACTTCGGAGTTCTATTCCCCCTACATCCAAGTCTGCACTTGTTGTTTTCCTGACAAATGTAAGCTGTCAATCCTATTAACCCTCAGCAGTTTAGCTTGAGCATTAGGTCACATGTTTCACCATTTGAGTTTGAAACTATTATTCTAAAAAACAGTAATTATTTAGTAACACTAATATTTGTTGAATAAGTTTGACCATAGTTTGACCACAGTTTGACCATAGTTTGACTAGATTTGACCAAAATTTAAAAAATTGAAATAATTATTTAGTAACACTAATATTGTTGAATAATTATGTAGTAACATTAATACTTCTTGAATAAGTAGTTTGACCAGATTTAACCAATTTTTTTAAAAAAACTGAAATTTGACCATATCTTTTTTTCGTTTTGGAATTTGAGGATTTTAAAAAATTGCAAATAGGCCGTAGGCGGTCTCCATCGGATGCAGATTTTCGTGCTGAATTTTTTGATATATTATACATTTTTTCCAACATCGTATGCAAAAGTTATAGCCGTTTTACATTTTCCCTACACTTTTTGCAAAACATGTCCAAATTTAAGTTTTCAAATTTTCCTAGATGTAGTAATATAACTACTTCTCGAACGATTTTATTTTTTGAAGTTTTGTTCATTTTCTTTTGATTTTTTCAGAACTGAAATGGCGACACACGGGGGGGGGGGGGGGTAGAGTTTGAAAATTGCCCTATAATGCCGGTTTGTGTCACAAACCGGTACTATAGGTCAGACCCCTTTAGTACCGGTTCGTGGCACAAACCGGTACTAAAGGTTAGCCCTTTAGTACCGGTTTGTGACACGAACCGGTACTAAAGGTGATCATGGGGCCCTGGCCTGACGCCAGCCTGCCATCACCCCTTTAGTACCGGTTCGTGGCACGAACCGGTACTAAAGGTTCAACACGAACCGACATTAATGCATAGCCGTTGGAACAGCCACTAATGCACACATTAGTGCCGGCTCAAATTCAAACTGGCACTAATGTGTTTCACGTTTGACCCTTTTTCTACTAGTGTAAGTTTGTAAAATCCTACCGAGTGGTGAGCAATCCTCCCACTCGGGGGCTTAGCTGCAGTCCAGTACTCGCCTGAGTTTGGAAAATCCTACCGAGTGGTGAGCAATCCTCCCACTCGGGGCTTAGCTACAGTCCAGTACTCGCCTAAGTTTGTAAAATCCTACCGAGTGGTGAGCAATCCTCCCACTCGGGGGCTTAGCTACAGTCCAGTACTCGCCTAAGTTTGTAAAATCCTACAGAGTGGTGAGCAATCCTCCCACTCAGGGGCATAGCTGCAGTCCAGTACTCGCCTAAGTTTGTAAAATCCTATCGAGTGGTGAGCCAGCCTCCCACTCGGGGGCTTAGCTGCAGTCCAGTACTCACCTAAGTTTGTAAAATCCTACCGAGTGGTAAGCAATCCTCCCACTCAGGGGGCTTAGTTGCAGTCCAGTACTCGCCTAAGTTTGTAAAAACCTACCGAGTGGTGAGCCGTCCTTCTCCTTTGGAGTTGTGCCACAAATACAACGTACGCTCCATCTCCATCCACAAGGACAACGATGTACAAGTCGACTGCAATCCTTTCCCTAAGAGCTGCACCACAAGTACAACATATGCTCCATCCCTACCCGCAAGGATGATGAGGTGCAGGTCGACCGCGGCCCTCTTCTCCGAGCTATGCCCTAAATACAACGTGCGCTCCATCCTTCTCCGCAAGGACGACGAGGCACAGGTCGACTGCAACCCTCTTCTTTGAGCTACGCCACAAATACAGCGTGCGCTCCATCCTTGTCCGCAAGGACGACGAGGCGCAGGTCGACTGCAACCTTCTTCTTCGAGCTACGCCACAAATACAATGTGGCTCCATCCTTGTCCGCAAGGACGACAAGGCGCAGTTCGAGTGAAGTCTCTGTTTCAAGGCTACATCTCAAACACGAAGGTCACTCCAAATAGAGAGCAGATTCCGAAAGCAATCGCAAGCATATTCAAAAGCATTTCGGATAAATCCTAAAGTTCCAAGAGACAAATCAAAAGTATTCAAGCATCAAGCCTGAAGGAGTTTAATGGTTACAGAAACCACTCGGTATTCTGAGGCAAATTTAAGACAGGTTTAAATCTCATAGTTTGTTCACTCGGCAGGAGGAGGGCTGACGGGTTCGACGAATTCGTCCAAGTCGATTCAATCTGTGATCCGAGTGGCAGCAGCGATGAAAGTCTCCATAAAGGACTGGAAGTCGTGCCTTTTGGTGTTGGCGACCTTGATCGTCGCCAGTTTGTCTTCATGAGCTTCCTTGCAGTGGACCCTTACCAAGGACAACGCCACGTCAGCACCACACCGGGCAGACGACTTCTTCCAATCTTGGACTCGACCAGGAATCTGGTTGAGCCGAGTCATCAGAGATTCGAGGTCATTTTGAAGCGTCGCCATTGGCCAGAGTGATGAGTCGATCCGTGAAACTGCCACCGTCAGACGAGCGAGGAAACTTGTGACGCTGGCGACACAGGATTCCAGTCGAAGCACGTTCATGGCAGCCTTGTCGCCGACCGGAGAAGCAATAGGGTCTAAACCTGTCTCGATCCTTCCAGTTTCCTCATCAAAGTTTTGGCAGAATTCTGTAGTCAAAGAGTTAGTGAGTTGACTGGACAGGATTAACTTGCAAGTAGTAAAGCAATTGGATTAAAAGGAGTACCCTCCAGCATAAGATGGAGCTTCTTGGCAAGAGTTCTCAGATAGGCTTCCGTGTCATTTCTCTTATGGACTGCGGACTCCAGCTTCTCTTTCAGAGAAATCTTATCATTCTTCAGATGAGTTACCTCTCGGTTGGACTCATTGAGGGAGGACTTCAGCTTGTTTACTTCTCCTTCCAACACTCCGACCGAAGCCAGCTTCTGGTCGGCAAGGGCAGTATTATCTTGAGCTTCCTTCTGCCCAGCTGCAAGGTCCAAGTCCTTCTTCTCCAGAGCCAACCTCATTTTCTATGCAAAAGAAGCAATCGGATCAAACATGAGATCGAAGAAATATTTTAAAAGAAGATCGACGTGAACAGCCGACATGCAGTTACCTTCCATACCAGCAGCTTCATCTTGAGCTTTCTTCAACTTTTGCTGGGCCAGCTCCAAGTCGAGGTTGAGTTGCCTCTGCTTCTCCTCAAATTCGGCAAACTTAGAAATGAGCGTACAAGATTTCTGCAGAAGGTAAAAGATGTGTCAATCGACAAGATCAAACATTATCTACTTTCGAGTGAATAAAACTTAAAAGTTTACTTAGACCCCAGTCGACTGCCCGCAGTCGACTGTGGTCTCAGGGACTACACCCGACGGGTGCACTTGGCGTGCCCCCACTGATTCAGACCCCGCTCAACCGGTCCGCCCAGGTCGATAAAAAAAGAGAGAGAAGAAAGAGAGAAGAACTATTCAGATCCCGGTCGACTGCCAGCAGTCGACCGCGGTCTCAGGGACTACACCGAGTGGGTGCACTTGGCATGCCCCCACTGGTTCAGATCCCACTCGGACAGTCCGCCTGAGTCGAGTGGAAGAAAGGAAAGGGAAAAGTACTCAGACCCCAGTTGACTGCACGAAGTCGACCGCGGTCTCGGGGACTACACCTAGTGGGTGCACTTAGCGTGCCCCCACCGGTTCAGATCCCACTTCCCCAGGCCGAGTGGAAGAGCGCAAATTTTAAAGACAACAAAACACCCAGTGGGTGTACAGATTCGACGCAAACAATAAGAGATTGTATGAAAGTAGATATTTCAGGTAGCATATTCTAATAGAACAAGGCCAGTCGAAAGCCTACTTACATGGACATTGGCCCGGATAGCCACGCTGGCATCGTAAGCAGCCTGGCTGTTCTCGTGCACCGTCTTCATCCGCTCCATCATCACGTTAGCCTGACGGATGGCCTCCGCAGCCGCGTCCGACTAGCTTTCCGAAACATGGTAGTTGGTGAAGAAGGGGGCAGACGACCCAGGTGCGGCAGCTTGGAGCTCCGAAGCGTGAGGTTGGACAACTGAAGAAAACAACAGTACAATCAACGGTGCAGGGCGCTCACTAGATAATGGAACAACAAAAGTTACAGAGGCCCCACCTGCATCTTCAGATTGCTGGACGGTTGGTGTTGTCATCGGTCCCTGCTGAGACGTCTTGCCAGCTGCTACTTTTTTGTTCTTTCTAGGCCTAGAGGCCACATCTTCATCATCATCCGGAAGCTCGATGACGTTGGGTGGGGCTGCAAATGATCCAGTCGACCCCAAGTGAATCGCTAGAATTTAATCGACCAAATAATCAAGAACAAGATCATGAGAGTTTTACCTGGGATGGAGGTAACCGCGTCTTCCACTTCCTCGTCTTGGTATTCTGTCGGTTATGTTCTGTTGCTCGAGTCGACCGAAAGATCGGGTCAGATGATTGCCTGGAGATGGTGGGTATGGTCACTTTGATTCTGGGCAAAGCCTTCAGTGGTTTGGAGGATTTGGCCTTCAATGCTTTTGGCGCAGGAGGCGGCGCAATCTTGTGATATTTCGATACCTTCTCAGTCGGCACCGGAGAAGACGTCCGAGGACGCTTCGAAGATTGCCCAGTCGGTGCGGCCACCAGGTCAGGGGTGCTCACCGATTCGTGAGCGTGCTTGGACGTCCTTTCTCTGTGAGGAGGCGAGTCGACCTCTTCTTCATCACTAGAGTCGTCGCTCTCCTCGTCCTCCTCTGCATCCGAGTGCCACTCGCCACTCTCGCCCCCGCTCGCCCCTTCCTCGACATTCTGCTCCTGCACCCCATTGGGCATCGAGTACATATCAATAAGAGCCTGAAAAGACAATGAACAAAAGAAATACAGTTGGCCGTCAACAAGATGTTACATAGCGAATCAAGAAGATACTCGACAAAGCAGAATCGTACCTATTCCGGCTGGCACAAATGGTCGAATGGAACCACTGATACGTCTCCAACGTATCTATAATTTTTGATTGCTCCATGCTATATTATCTACTGTTTTGGACTATATTGGGCTTTATTTTCCACTTTTATATTATTTTTTGGACTAACCTATTAACCAGAGGCCCAGCCCAGAATTGCTGTTTTTTTTGCCTATTTCAGTGTTTCGAAGAAACGGAATATCAAACGGAGTCCAAACGGAATAAACCTTTCTGGAACGTGATTTTCTTCCCGAATAAGACTCAGGAGACTTGGACCCTACGCCAAGGAAGCTTCGAGGTGGGCACGAGGTAGGGGGGCGCGCCCTATACCCCCAGGCGCGCCCCCCACCCTCGTGGGCCCACCGAAGCTCCACCGATGTACTTCTTCCTCCTATATATACCTACGTACCCCCAAACAAACAGATACGGAGCCAAAAACCTAATTCCACCGCCGCAACTTTCTGTATCCACGAGATCCCATCTTGGGGCCTGTTCCGGAGCTCCGTCGGAGAGGGCCGTCATCACGGAGGGCTTCTACATCATCATAGCCCCTCCGATGAAGTGCGAGTAGTTTACCTCAGACCTTCGGGTCCATAGTTATTAGCTAGATGGCTTCTTCTCTCTTTTTGGATCTCAATACAAAGTTCTCCCCCTCTCTTGTGGAGATCTATTCGATGTAATCTTCTTCTTTTCTGCGGTGTGTTTGTTGAGACTCATGAATTGTGGGTTTATGATCAAGTCTATCTATGAATAATATTTGAATCTTCTCTGAATTCTTTTATGTATGATTGGTTATCTTTGCAAGTCTCTTCGAATTATCAGTTTGGTTTGGCCTACTAGATTGGTTTTTCTTGCCATGGTAGAAGTGCTTAGCTTTGGGTTCGATCTTGCGGTGTCCTTTCGCAGTGACAGAAGGGGCAGCAAGGCACGTATTGCATCGTTGCCATCGAGGATAACAAGATGGGGTTTATTTCATATTACAGGAATTTATCTCTCTACATCATGTCATCTTGCGCACCGTTGCTCTTCGGGGAAATCCAACGCAAGCTCAATAGGTAGCAAGAAGAATTTCTGGCACCGTTGCCGAGGAGTCTACGCAAAAAGTCAACATACCAAGTACCCATCACAATCCCTATCTCTCGCATTACATTAGTTGCCATTTGCCTCTCGTTTTCCTCTCCCCCACTTCACCCTTGCCATTTTATTCGCCCTCTCTTTCTCAATCTCCTTCTCCTTCTCTTTCTCCGTTTGCCTTTTTCTCGCTTGCCTTTTTGTTTGCCTGTGTGTTGATTTGCTTGTTTGTCGCGATGGCTCAAGATACTACCAAATTGTGTGACTTCACCAATACCAATAATAATGATTTCCTTAGCACTCCGATTGCTCCTCTTGCCAATACTGAATCTTGTGAAATCAATACTGCTTTGTTGAATCTTGTTATGAAAGATCAATTCGCCGGCCTTCCTAGTGAAGATGCCGCTACTCATCTGAATAGCTTCGTTGATTTATGTGATATGCAAAAGAAAAAAGATGTCGATAATGATGTCGTTAAATTGAAGCTATTTACTTTTTCTCTTAGAGATCGTGCTAAAGCTTGGTTTTCGTATTTGCCTAAAAATAGTATTGATTCTTGGAACAAGTGCAAAGATGCTTTTATCTCTAAGTATTTCCCTCCCGCTAAGATCATCTCTCTTAGAAACGATATTATGAACTTTAAGCAACTTGATCATGAACATGTTGCACAAGCTTGGGAGAGAATGCAATTAATGATACGTAATTGCCCTACTCATGGTTTGAATTTGTGGATGATTATACAAAAATTTTATGCCGGATTGAATTTTGCTTCTAGAAATCTTTTAGATTCGGCCGCGGGAGGCACTTTTATGGAAATCACTTTAGGAGATGCTACTAAACTCCTAGATAATATTATGGTTAATTATTCTCAATGTCATACTGAAAGATCTTCTAATAAAAAAGTGCATGCGATAGAAGAAATCAATGTTTTGAGTGGAAAGATGGATGAACTTATGAAATTATTTGCTACTAAGAGTGTTTCTTCTGATCCTAATGACATGCCTTTGTCTACTTTGATTGAGAATAACAATGAATCTATGGATGTGAATTTTGTTGGTAGGAATAATTTTGGTAACAACGCTTATAGATGGAATTTTAATCCTAGGCCATATCCTAGTAATCCTTCTAATAATTATGGGAATTCCTACAATAACTCTTATGGAAATTATAATAAGATGCCCTCTGAATTTGAGAATAGTGTTAAAGAGTTTATGAATTCCCAAAAGAATTTTAATGCTTTGCTTGAAGAGAAATTGCTTAAAGTTGATGATTTGTCTAGGAACGTTGATAGAATTTCTCTTGAGGTTGATTCTTTAAAGCTTAGATCTATTCCTCCTAAGCATGATATCAATGAGTCTCTCAAAGCCATGAGAATTTCCATTGATGAGTGCAAGGAAAGAACCGCTAGGATGCGTGCTTCCAAAGATGCCTTTATTAAAGCGTGTTCTTCCAATTCCTATGAAAATCAAGATGAAGATCTAAAAGTTATTGATGTGTCTCCTATTAAATCTTTGTTTTGCAATATGAATCTTGATGAAACTGAATATGATCTTCCTTTACCTAGAAGGCGTTGTAAAAATTCGGAGTATTTAGATCTTTATGATGAAATTGATGAAAGTGGGATTGAAAGAAATAAAAATCTAGATGTTGCTAAACCCACTATATTGGATTTCAAGGAATTTAATTATTAAAGTTGCTCTTTAATTGATTGTATTTCCTTGTTGCAATCCGTGCTAAATTCTCCACATGCTTATAGTCAAAAGAAAGCCTTCACCGAACATATTGTTGATGCCTTGATGCAATCTTATGAAGAAAAACTTGACTTGAAAGTTTCTATCCCTAGAAAACTCTATGATGAGTGGGAACCAACTATTAAAATTAAAATTAAATATCATGAGTTTTATGCTTTGTGTGATTTGGGTGCTAGTGTCTCCACTATCCCCAAAACTTTGTGTGATTTGCTAGATTTCCGTGATTTTGATGATTGCTCTTTAAACTTGCATCTCGCGGATTCTACTATTAAGAAACCTATGGGAAGGATTAAATGATGTTCTTATTGTTGCAAATAGGAATTATGTGCCCGTAGATTTCATTGTTCTTGATATAGATTGCAATCCTTCTTGCCCTATTATTCCTGGTAGACCTTTCCTTAGAACGGTTGGTGCGATTATTGATATGAAGGAAGGGAATATTAGATTTCAATTTCCATTAAAAAAGGGCATGGAAAACTTTCCAAGAAAGAAAATAAAATTGCCATATGAAACTATCATGAGAGCCACTTATGGATTGCCCACCAAAGATGGCAATACCTAGATCTATCCTCGCTTTTATGCCTATCTAGGGGCGTTAAACGATAGCGCTTGTTGGGAGGCAACCCAATTTTATTTTTAGTTTTTTGTGTTTTTCTTCTGTTAGGGAATAAATAACCCATCTACCTTCTGTTTGGAAGTGGTTTTGTGTTTTAATTAGTGTTTGTGCCAACTGAGACCTATCAGATCTTCTTGGATGATAGTTATTTGATCTTGCTGTAATTTCCAGAAACTTTGCGTTCAGTGGCCGAATTGTTAAAAATCACCAGAACGTGATAAAGTACTGATTCTAATTGCTGATGATCAATAAAAAAATTGTCTAGGACGTCCAAGTTTGGTTGATTTTTTGGAGTTCCAGAAGTTTGCGTTAGTTACAGATTACTACAGACTATTCTGTTTTTGACATATTCTGTTTTTCGAATGTTGTTTGCTTATTTTGATGAATCTATGGTTAGTAAAATAGATTATAATCCATAGAGAAGTTGGAATACAGTAGGTTTAACACCAATATAAATAAAGAATGAGTTCATTACAGCACCTTGAAGTGGTTTTTTGTTTTCTTTCTCTAACGGAGCTCACGAGAATTCTATTGAGTTTTGTGTTGTGAAGTTTTCAAGTTTTGGGTGAATTCTTGTGATGGATTATGGAACAAGGAGTTGCAAGAGCCTAAGCTTGGGGGTGCCCATGGCACCCCCAACATAATCCAAGGACACCAAAAAGTCAAAGCTTGGGGATGCCCCGGAAGGCATCCCCTCTTTCGTCCACTTTCATCGGTAATTTACTTGGAGCTATATTTTTATTCACCAACATGATATGTGTTTTGCTTGGAGCGTCTTGTATTATTTGTGTCTTTGCTTGTTAGTGTGCCACAATCATCCTTGCTGTACGCACCTTTTGAGAGAGCCATACACTAGTGCAGAACCGGGCAATAGCACCGGTTCGTAAGGCCCTTTAGTGCCTGTTCCATAACCGGCACTAAAGTGTGGGCACTAAAGGCCCCCCCTTTAGTACCGCTTCAGCACGAACCGGTGCTAAAGGGCAACCACATGGCACGAGCCAGCTCCGGGGGCCGGGATCCCTTTAGTACCGGTTGGTAACACCAACCGGTACTAAAATGTTTGGGGGTTTTTGGTTTTATTATTTCTTTTTCATTTAATTTTGTGTTTTCCATTTTAATTCTTTTTCGTTTGCTGGTATTTTACGATACTACACATTGTACACGTTATGCATATATATATATATATATATATATAAATAGAATTTCTAGTAGAACCAATCATATATATATCATCAATGTCTCACAAACCACCATATTAATTCACACATACACACATGTATAGCTATATACAATTTCTCCTACATATGCATGTTGCCTTCGGAGCCAGTGGCATTAGCCTAATTGGTGCCTTCGGAGCACGATGACAATTGGAAGTGGTTCATGACCTGGTCGATGGGGGCGGTAGCGGGTAATAGTATTCTCCCTTCGGATTTATGACCTGGTCAAGCAAAAATCCCGGTATTTCCTCTTGAAGTGCTTCTACGCGCACTGGTAGAAAAAGGGCCTATAGTCCCGGTTCGTAAGGGCCTTTAGTCCCGGTTCCGGAACCGGGACTAAAGTGTCGGTACTAATACCTCCCACCTTTAGTCCCGGTTCAATCCAGAACCGGGACTAAAGGCCCTCCACGTGGGCATTGCGCAGAGCCCAGTCAGGAGACCCTTTGGTCCCGGTTGGTGGCACCAACCGGGACCAATAGGCATCCACGCGTCAGCACTTCTGTGGCTGGGGTTTTTGTTTTTTTTGAAAGGGGTGGGGGGGGGGGGGTTGGGGGTTTTGCGGGGTTAATTTAGGTGTTTCATATATTGTGTTAGCTAGTTATAATTAATAGAGAGAAGTGTCCTCTCTTATGTCCGTGCTTGGTCGACGCTACGTACTATACATATGTATATAGAGAGGACTAGACACGCTAGCTAGCTAGTAAGCAAACGAAGGAAACAGAAGATCATCATGAACATATATGCATATATACAGAGAGAAGTGATATCGACCACCTCTCCTTCTCCGAGAGATTGGTCGAACAACAAGTTCTCGTATATCTATCTGACACTACCGGCTACATATATGCAATAATTATCTCTTACAAATGTAATCATACGGACTCAGGGTCCACATAGAATTGTCCGTCTTCAGGGATCACGTGGTCAAGAAAGAATGCTGCCAATTCCTCTTGAATTGCTCGCATGCGAGCTGGTGCTAGGAGTTCATCCCGCTTCTGAAACATCTAATTTGAAGAAGGGGGTCAATACATATATATATATATATATATATATATATATATATATATATATATATGAATGAATGAAACTCAACACAAATGATGGTAATAAAATAAAATTGTGAATGTTGTTTATTACGCACTTCATATTGTTCGTCAGAGTAGCCCCGCTCACAGGTCGTGTGGCGGATGGACTCGCAAATGTAGTATCCACAGAAATCATTCCCTTGTTCCTGCCACAACCACTTTACAAGAAATAGAGGTCAATCAAACTGATAAGTAAGAATGCTAAATGGTATTGATGAAACTAGGGCTTGAATCAATAGGAGATGCGCGGAACATGCTACTATAGTACTTACTTTCGGGTGTCTAAATTGCAGCTTCTTCGGGAGTCCCGGAGCTTTTTTGGTGAATTTTTTCCAAACCCTGCCAGACAAAGAAAACAATTACTTGATATATCAGGAAATGAACAAAGTTGCTGATATGTTGGATAATGATTGATTTAACTTACTTCTCGAGCATTTGAGTCATGTCCGCATAGTCCTGGGGATCTTTTCGTCTTGAGTCTAAGACAGTTACTAGTCCCTGCTCAAGCTTAATCTCTCGGAGAATATAGTGGAAACTGCACACGCATGCATAACTCATCAATTACATTACTATAACCTTGACTAATACATAAGGGAAACCGAATATGCACAAGACAGTAACACTCACTTGAAGTTGTACGGAAAGAGTATTATATCTTTGTTTTCATTTATTACCAACGATCGTAGCAAGTTGGCCTCGGTAGCTGCGACATGAAATTTAACCTGAGTTGCATCTATGATATTTGTGTTAATGAACCCAATATCACCGATTTGTCTTTTCTTGAATTCGACGATCTTCAATCTGCATAATATAGTGAGGATAATTATAAATACATGCAATGAAAGAGCTGAGCTATATAGAGAGACTTAATGACAGAAGTAGTACTACTTACAGACAGTAGCAGGTGACCGTTGCTTTATCGAGGGCCAATTGATTGAAAAACTGAAAGAACTCCTCAAATGGAACAGGCAACAGATCAATTCCAATGAGGTCATGCTCCAGTTTAACTCTCGCATACAAAGTACTCCTCCCCCCAGAGTCTCTGCAGATTTTCAAGTACCAATCATGCAATCTTCGCATCATCGTTGATAGAGATCTTTCATCTTTGACGAGAGGCTTCCCGTACTCGTATCTTTGTATCTGCACGTCCATGGGTTCATAATGTACTTCGTCGGGCAGGTAATCTGCAAGATTGCTATAACCGGGCACCATCCTCGGATCATTATCGACGTTGTGGCTAGGCACCTTGAGCGGGGGGCACGATTGCTTCGCTTGTTCGCCGAGCTGGGCAATTTGTTTCCCAGCTCGTCGTTCTTTCAGCCTTTGATCACTGACAGTACTTCCCGACCGCTCCGCTTCGGCAAATTCCTTTCCAATAATGTGGTCATAGTTTCCTTTCGGCGGATCAGACTTCGGTGGTTTTGTCAGGGCAGCCAGAGTGCGCTTCACTTTCACCCGATCTACCTTATCCTCCGGAGGTGGATGTTTCTTTGCTTTCACCCCTTCAAAGAATTTCTTCACTTCTTCTCGCGCGATCTCGGCGTTCTCCTCCTGGGTCCTCTCGTATGGTAACTTCTCTGGAGTCTTCAGAGAAGGACCGAATCTGTATGTCCTCCCGCCTCTGGTTGTACTGCTAGACACCAACCGAGCAGACGTAGCGGTTGTCTTCTTTACTTGCTTAAGAGGCGGAGGAGAAGGACTACGACGCGCCGGAGCAGCTGGAGCGGCGGCAGGTCTCTTCCGCCCTTGCTGACGAGGCGGAGAAGGAGGAGGCTGGCTGCTCGGGCGCGTCGGCGCAGGCGGAGAAGGAGGCGGAGTGCCGCCGCGCGCCGGAGAAGGAGCCGGCCGAGGGCCCTGATCGTCACTCGCCGGGGGAGGAGGCGGTGGAGGCGGAGTGCCCTGACTCGCCGGAGGAGGAGGAGGAGGCGGTGGCGTCCAGTTCGGAAGGTTGATGAGCTCCTTCCGCCATAGGCATGGAGTCTTCAGAGCAGACCCCAGCTGAGTCTCCCCTTCACCGGTAGGGTGGTCAAGCTGGAGGTCCTCAAATCCCTCCGTTATCTCATCCACCATCACCCTAGCATATCCTTCTGGAATCGGCCGGCAGTGAAAAGTTGCGCCGGGTTCAGTAGGAAAAACAGAGCCAACAGCCGCCTTGACCTTCAAATTCATCCATTGCGTCATAAGGTGGCAATTTTGAGACTCTGTTATAGCATCCACGGGATAGCTGGCAGGAGCCGTCAAGTCATGCTCCGGCTAAAGCAGCTCGGTGGAAGCCACGCTGCTTCTGCGCTGAGATGGCGGGGTAGCTTCGGGGGAGGCTTCGGCAGTACGTTTGCTGCGATTTGCTTCTCGTTCCTCTATCGCGTCTACCCTTGCTTGCAGCGCCTGCATTTGGGTCTGCTGCACTTTTTTCCTCCTCTCATGGGATTTGTAACCGCCTGCGTCCGGAAACCCAACCTTCCACGGAATGGAGCCTGGCGTGCCTCGTGTCCGTCCAGGGTGCTCAGGATTCCCGAGGGCCATTGTGAGCTCGTCGTTCTCTCTGTCTGGAAAGAACGTCCCTTCCTGCGCTGCTTCGATATACTGCTTAAGCTTACTGACTGGTATGTCCATTTGATCGTTCGTCCAAATGCACTTCCCTGTTACAGGGTCCAGTGTTCCGCCAGCCCCGAAGAACCAAGTCCGGCAACGGTCTGGCCAGTTAATTGTCTCTGGTTCGATCCCTTTATGAACCAGATCATTCTCAGTCTTGGACCACTTAGGCCGGGCTACGAGGTAGCCACCTGACCCCGTGCGATGGTGAAGCTTCTTCTTCGCAGCATTTTGCTTGTTTGTCGCCGACATCTTCTTACTCTTTTCCGATGTCTTGTGGGCCACAAATGCGGGCCAGTGATCTCTGATATTCTCATATCTGCCCTTAAATTCTGGTGTCTCATTATTTTCAACAAACTTATTCAGCTCTTTCTTCCACCTCCTGAATAGTTCTGCCATCCTCTTCAGAGCAAAAGACTTGATTAATTTCTCTTTAACTGGGTTCTCTGGATTACCCTCAGGTGGTAGCCGGCTTAAACCATTGCTGGATGCTTATCGGGATCTTGTCCCTAACCAGAACCCCGCACTGAGCAACAAATGCGCTCTTTGTCCGGAGGGGTTCAATAGGTTGGCCGTCGGGCGCGATTGCTATGATCTCAAACTTTTCATCCGAGCTCAACTTTTTCTTCGGGCCTCGTCTCTTTACTGAAGTTGTGCTCGATCCGGAGGGCTAGAAAAAAGAACAAATACTTAATTAATATGTGTACATACCAAAACAATGAATGCATCAATCAGCTAGTCAGCATAGGCTTAACTAATATATATACCTGGCCGGACTCGGTTCGGTCACCGGAGCCGTCCTCATGTTCTTCTTCTTGCACCGGCATTAGGTCACCGTAGCCAGCTTGTTCACCCTCTCCTTCCAGACCATCGGTTTCGTTGAGAAACAACGAGATGGCATCACTTCCTTCTGCGATTATGTCCCTCAACAACGCTTCTTTTGTTGCTTCGTCTAGGGCGGTGTCCATAGTTTCTACAAATATTTACAACATGGCAATTATTATTCAAACATGATAGATGGATATATTAGTGCCAAACGTAGAACTAGCTACCTAATCATAGTAAGCTATCGGGAGGGGGTATATATCGACAACGACGACACTACATCTATGTCCCTCGACAACCCTCGTTCCCGATAAAAAAAAGAGGAAGAAGAAGAAAAATAAGAGGAGAAGAAAGAATAGAGGAGAAGATCTCCTCTATTCTTTCTTCTCCTCTTTTTTTCTTCTTCCTCTTCTTTTTTTATCCTCTTCTTCCTCTCATGTTCGATAGGATCACTGAGGGGTCGGGAGGTTGCGTAGTGTCTCAGGATTCAACAAAACCATGTCTTCATCATTAGGCGAAAGTAACATGTGCATGATGGTACGAAGCTCTTCAAAGTTGTTCTAGAACGGACTCCCAGATAGGATAATCCGCCTTTTGGTACAAAGTTCAGCAAGAGCCTTCCGAATATCGCTATTTGGAAGGCCTTTGCTGAATTGGTACCAAAAGGCAGATTATTCTATCCGGGACTCCATTCCAAAACAACTTTGCAGAACTTCATACCAACATGCCCTGGTTACTTCCGGCTAATGATGAAGGCATGGATTTCTTCAATACTTTGACACTAGGAAACCTCTCTCGACCCCTCGGCGATCCTTGACCCCTCGAACCCTCAATGACCCTGAAACCCTCGACCCTTGACCCCTTAAAGACCCTCGACCCTCTACCCTAGTTCCCGACCCTCGACCAATAGCTAGAGGAGAAGATCGAAGAAAAAAAAGAAGAAAAAAAAGAGGAGAAGAAGAAAGGAATAGTGGAGAAGAAGAGAAAATAGAATATCTTCTTCTCCTCTATTTTCTCTTCTTCTCCACTATTCCTTTCTTCTTCTCCTCTTCTTTTTCTTCTTTTTTCTTCTTCTTATTTATTTCTCCTCTTCTTTTCCTCTCCTCTTCTTCTTTCTTTCCTCTTCTTATTTTCTTCTTTCCTATCCTTCTTTTTCTAAAATTGTAACTTTTGCATATATAAAACTTTTCTAAAATTGTAACTTTCTATATAAAACTTTCCTATCGGGAAGGGGAGAAGATCGAATAAAAAAAAGAAGAAAAAAAAGAGGAGAAGAAGAAAGGAATAGAGGAGAAGAAGAAAAAATAGAATTTTTTTCTATTTTTTCTTCTTCTCCTGTATTCCTTTCTTCTTCTCCTCTTCCTTTTCTTCCTCTCCTCTTCTTCTCCTTTTTCCTCTTCTTTTTTTCTCCTCTTCTTCCCGACCCTCGCCCCCTCGAACACTTGGCGACCCTCGACCCTCTACCCTAGCTAGTTCCCGACCCTCGCCCCCTCGATCCCTCGAACACTCGGCAACCCTCGACCCTCGACCCTCGGCGACCCCCTCCCCCCATGATGTCGAAGTTATCGGGGAGGGGGTATATCGACCCCCCTCATGTCGAAGTTATCTGGTACACACATATACATACATACACATATACACTACACACATGCATACATACACATACATACACATACATATACATGTCTGCATGCACACACATATACACTGCACACACATACACATACATACACATATATATACACTACACACATGCATACATATATCTCAAAAAAATTAACAGAGGCGGGCGGCGACGCGGCAAGCGGAGCGCGGTCAGGCGGCGGCATCGAGGCAGAACACGACGGGCGGCGGCGGCGAACCAGCGGCGGCGCGGCAAGCGGAGCACGTACGGGCAGAGCACGGCAGGCAGCGGCGTCGGGGCGCGGCAAGAGCACGGCGGGCAACGGCGTCGGGGCGCGACTGGCGGCGGTGGCATGGCGCGGCGGGGGGAGAGGAGGAGAGGAGGGGAACGGCACGGCGGCTCACAGTGGGAGCGGGCCGGGAAGGCGTCGGGGTAGGGCTCGACGGCGGCGGCGAGGACGGTGAAGTGGAGCAGCCTGACGGCGTCGGGGCAGGGCTCGGCGGTGGTGGAGGCGATGATGAGGGGCAGGGCTCGGCGGCGGCGACGGCGACGAGGAGGACGAGCAGCCTGGCGGCGTCGGTGATGGGGAATGGAGCAGTTGGCGAAAATTTCCCAAGGGTTGTATATATAGCCAGAGCAATGGTCCCGGTTCATGGCACGAACCGTGACCAATGCCCCCCTTTGGTCCCGGTTGGTGCCACGAACCGGGACCAAAGGCCAATTTTCAGCAGCCCAAAGGGCGGGAAGCGGCGGCCTTTGGTCCCGGTTGGTGGCACCAACTGGGACTAAAGGGTGGCATTGGTCACGGTTGGTGCCACCAACCGGGACCAATGCCCTTGTGCACCCCGCGCCCAAAAGTTTAGTCCCACATCGCTAGCTGAAGGGCGCCGGCACTGGTTTATAAGCGCTGCTCTGCCTCCCCATTCGAGCTCCTCTCTAATGCAGGCTTTCGGGCCTAAACCTGCTACTGCCTGTTGGCCTATCGGGCCTCTGCGGGCCTGAATCCTGGCCCATGTAGGGTTTCTTGTCGTATTCAGGCCGTGGAGGCCCAGTAGGTGGCATTTTTTTTGGTTTTTTCTTTTTTATTTCTACATTTTTTTGGTTTTTTATTTTTTTATTTGTACTTAAAACTAAATACTTATAGTTTTTTAGTGATTTCTTTTTGCTTTTAGGTCACAAAAATTATAAACTTTCTCTTAGTGCCATTAGTTTTAAATTTTAAATAGTTTAAATTTGAATTTTTAAAAATTTGTGTGAATCACTAGTTTATGAATAACTTTACTATAAATTAGAATTTTTTTTCTATTTATTTTTTATTTCTACTTACAACTAAATACTTACAGTTTTTAGTGATTTCTTTTTGCTTTTAGGTCACAAAAATTATAAACTTTCTGTTAGTGCCATTAGTTTTAAATTTTAAATAGTTTATATTTGAATTTTTAAAAATTTGTGTGAATTTTCATAAAAGTTTTGTAATAGTTTTAAATTTTAAATAGTTTTAAATTTTAAATAGTTTTAATTGATTGTTTTTATTTTCATAAAAGTTTTGTAGTTCATTCTGCTTGCTATTAATTCATTCTTTGAGCTAAATGACTCTGAAATTGGAAAGCATTTCAAAATGAACTCTGAAAAGGTTGAAAGTTGGCATGGTATCATCATTTCACCCACATAGCATGTTCCAAAAAGTAGAGATGGTTACGACAAAAACTTGATGCACTTCGTGTACAAAATGGACAATCACTTTCGAAGTATCAAAGTTTCGAACCATAAGACACGAAAGCATTTCAAATGAACTCTGAAAAAGTTGAAAGTTGGGATGGTATCATAATTTCACCCACATAACATTTGCTTATTGCGGGAGAAAGTCTTCACTTTTTCTTCGCTTGTGTCATTTGCTTATTGCGCCGTAACCATGGATAATCTTCATTGTTTATCAGGATGCTTGGGTCAGCCTTGACATTGAAGGGAGGAATTTCATGAAACTTTTCATAATCTTCAGATATGTCTGTCTTGCCGTCCACTCCCAGGATGTCCCTTTTTCCTGAAAGAACTATGTGGCGCTTTGGCTCATCGTATGATGTATTCGCTTCCTTACCTTTTCTTTTTCTCGGTTTGGTAGACATGTCCTTCACATAGATAACCTGTGCCACATCATTGGCTAGGACGAACGGTTCGTCAGTGTACCCAAGATTTTTCAGATCGACTGTTGTCATTCCGTACTGTGGGTCTACCTGTACCCCGCCGCCTAACAGATTGACCCATTTGCACTTAAACAAAGGGACCTTAAAATCAGGTCCGTAGTCAAGTTCCCATATGTCCACTATGTAACCATAATATGTGTCCTTTCCGCTCTTGGTTGCTGCATCAAAGCGGACACCGCTGTTTTGGTTGGTGCTCTTTTGATCTTGGGCGATCGTGTAAAATGTATTCCCATTTATCTCGTATCCTTTGTAAGTCAATACAGTCAAAGATGGTCCCCTGGACAACAAGTACAACTCATCACAAACAGTGTTGTCACCTCTGAGACGTGTTTCCAACCAACTGCTGAAAGTCCTGATGTGTTCACATGTAATCCAGTCGTCGCACTGCTCCGGGTGTTTGGAGCGCAGACTGTTCTTGTGTTCATCGACATACGGGGTCACCAAGGTAGAGTTCTGTAGAACTGTGTAGTGTGCTTGAGACCAGGAATATCCGTCCCTGCATATTATTGAGTCTCTTCCCAGAATGCCTTTTCCAGTCAGTCCCCTCATACCGCGATTTAGGGAGACCTATCTTGTTAAGGCTAGGAATGAAGTCAACACAAAACCCGATAACATCCTCTGTTTGATGGCCCATGGAGATGCTTCCTTCTGGCCTAGCGCGGTTACGGACATATTTCTTTAGGACTCCCATGAACCTCTCAAAAGGGAACATATTGTGTAGAAATACGGGCCCCAGGATGACAATCTCGTCGACTAGATGAACTAGGACATGCGTCATGATATTGAAGAAGGATGGTGGGAACACCAGCTCGAAACTGACAAGACATTGCGCCACATCACTCCTTAGCCTTGGTACGATTTCTGGATCGATCACCTTCTGAGAGATTGCATTGAGGAATGCACATAGCTTCACAATGGCTAATCGAACATTTTCCGATAGAAGCCCCCTCAATGCAACCGGAAGCAGTTGTGTCATAATCACGTGGCAGTCATGAGACTTTAGGTTCTGAAACTTTTTCTCTGGCATATTTATTATTCCCTTTATATTCGACGAGAAGCCAGTCGTGACCTTCATACTGAGCAGGCATTCAAAGAAGATTTCTTTCTCTTCTTTCGTAAGAGCGTAGCTGGCAGGACCTTTATACTGCTTCGGAGGCATGCCGTCTTTTTCGTGCAAACGTTGCAGGTCCTCTCGTGCCTCGGGTGTATCTTTTGTCTTCCCATACACGCCCAAGAAGCCTAGCAGGTTCACGCAAAGGTTCTTCATCACGTGCATCACGTCGATTGAGGAGCGGACCTCTAGGTCTTTCCAGTAGGGTAGGTCCCAAAATATAGATTTCTTCTTCCACATGGGTGCGTGTCCCTCAGTGTCATTCGGAACAGCTAGTCCACCGGGACCCTTTCCAAAGATTACGTAGTGTAAATCATTGACCATAGCAAGCACGTGAACACCGGTGCGCATGGCGGGCTTCTTCCGGTGATCTGCCTCGCCTTTGAAATGCTTGCCTTTCTTTCGACATTGATGGTTGGTCGGAAGAAATCGACGATGGCCCAGGTACACATTCTTCCTGCATTTGTCCAGGTATATACTTTCAGTGTCATCTAAACAGTGCGTGCATGCGTGGTATCCTTTGTTTGTCTGTCCTGAAAGGTTACTGAGAGCGGGCCAATCGTTGATGGTCACAAACAGCAACGCCTTAAGGTTAAATTCCTCCTGTCTGTGCTCATCCCACGTACGTACACCATTTCCATTCCATAGCTGTAAAAGTTCTTCAACTAATGGCCTTAGGTACACATCAATTTCGTTGCCGGGTTGCTTAGGGCCTTGGATGAGAACCGGCATCATAATGAACTTCCGCTTCATGCACATCCAAGGAGGAAGGTTATACATACATAGAGTCACGGGCCAGGTGCTGTGATTGCTGCTCTGCTCCCCGAAAGGATTAATGCCATCCGCGCTTAAAGCAAACCATACATTCCTTGGGTCCTTTGCAAACTCATCCCAGTACTTTCTCTCGATTTTTCTCCACTACGACCCGTCAGCGGGTGCTCTCAACTTCCCATATTTCTTTCGGTTCTCACTGTGCCATCGCATCAACTTGGCATGCTCTTCGTTTCTGAACAGACGTTTCAACTGTGGTATTATAGGAGCATACCACATCACCTTTGCAGGAACCCTCTTCCTGAGGGGCTCGCCGTCAACATCACCAGGGTCATCTCGTCTGATCTTATACCGCAACGCACCGCATAGCGGGCATGCGTTCAGATCCTTGTATGCACCGCGGTAGAAGATGCAGTCATTAGGGCATGCATGTATCTTCTCCACCTCCAATCCTAGAGGGCATACGACCTTCTTTGCTGCGTATGTACTGTCGGGCAATTCGTTATCGTTTGGAAGCTTCTTCTTCAATATTTTCAGTAGCTTCTCAAATCCTTTGTCAGCCACAGCATTCTCTGCCTTCCACTGCAGCAATTCCAGTATGGTACCGAGCTTTGTGTTGCCATCTTCGCAATTGGGGTATAACCCTTTTTTGTGATCCTCTAACATGCGATCGAACTTCAGCTTCTCCTTTTGACTAATGCATTGCGTCCTTGCATCGACAATGACCCGGCGGAGATCATCATCATCGGGCACATCGTCTAGTTCCTCTTGATCTTCAGCAGCTTCACCCGTGGCAGCATCATTGGGCACATCGTCTGGTTCCTCTTGATCTTCACCAGCTCCCCCCGTTGCAGCATCACCGTATTCAGGGGGCACATAGTTTTCATCGTACTCTTCTTCTTCGCCGTCTTCCATCATAACCCCTATTTCTCCGTGCCTCGTCCAAACATTATAGTGTGGCATGAAACCCTTGTAAAGCAGGTGGGAGTGAAGGATTTTCCGGTTAGAGTAAGACCTCGTATTCCCACATTCAGTGCATGGACAACACATAAAACCATTATGCTTGTTTGCCTCAGCCGCATCGAGAAACTCATGCACGCCCTTAATGTACTCGCGGGTGTGTCTGTCACCGTACATCCATTGTCGGTTCATCTGCGTGCATTATATATAATTAAGTGTCCAAATTAATAGAAGTTCATCATCACATTAAAACCAAAGTGCATACATATATAGTTCTCATCTAACAACATATAGCTCTCCAGAGCATCTAATTAATTAAACCATACATTGAAACTATGTAAAACATTTCAATGCGAAAACAAATGCGATCATAATCGCAACCAAGGTAACAGTTGATCCAACGGCATAATGATACCAAGCCTCGGTATGAATGGCATATTTTCTAATCTTTCTAATCTTCAAGCGCATTGCATCCATCTTGATCTTGTGATCATCGACGACATCTGCAACATGCAACTCCAATATCATCTTCTCCTCCTCAATTTTTTTTTATTTTTTCCTTCAACAAATTATTTTCTTCTTCAACTAAATTTAACCTCTCGACAATAGGGTCGGTTGGCATTTCCGATTCACATACATCCTAGATAAATAAAATCTATGTCACGTTGGTCGGCATAATTTTCATAAACAGTAAATGAACCAATAGTTATGAAGATAATATACATACCAAATCCGAATCATAGACAGGACGAGGGCCGACGGGGGCGGATACCAAAACCATCGCACTATATAAGATGCAATAATAAATGTAAGAAAATGATACAAGTATCTATCTAAATAGACAAGTAAGAATATTTTTCCTTTCAGAAAGAAGATAAGAACAAGAGGCTCACCACGGTGGTGTCGGTGATGAGATCAGCGCGGGTGATCGACGGCGGTGAAGACGGGGACGGGGCGTGACGGACCGCTAAATCTAGACAAATCTCGAGGAAAATGGAGCTTGGAGGTCGAGCTTCGACAGGAGAAAGTTTAAGTAGTGTGGCTCGGGCATTCCATCGAACACCTCATGTGCATAGGAGGTGAGCTAGAGCACCACAAACCCCTCCCCTCGCCGGCCAGAGAAAAACAGAGCACTGGAGTGCTCTGCTCGCGGGCGAGGGTATATATAGGCACCTCATTGGTCCCGGTTTGTGGCAAGAACTGGGACTAAAGGGGAGCCTTTGGTCCCGGTTCAGGCCACCAACCGGGACCAATGGTGGTGGGCCAGGAGCGAGGCCCATTGGTCCCGGTTCGTCCCACCAACCGGGACCAAAAGGTCCAGACGAATCGGGACCAATGGCCCACGTGGCCCGGCCGGCCCCCTGGGCTCACGAACCGGGACCAATGCCCACATTAGTCCCGGTTCTACACTGAACCGGGACTAATGGGCTGAGCCGGCCTGGACCATAGCCCTGTTTTCTACTAGTGGCGCTCCATTTCTAGGAGCTTGTCCCGCACCTTTGTGAACTGTTAAGAAGGAGATCAATATGCATGTGTATTAGTTGTGTGACTAGATATAGATAATGGTGTAAAAATTGTGAATAGTGTTCTGATAAGCGTACCCATTCCTGTCTTTGAGATCTGCTCCTTTCGGACGCCATCATGCGAATGTTCTCGCAAACGCAGAATGCACACAGATCAGTCCCCTGCGCCTGCTTCAGGGCCTTTATTATGAGAATGGAATTTAATTTGATCAGATAATAATTAATCAAGCATGATAATTAAAGAGATGGTAGCTAGCTAGCTAGCTAGTACTATTTAATTACTTACCTTGGGTCGAAACCATTTCAGCTGTCGTTTCCATTCGCCTTCCGTGACGCTGATGAACCTTGACCAAGCCCTGCCCGCCGACAAAGAAAATGAATAAAGGGGTTATTAAATAGTTCATATCATGAAATGACGAACTAAATAGGCCGAGATATATAGTTAATAATGATTGAAATTACCTGTTGACTATCCCGAACAAGATGTTATAGTCACTATTTGCTTTGAGTAGTGAGTCCAGTATTTCAACTGTTCCGGCGTCAACTTTAATGATACACAAGATCCAGTGAAATCTGCATGCACACACGTTTGCATGTCTTAATTAAGCGGGCATATGTAAGCAAAAACTTGTAGCTAGCTAGTAGGCAAAAACAGAGAATTTGTAGTACAAGAAAGTGTGACTCACTGGAAGTTGTAAGGAAGTAGTATAACTTCATTGTATTTGAGGCGCTTCAAGAACTCTAGCATGCTGTCCTCTACCTGCTTTTCATGATGCTTGTTTATTTTCCATGTGTATTCATTAACGGTGTTTGGGTCAATGAACCCAATGCCATAGCGTCCACCTTTTCTCATTTCATACATCTTCATCATGCATAATACCACAGAAAAGAATATAGTGAGGATAATTACAAGTAATGATTGATCAAAAGGATCACTACAGCTAGCTTGAGACTTAAATTACAGAAAGAAATCACTTACAGACAATAGCAACTGACGATAGATTTGTCGAGTGCATCTTGATTGTATAACTGAAACAGTTTAGAATACTCAACAGTCACAGGTTTCTGATGGTAGTAATGATCCTTCTTGACTTGCACCATGAGGGACTCTCGATCG
Organism: Triticum urartu; assembly: GCF_056163025.1. Lineage (NCBI taxonomy): Eukaryota > Viridiplantae > Streptophyta > Magnoliopsida > Poales > Poaceae > Triticum > Triticum urartu. The sequence goes on along the minus strand of NC_141874.1, from coordinate 166,671,501 downwards.
GATCTCTTGGTAATGTCCATGTACCATTGATGCAATTCATGCATTCTCGTTGGGAGCTTCTTGACCTCTTCTGGCTTGACCAAAGGTTGGCCCCGGGCATATTTCCGTTTTATTTCCTCCTCTGTAAGCACAGGCATGTCCTCGATCTCGAGGAGTTGTCCAACAGTGATGTTGAGAGTTTCAGCCTGCATTATATGCTCCTGGGTTATTACCACATCGCCCACCTCGGGAACGTAAACTGTTTGCCCACAATAATATTGGGCGCGCGTACTGTCACGTGTTGTTGGCAGCACAACAAGCGGGGGGATCGATTGCACCGCCTGTTCTCCCAGCTGGGCAACGGTTTTCCCGCATTTTTTGACAGCCGCTTGTTGTTTGCTCGAGCTCGAGCTCGCCTCCTTCTGTAGACGTTGTCGATGTAACTTCCTGATGTGGCGCTCATAGTCTGTGTCAACAGGTTTAGGAGCTAGTGGTTGAGCCATACGAATGAAGTGGTCAACTACTTCCACAGGCACTTTCTCCCTTGGCGGCAGTTGCGGTTTCGGTCCAAAATGGGCGTCGACTTCTGCCCGCACTATGGCATTGGTTTGCTCCTCGGTCCTGTCGTAAGCCCTCTCAGGAAGAGGAGTAGTGAGGTTTGGACCATATTTATATCGCTTGCCTCTGCCTGTACTTCCTGTACTATGACCTCGACTCGTACCGCAACGCACCATAGCTGCGGGGTGTCTCTTCTGCGATTGCTGAGGCGGCGGAGACGGCTGACGGGGCTGAGTTGGACGAGGAGGAGTGGCCTGAAGCTGTGCCAGACTTGGAGGAGGAGTGGCCTGAGGTTGTGCCGGACTTGGAGGAGGAGTGGACGTCTGACGCTGTGTCGGACTTGGAGGAGGAGTGGCCTGACACTTTGCCAGACTTGGAGGAGGAGGAGTGGCCTCACGCGTTGGTGGACTTGGAGGAGCGGGAGTCTGCTGACTCGGTGGCGGACTTCGACGAGGAGTCGGGAGACGCGGTGTTGGTGGCCTTCGAAAGATGATGCAATCCTTTCTCCATAGGATGATACGATGTTTGGCATCTTCGAGTGTGTGCTCCTCGTCACCTCTAGGAATGTCAAGCTCTAGCCCCGAATATTGGTCCACCACCTCATCAACCACGACACGAGCATAGCCTGCTGGAATCGGGTAGCAATGGAAGGTTGCATCGGGGGAATTTGTATAAGCAACGCCGTCTGCCACCTTCAAGGATATGTTCTTAATTTTGAAGTGTAGCTCGCAGTTAGTGTTCTCCGTGATGTCATCCACGGGGTATCTATCCAGCATTGCGTCAAACGGGGCGGAACCCACACTGCTTCTCGGCATGGATGGGGCGGTGGTATCCAATGCTGGATCATCCGCTAGCTGCTGCAGCTGCTGAGACCCCCTTTGCTGGCTAAGTGAGTCGATCTGCTCCTGCTGCCGCTGGAATTTGACTACCAAGTCCGCGTGCGCTGATTCTAGGCCTTGAAGGCGTTCATAGTCCATCTTCCTCTTCTCCTCCTCCATCTTCCTCTGCTTCTCCTCCGCAATATTCCTTCTCGCACAGGTTCTGTAGTCGGCGTTCCAGTCCGAAACCCCTCATACCACGGAATACCGCCCTTGCCTCGTGTTCTTCGCGGGTGTTCAGGATTTCCCAGGGCACGCGTAAGCTCGTCGTTCTCTCTGTTGGGCTGGAACACCCCCGTTCGAGCCTCTTCTATTTCAACAAGTATATTATCGTCGGCTCCGTTCAGACATGCCTTCGTCGAAACTTTGCCTGTCTTCAGGTCCAACTCCCCCCCATGCGCATAGAACCAAGTCCTGCACCTGGGGGGCCAGCTCTTAGTAACCGGAGTGACACCTGCATCCTCCATCTCTTTCTCAGACTTATCCCACTTAGGCATTGCCACCGTGTAGCCACCTGGCCCCAGCTTATGGAACTTATCCTTTTTTTCGGCATTCTTCTTGTTTATTCTCGACCATTCCTTAGCTAATTCTGAATCCTTGAATTTCACGAAATCGTCCCAATGAGCACTTTGATTCTCTAGTGTTCCCTCGAATACTGGAGTATTCCTTCCTCCCTTGACGTACTTGTCCCATTCACGATTCTTGTGGTTCTTGAACGCAGCCGCCATCTTCCTAAGAGCAGCGTCCTTGACTTTCTGCCTATCTGCTTCTGTGAAATGATCTGGTAGGGTGAAATGTTCCATGAGAGTATCCCAAAGCAGACTTTTTTGTCTGTCGTCGACAAAAGTAAGATCTGGACGTGGCTTTGCTGGCTCTCTCCATTCTTGAAGGGAGATCGGGAGTTGGTCCTTCACAAGAACTCCGCACTGACGAACGAACTTGTCCGCAATCTTCTTAGGCGCTAATGGTTCACCATTAGGTTTGATTGCCTCGATATTATACTTTACGCCCTCCTTCAACTTTTTGTTCGGGCCTCATTTCGTCCTGTTGCCTGAAGATTTGCTCGATCCGGATGGCTGAAAGAAGAAAGACCGATTCGTTAATATATCTTCAACTCATTTAAAACATGTGATGATCACCAGATGCCTGCTTATATAAATATATATACCTCGCCGGTCTTTGTTGTTTCAGGATCAACATGTTCTTCGTCATTGTCATAATCACAGTTCTTGACTTCATCAATTCGGTCGTCGCGATCGAATATCATATCACCCTCTGTGGTGTTGTTTAGAAATTCGGAGCCGTTATAATCTTCTTCATTATGATCATCATCTGGCCCGCGTATTATATCGAACATGGTCTGTTCTCCCTCTCTGTCAGTATTGTCCGCCATAACTTTTATTTAACTATGCCAAAAGAAATATAAATCAATTTAGTATTCAAATTACATCGTCTCGGATAATAGATATAATTTCGAATACATCGTCTTGAATAATAGATATAATCTCGAATACATCGTCTCGAATAATATATAATATTGAATAGTACATCACTGGCTAGGTAGCTAATTAAAGATCGAATACTACAGAAGAATCTAGGACACTCGCGGTTCCTGCGGCGCGGGCGGTGGACACCCAAAGAGAAGGAACCCTCACAGGATCATAGCTGAAGTGAGATCCCTGAAGAAACTACCAGGTATTGGAGAACCTGCCGCCCTCTAACGCAACCATGTAGCGATGGACGTGTTCGTCCTCCTCCCTGACACGGCGACGTACCACCTCCGGCGGGGCCGGCTCCCTCCGCACCGAAACTGGCCCACGCGAACGCCACCAAACGAGATCAGGGTCGACGACGGGACCCGGGGCCGGGTTCCTCATCAAGCGGCGCGCCCCTCCAGGAAGCACCTCCCAGTGCCAGCCCGGCGGAGCCCAGTCCCGGACATGGGTCAGTCGGACGTCGTCGCGGACGGGTCGACAGCGAGGATGCGGGCCGGGCATCGTCGAGAACAAATACTAGCTATATGCTCGCAAAAAGTAACATTTTTTAATGATTGGATTTTGATAACTAAAATTTCTAACATTTCTATATAACACTAATTATGCTATCATTCCATATGTCAAAATTCTATATGCTATTTCATACTAATTAAGCATCTAACACTAAAAACAGAAAACACAACTTTTATACATCCATTAAAAAACTGAAAAACAACATTATATAAAAAATTTCCATACTAATTAAACACTAATTATATCCATCTAACATGCATTCATACATATATACTAGTGAAAAAATAATAATCTAAAAAAATCTAAACTAATTAAACATACAAAATACGTATATACTAATATATACATGCATTAATTCATACATATGTACGTGTGTGTGTGTGTGTGTGTTCATCATGCTTGTGTGTGTGTGTATGGGCTCGGGGAGGGGCGGCGCCCATGGTGGCCGCCGGGGGCGAGGGAGAAGGGTTAGAGGGGGAGAGCTCACAGCGGGGTGACGGCGACGGCGAGGCGACGGCCGGGGGCGGCGATGGGCCGGGGCGTGACGCGGGGGCGGCAACGCGGGGACGGCGCGACGGGGATGGGCCCGGGGCGGCGGCGGAGACGAGGGCGGCGACGGGGACGGGGGCGGCGACGGGGACGGGGGCGGCGACGGCGACGGCGTCGATCGATCGGGATGCGCGGGCGGTGCTTCAATGGGGAAACAGAGGAAGAAACAGAGGGAAAATGAAATTTTCGTAAGTGTTGTATATATAGAAGGCACCTTTAGTACCGGTTGGAGCCACCAACCGGTACTAAAGGCCTTTTTTGGCCAGGCAAAGTGGCGGGAACCGCACCCCCTTTAGTACCGGTTGGTGGCTCCAACCGGTACTAAAGGCCCCCCTTTAGTACCGGTTGGTGCCACGAACCGGTACTAAAGGGGGTGCGCTGGCGCAGGTGCGGTGCGCAAGTTTAATCCCACCTCGCTAGCCGAGGAGCGACCACACTGGTTTATAAACCCCCGTGTGGTAGCTCTCTCGAGCTCCTCTCCAAAGCAGGCCTACTGGGCCTACATGTTCTGTGCTGCCCTGTTGGCCTACTGGGCCTTTGCGGGCCTGCATCCTGGCCCAACAACAGGTTGGGTTTCTAGTCGTATGCAGGCCGCTCTGGCCTAGTAGGCGGGCTTTTTTATTTTTTTTGCTTTATTTATTTTTGAGTTGTTTTTTTGTGTATTTAGAGTTTCTTTGTGAATATTTTTGCTTTAGGTACAAAAAATTACAAACTTTCTGTTAGTGCCCGTAGTTTTCAAATTTGAATAGTTTAAATTTTGAATTATTTGAAATTAGTGTGAATCACTAGTTTGTGAATAACTTAACTTTAAAAATCAGTAAAGGCATGAAAGAATTTGTTTGCACATAAAATTTCTTCGCGTTTCAACTGCCAAAACACATAATTAACTACCCTAACTATTACAGAGATTCCCTTCTGGGTGTGAAACACAGAAGAAAGTGATGATAGTGAAGCCGATCACATCCCAGATCTTTGCGTGTGAAACTTTTTCTTCGCGTGTGTCCCTTTCCGCCGTAACCATGGAAAATCATCATCATTTAACGGGATGCTCGGGTCAATATTCACCGTGAATGGAGCAATTTCATCAAACTTTTCATAATCTTCTGACTGGGGCGCTCTCCCTCGACATCACCAAGGTCATTGCGGCTGATCTTATAGCGCAATGCACCACATACCGGGCAAGCGTTCAAATCCTCGTACTCACCACGGTAGAGGATGCAATCATTAGGGCATGCATGTATCTTCTGCACCTCTGACCCTAGAGGGCAGACAGCCTTCTTTGCTTCGTACGTACTCTCGGGCAATTCGTTGTCCTTTGGAAGCATATCCTTTATCATTACCAGCAACTTTCCAAATCCCTTGTCAGATACACCATTCTCTGCCTTCCATTGCAGCAATTCTAGTGTGGTGCCCAGCTTTTTCTTGTCACCTACGCAATTCGGGTACAACATTTTTTTGTGATCCTCTAACATGCACTGCAACTTCTTCTTCTCCAAATCACTTGCGCAGTTTCTCTTTGCATTGGCAAAGGCCCGACCTAGATCATCAACGGGCTCATCTGATGCCTCTTCTTCAGCTTCTTCCCGCATTGCCGGCTCAGCTTCTTCCCGCATTACCGGCTCAGCTTCTTCCCCCATTGTTGCATCATCGTATTCAGGGAACCCATGGCCAGGATAGCTGTCGTCGTCCTCTTCTTCTTCATTGTCTTCCATCATAACCCCTCTTTCTCCGCGCTTGGTCCAAACATTATAGTGGGGCATGAAACTGGACTTAAACAGGTGGACGTGAATGGTTCTTGATATAGAGTAATTGTGACCATTCTTACAGCCAGCACATGGACAAGGCATAAAACCATCCGCCCGCTTGTTTGCCTCAGCCGCAAGCAGAAAAGTATGCACGCCCTCAACGAACTGGGGAGAGCATAGGTCATCGTACATCCATTGCCGGCTCATCTTTATTACACAACACTAAATAGACCAAATTAATACAAGTTCATACAACACTTAAATGCAACAAACAAATAACTCTCTAGCTAAAGCATTTAAATGCAACAACAAATGCGATCAAGATCGCAACTAAGGTAACAATGGATCCAACAGCATAATGATACCAAGCTTCACTATCGATGGCATATTTTCTAATCTTTCTAATCTTCAAGCGCATTTTCTCCATCTTGATCTTATGATCATCGACGACATCGGCAACATGCAACTCCAATTCCATCTTCTCCCCCTCAATTCTTTTCAATTTTTCTTTCAAGTACTTGTTTTCTCTTTCAACTAAATTTAACCTCTCGACAATAGGGTCGGTTGGAATTTCCGGTTCACATACCTCCTAGAAAAAATTTCCATGTCAACTTGATGGTCATAATTTGTCATAAACACGAAATGCAACTAGTTTTAAAAGAGAATATATATACCACATCCAAATCATAACAAGGACGAGGGCCGACGGGGACGGATATCAAAACCGTGGCACTATATGTATAACAAACAACGTACGGGTAAGATAATTATACGAGTAACTATATATCCAAATCACACAAACATCAATTTTTATATAAAATTTCATGAACAAGAGGCTCACCACAAGGTGATGCCGGCGACGGGACGGTGCGAGCGATCGACGGTGGTTACGACGGAGATTTAGAAGGCACTAAGTAAACCACACCTACATATGCAAACTAAGTGTTATTTTTGACTTCAAATTGCATATAAATCAAATACTAGCACATATATATATCCTCCCAAATTACTAAACTCACAAATTAATCACTATATAAAAAAGCATTGCAAGAGCTAATCTAGCAATGAGAGATGAAAGGACAAAGTTGCTAACCTTTGTGATCATTTGAATGGATGGGGGCCTTCAAATCTTGACAAATTTTGGGCAAAATATGTGATGAGCTCGAGAGGAAGAGGGGAAGAACAGAGAGAGGAGAGGGGAAAGGGGAAGAACAGAGCGAGCTCGGGTGGACGAAGGGTTTATGTAGGACAACCTTTAGTACCGGTTCGTGCCAAGAACCGGTACTAAAGGGGCTGGAGGGGCCCCAGTCTGACAACATCCTGCCACCACTCTCATTAGTACCGGTTCATGGCATGAACCGGTGCTAAAGGTTCGCCACGAACCGGTACTAATGAAAGCGGCCCCGCTAGCCGTTGGAACCGGCACTAATGTATACATTAGTGCCGGCTCAAATACAAACCGGCACTAATGTGCTTCATGTTTGACCCTTTTTCTACTAGTGATACATGAATTAGAATTTGATAGAATACTCTATGTGCTTCACTTATATCTTTTTGAGCTAAGTAGTTTTGCTCTATGTGCTTCACTTATATCTTTTGAGCGCTATAATTTTGCTCTATGTGCTTCACTTAGATCTTTTAAAGCACGGTGGTGGATTTGTTTTAAAGAAACTATTGATCTCTCATGCTTCATTTAAATTATTTTGAGAGTCTTAATAGCATGGTAATTTGCTTAATAATAACATGCTTGGTATTCAAGATTTGTGAAACTTTCTTTTGAGTGTGTTGAATACTAAGAAAAGTTGGATGCTTGATAATGGTTTTGAGATATGGAGGTAGTAATATCAAAGTCATGCTAGTAGAGTAATTGTGAATTTGAGAAGTGCTTGAGTTAAAGTTTGCAAGTCCCGTAGCATGCACGTATGGTAAACGTTATGCAACAAATTTGAAACATGAGGTGTTATTTGATTGTCCTCCTTATGAGTGGCGGTCGGGGACGAGCGATGGTATTTTCCTACCAATCTATCCCCCTAGGAGCATGCGCGTAATACTTTGGTTTTGATGGCTTGTAGATTTTTGCAATAAGTATATGAGTTCTTTATGACTAATGTTGAGTCCATGGATTATACGCACTCTCACCCTTCCATCATTGCTAGCCTCTACGGTACCGTTCATTGCCCTTTCTCACATCGAGAGTTGGTGCAAACTTCGCCGGTGCATCCAAACCCCGTGATATGATACGCTCTTTCACACATAAACCTCCTTATATCTTCCTCAAAACAGCCACCATACCTACCTATTATGGCATTTCCATAGCCATTCCGAGATATATTGCCATGCAACTTTCCACCATACAGTTTATCATGACACATTCATCATTGTCATATTGCTTAGCATGATCATGTAGTTGACAAAGTATTTGTGGCAGAGCCACCGTTCATAATTTTTTCATACTTGTCACTCTTGATTCATTGCATATCCTGGTACACCGCCGTAGGCATCCATATAGAGTCATACTTTGTTCTAGTATCGAGTTATAATCATTGAGTTGTAAATAAATAGAAGTGTGATGATCATCATTCAATAGAGCATTGTCCCAAAAAAACAGAAAGGCCAAAGAAAAAAAAAGAAGGCCCAAAAAAAGAAAATAAATAAAAAGGGGACATGCTACTATCCTTTTTTCCACACTTGTGCTTCAAAGTAGCACCATGTTCTTCATATAGAGAGTCTCTTGAGTTATCACTTTCATATACTAGTGGGAATTTTCATTATAGAACTTGGCTTGTATATTCCAACAATGGGCCTCCTCAAGTGCCCTAGGTCTTCGTGAGCAAGCAAGTTGGATGCACACCCACTTAGTTTCTTTTGTTGAGCTTTCATACATTTATAGCTCTAGTGCATCCATTGCATGGCAATCCCTACTCCTTGCATTAACATCAATCGATGGGCATCTCCATAGCCCGTTGATTAGCCTCGTTGATGTGAGACTTCCTCCTTTTTGTCTTCTCCACATAACCCCCATCATTATATTCTATTCCACCCATAGTGCTATATCCATGGCTCACACTCATGTATTGCGTGAAAGTTTATGAGTTTGAAATTATTAAGGTATGAAACAATTGCTTGGCTTGTCATCGGGGTTGTGCATGATGAGAGCATTCTTGTGTGACAAAAATGGAGCATGACTAAACTATATGAATTTGTAGGGATGAACTTTCTTTGGCCATGTTAATTTAAGAAAACATAATTGCTTTGTTGGTTTGCTTGAAGTATTATTATTCTCTATGTCAATATGAACTTTTGTCTTGAATCTTCCTAATCTGAATATTCATACCACAATTAAGAAGATTTGCATTGAAATTATGCCAAGTAGCACTCCGCATCAAAAATTCTCTTTTTATCATTTACCTACTCGAGGATGAGCAGGAATTAAGCTTGGGGATGCCTGATACGTCTCCTACGTATCTATAATTTTTGATTGCTCCATGCTATATTATCTACTGTTTTGGACTATATTGGGCTTTATTTTCCACTTTTATATTATTTTTGGGACTAACCTATTAACCGGAGGCCCAGCCCAGAATTGTTATTTTTTGCCTATTTCAGTGTTTCGAAGAAACGGAATATCAAATGGAGTCCAAATGGAATAAACCTTTCTGGAACGTGATTTTCTTCCCGAATATGACCCAGGAGACTTGGACCCTATGCCAAGGAAGCTTCGAGGTGGGCATGAGGTAGGGGGCGCGCCCTATACCCCTAGGCGCGCCCCACCCTCGTGGGCCCACCGAAGCTCCATCGACGTACTTCTTCCTCCTATATATACCTACGTACCCCCAAACGAATAGATACGGAGCCAAAAACCTAATTCCACCGCTGCAACTTTCTGTATCCACGAGATCCCATCTTGGGGCCTGTTCCGGAGCTCCGCCGGAGAGGGCCGTCATCACGGAGGGCTTCTACATCATCATAGCCCCTCCGATGAAGTGTGAGTAGTTTACCTCAGACCTTCGGGTCCATAGTTATTAGCTAGATGGCTTCTTCTCTCTTTTTGGATCTGAATACAAAGTTCTCCCCCTCTCTTGTGGAGATCTATTCGATGTAATCTTCTTCTTTTTTGCGGTGTGTTTGTTGAGACCGATGAATTGTGGGTTTATGATCAAGTCTATCTATGAATAATATTTGAATCTTCTCTGAATTCTTTTATGTATGATTGGTTATCTTTGCAAGTCTCTTCAAATTATCAGTTTGGTTTGGCCTACTAGATTGGTTTTTCTTGCCATGGGAGAAGTGCTTAGCTTTGGGTTCGATCTTGCGGTGTCCTTTCCCACTGACAGAAGGGGTAGCAAGGCACGTATTACATCGTTGCCATCGAGGATAACAAGATGGGGTTTATTTCATATTGCATGAATTTATCTCTCTACATCATGTCATCTTGCATAAAGTGTTACTCTGTTTTTAACTTAATACTCTAGATGCATGCTGGATAGCGGTCGATGAGTGGAGTAATAGTAGTAGATGCAAAATCGTTTCGGTCTACTTGTCACGGACGTGATGCCTATATACATGATCATGCCTAGATATTCTCATAACTATGCTCCATTCTGTCAATTGCTCAACAGTAATTTGTTCACCCACCGTAGAATACTTATGCTCTTGAGAGAAGACACTAGTGAAACCTATGGCCCCCGGGTCTATTCTCATCATATCAATCTCCATCACTTTAATCTTGCTTTGCTTTTTTACTTTGCCTTTTACTTTTCACTTTGCATCTCTATACCAAAAATACCAAAAATATTATATCTATCAGATCTCACTCTCATAAGTGACCGTGAAGGGATTGACAACCCCTAATCGTGTTGGTTGCGAGTAGCTATCGTTTTGTGCAGGTACGAGGGACTTGAGCGTGGCCTCCTACTGGATTGATACCTTGGTTCTCAAAAACTAAGGGAAATACTTACGCTACTCTGCTGCATCATCCTTTCCTCTTCGGGGAAATCCAACGCAAGCTCAAGAGGTAGCAACCACCCTCCAGGACCCCCGGGGATTATCCTTGTTGCCGGTAATACCTCTCAGCCACTTCTCCACTATGTCCTTGCTAACATCCTCCAGGTGGATCTGAGTGGAATACTCGAGTCCCGAGTACATCCACATCAGATGGTCACGGGCTTGGAGTGATTGGATGCGTCGACTGAGGAAGACCTCAAGCAGGTCCATACCAGTCACTCCGTCGCGGACAAGTTGGACGACCCGCTCGACCAACACCTTCACCTGCCCCTTCTCTTCCGGGATCACTCTCAAGGAGGAGGGCTTCTCCACTCGAGCCATTGAAAAGGGGGGAAGTCCAGTCGACTGACCTGTGGTCGGTTGGTCCTTGCAGTAAAACTAGGTCGACTGCCAGCCCCGGAACGAGTCGGAAAGGACCATAGCTGGGAAGGTACTCTTGTTCCTCATTTGGATTCCAAGGCCCCCGCACATCTGTATCACGTGCGTCCTCTCGTCACTTGTGTTGGCCTTCTTGACCGTCTGGGAGCGACATGTCAATATGTGCTTGAAGAGACCCCAGTGCGGTCGACAGCCCAAGAAATTCTCGCACATGGACACGAAAGCAGCAAGGTACATGATGGTGTTTGGAGTGAAGTGGTGGAGTTGAGCCCCGAAGAAGTTCAAAAAACCACGAAATAAAGGGTGGGGAGGCAAAGAAAACCCGCGGTCAACATGAGTGGCAAGGAGGACGCACTCACCCTCCTGCGGCTGCGGCTCGGTCTCGTTCCCCGGAAGCCGCGCCGATTGGTGAGGGATCAGTCCCCGCCCTCAACCAGATCATCGATGTCGTCTTGGCTGATCGTCGAGCGGATCCAGTCGCCCTGGATCCAGCCAGGCGGCAGGCCGGACCGTGACGAGGATCCACCCCGGCTGGTCCTCTTCCCCTTTGCCTTTGCCGTCGCCTTCTTTGCACGCTCCAACACCACCGTCTTCTCCTTCCCCATGGCAGCGAATCAAGTCCGAGCGGGGTTACGACACTGAGAGCAGAAGTAGGTGCGGCGGAGAAATCTGAGGAGGAAGAAGGAGAATGAGGGCGCACTGTTCAAAAGCCCGGTCCGGTGCCTTTTATAAGGACCCTTCCGAGTGACTGAGTTGTTGGCCCGGACGATCTTATCAAATCCCGCAACAGTCGCGCGCGCGATACATGGAAAAAAGGTGGTGCGGAGATCGAGGCAACCCGCCTAATCCGTCCCAATTACCACGGCCTCGCCCGCCCGGCACGCTTCCCAAAATTTGAATCCTGCAAAATCTGCGGACAGCAGAACAACTTGTCAGGCGGAAGACATCCTCCACATCATCACTCGAAACTCTTCAGTAAAAGTTCACTCGACAAAAACTAAGAATGGATCAAGGCAACTGAAAAAGAAGTTGGTGTCGTCATCTCAGTTCATTGATCCAGAACAAGATGTACTCATAGCCCGAAACATGAGTCAGAAGTGTTCTCAACTCCTTCCTCACTCATACCCTGATCCATTCGGGGGCTAATGATGAAGCGATGTACCTAGGGTAGGGTCATGGATCTGTCCAAGATACCCTCCCCAAGGACATCTCTAAAAGAACCAGAAGCATTCAAAGAAAAATCATCATCCACTCGACCATGAAGTTATGTTCCACTCGACAATCCTGAAGACACTCGACCGTATAGATATTCACTTGACTACTAGAAGATCTAGAGCCACTCCACTCTGCAACGGTTGGGAATTAAGTCATAGCTTTATTGGTCATTATGTATATTTATTGCAGGCGTTACCAGTAACGTCTCCATCTTTATGTACCTTAAACCCTTTGTAACTGAGGGCAGGAGGGGTCTGGCGAACTCTATATAAGCCACCCCTCCTCAGGGACAAGGGTTCGCACCCTCTGTAACACACACGCACATAATCTAGTCGACTACCTCCGGGCTCCGAGACGTAGGGCTGTTACTTCCTCTAAGAAGGGCCTGAACTTGTAAAACTCACGTGTACAACTCCTCCATAGTTAGGATCTTGCCTCTACATTCCTACCCCCCATTCTACTGTCAGACTTAGAACCACGACAGAAGCATAGACTCACAGATAAAAGCATTCCAATTTCTTAATGGGAAAAGGTAGCAAGACTGTTTCTAACCACCTGTTTGAAGGAATAAATAAGGCAATAGCGGTTGATGTCAGAAAGACATATATAGTTCTTTCTGAAAGGATGATCGATTCCTGACCTTTCCTCTTCTTTTAAGCATATTTTGTGAAGTTCAACTAAAATAAAATGCCATCATCGCCTTGACAATTGAGTGACACTGTACAAAAGGAAATGACTTAACATTACATCATGATGTCAGGTATTTAGTCTACAGGCATTAGAGACAAACATACAGACCTCCTCCGATAACATAATGAACATTAATTTTAACAAAGGTGTGACTAGCTTTACCGAGATAATTTGAGTGAACTCTACACCCTCTATTCCTTAATATAAGATGTTTTCGCATTTCAATTTAAAGTACCCAAACGTCCAGTATTTAGAAAAAACAGGTAGTAGTTTTCTTGAGAACATATCTAGGAAAGCTTGCCACACTTTATATATGTCCATACGCTAATGCAACACCATTCAAATAGTACAAATATACACTAATCCAGTGGCTAGTGCAACAGTAGAGTAGTTATTTTATTACAGGATACAGTATAATGGTTTTACTGAACATATTTCCGCAAGCTCTAGCACTGGAAGATTTCTATAAGAATTAACAATACAAAATGTAAAGGTAACAAGTTTCAGCATTGGTATACTAGTTGTGCAAGAGCATTAAACCAAATACAAAAGTCTGAAGGTAACTAGCATTATTAACTAGTGACAGTATTAAAAAATTGCAAACCATGTACCATCAAGGTAAATATCATTTCAAACTCGAGTGTACATGAAAAATTGCTATCCCAATCTTGATAATCGATCAAACATAAAAACTTGATCGAATGAATCAATACAATAGCCAAAGGAGGAGGTGCCCACTCTTGACCTTTCCTCTTGTCTTCATAATTTTTTGTGCAGTTTAACCAAAATAGAATGACATCAGCGCCTTGGCATTTAGGTGACACTGTACAAAAACATTGACTTATCTCATGAAAGTGAGGTATGTAATCTATAAACATTAATAGTGCAAAAATCTGAAGGTAGTAACAAGTTTCTTCGTTGGTATACCGGCTGTGCAACAACATTAGAATGCCTTAGCTGAATTTTTTTAATACATCCACAATCAACAGCTAACCCTGAAATAACCCCAGACATTAAATTTCATTGCTTAAATTTATCGGTGGCATTAGACTGAGTGCGACATTAGTTAAATGTGGCATCACTTTAGCAGTAGCATTGGTTGACTTTACCGCTGGCGTTATACTAATAGCAAAAAAGTGGCAATAAGAGCATGGGAGACCCATTCGGATAGTGGGCGCACCAGTATGATGTACCTCCACGGGTGCATAGAGTGGTGAGGGAGGTATGGTTGCCCAGAGCAACAAATATCCAGGCAGCATATGTGGATTACGTCCCATTTTTGTTCTCTTTAGCCATGATTTTCCTATGTGAGGACAACAAACTGATCGACCTAGTCATTCTCTATTGCGTTGTCATGCCTTTCTACCCTTATTCAACCAAGAGACACGAGACTCGTTCCTTAGCTACCGATTTTCCCCTTTTCAACCTAGATGCGGGTTCGATGCCTACTCTCTTGGATAGTACAGTCTCCCTTCCTTTCCTTATTCAACCCAGACATGGATTAGTCTGCATGAAGTAGGGTTTCCTTTAATAGTGCAAATTAAGGTGTTCGTCTGCATGACCAGCAGAGCAGAGGATAGGAAATTGGGCAGATGGTGGAGTGAAAAAAGATCCACATGCAGTGACGTGGGAGATGGGGCAATAGAACAAGGGTATGGTTCGAAAAGAGGTAGCATACCTGAGGGTCGGCAGGAAGTTGCTTCGCTCGTGGTCGTCATCCTCCACACATACTACGGCAGTGAGCTTGGGGACGGAGGCCAAACCGCACGGGCGCTAGGTCTAAGAGGACGGCCTTGTCATCAGTGTGTGACCTCACTCGCCGCCGACGAGTGCGTCAACACTGCACTTCCTTTTCTTCCCCGGCGGATCTGTGACCACTGGTGAGGAGGGATAGAGAGGCCGTCTTTTTTAGATCTGGAGAGAGGGTGATAATGTGAGAAGCAAGTGGGCAGCCCTTAGCAAGAAAGCTATGAAGCTCCAGCCTATATATCTGTTTATACTACTAGTACTAGAGGTGGAGTGGTAGAGTAGTTTATATTTTCTCGGCAAACAGTACCAGTTAGTCGTGCTTCAAAACTGAATGGCATGCCATTAAAAAAATAAAGGTCGATAACTAATGCGGCACCTCAGGCCAACGCGGTCTGATTGCATTTTGCACGAGAAATTACACACCATGTTTCGTTGACCTGTGGTTCCGTTCCAACATGTCAGTGAGACGACGGTGAGTCCTTTTGTACAATTTCCGAAAGGACGTGTAGGCCGGGGCGCCTCTTCGTGTACCATGGCAAACTGGCAACCGTCCACCGACTCTTCGCCTTTCCCTCTCGATTTGGAACTGCTGTAACACGCTCTTCCTCCCTCCTCCATTTGCCTTCACCCTTCCTTCTGCCATTGTTCGATCGTCTTCTCCATGGAGGGAACAAGCCGGAAATGACCCTCTTATTCTTGCCCTGATCTGAAAGATGACATGGTGGGGAACTCATTGATCGGTGCAACGTCATCACCTCGCTAGCATGGCAGGTTCGTTCAAGCCCATTCTCGACTCAACTAATAACATCATTACAAGGAACCCAAGGGTCCAGGAGCGGTTTGATATCCCCTATCTTCTTTGCTATAAGCCTGTTCGCATGGGCGCGGACGACGGAGGCCTCTCCTTGTGCAAGTTGATGCCGCTTGATAACAATACATGTGATGTCAATATGCCATCGCTTCAGGGTAAGGCCTGGGCTAGCGCAAATGGAGATTGTGTTGTTTATATTGAGTACAATTACGAGTGGGAACTTGAGAATGTGTACACTCGTCAGCGGATTCCACTTCCAAAAATCTCCGAGTGCCATGAGGTTGAGCACACAGATGATCTACGTACGTTCAAATACGATCATGGTGACTGTGGTCTACGGAAGATAGCAATTTGTTGAGTTCCCGACCGCTCTTGGAATTACAAGAACTATCAAGTTGTTGCTATCTTCGACAAGTTTGTTGCCGTCCTTCGTGGTTCGACTAGATGGATATTGCTAAAAAATTAGTTTATGTACACGGATGAGTACTGTGATGCAATTCAATACGAGGGTCTTGTGTTTGCTGCCACCACTCGTGGCACTGTTTTTGCATGGGATCCTCGTAGTTTCGGTACGTTTGTTTTCCACCGTAATTATAATTGTTTCATCCACATGCATGCGGGTTAGCAAGTTTCCCTTTACTAATTAACCTTCTTCTTGTGTTTCCAACGTCCTGTGAACATTCCACAACCTATACTTGAAAAAATTTATAACCAAGGGGGAGATGACGATGGTGATGATCACGAGCAGAACTTATATACTCAGTGGCACCTGGCAACTAATTCCGATGGATCACCTCTTCTTGTCTGTATACAGTGCACTATGATTATTACTACTGAGGTAGAAGGTGTTCCCTCCCATGGTCGCCCTCTCCGGACCTATTCCAACACCCGTTGCAGGGTATTCGGGATGGATACTAGTGTGCTAGAGCCAACACCTTCTCCCTGGTACAGTATTGATAGTCTTGGAGAAAACTCGCTCTTCCTTGGACAAAAGTATCCAATGATGGTGAAAGGTGATCCAACTGTTGTTGACACAACGTTACTACCATTTATGAGAAGCAACTGCATCTATACGTTGGACATTGCGGTGGTTCCCTACCCTGGTTGTGATATAGTAGGCCGCTTCAGCCTGGATGATCAGTCCTGCGTTGGTCTCGAGATTGACAGTAGCTGGCTCTTCCCAGAGAATCTCTTGTGGTTCAAAGCAAGCGTTTCCAACGCCGAGGATTGGTTGAGTTGAAGTTCATTTCATTGCTTGTTATTTTTTGTGTGATGAAAAATTTAGTATTTATAATGTATCCTCGTTGTCGTTGTGGGTTGATGACCTGTTGTATGTAATAAATATGCCTGTGATAAACTTACTAAATTTATGAATGGCTTTCGAGTTGCTTCTCTGAGTGGGTGCTGCGATGAGGCAAAAAAATATTTTCTGAATACATAATTGTACGTGCATTGCAACAGGTTATCGGATGAGGCCAATCAACAATAGCACACTATTTGTACTAGCTTCACATGCTGCACTATCTCTACGTCTATGTACGCAATACAACAAGTTTTAAACTTGAGACCAGCCACCCATCCTCACAAAGAACACTTTTAAACCTAGCATAGCCTCCAGGAAATTTGGCCACAGTGTGAGGCGAGCCATATGTTAATGTGTTCGCTGTACGTAACCAGCACCTCGAATCCTCGATACTACTACTACTAGTACTATAAGTAGTAGGAGTAGTAGGGTGGCATGGGCCAGAACAAGAATTCACGTCCAAGAGTATGGCACACGCCACCAACACGACTTCCATATGACACCATATTTCTTGGAGTTCGTGCTACAACAATCTCTTCAACCTCGTCGTTTCTCTAACACAGCCATCGCGCGGTGGGCGAGGTGGGGGTTTGCCGATAGTCAGTTTCCTCAACTGCGGTCCCACTTGTAAGGCCAACCCCAACGCACGACCCCGAACGGATCTCCATTTTGCCCGAATTCTATCCGTTTGGGTAGGGCAATGGGGTCATGTCCGGGCCATTTCCCGGATGCGGCGGCCATGCCCCGAACGCGCGGACACATCCCGACTGTGTACATTTTTCTTTGCAAACACATATCTTTTTTTCATCATTGATTTTTTGGTACATGGAAATACATCACCAAAATTTTGACTATAAAAGTAAGACCAAAGAAAACAAGAACCACAAGAATGCATTTTAGAAGATATCCAACTTCCATAACTGCTCCTGTAAGTTGGATTAGTGCCTTCTGGATGCATCCATTGTTGATCTGCGGAGGCTCGATCTTGCGTGATTCTTTCTTCTTCGAGTGTAAATAAGTAGACGTGTCTAGCCTCTATTCTATCAACAAGTGCACTAGTCTCATCTCTAGCCTCTATGCTAGCTAAAAGTGCTAGAATATCTACTAAATTGCGCTCTATCAATATATTATTGTACTCTTCTTCCAAATACCAAAACTTGCATCCATTCTACACAATAAAATTTTAAGTTAGCACAACTAGTCTAATCCGAGAGCACAACCGAAGATTTGGTCGAGTTCTTCCTCCTTTGGCCGACACGTGGGACATCTAACATCCAGGCCGTGTCATGCAAGAAAATAAAGTGGTAGTTGAAGCCACATGATGTGCATCTTGGGTTAAACTGTAAATAGAATCTTACTACTCTTGAGTAACTCCAAAAGCGGCCACCAAAGATCTTTATTGGATTTGTTTTTCATCACCAGCACGTCGAGGTGAAAGATGTGCAGGTTCAGTGGGTCCTCTTGTGTTTTCACTGACATGTGGGACTGCATATGAGCAAACAGACGATGGGCTCCGCGTGTCTGCTGGCTGGCTGAGAAGAGAGATAGAGGAGGGCTGAGCACGGACTCCAGGAATTTTTTTCTCCATAACCAGCACCTCGATATAGTGGGGTGGCATGGGCCATAACTAGCATTCATGTCTAGCAGTACGGCACACGCCACCCACACGAGTCCCATCCGACACCAATTTTCTTGGAGTCCGTGTTACAGCCATCTCTTCTCCCTCCTATTTTCTCAGCCATCGCGAGGTGGGTGGGGTGGGGGTTTGCCGATAGTCAGTTTGCTCAACTGCGGTCCCACTTGTAAGTGAAAATGCAACACAACATGCATTCCCCCTTGAGCGGCGTGCCGGACCAACCGTGTGGGGGTGCGATGCGAACACAACAGACTTTTCCTTTTGAACTTGTAACTTGTAAAACTTGGTTCTGCTCCATGGCGCGACCGATAGATAGAAATAACGATTTTCCCTGGAGTAATGAGAAGTTTGGTTCTGGCGCGGTTCATGCATGGAGTACGTACGAAAATTATGAAGTTGATGCGAAAGGTAAGATAATTACTAGTAGTACCATATACTACTACATGGATTTGATAGAAAGATAAAGATACATACGGATCCATCAACGACATCCTCACGCGCTAGTGCACCGGGTCACCAACCGATGTGTGAGGAGCAGCGGCGTTGGCGGCAAGCTCAACGTGCTTCTGAACAATGCCGTCCAAGGTTGCCCTGCGGTCCAAGAAGGCCAGCGTCCTCTCGTCCTCCTCTTGCATGTAGTAGTCCTTGTGGACGATTTGCGCGTAGACATGGGTGATTATGTCAATGGTGTCTTGCTGCGCCAGGCATTGCGCGGCGAGCGCGACCTCGAGGTGGACATTCTCTGGCGCAACGGCGGGTAGTCGCAGGGCCACCAGTGCATCGAAGAGGGTGTCACCATAGAGTCCTTTGATGGTGGCATGCATCGTAGAGCCTGGGCGCATGGGCTGGAGGCGTACGTTAAGGTCGTCTGCGAGCTTCTTGACGACGGTGAATGAGGGAGTCCTGGATTAGGGGGTGTCCGGATAGCCGGACTATACCTTCGGCCGGACTCCTGGACTATGAAGATACAAGATTGAAGACATCGTCCCGTGTTCGGAAGGGACTTTCCTTGGCGTGGAAGGCAAGCTTGGCGATATGGATATGTAGATCTCCTACCATTGTAACCGACTATGTGTAACCCTAGCCCTCTCCGGTGTCTATATAAACCGGAGAGTTTTAGTCCGTAGGAAGAACAACAATCATACCATAGGCTAGCTTTTAGGGTTTAGCCTCTCTGATCTCATGGTAGATCTACTCTTGTACTACCCATATCATCAATATTAATTAAGCAGGACATAGGGTTTTACCTCCATCAAGAGGACCCGAACCTGGGTAAAACATCATGTCCCCTGCCTCATGTTACCATCCGACCTAGACGCACAGTTCGGGACCCCCTACTCGAGATCCGCCGGTTTTGACACCGACATTGGTGCTTTCATTGAGAGTTCCTCTGTGTCGTCGCTTTTAGGCCCGATGGCTTCTCCGATCGTCAACAACGATGCAATCCAGGGTGAGACTTTTCTCCCCGGACAGATCTTCGTATTCGGCGGCTTTGCACTGCGGGCCAATTCGCTTGGTCATCTGGAGCAGATCGAAAGCTACGCCGCTGGCCATCAGGTCAGATTTGGAAGTTTGAACTACACAGCCGACATCCGCGGAGACTTGATCTTCGGCGGATTCGAGCAACAGCCGAGCGCGCCGCACTGTCACGATGAGCATTATTTAGCTCTGCCGCCGAACAGTGCCCTGGAGGCCGCACCTGTGTCCGCTCCGACCCCTAGCTCGAAGCCAATCACACCAACCGAGGATGGGTGGTTAGACACTGCCTCTGGGGCTACAATCTCTACGGCGATCGAGCCGAACACCAGCCCTATTCTCTGCGAAGCCCGTGACTCCAAGGAGCCGGACTCCTCTCCGGACTCCGAGCCCTCCGCGCCCCGACCGATCGAACCCGATTGGGCGCTGATCATGGAGTTCACCGCCGCAGACATCTTTCAACACTCGCCCTTCGGCGATATTCTGAATTCACTAAAGTCTCTCTCTTTGTTAGGAGAGCCCTGGCCAGACTATGGTCGGCAAGGTTGGGATGCGGATGATGAAGAAATTCAAAGCCCACCCACCACCCACTTCGTAGCCACTGTCGATGATTTAACCGACATGCTCGACTTCGACTCCGAAGACATCGACGGTATGGACGCCGATGCAGGAGACGATCAAGAACCAGCGCCTATAGGGCACTGGAAAGCCACCTCGTCGTATGATATATACATGGTGGACACCCCAAAAGAAGGCAATGGCGATGGAACAGCGGAGGATGACCCCTCCAAGAAGCAGCCTAAGCGCCGGTGTCAGCGGCGGCGCTCTAAATCCCGCCAAAACAAAAATGGTGATTCCGACACGGGGGATAATAACACCCCGGACAGTGCCGAAGACAACCACCTCCAGCAAGATCAGTACAGGAGGATAGAGAAGCCAGCCCTCATGAGAGAGCGGTAGACAGATAGGTCGAGGACGATAATTATATGTCTCCCTTCGAAGATGAGGCAAGCCTCGACGACGACGAATTTGTCATGCCGGAGGATCCCGTCGAACAAGAGCATTCCAAACGCAGGCTTATGGCCATGGCGAGCAGCCTCAAGAAAAAACAGCAACAACTTAGAGCTGATCAAGATTTGCTAGCCGACAGATGGACTGAAGCGCAGGTTTCTACCCAAATTAGAGGAGGAAGCACCTAAACCTACATCACCAGCGCATGATGCGGCTGACCGGCCACCCCATGGCCACGACAGAGAGGCCTCTCGGCCCTCCACTCAAGTCGCACCCCGGCGCCACTCAAAAACTACCAAGGCATGGGAAAATGCGCCAGACCTGCGAGATATATTGGAGGATAAGGCAAGGCAAACAAGATTGATCTACGGATCACGTGGGCGCCCCACGGCATGAGACAGTACTCGTCACGCCGGATACAGTAAATCCGGCCGGGCCGAACACAGTAGACAAAGCTTGTTTGAGTTGTGTCGTGATATAGCCCAGTACAGAGGCGCCGCACACCCACTATGCTTCACAGATGAAGTAATGGATCATCAAATCCCCGAGGGTTTCAAACCCGTGAACATCGAATCATATGATGGCACAACAGATCCTGCGGTATGGATCGAGGACTATCTCC
This sequence comes from Triticum urartu, assembly GCF_056163025.1. Lineage (NCBI taxonomy): Eukaryota > Viridiplantae > Streptophyta > Magnoliopsida > Poales > Poaceae > Triticum > Triticum urartu. The sequence goes on along the minus strand of NC_141874.1, from coordinate 166,649,888 downwards.
TTCATATCCACATGGCCCGTGGTGATGACGTACACGCCATCAAATACCTCCCACTCAAGCTTAAAGAACCAGCTCGGCATTGGCTTAACAGCTTGCCAGCAGAATCAATTGGTTGTTGGGAGGACCTGGAAGCCACATTCCTCGACAATTTCCAGGTCACTTATGTGCGACCACCAGACGCCGATGACCTAAGCCACATAATTCATCAGCCAGAGGAATCGGCCAGACAATTCTGGACATGGTTCCTCACCAAGAAAAATCAAATCGTCGACTGTCCGGACGCAGAGGCCCTAGCAGCCCTCAAGCATAACATCCGCGACGAGTGGCTTGCACGGCACCTAGGACAGGAAAAGCCGAAATCTATGGCAGCCCTCACGACACTTATGACCCGCTTTTGCGCGGGAGAAGACAGCTGGCTAGCTCGCAGCAATAACATGACCAAGAGCCCTGGTAATTCGAATACCAAGGACAGCAGTGGCAGGTCGCGTCGCAACAAGTAAAAACGCCGCATTAATGGCGACAATGCTGAGGATACGGCAGTTAATGCCGGATTCAAAGGCTCTAAACCCGGTCAGTGGAAAAAGCCATTCAAAAGGAATACTCATGGCCTGTCCAGTTTGGACCGAATACTCGACCGCTCATGCCAGATACATGGCACCCCCGAAAAACCAGCCAATCACACCAACAGGGATTGTTGGGTGTTCAAGCAGGCAGGCAAGTTAAATGTCGAAAGCAGAGACAAGGGGCTGCATAGCGATGATGAGGAGGAGCCCGGCCGCCGAACAATAGCGGACAGAAAGGTTTTCCCCCACAAGTGCGGACGGTGAACATGATATATGCAACCCACATCCCCAAGAGGGAGCGGCAGCGTGTGCTAAGGGACGTATACGCGATGGAGCCAGTCGCCCCAAAGTTCAACCCATGGTCTTCCTGCCCGATCACTTTTGATCGAAGGGACCACCCCACTAGCACCCGTCATGGCGGATTCGCCGCATTGGTTCTAGACCCAATTATTGACGGATTTCACCTCACCAGAGTCCTTATGGACGGCGGCAGCAGCCTGAACCTGCTTTATCAGGATACAGTGCGGAAAATGGGCATCGATCCCTCGAGGATTAAACCCACCAGAACGACCTTTAAAGGTGTGATACCAGGTGTAGAAGCCAACTGTACAGGCTCAGTTACACTTGAAGTGGTCTTCGGATCTCTGGATAATTTCCGAAGCGAGGAGTTAATCTTCGACATAGTCCCGTTCCGCAGTGGCTATCACGCACTGCTCGGGCGAACCGCATTTGCCAAGTTCAATGCGGTGCCGCACTACGCATGCCTCAAGCTCAAGATGCCAGGCCCTCGAGGCGTCATCACGGTCAATGGAAACACCGAACGCTCTCTCCGAACGGAGGAGCATATGGCGGCTATCGCAGCGGAAGTACAAAGCAGCCTCTCAAGGAAATTCTCCAGTCTGTCCATTAAACGTCCGGACACCGTCAAGCGCGCCCGGAGTAACCTACAACAAGACCGCCTGGCATGTTCTGAGCAAGCGTAGCAATGCGGCCCCAACCCCAGCCCTCGCGAACTTGCGAAACCAGTGTTGCGCGTACATAACTACACTCTAGAAATACCATGGGCACAGGGGGAGGGGCACCATCATGGCACGCCCGAAACGCGGCTTAAACCGCACTAGGGGCTGCCGATTTCTTAATTTTCTCTTATTTTCAGGACTCCATTCTTCGGAAGGCTTGTCCGGCAGTACAATTGATGCACAAACGATACAACCAGGGAAGCAGAAAGCTACGCCACACTAGGGAACTCTAAGGTGGTCTCTATAACGAGCAGTATACCTGTTTCGCATAACATTCCGCATCTCGCCCCTGGAAAGGACATATTTGATAGTCCCATCTTTTGCTTATCGCACTATTTGTATCGTTCTGCTTTGATCGCAGATTTTTTAAATAAACAATGCATAGCTTCCGTCTATTATTGTATTACCTCTTTTTTACGAATATATGTTCATTAATGACATGTTGCACCCGTACACTTTGGTACGGCCAATACGCCAAGGGCTTAAGTACCCCACAACATGGTGTGAGAAGTCCGAACACTTCCACAAGTGCGGCACCCCGAACTTATAGCATTATATGCATCGGCTCCGAATCATGTCTTGGGTCAATAGTTGGGTTTGCCCGGCTCCTATGTTTTGGTACCTTACATTTTGTTATATCAGCTAAGGTAGCACTAGGAGAACTACTGCGATTGTGCCCCAGTTGAGCTGGGCTAAGCACCTCAGTAAAGAAAGCTAAAACTGACCGTCATGAAGAGGCGAGAGCTGGTCGCTGTTCGCGAGGTTTTCGAGTCCCTAAAGACTTATGCCGCTTAGAGCGAGGAGTCGGCTTTGTCCGGCCTAGGCGTGGATAGCGCCTCGAACTCGGTGTTCCGAACACTAGGGGCTTCGCCGAAATTGAAAATTATGGAATTCTATGGCTAAGTGAGAGTGTTCAAGCATTATAGTCTGATTGCCTTGTTCGTTGTGTTGAGCGCCTCCCTCGAAGGACCCAAGAATGGGAAAAAGGGCGCTCATGTTTATCCCGAACACCCCAGCACTCGTGCCATGGGGGCAGAAGCCAACGACTCCCCATCTCTCAAATTTGATAAACGGCCGCACAGAAGGTAATATTTTAAATTCAAAAAGCATTGCATAGCGCTCATGAACAAGTTTTCAGCGCACAGGACAAAACGAGCGAGTTCCCTGAAAAATTACATTCATGGAACATTCATCCGCCACAAGGCGGGCACCCTTCAGAACGCCCTCATAATACATCTCGGGCTTGCGATGCTCCTTGCCCGGTGGTGGCCCGTCCTTCAAAAGCTTCTCAGCATCCAGCTTGCCCCAGTGCACCTTCGCATGGGCAAGCGCCCTACGGGCACCCTCGATGCATATGGAGCGCTTGATGACTTCGAGCCTTGAACAGGCCTCCACCAGCCGCCTCACCAGCCCGAAGTAGCTCCCAGGCATGGCCTCTCCAGGCCACAGCCAGACTATGAGGCCCTTCATGGCCTGTTCGGCCACCTTATGGAGCTTGACCAGCTGTTTCAGCTGGTCGCTTAAGGGCACCGGGTGTTCGGCCTCAGCATACTGAGACCAGAACACCTTCTCCGTCGAGCTTCCCTCCTCGGCTCAGTAGAAGGCGGTGGCATCCGACACGCTTTGGGGCAAGTCTGTGAATGCTCCTGGAGAGCTCCGGATTCGGGTAAGTGACAAGTAATTCACCTTTACGTGCTTGCTTTGCATAAAGAATGCCTTACCCGTCGCTATCTTTTTTATTGCCTCAACCTCCTGGAGGGCCTTCTGGGCTTCAGCCTTGGCAGACTTGGCATCTTCAATGGCCGCCGCGAGCTCAGACTCTCGCGTCTTCGAGTCAAGCTCCAAACTCTCATGTTTTTTCATGAGAGCCTGGAGCTCTTGCTGCAGCTCGCCAACCTGTGTCTCATGCTTCTCCCGCTCGGTGCGCTCCGTGGCCGCCCTCTTTTCGGCCTCGGACAACGCTTGCTTAAGGGTCGCCACCTCAGTTGTGGCCCCTACAATAGCCGTGTTAATCCTGTCACTTTTTGCAATTGCACCATTCACATATTTCAATAGGTATTTCTTACCTTCGTTCTCCTCGAGCTGCTGCTTGGCTAGGCCGAGCTCTTGCTCGGACCGCTTGAGGTTCTGCTTCAGCGTATCCACCTCCGTAGTCAGTGCGGTGGAGGCCAGCAGCGAAGCCTACATACACATATTGACTCGATTATGTTAGACTCCTGCGATTATTAGATCCTCTATTCGGCTTTTCTTTCCGAACGCCGAACAGAGCATCAGGGGCTACTGTCTGTGCGGTAATATTTTTACATATTCTTTACTTACCTCAAAGCCTGTTAGAAGGCTGGCACAGGCTTCAGTCAGTCCGCTCTTGGCGGACCGAACCTTCTGGATCACCACACTCATAATAGTGTGGTGCTCCTCGTCGATGGAGGCGTCGTTAAGCGTCTCCAGCAAATTGTCCGGTGCCTCCGGTTGGACGGAGGTCACCGGCTCGGTAGGCTTGCTCCTCTTGGAAGGAGGCTGCCTATCAGAGTCCGGAACCGTTGAAGGTTCCGGCGCGGTGTCCGGCTCAAGTCCGAACTTGGAGCCCTTGGGGGTTCTATCCCCTTTACGCCTGGAGTCCAGGAGGTTACCTTGGGGCGCCTCCAGGACCACCTCCTCCTGGCTTGGAACCTGTTGGGACGCCACCTCGGCGCCGTCCATAGGGTGGGGGGAGGAAGCCGTCGGAAGAGAATTCACATCCGACGAGTCCAGGGAGCCGCTCAATGACTCGTCGAGCCCGGCCTTGGGCGGACTGCACAATCATGTTCGACGTAAGGAAAAGCTGTGCAATGCGGGAATACTATGAATCACTCTGGTATCCGGATACTTATGCTTTCACCAGGGGCTTGGCCCTGTGCAGCCACTCCTCTTCGCCGTCATCGGCGTTGGTGGAGTAGTCCAGAGGAGGGGTCTTCCCCCTCTTGGACCTTTCGGCCTCCCCGGTTTGGGCGGCCTTCCTTTTCTTCTCTCCTCCCACTAGGGGGGAGAGGTCTCTTCTTCCTCCTCCTCGTCTTCATGGGAGGAGTGCGCCTTGGAATCGTTGGATGGTGAATCCGACACCTCCTGGCACCGGGCACTCTTTCGAGTCCCCGTGGCCTTCTTCTTGGCCTTCTTCTCTGGCACCACGTAAGGTGCCGGAACCAGCAGCTTCGCCAAGCGAGCATCCACTGGGCCTTCGGGCAAAGGAGTCGGACAGTTGATCTGTCCGGACGTCTCCTGCCAATCCTGTCAAAGGTAAGGGGACTTCGATCCCGCATGGAGTAAAACTATGAAAAACTAATACCCTGTAAAAGGTGAAAACAGCTTACCGCACGAGCGTGACGCTGCGTGCTGAATCCGCGATCCTCGGTAGCGGATGCGGGGGCCTCGGCACCCTTGAAAAGCACCTTCCAGGCATCTTCGTACGTCGTGTCGAAGAGCCTACTCAGAGTTCAGTGCCGCGCCGGGTCGAACTCCCATAGGTTGAAAGCCCGTTGTTGACACGGGAGGATCCGACGGATGAGCATAACCTGGACTACGTTGACAAGTTTGAGATTCCTGTCCACCAGGGTTTGGACGCATGTTTGGAGTCCGGTCAGCTCTCCATTTTACCCCACGACAGGACCGTCTCTTTCTAGGAGGCGAGCCGCGTAGGGGGTCCGGATCGGAACTCGGGGGCTGCGACCCATTCAGGGTCGCGCGGCTCGGTGATGTAAAACCACCTCGACTGCCACCCCTTTAGGGATTCCACGAAGGAGCCCTTGAACCATAGGACGTTGGGCATCTTGCCCACCATGGCGCCTCCGCACTCCGCTTGGGTGCCGCGCACCACCTTCGGCTTGACATTGAAAGTCTTGAGCCATAGGCCGAAATGGGGGCGGATGCGGAATAAAGCCTCGCACACGACGATAAATGCCAAGATGTTGAGGACAAAATTCGGGGCCAGATCGTGGAAATCCAGGCCATAGTAGAACATGAGCCCCAAGAAAAATGGGTGGAGAGGGAAGCCCAGTCCGCAGAGGAAATGGGGGACGAACACCACCCTCTCATGGGGCCTAGGGGTGGGAATGTGCTGCCCCGCTTCGGGAAGCCGGTGCGCAATGTCGTTAGACAAGTATCCGGCCTTCCTCAGTCTTTTGATGTGTCCCTCCGTGACGGAGGAGAACATCCACTTGCCTCCCGCTCCGGACATGGCTGAAGAAGGTTGAGGTGGGGTGTGCGGACTTGGGCGCTGGAGCTCGAGTGCGCGGAAATGGATAGGCAAAGGAAGAAGAAGGCGTGGCTTAAAAGGTGGATCTTTATCCCCTTATATGGGCGGACGCGACTATGCGCCCCCACCGGCCTGGTAAAACTCGCTTATCTCCCAAGCGCCGTAGTCAATGGCGCGGTTGGGTTACCCACACCCATATTGATGAGAATCCCGGAATAAGGGGACACGATCTCTGATTTAACAAGACGTGCCAAGGAAACCGCCTCGCTAAACGTGCTGAGGTGGGACAGTAAAACGATTCGAATAAAGAATTGGCCGTGGTGTGATGTCACGCTACGGAATACATCGGCAGATTAGATTTGTGTAAATGTTATTCTCTCTATGGCGATATGTGGGAACTTATTTTGCAGAGACGGACACTACCTTTGTGTTCAAAATCTTCTATGAAGTACTTGGAGGAGGAACCCGCCTTGCAATGCCGAAGACAATCTGCGCGCCGGACTCGTCATCATTGAAGCCTGGTTCAGGGGCTACTGAGGGAGTCTTGGATTAGGGGGTGTCCGGATAGCCGGACTATACCTTCGGCCGGACTCCTGGACTATGAAGATACAAGATTGAAGACTTCGTCCCATGTCCGGAAGGGACTTTCCTTGGCGTGGAAGGCAAGCTTGGCGATACGGATATGTAGATCTCCTACCATTGTAACCGACTCTGTGTAACCCTAGCCCTCTCCGGTGTCTATATAAACCGGAGAGTTTTAGTCCGTAGGACGAACAACAATCATACCATAGGCTAGCTTTTAGGGTTTAGCCTCTCTGATCTCGTGGTAGATCTACTGTTGTACTACCCATATCATCAATATTAATCAAGCAGGACATATGGTTTTACCTCCATCAAGAGGGCCCGAACCTGGGTAAAACATCGTGTCCCCTGCCTCCTGTTACCATCCGACCTAGATGCACAGTTCGGGACCCCCTACCCGAGATCTGTCGGTTTTGACACCGACAGTGAACTTGTCGAGGAGGCCAACGAGGACCTCGTCGAACAAGGAGATGAATTTGTCGTCCAAGTGGCCCGTCGCCCTGGCGGCCTCAAGCACTACCTGGAGACGTTCCTCGGTGTCAGGCGGCATGCCGGCGTCGTGGACCATCTAGCACAGCTGGCTGATGCTCGCGCTCATCGCCTCCACGGGTCTAGCTTCTAGTCAACTGATCTTGCGATTGGAGTGATCACTCTTGCCCTTGGGTGCGTAGGTGTGTAGGATTTTGTAGATTGAACTGGCGGGAGCCTTTATAAGAGAAGTGCAGACTGCATTGAATTCACGTGCGTGTTGGCCATCTATTCCTCGCCCCTCTACTGCACCTGCCTTTGGCTGTATGATAGGTTGGCCATCCACCAGTTGGGCCCACGTGTCATACACTCGAAGGCAAGTGCATTAAGTCAATGAAGCTGCGTCCCCCTCTGTGCCGGTGCAGTATAGTCATCTCACCGGACCTCTGCTACCTCTTGAGCATGCGTTGGTTTTCCCTTGAAGAGGAAAGGGTGATGCAGCAAAGCAGCGTAAGTATTTCCCTCAGTTTTTGAGAACCAAGGTATCAATTCAGTAGGAGACCACGCGCGAGTCACCTCGTACCTACACAAACAAATAAGAACCTCGCAACCAACACGAAAAAGGGGTTGTCAATCCCTTCATGGCCACTTGCAAGAGTGAGATATGATAGAGATAATAATAATAAGATAAATATTTTTGGTATTTTTATGATATAAATTGAAAGTAAAGATTTCAAAATAAAATAGATTGGAAACTTGTATGATGGAAAATAGACCCGGGGGCCATAGGTTTCACTAGTGGCTTCTCTCAAGATAACATAAGTATTACGGTGGGTGAACAAATTACTGTCGAGCAATTGACAGAATTGAGCATAGTTATGAGAATATCTAGGTATGATCATGTATATAGGCATCACGTCCGTGACAAGTAGACCGGCTCCTGCCTGTATCTACTACTATTACTTCACACATCGACCGCTATCCAGCATGCATCTAGAGTATTAAGTTCATAAGAACGGAGTAACACTTTAAGCAAGATGACATGATGTAGAGGGATAACCTCATGCAATATGATATAAACCCCATCTTTTTATCCTCGATGGCAACAATACAACACGTGTCGTTTTCCGTACTGTCACTGGGATCGAGCACCGCAAGATTGAACCCAGAGCTAAGCACTTCTCCCATTGCAAGAAAGATCAATTTAGTAGGCCAAACCAAACTAATAATTCAAAGAGACTTGCAAAGATAACCAATCATACATAAAAGAATGCAGAGAAGATTCAAATATTGTTCATAGATAATCTTGATCATAAACCCATAATTCATCGGATCTCGACAAACACACCGCAAAATAAGATTACATCGAATAGATCTCCAAGAGAATCAAGGACAACTTTGTATTGAGATCCAAAGAGAGAGAAGAAGCCATCTAGCTAATAACCATGGACCCGAAGGTCTGAGGTAAACTAGTCACACATCATCATAGAGGCTATGGTGTTGATGTAGAAGCCCTCCATGATCAATGCCCCCTCCGGTGGAGTGCCGGAAAAGGCCCCAAGATGGGATCTCACGGGTACAGAAGGTTGCGGCGGTGGAATTAGGTTTTCGTGGTGCCCTCTGATGTTTTCAGGGTACGTAGGTATATATAGGAGGAAGAAGTAGGTCGGTGGAGCCACGAGGGGCCCACGAGGGTGGAGGGCGCGCCCCCTGCCTCGTGGCTTCCTCGCTGATTGCTTGACGTCTGAGGGAGTCCTGGATTAGGGGGTGTTCGGATAGCCGGACTATACCTTCAGCCGGACTCCTGGACTATGAAGATGCAAGATTGCAGACTCTGTCCCGTGTCCGGAAGGGACTTTCCTTGGCGTGGAAGGCAAGCTTGGCGATACGGATATGAAGATCTCCTACCATTGTAACCGACTTTGTGTAACCCTAACCCTCTCCGGTGTCGATATAAACCGGAGGATTTTAGTCCGTAGGACAACGTACACATCAACAATCATACCATAGGCTAGCTTCTAGGGTTTAGCCTCCTCGATCTCGTGGTAGATCTACGCTTGTACTACCCATATCATCAATATTAATCAAGCAGGACGTAGGGTTTTACCTCCATCGAGAGGGTCCGAACCTGGGTAAAACTTCGTGTCCCTTGCCTCCTGTTACCATCCGGCCTAGACGCACAGTTCGGGACCCCCTACCCGAGATCCGTCGGTTTTGACACCGACATTGGTGCTTTCATTGAGAGTTCCTATGTGTCGTCGCCGTCAGGATCGATGGCTCCTACGATCATCAATAGGGATGCAGTCCAGGGTGAGACCTTCCTTCCTGGACAGATCTTCGTCTTCAGAGGCTTCGCACTGCGGGCCAATTCGCTTGGCTGTCTGGAGCAAATCAAAAGCTACGCCCCTGGCCGTCAGGTCAGATTTGGAAGTTTAAACTACACGGCTAACATCCGCGGGGACTTGATCTTCCACGGATTCGAGCCACTGCCAAGCACGCTGCACTGTCACGACGAGCATGATCTAGCTCTGCTGCCGAACAGTGCCCTGGAGGCCGCACCCGCGTCGGCTCCGACCCTTAATTCGGAGCCAACTGCGCCGATCAAGGATGGGCGGTTGGACGCCACCTTGGGGCTGCGACCCCAATGGTGATTGAGCCAAGCACCAGCCCCGTACTCTGCGAGACTCGTGACTCCAAGGAGCCGGACTCCTCTCCGGACTCCGAACCCTCCTTGCCCCTGTCAATCGAATCCGATTGGGCGCTGTTCATGGAGTTCACTGCCGCAGACATCTTTCAGCACTCGCCTTTCGGCGATATCCTGAAGTCACTAAAGTCTCTCTCTTTATCAGGAGAGCCCTGGCCGGACTACAGTCAGCAAGGTTGGGGTACGGACGATGAAGAAATTCAAAGCCCACCCACCACCCACTTTGTAGCCACTGTCGATGACTTAACCGACATGCTCGACTTCGACTCCGAAGATATCGACGGTATGGACGCCGATGAAGGAGATGATGAAGAACCAGCGCCTACTAGGCCCTGGAAAGCCACCTCGTCATATGACATATACATGGTGGACACCCCAAAAGAGGGAGATGGCGATGGAACAGCGGAGGATGACCCCTCCAAGAAACAGCCTAAGAGCCGGCATCAGCGGCGCCGCTCAAAATCCCGCCAAAACAAACAAGGTGATTCCAGCACGGGAGATAATAATACTCCGGAAAGCGCCGAAGAAAACCCCCTCTAGCAAGATTTAGCACAAGAGGATGGAGAAACCAGCCCTCATGAGAGAGCGGCAGACAGAGAGGTCGAGGAAGATAATTATATGCCTCCCTCCGAAGACGAGGCAAGCCTCGACGACGACGAATTCATCGTGCCAGAGGATCCCGTCGAGCAAAATTGTTGTCAACGCAGGCTTATGGCCATGGCAAGAAGCCTCAAGAAAAAACAGCAACAGCTTAGAGCTGATCAAGATCTGCTAGTCGACAGATGGACTGAAGTCCTTGCGGCCGAAGAGCATAAACTCGAACGCCCCTCCAAGAGCTACCCAAAGCGCAGGCTGCTACCCCGATTAGAGGAGGAAGCACTTGATGCGGCCGACCGGCCACCTCATGGTCGCGACACAGAGGCCTCTCGGCCCTCCACTCAAGCCGCACCCCGTACCAAGGCACGGGAATATGCGCCGGAATTACGAGACATGTTGGAGGACAAGGCAAGGCAAACAAAATCGATCTACGGATCGCGTGGGCGCCCCACGGCTTGAGACGATAACCGTCACGCCGGCCACAAATTCGGCGGGGCCAAACACAGTAGACAAGGCTCATTGGAGCTACGTCACGATATAGCCCAGTATAGAGGTGCCGCACACCCACTCTGCTTTACAGACGAAATAATGGATCATCAAATCCCCGAGGGTTTCAAACCCGTAAACATCGAATCATATGATGGCACAATAGATCCTGCGGTATGGATCGAGGATTATCTCCTTCATATCCACATGGCCCGCGGCGATGATTTCCACATAATCAAATACCTCCCACTCAAGCTTAAAGGACCAGCTCGGCATTGGCTTAACAGCTTGCCAACAGGATCAATCAGTTGTTGGGAGGACCTGGAAGCCGCATTCCTCGACAATTTCCAGGGCACTTATGTGCGACCCCCAGACGCCGATGACCTAAGTCACGTAATTCAGCAGCTAGAGGAATCGGCCAGGCAATTCTGGACACGGTTCCTAACAAAGAAAAATCAAATAGTCGACTGTCCGGACGCTGAGGCCCTAGCAGGCTTCAAACACAATATCCGTGATGAGTGGCTGGCCCGGCACCTTGGACAGGAAAAGCCGAAATCTATGGCAGCACCCATGACACTCATGACCCGCTTTTGTGCGGGAGAAGATAGCTGGCTTGCTCGTAGCAACAATATGACTAAGAACCCTGGTAATTCGGACACCAGGGACAGTAGTGGCAGGTCGCGTCGCAACAAGCAGAAGCGCCGCATTAATGGAGACAATGCTGAGGATACGGCAGTTAATGCCGGATTCAGAGGCTCTAAATCCAGTCAGGGGAAAAAGCCATTCAAAAGGAATCCTAGGGGCACGTCCAGTTTGGACCGAATACTCGACTGCTCGTGCCAGATACATGGCACCCCCAAAAAGCCAGCCAATCACACCAACAGGGATTGTTGGGTGTTCAAGCAGGCAGGCAAGTTAAACACCGAAAATGAAGACAAGGGGCTGCATAGCGATGACGACGAGGAGCCCCGGCCGCCGAACAACAGTGGACAGAAGGGTTTTCCCCCACAAGTGCGGACGGTGAAACATGATATACGCAACCCATGTCCCCAAAAGGGAGCGGAAGCGTGCGTTAAGGGACGTATACGCGGTAGAGCCAGTCGCCCCAAAGTTCAACCCATGGTCCTCCTGCCGATCACCTTTGATCGAAGTGACCATCCCACTAGCATCCGTCATGGCGGATTCGCCGCATTTGTTCTAGACCCAATTATTGATGGATTTCATCTCACCACAGTCCTTATGGACGGCGGCAGTAGCCTGAACCTGCTTTACCAGGATACAGTGCGGAAAATGAGCATAGATCCCTCGAGGATTAAACCCACCAAAACGACCTTTAAAGGCGTAATACCAGGTCTAGAGGCCAACTGTACAGGCTCAGTCACACTTGAAGTGGTCTTCGGATCTGCGGATAATTTCCGAAGCGAGGAGTTAATCTTCGACATAGTCCCGTTTTGCAGTGGTTATCCCGCACTGCTCGGGCGAACTGCATTCGCTAAGTTCAATGCGGTACCGCACTACGCATACCTTAAGCTCAAGATGCCAGGCCCTCGAGGAGTAATTATGGTCAATGGAAACACCGAACGCTCCCTCCGAACGGAGGAGCACACGGCGGCCCTTGCAGTAGAAGTACAAAGCAGCCTCTCTAGGCAGTTCTCCAGTCCGGCCACTAAACGACCGGACACCGTCAAGCGCACCCGGAGTAACCTACAACAAGACCACCTGGCACGATCCGAGCAGGCATAGCAATGCGGCCCCAACCCTAACCGTCGCAAAAAGGCGATGCCAGTACTTCGCGTACATAACTACGCTCTAGAGATACCATGGGCACAGGGGGAGGGGCACCATCACGACACGCCCAAAACACGGCTTAAACCGTACCAGGGGCTGCCGATTTTCTAATTTTCACTTACTTTCAGGACTTCACCCTTCGGAAGGCCTGTTCGGCAGTTCAATTGCCGCACAAATGATGCAAGAACCAGGGAAGCAGACAAGCCACGCCGCACTATGGAACTCCTAGGTGATCTCTACCACGAGCAGTATAACTGTTCCGCATACTATTCCACAGCTTGCCCCTGGAACGGACAAGTTAACTAGTCCAATCTTCCACTTATCGCATTACTTGTATCGTTCTGCCTTGATCGCACACCTTTTTAATAAACAATGCATAGCTTTCGTCTATTTTTGCATTACCTTTTTTCTTTATATATGTTCCTTAACGACATGTTGCACCCGTACACGTTGGTACGGCCAAAATACGCCAGGGGCTTTAGTACCCCTCAATATGGTGTGAGAAGTCTGAACACTTTAACAAGTGCGGCACCCCGAACTTATAGCATTATATGCATCGGCTCCGAATCATGTCTTGGGTCAATAGTTGGGTTTGCCCGGCTCCTATGTTTTGGTGCCTTACGTTCCGCTATATCGGCTAAGGTAGCACTAGGAGAACCACTGCGATTGTGCCCCAGTTGAGCTGGGTCGAGCACCTCAGTGGAGAAAGCTAAAACTGACTGTCATGATGAAGCGAGAGCTGGTCGCCATTTGAGAGGTTTTTTCGAGTCCCTAAAGACTTATGCCGCTTAGGGCGAGGAGCCGGCTCTGTCCGGCCAAGGCCTGGATAGCGCCCCGAACTCGGTCTTCGGAATACCAGGGGCTTCGCCAAAATTTAAAATCATAGAATTCTATGGCTAAGTGAGAGTGTTCACGCATTATAGTCTGATTGCCTTGTTCGTTGGGCTGAGCGCCTCCCTCGAAGGACCCAAACATGGGAAAAATAGCGCTCAGGTTTATCCCCGAACACCCCAGCACTAGCGACACGGGGGCAGAAGCCGACGACTCGCCATCTCTCAGAATTGATAAACAGCCGCACAGAAGGTAATATTTTAAATTCCAACAGCATTGCTTAGCACATATAAACAAGTTTTCAGCGCACAGGACAAAACGAGCAAGTTTCACTCAAAAATTACATCCCTAGAACATTCATCCGCCACAAGGCAGGCACCCTTCAGAACATCCTTATAGTAATTCTCGGGCTTGCGATGCTCTTTCCCCGGCGGTGGCCCGTCCTTCACAAGCTTCTCAGCATCCAGCTTGCCCCAGTGCACCTTAGCACGGGCAAGGGCCCTACAGGCACCCTCAATGCAGACGGAGCACTTGATGACTTTGAGCCTTGGACAGGCCTCCACCAGCCGCCGCACCAGCCCGAAATAGCTCCCCGGCAGAGCCCCTCCAGGCCACAACCGAACAATGAGGCCCTTCATGGCCTGTTCGGCCGCCTTGTGGAGCTCGACCAGTTGCTTCAGCTGGTCGCTCAAGGGCACGGGGTGTCCGGCCTCAGCGTACTGAGACCAGAACACCTTCTCCGTCGAGCTGCCCTCCTCGGCTCGATAGAATGCGGCGGCATCGGACACACTCCGGGGAAGATCTGCGAACGCTCCTGGAGAGCTCCGGATTCGGGTAAGTAACAAGTAACTCACGTTTATGTGTTTGCTTTGCATAAAGAATGCCTTACCCGCCGCTATCTTCTTCACCTCATCCAAATCCAGGAGGGTCTTCTGGGATTCGGCCTTGGCAAATGTGCATTTTCAATAGCCACCGCGAGCTCGGACGCTCGCGTCTTTGAGTCAAGCTCCAAAATCTCATGTTTTTCCAAGAGAGCCTGGAGCTCTTGCCGCACCTTGCCAACCTCGGCCTCACACTTCTCCCGCTCGGTGCGCTCCGTGGCCGCCCTCTTCTTGGCCTCGTCCAGCGCTTGCTTAAGGGTCGCCACCTCAGACATGGCCCCTACAATAGCCACGATAATCCTGTCATTTTTTGCAATTGCGCCTTTTTTATATATATTTAAACAAGGTATTTCTTACCTTCATTGTCCTCGAGCTGCTTCTTGGCACGACCGAGCTCTTGCTCGGACCGCTCGAGGTTCTGCTTTAGCGTGTCCACTTCCGTAGTCAGTGCGGCGGACGCAAGCAGAGAAGCCTGCATACGCATATTGACTCCTTTTGTTAGACTCCTGCGAATTTTATTTGATCCTCTATTCGGCTTTTCTTCCCGAATGCCAAATAGAGCATCAGGGGCTACTGTCTATGCGGTAATATTATTTACACATTCTTTACTTACCTCAAAGCCTGTCAAAAGGCTAGTACAAGCTTCAGTCAGTCTGCTCTTGGCAGACTGAACCTTCTGGACCACCGCACTCATAATGGCACGGTGCTCCTCATCGATGGAGGCGCCTTGGAGCGCCTCCAACATATTGTCCCGCACCTCCGGTTGGACGGGGGCCACCGGCACGGTGGGCTGGCTACTCTTGGAAGGAGGTCGCCCGCTGGATCTGGAACCTTTGAAGGTTCTGGAGCAGTGTCCGGCCTAGAGCCGGACTTGGAGCCCTGGGGGGTTTTATCCCCTTTGCTCTTGGAGTCGGGGAGGTCGCCTTGCGGCCCCTCCAGGACCACCTCCTCCCGGCTTGGAACCTGTTGGGACAACACTTCGGTGTCGTCCGTAGGGCGAGGGGAGGAAGCCGTCGGAAGCGAGTTCACATCCGACGAGTCCAGTGAGCCGCTCGACGACGCGTCGAGCCGGTCTTTGGGTGGGCTGTATAAACATATTCGACATGAGGGAAAGCTGTGCAATAAACGAATACTATGAATTACTCTGGTATCCGGATACTTATGATTTGGCCAGGGGCTTGGCCCTAGGCGCCCACTCCTCTCCGCCACTGTCGGCGTCGATGGAGCAGTTCGGAGGAAGGGTTTTCCCCTTCTTAGACCCTTCGGCCTCCCCAGTTGGGGCGGCCTTCCTTTTCTTCCCTTCCCCCGCTGGAGGCGGAGGGGTCTCTTCTTCCTCCTCCTCGTCTTCGCGGGAGGAGTGCGTCTTGGATTCGTCGGATGATGAATCTGACACCTTCGGGCATCAGGCACTCTTTCGAGTCCCCGTGGCCTTCTTCTTGACCTTCTTCTCCGGCACCACATAGGGTGCCGGAACCAGCAGCCTCGCCAAGCAAGTGTCCGCTGGGCCATCGGGCAAAGGGACCGGACAGTTGATCTGTCCGGACGTCACCTGCCAATCCTGTCAAAGGAAAGGGAGCTTAGATCCCGCATGGAGTCAAACTATGATAACGGATACCCTGTAAAAGGAAAAAACAGCTTACCGCGAGAGCGTGACGCTGCGCACTGAATCTGCGATCCTCGGTAGCGGATGCGGGAGCCTCGACGCCCTTGAAAAGCACCTTCCAGGCATCTTTGTACGTCGTGTCGAAGAGCCTGCTCAAAGTTTGGTGCCGCGCCGGGTCGAACTCCCACAGGTTGAAAGCCCGTTGTTGGCACGGGAGGATCAAGCGGATGAGCATAACCTGGACTACGTTGACAAGTTTGAGCTTTTTGTCCACCAGGGTTTTGACGCATGTTTGGAGTCCGGTCAGCTCTCCTTTTTTACCCCATGACAGGTCCGTCTCTTTCCAGGACGTCAGCTGCGTTGGGGGTCCGGACCGGAACTCGGGGGGTGCGACCCATTCGGCGTCGCGCAACTCGGTGATGTAAAACCACCCTGATTGCCACCCCTTCAGGGTCTCCACAAAGGAGCCCTTGAGCCAGAGGACGTTGGCCATCTTTCCCACCATGGTGCCTCCGCACTCCGCCTGGTTGTCGTGCACCACCTTCGGCTTGACGTTGAAAGTCTTGAGCCATAGGCCGAAATGGGGGCGGATGCGGAGGAACGCCTCGCACATGACGATAAATGCCGAGATGTTGAGGACGAAGTTCGGGGCCAGATCATGGGAATCCAGGCCATAGTAGAACATGAGCCCCTAGACAAATGGGTGGATAGGGAAGCCTAGTCTGCAGAGGAAATGGGGGAGGAACACCACCCTCTCATGGGGCCTAGGGGTGGGGATGAGCTGCCCCTTTTCGGGGAGCCAGTACGTGATGTCGTTAGATAGGTATCCGGCCTTCCTCAGCTTTTTGATATGTCCCTCCGTGACGGAGGAGACCATCCACTTGCCTCCCGCTCCGGACATGGCTGGAGAAGGTTGAGGTGGGGAGTGCAGACTTGGGCACTGGAGCTCAAGTGCGCAAGAATTGATAGGCGAAGGAGGAAGAAGGCGTAGGTGAAAAGGTGGATCCTTATCCCCTTATATGGATGGACGCAACCACATGTCCCCACCAGCCTGGTAAAACTCGCTTATCTCCAAGCGCTGTAATCAATGGCGTGGTTAGGTTACCCACGCCCGTATTGATGATAATCCCGGGATAAGGGGACACGATCTCTACTTTAACAAGACGTGCCAAGGAAACCGTCTCGCATGACGCGCTGAGGTGGGATAATGAAACGACTCGGATAAAGGGTTGGCCGTGGTGTGACACGCTACGGAATACGTCAGCAGATTAGATTGGTGTAAATATTATTCTCTCTATGGCAATATGTGGAAACTTGTTTTGCAAAGCCGGACACTATCTTTGTGTTCAAAATCTTCTACGAAGTACTTGGAGGAGGAACCCGCCTTGCAATGCCAAAGACAATCTACGCGCCGGACTCATCGTCATTGAAGCCTAGTTCAGGGGCTACTGAGGGAGTCCTGGATTAGGGGGTGTTCGGATAGCCGGACTATACCTTCAGCCGGACTCCTGGACTATGAAGATGAAAGATTGAAGACTCTGTCCCGTGTCCGGAAGGGACTTTCCTTGGCGTGGAAGGCAAGCTTGGCGATACAGATATGAAGATCTCCTACCATTGTAACCGACTTTGTGTAACCCTAACCCTCTCCGGTGTCTATATAAACCGGAGGGTTTTAGTCCGTAGGACAACGTACACATCAACAATCATACCATAGGCTAGCTTCTAGGGTTTAGCCTCCTCGATCTCGTGGTAGATCTACTCTTGTACTACCCATATCTTCAATATTAATCAAGCAGGACGTAGGGTTTTACCTCCATCGAGAGGGCCCGAACCTGGGTAAAACTTCGTGTCCCTTGTCTCCTGTTACCATCCGGCCTAGACGCACAGTTTGGGACCCCCTACTCGAGATCGGCCGGTTTTGACACCGACAACGTCCACTCCAAGTCGTATGGATCACGTTTGTTCCAAAATTCATGCTCTCGAAGGTTTCATTCTGTTTGGACTCCGTTTTATATTCTTTTTCTGCAAAACACTAAAATAGGACAAAAACAACAATTTGGCCTGGGCCTCCGGTTAATAAGGTTAGTCCCAAAAATAATATAGAAGTGTATAAATAAGCCTATTAAACATCCAAAACAGAATATATAATAGCATGGAACAATCAAAAATTATAGATACGTTGGATACATATCAACCTCTAGTTGGGGCCAAACGAGAGAACTTTGATGTTTACTGGTTTATTGGTCCCCTTTGCATTTTGTGCCAAGTTTTGACCTTTGATTTAACTAATAAAATGTTAATGCATGTAACCAAAAATGTTGTGTAAGTCACCTTATGAAAACCAAATAATCCCAAAACACTTAGGCACAGTACATTAACTCCCTCCTCGTTTCTTATTTTATGACATATCAACCAATGAGAGATGTGGGCCGTGCATGCTTTCAATGACTTGAGACTACCAAACATCACATGCGGTGGTTAGTTCATTGCATATAATCCTATTAAGTAGCAAAAAAACATTAAGTTATCTCACCGATAGGAATAAAACAATACACCATGTATTTATTTACAGAGGGAGTAGTACATTTTTTGTGACATGCATTACTTGATATTGCTAGTCAAATACTAATAAATCCAGATGGACGTGGTAGTACTACTAAATCCAGACGGTGGCGCTAGTACTACTAGTAGTACTACCAATGTAGTAGCACAGTGAAGTGACAAGACCCTACGCCGGAGATGACACCTGAGTTAGGCGCCATGTTCGGCATACCATAGTCAGCCTCACCGTCTGCAGTCACTATCATCATGGCTGTAGACCTAGCCTGCTTACAACTAGCTGTGTTCGACATAATTTCCCGTGCGTAGATGCCCGTGCATTGCATGGAACACCAAGATTGGGGGGTGGACGGCGCCGGCAGCGGCCATCGCGCCAGTATTTTCCATGGCCTTCTAGATGTGGTGGGGAGGAGATAAGGCTGATTGTGAGAGACAAGGAGTTGTTTGTAAATAGGGAACAAGTGCGGGCATCTTTTTGCAAAACTGGAGAAGTTTGGTTTGTATGTGTCAGATCTAGATCCGACAGCTACTGGTGAAAGATGGAAGGCACAACATCACCACCAACTCAGGACCTGTTTGATTCGCAGGATTTTGAAAACGCAGGAATATGACATGGCAATATTACAAGTTTCAAACTGATATTACAAATGTTAGGAGTAATGCTGCACCTACGAAGAGGGAATTACTAAGAAGTTTACGTAAGAACTTTCGTTACTTTAGGTGGATGCAACATTATCATACAAACTAAAATCCACCACCCCGACAAGTCACTAATGGCCAAATAAGTTTTCGAGTCTCTGGCCACTTGATGTTTCAAAAAAAATTCAGCTTATGCGTCATTTAGGCTTAGACGCTTGCGGTGATCAGCACGCCATTCATTGTTGTGCCAGAGAATGCCAAACCTCATTACCTTGAGCACACTTGCCTCCAGAAGAAAGAACCTGACCAATTTAATCTCCGATGTGCTGCCTCGGTAGTCGATCAAATCAATTTCTATAAGATGGAGATCAAGGCATTCGATGAGATTGTTATAGTGCGGCACATTTTTCACTTTCGGGTCTTTTTTATTTGCAAAAGAAGGGAACATATTAGAGCAGCTGGCTGTATAAGATTGTTGTGTCATCAAGATGTATCAATATCATTGGCTCATACGATAGGGTTGGCTGGCTAGTGATATTTTTCACACTCTCTCTCTCTCTTTCCTCTCATTTACCTAGGAGTACGTGAAGAGCTTGGGCATTTGTTGCTTTCCACTATGTGGCTGATGCCATATTTCGCAAAAGTATGCCACATAGTACGCATCGATATCAAATCAAAAGATTTTGGCACCGCTCTCGCAATGTGAGAGAGTTGGCACCGCTGTGCACACATACCCACATGTATAAACAAATCAATCAAACCAACTACACCAGCCTCTCACTCTCCCAAATAAGTGTTTTTTTATTGCCTCAGTCCTCAATCTCTCTCCCACGCAAGTGCTTTTTCATTGCGTGAGTTAATTTGGCACCAGAGCAAAGTAGGTGATCTAGATTGGGGCACCAGGTGAGCAATGGAGGGGCATCGATGCCAAATGCATCACAAGCGAATTTGGCACGTGTTTTGGCCTACATAGTGGAGGGCCGTTATAGCCCACTTTTGTACTACCTCTTATTTAGTATAATATTTTGACCATAGATTTACGTAAGAAAATGCCAATGCATGTCACTAAAAATTACACCATTTGAAATTATGTTCAAATACTAATCCAACGATATAGTTCTTAGTGACATGCATTAACATTTGGTCAGTTAAATCTTTGGTCAAATTTTGATACTACAAAATAGGAAGAGTAAACCAGGACGGAGGTAGTACTTGCTCTTAGGGTAACCATAGAGTTATTGAAGTAGTCTAAGTTACTTTCCACTATGACTAGCCTAGGCTACTATAGTAGTACAACAAAAAAACAATGCAGGTGATCACGTGAGAAAAAATACTAAAAACATTTCTTTTGGTGCAGTGCGTAGATGCAGTTTTGAACACTACACTTGTCATCGTAATTTGGGAAAATTACAAAAAAATTGAGCTACGTTGTGATTACCGTTTACTAATAGGAAAGAAGTTTCACCTCGATGACTAGCTTCTCCGTGCACAGAAAGCATGTGAAGAATCCAACAACTTGATCCAGATTGGGGCCGACAGATTTTATTGCCAAGATCTTCACTGTGCGCATAGACTGGGTCAAGCTTGTGGGAGTCATCTTCTAGAAGACGGTCGTAAATACATCAAGAAGAAATCTAAAAATGTGAATTTCAAGAAGACGGAGAAGAAGATGAGTGCTGTACCTGAACGATTACGGATCCAATAAAGAGTTCGGAGAATTTGGCAGACGAGTGCACCAACGCTATCAATTTCGGCGCGTCAATGACCCTGATATTTGTTGGACCTTCTAGATCCGATACAAGAAATCCCTCAAGGAAAGGCGCATTCTCAATGACCATAACGTGGAACAGATGGAGTGATCTCTTCCCAATTGATGTCTTGTTGCGGGGCCAGCAAGACACATAAATCCATCGGAGATTCGTCGAGGTGATGTGGAGGCTAATGAACCCGTGGATCTGCTCAAGATGAAGGTACTCGAGTGCAGTACAGTTGCGGAGCAGGTGCTCCATAGCCTTCTACGAGATGACAACGTCGAAGAGGTAGAGCTACTTGAGTTGAGTGAGAAGAAGGGCGGGAGCGGCATTCATCTAGTGAAGATAGCAGGAGCTGAAGCTGGCGCAGCGCGGCGTTGGCGCGAGGCGGAGCGCGGACAGCGGCAGAGAGCGACATCGTCCAGCTTGAAAGCTGAGCTCCTCGAGCTGATCTAGGGTGGGGGATAAGAACCACTCATCGAACTTGTGTTGGACCTTGCAGTTGCTACTGAACATGCGGATGTCCAGGTGTCTGGCTGGCCCAAGGTGCGATGAAAGGATCTTGGAGACTGGGGCCATGCGTTTGCAATCCCCGTAACAGAGGCAGCTGTCGACGCTGAGGTTGAAGGGGACGCGACGCCAGAGGGGGCGCCACCGCCGGGAGAGCAGGGCGGTCCGCACGGCAGATTTGGTGGGGAGGAGGCCGATGATGACGAGCAACATGTCGTCGGGGAGGCTGCCGATGAAGTCCAGGCTCGCCGGATGCGGTTTTGGCTCAAGCCGCCTCCGCTTGTTGGCTGCCTCGCCGTCCATCTCAACCGGCGGCGACGCCGGTGTACACGTGTGCTGGTGTGTGTTGTGTGCTGGGTGTGCGCGAGTGCGTCCTTCTGTGCATGTCACCGTGCAGTGGTGAATTGTGCGCGAGTGCGTCCTTCACGCGGAAGAAGTGTGTCCTCAATGCGCCCTCAATTTACATGTAGTATGAACATACGTTGCATGGTTCATCTCATAATATTGATTTGATATTGTGAATGTTTATATTTTTAATATGAAGTTAGTCAAACTCTACAAAGCTTAACTTTGACCAAACCTTATATGCGGACTAAAAAGAAACAGAGGGAGTACTAGCGTGCGGGGTGCTACCCCAAGTGGTTTCTACTTTGTTTACTTCACCGCGTGTCAGATGGGCCTCTAGTTTACTTATTTTCACCCACTGCCACATGGGCCGGCACACGAAGATACAGAACACGAGCTGACAAGGTAGCATGTGGACTATTTGACCTGTCAACTAAACGATATATGAAGCTATACACTGACACAGTGAGCGTATAATCCGTCGGTATAGAGTGTTCGAGTGAGAGGGGAGGCCCATGAGAGATAGCAGAGAGAGAAAGAGCTACTCCCTACGTTCGATAATGTAGTTCCAACATTTTTTAAAAGTTAAACTTTTGAAACTTTGACCAAGTTTATAAAGAAATTACTTATATCTACAATACAAAAGATAAATGATAGTACGAAGTAAGTACATGTTGTGATGAATATAATGACGGTTCCAGATGTAAATGTTTTTCTCCACATATACCTGGTCAAACTTTTCTGAGGTTTGACTTTTCAAAACATCCATATGCTTATGGATGTGTGTGTGTGTGGGAGAGAGAGAGAGAAATAGAAAGAGTGAGTGAAAAAAGTGTGTGTGCGTGTGTGAAATAGACATGGACAACACTCGATAAAAGTCAAGAAAAAACATGTGTCTTATGCAAACATATCACACATGCATCTTCGACAACGAAAGCAAGGTGAGGAGATAGTGTGTGGTTGTTTGCAACCGAGAGAGCAAGACCCCTAGCACGTGGCCAAGAGGGGTCTGACAAACAAGGGTGAGAGGTCGAGAGAGACGTACGGAGAAAATGCAGACATTGGGGAGGAGGGAGTGTATGTTTTTCATAGAGAGATCCCCTGGAGATCATGATGGGACTACATGGGTGGGAGATCGAGTGACAAGGTGTGTGCGTGATAGAAGATACCCCGAGAGATATCAAGATAGACGTATGGATGGAAGGAGACAATACATGTGTTCTTGATGGCTAGTGAGAGATAATCATACTTAGGGGGCGGAGTGCTTGCGCCTATGATGGAGTGAGGGATTATGTTACTTATTAGGGGGGTGCGTGTCACATAGAGAGAGAGAGAGAGAACAAGGGCGGAGAGTGTTGGATGGGTATATATGTATAGCGCGAGCGAGACATGTGTATGTGGGAACCAAGGAGATATAAAGTTTGAGAGAGATTGAGGAGCCCCGATAAGGCTGAGTGGTGCATCGGATAGCTGAGAGGGGGAAAGAGATATTCCATCCGATCGATAATGCAGTGCATGCAAATTTTTTAGAAGTCAAACTTTGGAAACTTTGATCAGGTTTACGCAAATGTTATTTATATCTACCATACCAACGATACATCATACGAAACTACATCTCATGGTGAATCTAATGGTATATGTTTGCCGTTCTAGATGTAATTGTTTTTCTCCACATACATGGTCAAACTTTGTGATGTTTGACTTTTCAATAAATCAATATGCTATGGACCGAGGAGAGTGCCTAAGTCGAGAGAGATCAAGTGCGTGTGAAAGAGAATGAGTAAGTGTGCAAAAAGTGTATGTGTGTGAAAGAGAAAGTGACAGCAAACGATAAATTAGAGAGAGAGAGAGTGTTTTTTCGTTTCTTAGGCGAACATCTCACGGATACATCTCCGAGATAGAAAAGCGAGGCGAGGAGATACACGAAGATAGCTAGTGTGTGATTGTTTGCAACGGAGAGAGACACCCCTATAGCACATGTCAAATAGAGGTCTGGCCAACAAGGAACAAAGGTCGAGAGGGACACATGGAGAACATGGACGCATGGGGAGGGCGAGAGGGTGTGTTTGTGATAGAGAGATCCCCTCGAGATCGTGAGGGGACTATATGGGTGGGAGATCGAGGGAGGTGCGTGCACAATAGAAAGATGCCCCGAGAGAAATCGAGATAGACCATGCACATCTTTGTGATGGAGACTAAGATTATCTAGTCACATACATATAGGGGGGACTGCGTGTGCCTATAATTGAGTGAGAGACCATCATACTTGGCTAGCTAGGCATGAGATTGTGTGTGTGTGCGTGTGAGATGGAGAGAGAACGAGGGAGACAGATAGAGTTTTAGATGGGCCTATCGAGTGCAAGTGAGATATGCATGTGTATGTGTGACCCAGGTAGATGGAGAGTTTGAGAGAGAGGTGGAGAGCTCCGAGACGACAGAGTGGTGCGTGAGAGAGTACGGGCAACGAGCCAAGGAATTTGTTGCGTACGATGAGTGCACCCAAGATATCTAGCTTGGACTAGAGAATCATACATAGTGTGTGAGAGAGACCTATAGATGGAGTATACATGCATGCTAACACTAGTAGAAAAGGGGGCTTTCGTCCAGGCCGGGTAAGCCCATTAGTCCTGGTTCAGTCCAGAACCGGGACCAATGGGTGCATTTATCCCGGTTCGTGCGGCTAAGGCATTAGTCCCGGTTCACCTGGGCCCTTTAGTCCCGGTTCGTGCCACGAACCGGGACTAAAGGGTGCGATGCCCATTGGTCCCGGTTGGTGGCACCAACCGGTACTAAAGGTTAGACGTTTAGTCCCGATTGGTGCCACCAACCGGGACTAATGGGCTTTGAGGCATTAGTACCGGTTCATGGCACGAACCGGTACTAAAGGTCCCATTTTCAAGCTCCCCCCCCCCCCCGTGGACCGCCTTTTCAGTTTTAGAAAAAACAAAAGAAAATGATGGAAATGTCAATAAAAATAAAATAAAATAAGTTTCCCATGTGATATGTGGTCTAGTTGTTGGGAAAATTTACAAATATGAATTTCGACTTTATTTACAAAATCTCTCTAGAATTTGTAAAATGGGCATAACTTTTGCATACGAACTCGGATTAAAAAGTTTTTTATATGAAAAATCATCTACTCGAAAAGTTACATCCGATGGAGACGGCCTACGGCCGGTTTGCAAATTTGTAAAATCCTCAAATTCCAAAAGGAAAAAAAGTTATGCTCAAATTTCAGTTTTTTAAATTTTCAGTAAATCTGGTCAAACTACTTATTCAAGAAGTATTAGTGTTACTAAATAATTATTCAAGAATATTAGTGTTATTAAATAATTATTTCACCTTTTTTGAATTTTGGTCAAATCTGGTCAAACTATGGTCAAACTATGGTCAAGCAATGGTCAAACTACTTATTCAAGAAATATTAGTGTTACTAAAAAATTATTGTTTTTTAGAAAAATAGTTTTAAACTCAAACAGTGAAATATGTGACTTCATGCTCAAGCTAAATTCCTGAGGGTTAATAGGATTGACATCTTACTATTGTCAGGAAAACAACAAGTGCAGACTTGGAAACGAGGGAGAATAGAACCCGGAAGTTAAGCGTGCTCAGGCTGGAGTAGTGAGAGGATGGGTGACCGTTCGGGAAGTTAGATGATTTGGAATGATGAGGGGTGATT
Organism: Triticum urartu; assembly: GCF_056163025.1. Lineage (NCBI taxonomy): Eukaryota > Viridiplantae > Streptophyta > Magnoliopsida > Poales > Poaceae > Triticum > Triticum urartu. Next base: position 166,624,655 of record NC_141874.1, on the reverse strand, counting down.
AGAGATTAAATTGAGCAGTGATGAGGGGTGATTAGAGATTAGAGGTTAAAATAATTCAGAAATTTGAAAATAAAAAAATTTCAAAAAAAATTTCAAAAAAAAATCAGAAAATTTCCTTTAGTACCGGTTGGTGTTACCAACCGGGACTAAAGGTGGACTGGCCACGTGGAGGGCCTTTAGTCCCAGTTCTGGATTGAACCGGGACTAAAGGGTCAGGGCATTAGTACCGACCCTTTAGTCCCAGTTCCAGAACCGGGACTAAAGGCCCTTACGAACCGGGACTAAAGGCCCTTTTTCTACCAGTGTAACTAGAAAGACCCCCCCCCCCCACACACACACACACAAAGAGAGAGAGAGAGAGAGGGAGAGAGATGGAGATAAAGCGAGAGGGACCAACAAGGTTTGTGTGTTGGATGCGTGCGACAGAATTGAAGATTGTCGGAGAGAGAGAGAGAGAGAGCAGGAGTCCGGGAGAGGGGGGGATCGCATTTTATGCATCAAAGACTAATATAAACCAAGTTTCCATATAAACTTGCATTCAAATATTTAAATTGGAGAACATGTTGTCTGCAATCCACACATGAACGGATATATGCGTATATCAAACAAGTTCATTAATTTGACTTTCAACATGTTCATGGAGTACTATAATACTGTACAACATGCTAATCGATTGAGGTGTTCAATTTTGGATTTAGTTCACTATTTTTGACCTGGTGAACGAGCTATTTCATTGAATCGAGATATTTCATTTTGGGTTTGATTCCCATTTTTGAGTGGGCCGACTATTTGTCATATAGTAAATCGCTAGCAACGAGCATGTAAAAACACATTGCTCCTGAGCATCATCTCTCCATCTAAAAAATAAGTGGCAAGCTAATATTTCAAAATTTGATTCGAACCGACTTGGTAAGGTAGACGTGGATGCTCGTTCTCCCAAATTTTGAATGAACCGCTAAACATCCTTTGCTCGGCGGAATTCGCCCGAGCAAATAAATGGGAGACGCGAAATTACCGTCCTATGTGGGACACGCATCAATTGGCCCGTTGTACATCGAGGGTAGGTTCGTAACTTCATCCAAGCGCGCCTTCTCCTTGGCCGAAATGACATGTGCCGAATAATTCATAAACCATGGTCGGCCAAACACGCTCTCCTCGCCCGAAATAGCTCGCGCCCACTATTTCAAAACACGCTCTCCTCGCCCGAAATCGCTCGCGCCACTATATTTCAAAACACGCCCTCCTCGCCCGAAATCGCTCCTGCCCACTATTTGGGGAGAAGCAAAGTTACTCTACTATCCCCGACCCTCAGTACACAGACCCAAGCCGAGAAGCCTAAAGGCAGGGGTACAACTGTAACTCCCCCTCACATTTTAGACAAATGCGTCCGTAAAACATGGTTCCACTCCCCTCCCAATCCCCCCCATTCATACCTCGTGGGCGCCAAATCACCTTCTCCCCGGAAGCTCCCTTCTCCCGAGCCGCGAAACCTCTCAGCCCCTCCTCCATGGCGCCCCCACCGCACCAATTTCATAGTTGACCTCCTCCCTAATGCTGGGGACGCTGTCCATTTGCTGTCATGCATTGGGCCGTGTGCCTCTTACTCCGTGCTGCTAGAGCTGCCTCGACGATGGCCGCGTGAACCGTACTGGAGCCAATTCACCCCCGCTGTTCTTCACAGCGTCGGAGCGGATCCAACTTCAGATCCGTCCAGAGTTCCGCCGCTGCTTCCCCGTAGCCATCGACCATCGCGATGTTTCCCTGACGCCGGTCGCCACCGCAACCGCGCTGGCCTCACCGACTCGGCAGCTCGACCTGCCTACTTCACCATGCCGCCAGATAGGTCGCACCCTCATCTGAAATCACCTTATTTAAGTGTCAGTTGTCTGAATTTTTATTCTGGGCCAATTGATTCCCAATGGGAAGCAGCACCCCTCGAGGCGGCGGAGCTCCTCGGCTGCCGGTTGGCTGGTGTCTAACGTAAGGGTGCGGGGCCGCAAGTTCGCCGTGGAAGCAATGCTTAGATGGCTATCTTAGAGTTGTGTAGGCTGAAGGTACTGCCGCCGCCGGATCTGGATGACGGGGAGTGTTTGTGGATTGGCCCGAGGGCGGCGCAACCACGGCAGTGCGGTGGGGCAGGGAGCGGGGTTTTGGCCGGGACCACAGACGGCGGAGGGAGGCTGCTCTGCTGTTGGTCGCTGGCTCTTCGGGGAAGATTCCTAACATTGTCGGCTGGGAGGCACAAGACGGCCATCAAGCCATCCGGCGTAGATCGGACAATACCAAAATAAAATAAAATCGTGTGACCACTCTCGAACCTTGTTGTTGATCTCTTACTGTATTCCTTTAGATCAAAGAGATGTGTCATTCCTAACATTATGTGTTATCTGCATCTTCAGCCACACCATCTTCCGACCCACCGCGGCTGCTCCAACAAGGGAAGCATACACCAGAAGGGAGCTATAGTCCCCACTCAACAGTTCCCTGCATCGAATGCGCATGTCCGACATGGACAGCCACAACAACTGTAGGGCCATCGACAAGTCAGCACATGATGCTCACTCCTATGGATGGCGGCCAGATAGGTTGTACCCTCATCTTACTTGTGTGCAACATTTATGGCTTTGTTATTCGTCTAAGCATGGAAAATAGATTATCACATTTCACTGTATATTCATGCTGATCTCTTACGTGTCTTGTTCATGAGTTAACGTTGTTCCATAGTTCACCTAAGATACTTGTTCTTTAGGTAACGTTGTTCCATAGTTATCATCCATCAGCCAATGCTATCCCACAGGCTGGTGATTATAGTATTATACCACTTCTAGTATTACCTATGTTGTTCTTTAATACTTTTGTGTGTCATCTAGTTAATCTCGAGTACAAACGATACATATTATGTAGCTTTCATCTGTGTTCTCCCTTTAGTTTTTGAGACCTGTGCTGCTAGTTAACCCCAGTCCTACTATTTATGTCATCTCCTACATGCACTCATTACATAAATCTAACTACTAGTTGTCTTCCCTGCATGTCAGATATAATTGCACACATCGATATATCCACAAGAACCTCACGGAGCAATGCAAAGGCCAATAAACTTGATGTCAATGATACCCAATATGATGGAACATGTAAAGGCAGTTCTTCAGAAGACTTGCAGAAAGATGTTGAATCCTCTTCACCCACAAGGTCCTTTCTCTAACTTGGCCCGCGATATGGGTACAACATGCATATAATGTCCTAGAGTGTATCTACTATGTTGCAATGCCATGTGCTTAGCATGCTGATCATGCATGTAAATATGTCGTGCCTTCCTGTTCTTCAGTACCTATTCCATTCATGATAACATGTTTTCAAATTCAAGTACTGTCATTCTACTCTATCGCAATGCCATCTGCTTAATTTGGACATCATGCTTCTGAATATCTTATGCATTGTTATTCATCAATATGTACTTCATCTGTCTACCATACCATGTTTTTTACATTGAAGTGTTGTTCTAGTGCTCTGTTGCATTGCCATCTTAGTTTCCCAATCATACACGTGTATGTTGCCTTAGTTTTTTCTGTACGTATTCCACTAGCATACAGTTTTATATTCAACTAGTGTTTTTACTGTGTTGTCCTGTCATATCCCTAGCTCTTACACCATACTCCCTCCATCCGGATTACATGTTGCCGAAATGGATAAAAAAGGATGTATCTAGAACTGAAATACGCCTAGACCCATCCATTTTTTTTCGAATGCAGGGAATACAAGTCAATATGTCATGCCTTTCTATTCTTCAGTACCTATTCTATCTCTATACTATAGCATGTTTTATAATTGAAGGACCATTCTTCTACACAAGGCATGCAAGGGGAAGACGACTATGTACTGAAGGGTTACAAACCAGGTCTTTGCACAAACCAGGTCTTTGCAAAAGATCCAAACGCCAGCATATAATAAATGAACTCCAGTTTTTATAGATAATGCTCCAGCACAGAGAAACCCCCTCCTACTGATAATAAGCAGATTCCAGTGGCCAAAGAACTAGTGCGCTCCAGTCTAGCAAAAATATGTCAACTCCATTCTAAGAAGCGTGTGCGTATCCTTGCATCATGAAATTTTATAGCATGCTGATCATATTTTCTACATGTTTCTTACCCATCTCTCTTTTAGAAAATAAGCTTAACAGATAGAAGAATTTCTACACTGGTATCGTCTATGAGGAAAGATTCTTGCGGGAATTCTCCATGCTCCAATGCAGATGTAAGTACCTGTTGTATATCGCTATATTTTTACATCACCATATATTTTTGTTAATCGACGTGAATCCAACCTTTATCTGATCTAAATTTAGTTCTAGCAAAATGTATGATTAAAGGCCACAATGTTGATTTTTGTAAGGAAAACTACCCGGTAGTTTTGCATCCTGAGCTGCATGAGTGTACTATCTCATATCAGTGGGTTTTATTACTTTGGTTCTGCAGTGGGTTTTCAGTGTTATTTAACTGTGTTGTCCTATCGTATCCCTAGCTCTTACATCATAATCCCTCCGTCCGGATTACATGTAGCAGAAATGGATAAAACTAGATGTATCTAGAACTGCAATACGCCTAGACCCATCCATTTATTTCCAGATGGAGGGAATACATGTCAATATGTCATGCCTTTCTATTCTTCATTACCTATTCCATCTTTGTTGTAGCATATTTTATAATTGAAGCACCATTCTTCTATATAAGGCATGCAAGGGGAAGACAGCTATGTTAGAATCTCAAGGGTTACAAACCAGGTCTTTGCAAAAGATCCAAACGCCAGGAGATAATAAACCAACTCCATTTTTCATAGATACTGCTCCAGCATAGAGAAACCCAACTCCCACTAATAATAAGCAGATTCTAGTGGCCAAAGAACTAGTCCGCTCCAGTCCAACAAAAGAATGCCAACTCCATTCTAAGAAGCGTGTGCGTATCCTCGCATCATGAAATTTTATAGCATTCTGATCATATTTTCTACATGTTTATTACCCATCTCCCTTTTAGAAAATAAGGATAAATGATAGAAGTCTTCCTTCATTGGGATTGTATTCGAGGAAAATATCTTGCGGGAATTCTCTGTGCTCCAATGCTGATGTAAGTACCGGTTGTATATCAATATATTTTTACATCAGCATGTATTTTGTTAATTGGCATGAATCCAACCTTTATCTAATCTAAAATTAGTTGTAGCAAAATGTTAATGGCGCCAATGTTGATTTTTGTAAAGAAAACTGCCTGGTAGTTTTGCAGACTAAGATGCATGAGTGTACTATCTCATATCATGCATATTACTGATTTGTAGTGTTGCTCTGGTTTCCCATTCATTCATTGTGTCAATGTTACTTTCGTATTACCTTACCTGGCTGATGATAGCTGTGCCATATTGTGTTAATTTGGCGTTGTCTAGTTGCCCAAACGTTCGTTGTGCCAATGTTGCTTTCCTATTATCTGACTTGGCTAATGATAGCAATGCTAGTGTCTTAATTTGGTGCAGGCTGCTGAAGATAAGAAGACAAACTCTATAAAAAGCAAGGCAACCCCATTGTTTCTTTCCAATAAATCTAGGCCAGGTAATATGGCAATAACTCATGATTAATCTTTTTGGTTCCCCTCCTAATTTATGTTATGATGCAGTGGTCGAGACACTCTCCACTATCAATAATACAAGCCTGCCAAAATCGCCATCTAAATCTGTTCAGTATCCTCTGTCTCGAATGCAATGGAAAAAATGTATGTTTGTGAACCAATTAATGGCTGAAGGAATGATGGAAATGGTGGAGGAATCAGAGCTGCAGAGTCGTGCGACACAACAATTGATCAATGTTTTCAGAGACAGTGTAGCAAAGCAGCAAGAACTTGCCCACATGCTTATGGGCGTCATTCGTGCTGAGGTTCCAGATTGTGACATTGTAGATCATTAGGTTCTGTTCATTTATTTGCATTGGCATCAATCTTTGATTGCCCAGTGGATGTAATTTCCTGTAATATATGTTGGATGTGCAACGTTTTTCCCTGTATGCCGTACCTTTGCTTGATCGGTTTTGGTCCTGTGCATAATTGCTTGTCGTAATGGGCTCAAATTATCTAATTTGGCCTAAAGACATGTACGAACTTTAGTGGGCCCATTAAGTTAATGGGCCGTTACCAGGCCGAAAGTTAATGGTCAGCCCTCTTAACTCCCGGGTCGTTAACAGGCCGACATCGAAGCGGGATACAGGTGGGCCCAATTGATTTCATGGGCCGTTATCAGGCCGTTACTAAGTTCGAGCTACATATGGCCCAACTATACTGTGGGCCTTTAGCAGGCCGAAAGAGACAACGAGCTTGTACTGGACCATGAAGAGCATGGGCCGCTAAGAGGCCGAAAGTCAGGTCGTATTTTAAATGGCCCAACTGTGTTGTGGGCCTTTAGCAGGCCGAAAGAGAAACCGGGCTGGTATTAGACCATGAAGGGCATGGGCCGTTAAAAGGCCAAAACTCAGGTCTGACTACAAATGGCCCAACAGATATATGAGACGTCAACAGGCTGAAAGACACACCGGGCTGGAAATTGGCCCAACACTTAAATGGGTCGCTGAAAGGTCGAAACTCAGGTCCGACTACAAATGGCCCAACTGATTTATGGGTCGTCAACAGGCTGAAAGACACACGGGGACGGAAATTAGCCCAACATTTAAATGGGTCGCTAAAAGGCCGAAATATGTACATCATGAAAATTGTCCCATCCACTGAATGGGCCGTTAACAGGCCGAAATCTCATCGAGCCGATATTGATCCCAAATATATAGCGAGCTGTTAATGGGCTCGAATTGACGATGGGCTACAATGGTGTCAAATCTTTAACGGGCCATTGACGGGCTGAATTGGCACATCTCGTATGGGCCGTGGGCTTAAATGGACCTGACACAAGTAGGCCTTATATGGGCCGGCCTACTAATTTTTACTGGGCCAACCTTTTTCACCGGAATGGGCCACTGTTGGGCCATGCCACATGTCGACCTATCATAGGCGCCTCCTGTCCAATGAGTGGATGACATCTGTCCCAACGGTGAGGCAACATGTGTTTCCTCCGGCCAATGCTGATTTTACACGTGGAAAATCTCCATTGGTTCGGGATTTTAACGGGTTATCGGATCCAAAACAGGACCCGATAGCTTAACGGCATTCCGTTATGGTGGATGCCACGTGTCGGTGACCCTTGACGAAAGCACTTCTGTGACGCACGATTTATCGTCATGGAAGTGGACACTTCTGTGATGATAATTTTGGTAATGTCATGGAACACTTCTACGACAGCACAGGTATGACTATCTTGATTCTGTCATAAAATCGTCATGGATCTACATGCATGACAAAAAACGCGACCTACTGTGACAAACACATATCATCACGGAAGTGTATATTTTTGTAGTGCTTATTGCGGGATTTTCATCAATACGGGCGTGAGTAACCCAACCGTGCCGTTTACGCAGCCCTTGGGAATAGGCGAGTTTTAGGGCGAGAGGGGAGGTGTTCGATATTCACTGCCTTTATAAGGGGATAAGGATCCCCCCTTTTTCTCCCATGCCTTCTCTCTTCATCTGCCCTTCCACTCTTGAGCTCCAGCGCCCATGTTCTCATCTTCTTCCCAATCGAGCAAGCACTCAACCATGTCCGGATCCAGAGGTCAAGGCAAGTGGATGGTCTCCCCCGTCATGGAGAAGGGCATTACTGAGCTTTAGGTGGCTGGGTACCTGGCGAAGAAAATCACCCACCGTCTTCCAGCCCAGGGGCAAGTCGTCCCCACACCGAAGCCCAACGAGAGGGTGGTATTCATCCCTCATTTCCTCCGCGGCTAGGGTTTCCACTCCACCCTTTCGTCCGCGGGCTAATGTACTATTATGGGATAGACTTCCATGATCTATCCCCGAACTCTTTCCTCAACATCTCGGTGTTCATCGTCGTGTGTGAGGCCTTCCTCCGCATCCAACCCCACTTCGGGCTGTGGCTCAAGGTCTTCAACGTGAAGCCGAAGGTGGTGGATGGCCAACACGTGGAGTGCGGAGGCGCCATGGTGAGTAAGCTGACCAATGTCTCCTGGCCGAATGGCACTTTCATGGAGACTGTCAAGGAATGGCAGAAACAGTGGTTCTACATCACAGAACCCCGCGGCGCCAACTGGGCCGCAGCTGCCGAATTCAATTCTGGCGCTCCAACGCGGCTCACCTCCTGGGTTGAGAAGAGCCCGAATTGGTCTTTGTCAGACAAGCTGGTACCGCTGCAAACACACATTCAGAGCATGGTGGATAAAGTTATCAAGCACGTCGACGTAATCCAGGTGATGCTAGTTCGCCGGATTCTTCTGTGCCAAAGCCGAAGCCGCCCTCTATGGGAGTTCAATCCGAAGAAGCACCATACCCTGAAGAGGCTCTTCGAAACCCCTCACGAAGACGCCTGGAAGTTGCTCTTCAAGGGCAACGAGACACTGCCGGCCGCAGACTCGGATCGCGGGCACGACATTAACCACCTGGCCAACGAGGTATGTTATTTTTAATGCATCCCCTACTTGCTTGTTTCAAGGATGATATCTGAGTTTTGATTATCATTGCTTCTTTAGGAATGGATGGAGAGGGGGAAGCGGATCCAGTGTCCGGCTCCGCTGCCTGAAGAACCAGTCATCCCGCGTGTAGCGAAGATGCTGGTGCCGGCGCCCTATAAGGCACCGGAGAAGAAGGCCAAGGGGAAGGCCAAGGGGATCTGGAGTGACCCCCGCCACAAGGGCGCTTCGAACGCGATGTCTGAAGAAAAGACCCGCTCCTCCGCCGTCGAGACGACGACGATGAGGAGGAGGAGGAGGAGAGCGATTCTCCCCCTGATGGGGGGGAGGAAGAGGGCGGCCTCCACAATTCTGGAGGTAGAGGCAACCAACAAAGGGAAGGGCTCCCTCGCGGATAACTCCGCGTGGGACGTTGACAGCAGTCCGGAGCGACGCCCCCTCACTAAGCCTCCAGCTGCATCGTAAGTGCTAAGACTCGTACATGCCCATAAATCTAGCCTCTCCTCTTTGTTGTATTGACATGATTAGTTATGCTATTGCAGTCCGGCCCACGACAGCTCCCAGCGATCCTCTTCACGAGGTTCGTTGGATTCAAGGGCAATGGCCAGCGAGTCACCGCTGACCACTTACTCCCCCAAGGCCAAGGTCGACGCAGAGGTATTGTCCCGAAGGACTTTCCCAGGCCGAGCGGGGGGGCTCAGGAGGCGCCAGAAGGTGAGGCCTCCGTCGCCGGACACTAGGGGGAGCCAATCCCCATGGAGACTGGTGGTGTGGGCGTATTCAGTTCGGCCCTCAGCCGGATTCGATTCCGAAGACTGATACAGCTCCGGAATCCGGCGCGCAACCTCCTTCGAAAGAAGGGGGTATGCCTATTCCGCCGGTGACCACTGTCCAACCAGGGGCACCGGATAATCTGCTAGAAGCGCTGCGAGGCGCTTCCATTGTTGATGAGCACCGTGTTCTTATGGGCACGGTGATTGAAAGGGTTCAGTCCGCCAAGAGCGGACTAACCGAAGCCTGCAGCAGCCTGCTGACAGGTTTTGAGGTCAGCGACGCAAAAAGGAGAAAACCCCAATATAGACAGTAGCCCCTGAGACACTGTTCGGTGTTCGGAAAGAAAAATCCGGACAGAGGATCAATCCTTTATTGCAGGAAACAAACTAAATTTGTCTGCAATGAATACGCAAACGTCGCTGTTGGCCGCAGCCTCGCATACTGCCGAGGTCTCCAGACTGAAGCGGAGACTGGAGCAAGTCGAGGAGGAGCTCGGCCAGGTGAGGAGGCAGCTCCAAGAAAAATAAGGTATGTGATAACCTGTTATGTATTCGGAAAAAGAAAAATGATATGCATTGACCGAAGTGTCATGATATGTATAGAAGGACGACCGAGGTCGAGGCCCTGAGAAAGGCCCTGGCCGAAGCCGAGGGGAAGTCCGTCAAGGAGCAGGCCGCCCGTAAGAAGCTCAAGGCCCGGGTCAACGAGGTCCAACAAGAGCTCCAGGACGCCGTGAGGAAGTGCGAGACCTTGGAGCGCGATGCGTCGGCTCAAGAGACCGAACTCGTCAAGGCTCGTCAGAGTGCGGAGACGGCCCAGAGTGAGGCCCAGGGCGCCCTCCGAGAGATCCAGGAGGCTAGGACGATCGCGGCGGGTAAGGCATTTAGTATGTAAAGCAAGTATGTAAAGAGGAAGTATCTTTTACTAACCCGGATTCGGAGTTCTTCAGGGGCTTTTGCTAATCTGCCACGTAGTGTGTCCGACGTCGCGGAGTTCTTCCCAGCCGAAGAAGGGAGCTCCACGGAGAAACTATTCTGGTCGCAATATCTTGCGCCAGAACATCCGGTGCCCTTCAGCGATCAGCTAAAACAGCTGGTTGAGCTGCACAAGGTGGCCGAACTGGCCATCAAGGATTTAATAATCCGTCTGTGGCCAGCCGAAGCTATACTCGACAGTTACTTCAGCCTCGTGAAGCGGCTGGTGGATGCCTATCCTAGGCTGGACGCCGTCAAGCGGTCCGTCTGCATCGAGGGCGTGCGTATGGCCTTTGCCCGCGTCAAGGTCTAGTGGGCGAAGATGGACGCCACCAAGCTTGTGACCGAGGGGCCGTCCGAGGGCAAGGAGCACCGTATACCCGAGCGGTATTTTGGCGACGTCCTGGAGGGGTCTCGTATTGTAGCGAGGCAGTGTTCGCAGGACATTATCTTTGACTGAATGTATTCAAGTTCCTTCTACCTTGTACGTTAAAACAAGGTGAGATTGTAATATAATGCTTGTTATGTTTTAAATTTTACGTCCTGTGCGGCCGTGTTGTATGAAATCTGAGGGTTGGTCAGTCGTTGGCTTCTACCCCCACGTAGGTAGTATGGAGGTGCTCGGGATGGAATCTAAACAATCTTGATCCAATTATATGGTCCTTGAAGGAGTTGTTTAGCGCAACGAACCATGCAATCAGACAATGCGGCTTTAACGCCCTCACTTAGCCATAGGAGTTTGACAATAAAAACATGGGCGCAGCCCCTGGTATCCGAACCAGAGTGCTACAAGCATCTGATCGGGAAGTACCAATCCTTCGCGTAATGCGGAAGAAATCTCCAACGATTTGCAACCTCCGAAGAGCTGACCGGCTCTTGCCGCATCATGACAATCAGTTTTCGGCTTTCTCTACTGAGGTGCTCCTTTGGATAAACCAAGGCACAATCGTAGTAGTTCTCCCTTTACTACCTTAGCCGATATAGCGGAACGTAAGGTAGCAAGCACAGGAGCCGGGCAACCCAACTATTGACCAAGACATGATTCGGAGCCAATGCATATAGTGCTAAATTCAGGGTGCCGAACTACACTATAAAAAGTGTTCGGACTTTTGTTGCCGTAGTGTGGGGTGCTATGAAGCCCCTGGCAAACATCAAACGTACCAATGTGTACGGGTGCTACCTGATAGGGTTACCCATAGGGGAGAAGAAGGAAAAAAGAAAACAGAATGGGTGCAAAGGTGATAAGATGGGGCCCTAAAGCTCCAGCTGCGAACTGTTTTCATTGTAATTTGATTAATATGTCGAGGCGCATTGATACAAGTAGTGCAACAAGAAACATGCTATTTAACATGCCAAAAACCAATGGAGAGCTGCATGTGGGTCTTGAAAAACAGGTAGAGTGATAGTTAGTGAAACCACCTTGAAAATCCCCCATACATCTGCGTTTCTCGTCGTCTTGGTGTGTTTACCCTTCAAGAGGACTGGTGATCAGGCCATCAGATGGGGCTTGCGGGATTGAAACCTGAAAAGGAAACGAATAAGAGTGAAAGTATGTGTGTATCCATTGTCGATGGAGTCGTACTGTGGATCACAAACTAGTTATGCCTCCGTTGATGCCCATGGAATTTTGAGTGCGTAGTTATGTACGCGTGGTGCGAATGCCACTACTTGACCAGGACTGAGACGGAGGCCAAATTGCTAGTCTTGCTCCTAACGAGTCGAGCTGTCCTGCTGCATGGTAGTTCGGACCCTCTTGACGGTGTCCGTGGGCTCGGCAGCCGAATTAAGGTACTGCTTGAGAAGGCCGCTCTGTACTTCTGCTGCCAAGGCAGTTGTGTGCTCTTCTATACGGAGGGAGCATTCTGTATTTCCATTGACTGTTATGATGCCACGTGGACTGGGCATCTTGAGCTTGAGATAAGCATAGTGTGGTACTGCGTTGAATCGGGCGAATGCGGTCCGCCCGAGCAGTGCGTGATAGCCGCTGCGAAAGGGGACTATGTCGAAGATTAACTCCTCGCTTCGGAAATTTTCCAGAGATCTGAAGAAAACCTCGAGCGTGATTGAGCCCATACAGCAGGCCTCTACACCTGGTATGACTCCTTTGAAGGTAGTCTTTGTGGGTTTGATCCGTGATGAATTAATGCCCATTTTGCACAATGTGTCCTGATAGAGCAGATTGAGGCTGCTACCCCCGTCCATAAGGACACGCGTCAGGTGAAATCCGTCAATGATAGGGTCGAGGACTAGCGCGACTGAGCCGCCATGACGGATACTAGTTGGATGATCCCGACGATCAAAGGTGATCGGGAATGACGACCATGGGTTGAATTTTGGGGCGACTGGCTCCATCGCGTAGATGTCCCTTAGTGCGCACTTGTGCTCCCTTTTGGGGATGTGTGTAGCATATATCATATTCATTGTTTTGACTTGAGGCGGAAACTTCTTCTGTCCCCCTGTGTTCGGTTGCCGGGGCTCCTCCTCGTCGTCCTCGCTTTGTGATCCCTTTTCCATGTTCTCGATGTTTAATTTGTCGGCCTGTTTGAAAACCGAACAATCTCTGTTGGTATGATTGGCTGGTTTGTCTGGGGTGCCATGTATCTGGCACGGGCAATCGAGTATGCGGTCCAGGCTAGATGGTCCTTGATTGTTTCTTTTGTATGGTTTCTTCCACTGGCCGGACTTGGAGCCGCTGAATCCGGCGTTGACTCTAGTGTCGTCGGTATTATTACCATTGCTTGGGCGTTTGTGTCTGTTACGTCGAAGCTTGCCATTGCTGTTTTTGATCTCGAAGGGGCCTGCCTCGCCGGCTGTGTTTTTGCTACAAGCCAGCCAACTATCCTCACCCGCGCAAAAGCGGGTCATGAGTGCTGTAAGGGCTGCCATAGATTTTGGCTTTTATTGGCCGAGGTGGAGGGCGAGCCATTCGTCGCGGATGCTATGTTTAAAGGCCGCTAGGGCTTCGGCATCCGGACAGTCGATGATCTGGTTTTTTTTGGTTAGGAACCTAGTCCAGAATTTCTTGGCTGACTCTCTAGGTTGTTGAACTATGTGGCTTAAGTCATCGGCGTCTGGTGGCCGGACATATGTACCTTGGAAGTTGTCGAGGAAGGCTTCTTCCAAGTCCTCCCAGCTGCCGATAGAATTTCCAGGCAGGCTGTTTAACCAGTGTCGAGCTGGTCCTTTATGCTTTAGTGGGAGGTATTTGATAGCATGGAGGTCATCTCTGCGGGCCATGTGGATGTGGAGGATAAATTCCTCGATCCATACCGCAGGATCAGTTGTCCCGTCGTATGATTCAATATTCACGGGTTTGAACCCTTCGGGGAATTCGTGATCCATTACTTCATTAGTGAAGCAAAGAGGGTGTGCGGCGCCTTTATGCCTGGCCGCATCATGACGTAGCTCCGATGGAGTCCGTCTGCGGTTGTCGGCTCGGGCGGGACTAGGTTTGTCACGTACGAATAGGTAGCCATCATCACGTGTCGAAAAACGTCCCCGCGATCCGTAAATCGATCGGGTATATCCTGCTCTACTATCCATGGTCTGCCGGAGGTCGTATGTATGACCCCGAACTGTTTTGTCTCTATTTTTATGTGGCGGTGGGGCAGGCTACTGTTCAGCCTGAGTTGCCACTCTATCCCGACCACGTGGTGGTCGGTCCGCCGCACTGTCCCGACCGCGTAGTGGTCGATCGGCCGCATTACGCGAGGGAGGTATTGGCTCCGGCGCCTCTTTATCGAACTGAGGTAGAAACCTTTGCTTCGGGTAACTCTTGGCTGGGCGTCTGAGGCTCTATTCTTCAGCTGCTAGAACATCAATCCACCTGTCGATGAGCAGATCTTGGTCAGCTTGAAGCAGCTGCTGCTTCTTTTTCAGGCTCCTTGCGGTGTCTATTAGCTGGCGCTTGAAGCGCGATTGCTCGAGAGGTTCCTCAGGCACGATGAAATCTTCGTTGCCGAGGCTTTCCTCATCCTCGGAGAGCGGACATTAACTACCGTCCTCTGAGTCGTTTGCCCTGGACTGTTCGTCGGGGCTAGCTTGCCCGTTTTCTTGCTCCTCATGTTCGGATGTTACCTCGGCAAGGTCTTCATTGTTTTCGGCGTCGCCGGAGTATTATTTTCTCTGGTACCAGCATTGCTGTCTTTTGAACAACGTGACTTAGGGAGGGGCCGAGGACGCCGACGCTTTTGCTGTGTCTTAGGAGGTTTATTCTCGACTGGGTTTTCTTTGTCATCGGCGTTGGTTGTTTTGGGTGTGTCCACCATGTACACATCATACGAAGAAGTGGCCGTCTAGCGTCCAGTAAATGGTGGATTTTGGTTTTGCTCCTCATCAGCATCGTCGTCCATACCGTCGATGCCTTCGGAGCCGTAATCGAGCGTGTCGGTTAAGTCCTCGACCGTGGCTATGAAGTGGGTGGCGGGTGGGAAGCAAAATTCCCTATCATCAGCTTCTAGTTCGAACCGGATATAGTTCAGCTGTGAATCCCCCGCTAAGGATAGATTTTTTAATGAATTCAGCACATCGCCCAAGGGTGAGTGCCGGAAGATGTCCGCGGTGCTGAATTCGGCGATTGATAACCGATCATGCTCAACGTGCGCGGACGCACATAGTTCGGAACTTTTAACCAGAAACGAGCCCGAGGTTCCAGTGACACAGGCATTACCAGAGGTTAGGTCTGTGTGCGGCTCCGATGCCGTAGAGTCTGCGGCTTCCGTGGCGGGGGTAAGCTTCCTGTCCTCAGATAGCGCGACCTGCTCCGGATATAAGGCCAGAGCGGTTACAGGTGCAATTTCCTGGGTATGGCCCAATGACAGATCTAAGTCATGTTCATCGAGGTGATGGGGAGCGATTGACGTGGTATCGAATCCATCGAAGATCAAGTCTCCGCGGATATCCCTGACGTAGTTCAAGCTTCCAAATCTGACCTGATGACCAGAGGCGTAGTTGTCGATCTGCTCCAGATGGCCAAACGAGTTGGCCCGTAGTGCGAAGCCGCCGAACACAAAGATTTGTCCGGGGAGGAAATTTTCTCCTTGAGCAGCGTCGTTGTTGACGATTGAAGGGGCCATCAAACCTTTTGAGGATGGCACAGTGGAACTCTCAATGAAAGCACCAATGTCAGTGTCAAAACCAACGGATCTCTGGTAGGGGGTCCCGAACTGTGCGTCTAAGGTTGATGGTAACAGGAGACAGGGGACACGATGTTTACCCAGGTTCGGGCCCTCTCTATGGAGGTAATACCCTACTTCTTGCTTGATTGATCTTAACGAATATGAGTACCACAAGAGTTGATCTACCAGGAGATCGAGATGGCTAAACACTAAAAGCCTAGCCTGTATGACTACGGTCATGACTATCCTCTCTTCGGACTAAGTCCTCCGGTTTATATAGACACCGGGAGGATCTAGGGTTACACAAGGTCGGTTACAAAGAAAGGAATTTACTTATTTGATCGCCAAGCTTGCCTTCCATGCCAAGGAGAGTCCTGTCCGGACACGGGTGCGGTCTTCGGTCTTCGTATCTTCACAGCCCATCAGTCCGACCCATGGCTAACAAGTCAGACGCCCGAGGACCCCTTAGTCCAGGACTCCCTCACATGCCTCCTTTTGAACCCTAACCATAAAGGCATTCAAACAAGGTTTTTACTAGCCTACTACCCTCCTGATGCAAGCAAAATTGTGATCCAATGTAAGGAGTGTTAGTATCATGGCCGAAAAATTTACCTACCCGTCAAGCATTGCAAATGATACCCCTATCATGGCCCTTCCCAGCCCGAGGATTGGGTTTATTGGGATCCTTCCTACCAGCTTCACATAGTTTCAAATTCCTATTCGTGTTAGTAGATACCTTAACCAAGTGGGTCGAGGCCATTCTTATCACTAGACCTATCTTGGTTATCATCGCAAGATGTTCCACAAAAGCATGGTGATTCTCTTTGAGGTACCTAGCTACATCATAACGAATAAAGGGTCCTAGTTCACTAACGAATCCTCTTGGACTTCTGCAAGGAAATGGAACAGATGTATGTTTCGTTCCCATGGCATATCTCCAGAGTAAGGGAAAAGTTGAACAAGCCAAGGTCCTACTCATATCTCAGTTTAAGAGGTACCTCCGCACCGAGAAGCAGTTGTGGCTTGAGGAGGACAACACTAAATAGGTACACAAAGGACATTAATTTCATTCTAGAGTATGGAGTTGAAATTTTGTTTCCCCTCAAGACTAAGCTTGGGCCTTCCTGAATAAAAAGAACGACAATGATGACGGGAGGACCTGAAATTTTTTAGTAGCATCGGGACATGGTCTTAATCCACTATGCGGGGTATCAGCAAGTGTTGTGGCCGATGAGTCCATTTTGTATCACTTTCTAACCATTGTTTTTGCATAATAGTCATAGAAATTTTGGAATTTTACCACACTCATGCTCCCGCTGTTGCCTGATTTCACCAGGTTCCTAAAGGAGAAGGATATTCAGAGCCATGACTGCTAAACAACTATTTCTGG
This sequence comes from Triticum urartu, assembly GCF_056163025.1. Classification (NCBI taxonomy): domain Eukaryota; kingdom Viridiplantae; phylum Streptophyta; class Magnoliopsida; order Poales; family Poaceae; genus Triticum; species Triticum urartu. Next base: position 166,607,841 of record NC_141874.1, on the reverse strand, counting down.
GTGAAAATCATGCTAACTGATTTCATACTAACGTTACGTACGACGGACAAGACATCATGCGATACGAGCATTCACACTTGTACTAATGCTTGTACTATACGATGGCGCCAACCCCTAGTCAACTACTAAAAACCCCGTGTGATTTGATCTCGGAGAGGACAAACAGAGAGGCTAGAACCATGAACCAGAACCAAAATATCTCACCTCTTAAAGGAGTGCAGATGGGGGATCGGTAGTAGGGCACCAGTTGAGCTCCAGTTGCGAGTCAAGGGCGGACTGGCAACAGAGACAAAAAAAGATCAAGCCCCAGTTGCGAGTCGAGGGTGGGATTGCAACTAAGACAAAAAAAGGTCGGACCCTAGTTGCGAGTCAAATGTGGACTTGCTACTAAAAACAGTCAAGCCCCAGTTATGAGTCGAGGATGGACTTGCAATTGAGACAAAAAAAGATCAGGCCTAGTTGCGTATCAAGGGCGGACATGCAAGAGGATAACAAAAAAGACAACCCCTTTCTTTGGTGGTGGACAGTCAACTAACAATGATAAATTCATGAATTTAAAAAATAAAAAATGAAAAATGAAAAAGATAAAAGATAAAAAATAAACTAAGAAAATCATGAATTGAAAAATTTTATGAATTTGAAACACACAAATGAAAAAAGAAGAAAAAGAAAAAAAGAAAGAAAAAAACACAGTCGTGAGCCAGCTCCATGACCTGTGATGTACTAAAAGTAGGGTACCTACAAACATGCCGGAGCACAACAAAGCAATGCAGCTAAATGGTTCATAGCTAAAGCGAACAAAATGCATGCTCATGTCATTGAGTCTGATCGGCTCATCAATCAAAAAGACTTTGAACAAATGAAGAGTAGGCGCATGATGTCCTCAAGCACTTTGAACAAACGAAAAAGACTAAAAACACTAATCTTAATGTCTAAATCGTGTGGTCGGAACTATTTCATATCTAGATGTGAAATAGCAAATCTGTCTATAGATCGTAGATGAATGTTAGATTTGATTTGCATGTTTACAGATTCTAGATATAGATGAACTTTAGATTTGATTCACATCTTTATAGATTCACATATTTATAGATTGTACATGAATGCTATATTTTATTGCTGATTGGTAGCCTTATATTCCATTCGTCCATCCATATTGGAGCAGCCATACGATCATAATGCATGTTTCTTTTAACAACACAACACTATTGTTTAGACAAAATGCTGATATTTACAGGGAGTAATGAGATTTATCCCTTTCCTTGTAGCATGAGTTGATGTCGCATTTCTAGTTTATCATTATTTCTATCTAAGAAATGTTTAACAATACGCCATGTTAGCTGCATTTATTAAATACAATTGCATATTAAATCATTGAACTGTTAGGATAATCATTTGATCTTACTTGCATATGAGTAGAACTCATATATCTATTTGAGCTACCAGAATGCTATCTGAGGATTTGCTCAGTTATAGTTTCTTTATTATGGATGTGTGGTCACTATTATGCTCATGTTTGCTGGATATCATGGATATCATGCTGTGTGGTGACTATTATGCTCATGTTTGATACATGAGCTAACATGGCTTTAAAAGAGTGCCGAAATTATGGCGAAACATTGATTAGTTTCTGTTTCACAAAATTTTGACACTCAATGTTTATAATTTTTAGCAAAAGTCATGCCTATTTTTTGTCCATCCATACTCCTTAATATTAATTGATGTTTCGTATATGTAAATATTTTGTGGCCTTTTATTCGAGTCGTCTCTTCTCCATATGGAGTCTCACATGCATATTTATTTTGAATGCTCAAACTATGCAGGCCTCCAATAGAGTGCCAAAATTATGGCGAAACTTGATTAATTTCCGTTTTGCAGAATTTCGGACACTAAATGTTTACATTTATTAGCACAAGTCATGCCCAAGTTGTTCGTCCATCCATACTTATTAGTTGATGTTTAATATATTTACATAACAGTAGCCTTTTATTCTACTATTCACCTCTTATCTGTATGGAATATTCATATGCATATTTATTTGGAGTGCTCCAACCATACAAGGCGTCAAAAGAGTGTTGAAAATATCACGAAGCGCTCGTTAATTTCCGTTTCACAACATTTCAGTCACTCAATGTTTTCATTTTTAGCACAAGTCATGCCCAATATTTTCGACCAGCCACAAGTTTACTGCTTATTTCATACTTCAAATTATTGATTATTCCATGACATGAATGTAGACAATGAACCAAGCATGACACTGGTGTGGAGACATGAGGCTAGGTGCATGTCATAATGTTCACCTCACTTACAATGAAATTTGTGTAGATCTTCGGGGCGACTTTTTGGAGTGGGCGGTATGTTTCAGTCAATTAGTGATGTAGCTTATCATTTAGTGTATATAAAGTTGCACCCACAATTGCCTAATTTTTGTTTTCTTTTATCATGCTCAGCGTATCCCTTGTTGGGGAAGGGTCGAGTTCATGCGTGTGACCGACTTGCCCATTGATGTGGAGGGAACAGTTCAATTTGACATGCTTCTGTTAAAAATGGCATACCCTTGACCCTCAGTGTCACCAACGAGGCAGGGAGAGCATATTTCAGTGGTCGTAGTTGGATTCATATTTCTACAGAATTAGGAATGGAAGCTGGTAAGACGTTCTTACTATTTCTTCATGAATTTGAGGAGGCAGAAGGCTGCAACAAAATCTATCTGTGGTACGATGTCCCACAATCACCATAGTGCGTATAGTTTCGATGGTGATCCAGATGTCGTACAAGTACTTGTATGGTGCTAGCTAGCACTTTATTGAACATATATATCTTGTATGCACTTATTATATGGTAGGGTGTAAGTGTTAAACATTAAAGAGTGATGAATTAAAGTGTGTATTTCAAGTGTGTTATTTATGACTTTAGGGTACTGATATTATTGCTAAACTGAGAAAAGGCTGTAACTGAAGGAAATATGCCCTAGAGGCAATAATAAAGTTATTATTTATGCTAGAATTGTATTAACCGGAAACATAATACATGTGTGAATACATAGACAAACAGATTGCCACTAGTATGCCTCTACTTGACTAGCCCGTTGATCAAAGATGGTTATGTTTCCTGACCATAGACATGAGTTGTCATTTGATTAACGGGGTTACATCATTAGGAGAATGATGTGATTGACATGACCCATTCGGTTAGCTTAGCACCCGATCGTTTAGTATGTTGCTATTGCTTTCTTCACGACTTATACATGTTCCTATGATTATGAGATTATGCAACTCCCGTTTACCGGAGGAACACTTTGTGTGCTACCAAACGTCACAACGTAACTGGGTGATTATAAAGGTGCTCTAAAGGTGTCTCCAAAGTTACTTGTTGGGTTGGCGTATTTCGATATTAGGATTTGTCACTCTGATTGGCAGAGAGGTATTCTGGGCCCTCTCGGTAATGCACATCACTTAAGCCTTGCAAGCATTGCAACTAATGAGTTAGTTGCGGGATAATGTATTACGGAACGAGTAAAGAGACTTTCCGGTAACGAGATTGAACTAGTTATTGAGATACCGACGATCGAATCTCGGGCAAGTAACATACCGATGACAAAGGGAACAACGTATGTTGTTGTGCGGTTTGACCGATAAAGATCTTCATAGAATATGTGGGAGCCAATATGAGCATCCAAGTTTCGCTATTGGTTATTGACCGGAGGCGTGTCTCGGTCATGTCTACATAGTTCTCAAACCCGTAGGGTCCGCACGCTTAACGTTACGATGACAGTTATATTATGAGTTTATATGTTTTGATGTACCGAAGGTTGTTCAGAGTCCCGGATGTGATCGTGGACATGACGAGGAGTCTCAAAATGGTCGAGACATGAAGATTGATATATTGGAAGCCTATGTTTGGATATCGGAAGTGTTCCGGGTGAAATCGGGATTTCACCGGAGTACGGGGAGGTTACCGGACCCCCCCCCCCCGGGAGGTAAATGGGCCTTAGTGGGCCTTTACGGAGAAGAGGAGAGGCGGCCAGGGCTGGGTCACGCGGCCCTCCCCCTAGTCTGAATAAGACAAGGAGAGGGGGGCGACGCCCCCACCCCTTCCTTCTCTCCCTCCTCTTTCCCCCTCCCGAATCCTATTCCAACTAGGAAAGGGGGGAGTCCTACTCCCGATGGGATTAGGACTCCTCCTGGCGCGCCCTCTCCCTGGACGGCCGCACCCACCCTTGCTCCTTTATATACGGGGGCAGGGGGCACCCCAGAGACACAACAATTGATCAAGTTGATCTTTTAGCCATGTGCAGTGCCCCCTCCACCATAGTCCACCTCGATAATACTGTAGCGGTGCTTTATGCGAAGCCCTGCGTCGGTAGAACATCCACATTGTCACCACGTCGTTGTGCTGACGAAACTCTCCCTCAACACTCGGCTGGATCGGAGTTCGAGGGACGTCATCGGGCTGAATGTGTGCTGAAGTCGGAGGTGACGTACGTTCGGTACTTGATCGGTCGGATCATGAAGACGTACGACTACATCAGCCACGTTGTGTTAACGCTTCTGCTTTCGGTCTACGAGGGTACGTGGACAACACTCTCCCCTCTTGTTGCTATGCATCACCATGATCTTGCGTGTGCGTTGGAAAATTTTGAAATTACTACATTCCCCAGCAGTGGCATCCGAGCCTGGTTTTATGCGTAGATGTCATAAGCACGAGTAGAACACAAGTGAGTTGTGGGCGATATAAGTTATACTGCTTACCAGCATGTCATACTTTGGTTCGGCGGTATTGTTGGATGAAGCGGCCCGGACTGACATTACGCGTACGCTTACGCGAGACTGGTTCTACCGACGTGCTTTGCACACAGGTGGCTGGCGGGTGTCAGTTTCTCCAACTTTAGTTAAACCGAGTGTGGCTACGCCCGATCCTTGCGAAGGTTAAAACAGCACCAAGTTGACAAACTATTGTTGTGGTTTTCATGCGTAGGTAAGAACGGTTCTTGCTAAGCCCGTAGCAGCCACGTAAAACTTGCAACAACCAAGTAGAGGACGTCTAACTTGTTTTTGCAGGGCATGTTGTGAGGTGATATGGTCAAGACATGATGCTAAATTTTATTGTATGAGATGATCATGTTTTGTAACCGAGTTATCGGCAACTTGCAGGAGCCATATGGTTGTCGCTTTATTGTATGCAATGAAATCGCCCTGTAATGCTTTACTTTATCACTAAGCGGTAGCGATAGTCGTAGAAACATAAGATTGGTGAGACGACAACGATGCTACGATGGTGATCATGACGGTGCTTTGGAGATGGAGATCACAAGCACAAGATGATGATGGCCATATCATATCACTTATATTGATTGCATGTGATGTTTATCTTTTATTCATCTTATCTTGCTTTGATTGACGGTAGCATTATAAGATGATCTCTCACTAAATTTCAAGATAAAAGTGTTCTCCTTGAGTATGCACCGTTGCGAAAGTTCATCGTGCCCAGACACCACGTGATGATCGGGTGTGATAAGCTCTGCGTCCATCTACAACGGGTGCAAGCCAGTTTTGCGCACGCAGAATACTCAGGTTAAACTTGACGAGCCTAGCATATGCAGATATGGCCTCGGAACACTGAGACCGAAAGGTCGAGCATGAATCATATAGTAGATATGATCAACATAGTGATGTTCACCATTGAAAACTACTCCATTTCACGTGATGATCGGTTATGGTTTAGTTGATTTGGATCACGTGATCACTTAAAAAGATTAGAGGGATGTCTTTCTAAGTGGGAGTTCTTAAGTAATATGATTAATTGGACTTAAATTTATCATGAACTTAGTACCTGATAGTATCTTGCTTGTCTATGTTTGATTGTAGATGGATGGCCCGTGTTGTTGTTCCGTTGAATTTTAATGCGTTCCTTGAGAAAGCAAAGTTGAAAGATGATGGTAGCAATTACACAGACCGGGTCCATAACTTGAGGATTATCCTTATTGCTGCTCAGAAGAATTACGTCCTGGAAGCACAGCTAAGTGCGAGGCCTGCTGCTGATGCAACTGCAGACGTTAAGAACGCCTGGCAGAGCAAAGCTGATGACTACTCGATAGTTCAGTGTGCCATACTTTACGGCTTAGAACCGGGACTTCAAGGACGTTTTGAACATCATGGAGCATATGAGATGTTCCAGGAGTCGAAGTTAATATTTCAAGCAAATGCTCGGATTGAGAGATATGAAGTCTCCAATAAGTTCTACAGCTGCAAGATGGAGGAGAATAGTTCTGTCAGTGAACATATACTCAGAATGTCTGGTTACCATAATCACTTAACTCAGCTAGGAGTTAATCTTCCGGTTGATAGTGTCATTGACAGAATTCTACAATCACTGCCACCAAGCTACAAGAGCTTCACGATGAACTATAATATGCAAGGGATGAATAAATCAATTTCCGAGCTCTTCGCAATGCTAAAAGCAGCGGAGGTAGAAATCAAGAAGGAGCATCAAGTGTTGATGGTCAATAAGACCACCAGTTTCAAGAAAAAGGGTAAAGGGAAGAAGAAGGGGAACTTCAAGAAGAACAGCAAGCAATTTGCTACTCAGGAGAAGAAACCCAGGTCTGGACCTAAGCCTGAAACTGAGTGCTTCTACTGCAAGCAGACTAGTCACTGGAAGCGGAACTGCCCCAAGTATTTGGCGGATAAGAAGGATGGAAAGGTGAACAAAGGTATATGTGATATACATGTTATTGATGTGTACCTTACTAGAGCTCGCAGTAGCACCTGGGTATTTGATATTGGTTCTGTTGCTAATATTTGCAACTCGAAACGGGGACTACAGATTAAGCGAACATTGGCAAAGGACGAGGTGACGATGTGCCTGGAAAATGGTTCCAAAGTAGATGTGATCGCGGTTGGCAAGCTACCTCTACATCTACCTTCGGGATTAGTATTAGACCTAAATAATTGTTATTTGGTGCCAACGTTGAGCACGAACATTATATTTGGATCTTGTTTGATGCAAGACGGTTATTCATTTAAATCAGAGGATAATGGTTGTTCTATTTATATGAGTAATATATTTTATGGTCATGCACCCTTGAAGAGTGGTCTATTTTTGATGAACCTCGATAGTAGTGATACACATATTCATAATGTTGAAACCAAAATATGCAGAGTTGATAATGATAGTGCAACTTATTTGTGGCATGCCGTTTAGGTCATATCGGTGTAAAGTACATGAAGAAACTCCATACTGATGGACTTTTGGAGCCACTTGATTATGAATCACTTGGTACTTGCGAACCGTGCCTCATGGGCAAGATGACTAAAACGCCGTTCTCCGAAACTATGGAGAGAGCAACAGATTTGTTGGCAATCATACATACAGATGTATGTGGTCCGATGAATGTTGAGGCTCGTGGCGGATATCGTTATTTTCTCACCTTCACAGATGATTTAAGCAGATATGGGGATATCTACTTAATGAAGCATAAGTCTGAAACATTTGAAAAGTTCAAAGAATTTCAGAGTGAAGTTGAAAATCATCATAACAAGAAAATAAAGTTTCTACAATCTGATCGTGGAGGAGAATATTTGAGTTATGAGTTTGGTCTACATTTGAAACAATGTGGAATAGTTTCACAACTCACGCCACCCGGAACACCACAGCGTAATGGTGTGTCCGAACATCATAATCGTACTTTACTAGATATTGTGCGATCTATGATGTCTCTTACCGACTTGCCGCTATCATTTTGGGGATATGCTTTAGAGACGGCCGCATTCACGTTAAATAGGGCACCGTCAAAATCCGTTGAGACGACGCTTTATGAACTGTGGTTTGGCAAGAAACCAAAGTTGTTGTTTCTGAAAGTTTGGGGCTGCGATGCTTATGTGAAAAAGCTTCAACCTGATAAGCTTGAACCCAAATCGGAGAAATGTGTCTTCATAGGATACCCAAAGGAGACTGTTGGGTACACCTTCTATGAAAGATCCGAAGGCAAGACTTTCGTTGCTAAGAATGGATCCTTTCTAGAGAAGGAGTTTCTCTCGAAAGAAGTGAGTGGGAGGAAAGTGGAACTTGATGAGGTAACTGTACCTGCTCCTCTATTGGAAAGTAGTTCATCACAAAAACCGGTTTCTGTGACACCTACACCAATTAGTGAGGAAGTTAATGATGATGATCATGGAACTTCAGATCAAGTTACTACTGAACCTCATAGATCAACCAGAGTAAGATCCACACCAGAGTGGTACGGTAATCCTGTTCTGGAAGTCATGCTACTAGATCATGATGAACCTACGAACGATGAAGAAGAGATGGTGAGCCCAGATTCCACAAAATGGCTTGACGCCATGAAATCTGAGATGGGATCCATGTATGAGAACAAAGTATGGACTTTGGTTGACTTGCCCAATGATCGGCAAGCAATTGAGAATAAATGGATCTTCAAGAATAAGACTGACGCTGACGGTAATGTTACTGTCTATAAAGCTCGACTTGTTGCAAAAGGTTTTCGACAAGTTCACGGGATTGACTACGATGAGACCTTCTCACCCGTAGCAATGCTTAAGTCTGTCTGAATCATGTTAGCAATTGCCGCATTTTATGATTATGAAATTTGGCAAATGGATGTCAAAACTGCATTCCTAAATGGATTTTTGGAAGAAGAGTTGTATATGATGCAACCAGAAGGTTTTGTCGATCCAAAGGGAGCGAACAAAGTGTGCAAGCTCCAGCGATCCATTTATGGACTGGTGCAAGCCTCTCGGAGTTGGAATAAACGCTTTGATAGTGTGATCAAAGCATTTGGTTTTATACAGAATTTTGGAGAAGCCTGTATTTATAAGAAAGTGAGTGGGAGCTCTGTAGCATTTCTGATATTATATGTGGATGACATATTGCTGATTGGAAATGATATATAATTTCTGGATAGCATAAAGGGATACTTGAATAAAAGTTTTTCAATAAAAGACCTTGGTGAAGCTGCTTACATATTGGGCATCAAGATCTATAGAGATAGATCAACACGCTTAATTGGACTTTCACAAAGCACATACCTTGATAAAGTTTTGAAGAAGTTCAAAATGGATCAAGCAAAGAAAGGGTTCTTGCCTGTGTTACAAGGTGTGAAGTTGAGTAAGACTCAATGCCCGACCACTGTAGAAGATAGAGAGAAAATGAAAGATGTTCCCAATGCTTCAGCCATAGGCTCTATCATGTATGCAATGCTGTGTACCAGACCTGATGTGTGCCTTACTATAAGTCTAGCAGGGAGGTACCAAAGTAATCCAGGAGTGGATCACTGGACAACGGTCAAGAACATCCTGAAATACCTGAAAATGACTAAGGATATGTTTCTCGTTTATGGAGGTGACAAAGAGCTCATCGTAAACGGTTATGTTGATGCAAGCTTTGACACTGATCCGAACGATTCTAAATCGCAAACCGGATACGTGTTTACATTGAACGGTGGAGCTGTCAGTTGGTGCAGTTCTAAACAAAGCATTGTGGCGGGATCTACATGTGAAGCGGAGTACATAGCTGCTTCAGAAACAGCAAATGAAGGAGTCTGGATGAAGGAGTTCATATCCGATCTAGGTGTCATACCTAGTGCATCGGGTCCAAAGAAAATCTTTTGTGACAATACTGGTGCAATTGCCTTGGCGAAGGAATCCAGATTTCACAAGAGAACCAAACACATCAAGAGACGCTACAATTCCATCCGGGATTTAGTCCAGGTGGGAGACATAGAAATTTGCAAGATACATACTGATCTGAATGTTGCAGACCCGTTGACTAAGCCTCTTCCACGAGCCAAACATGATTAGTACCAAGGCTCCATGGGTGTTAGAATCATTACTGTGTAATCTAGATTATTTACTCTAGTGCAAGTGGGAGACTGAAGGAAATATGCCCTAGAGGCAATAATAAAGTTATTATTTATTTCCTTATATCATGATAAATGTTTATTATTCATGCTAGAATTGTATTAACTGGAAACATAATACATGTGTGAATACATAGACAAACAAATTGTCACTAGTATGCCTCTACTTGACTAGCCCGTTGATCAAAGATGGTTATGTTTCCTGACCATAGACATGAGTTGTCATTTGATTAACGGGGTCACATCATTAGGAGAATGATGTGATTGACATGACCCATTCCGTTAGCTTAGCACCCGATCATTTAGTATGTTGCTATTGCTTTCTTCATGACTTATACATGTTCCTATGACTATGAGATTATGCAACTCCCGTTTACCGGAGGAACACTTTGTGTGCTACCAAATGTCACAACGTAACTGGGTGATTATAAAGGTGCTCTACAGGTGTCTCCAAAGGTACTTGTTGGGTTGGCGTATTTCGAGATTAGGATTTGTCACTCCGATTGTCGGAGAGGTATCTCTGGGCCCTCTCGGTAATGCACATCACTTAAGCCTTGCAAGCATTGCAACTAATGAGTTAGTTGCGGGATAATGTATTACAGAACGAGTAAAGAGACTTGCGGGTAATGAGATTGAACTAGGTATTGATATACCGACGATCGAATCTCGTGCAAGTAACATACCGATGACAAAGGGAACAACGTATGTTGTTGTGCGGTTTGACCGATAAAGATCTTCGTAGAATTTGTGGGAGCCAATATGAGCATCCAGGTTCCGCTATTGGTTATTGACCGGAGACGTGTCTCGGTCATGTCTACATAGTTCTCGAACCCGTAGGGTCCGCATGCTTAACGTTACGATGACAGTTATATTATGAGTTTATATGTTTTGATGTACTGAAGGTTGTTCGGAGTCCCAGATGTGATCACGGACATGACGAGGAGTCTCAAAATGGTCGAGACATGAAGATTGATATATTAGAAGCCTATGTTTGGATATCGAAAGTATTCCAGGTGAAATCGGGATTTTACCGGAGTACCGGGAGGTTACCGGAACCTCGGGAGGTAAATGGGCCTTAGTTGGCCTTTACGGAGAAGAGGAGAGGCGGCCAGGGCTGGGCCGTGCGCCCCTCCCCCCTAGTCCGAATAGGACAAGGAGAGGGGGCGGCGCCCCCCCTTCTTTCTCTCCCTCCTCTTTCCCCCTACCAAATCCTATTCCAACTAGGAAAGGGGGGGAGTCCTACTCCCGATGGGAGTAGGACTCCTCCTGGCGCGCCCTCTCCCTGGCCGGCCGCACCCCCCCCCCTTGCTCCTTTATATACGGGGGAAGGGGGGCACCCCAGAGACACAACAATTGATCAAGTTGGTCTTTTAGCCGTGTGCGGTGCCCCCCTCCACCATAATCCATCTCGATAATATTGTAGCGATGCTTAGGAGAAGCTCTGCGTCGGTAGCACATCAACATCGTCACCACGCCGTCGTGCTGACGAACTCTCCTCAACACTCGGCTAGATCGGAGTTCGAGGGACGTCATCGGGCTGAACGTGTGCTGAACTCGGAGGTGTCGTACGTTCGGCACTTGATCGGTCGGATCGCGAAGACGTACGACTACATCAACCGCGTTGTGTTAATGCTTTCGCTTTCGGTCTACGAGGGTACGTGGACAACACTCTCCCCTCTCGTTGCTATGCATCACCATGATCTTGCGTGTGCGTAGGAAAATTTTAAAATTACTACGTTCCTCAACAGTAACTGCACCCAAAAACGCTGCCATGGTAGTATTTTTATTTTATTTTCGGCAAGCATAAGATAACTGTGGTGGGCGCAACTGGATGCCCGCCACATGTAAAGGATATGATCAATGGTGGCCGCGCGCACGCGACTGATATGGGTTTTAGCAGTGGCAGGAGCCAATGGAATGCGTGATCAGCTGACTATGTCAAAGAGTGTCCTATAGTTAAATGTTAAACAATCGAGTCATATCTTGGCTGATTGATTTGGTTAGGATTCTTTCCTATACGGCTGTGTAGATTGATCTTTAGGATCTCCTGTAATCTCATGTGATCTGTTGTAAACTTGGCAATCAAGGTTGCCCATGTATAAATACAAGGTAAAGCCCGTGGGGATGATCACGGCAAACCAATCTCTCTGACTTGGTATACAGAGCGAAAAGATCCAATCTTACTCTACCACCATGACCGGCACATCCGCTCCTTCCCTTTCCGGCACCGCCGGCACTCTCGTCTCTGTCAACGCCGGCACCCTCGCCGTCAGCTCCAGCTCCTCCGCCCCGGTCTCCGTCAACTCGCTCGGCAGCCTCATCACGCTGCGCCTCACACGGAAAAATTCCCTGCTGTGGAAGACTCAGGCCGTCCCCGCGCTCGCCGCGAACGGTCTGTTCGGCTACGTCGCCGGCACTGAGCAAGCGCCGCCGCACACCATCATAGAGGGCACCGGGGATGCAGCCGTCGAGGTGGCCAACCCGGAGTTCCTTCGCCGGTACCAGCAGGATCAGCTTGTCATGATCGCTCTCCTCGGATCCATGACCGAGGACATCCTCGGTCAGATGACGCAACTGACCACCTCCGCCGCTCTTTGAACTGCACTCCACGACATGTTTGCGTTGCAAAACCGTGCCCGCATCATGCAGCTAAGGTACCAGCTCTTGAATCTGAAGAAGAAGGACATATCTGCCTCGGACTACTATCGCAAGATGAAGGGGTTCGCCGATGCGATGGCGTCCATCGGCAAGCCCCTTTCCGACGACGAAGTGCTCGGCTACATGTTGGCTAGGCTGGGCTCCGAGTTCGAGCCACTGGTCGCGTCGATCATGACGCGCGACGACCCTGTAAGTCTCAGCAGTTTTTGTGCATTCCTCCTTAGCGCTGAGCTCCGCCTCGAGCAGCAAGCCTCTCATGGCGAGATACATCCTTCTGCCAACACTGCTGCACGTGGTCCTGATGGTCACCGTGGTGGACATGGTGGACGTGCTGGCCAAGGAGGACAAGGTAGCCAAGGCCGTGGCCGCGGCAACGGCAGTAACAGCCGCTCCAACCTAAAGTGTCAGGTCTGCTCCAAGTACGGCCACGACGCGCTTCACTGCCGCATCCGCTTCAATCACGCGTACCAACCTGAGGACCAGCATGAGCGCTCAGGCAACGTCGTCAACACCAGCTCTGGCGGATACATCGTCGACACGGACTGGTATGCTGACACGGGTGCTACGGATCACCTGACCAGTGACCTCGACCGCCTCGCCGTCCATGAGCGCTATGGCAGCAAGGACAAGGTGCATGCCGCAAACGGGGCAGGTATGTCTATTTCCCATATTGGTCATTCCACGATTTCTGGTTCATCATCCAAGCCACTTTATCTTCGTAATATTTTGCACGTTCCACATGTCAACAAGCATCTTCTTTCAGTGCACAAACTTGTTTCTGACAATGATGCTTTCGCTGAATTTCATCCTCATTTTTTCTCTCTTAAGGACCGAGCAACAAAGGCGGTTCTTCTTCGCGGTAGATGTCGCAATGGTCTCTACCCGGTGCCAAGCTTCAATAAATCATCAGTCGTCTATCCCGGTCCTCGAGTCCTCTCCGCTGTCAAGCTCTCTCCAGAACTATGGCATCGAAGATTAGGCCACCCCTCGAAAGCTGTCGTTGAGTCAGTCCTTAGATCAAATAAATTCGCTTGTGCACCCTCTCTTGAGTCTAGTATTTGTGATGCTTGTCAACGTGCAAAAGTTCATCAATTACCGTTTCGTGATTCCACTCATGTTACACATGAACCACTTGAACTTATTCATTCAGATGTATGGGGTCTTGCCATTACTTCAGTTGGTGGTTTCAAATATTATGTGAGTTTTTTGGATGATTTTAGTCGTTTTACGTGGATATATCTCCTCAAACGTAAGTCTGATGTTGAACAAGCATTCTATACCTTCCAAAAACATGTTGAGCACATGTTGAATGCAAAAACTAAAACTGTTCAAACAGACTGGGGTGGTAAGTACCGTCGCCTCAATCGGTATTTCGAAAAGGAGGGCATTACTCATCGAGTCTCCTGCCCCCACACGAGCCAGCAAAACGGCATTGCCGAGCGAAAGCATCGCCATATTGTCGAAACGGGCATAGCACTCCTTGCTCATTCCTCACTTCCGGTTCGCTTTTGGGATGATGCATTTCTTACCGCATGTTATCTCATTAATCGCATGCCCATACGAGTGCTTCAAAACTCCATACCCATCTCTTGCCTTCGCAATGAAAAGCCCGATTACATTTTCCTTCTTGCGTTCGGTTGTGCGTGCTGGCCCGACCTCCGACCGTACAATAATCGGAAACTTCAGTTCCGCTCGCGCCAATGTGTTTTCTTGGGCTATAGCTCCATGCACAAGGGATACAAGTGCTTAGATCGGTCCACAGGAGGTATTTATATCTCACGGGATGTTGTTTTTGATGAGCTAGTATTCCCATTCGAGCAAACTTGTACGTCAGCCACCACACCCTCGTTACTACCCACGCCTGCTTCCATTTTTCCTATTTCCGAACCAGCCCTCGTGGATGACAGTATGCGGACGTATGACATTACTTTGCTCACTAATCCTTGTTCTAGCTCGTCTCCGTGCCATGCAGGAACACAGCAATCGACGACGGCCGAGTGCACGTCCCCATGCACGCCACTTCGCGGCCATGCAGCTGGCTCGCCGCGTGATCACGCTACGTCGCCTGGGCCTGGGTCACGCAGCCTGACCACCCCTGTGCGGCGTCTTGATCTGTCGCCCGCGGCGTCCGGTGCTGATCAGGACTCGCCCCGTTGCCAGCCCTTCTTCGTCCGACGGAGCATCTCCAACAGCATCGTCTCCTGCTGCTTCATCCACGAACGTGCCGACGCCTCCTCTCGTCGCTCCGACCAGTGCGCCGGCGACTTCTCTAGACGCTACGACCGGCACGCTGCATCCAATGACCACGCGGCTTCAGAACAATATCGTCAAGACATTGGTGCCTAGTGACGACACCATCCGCTATGATCCCCGCCGACGTGCTTTCCATGCCGAGCCGCGCTCTTACCGTGACGCCTTGGCTGATGAGCAGTGGCGCCCGGCAATGGAGGCCGAGTTCCTCGCCCTACACCAGAATGAGACTTGGTCGCTCGTGCCTCAACCTCCCGGCAAGAATATCATCAGCTGTAAATGGGTTTTTAAGGTGAAGCACAAGGCAGATGGCTCCTTCGACAAGTTCAAGGCACGTCTTGTAGCCCGTGGTTTCACTCAGCAGTATGGGCTTGATTACTCGGACACTTTTTCCGGGGTGGTTAAACCTGCTACCGTGCGTCTGGTGCTATCTCTTGGTGTCTCCCGTGGTTGGCATTTCCGTCAGGTGGACATCAGCAATGCATTTCTGTACGGAATACTCACTGATGAAGCCTATATGCAGCAGCCTCCTGGCTTCCAGGATCCATCTCGGCCGGATTATGTCTGCAAGTTACACAAGGCGTTGTATGGACTGAAGCAGTCGCCCCGTGCCTGGTATGCTCGTCTCAGTGAGCGCCTTCAACAGCTCGGTTTCTCTCCTTCGGCGGCCGACACTTCACTGTTCATTCTTGTTGATGCCGGCGTCACCATCTACATGCTTGTTTATGTGGATGACATTGTCATTGTCAGCTCCTCTCAATCAGCTATGACAAACCTGCTTCAGCGACTTTCTGCCACGTTTCCTGTCAAGGACCTTGGATCACTTAATTATTTTCTTGGTATTGAAGTGCTTCCCAATTCCGGGGGAATAACTCTTACACAGAAAAAGTACGCTATGGATTTGTTGCAGCGTATTGACATGGCGAATTGCAAAGCAGTTTCAACACCAATGTGTACACATGAGAAGCTTACTCGTGACTCCGGACGTGGACTGAATGAAGCTGAAGCCTTCCGGTACAGAAGCACAGTGGGAGCCCTTCAGTACCTAACCTTGACACGGCCAGATCTTTCGTTTGCCGTAAACAAGGTCTGTCAATACTTATCATGTCCCACTGATGTTCATTGGGAAGCCGTCAAGCGCATTCTCAGGTTTGTCAAAGGAACGGTATCCATTGGGCTGACCATCCGTCGATTGCCATAAACTCTGCTAAGCGTATTTACAGATGCCGACCGGGCGGGCTGCAGCGACGACAGGCGATCAACAGGCGGGTTCGCTGTATTCTTTGGACCTAACCTCATCTCTTGGAGCGCACGGAAGCATCCTACAGTCTCGAGATCATCGACTGAGGCGGAGTATAAGGCGTTGGCGAATGGTACAGCCGAAGCAACATGGGTGCAGTCATTGCTAAAGGAGCTGCAAGTTCCTCAACCTCGAGCACCTGTTCTATGGTGTGATAACCTCGGCGCAATGTACCTTACAGCCAACCCAGTATTCCATGCACGCACCAAGCACATTGAGGTGGATTTCCATTTCGTGAGAGAGAAGGTTGCCATGGGAGCTCTTGAGGTTCGTTTTGTTTCATCAGCTGATCAAGTCGCTGATGCATTTACTAAACCTCTCACGAAGATCATGTTGACTCGATTGCGGTCCAACCTCAACCTTTGCATAGTCTGAGTTTGCGGGGGAATGTTAAACAATCGAGTCATATCTTGGCTGATTGATTTGGTTAGGATTCTTTCCTATACGGCTGTGTAGATTGATCCTTAGGATCTCCTGTAATCTCATGTGATCTGTTGTAAACTTGGCAATCAAGGCTGCCCATGTATAAATACAAGGTAAAGCCCGTGGGGATGATCACGGCAAACCAATCTCTCTGACTTTAAAATCATAATTTGATGTGTTTCAGTGCATGAAGACATTTTTAAAACTATTGAAGTCCTTTTTCTTTGACCATGTCATGAAACTAGTGCAATTTTGTAATATTGTTTTGCCAAAAGATCCTTTCGGTGGCATATAATTAAATAAGTCGGTTTAATTAGTTGTTCGTTGGGTACCCCTCAGACATGGATACTAACAGAGTATGCGGGTATGCAATTTTATACCCACGGGCATGACTATGGGTAGATATTGGCATCCATTAAAATATCGAGTATGGGCATGAGATTGTTGTACATGCTCTATACCTAACAGATTCGCATCTCTAGTCTATTGGATGTGAAATAGTAACACGGAAATGAACACATGAAAAGTAAAAGAAAAAAAATGTCGTGGGTGACATGAAAAGCAAAATTAAAGAAAAGACATACAGATTTGATTTCCCCGCAAGAAAAAGAAATACATATTTGATTATGATTAATTAACAACTTGAAGCAATTAAACATTCACTCGACACCGTATTGTAACCAATCAAAGAGTAACCATCGTTGCGTAAATTATGTAATACAATTTTCACTTCATGGAAGTCATCTTGAAGAATTAGTACATATTCCTACTCTCTCTGTTCTTAAATATTTATCTTTTTAGAGATTTCAAATGAACTATCACATGCAGATGTATATTGATATATTTTAGAGTGTAGATTCACTCATTTTGTTTTGTATGTAGTCATTTGTTAAAATATTTAGAAAGTCAAATATTTAGGAATGGAGGGAGTAGAATTCATCGTGCCCGCTGTATGTGTATTTGTGAATTAATATTTGCGTCTCTTGAGATATTATTACTACGCAGGCAGATTTTTGTTTCTCCCTCCAGGCCACCCAGCATTCATCAGCGCTTGAACATATCCAGGGGAGATATGTATGGATCGTTGAAGTAGACGGTCTGCACCACCTTGTCCATCTCCCGGCGGGCCTCCTCCCTCTTCCGCTGGATCTCCATCCTTCGCAGCTTGGCCTCCTCGAAACTCTCCGTGTACTCCTGTGGCAACCGAACGTCAAGAGAAACGGCACGTGGTCTTGCGATAGCCGCGACCGGCAGGTGTCGTTGCCCTTGCGCGGCGCAGGGATCCGGCATACCCGTCGGCTCAGATCGCGAACGGTTTCTTCCCCTGGTGGTCTCCCGCGCGCGCTCGCGCTCAAGGTTCTTGGCTGTGCGGCGGGGGTCTTCCCGGCTGGCCGCGTGAACCTCCCCGCCCGTCGCCGGCCTCATGCTGCCGAAAGAGCTGCGCGAGCATGAAGACGTACCCCTCGGGCCATCATAGTGTCGTCGGCGATTGGATTCTGTTGATTCCTCGTCGCGGTGGTGCTTCACGGTCTCCCTCTTCCTCGAGGTGTGCTGGGGCACGACGCGCGCGTCGTCACGTCGGCGGCGCTTGACGTCTGGCGAACGTGGCGGCTCGTCGTGGCAACGGTGCCTCCGCTTCGCGTCCGTGGCGCCGGCGTCCTCCGGCATCGCGACGCAGGCAGGGTTGATGCGTAGGCGGGTGGCGCACGACGGCGGCAAAAGGATTGGGTTGCGGTTGGTCTGGGCCACGTCGGCGAGGTGGTGGAGCACCGAGGCGGCCATGCTCGTCCTTCCTTAGGGTTTGATGGAAATTTCGGGGCTCGCTTGGGATTGGAACGCCCGCGAGAGCCTGGCTTTCCTGTGCCGCAGGTGCGCCGAGCGATCTTGGGGAGGAGGAGGGACTGGTCTGGACAGGGGGTGGATTGGGGAGACGAGAGCTGCTTATATGGATCGACACGAGACGATTTGCACGTTTAGTTTCGGACTCGGGAACGGATGAGAGAGTTAACGACTTGGTTGCGAGTGGAGTCCGGTGGCGCCACGGCTCGCGTTTGAGTATGACGCTGGGCCCCCTAGCCAGGCGTCCAAGCGCGGATGTGGACGCGGTTGCAGCTATGTGTCTGTCTGAATTCTCTTCTTTCCTGTTTTTGCCGAGTTCCGTTTTAAGATCTGTTTTGGTGGGAATCATGGGACTGCGACGCACTCCGAGTGAATAGCAAAAAACTACCATATTACGGGTCATTGTTTCAAAAAACTACCGCTTTTTTAATCTTTTCAAAAAGCTACCACAAAATTGTTCTGCTGTTCCAAAAAAACCAAATGACCATCTGACTTAGAATTAATCCCGTTTATGACAAGTCGGGTCCGTTACTAAACAGACCGTTTGTTGACTGTTTGTTTGACCGTTAACTTAGAGCTTGGTCCCACATGTAAGTGCTCTCTCTCTCCCTTATCTCTCTTCTCCCCCCTCTCTCTATATCTTATCACTCAAAAATCCCGAGCGCCACAGCCAGCGGAGCCACGGCCGCCTGGTCCGGCCACCACCACGCCATGGCGAGCGCCTCCGGGCCGGCCACCACCACGGCCGGCGCAGCCAGAGCCGCCGCCACTAGGGCCGACCACCACCATGCCATGGGGAGCGCCTCCGGGCCGGCCACCACCACGGCCGGCGCAGCCACGGCCTCCGCCGCCAGGGCCGACCACCACCACGCCATGGACGCGCCATCGCCTGCTTAGGTCCGCGCCGCCGCTGGCCACGAGCAGCCGCCCCACCGCTGGCCGCGAGCTCGAGCTCGGGCGGGGAGCAGCCAGGGAGCTCGGGCGGTTCTAGCCTGCCGCGGCTGCTGCTTCCCGCCGGCCACGGCCAGAGCTGGACGGCCCTGACGAGCTCACTGGCGTGGTGCTGGCCGGCTCCGGCGACGAGCTCCCCGGGAGGACGGGATTGCTTTTTAAAAAAAAATTCAAGGACCCGATTGCTTTTATATTTTGTTTCAGGGACCTGTTTGCTAAAAAAATACTTAGGCCCCACCTGTCATAACCTGTCAACGGTCAAACTAACGGTCAAATCAAATGGTTAACCTGACGAGTGGACCCGAGCTGTCATAATAACGTTTAAAGTTAATCAAAGTAGTCATCAGTGCGACATGGTAGTTTTTTGAAACAGTAGAACAATTTTGTGGTAGCTTTTTGAAAAGATTTAAAAAGCGGTAGGTTTTTGAAACGATGACCCATAATGTGGTAGTCTTTTGCTATTCACTCGACGCACTCCTATACGAATTTCGTGGGGGGCTTCTCACGTCCTGAAGATCCCTGACCGCCACCTCGATCATCAAGCATAGGCGATGGCCAGCAAGTGCGACTGGCATTTGCCATGCTCAAAGAAGAGCCGAAGAGAAGTTTGGAGGAGAGAGTTTGCCCTCTCCAGCGAAAGAAAGGGAAGAAAATGGCTTGGTGTTTGTTTGTCCTCGAACTCTGATGATGGTTGGTGCATACCTGCACGCTGCTGTAACTAAATTTTCCTTCCTTGTTGTCTTTTGAACTATGATGCGTTCATCCCTCCTAAAGAATGGAATGCTGGAAGATGGCAACGGCGGATACTATAGCAAGCGCATGCGGTGCATGCTGAGGATCCATTAGACTGGCTGATGCTCTCAGCTCGCCGTGCGGAGGCTTGGTGAGGCCATCTGATTGGATGATGTGTGTTGGTAAGAGGTCAGGGGCGGAAGACACACAATCAAACTTTTAGGTGTAGTGACAGAGGTCATCAGGAAAATGGAATTAGGTTGGTCCATATTTCTTTGGTCAGACACGGTTGAATAATATTCTTTTTGTTTCTAAATATAAATCTTTTTAGATATTTTAATATGGACTAGATACGGATGTATATATATATGCAGTTACAGTATAGATTACTTTTTTCGGTAACTACATGCTATCCAATGAGCAGAGCGGATAGGAAGAGGGCTCGAGAAAAGTCGGATAGCGATAGTAGTTACCGAAGAAGGCTTTCGCCCTGCTTTATATATAAAGTAACGATCATCAACAACCTAGTACAGATGCACACTAGCACAACACACACACCCATGGCAGGATACATAGGGGCTGAGCGCTGCAACATGACCCCTAGCACTACAAGAGCAACCGGGGGCTTCAATAGTGAACACGCCACCACGAAGAAATGAAGCTGCATACAACGAGCCGCGGGCTTCAAGACGGCGCCATCAGGAAGGTTACGACACTGGAGCGCCACCCCCGCCCGATCGGAGGATCAAAGTTTCCCCTGGAGCCACACGACGGGCTACGCGCCGCCAGTCCGTCCGAAGATAGAGCAGGTTTTCACCCTGGCCAACACTCACCGTCAACGAACGCCACACCCCAGCTACCACCACGCCCACATGGCCATGGCCACCGGGCAGCACCGAGCAACGGGCTCTCCCCATGAGCACCGCGCCACCACCACCAGGGCAGCCACCCCAACATCCAAGACCTTGACACCACCTCACCTGATACCCGCCGCTACCCCAACCGAAGAAACGAGTGGAAAGGCCCCGCCTTTCACACCCTTGGGCAGACTAGCCTCCATCGACCGGTCCTGCAGCACTGGGCACGAGACGAGCTCTGTCCTGCTACCGGGTGCGAGACGACCTCGGTCCTACTACTCGAGCGCGGGACTAGCGGTGGGCCGTAGTTGGGAGAGGGCCATCCCTTCTACGGAAATAGCACGTGGACGATGAGGAGACAGATCGTAGGCCGACCGCCTATAGACGAGCCAACGCCGGGACATGCCAGCCGCCCCGCAGCCGACCTGCCAAGCCGCCGTGGAGCCACCCACGGCCGGAGCAGCAGCCACCTAGGCCACTGCCCAACCCACACCGCCCAGCGAGCTCCAGGCGTCGAAGCCGCCGGACACGCATCCGCGCATCCAGCCGCTACCCAGCTGAAGGAAATATGCCCTAGAGGCAATAATAAAGTTGTTACTTTATATTTCCTTATTCATGATAAATGTTTATTATTCATGCTATAATTGTATTGATCGGAAACCTAAATACATGTTTGAATACATAGACAGACATAATGTCCCTAGTGAGCCTCTACTTGACTAGCTCGTTGATCAAAGATGGTTGAGGTTTTCTAACCCTGGACATGAGTTGTCATTTGATAACGGGATCACATCATTAGGAGAATGATGTGATAGACAAGACCCATCCATTGTCTTAGCATATTGATCATTCAGTTTTATTGCTATTGCTTTCTTCATGTCAATTACATATTCCTTCAACTATGAGATTATGCAACTCCCGGATACCACAGGAATACATATTATGCTATCAAACGTCACAACGTAACTGGGTGATTATAAAGATGCTCTGCAAGTAGCTTCGAATGCGTTTGTTGGGATGGCATAGATCGAGATGAGGATTTGTCACTCCGAGTACCGGAGAGGTATCTCCGAGCCCTCTCGGTAATGCACATCATAAGAAGCCTTGAAAGCAAAGTGACTAATGAGTTTTTCGCAGGATGATGTATTACGGAACGAGTAAAAAAAGATGTCGGTAACAACATTGAACTAGGTATGAAGATACCGACGATCGAATCTCGGGCAAGTAACATACCGATGGACAAAGGGAATAACATATGTTGTCATAACGGTTCGACCGATAAAGATCTTCGTAGAATATTTAGGAGCCAATATGAGCATCCAGGTTCCGCTATAGGTTATTGACCGGAGAGGTGTCTCGGTCATGTCTACATGGTTCTCGAACCCGTAGGGTCCGCACGCTTAACGTTCGATGACGATTTAGTATTTTATGAGTTATGTGATTTGGTGATCGAATGTTGTTCGGACTCCCTGATGAGATCACAGAAATGAAGAGGAGTCTCGAAATGGTCGAGAGGTAAATATTGATATATAGGACGATGGTATTCGGACTCTGAAAGTGTTCCGGAGGGTACCGGGTACATATAGGGTCACTGGAAGGGATTCCGGGCACGTACCGGGTACATATAGGGTCACCGGAAGGGGTTCCGCGCACCTCCAGCAAAGATATGGGCTTAATGGGCCAAGGGAGGGACAGACCATTCAACCCTAGGGAAAGGAAAGGGGGAGGGCAAGTCCCTCCTTCCTCCCCTCCTCAAGGGAGAAAGTAAATTAAGGGGGGCGCCACCTCCCCCTTCCTTCGCCTGGCGCCTATACAAGGAAGGGGGGGGGGTGAACCAGGGCAGGAGCCCAAGTGGGATTTGGCCCCACTTTGGGCGCCCCTTGGCCTCTCCCCTCTCCCTCCCACCTATATATATGAGGAGGGGGCGCCTAGAAGACACAACATCATTTGTTAGCGTTGTGCGGCGCTCCCCTCCACCATTTACACCCCCGGTCATAGTTTTGCAGTGCTTAGGCAAAGCCCAGCGAGAATAACTTCACCATCACCGTCACCACGCCGTCGTGTTGACGGAACTCATCTACTTCCTCGACACTGAACAAAATATGCCCTAGAGGCAATGATAAACTTGTTATTTATATTTCCTTATATCATGATAAATGTTTATTATTCATGCTAGAATTGTATTAACCGGAAACTTAGTACATGTGTGAATATATAGACAAAACAAAGTGTCCCTAGTATGCCTCTACTTGACTAGATCGTTAATCAAAGATGGTTAAGTTTCCTAACAATAGACATGAGTTGTCATTTGATGAATGAGATCACATCATTAGAGAATGATGTGATGGACAAGACCCATCCGTTAGCTTAGCATTATGATCATTTAGTTTTATTGCCATTGCTTTCTTAATGACTTATACATATTCCTCTGACTATGAGATTCTACAACTCCTGAATACCGAAGGAACACTTTGTGTGCTATCAAACATCACAACGTAACTGGGTGATTATAAAGATGCTCTACGGGTGTCTCCGAAGGTGTTTGTTGAGTTGGCATAGATCAAGATTAGGAATTGTCACTCCGTGTATCAGAGAGGTATCTCTAGGCCCTCTCGGTAATGCACATCACTATAAGCCTTGCAATAAATGTGACTAATGAGTTAGTTGCGGGATGATGCATTACGGAACGAGTAAAGATACTTGCCGGTAATGAGATTGAACTAGGTATGATGATACCAAAGATCGAATCTCGGGCAAGTAACATACCGATGACAAAGGGAATAACGTATGTTGTTATGCGGTTGGACCGATAAAGATCTTTGTATAATATGTAGGAACCAATATGAGCATACATGTTCCGCTATTGTTTATTGACCGGAGATGTGTCTCGGTCATGTTTACATAGTTCTCGAACCCGTAGGGTCCGCACGCTTAACGTTCGATGACGATTTGTATTATGAGTTATGTGTTTTGGTGAACAAAGTTTGTTCAGAGTCCCGGATGATATCACGGGCATGACAAGGAGTCTCAAAATGGTCGAGAGGTAAGGATTCATATATTGGAATGTTATATTCGTACATCGGAATGGTTCCCAGTGATTCGGGTATTTTTCCGAAGTACCGAGGGGTTACCGGAACCCCCCGGGGAAGTGTTGGGCCAACATGGCCTAAAGGAGAGAGAGGGAAGCCCACGGGGGGTAATTGCGTACGCCCCTCCTAGGGAGTCCGAATAGGACAAGGAGGAGGGGGCGGCGCCCCCCTTCCCTTTCCCTCTCCATCTCCTTCCAAGTAGGACACACTCCCACTGGTGGAGAATGGAAGGGGGGGTGAATCCTACTTGGACTAGGAGTCCAAGTAGGACTCCCCCCATGGCGCGCCCCTCCTGGCCGTCGGCCTCTCTCCCCCTCCTTTACATACGTAGGCAGGGGGCACCCCAAAGGCACACCAAGATTTCTCTTAGCCGTGTGCGGTACCCCCTCCACAGTTTAATCCTCCGATCATATTGTCATAGTGCTTGGGCGAAGCCCTGCGCGGATCACATCACCATCACCGTCACCACGCCGTCGTGCTGTCGGAACTCTCCCTCGACCCTCTACTGGATCAAGAGCTCAAGGGACGTCATCGAGCTGAACATGCGCTGAACACGGAGGTGCCGTACGTTCGGTACTTAGATCGGTCGGAACGTGAAGACGTTCAACTACATCAACTGCATTGACATAACGCTTCCGCTTTCGGTCTACGAGGGTACGTGGACACACTCTCCCCCTCTCGTTGCTATGCATCTCCTAGATAGATCTTGCATGATCGTAAGATTTTTTTTTTGAAATTGCATGCTACGTTCCCCAACAGTGGCATCCGAGCTAGGTCTATGTGTAGATGATATGCACGAGTAGAACACAAAGAGTTGCGGGCGATAATAGTCATACGGTTAACCACCAACGTCTTACTTTGATTCGGCGGTATTGTTGGGTGAAGCGGGCCGGACCGGCATTGTATGGCCATGTTCATGAGACTGGTTCTACCGATGTGCTTTGCACACAGGTGGCTGGCGGGTGTCTGTTTCTCCAACTTTAGTTGAATCGAGTTTGACTACGGCCGGTCCTTGTTAAAGGTTAAAACAACACACTTGACGAAAAATCATTGTGGGTTTGATGCATAGATAAGAACGGTTCTTTCTAGAAGCCCGTAGCAGCCACGTAAAACTTGCAACAACAAATTAAGTAGAGGACGTTTAACTTGTTTTTGCAGGGCATGTTGTGCTGTGATACGGTCAAGACGTGATGAGATATAAATTGTTGTATGAGATGATCAGCTTTTATAAAAGTTATCGGCAACTGGCAGGAACCTTATGGTTGTCGCGTTATTGTATGAAATGCAATCGCCATGTAATTGCTTTACTTTATCACTAAGCGGTAGCGATAGTCGTAGAAGCAATAGTTGGCGAGACGACAATGATGCTACGATGGAGATCAAGGTGTCAAGCTGGTGACGATGGAGATCATGACGGTGCTTTGGAGATGGAGATCAAAGGCACAAGATGATGACGGCCATATCATGTCACATATTTTGATTGAATGTGATGTTTATCTTTTATGAATCTTATTTTGCTTAGTACGGTGGTAGCATTATAAGATGATCCCTCACTAAATTTCAAGGTATAAGTGTTCTCCCTGAGTATGCACCGTTGCTACAGTTCCTTGTGCCGAGACACCACGTGATGATCGGGTGTGAAAAACTCTAGTTCATATACAACGGGTGCAAGCCAGTTTTGCACGTGCAGAATACTCGGGTTAAACTTAACGAGCCTAGCATATGCAGATATGGCCTCGGAACACTTTGACCGAAAGGTCGAACGTGAATCATATAATAGATATGATCAACATAGTGATGTTCACCATTGAAAACTACTCCATCTCACGTGATGATCAGACATGGTTTAGTTGATATGGATCACGTGATCATTTAGATGACTAGAGGGATGTCTATCTAAGTGGGAGTTCTTTAGTAATATGATTAATTAAACTTTAATTTATCATGAACTTAGTACCTGATAGTTTTTGCACATCTATGTTGTTGTAGATCAATGGCCCGTGCTACCGTTCCCTTGAATTTTAATGAGTTCCTAGAGAAAGCTAAGTTGAAAGATGATGGTAGCAACTACACGGACTGGGTCCGTAACTTGAAGATTATCCTCATTGCTGCATAGAAGAATTACGTCCCGAAAGCACCGCTAGGTGCAATACCTGCTCCAGGAGCAACTTCGGACGTTATGAATGTCTGGTAGAGCAAAGCTGATGACTACTCGATAGTTCAGTGTACCATGCTTTACGTCTTAGAATCAGAACTTCAAAGACATTTTGCACGTCATGGAGCATATGAGATGTTCCAGGAGTTGAAGTTAATATTTCAAATAAATGCCCGAGTTGAGAGATATGAAGTCTCCAACAAGTTCTATAGCTGCAAAATGGAGGAGAACAGTTCTGTCAGTGAACACATACTCAGAATGTCTGGGTACCATAACCACTTGACTTAGCTGGGAGTTAATCTTCCTGATGATAGTGTTACTGACAGAGTTCTTCAATCACTGCCACCAAGCTATAAAGGCTTCGTGATGAACTATAATATGCAAGGGATGGAAAAGACAATTCCCGAGCTCTTCGCGATGCTAAAAGCCGCGGAGGTAGAAATCAAGAAAGAGCATCAAGCGTTGATGGTTAACAAGACCAATAGTTTCAAGAAAAAGGGAAAAGGGAAGAAGGGGAACTTCTAGAAGAATAGCAAGCAAGTTGCTGCTCCCGGGAAGAAGCCCAAGTCCGGACCTAAGCCTGAAACTGAGTGCTTCTACTGCAAAGGGACTGTTCACTGGAAGCGGAACTGCCCCAAGTATTTGGCGGATAAGAAGGATGGCCAAGTGAAAGGTATATTTGATATACATGTTATTGATGTGTACCTTACTAATGCTCGTAGTAGCGCCTAGGTATTTGATATTGGTTCTGTTGCTCATATTTGCAACTCGAAACAGGGGCTACGGATTAAACGATGATTGGCTAAGGACGAGGTGACGATGCGCGTGGGAAATGGTTCCAAAGTCGATGTGATCGCCGTCGGTACGCTACCTCTATATCTACCGTCGGGATTAGTTTTAGACCTAAATAATTGTTATTTGGTGCCTGCGTTGAGCATGAACATTATATCTGGATCTTGTTTGATGCGAGACGGTTATTCATTTAAATCTAGGAATAATAGTTGTTCTATTTATATGAGTAATATCTTTTATGGCTAGGCACCCTCGAGGAGTGGTCTATCTTTGTTGAATCTTGATTTTAGTGATACACATATTCATAATATTGAAGCCAAAAGATGCAAAGTTAATAATGATAGTGCAACTTATTTGTAGCACTGCCGTTTAGGTCATATTGGTGTAAAGCGCATGAAGAAACTCCATGTTGATGGGTGAGGGAGTCCTGGACTAAGGGGTCCTCGGGCGTCTGACCTATTGGATATGGGCCAGACTTTTGGGCCGTGAAGATACGAAGACCGAAGACTCTACCCGTGTCCGGATAGGGCTCTCCTTGGCGTGGAAGGCAAGCTTGGCGATCAAATTATGAAGATTCCTTTCTTTGTAACCGACCTTGTGTAACCCTATATCCCTCCCGTGTCTATATAAACCGAAGGCCTAGGTCCATAGATGGATCCTGATAATCATAGCCAGGCTAGACTTTTAGGGTTTAGCCATTACGATCTCGTGGTAGATCAACTCTTGTAATATTCATACTCATCAAGGTCAATCAAGCAGGAAGTAGGGTATTACCTCCAAAGAGAGGGCCCGAACCTAGGAAAACATTATGTCCCATGTCTCCTGTTACCATCTATCCTAGACGCATAGTTAGGGACCCCCTACCCGAGATCCGCTGGTTTTGACACCGACATTGGTGCTTTCATTGAGAATTCCACTGTGCCGTCCTCAAAAGGTTTGATGGCTCCTTCAATCATCGACAACGATGATGTCCTAGGAGAAGTCTTCCTTCCCGGACAGATCTTCGTGTTTGGCGGCTTTGCACTGCGGCCCAACTCGCTTGTCCATTTGGAGCAAATCGAAAGCTACGCCCCTGGCCACCAGGTCAGATTTGGAAACTTGAACTACATGCTACCTCTTGAGCACTGCGTTGGTTTTCCCCGAAGAGGAAGGGATGATGCAGCAAAGTAGCGTAAGTATTTCTGTCAGTTTTTGAGAACTAAGGTATCAATCCAGTAGGAGGCTACGCGCGAGTCCCTCGTACCTGCACAAAACAAATAAATCCTCGCAACCAATGCAAATAGGGGTTGTCAATCCCTATAAGGCCACTTACGAGAGTGAGATCTGATAGATATGATAAGATAATATTTTTGGTATTTTTATGATAAAGATGCAAAGTAAAATAAAGGCAAAGTAAATAGCAAAGGAAATAACTAAGTAGTAGGAGATTAATATGATGAAGATAGACCCGGGACATAGGTTTCACTAGTATCTGATCGTTTGGGGGTACGTAGGTATATATAGGAGGAAGGAGTACGTCGGTGGAGCAACAGGGGGCCCACGAGGGTGGAGGGCGCGCCTAGGGTAGGCAGGCGCGCCCCCTACCTCGTGGCATCCTCTTTTCTTTCTTGACGTAGGGTCCAAGTCTCCCGGATCATAATCTTCCTAAAAATCACGTTCCCGAAGGGTTCATTCCGTTTGGAATCCGTTTGATATTCCTTTTCTTCGAAAGCCTAAAAGAGGCAAGAAAACAGCAATTCTGGGCTGGGCCTCCGGTTAATAGGTTAGTTTCAAAAATAATATAAAAGTGGAAAATAAAGCCCAATAATGTCCAAAACAGTAGATAATATAGCATGGATCAATCAAAAATTATAGATATGTTGGAGACGTATCAAGCATCCCCAAGCTTAATTCCTGCTCATCCTCGAGTAGGTAAATGATAAAAACAGAATTTTTTGATGCGGAGTGCTACTTGGCATAATTTTAATGTAATTCTTCTTAATTGTGGTATGAATATTCAGATCCGAAAGATTCAAGACAAGAGTTCCTATTGACATAAAAATAATAATACTTCAAGCATACTAACAAAGCAATTATGTCTTCTCAAAATAACATGGCTAAAGAAAGTTATCCCTACAAAATCATATAGTCTGGCTATGCTCTATCTTCACCACACAAAATATTTAAATCATGCAAAACCTTGATGACAAGCCAAGCAATTGTTTCATACTTTTGACATTCTCAAAACTTTTTCAATCTTCACGCAATACATGAGCATGAGCCATGGATATAGCACTATAGGTGGAATAGAGTGGTGGTTGTGGAGAAGACAAAAAGGGAGAAGATAGTCTCACATCAACTAGGCGTATCAACGGGCTATGGAGATGCCCATCAATAGATATCAATGTGAGTGAGTAGGGATTGCCATGCAACGGATGCACTAGATCTATAAGTATATGAAAGCTCAAAAAGAAACTAAGTGGGTGTGCATCCAACTTGCTTGCTCATGAAGACCTAGGGCATTTTGAGGAAGCCCATCATTGGAATATACAAGACAAGTTCTATAATGAAAGATTCCCACTAGTATATGAAAGTGATAACATGAGAGACTCTCTACTATGAAAATCATGGTGCTACTTTGAAGCACAAGTGTGGTAAAAGGATAGTAACATTGTCCCTTCTCTCTTTTTCTCTCATTTTTTAATTTTATTTTTTTATTTGGTCCTTTTCCTTTTTTATGGCCTCTTTTATTTCTCTTTTTTTATTTTTCGTCTGGAGTCTCATCCCTACTTGTGGGGGAATCATAGTATCCATCATCCTTTCCTCACTGGGACAATGCTCTAATAATGATGATCATCACACTTTCATTTTTCTTACAACTCAACAATTACAACTCGATACTTAGAACAAAGTATGACTCTATATGAATGCCTCCGGCGGTGTACCGGGATATGCAATTATTCATGAGTGACAAGTATGAAAGAATTATGAACGGTGGCTTTGCCACGAATACGATGTCAACTACATGATCATGCTAAGCAATATGACAATGATGGACTGTGTCATAATAAACGGAACGGTGGAAAGTTGCATGGCAATATATCTTGGAATGGCTATGGAAATGCCATAATAGGTAGGTATGGTGGTTGTTTTGAGGAAGGCATATGGTGGGTGTATGATACCGGCGAAAGGTGCGTGGTATTAGAGAGGCTAGCAAAGGTGGAAGGGTGAGAGTGCGTATAATCCATGGACTCAACATTAGTCATAAAGAACTCATATACTTTTTGCAAAAATCTACAAGTGATCAAAGCAAAGTATTACGCGCATGCTCCTAGGGGGATAGATTGGTAGGAAAAGACCATCGCTCGTCCCTGACCGCCACTCATAAGGAAGACAATCAATAAATAAATCATGCTCCGACTTCATCACATAACGGTTCACCATACGTGCATCCTACGGGAATCACAAGCTTAAACACAAGTATTTCTAAAATTCACAACTACTCAACTGGCATGACTTTAATATCACCATCTCCATATCTCAAAACAATTATCAAGTATCAAACTTATCATAGTATTCAACACACTCATAAGAGAATTTTTTATTCTTGAATACCTAGCATATTAGGATTTTAAGAAAATTACCATGCTATTAAAAATCTCAAAATAATCTAAGTGAAGAATGAGAGATCAATAGTTTCTACAAAACAAATCCATCACCGTGCTCTAAAAGATATAAGTGAAGTACTAGAGCAAAATTATATAACTCAAAAGATATAAGCGAAGCACATAGAGTATTCTAACAAATTCCAAATCATATATGGCTCTCTCAAAAGGTTTGTTCAGCAAGGATGATTGTGGTAAACTAAAAAGCAAAGACTCAAATAATACAAGACGCTCCAAGCAAAACAAATATCATGTGGTGAATAAAAATATAGCTCCAGGTAAAGTTACCGATAGAAGTAGACGAAAGAGGGGATGCCTTCCGGGGCATCCCCAAGATTTGGATTTTAGGTGTCCTTAGATTATCTTGGGGGTGCCATGGGCATCCCCAATCTTAGGCTCTTGCCACTCCTTGTTCCATAATCCATCAAATCTTTACCCAAAACTTGAAAACTTCACAACACAAAACTTAAAGTAGAAAATCTCGTGAGCTCCGTTAGCGAAAGAAAATAAAAGACCACTTCAAGGTACTGTAATGAATTCATTCTTTATTTATATTGGTGTTATACCTAATGTATTCCAACTTCTCTATGGTTTATAAACTATTTTACTAGCCATAGATTCATCAAAATAAGCAAACAACACACGAAAAACAGAATCTGTCAAAAACAGAACAGTCTGTAGTAATCTGTAGCTAGCGCAAGATCTGGAACCCAAAATTTCTAAAATAAATTTATGGACGTGAGGAATTTATCTATTAATCATCTGCAAAAATAATTAACTAAATAGCACTTTCCAAATAAAAATGACAGCAGTTCTCGTGAGTGCTAAAGTTTCTGTTTTTTACAGCAAGTTTAACAAGACTTTCCCCAAGTCTTCCCAACGGTTCTACTTGGCACAAACACTAATTAAACACAAAAAACACAACCAAAACATAGGCTAGATAAATTATTTATTACTAAACAGGATCAAAAAGCAAGGAATAAAAATAAAATTGGGTTGCCTCCCAACAAGCGCTATCGTTTAACGCCCCTAGCTAGGCATAACAACAAAGAATAGATCTAGGTATTGCCATCTTTGGTAGGCAATCCATAAGTGGCTCTCATAATAGATTCATAAGGTAATTTAATTTTCTTTCTAGGAAAGTGTTCCATGCCTTTCCTTAATGGAAATTGGAATCTAATATTTCCTTCCTTCATATCAATAATTGCACCAATCGTTCTAAGGAAAGGTCTACCAAGAATAATAGGACATGAAGGATTGCAATCTCTGTCAAGAACAATAAAATCTACGGGAACATAATTCCTATTTGCAACAATAAGAACACCATTAATTCTTCCCATAGGTTTCTTAATAGTGGAATCTACAAGGTGCAAGTTTAGAGAGCAATCATCAAAATCACGGAAACCTAACAAATCACACAAAGTCTTTGGAATTGTGGAAACACTAGCATCCAAATCACATAAAGCATAGCATTCATGATCTTTAATTTTAATTTTAATAGTTGGTTACCACTCATCATAAAGTTTTATAGGGATAGAAACTTCCAATTCAAGTTTTTCTTCATAAGATTGCATCAAGGCATCAACGATATGTTTAGTAAACGCTTTATTTTGACTATAAGCATGAGGAGAATTTAGCACGGATTTCAACAAGGAAATACAATCAATCAAAGAGAAATTTTCATAGTTAAATTCCTTGAAATCCATAATAGTGGGTTTAGCAACATCTAGGGTTTTGATTTCATCAATCCCACTTTTATCAAATTTAGCATCAAGATCAACAAATCCCACTTTTAGCAACATCTAGGGTAAAGGTGGATCATATTCAGTCCCATCATTATCAAGATTCATATTGCAAAACAAAGATTTAATAGGGGACACATCAATAACTTTTAGATCCTCTTCTTTATTTTCATAGCAATCCGGTTTAGCGGCCATCTTATTAACTAAGGTAGCCCGCCTATCCGAAATTTCAGCAGTTAATTTCTTAAGATGAGCAATTTGGGACCTTAAACCATCGAATTCTTTAGACATATCATCAAGCTCTTTATTCATAAAAATAATAAAACTTTTCTGTTCTTTAAGCTCGTTTCTGAAGAAACTATTATGTTCAAATTGCAAGACCATGAAACTCCTGACATTGCTTTCGATCTCTTCTAACCTTTTAAGGTGAAGGTCACCAAATTTAGGTAGAGACATCGTGACAAGCAAGCAAACTAACATACAAGCAAACAAAAAGCAAGCGGGCAAAAAGAGGCAAATAGAGAAAGAGAGGGAGGATAGAGAGAGAGAGGGCGAATAAAACGGCAAGGGTGAAGTGGGGGGAGAGGAAAACGAGAGGCAAATGGCAAATAATGTAATGCGGGAGATAAGGGTATGTGATGGGTACTTGGTATGTCGACATTTGCGTAGACCTCCCTGGCAACGGGCCAGAAATCCTTCTTGCTACCTCTTGAGCACTGCGTTGGTTTTCCCCGAAGAGGAAGGGATGATGCAGCAAAGTAGCGTAAGTATTTCCCTTAGTTTTTGAGAACCAAGGTATCAATCCAGTAGGAGGCTACGCGCGAGTCCCTTGTACCAGCACAAAACAAATAAATCCTCGCAACCAACGCAAATAGGGGTTGTCAATCCCTATAAGGCCACTTACGAGAGTGAGATCTGATAGATATGATAACATAATATTTTTTCTATTTTTATGATAAAGATGCAAAGTAAAATAAAGGCAAAGTAAATAGCAAAGGAAATAACTAAGTAGTAGGAGATTAATATGATGAAGATAGACCCGGGGGCCATAGGTTTCACTAGTGGCTTCTCTCGAGAGCATAAGTATTCTATGGTGGGTGAACAAATTACTGTTGAGCAATTAACAGAATTGAGCATAGTTATGAGAATATCTAGGTATGCTCATGTATATAGGCATCACGTCCGAGACAAGTAGACCGACTCCTACATGCATCTACTACTATTACTCCACTCATCGACCGCTATCCTGCATGCATCTAGAGTATTAAGTTAAAAACAGAGTAACGCCTTAAGCAAGATGACATGATGTAGAGGGATAAACTCATGGAATATGAAGAAAACCCCATCTTGTTATCCTCGATGACAACAATACAATACGTGCCTTGCTGCCCCTACTGTCACTAGGAAAGGACACCGCAAGATTGAACCCAAAGCTAAGCACTTCTCCCATTGCAAGAAAGATCAATCTAGTAGGCCAAACCAAACTGATAATTCGAAGAGACTTGCAAAGATAACCAATCATACATAAAAGAATTCAGAGAAGACTCAAATATTGTTCATAGATAGACTTGATCATAAACCCACAATTCATTGGTCTCAACAAACACACCGCAAAAAGAAGATTACATCGAATAGTTCTCCACAAGAGAGGGGGAGAACATTGTATTGAGATCCAAAAAGAGAGAAGAAGCCATCTAGCTACTAACTATGGACTCGTAGGTCTGAGGTAAATTACTCACACTTCATCGGAGGGGCTATGGTGTTGATGTAGAAGCCCTCCGTGATCGATGCCCCCTCCGTCGGATCTCCGGAACAGGCCCCAAGATGGGATCTCGTGGATACAGAAAGTTGCGGCGGTGGAATTAGGTTTTTGGCTCCGTATCTGATCGTTTGGGGGTACGTAGGTATATATAGGAGGAAGGAGTACGTCGGTGGAGCAACAGGGGGCCCACGAGGGTGGAGGGCGCGCCTGGGGTAGGCAGGTGCGCCCCGTACCTCGTGGCCTCCTCTTTTCTTTCTTGGCGTAGGGTCCAAGTCTCCCGGATCATAATCTTCCTAAAAATCACGTTCCCAAAGGTTTCATTCCGTTTAGACTCCGTTTGATATTCCTTTTCTTCAAAACCCTAAAAGAGGCAAAAAAACAGCAATTCTAGGCTGGGCCTCCTGTTAATAGGTTAGTCCCAAAAATAATATAAAAGTGGAAAATAAAGCCCATTAATGTCCAAAACAGTAGATAATATAGCATGGAGCAATCAAAAATTATAGATACATTGGAGACGTGTCACTACATCATAGATATCCGTGGAGACTTGATCTTCGACGGATTCGAGACTACGACAGCCGCTCTCTGCCACCACGATGAACATGACCTAAATCTGTCATCGACCCACATGTAGGAGATAGTACCTGTAGCTGCTCCAGACATAGATTCGGAGCAGACCGCGCCATCTGAAGACGGGAAGCTCAACCCCACCGCGGAAGCCGCGGTCTCAGTGGCGTTGGAGCCGCACACAGACTTAACTTCATGTGACATCTATGTCACCGGAACTACAGACCTGTCTCTGGCTACAGGTTCCGAACTATGCGCGTCCGCGCATATCGAGCACGATCGGTCATCGATCACCGAATTCAGCGCCGCGGACATCTTCCGGCATTCACCTTTGGGCGACGTGCTAAAATTGTTAAGAGCACTATCCTTAGCGGGGGGCTCACAGACGAACTCTATCCGGTTCGAACTAGAGATTGATAACGGAGAATTTTGCTTCCCACCCACCTCCCACATCATACACGTTGTCGAAGACTTAACCGACACGCTCGATTATGGCTCCGAAGACATCGACCGTATAGACAACGATGCCAATGAGGAACCGGGCCAAGACCCGTCGTTTACCGAATGCTGGACAGCCACCTCTTCCTACGACGTATACATGGTGGATACACCTAAGAGAACTAACAACGACGAGAAAGCAGATCCAGTTGAGGACAAACCTCGTGTGATACAACCAAAACGCCGGCGTCAGTGGCGCCGCACTAAGTCATGTCATGGAATAAACGGAGATACGGACACAGGAGAGGACAACACTCCAGACGGTGCCGAAGACAGAGAAGATCCCGACGAACAAACTGCCGAACATGACAATCGGGAAAACATGCAAGTTAGCCCTGACGAATAGGCCATAAATGACGTCTCGGAGGACAGTAATTACCTTCCACTCTTTGAGGATGAGGTGAGTCTCGACAGCAAGGATTTTATCATGCTTGAGGAACCTCAGGAGCAGGAGCGCTTTAAGCGCCGGCTAATAGCCACTGCAAGGAGCCTGAAAAAGAAGCAGTAGTAGCTTCAAGCTGACCAAGATCTTCTCAACGATAGATGGACTGATGTCCTAGCAGTCGAAGAATACGGCCTCAAGCACCCAGTCAAAATTTACCCTAAGTGCAAATTGCTACCTCAGTTCAATGACGAGGCACCGGAGCCCATACCATCATCACACAATGCGGCTAACCGACCACCACGTGGTCGGGACAAAGCGGCAACTCAAGCCGAACACCAACCTGTTGGGTTTCGTAGTAATTTCAAAAATTTTCCTACGCACACGCAAGATCATGTGATGCATAGCAACGATAGGGGAGAGTGTTGTCTACGTACCCACGCAGACTGACTGCGGAAGCGTTGACGCAACGTAGAGGAAGTAGTCGTACGTCTTCACGATCCAACCGATCAAGCACCGAAACTACGGCACCTCCGAGTTCGAGCACACGTTCAGCTCGATGACGATCCCCGGACTCCGATCCAGCAAAGTGTCAGGGAAGAGTTCCGTCAGCACGACGGTGTGGTGACGATCTTGATGTACTACAGCAGCAGGGCTTCGCCTAAACTCCGCTACACTATTATCGAGGACTATGGTGGCTGGGGGCACCGCACACGGCTAAGGAATAGATCACGTGGATCAACTTGTGTGTTCTAGAGTGCCTCTACCTCAGTATATAAAGGACCAAAGGGGGGGGGCTGGCCGGCCACAAGGGGTGCGCCAGGAGAGTCCTACTCCCTCCGGGAGTAGGATTCCTCCCCCAATCCTAGTTGGAACAGGATTCGCGGAGGGGGAAAAGAGAGAGAGGGGGCCGGCCACCTCTCCTAGTCCTAATAGGACTAGGGGAAGGAGGAGGCGCGCAGCCCATGTAGGGCTGCCTCTTCTCTTTTCCACTAAGGCCCATCATGGCCCATTTAGCTCCCGGGGGGTTCCGGTAACCTTCCCGGTACTCCGGTAAAATCCCGATTTCACCTGGAACACTTCTGAATTCCAAACATAGTCTTCCAATATATCAATCTTTACGTCTCGACCATTTCGCGACTCCTCATCATGTCCGTGATCACATCCGGGACTCCGAACAACCTTCGGTACATCAAAATGCATAAACTCATATTATAACTGTCATCGTAACCTTAAGCGTGCGGACCCTACGGGTTCGAGAACAATGTAGAGATGACCGAGACACGTCTCCGGTCAATAACCAATAGCGGGACCTGGATGCCCATATTGGCTCCTACATATTCTACGAAGATCTTTATCGGTCAGACCGCATAACAACATACGTTGTTCCCTTTGTCATCGGTATGTTACTTGCCCGAGATTCGATCGTCGGTATCCAATACCTAGTTCAATCTCGTTACCGGCAAGTCTCTTTACTCGTTCCGTAATACATCATCCCGCAACTAACTCATTTAGTTGCAATGCTTGCAAGGCTTAAGTGATGTGCATTACCGAGAGGGCCCAGAGATACCTCTCCGACAATCGGAGTGACAAAACCTAATCTCGAAATACGCCAACCCAACATGTACCTTTGGAGACACCTGTAGTACTCCTTTATAATCACCCAGTTACGTTGTGACGTTTGGTAGTACCCAAAGTGTTCCTCCGGTAAACGGGAGTTGCATAATCTCATAGTTATAGGAACATGTATAAGTCATGAAGAAAGCAATAGCAACATACTAAAAGATCGGGTGCTAAGCTAATGGAATGGGTCATGTCAATCAGATCATTCAACTAATGATGTGACCTCGTTAATCAAATAACAACTCTTTGTTCATGGTTAGGAAACATAACCATCTTTGATTAACGAGCTAGTCAAGTAGAGGCATACTAGTGACACTCTGTTTGTCTATGTATTCACACATGTATTATGTTTCCGGTTAATACAATTCTAGCATGAATAATAAACATTTATCATGATATAAGGAAATAAATAATAACTTTATTATTGCCTCTAGGGCATATTTCCTTCACTCTCCCACTTGCACTAGAGTCAATAATCTAGATTACACTGTAATGATTCTAACACCCATGGAGCTTTGGTGCTGATCATGTTTTGCTCGTCGAAGAGGCTTAGTCAACGGGTCTGCAACATTCAGATCCGTATGTATCTTACAAATCTCTATGTCTCCCACCTGGACTAGATCCCGGATGGAATTGAAGCGTCTCTTGATGTGTTTGGTCCTTTTGTGAAATCTGGATTCCTTTGCCAAGGCAATTGCACCAGTATTGTCACAAAAGATTTTCATTGGACCCGTTGCACTAGGTATGACATCTAGATCGGATATGAACTCCTTCATCGAGACTCCTTCATTTGCTGCTTCCGAAGCAGCTATGTACTCCGCTTCACATGTAGATCCCGCTACGACGCTTTGTTTAGAACTGCACCAACTGACAGCTCCACCGTTTAATGTAAACACGTATCCGGTTTGCGATTTAGAATCGTCCGGATCAGTGTCAAAGCTTGCATCAACGTAACCTTTTACGGTGAGCTCTTTGTCACCTCCATATACGAGAAACATATCCTTAGTCCTATTCAGGTATTTCAGGATGTTCTTGACCGCTGTCCAGTGATCCACTCCTGGATTACTTTGGTACCTCCCTGCTAGACTTATAGTAAGGCACACATCAGGTCTGGTACACAGCATTGCATACATGATAGAGCCTATGGCTGAAGCATAGGGAACATCTTTCATTTTCTCTCTATCTTCTGCAGTGGTCGGGCATTGAGTCTGACTCAACTTCACACCTTGTAACACAGGAAAGAACCCTTTCTTTGCTTGATCCATTTTGAACTTCTTCAAAATCTTGTCAAGGTATGTGCCTTGTGAAAGTCCAATTAAGCGTCTTGATCTATCTCTATAGATCTTAATGCCTAATATGTAAGCAGCTTCACCGAGGTCTTTCATTGAAAAACTCTTATTCAAGTATCCCTTTATGCTATCCAGAAATTCTATATCATTTCCAATCAGCAATATGTCATCCACATATAATATCAGAAATGCTACAGAGCTCCCACTCACTTTCTTGTAAATACAGGCTTCTCCGAAAGTCTGTATAAAACCAAATGCTTTGATCACACTATCAAAGCGTTTATTCCAACTCCGAGAGGCTTGCACCAGTCCATAAATGGATCGCTGGAGCTTGCACACTTTGTTAGCTCCCTTTGGATCGACAAAACCTTCCGGTTGCATCATATACAACTCTTCTTCCAGAAATCCATTCAGGAATGCAGTTTTAACATCCATCTGCCAAATTTCATAATCATAAAATGCGGCAATTGCTAACATGATTCGGACAGACTTAAGCATCGCTACGGGTGAGAAGGTCTCATCGTAGTCAACCCCTTGAACTTGTCGAAAACCTTTTGCGACAAGTTGAGCTTTGTAGACAGTAACATTACCATCAGCGTCAGTCTTCTTCTTGAAGATCCATTTATTCTCAATTGCTTGCCGATCATCGGGCAAGTCAACCAAAGTCCATACTTTGTTCTCATACATGGATCCCATCTCAGATTTCATGGCTTCAAGCCACTTTGCGGAATCTGGGCTCACCATCGCTTCTTCATAGTTCGTAGGTTCATCATGATCTAGTAGCATGACTTCCAGAACAGGATTACCGTACCACTCTGGTGCGGATCTCGCTCTGGTCGATCTACGAGGTTCAGTAGTATCTTGACCTGAAGTTTCATGATCAATATCATTGGCTTCCTCACTAATTGGTATAGATGTCGCAGAAACAGTTTTCTGTGATGTACCATTTTCCAATAAGGGAGCAGGTACAGTTACCTCGTCAAGTTCTACTTTCCTCCCACTCACTTATTTTGAGAGAAACTCCTTCTCTAGAAAGGATCCATTCTTAGCAACGAATGTCTTGCCTTCGGATCTGTGATAGAAGGTGTACCCAACAGTCTCCTTTGGGTATCCTATGAAGACACATTTTTCCGATTTGGGTTCGAGCTTATCAGGTTGAAGCTTTTTCACATAAGCATTGCAGCCCCAAACTTTAAGAAACGACAACTTTGGTTTCTTGCCAAACCATAGTTCATAAGGCGTCGTCTCAACAGATTTTGATGGTGCCCTATTTAATGTGAATGCGGCCGTCTCTAAAGCATAACCCCAAAACGATAGCGGTAAATCAGTAAGAGACATCATAGATCGCACCATATCTAGTAAAGTACGATTACGACGTTCGGACACACCATTACACTGTGGTGTTCCGGGTGGCGTGAGTTGCGAAACTATTCCACAATTTTTCAAATGTACACCAAACTCGTAACTCAAATATTCTCCTCCACGATCAGATCGTAGAAACTTTATTTTCTTGTTACGATGATTTTCCACTTCACTCTGAAATTCTTTGAACTTTTCAAATGTTTCAGACTTATGTTTCATTAAGTAGATATACCCATATCTGCTTAAGTCATTTGTGAAGCTGAGAAAATAACGATATCCGCCACGAGCCTCAATATTCATCGGACCACATACATCGGTATGTATGATTTCCAACAAGTCTGTTGCTCTCTCCATAGTACCGGAGAACGGTGTTTTAGTCATCTTGCCCAAGAGGCACGGTTCGCAAGTACCAAGTGATTCATAATCAAGTGGTTCCAAAAGTCCATCAGTATGGAGTTTCTTCATGCGCTTTACACCGATATGACCTAAACGACAGTGCCACAAATAAGTTGCACTTTCATTATTAACTCTGCATCTTTTGGTTTCAACATTATGAATATGCGTATCACTACTATCGAGATTCATCAAAAATAGACCACTCTTCAAAGGTGCATGACCATAAAAGATATTACTCATATAAATAGAACAACCATTATTCTCTGATTTAAATGAATAATCGTCTCGCATTAAACAAGATCCAGATATAATGTTCATGCTCAACGCTGGCACCAAATAACAATTATTTAGGTCTAATATTAATCCCGAAGGTAGATGTAGAGGTAGCGTTCCGACCGCGATCACATCGACTTTGGAACCGTTTCCCACGCGCATCGTCACCTCGTCCTTTGCCAGTGCCCGCTTATTCCGTAGTCCCTTTGTTCACCTTGCCATCCTTCTTATCCGCCAAATACATGGGGCAGTTTCGCTTCCAGTGACCAGTCTGCTTGCAGTAGAAGCACTTAGTTTCAGGCTTAGGTCCAGACTTGGGTTTCTTCTCCTGAGCAGCAACTTGCTTGCCATTCTTCTTGAAGTTCCCCTTCTTCTTCCCTTTGCCCTTTTTCTTGAAACTAGTGGTCTTATTAACCATCAACACTTGATGCTCCTTCTTGATTTCTACCTCCGCAGCTTTCAGCATCGCGAAGAGCTCGGGAATAGTCTTGTTCATCCCTTGCATATTATAGTTCATCACGAAGCTCTTGTAGCTTGGTGGCAGTGATTAGAGAATTCTGTCAATGACGCAATCATCTAGAAGATTAACTCCCATCTGAATCAAGTGATTATTATACCCAGACATTTTGAGTATATGCTCACTGACAGAACTGTTCTCCTCCATCTTGCAGCTATAGAACTTATTGGAGACTTCATATCTCTCAATCCGGGCATTTGCTTGAAATATTAACTTCAACTCCTGGAACATCTCATATGCTCCATGACGTTCAAAACGTCGTTGAAGTCCCGATTCTAAGCCGTAAAGCATGGCACACTGAACTATCGAGTAGTCATCAGCTTTGCTCTGCCAGACGTTCATAACATCTGATGTTGCTCCAGTAGCAGGCCTGGCACCCAGCGGTGCTTCCAGGACGTAATTCTTCTGTGCAGCAATGAGGATAATCCTCAAGTTACGGACCCAGTCCGTGTAATTTCTACCATCATCTTTCAACTTTGCTTTCTCAAGGAACGCATTAAAATTCAACGGAACAATAGCACGAGCCATCTATCTACAAGCAACATAAACAAGCAAGATACTATCAGGTACTAAGTTCATGATAAGTTTAAGTTCAATTAATCAAATTACTTAAGAACTCCCACTTAGATAGACATCCCTCTAATCCTCTAAGTGATTACGTGATCCAAATCAACTAAACCATAACCGATCATCACGTGAGATGGAGTAGTTTTCAATGGCAACGGTGCATACTCAGGGAGAACACATCTTGATAATTTAGTGAGAGATCATCTTATAATGCTACCATCAATCAAAGCAAGATAAGATGCATAAAAGGATAAACATCACATGCAATCAATATAAGTGATATGATATGGCCATCATCATCTTGTGCTTGTGATCTCCATCTCCGAAGCACCGTTATGATCACCATCGTCACCGGCGCGACACCTTGATCTCCATCGTAGCATCGTTGTCGTCTCGCCAATCTTATGCTTCCACGACTATCACTACCGCTTAGTAATAAAGTAAAGCATTACATCACGATTTCATTGCATACAATAAAGCGACAACCATATGGCTCCTGCCAGTTGCCGATAACTCGGTTACAAAACATGATCATC
The DNA here is from genome assembly GCF_056163025.1 of Triticum urartu. Taxonomy (NCBI): domain Eukaryota; kingdom Viridiplantae; phylum Streptophyta; class Magnoliopsida; order Poales; family Poaceae; genus Triticum; species Triticum urartu. The sequence goes on along the minus strand of NC_141874.1, from coordinate 166,565,760 downwards.
TCATACAATAAAATTCAGCATCATGCCTTGACCATATCACATCACAACATGCCCTGCAAAAACAAGTTAGACGTCCTCTACTTTGTTGTTTGCAAGTTTTACGTGGCTGCTACGGGCTTAAGTAAGAACCAATCTCACCTACGCATCATAACCACAACGATAGTTTGTCAAATAGACTCCGTTTTAACCTTCGCAAGGAACGGGCGTAGCCATACTTGGTTCAACTAAAGTTGGAGAGGCAGTCGCCTGCAAGCCACCTGTGTGCAAAGCACGTCGGGGGAACCGGTCTCGCGTAAGCATACGCGTAAGGTTGGTCCAGGTCATCTTGTCCAACAATACCGCCGAACCAAAGTATGACATGCTGGTAGGCAATATGACTTATATCGCCCACAACTCACTTGTGTTCTACTCGTGCATATAACATCAACATAAATAACCAGGCTCAGATGCCACTGTTGGGTTTCGTAGTAATTTCAAAAAATTTCATACGCACACGCAAGATCATGTGATGCATAGCAACGAGAGGGGAGAGTGTTGTCTATGTACCCACGCAGACCGACTGCGGAAGCGTTGACACAACGTAGAGGAAGTAGTCCTATGTCTTCACGATCCAACCGATCAAGCACCGAAACTACGGCACCTCCGAGTTTGAGCACACGTTCAGCTCGATGACGATCCCCGGACTCCGATCCAGCAAAGTGTCGGGGAAGAGTTCCGTCAGCACGACGGCGTGGTGACGATCTTGATGTACTACAGCAGCAGGGCTTCGCCTAAACTCCGCTACACTATTATCGAGGACTATGGTGGCTGGGGGCACCGCACACGGCTAAGGAATAGATCACGTGGATCAACTTGTGTGTTCTAGGGTGCCTCTACCTCAGTATATAAAGGACCAAAGGGGGGGGGGGCTGGCCGGCCACAAGGGGTGCGCCAGGAGAGTCCTACTCCCTCCGGGAGTAGGATTCCTCCCCCAATCCTAGTTGGAATAGGATTCGCGGAGGGGGAAAAGAGAGAGAGGGGGCCGGCCACCTTTCCTAGTCCTAATAGGACTAGGGGAAGGAGGAGGCACGCAGCCCATGTAGGGCTGCCTCTTCTCTTTTCCACTAAGGCCCATCATGGCCCATTTAGCTCCCAGGGGGTTCCGGTAACCTTCCCGGTACTCCGGTAAAATCCCGATTTCACCCGGAACACTTCCGAATTCCAAACATAGGCTTCCAATATATCAATCTTTATGTCTCGACCATTTCGAGACTCCTTGTCATGTCCGTGATCACATCCGGGACTCCGAACAACCTTCGGTACATCAAAATGCATAAACTCATATTATAACTGTCATCGTAACCTTAAGCGTGCGGACCCTACGGGTTCGAGAACAATGTAGACATGACCGAGACACGTCTCCGGTCAATAACCAATAGCGGGACCTGGATGCCCATATTGGCTCCTATATATTCTACAAAGATCTTTGTCGGTCAGACCGCATAACAACATACGTTGTTCCCTTTGTCATCGGTATGTTACTTGCCCGAGATTCGATCGTCGGTATCCAATACCTAGTTCAATCTCGTTACCGGCAAGTCTCTTTACTCGTTCCGTAATACATCATCCCGCAACTAACTCATTTAGTTGCAATGCTTGCAAGGCTTAAGTGATGTGCATTACCGAGAGGGCCCAGAGATACCTCTCCGACAATCGGAGTGACAAAACCTAATCTCGAAATACGCCAACCCAACATGTACCTTTGGAGACACCTGTAGTACTCCTTTATAATCACCCAGTTACGTTGTGATGTTTGGTAGTACCCAAAGTGTTCCTCCGGTAAACGGGAGTTGCATAATCTCATAGTTATAGGAACATGTATAAGTCATGAAGAAAGCAATAGCAACATACTAAACGATCGGGTGCTAAGCTAATGGAATGGGTCATGTCAATCAGATCATTCAACTAATGATGTGACCTCGTTAATCAAATAACAACTCTTTGTTCATGGTTAGGAAACATAACCATCTTTGATTAACGAGCTAGTCAAGTAGAGGCATACTAGTGACACTCTGTTTGTCTATGTATTCACACATGTATTATGTTTCCGGTTAATACAATTCTAGCATGAATAATAAACATTTATCATGATATAAGGAAATAAATAATAACTTTATTATTGCCTCTAGGGCATATTTCCTTTACAACCCGCTCCTCCTCATCATAAAAGTAGAGACAACACAACTCGTGGTCCCACATATGACCTTCGGCAGGACCTAAACAATAGAGTAGGACATACCAGATCGGTCTACGGATTGCGAGGACGTGCCCCGACACGTGACAACGACTATCTATTCGGACGTGAGAAGCCTAGTCACACCCGGGCTGAAAACCGTAGACGGACTCCATCAGAGCTATGTCGCAATGTGGCCCAACGTAGAGGCACCGCACACCCTCTTTGCTTCACACATGAAGTAATGGAGCATGACTTCCAAGAAGGGTTTAAACCCGTGAATATCGAATCATATGATGGAACAACTGATCCCGTGGTATGGATCGAGGATTTCCTTCCCCATATCCACATAGCCCGCGGAGATGACCTTCATGCCATCAAATACCTCTCGTTAAAACTCAAAGGTCTAGCTCGGCACTGGTTAAACAATCTGCCCGAAGACTCTATTGGCAGCTGGGAGGATTTGGAAGACGCCTTCAACGACAACTTCCAAGGTACATATGTCCGGCCACCAGACGCCGATGACTTAAGCCATATAGTTCAATAGCCCGGAGAGTAAGCCAGGAAGCTCTATACTAGGTTCTTAGTTAAAAAGAACCAAACTGTCGACTGTCCGGACGCGGAGGCCCTAGCGGCCTTCAAATACAACGTCCGGGACGAGTGGCTCGCCCGCCACATCGGTCAAGAAAAACCAAAACCCATGTCAGCCCTTACCACTCTGATGACCTGTTTTTGCACAAGAGAAGACAACTGGCTCGCTCGTAGAAGCAATAGTGCCAGCGATCCGGGCACTTCCGAAGTCCAAGACAACAATGGCAAACCATGACGCAGCAAACACATATGTCGTAATGATAATGAGAGAACGCGCGACACATTGGTCAACGCCGGATTCAGCGGCCCCAAACCCGGTCAACGGAAAAAGCCATTCAATGCTAACAGAGACGAGCCGTCCACCTTAGACAAGATATTGGATCGACCCTGCCAGATTCATGGCAATCCCGATAAGCCAGCCAATCACACCAACAGAAGCTGTTGGGTCTTCAAACAGGCCGGCAGGCTCAACACCGAACATAAGGGGAAAAGACCGCCCAGTGATAGCGATGACGAAGAGATTCACCAACCAAATACCGGTGGTCAGAAGCAATCCCCCCCCCCCGAGGTAATAATGGTGAACAGGGTATACATGACACACGACCCAACAGAGGAGTAAGAGAAATACTCCCTCCGGCCTGAGGATCATACTACGTTCCCTCCAACTGGAGTACAAGTCGGCCTTATTAAACTGCGTACCTTGTCGGCCATAAAGCCGCCGGTCCCCATTCGGCAGGACCGAAAAATTATGGAGCTAGACTAGTAGTTCGGCCTCCGCCGTCCACCTCATACACCTGCGAAATCTATACTACCCGTACATAACTATGCACTTAAAATACCATGGGCGTCGGCGGAGGCATAATACGGACGGGCTTACAAGTACTTCTATAACTCTCTTCTTTTCAATTATTTTCTGACAATTATTTATTTTTATCATAGGTGACTCGTAAGCTGGTCATCTCACCGACTCCATTGGAGTTCCGGTTTGTACATTCATCCAAAGTTACTCCTTTTAAGGAGCCCCTTCATCGAGGAAAGGCGGTGCAGACTGATAACCCAGAAGTGTAGGGGATCGCAACCGTTTTCGAGGGTAGAGTATTCAACCCAAATTTATTGATTCGACACAAGGGGAGCCAAGGAATATTCTCATGTATTAGCAGATGAGTTGTCAATTCAACCACACCTAGAAACTTAATATCCGCAGCAAAGTATTTAGTAGCAAAGTAATATGATAGTAGTGGTAACGGTAGCAAAAGTAATATTTTTGGGTTTTATAGTGATTGTAACAGTAGCAGCGGAAAAGTAAATAAGCGAAGAACAATATAAGAAAACCTCATAGGCAATGGATCAGTGATGGATAATTATGTCGGATGCAATCAATCATGCAACAGTTATAACATAGGGTGACACAAAACTAGCTCCAGTTCATCAATGTAATGTAGGCATGCATTCCGAATATAGTCATACGTGCTTATGGAAAAGAACTTGCATGACATCTTTTGTCCTACCCTCCCGTGGCAGTGGGGTCCTATTGGAAACTAAGGGATATTAAGGCCTCCTTTTAATAGAGTACCAGACCAAAGCATTAACACATAGTGAATACATGAACTCCTCAAACTACGGTCATCACCGGTAAGTATCCCGATTATTGTCACTTCGGGGTTAACGGATCATAACATATAATAGGTGACTATAGACTTGCAAGATAGGATCAAGAACTCTCATATATTCATGAAAACATAATGGGTTCAGATCTGAAATCATGGCACTCGGGCCCTAGTGACAAGCATTAAGCATAGCAAAGTCATAGCAACTTCAATATCACAACATAGTGGATACTAGGGATTACACCCTAACAAAACTAACTCGATTACATGATAAATCTCATCCAACCCATCACCGTCCAGCAAGATTACGATGGAATTACTAACGCACGGTGGTGAGCATCATGAAATTGGTGATGGAGGAAGGTTGATGATGACGATGGCGACGGATTCCCCTCTCCGGAGCCCCGAACGGACTCCAGATCAGCCCTCCTGAGAGAGTTTAGGGCTCGGCGGCGGCTCCGTATCGTAAAACGCGATGAATCCTTCTCTATGATTTTTTTATCCCTGAAAGTGAATATATGGAGTCAAGGTGGATGTCGGTGGAGCATCAGGGGGCCCACGAGGTAGGGGGCGCGCCCAGGGGGAGGCGCGCCCCGACCCTCGTGGATAGGGTGTGGGCCCCCTGACGTGGATCTTTTTGCTAGTATTTTTTATATATTCCAAAAATAATATCCATTGGTTTTCAGGTCATTCCGAGAACTTTTATTTCTGCACAAAAATAACACCATGGCAATTCTGCTGAAAACAGCGTCAGTCTAGGTTAGTTCCATTCAAATCATGCAAGTTAGAGTCCAAAACAAGGGCAAAATTGTTTGGAAAAGTAGATACGACGGAGACGTATCAACTCCCCCAAGCTTAAACCTTTGCTTGTCCTCAAGCAATTCAGTTGATAAACTGAAAGTGATAAAGAAAAACTTTTACAAACTCTGTTTGCTCTTGTTGTTGTAAATATGTAAAGCTAGCATTCAAGTTTTCAGCAAAGATGATGAACTAACCATATTCACAATAATATTTGGGTCCCATGTTTATTCATATCAATGGCATAATCAACTAGTGAGCAATAATAACAAATCTCGGACGACAACACTTTCTCAAAACAATCATGATATGATATAACAAGATGGTATCTCGCTAGCCCTTTCTGAGACCGCATAACATAAATGCAGAGCACCTTTAAAGACCAAGGACCGACTAGACATTGTAATTCATGGTAAAAGAGATCCAGTCAAGTCATACTCAATGTAAACTAACAGTAATGGATGCAAATGACAGCGGTGCTCTCCAACTGGTGCTTTTTAATAAGAGGATGATGACTCATCATAAAAGTAAATGGATAGGCCATTCGCAGAGGGAAGTAGGGATTTGTAGAGGTGCTAGAGCTCGATTTTGAAATAGAGATGAATAATATTTTGAGCGGTATACTTTCATTGTCAACATAAAAAGTGAGAGATCTCGATATCTTCCATGCTACACACATTATAGGCGGTTCCCAAGCAGAATGGTAAAGTTTATACTCCCCCACCACCAACAAGCACCAATGGCAATGCTTGCCCAAAACAACGGGTGCCTCCAACTAACAACAATCCCAGGGGAGTTTTGTTTGCAATTACTTTGATTTGATTTGAGCATGGGACTGGGCATCCCGGTGACCAGCCATTTTCTCGTGAGTGAGGAGCGAAGTCAACTCCTCTTGAGAATAACCCGCCTAGCATGGAGGATACAGACAACCCTAGTTAATACATGAGCTATTCGAGCATACAAAACAGAATGCTTATTTGAAGGTTTAGAGTTTCGCACATACAAATTTACTTGGAATGGCAGGTAGATACCGTATATAGGTAGGTATGGTGGACTCGTATGGAATAACTTTGGGTTTATGGAATTGGATGCACAAGCAGTATTCCCGCTTAGTACAAGTGAAGGCTAGAAAAAGACTGGGAAGCGACCAGCTAGAGAGCGACAACAATCATGAACATGCATTAAAATTAATCAACACCGAATGCAAGCATGAGTAGGATATAATGCACCATGAACATAAATATCGTAGAGGTATGTTGATTTTGTTTCAACTACATGCGTGAACATGTGCCAAGTCAAGCCACTCGTATCGTTCAAAGGAGGATACCACCCTATCATACCACATCACAACCATTTTAATAGCATGTTGGCATGCAAGGTAAACCATTATAAGCTCCTAGCTAATTAAGCATGGCATAAGCAACCACAATCTCTAATTGTCATTGCAAACATGTTATAATAGGCTGAATCAGGAACGATGGACTAATCATATTTACAAAAACAAGAGAGGTCGAGTTCATACCAGCTTTCCTCATCTCAATAAGTTCGTCATATAATCATCATTATTGCCTTTCACTTGCACGACCAAATAGTGTGGATAATAATAATAGTGCGCGTGCATTGGACTAAGCTGGAATCGGCAAGCATTCAATTTAAGAGAGAAGACAAGGTAATATGGGCTCTTTGTTAGGTCAACAATAATGCATATGAGAGCCACTCAACATCTTAATAATGGTCTTCTCCTCTCGACCCCCAAAGGAAAGAAAAGAAACAAAACTATTTACACGGGAAAGCTCCCAACAAAAAAAGAAGAAAGAGAAATCTTTTTGGGTTTCCTTTTAATTACTACTACTACAGGCATGGAAAGTAAACTAGCTAAAAGCTACAACTAATTTTTTGGGTTTTTCTGAAGGTTTTTCCAACACACAAGAAGAAAGCTTAAAAAGAAAATAAACTAGCATAGATGTTACAATGAAAAAGTATGAGCACCGACTACTAGCATGAGTGTGCGAACATGAATGTAAGGTCGGTGAGAGATACGTACTCCCCCAACCTTAGGCTTTTGGCCTCAGTTGGTCTATGCCCATGGATCGAAGTTGTAGGTGGGGTCGTACTGAGATGCAGCGGCAATTGCCCGATGAGCTGCAGCTTGGAGGCGAGCTGCCTCCGCCCTCCTCTCGTACTCGGTCACCTCCTCCCTGGTTATAACATATCTGCATTTTGCCTGAAAGTCAAAGAAAGTAGCAGCAGGGAGAGTGATGTGATAGGTCCATCGTCTGTCAAAGATTAGTTGGTACTGGAGGGACTGATTGTTCCTCTCAACGAACTGATGACGAACGATAGCATCATAATCTAAATAAGTAGGAGGCAAGTCAATATCATATCCACGAATGGGTATCTCAAGAAAATCAGCTAAACGGGTTGCATAAATTGCACCAAAGAAATCTTCATTAATTTTGTTATTATGCAACCTACGTGCAACAATGGCCCCCAAGTTATATTGTCTATCTCCTAATACAGCACTCTTGAGAACACTAAGATCTGGCACACACATGTGACATGGCTCATCCTTACCATTTATGCATCTACCTATAAAGAGAGCAAAATAATGTACAGCAGGAAAATGAATGCTCCCTATGGTAGCTTGCGTGATTTCCCTAGATTCCCCCATAGTGATACTATCAAGAAAATCCTTATATTCAGATTTACAAGGTTCACTAACATTACCCCACTGTGACAGTTTCAGAATTGCGTGATGATGTAAATTCAAACCTTCTCACAAAGGAATCAACCAGGTAGTAGTACTGATGGCACTTATCTGCCACGAAGCTCTCAAGATCGGCGTTACGCGCATATGCTTCAAATTCCTCCTTAATTCCTGCCCGAACCATGAAGTCCTCTGACGGCCATTCACAAGGCCGCACTTGAGCATCTCTTGGTAGTTCATTGTCTGGCTCGCGTATCGCGAGCCTGGGGCCTTGCTTCCTTGAGGAACCACCTTGGTACATTTTCCTAAACATATTTCTTCCTCTGAAAAAATTTCTGAAATTTTTAGTAACTTAAAATAAAAGTGAGCCAAACTCAACAAAATTGATAGCAACTACTCCTACAAGTGCCTAGAGGCTATATCATGCATTAAAACTACTTTTGACCACATAAATTTGACATGCAAGCTCAAGAACAAGGTCACCTAAGCAGCAAAAATTTGCAATGAATAAAGCACTAGAAAAAAACTAATTGGACCATTGGAGGACTCACATAACAAAGAACAATCCCCCAAAGCAGTTTTGTGAGAGGAGCTTTGAGCAAGGAGATCAAAAATGGCAGCAAGATGAGCAAGAACTCGGGTTTGAGTTGGCTAGTGATTTTTTGGGAGGAAGAAGGAGTGTGTGGTGGCTGGAATAAGTGGAGGGGACCCACATGGGTCCACGAGGGAGGGGCGCGCCCTCCAGCCTCGTGGGCACGTGGCTGCTCCCCCTGCTGTGTTCTTAGTGCCAGATATTCTCAAATATTCTAGAAAAAAAATCATATTTAAATGTCAGGGCATTTGGAGAACTTTTATTTTCAGGGTATTTTTTATTGCATGGATAATTCAGAAAACAGACAGAAAACACTATTTTTTTCTTTATTTAATATAAATAACAGAAATAAAAAGAGGGTACAGAGTTGTGTTTTCTAACTTCATCCATCTCATGCTCATCAGAAGGAATCCACTAACAAGGTTGATCAAGTCTTGTTAACAAAATCATTCCGAATCGCATGAAATTGGAGAAATTTCGAATAACACTAGGTTACCTCAACGGGGATATGCACATCCCTAACAATAAGAATATCATATTTCTTCTTGACAGTAGGAAGAGGAAATTCAAAACCTCCAATAGTGATTGTTGAAATTTTTCCAATAGAGTTTATACTGTGGACTTGAGGTTGTTTCCTTGGAAAGTGTACCGTATGCTCAATACCATTAACATGAAAGTGACATTGCCTTTTGTGCAATCAATAACAACCCTTGCAATATTCAAAAAGGGTCTTCCAAGAATAATAGACATACTATCGTCCTCAGGAATATCAAGAATAACAAAGTCCGTTAAAATAGTAATGTTTGCAACCACAACAGGCACATCCTCACAAATACCGACATGTATAGCAGTTGATTTATCAGCCATTTGCAAAGATATTTCAGTAGGTGTCAACTTATTCAAATCAAGTCTACGATATAAAGAGAGAGACATAACACTAACACCGGCTCCAAGATCACATAAAGTAGTTTTAACATAGTTTCTTTTAATGGAGCATGGTATAGTTGGTACTCTTGGATCTCCAAGTTTCTTTGGTATTCCACCTTTAAAAGTATAATTAGCAAGTGATACATATCCAACGTATCTACTTTTCCAAACACTTTTGCCCTTGTTTTGGACACTAACTTGCATGATTTGAATGGAACTAACCCGGACTGACGCTGTTTTCAGCAGAATTACCATGGTGTTATTTATGTGCAGGAGCAAACGTTCTCAGAATGACCTTAAACTTCACGGAGACACTGTTCAGAAAATAAGAAAAATACCTGCCAAAGATGAAGGCCAGGGGGGCCACCACCTTGCCACGAGGGTGGGGGGCGCGCCCCCTACCTCGTGGGCCCCCTGTTGCCTCTCCGACTCCAACTCCACCTCCATATATTGAGTTTCGGGGAGAAAAAAATCAGAGAGAAGAAATCATCGCGTTATACGATACGGAGCCGCCGCCAAGCCCTAAAACCTCTCGGGAGGGCTGATCTGGAGTCCGTTCGGGGCTCCGGAGAGGGGAATCCGTCGCCATCGTCATCACCAACCATCCCCCATCACCAATTTCATGATGCTCACCGCTGTGCGTGAGTAATTCCATCGTAGGCTTGCTGGACGGTTATGGGTTGGATGGGATCTATCGTGTAATCGAGTTAGTTTTGTTAGGGTTTGATCCCTAGTGTCCACTATGTTCTGAGATTGATGTTGCTATGACTTTGCTATGCTTAATGCTTGTCACTAGGGCCCGAGTGCCATGATTTCAGATCTGAACCTATTATGTTTTCATCAATATATGAGTGTTCTTGATCCTATCTTGCAAGTCTATAGTCACCTATTATGTGTTATGATCCGTTAACCCCGAAGTGACAATAATCGGGATACTTACCGATGATGACCGTAGTTTGAGGAGTTCAGGTATTCACTATGTGTTAATGCTTTGTTTCGGTTCTCTATTAAAAGGAGACCTTAATATCCCTTAGTTTCCATAAGGACCCCGCTGCCACGGGAGGGTAGGACAAAAGATGTCATGCAAGTTCTTTTCCATAAGCACGTATGACTATGTTCGGAATACATGCCTACATTATATCAATGAACTGGAGCTAGTTCTGTGTCACCCTAGGTTATGACTGTTACATGATGAACTGCACCCGGAATAATTCCCCATCACTGATCCATTGCCTACGAGCTTTCCATATATTGTTCTTCGCTTATTTACTTTTCCGTTGCTATTGCTATCATCACTACAAAATACCAAAAACATTACTTTTACTACTGTTACCTTTTGCTACCGTTATCACCACTATCATATTACTTTGCTACTAAACACTTTGCTGCAGATATTAAGTTTCCAGGTGCTGTTGAATTGACAACTCAGCTGCTAATACTTGAGAATATTCTTTGGCTCCCCTTGTGTCGAATCAATAAATTTGGGTTGAATACTCTACCCTCGAAAACTGTTGCGATCCCCTATACTTGTGGGTTATCAAGACTATTTTGTAGCGCCGTTGCTGGGGAGCATAGCTCTATTCTTTGAGTCACTTGGGATATATATCTGCTTATCATTATGAAGAACTTGAGAGATCCAAAAACCAAGATCTATCCCTCAACTACGAGGGGAGGTAAGGAACTGCCATCTAGCTCTGCACTTGATTCACCTTCTGTTTTGAGTAAGATTGCGACACCTACACCTGCTTCTGCTATTCATTCTGATATGTCCCATGTTATTGATGATGCCACTTCTGCTATGCATGATACTTATGATGAAACTACCTCTATGCCTGATACTACTATGCCACTTAGTGCTTTTCTTGATGAACAACTTGCTAGGGCTAGAGAGATAGAACATATTGAATCTGATGATACTGATGAAAGTGATGATGAAGAACCACTTGCTATTCCTAAGGGTTATGTTTTTGATCAAGATGCTTCTTTAGCCATTTTAGCTTGCAGAAATATTACTGAACTTAAAAAATTATTAGCTAAACGGAGTAAGCAATCTCTAAATGCTAGAATGAAACTTGACCCTGCTTTTGCTACTTCACCTATCTTTGTTACTGATAAGGATTATGAATTCTCTGTTGATCCTGATATAATTACTTTGGTTGAATCTGATCCTTTTCATGATTATGAATCTGAAACTGTTGTGGCACATCTTACTAAATTGGATGATATAGCCACCCTATTCACTAAAGATGAGAGAACTCGCTACTTTTATATCCTTCAAATATTTCCGTTCTCATTAAAGGGTGATGCTAAGATATGGTTTAATTCTCTTGATCCTGGTTGTGTGCGTAGTCCCCAGGATATGATTTATTACTTCTCTGCTAAATATTTCCCTGCTCATAAGAAACAAGCTGCTTTAGGGATATATATAATTTTGTGCAAATTGAAGAAGGGAGTCTCCCACAAGCTTGGGGGAGGCTTCTCCAATTACTTAATGCTTTGCCTGATCATCCTCTTAAGAAAAATGAAATACTTGATATCTTTTATAATGGACTAACCGATGCCTCCAGATATTACCTGGATAGTTGGGCTGGTTCTAAAGAACACCAGATGAAGCTGAAATTCTATTGAATAATATGTTGACCTGGATCCAATTCCTGAACATATTCCTAAACCAACTCTGAAGAAGAGGGGTATTCTATTTCTCAGTCCTTAAGATATGCAAGAGGCAAATAAATCTATGAAAGAAAAAGGTATTAAAGCTGAAGATGTTAAGAATTTAACTCCTATTGAAGAAATACATGGTCTTAATTTACCTCCTATTGAAGAAACATATAATCCAAATCCTTTACCTACCGAAGAAACTCATGGTCTTGATAACCCGACACACGTAGTAAAGGTAAATTCTCTCTATAGATATGATAAAGTTGTAATCCCATTTACTAAGTTTGCTAGCCATGCTTAGATGAGTTTGATAAATTTATGGCTAAGCAAGAAGATTTTAATGTTTATTTTGGTAGAAAACTGAAATATAATTCAAATATTCTTGGACACTTGGGTGATTATATGGCTAATGTCAAAGGTGAACTTACACTTATTAGTAAACATGCTTATATGGTTATGTAACACCCCGGATGTAATTTACCTCATATGTACTCCAACTCTTGCCGTTTCTGGCGCTTAGTTATTTTATTTTCCTCGGGTTCGGGTTTTTGTCTCCGTGTGCTGTTGCCGTTTTCATGCATCTCATATCATGTCATCATGTGCATTGCATTTGCATATGTGTTCGTCTCATGCATCCGAGCATTTTCCCCGTTGTCCGTTTTGCATTCCAACGCTCCTATCTCCTCCGGTGGTCCTTTCTACCTCTTTTCATGTGTGGGGGTTAAACATTTCCGGATTGGACCGAGACTTTCCAAGCGGCCTTGGTTTACTACCGGTAGACCGCCTGTCAAGTTTCGTACCATTTGGACTTTGTTTGATATTCCAACAGTTAACCAAAGGACCGAGAACACCCTTCCAATTTGGCCCAAAACCCACCAAAACCCTCTCCATCATCTAGAGCGTTCGATCACGATCGCGTGGCCGAAAACCACACCTCATTTGGACTCTCCTAGCCCCTCCTACCTATAAATATAGCTCCTTCCCGAAATTTTCGGATCTTCCACACCAAACCCTAGTTTTCGTCCTCCTCCCGCCGCCGGATGCGTCCGGATCGGACCAGACCCATCCACCCGCCGCCGCCCGACCTATCGCCGCCTGCCACATGTCCTCCCCGCCGGCGCCACCGTGCGCGGCCCGCCCGGCCCGCGTAGGGCCCCCACGGCCCATCCAGATCCGCCGCCGCCTGCCTCCTTCGCCCCCAGCGCCGCTCCGCTGCCCCCGACGCCGCTCCGCCGCACGCCGGCGTCGCGCGCCTCACCGCCGCGAGGTCCGGCCACCGCGAGCCACCGTGAGCCACCGACCTCCTCCGGTCGTCTCCGACCTCCCCCGCACCGGATCCGGCTGTCTCTGACCTCCCCGGCGCCGCCCCGCACCGGATCCGCCGCCTCCTCGTCAACTCCGGCGGCCCCATCGCCATTTCCGGCGACCTCGGCATCCGTGCAACTACAGTGCTCTCAGATCTGGAAAAATCCTAAGGGTTGACTTTCCCCGAAACCCTAATTTATTTGCATTTTTCATCGTGCTATAACTCTGCATCAGTAGCTCCGTTTTGGGCGTGTAGCATATCAAAATGTTCGCCTCAGAGAGTACATCATTTCATCTCATTGCATCATTTTCATTTGAGCTCATCTTCATGCCCGAAATGCTGTTGGAAGAGAGCTATTTGAGATAATTGTCAGATCTGCGGCACCAAATAGCTATTTGTCATTTTTGCCATGATTAATGTGTGCATGATATGCTCCTGAGTTCTACATGTGTTTTGTTATATGCCATGCCATATTTACAGAGGTGCTTTCCATGTATTTTTGTGATGTGTGTGGTGACTAGCACAAGCTTGCAAAGTAGTGCATTCGTTAATGCTGATATCAGGGACTTAAAATTTCACTAAGTCCTTGATCTGTTTTTATCAATATGCCATATGTACATGTTGTTTCCTAGTGATTCGTGCCTCTTTTGAGGATGATCAGTAAGGATGATTTGTTAATATTGTGGTGCTTTATCTATTCATGTCTTTGTTTGCAATTATGGAGCACCCTAGCTTGAGTCAATCGAGCTCTACTTTTGCTATTTCGTGAATCCTGGCAGATTGTTGACTCGTTAGCGATTTTGCTGAGGATGTTGCTAGTGATCCGTGCATGCTATGTTGTTGTTCTTGCCATGAATAGCTTCTATGATATGTATTCTTGATGATTGTATGCTTAGTTTGTCATGCCTTGCTCTGTAGTGAGTGCATCGAGCTCGTGAACATGCCTACTCGTTAACTGATTTGCATGCTCCAGTTTTTCACTAAGTCTGAGATCTGTTTATGTTTTTGCCATGTTCACATGCTTGCAATTGTATTTTCTGATCCCTTTTGGCTCAAGGTCACTAAGGGACTTTTGTTAAGTGCTTTGAGTAGCTTCATGTAATGCCTTGCCTTGCCATGTTAAGTTCCTATAGCATATAGTATTCATGCTCCTAAGTGTGCTACCTGATGTTAAATTCCAGACTTGTGTTAATTTCACCAAGTCTGAAACCTGTTTATCATTTGCACTTTTGCCATGCTTGTTTGAATCTGTTAATGGATGAATTAGCCGTAGATCAGTATTCATATTTCGTCAAGCATCATGAGTGGATCCCTGCCATGTATCTTGTTGTCATGTTTGAGTGTTGTAGCATAATTATCTTGATGCATTTAGATGGCTACTTGCTTTTTATCGCAGACCGATGCCATATTTGTTTTGCTTGCCATTTCCAAACCGTGCATCCGATTCCGGTGATCTTTATATCGATTTCAACCGAAATCACCTCACCTTTCCAGTGACACTCTTGGATTTCCATGTTGAGGCCAGGTTCAATCATTCCTTGTCAAATCTTGCATATGCATCACTTATCGCATCCCGCATAACATACCATGTTTGCATCATGTTGTTCGAGTATTTGCACGTGGTTGATTGTGTTCCTTTTGCTTGTTTGTCTTGTTTGGGTAGAGCTGGGAGACGAGTTCACTAACGAGGATCCCGTTGAGTTTGCTTACGAGGATCAAGTCAACTCTGACAACTTTGTAGGCAAGATGATCATACCCTCAAAATCATTTCTATCTTTGCTTGCTAGATACTCGCTCTTTTGCTATGCCTATGCTACGATGCCTACCACATGCTTATCATGCCTCCCAAATTTCCATGTCAAACCTCTAACCCACCATGTCCTAGCAAACCGTTGATTGGCTATGTTACCGCTTTGCTCAGCCCCTCTTATAGCGTTGCTAGTTGCAGGTGAAGATTGGAGATCGTTCCTTGTTGGAACATTGTTTATTGTTGGGATACTACCATATTATCTTGTTATATTAATGCATCTATATATTTGGTAAAGGGTGGATGGCTCGGCCTTTTGCCTAGTGTTTTGTTCCACTCTTGCCACCCTAGTTTCCGTCATATCAGTGTTATGTTCCCGGATTTTGCGTTCCTTACGCGGTTGCGCGATAATGGGAACCCCTTGACAGTTCGCCTTGAATAAAACTCCTCCAGCAATGCCCAACCTTGGTTTTACCATTTGCCACCTAGCCTCTTTTCCCTTGGGTTTCCGGAGCCGAGGGTCATCTTATTTAAACCCCCCTGGGGCAGTGTTCCTCTGAGTGTTGGTCCGACTGAGCTGCCTACGAGGCCACCTCGGGGAAACTTCAGATTTGGTTTTACTCGTAGCTAGTCTCATCTGAGTGTGCCCTGAGAACAAGATATGTGCAGCTCCTATCGGGATTTGTCGGCACATTCGGGCAGTGTTGCTGGACTTGTTTTACCATTGTCGAAGTTGTCTTGTAGAACCGGGATGCCGAGTCTGATCGGAATGTCTTGGGAGAAGGTTTATCCTTCATTGACCGTGAGAGTTTGTGACGGGCTAAGTTGGGACTCCCCTGCAGGGATTTGAACTTTCGAAAGCCGTGCCCACGGTTATGTGCAGATGGGAATTTGTTAATGTCCGGTTGTAGATAACATGAACCTTAACTTAATGAAAATGAATCAACTGCATGTGCAACCGTGATGGTCTCTTCTCGGCGGAGTCCGGGAAGTGAACACGGTGTTGGAGTAATGTTTGCCGTAGGTTGTTCTATAGTTCTTCGTTCGTGCTTTGCCTTCTCTTCTCGCTCTCTTTTGTGAACAGGTTAGCCACCTTATATGCTAGTCGCTTGCTGCAGCTCCACATATTACCTTGCCTTACCTATAAGCTTAAATAGTCTTGATCGCGAGGGTGCGAGATTGTTGAGTCCCCGTGACTCACAGATTACTTCCAAACCAGATGCAGGGCCCGATGATTCTGTTCCAGGTGATGCGCTTGAGCTCAAGTGGGAGTTCGACGAAGACTCACGCCGTTACTATGTATCTTTCCCTGATGATCAGTAGTGGTGCCCAGTTGGGGCGATCGGGACCGTGTCGCATGTTGGGGTCGATCTTTTATTTTGGTACCGTAGTCGGCCATGAGTGTATTGGATGATTGTAATGTTATTTATGTATTTGTGTGACATGGCGAGTGTAAGCCAACTATGTACCTTTCCCCTATTATTTATTTACATGGGTTGTTGTGAAGATTACCTTACTTGCGACATTGCTTTCAATGCGGTTATGCCTCTAAGTCGTGCTTCGACACGTAGGAGATATAGCCGCATCGAGGGTGTTACAAGTTGGTATCAGAGCCTTCCCTGACCTTAGGAGCCCCCCTGCTTGATCGAATTAGCTGACGAGTTGAGTCTAGAAAAATGTTTTGAGTCATTTAGGAATTATATATCGGAGAGTTTAGGAATTATTTTTACTCCCCAGTCCCTTCATCGCTCTGGTAAGGCATCCTGCCATAGAGTTTTGTCTCTTCTCTTCTCAAATTTCACTAAAAAATTAGGATCACACGGGTATCTTGGAATCGTTCCGATCGATTTGTGATGAGAACATTGTTCTTGGTGCCTCCTGTCATTTAGGGGTTGTGGCAGTGTCCCGGGGAGTTGAGCTCCGAGGTGTTGTCGTCACAATTTTATCGTTGCAGTTCTGGAATACCTGAGTTTAGTTTCGCCGACATTGAAAATCTCTTTTATGCAGTTGTTGGTGAGATAACCTCGACGCCACAAAGTACTGGGGCGGGAGTTCGGGAGTATTGCCTTAACTTGTGTAACGGATGCTTTTCGAAGGCTGAGGTAGACGATTTCCGAAGTTTTCCCGGTTATGTGTTGAAGGATGGATACAGCTGGATGTAGGATTTGCTAGATTTGGGTGAGATATTATGCTTCCCCTGTATCCCCAACACCTGATTGCATAACCGGAAAGGTTCGTGAGTTTCAAAGGTGGGAATTCTTGTAGCTCTAGTTCTTCTTCCACGGATATTTGGTTTGAGATTGGGTGATCCTTACCGAGTATTTGTTCTTGTTCCATACCTTGTGGTTGTTTTCTTCAACTTCAATTCTAAGTGGCTTCTCAATTTATGGATATGTGACCATTTCAAATGGGAATGCATTCGTTCATTTTGTTCGGATGTCAAGACTATATGTTGCAATTTCAACCCGTTTGATTCAGCTTCAATATTTGTCTATCAATGTGCTAATGGATGTCAACCTGTTCAGGATGGCTCCTCCAACGCGCACGACTCCGAATCCTGATCCACCACCACCACCTCCACCTCCGGAGGCATGGCAAGCTGTGATGGCCGCTACCAATGCAAACACGCAGCTGATCATGCAACTTCTTCAAGAGCGCAACCAAGCGAACCAGAACCTGGGCAACAATCAGAATCACTTTGCTACACTCAACCAGCTCCTTGCTAACCAGCCAAAGATCTTCAGCAATTGCGTTGAGGCAACTGACGCTGATGATTGGCTCGTGGACTTGTGCAAGCATTTTGAGTGTAGTAACGTCATGTTGGAAATATGCCCTAGAGGCAATAATAAAAGCATTATTATTATATTTCTTTGTTCATGATAATTGTCTTTATTCATGCTATAACTGTATTATCCGGAAATCGTAATACACGTGTGAATACATAGACCATAATTTGTCCCTGGTCAGCCTCTAGTTGACTAGCTCGTTGATCAACAGATAGTCATGATTTCCTGGCTATGGACATTGGATGTCATTGATAACGGGATCACATCATTAGGAGAATGATGTGATGGACAAGACCCAAACCTAAGCATAGCACAAAGATCGTGTAGTTCGTTTGCTAGAGCTTTTCCAATGTCAAGTATCTTTTCCTTTGACCATGAGATCGTGTAAATCCCGGATACCGTAGGAGTGCTTTGGGTGTATCAAACATCACAACGTAACTGGGTGACTATAAAGGTGCATTACAGGTATCTCCGAAAGTGTCTGTTGGGTTGACACGGATCGAGACTGGGATTTGTCACTCTGGATAACGGAGAGGTATCACTGGGCCCACTCGGTAATGCATCATCATTATGAGCTCAAGGTGACCAAGTGGTTGATCACGGGATCATGCATTACGGTACGAGTAAAGTGACTTTCCGGTAACGAGACTGAACAAGGTATTGGGATACCGACGATCGAGTCTCGGGCAAGTAACATACCGATTGACAAAGGGAATTGTATACGGGGTTGATTAATCCTCGACATCGTGGTTCATCCGATGAGATCATCGTGGAGCATGTGGGAGCCATCATGGGTATCTAGATCCCGCTGTTGGTTATTGACTGGAGAGTCGTCTCGGTCATGTCTGCTTGTCTCCCGAACCCGTAGGGTCTACACACTTAAGGTTCGGTGACGCTAGGGTTATGAAGATATGAATATGCAGTAACCCGAATGTTGTTCGGAGTCCCGGATGAGATCCCAGACGTCACGAGGAGTTCCGGAATGGTCCGGAGGTAAAGAATTATATATAGGAAGTGTTGTTTCGGCCATCGGGACAAGTTTCGGGGTTATCGGTATTGTACCGGGACCACCGGAGGGGTCCCGGGGGCCCACCGGGTGGGGCCACCTGTCCCGGGGGGCCACATGGGCTGTAGGGGGTGCGCCTTGGCCTTCATGGGCCAAGGGCACCAGCCCTACTAGGCCCATGCGCCTAGGGTTTCCACCACGGAGGAGTCCAAGTGGTGGAAGGCACCCCGAGGTGCCTTGGGGGGGAGGGAAACCCTCCCCTGGCCGCCGCACCTAGGAGATTGGATCTCCTAGGCTGCGCACCACCCCCCCTTGGCCCTCCTATATATAGTGGGGGAGAGGAGGGATTTCATACCTCAGCCTTTGGTGCTTCCTCTCTCCCCGTTACGTCTCTCTCTCGTAGTATAGGCGAAGCCCTGCTACTGTGATGCCCTGCATCCACCACCACGCCGTCGTGCTGCTGGATCTTCATCAACCTCTCTTCCCCCCTTGCTGGATCAAGAAAGGAGGAGACGTCATCCGTTCCGTACGTGTGTTGAACGCGGAGGCACCGTCCGTTCGGTGCTTGATCATCGGTGATTTGAATCACGTCGTGTTCGACTACATCATCCCCGTTCTTTGAACGCTACCGCTCGCGATCTACAAGGTACGTAGATGCATCTAATCACTCGTTGCTAGATGAACTCCTAGATGGATCTTGGTGAAACGAGTAGGAAAAATTTTGTTTTCTGCAACATTCCCCAACAGTGGCATCATGAGCTAG
Source organism: Triticum urartu (assembly GCF_056163025.1). Lineage (NCBI taxonomy): Eukaryota > Viridiplantae > Streptophyta > Magnoliopsida > Poales > Poaceae > Triticum > Triticum urartu. The sequence continues at coordinate 166,546,057 of NC_141874.1, read as the reverse complement.
GTCTATGCGTAGTTCTCTTGCACGAGTAGAACACAAAGTAGTTGTGGGCGTTGATTTTGTTCAATATGCTTGCCGTTACTAGTCTTATCTTGATTCGGCGGCATCGTGGGATGAAGCGGCCCGGACCGACCTTACACGTACTCTTACGTGAGACAGGTTCCACCGACTGACATGCACTAGTTGCATAAGGTGGCTAGCGGGTGTCTGTCTCTCCTACTTTAGTCGGATCGGATTCGATGAAAAGGGTCCTTATGAAGGGTAAATAGCAATTGGCATATCACGTTGTGGTCATTGCGTAGGTAAGAAACGTTCTTGCTAGAAACCCATAGCAGCCACGTAAAACATGCAAACAACAATTAGAGGACGTCTAACTTGTTTTTGCAGGGTATGCTATGTGATGTGATATGGCCAAAAGGATGTGATGAATGATATATGTGATGTATGAGATTGATCATGTTCTTGTACAAGGAATCACGACTTATATGTCGATGAGTATGACGATCTACAAGGATGATCATGGAGCCCCAAGATGGAGATCAAAGGAGCTGTGTGATATTGGCCATATCATGTCACTATTATTATTTGATTACATGTGATGTTTATCATGTTTTGCATCTTGTTTACTTAAAACGACGGTAGTAAATAAGATGATCCCTTACAACAATTTCAAGAAGTGTTCTCCCCTAACTGTGCACCGTTGCTACAGTTCGTCGCTTCGAAGCACCACGTGTTAATCGGGTGTGATAGATCCTTTCGTTCACATACAATGGGTGTAAGAAGTTTTACACATGCAAAAACACTTAGGGTTAACTTGACGAGCCTAAGCATGTGAAGACATGGCCTCGGAACACAGAGACCGAAAGGTCGAACACGAGTCGTATGGAAGATACGATCAACATGGAGATGTTCACCGACGATGACTAGTCCGTCTCACGTGTTAATCGGACACGGATTAGTTGACTTGGATCGTGTAACACTTAGATGACTAGAGGGATGTCTAATCTGAGTGGGAGTTCATTAATAATTTGATTAGATGAACTTGATTATCATGAACTTAGTCTAAAATCTTTACAATATGTCCTGTAGATCAAATGGCCAACGTTGTATTCAATTTCAACGCGTTCCTAGAGAAAACCAAGCTGAAAGACGATGGCAGCAACTATACGGACTGGGTCCGGAACCTGAGGATCATCCTCATAGCTGCCAAGAAAGATGATGTCCTACAAGCACCGCTAGGTGATCCACCCGTCCCACAAAACCAAGACGCTATGAACGCTTGGCAGACACGTACTGATGACTACTCCCTCGTTCAGTGCGGCATGCTTTACAGCTTAGAACCGGGGCTCCAAAAGCGTTTTGAGAGACATGGAGCATATGAGATGTTCGAAGAGCTAAAAATGGTTTTTCAAGCTCATGCCCGGATCGAGAGATATGAAGTCTCCGATAAGTTCTTTAGCTGTAAGATGGAGGAAAATAGTTCTGTCAGTGAGCACATACTCACTATGTCTGGGTTACATAACCGCTTGACTCAGCTGGGAGTTAATCTCCCGGATGACGCGGTCATTGACAGAATCCTCCAGTCGCTTCCACCAAGCTACAAGAGCTTTGTGATGAACTTCAATATGCAGGGGATGGTAAAGACCATTCCTGAAGTATTTGCAATGCTGAAATCAGCAGAGGTAGAAGTCAAGAAGGAACATCAAGTGTTGATGATGAATAAAACCATTAAGTTCAAAAAGGGCAAGGGTAAAAAGAACTTCAAGAAGGACGGCAAGGAAGTTGCTGCGCCCGACAAGCAAGCTGTCAGGAAGAAGTCAAAGAATGGACCCAAGCCTGAGACAGAGTGCTTTTATTGCAAAGGGAAGGGTCACTGGAAGCGGAACTGCCCCAAATACTTAGCGGATAAGAAGGCCGGCAACACCAAAGGTATATTTGATATACATGTGATTGATGTGTACCTTACCAGTACTCGTAGTAACTCCTGGGTATTTGATACCGGTGCCGTTACTCATATTTGTAACTCACCACAGGAGCTGCGGAATAACGGAAACTGGAAAAGGACGAGGTGACGATGCGCGTCGGGAATGGTTCCAAGGTTGATGTGATCGCCGTCGGCATGCTACCTCTACATTTACCTACGGGATTAGTGATAAACCTCAATAATTGTTATTTGGTGCCTATATTGAGCATGAACATTGTATCAGGATCTCGTTTAATACGAGATGGCTACTCATTTAAATCCGAGAATAATGGTTGTTCTATTTATATGAGAGATATGTTTTATGGTCATGCTCCGATAGTCAATGGTTTATTCTTAATGAATCTCGAGCGTATTACTACACATGTTCATAGTGTGAGTACCAAAAGATGTAAGGTTGATAATGATAGTCCCACATACTTGTGGCACTGCCGCCTTGGTCACATAGGTGTCAACCGCATGAAGAAGCTCCATGCAGATGGACTTTTAGAGTCTCTTGATTATGAATCATTTGACACGTGCGAACCATGCCTCATGGGAAAAATGACCAAGACTCCGTTCTCAGGAACAATGGAGCGAGCAACCAACTTATTGGAAATCATACATACTGATGTGTGCGGTCCAATGAGTGTTGAGGCTCGCGGTGGCTATCGTTATGTTCTCACCCTCACTGACGACTTGAGTAGATATGGATATGTCTACTTAATGAAACACAAGTCGGAAACCTTTGAAAAGTTCAAGGAATTTCAGAGTGAAGTTGAGAATCAACGTGACAGGAAAATCAAGTTTCTACGATCAGATCGTGGAGGAGAATACTTGAGTCACGAATTTGGCACACACTTAAGAAAATGTGGAATAGTTTCACAACTCACGCCGCCTGGAACACCTCAGCGTAATGGTGTGTCCGAACGTCGTAATCGCACTTTATTAGATATGGTGCGGTCTATGATGTCTCTTACCGATTTACCGCTATCTTTTTGGGGCTATGCTTTAGAGACTGCCGCATTCACTTTAAATAGGGCTACGTCGAAATCCGTTGAGACGACACCGTATGAATTATGGTTTGGGAAGAAACCTAAGCTGTCGTTTCTAAAAGTTTGGGGATGCGATGCTTATGTCAAGAAACTTCAACCTGAAAAGCTCGAACCCAAGTCGGAAAAATGCGTCTTCATAGGATACCCTAAAGAAACTTATGGGTATACCTTCTACCTCAGATCCGAAGGCAAGATCTTTGTTGCCAGGAATGGATTCTTTCTAGAGAAAGAGTTTCTCTCGAAAGAAGTAAGTGGGAGGAAAGTAGAGCTTGATGAAGTATTACCTCTTGAACCGGTAAATGGCGCAACTCAAGAAAATGTCCCTGAGGTGCCTGCACTGACTAGAGAGGAAGTTAATGATGATGATCAAGATACTTCTGATCAAGCTCCTACTGAAATTCGAAGGTCCACAAGGACACGTTCCGCACCAGAGTGGTACGGCAACCCTGTCTTGGAAATCATGTTGTTAGACAACAGTGAACCTTCGAACTATGAAGAAGCGATGGCGGGCCCGGATTCCGACAAATGGCTAGAAGCCATGAAATCCGAGATAGGATCCATGTATGAAAATGAAGTATGGACTTTGACTGACTTGCCCGTTGAACGGCGAGCCATAGAAAATAAATGGATCTTTAAGAAGAAGACAGACGCGGATGGTAATGTGACCATCTATAAAGCTAGGCTTGTCGCTAAGGGTTATCGACAAGTTCAAGGGGTTGACTACGATGAGACTTTCTCACCGGTAGCGAAGCTGAAGTCCGTCCGAATCATGTTAGCGATTGCCGCATTCTATGATTATGAGATATGGAAAATGGACGTCAAAACGGCATTCCTTAATGGTTTCCTTAAGGAAGAGTTGTATATGATGCAGCCGGAAGGTTTTGTTGATCCTAAGAATGCTAACAAGGTGTGCAAGCTCCAACGCTCAATTTATGGGCTGGTGCAAGCATCTCGGAGTTGGAACATTCGCTTTGATGAGATGATCAAAGCGTTTGGGTTTACACAGACTTATGGAGAAGCCTGCGTTTACAAGAAAGTGAGTGGGAGCTCTGTAGCATTTCTCATACTATATGTAGATGACATACTTTTGATGGGAAATGATATAGAACTCTTGGACAGCATCAAGGCCTACTTGAATAAAAGTTTTTCAATGAAGGACCTTGGAGAAGCTGCTTACATATTAGGCATCAAGATCTACAGAGATAGATCAAGACGCCTCATAGGTCTTTCACAAAGCACATACCTTGATAAGATTTTGAAGAAGTTCAAAATGGATCAGTCCAAGAAAGGGTTCTTGCCTGTTTTGCAAGGTATGAAATTGAGCTCAGCTCAATGCCCGACCACGACAGAAGAGATAGAAGAGATGAGTATCATCCCCTATGCCTCAGCCATAGGTTCTATTATGTATGCCATGCTGTGTACCAGACCTGATGTAAACCCTGCCGTAAGTTTGGTAGGAAGGTACCAAAGTAATCCCGGCAAGGAACACTGGACAGCGGTCAAGAATATCCTGAAGTACCTGAAAAGGACTAAGGAAATGTTTCTCGTTTATGGAGGTGACGAAGAGCTCGTCGTAAAGGGTTACGTCGACGCTAGCTTCGACACAGATCTGGATGACTCTAAGTCACAAACCGGATACGTGCATATGTTGAATGGTGGAGCAGTGAGCTGGTGCAGCTGCAAACAGAGTGTCGTGGCGGGATCTACATGTGAAGCGGAGTACATGGCAGCCTCGGAGGCAGCACATGAAGCAATATGGGTGAAGGAGTTCATCACCGACCTAGGAGTCATACCCAATGCGTCGGGGCCAATCAAACTCTTTTGTGACAACACTGGAGCTATTGCACTTGCCAAGGAGCCCAGGTTTCACAAGAAGACAAGGCACATCAAGCGTCGCTTCAACTCCATTTGTGAAAATGTTCAAGATGGAGACATAGAGATTTGTAAAGTACATACGGACCTGAATATAGCAGATCCGTTGACTAAACCTCTCCCTAGGGCAAAACATGATCAACACCAGAATTCCATGGGTGTTCGATTCATCACAATGTAACTAGATTATTGACTCTAGTGCAAGTGGGAGACTGTTGGAAATATGCCCTAGAGGCAATAATAAAAGCATTATTATTATATTTCTTTGTTCATGATAATTGTCTTTATTCATGCTATAATTGTATTATCCGGAAATTGTAATACACGTGTGAATACATAGACCATAATTTGTCCCTGGTAAGCCTCTAGTTGACTAGCTCGTTGATCAACAGATAGTCATGATTTCCTGGCTATGGACATTGGATGTCATTGATAACGGGATCACATCATTAGGAGAATGATGTGATGGACAAGACCCAAACCTAAGCATAGCACAAAGATCGTGTAGTTCGTTTGCTAGAGCTTTTCCAATGTCAAGTATCTTTTCCTTTGACCATGAGATCGTGTAACTCCCGGATACCGTAGGAGTGCTTTGGGTGTATCAAACGTCACAAGTAACTGGGTGACTATAAAGGTGCATTACAGGTATCTCCGAAAGTGTCTGTTGGGTTGACACGGATCGAGACTGGGATTTGTCACTCTGGATAACGGAGAGGTATCACTGGGCCCACTCGGTAATGCATCATCATTATGAGCTCAAGGTGACCAAGTGGTTGATCACGGGATCATGCATTATGGTACGAGTAAAGTGACTTGCCGGTAACGAGACTGAACAAGGTATTGGGATACCGACGATCGAGTCTCGGGCAAGTAACATACCGATTGACAAAGGGAATTGTATACGGGGTTGATTAATCCTCGACATCGTGGTTCATCCGATGAGATCATCGTGGAGCATGTGGGAGCCATCATGGGTATCCAGATCCCGCTGTTGGTTATTGACTGGAGAGTCATCTCGGTCATGTCTGCTTGTCTCCCGAACCCGTAGGGTCTACACACTTAAGGTTCGGTGACGCTAGGGTTATGAAGATATGAATATGCAGTAACCCGAATGTTGTTCGGAGTCCCGGATGAGATCCCGGACGTCACGAGGAGTTCCGGAATGGTCCGGAGGTAAAGAATTATATATAGGAAGTGTTGTTTCGGCCATCGGGACAAGTTTCGGGGTTATCGGTATTGTACCGGGACCACCGGAGGGGTCCCGGGGGCCCACCGGGTGGGGCCACCTGTCCCGGGGGGCCACATGGGCTGTAGGGGGTGCGCCTTGGCCTTCATGGGCCAAGGGCACCGGCCCTACTAGGCCCATGCGCCTAGGGTTTCCACCACGGAGGAGTCCAAGTGGTGGAAGGCACCCCGAGGTGCCTTGGGGGGGAGGGAAACCCTCCCCTGGCCGCCGCACCTAGGAGATTGGATCTCCTAGGCTGCGCACCACCCCCCCTTGGCCCTCCTATATATAGTGGGGGAGAGGAGGGATTTCATACCTCAGCCTTTGGTGCTTCCTCTCTCCCCGTTACGTCTCTCTCTCGTAGTATAGGCGAAGCCCTGCTACTGTGACGCCCTGCATCCACCACCACGCCGTCGTGCTGCTGGATCTTCATCAACCTCTCTTCCCCCCTTGCTGGATCAAGAAAGGAGGAGACGTCATCTGTTCCGTACGTGTGTTGAACGCGGAGGCACCGTCCGTTCGGTGCTTGATCATCGGTGATTTGAATCACGTCGTGTTCGACTACATCATCCCCGTTCTTTGAACGCTTCCGCTCGCGATCTACAAGGTACGTAGATGCATCTAATCACTCGTTGCTAGATGAACTCCTAGATGGATCTTGGTGAAACGAGTAGGAAAAATTTTGTTTTCTGCAACGTTCCCCAACACGTCATGCATGAGGACTTTGTGAAGTTCGTTTCCTTCCAACTCAAAGACCAAGCTGCAGAATGGTTTCAGCAGTACAAAGATTCCAACGGAGGCCGTGTGATTACCTGGGATGAATTCTGTCAAGACTTCAAAGCTCATCATATTCCTCAGAGCGTGGTTGAAAGCAAGCGTGAGGAATTCCGCAACCTGAAGCAAGGCTCTATGTCTGTCTATGAGTACAACAAGATGTTTCAGAAGCTCACCCGCTTTGCTAAGCAGGACGTTCCTGACGAGAAGAGCATGATATACCAGTTCAGGGGTGGTCTCAGAGAAGAAATCCAGCTAGCTCTTGTTCTCTTTGAGCCCATGAGATACGATGAGTTTTACAACATGGCATTGAAGCAAGACTCTGCTCAACTGAAGTGCGATGCTTCCAAGAAGCGAGAGAGAGATGCTACTCCTTCTTCCTCTACTCAAGTGGCTAAGCAGCAGAAGTATTGGCTTCCTCCTCCTCCATTCCAACATCCTTATCAACAGAAGAGCAAAGGTGGCAGTGGATCTTCCCACCCACCCAACCCTGGCTTTGAGAACAAGACTTCGTCTCAAGCTCCAAGATCGAGTGCTCCGTATCACTGTCCGCCTTCAGAGGTCACGTGCAACAAGTGCCAACAGAAGGGTCACTATGCCAACAAATACTTGAATCAGAGGCGTCTCCCTCCTCCTCCTCCTGTGAAATTGGCAAGTACAGCTGTGGTCAAGCATAACCCCAAGTACGCCAAGGTCAACATGGTGAATGCAGATCAGGTAGAGGACTTGTCAGATGTCATCATGGGTAACCTTCCTGTTAACGATATTCCAGCTAAAGTACTTTTTGACTCTGGTGCATCGCATTCCTTCATCTCATTCCCATTTTCATCGGAGAACAATTTTAGTGCTAAGGCGTTACCTAGAGCTTTGCAAGTTGTCTCTCCGGCTAAGCGTCTGAGTTCTAGTATGATGGTTCCGGATATTTCTATCATGATGGGTGATTTCAAGTTTCTGGCTTCTCCAATGGTCCTTGGTAACTTAGATATTGATCTTATTCTTGGAATGGACTGGCTTTCTAAGCACAAGGCTCAGCTTGATTGTGCAGCCAGGCAGATTCAATTGACTCATTCGTCTGAGGATGTAATTGTCTTTGCCGCTCGGGATAATACCATCCGTCTGTTTTCTCATAATGAGAAGGATGAACTCGATGCCATCTCTCAAATTCCAGTCATTTGCGAATATCAAGACGTGTTTCCAGAAGAGCTTCCAGGAATGCCTCTGCACCGGCCAGTTGAATTCATCATCTATCTTGAGCCTGGCACGGAACCAGTTTGCAAACGTCCTTACAAGCTCGGACCTGAAGAGTTGAAGGAGATGAAGAAGCAACTCGATATTCAAGAGCGAATGGGTCTTATCCGACCTAGTTCTTCTCCGTGGGGTTGTGGAGTTCTTTTTGTGAAGAAGAAGGATGGAACAGACCGACTTTGTGTTGAGTACCGTCCAGTGAACAAGAAGACTATCAAGAACAAGTACCCACTTCCCAACATCAATAAGCTGTCCGAACAACTCAAAGGTGCCCAAGTATTCTCCAAGCTTGATCTCCGTATGGGCTATCACCAGATTCGAATCCTGAGCAAGATATTCCCAAGATGGCTTTCAGAACAAGCTATGGTTCATATGAGTACACTGTCATGTCTTTTGGCCTCGTCAACGCTCCTCCGACTTTCTCTCGCATGATATATTCATCTTCAACGCCTACTCAAATGACTTTGTCTTGGTCTACCTCGATGACATTCTGGTCTTTTCGAAGAACAAGGAAGATCATGCCAAGCACTTGCGTTTGGTGCTCGCTAAGCTCAGGGAACATCAGTTCTAAACCAAGTTCTCAAAGTGTGAGTTTTGGCTCGATGAGGTTCTCTATCTTGGGCATATCATCTCTGCCAAGGGCATAGTGGTGAATCCTGAGAAGGTGTCTGCAATTGTGAATTGGGAACCACCTCAGAACGTGAAGCAACTCCGCAGCTTCCTTGGTCTCGCAAGCAACTGTCGAAGGTTCGTTGAGAACTTTTCAAAGATCGCGAAGCCCCTTTCAAACCTTCTCCAGAAGCACGTCAAGTACGTTTGGTCTCCGGAATGTGACATCGCTTTCAACACTTTGAAAAAGAAATTGGTCACTGCTCCAGTTTTCACTCCTCCTGATGAATCCAGACCGTTCGAGGTCTTCTGCGATGCCTCTCTTCAAGGTCTTGGCGCAGTGTTGATGCAAGAGAAGAAAGTTGTGGCCTATACCTCTCTCCAGTTGAAGCCCAACGAGAAGAACTACCCCACTCATGACCTTGAGTTGGCGGCAGTTGTGCATGCTCTATTGACTTGGAGACATCTCTTATTGGGAAGAAAAGTGGACATCTTCACTGACCACAAGAGTCTGAAGTACATCTTCACTCAGCCTAATCTCAACCTCAGGCAGACTCATTGGGTCGAAATTATTCAAGAGTATAACCCGAGTATCGAGTATACTCTAGGAAAGGGCAATGTGATTGCTGACGCTTTGAGCAGGAAGGCGTACTGCAACAGCCTGATTATCAAGCCTTACCAACCCGAGCTTTGTGAAGCTTTCCGCAAACTCAATCTGCAAGTTGTTCCTCAAGGTTTCCTCCAACCTTCAAGTCTCTCCTACTCTGGAAGATCAGATTCGTGAGGCTCAACTTCTTGATGCTATGGTGAAGAAGGTGAAGATTGGGATTGCCAAGAGTCAACCCAAGTACAAGTGCTATCGCCTTGATGACAAGGATACTCTCTTCTTCGAGGATCGCAATGTTGTGCCCAAAGGTGACCTTCGTAAAGTTATCATGAATGAGGCTCACAATTCACTCCTCTCCATCCACCCTGGGAGTACGAAGATGTATCAGGACCTCAAGCAGACTTATTGGTGGACTCGAATGAAGCGCGAGATTGCTCAGTTTGTGAATGAATGTGATGTCTATAGAAGAGTGAAGGCAGAACACCAATGGCCAGCTAGTCTCCTCCAACCTCTTGCCATTCCAAAATGGAAGTTTGACCACATTGAGATGGACTTCGTGACTGGGTTTCCAAAGTCCAAGCGTGGCAATGATGCTATATTCATTGTCATCGACAAACTCACTAAAGTGGCTCACTTTCTGCCTATCAAAGAGTCTATCACTGCAGCTCAATTGGTGGAGCTGTATACCTCTCGGATTGTCTCTCTGCACGGTATTCCACAGTTGATCTCTTCAGACCGTGACAACATCTTTACCTCCAAGTTTTGGGATTCTTTTTAGAAGGCCATGGGCACCAACATCCGCTTCAGCATAGCTTTCCATCCTCAAACTAGCGGTCAAGTCGAGCGTGTCAATCAGATTCTTGAAGATATGCTCAGGGCTTGTGTGATCTCCTTCGGTATGAAGTGGGAAGATTGTCTTCCATACGCCGAATTCTCCTACAACAACAGTTTTCAAGCAAGTTTGGGCAAGGCCCCATTAGAAAATCTGTATGGCAGGAAGTGACGTACTCCTCTTAACTGGTCAGAAACCGGTGAACGTCAACTTCTTGGAAATGACTTGATCATAGAGGCAGAGGAAATGTGCAAAGTCATTCGTGATAACCTCAAAGCAGCGCAATCGCGCCAGAAGAGCTACTATGATAGTAAGCATCGTGATTTGGCTTTAGAGATCGGAGACCATGTTTACCTCCGCGTCTCTCCAATGAAAGGTACTCGTCGCTTTGTTATCAAATGGAAGCTTGCCCCTAGATACGTGGGTCCTTTCAAAATCGTCAGCAAGAGAGGCGATCGTCGCCTATCAACTCGAGCTTCCTTCAAACTTTGCAAATGTGCATGACGTGTTCCATGTCTCTCAGCTCTGCAAGTGCTTCAAGACTCCTGACCGCACCGTCAACTTCGAAGACATTGATCTCCAAGAAGACCTCTCTTATCGTGAGCACCCCGTGGCTATTCTTGAAGAGACTGAACGCAAGACTCGCAATAAGTCAATCAAATTCCTCAAAGTCAAGTGGTCACACCATTCCGACCGTGAAGCCACCTGGGAACGCGAGGATCACCTTCGTTCTGAGTACCCGGCGTTCTTCTAGTCCTAGATCTCGGGACGAGATCCTTTCGTAGTGGTGAAGTGTTGTAACACCCCGGATGTAATTTACCTCATATGTACTCCAACTCTTGCCGTTTCCGGCGCTAAGTTATTTTATTTTCCTCGGGTTCGGGTTTTTGTCTCCGTGTGTTGTTGCCATTGTCATGCATCTCATATCATGTCATCATGTGCATTTCATTTGCATACGTGTTCGTCTCATGCATCCGAGCATTTTCCCCGTTGTCCGTTTTGCATTCCGGCGCTCCTATCTCCTCCGGTGGTCCTTTCTACCTCTTTTTGTGTGGGGGGGTTAAACATTTCCGGATTGGACCGAGACTTGCCACGCAGCCTTGGTTTACTACCGGTAGACCGCCTGTCAAGTTCCATACCATTTGGACTTCGTTTGATGCTCCAACGGTTGACCGAGGGACCGAGAAGGCCTCGTGTGTGTTGCAGCCAAACACCCTTCCAATTTGGCCCAAAACCCACCAAAACCCTCTCCATCATCTAGAGCGTTCGATCACAATCGCGTGGCCGAAAACCGCACCTCATTTGGACTCTCCTAGCCCCTCCTACCTATAAATATAGCTCCTTCCCGAAATTTTCGGATCTTCCACCCCAAACCCTAGTTTTCGTCCTCCTCCCGCCGCCGGACGCGCCCGGATCGGACCGGACACGTCCGCCCGCCGCCGCCCAACCTATCGCCGCCAGCCACGTGTCCTCCCCGCCGGCGCCACCACGTGCGGCCCGCCCGGCCCGCGTAGGGCCCCCGCGGCCCATCCAGATCCGCCGCCGCCTGCCTCCTTCGCCCCCAGCGCCGCTCCGCCGCCCCCGACGCCACTCCACCGCACGCCGGCGTCGCGCGCCTCGCCGCCGTGAGGTCCGGCCACTGCGATCCGCCGACCTCCCCCGGTCGTCTCCGACCTCCCCCGCACCGGATCCGGCCATCTCCGACCTCCCCGGCGCCGCCCTGCATCGGATCCGCTGCCTCCTCGTCAACTCCGGTGGCCCCATCGCCATTTCCGGCAACCTCGGTGTCCGTGCAACTACAGTGCTCTCAGATCTGGAAAAAATCCGAAGGGTTGACTTTCCCCGAAACCCTAATTTATTTGCATTTTCATCGTGCTATAACTCTACATCCGTAGCTCTGTTTTCGGCGTGTAGCATATCAAAATGTTCGTCTCAAAGAGTACATCATTTCATATCAATATATCATTTTCATTTGAGCTCATCTTGATTCCCGAAATGCTGTTGGAAGAGACCTATTTGAGATAATTCTCAGATCTGCTGCACCAAATAGCTATTTGTCATTTTTGCCATGATTAATGTGTGCATGATATGCTCCTGAGTTATACATGTGTTTTGTTACATGCCATTCCATCTTTACATAGGTGCTTTCCATGTATTTTTGTGATGTGTGTGGTGACTAGCACAAGCTTGCAAAGTAGTGCATTCGTTAATGCTAATTTCAGGGACTTAGAATTTCACTAAGTCCTTGATCTGTTTTTATCAATATGCCATATGTTCATGTTGTTTCCTAGTGATCCATGCCTCTTTTGAGGATAATCAGTAAGGATGATTTGTTAATATTGTGGTGCTCTATCCATCCACATCTTTGTTTGCAATTATGGAGCAACCTAGCTTGTGTCAATCAAGCTCTACTTTTGCTATTTCGTGAATCCTGGCAGATTGTTGACTCGTTAGCGATTTTGCCGAGGATGTTGCTAGTGATCCGTGCATGCTATGTTGTTGTTCTTGCCATGTCTAGCTTCTATGATATGTATTCTTGAGGGTTGTATGCTTAGTTTGTCATTCCTTGCTCTGTAGTGAGTGCATCGAGCTCGTGAACATGCCTACTCGTTAACTGATTTGCATGCTCCAGTTTTTCACTAAGTCTGAGATCTGTTTATGTTTTTGCCATGTTCACATGCTTGCATTTGTATTTTCTGATCCCTTTTGGCTCAAGGTCACTAAGGGACTTTTGTTAAGTGATTTGAGTATCTTCATGTCATGCCTTGCCTTGCCATGTTAAGTTCCTATAGCATATAGTCTTCATGCTCCTAGGTGTGCTACCTGATGTTAAATTCCAGACTTGTGTTAATTTCACTAAGTCTGAAACCTGTTTATCATTTGCACTTTTGCCATGCTTGTTTGAATCTGTTAATGAATGAATTAGCCGTAGATCAGTATTCATCTTTCGTCAAGAATCATGAGTGGATCCCTGCCATGTATTTTGTTGTCATGTTTGAGTGCTGTAGCATAATTATCTTGATGCATTTAGATGGCTACTTGCTGTTTATCGCAGACCGATGCCATATTTGTTTTGCTTGCCATTTCCAAACCGTGCATCCGATTCCGATGATCTTTATATCGATTTCAACCGAAATCACCTAACCTTTCCAGTGGCACTCTTGTATTTCCAAGTTGAGGCCAGGTTCAATCATTCCTTGTCAAATCTTGCATATGCATCACTTATCGCATCCCGCATAGCATACCATGTTTGCATCATGTTGTTCGAGCATTTGCACGTGGTTGATTGTGTTCCTTTTGCTTGTTTGTATTGTTTGGGTAGAGCCGGGAGACGAGTTCTCTAACGAGGATCCCGTTGATTTTGCTTACGAGGATCAAGTCAACTCTGACAACTTTGCAGGCAAGATGATCATACCCTCGAAATCACTTCTATCTTTGCTTGCTAGATGCTCGCTCTTTTGCTATGCCTATGCTACGATGCATACCACTTGCTTATCATGCCTCCCAAATTTCCATGTCAAACCTCTAACCCACCATGTCCTAGCAAACCGTTGATTGGCTATGTTACCGCTTTGCTCAGCCCCTCTTATAGCGTTGCTAGTTGCAGGTGAAGATTGGAGATCGTTCCTTGTTGGAACATTGTTTATTGTTGGGATACCACCATATTATCTTGTTATATTAATGCATCTATATATTTGGTAAAGGGTGGAAGGCTCGGCCTTTTGCCTAGTGTTTTCTTCCACTCTTGCCGCCCTAGTTTCCGTCATATCGGTGTTATGTTCCCGGATTTTGTGTTCCTTACGCGGTTGGGTGATAATGGGAACCCCTTGATAGTTCGCCTTGAATAAAACTCCTCCAGCAATGCCCAACCTTGGTTTTACCATTTTCCACCTAGCCTCTTTTCCCTTGGGTTTCCGGAGCCCGAGGGTCATCTTATTTAAACCCCCCTGGGCCAGTGCTCCTCTGAGTGTTGGTCCGACTGAGCTGCCTGCGGGGCCACCTCGGGGAAACTTGAGGTTTGGTTTTACTCGTAGCTAGTCTCATCGGAGTGTGCCCAGAGAACGAGATATGTGCAGCTCCTATTGGGATTTGTCGGCACATTTGGGTGGTGTTACTGGACTTGTTTTACCATTGTCGAAGTTGTCTTGTAGAACCGGGATGCCGAGTCTGATCGGAATGTCTCGGGAGAAGGTTTATCCTTCGTTGACCATGAGAGTTTGTGATGGGCTAAGTTGGGACTCCCCTGCAGGGATTTGAACTTTCGAAAGCCGTGCCCGCGGTTATGGGCAGATGGGAATTTGTTAATGTCCGGTTGTAGATAACATGAACCTTAACTTAATTAAAATGAATCAACTACGTGTGTAACCGTGATGGTCTCTTCTCGGCGGAGTCCGGGAAGTGAACACGGTGTTGGAGTAATGCTTGTCGCAGGTTGTTCTCTAGTTATTCGTTCGCGCTTTGCCTTCTCTTCTCGCTCTCTTTTGCGAATAGGGTAGCCACCATATATGCTAGTCGCTTGCTGCAGCTCCACATATATTACCTTGCATTTCCTATAAGCTTAAATAGTCTTGATCGCGAGGGTGCGAGATTGCTGAGTCCCTGTGGCTCACAGTTTACTTCCAAACCAGATGCAGGGCCCGATGATTCCGTTCCAGGTGATGCGCTTGAGCTCAAGTGGGAGTTCGACGAAGACTCGCCGTTACTATGTATCTTTCCCTGATGATCAGTAGTGGCGCCCAGTTGGGGCGATCGGGACCGTTTCGCATGTTGGGGTTGATCTTTTATTTTGGTACCGTAGTCGGACCATGAGTGTATTGGATGATTGTAATGTTATTTATGTATTTGTGTGACGTGGCGAGTGTAAGCCAACTATGTACCTTTCCCCTATTATTTATTTACATGGGTTGTTGTGAAGATTACCTTACTTGCAACATTGCTTTCAATGCGGTTATGCCTCTAAGTCGTGCTTCGACACGTAGGTGATATAGCCACATCGAGGGTGTTACAGGTTACCACTCAAGTAGAACAAGTACTTAAAGCTCAAAATGATTTGCTTAATGAATTGAATAATAAGAATAATGATAATGCTGTTGGAGTTATGACTAGAGCTGGTAGAATGGCTCAGGAACCTTTGTATCCTGAAGGCCATCCTAAGAGAATTGAGCAAGATTCTCAAAGAAATAAATTAGATGCACCTAGTTCTTCTAAAAACAAGAAAAAGAAAAATGATAGGACTTTGCATGCTTCTAGTGATCCTATTGTTGAAAAACATGAGAATCCAAATGATATTTCTATTTCTGATGCTGAAATGCAACCTGGTAATGAAACTGAAACTAGTGATAATGTTAATAATAATGTTCATGATGATGCTCCACCTAGTAATGATAATGATATAGAAATTGAACCTGCTGTTGATCTTGATAACCCACAATCAAAGAATCAACGTTATGATAAGAAAGACTTCGTTGCTAGGAAACATGGTAAAGAAAGAGAGCCTTGGGTTCAGAAACCCATGCCTTTTCCTCCCAAACCATCCAAGAAAAAGGATGATGAGGATTTTGAGGGCTTTGCTGAAATGATTAGACCTATCTTTTTGCGTATGCGATTAACTGATATACTCAAAACGAATCCTTATGCTAAGTATATGAAATATATTATTACAAATAAAAGAAAGATACCGAAAGCTGAAATTTGCACCATGCTTGCTAATTATACTTTTAAGGGTGGAATACCAAAGAAACTTGGAGATCCCTGTGTACGAACTATACCATGCTCCATTAAAAGAAATTATGTTAAAACTGCTTTATGTGATCTTGGAGCCGGTGTTAGTGTTATGCCTCTCTCTTTATATCGTAGACATGATTTGAATAAGTTGACACCTACTGAAATATCTTTGCAAATGGCTGATAAATCAACTGCTATACCTGTCGGTATTTGTGAGGATGTGCCTGTTGTAGTTGCAAATGTTACTATTTTAACGGACTTTGTTTTTCTTGATATTCCCGAGGACGATAGTATGTCTATTATTCTTGGAAGACCCTTTTTGAATACTGCAGGGGCTGTTATTGATTGCACTAAAGGCAATGTCACTTTTCATGTTAATGGTAATGAGCATACGGTACACTTTCCGAGGAAACAAACTCAAGTTCATAGTATCAACTCTACTAGAAAAATTCCATCCATTATATTTGGAGGTTTTGAATTTCCTCTTCCTACTGTCAAGAAGAAATATGATATTGTTATTATTGGGGATGTTCATATCCCCGTTGAGGTAACATAGTGTTATTTGAAATTTCTCCGGTTCCATGTTATTCGGAATGAGTTCGTTAACAAGACTTGATCAACCTTGTTAGTGGATTCCTTTTGATGATCATGAGATGGATGAAACTAGAAGGCACAACCTTCTGTACCCCACTTTTACTTTCTGTTATTTATATTACATAAAATAAAAATAAATATTTGTCTGTCTGTTATCTGATTATCCATGCAATATAAAAATACCTCAAAAATAAAAGTTCTCCAAATGCCCTGAAAATTAAATATGATTTTTTCTAGAATATTTGAGGATTTATGGAACTGAGAACACACCAGGGGGCCAACCACCTGCCCACGAGGGTGGAGGGCGCGCCCCCTGCCTCGTGGGCCCACGGTGGCCCTCCTCCACTTACCATTTCACCCATACACTCCTTCTTCCTCCCCCAAACACAAATAACCAGCTCAAACCTGAGTCCAAGCTCGTTTTGCTGCTATTTTTGATCTCCTTGCTCAAAGCACCTCTCACAAAACTGCTTGGGGACATTATTCCTTGGTATGTGACTCCTCCATTGGTCCAATTAGTTTTTGTTCTAGTTCTTTATTCATTGCAAATTTTTGCTGCTTAGGTGACCCTGTTCTTGAGCTTAAATGTCAAATTTATATGGTTCCAAGTGGTTTTGGTGCATGATATAGGCCCTAGACACTTGTAGGAGTAGTTGCTATCAATATTATTGAGTTTGGTTTACTTTTATTTTGAAGTTACGAAAAAATTTCAGAATTTTTCAGAGGAAGAAAAATGCTTAGGAAAATGTTCCAAGGTGGTTCTTCAATGAAGCAAGGACCCAGGCTTGCATGCATGATGCTGATGAAGAGCCACCAAGAGACGCTCCAGTGCGTCCTTGTGAGTGGCCTTCTGAAAATTTTATGGATCGAGCGGGAATAAAAGAAGAATTCAACGCATATTTGCGTAACACTGATCTTGTGAGCTTTGAGGAAGAGAAGTGCAGTCAGTATCATAATCTCACTACACTACAAAAAAAAGACACATCCGTGACATTTTGGACCGAACAAAAAAAATTTATGTCATACATATGGCACTTCTATGAAGATAATTGTGACAAAACCCGGTATCATCATAGATGTGGTGGGCTCCTACTTCTATGACAAAAAATCATGACATAAAATGGGCTTTTCGTCCTAGGCGGGCCGGAGACGCAGCTGCATGACATTCTTTGGGCCGTCCATGACGGAAAAAACCGTGGTAGAAGCGAGGGGGAGGAAAATTTCAAGGAGTTCCCGTTTATGGTGGGAGGTCGGATTCAGAGCGATGCGTGTTTCTCTCATACACGTACGCGCTTGTGTGCGAGGCGTTGGCTCTAACTGAACCCGAGCGAGGCGTTGGGCTCTAACTGAACCCGAGCGATTGCACTGCAGGCTACGCGTTACTGAACCCGAGCGATCGATCGATGGCTGTTAACTGAACCCCATCGAGCGATTCCTTCGCTACTGCTGCTAACTGAAGCCGATCGATGGGATGAACAATGAGCGTTGCGGGGGGGGGGGGGGGTGGATGAATAGTGAGCGGTGGCTTGCCTCTGGATGAATAGGACCCCGTGGTGTGGTGGAGGGCTGGATGAACAGTAGACGGTGGAGGGGTGCCCGTGGAGGGGTGGATGAATAGGACCCCGTGGTGTGGAGGGCTGGATGAACAGTAGACGG
The DNA here is from genome assembly GCF_056163025.1 of Triticum urartu. Taxonomy (NCBI): domain Eukaryota; kingdom Viridiplantae; phylum Streptophyta; class Magnoliopsida; order Poales; family Poaceae; genus Triticum; species Triticum urartu. The sequence goes on along the minus strand of NC_141874.1, from coordinate 166,527,907 downwards.
TGGAGGGGTGGTTGAATAGGACCCCATGGTGTGGAGGGCTGGATGAACAGTAGACGGTGGAGGGGTGCCCGTGGAGGGGTGGTTGAACAGGACCCCGTGGTGTGGAGGGCTGGATGTACAGTAGATGGTGGAGGGGTGGTTGAACAGTAGCCGGTGGAGTAGCGCGCGGTGGAGGCTGGATGAACAGGAGCCCGTCGAGGCTGAGTGAACAGGTGCCCGTGGAGGCTGGAGGAGGTCGACGGTGGAGATGAACAGTATCCTGTGGAGTCCCGTTTTGCGGTACGCCACACCCCTCCCGATGAACAGGACCCCCATTTCGACCGTAGCGCTCCAACACGAGTCTATTTCCTCCGTTTTGTAGTACGCCACACCCCTCCCGATCAACAGGACCCCCATTTTGACCGTAGGAGGTCCATTTCCTCCGTTTTGCGGTACACCAGACCCCCCCCCCGATGAACAGGATCCCATTTCGAACGTGGCCGGTCGAACACAAGGCCGTTTCCTCCGTTCTGCGGTACGCCAGGCCTCATTTCCGTCGCCTGTTCCGTCCAAGCCCTCCCGATGAACACGACGCATTCCGTTGCCTCCCCATGAACATGACGCATTCCGTTGCCTCCCCATGAACACAACGACGATGCTGTTTCTCCGTTCCGACTCAGCCATGTACACGAGCCCTGGCCGTACATATGCGCGAGTAGGCGTTCGAGACCCCGCCCGTATGTACACATACGTGGCCGTATTTTCTTGCTTGCACCCTGGCCACTGTACGTACGTGTAAATGCTACGTGCGCGCCTCTACTATGACCCGTGCGCGCCGCTAAATTTGACCAGTATGTACGTACACGTTCGCGACCAGAATGACAATGCTACGTACGCTTCGACCAGGTGGGTCCCGACTGTCAGGCACTTCCTTGCCTGCGAAGATGTAGCTGGTGGGTCCCAGCAGTCAGGGGGCGAATCGTTTTTTTGCCCAGACGCACTTCCTTGCGTGCGAAGATATAGCTGGTGGGTCCTAGCAGTCAAGGGGAAACATTTTTTTTGTGAAATACAGTGGCCCGTCCGGTGGGTCCCAGCTGTCAGGTGAAGGAATCATTATTTTCCACGTAATAAGGAGGCACTTCCTTGCTGCGGCCGTGGACCCAGCTGTCAGCCTCTCCACGTACAGTCCACGTCCGATGGAATTCGTTCCTTGACCACGTTGAGCACGCCGCGCCGAGAGCACCAGGGCGGTGGACGACGGCATGGCCTAGGAAGGGGACGACACGGAGGCAGGGAAGACTCGAGAGTTGTTTCCCACACGGAGGGGAGTACGACTGTACGAGGGTTTACTGGTTCGTCTACCATCGCCGGAGAATAACAACTGGTGTGGGTGAGTAGAGGGATGGCTAGGCCAGCGATGGGAGTACGGTCGGGCGATGAGGAATGCGCGGCAGCACAGCCGGCCGCGAGGAGGAGGGAGTAGGCAGTCCCGGCGGCGCTTGTTTGAGCGGCTGGAGCAGGAAGAGCAGAGATTGAAGAGGCATGACGGCCGTTTGATGGACATCCAACAGTCAGTGTTTGTGCGTAACCCCTTTTTTAGGAAAGCCTCAAAATCTGTGGAAAACAACATATAGCCCATCTGCCATTATTTCTAATAATTTACAGCCCGTTTGCTAATTCTTAAAGTTTTTTTCGAGCCCATATTCTTTTTGTTAGCATTACAGCCCATATTGTGGCAACGTTTAAAAAATTATACGAAATTTTGCATATTTTGGTGCGGTCCGAACTGTTTTTAATCCCGAAATTTCGACTCACATTCGAACTAATTTTAAAAATAAATGTACATCAATATAAAATCCAACAAATTCTCCACGCATAAAAATTAATGTAATTTAAAATCTTGAAATGAAAAAAAAGATATTTGAAACTAATTGCTGGTTTGATGTGTTTTAAAAATGTACAACCCATTGCTCATTACTGATGGGCCATTTTCTCGTCCAGCCGAATGAAAGCTCTCCTTGTCTTGAAAGATTTGCAGCCCAACAGGCCTAACAAAGCGACTTACTTGGAAAATCACAAAAAAACTGGGTTGTGGCCGTGGACCCAGCTATCAGCCTCTCCACGTATAGTACTCTTCCGATGGAAGTCGTTCCTTGACCACATTGACCACGCCGCGCAGAGAGCACCACAGCGGTGGACGACGGCGAGGCCTAGGAAGGGGACGATGCGGCAGTGGAAGCCCACGCGGAGAGGACTACGAGGGTTCACTAGTTCGGCTGCGGTGTGAGGCTGCCGTCGCCGTAGGGCCTGGCCAGCGGTGGGAATAGTAGGGGGCGGTGAGGCCTCTGCGGCAGCACAGCTGGCCACGGGAGGCAGGAGCATGTGGCACGACCGGCGCTGCTTTGGGCGGCTGGAGCAAGAAGACCAGAGGTTGAAGAAGCACTACGGCCGTTAGATGGACATCGTACAGTCACTGGAGCTAGAATCATTCATATTGACTAAGTTCACAAAGCCCTTCGTCCCCGTCATCTTAGTAGGCCCACAAGTCAGCCTCCCAGCAAGGTGGGTCCCAGCTAGCCGGGGGGAGTATTCATTTTTTGTGCGTAATAAGGAGGCACTTCCGGTGGGTCCGAGCTGACAGCGGGGGGAACGTTTTTTTCACGAAATACGGTGGCCCGTCCGGTGGGTCACAACAGTCAGGGGCGAATGATTTTTTTTGCAAAATACTGGTGGCCCGTCCGGTGGGTCCCCGCTGTCAGGTGGAGGAATAATTATTTTCCGCGTAATAAGGAGGCACTTCCTTGCGGCTGCAGTGGACCCAGCTGTCAGCCTCTCCATGTACAGTACTCTTTCGATGGAAGTCGGTCGTTGACCACGTTGACCACGCCGCGCCGAGAGCACCAGGGCGGTGGACGACGGCGAGGACTAGGATGGGGACGTCTCGGAGTCAGGGAAGACGCAGCAGTGGATGCCCACGCGAAGAGGAGCACGAGGGTTCACTGGTTCGGCTGCGGTGTGAGGGTGCTGTCGCCGTAGAATAACATGGGGTGTGGGTGAGTTGAGGGATGGCCTGGCCAGTGGTGGGAGTAGTAGGGGGCGGTGAGGCCTCCGCGGCATCACAGCCGGCCACGGGAGGCAGGAGCACGTGGCACGACCGGCGCTGGTTTGGGCGGCTGGAGCAAGAAGACCAGAGGTTGAAGAAGCACTACGGCCGTTGGATGAATATCATACGGTAACAGGAGCTAGAATCGTTCATATTGACTAAGTTGACAAAGCCCTCCGTCCCAGTCAATTTGGTAGGCCCACAAGTCAGCCTCCCACTATGCTAGGTTCCAGCTGGCAGGGGGAATATTCATTTTTTTGTGCGTAATAAGGAGGCACTTCCTTGCGTGCGAAGATAGCTGGTGGGTCTGACATGTCAGCAGGGGGCACTTTATTTTGCGAAATACAGAGGCCCTTCCGGTGGGTCCATGTCAGGTGGAGGAATCATTATTTTGCGCGTAATAAGGAGGCATTCCTTGTGTGTGGCCGTGGACCCAACTGTCAGCCTCTCCACGCACAGTCTATTTCCGATGGTGTCATTCGTTGACCATGTTGACCACGCCGCGCCGAGCGCATCCAAGGTGGTGGACGACGGCGAGGCCCTGGACAGCAACGAGCCGGAGATGGAAAGACGCAGGAGTAGAGTCGCAGACAGAGAGGTGTATGAGGGATAGCTGGTTCTAGTGTGATGTGGTTCGGCAGTCGGTGGAGAAGAGCAGGAGGTGTGGAGGGGTGGAGGGATGGCCTGGCCAACGGTGGAGTAGCGCTTCATAGCGAAGCGTGCTAAGCAGAGCTGCTAGCAGCAGGAGGCGGGAGGTGGTCCCGGCGGCGCTGGAGGAAGAAGACGAGAGATTGAAGATGGATGCCGGTCGTTGGATGTAAATCCAGCGGCTAACATGTTAGAATCATTTGTTGACTAAATTGACAACGACTTGCATTGGCTTCGACCTATTGGTCCACTTTTCAGCCTCCAAAAATGTGGCACGTATTCAACCCATTTTTTCAGAATTTACAGTCTTTTTTTTGCGCTGTAGAATTTACAGTCAATTTGATTTTTTTTGAATTACAGTCATTAGCTGGGCTGGGTGAACAAATAATGTAGCGTCCATGCGGCCCGTTTATTTTATTTCCTAAAAAATTACAGCCCATTTGCACTTTCTCGAAATACACGATTTTGTTGGGCTGATTCTAATTATAATGTTGGGTTGGGCCAGCAAAGTTATCAAAAAATAAAAAGGGGCTGAGCATTTTGTTATAAATATATTTAAATAATAAGTCATATTATTACATTCGTCCTTAAATTTACAGTCTTACCAAGCTTTATATAATAACATATAAAATATTTTTTTAGAAAAACAGGGAGCATCTCCCCGGTTCCATTGCTGAGAACGAAACCACAACATATTCTGATACAACAGCTCAAAGAGCAGTTCGAAAGCAAAGGTAGAAAAGCTACAAACTAGGGGGGTGGATGAACAAGTTCTCTAAATAACACAAATCACCCGAGCGGTGCCAAAGGCAGGGCGGATAGAGCACTCAAATGACACAAGGAGGGTCCAGCGAAGCCTTCATGGTCTTCAGCCGAGGGGCCGTGTCTGCCTGCGACGACCAGTAAGCAAGCGGAGACACCGGGCTGGAAGGCGTAGCATGGTGGATGTCCCTCTTTTTCGGCGCCAGGTGCCCATCATCTTCATTAGAGATCTTGAGACGAGCCCACGGGTCCAGCCCCAGAGTAGGTCGAGCCTTGTTCAGCTACAAGTGATCGCCAATGGTTTCTGGAGGGATCTTGTTAGGGTTTCCACGAATCTCATCAACTTGTCCTTGTCCGATCCGGAGGAGAGAATCCCCCAGTTCCTCACCATGTTCCTGATCAACCTCAAGACCCGCGGAATGGAAATCCAGGAGGTGTTACTGAAAATCATAGCATTTCTATATTTCCAGAGGCACCAAAGGACAGCTGAGCTAACAGTGTTTAAAACTGAGCACTTTTTGGTAGCAATCCGGAATCTGGCGACATATTCGAAGGATGAGCCAATCTGACTAGAGAAATATTCCTCAATATGGGCCCAGAGATGTTTAGCAACTATACATTCAAAAAATAGGTGAGAACAAGACTCTTGTTCCAAGCAGTAAACATAATCAAGGGGTTTGATGATGTGTCTCTTCCTAAGGTTATCCCTAGTCATCAATTTGTTTTTGGAGAGAAGCCAGAGAAATACATGAATTTTAGGGGGAACTCTCAATTTCCTGACAGCAGGGATAAACACGGGTGGAACCCCTCTAAAGTTGATAACATGATAGAGGCAGCTGGAGGAATACTTCCCCTTATTGTCCAGCTACCAAATCAGGGCATTCGGCTAAGCAGTAAAGGTAATTCTTTTGGCAATTTCCTCCAACTGGAACCATTGTTCCATGAGACTATCACTAAAGTTCCTTCTAAAAGAGAGTTTTAGGCATTGACCGTCCCAAACTTCATTGACACTTTTGTTAAGCTCATTGCGGACATAGTAAATAGGCCAAAATTGGACTACTAGGGGGGATGTGCCAAACCAAGTATCTTCCCAGAACCTGGTTCTGCTCCCATCCCCTATGTTCCATCTGTAGCCAAATTTCACAGCATGCATAATAGATTTTAATCCTTTCCAGAATCTAGAGGTCTTAGGGTTGGAGGAAGGGACAAAAATATTAGGTATATTTCCTAGATATTTATGGGCAATATGAAGCTTCCAGGGTTTCAGGTCTTCCTCATAGAATCTTTTAATCCAAGACCCTAGAAGACAGATGTTAATTTCTTGGAGGTTAGGTATGCCTAGGCCTCCAAAATCTTTTTTCATAGAGACTATGGACCAATTAGCAAGGTGTAGCTTCCTATTTCCCTCAAAATCATTCCACAAGCATTGAGACATCTAAGAATTGATGAGGTTCACTGCCCATTTAGGGAACTTGAAGAAGGAGAGGAGATACACTGGAATGCTAGACAAACAAGCTTGTATGAGGATCAATCTACCTCTGTAAGAGAGAAGTTTGCCCCTCCACCCAGCAATCCTTTTAATTATTTTATCCAGAAGGGGTTGGATATCCTCTCTCCTCAGTTTATCATAGTGGAGAGGGATACCTAGGTACTTAATGGGGAAGATACCTTTATTACAGACTAGAATAGAGAGGAAGTCAGCTAACTCCTGATCATCCATGTTGATAGGGATGAGTTCACTTTTAGAGTAGTTGATTCTCATGCCTGAGACTTGTTCAAACCAGGTTAGAATAGTTTTCAGATTGCTAGCATGTGTGGAGTCATTGTCTAAGGAAAGGATGGTATCATCTGCATATTGAAGTCAGATGATGCCACCAGGGCAGACTTGATGACAGAGCCCTGCAATCAGACTATGATCAGCAGCTTTGCTCAGCATTTTAGTAAAAACGTCCACTACTAAATTAAACAAAAGCGGGGAGATGGGGTCACCTTGCCTAAGGCCTTTACCAGCAAGGAAAAAATCACTTTCACAGTTATTTAACATGACCCCAACAGACCCCCCATGAGTAAGTTGCTGGATCCAACTCTCCTCTATGAAAAGGCTTGGAAAAGATCTAAGAGATCATTTTTCACCAAGTCCCAAAAATGCTGGTAAAACAAGAAGGGAATCCCATCAGGACCAGGAGCCCCATCAGGATAAGAGCTAAAAATGGCTTCCTTCACCTCTATCTCTGAAAATGGGGCTTCTAGCAGCTCATTTTCAGCAGTAGAGACTTTTTCAGAAGCATAGAAAAAATTGTTTTGTAGAGAGAACCAGAAGGTTTTCTTTCTTAAATAGGTCTTTGTATAAGTCACTAGCCACTTTCAGCATCTCATCTACCTCAGTAACAGGGCCATTAGGGCCATCAAGGGAGTGGATGAGGGTTTTCCTCCTCCTCTGGTTAGCTACTGCGTGGAAGTAAGCAATATTTCTATCACCCTCCTTAATGTTCCTATCTCTAGACCTTTGTTTGGCTTTGATTTCTTCTTGAAGCCAAATTTTCTTGAGCTCTCCATGGACAAAGTTTAATCTATTAGTCTCAGCCTCAGAGAGGTCAGTGGTTTCTGCCTTAATATCTAGAGAATCAAACTCAAGGAGGAGAAGCCTTTTGTATCTTCTAAGATTAGCTTCCTCATTGGAGTTCCACCCTTTGGTAGTTCTTCTAAATCTCCTGATTTTGATCTGCCAATTTTCTAAGGGGCAGCTGCTCCCAGTAGGCTCATTCCAGATTTTCCTAACTAGCTCAGTAAAATCTTCTCTAAGAAACCACCACTTTTCAAATTTAAAACTATTGCTCTTTGGAGTTTGGTTAAGACCAGAGTCCTAGAGCAAAGGAGTGTGGTCACTACCACATCTAGGCAGAGCTCTACAACTAGAAAGGGGAAAAACTATCTTATTCTGTGTCACAGAAAATTCTGTCAATTGTGGACATAATCCTGGAGCAGCACTTCCAACATATCTAGCTGAACTGTGGGTTTTCCTTCTGACAGGGCAATTCTCAACTTTATGGGTAACCATTTTGCAGATAAAACAACTCTTGGGCTTGACACATTTATCTAAATGATGCCCTGGTTCCCCACAGTTGTAGCAGATCACCTCAGAGTATGCCATAAGGCCCGAAGCAGGGGTAGGAGCAGTTTTCTGGATGTCCTATCTCTTCTCTTGCTGATTCTTGCCTTGAGATTTCCCACTGATCTGAGAGTCAGAACCACCAGTAGATTGATCTTGGGAAATTACAGGAGCCTGCCCAGATTGTGCCCCCATTTGGGGCGGAGGTTGGCCGTACCACTGCCCAACCGGCGCTCGCACCCCCCATTGTGATAGGGGAAATTCATCGAAGTTCCTGGTTCCTTCTCATCCTCCAACCAGATGTTGTCTCTCAGGAAGCAGAAATAACCACCAGACAGCTCAATTGAAGCAGATTGCAAGCCTAATTTCAATCTTCTGCAGGTTTGTGGGAGAGGTAAGGTAGGGGATCCACCTGCTCCGTCTCCGGTGGCGTGCTGGTGGGCAGGAGTCCAGTCAAGCATTCCCATCTCGCAGCATGGTGTGGATCTCCTGAATTCACTTCTCCTTTCGCCCATCGAACGAACGCAATCGGTGCCTCACTGGGGTGGGGCATCCTATGCTTCTCCAAGAAATCTCCTTCGAAGTAGATCCGCAGGGCTAGATTCAGCAGCTCCCAATCCACATGATCCTTGCACATCCGAGCATACCTGTGCGAGTGAGAGAACGGATTCGGTCCCTCCTTGGCTTCCTCCCTCGCAGCTTCCTCCTCTGCTTCCCTCCATTCGCGCGTGCACTGGGTCCAGGAGAGAGCGTCGTCGCGGATCCGCATCGCCCGCTCCCTCCATCTCCTCCCTCGAGTCTCCCGCAGCACTGCCGGCACGATGGAGTCGAGCGGCTGGAGCATCCGCGGGAAGGCTTTGTAGACATGTGGGAGATGCATCTTGTACATCTGCCTGTCTTCCAGCCATTCCCCCGTAGATATGGCCGACGACTCCATGGGGCGCGCGAGCGGACTTGCTGAGGGGGGCAGGCGCGCCCGGAGTCAGGAGGCGGGGGTGGCGGCGAGATCTATGGCGGTGGCGAGGGTGGAGATAGTGGCGGGGGCGGCGGCGAGGGTGGAGGTGGTGGCGGGGGCAAAGGGGATTGCGAGAGTGGTCATCTATTTGCCAATTATGTGAACTAAACAGTCAACATATAAAATAATTTAAATATATACAATATAGTTAGAAGGGAAACATAAGTTGGACCTGGCGTTCCTATTCTTATATAAAAATAGAACAGACCTTTGCGTTTTCTTCAAAAAAAACATAAATTGCGCTGCCAAAAATAAAACCTCGGATGGGAGGTCCATAGGCCGGTCGATACATGACGGCCCTAAGAAAATACAAACAGGCCTATGGACCTCCCATCCGAGGACGTGGGTTGTGCATGTTAAAAATGAAAGCCTAGACAGGGCAGCCCAAAACCACGTCCAACACTTGCCAAAACTTCGTCCCTCATTTTCTCTGTGTTTCGCACACTCGACATTGTGTGGGAATTTTGACTGTGCATCATATGAAGATGTGCTATGCATGAATGTTGATCAGCATGATGTTAACTGGCTGGTAGTTCCATTTTCGACCATGAATAAAACTTGCAACATGATGTTAACCCTGTTTGAAAAGGCCATGTTAATATAAATGCCCTGCCTCTGAAAGTTTAGTTTCTTATCTGAAACTGAACTTGGAGTTTCTTTTCTGAAACTGAAACTTGCAGTTTCTTCTCTGAGAATCACATTGTCTGCACTTTTATACTCCTATGAAACTACATTTTTAAGTGCTAAAAATAGATATCTAGAATTCATAAAATACTTCATATGCTCAATACTGCAAATCTGAAATTCAAAAGACATTCATATCTGAAAGTACTCTCAAAATACACAACACAAAACACAATTCACAACCTGCAAATACTGACAACCCTAAGCTCCTCCTGACAATTCACAACCTTCCCGACTATTGGGCTGGGGGGGGGGGGCAGCCCCTCTGTAACATCCCAAATTTTCAATTTGGAATGTTATGCATTAGATCATCATGCATATCATATTTTCTTGCATTTTGGTCGATCCTAGAAATTTCACGCAACTCAAGGACCTTCGGAGAGAGTTGGAGATTTCGTTATTTTCATATTTGAGAGTTTTCTCAAATTTGAAAAGAGGATCACTTGATTTATTTATTTCATCTTCAATTATTTTTCCGATATTAAAAAAAATATAAGAGAGGGAATAATATGACTTTCCCAAATTTAGGAAAAATGAAGATTTAATGAATAAGTCAAATTTTGGTTTGCCGAAGTTTATTTGCATTTCTTTTGGATAGGGAAAAATGCGCGTTTTCGAAAATTGCATTTTAAGCCCGAAGAAAAGTTCATTTTTTTCGACTCATTTTTAGGAGTCGGGGAAAATTTACTTTAGATTTTTTTTGAGTTCGTTTAGATTTTCTTTTCTCTGTTTTTCTGCGCGCGAAACCGATTAAAAAAAAAGTCTTTCAGGGCCCTGGGCCAAGGCCCAGCCAGCAGCCGGCAGGCCAGGCCATCGCCCGCGCCGCGCGCGCCAGGCGCCAGCAGGCCGCCGCCGCCGCCCCTTCTGGAGTCCTAGTAGGACTTTAGTCCTACTCGGTTTCCTCTTTTTCTTTCCTATTCCTACTCTATTTCTTGTCCCCTACCACAAGAAACCCCCTCCCCTCACCAATATAAATACCCCTCTACCCCCCCCTCTCCTCACATCAAAAACCCAAGCCTCTCTCCTCCTAAGCCGCAGCAAGCAGCAGCGCGCAGCCCCAAGCCGCCGACGCCGCCTAGTAGCCGCCGCCGCCCGGAGCCCGCCTCCCGAGGTAGCCGGACCTTTCTTTTTCTTCCCCGGTCCGGTTTTTCCTAAAAGAACCGTTCCGTTTTCTATCCGATTCTTTTCTTTTCTTCCGGTTTTTGTGTCGGTTTTCTTCCGAAAACCCTAGATCGGTTTTCCGTTTCTTTTTGGTTTTCTTCCGAAAACCCTAGATCGGTTTTCGTTCTTCTTTCGGACCGTTTGTCTCAACGAACGTGATCACTGATTTTTCCCGGTTAACGACGCCCATTCGTTTAACCGTTCGTCTCTTTCTTTTCGTCGGATTTATTCCGCGATCGTGATCTCAGATCCGATCTTCGTTCTAGTCTTTCTTCTCGCTCGTTTATCGGAATCAGGTGATTCAAGCGCCTGGAGTTTCGTTTCGAAACCGCCGTTCCGTCTAATCAACTTAAACAAGTTTTTGCCCCGATAAAATTTGACCTAGTTTCAACTTGCTAGAACCGAGTTGTTTTCTTCCGCCGTTTGTTTTCCGTTTCTTTGTTCGGTTCGTTCTTTCTTTGCAACCGGAGTTCTTAAGTTGAACTTTCTAGTTCGTTCTCTTGTTCGAGTTTTACCTGTGCATTAGATGAGTACTTATTGTGTGCTTGTTGTTTGTCTGCGATAGATCACCCGGATTGTGCCGCTTGTTACTTCGAAACCCTAGGTCTCGCGGATCATCAGCAAGGCAAGTAACACTTTGATCATACCTTTTCTACAACCCATGTTTTATTGCATTAGATCAATCCTCACACATTGCATGATTAGGATCTAATTAAATTGTGGGATGGGAAGTAGATGAGGTAGTACCTATTACCTGTTTAATTATGAAACCTTTGGGAGTTACTTCTACGTTTGCTTTTATGCCATGCTATGCTAGTAGACGTGGATTGGGTGAGTGATATCCATGACAGATGTGAGTATTGTTAATTAGTGGTTTATCTAAGGTGGCAACTTAAATACACATCTGGGTGGATTGAGGCACCTGATGTCTATCAGGACTTGCCTGTTTTTATTTTGGACCGCCACCCAGGCTCAAAGGGATCATAAGATCTTTCATGCTAGAAACTTCCGTGTGCAGCCACAAGCCATTATGGGCTCTGGCATAGTTGACTAAGGTGTGCGAACACTTACAGTGGTGGACTAGAAGATGTAGGGGATGTAGGTGTCCCGGTCTACCCGATCGTAAGGTGCTAGCGCTTCTGAAAGACTATGTCTCGGTCATCCGTCTTCTCAAACACCCTGTAGTGCGAGAAACCAAACGGAGGCGATCGAGTCTTGTGGGGAAAAGTGCGCAAACCTCTGCAGAGTGTACAAACTAATCATGATTAGCCGTGTCCCCGGTCATGGACATCTTGAGTATCTAGTACTTGAATATCATGTGAATCTCATCATGTTACTTCTAATTAATGTTGTTGGGTTTTAATTGTTCACTTAATTGGGATCGGAATGCTGTCAACCATTCTCGATGTTTCACAACCACCATGATAGTTAAATAAATTTATTCCTTTGCAGTAGGGAAAAATTGGCTTTACGCAAAAACTGTAACCATAGAGCTTTCCACCAGCCATATATGCATATAGTATAGCTGTTTCATTCCATTACTCTCTATGTGTTACTTTGCCAGCATATTCCATGTGCTGACCCGTTTTCGGGCTGCAACTTCTCATGTTGCAGACTTTTCAGACGACGAGTAAGATGCTTTTAGGTCATGGTTCTATACTCAGTGATGCCGTTGGAGTTGATGGACCCATTATTCTTCCAAGTCTTCCGCTGTTATCGACATTAGATGGCCTTAAGCCATTTTTATTGTAATAAGTTCTCTTTGAGACAATGATGTAATAAGTGTGTGATTGCCACTCTGCTATAAATCCTTTGATGTACTGTGTGGTGTCAGCATTACTAATCCAGGGATGACACCTGAGCACAGAGCACTTGATCCATTCGGGTCGGGTCGCGACAGAGATGGTATCAGAGCACACGCTGACTGTAGGACACGACCACTAAGTTAAAGCCATAGAACACCATTCTCTTCTCATTTTCTAACTCCTCATCTTTTCTACTCTATTAGGATGACACACGCAAAGATTAAGTACGCTCAACCGGATGAAGGCACACCATTTGGATTTCACCTGAAGGAAGTCACCAAGTACCTGAACATTGGATTACCAAGCTTCACGGGAACCTTCAACGCCACTCTGCCTGAAGAGGAGCGCTGGAAGATTCAAGCTCATGTTCCGGGAAGAACATTCGCGCCAATCACGAAGCCTATAGATAGTGTTTTCAATACACCAACCTAGTGTCTGGGAAGGAGCATGGCAGCTCATATCACCATAGGACGCATTGGAGAAGTCTACCAAGAAGACCTCAAGGACACTATCTACCTGATTTGCGGACGCCGAGATGAACAATGGGAGTTAGTCATCACCAAGAAGGATAGATCCATTGCATCATTCATCCAGGAGTTAAACCAGCACATTCGACGCCACGAGAACCAGATGTGCAATGATATGATAGAGTTGAAGAATGCAAAGGCAAGGATCATCGAGCTAGAAGGAGAACTGCAGTCTACACGCAAGGACTACATGGACGAGATCGTAGCTCTAGCAAGACACAATGGCGATCTTAAGCAGGAGATTGAAGAACTCAAGAGGAGGTTAGCATCCACGGAGGAAGACGAGTACGTCGCATGTCCGGACAACTACATCATCATCGACGACACCGATTCGGATCCAAGTGAACCCGACTTTGAAGACGAAGCTGGAGCAGATATCATGGAGTCTTCCACCGGTTCAAATTTCTAGATGACCACCAAATAGTAGTAGTATTCCCCCATGTAAACATTATAGTCAAGCACTTTTGCGATAGCTTTAGATCGTTTGTAAGCCCTTGTTTGATTGATTGAAGTGAATTGTGTGTTTTTTCCTCATGTGCATATGGGTAGTGTTTTCCCTTTAGACCTCACTCTATTCTCAATTCTCGTCTTTTCTAAACCCTCAGATGCCTCCGAGACGTGACAATGGATTTCCACCGGAGCTCACTCAGTTGATCTAGCAGCAGAATCAATTGATGCAGTTGTTAGTCCAGAACCAGCAGAACAACAACAACAACCCACCACCACCACCTGTTGACCACTTAGCCCGTTTCCTTATGCTGAATCCACCGGTTTTTCTAGTAGCACCGAGCCGATAGTAGCAGACGATTGGCTCTGCAAGATAGGAAGGAAGTTGACCACTGCAGGATGCACGGATGGTCAGAAAGTGAAATTTGCCGCACATCAGCTAGATGGACCCGCGGCAATATGGTGGGAGAATTTCACAGCCACTTACCCAGTTGACACTGCCACATGGGATCAGTTTCAGCAAGCTTTCCGCACTGCCCATGTTTCAGCAAGAGCTATGGCCATAAAGAAGAGTGAGTTTCGCAACTTACTCCAAGGAGGAAGGACAGTTGGCCAGTACGTTAACGACTTCAGCAAGTTAGCACGTTATGCCCCAGATGACGTTGCTACGGATGCAGCTAAGCAGGAGAAGTTTCTGGAAGGATTGAATGATGAGCTAAGCATGCAGTTGATGGTAGTGAGTTTCAACAACTACCAGGAGTTGGTAGATCGTGCCATCATGATTGAAGGGAAGCAACAGCAGATTGAGAACCGCAAGAGGAAATATGGACAGGGGAAGTATAACTCTGGAGCCCAACAAAAGCCCCGTTTTGCCCTTAAACCAGGATTTCAGTTTCAGCATACCCATGGAGGAGGTAGCTCGCACAACCATAATGTCCACAAGAATGGTAATGGGAATGGAGGAAGCAACGGCCAGAACCAGACCACCCCATCCACCCTAGCCAAGAAGGACCTGAGCCACGTCACTTGCTATAAGTGTTCGAAGCCAGGGCATTATGCAAATGAATGTCCTGAAGGCCAGAATGGAAATGGCAATGGAAGCTCTGGGAAGAAGCCGAACCCTTTCAATAGAGGATAGGTGAACCACGTTAATGTGGAGGAGGTTGAAGATCAGCCCAATGCAGTAATAGGTATGTTTTTGGTTAAGTCATTTACTGCACTCGTTCTTTTTGATACTGGTGCATCGCATTCATACATATCAAGGGGATTTGTGGAAAAGTATAGCTTGCCCACTAGGATTCTTAAAACACCTATGCTAGTAAGCTCACCAGGAGCAGAGTACATGGCCAGACAAGGATGTTTTCAAGTGCCATTAAGTATAGGAAGGCATGTTTTCCCAACGGATTTAATTATTCTGGAATCCCAAGGTCTGGATGTGATTCTTGGTTTGGATTGGTTGTCGATGTATGGAGGAAACATCGATTGCGCCAGTAAGACAATTTTTCTTACCACACCAGAAGGAAGAAGGATCAAGTATGTATCCCGGCATGTGCCAAACAGGACACAAGTAAATTCCTTATCAGGAGTTGTGCAGGAGGAAGTACCAGTGGTAAAGGATTTTCCTGATGTATTTCCTGAGGAATTGCCAGGCATGCCATCGGATAGGGACATTGAGTTTTTGATTGAGTTATTGCCAGGTACAGGCCCAATATCGAAGCAACCGTATCGGATGCCAGCAAAGGATTTGGTAGAAATTAAGAATCAGATTAAGGAGTTATTGGATAAAGGTTACATTCGCCCAAGTTCTTCGCCTTGGGGATCACCTGTACTTCTAGTGGAAAAGAAGGATGGATCATTAAGGATGGTTGTAGATTATCGGGGATTGAATGAAGTAACCATCAAGAATAAGTACCCACTGCCAATGATCAACGATCTTTTTGATCGGTTGCAAGGAGCTAAAGTGTTTTCCAAGATCGATTTGCGATCAGGGTACCATCAATTGAAGATTCGAGAGCAGGACATACCTAAGACAGCATTCACCACAAGATATGGACTGTATGAGTATACCGTTATGTCATTTGGATTGACTAACGCACCTGCCTATTTTATGAACCTGATGAACAAAGTGTTTATGGAGTTTTTGGATAAGTTCGTCGTAGTGTTCATTGATGACATCCTGGTTTATTCAAAGAATGAAGAGGAGCATAAGGAACATTTGCGTTTGGTTTTGGAGAAACTAAGGGAACATCAGTTATACGCCAAATTCAGCAAATGTGAGTTTTGGTTGAAGGAAGTTGTATTCCTCGGACATGTTATATCCAGAGAAGGTATAGCAGTTGACCCCACAAAGGTTGAGACCGTAACCGAATGGGAAGCACCAACAACAGTTGGAGAGATCCGGAGTTTTCTTGGACTCGCAGGATACTACCGGAGATTCATTGAGAACATTTCAAAGATTGCAAAGCCTATGACGGAGTTGTTGAAGAAGGATACTAAGTTCAAATGGACTGAGGAGTGTGAGGCTAGTTTCCAGGAGTTGAAGAAACGTTTGGTTACCTCACCAGTATTAATTTTGCCAGATCAGACCAAGGATTATGAGGTGTATTGCGACGCTTCACGTTGAGGACTTGGAGCAGTGCTTATGCAGGAAGGAAGAGTTTATTAGTATGCTTCACGGCAACTGAAGCCTCATGAGTTGAATTATGCCACGCATGATTTGGAGTTAGCAGCCGTAGTGCATGCACTGAAAACGTGGAGACATTTCCTCATTGGAAATCATTGTGAGGTGTACATGGACCACAAGAGTTTGAAGTACATTTTCACGCAGAAGGAGTTGAACCTCAGACAAAGGAGGTGGTTGGAGCTCATCAAGGATTATGACATGAGATTGCATTTCCATCCCGGAAAAGCTAATGTAGTAGCTGATGCACTGAGCCGTAAGAGCCATGTCAACACCCTAGTGACGGGAGAAGTACCAAAGGAGTTAGCAGAAAACCTTCGTGAGCTATATTTGGAAATAGTTCCGAGAGGCTATGTAGCAGCATTGGAGATTCAGTCAACATTGATGGATAAGATCAGAGAAGCTCAGAAATCTGACGAGGAGATTGCTGCTATAAAAGAGAAATTGAGCGAAGGAAAAGCAAAGGGATTTCGTGAGGATGAACACGATACCCTATGGTTTGAGGACCGTGTTTATGTGCCCAATGACCCGGAGATCAGGAAGTTGATTTTGCAGGAGGCACATGATTCACCGTACTCGATTCACCCAGGGAATACCAAGATGTATTTGGATTTAAAGGAAACATTCCGGTGGACCGGAATGAAGAAGGATATTGCAGCATATGTAGTAGTTTGTGACGTATGCCAGAGAGTAAAGGCAGAGCATCAGAAGCCAACATGATTGTTACAGCCATTGCCGATACCCGAATGGAAGTGGGATAAGATAGGCATGGATTTTATCACAGGACTACCCAGGACGAAAGCAGGCTATGACTCGATATGGGTAGTAGTTGATCGTTTGACGAAGGTAGCATATTTCATTCCAGTTAAGACCACTTACACCAGTGCTAAGTTTGCAAAGATATACATGACTAGGATCATTTGTTTGCATGGAGTTCCGAGGAGTATCGTATCAGATAGAGGAAACCAATTTACCTCAAAGTTTTGGAATCAGTTGCATGAAACTTTAGGAACCAGATTAGAGTTCAGCACAACTTTTCATCCGCAGACAGATGGACAGACGGAGAGAGTCAATCAGATTTTGGAAGATATGCTGAGAGCTTGTGCACTAGATTATGGATCTAGTTGGGACGATAACTTGCCGTATGCGGAGTTTTCTTATAACAACAGTTACCAAACCAGTTTGGAGATGGCACCTTTCGAAGCTTTATACGGAAGGAGGTACAGGACACCGTTGTCATGGGACGAAGTTGGAGACCGTCAATTCTTTGGACCAGATTTGATTAAGGAGTCTGAACGGAAAGTTAAGTTGATTCGCGATAGGCTCAAGGTAGCCCAGTCCAGGCAGAAGAGCTATGCAGACTCTAAACGCAAGGAGACAGTTTACGAAACCGGAGACAGAGTTTATCTTCGAGTATCCCCACTTTGAGGAGTTAAGCGCTTTGGAGTTAAGGGAAAATTAGCACCGCGTTTCGTTGGACCGTATAAGATCTTATAAGTTGGAATTACCAGAGGGACTGTCAGGAGTTCATGACGTATTCCATGTTTCTCAGCTGAAGAAATGTCATGCCGAGATGGCGGAGGTACCGCTAAGAGCTACCGTGCCACTCGAAGCGATTCAGTTGAAGGACGACTTAACGTATGAGGAGAAGCCAGTCCAGATTCTTGATTATGCCAGCAGAGTTACTCGCAGCAAGGTTATCAAGTTTTCCAAAGTTCAGTGGAACCACCACTCAGAGGATGAAGCCACCTGGGAAAGAGAAGAAGATTTGCTAAGGGACCACCCTCACCTATTTTCTAGCCAACCCGAATCTCAAGGGCGAGATACATCTTAAGGGGGGTAGGTTTGTAACATCCCAAATTTTCAATTTGGAATGTTATGCATTACATCATCATGCATATCATATTTTCTTGCATTTTGGTCGACCCTAGAAATTTCACGCAACTCAAGGACCTTCGGAGAGAGTTGGAGATTTCGTTATTTTCATATTTGAGAGTTTTCTCAAATTTGAAAAGAGGATCACTTGATTTATTTATTTCATCTTCAATTATTTTTCCGATATTAAAAAAAATATATAAGAGAGGGAATAATATGACTTTCCCAAATTTAGGAAAAATGAAGATTTAATGAATAAGTCAAATTTTGGTTTGCCGGAGTTTATTTGCATTTCATTTGGATAGGGAAAAATGCGCGTTTTCGAAAATTGCATTTTAGGCCCGGAGAAAAGTTCATTTTTTTCGACTCATTTTTAGGAGTCGGGGAAAATTTACTTTAGATTTTTTTTGAGTCCGTTTAGATTTTCTTTTCTGTGTTTTTCTGCGCGCGAAACCGATTAAAAAAAGTCTTGCAGCGCCCTGGGCCAAGGCCCAGCCAGCAGCCGGCCGGCCAGGCCATCGCCCGCGCCGCGCACGCCAGGCGCCAGGAGGCTGCCGCCGCCGCCCCTTTTGGAGTCCTAGTAGGACTTTAGTCCTACTTCGTTTCCTCTTTTTCTTTCCTATTCCTACTCTATTTCTTGTCCCCTACCCCAAGAAACCCCCTCCCCTCACCAATATAAATACCCCTCTACCCCCCCCCTCTCCTCACATCAAAAACCCAAGCCTCTCTCCTCCTAAGCCGCAGCAAGCAGCAGCGCGCAGCCCCAAGCCGTCGCCGCCGCCTAGTAGCCGCCGCCGCCCGGAGCCCACCTCCCGAGGTAGCCGTGCCTTTCTTTTTCTCCCCCGGTCCGGTTTTTCCTAAAAGAACCGTTCCATTTTCTCTCCGATTCTTTTCTTTTCTTCCGGTTTTTGTTTCGGTTTTCTTCCGAAAACCCTAGATCGGTTTTCCGTTTCTTTTCGGTTTTCTTCCGAAAACCCTAGATCGGTTTTTGTTCTTCTTTCGGACCGTTCGTCTCAACGAACGTCATCACCGATTTTTCCCGGTTAACGACGCCCGTTCGTTTAACCGTTCGTCTCTTTCTTTTCGTCGGATTTATTCCGCGATCGTGATCTCAGATCCGATCTTCGTTCTAGTCTTTCTTCTCGCTCGTTTATCGGAATCGGGTGATTCAAGCGCCTGGAGTTTTGTTTCGAAACCGCCGTTCCGTCTAATCAACTTAAACAAGTTTTTGCCCCGGTAAAATTTGACCTAGTTTCAACTTGCTAGAACTGAGTTGTTTTCTTCCGCCGTTTGTTTTCCGTTTCTTTGTTCGGTTCGTTCTTTCTTTGCAACCGGAGTTCTTAAGTTGAACTTTCTGGTTCGTTCTCTTGTTTGAGTTTTACCTGTGCATTAGATGAGTACTTATTGTGTGCTTGTTGTTTGTCTGCGATAGATCACCCAGATTGCGCCGCTTGTTACTTCGAAACCCTAGGTCTCGCGGATCATCAGCAAGGCAAGTAACACTTTGATCATACCTTTTCTACAACCCATGTTTTATTGCATTAGATCAATCCTCACAAATTGCATGATTAGGATCTAATTAAATTGTGGGATGGGAAGTAGATGAGGTAGTACCTATTACCTGTTTAATTATGAAACCTTTGGGAGTTACTTCTACGTTTGCTTTTATGCCATGCTATGCTAGTAGACGTGGATTGGGTGAGTGATATCCATGACAGATGTGAGTATTGTTAATTAATGGTTTATCTAAGGTGGCAACTTAAATACACATCTGGGTGGATTGAAGCACCTGATGTCTATCAGGACTTGCCTGTTTTTAAATTTGGACCGCCACCCAGGCTCAAAGGGATCATAAGATCTTTCATGCTAGAAACTTCCGTGTGCAGCCACAAGCCATTATGGGCTCTGACATAGTTGACTAAGTTGTGCGAACTCTTACAGTGGTGGACTAGTAGATGTAGGGGATGTAGGTGTACCGGTCTACCCGATCGTAAGGTGCTAGCGCTTCTGAAATACTATGTCTCGGTCATCTGTCTTCTCAAACACCCTGTAGTGTGAGAAACCAAACGGAGGCGATCGAGTCTTGTGGAGAAAAGTGCGCAAACCTCTGCAGAGTGTACAAACTAATCATGATTAGCCGTGTCCCCGGTCATGGACATCTTGAGTATCTAGTACTTGAATATCATGTGAATCTCATCATGTTACTTCTAATTAATGTTGTTGGGTTTTAATTGTTCACTTAATTGGGATCGGAATGCTGTCAACCATTCTCGATGTTTCACAACCACCATGATAGTTAAATAAATTTATTCCTTTGCAGTAGGGAAAAATTGGCTTTACGCAAAAACTGTAACCATAGAGCTTTCCACCAGCCATATATGCATATAGTATAGCTGTTTCATTCCATTACTCTCTATGTGTTACTTTGCCAGCATATTCCATGTGCTAACCCGTTTTCGGGCTGCAACTTCTCATGTTGCAGACTTTTCAGACGACGAGTAAGGTGCTTTTAGGTCGTGGTTCTATACTCAGTGATGCCGTTGGAGTTGATGGACCCGTTATTCTTCCAAGTCTTCCGCTGTTATCGACATTAGATGGCCTTAAGCCATTTTTATTGTAATAAGTTCTCTTTGAGACAACGATGTAATAAGTGTGTGATTGCCACTCTGCTATAAATCCTTCGATGTACTGTGTGGTGTCAGCATTACTGATCCAGGGATGACACCTGAGCACAGAGCGCTTGATCCATTCGGGTCGGGTCGCGACACCCTCCTATTCCTCGGCGGCAGACAGCCACCCCGTGAGACGATGTGACTGGCGAGGGAGACGATGGAGGGGAAGCATCATCGGGCCAACTGCTTTTCTCCTCTTGCAGTTGGGTTCGGTCGACGAAGACTCCACCGGCTCGCTCTGGCAGGACACCCTCACAAACGGCACCTTGTAGATGCTCGATCCTTCAATCTCTGGTGGATGCTCCATCTGGGATCGATACTCCCACCACCGCTCCCTCACGATCGGATTCGGTGAATCTGTTTGCTCCATGGCCCAGAGAAGGAGCTCTATGTACTCCGGCACGACTCCCTCCGGGAGTATCGCCGCCTTTTTGCTCTGTTGCAGATATTTCGCCATGGATGTCGCCGTCGCCGCTTGTTGGTCCTTGTTGTCAAACCAAGACTGTATCTCCAACATCCTAGCTAGCTTCATAGGGTCGCTGTCTGCGATCCTCACGTATCAGTTGTACTCCTCCATCGATCTACTTCTCCACAGCACCTTCACTCGCCGGCAGTGGTTTTTGAATGGAAGAGGACAGGAGCAGCGCTGGTTTTGGATTAGAACGGGAGAGGAGTGATGTTGGTTTTGGACTGGAACAGGAGAGGAGGGGCGGTGGTTTTCAAATGGAAGAGGAGAGGATGGCGCTGCATTTAGATTGGAACAGGAGAGGAGCGGCGGTGGTTTAATAGGAGAACAACGGAAGAGCGGCGCTGGTCTTGGAAGTATTTTTTTGTTGTTTCGCGTATTTTGGGTCAAAGTTTGACCACGTACTGTATTTCACAAGCAAAATTTAAATGCATGTCACCAAATTGATTTTGATTTTGATCCAGTCAGAGCGCCGCTACTAGGAAAAGGGCTATAGATGGAAATGACACTAATGGCGCACCAGACATGTGGTGCGCCATTACTATATACTAATGGCGCACCGTCTGTTGGTGCGCTATTAGTGTGGAAGACACTAATGGCGCACCAGGCACACGGTGCGCCACTAGTAGCAAAATGTTTTTTTTTCATTTTTTCAAACATACTAATGGCGCATCCGGGCAGAGTGCGCCATTAGTAGTTAGAACTACTAATGGCGCACCAGCCATAGAGTGCGCCACTACTGTCTTTTTTTTACTTTTTTGGAAAACTACTAATGGTGCACCGTTGCATAGTGCGCCATTACTAGTTTAAACTAGTAATGGCGCACTGTGCCACGGTGCGCCATTAGTATAATTTTTTTTTACTTTTTTGCAAAACTACTAATGGCGCATGTCTGTGTGGTGCGCCATTAGTATGTTGGGTTACTAATGGCGCATGTCTCTGTGGTGCGCCATTAGTAACCTGGGACCAGCTAGATATTTTTGGATAGCCACACCTACACACTCACTTTCCTCACTTCATTCCCCCCACCTCCTTCTCTAAGCTTGTCGGCTGCCTCCTCCTCCTCACCTCATTTGCACCATAGATTCATCAAAATTAAGTGTTGAAATTACCTTTTTTTGATAGGTAAGTAAGGGGAAATCTATCTTCATGTTGTAGATCTACTTTTTTTCTCCCTAGCTCGCTCCAACAACGTGCATATGCACTTTTTGTGGCCTAGCTAGATCTATGTATGTTTGTGGTGTTGCATATGTTTGTGGTGTTGCATATATGTTTGTGTTTGCAGGTACCGGTATTTGAAATGCGATAGTTTCCAATATTTTACCGGAATGTTGATTCATTTCCATTTCGGCGAAAATTTTGGCACTATGCATTCTTTTTGGTCCTATTTTTAGGGAAAGTCATGCCAAATTTTTTCTTGGTTCTAAAATATCGTTTTGCTCTACCCCGCAGGCGACCATGGTCTGCACGATGACCGAAGGCATTGTGAATAGGTTTTTGAGCTCCACGAAGGCCGAGATGCTTCAAAAGAACGAGACGGAGATAAGATGTCCGTGTCGAAGATGCAAGCTGAAGAGCCTTATTGCGGACCCGGATTCCGGGCAGGTGCGGGACCAACTGCTCTTGCGTGGTTTCATGGATGGCTATCGGTGGCAAGGTGATGAAGATGACTATGAAGTCGTCCATGGGGGACGGGCAAGAAATGAGGAAGGGCAGCAAGACAACCACCGCGGCTCGGGCGGGCGAGAAGACGAAGAATCTCCAGGACTTGATCACGACGGTGATGTTGTACACAGTCATCATGTAGAAGATGCCGGACATGATGATGAGGAAGATGCCGGAGCAGATGAAGGGCATGATCATGAAGATCTAGATGCCGGAGGAGCAGACGACGATGGACCATCGATGGGCTGGGTGCAGGACCCTCATATTCAAGAGCTGCTTCTCAAGCAGATGGATAACGCAAGAGTTGCCGCCCAAGAGAAAGCCAAGCTGGATCAACTGGAGATAGATGCGGTTACTCCATTGTATGAAGGATGCAGACCCGAGGATACCCGCCTGAAAGTAACGCTCATGGCTTTGGAGATGAAGGTAAAACACAAAATGACCGACGCATGCTTCGACGAGAACATGTCATTCTGGCACGAATGTCTTCCCAAGGGGAACAAGTGCCCGACCAGTTTCGAGGAGGCGAATAAAGTCGTGTGTCCTCTGGATTTACCGCACGTGAAATACCATGTGTGCATGAACAATTGCATCATTTATCGGGGCGAGCACGCGGAGTCTACCATATGTCCGGTGTGCGGCGTCACTCGATACAAGAAGAGGAAGAAAGCTCCTCAAAAAGTGGTGTGGTACTTTCCGATCACTCCTCGTTTGCAGTGGTATTTCGCGGAACCTAAGGTAGCAAAGCTCCTGCGTTGGCACGCGGATAGGGAGGAGAAGAAGCGAGAAGATGACGCAAATGATCCGGAGATAAATAAAAAAGACAAGATGCTGAGTCACCCTAAGGATGGGAGCCAGTGGCAAGCGTTGAACTTCGAACACCCAGAATTTGGGAAGGATCCAAGGAACATCGTGCTGGGCGCGAGCACCGATGGAGTCAATCCGTTTGGCAGCCAGAGAAGCACACATAGCACCTGGCCTGTGTTTGTGTGGATGTACAACCTTCCCCCCTGGTTGTGCATGAAGAGGAAGTACATTCACATGAGTATGCTAATTGAAGGGCCGAAACAACGAGGGAACGACATCAATCTGTATCTGGGGCTGCTGAAAGAGGAGCTAGACACGCTGTGGAAAACACCAGCCAATACGTGGGACGCCGTAGAGAAAGAATATTTCCCTATGAGAGCCGCACTGCTCACGACGGTGCACGACTATATCGATTACGGATATCTCGCGGGGCAGGTGGTCCCCGGATTTTCTGGATGCGTCAGGTGCATGGATGACACAATGTATCGCCAGCTAGATAGAGATCCCGGGTCTTCGAAAACCGTGTTCATGGGACATCGAAGGTGGCTTCACGACGATGACCCGTGGAGGAAATGCAAGGATCTGTTCGATGGTGAAACCGAACTCCGAAGACGCCCGCGTACGAGGAGCGGCGAGGAAATAGACAGGCTGTTGAAAAATTGGAAAGATTGCCCACTTCCGGGAAAGAAGCAAAAGGCGCCAGAGCCAGAAAAGAAGCGAAAGGCGCCAGAGCTGCTGCTGAAGGTATGGAAAACGAGGTCTGTTTTCTAGGACTTTCCGTAATGGAAGATCCACCGTGTGCCTCACAGCCTTGATGCCATGCATATCACGAAGAACGTGTGCGAGAGTCTGCTTGGTACCCTGCTCAACATGCCAGAGAGGACCAAAGATGGGCCGAAAGCAAGGGCAGACTTGAAATCAATGGGCATCAGGCAGGAGCTTCACACTAATGATGATGAGGCGAAGCAGGACACAGAAAGTCGTCGCAAAGGCAAAAAGGCCAAGAAGACCGGAAATGACTACCCTCCCGCGTGCTTCACTCTAAGTCAGGAGGAGATCGAGCAGTTTTTCACCTGCCTTGTAGGAGTAAAACTTCCTTACGGTTACGCGGGGAAGATAAGCAGATACCTAGACCCAGCGAAGCAGAAGTTCAGCGGGATGAAGTCTCACGACTGTCACGTGCTGATGACGCGGATACTTCCAGTTGCAATCCGTGGGATCATGGACGCGCACGTCCATGAAATGCTATTTGGCCTATGCAACTTTTTCGACGTCATCTCTCGGAAGTCGGTTGGCGTGAGGCAACTCAGAAGGCTACATGAAGAGATCGTGGTGATACTATGCGAGCTTGAGATGTACTTCCTGCCCGCATTCTTCGACGTTATGGTGCATCTGCTGGTCCATATCGTGGAGGATATCATCCAACTCGGGCCGACGTTCCTGCACAGCATGATGCCGTTCGAAAGGATGAATGGTGTCATCAAAGGATACGTTCGCAACATGTCACGTCCAGAGGGAAGTATAGCCAGGGGTTTCTGACCGAAGAGTGCATCTCCTACTGCACGAATTATCTAGGCATCGAGAACCCCGTTGGTGTGCCCGTCGACAGGTACCTCGGCAGGTTCGCTGGATGGGGTCACCGTGAGGGTCGCCACGAAATGCATGTCGACTTCGAGGGTCGACTCACCGACTTTGAAAGAGCAAACCTAGTCGCGCTACAACACATAGACGTGGTCGATCCTTGGGTGGTAGAGCACAAAACCTTTGTTGAGAAGACGTACAATGACCGAGGCCAACAGAGGATGGACGGAGATATAATCAACGAGCACAACTCATGTTTCACGTGTTGGTTCAAGCAGAAGCTTCTGTTGTACCCTTTACACGAGGATTCTTCCGCGGAAGAACAACTCATATTCGCCTTGTCACAGGGCGCCGAGCACAACCTGATGACCTATGAGGCGTATGATATCAACGGCTACACATTCTACACCGAGGACAAGGACATGAAGAGCGATGGTTATCAGAACTCCGGGGTAACGATGGAATCCTACACCGGTAACGACAAGGACAGATACTACGGAAGGATCGAGGAGATCTGGGAGCTGAGCTACGCTGGAGAGAAGGTCCCGATGTTCCGTGTCAGATGGGCCAAGAGCGTCCTAAAAGAAGACCGGTATTTCACCACCATGGTTATACTCGAAGCCAAATCCAAGACCGCAGGCGCAAACGTCACCGCGAAAAATGAGCCATGGGTACTGGCTTCCCAAGTGGACCAATGCTTCTTCATTACCGATCAGTCAAAGCCCAGTCGTGTTGTCGTGAGGAGAGGCAAAAGGAAGATCATCGGAATGGATGGAGTAGCCAATGAGCAAGACTTCGACAAGTACGGCGACCCGAAGATCGAACATGACGACAAAGATGAAGTAGCAGCATACACCACAACAAGAAGCAGGACCACCCTACCTAAAGGATGTCCGTTCCACAGAAGAACTCCATTTGCAAAAAAGAAGGGTAAGAAGATTATGAACAGATAGCTAGCTAAGATCGACTGTATTTAAATCGTAGTCTTCATTTCTCGGTTGTATTTCATGGGCACTTTTTGATATCATGAATATTTTTAAATTTCATGGGCACTTTTTGAATTCATGAATATTTTTTTAAATTTGATGACATTTTTTCATATTCAATATGATAAAATATTGAATATTCATGAGGACACTTGATCTTGATCCCCTCCATCTCGATCTCGATTCCCCCTCCATCTCGATCTCGATCCCACCCGCGCCTCCTCTCCCCTCTTCATTTTTTCAAAAATAATAATAAAAAAGTGTAGACTACAATTTTTGTTAAACAACAATTATTACGGTTTTTATAAAAATATATTACTATTTCATATTCATATTCATTTTCTAAAAAATTATTACATGCAACAAAAAAAATACTTATGGCGCACCTCTGGCTGGTGCGCCATTGCTATATATAAAAAAGATTACTAATGGCGCACCTCTGCCTGGTGCGCCATTGCTATGTAAAAAAAAGATTACTAATGGCGCACCTCTGCCTGGTGCGCCATTGCTATGTAAAAAAAAGATTACTAATGGCGCACCGACCGCAGGTGCGTCATTAGTAAGATTCCCCCCTAGCTAATTCCCTCCCTCTCGCCAGATCCCCTTCGTCCCTCTCCCTCGCCCCCTAGCTAATTCCCCCCGCTGCCCCGACCCATGCCGCCGCCCCCGCGCCTCCATCTCCGTCGCCGCCCCCACGCCCCTGCGCCTCCGTCTCCATCGCCGCCGCCGCCCCCGCGCCTTCGTCTCCGTCGCCGCCCCCACGCCGCCGCCGCCACCGCGCCTCCGTCTCCGTCGCCGCCCCCGCGCCTCCTCATCATGGTCAGGTAACCCTCCTCCCTCTGCCTCTCTTCTCCTCTCTTCCTCCTCTCCTTAGCTAGTAGTGTATAAGAATGGGAATTGGAGCTCATTAAGTTAGCCACGGTTGGGTGTCGGTATATTCAGGCGCAAGCTCTCATGATTTTGTTTACTTCTATACTAGTACTACTCTCCATTGAGTAAACCCTAGATAAATTGGGCCACACACATTAAATAATCTGGAACCATTGGGTTAACCTGAACTTAATTTTGTGATGGTGCATTAGGAGGATCAGGAAGCAAGTTGCAGTGCTGCAAGTGGCAAGAAGAAGAGCAGCAAGCATTAGATGCTTGCACTCCTGCTCTTATTTGCTTTTGAAGCAAAGTTTTTTTTCCTAGCTGGAATAACACAGTAAAAAAGAAGTGTCTGAACAAGCTGTTGCTTTTTGCTGAGAATGCGCAGCTGTTCCTGGGCTGAGGGAGAGGATAGAGGCACGAGGAGGAGAAGAGCACCTGGACCAGAGGTGAGAATGAATGAGCTGGTGTTTAAACCATGGCTAACTTAATTTGTGTTTGGGGTTGGAGCTGGGAAAGAGAGACAGAGGGATAGGAGGGGGGAGGGGAAAGAGAAATGTTTATTTCAGGGTTTAATTAGACTCAAGATTCTGGTGTTTAACCCTATTGTGTTGCTTCTAGAAATAATATAAAAGCTGTGAAAAAGAAATCTGTGGAGTTGGCACATTACATAAGGTTGTAGATCATTGTAGTGTCCTAATGTCTAAGACTGTTGCATTGGAGGTTCATCTTGCAAACATATCAGAACTTGCAAACATTTTATTACTTGTTGCATTGGAGGTTCATCTTGTCTTGAGGCAAACAAATCAGCATTGGAGGCTCATCTTTGAGGCTCATCTTTATTACATATAAGAACTTGCAAACAAATTTGTGAAAGACTTGTAAAGTTGCTGGGTTTTGTCTCCATCCATTGTGTCGTGATGAATTTGCAGGTACCCCGAGAGGCCCTTGAGTTTGCCGGAATGTCGATTAACTTCCGTTACGGCAAATTTGGGTACTGTAGTGACCCGACCCGAATGGGTCAAGTCTCTATGCTTAAGTGTCATCCCTGGATCTGTATGCTGACACACACAGTACTCGAGGATTTATAACAGAGGTAAATCACATGTAAAAGTAACATAAATACTATTACCTCAAATCCAAAATAGCGGAAGCAACAAGGTTGTGGTTTCCCATCATAACCAACGGCAAAGTTGAGTGTAGAAATCGTAACCCTAACGTATCACTTACTCGACGTAAGAAACCTGCAACATGAGACGTTGCAGCCACAGAGGGTCAGTACATTGAATGTACTGGCAAATTCA
Organism: Triticum urartu; assembly: GCF_056163025.1. Lineage (NCBI taxonomy): Eukaryota > Viridiplantae > Streptophyta > Magnoliopsida > Poales > Poaceae > Triticum > Triticum urartu. The sequence continues at coordinate 166,499,761 of NC_141874.1, read as the reverse complement.
CACCATAGAGGATGATGAATAAAGGCTATCACTACATGCATATTTGGCTGGTGGAAAAGCTCTATGGTTATAAGGTTTTTGCGTAAAGCCAATTTTTCCCTACTGCAAAGGAATAAATTTATTTAACTATCAAGGTGGTTGTTAAACATCGAGAATGGTTGACAGCATTCTGATCCCAATTAAGTGAACAATTAAAACCGAACAACATTAATTAGAAGTAACATGTTAAGATTCACAAGATATTCAAGTACTATATACTCAAGTTGTCCATAACCGGGGACACGGCTAATCATGATTAGTTTGTACACTCTGCAGAGGTTTGCGCACTTTTCCCCACAAGACTCGATCGCCTCCGTTTGGTTTCCCGCACTACAGGGTGTTTGAGAAGACGGATGACCGAGACATAGTCTTTCAGAAGCGCTAGCACCTTACGATCGGGTAGACCGGTACACCTACATCCCCTACATCTGCTAGTCCACCACTGTAAGAGTTCGCACAACTTAGTCAACTATGCCAGAGCCCATAATGGCCTCTGGCTGCACACGGAAGTTTCTAGCATGAAAGATCTTATGATCCCTTTGAGCCTGGGTGGCGGTCCAAAAAAAACAGGCAAGTCCTGATAGACATCAGGTGCCTCAATCCACCCAGATGTGTGTTTAAGTTGCCACCTTAGATAAACCATTAAAATTATCAACTCACATCTGTCATGGATATCACTCACCCAATCCACGTCTACTAGCATAGCATGGCATAAAAGCAAACGTAGAAGTAACTCCCAAAGGTTTCATAATAAACAGGTAATAGGTACTACCTCAACTACTTCCCATCCCACAATTTAATTAGATCCTAATCATGCAATGTGAGAGGATTGATCTAATCCAATAAAACTGGGTTGTAGAAAAGGTATGATCAAAGTGTGAACTTGCCTGCAATGTTGATGAAGATGATTCGCACTCAAACTCTTGATAGCTCTACTCGTCACACTCCGGTCAATCTATCATAAGCAAGCAATAGTAACCACACAATAAGTACTCATCTAATGCACAAGTAAAACTCGAACGAGAGAACGAACCAAAAAGTTCAATTTAAGAACTCCGGTTGCAAAGAAAGAACGAAACGAACAAACGACGGAAAACAAACGGCGGAAGAAAACAACTCGGTTCTAGCAAGTTGAAACTAGGTCAAATTTTACCGGGGCAAAAACTTATTTAAGTTGATTAGATGGAACGGCGGTTTTGAAACGAAACTCCAGGCGCTTGAATCACCTGATTCCGATAAACGAGCGAGAAGAAAGACTAGAAAGAATATCGGATCTGAGATCACGATCGCGGAATAAATCCGACGAAAAGAAAGGGACGAACGGTTAAACGAACGGGCGTCGTTAACCGAGAATAATTGGTGATCACGTTCGTTGGGACGAACGGTCCGAAAGAAGAACGAAAACCGATCTAGGGTTTTCGGAAAAGAAACCGAAAAAGAAAACGGAAAACCGATCTAGGGTTTCGGAAAAGAAACCGAAACGAAGAATCGGAGAGAAAAACCAGAAAAGAAAACCGGAACGGTTTCTTTTAAAAGAACCGAACCGCGGGGAAGAAAAAGAGAGGCGCGGGGCTACCTCCGGCGAGGCGGGGCGAACAGTGGCGACGGCGGTGTGCTAGGGCGACGGCGGCGGCGCTATAGGGGCGGCGGCGGCGGGTGAGGGGCGCGGGGTTGGGCGCGGCTTGGGGAGGAGAGGGGGTTTGGGTTTTTGGTGTGAGGAGAGGGGGGTGTGGGGGTATTTATATTGGTGAGGGGAGAGGAGACTTTGGGTAGGGGACAAGAAATAGAGTAGGAAAAAGAGTCCTAGAAGAAAAAAAAAGAAAACGGAACAAAGGAAGGAGGGGGGGCTAAAGACTTGGCCAAGGGGCAAGGGAGGGGTGGCCGGCTCCTGGAGTCCAGCTGGGACTCGGCGAGCGAGGCTCCTGGCGCTAGCGCACAGGGAGCTGGGGCGGCGGCTGGCCTGGCTCCTTTTTTTATAAATAATTCCGCGCGCAGAAAAACAAAGAAGAAGAAAACTAAACGAACTCCAAAAATTCTAAAGTAAATTTTCCCCGACTCCTAAAAATGAGACGAACAAAATGAACTTTTCTCCGGACCTAAAATGCAATTTTCGAAAACGCGCATTTTTCCCTATCCAAAGAAAAACAAACAAACACCAGAAAACGAAATTTGATCTATTTATTAAATCTTCATTTTTCCTATATTTTGGGAAAGTCATATTATTCCCTCTCTTATATTTTTGATAACGGAAAAATTATTGAAGAGGAAATAAATAAATCAAATGATCCTCTTTTCAAATTCGAGAAAACTCTCAAATATGAAAATAACGAAATCTCCAACTCTCTCCGAAGGTCCTTGAGTTGCGTGAAATTTCTAGGATCGACCAAAATGCAAGAAAATAGGATATGCATGATGATCTAATGTATAACATTCCAATTTGAAAAAAATAAATTCAAAAGAACTTTGAATTTAATTCTTTGAAACTCCCAACTCATATTTCATATAATTTGAAGAAGTCATTTTATCTTCTCTCGTGAAAATCATTGAGTTGCATAAAGTTTCAGAATTGAAAATATTTTCAAATGAAATTCAAATATTTTCAACAACCCTTGTCATTTAAATAAATGGAAGAAGTCATGTCATCTTCTCTCCAGGGTTTCGTGTTTGAAAAGCATTTGAATTCATGGAGATCAGAAAGCAAATATGAAAGTTTGGGAAAGTCCTTTTATTCCCTCTCATTTAACTTTCAAAAGTTTTGAATTCACTCACTTTCAGAAAATCGATCAAACAATCAATCAAATCTATCTATTTATTATAACGTTCCAAAATTTAGAATTTTGGGATGTTACAAACCTACCACCCTTAAAATGAATCTCGTCCTCGAGATTCGGAGAGGCTAGCAAGAAAAGGTTAGGGTTTGGGGGTCTCCTCAAAATCCATCGATCATCAAAGGGGTCTGGGGTGCTACCACCCTTAGAAACATGGTTACTGTTCCATCAAAACTCATATACTCCATCCTTATTCTTGACAGTGTCGGTCTTCTCAGATCCTCGAGAAAATTCCTTCTCTGAGCTCTTCCGGTAGTGGCATAACCTTTTCCTCAATTCTTCTGTCTTTCATCTAGGTAAGGTTATTCCGAGATTGGGTCTTCTTAGCTGACGGGTCTGGTGCCAAAACTAAACAGCTATCGATATCTCATGGTGGTCAACAATTTGTGGTTTCTCCTGCAGGAAATGGGTCTGGGTGATCCTTACCGTATAACCTACGGTTGGCAAAGCTGCCGTGTACAAGGGAAAAAATACCTATACCATTCTAAGGTTTAACAAGGTTTAATATCGTCGTCTCTCTACTATAGGTAAGTCACTCAGATTTACCATTCCATATAGCAAGGCGAATAATAAGAGTAAGTCGGTATGGTGATCAATCCATCCCGCACCCAAATCATTACCTTGTATACGGTTTAGCGAATCTCGCATTGTAACACTCGGTCATCCTCACAAGCATTGCAGAATTTCTCTCGTCGACGAACCAAGTTCGGAATAATCCATTGATTCTGCAAGCCAGACCAACATCTATCGTTCCTTCACAACTCTCAGGTTTTGCGTAAACTCCTATAAAATCGTCTGTCGACAAAGGTATATCCACTTCCAGGGTTTTTCCTACAGCAAGAATGTGCTTGCTTCTTGGCAGGTCCTGGGGCCTGTGGGTTATGGCCCATCTCATCACTTGTAAACCTTGAACTCTTCATCGGGGCAGCGGATCTCTAATCCAACATCCAACTTCCTAGTATTCTTAAATCCATCCAATTGTATTGTCTTCCTTCCTTCTATTAGCACCAAACTAGGACATGTTTACTCAGACTCATCATGGAGTTTCCATTGATCCATATTTCCAACATCATACCTCCTTTATATCCAATAGTAATTTATCTCTTCATCCTCGTGGAACATCCCACATACCAAGATAAAAACTTATACTTGTGGAGTCCATTCCACTTCGTGGAACATCATTATCCTTTCCAGGGTCAAGCGTCCTTACAGGGGAATATTGGCCATCTCTGCTTGGCACTTCTTCAACTAGGAAACGTGAAACACATCTTGAACTCCTGACAGTCCTTCGGGTAACTCCAACTTGTAGGCCACTTCTCTCATATGCTCCAAAACTCGGTATGGTCCTACAAACCTCGGGGCTAACTGTCCCTTAACTCCAAATCATTTAACTCCTCGCAGAGGGGTCACGCGAAGACATGCTTTGTCTCCAATTTCATAGACTACCTCCTTGAGTTTTTGAGTCTACATAACTCTTCTGCCTGGACTAAGCTACCTCCAGTCTATCTCGAATCAACTTAACATTCTCTTCTGACTCCTTGATCACCTTTGGTCCAAACAACTGATGGTCTCCAACTTCATCCCACATACTCTTGGGGCATCACACATATCGAGACAAAACTCGTATTCATTTTTGTCCGAAATCCATTACAGGGTACTACCACCCTTAAAATGCACAACCTTCCATAGACCATATTTCTCTTATCCTCAAAATGGTCAAAATCCTTCTTCATAGAGTAACAACTCATAAAATCCATATCAGTACCAATGATGCTACTTTATTCATTCTCAAATGATTACAATCTCTCGCTTCTCCATTACATGTCTCAACTCAACACCTCAATATAAAAGAAAAATGTTCTCACTTCTACTACTCCATTTCTTTTGTTGCAAACTCAACTATCAAGATCAAGTTTCCTTCTCCTTGGGGCATTCTCTGGCAAAGTGCCCTGCTCCATTACAACTGAAACATAATACTTCTGGCAAGTATCGAGGTTTCCTTTTTGGGCAACTGTTGAGGTAGTGCCCTGACTCCTTGCACATGTAATAGGTGATATGACTCAGGTTCCTCCTGGGCTCCACTCGGTTTCTCTTCCTGGACTTTTCCATGCCGATCATGGCTTCTATTTCCTATGGGTCATATTCTACTTCCTCTGTCGGGAATTCTACTAAATCCCCATTCAAACAATTCTGGGAGATGTGTCCTTCTTCTCCACATGAATAGCATGACTTGGTGTAGGGTTTAATTGGCTCTTCTTTGGGCGTGTCCTCCACCTCTTCCTTCACCACAGCTTCTTCTAAAATTTCCATGAGGGCTCCTTTCATTACTTCTTTCTTCTGCTGGATGGTTCTTTGTACCAAGGGGTAAATGTGACACTGAGCAGGATAGTGGGTAGTCCCTTCACACAAGAAACAAGTAATCTGCCTAACTGGGCATTCTTCAACTGGGTGACTTCCTTCACAATTAGGGCATTCATCCTTGTGTTCTTTATGGGTGTGTCCTATTTCTCCACAAATCTTGCATGCACAAGGTTTCTTCATATCCTTTCCATAAGGCTTCAACTTCTGGGACACAAACTGAGACTTTAGCAAGGTCAACTTAAATTCTTTCCAAGTGGTTACTCCTTGCCATCCATTGATGGTTTGATACATCCTCCACCAAGTAGCAGCACCTCTTTCAAAGCATTGAAGAGCATGCTGGGTCATATCCTTTCCGACTATAGGGTTGTTCTCCATATGATCCTCCATGTTCTGAATCCATCGGTCTGTCTCCAATTGACTCATCGGTCTCGAAAATACAAGCTCATCTCCATTCATCCTCTATTAGGTCCATGGGTTTTGGGGTGAGATAAGAGGGATAGAGAGGGATGCACACAATACAAACAAAAGTTTTGAAAAGACAGATTTTTGTTGTGGCTGTCGAAAAACATCAAACAAATGACAGCTCACAAACGTCGCATCTAACGTAGGTATATAACAGGGGTTTGGTCTTCTAAAGGTCAACGTCGCCAAAACTCTTCAAGTCTTGGTCTTGTCTCCGATGGCTTCTTCCGATCATGCTTGTCTTCTCAAGCTCTTTTGCCAGATCAATCTCTGTTGACGTGAAATCTCTCGTGACATCCTTTAATATTCCGGAGTTGCATTTCAAACTTCTGGTTTCAACATCCTTCACATGAACCATGGTCATACTGTCCTTCAGTTCTTGACAATTCTTCGGTATCTTGGGGTTGTAGCTCCTCCAGCTTGGCTACTCTCATCTTCAGGATCCTGAGTTCCCCATGAAATACTTCCTTGTCTAATACGACTTCCTGGAGCTCCATTTTAAACTTCTTGATGTACTACTCCAGATCCTGGTGATACACCGGCTAGGGCTAAAACTTCATCTTATGATAGGTGCTCCATCAGCCTTCTTCCATCAAATCCATTCTGATGAAATGCATCCTTAACTCAGCACGGTGACAATAGCATCAGCGGAGATGACATCACGGATAACCATGTTTCTGCCCTTGTCATTTCCATGAGCTATCTCTCCACAGTTGATATCTCCTGCCTTAGGGTTTTCTTTGACAAAACTTTGAGTTCTCATGCTCCTTGTTTCAGTCTTTCTCCGATACACCTTGATCTCGGTTATTGACAACTTCCATAGTCTGCCAAGTTCCATAAGCGTGGCCTTCCTAGGTCATATAAATCTGGGAATTCTTCAGAGCCTTCAAATTCTCCTTGTCTTCGGTCTTCAACCATTGTAGTTTTCATTATTCATATGCACAGAAAATACTCTTCATTCCGAAGTGGTCTTAGTTGTCCGATATCTTGTACTTATTGGAGTGGTCTCATCAGTCGAATCCTCGTCTGGTCAAAAGGGGAAAGGGGTATGGTCTCACTAAAGGGAATTTTGAATAAGCTCAGAAGAGAAGAGAGGTAAAAGGTCTTTTTGAAAGGGAAAGCTGTAGAGAAAAATCTTTGCTATGGGCTCGCCAGTTTCTAGGGTCACGTCCTACAGTCAACATGTGCTCTGATACCATCTTGTAGCGACCCGACCTGAATGGGTCAAGTCTCTATGCTTAAGTGTCATCCCTGGATCGGTATGCTGACACACACAGTACTCGAGGATTTATAACAGAGGTAAATCACATGTAAAAGTAACGTAAATACTATTACCTCAAATCCAAAATAGCGGAAGCAACAAGGTTGTGGTTTCCCATCAACACCAACGGCAAAGTTGAGTGTAGAAATCGTAACCCTAACGTATCACTTACTTGACGTAAGAAACCTGCAACATGAGACGTTGAAGCCACAGAGGGTCAGTACATTGAATGTACTGGCAAATTCATACCATAGAGGATGATGAATAAAGGCTATCACTACATGCATATTTGGCTGGTGGAAAAGCTCTATGGTTATAAGGTTTTTGCGTAAAGCCAATTTTTCCCTACTGCAAAGGAATAAATTTATTTAACTATCAAGGTGGTTGTTAAACATCGAGAATGGTTGACAGCATTCCGATCCCAATTAAGTGAACAATTAAAACCCAACAACATTAATTAGAAGTAACATGTTGAGATTCACATGATATTCAAGTACTAGATACTCAAGTTGTCCATAACCGGGGACACGGCTAATCATGATTAGTTTGTACACTCTGCAGAGGTTTGCGCACTTTTCCCCACAAGACTCGATCGCCTCCGTTTGGTTTCCCGCACTACAGGGTGTTTGAGAAGACGGATGACCGAGACATAGTCTTTCAGAAGCGCTAGCACCTTACGATCGGGTAGACCGATACACCTACATCCCCTACATCTGCTAGTCCACCATTGTAAGAGTTCGCACAACTTAGTCAACTATGCCAGAGCCCATAATGGCTTGTGGCTGCACACGGAAGTTTCTAGCATGAAAGATCTTATGATCCCTTTGAGCCTGGGTGGCGGTCCAAAAAAAACAGGCAAGTCCTGATAGACATCAGGTGCCTCAATCCACCCAAATGTGTGTTTAAGTTGCCACCTTAGATAAACCATTAAAATTATCAACTCACATCTGTCATGGATATCACTCACCCAATCCACGTCTACTAGCATAGCATGGCATAAAACCAAACGTAGAAGTAACTCCCAAAGGTTTCATAATAAACAGGTAATAGGTACTACCTCAACTACTTCCCATCCCACAATTTAATTAGATCCTAATCATGCAATGTGAGAGGATTGATCTAATGCAATAAAACTGGGTTGTAGAAAAGGTATGATCAAAGTGTGAACTTGCCTGCAATGTTGATGAAGATGATTCGCACTCAAACTCTTGATAGCTCTACTCGTCACACTCCGGTCAATCTATCGTAAGCAAGCAATAGTAACCACACAATAAGTACTCATCTAATGCACAAGTAAAACTCGAACGAGAGAACGAACCAGAAAGTTCAATTTAAGAACTCCGGTTGCAAAGAAAGAACGAACCGAACAAACGACGGAAAACAAACGGCGGAAGAAAACAACTCGGTTCTAGCAAGTTGAAACTAGGTCAAATTTTACCGGGGCAAAAACTTATTTAAGTTGATTAGACGGAACGGCGGTTTTGAAACGAAACTCCAGGCGCTTGAATCACCTGATTCCGATAAACGAGCGAGAAGAAAGACTAGAAAGAAGATCGGATCTGAGATCGCGATCGTGGAATAAATCCCACAAAAAGAAAGGGACGAACGGTTAAACGAACGGGCGTCGTTAACCGGGAATAATTGGTGATCACGTTCGTTGGGATGAACGGTCCGAAAGAAGAACGAAAACCGATCTAGGGTTTTCGGAAAAGAAACCGAAAAAGAAAACAGAAAACCGATCTAGGGTTTCGGAAAAGAAACCGAAACGAAGAATCGGAGAGAAAAACCGGAAAAGAAAATCGGAATGGTTTCTTTTAAAAGAACCGAACCGCGGGGAAGAAAAAGAGAGGCACGGGGCTACCTCCGGCGAGGCGGGGCGAACGGTGGCGACGGCGGCGTGCTAGGGCGGCGGCGGCGGCGCTATAGGGGCGGCGGCGGCGGGTGAGGGGCGCGGGGTGGGGCGCGGCTTGGGGAGGAGAGGGGGTTTGGGTTTTTGGTGTGAGGAGAGGGGGGGTGTGGGGGTATTTATATTGGTGAGGGGAGAGGAGACTTGGGGTAGGGGACAAGAAATAGAGTAAGAAAAAGAGTCCTAGACGAAAAAAAAAGAAAACGGAACAAAGGAAGGAGGGGCGGCTAAAGACTTGGCCAAGGGGCAAGGGAGGGGCGGCCTGCTCCTGGAGTCCCGCTGGGACTCGGCGAGCGAAGCTCCTGGCACTAGCGCACAGGGAGCTGGGGCGGCGGCTGGCCTGGCTCCTTTTTTTTATAAATAATTCCGCGCGCAGAAAAACAAAGAAGAAGAAAACTAAATGAACTCCAAAAATTCTAAAGTAAATTTTCCCCGACTCCTAAAAATGAGCCGAACAAAATGAACTTTTCTCCGGACCTAAAATGCAATTTTCGAAAACGTGCATTTTTCCCTATCTAAAGAAAAACAAACAAACACCGGAAAACGAAATTTGATCTATTTATTAAATCTTCATTTTTCCTATAATTTGGGAAAGTCATATTATTCCCTCTCTTATATTTTTGATAACGGAAAAATTATTGAAGAGGAAATAAATAAATCAAATGATCCTCTTTTCAAATTCGAGAAAACTCTCAAATATGAAAATAACGAAATCTCCAACTCTCTCCGAAGGTCCTTGAGTTGCGTGAAATTTCTAGGATCCACCAAAATGCAAGAAAATAGGATATGCATGATGATATAATGTATAACATTCCAATTTGAAAAAAATAAATTCAAAAGAACTTTGAATTTAATTCTTTGAAACTCCCAACTCATATTTCATATAATTTGAAGAAGTCATTTTATCTTCTCTCGTGAAAATCATTGAGTTGCATAAAGTTTCAGAATTGAAAATATTTTCAAATGAAATTCAAATATTTTCAACAACCCTTGTCATTTAAATAAATGGAAGAAGTCATGTCATCTTCTCTCCAGGGTTTCGTGTTTGAAAAGCATTTGAATTCATGGAGATCAGAAAGCAAATATGAAAGTTTGGGAAAGTCCTTTTATTCCCTCTCATTTAACTTTCAAAAGTTTCGAATTCACTCACTTTCAGACAATCGATCAAACAATCAATCAAATCTATCTATTTATTATAACATTCCAAAATTTAGAATTTTGGGATGTTACAGGTACTCCATATGTCCTATTTTCAGCAAAGGTCATGCTGAAATTTTCCGTGAATTTTAGCATGACTTTGCTAAAAATAGGACATATGGGGTACTTGCGACTAATGCATGGGCCGGGGTATCTTAGTACTTAGTTAAGTAGGATCAACTGCCCCGCCATTCTTGCTGCATTAAACCATAGGTGGCAATAGAGTCAAGTGATTAGGCCCAACTTAGAATTCTCCTTAGCATCGATAAACCCTAGATGATAAACCCAACATAGGTGACAATAGAGCCAAGTGATTAGTGCCAAGTGATTAGGCCCATCCTAGGGTGCCTTGGCATCGATAAACCCTAAATAATGAAAACTTAACTTGGCTTCTATAGGGTGCCTCGGTGTTGATGAGAACCTAAATGATGTACGCTTAGGCTTTTAGGGTGCCTCGGCGTCGACAAAACCTAAATGATTAAAGCTTAGGCGTTTAGGGTGCCTCGACGTCGACAAACCCTAAATGATAAAACCTTAGCTTTTAGGGTGCCTCGGTGTCGATAAGAACCTAAATGATGAAAGCTTAGGCTTTTAGGGTGCCTCGGTCTCGACAAACCCTAAATGATAAAAGCTTAGATTTTAGGATGCCTCAGTCTCGACAAACCCTAAATGATGTAGTTTTGAATTATGAACGTAGGATATGTCATCATCATCATCGGACGACGAAAGTCTCCCGGCGGAGTGCGACTGGTGCCATGACGATCGAGGTCTCTGCGACATGCCTCACCTGGACGATGATCGGCGCTTCAGCATTTAGCTTGAGGAGACCTTCGAAGTTGAAACGGTACACAACGACGAGTGTTATTTTCATAATTAAGCATGACTTCAACTATTTCAACGTGTAATTTTCATCTTTTACAATTCGAGTATAGCTTATCCCATGCCATGCAGGACGCTGTGTCTTGGAGAGGATGGATTTTGAAGACCATGAAATTTCTGAAACAAAGAAAATTCACCTAAGGACTCATCACGATGTGGACTTTGAAGTAAATCTACATAATTCTGAGAGCGTAACCCATTTTGGTTGCAAAAATTGGGAAGCATTTTGCAAGATGTATGGTTTTGATGAGGGTATGCTTATCACCATGGATCTTGGTAATCCTGACATCAACCAAGACAATATGGACATTTGGGTCCTTGTTGATACGCGTCCAGTTCTACCGCTATGTGAGTTTCTCAAACATAGTTATTAGCTAATTTATATTGTTTATTTCAAAATAGTTGACAGCTTATTTCCATTGACAGCTTATTTTTATTGTTCAAAGAATGTGCGGGAGATGGTAGACAAAACCCACTACACCGATGGCTCCGAATTAACAACTTACAAGGAGAAAAATCATCTGGTCGGATTTTGTACTGACATTGAGAATTACATTATCCACAATCAAACTCCTCAACATTATGGTAAATACGTGCCACTAGTGCATGTGTTCAACTACGGTAACTACCATGGAGATACCCTGGTAAGATTTTTACTATTACGACGTCCGTGCATCTTTTGCATACTTCTAAAACTAGTACATCATTGCTAACTATGAAGTTATTACTATGTTTTTCAACAGATAATCCCAGAGAATTGTGTGCCTCATATGATGTATCAGAAAGGTAGTGTTAATGTTTTGAACATACAGCGAGGTCGTCCTATGAATCTCAACTGTCCTTACGAGATTTCTAAAAGAAGTGGAGACATGAAAATCGAAGGAAGGAAAAAATGTATGGACAGTCATAAGGAGCTTCTTGGAAGCAAAAGGAAGCGAAGCGCAAGAATTGGAGACAGGATGTTCTCCATTCTCCATAATGGCGAGTCAGGGTCTATATTGTTTTATGCTATTTTAGCTTAAATAGGGTATTTAGGTCCTGCCTAATACTGATGATCATGTGCTAAGAACAATTAAGTAGGGTTGGTTCGATGACTATCAAGATGATGATCGTATGACTTGTTATGAATAACGAGTAGAAGTTGTATGATGATGATTAGTAGGACTTGTTAGGATTAGTATTACTTCTGACAAACTCGATACTCGCGGTCTCGAGACTTGTACTGTTTTATCTTTGTTCGGTCTTTTTAATTTGGAGACTAATATGATGAATTGTATTCGGAGACTAATCTTGTATTGTATTCGATGAATCTGCTGTTGCTGTGCGCTACTGTCTATATTCTGTCAAATAATATATTTTGTAACCTGTGCAAAAATCAGAAAAGTAAAAAAAACCTAATATTCATACTAATGGCGCATCACTACAGAGTGCGCCATTAGTATGCCAAGTATACTAATGGCGCATCCATCCGCAGTGCGCCATTAGTGTGCCAAAGCACATGGTTAAATATGGCCCTGGGAGGCATACTAATGGCGCATGGTGTTATATACTAATGGTGCACTGGGTGGTGCGCCATTAGTATACCAGATACTAATGGCGCACCAGTGGTGCGCCATTAGTAAAAAATACTAGTGGCGTGATACTAATGGCGCACCAGTGATGCGCCATTAGTAGGCAAAACTAGTGCGCCATTAGTAGGCCTTTTCCTAGTAGTGTGCACCGGCCCTCTCGTCCAATCCTAAATCGCTGCCGCATGCTCCTCTCCCTCTTCTCCATTGCAAAACCACCTCCTCTCCTCTCCATCATCTCCCTTCCAAAACCACCGTCTCGCCTCTCCCTCTTCTCTATCGCAAGACCACCGTCTCTCCTCCGTTTTCTAGATGCTTTGCTCCATGGCGCGGGCGCAATGCATGGATACAAAATTAGTATACTGTATACTATTTAAAAGTCGAGGGCGGGGCTTTTCCTGTGCGGTAGGCGGCGGGGCAGTTCCGCCTAGTCGGTTCGACAGAGACGCGAGAAGACGAGGGAGTAGACTGCTGCAAATGTAGGGCTGTGTGATTTGACAGCGAGTTTCTGCTGGACAAGTGGGGCCCCGTGATTTGACTTGCCATTATCATTTTAACTGCGGCGCTACGACCGTGGTGAGTCTCCCAGAATCTTGACCACCTCCATACAAGTGCCTCTCCCAATGCTCCACCATGTAGTAGAGGCTGGCTCTTGCATGAGAGCCCACTTCTCCACTTTTTCCTTGCCTTTCTTTCCTCCACATATGCAAAAATGCCATGTAAAGCGCACTATTGTACTTACTTTTACTTGCTCCTACAGGTGCTTAAGCTTGCCACATAAGCATAAAGTCCGATGTGGCAAGTTAATCAAGAAGACAGAGACTAGTTTGGTGACCCAAGGAAGAAACGGTGCTAAGCGCGTGTACCTAGGTGAAAAGACAATTTTGAATCTATACCTAATTAAATGAAGCAAACTTAGCAACACCATTTCATTGGAAGAGGTTGTAAGGGCATATTTATCCCTAAGGTGTTTTGGTGATTGATGACAACGCGTTTGTGGACTAATCGTGTGCCTTAAGTATCCCAGACATTTCATCACTAGGCACAAGACGGTTGGGTGCCCCTCGAAGACTGTTGAAGACGTCGTCTTTTCTACGTTTCTTTTTGGTGGATTTGAGTCGTAGGAAAGCCATACTATTAAGAGGGGGTCCGCATCGGAAAGGTTTGGGTGGAATCATCACCTACACATTTCCTTCTTGTCCCCTCCTTTTCCCTTGGAGCTTCCTCCGCTTTCTTGCCTCCCTTGTTCTGGCTGCTGAGTTGGGTCGCGGTAGTACTGCTCCCAAGAGAGCGGTAGTACCGTAGGCACCAGCGGTAGTACCGTGCGGTGGCGCGGTAGTACCGCAGGTGCCCATGGTAGTACCGCACCCCTGGAGCTGCAGTACCACTGCCCACCAGGCTAGTACCGCTCCTTCATAGTAGTAGGGGCGGATGTAATTTTTTACATCCGCACCTACCGCGGTAGTACCGCGCTATGTTGTTAGGCAGTAGTACCGCCCCTCGGCAGTACTACTTGGTCGGGTTTTTGCTTCTTCCGTTTCTTTGCTGAAGTAGGCACGGATGTTTCCTCCCCCCTGGCTAGGGGATTTCTGCCTTGCGGTAGTACCACATGGAGGCACGGTAGTACCGCGCTCGCGGAAGTACCGCCCTCAGCTCCTACGCGTCAGATATGACCTTGCTGTTGCTGGGGTTGCGGCAGTACCGCGGGCCTGTACAGTAGTACCGCATGGCCGTGCGGTAGTACCGATTGGTAACAAGCGGCAGTACCGCGAGGCCCTGCGGTAGTACCGCTGGCCTGGCGCGGTAGTACAGCTGGCCGCGGGCTGGTAGGTGGGTAACGGTTGGATCTTTATCCTACACTATATAAGGGGTAAGGATGGCAATGCGTCGGGTTTGGATCGGGTTGAACAATATTAAATCCATATCCATATCCATGAAGACAGTCTTTGTCCATCCACGAAAAAATCCATGGGTGATAAATTGTGTCCATGTCCAAACCCGATGGATATCCATACCCACTGGATATCCATTGAGTCCTCTCAAGAAATATAAATTACACATAGCACAGCATTAACATAAGCTCCTCCATTCTTCACCTTGCGGCAGGCTAGGCCTCACTTATGCTAAACATCAACTTATGGTAAATCAACATCCACTAACATGCTAAGATCATTTAGTATTTTTCTAATAGTTGTGAATGAAGAGTCATTTAACAAGGAGATAAAAATAAGGGAAGGGGCATTGGAGTATGTTACAGATGGAGATTGTGCAATTTCTTTTACATGTTTTAGATAACAAAGTGTAAAATTGCAGTGGGACATGTGACTGTGGGGTAGGGATAGCAGATTTTGGCCCATTAAGTCACACTATCGGGTCGGCTTTGGATATATCCATGGGTACAATATTATATCCATGCCCTACCCACGAGCAATCGGATCGGATTTGGGCGGCGTCCATGGACACAAAAGCATATCCAGACCCTATCCATTTGGGTCGGATATCCATGGATATCCATGTCCATGGGTAAAATTGCTATCCTTAATAAGGGGTCCCCTTCTTCCCCGTTGACTTATCTCTTCCAACCCTAACCTCCATTATTGCTCTAAGCTCCATTTTCGCCAAATCTCACTCCCTAGCCAATCAAACTTGTTGATTTGTTCAGAAGTGGTTGAGAAGGCCTCGATCCACACTTCCACCAAGAGAATTTTGATTCCCCCCACTAATCCCTTGCAGATCTTGTTACTGTTGAGTGTTTGAGCATCCTAGACGGTTCAGGTCATCGCGAATCCATAGTCCATTGTGGTGAAGCTTCGTGGTGTCATTGGGAGCCTCAAATTGAGTTGTGGAGATTGCCCCAACCTTGTTTGTAAAGGTTCGGTCACCGCCTCCAAGGCCACAAATAGTGGAATCATGGCATCTCGCATTGTGTGAGGGCGTGAGGAGAATACGGTGGCCCTAGTGGCTTCTTGGGGAGCATTGTGCCTCCACACCGCTCCAACGGAGATGTACTTCCTCTCAAAGGGAAGGAAGTTCGGCAACACATCCTCGTCTCCACCGTCTCCACTCTTGGTTATCTCGTGCCTTTACTTGTGCAAGCTTATTTGTTTCATATCACTTGCTTGCTTGTGTTCCTATCCTTATTGCATCATATAGGTTGCTCACCTAGTTGCATATCTAGACAACCTACTTTGATGCAAAGTTCAAATTGCTAAAGAAAAGCTAAAAATTGTTGGTTGCATATTCACCCCCCCTCTAGTCGACCATATCGATCCTTTCAATTGGTATCAGAGCCTCGTCTCTTTATTAAGGACTTTACCGTCCGAAGAGTATGGTTGATACCATAGACGGTGTGGAGGAACACTCCAGTGTGAATCCGACCTCGTCTACGGGCGATGGGGGAACCTCGGTCTCTCGCGAGGAGTTCAATGTGGCCTTGGAGACATTGAAAACCTCCATGACGACCGAGGTTGAAAGCATGTTTACTAAATTCCTTGAGGGGCTTAAACTATCCACCGCACCGTTGAAAGTGGGTGATCCCACCGGAAGGTGACGGATGCTATCTCCGACAAGGGGGAAGCTAGTAGTGAAAAGGCTCCTTCTTCTAGTGGTAAAAATGGCACCGACATCTTTGGTCGTGTGGAACCACCACTTGTTTATGGTGGACCGGTTCCTTCCACCCATTTGAATCATGCCGGTCCTCCCCCTAGCCGCTTTAAACTTCATTTAAATCATGTGAACACTAATCTTTAGAGAATCATTGAAGAAGGTTTCTATCCGCATGATCCAAGCAACTTCACTCCTCGAGAAGCCGCGGATAATCAATTCAATGAGAATGCTCTCTTCATCATTCAAGATGCAATCCCACCCGAAGACCTACCTCATCTTCGGCCCTTCGCCTTGGCCAAAGACGCATGGATTTGTGTTGTCTCCCTCTACCGGGGAAGCGCAAGCATTCAACGCTCCAACTACGAAGTGGTGCAAGATGAGGCCGATGAGTTTGCAATGAAAGAAGATGAAGAACCTCGTGAGCTTTATCGGAGAGTAACCAAACTCGCGGTCTCACTCCAGATCACGAGAGCAAGGACACGGATGACAATTGGATCAAGTGCAAATTTCTCAAGGCAATGATGCCCTACCACAAGGCCATGTCCTCTGTCATTCGTCAAAGACCAGACTTCCACACTTTGACCTCAAGCGAAGTGTTGGATGAGTTTGTGGCCATGAACATTTTGGACAAGACCGCCGACAATGCGGTGCTTCATTCTCAAAGGGCAAAGAAGCCCAACCTTGCATTGAATTCCAAGCTCTCCGTTGAAGAAGAAGAAGAGGAAGAAGAGGAGAGCAACCCCGAGGATACAAAGTATGCATATCATGAACACATGGCACTCGCTTCAAGGCAATTTTGGAGCAAGAAAAACTCAAGGCCAAACTTTAACAAGAACAATTCAAGTGGCACGAAGAGCAAGCAACGTGTAAGGACTTGCTACAATTGTGGCAACGTGAGTCATTTTGTTGCGGAGTGCCCGTATGAGAAGAGGGAAGACAATGGTGGTAAGCTCATCCGAAAGGACAAGGCCAAGTCGTTCCCCAACAAGAGCAACTTCACCAAGAAGACTCCTCCCAAGGCATTGGTGGTACAAGAAGAGTATAATGAGGATGATGACGATGATGAAGGTGATGAGTCTGTTGCCATGGCCTCCCTTGCCATTGCGACGACTCCATGGGTGTCTCTCTTCGACTCACCCAATGAGAGCATCACCGCCAAGTGCCTCATGGCTAAAGCCACCAACAAGGTAACCCCCAACATCAAAATTACCATCATTAATCATCCTTCTCTGACGGATAGCATTAATGAACTTGAGGGAGCTAATGTGGAGGCAAATGAGTTTGAGGCCTTTATGGGCAAACTTAAGGGAAAATCCAAGAAGCACTTTGTTGCTCTCTTGGAACAACTTGGTGAAGCCAATTACATGATCGAGGCTCACGAAGACACCATCACTAAGATGGAAGGGCATAGTCGTGACTATTCCGATGAGATTTCGGATCTTTACAATGCTCTTGAGGAAGAGCGTGGTCTTTGTTTGGCTCTTGAGGAGTCACACAACGTTGATCATGCTAAGTTAAAGAAAGATTATGATCATGTCCTCATTGTTTCTCATGTGCTAAACTCCGAGAAGGCCGAACTTGAGGTTGATCTTTCTAGACTCAAAGAGGAGTTTGATCTACTTGACAAGGCTCACAAGGTCTTGAAGGGTGCTCATGCTAGCCTCAAAGAGTCTCATGATCAACTTCAAGTAAAGCTAACCAAGGAAAAAGCCACTTTTCCTCGTATGATGTTAATTGATAATGCAAATGCTACTAACCCGTGTTGTGAGCATGTGCATCTCGTTGAGGAGAACTCTAATCAAAAAGGGCAACTTGAGAGAGGTATTGTGACTTGCATACAAGTCAAGAAGAATCTCAACGACCTCTTGATCAACCAAAAGGGAATTGTGGCCAAGGAAGGGGTTGGGTACGTGCCCGACTCCAAGAACAAGAAGGAGAATGACAAGACCAAATGACCACCTCCTCTCATGCAAACCTTTGTGAAGGAGGGAGAGAGTGCCTCCGAGGATAAGAAGAAGAACAATGCGAAGGGTGGCGTTGTCAAAAAGGGCAATGCCACACCTCGCATCAAAGCCGACGACTTTAATCCTTCTTATGTGTTATGATGTGCTAGTGATGGGCATGTATATGCCAAATTCGTTGGTTCTCCTCATGAATACATTGTTACTAACATCAAAGGACCCATTACGAAATGGGTACCTAAAACCAAGCATTAATCTCTTGTAGGTGTTTGGTTCCGGTGGGGGATCATGGTTGCTCGATAGCGGAGCTACAAATCATATGACCGGAAGCAAGGACTTGGTGGTGGACGTGCACAAGATTCCATCTATGCCCACCAATGTCGAGTCGGGTGATGCCTCATCCTCTAAGGTATTGGGACTTGGCAAGGTGGTCATCTCTCATGATCTCACGATCGAGAAGGTCATGCTTGTTGAGTCCCTTGCATACAATTTACTTTCCGTTCGTCAACTTGCAATCATGGGCTTTGCCACTTTCTTTGATATCGATACCGTGGCTCTCTTGTGGAGCAAGACTCCTAAAGTAGCCTTTGTTGGGCATGTAGAGAACGGTCTATATGTGACTAACTTTTCAGAGTGACCCACTAAGACCGCGACATGCCTAATGGCTAATATTGATGTGGGATGGCTTTGGCATCACCGTCTAGCCCATGTCAAGAACTACACCTTGGATGAGTTTCTTAGTGATGAGGGGATCAAGCATCAATATTCCGCACCTTACACCCCTCAACAAAATGGTGTTGCGGAGAGGAAGAACTGGACGTTGATGGATGCGGCAAGGACCATGATGGTGGAGTTCAAGTCTCTGTACAACTTTTGGGCCGAAGCCATCAACACCGCGTGTCATGCATCCAATCGGCTCTACCTCCGCAAGGGCTTGAACAAGACTCCATATGAGATACTCACCGGTAACAAGCCCAACCTCAAGTACTTTTGGGTATTCAGGTGTAAGTGTTTCACTCTTAAGAAAGGTGTTTGGTTGTCTAAATTTGAGGCTAGAGCTTATGAGGGCATATTTGTTGGTTATGCTACAAACTCTCATGCTTACCGTGTCCTCAATAAATCCACGGGACTTATTGAGGAGACGTGTAACGTGGAGTTTGATGAGAATAACGGCTCACAAGTGGAGCAAAGTAGCACTTGTGATGTAGGTGATGAAATTCCTCCTCAAGCCATAAGAAGAATGGGTGGTGGCTTTATCCTACCCATTGAGGAACCCCTTGTGGCCAAAGGAGAAGGACAATGCTCCACTCAAGTGGAGCCATCACCAACCCAAGGCACACACCCTTCTGAAGAACAACATGAAGGCCCTCATCCTCAAGAACATGACCAAGGGCAAGATCATGCTCAAGACGGTGTTGACACATCAAGTGATGCCCAAGGTCAAGTTCTCTCCTCCGAGCAAGTTCCAGACCAAGAAGAAGCTCAAGACGATGCTCAAGAGGATCAAGTGACCACTCCTTGTCTCACCCCCGAGGAGGAATTGGAGCGTCATGCCGCCAAGGTTGCTTCCAAGCTCTCCACCAAGGATCATCTCATGACGAATGTGCTTGGAAGCTTAATAAAGGGGGTAAGCACTCGTAGACAATTAGCAAACTATTGTGAGCATCACGCGTTTGTCTCTTGTGTCGAACCCCACAAGGTCTATGAGGCGCTCGAAGATCCGGATTGGCTCAATGCCATGCATGAAAAACTCAACAACTTCAAGCACAACAAAGTGTGGAGATTGGTGCCAAGACCGACGGGGAACCACAATGTCATTGGAACCAATTGGATATTTAAGAACAAGCAAGATGCCCATGGGATTATCATTCGCAACAAGGCTCGTTTGGTAGCACAAGGCTACTCCCAAGTCGAGGGTATCGACTACGATGAAACTTTTGCTCTCGTTGCTCGTCTTGAATCCATTCGCATGTTGATTGCATATGCCTCTCATCATAACTTTAAGTTACAACAAATGGATGTGAAGAGTGCTTTTCTTAATGGTCCCATTAATGAATTGGTCTATGTCAAACAACCCCCCGGGTTCGAGGATCCCTACTTTCTCGATCATGTGTATCAACTCGATAAGGCACTCTATGGCCTTAAACAAGCCCCACGTGCGTGGTATGACCACCTTACCAAGTTGTTACAAGACCGTGGTTTTGAAGTTGGGCTAATCGACCCCACTCTTTTTACTAAGAAGGTCAAAGGGGAGTTGTTTGTGTGCCAGTTATATGTTGATGATATTATCTTTGGTTACCCTAACAAAGCTTTCAATGAGGAATTTGCCGCTCTCATGACCTCAAAGTTCGAGATGTCTTCCATGGGAGAGTTGAAGTTCTTTCTAGGGTTCGAAGTGAAGCAAAGAAGAGAAGGAACCTTCATCAACCAAGCCAAATATACTCAAGACATGCTCAAGAGATTCAAGCTAAGTGATGTCAAGCCGGCTTCCACTCCAATGCCCACTAAGTGCCAACTTGACATAGATCCCAATGGTAAAGCGGTGGATGAAAAGGTATATCGTTCCATGATAGGCTCCTTGCTCTACCTTTGTGCATCTAGACCGGATATCATGTTGAGTGCGGGAATTTGTGCATGGTTTCAAGCCGCACCTAAGGAAAGTCACTATGTGGCGGTCAAACGAATCTTTCGATATTTGGCTCATACCCCAAACTTTGGCTTATGGTATCCAAGAGGAGCAAACTTCAAGCTTGTAGGATATTTGGATTCCGATTGGGCGGGAGACAAAGTGGATAGGAAGTCCACTTACAGAGGGTGCCAATTCCTTGGTTGCTCTTTGGTAAGTTGGTCTTCCAAAAAGAAAAGTTGTGTGTCTCTCTCATCCACCGAAGCGGAGTATGTGGCGGCCGGTAGTTGTTGTGCACAACTCTTATGGATGAGGCAAACTTTAAAGGATTACGGTGTCATTTGTGACAAAGTGCCTCTTTGGTGTGACAATGAAAGTGCCATCAAGATCTCTCTCAACCTGGTGCAACACTTCAAGACGAAGCATATTGAGATCCGGTATCACTTTATCCGGGATCACATCAGGCGAGGAGAGATCGAGCTCAACTATGTCAACACTCATGATAACCTTGCAGATATTTTCATGAAGCCCTTGGATGAAGGAAGATTTCGCGAGTTAAGGCATGAGCCAAATATCATTGATTCGAGCAATGTTGCTTGAACCCTTGCACACCCCACCATACTCAACGTGTTGTCTTGTTTAGATGTAGGCATGGACATAGGGGGAGTGTTGTTCTCTCAATGAACTCTCCCTCCCCCCATTATGCATAAATTGATCAAGTCTTTCACTTTAGCCATGTTTGATGGTACTTGTGCTTCAAAGACGAGTTTTGTTCATGGACCCAAGGATAATTCTTCACGGTGCCATACCAATTGACTCAAACATAGGTCGCTACGGCCACCGCCCTCTCTTTGGAGAGGTGGTGTCTCGTGGTTGTTTCGTTTTGTCATTTGCCTTTTTGCCTGTGTGTGTAGCGTGGTCTTGTGGTGTCGTGTTGCCTCGGAGTGTTCTTGCAAAGACCTCGTTTTTCGTGTGCTTCAAACGTGCATCTTCTTGATCCCATGGTACTACGGCGGCTTGCCGCGGTACTACCGCTTTGAGAGGCACGGTACTACCGCGCCATAGCGCGGTGCTACCGCTCAGGTGCGATACTTCTGCCGAGCGGTACTACCGCGATGAGGCACGGTACTACCGTGCCGTCGAGGGAGCGTGGGGGTTATGACTCGTGCAAGGGAGTTCCAACTCCCCATACCCATTCACTTGTCTCTCTCCCAACGTCTCTCTCTCTCTTGCTCAAGAACGGGGCCAGAGGCCCTCGCCGGATCTCCATCGCCGGCCACTCTCCTCGGATTTCGACCGGTGGGATCGTTCCCCACCACTTCCTCTTGCCCTGGACCAAGGTTTTTACCCAAATCCCTATTTTTCTTGGTTGTTCTCTCGCTTCTAGGTTTTTGGGGAGATGCTTGTTGTTCTTGAGATTTTAGGCCAAATCTATGCAAGAGTAGGATGTAGGAGAGTCGTGTTGCGTAGGAATCATACTTGATATGTTGTCTTGTGCTAGATTTGTCCAACTATAGTACCGCCGCGGTTTCGTGGGATTTTCTCAGATTTGAACTTGTTCGGATCTGACGCGGTGCGGTACTACCGTATCTCATGTGCGGTACTACCGCTCATGCGGTACTTCCACCCATCAGGTGTGGTACTACCGCACTAGCTCGTGCTGTACTACCGCTCATCAGACGTGGTACTACTGCGCTAGCTGAGGCACTAAGCTCGTACTACCGCTTCTAGACCCGGTACTACAGTGACCTTACACGGTACTACCGCGACTAAGAGCGGTACTACTATCTTAGTTCCGCAGCAGTTGGCAGTACTACTGTAGGGGTCAAATCTCTCTCTAGGCAATTAGCTTGTGTGCTTTCTGCATGTGTGTTTTGCATTGTTGTGGTCTTTGCATTGATCCCTCTTGTTTGTCGTGGGTGTTTTGTGTTTTGTGTCTCAGGTGGTGGCTCTCGCCGTTCCAATCCCAGTCGTGACACTGGCTCCAAGCGTCTGTGCAACCCCCAAGATGAAGCCCCAGAGGGCTCCAATGCCCCCAAGTGCAATGTCAAGACCACTGCTAGCAAGCAAAAGGAACCTGCTAAGGGCATGGACGAGATTTCAGTCACTGAGTATGTCGAACGCCGGAAGATCAATCCCTATGTGAATCCTCGGGCTATCCTCAGAGGCACCGAGTTGTTCTGGACCAAGCAACAGGCTCTCATCTATCTGGATGTGATCAAGAACAAGCAGAATACCTTCATGGATGTCAAGTGGATAGACATGAATCACATGCGGAAGGACAAGTTTCGTGACTATTTTGGAGAGGCTCTAGACTTGGTGGAGCAGTTTGCTATTGAGCCGGTGATCTCCTTTCACCTTGACTATGACCCTGAGCTTATCTGTCAGTTCTTTGCCTCAGTTTACTTTCATCCCGGGGATGAGCGGAGGATGACCTGGATGACCAACGGTCGTCAGCTGTCTGCTACATGGAAGGAGTTCATGGATCTGCTTCACATTCTTGATGACGGGCTTCACACCCCTGTTGGTGTTTGCCCCCATGCCAACTCTGAGTCTGCCAACAAGAACCTGCTTCAGCCTTTCCTTGTTGAGAAGGTGATCCCCAATGGCAAGTCAACTTGGGTGTTGAACTCCTTTCTGGATATCATGCATCGCATCTTCTGCAACACTCTGTTCCCACGCATTGGCGACAAGGACAAGTGAGGGAGTCCTGGATTAGGGGGTGTTCGGGTAGCCGGACTATACCTTTAGCTGGACTCCTGGACTATGAAGATACAAGATTGAAGACTTCGTCCCGTGTCCGGATGGGACTTTCCTTGGCGTGGAAGGCAAGCTTGGCGATGCGGATATTCAAGATCTCCTACCATTGTAACCGACTTTATGTAACCCTAACCCTATCCGGTGTCTATATAAACCGGAGGGTTGTAGTCCGTAGGCAATCAACTCCATACACAACAATCACACCATAGGCTAGCTTCTAGGGTTTAGCCTCCTTGATCTCGTGGTAGATCTACTCTTGTACTACCCATATCATCAATATTAATCAAGCAGGAGTAGGGTATTACCTCCATCAAGAGGGCCCGAACCTGGGTAAAACAAAGTGTTCCCTGCCTCCTGTTACCCTCCGGCCTAGACGCACAGTTCGGGACCCCCTACCCGAGATCCGCCGGTTTTGACACCGACATTGGTGCTTTCATTGAGAGTTCCTCTGTGTCGTCGCCTTTAGGCCCGATGGCTCCTTTGATCATCAATAACGATACGGTCCAGGGTGAGATCAATTCACTCGGCCACCTGGAACAGATCGAAGGCTACGCCCCTGGCCATCAGGTCAGGTTTGGAAGTCTAAACTACACGGCTGACATCCACGGGGACTTGATTTTCGACGGATTCGAGCCACAGCCAAGCGCGCCGCACTTTCTCGATGGGCATGATATAGCTCTGCCGCCGAACAGCGCCTGGAAGGCCGCATACGCATCGATTCCAACGCCTAACTCGGAGCCTATTGCGCCAATCGAGGATGAGCGGTTGGACGCCACCTCGGGGGCTGTGATCCCAAAAGCGATCGAGCCGAACGATAGCCCCGCACTCTGCACGAACCGTGACTCCGAGGATCCGGACTCCTCTCCGGACTCCGAACCCCCCGCGCCCTTGCCAATCGAATCTGATTGGGCGCCGATAATGGAGTTCACCACCGCAGACATCTTTCAGCATTCGCCTTTTGGCGACATCCTAAATTCTCTCAAGTCTCTCTCTTTATCAGGAGAGCCCTGGCCGGACTACGGTCAGCGAGGGTGGAATACGGACGATGAGGAAATTCAAAGCCCACCCACCACCCACTTTGTAGCCACTATCGACGATCTAACCGACATGCTTGACTTCAGCTCCGAAGACATCGACGGCATGGACGACGATGTAGGAGACGAACAGGAACCAGCACCTGTAGGGCGCTGGAAGGCCACCTTGTCCTATGACATATATACGATGGATACTCCAAAAGATGGAGATGGTGATGGAACAGTGGGGGATAACGCCCCCAAGAAATAGCCAAAGCGCCGGCGTCAGCGGCGCTGCTCTAAATCCCGCCAAAGTAAAAACGGTGATTCCGGCACGGGAGACAATAATACCCCGGATAGTGCCGAAGAACACCCACCTCAGCAAGATTCGGCATAGGAAGATGGAGAAGCCAGCCCTCATGAGAGAGCGGCAAACCGAGAGGTCGAGGATGATAACTATACGCCTCCCTCTGAAGACGAGGCAAGCCTCGATGACGACGAATTCGTCATACCAGCAGACCCCGCCGAACAAGAGCGTTTTAAACGCAGGCTTTTAGCCACGCAAAGCAGCCTCAAGAAAAAGCAGCAACAGCTTAAAGCTGCCCAAGATTTGCTAGCTGACAGATGGACTGAAGTCCTTGCGGCCGAAGAGTATGAACTCGAGCGCCCCTCCAAGAGTTACCTGAAGCGCAGGCCGCTACCCCGATCAGAGGAGGAAGCACCTACATCACCAGCGCATGACATGGCAGACCGGCCACCTCGCGGCCGCGACAGAGAGGCCTCTCGGCCCTCCACCCAAGCCATGCCCCGACGCCGCTTAACTAAGGCACGGGAAAATGCGCCCGACCTGCGAGACATACTGGAGGATAAGGCAAGACAAACAAGATCGATCTACGGATCGCGCAGGCGCCCTACAGCATGTGATAATGATCTTCACGCCGGATACAACAAATCCGGCCGGGCCGAACACAACAGACATAGCTCTTCCGAGCTGCATCGTGATATAGCTCAGTACAGAGGCGCCGCACACCCGCTATGCTTCACGAATGAAGTAATGGATCATAAAATCCCAGAGGGTTTCAAACCCGTAAACATCGAATCGTACGATGGCACAACAGACCTGGCGGTATGGATCGACGATTATCTCCTTCACATCCACATGGCACGCGGCGATGATCTACACGCCATCAAATACCTCCCGCTCAAACTTAAAGGACCGGCCCGGCATTGGCTTAACAGCTTGCCAGCAGACTCAATCGGTTCTTGGGAGGACCTGGAAGCCGGATTCCTCGACAACTTCCAGGGCACTTACATGCGACCGCCGGATGCCGACGACTTAAGACACATAATTCAGCAGCCAGAAGAATCGGCCAGACAATTCTGGACGTGGTTCCTAACAAAGAAAAACCAGATAGTCGACTGTCCGGACGCAGAGGCCCTAGCAGCCTTCAAGCATAACATCCGCGACGAGTGGCTTGCCCGACACCTGGGACAGGAAAAGCCGAAATCCATGGCAGCCCTCAAGACACTCATGACCTGCTTTTGCGCGGGAGAAGAAAGCTGGCTAGCTTGCAGTAACAACTTATCAAAGAACCCTGGTAATTCGGATACCAAGGACAAAAGTGACAGGACACGTCGGAATAAGCAAAAACGCCGCATTAACAGCGACAACAATGAAGACACGGCAGTCAATGCCGGAATCAAAGGCTATAAATCCGGTCAGCGGAAAAAGCCATTCAAAAAGAATATTCAGGGCCCGTCCAGTTTGGACCGAATACTCAATCGCTTGTGCCAGATATATGGCACCCCCGAAAGGCCAGCCAATCACACTAACAGGGATTGTTGGGTGTTCAAGCAGGCAGGCAAGTTAAGGGCCTAAAACAGAGACAAGGGGCTGCACAGCGACGACGAGGAGCCCAAGCCGCCGAACAACAATGGACAGAAGGGCTTTCCCCCACAAGTGCGGACGGTCAACATGATATACGCAACCCACATTCCCAAGCGGGAGCGGAAGCGTGCGCTACGGGACATATACGCGATAGAGCCAGTCGCCCCAAAGTTCAACCCATGGTCCTCCTGCCCGATCACTTTTAATCGAAGGGACCATCCCACTAGCATCCGTCATGGCGGCTTCGCCGCATTGGTTCTCGACCCAATCATCGACGGATTTCATCTCACAAGAGTCCTCATGGACGGCGGCAGTAGCCTGAACCTGCATTATCAGGATACATTGTGGAAAACGGGCATAGATCCCTCAAGGATTAGGCCCACAAGAACGACCTTTAAAGGCATTATACCAGGTGTAGAAGCCAACTGTATAGGCTCAGTAACACTTGACGTGGTCTTCGGATCCCCGGACAATTTCCGAAGCGAAGAGTTAATCTCCGATATAGTCCCGTTTCGCAGTGGCTATCACGCCCTGCTCGGACGAACCGCATTCGCAAAGTTTAATGCGGTGCCGCACTACGCATATCTCAAGCTCAAGATGCCAGGCCCTCGAGGAGTAATTACGGTCAACGGAAACACCGAACGCTCCCTCCGTACGGAGGAGCATACGGCAGCTCTCGCAGCGGAGGTACATAGTAGCTTTCTCAGGCAATTCTCCAGTCCGGCCATTAAAAAGTCAGACTCTACCAAGCGCGCCCGGAGTAACCCACAGCAGAACAGCCTGGCACACCCAGAGCAAGCATCGCAATGCGGCCCCCAACCTCAGCTTTCACGACATAGCGAAACCAGTACCTCGCATACATAACTACGCCCTTGAAATACCATGGGCATAGGGGAAGGGGCACAATAACGGCACGCCCAAAATACGGCTTAAAACGTACTAGGGGCCACCGGATTCTTTTTTTCTTACTTTCAGGACTTCATACTTTGGACGACCTGTTCGGCAATTCGACTGCCGCACAAACGATGCAAGATCCAGGGAGGCAGACAAGCCATGCCGCATTATGGAACTCCTAGGTGGTCTCTGTTACGAGCGGTATACCTGTTTTAAATACAATTCCGCGGCCTGCCCCTGGTCAGGACATACTGAATAGTCCAAATATCTTTTTTGCTTATCGCACTCCTTGTATCGTTCGGCTTTGATAAATAGCCTCTCTATAAACAATGCATAGCTTTTGTCTATTTTCTGCATTACTCTCTTTTATATATGTTCATTAATGACATGTTGCACCCGTACAGTGTGGTACAGCAAGTACGCCAGGGGCTTTAGTACCCTTTAATATGGTGTGAGAAGCCCGTACACTTTCACAAGTGCGGCACCCCGAACTTATAGCACTATATGCATCGGCTCCGAATCATGATTTGGGTCAATAGTTGGGTTTGCCCGGCTCCTATGTTTTGGTGCCTTACGTTCCGCTCTATCGGCTAAGGTAGCACTAGGAGAACCACTGCGATTGTGCCCCGGTTGAGCTGGGTTAAGCACCTTAGTGGAGAAAGCTAAATTTGACTGTCATGATGAGGCGAGAGACCGGTCGCTGTTCAAGAGGTTTTTCGAGTCCCTAAAGACTTATGCCACTTCGAGCGAGGAGCCGGATTTGTCTGGCCAAGGCGTGGACAGCGCCCCGAACTCGGTCTTCCGAACTAGGGGCTTCGCCGAAATTTAAAATTATAAAGTTCTATGGCTAAGTGAGAGTGTTCAAGCATTATAGTCCGATTGCCTGGTTCGTCGTGCTGAGCGCCTCCCTCGAAGGACCCAACCATTGGAAAAAGAGCGCTCAGGTTTATCACCGAACACCCCAGCACTTGTGGCATGGGGGCAGAAGCCGACGACTGGCCATCTCTCAATTTTTGATAAACGGCCGCATAGAAAATAATATTTTAAATTCAATAAGCATTGCTTAGCGCATATGAACAAGTTTTCAGCGCACAGGATAAAAATGAGCGAGTTTATTCAAAAATTACATCCTTGGTACATTCATCCGCCACAAGGCGGGCACCTGCAAGAACATCCTTGTAATAGTTCTCGGGCTTGTGATGCTCCTTCCCCGACGGCGGCCCATCCCTCACAAGCTTTTCACCATCTAGCTTACCCCAGTGCACCTTTGCACGGGCACCTTCGATGCAGACGGAGCGCTTGATGACCTCCAGCCTTGGACAGGCCTCCACCAGCCGCCACACCAGCCCAAAGTAGCTCCCAGGCAGGGCCTCTCCGGGCCACAGCCGAACTATAAAGCCTTTCATGGCCTGTTCGGCCACCTTGTGGAGCTCGACCAGCTGTTTTAGCTGGTCGCTCAAGGGCACAGGGTGTCCGGCCTCAGCATACCGAGACCAAAACACCTTCTCCGTCGAGCTGCCCTCTTCAGCTCGGTAGAATGCGGCGGCGGCGGATACGCTGCGGGGAAGATCTGCGAATGCCCCTGGAGAACTCCGGATTCGGGTAAGTAACAGGTAGTTTACTTTTATATTTCTGCTTTGCATAAATAATGCCTTACCCGCTGTTATCTACTTAATCTCCTCCACCTCTTGGAGGGCCTTTTGGGCTTCGGCCTTGGCAGACTTGGCAGTCCCAAGGGCCGCCGCGACCTCGAACGCTTGGGTCTTTGACTCAAGCTCCAAACTCTCATCTTTTTTCATGAGAGCCTGAAGCTCTTGCTGCACCTCGCCGACCTGAGCCCCAAGTTTCTCTCGCTCGGTGCGCTCCGCTGCCGTTTTCTTTTCGGCCTCGGACAGCGCCTGCTTGAGGGTCGCCACCTCAGTCGTGGCCCCTATAATAAGCAGTGCAATCCTGTTATTTTTTGCAATCACGCCTCTCTATAGTCACTTTTTCTGTAAGGTATTTCCTACCTTCTTTTTCCTCGAGCTGCCGCTTGGCAAGGCCGAGCTCTTGCTCGGTCCGCTCGAGTCCCTGTTTCAGGGCACCCACCTCCGCAGTCAGCGCGGCGGTGGCTAGCAGCGAAGCCTGCATACGCATATTGACCCTTTTTGTTAGACTCCTGTGAAATTTACTAGATCCTCTATTCGGCTTTTCTTTCCGAAAGCCAAACAGAGCATCAGGGGCTACTGTCTATGCGGTAATATTTTTACATATCTTTTACTTACCTCGAAGCCTGTTAGGAGGCTAGCGCAAGCTTCACTCAGTCCGCTCTTGGCGGACTGAACCTTCTGGATCACCGTACTCATAATAGTACGGTGCTCCTCGTCGATGGAGGCGCCGTCAAGCACCTCGAGCAGATTGTCCGGCACCTCCGGTTGGACGGAGGCCACCGGCTCAGAAGGCTTGCTCCTCTTGGAAGGAGTTCGCCTACCGCGGTCCGGAACTGTTGAAGATTCTGGCGTGGTGTCCGACACAAAGCCAGACTTGGAGCCCTGGGGGTCTTGTCCCCTTTACTCCTGGAGTGCGGGAGGTCGCCTTGCGGCTCCTCCAGGACCACCTCCTCCTACCCCGGAGCTCGTTGCGACGCCACTTAGGCATCATCCGTAGTGCGGGGGGAGACAGCGGGTGGAACTGAGTCCACGTCCGATGAATCTAGGGAGCCGCTCGACGACTATTAAGTTCGGCCCGGGGCGGGCTACATGATTATATTCGACGTTAGGGAAAGTTGTGCAACAAAAGGAATATCATGAATTACTCTGGTATCCGAACACTTACGATTTCGCCGGATGCCTGGTCATGTCCGACCACTCCTCTTCGTCCTCGTTGGCATCGGGGGCGTAGTCCGGCGGAGGGGTTTTCCTCTTCTTAGACCCCTCGGCCTCCCCCGTTGGGGTGGCCTTCCTCTTCTCTCTTCCCCCCGGTGGGGGGAGAGAGGTTTCTTCTTTCTCCTCCTCGTCTTCACGGGGGGAGTGCGTCTCGGACTCGTCGGACGACGAGTCCGACACCACCATATGCCGGGAACTCTTTCGAGTCCCCGTGACCTTCTTCTTCTTGGCCTTCTTCTCCGGCACCACATAAGGTGCCGGAACCAGCAGCTTCGCTAGTAGAGCGGGGGCTGGGTCTTCGGGCAAGGGAGCCAGACAGTTAATCGATCCGGACTTCGCCCGCCAAGCCTGTCAAAGGTAAGGGAGCTTAGATCCCGCATAGAGTCAAACTATGAAAAAACTTAACATCCTGTAAAGGTGAAAATGGCTTACCTCGCTAGCGTGACGCTGCGAGCTGTATCCGCGGTCCTCGGAAGCGGATGTGGGAGCCTCGGCGCCTTTGGTTAGCACCCTCCAAACGTCTTCATACGTCGTGTCGAAGAGCCTGTTAAGGGTTCGGTGCTGCGCCGGGTCAAACTCCCACAGATTAAAATCCCGTTGTTGACACGGGAGGATCCGGCGGACAAGCATAACCTGGACTACATTGACGAGCTTGATCGGCTTGCTCACCAGGGACTGGATGCATGTCTGCAGTCCGGTCAGCTCTTTTTCGTCGCCCCATGACAGGCCCGTCTCTTTCCAGGACATAAGCCGTGTGGGGGGTCCGGATCGGAACTCGGGGGCTGCAGTGCATTTCGGATCGCGCAGCTCGGTGATGTAAAACCACCACGATTGCCACCCCTTCAGGGTCTCCACGAAGGAGCCCTCGAGCCATAGGACGTTGGCCATGTTGCCCGCCATGGCGCCTCCGCATTCCGCCTGGCTGCCGCGCACCACCTTGGGCTTGACGTTGAAGGTCTTGAGCCAGAGGCCGAAATGGGGGCGGATGCGGAGGAAGGCCTCGCACACGATGATAAACGCCGAGATGTTGAGGACGAAGTTCGGGGCCAGATCGTGGAAATCTAGGCCATAGTAAAACATGAGCCCCCGGACAAATGGGTGGAGTGGAAAACCCAGTCCGCGGAGGAAATGGGGAAGGAATACTACCCTCTCATGGGGCCTTGGGGTGGGGAGAAGCTGCCCCTCCTCGGGAAGCCGGTGCGCGATGTCTTTGGACAAGTATCCGGCCTTCCTTAGCTTTTTGACATGGCCCTCCGTGATGGAGGAGACCATCCACTTGCCTCCCACTCCGGACATTGCTGGAGAAGGTTGAGGTGGGAAGTGCGGGCTTGGGCGCTGGAGCTCGAGTGCGCAGGAGATCGATAGGCAAAAGAGGAAGAAGGCGTAGGTAAAAGGGTGGATCCTTATCCCCTTATATGGGTGGATGCGGTTGTGCGTCCCCACCAGCCTAGTAAAACTTGCTTGCCTCCCAAGCGTCATGATAAATGGCGCGGTTGGGTTATCCACGTCCGTATTGATGAGAATCCCGTAAAGGGGGTACACGATCTCTTCTTTGACAAGACGTGCCAAGGAAACCGCCTCGCGAAACATGCTGAGGTGGAAAAGTAAAAACGATTCAAGTAAAGGACTTGGCCGTAGTGTGATGACGCACTGCGGAATACGTCGGCAGATTAGATTTGTGTCAATGTTATTCTCTCTATGGCAACATGTGGAAACTTATTTTGCAGAGCCGGACACTACTCTTGGTGTTTACAATCTTCTACGAAGGACTTGGAGGAGGAACCCGCCTTGCAATGCCGAAGACAATTTGCGCGCCGGACTCGTCGTCATTGAAGCCTGGTTCAGGGGCTACTGAGGGAGTCCTGGATTAGGGGGTGTTCGGGTAGCCGGACTATACCTTCAGCCGAACTCCTGGACTATGAAGATACAAGATTGAAGACTTCGTCCCGTGTCCGGATGGGACTTTCCATGGCGTGGAAGGCAAGCTTGGCGATGCGGATATTCAAGATCTCCTACCATTGTAACCGACTCTGTGTAACCCTAGCGCTATCCGGTGTCTATATAAACCGGAGGGTTGTAGTCCGTAGGCAATCAACTCCATACACAACAATCACACCATAGGTTAGCTTCTAGGGTTTAGCCTCCTTGATCTCGTGGTAGATCTACTCTTGTACTACCCATATCATCAATATTAATCAAGCAGGAGTAGGGTATTACCTCCATTGAGAGGGCCCGAACCTGGGTAAAACAAAGTGTTCCCTGCCTCCTGTTACCATCCGGCCTAGACGAACAGTTCAGGACCCCCTACCCGAGATCCGCCGGTTTTGACACCGACAACAAGGTTCATGCCTATCTAGTGGACATGTTGCTCATGTGTGCAGAGGCACACTCATCTCAGACTCAGCCACTTGATGTCTCACACATCATGTGGTGTGAGCTTCGGTTTGCGGTGTTCACTCGCAAGGTACCTATCTATGGACCGTACCTGTTTCTGCTGCTCTCCACCACTTGGGAGAAGATGTTCCCTGGTGATGAGTTCCTTGCTCCAGACTGGATTCGCCATGAGTCCACCAGCCTCCGCGTCAAGCCCAAGTGGGCCAACACCACTACCCGTGCCGAGGCCTCTTCTGCTAGGAGGGCTGTTGGTGAGGAGGAGGCTGCTGCTGAGAATATTGCTGAGGACCGTGCTTCTAGGTCCACCACACCTTCCTCTGAGCCGTCGTGGGCCAAGAAGTTAAAGGACAAGATGGAGACTCTCTTCTGCATGCAGGAAAAGGGACAGTACATGGCTCACGTGGCAGGCAAGGAGAGTCGCCGCCGTGACAAGAAGGTTATGAGGCTCTTTGGGGAGGATGTGTCTGGCGGGTCTGAGGACGTCATCACGCCTGAGGCCGCCTGGATGTCGAAGCAGGGATACAAGTGGACCAGTTCAGAGGAAGATATCGAGGAGACAGTCCCCGCCGCTGAGTCTGACGAGGAGCATGAGGAGCAGTGGGACGACTTCTCTGCCCGAGCCACCCCGTGTGTGTAGGTGTCCTCTCTGCCTTTTTGGCGTCTCGATGCCAAAGGGGGAGAGAGTGTTGGGATTTGCATTGTGTCGTGCTTGGTGTGTTTGTTTTCTTTGTCGTTTGGACCTTGTTTTCTTTTGTTTGGTTTGTGCCTTCGAGACCTATCGTACATATGGTGTAAGACATATGCACTCTATCTATCTTAGTTAACTTATGTTTGTGCTATCTTGTCTAGTGATAGCCTTCCTATTACTATATACGCCTTGTCTCTATAATATAGGGGGAGCTTTGATCCTAGTATGTGTGCCGTGCAGTCCAAAGCACTCTTCTAGGTGGCACACATCTAGGGGGAGCCCGTCTGTATTCTAGAGAGGAGGGGTTTGCGGTTGCTTAATATTATTTCCCTGGTGAAAATCCCGTATTGTCATCAATCCACCAAAAAGGGGGAGATTGTAAGGGCATATTTATCCCTAAGGTGTTTTGGTGATTGATGACAACGCGTTTGCGGACTAATCGTGTGCCTTGAGTATCCCAATCATTTCATCGCTAGGCACAAGACGGTTGGGTGCCCCTCGAAGACTGTTGAAGACGGCGTCTTTTCTACGTTTCTTTTTGGTGGATTTGAGTCGTACGAAAGCCATACTATTAACAGGGGGTCCGCCTCGGAATGGTTTGGGTGGAATCATCACATACACGTCTCCTTCTTGTCCCCTCCTTTTCCCTTGGAGCTTCCTCCGCTTTCTCGCCTCCCTTGTTCTGGCTGCTGAGTTGGGTCGCGGTAGTACTGATCCCAGGAGAGCGGTAGTACCGTAGGCACCAGCGGTAGTACCGTGTGGTGGCACGGTAGTACCGCAGGTGCCCACGGTAGTACTGCTCCCCTGGAGCTGCACTACCGCTGCCCACCAGGCTAGTACCGCTCCTTCGCGGTAGTAGGGGCGAATGTAATTTTTTACATCCGCACCTACCGCGGTAGTACCGCTTTCGCTCCGCGGTAGTACCACACTATGTTGTCAGGCAGTAGTATCGCCCCTCGGCAGTACTACTGTGTCAGGTTTTTGCTTCTTCCGTTTCTTTGGGCACGGATATTTCCTCCCCCTGGCTAGGGGATTTCTGCCTTGTGGTAGTACCGCATGGAGGCGCGGTACTACCACGCTCGCGGAAGTACCGCCCTCAGCTCCTGCGCGTCAGATCTGACCTTGTTGTTGCTGGGGTTGCGACAGTACCGCGGGCCTGTACAGTAGTATCGCATGGCCGTGCGGTAGTACCGCTTGGTAACAAGCGGTAGTACCGCAAGGCCCTGCGGTAGTACCGCTGGCCTGGCGCAGTAGTACCGCTGGCCGCGGGCTGATAGGTGGGTAACGGTTGGATCTTTGTCCTACACAATATAAGGGGTCCCCTTCTTCCCCGTTGACTTATCTCTTCCAATCCTAAGCTCCATTATTGCTCTAAGCTCCATTTTCGCCCGATCTCACTCCCTAGCCAATCAAACTTGTTGATTTGTTCGGGAGTGGTTGAGAAGGCCTCGATCCACACTTCCACCAAGAGAAATTTCGTTCCCCCCACTAATCCCTTGTGGATCTTGGTACCCTTGGGTGTTTGAGCATCCTAGACGGTTGAGGTCACCGCGAAGCCATAGTCCATTGTGGTGAAGCTTCGTGGTGTCGTTGGGAGCCTCCAATTGAGTTGTGGAGATTGCCCCAACCTTGTTTGTAAAGGTTCGGTCACCGCCTCCAAGGGCACCAATAGTGGAATCACGGCATCTCGCATTGTGTGAGGGCGTGAGGAGAATATGGTGGCCCTAGTGGCTTCCTGGGGAGCATTGTGCCTCCACACCACTCCAACGGAGACGTACTTCCTCTCAAAGGGAAGGAACTTCGGCAACACATCCTCGTCTCCAGCGTCTCCACTCTTGGTTATCTCGTGCCTTTACATGTGCAAGCTTATTTGTTTCATATCACTTGCTTGCTTGTGTTCCTATCCTTGTTGCATCATATAGGTTGCTCACCTAGTTGCATATCTAGACAACCTACTTTGATGCAAAGTTTAAATTGTTAAAGAAAAGCTAAAAATTGTTAGTTGCCTATTCACCCCCCCTCTAGTCAACCATATCGATCCTTTCAGAGGTCACTCCTTGGCAAATGCAATAAACACACGCGCTTAGCACCGTTTCTTCCTTGAGTACGAAGAAAGAGATAGAGAGGAGTAAAAAAATACACTTATAGCCAACCTTGTTGTAGTATGATTGACTAAGTGATGACTATGTATGACATGCCAACATCAGATAGCCTAACGCACCGTGTTAAATCTCCAAGGGCGCGACCGCGCGAGTGACGCGACGGTCATGGTAGGCGCGACCATGATACGGGCTGCTGGAAGCCCTTGGATCTGAGATCAAATGGTCGCATGCTAAGTTGCTGAAAATTTGCAGAATAACCCTCCAGGATAGGATATTCACCCATAGGTCTAGAATCACGCCATGCAACCATTCGATCTCAGATACAAAGGCTCTCGGAAGCCCGTATCATGGGAGAATGGAAAGCTACTACCCTGCCGTTCGCACGCTGGCAGTTCGCTCCTACTCGTCCCCGCATGTTCTTCAGTACTACGGCGGTCCGCTCCTAGTCATCCCGTCCATTCACATTACGGAAGTTCCACTAATCCTAACCCTCCTCCCAAATCCATGGCATCCCAAATCTCCACGATCGGCGGTGAGTACAAGGTTAGAACCACCACCGGCGATGAGTTCGACGTCATCTACACCCCTTCTTCCGCGATGGTGAAAGGATGCCTTTCTCGCTTCAGACGCATGTTCGAAGACTCAGATGATGAGTGGGTCGCTGGGCTAGATGTTGAGTACACCACAGTCCTGGGACGAGAGAAGCATCTAAAGGACGAAGAGAGGAAGAAGCTCGCCGTGATCCAGGTTTGCGTGCATGACTTATGCTTGGTCTACCACATATGCCATGCCGACATTGAGTGCCAGGATTTTAAGGACTTCCTCAAGAGAAACCTAGTCAAATTCGTTACTGTAGACTTTGGTAACGACAAAGAAGTCCTGCATCGGATAGGCCTCGTTGTAGGCAACACCTTCGACCTCCAGAAGAATCAGCTGGTGTCCTCTCGTCAGCCTTCAATGCTGACCCTGGCAGGAGCCATGGTTCATCCTTCGTACAGTAAACTGGAGAAACCTCATTACACATTTCATCGTCATGCATGGAAGCGGAATGTACTAGATATAGACCACATCCACTACGCTGCAATGGATGGCTACCTTTGCTTCAATATCTACAAGGGTTGGATGAAGAGAAACAGCCAAGTGTGCGGTTCAAGCAAAGAAGTATCGGCCAAGAGGAACAGGGACAAGGACGAAGTCGAGGACGTGGATGAGGACTCCGAGTAAGGTGGCAGTGTCGTTGCTCATGGTGGTTCTAATGCAGTGTCTACCGGAATAGTTGCAAAGTTTAATTTCAGGTGTGCTTAATTTAATTTGAGGGGTGTGTTGTGCTGAGCCCCCAGCAGAACTATGTTATGTTTCTTCTCGTTACATTAACTCTTCAGTACGTATATACTAGTATTTCTTACATTTCATCTTTTAGCTGGTATAGTTCCACCACTCATTTCTTCACATTATATACGTTCAATATATTTGGCCAACATCATATAGCCAGCAGTTTAGTTGTCAAAGAATTTCAAGGTGCTTAGTTTTGTCAAAGAATTCCAGGATGCTTAGAGGGTGCTTGGATCCAAGGGACTTATTTTAGTCTGACTAAAAATAGTCTCTTTAAGAGGCTAAAGTTCCAAGCACCCCTGACTAAAGAGGGGCTAAAACTAGTCTTGAGACTAAAATTTTTTAGTCAGGGGTACCCCTACTAAAATGTGGATTAGTTCTCTCTCTACTCATTTAACTCCTCTCCTTTAACACAGGCGAGTTCTGGATTGGAGGGTTTGGAGGATAATAAATGCTCATTCACATGATTTTAGCCTTTTTAGTATTTCGATCCAAGCATGGGTGAGGCTAGCATGTTTTAGTCCCACTACTTTTAGTCATGGGACTAAAACGTATCCAAGCACCCTCTTAGTTTTATTTGAGGGGTGGGTTGTGCTGGACACCATTATTGTGACTAGCCTTTTTAATAGTACTATATGCATAATTTGGTGACGAGCGCTCTCTATATGTACCACCTTTTTTTTAATTTCAAGTTTTGCTCCATGGCGCAATCCATCGATACGACTGTTGTACAAAAAGTATACATTTTTTAAAAGGCTAGAGGGCGGGGCAGTCTAGCTTGGTCGGTTTCATGAGAGGCGAGGGACTTTGTGATTTGACGGCTCATTACTGCTGGAAGATGGGGCCTTGTGATTTGACTGCTCGTATAAATGCACCGATGACCTGATCGAGGAGGATCAAAGAACCGTGTGGTATACTCAAGTTTTCCACTGGAGTAGTACTGCGACGGAGGAGCACGAAACATGGCAGCCCGGTGCCATATGGCGATAAAAAATGATCTAATTTGCTAGTCATCTCATTGTTAGCATTGTTCTATTCATTCCCTCAAAAAAACATTGTTCTATACATGCCTAGCAGAGAACGTGACACGTGCAGCGAAACACCCGAAGCAAAATATGAAACACAGGAGCAAAAGAAGAAGGAAGATTATCTCCCCAAATGATCTAATTCGTCGCGGAGTCGTAACTGCTTCTTCATCACCTCCACGACCTCCATCTCCTTGCGTGTCTCCTCCGCCATCTTCATCATTGTGTCCATGACGCGGCATTTCTTGACGCGAGCCTTAAGCATCTGTTCCACGGCCATATTACGTACCTTGACAGCAGTCGGGTGCTCAATAAGGAGCTTCGCCAACTCTTCCTTCTGTTCCATGGTGAGGGCCTGTAGCATCTTCATCGAGGAACTACTATTCTCATGAAGCTTCTTCCGGCCGGTGTTCTTCTCCTTCAACAGGTCGATCTCGTGGCACAGCTTCGCATTGTCCTCCCGAAGTCGCAGGATTTCGTCGTCGCCTTCTTCTCCGAGGCAATGCTCTTCTTCAGCAGCATCACCAAGCCGGCGGTCAACTCCCCCTGCTGATTGAGCTCAGCGGGCATGTCGTCGAGGCTCTCCTTCAGCAACTCCATCAAGCCTTGGATGAACTCCTTCTGCTTATTGAGCTGATCGGGCATGCCGTCGAGGGATAACGACTCTAGCTCCGCCGGCTCGGCATGTTTGCCTCCGCAGCTAGGCCGCTCCTGGGAGCCATCGCCTGCCCGTGAGAGATCTTTTGAGGTCTCTGCGTGGCGGCGAGCCCTCTCTTTTTTTTCCGCAGCCTTGGTTGCCGCTCCCTTGTTACGAGTAGTTCTCGACCTAGAGCTCTGCTCACCGGCCATGGCAACGACGGACGAAGAAGAAGCACTTATGAGGAGGAAAGGTAGAGTGATTTTCGGTTAGGTAGTTCCCCTTTATATAACCTAAGTACTAGCACTAGTACTAATACCTGCATAGTGGGAACACGTTCAGGTTTGGTACGTACTACTAGTAGGTGTGAGAAGGCTTTCGAATGTGATGGGAACAAGGTAAATATTAATTGATGGTTTTGGTTTCGAGGCCCAAAACGGCTCCCGATGAGTTTAGCAGAACATAAATTTCAAGTACTACTACACTGCTCAAATGCGTAAATATTATGTTACTGTCAAAAATTGGCACAAAATACGAAGGAGACCAATGGAAGTATTACAAGAAACCCACGATTTAACTACTCGCATGAGCGCAGTGGAGTAATAATGTCTTTCTTCCGCCCTCACGTCCACTCAATTTGCATGCGTTGTATTAACTGACCACCAATGAAGTGAACGACTTTACACGCGTCAAATTATCACATGGGGTGGATCTTGGTACAAAATTGCGTCCGCCCGTGTACCCGCGTGCACATCTTTGCTTCGTGCATGTACCGCCAGTATGGCTCAGGGTGGACGAGTACATTCTTCTGGAACTAGCAGCACGTCACTTTGATCAATCCATGCAAGGAGGTCACGACAACGCCTACACATGTGCCACATGGCTTCATGAACTGTAAGAGAGAAACTGTGTAGCGTGCCATTGGTATTCTAATTTACGTGTTTTGCACATACTCGAAGTACTAGTAAGGTACACGTGCATTGCACGCATCAGATTTTGCAACCAAATTATGAATAAATACCACACTATAGCATGTAAGCTCTGAGTCATATATGCCTGATGTAGCCCTTCGTTTAATTCTTATAGTTCATCTCATTCAAAATCAATTAGTTTTTATAAAAAAGCTAAGAACGCGGGAATAGGAAAAACATGGGATTATAGTGGAATGTCGTCTTGAATCCTACATGATTGTACGAGTGTTTGATTGTGCATAGAAAAAACGCAGAATTCTTTCAAAGAGGTTTGAGTGGATGGGATGTTTCCTATGAAATCTAGTGCAAATGAATTATATGGAAAAATTCCTATGGTTTACAATCCTATGAATCAAACAACCAAGATAGGAAAAATTCCTAATGATTAGAATCCTCCAAAATTCCTTTGAGAATCCTTTGAATCAAAGAAGCCCTAAATCTATTTTATGATTCATGGAATTGTGCGTTGTAAAGCATAAAGTAAAATCAAATAATGGCAATTCAACTAGAAAAAAGTTTGGGCAGTTATGATACGGAAGATTCTAGAACAAAAGAGAACCACTGTTGTTTTGAGGTTTGTGCATTATGATTAAGTTCAACCATGGAGTCTGCTAGATTGTACATGTGGCAAAATCCGGTGGGGAGCTAGAAGATGGTGCGAGGGGCCGAGTGGAGGGAGACTATGAAGGAATGCACAAGTGCGAGATCGATATTTAGAGAGAGAGGGGCAGTGGCGGAGCCATGAAAAATAAATGAGCTAGGGGGCCAAGCATTGCTAATCCTTTGTGAGGAGGGTCAATTCATGAACTTAAACCATTTTTAGCAGCAATTGTCTAATGATCACATTCATATTAGCCTTGATATATAGTGATGTTAGGGGGGAGGGGGCAGGGCCCTTACTGCCCCTGTCTTCGCCATTGTGCACACGTCTGAGAGATGAAGCGGAAGGCATGGATGATGAGAGGGGGACGTTGGATACATAATTAATGTGGGTGTATTAGCTATATATGTTAATCCTATATAGAGAGGTATAGATTGATCGATGTGGACGTGGGAAAGAGGGTGAGACCTCACTGGATATATCGATTGATCGGTTTGTGTGGAAAACTATGAAAGACCTAGCTATATACACACATACATAGAGGAACATCGATTGTTGCGCATGCATCCATGAGAGATATGATGGAGAGGGGGATGTGTCTTGGTGTGTGCCTTCATGGGAGACCGACCTGAAGAAAAAGATTGCATGCGTGCGATGGATAATGCCGACTGGTAGTGTGTGTGCATGCATGCACGAGAAAAGGTTAGTGGTACAATTATAAAGAGAAGACTACTGTGTGGGTGTAAAAGAATAGCTGAATAGGTGAGGTCACAATCAATATAAAGTTGAATTCAAATATTTGAATAAGAGATCCTGATGTTTGAAACCCATGCATGCATGAATATAACGGAGATCTGTGCGGTGTGGTTTGGAAACGAGCATGTTGTAATGTATACACATTGAACAAGGTCAGACTGATTTGAATTTGAGATACCGATGGCAGACATCATTTGGCCACGTCGCATCCGTGCATGGACAGACTATTCTAATTGGAGATGATGGGCGGCTTTTGCATCACATATCTATATCTATACCCTATATATATATATTATATTTTTTTTATATTGTGTGCGGGTAACTTTAACTTTGAAAGATGGTCGTTGGATGAGGCGAATCCGATGGTCCAAATATGGCAATTTGAGCACTACTAGCCATTGGATATCATCCAGATTCCATCAGATTTCGCCACATGTATAATCTAGAAGACTCCATGGTTGAACTTAAGCATAATGCACAAACATCAAAACACAAGCACTTCTTATTTGTTCTAGAATCTTCCATATCAGAATTGCCCAAATGTTTGTCTACATGATTTGCCATTATTTGTTTTTATTTTATGTCTTAGGACGCACAATTCCATGAATCTTAAAATAGATTAGCTTTCTTATAAAAACTAGATGATTTTGAATGAAATGAACAATAAGAATTAAACGAACATCTACATCATGCATATATGACTCAAATCTTGCATGCTATAATGTGGTATTTATTCATAATTTGGTTGCCAAATCTCATGCGTGCAATGCACGTGTACCTTACTCTAGTCTAAATGGTGTTTGTGTGTGTGTGTTGTGCGTGTTGAGGTGCAAATTGTCTTTTTTGGGTACACGTTAAGCTTCTTCTTCCGAAATTTCAAGCCGCGCCTTGTTATGCCGAAAATTCAAGCTAGCGTCTCTGTCTATCGTGCTGGGAAACTCCCGCCTCTTCAACCCGCGCTTTCTTAGACCGAAATATTTAAGATATATCTTTGTCTTGGATGAAGCTGCGGCCTAATCGGAGCCACCAAAGAGGTTGTACACTAATCGCCGCATTTTCTTCTGGATTCGATCTCACGGTGCTGCTGGCGCTCGGTCCCAAGCCGACACGGCCCGGCTCCATCCAGGGCGTCGTCGCCGGCCACTTCCTCCACGGCGTCGCTCCCTCGGCGGCGACGTCCACATCAGTAGGACATGCTGCTGCTTTAGCTCTCACTCGCGCTACTACTCTGCTCTTGCTCTCGGTCCCCTGCCTGGTCTGCTCTTGCTATTGCTCTTGCTCGCGCTGCTGCTCTCGCTCTTTCTCTTGCTTGCGATGCTGCTCCGATTTAGCTACACTTCACTCCGATGCCGCCGGGGTAAAGGAAGAACCAACCGCAGCGGGGAGGGGGCTCGCCGGAGAGGTACCCCACTATCTATCTTAGAGTTCAGGATTGGGGTGGTGGTCGCCTGCGGTGGCGGGGCGTTGGCGTGGCGGTGGCGTGGGGATCGCCGGGGAAAAAGCTCGGCACGGGGGGGGGGGGGTGGCGGCGGACCGGCGGTGGGGAGTGTTTTTGGGGCGGGCGGGGCGGCGCACCACCGGCCATGGGTGGCGGGGG
Organism: Triticum urartu; assembly: GCF_056163025.1. NCBI lineage: Eukaryota > Viridiplantae > Streptophyta > Magnoliopsida > Poales > Poaceae > Triticum > Triticum urartu. The sequence continues at coordinate 166,457,545 of NC_141874.1, read as the reverse complement.
GCTGCTGTTTGGCCGGCTCAGGGGGGTGGAGGTTGAAGATGAACCGCAGGCCCTTGATTTCGTATCCAACGACTGCAAAATTGACTAACAAGAGATGAAAAAGTCAGCCGACCGCCATGTAGCCTCACCTTGCTAGTGCGTTCAGTTTCGACAGCAAAATTCAGTTTCGACAGCAAAATTCAGTTTTGACAGTTAAGTTCAGTTTCGACAGTTAAGTTCAGTATCGACAGTTAAATTCAGTTTTGACAGTTAAGTTCAGAGATGAGCGACTGATGTATTTTACATCTAGCACTTTGTGTTTATGTATTTTACGTCATGTATTGGAGATGCTATTAGAATTCCACTCAGGTTAATGTTGTTCATTGTCTCTCTTGTCCTGCTTCAGCCTCGGCGTCGTACAACTCACCGGAGCTGCTCCAACGATGAAACCCTCCATCACAGTGGAGCAGTACCTCGGGCTCCATCTCCAGACACCTAAGATCATCTTCCCCTCCTCCGACAGCCAAGTCAGCCCAAGCATCCTCACCGGCCAACCCAATCACGCTGAGATCGACTTGGCTTCGGCAAAGAGGTTGTACACTTGTTGCTTCTCTTTTTTACTCTACATGTTATATAAATTGTCCACTGAGCACTCGTAGTAACAGGAAATACGATTATTTTATCCTACTATATGACAAGCAGTGAGGTACCAGGCAACTTAGCTATCCGTGATGGACTCTCTTGAACACCATCATTATTTATCTCTGCGTGTTTGAGCTGTGCACTTGTCGATGGGCCTGGGAGTTGAGCTAGTATGGCAGTGGCCTAGGTCCGAAGGAATAGAAGTAGCACAAAAACATTTTTTTAGTGTAGGATTTTCCTTGCTCAAGCCTGCCTACTAGAATCGCCAGTGCTTGAAAGGAAAAGTGAATGAAAAACATCGGAATTGGAAAGTTTCCTATGGTACTACTTTTCATGAATTTTGTGCAAAGGAATGGAGCAAAGGAAAACTGTAGGATTTGTTCCTTTAGTGTCTCCTTGAAAGAAAAACCGTAGGAATTCTAATTTCCACTTCTCCTCCTTTTCATATTCCTATTTATCAAGCACAAGACTAAGAGATAGTAGCATAATAGCATTATAACCGTACATTTTCTTGTGGTTTGACTTAATCTCACCATGCTTTTTTGCATCCTGTGATCTTCCAATTGTTGTGAATCAAACACCCAGATTGGCAGAAATCCTGTGTTTTTAAATTCTCTGTTTTGCACGTGCATTCCTATCCTATTCCTGTCTATTTCCTATCCCTACATTGTTAGAATCCTCAAATTCAAACAAGCCCTTACTCAATTACTTCTGTTACAGATATGTGTCAAAGAAAACCTTGTGTAGTTTGTCCTTCTCCTGCGGCGCTGTGTTCCACCCCAGCTCAGCTGCTCCAACGATGGAAGGGTTCACCACAGCAGGGATCCACTCTCTAGGCCGTCTTTCGCCGCCTCAGATCTTCTTCCCCACCGTCGGCAGCCACGACAACTGCATTACCATCATCAACTGAGCAGATGACCTTGAGGACTACACGGGTCCGCAAGAGAGGTCGCACTCTTACGTGTCTACTTACGTTATGCGTCGCTTAATATGATGACATGCTACATTATCGTTGTGTTCACCTATTAGACTCCGAGTCAGGTCCAAACTAATGCTGAAACTTGAGTTTTTAAATGGTTGTGGGGTACATATTGGGGCAGCAATCAGTACTATCTGTCTACTATCTGGTTAATCTCCGATGTCTACTATGAGTTTCATGTTGGGTGCAAACAAACATTAAAGGAGCCATTATCTGTATTTTTTTAACTAAAGCTATTATCTGCCTGCTATCATTGGTTTTGGGTCTATCCACAGTTTGCTACCATCACTCTTGATTTGTGCATGAACTCCTTACATAATCTCACTATGTTTTATTCCTATGCATGCGAGTTATTGTACACAATGGAACTGATCATGTAGAGCAAAAGAGACGAGCCTTGTGTGGCAATAAAATTTCATGCAGACGTCGTTCCATGGTGGGCGCAAAGGCAGCCCCCCCTCCACCCATTTCGGATCGTAATCAAGAGGAAGATAACTGTTATGAGGGGGATTCAGAAGGAGAAGACCACTCCTATTTAACCCATGAGGTCTTCGCTCTAACTTGGCATGCTGATGTTGGTAATATCATGCATATAGTGCCTTGCATTGCTTACTATATACATTAAAGATGTCATCTGCTTAGTTTAGACATGCTTTGTGTCAATGCCATCTGTTTAGTTTCTTTATCGTATATGTGAATCATGCAATGCCATCTTGTCTAGCCAGGCATCATATATGTGAATTTTGCAATGCCACCCTGGTTAGCCAGTCATCTTATATGTGAATTATATCATGCCCTCATTTTTTATTACGTGTTAAATTTGTCAACAATTTTAGTACATTCAATTACTCTTCCTGTGCATCAGCCATTTGGCACGGTCATGGAAAAATCTGGAGTGGAAACAAGGTCTTCAGAGCAGACAATGCTATCTGATGAAGCGCATGTCTTGCTGGTTACTGATAGCTCCTCAGAGGAGGATTCAGAGACAGATGACCAGTCATATCCCCCCCCCGAGGTGCATGCCCTAACTTGGCAGGGTTATGTTTCTCATATCGTGCGTATGGTATCTTGCATTTCTATGTCATATTCTTAGTTTAGACATGCTTTGTGTGAATGCCACCTGTTTAGTGTCTAATTACCATATATGTGAATTATGCAATGCCATCTTATTGCAAGACATTATATATGTGAATTATGCAATGTTATCTTGTTGCAAGGCATTATGTATGTGAATTATGCAATGCCATGCTGTTTAGGCAAGCGTCATATATGTGAATTATATCATGCCATCCTTTTTTTTGTATTTCTCATTGCTTTTGTCGACAATGTTTGTATATTCAACCGCTCTTCCTGTGCATCAGCCATTTGAATTGGTGATGGAGAAATTTAAAGTGAAAACAAGGTCTTCAGAGCAGACAATGCTACCTGCTGAAGCAGATATCTTGCTGGTTACAGATAGCTCTTCAGAGGAGGATTCAGAGGCAGACGACCAGTCCTACTATCCCCCTGAGGTGTATGCTCAAACTTGGCAGGGTTATATTACTCATATAATGCATATGTTGTATTGCAATGCCTAGTTTTTACATCATATACACAATATTGAATGTCATCTCCTTAGTTGACACATCATATATGCGATTGCCCTATGCTCACTTCCTTAGTATATAAATCATATATTTGAATTATGGCATGCCATGATGTTTACATAGACAGCATGTATCTGAATTATGGCATGCCAACCCATTTTCTAAAGACATCATATAGTTATATCATCTCATCCTGTTTACATAGTCATCATATTTAAATTATGTCATTCTATCCGTGAATTATATCATGCCATCATGTTTCCATCGACGGCATGTTTGTGATTTATGGCATGCCAACCACTTTAATAGACACATCGTATAGTTATATCATGTCATCCTGTTTACATAGTCATCATATTTTGAAGTATGTCATTCTATCCTGTTTAGTTAGCCCTCATACATGTGAAATTGTGTCATGCTATCCTGTTTAATTAGCCATCATATATGTGAAATTATGTCCTGCTATTCTGTTTGCTTAGACGACATAAATGTGAATTATTTCATGCCTTGTTTTGTTCCCTACTATCAATTGCGCCTGTCTATCTTACAATGTCTGTACATTCAATTACTTTTCTTGTTTATCAGCCATTTCAATTGGAGGGAGTGATGGCAGTATCTGTGGGAGTAAAAAGACAGTCTTCAGAAAAGATCGTGCTACCTGTTGATGCAGATAGAACCACGGTTGTACTTGCCCAAGAACCAGCCCCACCACACATAACCCACACTCATGCAGATTGTACCCCTACCCAGTTGGACAGAGAACCAGCTACACCCCTTTCTAACCCCAACCCCAGCAGATAGACACCCAGTTCCCGTTGACACAGCACCATCTCCACCACAGAGCACCCAAACACGAGCAGTTAGTAAGGCAACTGCAGTGCCCAAATCACGAGGACCAACACTCCTAACCCGAAGTCAACGCTTAAAGCAGAAGAAGAATTGTTCTCAAGTCAGGTTCCGTAGCTATGGTTCATACTACTTTGCTCTTGCATAACTGTATTTACTGATACCAACTAATTTCAAATTTGAAGAATGCAATTGAAACTCCAATGGCGCAACAGGTATGTTTTAAACCTGTTTCTTCAACGTGTTTGGCTGTTTGCTGTTGTAACTTGCTCTATGTTGATTTCAGTTTCAATTGAATAAACAGTTATGTTCTCATGCCATGCACATTACAAGTGTTGTTATTGCTGTGTAGTTTCCCACACTTATATTCTGTCTATGCTGCTTTGTCTTAAATAGATATGATTCGAACTGTATCTATCTTGATTTGGCAACATAAACTAGAATGATATAGACCATACAGTGACCATACTACATAGATATATGTTTGTTTCATGTTGTTATCCTGTCCACCTTACTACTGAACTGGTTTACCAAAATGAGTTTCATATACTACATTGTAAACCTGAGATGTGTTTGTTTGTTTCTCTTTTAGAACGCGGATAAAATATTGGAGAAGAGTACCCTGTTATGCAATGGTAAAGGAAGTAATAAAGATAAGGTTCAAGATAGTGAGACATCCCTGTTAGTCTCCAAGAAAGCTGATAAAAACTATATTGAAGATACTGAGACAACCCCAAAGTCCTGTCTTGATGTAGTGTTCGAGTTACTGGCTACCACTTCTGGCACCAGCTCTTCGAACTCATTGCCTGAATCAGTTCGGCTTCTTGAGTCTCAACTTCAAGTTGAAAGACATCGATCAGATGTTATGCGACCGGAAGCCGAAGGACTGAGGAAGTCCCTACAGAATTCAGATGCATACTTTCTGGTGCAATAGCAAGCGCTGGAGGACTTAAGCGCCAAACAAGAGAAACTTAATAAGCTTGCTAAGCATCTTGCTAGCATTATGGGTACCCAGGATATTGTTTCTTGAGCTCTTCTGAAGTGGTTTCAGTTCTGGACTTGTTTTGCTGCGGCATTTATATCCTGCTGTGTTCCCTATATTTGCACTAGTGGCGAACTTTGATGCCCAGTGGATGTAATATGTGTAATAGCCGTGATAGCCTAGTGTAAGTTGCGTGCTTATTTATTTCCTTGTTGTCTTGTTTATTTGTTTGCTTGTAGTCAGTGCAGTTCTTTTTCTGCGGTTTTCTAGTGGCTGCAATAACCTATTTTTTAATACTAGGCCACAATAACCATGGGCTAATATTTACTGTAGTGACACTGGGCCTCCTACGGGCCGTAGAAACAGTGGGCCTTCTACAGGCCGTAGAAACAGTGGGCCTTCTACGGGCCGTAGAAACAGTGGGCCTTCTACGGGCCGTAGAAACAGTGGGCCTTCTATGGGCCATAGAAACAATGGGCCTTCTACGGGCCGTATCATCAATGGGCCTTCTATGGGTTGTATCATCAATAGGCCTTATACGGGTCGTATGATCGATTGGCCAAACATGGGCCAAACAGACCGCATTCTGGCCGTAAACGGGCTAGAGTTGGAATCGTCCGTTCATGGGCCGACCATAATGGGCCATCATTAATAAACCGTATTTGATGATGCTATGCAAATGGCCCAACGTATTAACGGACCACAAACGGGCCGACTATAACCACAGGCTGAATTTGGCCCACAAGCAGAAAATGACAGTAACGGGCCGTAAGTAAACGAATGCTGGAAATGAGCCCAAGAATAAATGGGCTCTAAGAAGGCCGAAAGATAACATGGGCTGGAGACGGCCCAATGGAATAACGGGCCGTTAATGGGTATAAAGTGATACACTGTTCATTACGGGCCAGTTTCACCACGGGTCGTTAATGGGTGTAAAGTGATACACTATTCATTACGGGCCAGTTTCAGCACGGGCCGCTAATGGGCCAAGAGTTACAAAGGGCCTCATATGGGCCGAAAGACGTCATGGGCTATACATGGGCCAGAAGTGAAAACGGGCTGGAATCATATTGGACGGCCCAGATGACGCTACTGGGCCTAATTCGGATAGGGCGTAACGGGCCTTGGGTTAGCGGGCTGTAAATAGGCTATATGCGAATAGGCCGTTAACAGGCTTTCCATGGGCCGGCCCGCCAGCTTTTGACCAAGTCAAATGGGCCGACCTTTTCACAGGAATGGGCCACTGTTGGGCTGTTCCACGTGCCGACATATCATAGGAGCCTTCTGTCCAGTGAGTGGATGACATCTGTCCCAGCGATGAGCCAACACGTGTTTCCTCTAGCCAATGATGATTTTACACGTGGAAAATCCCCATTGGTCGGGGCTGTTAACGGGTTATCGGATCCAAAACCCGACCCGATAGCTTAGCGGCGTTCCATTACGGTGGATGCCACGTGTCGGTCACCCTTGACGAAAGCACTTCTGTGACGCGCGATTTATTGTCATGGAAGTGGACACTTCTGTGATGATAATTTTGGTAATGTCATGGAACACTTCTACGACAACACATGTATGACTATCTTGATTTTGTCATAAAGTTGTCATGGATGTACATGCATGACAAAAAAAGCGACCTACTGTGACAAACACGTATCATCACGGAAGTGTATTTTTTTTGTAGTGCTAGTTCCTTTGTGAGGAGGTTTGAATTTTCAACTTCACGTAATTCTCCAACTGTCCTGTTTGATCTTTGTGATAAATCTTATACCATGGACTTAGAGGATTTTACCACTGCATGCAAACTTCCACAATGGGGTAGTATAAGGGATCCGCGCAAATCTAAATTTAGAGATTTTCTTGCTAGTATAACTGTGGGAGAATCTAGAGATATTACACAAGCTACCATAGGGAGCATTCACTTTCCTGCTATACATTATTTTGCTCTCTTCATAGGTAGATGCATAAATGGTAAAGATGAGGCATGTCACATGTGTGTCCCTAACCTTAGTATTCTTAGGAGTGTTGTGATACGAGACAAATCTTATAATTTGGGAGCCAATGTTGCACGTAGGTTGCATCTTAATAGATTTAATGGAGATTTCTTTGGTGGAATTTATGCAACCCGCGTAGCTAATTTTCTTGGTATAGATGTATGTGAAGATGATATTGAATTACCTCCTGCCTATCTAGATTTTAATGCTATGGTTCACCACCAGTTTGTCGAGAGGAACGAATCACCTCTCTGGTATCGACTAATCTTTGACAAACGTCGTGTTGTCCGTATTACTCTCCCTGCCCCAGCTTTCTTTGATTATCAGGCAAGAGGAGGATATACTATTACCAGAGAGGAGGCAGATGAGTACAAGAGGAGAGAGGAGGCCGCTCGTCTCCACGCTGCAGCTCAGCAGGCGATAGCTACTGCATCACAGTACGACCCCCGCTACTATTATGGATATCAGCCAGGCCAGCCATGGGCATAGAACAACTTAGGCCAAAAGCCTAAGCTTGGGGGAATACGTATTTCTCACCGACATTACATTTATTCTCACACACTCATTGCTAGATGTCGGTGCTCATACTTTTTCATTGTATCATCCATGCTAGTTTATGTTCCTTTTTTATGATTTCTTCTTGTGTGTTTAATAAACCTTAAGAAAAAACAAAAGAAATTAGTTGCAGCTTTTAATTAGTTTACTTTCCATGCTTGTAATAGTAACTAAAAAGAAAACCCAAAAAGATTTCCTGTTCTTATTTTGCTTGTTGGGAGCTTTCCCGTGTAAATAGATTTATTTCTTTTCTTTTCTTTGGGGGTTGATAGGAGAAGACCATAATTAAATTGTTAAAGAGGCCTTATATGCATTATTGTTGATGTGTGTGACACCCCGAGACCGTTGCGCCAGGTGTCGTCCAGTTATTCGCTGTTGTTGCCTTGTCATTTGCTTGCGTGTTGCATCTTGCCATGTCATCATGTGCATTGCATCATCATGTTTTCAAAACTTACATCCGTCCGGCTTCCCCCAGTTCCATCCGTTATCCATTCTGAGCCCAGACATACTTGCACGCGCCCGCAGCACGTCCGAATATTATTTTAGAAGTGGCGGGAAAATGTTCTCGGAATGGGATGAAAGTTGGCGTGTGGTGTTGCTTTGTTGTTAGTAGACCGCCTGCCAAGTTTCATTGCGTTCAGAGTCCGTTTGACGCCCCAATGGATAACTATAGCGACGTTATAGTCGGTCAAAACGTCGGACGTTTTTGGTCTCCGGAAATAGTCGCCGGGCCTCTCCTCTTCTCTCTTCTTAGCCATCTGCCTTCTGCACTACCTCTCACCGCCATGCCCTACCTAACCTCTCCTGTCTGCCCGCGGACCTCCTCCCGCGCGCGTCCGAAATCTGTCCCGCACCCGACCCGGACAGTCATTACCGCTGTGTTCGGATCATCCCCAAACATCTACAAAACGTCTCCATTTTGTTAATTGGGCTCCCTAACTCTTTGTTTTCGTCCGTCCGATTATGATTGGAGGGACGAGATAGCCCCTAGTCAAACCCACCTACTATATATAGCTAGTCTAACCCTAGACCAGATCCCAAATTTCTAGGGATCCATCCCACCGCCGTCACACTCTTCCTCGGGTTCCACACCGAACCAGTAGTTTTCTCCTTGATCCAAAATTCCTCTCTTTCAAACACCAGCCAATCCAGAGCATAGCCCCTCCTCGCCTTGATCTGGATCGAGGGGACCAAGCCCCTGCAGCCGCCCGAGGCCTCCATGGCTTGGCCCTCCTGCCTCCTCGCCGGACTCCTCGCGCTACAGCACCTCGACCCCGGCGTCGACCCAGCCGCTGCCGGCAAGCAGCAGCAATCAGCAGGCCGTCCTCTCCGTCCCTGCTCTTTCCGTCAGCCCTCCTCTTCGATTCCTCCCGTGGCTCTCCATCTAAGCTCTGCCCTTGCCCTCTTCTTCGTAGGATATCGAGCCCCACGGCGACGCCATGAGCCGTCGGCCACTAGAGAGCCGTCGCCCTGCCAAGTTCGTCCCGCCGCCGGAGTTCACCTCGCCGGAAACCTCCTGCCGTTGCCTCCGCCACCCAGGGACCCGCCATGGCCTCCCCTTGGAGCTTCGCGTCGCGCCCGACCTCCTCCTGTGCCGCCTGTGCTTCTTCCCCAGGCTCCCGAGCTCCCTGTCGCAGGTTGCCTTGCCGACCCACTGCTTCACTCATGCCGCACCGCTGGAGCTCCATCCCCGTGCGCAGATCCGCCGGATCCCGCCATCCCAGACCCTTTCGGCCGGTCCCCGTCGAGGCCACCTCACCGGAGCCCTCGCCGGTCTTCGCTCCATCGTCTGTATCCCCTGCTTCATGAACGAGAACAGGTCGTGTTGACCAGCACTAAGCTTCGTCAAATCCAGCTGACCCAGCCACTTCCTCACTTGGCCCAGCTATTGGGGAACGTAGCAGAAATTCAAAATTTTATACGCATCACCAAGATCAATCTATGGAGAAGTCTACCAACGAGGGAAGGAGAGTGCATCTACATACCCTTGTAGATCGCTACGCGGAAGCGTTCAAGAGAACGGGGTTGATGGAGTCGTACTCATCGTGATCCAAATCACCGATGATCCTAGTGCCGAACGGACGGCACCTCCGTGTTCAACACACGTACAGCCCGGTGACGTCTCCTACGCCTTGATCCAGCAAGGGGAGAAGGAGAGGTTGGGGAAGACTCCATCCATTAGTAGTACGACGGCGTGGTGGTGGTGGAGGAGCATGGTACTCCAGCAGGGCTTCGCCAAGCACCGCAAGAGACGACGAGGGAGAGGGGTAGGGCTGCGCCAAGAAGGAGAGGAACTCATCTGTTGGCAGCCCCAAGTCCTCAAGTATATATAGGGGAGAGGGAGGGGCGCGCCCCACCTAGGGTTCCACCCTAGGGGCGGCGGCCAGCCCCAATCCCATCTAGGGTGGCGGCCAAGTGGAGGGGGAGAGGGAGGCGCACCAGGCATGGGCCTTGAGGCCCATCTGCCCTTAGGGTTTGCCCCCTCTTCCCCTTAGGCGCATGGGCCTTGGTGGGGAGGCGCCCCAGCCCACTTAGGGGCTGGTCCCTTCCCACTATTGGCCCATGTAGGCCTCCGGGGCTGGTGGCCCCACTTGGTGGACCCCCGGACCCCTCCGGTGGTCCCGGTACACTACCGGTGATGCCCGAAACACTTCCGGTGGCCAAAACCATACTTCCTATATATTAATCTTTACCTCCGGACCATTCCGGAACTCCTCGTGACGTCCCGGATCTCATCCGGGACTCCGAACAACATTCGGTAACCACGTATATCTATTCCCTATAACCCTAGCGTCATCGAACCTTAAGTGTGTAGACCCTACGGGTTCGGGAGTCATGCAGACATGGCCGAGATAACTCTCCAGCCAATAACCAACAGCGGGATCTGGATACCCATGTTGGCTCCCACATAATCCACGATGATCTCATCGGATGAACCACGATGTCGAGGATTCAATCAATCCCGTATACAATTCCCTTTGTCTAGTGGTACGATACTTGCCCGAGATTCGATCGTCGGTATCCCGATACCTTGTTCAATCTCGTTACCGGCAAGTCTCTTTACTCGTTCCGTAACACATCATCCCGTGATCAACTCCTTGGTCACATTGTGCACATTATGATGATGTCCTACCGAGTGGGCCCAGAGATACCTCTCCGTTTACACGGAGTGACAAATCCCAGTCTCGATTCATGACAACCCAACAGACACTTTTGGAGATACCTGTAGTGTACCTTTATAGCCACCCAGTTACATTGTGATGTTTGGCACACCCAAAGTATTCCTACGGTATCCGGGAGTTGCACAATCTCATGGTCTAAGGAAATGATACTTGACATTAGAAAAGCTTTAGCATATGAACTACACGATCTTTGTGCTAGGCTTAGGATTGGGTCTTGTCCATCACATCATTCTCCTAATGATGTGATCCCGTTACCAACGACATCCAATGTCCATGGTCAGGAAACCGTAACCATCTATTGATCAACGAGCCAGTCAACTAGAGGCTTACTAGGGACATGGTGTTGTCTATGTATCCACACATGTATCTGAGTTTCCTATCAATACAATTCTAGCATGGATAATAAACGATTATCATGAACAAGGAAATATAATAATAACCAATTTATTATTGCCTCTAGGGCATATTTCCGATAGTCTCCCACTTGCACTAGAGTCAATAATCCAATTCAAATCGATATGTGATTAACACTCAAGGTCACATCCCCATGTGACTAAGACCCAAAGAGTTCTGGGTTTGATCATGTTATGCTTGTGAGAGAGGTTTCAGTCAACGGGTCTGCAGCATTCAGATCCATATGTACTTCGCAAATTTCTTTGTCATCTTGTAGATGCAACTACTACGCTACATTTGGAGCCATTTCAAATAACTGTTCTACTTGGAGCTATTCTAAATTGTTGCTCCATCATACATATCCGGTATCTCTACTCAGAGCTATCCGGATAGGTGTTAAGCTTGCATCGACGTAACTCTTTACGTCGAACTCTTTATCACCTCCATAACCGAGAAACATATCCTTATTCCTCTAAGGATAATTTAGACCCCTATCTGGTGATCTACTCCTAGATCACCTTTGTACCCTCTTGCCAAATATGTGGCAAGGCACACATCAGGTGTGGTACTCAGCATGGAATACCGTATGGCGCCTATGACAAAAGCATAGGGGACGACCTTCGTCTTTCCTCTTTCTTCTGCCGTGGTCGAGCTTTAAGTCTTAACTTCATACCTTACAACTCAGGCAAGAACTCCTTCTTTGACTGATCCATCTTGAACACCTTCAAGATCATGTCAAGGTATGTGCTCATTTGAAAGTACCATTAAGCGTTTTGATCTATCCATATAGATCTTGATGCTCAATGTTCAGGTAGCTTAATCCAGGCTTTCCATTGAAAAAAACTTTCCAAATAACCCTATATGCTTTCCAGGAATTCTATGTCATTTCTGATCAACAATATGTCAACAACATATACTCATCAGAAATTCTATAGTGCTCCCACTCACTTCTTTGGAAATACAAGTTTCTCATAAACTTTGTATACACCCAAAAACTTTGATCGTCTCATCAAAGCATACATTCCAACTCCGAGATGCTTACTCCAGTCCTTAGAAGGATTGCTGGAGCTTTGCATACTTGTTAGCATCTTTCAGGATTGATAAAACCTTCCGGTTGTATCACATACAACCTTTCCTCAAGAAAATCGTCGAGGAAACAATGTTTTTTGGCATCCTGTCTGCAAGATTTCATAAATAATGAAGTAATCGCTAATATAATTCCAACAGACTCTTAGCATCGCTATGAGTGAGAAAGTCTCATCGTAGTCAACTCCTTGAACTTGTCGGAAAACATCTTAACGACAAGTCGAGCTTTCTTAATGGTGATACTTACCATCATTGTCCGTCTTCCTTTTAAAATCCATATGTACCTAACAGCCTTACGACCATCAAGTAGTTCTTCCAAATTCTACACTTTGTTTTCATATATGGATCCTCTCTCGGATTATATGGCCTCGAGCCATTTTGGAATCCAGGCCCACCATCGCTTCTCCATAGCTCGTAGGTTCATTGTTGTCTAGCAACATGACTTCCAAGACAGGATTACGTACCACTTTGAATTAGTACGCATCCTTGTCATCCCACGAGGTTTGGTAGTGACTTGATCTGAAGTTTCATGATCACTATCATAAGCTTCCACTTCAATTGGTGTAGGTGCCATAGGAACAACTCCCTGTGCCCTGCCACACACTAGTTGAAGAGACGGTTCAATAACCTCATCAAGTCTCCACCATCCTCCCACTCAATTCTTTCGAGAGAAACTTTTCCTCAAGAAAGGACCCGATTCTAGAAACAATCCCTTATTGCTTTCGGATCTGAGACAGGAGGTATACCCAACTGTTTTGGGTGTCCTATGAAGATGCATTTATCCGCTTTGGGTTCTAGCTTATCAGCCTGAAGCTTTTTCACATAAGCATTGCAGCCCCAAACTTTTAAGAAATGACAGCTTAGGTTTCTCTAAACCATAGTTCATACGGTGTCATCTCATCGGAATTACGTGGTGCCCTATTTAAAGTGAATGTGGTTGTCTCTAATTCTTAACCCATAAACTATCGTGGTAATTCGATAAGAGACATCATGGTATGCATCATATCCAATAGGGTGCAGTTATGATGTTCGGACACACCATCACACTATGGTGTTCCAGGCTGTATCGGTTGTGAAACAATTTCCACAATGTCTTAATTCTGTGCCAAACTCGTAATTCAGATATTCATCTCTACGATCATATCATAGACATTTTATCCTCTTGTCACGACGATGTTCAACTTCACTCTGAAATTACTTGAACCTTTCAATAATTCAGACTTATGTTTCATCAAGTAAATATACTCAGTATCTACTCAAATCATCTGTGAAGTAAGAACATAACGATATCAACTACAAGCCTCAGCACTCATTGGACTGCGCACATCAAGATGTATTACTTCCAACAAGTTGCTTTCTTGTTCCATTTTACTGAAAATGAGGCTTTCAGTCATCTTGCCCATGTGGTATGATTTGCATGTCTCAAGTGATTCAAAATCAAGTGAGTCCAAACGATCCATCTGTATAGAGTTTCTTCATGCATATCTACCAACAAACATGGTTCGCATGTCTCAATCCTTTCAAAAATGAGTGAGTCCAAAGATCCATTAACATGGAGCTTCTTCATGCATTTTATACCAATATGACTAAAATTGCAGTGCCACATTTGTGTGGTACTATCATTACTATCTTATACCTTTGGCATGAAAATGTGTATCACTACGATCGGGATGGTATTATTCAAATAAACAGAGTAACCATTATTCTCCTTAAATGAATAACCGTATCGCGATAGACATAATCCAATCATGTCTATGCTCAACGCAAACACCAAATAACAATTATTTAGGTTTTAATACCAATCTCGATGGTAGAGGGAGCGTACGATATTTGATCAACCTTGGAAATACTTCCAACACATATCGTCATCTCACCTTTTAGCTAGTCTCCGTTTATTCCGTAGCCTTTTGTTTCGAGTTACTAACACTTAGCAACCGAACCGGTATCTAATACCCTGGTGCTACTTGGAGTACTAGTAAAGTACACATTATAATGCATATCCAATATACTTCTGTCGACCTTGCCAGCCTTCTCATCTACCAAGTATCTAGGGTGGTTCTGCTTCAGTGACTGTTCCCCTTATTACAGAAGCACTTAGTCTCGGGCTTGGGTTCAACTTGGGTTTCTTCACTAGAACAGCAACTGATTTGTTGTTCCATGAAGTATCCCTTTCTTGCCCTTGCCTTCTTGAAACTAGTGGTTTTACTAACCATCAAAGATTGATGCTCCCTTTTGATTTCTACTTTTCGCGGTGTCGCGAATAGCTCAAGGATCATATCTATCCCTGATATGTTATAGTTCATCACGAAGCTCTAGTAGCTTGGTGGCAGTGACTTTGGAGAACCATCACTATTTCATCTGGAAGATCAACTCCCACTCGATTCAAGCGATTTTTGTACTCAGACAATCTGAGCCCAAGCTCAAGATTGAGCTTTTCTCCCTTATTATGCAGGCTAAGAAAATCGTCGGAGGTCTTATACCTCTTGACGTGGGCACGAGCCTGAAATCCCAATTTCAGTCCTTGGAACATCTCATATGTTCTGCCATGTTTCAAAAACGTCTTTGGTGCCTCAATTCTAAACCATTTAGCATTACGCACTGAACTATCATGTAGTCATCAAAACGTGTATGTCAGATGTTCGCAACATCCACAGACGACGTTCGAGGTTCAGCACACTGAGCGGTGCATTAAGGACATAAGCCTTCTACTGTCTGCATAAATGCTACTATCAACTTTCAACTAATTTTTCTCTAGGAACATATCTAAACAGTAGAACTGAAGCGCGAGCTACGACATAATTTGCGAAGACCCTTTGACTATGTTCAGGATAATTAAGTTCATCTTATGAACTCCCACTCAGATAGACATCCCTCTAGTCATCTAAGTGATACATGATCCGAATCAACTAGGTCGTGTCCGATCATCATGTGAGACAGACTAGTCATCATCGGTGAACATCTCATGTTGATCGCATCTTCTATACGACTCATGTTCGACCTTTCGGTCCTCCGTGTTCCGAGGCCATGTCTGTACATGCTAGGCTCGTCAAGTTAACCTAAGTGTTTCACATGTGTTCCGAGGCCATGTCTGTACATGCTAGGCTCGTCAACACCCGTTGTATTCGAACGTAAGAATCTATCACACCCGATCATCACATGGTGCTTTGAAACGACGAACTTTCGCAACGGTGCACAGTTAGGGAGAACACTTCTCTTGAAATTTTAGTGAGGGATCATCTTATTTAAGCTACCGTCGTTCTAAGCAAATAAGATGTATAAACATGATAAACATCACATGCAATCAAATAGTGACATGATATGGCCAATATCATATTGCTCCTTTTGATCTCCATCTTCGGGGCTCCATGATCATCATCGTCACCGGCATGACACCATGATCTCCATCATTGTGTCTCCATGAAGTTGTCTCGCCAACTTATTACTTCTACTACTATGGCTACTGGTTAGCAATAAAGTAAAGTAATTACATGGCGTTGTTCAATGACACGCAGGTCATACAATAAATAAAGACAACTCCTATGGCTCCTGCCGGTTGTCATACTCATCGACATGCAAGTCGTGATTCCTATTACAAGAACATGATCAATCTCATACATCACATTCTTCTTGGCCATATCACATCACATAGCATACCCTGCAAAAACAAGTTAGACGTCCTCTAATTGTTGTTTGCATGTTTGACGTGGCTGCTATGGGTTTCTAGCAAGAACGTTTCTTACCTACGCAAAAACCACAACGGGATATGCCAATTGCTATTTACCCTTCATAAGGACCGTTTTCATCGAATCCGATCCGACTAAAGTGGGAGAGACAAACACCCGCTAGCCACCTTATGCAACTAGTGCATGTCAGTCGGTGGAACCAGTCTCAGGTAAGAGTACGTGTAAGGTCGGTCCGGGCCGCTTCATCCCACAATGCCGCCGAATCAAGATTGGACTAGTAATGGTAAGCATATTGAACAAAATCAAAGCCCACAACTACTTTGTGTTCTACTCGTTCATAGAAACTACGCATAGACCTAGCTCATGATGCCATTGTTGGGGAACGTAACAGAAATTCAAAATTTTCTACGCATCACCAAGATCAATCTATGGAGAAGTCTACCAACGAGTGAAGGAGAGTGCATCTACATACCCTTGTAGATCGCTACGCGGAAGCGTTCAAGAGAACGGGGTTGATGGAGTCGTACTCGTCGTGATCCAAATCACCGATGATCCTAGTGCCGAACGGACGGCACCTCCGTGTTCAACACACGTACAGCCCGGTGACGTCTCCTACGCCTTGATCCAGCAAGGGGAGAAGGAGAGGTTGGGGAAGACTCCATCCAGCAGCAGCACGACGGCGTGGTGGTGGTGGAGGAGCGTGGTACTCCAGCAGGGCTTCGCCAAGCACCGCAAGAGACGAGGAGGGAGAGGGGTAGGGCTGCGCCAAGAAGGAGAGGAACTCATCTGTTGGCAGCCCCAAGTCCTCAAGTATATATAGGGGAGAGGGAGGGGTGCGCCCCACCTAGGGTTCCACCCTAGGCGCGGCGGCCAGCCCCAATCCCATCTAGGGTGGCGGCCAAGTGGAGGGGGAGAGGGAGGCGCACCAGGCATGGGCCTTAAGGCCCATCTGCCCTTAGGGTTTCCCCCTCTTCCCCTTAGGTACATGGGCCTTGGTGGGGAGGCGCCCCAGCCCACTTAGGGGCTGGTCCCTTCCCACTATTGGCCCATGTAGGCCTCTGGGGCTGGTGGCCCCACTTGGTGGACCCCCGGACCCTTCCGGTGGTCCCGGTACACTACCGGTGATGCCCGGAACACTTCCGGTGGCCAAAACCATACTTCCTATATATTAATATTTACCTCCAGACCATTCCAAAACTCCTTGTGACATCCGGGATCTCATCCTGGACTCTGAAGAACATTCGGTAACCACGTATATCTATTCCCTATAACCCTAGCGTCATCGAACCTTAAGTGTGTAGACCCTACGGGTTCGGGAGTCATGCAGACATGGCCGAGATAACTCTCCGGCCAATAACCAACAGTGGGATCTGGATACCCATGTTGGCTCCCACATGTTCCACGATGATCTCATCGGATGAACCATGATGTCGAGGATTCAATCAATCCCGTATACAATTCCCTTTGTCTAGTGGTACGATACTTGCCCGAGATTCGATCGTCGGTATCCCGATACCTTGTTCAATCTCGTTACCGGCAAGTCTCTTTACTTGTTCCGTAACACATCATCCCGTGATCAACTCCTTGGTCACATTGTGCACATTATGATGATGTCCTACCGAGTGGGCCTAGAGATACCTCTCCGTTTACACGGAGTGACAAATCCCAGTCTCGATTCGTGCCAACCCAACAGACACTTTCGGAGATACCTGTAGTGTACCTTTATAGCCACCCAGTTACGTTGTGACATTTGGCACACCCAAAGTATTCCTATGGTATCCGGGAGTTGCACAATCTCATGGTCTAAGGAAATGATACTTGACATTAGAAAAGCTTTAGTATACGAACTACACGATCTTTGTGCTAGGCTTAGGATTGGGTCTTGTCCATCACATCATTCTCCTAATGATGTGATCCCGTTATCAACGACATCCAATGTCCATGGTCAGGAAACCATAACCATCTATTGATCAACGAGCCAGTCAACTAGAGGCTTACGAGGGACATGGTGTTGTCTATGTATCCACACATGTATGTGAGTTTCCTATCAATACAATTCTAGCATGGATAATAAACGATTATCATGAACAAGGAAATATAATAATAACCAATTTATTATTGCCTCTAGGGCATATTTCCAACACCAGCCTCTCCAAGGCCCAAGGCCCAGTCCCTTTGCTGAACCGCGTGCTGGGGCCCAGCCGATGGCCAGATCCGACCCAGTGAGGTGAGGACGCGCCCAGCCTTCCCTGTGCCCTGTTGGACCAGCCAGCAGATTCATATTGGTTTTTTTCCCGTTCTGCAATTTTCCTAATGAACCAGTGCACTGCATATTTACAGAAAAGTCCCTAGACAACATGCATATAATAACTCACAAACCATGCATCGGTTTAAAACAAACTTCATATGAAACTTGCTTAGATTTTCATCTAGTTTAATAATATGCAACTTTCATCTATGTTTAAAATGTTCAAAATGTTGTTTGTTTAAATTTGCTTAATAACATGCTAAAATGATTTATTTCATAACTAAATAACCGTGACTCGGAATTTAATAAACTTTATACGTAAATGGGGTAGAAAATGCATAGTTTAACATGGTAGCCCTACTTTGCATGTTTAACAACTAAAAAATATGGTTTAGGGCTGAACAATACCAAACCTAAGGTATGCATATGGGGATTTACCGGAATTTTTGTTCGTTGTTTCCGGCCTCATTTAAACTTTCCTAGATAGATAGTTTCTTTATGCTTCATCTCTTGCCATGCTAACAACATTTAATCTTGTTGGGTACATAAACGAGGGAGAACTAAATAAGTCATGTGGTGTTTTCTTCACTATGCAACTCCGTTGCATAATGAGCTCCACTTAATTTCTAGGATTGTTTGTGCACTTTGCCATGCCATGCTTCATTAAACCAGACATGCATCATACTCGATTGTGCATCATGCCATGTTGATGTGTTGGTGGTTTACTATGTTGTTTGCTTCTTTCTGGTGTTGCTTCTTTGGGTTGTTTCCGATAACGTCGTGTGTGTGAGGATCCGTTCGACTACGTCCGTTTATCTTCTTCATGGACTCGTTCTGCTTCCTTGCGGGATTTCAGGCAAGATGACCATACCCTCGAAATCACTTCTATCTTTGCTTGCTAGTTGCTTGCTCTTTTGCTATGCCTATGCTACAATACCTACCACTTGCTTATCATGCCTCCCATATTGTTGAGCCAAGCCTCTAACCCACCTTGTCCTAGCAAACCGTTGTTAGGCTATGTTACCGCTTTCCTCAGCCCCTCTTATAGCATTGTTAGTTGCAGGTGAAGATTGGAGTTTGTTCCATGTTGGAACATGGTTATTTTGTTGGGATATCACAATTTCTCTTATTTAAATTAATGCATCTATATACTTGGTAAATGGTGGAAGGCTCGGCCTTATGCCTGGTGTTTTGTTCCACTCTTGCCGCCCTAGTTTTCCGTCATATCGGTGTTATGTTTCCGAATTTTGCGTTCCTTACATGGTTGGGTTAAAATGGGAACCCCTTGACAGTTCGCTTTGAATAAAACTCCTCCAGCAAGGCCCAGCCTTGGTTTTACCATTCGCCACCTAGCCTTTTTCCCTTGGGAGTCGCACATCCCGAGGGTCATCTTTATTTTAACCCCCCCGGGCCAGTGCTTGTCTAAGTGTTGGTCCAAATTAGAGCCACTTGCGGCACCACCTCGGGGAAACTTGAGGGCTGGTTTTAGCTGTACATAGTGTTCATCCAGTGTTGCCTTGAGAACGAGATATGTGCAGCTCCTATCAGGATGTCGGCGCATCGGGTGGTCTTCCTGGACTTGTTTTACCATTGTCGAGGATGTCTTGTAACCGGGATGCCGAGTCTGATCGGATCGTCTTGGGAGAAGGAATATCCTTCGTTGACCGTGAGAGCTTGTGATGGGCTAAGTTGGGACAACCCTGCAGGGATTTGAACTTTCGAAAGCCGTGCCCGCGGTTATGGGAAGATGGGAATTTGTTAATGTCCGGTTGTAGAAAACCTAAAGTTGATCTTAATTAAAATACATCAACCGCGCGTGTAACCGTGATGGTCTCTTCTCGGCGGAGTCCGGGAAGTGAACACGGTGTTGGAGTTATGCTTGACATAGGTTGTTATAGGATCACTTCTTGATCATAGTTGTTCGATCGTGCTTTTGCCTTCTCTTCTCGCTCTCATGTGCGTATGTTTAGCCACCATATATGCTAGTCGCTTGCTGCAGCCCCACCTCATACCTTTACCTTACCCATAAGCTTAAATAGTCTTGATCGCGAGGGTGTGAGATTGCTGAGTCCCCGTGACTCACAGATACTTCCAAAACCAGTTTGCAGGTGCTGATGTTACCGAGAAGGTGACGCAACCAAGCTCAAGGAGGAGCTCGATGAAGATCTTGTCCTTTGTGTTGTTTCGTTCTAGTTGATCAGTAGTGGAGCCCAGTTGGGACGATCGGGGATCTGTGTAGCTTTTGGGGTAGTCTTCTTTTTATTTTGGTTCCGTAGTCGGACCTTGATTGTATCTGGATGATGTAATGCTTTATTCATGGAATTGTGTAAAGTGGCGATTGTAAGCCAACTATGGATCTTTTTCCCTTATGTATTACATGGGTTGGGTGAAGATTACCTCACTTGCGACATTACTTTCAATGCGGTTATGCCTGTAAGTCGTGCTTCAACACGTGGGAGATATAGCCGCATCGAGGGCGTTACAATGTGACAAAAGAGCCCAAATTGCCTTGTCTTCTCCTGTTTATTGAAGGCCTACAGATTCCAGCTTAGTCCAATGCACGTGCACTATTATTATTATTCACATCGTTCGGTCATGGAAGTGAAGGGCAATTATGATGATATATGATGGACTGGCTGAGATGAGAAAAGCTGGTATGAACTCGACCTCTTTTGTTTTTGTAAATATGAATAGTTCATCATTCCTGATTCAGCCTATTATGAATAAACATGTTTGCAATGACAACTAGAGATCATAGTTTCTTGTGCCATGCTTGATTAGCTATGAGTTATAATGGTTTACCTTGCGTGCCAACATGCTATTAAATGGTTATGATGTGGTATGATAGGGTGGTATCCTCCTCTGAATGATTTAAGTGACTTGACTTGGCACATGTTCACACATGTAGTTCAAACAAATTCAACATAGCCTTCACGATATTTATGTTCATGGTGGATTATATCCTACTCATGCTTGCAGTCGGTGTTGATTAATATTAATGCATGTTCATGACTATTGTCGCTCTCTAGCTGGTCGCTTCCCAGTCTTGTGCTAGCCTTCACCTGTACTAAGCGGGAATATTGCTTGTGCATCCAATCCCTTAAAACCCAAAGTTATTCCACATGAGTCCACTATACCTACCTATATACGGTATTTACCTGCCATTCCAAGTAAATTTGTATGTGCCAAACTCTAAACCTTCAAATAAATATCATGTTTTGTATGCTCGAATAGCTCATGTATCAACTAGGGTTGTCTGTATCTTCCATGTTAGGCGGGTTATTCTCAAGAGGAGTGGACTCTGCTCCTCACTCACGAGATAAATGGCTGGTCACCGGGATGCCCAGTCCCATGCTTTGTGCGAACTAAATCAAAATAATTGCAAACAAAACTCCCCTTTGGACTCTTGTTAGTTGGAGGCACTCGTTGTTTCAAGCAAGCCATGGATTGATGCTTGTTGGTGGAAGGGGGAGTATAAACTTTACCATTCTATTTGGGAACCGCCTATAATGTGTGTATCATGGAAGATATCACCATCTCTTGGTTGTTATGTTGACAATGAAAGTATACCGCTCAAAATATTATTCACCTCTGTTTCAAAACCGAGCTCTGGCACCTCTACAAATCCCTGCATCCCTCTGCGAAGGGCCTATCTATTTACTTTTATGCTGAGTCACCATCCTCTTATTAAAAAGCACCAGTTGGACAACACCGTTGTCATTTGCATTCATTACTGTTAGTTTACATTGAGTATGACTTGACTAGATCTCTTTTACCATGAATTACAATGTCTAGTCAGTCCTTGGTCTTGAAAGGTGCTCTGCATTTATGTTTTGCGGTCTCAGAAAGGGCTAGCGAGATACCATCCTATTATATCATATTATGATTGTTTTGAGAAAGTGTTGTCATCCGAGTTTTATTATTATGGCTCGCTAGTTGATTATTCTATTGATATGAGTGAACTTGAGACCTATGCGTTATTGCAAATGTGGTTAGTTATAGTCTTTGCTGAAAACTTGAATGCTGGCTTTACATATTTACAACAAGAAGAGCAAACAGAGTTTGTAAAAGTTTTTCTTTATCACTTTCTGTTTGTTAACTGAATTGCTTGAGGACAAGCAAAGGTTTAATCTTGGGGCAGTTGATACGTGTCCAATGTATCTACTTTTTCAAACACTTTTGCCCTTGTTTTGGACTCTAACTTGCATAATTCGAATGGAACTAACCCGGACTGATGTTGTTTTCAGCAGAATTACCATGGTGTTATTTATGTGCAGGAGCAAACGCTCTTGGAATGACCTTAAACTTCACAGAGACACTTTTCATTAAATAAGAAAAATACCTACCAAAGATGAAGGCCAGGGGGGCCACCACCTTGCCACGTGGGTGGGGGGCGCGCCTACCCCCCTAGAGCGCGCCCCCCTACCTCGTGGGTCCCCTGTTGCCGCTCCAACTCCAACTCCACCTCCATATATTGAGTTTCGGGGAGAAAAAAATCAAAGAGAAGAGATCATCGCGTTTTACGATATGGAGCCGCCGCCAAGCCCTAAAACCTCTCGAGAGGGCTGATCTGGAGTCCGTTCGGGGCTCCGGAGAGGGGAATCCGTCGCCATCGTCATCACCAACCATCCTCCATCACCAATTTCATGATGCTCACCGCCGTGCGTGAGTAATTCCATCGTAGGCTTGCTGGACGGTGATGGGTTGGATGGGATCTATCATGTAATCGAGTTAGTTTTGTTAGGGTTTGATCCCTAGTGTCCACTATGTTCTAAGATTGATGTTGCTATGACTTTGTTATGCTTAATGCTTGTCACTAGGGCCCGAGTGCCATGATTTCAGATCTGAACCTATTATGTTACCATCAATATATGAGTGTTCTTGATCCTATCTTGCAAGTCTATAGTCACCTATTATGTGTTATGATCCGTTAACCCCGAAGTGACAATAATCGGGATACTTACCGGTGATGACCGTAGTTTGAGAAGTTCATGTATTCACTATGTGTTAATGCTTTGTTCCAGTTCTCCATTAAAAGGAGACCTTAATATCCCTTAGTTTCTGTAAGGACCCCGCTGCCATGGGAGGGTAGGACAAAAGATGTCATGCAAGTTCTTTTCCATAAGCACGTATGACTATGTTCGGAATACATGCCTACATTATATCAATGAACTAGAGCTAGTTCTGTGACACCCTAGGTTATGACGGTTACATGATGAACCGCATCCGGCATAATTCTCCATCACTGATCCATTGCCTACGAGCTTTCCATATATTGTTCTTTGCTTATTTACTTTTCCGTTGCTATTGCTATCATCACTACAAAATACCAAAAACATTACTTTTACTACTGTTACCTTTTGCTACCGTTATCACCACTATCATATTACTTTGCTACTAAACACTTTGCTGCAGATATTAAGTTTTCAGGTGTGGTTGAATTGACAACTCAGCTGCTAATACTTGAGAATATTCTTTGGCTCCCCTTGTGTCGAATCAATAAATTTGGGTTGAATAATCTACCCTCGAAAACTTTTGCGATCCCCTATACTTGTGGGTTATCAGCAAGCATGGTGGAAATTTCAGCTTCCGGTATGTTTCTATTATTAGTAACAATATCTTTCATGTATTTAGCATAAGGGTTCATTTTAAGCATATCAGTCAAACGCATGCGCAAAAAGATAGGTCTAATCATTTCCGCAAAGCGCTCAAAATCCTCGTCATCCTTTTTATTGGATGGTTTAGGAGGAAAAGGCATGGGTTTCTGAACCCATGGTTCTATTTCTTTACCATGCTTCCTAGCAACAAAGTCTCTCCTATCATAATGTTGATTTTTTGATTGTGGGTTATCAAGATCAACATCAGGTTCAATCTCTACATCATTGTCATTGCTAGGTTCAGCGTCAACATGAACATCATCATTAACATTATCACTAGGCTCATGTTCATTAACAGATTGTGTTTCAGCATCAGAAACAGAAATATCATTGGGATTCTCAGGTGTGTCAACAACAGGTTCACTAGAAGCATGCAAAGTCCTCTCATTTTTTCTTTTTCTTCCTCTTAGAAGGACTAGGTGCATCAACATTAGTTCTCTGAGAATCTTGCTCAATTCTCTTAGGATGGCCCTCAGGATACAAAGGTTCCTGAGTCATTTTACCACCACTAGTCATAACTCTAACATCATTATCATTTTTCTTATTATTTAATTCATTAAGCAAATCATTATGAGCCTTAAGTACTTGCTCTACTTGAGTGGTAACCATAGAAGCATGTTTACTAATAAGTTTAAGTTCACCTTTAACACTAGCCATATAATCACTCAAGTGTTCAAGCATATCAGCATTGTATTTCAATTGTCTACCAACATAAGCATTGAAATTTTCTTGCTTAACCATAAAGTCATCAAACTCATCCAAGAATTGGCTAGCAAACTTAGTAAATGGAATTTCACACTTATCAAATCTATAGAGAGAATTTACCTTCACTACCTGTGTCGGGTTATCAAGACCATGTATTTCTTCAATAGGTGGTAAATTCTTAACATCTTCAGCCTTAATACCTTTTTCTTTCATAGATTTCTTTGCCTCTTGCATATCTTTAGGACTGAGAAATAGAATACCCCTTTTCTTCAGAGTTGGTTTAGGAGTTGGTCCAGGAAGTGTCCAATTATTTTCATTAGTCAACAGATTATTCAATAGCCATTCAGCTTGATCAACAGTTCTTTCCCTGAAAACACAACCAGCACAACTATCCAGGTGGTCTCTGGAAATAACAGTTAGTCGATTATAAAAGATATCAAGTATTTCATTTTTCTTGAGAGGATGATTAGTCAAAGCATTAAGTAATCAGAGAAGCCTCCCCCAAGCTTGTCAGAGACTCTCTTCTTCAATTTGCACAAAATTATATATTTCCCTTAAGGCAGCTTGTTTCTTATGAGCGGGGAAATATTTAGCAGAGAAGAAATAAATCATATCCTGAGGACTACACACACAACCAGGATCAAGAGAATTAAACCATGTATTAGCATCACCCTTTAATGAGAACGGAAACAACTTAAGGATAAAGTAATAGCGAGTTTTCTCATCATGTGTAAAGAGGGTGGCTATATCATTTAATTTAGTAAGATGTGCCACAACAGTTTCAGATTCATGGCCATAGAAAGGATCAGATTCAACCAAAGTAATTAACTGAGGATCGACAGAGAAATCATAATCCTTATCAGTAATAAAGATAGGTGAAGTAGCAAAAGCAGGGTCATATTTCATTCTAGCATTCAAAGACTTTTCTTTAAGCTTAGCTAATAATTTCTTAAAGATCTATCATTGCAAGCTAAGAAGTCTTTAGTAGTTTCTTCATCCATAACATAACCCTCAGGCACAACAGACAATTCATATCTAGGGGGAGAATCTTGATCATCACTTTCATCAATATTATCAGTTTCAATAATTTCATTCTCTCTAGCCCTAGCAAGTTGTTCATCAAGAAATTCACCTAGTGGCATAGTATTATCAAGCATAGAAGTAGTTTCATCATAAATATCATGCAAAGCAGAAGTGGCATCATCAATAACATGCGACCTATCAGAATCAATATCATGTGTAGGTGTCACAAGTTTACTCAAAACAGAAGGTGAATCAAGTGCAGAGCTAGATGGCAGTTCCTTACCTCCCCTCGTAGTTGAGGAAAAAAATCTTGGTTCTTTGATCTTTCAAGTTCTTCATAATGATAAGCAGATATAAATCCCAAGTGGTTCAAAGAATAGAGCTATGCTCCCCGGCAACGGCGCCAGAAAATAGTCTTGATAACCCACAAGTATAGGGGATCACAACAGTTTTCGAGGGTAGAGTATTCAACCCAAATTTATTGATTCGACACAAGGGGAGCCCAAGAATATTCTCAAGTATTAGCAGATGAGTTGTCAATTCAACCACACCTGGAAACTTAATATCTGCAGCAAAGTCTTTAGTAACAAAGTAATATGATAGTAGTGGTAACGGTAGCAAAAGTAATATTTTTGGTTTTATAGTGATTGTAACAGTAGCAATGAAAAAGTAAATAAGCGAAAAACAATATAAGAAAAGCTCGTAGTCAATGGATCAGTGATGGATAATTATTTCGGATGCGATCAATCATGCAACAGTTATAACATAGGGTGACACAGAACTAGCTCCAGTTCATCAATGTAATGTAGGCATGTATTCCGAATATAGTCATACGTGCTTATGGAAAAGAACTTGCATGACATCTTTTATCTTACCTTCCCATGGCAGCGGGGTCCTATTGGAAACTAAGGGATATTAAGGCCTCCTTTTAATATAGTACCGGACCAAAGCATTAACACATAGTGAATACAGGAACTCCTCAAACTACGATCATCATCGGTAAGTATCCCGATTATTGTCATTTCGGGGTTAACAGATCATAAGACATAATAGGTGACTGTAGACTTGCAAGATAGGATCAAGAACTCTCATATGTTCATGAAAACATAATAGGTTCATATCTGAAATCATGGCACTCAGGCCCTAGTGACAAGCAGTAAGCATAGCAAAGTCATAGCAACATCAATCTCAGAACATAGTCAATACTAGGGATCAAAGCCTAACAAAACTAACTTGATTACATGATAAATCTCATCCAACCCATCACTGTCCAGCAAGCCTATGATGGAAGTACTCACGCACGGCGGTGAGCATCATGAAATTGGTGATGGAGGAAGGTTGATGATGATGATGGCGACGGGTTCCCCTCTCCGGAGCCCCGAACAGACTCCAGATCAGCCCTCCCGAGAGAGTTTAGGGCTTGGCGGCGGCTCCGTATCGTAAAACATGATGAATCCTTCTCTCTGATTTTTTTCTCCCTGAAAGTGAATATATGGAGTCAAGGTGGGCGTCGGTGGAGCGTCAAGGGGCCCACGAGGAAGGGGGGGCACGCCCAGGGGGGAGACGCGCCCCCACCCTCGTGGACAGGGTGTGGGCCCCCTGACGTGGATCTTTTCGCCGGTATTTTTTATATACTTCAAAAATAATCTCCGTTGATTTTCGGGTCATTCCGAGAACTTTTATTTCTGCACAAAAATAACACCATGGCAATTCTGCTGAAAACAGTGTCAGTCCGGGTTAGTTCCATCCAAATCATGCAAGTTAGAGTCCAAAACAAGGGCAAAAGTGTTTGTAAAAGTAGATACGATGGAGACGTATCACAGAAGTGCGACAGGAGGTCCAAAACAACTTTTTTAGACCATACTCTCTATTTTGTGAGCCTGTAAAGTGCCTTCTACCTCAGCCATCGACCCTTGGCATGTCAAATAGCCAGGGTCTTGGCATTATTATATACAAAAAAATGATTGGCATGTCACTCAAGTTCTAGTGAATATAATTTATATCTTGTATTCACTTTTCTCTACAAAACTATATTTTGCTTCTTTATGTTATTTCACACGCCCCGCCAGGGGCTCGATATGGGAAGAAACTAAATTTCCAATAAGTCCGAATAGCTTTATAGCATACTTTGGCGTCGCGAGTTTGGCCTTATATGCATCAGCTCCGAATCATGTCTTGGGTCAATAGTTGGGTTGCTCGGCTCCTATGCTTGATACCTTATGTTCCGCTCTATCGACTAAGGTAGTAAAGGGAGAACTACTGCGATTGTGCCCTGGTTTACCGAGGTGAGCACCTCAGTAGAGAACGCCGAAAACTGACTGTTATGATGCGGCGAGAGCTGGTCAACCACTCGATGATTTAGCAGAATCGTTCGCGATTCCCTCCATATTACATGAAGGACCTTTTTTTAGGTCATACAGGTGAATGCACCATATTGGGATAACAGCATACATAACAAGGTTTATATGGTAGACCCACCATAAAAATCCTATGGCTAACTGAAAGTGTTAACGCCCTATAGTCCGGTTTCCTCGTTCACCGCATTGACACCTCCATTCATGGACCAAGACGTTGGGTTAAGAGTGATCATATGCTTTTCCGAACACCCCTGTATTTTCTACGTGGGGGCTGAAGCCGACGACTGGAAAACTTTCTGATTATGCAAACAACGGCCGCACAGGAGGAACCAAAAACTTTTAAGCAAACATCACAATAGTATCACCATACTGTCTTTTACAATTCAATACATTTCATTCAATAACATATCTTTCGAGCACAGACCCTCTATCAAGCGGGCACCCTCTAAGACTTCCTCGAAATAATGCTCGGGTGCGTGATGGTCCTTACCCTTGGGGGGACACCTCGTGGCAACGTCAGTGGCCTTCATCCTGGCCTATTATGTTTTAAAACGGCAAAGTGTTGGGGAACGTAGTAATTTCAAAAAAAATCCTACGCACACGCAAGATCATGGTGATGCATAGCAACGAGAGGGGAGAGTGTTGTCCATGTACCCTCGTAGACCAAAAGCGGAAGCGTTAGCACAACGCGGTTGATGTAGTCGTACGTCTTCACGATCCGACCGATCAAGTACCGAACGCACGACACATCCGAGTTCAGCACACGTTCAGCCCGATGTCGTCCCTCGAACTCCGATCCAGCCGGGTGTTAAGGGAGAGTTTAGTCAGCACGACGGCGTGGTGACGATGATGATGTTCTACCGACGCAGGGCTTCGCCTAAGCACCGCTATAGTATTATCGAGGTGGACTATGGTGGAGGGGGGCACCGCACACGGCTAAAAGATCAAACGATCAATTGTTGTGTCTCTACGGTGCCCCCTTCCCTCGTATATAAAGGAGCAAGGGGGAGGTGCGGCCGGCCTAGAGGGGGGGGCGCTAGGAGGAGTCCTACTCCTACCGGGAGTAGGACTCTCCCTTTTCCTTGTTGGACTAGGAGTGGAGGGGGAAAGAGGAGGGAGAGAGGATGGAAAGGGGGGCGCCGCCCTCCTCTCCTTGTCCTATTCGGACTAGGGGGGAGGGGCGCGCGGCCCTCCCCTGGCTGCCTCTCCTCTTCTCCACAAGGCCCACTATGGCCCATTAAGCTCCCGGGGGGTTCCGATAACCTCCCGGTACTCCGGTAAAATCCCGATTTCACCCGGAACACTTCCGATATCCAAACATAGGCTTCCAATATATCAATCTTAATGCCCCGACCATTTTGAGACTCCATGTTATGTCCGTGATAACATCCGGGACTCTGAACAACCTTCGGTACATCAAAACATATAAACTCATAATATAACTGTCATCGAAACGTTAAGCGTGCGGACCCTACGGGTTCGAGAACTATGTAGACATGACCGAGACATGTCTCTGGTCAATAACCAATAGCAGAACCTGGATGCTCATATTGGCTCCCACATATTCTACGAAGATCTTTATCGGTCAGACCGGAAAACAACATATGTTGTTCCCTTTGCACTACTAGGAAAAGGGCTATAGATGGAAATGACACTAATGGCGCACCAGACATGTGGTGCTCCATTACTATATACTAATGGCGCACCATCTGTTGGTGCGCCATTAGTGTGGAAGACACTAATGGCGCACCAGGCACACGGTGCGCCACTAGTAACAAAATGTATTTTTTTTCATTTTTTCAAACATACTAATGGCGCATCCGGGCAGAGTGCGCCACTACTGTATTTTTTTAATTATTTTTTTGCAAAACTACTAATGGCGCACCGTTGCATAGTGCGCCATTACTAGTTTAAACTAGTAATGGCGCACTATGCCACGGTGCGCCATTAGTATAAAAATTATTTTTTTTTTTACTTTTTTGCAAAACTACTAATGGCGCATGTCTGTGTGGTGCGCCATTAGTATGTTGGGTTACTAATGGCGCATGTCTCTGTGGTGCGCCATTAGTAACCTGGGACCAGCTAGATATTTTTGGACAGCCACACCTACACACTCACTTTCCCCACTTCATTCCCCCACCTCCTTCTCTAAGCTTGTCGGCTGCCTCCTCCTCCTCACCTCATTTGCACCATAGATTCATCAAAATTAAGTGTTGAAATTACCTTTTTTTGAT
Organism: Triticum urartu; assembly: GCF_056163025.1. Taxonomy (NCBI): domain Eukaryota; kingdom Viridiplantae; phylum Streptophyta; class Magnoliopsida; order Poales; family Poaceae; genus Triticum; species Triticum urartu. The sequence continues at coordinate 166,427,417 of NC_141874.1, read as the reverse complement.
AGGTAAGTAAGGGGAAAGCTATCTTCATGTTGTAGATCTACTTTTTTCTCCCTAGCTCGCTCCAACAACGTGCACATGCACTTTTTGTGGCCTAGCTAGATCTATGTATGTTTGTGGCGTTGCATATATGTTTGTGTTTGTAGGTACCGGTATTTGAAATGCGATAGTTGCCAATATTTTGCCGGAATGTTGATTCATTTCCGTTTCGGCGAGAATTTTGGCACTATGCATTCTTTTCGGTCCTATTTTTAGGGAAAGTCATGCCAAATTTTTTCTTGGTTCTAAAATATCGTTTTGCTCTACCTCGCAGGCGACCATGGTCCGCACAATGACCGAAGGCATCATGAATAGGTTTTTGAGCTCCGTGAAGGCCGAGATGCTTCAAAAGAACGAGACGGAGATAAGATGTCCGTGTCGAAGATGCAAGCTGAAGAGCCTTATTGCGGACCCGGATTCCGGGCAGGTGCGGGACCACCTACTCTTGCGTGGTTTCATGGATGGCTATCAGTGGCAAGGTGATGAAGATGACTATGAAGTCGTCCATGGGGGCCGGGTAAGCAATGAGGAAGGGCAGCAAGACAACCACCGCGGCTCGGGCGGGCGAGAAGACGAAGAATCTCCAGGACATGATCACGACAGTGATGCTGTACACAGTCATCATGTAGAAGATGCCGGACATGATGATGAGGAAGATGCCGGAGCAGTCGAAGGGCATGATCATGAAGATCTAGATGCTGGAGGAGCAGACGAAGATGGACCATCGATGGGCTGGGTGCAGGACCCTCATATTCAAGAGCTGCTTCTCAAGCAGACGGATAATGCAAGAGCTGCCGCCCGAGAGAAAGCCAAGCTGGATCAACTGGAGATAGATGCGGTTAATCCATTGTATGAAGGATGCAGACCCGAGGATACCCGCCTAAAAGTAACGCTCATGGCTTTGGAGATGAAGGTAAAACACAAAATGACCGACGCATCCTTCGACGAGAACATGTCATTCTGGCACGAACGTCTTCCCAAGGGGAACAAGTGCCCGACCAGTTTCGAGGAGGCGAAGAAAGTTGTGTGTCCTTTGGATTTACCGCACATGAAATACCATGTGTGCATGAACAATTGCATCATTTATCGGGCCGAGCACGCGGAGTCTACCATATGTCCGGTGTGCGGTGTCGTCACTCGATACAAGAAGAGGAAGAAAGCTCCTCGAAAAGTGGTGTGGTACTTTCCGATCACTCCTCGTCTGCAGCGGTATTTCGCGGACCCTAAGGTAGCAAAGCTCCTGCGTTGGCACACGGATAGGGAGGAGAAGAAGCGAGAAGATGACGCAAATGATCCGGAGATAAATAAAAAAGACAAGATGCTGAGTCACCCTAAGGATGGGAGCCAGTGGCAAGCGTTGAACTTCGAACACCCAGAATTTGGGAAGGATCCAAGGAACATCGTGCTGGGCGCGAGCACCGATGGAGTCAATCCGTTTGGCAGCCAGAGAAGCACACATAGCACCTGGCCTCTGTTTGTGTGGATGTACAACCTTCCCCCCTAGTTGTGCATGAAGAGGAAGTACATTCACATGAGTATGCTAATTGAAGGGCCGAAACAACCAGGGAACGACATCAATCTGTATCTGGGACTGCTGAAAGAGGAGCTAGACACGCTGTGGAATACGCCAGCCAATACCTGGGACACCGCAGAGAAAGAACATTTCCCTATGAGAGCCGCACTGCTCATGACGGTGCACGACTTTCTCGGTTACGGATATCTCACGGGGCAGGTGGTCCACGGATTTTCTGGATGCGTCAGGTGCGTGGATGACACAACGTATCGCCAGCTAGATAGAGATCCCGGGTCTTCGAAAACCGTGTTCATGGGACATCGAAGGTGGCTTTGCGACAATGACCCGTGGAGGAAACGCAAGGATCTGTTTGATGGTGAAACCAAACTCCGGAGACGCACGCGTATGAGGAGCGGCTAGAAAATAGACGGGCTGTTGAAAAATTGGAAAGATTGCCCACTACCGGGAAAGAAGCAAAAGGCGCCAGAGCCGGGAAAGAAGCGAAAGGCGCCAGAGCCGCTGCTGAAGGTATGGAAAACGAGGTCTGTTTTCCACAGAAGAACTCCATTTGCGAAAAAGAAGGGCAAGAAGATTATGAACAGATAGCTAGCTAAGATTGACTGTATTTAAATCGTAGTCTTCATTTCTAGGTTGTATTTCATGGGCACTTTTTGAATTCATGAATATTTTTTCAAATTTGATGATATTTTTTCATATTCAATATGATAAAATATTGAATATTCATGAGGACACTCGATCTCGATTCCCCCTCCATCTCGATCTCGATCCCACCCGCGCCTCCTCTCCCCTCTTCATTTTTTAAAAATAATAATAATAAAGTGTAGACTAAAATTGTTGTTAAACAACAATTATTACTGTTTTCATAAAAAAATATTACTGTTTCATATTCATATTCATTTTCTAAAAAATTATTACATGCAACAAAAAAATTACTTATGGCGCACCTCTGGCTGGTGCGCCATTGCTATATATATAAAAAAGATTACTAATGGTGCACCTCTGCCTGGTGCGCCATTGCTATGTAAAAAAAAAGATTACTAATGGCGCACCTCTTCCTGGTGCACCATTGCTATGTAAAAAAAGATTACTAATGGCGCACCGGCCGCAGGTGCGCCATTAGTAAGATTCCCCCCTAGCTTATTCCCTCCCTCTCGCCAGATCCCATTCGTCCCTCTCCCTCGCCCCGCCCCTAGCTAATTCCCTCTGCTGCCCCCGACCCACGCCGCCGCCGCCCCCGCGCCTCCGTCTCCGTTGCCGCCCCCACGCCGCCGCCGCCCCCGCGCCTCCGTCTCCGTCGCCGCACCCACGCCGCCGCCGCCCCCGCGCCTCCGTCTCCGTCGCCGCCCCCACGCCGCCGCCGCCGCCCCCGCGCCCCCACGTCACCGCTGCCCCGGCGCCTCCGTCTCCGTCGCCTCCCCCGCGCCTCCTCATCGTGGTCAGGTAACCCTCCTTCCTCCCTCCGCTTCTCTTCTCCTCTCTTCCTCCTCTCTTCTCCTCTCTTCCTCCTCCCTCTGCCTCTCTTCTCCTCTCTTCCTCCTCTGCCGCTCTTCTCCTATCTTCCTCCTCTCCTCTCAGGTAACCCGAACTTAATTTTATGATGGTGCATTAGGAGGATCAGGAGGCAAGTTGTAGTGCTGCAAGTGGAAAGAAGAAGAGCAGCAAGCATTAGATGCTTGCACTCCTGCTCTTATTTGCTTTTGAAGCAAAGTTTTTTTCCTAGCTGCAATAACACAGTAAAAAAGAAGTGTCTGAACAAGCTGTTGCTTTTTGCTGTTAATGTGCAGGTGTTCCTGGGCTGAGGGAGAGGATAGAGGCACAAGGAGGAAAAGAGCACCTGGACCAGAGGTGACAATGAATGAGCTGGTGTTTAAACCATGGCTAACTTAATTTGTGTTTGGGGTTGGAGTTGGGAAAGAGATAGAGGGATAGGAGGGGGGAGGGGAAAGAGAAATGTTTATTTTAGGGTTTAATTAGACTCAAGATTCTGGTGTTTAACCCTATTATGTTGCTTCTATAAATAATATAAAAGCTGTGAAAAAGAAATCTGTGGAGTTGGCACTTTACATAAGGTTGTAGATCATTGTAGTGTCCTAATGTCTAAGACTGTTGCATTGGAGGTTCATCTTGCAAACATATCAGAACTTGCAAACATTTTATTACTTTTTGCATTGGAGGTTCATCTTGTCTTGAGGCAAACAAATCAGCATTGGAGGCTCATCTTTGAGGCTCATCTTTATTACATATCAGAACTTGCAAACAAATCTATGAAAGAGTTGTAAAGTTTCTGGGTTTTGTCTCCGACCATTGTGTCGTGATGAATTTGCAGGTACCCCGAGAGGCCCTTGAGTTTGCCGGAATGTCGATTAACTTCCGTTTCGGCAAATTCGGGTACTCCATATGTCCTATTTTCAGCAAAGGTCATGCTGAAATTTTCCATGAATTTTAGCATGACTTTGCTAAAAATAGGACAAATGGGGTACTTGCGACTAATGCATGGGCCGGGGTATCTTAGTACTTAGTTAAGTAGGATCAACTGCCCCGCCATTCTTGCTGCATTGAACCATAGGTGGCAATAGAGCCAAGTGATTAGGCCCAACTTAGAATTCTCCTTAGCATCGATAAACCCTAGATGATAAACCCAACATAGGTGGCAATAGAGCCAAGTGATTAGTGCCAAGTGATTAGGCCCAACCTAGGGTGCCTCGGCATCGATAAACCCTAAATGATGAAAACTTAACTTGGCTTCTATAGGGTGCCTCGGTGTCGATGAGAACCTAAATGATGTACGCTTAGGCTTTTAGGGTGCCTCGTCGTCGCCAAAACCTAAATGATGAAAGCTTAGGCTTTTAGGGTGCCTCGACGTCGACAAACCCTAAATGATAAAACCTTGGCTTTTAGGGTGCCTCGGTGTCGATAAGAACCTAAATGATGAAAGCTTAGGCTTTTAGGGTGCCTCAGCGTCGACAAACCCTAAATGATAAAAAGCTTAGCTTTTAGGATGCCTCGGTGTCGACAAACCCTAAATGATGTAGTTTTGAATTATGAACATAGGATATGTCGTCATCATCATCGGACGACGAAAGGGACGACGATAGTCTTCCGGCGGTGTGCGACTGGTGCGACCACGATCGAGGTCTGTGCGACATGCCTCACCTGGACGATGATCGGCGCTTCAGCATTAAGCTCGAGGAGACCTTTGAAGTTGAAACGGTACACAACGACGACAAGTGTTATTTTCATAATTAAGCATGACTTCAACTATTTCAACGTGTAATTTTCATCTTTTACAATTTGAGTATAGCTTATCCCATGCCATGCAAGACACTATGTCTTGGAGAGGATGGATTTTAAAGACCATGAAATTTCTGAAACAAAGAAAATTCACCTAATGACTCATCACGATGTGGACTTTGAAGTAAATCTATATAATTCTGAGAGCGTAACCCATTTTGGTTTGGAAGCATTTTGCAAGATGTATGGTTTTGATGAGGGTATGCTTATCACCATGGATCTTGGTAATCCTGACATCAACCAACACAATATGGACATTTGGGTCCTTGTTGATACGCCTCCAGTTCTACAGCTATGTGAGTTTCTCAAACATAGTTATTAGCTAATTTATATTGTTTATTTCAAAATAGTTGACAGCTTATTTCCATTGACAGCTTATTTTTATTGTTCAAAGAATGTGCGGGAGATGGTAGACAAAACCCACTACACCGATGGCTCTGAATTAACAACTTACAAGGAGAAAAATCATCTGGTCGGATTTTGTACTGACATTGAGAATTACATTATCCACAAACAAACTCCTCAACATTATGGTAAATACGTGCCACTAGTGCATGTGTTCAACTACGGTAACTACCATGGAGATACCCTGGTAAGATTTTTACTATTACGACATCCGTGCATCTTTTGCATACTTCTAAAACTAGTACATCATTGCTAACTATGAAGTTATTACTATGTTTTTCAATAGATAATCCCAGAGAATTGTGTGCCTCATATGATGTATCAGAAAGGTAGTGTTAATGTTTTGAACATACAGCCAGGTCGTCCTACGAATCTCAACTGTCCATACGAGATTTCTATAAGAAGTGGAGACATGAAAATCAAAGGATGGAAAAAAATGTATGGACAGTCGTAAGGAGCTTCTTAGAAGCAAAAGGAACCGACGCGCAAAAATTGGAGACAGGATGTTCTCCATTCTCCATAATGGAGAGTCAGGGTCTATGTTGTTTTATGCTATTTTAGCTTAAATAGGGTATTTAGGTCCTGCCTAATACTGATGATCATGTGCTAAGAACAATTAAGTAGGGTTGGTTCGATGACTATCAAGATGATGATAGTATGACTTGTTATGAATAACGAGTAGAAGTTGTATGATGATGATTAGTAGGACTTGTTAGGATTATATTACTTCTGACAAACTCGATACTCGCGGTCTTGAGACTTGTAATGTTTTATCTTTGTTCGGTCTTTTGAATTCGGAGACTAATATGATGAATTGTATTCGGAGACTAATCTTCTATTGTATTCATGAATCTGTTGTTGTTGTGTGCTACTATCTATATTATGTCAAATAATATATTTTGTAACCTGTGCAAAAATCAGAAAAGTAAAAAAAACATAATATTCATACTAATGGCGCATCACTAAAGAGTGCGCCATTAGTATGCCAAGTATACTAATGGCGCATCCATCCGCAATGCGCCATTAGTGTGCCAAAGCACATGGTTAAATATGGCCCGGGGAGGCATACTAATGGCGCATGGTGTTATATACTAATGGCGCACTGGGTGGTGCGCCATTAGTAAAAAATACTAGTGGCGTGATACTAATGGCGCACCAGCGATGCGCCATTAGTAGGCAAAACTGGTGCACCATTAGTAGGCCTTTTCCTAGTAGTGTTTCATCAGTATGTTACTTGCCCGAGATTCGATCATCGATATCTCAATACCTAGTTTAATCTCGTTATCGGCAAGTATCTTTACTCGTTCCGTAATACATCATCCCGCAACTAACTCATTAGTTGTAGTGCTTGCAAGGCTTAAGTGATGTGCATTACCGAGAGGGCCCAGAGATATCTCTCCGACAATCGGAGTGACAAATCCTAATCTCGAAATACGCCAACCCAACAAGTACCTTCGAAGACACCTGTAGAGCACCTTTATAATCACCCAGTTACGTTGTGACGTTTGGTAGCACACAAAGTGTTCCTCCGGTAAACAGGAGTTGCATAATCTCATAGTCATAGGAACATGTATAAGTCATGAAGAAAGCAATAGCAACAAACTAAACGATCAAGTGCTGAGCTAACGGAATGGGTCAAGTCAATCACATCATTCTCCTAATGATGTGATCCCGTTAATCAAATGACAACTCATGTCTATGGTTAGGAAACATAACCATCTTTGATCAACGAGCTAGTCAAGTAGAGGCATACTAGTGACACTCTGTTTGTCTATGTATTCACACATGTATTATGTTTCCGGTTAATACAATTCTAGCATGAATAATAAACATTTATCATGACATAAGGAAATAAATAATAACTTTATTATTGCCTCTAGGGCATATTTCCTTCAGTCTCCCACTTGCACTAGAGTCAATAATCTAGTTCACATCGCCACGTGATTTAATACCAATAGTTCACATCACCATGTGATTAACACCCATAGTTCACATCGACATGTGACCAACACCCAAAGGGTTTACTAGAGTCAATAATCTAGTTCACATTGCTATGTGATTAACACCCAAAGAGTACTAAGGTGTGATCATGTTTTGCTTGTGAGAGAAGTTTAGTCAACGGGTCTGCCACATTCAGATCCGTAAGTATTTTGCAAATTTCTATGTCAACAATGCTCTGCACGGAGCTACTCTAGCTAATTGCTCCCACTTTCAATATGTATCCAGATTGAGATTTAGAGTCATCTGGATCAGTGTCAAAATTTGCATCGACGTAACCCTTTACGATGAACCTTTTTGTCACCTCCATAATCGAGAAACATATCCTTATTCAACTAAGGATAATTTTGACCGCTGTCTAGTGATCTACTCCTAGATCACTATTGTACCTCCCTGCTAGACTTATAGCAAGGCACACATCAGGTCTGGTACACAACATTGCATACATGATAGAGCCAATGGCCGAAGCATAGGGAACATCTTTCATTTTCTCTCTATCTTCTGCAGTGGTCCGGCATTGAGTCTTACTCAACTTCACACCTTGTAACACAGGCAAGAACCCTTTGTTTGCTTGATCCATTTTGAACTTCTTCAAAACTTTGTTAAGGTATGTGCTTTGTGAAAGTCCAATTAAGCGTCTTGATCTATCTCTATAGATCTTGATGCCCAATATATAAGCAGCTTCACCGAGGTCTTTCTTTGAAAAACTCCTTTCAAACACTCCTTTATGCTTTGCAGAATAATTCTACATTATCTCCGATCAATAATATGTCATTCACATGTACTTATGAGAAATGTTGTAGTGCCCCCACTCACTTTCTTGTAAATATAGGCTTCACCGCAAGTCTGTATAAAACTATATGCTTTGATCAACTTATCAAAGCGTATATTCCAACTCCGAGATGCTTGCACTGGTCCATAGATGGATCGCTGGAGCTTGCATATTTTGTTAGTACCTTTAGGATTGACAAAACCTTCTGGTTGCATCATATACAACTCTTCTTTAATAAATCATTAAGGGATGCAGTTTTGTTTATCCATTTGCCAGATTTCATAAAATGCGGCAATTGCTAACATGATCCGGACAGACTTAAGCATAGATACAAGTGAGAAACTCTCATCGTAGTCAACACCTTGAACTTGTCGAAAACCTTTTGCGACAATTCTAGCTTTGTAGATAGTAACACTAGTATCAGCGTCCGTCTTCCTCTTGAAGATCCATTTAATCTCAATGGCTTGCCTGATCTTTGGGCAAGTCAATCAAAGTCCATACTTTGTTCTTATACATGGATCTCATCTCAGATTTCATGGCTTCAAGCCATTTTGCGGAATCTGGGCTCATCATCGCTTCCTCATAGTTCGTAGGTTCGTCATGGTCAAGTAAAATGACCTCCAGAACAGGATTACCGTATCACTCTGGTGCGGATCTCACTCTGGTTTACCTACGAGGTTCAGTAGTAACTTGATCTGAAGTTATATGATCATCATCATTAGCTTCCTCACTAATTGGTGTAGTAGTCACAGGAATAGATTTCTGTGATGAACTACTTTCCAATAGGGGAGCAGGTACAGTTACCTCATCAAGTTCTACTTTCCTCCCTCTCACTTCTTTCGAGAGAAACTCCTTCTCTAGAAAGGATCCATTCTCAGCAATGAATATCTTGCCTTCAGATATGAGATAGAAGGTGTACCAACATTTTCTTTTGGGTATCCTATGAAGGTGCACTTCTTCGATTTGGGTTTGAGCTTATCAGGTTGAAACTTTTTCACATAAGCATTGCAACCTCAAAATTTAAGAAATGACAACTTAGGTTTCTTGCCAAACCATAGTTCATACAGTGTCGTCTTAACGGATTTAGATGGTGCCCTATTTAACGTGAATGTAGCTGTCTCTAATGCATAACCCCAAAAACAATAGAGGTAAATTGGTAAGAGACATCATAGATCGCACCATATCTAATAAAGTACAGTTACGACGTTCGGACACACCATTACACCGTGGTGTTCCAGGTGGCGTGAGTAGTGAAACTATTTCACATTGTTTTAACTGAAGACCAAACTCGTAACTCAAATATTTTACTTCTGTGATCATATCGTAGAAACTTTTATTTTTGTTACGATGATTCTTCACTTCACTCTGAAATTCTTTGAATTTTCAAATGTTTCATACTTGTGTTTCATCAAGTAGATATACTCATATCTGCTCAAATCATCTGTGAAGATCAGAAAATAATGATACCTGCCGCGAGCCTCAATATTCATCAGACCACATACATCAGTATGTATGATTTCCAACAAATCTGTTGCTTGCTCCATTGTTCCGGAGAACGGAGTCTTAGTCATCTTGCCCATGAGGCATGGTTCGCAAGAATCAACTGATTCATAATCAAGTGATTCCAAAAGCCCTTCGGCTTGGATTTTCTTCATGCGCTTTACACCAATATGACCTAAACGGTAGTGCCACAAATAAGTTTCACTATTATTATTAACTTTGCATCTTTTGGCTTCAATATTATGAAAATGTGTATCACCATGATCGAGATCCAACAAACCATTTTCATTGGGTGTATGACCATAGAAGGTTTTATTCATGTAAACAGAACAACAATTATTCTCTAAATTACATGAATTACCATATTGCAATAAACATTATCCAATCGTATTCATGCTCAACGCAAACACTAAATAACATTTATTTTAGGTTTAACACTAATCCCAAAAGTATAGGGAGTGTGCGATGATGATCATATCAATCTTGGAACCACTTCCAATACACATCGTCACTTCACCCTTAACTAGTCTCTATTCATTCTGCAACTCCCGTTTCGAGTTACTATTCTTAGCAATTGAACTAGTATCAAATACTGAGGGGTTGCTATAAACACTAGTAAAGTACACATCAATAACATGTATATCAAATATACATATGTTCACTTTGCCATCCTTCTTATCCGCCAATTATTTGGGGTAGTTCCGCTTCCAGTGACAAGTCCCTTTGCGGTAGAAGCACTCAGTTTCAGGCTTAGGTCCAGACTTGGGGTTTTTTCACTTGAGCAACAACTTGCTTGCCGTTCTTCTTGAAGTTCCCCTTTCTTCCCTTTGTCCCTTTACTTGAAACTAGTGGTTTTGTTTATCATCAACACTTGATGCTTTTCTTGATTTCTACCTTCATCGATTTCAGCATCACGAAGAGCTTTGGGAATCGTTTCCGTTATCCCTTGCATATTATAGTTCATCACAAAGTTCTACTAACTTGGTGATGGTGACTAGAGAATTCTGTCCATCACTATTTTATCTGGAAGATTAACTCCCACTTGATTCAAGCGATTGTAGTACCCAGACAATCTGAGCACATGCTCACTGCTTGAGCTATTCTCCTCCATCTTTTAGCTATAGAACTTGTTGGAGACATCATATCTCTCAACTCGGGTATTTGCTTGAAATATTATCTTCAACTCCTGGAACATCTCATATGGTCCATGACGTTCAAAACGTCTTTGAAGTCCCGATTCTAAGCCGTTTAAGCATGGTGCACTAAACTATCAAGTAGTCATCATATTGAGCTAGCCAAATGTTCATAACATCTTCATCTGCTCCTGCAATAGGTTTTTCACCTAGAGGTGCATCAAGGACATAATTCTTCTGTGCAGCAATGAGGATAAACCTCAGATCACGGATCCAATCCGCATCATTGCTACTGACATCTTTCAAATTAGTTTTCTCTAGGAACATATCAAAAATAAAACAGGGGAGCTAAACACGAGCTATTGATCTACAACATAGATATGCTAATACTACCAAGACTAAGTTCATGATAAATTTAAGTTCAATTAATCATATTACTTAAGAACTCCCACTTAGATAGACATCCCTCTAATCCTCTAAGTGATCACGTGATCCATATCAACTAAACCATGTCTGATCATCACGTGAGATGGAGTAGTTTCAATGGTGAACATCACTATGTTGATCATATCTACTATATGATTCACGCTCGACCTTTTGGTCTCCTTGTTCTGAGGCCATATCTGTTATATGCTAGGCTCGTCATGTTTAACCTGAGTATTCCGCGTGTGCGACTGTTTTGCACCCATTGTATTTGAACGTAGAGCCTATCACACCCGATCATCACGTGGTGTCTCAGCACGAAGAACTTTCGCAACGGTGCATACTCAGGGAGAACACTTATACTTTGATAATTTAGTGAGGGATCATCTTATAATGCTACCGTCAATCAAAGCAAGATAAGATGCATAAAAAGATAAACATCACATGCAATCAATATAAGTGATATGATATGGCCATCATCATCTTGTGCTTGTGATCTCCAGCTCCGAAGCACCGTCATGATCGCCATCATCACCGGCGCGACACCTTGATCTCCATCGTAGCATCGTTGTCGTCTTGCCAATCTTATGCTTCTACGACTATCGCTACCGCTTAGTGATAAAGTAAAGCATTACAGGGCGATTGCATTGCATACAATAAAGCGACAACCATATGGCTCCTGCCAGTGTCCGATAACTCGGTTACAAAACATGATCATCTCATACAATAAAATATAGCATCATGCCTAGACCATATCACATCACATCATGCCCTGCAAAAACAAGTTAGACATCCTCTACTTTGTTGTTGCAAGTTTTACGTGGCTGCTACGGGCTGAGCAAGAACCATTCTTACCTACGCATCAAAACCACAATGATAGTTTGTCAAGTTGGTGCTGTTTTAACCTTCGCAAGGACCGGGCGTAGCCACACTCAGTTCAACTAAAGTTGGAGAAACTGACACCCGCCAGCCACCTATGTGCAAAGCACGTTTGTAGAACCAGTCTCACGTAAGCGTACGCGTAATGTCGGTCCGGGCCACTTCATCCAACAATACCACCGAACCAAAATATGACATGCTGGTAAGCAGTATGACTTATATCGCCCACAACTCACTTGTGTTATACTCGTGCATATGACATCTACGCATAAAACCTGGCTCGGATGCCACTATTGGGGAACGTAGTAATTTCAAAAAAATTCCTACGCACACGCAAGATCATGGTGATGCATAGCAACGAGAGGGGAGAGTGTTGTACACGTACCCTTGTAGGCCGAAAGCGGAATCGTTAGCACAACGCGGTTGATGTAGTCATACGTCTTCATGATCCGACCGATCAAGTACCGAACGCACGACACCTCCAAGTTCAGCACACGTTCAGCCCGATGACGTCCCTCGAACTCTGATCCAGCCGAGTGTTGAGGGAGAGTTTGTCAGCATGACGGCATGGTGACGATGATGATGTTCTACCGACGCAGGGCTTCGCCTAAGAACAGCTAAAAGATCAAACGATCAATTGTTGTGTCTCTAGGGTGCCTCCTGCCGCCATATATAAAGGAGCAAGGGGGGAGGTGCGGTCGGCCTAGAGGGGGCGCGCCAGGAGTAGGACTCCCTCCCTTTTCCTTGTTGGACTAGGAGTGCAGGGGGAAAGAGGAGGGAGAGAGGAAGGAAAGGGGGGCGCCGCCCCCTCTCCTTGTCCTATTCGAACTAGGGGGGAGGGCGCGCGGCCCTGCCCTGGCTGCCTCTCCACTTCTCCACAAGGCCCACTATGGCCCATTAAGCTCCCGGGGGTTCCGGTAACCTCCCGGTACTCCGGCAAAATCCCGATTTCACCCGGAACACTTCGAATATCCAAACATAGGCTTCCAATATATCAATCTTCATGTCTCGACCATTTCAAGACTCCTCGTTATGTCCTTGATCACATCCGGGACTCCGAACAACCTTTGGTACATCAAAACATATAAACTCATAATATAACTGTCATTGAAACGTTAAGCGTGCGGACCCTACGGGTTCGAGAACTATCTAGACATGACCAAGACACGTCTTCGGTCAATAACCAATAGAGGAACCTAGATGCTCATATTGGCTCCCACAAATTCTACGAAGATCTTTATCGGTCAGACCGCATAACAACATATGTTGTTCCCTTTGTCATCGGTATGTTACTTGCCCGAGATTCGATCGTCAGTATCTCAATACCTAGTTCAATCTAGTTACCGGCAATTATCTTTACTCGTTCCGTAATACATCATCCCGCAACTAACTCATTAGTTGCAATGCTTGCAAGGCTTAAGTGATGTGCATTACCGAGAGGGCCCAGAGATACCTCTCCGACAATCGGAGTGACAAATCCTAATCTCGAAATACGCCAACCCAACAAGTACCTTCGGAGACACCTGTAGAGCACCTTTATATTCACCCAGTTACGTTGTGACGTTTGGTAGCACACAAAGTGTTCCTCCGGTAAACGGGAGTTGCATAATCTCATAGTCATAGGAACATGTATAAGTCATGAAGAAAGCAATAGCAACAAACTAAACAATCAAGTGCTAAGCTAACGGAATGGGTCAAGTCAATCACATCATTCGCCTAATGATGTGATCCCGTTAATCAAATGACAACTCATGTCTATGGTTAGGAAATATAACCATCTTTGATCAACGAGCTAGTCAAGTAGAGGCATACTAGTGACACTCTGTTTGTCTATGTATTCACACATGTATTATGTTTCCGGTTGTAAGTGCATCTAGTGCCACCCCTAGTTGGTTTTGGAGTATTGACGACAAACCTCGTTGAGGGACTAATGTGTTTGTGAGAATTGCCGGATAACACAAGTAGAAGTCCCTCATTGATTCGGTTTTCCTACCAGAGATGACCCCTAAAAATGTATGAAGACATTGAAGTCAAAGGTGGTATGTGAAGACATTCACATTGAAGACTATGACAAGAGAAGACATCGCATGAAGACTATGAAGCGCGAAGAATTAGATCTTTCGTAGTTTCTTTTCTTCTTTGTTGAGTCATAGGAACCACTGTACTGTTAAGTGGGGTCCAAGAGAACCAGTCAGAATAACTGAAGTGATGCTTAACTAAAATTCTATGTCTTCGAGTGAAGACTATGAGAGCGAATCTTGTCCAGAGTTGGACAAGTCAGCTTTGCTTGTAGCCCAAGTAAAGTTGCCATGTGTGTTTGAAATCTGACCGTTGGAACACGTGTCAGTTCCTTAGTGACCCAGGGTCATTTCGAACAAATCAGGTCGGGTTGCCTAGTGGCTATAAATAGCCCACCCCCTACAACCATAAACGGCTGGCTTCTCAGAGTTAAAGTACGGCTTTTGTCGTTTGAGAGCAACCCACCTCGAAGCCTTTGCGAGAGAATTCCTTGAGAGGATAAAGACCTAACCACCCAGAGCCAAAGAGTGTTAGGCATCACTTAAGTCTTCTTGTCTGTGTGATCTAAAGACTTATTACACTTGAGTATTGTGAATCCTCCAGCCGGTAAGGCGTCGCGTTCTGAGCATCCAAGAGTCATTGTGGATCCCGGTGAACGAAGTCTGTGAAGGTCTGGAAGTCTACCTTGAAGACTTACCAGAGTGATTGGGCGAGGACTGAGTGTCCTTAGCTCAAGGGGAATAAGGTGAAGACACGGTCTTCTGAGTTGAATCTCAGCCTCCCTAACCATACATACAGTTGTCACATCAACTGGAACTGGTCCAACAAATCATTGTCTTCAATGAGTCACTGGTTTCATCCTTCCCTTCCCTTTACTTACTGTTGGTTCTTGTGAAGTCATTGTACGATAGCATCACCATTCGACTTCACTAAGTGATTACGTGTACTGATTGGCTTCTCAATATCTTCCTACCTGATCCTGACTGCCTAGCTGCTATTAGTCATTGTGCTTTCACTTCATTGAATACGTGACTATGGTTTGCCTAGTGTAGTCTACCTTCCGCTGCATGATAATAGGTTTATTTCTATCGTTTTTCTTCGAAACTTACATGTATTGAAGACTTTCATAAAAATCTCCTATTCACCCCCCTCTAGTCGATCACTAGCACTTTCAATTGGTATCAGAGCAAGGTACTCCCTTGTTCTGTGTGATTCGGTTTAACCACATGGAGTTTTAGCTATGTCGACTGCAGGGATAATTAAAGTCTCCGCTGCGTGCCCCGTCTTCGATGGAACTGAATATCCCTACTGGAAGAATAAGATGTGCATGCATCTTGAAGCCATTGATGTCGACCTATGGTATGTCGTCAAGAACGGCGTTCCCAAGGCTGGAGAAGGTGTCACTGCCGCTGATGTCAAGAAGTTCGTTCAACTGGACTCTACTGCCAAGAATATCATCTGTGGTCATCTGACCAAAGGATAGTATGGCCGCGTAAGTGCTTTGGAAACATCTAAGCTAGTCTGGGACTGGCTATCCAAGGTCAACGAAGGGGTCTCAACCCAGAGAGATCATAGAATCAGTGTCTTTCGCAACCTCTTCAACCACTTCAAGAGAAATGACAATGAGAATGTCCAGCTCACGTTTGATCGACTCACTGACATCACAAATGAGCTTCAAGCCCTCAGCGCTACTGAGATCACCAAGCATGAAGTCGTCAAGACACTCCTGAGATCACTTAACAGTCGTTTGACACCCTAGCCCTGATGATTCAAGAACGTTCTGATTTCAAGACACTCGATCCGTCTGACATACTTGAGAGGCTCAACACACACGAGTTTCAGCTTTCTGAGAAAAGAGACATCTACGGTCCCAACTATGGGCGAACTCGTGCCTTGAAGGCAAAGGTTGTCTCCTCATGTGAAGAAGAATCTGACAGCAGTTCTGATGATCCTGAAGACATTGGAAGGGAGCTTGCTATGCTTGTGAAGAAGTTCCAAAAATTCACCAAGAAGAAAGGCCTCAGAAAGTCTTCACGATCAAGCTCAAGGAATAATGAAGCTTCTGCTCATGACTACAAGAAGAGAACATGTCACAAGTGCAAGAAACCTAGCCAGTACATCTCTGAGTGTCCACAGTGGGACAATGAGAACAAGAAGAAGAAGAAGAAGAAGAAGAAGAAGAAGAAGAAGAGCAAGGAGTATGACTCTGACGACAAGAAGAAGAAGAAATACTCAAAATCTTCTTCCAAGTCTTCCTCCAAGTCTTCATCACACAAGAAGAGATCATCTGGCAAGGCACGTGCGTTTGTTGGCAAGGAAATGGACTATGAGGAGGAGTCCGCTTCTGAGGAGGCGGAGGTGGAGTCTGAGGAGGAGTCCGATTCTGGCGTTGCAAGTCTGGCTAGAGCATATGTTGTCAAGTCCATCTTCAACACTGAAGACAATGACTTCATCACCGACACCAATGCAAATGACAAGGACTACTCCGCTCCTTCCTACTGCTTCATGGCACGTGGTGCCAAGGTAAACACACGCACTACTCACTATCAAACATCTAGTGGCGATGACTCTGATTGTGGTTCCAAACCCAGCTACAAAACACTTGCTAAAATTGCAACTGAACAACAGAAAGCTATGGAACACATTCAAAAACTGTTAGACAAAACGATGATCTGTTAGATGCTGAAATGACTCGATCTCAGTCCTTAATCGAAGACATAAAATATCTTCACGTTAAGTATGAGGAACTTGAAAGTCGTCATGAAACTCTCTCAACAACTCATGAAAGGCTTTCCTATGATTATCTTCAAAGGGAGCAAGATCTTGAGAAATTGAGAGCGGCTCATGAAGATCTTCAAAAGGAAAACGAGTCACTTTGCGCCGAACAGATCAGTTCAGCTCAGGAAGGATTTGAACCACCATGTCTTAAATGCATTGAGCGTGATAACGCTACTTCTGTTGCTGAATGTTCTACTGCTGCTACTGTTGCACTATCTTCAACTGTTGATGTGGTAACTAACCCCTCTGCTGAGGACACCACTGCTATTGCTGATGAGAATGCTAGGTTCAAGACACTGCTTGAAACAGGGATGTACAAATGTCTCAAAGGGCATCAGACACTATGTGATGTCCTCAAAAGGCAGATCCTGAACCGAAACCCTAGGAAAGAGGGTGTCGGGTTCGAAAGGAAAATGAATGCTGATGGCTCTTACTGGAAACCTGAGCAGTACCCCAAAACCACGTGGGTTGCTGCAAAGGAACCTTCAGCGGATCCATCCACCCTATCTGGCTTCACTTGTGCTAACCCCATTGTTATTGATGAACCCTTTGATGCAAACTATAAACTGTTTAAGAATCAGAATGGTGAAGTGTTTGCCAGGTACATTGGTACTAACTGCAGGAATAGACCGCCTATGAAGATGATCTGGGCACCGAAAAGGTGTTTGGAGAATCTTCCTGTGAATGTCATCATGACACCACAGGTGATGAAGAAAAACCCCAAACCACAGGCTTCATACGGTCCAAAGGCTTCATACAGACAGAGGACTCAACAGAGTCACAGTAACGCAAATGTTTTGCAGGGAAGCCATACTCAGGCCTATGAACATGAGCATGGTCCATCAAACCGCCATGTTCATAAGACCAAGAACTATTATGCTTATTCTTATGAGTACTATTGTCCACCTGCAAGACTTTTTTCTAGGGCTCCAAAGCCAAAGTTCTCAGATGTTGCACTTAGACTTATTGCTTCGAAGCCACCCCTGAAGATGTGGGTGGGTAAGAAAGCTTAACTCTCTTTTGCAGGGAAAGGTCTCCAGCCGAAAACCAAAATCGTCTGACACTATTGCTGGGGACCTTAAACATCTTGTAGGGCGCAAGATCAAATGCCCAAATGGTCTTACTATGTACTTTGTTTCTGAATCGCTTGCAACTTTCCCTATCAGTCCTAATCTTGATCTAAGCTTTAATAATCCACTAGTTCGTCAAATGTTTTTGCTTCACAATTCTCTTTGTGAAGCCTATCCCCCTAACTGCACTGTAGGGTACGACACCAGCTACTTTAGAATGGATTATTGATAGTGGGTGTACAAATCACATGACTGGCAAGCGAAGCCTTCTCATGGACTCAACTTTACATCCATCTGAAAAAAGTCACATCACATTTGCTGACACTGGTAAAAGCAAGGTATTGGGTCTAGGTAGAGTTGCAATCTCAAAGGATCAACACATGGATAAAGTCATGCTTATTGAATCCCTTGGTTTCAAATTAATGTCTGTCCCAATGCTTTGCAATTTAAACATGATTGTGATGTTTGGAAAATATCGTTGCCTTGTACTAATGGAATCTGACAAGTCTCTAGTGTTTGAAGGGTATCGGAAAGATGATTTGTACGTATGTCTTCTAGCAAAAGCTTCTGAATGCTGGCTCTGGCATCGAAGGCTAGGGCATGCTGGCATGAGGAACCTCCACACCCTTGCAAGGAAGAAGCATGTCATAGGAATCAAGGGCGTCAAGTTCAAGAAGGATCACTTATGCGGTGCCTGTGAAGCAGGAAAGGTGACGAGGGCCAAGCATCCCTCGAAGACAATCATGACAACGACTCAACCCTTCAAACTGCTACACATGGATCTTTTCGGTCCCAATCATTACTCAACTCTTACTACTATTGCTTGTCTCTATGGCTTTGTCATTGTTGATGATTATTCAAGATATACTTGGGTGCATATAATCCTTTACAAGACTGAAGTGCAGGATGTCTTCAGACGCTTCGCCAATCGAGCAATGAACAACTATGGCGCCAAGATAAAGCACATCAGAAGTGATAATGGCACTGAATTCAAGAACACTGGCCTAGATACATATCTTGATACTTTGGGCATCACACATGAATTCTCAGCTCCGTACACGCCACAGCAGAATGGCGTTGTCGAACGCACGAACAGAACACTTATTGAGATGGCTCGGATGATGGTTGATGAATACAAGACTCCAAGAAAATTCTGGCCTGAAGCCATTGACACTGCATGCCATATCATCAACCGTGTTTATCTTCAAAAGCTTCTGAACAAGACATCCTATGAGCTCCTTACTGGCAAGAAGCCAAATGTCAGTTACTTCAGAGTATTTGGCACCAGGTGCTGGATCAAGGATCCACATCACACTTCAAAATTTGCACCAAAAGCACATGAGGGTTTTATGCTTGGATATGGAAAGGATTCACACTCCTACAGTGTCTTCAATATCTTTCATTATAAAGTGGTTGAAACAGTGGATGTGCGGTTCGATGAGACTAACGGCTCACAAAGAGAGCACCTGGCAAATGTGCTAGATGAAGTTCCATCCAGTGAATCAATCAAACTTATGGGAACTGGAGAAATCATACCTTCTGAAGCTCAACCTGAAGAGGAACTTATCATCTCCGCACCTAATCAACCTGAAGACAATGCTTAGCCAAAAGACAATCCCTCTAACAATGACAATGATCAGCAAGAGCAAAATCTTCGTCCTGTACATCCTCGTGTTGCAAATGAAGTGCAGATTGAGAGAATAATTGATAGCATCAATGCACCAGGTCCACTCACTCGTTCAAGGGCAACACGGCTAGCAAATTTCTGTGGGCACTTCGCATTCCTCTCAATAACTGAACCCAAGAAAGTTGAAGAAGCTTTCATGCAACCTGAATGGATTCAAGCTATGCAAGCGCCTTGTTTACCTATTTCTTCTACAATTCACATGACTCATTGAAACCAACTTTCTCCTTCCTACATTTTATCTCTACAGCAGTTATCCTGTATAATGATTTCTTTTTGGTCGCTACTCTCCTAACCGACGAGTCGGAGAGGATACGAATATTTGAGCTGAATAATGTATGGGAACTGGTTAAGGGTCCTGATCCTCGGAAGCACAATATAATAGGAACCAAATGGATATATCGCAACAAGCAAGATGAGCATGGTCAAGTTGTCAGAAAAAAAAAGCTCGTCTCGTTGCTCAAGGATACACTCAAGTTGAAGGGATTGACTTCGATGAAACATTTGCTCCTGTGGCTAGACTTGAAGCCATACGCATACTGCTGGCCTATGCAAATCATCATAACATACTTCTATATCAAATGGATGTGAAGAGCGCTTTTCTCAATGGCAAGATTGAAGAAGAAGTACATGTTGCACAACCGCCTGGCTTTGAAGATCCAAAACATCCTGACATGGTGTACAAGCTCAAAAGGGCACTGTATGGCCTCAAACAAGCCCCTCGGGCTTGGTATGACACACTCAAAGACTTCCTGAAGAGCAAAGGCTTCAAATCTGGTTCCCTCGACCCCACTCTCTTCACGAAGACATATGATGGTGAACTGTTTGTGTGCCAAATATATGTGGATGACATTATCTTCGGCTGCACCAATCAGAAATACAGTGAAGAGTTTGGATATATGATGCAAGAGCAATATCAGATGTCCAT
Organism: Triticum urartu; assembly: GCF_056163025.1. Classification (NCBI taxonomy): domain Eukaryota; kingdom Viridiplantae; phylum Streptophyta; class Magnoliopsida; order Poales; family Poaceae; genus Triticum; species Triticum urartu. The sequence continues at coordinate 166,406,967 of NC_141874.1, read as the reverse complement.
GATGGGTGAGCTGAAATTCTTCCTTGGTCTTCAAATACGTCAGCAATGCAACGGCATCTTATATCTCAAGAGAAGTATCTCAAGGATTGCCTGAAGAAGTTTGGTATGCAAGACTGCAAAGGCTTCACGACGCCAATGCCAGCCAAACATCATCTGGGTCCCGACGACAATGGTAAAGAGTTCGATAAAAAGGTATACTGCTCCATGATTGGTTCTTTACTTTATCTATGTGCATCTAGGCCAGATATTATGCTTAGTGTTTGCATGTGTGCTCGATTCCAAGCGGCACCAAAGGAATCGCATCACTTAGTAGTGAAGCGAATTCTTCGATATTTGACTTACACCCCAACTCTAGGATTATGGTATCCAAAGGGCTCAGAGTTTGATCTGGTTGGATTCTCGGATGCTGATTATGCTGGTGACAAGGTGGATCGCAAGTCTACATCAGGCACATGTCATTTTCTGGGACGATCACTTGTATGTTGGTCTTCAAAGAAGCAGAACTGTGTATCTCTCTCCAGTGCTGAATCTGAATACATTGCTGCTGGATCTTGCTGCGCTCAGCTTCTGTGGATGAAGCAAACACTCAAAGACTATGGAATCCATCTAAAGCAAGTGCCACTCTACTGCGACAACGAAAGCGCCATCAAGATTGCCAACAACCCAGTTCAACACTCGAAGACAAAGCACATTGAAATTCGTCATCACTTTCTCAGAGATCATGTTGTGAAGGAAGATATTGATATCATACATGTCAGCACTGAAGAGCAATTGGCAGATATCTTCACCAAGCCCTTGGATGAGAAGAGATTTTGCAAGTTACGGTGTGAGCTAAATATCTTGGAATCCTCAAATGTCCTGTGATCAGGCACACATCCTAACACTTATGCATATTGATGACTTAGATGTGCAACACACGAAGTAAAGTATATCTTCAATCAATGAAGACTTACATTCTAAGTGTGAATACATTAATGGGGAATTTGACTTCGGAGCGCCACGATAATTGTGCGCCGTGTCTGGGTCTAATACTTCCTATACGGTGGGTAACGCCACCACCAAATTCTTCTGTTTGAAGTGTTTTACCCATGGCGTTACATTTGCTATGTCTTCACATTTTGTTTGTCTTCATTCTCAACTTGTCCTCATGATTATCCTCACTATGTTGGTTTGATTGACTTTTTCACATATATATATACATATATATACTAGTGTTCTGTCCTCTACAGCATTCACTTATAGCTATGTCTTCTTGTTGAATCTTTCGAACTAAGTGAATGTGATCGGACCCTAACCTCTCTATGCTTTCTATCTCAAACTCTATCTCTCCAAATCATATGCATTCTCTTGAAACTGTCGAATGTCTTCTCTGCGTCCTTGTCAGCAGAAGATACAGAGACAAACATTAAGTCCGCTTTCAATGCTAATTCCTTCACCTGAAACCCGGAGAAGTGGGAACGACCACCCAACAATCCAGGCGTGCGTGGACATGGAACAACCTCCAATATGTTGCACGATGGCCACGTGTCCTTCAGATGTGAATCGCCAGGGAACCTATGTAATAACACTGTGTCGTCCCTGTCCCTATAAATACACGCCTCACCACAGTCATTATCCTTTCTTCCACTCTCGCACAAACCCTAGCGCCACCGCTAGCCCTCGACGACGCCGGCGACAAAGCGCTTAGCTGCCTCAACCTCTCCGACGCCATCTTCACGCCGGCCGCGGACATCGTCTTCTCCGCCGTCGCCGTAGGTGTCCTCCGTCACCAAGTTAGGGCACGGATGATCGAACTGCTCAGCCTCCTCTTCCACTCCGTCTAGCAGTTCTTTGTGTGGTAAATAAAACTTCATTTTACGGCCCCTTTGATCCTATAGATTCGTCACTTTCTACCACAAGCAGTTTCTGTTCACACAAGTTGGATCTATATCATACTTCATCTCATAATATGCCTAGTATGTTCACTTATGCTTCACAAAGTAGTTAGATTCCTCACTTGTACTGATCCATGGATTCGTACAAATCTGGAACCAACTCCTTATCTATGAGTGAATGTCTTCGCACGATGAGGTCAATGTCTTCTAAACTGATTTATCTTCAAAATCTTCTGAGAATGCATATGACCTCTTCCCCTTCCCTCGCACCTTAATGCTGTCACAAGTACATGTCCGTGGGAGAATCCCTTGGTTCTCATAGTCTGCATTCATTTGCAGAATTCTTACAGCATCATATAAATTCTCCCGAAGCCAGTTCCTGTCTGTCCAGCAAGCGAAAGCCTTTGAAGCCTTTGAACGTATTGAAGCCATTCAGTTTAAAGTTCATGGCTGCAGAGAAATCAGCAAGGAAGGGTGGCAGAAAGCGTCGAGGTGAAACATCAAGAGATCTGCCCAATGACCTCTCAGAACTGAAGAAGATGAGGACTGCTGAGGCTGAAGCCAGAAAGAGGAAACATCCTGAAGCCTCTGCTGCTGCTCCCTCCAAGAAGAAGCGCAAGACCAAGAAGGATCGGGCTGCTCCCACAAAGCCCTTAGTTGTTGAACCTATCTCCATGGTTCGCCCTGCCGCTGAACATCAAGAGCGCCAAATGACTGTCCATGAGCCTGCTTCCACAGAGGCTCATGAAGCTGAAGACATTCCAGCAGCTGAACCCACTGCTACTGAAGACATCGGTCACCATGACAATGTTGACGATGATGTAGTTCTTCCTCTGATCAAGCACCAACAGGTATCATCGCCTGTGGTTACGCACAGCGAACTCATCAGCATTGGTCGTCCTCTGACGCCAATTGCTCAAGATGCATCATGGGCTGATCACCCACAACAACAAGTCACACCACCCCGGCAAGAAGAAGAAGATGACTTTGAGGACCAGCCAACACCATCTCCAAAGGCATCGCCAGCGTTCCGCAGGCTTCGCAAAGGATCAAGGTCTCAAGTCCCTCCTTCCAGCATTCCAGAAGGAGAAGTGCCTCACCAAACTGTTGCACGTCAAGTGTTTCCAGATGCCACTCCTACTGTGACTGAATCCGAAGCCAAACTGGCTAAAGATGTTCCGGCTGCATCAGCCGATGAAGAAGAAACCCCAAGAGTTGCTACACCCCCGTCTCACCAAGAAGCTGTTCTCGAGGAGAACGTGTCTGTGCCCGACCCTCCAGCTCATCAAGTGGAAGTAGAAAAGCTTGAGGCTGCCACCACCAACACGAATGAAGCCAATGACGTAGTCATGGCTGAAGCAAATGTGGAGCCTACACCAACCCATGAACCAGAAGTTAGTGAAGCCAAGGACGCTACTGCTCCTGTTCCTGCGCCTACTGGTGGTCCTCAGTTTGACTATCATGTTGAGCATAGGCCTCAGGTACAGAAGCCCATGCCAAGATTGCCCAGGTTTCCAGGTCCTGCATCAGCACCTGGATCCTTTAATGTCAACGGCTTCAAAGCAGACAACACCTTCTTCAATAGCTCCAAGAACCCCTAGTCAAGGGAAAGAATATCTTCTGATCGGTTCTGGAGATATCCGTAGCGAAGTTTTTACTCATGCATTCTGTACAATCAAGGTCGCATCTTCCCTCATATGCGTCTTGACACCGAAGCAATAACTGGTCTGCCCTGCTTGGAAGAAGCTCTGGATTGCTTCAAAGAGGTTGGATTGTTGCCCTTCATCACCGACCAAGAGAACTGGAACGAAGAGTTGCTGCAACAATTTTATGCCACTCTTCACATATGAGGCTACAACAGAGATCCGAAGACTTGGGTCCTTGAGTGGATGACTGGAAATGTTCATCACGAAGCCAAAGCCTTTGATATCATTGAGCTCACTGGTCTTCCCACTCCTGGAGATCTCTATGAACCTGGCTGTCAGCTTCACAGTGAAGCTATGGAGAGCATCTTTCAGAAGCATGAACCCAACATGAGTCAGATGCTCAGTATGATGAAGCCTTTGCCTCCAGATGCTGCATATCCTAAGGAGTTCTTTGTTGAAGACCTTGAGTATCTGCCACGGACTATCTATCACATTATAAGGCGAACTCCCTGGCCCATCAAAGGACATTCTCCACATGCAAAGCTGGAAGGTGAAATGAAGACTCTGGTCTTCTATATTCTTCACGGCAAATGCCTCAACGCACAAGACTTCTTCATCCACCAACTTGCTGCATTAGGATCTGATCTTTTTGGCTTGAAGTTCTACACTCCATGGATAATGCGGCTGATTAAACTCCACTCCGCTATCTCATATCAGCCATCTGCTCGCAATCATCGGATCTTTCTGCCTGATGTTGATATGTCCATTGAAGCCATTTATCCAGAGCCTGCCAAGGAGCCTCTTAGTCTTCAGAATGCGGAGCATCAAAGTTTCACTCAAAACATTGAAGGAGTTGAAGCAGTCACTCGTGTTTATCCTCCGGCTGGTACTACACATGCACCTCATCGTGCCCTCACTGAAGCCACTGAAAGCACTATTGCCCAACGGCCCAAGAAGCGATCTCGTGTTCTCAATGACCGAGAGCTTCTGGTTGCTCTTCATCAGAAACAGGATAGGCATCATGACTGGCTGAAGCGCCAAATGCAAAGCCTCTTGGTGGATGTCAACCGCATTCGCAATCTTACCACCAAGAATGCCTTTGTTGCCCGTGAAACCTGTCGGCGTACATGGAAAGGGCTGATGCTTATGTGTTCTGAGGATGATCATCAAGTGGATGGCTTCTCTGAACGTTTCAAGTTTGACTCCACACCTCCCCGAAGGACTGTGCTGCGACGAACTCCATCTCTTGAAGACTCTGAGTTCTCTTCCTCTGTGGCAATTGTGAATGCCAGAGTGATCGAGGACGAAGATGATGCCACTTCACCGCCCCCTACTTCTGCACGCAACGACACTGCTCCAAGTTCTTCTGCACCACCGAACACCACCGACGACCTTGCTACTTCACCTACTCTTCATGGGAACGAGTAGATGCTCTATGTCTTCAATCCTTTTTGGTCCTCACTGACAAAAGGGGGAGAAGCATATGAGTTTGATAGTTTTCAAGTGGGTCCATATGGGCGGTTACTTTATGTTTTGCCTAGTGTTTACAACGCTCGTTTTGATACATTTGGTTCTTTGAGTTGTAACACTTAAACTCGATGGTCGTCTGGTACTTATTTGCTGTTTTGTGATGCAATGATAAATTCCGCATGTGCGACGATAAATTCCGCACTTAGATCATTTTGCAGACGTCCATTTTTCATTATGCATGTCATTATCTTCACATACTTTTCATGCATGATGAATTGTCATCATGAGTTTAAGAGGATCTCCACAAGTACAACCTGCCATGTGCATTTGCATTCCAAAAGCAAATTACTTATATGCACATCTTCAGGGGGATCCCTTGCAACTTATGAAGACAATTCCTTATCCTTTACAATTTCACATATTATATTCCCTGTTGAAAACTTCAACTAGTTTGTCATCAATCACCAAAAAGGGGGAGATTGTAAGTGCATCTAGTGCCACCCCTAGTTGGTTTTGGAGTATTGACGACAAACCTAGTTGAGGGACTAATGTGTTTGTGACAATTGCAGGATAACATAGGTAGAAGTCCCTCATTGATTAGGTTTTCCTACCAGAGATGACCCCTAAAAATGTATGAAGACATTGAAGTCAAAGGTGGTATGTGAAGACATTCACATTGAAGACTATGACAAGAGAAGACATCGCATGAAGACTATGAAGCGCGAAGACTTAGATCTTCCGTAGTTCCTTTTCTTCTTTGTTGAGTCATAGGAACCACCGTACTGTTAAGTGGGGTCCAAGAGAACCAGTCAGAATGACTGAAGTGATGCTTAACTAAAATCCTATGTCTTCGAGTGAAGACTATGAGAGCGAATCTTGTCCAGAGTTGGACAAGTCAGCTTTGCTTGTAGCCCAAGTAAAGTTGTCGTGTGTGTTTGAAATCTGACCGTTGGAACACGTGTCAGTTCCTTAGTGACCCAGGGTCATTTCGGACAAATCAGGTCGGGTTGCCTAGTGGCTATAAATAGCCCACCCCCTACAACCATAAACGGCTGGCTGCTCACAGTTACAGTACGGCTTTTGTCGTTTGAGAGCAACCCACCGCAAAGCCTTTGAGAGAGAATTCCTTGAGAGGATAAATCCCTAACAACCCAGAGCCAAAGAGTGTTAGGCATCACTTAAGTCTTCTTGTCTGTGTGATCTGAAGACTTATTACACTTGAGGACTGTGAATCCTCCAGCCGGTTAGGCGTCGCGTTCTGAGCATCCAAGAGTCATTATGGATCGCCGGTGAACGAAGTCTGTGAAGTTTTGGAAGTCTACCTTGAAGACTTACCAGAGTGATTGGGCGAGGACTGGGTGTCCTTAGCTCAAGGGGAATAAGGTGAAGACGAGGTCTTCTGAGTTGAATCTCAGCGTCCCTAACCAGACGTATAGTTGTCACAGCAACTGGAATTGGTCCAACAAATCATTGTCTTCAATGAGTCACTGGTTTCATCCTTCCCTTCCCTTTACTTACTGTTGGTTCTTGTGAAGTCATTGTACGATAGCATCACCATTCGACTTTACTAAGTGATTACGTGTACTGATTGGCTTCTCAATATCTTCCTACCTGATCCTGACTGCCTAGCTGCTATTAGTCATTGTGCTTTCACTTCATTGAATACGTGACTATGGTTTGCCTAGTGTAGTCTACCTTCTGCTGCATGATAATGGGTTTATTTCTATTGTTTGTCTTCGAAACTTACATGTATTGAAGACTTTCATAAAAATCGCCTATTCACCCGCCCCTCTAGTCGATCACTAGCACTTTCACCAGTTAATACAATTCTAGCATGAATAATAAGAATTTATCATGATATAAGGAAATAAATAATAACTTTAATATTGCCTCTAGGGCATATTTCCTTCACAAAGGCCATCCGTGCACCTTCAATGCATGTTGAACGCTTAACGACGTCGATACGTGGCACCGCATTGATGTCTACTACACAACCTTCTTCTTGTAGACGTTGTTGGGCCTCCAAGTGCAGAGGTTTGTAGGACAGTAGCAAATTTCCCTCAAGTGGATGACCTAAGGTTTATCAATCCGTAGGAGGCGTAGGATGAAGATGGTCTCTCTCAAGCAACCCTGCAACCAAGTGACAAAGAGTCTCTTGTGTCCCCAACACACCCAATACAATGGTAAATTGTATAGGTGCACTAGTACGGCGAAGAGATGGTGAAACAAGTGGTATATGGATAGTAGATAAAGGTATTTGAAATCTGAAATAATAAAAACAGCAAGGTAGCAAGTGATAAAAGTGAGCGTAAACGGTATTGCAATGATAGGAAATAAGGCCTAGGGTTCATACTTTCACTAGTGTAAGTTCCCTCAACAATACTAACATAATTGGATCACATAACTATCCCTCAACATGCAACAAAGAGTCACTCCAAAGTCAGTAATAGCGGAGAACGAACGAAGAGATTATGGTAGGGTACGAAACCACCTCAAAGTTATTCTTTCCAATCAATCCGTTGGGCTATTCCTATAAGTGTCACAAACAGCCCTAGAGTTAGTACTAGAATAACACCTTAAGACACAAATCAAGCAAAACCCTAATGTCACCTAGATACTCCAATGTCACCTCAAGTATCCGTGGGTATGATTATTCGATATGCATCACACAATCTCAGATTCATCTATTCAACCAACACATAAGACCTCAAAGAGTGCCCCAAAGTTCCTACCGGAGAATCACGATGAAAACGTGTGCCTACCCCTATGCATAGGTTCATGGGCGGAACCCGCAAGTTGATCACCAAAACATACATCAAGTGAATCACGTGGTATCCCATTGTCACCACAAATACGCATGGCAAGACATACATCAAGTGTTCTCAAATCTTTAAAGACTCAATCGGATAAGATAACTTCAAAGGGGAAACTCAATTCATTACAAGAGAGTAGAGGGGGGAAGAAACATCATAGGATCCAAATATAATAGCAAAGCTCGCGATACATCAAGATCGTATCACCTCAAGAACACGAGAGAGAGAGAGAGATCAAACACATAGCTACTGGTACACACCCTCATCCCCGAGGGAGAACTACTCCCTCCTCGTCATGGAGAGCACCGGGATGATGAAGATGACCACTGGAGAGGGATTGCCCCTCCGGTAGGGTGCCGAAACAGGTTTAGATTGGCTTTCGGTGGCTACGGAGGCTTCTGGCGGTGGAACTCCCGATCTATTCTCTGTTTTGGAAGTTTTACGATACGTAGGTATATATGGGTACAAGGGGTACGTCGGTGGACCGAAGGGGGGGGGGCCACGAGGCAGGGGGGCGCGCCCCAGGGAGGTGGGTGATGAAGCTATGTACCTAGGATAGGGGCATGGACCTGTCCTAAGTACCCTACCCAAGGACATCCCTAGAGGAAGTCACCTTTCAATCGACTTGGAGGTATCCCACTTGAAAAATTCAAGACACTCGACCACGAAGCAATCACTCGACCCAATTCCAACCACCCGACTGCCAGGAGATCTAAAGTCACCCTGCACGCAAACGGTCGGTCATTAAGTAGCTTTTATGGTCATCATAGCACTTTATTAGGGGCATTACCAGTAACCCCCAATCTTAACGTACTTTAAACCTTGCATTACTGAGGGCTGGAGGGGCCTGGCGAACTCTATATAAGCCACCCCCCTCCTCAGTATCAAGGGTTGGCACCCCTGTTATTCATACACACAGAATTCAGTCGACCGCCTCTGGGCATCGAGACGTAGGGCTGTTACTTCCTCCGAGAAGGGCCTGAACTCGTAATCCTCGTGTGCTTACAACTCCTCCATAGCTAAGATCTAGCCTCTCCATACATACCCCCCTACATCACTGTCAGAGTTAGAACCACGACAGTTGGCACCCACCGTGGGGCTAGGAGTCTTAACGCCTAGTTTGAGAAGTTGCAATTTTTTCCGATATCCTTGATCATGGTTTTGGGCGGAGCTTTGGTGGAGGGCCGCGAGATCTATCTTGGCGCGCTCACGTTCATCGCCGACGACTCCTCTTGGCTTCAGGAGGCTCCACTCGACGTCGACGCGCTCCCCGTCCGCGGGGCGACGCACTTTCGCGCATGCGTCCGTGGTGTCCTCCTGCGGCAGCCGTCGACCCAGTATCGGTCGGCTCCCGTGGCATCTCCCCACCCTATTTCTCGCTGGCGCAAGCGCTCCGGTCGGTCGAGGCTTCAGAGGTGCGTGAGGCATCCGGTGGCCCGCCAGTCGGCCACCCCACAAGTCACGGCAATCGAGCCCGACGAATCCCTCTACGGCCTGTTCGACCTATCGACTGGCTGCGCAGAGACCGCATCCGAATGCGATAGCAGAGACCCAGTTGCAGAGGTTCTGGAGATCGATGGGCCACACAGTCCTCCCGGTTTCCCCCGCGCTGACGGAGGCGCGGATGGGGGCGACCCGTCGCGTCCTCACGAGGAGTATCTCCCCGAGCCTCTCACGTCGTTGTAGTGGGAGGAGCTTCGCCGCCGGAACATGGATGCACTCCACACTCCTATCGTTGGAGAAACCCCCGAGGCCCGAGCCTTGGAGGACGCGCGCTTGGCTAACTTGGCCGAGAGCACTCGACTGGGGAATATCCAGCGAATACTCGACGAGCGAGCGCGTCAACGGGCTCCAGAATCCAGTCGACGTCAACTCTTTCCGCCCCCGCAGGTATATCGTACTCCGATTCAGAATTTGGCGGCTGCAGCCCGTATAGCAGAGTCGATTCAGCCCTCCCAGTCAGAGGCTGGCAGAGGCTTGTTGCAAATCAGAGCGCCCGTATAGCGGGAGACCAGAATTCCGCTGTTTCTCAGTCGCGGAACAGGATCCACAGTAGATCCGTTGCAGCGAATACAGTCCAGTCGGCTCACAGCCCAAGATCACCTCCGAGGCGTGAGGGACGTGGAGACCGGCATGATCAGTACAGAAGGAATGAGCAGTATGATCACCGATTCGATCTTGATGATCGACGTCGAGTGCCGACCCCTCCCCCGAGGAGTGGATCATATGTGCCTCGACAGCAGGTTGACAGACGCCCTCATAGTGTTGGGCGGAGAATTCCAGTCGACCCTAGGGAACCAGGCTTTGATGTGAGATCCATTCTCGTTCAAGGTTTGGTCGACAAGAATAGAGCTCACCGAGAAGGCCACGACAGAGATGCGCCTACCAGTAGCAGAGTACATGTTTTAGGGCCGGAGTGTTTCAGTTGAGCCATCAGAGCCGTTGTAATTCCTCCCAACTTCAGGTTGGCGACTGGAGTTAGTAAGTTCACCGGTGAGTCCAAGCCCGATACTTGGCTCGAAGATTACCGAGTGGCTGTCCAGATTGGCGGTGGGAACGATGAGGTAGCCATGAAGCACCTGCCTCTCATGTTAGAAGGCTCGGCCAGAGCGTGGCTGAATCAGTTAGCACCCAACAGCATTTACACTTGGGAGGATCTCTCCCGAGTGTTTGTCACCACATTTGAAGGAACATGCAAGCGACCTGCAGGCCTTACGGAATTGCGGTCTTGTGTGCAGAAACCGAATGAAATTCTGAGGGATTACATCCAGAGGTGGATCACATTGCATCACACAGTTGAAAATGTACCAAATCATCAAGCAGTTTGTGCCTTTAAAGAAGGCGTTAAGTACAGAAAATTGAATCTGAAGTTCGGTCGAACCGGAGAGATGTCTCTGAATCGGATGATGGAGATTGCCACCAAATACGCTAATGGTGAAGATGAGGATCGACTCCGGAGTGGCAAGCATAAAGCAGTCGCCCAGGAAACCGGAGGAAATTCCAGTCGGAAACAGAAGCGGAAAGCCGAGCCAGCCGCTCCTGGGGAGGCCCTGGCCGTAACCCAGGGAAAAATTAAGGGAAAACCCAAAGGACCTTGGAACCCCAAGAAAGTTAAAGACCAAGATGGAAATGATGTTTTGGATCTACCGTGTCACATCCACACTAAGAAAGATGAAGAGGGTAAACTCATTTACCCAAAGCATACCACTCGACAGTGTCGGCTTTTGATCCAGCAGTTTCAGGGCAAGCAGTCCAAAGATAAGGAAAAGGAGTCGGACAAAGTTGAGGACAAGGAAGATAGTGACGATGGTTACCCCCAGGTCAATTCCACCCTGATGATTTTTGCTGATGTTGAGAGCAGAAGTCGACTGAAGGTTATTAACCGTGAGGTAAATATGGTTTCTTCGGCAACACCCAATTATCTAAAATGGTCCCAGACTGCCATCACATTCGACCAGTCTGATCACCCTACGCACATTGCCACCCCTGGAAGGCAAGCTCTGGTGGTCGACCCAGTTGTCGAAGGCACTCGACTGACCAAAGTCCTGATGGATGGAGGCAGCGGTTTGAACATACTGTATGCAAAAACATTGAAAGGGATGGGCATTTCCGATGTCTAGGCTCAGCACTAGTAACATGAGTTTCCATGGAGTCATTCCTGGGAAGAAAGCCAAGTCACTCGCCCAAATTCCTCTTGATGTGGTTTTCGGTGATTCCAAGAATTACCGCAAGGAAAAGTTGACATTCGAAGTTGTGGATTTCCAAAGTGCTTATCACGCTATTTTGGGCAGGCCAGCTTATGCACACTTCATGGCTCAACCATGTTATGTGTATCTCAAATTGAAGATGCCTGGTCCCAAAGGTGTGATCACTGTTACAGGCAATCCGAAGAAAGCAGAAGAGTGTTTTCAGAAAGGCTCAAAGATTGCTGACGCTCAGATGGCGGTGGTCGAGCTGCAAGAGTACCAGAAGACTGCAGATCTGAGTGAGTTGCTACGAGCTAAGAAGCCTGCTTCAGAATCAGCTTTTCAGTCGTCCGGTGAAACGAAGGCAGTTCACATTCACCCGACCGATCCAAACGCTGCTCCGACTCACATCTCAACGACTGTCGACTCCAAATAGGAAGAAGCGCTCATCCAGTTCCTCCGTGAGAACTGGGACATCTTCGCATGGAAGCCTGCTGACATGCCTGGAGTTCCCAGGGGGTTGGCTGAGCACCGTCTATGAGTCGACCCAAAATTCAAACCTGTGAAAGAACATCTTCGACGGTCCGCCGTCCAGGAGAGGAAGGCCATTGGCGAGGAGGTGGCTCGGCTCTTAGCAGCGGAGTTCATCCGAGAAATTTACCACTCCGAGTGGCTCGCCAATGTTGTCATGGTCCCCAAGAAGGACAAGTCACTTCGCATGTGCATTGATTTCAAGCATATCAATCGGGCCTGCCCGAAAGATCATTTTCCTCTCCCCCGCATCGACCAGATAGTTGACTCGACTGCGGGATGTGAGCGTTTGTCTTTCCTAGACGCCTATTCCGGGTACCATCAGATCCGTCTGTACGGGCCCGACGAGATCAAAACAGCTTTCATCACTCCATTCGGGTGCTTCTGTTATGTCACCATGCCGTTCGGCCTCAAGAATGCCGGAGCCACGTTCATGAGGATGATTCAGAAGTGTTTGCTCACTCAAATCAGTCAGAATGTGGAGGCATACATGGATGATATTGTGGTCAAGTCACGGAAGGGTTCCGACCTGCTGACTGACATTGCTGAAACCTTTGCCAACCTCAGGAGGTATGATATCAAGCTCAATACGTCAAAGTGCACGTTCGAAGTTCCAGGTGGGAAGTTACTCGGTTTTCTTGTTTCCGAACGGGGAATCGACGCCAATCCTGAAAAAATTGGTACTATACTCCGGATGAAACGTCCTGTGCGTGTGCATGACGTCTAGAAGCTTACAAGATGCTTGGCCGCTTTATGTCGATTCATCTCTCGCCTCGGTGAAAAGGCATTGCCTCTTTACCGACTGAGGAAGAAGTCCGACAAGTTCGAGTGGACTCCAGAAGCTAATGCAGCATTTACAGAGCTCAAAGCACTGCTCTCCACCCAGCCGGTGCTTGCTGCCCCAATCGGCAAGGAGCCTTTGCTGATTTACATTGCAGCCACAGGACAAGTTGTCAGTACAGTACTTACGGTCGAGCGGGAAGAAGAAGGAAAGGCCTTCAAAGTTCAGCGCCCAGTATATTATGTTTCTGAAGTTTTGACTCCTTCGAAGCAAAGATATCCTCATTACCAGAAGCTTGTATATGGGATTTATATCACCACGAAGAAGGTTGCACATTACTTCTTTGATCATTCCATTACAGTCGTTAGCGACGCTCCCCTATCAGAGATTTTGCACAACAGAGATGCAACTGGTCGAGTGGCCAAATGGGCGATTGAACTTCTTCCCCTAGATATCATGTTGGAGGCAAAGAAAGCTATCAAGTCCCAAGCAATTGCAGATTTCGTCGCCGAGTGGATCGAACAGCAACTTCCGACTCAAGTTCACTCGGAGCACTGGACCATGTTCTTCGATGGATCTAAGATGCTGAATGGTTCCGGTGCTGGGGTAGTATTGGTTTCCCCCCGAGGAGATAAGCTTAGATATGTTCTCCAGATTCACTTCGATTCCTCCAATAACAAAGCAGAATATGAAGCACTTTTGTATGGGTTGCGCATGGCCATTTCACTTGGCGTCCGTCGCCTCATGGTCTAAGGTGACTCAGATTTGGTGGTTAATCAGGTGATGAAAGAATGGGATGTCAGAAGTCCAGCTATGACTAGTTATTGCAATGCAGTGAGAAAGTTAGAGAAGAAATTCGAGGGGTTAGAGCTTCATCACATCCCCCGACTGAAAAATCAAGCGGCTGATGATTTGGCAAAGATAGGCTCCAAGAGAGAAGCCATCCCCAGCAATGTGTTTTTGGAACACATCCACTCGCCATCAGTCCAAGAAGATCCTTTTACAGATGAAGCCCCGCATCCAAAGAGTGCCACAGATCCGACTGAAGTTGAAATTCCGGCAGTGGTCGACCTAATCATGGAAGTTTTGGCAATCACCCCTGACTGGACGATACCGTACATCGCATATATCCTGAGAAAGGAACTCCCGGAGGACGAAGAAGAGGCTCGACAGATCATCCGTCGATCCAAGGCCTTTACAGTCATAAAGGGACAGTTGTATAGAGAAAGCGCGACTGGAGTCGGTCAGAAGTGTATAACACCAGAAGAAGGTCAGATAATCCTTGATGATATCCACTCAGGGACCTGTGGTCATCATGCGTCCTCTCGGACCATTGTGGCTAAAGCATACCGAGCGGGATTTTACTGGCCAAGAGCGAATGAAATGGCAAAAGAGATAGTCGACAAGTGTGAAGGGTGCCAGTTCTACTCCTACATGTCGCACAAGCCTGCATCAGCCCTGAAGACCATTCCACTCGTCTGGCCCTTCGCTGTTGGGGGATTGGACATGGTTGGCCCATTGAGAACAGGCAGGAGCGGTTTCACACATGTGCTTGTGGCAGTCGACAAGTTTACCAAATGGATTGAAGCTAAGCCTATCAAGAATCTTGATGCTTGCATTGCTATCAGTTTCGTCAGAGAGTTAACATTCAGATATGGATTCCCGCATAGAATCATCACCGACAATGGGTCAAACTTTGATTCAGACAAGTTCAGAGCTTTTTGCACCTCTCAAGGCACACGAGTCGACTAAGCATCGATCGCCCACCCCCAATCGAATGGACAAGCAGAAAGGGCAAATGGTCTGATTCTCAAAGGACTAAAGCCTCGGCTGATGCATGATCTCAAGCACGCAGCAGGTGCTTGGGTCGACGATCTTCCGTTAGTTCTGCGGGGATTGAGGACCACCTCGAATCGGTCGACTGGAAGAACTCCGTTCTTTCTGGTTTACGGAGCGGAAGCAGTCCTGCCGAGTGATCTACTTCACAATGCACCCCGAGTCGAGCTTTATACCGAAGATGAAGCAGAACAGGCCCGGCAAGACGTAGTCAACCTCCTGGAAGAAGAAAGAGAAATGGCTATGATCCGATCGACCATTTATCAGCAAGACTTGTGTCGATTCCATGCCAGAAATGTGAAGAGTCGAGCCTTCCAAGAAGGAGATTTGGTCCTCCGAGTGGATCAACAGAAACCACACAAGCTCGCTCCTACTTGGGAAGGTCCCTTCATCGTCACCAGAGTCCTCCACAATGGAGCGTATCACCTTTACAATGTCGATCGCCAGATCGATGAGCCACGAGCTTGGAATGCAGAACTCCTCCGCCCCTTTCACACTTGAATTCTCACTCGGATGAGATGTAATAAGAAAAACTTCTGTAGTCTATTTATCAAAGACAAGAGTGTTACAAATTTTCCTATAATTGTTGTTGCTTTTGTTTGCGTGTGAAATTCCCTAGTGGGTGGCTTAGCTGCGAATCCGTTTCGCCTAAGTTTGTAAAAAAAATCCTACCGAGTGGTGAGCCAGACTCCCACTCGGAGGCTTAGCTGCAGCTCAGTGCTCGCCTAAGTGTTTAAAAATCCTACCGAGTGGCGAGCCAGACTCCCACTCGGAGGCTTAGCTGCAGCCCAGTGCTCGCCTAAGTGTTTAAAAATCCTACCGAGTGGTGAGCCAGACTCCCACTCGGAGGCTTAGCTGCAGCCCAGTGCTCCCCTAAGTGTTTAAAAATCCTACCGAGTGGAGAGCAAACCTCCCACTTGGAGGCTTAGCTGCAGCCCAGTGCTCGCCTAAGTGTTTAAAAATCCTACCGAGTGGAGAGCAAACCTCCCACTCGGAGGCTTAGCTGCAGCCCAGTGCTCGCCTAAGTGTTTAAAAATCCTACCGAGTGGTGAGCCAAACTCCCACTCGGAGGCTTAGCTGCAGCCCAGTGCTCGCCTAAGTTTTCAAAAATCCTACCGAGTGGTGAGCCAGACTCCCACTCGGAGGCTTAGCTGCAACCCAGTGCTCGCCTAAGTGTTTGAAAATCCTACCGAGTGGTGAGCCAGACTCCCACTCGAAGACTTAGCTGCAGCCCAGTGCTCGCCTAAGTGTTTAAAAATCCTACCGAGTGGAGAGCAAACCTCCCACTCGGAGGCTTAGCTGCAGCCCAATGCTCGCCTAAGTATTTAAAAATCCTACCGAGTGGTGAGCAGACCTCCCACTCGGGGGGCTTAGCTGCAGTCCAGTACTCGCCTAAGTTTGAAAAAATCCTACCGAGTGGAGAGCAGACCTCCCACTCGGGGGCTTAGCTGTAGTCCAGTACTCGCCTAAGTTTGAAAAAATCCGACCGAGTGGAGAGCAGACCTCCCACTCGGTGGCTTAGCTGCAGTCCAGTGCTCTCCTAAGTATTTAAAAATCCTACCGAGTGGTGAGCAGACCTCCCACTCGGGTGGCTTAGCTGCAGTCCAGTACTCACCTAAGTTTGAAAAAATCCTACCGAGTGGAGAACAGACCTCCCACTCGGGGGCTTAGCTGCACTCCAGTACTCGCCTAAGTTTGAAAAAATCCTATCGAGTGGAGAGCAGACCTCCCACTCGGGGGCTTAGCTGCAGTCCAGTACTCGCCTAAGTTTAAAAAAATCCTACCGAGTGGAGAGCAGACCTCCCACTCGGGGGCTTAGCTGCAGTCCAGTACTCGCCTAAGTTTTTAAAATCCTACCGAGTGGAGAGCAGACCTTCCACTCGAAGGCTTAGCTGCAGCCCAGTGCTCGCCTAAGTACGGAACACATCCCAATCCGCAAGGACGACGAGGTGCAAATCGACTGCTACCTTCTCCTTCGGAGTTGCACCACAAATACAAAGTTATTTCGAGTGAAGAACAAGTTCCACTCTACAGATAATTCATGAAGATATTCAACGATAAATCAAGTTCAGATAAGATCCAAAGGTTCTAGACCGTAGATCAAAGTACTCGAGCCTCCAGCTCGATAGAGTTTAACGGTTACAAAATCCACTCGGCATTCCGAGGCAAATTTAAAGTGAAGCATAAAAGTTTTTATTCCTCATGCGGAGGACTGGAAGGGGCGACGAACTCGTCCAAGTCGATCCCGTCTGCAATGCGAGTGGCAGCAGCAATGAAAGTCTCCATGAAGTCTTGAAAGTTGTGCTTCCTGGTATTGGCAACTTGGATGGCGGCCAACTTTTATTCTCGCGCCTCCTTGTAGTGGACGCGGACCAGAGACAGAGCGACGTTAGCGCCACATCTAGCAGAAGATTTCTTCCATTCCGCCACTCGACCTGGGACTTCATTCAGTCGAGTCAATAGGGACTCGAGGTCATTCTGAAGCGTCGTCCTAGGCCAGAGCGACGTGTCGATCCGTGACATCGCAACCTTCAACCGAGCAAGATAGTCAACAATGCCGGCAACACGAGATTCCAGTCGGAGCACGTTCATAGCAGCCTCATCCTTCACTGGAGAATTGATGGGGTCCAAGTCTGTCTCCACTCGACTGGTCTCCTCTTCGAAGTTCTGGCAGAATTCTGTAAACACAATTCAAGGATAAGTCAGTGGCTCTACGCAGATTTGGTAACTGCAAGTCAGTCGGGCTGGAGTAATTACCCTCGAGCATGACGAACAGCTTCTTGGCGAGTCCACCGAGATAAGCCTCCAGATCATTCCTCTTCCCCGCCAGTTCACTTGCCTTGTCATTCAGAGCTATATTGCCATTCTTCAGACGGCTGACCTCTCGATTAGCCACGTCGAGAGCAGTTTTCAGCCTGCAGTTTTCCTTTTCAAGAGTACCGACTGAAGCCAGTTTTTCTTCAGCAAGCTTCATTTTGTTCAGGGCCTCCTTCTGCGCTTCGGCAAGGTCTTGATCCTTCTTCTTCAGAGCCTCCTCCATTTTGTCTGTGAAACAGCAAGTGAGATCAACATCGAGGACGGCCAGAAAGAAAGGACAGTCGACAAAAGCTCACCAGCCATACCTTTTGCTTCGTCCCTCGCCTTCTGCAAGTTCTCCTAAGCAAGCTTCAAGTCAAGGTTCAGTTGGATCTGTTTGTTCTCCAACTCAGTGTAGCGAGCCACAAGTTCGCAAGATTTCTGCAAAAAATTAGTCGACGGACATCCAAGATAAGTTGCTTCCGAGTAACCAAGAGACAATGATGGCATTTCTAAGACTACAGCCGAATCAAAAACATTCGACAGTAGTCTCGGGGACTACACCCAGTGGGTGCACTCAGCGTGCCCCCACTGGTTCGACCAAAAAAAATCAAGGCCTGACCAGACCGAGTGAAGAAGTTCAGCTAAAGCAACACAATATAAAGACTACAGTCGACTGCCAGCAGTCCACCGTAGTCTCGGGGACTACACCCAGTGGGTGCACTTAGCGTGCCCCCACTCGTCAAAAAGATTAATAGACACACCCAGTGGGCGTATAGATATAAAGATCTTCGGAAAAGAGATTCTTCAGATAGCATATCCTAATAGAACAAGCGGTGAATCGACTGACCTGGACGTTGCTCTGAAGAGCTGAGCTCGCGTCATAAGCTGCTTGGCTGGCTTCCCGAACCACCTTCACTTGCTCCATCATGATCCCCGCCTGGCGTATAGCCTCTTTAGCAGCACCCACTTGGTCCTCAGGGACGCGGTGTGCGGCAAAAAGCAAAGGCGGATTTGCAGTCGACGTCGAAGGCCGGACACTCGTCAGAGGTTCAGCGAAGGTCACAGAAACCCGAGTGGTATCACCACCCTCCCGGACTGCGGCCTCAGGCGCCGGAGTAGTTTGTGGGGTCTTGCCAGCCGGCGCCCTCCTGTTCCTTCGCGCCCTCAGCGGCACTTCGTCGTCATCATCAGGGAGGTCAATGACATGAGGAGGAGCTACAAGAAAAATCCAATCGATCAGAATTATAAGAAATCGTCAGTCGACTAAAAGCAGAGCATCAGTAATCGTACAGGGGTTGGAGGTAACAGCATCTTCCATCTCTTGATCATCGTCCTTGGCGGAGATCTCCGAGGTGGCAGCACTTCAAATTTCGAAAGTCAGTCAGCTTATTCAATGAGTCGACCAAGAGTCCGTCACGTTCAACAAAGGAAAACAAATTCTACTATTACCCAAAAATGGTGGGGACAGTAATCTTCATCTTGGGCAGAGCCTTGGGCGGCTTGGACGGCGTCGCGCGTGGGTGCTTGGGAGCTTTTTTTGTTGGCGCTGGAGATGAGGTCTTAGGGCGCTTCGACGACTGCCCAATAGGGACAGTCGCCTTACCACGTTCCCGCGCAGGGTCGTGTGTAAGCTTGGATCGCCGTTCCGAGCGGGGAGGTTCGACTTATTCCTCCTCCTCTTCACTGGAGTCATCGTCGTCATCCCCCTCTCCTTCGCCGTCAGATTCCCACTCTTCTCCCTCGTCTCCACTTTCGCCTCCGCTCGCCTCTCCTTCCTCAGCCTGCTCCTGTGCTCCATTGGGTGTCGAGTACATCTCAGTAGTGGCCTAGAGGACAACAAACGAGACAAAAGTCAATCGACTGATCCAAAAAGAACAAATAAAGAAAGCAAGATCACAGTCGGAAACGCAAGGTCAGACCTTGTCCACTTCGTATGTTTGGTCGAGTGGAGGAATCCTCCTGGCTCCTCGGGGGTTGTCCTTGTTCCCTGTGATACTCGACAGCCACCCTTCCAACATCTCGTAAGTGACCTCCTCTGGGTGAATCTGAGTAGTGTCTTCGAGACCCGAGTACAGCCACATTGGGTGGTCACGAGCCTGAAGCGGTTGGATGCGCCTTCGAAGGAAGACTTCCAACAAGTCCATGCTAGTCACACCCTCGCGGACAAGCTGAACCACTCGACCGACCAGCACCTTGACTTGTGCCTTTTCCTCCGGCGTCACTTTCAGAGAGGCAGGTTTTTGTGCTCGATTCAGAGAAAAAGGGGGAAGCCCGGTCGACTATCCTGGGGTCACCTGGTCTTTACAGTAAAACCAAGTCGACTGCCACCCATGGACTGACTCGGGAAAAGTGATAGACGGAAAGGAACTTTTTCCCCTCATCTGGATCGCCAGGCCCCCACACAGCTGGATCACCTGCGTCCGTTCGTCACTCGACTTGGCCTTCTTGACCGATTGAGAGCGGCAAGTGAAGATGTGCTTGAAGAGTCCCCAATGGGGGCGGCAACCCAAGAAGTTTTCACACAAGGAAACGAAAGCAGCAAGATACACAATAGAATTGGGAGTAAAGTGATGGAGCTGCGCTCCGAAGAAGTTCAAGAAGCTCCGGAAAAAAGGATGAGGAGGCAGAGAGAATCCACGATCGATATGGGTGGCGAGGAGGACGCACTCACCATCAAGAGGCTGGGGTTCGACTTCTTTCCCCGGGAGGTGCGCAGATTCGTGGGGAATGAATCCCCCCTCGACCAGATCATCGAGATCATCCTGCCGAATCACCGACGGCATCCAGTCGCCCTGGATCCAATCCTTGGGCAGAGCAGTTCTCGAGGAAGATCCGCCCCGAGCGGACTTCTTCCCCTTCCCCTGCACCGCCGCCTTCTTCGCGCGCTCCAGAGCCGACATCTTCTCCTTCACCATCGTCGCCGGCGAAGCTCGAACAGACCTACGGCACCAAGATGGGAGCGGAGGTGGCGGAGGATCTTGTGAAGGAAGGGGGAAAAGTGAAGGCGCACTGTTCGGGGGTCCCGAGCCGGCAGCTTATAAGAGGTCGCTTCCGAGTGGCTGACTGGTAGGCCCAGGCAATCCCGTCAAATCCCGCAACAGGCGCGCGCGCGGTACGTGGCGAAAAAGGTGGCGCGGGGACCGAGGAGCTTCCGTCCTATCCCATCCGATTACTGTGAAAATTACCATGATATTAAGACTCTCAAAATAATATAAGTGAAGCATGAGAGTTCATCTATTTCTTCAAAATAAAACTACCACCATGCTCTAAAAGATATAAGTGAAGTACTAGAGCAAACAACAAACTACTCCGAAAGATATAAGTGAAGATGAATGAGTAGTTGAATAATTATGCAACTATGTGAAGACTCTCTAACATTTAATAATTTCAGATCTTGGTATTTTATTCAAACATCAAGCAAAAAAAATGCCATTCTAAGAATGGCAAACATCATGTGAAGAAGCAAAAACTTAGGATCAATCGAAACTAACCGATAGTTGTTGAAGAAGAAAGGTGGGATGCCAACCGGGGCATCCCCAAGCTTAGATGCTTGAGACTTCTTGAAATATTATCTTGGGATGACTTGGGCATCCCCAAGCTTGAGCTTTCGTGTCTCCTTAATTCCTCTCATATCACGGTCTCCCTAAATCTCAAAAGCCTCATCCACACAAAACTCAACAAGGACTCGTGAGATAAGTTAGTATAAACCATTGCCAAAACCTTATCATACTCTACTGTAGCAAATCAATAAAATTATTATTCAACATTGCATACTAAATTCCTCTGCATATTTAAAAGTTCTATCCTCAAATATAATCATTAAAGAAGCAAACATATGCAAACAATGCAAACATAACAACAATCTGCCTAAACAGGATAATCTGTAATGAATGCAGCAACATCCATACTTCCCTAGCTCCAAAAATTATGAAAGAAAATTCCCACTGTAGTAAATTTATCAGAGCTTAATATGCAAAAGGTTTCAACATTTTATCACATTCTGAATTTTCTAGGGAATTATTGCAACAGCGGTAAACTTTATGTTTTCAAACAGCAATATGTATACTTGTAACATAGGCATAGTAAAGACTATTAATGCCACTTTTATTGAAATAAGTAAACATCACATCGAAAACAGAATCTGTCAAAAACAGAACAGTCTGTAGTAATCTGGATCAAACGTATACTTCTAGAACTCATAAAATTCTCAAATAAATTGATGGACCTGAGGAATTTATCTATTAATCATCTTCAAAAATAATTAACTAAATAGCACTCTCCAAATAAAAATGGCAGCAATTCTCGTGAGCGCTAAAGTTTCTGTTTTTTTACAGCATGATCAACAAGACTTTCCCCAAGTCTTCCCAAAGGTTCTACTTGGCACAAAAACTAATTAAAAGCATAAAACCACATCTAAAAATAGTCTAGATGAATTATTTATTACTAAAAAGGAACAAAAATCATGTAATAAAAATAAAATTGGGTTGCCTCCCAACAAGCGCTATCGTTTAACGCCCCTAGCTAGGCATGATGATTTCAATGATGCTCACATTAAAGAAAAGAATTGAAACATAAAGAGAGCATCATAAAGAATATGACTAGCACATTTAAGTCTAACATACTTCCTATGCATAGGGATTTTGTGAGCAAACAACTTATGGGAACAAGAATCAACTTGCATAGGAAGGTAAAACAAGCATGACTTCAAAACTTTAAGCACATAGAGAGGAAACTTGATATTATTGCAACTCATACAAGCATATATTCCTCCCTCATAATAATTTTCAGTAGCATAATGAATGAATTCAACAATATAACCAGCACCTAAAGCATTCTTTTCATGATCTACAAGCATAGAAAATTTACTACTCTCCACATAAGCAAGATTCTTCTTATGAATAATAGTGGGAGTGTCATAAGAGACTCGAATACTATAAATTGCTTCCACATTAAAAGAGTAATGTTCAGAGAAGGGGTAATCATAATCATGACAAGTTTTATAAATATAATCACTACTTTTTATAGCATAAGTATCATCACAATAATCATCATAAGTAGGAGGCAAGCTATCATCATTATAAACTTGCATATCAAAACTTGGGAGACTAAAAATATCATCTTCATTAAGCGTAGCATCCCCAAGCTTGGGACAAACATTAATTGCAGCAAATATATTCTCAAAAACATCATATTAATCAAACATAGCATCCCCAAGCTTGGGCCTTTTCATATTATAAGCATAATCACTCTCATCATTAATAGTATGGATAGCACCAATAGTATAGCAATTATCATATTCTTCCAAGCAAGTGCCAAAAAGATTTTCAAGATCATAAGAAGTATCATTATCTTCCACAATTATATTTTCATGAGGCACAATAGTAATAGGAGCAGCATTATTTGGGAGAGATATCTTTTTACCTCTCTTCCTTTTTCTTTTCTTCTTCTTCACCACATCATGTGTGGGTTCAATCCTCTTTTTGGAGCTCCTTATTAATAAGATTGGTTGAATAGGAGGCTCCTCCTTGTTACCTGATTCATCATAAGAAATAATAGGAGGATATTGGGAAGTCTCTTCCCTTTCATTAGTATTTTCTTCATCCTCTATTTGTTTTCTTTTCTTTATGTATTTGGCAATATAAGGATTTTCAATGCAATTCACCGCACAATACATATAAATCTCTTCCAGATCAATATTGAGGAATTTCTTGAGGTTATATTCTGGAATATGCTTAGTTTGGCGCTTCAACTCTTCATAACCCAAAAGCAAACTTAGTTCATTATAATGCACAAGGGAAATCAAGTCATCACAATTTTTGGACATGATTCGATCATGAAACAATTTGCATTTTATATTTAAATGACCATGTTCATTGCAAGGTTCACAAGTACGGTAAAGATATTTTAAATTTTCAGCACTCACATCAAGACTTTCTTGCAACAATTTAGTTTGTAAATACTTATGCCTCTCGCAATATCTATCTTCCCTATTTGGTGTGTACATGCAAACCCAATGCACTCCACAAAAATTGACATGTTTATAGGAGGCATTTTCATCATAACTAGTGCAATCATCATTAGCATCATGGATATTCAAAGAATTCGTACTAACAACATTGCAATCATGCTCATCATTCACAAATTTAGTGCCAAACATTTTAATGCATTCTTCTTCTAGCACTTGAGCACAATTATCCTTTCCATCATACTCACGAAAGATATTAAAATATGAAGCGTATGAGACAAGCTCAATTCCATTTTTTATAGTTTTCTTTTATAAACTAAACTAGTGATAAAACAATAAACTAAAATACTCGATTGCAAGATCTAAAGATATACCTTCAAGCACTCACCTCCCCGGCAACGGCGCCAGAAAAGATCTTGATGTCTACTACACAACCTTCTTCTTGTAGACATTGTTGGGCCTCCAAGTGCAGAGGTTTGTAGGACAGTAGCAAATTTCCCTCAAGTGGATGACCTAAGGTTTATCAATCCGTAGGAGGCATAGGATGAAGATGGTCTCTCTCAAGCAACCCTGCAACCAAATGACAAAGAGTCTCTTGTGTCCCCAACACACCCAATACAATGGTAAATTGTATAGGTGCACTAGTTCGGCGAAGAGATGGTGAAACAAGTGGTATATGGATAGTAGATAAAGGTATTTGAAATCTGAAATAATAAAAACAGCAAGGTCGCAAGTGATAAAAGTGAGCGTAAACGGTATTGCAATGATAGGAAATAAGGCCTAGGGTTCATACTTTCACTAGTGTAAGTTCCCTCAACAATACTAACATAATTGGATCACATAACTATCCCTCAACATGCAAAAAAGAGTCACTCCAAAGTCACTAATAGCGGAGAACGAACGAAGAGATTATGGTAGGGTACAAAACCACCTCAAAGTTATTCTTTCCAATCAATCCGTTGGGCTATTCCTATAAGTGTCAAAAACATCCCTAGAGTTTGTACTAGAATAACACCTTAAGACACAAATCAACCAAAACTCTAATGTCACCTAGATACTCCAATGTCACCTCAATTATCCGTGGGTATGATTATACGATATGCATCACACAATCTCAGATTCATCTATTCAACCAACACATAGGACCTCAAAGAGTGCCCCAAAGTTCCTACCGGAGAATTACGACGAAAACGTGTGCCAACCCCTATGCATAGGTTCATGGGCAGAACCCGCAAGTTGATCACCAAAACGTACATCAAGTGAATCACGTGGTATCCCATTGTCACCACAGATACGCACGGCAAGACATACATCAAGTGTTTTCAAATCTTTAAAGACTCAATCCGATAAGATAACTTCAAAGGGGAAACTCAATTCATTACAAGAGAGTAGAGGGGGGAAGAAACATCATAGGATCCAAATATAATAGCAAAGCTCGCGATACATCAAGATCGTATCACCTCAAGAACAAGAGAGAGAGAGAGAGAGATCAAAGACATCGCTACTGGTACATACCCTCAGCCCCAAGGGAGAACTACTCCCTCCTCATCATGGAGAGCACCGGGATGATGAAGATGGCCACCGGAGAGGGATTTCCCCCTCCGGCAGGGTGCCGGAACGGGTCTAGATTGGCTTTCGGTGGCTACGGAGGCTTCTGGCGGCGGAACTCCCGATCTATTCTCCATTTTGGAATTTTTACGATACGTAGGTATATATGGGTACAAGGGGTACATCAGTGGACCAAAGGGGGGCCACGAGGTAGGGGGGGCGCGCCCCAGGGGGTGGGTGCGCCCCCTACCCTCGTGAGCACCTCCTTCATCTTCTGACATAAGGTCCAAGTCTATCCGGTAGGTTTCCTTCCAAAAATAACTTCTCCAGTTGATTTCGTTCCGTTTTGACTCCGTTTGATATTCCTTTTCCTTGAAACACTGAAATAGGCATAAAACAGCAAATCTGGGCTGGGCCTCCGATTAATAGGTTAGTCCCAAATATAATATAAAAGTGGAAAATAAAGCCCAATATTGCCCAAAACAGTAGATAATATAGCATGGAGCAATAAAAAATTATAGATACGTTGGAGACGTATCACGCATCCACAAGCCTCTGCACCAAACTGAAGTAGCTATTCGGAATGGGCTCCGTAGGCCACAGCCGGACTATGACTTCCTTCATGGCGGAACCAGATATCCTGTGGAGCTCAGCCCACTAGGCCATCTGTTCATTTAGTAACAACTAACGCTTTGGCGTGCCGAACTATGACCAAAAAAGCTTCTCTGTGGCACACCCTTCCTACACTTGGTAAAATTGCGACGCATCGGAAGCACTCTTCGACAGGTCTAGGAAGGGGTCCGGAGAACTCCACATTTGGTTAAGTGGGGAATACTTCGGATCGCCGAACTTCATCTGTAACAAGAAAGGCTTACCAGCCGCTATCTCCCCAGCTTGCCAGATCTCTTCCCGAGCCGCTCTAGACTCAGATCGTGCTTCTTTTGCTTCTTGTAAGGCCTTGTCGAGATCGGCCATTTTAGCCTTGTTATCTTTCTCAAGGAATTCGCACCGGACGGTGGTCTCCTCCAGCTTGCGCGCCATGGTAGTAATTCTTTCCTCACACTGGCGCCGAACAACCTGTTCGGCTTTTACCTCTTCAGCCACCTTCTGGGCAGCCAGACTACTCATCCGGGTTTGTTCCTTGGCAAGGACAAGCTCAGCCCGAAGGGCCTCCACCACAGCAGCACCATCTATAGTTACGCATGTCTCAATATACAATTCCAGCTTCATGCTCATGTTATCATGGATAAATATACTGGCTGACCCAAAAACATACATTGCGCCTTGTCAAGACACCTGTTGATCAGCGTGATGTCATCATCCGCCTCATCAATCTTTTGCTGCAGATCCACAACCTCCGCGGATCGGGCAGTTGCAGGGGAAGTAATAGCCTGCGTTCCAAGTAGTCATATTATTTCTTGGATAAATATTTTTGATCCTCTGATTGCCTCCCTAGGAGAGCCTATCAGAGTCTCAGGGGATACTATATATACATAGGAGTATTTGTGAATAAAACACAATTGAAAGCATTACAGCACAAACCTCGAAACCTCTTAGTAGGCTCATGAAGGCTTCATTCAATCCGCTTTTTGCGGACAGGACCTTTTTTACCACTGTGCCCATCAAGGTACGATGGTCTTCCGAGACGAACGCCTGTCGCAGCATGTTCGTCAATATATCCGGCATTTCTGGGTCTCCGGAGGCAGCTGTAGCAGCACCCTTCAAAGGAATCCGTTCGTTCGCCCCTAGAGTTGTCTCCGACTGAGAGCCGGACAGTCCGGGGCCTTTATTGTTGGTCCCCGAACCCTGGGCTACCGAAGTGTCATCTTCGGTTCGTGTTTTCATCACCCCTCGCATCACTTGCGGATCAGGAGAGACCCTCCGGGATGACACCTCGAGTTCATCCGCCTTATTGGGCGAGGAGACTGGTGGAGGCATCTCGCTTTCCATCATCTCTGGGAGAAGGTCTCCTGAGGAAGATGATTGTTGAGAAAGATTGTGCGTCGAGCTGTAAAAAACATACATTTTAGATATTACCCTGGTCACAGGGGAGGAACGGGGTATGTATAAAACGCCCTTGTTTTCTTACGATTTGGGCTTGGCCTCGCTGGAGGACTGCGTGATAATGTCATCCTTCAAGCCCGAGTCGCCCGACAGGGGCATCTTGCCTTGTTTGGGAGCCTTTTCTTCCCAATCTTCAGAGACGGCCATTTTCTTACCATAGGGGGAACGAATGTTGGCTTCCCCTTTACTTTTGCCTTTGGGCAATGGGATTTTAATCTCCCCAGACACGACATCTAAAATATCTTCGGAATGGAGGCCCTCTTTGGTCCTCTCGCTCCCCGTCTTGTCCTCCTTCGCAGACATCTGGTATGGTGCCGGGGCCAGCATCCTTGTTAATACGGGATCCGCTGAGGCTTCGGGAAGGGGGGACGAACACCTAATTAGTTCTGCTTTCTTTATCCAGCCCTGAAAGAAGATAGCTTGCTTGGTAACGTATTGCGATATACGTAACTACAAAGTGCTTGGAAGATAGGAGCTTACCGGGATACCCGGACGGTTGCAGTCAAGGCCGACGTCTTCGGAGGTGTCCGACCAATGTTTTCGTTTCCCAAAAAACATCTTCCACATCCCTTTGTGTGTAGCACCGAAGAAGTGTTGG
Organism: Triticum urartu; assembly: GCF_056163025.1. NCBI lineage: Eukaryota > Viridiplantae > Streptophyta > Magnoliopsida > Poales > Poaceae > Triticum > Triticum urartu. The sequence continues at coordinate 166,379,356 of NC_141874.1, read as the reverse complement.
AGGGTTCGTGGCCCGTCCGGATTAAACTCCCACATGCGGAGAGGCCTACGCTGGCATGGCAGGATTCGGCGGATCAACATTACTTGAATCACGCTGACAAGATCGATGTCCCTCTCGAGGAGGGTTCGGATGCGGCTCTATAGAGTCCGCACTTCATCAACTGATCCCCAGTCCAGCCCCTTATTGACCCATGATGCAAGCTGTAACGGAGGGCCAGAACGAAATGCAGGTGTCGCTTCCCACTTGGTGCGATGGGGTTCCATAACGTAAAACCACTCTCGCTGCCATTGATTGGAAGCTTCAGTGAAAGAGCCTTTTGGCCAGGGAGTGTTGGTAAGCTGGCTTACTACAGCGCCGCGGCACTCCACTTGTTCCCCCTCGACTACCTTTGGCTGCACACCAAAGGTCTTGAGTCATAAGCCGAAGTGTGGGGGGATTCGAAGGAAGGCCTCGCACGTGACAATAAACATCGAGAATAGAAGGAAAGAATCCGGAGCTAGATCGTGAAAATCTAGTCTGTAATAAAACATTAGCCCCCGGACAAAGGGGTGGAGAGCGAACCCTAGCCCTCGGAGGAAGTGAGAGATGAATACGACCCTCTCGTCGGATATGGGGATTGGAATAACCTGTCCTTGAGCAGGAAGCCTGTGGTGGATCTCTGCGGTCAGGTATCTGTCCGCCCGAAGCTTTGCAATGCCCTCCTCTGTAACTGAGGAAGCCACCCATTGGCCTTGAGGGCTGGGTCCGGGCATGATGGGGAAGCCTGAAGCAATGAAGTCGAACCTTGGGTGCTAGAACTCGAGGTTGGAAAGGTTGAGGAGAGGTTTGGCGTAAAAGGACGACCCTTGGTTCCTTTATAAAGGCAGCAGGTATTGAACGCCTCCTCCTAAGCCCAAAAACCTGCCTATTCCCAAGGAATCTTTCTAGTGGAACGGTTGGGTTACCCATGCTCGTATTAATGAGGATCCCGCGATAAGGGGACACTATCTCTGCTTCGACAGAACGTGCCAATAAAACCACGCCTCGAGACATGGAACAGGAAACGGTTTGAAATAACGACCGGGCAAACATGATGCCACATCACAAAAAGTTGTCAGCAGGTTGGACTCGTGAAATATTATGCTCTACTCGGCTGTGTGAGACACATTTTGTTTCATCCGAGGACTATCTTGGAATATTTGAAAAAGGGAACCCGCCTTGCAATGCCAAAGACAATCTGCGCGCCGGACACATCGTTATTGAAGCCTGGTTCAGGGGCTACTGAGGGAGTCCTGGACTAAGGGGTCCTCGAGCGTCCGACCTATTGGATATGGGCCGGACTGTTGGGCCGTGAAGATACAAAGACCGAAGACTCTAACCGTGTCCGGATAGGGATCTCCTTGGCCTGGAAGGCAAGCTTGGCGATCAAACTATGAAGATTCATTTCTTTGTAACCGACCTTGTGTAACCCTAGATCCCTCCCGTGTCTATATAAACTGGAGGGCTAGGTCCGTAGATGGATCCTGATAATCATAACCAGGCTAGACTTTTAGGGTTTAGCCATTACGATCTCGTGGAAGATCAACTCTTGTAATATTCATACTCTTCAAGATCAATCAAGCAGGAAGTAGGGTATTACCTCCATAGAGAGGGCCCGAACCTGGGTAAACATTGTGTCCCCTGTCTCCTGTTACCGTCGATCCTAGACACACAGTTAGGGACCCCCTACCCGAGATCCGCCGGTTTTGACACCGACAATGGGCTTTTGGAATCACTTGATTATGACTCACTTGATGCTTGCGAACCATGCCTCATGAGCAAGATGACTAAGACTCCGTTCTCCGAAACAATGGAGCAAGCAACTGACTTATTGGAAATAATACATACTGATGTATGCAGTCCGATGAGTGTTGAGGCTCGCGGCGGGTATCGTTATTTTCTAACCTTCACAGATGATTTGAGTAGATATGGGTATATCTACTTAATGAAACATAATTCTAAAACATTTGAAAAGTTCAAAGAATTTCAGAGTGAAGTGGAAAATCATCATAACAAGAAAATAAAGTTTCTACGATCTGATCGTGGAGGTGAATATTTGAGTTATGAGTTTGGTTTTCATTTGAAACAATGTGGAATAGTTTCGCAACTCACGCCACCTGGAACACCACAGCGTAATGTTGTGTCCGAAAGTCATAACCGTACTTTATTATATATGGTGCGATCTATGATGTCTCTTACCGATTTACCGCTATCGTTTTGGGGTTATGCTTTAGAGACGGCTCCATTCACGTTAAATAGGGCACCATCTAAATCCTTTGAGACAACACCATATGAAATGTGGTTTGGCAAGACACCTAAGCTGTCGTTTCTTATAGTTTGGGGCTACGATGCTTATGTGAGAAAGCTTCAACCTGATAAGCTGGAACCCAAATTGGAGAAATGTGTCTTCATAGGATACCGAAAGGAGACTGTTGGGTACACCTTCTATCACAGATCCGAAGGCAAGATATTCATTGCTAAGAATGGATCCTTTCTAGAAAAGGAGTTTCTCTTGAAAGAAGTGAGTGGGAGGAAAGTAGAACTTGATGAGGTAATTGTACCTTCTCCCTTATTGGAAAGTAGTTCATCACAAAAATTAGTTCCAGTGATTCCTACACTAATTAGTGAGGAAGCTAATGATGATGATCATGAAACTTTAGATCAAGTTACTACAGAACCTTGTAGGTCAATCAGAGTATGATCCGCACCAGAAGTGTGCAGTAATCCTGTTCTGGAAGTCATGTTACTTGACCATGATTAACCTATGAACTATGAGGAAGCGATGATGAGCCCAGATTCCACAAAATGGCTTGAGACCATGAAATCCGAGATGGGATCCATGTATGAGAACAAAGTATGGACTTTGGTTGACTTGCCCGATGATCGGCAAGCCATAGAGAATAAATCGATCTTCAAGAAGAAGATTGACGCTGACGGTAATGTTACTGTCTACAAAGCTCGACTTGTTGCGAAAGGTTTTCGACAAGTTCAAGGAGTGGACTACGATGAGACTTTCTCACCCGTAGCGATGCTTAAGTCTGTCCGAATCATGTTAGCAATTGCCGCATTTTATGATTATGAAATTTGGCAAATGGATGTCAAAACTGCATTCCTTAATGGATATCTTAAAGAAGAGTTGTATATGATGCAACGAGAAGGTTTTGTCGATCCTAAAGGTGCTAACAAAGTGTGCAAGCTCCAACGATCCATTTATGGACTGGTGCAAGCCTCTTGGAGTTGGAATATACACTTTGATAGTGTGATCAAAGCATATGGTTTTATACAGACTTTTGGAGAAGCCTGTATTTACAAGAAAGTGAGTGGGAGATATGTAGCATTTCTAATATTATATGTGGATGACATATTGTTGATTAGAAATAATACATAATTTCTAAATAGCATAAAAGGATACTTGAATAAGAATTTTTCAATGAAAGACCTCGGTTAAGCTACTTATATATTGGGCATCACGATCTATAGAGATAGATCAAGACGCTTAATTGGACTTTGACAAAGCACATACCTTGATAAAGTTTTGAAAAAGTTCAAAATGGATCAGTCAAAGAAAGGGTTCTTGCCTAGGCTACAAGGTGTGAAGTTGAGTCAGACGCAATGCCCGACCACTGCAGAAGATAGAGACAAAATGACAGTCATTCCCTATGCCTCAGCCATAGGTTCTATCATGTATGCAATGCTGTGTACGAGACCTGATGTGTGCCTTGCTATAAGTTTAGCAGGGAGGTACCAAAGTAATCCAGGAGTGGATCACTGGACAGTGGTCAAGAACATCCCAAAATACCTGAAAAGGACTAAGGATATGTTTCTCTCGTTTATGGAGGTGATAAAGAGCTTGTCGTAAATGGTTGCATCGATGCAAGCTTTGACACTGATCCGGATGACTCTAAGTCACAAGCCGGATATGTATTTATATTGAATGGTGGAGCTGTAAGTTGGTGTAGTTCTAAACAGAGCGTCATGGTGGGATCTACGTGTGAAGCGGAGTACATAGCTGCCTCAGAAGTAGCAAATGAAGGAGTTCATATCTGATCCAGGTGTAATACCTAGTGCATTGGGTCCAATGAAAATCTTTTGTGACAATACTGGAGCAATTGCCTTGGCGTAGGAATCCAGATTTCACAAGAGAACCAAACACATCAAGACGCTTCAATTCGATCCGCGATCAAGTCAAGGAGGGAGACATAGAGATTTGCAAGATACATACGGATCTGAATGTTGCAGAACTGTTGACTAATCCTCTTCCATGAGTAAAACATGATCAACACCAACACTCCATGGATGTTAGAATAATTACAATGTAATCTAGATTATTGACTCTAGTGCAAGTGTGATACTAAAGGAAATATGCCCTAGAGGCAATAATAAAGTTGTAATTTATATTTCCTTATATCATGATAAATGTTTATTATTCATGCTAGAATTGTATTAACCGCAAACTTAGTACATGTGTGAATACATAGACAAAACAGAGTGTCCCTAGTATGCCTCTACTTGACTAGCTCGTTAATCAAAGATGGTTAAGTTTCCTGCCATAGACATGTGTGGTCATTTGATGAACGGGATCACATCAGTAGGAGAATGATGTGATGGACAAGACCCATTCGTTAGCTTAGCATAATGATCGTTAATTTTTATTGCTATTGCTTTTTTCATGACTTATACATATTCCTTTGACTATGAGATTATGCAACTCTCGAATACCTAAGGAAAACCTTGTGTATTGTCAAACATCACAATATAACTGGGTGATTATAAAGATGCTCTACAGGTGTCTCTGAAAGTGTTTGTTGGGTTGACATAGATCGAGATTAGGATTTGTCACTCCAAGTATCAGAGAGGTACTGCAAGCAATGTGACTAATGATTTAGTTGCGGGATGATGCATTACGGAACGACTATAGAGACTTGCCGGTAACAAGATTGAACTAGGTATAAAGATACCGACAATCGAATCTCGGGCAAGTAACATACCGATGTCAAAGGGAATAACGTATGTTGTTATGCGGTTTGACCGATAAAGATCTTCATAGAATATGTAGGAACCAATATGAGCATCCTGGTTCCGCTATTGGTTATTAACCGGAGAGGTGTCTCGGTCGTGTCTACATAGTTCTCGAACCCGTAGGGTCCGCGTGCTTAACGTTCGATGACGATTTGTATTATGAGTAATGGTTTTTGGTGAGCGAAGTTTGTTCGGAGTCCCGGATGAGATCACAGACATGACGAGGAGTCTCGAAATGGTCGAGAGGTAAATATTCATATATTGGAAGGTTATATTCGGACATCAAAATGGTTCCGAGTGATACGGGTATTTTTCCGGAGTACCGAGGGGTTACCGGAATGAAGGAAATATGCCCTAGAGGCAATAATATAGTTATTACTTATTTCCTTATATCATGATAAATGTTTATTATTCATGCTAGAATTGTATTAACCGGAAAAATAATACATGTGTGAATACATAGACAAACAGAGTGTCACTAGTATGCCTCTACTTGACTAGCTCGTTGATCAAAGATGGTTATGTTTCCTAACCATAGACATGAGTTGTCATTTGATTAACGAGATCACATCATTAGGAGAATTATGTGATTGACTTGACCCATTCCGTTATCTTAGCACTTGATCATTTAGTTTGTTGCTATTGCTTTCTTCATGACTTATACATGTTCCTATGACTATGAGATTATGCAACTCCCGTTTACCGGAGGAACACTTTGTGTGCTACCAAATGTCACAACATAAATGGGTGATTATAAAGGTGCTCTACAGGTGTCTCCGAAGGTACTTGTTGGGTTGGCGTATTTCGAGATTAGGATTTGTCACTCCGATTGTCGGAGAGGTATCTCTGGGCCCTCTCGGTAATGCACATCACATAAGCCTTGCAAGCATTGCAACTAATGAGTTAGCTGCGGGATGATGTATTACAGAACGAGTAAAGATACTTGCCGGTAACGAGATTGAACTAGGTATTGAGATACCGACGATCGAATCTGGGGCAAGTAACATACCTATGACAAAGGGAACAACGTATGTTGTTATGCGGTCTGACCTATAAAAGATCTTCGTAGAATATGTAGGAGCCAATATGAGCATCCAGCTTCCGCTATTGGTTATTGACCGGAGACGTGTCTCGGTCATGTCTACATTGTTCTCGAACCCGTAGGGTCCGCACGCTTAACATTATGATGACAGTTTCATTATGAGTTTATATATTTTGATGTACCGAAGGTTGTTAGGAGTCCCGGATATGATCACGGACATGACGAGGAGTCTCGAAATGATCGATACCTAAAGATCGATATATTGGACGGCTATATTCGGACACCGGAAGTGTTTCGGGTGATTTTGGAGAAAACCGGAGTGCCGGAAGGGTTACCGGAACCCCCCGGGGAAGTATTGGGCCTTAGTGGGCCTGAGGGGAGAGAGAGGGCAGCATCCCAGGAGGTGGCGCGCCCCCTCCCATGGGGAGTCCGAATTGGACTAGGGGAGGGGGGCGCGGCCCCTCTTTCCCTCTCCCTCTCCCTCTCTTTCCTTCCCCCTTCTCTCTTCCTAGTTGGACTAGGAAAAGGGAGTCCTACTCCTACTAGGAGGAGGACTCCCCCCTCCTTGGCGCGCCCCAAGGGCCGGCTGGCCTCTCCCCCTTGCTCCTTTATATACAGGGGCAGGGGGCACCTCTAGACACACAAGTTGATCTTTGTGATCGTTCTCTTAGCCATGTGCGGTGCCCCCCTCCACCATAATCCTCGATAATATTGTAGCGGTGCTTAGGCGAAGCCCTGCGACATAGAACATCAAGATCGTCACCACGCCGTCGTGCTGACGGAACTCTTCTCGACACTTTGCTGGATCGGAGTCCGGGGATCATCATTGAGCTAAACGTGTGCTAGAACTCGGAGGTGCCGTAGTTTCGGTGCTTGATCGGTCGGGTCATGAAGACGTACGACTACATCAACCGCGTTGTGCTAACGCTTCCGCTTCCGGTCTACGAGGGTACGTAGACAACACTCTCCCCTCTTGTTGCTATGCATCACCATGATCTTGCGTGTGCGTAGGAATTTTTTTGAAATTACTACGTTCCCCAACAGTGGCATCCGAGCCTAGGTATTATGCGTTGATGTTGTGCACGAGTAGAACACAAGTGAGTTGTGAGCGATATAAGTCATACTGCTTACCAGCATGTCATACTTTGGTTCGGCGGTATTGTTGTATGAAGCGGCTTGGACCGACATTACGCGTACGCTTACACAAGACTGCTTCTACCGACGTGCTTTGCACACAGGTGGCTGGCGGGTGTCAGTTTCTCCAACTTTAGTTGAACCGAGTGTGGCTACGCCCGGTCCTTGCGAAGGTTAAATCAGCACCAACTTGACAAACTATCGTTGTGGTTTTGATACGTAGGTAAGAACGGTTCTTGCTCAGCCCGTAGCAGCCACGTAAAACTTGCAACAACAAAGTAGAGGACGTCTAACTTGTTTTTGCAGGGCATGTTGTGATGTGATATAGTCAAGACGTGATGAGATATAAGTTGTTGTATGAGATGATCATGTTTTGTTGAAGTTATCGGCAACCGGCAAAAGCCTTATGGTTATCTCTCTATTGCGTAAGATGCAAGCGCCAAATAATTGCTTTACTTTCTCGCTATGCGATAGCAATAGTTGCAAGAGCAATTGTTGGTGAGACAACCATGTGACGACACATTGATATAGATCAAGATGATGGAGATCATGGTGTCATGCCGGTGACGATGGAGATCATGACAATGCTTTGGAGATGGAGATCAAAGGTCAAAGGCACAAGATGATGATGGCCATATCATGTCACATATTTTGATTGCATGTGATGTTTATCTTTTATACATCTTATTTTGCTTAGTTCGACGGTAGCTTTATAAGATGATCTCTCACTAATTATCAAGGTACAAGTGTTCTCCCTGAGTATGCACCGTTGCGAAAGTTCTTCGTGCTGAGACACCACGTGATGATCGGGTGTGATAGGCTCTACGTTCAAATACAACGGGTGCAAAACAGTTGCACACGCGGAATACTCAGGTTTAACTTGACGAGCCTAGCATATATTAGATATGGCCTCGGAACACGGAGACCGAAAGGTCGAGCGTGAATCTTATAGTAGATATGATCAACATATTGATGTTCACCATTGATACTACTCCATCTCACGTGATGATCGGACATGGTTTAGTTGATTTGGATCACGTGATCACTTAGAGGATTAGAGGGATATCTTTCTAAGTGGGAGTTCTTAAGTAATATGATTAATTGAACTTTAATTTATCATGAACATAGTCCTGGTAGTATTAGCATATCTATGTTGTAGATCAATAGCTCGTGTTTAGCTCCCCTGTTTTACTTTTGATATGTTCCTAGAGAAAACTAAGTTGAAAGATGTTAGTAGCAATGATGCGGATTGGATCCGTGATCTGAGGTTTATCCTCATTGCTGCACAGAAGAATTATGTCCTTGATGCACCGCTAGGTGACAGACCTATTGCAGGAGCAGATACAGACGTTATGAACGTTTGGCTAGCTCAATATGATGACTACTTGATAGTTTAGTGAACCATGCTTAACAGCTTAGAATCAGGACTTCAAAGACGTTTTGAACGTCATGGAACATATGAGATGTTCCAGGAGTTGAAGTTAATATTCCAAGAAAATACCCGAGTTGAGAGATATGAAGTCTCCAACAAGTTCTATAGCTAAAGGATGGAGGAGAATAGCTCAAGGAGTGAGCATGTGCTCAGATTGTCTGGGTACTACAATCGCTTGAATCAAGTGGGAGTTAATCTTCCAGATAAAATAGTGATTGGCAGAATTCTCTAGTCACCATCACCAAGTTAGTAGAACTTCGTGATGAACTATAATAAGCAAGGGATAACAAAAGTAATTCCCAAGCTCTTCGTGATGCTGAAATCGACGAAGGTAGAAATCAAGAAAAACATCAAGTGTTGATGGTTAACAAGACCACTAGTTTCAAGAAAAGGGCAAAGGGAAAGAAAGGGAACTTCAAGAAGAACGGCAAGCAAGTTGCTGCTCAAGTGAAGAAGCCCAAGTCTGGACCTAAGCCTGAGACTAAGTGCTTAACTGCAAAGGGACTGGTCACTAGAAGCGGAACTACCCCAAGTAATTGGCGGATAAGAAGGATGGCAAAGTGAACAAAGGTATATTTGATATACAGATTATTGATGTGTATTTTACTAGTGTTCGTAACAACCCCTCGGCATTTGATACTAGTTTAGTTGCTAAGAGTAGTAACTCGAAACGGAAGTTGCAGAATGAACGTAAACTAGTAAGGGTGAAGTGACGATGTGTGTTGGAAATAGTTCCAAGATTGATATGATCATCATCGCACACTCCCTATACTTTCAGGATTAGTGTTGAACCTAAATAAGTGTTATTTGGTGTTTGTGTTGAGCATGAATATTATTTGATCATGTTTATTGCAATACGGTTATTCATTTAAGTAAGAAAATAAATTGTTGTTCTGTTTACATGAATAAAACCTTATATGGTTACACACCCAATGAAAACGGTTAGTTGGATCTCGATCGTAGTGATACACATATTCATAATATTGAAACCAAAAGATGCAAATTTAATAATGATAGTGCAACTTATTTGTGGCACTGCCGTTTAGGTCATATTGGTGTAAAGCGCATGAAGAAACTCCATGCTGATGGACTTTTGTTATCACTTGATTATGAATCACTTGATGCTTGCGAACCATGACTCATGGGCAAGATGACTAAGACTCTGTTCTCCGGAACAATGGAGCGAGCAACTGACTTATTGGAAATAATACATACTGATATACGCGGTCCGATGAGTGTTAAGGCTCACGGCAAGTATCTTTATTTTCTGACCTTCACAGATGATTTTGAGCAGATATGGGTATATCTACTTGATGAAATACAAGTCTGAAACATTTGAAAAGTTCAAAGAATTTCAGAGTGAAGTGGAGAATCATCGTAACAAAATAAAAGTTTCTACGATATGATCGCAGAAGTAAAATATTTGAGTTACGAGTTTGGCCTTCAGTTAAAACAATGTGAAATAGTTTCACTACTCACGCCACCTGGAACACCACAGTGTAATGGTGTGGCCGAACGTCGTAACCGTGCTTTATTAGATATGGTGCGATCTATGACGTCTCTTACTGATTTACCACTATCATTTTGGGATTATGCATTAGAGACAGCTACATTCACGTTAAATAGGACACCATCTAAATCCGTTGAGACGACACCGTATGAACTATGGTTTGGCAAGAAACCTAAGCTGTCGTTTCTTAAAGTTTGAGGTTGCAATGCTTATGTGAAAAAGTTTCAACCTGATAAGCTCAAATCCAAATCGGAGAAGTGCGTCTTCATAGGATACCCAAAAGAAAATGTTGGGTACACCTTTTGTCACAGATCCGAAGGCAAGATATTCGTTGCTGAGAATGGATCCTTTCTAGAGAAGGAGTTTCTCTCGAAAGAAGTGAGTGGGAGGAAAGTAGAACTTGATGAGGTAACTGTACCTACTCCCTTATTGGAAAGTAGTTCATCACAGAAATCTGTTCCTGTGACTACTACACCAATTAGTGAGGAAGCTAATGATGATGATCATGTAACTTCAGATCAAGTTACTACCGAACCTCGTAGGTAAACTAGAGTGATATCCTTACCAGAGTGGTATGGTAATCCTGTTATAGAGGTCATGTTACTTGACCATGACGATCCTACGAACTATGAGGAAGCGATGATGAGCCCAGATTCCGTGAAATGGCTTGAGGCCATGAAATCTGAGATGAGATCCATGTATGAGAACAAAGTATGGACTTTAATTGACTTGCCCATTGATCGGCGAGCCATTGAGATTAAATGGATCTTCAAGAGGAAGACGGACGCTGATAGTAGTATTACTATCTACAAAGCTAGAATTGTCGCAAAAAGGTTTTCTACAAGTTCAAGGTGTTGACTACGATGAGAGTTTCTCACTCGTATCTATGCTTAAGTCTGTCCGAATCATGTTAGCAATTGCCGCATTTTATGAAATCTGGCAAATGGATAAACAAAACTGCATCCCTTAATGATTTATTAAAGAAGAGTTGTATATGATGCAACCAGAAGGTTTTGTCAATCCTAAAGGTACTAACAAAATATGCAAGCTCCAGCGATCCATCTATGGACTGGTGCAAGCATCTCAGAGTTGGAATATACACTTTGATAAGTTGATCAAAGCATATAGTCTTATACAGACTTGCGGTGAAGCCTGTATTTAAAAGAAAGTGAGTGGGAGCACTACAACATTTCTGATAAGTATATGTGAATGACATATTGTTGATCGGAGATAATGTAGAATTATTTTGCAAAGCATAACGGAATGTTTGAAAGGAGTTTTTCAAAGAAAGACCTCAGTGAAGCTGCTTACATATTGAGCATCAAGATCTATAGAGATAGATCAAGATGCTTGATAAGTTTTTCAATGAGCACATACCTTGATAAGATTTTGAAGTAGTTCAAAATGGAACAGTCAAAGAAGGAGTTCTTGCCTGTGTTACAAGGTGTGAAGTTGAGTAAGACTCAAAACCCGACCACGGCAGAACATAGAGAGAGAATGAAAGTCATTCCCTATGCCTTAGCCATAGGTTCTATAAAGTATGCCATGCTGTGTACCAGACCTATTGTATACCCTGCCCTGAGTTTGGCAAGGGAGTACAATAGTGATCTAGGAGTAGATCACTGGACATTGGTCAAAATTATCCTTAGTGGAATAAGGATATGTTTCTCGATTATGGAGGTGACAAAAGGTTCATCGTAAAGGGTTACGTCGATGCAAGTTTTGACACTGATCTAGATGACTCAAAGTCTCAATCTGGATACATATTTAAAGTGGGAGAAATTAGCTAGAGTAGCTTCGTGCAGAGCATTGTTGACATAGAAATTTGCAAAATACATACGGATCTGAATGTAGCAGACCCGTTGACTAAACTTCCCTCACAAGCAAAACATGATCACACCTTAGTACTCTTTGGGTATTAATCACATAGCGATGTGAACTAGATTATTGACTCTAGTAAACCCTTTGGGTGTTAGTCACATGACGATGTGAACTATGGGTGTTAATCACATGGTGATGTGAACTATTGATGTTAAATCACATGGCGACGTGGACTAGATTATTGACTCTAGGTCAAGTGGGAGACTGAAGGAAATATGCCCTAGAGGCAATAATATAGTTATTACTTATGTCTTTATATCATGATAAATGTTTATTATTCATGCTAGAATTGTATTAACCGGAAAAATAATACATGTGTGAATACATAGACAAACAGAGTGTCACTAGTATGCCTCTACTTGACTAGCTCGTTGATCAAAGATGGTTATGTTTCCTAACCATAGACATGAGTTGTCATTTGATTAACGGGATCACATCATTAGGAGAATGATGTGATTGACTTGACCCATTCCGTTAGCTTAGCACTTGATCGTTTAGTTTGTTGCTATTGCTTTCTTCATGACTTATACATGTTCCTATGACTATGACTATGAGATTATACAACTCCCGTTTACCGGAGGAACACTTTGTGTGCTACCAAACGTCACAACGTAACTGGGTGATTATAAAGGTGCTCTACAAGTGTCTCCGAAGGTACTTGTTGGGTTGGCGTATTTCGAGATTAGGATTTGTCACTCCGATTGTCGAAGAGGTATCTCTGGGCCCTCTCGGTAATGCACATCACATAAGCCTTGCAAGAATTGCAACTAATGAGTTAGCTGCGGGATGATGTATTACAGAACGAGTAAAGAGACTTGCCGGTAACGAGATTGAACTAGGTATTGAGATACCGACGATCGAATCTCGGGCAAGTAACATACCGATGACAAAGGGAACAACGTATGTTGTTATGCGGTCTGACCGATAAAAGATCTTCGTATAATATGTAGGAGCCAATATGAGCATCCAGGTTCCGCTATTGGTTATTGATCGGAGGCATGTCTCGGTCATGTCTACATTGTTCTCGAACCCGTAGGGTCCGCATGCTTAACATTACGATGACAGTTTCATTATGAGTTTATATATTTTGATGTACCGAAGGTTGTTCGGAGTCCCGGATATGATCACGGGCATGACGAGGAGTCTCGAAATTGTCGAGGCATAAAGATCGATATATTGGACGGCTATATTCGGACACCGGAAGTGTTTCGGGTGATTTCGGAGAAAACCGGAGTGTCGGAAGGGTTACCGAAACCCCCCGGGGAAGTATTGGGCCTTAGTGGGCCTGAGGGGAGAGAGAGGGCAGCATCCCAGGAGGTGGCGCGCCCCCTCCCATGGGGAGTCCGAATTGGACTAGGGGAGGGGGGCGCGGCCCCTCTTTCCCTCTCCCTCTCCCTCTCTTTCCTTCCCCCTTCTCTCTTCCTAGTTGGACTAGGAAAAAGGAGTCCTACTCCTACTAGGAGGAGGACTCCCCCCTCCTTGGCGCGCCCCAAGGGCCGGCCGGCCTCTCCCCCTTGCTCCTTTATATACAGGGGCAGGGGGCACCTCTAGACACACAAGTTGATCTTTGTGATCGTTCTCTTAGCCATGTGCGGTGCCCCCCTCCACCATAATCCTCGATAATATTGTAGCGGTGCTTAGGCGAAGCCCTGCGACATAGAACATCAAGATCGTCACCACGCCGTCGTGCTGACGGAACTCTTCCCGACACTTTGCTGGATCGGAGTCCGGGGATCGTCATCGAGCTGAACATGTGCTAGAACTCGGAGGTGCCATAGTTTCGGTGCTTGATCGGTCGGGTCGTGAAGACGTACGACTACATCAACCGCGTTGTGCTAACGCTTCCGCTTCCGGTGTACAAGGGTACGTAGACAACACTCTCCCCTCTCGTTGCTATGCATCACCATGATCTTGCGTGTGTGTAGGAAAATTTTTGAAATTACTATGTTCCCCAACACAGAACCCCTCGAGGAAGTGTTGGGCCAACATGGGTCTAAGGGATAGAGAGAGGGAAGCCCGCGGGGGGTGGCCGCGCCCCACTCCTACGGAGTCCGGATAGGACAAGGAGGAGGGGGCAGCGCCCCCCTTCCCTTTTCCTCTCCCTCTCCTTCCTATTCCCTCCGGTGGAGAAAGAAAAGGGGGGCGGGCGAATCCTACTTGGACTAGGAGTCCAAGTAGGATTCCCCCCGTGTCGCGCCCCTCCTGGCCATCGGCCCCTCTCCCCCCTCCTTTATATACGTAGGCAAGGGGGGACCCCAAAGGCACACCAAGATTTCTCTTAGCCGTGTGCGGTGCCCCCCTCCACAGTTTACTCCTCCGGTCATATTGTCATAGTGCCTATGCGAAGCCATGCGCGGATCACATCACCATCACCGTCACCATGCCATCGTGCTGTCGGAACTCTCCCTCGACCCTCTACTGGAGCAAGAGCTCGAGGGACGTCATCGAGCTGAACGTGCGCTGAGCACGGAGGTGCAGTACGTTCGGTACTTGGATCGGTTGGATCGTGAAGACGTTCGAGTACATCAACCACGTTGACATAACGCTTCCGCTTTCGGTCTACGAGGGTACGTGGACACACTCTCTCCCTCTCGTTGCTATGCATCTCCTAGATAGATCTTGCGTGGTCGTAGGAATTTTTTTGAAATTGCATGCTACGTTCCCCAACATACACCTTGCTGGATCAAGAAGGAGAGGGACGTTATCGCGCTGAACGTGTGCAAAACTCGAAGGTGCCGTACGATCAGTGCTTGATCGGTCGGAGCTAGAAGAAGTTCGACTACATCAACCGCGTTGTCAAAAGCTTTTGCTTTTGGTCTACGAGTGTACATGGACACACTCCCCCCTCTCGTTGCTATGCATCTCCTAAATAGATTTTGCGTGAGCGTAGGAATTTTTTTAAAATTGCATGCTACGTTTCCCAACACCGGCACCAACACCCGAACTTCACGCCCATCGCCGGAAGGACAGAAAGGTCCCTCCTTTCGAGCCACTAGAGACCCCCGACCTCCCACGAACTACCAGCCCGCCGTGGGCCACAGGTGGCACCGCCGGCCACTGGGGAGGCCGGATCTGGCGACCAACCAGCCGGATCGAAGCAGATGTCGAGGGCGGAGGCGCTAGAGATGACGAGAGGAGGGATCCGCCGCACCGCCCGAACTGCCAGTACCATCCACGGCGCGCACCGCCGCCGCCCACATCCCTTCGGACCTTCACCTGAGGGCCGTCGTCTTGCTGACAGCTCCCGTGGCAGCGCCGCCACACCCCGTGCTCAGCGCCGCGCCACTACCCGACAGCCATGGTCCGCGCCGCACACCACCGGGGGAGGGAAGAAGAGTGGCCCGTCTCCGCCGACGTTGGCGGGGCTTCACCCGCCAACGCACCACCGGCGGTGGCGAGGGCAGGGAGGGAGAGGTGGGAGGCTCGGCGAGGTGGGTCTAGGCCAGGAAGACAAACTCTAAGAAGAAGCGTCGCCATCCGCACGAGCTCCGCACCCGCGGGGAATAAAAAACCTAACCTAAACTACTAGCCAAAGTGAAGGCACCGGGATTCCCCTCCCCGCATCGGTCGACGAAGTGGCAGGCAGAGGTCATGTGAATCCACGAGCTCGCGGGCAAAGCTTGGAGGGAAGAGTTTTCTCTAAACACTTAGAGGAGGGAAAGAAAACGCTTGGAGTTTGTCCCCGAACTCTGATGACAGTTGGTGCAGACCTGCGCGCTGACTAACAATATTTTTCTGCCTTGTTATCTTTTGAACCTATATTTAGTGGTGTTAGCATTAGGTGACACCTAGCGGTTAGAGATTATTGTGTTAAAAAAGCAGTTAGCGAGTATTTACTTTTCATTGCACTTGATGTTGGATCCTCGCCAACTCTTTAGTCCTATAGAGAAAAAGGGCACGAAAAAGAAACACGAGAAGAAAAAAACTATCTAGATTTGATTAATAGCTTGAAGCAAGTATATGCAAGGAATTATTGTGCATCCAAGCCTACCTATGGATGACTGTTGCGTGTCTTTTGCCGGGGTGGCTTCTTCGAGACGCAGGTGATGGTGCACCGTCCTCCTTCCCAGCGTGGCTACAACGACCTCGGATCCACGACGGTGGTCGGGGTGATCCAGATCCGGTTAGTCAGATGATTGTGTCTGCAGATTGTACTACAATGACCTCATACGGCTCGATGACGGTGGTGGTCACTGAAATGTCTTCGGAGATGGTTCATATCTTCAGATCTTGTGGTTGACTTCGTTGATGAGATGCAAACTATGGATGAATAATTGGCACGAAGGAATGGTTGTGCAGCGGCGGCGGGCGCACATCGCATGTTGCTGCGGAGATCATTGAAAAGTGATGGTGACAACACACATGTGACTTCGATGGTGGTGCTACGTGCACCCACTCTCAAGCATTAGGGTGAAAGCCTAATTTTAATCCGAGTTGATTATACCTAGCAATGGTGACATCTTTTTGCGTCGTTACCTGAAGAAGCCGGCGTGTTTGTGTGTGTGTTGGTGTTGGTTGTGTGCATCCTAACTATACAGAGGCCGTGTGTGTGGTCATAGTGTTTGTATCCTCTTGATTATCCATTTTAAGCAAAATCCACCCTCTATGAAAAAGTACAAATTTCATAATTGGATGGAAGCAGGGCATGCAATCACGGTGGCCATTGTATAAGTGTTTGAGTATTTGAGTCCCTTGAGGCTGCCTTCAGCTGAGTATTTCTATAGTTTCTATAAAATACTGTGTTTATTAGAAACTTAAAAACTTTGATTAGTTTAGCATCAACAAATACCACTGTTTTGGAAACCATAGTAATTTCAGTCATGTGATATTTTTTGTAGTATTTTGAAAAGAGGATCCTAGACCAAAATGAGAAAAGTGTTGTTTTTAGAAACTGAAGAATTCATTTTGCCAGGCATCGGAATAATGAAGATATGCATTATCATGATTTGAAATTATTGTCTCCCGCAGAAAGATACTCTAGATTTTAAATTATTGTTCTGGCAAATTAGTCTTGAGAGTTGCAATGAAAAATAATAATAGTCCTGAGAGCTGCGGAAATTCATTTTGAGATAAATTACACAGCTCAACAGTAGATAAAATCTTCATAAAGCAATGCCAACGATTTGGCAATTCACATTTCATAGTATAAACAGCTCGATGTTTTTAGAAACGGCCATTTCTTAGAGAGCAAATGTGGTCCTCTAAAGGATACTTGACCGTATCTTACTCTAAATTTTGAGGGATCTGTTAGAAATGCCCTTAGTCCTATGGAGAAAAAGGGCCCGAAACAAAAATGCATGGAACGCTAAAGTAATTGAACAGCTTGAAGCAAGTATCAACAAGTAATTAAACATTTACTGGATCCCTTATTCTGAACAATCAAAAAAGAATCTACGATAAATGATGCATAGTACTATTTTCATAATTACGGTGGAAGCGGGTTACCCAATCTCAGAACAGATGAGCATCCTTTGAAATGAATTACACATTCTTGGAAATCATCGTGGTCATTGTGTAAGTGTTTGTGAGTTTTTTTTGGCGAAATAAGTGTTTGTGAGTATTTGAGTCCCTTGAGGTTGCCATTGGCAGCTGAGTATTTTTAGAGTTTTGTAAAATAATCTCTTTTTTAGAAACTTTAAAACTTAGATTTGTTTGGCATCGACAAATACCATGGTTTTAAAACCATAGTAATTTCAGTACTGTGGTATTTTCGTAGTATTTTGAAAAGATGCCCTAGCCTCTTTTTCTTGACCAAAATGAGAAAAGTCTTGTTCTTAGAAACTGAAGTATTCATTTAGCTAGCCATCGGAATAATGAAGTTTTGTATTATCATAATTTTAAATTACTGTCTCCCAAGATAGATTTTCGATTATTGTGCTGCAAATTAGTCCCGATCGAGAGTTTGAGAAAAATTACAAAGCTCAACAGTAGATAAAAACTTCATAAAGCAATGCCAATGATTTGGCCATTCACATTTCGTAGTAGGAGTCCTACTAACGAATTTCCACGATCTCAAGACACCTCTGCTCCACCCATCTCTTTGTTTGATGTTTCTCCCTCCACGCCACCAAGCAGTTTATTCATCAGTTCTCGAAGTCCGACGGAGATATGTAAGGGTCGTTGAAGAAGACGGTCTGCACCACCTTGTCCCTCTCTCGGCGAGCGTCCTCCCTCTTCTTCTTGTTCTGATCCCGCCTAGCTTGGGTTTGGCGAGCCACGGCAAGGGCCGCGCGCAGGGGATCCTGCGGGGCAGAGGGATCCTGAGCATTCGTCCCTGATGGCCTTGACGTTGCAGTCGCTGCGGACTCCTGCTGCTTCGTGGTCATGCGGCGCTTCTTGATCCTCCCCTTGTCCATCTCCGGTTGGGCCTCCTCTCTCTTCCGCTTGGTCTCTCCCCTTGGCAGTTCGCCCTCCTCCAGACTCTCCGTGTCCTCCTGCAGCGGCCCGCCGTCCGGTGAAACAGCACGCGGTCTTGCGATGGCCGCGACCGGCAGCTGTTGTTCCGCTTCGGCGTTGCAAGGATCCGAGCTGCTTGTTCTCTTGTTGGTTACCTGCTCGCCCTCGCCCTCGCGCTCCTGGACCATGGCCGTGGTGCGGGCGGCCCGAACCTCCTCCTCCATCGCGACGCAGGCAGGGTTGATGCGCACGCTGGTGGCGTACGACGGCGGCGGGAGGATCGGGCGCTGTGCTTGGTCTGGGCGAAGTGGGCGAGGCGGCAAATGCTTGTGCGTCGATAGGTTTTGAAGGAAATGCGGGGCCTGGGAGGGACTGCAGTGTACGCGGGGTGGAGTTCGGAGGCGCGACGCTCCGCGCGTTTGAATATGACGCTGGGCCCCTAGGCATCCAAGCGCGGCTGTAAGTAAACGCGGATTCTTTCTTCTTTTGTCGAGTTTGGTTTTTGGAAAGAAACGCTTGGCAAATGTTCCGTTTTTAGTACTCCATTCATTTCAAAATTCTTGTCTTCGATTCGTCTAGATATGAATGTATCTAATATTAAGACGTGATTTGATACATCTGTATTTAGACAAGTCTAAGGCAAGAATTTTAGAACGGAGGAAGTAGTTGTAAATGCTCCTGTTTTTCTATGATGAAAATGACTCATTTCTTTCCTTTTTTACTGGGCGTGCTAATTATCCGAGATAATTTCGTAACGGCGCGACTTCTCCAACTCTCTGAGGACCTAGATAAAACAAGAAATTACAACTTGGGGCATAAACAAATTTGAAGACCCAGACACAAGTTGTAGGTTGCAATGGATCCCTTCTTCTTCGACGAGCTTCAGCAGCGTATCGACCACAACGTTGCCTCATCGGAAACAAACCAGTTGGGATGATGCAATTATCGTAACAGCACCGCCGGAACAAGACAGAGATAGTCAACACAAACACCGAACCAAAGACAAGCTGCCTCTCATCACTCATCAGGCACAGAGACTGGGAGCTTAAAGGGCATCAACTGTGGTTGAACCAGATCATCGTTGTTGCATGCATGCACCGGATCAGGACTTGTGCACACGACTCCTGTGAACAGCAGGTGGTAAAATCAGGCGCAATATATCAGAGACTTGGTATTCGAGTTCGAATTTTCAGCTCCCCGGCACCTTGGAGCACATGTAATTAGAAAAATCGAAAAAGGATATACCAAATTTTGAAAATAATAATATGAAAACTACAGACTTGTAATTTTCGTTCAAAAATATTGTGATCAGTCCAGAGAGTTTGAGACAAATTACTCAGCTCAACAGTAGACAAAAACTTCAGAAAGTAAGGCCAATGATTTGGCCATTCACATTTCGGAGTAGGAGTCCAATTAACGAATTTCCACGACCCCCGAGCAACTACAAATACGAGGGAGAAAAGAAAAAGAAAGGCTGATGGGTTTTGAAACCAGCGTGCTGTTGGGTGCGGCGCTTGGCGACCCGGGCGGCGTCCTCGCCTTCCCCGGCGATCTCGGCGCGGCTGATGCGTGGGTTCAGGTTCGGCGGGGCCCTAGCGGCTCTCCGGCGTGTCCTTCCCTAGTAAGACTTCGTCCAGGTGGCATCGGTTTGCGGCGCTGGCGAGGGAGGCCGGCGTAGGCGCTTTGCTCTGAGCGGAGGGGGTTGGCGTGTGACGGCGGTGCGGTGCTGGAGGCCACCGTCGTCTTCGGAGCCGGTCTCGCGGGAGGCTCGCTCTTCGGTCCCTGTGTCTGTGCCTGGATCTGGCCCCGGGGCGGCTGCGACGGCTCATGAGGAGTGGCCCGTGCTTCCCTCCTTGCCCTCTTCGGCGGCGGTGACGGCGGAGGCGGCGTGGGCGGCGGATGCGCTAGGGTTGGCGCTAACGTGCGTCGAGCCTCCCATGCCCGGCCGGCTGGGCCTGGTGGCGCCCGTTGGGCCTAGGCCGGCCTCGGCCTGCCCTAGGGCCCAGATGCCTTCCACGGTGGTGTCTCCTGCAACGGGTGGCGGGGGGGAGGGGACTCGGTCACCTGTGTTGGGCTTGGCCCTTCTATGGCCCGTTCGCCCCGGCCTGCCTCGCAGGGGAGCCGTGAGCCCGGGCGGTCGCGCTATATATGGTTGCGCAGGGGCTCGCGTGACCCCTCAGTAGGGTTTCTGGCTCTTCCCAGTGAGGTACGGCGTTTCGGCCTCTTCGCCAGATCTCTCTCCCCCTCCCTCCTCCTCCTCTCCCCTTTCCTTCGCTGCGGTGATGATCATGGGTGACAGGCGGGCGGACAAGCGGCCGATGGAGGCTTCGGTCCCTGAGGCGGAGCGACGGCGCGAGAAGGCATTGCGGGAGCATGCGAAGCGTGAGTAGTGGGCCAGGGCGGCGGGCCGGGAAGATGGCGGCGGCGAATTCGATCAAGGCATAGGTGGCGGCCACGGCCATGGCTATAGTGGTAGCCATGGTCAAAGCTTCGGATCTGGCTCCTACGGACGCGAGGGGGATTGGGGTCCTCCTCCCCCTAGTGGGGCCAGCAAGAGAGGAAGAAGAAGCGCAAGTAGGGACAGCGGCGGCGCGAGCTTGAGCGCAAGCCGCAGGAGCACCCCCTATGTGGTGAGGGCCATGGGGATCCGCTAGCCAAAAAGCCGCGGGCTTCGGCTATTCCGTTGGCGGTGGTCCTGCCGGAGGCGCAGTGGGGTTCGGCGGATGTGCCCATACCGGTGGAAGAAGAGACCGGAGCAGAGTGTTTCAAGTGCGGCAGGACCGGCCATTTCCAGGCCAAGTGCACCTCCCTCCACCCCCTCTGTGTGATCTGTAAGCAGGAGGGCCATGCCTCGGCCTACTGCCCAACGAGGGGCAAGCATCTGCACCTCCAAATCATGGGCAGTGCCATTCCGGGCGAAGGTTTCTTCTGTATGTAATTCGAAGAAGAGGAAGAGGTGGAGGGTTCTAACCTTAAGGCTGCTAATGGCGTGATCCTATCGGCAGAGCCAGGGAGGCTCTCGCTTTGTACGCTCAAGCAGGAGCTGAAGCACATGGTGGCTGGAGATTGAGATTGGCAGATTTCTCAGGTTGGCGACCATGATCTCGCGGTGATCTTCTCTTCCGCTGACCTGCTACATATGGCCAAATCTAGTGGCAAACTCTTTCTTTCCATCAATGACATTACGGTGCTGGTTCGTGATTCTATTCATGAAACGATTGTGCCTCTTTCCATGCCTGAGGTTTGGCTCCGCCTCCATGGCATTCCTAAGAAGCACCGTCGTGCCGATCGTCTGATGGAGTGTCTCAAGATGCTAGGCAGGCCAATCGTGCTGGACGAGCTTTCCCTCATCCGGTTAGGGCCAGTGAGGATGAAATTTGGCTGCAAAGCCCCTGAAAAGTTGAACGGTTTCGTGCAAGTTTGGTTTAACCATGAGGGTTATGACATCAAGGTTGAGGTGGAGCGGCTGCCGAATCGCACAGGGGTCGGGCCAACGGCGCCTGGGCCCAGCGATGCTCCTTCCCGCCCCGCTGACAAGAGTGGTGGCCCGCCTGGTTCGGGGACCGGGGGGGCTGCTGGACAGCAGTTGGTTGAGCCCGATGCCCAGGAGTGTAGGGCAGTATCAATGGTGGCCAAGGTAAGGACGTGGAGATGACTTACCGCGATGACAAGCCTGAAGAAAGCAAGCCGGACACGTCGATCGACACGGAGACCTGGGACCAACTGAGCATCAAAGAGCTCGCTCTCAACGAGGATAAAGATGGCGCGGAGCCTGGGACGCCTGTGGTGTCGAACACGGCTGGGAGCAGTCCGCCACCGTCCCGCGCCCTAGTGGGTGTGTTCAACCAGGTTGGTCTGAATTCGAAGCCTGGCGCTAGCCGTGGAGTTTCTGCGGTCGCCCCGGCCTCCCCCAATCTGTTGGGCTCTGACACGGGAATGGTGCTCAACGAACCTAGTATCCGCACTCCTTTGTCAAGCCGCCGCAGCATGGGAGGCTCTGGGCGTGCCCCCAAGAAGACGGTTGGTCAGAAGCCGTCGGCCAACCAAGCAGTCATGTCCCTCCCGTCGTCTGCTGCCTCGGCGAGCGTGGACCTGCAGGCTGTGCTGGGCTCTGCGGGTGCGTCGGCCAAGGCAAAGGGCTCCAGAGCCTCCCCGGTCTCTCTGCATGCTCCAAGTGCCGGGCCAAGGCGGCGTTGGGTGACCTTTCCTCCATGGAGAGTTGATACGTCTCCGTCGTATCTACTTTTCCAAACACTTTTGCCCTTATTTTATTCTCTAACTTGCATGATTTGAATGGATCTAACCCGGACTGACACTATTTTCAGCAGAATTGCCATGATGTTACTTTTGTGCAGAAATAAAAGTTCTCGGAATGACCTGAAAATCAACGAAGAATTATTTTGAAGTATATAAAAAATACTAGAAGAAGAATCCACGTCAGGGGGCCCTCCACCTGTCCACGAGGGTGGGGGGTGCGCCTGCCCCCTGGGCGCGCCCCCCTGCCTCGTGGGCCCCCTGACGCTACACCGACCTCAACCTTGACTCCATATATTCACTTTTGGGGAGAAAAAATCAGAGAGAAAGATTCATCGCGTTTTACGATACGAAGCCGCCGCCAAGCCCTAAACTCTCTCGGGAGGGCTGATCTGGAGTCTTTTCGGGGCTCCGGAGAGGGGAATCCGTCACCTTCGTCATCATCAACCATACTTCATCACCAATTTCATGATGCTCACCGCCGTGCGTGAGTAATTCCATCATAGGCTTGTTGGACGGTGATGGGTTGGATGAGATTTATCATGTAATCGAGTTAGTTTTGTTAGGGTTTGATCCTTAGTATCCACTATGTTCTAAGATCGATGTTGCTATGACTTTGCTATGCTTAATGCTTGTCACTAGGGCCCGAGTGCCATGATTTCATATCTGAACCTATTATGTTTTCATGAATATATGTGAGTTCTTGATCCTATCTTGCAAGTCTATAGTCACCTACTATGTGTTATGATCCGGCAACCCCGAAGTGACAATAATCAGGACCACTCCCGGTGATGACCGTAGTTTGAGGAGTTCATGTATTCACTATGTGTTAATGATTTGGTCTGGTACTCTATTAAAAGGAGGCCTTAATAGCCCTTAGTTTCCAATAGGACCCTGCTGCCACGGGAGGGTAGGACAAAAGATGCCATGCAAGTTCTTTTCCATAAGCACGTATGACTATATTCGGAATACATGCCTACATTACATTGATGAACTAGAGCTAGTTCTGTGTCACCCTATGTTATGATGGTTACATGACCGATCGCATTTGACATAATTCTCTATCACCGATCCATTGCCTACGAGCTTTCCATATATTGTTCTTCGCTTATTTACTTTTTCGTTGCTATTGTTACAATTACTATAAAATACCAAAAATATTACTTTTGCTACCGTTACCACTACTATCATAATACTTTGCTACTAAACACTTTGCTGCAGATATTAAATTTCCAGGTGTGGTTGAATTGACAACTCAGCTGCTAATACTTGAGAATATTCTTTTGCTCCCCTTGTGTCGAATCAATAAATTTGGGTTGAATACTCTACCCTCGAAAACTGTTGCGATCCCCTATACTTGTGGGTTATCAAGACTATTTTCTGGCGCCGTTGTCGGGGAGCATAGCTCTATTCTTTGAGTCACTTGGGATTTATATCTGCTTATCATCATGACGAACTTGAAAGATCAAAGAACCAAGATTTTCCCTCAACTACGAGGGGAGAGATTACCTGGATAGTTGTGCTGGTTATGTTTTCAGGGAAAGAACTGTTGATCAAGCTGAAATTCTATTGAATAATATGCTGACTAATGGAAATAATTGGACACTTCCTGAACCAACTCCTAAGCCAACTCCGA
Source organism: Triticum urartu (assembly GCF_056163025.1). Classification (NCBI taxonomy): domain Eukaryota; kingdom Viridiplantae; phylum Streptophyta; class Magnoliopsida; order Poales; family Poaceae; genus Triticum; species Triticum urartu. Next base: position 166,355,034 of record NC_141874.1, on the reverse strand, counting down.
AGAAAAGGGGTATTCTATTTCTCAGTCCTGAAGATATGCAAGAGGCAAAGAAATCTATGAAAGAAAAAGTTATTAAAGGTGAAGATGTTAAGAATTTACCACCTATTGAAGAAATACATGGTCTTAATTCATCACCTATTGAATAAACACATGGTCTTGATAACCCTACATAGGTAGTAAAGGTAAATTCTCTCTACAGATTTGATGAAGGTGATATTCCTCGTAATAAGTCTTCTAGCCAATGCTTATCTGAATTTGATAATTTTATTGTTAAACAAGAAACTTTTAATGCTTATGTTGGTAGACAATTGAAACACAATGCTTATATGCTTAAACACTTGGGTGATTATATGGCTAATGTTAAAAGTGAACTTAAACTTATTAGTAAAACATGCTTATATGGTTACCACTCAAGTAGAATAAGTACTTAAAGCTAAGAATGATTTGCTCAATGAATTGAATAGTAAGAATAATGACTCTGCTGTTAGAGTTGCAACTAGAGGAGGTAAAGTGACTCAGGAACCTTTGTATCCTGAGGGCCACCCTAAAGGAATTGAGCAAGATTCTCACAGAATTAATATTGATGCACCTAGTCCTTCTAAGAGGAAGAAAATAAAAATGATAGGACTTTGCATGCTTCTAGTGAACCTGTTATTGACACACCTAAGAGTCCCAATGATATTTCTATTTCTGATGCTGAAACACAATCTGGTAATGAACATGAACCTAGTGATAATGTTAATGATAACGTTCATGTTGATGCTCAACCTAGTAATGACAATGATGTAGAGATTGAACCTGTTGTTGATATTGATAACCCACAATCAAAGAATCAATGTTATGATAAGAGAGACTTTGTTGCTAGGAAGCATGGTAAAGAAAGAGAACCATGGGTCTAGAAACCCATGCCTTTTCCTCCTAAACCATCCAAGAAAAAGGATGATGAGGATTTTGAGCGCTTTGCTGAAATGAGTAGGCCAATCTTTTTGCGTATGCGTTTGACTGATATGCTTAAAATGAATCCTTATGCTAAGTATATGAAAGATATTTCTACAAATAAGAGAAAGATACCGGAAGCTCAAATTTCCACCATGCTTGCTAATTATACTTTTAAGGGTGGAATACCAAAGAAACTTGGAGATCCAGGAGTACCAACTATACCATGCTCCATTAAAAAAATATGTTAAAACTACTTTATGTGATCTTGGAGCTGGTGTTAGTGTTATGCCTCTCTCTTTATATAGTAGACTTGATTTGAATAAGTTGGCACCTACTAAAATATCTTTGCAAATGGCTGACCAATCAACTGCTATACCTGTCGGTATTTGTGAGGACGTGCATGTTGTGGTTGCAAACGTTACTATTTTTACGGACTTTGTTATTCTTGATATTCCCGAGGACGATAGTGTGTCTATTATTCTGGGAAGACCCTTTTTGAATAATTCAGGGGCTGTTATTGATTGCACCAAAGGAAATGTCACTTTTCATGTTAATGGTACTGAGCATACGGTACACTTTGCGAGGAAACAACCTCAACTCCGCAGTATCAATTCTATTGGAAAAAAAATCAACAATCACTATTGGAGGTTTTGAATTTCCTCTTCCTACTGTCAAGAAGAAATATGATATTCTTATTATTGGGGACATGCATCTTCTAGTGTTATTCGAAATTTCTTCGTTTCCATGTTATTCGAAATGAGTTTGTTAACAAGACTTGATCAACCTTGTTAGTGGATTCCTTTTGATGAGCATGAGATGAATGAACTTAGAGAACACAACTCTTTGTACCCTCTTTTTACTTTCTATTATTTATATTAAATAAAGAAAATATAGTGTTTTTCTATCTGTTTTCTGAATTATCCATGCAATAAAAAATACCCCGAAAATAAAAGTTCTCCAAATGCCCTGAAAATTAAATATGATTTTTTTTCTAGAATATTTGAGTATATCTGGCACTGAGAACACACCAAGGGGATCCTTCTCAATAGAACCCAACTATTACTTTGGATATCCGCCAGGCCAGCCGTGGCCATAGACCAACTTAGGCCAAAAGCCTAAGCTTGGGGAAGTACGTACTTCTCACCGACATTACATTCTTGTTCACACACTCATGCTAGTTGTCGGTGCTCATACTCTTTCATTGTAATATCCATGCTAGTTTATTTTCCCTTTTATGCTTTCTTCTTGTGTGTTTGATAAACCTTAAAAAACCAAAAAAAAAATATTAGTTGTAGCTTTTTAGCTAGTTTACTTTTCATGCTGTAGTAGTAGTAATTAAAAAGAAAACCCAAAAAGATTTCTAGTTCTTATTTTTGCTTGTTGGGAGCTTTCCCTGTAAATAGTTTTATTTCTTTTCTTTTTCTTTGGGGGTTGAGAGGAGAAGACCATGATTAAAATGATTGAGTGGCTCTCATATGCATTATTGTTGATCTAACAAAGAGCCCATATTATCTTGTCTTCTCTCTTGAATTGAATACTTGCAGATTCCAACTTAATCCAATGCACGTGCACTATTATTATTATCCACACTATTCGACCGTGCAAGTGAAAGGCAATAATAATGATTATATGATGAACTTATTGAGATGAGAAAAGCTGGTATGAACTCGACCTCTCTTGTTTTTGTAAATATGATTAGTTCATCGTTCCTGATCCAGCCTATTATGAAATAAAACATATTTGCAATGAAAATTAGAGATTATAGTTGCTTATGCCATGCTTAATTAGCTAGGAGCTTATAATGGTTTACCTTGTGTGCCAACATGCTATTAAAATGGTTATGATGTGGTATGATAGGGTGGTATCCTCTTTTGAATGATTCGAGTGGCTTGACTTGGCATATGTTCACGCATGTAGTTGAAACAAAATCAACATAGCCTCTACGATATTTATTTTCATGGTGCATTATATCCTACTCATGCTTGCATTCAGTGTTGATTAATTTTAATGCATGTTCATGACTGTTGTCGCTCTCTAGTTGGTCGCTTCCTAGTCTTTTTCTAGCCTTCACTTGTACTAAGCGGGAATACTGCTTGTGCATCCAATTCCATAAACCCCAAAGTTGTTCCATATGAGTCCATCATACCTACCTATATACGGTATCTACCTGCTGTTCCAAGTAAATTTGTATGTGCCAAAATCTAAACCTTCAAATAAACATTCTATTTTGTATGCTCGAATAGCTCATGTATCAACTAGGGTTGTCTGTATCTTCCATGCTAGGCGGGTTATTCTCAAGAGAAGTGGACTCTGCTCCTCACTCACGAGAAAATGGCTGGTCACTGGGATGCCCAGTCCCATGCTTTATGCAAATCAAATCAAAATAACCGCAAATAAAACTCCCTCAGGATTGTTGTTAGTTGGAGGCACTCATTGTTTCGAGCAAGCCATGGATTGATGCTTGTTGGTGGAGGGGGAGTATAAACTTTACCATTCTGTTTGGGAACTGCCTATAATGTGTGTAGCATGGAAGATATTGAGATCTCTCGGTTGTTATGTTGACAATGAAAGTATACTGCTCAAAATATTATTCATATCTATTTCAAAACCAAACTCTGGCACCTCTACAAATCTCTGCTTCCCTATGCGAAGGGCCTATCTATTTACTTTTATGCTGAGTCATCATCCTCTTATTAAAAAGCACCAGTTGGAGAGCACCGCTGTCATTTGCATCCATTACTATTAGTTTACATTGAGTATGACTTTACTGGATCTCTTTTACCATGAATTACAATGTCTAGTCAATCCTTGATCTTTAAAGGTGCTCTGCATTTATGTTTTGTGGTCTCAGAAAGGGCTAGCGAGATACCATCTTGTTATATCATATCATGATTGTTTTGAAAAAGTGTTGTCATCCGAGATTTATTATTATTGCTCGCTAGTTGATTATGCCATTGATATGAGTAAACATGAGACCTAAATGTTATTGCGAATGTGGTTAGTTCATAATCTTTGCTGAAAACTTGAATGTTGGCTTTACATATTTACAACAAGAGCAAACAGAGTTTGTAAATTTTTTTCTTTATCACTTTCAGTTTATCAACTGAATTGCTTGAGGACAAGCAAACATTTAAGCTTGGGGGAGTTGATACGTCTCTGTCATATCTACTTTTCCAAACACGTTTTCCCTTGTTTTGGACTCTAACTTGCATGATTTGAATCGAACTAACCCGAACTGACGTTGTTTTCAGCAGAATTGCCATGGTGTTATTTTTGTGCAGAAATAAAAGTTCTCGGAATGACCTGAAAATCAATGGATAAGAATTTTGGAATATATAAAAAATACTGGAAGAAGAATCCACGTCAGGGGGGCTCCACCTGTCCACGAGGGTGGGGGCGCGCCTGCCCCCCTAGGTGCGCCCCCTGCCTCATGGGCCCCCTGACGCTCCACCGACCTCAACCTTGACTCCATATATTCACTTTCGGGGAGAGAAAAAATCAGAGAGAAAGATTCATCGCGTTTTACGATAAGGATCCGCCGCCAAGCCCTAAACTCTCTCGGGAGGGCTGGTCTGGAGTCCGTTCGGGGCTCCGGAGAGGGGAATCCGTCGCCATCGTCATCATCAACCATCCTCCATCACCAATTTCATGATGCTCACCGCGGTGCATGAGTAATTCCATCGTAGGCTTGCTGGACAGTGATGGTTTGGATGAGATTTATCATGTAATTGAGTTAGTTTTGTTAGGGTTTGATCCTTAGTATCCACTATGTTCTGAGATTGATGTTGCTATGACTTTGCTATGCTTAATGCTTGTCACTAGGGCCCGAGTGTCATGATTTCAGATCTGAACCTATTATGTTTTCATGAATATATGTGAGTTCTTGATCCTATCTTGCAAGTCTATAGTCACCTACTATGTGTTATGATCCGGCAACCCCGAAGTGACAATAATCAGGACCACTCCCGGTGATGACTGTAGTTTGAGGAGTTCATGTATTCACTATGTGTTAATGCTTTGGTCTGCTAGTCTATTAAAAGGAGGCCCCAATATTCCTTAGTTTCCAATAGGACCCCGCTGCCACGGGAGGGTAGGAGAAAATATGGCATGCAAGTTCTTTTCCATAAGCATGTATGACTATATTCGGAATACATGCCTACATTAAATTGATGAACTGGAACTAGTTCTGTGTCACCCTATATTATGACTGTTACATGATCGATCGCATCCCACATAATTCTCTATCACCGATCCATTGCCTACGAGCTTTCCATATATTGTTCTTCGCTTATTTACTTTTTCGTTGCTACTGTTACAATTACTATAAAATACCAAAAATATTACTTTTGCTACCGTTACCAGTACTATCATATTACTTTGCTACCAAACACTTTGCTGCAGATATTAAGTTCCAAGTGTGGTTGAATTGACAACTCAGCTACTAGTACTTGAGAATATTCTTTGGCTCCCCTTGTGTCGAATCAATAAATTTGGGTTGAATAGTCTACCCTCGAAAATTATTGCGATCCCATATACTTGTGGGTTATCAAGAGTGCGTAGCTTCGCCTTGCTGACAAGAATCTTGAGAGCTCAGGTAACCCCCCCCTCCTTTAAGATTCTGAATGCTTTTACCGATCCGCAACTAGTTTCGATCCTAGACGACAGCGGCTTTGAATTAGATGCAGAGGGCGGCACGCTTATCACTCTAATTCATGCCCGCGATGACGCCCAAGTGGCTCTGGCTGAAGCAGTGGCTGTGGCCAGGGCCAGGGTGGCCAACGCCACTGCCCTGTCTGGCACTGACATAGTAGGGATTGTGGCTGGCGCTAGCCCGTTAGTTCTGTCAGATGGTGGTGTTGAAACCAGGGAGGTAGAGGCAACACCCTCGACTAGCCGTGCCCCGGCCACAAAACGCGTGGCAAAACCTGTGACCTCCAGAGGGGTGCGCCTCTGCAATCGTATTATTTGATGCTTTATTTGTTCTGGAACATTCGTGGTTGTGGTCACGCGAGCATGCGCACTCAGCTTAAAGAGTATATCGCCCGGGAAAGGATCGATGTCGTGGCCCTCCAAGAGACGATCAAAGCAGATTTTACCTATAGAGATCTTGCGGCCTACGACCCCCTCCGACGTTTCGTGTGGGGTTGGGTCCCCTCCTGTGGCCATTCGGGCGGTCTTCTTCTGGGATAGTGATGTGTGTGATGTTGTAAGCTGGGATGCGGGCGCGTTTTATATTTCTGTTACGATCAAGCATCGAGCATCCTTAGCTGTTTGGGCGATCATCTGTGTTTACGGCCCGGCTGACCACTCACGCGCGGCGGATTTCCTGGGAAAAATCCAAGTTCTCGTTGGGGCCAAGCAAGCCGCAGATATCCCCATCGTGCTTGGGGATATTTTAACCTTATCCGCTCGGGGGCGGATAAGAATAACCACAATACTGAATGTCCTAGAGTTACCCTTTTCAATAATGCTATTGCGGCTGGTGCCTTACGGGAAATTGCTAGGACTGGCGCTAGATACACGTGGATGAATAAAAAACTCACCCGGGTTCATAGCGTCCTCGACCGTGTCTTTGTTACGGCTAACTGGGAAGTGCTCTTTCCCATGTGCACGCTGGTCGCGGAAATGCACAACGGCTTGGACCATGTCCTGCTTATCCTGGCCTCCGGGAGGATAGGATCAAGCGAAACCCGCGCTTCTACTTTGAAACTGGGTGGTTCGAGGTAGAAGATTTCGGCCCCATGCTCATTGCTCGCTGGGAGCAAGCAATAGCTGCGGCCAGCCGCTCCAGGGGCCCTATGGACATTTGGGTTTCCGCGGCCGATGCTTTACATGGTTTCCTACACGGGTGGGGTGAAAACCATGGGAGTGAAGCTAAGCGTGCAAGGGAAGCTATTATTGAAGAAATTAAATCCCTAGACGCGCAAGCTGACTCCAGAGTATTTTCAGAAGCGGAATGGGCTAACCGCTATGTCCTCGAAAACCAGGTGCTATCCATCCTCATGGAAGAGGAGGAATATTGGCGGCGTAGGGGCGGTGTCAAGTGGGTTACCAAGGGTGATGCGAATACGGGTTATTTTCATGCCTTTGCCAACGGTCATAAACGGAAGTGCACGATTCTGAGGATTCAATCCGAGCATGGGTTGTTGGTTAGTCAAGCAGAGATCTCAACACACATATATGGTTTCTTCCTTAACCTGTTGGGAACAACTGAGGAGAAACACATGCGCCTACGCGAGGACTTCTGGGGGGTTGAAGCCCGTGTGTCGCAAGACGAGAATGATCTCCTGGCCATGTCTTTCTCCATGGCAGAGATTGACGAAGCGGTTGGCTCGATGAAGATTGACACAGCCCGCCCCCCCCCCCCCCCGATGGCTGGCCTATTGCTTTCTTTCGCCGCTTTTGGCCTGCGCTCAAAGACATTTTCTACGATATTATCAACGGCTTCGCGTTAGGTACTGTAGACATTTCGCACCTCAACTACAGAGTCATCAGTCTAATTCCTAAGGGCAAAGGGGCCGACTCTATCAAGCAGTACCGTCCCATCACTCTCAATAATGTGTCGTTCAAAATTTGTTCGAAGGCGTACATGTCGAGGCTTGCCCAGGTGGCGCAACGCGTGATCGATCGTAGTCAGTCGGCGTTCCTCAAAGGTCGCAACATACTCGAAGGGCCGGTCGTGATGCAAGAGATTATCCACGAGCTTAAACGTACCCGTCAGCCGGCCGTGCTCCTCAAGCTCGACTTTGAGAAAGCCTACAATCGAGTGAACTCGGAGTTCATTCGCGAGGTCCTGATTCAGAAGGGATTCGAGTTAGGTTTTGTTCACCGTATCATGCACCTGGTCTTGGGGGGCCATACTACAGTGTCGATAAACGGAGAAGTTGGGAACTTCTTTCGTAACAAACGAGGTCTCAGGCGGGAAGACCCCTCTTCTCCTTTGATCTATAACTTTGTTGCGGACGCCCTTTCAGCCATGGTGAACAAGGCTAAGGGTGCCGGCCTCATCTATGGAGTTGTCCCCCACCTCATTCCCGGTGGGATCACGCACCTTCAATATGCGGACGACACCATGTTGCTCTTTGAGCCAGATGATCATAGTGTGGCCTCGATTAAGCTCATCCTCCTTGCTTTCCAGATTATATCCGGCCTTAAGATCAACTTTCTCAAGAGTGAGGTGATAGCCATTGGGATGGATACAACCCTCGCCTCCCGTATTGCCAACCTGCTCAATTGCAAGCTCGGGAGCTTTCCAATTAAGTAGTTGGGTCTCCCTATCTCTGATAAACACATCTCCATTCTCGAGTGGGAACCTTTGTACGGCAAGGTGGCGAATCGGGTTAGCCCTTGGCGCAGACGATTCCTCTACTCGGCCGCCAGGCTGATCCTGACTAACACTAGCCTCTCCTCCCTACCCATGTTTACCATGGGCATGTTCCTGCTGGCCGATGGGGTTCACGCCAAGCTCGACACTCCTCGATCCAAGTTCTTTTGGGAAGGAACTGGGTCTAAAAAGAAGTACCACTTGATCAAGTGGGCAACGCTATGTCGTCCTAAGAAATTTCGCGGCCTTGGGATCCTAAACTCCAAACTCATGAATGTGGCGCTCCAAACCAAGTGGATCTCAGAACTCGCCCAGAATGAGCAGGGGCTGTGGGCGGATATCCTCCGAGCTAAATATTTACCAGATGGGAATTTCCTCACCTCTAAGGCAATAGGGTCGTCCTTTTGGAACGGGATACAGGCTGTCAAGCCGGCCTTCGTGTTAGGTGCCAAGTTATGCATTAATAACGGCAACTCCACGAGGTTTTGGCTCGACCATTGGCTTGGCTCGGAACCGCTTTGACGTAGCCACTATGCCATATACTAAATAGTCACTAACATAGACATTCTTGTGGCCGACACGCTTAGAACCAGCCCGCCTGCCATCTCCTTCAAAAGACCCCTCCTAGACCACGAGCGGGCCTGTTGGGACGGGCTCCTAACTATTTAGGATGGTGTGGCGCTTCGACCCGAGGCCGATTCGGTCTCTTGGTCCCTCACGAGCTCTGGAAAGTTTTCGGTTAAGTCTTTATACACTAAGCTAACTGAGAGACCGACTCTGGACATAGCTAGGGGCCTATGAAAAGCGTCTATCCCATTGAAAATGGAAGTTTTCTTGTGGCAAATGTTCCGCAACCACCTCCCATCCTCTAACAACATCGCTAAAATGAACGGGCCCTCCGATGGCTCATGTGCATTGTGTGGTGACCACGAAGATGCTGACCACACATTCTTCAACTGCCACCTTGCCCGTTTTGCCTGGAGTGCGGTTCACGACGCTTTTGGTCAGAATTGGAACCCACTCTCGGCTTCGGACCTTCACGTTATTCTTCTAGCCCATAGGGGTGGGTTCGGACGAGTTCTTTGGCGATGTGTAGGAGCGCTTTTATGGGCTCTATGGACGACTAGAAACAAAATGACTATTGAGCACAAATTTACTACTCACCCTGCTGACATTATTTTCAAATGCCATTTGTACCTACAGACTTGGACGCCGTTGGGAAACGGCGTGACGAGGATCGGATGACGGAGGCCACGGAGCGGATACGTGAGATCCAGATTGCTGCTTGTCACTAGTGCGTTGTTGTCTGCTTCGTTTTGGGCTGGCTACTTGTGTGTTCTAGTATTATCTTATCTTATTCAGGCTTAGGCCGGTTGCATATGTATTGTACTTGGGCTTCGGCCGTTATTTTCTTTCTGTTTACTTTCACTGAACATGTTGGAAGCTGCCTGTCGGAGGGCTTTATCAATTTAAAGCCTCTTGCGTCTTCGTTCTAAAAAAATGAATTTCCACTATGTCAAGACACCTCTGCTCCACCGATCTCTTTTTCTCCACCAAGCAGTGTATTCATCAGCTCTCGAAGTCCGACGGAGATATGGAAGGGTCGTTGAAGAAGACGGTCTGCGCCACCTTGTCCCTCTCTCGGCGAGCCTCCTCCCTCTGCTTCTGGTTCTGCCACCGCCTAGCTTGGGCTTGGCGAGCCAGAGCAAGGGCCGCGCGCAGGGGATCCTGCGGGGCAGAGGGATCCTGAGCATTCGTCCCAGCTGATGGCTGGTGAGCAAGCGGAGGGGTGCTTGACGTTGCCGCCGCTGTGGACTCCTGCTGCTTCTTGATCATGCGGCGCTTCTTGATCATCCCTTTGTCCATCTCCGGGCGGGCCTCCTCTCTCTTCCGCTTGGTCTCTGCCCTAGGCAGTTCGCCCTCCTCTAAACTCTCGTGTCCTCCTGCAACGGCCCGCCATCCAGTGAAACAGCACGTGGTCCTGCGATGGCCTTGCCCGAAAGCTGTTGTTCCGCTTGGGGGTTGCAAGGATCCGAGCTGCTTGTTCTCTTGCTGGTATGCTGCTCGCCCTCGCCCTCCTGGATCATAGCCGTGCCGCCGGCCGCCTGAACCTCGTTGCGCGTCGCCTATCTCGTACTGCCGAAAAAACTGTGCGAGGACGAAGACTGACCTGTCCGGCCATCGGCGACACTGTCCATCTTTATCGCCATATCGGGGGACACGCGACGGGGGCCGTCGTGTCGTCGGCGGTTTGGTCGGCGGTGCTTGCCGGTATTCCTCTTCTTTGTCGAGCGCGGGGACAATACCCTTGCATCGTCACGTCCGCGGCGCTGGACGTCTAGCGAACGTGGTGGCTCGGGCTCCTCGTGGCGGCGGTCCCTCGGCTTCGGGTCAATGGCGCCGGCGTCCTCCATCGCGACGCAGGCAGGGTTGATGCGCAGGCTGCTGGCGTACGACGGCTGCGGGAGGATCGAGCGCTGCCTCTGGTCTGTGCGAAGTGGGCGAGGCGGCAAATGCTTGTGCGTCCTTAGGTTTTGAAGGAAATGCGGGGCCTGGGAGTGGGACTGCAGTGAACGCGAGTGGAGTTCGGAGGCGCGACGCTTCGCGCGTTTGAGTATGACGCTGGGCCTGTAGGATCAGATATGTAGCTGTTTCTTTCTTCTTTGGTCGAGTTTGTTTTTTGGAAAGAAGCACTTAGCAAAAGTTCCGTTTTAAGATGTAAACGCGCCTGTTTTTTTCTGATGGAAGTGGTTCATTCATTTTTCTTAACTGTGCTTGCTAATTATCCAAGGTAATTTCATAAGTGCACGACTTCTCCAACTCTCTGAGGACCTAGATAAAACGAGAAATTACAACTTGAAGCATAAACAAATTTAAAGACCCAGACACAGCTTGTAGGTTGCAATGGAGCCCTTCTTCTTCGGCGAGCATCAGCAGCGTATCGACCACAACGTTGCCTCATCGGAAACAAACCACTTGGGATGATGCAATTATCGTAACAGCACCGCCGGAACAAGAGAGGGATAGTCAACACAAACACCGAACCAAAGACAAGCTGCCTCTCATGAGGCACAGAGACTGGGAGCTTAAAGGGCATCAATTGTGGTTGAACCAGATCATCGTTGTTGCATGCATGCACCGGATCAGGACTTGTGCACACGACTCCTGTAAACAGCAGGTGGTAAAATCAGGCGCAATATATCAGAGACATGGTATTCGAGTTCGAATTTTCAGCTCCCCGGCACCTTGGAGCACATGTAATTAGAAAAATCGAAAAAGGATATTTCAAATTTTGAAAATAATAATATGAAAACTACACAGACTTGTAATTTTCGTTCAAAAATATTGTGATCTGTCAGCTACTCAAAAATAATCCTAGCCCAACAAAAAAAATGGGGCCATTTTCGTATATGTATTTTTCCTTTTTGTGTATGCCATGTATGACAATATATTGTTATGAAAGTTGGCAAATATGTGGTATACATATATTGGTGTCCGCAGGGAAGGCACCGGGATTCCTATATCCCGCATCGGTCGACGAAGCGGTAGGCACAGGTTATGTGAATCCACAGGCTCGCCGGCAAAGATTGGAGAGTAGAATTTTCCCTAGACACTTAACTAAAGGAAAGAAAACACTTGGAGCTTGCCCCCGAACTCTGATGACATTTGGTGCAGACCTGCGCGCTGATTAGCAAGCGGCATGATCAGGAAAACATCGACGGGATCGCCACCGAGCTCGGTTCTACCGCTAGCATTTTCGCCCCGTCCGCTCCACCGCCACTGTTGGAGCCTGGTTAGCTTCTAGTTCTTCATTGGGGTTTATTGTGTTGTTCCCCAACAAGACTTATGTGTATGCCTGTTGCACTGAATTTAGTGCGCGCGCACGCGTGTGTGTATGTGTGTGTGTGTGTGTGTGTGTGTGTGCACGCGCGTGCGTGCGAGCCCATTATCTGAACCTTGATGACGTGGTTGTTGGTGCGTAGCTTTATAATATAAAGCGAGGGGGAACCCTTCTTCATCGGAAAAGCGAGGGGGAACCCTTCTTCATCGGAAAAACTAGAATTTTCATAATTTGATGGAAGCAGGGTATGCAATCTTAGAGCATAACGTATCCTTTGAGATGATTTCCATAGTCCTGGAAATTATCATGGCCATTGTATAAGTGTTTGTGAGTATTAGAGTCCCTTGAGGCTACCTTTTGGCAGCTGAGTATTTTTAGAGTTTCTGTAAAATACTGTGTTTTTAAAAAACTTTGATTTGTTTGGCATCAGCAAATAACATTGTTTTAGAAATCATATTAATTTCAGTACCATGATATTTTTCGCAGTATTTTGAAAAGAGGATCCTAGACCAAAATGAGAAAAGTGTTGTTATTAGAAACTGAAGTATTCATTTCACTACAGGAAAAAATTATAAGCCGTCTACCTAATACACTCGGCTTATTCTAATTTAAACTCGTTTTATGTATAGCCGAGTAAAACCCTTGGCTTATAGGATACAGTTTATAGTGGACCAGCTTATACGGTATAAGCCGAGAGCCGAAGCAAAAAGGCACGGTTTATGTATAAACCGAGTGTTTCCAAGGGCTCTTGGCTTAATAATGTAACATGACGGCAGCTAGGTGTTGACAAACACGTGTCACCGTCTGTATAAGCCCAGTACCACTGTGCATTGCAAGTTTTTTTTTTTGAGGGGAAACATGGTCGCTTTATTGAACTAAAATATAAGGTACAATCATAGTATCATGTGGCTGCAACAGCCAATTATACCGACCATGAGCTAAAGAAATAACACTCTTAACAAAATTATGAGCCTCCATATTGGATGTTCTACCTTCAAAAATAATTCGGACCTCTTCAAATTCTAGCCTTCTGACTTTGATTTCTTGGAGTATTGGACTATAGACGCTGCAGCTTCCTTCATTGATTTGCTTGACAACTGATTCCGAGTTACATGCAATAATGATCCGGCTCAAATTTAGATCAGCTGCAAGAGATAATGCTTCTAGACATGCCATTGCTTCCAAAGTTCCTGGGTCATCACACGATAATGTGCGCTGACGAACCGAGGTAGACCCCCTGGCCGTCGAGGCACACCGCTGCTGCTCCTCCCTTTCTGCAGTTCTTAGCCACCCCACCATCAACGTTTATTTTAACCAATCCTCCTGTAGGTGGAATCCACTTCCGTACTTGCATAGTCCGCTGCCCTACTTTGCCTTGCTTGTGTGTAGTGTGCATTGCAAGGTTTATAGGTCTGCTTGGTTGCAACCTTGGGCCAAACTTACTTGGCCTGGAGCTTGCCTGGGATCTGCCTGAGATATGTTTGGTTTGTATCCTGAACGATTGAAGCTAGCTTGGCGTGGGGAATTTCATAGTCATTAGCCTGGCGCAAAACCTTGAAGGGCCATTAGCCTGGCCCAGGTAACCCGGATGGGCTCCTGGCTTGCTGCCTGGCTTGTTAATCTGTGGTCCCATCCAAATTGGAGAAGACATACATGATTTGACGTTCTTTAACACATCAATCAGGCGTGGACATGATCCAAACAACACTAGCCTGACCAGGCAAAAAGCAACACTTTCCCAGGCGGCTCCAGACACTCGATTTTGTCAGGCACAATGTGCAGGACGCGAACCAAACACACTATATATATACGGTGACTGCCCCTTAGGTTGCACGGTTTATATATAAGCCGGGTGGTCGCATGGTTTCTATATAAGTCATGTTCCTCCATAGTTGTCACAGTTTATACATAAGTTGGGTCCATGAAGGTCCGCATGGTTTATATATAAGCCGTGTGCGTCACTGACCGCACGATTTATAGATAAGCCGGATCCTATTGCTCGATGGCCTTAAAACTTCTCGTGCTCTCAAAGGAGGTCATCGAATGACACTTGCCAGGATCCCGCATTTTTCGGACCCGCCCGCAATATTTGTGACATTTATTGCACTGCTAGGGTTTTAGCACTAGAAATTGTAGATCTGCAAGGTGGCACAAGAAATCATGCCCAGAAGTGGCATGAAAAATCCTAAGTGATGTCTTTGCAATATGCGTAAGCCTTGCGCAGACGAGGGAGGGGCAGGCCCAGCCAACGGGGCCGAAATTACTTCCGCGGCATACTTGATCCAACCGTTTAAATCCTCGGAAAATCATACGATGCCATAAATTCTCTGGAGGTGGTGTGGCATCATCACCTGGCACATGCAGGGTGTGGAAAAAGTTTGGGGCCGCTTGTAAACTACACCATCTCTGAGGTAGTCTCTCGGTATCGAGAGGGAACGTGTCGGGTTTGTGAAGAAAGTGCGGGTCCTATTGCCCTGTTTGCCCTTAAAACTTATCGTCCTCTCAAAGGAGGCCATCGAATAACACGTACCAGCCCCCACATTTTTCGGATCCTCGTGCAATATGTATGACATTTATAGCTATCCTATGTTTTCAGCGCCGGAGATTGCAGATCTGCAAGGCGGCACATGAAATCATGCCCAGTAGCGGCATGAAAATCCTAGGTGATGTCTTTGAAACATGTGTAGGCCATGTGCAGACGAGGGACGGGCAGGACCAGCCACTGGGGGCGAAATTACCTCGGCGACATGTCTGATCCAACCATTTAAATCCTCTGAAAATCGTATGATGCCTTAAATTCTCAGGAGCTAGCATGGCATCATCATATGGCCCCAACAGGTTGTGGTAAAAGTTTGGGCGCATTTCAAATAGGCCTCACCTAAGGCCGCTTGCACACTACACCATCTCCGAGGTAGTCTCTCGGTAGCAAGAGGTAACATGACGGGTTTGTGAAGGAAGTGTTGGTCCTGTTATTCTGTTGGCCTCAAAACTTCTCGTGCTCTCAAAGGAGACCATCAAATGAAACTTGCCAGCCCCCCGCATTTTTCGGACCCGCATGCAATATTTGAGACATCTATTGAACTGCTAGGGTTTCAGCGATGAAAATTGCAGATCTGCAAGGCGACACATGGAATCATGCCCAGAAGCGTCATGGTAAATCCTATGTGATGTCTTTGCGATATGCGCAGGCCTCGTGCGGATGAGGGAGGGATAGGTAAAGCCACCGGGGGCGAAATTACTTTGGCGGCATGCCTGATCCAACCGTTTAAATCCTCAGCAAATCGTGCGATACCAGAAATCCTCAGGAGCTTGCACAGCGTCATCACATGGTGCCTCCAGGGTGTGTTAAAAGTTTGGGTGGTTTGGAATGTGCCTCACTTGAGGTCACTTGTAAACTACACCATCTCGGAGGTAGTCTCCTGGTATCGAGATGGAATGTGTCGGGTATGTGAAGGAAGTGCGGGTCCTGTTGCTCCGTTGGCCTTGAAACTTCTCGTGCTCTCAAAGGAGTACATCAAATGACACATTCCAGGCCCACACATTCTTTGCACCCACCTGCAATATTTGAGACATTTATTGCACCGCTAGGGTTTCAGCACCAATAATTGTAGATCTGCAAGGCGGCACATGAAATTATTCCCAGAAGCGGCATGGAATATCCTATGTGATGTCTTTGCGACATGCGTAGATCTTGTGCATACGAGGGAGGGTAGGCCCAGCCACCCGGGACGAAATTACCTCGACGACATGCCCGATCCAACCGTTTAGATACTCGGAAAATTATACGATGCCAGAAATCCTCAGAGTTGACATGCATCATCACATGGCCTTTGCAAGGTGTGGTAAAAGTTTGGGCACATTTCGAATAGGCTTCACCTAAGGCCGCTTGTAAACTACACCATCTATGAGGTAGCCTCTCGGTATTGAGAGGGAACGTATCAAGTTTGTGAAGGAAGTGTGGGTTCTATTGCTCCTTTGACCTTGAAGCTTCTCGTGCTCTCAATGAAGGCCATCAAATGACACGTGCCAGCTCCTGCATTTTTCCGACCTACCTACAATATTTGAGACATTTATTGCACCGCTAGGGTTTCATCGTCGAAAATTGAAGATCTTCAAGGCGACACATGAAATCATGCCGAGAAGCGGCACGGAAAATCCTATGTGACATCTTTGCGACATGCGTAGGCCTTGTGCAGAAGAGAGAGGGGCAGGCCCAGCCACCGGCTTACTTCGCTTTGCTGAGTGCCCGTGTTTTGGCTCTTAGCGGAAAGCTAAGCTCTCGGTGTATAGTGAATAATCAATAGTTACTTGTGCATGTGATCCTATTATGAGTACATGGCCATCAAAATATTAAAGTGGTGGTAGATTCGAGGGTTTCAAAAATAAGACCCATGAAAACTAGTAGGAAGAAATGGGCGAGAAAGAAATAATAATTAAGTAGAAAACATAAATGGAATGAAAATCATTTTAAACCAATTTCGCATAAAGGTTATGGGTTGCACAAAAAATGTACAAATGTATGCCCGGTGCGTTCACTGGACCCATGGCTTATATACCCCGAGGGCACACGACTTATAGGATGCTCCGTGATGGCGTCGTCAGCCACCTCTGTTCTAGACACGTGGCACATATCTTTGCGGATGGCGAACTATTAGTCGGGTGCTTTTTCTAGTAGATATTGTATTCTCTTTGTAAGACGAGAGCTTTTTTGCAACACTCGGCTTATAGATGGCCATAAGACGAGTCCTTTGTAGTTGCCGGGTGTTTTTTGTTCTAGACTCGGCTTAGGAGTTTCAACCTCCTTTTCTTAAAAAAGGTGACACAGATTAGAGGCTATTTACTTTTCATTGAACTTGATGTTGAATCCTCGGCAACTCTTTAGAGAATTTCAAAGTGATTCGCTATAATTCTTTAGAGAAGTAAAATTTAGGTTTTCCTCTTCTAAACCAGAACTAGCCAAATCCTAAAATCCTTAGTGGAGAATAAAATTTACTTTGAGTGACCGCCAATGCTTAAATACACTCGGCATCGCAGTTGTCGAGTAAAAAAAATCCCCACTCGATCTTCCTCTACAACCACCACCACCCCCGCCGCCCAATTCACGCATGTTTGGCCCCAACCTAATCCATGTCCACTCCGCAGCCGGCCTTCAGGCGTCAGTTACTGGATCCGGTTGCCGCCGCCCCCACCGCCCGTCGACAGCGCCGACACGTCCCACATCTCTGACCCGCCGCCGCCTATGGAGCCAAATTACATCAGCATGCGACAACTGTAGTGGGGGACATGGGTGGCCAACATAACCGACTGCGACACCAGTAAAGCGCTATTGCTACTCAATGTGCATCAAGGTGGAGCGCTGGCTGTACGAGGAGTATGCGGCAAGGAGTACCTGTTGGAGATATGCCCTAGAGGCAATCATGTATGATGATATTTCATATGTGTTTATGGATAAAGATAGTTCTTGGACATTGTTAATGATGTGTATCAACAAGTATGTGACTTGTTTGTGGGACTATGCATTTGATGACTGTCCTAAAAGGTCCTTAGAGGAAAGGGCTGTGTGGACCCGCAGCCAACTAGACTAGCATATGATACGGTGAATGGCTCAGTCTCACTAGCTGCTACCTCTTGAGCACTGCGTTGGTTTTCCCCGAAGAGGAAGGGATGATGCAGCAAGGTAGCGTAAGTATTTCCCTCAGTTTTTGAGAACCAAGGTATCAATACAGTAGGAGGCTATGTGCGAGTCCCTCGTACCTGCACAAAACAAATAAATCCTCGCAACCAACGCGATAAGGGGTTGTCAATCCCTACACGGCCACTTACGAGAGTGAGATCTGATAGATATGATAAGATAATAGTTTTGGTATTTTTATGATAAAGATGCAAGGTAAAATAAAAGCAAAGTAGAAAGCAAAGGAAATAACTAAGTATTGGAATATTAATATGATGAAGATAGACCCGGGGGGCCATAGGTTTCACTAGTGGATTCTCTCAAGAGCATAGGTACTCTACGGTGGGTGAATGAATTACTGTTGAGCAATTGACAGAATAGTTATGAGAATATCTAGGTATGATCATGTATATAGGCATCACGTCTGAGACAAGTAGACCGACTCCTGCCTGCATCTACTACTATTATTCCACTCATCGACCGCTATCCAGCATGCATCTAGAGTATTAAGTTAATGAAAACAGAGTAACGCCTTAAGCAAGATGACATGATTTAGAGGGATAAAATCATGCAATATGATGAAAACCCCATCTTGTTATCCTCAATGGCAACAATACAATACGTGCCTTGCTGCCCCTACTGTCACTGGAAAAGGACACCACAAGATTGAACCCAAAGCTAAGCACTTCTCCCATTGCAAGAAAGATCAATCTAGTAGGCCAAACCAAACTGATAATTCGAAGAGACTTGCAAAGATAACCAATAATACATAAAATAATTCAGAGAAGATTCAAATATTATTCATAGATAGACTTGATCATGAACCACAATTCATCGGTCTCAACAAACACACTGCAAAAAGAAGATTACATCGAATAGTCTCTCCACAAAAGAGGGGGAGAACATTGTATTGAGATCCAAAAAGAGAGAAGAAGCCATCTAGCTAATAACTATGGACCCGTAGGTCTGAGGTAAACTACTCACACTTCATCGGAGGGGCTATGGTGATGATGTAGAAGCCCTCCGTGATTGATGCCCCCTCCGGCGGAGCTCCGGAACAGGCCCCAAGATGGGATCTCGTGGATACAGAAAGTTGCGGCGGTGGAATTAGGGTTTTAGCTCCGTATCTGATCGTTTGCGGGTACGTAGGTATATATAGGAGGAAAGAGTACGTCGGTGGAGCAACAGGGGGCCCACGAGGGTGGAGGGCGCGCCTGGGGGGGTATAGGTGCGCCCCCTACCTCATGGCCTCCTCCTTTATGTCTTGACGTAGGGTCCAAGTCTCTTGGGTCTTGTTCGTTGAGAAAATCACATTCCCGAAGGTTTCATTCGGTTTGGACTCCGTTTGATATTCCTTTTCTTCGAAACCCTAAAACAGGCAAAAAACGGCAATTTGGGGCTGGGCCTCCGGTTAATAGGTTAGTCCCAAAAATAATATAAAACTGGATAATAAATCCCAATAATGCCCAAAACAGTAGATAATATAGCATGGAGCAATCAAAAATTATAGATACGTTGGAGACGTATCAAGCATCCCCAAGCTTAATTCCTGCTCGTCCTCGAGTAGGTAAATGATAAAAACAGAATTTTTGATGCGGAGTGCTACTTGGCATAATTTTAATGTAATTCTTCTTAATTGTGGTATGAATATTCAGATCCGAAAGATTCAAGATAAAAGTTTAATATTGACATAAAAATAATAGCATACTAACAAAGCAATCATGTCTTCTCAAAATAACATGGCTAAAGAAAGTTATCCCTACAAAATCATATAGTCTGGCTATGCTCTATCTTCACCACACAAAATATTTAAATCATGCACAACCCCGATGACAAGCCAAGCAATTGTTTCATACTTTTGGTGTTCTCAAACTTTTTCAATCTTCACGCAATACATGAGCGTGAGTCATGGATATAGCACTATAAGTGGAATAGAATGGTGGTTGTGGGGAAGAAAAAAAGGGAGAAGATAGTCTCACATCAACTAGGCGTATCAACGGGCTATGGAGATGCCCATCAATAGATATCAATGTGAGTGAGTAGGGATTGCCATGCAACGGATGCACTAGAGCTATAAGTATATGAAAGCTCAACAAAAGAAACTAAGTGGGTGTGCATCCAACTTGCTTGCTCATGAAGACCTAGGGCATTTTGAGGAAGCCCGTCATTGGAATATACAAGCCAAGTTCTATAATGAAAAATTCCCACTAGTATATGAAAGTGATAACATAGGAGACTCTCTATCATGAATATCATGGTGCTACTTTGAATCACAAGTGTGGTAAAAGAATAGTAACATTGTCCCTTCTCTCTTTTTTCTCTCATTTTTTTATTTGAACCTTTTCTCTTTTTTATGGCCTCTTTTCTTTTTCTTTCGTCCGGAGTCTCATCCCGACTTGTGGGGGAATCATAGTCTCCATCATCCTTTCCTCACTGGGACAATGCTCTAATAATGATGATCATCACACTTTTATTTTTCTTACAACTCAACAATTACAACTCGATATGAATGCCTCCGGCGGTGTACCGGGATATGCAATGAATCAAGAGTGACACGTATGAAAAAATTATGAATGGTGGCTTTGCCACAAATACGATGTCAACTACATGATCATGCTAAGCAATATGACAATGATGGAGTGTGTCATAATAAACGGAACGGTGGAAAGTTGCATGGAAATATATCTCGGAATGGCTATGGAAATGCCATAATAGGTAGGTATGGTGGCTGTTTTGAGGAAGGTATATGGTGGGTGTATGATACCGGCGAAAGGTGCGCGGTATTAGAGAGGCTAGGAAAGGTGGAAGGGTGAGAAAAGTGCGTATAATCCATGGACTCAACATTAGTCATAAAGAACTCATATACTTATTGCAAAAATCTACAAGTTATCAAACCAAAGTATTACGCGCATGCTCCTAGGGGGATAGATTGGTAGGAAAAGACCATCGCTCGTCCCCGACCGCCACTCATAAGGAAGACAATCAAAAAATAAACCATGCTCCGACTTCATCACATAACGGTTCACCATACGTGCATGCTACGGGAATCACAAAATTTAACACAAGTATTTCTCAAGTTCACAACTACTCAACTAGCATAACTTTAATATCACCATCTTCATATCTCAAAACAATTATCAAGTATCAAACTTCTCATAGCATTCAACACACTCATAAGGAAGTTCTTTTATTATTCTTGAATACCAAGCATATTGGGATTATTTAAGTAAATTACCATGCTATTTAGGACTCTCAAAAAAATCTAAATGAAGAATGAGAGATCAATATTTTCTATAAAACAAATCCATCACCGTGCTCTAAAACGATATAAGTGAAGTACTAGAGCAAAACTATATAACTCAAATGATGTAAACGAAGCACATAGAGTATTCTAACAAATTCCAAATCATGTATGGCTCTCTCAAAAGGTGTGTACATCAAGGATGATTGTGGTAAACTAAAAAATAAAGACTCAAATCGTACAAGACACTCCAAGCAAAACACATATCATGTGGTGAATAAAAATATAGCTCCAAGTAAAGTTACCGATAGAAGTAGACGAAAAGAGGGGATGCCTTCCGGGGCATCCCCAAGCTTTGGCTTTTAGGTGTCCTTAGATTATCTTGGGGGTGCCATGGGAATCCCCAAGCTTAAGCTCTTGCCACTCCTTGTTCCATAATCCATCAAATCTTTACCCAAAACTTGAAAACTTCACAACACAAAACTTAAAATAGAAAATCTCATGAGCTCCGTTAGCGAAAGAAAATAAAAGACCACTTCAAGGTACAGTAATGAACTCATTCTTTATTTATATTGGTGTTAAACCTAATGTATTCCAACTTCTCTATGGTTTATAAACTATTTTACTAGCCATAGATTCATCAAAATAAGCAAACAACACACGAAAAACAGAGTCTGTAAAAACAGAACAGTCTGTAGTAATCTGTAGCTAGCGCAAGATCTGGAACCCCAAAAATTCTAAAATAAATTTTTGGACGTGAGGAATTTATCTATTAATCATCTGAAAAAATAATTAACTAAATAGCACTTTCCAAATAAAAATGGAAGCAGATCTCGTGAGCGCTAAAGTTTCTGTTTTTTACAGCAAGATTAACAAGACTTTCCCCAAGTCTTCCCAACGGTTCTACTTGGCACAAACACTAATTAAACACAAAAAACAAAACCAAAATAGAGGCTAGATAAATTATTTATTACTAAACAGGAGAAAAAAGCAAGGAATAAAAATAAAATTGGGTTGCCTCCCAACAAGCGCTATCGTTTAACGCCCCTAGCTAGGCATAAAAAGCAAGGATAGATCTAGGTATCGCCATCTTTGGTAGGAAATCCATAAGTGGCTCTCATAATAGATTCATAAGGTAATTTAATATTATTTCTAGGAAAGTGTTCCATGTCTTTCCTTAACGGAAATTGGAATCTAATATTTCATTCCTTCATATCAATAATTGCACCAATCGTTCTAAGAAAAGGTCTACCAAGAATAATAGGACATGAAGGATTGCAATCTATGTCAAGAAAAATAAAATCTAAGGGCACATAATTTCTATTTGCAACAATAAGAACATCATTAATTCTTCCCATAGGTTTCTTAATAGTGGAATCCGCAAGGTGCAAGTTTAGAGAGCAATCATCAAAATCACGGAAAACCTAACAAATCGCACAAAGTCTTTGGAATCGTGGAAACACTAGCACCCAAATCACATAAAGCATAGCATTCATGATCTTTAATTTTAATCTTAGTAGTTGTTTCCCACTCATCATAAAGTTTTCTAGCAATAGAAACTTCTAATTCAAGTTTTTCTTCATAAGATTGCATCAAGGCATTAACGATATGTTTAGTGAATGCTTTATTTTGACTATAAGCATGAGGGGAATTTAGCACGGATTGCAACAAGGAAATACAATCAATCAAAGAGTTTCATAATTAAATTCCTTGAAATACAAAATAGTGGGTTTAGCAACATCTAGGGTTTTAATTTGTTCAATCCCACTTTCATTAATTTTAGCGTCAAGATCTAAAAACTCTGAATTCTTGGAACGTCTTCTAGGTAAAGGTGGATCATATTCAGTCCCATTATTATTAAGATTCATATTGCAAAACAAAGATTTAATAGAGGACACATCAATAACTTTTAGATCTTCATCTTTATTTTCATAGGAACTAGAAGAACACGCTCTTATAAAGGCATCTTTCTTAGCATGCATCCTAGCAGTTCTTTCTTTGCACTCATTTATGGAAATTCTCATGGCTTTGAGAGACTCATTGATATCATGCTTAGGTGGAATAGATCTAAGTTTCAAAGAATCAACATCAAGAGAAATTATATCAACGTTCCTAGCCAACTCATCAATCTTAAGCAATTTTTCTTCAATCAAAGCATTGAAATTCTTTTGCGGGGTAATAAATTCTTTAATATTAGATTCAAAATCAGAGGTAATCTTATTATAATTTTCATAAGAATTGTTGTAGGAATTACCATAATTATTAGAGGGATTACTAGGATAAGGCCTAGGATTGAAATTTCCTCTATACGCGTTGTTACCAAAATTGTTTCTAGGAACAAAATTCACATCCATAGATTCATTATTATTCTCAATGAAACTAGACAAGGGCATATCATTATGATCGGAAGAAACACTCTTACTAGCAAATAATTTCATAAGTTCATCCATCTTTCCACTCAAAACATTAATTTCTTCTATCGCATGCACCTTTTTATTAGTAGATCTTTCAGTATGCCATTGAGAATAATTGACCATAATATTATCTAGGAGTTTAGTAGCTTCTCCTAAAGTGATTTCCATAAAAGTGCCTCCCGCGGCCGAATCTAAAAGATTTCTAGAAGCCAAATTCAATCCGGCATAAAAAATTTGTATAATCATCCACAAATTCAAACCATGAGTAGGGCAATTACGTATCATTAATTTCATCCTCTCCCAAGCTTGTGCAACATGTTCATGATCAAGTTGCTTAAAATTCATAATATCGTTTCTAAGGGAGATGATCTTAGCGGGAGGAAAATACTTAGAGATAAAAGCATATTTGCACTTATTCCATGAATCAACACTATTTTTAGGCAAAGACGAAAACCAAGCTTTAACACGATCTCTCAGAGAAAAAGGAAATATCTTCAATTTAACAATATTATTATCCACATCTTTCTTCTTTTGCATATCACACAAATCAACGAAACTATTCAGATGGGTAGTGGCATCTTCGCTCGGAAGGCCAGAAAACGGATCTTTCATGACAAGATTTAGCAAAGTAGTATTAATTTCACAAGATTCAGCATCGTTAAGAGGAGAAATCAGAGTGCTAATAAAATCATTGTTATTGGTACTGGTAAAGTCACACAATTTAGTATTATCTTGAGCCATCGTGACAAGCAAGCAAACTAACACACAAGCAAACAAAAAGCAAGCGGGAAAAAGAGGCAAATAGAGAAAGAGAGGGAGGATAGAGAGAGAAAAGGCAAATAAAACGGTAAGGGTGAAGTGGGGGAGAGGAAAACGAGAGGCAAATGGCAAATAATATAATGTGGGAGATATGGATTGTGATGGGTACTTGGTATGTTGACTTTTGCTTAGAATCCCCGGCAACGGCGCCAGAAATCCTTCTTGCTACCTCTTGAGCATTGCATTGGTTTTCCCCGAAGAGGAAGGGATGATGCAGCAAAGTAGGGTAAGTATTTCCCTCAGTTTTTGAGAACCAATGTATCAATCCAGCAGGAGGCTACGCGCGAATCCCTCGTACCTGCACAAAACAAATAAATCCTCGCAACCAACGCGATAAGGGGTTGTCAATCCCTACACGGCCACTTACGAGAGTGAGATCTGATAGATATGATAAGATAATATTTTTGGTATTTCTATGATAAAGATGCAAGGTAAAATAAAAGCAAAGGAAATAACTAAGTATTCGAAGATTAATATGATGAAGATAGACCCGGGGGCCATAGGTTTCACTAGTGGCTTCTCTCAAGAGCATAGGTATTCTACGATGGGTGAACGAATTACTGTTGAGCAATTGACAAAATTGAGCATAGTTATGTGAATATCTAGGTATGGTCATGTATATAGGCATCACGTTCGAGACAAGTAGACCGACTCCTGCCTGCATCTACTACTATTACTCCACTCATCGACCGCTATCCAACATGCATCTAGAGTATTAAGTTAATGAAAACAGAGTAACGCCTTAAGCAAGATGACATGATGTAGAGGAATAAACTCATGCAATATGATGAAAACCCCATCTTGTTATCCTCGATGGCAACAATACAATATGTGCCTTGCTGCCCCTACTGTCACCGGGAAAGGACACCGCAAGATTGAACCCAAAGTTAAGCACTTCTCCCATTGCAAGAAAGATCAATCTAGTAGGCCAAACCAAACTGATAATTCAAAGAGACTTGCAAAGATAACCAATCATACATAAAAGAATTCAGAGAAGATTCAAATATTATTCATAGATAGACTTGATCATAAACCCACAATTCATCGGTCTCAACAAACACACCGCAAAAAGAAGATTACATCGAATAGTTCTCCACAAGAGAGGGGGAGAACATTGTATTGAGATCCAAATAGAGAGAAGAAGCCATCTAGCTAATAACTATGGAACCGTAGGTCTGAGGTAAACTACTCATACTTCATCGAAGGGGCTATGGTGATGATGTAGAAGCCCTCCGTGATCGATGCCCCCTCTGGCGGAGCTCCAGAACAGGCCCCAAGATGGGATCTCGTGGATACAGAAAGTTGCGGCGGTGGAATTAGGGTTTTGGCTCCATATGTGATCGTTTGGGGGTACGTAGGTATATATAGGAGGAAGGAGTACATCGGTGGAGCAACAGGGGGCCGACGAGGATGGAGGGCGCGCCTGGGGTGGGGGCTAGGCGCGCCCCCACCTTGTGGCCTCCTCTTTTGTGTCTGGACGTAGGGTCCAAGTCTCCTGAGTCTTATTCGTTGAGAAAATCACGTTACCGAAGGTTTCATTCCGTTTGGACTCTGTTTGATATTCCTTTTCTTTGAAACCCTAAAACAGGCAAAAAAACAATTCTGGACTGGGCCTCCGTTTAATAGGTTAGTCGCAAAAATAATATAAAAGTGGATAATAAAGCCCAATAATGTCCAAAAAAGTAGATAATATAGCATGGAGCAATCAAAAATTATAGATACGTTGGAGACGTATCACTAGCCATGGAGCATTGGATGCTAACCGGATAATATGGATTCGGAAGGATCTACTCGGATTCGACATAGTCAGATTCGAGTCGAGATAAGGTCCGAGTTGGACAGACCCAACTATGAGACGCAACGATATGTCATATGTGAGTCTCTAGTATAAATGTGTTCTATGTCCTAAGATCTGAGCTGGTGCGTGTACTCGGTATGGTGACAGACTTGCTCTAGGCCAACTAAGTGCTACTCCATAACTAGGTGGTTTCAAAGGTGGGTTTTTGGGCATGTCCAGACCCGTGCTGCGAGACATGGTCGAATAAGATGGGATTTGCCCGCGATGGATGCCTATATATAGTGGAGGTGCGGCACACTCATTTGGTTAATCGCTTCGGCGCCGTCACTAGGGCTTTGCATGTGTTACAACTAGCCACCTCCACTCGCCGCTGACTATGTGATCGACCTAGCAGTCTGCCGCACGGTGTTCCTTCTACATGCGGTGTACTTGCGCCCCTCTGGCAAACCTGTACGTGGGATCCAACGACCGGTGGTTCAAGGGAGATCGGGCAAGGAGGAGACAATCCACGCGGACGCACTGTCCGAACTCTTTATTCCGCTACACGGCACTGCGCGTCTAGTGGTAACGATATGTGATCCATCTCCTAATGCATGTTCTTGGTTGTTCTGCGCATAGAAAAAATTTAATTTGAAGTCGACGCACCCTACTATAGATCCCAACAGTACCGAGGTCATCGACCTCTCTAGCGACAACAATGGCGACGACGTCTTTGGCCCCGACCCTATGATTGGAGGGTTGAGCAGAGCAGATAGGAAGAGGCTCGACACAAGTCGGATAGCGAGTAATTTTAGTTAATTCTAGTCTAAATTTCGATTAAGTTATCTAAAATATTTATGTAAAATATTTGGAATCCACACCCAATTTCGGTTTAGTAAGTTTTATGTAGTGGTTTAAACCAAATTTGTGCTTATATACCACCCAATTTTTTTACCGCACTAAGTATTAGGGATTAGTTAGAAACGGCTATTTCTTAATGGATTTGAAAAAAAATACTCAGATTTGATAAAATTACACGAAAATGAAAAAAATACGCAGATTTAAAAAAATTATGCAAATTAAAAAAAGCACCAATTTGAAAAAAGTACGGAAATATTAAAATAGTTCACATATTTGAAGAAAGTATGTTTACTTTTAAAAAAATTACGCGACCTTGAAATAACTACATGGATTTGAAAAGAATATGTGAATTTCAAAAAGTTCACAGATATGAAAAAATTACGTGGATTTGAGTCAGCACCGGTCAAAACCCGGGTGAGCTAGCACCAAAACCGGCAAAAACCGGGACCAGGGATAACCTTTCCGGTTTGGATTGTTGGTGATGCAAATTGTCCGGTTTCGAAGTTGAGGGACTAAATTTAGACTTCACCAAAAGTTGACAGATGGAAAGTCTTTTAAATTACTGTCTCCCAAGATAGATTATAAATTATTGTGCTGCAAACTAGTCCAGAGAGTTTGAGACAAATTACACAGCTCAACAGTAGACAAAAACTTCAGAAAGTAAGGCCAATGATTTGGCCATTCATATTTCGTAGTAGGAGTCCAACTAACGAATTTCCACGATGTCAAGACACATCTGCTCCACCGATCTCTTTTTCTCCACCAAGCAGTCTATTCATCAGTTCTCGAAGTCCGACGGAGATATGGATGGGTCGTTGAAGAAGACGGTCTGCGCCACCTTGGCCCTCTCTCGGCGAGCCTCCTCCCTCTGTTTCTGGTTCTGCCCCCGCCTAGCTTGGGCTTGGCGAGCCAGAGCAAGGGCCGCGCGCAGGGGATCCTGCGGGGCAGAGGGATCCTGAGCATTCGTCGGCCCTGATGGCGGGTGAGCAAGCGGAGGGATGCTTGACGTTGCCGTCGCTGCGGACTCCTGCTGCTTCTTGATCATGCGGCGCTTCTTTATCATCCCTTTTGTCCATCTCCGGGCGGGCCTCCTCTAAACTCTCGTGTCCTCCTGCAGCGGCCCGCCATCCAGTGAAACAGCACGTGGTCCTGCGATGACCTTGCCCGAAAGCTGTTGTTCCGCTTGGGGGTTGCAAGGATCCGAGCTGCTTGTTCTCTTGCTGGTATGCTGCTCGCCCTCGCCCTCGCCCTCCTGGATCATGGCCGTGCCGCCGGCCGCCTGAACCTCGTTGCGCGTCGCCGATCACGTACTGTGTAAAAAAATGCGCGAAGACGAAGGCTGACCTGTCCGGCCATTGGCGACACTGTCCATCTTTTTTTTTAAGAACGAAGACGCCAGATGCGTCCGGCTTTAAATTAATAAAGCCTCAACAGCAGCGTACCACATACCAAGTCTTAATACATCACCAACAGCCATGTCGGCTCGACCACGAAAGTAGAAACGAAACTAAACAAGCCACAAATTAAGGTTACAGGGCAGGGCCCGTACAGAGCACGCATGCTCGTCAAGCAACCAAAAGGGACCGAAGTCATGACTCCCTAGCCATCGCATACACTTGCACCAGTCGTTGTTGGGCGATCTTGATCAGCTCAGCATCCTTGCGCCTCCCCAACGGACTCCACTGCTACAATAGGAGGTTGCATTTGAAGATGATATTAGCCGGATGATTTGGAAAACACCCTTCTATAGTAAACTTGTTCCTAGTTAGCCATAAGGCTCAGAGAAGTGCCCCAACACAACTCCACATAACCCTATATTCAGGGCCCTTAATCGCATCTAGGAGGTTGAAAAGCTCGGTAGCCAAGCGCGGGTCCCAAAGGACACCCGCCGCGGTCCGGACTGCACTCCACGCGAACCTCGCTAGAGGGCAACGGAAAAAGACAGGATTGGCATCCTCCGGTTCCCCGCACAACGCACACGGACCCGTGGCCGGTCCATTACGTTTGGCTACGTTCAAGGAAGTGGGGAGCCTATCGCGAAACAGTTGTCAAATGAAAAGTTTGATCTTCAAAGGCATCCGCGCTTTCCACAAACCAGCAATCACTGGCTGTGTCGGCCCTCGACACAACTTGCGGTATAAGGAGTTCACCGAGAACTTCCCCGAGTTAGTGAGCGCCCAACTTACCGAATCAGGCTGGTCCGAAAGACCCACTGGTTCGATTAGTTGCAGCAAGGCCGCGAGGCTTGCCTGCTCGGGCCCGATGAGTTCCCGCTTAAACTGAATCTCAGGTGGCGTCGTGGAAACCGCATCCGCCACCGACAACGCGGTGTCGACAGCAATATCGTACAAATCCCGGAATTCGACCCAAAGGGGTTGGGTACCTATCCAAAGATCAGTCCAGAATCGCACGGGTCTGCCGTTCCCGATCGAAAATTTTGCCCCCATGGCAAAAGCTGGTTTGATCAACTGCAGATCATTCCAAAAGGGTGAGCCCCTTGCCCTCCCTTCAAAGAAGTTCCCGTTAGGAAAATATTTGGCCCTTAGGAGATCAACCCACAGCCCGGAGGCCCCCTGGGTGATTTTCCAAATCCATTTGCACATCAACGCGATGTTAAGCCATCTAGAATTGGTGATCCCAAGACCCCCCAAATCCTTGGGCCGACACACCCAGGCCCATTTAACCATGTGGTATTTATGGCTCGGGTTAGTTCCTTCCCAAAAGAACTTGGCACGAGGCGTGTCAAACTTGGCGTGGACCCCTTCTGCAAGCAGAAACAGTCCCATGGCGAACATTGGCAAGGAAGACAGGCTGGAATTTGTGAGCACTAGCCTCGCCGCTTTCGACAAAAAATTGCCTCGCCATGGACAGACCCGATTCCTCAATTTGGCACACAGAGGCTCCCAATCCTCTATCGTGGGTCGTTTGGTGTCTACCGGGAGCCCAGATAAATGAACGGGAATTTGCCCACTTTGCAGTTGAGCAGATCCGCAATGCGCCTTCCCTCCTCGGCCTCAATCCCCATCGAGAGCACCTCGCATTTGTGGAAGTTAATTTTGAGGCCCGACATGAGCTCAAAACTGAGAAGAATCGCCTTGACTGCAGCAATGCTATGAAGGTCCGGACGAAACAGCAGTAGCGTGTCATCCGCATACTGCAAGTGGGTCACTTCCCCTGGAATGAGATGTCCTACCAACCCTTTGATATGGCCTGCCTCCGCCGCTTTCCTCAACATAGAGGATATCGCGTCAACAACAAAGTTGAACAGGAGGGGGGAAAACGGATCCCCTTGTCTGAGGCCCCGTTTATTCCGGAAGAAGTGCCCTACTTCTCCGTTCACTGAAATAGCAGTTTGTCCTCCCGAGACCAACTGCATGACGTGGTGCACCCAAACAGCGGAGAAACCCCGGCTGAGTAGCACCTGACGGAGAAAATTCCAATTAACCCGATCGTATGCCTTTTCGAAGTCTAGCTTAAACAGCACCGCCGGTTCCTTAGTGCGTTTGAGTTCGTGTATCATCTCCTGAAGGGCCAGGGGGCCCTCAAGGATATTGCGACCACGGATGAACGCGGATTGGTTGCAATGGATCACACGATGGGCAATCGGAACTAACCTAGTCGCACACGTTTTGGCACAAATTTTAAACGGAACGTTGATGAGCGCAATGGGACGGAACTGCCTAATGTCATCGGCCCCTTGAACCTTTGGAATGAGCGATAACACTCCAAAGTTAAGGCGCGATATATCTACCGAACCGCGCATAAACCCGTTGTAGATCTCGAAAATCGGGCCCCTAAGCAAGGGCCAGAAACGTTTAAACATTGCCACCGGCCACCCGTCCGGGCCAGGGGCCGTGTCCGCCTTCATACTCATCAGCGCGGCGTCGATTTCTTCGGGAAGGAACGCTAGCCCCAGCCCCTCGTTCTCGCCGTCCAGCACCCGTTGTCCGGCTTCCCACATATCCGCGCTCAGCCCAGTCCTCTGGTCCTCACATGTCCCGATTAACTTAATGTAGAACTCATAAATATGACGAGAGATGTCCTCTTGTCGCAACAGAAGCCCCTGCTCCGATTGCAACCTCGGGATCAAGCATTTCCGACGGCGGCCATTAGTGTAGGCTTGAAAATATTTGGTATTGGCATCCCCTTTGAGGATCCATTTCAAACCACTATGGCGATGCCAATATTCTTCCTCCGCACGCAACGACGCTTCGACCTGACTTTGCAGGTCGTATCGGTAGGCACATTCCGTCTCAGAAAGATCCCGTATATCAGCCTGGGAATCAATCGTTGCGATCTCCGCTAGGATCGCGGCTCTGTGTGCTTTGTCAGACCTCCCTAGGTTAGCGCCCCATCCCTTGAGACTTGCCTTGAGTCATCCGCCGACAGCGTTCCAGAACTCCATCGGGCCACGTTGGGGCTCCACTTGGCTCACGCACGCCCTCCACTTCTCCCTAAAGAGCTCCTCGAAGCCTGGCACCTCAAACCAGGCCGTTTCGAAGAAAAAACGAGGGCTACGTCGCACTCTATCCTCCCCCGAGGAGTACACAAGTGGTACATGGTCCGACCCAATATGAGTCTCCATGACCAGAGTGCAGAGGGGAAAACCCATTTCCCAATCCGGAGACATGAACACACGATCCAGCACCGAGCGTACCCGGTCTAATTGCTTGTTTGTCCATGTGAATCGAGCACCCGTTCTAGCCACCTCCCTGAAGGCCATCGAGGCCGTCGCAGCATTAAACATAGCCACCCGAGGCCAGTTTATGTTACTGTTACTCTTATCCGCACCCGACCTAATCAGGTTTAAATCTCCTCCCACCAGGACAGGAAGCGCCGCCTCAGTCACGAAGTTAACTTTGGCTTGGAGTTCTCCCAAGAACTCCGCCGATCTCGAGTGATCGGCCGGCCCGTAGACCTGAATGACAACCAATTCGCGGCGCGAGGCCCTAACTCTAAAATGAGCTGAGATAAAAAATGAACCAACGTCCCAGTCGATAATCTCATACAGAGCGCGATTTAAACCTAGCAACAAACCACCGGAGTGACCAACAGCCGGAACATGTTGCCACTCAAAGCGCTCCAAAGGATCAATCGCGAGCAACTCATGGAAACGAAAATCCGCCTTGATTGTCTCCTGCAAACCAACGATGTCGACGTCCTCTCTACGCATGTACTCCTTAAGTTGTGTCCGACGCCCCGCGTGGCCAAAGCCACGAATGTTCCAAAAGATGGCCCGCATCTAGATGACGCGATTGCGGAGCCGGACACCTCGCGAGGTGACCGCCTTAGCCACGCGCCTCACCCTGCCACGGCAAGGCGAGGGAGGGGGGGCAACCCCTATTGCCTAACCCCCCTCTTCGGGCACAGAAAGTGCCGCGGTGGCCCCTCCCTCGGGCTCACCGGGCCTCTGGTCAGCACGCGCTGCTGCAGCAGCCGCGAGCGCTGCCTGCACCGTCTCCTTGGCGCGAACGAGCGAAATCAGCTCCCTAACACCCCCCTCACAAGAAGAAACCACGCCGCTCGCTTCCAACACCTCATGCAAGTGATCGTCCGAAAAGGAATCTAGAACCGTGAAGCGAGGCGGAGGATTACCTGAGATCTCCATGTTCTTCTGCGCCTGAAGGAGTTGCGCCCGCTGCAGCGACGACATGTTGCCCTTGGCCCCCTTGGAGCGCGAGCTTGTGCGGACCGGAGCCGCCGGCACCGTCTTTGTACGCTTGGCCTTGGAGATCATCGCCGCCTTGGCCGCCTCTTGCAGCAGCGGGTCAGCGACGGGTGGCAAGGTTGGGGCCGCCAGAGCCATGACCATCTGTCGAGGCGTGGGAGGCGCCCCCAGCGGTTCCATCGCGCGGACAACCTCCGCGCTGACCTTGCGCACCGCCGTCTTCTTCATCGGCTTGACCGAGCCGCTCAGGGTGGAGCCACGCCCACCGGACGCCGGAGATCCCACCGAATAGAGCCGCGAGGGGTTGGGGGAGAGAGCGATCGGGGAGCCGCCGCCCAATCCCACCACCATAGCCGGGGCCGCGCCCAGGGGGGGGAAGAAACCGACCCCATGTTTGAGCCATACTGGTTGGGGATTGATATGAGCGTCCCCTCGTGGCCCGACCCCAGCACAGCCCGCAGCCCCGCCACCTCCTCCACCGGCGCGGCAGGGCTCGACGCAGAGATCCTGAGCTTGTCCCAGGCTGCGGTATCGATGGAGTTGTCCTCCTCCATGCTGGCGTCTTGCTCCGGCTCCTTGTCCTTGCGCTTGTCCTAGTCGTGATCCCCCTGACCCCGACCCGCAGGGGGCGGTGGCGGGGGCGGGAGAGCAGGGGCCGCTAGGCGCGGTTGGTCCACCTCAGGCTCGAGCTTGATGGAGTAGCCCTCGCCATTGAACCAGATTTGCACAGATCCGCACAGCTTGGCCGGCGCACGACACGCAAACTTCATACGCACCGGGCCCGAACGGATAAGGGACAATTCATCCACCACCAACGGCCGGCCGATCATAGTCGTGGCCTCCATCAACCGCTCCACACGCCGCTGCTTCGGAGGAACACCCCATAGCTTCACCCAAACCTCCGGCATTGACAGCGCCTTGGGCTCGGCGAGGACCACATCACGGATGTCGGCGGTGATGTTATTGATGGAGAGGAAGAGCTTCCCGCTGCGCGTCGCCATCCGTAGCATGACAGGGTCCGGGAATGCCACAGAGAAGCAGTCCATGTCGAACGGCGCCACCTGCGAGTCCCACTCGCCCTCAAAAAGATGGGGGAGCTCGGCCTCGAGGATCTCCTTGGACAGGACGCCGGGCGCCGCCGACACCAGGGCCGCGTTGGCCCCTAGCATTCCTTCCGCCACCACATCTGCCTCCTCCGGGTATTGTTGGCAGAAGAAACCGCCACCCGCAAAGGCGTGGCCCATGGTCTGGAGCACGAGCTGCTTGCCGCGCGTGGGGCAGTAGGCCGAGGAATGCCCCTCGTTGCTGCAGAGCACGCATAGTTGCTTGAAGCCGCACTCGCTCTGGTAGTGGCCTGTGCGCCCGCAGCGGAAGCACTCCGGCCCTCCTGCATCCTCGACGGGAATGGGCTCCGCCGCCGTTCCCTTGGAGGCAGAGGTCTTGGGGGCCTTGGAGGGAGGCTGCATCGCCGGCTTATGCTTCTTCAGCTTCTGCTTGGAGTAGGGGTCGCCGGCGCGGTCACCACCGTAGGGGGGAACGATTCCTTATGGTTGAGTTCCAGCCCCTTCTTCTTGTAAGCCTCCTTCTTCTTCTGCTTTCTCTCTTGCTCCTCGAGCCACCAAGCTGGGGGAGGCCCCCAGCCACCCTCCTCGCCAGCACGCTCCGTCCCGCGCGACTTCGCTTGGGCGCGCAGATCCCGCTCGCGACGCCTCTCCGCCTCCAGATCCGGCTCCGCCCTCTTGTCAGCACGCCGCTCCGCCTTGGAGCCCATGGCTACCACCTCTGCGAAAGATAGGAGAAGGGGTGGTGTAACACCCCGGATGTAACTTTCCCAATTTGTACTCCAACTCTTGCCGTTTCCGGCGTTACGTTATATTTATTTCCTTGGGTTCGGGTTTTGTCTCCGTGTGTTGTTGTCGTTGTCATGCATCTCATATCATGTCATCATGTGCATTGCATTTGCATACGTGTTCGTCTCAGGCATTCGAGCTTTTTCCCCGTTATCCGTTTTGCATTCCGGCGCTTCGTTCCCCTCCGGTGGTCATTTCTAGCTTTCTCGTGTGTGGGATTAAACATTTCCGGATTGGACCGAGACTTGCCAAGCGGCCTTGGTTTACTACCGGTAGACCGCCTGTCAAGTTTCGTATCATTTGGACTTCGTTTGATACTCCAACGGTTAACCGAGGGACCGAAAAGGCCTCGTGTGTGTTGCATCCCAACACCCCTCCAATTTGGCCCAAAACCCACTTAACTCTGCTCCATCATCTAGAGCGTTCGATCACGATCGCGTGGCCGAAAACCGCACCTCATTTGGACTCTCCTAGCTCCCTCTATGCCTATAAATAGGTCCTCCTCGAAAATTCCGGACCCCCCTCTCCCCGAAACCCTAAATCCCAGATCCGCGCCGGCCGGACACGTCCGCCCCGGGCGGACGCGTCCGCGCCGCCGCCGCCAGCCACCCCGTGCTCGCCACGTGGTAAGCCGCCGCCGTCTCCGCCCGCGGCCCGGCCGGCCCGCAACCGGCCCCCGCCAGCCCGAGGCCGCCGCCGCCCGCGCCCTTCGCCCGCCGCCGTCGCCCACCACTCCGGCGCCGCGCCGCCGCGGTCCACCCTGCCGCCGCCGTCGCCACCTCATCGCCCGGGCCGCCGCAGCCGCCGTCGCCGCCCCGAGCCGCCGCAGGAGCTCGCCGGCGTCGCCCTAGCGCCGGCGTCGCCCTAGCTCCGGCCACCGCGGGCCCCTGCGCTGCCGCCCCCGGCCACCGGCGACGTCGCCCCCGCCGGCCGCCGTCCTCGTCCCCGCCGACCTCGACTCCGTCGTGAACAGTGTGCGCGCCGCCGTCCTCGTAATCCGTGCAAACCCTAGATCCGAGGGTTGTTTTTTTTTCTAAGTCCCTGTTATTTTCAGTTCAAGTGCTCATGTTCGCGGCCCCGTAACTTTGCATCCGTAGCTCCGATTCATGCATATAGCATATCAAAATGTTCATCTCAGAGAGTACATCATTTCATTCCATTGCATCATTTTCATTTGAGTTCATCTTGATGCCCGAAATGCTGTTAGAAGAGGACTACTTGAGTTAATTGTCAGATCTGCTAATCCGTTTTTGGTCTTTGTCATTTTTGCCATGATTAATGTGTGCATGATATGCCATGATGCTCTACATGTGTTTTGTTAAGGGTTTTGTCATCTTTCCAGAGGTGCAACCCATGTATTTTTAGGATGTGTGTGGTGACTTGTGCAAGCTTGCAAAGTGGTGCACTCGGTAATTCTGTTTTCAGGGACAGTAATTTCACTAAGTCCTGGAGCTGTTCATCTCATGATGCCAGATGTTCATGTTGTTTCCTAGTGATCCGTAAGTCCTGGAGCTGTTCACTAAGTCCTGGAGATGTTTTGAGGATGATTAGTAAGGATGTTTTGTTAATATTGTAGTGCTCTATCCATCCATGTCTTTGTTTGCAATTATGGAGCACCCTAGCTTGAGTCAATCGAGCTCTACTTTTGCTACTT
Source organism: Triticum urartu (assembly GCF_056163025.1). Classification (NCBI taxonomy): domain Eukaryota; kingdom Viridiplantae; phylum Streptophyta; class Magnoliopsida; order Poales; family Poaceae; genus Triticum; species Triticum urartu. The sequence goes on along the minus strand of NC_141874.1, from coordinate 166,318,975 downwards.
TGTGAATCTGGGTAGATTGTCAACTTGTTTGCAATTTTGCCGATGATGTTGTAGTTGATCCGTGCATGCTATGCTATTGTTCTTGCCATGTATAGCTTGGATTTTGTGCCTTCTTGATGGGTGTATGCTTGTCTTGCCATGACTTGCACCGTAGTGAGTGCATCGAGCTCGTAAACATGCCTACTTGAGTTATATTTCAGCATGTGTCAGTTTTCACTAAGTAAGAAAACTGATTATGTTTTTGCTATGTTCTCATGCTTGCAATTGTATTTTTTGATCCCTTTTGGCTCAAGGTCACTAAGGGACTTTTGTTAAACTCTCTGAGTAGCTCCATGCCATGCTTTACTTTGCCATGTTCAGGTCCTGTAGCATGTAGTTTTGTTGCTCCGAAGAGTGCTACCTGATCTGAAATTCCAGACAAGTGTTAATTTCACTAAGTCTGAAATCTGTTTGCCATATGCATTTTTCCATGCTTGTTTGAACCTGTTAATGGATGAATTGGCCATAGCTCAGTGCTAGACTTTTGTTAAGCATCTTGTATGCATCCCTGCCATGTATTATGTTGTCATGTTTGGTTGCTTTAGCATGTTCATCTCATTGCATTTAGTTGGCTACTTGCTGTAAATCGCACACCGATGTCATTTTTGAATCGCTTGCCATTTCCAAACCGTAACTCCGATTCCGGCGTTCTTTATATCGTTTTCAAGCGATTTCATATCATCTTTCCAGTGGCACACTTGGATTTCCAGGTTGAGGCCAGGTTCTTGCATTTCCTGTCATATCTTGCATTTTGCATCCCGCATCGCATCCCGCATAGCATATCATCTTTGCATTGTGTTGTTTGAGTTTGCACGTGGTTGATTGTGTAATTGTTGCTTGTTTGGGTAGAGCCGGGAGATGAGTTCGCTAACGAGGAGCCCGTTGAGTTTGCTTTCGAGGATCCAGTCAACTCTGACAACTGTGCAGGCAAGATGATCATACCCTCGAAATCACTGTTGGAAATATGCCCTAGAGGCAATAATAAATTGGTTATTATTATATTTCCTTGTTCATGATAATCGTTTATTATCCATGCTATAATTGTATTGATAGGAAACTCAGATACATGTGTGGATACATAGACAACACCATGTCCCTAGTAAGCCTCTAGTTGACTAGCTCATTGATCAATAGATGGTTACGGTTTCCTGACCATGGACATTGAATGTCATTGATAACGGGATCACATCATTAGGAGAATGATGTGATGGACAAGACCCAATCCTAAGCATAGCACTAGATCGTGTAGTTGATATGCTATAGCTTTTCTAATGTCAAGTATCATTTCCTTAGACCATGAGATTGTGCAACTCCCGGATACCGTAGGAATGCTTTGGGTGTATCAAACGTCACAACGTAACTGGTTGACTATAAAGGTGCATTACAGGTATCTCCGAAAGTGTCTGTTGGGTTGGCACGAATCGAGACTGGGATTTGTCACTCCGTGTAAACGGAGAGGTATCTCTGGGCCCACTCGGTAGGACATCATCATATGCGCAATGTGACCAAGGAGTTGATCACGGGATGATGTGTTACGGAACGAGTAAAGAGACTTGCCGGTAACGAGATTGAACAAGGTATAAGGATACCGACGATCGAATCTCGGGCAAGTACAATACCGCTAGACAAAGGGAATTGTATACGGGATTGATTAAGTCCTTGACATCGTGGTTCATCCGATGAGATCATCGTGGAACATGTGGGAGCCATCATGGGTATCCAGATCCCGCTGTTGGTTATTGACCGGAGAACGTCTCGGTCATGTCTGCATGTCTCCCGAACCCGTAGGGTCTACACACTTAAGGTTCGGTGACGCTAGGGTTATAGAGATATTAGTATGCGGTAACCCGAAAGTTGTTCGGGGTCCCGGATGAGATCCTGGACGTCACGAGGAGTTCCGGAATGGTCCGGAGGTAAAGAATTATATATAGGAAGTGCTATTTCGGCCATCGGGACAAGTTTCGGGGTCACCGGTATTGTACCGGGACCACCGGAAGGGTCCCGGGGGTCCACCGGGTGGGGCCACCTGCCCCGGGGGCCACATGGGCTGTAGGGGTTGTGCCTTGGCCTATATGGGCCAAGGGCACCAGCCCCAAGAGGCCCATGCGCCAAGAGAAGAGAAAAAGGGGAGAGTCCTAAAGGGGGAAGGCACCTCCGAGGTGCCTTGGGGAGGATGGACTCCTCCCCACCCTTGGCCGCACCCTTCCTTGGAGGAAGGGGCAAGGGCTGCGCCTCCCCCTCTCGCTTGGCCCTATATATAGTGGGGAAAAGGAGGAGCAAACCAATCTAAGGCCTGGCGCCTCCCTCTCCCTCCCGTGACACATCTTCCTCCTCCCACAGCGCTTCGCGAAGCCCTGTTGGAATCCCGCTACTTCCACCACACCGTCGTGCTGCTGGATCTCCATCAACCTCTCCCTCCTCCTTGCTGGATCAAGGCATGGGAGACGTATCCGTTCCGTATGTGTGTTGAACGCGGAGGTGCTGTCCGTTCGGCGCTAGGATCATTGGTGATTTGAATCACGACGAGTACGACTCCATCAACCCCGTTCTCTTGAACACTTCCGCGCGCGATCTACAAGGGTATGTAGATCCAATCCTCCCTCGTTGCTAGATGACTCCGTAGATTGATCTTGGTGATACGTAGGAAAATTTTGAATTTATGCTACGTTCCCCAACAGTGGCGTCATGAGCTAGGTCTATTGCGTAGATTCTATGCACGAGTAGAACACAAAGTAGTTGTGGGCGTTGATTTTGTTCAATATGCTTGCCGTTACTAGTCTTATCTTGATTCGGCGGCATCGTGGGATGAAGCGGCCCGGACCAACCTTACACGTACTCTTACGTGAGACCGGTTCCACCGACAAACATGCACTAGTTGCATAAGGTGGCTGGCGGGTGTCTGTCTCTCCCACTTTAGTCGGATCGGATTCGATGAAAAGGGTCCTTATGAAGGGTAAATAGCAATTGGCATATCACGTTGTGGTCTTTGCGTAGGTAAGAAACGTTCTTGCTAGAAACCCATAGCAGCCACGTAAAACATGCAAACAACAATTAGAGGATGTCTAACTTGTTTTGCAGGGTATGCTATGTGATGTGATATGGCCAAAAGGATGTGATGAATGATATATGTAATGTATGAGATCGATCATGTTCTTGTAATAGATGATCTTGGAGCCCCAAGATGGAGATCAAAGGAGCTACATGACATTGGCCATATCATGTCACTATTTGATTGCATGTGATGTTTATCATGTTTATACATCTTATTTGCTTAGAACGACGGTAGTAAATAAGATGATCCCTCATTAAAATTTCAAGAAGTGTTCTCCCCTAACTGTGCACCGTTGCTACAGTTCGTCGTTTCGAAGCACGCCATGATGATCGGGTGTGATAGATCCTTACGTTCACATACAACGGGTGTAAGACAGTTTTACACAGCAAAAACACTTAGGGTTAACTTGACGAGCCTAGCATGTACAGACATGGCCTCGGAACACAGAAGACTGAAAGGTCAAGCATGAGTCGTATAGAAGATACGATCAACATGAAGATGTTCACCGACGTTGACTAGTCCGTCTCACGTGATGACCGGACACGGCCTAGTTCACTCGGATCATGTAATCACTTAGATGACTAGAGGGATGTCTATCTAAGTGGGAGTTCATAAGATGAACTTAATTATCCTGAACATAGTCAAAAGATCTTTGCAAATTATGTCGTAGCTCGCGCTTCAGTTCTACTGTTTAGATATGTTCCTAGAGAAAATTTAGTTGAAAGTTGATAGTAGCAATTATGCGGACTAGGTCCGTAAACCGAGGATTGTCCTCAATGCTTCTTAGAAGGCTTATGTCCTTAATGTACTGCTCAGTGTGCTGAACCTCGAACGTTGTCTGTGGATGTTGCGAACATCTGACATACACGTTTTGATAACTACATGATAGTTCAGTTAAACGGTTTAGAGTTGAGGCACCAAAGACGTTTTTTGAAACGTCGCGAAACATGTGAGATGTTTCGAGGGCTGAAATTAGGATTTCAAGCTCGTGCCCACGTCAAAAGGTATAAGACCTCCGACGATTTTCTTAGCCTGCAAACTAAGGGAGAAAAGCTCAATTGTTGAACTTGTTCTCAGATTGTGTGAGTACAACAATCGCTTGAATCGAGTGGGAGTTGATCTTCCAGATGAAATAGTGATGGTTCTCCGAAGTCATTACCACCAAGCTGCTAGAGCTTCGTAATGAACTATAATATATCAGGGACATATATGATGATCCTTGAGATATTCGCAATGTTTGACACCGCGAAAGTAGAAATCAAGAAGGAGCATCAATTGTTGATGGTTGGTGAAACCACTAGTTTCAAGAAGGGCAAGGGCACGAAGGGATACTTCATAAAACGGCAATTCAGCTGCTGCTCTAGTGAAGAAACCCAAAGTTGAACCCAAACCCGAGACTGAGTGCTTCTGTAATAAGGGGAACAGCCACTGGAGCAGAATTACCCTAGATACTTGGTAGATTAGAAGGCTGGCAAGGTCGATAGAAGTATATTGGATATACATTATGTTAATGTGTACTTTACTAGTACTCCTAGTAGCACCAGGGTATTAGATACCGGTTCGGTTGCTAAGTGTTAGTAACTCGAAATAAAAGCTACAGAATAAACGGAGACTAGCTAAAGGTAAGCTGACGATATGTGTTGGAAGTGTTTCCAGGGTTGATATGATCAAGCATCGCACGCTCCCTCTACCATCGAGATTGGTATTGAAACCTAAATAATTGTTATTTGGTGTTTGTGTTGAGCATGGACATGATTGGATTATGTCTATCGCAATACGGTTATTCATTTAAAGAGAATAATGGTTACTCTATTTATTTGAATAATACCTTCAATGGTCTTACACCTAAAATGAATGGTTTATTGAATCTCGATCGTAGTGATACGCATGTTCATGCCAAAAGATATAAGATAGTAATGATAGTACCACCTACTTGTGGCACTGCCACATAAGTCATATCGGTATAAAACGCATGAAGAAGCTCCATGTTGATGGACCTTTGGACTCACTCATTTTGAAAGTTTGAGACATGCGAACCATGTTTGTTGGTAGATATGCATGAAGAAACTCTATACGGATGGACCGTTTGAACTCACTTGATTTTGAATCACTTGAGACATGCAAATCATACCACATGGGCAAGATGACTGAAAGCCTCGTTTTCAGTAAAATGGAACTAGAAAGCAACTTGCTGGAAGTAATACATTTTGATGTGTGCGGTCCAGTGAGTGCTGAGGCATGTAGTGGATATCGTTATGTTCTTCACAGATGATTTGAGTAGATGTTGAGTATATTTACTTGATGAATCACGAGTCTGAATTATTGAAAGGTTCAAGTAATTTCAGTGTGAAGTTGGAAGATCATCGTGATAAGAGGATAAAAATATCTATGATATGATCATAGAGATGAATATCTGAATTACGAGTTTGGCACAGAATTAAGACATTGTGGAAATTGTTTCACAACTGATACAGCCTGGAACACCATAGTGTGATGGTGTGTCCGAACATCATAACAGCACCCTATTAGATATGATGCATACCATGATGTCTGTTATCGAATTACCACAATAGTTTATGGGTTAGGCATTAGAGACAACCACATTCACTTTAAATAGGGCACCACGTAATTCCGATGAGATGACACCGTATGAACTATGGTTTAGAGAAACCTAAGCTGTCATTTCTTGAAAAGTTTGGGGCTGGGACGCTTGTGTGAAAAAAGTTTCAGGCTGATAAGCTCGAACCCAAAGCGGATAAATGCATCTTCATAGGACACCCAAAACAGTTGGGTATACCTCCTGTCTCAGATCCTAAAGCAATAAGGGATTGTTTCTAGAATCGGGTCCTTTCTCGAGGAAAAGTTTCTCTCGAAAGAATTGAGTGGGAGGATGGTGGAGACTTGATGAGGTTATTGAACCGTCACTTCAACTAGTGTATAGCAGGGCACAAAGAGTTGTTCTTGTGGCACCTACACCAATTGAAGTGGAAGCTTATGAAATTGATCATGAGACTTCGGGTCAAGTCACTCCCAAACCTCGTGGGATGACAAGGATGCATACTACTTCAGAGTAGTACGTAATCCTGTCTTAGAAGTCATGTTGCTAGACAACAATGAACCTACGAGCTATGGAGAAGCGATGGTGGGCCTGGATTCCGATAAATGGCTTGAGGCCATATAATCCGAGAGAGGATCCATGTATGAAAACAAAGTGTAGACTTTGGCAGAACGGCTCGATGGTCGTAAGGCTATTGAGTGCAGATGGATTTTAAAAGGAAGACGGACAATGATGGTGAATGTCACCATTAAGAAAGCTCGACTTGTCGTTAAGATGTTTTCCGACAAGTTCAAGGAGTTGACTACGATGAGACTTTCTCGCTCGTAGCGATGCTAAGAGTCTGTTGGAATTATATTAGCGATTGCTGCATTATTTATGAAATCTTGCAGATAGGATGTCAAAATATTGTTTCCTCGACGTTTTTCTTGAGGAAAGGTTGTATGTGATACAACCGGATGATTTTGTCAATCCTGAAAGATGCTAATAAGTATGCAAAGCTCCAGCAATCCTTCTAAGGACTGGAGTAAGCATCTCGGAGTTGGAATGTATGCTTTGATGATGATCAAAGATTTTGGGTTTATATAAAGTTTATGAGAAACTTGTATTTCCAAAGAAGTGAGTGGGAGCACTATAGAATTTCTGATAAGTATATGTTGACATATTGTTGATCAAAAATGACGTAGAATTTCTGGAAAGCATATAGGGTTATTTGGAAAGTGTTTTTCAATGGAAAACCTGGATTAAGCTACTTGAGCATTGAGCATCAAGATCTATAAGGATAGATCAAAACGCTTAATGGTACTTTCAAATGAGCACATACCTTGACATGATCTTGAAGGTGTTCAAGATGGATCAGTCAAAGAAGGAGTTCTTGCCTGAGTTGTAAGGTATGAAGTTAAGACTTAAAGCTCGACCACGGCAGAATAGAGAGAAAAGACGAAGGTCGTCCCCTATGCTTAAGACGTAGGCTCTACAGTATGCTATGCTGTGTACCGCACCTGAAATGTGCCTTGCCATTAGTCAGTCAAGGGGTACAAGAGTGATCCATGAATGGATCACAGGACAGCGGTCAAAGTTATCCTTAGTAACTAGCGGACTAAGGAAGTTTCTCGGTTATGGAGGTGGTAAAAGAGTTCGTCGTAAAGGGTTACGTCGATGCAAGCTTAACACCTATCTGGATAGCTCTGAGTAGAGATACCGGATGCATATAATGGAGCAACAATTTAGAATAGCTCCAAGTAGAACAGTTATTTGGAATAGCTCCAAATAGAGCGTGGTAGCTACATCTAGGAGATGACATAGAGATTTGTAAAGCACACACGGATCTGAAAGGTTCGGACCCGTTGACTAAAACCTCTCTCACAAGCAACATGATCAAACCTAAAACTCATTGAGTGTTAATCACATAGTGATGTGAACTAGACTACTGACTCTAGTAAACTCTTGGGTGTTAGTCACATGGCGATGTGACCTGTGAGTGTTAATCACATGGCGATGTGAACTAGATTATTGACTCTAGTGCAAGTGGGAGACTGTTGGAAATATGCCCTAGAGGCAATAATAAATTGGTTATTATTATATTTCCTTGTTCATGATAATCGTTTATTATCCATGCTATAATTGTATTGATAGGAAACTCAGATACATGTGTGGATACATAGACAACACCATGTCCCTAGTAAGCCTCTAGTTGACTAGCTCATTGATCAATAGATGGTTACGGTTTCCTGACCATGGACATTGAATGTCATTGATAATGGGATCACATCATTAGGAGAATGATGTGATGGACAAGACCCAATCCTAAGCATAGCACTAGATCGTGTAGTTCATATGCTATAGCTTTTCTAATGTCAAGTATCATTTCCTTAGACCATGAGATTGTGCAACTCCCGGATACCGTAGGAATGCTTTGGGTGTATCAAACGTCACAACGTAACTGGGTGACTATAAAGGTGCATTACAGGTATCTCCGAAAGTGTCTGTTGGGTTGGCACGAATCGAGACTGGGATTTGTCACTCCGTGTAAACGGAGAGGTATCTCTGGGCCCACTCGGTAGGACATCATCATATGCGCAATGTGACCAAGGAGTTGATCACGGGATGATGTGTTACGGAACGAGTAAAGAGACTTGCCGGTAACGAGATTGAGCAAGGTATAAGGATACCGACGATCGAATCTCGGGCAAGTACAATACCGCTAGACAAAGGGAATTGTATACGGGATTGATTAAGTCCTTGACATCGTGGTTCATCCGATGAGATCATCGTGGAACATGTGGGAGCCATCATGGGTATCCAGATCCCGCTGTTGGTTATTGACCGAAGAACGTCTCGGTCATGTCTGCATGTCTCCCGAACCCGTAGGGTCTACACACTTAAGGTTCGGTGACGCTAGGGTTATAGAGATATTAGTATGCGGTAACCCGAAAGTTGTTCGGGGTCCCGGATGAGATCCTGGACGTCACGAGGAGTTCCGGAATGGTCCGTAGGTAAAGAATTATATATAGGAAGTGCTATTTCGGCCATCGGGACAAGTTTCGGGGTCACCGGTATTGTACCGGGACCACCGGAAGGGTCCCGGGGGTCCACCGGGTGGGGCCACCTGCCCCGGGGGCCACATGGGCTGTAGGGGTTGTGCCTTGGCCTATATGGGCCAAGGGCACCAGCCCCAAGAGGCCCATGCGCCAAGAGAAGAGAAAAAGGGGAGAGTCCTAAAGGGGGAAGGCACCTCCGAGGTGCCTTGGGGAGGATGGACTCCTCCCCACCCTTGGCCGCACCCTTCCTTGGAGGAAGGGGCAAGGGCTGCGCCTCCCCCTCTCCCTTGGCCCTATATATAGTGGGGAAAAGGAGGAGCAAACCAATCTAAGGCCTGGCGCCTCCCTCTCCCTCCCGTGACACATCTTCCTCCTCCCGCAGCGCTTCGCGAAGCCCTGTTGGAATCCCGCTACTTCCACCACGCCGTCGTGCTGCTGGATCTCCATCAACCTCTCCCTCCTCCTTGCTGGATCAAGGCATGGGAGACGTCTCCGTTCCGTACGTGTGTTGAACGCGGAGGTGCCGTCCGTTCGGCACTAGGATCATTGGTGATTTGAATCACGACGAGTACGACTCCATCAACCCCGTTCTCTTGAACGCTTCCGCACGTGATCTACAAGGGTATGTAGATCCAATCCTCCCTCGTTGCTAGATGACTCCATAGATTGATCTTGGTGATACGTAGGAAAATTTTGAATTTATGCTACGTTCCCCAACAATCACTACTATCTTTGCTATGCTAGTTTGCTCGCTCTTTTGCTATGCCATTGCTACGATGCCTACCACTTGCTTGCAAGCCTCCCATATTGCCATTTCAAACCTCTAACCCACCTTGTCCTAGCAAACCGTTGATTGGCTATGTTACCGCTTTGCTCAGCCCCTCTTATAGCGTTGCTAGTTGCAGGTGAAGATTGGAGGTTGTTCCTTGTTGGAACATCTTTTATTTACTTGTTGGGATATCATTATATTGCTATGTTATCTTAATGCATCTATATACTTGGTAAAGGGTGGAAGGCTCGGCCTCTCGCCTAGTGTTTTGTTCCACTCTTGCCGCCCTAGTTTCCATCATATCGGTATTATGTTCCCGGATTTTGCGTTCCTTACGCGGTTGGGTTATAATGGGAACCCCTTGATAGTTCGCCTTGATTAAAGCTTTTCCAGCAATGCCCAACCTTGGTTTTACCATTTGCCACCTAGCCTTTTCTTTCCCTTGGGTTCTGCAGACTCAAGGGTCATCTTATTTTAACCCCCCCCCCCCCCTGGCCAGTGCTCCTCTGAGTGTTGGTCCAAACTAGAGCCCCTTGCAGCGCCACCTCGGGGAAACTCGAGGGCTGGTTTTAGTTGTACGGATTGCTTATTTGAGCGTGCCCTAAGAAAGAGATATGTGCAGCTCCTATCGGGATTTGTCGGCACATTCGGGCGGTGTTGCTGGTCTTGTTTTAACCTGTCGAAGTGTCTTGAATTACCGAGATACCGAGTCTGATCGGAACGTCTTGGGAGGAGGTCTATTCCTTCGTTGACTATGAGAGCTTGTCATGGGCTAAGTTGGGACTCCCCTGTAGGGATTGAACTTTCAAAAGCCGTGCCCGCGGTTAGCGGCAGATGGGAATTTGTTAATGTCCGGTTGTAGATAACTTGAACCTTAACTTAATTAAAATGAATTAACTGAGTGTGTTACCGTGATGGCCCCTTCTCGGCGGAGTCCGGGAAGTGGACACGGTGTTGGAGTAATGTTTGCGCAGGTTGCTCTCTAGTTTCTCGCTCATGCTTTGCCTCCTCTTCTCGCTCTCTTTTGCGAATAAGTTAGCCACCATATATGCTAGTCGCTTGCTGCAGCTCCACATATATTTACCTTGCCATACGTTTAAGCTTAAATAGTCTTGATTGCGAGGGTGCGAGATTGCTGAGTCCCTGTGGCTCACAGATTACTATTACACCAGATGCAGGGCCTGATGATTCCGCTCCAGGAGATGCGTATGAGCTCAAGTGGGAGTTCGACGAAGACTCACAACGTTACTATGTTTCGTTTCCCGACGATCAGTAGTGGTGTCCAGTTGGGGGTGATTGGGATCGTTGTCGCATGTTGGGTTCTCTTTTCTTTTGGCGCCGTAGTCGGGCCATGAGTGTTTGGATGATGTAATGTTATTTATGTACTTGATTGACGTGGCGAGTGTAAGCCAACTATGCTATCTCCCCTTTATTATGCATATTACATGGGATGTTGTGAAGATTGCCTAACTTGCCACATATGCCTTCAATGCGATTATGCCTCTAAGTCGTGCCCAGACACGTGGGAGATATAGTCGCATCGAGGGTGTTACAAGTTGGTATCAGAGCCTTCCCCGACCTTAGGAGCCCCATTGCTTGATCGTTTTTAGTGGCCGAGTTGTGTCTAGAAAAAAATGTTTTGAGTCATTTAATTATATATCGGAGAGTTTAGGAATTCTTTTTACTCCCCAGTCTCCTCATCGCTCTGGTAAGGCATCCTGACGTAGAGTTTTGACTCTTCTCTTCTCAAATTTCACTAAAAAAAATTTTGGATCACGCGGGTATCTTGGAATCGTTCCGATGGTTTTATGATGAGAACATTGTCTTGGTGCCTCATGTCAGGGGTTTAGTGGAAGTGTCCCGGGGAGTTGAGCTCTGAGGTGTTGTCATCATAATTTTATCGTTGCAGTTCTGGAATACCTGAGTTAGTACGCCGACATCGAAAATCTCTTTTATGCAGTTCGTTGGTGAGATAACCTCGACGCCACCCAGTACTGGGGCGGGAGTTCGGGAGTATCGCCATAACTTGTATAACGGATGCTTTTCGAAGGTTGAGGTAGATGGTTTCCGAAGGTTTCTTGGTTATGTGTTGAAGGATGGATACAGCTGGATGTAGGATTTGCTAGTTTGGGTGAGATATTATGCTTCCCCTGTATCCCCAACACCTGATTGCATAACCGGAAAGGTTCGGTAGTTTCATAGGTGGGAATTCTAGTAGCTCTAGTTCTTCTTCCACGGATATTGGTTTGAGATTGGGATTTCTTACCGATTATTCGTTCCTGATCCGTACCTTGTTGATTTATTTCTCTACCTTAATTCTACGTGGCTTCTCAATTTATGGATATGTGACCATTTCAAGAGGAATGCGTTCGTTCATTTTGTTTGGATGTGAAGACTATATGTTGCAATTTTCATTCTGTTGGATTCAGCTTCAATATTTGTCTGTTAATGTGCTAATGGTGGTCGACCTCTTCAGGATGGCTCCTCCAACACGCACGACTCCGAATCCTGATCCGCCACCACCTCCACCTCCTCCGGAGGCATGGCAAGCTGTGATGGCCGCAACCAATGCAAACACATAGTTGATCATGCAAATTCTCCAAGAGCGCAATCAAGGCAACCAAGGAAATCAAGGCAGCAATCAGAATCACTTTGCTTCACTCAACCAGTTCCTTGCTAACGGGCCAAAGACTTTCAGCAATTGTGTTGAGGCAACCGATGCTGACGATTGGCTTGTGGATCTGTGCAAGCATTTCGAGTGCAGTAATGTCAGGCCTGAGGACTTTGTTAAGTTCGCTTCCTTCCAACTCAAAGATCAAGCTGCAGAATGGTTCCAGCAGTACAAGGATTCCCGAGGTGGGCGTGTTATCACTTGGGATCACTTCCGTCAAGATTTCCGAGCTCATCATATTCCCCAGAGCGTGGTTGAAAGCAAGTGTGAGGAATTCCGCAATCTGAAGCAAGATGACTACAACAAGTTGTTTCAGAAGCTCGCCCGCTTTGCCAAGCAGGACGTCCCTGATGAGAAGATCATGATATACCAGTTCACGGGTGGTCTCAGAGAAGATATTCAGCTAGCTCTTGTTCTCTTCGAGCCCTTGAGATATGATGAGTTCTACAACATGGCACTGAAGCAAGAGGCTGCTCAGTTGAGGTGTGATGCTTCCAAGAAGCGAGCCATAGATGTTACTCCTTCTTCCTCTACTCAAGTGGCCAAGCAGCAGAAGTTTTGGCTTCCTCCTCCTCCGTTCCGTCAGCCGTATCAGCAGAAGAGCAAAGGTGGCAGTGGTTCTTCCAACCCACCCAACCCTGGCTTTCAGAACAAGACTTCGTCTCAAGCTCCAAGATCGAGTGCTCCGTATCACCGTCCGCTTTCAGACGTCACGTGCAACAAGTGCCAACAGAAGGGTCACTATGCCAACAAGTGTTTCAACCAGAGGCGTCTTCCTCCTCCTCCTGTCAGATCGGCAAGTACAGCTGTCGTCAAGCATAACCCCAAGCACGCCAAGGTCAATTTGATGAATGCAGCTCAGGCAGAGGACTCGTCGGATGTGATCATGGGTAACCTTCCTGTTAATGATATTCCTGCAGAAGTTCTTTTTGACACTGGTGCATCGCATTGTTTCATCTCGAGACCTTTTGCATCTAAGGATGATTTTGTTACTCAAGTGTTGCCGAAACCGTTGGCTATTGTCTCTCCGGCCCGTCAAATAACATCTCAAGTATGCGTTCCGGATGTTACTATCACTTTGGGTGACTATAAGTTCTTGTCCTCTCCAAATGTTCTTGGTGACTCGGATATTGATCTTATTCTCGGAATGGATTGGCTTTCTAAGCACAAGGCTCAGCTTGATTGTGCAGCCAGGCAGATTCAATTGACTCATTCGTCTGAGGATGTAATTGTGTTTGCCGCTCGAGATAATACCATCCGTCTATTTTCTCTCAATGAGAATGGTGAACTCGATGCCATCTCGCAAATTCCAGTCGTTTGCGAATATCAAGACGTCTTTCCAGAAGAGCTCCCAGGAATGCCTCCGCACCGGCCAGTTGAATTCGTTATTGATCTTGAGCCTGGTACAGAACCTGTGTGCAAGCGTCCTTACAAGCTCGGACCTGAAGAGTTGAAGGAGCTGAAGAAGCAACTCGGTATTCAAGAGAAAATGGGTCTCATCCGGCCTAGTTCTTCTCCGTGGGGTTCTGGTGTTCTTTTTGTGAAGAAGAAGGATGGAATGGACCAACTTTGTGTTGATTACCGTCCAGTGAACAAGAAGACCATCAAGAACAAATACCCACTTCCCAACATCAATGAGCTGTTCGAACAACTCAAAGGTGCCCAAGTATTCTCCAAGCTTGATCTCCGTATGGGTTATCATCAGATTCGAATCCGTGAGCAAGATATTCCCAAGACGGCTTTTAGGACAAGCTTTAGTTCATATGAATACACTGTCATGTCTTTTGGCCTCGTCAACGCTCCTCCGACGTTGCCGGGGTAGCTGATCCACGGGCACCTATGGGACCGGCGGACCTGGTCCCTTTTGGTTCGGCGGGGGGCGGAGGTCGCGCAAAGAGGAGATCGAGGCGGAGCGCGCGGGCATTTTACCCAGGTTCGGGCCGCACGGATGCGTAAAACCCTACTCCTGCTTTGTGGTTTGGTATTGATTTTTGGCTCGGGAGCGCGGAGTGCTACGGTACACACAGGCGGCTGGCAAGACCGAGCGTGGGTGGACGAACTGGCTAACCCCCCCCCCCCTCGTTGCGCTCGGGCCTCCTTTTATATGCTCAAGGGGTTACCGACATAGCAACGGGGGGCAAAAATGTAAAAGTGGTGGTTGGTACAGCTACCTGTACAGTGTTATCATACCTAACCCTGGCGGAAGGGGACAAGGGCATTAATTACCCGTCTGTGTCACCTAAACAGTACCGAAATGGACCGCTAGGGACGCCACCGTTTGCCACGATGGTTATCTTGTCAGCGCCTGCCTGCCACCTCGCACCCCTAGCTGCACGGCCTCTCTGCCACGTGTGCTTGGGAGGGTCCCAGAGCGACATGTTGGCAGGTGTGCTGGAGCGCGGGCACAAAGTGGGGGTTTCCCGCGGCAAGCTCTTTTCCGCGGTCGTCGCCTTGTCGTATTTGGGAGCTTGTCGCTCACCGGGCCTTGCCGGGACGCGCGGCGCGTCACGGCAAGCTTTCTTGGTATGCCTTGAGTGGCCTTCCCGGCGAGCTCCTCTTGCCGGGGTCTTGTCTTCTTCCCGGCCAACTTTTCTTGCCGGGGCCTTGGTTGGCCTTCCCGGCAAGCTCCTCTTGCCGGGGCCTTGGTTTTGGTACTTTGTTCTTGAATGGTCTTCAAAGTAGCCGCGGAGGGTCTTGGCGGCCACCGCGGCAAGGCTTGCCGCGGGGTGCTGCGACTGCCCGTGCACAAGTTCGGGGTACTAGGGTACCCCTACTCTAGTACACCGACAGGAGCCCCCGGGCCTGGGCCAGACACGGTGCCGAGCGCTGTTGGGCCAGGCCCAAAACAGTGCACGGGCACGCGCGGCCTAGGTCACGCCGCATATCTCTCCGCTTCTACCGCGCACGCCCAGGACGGCATGCGTCAAACGCAGCGTCGTGGGTGACGTGGGCGGCGTGCGCGGGGCTCAGCCCCGCGGGCATGCGTCGAGCCATGATGAAGGGGACGGTTCGCGCCCTCCTACCTAAACGGAGGTAGGCGTGGGGGCGTGGTGCTTTTACTGGACGGGGCCGGTGCGCGGTTTTCGAGGCGCCCGCTCCCCGCGATCACGGGGTGGGGGGAGGCCGCCTCATCCGTCGCCTCAGCTCTGCATCCCCGCCACGCGGCTCCCATGCGTTTGGAGTCGTGGACGGTGGGAGTGGGAATCTGGGCCGTCGCGAGTAGAGGCAGCGGGTTGGCCCCGATTCTTTGCTCTCCCCGTGCTTTGATTCGCTGAGCGGGGCGGCCGAGCCCCCATCTCGCTCCTTTATAAAGAGCGGGAGGGGAGCGTAGAAACCCGCACTCTCTCATCTCCTCCTTCCATCAGCTTCTGCTCCCCTTTCTCTCGTTCGCCATGGAGAAAGGGAACCCTGGCCCTTCATCGGTGGCGGCGAGGGTCGCCGCCAGATAGCGCACCTCTCCCTCTTCCGTGCCCGTGGTGGCAGAGCCAGCCATAAGGGGAAGAGGGAGGGGGCGAGGTCGTGGACGAGGTCGAGGACGAGGTCGAGGCGCTCGGGGAAGAGGCGGACGGGGCGGCGCGACAGCTTCGCCTCCGCCGGCGGCTCCTCCCTCCACGGCGGTCCATATAGGGGACGACCCTTGCGAGTTCTTCGTTAGGCTGCGCCGGGCGCCTCGTCGTCGCCTTCGGCTTCCAGCTCCGTTTGCGAGCCGCGATGGAGTCGGACCCGCCCGAGACACTGAGACTGCACATGAGGGGCTGTGGGATCAGCGGCACGCGAGTCCGCGTCGTATTCCCAACCCCTAATGTGATGTATCTTGATCGAGGGTGGAAGACGTTCGCCCGTATCCACAGCCTGACGGGGGGGGGGGCTCACCCTCCATTTTAAGTTGATGGAGGGCGATCTCCTCTCCGTCAAGGTCTTCGGGTGCTTTGGCACTCGGGCGAAGTGCGGCGTGGACAGCTCCTCTGATAGTGAAGGCTCCTCCTCGAGCGATAGCGACGAGGAGGAGAGCGACAACGACGATGAGGGTAACGGGCGGCGGGATGGCGGGTCCGACTAGGTGTCGGGCGCCGCTCCGCGCGGCACCGGCGACCCCATCATCCGCGTCGCCGGCTCCTTGAACTCCCTGGGGCCGTCTCCTTGGGCGGCTGGCGTAGGGAGGCTGCGGAAGGGGAAGAGGGTTGGCGACAAGGCCGTCAGTTCGGAGTACGAGGGTGTGGCGCCCTCGACAGCGTGCTGACGTCCTGCCGCCCCGTCTTCGAGCCCCGCTTCCGGCGTCGCCATCACCGTCCAGCCTTCGGACGGGCCCCGGGGTGTTCTCTTGGTGTCTTCTGGCACCCGTAGCTCGCCTAGGCGCCCCTTTTGCCCTTTTCGCCTCCTTGACCTACCTCCTGAAGAGAGGGACAGGAAAGGGATTACGGGCATCTTATCTTTTTAATTTGTAAGCCTTCGGGCCTTAGCTGTATCTAAAACTTGTAGTCCTCTCTTTCATGTTTTTCACCCTCTACGGACTGTACCTTAGTGGGATGTTTTTTAATGAAAAGGGGATGTTTGCCGGGTTATTTGTCTCTCGGGATGAACCCACGCCAAGGAACGAATCCTTGGTATCGCTCGGACAGACAGTTCGCTTCCCGGCAACAGGCCCTGCCGCCTTCCCACGCCGCTCGACCTTCCTCACGCCTTTGACGGAGGCGGGAACGAGGTGGGTGCGGCCTCCTCGTTTAATCCCTTGGCTGCCGCAACTACGACCAAACTTGGCCCCGGGAGCGAGCCCCAGGGCCTAGAGTCGAGAGAGCACGGCAGTTTTCGGGAAGAAACGCGGTTTTGAATTCCCCAGTCCATAAGAGGATGCATGATGAGGGACGAAAGACTTATCTGATATTGCGGCCCCCGGCAACTCTGGCTTGCCGCGGGCGAATCTTGGCACTCGCAGCCCCCAGCAATACTGGCTTGCCGGGGCCCAGGTGCCGGCACGACCTTCTTCTCCTTCTCGTCCTCAAGCAGTCTGGCCAGGATGTGTGAGCCCTGCGAACGGAAGGAAAGCAAAGGGACGAACACTCGACCTCTAAGTTAGGGGTTAGCTGCTGTTAGGCACTATCAACCCTAACCAAAGGACGAGACTCGACCTAGCATGCATGCTCTAACCCCGGGGTAATCAGCGCTTCATTTACTGGTGCTCAGGGTCTGCGCCTGGCTCTGTACAAAGGATTACATGCAACAGCGGCAAGACTTGTACAGAAGGGTGGTTGCCGGACAGGGTCCGACAACCGCGCCTTACGGGTAAAACTTACGAAGATGCTCGATGTTCCAGGAGTTGCTCACTGGTACGCCATCTTCGGTCTCAAGGCGGACAGCGCCAGGCCTTGTGACTCGCTTCACCCGGTAAGGGCCTTCCCACTTCGGCGTCAACTTGTTGGAATTCTTGGCCGACTGAACGCGCCGAAGAACAAGGTCGCCTTCCTCGAGACTCCTGGCATTGACTCTGCGGCTATGATAGCGGCGCAGAGCTTGCTGGTAGCGAGCAGCTCGCACCGCAGCCTGGAGACGGTCTTCCTCAAGGAGCAGCGCGTCATCTTGCCGCAACCGCTCTTGCTCGAGCTCATCATAAGCGAGCACTCAAGGTGACCCGTATACGAGTTCCGTGGGGGTAACTACCTCTGCTCCATAGACTAGAGCAAAGGGTGTCTGTCCAGTGGCTCGATTTGGCGTCGTTCTGATCGACCAAAGAGCCACCGGTAGCTCCTCGATCCAGTTTCTTCCGCACTTGTGCAGCCTGTCGAAAGTTCTGGTCCTGAGCCCGCACAGCACTTCAGCATTTGCCCTCTCCGGTTGACCGTTGCTTCTCGGGTGAGCAACAGAAGCGAAGCAAACCTTGGCGCCAAGATCTTGGACGTATTGCATGAAGGTGTGGCTTGTGAATTGTGTACCGTTGTCGGTGATTATCCGGTTAGGAATCCCGAAGCGGCAAACAATCGACCTGAAGAACTTGACGGCTGACTGTGCGGTCACCTTCCTCACTGGTTCCACTTCCGGCCACTTTGTGAACTTGTCGATTGCGACGTACAAGTACTCAAAGCCCCCGACAGCTCGGGGAAAGGGGCCGAGGATGTCGAGCCCCCAGACCGAAAATGGCCAGGATAAAGGGATCGTCTGGAGAGCTTGAGCTGGCTGGTGTATCTGCTTGGAATGGAACTGGCACGCTTCACACTTGGTTACTTGTGCAGTTGCATCCTGGAGGGCTGTTGGCCAGAAGAAACCTTGCCGGAACGCTTTGCCGACAAGTGCTCTTGCGCCAATGTGGTGACCACATATGCCTCCGTGTATCTCTGCCAACAGCTTTTGTCCGTCTTCCCGGGGAATACACTTCAATTTCACCCCGTTGAGTCTTCTTCTGTACAGTGTCTTGTCGACAAACTGGTACATACTTGACTGCCGGGCTACTCTTTCCGCTTCTTCTTGCTCTTCGGGAAGTTCTCCTATCTGAAGGAAACGGACGATCTGCTGCGCCCATGTTGGAGCTTGTGGCTCGACAACAAGGACTAAAGGCAACTCTGCTGCTGCGGGAACATCCGCTTCTACGGTGAGAAGTTGTGTCTCTGCCGGAGCTTGACGTTTCCCGACAAGCTTGCCGAAGCAAGGCTTGCCGGGAGCTTCTGCTTCAACGGAACAAACCCTAGGGTTTGCCGGAGCATCTTGCTCCTCAGCGTTCTTGGTGTTGATCTTGGGGACTGCTGCGGGAACATCCGCTTCTACGGCGAGAAGTTGCGTCTCTGCCGGAGCTTGATGTTCCCCGACAAGCTTGCCGGAGCAAAACTTATCGGGAGCTTCTGCTTCGACGGAACAAACCCTAGGGCTTGCCGGAGCAGGCTGCTCCTCAGCGCCTTCGGCGTCGATCTTGGGGACATTCTTGGCGGCGGCTTCGGGGAGCTCTGCCGGCAAATAGTCACCAGAGACCAACTTCCTCTTCTTGCTTTGTCCGGTCGATGGCGTTACGGACGGCTGAGTTAGCTTGAGCACAAAGATCCCTGGTTCCACAGGTAGCTTAAGTGCGGCGCACTTTGACAGGCCGTCAGCAATGGCGTTCTGAGTTCTTGGAACGTGCTCCATTTGTAGGCCGTCAAAGCGCCCTTCTAGCTTTCTCACTTCGTCAACGTAAGCTTCCATCAACGGACTCTGATAATTCTTGTTTACTTGGCGGACGACAAGCTGTGAGTCACCCCTGACAATGAGCTTCTTGATCCCAAGGTCTGCTGCGATCCTGAGACCGGCAAGCAATCCCTCATACTCTGCAGTATTGTTTGTTGATTGCTCCTTGGGAAAGTGCATCTGGACTATGTACTTGAGGTGCTCTCCGGTGGGTGCGATAAGCAGCACACCAGCGCCGGCGCCTTGCAGCGAGAAGGCACCATCAAAGTACATCAGCCACTCTTTGCTTGCTTCCTTGTCGGGGATGCTCGTTTCTGGAATTTCTTCATCTGGTGTTGGCGTCCATTCTGCTATAAATTCTGCCAATGCTCTGCTCTGGATAGTTGAAGTGCTTTCAAACTTGAGGCCAAAGCTTGACAGTTCCAGTGCCCACTCAACAATCCTGCCTGTTGCTTCTGGATTCTGCAGTATCCTCTTCAGCGGAAAGCGAGTGACAACTGTGATCTCATGTGCGTGGAAGTAATGGCGCAGCTTTCTCGAGGCCATGAGAAGGCCGAAAAGCAATTTCTGGACACCAGAGTACCTTGACCTAGCCCCCTGCAGGAGGGAACTGACAAAGTAAACTGGGCGCTGCACCATTTTCTTCCGTGTCTCCTCGTGCAGCTGCGTAGATCCATCCTTGTCGGGACCAGAGCTTGTCGGGGAAGCCCCCTGCTTGTCGCTGGACGCGCTTGCCACGGTTGCTGGCTCATCATCTGCCGTCCTCTCTGCTACTAACGCAGCACTAACCACTTGATTGGTTGCCGCTATGTACAGCAGCAACTTTTCTTGTGGCTTAGGCGCGACAAGTATTGGAGGGGAGGACAGGTACCTCTTCAGGTCTTGCAGCGCAGCCTCCGCTTCCGGAGTCCATTTCATTGGACCTGCCTTTTTCAATAATTTGAAAAACGGCAGGGCGCGCTCAGCAGACCGAGAGATGAACCTGCTGAGAGCCGCCACGCAACCGGCAAGTTTCTGTACATCCTTGACGCGCTTTGGTGCTTCAATCTGCTCAATGGCCCGGATCTTGTCGGGATTGGCTTCAATTCCCCGCTGAGACACGAAGAATCCGAGAAGCTTGCCGGAGGGAACTCCAAACACACACTTCTCTGGGTTGAGCTTGAGGCTGACCTTGCGCAGATTTGCAAAGGTCTCGTCCAAATCTTGAGTCAGAGTTGCTTTGTCCTTGCTCTTGACCACTATATCATCCATGTAGGCTTCCACATTTCTGTGTATCTGTGGCTCAAGAGCAACATGGACTACTCTTGCAAATGTTGAACCAGCATTTTTTAATCCGAAAGGCATCCGTACGAAACAGTACGTGCCATACGGAGTAATAAATGCGGTCTTCTCCTCATCCTCGTCTGCCATGAAGATCTGATGATATCCTGAATATGCGTCAAGAAATGAAAGCAAATCACATCCGGCTGTGGAGTCAACAATCTGGTCAATGCGCGGCAAAGGAAATGGGTCTTTGGGACAAGCTTTGTTAACATCGGTAAAATCGATGCAAAGTCTCCATTTCCCGTTTGCCTTGCGCACAACTACAGGATTGGCCAACCACGTGGGATGGAGCACTCCTCTGACAAGGCCTGCTGCTTCCAATTTCTTGATTTCTTCTGCAATGAATTCTTGGCGCTCCACTGCCTGCTTCCTGACTTTTTGCTTGACGGGCCGCACATGAGGACAAACGGCAAGGTGGTGCTCAATCACTTTCCTGGGAACACCGGGGATGTCAGACGGCTGCCATGCAAACACGTCGACATTCGCCCGCAGGAAAGTAACGAGCGCGCTTTCCTATTTGGGGCCGAGCGTGGCACTGATGGTGAAGGTACCACCAGTGCCGTCCTCCTTGGCGGACACCTTCTTCGTCTCTGGCGGGGCCGCCATCGTCTTCTTGTACTTGCCGGTGGAGTTCGATGGCGCGTCCTCAATGGCGGCACAGCACTCCGAAGAGGTGCGCTTGCCGGAGCGGGCACCGGAACTCTTGCCGGACTTGGGCTTGCCGGTGGAGCTCGATGGTGCGTCCTCGACGGTGGCGCAGCACTCCGAAGAGGTGCGCTTGCCGGAGTGGGCATCAGAACTCTTGCCGGTCTTGGTCTTCTTCCCCCCGGGAGCTTCAGCGGCAAGTGGATTGCGATCTGCCGTGGCTGCTGCTTCCCGGTAGATCTTGTCGGCACAGATAAGAGCATCCTTCTTGTCGCCAGGGACAGAAATGACGCTTATCGGGCCGGGTATCTTCAGCATGTTATATGCGTAGTGAGAGGCTGCCATGAACTTGGCGAGTGCTGGACGGCCGAGTATCCCATTGTAGGGCAATGGGATATCGGCAACGTCGAATGTGACCCTCTCAGTCCTGAAGTTTAGCTCGCTGCCAAATGTTACCGGCAGTGTGACCTTCCCTTTCGGCTTGCTCCTCCCCGGACTGATTCCTTGGAATGTGCCGGTCTCTTCGAGCTCGCTGTCAGGGATTTGGAGTTTCTGGAGTACAGCGGAGGAGATCAGGTTCAAGCCGGCCCCGCCGTCAACTAACATCTTAGTGACCTTGAGGTTGTGGATAGTTGGGGAAACCAACATCGGCAGGCACCCGACCGCAGTTGTGCGATCAGGGTGGTCCTCAATGTCAAAGATGATAGGCGTGCTGGACCATTTCAGAAGCTTGCGCGATTCGACAGGCGGTTCCGCTGCATTGACTTCCCGCGCCCACTGCTTGAGTTGGCGGTGGGAAGTGTGCAGAGAAGCACCACCGTCAACGCACAAGACTTCTGTGGCTTTCTGAAACTCCTGCTCACTGGTCTCAACATCATCCATGTCTTCGTCGTCGTCTTCATCGTTGTCGCGGCCTCGGGGAGGCCTGTCTCCTTGCCGTTGCTTGGCCTTGTCGCGGCGTCCTCCCTGTCCGGCGCGATTCTTGCCGGATCCTCCAACACCTCCTTGGGCCCTCTCCTTGTCGCGTCGCTCATACTCAGCTCTTTGCTGCTGGACAAGCTGCTCGACTTTCTTGCAACTCTGGAGGTCATGGCCCTTGGTGCGGTGAATCTTGCAGTATTGGTGGTCGGAGCCATCCTGCTTGTCGGCGGCCGCCACAGCCTGGCAGTTGGTGCACGCGGCAACTTCCTTGCCGGAGCTACCGACCTTGGCTCGCTTGGCGCCGCCGTCGCTGCTGGACTGCTCAACGACCAGCACCTCGTTGTTCTGCTTCTTCCTATTGTTGCGCCGCCGGCTTCTCTTTGCCGGGGCGGCATCCTCACTGTCAGATCCTCCTGCTCCAGTGCTTTCTTCGGGGAATTTCCTCCCCTCCTCAGCGCGTGCACACTTGTCGGCCAGGGCATAAAGCTCGCTGACGTCCCGAATCTTGCACATCGCCAACTCCTCCCGCATCCTGCGGTTACGCACGTTCTGATGGAACGCGCTAATCACCGCGGCAGGGTGGATATTTGGGATGTTGTGCTGTACGCGGGTGAATCTCTGGATATACTTGCGCAGGGGCTCTCCTTCCTTCTAGACGAGCAGGTGAAGATCGCTCTCTTGGCCATGAGGTTTGTGGCCGCCTGTGAAGGCGCCGACAAACTGATGGCATAGATCAGCCCAGGAGGATATGGAGTTGTCCGGCAAGTGCATGAGCCAGGACCTGACGTTGGGCTTGAGCACCAACGGGAAGTAGTTGGCAAGGATCTTGTCGTCCCGCCCCCCAGCAGCCTGCACCGCGATGGTGTAGATGCTGAGGAACTCCGACGGATGCGACTTGCCGTCGTACTTCTCGGGTACATCTGGTTTGAAGTTCTTCGTACTGGGCCACTGGACTTGCCGCAGCTCACGAGTGAACGCAGGGCAACCTACCGCATACGGCAAGTTGTCTGGTTCCCCTGGCGCATGCATGTCAACAGAGGGCCCAGCGCGCTGGTCTGATTGACGCCGCGCTTCTCTCCGGCGCTTGATGCGAGTACGAGCGTCTTCTTGTTGTCGTTCTTGAAGAACTTGGTGCTGATCGCGGCGAGCTCGCGGATCCGACGACGCGGTGGACTCGCTGTCGAGGTGGACCCGGCGAATCGACGATCTTGGCCTTCTGGGTGGAGAGTGCATAGTAGTTGCACCCCCACCAGTCTTGTCGTCCCCGGCTCGTGCCTGACTGGCACGCCGCGGCTGAGACGCGCTCGGCTGCCGTGGAGTGTCGCCGTTGGCGAAGCCGATGAGACTCTGGATAGTGGCCCTCCAGTCGTCGACCTTGTCCGCCGCTGGAGGGTAGTCTAGGAGCAACTGAGCTCGTGCCAACGCTTCTGCTGCGGTGGCGGGTGGCGGTGGCGAGTGGTGCGAGGAGCGGGATATGCTCGGACTTCTAACTACGTTAGAAGGAGCAGTATCTCGTCCGGGCGACCGTGTCTCGCTCGCGCCAGCAGGTTGACGTGCATGGTGGTCCAGGGTGCTCCAAGATCCACCAGCTCGATCTTGATCTAGCGAACGCATGGTACCGTGAGTACCATGACGCTGCCGGTCCCGCGCCTCCTGAGATGGGCGCGGTGCATGCACGGACGCCGAGGTCTTGGAGTGCGCCCGGTCGTTGTGGGAGCCGGCTACACCGCCGATGGGCAGCGCAGCCTTGCCCTGGGACCTGGCAGCACCGTGAGCTCCCTCGTCGACGCGTGGCCTTCCGCCGGTGCCCGCCCCACCAACCGTTTGCTCCGGCGGTGGCTGGCTCGGCACGGACGGAGCAGCTGCCTCCGAAACTTTCTTCTTCGGCGGCATGTTGATGAAGAAGATGAAGATCTAGCTCGCGAGAACGCCGGATCTGATGTTGATGAAGATGAAAAAGATCTAGCTCGCAAGAACGCCGGATCTGATTCACACAACTTCAACGCCCCCTACCTGGCGCGCCAGAGATGCCGGGGTAGCTGATCCACGGGCACCTATGGGACCGGCGGACCTGGTCCCTTTTGGTTCGGCGGGGGGCGGAGGTCGCGCAAAGAGCAGATCGAGGCGGAGCGCGCGGGCGTTTTACCCAGGTTCGGGCCGCACGGATGCGTAAAACCCTACTCCTGCTTTGTGGTTTGGTATTGATTTTTGGCACGGGAGCGCGGAGTGCTACGGTACACACCGGCGGCTGGCAAGACCGAGCGTGGGTGGACGAACTGGCTAACCCCCCCCCCTCGTTGCGCTCGGGCCTCCTTTTATATGCTCAAGGGGTTACCGACATAGCAACGGGGGGCAAAAATGTAAAAGTGGTGGTTGGTACAGCTACCTGTACAGTGTTATCATACCTAACCCTGGCGGCAGGGGACAAGGGCATTAATTACCCGTCTCACCTAAACAGTACCGAAATGGACCGCTAGGGACGCCACCGTTTGCCACGATGGTTATCTTGTCAGCGCCTGCCTGCCACCTCGCACCCCTAGCTGCACGGCCTCTCTGCCACATGTGCTTGGGAGGGTCCCAGAGCGACACGTTGGCAGGTGTGCTGGAGCGCAGGCACGAAGTGGGGGTTTCCCGCGGCAAGCTCTATGCCGCAGTCATCGCCTTGTCTTATTCGGGAGCTTGTTGCTCACCGGGCCTTGCCGGGACGCGCGGCGCGTCGCGGCAAGCTTTCTTGGTATGCCTTGAGTGGCCTTCCCGGCGAGCTCCTCTTGCCGGGGTCTTGTCTTCTTCCCGGCCAGCTTTTCTTGCCGGGGCCTTGGTTGGCCTTCCCGGCAAGCTCCTCTTGTCGGGGCCTTGGTTTTGGTACTTTGTTCTTGAATGGTCTTCAAAGTAGCCACGGAGGGTCTTGGCGGCCACCGCGGCAAGGCTTGCCGCGGGGTGCTGCGACTGCCCGTGCACAAGTTCGGGGTACTAGGGTACCCCTACTCTAGTACACCAACAGATGTCCTCTCGCATGATAAACTTCATCTTCAACGCCTACACCAATGACTTCGTTTTGGTCTATCTCGACGACATTCTGGTTTTCTCCAAGAACAAGGAAGATCATGCCAAGCACTTGCGTTTGGTTCTTGATAAGCTCAGGGAACATCAGTTCTACACCAAGTTCTCCAATTGTGAATTTTGGCTCGATGAGGTTCTTTATCTTGGTCATATCATCTCTGCCAAGGGCATTGCTGTGAATCCTGAGAAGGTGTCTGCAATTGTGAATTGGGAACCTCCTCAGAACGTGAAGCAACTCCGTAGCTTCCTCAGTCTCGCAAGCTATTGCCAAAGATTCGTTGAAAACTTTTCTAAGATCGCGAAGCCTCTCTCAAATCTTCTCCAGAAGCACGTCAAGTACGTTTGGTCTCCGGAGTGTGACATTGCTTTCAACACTTTGAAAGAGAAATTGATCACTGCTCCAGTTCTCACTCCGCCTGATGAATCCAAGCCGTACGAGGTCTTTTGTGATGCCTCTCTCCATGGTCTTGGCGCAGTATTGATGCAATAGAAGAAAGTTGTTGCTTATACATCTCGCCAGTTGAAGCCTAATGAGAAGAACTACCCCACTCATGATCTCGAGTTGGCGGCAGTTGTGCATGCTCTTTTGACTTGGAGACATCTTCTATTGGGAAGAAAAGTGGACATTTTCACTGATCACAAGAGTCTCAAGTACATCTTCACTCAGCCTAATCTCAACCTCAGACAAACTCTATGGGTCGAAATGATTCAAGAGTATAATCCGAGTATCGAGTATACTCCAGGCAAGGCCAATGTGATCGCTGACGCATTGAGCAGGAAAGCTTACTGCAACAGTCTGATTCTCAAGCCTTATCAACCCGAGCTTTGTGAAGCTTTCCGCAAACTTAATCTGCAAGTTGTTCCCCAAGGTTTCCTCGCCAACCTTCTAGTCTCTCCTACCTTGGAAGACCAGATTCGCCAAGCCCAGCTTCTTGATGCTATGGTGAAAAAGGTGAAGATTGGGATTGCCAAGAGCCAGTCCAAGTACAAGTGCTACCACCTTGATGACAAGGACACTCTCTTCTTCGAGGATCGTATTGTTGTACCCAAAGGTGACCTTCGTAAAGTGATCATGAACGAGGCTCACAATTCTCTCCTCTCCATCCACCCTGGGAGCACGAAGATGTATCAGGAACTCAAGCAGGCTTATTGGTGGACTCGAATGAAGCGCGAGATTGCTCAATTCATGAATGAATGTGATGTCTGCAGAAGAGTGAAGGCATAACACCAAAGGCCAGCTGGTCTCCTCCAACCTCTTGCCATTCCAGAATGGAAGTTTGACCACATTGAAATGGACTTCGTGACTGGGTTTCCAAAGTCCAAGCGTGGCAATGATGGTATATTCGTTGTCATTGACAAACTCACCAAAGTGGCTCACTTTCTGCCTATCAAAGAGTCAATCACTATAGCTCAATTGGCGGAACTCTATACCTCTCGTATCGTCTGTCTGCACGGTATTCCTCAAGTGATCTCTTCAGACCGTGGCAACATTTTTACCTCGAAGTTTTGGGATTCTTTTCAGAAGGCCATGGGCACCAACATCCGCTTCAGCATAGCTTTCCATCCTCAAACTAGCAGTCAAGTCGAGCGTGTCAACCAGATTCTTGAAGATATGCTCAGGGCTTGTGTGATCTCTTTCGGCATGAAGTGGGAGGATTGTCTTCCTTATGCTGAATTCTCCTACAACATTAGTTTTCAAGCAAGTTCGGGCAAGGCCCCTTTTGAAATTCTGTATGGTAGGAAGTGCCGTACCCCTCTCAACTGGTCTGAAACCGGTGAATGCCAGCTTTTGGGCAATGACTTAATCACAGAGGCAGAAGAAATGTGCAAAGTCATTCGTGATAACCTCAAAGCAGCCCAATCCCACCAGAAGAGCTACTATGATAGTAAGCACCGTGATTTGGCTTTCGAGATCGGAGATCATGTTTACCTCCGCGTCTCTCCTATGGAAGGTACTCGTCGCTTCGATATCAAAGGGAAGCTTGCCCCCAGATACGTGGGACCTTTCAAGATTGTCAGCAAGAGAGGCGACCTCGCCTATCAACTCGAGCTTCCTTCAAACTTTGAAAATGTTCATGATGTCTTCCATGTCTCTCAGCTTCGAAAGTGCTTCAAGACTCCTGACCGCACCTTCAACTTCGAGGACATTGAGCTCCAAGAAGATCTCTCTTATCGTGAGCACCCAGTTGCTATTCTTGAAGAGACTGAACGCAAGACTCGCAACAAGTCAATCAAATTTCTCAAAGTCAAGTGGTCACAGCATTCCGACCGTGAAGCTACCTGGGAACGCGAGGATCACCTCCGTTCTGAGTACCCGGCATTCTTTCAGTCCTAGATCTCGGGACGCGATCCTTTCGTAGTGGTGGAGTGTTGTAACACCCCGGATGTAACTTTCCCAATTTGTACTCCAACTCTTGTCGTTTCTGGCGTTAAGTTATATTTATTTCCTCAGGTTCGGGTTTTGTCTCCGTGTGTTGTTGTCGTTGTCATGCATCTCATATCATGTCATCATGTGCATTGCATTTGCATACGTGTTTGTCTCAGGCATTCGAGCTTTTTCCCCAGTATCCGTTTTGCATTCTGGCGCTTCGTTCCCCTCCGGTGGTCATTTCTAGCTTTGTTTCATGTGTGGGGATTAAACATTTCTGGATTTGACCAAGACTTGCCAAGCGGCCTTGGTTTACTACCGGTAGACCGCCTGTCAAGTTTCGTATCATTTGGACGTCGTTTGATACTCCAACGGTTAACCGAGGGACCGAAAAGGCCTCGTGTGTGTTGCATCCCAACACCCCTCCAATTTGGTCCAAAACCCACTTAACTCTCCTCCATCATCTAGAGCGTTCGATCACGATCGCGTGGCCGAAAACCGCACCTCATTTGGACTCTCCTAGCTCCCTCTATGCCTATAAATAGGTCCTCGAAAATTCCGGATCCCCCTCTCCCCGAAACCCTAAATCCCAGATTCGCGCCTGCCGGACACGTCCGCCCTGGCCGGACGCGTCCGCTCCGCCGCCGCCAGACACCCCGCGCTCGCCACGTGGCAAGCCGCCGCCGTCTCCGCACGCGGCCCGGCCGGCCTGCAACCGGCCCTCGCCAGCCCGAGGCCGCCGCCGCCCGCGCCCTTCGCCCGCCGCCCGCGCCCTTCGCCCGCCGCCGTCGCCCTCCACTCCGGCGCCGCGCCGCCGCGGTCCGCCCTGCCGCCGCCGTCACCACCTCGTCGCCCGGGCCGCCGCAGCCGCCGTCGCCGCCCCGAGCCGCCGCAGGAGCTCGCCGGCGTCGCCCCTAGCTCCGGCCTCCGCGGGCCCCTGCGCCGCCGCCCCCGGCCACCGGCGACGTCGCCCCCGCCGGCCGCCGTCCTCGTCCCCGCCGACCTCGACTCCGTCGTGAACAGTGCGCGCGCCGCCGTCCTCGTAATCCGTGCAAACCCTAGATCTGAGGGTTGTTTTTTTCTAAGTCCCTGTTATTTTCAGTTCAAGTGCTCATGTTCGCGGCCCCGTAACTTTGCATCCGTAGCTCCGATTCATGCATATAGCTTATCAAAATGTTCATCTCAGAGAGTACATCATTTCATTCCATTGCATCATTTTCATTTGAGTTCATCTTGATGCCCGAAATGCTGTTAAAAGAGGGCTACTTGAGTTAATTGTCACATCTGCTAATCCGTTTTAGGTCTTTGTCATTTTTGCCATGATTAATGTGTGCATGATATGCCATGATGCTCTACATGTGTTTTGTTAAAGGTTTTGTCATCTTTCCAGAGGTGCAACCCATGTATTTTTAGGATGTGTGTGGTGACTTGTGCAATCTTGCAAAGTGGTGCACTCGGTAATTCTGTTTTCAGGGACTTAGTAATTTCACTAAGTCCTGGAGCTGTTCATCTCATCATGCCATATGTTCATGTTGTTTCCTAGTGATCCGTGCCTCTTTTGGGGATGATCAGTAAGGATGTTTTGTTAATATTGTAGTGCTCTATCCATCCATGTCTTTGTTTGCAATTATGGAGCAACCTAGCTTGAGTCAATCAAGCTCTACTTTTGCTACTTTGTGAATCTGGGCAGATTGTCAACTTGTTTGCAATTTTGCCGATGATGTTGTAGTTGA
Organism: Triticum urartu; assembly: GCF_056163025.1. Taxonomy (NCBI): domain Eukaryota; kingdom Viridiplantae; phylum Streptophyta; class Magnoliopsida; order Poales; family Poaceae; genus Triticum; species Triticum urartu. The sequence continues at coordinate 166,289,653 of NC_141874.1, read as the reverse complement.
TCCGTGCATGCTATGCTATTGTTCTTGCCATGTATAGCTTGGATTTTGTGCCTTCTTGATGGTTGTATGCTTGTCTTGCCATGACTTTCACCGTAGTGAGTGCATCGAGCTCGTAAACATGCCTACTTGAGTTATATTTCAACATGTGTCAGTTTTCACAAAGTATGAAAACTGCTTATGTTTTTGCTATGTTCTCATGCTTGCAATTGTATTTTCTCATCCCTTTTGGCAAAAGGTCACTAAGATACTTTTGTTAAGCTCTTTGAGTAGCTCCATTCCATGCTTTACTTTTCCATGTTCAGGTCCTGTAGCATGTAGTTTTGTTGCTCCGAAGAGTGCCACCTGATCTGAAATTCCACACAAGTGTTAATTTCACTAAGTCTGAAATCTGTTTGCCACATGCATTTTGCCATGCTTGTTTGAACCTGTTAATGGATGAATTGGCCGTAGCTCACTGCTAGACTTTTGTTAAGCATCTTGTATGCATCCCTGCCATGTATTTTTTTGTCATGTTTGGTTGCTATAGCATGTTCATCTCATTGCATTTAGTTGGCTACTTGCTGTAAATCGCACACCGATGTCATTTTTGAATCGCTTGCCATTTCCAAACCATAACTCCGATTCCGGCGTTCTTTATATCATTTTCAAGTGATTTTATCTCATCTTTCCAGTGGCATACTTGGATTTCCAAGTTGAGGCCAGGTTCTTGCATTTCCTGTCATATCTTGCATTTTGCATCCCGCATCGCATCCCGCATAGCATATCATCTTTGCATTGTGTTCTTTAAGTTTGCACGTGCTTGATTGTGTCCTTGTTGCTTGTTTGTCTTGTTTGGGTAGAGCCGGGAGACGAGTTCGCTAACGAGGAGCCCGTTGAGTTTGCTTTCGAGGATCCAGTCAACTCTGACAACTGTGCAGGCAAGATGATCATACCCTCGAAATCACTACTATCTTTGTTATGCTAGTTTGCTCGCTCTTTTTCTATGCCATTGCTATGATGCCTACTATTTGCTTGCAAGCCTCCCATATTGCCATGTCAAACCTCTAACCCACCTTGTCCTAGCAAACCGTTGATTGGCTATGTTACCGCTTTGCTCAGCCCCTCTTATAGCGTTGCTAGTTGCAGGTGAAGATTGGAGGTTGTTCCTTGTTGGAACATCTTTTATTTACTTGTTGGGATATCATTATATTGCTATGTTATCTTAATGCATCTATATACTTGTTAAAGGGTGGAATGCTCGGTCTCTCGCCTAGTGTTTTGTTCCACTCTTGCCGCCCTAGTTTCCGTCATATCGGTATTATGTTCCCGGATTTTGCGTTCCTTACACGGTTGGGTTATAATGGGAACCCCTTGATAGTTCGCCTTGATTAAAGATTTTCCAGCAATGCCCAACCTTGGTTTTACCATTTGCCACCTAGCCTTTTCTTTCCCTTGGGTTTTGCAGACTCAAGGGTCATCTTATTTTAACCCCCCCCCCCCCGGGGCCAGTGCTCCTCTGAGTGTTGGTCCAAACTAGAGCCCCTTGCAGCGCCACCTCGGTGAAACTCGAGGGCTGGTTTTAGTTGTACGGATTGCTTATCTGAGTGTGCCCTGAGAAAGAGATATGTGCAGCTCCTATCGGGATTTGTCGGCACATTCGGGCGGTGTTGCTGGTCTTGTTTTAACCTGTCGAAGTGTCTTGAATTACCGAGATACCGAGTCTGATCGGAACGTCTTGGGAGGAGGTCTATTCCTTCGTTGACCGTGAGAGCTTGTCATGGGCTAAGTTGGGACTCCCCTGCAGGGATTGAACTTTCGAAAGCCGTGCCCGCGGTTATGGGAAGATGGGAATTTGTTAATGTTCGGTTGTAGATAACTTGAACCTTAACTTAATTAAAATGAATCAACTGAGTGTGTTATCGTGATGGCCTCTTCTCGGCGGATTCCGGGAAGTGGACACGGTGTTGGAGTAATGTTTGCATAGGTTGCTCTCTAGTTTCTCGCTCGTGCTTTGCCTCCTCTTCTCGCTCTCTTTTGCGAATAAGTTAGCCACCATATATGCTAGTCGCTTGCTGCAGCTCCACATATATTTACCTTGCCATACCTTTAAGCTTAAATAGTCTTGATCGCGAGGGTGCGAGATTGCTGAGTCCCTGTGGCTCACAGATTACTATTACACCAGATGCAGGGCCTGATGATTCCGCTCCAGGAGACGCGTATGAGCTCAAGTGGGAGTTTGACGAAGACTCTCAACGTTACTATGTTTCCTTTCCCGACGATCAGTAGTGGTGCCCAGTTGGGGGTGATTGGGACCGTTGTCGCATGTTGGGTTCTCTTTTCTTTTGGCGCCGTAGTCGGGCCATGAGTGTTTGGATGATGTAATGTTATTTATGTACTTGATTGACATGGCGAGTGTAAGCCAACTATGCTATCTCCCCTTTATTATGCATATTACATGGGATGTTGTGAAGATTGCCTAACTGGCGACATATGCCTTCAATGCGATTATGCCTCTATGTCTTGCCCAGACACGTGGGAGATATAGTCGCATCGAGGGTGTTACAAGTTGGTATCAGAGCCTTCCCCGACCTTAGGAGCCCCATTGCTTGATCGTTTTTAGCGGCCGAGTTGTGTCTAGAAAAAAATGATTTGAGTCATTTAGGAATTATATATCAGAGAGTTTAGGAATTCTTTTTACTCCCTAGTCTCCTCTTCGCTCTGGTAAGGCATCCTGACGTAGAGTTTTGACTCTTCTCTTCTCAAATTTCACTAAAAAAATTTTAGGATCACGAGGGTATCTTGGAATCGTTCCGATGGTTTTATGATGAGAACATTGTCTTGGTGCCTCATGTCAGGGGTTTAGTGGAAGTGTCCCGGGGAGTTGAGCTCTGAGGTGTTGTCATCATAATTTTATCGTTGCAATTTTGGAATACCTTAGTTAGTACGCCGACATCAAAAATCTCTTTTATGCAGTTCTTTGGTGAGATAACCTCGACGCCACCCAGTACTGGGGCGGGAGTTCGGGAGTATCGCCATAACTTGTATAACGGATGCTTTTTGAAGGTTGAGGTAGATGGTTTCCGAAGGTTTCTTGATTATGTGTTGAAGGATGGATACAGCTGGATGTAGGATTTGCTAGTTTGGGTGAGATATTATGCTTCCCCTGTATCCCCAACACCTGATTGCATAACCGGAAAGGTTCGGTAGTTTCATAGGTGGGAATTCTAGTAGCTCTAGTTCTTCTTCCACGGATATTGTTTGAGATTGGGATTTCTTACCGATTATTCATTCCTGATCCTTACCTTGTTGATTTATTTCTCTACCTTAATTCTACGTGGCTTCTCAATTTATGGATATGTGACCATTTCAAGAGGAATGCATTCGTTCATTTTGTTTGGATGTGAAGACTATATGTTGCAATTTTCATTCCATTGGAGTCAGCTTCAATATTTGTCTGTCAATGTGCTAATGGTGGTCAACCTCTTCAGGATGGCTCCTCCAACGCGGACGACTCCGAATCCTGATCCGCCACCACCTCCACCTCCTCCGGAGGCATGGTAAGCTGTGATGGCCGCAACCAATGCAAACACACAGTTGATCATGCAAATTCTCCAAGAGCGCAATCAAGGCAGCAATCAGAATCACTTTGCTTCACTCAACCAGTTCCTTACTAACGGGCCAAAGACTTTCAGCAATTGTGTTGAGGCAACCGATGCTGACGATTGGCTTGTGGATCTGTGCAAGCATTTCGAGTGCAGTAACGTCAGGCCTGAGGACTTTGTTAAGTTCGCTTCCTTCCAACTCAAAGATCAAGCTGCAGAATGGTTCCAGCAGTACAAGGATTCCCGAGGTTTACGTGTTATCACTTGGGATGACTTCCGTCGAGATTTCCGAGCTCATCATATTCCCCAGAGCATGGTTGAAAGCAAGCGTGAGGAATTCCGCAATCTGAAGCAAGGCACTTTGTCTCTCTATGACTACAACAAGTTGTTTCAGAAGCTCGCCCGCTTTGCCAAGCAGGACGTCCCTGATGAGAAGAGCATGATATACCAGTTCAGGGGTGGTCTCAGAGAAGATATTCATCTAGCTCTTGTTCTCTTCGAGCCCTTGAGATACGATGAGTTCCACAACATGGCACTGAAGCAAGAGGCTGCTCAGTTGAGGTGTGATGCTTCCAAGAAGCGAGCCAGAGATGTTACTCCTTCTTCCTCTACTCAAGTGGCCAAGCAGCAGAAGTTTTGGCTTCCTCCTCCTCCGTTCCGTCAGCCTTATCAGTAGAAGAGCAAAGGTGGCAGTGGTTCTTCCCACCCACCCAACCCTGGCTTTCAGAACAAGACTTCGTCTCAAGCTCCAAGATCGAGTGCTCCGTATCACCGTCCGCTTTCAGAGGTCACGTGCAACAAGTGCCAACAGAAGGGTCACTATGCCAACAAGTGTTTCAACCAGAGGCGTCTTCCTCCTCCTCCTCCTGTCAGATCGGCAAGTACAGCTGTGGTCAAGCATAACCCCAAGCACGCCAAGGTCAATTTGATGAATGCAGCTCAGGCAGAGCACTCGTCAGATGTGATCATGGGTAACCTTCCTGTTAATGATATTCCTGCAAAAGTTCTTTTTGACACTGGCGCATCGCATTGTTTCATCTCAAGACCTTTTGCATCTAAGCATGATTTTGTTACTCAAGTGTTGCCGAAACCGTTGGCTATTCTCTCTCCGGCCCGTCAAATAACATCTCGAGTATGCGTTCCGGATGTTACTATCACTTTGGGTGACTATAAGTTCTTGTCCTCTCCAAATGTTCTTGGTGACTCGGATATTGATCTTATTCTCGGAATGGATTGGCTTTCTAAGCACAAGGCTCAGCTTTATGGTGCAGCCAGGCAGATTCAATTGACTCATTCGTTTGAGGATGTAATTGTGTTTGCCGCTCGGGATAATACCATCCGTCTGTTTTCTCTCAATGAGAAGGGTGAACTCGATGCCATCTCGCAAATTCCAGTCGTTTGCGAATATCAAGACGTCTTTCCAGAAGAGCTCCCAGGAATGCCTCCGCACCGGCCAGTTGAATTCGTTATTGATCTTGAGCCTGGTACGGAACCTGTGTGCAAGCGTCCTTACAAGCTCGGACCTGAAGAGTTGAAGGAGCTGAAGAAGGAACTCGATATTCAAGAGAAAATGGGTCTCATCCGGCCTAGTTCTTCTCCGTGGGGTTGTGGTGTTCTTTTTGTGAACAAGAAGGATGGAACGGACCGACTTTGTGTTGATTACCGTCCAGTGAACTTGAAGACCATCAAGAACAAATACCCACTTCCCAACATCAATGAGCTATTCGAACAACTCAAAGGTGCCCAAGTATTCTCCAAGCTTGATCTCCGTATGGGTTATCATCAGATTCGAATCCGTGAGCAAGATATTCCCAAGACGCCTTTTAGGACAAGCTTTAGTTCATATGAATACACTGTCATGTCTTTTGGCCTCGTCAACGCTCCTCCGACGTTCTCTCACATGATGAACTTCATCTTCAATGCCTACACCAATGACTTTGTTTTGGTCTATCTCGACGACATTCTGGTTTTCTCCAAGAACAAGGAAGATCATGCCAAGCACTTGCGTTTGGTTCTTGATAAGCTCAGGGAACATCAGTTCTACGCCAAGTTCTCCAAGTGTGAATTTTGGCTCGATGAGGTTCTTTATCTTGGTCATATCATCTCTGCCAAGGGCATTACTGTGAATCCTGAGAAGGTGTCTGCAATTGTGAATTGGGAACCTCCTCAGAACGTGAAGCAACGCCGTAGCTTCCTCGGTCTCGCAAGCTATTGTCGAAGATTCGTTGAAAACTTTTCTAAGATCACGAAGCCTCTCTCAAATCTTCTCCAGAAGCACGTCAAGTAAGTTTGGTCTCCGGAGTGTGACATTGCTTTCAACACTTTGAAAGAGAAATTGATCACTGCTCCAGTTCTCACTCCGCCTGATGAATCCAAGCCGTACGAGGTCTTTTGTGATGCCTCTCTCCAAGGTCTTGGCGCAGTATTGATGCAATAGAAGAAAGTTGTTGCTTATACATCTCGCCAGTTGAAGCCTAATGAGAAGAACTACCCCACTCATGATCTCGAGTTGGCGGTAGTTGTGCATTCTCTTTTGACTTGGAGACATCTTCTATTGGGAAGAAAAGTGGACATTTTCACTGATCACAAGAGTCTCAAGTACATCTTCACTCAGCCTAATCTCAACCTCAGACAAACTCGATGGGTCAAAATGATTCAAGAGTATAATCCGAGTATCGAGTATACTCCAGGAAAGGCCAATGTGATCGCTGACGCATTGAGCAGGAAAGCTTACTCCAACAGTCTGATTCTCAAGCATTATCAACCCGAGCTTTGTGAAGCTTTCCGCAAACTTAATCTGCAAGTTGTTCCCCAAGGTTTCCTCGCCAACCTTCTAGTCTCTCCTACCTTGGAAGACCAGATTCACCAAGCCCAGCTTTATGATGCTATGGTGAAAAAGGTGAAGATTGGGATTGCCAAGAGCCAGTCCAAGTACAAGTGCTACCACCTTGATGACAAGGACACTCTCTTCTTCGAGGATCGTATTGTTGTACCCAAAGGAGACCTTCGTAAAGTGATCATGAACGAGGCTCACAATTCTCTCCTCTCCATCCACCCTGGGAGCACGAAGATGTATCAGGACCTCAAGCAGGCTTATTGGTGGACTCGAATGAAGCGCGAGATTGCTCAATTCGTGAATGAATGTGATGTCTGCAGAAGAGTGAAGGCATAACACCAAAGGCCAGCTGGTCTCCTCCAACCTCTTGCCTTTCCAGAATGGAAGTTTGACCACATTGAAATGGACTTCGTGACTGGGTTTCCAAAGTCCAAGCGTGGCAATGATGCTATATTCGTTGTCATCGACAAACTCACCAAAGTGGCTCACTTTCTGCCTATCAAAGAGTCGATCACTGCAGCTCAATTGGCGGAACTCTATACCTCTCGTATCGTCTGTCTGCACGGTATTCCTCAAGTGATCTCTTCAGACCGTGGCAACATTTTTACCTCGAAGATTTGGGATTCTTTTCAGAAGGCCATGGGCACCAACATCCGCTTCAGCACAACTTTCCATCCTCAAACTAGCGGTCAAGTCGAGCGTGTCAACCAGATTCTTAAAGATATGCTCAGGGCTTGTGTGATCTCTTTCGGCATGAAGTGGGAGAATTGTCTTCCTTATGCTGAATTCTCCTACAACATCAGTTTTCAAGCAAGTTCGGGCAAGGCCCCTTTTGAAATTCTGTATGGCAGGAAGTTTCGTACCCCTCTCAACTGGTCAGAAACCGGTGAACGCCAGCTTTTGGGCAATGACTTAATCACAGAGGCAGAAGAAATGTGCAAAGTCATTCGTGATAACCTCAAAGCAGCCCAATCCCGCCAGAAGAGCTACTATGATAGTAAGCACCGTGATTTGGCTTTCGAGATCGGAGATCATGTTTACCTCCGCGTCTCTCCTATGAAAGGTACTGGTCGCTTCGGTATCAAAGGGAAGCTTGCCCCCAGATACGTGGGACCTTTCAAGATTGTCAGCAAGAGAGGCGACCTCGCCTATCAACTCGAGCTTCCTTCAAACTTTGCAAATGTTCATGATGTCTTCCATGTCTCTCAGCTTCGAAAGTGCTTCAAGACTCCTGACCGCACTGTCAACTTCGAGGACATTGTGCTCCAAGAAGATCTCTCTTATCGTGAGCACCCAGTTGCTATTCTTGAAGAGACTGAACGCAAGACTCGCAACAAGTCAATCAAATTTCTCAAAGTCAAGTGGTCACACCATTCCGACCGTGAAGCTACCTGGGAACGTGAGGATCACCTCCGTTCTGAGTACCCGGCGTTCTTCCAGTCCTAGATCTCGGGACGAGATCCTTTCATAGTGGTGGAGTGTTGTAACACACCGGATGTAACTTTCCCAATTTGTACTCCAACTCTTGCCGTTTCTGGCGTTAAGTTATATTTATTTCCTCGGGTTCGGGTTTTGTCTCCGTGTGTTGTTGTCGTTGTCATGCATCTCATATCATGTCATCATGTGCATTGCATTTGCATACGTGTTCGTCTCAGGCATTCGAGCTTTTTCCCCGTTATCCGTTTTGCATTCCGGCGCTTCATTCCCCTCAGGTGGTCATTTCTAGCTTTCTTTCGTGTGTGGGGATTAAACATTTCCGGATTGGACCGAGACTTGCCAAGGGGCCTTGGTTTACTACCCGTAGACCGCCTGTCAAGTTTCGTATCATTTGGACTTCGTTTGATACTCCAACGGTTAACCGAGGGACCGAAAAGGCCTCGTGTGTGTTGCAGCCCAACACCCCTCTAATTTGGCCCAAAACCCACTTAACTCTGCTCCATCATCTAGAGCGTTCGATCACGATCGCGTGGCCGAAAACCGCACCTCATTTGGACTCTCCTAGATCCCTCTATGCCTATAAATAGGTCCTCCTCGAAAATTCCGGATCCCCCTCTCCCCGAAACCCTAAATCCCAGATCCGCGCCGGCCGAACACGTCCGCCCCGGCCGGACGCGTCCGCTCCGCCGCCGCCAGACACCCCGCGCTCGCCACGTGGCAAGCCGCCGCCGTCTCCGCCCGCGGCCCGGCCGGCCCGCAACCGGCCCCCGCCAGCCCGAGGCCGCCGCCGCCCGCGCCCTTCGCCCGCCGCCCGCGCCCTTCGCCCGCCGCCGTCGCCCTCCACTCCGGCGCCGCGCCGCCGCGGTCCGCCCTGCCGCCGCCGTCGCCACCTCGTCGCCCGGGCCGCCGCAGCCGCCCCGAGCCGCCGCAGGAGCTCGCCGGCGTCGCCCCTAGCGCCGGCGTCGCCCCTAGCTCCGGCCACCGCGGGCCCCTGCGCCGCCGCCCCCGACCACCGGCGACGTCGCCCCCGCCGGCCGCCGTCCCCGTCCCCGCCGACCTCGACTCCGTCGTGAACAGTGCGCGCGCCGCCGTCCTCGTAATCCGTGCAAACCCTAGATCTGAGGATTGTTTTTTTTCTGTCCCTGTTATTTTCAGTTCAAGTGCTCATGTTCACGGCCCCGTAACTTTGCATCCGTAGCTCCAATTCATGCATATAGCATATCAAAATGTTCATCTCAGAGAGTACATCATTTCATTCCATTGCATCATTTTCATTTGAGTTCATCTTGATGTCCGAAATGCTGTTAGAAGAGGGCTACTTGAGTTAATTGTCAGATCTGCTAATCCGTTTTAGGTCTTTGTCATTTTTGCCATGATTAATGTGTGCATGATATGCCATGGTTCTCTACATGTGTTTTGTTAAAGGTTTTGTCATCTTTCCAGAGGTGCAACCCATGTATTTTTAGGATGTGTGTGGTGACTTGTGCAAGCTTGCAAAGTGGTGCACTCGGTAATTCTGTTTTCAGGGACTTAGTAATTTCACTAAGTCCTGGAGCTGTTCATCTCATGATGCCATAAGTTCATGTTGTTTCCTAGTGATCCGTGCCTCTTTTGAGGATGATTAGTAAGGATGTTTTGTTAATATTGTAGTGCTCTATCCATCCATGTCTTTTTTGCAATTATGGAGCAACCTAGCTTGAGTCAATCAAGCTCTACTTTTGCTACTTTGTGAATCTGGGCAGATTGTCAACTTGTTTGCAATTTTACCGATGATGTTGTAGTTGATCCGTGCATGCTATGCTATTGTTCTTGCCATGTATAGCTTGGATTTTGTGCCTTCTTGATGGGTGTATGCTTGTCTTGCCATGACTTTCACCGTAGTGAGTGCATCGAGCTCGTAAACATGCCTACTTGAGTTATATTTCAACATGTGTCAGTTTTCACTAAGTATGAAAACTGATTATGTTTTTGCTATGTTCTCATGCTTGCAATTGTATTTTCTGATCCCTTTTGGCTCAAGGTCACTAAGAGAGTTTTGTTAAGCTCTTTGAGTAGCTCCATTCAATGCTTTACTTTTCCATGTTCAGGTCCTGTAGCATGTAGTTTTGTTGCTCCGAAGAGTGCTACCTGATCTGAAATTCCAGACAAGTGTTAATTTCACAAAGTCTGAAATCTGTTTGCCATATGCATTTTGCCATGCTTGTTTGAACCTGTTAATGGATGAATTGGCCGTAGCTCACTGCTAGACTTTTGTTAAGCATCTTGTATGCATCCCTTCCATGTATTTTGTTGTCCTGTTCGGTTGCTGTAGCATGTTCATCTCATTGCATTTAGTTGGCTACTTGCTGTAAATCGCACACCGATGTCATTTTTGAATCGCTTGCCATTTCCAAACCGTAACTCCGATTCCGGCGTTCTTTATATCGTTTTCAAGTGATTTTATCTCATATTTCCAGTGGCATACTTGGATTTCCAAGTTGAGGCCAGGTTCTTGCATTTCCTATCATATCTTGCATTTTGCATCTCGCATCGCATCCCGCATAGCATATCATCTTTGCATTGTGTTGTTTGAGTTTGCACGTGCTTGATTGTGTCCTTGTTTCTTGTTTGTCTTGTTTGGGTAGAGCCGGGAGACGAGTTCGCTAACAAGGAGCCCGTTGAGTTTGCTTTTGAGGATCCAGTCAACTCTGACAACTGTGCAGGCAAGATGATCATACCCTCGAAATCACTACTATCTTTGCTATGCTAGTTTGCTCGCTCTTTTGCTATGCCATTGCTACGATGCCTACCACTTGCTTGCAAGCCTCCCATATTGCCATGTCAAACCTCTAACCCACCTTGTCCTAGCAAACCATTGATTGACTATGTTACCGCTTTGCTCAGCCCCTCTTATAGCGTTGCTAGTTGTAGGTGATGATTGGAGGCTGTTCCTTGTTGGAACATCTTTTATTTACTTGTTGGGATATCATTATATTGCTATGTTATCTTAATGCATCTATATACTTGTTAAAGGGTGGAAGGCTCGGCCTCTCTCCTAGTGTTTTGTTCCACTCTTGCCGCCCTAGTTTCCGTCATATCGGTATTATGTTCCCGGATTTTGCATTCATTACACGGTTGGGTTATAATGGGAACCCCTTGATAGTTCGCCTTGATTAAAGCTTTTCCAGCAATGCCCAACCTTGGTTTTACCATTTGCCACCTAGCCTTTTCTTTCCCTTGGGTTCTGCAGACTCAAGGGTCATCTTATTTTAACCCCCCCCCCCCCGGGGCCAGTGCTCCTCTGAGTGTTGGTCCAAACTAGAGCCCCTTGCAGCGCCACCTCGGGGAAACTCGAGGGCTGGTTTTAGTTGAACGGATTGCTTATCTGAGTGTGCCCTGAGAAAGAGATATGTGCAGCTCCTATCGGGATTTGTCGGCACATTCGGGCGATGTTGCTGGTCTTGTTTTAACCTGTCGAAGTGTCTTGAATTACCGAGATACCGAGTCTGATCGGAACGTCTTGGGAGGAGGTATATTCCTTCGTTGACCGTGAGAGCTTGTCATGGGCTAAGTTGGGACTCCCCTGCAGGGATTGAACTTTCGAAAGCCGTGCCCGCGGTTATGGGCAGATGGGAATTTGTTAATGTCCGATTGTAGATAACTTGAACCTTAACTTAATTAAAATGAATCAACTGAGTGTGTTACCGTGATGGCCTCTTCTCGGCGGAGTCCGGGAAGTGGACACGGTGTTGGAGTAATGTTTGCGCAGGTTGCTCTCTAGTTTCTCGCTCGTGCTTTGCCTCCTCTTCTCGCTCTCTTTGCGAATAAGTTAGCCACCATATATGCTAGTCGCTTGCTGCAGCTCCACATATATTTACCTTGCCATACCTTTAAGCTTAAATAGTCTTGATCGCGAGGGTGCGAGATTGCTGAGTCCCTGTGGCTCACAGATTACTATTACACCAGATGCAGGGCCTGATGATTCCGCTCCAGGAGACGCGTATGAGCTCAAGTGGGAGTTCGACGAAGACTCTCAATGTTACTATGTTTCCTTTCCCGACGATCAGTAGTGGTGCCCAGTTGGGGGTGATTGGGACCGTTGTCGCATGTTGGGTTCTCTTTTCTTTTGGCGCCGTAGTCGGGCCATGAGTGTTTGGACGATTTAATGTTATTTATGTACTTTATTGACGTGGCGAGTATAAGCCAACTATGCTATCTCCCCTTTATTATGCATATTACATGGGATGTTGTGAAGATTGCCTAAATTGCGACATATGCCTTCAATGCGATTATGCCTCTAAGTCGTGCCCCAACACGTGGGAGATATAGTCGCATCGAGGGTGTTACAGGTGGGGGAGGGGGTGGGGAAGGGAGCGGGCGGATCCACCGAAGCGCCGCACCTCAGATGGAGTGGCTGGAAACCCTAGTGAGCTGTCGGAGGCGCCGCGACAGATCCAGAGCCACTTAAGTACTGCCCGCTCCAAGGCCGGGCCAGGCCTGGGCTTCTTCGCGCAACCCCGCGACTCTGAGCAGCCCACCTCCAGACGCAGCCCCGTCTCCGCGGAACTACCGCCCTGGACCGCGCACGGCCCACGTAGGCCCCCTAGACTCACTTCCTGGGTTTGGCCCACCGGCCCCGCCCGGCCGGCCTCCCCAACCCTAGGCCAGGGATCGGTCGCCTCCTCCGTCGCCGCCGCTGCCCCTGCGCCCGCCGGCGCCACCGCCCCAGGCACCACCTGCACCACCGGCGCAAGCCCCAATCCCCGCGAAGGGGAGGCAGCCCGCATGCTGCCCGAGGCCGCCCGCATGCCCCCCAACAACGCCGCGCGCACCAACGGCGCTCGACCAGACACCCCTGGTCGGCGAGCACCGCGGCCGCCAGGCGCAAAGGCCCGCCGCCGCCCGGCCGTGAGCAAGCCCCCTAGCTCCTCAGCCCGAGCCACGAACGCGCCGATCGACGGTCGTCTCGCCTCGGCACGACGAGCCTCGCCATAGCTCGCCTCCGAATCCGAATCCTCATCGTCGCTTCCCACGGCCAGAGCCCAGAAACGGCTCCCCGTCCAGCGCGGCGCCGCCTCCGCACCTGAGGCCGCCTCCGGGGACGCCCGCGCCGACCGGCCCGGCGTCCGCACCACCGACGAGGTCGCCGACTCGCCGGGGCCAGTGAGCAGAGCCGCTCCACCCGCCGCGTCGCCACCCGAGTCGGCAGTCCGTACCAGAGTCGTTGGACTCATCCTTCCCTCTCTACTGGTTTTCACTGTCCGCTTCCGTCCTCCATCACACTGTCCATCTTTATAGCCATATCGGGGGACACGCGACGGGGGTCGTCGTGCCATCGGTGTTAGTACTAATCTTGCTGCATGTAGTTAGTTGGTTAGTGAATTGACTAGTCATGTGTGCATGCATTAGATGGATAAGTAGATGTGTGTGAGTTAGCTAGTTGGCCGAAGCGTCGTGCGTGCTGGCCGAACGGATCGCTCGCATGAAGGCTAAGTGTGCGTGGGTGCATGCACGGTGAAGACTTGGGCGTTGCGTAGCTGCTGCACTATAAAGCCGGTTGGGCTGTTCATGTTTGTAGAGAGCGCGGGTGTGTGCGTCAAGGTGTTGTAGCGATGTAGCCTGGGGTGAACGAGTTCGTGCTCGCGGAATACAACGTCGTTGGTGCGGCGGGCGGAGTACGTGCTCCGGGAAACACCTGTGTCCAGCATCCTTCTTCCTCCTTCATCTTCTTCTTCATTGTGTCAGAGAGAGAACGAGCGGGAGGTGCAGCGAGAGAGAGGCAAGGCGAGACCGCGGCAACAACAATTGGTATCATGAGCTTGGTGTCTTGGGCGTGCTTGCCGTGTCGGAGGCGTGGCGGCGGTGGCGGCGTTCGCCGGCGGCTGCGCGGTGAAGCTCCGGGCTGTGTGTCGGTCTATGGAGGTGCGCGGTGCGGCGAGGAGGCCGCGGTGGCCGCGGCGGATGCGGCGTCGGCCGACATGGAGGCATCGGTTGCGGCGCGCGGCGAGTGCGTGGTGACAGCGACGCATGGCGAGTCCGCGGCTGTGCGGTGTGATGCCGTGCGCGCGAAGAGCACGGTGGTCGCGGAGACGAGGAGGTCGCGGAGGACCTGCGTGGTGGCGCAGAGGTCGCGGCGGCTCGGCGCGACAACCGTGGAGGCGCGTGGCACGGAGCCGCGACGCCCCCGGCGGACCTGCGCCGTGGCGCGGCGTGGCGGCATGGAGGTGTTGCGCTGCGGTTGAGCCCGAGGCGGTGCAGGGCAATAAGACGCGGCGGCGAGCCAGGCGCGACCGGTGCGTGTTATGGGTGCGCACTGGACGCGTCGGGCGCGCCGGGACCGCGGGCGCGCGTACGAGCGTGCAGTTGACGTTGGGAGGAGGCGTATGTCGCCGTGGTGCTCGAGTCCGTACTCGAGTTCGGCTACATCCTTCCGGCGTTTGTCACTGGCGGCTGCCAGGGCGGACGCGGAGGCTGCACGCGGTGAGCGTCTGGTGCTGTCGGGCTCGTCGGGCGCGTCGGATGCGCGCGGGACATGCGGGACGCACTGGTGCGGTCGGGCTCATCGGATGCGAGCGGTACGTGCGGGACGCGGAGGGACGCCAGGCATGTATCGCCGGCGGAGATGGAGCTCGACGTATGTCGTCGGGGTCACGGCAAGTCAAGATTAAGAGGGAAAATGTTAGTACTAATCTTGCTGCATGTAGTTAGTTGGTTAGTGAATTGACTAGTCATGCGTGCATGCATTAGATGGATAAGTAGATGTGTGTGAGTTAGCTAGCTGGCCGAAGCGTCGTGCGTGCTGGCCGAACGGATCGCTCGCATGAAGGCTAAATGTGCGTGGGTGCATGCACGGTGAAGACTTGGGCGTTGCGTAGCTGCTGCACTACAAAGCCGGTTGGGCTGTTCGTGTTTGTAGAAAGCGTGGGTGTATGCGTCAAGGTGATGTAGCGATGTAGTCTGGGGTGAATGAGTTTGTGCTCGTGGAATACAACGCCGTTGGTGCGGCGGGTGGAGTACGTGCTCCGGGAAATACCTGTCTCCAGCATCCTTCTTCTTCCTTCATTTTCTTCTTCATTGTGTCAGAGAGAGAACGAGCGGGAGGTGCAGCGAGAGAGAGGCAAGGCGAGACCGCGGCAACAACAGTCGGCGCCTTGATCGGCTGTCCTTGCCAGTATTCCTCTTCTTCGTCGAGCGCGGGGACACTACCCTTGCATCGTCACGTCCGCGGCGTTGGGCGTCTAGCGAACGTGGTGGCTCGGGCTCCTCGTGGCGGCGGTTCCTCGGCTTCGGGTCAATGGCGCCGGCGTCCTCCATCGCGACGCAGGCAGGGTTGATGCGCACGCTGCTGGCGTACGACGGCTGCGGGAGGATCGAGCGCTGCCCTTGGTCTGGGCGAAGTGGGCGAGGCGGCAAATGCTTGTGCGTCCTTATGTTTTGAAGGAAATGCGGGGCCTGGGACTGCAGTGATCGCGAGTGGAATTCAGAGGCGCGACGCTTCGCGCGTTAGAGTATGATGAATCTGGACCCCTAGGCATCCAAGCGCGGTTGTAGGTAAACGCGGATTCAGATATGTACGTAGCTGTTTCTTTCCTCTTTGGTCGAGATTGGTTTTTGGAAAGAAACACTTAGCAAAAGTTCCGTTTTTATGATGAAACGCCGCTTGTTTTCTACGATGAAAGTGGTTCATTCCTTTCTTTTTGTTAACTGAGCGTCCTAATTATCCGAGGTAATTTCATAACTGCACCACTTCTCCAACTCTCTAAGGACATAAAACGAGAAATTACAACTTGGAGCATAAACAAATTTAAAGACCCAGACACAGGTTGTAGGTTGCAATGGAGCCCTTCTTCGGCGAGCTTCAGCAGCGTATCAACCACAACGTTGCCTCATCAGGAACAAACCACTTCATGATGCAATCGTCGCAACGTGACGACCAAGACTATACCAGACAAGCGGGGCCCGGTAACCAATAGTGTAGAGCAACTACTGTGCAACACAAGGGCCAGTAATTAAGCGCACACGCAAGGACTGAAGGGTGACAAGGTTCACATCGTGGAGAGGGGAGTACCAACGGCTACCTTCTTGTAGCTCACGATAGAGTAGTGAGGAGCATCGATGAACAAAAGTGTGATCCACGCCTGCATGTGCTATCATCCTTCCCCTTCCTCTCAAACCCTACGTTACCTTTCTTCTGTGTAATCTTGTATTGGATCTGCTATTACCTACTAGTGTGATGCTGGTGGATGTCTCTATCATGACATTTGGTAGTCTGAGCCACCGATTCTTCTCCCCAAGAATTTCAGTTGCAATTTGATTTGGTGTTAGACTTTATTGTAGCCCAACTGTGTAATTCATACCATATTGGTATAGCAATTGTATGTTATCATTATATATATGTGATAGGCCACCCCACAAAGGGTTGAGCCAGTTTTCCCCAAATCCTACGTTTTATATGGTATAGAGCCTAACCTAGGTCCTCCTACACCTCACCCGCCGCCGCCGCCGCGCCAAAACCATAAACCCTAGGGTCGCCGCCGCCGCCATGTCCGCTTTTGCTTCAGGCGCCGCCAGCTCCGGGTCCATCCCCGCGTCGCTTGCCGCCCTCCTCAACCTCCCACCTCGCACCTCTGCTCCGCCGGTGCCCCAATTCTTCGGCACCACTGTTGTGGGATCCATGTTCTCGGCTCTGATCCCCCCGCCGCCGCCTCCTGTGACCTCCGTCGTCACGCCGACGGTCCTGCCCATGCCGCCACCTGCGGCCTACTTTGGCTCGTCCCCGCCACTTGCCATCCTCCCGGCGACCTCGGGGGCAGTCCTGCCCGCGGTGCCACCCACGGCCTTCTCCGACTCGTCCCCGACACTTGCCATCCTCCCGGCGGCCTCGGGGTCCCCCGATGCCTCGCTCGCGGCTGCGCCCCCTGTTGCGGCTGTGCCTCCCGCTGCCCTGGATGTTGACACCATCGCGCCAGCTGGGCCGTTCCACTTCGACCACCTGATGGCCATCCGACTCACGCCGGACAACTACTTGTTCAGGCGCGCCAAGGTCCTACCGCCGCTCCGCAGCCGCTCCCTCCTTGGGTACGTCGATGGTTCCCTGCCATGTCCTCCGCAGGTCACCCCTACCATCCACGGCCCGACCATCAACCCGACACACCGTGTGTGGGTGCAACATGACCAGGTGATCCTCTCCGCCATCCGGGGTTGCCTGGGCGACGGGGTCGCCGTCCTCTGCCTCTTCGCTACCACCTCCATGGACTCCTAGACGACCCTGGAGCACGCCTTTGCCCAGGTCTCCGACATCAAGAAGTTGGACTCCTCCGCCACGACCTACTTCAACAAGATGAAGGTCCTGGCAGGCATGTTAACCTCTATTGGTCGGCCGCTTAGCGACGAGGAGTTCGCCGGCTTCGTCATCAAAGGCCTCGACGCTGAGTACGACAATCTCGCGGAGGCCGTTCACAACACCAAGCCACCGATGCCTCCTCACGAGCTCTACTCACGCCTCCTCTTCACCGAGCAGCGCTTCGAGGCCGCCGGCTGTCTGGTCCTTTCGCAGCCAGCGCTCGGCTGCCTCCCCGCCGGCTGGCAAGGCCGCCCCGCCCTCTGCATCGACCTCGGGTGGTGTCTCAGTCGTGTGGCTGTGAAAGACACGCCGCCTCCAAGTGTCACCGTCGGTTTCAGAGGAGCTTCCTTGGCATCGGTAACGATGGCAAGGGCAACGAGCGCTAGTTTTCCATGGCCGACTTTGCCCCCCCCCCCCCCCGCCGCCCCGGCTGCCCACATCACCGCCCAGGGCAAGGACCCACGCGTCGAGCCGGGGTACACGCCGTACTACCCCATTGATCCAGTGTGGTACATGGACACCGGCGCCACGGATCACATGACGAACGAGCTCAACAAGCTCTCCACCAACCATCCCTACTACGGGCACGACCAGGTTCACACCGCCAATGGCGTAGGTATGCCCATCTCTCACACTGGCCAGGCATCTCTTTTAACTAGTCATCCCTCTAGGAAGCTCCATCTTCGTAATATTTTGCGGGTACCCTCGGTGACTCGTAATCTTTTATCCATCCCTAAGCTCACCCTTGATAATCATGTCCTGTGTGAATTTCACCCTTTTGATCTTTTTGTTAAGGACCGAGCAACCCGGGTCGTCTTGCTTAGTGGCCGCTTGAGCCAAGGCTTGTGCCGTTTGGAGGATCCATCCGCCCCGCGAGTCTTCAGCGGTGTTCGTGTGTCGCCATCCCAGTGGCACTCTCCCCTTGGTTACCTTCCCACACCTATCGTTCGCCACATACTCCACTGCCATGAGCTACCGTTAGAGTCTAGCAATAAAGAGATGTCCGTGTGTGATGCCTGTCGACAAGGCAAAAGTCATCAACTACCATTTGTTTCACCTACTAGAGAAGTAAAGAGTCCTCTTGAACTTGTGTTTTCCGATGTGTGGGGTCCAGCACAAACATCTGTTAGTGGTCACAACTACTGTTGGGGAACGCGGTATTTCAAAAAATTTCCTACGATCATGCAAGATCTATCTAGGAGATGCATAGAAACGAGAGGGGGAGAGTATGTCTATGTACCCTCGTAGACCAAAAGCGGAAGCGTTATGAAACGCGGTTGATGTAGTTGAACGTCTTCGCGATCCAACCGATCAAGTACCAAATGCACGGCACCTTCGCAATCTGCACACGTTCAGCTCGGTGATGTCCCTCGTACTCTTGATCCAGCTGAGACCGAGGGAGAGTTTCGTCAGCACGATGGCATGATGACGGTGATGATGAAGTTACCGACGCAGGTCTTCGCCTAAGCACTACAACGACATGACCGAGGTGGCACTACTGCAGGATGCTGCTAACGTGACACTTCGATCAGAGACCCTTCGAGAAACTGTGCGTGATGCCATAACCGCAAACGGTGTTGTATGAAAATCGTCAGAAACATATAAAACGTTTGCGATGATGGATGCATCAAACACGGTTCAGATTTTAGTTGCGTGTGCGACGAAGGGCATACGGTTTAGTTCAATTAACTGTTTGCGATGAGGAGGAACAAAAGAAACGGGCAGCCAGATGAAGGCGTGTGTGATACACGGCATATGGTTCACTCGGATGAACTGTTTGCGATTAGGCAACACAAAAGAAACGGGCAGCTAGATGAAGGTGTGTGTGATATACATCATACGGTTCACTCGGATGATCTATTTGTGATTAGGCAACACAAAAGAAACGGTCAGCCAGATCAAGGTGTGTGGGATATATGGCATGTGGTTCACTCGGATGAACTGTTTGCGTTGACACAAGAGTACAGAAACGGTTCAACTTAACAAGACGTGTGTGTTGTGCCATGGGATTGCATGCGGTTTAGTCAGCCCTTGTCGTCAGTGTGCGACTTCTGTGGCAACCGTTCGCTCCCCAGGCGCCTCTTCGTGTACCGTGGCAACCGTCCACCGACTCTTCGCCTTTCCCTCTCGATTTGGAACTGCTGTCGCACGCTAGCTCTTCCTCCCTTCTCCATTTGCCTTCACCCTTCCTTCTGCCATTGTTTGATCGTCTTCTCCATGGAGGGAACAAGCCGGAAATGACCCCGTTATTCTTGCCCCGACCTGAATGATGACGCGGTGGAGGAACTCATTGATTGGTGCAACGTCATCACCTCGGCTAGCATGGCAGGTTCATTCAAGACCACTCTCAACTCAACTAATAACATCATTACAAGGAACCACTACAAAAAAAGACACATCCGTGACATTTTGGGCTGAACGAAAAAAAATTTGTCATACTTATGACACTTCTATGACGATAATTGTGACAAAACTCGGTATCATCATAGATCTGGTGGGCTCCTACTTCTATGAAAAAAATCATGACAAAAATGGGCTTTTCGTCCTGGGCGGGCCGGAGATGCAGCTGCATGACATTCTTTGGGCCGTCCATGATGGAAAAAAAACCATGGTAGAAGCGAGGGCGAGGAAAATATCGGGGTGTTCCCGGTTACGGTGGGTGGTCGGGGCCGAGCGATGCACGGAGGTTTGCACGTTTCTCTCGTACACGCACGCGCGTGGGTGCGAGGCGTTGGGATCTAACTGAACCCGAGCGAGGGGTTCGCCTACTAAACCCGGGCGATTGCACTGCAGGCTACGCGTTACTGAACCAGAGCGATCGATCGATGGCTGTTAACTGAACCCGATCGAGCGATTCCTTCGCTACTGCTGCTAACTGAAGCCGATCGATGTTGCCTCTCGATGAACAGTGAGCGTTGCTGGGGGGTTTGGATGAACTGTTCCCAGTGGGGGTGGATGAATAGGACCTTGTGGTGTTGCCTCTGGATGAGCAGGACCCCGATCGATCGAGCCGGTTGGGGCTGGATGAGCAGGACCCCGTGGAGGGCTGGATGAACAGGACCACCCCGTGGAGGGCTGGATGAATAGTAGACGGTGGAGGGCTGGATGAACAGTAGCCCGTAGAGGGGTGGTTGAACAGGAGCCAGTGGAGAGGGCTGGTTGAACAATAGCCGGTGGAGTAGCGCGCGGTGGAGGCTGGATGAACAGGAGCCCGTGGATGAACAGTCATAGGTGGAGGCTGGAGGAGGTCGACGGTGGATGAACAGTAGCCTGTGGAGGCTGGAGGGGGTCGACGGTGGAGATGAACATTATCCCGTGGAGTCCCGTTTTGCAGTACACCACACCCCTACCGATGAACAGGACCCCCGTTTCGACCGTAGCGCTCCAACACAAGTCCGTTTCCTCCGTTTTGCGGTACGCCACACCCCTCCCGATCAACATGACCCCATTTCGACCGTAGGAGGTCTGTTTCCTCCATTTCGTGGTATGCCAGACCCCTCCCGATGAACAGGATCATGTTTCGAACGTGGCCGGTCGAACACAAGGTCGTTTCCTCCGTTCTGCGGTACGCCAGGCCTCGTTTCCATCGGATGTTCCATCCAAGCCCTCCTGATGAACATGACGATGCATTCCGTTTCGACCCAGCCGGTTGGCTCCCCATGAACACGATGACGACGCAGTTTCTCCGTTCCGACCAAGCCATGTACACGAGCTCTGGCCGTACGTATGCGAGAGTAGGCGTTCGAGACCCTGCCCGTATGTGCGTACATGGCCGTATTTTCTTTCTTGCACACTGGCCGTTGTACGTACGTGTACATGCTACGTGCGCGCCTCTACTACGACACGTGCGCGCCTCTACATCGACCAGTATGTATGTACACGTTTGCGATCAGAATGACAACGCTACGTACGCTTCGACCAGGTGGGTCCCGACTGTCAGGCACTTCCTTGCATGCGAAGATGTAGCTGGTGGGTCCCAGCAGTCAGGGGGAAACGTTTTTTTTTCGAAATACGGTGGCCCATCCTGTGGGTCCCCGTTGTCAGGTGGACGAATAATTATTTTACGCGTAATAAGGAGGCACTTCCTTACTGCGGCCGTGGACCCAGCTCTCAGCCTCTCCATGTACAATCCACGTCCGATGGAAGCCGTTCCTTGACTACGTTGACCACGCCGCGCCGAGAGCACCAGGGCGGTGGATGACGGCGAGGCCTAGGAAGGGGACGACGCAGAGCCGGGGAAGACGTGGTAGTGGATGCCCACGCGTAGAGGACTATGAAGGTTCACTGGTTCGCTGCAGTGTGAGGCTGCCATCACCGCAGAATAACAGGGGTGTGGGAGAGTAGAGGGATGGCTTGGCCAGCAGTGGGAGTAGTAGGGGGCGGTGAGGCCTCCGCCGCATCGCAGCCGGCCACGGGAGGCACGAGCACGGCGCTGGTTTGGGCGGCTGGAGCAAGAAGACCAAAGGTTGAAGAAGCACTACGACCATTGGATGGACATCGTACGGTCACGGGAGCTAGAATCGTCCATATTGACTAAGTTGACAAAGCCCCCCGTCTCCGTCAACTTAGTTGGCCCACAAGTCAGCCTGCCACTATACTGGGTCCCAGCTAGCAGGGGGAGTATTCATTTTTTTGTGCGTAATAAGGAGGCACTTCCTTGCGTGCGAAGATATAGTTGGTGGGTCCGAGCTGTCAGCGGCGGTAACATTTTTTACGCGAAATACAGAGGCCCTTTCGGCGGGTCCTAGATGTCAGGTGGAGGAATCATTATTTTGCGCGTAATAAGGAGGCATTTCCATGGGTGCGGCCGCAGACCCAACTGTCAGCCTCTCCACGTACAGTCCACTTCATATGCATATCGGTCGTTGACCACGTTGACCAGGCCGCGCTGAGAGCACCAGGGCGGTGGACGACGACGAGGCCTAGGAAGAGAATGACACGGAGTCAGGGAAGACTCGGCAGTTGTTTCCCATACGGAGAGGAGTACGACTATACGAGGGTTTACTGGTTCGTCTGCCGCCGCCGGAGAATAACAGAAGGTGTGGGTGAGTAGAGGGATGGCTAGGCCAGCGATGGGAGTACGGTGGGGCGATGAGGCCTGCGCGGCAGCACAGCCGGCCGCGGGGAAGAGGGAGTAGGCAGTCCCGCCGGCGCTTGTTTGAGCGGCTGGAGTAGGAAGAGCAGAGATTGAAGAAGTACGACGGCCGTTGGATGGACACCCAACAGTCACTGCTTGTGCGTCAACCTTTTTTTAGGAAAGCCGCAAATCTGTGGAAAATAGCATACAGCTCATCTGCCATGATTTCAAATAATTTACAACCCATTTGCTAATTCTTAAGGTTTTTTGGAGCCCATATTCTTTTTGTTAGCATCACAACCCATATTGTGGCCACGGTTAAAAAATTATATGAAATTTTGCATATTTGGGTGTGGTCCGAACTATTTTTAATCCTGAAATTTCGAGTCACATTCAAACTGGTTTTAAAAATAAATGTATACAAATTGTCCACGCATAAAAATCAATGCAATTTAAAATCTCGAAATGAAAAAAAGAAATTTGAAACTAATTGCCAGTTTGATGGATTTTAAAAATGTACAACCCATTTCTCATTACTGATAGGACATTTTCTCGGCCAGCCGAATGAACCTCTCCTCGTCTTGAAAGATTTGCAACCCAATAGGTCTGACAAAGCGACCTACTTGACAAATCACAAAAAACTGGGTTGTGGCTCTTGATTTGGTCTCATGGTATGCTTTATGTACTTTGGGAATTCATATATTGCAATTCTATGTTGGAATTCAAAGACGAGTGGAGAAATAGGTCCCACCAGGCGTGCCAGAATCTGATGACAGAAAAATGGCGGGTGTGAGAACACGCGTCCACGTCATTGATACAGAGTGAATAATTTAAATGCATAAAGAAAATGGAGATCAAACATTACACGTACTTTATTTCCAGAACTCTTACATTTACGTAAAAGATCTGTTAATTACATCACCGAAAAGAAAACCCCTGATTAAGAATTCCAACATATCTATTACATAGCATCACAACACATGAGTACTACAAAATGTAGAAATAAAATAAGACTACAAAATGTAGAAAGAAAAGTCCTCCTTGCCGTCTTCGACGTTGTTGTGCTCGGGGAGCCTTCAACTTCGTCTATGCTAACATATGCGTTGCACAACATTCATGATTTGACAATGTTCATTCATATATCACGTTTATGCCTAGCTCATTAACCATCGCAAATATGTAGTAGTTGTCTTATTTAATGGTTAACTAGCCGGGCTAATGGTGTATTTGCAATATAGGGCATAACTATTTTCATGAGTTGGTTTTACTTTATAGCAACGTATATAGCGTTGCCTTGAGCCATTATATGAGAAACTTGTTCATAATCATGTTCGATCGCACTGTATTATGTTTAGTGCGAGTAACATAGGCTATGACCCTAGTTACTTTTCTATGCATGGTACAATTTTAATCCGTATGGGCGATTATATTATGACATATTGGTTATGCTTAAATACTAGTTTTGCTTGTCTCAAACATGTCATATATGGGCATGCGACTAAGTGGATCTAGTCAAATATTTATATGGGTTTGAATGAGAATATTTCTTTTATAAAGTTTCACCTCACTTGTATTAGTACTAACATCATGTAGCAACTTCGTGCCCATATGTAGCATAACCAAATGAAGTGTCGGAACTTCTTCTTGCTTGTATTATCACCACGTAGCATAGATTGTATGCTTATGGTGTAACCAAACTGAAGTGTGTATCAGTATATGTTTGGCATGGACATGATGAAGTATATGACAATTCTCAAAGCCTAGATAAATGACCCTAAACTATGAAGAGCCAAAGTCATGTATATTGAGTTGTCATGGCTTTGTTTCACATGGGTTTTCATTAGTACAAAATCCGAGCGGATAATGCTACTTCTTGAGACTAATGAACATATAGACGCATGCTCCAAGTTTACACTCTATACTGATGCATTTAGGGGTCTAGCTAGACTATAAATTATATGGAAGAACATGTGTGAATTTCCAACAAAATAGGACCTTATGAAACCAAATCAATATAAGCTTTATTTCTATTTCTATCCTTGATCTGTATCAACATGGGATGCAAGATCACCATGAGACCAAATCAAGATGGACATATTTTTATTCTTGAATTGTATCAACATGGGATGCAAGATCGCCATGAGACCAAAACAAGATGGGCATAATTTTTTGGTCTTGACTTATCCACATGGAGATGCAAGATCACCATGAGACCAAATCAAGATGGACATATTTTTATTCTTGAATTGTATCAACATGGGATGAAAGATCGCCATGAGCCCAAAACAAGAAGAATTTTAGTTGCATCGTGTGCACTTAGTTTGCATCATTATAGGATTGAGGAGTGATATATGACCACTAGGCATCTCATGCATTATCTTGATTTGTATCATCATGGGATCAAGATCACCATGAGACCAAAACAAGAAAAAATTTGTGGGTAGAGCCGAATATATATGAGATATGTGATGAAAATAAAGCATCATCGATGAATATATTTTAATCTTGAACCGTATCAACATAGGATGCAAGATCACCATGCGACCAAAACAAGAAGGATCATATTTTTTATTCTTGAATTGTATCAACATGAGATGCAAGATCCCATGAGACCAAAACAAGATGGGCATAATTTTAACCATGGTTTGTATCAACAAGGGATGCTATATCCCATGAGACCAAACTAGGTGTGCTATATGGAGCGACGTAGAACACCAATAGTACTTTGAGACATATGGTGCAAGAGGAATGCATCAAGAAAGGAGCTAGAAGGTAGCCATGTATTCTCACATTGCCTTGGTTTTTTTGTACGTGTGATGCGGACGAGCAACGCTAGCGTGTAGCAGCTTGTGGGCGGTGCAGATGACGAGCAGTGCGGCCGAAGACGTATGTGGACGGCGGCGAGCGGAAGGTGACGACGGCGACGAGCGGACGGCGACGACGACGAAGCTAGCAGCGTATGTATGTGCATGAGTGATGGATGGATGGATGAATAATGAGCTAGCAGTGATGGACTGAATAAGCGATCGATGGATGAGGTGAGCAGCCCTCTCTATGCTGGCCAACCATGTATTTATAGGGGAGCGGTGGATGCATCGATGTGCCTTGGGAGATTACCGCGCGCGCCAAGCTTCCACTCGGGCACGTCGCAATCGTGCAGATCATGGGAGCGCGGGGTGTCGCTAGCCGGTACATATAGTGGAGACTTGGTCTTGTTTAATTGAGACGTCAGGAGCACAGCTAGGCCTGGCCCCATCAAATCTAATTACATGACTAGGCTCTAATTGCAAGCAGGTATGGCCTTTCTTCTTTCGTGCATGCACTCCCTTGGACTCACGTATGGGCCTTTGGTTTAATCAATGCTTAATGCATGCATGCCTAAGGGCATCTCCAGCCGTTGGCCCTTCAGGGGGCGCCTAAAATCGCTGCCTGGGGGTGAGCCGGCATAAAAATTGGGCCTGGGGGCGAGTTGGTCCCCAGCCGTCGGACCCAGTATCGTCCCCAGGCACGTTTCAAAATAAAAGAAATTCGGCGAAGTTCGGCTTAAACACGATAAAATTCGGTCAAACACGATAAATTTCGGCCAAACACGATAAATTTCGGCACATTTCGGCGAAGTTCGCGGATTTTAATTAAATAGCATATATACATAAACTAATCTAAAGGAAAAACTGGCTGAAGTCGCCGCCGTCGCCGCCATCGTCATCGTCGGCCTTCTCCTCCTTGACGCGGGCACCCCAGCTGGACCCCTGCCCGGCGTCGCCATGGCGGACTGGTGGCGGCGCATCGTCATCGTCGTCGCTTTCGCAGATGACGACGACTCCGCCTTCGTCGCGGCCGCGTCGACGCTCCGCGAAGCGAAGCAGGGCGGCGCGCTGGCGCTCCTTCTCCATCGCTATGGATTCCCTGCGCGCCCATTCCAGGGCCGCGTCGTCGTCGTCGAGCTCCGTCGTCACCGGCACGGCCGGCTCCTTCTTCACCGGCGCGAGCCCCGGCTCCGTCTTCACCGGTGCGAGCCCCGGCTCCGTCTTTGGCTTGACGAAGCGCGGAGGAGGAGCCGACGAGTAGGTGCGCCAGCCGCCCTCGTTGATGACGATGCCGGCGCTGCGAGTGCGCCGGCCGAGCGGCGTCTCCGCCGCGGGCTCGGCCTTGACGCCGAGCAGGGCCGGAGTGCCGGAGGAGTGCGATGAAGATCGAGAGGAGGAAGAAGAGGAGGAGGACCCGAAAATCCTTGGCGCCCATGGCCTGGCGCGTCGGTGCTGCGCCGGGGCGGCCGCCCTCGCCGGGTACGCCAACAGCGGGTCGTTGCCGCCCTCGAGGTACGTCAGCACGCCCTCGAGTGTGCGGCTGGGGACGCCACACCACAGGTGGCGCCCCTCATTGTTCTGCCGGCCGCCGACCACCGGCGCGCCGTTGGTGGACGTCAAGCGCTGCTGCTGGCGGCGCTCGAAATACGCCGCCCAAGACGCGTGGTTGTCGACTGCGTACTGGGGGAGGGAGAGTTGGGCGTCGGTGAGGGAGGCGCGCACGACCTCGACTTCCTTGGTGAAGTACTATGGCTTCGCCACGGCGTCGGGCAACGGGAGAATGGGCACTCCCCCGGCGCTGAGCCTCCACCACGTTGGCCCGGCGCGCATGTCCGGCGGCGCCGGGATGTTCGCCTGGAATAGGAGTCAGGACTCCTGTTCGCGGAGCGAACGGCGGCCGAAGCCGTTGGCCGCCGCCTCATCTCCAGGGTAGCGTTCCGCCATGGCGACGGGCTCGGGAGAGGTAGAGAGATAGAGGGAGGGGCTGGGCGGCGGCGCTCGGGAGAGGTAGGGAGAGGGAGGAGCTGGGCGACGGCGAGGGGGCGGGACTGGTGTGGGCACAGGCGAGTGCAGGCCACCGGCTATATAGCCGTGCCGCACCCGT
Organism: Triticum urartu; assembly: GCF_056163025.1. NCBI lineage: Eukaryota > Viridiplantae > Streptophyta > Magnoliopsida > Poales > Poaceae > Triticum > Triticum urartu. Next base: position 166,262,489 of record NC_141874.1, on the reverse strand, counting down.
GTGTACGCGTGTGAGAGAGGGGAGGCGTCGGCGCGTCTTCCCATGACGCGCCGCCCGTGAGGAATCAATGGCAAGGCTGACCGACGGCAGCCTTGCCATTGATTCCCCGCGGGAACCGAGGCCGTTGGGGGAAGACGAGGCGCCGTGTCGCTGACGCAGCAGGCCCGTGGCTGTTTCGCGCCAAAACAGTTCGCCCTGGCGCCCCCGGGCGCCCTCTAGCGCGCCGGGTTCGGCCTGGATCCGCCGGCGCTATTTTCGGCCCAGGCCGGCGAAAATCGGGCTCCTGGGACACGACTGGGCCGTTTTTTTGGTGCCAACATGAAAAACTCATCTGGGAAGATCTTCCTGGGGATGCGGCTAGAGATGCCCTAAGGCATAGAGGAGGACGCTGCTGGATGGGCCATGGGCTGGGTAATTACTTTATTAATCCCATGCATGCATGCATGTAGGTAGGTGCATGTATGTGTCCTTTTCACGTAAGTGCACTTGGCCTTGCTCATTATACGATGTTCTTTTTTGTAAACATCGTTGCGCATCACATTATTTTACGGAAGTATCGTGCCAATATTTTCTTTTAGCGATAATAGGATAATATGATATAATATTTTGGCAATATTGGCGTGGTCTATGAAACTTTGAATTTGTGCCAATATTGGAATTTCTCCATTGATGATGGCATATGTGTATGACAGTCATATGTCGTCTAATTTAGACGACGATATTGTTCCTTCTCTTTTATTTCCGGGTCCTTTGTTTTATATTGAGCAGCGCTGCGGAAATTCATCATGATATTTTTTATCCGTGTATTCGGCAACTCCGTATTTTTTGCATTTTATGTAAATGCTTTTATTTGAATAATATCTATGGGACATATTTTACTTTGGCTGAAATCGGTGTCAATAGTGGCCGTGGACCCAGCTGCGGCCGTGGACCCAGCTGTCAGCCTCTCCACATACAGTACTCTTCCGATGGAAGTCGGCCGTTGACTACATTGACCACGCCGCGCCGAGAGCACCAAGGCGGTGGATGACGGCGAGGCCTAGGAAGGGGACGACGCGGAGCCGGGGAAGACGCGGCAGTGGATGCCCACGCGGACAGGAGTACGAGGGTTGATACATCTCTAACGTATCTATAATTTGTGAAGTATTCATGCTATTATATTATCTGTTTTGGATGTTTATGGGCTTTGCTAAACACTTTTATATTTTTTTTGGGACTAACCTATTAACCGGAGGCCCAGCCCAAATTGCTGTTTTCCTGCCTATTTCAGTGTTTCGAAGAAAAGGAATATCAAACGGAGTCCAAACAGAATTAAACCGTCGGGAGAGTTATTTTTGGAACGGAAGCAATCCAGGAGCCACGAGGCAGGGAGGCGCGCCCTACCCCCTGGGCGTGCCACCACCCTCATGGGCCCCTCGTTGCTCCCCTGACCGACTTCTTTCGCCTATATATGTCCATATACCCTAAAAACATCGGGGAGCACAATAGATCGGGAGTTCTGCCGCCGCAAGCCTCTGTAGCCACCGAAAACCAATCTAGACCCGTTCCGGCATCCTGCCGGAGGGGGATCCCTCTCTGGTGGCCATCTTCATCATCCCGGTGCTCTCCATGACGAGGAGGGAGTAGTTCTCCCTCGGGGCTGAGGGTATGTACCAGTAGCTATGTGTTTGATCTCTCTCTCTCTCTCTCGTGTTCTTGATTCGGAACGATCTGGATGTATCGCGAGCTTTGCTATTATAGTTGGATCTTATGATGTTCCCCCCCCTCTCTACTCTCTTGTAATGGATTGAGTTTTCCCTTTGAAGTTATCTTATCGGATTGAGTATTTAAGGATTTGAGAACACTTGACGTATGTCTTGCATGTGCTTATCTGTGGTGACAATGGGATATCACGTGATCCACTTGATGTATGTTTTGGTGATCAACTTGCGAGTTTCGTGACCTCAAGAACTTATGCATAGGGGTTGGCACACGTTTTCGTCTTGACTCTCCGGTAGAAACTTTGCGGCACTTTTTGAAGTTCTTTGTGTTGGTTGAATAGATGAATCTGAGATCGTGTGATGCATATCGTATAATCATACCCACGGATACTTGAGGTGACATTGGAGTATCTAGGTGACATTAGGGTTTTTGTTGATTTGTGTCTTAAGGTTTTATTCTAGTACGAACTCTATGATAGATTGAACGGAAAGAATAGCTTCGTGTTATTTTACTACGGACTCTTGAATAGATCGATCAGAAAGAATAACTTTGAGGTGGTTTCGTACCCTACAATAATCTCTTCATTTGATCTCCGCTATTAGTGACTTTGGAGTGAATCTTTGTTGCATTTTGAGGGATAGTTATATGATCCAATTATGTTATTATTGTTGAGAGAACTTGCACTAGTGAAAGTAAGAACCCTAGGCCTTGTTTCCTAGCATTGCAATACCGTTTACGCTCACTTTTATCACTTGCAACCTTGCTGTTTTTATATTTTCAGATTACAAAAACCTATATCTACAATCCATATTACACTTGTATCACCATCTCTTCGCCGAACTAGTGCACCTATATAACTTACCATTGTATTAGGTGTGTTGGGGACACAAGAGACTCTTTGTTATTTGGTTGCAGGGTTGTTTGAGAGAGACCATCTTCATCCTAGCCTCCCACGGATTGATAAACCTTAGGTCATCCACTTGAGGGAAATTTGCTACTGTCCTACAAACCTCTGCACTTGGAGGCCCAACAACATCTACAAGAAGAAGGTTGTCACTAGTAGAAAAAGGGTCAATCGTGAAGCACATTAGTGTCGGTTTGTATTTGAGCCGGCACTAATGTATACATTAGTGCTGGTTCCAACGGCTAGCCGGGCCGCTTTCACTAGTACCGGTTCGTGGCGAACCTTTAGCACTGGTTCGTTCCACGAACCGGTACTAATGAGAGTGGTGGCAGGATGTTGTCAGACAGGTGCCCCTCCAGCCCCTTTAGTACCGGTTCTTGGCACGAACCGGTACTAAAGGTCGTCCTACATAAACCCTTCGTCCACCCGAGCTCGCTCTGTTCTTCCCCCCTCTCCTCTCTGTTCTTCCCCTCTTCCTCTCGAGCTCATCACACATTTTGCCCAAAATTTGTCAAGATTTGAGGGCCCCCATCCATTCAAATGATCACAAAGGTTAGCAACTTTGTCCTTTCATCTCTCATTGCTAGATTAGCTCTTGCAATGCTTTATATAGTGATTAATTTGTGAGTTTAGTAATTTGGGAGGATATATATATATGTGCTAGTATTTGATTTATTTGCAATTTGAGGTCAAAAATAACACTTAGTTTGCATATGTAGGTGTGGTTTACTTAGTGCCTTCTAAATCTCCATCGTAGCCACCGTCGATCGCCCGCACCGTCCCGTCGCCGGCACCACCTTGTGGTGAGCCTCTAGTTCATGAAATTTTATATAAAAATTGATGTTTGTGTGATTTGGATATATAGTTACTCGTATAATTATCTTACCCGTACGTTGTTTGTTATACATATAGTGCCATGGTTTTGATATCCGTCCCCGTCGGCCCTAGTCCTTGTTATGATTCGGATGTGGTATGTATATTTTCTTTTAAAACTAGTTGCATTTCGTGTTTATGACAAATTATGCCCATCAAGTTGACATATAAATTTTTTCTAGGAGGTATCTGAACCTAAAATTCCAACCGACCCTATTGCCGAGAGGTTAAATTTAGTTGAAAGAGAAAACGAGTACTTGAAAGAAAAATTGAAAGAATTGAGGGGGAGAAGATGGAATTGGAGTTGCATGTTGCCGATGTCGTCGATGATCACAAGATCAAGATGGAGAAAATGCGCTTGAAGATTAGAAAGATTAGAAAATATGCCATCGATAGTGAGGCTTGGTATCATTATGCTGTTGGATCCATTGTTACCTTAGTTGCGATCTTGATCGTATTTGTTGTTGCATTTAAATGCTTTAGCTAGAGAGTTATTTGTTTGTTGCATTTAAGTGTTGTATGAACTTGTATTAATTTGGTCTATTCGGTGTTGTGTAATGAAGATGAGCCGGCAATGGATGTACAATGACCGATGCTCTCCCCAGTTCGTTGAGGGCGTGCGTACTTTTCTGCTTGCGGCTGAGGCAAACAAGCGGGCGGATGGTTTTATGCCTTGTCCATGTGCTCGCTGTAAGAATGGTCACAATTACTCTACGCCAAGAAACATTCACGTCCACCTGTTTAAGACCGGTTTCATGCCCCATTATAATGTTTGGACCAAGCACGGAGAAAGAGGGGTTATGATGGAAGACAGTGAAGAAGAAGAGGACGACGAAAGCTATCCTGGCCATGGGTTCCCTGAATACCATGATACAACAATGGGGGAAGAAGCTGAGCCGGTAATGCGGGAAGAAGCTGAGCCGGCAATGTGGGAAGAAGCTGAAGAAGAGGCATCAGATGAGCCCGTTGATGATCTAGGTCGGGCCATTGCCGATGCAAAGAGAAACTGCGCAAGTGATTTGGAGAAGAAGAAGTTGCAGCGCATGTTAGAGGATCACAAAAAATTGTTGTACCCGAATTGCGTAGGTGACAAGAAAAAGCTGGGCACCACACTGGAATTGCTGCAATGGAAGGTTGAGAATGGTGTATCTGACAAGGGATTTGGAAAGTTGCTGGTAATGATAAAGGATATGCTTCCAGAGGTCAACGAATTGCCCGAGAGTACGTACGAAGCAAAGAAGGTTGTCTGCCCTCTAGGGTTAGAGGTGCAGAAGATACATGCATGCCCTAATGATTGCATCCTCTACCGCGGTGAGTACGAGGATTTGAACGCTTGCCCGGTATGTGGTGCATTGCGCTATAAGATCTGTCGCGATGACCCTGGTGATGTCGAGGGCCGGCGCCCCAGGAAGAAGATTCCTTCCAAGGTGATGTGGTATGCTCCTATAATACCACGGTTGAAACGTTTGTTCCAAAACAAAGAGCATGCCAAGGCGATGCGATGGCACAGAGAAGACCGTAAGAAAGACAGAAAGTTGAGAGTACCCGCTGACGGGTCGCAGTGGAGAAAAATCAAAAGAAAGTACGGGAAGGAGTTTGCAGATGACGCAAGGAGTGTATGGTTTGGTCTAAGCGCAGATGGCATTAATCCTTTTGGGGAGCAGAGCAGCAACCATAGCACCTGGCCTGTGACTCTATGTTTGTATAACCTTCCTCCTTGGTTGTGCATGAAGCGGAAGTTCATTATGATGCCAGTGCTCATCCAAGGCCCTAAGCAACCCGGCAACGACATTGATGTGTACCTAAGGCCATTAGTTGAAGAACTGTTACAACTGTGGAATGGAACAGGTGTACGTGCGTGGGATGAGCACATGGGGGAAGAATTTGACCTAAAGGCGTTGTTGTTCGTGACCATCAATGATTGGCCTGCTCTCAGTAACCTTTCAGGATAGACAAACAAGGGATACCGCGCATGCACGCACTGTTTGGACGATACCGACAGTATATATTTGGCTAATTGTAAGAAGAATGTGTACCTGGGACATCGTCGATTTCTTCCGAGCAGGCATCCCGTAAGAAAGAAAGGCAAGCATTTCAAAGGTGAGGCAGATCACCGGACGAAGCCTCGCCACCGTACTGGTGCTGATGTACATGATACGGCCAAGGATTTGAAGGTGGTCTTTGGAAAGGGTCCTGGTGGACAACCTGTTCCGAATGACGCTGACGGACGCGCACCCATGTGGAAGAAGAAATCTATATTTTGGGACCTGCCCTATTGGAAAGACCTCGAGGTCCGCTCCGCAATCGACGTGATGCACGTGACGAAGAATCTTTGTGTGACCCTGCTTGGCTTCTTGGGCGTGTATGGGAAGACAAAAGATACACCTGAGGCACGGGAGGACCAGCAACGTATGCACGGAAAAGACGGCATACATTAGGGTCATGCAAGCTACGCTCTTACAAAAGAAGAGAAGGAAATCTTCTTTGAATGCCTGCTCAGTATTAAGGTACCGTCTGGCTTCTCGTCGAATATAAAGGGAATAATAAACATGGCAGAGAAAAAGTTCCAGAACCTAAAGTCTCATGACTGCCACGTGATTATGACGCAACTGCTTCCGGTTGCATTGAGGGGGCTTCTACCGGAAAACGTTCGATTAGCCATTGTGAAGCTATGTGCATTTCTCAATGCAATCTCTCAGAAGGTAATCGATCCAGAAATCATACCAAGGTTACAGAATGATTTGGTGCAATGTCTTGTCAGTTTCGAGTTGGTGTTCCCACCATCCTTCTTCAACATCATGACCCACGTCCTAGTTCACCTATGCGAAGAGATTAACGTTTTGGGTCCTGTATTTCTACACAATATGTTCCCCTTTGAGAGGTTCATGGGAGTCTTAAAGAAATATGTTCATAACCGTGCTAGGCCAGAAGGAAGCATCTCCAAGGGCCGTCAAAATGAGGAGGTCATTGAGTTTTGTATTGACTTTATTCCTGACCTTAAGCCGATTGGTGTTCCTGAATCGCGGCATAAGGGCAGACTGGATGGAAAAGGCACGCTAGGAGGGGAACAAATAATATGTATGGACGGACATTCTCTCACTGAAGCACACTATACAGTTCTACAGAATTCCGCCTTGGTGGCTCCGTATATGGATGAACACAAGAATTTGCTACGCTCCAAACACCCGGAGCGGTCTGATGACTGGATTACATGTGAACAAACCAGGAGTTTCGCCAGCTGGTTGCAAGCACGTACCATGCATGACACCTCTATTGAAGATGACCTGTACTTGTTGTCCCAGTTACCATCTTCGAATATAATGACTTTCAAAGGGTACGAGATAAATGGTAATACATTTTACATGATCGCCCAAGATAAGAAGAGCACCAACCAAAACAGTGGTGTCCGCTTTGATGCAAAAACCAAGACGGGAAAGGAAACATATTATGGTTATATACAGGACATATGGGAACTTGACTATCGACATGGTTTGAAGGTCCCTTTGTTTCGGTGCAAATGGGTCAATATGACACGAGGCGGGGTAACGGAAGACCCGCAGTACGGAATGACAACAGTGGATCTCAACAATCTTGCGTATGCAGACGAACCATTCGTCCTAGCCAATGATGTGGCACAGGTTTTCTATGTGAAGGACATGTCTACCAAGCCAAGAAAAAGAAAAGATAAGGAAGCGAATGCATCGTACGATGAGTCAAAGCAGCACATAGTTCTTTCTGGGAAGAGAAACATCGTGGGAGTGGATGACAAGACAGACAAGTCAGAAGATTATGAAAAGTTTGATGAAATTGCTCCATTCACAGTGAATATTGACCCGAGCATCCCATTAAATGATGAAGATTTTCCATGGCTACGACGCAAAGGGACACACGCGAAGAAAAAGTTTCACACCCAAAGATCTGGGATGTGATCGGCTTAGCTATCATCACTTTCTTCTGTGTTCCACACCCAGGAGGGAATCTCTGTAATAGTTAGGGTAGCTAGTTATGTGTTTTGGCATTTGAAACGCGAAGAAATTTTATGTGCAAGCAAATTCTTTCATGCATTTATTGATTTTTTCAGCTAAATGACCCTGAAATTGAAAAGCATTTCAAATGAACTCAGAAAAGGATGAAAGTTGGCATGGTATCATAATTTCACCCACATAGCATGTGCAAAAAAGTAGAGAGGGTTACCGCAAAACTGGATACACTTCGTGTACAAAATGGACAATCTGTTTCGAAGTATCAGGGTTTCGGACGAAAACTCATCCGTTACAAAGGCATTTCATTTTTAAATAACTTAAGCATTACCAAATTGAATATAATGATAAAACACACTAATATTAAACATAATAAAAAAGAATCACTGGAAAATGTATTTTTAAAGTTAAGTTATTCACAAACTAGTGATTCACACAAATTTCAAATAATTCAAAATTTAAACTATTCAAATTTAAAAACTACCAGCACTAACTGAAAGTTTCTAAAAACTATCAAAAATATTCACAAAGAAACTCTAAATACAGCAAAAAACAACTAAAAATAAATAAAACAAAATAAATAAAGCAGAAAAGAAAAAACTAAATGAAAAAAGCCCACCTACCGGGCCACAGCGGCCTGCATACGACTAGAAACCCAACCTGTTGTTGGGCCAGGATGCAGGCCCGCAAACCCAATAGGCCCAGAAGGCCTGCTTTAGAGAGGAGCTCGAGACAGCAGCGGTGGCGGGGCTTATAAGCAGGTGTGAGCGCCCTTCGGCTAGCGAGGTGGGACTAAACTTCTGCGCCCCTCGCCTGGCAGCGCACCCCCTTTAGTACCGGGTCGTGGCACCAACCGGTACTAAAGGGGGGCCTTTAGTACCGGTTGGAGCCAGGAACCGGTACTAAAGGGGGGTCCTCCCCCCCCCCCCCCCCCCCCCGCTTGGCCTGGCCAAAACAGGCCTTTAGTACCGGTTGGTGGCTCCAACCGGTACTAAAGGTGTCCCCTATATAAGAAGCACTTCGAAAATTTTCAGTTTCTCATCTCCCACTTCTCTCTGTCGCCGCCCCGTCCCGCGCCGTCTCCGCCCCCGTCGCGCCGTCCCCGTCGACTCCGCGACGCCCCCGTCCTCGTCGCGTCGTCCCCGTCGACTCCGCGGCACCCCCGTCGCCGTCCCGGTCGTCGATCCCCTCGCTTCGCCGTCGCCGTCGCCTTTGGATCGACCTCGCCCTCGCCGTCGCTGTCGCCTCGACCTTGCCCGCGCGCGCTGTGAGCCCCTCCCCCGGCCCCTCTCCTCCCTCCAATCGATCGTAGCGCACACCGGCGCCGGCGCCGGCGCCGACCGTGCGCACCCACACGCGCGCGCGCGCACACACACTACATGCACACACACACACACACACACTACACACACACTAGACGCGCACACACACACAATTTTTCTATTTTTAGCTTTTAGTTTTTTCTGTTTTTCTGTTTTTCATACAAAGTTTTAGATGAATTAATTAATTAGATTAGATTAATGTCAAATAGTATGTAGAAATGTTAGTTATAATATATATAATGTCAAATGTTATAGAAATGTTAGTTATATAGAAATGTTAGAAATTTTGGAAATGTTAGTTTTAGCTAGCTAGATGAATTCGATTAATTTCAAATTGTTAGACGATGATCGATGTTTTTTTAGTTTCTTATATTTTTAGTTATAAAATTTAGAATTTGCATATATGAAATCATCACAATCCATCATTTAAAAAATGTTACTTTACTTTTGCTGCATATAGTATTTTGTTGTCGACGATGCCCGGCCTGCATCCTCGCCGTTGACACGTCCGCGACGACGTCCTGCTTAAGAGGACCCATGTCCGGGACTGGGCTCCGCCGGGCTGGCACTGGGAGGTGCTACCTTCAGGGGCGCGACGCTTGGTGAGGAACCCGGCCCCGGGTCCCGTTCTCGACCCTCATCTCCTTTGGTGGCATTCACGTGGGCCACTTTCGGTGCGGAGGGAGCCGGCCCCGCCGGAGGTGGTACGTCGCCATGTCAGGGAGGAGGACGAGCACGTCCATCGCTACATGGCTGCTATGGACGTCAGGTTCTCCAATACCTGGCAGGTTCTTTGGGAAGATCACCCGAGCTATGATCCAGTGATGGTTCCTTCTCTTTGGGTGTCCACCGCCCGCACCTCAGGAACCGCGAGTGGCCTAGATTACTCCGTACTATTCGATCTTTATTAGCTTGCTAGCTAGTTAGCTAGTGATGTATTCAATATTATATCTATTATTCGAGATGATGTATTCGAGATTATATCTATTATTCGAGACGATGTATTCGAGATTATATCTATTATTCGAGAATATACTAAATTGTTTTATATTTCTTTTGGCATAGTTAAATAAAAGCTATGGCGGACAATACCGACAGAGATAGAGAATAGACCATGCTCGATATCATACGCGGGCCAGATGATGATCAGAATGAACAAGATTTTGACGGCTCCAAATTTCTAAACAACACCGGAGAGGGTGATATGATATTCGATCGCGACGACCGAGAAGATGAAGTCATGAACTACGACGAAGAACATGTTGATCCTGAAACAACAAACACCGGCGAGGTATATATATTTATATAAGCAGGAATCTGGTGATCATCGCATGTGTTAAATGAGTTGAAGATATATTAACGAATCGATCTTTCTTCTTTCAGCCATCCGGATCGAGCAAATCTTCAGGCAAAAGGACGAAACGAGGCCCGAACAAAAAGTTGAAGGAGGGCTTAAAGTACAATATCGAGGCAATCAGACCTAATGGCGAACCATTAGCGCCTAAGAAGATTGCGGACAAGTTCGTTCGTCAGTGCGGAGTTATTGTGAAGGACCAACTCCCGATCTCCCTTCAAGAATGGAGAAAGCCAGCAAATCCACGTCCAGATGTTACTTTTGTCGATGAGAAGCAAAAAAATCTGCTTTGGGATACTCTCATGGAACATTTCACCTTACCAGATAATTTCACAGAAGCAAACGTGCGGAAAGTCAAGGACGCTGCTTTTAGGAAGATGGCGGTTGCATTCAAGAACCACAAGAGAATGACGTGGGAGAAGTACGTCAAGGGAGGAAGGAAGACTCGAGTATTCGAGGGGATACTAGAGAATCAAAGTGCTCATTGGGACGATTTCGTGAAATTCAAGGATTCAGAATTAGCTAAGGAACGGTCGAGAATAAACAAGGCCAATGCCGAAAAAAGGATAAGTTCCATAAGCTGGGGCCAGGTGGCTACGCGGTGGCAATGCCTAAGTGGGATAAGTCTGAGAAAGAGATGGAGGATGCAGGTGTCACTCCGGTTAGTAAGAGCTGGCCCCCCAGGTGCAGGACTTGGTTCTATGCGCATGGGGGGGAGTTGGACCCGAAGACAGGCAATGTTTCGACGAAGGCATGTCTGAACGGAGCCGACGATGCGCTACTTGTTGCAATAGAAGAGGCTCGATCGGGGGTGTTCCAGCCCAACAGAGAGAACGACGAGCTTACGCGTGCCCTGGGAAATCCTGAACACCCGGGAAGAACACGAGGCAAGGGTGCTATTCCGTGGTATGAGGGGTTTTCGGACTGGAACGCCGACTACAGAACCTGTGCGAGAAAGAAGATTGCGGAGGAGAAGAAGAGGAAGATGGAGGAGGAGCAAAGGAAGCTCGACTATGAACGCCTTCAAGGCCTAGAAGCAAGTCAAGCGGAATTGGCAGCTAAACTCCAGCGGCAGCAGGAGCAGATCAACTCACTTAGCCAGCAAAGGGGGTCTCAGCAGCTGCAGCAGCTAGCGGATGATCCAGCATTGGATACCACTGCCCATCCATGCCGAGAAGCAGCATGGGTTCCGCCCCGGGCGACGCAGTAGTGCTGGATAGATACCCCGTGGATGACATCACGGAGAACACTAACTGCGAGCTACACTTCAAAATGAAGAACATATCCATGAAGGTGGCGGACGCCGTTGCTTTTTCAAATTCCCCCGAGGCAACCTTCCATTGCAACCCGATTCCAGCGGGCTATGCTCGTGTCTTGGTTGATGAGGTGGTGGACCAATATTCGGGGCTAGAGCTTGACATTCCCGGAGGTGATGAGGAGCACACACTCGGAGATGCCAAACATCGTATCATCCTATGGAGAAAGGATTGCATCATTTTTCGAAGGCCACCGACACCGCGTCACCCGACTCCTCGTCGAAGTCCGCCACCGAGTCAGCAGACTTCCGCTCCTCCAAGTCCACCAACGCGTGAGGCCACTCCTCCTCCTCCAAGTCCGGCAAAGTGTCAAGCCACTCCTCCTCCAAGTCCGGCACAGCTTCAGGCCACTCCTCCTCGTCCAACTCAGCCCCGTCAGCCGTCTCCGCCGCCTCAGCAATCGCAGAAGAGACACCCCGCAGCTATGGTGCGTAGCGGTACCAGTCGAGGTCATAGTGCAGGAAGTACAGGCGGAGGCAAGCGATATAAATATGGTCCAAACCTCACTACTCCTCTTCCTGTGAGGGCTTACGACAGGACCGAGGAGCAAACCAATGCCATAGTGCGGGCAGAAGTCGACGCCCATTTTGGACCGAAACCGCTACCGCCGCCAAGGGAGAAAGTGCCTGTGGAAGTAGTTGACCACTTCATTCGTATGGCTCAACCACCAACTCCTAAGCTTGTTGACACAGACTATGAGCGCCACATCAGGAAGTTACATTGACAATGTCTACAGAAGGAGGTGAGCTCGAGCTCGAGCAAACAACAAGCAGCTGTCGAAAAATGCGGGAAAACCGTTGCCCAGCTGGGAGAACAGGCGGCGCAATCGACCCCCCCCCCCCCGCTTGTTGTGCCGACAACACGTGACAGTACGCGCGCCCAATATTATTGTGGCCAAACAGTTTACGTTCCCGAGGTGGGCGATGTGGTAATAACCCAGGAGCATATAATGCAGGCTGAAGAACTCAAGATCACTGTTGGACAACTCCTCGAGATCGAGGACATGCCTGTGATTACAGAGGAGGAAATAAAACGGAAATATGTCCGGGGCCAACCTTTGGTCAAGCCAGAAGATGTCAAGAAGCTCCCAACGAGAATGTATGAATTGCATCAATGGTACATGGACATTACCAAGAGATCCGATCGAGAGTCCCTCATGGTGTATGTCAAGAAGGATCATTACTACCATGAGAAAGCTATGGCCGTTGAGTATTCTGAACTGTTTCAGTTATACAATCAAGACGCACTCGACAAATCTATCGTCAGTTGCTATTGTCTGTAAGTGATTTCTTTCTGTAATTAATTTAAGTCTCAAGCTAGCTGTAGTGATCCTTTTGATCAATCATTACCTGTAATTATCCTCACTATATTCTTTTCTGTGGTATTATGCAGGATGAAGATGTATGAAATGAGAAAAGGTGGACGCTATGGCATTGGGTTCATTGACCCAAACACCGTTAGTCAATACACATGGAAAATGAGCAAGTATTATGAAAAGCAGGTAGAGGACAGCATGCTAGAGTTCTTGAAGGGCCTCAAATACAATGAAGATATACTACTTCCTTACAACTTCGAGTGAGTCACACTTTCTTGTACTACAAATTCTCTGTTTTTGCCTACTAGCTAGCTACATGTTTTTGCTTACATATGCCCGCTTAATTAAGACATGCAAACGTGTGTGCATGCAGATTTCACTGGATCTTGTGTATCATGAAAGTTGACGCCGGAACAGTTGAAATACTGGACTCGCTACTCAAAGCAAATAGTGACTACAACATCTTGTATGGGATAGTCAACAGGTAATTTCAATCATTATTAACTATATATCTCGGCCTATTTAGTTCGTCATTTCATGATATGAACTATTTAATAACCCCTTTATTCATTTTCTTTGTTGGCGGGCAGGGCTTGGGCAAGGTTCATCAGCGTCACGGAAGGCGAATGGAAACCACAGCTGAAATGGTTTCGATCCAAGGTAAGTAATTAAGTAGTACTAGCTAGCTAGCTAGCTGCCATCTCTTTAATTATCATGCTTGATTAATTATTATCTGATCAAATTAAATTCCATTCTCGTAATAAAGGCCCTGAAGCAGGCGCAGGGGACTAATCTGTGTGCATACTGCGTTTGCGAGAACATTCGCATGATGGCGTCCGAAAGGAGCAGATCTCAAAGACAGGAATGTGTACGCTTGTTAGAACACTATTCACAATTTTTACACCATTATCGATATCTAGTCACACAACTAATACACATGCATATTGATCTCCTTCTTAACAGTTCAAAGAGGTGCGGGACAAGCTCCTAGAAACGGAGCGCGTAGAAGCACTTCAAGAGGAAATAGCGGGATTTTTGCTCGACCAGGTCATAAATCCGAAGGGAGAATACTATTACCCGCTACCGCCCCCATCGAACATGTCATGAACCACTTCCAATTGTCATCGTGCTCCGGAGGCACCAATTAGGCTAATGCCACTGGCTCCGAAGGCAACATGCATATGTAGGAGAAATTGTATATAGCTATACATGTGTGTATGTGTAAATTAATATGGTGGTTTGTGAGACATTGATGATATATATATATGATTGGTTCTACTAGAAATTCTATGTATATATATATATGCATAACGTGTACAATGTGTAGTACCGTAAAATACCAGCAAACGAAAAAGAATTAAAATGGAAAACACAAAATTAAATGAAAAAGAAATCATAAAACCAAAAACCCCCCAAACATTTTAGTACCGGTTGGTGTTACCAACCGGTACTAAAGGGCTCCCGGCCCCCGGAGCTGGCTCGTGCCATGTGGTTGCCCTTTAGCACCGGTTCATGCTGAACCGGTACTAAAGGGGGGGGGCCTTTAGTGCCGAAATGTTAGTGCCGGTTCCGAAACCGGCACTAAAGGGCCTTACGAACCGGTGCTAATGGCCCGTTTTCTACTAGTGTGTGTTGTAGACATCAAGGGTTCACTGGTTCGGCTGCGGTGTGAGGCTGTCATCGCTGCAGAATAACAGGGGGTGTGGGTGAGTGGAGGGTTGGCCAGGCCAGCTGTGGGAGTAGTGTGGGGGCGGTGAGGCCTCTGCGGCAGCACAGCCGGCCACGGGAGGCAGGAGCAGGCGGCACGATCGGCACTACTTTGGGCGGCTGGAGCAAGAAGACCAGAGGTTGAAGAAGAACTATGGTCGTTGGATGGACATCGTACGGTCACTGGAGCTAGAATCATTCATATTGACTAAGTTGACAAAGCCCTCCATCCCCGTCAACTTAGTAGGCCCACAAGTCAGCCACCCACTATGGTGGTGTAACGCCCCGAGACCGATGTGCCAGGTGTCCTCCAGTTATTCGCTATTGTTGCCTTGTCATTTTCTTGCGTGTTGCATCTTATCATGTCATCATGTGCATTGCATCATCATGTTTTCGAAACTTGCATCCGTCCCGGTCTCCTCGTTCCGTCCGTTGTCCGTTCTGAGCCCAGACACACTTGCACGCGCCCGCGGCATGTCCGAAATATTATTTTATAAGTGGTCGGAAAATATTCTTGGACTGGGATGAAAGTTGGCGTGTGGTCTTATTATAGTGTAGATAGACCGCCTGTCAAGTTTCATCGCATTCGGAGTTCGTTTGATAGCCCAACCATTAACTATAGCGGCAATATAGCCGGTCTATCGTCGGACGTTTTCGGTCTCCGGAAACTGCTGTCGGGCCCTCCCTCTCTCTCTCTCCCTCTCTCTCTATTCTCTCCTCTCAGCCTCGCCACAGTTCACCAAGGCCATGCCTACCATCTATGCACAGTGCATCGAACCCCTCGCGCGCGTCCGGAAGTTGTCCCGAACCCGACCCGGACTGTCGCCACCGTTGTGTCCGGATCATCCCCAAACATCTACAAAACGTCATCCTTTTCTTATTTGGTATCCCTAGCTATTTTTTTCGCGACCGTCCGATTAAGATCGGAGGGACCAAATGCCTCTATCCAAAAATCCTTTTGCTATATATATAAAACAAAACCCTAAAACTAGGTCGCTTGTCCCCCTCAGCCGCCAAATTCCCCCTAGGGATCCATCCCACCGCCGCCACTCACTCACTTCCTCGGTTTCCACACCGAACCAACCCCTGCATCCCTCTTGTTCCAAACCTCCACCCAACCGGATCCACCCAATCGATCCTGCCTTCTCCTCATTTTCCCCATCCCACCAACCAACAAACCCCATCTCTCCTTCTCAAATCGACTCTGCGCTCGATCCCGAATAGATCAAGGCGCTGCCTTCGCTCCCGTGCCCGAGTGCCTGCTGGAGTTTAACCTCGCGCGGGCCTCGAACTTGTTCGCCGTCCCGAGCAGGCACGCTCGACCCCGAGCTCCTCCTTCCCCGAAGCTCCTCCTCGTGCGCCCCCTCCTCGACTCTGCGCGCCCCTGCTCTGCTCGACCGGATCGGGAGGAGCCCGATCCCGAGCTTCCTCGACGCCCCACCGTTCCTTCGTCTTCGCCAAACCGCGCCGCCTCCAGTGAACATTGCCGGTGAACCCAGGAGGTCCCCTGCCTCGCACCTTTTTTCTCCTTTTCTTGGATCTCCGATTCCTATCACCGTCTCTCTCTCTCTAATCTCTTTGCTCTCTCTCCCATTGCCCACAGGAACGCCATGGCCTCCCCGTCGTACCTGCGCCGCCGTCACCCCATGTCCCTGAGCACCCCATCGCTGCCTTGCCCGTTGATTTCTGCCGCGTTGTTTCGCTCGCGTCGCCCCGGCCCCTTCCGCTCCATCCACGCGAGGTGAACGAGCGCACTAGCGGCGTCCGTTGACCGCGTCGTTGCTCCCGCGTTGCCAGGCCCAGCCTCGTCCTCCCCGTCTTCAAGTCCGCCGCCTGCGTCCTCTGCTTCCAGGACGAGAGCAGCGCGTCTCCAGTGCCTGTGTTGACCACGGCCTGCCCAGTTCCTTCGCCTCCTGGGCCTCAATCTAGCCGCGCGTGGGCCTCCTTGCCTCTCCAAGGCCCAGCCTGCCGGCCTCTCTCCTCTCCACCGAACGGGCCAAGCCCATGGGTGAGCCTCACTGCTGCGCCCCCTCCCACTGTTGGGCCAACCAGATCCGGCCCGAGATGTATTTTTTTCCGCAGAACGTTTTAGCTAATTTCCTGAGTACTACCCATTTTGCAGAATAGTCCCTAGAGTTCATGCATTTAATAACTCACAAATGGTGCATCGGATTAAAACAATTTAAATATGTAAAATGCTTAGAATTTCATATAGTTTCATAATATGTCATTTTCACCCATGTTTAAAATGTTTAAAATGCTGTTTGTGTAACTTTGTCCATATGCCATGCTAAATGGTTTAATTCATAACTAAATAACCGTAACTCGGAATTTAATAATCCTTATATGTAAATGGGGTAGAATTTTGCATAGTTTAACATGGTGGCATCACTTTGCATGTTTAACAACTATAAAATATGGTTTAGGGCAGAACAGTACCGAACCTAATATATGCATATGGGGATTACCGGAATTGTTGTTCGTTGCTTCCGGCCTCATTTAACCTTGACTAGATAGGTAGTTTTGCTTTGCTTCACCCTCTTGCCATGTTTAACAACATTTAATATTGTTGGGTACATAACCGAGAGGGAACTAAATAAGTCATGTGGTGTTTCGTCAATATGTAACTCCGTTGCATAATGAGCTCCACTTAATTTGTAGGATTGTTTGTGCACTTTGCCATGCCATGCCTCATTAAACCGGACATGCACCATACTTGATTTTGCATCATACCATGTTTATGTGGTGGTTGTTTTACCATGACTGTTTGCTTCTTTTCGGTGTTGCTTCTTCGGGTTGGTTCCGATAACGTCGCGTTTGTGAGGAACCGTTCGACTACGTCTATTTGTCTTCTTCATGGACTCGTTCTTCTTCCTTGCGGGATTTCAGGCAAGATGACCATACCCTCGAAATCACTTCTATCTTTGCTTGCTAGTTGCTCGCTCTTTTGCTATGCCTATGTTGCGATACCTATCACTTGCTTATCATGCCTCCTATATTGTTGAACCAAGCCTCTAACCCACCTTGTCCTAGCAAACCGTTGATTGGCTATGTTACCCCTTTGCTCAGCCCCTCTTATAGCGTTGTTAGTTGCAGGTGAAGATTGAAGTTTGTTCCTTGTTGGAACATGGAGATGTTGTTCCTTGTTGGAACATGTTTACTTGTTGGGATATCATCAATATCTCTTATTTAATTAATGCATCTATATACTTGGTAAAGGGTGGAAGGCTCGGCCTTATGCCTGGTGTTTTGTTCCACTCTTGCCGCCCTAGTTTCCGTCATATCGGTGTTATGTTCCTGGATTTTGCGTTCCTTACGCGGTTGGGTGATAATGGGAACCCCTTGACAGTTCGCCTTGAATAAAACTCCTCCAGCAATGCCCAACATTGGTTTTACCATTCGCCACCTAGCCTCTTTTCCCTTGGGTTTCGCGGACTCAAGGGTCATCTTTATTTTAAACCCCCCGGGCCTGTGCTCCTCTGAGTGTTGGTCCGAAACGGGCAGCCTGCGGGGCCACCTCGGGGCAACTCGAGGGTTGGTTTTACTCGTAGCTTGACCTATCTGGTGTGCCCTGAGAACGAGATATGTGCAGCTCCTATTGGGATTTGTCGGCGCATTGGGCGGCTTTGCTGGTCTTGTTTTACCATTGTCGAAATGTCTTGTAACCGGGATTCCGAGTCTGATCGGGTCTTCCCGCTAGAAGGAATATCCTTCATTGACCATGAGAGCTTGTGATGGACTAAGTTGGGACACCCCTGCAGGGATTTGAACTTTCGAAAGCCGTGCCCGCGGTTATGGGCAGATGGGAATTTGTTAATGTCCGGTTGTAGATAACTTGAACCTTAACTTAATTAAAATGAATCAACTGCGTGTGTAACCGTGATGGTCTCTTCTCGGCGGAGTACGGGAAGTGAACATGGTGTTGGAGTAATGTTTGCCGTAGGTTGTTCTCTAGTTCTTCGTTCGTGCTTTGCCTTCTTTTCTCGCTCTCTTTTGCGAACAGGTTAGCCACCATATATGCTAGTCGCTTGCTGCAGCTCCACATATTACCCTGCCTTTCCTATAAGCTTAAATAGTCTTGATCGCGAGGGTGTGAGATTGCTGAGTCCCCGTGACTCACATATACTTCCAAAACCAGCTTGCAGGTGTCGTTGAACCGTGCAGATGACGAACCAAGCTCAAGGAGGAGCTCGATGAAGATCTTGTCCTTTGTGTTGTTTCGTTCTAGTTGATCAGTAGTGGAGCCCAGTTGGGGTCGATCGGGGATCTGTGTAGCATTTGGGGTAGTCTTCTTTTATTTTGGCTCCGTAGTCGGGCCCTGATTGTATTTGGATGATGTAATGCTTTATTCATGTATTTGTGTGAAGTGGCGATTGTAAGCCAACTATGTATCTTTTCCCTTATGTATTACATGGGTTGTGTGAAGATTACCTCACTTGCGACATTGCTTTCAATGCGGTTATGCCTCTAAGTCGTGCTTCGACACGTGGGAGATATAGCCGCATCGAGGGCGTTACAAGTTGGTATCAGAGCCTTCCCCGACCATAGGAGCCCCCACTGCTTGATCGAATTAGCGGACGTTGTTGAGTCTAGAAAAATGTTTTGAGTCATTTAGGAATTATATATCGGAGAGTTTAGGAATTCTTTTTACTCCCCAGTCCCTTCATCGCTCTGGTGAGGCATCCTGATGTAGAGTTTTGACTCTTCTCTTCTCAAATTTCACTAACAACAATTTTTAGGATCACGCGGGTATCTTGGAATCGTTTCGATGGTTTTGTGACGAGAACATTGTTCTTGGTGCCTCCTGACATTTAGGTGTTGTGGCAGTGTCCCGGGGAGTTGAGCTCCGAGGTGTTGTCGTCACAGTTTTATCGTTGCAGTTCTAGAATACCTGAGTTTAGTTTGGCCGACATCGAAAATCTCTTTTATGCAGTTGTTGGTGAGATAACCTCGATGCCACCCAGTAGTGGGGCGGGAGTTCGGGAGTATTGCCATAACTTTTATAACGGATGTTTTTCGAAGGTTGAGGTAGACAATTTCTGAAGGTTTCTTGGTTATGTGTTGAAGGATGGATACAGCTGGATGTAGGATTTGCTAGTTTTGGGTGAGATATTATGCTTCCCCTGTATCCCCAACACCTGATTACATAACCGGAAAATTTCGGGAGTTTATAAGTGGGAATTCAAGTAGCTCTTAGGATATCTTTCCGACATATGTATGATATGAAATTGGGGTTCGACGTCTAGTGGTCCGCCTATTCACGGTTGGTTTTACAGTGGTCTCATTGTGTCTTAAAGAGTCCTTGGCTATGCCGACTCGGGGACGCTTCATATGTCATGTGCACTGCCTTGTACATGATGGTGCTGTACGATTGAGCCCGTGTAGGCCCCACCACGAAAACTTCGGGCGAAATCTCTATCATATGTTTGTTTCGACTTATTCTGCAAGCCAATCCTTTGTTTTTGTTTTGAGTTGTGGTATTCGAGTTGCTTCAAAGTCAAGTGTTTATTCCATACCTTTCCCCAAATGGTTTTCTCATACTTCGATGTGAATACCAATCCTTCTTGATCATCGAGAATGTCTTGTCAATCCTTTTCAACTGGTGTGTCTCTCTTCAAGTGGATCTGATCATTTCAACATCCGCAAGATCAAGTATCAGTTCTTCTCAACTGTGTTGTCTTCATCCGTTCCAAGTTGACTTTGTTTTTCCCACCCACCCACCCTTTTTCTTCAAGGACTCGGATTTTCTTAGTCAAGTATCCATCTTATTAGTTATGAAGTCTCTCCATTCTTCTCCATCAATATTCTTATCTGGTGATTGTCATGAAGATTCTAACGGAGATTCAAGTTTATCATTCTTCATTCCTTTTCTTCTCCGGTGGATTCAATTATTCTGTGTTGGTCACATCCTTTCCTCGTTTTAAATGTCTTCTCTTGCTGGTGTACCTCTCAATCATTCCTCATTTGCTATTCAATTGTTCCAGAGTGCTCAAGATATCTCGAAGATTCATGTTTTCCACTCTGCATCCGTTCAAGATCTTTCGAGGTGATTATCTCATTCAAGCCTTTTAATTCAACCGGTGCAACCTCTCTTTTAAATCATTTCAACAGTATTCTCTTTTCAGTGGGGCCTAACCCACAGGTCTTTTCCCAGGATCTTACCTGACTCTTCTTATTTTCCCGGAGCTATCCAAATCTCTTTTCGAAGTGTGACGTAAGAATGAATTATCATCAATCAAATGTATTTCTCCAAGATCTGTCAAATTCTTTTCATCATTGGCTCAACCTCTTCGTTTTCATTCTTCTGGAGTGTCTAAATAATTCTTGGTGGTGTTTCTCGTCGTCATTCTCAACATTTGAAGACCGAAGAAGAGTTTTCCTCCATATCTTATCCGTTCTCTCAGAGACTCGTGGTGCTAGCTTGTTACCATCCTCTCATAATTGTTTTGATCGTGAGTATTTTTTTCACCTATCCGGAGCAAATTCAAGAGTCTTCTCAGTTTGATCATCTGGAGCCCATGATCTAAGATTTATTCATTCTCAGCTTTCAGATGTGGTTCTCCAAATCTTACCGGTGCATCATTCAATATTCTCTAATCAGTTCGTGATCCCTTCGTTCACTTGTATCTAAATTCTCTCAAGTATCCTCGTTCATTTCATAATTCTTCCCGGTGTTCATCTATCTTTCCTTTGGTCATTTTAATTCTAACGGTGGTTTGTTCAAGAGTTCTCTTATTTATCAATTTATTTGATGTTCCAATCCTACCTGCGGTTCGTCGAAGACATTCTCAAGTATATGTTATATCTCTCTTAATCTTTTCTATGAGAATAATTAGTATGCCAAATCCGTTGCTTGTCATCATTTTAATTGGCGAAGGATAACCATAATATAATTCTCATTCTTAGTTCATCGAGCGAATTCAATTCCTTATTCCGGAGGTTCATCACATTCGCGGTTTCACTTGATTCATCTTTCTTTTCCCGGAGTTCCAAGTTCTCTCAATTATTTCACCACGAAGATCCTTCTAAATCATTACAAGGTTTCACCTTGTGTTTTCAACTTCTCTTGCTTTTATCATCATTTTGTTTACTAGAGTTCCTCACGGATGTCCTACATGATGGTTCATCGAGGTTTTATTTCCTTCTCGAAGCGTTCATCAACATTCTTTTCAGTGGAGTTCAAGCATTCTTCATCTTGCAATCCGGAGTTCAATTCTTTCAACCGTACCATTCGAGGTGGTATTATGTCATTCTTGATAATTTGAGTTCATGTCTCTTGATTCCCATGTTGTTAAGAATGAGATATTTTAAATCCATCATCTCGTCATTGGAATTATCTTGGATTATATTTCACCTAATACTCTTCCCTAAGGATCGTGCTATTTATGATGCTTATAAATGATCCAAGTTCTTCATTTATCCTCCAAATGAAATAAGTTTCTCGTCTCCTTGTTCTTACCAATCAAATTCTTTTTCCCGTGAGTGGAAGGTTTTCATCTCTTAAGTTGAGATGTACCCCACAAGACCATATCAAGCTTATCCTTTCATTGTTGGTTTTCCAACAACTCCGCTCGACCCGTTTCCTAAGGATGCCTTCTCAAGCTCTTTGTGACAGAAGTTGGCATTTTCCTCTCCATTCTTTTACTTCAATTATCTATCTTCTATTCCTTCATCCAGAGGCATTGTGATGTTGCTCTTTTCTCTCATCATCTTGAATGGTGGGGATCATGTTCTTTTCATGCTTATCCTTTAACCGGATTGTGTGCCATTCTGCTCAAGTTCTTTTCGCCTTATGAAGCCTTGCATCTCTTTCAACCGGAGTGCTATCTGAGATATTTCTTACTCGCTCCATTCATTTAATAGTTCTGGAGGCAGTGTTTTGTAATGTCATCAAGTATCTTCTCATCTTATCAAGTTCTTATTCAATTTGTTTTCTTTTCAATCGGAGTGCTGCCCGAAGTTGTTCTTCCTTGTTTCTCTTTTCTGACGGAGACTGTTAACTTCATTCATCTCCATTGTATTCTTTTCTCAAATTGGCTTAACCTTTTCAAGGTTCTTTGGTTTCACTCGTTTGTCAAAGAAGCAACTTAGTTTTACCTCTTCTCTTTCTCTTCCGTTTTTCCCTCCGGTGCCATTCTAGATCTCGGGACGAGATCCTCTCGTAGTGGTGGAGTGTTGTAACGCCCCGAGACCGATGTGCCAGGTGTCCTCAAGTTATTCGCTGTGTTGCCTTGTCATTTGCTTGCGTGTTGCATCTTATCATGTCATCATGTGCATTGCATCATCATGTTTTCGAAACTTGCATCCGTCCCGGTCTCCTTGTTCCGTCTGTTGTCCGTTCTGAGCCCAGACACACTTGCACGCGCCCGCGGCATGTCCGAAATATTATTTTACAAGTGGTCGGAAAATGTTCTCGGAATGGGATGAAAGTTGGCGTGTGGTCTTATTATAGTGTAGATAGACCGCCTGTCAAGTTTCATCGCATTCGGTGTTCGTTTGATAGCCCAACCATTAACTATAGCGGCAATATAGCCGGTCTATCGTCGGACGTTTTCGGTCTCCGGAAACTGCTGTCGGGCCCTCTCTCTCTCTCTCTCTCTCTCTCTCTCTCTCTCTCTATTCTCTCCTCTCGGCCTCGCCACAGTTCACCTAGGCCATGCCTACCATCTCTGCACAGTGCATCGAACCCCTCGCGCGCGTCCGGAAGTTGTCCCGAACCCGACCCGGACTGTCGCCACCGTTGTGTCCGGATCATCCCCAAACATCTACAAAACGTCACCCTTTTCTTATTTGGTATCCCTAGCTATTTTTTTTCGTGACCGTTCGATTAAGATCGGAGGGACCAAATGCCTCTATCCAAAAATCCTTTTGCTATATATATCAGACAAAACCCTAAAAACTAGGTCGCCTGTCCCCCTCAGCCGCCAAATTCCCCCTAGGGATCCATCCCACCGCCGCCACTTACTCACTTCCTCGGTTTCCATGCCGAACCAACCCCTGCATCCCTCTTGTTCCAAACCTCCACCCAACCAGATCCACCCAATCGATCCCGCCTTCTCCTCATTTTACCCATCCCACCAACCAACAAACCCCATCTCTCCTTCTCAGATCAACTCTGCGCTCGATCCCGAACGGATCAAGGCGCTGCCTTCGCTCCCGTGCCCGAGTGCCTGCCGGAGTTTAACCTCGCGCGGGCCTCGAACTTGTTCACCGTCCCGAGCAGGAACGCTCGACCCCGAGCTCCTCCTTCCCCGAAGCTCCTCCTCGTGCGCCCCCTCCTCGACTCTGCGCGCCCCTGCTCTGCTCGACCGGATGGGGAGGAGCCCGATCTCGAGCTTCCCCGACGCCCCATCGTTCCTTCGTCTTCGCCAAACCCCGCCGCCTCCAGTGAACATCGCCGGTGAACCCAGGAGGTCTCCTGCCTCGCACCCTTTTTCTCCTTTTCTTGGATCTCCGATTCCTCTCACCGTCTCTCTCTCTCTAATCTCTCTGCTCTCTCTCCCATTGCCCACAGGAACGCCATGGCCTCCCCGTCATACCTGCGCCGCCGTCACCCCATGTCCCTAAGCACCCCATTGCTGCCTTGCCCGTTGATTTCTGCTGCGTTGCTTTGCTCGCGTCGCCCCAGCCCCTTCCACTCCATCCACGCGAGGTGAACGAGCGCACCAGCGGAGTCCGTTGACCGCGTCGTTGCTCCCGCGTTGCCAGGCCCAGCCTCGTCCTCCCCGTCGTCAAGTCCACCGCCTGTGTCCTCTGCTTCCAGGACGAGAGCAGCGCGTCTCCAGTGCCTGTGTTGACCACGGCCTGCCCAGTTCCTTCGCCTCCTGGGCCTCAATCTAGTCGCGCATGGGCCTCCTTGCCTCTCCAAGGCCCAGCCTGCCGGCCTCTCTCCTCTCCACCGAACGGGCCAAGCCCATGAGTGAGCCTCACTGCTGCGCCCCCTCCCACTGTTGGGCCAACCAGATCCGGCCCGAGATGTATTTTTTTTCCGCAGAACGTTTTAGCTAATTTCCTGAGTACTACCCGTTTTGCAGAATAGTCCCTAGAGTTCATGCATTTAATAACTCACAAATGGTGCATCGGATTAAAACAATTTAAATATGTAAAATGCTTAGAATTTCATATAGTTTCATAATATGTCATTTTCACCCATGTTTAAAATGTTTAAAATGCTGTTTGTGTAACTTTGTCCATATGCCATGCTAAATGGTTTAATTCATAACTAAATAACCATAACTCAGAATTTAATAATCTTTATATGTAAATGGGGTAGAATTTTTCATAGTTTAACATGGTGGCATCACTTTGCATGTTTAACAACTATAAAATATGGTTTAGGGCAGAACAGTACCGAACCTAATATATGCATATGGGGATTACCGGAATTGTTGTTCGTTGCTTCCGGCCTCATTTAACCTTGACTAGATAGGTAGTTTTGCTTTGCTTCACCCTCTTGCCATGTTTAACAAAATTTAATATTGTTGGGTACATAACCGAGAGAGAACTAAATAAGTCATGTGGTGTTTCGTCAATATGTAACTCCGTTGCATAATGAGCTCCACTTAATTTGTAGGATTGTTTGTGCACTTTGCCATGCCATGCCTCATTAAACCGGACATGCATCATACTTGATTTTGCATCATGCCATGTTTATGTGGTAGTTGTTTAACTATGACTATTTGCTTCTTTCCGGTGTTGCTTCTCCGGGTTGATTCCGATAACGTCGCGTTTGCGAGGAACCATTCGACTACGTCCGTTTGTCTTCTTCATGGACTCGTTCTTCTTCCTTGCAGGATTTCAGGCAAGATGACCATACCCTCGAAATCACTTCTATCTTTGCTTGCTAGTTGCTCGCTCTTTTGCTATGCCTATGTTGCGATACCTACCACTTGCTTATCATGCCTCCTATATTGTTGAACCAAGCCTCTAACCCACCTTGTCCTAGCAAACCGTTGATTGGTTATGTTACCGCTTTGCTCAGCCCCTCTTATAGCGTTGTTAGTTGCAGGTGAAGATTGAAGTTTGTTCCTTGTTGGAACATGGAGATGTTGTTCCTTGTTGGAACATGTTTACTTGTTGGGATATCATCAATATCTCTTATTTAATTAATCCATCTATATACTTGGTAAAGGGTGGAAGGCTCGGCCTTATGCCTGGTGTTTTGTTCCACTCTTGCCACCCTAGTTTCCGTCATATCGGTGTTATGTTCCTGGATTTTGTGTTCCTTACGCGGTTGGGAGATAATGGGAAACCCTTGACAGTTCGCCTTGAATAAAACTCCTCCAGCAATGCCCAACATTGGTTTTACCATCCGCCACCTAGCCTCTTTTCCCTTGGGTTTTGCGGACTCAAGGGTCATATTTATTTTAAACCCCCCGGGCCTGTGCTCCTCTGAGTGTTGGTCCGAAACGGGCAGCCTGCGGGGCCACCTCGGGGCAACTCGAGGGTTGGTTTTACTCGTAGCTTGACCTATCTGGTGTGCCCTGAGAACGAGATATGTGCAGCTCCTATTGGGATTTGTCGGCGCATTGGGCGGCTTTGCTGGTCTTGTTTTACCATTGTCGAAATGTCTTGTAACCGGGATTCCGAGTCTGATCGGGTCTTCCCGCTAGAAGGAATATCCTTCATTGACCATGAGAGCTTGTGATGGACTAAGTTGGGACACCCCTGCAGGGATTTGAACTTTCGAAAGCCGTGCCCGCGGTTATGGGCAGATGGGAATTTGTTAATGTCCGGTTGTAGATAACTTGAACCTTAACTTAATTAAAATGAATCAACTGCGTGTGTAACCGTGATGGTCTCTTCTCGGCGGAGTCCGGGAAGTGAACACGGTGTTGGAGTAATGTTTGCCGTAGGTTGTTCTCTAGTTCTTCGTTCGTGCTTTGCCTTCTTTTCTCGCTCTCTTTTGCGAACAGGTTAGCCACCATATATGCTAGTCGCTTGCTGCAGCTCCACATATTACCCTGCCTTTCCTATAAGCTTAAATAGTCTTGATTGCGAGGGTGTGAGATTGCTGAGTCCCCGTGAGTCACATATACTTCCAAAACCAGCTTGCAGGTGTCGTTGAACCGTGCAGATGACGCAACCAAG
Organism: Triticum urartu; assembly: GCF_056163025.1. Classification (NCBI taxonomy): domain Eukaryota; kingdom Viridiplantae; phylum Streptophyta; class Magnoliopsida; order Poales; family Poaceae; genus Triticum; species Triticum urartu. The sequence goes on along the minus strand of NC_141874.1, from coordinate 166,235,927 downwards.
CTCAAGGAGGAGCTCGATGAAGATCTTGCCCTTTGTGTTGTTTCGTTCTAGTTGATCAGTAGTGGAGCCCAGTTGGGGTCGATCGGGGATCTGTGTAGCATTTGGGGTAGTCTTCTTTTATTTTGGCTCCGTAGTCGGGCCCTGATTGTATTTGGATGATGTAATGCTTTATTCATGTATTTGTGTGAAGTGGCGATTGTAAGCCAACTATGTATCTTTTCCCTTATGTATTACATGGGTTGTGTGAAGATTACCTCACTTGCGACATTGCTTTCAATGCGTTTATGCCTCTAAGTCGTGCTTCGACACGTGGGAGATATAGCCGCATCAAGGGTGTTACAGGTGGGTCCCAGCTAGCAGGGGGTATTCATTTTTTGTGCGTAATAAGGAGGCACTTCCTTGCGTGCGAAGATATAGGTGGTGGGTCCGACCGGTCAGCGGGGGAGCGTTTTTTCGCAAAATACAGAAGCCCTTCCTATGGGTCCTAGCTGTCAGGTGGAAGAATCATTATTTTGCATGTAATAAGGAGGCACTTCCTTGTGTGCGGCCGTGGACCCAGCTGTCAGCCTCTCCATGTACATCCACTATCGATTGATGTCGTTCATTGACCATGTTGACCAGGCCGCGCCGAGAGCACCGGGGCAGTGGACGATGGCAAGGCCTGGAAAGGGAACAACACGGAGCCAGGGAAGACTCGGCAATTGTTTCCCACGCGGAGGAGTACGAGGGTTTACTGGTTCTGCCGTCCCCGGAAAATAACAGCAGGTGTGGGTGAGTAGAGGGATGGCTGGGCCAGCGATGGGAGTATGATGGGGCGGTGAGGCCTGCACGGCAGCATAGCCGGCCGCGGGAGAAGGGAGCAGGCAGTCCCGCCGGCGCTTGTTTGAGCGGCTGGAGCAAAAAGAGTAGAGATTGAGGCAGCCGTTGGATGGACATCCAACAGTCACTGCTCTCGTGTGCATTATTTCTAATAATGTACAGCCCATTTTCTAATTCTTAAGAATTTTTTTGGAGCCCATCTTCCTTTTGTTAGCATTACACCCCATATTGTGGCCACGGTTAAAAAGTATATGAAATTGTGCATATTTCGGTGCGGTCAACTGTTTTTAATCCCGAAATATCGATTCACATTCAAACTATTTTGAAAAATAATTTATATAAATATAAAATCTAAATAATTGTCCACACATAAAAATCAATGGAATTTAAAATCTTGTAATGAAAAAAATTTGAAACTAATTCCCGGGTTGATGTGTTTTAAGAATGTACATCCCATTTCTGGGCAAACGAATGAAACTCTCCTCGTCTTGAAAGATTTGCAGCCCAGCAGGGCTGATAAAGCAAGTAGGCCTCGTTTGGGTATTTCTTTTAAAAAAATAGAACTGGGCTAGCCATTTTCAGCAAGAAAAAAACACAACTGGGCTCATGATCTGGTAAACATAAATAAAATCCTGGCTAGACGGGTCACAGCCCCCGCACAGCCCCGTTGTTACCCTGATCCATCGCTAAAACTAGTATAAATAACAACTGCTTGTTCCTCAAAAAAAACTGTGTGACCTGCTGGATCCCTGTGTCAGCCGCTCGTAGTGTAATTCTCTCGTTTATTGACTATGTTGACAATGGTGTGAGCCCAGATGTCCAACCATTAGGAGGAACCATATTTTTTGGCTTGTAATATAGAGGCACTTGCTTGCGTACTGCCATGACGCCGGTGGGTCCCTTCTGTCATCCTCTCCACGTACAATCATCTCCTTGTTCCTCTCGGCTGTTGACGATGTTGACAACGCAAGAGGGCGGCGCACCGCGCACGGCGAGTGAACCAAGGCCACAAGGCGGAGGACGACAGCGAGGCCTCGGACGGAACGAACAGGAGCCATGAAAGATGTGTCGGTCTAGTCGCAGGCGGAGGGGAGTACGAGGGTTGACTGGTTCCGGTGCGGGTGCGTGTTGGGGCTGACGTCGCCGGAGAATAACAGTATGTGTGGGGGAAAAGAGGGAGGGACTAGCCAACATTGGAGGGTACGTACGGTAGGGCGGCGGAGGCGCAGCCAGCCATGGGAGGCGGGAGCAGGCGGAGCCGACGGGTTGGTTTGGTTTGGGCGGTTGGAGGAAGAAGAAGACAAGAGATAGAAGATACACGAAATATGTTGGATGTCAATCCAACGGCTGGTAGGCAGAATCGTTTGTTGACTGGCTAGTAAGTTGACACCACCTTGGATAGGCTATTTCCTCGCGGGTCCCAATTGTCAGTATCCAAACCTGTCACGGTCATGCAGCCTTTCCTATGAAAATTTACAGCCCATTTGATGTGCTAGTTCAAAATAAGTTTGTGGGTGCTGGTGGGGGCTAATCACTTGGCTTCTGTAATGCATAGTGAGCTCAAGCAGCCGGCGAGAGTGATGTTATTTCCCTTGGTTGGGATTTGTTAGTTGTTACAATATTTCACTCTAAATTAAACGAGTGGCAAGCCATTTGCCTTGCTTCAAAGAAAATATGTCAGTCACAACCGAGTTGAAAAGGGCAAGAACATCTAACTCCAGCTTACAAACTATACAAAAGCACGAGGGTTAATTGTTCATCAGGTTTACAAAAAAACCCAGGTTGAAAAGGGCAACAACATCTAACTCCAGCACTGTTTTCGGCAGTCACAGTCAAATGGATCGATCAGGTTCATAGAATGAACATCCTGGGTCGTAAAATTTACTGGATTATGACCATAATATGTTGTAAATAGAAGCCCGACACGTTCAGAAGCCCTTTTGCTGACCTGAAACTCTTTTTTTTGCTCTTCCACATACCCGTCCGTCAAAACCATGTTGCTGATAAACTTAAGCCTGATGGACAATAGTAACCTCGCATTTAGCAGGAAGAATGTGAGAAATCTAGTGTTTGCACGGTTGGCTACATATCATTCTAGCGTTATTGTCTTCAATCGAATCTCATGAGAAGTGAGAAAATCCCGATGCTTACGAATCCACCGATTGGTTATAACTTTCTTACCCCGTCCTGTTGCCTAAATAGACATGAAGATTGAAAACAGTTAAGCTCTAAAAAAAGAGTGTCGAAAGAGCAACTGCTGAACGATTAATTCTAGTACACTATATGCGGGCTTCCAATGTGCGTGAAATTATCACCTTTATATACAACTTCTCCAAACATGGAAAGCATTGCAGCAAGCCAATAATCTTGTTCAGATCAAAACTATTCATTTGGATATATAAGATCTTGACAGAATCCAACACCATTGATAGGCCATCCATGGATAAACTCTTCATTGAGCATAGAACATAATATTAGTGCAAAATGTGTACTCCAAGATGACATATAACTTATGCGCAGAAATTTCAAATGCAGCTTATGGTTACAAGTGTAGATGATAATATAAAGTACCTGAAGAACTGTGGAGAGCCAAACACCATATTGAAATGAGCACAGAGATCATGTATTAAACCCAAGGTCTCTAGTTTAGGCGCGGAGAGGACGGTTATTTGCAACGGTGAATAACCAGAATCAAGGATCAACCTTTGAAGTGAAGGGGCATCTTGGATGATGAGCTGCGTTCCGTCAAAAGAAATTCCAATTCTTACAAGGTTAGGCGACTTTATTTGGAGACAACCAATTCTAACTGTGAAAACAAGCACCAAGCACTCCAGAGCAGGGCAAATGGAGTGGATGATGTTGTGGAATGAGGCCTCTGATATACAAACCCGCACAAGTGAAAGTTATTTGAGAAATGGGAGTCAAAGGTTTAGTACCAGATTGTCAGCGCAAAGGTGGCGGTGTGGAGAGAGGAGGAAAACCGCGAGATGGACATCGGTGCTGAGGGCACAGGTAGATGGCGTTCGGTATCTGGTAGGTGATTTCCAGGGGAATAGTAGAACTCAAGCAGCTGTAGTTCTATAAATTCAGGGGATTTCAGCCAGGCGTCCACCATGCAGGGCATGGTATGCTTGCTCAGCTAGCATGACGGGATGCAGAGGCTTTTAATGGAGCCCTGGTGGGAGGACATGATGGCTCTAGGGATTTCAAAATCATTGAAGAGAGATAGCTAACGACGGTCGAGATTAAGGGGCACGACGCGCCATAGAGGGCGCCACCGAATTGAGAAGACTTGGGTGCGGCAGCAATCCTTGGTGGGGAGAAGCGAGATGATCTATCGAACCACAATTAAAAGAAGCAGCACCCGCTTAGGCGCGTGGAGCACCTAGTCCGCCTGTTCGCCGGGGAAGCAGCGCATCGGTGTCTATCATAGGGGTGTGGGGCGCAGGAGCTGCTTGCGCCTGATCTGGAGGTCGGGGGCTTGAATAGATGGACGGGGCGGTGCCAAGCACGGCGGTGAGGTGAGGTCAAGGGGAGGGCGCAGGTGGGGGACTGGGCCGGTGGTCGCTGGAGTTTCGAGGAAGATCATCAACACTGACTGGCTGGAGGTAGATGAAGGCGATCTGCTCGTTCTTTGTACATCGGACGGTGCAAAAAAAATTAACTGACCTATTTGTTTTCAGTCGACTGTTATTGTCATATAATCATGTAGTAATTTAGTGTGCCATGCATGTTGTAGAGCTATCATATGTCTCCCATCATTTATTTCTCACCGACCTGCTATCTGCTACCTTAACGTTGTACTAACTGTGCACACACTTCACCCATACTCGCACTATTGTTTTTTATGCATGGGTATTTCAGACTCTGACGCAGTGTTGATGAATGCAGAAAAGAAAAGACAAAAGTCGCTCCAGTGTAATTCGAAGATAAGCACTAAGCGTTTCAGCGCTCTAAAGGGTGCAGTGTCAGCAGTTGGAGATAGTAAACGTAGCTCTACAGTTGATGATCTCAATTGCCACACACAACCATCCCAAGTGCTTGCTTTAACTTCGCGCTGTGAAGTGTGGTTGCATATTGCATATGGTGTTGCTACCTCTTGAGCATTGCGTTGGTTTTCCCCGAAGAGGAAGGGATGATGCAGCAAAGTAGCGTAAGTATTTCCCTCAGTTTTTGAGAACCAAGGTATCAATCTAGTAGGAGGCTATGCGTGAGTCCCTCGTACCAGCACAAAACAAATAACTCCTCGCAACCAACGCGAATAGGGGTTGTCAATCCCTACACGGCCATTTACGAGAGTGAGATCTGATAGATATGATAAAGATAATCTTTTTGGCATTTTTGTGATAAAGATGCAAAGTAAAATAAAGGCAAAGTAAAAAAAGCAAAGGAAATAACCAAGTAGTAGGAGATTAATATGATAAAGATAGACCCGGGGGCCATAGGTTTCACTAGTGGCTTCTCTTGAGAGCATAAGTATTCTACGGTGGGTGAACAAATTATTGTTGAGCAATTGACAGAATTGAGCATAGTTATGAGAATATCTAGGTATGATCATGTATATAGGCATCACGTCCGATACAAGTAGACCGACTCCTGCCTGCATCTACTACTATTACTCCACTCATCGACCGCTATCCAGCATGCATCTAGAGTATTAAGTTAAAAACAGGGTAACGCTTTAAGCAAGATGACATGATGTAGAGGGATAGACTCATGCAATATGATGAAAACCCCATCTTGTTATCCTCGATGGCAACAATACAATACGTGCCTTGATGCCCCTACTGTCACTAGGAAAGGACACCGCAAGATTGAACCCAAAGCTAAGCACTTCTCCCATTGCAAGAAAGATCAATCTAGTAGGCCAAACCAAACTGATAATTCGAAGAGACTTGCAAAGATAACCAACCATACATAAAAGAATTCAGACAAGATTCAAATATTATTCGTAGATATACTTGATCATAAACCCACAATTCATTGGTCTCAACAAACACACCGCAAAAAGAAGATTACATCGAATAGTTCTCCACAAGAGAGTGTAAGAACATTGTATTGAGATCCAAAAAGAGAGAAGAAGCCATCTAGCTAATAACTATGGACCCGTAGGTCTGAGGTAAACTACTCACACTTCATCGGAAGGGCTATGGTGTTGATGTAGAAGCCCTCCGTGATCGATGCCCCCTCCGGCGGAGCTGCTGAACAGGCCCCAAGATGGGATCTCGAGGATACAGAAAGTTGCAGCGGTGGAATTAGGGTTTTGGATCCGTATCTGATCGTTTGGGGGTACGTATGTATATATAGGAGGAAGGAGTACGTCGGTGGAGCAACAGGGGGCCCACGAGGGTGGAGGGCGCGCCTGGGGGGTAGGCGCGCCCCCCTACCTCGTGGCCTCCTCTTTTGTGTCTTGACGTAGGGTCCAAGTCTCCCGGGTCTTGTATGTTGAGAAAATCACGTTCCCGAAGGTTTCATTCTGTTTGATATTCTTTTTCTTCGAAACCCTAAAACAGGCAAAAAAACAACAATTCTGGGTTGGGCCTCCGGTTAATAGGTTAGTCCCAAAATTAATATAAAAGTGGATAATAAAGCCCAATAATGTCCAAAACAGTAGATAATATAGCATGGAGCAACCAAAAATTATAGATACATTGGAGATGTATCAAGCATCCCCAAGCTTAATTCCTGCTCATCCTCTAGTAGGTAAATGATAAAAACAGAATTTTTGATGCGGAGTGCTACTTGGCATAATTTTAATGTAATTCTTCTTAATTGTGGTATGAATATTCAGATCCGAAAGATTCAAGACAAAAGTTTAATGTTGACATAAAAATAATAATACTTCAAGCATACTAACAAAGCAATTATGTCTTCTCAAAATAACATGGCCAAAGAAAGTTATCCCTACAAAATCATATAGTCTGGCTATGCTCCATCTTCACCACACAAAATATTTAAATCATGCACAACCCCGATGACAAGCCAAGCAATTGTTTCATACTTTTGACATTCTCAAAACTTTTTCAATTTTCACGCAATACATGAGCGTGGGCCATGGACATAGCACTATAGGTGGAATAGAACGGTGGTTGTGGAGAAGACAAAAAAGGGATAAGATAGTCTCACATCAACTAGGCGTATCAACGGGCTATGGAGATGCCCATCAATAGATATCAATGTCAGTGAGTAGGGATTGCCATGCAATGGATGCACTAGAGCTATAAGTGTATGAAAGCTCAAAAAGAAACTAAGTGGGTGTGCATCCAACTTGCTTGCTCATGAAGACCTAGGGCATTTTGAGGAAGCCCATCATTGGAATATACAATCCAAGTTCTATAATGAAAAATTACCACTAGTATATGAAAGTGATAACATGAGAGACTCTCTACTATGAATATCATGGTGCTACTTTTGAAGCACAAGTGTGGTAAAAGGATAGTAACATTGTCCCGTCCCTCTTTTTCTATCATTTTTTTATTTGGGAATTTTCTCCTTCTTTTTTATGGCCTCTTTTCTTTCTCTTTTTTTTTATTTTTCGTCCGGAGTCTCATCCCGACTTGTGGGGGAATCATAGTCTCCATCATCCTTTCCTCACTGGGACAATGCTCTAATAATGATGATCATCACACTTTTATTTTTCTTACAACTCAAGAATTACAACTCGATACTTAGAACGAAACATGACTCTATATGAATGCCTCCAACGGTGTACCAGGATATGCAATAACTCATGAGTGACATGTATGAAAGAATTATGAATGGTGGCTTTGCCACAAATACGATGTCAACTACATGATCATGCTAAGCAATATGACAATGATGGAGTGTGTCATACTAAACGGAACGGTGGAAAATTGCATGGTAATATATCTCGGAATGGCTATGGAAATGCCAAAATAGGTAGGTATGGTGGCTGTTTTGAGGAAGGTATATGGTGGGTGTATGATACCGGCGAAAGGTGCGCGGTATTAGAGAGGCTAGCAAAGGTGGAAGGGTGAGGGAAGTGTGTATAATCCATGGACTCAACATTAGTCATAAAGAACTCATATACTTATTGCAAAAATCTACAAGTTATCAAAGAAAAGTATTACGCACATGCTCCTAGGGGGATAGATTGATAGGAAAATACCATCGCTCGTCCCCGACCGCCACTCATAAGGAAGACAATCAATAAATAAATCATGCTCCGACTTCATCACATAACGGTTCACCATACGTGCATGCTACGGGAATCAAAAACTTTAACACAAGTATTTCTCAATTCACAACTACTCAACTATCACAACTTTAATATCACCATCTTCATATCTCAAAACAATTATCAAGCATCGAACTTCTCATAGTTTTCAACACTCATAAGAAAGTTTTATTATTAATCTTGTATACCAAGCATATTAGGATTTTAAGCAAATTAACATGCTATATAAGACTCTCAAAATAATCTAAGTGAAGCATGAGAGATCAATAGTTTCTATAAAACAAATCCACCACCGTGCTCTAAAAGATACAAGTGAAGCACTAGAGCAAAAACTATATAACTCAAAAGATATAAGCGAAGCACATAGAGTATTCTAACAAATTTCAAATCATGTGTGGCTCTCTAAAAAGGTTTGTACAGAAAGGATGATTGTGGTAAACTAAAAATTAAAGACTCAAATCATACAATACGCTCCAAGCAAAACACATATCATGTGGCGAATAAAAATATAGCTCCAAGTAAAGTTACCCATAGAAGTAGCCGAAAGAGGGGATGCCTTCCGGGGCATCCCCAAGCTTTGGCTTTTAGGTGTCCTTAGATTATCTTGGGGGTGCCATGGGCATCCCCAAGCTTAGGCTCTTGCCACTCCTTGTTCCATAATCCATCAAATCTTTACCCAAAACTTGAAAACTTCACAACACAAAACTTAAAGTAGAAAATCTCGTGAGCTCCGTTAGCGAAAGAAAATAAAAGACCACTTCAAGGTACTGTAATGAACTCATGATTAATTTATATTGGTGTTATACCTACTCTATTCCAACTTCTCTATGGTTTATAAACTATTTTACTAGCCATAGATTCATCAAAATAAGCAAACAACACACGGAAAACAGAATCTGTCAAAACAGTACAGTCTGTAGTAATCTGTATCTAGCGCAAGATCTGGAACCCCAAAAATTCTAAAATAAATTGCTGGACGTGAGGAATTTATCTATTAATCATGTGCAAAAATAATTAACTAAATATCACTTTCCAAACAAAAATGGCAGTAGTTCTTGTGAGCGCTAAAGTTTCTGTTTTTTACAGCAAGTGTAACAAGACTTTCCCCAAGTCTTCCCAACGGTTCTACTTGGCACAAACACTAATTAAACACAACAAAACAGAGGCTAGATAAATTATTTATTACTAAACATGAGCAAAAAGCAAGGAATAAAAATAAAATTGGGTTGTCTCCCAACAAGCGCTATCGTTTAACGCCCCTAGCTAGGCATAACAAGCAAGGATAGATCTAGGTATTGCCATCTTTGGTAGGCAATCCATTAGTGGCTCTCACAATAGATTCATAAGGGAATTTAATTTTATCTCTAGGGAAGTGTTCCATGCCTTTCCTTAACGGAAATTCGAATCTAATATTCCCTTCCTTCATATCAATAATTGCACCAATCGTTCTAAGTATTGAAGATTGACATGAACAAGTTCAAATCAATCTGGGGCCTAATGTTGGGGATATTGTTACTGGAGGTAAACCAGCTAGGAGTGGCTGGGTTAGCTCCATGAAGATTGAAGCCCATGAAGATGAGAAGATACTGGCGCTTTAAGAAGGCCCAAGGCCCAAACACGGATTAAAGCCTGTAGATGTAAACCGACTTTATCATGTAAACTTGTATTGTAAGTTAGAAGAATAGAGACCGAGTCGAACACCTCTATGATCCGGCATCAGGACTCTGTAAACCAGCGGGCGTCAACCTGTGTATATAAAGGGACGACCTGGCCACGGTTTGAAGACAGAAAAACAACAACTCGAGGACCAGTCAAAGCGGATTCGCTCCCTGGTCATCGAAACCCCAGCAATACCAAACACAACTAGACGTAGGCTTTTACCTTCATCGAAGGGGCCGAACTAGTATAAACTCCCCATGTCCCCTTGTCTGGTTTAACCCCTTTAAGCTAACCCGTTGCGATGGCTCCACGACTAAGTCCTTTCACGAGGACATCTGCCGTGACAAACCCACGACAGTTGGCACCCACCGTGGGGCTATCGCACGATGGTTTCGAGTTCTTAAAGGGAAGCTTTGATTGACTCAAGGGATACGCTGTGGGCCGGATGACGAAGAGTCGTCGCGGCAAGCTCTACATCGACAACGCGGGATGGGGCCCCGAGGCCGATTCAATCGAATATGGGTACCGGGTCCCCTTGGTGGGACTCACGTCTTCATCGGCAAGATTGGTGAACCAGGCCCTGAGCCGGACACCTGCACCGACATCATCGAGACGGCTCAGTGTGCAAGCCCTTCTCCGGTTCAGCCCAGGGCAAAGCATGTTTTCGTAGGTGTCATCCATGGAGCAGAATATGAGGACGGACCGACATCCAATGGAGAAACCGTTGTTGGCTCTGATGACGAGTCTTCTGGAGAAACCGAATCGCTTTATCAGCTGCAGGATGGCCGGATTAGTGGAGGTTCCGAGGGCAACAATATTCCGGACTCCCCTGATCTGCCAAATCGGGCCGCTATCTTCATGGCCGGTACACAATCAACGCCCCACTCATCAACCGCCGCAGCAATGCTCTCCGGTTTAGCAACAGCCACACCGGCGGGGAAAGGGAGCTTTGCGCCACCTCCGGCTCAAGTTCTGTCTAACTTGTTCGACGCCTTGGCAGCATTGATGGCCATGGAGGTGGACGCAGCAGCCCGGGATCAGCACAACACGGAGATCGCAAAGGTGAAGTATCAGATAACTCAGGCTTTAGCGGACCTGGCGGCAGAGAACGCTAGGATGGCTATAGAACAGACCGAGTTGGAAGCTCAGGCCTACCGGCTTAGGCTGGATCAGAATGCTTCAGAGGAAGTCATGAGAAGAAGATACTGATCACATCTCCCACCGAGTTATGAGCCAAGAAATCTTTTCAACACGCCAGGAGCAGGAACTAGTAACCAGCCAATATTAAACCGGATGGAGGCACCAGGAACAGGAGTGCCGGTTCAGCCGCGCACGATGGACCCGCCGCGTCAGAACAACATTTTACCACAGTATGTTCCAACACCCCCCGGGCATTACTCCAACCCATTGGACAACATTGTGGCCGCCGCTTCATGGTTGGCAGCCCTCCCAACCGACGGCGAATCACCAGTTGTGATTGAGGCACGACGGGCCAGGGATCTCCTCCAAACAGCTCTAAACCAGCAGCAGGCTTATTCGCACAGTCGTGAGAGGATTCATTCCACCCCCCCCATCCAAGCCGGAGCTACAGCAGGCACGTTGAGGATGAACCGGCCGTGTCAAGCAGTGCACGTCGCCGTAACTCGCTGCGAAGGCACAACCCGGCAGGAGAAGGTGCTAATGCGCAGGACATGGTGGATCATGGTCGTGCACGTCGAGAGGCCGAGTTAGCAGCTCTGCAGGGAGCCCGTCAACCTACTCCGGTTCACCCTGCTGCTTGAGTAGAGCCAGGTGTGGTATTCAGTTCCTTAGGGGTGCCGTGTCTCACCCCGCTTTGCGTAATGTGCGACTGCCCAAGGATTTTCAAGGGACCTCATAAGGTACCCAATTACACCGCCGATCTGTAACCAGAGGCATGGGTTGAAAGCTACGAGATGGCAATGGAGATGTTAGATGTGGATGAAGCAGTATGTGCTAAATACTTCACCATGATGTTGGAAGGAACATCTCGTACTTGGTTGAAGAGCTTACCAACTAACTCTGTCGGATCATGGGCCGAATTAAAGTATCGGTTTATCCAGAACTTCAAGGATACTTGTAAGCAGCCCATGTCAATTGTAGATTTGGCCGCTTGTGTCCAAGAGGATGGGGAGTCCACGACCCATTGGGTAAAGCGGGTTTCAGCTATCTTGCATTCATTGGATCATATCAATGCAGATACCACAGTGCTAACGTTGGAGGGCAATTGCCGTTTTCTGCCGCTCAAACAGAAGTTAGGAAGGCTCAAACGCCACTGCAATGATATGTCAACGCTTATGGACGCTTTAGTGAAGTACGCCGATTCAGATAATACCAAAGACACTGACTCGGAGCAGGACAAACCGGAGAAAGGAAAAAAAACGGCAACACCAAGGGTCAGCAGCATAATCCGGCAGGTCACGAGAATAATGGTAAGCGCAAGGCCGACAACAGTTTGGACTTTGTGGCTAACACCAATGCTCAGGAGAATGGTCAGCGCCGTAAGGGCAAGCAGCCCCAGAGGGGCGGAGGTTCAGGCCCCAATTTGGAGCGCCTGCTAAATCAACCATGTCCGAAGCATGGATCAAAGGAGAAGCCAACATCGCATCTTTGGGAAGATTGTTATATCATGCGAGATTTCAAGAACTCCAATATGTTTCAGTAGGATAATGGCCCACCCGGCGGTTCAGGAGGTGGTTTCCATGGGCCGGGTTACGGAGGCGGCAGCTCCGGTTCATGATTTCAGGGAAATCAAACCGGACATAGCAATCAAGGGAACCAGGGAAACCAAGGAGGTTACAACCATCAGGGGAACCAGCAGCAGTCGGGTTATTAGAGCAATCCTAAGCAGTTAAACAGTGGGCAATATCATGTCTTCACCACTAGCTTGTGTAAGCGTGATCAGAAGCTTCACAAGAGGGCGGTAAACTCTATTGAACCGGCGGTGCCTCAGTATTTGCGCTGGTTTGAGCAACCCATTTTATGGAGTAGAGAGGATCACCCGCCCTGGGTTGACAATCCGGGTCATCTGGCCTTAGTGATGGCCCCTCAAGTTGGGGGATATAAGTTCAGTAAGGTACTCATGGATGGGGGAAGTAGTATCAACATTCTATATTATGATACCTTCCGTCGTATGGGGTTGACAGATAAGAATCTTAAACCGTCAAACACTGTTTTCCATGGTGTGGTGTCTGGTAAGTCTGCATATCCAGTGGGCAAGATAGCCTTAGAGGTGGATTTTGGAGATGATCATGATTCAAGATCAGAAACATTGACCTTTGAGGTGGTAAAAATCCAAAGTCCGTATCACGTTTTGTTTGGGCGACCGGCTTATGCTAAGTTCATGGCGAGGCCGTGTTATGTTTATCTACCGCTTAAAATGCCAGGTCATAAGGGGACCATCACAGTACATGGGAGCAGGAAGATCGCTTTGGAATGTGAGGAAGGTGATGTGGCTTATGTTGAGTCGGCTTGCGCCACTGAGGAGCTGATGTTTTATAAAGACAAGGTTGATCCGGCAGATATGACCTCTTTGAAAAAGCCAACTACGGAACATGATCCGGCATTGAAATTTAAATCGGCCACAGATACTAAGATGGTTGATTTCGTTCCTGGTGATTCATCCAAGCAGTTCAGCATCAGCGCTAATCTGGATCCCAAATAGGAAAGCGCGCTCATCGAGTTCATCCGTGAGAACCGGGACATCTTTGCATGGAAACCTTCTGACATGCCAGGTGTACCGAGGGAACTCGTTGAGCACACACTTAACATTGATCCTAAGTTTAAACCGGTCCGGCAGTTTCTCCGCCGCTTCAATGAAGAAAGGCACAAGGCTATTGGTGAAGAGGTAGCTCGGTTGTTGGCCGCGTGGTTTATTGTGGAGGTCTTTCACCCGAAGTGGTTGGCTAATCTAGTGTTGGTTCTTAAGAAAAACGGCACCTGGCGCATGTGTGTAGATTACACAGACTTGAACTAGGCTTGCCCTGCAGAACCCTTTGCCCTCCCTCGTATTGATCAGATTATTGATGCTACGGCGGGTTGTGACCGTTTGTGTTTTCTGGACGCTTATTCTAGTTATCATCAGATCAAAATGGCAGTTAAGGACCAGGAGAAGACAGCTTTTATAACTCCTTTTGGAGCCTTCTGCTATGTCTCCATGCCTTTTGGGCTCAAGAGTGCCCATGCGACTTATCAACGCTGTGTTCAGAATTGTCTTCATAAGCAGATTGGGCGCAATGTTCATGCATATGTAGATGATATTGTGATAAAGTCCAGGAAGGAGGAAACATTGATAGATGATTTGAGAGAAACCTTTGACAACCTCCGGGTTTACGAGATGATGCTCAATTCGGAAAAGTGTGTCTTTGGTGTCCCGATAGGCAAGCTCTTGGGTTTTCTGGTGTCAAACAGAGGCATTGAGGCTAATCCGGAAAAAATCTCAGCAATTATATCTTTGGCTAAACCGGCGTGTATCAATGACGTTCAACGTTTGGCCGGCCGGATTGCGGCTTTGAGCCGGTTTATCAGTCGTCTTGGGGAGAAGGCTATCCCTTTATATCAGATGCTAAAGAAAACAGAGGATTTTGTCTGGAGCGAGGCGGATGATAAAGCGTTTGAGGATCTGAAGAGGCAGTTCGTTGAACCTCCTGTGCTTGCAGCCCCGATCGATAAAGAGCCGTTATTGCTGTATGTGGCTGCTAATGCCCGAGCTGTTAGCGTGGCTATTATGGTGGAGCGCAAGGAAGCTGGAAAGAAATATCCGGTTCAACGGCCAGTTTATTATATCAGTGAGGTGCTCATTGAATCAAAGCAGAGGTATCCACATTAGCAGAAGCTGCTGTATGGAGTGTTTATGGCAAGCCGGAAGCTCAAACATTATTTTTAGGGTCATCCTATCACAGTGGTCAGTTCATCCCCCCTGGGAGATATCATTCAAAACAGAGAAGCAACTGGCCGGATTGCTAAGTGGGCTATCGAGCTTGGACCTCACGGGCTCAAATACACAACTCGCACAGCAATTAAATCCCAGGCGCTCGTGGATTTCATCAATGATTGGACAGAGTTGCAGGCACCAGAGGAAAAGCCAGATAACACGTATTGGACTATTCACTTTGATGGATCCAGACAGTTGGAGGGCTCGGGGGCTGGAGTCATACTAACTTCCCCACGAGGTGACAAGTTTTGTTATGTCCTCCGTTTAATGTTCCCTTGTACTAACAATGCAGCTGAATATAAGGCCTTGCTCCACGGTCTTAGGATGGCAAAGGAGATGAACTTAAGCCGAGTTAAGTGCTTTGGTGACTCGGATCTAGTGGCTCAACAGGTGTCTGGTACTTGGGACTCAAAAGACCCACTCATGGCGGCATACCGACGAGAAGTAGACATGGTGGTTGGCCATTTCAAGGGTTATCAAGTTGACCATATAGACCGGCAAAAGAATGAAGAGGTGGATGCTTTAAGCCGCCTTGGTTCTCAGTGTAAACCAGTCCCACCAAATGTCTTCCTTGACGTGCTGCATAATCCGTCGGTCAAGGTACCAACAGAGGAGGAGTTGGCTATTCCTGATCCGGAGGCTCAATTGGTGGCAGCTTTGCATGTCATACCGGATTGGACAATCCCTTACCTGGCTTACATGAACCGGGGCGAGTTACCGGAGGATGAAACCTCGGCCCGGCAGATAATCCGGCGTTCCAAGTCGATGACCATAATCAACGGAGAGTTACATCGTTAAAACGTTTCAGGGGCAATTCAGTGTTGTGTATCTCCTCAAGAGGGTTGTGAGATTTTGCGAGAAATCCATGAAGGGGATTGTGGTCACCACGCCGGCTCAAAGTCTTTGGTAGCTGAAGCTTTTCTCCATGGTTTTTATTGGTTAACAGCTCACGCTGATGCGGAGGATTTAGTCAAAAGATGTGACGGTTGTCAAAATTTCGCACGCCGTGCTCATATTCCGGCTCAGGAGTTGAGGATGATTCCAATAACTTGGACGTTTGCGACTTGGGGGCTTGATATGGTTGGACCCTTCAAGCGATCCAAGGACAAAAAGACCCACTTATTAGTGGCAGTTGACAAGTTCACCAAATGGGTGGAAGCAGAGCCAGTCAGTAAGTGTGATGCAGCCACGGCGGTTCAGTTCATCAAAAAGGTGATATTCCGGTTTGGCTTTCCACACAGTATTATAACTGATAATGGTACTAATCTGTCAAAGGGAGAGATGGAGGAATTTTGCCAACGTGAGCACATCCGGCTTGATATAGCATCGGTGGCTCACCCCCAATCTAATGGTCAAGCGGAGAGGGCAAATCAAGAAATTTTGAGAGGTATTAAACCCCGGCTTATGGTTCCTTTGAAGCGGACACCGGGTTGCTGGGTGGAGGAATTACCTTCTGTGTTATGGAGCATCAACACCACACCTAACAGATCTACGGATTACACACCTTTCTTCATGGTTTATGGAGCAGAGGCGGTTCTTCCTAGTGACATCCGTCGCGACTCGCCCCGTGTGGCAGCTTATGTCGAAGCTGATAATGAGAAGGCACGTCAGGATTCACCGGACCTGTTAGATGAGGAGCGTGATCTTGCAGCATGACGTTCGGTGATTTATCAACAAGATCTCCGACGTTATCACAGCCGTCGGGTTAAGACCAGAACTTTTCAAGAGGGCGATCTGGTGCTCCGCCTCATCCAGGATCAAACTGATATGCACAAATTATCCCTGCCTTGGGAAGGACCTTTTGTGGTCAGCAAGAATCTGCACAACGGGTCATACTACCTCATTGATGTTCGAGAGCACAAAGACTCACGTAAATCGGAGGAGGAGACCAAGCGGCCGTGGAATATAGCTCTTCTTCGGCCTTACTATACTTGAGCCACAGGCTCTTCGTATCTACATATTTATGACAATGTATATATTTTATAATAAACCGGAGCCTCGAATAAAGCGGGGTCTCTGTTCTTTTTACATCATGTGTGAGCTTACAAGAGTTTCTACTGACAAATCGGAGTTTTGTTAAACCGGCTTCTATGGCTGCACGGATATAAAGAAAATTACTAGGGGGCTTGGTTGTTCTCACACCATAGCTACACCTCTTGATGGTATTAACACCACAAAGCGATATCACTAGGGGGCTTGGTTGTTGTCACACCATAGATATACCACTTGATAGGCGTTAAGCCACAAGGAAATTGTGTGGAGCCAAAGAGAGTCTGTTGCGTTAAGCACAGTACAAACATAGGTAACCACCGAGCACAGCTCACATATTACCTGGGGGCTCTTTTCTTCTCAAAGAACAATGAGTTTTGAACCCTTGTAATAGGCTATCAAGCCAGGCGTGGAAGCTAGGTGTATTCACCTAAAACCCCAGGTTATCCTGCCTCTTTAAGTAAGTCACTCCGTCCAGGTAAACCTGGTAATACCCATCGAACGTTTGACAAGTCAATCCCATGGACCCTGAACTTGTCAATGTTAAATCGGTGATTGGTTAAAGATTGAGGTCCATCTTAAAAAGGCTTTGCAAAATGGTTTAACTCAGTGGCCTGGCAGCCCATGAAAAGCCTTGATTTAGGGCCTGGCTGCCCATGAAAAGCCTTGCATATTCTTTTCTTTTTGCTATTTTTATGATAAGGGATTTATAAACATTTTTCTGACAAACCGGTGTTCTTTACAACCCAGCTTGACTTTCAACGCTTAGTTGTCAATACATGATCAGATTCTAAACCGGTAGCACCCTGCTCTAGTCTGGTTTTGACTAGATGTCACCATTCTTATACAAACAACTCAACGACTCTTTAGCCCAATATGATTTCTACATGCAACGGTAAGAGAGCCAGGAGTTGTCAATGCTCCGGATTGGTGTTTTCACCTTTACCATACAAGCAGTTGGTCAGCCAACGAGGTATGTTGCAGATGTTATTTTTAATATAAACTTTGATTGTCCATCCAAGTATTGTATATTTTTGGGCATCATGACCCGTCCAGTGGTAAACCACTAGGACACTTTAAAGTTCTTGTATCCAGGAACACAAATCATCATGGGCTATGCATAAATAGATCCCAAAAAAGTGAAACAAGTTTTCTGCATGTCAAAGCAACATAAACATGCTCGAGGGCATGACAGATAATGGGGTTTTGCTATCCTATTACAAGAAGCTTCAAAACGGCTCCAATTGAATAATTGTTTCAAAGCAGTGGCACACAATAGCTGGTAAACTGGATGCTGGTTTAAGATGCTTCGTCTGGACAGCTTGACGGTTGAGGATCATTTGGCGCAATCACTTCTTCTTCATCCCTCCCCAAACGCTGGAAATCAACCGTTGACCAATCGATTCTGGTTAAAGCTTGAAACACGGCTTCTTCATTGATAAGGCTGGAGGGGTTAATGTAAGGAGCGTAAGTATGCTTATGGATTGGAGGCACAAGTTCTTCGACTTCATGGATTTCGGCAGGCTGTCTCTTCCCTTCAGTGTCGTAAGGCGGCTGGAAATGAGATAAGTTTGTGGCTTCTGCCAGTTTGCTGGCTATTGGCCGCATCTCCTTTGTCAGCCTTCGAAGATCATCATTGTTGAAGCTTGAACTGTCCTCCTTCACACCTGGATATCCTTTAATGATGTCATCCGCTTCAAGATCCGGAATCCATGCTTTGGCCCGGATTAGTGCGGTCAGCGCTCCTGCTCTTGCGGCTGCCTTCTTCAGTTCAGTAATCCGGGCTGGTAGCATGGCTAGCTTCTCAAGGGTTTCTTTTATCAGAGTTGGTGCCGGTTTATTGTAGGCTACGGTGCATATAGCACGCTAGGATCCAGAGTAAAGCTGTTCTATTAAGGTGTAAGCTGCTTTAAGCTTCATCCGCATATCTGTGCCCAGATGAGTAATGCGAGTGCCTGTCATGGTTTAGTATCAGCCAGACTGGTAAACAATAAGATCTCATGAATTGGGCAAACAGCATGAGATACTTACCAAATACAGCGGACGTCATGGCGTTGATTTTCCGCTCCAAGCCAGTTAGTTCATCTACAACTGGCTTCAGGGCTGCTTCGGCATCCTCAGCTCTTTTGGTTAAACCGGCCTTTTCGGTTTCCCATACAGCCCGCTCCTTGTTCAAAGTCTCCTTTAGCTTTTCCATAGCTGTCAGGGCTTTGGTCAGCTCCTCCTTGGCTTTCACAGCCTCTGCTTGTTAGGACTTCACGTTCTCTTGCAGGTCAGCGGTTTGGGGATCTCTGTTGCTTAGCTCGGCCTGTAACAGTGAAGATATGTCAACAACAGGATATGTATTTTCTAAGTACTAAGTGTATAACAAGTTATGCACTTCGTACTTGGGGGCTAATGCATATTTGATCTATTATCAATACGTCTTTTATAAATCTCAAGAACATTGCAAGCATTATCCTTGACACTTGGGGGCTAATGTACATCTGTTCAAAACTGATGCATGGATTCAAGACCCGGACTACCTCGCAAAGCTAAACCGGCCATTGGGGGCTACACTGATGAAAGCTACATAACTACATTGGTAAAGTATCGGTTTTGTTTTCACTAAGGACCTGACATATTGAGGGTCACCAGGAGAGTATTAAAGTACTACAAAGTCCCGGTTTAAGATTAACATCATAAAACGGCCCTTGGGGGCTACTTGGGCTAGTGTTTCAACTTCGGAATCAAGAAATAAAGGGAGATGAAAATACCTCATAACGTTCCTTCATCAAGTTCACCAAACCGGCCTCATAATCTCGGTTTGAGTGCAGACTGTTTAAAAAACCGGAATGGAGTTCTTCGGCGCTGAGATGAGCATAACTTGACAAATTAGTGCTCCATTTACCCTTCTCCATGGCAGCACGCTCTTCTTTGGCGCTATGTTTGGCCAAGATTACAGGATGGACAGGAGAGTTGTGGCCCATGCCAGTAATGATAACGTCATCTCCTGGGCCTCCAGTAGTTTTTGTGGGTGATGGTCGAGTGCTAGTAACTCTCACCGGACTAGCCTGGATTGGAGCTGCAGGTTCAGTATCAGGAACAGCAGTATCAACTTCAGTTTGTTCATTAATATTCCGGTCTTGAGGGGGTGGTTCATCAAAGGTAGCGTCAGGATGGGGACCCTCCGGTTCACGAGTTTGGTCCGGTTCATCTGTTTGCTCCTGTTCAAGAACCACCTGGTCTTCAGACGGTTCGTTCACCCGAGCTTTTTTGCTGGGTCTGGCTTTGGCTCTGCAAACAAAAATAAAAGAGGTGAAATTTAGCATATTACTCAGAATATGTAAAACATTCGAAGAAAGGGTTTTGAGTACTTACCCAGCTACAGTTTTGAGAGGCGGGAGTTGGGTTGTTGTTGACTCGCCAGAGGATGAGGGAGGTGTCACCTAATAATTTGAATTGGACGGATTAAGAGGTTGTCTAAAATAACCTGCCTTGGGATAAGAATTGTCAGAAGTGGGGGACACCTCATATCGCCGCTTTCGAACCGGGGTATCAGGTAAACCGGCCGAAGTGACCTGTTGGCCGCTGTGCAGGGTTGTCCGGCGAGCTTCAAGCTGCTGCGTCTTCAAAATAAATGTTGGATCCAAGTAAGCAAGAGGATGAGAAAAGCTTACTTTCCGGACCGCTTGACAGGTTTTTTGTGTTGGCATAGAGTCTGAACCGGAGGAAAGGGTAATTACCTCTACATCATTAGCCTGGCTGCCTTCTACGTCCTCCTGATAAAGATCATTGTTAATGAGATGCATGAAAAGGGAGCCAAGGGAGTCAAGTACTACCTCAACTTCTGGTTCCTCTGCATCTTCATCAAGTTCCATGTTGATACGTTCGGCTGTTTTCCACTTTGAGGTTCGCTTGACGGCTTTGGTTTTCGGACGGGATGGCTTTGCCGCTTTATCTGCGGATTTCCGCTTCCAGAAAGGATCATCACCCTGTTTATACACAAACAGAAGAAAGTTTACAAGGTGAACAATTTAAAGATATCAACGATAAAAAGGAAGCATAGTGCTTACAGTAGGCGGTTTATTTTGAGTGTAGAAGGGGTTCAAGTCGGTTTGGCGACAGACTGATTCCGGTTCATTCAAAATTTTCTTAACGCCTTCAGTGAACTCTTCATCGGTTACCTGAATGTTGATGTGGCGTTGGGGGTCTTCTAATTCACCAGTGTATTCACACATTAAACCGGGGCGGCGGCTTAGTGGCAAGACGCTCCAAGATATCCAGCAACGCACAAAATCAACGCCTGATAAACCGTTGTCCATAAAGGCCCAGAGCTTGGTGAGTTGAGGGACATATTTGGCCCGTTCCACAGAAGTTAAACGTTGCGGCAATGGATGAGTGTTGGAAAGCTGGTGATCACGATAGCCTGGAAGAGGGTTCTCATCTTCAGGAGAGGTATCTATGCAGTAGAACCAAATCTGGTTCCATTCCTTAGGGTGACCGTGCAGTTTGGCATGAGGGAATTCAACTTCTTTCCGCTTTTGAATAGAGACACCACCAAGTTCAGTGTTGGGACCATTTACAAATTCTGTACGCCGGTTCAGATGAAAAAAGTCCCGGAATAGCTCAGCAGTTTGTTCTTCTTGTAAGTACACTTCACAGAAGACTTAGAAGTTGCATAGATTGGACACCGAGTTGGGTCCGATATCTTGAGGATGGATTTGGAAACTGGCAAGAATATCTCGGAAAAACTTCGACCCGGGCGGTTTGAAACCACGGCCTATGTGGTGAACAAAAACCACCACCTCACCCTGTATCAGGGTAGGTGGATTCTCTGTTCCTGGGACTCGCCACTGAATCATTTTGGGCAAAGTGCCAACGTTGACCATTCCATTCAACTGTTCTTTGGTAACCCGGGAAGGAGCCCAATTGCAAGCATAAAACTGTTTGGCCATTGCAAACGAACAGCTGAAAAGGAAATACCGGTTTACAAATCATTCATGGTGATATGTAAGGTGCGACAGAATAAAGATATACAGCTATGTAAGATTGCGCAAACCGGAGGCTGATACAATAATGAATGACAAGGTAATATCAGAACAAAGGTATACATATGTTGTTAAACCGGATTATAACAATGGAGGTAAATAGGGCTTGCCGGTTCACTAGGGGACTAATGGTATGTGATAGGTTGTTTTCACAAAGGTAAACCGCCTATGTGGTAAAGAGGATATAGATCCAAGGTCAAAATGACTAAGTAAGGTGAAACAGGTTCCACAAGGGGACATGGAAATTTTGGATCTACTGAAAGACAGGAAGGCAAAAATATTTTGACCTAAAAGGGTTGGACCTAAAGCAGTTCGTAATGGTTCAGATCAGTTTTTCGCATACAAAAGGTATGTTGTGGTAGCGGAAGGTAAACCATTACGAGCAATATATCAAGCTTGAAGTTTTTTATCCATAGATAAGGAGTAATAGGGAAGAGCCATACTGGAGCCCTGATGAACTTCGACGAACTGAGAAGAACGAGGGAACCCTAAACAGATCTACAAAGGGGGGAAGGGAAAGACTTACAGAGACTGATTGAAGCAGCGAAGGAGCGCCGCAGCTTTCTGGCGCAACCAGGTTGATGAAGCGGCCGGCGGAGAGACGGAGGCAAAGCTTGGTGGCGGCGGCGGTGCTCAGGGACAGAGATGTCGGAAGGAGTAAGACGAGGTGAAGGAGACGAAGGGGAAAAGAGAAGGGCCCGTGGTCCTATTTATAAGGTGAACCGATAAGCGACGGGTGCGTAAATCGAGGAGCTGGAAATGGATAGTTAATAACGATGTCGCCTCGAGGGTTGAACGTTCATTAATGAAGGGTATCTTCGGCTTCAACGGGTAGATGACGTCATAATGATTTACTGCGGATTTAAAGGATGATGTCACGGCGATTTACCAGATTTATACGAAGGTGCCAGGGCAAGAATTTTTCTAAGTATTGAAGATTGACATGAACAAGTTCAAATCAATCTGGGGCCTAATGTTGGGGATATGGTTACTGGAGGTAAATCGGCTAGGAGTGGCCGGGTTAGCTCCATGAAGATTGAAGCCCATGAAGATGAGAAGATACTAGCGCTTTAAGAAGGCCCAAGGCCCAAAGACGGATTAAAGATTGTAGATGTAAACCGACTTTATCATGTAAACTTGTATTGTAAATTAGAGGAATAGAGACCGAGCCGGACACCTCTTGATCCGGCATCGGGACTTTGTAAACCGGTGGGCGTCAACCTGTGTATATAACGGGATGACCCGGCCACGGTTTGAAGACAGAAAAACAACAACTCGAGGACCAGTCAAAGCGGATTCGCTCCCTAGTCATCGAAACCCCAGCAATACCAAACACAACTAGACGTAGGCTTTTACCTTCATCGAAGGGGCCGAACTAGTATAAACTCCCCGTGTCCCCTTGTCCGGTTTAACCCCTTTAAGCTAACCCGTTGCGATGGCTCCACGACTAAGTACTTTCACGAGGACATCTGCCGTGACAAACCCGCGACAGATAGACTTGATCATAAACCCACAATTCATCGGTCTCAACAAACACACCGCAAAAAGAAGATTACATCGAATAGTTCTCCACAAGAGAGGGGGAGAACATTGTATTGAGATCCAAAAAGAGATAAGAAGCCATCTAGCTAATAACTATGGACCCGTAGGTCTGAGGTAAACTACTCACACTTCATCGGAAGGGCTATGGTGTTGACGTAGAAGCCCTCCGTGATCGATGCCCCTTTCGACGGAGCTCCGGAACAGGCCCCAAGATGGGATCTCGTGGATACAGAAAGTTGCGGCCGTGGAATTAGGGTTTTGGCTCCGTATCTGATCGTTTGGGGGTACGTAGGTATATATAGGAGGAAGGAGTACGTCGGTGGAGCAATAGGGGGCCCACGAGGGTGGAGGACGCGCCTGGGGGGTAGGCGCGCCCCCTACCTTGTGGTATCCTCTTTTGTGTCTTGACGTAGGGTCCAAGTCTCCCGGGTCTTGTTTCTTGAGAAAATCACGTTCCCGAAGGTTTCATTCCGTTTGGACACCGTTTGATATTCCTTTTCTTCGAAACCCTAAAACAGGCAAAAAACAACAATTCTGGGCTGGGCCTCTAGTTAATAGGTTAGTCCCAAAAATAATATGAAAGTGGATAATAAAGCCCAATAATGTCCAAAACAGTAGATAATATAGCATGGAGCAATCAAAAATTATAGATACGTTGGAGACGTATCAGGTGTCTAGCTTGAATTGCTTCCAATTTGGTTAAATTGCATCTGCTTACTTTACACATTATACCTTTGATAATGACATGCCTTCCTGTTTTTGATACATACTACATATGTCAATTAACCATGTTCGTACATCAAACTAATGCTCTTTTGTATCCCTCGTCAATCACTTATGATGAGACAGTCACCCCAGTGAGTTACTGTGAGACGCCATACTCGTTTAAACAGTGCAGTGTCATCCTCTCCACATGATTCTAAAGAAACAGCAAGGCTAAATGAAGATAGTCAACGTAGCTCTCTAGTTGACGACCACAATTCCCCCACACCACCATCACAGGTGCTTTCTCTAACTTCGCAGTGTGATATGTGGTTGCATGTTGCATATGGTGTCTAGCTTGTAATGCTTCTAATTAGGGTAAATTGCATCTTCTTAGTTTACACATTATACCTGTGAATATGACATGCCTTCCTATTTTTGGTACACACTACATCTATGTGTTAACCTTGTTCTTACATGAAACTACCTCTCTTCTGTATCCTACATCAATCACTTACGATGAGTCACCTTTATTCATTGCATATTGCATATTATTTCTAGCTTGTTGCCATGTATTGCTTCTAATTTGGTCAAATACATTTGTTAGGGCACCCTTTTAATTTGGCAGAGTGATATTGGTTTCATCTTTCACATGGTTTCTATCTTGCATTAATTCTAACAAGTTCAAGCACCTTGTGCTTAGTTTACACTTTATACATCATACATGTCAATATGTCACGCCGTCCTGTTTTTGATACATATTCCATCCTCCTATCATGCGGGTGCCTTACATGAAAGTAGTGTTCGTCAGTATCATGCACCAATGAGTTCTGAAGAGCAAATTTTATTCCTTTTTCTTGCGGGTTTGACTTGACAAGGAAAAATCAAGAAAGAGGAAGGAAAAGAGTAAGGAAGGCGATGATGGTGGTCCTCTGCAGCAACGTAAACGGAGCATCTGTACCGATTCTCCTTGTACTGATAGTGCATTACAAGGTCCAAGTCTCCGCTCCCCTACTCCACCATCCAAGGTGCTTGCTCTAACTTGGCAGTGTGATATCTGGTTGCATGTTGCATATGGTGTCTAGCTTGTATTGCTCCTAATTAGTGTAAACTGCATCTGCTTAGCTTACACATGATATGTGTGAATATGACACGCTTTCCTGTTTTTGGTACATACTATATCTATCTATCACACAATGTTCTTACATGAAACTACTCTTCTTGTGTATCCTGCATCAGTCACTTATGATGGGACACCTTTAAGTTGGCAGTGTGATATTGGTTTGCGTCTTGAATATGATTTCTAGCATGTATTGCTTCTAGTTTGATGAACGCCACCTATGACGAGACACTTTTAACTTGGCAGAGTGATATTGATTGCACCTTTCATATGGTGTCTAGTTTGCAGTGCTTCTAATTTGTTGAAGTGCCTTCTGCTTAGTTACCACATCATAGGTGTGACTATGTCAATCCGTCCATTTTTTATTCCATCCTCGTATCATGACTTTGCCTTTCATCAGAGTAGTGTTCGTCGGTATCATGCATGAATGAGTTCTGAAGAGCGAATTATATTCCTTTTTCTTGTCGGTTTGACCTCACAATGCAAAATCAATAAAGCTGAAGGAAATTGGCAAGGCATTGGATGATGGTGGTCCTTCCGAGCAACTGAAACGGAGGTTCTCTACAGATTCTACTCTGCCATCCTCCCAACAAGATTCGCAAGACAACGCAAGGCTAGACAGTCAACGTAGCTATGTAGATGATGAGCACATCTCCCCTACTCCACCATCATAGGTGCTTGCTCTAACTTAGTACTATTATATGTGGTTGCATGTTGCGTATGATGTCTAGCTTGTATTGGTTCTAACTTTGTTGAATTGCATCTGCTTACTTTACACATAATGCCTGTGAATATGACATATGTTCCTGTTTGTAGAACACACTACATCTGATCACACGATGTTCTTACATCAGACTACTGTTCTTGCATATCCCGCATCAGTCACTTATGATAAGGCACCTTTAAGTTGCCACTATGACATTGGTTGTGTCTTGCATATGATTTCAAGCATGAACTGCTTCTAATTTCTTGAAACACCATATAGTTTGAACTTGGTAGAGTGATATTGGTTGCATCTTTCATATGGTGTCTAGCTTGCAGTGCTTATAATTTGTTGAAATGCCTTCTGCTTAGTTACCACATCATAGGTGTGAATATGTCACGCCATCCTGTTTTTCATACATATTCCATCCTCGCATCATGTGTTTGCCTTTCATCTGAGTAGTGTTCATCAGTATCATGCATGAATGACTTCTGAAGAGCGAATTTTATTCCTTTTTCTTATCGGTTTGACTTCACAATGCAAAATCATTACAGCTGAAGGAAATTAGTCTAGCAGTGGATGATGGTGGTCCTTCGGAGCAACTCAAACAAGGGGTCTCTACAAATTCTACTCTGCCATCCTCCCAACAAGATTCGCAAGACAACACAAGGCTAGACAGTCAACGTAGCTGTGTAGATGATGAGCACATCTCCCCTACTCCACCATCACAGGTGCTTGCTCTAACTTGGCA
This sequence comes from Triticum urartu, assembly GCF_056163025.1. Lineage (NCBI taxonomy): Eukaryota > Viridiplantae > Streptophyta > Magnoliopsida > Poales > Poaceae > Triticum > Triticum urartu. The sequence goes on along the minus strand of NC_141874.1, from coordinate 166,209,463 downwards.
CTATTATATGTGGTTGCATGTTGCGTATGATGTCTAGCTTGTATTGCTTCTAACTTTGTTGAATTGCATCTGCTTACTTTACACATAATGCCTGTGAATATGACATGTGTTCCTGTTTCTAGAACATACGTGTACATGATGAGCACATCTCCCCTACTCCACCATCACAGGTGCTTTCTCTAACTTGGAACTATTACACGTGGTTGCATTTTCCGTATGATGTCTAGTTTGTATTGCTTCTGATTATGTTGAATTGCATCTGTGTAGCTTACAACTTATACCTGCAACGATCACTTACCCATAAGACACATTTAACTTGGGATTGTGATGTAGGTTGCATCTTGCATTGTCTTCTAGCTTGTACTGCTTCTAATTTCTTGAAATGGCACTTACGACGAGACACTTTTTACCTGATAGAGTGATATTGGTTGCATGTTCATATGGAGCCTAGGTTTCATTTCTTCTAATTTTGTTGAAATGCCTTCCGTTTACTGTTTTTTCATACATATTCCATCCTCCTATTGTACGTGTGAATATGAAACACTGTCTTTTTTGTATATAGTCCATCCTCCTATCATGCGCTTGCCTTATATCAAAGTAGTGTTCGTCTGTATCATGCATGAACCAGTTATGCAGTGCTAATTTTATTCATCTTCTTGTGGTTTTGACTTCATAAGGCAATATCAGAAAATAGGAAGGAAAATAGTAAGGTAGGGGATGTTGGTGGTCCTCCGCACCAACGCAAACAGAGACTCTCTAGATTTGCCACTGCTACTGCTAATGAAGTTGAAGTCCCAAGTCTACATGATGAGTGCATCTCCCGTACTCCACCATCGCAGGTGCTTGCTCTAAGTTGACACTGTGATAATTGGTTCATGTTGCATATGTTGTCTAGCCTGTATTTCTTCTATTTTGATTAAATTGCACCTGCTGAGTTTATACATTATACATGTGCATATGACATGGCGTTCTGTGTCTAGAATACACTGCATCTATCTATCATACCATGTTCTTACATCAAAGTACTGTTGTTGTGTATCCCGCATCAGTCACTCATGATTGGACGCTTTTAACATGGCAGTTTGATAGTGGTTGCATCTTGCATTGATTTCTACGATGTACTACTTCTAATTTTTCGAACTGCCACTTATTACAAGACACTTTTAACTTGGCAGAGTAATATTGGTTGCATCTTTCGCATGGTGTCTAGCTTGCATTACTTCTATTTTCTTGAAATTCCTTCTGCTTAGTTTACACATCGTAGCTGTGAATATGTCATGCCGTCCTGTTTTTCTTAAATATTCCATCCTCATACGGTTGTCTTACATCAAAGTATTGCTTGCCTGTATCATGCATCAATGAGTTCTGAAGAGCAATTTTATTCTTTTGTGTTGTGGGTACGACTTGACATGGCAAAGTCAAAGAAGAGCAAGCAAAATAATATAGTAGGGAGTGTTGTTACTCGTCGGGTGAAATAGAAAAGGATCTGTCGTCTAGATTCTGCTGGTACTTATTGTGCAGTAGAAGGTCCAAGTCCATCGGCTAAATCTACAAACATAGTATCACCTGCTCCACCAGCTGCAGCATCCGCTTCAACTGTACCAGCATCTCAACGAGTTACTTGTTCGTTTGCTCCAGAACTGGCCAGTTCCCAAGCTTCCTTCACACCTAACACTACTTCTGAAGCACTGCTGACACAACAGGACTCGGCAAGATCAGATGAACCTCATGAGCATCAACACCAAGACGATACCTGACCGAGTCATGTTGCAGTTGCATGCTCCTTTATATGTACTCTCACAGTTTGATGTACACTAACAGTTTCCATATTCGTTGTTGAACTAGCACCACGGCGCAAGAGGAAACAGACATCAGGGATAATGCTTGACAAATTAACAAAATCTAAAGGAGGAAGAATGGAGATCCATTTTGAGGCATGTTTAAAAAGGCCACGTGATGCTACAGAGTCAGCAAAGTTAGTATCAGAGGCAGCCGTTGTCGTTAGGTGTCATGCACGTATCCTCCCAACGTGGATCCAGTACAGGATTGAGAAAGACAATACCCAGTTTAACACCTTCCTTGACCATTTATCCATAGGTAATGTTATTCATCGCAATTAGTAATATTGTCTTGCTTTGTCCCATACTTTCTAGCTTCCTCCTAATAAGACTCACATTCTTTTTTCAACAGATGAGATTCAAGTTGGATCCGAAAGATGATGCAACTAAACAAGCATGCACTCATGTTTTTCAGTCTGCTCTGCGACAGTATCGGTACTCCCTTAGAAAATCTCACTTTGAAGGCAAGGCTAACAATGAACTCGCCCAAACATCTCCAGTGGAATATATTACTGATGAAGACTGGACAGCCCTCGTTAAACACTGGTCTGATCCAAAGTATCAAGTAGGCTATATGTATTTGATCAGACCACATATTGAACTTGTATTTATGTATGTGCCTTACAAGTGTATCTTCTTGTAGGCTAACTGTTTGAAGAACAAGACCAACCGTTCTAAAGTGCAATTCGAACAGACAACACGATCTCGTAGCTATATTGCACACTGCGATGCTCTTCTAAATAGCTGCTACTTCCTTCTTTTTTTCTATGCCATATTATCCTATCTATATTGACTTGTTCCAAATACAAAGGAAAGCCTGTGCAGACCAAAAAGAACCTGGACTGAATGCAGTGTAAATCTTTAAGGATTGCCACACCAAGCCGCTGCTGTAAGTCCTTACTTCTCATGCCTCTGAACTGATTGGTACTGAGCTGTGTTCATTTAACTACTTGGTTTGTAGCCAATGTCAGTTACTCTGTTCACTTTTATACACAATTGTCTTAACATATCATTTGTTCCATGGGAAAACTTTGTCGTCAAGATATGAATGGTTTTGAAACCATACTATCAGACATTCGCTTCGTTGTTCAAGAGCAATGGCGGAAAAAGGTGAAGATCGTGCTGCTCCATCAGATTCTATAGCCTAAAACATTAGCACTCAGGTCAAATGATCTGTGCTTCTATACATCTGATGGTGCTTTTATCTGCAAGGACTGTAAACTTTATGCCAACATGCCTTTTGTTGTATGGTTGGAATTTATTTTGTTGTGATACAGCATTTATGATGCTGCCAAAGGCTGCAGTAATTACGATGCTATTTTTGTATGGTGTAGGTTTATCTTAGTAATGTATTCGGCCGAAAGCTTCGTAGGAGCCCAACATGCCAACATTCGTCGGGCCCATTCCAATTGGGCTAAAAACGATTATGGGTCGAAATTTGCATGTAGCCCATTAAAAATATCTGGGCCTAAATCAGCATAAGCTTTCATATTTTTCTGGTAGGCATGTGCCCATAGTGGGCCTTTAACATGCCTAAACATAATTTGGGCCCTCAATAACAATAGGCCGTTTACAGGTGTAAATATCTCGAGCCCATAAAAAACATGGGCCTTTAATAGACCGAAAGTGAGATTGGGCCCTGATTGTGCCAAATAACCCACTGGTCTTAGCAGGCTGAAATGGTGGCCCATTTACGATGTGGAACTTTCACAGGCCGAAATTCGGACGGGCCGTAAATGCGCCGACCTAATACACGGTCCTTTAACAGGCCGGAAGTTCGGTCGGGCTAGATTATCGTCATTTTTATATGGGCTGTTAATGGGCCCGATGTGACGTTGGGACACATATGGCCCATGGATTTCGTCCAACGTTAACAGGCCGAAAATCATAACAGGCCGAAAGTGGCCCAAATCTATAGTGGGCATCTAACAAGCCGAATGTCAGACATGGCCGAATATGACCCAAATCCTTCACATTCGTTTATGGGCCGAAAGTTTCAATGACATGTAAATGGGCCCAAATGAAGCGGGACCTTTAACAGGCCGGAAATACACAGGGCCATAATTCGGCCCATATACTTAGCGAACTGTTAACGGGCCAGAAGTGACCATGGGCTGCGATGATGACATGTTTAGGACAGGCCGTTGATGGGCCGATTTGACACTAGCCGTACGGGCCTTAACTGAGAATGTTGGGCCTTTAGCTGGGCCGGCCCATTATGGTCTGCAAAATCTTGTGGGCCTTTAGCTGGGCTGGCCCATTGTGGTCCGCTAAATCTTGTGAGCCTTTAGCTGGGCCGGCCCATTATGGTCTGCAAAATCTTGTGGGCCTTTAGCTGGGTTGGCCCATTATGGTCCGCTAAATATTGTGGGCCTTTAGTTGGGCCGGCCCATTTAAAATTTATCGGCCACTTTTGGGCCCGCCAACGTGTCAACATATCATAGGCCCATCTCGACCGTTGGATGAGTGACACCTATGCCAACGCGGAGCTGATGCGTGGTTTCGTCGGCCAATGAGAATTTTACATGTGGAAAATCGGCGTTGGTCGTGGCTGTTAGCGGGTTATCGGATCCAAAACCAGACCCGATAGCTTAACGATGTCCCGTTACGGTGGATGCCACATGTCGGTCACCCTTGACAAAAGCACTTCTATGACGCGCGATTTATCGTCATGGAAGTGGACTCTTTCGTGATGATAATTTTGGTAATGTCATGGAACACTTGTACGACAGCACAGGTATGACTATCTTCATTCTGTCATAAATTTGTCATGGATGTACATGCATGACAGAAAACGTGACCTACTGTGACAAACACGTATCATCACAGAAGTGTATTTTTTTGTAGTGAACCCAAGGGTCCAGGAGCGGTTTGATCTCCCTTATCTTCTTTGTCGTGACCCTGCTGACTGGCGCGGGGACGAGGGAAGCCTCGCCTTGTGTAAGTTGATGCCGCTTGATAATGATACGTATGATGTTAAGATGCCATCACTTGAGGGCAAGGCTTGGGTAGGCGCAAATGGAGATTGGGTTGTTTATATTGGGTACAACTGCGAGTGGGAACTTGTGAATGTGTACACTCGTCACCGGGTTCCACTTCCAAAAATCTCAGACTGCCCAGAGGTTGAGCACACAGATGGTCTACATGAGTTCAAATACGATCATGGTAACTGTCATCTACGAAAGATAGCAATTTGTCGAGTTCCCAACCGCTCTTGGGATTACACGAACTATGAAGTTGATGCTATCTTCGACAAGCTTGTTGCCTTCCTTACTTCCACTCCTCGATGGATATTGCTCAAAAATCAGTTTCTATACATGGATGAGTACCGTGATGCAATTCAATACGAGGATCTTGTGTTTGCTGCCACCACTCGTGGCACTATTTTTGCATGGAATCCTCATGATTTCGGTACGTTTGTCTTCCACTGTAATTATAACTGTTTCCTCCAAATGCATGCGGGTTAGCTAGTTTCCCTTTACTAATTAACCTTCTTGTGTTTCCAAGGTCCTGTGGACATTCCACCACCTATACTTGAAAATTTTATTCACGAGCATGAGGATGAGAAGGACCCATATACTCATTGGCTCCTGGCAACTTATTCCGATGGATCACCTCTTCTTGTCTGTATACGGGGCACTGCTGATGTTACTAAGGAAGCAGGTGTTGTCTCATATGTTCGCACTCTCCGGACCTATTCCAACATCCGTTGCAGGGTATTCGGGATGGATACTGGTGTACTAGCGCCAACACCTTCTCCCTGGTTTAGTATTTAAAGTCTTGGAGGAAAATCGCTCTTCCTTGGACAAAACTATCCAATGATGGTGGAAGGCGATCCAGCTGCTGTTGACTCAACGTTACTACCATTTATGAGAAGCAACTGTATCTATACCTCGGACATTGCGGTGGTTCCCTACCCTAGTCGTGATATAGTAGGCCGCGTCAGCCTGGATGATCAGTCCCGCGTTGGTCTCGAGATTGACAGTAGCTGGCCCTTCGAGAATCACTTCTGGTTCAAAGCAAGCGTTTCGAACGCCGACGAGTGGTTGATCTGAAGTTCATTTCATCGCTTTGTTATTTTTTGTGTGAGAAAAACTTTACTAGAATGTTTTGTTGGAAATGATCTATAATCCAATGTGTATCCTCGTTGTCGTTGTGGGTTGATGACTTGTTGTATGTAATCAATGGTACATTTGCATATGCGTCCATGAACTCACGCCTGCTAGTGGTGTCCATATGAAAGTGCTAGTGATTTTAGTTGCAAAAATTAGATAGTGCTAGTGATTTGTAGCTGCATGTTTTGACAAATCGCAGTGTTACAAGGTTGACAAATGGCAATGTTACTAGATAAACAAATGTCAATCTTTCCAGATTGAGAAATGGCAACATACCGAAAATGATAGATATGCAAATCTTACCCAATTGTTTGTACGTGGTTGCACCCGGGTCATGCAAAACAACCGTTTGCGTTGAAGGGATGCAGAAATCCTACTCGGCATAGTTTCCCTTGGCTTCCTGGGGAAGCTATCGGTTTGCATACGGGTGTTCTAACTAAAACTTTTGCGATGAGTGATTTATACTTAAAAACCATTGACATTTTTTTCAAAAGAAATCGTTTGATAAGTCTATACATTAAGAGAGAAAAATGCAAGTTCGTTCAAACCATATCTTTCATTCAGTCACACTTTGAATTTATATTCATATGATCAAGAATTCGAGATACAGTACTAAACCCCAAAAAAACTATTTCCAGCGGTGGCGGCGTGCCGTGCTGTCATTGTCGTCCTCTGGGACGCCGTTGTTGAAGTCTTCAGGAAGCACAAAATGTTCTTCACTTGGAAATTAAACATCATGTCGTCGCGCGATAAACAGGCGGGGCGCGGGAGGACGGCAACTGGCGCCGCTGAGAGGTAGCGATCGACAGCAGCGTCCCATGCCGCTGGGGGGACGCGCACGGGCACGGACATGGGCGCGGCGGGTGCAGCCAAACGCACGGGGACCGGCACCGCGATGGGTGTAGGGGCATGCATGGGCGCAGCGGGTGTAGCAAACGCACGGGGGCCGGCGCCACGATGGGTGGAGGGGCGTGCACAGGTGCTACCTCTTGAGCACTGCGTTGGTTTTCCCTTGAAGAGGAAAGGGTGATGTAGCAAAGTAGCGTAAGTATTTCCCTCAGTTTTCTAGAACCAAGGTATCAATCCAGTAGGAGGCTACGCGCGAGTTCCTCGCACCTACACAAAAAACAAATAAATCCTCGCAACCAACGCGATAAGGGGTTGTCAATCCCTACACGGTCACTTACGAGAGTGAGATCTGATATATATGATAAGATAATATTTTTGGTATTTTTATGATAAAGATGCAAAGTAAAATAAAAGGAAATAAAAATAACTAAGTGTTGGAAGATTAATATGATGGAAGATAAACCCGGGGGCCATAGGTTTCACTAGTGGCTTCTCTCAAGTACATAAGTATTTTACGGTGGGTGAACAAATTACTGTTGAGCAATTGACAGAATTGAGCATAGTTATGAGAATATCTAGGTATGATCATGTATATAGGCATCACGTCTGAGACAAGTAGACCGACTCCTACATGCATCTACTACTATTGCTCCACACATCGACCGCTATCCAGCATGCATCTAGAGTATTAAGTTCATAAGAACAGAGTAATGCTTTAAGCAAGATGACATGATGTAGAGGGATAAATTCATGCAATATGATAAAAAAAACATCTTGTTATCCTCGATGGCAACAATACAATACGTCTGTTGCTGCCCCTACTGTCACTGGGAAAGGACACAGCAAGATTTAACCTAAAGCTAAGCACTTCTCCCATTGCAAGAAAGATCAATCTAGTAAGGCAAACCAAACTGATAATTCGAAGAGACTTGCAAAGATAACCAATCATACATAAAAGAATTCAGAGAAGATTCAAATATTGTTCATAGATAAACTTGATCATAAGCCCACAATTCATCGATTTCAACAAACACATCGCAAAAGAAGATTACATCGAATAGATCTCCACAAGAGAGGGGGAGAACTTTGTATTGAGATTGTCGGTGTCAAAACCGGCGGATCTCAGGTAGGGGGTCCCGAACTGTGCGTCTAAGGCAGATGGTAACAGGAGGTGGGGGATATGATGTTTACCCAGGTTCGGGCCCTCTTGATGGAGGTAATACCCTATGCCCTGCTTGATTGATCTTGATGATATGAGTATTACAAGAGTTGATCTACCACGAGATCATAGAGGCTAAACCCTAGAAGCTAGCCTATGGTATGATTATTGTTGTCCTACGGACTAAACCCTCCGGTTTATATAGACATCGGAGGGGCCTAGGGTTACACAGAGTCGGTTACAAGGGAGGAGATCTACATATCTATATTGCCAAGCTTGCCTTCCACGCCAAGGAAAGTCCCATCCGGACACGGGACGAAGTCTTCAATCTTGTATCTTCATAGTCCAACAGTCCGGCCAAAGGATATAGTACGGCTATCCGGAGACCCCCTAATCTAGGACTCCCTCAGTAGCCCCTGAACCAGGCTTCAATGACGATGATAGAGAGAATAATATTTCCACAAATCTAATCTGCTGACACGTTTAGCAACATGACATCATGCCATGGCCCGGTCATTATTTGAACCATTTTTCTCAACCAGCGCTGCACATATCGCGAGGCGGTTTTCTTGACACGTCTTGTCGAAGCAGAGATCGTGTCCCCTTATTACGGGATTCTCATCAATACGGACATGGGTAACCCAATCGTGCCCGTTGGTATGACTCCTCAATTTTAGGCAAGTCCCAAACGGCCACGAGCAGGACGCTTGATATTCACCCTCTTTATAAAGAGGCCAACGCTTGTCCTTTTTCCCTCTCGTGCTCAATCGAATCCTTCCCCCGCCTCGAGTTCCAACACCCAAGGCTCAGGTCAGGCGCTTCGGACCTTCAACCATGTCCGGATCCAACCTCCAAGGTCGGTGGATGCCTTCCTATGTCATAGAGGAAGACATCAAGAAGCTAAGAGAGGCCAGGTATTTGACCCTCAAAATCTCGCACAGGCTGCCTTCTCGAGGGCAGGTCATTCCCACTCCCGAACCCGGCGAGAGCGTTGTATTCATCTCTCACTTCCTCCGAGGGCTAGGCCTCGCTCTGGATCCCATTGTTAGGGGGCTCATGTTCTATTATGGGCTGGATTTCCATAACCTGGCCCCGGATTCCCTCCTTCACATCACGTCGTTCATCGTCGTGTGTGAGGCCTTCCTCCGCATTACCCCACACTTCAACCTGTGGCTCAAGACTTTCAATGTGAAGCCGAAGATGATCGAGGGGCGACACACAAAGTGCGGAGGTTCCGTAATAAGCAGAAGTGCTGATGTTCCGTGGCTAGAGGGTTCCTTCCTAGAGGTGTCCGATTAATGGCAACGGGAGTGGTTTTATATCACAGCTCCCTGAAGTACCAGGTGGGTAGCCGCCCCTGCCTTTCACTCGGGCCCCCCACCACAACTGACGTCATGGATCAACAAGGGGCTGAACTGGGGGCCAGTAAATGATGTGCTGATATTGCAGAGTCGCATCCGAGATCTCCTTGAGAGAGATGTCAGCCTGGTCACGGTAATGCAAGTCGTGCTAGTTCGTCGAGTCCTGCCTTGCAAATGTCGACCCCTCCGTATGTGGGAATTCAACCCGGAAGGACCACGAACTATTCAGCACTTCCTCGGCGTGACGCTCGAAGAGATGTACAAATTGTTCTTCGGACCACAAATAAAGTGTCCGGACACCACCAAGGATGCGGGTCTGAGCTGTAATCGCCCAGATACCCAAGTAAGTAATCCCGTGGCCGAACACGCTGTCTTTTTATTTATCATAAAATCATTCTGAAAAGTCGCTCCTTGACCAGGACTGGGTAACAAAGGAGAAGATGATCAGGTGTTCGGCCCCCCTTCCCGAAGGCTCGGCTAATCTAGTACTAGACAGAATGCTCGAGCCGGCGCCTTATCAGGCGCCCTCAGGGGAAGACAAAGGGGGGAATAAAGAGGCTGAAAACAGGCCTCACTCATTATTCATCCAAACCGGTGGAATTAGCGCCTCCGCGAAGGAGGATAACCAGGGAGAAGAATCTGAAATACCCTCTCCCCAAGGAAGGAAGAGCACCACCTCTGAAGACCCGGAAACAAAGGTTTCCAAACAGGGGACGAAATCTTCACCAGAGGGTCTTGCCACGGAGGGCACTTTTGCCGCACAGTGCCCGCAATTGGATCAGCCCTCTACCGAGCTGTAAGTAACCAAAAAGTACTTAATAGTAAAAATATCCTACATTACTTCTGAAGACAATAACCGAAGCATATATCTTTGTAGTTCGGATCGTAGCCCTTCTCGGCAGAGTTCGTCTTCGGGGGATCTTCTTCCGGAGATGATGGAGAGCGAAACACCTCCCCATGCCACCCCGTCTCATGAGGCGGGCGACCCTAAAGTGTCGTCGCGGAGGGTTTCTCCTGATCCGCCAAGGCCAGAGGGTAATCCTTCGGCCACCCGAAGTCCTCAGTATTCCGCTCCTAGAGAGAAACAGAAAGAGTTCGGAACCGTCCGGTGTGCAATCGGACGCACTGAAGGATCTTCTGGAGCGAGCGGCCATCTCAGAAGCGCATCGTACGCTAATGGGTACGGTGATTGAGAGGATTTCATCCGCTGAAAGCGGGTTGCACCTCAAACAGTCTGATCTCTGTGCTCCGGTGTCATCCCTGGATCAGTAATGCTGACACCACACAGTACTCGGAGGATTTATAGCAGAGTAGCAATCACACACTTATTACATCGAGTGTCTCAAAGGAGAACTTATTACAATAAATATGGCTTAAGGCCATCTAATAACGATAACTGCGGAAGGCTTGGAAGATAAGTGAGTCCATCAACTCCAACGGCATCACTGAGTATAGAACCACGACCTAAAACTCCTCAATCGTCGTCTGAAAAGTCTGCAACATTAACGTTGCAGCCCGAAAAACGGGTCAGCACATGGAATATGCTGGCAAGGTAACACATAGAGAGTAATGGAATGCAACAACTATACTATATGCATATTTGGCTGGTGGAAAGCTCTATGGTTACAGTTTTTGCGTAAAGCCAATTTTTCCCTACTTCAAAGTAATAAATTTAATTACTATCATGGTGGTTGTTAAACATTGAGAATGGTTGACAGCATTCTCAATCCCAATTAAATAACATCTTTAAAACCCAACAAAATTAAATTTAGAGTAACATGTTGAGATTCACATGATAATCCAGGTACTAGATACTCAAGATGTCCATAACCGGGGACACGGCTAACCATGATTAGTTTATTACACTCTGCTGCAGAGGTTTGCGCACTTTTCCCTACAAGACTCGATCGCCTCTGTTGGATTTCTCGCACTACATGGTGTTTGAGAAACGGATGACCGAGACATAGTCTTTCAGAAGCGCTAGCACCTTACGATCGGGTAGACCGTACCACCTACATCCCCTACATCTCCTAGTCTACCACTATAAGAGTTCGCACAACTTAGTCAACTATGCCAGAGCCCATAATGGCTTGTGGCTGCACACGGAAGTTTCTAGTATGAATAATCTCATGATCCCTTTGAGCCTGGGTGGCGGTCCAAAAGAAAAACAGGCAAGTCCTGAAATACCCAGGTGCCTCAATCCACCCAGATGTGTGTTTAGGTTGCCACCTTAGATAAACCATTAATTAACAATCACACATCTATCATGGATATCACTCACCCAATCCACGTCTACTAGCATAGCATGGCATAATAAGCAAACGTAGAAGTAACTCCCAAAGGTTTGATAATAAACAGGTAATAGGTACTACCTCATCTACTTCCCATCCCACAATTTAATTAGATCCTAATCATGCAATGTGTGAGGATTGATCTAATGCAATAAAACTGGGTTGTAGAAAAAGGTATGATCAAAGTGTTACTTGCCTTGCTGATGATCCGCGAAACCTAGAGATTCGAAGTAACAGGCGGCGCACTCCGGGTATTCTATCGCAGGCAAACAAACAAGCATACAATAAGTACTCATCTAATGCACAGGTAAAACTCAAATAGAAGATCTAACCAGAAAGTTCAACTTAAGAACCCTGGTTTGCAAAAAGAATCAAATCGAACGAAGCAAAAGAAATCAAACAGCGAAAGAAAACAACTTCGTTCTAGTAATCTAGATCTAAGGCAAATTTTACTGTAGCAAAAACTTATTTAAGTTGATTATTCGGAAAGAGGGTTTCGAGACGAAACTCCAGGCGCTTGAATCGCCTGATTCCGATAAACGAGCGAAAAGTTATACTAAAACGAAAATCGGATCAGAAATCGTGATCAGAAAATAACCGCCAAAAATCCGACGAAAAAGAAAAACGACGAACAGATTTTTTTTAAACGGCACGGAAGTCGAGGCGGCGGCGAACCTCGGGAGGCGTGCAACTCCGACGGCGGCGGCGGCGGTGGCGGCTGGCGGCGGCGGCGGCTGGGCCCTAGGGTTTTCGGTGGCTGGGCTCTAGGGTTTCGGCGGCTGGGCTCTCTCTCTCGCCCGGGGCGGCGGCTTATAAAGCCTCGGCCGACGGTGTCCTGGCCGAGTACGGCCCATAGTCGGTTCCGCGTTTTTTTTAAATAATTCCACTCGGAAGAAAAATAAAAAGAAATACTAAACTGACTCCAAAAATCACGAAATAAATTTTTCCGGGTTTCTAAAATCAAGCCCGATAAAGTGAACATTTATCTGGGCCCAAACTACAAATTTGAAAAACACGCATTTTTCCTAAAATCAAATAAAATACCGAAAAACTCCGAAATAAAACGTATTTGATTTTTTTATTAAATCCTCAATATTTCTATATTTTGGGAAAGTCATTTTATTCCCTCTCTCGTATTTTTGCAATAGAAATAATTGATGATAAAATAAATAAAATCAAATGATCCTGTTTACATAATTTGAGAAAACTCAAATATGTAAATAACGAAATCCCCAACTCTCTCCGTGGGTCCTTGAGTTGCTTAGGATTTTCTAGGATCAAAACCAAAAGCAAAATAAAAAATGATATGCATGATGACCTAATGTATAACATTCCAAATTGAAAATTTGGGATGTTACAAACCTACCCCCCTTAAGATGAATCTCGCCCTCGAGATTCGAGTTGGCTAGAAAATAAGTGAGGGTGGTCTTTGAGCAAATCTTCCTCTCGCTCCCAGGTGGCTTCATCCTCCGTGTGGTGGCTCCACTGAACTTTCCAAAACTTGATAACCTTGCTGCGAGTAACTCGGCTGGCAAACTCGAGAATCTTGACTGGTTTCTCCTCATAGGTCAAATTCTTATCCAACTGAATTGCTTCCAATGGCACTGTGTCTCTCAAAGGTATGTCAACCATCTCCGCGTGACACTTCTTCAACTGAGAAACGTGGAACACATCATGAACTCCTGTCAATCCTTCTGGCAATTCCAACTTGTAAGCCACTTCTCCCATACGCTCCAAAACTCGATATGGTCCTACAAATCGTGGCGCTAACTTCCCTTTAACTCCAAAGCGCTTAATCCCTCGAAGTGGGGATACTCGAAGATAAGCTCTGTCTCCAACTTTGTAAACTGTCTCCTTGCGTTTAGAATCTGCGTAGCTCTTCTGCCTGGACTGGGCTACCTTGAGCCTATCGCGAATCAACTTCACCTTCTGTTCAGACTCCTTAATCAGATCTGGTCCAAACAACTGGCGGTCTCCAACTTTGTCCCATGACAACGGTGTCCTGCACCTCCTTCCATACAAAGCTTCGAAAGGTGCCATCTTCAAACTGGCCTGATAGCTATTATTATAAGAGAACTCTGCATATGGAAAATTATCGTCCCAACTAGATCCATAATCTAGCGCACAAGCTCTCAGCATATCCTCCAAAATCTGATTGACTCTCTCGGTCTGTCCATCTGTCTGCGGATGAAAAGTTGTATTAAATTCTAGCCTAGTACCCAAAGTCTCATGCAACTGCTTCCAGAACTTTGAGGTAAACTGGGTTCCTCTATCTGATACGATGCTCCTCGGAACTCCATGCAAACATACGATCCTGGTCATGTATATCTTTGCCAACTTAGCACTGGTGTAAGTGGTCTTTACTGGGATGAAATGTGCTACCTTCATCAATCGATCGACTACAACCCAAATCGAGTCATAGCCTGAACGAGTCCTTGGTAATCCCGTGATAAAATCCATGCCTAGCTTATCCCACTTCCATTCGGGTATCGGTAATGGTTGCAACAATCCTGCTGGCTTCTGATGCTCTGCCTTTACTCTCTGACATACGTCACAAACTACTACATACTCCGCAATATCCTTCTTCATTCTGGTCCACCAGAAAATATCCTTCAAATCCAAATACATCTTGGTATTTCCTGGGTGAATCGAATACGGTGAATCATGTGCCTCTTGCAGAATCAACTTTCTGATCTCCGGGTCATTGGGTACATAAACACGGTCTTCAAACCATAGGGTGTCGTGCTCATCCTCTCGAAATCCTTTAGCTTTTCCTTTGCTCAGTTTCTCCTTTATAGCGGCAATCTCTTTGTCAGTTTTCTGAGCTTCCCTGATTTTATCCATCAAGGTTGACTGAATTCCTAGCGCTGCTACATAGCCTCTCAGAACTATTTCCACACATAGTTCACGAAGATTTTCTGCTAACTCCTTGGGTATTTCTCCTGTCATTAGTGTATTGACATGACTCTTACGGCTCAATGCGTCAGCTACTACATTAGCCTTCCCGGGATGATAATGCAATTTCATATCATAATCCTTGATGAGCTCCAATCATCTCCTTTGTCTGAGATTCAACTCCTTCTGTGTGAAAATGTACTTCAAACTCTTGTGATCCGTGTACACCTCACAATGGTTTCCAATGAGGAAATGTCTCCATGTCTTCAATGCATGCACTACGGCTGCTAACTCCAAATCATGGGTGGCATAATTCAATTCATGGGGCTTCATTTGTCGTGAAGCATACGAAACAACTCTCCCTTCCTACATAAGCACCGCTCCAAGTCCTCGACGTGAAGCGTCGCAATACACCTCATAATCCTTGGTTTGATCTGGCAAAATCAACACTGGTGAGGTAACCAAGCATTTCTTCAACTCCTGGAAACTAGCCTCACACTCCTCAGTCCATTTGAACTTGGTATCCTTCTTCAGCAACTCCGTCATAGGCTTCGAAATCTTTGAAAAAAATTCAATAAACCTCCGGTAGTATCCTGCGAGTCCAAGAAAACTCTGGATCTCTCCAACTGTTGTTGGTGCTTCCCACTTGGTCACGGTTTCAACTTTAGCGGGATCCACTACTATACCTTCTCCGGATATAACGTGTCCGAGGAATCCTACTTCCTTCAACCAAAACTCACATTTGCTGAACTTGGCATATAATTGATGTTCTCTGAGCTTTCCAAGTACCAAACGCAAATGCTCCTTATGCTCCTCTTCATTCTTTGAATATACCAGGATATCATCAATGAACACTACGACGAACTTATCCAAAAACTCCATAAACACTTTGTTCATCATGTGCATAAAATAGGCAGGCGCGTTAGTCAGACCAAATGACATAACAGTATACTCATACAGTCCATATCTTGTGGTGAATGATGTCTTAGGTATGTCCTGCTCTCGGATCTTCAACTGGTGGTATCCTGATTGCAAATCGATCTTGAAAAATACTTTAGCTCCTTGCAATCGATCAAACAGATCATTGATCATTGGTAGAGGGTACTTGTTCTTGATTGTTACTTCGTTCAATCCTCGATAATCAACAACCATTCTTAACGATCCATCCTTCTTCTCCACTAGAAGTACTGGTGATCCCCAAGGCGAAGAACTTGGGCGAATATATCCCTTATCCAGTAACTCCTTAATCTGCTTCTTAATTTCCACAAAATCCTTTGCTGGCATCCTATATGGTCGCTTCGATATTGGCCCAGTGCCTGGTAAAAGCTCAATCAAAAACTCAATTTCTCTATCCGGTGGCATGCCTGGCAACTCTTCAGGAAATACATCAGGAAAATCCTTTACCACTGGTACTTCCTCCTGCACAACTCCTGATAAGGAATTTACTTGTGTCCTCTTTGGCACATGCCGGGATACATACTTGATCCTTCTTCCTTCTGGTGTGGTAAGCAAAATTGACTTACTAGCACACTCAATATTCCCTTCATACTTTGATAACCAATCCATGCCTAATATCACATCCAATCCTTGTGATTCCAATACTATTAGGTCTGAGGGAAAAACATAGTTACCAATCCTTAATGGTAACCGATCACACCATAGACTTGCCACATACTCTACTCCTGGTGAGGTTACTAACATGGGTGACCTAAGGGCTTGGGTTGGTAGGTTATACTTATCCACAAATCCCCTTGAGATGTATGAATGCGATGCACCAGTATCAAAAAGAACGAGTGCAGTAAATGACTTAACCAAAACTTACCTATTACTGCATCGGGCTGAGCTTCAACCTCCTCCACATTAACGTGGTTCACCTGTCCCCTGTTGAAAGGGTTCGGCTTCTTTCCAGAATTTCCATTGCCGTTTTGGCCTTCAGGACATTCATTTGCATAATGTCCTGGCTTCGAACACTTATAGCAAGTGACGTGGCTCAAGTCCTTCTTGGCTGGGGTTGATGGGGTGCTGTGGTTATGGCCATTGCTTCCTCCATTCCCATTACCATTCTTGGTGCCATTGTGATTGTGCGAGCTACCTACTCCATGGGTATGATGAAAATGTCCTCCCGGTCTAGGGGTAAAACGAGGTTTCTGCTGAGCTCCTGAATTATACTTTCCTTGTCCATACTTCCTCTTGCGGTTCTCAATCTGCTGCTGCTTCCCTTCAATCATAAGAGCATGATCTACCAACTCCTGGTAGTTGTTGAAGGTGGCTACCATCAACTGCATACTCAACTCATCATTCAATCCTTCCAGGAATTTCTCCTGCTTAGCTGCATCCGTAGCAACGTCATCTAGGGCATAACGTGCTAGCTTACTAAACTCCTCCACATACGGGCCAACTGTCCGTCCTCCTTGGCGCAAGTTACGAAACTCATGTTCCTTCATGGCCATTGCTCCTGCTGAAACATGGGCAGTACGAAAAGCCTGCAGAAACTAGTCCCATGTGACGGTGTCGACTGGGAAGGTGGCTGTGAAATTCTCCCACCAGGATGCTGCGGGTCCTTCTAACTGATGTGCGGCAAACTTCACCTTCTCCGTATCTGTGCATCTTGCTGTGGTCAACTCCCTAGCTGTCTTGCGGAGCCAATCATCTGCTACTATCGGCTCGGTGCTACTGGAAAACACCGGCGGATTCAGCCTAAGAAAACGGGCTAAGTGGTCAACAGGTGGTGGTGGTGGTGGTGGTGGGTTGTTGTTGTTCCCCTGATTCTGATTCTGAACTAGCAACTGCATCAGGGTGTTCTGCTGCTGGATCAACTGGGTGAGCTCCGGCGGAAAGGCAAATGCGGGGTCACGTCTCGGAGGCATCTGAGGGTTTAGAAAAGATGAGATGTAAGAATAGAGGGGGTCTAAAGAGAAAACACTACCCATATGCACATGAGGCAAAAGCAAACAATTCACTTCAATCAATCAAACAAGGGCATACAATTGATATAACTATCGCAAAAGTGCTCGGACTACTAAATTTACATGGTGGACTACTACTACTAGTGAGGTGGTCTACTAGAAATATTCTACGGTTGTAGACTCCATGATATCTGCTCCTGATTCATCAACATAGTCATCATTGCTACTATCTTGTTCCGAGTCGGTGCCGTCAATGATGATGTATTCTTCCGGGCTAATCTCCTTGGGTTCCTCGTCTTCATCTACTGGTGTCGGGCCTCCCATAAATATTCCAATCTTCTTGATCAGATCATCATTCTTCTCCACCAATACTTCAATTTCTTCTTCATAATCTTCACGTGTAACCTTGAGTTCTTCCTCCAGTTCCTTGGTTCTAGTCTTAGCCTTCTTTAGATCTATCATGTCGGCGCACATCTGATTCTCCTGTCGTCGAATGTGCTGATTTAACTCCTGAATAAAAGCTGCAATTGACCTATCTTTCCTGGTGCTGATCATCTCCCAGTGTTCATCTCGGCGCCCACAAATCTGGTAGATAGTATCCTTGAGATCCTTGCGGTAGACTTCTCCAATGTGTCCCATGGCGATGTGAGCTGCCATACTCTTTCCTAGACTCCAAGTTGGTGCATCAAAAGAAAACTCTATGGGCTCAGTGACTGGCATGAACGCCCTTACTGGAACTTGAACTTGAATCATCCAGCGCTCTTCTTCAGGTAAGGGGGCGTTGTAGGTTCCCGTGAAACTTGGTATTCCTATGTTCAGGTATCTAGAGACTTCCTTCAAGTGGCGTCCAAAGGGTGTATCCTCATCTGGTTGGGTGAACTTGTTCCTTGCATCCGCCATCCTAAAGAGTAGAAAAGATGAGAAGTCAGAAGAGAAGAGAGTGAGTAGTGATCTAGGTCTTTGGCTTAGTGGTCGTGTCTTACAGTCAGCGTGTGCTCTGATACCATCTCTGTAGCGACCAGACCTCAAACAGTCTGATCTTTGTGCTCCGGTGTCATCCTTGGATCAGTAATGCTGACACCACACAGTACTCGGAGGATTTATAGCAGAGTAGCAATCACACACTTATTACATCAAGTGTCTCAAAGGAGAACTTATTATAATAAATATGGCTTAAGGCCATCTAATAACGATAACAGCGGAAGGCTTGGAAGATAAGTGAGTCCATCAACTCCAATGGCATCACTGAGTATAGAACCACGACCTAAAACTCCTCAATCGTCGTCTGAAAAGTCTGCAACATTAATGTTGCAGCCCGAAAAACGGGCCAGCACATGGAATATGCTGGCAAGGTAACACATAGAGAGTAATGGAATGCAACAACTATACTATATGCATATTTGGCTGGTGGAAAGCTCTATGGTTACAGTTTTTGCATAAAGCCAATTTTTCCCTACTTCAAAGGAATAAATTTAATTACTATCATGGTGGTTGTTAAACATTGAGAATGGTTGACAGCATTCTCAATCCCAATTAAATAACATCTTTAAAACCCAACAAAATTAAATTTAGAGTAACATGTTGAGATTCACATGATAATCCAGGTACTAGATACTCAAGATGTCCGTAACCGGGGACACGGCTAACCATGATTAGTTTATTACACTCTGCAGAGGTTTGCGCACTTTTCCCCACAAGACTCGATCGCCTCCGTTGGATTTCTCGCACTACATGGTGTTTGAGAAACGGATGACCGAGACATAGTCTTTCAGAAGCGCTAGCACCTTACGATCGGGTAGACCGTACCACCTACATCCCCTACATCTGCTAGTATACCACTGTAAGAGTTCGCGCAACTTAGTCAACTATGCCAGAGCCCATAATGGCTTGTGGCTGCACATGGAAGTTTCTAGTATGAATACTCTCATGATCCCTTTGAGCCTGGGTGGCGGTCCAAAAGAAAAACAGGCAAGTCCTGAAATACCCAGGTGCCTCAATCCACCCAGATGTGTGTTTAGGTTGCCACCTTAGATAAACCATTAATTAACAATCTCACATCTGTCATGGATATCACTCACCCAATCCACGTCTACTAGCATAGCATGGCATAATAAGCAAACGTAGAAGTAACTCCTGAAGGTTTGATAATAAACAGGTAATAGGTACTACCTCATCTACTTCCCATCCCACAATTTAATTAGATCCTAATCATGCAATGTGTGAGGATTGATCTAATGCAATAAAACTGGGTTGTAGAAAAAGGTATGATCAAAGTGTTACTTGCCTTGCTGATGATCCGCGAAACCTAGAGATTCGAAGTAACAGGCGGCGCACTCCGGGTATTCTATCGTAGACAAACAAACAAGCATACAATAAGTACTCATCTAATGCACAGGTAAAACTCAAATAGAAGATCTAACCAGAAAGTTCAACTTAAGAACCCTGGTTTGCAAAAAGAATCAAATCGAACGAAGCAAAAGAAATCAAACAGCGAAAGAAAACAACTTTGTTCTAGTAATCAGGATCTAAGGCAAATTTTACAGTAGCAAAAACTTATTTAAGTTGATTATTCGGAAAGAGGGTTTCGAGACGAAACTCCAGGCGCTTGAATCGACTGATTCCAATAAACGAGCGAAAAGTTATACTAAAACGAAAATCGGATCAGAAATCGTGATCAGAAAATAACCGCGAAAAACCCGACGAAAAAGAAAAACAACGAACAGATTTTTTTTAATGGCACGGAAGTCGAGGCGGCGGCGAACCTCGGGCGGCGTGCAACTCCGGCGACGGCGGCGGCGGCTGGCGGCGGCGGCTGGGCCCTAGGGTATTCGGCGGCTGGGCTCTAGGGTTTCGGCGGCTGGGCTCTCTCTCTCTCGCCCGGGGCGGCGGCTTATAAAGCCTCGGCTGGCGGTGTCCTGGCCGAGTACGGCCCATAGTCGGTTTCGCGTTTTTTTTAAATAATTCCGCTTGGAAGAAAAATAAAAAGAAATACTAAACGGACTCCAAAAATCACGAAATAAATTTTGCCGGGTTTCTAAAATCAAGCCCGATAAAGTGAACATTTATCTGGGCCCAAACTACAACTTTGAAAAACGCGCATTTTTCCTAAAATCAAATAAAATACCGAAAAACTCCGAAATAAAACTTATTTGATTTTTTTATTAAATCCTCAATATTTCTATATTTTGGGAAAGTCATTTTATTCCCTCTCTCATATTTTTGCAATAGAAATAATTGATGATAAAATAAATAAAATCAAATGATCCTGTTTACATAATTTGAGAAAACTCAAATATGTAAATAACAAAATCCCCAACTCTCTCCGTGGGTCCTTGAGTTGCTTAGGATTTTCTAGGATCAAAACCAAAAGCAAAATAAAACATGATATGCATGATGACCTAATGTATAACATTCCAAATTGAAAATTTGGGATGTTACAGGAGATCCGGAGTATGTCCCTCTTGATCAACTATGGAGTTCGGCAGACGCATACGTGGATTTGACAGCCAGTGCTGCTAATGTGGCCGAGTACTTCAGAGATCAAAAAGATCGTGAAGTGGAAAGGCTATTCTGGTCACAGTTCCATGTTCGAGTGCGTCCGCTGCTGTTAAATGAGCGAATGACCGAGTGGGCCAAATTCCATAGGTTGTCCGGGGCTTTCCATGAGGTATGTTGTGGATCATCTGTGGCTGGAAATGCTAAGGCCGAATAGTTATTTTAGTTTAGTGCAACAGTTCCTTGGTGTTGTGCCGCACATCAACGCTATGAAGAGGTCGGCGTGCATAGAGGGTGCGCGTATGGCACTTGCCCGTGTCAAGACATACTGGGCAGAGATGGAGGCCACCACTATTGCAACCCAGAGTTCGGCCGTAGGCCGGGTACCTGCCGAGCACTAGTTTGAAGAAGTCCTTGAAGGCACTCGTTCAATAGAGGCTCGGTGCTCGAAGAATATTATGTTCTAGTGACATGTATTCCCATTGTAAAAACAATGTGTTATTGAATTGTAAAGGTTGTGTTTATACTTTTGCCTGAAAGTATTATGATGCCTCCTGTGCGGCCGTTTATGTATATATGTATATAACCTGAAAGTTTGTAGTCGTCGGCTTCAGCCCCCACGCATATAATGCGGGGGTCTTCGCAAAAAACGTGTATTCACACTTGATCCAACGTCTTGGTCCATTAAGGAGGTGGTGGCGCAGTGAACGAGGCAATCATACTATATTGCTTTAACACTTTCACTTAGCCATGAGAGTTTGACGGTGGTGCTACTATATAGCCCTTGGTACCTCTGCGCTCGTCCGAATATGATGCACGTACGTACATGACCGGGAAACAGCCCTTTGTTAATGCGGAGGAATCCCAAAGATTCCGCTAAGTCATCGAGTGGTTGACCAGTCTCGCGCTTTATCATGACAGTCAGTTTTCGGTTTTCTCTACTGAGGTGCTCATCCGGATGAACCAGGGCACAATCGCAGTAGTTCTCCCGGTGCCGCCTTAGCCGATAGAGCGGAACATACGGTAGCAAAACACGGGAGCCAAGCAAACCCAACATTTGACCAAAGACATGATTCGGAGCTGATGCATATAAGGCCAAACTCGCGACGCCGAACACTCCCTAAGGTATTCGGTCTTTATAACATATTCCGGGCTGAACAATACCCTTAAAAATAAGCCCCGAGTGTCCATGTACGTGCAATATTCTGACGTGGCGAAATGCCAATAACGCCAGCATTCTTCTCGATTGTATTGAGTATCCGGAGGATGTGAACAACAAGAGATAGTAAAAAAAAGGTTTACACAGGGTCTTAATCTGAAAATAAACCTTTGAGCGGGTCCCTGCTGCACGTCTGCGCCTGTGTCTCCATTGTGCCGTGTCCTAGACGAGTGTAGCATGATTTTCATCTGTAAAAGAGAAGAACTTAGGTGAAAGTTGTCATGCCAAAAACAATTGGTTGTTCCCGATAACCATTAAAATTTCAATAATAAGTCAAGTTGAGCCGAACTAGCCCTGATTACACACGGGAAGCCCCTGGTACTGTCTATGAGGGTTTAACCATCAAACCAATCTCAGGTATATCTAGTGATGCGCCGGACTCGTCTAACCGTGTCCGCGGTCTTGACGACCTGTCATTTATTCTGGTTGGTGAGGCGGTCTAGTGCTCGGCTGTTAAAGCTGCCGCACGTTCTTCCGCGCATAGTGAACGCTCAATATTTCCACTAACTATGATGGTGCCCCGTGGACCAGGCATATTAAGCTTAAGAGAAGCGTAATGTGGTACTGCATTAAAACGGGCGAAAGCTGTTCTTCTGAGTAGTGCTTGATAGCCGCTTCGGATTGGAGCAATGTCGAAGTTTAACTTCTCACTTCGGTAGTTGTCGGATGAACCGAATACAACCTCTAGTATTAGAGAGCCCGTGGAGCGGGCCTCTCGGCCTGGTATTACTCCCTTGAAGGTAGTATTGTTGTGGCTTATTTTTGTCGGGTCTATCCCCATTTTGTGGACTGTGTCCTGATATATCAGATTTAGACTACTGCCGCCGTCCATAAGGACTCATGTGAAATGGTATCCGTTTATTATTGGGTCTAACACCAAGGCAGCCAATCCTTCATGTCGGATGCTTGTCGGGTGATCCCTGCGATCAAAAGTGATCGGGCAGGCCAACCAGGGGTTGAACTTAGGGGTGACGGGCTCTACGGTGCGTATGTCTCGGAGTGCATGTTTTCTTCTCCTCTTCGTCACGTGGATCATGTTTAGTGTTTTAAACTCTGGTGGGAACTTTTTCTGTTCTCCAGTGCTTTGCTGGCGAGGTTCGACCTCGTCTTCGCTTGGTGTCTCCCTCCCCTTGTGTTCGGCGTTTAGCTTACCGGCCTGCTTGAAGACCCAGCATTCTCTGTGGGTGTGGTTTGCAGGTTTATCGGGGGTGCCATGAATCTGACATAGTTTGTCTAGAATCTTGTTTAGGCTGGACAGTCCATCTCTGCTGCCTTTGAAAGGCTTTTTCCACTGACCTGGTGGAGAGCCCCTAAATCCGGCGTTTACTGCCGTGTTACCTGGGTTGTCTTCTTTATTTCGACGCTTGCTTTTACTGTGTCGTGGTTTTCCATTGCCATCCCTAACTTCGGATGTGCTTGCGTCGCTGGTGCTACTACGGGCTAACCAGCTATCTTCGCCCGCGCAAAAGTGGGTCATGAGGCTTGTCAGGGCTGCCATTGTTCTCGGTTTTTCTTGGCCGAGGTGTCTGGCGAGCCATTCGTCTCGGACGCTGTGCTTGAAAGCTGCTAAGGCTTCGGCATCCGGGCAGTCGACGATTTGATTCTTCTTAGTGAGAAACATGTTCCAAAGCTTTCAGGCTGACTCTCCGGGCTGTTGAATTATATGACTTAAATCGTCTGCATCCGGAGGTCGGACATAGGTCCCTTGAAAATTAGCCCAAAAAGCAACCTCGAGCTCCTCCCAATTTCCAATTGAGTTTTCGGGGAGGCTTTTCAGCCAGTGTCGAGCTGGTCCTTTAAGCTTGAGGGGCAAGTACTTGATGGCGTGGAGATCGTCTCCGCGAGCCATATGGATATGGAGGATAAAGTGCTCAATCCAGACCCCAGGGTCTGTGGTCCCGTCGTACGCCTCTATGTTCACCGGTTTGAATCCTTCTGGAAATTCATGGTCCAGCACCTCATCGGTGAAACATAGGGGGTGTGCAGCACCCCTGTATTTGGATGTATCATGGCTTCGGACGGTTGTAGTATTCGGTTTTGGTTTTGTGCCGGAGCGTGCTTCCTAGATCCATAGATGGATCTGGTCATACTGGATTTTTGGCGCAAGTCCTCACGTAGATCGTGTGTTGACTTATGTGCGGCCTTGTTAGCCGCTCTATCGCGGTCACAAGGTGGTTGATCTGGCCGGTTGGCCGTTTTATTTTTCGGCTGTGTGGGCTCTAAGGCCTCATCGTTGAATTCAGGTAATAGCTTGCGCTTTGGATAGCTCTTTGTGTGGTAATTTTCATCATACTTTTCTTCGTTGTCGAGCACTTTGTTCCACCTGCTGTTGAGCGTATTTTGTGCGGCCTTAAGCCTTTGCTTCTGCTTCTTCAGACTCCTCGCTGTGGCAATAAGCCTTCTGCGGAGGTCCTCTTGTTCCAAGTGCGTTTCCGGGATGATGTGTGCATCTTCATCCGGACTGTTTTCCTCCCCAGAGGGGGTTTGATGAGGTTTATCCTTGGCGTCGCCGTGTTCGGACATTGGATCCATACTATGTTCGCCGTTTGTAGTTTCATCGTGCTCTGCCGCAAGGTCAATGTGGTCGTCGTTTCCTCTGGGGTCGACTGGACTGTTATTTTCTCTTGCGTTGTTATCGTTGTTTTTGCCGAGGCGGGATTTTGAGTGGCGCCTATGCCGACGCTTTGATTGCTTCTTGAGGGAGCTATTCTTCGATGCATCCTGTCGTTCTTTGTCATGCTTTCTTTGGGTGTATCCACCATGTATATGTCATGTGGTGAAGTGGTTGTCCAGCGCCCTATGGGCACTGGTTCCTGTTCCTCTCCTGCATCGTCGTCCATGTCGTCGATGTCTTCGGAGTCGACATCGAGCATGTCGGTTAAATCGTCGACAGAGGCTACTAAGTGGGTGGTGGGTGGGCAGCGAATTTCTTCGTCGTCCGCATCCCATTCTAGCCGGACATAGTTCGGCCAAGGATCTCCTAACAAGGAGAGAGACCTTAATGAATTTAGCACGTCGCCGAAAGGTGAGTGCTGAAAGATATCTGTGGAGGTGAACTCCATGATCGGAGCCCAGTCGGATTTGATAGGCACGGACGCAGGCGGCTCGGAGTCCGTGGCCGGAGACGAATCCAGTGGTTCGGCAACACGGCTCTCGTAAGGGGTGAAGTCAGTATCCGGCTCCATTGCCACTGAGAGTGCGGCCTCCATGGCGGGGTCTATCCCCCCGTCCTCGGATGGCGCAATTTACTCCAGATTGAGGGCCGGAGTACTTGCAGGTGTGATCTCCTGAACACTATCCGATGGCAGAGTTACGTCATGCTCGTCGTGATTGTGCGGCGCACCTGACATGGGCTCGAATCCGTCGAAGATCAAGTCACCGCGGATGTCGACAGTGTAGTTTAAGTTTCTGAACCTGGCCTGATGGCCAGGGGCGTACCTCTCGATCTGCTCCAGATGGCCGAGCGAGTTGGCCCGCAGTGCGAAGCCGCCGAATACGAAGATCTGTCCGGGGAGGGAAACCTCACCCTGGACCGCATCGTTACCGATGAATGAAGGAGCCATCAAGCCTTACGGTGACAACACAGTAGAACTCTCAATGAAAGCACCAATGTCGGTGTCAAAACCGGCGGATCTCGGGTAGGGGGTCCCGAACTATGCGTCTAAGGCGGATGGTAACAGGAGGTGGGGGACACGATGTTTACCCAGGTTCGGGCCCTCTTGATGGAGGTAATACCCTACGTCCTGCTTGATTGATCTTGATGATATGAGTATTACAAGAGTTGATCTACCACAAGATCGTAGAGGCTAAACCCTAGAAGCTAGCCTATGGTATGATTGTTGTTGTCCTACGGACTAAACCCTCCGGTTTATATAGACACCAGCGGGGGATAGGGTTACACAGAGTCGGTTACAAGGGAGGAGATCTACATATCCGTATTGCCAAGCTTGCCTTCCACGCCAAGGAATGTCCCATCCGGACACGGGACGAAGTCTTCAATCTTGTATCTTCATAGTCCAACAGTCCGGCCAAAGGATATAGTCCGGCTGTCTGGAGACCCCCGAATCCAGGACTCCCTCAGAGATCCAAAAAGAGAGAAGAAGCCATCTAGCTAATAACTATGGACCCGAAGGTCTGAGGTAAACTACTCACACATCATCAGAGAGGCTATGGTGTTGATGTAGAAGCCATCCGTGATCGATGCCCCCTCCAGTGGAGCTCCGGAACAGGCCCCAAGATGGGATCTCGTGGATACAGAAAGTTACGGCGGTGGAATTAGGGTTTTAGCTCCGTATCTGGTAGTTTGGGGGTACGTAGGTATACATAGGAGGAAGGAGTACGTCGGTGGAGCAACAGGGGGCCCACGAGGGTGGAGGGCGCGCCTGGGGGGTAGGCGCGCCCCCCTACCTCGTGGCTTCCCTGTTGGTTGCTTGACGTAGGGTCCAAGTCTCCTGGATCATGTTCGTTCCGAAAATCACGTTCCTGAAGGTTTCATTCCGTTTGGACTCCGTTTGTTATTCTTTTTCTGCGAAACCCTAAAATAGGTAAAAAGCAGCAATTCTGGGCTGGGCCTCCGGTTAATAGGTTAGTCCCAAAAATAATATAAAAGTGTACAATAAAGCCCAATAATGTCCAAAACAGAAGATAATATAGCATGGAACAATCAAAATTATAGATACATTGGAGACGTATCAAGCATCCCCAAGCTTAATTCCTTCTCGTCCTCGAGTAGGTAAATGATAAAAACAGAATTTTTGATGTGGAATGCTACTTGGCATAATTTCAATGTAATTCTCTTAATTGTGGTATGAATATTCAGATCCAGAAGATTCAAGACAAAAGTTTAATATTGACATAGAAATAATAATACTTCAAGCATACTAACTAAGCAGTTATGTCTCTTCAAAATAACATGGCCAAAGAAAGTTATCCCTACAAAATCATATAGTCTGGCTATGCTCCATCTTCACCACACAAAGTATTCAAATCATGCACAACCCCGATGGCAAGCCAAGAAATTGTTTCATACTTTTAATGTTCTCAAACTTTTTCAATCTTCACGCAATACATGAGCGTGAGCCATGGACATAGCACTATAGGTGGAATAGAATGGTGGTTGTGGAGAGGACAAAAGGGAGGAGATAGTCTCACATCAACTAGGTGTATCAACAGGCTATGGAGATGCCCATCAATAGATATCAATGTGAGTGAGTAGGGATTTCCATGCAACGGATGCACTAGAGCTATAAGTATATGAAAGCTCAAAAAGAAACTAAGTGGGTGTGCATCCAACTTGCTTGCTCACGAAGACCTAGGGCATTTTGAGGAAGCCCATCATTGGAATATACAAGCCAAGTTCTATAATGCAAGATTCCCACTAGTATATGAAAGTGACAACATAGGAGACTCTCTATCATGAAGATCATGGTGCTACTTTGAAGCACAAGTGTGGTAAAAGGATAGTAGCATTGCCCCTTCTCCCTTTTTCTCTCATTTTTTTATTTTTTATTTTTTATTTGGGCCTTTTCTCTTTTTTTATGGCCTCTTTTTTTTGTCCGGAGTCTCATCCTGACTTATGGGGGAATCATAGTCTCCATCATCCTTTCCTCACTGGGACAATGCTCTAATAATGATGATCATCACACTTTTATTTAATTACAACTCGATACTTAGAACAAAATATGACTCTATATGAATGCCTCCGGCGGTGTACCGGGATGTGCAATGACTCAAGAGTGACATGTATGGAAGAATTATGAACAGTGGCTTTGCCATAATAACGATGTCAATTACATGATCATGCAAAGCAGTATGACAATGATGGAGCGTGTCACAATAAGCGGAACGGTGGAAAGTTGCATGGCAATATATCTCGGAATGGATATGGAAACGCCATAATAGGTAGGTATGGTGGCTGTTTTGAGGAAGGTATATGGTGGGTTTAAGGTACCGGCGAAAGTTGCGCGGTACTAGAGAGGCTAGCAATGGTGGAAGGGTGAGAGTGCGTATAATCCATGGACTCAACATTAGTCATAAAGAACTCACATACTTATTGGAAAAATATATTAGTTATCGAAAAAAAGTACTACGCGCATGCTCCTAGGGGGATAGATTGGTAGGAAAAGACCATCGCTCGTCCCCGACCGCCACTCATAAGGAAGACAATCAATAAATAAATCATGCTCTGACTTCATCACATAACGGTTCACCATACGTGCATGCTATGGGAATCACAAGCTTCAACACAAGTATTTCTAAAATTCACAACTACTCAACTTAGCATGACTCTAATATCACCATCTTCATATCTCAAAACAATTATCAAGCATCAAACTTCTCATAGTATTCAATGCACTTTGTATGAAAGTTTTTATTATATCCCTCTTGGATGCCCATCATATTAGGACTAAATTCATAACCAAAGCAAACTACCATGCTTTTTAGAGACTCTCAAAATGATATAAGTGATGCATGAGAGTTCATCTATTTCTATAAAATAAAACCACCACCGTGCTCTAAAAAGGTATAAGTGAAGCACTAGAGCAAATGATAAACTACTCCGAAAGATATAAGTGAAGACCAATGAGTAGTCGAATAATTATGCAACTATGTGAAGACTCGCTAACATTAAAGAATTTCAGATCTTGGTATTTTATTCAAACATCAAGCAAAACTAAATAAAATGACGCTCCAAGCAAAACACATATCATTTGGTGAATAAAAATATAGCTCCAAGTAAAGTTACCGATGAACGAGGACGAAAGAGGGGATACCTTCCGGGGCATCCCCAAGCTTAGGCTCTTGGTTGTCCTTGAATATTACCTTGGGGTGCCTTGGGCATCCCCAAGCTTAGGCTCTTGCCACTCCTTATTTCATAGTCCATCGAATCTTTACCCAAAACTTGAAAACTTCACAACACAAAACTTAACAGAAAACTCGTAAGCTCCATTAGTATAAGAAAGAAAATCACCATCATAAGTTACAGTAATGAACTCATTATAAATTCATATTGGTGTAATATCTACTGTATTCCAACTTCTCTATGCTTCATACCCTCCGATACTACTCATAGATTCATAAAAATAAGCAAACAACAAGATGAAAACAGAATCTGTCAAAAACAGAACAGTCTGTAGTAATCTGTAGGTTTCGACCACTTCTGGAACTCATAAAATTCACAAATAAATTTCTGGACGTGAGGAATTTATCTATTAATAATCTGCAAAAGGAATTAACTAAATAGCACTCTCCAATAAAAACTGGAAGCGATTCTCGTGAGAGCTAAAGTTTCTGTTTTTTTACAGCATGATCGCAAAGACTTTCCCCAAGTCTTCCCAAAGGTTCTACTTGGCACAAACACTAATTAAACACAAAAAACACAACAATAAAATAGGCTAGATGAAATATTTATTACTAAACAGGAACAAAAAGCAAGGAACAAAAATAAAATTGGGTTGCCTCCCAACAAGCGCTATTGTTT
This sequence comes from Triticum urartu, assembly GCF_056163025.1. NCBI lineage: Eukaryota > Viridiplantae > Streptophyta > Magnoliopsida > Poales > Poaceae > Triticum > Triticum urartu. Next base: position 166,179,855 of record NC_141874.1, on the reverse strand, counting down.
GACGCCCCTAGCTAGGCATGATGATTTCAATGATGCTCACATAAAGGATAAGAATTGTAACAAAAGAGAGCATCATGAAGAATATGAATAGCACATTTAAGTCTAACCCTCTTCCTATGAATAGGGATTTTGTGAGAAAACAACTTGTGGGAACAAGAATCAACTTGCATAGGAAGGTAAAACAAGCATAACTTCAAAACTTTAAGCACATAGAGAGGAAACTTGATATTATTGCAATTCCTACAAGCATAAGTTCCTCCCTCATAATTTTCAGTAGCATCATGAATGAATCCAACAAATAACCAGCACCTAAAGCATTATTTTCATGATCTACAAGCATAGAAAATTTACTAATCTCCACATAAGCAAAATTCTTCTCATTCGGAATAGTGGGAGTATCATAAGAGACTCGAATACTATAAATTGTTTCCACATTAAAAGAGTAATGTTCAGAAAAAGGGAAACATAATCATGACAAGTTTTATAAATACAATCATCACTACTTTTTATAGCATATGTATCATCACAATAATTATCATAAGTAGCAACTTTGTTCTCATCGTAATCAATTGAAACCTCTTCCAAGATAGTGGAATCATTACTAAATAAAGTCATGACCTCTCCAAATCCACTTTCATAATTATCATAATAAGATTCAACATCACCAAAATAGTGGGATCATTACTTCCTAAAGTTGACACTCTTTCAAACCCAATTTCATCAACATAATCAACATAATCATCATTATAAATTTGCATATCAAAACTTGAGAAACTAAAAATATCATCCTCATTAAACATAGCTTCCCCAAGCTTGGGGCTAACATTAATTTCAGCAAATATATTCTCAAAAACATCATCTTCATCAAACATAGCATCCCCAAGCTTGGGCCTTTTCATATCATAAGCATAATCACTTTCATCATTAATAGTATGGATAGCACCAATAGTATAGCAATTATCATCATCACAATGAGTAATAGGAGCAACATTATTTGGGAGAGATACCTTTCTACCTTTGCTTCTCTGTCTTTTCTTTTTCTTCTTCACATCATGTGTGGGTTCAACCCTCTTTTTGTAGCTCCTTATTAATGAGATTGGTTGAATAGAAGGCTCCTCCTCATTACCTGATTCATCATAAGAAATAATAGGAGGATATTAGGAAGTCTCTTACCTTTCATTAGTATTCTCTTCATCTTCTATTTGTTTTCTTTTCTTTATGTAATTTCCAATATAAGGATTTTCAATTCAATTCACCACACAATACATATAAATTTCTTCTAGATCAAAATTAAGAACTCTATAAAGGGCAAATTCTCGAATAACCTTAGTTATACGTTTCATTTCTTCATAACCCAAGAGCAAACTGAGTTCATTATGATGTGCAAGGGAGATCAAGTCATCACAATTTTTGGACACGATCCGATCATGAAACAATTTGCATTTGATATTTAAATGACCATGTTCATTGCAAAGTTCACAAGTATGGCTAAGAAATTTTAAATTTTCGGCACTAACATTTAGCCTTTCTTGCAACCATTTAGTTTCTAAATGCTTATGCCTCTTGCAATATCTATCTTCCCTATTTGGTGTGTACTTGCAAACCCAATGCACTCCACAAAAATTGACATGTTTATAAGAGACATTTTCATCATAACTAGTGCAATCATCATTAGTACTATGGATATTCAAGGAGTTCATACTAACAACATTGCAATCATGCTCATCATTCAAAGATTTAGTGCCAAACATTTTAATGCATTATTCTTCTAACACTTTGGCACAATTTTCCTTTCCATCATACTCACGAAATATATTAAAAAGATGAAGCGTATGAGGCAAACTCAATTCCATATTTTTTTGTAGTTTTCTTTTATAAACTAAACTAGTGCTAAAACAAGAAACAAAAAGATTCGATTGCAAGATCTAAAGATATACCTTCAAGCGCTAACCTCCCCGGCAATGGTGCTAGAAAAGAGCTTGATGTCTACTACACAACCTTCTTCTTGTAGACGTTGTTGGGCCTCCAAGTGCAGAGGTTTGTAGGAGAGTAGAAAATTTCCCTCAAGTGGGTGACCTAAGGTTTATCAATCCGTAGGAGGCGTAGGATGAAGATGGTCTCTCTCAAGAAACCCTGCAACCAAATAACAAAGAGTCTCTTGTGTCCCCAACACACCCAATACAATGGTAAATTGTATAGGTGCACTAGTTCGGCGAAGAGATGGTGATACAAGTGGTATATGGATGGTAGATAAAGGTATTTGTAATCTGAACATATAAAAATAGCAAGATAACTAATGATAAAAGTGAGCACAAATGGTATTGCAATGCGTTGAAACAAGGCCTAGGGTTCATACTTTCACTAGTGCAAGTTCCCTCAATAATAATAACATAATTGGATCGTATAACTATCCCTCAACATGCAACAAAGAGTCACTCCAAAGTCACTAATAGCGGAGAACAAACGAAGAGATTATGGTAGGGTACGAAACCACCTCAAAGTTATTCTTTCTGATCGATCTATTCAAGAGTCCGTAGTAAAATAACATGAAGCTATTCTTTTCGTTCAATCTATCCTAGAGTTCGTACTAGAATAACACCTTAAGACACAAATCAATCAAAACCCTAATGTCACCTAGATACTCCAATGTCACCTCAAGTATCCACGGGTATGATTATACGATATGCATCACACAATCTCAGATTCATCTATTCAAACCAACACAAAGTACTTCAAAGAGTGCCCCAAAGTTTCTACCGGAGAGTCAAGACGAAAACGTGTGCCAAACCCTATGCATAGGTTCATGGGCGGAACCCGCAAGTTGATCACGAAAACATACATCAAGTGGATCAATAGAATACCCCATTGTCACCATGGGTTTCCCACCCAAGACATACATCAAGTGTTCTCAAATCCTTAAAGACTCAATCTGATAAGATAACTTCAAAAGGGAAAACTCAATCCATTACAAGAGAGTAGAGGGCGAGAAACATCATAAGATCCAACTATAGTAGCAAAGCTCGCGATACATCAAGATCGTACCACCTCAAGAACACGAGAGAGAGAGAGAGATCAAACACATAACTACTGGTACATACCCTCAGCCCCGAGGGAGAACTACTCCCTCCTCGTCATGGAGAGCACCGGGATGATGAAGATGGCCACCGGAGAGGGATTCCCCCTCCGACAAGGTGCCGGAACGGGTCTAGACTGGTTTTCGATGGCTACGAAGGCTTCTGGCGGCGGAACTCCCAATATATTCTGCTCCCCGAAGTTTTTAGGGTATATAGGTATATATATAGGAGGAAGAAGTATGTCGGTGGATCTGCGGGCTGTCCACGAGGCAGGGGGGCGCGCCCAGGGGGTGGGCGCGCCCCCCACCCTCGTGGGCAGCCCGGGACTCTCCTAGTCCAACTCTGATACTCCGTGGGCTTCTTCTGGTCCAAAAAATAAGTTTCGTGAAGTTTCAGGTCTATTGGACTCCGTTTGATTTCCTTTTCTGTGATACTCTAAAACAAGGAAAAAACAGGAATTGGCACTGGGCTCTAGGTTAATAGGTTAGTCCCAAAAATCATATAAAATAGCATATAAAACATCCAAGGTTGATAATATAATAGCATGGAACAATCAAAAATTATAGATATGTTTGAGACGTATCAATAAACTATTTTACTAGCCATAGATTCATCAAAATAAGCAAACAACACACGAAAAACAGAATCTGTCAAAAACAGAACAGTCTGTAGTAATCTGTAGCTAGCGAAAGATCTGGAACCCCAAAAATTCTAAAACAAATTCCTGGACGTGAGGAATTTATCTATTAATCATCTGCAAAAATAATTAACTAAATAGCACTTTCGAAATAAAAATGGCAGCAGTTCTCGTGAGCGCTAAAGTTTCTGTTTTTTACAGCAAGATTAAAAAGACTTTCCCCAAGTCTTCCCAACGGTTCTACTTGGCACAAACACTAATTAAACACAAAAACACAACCAAAACAGAGTCTAGATAAATTATTTATTACTAAACAAGAGCAAAAAGCAAGGAATAAAAATAAAATTGGGTTGCCTCCCAACAAGCGCTATCGTTTAACGCCCCTAGCTAGGCATAAAAGCAAGGATAGATCTAGGTATTGCCATCTTTGGTAGGCAATCCATAAGTGGCTCTCACAATAGATTCATAAGGTAATTTAATTTTATTTCTAGGGAAGTGTTCCATGCCTTTCCTTAACAGAAATTCGAATCTAATATTCCCTTCCTTCATATCAATAATTGCACCAGTCGTTCTAAGGAAAGGTCTACCACGAATAATAGGACATGAAGGATTGCAATCTATGTCAAGAACAATAAAATCTACAGGCACAAAATTCCTATTTGCAACAATAAGAACATAATTAATTCTTCCCATAGGTTTCTTAATAGTGGAATCCGCAAGGTGCAAGTTTAAAGAGCAATCATCAAAATCATGGAAACCTAACAAATCACATAAAGTCTTTGGAATCGTGGAAACACTAGCACCCAAATCACACAAAGCATAGCATTAATGATCTTTAATTTTAATTTTAATAGTAGGTTCCCACTCATCATAAAGTTTTCTAGGCATAGAAACTTCCAACTCAAGTTTTTCTTCATAAGATTGCATCAAAGCATCAACGATATGTTTAGTAAAAGCTTTATTTTGACTATAAGCATGAGGAGAACTTAGCACGGATTGCAACAAGGAAAAACAATCTATCAAAGAGCAATTATCATAATTGAATTCCTTGAAATCCAAAATGGTGGGTTCATCAATATTTAAAGTTTTGACTTCTTCAATCCCACTCTTAACAATTTTAGCATCAAGATCTAAAGACTCCAAATTTTGGGAACGTCGTCTAGGTAAAGGTGGATCATATTCAGTCCCATCATTATTAAGATTCATATTGCAAAACAAAGATTTAATAGGGGACACATCAATAACTTTTAGATCTTCATCTTTATTATCATGGAAACTAGAAGAACACGCTTTTATAAAGCAATCTTTCTTAGCATGCATCCTAGCGGTTCTTTCTTTGCACTCATCAATGGAAATTCTCATGGCTTCGAGAGACTCATTGATATCATGCTTAGGTGGAATAGATCTAAGTTTCAAAGAATCAACATCAAGAGAAATTCTATCAACGTTCCTAGCCAACTCATCCATCTTAAGCAATTTTTCTTCAATCAAAGCATTGAAATTCTTTTGCGAAGTAATAAATTATTTAATAGTAGATTCAAAATCAAAGGGCATCTTATTATAATTTCCATAAGAATAGTTGTAGGAATTACCATAATTATTAGAGGAATTACTAGGATACGGCCTAGGATTAAAGTTTCATCTATATGCGTTGTTACCAAAATTGTTCCTACCAACAAAATTCACATCCATAGATTCGTTATTATTCTCAATCAAAGTAGACAAAGGCATATCATTAGGATTAGAAGAAACACTTTTATTACCAAATAATTTCATAAATTCATCCATCTTTCCACTCAAAACATTAATTTCTTCTATCACATGCACTTTCTTATTAGTAGATCTTTCAGTGTGCCATTGAGAATAATTAACCATAATATTTCTAGGAGTTTAGTAGCTTCTCCTAAAGTGATTTCCATAAAATTGCCTCCCGCGGCCGAATCTAAAACATTTCTAGAAGCAAAATTCAACCCGGCATAAAAAAATTGTATAATCATTCACAAATTCAAACCATGTGTTGGGCAATTATGTATCATTAATTTCATCCTCTCCCAAGCTTGTGCAACATGTTCATGATAAAGTTGCTTAAAATTCATAATATCGTTTCTAAGAGAGATGATCTTAGCGGGAGGAAAATACTTAGAGATAAAAGCATCTTTGCACTTATTCCAAGAATCAATACTATTTTTAGGCAAAGACGAAAACCAAGCTTTAGCACGATCTCTAAGCGAAAAAGGAAATATCTTCAATTTAACAATATCAATGTCCACATCTTTCTTCTTTTGCATATCGCACAAATCAACGAAGCTATTTAGATGGGTAGCGTCATCTTCACTAGGAAGGCCGGAAAACGGATCTTTCATGACAAGATTCAGCAAGGCAGCATTAATTTCACAAGATTCAGCATCGGTAAGACGAGCAATCGGAGTGCTAATAAAATCATTGTTGTTGGTATTGGTAAAGTCACACAATTTAGTGTTATCTTGAGCCATCGTGACAAACAAGCAATCCAACACACAAGCAAACGAAGAACGGGCAAAAAGAGGCAAATAGAGAAAGAGAGGGAGGATAGAGAGAGAGAGGGCGAATAAAACGGCAAGGGTGAAGTGGGGGAGGAAAATGAGAGGCAAATGGAAAATAATGTAATGCGGGAGATAAGGGTTTGTGATGGGATCTTGGTATGTTGACTTTTGCATAGACCTCCCCGGCAACGGCGCCAGAAATCCTTCTTGCTACCTCTTGAGCACTGCGTTGGTTTTCCCTTGAAGAGGAAAGGGTGATGCAGCAAAGTAGCGTAAGTATTTCCCTCAGTTTTTGAGAACCAAGGTATCAATCCAGTAGGAGGCTACACGTGAGTCCCTTGCACCTACACAAAACAAATAAAACCTCGCAACCAACGCGATAAGGGGTTGTCAATCCCTACACGGTCACTTATGAGAGTGAGATCTGATAGATATGATAAGATAATATTTTTGGTATTTTTGTGATAAAGATGCAAAGTAAAATAAAAGGCAATAAAAATTACTAAGTGTTGGAAGATTAATATGATGAAGATAGACCCGGGGGCCATAGGTTTCACTAGTGGCTTCTCTCAAGAACGTAAGTATTTTTACGGTGGGTGAACAAATTAATATTGAGAAATTGACATAATTGAGCATAGTTATGAGAATATCTAGGTATGATCATGTATATAGGCATCACGTCCGAGACAAGTAGACCGACTCCTGCCTGCATCTACTACTATTACTCCACACATCGACCGCTATCCAGCATGCATCTAGAGTATTAAGTTCATAAGAACAGAGTAACGCTTTAAGCAAGATGACATGATGTAGAGGGATAAATTCATGCAATATGATAAAAAAACATCTTGTTATCCTCAATGGCAACAATACAATATGTGCCTTGCTGCCCCTACTGTCACTAGGAAAGGACACCGCAAGATTGAACCCAAAGCTAAGCACTTTCCCATTGCAAGAAAGATCAATCTAGTAGGACAAACCAAATTGATGATTCGAAGAGACTTGCAAAGATAACCAATCATACATAAAAGAATTCAGAGAAGATTCAAATATTGTTCATAGATAAACTTGATCATAAACCCACAATTCATCGGTCTCAACAAACACACGCAAAAGAAGATTACATCAAATAGATCTCCCCAAGAGAGGGGGTGAACTTTGTCTTGAGATCCAAAAAGAGAGAAGAATCCATCTAGCTAATAACTATGGACCCAAAGGTCTGAGGTAAACTACTCACACATCATCGGAGAGGCTATGGTGTTGATGTAGAAGCCCTCCGTGATCGATGCCCCCTCCGACGGAGCTCCGGAATAGGCCCCAAGATGGGATCTCATGGACACAGAAAGTTACGGCGGTGGAATTAGGGTTTTGGCTCCGTATCAGGTAGTTTGGGGGTACGTAGGTATATATAGGAGGAAGGAGTACGTCGGTGGAGCAACAGGGGGTCCACGGGGGTGGAGGGCGCGCCTGGGGGGGTAGGCGCGCCCCCCTACCTCATGGCTTCCCTATTGGTTGCTTGACGTAGGGTCCAACTCTCCTGGATCATCTTCGTTCCGAAAATCACGTTCCCGAAGGCTTCATTCTGTTTGGACTCCGTTTGATATTCTTTTTCTGCGAAACCCTAAAATAGGCAAAAAACAGCAATTCTGGGTTGGGCCTCCGGTTAATAGGTTAGTCCCAAAAATAATATAAAAGTGTATAATAAAGCCCAGTAATGTCCAAAACAGAAGATAATATAGCATGGAACAATCAAAAATTATAGATATGTTGGAGACGTATCAACGGGCGCTGGCGCTGGCATGTACACGAGCTCGCGCGGGTCCGCGGAGACCTCGCTGACGCCCGCGGCTTCCAGCTCAGAGATAGTGCCCGGCGACCAGCCCGTCAATGCTACGGGGATGGTCGCTGGTGCGGGCACATGGATGGGAGCTGGGACGGGAACGGGGGCAATAACCGCCGCGGCCAGCTCGTTCTGGGCCATGTCCATGAGGCCCCATTCCTCCCTATTTTCTATCTCCTCCGGCTCGGAGTCGACTTCACCAAACATGAAGACTAGTGGCAGATGATTATTCTGCACCATGGCGGTGGAGGTCTGCAGGGGGAGGGGAATGGGAGGCGAACAGTAAGGCCGTCAGTATTAAACAGCGGCTCGGGCGCCATTAATGGAGAGGTAGGCGGGCGGCCATGGAAGTCAAAGGTCTCTCTTCCCAATGAGCCTGTGCTGCGTAAAGTTCGCATTCTTCCCGGTGAGCCTGTGCGTTGGAGGATAGCTTGCACGCCTCTCGGTCAGCCTGCGCACCGGACTGCGCTCGCACGCCTCCCGTTCAGTCAAGGTCAAGCAGCTGTCCACATGGCACCTCCTACAACCATTAAAACGAAGACACGTGGCATCACATGAATGGTTAACAAAACGCACACATTTTGAATTATACAAACATTTGAGATATTAATTGGCGGCTATTTTTTAAAAATGCCTTTGTTGGCTGTCATTATTCGAGTGCGTCTTCTCTCAAAATGGACACGAAAAATACCACACCATGTCGGGCGCCATTCCACGATAGCATGCCAAGTTTCATGAATTTCAGACGAGTTCTGGATTTACTAGAATTTAAAAACCAGGCATCTCAATGTTTTGTCAGCAATCAACGGTGCCCTGGTGTTTGAAATTCATTCCCATTTCTTGCATGGGACCTAAGCATGCACCCAAGGACACATATTTGATTTTTCAACCAATTTATATGCACTGGAGCATGTGCATGTAGTTCAAATTTGAATTATGCACATAAATGCATTGAAAACTCAGTTAATGCATAAAAATGTCCAAACGAACCCTGAAAAATCCCAAAAATTGAAACAACAGTCCTGTTGTTCTATGTTGACACGAGAAAATTTTTGAAAGCAATAAGAGGCAATGGATATCGTTTCGTCCCCAAAGGTGGGACGTTCCCTACCGAAACCATCATGCTTGTTGTGAGAAGCTCTGGTTTGTGAGAAGTATATACCCAAACCTGCCCCAAATGGGATAAATTTTTGAACACTGCATGTTGATGCCGCTCCATGATAGCATGCCAAGTTTCATGAATTTCAGACGAGTTTTGGATTTACTAGAATTTAGAAACGAGGCATCTCAATGTTTTGCCGGCAATCAACGGTGCTCTAGTGTTTGAAATTCATTCCCATTTCTAGCATGGGACCTAAGCATGCACCCAAGGACACATATTTGATTTTTCAACCAATTTATATGCAATGGAGCATGTGCATGTAGTTAAAATTTGAACTATGCACATAAATGCGTTGAAAACTCAGTTAATGCATAAAAATGTCCAAACGAACCCCAAAAAATCCCAAAAATTGACACAACACTCCTGTTGTTCTATGTTGACACGAGAATTTATTTGAAAGCAATAAGAGGCAACGGATATCGTCCCGTCACCAAAGGTGGTACGTTCCCTATCAAAACCATCATGCTTGTTATGAGAAGCTTATACCCGAGCCTGCCCCAAATGGGACAAAATTTCACCACGGCATGTTCATGCCGCTCCATGATAGCATGCCAAGTTTCATGAATTTCAGATGAGTTTTGGATTTACTAAAATTTTAAAACCAGGCATCTCAACGTTTTGCGGCAATCAACAGTGCGATGGTGTTTGAATTTCATTCCCATCTCATGCATGGGACCTGGAAATTCACCCAAGGACACACATGTGATTTTTCAACCAACTTTGGTGCATTGGAGCATGTGCTTGTAGTTCAAATTTGAATTATGCACATAAAATGCCTGGAAAACTCAGTTAATGCATAAAAATGTCCGAACGAACCCCAAAAATCCCAAAAATTGACACAACACTCCTATTGTTCTATGTTGACACGAGAAAATTTTTGAAAGCAATAAGAGGCAACAGATATCGTTTCGTCCCCAAAGGTGGGACGTTCCCTACCGAAACCATCATGCTTGTTGTGAGAAGCTTTGGTTTGTGAGAAGCATATACCCGAACCTACCCCAAATGGGACAAATTTTTTTAACACAGCATGTTGATGCCGCTCTATGATTGCATGCCAAGTTTCATGAATTTCACACGAGTATTGGATTTACTAGAATTTAAAAACCAGGCATCTCAACATTTTGCCGGCAATCAATAGTGCCATGGTGTTTGAAATTCGTTCCCATCTCTTGCATGGGACCTAGAAATTCACCCAAGGACACACATGTGATTTTTCATCCAACTTTGGTGCATTGGAGCATGTGCTTGTAGTTCAAATTTGAATTATGCACATAAAATTCCTAGAAAACCCAGTTAATGTATAAAAAAGGCCAGACGAACACCGGAAAATTCCAAGATTGAACACAACACTCTTGTTGTTCTATGTTGACACTAGAAATTTTTTGAAAGCAATAAGAGGCAACGGATATCGTCTCGTCCCCAAAGGTGATACGTTCCGTATTGAAACCATCATGCTTATTGTGAGAAGCTCTGATTTGTGAGAAGCTTATACCCAAACCTGCCCCAAATGGGGCAAAATTTCACCACGGCATGTTGATGCCGCTCCATGATAGCATGCCAAGTTTCATGAATTTCAGACGAGTTTTGGATTTACTAGAATTTAAAAACCAGGCATCTCAATGTTTTGCCGGCAATCAACAGTGCCCTGGTGTTTGAAATTCATTCCCATCTCTTGCATGGGACCTAGAAATTCACCCAAGGACACACATGTGATTTTTCAACCAACTTTGGTGCATTGGAGCATGTGCTTGTAGTTCAAATTTGAATTATGCACATAAAATGCCTAGAAAACCTAGTTAATGTATAAAAAAGGCCGAACGAACCCCGGAAAATTCATTCCCATTTCTTCCATGGGACCTAAGCATGCACTGAAGGACACAGATTTGATTTCTGAACTAATTTGTATGCACCGGAGCATGTGCATGTAGTTTAATTTTGAATTGTGCACCTGAAATGGCTAGAAAACCAGTTTAATGTATGAAATGTCCAAACGAACCCTGAATAATTCCAATTCTTTTACGACACACATACAGTTGCATGTTCACTGCAGATAAAAGGTCTAGCAATTCAAACACCGTCCATTGCCGCTATGACCCCATTATGTAATTCAAATCAAGATGAAAAATCAAGTAGATCGCACACAGTTTATTATTAGCAACCGTGTGAGATGTAGTACAAAATATCTTGGAGCACCGTCGGTGTATAGTACGCCTATGGCTTACGCGAGAAGATGCGTCTCAAGCACACTAGCTCGCTCCCCCAAAACTCCCGCCTCTGCATCCCTCTCTGCTTCAGTCCCTTGATTCAAATTTTTAGTAGCCCCGGCATTTTACTCCCGCCTCTGCATCCCACGCAATCTCAAAAATATATGCTCGCCCTCGATCCAAATTTTCAGTAGCCCCGCCTTGTTACTCCCGCCTAGTAAAATTTTCAGTTGCCGCAGTATTTCCTCAAACACAACCTCCGCTCACACAGACACACACAACCCTCGAAACCATTGGTAGGTCGCCACCATCCCTGGCGCCTCCATCCTCAACCTCTTCCTGTGTGCCGGGGAGCTCGAGTAGCCAATGGCCAAAAGGAGGTTTATCGCGGCCTTTTCGCTCGACGCCGGCGAGGTGGCCGCCGAGGTGTCCCCGTCGTCCTCCGCGGGCCCGATCTGCCATCGCTGATCCCTCGATCCGCCCGCTGCCGCACCCCTACGCTGGTTCGAGGACTTCGCCATCCTCCCCCGGACCCGGAAGCCGACGAAGTCCTACCTCGGGGTCCGGCAGCGGCGGTGGGGGACGTGGGTCACCGAGATTACAGATCGAGAGACCCACACCCGCCGGTGGCTCGGTAGCTTCCACACGACCGAGCTCGCGGCCATGGAGTACAACCGATGGCAGGTCCACTACCATGGCGCAGCGGCTAGGCTCAATTTCCCCTTCGGCACACGTCCGGTCCACCTCATTCCGCCGGAGCCAGGGTGGTGAGCTCGGCTATGGTGCGGGAGGACTGCGAGGCGTGGGAGCGTCTCAAGGCCGAGGCCACCGACGAGGCCTACATGCAAGAGCTCCGCCGGCAGCACCCGGAGCTTGTGGAGGCGGAGCGGGCGATCTTTGCCGGCACGGAGGGCGGTGAGGTTATCGCGCTCTCCTCCAATGACGAGGTCGAAGGCGGCGAGGACGGTGGCGCAGAGGGCGGCGAGGTTATCGCGCTCTCCTCTAACGGTGAGGTCGAAGGCGGCGGCGACGTCAGCACGGAGGGCGTCAAGGTGGGCCCCCAGGACGAGGAGATCGACATCGATGAGTGGAGGAGCTCCTTCCCCAACGACCCCGACGACGGTACTGGCCCGGACCAGGCTCGCGGCACACTGTACATGACGAGGAAGGATTGGCTCGACCTCTACTTCAACCGAAAGTTGTTTAGCTTAGTTTAAATTTATGTTTTATGTTCGATTATGCAAAACTATCTATGTTTATGTTTGAATGCATGCTACTTTCGGTTGATCCTGCTTTGAACTTGATCAAATTAAAGTTTACAACCTTAAGTTTAGGCGATCGACTAGAAAAGGCCAAAAATTGCTAGACTATATATATATCCACTAAGGGTTTTAGTCCTTTAACTTTTTAAGGATCGCCTAGAGATGTCCTTATGACTTGTTTATTTCAGTTCTTCACAATGTGATGCTCTATATGTGCAACTATTTGTTGTGCAGTTCAATTTCATCAATAACAGTTTCAACAATACCACTATGAATTACAATATTTGGTTGCTGTTAAGGATATTGCAGTTAACATGCCTTTTCGTTTTTCAATTGTTGTTTAGCAACATGCATTGTACTGAATGACTAAATATGCAATCCCAGGCTACATAGCAACAAGGAAGAGTGTTACCTTAATGTTCTGATGATGTCTAGATATACATGTAATAAAATCTTATATAATGGGATGGATGGAATGTTGTACTACATCATTTTTCAATTATTGTTTAGCTTCTAATATTAACTTGGTGCTTTTAGGTACATATATCATTGCCAAAGATCCACACTTCGACCCTTTCTGCACATGGGGCAATGAGATATTCATGAACCAGCATCAAGTGAGGAAACTGATAAAGATTGTTACTAAAATGGGTCAAAAGATGTCAATCGAACTATTTGTTTACACTTTATGCAAGACAACAGTGAACTGTAGGATGGTAAGTAAGAACCCTGTAGCCTTCTTTTTACTACCCGTAATGAGTTGTGTTAGATGACAATATCTGAATCTTTTTTCTTTTGCAGTGCATCCAGAAGCAGTTTACTCAAGATTACCTCTCAAACTACATGATTGGCGGCCGGCCATCACAAGGGGTTGGACTAGAGTCCTGCATGCCTTATGCATCTAGGAGAGCATAATAGGGCCATTCCGCTTCACCTTGTTCAGCAACTGGAATGTATGTCGCCTCTTTCTTTACCATTTGTAATAGTACAAGTATAGAACCCTGGTACATCATTCTTTATTTGGTGCTTCTGTAATTCTTAAACATATGTACCTGTGAATCAAATAATGCATTGGTTGTTTGAACCTGATGGATACGAATAAAGCTATACCCTACTTTCAAGTTTAAATTAGGTACAATTTTAAATAGCATCAATTAAATTAGGGCGAAATTATGTTGTGCAGGTCATTACGGCTCACACGATTGGTAAAACACAAACGTTTGCGATATACACCATAATCCGAGATGGTTCACAAAGAGGAAACGTGTGCAAGCATGCACACAGTTGCCATTCACAAAGCGTGTGTGATGTCAGACACTATCACATACAGTGTCGGAAAATTAAATGTGTGTGATTGTCTACCTATCGTACACGGTTTATAATCATGAACATTTTGTGATGTGCCAGGCATCGTAAATCTCTCATGCCTGGAATCTACCTAGAATCTACCTGGAAAGCTCTCGTGCCTAGAATCTGCCTGGTTTTAGGCAGAACCACAAAACTCCAACTACGATGGCAATGCGAGCACAAACGAGTAGCAAGGATGAAGCACTTGGGATATTCGAGATATCGGAAACGGTTATACGGGGGAAACTGTATGCATCAAGGCACCCTATCCCCGACAGTTTCTGGGTCGTGTGGGAAGGACCCCCTATCGCCCACACTCACTTGGAGACGGTTCCATATGCCGTCACGGAAAGGGATTAAAACCCATTTGTTTAGGACCGACGCGCACCAGTGTGGAATTCTGTGGAGGGGCACCGCACACGGCTAAACAATCAACTTGTGTGTCTATGGAGTGCCCCCCTCCCCCGTATATAAAGGAGTGGAGGAGGGGAGGGCCGGCCCTCATATGGCGCGCCCAAGGGGGGGGGTCCTACACCTAGTAGGAGTAGATTTGCCCCCTTCCTAGTAGGAGTAGGAGAAGAAGGAAGAGGGGGAGAGATGGAAGGAAAGGGGGGGGCGGCCCCCCACCCAATTCGAATTGGGCTTGGGGCGGTGCCCTCCACCTGGCTGCCTCCTCCTCTCTCCCACTAAGGCCAAATCAGGCCCATTGACTCCCCGGGGGGGTTCCGGTAACCCCTCGGTACTCCGGTAAATGCCCGAACTCATTCGGAACCATTCCGATGTCCAAACATAGCCTTCCAATGTATCGATATTTATGTCTCGACTATTTTGAGACTCCTCGTCATGTCCGTGATCACATCCGGGACTCCGAACTACCTTCGGTACATCAAAACCCATAAACTCATAATACCGATCGTCATCGAACGTTAAGCGTGCGAACCCTACGGGTTCGAGAACTATGTAGATATGACCGAGACTCGCTTCCGATCAATAACCAATAGCGGAACCTAGATGTTCATATTGGTTCCTACAAATTCTATGAAGATCTTTATCGGTCAAACCGCATAACAACATACGTTGTTCCCTTTGTCATCGGTATGTTACTTGTCTGAGATTCGATCGTCGGTATCTCAATACCTAGTTCAATCTTGTTACCGACAAGTCTCTTTATTCGTTCCATAATCCATCATGCCACAACTAACTCATTAATCACATTGCTTACAAGGCTTATAGTGATGTGCATTACCGAGAGGGCCTAGAGATACCTCTCCCACTACAAGAAATGTGTTAATACATGACGGATTTCTGGTGACGTTCTCAGAAACCGTCATGATCAATGACGGATTTTTCTAGTTCGTCATGAAATCCGTCACGGACTAATGAGACGAGAACAAGGCCAACAACAATGGCACTCTTATGATGGACCGTCACAGATACTGTCATGAATCGGCTAGCAGTACACCAACAGACCGTCATGGATGGCTCATGCTGATGTGTCTCGCGTGTCCGACCCACATATGTCAGGCTTAGTTTCTTTTTTGAGTTGTTCGAACCATCACGAACGGCCTTCTGGTGCTTTTTTTAAGGAAAAACGGAATGCTCCTGCTGCATGTCCAACGATACTTGTTTTTAGGGAAAAAGGACTGCTTTTGCTATGTCGTCCGACGTCGGGCTGCTCTAGGTCTATTTTTTTTACAGAAAAAGGTGACGGGCCTTTTTTAGGAAAACTTAATGTTGCTGCTGCTGTGTAGGGACAACGTGGGGTTGCTCTGGTCTATATTTTGGGATTATTTTTTTACAGAGAGAAAAACGGTATGCTTTCTTAAAATCTACAAATTTAAAAAGAGAAGCTGCTAGAGGGATCGAACAACGGACCTCAGACTTATATCGAGGTCGCTAGGCCTTTTTTTGTTCTTATATGTTCTTTGATAAAACGAGCCAAGTTTTTTTTGTTAAAAAAAGGAGAATGAACTGGGATTTGAACCACGTAGCACTAAGCTCTAAGTTTCAGTGTATGTAAAAAAAAAACTTCCATGTTCCAACAAGCCAAGTTTTTACATACAACGAGCCATATTTTTTATAGTACTTTTCACGCGTAGCCAACAATATGTTTTTTCTTTTGCGAAAAGACAACAATAGTTATGTAATGGACAACTTAACGTCAATGTATAGCAAACATTTGTGCAAATCTCCTAAAATTTTGTGTCCATCTTATGAATCAATAATATTGGTCGATGCCCAATGATAAGAATCGTCTACCATATTTGGATATTATTATCATTTTTTTCTAATAAGTTGCAAATAGAAGTTTCAGTTATCCCTAAGTATCTTTTGACATATTCGTCTATTTCTAGGATATGAGCTAAAATAAAACGTAATTCCTTTAAAAAATTGAAATGTTTAAACCTTATTTGACTTACATGTACATCGAAATGGCATTACCTCCAGTAAGCACACATAAATTCATTTAAACTATAGAAATAGTTAAATCATCTCTAAATTCATTGGAACTCCTACAAAGTAAAATATATGTACTATAGTACATGTGAAAATTCGATAGGTTACGCCACATGTTTTAATTAAAAAAAAGAGCAATGCATAAATGGAACTCAAACCCGAGACACGAATTTTAAGCGCTTAGTACCTTCCCACATGGCAACTATATTGTTATGATATGAATGGGCTTTTTTCATTAGTAAAGTATATACAGCCACACTTCTCAGGCTGCGGGTAAACTGTGTTGTGACCGCCGATTTGGTCAGTCCACCGTAAGTTGGAATGCAAGGTGTTCCTGATAAAAAAATCTCAAGAAATAAAAGTGCAAAGCGAGTATTCAAACCAGGGACCTCCCTGCGGAAAGCACATGGTGCTAACCACTTGGGCAGTCGAATGCAGGTGCCTACATAGGCGGAGCCATATCTTAAAAACCAACCGACAACAGTGTCAAATCCGAAAACTAACGTGAATTTGAAAACAATTACTACATAGAATAAACCAGTATGAAAAATTAGTAGTGTTGTATACAAAAGCGCGAACAATTTCTATGTAGATTTTTTTAGAATTTCCGAATATTTTTTGAGAACACAAACCTTTTCCAGCTTTGTTTTTTCTTAAATGCGAACAAATTTTAAAAATTGGGAAGTACTGTAGCAAAAAAAAAAATTCAAACTCATGAAGATTTCTTTAAAACACGAATACTTTTTGAATTGTGACATTTTTTGTTCACAGTATTTTTTTAAAATGTTCAATGTCTATCCAAATTTTTGTTCAACATATTTTTGCGAAATGCTCAATGTGCTTCCACATTTTTTGAACATATATTAAATTTTTTTCAACACACATCGCAAAAATGTTAAATGCGTATTGAAAATTGTTCAACGTATATATTCAAATTTCTCTAAAAGGTTCAAAATACAGTATATGTTTTCTTAAATAGCAATTTCAGACTGCATTTTACCTCCATAATAAATATCCAGGAAGTTCCAATAAAGAGCAGAAAGGAGGGGGGGCTAGCTGCAGTGACGTTCTACGTATGGGCTGGCCTGTTAGCACCTTAAAGCGAAGGGACATCATTTTGACGCCTATGCGCGTCAAATAAGAGCTCTCCGTCAAGCCGTTCTCTTCGATATGTGCAGATGGCACTTAAGCTCTAAATTACTAGGCCTGACCAATTAACCCTCCAGCCAACTCTTTTTATAAAATAAAAACTTTCTTTTGATTTTTCTGAAAAAAAAAACTAGATTCTTCTGGTTCGGTTTTTATCTATGGATTTTCTACTGGTTTATTTTTATTTTCCTTTTGGGTTTTCTTTCTTTCTCATTTTAATTACTTTTAATAGTAAATTGGTGAAATTTTTACAATTCATGAACCTTTTAAAATCCATAAACTTTTATTTAAATTTTCGAATATTTTCTCAATTGTGTGAATTTTTAAAATTTATGAACATTTTTAAAGCTCCTGAAAATTTTCAAATGTGCAAAAAAAACTTCAAATTCCTGAACTTGTTTTGTATTTGCCAACTTTTCTCACATTGAACATTTTCTAAAAACACATCTAACATTTTTTTAAATACATTTTGCCATATTTCTAAATGCATGACACCATTTTTATTTACATAACAAGTGGCAATGTCTAGTCACTTCTGTTAATTGGAACATGAAAGTAAAGCTTTGTCCAAGTTTGAAGTGTATATGAGCAATATAATGTTTTGTCGTGTATTAACTTCAAAAATTGCCATGAATTATATGGAACGTTTTGAGAGTTCAACCCATTTCGAGAGGGGGTATTTCAAGTGTGAAGGCGATGCGACGCTCGCTTCATCATTTTACATTCAAACTTTTTGTAAACAAGGCTCGTTTGCTATTTTAAGTCATTAAATGCACTTCTTGCCATTCAACGGATACAGTTCAAATTTGAACTACAAGTATGTGAAATTATGTACAAAAATTGGTTGTAAAATCAAATTTGTGTTCTTGAGTCTTTATTTAGGTCTTATCCAATAAATGAAAAGAGGTTTCAAACATTTGGGTGTCAAGACTCGAGCATGAACATAGTGCTTATTGGCGTTTTAGTCTAAAAAATAAAATGAAGTTTGAAAAACATGAATTTTGTTATGGTCCCATAATATGATCTAAATTGGTTGTGTTAAAATATTGAAACGGTTTTTTCGTGATGTTCTCACGACAGATGCAGTGGGATGGCTTATCTCGAGTGGTTGGGACCGATGAGCGCCGGTGGCGTCCGGATGCGAGATTGAGCACGAGCACTTCAAGACACAGAGACGTACCCAGGTTCAGGGACCTCCAAAGGGGGTCACTCCCCTGGTCCTGCAGGATCGCTATGAAGATCACAAGGAATACATGGTCGCTCCTGGAGCTATTTGGGTGGAGGAGGAAGAGAGTGCTAGCATGCTCTCTGCCTTGCATGAGTGTGTGTGTGTGTGTGTTAAGAATGAGTTGACTCCCTCCTAAGGGGGCTCCTAGGAGTCCTTATACTTGTGATAGGTATTCTTGGTTTGGTCCCGCTTTGTTTCGTCCCGTTTAAGCCTTTTTATATACCCCGCAAAAAAAAGTCTTTTTATATGTATGCTATTTTTTTTACTTTTGTCCCTCACCTATACTGGGCCAGTATGTTGCTAACTGGGATTTTTCTACCCATTTTAAGTTTTTTTATATGTATGCTATTTTTTTACTTTTGTCCGTCACCTATACTGGGCGAATACGCTGCTAACTGGGATTTTTCTACAGCCAGCAAATTTCCCTGATGGGCTTCGCATTCCTTGATTTTCTTTTCGATTGCACAGGCTGCGTCGTTGTTTCCGAGGATCGAACATAGAAATTGGGTTAGTTACTCAAAAAAGTACCACTTGCTTTTAAAAATCAAATTACACAAATTTAAATATGTCCATGATTTACCTAAAAATCAGCAAGCCACCTCAAGAAAATGGTGACGTGTGGGTCTCATTTATATTAGAAAATGAAGGAAGAAATTAATGCCTGCATGCCCCAATAAAATAGAGGAATATCCGATGAAAGAGGACCCGATTGGTGAATAAAAGAGAGGAAGATTCGAATAAAAAGGACTTGGTTGGCGCATGCCAATAAAAATAGAGGAATATTTGATGAAAAAGGACCCGATTCATTATGAAATAAAAGAAAGGAAGATCCGATAAAAAATGACCCAGTTTGCAATGAACGTGCATGGCTTAAGTGAGATTGCTGGAAGCTTTGAGTATGCACCAGGAATAAAAGAGGAGGGAGTGACTAATGTTCATCAAATGTGTTGTTCAAAAAGGGCACCCATCTAGCATTTAAAAGACAGAAAGAGCCCATATGCAACAATCATAGGCAAGCAGTTTCAAAAATCTGTTGCTAAGGGATGTTCTCTCTAAAATTTGAGTTTTTATGGTGTTTAGGTGTAAATGTCAATTATCTATCCCGGTGCAACGCACGGATATATGTGCTAATTAAATCAAATAAAACTTGTTAAAACTCCTAGAAAACTACATATATGCGGTATATTACATGTAAATAATGTTTTCTGATACATGAAGTAATTTTTTTACACACATAAGATAATTGTTTTTGCAAGTTACTACACAAGGGGGCTTTAATTCGTTATTTCTTTTTTATAAAAGAAAATAATAGGCCGAATTCAAGGCCTAGCTCACTCGGCTGGGCTGAAGCCCACTAGGGTTCACGATAGAGGAGGCATCTATCCCGGGTGAGGCCGTTCCTGCATCCTGATTGGTTGTTTGCACACTGCCACGGATCGCACACAGCCACCGTCCGATCGGACGAGATCCAACGTCTATAATACGGTCGCTCCTCTATCTTGTGCCCACCGCATGAGCCGCCAGCACCCAAATCTCCTCGATTCTTTCTCCCTCGTTCCCGATACGCCGCCACTCTTCCAGATCCTTCTCCCCAATTCTCCCCTGACTCCTCTAGGCGGTCATAGGCTGCCGTAGCCAAGTTCCATCGCCGGTTCATCAGGCCACCATGGGTACCGCCATGGGCCAGGAGGCAGACGGCGCCGACCCGTCGCTGGTTGCCTTCCTCAATCCGTCGCCGAGGAACTCCGCCGGAGTCAAAGAAGCCGCGTTGACCCGTCTCTGAAGAGCTCCATCGACTCATTGCCGAGGAAGTCGCGTCGACCCATTGCCGAGGAGCTTCGTGCGAGGACGCCGCATCGAGCTCCGCCGACTCATCGCCGAGGAAGCCTCGTCGACCCGTCGCCGAGGAACTTCGCCTACTCGTAGCCGAGAATGCCGCGTCGACCCGTTCACTGAGGGGCTCCGTCGACCCATCGCCAAGGAGCTTTGCCAAGGATGCAGCGCCGACCCGTTGCCGTGGTGTTGTGCCTTGGTGGATGCTACCACCCAATGGCAAACTCTGCAATGGCCTCCACTTCCCATGTGGTGAGTTCCACGTTGTTGGCCACGGTGGTCAACGCTCCTGCGGGTTTGCTTGTTGCCCGAGGTTGTATATGCCCGACTTGTCATCCATCACTTCCCCTACATTGTAGGGAACCATGCGGACGATGGAGAGGAGAGCCGCCATCAGGACACCGGAGCTGAGCACCGATCGGTCGTAGGGTCTCGTGCAGGCTCTTGGCGCCGTAGGTTGTTTGTCTGTAATTTTTAGTTTTTTGAGTAAGGCGCAGTTTGTTTTTGCTTTGCTGTAACCAGTGCTTCCATAATTTGTATTTCTATTGAGTTATATATATTATGTTGATTTCTATCGAATGATATATGGGCACAAATCCTATTAAATTGACTGTATAAAATTCTGTATGGGCCAAAATTAAAGGATATTGGTCTGGACACAATTTAGTGGGCTGAAGAAATATAGTTCCGACTAAAAATTCTTGGGCCAATGTTACAATGGGACTGTGGGCTGAAACCATAATTGGGCCGACGGCCTAAAACTGAAATTGGTGGGCTATAGTTTAATTTGGGCTGACACTATATAGGCCGCCACGTTAGATTCATGTTGTTTGCCATGTCGGATGATGACATGGCATACAAGTTAACGCCGTTACATGATAGTGATTTGTGACAGCCTAAGACCATCATAGATCTGTGACGGTTTTGTTGATCTGTCGTGGATTGTGTGTTGGTCAAATTATGACATGATATACATGATGGATTTCAAATCCTTCATGAATGCCTTTCGATGATGGTTTTGTGCTCACCCATGACGGTTCAAGTTTGTCATGGATTAACAGATTTCTTGTAGTGTCCGATACATGTATAAGTTATGAAGAAAGCAATAGCAATAAACTAAACGATAATAGTGCTAAGCTAATGGATGGGTCAAGTGAATCACATCATTCTCTAATGATGTGATCCCGTTCATCAAATGACAACTCATGTCTATGGTTAAGAAACTTAACCATCTTTGGTTACCGAGCTAGTCAAGTAGAGGCATACTAGTGACACTCTGTTTGTTTGTGTATTCACACATGTACTAAGTTTCCAGTTAATACAATTCTAGCATGAATAATAAACAATTATCGTGATATAAGGAAATATAAATAACAACTTTATTATTGCCTCTAGGGCATATTTCCTTCAGTCTCCCACTTGTACTAGAGTCAATAATCTAGATTACACAGTAATGATTCTAACACCCATGGAGTCTTGGTGCTGATCATGTTTTGCTCGTGAGAGAGGCTTAGTCAACGGGTCTGCAACAATCAGATCCGTGTGTATCTCGCAAATTTCTATGTCTCCCTCCTTGACTTGATCGCGGATGGAATTGAAGCGTCTCTTGATGTGCTTGGTTCTCTTGTGAAATCTGGATTCCTTTGCCAAGGCAATTGCACCAGTATTGTCACAAAAGATTTTCATTGGACCCGATGCACTAGGTATGACACCTAGATCGGATATGAACTCCTTTATCCAGACTCCTTCATTTGTTGCTTCCGAAGCAGCTATGTACTCTGCTTCACACGTAGATCCCGCCATGACGCTCTACTTGGAACTGCACCAACTGACAGCTCCACCATTCAATAAAAACATGTATCCGGTTTGTGACTTAGAGTCATCCGGATCAGTGTCAAAGCTTGCATAGATGTAAACATTTATGACGAGATCTTTTTCACCTCCATAAACGAGAAACATATCCTTAGTCCTTTTCAGGTATTTCAGGATATTCTTGACCGCTGGCCAGTGATCCACTCCTGGATTACTTTGGTACCTCCCTGCTAAACTGATAGCAAGGCACACATCAAGTCTGGTACACAACATTGCATACATGATAGAACCTATGGCTGAAGCATAGGGAATGACTTTCATTTTCTCTCTATCTTCTACAGTGGTAGGGCATTGAGTCTGACTCAACTTCACACCTTGTAACACAGGCAAGAACCCTTTCTTTGCTTGATCCATTTTGAACTTCTTCAAAACTTTATCAAGGTATGTGCTTTGTGAAAGTCCAATTAAGCGTCTTGATCTCTCACTATAGATCTTGATGCCCAATATATAAGCAGCTTCACCGAGGTCTTTCACTGAAAAATTCTTATTCAAGTATCCCTTTATGCTATTCAAAAATTCAGTATCATTTTCAATCAAAAATTTGTCATCCACATATAATATCAGAAATGCTACAAAGCTCCCACTCACTTTCTTGTAAATATAGGCTTCTCCAAAAGTCTGTATAAAACCATATGCTTTGATCACACTATCAAAGCATATATTCCAACTCTGAGAGGCTTGCACCAGTCCATAAATGGATCGCTGGAGCTTGCACACTTTGTCAGCACCTTTTGGATCGACAAAACCTTCTGGTAGCATCATATACAACTCTTCTTTAAGATATCCATTAAGGAATGCAGTTTTGACATCCATTTGCCAAATTTCATAATCATAAAATGCAGTAATTGCTAACATGATCTGGACGGACTTAAGCATCGCTACGGGTGAGAGGTCTCATCGTAGTCAACTCCTTGAACTTTGCGAAAACCTTTCGCAACAAGTCGAGCTTTGTAGACAGTAACATTACCGTCAGCATCAGTCTTCTTCTTGAAGATGCATTTATTCTCAATGGCTTGCCGATCATCGGGCAAGTCAACGAAAGTCCACACTTTGTTCTCATACATGGATCACATCTCAGATTTCATGGCTTCAAGCCATTTTGCGGAATCTGGGCTCATCATCGCTTCCTCATAGTTCGTAGGTTCGTCATGGTCAAGTAAATGACCTCTAGAACAGGATTACCGTACCACTCTAGTGCGGATCTTACTCTGGTTGACTGATACGTCCATTTTGCAGCATGCTTTTATATCAATATTTATTGCATTATGGGCTGTTATTACACATTATGTCACAATACTTATGCCTATTCTCTCTTATTTTACAAGGTTTACATAAAGAGGGAGAATGCCGGCAGCTAGGATTTTGGCTGGAAAAGGAGCAAATATTAGAGACCTATTCTGCACAACTCCAAAAGCCCTAAAACTTCACGGATGATGTTTTCCAAATATATAAAAAAAACATTGAGCACAAGAACTTCACCAGGGGGCCACACCCTGCCCACGAGGGTGGGGGCGCCCCCCCCCCCTACCTCGTGGGCCCCCTGGTGGCCCTCCGGTGACCATCTTCTGCTATATGGACTCTTTCGATGGGGAAAAATCAAAAGCCATCTTCTCGGACGAAACTCCGCCGCCACAAGGCGGAACCTTGGCGGAGCCAATCTAGGGTTCTGGCGGGGCTGTTCTACCGGGGAAACTTCCCTCCCGGAGGGGGAAATCATCGCCATCGTCATCACCAACGCTCCTCTCATTGGGAGACGGCAATCTCCATCAACATCTCCATCAAAAGTTGTTTAAAGAAAAAGTTAAAAGGTGGCATGATAAAAGAATACAAAAGCGTGAGTTTAATGTAGGTGATTATGTATTGCTATACAACTCTTGTTTAAGATTTTTTGCAGGAAAACTTCTCTCTAAATGGGAAGGCCCTTACATTATCGAGGAGGTCTATCGTTCCGGTGCCATAAAAATCAACAACTTCGAAGGCACAAATCCGAAGGTGGTAAACGGTCAAAGAATCAAACATTATATCTTAGGTAATCCCATAAATGTTGAAACCAATGTTATTGAAACCGTAACCCCAGAGGAGTACATAAAGGACACTTTCCGAAACGTTTCAGACTCCGAAAAGTAATAGGTATGTGGTACGGTAAATAAACCGACTCCAAAACAGTTTTTAAGGCAATATTTATCTGTTTTGGAATATTTAGAAAAATAGAAAAATAAGCAGGAGCCCGGGAAGGACACGAGGGCTCCACGAGGGTGGAGGGCGCGCCCCCCTACCTCGTGGGCACCTCATGTGCTCTCAGGACTCCGTTTTCGTACACGACACGTATTTTGGTCGGTAAAAGTTCATTATATAATCTTCCGGAGGTTTTGATTCCCGTATCACGCAAAAATCCATGCCTTTGTTTTGAGCTGTTTTCTGTCAGGGTTGTCAAGGCCAGGCACTATGTCATCTCCCTCCTCCTCCAACCATGAGGGCAACGATGCTTGGCTAATGAAGATAGAGCTGAAGAGAGAAGAACACATGGAGATCAACAGGGATGAAGGGATCAGGAAGGCCATGGAGGACCAAGTTCCGGCAATAGAAGACACCCTTCAACTGGATCACAATCTTCTTACCCCAACAGAAATCAAAGCTTTCAAGATGATTGAGTTAGCTTGTATACAAAATAAGTATCTCACACGTGAAAATATTTTGTTGAAGGAGCATATCATCGCACTCAAGGGCATTATCTGCAAGTTAGAAGACCTCCTACGCTCAATGTGCGACTATCCATCATCAACATCCCCACCTTCTTCACCAACAAAGGAGACATAATCACATGGGTATGGGCACTCCACTTGGCAACTGCCAAGCTTGGGGGAGTGCCCTGGTATCGTATCACCATCACTTTTATCTTTACCGTTTTTCTTAGTTCGATCCTTTTGATAATATCTTGATCTAGTAGAATAAAAGTCTTAGTATGATCTAGTTGTGAGTTTTGCTTTATTATCCTTCTATGTAAACGAGTCCGTGAGCTATATAATAAAGATTAGTGCTGAGTCAAGGGCTTGATTATTTTTGCCATGATCCCAAGTGAATAAAAGAAAAGAGAAAGAAATAAAAAGAAACAAAGAGATCATGTGACTCTTATGGAGAGTAATGAGCTCACATAGAAAGAGTATGATGAATAAAAGTTGTTGAGAGTTGACAAACATAGTTTTGGTCATCGTTGCAATTAATAGGAAGTAATAAAGAAAGAGAGGTCTTCACATATAAATATACTATCTTGGACATCTTTTATGATTGTGAGCACTCATTAAAATATGACATGCTAAAGAGTTGACATTGGACAAGGAAGACAACGTAATGGGTTATGTTTTCTTACATCTGAGATAAATTATATTGTCTTGGATCCTCCAACATGTTGAGCTTTCCTTTCTCCCTCATCCTAGCCAAATTCATTGCACCAAGTAGACATACTACTTGTGCTTCCAAACACCCTTAAACCAGTCTTGCCATAAGAGTCCACCATACCTACCTATGGGTTGAGTAAGATCCATCAAGTAAGTTGTCATCGGTGCAAGCAATAAAAATTGCTCTCTAAATATGTATGATTGATTGGTGTGGTAGAAATAAGCTTTATACAATCATGTGATATGGAAGTAATAAAAGCGACAGACTGCATAATAAAGGTACATATCACAAGTGGCAATATAAAGTGACGTTCTTTCGCATTAGGATTTTGTGCATCCAACCATAAAAGCGCATGACAACCTCTGCTTCCCTCTGCGAAGGGCCTATCTTTTTACTTTTATCTCCTACATTGCATAAGAGTCATGGTGATCTTCACCCTTCCTTTTTACATTTTATTCTTTGGCAAGCACAATATGTTGCAAAGATCTTCGTATATATGGCTAATTGGATGTGAGTTTTCATGAACTATTACTGTTGACATTACCCTTGAGGTAAAACGTTGGGAGGCAAAACTATAAGCCCCTATCTTTCTCTGTGTCTGATTAAAACTCCATATCCATAAGTATTGCGTGAGTGTCAGCAATCGTGAAATACTATATGATAGTTGAGTATGTGGACTTGCTGAAAAGCTCTTATACATCGACTCTTTACTATGTTATGATAAATTGCAATTGCCTCAATGACTGAGATTATAGTTTGTTAGTTTTCAATGAAGTTTACGATTCATACTTGATATTGTGATTGAATTATTACTCTAGCATAAGAAATCATATGACAAGAATTATATAAGTTGCTGCTCTAAGAATGATCATGATGCCCTCATGTCTGTATTTTATTTTTATCGACACCTTCATCTCTAAACATGTGGAAATATTTTTCGATTTCGGCTTTTCGCTTGAGGACAAGCGAGGTCTAAGCTTGGGGGAGTTGATACGTCCATTTTGCATCATGCTTTTATATCAATATTTATTGCATTATGGGCTGTTATTACACATTATGTCACAATACTTATGCCTATTCTCTCTTATTTTACAAGGTTTACATAAAGAGGGAGAATGCCGGCAGCTGGGATTCTGGCTGGAAAAGGAGCAAATATTAGAGACCTATTATGCACAGCTCCAAAAGCCCTGAAACTTCACGGATGATGTTTTCCAAATATATAAAAAACATTGAGCGCAAGAACTTCACCAGGGGGGCACACCCTGCCCACGAGGGTGGGGGGCGCGCCCTACCCCCTGGGCGCGCCCCTACCTCGTGGGCCCCCTGGTGGCCCTCCGGTGACCATCTTCTGCTATATGGACTCTTTCGATGGGAAAAAAATAAGAAGCCATCTTCTCGGATGAAACTCCGCTGCCACGAGGCGGAACCTTGGCGGAGCCAATCTAGGGTTCTGGCGGGGCTGTTCTGCCGGGGAAACTTCCCTCCCGGAGGGGGAAATCATCGCCATCGTCATCACCAACGCTCCTCTCATCGGGAGAGGGAAATCTCCATCAACATCTTCATCAGCACCATCTCATCTCAAAAGCCTAGGTCATCTCTTGTATCCAATTCTTGTCTCCAAGTCCGGGATTGGTGCTAGTAGGTTGCTAGTAGTGTTAATTACTCCTTGTAGTTGATGCTAGTTGGTTTAATTGGTGGAAGATCATATGTTCAGATCCTATATGCACATTAATAACCCTCTGATTATGAACATGTTTATGCTTTGTGAGTAGTTACTTTTGTTCCTGAGGACATGGGGGAAGTCTTGCTATTAGTAGTCATGTGAATTTGGTATTCGTTCGATATTTTTATGAGATGTATGTTGTCTCTCCTCTAGTGGTGTTATGTGAACATCGACTACATGACACTTCACCATTAATTTGGCCTAGAGGAATGCATTGGGAAGTAATAAGTAGATGATGGGTTGCTAGAGTGACAGAAGCTTAAACACTAGTTTATGCGTTGCTTCGTAAGGGGCTGATTTGGATCCGTATGTTTCATGCTATGTTTAGGTTTACCTTAATACTTTTGTTGTATTTGCGGATGCTTGCAATAGAGGTTAATCATAAGTGGGATGCTTGTCCAAGTAAGGGCAGCACCCAAGCACCGGTCCACCCACACACAAATTATCAAAGTACCGAACGTGAATCATATGAGCGTGATGAAAACTAGCTTGACGATATTCACATGTGTCCTCGGGAGCGCTTTACATCATATAAGAGTTTGTCCAGGCCTGTCCTTTGCTACAAAAGGATTGGGCCACCTTGCTGCACTTTATTTACTTTTGTTACTTGTTGCTTGTTACAAACTATCCTATCACAAAACTATCTGTTACCACTTATTTCAGTACTTGGACAGAATACCTTGCTGGAAACCGCTTATCATTTCCTTCTGCTCCTCGTTGGGTTCGACACTCTTACTTATCGAAAGGACTACGATAGATCCCCTATACTTGTGGGTCATCAAGACTCTTTTCTGGCGCCTTGCCGGGGAGTGAAGCGCCTTTGGTAGGTGGAATTTGGTAAGGAAAAATTTATATAGTGTGCTGAAATTTATTGTCACTTGTTACTATGGAAAGTAAACCTCTGAGGGGCTTGCTCGGGGTATCTTCACCCCGACCAGTAGAGCAAAGAGTTGCTCCTCAACCTACTGAACCTACTGAAAATGAAAATACTTGCATTGAAATTCCTTTGGGTATGGTAGAAAAACTGCTAGCTAATCCTTTTTTAGGAGATGGAACAAAACATCCTGATGAGCATCTAATATATGTGGATGAAGTTTGTGGATTATTTAAGCTTGCAGGTGTACCAGAAGATGTTGTTAAGAAGAAGGTCTTCCCCTTATCTTTGAGGGGAGATGCATCGACATGCTATAGGCTATGTGATGATATGGAGTCTTGGAACTACAAACGATTGAAATTGGAATTTCATCAAAAGTTTTATCCTATGCATCTTGTTCATCGTGATCGCAATTATATACATAATTTTTGGCCTCGCGAAGGAGAAAGCATCGCTCAAGTTTGGGGGAGGCTTAAATCAATGTTATATTCATGCCCCAATCATGAGCTCTCAAGAGAAATGATTATTCAAAAAAATTATGCTCGGCTTTCTGGTAACAATTGCACCATGCTTGATACTTCTTGTGTTGGCTCTTTTATGATGAAGACTATGGAATTCAAATGGGATTTATTGGAAAGAATTAAATGCAACTCCGAAGATTGGGACCTCGACAGTGGTAAGGAGTCAGGTATGACACCTAGTTTTGATTGTGTTAAATCTTTTATGGATACCGATATTTTCGTAAATTTAGCACTAAATATGGACTTGACTCTGAGATAGTAGCTTCTTTCTGTGAATCTTTTGCTACTTATGTTGATCTCCCCAAGGAGAAGTGGTTTAAATATCATCCTCACATAGAAGTAAAAGTAGCTGCACCTATTAAAGTTGAAGAAAAGACTATTACTTATAATGATCCTATTGTTCCTACTTCTTATGTTGAGAAACCGCCTTTCCCTGTTAGGATAAGGGATCATGCTAAAGCTTCAACTGTGGTTCGTAAAAGCAATATTAAAACATATACACCTCCTGAGAAAGTTAAAGTTGAACCTAATATTGCTATTGTTAAAGATCTCTTGTCTGATAATATAGATGGGCATGTTATTTATTTCTGTATTGAAACTTCTAGAAAAGCTAAACCCCGTGATACAGATAAACCTAGACCTGTGGTAGGCATGCCTGTTATTTCTGTTAAAATAGGAGATCATTGTTAACATGGCTTATGTGATATGGGTGCTAGTGCTAGTGCAATACCTATTGACTTATACAAAGAAATTATGCATGACATTGTACCCGCTGAGTTAGAAGATATTTATGGAACAATTAAACTTGCTAATAGAGATACTATTTCACCAATGGGAATTGTTAGAGATGTTGAAGTCTTGTGTGGGAAAACTAAATATCATGCTAATTTTCTTGTTCTTGGTTCCCCACAAGATAGTTTTTGTCCCATTATATTTGGTAGACCCTTCTTAAATACTGTTAATGCTACCATAGATTGCAAAAGGGGTG
Organism: Triticum urartu; assembly: GCF_056163025.1. NCBI lineage: Eukaryota > Viridiplantae > Streptophyta > Magnoliopsida > Poales > Poaceae > Triticum > Triticum urartu. The sequence goes on along the minus strand of NC_141874.1, from coordinate 166,149,766 downwards.
TTGTTACTATCGGTTTAGATGATATGACTCATGAATTTAATTTTTCTAAATTTAGTAGACAACACCGTGAAGAAGAATTACCTAGTAAGGATGAAATTATTGGTCTTGCTTCTATTGCCGTACCTCCTAGTGATCCTTTAGAACAATATTTGCTAGACCATGAAAATGATATGTTTATGAATGAAAGAAGGGAATTAGATGAAGTATTCTTTAAGCAGGAACCTATTCTGAAAAACAATTTACCTGTTGAAATCCTAGGGGATCCTCCTCCACCCAAGGGTGATCCCGTGTTTGAGCTTAAAGCGTTCCCTGATACTCTTAAATATGCTTATCTTAATGAGAAAAAGATATATCCTGTTGTTATTAGTGCTAACCTTTCAGAGCATGAAGAAGAGAGATTATTAAAACCTCTAAAGAAGCACCGTGCTCTATTGGGTATACTCTTGATGATCTTAAGGGCATTAGTCCCACTCTATGTCAACATAAAATTAATTTAAAAAAAGATGCTAAACCAGTTCGTGATCATCAACGCTGTCTGAATCCTAAAATGAAAGATGAAGGAAATATGCCCTAGAGGCAATAATAAAGTTATTATTTATTTCCTTATATCATGATAAATGTTTATTATTCATGCTAGAATTGTATTAACCGGAAACATAATACATGTGTGAATACATAGACAAACAGAGTGTCACTAGTATGCCTCTACTAGACTAGCTCGTTAATCAAAGATGGTTATGTTTCCTAACCATGGACAAAGAGTTGTTATTTGATTAATAGGATCACATCATTAGGTGAATGATCTGATTGACATGACCCATTCCATTAGCTTAGCACCCGATCGTTTAGTATGTTGCTATTGCTTTCTTCATGACTTATACATGTTCCTATGACTATGAGATTATGCAACTCCCGTTTACCGGAGGAACACTTTGTGTGCTACCAAACGTCACAACGTAACTGGGTGATTATAAAGGTGCTCTACAGGTGTCTCCAAAGATACATGTTGGGTTGGCGTATTTCGAGATTAGGATTTGTCACTCCGATTGTCGGAGAGGTATCTCTGGGCCCTCTCAGTAATACACATCACATAAGCCTTGCAAGCATTGCAACTAATGAGTTAGTTGTGAGATGATGTATTACGGAACGAGTAAAGAGACTTGCCCGTAACGAGATTGAACTAGGTATTAAGATACCGACGATTGAATCTCGGGCAAGTAACATACCGATGACAAAGGGAACAACGTATGTTGTTATGCGTCTGACCGATAAAGATCTTCGTAGAATATGTAGGAGCCAATATGAGCATCCAGGTTCCGCTATTGGTTATTAATCGGAGACGTGTCTCGGTCATGTCTACATTGTTCTCGAACCCGTAGGGTCCGCACGCTTAAGGTTTCGATGACAGTTATATTATGAGTTTATGAGTTTTGATGTACCGAAGGAGTTCGGAGTCCCTGATGGGATCGGGGACATGACGAGGAGTCTTGAAATGGTCGAGACATAAAGATTGATATATTGGAAGCCTATATTTGGATATCGGAAGTGTTCCGGGTGAAATCGGGATTTTACCGGAGTACCGGGAGGTTACCGGAACCCCCCGGGAGGTATATGGGCCTTAGTGGGCCTTAGTGGAAGAGAGGAGAGGTGGCCAGGGCTGGGCCGCGCGCCCCTCCCCCCTAGTCCAAATAGGACAAGGAGAAGGGGGCGGCGCCCCCCCCCCTTCCTTCTCTCTCTCCTCTTTCCCCCCTCCTGAATCCTATTCCAACTAGTAAAGGGGGAATCCTACTCCCGGAGGAAGTAGGACTCCTCCTGGCGCGCCCTCTCCTGGCCGGCCGCACCCCCCCCCTTGATCCTTTATATACAGAGGCAGGGGGCACCCCTAGAGACACAAGTTGATCCACGTGATCATATTCTTAGCCGTGTGCGGTGCCCCCTTCCACCATAGTCCTCGATAATATTGTAGCGGTGCTTAGGCGAAGCCCTGCGACGGTAGTACATCAAGATCGTCACCACGCCATCGTGCTGACAGAACTCTTCCCCGACACTTTGCTGGATCGGAGTCCGGGGATCGTCATCGAGCTGAACGTGTGCTAGAACTCGGAGGTGCCGTAGTTTCGGTGCTTGATCGGTCGGGCCGTGAAGACGTACGACTACATCAACCACGCTGTGCTAAACGCTTCCATTGTCTATCTACAAGGGTACGTAGATCACACTCTCCCCTCTCGTTGCTATGCATCACCATGATCTTGCGTGTGCGTAGGAAATTTTTTGAAATTACTACAATACCCAACAGTGGTATGAGAGCCTAGGTTTTATGTGTTGATGTTATTTGCACGAGTATAACACAAGTGAGTTGTGGGCGATATAAGTCATACTGCTTACCAGCATGTCATACTTTGGTTCGGCGGTATTGTTGGACGAAGCGGCCCGGGCCGACATTACGCGTACGCTTACGCGAGACCGGTTCTCCCGACGTGCTTTGCACAAAGGTGGCTAGCGGGTGACAGTTTCTCCAACTTTAGTTGAACCGAGTGTGGCTATGCTCGGTCCTTGCAAAGGTTAAAACAACACCAACTTGACAAACTATCGTTGTGGTTTTGATGCGTAGGTAAGATTGGTTCTTGCTTAAGCCCGTAGCAGCCACGTAAAACTTGCAACAACAAAGTAGAGGACGTCTAACTTGTTTTTGCAGGGCATGTTGTGATGTGATATGGTCAAGACATGATGCTAAACTTTATTGTATGAGATGATCATGTTTTGTAACCGAGTTATCGGCAACTGGCAGGAGCCATATGGTTGTCGCTTTATTGTATGCAATGCAATCGCGTTGTAATGCTTTACTTTATCACTAAGCGGTAGCGATAGTCGTGGAAGCATAAGATTGGCGAGACGACAACGATGCTACGATGGAGATCAAGGTGTCACGCCGGTGACGATGGTGATCATGACGGTGCTTCGAAGATGGAGATCACAAGCACAAGATGATGATGGCCATATCATATCACTTATATTGATTGCATGTGATGTTTATCTTTTATGCATCTTATCTTGCTTTGATTGATGGTAGCATTATAAGATGATCTCTCACTAATTATCAAGAAGTGTTCTCCCTGAGTATGCACCGTTGCGGAAGTTCTTCGTGCTGAGACACCACGTGATGATCGGGTGTGATAGGCTCTACGTTCAAATACAACGGGTGCAAAACAGTTGCACACGCGGAATACTCAGGTTATACTTGACGAGCCAAGCATATACAGATATGTCCTCGGAACACGGAGACCGAAAGGTCGAGCGTGAATCATATAGTAGATATGACCAACATAGTGATGTTCACCAATGAAGCTACTCCATCTCATGTGATGATCGGACATGGTTTAGTTGATTTGGATCACATAATCACTTAGAGGATTAGAGGGATGTCTATGTAAGTGGGAGTTCTTTAAGTAATATGATTAATTGAACCTAAATTTATCATGAACTTAGTACCTGATAGTATCTTGCTTATTCATGTTTGATTGTAGATAGATGGCCCGTGCTGTTGTTCCGTTGAATTTTAATGCGTTCCTTGAGAAAGCAAAGTTGAAAGATGATGGTAGCAATTACACGGACTGGGTCCGTAACTTGAGGATTATCCTCATTGCTGCACAGAAGAATTACATACTGGAAGCACCGCTGGGTGCCAGGCCTGCTGCTGGAGCAACACCAGATGTTATGAACGTCTGGCAGAGCAAAGTTGATGACTACTCGATAGTTCAGTGTGTCATGCTTTACGGCTTAGAATCGGGACTTCAACGACGTTTTGAACGTCATGGAGCATATGAGATGTTCCAGGAGTTGAAGTTAATATTTCAAGCAAATGCCCGGATTGAGAGATATGAAGTCTCCAATAAATTCTATAGCTGCAAGATGGAGGAGAACAGTTCTGTCAGTGAGCATATACTCAAAATGTCTGGGTATAATAATCACTTGATTCAATTGGGAGTTAATCTTCCAGATGATTGCGTCATTGACAGAATTCTCCAATCACTGCCACCAAGCTACAAGAGCTTCGTGATGAACTATAATATGCAAGGGATGAATAAGACTATTCCCAAGCTCTTCGCAATGCTGAAAGCTGCGGAGGTAGAAATCAAGAAGGAGCATCAAGTGTTGATGGTCAACAAGACCACTAGTTTCAAGAAAAAGGGCAAAGGGAAGAAGAAGGGGAACTTCAAAAAGAACAGCAAGCAAGTTGCTGCTCAAGAGAAGAAACCCAAACCTGGACCTAAGCCTGAAACTGAGTGCTTCTACTGCAAGCAGACTGGTCACTGGAAGCGGAACTGCCTCAAGTATTTGGCGGATAAGAAGGATGGCAAGGTGAACAAAGGTATATGTGATATACATGTTATTGATGTGTACCTTACTAATGCTCGCAGTAGCACCTGGGTATTTGATACTGGTTCTGTTGCTAATATTTGCAACTCGAAACAGGGACTACCGATTAAGCGAAGATTGGCTAAGGATGAGGTGACGATGTGCGTGGGAAATGGTTCCAAAGTCGATGTGATCGCAGTCGGCACGCTACCTCTACATCTACCTTCGGGATTAATATTAGACCTAAATAATTGTTATTTGGTGCCAGTGTTAAGCATGAACATTATATCTGGATCTTGTTTGATGCGAGACGGTTATTCATTTAAATCAGAGAATAATGGTTGTTCTATTTACATGAGTAATATCTTTTATGGTCATGCACCCTTAAAGAGTGGTCTATTCTTATTAAATCTCGATAGTAGTGACACACATATTCATAGTGTTGAAACCAAAAGATGCAGAGTTGATAATGATAGTGCAACTTATTTGTGGCACTGCCATTTAGGTCATATCGGTATAAAGCGCATGAAAAAACTTCATACTGATGGGCTTTTGGAACCACTTGATTATGAATCACTTGGTACTTGCGAACCGTGCCTTATGGGTAAGATGACAAAAACACCATTCTCCGGTACTATGGAGAGAGCAACAGATTTGTTAGAAATCATACATACAGATGTATGTGGTCCGATGAATGTTGAGGCTTGTGGCGGATATCGTTATTTTCTCACCTTCACAGATGACTTAAGCAGATATGGGTATATCTACTTAATGAAACACAAGTCTGAAACGTTTGAAAAGTTCAAAGAATTTCAGAGTGGAGTTGAAAAACATCGTAACAAGAAAATAAAATTCCTATGATCTGATCGTGGAGGAGAATATTTGAGTTACGAGTTTGGTGTACATTTGAAACAATGTGGAATAGTTTCGCAACTCACGCCACCCGGAACACCACAGCGTAATGGTGTGTCCGAACGTCGTAATCGTACTTTACTAGATATGGTACGATCTATGATGTCTCTTACTGATTTACCGCTATTGTTTTGGGGATACGCTCTAGAGACGGCCGCATTCACGTTAAATAGGGCACCATCAAAATCCGTTGAGACGACGCCTTATGAACTGTGGTTTGGCAAGAAACCAAAGTTGTCGTTTCTGAAAGTTTGGGGCTGCGATGCTTATGTGAAAAAGCTTCAACCTGATAAGCTCGAACCCAAATCGGAAAAATGTGTCTTCATAGGATATCCAAAGGAAACTATTGGATACACCTTCTATCACAGATCCGAAGGCAAGACTTTTGTTGCTAAATTCGGAAACTTTCTGGAGAAGGAGTTTCTCTCGAAAGAAGTGAGTGGGAGGAAAGTAGAACTTGACAAGGTAACTGTACCTAATCCCATATTGGAAAGTAGTACATCACAGAAATCTGTTTCTGTGACACCTACACCAATTAGTGAGGAAGCTAATGATAATGATCATGAAACTTCAGAACAAGATACTACTGAACCTCGTAGATCAACCAGAGTGAGATCCGCGCCAGAGTGGTACGGTAATCCTGTTCTGGGAGTCATGCTACTAGATCATGATGAACCTACGAACTATGAAGAAGCGATGGTGAGCCCAGATTCCGCAAAATGGCTTGAAGCCATGAAATCTGAGATGGGATCCATGTATGAGAACAAAGTATGGACTTTGGTTGACTTGCCCAATGATTGGCAAGCAATTGAGAATAAATGGATCTTCAAGAAGAAGACGGACGCTGACGGTAATATTACTGTCTACAAAGCTCGACTTGTCGCAAAAGGTTTTCGGCAAGTTCAAGGGATTGACTACGATGAGACCTTCTCACCCGTAGCGATGCTTAAGTCTGTCCGAATCATGTTAGCAATTGCCGCATTTTATGATTATGAAATTTGGCAGATGGATGTCAAATCTGCATTCCTGAATGGATTTCTGGAAGAAGAGTTGTATATGATGCAACCAGAAGGTTTTGTCGATCCAAAGGGAGCTAACAAAGTGTGCAAGCTCCAGCGATCCATTTATGGACTGGTGCAAGCCTCTCGGAGTTGGAATAAACGCTTTGATAGTGTGATCAAAGCATTTGGTTTTATACAGACTTTTGGAGAAGCCTGTATTTACAAGAAAGTGAGTGGGAGCTCTGTAGCATTTCTGATATTATATGTGGATGACATATTACTAATTGGAAATGATATAGAATTTCTGGATAGCATAAAGGGATACTTGAATAAGAGTTTTTCAATGAAAGACCTCGGTGAAGCTGCTTACATATTAGGCATTAAGATCTATAGAGATAGATCAAGACGCTTAATTGGACTTTCACAAAGCACATACCTTGACAAAGTTTTGAAGAAGTTCAAAATGGATCAAGCAAAGAAAGGGTTCTTGCCTGTGTTACAAGGTGTGAAGTTGAGTCAGACTCAATGCCCGACCACTGCAGAAGATAGAGAGAAAATGAAATATGTTCCCTATGCTTCAGCCATAGGCTCTATCATGTATGCAATACTGTGTACCAGACCTGATGTGTGCCTTGCTATAAGTCTAGCAGGGAGGTACCAAAGTAATCCAGGAGTGGATCACTGGACAGCGGTCAAGAACATCCTGAAATACCAGAAAAGGAATAAGGATATGTTTCTCGTTTATGGAGGTGACAAAGAGCTAATCGTAAATGGTTACGTCAATGTGAGCATTGACACTGATCCGGACGATTCTAAATCGCAAACTGGATACGTGTTTACATTAAACGGTGGAGCTGTCAGTTGGTGCAGTTCTAAACAAAGCGTCATGGCAGGATCTACGTGTGAAGCAGAATACATAGCTGCTTCGGAAGCAGCAAATGAAGGAGTCTGGATGAAGGAGTTCATATCCGATCTAGGTGTCATACCTAGTGCATCGGGTCCAATGAAAATCTTTTGTGACAATACTGGTGCAATTGCCTTGGCAAAGGAATCCAGATTTCACAAGAGAACCAAGCACATCAAGAGACGCTTCAATTCCATCCGGGATCTAGTCCAGGTGGGAGACATAGAGATTTGCAAGATACATACGGATCTGAATGTAACAGACCCGTTGAATAAGCCTCTTCCACGAGCAAAACATGATCAGCACCAAGGCTCCATGGGTGTTAGAATCATTACTGTATAATCTAGATTATTGACTCTAGTGCAAGTGGGAGACTGAAGGAAATATGCCCTAGAGGCAATAATAAAGTTATTATTTATTTCCTTATATCATGATAAATGTTTATTGTTCATGCTAGAATTGTATTAACCGGAAACATAATACATGTGTGAATACATAGACAAACAGAGTGTCACTAGTATGCCTCTACTAGACTAGCTCGTTAATCAAAGATGGTTATGTTTCCTAACCATGGACAAAGAGTTGTTATTTGATTAACGGGATCACATCATTAGGTGAATGATCTGATTGACATGACCCATTCCATTAGCTTAGCACCCGATCGTTTAGTATGTTGCTATTGCTTTCTTCATGACTTATACATGTTCCTATGACTATGAGATTATGCAACTCCCGTTTACCGAAGGAACACTTTGTGTGCTACCAAACATCACAACGTAACTGGGTGATTATAAAGGTGCTCTACAGGTGTCTCCAAAGGTACATGTTGGGTTGGCGTATTTCGAGATTAGGATTTGTCACTCCGATTGTCGGAGAGGTATCTCTGGGCCCTCTCGCTAATACACATCACATAAGCCTTGCAAGCATTGCAACTAATGAGTTAGTTGTGAGATGATGTATTATGGAACGAGTAAAGAGACTTGCCGGTAACGATATTGAACTAGGTATTAAGATACCGACGATCGAATCTCGGGCAAGTAACATACTGATGACAAAGGGAACAACGTATGTTGTTATGCGGTCTGACCGGAAAGATCTTCGTAGAATATGTAGGAGCCAATATGAGCATCCAAGTTCCGCTATTGGTTATTGACCGGAGACGTGTCTCGGTCATGTCTACATTGTTCTCGAACCCGTAGGGTCCGCACGCTTAAGGTTTCGATGATAGTTATATTATGAGTTTATGAGTTTTGATGTACCGAAGGAGTTCGGAGTCCCGGATGGGATTGGGGACATGACGAGGAGTCTCGAAATGGTCGAGACATAACGATTGATATATTGGAAGCCTATATTTGGATATCAGAAGTGTTCCGGGTGAAATCGGGATTTTACTGGAGTACCGGGAGGTTACCGGAACCCCCCGGGAGGTATATGGGCCTTAGTGGGCCTTAGTGGAAGAGAGGAGAGGTGGCCAGGGCTGGGCCGCGCGCCCCTCCCCCCTAGTCCAAATAGGACAAGGAGAAGGGGGCGCCCCCCCCCTTCCTTCTCTCTCTCCTCTTTCCCCCCTCCCGAATCCTATTCCAACTAGGAAAGGGGGGAATCCTACTCCCGGAGGAAGTAGGACTCCTCCTGGCGCGCCCTCTCCTGGCCGGCCGCACCCCCCCTTTGATCATTTATATACGGAGGCAGGGGTCACCCCTAGAGACACAAGTTGATCCACGTGATCATATTCTTAGCCGTGTGCGGTGCCCCCTTCCACCATAGTCCTCGATAATATTGTAGCGGTGCTTAGGCGAAGCCCTGCGACAGTAGTACATCAAGATCGTCACCACGCCGTCGTGCTGACGGAACTCTTCCCCGACACTTTGCTGGATCGGAGTCCGGGGATCGTCATCAAGCTGAATGTGTGCTAGAACTCGGAGGTGCCGTAGTTTCGGTGCTTGATCGGTCGGGCCGTGAAGATGTATGACTACATCAACCACGTTGTGCTAAACGCTTCCGTTGTCGATCTACAAGGGTACGTAGATCACACTCTCCCCTCTCGTTGCTATGCATCACCATGATCTTGCGTGTGCATAGGAAATTTTTTGAAATTACTACGTTACCCAACAAAAGAAGTGGTAAGAAAGGAGATACTAAAGCTCCTTGAGGCAGGTATAATTTATCCCGTTGCTGATAGTAAGTGGGTAAGTCTTGTCTATTGTGTCCCTAGGAAGGGAGGTATTATTGTTGTTCCTAATGATAAAGATGAATTGATCCCTCAAAGAATTATTACTGGTTATAGGATGGTAATTTATTTCCGCAAATTAAATAAGGCTACTAAAAAGATCATTACCCCTTACCTTTTATCGATCAAATGCTAGAAAGATTGTCTAAACATACACATTTTTGCTTTCTAGATGGTTATTCTGGTTTCTCTCAAATACCCGTGTCAGCCAAAGATCAATCAAAGACTACTTTTACATGCCCTTTTGGTACTTTTGCTTATAGACGTATGCCTTTTGGTTTATGAAATGCACCTGCTACCTTTCAAAGATGCATGATGGCTATATTCTCTGACTTTCGTGAAAAGATTTTTGAGGTTTTCATGGATGACTTTTCCATCTATGGATCTTCTTTTGATGATTGCTTGAGCAACCTTGATCGAGTTTTGCAGAGATGTGAAGAAACTAATCTTGTCTTGAATTGGGAAAAGTGCCACTTTATGGTTAATAAAGGTATTGTCTTGGGGCATAAAGTTTCTGAAAGAGGTATTGAAGTTGATAAAGCCAAGGTTGATGCTATTGAAAAGGTGCCATGTCCCAAGGACATCAAAGGTATAAGAAGTTTCCTTGGTCATGCCGGTTTTTATAGGAGTTTCATCAAGGACTTCTCAAAAATCTCTCGGCCTCTGACTAATTTATTACAAAAAGATATACCATTTGTCTTTGATGATGATTGTGTAGAAGCATTTGAAATACTTAAGAAGGCATTGATCTCTGCACCCATTGTTCAGCCACCTGATTGGACTTTACCCTTTGAAATTATGTGTGATGCTAGTGATTATGCTATAGGTGTTGTTCTAGGACAAAGAGTTGATAAGAAACTAAATGTTATTCAATATGCTAGTAAAACTCTAGACAATGCTCAAAGAAAGTATGCTACTACTGAAAAAGAATTCTTAGCAGTTGTATTTGCATGTGATAAGTTTAGACCTTATATTGTTGATTCTAAAGTAACTATTCACACTGATCATGCTGCTATTAAATATCTTATAGAAAAGAAAGATGCTAAACCTAGACTTATTAGATGGGTTCTCTTGCTACAAGAATTTGGTTTACATATTGTTGATAGAAAAGGAGTTGAGAACCCCGTTACAGACAACTTGTCTAGGTTAGAAAATGTGCTTGATGACCCACTACCTATTAATGATAGCTTTCCTGATGAGCAATTAAATGTCATAAATGCTTCTCATACTGCTCCATGGTATGCTGATTATGCGAATTACATTGTTGCCGAGTTTATACCACCTAGTTTCACATACCAGCAAAAGAAAAAAGTTCTTTTATGATTTGAGGCATTACTTTTGGGATGACCCACATCTTTATAAAGAAGGAGTAGATGGTGTTATTAGACGTTGTGTACTTGAGCATGAACAGGAACAGATCCTACACAAGTGTCACTCCGAAGCTTATGGAGGACACCATGCTGGAGATAGAACTGCACATAAGGTACTGCAATCTGGTTTTTATTGGCCTACTCTCTTCAAGGATGCCCGTAAGTTTGTCTTATCTTGTGATGAATTTCAAAGAATTGTTAATATTAGTAGACGTCAAGAAATGCCTATGAATTATTCACTCGTTATTGAACCATTTGATGTTTGGGGCTTTGACTATATGGGACCTTTTCCTTCCTCTAATGGTTACACACATATTTTAGTTGTTGTTGATTACGTTACTAAGTGGGTAGAAGCTATTCCAACTAGTAGTGCTGGTCATAACACTTCTATTAAAATGCTTAAAGAAGTTATTTTTCCAAGGTTTGGAGTCCCTAGATATTTAAAGACTGATGGTGGTTCATATTTTATTCATGGTGCTTTCCGTAAAATGCTTGCTAAATATGATGTTAATCATAGAATTGCATCTCCTTATCACCCTCAGTCTAGTGGTCAAGTAGAATTGAGCAATAGAGAACTCAAATTAATTTTGCAAAAGACTATTAATAGGTCCAGAAAGAATTGGTCCAAGAAACTAGATGATGCATTATGGGCCTATAGAACTGCATATAAAAATCCTATGGGTATGTCTCCGTATAAAATGGTCTATGGAAAAGCATGTCACTTACCTCTTGAACTAGAACACAAGGCTTATTGGGCTATTAAAGAACTTAATTATGATTTTAAACTTGCCGGTGAGAAGAGGTTATTTGATATTAGCTCACTTGATGAATGGAGAACCCAAGCCTACAAAAATGCCAAGTTGTTTAAAGAAAAAGTTAAAAGGTGGCATGATAAAAGAATACAAAAGCGTGAGTTTAATGTAGGTGATTATGTATTGCTATACAACTCTCGTTTAAGATTTTTTGCAGGAAACCTTCTCTCTAAATGGGAAGGCCCTTACGTTATCGAGGAGTTCTATCGTTCCAGTGCCATAAAAATCAACAACTTCGAAGGCACAAATCCGAAGGTGGTGAACGGTCAAAGAATCAAACACTATATCTTAGGTAATACCATAAATGTTGAAACCAATGTTATTGAAACCGTAACCCCGGAGGAGTACATAAAGGACACTTTCCAAAACGTTTCAGTCTCCGAAAAGGAATAGGTAAGTGGTACGGTAAGTAAACCGACTCCAAAACAGTTTTTAAGGCAATATTTCTCCGTTTTGGAATATTTAGAAAAATAGGAAAATAAGCAACAGTCTGGGAAGGACACGAGGGCTCCACGAGGGTGGAGGGCGCGCCCTACCCTACTGGGCGCGCCCCCCTACCTCGTGGGCACCTCGTGTGCTCTCCGGACTCCGTTTTCGTACATGACACGTATTTTGGTCCGTAAAAATTCATTATATAATCTCCCGGAGGTTTTGATTCCCGTATCATGCAAAAATCCCTGCCTTTGTTTCGAGCTGTTTTCTGTCAGGGTTGTCAAGGTCAGGCACTATGTCATCTCCCTCCTCCTCCAACCATGAGGGAAACGATGCTTGGCTAATGAAGATAGAGCTGAAGAGAGAAGAACCCATGGAGATCAACAGGGATGAAGGGATCAAGAAGGCCATGGAGGACCAAGTTCCGGCAACATAAGACACCCTTCAACTGGATCACAATCTTCTTACCCCAATAGAAATCGAAGCTTTCAAGATGATTGAGTTAGCTCGTATACGAAATAAGTATCTCACAGGTGAAAATATTTTGTTGAAGGAGCATATCATTGCACTCAAGGGCATTATCCGCAAGTTAGAAGACCTCCTATGCTCAATGTGCGACTATCCATCATCAACATCCCCACCTTCTTCACCAACAAAGGAGACATAATCACATGGGTATGGGCACTCCACTTGGCAACTGCCAAGCTTGGGGGAGTGCCCCGGTATCGTATCACCTTCACTTTTATCTTTACCGTTTTTCTTAGTTCGATCCTTTTGATAATATCTTGATCTAGTAGAATAAAAGTCTTAGTATGATCTAGTTGTGAGTTTTGCTTTATTATCCTTCTATGTAATCGAGTCCATGAGCTATATAATAAAGATTAGTGTTGACTCAAAGGCTTGATTATTTTTACCATGATCCCAAGTGAATTAAAGAAAAGAGAAATAAATAAAAAGAAACAAAGAGATCATGTGACTCTTATGGAGAGTAATGAGCTCACATAGAAAGAGTATGATGAATAAAAGCTGTTGAGAGTTGACAAACATAGTTTTCGTCATCGTTGCAATGAATAGGAGGTAATAAAGAAAGAGAGGTCTTCACATATAAATATACTATCTTGGACATCTTTTATGATTGTGAGCACTCATTAAAATATGACATGCTAAAGAGTTGACATTGGACAAGGAAGACAACGTAATGGGTTATGTTTTATTACATCTGAGATAAATTATATTGTCTTGGATCCTCCAACATGTTGAGCTTGCCTTTCTCCCTCATGCTAGACAAATTCATTGCACCAAGTAGAGATACTACTTGTGCTTACAAACACCCTTAAACCAGTCTTGCCATAAGATTCCACCATACCTACCTATGGGTTGAGTAAGATCCATCAAGTAAGTTGTCATCGCTGCAAGAAATAAAAATTTCTCTCTAAATATGTATGATTGATTGGTGTGGTAGAAATAAGCTTTATACAATCGTGTGATATGGAAGTAATAAAAGCGACAGATTGCATAATAAAGGTCCATATCACAAGTGGCAATATAAAGTGACGTTCTTTCGCATTAGGATTTTGTGCATCCAACCATAAAAGCGCATGACAACCTCTGCTTCCCTCTACGAAGGGCCTATCTTTTTACTTTTATCTCCTACATTGCATAAGAGTCATGGTGATCTTCACCCTTCCTTTTTATATTTTATCCTTTGGCAAGCACAATATGTTGGAAAGATCTTGGTATATATGGCTAATTGGATGTGAGTTTTCATGAACTATTACTGTTGACATTACCCTTGAGGTAAAACATTGGGAGGCAAAACTATAAGCCCCTATCTTTCTCTGTGTCCGATTAAAACTCCATACCCATAAGTATTGCGTGAGTGTCAGCAATCGTGAAAGACTATATGATAGTTGAGTATGTGGACTTGCTGAAAAGCTCTTATACATTGACTCTTTCCTATGTTATGATAAATTGCAATTGCCTCAATGACTGAGATTATAGTTTGTTAGTTTTCAATGAAGTTTACGATTCATACTTGATATTGTGATTAAATTATTACTCTAGCATAAGAAATCATATGAAAAGAATTATATAAGTTGCTGCTCTAAGAATGATCATGATGCCCTCATGTCCGTATTTTATTTTTATCGACACCTTCATCTCTAAACATGTGGACATATTTTTTGATTTCAGCTTTTCGCTTGAGTACAAGCGAGGTCTAAGCTTGGGGGAGTTGATACGTCCATTTTGCATCATGCTTTTATATCAATATTTATTGCATTATGGGATGTTATTACACATTATGTCACAATACTTATGCCTATTCTCTCTTATTTTACAAGGTTTACATAAAGAGGGAGAATGCCGGCAGCTGGGATTCTGGCTGGAAAAGGAGCAAATATTAGGGACCTATTCTGCACAGCTCCAAAAGCCCTAAAACTTCACAGATGATGTTTGCCAAATATATAAAAACATTGAGCACAAGAACTTCACCAGGGGGCCACACCCTGCCCACGAGGGTGGGGGCGCGCCCTACCCCCTGGGCGCGCCCCCCTACCTCGTGGACCCCCTGGTGGCCCTCCGGTGACCATCTTCTGCTATATGGACTCTTTCGATGGGAAAAAATCAGAAGCCATCTTCTCGAACGAAACTCCGCCGCCACGAGGCGGAGCCAATCTAGGGTTCTGGCGGGGTTGTTCTGCCGGGGAAACTTCCCTCCTGGAGGGGGAAATCATCGCCATCATCATCAACAACGCTCCTCACATCGGGAGAGGGCAATCTACATCAACATCTTCATCTGCACCATCTCATCTCAAAACCCTAGTTCATCTCTTGTATCCAATTCTTGTCTCCAAGTCCGGGATTGGTGCTAGTAGGTTGCTAGTAGTGTTAATTACTCCTTGTAGTTGATGCTCGTTGGTTTAATTGGTGGAAGATCATATGTTCAGATCCTATATGCACATTAATACCCCTCTGATTATGAACATGTTTATGCTTTGTGAGTAGTTACTTTTGTTCCTGAGGACATGGGAGAAGTCTTGCTATTAGTAGTCATGTGAATTTGGTATTCGTTCGATATTTTGATGAGATGTATGTTGTCTCTCCTCTAGTGGTGTTATGTGAACATCGACTACATGACACTTCACCATTAATTGGGCCTAGAGGAAGGCATTGGGAAGTGATAAGTAGATGATGGGTTGCTAGAGTGACACAAGCTTAAACCCTAGTTTATGCGTTGCTTCGTAAGGGGCTGATTTGGATCCGTATGTTTCATGCTATGTTTAGGTTTACCTTAATACTTTTGTTGTATTTGCGGATGCTTGCAATAGAGGTTAATCATAAGTGGGATGCTTGTCCAAGTAAGGGCAGCACCCAAGCACCGGTCCACCCACATACCAAATTATCAAAGTACCGAACGCGAATCATATGAGCGTGATGAAAACTAGCTTGACGATATTCCCATGTGTCCTCGAGAGCGCTTTACATCATATAAGAGTTTGTCCAGGGTTCTTTGCTACAAAAGGATAGGGCCACCTTGCTGCACTTTATTTACTTTTGTTACTTGTTGCTCGTTACAAACTATCCTATCACAAAACTATCTGTTACCACTTATTTCAGTACTTGCACAGAATACCTTACTGGAAACCGCTTATCATTTCCTTCTGCTCCTCGTTGGGTTTGAAACTCTTATTTATTGAAAGGACTATGATAGATCCCCTATACTTGTGGGTCATCATTGACCTACGAGGTTCGGTAGTAACTTGATCAGAAGTTTCATGATCATAATCATTAGCTTCCTCACTAATTGGTGTAGGAATCATTGGAACTGATTTATGTGACGAACTACTTGAAGGAAATATGCCCTAGAGGAAATAAAGTTATTATTTATTTCCTTATATCATGATAAATGTTTATTATTCATGCTAGAATTGTATTAACCGGAAACTTAGTACATGTGTGAATACATAGACAAACGGAATGTCACTAGTATGCCTCTACTTGACTAGCTCGTTGGTCAAAGATGGTTATGTTTCCTAACCATAGACATGAGTTGTCATTTGATTAACGGGATCACATCATTAGGAGAATGATGTGATTGACTTGACCCATTCCGTTAGCTTAGCACTTGATCGTTTAGTATGTTGCTATTGCTTTCTTCATGACTTATACATGTTCCTATAACTATGAGATTATGCAACTCCCGTTTACCGGAGGAACACTTTGTGTGCTACCAAACGTCACAACGTAACTGGGTGATTATAAAGGTGCTCTATAGGTGTCTCCGAAGGTACTTCTTGAGTTGGCGTATTTCAAGATGAGGACTTGTCACTCCGATTGTCGGAGAGGTATCTCTGGGCCCACTCGGTAATGCACATCACTATAAGCCTTGCAAAAGCATTGTAACTAATGAGTTAGTTGCGGGATGATGTATTACGGAACGAGTAAAGAGACTTGCCGGTAACGAGATTGAACTAGGTATTGAGATACCGACGATCGAATCTCGGGCAAGTAACATACCGATGACAAAGGGAACAACATATGTTGTTATGCGGTTTGACCGATAAAGATCTTCGTAGAATGTGTGGGAGCCAATATGAGCATCCAGGTTCCGCTATTGTTTATTGACCGGAGATGTGTCTCGGTCATGTATACATAGTTCTCGAACTCGTAGGGTCCGCACGCTTAAAGTTCGATGACGATCGGTATTATGAGTTTTTGTGTTTTGATGTACCGAATGTAGTTCGGAGTCCCGGATATGATCACGGACATGACGAGGAGTCTTGAAATGGTCGAGACGTAAAGATCGATATATTGGACGACTATGTTCGGACACCGGAAAGGTTCCGGAAGGTTTGGGACATATACCGGAGTACCGGGGGTTACCGGAACCCCCCGGGGGCTTAATGGGCCTACATGGGCCTTAGTGGAAATAGAGGGCAGCAAGGGGAGTGTGGGGGGCGCACCCCCAAGGCCCAAACCGAATTGGTTTAGGGCAAGGGGGGCGGCCCCCTCTTTCCTTCTCCTCCTCTCCCTTTCCTTCCCTCTCCTACTCCTACTAGGAAAAGGAGGAGTCCCACTCCTAGTGGGAGTAGGACTCCCCCTCTTGGCGCGCCTCTCCCTGGCCAGCCGCCTCCTCCCCTTGCTCCTTTATATATGGGGGCAGGGGGCACCCCATAGAGACAACAATTGATCATTGATCTCTTAGCCGTGTGTGGTGCCCCCCTCCACCATAATCCACCTCGATCATATCGTAGCGGTGCTTAGGCGAAGCCCTGCGTCGGTAGCATCATCATCACCTTCACCACGCCATCGTGCTGATGAAACTCTCCTGTGAAGCTTTGCTGGATCAGAGCTCGCGGGACGTCATGGAGTTGAACGTATGCAGAACTTGGAGGTGCCGTACGTTCGGTACTTGGATCGGTCGGATCATGCAGACATATGACTACATCAACCGCGTTGTGCTAACGCTTTTGCATTCGGTCTATGAGGGTACGTAGACACACTCTCCCCTCTCGTTGTTATGCATCACCATGATCCTGTGTGTGCGTAGGAAAATTTTGAAATTTCTACGTTCCCCAACAGTGGCATCAGAGCCAGGTTTATGCATAGATGTTATATGCACGAGTAGAATACAAAGGAGTTGTGGGCGTGGGTATATACATATTGCTTGCTGTCACTAGTTGATTCTTGATTCAGTGGCATTGTTGGATGAAGCGGCCTAGACCGACATTACGCGTACGCTTACGCGAGACTGTCGCGATCCGATCCGAATGGATCAAGCGCTCTGTGCTCAGGTGTCATCCCTGGATCAGTAATGCTGACACCACACAGTACATCGAAGGATTTATAGCAGAGTGGCAATCACACACTTATTACATCATTGTCTCAAAAGAGAACTTATTACAATAAACATGGCTTAAGGCCATCTAATGTCGATAACAGCGGAAGACTTGGAAGATAAATGGGTCCATCAACTCCAACGGCATCACTGAGTATAGGAACACGACCTAAAACACCTTACTCGTCGTCTGAAAAGTCTGCAACATGAGAAGTTGCAGCTCGAAAACGGGTCAGCACATGGAATATGCTAGCAAAGTAACACATAGAGAATAATGGAATGAAACAGCTATACTATATGCATATATGGCTGGTGGAAAGCTCTATGGTTACAGTTTTGCGTAAAGCCAGTTTTTCCCTACTGCAAAGGAATAAATTTATTTAACTATCATGGTGGTTGTGAAACATCGAGAATGGTTGACAGCATTCCGATCCCAATTAAGTGAACAATTAAAACCCAACAACATTAATTAGAAGTAACATGTTGAGATTCACATGATATTCATGTACTAGATACTCAAGTTGTCCATAACCGGGGACACGGCTAATCATGATTAGTTTGTACACTCTGCAGAGGTTTGCGCACTTTTCCCCACAAGACTCGATCGCCTCTGTTTTGGTTTCTCACACTACAGGGTGTTTGAGAAGACGGATGACCGAGACATAGTCTTTCAGAGGCGCTAGCACCTTACGATCGGGTAGACCGGTACACCTACATCCCCTACATCTGCTAGTCCACCACTGTAAGAGTTCGCACAACTTAGTCAACTATGCCAGAGCCCATAATGGCTTGTGGCTGCACACGGAAGTTTCTAGCATGAAAGATCTTATGATCCCTTTGAGCCTGGGTGGCGGTCCAAAAAAAAACAGGCCAGTCCTGATAGACATCAGGTGCCTCAATCCACCCAGATGTGTATTTAAGTTGCCACCTTAGATAAACCATTAAATTATCAACTCACATCTGTCATGGATATCACTCACCCAATCCACATCTACTAGCATAGAATGGCATAATAAGCAAACGTAGAAGTAACTCCCAAAGGTTTCATAATAATAATACAGGTGATAGGTACTACCTCATCTACTTCCCATCCCACAATTTAATTAGATCCTAGTCATGCAATGTGTGAGGATTGATCTAACGCAATAAAACATGGGTTGTAGAAAAGGTATGATCAAAGTGTTACTTGCCTTGCTGATGATCCGCGAGACCTAGTGTTTCGAAGTAACAAGCGGCGCAATCCGGGTGATCTATCGCAGACAAACAACAAGCACACAATAAGTACTCATCTAATGCATAGGTAAAACTCGAACAAGAGAACGAACCAGAAAGTTCAATTTAAGAACTCCGGTTGCAAAGAAAGAAAGAACCGAACAGACGACGGAAAACAAACGGCGGAAGAAAACAACTCGGTTCTAGCAAGTTGAAACTAGGTCAAATGTTACCGGGGCAAAACTTGTTTAAGTTGATTAGACGGAACGGCGGTTTCGAAACGAAACTCCAGGCGCTTGAATCACCTGATTCCGATAAACGAGCGAGAAGATAAACTAGAACGAAGATCGGATCTGAGATCGCGATCGCGGAATAAATCCGACAGAAAGAAAACGAAGAACGGTTAAACGAACGGACGTTCGTTAACCTATAAGAATCCGGTGATCATGTTCGTTAGGACGAACGGTCCGGCGAACGGTCCAAAGGCAACTAAATCGGAAAAGAAAACGAATCCGATCTAGGGTTTCGGAGAAGAAAACCGAAACGAAAAACCGATCTAGAAAACGAATCAGAAGAGAAGAAAAGAATCGGAACGATTAGAAGAAAACGATCCGAGGAAAAGAGACGCGGGGCAACCTCCGGCGAGGTCTCCGGCGAGAGGCTCCAGCGGTGTGGCGTAGGGCGGCGGCGCGCGCAAGGTGCGGCGGCGCGGGTGTGGGGTGGCGCGGCAGCGGTGTAGAGCGCGGGGTGGGGCGCGGCTTGGGGCTTGGGGGCTTGGGGTTTGATTTGATGGGTTTAGAGGGGGGGTGTTGGGGTATTTATTATTGGGGAGGGGAGGATTTACTTGGGGTAGGGGACAAGAAAAAGAGTAGGAAAAAGAGTCCTAGAAGAAAAAGGAAAACGGAACAAAGGAAAGGGCTAGCCTAGAATCCTAAAAGGATTCGGCTAAGGCAAGAGGTGGCGGCTACCTCCTGCGCCAGGCGCTGGCGCACGCGCGGCTGGGGCCTGGCCGGCCGGCCTGCTGGCTGGGCCTTGGCCCAAGGCGCTGCTCCTTTTTTTTAAATAGTTCCGCGCGCAGAAAAACAAAGAAAAAGAAAACTAAACGAACTCCAAAAATTCTAAAGTAAATTTTCCCCGACTCCTAAAAATGAGTCGAACAAAATGAACTTTACTCCGGACCTAAAATGCAATTTTTAAAACACGCATTTTTCCCTATCCAAATAAAACGCAAACAAAACTCCGGCAAAACCAAAATTGATCTATTTATTAAATCTTCATTTTTCCTAAATTTGGGAAAGTCATATTATTCCCTCTCTCATATATTTTAACACCGGAAAAATAATTGAAGATAAAATAAATAAATCAAATGATCCTCTTTTCAAAATTTGAGAAAACTCAAATATGAAAATAACGAAATCTCCAACTCTCTCCGAGGGTCCTTGAGTTGCGTGAAATTTCTAGGATCGACCAAAATGCAAGAAAAATATGATATGCATGATGATCTATGTATAACATTCCAAATTGAAAATTTGGGATGTTACAGAGACTGGTTCTACCGTCGTGCTTCGCACACAGGTGGCCAGTGGGTGTTTGTTTCTCCAACTTTAGTTGAATCAGTTTCAATGAATAGGGTTATTTCTGAAGATCAAAAAGAAATCACTATACTACGTTGTGGTTTTTGATGTGTAGGTAAGAACGGTTCTTGCTCAGCCTGTAGCAGCCACGTAAAACTTGCAACAACAAAGTAGAGGACGTCTAACTTGTTTTTGCAGGGCTTGTTGTGATGTGATATGGTCAAGACGTGATGAGATACCAGTTGTTGTATGATATGATCATGTTTTGTTGAAGTTATCGGCAATTGGCAGAAGCCTTATGGTTGTCTCTTTATTGCATAAGATGCAAGTGCCATGTAATTGCTTTACTTTATCGCTATGCGATAGCAATAGTTGCAAAAGCAATAGCTGGTGAGACGACCATGTGACGACACGTTGATAAAAGATCAAGATGATGGAGATCACGATGTCATGCCGGTAACAATGGAGATCATGACAGTACTTTGGAGATGGAGATCAAAAGCACAAGATGATGATCGCCATATCATGTCACATATTTGGATTGCATGTGATGTTTATATTTTATACATCTTATTTTGCTTAGTTCGGCGGTAGCTTTATAAGATGATATCTCACTAATTTTCAAGGTAAGAGTGTTCTTCCTTAGTATGCACCATTGCCAAAGTTCGTCGTGCCGAGACACCACGTGATGATCGGGTGTGATAAGCTCAACATTCATCTACAACGGGTGTAAGACAGTTTTGCACACGCAGAAATACTCGGGTTAAACTTGACGAGCCTAGCATATGCAGATACGGCCTCGGAACACTGAAGACCGAAAGGTCGAGCATGAATCATATAGTAGATATGATCAACATAATGATGTTCACCATTGAAAACTACTCCATCTCACGTGATGATCGGACATGGTTTAGTTTATTTGGATCACGTGATCATTTGGATGACTAGAGGGATGTCTATCTAAGTTGGAGTTCTTAAGTAATATGATTAATTGAACTTAAATTTATCATGAACTTGGTCCTGATAGTATTTGCATATCTATGTTGTAGATCAATAGCTCGCACATAGCTTCCTCGTTTATTTTTTGATATGTTCCTATAGAAAAATAAATTGAAAGGTGTTAGTAGCAATGATGCGGATTGGATCCGTGATCTGAGGATTATCATCATTGATGCACAGAAGAATTATGTCCTTGATGCACCGCTAGGTGACGGACCTATTGCGGGAGCATATGCAGGCGTTATGAACGTTTGGCAAAGCTCGTTATGATGACTACTTGATAGTTTAGTGCATCATGCTTTACGGCTTAGAAACGGGACTTAAAAAATATTTTGAACACCACGGAGCATATAAGATGTTCCAAGAGTTGAGATTAGTATTTCATACTCATGCACGTGTCGAGAGGTAGGAGACCTCTGACAGTACTTTGCCTACAAAGATGGAGGAGAATAGCTCAACCAGTGAGCTTGTGCTCAGATTCTCTGGGTACTAAAATTGCTTGAATCAAGTGGTAGTTAATCTTCCAGATAAGATAGTAATTGACAAAGTTCTCTAGTCACTATCACCAAGTTACTAGAACTTAGTGATGAACTATAATATGCAAGGGATAACGAAAACGATTCCCAAGCTCTTCGTGATGCAGAAATCGACGAAGGTAGAAATCAAGAAAAGCATCAAGTGTTGATGGTTGACAAGACCACTAGTTTCAAGAAAAGGGCAAAGGGAAGAAGGGGAACTTCAAGAAGAACGGCAAGCAAGTTGCTGCTCAAGTGAAGAAGCCCAAGTCTAGACCTAAGCCTGAGACTAAGTGCTTCTACTACAAAGGGACTGGTCACTGGAAGCAGAACTACCCCAAGTATTTGGCGGATAAGAAGGATGGAAAAGTGAACAAAGGTATATTTGATATACATGTTATTGATGTGTACTTTACTAGTGTTTATAGCAACCCCTCAGTATTTGATACTAGTTCGGTTGCTAAGATTAGTAACTCGAAACGGGAGTTGCAAAATAAACAGAGACTAGTTAAGAGCCAGGTGATGATGTAAGTTGGAAGTGATTCCAAGGTTGATAAGATCACCATCGCACACTCCCTTTACCTTCGGGATTAGTGTTGAACCTAAAATAAATGTTATTTGGTGTTTGTGTAGAGCATAATATGATTGGATCATGTTTATTGCAATACGGTTATTCATTTGAGTCAAGGATAATTGTTATTCTGTTTACATGAATAAAACCTTCTGAGGTCATACACCCAAGGTGAATGGTTTATTGAATCTCGATCATAGTAATACACATATTCATAATATTGAAGCCAAAAGATGCAAAGTTAATAATGATAGTGCAACTTATATGTGGCACTGCCGTTAAGGTCATATTGGTGTAAAGCGCATGAAGAAACTCCATGCTGATGGGCTTTTGGAATCACTTGATTATGAATCATTTGATGCTTGCGAACCATGCCTCGTGGGCAAGATGGCTAAAACTCCGTTCTCCGGAACAATGGAGCAAGCAACTGACTTATTGGAAATAATACATACTGATGTATGCAATCCGATGAGTGTTGAGGCTCGCAGCGGGTATCATTATTTTCTGATCTTCACAGATGATTTGAGCAGATATGGGCATATCTACTTGATGAAACATAAGTCTGAAACATTTGAAAATTTCAAAGAATTTCAGAGTGAAGTGGAAAATCATCATAGCAAGAAAGTAAAGTTTTGCGATCTGATCGTGGAGGAGAATATTTGAGTTACGATTTTGTTCTTCATTTGAAACAATGCGGAATAGTTTCGCAACTCACACCACCTGGAACACCACAGCGTAATGGTGTGTCTGAACGTCATAACCGTACTTTATTAGATATGGTGCGATCTATGATGTCTCTTACCGATTTATCACTATCATGTTGGGGTTATGCATTAGAGACAGCTGCATTCATGTTAAATAGGGCACCATCTAAATCCGTTGAGACGACACCATATGAACTGTGGTTTGGCTAGAAACCTAAGCTGTCATTTCTTAAAATTTGGGGATATGATGCTTATGTGAAAAAGTTTCAACCTAATAAGCTCGAACCCAAATCGGAGAAACGTGTCTTCATAGAATACCCAAAGGAAATTGTTGGGTACACCTTCTATCACAGATCCAAAGGCAAGATCTTTGTTGCTAAAAGTGGATCCTTTCTAGATAAGGAGTTTCTCTTGAAAGAAGTGAGTGGGAGGAATGTAGAACTTGATGAGGTAATTGTACCTTCTCCCGAATTGGAAAGTAGTTCATCACAAAAATCCGTTCTAGTGATCTCTACTCCAATTAGTGAGGAAGCTAATGATGATGATCATGAAACTTCAGATCAAGTTACTACCGAACCTCATAGGACAACCAGAGTATGGTCCGAACCAGAGCGGTACGCTAATCCTTCTGGAAGTCATGTTACTAGACCATGACGAACCTACGAGCTATGAGGAAGCGATGATGAGCCCAGATTCCCCGAAATGGCTTGAGGCCATGAAATCTGAGATGGGATCCATGTATGAGAACAAAGTATGGACTTTGATTGACTTGCCCGATGATCGGTGAGTCATTAAGAATAAATGGATCTGCAAGAGGAAGACGGACGCTGATAGTAGTGTTACTATCTACAAAGCTCGAATTGTCGCAAAATGTTCTCGAAAAGTTCAAGGTGTTGACTACGATGAGATTTTCTCACTCGTATCGATGCTTAAAAGTCTGTCCGAATCATGTTAGCAGTTGTCTCATTTTATGAAATCTGGCAAATGGATGTCAAAACTGTATTCCTTAATGGATTTCTTAAAGAAGAGTTGTATATGATGCAACCAGAAGGTTTTGTCGATCCTAAAGGTGCTAACAAAGTGAGCAAGCTCCAGCTATCCATCTATGGACTGGTGCAAGCATCTCGGAGTTGGAATATATGCTTTGATAAAGTGATCAAAGCATATGTTTTATACAGACTTGCGGTGAAGCCTGTATTTACAAGAAAGTGAGTGGGAGCACTACATCATTTCTGATAAGTATATGTGAATGACATATTATTGATCAGAAATAATGTAGAATTTTCTGGAAAGCATAAAGGAGTGTTTGAAAAGAGTTTTTCAATGAAAGACCTCGATGAAGCTGTTTAGACATTGGGCATCAAGATCTATAGAGATAGATCAAGATGCTTGATGAGTTTTTTCAATGAGTACATACCTTGACAAGATTTTGAAGTAGTTTAGAATGGAACAGTCAAAGAAGGAGTTCTTGCCTGTGCTGCAAGGTGTGAAGTTGAGTAAAGACCCAAAATCCGACCATGGCAGAAAATAGAAAGAGAATGAAAAGTCATTCCCTATGCCTCAGTCATAGGTTCTATAAAGTATGCTATGCTGTTTACCAGTCCTATTGTATACCTTAGCATTTTTCTGGCAAGGGAGTACAATAGTGATCTAGGAGTAGATCACTTGACAGCGGTCAAAATTATCCTTAGAGGACTAAGGAAATATTTCTCGGTTATGGAGGTGATAAAAGAGTTCGTCGTAAAGAGTTATGTCGATGCAAACTTTTTACATCGATCTAGATGACTCTAAGTCTCGATCTGGATACATATTGAAAGTGGGAGCAATTAGCTAGAGTAGCTCCGTGTAGACCATTGTAGACATACGAGTCTGAATGTTGCAGAACCGTAGACTAAACTTCTCTCACAAGAAAAACATGATCACTCTTTGGGTATTAATCACATAGAGATGAGAACTAGATTATTGACTCTAGTAAACCCTTTGGGTATTAGTCATATGGAGATGTGAACTAATCACATAAAGATGTGAACTAGATTATTGACTCTAGTGCAAGTGGGGGACAGAAGGAAATATGCCCTAGAGGCAATAATAAAGTTATTATTTATTTCCTTATATCATGATAAATGTTTATTATTCATGCTAGAATTGTATTAACCGG
Source organism: Triticum urartu (assembly GCF_056163025.1). Classification (NCBI taxonomy): domain Eukaryota; kingdom Viridiplantae; phylum Streptophyta; class Magnoliopsida; order Poales; family Poaceae; genus Triticum; species Triticum urartu. Next base: position 166,124,180 of record NC_141874.1, on the reverse strand, counting down.
AAACTTAGTACATGTGTGAATACATAGACAAACAGAATGTCACTAGTATGCCTCTACTTGACTAGCTCGTTGGTCAAAGATGGTTATATTTCCTAACCATAGACATGAGTTGTCATTTGATTAACGGGATCACATCATTAGGAGAATGATGTGATTGACTTGACCCATTCCGTTAGGTTAGCACTTGATCATTTAGTATGTTGCTATTGCTTTCTTCATGACTTATACATGTTCCTATAACTATGAGATTATGCAAATCCCGTTTACTGGAGGAACACTTTGTGTGCTACCAAACGTCACAACGTAACTGGGTGATTATAAAGGTGCTCTACAGGTGTCTCCGAAGGTACTTCTTGAGTTGGCGTATTTCAAGATTAGGATTTGTCACTCCGATTGTCGGAGAGGTATCTTTGGGCCCACTCGGTAATGCACATCACTATAAGCCTTCCAAGCATTGTAACTAATGAGATAGTTGCGGGACGATGTATTACGGAACAAGTAAAGAGACTTGCCGGTAACGAGATTGAACTAGGTATTGAGATACCGACGATCGAATCTCGGGCAAGTAACATACCGATGACAAAGGGAACAACGTATGTTGTTGTGCGGTTTGACTGATAAAGATCTTCGTAGAATATGTGGGAGCCAATATGAGCATCCAGGTTCCGCTATTGTTTATTGACCGGAGATGTGTCTCGGTCATGTCTACATAATTCTCGAACTCGTAGGGTCTGCACACTTAAAGTTCGGTGACGATCGGTGTTATGAGTTTTTGTGTTTTGATGTACCGAAGGTAGATCGGAGTCCCGGATATGATCACGGACATGACGAGGAGTCTTGAAATGGTCGAGACGTAAAGATCTATATATTGGACAACTATGTTCGGACACCGAAAGGTTCTGGAAGGTTTCGGACATATACCGGAGTACCGGGGGTTACCGGAACCCCCCGGGGGCTTAATGGGCCTACATGGGCCTTAGTGGAAATAGTGGGCAGCAAGGGGAGTGTGGGGCGCACCCCCCAAGGCCCAAACCGAATTGGTTTAGGGCAAGGGCCCCCTCTTTCCTTCTCCTCCTCTCCCTTTCCTTCCCTATCATACTCCTACTAGGAAAAGGAGGAGTCCTACTCCTAGTGGGAGTAGGACTCCCCCTCTTGGAGCGCCTCTCCCTGGACGGCTGCCTCCTCCCCTTGCTCCTTTATTTACGGGGGCAGGGGCACCCCATAGAGACAACAATTGATCATTGATCTCTTAGCCATGTGCGGTGCCCCCCTCCCCCATAATCCACCTCGATCATATCGTAGCGGTGCTTAGGCGAAGCCCTGCGTCGGTAGCATCATCATCACCGTCACCACGCCGTCGTGCTAACGAAACTCTCCTATGAAGCTTTGCTAGATCGGAGCTCATGGACGACATCGAGTTGAACGTGTGCAGAACTCGGAGGTGCCGTGCGTTTGGTACTTGGATCGGTCGTATTGTGAAGACGTACGACTACATCAACCGCGTTGTGCTAACGCTTCCGCATTCGGTCTACGAGGGTACGTAGACACACTCTCCCCTCTCGTTGCTATGCATCACCATGATCCTATGTGTGCGTAGGAAAATTTTGAAATTACTACGTTCCCCAACACTACTTTCCAATAAGGGAGCAAGTACAATTACCTCATCAAGTTCTACTTTCCTCCCACTCACTTCTATCGAGAGAAACTCCTTCTCTAGAAAGGATCCATTCTTAGCAATGAATATCTTGCCTTCAGATCTGTGATAGAAGGTGTACCCAACAGTCTCCTTTGGTATCCTATGAAGACACATTTCTCTGATTTGTGTTCGAGCTTATCAGGTTGAAGCTTTTTCATATAAGCATCGCAGCCCCAAACTTTAAGAAACGACAACTTGGGTTTCTTGCCAAACCATGGTTCATAAGGTGTCGTCTCAACAGATTTCGATGGTGCCCTATTTAATGTGAATGCAGCCATCTCTAAAGCATAACCCCAAAATGATAGCGGTAAATCAGTAAGAGACATCATAGATCGCACCATATCTAATAAAGTGTGGTTACGACGTTCGGACACAACATTATCCTGTGGTGTTCTAGATGGCGTGAGTTGCGAAACTATTCTGCATTGTTTCAAATGAAGACCAAACTCATAACTCAAATATTCTCCTCCACGATCAGATCGTAGAAACTTAATTTTCTTGTTACGATGATTTTCCACTTCACTCTGAAATTCTTTGAACTTTTCAAATGTTTCAGACTTATGTTTCATCAAGTAGATATACCCATATCTGCTCAAATCATCTGTGAAGGTCAGAAAATAATGATACCCGCCACGAGCATCAATACTCATTGGACCGCATACATCAGTATGTATAATTTCCAATAAGTCTATTGCGCGTTCCATTGTTCCAGAGAACAAAGTCTTAGTCATCTTTCCCATGAGGCATGGTTCGCAAGCATCAAGTGATTCATAATCAAGTGATTCCAAAAGCCCATCAGCATGGAGTTTATTCATGCGCTTTACACCAATATGACCTAAACGGTAGTGCCACAAATAAGTTGCACTATCATTATTAAACTTATATATTTTGGCTTCAATACTAGGAATATGTGTATCACTACTATCAATATTTAGTAAAAATAGACCACTCATCAAGGGTGCATGACCATGAAAGATATTACTCATATAAATAGAACAACCAGTATTCTCTTATTTAAATGAATAATCATCTCGCATCAGACAAGATCCAGATATAATGTTCATGCTTAACGCTGGCACCAAATAACAATTATTCAGCTCTAAAAATAAGCCCAAAGGTATATATAGAGGTAGCGTGCCGACGGCGATCACATCGACTTTGGAACCATTTCCCACGCGCATCGTCACCTTGTCCTTAGCCAATCTTCGCTTAATCCGTAGCCCTTGTTTCAAGTTGCAAATATTAGCAATAGAACTAGTATCAAATACCCAGGCGCTACTGCGAACATTAGTAAGGTACACATCAATAACATGTATATCAAATATACCTTTCACTTTGCCATACTTCTTATCCGCCAAATACTTGGGGCAGTTTCGCTTCCAGTGACCAGTCCCTTTGCAGTAGAAGCACTCAGTCTCAGGCTTAGGTCCAGACTTGGGCTTCTTCACTTGAGCAGCAACTTGCTTGATGTTCTTCTTGAAGTTCCCCTTCTTCCCTTTGCCCTTCTTCTTGAAACTGGTGGTCTTGTTGACCATCAACACTCGATGCTCCTTCTTGATTTCTACCTCCGCGGCATTTAGCATTGCGAAGAGCTCGGGAATTGTCTTATCCATCCCTTGCATATTATAGTTCATCACAAAGCTCTTGTAGCTTGGTGGAAGTGATTGAAGAACTCTGTCAATGACACTATCAAGAGGAAGATTAACTCCCAGTTGAGTCAGGTGGTTGTGGTACCCAGACATTCTGAGTATATGTTCACTGACAGAACTATTCTCCTCCATCTTGCGGCTGTAGAACTTATTGGAGACTTCATATTTCTCAATCCGGGCATTTGCTTGAAATATTAACTTCAACTCCTGGAACATCTGATATGCTCCATGACGTTCAAAACGTCGTTGAAGTCCCAGTTCTAAGCCGTAAAGCATGGCACACTGAACTATCAAGTAGTCATCAGCTTTGCTCTGCCAGACGTTCTTAACATTGTCAGCAGCATCTGCAGCAGGCTTGCCACCCAGCGGTGCTTCCAGGACATAATTCTTCTGTGCAGCAATGAGGATAATCCTCAAGTTACGGACCCAGTCCGTGTAATTGCTACCATCATCTTTCAACTTAGCTTTCTCTAGGAACGCATTAAAATTCAACGGAACAATTGTCCAGGCCATTTATCTACAACAACATAGACATGCAAAATACTATCAGGTACTAAGTTCATGATAAATTAAAGTTCATTTAATCATATTACTTATTAAGAACTCCCACTTAGATAGATATCCCTCTAATTATCTAAGTGATCACTCGATCCATATCAACTAAACCATGTTCGATCATCACGTGAGATGGAGTAGTTTTCAATGGTGAACATCACTATGTTGATTATATCTACTATATGATTCATGCTCAACCTTTCGGTCTCAGTGTTCCGAGGCCATATTTGCATATGCTAGGCTCGTCAAGTTTAACCCAAGTATTCTGCTTGTGCAAAACTGGCTTGCACTCGTTGTATGTGAACGTAGAGCTTATCAAACCCGATCATCACGTGGTGTCTCGGCACGATGAACTGTAGCTGTCGGGGATATACCCCGCGGTATGACCCGGCCAGATGTATGACCCGGCCAGATGTATAACCCAGCCGGACTTGGCGACTCACTAATGACCCGCCCTGACTGGACGACTCACTAAGTGACCCGCCCGAGCCTGGCGACTTATGGGTGACCTGGCAAGCGGATCAAAGGAGCGACAAGACCCGGGGGCCCAAGAGGCTCAAGGCCCAGAAGGCCGGCTACGTTATGGTAGGCCGGCTTAAGAGGAAAGGCGTGAGGAATATCTCCTTTACAAGGAAGCAAGACCCGGACTTGTAATCAACTTGTAAGAGAAGATAGACTAATCCTAGTCCTACTAGGACTCCACATGTAACCCGCCCCTCTAACTTATATAAGGAGGGGCAGGGCTCCCCAAAGAGGGACAAGCAACAAGAAACAATATCTAGGGCTAGACACCAAGAAGAGAAAGCCGGCTTACGGCAACTTCCTCATAATCATAATGAGACCTAGCCACAAACAGCATGTAGGGTTATTACCGGATGATGTTTCCCGGGGCCCGAAGCTGTATAAATCCTCGTCTTGTGTGTTGCGTCTCTCGATTCCGCTCAACCCCTTCAAGCTACCACATAGATGCGTTGGCCTCGCGACTAAGTCCTTACACTAGGACATCTGTCGTGACAATTCCATGACAGTTGGCGCCCACCGTGGGGCCAGACGCACGGTGGTGTTGAGTTCTTGGAGGGATCTTTTCTAGGGTTTGAGAAGTTCACAATTTTCCGGTTCAACTAAAGCCGACGTGGAAGATTCACATCAACGTCAAGTTCGTTAGATCCAAAGTGGGGGAGTTTCCGTTTGGTTCAGCAAGGATTCATCGGATCTGATGGGTGCAAATCGCAGATACGTACAAGGGCAAATTTCCGATCGAGTTATCGGATCAGACGAGGGATCGGGCACTATTTGGAAATTGATTAGCCTTATATCTGATGAATCAAACAAGGTAGAAGACAAAAGGACCAAAAGCAATTACGTTCCCGATCCAAAAAAGGAAACAAACCATGACCCAGAAGTTTGGGCGTGAAACTCGTTTTGACTGTTTTCCATCGGGCCGGTGGCCCCTGAGCCGCCGCGGCTCTCCACGTCCGAGTCCGGGTCCGCCTCCACTTGCGAGCCAGCCTGCCGCGTCAAATCACCGGGTCATCTCTCTTGGTTCCCTTTGGGCTGCCCCCGTGATGAGCCGACCTGTTGACCAGCGAGGCTCGCGTCATCTTTCTGCTGCGGCCCCGCGCGTCCACCGGACCAGTCTCAGGAGGCTGGTTGACTGACAGGATATTTTCTGGGGTTAAAGTGGAACTCAGCCATATTGCAAAATTATATATGAACACTACTTATGAGCAATCCGTCATCCGAACAAATCAGGTGATATTCATCTAAAGTTTATTTTTCTTAACACATATTGTTTTTATCAAAGAACAATTACTTGGTCTTGTAATATTTTTGCAGGACCATTACAAAAAGGTGTCGCCTAAGGGGGCGCATCAACATCACTTTTTGCATTGGTGTTTGTCCGTGCTAGGATGCTCGACGGATATACGTGCAAGTCGCCGCCCCGATGTTCGGATTACATCCGTCCGCACCTGTTGCCGATTCATGCATCTACACCGGTTAAACAACATCACGTTTGACTCGCCGCTCGCGCCGCTTTACAAACGCCATGGACGACTCGTCCATCTGCCCTCACGGCGGCTCACGCGTCCGCACCGGTTCACGCGTCCGCACTGGCTTACAATGCCACGGCCGACTCATCTGTTGTTCGGGCGAATCAGGTGATATCCCTCTAAATATAATTTTAGCACATATTGTTTTTGTCAGAGAGCAATTACTTTGGTCTTTGCATTTTATATGCAGGACAATTGGTCATTGCAAAGTCGATGGCCGGATCATGGATATATAAATTGCATAATTACTGTCATGTGCTAGCATATGACCGTGCCACAAGGATCAAAGAATATGTGTGCAAGATGCCGCCCTTGAGGCCCGGACTACTTCGACTCACCGGGACCGCACCCGCGATTAACTCGCCCGTCTGTGCTGGTTTACAACACCGGTGAAGATTTTCCCCGTCTGCACCGGCTTACAACGCCGCGGCCGACTCATCTGTCGGGGCCGCCACTGATGCTGCGGTCGTCTCTGCCGTCCGTCTCTCACAGCCTGGTGTACATCAACACACTGGGCCGCACCTATTAGCATGAGCTGTTTATTGAGTATGAGCAAGTCACCGCTTGGGAAGCCGGTTTTCTCTTCCAACAAATTGGAGGCAAATTATCATATATTATCAACCGCCGTCTGCACTGGATGGCTCAATGGATAGGCGCACAAATTGCCGCCACTACAGTTTGATTAAGCTTCAAACAACCAGTTGGAGGGAACCATTGGTCGAGTTGCTGACACGGCTCATACGGGATCATTTATAACCCGCCGTAGTCACCTCAACCTTCTGTGGATTCACATTGCGTTATCAACGCCAATGATATACACCTTCTGCTATGGTCAAATATGGAGAATCTCAAGCCAACTCTTTGAGTCATCTTGAAACTTGGGGGCTACAATGGTATGGCTCGGCAAAAATCAGCCGGTTTCAATGAATTCAAGAACTCCGGGTCATTGAAGGGAAGATAACCCGGCCCCGGAGCCTACTCTTTATTGGCGAATATTTAAAAGCCTTCAGAAAAATTTCCGGCTCAAAATGAAGATTCCAGTTTAAAATATAGCTCAAGAGACATCTCTCTCCCGCAAAGCTTTGAAGCTATCAAATCCAGTTCAAAATCCGGCTCAAGGTAAATTTGTCTTTCACAAAGTTTTGAAGTTTTTAAATCCGGTTTAAAGTTCCGGATTTAAAAAGATTTAAATCTCTCGCAAGTTCGAGTTCTCAAAAAAATGAAAGGTTGCCAAAAGAACTTGCTGCCATGATGCGCGGTTCAAACTTGGATATCCTGCCTTATGGCTTATCTTATTATGATCACTTGGGGGCTTCCTGCTCATCGAGCATAGCTATCAATACCCTATTGATTGGCGCAATGCCAAAATTTATATGGTCACTTGGGGGCTTCCTGTTCAAACATAGGTCGTATTCGAACCAAATAGAACATAGCTGTCGATACCCTTTTGATTGGCAAACTGCCGAACCTACTTGGGGGCTTCTTGATCGTATCCGAATCATAGCTCAACCCCTTTGGGAATCAACGTGGATCGTATTCGAATCAGCGTCGTTAAACAACTCTCAAGGTCATTTGGGGGCTTCCTGTTCAAACATAGGTCGTATTCGAACCAAAGAGAACATAGTTGTCGATACCCTCTTGATCGGCATGGCCAAAGCCACTGGGGGCTATATGATCGTATTCGAATCTTAGCTTAACCCCTTTGGAACGGTTTACTGATCGTATCTGAATCAGAAGCCTCAAAAAGTTTTATTCTGTCTCTGGTAAAGTTTATTGCAGCCACAATTACTTAACTTGAGACCTTTTTGGGATTATATCTCAAATATATATAAGTGTTTTATGCTTAACCCGGCTTGACTTTTGACTATAAGTCGCCAGTTTATGACAATCATTATCTATGTGGAAGCATTGGCTTCTAAGGATTGGGTTATCACCCTTACTGTCCGGGTCACATAAACCAGCGGTATCATTCAAAGGATCATAGGGATCTTGTGATCTACTTGTGTGCAGGATTAGACTACATTTGGGTGGTTACCCGCCCTGGCTTTTGACGTTAAGTCGCCAGGGCATATGTTGTTTAAACTCTGTGCAGGATTTACAGAGCTATGACTTACATAAATGATTAAGTTCAAGCCCATCATCAAAGATTGAAATTGGTGTCTCAAAGGGGTTATCAATTCTTGATTTTCTTAAAGGCTATAAGCCACCGGGTTACAAAAATTCCGGCTTACAATGAATGCCCATTAAGTCATCATCGGCCAAGAGCCGCCAGGTATTTAAACTCCGGATTTACTTGTCAACCGATGAGGTATTCAAATCTTTAATAGCCAAAAGTGGCTGGATTTTCATGATGATATTGAATGATTGAGGTTTTCATACCGGATTATATTATTCAAATCTTGAATATCCAACATGGCTGGATTTCTATTGTGATTATCAATAACCAGTGTTATGATTGAGGTTTTCAAAGTCGCTTTAGTGCAACGGCTATTATTTTTATCAATGGACATGCTTTATTTTACAATAGAGGAAATAGTCCCGAGTCGCTGCAGGCTTACGACCCGGCACTTGGGGGCTACATTGTTTAAATCAAGATTACATCGAATATACAAGTCCCATGTCACTGCCAGCATGCACCATGGTACTTGGGGGCAAATGCAAAGTCATTTTTTGCTCAATTTATTGAAGACCCGACTCATCACATTTTAAATGAGCCGGCCCTTGGGGCTACCAATTGCTCCTGTCAACAATTCAAGGTACACAAGTTTTCGTCCATAATATTGAAGGATCCATTGCTTAGTTGGTAAAGCACAAAGCTCTTAACCTTGTGGACGTGGGTTCAAGCCCTACGATGGAAGCTACATTATAAGATGTTATTTTCATTGAAGTATATATCAAGTCCCGGTTCAGTATTATCTTACTAAGCCGGCCCTTGGGGGCTACACATCACTGCTAAAATCTACATGATTATATTGTAGCGACCCGACCCGAATGGATCAAGTCTCTGTGCTTAAGTGTCATCCCTGGATCGGTATGCTGACACACACAGTACTCGAAGGATTTATAACAGAGGTAAATCACATGTATAAAGTAGCGTAAACACTATTACCTCAATCCATATAGCGGAAGCAACAAGGTTGTGGATTCCCATCAACGCCAACGGCAAAGTTGAGTGTAGAAATCGTAACCCTAACGTATCACTTACTCGTCGTAAGAAACCTGCAACATGAGACGTTGCAGCCCGAAACGGGTCAGTACATTGAATGTACTGGCAAATTCACACCATAGAGAATGATGAACAATGGCTATCACTACATGCATATATGGCTGGTGGAAAAGCTCTATGGTTATAAGGTTTTGGCGTAAAGCCAATTTTTCCCTACTGCAAAGGAATAAATTTATTTAACTATCATGGTGGTTGTTGAACATTGAGAATGGTTGACAGCATTCTCAATCCCAATTAAATAACATCATTAAACCCAACAATATTCATTTAAAGTAACGTGATGAGATTCACATGATATTCAAGTACTAGATACTCAAGTTGTCCATAACCGGGGACACGGCTAATCATGATTAGTTTGTACACTCTGCAGAGGTTTGTGCACCTTTCCCCACATGACTCGATCGCCTCCGTTTGGTTTCTCGCACTACATGGTGTTTGAGAAGACGGATGACCGAGACATAGTCTTTCAGAAGCGCTAGCACCTTACATGTGGGGTAGACCGTACCACCTACAACCCCTACATCTGCTAGTCCACCCCGTAAGAGTTCGCACAACTTAGTCAACTATGCCAGAGCCCATAGTAGCATGTGGCTGCACACGGAAGTTTCTAGCATGAATTATCTTATGATCCCTTTGAGCCTGGGTGGCGGTCCAAAATAAAACAGGCCAGTCCTGATAGACATCAGGTGCCTCAATCCACCCAGATGTGTGTTTAAGTTGCCACCTTAGATAAACCATTAAAATTAACAAACTCACATCTGTCATGGATATCACTCACCCAATCCACGTCTACTAGCATAGCATGGCATAATAAGCAAACGTAGAAGTAACTCCCAAAGGTTTCATAATAATACAGGCGATAGGTACTACCTCATCTACTTCCCATCGCACAATTTAATTAGATCCTAATCATGCAATGTGAGAGGATTGATCTAATGCAATAAAACATGGGTTGTAGAAAGGTATGATCAAAGTGTGAACTTGCCTGCAATGTTGATGAAGATGATTCGCACTCAAAACTCTTGATAGCTCTACTCGTCACACTCCGGTCAATCTATCGTAAGCAAGCAATAGTAACCACACATAAGCAATCACTCAAAAGATCAGAAAGAACGAAGAAAACAATTCGGAAAACATCGAAACCAAGCAAATAACTCTTTCAACATAAAACAATTTCTAAAAGTACCAAAATAATGTGAATTTGGCCTTATCAGAAGGTTTAGGTTAAGAGCTTCGATTTGCAAAAAGAATCAACTCAAACGGAACTACGAAACTCAAGTTATGATCAAACGAAGTTTGAATTCAAATATGATCTAATTCAAATTTTAAACTTTTCAAAAACATGTTTGAGTTGTTTTACTAGATAGAGGAGATCGTAACGAAGAAGTGGGCGTTGGTTTCATCTAATTCCGACTAACAAGCAAAAAGTTGTGATCGTTTGAAAAATTAGGGACTAATCTGTAAAATTCTAATCACAGACGGGTCCCTGGCAGAAATAAAATAAATCGAAAAGGCTATATAGCGAACGTTCGCTAACGAACGCTAATGAACGAACCGTTCGCTAGATTAGAAAAAAAATGAACGGATCTAATCCGTTAGATCTAAATCCAACGGACGAGAGGCGGAGAGGAGTACCGCGGCGGCGGGCAACGTCGGCGGCGAGGAAGATGGTGGCGACGGCTCGGGCGTCGACGGGGCGACGGCTCCGGTGGGTCTCCGGCAGCGGCGAGGGCGTCAAGGCGCTCGGCGCGGCGCGGCGGTGAGGATGGAGTGGGCGGCATTGGTCGGGAGTGGCGGAGTGGAGCGGGGCGACGACGTGGATCTCCGGTGGTGACGGCTAACTCCGGCGTGGGCGTGGCACAGCTACGAGGCTCGGGGGCTTCGGTTTTTGAGGGAAACGGGGCCAGGGTGCTCCGTTTACATAGGAGGGGGGAGGAGAAGACTTGAAGGAGGGGCGAGGCGAGGCGGTGGAGAAGTCCGGCGAGGACACGGCAGCTGCGGCGGTGGCGTGCTGGAGTTGGTCTCCGACCGAGGGTCGGGGACGACCGGGAGGTGGGCTGCTGGGCCACGGCCTCCTGTGGCACGCGCGTGGGGCGAGTGGCTGGGCTGGCTCGGCCTCTGGCTGGGCCGGCCTGGCTCGGTCAGCTTCGGCCTCAGTACGGCGGCGGGAATTTTTTTTTTTTACAATAACACAGAAAAAGAATAAAATAAAATAAAACAAATATATTATATGGGCACATAATATATCAAAATTTTCAGAAAAATATTTTCTACAATGTGGACATTTTACTAACATTAAATAAAATACACAAAAATTCTAATAATTCAAAGAGTGCTCCTGCTCTAATAAAATCCAATATAAATCATTCTAAAAATACCAAAATGATTTCAAATTAATTTTTCTCCAATTTTCTGTTGTAGGGAATCATGTTACCCTAATTTCCATATATTTTATTTTTGGAGAAAAATAATTTGAATAAAACTCAAATAACTCCAAAATGAAAATAAATTCAAAAGAACTTTTGAATTTAATTCTTGAAACTCCCAACTCATATTTCCTATAATTTGAAGAAGTCATTTTATCTTCTCTCGTGAAAATCATTGAGTTGCATAAAGTTCCAGGTTCAGAAATATTTTCAAATGAAATTCAAATATTTTCAACACCCCTTGTCATTTAAATAAATGGAAGAAGTCATGTCATCTTCTCTCCACGGATTTGTGGTGAAAAGAATTTGAATTCATGGAGATCATAAAATGCAAAAATGAATGTTTGGGAAAGTCCTTTTATTCCCTCTCATTTAACTTTCAAAAGTTTCGAATTCACTCACTTTCAATCAATCAATCAAACAATCAATCAAATCTATCTATTTATTATAACATTCCAAAATTTAGAATTTTGGGATGTTACATATATTTACAAAGTCCCTGCTCATTATTGCATAATGACCCGACCCTTGGGGGTTATACTGATTGAAGTGTTTATAAGCAATTACAAGTCCCAGGTTGCTGCAAGCATGACAACCCGACACTTGGGGGCTACATATATGGAGTATTCAGTTTATATGATTGAGATGAACAAACCGGATTTCTTCAAGGTTGAAACACTTATTGGAGCAAGTCTTAAGTTATCACTATGTTCTCCTCTTAGGACTTGGGGGCTACAGGTATTATGCATATAAAGGAGGAACATCTTCATTTTATCAGTTTTGAGAAAATCAGGAAGATCAATTACATGACCCGGTGTCGACAACAATTATGACCCGGTGCCATCAATATTTATAAACCGGCCATTTTGGTATATTAAACCAGCAAGTTTTACATCTTCAAACCGGCTGAATATCAGATAAGTATTTCAAGACCCATATTTATTAAACCGGCGCTTTGGAAGCCGACTCAAGTGGATTATTCTTCACAATATTTCTCTATGAGAAACCAATGTCAACAAATTGAGTATGAAGCTGGCTTGTTAACCCGGATTTTCTAGAAGGAGGAAATGACAAGGACTTAAGGATCATCAGATGCTGGTTACAAGAATTCTTAACCCGGAGCATAATCTGTCAAATTTGCTCTTGTGTTTGTTTTACAGGATCAGTTTAACATGGATAAATCCAAATTAAACTTGGGGGCTAATGTCGGGGATATACCCCGCGGTATGACCCGGCCGGACTTGGCGACTCACTAATGACCCGCCCTGACTGGACGACTCACTAAGTGACCCGCCCGAGCCTGGCGACTTATGGGTGACCTAGCAAGCGGATCAAAGGAGCAACAAGACCCGGGGGCCCAAGAGGCTCAAGGCCCAGAAGGCCGGCTATGTTATGGTAGGCCGGCTTAAGAGGAAAGGCGTGAGGAATATCTCCTTTACGAGGAAGCAAGACCCGGACTTGTAATCAACTTGTAAGAGAAGATAGACTAATCCTAGTCCTACTAGGACTCCACATGTAACCCGCCCCTCTAACTTATATAAGGAGGGGCAGGGTTCCCCAAAGAGGGACAAGCAACAAGAAACAATATCTAGGGCTAGACACCAAGAAGAGAAAGTCGGCTTACGGCGACTTCCTCATAATCATAATGAGACCTAGCCACAAACAGCATGTAGGGTTATTACCGGATGATGTTTCCCGGGGCCCGAAGCTGTCTAAATCCTCATCTTGTGTGTTGCGTCTCTCGATTCCGCTCAACCCCTTCAAGCTACCACATAGATGCGTTGGCCTCGCGACTAAGTCCTTACAATAGGACATATGTCGTGACAATTCCACGACAGTAGCAATGGTGCATACTCAGGGAGAACACTTGTACATTGAAATTTAGTGAGAGATCATCTTATAATGCTACCACCGTACTAAGCAAAATAAGATGGATAAAGGATAAACATCACATGCAATCAAATAAGTGATATGATATGGCCATCATCATCTTGTGCCTTTTGATCTCCATCTCCAAAGCACCGTCATGATGACCATCATCACCGGCTTGATACCTTGATCTCCTTCGAAGTATCGTTATCATCTCACCAACTATTGCTTCCACGACTATCGCTACCGCTTAGTGATAAAGTAAAGCAATTACATGGCGATTGCATTTCATACAATAAAGCGACAACCATATGGCTCCTGCCAGTTGTCGATAACTGTGTTACAAAACATGATCATCTCATACAACAATTTGTATAATCACGTCTTGACCATATCACATCACAACATGCCTTGCAAAAACAAGTTAGACGTCCTCTACTTTGTTGTTGCAAGTTTTACGTGGCTGCTACGGGCTTCTAGCAAGAACCGTTCTTACCTACGCATCAAAACCACAATGTAGTATAGTGATTGCTTTTTGATCTTCAGGAAGAACCATGTTCATTGAAACCGATTCAACTAAAGTTGGAGAAACAGACACCCACTAGCCACCTGTGTGCAAAGCTCGTTGGTAGAACCAGTCTCGCGTAAGTGTACGCGTAATGTCGGTCTGAGCCGCTTCATCCAACAATACCGTTAAATCTAGAATCAACTAGTGACGGCAAGCAATATGAATATACCCATGCCCACAACTCCTTTGTGTTCTACTGATGCATATAAAATCTATGCATAAACCTGGCTCTGATAGCACTGTTGGGGAATGCGGTATTTCAAAAAAATTCCTACGATCACGCAAGATCTATCTAGGAGATGCATAGCAACGAGAGGGGGAGAGTATGTCTATGTACCCTCGTAGACCGAAAGCGTAAGTGTTATGAAATGCGGTTGATGTAGTCGAACGTCTTCGCGATCCAACCGATCAAGTACCGAACGCACGGCACCTCCGTGATCTGCACACATTCAGCTCGGTGACGTCCCTCTTACTCTTGATCCAGCTGAGGCCGAGGGAGAGTTTCGTCAGCACGACGGTGTGATGACGGTGATGATGAAGTTACCGACATAGGGCTTCACCTAAGCACTACAACGATATGACCGAGGTGGAATTCTATGGAGGGGGCACCGCACACGGCTAAACAATCAACTTGTATGTCTATGGGGTGTCCCCTCCCCCGTATATAAAGGAGTGGAGGAGGGGAGGGTCGGCCCTCATAGGGTGCGCCCAAGGGGGGAGTCCTACTCCTAGTAGGAGTAGGTTTCCCCCTTCCTAGTAGGAGTAGGAGAAGAAGGAAGAGGGGGAGAGAGGGAAGGAAAGGGGGGCCGCCCCGCCCCCCCGCCCCACCCATTTGGATTGGGCTTGGGGGCCGCGCCCTCCACCTGGCCGCCTCCTCCTCTCTCCCAATAAGGCCCATTGACTCCCCGGGGGGTTCCGGTGACCCCCAGGTACTCTGCTAAATGCCCGAAGTCATCCGGAACCATTTCGATGTCCAAACATAGCCTTCCAATATATCGATCTTTATGTCTCGACCATTTCGAGACTCCTCATCATGTCTGTGATCACATCCGGGACTCCAAACTACCTTCGGTACATCAAAATACATAAACTCATAATACCTATTGTCGTCGAACGTTAAGCGTGCGGACCCTACGGGTTCGAGAACTATGTAGACATGACCGAGACTCACTTCCGGTCAATAACCAATAGAGGAACCTGGATGTTCATATTGGTTCCTACATATTCTACAAAGATCTTTATTGGTCAAACTGCATAACAACATACGTTGTTCCCTTTGTCATCGGTATGTTACTTGTCTGAGATTCGATCGTCGGTATCTCAATACCTAGTTCAATCTCGTTATCGGCAAGTCTCTTTACTCGTTCCGTAATGCATCATCCCGCAACTAACTCATTAGTCACATTGCTTGCAAGGATTATAGTGATGTGCATTACCGAGAGGGCCCAGAGATACCTCTCTGGTACACGGAGTGACAAATCCTAATCTCGATCTATGCCAACTCAACAAACACCATCGGAGACACCTGTAGAGCATCTTTATAGTCACCCAGTTACGTTGTGATGTTTGATAGCACACTAAGTGTTCCTCCGGTATTCGGGAGTTGCATAATCTCATAGTCATAGGAACATGTATAAGTTATGAAGAAAGCAATAGCAATAAACTAAACGATCATAGTGCTAAGCTAATGGATAGGTCAAGTCAATCACATCATTCTCTAATGATGTTATCCCATTCATCAAATGACAACTCATGTCTATGGTTAGGAAACTTAATCATCTTTGATTAACGAGCTAGTATAGTAGAGGCATACTAGTGACACTCTGTTTGTTTATGTATTCACACATGTACTAAGTGTCCGGTTAATACAATTCTAGCATGAATAGTAAAAATTTATCATGATATAAGGAAATATAAATAATAACTTTATTATTGCCTCTAGGGCATATTCCCTTCAACTACTATGTCAGTTTTATTGATGCATATAGTCGATTCACATGGCTTTATCTTCTTAAGCGCAAATCTGATGTGTTTGATATATTCATTCAGTTTCAATTGCATGTTGAAAGTCTACTCAAGCATAAAATTATTCATGTTCAGTCAGATGGGGGGCGAATATCGCAACCTCAACACTTTCTTTAATAAGCTTGGGATCTCCCACTGTTTGTCATGCCCACATATACATCAGTAGAATGGCGTCACTGAGTGCAAACATCGCCATATAGTTGAGACCGGCCTCACACTTCTTGCTCATGCTTCTGTACCTTTTCTCTTTTGGAGTGATGACTTTGCCACCGTGTGTTTTCTCATTAACATATTACCTACGCGTGTCCTTAATATGAAAACTCCTATTGAGCTTCTCTTACATGAAACTACTGACTATACCTTTTTCAAGGTGTTCGTGTGTGCCTAGTGGCCCCATCTTCGTCCATATAATCATCAAAAACTTGATTTTCGGTCCAAAAGTGTGTGTTCTTGGGGTATAGTTCTCTCCATAAAGGCTAAAAGTGCCTCCATGTGCCAAAAAATCATGTCTACATATGTCGTGATGTTGTTTTTGATGAGAATGTCTTCCCTTTTTATGCCATGCCCCAACCACCCATCACAGCCCCATGTATGCATTCATCTCCTCTTATGCATGGCCAATTTGAAGATGTTGCATACTCTCCTATGTTGTTACCTAATCATGGTGCAGGAAGTGGACGTGGTGCTCGCCTGGAACTCCTCCCCGGCGCACCAATTGTGCCGCCTGTGGCGCACGTCGATCGGCCGGTGCATGCACATGCACCGCCTCCCGCCTTCGACCCCGCCTCAGGAGTCAGGCCTGCCTCTGCGACTGGGCCGAAGCCCGCGATAGCCCCTGTGACTGGGACGGAGCCCGCGACCGGGCCGGAGCCCGAGACGGTCTCTTCTGAGCAGCCCATCTCGCCGCCTCCTCGCCCGGCCTCACCTTCGTCGTCACCCATGTCGCCTGCGCGAGCTTCTCTGCCACCCACCTCGCATGGGTCGGCCGTGCCGCACAAGACGCCTGGGACCATGTCACCCGGACCATCGTCGCCTGGTCTCTCTTCGCCGGCATCCCCTGGACCAGCCTCGCATGCTCCGGATGTTCTGCTTGCCCCAGTGTTTGCTGCTCCGCGGTGTCCACACACACGCAGCCGCAGTGGCATCATTGGTCCCAAGGAGCGCACGGATGGCACCGTCACATATCTAGCTGCTTGCCTGGCTCATGCCGTGGCAGACCCAATCGCCGAACCACGCAGTTATCAAGCCGCTATGAGTATCCCACACTGGAGGGCTGCTATGGAACAAGAGTATCATGCTCTTATGCAGAATGAGACCTGGACACTTGTTCCCCCTTCGCCTCGCGTCAAAATCATTTATTTGAAGTGGGTTTTCAAGGTGAAGAGACATGCAGATGGTTCCATTGAGCGCTACAAAGCGCGTCTTGTGGCTAAGGGTTTTAAACAATGTCATGGACTGGATTATGAGGATACATTCAGCCTAGTTGTCAAGCCTACCACTATTCGGCTTCTTCTGTCTCTAGAGTTTCTCATGGATGGTCTCTCCGCCAGCTTGACGTGCAGAATGTTTTTCTTCATGGATTTCTTGAAGAAGAGGTTTTCATGCGGCAGCCACCTAGATTTGTCGATCACACTTAGCCTTGACATCTCTGTCGCCTGACAAAGGCTCTCTATGGAGTGAAGGAGGCGCCTCGTGCCTGGCATGCTCGCCTGGCTTCAGCTCTGCGTACTCATGGAATCATTCCTTCGATGGCTGACACTTCACATTTCTTGTTTCAACGCCCGAGTGTGACCATGTACTTACTTGTGTACGTGGATGACATTGTCCTGGTCAGCTCCTCTCCGACGGCTGCTGATGCTCTTGTGACTGCACTTGGCAGAGATTTTGCAGTTAAGGATTTGGGACAGCTTCACTTCTTCCTCGGTATTGAAGTCGCTCATCAGTCTCGTGGCAGCTTGGCTCTCACCCGGAAGAAGTACTCTCTAGATCTCTTGCGCCGTGTTGGTATGCTCAAGTGCAAGCCATCTCCTACGCCCATGTCCTCCACCGACAAACTTTCAGCTGCCGATGGTGCTCTTCTATCTCCTGAGGATGCGACTGAGTACATGAGTATTGTTGGTGGACTACGGTATCTGATGATAACACGTCCTGGTCTCTCCTTTGCGATTAACAGGGTGTGCCAGTACCTTCATGTGCCTACTGATGTGCACTGGTCTGCTGTGAAGCGCATACTACATTATGTGTATCTCACTGTCTCCTATGGTCTCCACCGGCGCCCCAGTTCCTCTGGAGTTCTCTCTGCATTCCTAGATGCTGATTAGGTTGGGTGTCCAGATGACAGGTGATCTACGGGGGGATATGATGTGTCCTTGGGTCCTAATTTGATCGCCTGGAGTGCACGCAAGCAAGCCACTGTTTCCCGCAGCAGCACAGAAGCCGAGTACAAGTCGGTTGCCAATGCGACTGCTGGACTTATATGGATTGAGTCCCTACTTCGAGAGCTGGGAGTTTCTCAGCCACATCCTCCGGTTCTTTCGTGTGACAACATCGGTGCTACGTTTCTGTCATCAAACCCGGTGTTCCATGCACGGACTAAACACATTGAGATTGACTATCATTTTGTGAGGGAACGTGTTGCACAGAAGCTACTACAAGTCAGGTTTATCTCTTCAAAAGATCAACTTGCAGACATCTTCACCAAGCCTCTACTTTCTCACATGTTTGAGGTCTGTAAACGCAATCTCAACCTTCTAGATGCTTCAGGAGTGAGTTGAGATTGAGGGAGGGTGTTAGACTTGTATTGTAGCCCAACTGTGTAATCCATACCGTATTGGTATAGGACTTCTATGTTATCATTATATATATATGTGATAGGCCACCACATAGAGGGTTGAGCCAGTTCCTCCCAAATCCTGCGTTTTATATTTGGAATCCTTGTAAATCCGTCACGATCGGTGCGAATTCACTCAAGTGAGTTCGCGCAAAATACTTCATTGTACCGGTGCATGGTTGAGTTGATACCAATCGGTCGGGATGGCAAAGTTGAGCAATCCGACGCTAACGGACAAGGGTGGCGTCCGTGGAGATGACGCTCCAGTATCTGCAGGCGTTGCTAGCAGCCGTGGCGACAATCACCAAGGGCAACGCCCTCGCCTCCACCAACAACACAAAGCAGATCGACGCCTTGGTGGGCAAGGTGGATGAATTTCTAAAGTCACAGGCAACATCACTCTCTGAACATCGACTGAACACCTAACTCGTCTTCTGAACTCCACCAACAGGATCTCCGAGCAAGTCAATGGGTTAGTGCCCCAGGTGTATGCTCTCGAGAACAATCCTCACCATAGATTTCAAAAATGGTTCATAAATTTCAAAAAAAGGATAAAGAATTAAAAAGAATATTCATGAATTCAAAAAAGTTCCTAAATTAAAAAATATTCACAAATTTGAGGTATGCAAGTTTTTAAAAAGTTAAATAATTTTCTACAAAAAATGTAAATTCAAAAAATGTTCACAAATCTTAAAAATATATTTGTGTTCAAAAATTGTTGGTTAATTGCAAAACATCACGAATTCAAAAAATATTAATGGGTTTAAAAAATGTTCACCATTTTAAAAATTGTTTATGAAATGAAAAAGAAAAAATAATAAAAAAAGGAAAGAAGGAAAAGGAAAAAAGAAAAGGAAGACAAAAGGAGAAAACAAGGGAAACACATGCAAAAAATGAAAGAAAAAATGGTTTAGGGAAGGTTCTGGAACCTTCAAAAACCAATGGGGAATTGACCATAATGGGTCGGCCCATACAAAGGACGTAGCGCGCGGACGCAGCCTACGCGACATATAGGAACCGTGATTTAATTGCTCATGTTGTTGGGGAGCCACTAGTTAAGGAGCGCTCCTTCGGAAGCCTTGCAGCGATCAGCGTTACTTGGCGCGCTCTCAACTATTTGCCACGTGTCACGCTCTGGGTGCTTCCTTTGGATTTTTTTTTTTATTTTTCCGCGCACGTTTTCAGCTATTTAAACGAGTTTTTTCGACGTTTTGGTTTTCCACCTGCCTTCCTTAGCATTTTTTTGCGTGAAAAAACGCGTTTTGTTTTCCTTTCACGAGAGTTACGGCCGTGCCTCTCGGATACGAAAAAAACACATTTTCTGTTTTTTCTTTTCGCGAGAGTCGCGATTTTGCTTCCGCGAGAGGCACGGTTGTGCTTTCGCGAGAGTCACGGCCGTGCCTCTCGAAAACGGAAAAAACGCGTTTTCTGTTTTTTCCTTTCGCGAGAGTCACGGTTTTGTTTCCGCGAGAAGCACGGTTGTGCTTTCACGAGAGTCACGGCCGTGCCTCTCGGAAATGGAAAAAAACGCGTTTTTATCTTTCGCGAGTCACGGTTTTGCTTCCGCGAGAGGCACGGTTGTGCTTTTACGAGAGTCACGGCCGTGCCTCCTCGGAAACAAAAAAACGTGTTTTCTTTCTTTCGCGAGAGTCAAAGTTTTGCTTCCGCGAGAGGCACTGGTGTGCTTTCGCAAGAGTCACAGCCGTGCCTCCTCGGAAACGAAAAAAACGTGTTTTCTCTTCTCCTTTTCTTCCGCGAGAATCACGGTTTTGCTTCCGCGAGAGGCACGGTTGTGATTTTGTGAGAGGCACGGGCGTGCCTCTTTCGGAAAAGGAAAAACTTGTGCTCCCGGTTCGGTTTCGGTTTTTTTGTCCAATTTTTTCGGCCGGTTTTTTTCGTGAAAAAAGTTCATCAAAATCTGTCGACATAGGATCTAGTTTTGAATATACCGACGCAAGGAATCCAACGATAAAAATGGTTTGAGATTTTGACGCACTGTTTGAGAGATAAAACGTTTTAAATAAACGGATCTACGAAAAAAGGAAAACTTTCAGGTTGCGACAAGTGACGCGCTGCATGTGTGCCACTTGTCGCAACATGGGGAATTGGAGTGATCTTTGCAACGAGTACTCCTCAACTAGTAATTTCGATGTTGTTGATGTGCTTCCCCATGTGGTGCTCAAGGCCCATATAACTACGGATCATGGGCATCCAAGGATAGCCTCGTCCGCACATCTAAGACCTCCTCCAATGCACTAGTGCTAAGATGAGGTGCTAAGCACATTAAAAATCTAAGAAACTAAAGTCCCCAATGCAAAGGTGCTTAGCTTGTTGTTGCTAAGCATTCTTCATTTAATGATTTAGCAACTAAAGTTGTCCATGCATTGGTGGGCTTCTTTCATTTAAGTGTTTTCCCTAGGTTCCCGCGCTTGGCATTGTTTCTTCCTGGGGTCACCACACCCATCTCTCCTCTTAATTACCTTGCCACATCATCTTTTTTGCCTACATGGCAGACTTAGCACATGTACAAGATAGAGCACTGGGAGAGGCCTAAACAAGTCTGTAGTATTGCCTTGTGTCTGAGTTTAAGTACTGCTATAAAAAAAACTATTGAATTTAAGTCAGTGGCGGAGCCAGGTTCACCGAAATGGGTGTACAAAGATCAAGATTTCCTAGGTATTTTTTCATGTATATGTGTTTTATTAACCTAGTACATGCTTTTTTATCGAAATTAATGGGTGTACATATGTACATCCATGTCCCCTTGTAGCTCCGTCCATGGTTTAAGTCCTAGATTTGATATGGACAATCATATTTTGGATTAATATCAGTTTTATTGTACTATCCTCTTAGTGGTTGGTGTGCTAATCAACCACAAGGTGCACGTGGCGACTCCGTTAATCTTAAAATATGTCTACATATCTTGAAGCTCCTGAAAGAGGCAGGATATGCATGTGCTCTTAGCTAGAAACGTGCGTATGTGTGTATGTGAGTGCCTGCGTCTAAATACTGCGTTTCTCAGAAAAAAAAAATGTACACTGTTAAAAAGCTACATCTTATACAAACAAACTATCCTCGCATGGTGAATTGGAGAGAGCAATATGTAAGAAAGTAGATGGGTAAGTCTGGCGAATCATGTCTCGTGTTCTGGCCAGAGTGACGGCCAAGTGCTAAATTAATACTCCCTCCGTTCCACAGTTATTGTTGTGGTTATTGTGCGAATTGAAGCGGTCACCGAATTATGAATATATTTGATTGGTTTAGTACCGGTCACCGAAATAGTACGAATTATGGATTATATGGGTGTTTCTTCTTTAAAATGTCTTAGGGAGTACTCGATGTTGGTTTTACCCATACTACTAAGTCAGCATAGTTTCAAAAGACACTTTGACAAAATGACGGCAGTTAGCGCAGTCACGGCACGAGCTCGGCGTGCGCTAGACCGACGACCAACACGAAAATACGCCATGAAAGCGACCCGCATACCGCCGCGGAACGTAGTACGTGGTCGCGGAGCGGTAGCTACTAGTACAATACTACTCCTACATCACAGCCGGATTCTTGTCACACACAGCCACAGCCACAGCCACGCCCAGCTAACGAACGGCAAGCGGTGGTTCGGTCGTCGCCGCGGTGCACGAGTGGTGGAGCATCTGATTAGATTAGAAAAGAGAAGGCTCCACCACCCACCGGTCGGTGCCCGCCGAAATCCAACAGGAACAAACCTCACCCCGTACGTGCACCGCCAGCTGCGCGACGCCGACGCGCGATCGCTCGCCGGACACACGCACATGCGCGGCGGGGAGGACCCCACGCGCCCGGCTCGGCCGGCGCACGGCCCGCCGGAGTGGTTGCCCCGTCACGCACCATCGCACGAAGAAACTGTAGGATTGGAGCCGGGCAACCACAGCCCGATCGGGGATCCGACGGGCTTCAGTTTCCGGGCGCCGTCGGGGCCCTGGAAAGCGGACGAGCGTGCCGATTCTGCGACTGTGCGACGCCACCGGCGCATTTTCCGTACCACATACAGAGTGTTAATTGGAGTTTTGGACTCATCCGCCGCCTGGCGTGCACCAACTAGGCAACTAGGCCAGCCCAGGGCTGAAGATTTCTGAAAGAGGATATACAGATATAGAGCTACTCTTCTACAGATACATGCCACGTTCTTTCCAACGTTTTTTCGGCCGAATTCAGAGTACAACAACGACAGTGGTCTCCGATCGGACAAATCCTCGTGCTCGCCGCAGACATGCCATGCCATGCCATCGCTCGCGTGCCGACGGTGACGCTGGGGAATCTGCATGCTAGTGGCCGGGTCGACGCATGCTCCCGCTGTCAAAAGTGGAAGAGATGAACTTGCTGGTAGCTCCATGTACGCACTGGTTTACGTGCTGCGTCAAAGAGGGATTAATTCAGGTCACGGCATAAAGCTCAGCTCCATCCACCTTTTTACTCCACTGGACTTTCCCCCACATGAGCTCACACACATTTTGAGGACATACACATGCATGGCAAGAACACAAAGAGAAAGAAGAAGAGGAAAAAGAGGAACCCAGCTACTAGCTACGTACATCCATGAATGAATAATGAAACAATCCGTGGCCAGCCGATTGGCATGAACGATTGTTTCTGATTCCTTTTCTCTTGTCCTAGGAATCGAACAACAGATGCATCCACCCCCTAAACCTAGAATGAACGAATTGCCCACATCGCAGCAGCAATGGCCGATCCAACAGCAACCACGATTTAGTTTGTGCTTTTGACGAGGACTCGAGGTTCATCCAAGAAACCATTTTTTCGATCACTGGCCGGCAAGTTGTGAGTGCTGGCTGGTATCTGTGAGTGCCAGTGCAATGCTCCGCGTATGGCCGTCATTTCGAGCCGACGCCGAGCGTGAGCTCAAGCTCCTCGGCGGCGACCTCGTGGATCCTCTCCCCTTCCCACGGCGTCACCCTCCCCTTGTCGAACTCGAACTCCGGACCGCTTCGGCCCCGCTCCCCCGCCATTCCCTCCATCTCCATGGAGTTGGAGCTGGAGGCGCCTAGGTTGACGAGGTTGTACGCGGGCGAGGTCGGCGCCGTGGTGGCCATCTGGAAGCTGATCCACCGGCCAGAGTCCACCGTGGAGACGTCCGACTCGTCGCACTCCGGTATCGTGTCCGGGTGCTCGTGCCGGCGGCCACGGGTGGGGCTCGCCGGCGCGGAGAGGGCGAAGAACGGGTGCCGGAACGGGTCCACCTCCCAGTCCGGCTTCAGGATCTTGGGCGGCCGCGACGCCGTCGGCGAAGAGAGCGGCGGCGTCACCGGCGCGCTGTTGGAGACCCGGAGCGGGGGCAGGTTGGGGAGGCCACGGAGGAACGGGAGGAGGCAGGCGGGGCTCGGGTTGTCGAGGCGCGTGGGGCTCGGGAAGCTCGACGACGCCGGGCTGGCGTGGTAGGAAGGCACCGGGCTCGGGAACGACGACGAGGGCGCGCTGAGCAGCTGCGAGGACGAGCAGGGGCTCATGCCCGCCGACGAGACCCCACCGAACGGCCCGGACGACGGCGGCTTGTATCCCTGCCATAAATCGAACCACACAATCAGATCCACACATCCAAGCAAGCCTAGCTAGATCCAGGAAACGGAGGGGGAGAAGAAACATGGGAGGGGAGCGGGCGATCTCGATCCCGAGACCAAGAAACGAGGTCTATCTCGCGCTCACCTTGCGGTAGGTGGTGCCGTCGTCCTCCACGACCCAGCCGGCCTCGCGGCAGAGCTCCTTGAGCACTTCGTTGTTGT
This sequence comes from Triticum urartu, assembly GCF_056163025.1. Lineage (NCBI taxonomy): Eukaryota > Viridiplantae > Streptophyta > Magnoliopsida > Poales > Poaceae > Triticum > Triticum urartu. The sequence goes on along the minus strand of NC_141874.1, from coordinate 166,099,508 downwards.
CGCAGTGCTTGGGCAGCTTGTAGTTGCCGAGCGCGCGGAGGCCGGTGAAGATCTTGGCGGCGATGGCCCGGCGCCGGCGCTCGCGGCGCTTGTTGTTCTCCCGCTCCTTCCACGTGGGCGTCCGCCCCAGCCCGGCCTCCGCCTCCGCCGCCGCCGCCGCCCGGGCCGCCCCCGACGTCATGCTAGCTCCCCTGCTCCGGCGCTGCTCTGCTCTGCTCCGCTGCTCTCTCTCCGTCCCCTCTCCTCTCTCTCCACTTGGCCTAGCTCGTTTCTTTAATGGTGAGGTGGGGTGCTACAGTATGGGACTGGGAGAGGGTGCTGGGCGTGGAGTGTGCTGAGCTGAGCTTTCTCTGTCGTGTGGGGTCGTCTGGGCGGGCTCACGGGGAGGGTACGGCGACCCCCGTCCGCTTTATTGCGACTGGATTGGCCAGATTCTACTGGTGGTGTCCGGGCCGGGCCGGGCCCACTTTCCCTCTTGGCGGGCTCGGCTTTTGAGGACGGTGAGTGTGAACTGCGCCCTCCTCTGCGAGGTGAGTGCGAGTGGTGCTCTGCGTGTGTCATGTGCCTGTGCCCGCTGCGTTGGGATTTGCCCCACGAATTTTACGGCCGTCGTGCTGGCAGTATAGTCTACTAGTACATAGATAGGTACACAACGAACGAGGAGTATCTAGGGGTGCTGCGCTGCTGCTCCTCGCAAAGTGCGTGCGTGGTAGAAACTCGTCTGTAGAGTACCGTCGTCGACCCACCAATGGAGGGAAGTTCTGGTGAATACAGAGGCCAGAATTTTACGTGTACTGGGTTTGATTCGGTGGTTGGTTCCACACTTCAGGGCTGTGTGTGTGGCATGGCAAATTTCCCAGATATTTAGAGCATGCGCGAACTTCTCCGTGCAAGAAACTCCACCTAACATGCTCGGGCCGGCCATTGTCTCAAAGAAAAAGAAGAAAGAAAAAGCTCGGGCCCCAGTCTCTCTCGTGTGGAGTTGTAGCCCCCGACGCCGCCGTCTTGGAACGCCGTCCGTTCACACCAATCATTTTCTACCGCGGAACGGGGGAAAATGTGCTGTACGTACAGTGTGTCGCGATTAACTGGTTAGTCACGGTCTGGACCTTCGATTATGCTGTAACTATTTATTAATCCTAATCACGGGAGGCTGGAGCGACGGCGATGCCAGTGCCAAGGGGCAGGTGACAGCGCTTTCTGCTGTAGTAACTTATGTTGCTTTGACCGCGTCCGCGGCCGTAATGCAATTGTTTTGCTCAGTCTGACGGTCGGTGACAGAGAATGGAATGGATAATTAGGCTGCAGATGCAGGACCATCAGGCGCCGTGGACCGTCTGCCGGGACCCGTTCTGGTGGAGGTGTTTGACCGAGAGGTTTAGAGCATCTCTATACACATCCCGCAATCAACTGTCCCGCAAAACTCATTTAAAAGCGCATACATAACTTTTTTACGATACAACCAGGCCCGACCCTGAGGGGGGCGGCTGCCACGGCCCCCCAAAGCCCGGAGGGCCTAGGTCTAGGTGTTGTGCATCTGTAATATTATGAGGGAAGGGCTTTCTATGCAAGCAGAAGCGGCGCTGGTCAAGGAAAGGGCATCGTCCAAATACATTATACGCAGGCGGAAGCAAACCTAGTATCATGGCGCGATCGATGGATCGCTCATCAAACCCTACGTCTTAAAGAAAAAAAGTACCCAAACCTATGAGGTGAGACGCTTGATTCTTGCTCCAGTATGCATGCGCCGCCGCCTCGTTTCTCAGGGCGTCACCAATCGAATACCTATCCCCAAGAGGCCATGCCACCGCTCCCTGTGAGAGACACCCCATTGCAGATTCGCATGCCCTCCACCTCGAGAGGGAACCGCATCAATATCACGTTCACTGCCACCGCAATGGGTTCCCAGGGCGTTGCCCTTTGATCCTTACCGTTCATGACCGGAGGAAATATAACGAGCCCACTATAGAGAATCGGAGAAGGTATGACTCTAATAGCATATGCCCTACGTTCTGCATGCCATGTTGTGGCGTTTCGGTCCTCCTTGGAGGTGTTGTTCAAGGGAGGGTGAGGTTGTGGTCCCGTGTCAAGGTGTTTGGTGGCGGCGGTGTTCCTCTGCTCTCCGGGACGGCGGTTATGGTGGTGACAAGGCGGTTCCCCTGCAATCCTTCAGCGACTCTTCATCTTGTTCGGCTCTGGGCAGCCGGCCGGTGGACTGCGTCCGCGTGTTGTGGCACGGTTCGGGCGTAGGGGCGATTGGATCTCCCCTCCAGCAAGGCTTGGGGCGGCTAGATCTGGAGCCATGTTTTTCTTCACGTAGCCTGGTTCCTCTCGGCATTCACTTGTGCAGTCTACTGCTTGCAGTTGCTCCGTTGTTCTAGCTTGCGTAGAGTTCTTCGGTGGCTTGATCTTATTTTCGTTGTGGAGGTGCCCTGCTCGCCATTGCTCAGCTTTGCTCTGTAATGTGTGTGCACGCCGCCTGTTATCTTTCGGTTTTTCTTCAAGCTTTCGCCTTTGTATCAGCACTGTTGTATCCTAGCCGGTTGATGGCTTCATTAATTTGAAGCCAGGCTCTATGCATTTTCTCTAAAGAAAACAACCAATATTTATTTCTTTGTTGTTGCGATATGGTCACTGACAATTGATTGATTATAGACAGTTTAGCAGCAGATATTATTTAGATTTATGAGTTGGGGTTGCCCTTTAATCCTTCTGGTTGATCCCTGGAAGAAATATTATTAGCCGATTAGATATTATTAGTCGATTAGGGAGAATCATAGAAGGTACTACTTTCATAGCATATGCCTGCGTTTTGCCATGACCATTGACAAATATTTATTTTAGTAAAATGATCAATTTTGCCTCTTTGTTGTTGCAATATGACCATTGATAATTGATTGTCGGGATACAATTTAGAGACAGATATTACTCAGATTTATGAGTTTGGGGTTATAAGTTGATGCATATATTAAGAGGGCCCCGGGTTATAGTTTCGCCTCGGACCCCCGAAATCTCAGGACCGGCCCTGGGTACCACGAGCCCTTCGGTGTAACAGATCGTGTAAACCCGTCCCGTAAATGTTTTACGGGACATGTTTACGGGATCTGTTCTGCACCAGAGGGCTCGCGGTACCTCAAACAAAATCATAGGACAAATATTGATAAGTTCGTCATCACTAGTTCATATCTATTTCACCATCGTATATATACATCACTAGCTGATCATCATACTAGTTCATCACATCCAAAATCATGTGCAATATGCGAGGTATCAAGTTTAGCCTTACAAATGTGCATAATCCCCAAGTGCAAGGAATCATCGTAGCAATTTTCAAAGATGGATGTGATAAGTATGGAGTGTCAAACCCACAAGGAGCTAAAGGTAAGATAAATATTCTCTCAAGTCCTATCTGCCACTGATACGACTCTACGTACACCAAACGTTTGCTTCCATCTTGTCGTGGAATTGGCACGGCAGATGTCCTAGTGAAAGGACTTAGTCGTGGAGCCATCGCAACTAGGAAGCTTAAAGGGGTTAATCGGGACAAAGGACACGAGAGGTTTATACTGGTTCGGCCCCTTGCGGTGAAGGTAAAGCCTAGTCCAGTTGATGTGGTATTGCTAGGTTTCGATGACCAAGGAGCAAATACGCTAGCTTGGCTCTCGATCTGTTGTTTCGTGCCCTAAGCCGCCGTCGGGTCGTCCCCTTATATACACGGGTTGACGCCCTGCGGCCTACAGAGTCCTGACCGGCTCATACAACGTGTCCGGCTCGGTGACATCTCTTACATGCCTTACTTTACAAGTCGTATTCATACATGGCGGTTTATACTTACGGACCTTAAGCCACCTCTGGGCTTGGGCCTATTATAAGCCTTATCGTAAACCATCACCCTGTATACTCTCCGGGCTTCACTTAAGTAACCCGCCATTGTGGTTGATCCGGCCCCTCCTAGGCGGGTCATATCTGGTAGTCATATCCCCAACATTAGGCCCCAGGTTGATTTGAACTTTGTTCATGTCAATCTTCAACACTTAGAAGAAATCCATCTTCCACTACTTGTAAAAGCTTTATAAACCACCATGACGTCACCGTCAGAAAAATTGTAAACCCGCCACGACGTCATCTTAACGGATCCTTATCTTAAATGCCTTCCGAAAATCGAGGCGTCTAATTAGCTAGATAATCCTCATTTTAGCCTTCCTCGTTTTTCGCGCTTGCCTGTTCATCTATCTCCTTATAAATAGGCATGGCTGGTCTTCCTCATTCTTCTTCTTCCTTCTCTCGCAACCCCTCTGTCGCTCGAGCTCCGCCGCCGCCGCAGCGCTCACCGTCGTCCTCAACCTTGGCCGCTACATCAACCTTAGCTTGTCCCGAGAACGGCGGCGACCCTCCATAGTAGAACTGCGTCCGTAAGTTTTTGCCTTTCCGCACCTTAGATCCGCATTAAGGTTTGCAAGTTCTTCTATGCTCTTCGATGTTCATCAGGGATTCTTCGTAGTTTCTCTACCGCATCCCCTTTTGATCTAAAAGAAGTATAAAACTCATGTGGTAGCTGTTTTGCATCCATTTCAGATGCTAGTAGATCCCCTTTTCTTGTACAAAGGCCTCCTTAGAACTGATGAACTCCTCTGTACTGGTTTTTTAGGTCTAGATTTATTTTCCTTTTTTGAACAATCTTGATCCAAAATAGTAGCAACAGCTTGTGAAACTTGTTTATCTCAGTACTCAGCCAATTTTTTGTCGCTGGCAACCTTTGAATACCTTTAGTCATGGCGGCTTATCATGCCGGCTCATTTTTCCTTCATATATCATTAGCCCTTACTTAAGCCGCCATCACGCCATCTGTATTGCATACATTAACCTGTGATTCCACCATTTAACTTAAACCGGTAAATTAATTCCTTTTTAGCTTGTCCTCTCACCATGCCGCCAAAGACGATGACAGTTTGCAACTGGGTCCCTTCCACAGTCACTGACGCCACTCTGAAGGATTTTGTTACCATTGGGTATTTGCCGGAGAAAAGCATTATGTCTTATCGCGCCCCTGACCCGGCCGAAGAAAAACCTCAGCCCAAGGATGGTGAAGTCATCATCTTTACTGATCATATGAACTGGGGTTTTTCACCACCCGGCTCAAAATACTTCAGAGATGTTCTGTATTTTTTCAAGCTTCATCCACAAGATCTTGGACCCAACTCCATATCAAACATCTACAATTTTCAAGTTCTCTGCAAGGTTTATCTTCAAGAAGAACCTACTGTTGAACTCTTCAGAGAGTATTTCTATTTGAACCGCCAGAATGAATACACCAACGGCCCCAGCTTGGAACTTGGTGGAATTTCGATTCAGCGCAGACGGGATGCTGTCTTTCCCTTAGTAGTCTTACCAAGCCATCCCAAGGATTGAAACCAAACTTGGTTTTATTGCAAAGACACATCGCCAGCTGATGAGAAACCAATGCCGGGTTATCGCGCGGAGCGTCTTGACACTAAGTTTTCACTCCCTGACAAGCTTACTGCCGCTGAACGTAAGAAGCTCATCCCAACCGTCAAAAGAGTTCAAGCCTTATTGGGAAACGGCTTAACTGGAGTTGACTTGATCGGCTGTTGGATCGCATGGTGGGTCATCCCTCTGAGCCGCCGCTCTGACTTGATGTATAACTATGCCGGAGGACCAGATGACCCTCTGCATAATAGTTCTCTACAGCTGACTAAAGAGGCCATTGTTGAAATGTCAACCACCCTTATAAACAGTAACTACGAGGACTGCAGTAAAGTTGGATTGAATCCTTTCTGCAAACTTAACCCGACACCAGAGGTAAATCCCCTTGACCCCCTTTTTACTTCAGTAGTTAAGTACTTGCATGACTTTTAACCTGTTATTTGCCTACAGGACAAATCTGACTTTTGGAAGGCCAAATATGATCATGAAGCTGCCAAGAAGGCTAGAGCCGCCGCCATAGCCGCCAAGAAGACAACCCAAAAATCTAAGAAGAAAAGAACTGCTTTTGATATGTTCAAGCTGGATGATGTTTCTGAGTCAGAGGTAGCCCTTGACTCTCTTGGCCTTCTTTTTAACAACCTTATTGACACTGACTATTGCCAGGATGACACGGGGGCCAGCCAGGCAGTAGAAGAAGAGGTAACTATTTCCTCTAACTCAGAACCTTTGCCAAGACAGAAACCTCGACTGGTAACCCAGAAAGTAAGGTTTTCACACCCTTTGGCTTATTTGGATCCTCATTTTCTTTTGAAAAAACAGCAACATGAGAGCCGCCGTCAGACCCGGACTAGTGACGACAATGAACTGCCCTCCGGCTTACCGAAAACTCCTCAGAAACACCAGAATGAGGTTTCTTTCACCTTTGACTTTTGCTTTTGTCAATGAATATACTTCCTTGCTCTTTTAAATTGCGATTTCACTTTTGCAGGAGATCTCTCGTTCTTCTGGTGATTCCTCACAAACCCAACTTCCGGCTTTCAAGACTGCCTCTGGGTAAAGATAGTTATCCTTCTTTTGTATCTTTATGTCCGTATCATTATACTGACTCATCGAATTCCTCTTAGAGGTCAAGCAAAACCCAAGAAAGCCAGGGTGATTAAGCCGATTGAAAACTCGGACGCCGCTGAACCGGCACTGCCAACTCCTGCCCCGGGATAACCTGAAGCACCAGAAGTCTCTGTTGTAAACGTTCGAATAGATCCTTCTGAGCCTGTGACGCCCCCAATTCGACCGTACACTAATTATACACGCAAACGTGTACGATCAAGATCAGGGACTCACGGGAAGATATCACAACACAACTCTACAAATAAAATAAGTCATACAAGCATCATATTACAAGTTAGGGGTCTCGAGGGCTCGAATACAAGAGCTCGATCATAGACGAGTCAGCGGAAGCAACAATATCTGAGTACAGACATAAATTAAACAATTTTGCCTTAAGAAGGCTAGCACAAACTGGGATACAGATCGAAAGAGGCGCAGGCCTCCTGCCTGGGATCCTCCTAAACTACTCCTAGTCGTCGTCAGCGGGCTGCACGCAGTAGTAGGCACCTCCCGAGTAGTAGTAGTCGTCGTTGACGGTGGCGCCTGGCTCCTGGGCTCCATCGTCTGGTTGTAGCAATCGGGTATAGAAAGGGGGAAAAGAGGGAGCAAAGCAACCGTGAGTACTCATCCAAAGTACTCGCAAGCAAGGAGCTACACTACATATGTATGCATTGGTATCAAATGGAATAAGGGTATCATATGTGGACTGAACTGCAGAATGCCAGAATAAGAGGGGGATAGCTAGTCATATCGAAGACTACACTTCTGATAACCTCCATCTTGCAGCAGAAAAAGAGAGTAGATGGTAAGTTCACCAAGTAACATCGCATAGCATAATCCTAACCGATGATCCTCCCCTCGACGCCCTGTGAGAGAGCGATCACCGGTTGTATCCGGCACTTGGAAGGGTGTGTTTTATTAAGTATCCGGTTCTAGTTGTCATAAGGTCAAGGTACAACTCCAAGTCGTCCTGTTATCGAAGATCACGGCTATTCGAATAGTTTAACTTCCCTGCAGGGGTGCACCACATAACCCAACACGCTCGATCCCATTTGGCCGGACACACTTTCCTGGGTCATGCCCGGCCTCGGAAGATCAACACGTCGCAGCCCTACCTAGGCACAACAGAGAGGTCAGCACGCCGGTCTAAATCCTATGACGCAGGGGTCTGGGCCCATCGCCCATTGCACACCTGCACGTTGTGAGGGCGGCCGGAAGCAGAACTAGCCCCCTTAATACAAGAGCAGGCTTACGTTCCAATTCGGCGCGCGCCGCTTAGTCGCTGACGTCACGAAGTGCTTCGGCTGATACCACGACGTCGAGTGCCCATAACTGTCCCCGCGTAGATGATTAGTGCGTATAGGCCAGTGGCCAGACTCAGATCAAATACCAAGATCTCGTTAAGCGTGTTAAGTATTCGCGAACGCCGACCAGGGCCAGGCCCACCTCTCTCCTAGGTGGTCTCAACCTGCCCTGTCGCTCCGCCACAAAGTAACAGTCGGGGGCCGTCGGGAACTCAGGCCCACCACTACCTGGATGGAGCCACCTGCCCCTTCAGCCTCCATCTCCAAACAGTATCACCGGTAATGTAACAGTGCAAGTATATAGTATATGCCGGTGATCACCTCCCGAAGTGATCACGTCCCAGTAGTATATCATGGCAGACGGACAAGAATGTAGGGCCACTGATGATAAACTAGCATCCTATACTAAGCATTAGGATTGCAGGTAAAGGTAACAACAGTATTAGCAAGGACAGGCTATGCATCAGGATAGGATTAACGGAAAGCAGTAACATGCTACACTACTCTAATGCAAGCAGTAGAGAGAAGAATAGGCGATATCTGGTGATCAAAGGGTCATGCTTGCTCTGGCAAGAAGGAAGGGTCATCGTCGATGTAGTCGAACACACGGACATCGGCAGCGGTCTCGAGGTCTACCGGAAAGAAGTAACGAAGGGGGAACACAATAAATAACAGAGCAATCAAATGTAACACAAAGCAAGACGCGGCAATACGTTGTGCTAGGGGCAACCCATCTTAGGGATAGGTGATACCAGCGAAGGGGGTAAACATTCGGGAAAGTATTCCCGATGTTCGGTGTTTTCGGACAGATGGACCGGAGGGGGACGGTTGTAGGTTCGCTATGCTAGGAACGTGTGGCGGACAAATGGACCGCGTATTTGGATTCATCTCATCGTTCTGAGCAACTTTCATGTACAAAGTATTTTCATCCAAGTTACTGATTATTTTATACTAATTTTTAAAGTTTAATTTATTTTCTAAAATTAACATATTATTTTAATTCGGGTTGACTAAGTCAATTTGACTAGTCAAAAGGGGATGTGTGGCCCACATGTCATAGACTATTTACCTAAACAAATAAATAAATCTAACTTATTTAAAGTGGGGGCCTACATGTCATCTACTACTAGACTAATTTAGCACTAACTAATACTACTAGCTACTAATCTAACCGGCTACACACAACACATACGCACACAACCTACGCCATGGATGGCTAGCAGTAGCAGCTTGCGGCAACAGGCAGCATTAGCAGCGGCAACTAGCACTGGCAGCCGGGGAGCAGCAAGCAGCAGCGGCCAGGAGCAAAACAGCAGCAAGCGGTGGCTGCAGCGACGCAGTAAAGCAGCAGCGGCACTAGAGTAGCAGCGGCACCAACAGGGAGCGGAGCGCAGCAGCGGCGTTAAGGCTAAACACAGTAGGCAGAGCAGCGCGAAGGCGGGGCGCGAGGAGCGGGTGCGCGCCTGGGCGCGACCCGGGAGCGGCGTGCTCGGCCGCGGACGCGGCTAGGGGCGCGGGGAGCACGCCCACGACGCAGCGACCGCGAGCTCGCGGGAGCTCGGGCGCGAGGTGATGCGGCCGCCTACGGTGACAGATCGACGTAGAGGAGAGGGGGGAACGAAGGTGCTGCTCACGGTGGTGCTTGTGGAGGGCTCGGGGAAGCCGAAGGAGGTCGGAGCGGTGCAGATCGAAGGAAGCAGTGGAGGCCGGCGTTGACGAACACGGAGTCGTTCGCGAGGGATGGCGGCAATCCTAGGAGGCTCCTTGCTCCAGGAGGGGGCAGGCGTCGCGGTGCTTCTCTTGGTGTGGTCCTGGACATCGAGAAGGCGTCTGGTTGCGACAGCGACGAGGGTGATGGTGACCGCGTCGGCCGTGGATTTGTTCTTCATCCAAATCAACACAAGCGGCGCAGGGGAAAAACTAGAGGGTTAGGGTTTGGTCAAGGGCCGAGCGGGGTGCTCTTATCCGCCAGGGGGGTCGACGGGGAGGCGCGGGATTTCTGCCACGGCGGCCAGGGCGTCTGGATGGCCGCCACGACCTCCCTCCGCTCCTGTAGCGAGGAGGGAGATGAGTGGGGTGTGGGTTGGGCTTCTCCCAGGCCACATGGGCCATCTTTTCTTTCACTTTTTTTTGTTCCTTACCTTTCTGTAGTTTCCTTTTATATTTTTCTTATTTTATCTACTGTTTTTTTATTATTTTAGCTAACAAATGAATTTTGCTACACATGATACTTAGCACACAATTACTTGGTACTGTTTCGAGGTTGCACAAAAAGTTTGGAGGCAATTGGAGTTAAAAAACAATTGCTTATTTTGAAAAAGTCATTTTAATTGATGTTCGTCCACTTATTAATTTCCTATTATTATTTTTTTGTGAGTGAAACGAAGTTGGTTTATACATGATAAATCCTTAGTGAATACTTGTAACCCAACCAACATTTCTATTTTACCGTTTGAAGAAATAATAATTTGACTTTATTTTAAATTTGAATTTGAATAGGGTTTGAATCAACGCGAGATTAACGACAGTAATCGTGGTGACGTGGCATCATTAGTAGAGGGTTACTGTAGCTTAATTATCCGGATGTCACAGAGCCGTCTGTTGACGAAACTGTTCTCAACCCATCTACCGTTGAACCGTCAAGCTCAGCTAACCCGCCGACGACTTACGACAGTGACGTTTTAATCACTGGTGGTAGATTTGTTGAACCGGGCAATCCAACGGTACTAGCTAGACACTCCGCGAAGCAAGAGGCTTTGGAAAAGCAGAAAGTTTGCTTTGACATCCTCACTATGCTCACTTGAGCATTAGTGATGTGCTATCTGGCTACCTTAGTCACATGCATTCTAGTCGTGACTCTGAAATTGAGATGGTCAAACAGCTGCAATTGAAATAATGAGGTATGATCTCCAGCTTTCATTAACTTATATGCTCTGCCAGCCCTCCAAGTCTCCTGATTATGATAAACTTGAATGATCTGTAGACTTGTGATATATGTTGATGTTCTGACCTAGATTTTTCCAAGTCTGGTTTAAAACGTTTAACCAGAGTTATCTGATTAGCATAATTTCACCTGTAGTCCCCAAGGGCCGGCTTAATTGATCACGAATGAGCCGGTATTTAATTTCATAGTTGTCTTGAATCAGTCCAAACTAATATTGTTATCCGGCTCAAGAGGAAAAAACTTTCTGAATATTATGCATTAGCCCCCAAGTGCCAAGCATTATTACTTGTAAAACACCTGGGACTTTAATCATAGAAGAGTCATTTTTTGCATTTAAAAATTGCTTTGGCAGACATTAGCCCCCAAGTGCCGAGTGGTGTTGCGTTGCAAAGCACTTGGGACTTTAATCATTATGACCTTTATTGGAAGAAATTTTGACACACCTGTGCATGTCTGTAGACTGCCATAACTGACTTGGATTCTCAACTGACTGATGCGAAAACCCGGTTGGCGGTTCAAGAGACTGAGATAAAGAGTGCTAACTCCAAACTCCTGTTGAGCCTTGATACGTCCATTTTGCATCATGCTTTTATATCAATATTTTTTGCATTATGGGTTGTTATTACACATTATGTCACAATACTTATGCCTATTCTCTCTTATTTTACAAGGTTTACATAAAGAAGGAGAATGCCGATAGCTGGGACTCTGGGCTGGAAAAGGAGCAAATATTAGAGACCTATTCTACACAACCCCAAAAGTCCTGAAACTTCACGGAAGATGTTTTCCAAATATATAAAAAATACTGAGAGCAAGAACTTCACCAGGGGGTCCACACCCTTCCCACGAGGGTGGGGGCACGCCCTACCCCCCTGGGCGCGCCCCTACCTCGTGGGCCCCTGGTGGCCCTCCGGTGGCCATCTTCTGCTATATGGAGTCTTTCGATGGAAAAAAAATCATAAGCCATCTTCTCGGACGAAACTCTGCCGCCATGAGGCGGAACCTTGGCGGAACCAATCTAGGGTTCTGGCGGAGCTGTTCTGCCGGGGAAACTTCCCTCCCGGAGGGGGAAATCATCGCCATCGTCATCACCAACGCTCCTCTCATTGGGAGAGGGCAATCTCCATCAACATTTTCATCAGCACCATCTCATCTCAAAACCCTAGTTCATCTCTTGTATCCAATTCTTGTCTCCAAGTCCGGGATTGGTGCTAGTAGGTTGCTAGTAGTGTTAATTACTCCTTGTAGTTGATGCTAGTTGGTTTAATTGGTGGAAGATCATATGTTCAGATCCTATATGCATATTAATACCCCTCTGATTATGAACATGTTTATGCTTTGTGAGTAGTTACTTTTGTTCCTTAGGACATGGGAGAAGTCTTGCTATTAGCAGTCATGTGAATTTGGTATTCGTTTGATATTTTGATGAGATGTATGGTGTCTCTCCTCTAGTGGTGTTATGTGAACGTCGACTACATGACACTTCACCATTATTTGGGCCTAGAGGAAGGCATTGGGGAGTAGTAAGTAGATGATGGGTTGCTAGAGTGACAGAATCTTAAACCCTAGTTTATGCGTTGCTTCATAAGGGGCTGATTTGGATCCATATGTTTCATGCTATGGTTAGGTTTACCTTAATACTTTTGTTGTATTTGCGGATGCTTGCAATGGAGGTTAATCATAAGTGGGATGCTTGTCCAAGTAAGGGCAGCACCCAAGCACCGGTCCACCCACATACCAAATTATCAAAGTACCGAACGCGAATCATATGAACGTGATAAAAACTAGCTTGACGATATTCCCATGTGTCCTCGGGAGCGCTTTACATCTTATAAGAGTTTGTCCAGGCTTGTCCTTTGCTACAAAAAGGATTGGGCCAGCTTGCTGCACCTTATTTACTTTTGTTACTTGTTGCTCGTTACAAATTATCTTATCACAAAACTATCTGTTACCACTTATTTCAGTACTTGCAGAGAATACCTTGCTGGAAACCGCTTATCATTTCCTTCTACTCCTCGTTGGGTTCGACACTCTTACTTATCGAAAGGACTATGATAGATCCCCTATGCTTGTGGGTCATCAAGCCTATCTGAAGCAGAGAAACTGAAGGCCAATTTTGATGTAGAGAAAAACTCCTGGGCCGATGAAAAAGCCTTGCTGATACAGCGTGCTGAGACAGCCGAGGCGGCTCTCAAGGAGGTTACGACGGAACTCACCGGTTTAAAGAACCGTGTGTCTCAAATGGTCTCTTCAGTCTTCGGTGAGTCATTGTATTATTTACTTAAACTCTATTTTTGCCATAAATATAAGCCTCCTGCTTAACCTTTTAAAATACTCACAGGTCCACAGAGCAGCAATCTGAGCCAAAACAGCTTGATAAAACTCAAGGCGGTTTACACCCCGGTGAAGCAATTGTACACTGGAGCTCAACGGGCGCTTGCCATTATTTCCCCAGCCAACCAAGGACCAAACCTCTTGATGTCTTGAAGAAGTTATCTATCTTACCCGCCAGATTCCAAGAAGTCAAGCGGTCTTGTGCAAGAGCCAGAGCCCTAACTGCTCTAAGCCGCTCCAAAGCCTGGGTGCCGGAGCTAGACCCGGCGGATGTAGCCAAGGGGTATCCCAGCTTTAAGGAAGACAGGACTCCGTTTGATCAAGAAGATTTTGCTGCTTGTGTGAGGGGAATTCGTCCTCATTCTAGCATCCTTGGCGACGAGACCAATGTTGATAAGTATCAACCGGGTTTTGACGCTAAGAATAAAAAGATGGCGACTCCTTTGTATAAAGTGAAAGATCTAATCCCGCCGGTTCACCAACACACCTTTGCCCTAGAAATTGACCCGTCTGGTCTAATAGATGATGAGGCTGAGTTCGTTGCTCTTCATGGCTTTGATTGGTCCAAGCCCAGTTTCCAAACAGTGGAGGAAGATGAACCGGTGAGGGAGGAGTCGTAACCATCCAAATAATCCGGCAAAGATTTAATGAACTGGCCTTAGCTTAACATCTGCTAAGGAGAAAAAACAGTTTTAACCTTTTGGGCTCCCAACGCCTTGTAATAGGCTAGCTTAAAACTGCATGTTCCGCCTATGCCATCGTGCATATCATACTGCGTACGACATTTTTATCCGTCATGTCAATATATGCTTTATATCCTTTATCATATCTGTAGTGTTTAAATCTGTTCCTGTATGTAAAAGATGAGAAACTGTCCTGGCAGTTTGTCGCTGGACGGGTCAAAACACCCAATACATAACTATGAAATTACCATAACGGAATAATCAAGGCTAGATGTAAAGAAAAATAAGGCTGGAAAGCCTTTGATTAAAGAAAAACACAGATAAGTCTGTTTATGAATTTTAAACGACAATATCATACCTGTGTTCTTTGAATCTGGACTGCCGGCTTATGTGACCCGGACAGTAAGGGTGACAACCCAATCTTTTTAGAAGTCAATACTTCCATATGCATGATGACTATTATACATTGGCAACTCATTGTCAAAGAACCAAGCCGGTTTAAATTGAAACCACACTTACAGTTAGATTCTAGACAACAAAAACCAGTAAAACAAAAGAGTATCTTTCGAACAATGTAAATCAAGCATCAAGAAAAATTTGGAGGCTTCTGATTCGAATATGATCAGTAAACCGGACCAAAGGGGTTAAGCTAGGATTCGAATACGATCATGCAGCCCCCAGTGGCTTTGGCGTTGCGCCGATCAAGAGAGTACCGATGGCTATGTTCTCTTTGGTTCGAATACGACCTATGTTTGAACAGGAAGCACCCAAATGACCTCAAGAGGTTTTTAACGACCCTGATTCGAATACGATCCAAGTCGGACTCAAAAGCGGTTAAGCTATGATTCAGATACGATCAAGAAGCCCCCTAGTGAGTTTGTTGAAGGAAATATGCCCTAGAGGCAATAATAAAGTTATTATTTATTTCCTTATATCATGATAAATGTTTATTATTCATGCTAGAATTGTATTATCAAACATGATACATGTGTGAATACATAGACAAACAGAGTGTCACTAGTATGCCTCTACTTGACTAGCTCATTGATCAAAGATGGTTATGTTTCCTAGCCATAGATAAAGAGTTGTCATTTGATTAACGGGATCACATCATTAGGAGAATGATGTGATTGACTTGACCCATTCTGTTAGCTTAGCACTTGATCGTTTAGTTTGTTGCTATTGCTTTCTTCATGACTTATACATCTTCCTATGACTATGAGATTATGCAACTCCCGTTTACCGGAGGAACACTTTGTGTGCTACCAAACGTCAAAACGTAACTGGGTGATTATAAAGGTGCTCTACAGGTGTCTCCGAAGGTATTTGTTGGGTTGGCGTATTTCAAGATTAGGATTTGTCACTCCGATTGTCGGAGAGGTATCTCTGGGCCCACTCGGCAATACACATCACTTAAGCCTTGCAAGCATTGCAACTAATGAGTTAGTTGCGGGATGATGTGTTACGGAACGAGTAAAGAGACTTGCCGGCAACGAGATTGAACTAGGTATTGAGATACCTACGATCGAATCTCGGGCAAGTAACATACCGATGACAAAAGAAACAATGTATGTTGTTATGCGGTTTGACCGATAAAGATCTTCGTAGAATATGTAGGAGCCAATATGAGCATCCAGGTTCCGCTATTGGTTATTGATCGGAGACGTGTCTCGGTCATGTCTACATAGTTCTCGAACCCGTAGGATCCGCACGCTTAAAGTTCGATGACAGTTATATTATTAGTTTATGGTTTTTGATGTACCGAAGGTAGTTCGGAGTCCCGGATGTGATCATGGACATGATGAGGAGTCTCGAAATGTTCGAGACGTAAAGATCGATATATTGGACGACTATATTTGGATATCGGAATGGTTCCGGGTGAGATCGGGATAATACCAGAGCACCGGGAGGTTATCAGAACCCCCTGGGAGGTATATGGGCCTTAATGGGCTTTAGTGGAAAGGAGGGGAAAGAAGCAAGGGAGGGCCCCCCCAAGCCCAATTCGAATTGGGAAGGGGGGCGCCCCCCTTTCCTTCCTCCCTCCTTCCTCTTCCTTCCCTCTCCCTCTATAAATAGGAAAAGGAGGAGTCCTACTCCGGTGGGAGTAGGACTCCCCCCCTTGGGCGCGCCTCCTCCCCTTGGCCGGCCCTCTCCTCCCCTCCTTTATATATGTAACATCCCAAATTTTCAATTTGGAATGTTATACACTAGATCATCAATGCATATCATATTTTATTTTGCTTTTGGTTTGATCCTAGAAATTTCTACGCAACTCAAGGACCCACGGAGAGAGTTGGGGAATTCATAATTTTCATATTTGAGTTTTCTCAAATTTTGAGAATAGGATCATTTGATTTTAATTATTTTATCATCAATTATTTCTATTACAAAAGTATGAGAGAGCGAATAAAATGACTTTTCCAAAATAAAGAAGTATTGAGGATTTAATAATAAAATCAAATAAGATTTTATTTCAGAGTTTTCGTTATTTTATTTGAATTTAGGAAAAATGTGCGTTTTTCAAAATTGCATTTAGGCCCCAAATAAATGTTCACCTTGTGCGGCTTGATTTTAGAAGCCCGGGAAAATTTATTTTGGGATTTTTGGAGTCCGTTTAGTATTTCTTTTTATTTTTCTTCTGCGCGTAATTATTATTAAAAAAAAGGGCAACCGACCTAACCGGGCCGTGTCCGCCTGGGACTCTGGCCCGGCAGGCTTTATAAGCCGGGGCGCCCGAGGCCGAAGCCAGCCCAGCCGCCGCCGCCCCCAAACCGTAGCTCGCGCCGCCGCCAGCGCCGCCCGCTCGCGCCGCCGCCGCCCGCCGCGCCGTCGCCGGAGCCGCCGCCCGCCGCCCGAGGTCGCGTTGAAATCCGTGCCACCATTTTTTTCTCGAAAAACCGTCCGGTTTTTTCGTCGGTTTTTCGTCGGTTTTTTTTGTTTCGGTTTTTTAAATAGATCGGTTTTTCCGATTTATTTATTTAGCGAGCGTTCGTCCGTTCGTTCGTTCTAGCGAATGTTCGTCATTTTTCTTTTTCTCGGATTAAATCCGCGATTTTTCTGATCACGATTTTTGATCCGATTTTCGTTTTAGTATAACTTTTCGCTCGTTTATCGGAATTAGGCGATTCAAGCGCCTGGAGTTTCGTCTCGAAACCCTCTATCCGTTTAACCAACTTAAACAAGTTTTTGCTATTGTAAAATTTGACCTAGATCCAGATTAGTAGAACGAAGTTGTTTTCTTTCGCCGTTTGACTTTCGTTGCTTCGTTCCATTTGATTCTTTTTGCAAACCGGAGTTCTTAAGTTAAACTTTATGGTTAGTTCTCTTATTTGACTTTTACCTGTGCATTAGATGAGTGCTTATTGTATGCTTGTTTGTTTGTCCGCAATAGAATACCCGGAGTGCGCCGCCTGTTACTTCGAATCGCTAGGTTTCGCGGATCATCAGCAAGGCAAGTAACACTTTGATCATACCTTTTCTACTACCCAATTTTTATTGCATTAGATCAATCCTCAAACATTGCATGATTAGGATCTAATTAAATTGTGGGATGGGAAGTAGTTGAGGTAGTACCTATTACCTGTTGTATTATCAAGCCCTTGGGAGTTACTTCTACGTTTGCCTATTATGCCATGCTACGCTAGTAGACGTGGGTTGGGTGAGTGATATCCATGACAGATGAGAGTTTGTTAATTAATGGTTTATCTAAGGTGGCAACTTACACACACATCTGGGTGGATTGAGGTACCTGGGTATTCCAGGATTGCCTGTTTTTCTTTATGGACCGCCACCCAGGCTAAAAGGGATCATGAGATTATTCATACTAGAAACTTCCGTGTGCAGCCACAAGCCATTATGGGCTCTGGCATAGTTGATTATGTCGTGCGAACTCTTACAGGGTAGACTAGCAGATGTAGGGGAAAGTAGGTGTAACGGTCTATCCATCGCAAGGTGCTAGCGCTTCTGAAAGACTATGTCTCGGTCATCCGTCTTCTCAAACACCATGTAGTGCGAGAAACCAAACGGAGGCGATCGAGTCTTGTGGGGAAAAGTGCGCAAACCTCTGCAAAGTGTATTAAACTAATCATGGTTAGCCGTGTCCCCGGTTATGGACATCTTGAGTATCTAGTACTTGGATTATCATGTGAATCTCAACATGTCACTCTAAATTAATTTTGTTGGGTTTTGTATGATGATGTTTAATTGGGATTGAGGATGCTGTCAACCATTCTCAATGTTTAACAACCACCATGATAGTTAAATAAATTTATTCCTTTGCAGTAGGGAAAAATTGGCTTTACGCAAAACTGTAACCATAGAGCTTTCCACCAGCCAAATATGCATATAGTATAGCTGTTTCATTCCGTTATTCTCTATGCGTTACCTTGCCAGCATATTCCATGTGCTGACCCATTTCGGGCTGCAATGTTAATGTTGCAGACTTTTCAGACGACGATTAAGGAGTTTTTAGGTCATGGTTCTATACTCAGTGATGCCGTTGGAGTTGATGGACTCACTTATCTTCCAAGCCTTCCGCTGTTATCGTTATTAGATGGCCTTAAGCCATATTTATTGTAATAAGTTCTCTATTGAGACACTCGATGTAATAAGTGTGTGATTGCTACTCTGTTATAAATCCTCCGAGTACTGTGTGGTGTCAGCATTACTGATCCAGGGATGACACCGGAGCACAGAGATTGGACCACTTGAGGTCTGGTCGCTACAGAGATGGTATCAGAGCACACGCTGACTGTAGGACACGACCATTACGCTAAAGACCTAGATTACTATTCACTCTCTTCTCTTCTGACCTCTCATCTTTTCTACTCTTTAGGATGGCGGATGCAAGGAACAAGTTCACGCAACCGGATGACGATACACCTTTTGGACGTCACCTGAAGGAAGTCACTAGATACCTGAATATAGGAGTACCAAGCTTCACCGGGACCTACAACGCCACTTTACCTGAAGAAGAGCGCTGGATGATTCAAGTTCAAGTTCCAGGAAGGACGTTCATGCCAGTCACTGAGCCCATAGAGTTTTCTTTTGATGCACCAACTTGGAGTCTAGGAAAGAGCATGGCAGCTCACATCGCCATGGGACGCATTGGAGAAGTCTACCGCAGTGATCTCTAGGATACTATCTACCAGATTTTTGGGCGCCGAGATGAGCACTGGGAGATGATCAGCACCAGAAAGGATAGATCCATTGCAGCTTTTATCCAGGAATTAAACCAGCACATTCGACGACAGGAGAACCAGATGTGCGCCGACATGATAGATCTGAAGAAGGCTAAGACAAGAATCAAGGAACTGGAGGAAGAACTCAAGGCTACACGCGAAGATTATGAAGAGGAAGTTAAAGTACTAGTGGATAAGAATGCCGACCTAACAATGAAGCTAGCAATATTTATGGAAGGCCCTACACCAGTAGATGAAGACGAAGAACCCAACGAGATTCGCCCGGAAGACTACATCATCATCGACGACACCGACTCGGACCCAGATGATAGCGATGATGACTATGTTGATGAAGCCGGAGCAGATATCATGGAGTCTGCAACCGAAGAATATTTCTAGTAGACCACCTCATCAGTAGTAGTAGTCCACCATGTAAATATAGTAGTCCGAGCACTTTTGCGATGGTTAGATCGATTGTATGCCCTTGTTTGATTGAATGGAGTGAATTGTTTGCTTTTGCCTCATGTGCATATGGGTAGTGTTTTCTCTTTAGACCCCCTCTATTCTTACATCTCATCTTTTCTAAACCCTCAGATGCCTCCGAGACGTGACCGCGGATTTACCTTTCCACCGGAGCTCACCCAGTTGATCCAGCAGCAGAACACATTGATGCAGTTGCTAGTCTAGAATCAGAATCAGGGGAACAACAACAACAACCCACCACCACCACCACCACATGTTGATCACTTAGCCCGTTTTCTTAGGCTGAATCCGCCGGTGTTTTCCAGTAGCACCGAGCCGATAGTAGCAGATGATTGGCTCCGCAAGACAGCTAGAGAGTTGACCACAGCAGGATGCACAGATGCGGAGAAGGTGAAGTTTGCCGCACATCAGCTTGAAAGACCCGCAGCATCATGGTGGGAGAATTTCACAGCCACTTTCCCTGTCGACACTGTCACATGGGACCAGTTTCAGCAGGCCTTTCGTACTGCCCATGTTTCAGCAGGAGCTATGGCCATGAAAAAGCGTGAGTTTCGCAACTTGCGCCAAGGAGGACGGACAATTGGCCAGTATGTGGAGGACTTTAGTAAATTAGCACGTTATGCCCCAGATGACGTTGCTACGGATGCAGCTAAGCAGGAGAAGTTTCTGGAAGGACTGAATGATGAGTTGAGCATGCAGTTGAGGGTAGCAACCTTCAACAACTACCAGGAGTTGGTAGACCGTGCTCTTATGATTGAAGGCAAGCAGCAGCAAATTGAGAACCACAAGAGGAAGTATG
The DNA here is from genome assembly GCF_056163025.1 of Triticum urartu. Lineage (NCBI taxonomy): Eukaryota > Viridiplantae > Streptophyta > Magnoliopsida > Poales > Poaceae > Triticum > Triticum urartu. The sequence continues at coordinate 166,079,229 of NC_141874.1, read as the reverse complement.
GACAAGGAAAGTACAATTCAAGAGCTCAACAGAAGCCACGTTTTACCCCTAGATCGGGAGGACATTTTCAGCATACCCATGGAGGAGGTAGCTCGCACAATCACAATGGCACCAAGAATGGTAATGGGAATGGAGGAAGCAACGGCCAGAATCGCACCAACCCATCAACCCCAACCAAGAAGGACCCGAGCCAAGTCACTTGCTTTAAGTGTCAGAAGACCGGACATTATGCCAAAGAATGTCCTGAAGGCCAGAATGGCAATGGAAGTTCTGGGAAGAAGCCGAACCCTTTCAACAGGGGACAGGTGAACCACGTTAACGGGGAGGAGGTTGAAGAGCAGCCGGATTCCGTAATCGGTAAGTTTTTGGTTAAGTCATTTATTGCACTTGTTCTTTTTGATACTGGTGCATCGCATTCATACATATCAAGGGGATTTGTGAATAAGTATAACCTGCCCACTAAGGTTCTTAGAACACCTATGCTAGTAAGCTCACCAGGAGCGGAGTATATGGCCAGTCAAGGATGTTTTCAAGTGCCATTGAGTATAGGTAGGCATGCGTTTCCCTCGGATTTAATCATTTTGGAATCACAAGGATTGGATGTAATTCTGGTTATGGATTGGCTGTCGATGTATGGAGGAAACATCGATTGCGCCGGTAAGACAATTTTGCTTACTACCCCAGAAGGGAGAAGGATCAAGTATGTATCCCGACATGTGCCAAAAGGGACTCAAGTAAATTGTTTAACAGGAGTTGTGCAGGAGGAAGTACCAGTGGTAAGGGATTTCCCTGAAGTATTTCCAGAGGAGTTACTAGGCATGCCACTGGATAGAGATATTGAGTTTTTGATTGAGCTATTGCCAGGCACAGGGCCAATATCAAAGAGACCATACAGGATGCCTGCAAAGGATTTGGTGGAAATTAAGAAACAGATTAAAGAGTTACTGGATAAGGGATATATTCGCCCAAGTTCTTCGCCTTGGGGATCGCCAGTACTTCTAGTGGAGAAGAAGGATGGATCGTTAAGGATGGTTGTTGATTATCGAGGATTGAATGAAGTAACCATCAAGAACAAGTACCCACTACCAATGATCAATGATCTGTTTGATCGATTGCAAGGAGCTAAGGTATTTTCCAAGATCGATCTGCAATCTGGATACCACCAGTTGAAGATTCGAGAACAGGATATTCCTAAGACAGCTTTTACCACCAGGTATGGGCTGTACGAGTATATCGTTATGTCATTTGGTCTGGCTAACGCACCTGGATATTTTATGAACATGATGAACAAAGTGTTTATGGAGTTCTTGGATAAGTTCATCGTGGTGTTCATTGATGATATCCTGGTTTACTCGAAGAATGAAGAGGATCATAAGGAACATTTGCGATTGGTACTTGAGAAGCTCAGAGAACATCAGTTGTATGCCAAGTTCAGCAAATGTGAGTTTTGGTTGAAGGAAGTAGGATTCCTCGGACACGTTATATCCAGAGAAGGAATAGCAGTTGATCCCACTAAAGTTGATACCGTGACCAAGTGGGAAGCACCAACCACGGTTGGAGAGATACGGAGTTTTCTTCGACTCGCAGGATACTACCGAAGATTCATTGAGAATTTCTCCAAGATTGCAAAGCCTATGACGGAGTTATTAAAGAAGGATACCAAGTTCAAATGGACTGAGGAATGTGAGTCTAGTTTCCAGGAGTTGAAGAAACGCTTGGTTACTTCACCAGTGTTTATTTTGCCAGATCAGACCAAGGACTATGAGGTGTATTGCGATGCTTCACGTCGAGGACTTGGAGCAGTGCTTATGCAAGAAGGGAGAGTTGTTTCATATGCCTCAAGACAACTGAAACCTCATGAGTTGAATTATGCTATGCATGATTTGGAATTAGCAGCCGTAGTGTATGCATTGAAAACATGGAGACATTTCCTCATTGGAAACCATTGTGAGGTGTACACGGATCATAAGAGTTTGAAGTACATTTTCACACAAAAGGAGTCAAACCTCAAACAAAGGAGATGGTTGGAGCTCATCAAGGATTATGATATGAGATTGCATTATCATCCCGGAAATGCTAATGTAGTAGCTGACGCATTAAGCCGTAAGAGCCATGTCAATACATTAATGACGGGAGAAATACCAAGGGAGTTAGCCAAAAATATTCGAGAGTTATGTTTGGAAATAGTTCCGAGAGGCTATGTAGCGGCATTGGAGATTCATTCAACTTTGATGGATAAAATCAGAGAAGCTCAGAAGATTGGCAAGGAGATTGCCTCTATAAAGGAGAAAATAAGCGAAGGAAAGGCTAAAGGATTTCGTGAGGATGAGCACGACACCCTATGGTTTGAAGACCGTGTTTATGTGCCCAATGACCCAGAGATTAGGAAGCTAATTCTGCAAGAGGCACACGATTCACCATATTCGAGTCACCCAGGAAATACCAAGATGTATTTGGATTTAAAGGATATTTTCTGGTGGACCGGAATGAAGGATATTGCGGAGTATGTAGCAGTTTGTGATGTGTGTCAGAGAGTAAAGGCAGAGCATCAGAAGCCAGCAAGATTGTTACAACCATTGCCGATACCCGAATGGAAGTGAGATAAGTTAGGCATGGATTTTATCACGGGATTACCCAGGACTCGTTCAGGCTATGACTCGATTTGGGTTGTAGTCGATCGGTTGACGAAGGTAGCTCATTTCATCCCGGTAAAGACCACGTACACCAGCGCTAAGTTGGCAAAGATATACATGACCAGGATCGTATGTTTGCATGGAGTTCCGAGGAGTATTGTATCAGATAGAGGAACCCAGTTTACCTCAAAATTCTGGAAGCAGTTGCATGAAACTTTGGGTACTAGGCTAGAATTCAGTACAACTTTTCATCCACAGACAGATGGACAGACCGAGAGAGTCAATCAGATTTTGGAGGATATGCTGAGAGCTTGTGCGCTAGATTACGGATCTAGTTGGGACGACAATTTGCCATATGCAGAGTTTTCTTACAACAACAGTTACCAAACCAGTTTAAAGATGGCCCCTTTCGAAGCTTTGTACGGAAGGAGGTGCAGGACACCGTTGTCGTGGGACGAAGTTGGAGACCGCCAGTTGTTTGGGCCTGATTTGATTAAAGAGTCTGAACAGAAGGTGAAATTGATTCGCGATAGGCTCAAGGTAGCTCAGTCCAGACAGAAGAGTTATGCAGATTCTAAACGCAAGGAGACTATTTACGAAGTTGGAGATAGAGCTTATCTTCGAGTATCCCCACTTCGGGGAAGAAAGCGTTTTGGTGTTAAGGGAAAGTTAGCGCCACGATTTGTAGGACTATATCGAGTTTTGGAGCGTATGGGAGAAGTGGCCTACAAGTTGGAATTGCCCGAAGGATTGTCAGGAGTTCATGATGTGTTCCACGTTTCTCAGTTGAAGAAGTGCCACGCGGAGATGGCTGACAAACCCTTGAGAGACACAGTGCCATTGGAAACAATTCAGTTGGATAACGATTTGACCTATGAGGAGAAACCAATTAAGATTCTCGAGTTTGCCAGCCGAGTCACTCGCAGCAAGGTTATCAAGTTTTGTAAAGTTCAGTGGAGCCACCACACGGAGGATGAAGCCACCTGGGAACGAGAGGAAGATTTGCTCAATGACCACTCTCACCTATTTTCTAGCCAACCCGAATCTCGAGGGCGAGATTCATCTTAAGGGGGGTAGGTTTGTAACATCCCAAATTTTCAATTTGGAATGTTATACACTTGATCATCAATGCATATCATATTTTATTTTTCTTTTGGTTTGATCCTAGAAATTTCTATGCAACTCAAGGACCCACGGAGAGAGTTGGGGAATTCATAATTTTCATATTTGAGTTTTCTCAAATTTTGAGAATAGGATCATTTGATTTTAATTATTTTATCATCAATTATTTCTATAACAAAAGTATGAGAGAGGGAATAAAATGACTTTCCCAAAATAAAGAAGTATTGAGGATTTAATAATAAAATCAAATAAGATTTTATTTCGGAGTTTTTCGTTATTTTATTTGAATTTAGGAAAAATGTGCGTTTTTCAAAATTGCATTTAGGCCCCAAATAAATGTTCACCTTGTGCGGCTTGATTTTAGAAGCTCGGGAAAATTTATTTCGGGATTTTTGGAGTCCGCTTAGTATTTCTTTTTATTTTTCTTCTGGCGCGTAATTATTATTATTAAAAAAAGGGCAACCGACCTAACCGGGCCGTGTCCGCCTGGGACTCTGGCCCGGCAGGCTTTATAAGCCGGGGCGCCCGAGGCCGAAGCCAGCCCAGCCGCCGCCGCCCCCAAACCGTAGCTCGCGCCGCCGCCGCACGCCGCCGCCCGCCGCGCCGTCGCCGGAGCCGCCGCCCGCTGCCTCGCCGACCCGCCGCCCGAGGTCGCCTCGAAATCCATGCCGCCGTTCTTTTTCTCGAAAAACCGTTCGGTTTTTTCGTCGGTTTTTTTAGTTTTGGTTTTTTTAAAGTCGATCGGTTTTTCTAATTTATTTATTTAGCGAGCGTTCGTCTGTTCGTATACAATAAAGACTACACTATTACAACAAAGAGATCAAGGCATAGAAAGGTAGAATAATCCTACACTATACAATAAAGAAATTACAGCCGATTATACCCACTGGGCATTATGGTTCGGCACAGGTGATAATAAAGATACACAAACAACAAATTACATACACTGGGCAAATATAGCTCATACATCATGGACGTGCATCAACTTAACTCCATTTGAACTATAATCTCTTCAGAAAATAGGATTGGCCGGATTCAGATAGCAAAAATTTTAGTCTGCAAAATCTCCAATTCCTTCATGGTTACCTTAGTGTCTTGTTTCATTTTTTTGACTCCTGCATCTAATACCTGCATGTCTAGTCTCAACTTGTTGATTATACGTTGACAATCATGTACATGTTGTCTTGCCACCTCTAGTTGATGCTCGAGAACATCAGCACATTCCAATTCCAATCCATAATCATTCGGTAACGGCCATGCCGCACTGCTCGCAGATCTTTGTGTTGATGCCACTTCATCCTGAAATGTTTCTGTAAGTACACATGACTAGGGCAAAAATATAGTTACAACAGTGAAGCGAACAAGACACTATTTTGTACTACATGGCAAAACATGACTAACAATAATGTTACATGTCACTTTAAAAAAATGTTACACGTCATGAAGCATAAGGAGGTGATATTTTAAAAATTATAAAAAAGATAGTCTGTGTAGCCTGCATACAGAAATCCATCTTAGCTCACCTGAGGAGCATGATGTTGGGTCCCAATCGAAAACACAGACAAGTTACAAATTTAGACAGCATGTTGCGTATAAGTAAGCAAGCAGTTGGCCATTCTGTGCCTCAATTAAAGTCTTAGGGAGCATAATGAACAACAGAGGGTTTCATACAAACATACTACAGCAGGAAAAACTATGCAATCATTAGCATAGTATAAACTAGATTGTGAGGCTCATGCAATAATAGTTGGTTAATAGACTTCAAAGCTTCAGGCACAATTTGGCAGAGTAATTAAATGGTAAGGCCTTTAATTATGTCAACTAATAGTGATACAAGTACCGAACATTAGGCATGATTATTTGGGCATCTCATTAACTGAGGACAAATAAAGCAATTGAAAAGAGAAAATTAACTATGCCTGAAACAAACAAGGAATTGAACTGTTGAGTTGCATACAGTGACTTACCTTAGCAGGTTGAAGAGGCTCAGCGCAGCTCCTACTTCTCTTGCAAGGCTCCTTCCTAACATCTTGTACTTGGAAATCCTCAATCTTATCTTCATTGCACCCCCTCTGCAAGGTGACACAAACTAGTTACTCGTCTCCTTGGAAGATAAATATGCATACTTTCCAGTCTGTGAACACAAAAGGATGAGATTATAACAAAACAACACCACATAATGAAACATGCCGCATCTCTTGCACTTGCACACAATGAAATGAGCATTTACTATGTAAAAACTAGGCATACCTTCGAACTGGATCTCCAAGTACTCTTGGAGAGCCTAATGTAGTGTACAGCCAAACCTTTATGCCACCTATGAGTTAGGCAAGGCCCCACTACAGCAGCCCTTAGTGTTTAAATCGTTGACAAGCTCTGTTAGAGTGTTAGGTCAAGAACAACAAGTAATCAAAGCAAACAGTCCTAGTATGGCTGGCTGATGCAAACAAGCAATTGAACAGAAGTGTGAGCAAATCTTACATATCAACAAAAGAAGCAAAGAAGGAGGCTTAAAGACCATCACTTGACTGACCAGATTTAAGGGGCATTTAAACATCATGTGCAATGTATGAACTAACATAAACATTGCATATTCCAGATTCTACAATGGAATGCACATGTATTAGGTTATGCCATGTATGATGATGCCTAAATGTACAGATAGCAGGCAGGAGTGATTCATCATTGCACGCACAATTGAATTGCAGGTTAAGGGCCAGTTCGATTCCGCCTTTTCAGGGCATATTGTCAAAATAAGCCATAAAAGATGTAAAGAAGTCATTTTTGAGTTATGGGCTTGGGCTTAACTAATTTCGCTTTGGATGGGGGGTGTTTCAGGTAGAACCTCACTAAAAATTGAAGGGAAGGGGAATAGTGAAATGACTCTGTTGTCTGCCTATATTACACTCAAAATGCAACTGCTGACGCCTGTGTCACACCTGACCCTCAAGTAAAAACAAACACGCAAGCATTCATTGCCCTGCCCGCTTGCATCTCCTCTCCCCTTTCCCTCTACCTCGATCCCCTGCCTGCAGCACTAGGGTTCCTCCAGCGAGCCGTCGCCACTAGTCCCATCTGGCCTTGTCCTCGATGATGCTATGTCCAGCTAGGCTACATGGCCTGCGGGTAGGGGCAAATCTCCCTGGCTTGTCCTCCCTCTGGCGTCGCCCCTCATTCTCATGGTCTCTAGCAGCTGCTCCACTGTGGTTCGTCCAACGCACTACTCCAGCGGGCGCTGCACAACTACGGCTGATGCCACACTGCGGCAGAAGGCACCTTATTCCCCCTCCCCTCCTCCCAGGCCATGGCCTTGAGGTGCTGTTGAAGGATGAGCTCATCCAACAAGGTGAGGATCTCCTCCGATTTTTTGCTAAATTTTCATTCTGATCCACTATACAATGAATTGCTATGAGCTGCTTCTGCTGCTGCTATATGATGCATTGCTATGAGCTGCTCCTGCTGCTGCTATATGATGAATTGCTATGAGCTGCTGCTGCTGTATGATGAGTTGCTATGAGCTGCTGATGCTATATGATGAATTGCTATGAGCTGCTGCTGCTATATGATGAGTTGCTACAAGCTGCTCTTGCTGCTGCTATATGATGAGTTGCTACAAGCTGCTCCTGCTGCTGCTATATGATGAATTGCTATGAGCTGCTCCTACTGCTGCTATATGATGAATTGCTATGAGCTGCTCCTGATGCTGCTATATGATGAATTGCTATGAGCTGCTGCTGGTATATGATGAATTGCAGACTGCTGCTGCTATATGATGAGTTGCTATGAGCTGCTGCTGCTGCTATATGATGCATTCAGGTGGTGCTGCTATACGATAATAACCAGCCACTTGGACCATCGAATTTCAATAAATAATTGTTCTTCATTTAAATGTGGGTCATGCGTTCTTCGTTTAAATTAGGCAATGGGATCTCTATGGAAAACATTGACCAAAGTAGATTGTGCCAAGTAGATGGTATCTTTGTATTTGCATTTTGAGCAAATACTGATGGTCTGTTTTCCTATCATATTAATTACTGCACTGGGTTCAATTTGTGATGTTTGCAAGTCAAATTAATTTCCATATGGGCAGCAAAATGAAAAATATAATGCAATCTAGACTTTCCACTGATCATACCAAAGATAAGCTGAAAACGCAATGAAAAGAACTGGTTGGCTAATAGAACTGGCATACATGGAACTTATATTCATAGGTGCTTATTTTCTTAGGATAACTCATAATAACTGTCCCTAAGAAACTTGGCTAATAGAACTGGCATACAAATAACATGTCACGATGATTGCAATGGAGGAGTGACGTACCATAGCACACTGTATAGGCTCACCGCTGCCTCTCCTTTTTTTGCGATGTTCCATGAAATTGCCACATACATCTTGTACTTTTTCATTGTGTAACCCTATCTACAAGTTGACACGGCTAATTTCAGACATCTCTACATGATACTACATTGCATATCCCTTGCGCATATTTAAATCACCAATTAACAATTGTGCATACCATAAACTAGCCATGACTCTGTATGCTGGACTAGCAGGCACTCTAAGGGAGCCTAATGTAGCGCACTGGAATTCCTACATGCCACCTACGATTTTGTGTAATGTACTGCCCCTGTTCCTAAATATATGTCTTTGTAGAGATTCCAGTATGGACCACATACAGATGTATATAGATGCATTTTCGAGTGTAGATTCACTCATTTTGCTCCGTATGTAGCCTATAGTGGAATCTCTAGAAGGACTTATATTTAGGAACGGAGGTACGAGGTAGTATCATGTATGACATCTACATATCTAATTTAGCAGCCAGTAGTAGAAATCATTGTCTGCACAAAGGGATTACTAGTCAAAAATCCTAGCAAAGCACGCTGGCAGGCACAAAACAATACAAGAGAGAGAGACGCACTTACAAGATCATAGCAATGCCTCAGTCCAGGATCTTGGTTGGCCAAGCTGTTAGATCCAGAAGAAACATCATCCTTGTAGTTTTTGCCAGCTGCATAACAGGTAACAATGACCGGTTAGTATATTTGAAGTACATCGGGCAGGTGATGCTGGACGGGTTTAAAGGTGACAAGTACCTAGGCCGTGGCGGGTGCTTGGCATCTCTCCAGACTATGGGAATCAGGTTAGAAACATCGAGGGTGATGCGTTGCGCTGGCTGTCGGGGTCCGGTAAGGAGTCTAGAACCGTCGAGTAGGGCATTTGTGGAGCGGCTCCGGTAGGGTGGACTACGGTGTGGGCGAAGCGGATCTATGGCCGCGGACGAGGGCGTAGGTGAAGCTGCTCTAGTGGTTGGGTTAAGGATGGTGTCGACGATGCGGATCTACGGCCATGGACGGGGCGTCAGAAGCTGCTCCGGTGGTTGGGTTAAGGGTGGTGTCGACGATGCGGATCTGCGGTCGTGGATGGGGCGTCAGAAGCTGCTCCGGTAGGTTGGATGAGGGTGCGAGGAAGCGGATCTGAGGCCGTGGACTTGTGAGTTGGCAAAGCGGCCCCGGTAGGGTTGAGAATGGTATAGGCGAAGCTACTCCGATAGGGTTGAGGAAGGTGTCGGCGAAGCGGCTCCGGTAGGGTTGAGGAAGGTGTCGGCGAAGAGGATCAGAGGCCATCGACGGGGGCATCGGTGGGGCGGCTCTGGGGTGTGTGGACGAAGCGTCTCCAGTGGGGAGTACGAATGAGCTGCTGCAGATGCACGGCGGTTGACGAGAGTACCGGCGAAGCAGATCCAGCGCCGTGGACAAGGCCGACACTGAATGGGCTGTGGTACAGTGGTGGATGAGCAGTCTACTTGTTTCTAGGGGAGGTGGGAGGGGTAGATGCGGCCGCAGAAGCAGATCCGGCGAGGTGGACGCCGCTGGCAGTGAATGGGCTATGGTACGCCGGTGGATGAGCAGTCTAGGGTTTCGAGAGGGGAGGGGAGAAAGGGGGATGAAGTACAGACGGCTTGCCGTGTAGTTAGTCGTTTTTGCGGGAGGGGGAGAGGAAATGGGGGTGCCGTGTAGTGGGGGAACCAGAAGTTACCAAAGCAGCCCCGACCTATCATGTAGATGAGGGCGGTATTGTAACTGTTGGTCTCCGTGCACCAAGGACAAAAGGGGGATTTCGCATGCTAAAGACTAAGGTGGCAGAAATTTTAGAAGGAGGCGGGAGATTTTGCCGCCCGCGGGATCGTTCGTATCCAGTTTCAACTAATTTTGGACCGTGCTAGCGGGAAGGTCATGCTAGACTGTGTACACGGGGCACGCATGAGCAGTTAATAACTGGTGTGAAGTCCACCCCAGAAAAAAGACAATAACTCGGGATGATGTGCCGATAATTTGGACGTTCACACGGGCGCGGCCAATCGTATGGGTGTAGTGGCGCGTCCACAAAAAAGGGATCAAACACTCAACCTATGTATTTCTCGTGTAAATAGATAATTTAGTGCCATTGGTTATTTACTTTAAACATAATGCATTGACGTGTTAGTGTAGAGGCGCACAAAAAGAAATGGATATTGTAGTCAGCTACTTAAAAGTGTTACCTCATATGATTACGTAGCCTCCATTTCATAAATTGTGTACCCGTTGAATTCATATATGAATATTACATATATTACTTCAAAATAGAAACTTAAATCATCCAAGACTAATGAATTTGAATGCAAGAGTAACAACGGTGCATGTTCATGATAGCTACATTGGTTGTTTGAAGAAACATCACTGTAACTTTGGCATGCACAACTAAAAAGGCTTATTTAAATAGAAAAAAAATGTGATATGTGAGTGTCCAACCTTTATAGCATTGAATCGATATTGTACCTTTGGCCACGATATGAAGTCAATATTGACTTATGTTCAAGCGATGCACGTCCACGATCGCTAGATAGTGATACGTCAATGAATTGTGTAATCTCCCTCACACGCATACATATCTCATTTCCCTGTGGGCATCGGAATCACACACGTGCACTTCGTGTATTTCTCTCCCTCCATCAGGGTTAAATTCGTCTTTCTACCCCGTCCTACAAGTCTCTCACACAGAAACACACACGCTCTCTATGTCTAACACGCCCACCCCTTTAATTCCGCCCACCCACAGCCACTAATGTCTCTCACACATATGCTATCTACCTATCCCTTAATATAGCTAGATATGTGTCACACAAACTCCTTCTCCCTACTAGCAAGATGCCCATGCGTTGCACGGAACATTAAGATGCATTTGTATGAGAAGTTTATCTTGTGGGAGAAAAGGATGAACGAGGGAATGCCTTATTTGCAAATGCGGAGAGGGGTGTGGGTATCTTTTTGCAAAATTGCCATAGTTTCCTTCCTGTCCGTCGGATATAAATCGGATGGCCTATATTGCAGGATGGCAGGAACACCATCATCACCAACTCTGTTTTTTTTATAAGAGTAGATATATGTGAGTGTCACTGCCCCCCCACACACACCCACACTTCCCAACACCGAAGGAGTAGGGTGACACCTCGATCTTAATACTAATCTATCGACTGGCTTCTCTCTCAAACATACACACACACACACACACTACCCGGCACCGAAGGAGTAGGGTGGCACATCGATCTTGATAATAATCTATCTACTCCTCTTTCAAACACACACACACACACACACACACTCGCTAGTTGTGCCTCTGTGTCTACCGCACACACTCTCAATAGTCTTTCTCTCCCTCCCCCCAACAATGACAGCAGAAGGGTGACAACTCGATCTGATCATAACCTATCAATTGGTTTCTCTCTCAAACATTGTGTCTCGGTGCCTCGCTCGGTAGCCCCCTCGATATGTAGACTTCTCGCACGCGCACAACTGTAGTGACGATGACGTTGAACCCAGTGTGCCTTGTTTTTACCGGCCTCATGTGATAGTTTTCACCCTGTTTTCTATTAATTAACAAGGCAACCTTTTCTTTGTTACTACTAGTGAATCTGAAGTCATTCGGGGCAGACATAAAATATATCACTTCAACCCAATTATCACAGCAACTATTTTAAAAGAAATTAGCTAGCTACCCGTGCGTTGCACGGAACATCAAGATGCATTTGTATGAGTAGTTTATCTTGTGAGAGAAAAGGTTGAACGAGGGAAGGCCTTATTTGCGAATGTGGAGAGACGTGTGGGTATATTTTTGCAAAATTGCCATAGTTTCTTTCCTATCTGTTAGATATAAATCCGACGGCCTATATTGCAGGATGGCACGCACACCATCATCACCAACTCTTTTTCTACTCCCTCCGTCCGAAAATACTAGTCATCAAAATGGATAAAAAGAGATGTATCTAAAACTAAAATACGTCTAGATACATTTCCTTTTATCCATTTTGATGACAAGTATTTCCGGACGGAGGGAGTATTTGTCTTTTTAGAGATTTCAACAAGTGACTATGACCGGACCTTACCAACATACTCAAAAAAGTAGTCCATAATTTTGATGTTACCCTCTTTTCTTGGCGGGGCAGTGCCATCTGGATACCTCATAAATAAAGCAAGGACAAATCTGACCCCTTCCTGAAAAGACATACAGAGCAAAATGAGTGAATCTACACTCTAAAATATGTCTACATACACATCCGTATGTGGTAGTCCATTTGAAATCTGAAAAAGACAAATATTTAGGAACGAATGGAGTATATATAAGAGTAAACATGGAGATATATCTCCAGCATGGTCTACAACAAAAATGTGCTGGGCTGGTTAGCGCCGGATGCTCGCAACGCGATGACATGAGTTCGTATTCTGTCTTTTAACTTTATATTTTTATAATATATATTACTCTACTTATTTGATATATACTTCTTTCGCCACTGTACTAACAGTGGAACCCACAGAGTACTTAGAATACAAGATTAAGGATGGACTTGTTTCTTTTTAACTTTCTGTACGAAGCTGTAGCCACCCTGCAAGTCACGTGTACACTGTGCATGCAATTAACTTTTTATAGAGGGACAATCATACAGGCAATTAGCTCAAATGGATTGGATGTCACTCTATTATTTCCAGCATAAAGAGCCTCTCCAACGGCAGCCGGCAAATTTCCTCCCGCTTCCTTAAGCGGAGGACGACATCAAACGCCAGCGGCATACATTTTTACAACTCTAACCAACCAGATGAAATTCATGCAAACATAGACTGATTTCATATAAGCATGAAGGATTTCGTATAAAAAAGCCGGATCTTCATATAAACATCATGGATTTCATTACATTTACATGAACTAAGAGGTGCCAATCCGGCTCTCTTGTATAATTAATACTCCCTCCGTCCGGAAATACTTGTCCTAGAAATGGATGTATCTAGACTTAATTTTAGTTGTAGATACATACAATTTATCCATTCTTAGAAAAAAAAGTCCCCGCCAGCTGGAGAGGGAGTACATAATCTAAATGGCCGCCCGCGGATCCCTTTGTCTTCCTCATGTACGTCAGACACTTGCGGGGTCGACGAAGGTCCTCGGAAGAGATGAAGCAGCAAAGAAACCACCTGAATCCGCGGTCATCGCCTCGGCGGTGGCCTTCATGGGTCCCAAGTGGTGGCGGCCTCCCGTGTTCTACTTCTCCTCGATGATGGCGGCGGACACGGAGAAGCTGGCCACCGACTCGTCGCTCTCCACGCACCCGGCTTCTGTCTCTGCCTGCATGGCGCTGCCGCAGGCACGGGAGGCACGCCCACAGACACGGGAGGCACGGCCCCCGCAGACACTGGTAGCGTGGTACGACGCGGCAGCGACGGCGCCCGTACCGGCGTGCTCAGCACCGTGCCGGCGTGGAGCAACTCGCCACTCCTCATCGACCTGAACTGGAGCGGCGAGTTGCTGAACCACGTGCCTGCTTGGGGCGGCAACTGGCTCCGTCGGGCCAAGCGAGGTTGGTGAAGCACGGAGCGGCCTCGCCCGTATCCGGAGGGCTCGGCGGGCCACCCAGCCGGGTAATATGCCGGAGAACGGCTCATCGGAAGCCATTGGAGGAGTGGAGAAAATGGTGAAGGAGATGGGGGAGCGACAGAGGGGTGCGATTCTTGCCCGCTGTCTGTCTGGCCTCGTGTAAATAGAGGGCGGATGGTAGGAGCTTGGCCGGCGTCTGGCCTCGTTTAAACTGAGGGCGGATGGGAGGAGCTCGGCCGGTGTTGCGTTTAATTCCAGCCCGCTCAAGAACGGACGTGTGGCCGGAGTAGGATTCTCGGTTTGCATGCGGGTTTAACGAAGGGGTTTAATGGAGGCGCCGGGCGTGCAGCGGGCGGCGCAGTACTATTCGATTTGACAACAATAATGAGCCATCAAATCACAAAGGCCCTCGCGTATCGTGACACCGACCGAGCTAGACTGCCTCGCCCTCTAGCCTTTAAAAAAATGTATATACTCCACTTTTGTACAGTAGTAGTATCGATGGATTGCGCCATGGAGCAAAACTTGAAATTAAAAAAAAGGTGGTACATATAGAGAGCGCTCGTCGCCAAATTATGCATATAGTACTATTAAAAAGGCTTGTCACAATAATGGTGTCCAGCACAAGTGCACAACCCACCCCTCAAATAAAACTAAGCACCCTGGAATTCTCTGACAAAACTAAGCACCCTGAAATTCTTTGACAACTAAACTGCTAGCTATCTGATGTTGGCCATATAAATTGTACGTATATAATGTGAAGAAACGAGTGGTAGTACTGTACCAACTAAAATATGAAATGTAATAAATACTTGTATGTACGTACTGAAGAGTTAAAGTAACAAGAAGAAACATAACATAGTTCTGCTGGGGGCTCAGCACAACACACCCCTCAAATTAAATTAAGCACACATGAAATTAAACTTTGCAACTATTCCGGTAGACACTGCATTAGAACCACCATGAGCAACGACACTGCCACCTTACTCAGAGTCCTCGTCCACGTCCTCGACTTCGTCCTTGTCCCTCTTCCTCTTGGCCGATACTTCTTTGCTTGAACTGCACACTTGGCTATTGCTCTTCATCCAACCCTTGTAGATATTGAAGCAAAGGTAGCCATCCATTGTAGTGTACTGGATGTGGTCTATATCTAGTACATTCCGCTGCCATGCATGACGATGAAACGTGTATGGAGGTTTCTCCAGTTTACCGTATGAAGGATGAACCATGGCTCCTGCCAGTCAGCATTGAAGGCTGAAGAGAGGACACCAGCCGATTCTTCTGGAGGTCGAAGGTGTTGCCTACAACGAGGCCTATCCGACACAGGACTTCTTTGTCGTTACCAAAGTCTACAGTAACGAATTTGACTAGGTTGCTCTCGAGGAAGTCCTTAAAATCCTGGCACTCAACGTCGGCATGGCATATGTGGTAGACCAAGCATATGTCATGCACGCAAACCTGGATCACGGCGGGCTTCTTCCTCTCTTCGTCCTTTAGATCCTTCTCTCGTCCCAGGACTGTGGTGTACTCAACATCTAGCCCAGTGACCCACTCATCATCTGAGTTTTCGAACATGCGTCTGAAGCGAGAAAGGCATCCTTTCACCGTCACGGAAGAACGGGTGTAGATGATGTCGAAATCATCGCCGGTGATGGTTCTAACCTTGTACTCACTGCCGATCCTGGAGATTTGGGACGCCATGGATTTGGGAGGAGGGTTAGGATTAGTGGAACTGCCGTAATGTGAATGGACGGGACGACTAGGAGCGAACCACCATAGTATTTAAGGACGTGCGGGGACGAGTAGGACCGAACTGCCAGCGTGCGAACAACAGGGTAGTGGCTTTCCATTCTCCCATGATACGGGCTTCCGAGAGCCCTTGGATCTGAGATCAAACGGTTGCATGGCGTGATTCTAGACCTATGGGTGAATATCCTATCCTGGAGGGTTATTCTACAAATTTTCAGCAACTTAGCATGCGACCGTTTGATCTCAGATCCAAGGGCTGCCAGCAGCCCGTATCGTGGTCGCACCTACCACGACCATCGCGTCGCTCGTGCGGTCGCGCCCTTGGAGATTTAACACGGTGCGTTAGGCTATCTGATGTTTGGCATGTTATACATAGTCATCACTTTGTCACTCATACTACAACAAGGTTGGCTATAAGTGTATTTTTTTACTCCTCTCTATCTCTTTCTTCGTACTCCCTCCGTCCCATAATATAAGAACATTTTTGACACGTGTAGTGCCAAAAACGTTCTTATATTATGGGACACATGGAGTACTATTGCATTTGCCAAGGAGTGACCTCTTCCAATGAAATGGTGTTGCTAAGTTTGCTTCATTTAATTAGCTATAGACTCAAAATTGTCTTTTCACCTAGGTACAAGCGCTCAGCACCGTTTCTTCCTTGGATCACCAAACTAGTCTCTGTCTTCTTGAATAACTTGCCACATCGGACTTTATGCCTATGTGGCAAGCTCAAGCACCTGTAGGAGCAAGTAAAAGTAAGTACAATAGTGCGCTTTACATGGTATTTTTGCATATGTGGAGGAAATAGAGGCAAGGAAAAAGTGGAGAAGTGGGCTCTCATGCAAGAGCCAGCCTCTACTACATGGTGGAGCATTGGGAGAGGGACCTGTATGGAGGTGGCCAGGAATCTGGGAGACTCACGCCGGTCGTAGCGCCGCAGTTAAAATGATAATGGTAAGTCAAATCATGGGGCCCCACCTGTCCAATAGTACCTCGCTGTCAAATCACACAACCCTACGTTTGCTGCAGCCTACTCCCTTGTCTTCTCGCGTCTATGTCGAAGCGACTAAAGCGCTATGTTACAGTAACATATTATGTTACCACAAGCACCTCTTTCCTCATTAAATAGTTGCCACATAAGCAAAATTGTCTTGGGATGTGTTAAGTTACTACCTAAGTTACTCCCACTATGGCTAGCCTAAGAAACAACGTGAGAGTTAATGCACCACGCCTATGTGTTTACTATTTGGTTTTTGTAAGATGACTTAATACTCACCTAGACGGAGGGAGTATTCGATTTGAAAGCGTGCGGTGCAGTTCCCGATACGGCTTTAATGCAGACGAGGGAGGGAGTAGCGGTTCCCGATATGTTGAACGACCAATGCATCCCCCTCAATTAATGCATGAGGGAAGTAATGGGAGGAGGTCCGAGAAAAGTGGCTGCACGATGTGAATTTAACGCAGTTTGCTCTCATTGCCCTCATATAAAGGCACCCCTCCATTCCAATGCATCTACCACATCGTATGCACCTAAGCATTTGCCTAAGCACCTACACTAAGCGCAAAAGCGCTCACTCCAGACCCATGGCAGCGATGCGCGTGAGCGGCTAGCGGCTGCGCCAGATGGTCCACGATGTCGTCCTGCGGCATGGCGCCGAGGATCGTCTCCAGATGGTGTTGGAGACCAGCAAGTGGATGACCGCCGTCGACGCCAACTACGACTCTCAGTTGGACTAGATGATTGTTGACACCAGCAACAAGTTCACTGTCATCAAGAAGCTCACGGACAACATCGCCATACTCCTCCAGCCCGCGCGCCCGGGCTCCTCATTGCCTCCCACCCTAATCAGCCTCCATGGACGGAACCTCTTTCAAGCACTGGTGGCCCTGCGACTGCCCGCCGACGCCACGAAGAATGTCCACCTGGAGGTCGTGCTCGCCGCGAGCCGCCTCACCCTGCAAGAATTCGTCGACCTACACATCCACGTGTACGAGCAAATCATGTACATAGGTATCTACAATGCTAGTGAGGACGCTACGAGGTTGGCCTTCCTCAACTGGCTGGAAGCCTTGGATGCCTTTGCTAAGAAGCACCTCAACCTCGCCACAAAAGCCGCCGCTCCTTAGCCGCCGATCGGTGGCCCGACGCACTAAGTTGAGGAGGAGGAGGTCGTACATTCGTGGATCCATCTTTCTTCTTGCCTTCTGTAACCACTACTGCGATCGCATCATTGTGGCCTTAATTCTTATTGTGCTGTTGCATTCTCGTTCCAGTCAATACCGACATGTGCGATCCCTTTGCTTAATTATATGCATCATTGTAACTACTACTCGATTCGTCAATTTATAAGTTGTGCTTACCTTTTCCATCAACTTCGTGCAACGCGCAGGCATCTTGCTAGAAACACTAGAATATGTCTATATAATCCGTATGTGATAGTCCATTTGAAATCTCAAAAAAGACAAATATTTAGGTACGGAGGGAGTAATATATTAGGAGTATATCATGCACACAAAGGCAGAGGAGCGGTGGGGCCGAGAGGGATGAGGGGCACGTCGGGGGGATGAGGATCCCCTGACGCGAACAATCCTACCATTCTGTCACTGACATGTGGGACCCATAAGCGTGGGTCCCACCTGTCAGCGAAGGAAAGGCAGGGCAAGGCAATGATAGCCACGTGAGAGGATACATGTCCACGTCGGGGGACGTCGTGTCGTGGGTTGGAGCGGCGTCGTGGGAATCGCGTGTGGGTGTGGCAGTGATAGAAACAAGAAATGTGATGGTCGCCGTGGTTCAACTTCCATGGACAAGCTGTGATGTCTGCTGAGACATGTATATCAAAACTAGAGTGTTTATATTTCAAGCACGTGAACAAGTATTATTCTACTACTTTGGATCCATTGCAACGCACGGGCCAGCACATTAGTAGTAGTAGTGTCCATCTCTATCTCTAGAGGCCTTCCCTCGTTCATCCTTTTCTCTCACAAGATAAACTACTCATACAAATGCATCTTGATGTTCCGTGGAACGCACGAGGATGTTTCCTTGGGGTTCTCTCCAGCGCGGCGTGGCCGTAGTTGCAAGTTGACGCCCCTTGAGATGCCGACGTTGAGGGGCACTCGGATTTCCTCCGATGAGCAGGCAAGATGAGTTTGATCACGTAGTAAATGCATTCTAAAGACTACTTCAGTGTCCATTTCCTAATTCTCCCCCTGCCCACTGTTCCATAGGTTAGGCTCGGTGCGAGTGGAGATTGGCTTGCATATGTACGGGAGGGTACCAACATCAATTTGCACAACATTTACAACGGTGACACCGTTCCCGTAGAACCTTTGTCCAACATTGGGATCAGCCATGCAACGGGCCACCGCATGAATTGGTACGATGGAACCACGTTGAGAATGAATAAGAAAGAACGAACCTTGCACATGGCGGTCAAAGGCAGACCATGCTGTCTGCGGCCGATTTGTTGCCGTACGAGTAGGAAGACGCTGTGCTCCTTTCTAACCGCATCTTCATGGTGACAAACCAGGGGACTTACTTTGTATGGGACACATCCTACGATATACTCCCTCTCTCCCAGTTTATTTTTTTTGAATCTTTTCGTTTTGTAAGTTTCAAATTCAAATTTAAAGCTCTCCATCACATGTTGAGATTACAATGTCCATTAAATCGTTGCGTGCATGTATAGTAAAGAAACAAATCTCAAGTTTGGCACGTGTTCGTGCCGCGGGAGCACCACAAGCCCTGGCGCAGGAGTTACATTTCCCTCTCAGGGCCGTCGGGACTGAGCTTCAGCGCCTTACTACACCTACCTTTGAGTCAATAACATGTGGACCTGATAGGTGACTGGTCCACATGTAATGCTCCCGTAGGCAGTGGGGCAGTGGGGCCAAGAGGGGTGAGCTGCAGGTCGGGGGATGTGTGGTTTCATGGGTTCGAGCGGCGTCGTGGGAATCACGGGTGGCTGTGGTAGAAACTTGATGCTCGCCGCATTTTAGGTGGCCCACATGTCATGCACACAAAGGCAGAGGGGCGGTGCGGCCGAGAGGGGTGAGGCGCACGTCGGGGGGCGTGGTGCCGTGGGTTGGAGAGGCGTCGTGGGAATCGCGAGATGAAACATGATGGTCGCCGTAGTTGAACTTCCATGGACAAGCTGTCATGTCTACGGACACATGCACTGCATACCGATCACTGGAAGGAGTAGCAGAGAAAGCTATATATGCAGATAAATAGTTCCTTATAGTCAAGCGGACCCACGCTACTACTCTGTTCCAAAGACATGCACACCATCGAAATAGTCCATCTATATCAATATACACCGAGAGGGAATAATTTCTTTACAAGAGAGGAAATAGTTCATCCATCCATAATGCCCTCCTGCTGGTGCAGCCTTTTCTTCTTCTTCTTCTTCTTCTTCTTCTTCTTCTTCTTCTTCTTCTTCTTCTTCTTCTTCTTCTTCTTCTTCTTCTTCTTCTTCTTCTTCTTCTTCTCATTCTCTGTGGGAGACGGCTTCGCAACAAGCTCTTTGGACCTTGCAGCTATCTCGAAACTCACACGGGCATCGAGGGCAGCATATTTTGTCCGCTCGTACGTCAAGGGATAATTCTCCCATCCAGACGACCTTAATGCCACCGTCTCGTCACCCTTCTGAAGATTTGTACCGAGCACAAAATTTGCTACGTCGAATAGGGATGGTGTCTGTTTATCACAAAATTCTACAGGAATTTTGATTCTGGTTTGTAGGTCAGTGATGCTTTTCAAATCAAGGTTGTACGGCTCCAGCTTCTGTTTGTCCCCTTCGATGGCTGCCCCACAGAAGTATACGTCCTCCCGAGACAAGAAATCGTGAAGCTCACCTGGTATGGAGGGCGAGTGTATGATGTGGTACACCAAAACATCATCTTCGAGGCACAACTGAAGGACGGCGGCACGCTGGATCTTCCCAGGGGCACGCTCCGTGTACTCTGCGTCGAGACCGATGACCCTCGTCTCTACCTTTTTGAGGGAGTTGGATACATTGTTGATCCACTGCCGAACAACCCTTGGGTGGACGGTGACGGTGGCAACTATGCGCATCGAGCCTTCGACGAGGACATGTTGGACGCTAAAAACCTGCATCTTGATCTCTTTCGCCATTTGGAACCGCTGGAACAGAGGGCTATGGTTTGGAGAATTAGGATTAGATGGCTAGTCTAACTGAAGTAGTATATGATTATTTAAAGAGGTTAAAACAATGTGAATGCAGTGGGGTTTGGATGCAAATGAAGACAAAGGGGAGGTGAAGAAGCCGAGGAGAATCGGTTCCCGATGGAGAAGGAGTAAATGGGAGAAGTGGCGTGCAGGCAGTTGATTAGACGGCTAGGTAGACTAAACGAAAAGGCTATGCGGGTAGACTGATGAGTCGTACCTGTTCGTGTACGTGCCCATCCTTTCTGATAGGTGGGACCTATACAAACAGATAAAAAAATGTGTCGTAGTTTTTTTGAGCGCGTGAGTGGGAGACACAACATTCTCCGGTTAAGGAATACTCCCTCCGTTTAGGTGAGTATAAGTCACCTCATGAAAATCAGGTTTTCCCAAAACCTTTAGGCCTCCTTTGGTTTGGAGGAATTTTGTAGGATTTTCATAGGATAGGATTTTTATAGGAAAAATTCCTTCAGAGCTCTTTGGCTTGTAGGAATGAAATCCTATTCCTATGGAGGAATTCTTCCTATCCTCCACATTTCATAGGAAAATAAACATTAGCCTAGACTCAATGGAAAAAAAATCCTATGGTGTGAATCAAAGGGCATCTCCTTTTCTATTCCTATGCATAGGATTTGAGATGCATGTCATCTCATTTCCTATGACTTTTCTATTCCTATGATTTTTCAATCCTATGAACCAAAGGAGGCCTTAGGCGTGGAGCATTAACTTCCTGCTCGATCCCCTCCCAGCCTCGTTAGCCAGCATTCTCTTCCTCTGCTGCCGCATTCTACCTTTCCATTTTTCCTCTTCTCAAGTGTGGAACGATCTGCATGCCATCCTTGATGCACCAGAACGACCACTGCATGCATCGCGGCAGAGCGTTGATTGGGCATGCATGAGAATTCGGTTCTGCTTGCAATATGGATGATACCTGAACGATGAAGTGAACAGGCATGCTAGCACGGGAGACCTATTTACGCTATACAATACTGGAGTACTCATGTACCTACTGCTAGTAGTAGTAGTACAACTGTGGTACACTTGATGGTCAAAATACTATTCATCCGGTCCTCACAGTGAAGTGACAACACCCTGCGCCTGACACTAGTCCAGGCGGCGTGTTCGAGTTACCAAAGTCAGCCTCACCCTATGCACAGTGCAGTCTGTCACCGCCGCTGTACAGCACATTGGCACCTCGCCTCGTCTCTCTCTCCGCTCCCATAGCACCACTCCATCTCCATCTCCTTCTCCGTCTCCATCTCACTGTGCCCCCGTGTACCGTCGCCTCACTCGCCTCCCCAGTACCACTATTCCCTCGCTAGCCGCTCCAGCACCGACATCCTTCTCCCCCGTAAATCAAGCCCCCTTCCAAACTCCACCATGGCCGAACGCGAACCGCGCAGCATCCATATGAGCCGCTATTGGAGCAATCTCCCCAGTGACATCCTCGACCTCTGTTGTTCGTGTATGGATATGTTGAGCGCCCTGCAGCTGGCTGCATGCTCGAGGGACATGCACACGACCATCGTCGAAGCGAGGCCTAAACTTTTCAAGACACCCTGCTTGCTGCTATCTGGTCTTGCAAGATTCGCTCACCATGATACGGAGGCGTGCATGATGCCCCTCGACTTCAATCTGATCTCCATTAGCCGAAACTTCTTTGCAGGTATGTAGTGGGTCACCGTAGATCATTTCCCTCGACATCGATCCGATCACCATCGCCCGAAACTTCTTGGCAGGTATGTACTGGGTCGGCATGAACTCCCACTGGATGGCTGCCTTCAGAGAAGACGGTAAAAAGTTGGTGCTCGTGAACTTCCAGACCTCCCATGAGATTATCCTTCCTCCGTTGGATTATATAGAGTATTACCATCGCGGTCCAAGTCATCTAGATTACTACGTCAGTTGGACGGACCTTGTTTTGCAGAAGATTGTAATCTGCCAAGTGCCCACACGACATGCGAATTACGCAGACTTCAAGTAATTGCCTTGTTCGACCGCGGACTCGCCTATCTTTACGCCGGTGCCTTCTTTAGCTGGAGACAACTCGGCTCGCAGTGGATCATCGTCAAAGCTGATACACACTTCTGTGATGCTATTGAACACAATGGCATCATATACACGATCGACAAAGCAGATGGCACCACGTATTGCTAGGACGGCGCGTGTAAGCTGTTTCCTCTCATGTTAGTTTCCTCATTTTCATGATGTAGAAACATGCACCACACTGTTGGTTTCATCTAACCATACATTAGGGAAGTAATTGTGCATATGGAGAACTGTATATTTGGAAGTAGTGAAATCCTGCAATGCTTACCATGTGTACATACCTATATTCGCCCTTCAGCAATCAATGGCTAGAATAATATCCTCACAAAATTTTTGCCCACAGAAAACGAGTATATAACAATGCATGGTCTGTTAGTTACCTTGAAGAATTTGTTTGTGAGGACAGAACATGATTACATAACATGCATGACATGGTAGTTTCCTGCGAAGAATCGATTGCGAGATAACATGAGTATAACCATGCATGGCACTTCTATATTTTCGAGCCCAGTATACATTTCCCTGTATTTTCCTCCCAGTTCCAACAGGGACATATAAATGCTGTTTCTTGCATTATCCTACTCATACTCTGAACAATGCTGATCTTACATTAACAATGCCTGTCCTTTTTGATATGATGCAGTGTCCCTACAGTTACTGTCCTATGTAATCACACCACCTTTGCCAAAAAAAGGGAAGCACAACTGGTTCCTCGCTCGATCAGACGACGACAAAAGACTGCTGATCATTCAGACACATGAGCCGGAAAAGTTATATTGCAAAAACCCCACTGTATACAAGCACCGTGTAATACGTGAGTATCTGGACAGTGGCTGTTACGTCTACGAGCAGGATACCAGCTTGTTGGGGCCTTTAGGATTTTTTAGTTGGAGGCGGGTAAACAGCCTTGGTTCACACTCTCTGTTTCTCAGACTCAATTATCCGATTAACCTGGAGATCACCGTTGGCAAGGACCTTGATGGCAGAGAGGCTCTGTTTGCTATGGAAAACTGTGTCTACACGGCGAGCCCTAGGAGTTCGGGAGCAAACTCCCCTGATTGTCAACGATACAGCCTGCAGCCAAAAGAAGGTGAGAATGACAAAGGCATCCGGATTAACTTTGATCCTTGGATGTCTCAATTACGATCGGTAGTGATGTGGTTTGGGCCTTCAGATTGATAGGTAATTGGGCTGTTGCATCGAAAGGGTGGAGTACTGGTGTCTCTGGATCACTGGTCGCTGAAGCGGGGCTGCAAATTATGATGGTGTTGGATCATCTCTTCGAATGACTTTGTTGTATTTGCTGCTGGTTCTGGATGGGTAGTTCTTTCTTTTGTTATGCATATTCCTTGTCATTTGGTCATCCTCGTCTATGTCACTCTTACTATGTAATAGTTGCTTCTGTTTAGAATGTCATTCTTGTCTGGATCACGAGAGTCTGAGCGTTGCGGATGGGTGCGTTTTGGTGGTGTAGCAAGACTTCTTATGAACTATCATGTCTTGCTGTTTATGTCAGTAGTAGCCACTAGTCAGTGTTTGAATGTTGTATATATCGTTGTTTCGAACTGTTTATTGTCTCGAACTACTGGTGGGCTAAATGAGGGCATCACCATTCTCCAGTGTTCAGAGTATATCTCCTTTTTTCAAGTTATATAATTTGAGCTCAGTGTCTTTTCGATGATGTACACTTGTTTGGGCCAGTGAGGTGTCGTTGGATATGGGCCGAGTAGTAACGCAATGCCAAACAGGTCAATTATGACTCTCAGGCCGGGCTCTCAAAAGATCCTGGAAAAAAGGCCGGGTGTCGGTGTTAAAACCGGCGGATCTTGGGTAGGGGTCCCGAACTGTGCGTCTAAGGCGGATCGTAATAGGAGGCAGGGGGCACGATGTTTTACCCAGGTTCGGGCCCTCTTGATGGAGGTAAAACCCTACGTCCTGCTTGATTGATATTGATGATATGGGTAGTACAAGAGTAGATCTACCATGAGATCAGAGACGCTAAACCCTAGAAGCTAGCCTATGGTATGATTGTTGTATATATCTACCGACTAGCCTGGCCCGGTTTATATAATGCACCAGAGGCCTAGGATAACAAGAGTCCTAGCCGAATACGCCGGTGGGGAGGAGTCCTTGTCTTGATCGCCAAGTCTTGTGGAATCTTCCTTGTATGCGGCAGCTGTCCAAACTAGCCCATGAGTATACGGCCATGGGGGTCCTCGGCCGAATCTAACAGATCGGGAGATGACATGGTGAGTACCCCCTAGTCCAGGACACCGTCAGTAGCCCCCTGAACCGGTCTTCAAGTTAGGGACGCTCCTTGATTCTTCCGAACCGTTCTTCATCTTTGGTCGTCAGTCTTGAAAGCTTGTTCAACAAATCTTCTCATCTTCGATCTCGAGGATCGCCGAAATGCATTCGACAAGTTTATACGTCGGGTATCCGAGGAGCCCCTTTAAGTTTCCAGCCTTTATCAATGCCTTGTTATTTTTATGCCACACCTCGGGTTTTGAAGGTGTTCCCAGGAGGCAGTGTCCTCTTGCGTCCGAGCTCCAACGCCGGACTGCATTCGAGGTATCTTTTGCAGCCGAGCACCAACGCCGGACTGCTTCCGAGCTCCAACGCCAAAATGTATCCGAGCTCCAACGCCGGACTGTGTCCAAGCTCCAACGCCGGACTATATCCAAGATGTCATAGATCATCTTGGTACAAAAAAGTTGAAGGAGTTTAGCCGAGCTTAATGCCGGAAATGCCCTCTATGGAGCCAGCCACTAGCGCCTGAGATTTATGCCGAACTGCTTCCGAGATGGTGCACCACCCCGACTGTGGGCCGATTTTTTGTCAATATTTTTTATGGGTGCAATTGATTCTCTGCCGAGATATATAGCCAGTAGCCCTCAAGGTGTGTATCGGTTTAAAACCCGAGATGCACTTGAAGGATGACGTAAGACCGCTGATCCTAGTAGCCGCTGAGACTCAGGTTGATTTACAAAATCGGCCTGAGGATCAAGTCCTAGCTCGGCAAAATACTTCGGGACTCAAAAAGCGGCGTGCTCAGTCCTCGAGACTCAGGTTGGGTGCGGCCGACCAACCTGAGGATCAAAATCTCCTCGGCAACTGTATTGCACTTAAAATTTTCTCCATTGAACAGGCAATGCAGTAGCCCCCGAGACACTGGTCGGGTGGCAACGCCAGATCAGGGGATCGATGTGCCCCTTTAATATGTTTAAATAATAAGCCCGAAGCCCAGTAGCCCTTGAGCCTTAATGCGGGCACGGGTGGCCGAATTAAGGATCGATATCCATAGTAAGATCACAAATTATGTGTAATGATTCTATGTATCCAAGTACTTTACATCATTAATGCTCGGATCCGCATTGTACAAAACTTTGTTGACCGACCATCGGCTTCCACCTCCTCGGCTCGTAGCCGAGGAGTGTTTGTCCTACTTTATAAAGCCTTTATGAGGGCAAAGATTTACGACAAACAAGGCAATTTGGCCATACGGCTTTATAAACAAAGGTACGCAGAGAGATATGTTATATTACTGTTTAACATAATAAATGTCTTCCAAAGAAAATAGTCCCGCTATCAGTTCCTTTCTTTGGGTTGTCATGCTAAGCATGATCATGAAACCTCAGCTCTAATGTAAGAGCAAAATATCGAGGATTTAGTTTGGGAGGCCAGTTAATAGCCCCCGGTAGTGTTCGGCGACAGTCGAAGTCAAGCCGTAAACACTTCAGCCATTGTTATGAATGGCCCGTCATTTAACACCGTCATCGGATCGCTGACCAGTTTACGCTTATCGTGACAGTCAGTTTTCGGCTTTCTCCACTGAGGTGCTTAACCATGTGAGCTGGAAGCACAATCGCAGTGGTTCTCCCTTTGCACACCTAGCCGAACAAAGCGGAACGTAGGAGGCAAGCGCAGGAGCCGGGCAACCCAACTATTGACCAAAGACACAATTCGAAACCGATGCATATATAGCAATATCCGAGAATGTTTTTGCCGAATCTCTAAAGGTGTCCGACGTTGCACTGCGAGACTTGTGCTGAAAACACACAAATAGTTTAAAAGTACCACAAGCTTGGAAAACCAAAAAACGTCAGTAAAAACTTGACGTCCGAAAAAGACCAAGTGTTCGGTGCCAATCCAAAAATTGGCCTTAGAAAAAAAAGTGCTTCTGTCGTGCTTTAACATGGCACATCCTATCTCAAGACTTCAAGCGGGTCAGCCTACGGCTTCAACCTCCTATCCCGAAGGCGGAGTACTTCTTGTTAGGCCAGCTTAGCAAACTAAACTCTAACGGCTTTGAGAGGGAAATTAGGCTCCCCGGCTAGTGACCACACACTCGTGTCGAAAAAAGGAGTGATAAATAATAATAATAATAAAACTTTGCAACGACTAAGAAGAAGAACACTTATTATAAAACGGCTCAAATAAACTTAAGAGCCCCCAAGTGACTTGAGTAAAAGAATGATTGCATGTACCGAAGTACTTATATCATATCTATGTTCAACCGAACTTTAAACGCGTCTTAACCGACCGTCGGCTTCTCCCTCTTCGGTCAAGGACCGAAAAGTGTTATGTACTCCATCTGTCAATATCGATGGTGTTTCCAATAACCAGGCAATCAGGCCATAAGGCTGTAATAGACAAAGCATGCTCAGGGAACTTATGCTATATTACTGCAAAGTGTAAGAAGCATCTTCGAAGAAAATAGTACCCCCACCGACACCTTTCTTCGGTGCTCATTGTTATTATGAGACTTGTGAAATAGATTTTTTGTACTCATGAGTTCCGTTGTGTGCCAACCATCATTGAAAACAATAAGAGCGCTAGCTTTCGGCTTCACCCAGTCTGAGGTCCGGCTCGGGTGACCCGATTGTGACAATTGCAGAGGTGCTCCCTTTACTCCCTAGCCGAACAATCGGGAACGTAGGGGTAAACACAGGAGCGAGGCAACCCAGCTTGCAAATCGCTTAAGTCAATATGGTGCATATTGTGGCGTAATACACGAAAAAGGAACGAAGCCGTACAAGTATAATCATATGCAAGAGGAAAAGCTTCATAAAGGAAGCCCCCAAGTAAACGGGGTATTTGAATTTACGCGTCACAAACAAAGTTTGGACAAGGAAATTTTTTACAAGCAACTTTTTTCCAAAAAAGTATTATTCTTGGTCAAACCGAACACAAGTTAGAAATTAAAGCTTTGAGCATGAAAGCGACTTAGCTGGTTAATGTGTTCGGTATTGATGGCGTGGTCTGAGCTTGATGCGGGACAAGGTTCCATCCCCCAAGCCGGTCCCGAGGTGGCGGAGCGGAGAGCTCGACATGCCGAAGTGGTGACATAGCACGGTCAATGCAGACCAGCAGAGTGACGCCGAAGTCTTCGGATCATTTTCCTGTGCACAAAAAATAGTGCAAACCGGAGATAATAGTAATAATGATAATTAAAAAAAACGTTGCATAATAAATATTTTATGCAAAGTGAGTAATAAAAGAAATATGGCCTGGCGCCGAAGTCAATGTCGGTGCAGGGCGTCGGCGTGATGCGGTGAAGGCGTGACAAAGCCTGAATTCACAGGTCGGTCCAAGCTCCGGATGTGGCGTTCGCCGGACTATGTACGGAAACTGACCGAACCAGCATGCGACTGTTGTTAATGCGGCCACCATTTGATAGACTTGTGTACATATGATGGACAAACCAGAGTAATAATTCCTTGGGAAAAATGAACCAAACAAGCAAAAAATACTGGGATTAATAGCACATGGTTTATTTGTTGTAGCAATCCGAAGGAAGGTGATTCCCAAAATTGGGACTCGATCCGCACACCCATTGCCTGATGGGCGATAAAACGACGGCACGGCAATGCTGGCAAAGGTTGGCTCGCCGAGGCAAAGTCCTCGGTCCAGCTAATGTGATGGAGCTGGTCGGCTAGTGACGTCGAAGTGTCCGGAGTAGGTTGATGAAGAGATGGCGAAGCCCCCGGTCTAGCTGAGATGTCGAAGCCTCGATGTCAGCCGATGAGTCGAAGTAGGTCGGCGTGATGGACACCAGCTTGAAGAAGCAATAGTGCGGCCCTGCCGATGCAGGTCGTGACGTGGTCGATGCCGGCTTGATGAAGCGACCGTGCGGCGATGCCGGTATGCCCACTCCGTGTAATCCGTGGGGCGGCGATGTTGGTGATGATTTATCCTTCGCGATGCCGGACTCTTGTTCGGCTTTTCGAGATGATGATCCGAAGAAGTTGAGCTCGACTCAACAAAGTGACGACGTGTCTAGCGCACGTCGGCAGCCGTGGAGCAATATTGCCGGACTGGTTTGACACCAGCATGATGTTGAAGATCATGTTCAAAAGATCTTAAAGTTAGTGGGATGTGTTCGGGAACAAAACACAATACCCCATACAAAACTTCCTTCAAAATGGATGTCCGAAATCCCGTTCATAAAAAAGACGAACTCAGGTCGGATTCGTTTTCGCGCAGAAAACAGATCCGAAAAGTGATGCACTAATCGGAAGGTTCCCGGAGTTTGGACTGTCGGATCGAGCTGAAATTTTGAGAGGTGGTAAATAAAGGAATTCCGCTGCCGAGCAACGGTTGGATCTTCCAAAGGACGTCCGAGCTAGAAACTGGGCACCACGCCCTAAACTCATCCAGATTCCTGTCCATATTTGACAGGGCTCTGGTATATCGTGGATTGCCAGAGATTCCTCCATTGGAACTCGACGAAATTTTCCAGAGTTGTTGTAGACTCAATTCCGCACAATTCCACCAAAGAGATCGTTGAAAAGACACTTGAGGAGGTGATGGCGGCGGACACAAGTTTGCTGTCCAGAAAAACAGCACGGTCGCCCGAGGGCAATGTTGACGTTGAGCCCCCGGGCTCCCTGGATGATTCCTCCATGATCTTGATAGAGATCGGAGTTGATGTTTATAAAGGCCCTCATCCGAACATGACGATCAGAGGTAGGGCACAGTCCTTGGTCAAACCAAGGTGACCAGTCGAGCTGGTGACGAAGATGTCGAAGTCGCAGTTGATCTGCAGGCGAGCCATCAACCTTTTGTCGAACACAGAGCGGAACTCTCAATGAAAGCACCAATGTCGGTGTCAAAACCGGTGGATCTTGGGTAGGGGGTCCCGAACTGTGCGTCTAAGGCGGATCGTAATAGGAGGCAGGGGGCACGATGTTTTACCCAGGTTCGGGCCCTCTTGATGGAGGTAAAACCCTACGTCCTGCTTGATTGATATTGATGATATGGGTAGTACAAGAGTAGATCTACCATGAGATCAGAGATGCTAAACCCTAGAAGCTAGCCTATGGTATGATTGTTGTATATATCTATCGACTAGCCTGGCCCGGTTTATATAATGCACCAGAGGCCTAGGATAACAAGAGTCCTAGCCGAATACGCCGGTGGGGAGGAGTCCTTGTCTTGATCGCCAAGTCTTGTGGAATCTTCCTTGTATGCGGCAGCTATCCGAACTAGCCCATGAGTATACGGCCATGGGGGTCCTCGGCCGAATCTAACAGATCGGGAGATGACATGGTGAGTACCCCCTAGTCCAGGACACCGTCACCGGGCTCTCCAAAAAAGAAAGAATAAGGACTCTTAGGCCGACATGTGGGCGCCACCGGTGTTTTCGTGCGCTTGTGCACTGAGAGCATATTGGCGCGTGCTCGAAATTCATGCTACCTTTTCATCCCCAGTCTCCCGCCCCTCCCCCACCTCTGGAATCTCGATTCCTGCTCCAGTTCCCCCAAATCCCCCTCCTGTACTCCCTGTACTCAAGCGCACTATCATGTCGCCGGTCAACGCGGATCTCCGAGCCGAGATCCTGAGGTCCGTCCTGCCTTCGGTCGCTGCGTGCTGTCGCTCAACAGTGGCATGGCGGCGCTTGACGACTAGTTTGCCGGCAAAGTGCTGATGGTAACCATCAACGGCGACCGGCCTCCCGTCTCGCCGGATGACCTTGTCAAAGCTCTTGGCATTGCGCATGGCATCCAAATAAGTGACTTGCTCATCGAAGTCTGTCCGCCACCGGCTGATTTCTTCGTCAGGTTCCGGACAACTTTCGACTGCAGTCATGTGTTCGAATCTTCCCGGCGTTTGTTCTGCGATGGTGCACTGGTGAGCTTTGATCGGTGGCACCCAGGATGGGACTCGGTGCCCTCTGAGCTTGAGTTTTTAACAAAGCTTACCTTCCATGGCATGCCTCGACGTGCTTGGAACAGCGAGTCCATGAACAAGCTTATCAACGACCTTGGAGGTGAGCTCGTAAGTATGTTTGTTCCTCCAGACAGCTGGGCTCTGACGGTTATGGCATGGATGAAGAAGCCGTCCACCATACCGAAGGTGATTGGTGTTGAGATACCGGTGCAGGAACCGGGGTTGTACTATTCGTCGCCACCAAGGCCGCCGCGGACCACGTTAGGGATGTACCTGTATCGAGTGTTCGTGCATGTCGAAGAAGTGGTCAATCCATCAATCGAAGTCCTGCCGCCGCCGCTGGTGCCAGGGTCCATCGACGACGTCCATTACAGGAGTCAACATCAGACTTTCCCTGTGTTGCTCGGAACGATGGATGGCACAGGGCCTACTCCATCGCGCGGCGGAGGCCACTGCTTCTTTGGGAGAAGAGGCAGGGCTGGCTGCCTGGATGTGCTCTAGTTTGAGGTAACAACTGAATCTTGTCAGATACTAGTTAAATCGGAGCTATGGATGTGAAGCACTGATATGCCAGTACATTTGATTGTGACCTGTGCTAATTTTGTACCTGAACCTTTTTTTAGAAAGGGCTGTACATCAACTTAATGTGCTAGCAGAACTTATTGTGTTGTCTGTCTGTTTTCTTTGCACAACATTCAAGATATTTCTCCGTAATTGATAAAGATGATGAACCGTTATGTACAACTTCGTTGGTTTCAACATAGCCCTTCCCGTAGCGATCCACTGCTTCCATCCTGATTGTGCCGCCTGTGTGAAATTTTTGTATGCAAGTTCAGTGTGCTATGATGTTCTATATGATTGTGTCAACTATATAAGTTTTTACTGAGCATCAGCAATGCATATGGCTGAAAAATGTATTTACAAGCATCGGCCGATGGGTCTCTCTCTCTCTCTCACACACACACGCACAAGAGGGACCCGTTGAATTATTTATTTGCTCGTGACAACTTTTAATTAGGTTCCACTATAATCTAACTTTTTTCTTAAGTTATTAATTGAGCTCAGTGACTTCAAAAAGTTATACAGAAGCCTTGTTTGGGCCTTTCCGGCGTCGCTGAATGTGGGCTGAGTAACCATGTTAGGTTGTACTGTACTACACATGCCTTTTTTCGCTATTTTTCTTAAATAATACATTTTTTTATTAATTTTCATAAATATTACGCTGGGTATTTTTTTTCAAAAATAATACACCGTCGGTCCGCTGCAGGCCGACTGGGCCTAGTTGGCCCACAGCCGGCCGATTGGATTCCAGTCGGCCTACAGCTGGCCGACTGGCCCCTGTCGGCCCACTGTGGGCTGATTGGGTCCTGTCAGCCCACTGTGGGTCTACTAGAGCTAATTGGCTCACTGTGGGCTAATTGTTTTTGCAAAAGTGTTAATCATGTATTTAAAAAATATGTGTATTGTGACCTCGTCCGCTCGTTGTGGGCCCACTGTTGACTAAAAATATGTTTTAAAAAGTGTTAATCATGTATTTAAAAATTGTTAAATGTGTGTATAAAAATGTTCCTTATCTATACAAATTTTTTTAAATGTGTGTATAAAAATAGCTTTTTTTTTCAACATCAGCAATGCAACCGGGCCGACAGTTGTACACAATATCCAGGTCAACTTGTTATTCTCCGCCCCGCTGGGCTGCAAACTTTCCTAGGAGGTATGCATTAGGCTTAACAAGAAAATGGACTTTAAGAAATAATAAATGAGATGTAATTATAATAACTGGACAATTACTATGCACCAAACATGTAATTAGTTTGAAAAATATATTATTCTTGGAATTTGAAAATTTTAATTTCATTACTTGTTGCGCACGCAATATTTCGTTGGATTTTAATGTAATACAACTTTATTTTTAAATTATATTTAACCTGACTAGAAATTTCGGATAAAAATATTTCGGATCCCATCAAAATGTGGGAATTTTTTTTGAATTATGTTTTGAGTGGTTGTTTGAAATTATTAATCGTTGTCCTAGCTAGAAGTTCGGCTGTACTTTTAACAAACTGTAAATGGGCTGTAGTAAATTCCATTAGAATTAAAAAAATGGGTTGTACATTCTTACAAATAAAAAATGAACTATATGTTCTCTGCCAAATCCGAGCTGTGGGCCTACTAAGTTGACGCGTACCAAGGGCTTTGTCAACTTAGTCAATATAAACAATTCTAGCTGCAGTGATCGTACGATGTCCATCCAACGGCCGTAGTGCTTCTTCAACCTCTGGTCTTCTTGCTCCAGCCGCCCAAAGCAGCGCCAGTCGTGTCGCGTGCTCCTGCCTCCCGTGGCCGGCTGTGATGCCGCGGAGGCCTCACCGCCCCGTACTACTCCCACCGCTGGCCAGGCCATCCCTCTACTCACCCACACCCCTATTATTCTGCGGCGACGGCAGCCTCACACCGCAGCCGAACCAGTGAACCCTCGTACTCCTCTCCGCGCGGGCTTCCACTGTTGCGTCTTCCCCGGCTCCGCGTCATCCCCTTGCTAGGCCTCGCCGTCATCCACTGTCCTGGTGCTCTAGGCGCGGCGTGGTCAACGTGGTCAAGGAACGAGTTCCATCAGACGTGGACTGTACGTGGAGAGGCTGACAGCTGGGTCCACGGCCGCAGTAAGGAAGTGCCTCCTTATTACGCGGAAAATAATGTTTCCTCCACCTGACAGTAGGGACCCACCGGACGGGCCACCGTATTTCGGAAAAAAATGTTTCCCCCCTGACTGCTGGGACCCACCAGCTACACCTTTGCACGTAAGGAAGTGCGTCCGGGCAAAAAAAACGATTCGCCCCCCTGACTGCTGGGACCCACCAGCTACATCTTCGCACGCAAGGAAGTGCGTCCGGGCAAAAAAAACCAAAACAATTCGCCCCCCTGACTGCTGGGACCCACCAGCCCCCCGACTGCTGGGACCCACCAGCTACATCTTCGCACGCAAGGAAGTCCGTCCGGGCAAAAAAAAATATTCGCCCCCTGACTGCTGGGACCCACCAGCTACATCTTCGCAGGCAAGGAAGTGCCTGACAGTCAGGACCCACCTGGTCGAAGCGTACGTAGCGTTGTCATTCTGGTCGCGAACGTGTACGTACATATATACTGGTGGATGTAGAGGCGCGCACGTGTCGTAGTAGAGGCGCACACGTGTCTTAGTAGAGGCGCGCACGTAGCATGTACACGTACGTACAGCGGCCAGGGTGAAAGAAAGAAAATACGGCCACGTATGTGTACATAGGAGCGGGATCTCGAACGCCTACTCGCGCATACGTACAGCGGGGGCTCGTGTACATGGCTGGGTCGGAACGGAGAAACAGCGTCGCCGCCGTGTTCATGGGTCAGAATGGAATGCGTGGTCGTGTTCATCGGGAGGGCTTGGACGGAAGAGGCGATGGAAACGAGGCCTGGCGCACCGCACAACGGAGGAAACGGAGCTCCTACGGTCGAAATGGGGGTCCTGTTGATCGGGAGGGGTGTGGCGTACTGCAAAACGGAGGAAACAGACCTCCTACGGTCGAAACG
The DNA here is from genome assembly GCF_056163025.1 of Triticum urartu. Classification (NCBI taxonomy): domain Eukaryota; kingdom Viridiplantae; phylum Streptophyta; class Magnoliopsida; order Poales; family Poaceae; genus Triticum; species Triticum urartu. The sequence goes on along the minus strand of NC_141874.1, from coordinate 166,044,843 downwards.
GGGGTCCTGTTGATCGGGAGGGGTGTGACGTACCGCAAAACGGAGGAAACGGACTTGTGTTGGAGCGCTACGGTTGAAACGGGGGTGCTGTTGATCGGGAGGGGTGTGGCGTACCGCAAAACGGAGGAAACAGACTTGTGTTGGAGCGCTATGGTCGAAACGGGGGTCCTGTTCATCGGGAGGGGTGTGGCGTACCGCAAAACGGGACTCCACGGGATACTGTTCATCTCCACCGTCGACCCCCTCCAGCCTCCACGAGCTACTGTTCATCCACCGTCGACCTCCTCCAGCCTCCTTGGGCTCCTGTTCATCCAGCCTCCACCGCGCGCTACTCCACCGGCTACTGTTCAACCACCCCTCCACCATCTACTGTTCATCCAGCCCTCCACACCACGGGGTCCTATTCAACCACCCCTCCACGGGCACCCCTCCACCGTCTACTGTTCATCCAGCCCTCCACCACACCACGGGGTCCTGTTCATCTAGAGGCAACGCCACCGCTCACTGTTCATCCAACCCCCCCCGCAACGCTCACTGTTCATCCAATCGATCAGCTTCAGTTAGCAGCAGTAGCCAAGGAATCGCTCGATCGGGTTCAGTTAACAGCCATCGATCGATCGCTCGGGTTCAGTAACGCGTAGCCTGCAGTGCAATCTCTCGGGTTCAGTTAGAGCCCAACGCCTCGCTCGGGTTCAGTTAGAGCCAACGCCTCGCACACACGCGCGTCCGTGTATGAGAGAAACGCGCATCGCCCGGCCCCCGACCTCCCACCGTAACCGGGAACTCCCCAAAATTTTCCTCCCCCTCGCTTCTACCACGGTTTTTCCGTCATGGACGGCCCAAAGAATGTCATGCAGCTGCGTCTCCGGCCCGCCCAGGACAAAAATCCCATTTTCTGTCATGATTTTTTGTCATAGAAGTAGGAGCCCACCACATCTATGATGATACCGGGTTTTGTCACAATTATCGTCATAGAAGTGTCATATGTATGACATAATTTTTTTTTGTTCGACCCAAAATGTCACGGATGTGTCTTTTTTTTGTAGTGTGATCCTCCCTACTCCACAGAATAGGCTTCTCAGACCATCTCAAATAACGAGGAACCGCCGGCTCAACAGCATTGACCGCTCTCTTATGGAGTTTCTGGTCCCTTTTGCATAAACTGGTGGTGAACACATGATACTGCCCACTACTTAGCTGCTTTGGGTTACTCTGAATCCTGGATTGTTGCTGCTGCTGACCTCCTTGGCCAGATTGCCGATTATAACCACCCTGATTACCTTGAGGGCCCTGGCCATGAAAACCGCCACAGCCTGAATTGCCGCCCGGGCCATGAAAACCGCCACCGCCTGAATTGCCGCCCGGGCCATGAAAACCGCCACCGCCTGAATTGCTGCCCGGGCCATGAAAACCGCCACCGCCTGTGCCGCCGCCAGGTCCATGATTACCGTTGAACATGTTAGAATTCTTGAAAGCCTTCATGATCGTACAGTTCCATAGATGGGTGGGCGGCTTCTCTCGGGTGCCGTGTCTTGGACAGGGTTCATTTAGCAATTGTTTGAGGGTGGGACCTGACCCGCCTGACCGAGGAGGTGGCCTCCCCTTACGCCGTTGATTGTTGCCTTGCACATTCGCCACAAACTCCGAGCTGCCGTCGGCCTTACGTTTGTTATTACCTCCTTGATTTGCCGGGTTATGCTGAAGGCCCTTAGCGTCGCCGTTCTTCTTTCCCTTCCCTGTCTTCTCTTCATCAGACGGAAGATCTTTGGTACTATCTTAATCGACATATTTGATGAGAGCCGCCATCAGTTGGCCCATGTCATTACAATCGCGCTTGAGCCACCCTAGCTTCTGTTTTAGAGGTTCAAAACGGCAATTTTTCTCCAACATTAAGACCGCAGAGCCGGCATCCATCTTATCAGATGAATGTATTATTTCCTTTACCCAGCGCACCCAATGGGTCGTGGACTCACCTTCCTCTTGCTTGCAATTAGTCAAGTCCATAATCGACATGGGCTGCTTGCATGTATCTTTAAAGTTCTGAATAAACCGGGCCTTTAACTCGGCCCAGGAACCAATGGAAGTAGGTGGCAGTCCCTTTAACCAAGTGCGGGCCGTTCCGTCTAGCATCATAGTGAAGTATTTAGCCATTGCTACGTCACTGACCTCCAGCAATTCCATGTCCATCTCATAACTTTCAATCCATGCCCCGGGCTGTAAGTCGGATGTGTAATTAGGCACCTTCCGAGGCCCCTTGAAATCCTTTGGCAAACGCTCATTACGTAGAGCCGACACCAAGCAAGGGACACCTCCTGTCCTTGTGGCCACACCTGCTTCAACAGAGGTCGTCGGATAAACCAGAAAAGCTTGGTGAGCCGCCTGCTCAGCTGCCCGTTGAACCGCCCGCTCAGCCTCTTGGCGGATCCTATGCTGGTCAACCAAGTTAAGAGCTCCATCACGTGCCGGGTCATGCCTGCGTGGCTGGCTTCAGCGCTGGGCGTTGCTTGACACGGCTGCTGAATCCATATGCCTGCTATAGCTCGGGCTTCGGCTTGGGCGAGGGGTTGAATGAATCCCATCTCGACTATAAGAGTATGCCTCCTGCTGTGCCAGGGCCGTCTGAAGAAGTTCTCTAACCCTTCGCGTTTCAATCACCGTCGGAGAGTCGCTCTCCATTGGGAGAGCCGCCAAATGCGCCGATGCAGCGATCAAATTCTCCAAAGGGTTAGAAAAATGACCCGGTGGTGTCGGTGTATAGCGAGGCGGAGGAGTACTCACATGAGGCGGTTCCATAGTCTGTGGCTGAATCGGCGCCCCAGCCTCGGGTGTTGTAATCCGGTTCACCTCTGGCGGGTTGCTGGGACCTGCCCCGAGTGTGTGGAAGAGGTTCCTAGGATCATAAGTCAAAGGCAGGCGTGATTGAGTCTTCTGATGCCTTCTCCTCATGACCTCATTTGACGCGTTCAGATCCATCATGAGCCGAAAGGCCTCTGATTGAAGCTGCTGAGCCCGAGCATCCAAAGCCGCCCGCTCCGCAGCCATCCTGATGTCCTCCGTCGCCTGTGCTACCTCCTCACGTAACCGTGCCACCTCTACATCATGCTGAGCCTGATCCGCTGGTTCAACCACGACAGTCAAAAGGGACGTCATCCTATCCATGAGATCCATCAGTACCTGAGCCGGTGCATGCGCGGGGCCTCCTGACCCGGCCGCTGCTGACCCGGTGGTTATTGCTGCCACAGCCGTAGAGTTTTGAGCGGGCTGCGTGCTAGTCATGAAGATCCCCGCTCTGCTCGCTGGCTCGAAGGGGTCTGGAATAATGCTACCATCGGAACAGCCCCCAAGCCCACCATCTTGTAGTTGATACAACGAATCTATCTCACTCGTGGATGACTCGCCATCAGATTGGACGGCCGTCTTGCCACCAGACATAGATCCTTCAGAAAATTCCCCTCCATGGATGCATCCCACGAAGGCACGCTTCATAGCCGGCTGAGCCTGGGCGAGTCTCGCGCTGAGCCATCTCGATGATGTCGGTGCAGATGTCCGGCTCAGGACCCGGCTCACCGATCCGACCGATGAAGACGTGGATCCCGCCGAAGGGGACCCGGTACCCGTACTCAATTGATCCGGCGTCGGGGCCCCAGCCTGCGTCTTCGATGTAGAGCTTGCCGCGACGACTCTTGGTCATCCGGCCCACAACGTATCCCTTGAGCCCTTCGAAGCTGCCCTTCAAGAACTCAAATCCACCGTGCGCTGGCCCCACGGTGGGCGCCAACTGTCGTGGAATTGGCACGGCAGATGTCCTAGTGAAAGGACTTAGTCGTGGAGCCATCGCAACTAGGAAGCTTAAAGGGGTTAATTGGGACAAAGGACACGAGAGGTTTATACTGGTTCGGCCCCTTGCGGTGAAGGTAAAGCCTACTCCAGTTGATGTGGTATTGCTAGGTTTTGATGACCAAGGAGAAAATACGCTAGCTTGGCTCTTGATCTGTTGTTTCATGCCCTAAGCCGCCGCCGGTTGTCCCCTTATATACACGGGTTGACGCCCTGCGGCCTACAGAGTCTCGGCCGGCTCATACAACGTGTCCGGCTCGGTGACATCTCTTACATGCCTTACTTTACAAGTCTTATTCATACATGGAGCTTTATACTTACGGGCCTTAAGCCGCCTCTGGGCTTGGGCCTATTATAAGCCTTATCATAAACCATCACCCTGTATACTCTTCGGGCTTCACTTAAGTAACCCGCCATTGTGGTTGACCCGGCCCCTCCTGGGCTGGTCATATCTGGTAGTCATATCCCCAACACATTTAGAAACGAGAAATAAAACTACGTTGTGGGTATGACGAGGATAACTTTGCATGATATCGGAGAACTAAAATATAAAAGTAGGTGCCGTTAACATAAAGTTAGAATATATTACTATACATTATAAATAGCGAGTGCGGAATAATGATGTGTCGGTGTGCGGAATTATCCTAGAAAATTGTTAACAAGATCGATAATCATTTTTGCGATTTCATATGAGGGAGAGGCATAAGCTAACATAATTTCTCTTCTTGGATCATATGCACTTATGATTGAAACTCTAGAAAGCATCCGCAACTACTAAAGATCATTAAGGTAAAACCCAACCATGGCATTAAAGCATCAAGTCCCCTTTATCCCATAGGCAACAACCCCCTTACTCGGGTTTAAGCTTCTGTCACTCTAGCAACCCACTATAAGTGAATCATGAACGTATTGCAACACCCTACAGCGGGAATCCCTCACGTGTGCACGACACGGAAATCACCATAGGACAGCACCAAGATAAAACATACAACTCAAATCAATCTAGATCATCAATCAAACCATAGGACAAAGGAAATCTACTCAAAACATCATAGGATGGCAACACATGATTGGATCATAATATGTGGCATAAAGTACGATGTTCAAGTAGGGGATTACAGCAAGGTGCGGGAGAGTGGACCGCATAAAAGAGATGAGGATGGTGGTGATGTTGATGAAGACGATCACCGCGGCGATGGTTCCCCCGATGGCACTCCTGCGCCACCGAGAGAGAGGTGGAGAGGTTCTCCCCCTTGTGCTTCCTCCTCCATGCCCCCAGATGGGGAGAGGTTCTCCCTCTGGTTCTTTGGCCTCCATGATGATGGTGACCCCTTCGGTTTCCTCCTCCATGGCCTCTGATGATGTTGGCCCCCTCCGGCAGGGTGCCAAAGAGGGCCTCGATTGGTTTTTCGTGGCTACAAAGGCTTACGGCGGCGGAACACCCGATCCCTCTTCTATTCCGGGTTCTTTTGGATTTATAGGAGGAGTTGGCTTTGGTTTCACGTCAGGGGGCCCCACGAGGCGATCACAAGGACGGGTGGCACGCCCTAGGGGGTGGGGGCGCCCCCCACCCATGTGGTGGCCCCAGGACTCCTCTTCCGTACCTTTTTCTTCTAGTATTTTTTTATATTTTCCAGAAAAATCTCCATAAATTTTGAGCCCATTCCGAGAACTTTTATTTCTGCGCAAAAACAACACCACGGTAATTTCACTGAAAACAACGTCAGTCTGGGTTAGTTCTAATCAAATCATAATAAGATCATGTAGAATTGTTATAAACATGGCACGAATAATTCATAAATTATAGATACGTCCGTCGGAGACGTATCAGCATCCTCAAGCTTAATTTCTGCTCGTCCTCGAGTAGGTAAATGATAAAAGAAATAATTTATGAAGTGTGAATGCCATCAAGTGCACAAGTTTGATCAATGAAAGTTCCAAGAAATTTTTCTAGCATTATTCTTTATCATAAACAGTAGCTCACCTTCATAAAACTTCTCATGATCAAGTAACAAGCTATCCACAAATTAAAGTATAGACCATAAAATTTCTTGAAAGCTAACAAACTATGTTCTCAGTCATCAAACAATTGTAATTCATCTTATTTTCAGGAAGGGTCTATGTAAGAGCTTTGATTTAGCAAATTCCACATACTCAACTATCATTTAATATTTCACAATTGCTAACACTCACGTGATATTTATGGGTTCAAAGTTTCAATCGGACACAGAGAAAGATAGGAGCTTATAGTTTCGCCTAACTTTTTACCTCAAGGGTAATGGCAACAATAATACTTTATGAAAACCTACATCCAAGTGGATATATCTATATATATATATATATATATATATATATATATATATATATAGACGGTCTATTCTGCTAATATTAGCAGAATAACTATTCTGCACACCACTTCCGCACTGCGCGCTGAACGCAAGTGCACGTCATTCTTTGAACCAAGTGTGCTGCAGTACTCACACGTGAACTTCTCGTCGGAAAAAACTGCACGCGTTATTTTTTCGGTACTGTTTTCGCTCTAATTTTTTAACCGTTTATTGGAATGAGGCGTGTAATATACCGTTGAAAAGCTATGGATTAGGCGCAACTTCGACATGTTGAACACTTTTCGAGATTCTACACAGTTTAAGAGCAGTTTTGAAAATGGTGCGGCGGATGACGAGTGGCAGCGAGTGTTTTTTCGCGTTTTTTTTTCTAAACCGCTTGTCGGAATGAAGCAAATGATACTCCGTCAGATAGATATTGTCGAGGCGCATCTTTTTCATATATAAATCTTTCTCTAATTCGTTACGGTTTAAAAGAAGTTTCAAATTTACTAAATCGCGGAATTCTGTTCTTCTAGTTTTTTAAAATTTTCGGTACTGTTTTCGCTGCAGTTTTTGAACCGTTTGTCGAAACGAGGCGTGTTATACGCCGTTGGAAAGCTACGAACGAGGCGCAACTTTCATATGTTGAAATATTTTTGAGATTCCTTACGGTTTTAAGTTAATTTTGAAAATCGTGTGGTGGACGACGAGTGGCAGCGGCCGTTTTTCGCGAATTTTTTTACAAACCGCTGATCGGAATGATTCAAATTATATGGCGTTGGAAAGATATCTACGAGGCGCAACTTTTTCATGTAGAACATGCTCTCTAATTCCTTATGGTTTAAGAGTAATTTTAAAAATACCAAAACGCAAACACTCTGTTTTTCCCGCGACCAAAATCGTCGTGTTTTCTGCATGAGACACATGAACGCACTGCTTCAGACCAGAAACCGCACTGCATCATACAGTTAAGTGAACTTCATGGTTTCTTTCGTCATTTTATAAAAAATAGTTTTCTTTGACTTTTTTTTCTAACAAGTGGACCACAGGGATCGAGCAAGTGAACTACATCCAATATAAGAAGCGAGCTTCTTTTGAGATGTTTTTGTTTCTGTATTAGTAAGTGAACCACATATGCACTTAATTGCAACTACTTCAGGTCGAAAAACGCACTTCATCAAATGGGCAAATGAACTGCATGATTTATTTTTCGCTTTTGTAGTTTTTGGGTCTTTTGGTAGCGACATCTACACAGACGGAGAAAGCGAACCACATGGTTGAGAAAAACGAACCCCAACACAATTCCAGATGCGCTGCTTCTTTTAACAAACTCATATACATGTGCCTGAAAAAACAACACAACCACCACTCAAAAACAAAAGTTTTATTTACAAGTAAACATCATTTGTTTTTTTAACTCCCAAACGTCCTGTTTTTTGTGCAGAACAAACTCACACACATATCAACCCACTCTCACATGCACACACATCAAACCGCGGGCACAACCGGCACACTTACACAACCTGAGCTGCACGGGACGAGACACCAAACCGCGTGCCTATGCAAATCGAGCTGCACGGGAGGAGCTGCCGGAACTGGACCGTAGACAAAACTGTGGAGATATCTTTTTTCGTCATCCCACGATGAGCTCGTGAAATGCAAAAGTTTCTATACCACACAGTGAGCCAAAAACTGTAGTGCACTGACAAAAATTCCATCCAAAACAAAGTAAGAAGTCAACCGCACACCGCCCTGAGTTTACAAATAAATTGCACATATGTTTCTAACATTTTTATACAAAACCAAAATCCTTGAGCAGTCCGGCGTGATGAACTTTCCTTAAAAATGGAAAACAAAGGGAAAAAAGAACTGCAAGCACAGGGAAACGAGCCGAATCGACACCCTCCCGCACTAGAGATGATGAAGGGGAGGAGCAGCTTGGATCCGCTCAAGTGATCAACCTCAGCAGACCGGAGTGGGGCGACGCCCTGCTTGCCGACGGGCGCCATCTCAACCCCCTGTGGCCGCCACACGGGGGAGCAGGCCGAGGCAGTGGAGAAGGAAGGCAGTTGATTGGTTCCGGATGTCGTGGCGCAGCGGGAGGTCGCAGGAAGGAGCCAGGTGGTGGAGCACCTCGGTGGCCGTGCCTTTTTCTTCGCCGACGGAGTAGAAGGAAGGGGGAGGAGGGGGTACTCGAGAGGAAGGCGAAGGGGAGGTGGGCGCGGGGGCAGCCCCGGCCAGATCCAGATGGGCTGGTGCGGGGGAGGCGACTCATCTGCTCGCCGGTGCAGGATTCGGCGCCCGACGGATCCGGCCGAGGCGGCGCGCTGGTTGGGGCGGGGCAGCCGATGAGCGAGGCACGTGGTGGTGGCCGGGGCGGCGCGGCTCGGGGTGGTGGCCGAGGTGTGGTGGCGCGCCGGAGGAGGTAGGGATGGTGGCGCGCCAGAGAGGGGGTGGGGGTGGTGGTGCGATGGAGAGGGGGTCGGGGTGGTGTGGCGCGGTGGGAGTGGGGGCAGTGGGGCGCTAGAGGGGTGGGGTTGGTGGGGCGTCGGATGGTGTTGCTGGTGGAGGTGAAGAAGATTGGTTGCTGCGGGGTAGAAAGTGGGGGTTCGGGGGTTGGGCTAGTGCAGTTTTCTCGGATTGACCTGCGGTTCCGGTCAGGTGGATCAAGTAGTACAGAAGTGTTAGCAGAATAAGAGATTCGTGGTGTAGAATAAGACTCTTAAGGGGTGTTATTAGAATAGACCTACCCTATATATATATACACACACACACATATATATATATATATATATAGCCGGATTTCTCCAACACATAGTACTTGCCAAAGGAAAAACTGTAAAAAGGAAAGGTGATGAATAGGGGTAGAAGATAAAAGTAAAATATAGGTCCTTCGCAGAGGGAAGCAGAGGTTGTCATGCGCTTTTATGGTTGGATGCACAAAATCTTAATGCAAAATAACGTCACTTTATATTGCCGCTTGTGATAAAGACTTTATTATGCAGTTCGTTGCTTTTATTTCTTCAATATCACAAGTTTGTATAAAGCTTATTTTCTTCACACTAATAGATCATACATATTTAGAGAGCAATTTTTATTGCTTGCACCGATGATAGCTTACTTGAAGGATCTTACTCAATCCATAGGTATGTATGGTGGACTCTCATGGCAAAACTGGTTTAAGGGATGTTTGGAAGCACAAGTAGTGTCTCTACTTGGTGCAAAGAATTTGGCTAGCATGAGAGGGAAAGGCAAGCTCAACATGTTGGAGGATCCATGACAACATAACTTCTATTCGATATAAGAAAACATAACTCATTATGTTGTCTTCCTTGTCCAACGCCGACTTTTTAGCATGCCATATTTTAATAAGTGCTCACAATTACAAAAGATGTCCAAGATAGTATATTTACATGTGAAATCTCTCTTCCTTCAATATTCTTTCATGAATTGTTCAAATGACCGATACTATGTTTGCTAACTTTCAATAAATTTACCACATATACTTATTATGTGTGGAGTCATTATTCCCCATGGTATAAGCATATGAAACATATATAAATTCATATTTATGATATTCAATTTAGTCAACCATTTACTCATAGGATTTAAATGAAGCACGTGAGTAAATGACAAACTACTCCAAAAAAATAAGAGTGAAGAACAATGAGTAGTCAAGTAATTAACTAGCCATGGGAGGACTCTCTCTCATTCAAGATTTCAGATCCAAAGATTTTATTCAAACAATAAGTAAGATGAAAATACACTCCAATCAAAACAAATATGTGACGAATAAAAATATAGCTCTGAGTAAGGTATACCGATGGTTTTGAAGATGAAAGAGGGGATGCCTTCCGGGGCATCCCCAAGCTTAGGCGCTCGAGTCTTCCTTGAATATCACCTTGGGGTGCCTTGGGAATCCCCAAGCTTAGGGTCTTTCCACTCCTTATTCTCCTCGTATCGATATCTCACCCAAAACTTGAAAACTTCAATCACACAAAACTTAACGGAGCTTCGTGAGATGGGTTAGTATGATAAAGAGTGAATCATTCACTTTGGTACTGTCCAAGACAAGATTCATAATTGTTCTCACACAATGCCTACTGTAACATATCATTTCTACAATTTATATTAAGCAATATAAGCCATAGAAACTAGAAAACAAGCAAACTATGCATTGAAAACAGAATCTGCCAGAAATAGAACAGTCTGTAATGATCTGAACAACAACCATACTTCTGTTACTTCAAAAATTCTGAAGAATAAGGAAACCTAAGCAATTTGTTTATTGATCTTCTGCAAAAAGAATCAGCATTTTATCACGCTTCTGTTAAAAATGAGAATTATTTTCCTGAGCGCAAAAGTTTCTATTTTTCAGCAAGATCAAATCAACTATCACCGTAAGCCATCCCAAAGGTCTTACTTGGCACTTTATTGAAACTAAAGCTATAAAACATGATTACTACAGTAGCTTAATCATGTGAACACACAAAAACAGTAAGGATAAATATTGGGTTGTCTCCCAACAAGTGCTTTTCTTTAATGCATTTTCAGCTAGGCACGATGATTTCATGATGCTCACATAAAAGATAAGAATTGAAAGATAATGGGAGAATCATGAAGAATTTGACTAGCACATTTAAGTCTAACACACTTCGCATAGGGATTTTGTGAGCAAGCAACTTATGGGAACAAGAATCACCTAGCATAGGAAGGCAAAACAAGCATAACTTCAAGATTTTCAACACATAGAGAGGAAACATGATATTATTGCAACTCCTACAAGCATATATTCCTCCATCATAATAATTTTTAGTAGCATCATGAATGAATTCAACAATATAGCTGTCACACAAAGCATTCTTTTCATGATCCACAAGCATAAATTTTTTACCACTCTCCACATAAGCAAATTTATTCTCATGAATAGTAGTGGGAGCAAACTCAACAAAATAACTATCATGTGAGGTAAAATTCAATTGAAAATTTAAAATCAAGATGACAAGTTTCATGGTTATCATTATTATTTATAGCATACATGTCATCACAATAATCATCATAGATAGCAACTTTGTTCTCATAATCAATTGGAACCTCTTCCGAAATAGTGGAATTATCATTAAATAAAGTCATGACCTCTCCAAATCCACTTTCATAAATATTATAAGATTCAACACCCTCCAAAATAGTGGGATCATTACCTAGAGTTGACATTCTTCCAAACCCACTTTAAATGATAATTTTATTCACACTCTAAAAGATATAAGTGAAGTTCAAAGGGCATTCTACAAATAATATATATTTATCAATATCCAAGCTCAAAATATGTAAGTGAAGCACATGAAGCATTCTATAAAGCCATACTCAAAAGATTTAAGTGAAGCACAAAGAGCATTCTACAAATCAATGAAGGGCTATCTCATACTAACATGGAGCATACAGGAAAAGAAAAGAAACACAAAAGACGCATATCATGTCAACAAAACAAAAACCGAGTTATACCGATAATTGTTGAAGAAGAAAGATGGGATGGCAACCGGGGCATCCCCAAGCTTAGATGCTTGAGTATCCTTGAAATATTTACTTGGGGTGCCTTGGGCATCCCCAAGCTTGAACTCTTGCCTCTCCTTATTCTTCTCATATTGGTAACTCATCATTCTTAGAACACTTCATCCACACCAAAATTAATAAAAAGCCTTGTGAGATCCGTTAGTATAATAAAGCAAATCACTGCCTTTAGGTACTATTGTAAACTGAAAGTGCGTTATATCGACTAGAGGGGGGTGTATACGCGATTTTGACAAATTCGCCACTTAGGAATTTCAAGGTGAGGAAATTCCTAAGCAACGAACTACTTAGCAGCGGAATAAGTACTCAGATGCATGCATAACAGAACAGAAGCACAATCATCATGATGAACTAAAAACAATCACAGAGTACAAGTAGCGTATAACCAGGATAAGCAGGCTGAAGACAAACTAACTGAAGAAATAGGATTGAGGAAATTGAGAAAGTCTTCAGTCAAAGTCTTCAAACAGTAACGATCAAGTACTTCAACACAAGAATGAGGAAATGAAAGGGATGAGGAAATAGAACCAGTAGCTTGGTGAAGACAATGATTTGGTAGACCAGTTCCAACTGTTGTGACAGTCGTACGTCTGGTTGGAGCAGCTAGGTATTTAAACCTGAGGACATGCAGTCCCGGACACACAGTCCTCACCGTATTCTCCTTGAGCTAAGGTCACACAGACCTCGACCAATCTCTCATGGTAAGTCTTTAGGTGACTTCCAAACCTTCACAGACTCGGTCACTCGGCGATCCACAATTTACTCTTCGATGCTCTTGACCATGACGCCTAACCGTCTAGAGGATGCACAGTCCTCAAAGGTAACAAGCGTCGGTTCCACACATGAACAATCTCTTCAGTGATGCTCAATCACTTTCGGTTTGTAGGTGTTTGGGTTTGGGTTTTCTTCACTTGATGATTTTCGCTCAAAGTCCTTGGAGGATGGGATGCTCTCAATGACAAGTGTCAGTTTCTCTCGGAGCAGCCAACCGGCTAGTGGTTGTAGGGGGTGGCTATTTATAGCCTAGGGACCAGCCCGACATGATAAGACATAAATGCCCTTCAATGATATGACCGTTAGGTGGGTAGATATTTTGGGACAGCTGGCGCGTAGCACATCAACGGTCGGATATTTGAGTATCAAATTCCTCAGGGCTATCATGTTCCTCACTTGTAGGTAGTTCGCACTGGCGAATTCCTAACTCCTCAGTCAGAACAAATTCCTCAAAGACCAGAAGATCTTCGTCTCTGTCACTAAAGAAATTGACTGAACTATATGAGTTCCAATGGCTTCACTCAAAAAGATTGGGTAGGTGTAGAATTTTGAGATGAGCATCACTTGAAAACTTTTACTTAGTTTTACCTCGACCCCCTTTAATAGTATGGTGTTTCCTATGACTCAAGAAAGAGAAAATGAAACTACGAAAACAAAAGTCTTCACGCTTCATATTCCTCGCATGAATATCAAGTCTTCACGGTCACACCAATTTCTTCACTTTCAAAGTCTTCAAGAAAACCAAAGTCTTCAGCTGAAGACAGTCATTTTTAGGGGTCGACTTTCATCGTATATAGAAAACTCCTCATAGACTTATAGACCTGTGTACACTCACAAACTCATTAGTCCCTTAACCTATAAGTCTCCAATATACCAAAATCATTAAGGGGCACTAGATGCACTTACAATCTCCCCCTTTTTGGCGATTGATGGCAATGTAGGTTAAGTTTTCAACGGGGATAAACATATGAAGTGTAAATACTGATATCGAGGAATTTGATTGCAAGATATAGAAGAACTCCCCCTGAAGATGTGCATATGTGAGGAATTTGCTTCGAATAGCAAATGCACATTTTAGAGTAGAATCATGCACTACAAAAAAAGACACATCCGTGACATTTTGGGCCGAACGAAAAAAATTCGGTCATGCTTATGACACTTCTATGACGATAATTGTGACAAAACCCGGTATCATCATAGACGTGGTGGGGTCCTACTTCTATGACAAAAAATCATGACAGAAAATGGGATTTTCGTCCTGGGCGGGCCAGAGACGGAGCTGCATGACATTCTTTGGGCTGTCCATGACGGAGAAAACTATGGTAGAAGCGAGGGCGAGGAAAATATTGGGGGAGTTCCCTGTTATGGTGGGTGGTCGGGGGCCGAGCGATGCGCGTTTATCTCGTACGTACGCGCGTGTGTGCGAGGCATTGCGCTCTAACTGAACCCGAGCGATTGCACTGCAGGCTACGCGTTACTGAACCCGAGCAATCGATCGATCCCTTACTGTTAACTGAACCCGAGTTATTCCTTCGCTACTGCTGCTAACTGAAGCCGATCGATGCTGCCTCTTGATAAATAGTGAGCGTTGTTGGGGGGTTTTGATGTAGGGTAGAACCCTAATCGCCCGATCTTTCACGAAAGGAGCAGATCCCGTGAAGAACACGAGGAACACGAGGAGAAAACGAGGGGAATCACGAGGGGAAACACGAGAGAAACACTAGAACCAACAAGAATGATCACACATGCGCTAGATCCATGAACACAAAGGGAGATACAAGATCCAAAGTAAACAACAGACGATACAAGAGGTAACCGGTCTTCTCCATGAGGAGGTCTTGAATCCACGGGGGGATCTTCCCTTAGAAAGGGGGCTTGAATCCAAAGGGATCTTCTCCGTAGAGGCCACGGTCTCTCTCGTGGAGTAGATCCGATATGGATGAGCGTAGCTCTATCTCTCAAATGAGCTATCACAACGCTAACCCTAGAAAGGAGGTGGAGGAGGTATATTTATAGTCTAGTGGGCGAAGGGGTAAGTTAGGGGGCGAAACAGGTACATGGGCCTCGGCCCGGGGGCATGCACGCAGGCAAGGCCGGATGATCCGGATGGGGGTCCGGATGATTCGGGCGTCGTCCGGATGATCCGGGTCCTCGTCCGGATGATCCGGCTTCGCCGAGTGGATTCTGCAAGGTTCGGCCGTCGCGGTGTATGGATTACCCGGATGATCCGGGGGGTCAGCCCGGATGATCCAGCTGGGCCCAGATGATCTGACTCTGCATTCGGATGTCCGGCTAGTCTTCAGCAGCCGCCGTCTTCTTCTTCTTCTTCTTCTTCTTCTTCTTCTCCTTTCTTCCGTCTTCTCTTCCATGCCTCCCTCACGGATGGTGTAGACGTGCACTTGCGCTCGCACTCCTCCTCAACGTCCGTGAAGTTCCGACAATATCTATGCATGCACATGGAAGGAGTGTCAAGTAGTATACCATCCTCGAAGGGGTCAAGGGAGCACGTGTAAAGGAGATGATTCACCTTTGTGTGTGTGAAGTAGATGTCGCATGTGTCACTTGCCAAATGGACTCTTGACATGGTGATGTCCGTAGGATGCTTCGCATCATCCCCTCCCCCTTGGGAAAGATCCGACCTCAGATCGAAATCCAAATCACCATGGTAAAGAGATGGCGTCGCCGTGTAGGAGTGGACGCTCACCAAGTACTTGTCATCTTGAAGCTCGAAATGGGCACTCTCCAATGTCGCACCATCTAGTGATTCCTTCAAAAGGAGCAAGGACAACAAACACTTGGAAAAAAAATGTGGTTAGTGTTAATGCAAAACCGAGCATTCAAGAGGTGATTCACCCAACAAGTGCCGTCATCAAGCATAGCATATGGTGTGACAACGGATTGTGACATGACATGTAAGCACATAAATTGAACATAATGAAGGTCATCATGGAAACAAGCATGTAAATGTGAGGTAGCGATGCAAATGTGTGTGAGAAGAGAATATGCATCTACCTCATGGTCATAGCAATCATGCATATAGCACTCGACAAATGGTCTATGGTAGGCATAGGAAACATTCACAACACCAAATAAAATGAAGTGTCTAAACACATGAGTAAAGTGCAAGACAATCCAAGCATAACGTGCATAGGGTGTAGTGAAGATAGTATGGCACTCAACACAATAGAAAGAGCAATTGTTCATCATGTGTGAGGCAATCAAGTCAATCACGTGACAAGCAATGGGACATGGCATATGTGAAGAAGTGACATTGTTGGAACCAAACATATGATAGGAGCAAGTAATCCAAGAATTGGATGCAACCCACAAGGCATATATATCATGATGCATGGAACGGTGAAAATGACAAGTTGAAGCAAGATCTCTAACATGTGTGGAATCAAGTGGTCCAAGATGAACAATAAGTATCATGGTGCAAGCAACACATGTAGTATGATCCATAATATCCATGATCATGGTTTGGGGGTTCTCAAAAGAGAAGGATATCACCTTGAAAGCATGTCCTTGTGTGTTCTTCACAATGACGAAACACAAGCAAAAGTGGTGTAGAAGCGAGTCAGTCGCAAGTGGTTCGCTCTCAAGAGCTCGAATGGTCAACTCATGTGAGGTGGAAGTCGACACAAAGTCCAAGTATCCTACACATGCACACAATAAAACAAAGAACGTATGCGCATGGTAGATAAACACATCACCCATCACGAAGGTTCTCTTCTCTTGCACATAACCGTTAGAAGCACAAGTGCATGAATAATATGATGCAACAATGGCAATATTCGTGGCACTAGGTATATTGTGCAAACAGGTAAGACAAGCATGCTTCACAAGAAATATGTCAAAATCTCCACATATATGTGAGAATGATAAAGGGGCAATCTCATTAGTAATATTAAAATCATTGTTGCACTCAATACATGGCAAATCATCTAGCATGAGAGAGGCAACATATGGAGATATATGACAAGAAGCAATAACAATCATGTGAAAAGCATGTAGATGGTTGTCATCAACCGCATGAAATAAGCAAGTATGAATCATTTGTGATGCAACAAAGCAAGCACTCATAGGAATCAAGTCATGCAAGCTAGTAGTGCGAAGATGCAACATACTAGAGGAAATCATGGCAATCATGGCATGTGAGCAAATAAGTCTTGGAAATATGCCCTAGAGGCAATAATAAAATGGTTATTATTGTTGTTCCTTGTTCATGATAATTGTCTATTGTTCATGCTATAATTGTATTATCCGGAAACCGTAATACATGTGTGAATACATAGACCACAACATGTCCGTAGTAAGGCTCTAGTTGACTAGCTCGTTGATCAATAGATGGTCCTGGTTTCCTGACCATGGACATTGGATGTCATTGATAACGGGATCACATCATTAGGAGAATGATGTGATGGACATGACCCAATCCTAAGCATAGCACAAGATCGTGTAGTTCGTCTGCTAAAGCTTTTCTAATGTCAAGTATCATTTCCTTAGACCATGAGATTGTGCAACTCCCGGATACTGTAGGAATGCTTTGGGTGTGCCAAACATCACAACGTAACTGGGTGGCTATGAAGGCACACTACGGGTATCTCCGAAAGTGTCTGTTGGGTTGGCACGAATCGAGACTGGGATTTGTCACTCCGTATGATGGAGAGGTATCTCTGGGCCCACTCGGTAATGCATCATCATAATGAGCTCAATGTGTCTAAGCAGTTAGTCACGGGATCATGCATTACGGAACGAGTAAAAGTGACTTGCCGGTAATGAGATTGAACGAGGTATTGAAATACCGACGATCGAATCTCGGGCAAGTAACGTATCGATTGACAAAGGGAATTGTATACGGGATAGATTGAATCCCCGACATCGTGGTTCATCTGATGAGATCATTGTCGGTGTCAAAACCGGCGGATCTCAGGTAGGGGGTCTCGAACTGTGCGTCTAGGACGGATGGTAACAGGAGGCAGGGGACACGAAGTTTTACCCAGGTTCGGGCCCTCTCGATGGAGGAAAAACCCTACGTCCTGCTTGATTAATATTGATGATATGGGTAGTACAAGAGTAGATCTACCACGAGATCGAAGAGGCTAAACCCTAGAAGCTAGCCTATGGTATGATTGTTGATGTGTACGTTGTCCTACGGACTAAAACCCTCCAGTTTATATAGACACCGGAGAGGGTTAGGGTTACACAAAGTCGGTTACAATGGTAGGAGATCTTCATATCCGTATCGCCAAGCTTGCCTTCCACGCCAAGGAAAGTCCCTTCCGGACACGGGTCGGAGTCTTTAATCTTGTATCTTCATAGTCCAGGAGTCCGGCTGAAGGTATAGTCCGGCTATCCGAACACCCCCTAATCCAGGACTCCCTCAGTAGCCCCTGAACCAGGCTTCAATGACGATGAGTCCGACGAGCAGATTGTCTTCGGCATTGCAAGGCGGGTTCCTCCTCCAAGTACTTCATAGAAGATTCTGAACACAAAGATAGTGTCCGCCTCTGTAAAATAAGTTTCCATATATAGCCATAGAGAGAATAATATTTACACCAATCTAATCTGCTGACGTATTTCGTAGCGTGACACGCCACGGCCAAGCCTTTATCCGAGTCGTTTTATTATCCCACCTCAGCGCGTTATGCGAGGCGCTTTCCTTGGCATGTCTTGTTAAAGCAGAGATCGTGTCCCCTTATCCCGGGATTTTCATCAATACGGGCATGGGTAACCCAACCGCTTCTAGGACTCCTAGATTATAGGCAAGTCCAAATGGACACGGAGAGGACGCTTGATATTCACCCTCTTTATAAAGGGGACAAGGCTTTTATTTTTCTCTCCCGTGCTCAATCGAACCCTTCCCCCACCTCAAGCTCAAACGTCCGAAGTTCAGGTCAGGCGCTCCAAACCTTCAGTCATGTTCGGATCTAGCCTTCAAGGCCGATGGATGCCTTCCTCTATCACGGAAGAAGACATCAAGAAGTTGAGGGAGGCCAGATATCTGACCCCGAGATTTTGCATCGGCTGCCTCCCCGAGGGCAGGCCGTCCCCACCCCCGAACCCAACGAGAACGTCGTGTTCGTTTCCCACTTCCTCCGAGGTCTAGGCCTTGCCCTGGATCCTTTCGTCTGGGGTTTGATGTTTTACTACGGGCTAGATTTTCATGATCTAGCTCCGGACTCCTTTCTTCATATCACGACATTTATTGTCGTGTGCGAGGCCTTCCTCCGGGTTACCCCTCACTTTGGCCTATGGCTCAAGACCTTTGAAGTGAAGCCAAAGATGGTCGAGGGGCAACATGCAGCGTGTGGAGGTGCCTCAATACACAAGATGACGGGAGCTCCGTGGCCCAAAGGTTCCATCCCAGAGGTGTCTGAATTGTGGCAACAGGAGTGCTTCTACATCACGGCTCCTAGAAGTGCCAAGTGGGCACCCCCCCTGTTTTCCGCTCGGGCCCTCCACCACAACTGATGTCATGGATCAGCAGAGGTCTGAGCTGGGGTCCAGTCAAGGACGTGCCTATATTGCAAGGCCTCATTCGAGATCTCTTCAATGGAGATTTCAGTTTGGTTGCGGTAATACAGGTTATGCTGGTTCGTCAAGTCCAGCCTTGCAAACGCCAGCCTCTTCTCCTGTGGGAGTTCAATCCCGAGGGACCGTGTGCCATTCAAAGTTTTCTCGGCCTGACGCACGAGGAGATGTACAAGTCATTCTTTGGACCTCAGGTGGAGTGTCCGGAAATCACCGAGGATGTGGGCCTGAGTAGTAACCGCACCGCCGAACAGGTAAGGCATCTTCCGGCCGAACATACTATCTCTACTTTGTTACGAAGTTATTTCTGAGAGTTCGCTTTTTGACCAGGACTGGCTAACAAAGGCGAAGTTGATTCGGTGTTCGGCCCCCCTCCCTGAGGGTTTGTAAAATCCGATATTGGAAAAAATGCTCCAGACCGCACCTTGCCCGGAGCCCTTGAAGGAAGATACTGTGGAGGATAATGCGGGCGGACGCAGGCCCCCAACGCTGCCCATTCTAGCCGAGGGAGCGAGCGTCTCCATGAGGGAAGGCGACCAGTAGATGAAAAGGACTGCGCCCGAGGATTCGGAAGCCGAAGCTTCCGAACAGGAGAAGAAGTCTCCCACAGAGGGTCCTACCTTGGGAGGCGCTGTTGCCGCACAAAGTCCGCGGGGGGATCAATTCTCCCACGAGTCGTAAGTGACCCGAAATACTAGTAGTAATACAGATATGCCATCGTTTTCTTCTGAGAAAATAACCACCGCATATATTTTTGCAGTTCGGGCCTTAGCCCCTCTCAAATGAGCTCATCTTCAGGGGATCTTGTTCCAGAGATGATGGAGAGCGAAACGCCTCCTACGGACTCCTCCACTCCAGAAGTGAGCGACCCTGAAGTGTCTTCGCGGAGGGCCTCTCCGAGTCCGTTGAGGCCAGAAGATAATCCCATTGACCCCCGAAGCTCCCAGTGTCCGGTTCCCGAAGAGAGCAGACAAAAGAGTCCGGCCCCTTCTAGTGTGCGATCGGATGTTCTGAGGGAGTTGGTGGGGCGAGCGGCCATCTCAGATGAACACCGTGTGATGATGAATACAGTGATGGGGAGAATATCGTCCGCCGAAAGCGGATTGCATGAAGCTTTTATGAGTCTACTGACAGGCTTTGAGGTACGTAAAAGAATGTATGATAATCCTGCACATGCTAGGTGTGCCCTGTGTAGATAGTAGCCCCTGAGACTCTGGTTGTCGTCGGAAACGACGACGAACAGAGGATCATATTCCCAGGAAATAACCATACTGCCTCTATGTGCAGGTGATGGAAGCTCCGGTGGCTAGCCGGACTAGCGAGTTTGCCCATTTAGAACGGCAGTTGGATGCGGCAGACGCCGATATCGAGCTTGTTAACAAAAGGCTTGACGAGGTATAGGGTAAGTGTCAATATCTGCTAAACGCCACATAGGAAGAGCAGCATGATGCCAGTATCTTTAATATGTTGTGACTGCGGATGGAGCTGTCACTGTTGAAGCCTTGCGGGCAGAACTTGCCCGAGCCAAGGAACAAGCGAGGTTGGGTAATGCGGCTGCTGTGAAGGCGGCCGAAGAGTTGCAAGCCGAGAAGGCCGCGCATGGCGAGACCCGAGACAAGATGGCCAAGATGGCTATAGAATTAAAAGCCGCCGCCGACCGTTGCCGGGTTCTTGAGAAGGAAAACCAAGCGAAGGCATCGGACCTTGAGAAGGCTGCTGCGACGAAAAAGGATCTCCGCTTTGCTATGAGGGCAAAGAAGGAGGAGCTGCGGGAAGCCGGAGATATTGTAGCTGGGAAATCCTTTATGTTGCGGAGGAAATTCGGAGATCCACGGTGTGCCCCTCTGGATCGGCTATGGAGTTCGGAGGATGTGTATATGGATTTGGCGGCGAGCGCTACCGATGCGGCCAAGTACTTCCAGGGTCAGACGGACCGTGGAGTAGACCAGCTGTTTTGGAGACAATTCCATTCTCCCGAGCGTCCACTTTCATTGACTGACCAATTAGCCGAATGGGCCGAACTAAATAGGTTGTCCGGACTCTCTATGAGGTTTGTTGTGGATCAGCTATGGCCGGGAAGGTCAAAACCGAACAGCTGTTTCAGCTTGGTGCAGCAGGTCCTTGACGTGGTGCCGTGCATTAATGCGATGAGGAGGTCGGCGTGCATAGAGGGCGCACGGATGGCCTTTGCCCGTGTTAAGGCATATTGGGCGGAGATGGATGCTACCAATGTTGTAGTGCGGGATTCGGCTATAGGTCGAAAGGCTGCCGAACACTACTTTGAAGAAGTTCTTGAGGGTGCCCGTTTGATAGAGACCCAGTGCTCAAAAAATATCATGTTTGAGTGATATGTAATCTCATTGTAAGCGAAATTCTTTTATACATTTTTATAAAGCTATTTTTATACTTTTGCCTGAAAGTAATATGATGCCTCCTGGGCGGCCGTTTATGTATACATGTGTATAACCTGAAAGATTGCAGCCGTCGGCTTCAACCCTCATGCATATAATGCGGAGGTGCTCGCAAAAACACGCATTCACACTTAACCCAACGTCTTGGTCCTATTAAGGAGGTGATAGCGGAGCGAGCGAGGCAACCGGACTATAATGCTTTAGCACTTTCACTTAGCCATAGGAGTTTGACAGTGGGGCTACTAGATAGCCCTTGGTGGCTCCGCACTCTCCCGATCTCGGGGTGCGTACATGCCTGGCCGGGAAACGGTCCTTCGTTAAAGCGGAGGAACTCGAACATTCCCAAAGGTCATCGAGTGGTTGACCAATCTCACGCTATATCATGACAGTCAATTTTCGGCTTTCTCTACTGAGGTGCTCGTCCGGATGAACCAGGGCACAATCACAGTAGTTCTCCTGGTGCTACCTTAGCCGGCAAGGCGGAACGTAAGGCACCAAAACATAGGAGCCGGGCAAACCCAACATTTGACCAAAGATAATGATTCGGAGCTGATGCATATAGGGCCAAACTCGCGATGCCGAACACTCCCTAAGGTATTCAGTCTTTGTGGTATAAACCGGGCCTAAATAGTGGCCTTTGTAAGAAGCCCCGTGTGTCTAGGTACGTGCATTGTTCTGGCGTGGCCACATGCCAAGACGTCAGCATCCTTCTCAATGGTGGATATGTATCAACAAGAGACAGTAAAAAAGGTTTACGCAGGGTCTTAATCTAAAAAGAATCCTTGGAGCGGGTCCCTGCTGCACGTCTGCGCCTGTGTCTCCGTTGTGCCGTATCCTGGACGGGTGTAGCACGATGATCGTCTGTAAAAGAGAGGAAGTTAAGTTGAAAAAGTTGTCGTGCAAAAGGATAGTGTTTAAATAAACCACGTATAATTCAAGATGATAAGAAATTTCCACTTGTCTGCGCGCGTTGAGCCCCTTGTATTGACAACTAGGGGTGTGACCACTTATTTCCGTATAAATAGCGGCGCCGGACTTGATTAGTTGTATCTGAGGTCTTGACGACCTATTGGGTGCTTTCGCTTGTCCGGGCGCCTTTAGTGTGCGGCGGCCAAGGCAGCCTCACTCTCTTCGGCGCGCAGAGATCGCTTGATATTTCCGTGCACTGTAATGATGCCACGTGGACTAGGCATCTTGAGTGTGAGGGAGGCGTAGTGTGGTATTGCATTAAAGAGAGCGAAAGCTTCGCGTCCGAGCAGTGCTTGATAGCCACTTTGAAACGGAGTGATATGGAAAGTTAAATGCTCGCGACGGAAGTTATCGGGGGAGCCGAATGTAACTTGTAGTAGGAGGGAGCCCGTACAACGAGCCCCTGGGCCTGGCGTTACTCCTTTAAAGGTAGTATTGCTATGGCGAATTTGTGTTGGGTCTAACCCCATCCCGCGGATTGCATCCTGATATATTAGGTTTAGGCTACTGCCGCCGTCCATCAAGATCCTTGTGAAGTGATATCTGCCAATTACTGGGTCTAATACCAGGGCAGCCCATCCTGCGTGTCGGATACTTGCTGAGTAATCGCGATGGTCGAAAGTGATCGGTTGAGATGACCAGTGGCAGGACTTCGTGGTGACAGTCACTTGGGTATACTTTCCTGGGAGTGCCGCATTGTTTTTTCCCTTGATTACGTGTAACACGTTTACTATTTTGACTTCTGGTGGAAATTGCTTTTGTTCCACCGTGTCTTGCTTGGGGGGCTCGTCCTCGTCTTCACTTGGTGTATCCTCCCCCTTGTGTACGGCGTTGAGCTTGTCGGACTGCTTGAAGACCCAACATTCTCTGTGGGTATGATTAGCAGGTTTATCAGGGGTACTATGAATCTGACATACTTGGTCCAGAATTTTGTTGAGGCTGGACAATTCATCCCTGGTGCCTTTAGGGGGCGGCTTTTGTCCTGGCCGAGAGCTTTTGAATCTGGCATTTACTGCCGTGCCCTTCGTGCTGTCTTGTTTATTCCGGCATTTGTTATTGCTGTTGTGCCGTGATTTCTCGTTTCCATCTCTAACTTCAGATGTACTGGGGTCGCTGGTGCTGCATCTGGCTAGCCAGCTGTCCTCTCCCATGCAAAAGCGGGTCATGAGGTTTGTAAATGCGGCCATCGTTCTCGGCTTATTTTGGCCGAGGTGTCTGGCGAGACATTCGTCACGGACGCTATGCTTGAAAGCTGCTAAGGCTTCGGCGTCCGGACAGTCGATAATCTGGTTCTTTTTAGTAAGAAACCTGTTCCAAAGCTTTCGGGCTGACTCTCCGGGCTGTTGAGTTATATGACTCAAATCGTCCGCATCTGGAGGTCGGACATAAGTCCCTTGAATTTTTGCCCGAAAGGCGTCTTCGAGCTCTTCCCAACTTCCAATGGAGCTTTCGGGGAGGCCTTTGAGCCAGTGACGAGCTGGCCCTTTGAGCTTGAGTGGTAGGTACTTGATGGCGTGGAGATCATCTCCTCGAGCCATATGGATATGAAGGATGTAGTCCTCAATCCAGACCCCAGGGTCTGTTGTTCCGTCGTATGCCTCTATGTTTACGGGATTAAATCCCTCTGGAAATTCGTGGTCCAGTACCTCATCGGTGAAACATAGGGGTGTGCGGTACCCCTGTAGCTGGGTGCACCGCGTTGTTTGTATGTTTGTTGTGTTGCATTGTATGCTGGGGCGCGCTTGCGTGGTCCATAGATGGATCTTGTTGCACCGTTCTTTGGGCGCGAGCCCTCGCATTGGTTGCGTGTTGTATGGTGAGCGGCGTTGTATGCCGCTCTATGTTGGTAGAGGGGTCGTCTATCCGACCAGGTGGCTGCTTTGATATTTGGTTGTGGGGGGTCTGAGGCCTCCTCATCGAATTCGGGTAGCAGCTTCCGCTTTGGGTAGCTCTTGTAGGGGCGATTGTCGCCGTACCTTGCTGCTGTGTTGAGTATTTTACTCCATCTGATTTGGAGTGTGTCTTGCGCAGCCTTGAGCCTTTGCTTCTGCTTTTTCAGACTCCTCGCGGTGGCAACAAGCCTTTTACGGGCAGTCTGCTGCTCCGGGTGCCTGTCCGGCGTTATGTCGTCCGGACCATTATCCTTGATAGGATTTGTTTGTTCGGTTTGATTATCCGGATTGCCGTTGTCCGGCAGTGGTTCGCCCTGCTCCAGCGCAGGGTCTGTGTGATCGCTATTTCTGTCAAGGCGGGATTTGGGGCTGCGCTTGCGTCGCCGCTTTGACTGCTTTTCGAGGGAACAAGCCTTCGGTGCATCCTTCCGCTCCTCGTCGTCATCTTTTGGTGCGTCCACCATGTATACGTCATATGACGAGGTGGCGTTCCAGGGCCCAACAGGCGCTGGTTCTTCATCATCTCCTTCATTGGCGTCCATACCGTCGATGTCTTCAGAGTCAAGGTCGAGCATGTCGGTTAAATCGTCGACGGTGGCTACAAAGTGGGTGGTGGGTGGGCTTTGAATTTCTTCATCGTCCGTATCCCAATCTCGCTGACCGTAGTCCGGCCA
This sequence comes from Triticum urartu, assembly GCF_056163025.1. Taxonomy (NCBI): domain Eukaryota; kingdom Viridiplantae; phylum Streptophyta; class Magnoliopsida; order Poales; family Poaceae; genus Triticum; species Triticum urartu. Next base: position 166,019,857 of record NC_141874.1, on the reverse strand, counting down.
GGGCTCTCCTGATAAAGAGAGAGACTTTAGTGATTTCATAATATCGCCGAAGGGCGAGTGCTGAAAGATGTCCGCGGCAGTAAACTCCATGATCGGCGCCCAATCGAATTCGATCGGCAAAGGCGCGAATGGTTCGGAGTCCGGCTCCTTGGAGTCACGAGTCTCGCAGAGTACGGGGCTGGTGTTTGGCTCAATCGCCGTTGGGGTCGTAGCCCCCGAGGTGGCGTCCAACCGCCCATCCTCGATCGGCGCAGTTGGCTCCGAATTAAGGGTCGGAGCCGATGCGGGTGCGGCCTCCAGGGCACTGTTCGGCGGCAGAGCTAGATCATGCTCGTCGTGACAGTGCGGCACGCTCGGCAGTGGCTCGGATCCATCGAAGATCAAGTCCCCGCGGATGTCAGCCGTGTAGTTTAAACTTCCAAATCTGACCTGACGGCCAGGGGCGTAGCTTTCGATCTGCTCCAGACGGCCAAGCGAATTGGCCCACAGTGCGAAGCCGCCAAAGACGAAGATCTATCCGGGGAGGACGGTCTCACCCTGGACTGCATCGCTATTGATGATCGTAGGAGCCATCGAGCCTGACGGCGATGACACAGGGGAACTCTCCATGAAAGCACCAATGTCGGTGTCAAAACCGGTGGATCTCGGGTAGGGGGTCCCGAACTGTGCGTCTAGGCCGGATGGTAACAAGAGGCAAGGGACACGAAGTTTTACCCAGGTTCGGGCCCTCTCGATGGAGGTAAAACCCTACGTCCTGCTTGATTAATGTTGATGATATGGGTAGTACAAGAGTAGATCTACCACGAGATCGAAGAGGCTAAACCCTAGAAGCTACCCTATGGTATGATTGTTGATGTGTACGTTGTCCTACGGACTAAAACCCTCCGGTTTATATAGACACCGGAGAGGGTTAGGGTTACACAAAGTCGGTTACAATGGTAGGAGATCTTCATATCCGTATCGCCAAGCATGCCTTCCACGCCAAGAAAAGTCCCTTCCGGACACGGGACAGAGTCTTTAATCTTGTATCTTCATAGTCCAGGAGTCCGACTGAAGGTATAGTCCGGCTATCCGAACACCCCCTAATCCAGGACTCTCTCAATCATCATGGAACATGTGGGAGCCAACATGGGTATCCAGATCCCGCTGTTGGTTATTGGCCAGAGAGTTGTCTCGGTCATGTCTGCATTAATCCCGAACTCGTAGGGTCTACACACTTAAGGTTCGATGACGCTAGGGTTATTAGGAAGACTTGTATGTGATTACCGAATGTTGTTCGGAGTCCTGGATGAGATCCCAGACGTCATGAGGAGTTCCAGAATGGTCCAGACGTAAAGATTTATATATGGAAAGTTGTTGTTCGGGTTCCAGGAAAAGTTCGGTTTTTTTTCCGGTATTGTACAGGGAAGCTTCCGGAAGGTTCCGGAGGCGGAGGATTCCGGAGGGGTCCGGAGGTCCGGAAAATCTTCCACCACGTCCAACACAGTAGCATGGGCTATAGGGGGGCTCCGTAGCCTTAATGGGCCAGGGGCACCAGCCCCCCCAAGGCCCATGCGCATGGGAGAAGGGAAACCCTAAGGGGGAGGGCCTCCACTTGACTTCAGAGGCACTCCCCCCTCCTTGGCCGCCGCCCCCAAACCTAGATGGGATCTAGGGGGGCCGGCCCCCTCTCTCCCCACCTATAAATAGTGGAGGGGTGGGAGGGCAGCCATACCCTTGCACCTGGCGCAGCCCCTCCCCTCCAATACCTCTCCTCCTCCGCGTGAGCTTGGCGAAGCCCTGCCGGAGAACTGCCACTCCATCACCACCACGCCGTCGTGCTGCTATTGGACTCTCTTCATCAACCTCTCCCTCCTCCTTGCTGGATCATGGCGCGGGAGACGTCTCCGTTCCGTACGTGTGTTGAACGCGGAGGTGCCGTCCGTTCGGCGCTAGGATCATCGGTGATTTGGATCATGACGAGTACGACTCCATCAACCCCGTTCTCTTGAACGCTTCCGCTTAGCGATCTACAAGGGTATGTAGATGCACTCCCCTTCCCCTCGTTGCTAGATTACTCCATAGATTGATCTTGGTGATGCGTAGAAAATTTTAAATTTCTGCTACGATCCCCAACAGTGGTATCAGAGCTAGGTCTATGCGTAGATTCTATGCATGAGTAGAACACAAAGCAGTTGTGGGTGATGATTTGTTCAATTTGCTTACTGTTACTAGTCTTATCTTGATCCGGCCGCATTGTGGGATGAAGCGGCCCGGACCGACCTTACACGTACGCTTACGTGAGACTGGTTCCACGGACTGACATGCACTTGATGCATAAGGTGGCTGGCGGGTGTCTGTCTCTCCCACTTTAGTCGGATCGGATTCGATGAAAAGGGTCCTTATCAAGGGTAAATAGCAATTGGCATAACACCATTGTGATTTTGCGTAGGTAAGAAACGTTCTTGCTAGAAACTCATAGCAGCCACGTAAAACATGCAACAACAATTAGAGGACGTCTAACTTGTTTTTGCAGGGTATGCTATGTGATGTGATATGGCCAAAAGGATGTGATGAATGATATATGTGATGTATGAGACTGATCATGTTCTTGTAATAGGAATCATGACTTGCATGTCGATGAGTATGACAACCGGCAGGAGCCATAGGAGTTGTCTTAATTTATTTATGACCTGCGTGTCAATGAAAACGCCATGTAATTACTTTACTTTATTGCTAACCGTTAGCCATACTAGTAGAAGTAATAGTTGGCGAGGCAACTTCATGAAGATACAATGATGGAGATCATGATGATGGAGATCATGGTGTCATGCCAGTGACGATGGTGTTCATGCCGTGCCTCGAAGATGGAGATCAAAGGCGCAAGATGATATTGGCCATATCATGTCACTTTATGATTTGCATGTGATGTTTGTCATGTTTTTACATCTTATTTGCTTAGAACGACGGTAGCATAAATAAGAGGATCCCTCATTAAAATATCAAGGATTGTGTTCCCCCTAACTGTGCACCGTTGCTAAGGTCCGTTGTTCCGAAGCACCATGTGATGATCGGGTGTGATAGGTTCAAACGTTCGCATACAACGGGTGTAAGCCAGATTTACACACGCAATACACTTAGGTTAACTTGATGAGCCTAGCATGTACAGACATGGCCTTGGAACACGGAAGACCGAAAGGTCGAACATGAGTCGTATAGTGGATACGATCAACATGAAGATGTTCATCGATGATGACTAGTCCGTCTCACGTGATGATCGGACACGGCCTAGTTGACTCGGATCATGTATCACTTAGATGACTAGAGGGATGTCTATCTAAGTGGGAGTTCATTGAATAATTTGATTAGATGAACCTAATTATCATGAACATAGTCAAAAAGGTCTTTGCAAATTATGTCTAGCTCATTCTTTGGTTCTACTGTTTTAGATATGTTCCTAGAGAAAATTTAGTTGAGAGTTGACAGTAGCAATTATGCGGACCGGGTCCATGAACTGAGGATTGTCCTTATTGCTGCACAGAAGGGCTATGTCCTTAATGCACTGTTCAGTGTGTTGAACCTTGAGCGTCGTTTGTAGATGTTGGGAAACATCTGACATACACGTTTTGATGACTACGTGATAGTTCAGTGCATAATACTAATGGTTTAGAATTGTGGCACCAAAGAAGTTTTTGAAACGTCGCAGAACATATGAGATGTTCCAAAGACTGAAATTGGAATTTTAGACTAGTGCCACTGTCAAGAGGTATGAGACCTCTGACAAGTTTCTTAAGCCTGCAAACTAAGGGAGAAACGCTCAATCGTTGAGCATGTGCTCAGATTGTCTGAGTACTACAATTGCTTGAATCGAGTGGGAGTTAATCTTCCAGATGAGATAGTGATGGTTCTCCATAGTCACTGCCACCAAGCTATTGGAGCTTCGTGATGAACTATAACACATCAGGGATAGACATGATGATCCTTGAGCAACTCGCGATGTTTGACACCGCGAAAGTAGAAATCAAGAAGGAGCATCAATTGTTGATGGTTAAACCACTAGTTTCAAGAAGGGCAAGGGAAAGAAGGGGTACCTCATGAAACGGCAAATCAGTTGCTGCTCTAGTGAAGAAACCCAAGGTTGAACCCAAACCCGAGAAAAAGTGCTTCTGAAATAAGGGGAACAGACACTAAATCAGAACTACCCTAGATACTCGATAGATGAGAAGGCTGGCAAGGTCGACATAAGTATATTGGATATACATTATAATGTGTACTTCACTAGTAATCCTAGTAGCACCAGGGTATTAAAATACCGGTTCAGTTGCTAAGTGTTAGTAACTCGAAATAAAAGGCCATGGAATAAACGGAGACTAGCTGAAGGTGAGATGACGATATGTGTTGGAAGTGTTTCCAAGGTTAATGTGATCAAGCATAGCATGGTCCCTCTACCATCGAGATTAGTGTTAAACCTAAATAATTTTTATTTGGTGTTTGCATAGACTTGATTGGATTATTTTTATTGCAATATGATTATTCATTTAAGGAGAATAATGGTTACTCTGTTTATTTGAATAATACCATCAATGGTATTGCACCTAAAATGAATGGTTTATTGAATCTCGATCGTAGTGATACACATGTTCATGCCAAAAGATATAAGATAGTAATGATAGTACCGCATACTTGTGGCACTGCCATTTGAGTCATGTTGGTATAGAACGCATGAAGAAGCTCCATGTTGATGGATCTTTGGACTCACTCGTTTTGAAAAGATTGAGACATGCGAACCATGTCTATTGGTAGATATGCATGAAGAAACTCCATACAGATGGATCGTTTGGACTCACTTGATTTTGAATCACTTGAGACATGCAAATCATACCACATGGGCAAGATGACTGAAAGACCTCGTTTTCAGTAAGATGGAACAAGAAAGCAACTTGTTGGAAGTAATACATTTTGATGTGTGCAGTCCAATGAGTGCTGAGGCACGTAGTGGATATCGTTATGTTCTTAATTCACAGATGATTTGAGTAGATGCTGAGTATACTTACTTGATGAAACACAAGTCTGAATTATTGAAAGGTTCAAGTAATTTTAGAGTGAAGTTGAAGATCGTCGTGACAAGATGATAAAATGTCTATGATATGATCATAGAGATGAATATCTGAGTTACGAGTTTGGCACACAATTAAGACATTGTGGAAATTGTTTCACAACTAATACCGCCTGGAACACCATAGTGTGATGGTGTGTCCGAACATCATAACTGCACCCTATTGGATATGGTGCATACCATGATGTCTCTTATCGAATTACCACTATCGTTTATGGGTTAGGCATTAGAGACAACCGCATTCACTTTAAATGGGGCACCATACAATTCCGTTGAGACGACACCATATGAACTATGGTTTAGGGAAACCTAAGCTGTCGTTTCTTAAAAGTTTGGGGCTGCAACGCTTATGTGAAAAAGTTTCAGGCTGATAAGCTTGAACCCAAAGCGGATAAATGCATCTTCATAGAATACCCAAAAATAGTTGGGTATACCTCCTATTTCATATCGGGAAGCAAAAGTGATTGTTTCTAGAAATGGGTCCTTTCTCGAGGAAAAGTTTCTCTCGAAAGAATTGAGTGGGAGGATGGTGGAAACCTGATGAGGTTATTGAACCGTCACTTCAACTAGTGTGTAGCAGGGCACATGAAGTTGTTCATGTGGCACCTACACCAATTGAAGTGGAAGCTTATGATAATGATCATGAAACTTCGGATCAAGTCACTACCAAACCTCATAGGTTGACAAGGATGTGTACTACTTCAGAGTGGTACGTAATCCTGTCTTGGAAGTCATGTTGCTAGAAAACAATGAACCTACAAGCTATGGAGAAGTGATGGTGGGACCGGATTCCGACGAATGGCTCGAGGCCATAAAATCCGAGATAGGATCCATGTATAAAACAAAGTATAGACTTTGAAAGAACTACTTGATGGTCGTAAGGCTGTTGGGTGCAGATGGATTTTAAAAGGAAGACGAACAATGATGGTAAGTGTCACCATTAAGAAAGCTCGACTTGTCATTAAGATGTTTCCCGACAAGTTCAAGGAGTTGACTACGATGAGACTTTCTCACTCATAGTGATGCTAAGAGTCTGTTGGAATTATGTTAGCAGTTACTGCATTATTTATGAAATCTTGTGGATAAGATGTCAAAACATTTTTTCCTCGACGATTTTCTTGAGGAAAGGTTGTATGTGATACAACCAGAAGGTTTTGTCAATCATGAAAGATGCTAGCAAGTATGCAAAGCTGCAGCAATCCTTCTAAGGACTAGAGTAAGCATCTCGGAGTTGGAATGTACACTTTGATGAGATGATCAAAGATTTTGGGTTTATACACAGTTTATGAGAGACTTGTATTTCCAGAGAAGTGAGTGGGAGCACTATGGAATTTTTGATGAGTATATGTTGTTAACATATTGTTGATCAGAAATGATGTAGAATTTCTGGATAGCATGCAGGGTTATTTGAAAAGTGTTTTTCAATAGAAAACCTGGATTAAGCTACTTGAACATTGAGCATCAAGATCTATAAGGATAGATCAAAAACCGCTTAATATTACTTTCAAATGAATACATACCGTGACAAGATTTTGAAGGAGTTCAAAATAGATCATCAAAGAAGGAGTTCTTGGCTGTGTTACAAGGTGTGAGTATTGAGTAAGACTCAAGACCTGACCGCGGCAGAAGAGAGAGAAAGGACGAAGGTCGTCCCCTATGCTTTAGACGTAACCTCTAAAGTATGCTATGGTGTGTACCGCACCTGGAGTGTGCCTTGCCATGAGTTAGTCAAGGGGTACAAGAGTGATCCAGGAATGGATCACATGACAGCGGTCGAACTTATCCTTAGTAACTAGTGGACTAAGGAATTTTCTCGATTATGGAGGTGGTAAAAGAGTTTGTCGTAATGGGTTACGTCGATACAAACTTTGACACTAATCCGGATGACTCTGAGTAGTAAACCGGATTCGTATAGTAGAGCAGTTATTTGGAATAGCTCAAAGTAGCGCGTGGTAGCTGCATCTACCAGATGACATAGAGATTTGCAAAGCACACATGGATCTGAAAGGTTCAGAGCCATTGACTAATAAACCCCTCTCGCAAGCAAGATATGAACAAACCCTATGGGTGTTGGATTCATTACAATAACATAGTGATGCGAACTAGATTATTGACTCTAGTGCAAGTGGGAGACTGTTGGAAATATGCCCTAGAGGCAATAATAAAATGGTTATTATTGTATTTCCTTGTTCATGATAATTGTTGTTGTTCATGCTATAATTGTATTATCCGGAAACCGTAATACATGTGTGAATACATAGACCACAACATGTCCCTAGTAAGCCTCTAGTTGACTAGCTCATTGATCAATAGATGGTCATGGTTTCCTGACCATGGACATTGGATGTCATTGATAATGGGATCACATCATTAGGAGAATGATGTGATGGACAAGACCCAATCCTAAGCATAGCGCAAGATCGTGTAGTTTGTCTGCTAAAGCTTTTCTAATGTCAAGTATCATTTCCTTAGACCATGAGATTGTGCAACTCCCGGATACCGTAGGAATTCTTTGGGTGTGCCAAACGTCACAACGTAACTAGGTGGCTATAAAGGCACACTACGGGTATCTCCGAAAGTGTTTGTTGGGTTGGCACGAATCGAGACTGGGATTTGTCACTTCGTGTGACGGAGAGGTATCTCTGGGCCCACTCGGTAGGACATCATCATGAGCTCAATGTGACCAAAGAGTTGATCACGGGATGATGTGTTTACGGAATGAGTAAAAGTGACTTGCCGGTAACGAGATTGAACGAGGTATTGAAATACCGACGATCGAATCTCGGGCAAGTAACGTAACAATTGACAAAGGGAATTGTATACGGGATAGATTGAATCCCCGACATCGTGGTTCATCCGATGAGATCATCGTGGAACATGTGGGAGCCAACATGGGTATCCAGATCCCGCTGTTGGTTATTGGCCGGAGAGTTGTCTTGGTCATGTCTGCATGGTTCCCGAACCCGTAGGGTCTACACACTTAAGGTTCGATGATGCTAGGGTTATTAGGAAGACTTGTATGTGATTACCTAATGTTGTTCGGAGTCCCGGATGAGATCCCGGACATCACGAGGAGTTCCAGAATGGTCCGGAGGTAAAGATTTATATATGGAAAGTTGTTGTTCGGGTTCCAGGAAAAGTTTGGTTTTTTCCGTTATTGTACCGGGAAGCTTCCGGAAGGTTCCGGAGGATTCCGGAGGGGTCCGGAGGTCCGGAAAATGTTCCACCACGTCCAATACAGTAGCATGGGCTGTAGGGGGGCTCCCTAGCCTTAATGGGCCAGGGGCACCAGCCCCCCCAAGGCCCATGCGCATGGGAGAGGGGAAACCCTAAGGGGGAGGGCCTCCACTTGACTTGGGAGGCAGTCCTCCCCCCTTGGCTGCCGCCCCCAACCCTAGATGGGATCTAGGGGGCCGGCCCCTCTCCCCCACCTAAAAATAGTGGAGGGGTGGGAGGGTGGCCATACCCTTGCACCTGGCACAGCCCCTCCCCTCCAATACCTCTCCTCCTTCGCGTGAGCTTGGCGAAGCCCTGCCGGAGAACTGCCACTCCATCACCACCACGCCGTCGTGCTGCTGTTGGACTCTCTTCCTCAACCTCTCCCTCCTCCTTGCTGGATCAAGGCGCTGGAGACATCTCCGTTCTATACGTGTGTTGAACGTGGAGGTGTCGTCCGTTCGGCGCTAGGATCATCGGTGATTTGGATCACGACGAGTACGACTCCGTCAACCCCGTTCTCTTGAACGCTTCCGCTTAGCGATCTACAAGGGTATGTAGATGCACTCCCCTTCCCCTCATTGCTAGATTACTCCATAGATTGATCTTAGTGATGCGTAGAAAATTTTAAATTTCTTCTACGATCCCCAACAATAAGAGGCATAGACAATGCATATGACATGTCGCAAGCACGAACACAAAGCAAGATCATAGTATCGTCATAGGCATGGGTCACAAAGCAAAGATGGCAATAACAAGTGATATCTCCACCAAGCTTGCAAATACACATACAAGTACTAGAATCAATCATCATGTGTAATGCAAAGCATGGGTCACAAATGCATGTCAAAGGCATAGGAATGAGCATATCATGCAAAGTGAACATGGCAAGATGGGCAGAGAATATGTAATGGACAATAACCCATAACCATGTGAGAGCTATGTAGAAGAAATGCATGAAGACTTCGTGTGAAGAGAGCGGTGGGAAGGACAATCCATGGTATCCCAAGTCATCATTGCTCTCTAGAGCTCGTTTTGTCGACTCGTGGGGTTGCGAGGTTGACAAGTATTCATTTGTACCTACACAAAAGAGACACAAACCAAAGAAATTGTGCGCGTGGTAAATGTACACATCATCCATCATGATGTGTATGTGCACGTGAGAGTTAGCACAAGATAAGCATCGCTCAAAGAAATTTGATGCATGGTATAGGAACATGTCATCCATCATGAAAGAATAGTTATTGTGTATGACACGATGGGGATGCAAATTGAGCAGACAATTATATGGCACATCAATAGCATGTTTATTCATGGGGAGCATATTGTGCACACAATTATGAGGATCATGCAATGGATGGGAGTTATCAAAATCTCCTAAAATGTATGCGGAAACTATGGGGGTCTCCTCATGAGCAATAATTGAAACATCATATGGAGAAAATGGACAACATCCAAAACAATGCATATCCGAAGCTAGGTGTTCATGGCATGGCATATGAGATAAATGATGCAAAGGGAGTATATCAATATCATCACAAGAAAAACAAATGCCAATGACCATGGGCTTGTCATCTATGCCATAAGTGCAAATTGGGTTAATCTGAATGGCATATGCATAGTCGCTATGAAGAGATTGCAAATATGACATGTGGTCGATCTCATGCATAGCATATGACAAGTCAAGCGGATTGGCAAACATGATGTGACCGAGAGAATTAGCACAACAAATCCTATGTAACATGGCGTCACAACTAATAGACTCCACATGGAAATAATCATACTCATGATAAATGGGTAAATCATCGCATGGGGAAGTCACACTAGCATGAAGCATGGAAATAGGTTGATCAGCATCATGCAACCAATCAACATCAAGAATGTCCACTAGTGGGACTAGAACATCACCTTCACCTATGTTACCTTTGTCATTCCACTCATGTGGTGTAGGTGAGGTGGGAAAGACCAAATGGTGGTCATCTTCATCTTGATGGAACCATGTGGGAGGTGCATCACATTCCACCATGGCCATCGTCTTGTCCAAAGGGAGGACGAAGTCATCGCGAATCGGCGCGTCATCATAGATGGGACCTAGTACCAAATGAGAAGACACAATAGAGGTAGAGGTCAAGTCGTTAGTGTTGAAAGTGGCCTCACATGACCTATCAACTATCTCACTCTCTCTATGTGGTGGTTCACTCACTCCCTCAAAATAGGTGCACTCAAACTCACATATGGTGGAGTCACTCATCTCACTCAAGTGGTGGGGGTTGTGGCTCTCCTCACATGTGAATTGTGGCAACACATATATGGGGCTAGTGGTGAAGTCACTCTCACTCTCAATATGGTGGCACAAGTCACTCAAGTCATCATACGTCGCCGTGGTCAATGGGAAAATCCCATGCTCAACCATCTCATTATTGTCGCCATGGATGAAGGCCGAAGATGGCACATCATCACTCTCGCCTCCTAAGATGGAAGCATCATCCTTGCTCGTCACCATGTCGCTTGCCTCCAAAGCTTGGTCCTTGATGGTGTCCGTAGTCGCAGTCGTTGCCGCACCATCTTGAAAAAGAGTCGACGTAGACTTGGCATCGTCAATGCCACAAAGAGGGATGGTGGTGAAGTCGAACTTGGGAGCATCGTCTTGGAGCTCATCGGGCTTGGACATCATGGTGGTACTAGCCTCATGCTCGTTCTCATGGAGCTTGGTCGTCGCGAAGTGAGCTTGGGGTGGAGAAGCTTTGGCCTTCATGAGTTCTTGTTCCGCCTTGAGAGCACCAATGTAGTTGTCGTCGAGGGACTTGTAGTTCTCGAGGAAGATCGTCTTGGATATGTCATTGTGCAATCCCATGATGAAGTGGAACTTCATCGAAATGGGGTCGTCCACACCGGCTCGTCGGAAGACAATCTTCATCTCCTTGAAGTACGTGTCAATGGACGTGGATCCTTGGGTGGTGTTCTCCAATTGGCGTAGAAGTTGTTCCGTGTAGGTTGGAGGCACAAACTCTCGCCGCAAAGCTCTCTTCATCTTGGGCCAACTCATGTCGTAGGTCTCCGAAGGTGCGTGAAGCCACCATGTGGACGCGTAGTCATGGAAGTTCCTTGTGGCGCACTTCACTTAATCTTCGGGAGGAACTTGATGTAGGTTGAGGTAGTCGTCCATTAGGCGCTCCCACTTGAGATACTCCTCGGGTTCTTGAGTCCCATAGAAAGGAATCTTGTGGTCGGTGTCGAGGTCGTAGTAGCTCATGGAAGTTGCGGACTTGAGCTTGGGGAGCTTCTCTTGAGGTGCTTGTGGGCGAAGATGCCGTATGTCCGTAGGAGAAGATGCCTTGAAGTCGCTTGGCGAAGATACCAAGGGGGATGGTGAAGTCGTTGAGCGGTTTTTGGTGTTGAGCTCTTGACCTTCACGTCCTTGTTGGTGATGTTGTCGATGCCGATGTGATCTTACCGGAGATGGTAGCTCGGAGGCATGTGCTCTTGAGCGTCTTCTCGAAGATGAGGAAGACCGCTTGTAGGACTTGATGAGGGCCTTGATCTCCTCCATTTGAGCTTGCATCTTGGCGTCGATGGAGTTGTTCATGTCATCGAACTCGTCGTTGTTGTTGAAGACTGAAGATGAAATGTCTTCCCTATCCATCACAAGACTCGAGCAAATATGACTGGGAGAAAGAGAAGAACGAATACCAAATGTACCTTGACCGAAGTTGAAAGGGGATCAATGATCACTCCAATGTGGACAAGGAAATAACACAATTGGTACCAATTCTTGTCGGTTTCTCACACCTACACAAATAAGGCTTATGGTGGAGCTCGGTGAGGATAGTGGCACAAAAATTTGATGTAAAATGTTAGCAAGAGTCAATAACGTTGAAAAAGATTCACAAATTTGCATGTGTAACAAGTAGACCAATAGCAATGAATGGCACATGGAAACGCACACACGGATAGATAAATGGGGTCGTGCAACCAAGGATGAGCACAAAATGTGGAATCCTCGGAAAACACTCGTGTTGCACAACTCAAGAGAGACGCTAGCACGATTTCTCTATAGGCGGATACGACACTTGTGCACAACCTATGATAAGCAAAATGTATCGACTTTCTATCCCAAGTATGCTATGTATGTATGGCTCCCAGAGTTATGATCCAAGATGATCTTATATGCAATGTGGTATGATGCTATGGCACTTGCTTACAAGCTCTTTGTTCACTCTTTTTCTTTGCTTAAAAGCTTTATTTTTTTTGTAATGCCACAATGCGAAATGCACAAACCAAGATAGCAATTGGGTATATACGGGAACAATCTTGTGGCACAAGGGATGATATGATACCAAAATGATATGGTATGTATGCAATGGGAGGTGTAGATCACTAATGTGCACAAGTAACATTGCGGGCAATACTCAAATGGCTAGTCTTGATAGGCAAGTGACGCAAAATGGGCTAGGGGTTAACAATGCAATTGCAAGGGGAATATACAATGGTCTCGTCGAGGTTACCGTACGTGGCGATGATGAGAGGCGGTGTTGTCGATGTTGATCAGTTCCTAATTAGCCGAAACACCTTAGGAAACGGAAAAACCACAACTCAAAATCTCAAGGACAAAAGTCAAATGGTGGTAGCGGAAAGCGGTGGTGTTGCACTAGGCAATGCAGAAGTGGAGGTTATGGTGGTCGACTATACACGGTGTCGGAGTTGAAAGCACGATCCCTAAGTAACCTAAACACCTTAGGAGACACAACTCACAACACAAACAAAATTGGGTTAAGTTGAGGTGGCGGGAGTGTATGGTGGGCAAGGTTATGCGGAAGTGGTGGTGGTGGTCGATGAAGAAGCAACCATCCCAAAGTAGCCGAAACACCTTAGGAGACTCAAGTCACAAGTCAAACAACCACATATACAATGGGGATCGAAATGTGTTAGGTTGCGGAAGTCGGTGGTGGTGTAGCAGATGATATGGTGGAGGGCCTAGGCAAACTTGCCAAATTTCAGAAAATTTGATGGAGTCAAATGATGTTGGTGGTATTTTTGTGGGAAGGGGGATGTCAAGAGCTTCAAAACGAGCTAAAGAACGGCAAAAATGGAGTTCAGATGAATTAGATATGGCCAAATCAAAAATTTCAGCCGAGTCAGTGTCAGGGTTAGCCGGACATCCGGGAGGAGATCCGGATGATCCGGGTTCGTCAACTAGATTTCTGTCGTGTGGGGCATCCGGACATCCGGGAGATGGTCCAGCTGATCCGGGAGCACTTCCGGATGATCCGGGCAGGTCAAACTGCTCAGGATTTTCTCTCGGGGTCGAATTTTTGGGCGGAAATTGGATGATTTTCGGGGCAAATTTGAGGAGATTTTGTGGATGGAATGTGGGGAAACTTGGGGAGATGCTAGATCCACTCGAAACCAAGCAAATCCATGGAATAAAATCAACAAAACATCATCAAAACCAACAAATCACAAAAAAATTGGGGCTATTTTTGGTGGGGATTTTCGAATTTAGAATGAAATCAAGCAAAAGAAGGCTAGAAAACGGTGGGGGAGGCTCCGAAATCATGATCAACATGGCTCTGATACCAAGATGATGTAGGGAAGAACCCTAATAGCCCGATCTTTCACGAAAGGAGCGGCTCCCGCGAAGAACACGAGGAACACGAGGAGAAAACAAGGGGAATCACGAGGGGAAACACGAGAGAAACACAAGAACCAATAAGAATGATCACACATGCGCTAGATCCATGAACACAAAGGGAGATACAAGATCCAAAGTCAACAACGGACGATACAAGAGGTAACCGGTCTTCTCCGTGAGGAGGTCTTGAATCCACGGGGGGATCTTCCCTTATAAAGGGGGCTTGAATCCAAAGGGATCTTCTCTGTAGAGGCCGCGGTCTCTCTCGTGGAGTAGATCTGATATGGATGAGCGTAGCTCTATCTCTCAAATGAGCTATCACAACGCTAACCCTAGAAAGGAGGTGGAGGAGGTCTATTTATAGTCTAGTGGGCGAAGGGGTAAGTGAGGGGGCGAAACAGGTACATGGGCCTCGGCCCGGGGGCATGCACGCAGGCAAGGCCGGATGATCCGGATGGGGGTCCAGATGATCCGGGCATCGTGTGGATGATCCGGGTCCTCGTCCGGATGATCTGGCTTCACCAAGTGGATTCTGCAAGGTTCGGCCGTCGCGGTGTATGGATTACCCGGATGATCCGGCTGGGCCCAGATGATCCGGCTCTGCGTTCAGATGTCCGGCTAGTCTTCAACAGCCGACGTCTTCTTCTTCTCCTTTCTTCTGTCTTCTCTTCCATGCCTCCCTCACGGATAGACGTACACTTGCGCTCGCACTCCTCCTCGACGTTCGTGAAGTTCCGACAATATCTATGCATGCACAGGGAAGGAGTGTCAAGTAGTATACCATCCTCGAAGGGGTCAAGGGAGCATATGTAAAGGAGATGATTCACCTTTGTGTGTGTGAAGTAGATGTCGCATGTGTCACTTGCCAAATGGACTCTTGACATGGTGATGTCTGTAGGATGCTCCGCACCAGGTTTGGATGAACAGTTCCCGGCGGAGGTTGGATGAACAGGACCCCGTGGTAGTAGAGGCCGTTGCCGCTGGATGAACAGGACCCCGATCGATCAAGCCGGTGGATGAACAAGACCCCGTGGAGGACTGGATGAACAGGAACCCGTGTAGGGCTGGATGAACAGTAGCCGGTGGAGGGCTGGATGAACAGTACCCCGTGGAGAGGGCTGGTTGAACAGTAGCTGGTGGAGGAGCGCGCAGTGGAGGCTGGATGAATAGGATCCCGTGGATGAATAGTCGCAGGTGGAGGCTGGAGAAGGTCAACGGTGGATGAACAGTAGCCCATGGAGGCCGGAGGAGGTCGACGGTGGAGATGAAAAGTATCCTGTGTAGTCCCGTTTTGCGGTACGCCACACCCTCCCGATGAGCAGGACCCCCGTTTTGACCGTAGCACTCCAACATAAGATCGTTTTCTCCGTTTCCTCCGTTTTGTGGTACACCACACCCCTCTCAATCAACAGGGCCCCGTTTCCACTGTAGGAGGTCCGTTTCCTCCGTTTTGCGGTACGCAAGACCCCTCTCGATGAACAGGATCCCGTTTCCACCGTGGCCGGGCGAACACAAGGCCGTTTCCTCCGTTCTGCGGTACGTCAGGCCTCATTTCCATCGGCTATTCCTTCCAAGCCGGTTGGCTCCTGATGAACAGCACGGGTTCCATTGCCTCCGATGAACACGCCGCATTCCGTTGCCTCCCCATGAACACGACGACGACGCAGTTTCTTCGTTCTGACCCGGCCACATCCATGTACACGAGCCCTGGTCGTACGTATGCACGAGTAGGCATTCGAGACCCCGCCCATATGTACGTACGTGGTCGTATTTGCTTTCTTGCACCCTGGCCGCTGTACGTACGTGTACATGCTAAGTGCGCGCCTCTGCTACGACACGTGCACACCTCTACTACCACACGTGCGCGCCTCTACATCGACCAGTATGTACGTACACATTCACGACCAGAATGACAACGCTACGTACGCTTCGACCGGGTGGGCCCCGACTGTCAGGCACTTCCTTGCGTGCAAAGATGTAGCTGGTGGGTCCCAGTAGTCAGGGGGGTGAATCATTTTTTGCCCGTAATATGGACTCACTTCCTTGCGTGCGAAGATGTAGCTGGTGGGTCCCAGCAGGGGGGAAACATTTTTTTCGCGAAATACAGTGGCCCGTCCTGTGGGTCCCTGCTGTCAGGTGGAGGAATAATTATTTTGCGCGTAATAAGGAGGCACTTCCTTGCTGTGGCTGTGGACCCAGCTGTCAGCCTCTCAACGTACAGTACTCTTCCGATGGAAATTGTTCATTGACCACATTGACCATGCCGCGCCGAGAGCACCAAGGCGGTGGACGAAGGCGAGGCCTAGGAAGGGAACGACGCGGAGCCGGGGAAGACGCGGTAGTGGATGCCCACGCGAAGAGGAGTATGAGGGTTCACTGGTTCGCCTGCAGTGTGAGGCTGTCGTCATCGTAGGGCTTGGCCAGTGGTGGGAGTAGTAGGGGGCAGTGAGGCCTCCGCGGCAGCACAACCGGCCATGGGAGGCAAGAGCACGCGGTGGTTTGGACGGATGGAGCAAGAAAATCAGAGGTTGGAGAAGCAGGACGGCATTTGGATGTTAACAATCCAACGGTCACTGGTGATAGACTCGTTTGTTGACTAAGTTGACAAAGCCCTCCGTCCGCGTCAACTTAGTAGGCCCACAAGTCAGCCTCCCAATATGGTGGGTCCCAGCTAGCAAGGGGGCTATTCATTTTTTTGTGTAATAAGGAGGCACTTCCTTGCGTGCGAAGATATAGCTGCTGGGTCCGAGCTATCAGCGGGAGTATTCATTCTTTTTGGCGTAATAAGAAGGTACTTGCTTGCGTGTGGCCATGGACCATGTGGGTCCCAACTGTCAGCTTGTCCATGTACGTCCCTCTTCTGATGTTGTCGTTTGTTGACAACATTGATCACATTGTGTCGAAAACACCAGCGCGATGGACGACGACGAGACCCATGAAGGGAATGACCCGAAGGCGGCGAAGCCACAGCTGTGGAGGGATGTGGGTGAGTAGAGGGTGTTGGGGAACATACTAATTTCAAAAATTTCCTACGCACATGCAAGATCATGGTGATGCATAGCAATGAGAGGGGAGAGTTTCGTCCATGTACCCTCGTAGACCGTAAGCAGAAGCGTTATGAGAACGTGGTTGATGTAGTCGTACGTCTTCACGATCCGACCGATCCAAGTACCAAATGTACGGCACCTCCGAGTTCAGCACACGTTCAGCTCGGTGACGTCCCATGAATTCTGATCCAGCAGAGCTTCGAGGGAGATTTCTGTCAGCACGACGGTGTGATGACAGTAATGATGATGCTACCGACGCAGGGCTTCACCTAATTACCGCTACAATATGACCAAGGTCGATTATGGTGGCGGGGGGCACTGCACACGGCTAAAAGATCAACTGATCAAGTTGTGTGTCTATGGGGTGCCCCATCCCTGTATATAAAGGAGTGGAGGAGGGGGAGAGGCCGGCCCTCCTAGGCGCGCCCCAAGGGGAGTCCTACTCCCACCGGGAGTAGGACTCCAACCCTTCCAAGAGTAGGAGTAGGAGAGAGGGAAGGAGGAGAGACAGGGAAGGAAAGGGCGGCGCCCCCCTCCTTGTCCAATTCGGACTAGAGGGAGAGGGGATGCGCGGCCTGCCCTGGCCACCCCTCCTCTTCTCCACTAAGGCCCAATAGGCCCATTACACTCCCTGGGTGGTTTCGGTAACGCCCTGGTACTCCGGTATTTATCCGAACTTGCCCGGAACCCTTCCGAAGTCCAAATATAGTCATCCAATATATCGATCTTTATGTCTCGACCATTTCGAGACTCCTCGTCATGTCCGTGATCAAATCCGGGACGCCGAACTACCTTAGGTACATCAAAACACATAAACTCATATTGCCGATTGTCACCGAACATTAAGCGTGCGGACCCCACGGGTTCGAGAACAGTTAGACATGTCCGAGACTCGTCTCCGGTCAATAACCAATAGCGGAACCTGGATGCTCATATTGGTTCCTACATATTCTACGAAGATCTTTATCGGTCAAACCGCATAACAACATACGTTGTTCCCTTTGTCATCGGTATGTTACTTGCCCGAGATTTGATTGTCAGTATCTCAATACCTAGTTCAATCTCATTACTGGCAAGTCTCTTTACTCGTTCCATAATGCTACATCCCGTAACTAACTCATTAGCTACATTGCTTGCAAGGCTTATTGTGATGTGCATTACCGAGAGGGCCCAGAGATACCTCTCCGACAATCGGAGTGACAAATCCTAATCTTGATCTATGCCAACTCAACAAGCACCATCGGAGACACCTGTAGAGCACCTTTATAATCACCCAGTTACGTTGTGACATTTGGTAGCACACAAAGTGTTCCTCCAGTACCTTCGGTACTCGGGAGTTCCATAATCTCATAGTCATAGGAACATGTATAAGTCATGAAGAAAGCAATAGCAACAAACTAAACGATCATCGTGCTAAGCTAACGGATGGGTCAAGTCAATCACATCATTCTCTAATGATGTGATCCTGTTAATCAAATGACAACTCATGTCTATGGTTAGGAAACATAACCATCATTGATTCAGCGAGCAAGTCAAGTAGAGGCAACCTAGTGACACTCTGTTTGTCTATTTATTCACACATGTACTAAGTTTCCGGTTAATACAATTCTAGCATGAATAATAAACATCTATCATGATATAAGGAAATATAAATAACAACTTTATTATTGCCTCTAGGGCATATTTCCTTCGGAGGGATGGCGTGGCTGATACGCCTCCAACGTATCTATAATTTTTGATTGTTCCATGCTATTATATTATCAACCTTGGATGTTTTATATGCATTTATACGCTATTTTATATGATTTTTGGGACTAACCTATTAACCCAGAGCACAGTGCCAGTTTCTTTTTTCCCTTGTTTCAGTGTTTCGCAGAAAAGGAATATCAAACAGAGTCCAAACGGAATGAAACCTTCGGAAAAGTTATTTTTGGAAAGAAACCAATACATGAGACTTGGAGTGCACGTCAGGGGATCAACGAGGAAGCCACGAGGCAGGGGGCTCGCCCACCGCCCTGGGTGTGCCCTCAACCCTCGTGGGCCCCTCGTGGCTCCCCTGATGTATTTCCTCCGCCTATATATATATCCATATAGCCAAAAACTATTGGAGAGCACAATAGATCGGGAGTTTCGCCGCCAGAAGCCTCCGTAGCCACCGAAAACCAATCTAGAGCCATTCCGGCACCCTGCCGGAGGGGGAAATCCCTCTCTGGTGGCCATCTTCATCATCCCGGTGCTCTCCACGACGAGGAGGGAGTAGTTCTCCCTCGGGGCTGAGGGTATGTACCAGTAGCTATGTGTTTGATCTCTCTCTCTCTCGTGTTCTTGAGATGGCACGATCTTGATGTATCACGAGCTTTGCTATTATATTTGGATCCTATGATGTCTCTACCCCTCTACTCTCTTGTAATGGATTGAGTTTTCCCTTTGAAGTTATCTTATCAGATTGAGTCTTTAAGGATTTGAGAACACTTGATGTATGTCTTGCGTGGGATACCCGTGGTGACAATGGGGTATTCTATTGATCCACTTGATGTATGTTTTGGTGATCAACTTGCGGGTTCCGCCCATGAACCTATGCATAGGGGTTGGCACACTTTTTCGTCTTGACTCTCCGGTAGAAACTTTGGGGCACTCTTTGAGGTTCTATGTGTTGGTTTAATAGATGAATCTGAGATTGTGTGATGCATATCATATAATCATACCCACGGATACTTGAGGTGACATTGGAGTATCTAGGTGACATTAGGGTTTTGGTTGATTTGTATCTTAAGGTGTTATTCTAGTATGAACTCTAGGGTTGTTTGTGACAGTTATAGGAATAGCCCAACGAATTGATTGGAAAAAATAACTTTGAGGTGGTTTCGTACCCTACCATAATTTCTTTGTTTGTTCTCCTCTATTTGTGACTTTGGAGTGACTCTTTGTTGCATGTCGAGGGATAGTTATGTGATCCAATTATGTTATTATTGTTGAGAGAACTTACACTAGTGAAAGTATGAACCCTAGGCCTTGTTTCCTAGCATTGCAATACCGTTTGTGCTCACTTTTATCATTAGTTACCTTGCTGTTTTTATAATTTCAGATTACAAAAACCTATATCTACTATCCATATACCACTTGTATCACCATCTCTTCGCTGAATTAGTGCACCTATACAATTTACCATTGTATTAGGTGTGTTGGGGACAATAGAGACTCTTTGTTATTTGGTTGCAGGGTTGTTTGAGAGAGACCATCTTCATCCTATGCGTCCGACGGATTGATAAACCTTAGGTCATCCACTTGAGGGAAATTTGCTACTGTCCTACAAACCTCTGCACTTGGAGGCCCAACAAAGTCTACAATAATATGGTTGTGTAGTAGACATCAAGCTCTTTTCTGGCGCCGTTGCCAGGGAGGTTAGCGCTTGAAGGTATATCTTTAGATCTTGCAACTGAATCTTTTTGTTTCTTGTTTTATCACTAGTTTAGTCTATAAAAGAAAACTACAAAAAAGTATGGAATTAAGGTTACCTCATATGCTTCATCTTTTTAATGTCTTTCGTGAAAATAAGGATTCCGATAATTGTGCCAAAGTGTTAGAAGAAGAATGCATTAGAATGTTTGGCACTAAATCTTTGTATGATGAGCATGATTGCAATGTTGTTAGTATGAATTCCTTGAATATCCATGATGCTAATGACATGCAAAGCCACAAGTTTGGGGAAGCTATGTTTGATGAAGATGATATTTTTTGTACCCCAAGTTTTGATGAGCAAATTTATTATGATGAAAGCATGCCTCCTATTTATGATGATTATATTGATGAAAGTGGATTTGGAGAGGTCATGACTTTATTTGATGATGAATCCACTATTTCGGAAGAGGTTCCAATTGATTATGAGAACAAAGTTGCTATCTATGATGATTATTGTGTTGAGTTGTATGCTATAAAGAATAATGATATCCATGAAACTTGTCATCATGATTTTAGTTTTCAATTGGATTATGCCTCGCATGATAATTATTTTGTTGAGTTTGCTCCCACTATTATTCATGAGAAGAATTTTGCTTATGTGGAGACTAGTAAATTTTCTATGATTGTAGATCATGAAAAGAATGCTTTATGTGATAGTTATATTATTGAATTCATTCATGATGCTATTGAAAATTATTGTGAGGGAGTAATATATGCTTGTAGGAATTGCAATAATATCAAGTTTCCTCTCTATGTGCTTAAAGTTTTGAAGCTATACTTGTTTTGCCTTCCTATGCAAGTTGATTCTTGTTCCCGCAAGTTGTTTGCTCACAATATCCCTATGCATAGTAAGTGGGTTAGAATTAAATGTGCTAGTCATATTCTTCGAGATGCTCTCTTTATGTTACAATTCTTATCTTTTATGTGAGCATCATTGAAATTCTCATGCCTAGCTAGGGGCGTTAAACGATAGCACTTGTTGGGAGGCAACCCAATTTTATTTTTATTCCTTGCTTTTTGCTCCTGTTTAGTAATAAATAATTTATCTAGCCTCTGTTTTGGTTGTGTTTTTTGTGTTTAATTAGTGTTTGTGCCAAGTAGAACCGTTGGGAAGACTTGGGGAAAGTCTTGTTAATCATGCTGTAAAAAACAGAAACTTTAGTGCTCACGAGAATTGCTTCCATTTTTTATTGGAGAGTGCTATTTAGTTAATTATTTTTGCAGATGATTAATAGATAAATACCTCACGTCCAGAAATTTATTTTATAATTTTTGCGGTTCCAGAAGTTTGCGTTAGTTACATGTTACTACAGACTGTTCTGTCTTTGACAAATTCTGTTTTTTCATGTGTTGTTTACTTATTTTGATGAATCTATGGCTAGTAAAAGAGTTTATAAACCATAGAGAGGTTGGAATACAGTAGGTTTAACACCAATATAAATAAAGAATGAGTTCATTACAGTACCTTGAAGTGGTGTTTTGTTTTCTTTCGCTAACGGAGCTTACGAATTTTCTGTTAAGTTTTGTGTTGTGAAGTTTTCAAGTTTTGGCTAAAGATTCGATGGACTATGGAATAAGGAGTGGAAAGAGCCTAAGCTTGGGGATGCCCAAGGCACCCCAAGGTAATATTCAAGGACAACCAAGAGCCTAAGCTTGGGGATGCCCAGGAAGGCATCACCTCTTTCGTCTTTGTTCATCGGTAACTTTACTTGGAGCTATATTTTTATTCACCACATGATATGTGTTTTGCTTGGAGCGTCATTTTATTTTATTTTGCTTTGCTTGCTGTTTGAATAAAGTACCAAGATCTGAAATTATTAAATGAGAGAAAGTCTTCACATAGTTGCATAATTATTCGACTACTCATTGATCTTCACTTATATCTTTCGGATTAGTTTGTCATTTGCTCTTATGCTTCACTTATATCCTTTTAGAGCACGGTGGTGGTTTTATTTTATAGAATTAGATGAACTCTCGTGCTTCACTTATATTATTTTGAGAGTCTTTAGAACAGCATGGTAGTTTTCTTTGATTATGAAACTAGTCCTAATATGATGGGCATCCAAGAGCGATATAATAAAAACTTTCATATAAAGTGCATTGAATACTATGAGAAGTTTGATACTTGATGATTGTTTTGAGATATGAGGATGGTAATGTTAGATTCATGCTAGTTGAGTAGTTGTGAATTTGAGAAATACTTGTGTTGAAGTTTGTGATTTCTGTAGCATGCACGTATGGTGAACCATTATGTGATGAAGTCGGAGCATGATTTATTTATTGATTGTCTTCCTTATGAGTGGCGGTCGGGTACGAGTGATGGTCTTTTCCTACCAATCTATCCCCCCTAGGAGCATGCGCATAATACTTTGTTTCGATAACTAATAAATTTTTGCAATAAGTGTGAGAGTTCTTTATGACTAATGTTGAGTCCATGGATTATACGCACTCTCACCCTTCCACCATTGCTAGCCTCTCTAGTACCGCGCAACTTTCGCCGGTACCTTAAACCCACCATATACCTTCCTCAAAACAGACACCATATCTACCTATTATGGCATTTCCATAGCCACTCCGAGATATATTGCCATGCAACTTTCCACCGTTCTGTTTATTATGACACGCTCCATCATTGTCATATTGCTATGCATGATCATGTAGTTGACATTGTATTTGTGGCAAAGCCACCGTTCGTAATTCTTTCATACATGTCACTCTTGAGTCATTGCACATCCAGGTACACTGTCGGAGGCATTCATATAGTCATATTTTGTTCTAAGTATCGAGCTGTAATTCTTGAGTTGTATGTAAATAAAAGTGTGATGATCATCATTATTAGAGCATTATCCCAGTGAGGAAAGGATGATGGAGACTATGATTCCCCCACAAGTCGGGATGAGACTCCGGATGAAAATAAATAAATAAATAAAAGAGGCCAGAGAAGCCCAAATAAAAAAAGAAGAGAAAAGAGGCCATAAAAAAGAGAAGGCCCAAATAAAAAAAATAAAAAATGAGAGAAAAAGAGAGAAGGGGCAATGCTACTATCCTTTTACCACACTTTTGCTTCAAAGTAGCACCATGATCTTCAAGATAGAGAGTCTCCTATGTTGTCACTTTCATATACTAGTGGGAATCTTTCATTATAGATCTTGGCTTGTATATTCCAATGATGGGCTTCCTCAAAATGCCCTAGGTCTTCGTGAGCAAGCGAGTTGGATGCACACCCACTAGTTTCTTTTGTTGAGCTTTCATACATTTATAGCTCTAGTGCATCCATTGCATGGAAATCCCTACTCACTCACATTGATATCTATTTTGGGCATCTCCATAGCCCATTGATACGCCTAGTTGATGTGAGACTATCTTCTCCTTTTTGTCTTCTCCACAACCACCATTCTATTCCACCTATAGTGCTATGTCCATGGCTCACGCTCATGTATTGCGTGAAGATTGAAAAAGTTTGAGAACATCAAAAGTATGAAACAATTGCTTGGCTTGTCATCGGGGTTGTGCTTGATTTAAATACTTTGTGTGGTGAAGATGGAGCATAGCCAGACTATATGATTTTCTAGGGATAGCTTTCTTTGGCCATGTTATTTTGAGAAGACATGATTGACTTGTTAGTATGCTTGAAGTATTATTATTTTTATGTCAATATTAAACTTTTGTCTTGAATCTTATGGATCTGAATATTCTTGCCACAATAAAGAGAACTACATGGATAAATATGTTAGGTAGCATTCCACATCAAAAAATTCTGTTTTTATCATTTACCAACTCAAGGACGAGCAGGAATTAAGCTTGGGGATGCTGATACGTCTCCAACGTATCTATAATTTTTGATTGTTCCATGCTATTATATTATCAACCTTGGATGTTTTATATGCATTCATATGCTATTTTATATGTTTTTTGGGACTAACCTATTAACCCAGAGCCCAGTGCCAGTTTCTGTTTTCCCTTGTTTCAGTGTTTCGCAGAAAACGAATATCAAACGGAGTCCAAATAGAATGAAACCTTCGGAAAAGTTATTTTTGGAAAGAAAGCAATACAGGAGACTTGGAGTGCACGTCAGGGGATCAACGAGGAAGCCATGAGGCAGGGGGGCGCGCCCACCCCCTTAGGCGCGCCCTGCACCCTTGCGGGCCCCTCGTGGTTCCCCTGATGTATTTCTTCCGCCTATATATATATCCATATACCCAAAAACTATCGGAGAGCACAATAGATCGGGAGTTCCACCGCCAGAAGCCTCCGTAGCCACCGAAAACCAATCTAGACCCGTCTCGGCACCCTGCCGGAGGGGACAATCCCTCTCTGGTGGCCATCTTCATCATCCCGGTGCTCTCCATGACGAGGAGGGAGTAGTTCTCCCTCGGGGCTGAGGGTATGTACCAGTAGCTATGTGTTTGATCTCTCTCTCTCTCTCTCGTGTTCTTGACATGGCACGATCTTGATGTATCACGAGCTTTGCTACTATATTTGGATCCTATGATGTTTCTCCCCCTCTACTCTCTTGTAATGGATTAAGTTTTCCCTTTGAAGTTATCTTATCGGATTGAGTCTTTAAGGATTCGAGAACACTTGACGTATGTCTTGCGTGGGATACTCGTGGTGACAATGGGGTATTCTATTGATCCACTTGATGTATGTTTTGGTGATCAACTTGCGGGTTCCGCCCATGAACCTATGCATAGGGGTTGGCACACGTTTTCGTCTTGACTCTCCGGTAGAAACTTTGGGGCACGTTTTGAGGTTCTATGTGTTGGTTGAATAGATGAATCTGAGATTGTGTGATGCATATCATATAATCATACCCACAGATACTTGAGGTGACATTGGAGTATCTTGGTGACATTAGGGTTTTGGTTGATTTGTGTCTTAAGGTGTTATTCTAGTATGAACTCTAGGGCTGTTTGTGACACTTATAGGAATAGCCCAACGGATTGATTGGAAAGAATAACTTTGAGGTGGTTTTGTACCCTACCATTATCTCTTCGTTTGTTCTCCGCTATTAGTAACTTTGGAGTGACTCTTTGTTGCATGTTGAGGGCTAGTTATGTGATCCAATTATGTTATTATTGTTGAGAGAACTTGCACTAATGAAAGTATGAACCCTAGGCCTTGTTTCCTAGCATTGCAATACCATTTGTGCCCTCTTTTATCATTAGTTACCTTGCTGTTTTTATAATTACAGATTAGAAAAACCTATATCTACTATCCATATACCACTTGTATCACCATCTCTTTGCCGAACTAGTACACCTATACAATTTACCATTGTATTGGGTGTGTTGGGGACACAAGAGACTCTTTGTTATTTGGTTGCAGGGTTGTTTGAGAGAGACCATCTTCATCCTACGCCTCCTACGGATTGATAAACCTTAGGTCATCCACTTGAGGGAAATTTGCTACTGTGCTACAAACCTCTACACTTGGAGGCCCAACAACGTCTACAAGAAGAAGGTTGTGTAATAGACATCAATGGCCAGCAGTGGTAGTAGTAGGGGGCGGTGAGGCCTACGCGGCAGCACAGCCGGCCACGGGAGGCGGGAGCAGGCGGTCCCGCCGGCGCTGGATTTGGCGGCTGGAGCAAGAAGATCAGAGATTGAAGAAACACGACGGCCGTTGGATTGACATCCAACGGTTATGTCTGCTAGAATCGTTTGTTGTCATATATAATAAGTAAAAAATCTTGCATGCGCGTCAACTTTATAGGCCCACAAGTCAGACCATTCCCTATTGTTTTTTAATAATTTATATATAGCTCATTGCAACTTCTTATGCAATTTATTGCAGTCCATTTTTTTGTTGGCCAAGGCCAGGGTTAAAAAATTTAAACGAAATTTCGCATATTTCTGTGGGTTCCAAACTATTTTTAATACCGAAATGTCGAGCCAGATTTAAAGTACTTTGAATATATATTTGAATTATGTTAAAGCCCAGTGAAATTGGCATCTGGAAATGTGAAAAAATACAGAAATTATAAAGTAATTGCCAATTTGTCATCTATTTTTATATTTATAGCCCATTTCATATTACTTTCAAGATTTGCAGGCGTCTTGAAAGAGTTGCAGCCCATCAGGGCGTAGAAAAATAAGTAGGCCTAGATTGGGTATTCTTCAGAAAAATAAACTGGGCTCATTTTCACAAACAAAAAATAGCTGGGCTGGTCATGTGGTGAACATAAAATATAAGCCTGGGCTAGACGGGCCACAACCCAGTTGAAACCCTCCTCCATCTCAACAATAACAAAAAAATATTGCTCAAGTAGCTACGTCCCAGGTGTCAGCCGATCTTGTGCTATTCTCTTGTCTATTGACTATATACGCTGACAATGTCGTGGGTCCCAGATGTCAGGAAACCACTAGCAGGAAGCATTTTCTTTTTCCATACGCTGACAATGGAGTATATATATAACAAAAAATGAGGAACTTCCTTGCGTCCGGCCATGGACATGGTGGGCCCCTGCTATCATCCTCTCCACATGCAGTCCTCTACCGATTCATCTTGTTTGTTGATCATGTTAACGATGCAAGAACGCGGCGCCGCGGTGAGCGCAGCAGAGCGCGTGGAGGACGACGGCGAGGCCTCGTAGGTCGGCGTTAATGATTTAGGAGATGGTGGGTGGCGATGCGTGCGCTGAGGCACAACCAACTGTGGGAGGCGGAAGCAGGCGGCCCCGCCGGCGCTGGTTTGGTTTTGGCGGCTGAAGGAAGATAGGACTGAAGAAACATGACAGACTGTAAAAGCAGCAGGAGTACTTAACAACCTTAACTGAAACCAGCAGGGGCACTTAACAACCATAGCTGAAAGCAGTATGAGTACTTATACAGGTACAATCGTACAAAGCACACCTCGAACAGTGCTACTTTGCCTACAATTAACCAAAGGGTGAGGCCGCCAAGCCCCAGGACAAGGCCCAAGCGCCACCCCACGCATCCACAACCTACTGAAAGCGGCTTCATCTCGCAATGTGGTCAATAAGCAGGATATTCGCTTTAGTGTTGGGGAACGTAGTAATTTCAAAAATTTCCATACGCACACGCAAGATCGTGGTGATGCATAGCAACGAGAGGGGAGAGTGTTGTCCACGTACCCTCGTAGACCGAAAGTGGAAGCGTTAGCACAACGTGGTTGATGTAGTCATACGTCTTCACGATCCGACCGATCAAGTACCGAACGCACGGCACCTCCGAGTTCAGCACATGTTCAGCCTGATGACGTCCCTCGAACTCCAATCCAACCGAGTGTTGAGGGAGCGTTTCGTCAGCACGACGGCGTGGTGACGATGATGATGTTCTACTGACGCAGGGCTTCGCCTAAGCACCACTACAGTATTATCAAGGTGGACTGCGGTGGAGGGGGGCACCGCACACGGCTAAAAGATCAACTGATCAATTGTTGTGTCTCTAGGGTGCCCCCTGCCCCCGTATATAAAGGAGCAAGGGGGGGGGTGCGGTCGGCCAGGAGAGAGGGCGCGCCAGGAGGAGTCCTACTCCCACTGGGAGTAGGACTCCCCCCTTTCCTAGTTGGATTAGGACATGGGAGGGGCAAAGAGGAGGGAGAGAGGAAGGAAGGGGGGCGCCGCCCCCTTCTCCTTGTCCTATTCGGACTAGTGGGAGGGGCACGCGGCCCTGGCCGCCTCTCCTCCTCTCCGTAAAGGCCCACTAAGGCCCATTAACCTCCCGGGGTTTTTCGGTAACCTCCCGGTACTCCGGTAAAATCCGGATTTCACCCGGAACACTTCCGATATCCAAACATAGGCTTCCAATATATCTATCTTCATGTCTCGACCATTTCGAGACTCCTCGTCATGTCTGTGATCACATCCGGGACTCCGAACAACCTTCGGTACATCAAAACATATAAACTCATAATATAACTGTCATCAAAACATTAAGCGTGCGTACCCTACGGGTTTGAGAACTATGTAGACATGACCGAGACACGTCTCCGGTCAATAACCAATAGCGGAACCTGGATGCTCATATTGGCTCCCACATATTCTACTAAGATCTTTAGCAGTCAGACTGCATAACAACATACGTTGTTCCCTTTGTCATCGGTATGTTACTTGCCCGAGATTCGATCGTTGGTATCTCAATACCTAGTTCAATCTCGTTACCGGCAAGTCTCTTTACTCGTTCCGTAATACATCATCCCGCAACAAACTGATTAGTTGCAATGCTTGCAAGGCTTAAGTGATGTGCATTACCAAGAGGGCCCAGAGATACCTCTCCGACAATTGGAGTGACAAATCCTAATCTCGAAATACGCCAACCCAACAAGCACCTTCGGAGACACCTGTAGAGCACCTTTATATTCACCCAGTTATGTTGTGACGTTTGGAAGCACACAAGGTGTTCCTCCGGTAAACGGGAGTTGCATAATCTCATAGTCATAGGAACATGTATAGGTCATGAAGAAAGCAATAGCAACAAACTAAACGATCAAGTGCTAAGCTAACGGAATGGGTCAAGTCAATCACATCATTCTCCTAATGATGTGATCTCGTTAATCAAATGACAACTCATGTCTATGGTTAGGAAACATAACCATCTTTGATCAACGAGCTAGTCAAGTAGAGGCATACTAGTGACACTCTGTTTGTCTATGTATTCACTCATGTATTATGTTTCCGGTTAATACAATTCTAGCATGAATAGTAAACATTTATCATGATATAAGGAAATAAATAATAACTTTATTATTGCCTCTAGGGCATATTTCCTTCAGTCTCCCACTTGCACTAGAGTCAATAATCTAGTTCACATCGCCATGTGATTTAACACCAATAGTTCACATCACCATGTGATTAACACCCGTAGTTCACATCGACATGTGACCAACACCCAAAGAGTTTACTAGAGTGAATAATCTAGTTCACATCGCTATGTGATTAACACCCAAAGAGTACTAAGGTGTGATCATGTTTTGCTTGTGAGAGAAGTTTAGTCAACGGGTCTGCCACATTCAGATCCGTAAGTATTTTGCAAATTTTATGTCAACAATGCTCTGCACGGAGCTACTCTAGCTAATTGCTCCCATTTTCAATATGTATCCAGATTGAGATTTAGAGTCATCTAGATCAGTGTCAAAATTTGCATTGACGTAACCCTTTACGACGAACCCTTTTTGTCACCTCCATAATCGAGAAACATATCCTTATTCCACTAAGGATAATTTTGACCGCTGTCTAGTGATCTACTCCTAGATCACTATTGTACTCCCTTGCCAAAACAGTGTAGGGTATACAATAGATCTGGTACACAACATGACATATTTTATAGAACCTATGGCCAATGCAGAGGGAATGACTTTCATTCTCTTTCTATCTTCTGCCGTGGTTGGGCTCTGAGTCTTACTCAGTTTCACACCTTGTAACACAGGCAAGAACTCTTTCTTTGACTGTTCCATTTTGAACTACTTCGAAATCTTGTCAAGGTATGTACTCATTGAAAAACTTATCAAGCGTCTTGATCTATCTCTATAGATCTTGATGCTCAATATGTATGCAGCTTCACCGAGGTCTTTCTTTGAAAAACTCCTTTCAAACACTCCTTTATGCTTTGCAGAATAATTCTACATTATCTCCGATCAACAATATGTCATTCACATATATTTATCAGAAATGTTGTAGTTCTCCCACTCACTTTCTTGTAAATACAGGCTTCACCGCAAGTCTGCATAAAACTATATGCTTTGATCAAGTTATCAAAGCGTATATTCCAACTTGGAGATGCTTGCACCAGTCCATAGATGGATCGCTGGAGCTTGCATATTTTGTTAGCACCTTTAGGATTGACAAAACTTTCTTGTTGCATCATATACAACTCTTCTTTAATAAATCCATTAAGGAATGTAGTTTTGTTTATCCATTTGCCAGATTTCATAAAATGTGGCAATTGCTAACATGATTCGGACAGACTTAAGCATATATACGAGTGAGAAATTCTCATGGTAGTCAATACCTTGAACTTGTCAAAAACCTTTTGTGACAATTCTTGCTTTGTAGATAGTAACACTACTATCAGCGTCCGTATTCCTCTTGAAGATCCATTTAATCTCAATAGCTCGCCGATCATTGGGAAAGTCAATCAAAGTCCATACTTTGTTCTCATACATGGATCTTATCTCAGATTTCATGGCCTCAAGCCATTTCGCGGAATCTGGGCTCATCATCTCTTCCTCATAGTTCGTAGGTTCATCATGGTCAAGTAACATGACCTCCAGAACAGGATTACCGTACCACTCTAGTGCGGATGTCACTCTGGTTTACCTATGAGGTTTGGTAGTAACTTGATCTGAAGTTACATGATCATCATCATTAACTTCCTCACTAATTGGTGTAAGCATCACTAGAACTGATTTTAGTGATGAACTACTTTCCAATTCGGGAGAAGGTACAATTACCTTATCAAGTTCTACTTTCCTCCCACTCACTTCTTTCGAGAGAAACTCCTTCTCTAGAAAGGATCCATTCTCAGCAATGAATAACTTGCCTTCGGATCTTTGATAGAAGGTGTACCCAACATTTTCTTTTGGGTATCCTATGAAGACGCACTTCTCCAATTTGGGTTTGAGCTTATCAGGTTGAAACTTTTTCACATAAGCATTGCGACCTCAAACTTTAAGAAACGATAGCTTAGGTTTCTTGCCAAACCATAGTTCATACGGTGTCGTCTCAACATATTTAGATGGTGCCCTATTTAATGTGAATGTAGCTGTCTCTAATGCATAACCCCAAAACGATAATGGTGAATCAGTAAGAGACATCATAGATCGCACCATATCTAATAATGTACTGTTATGACGTTCAGACACACCATTACACTGTGGTGTTCCAGGTGGCGTGAGTAGTGAAACTATTTCACATTGTTTTAACTGAAGGCCAAACTCGTAACTCAAATATTTTACTTCGGCGATCATATCGTAGAAACTTTTATTTTTGGTACAATGATTCTCGACTTCACTCTGAAATTCTTTGAACTTTTCAAATCTTTCAGACTTGTGTTTCATCAAGTAGATATACTCATATCTCCTCAAATCATCTGTGAAGATCAGAAAATAATGATACCTGCCGCGAGCCTCAATGTTCATCGGACCACATACATCAGTATGTATGATTTCCAACAAATCTGTTGCTCACTCCATTGTTCCGGAGAATGGAGTCTTAGTCATCTTGCCCATGAGGCATGGTTCGCAAGCATCAACTGATTCATAATCAAGTGATTCCAAAAGCCCATCAGCATGGATTTTCTTCATGAGCTTTACACCAATATGACCTAAACGGCAGTGCCACAAATAAGTTACACTATCATTATTAACTTTGCATCTTTTGGCTTCAATATTATGAAAATGTGTATCACCACGATCGAGATCCAACAAACCATTTTCATTGGGTGTATGACCATAGAAGGTTTTATTCATGTAAACAGAACAACAATTATTCTCTAACTTACATGAATAACCATATTGCAATAAACTTGATCCAATCATATTCATGCTCAATGCAAACACTAAATAACATTTATTTTAGGTTTAACACTAATCCCGAAAGTATAGGGAGTGTGCGATGATAATCATATCAATCTTGGAACCATTTCCAATACACATCGTCACTTCACCTGTAACTAGTCTCTGTTCATTCTGCAACTCCCGTTTCGAGTTACTATTCTTAGCAACCGAACTAGTATCAAATACTGAGGGGTTGCTATAAACATTAGTAAAGTATGCATCAATAACATATATATCAAATATACATATGTTCACTTTGACATCCTTCTTATCCGCCAATTATTTGGGTTAGTTCCGCTTCCAGTGACCATTCCCTTTGCAGTAGAAGCACTCAGTTTCTGGCTTAGGTCCAGACTTGGGTTTTTTTCACTTGAGCAGCAACTTGTTTGCCGTTCTTATTGAAGTTTCCCTTTCTTCCCTTTGTCCCTTTACTTGAAACTAGTGGTTTTGTTTACCATCAATACTTGATGCTTTTCTTGATTTCTACCTTCGTCGATTTCAGCATGACGAAGATCTTGGGAAACGTTTCCATTATCCCTTGCATATTATAGTTCATCACAAAATTCTACTAACTCGGTGATGGTGACTAGAGAATTCTGTCAAACACTATTTTATCTGGAAGATTAACTCCCACTTGATTCAAGCGATTGTAGTACCCAGACAATCTGAGCACATGCTCACTGCTTGAGCTATTCAACTCCATCTTTTAGCTATAGAACTTGTTGGATACTTCATATCTCTCAACTCGGGTATTTGCTTGAAATATTAACTTCAACTCCTGGAACATCTCATGACATTCAAAACGTCTTTGAAGTCCCGATTCTAAGCCGTTTAAGCATGGTAAACTAAACTATCAAGTAGTCATCATATTGAGCTAGCCAAACGTTCATAACATCTGCATCTGCTGCTGCAATAGGTTTGTCACCTAGCGGTGCATCAAGGACATAATTCTTCTGTGCAGCAATGAGGATAAACCTCAGATCACGGGTCCAATCCGCATCATTCCTACTAACATCTTTCAACTTAGTTTTCTCTAGGAACATATCAAAAATAAAATAGGGGAGCTAAACGCGAGCTATTGATCTACAACATAGATACGCTAATACTACCAGGACTAAGTTCATGATAAATTTAAGTTCAATTAATCTTATTACTTAAGAACTCCCACTTAGATAGACATCTCTCTAATCCTCTAAGTGATCACGTGATCCATATCAACTAAACCATGTCCGATCATCACGTGAGATGGTGTAGTTTCAATGGTGAACATCACTATGTTGATCATATCTAAAATATGATTCACGCTCAACCTTTCGGTTTCAGTGTTCCGAGGCCATATCTGTTATATGCTAGGCTCGTCAAGTTTAACATGAGTATTCCGCGCGTGCAACTGTTTTGCACCCGTTGTATTTGAACGTAGAGCCTATCACACTCGATCATCACATGGTGTCTCAGCACGAAGAACTTTTGCAACGGTGCATACTCAGGGAGAACACTTATACTTTGATAATTTAGTGAGGGATCATCTTATAATGCTACCGTCAATCAAAGCAAGATAAGATGCATAAAAGATAAACATCACATGCAATCAATATAAGTGATATGATATGGCCATCATCATCTTGTGCTTGTGATCTCCATCTCCGAAGCACCGTCATGATCACCATCGTCACTGGCGCGACACCTTGATCTCCATCATAGCATCATTGTCGTCTCGCCAATCTTATGCTTCTACGACTATCACCATCATCACAGGGCGATTGCATTGCATAAAATAAAGCGACAACCATATGGCTCCTGCCAGTTGCCGATAACTCGGTTACAAAACATGATCATCTCATACAATAAAATTTAACATCATGTATTGACCATATCACATCACAACATGCCCTGCAAAAACAAGTTAGACGTCCTCTACTTTGTTGTTGCAAATTTTATGTGGCTGCTACGGGCTTAGCAAGAACCGTTCTTACCTACGCATCAAAACCACAACGATAGTTTGTCAAGTTGGTGCTGTTTTAACCTTCGCAAGGACCGGGCGTAGCCACACTCGGTTCAACTAAAGTTGGAGAAACTGACACCCGCCAGCCACCTGTGTGCAAAGAACGTCGGTAGAACCAGCCTCGCGTAAGCGTACGCGTAATGTCGGTCCGGGCCGCTTCATCCAACAATACCGCCGAACCAAAGTATGACATGTTGGTAAGTAGTATGACTTATATCGCCCACAACTCACTTGTGTTCTACTCATGCACATAACATCAATGCATAAAACCAGGCTCGGATGCCACTGTTGGGGAACGTAGTAATTTCAAAAACTTCCCTACGCACACGCAAGATCATGGTGATGCACTGCAACGAGAGGGGAGATTGTTGTCCACGTACCCTCGTAGACCGAAAGCGGAAGTTTTAGCACAACGCGGTTGATGTAGTCGTACGTCTTCACGATCCGACCAATCAAGTACCGAACGCACGGCACCTCCGAGTTCAGCACACGTTCAGCCCGCTGACGTCCCTCGAACTCCGATCCAGCCGAGTGTTGAGGGAGAGTTTCATAAGCATGCTGGCGTGGTGACGATGATGATGTTCTACCAAGGCAGGGCTTCGCCTAAGCACCGCTACAGTATTATCGAGGTGGACTATGGTGGAGGGGGGCACCGCACACGGCTAAAAGATCAACTGATCAATTGTTGTGTCTCTAGGGTGCCCCCTGCCCCCGTATATAAAGGAGCAAGGGGGGGGGGGTGCAGCCGGCCAGGAGAGAGGGCGCGCCAGGAGGAGTCCTACTCCCATCGGGAGTAGGACTCCCCCCCTTTCCTAGTTGGATTAGGACTTGGGAGGGGCAGAGAGGAGGGAGAGAGGATGGAGGGGGGGGGGCGCCGCCCCCTTCTCCTTGTCCTATTCGGACTATGGGGGAGGGGGGCGCGGCCAGCCTTGGCCGCCTCTCCTCTTCTCCGTAAAGGCCCACTAAGGCCCATTAACCTCCCGGGGTTTTCCGGTAACCTCCCGGTACTCCGGTAAAATCCCGATTTCACCCGGAACACTTCCGATATCCAAACATAGGCTTCCAATATATCAATCTTCATGTCTCGACCATTTGAAGACTCCTCGTCATGTCCGTGATCACATCGGGGACTCCGAACAACCTTCGGTACATAAAAAAAAATATAAACTCATAATATAACTGTCATCGAAACGTTAAGTGTGCGGACCCTACGGGTTCGAGAACTATGTAGACATGACCGAGACACATCTCCGGTCAATAACCAATAGCGGAACCTGGATGCTCATATTGGCTCCCACATATTCTACGAAGATCTTTATCGGTTAGACCGCATAACAACATACGTTGTTCCCTTTGTCATCAGCATGTTACTTGCGCGAGATTCGATCGTCGGTATCTCAATACCTAGTTCAACCTCTTTACCGGCAAGTCTCTTTAATCGTTTTGTAATACATCATCCCACAACTAACTCATTAGTTGCAATGCTTGCAAGGCTTAAGTGATGTGCATTACCGAGAGGGCCCAAAGATACCTCTCCGACAATTGGAGTGACAAATCCTAATCTCGAAATACGCCAACCCAACAAGTACCTTCGGAGACACCTGTACAACACCTTTATAATCACCACCTTACATTGTGATGTTTGGTAGCACACAAGGAGTTCCTCCGGTAAACGGGAGTTGCATAATATCATAGTCATAGGAACATGTATGAGTCATGAAGAAAGCAATATCAACAAACTAAATGGTCAAGTGCTAAGCTAACGGAATGGGTCAAGTCAATCACATCATTCTCCTAATGATGTGATCCCATTAATCAAATGACAACTCATGTCTATGGTTAGGAAACATAACCATCTTTGATCAACGAGCTAGTCAACTAGAGACATACTAGTGACACTCTGTTTGTCTATGTATTCACACATGTATTATGTTTCCGGTTAATACAATTCTAGCATGAATAATAAACATTTATCATGATATAAGGAAATAAATAATAACTTTATTATTGCCTCTAGGGCATATTTCCTTCATTTAGAGCCATGGAAAAGTAAGAAAATAATCTTCTGTCCTATTCTCCAAGATGGACGGGCCTTCATTATTTGAGACCACCCATGAATAAGTATGTTTTCACCTCCAAGGGGAATGGCGTAGGTTGACATAAACATCATGTTGTGACCAAGTGCAAGTCTGACCCGACCATGGTCAGGCATCTGTATAGGAACAATAGACCTGGGCAGTTCCTGTTTCAAGAAGATCACAGCTGTAAAACTGCGCATAAGCAAGAGTTTATGAACAACATATATAATAGAAAACAACTCGTACCATAAGTTTCTCAACACAGTTGGACCTATTCAACGAGTGCTGTAGTGGCACACATATCCCACGTGGACTTCCACCATTGAAACGCCCCACAAGGACCTCAAGACGATCAATAAAGTGTAGGAACTTGTGGATGTCGTCCAAGTCAACTTCAGTGCCATGACTAACAGCCGAGTTCTTATAGAATAACAAACGAGTAGTCTGCTTAACTCTGAAAAAACCTTCACGTGCCACCAATTATAAGAAAATATTAGTTAGAAGTGGCATCTTCGCGAGAGATTCGTTGCTACTTCTAAAGTTAAATTGTGATTAGTTAGATAGAATAAGTGGATTAAGAAGTAATCGAGGCAAGAAGCAAGAACCAGATACAAAACTAACATGGATGAACAATTGGAATGATGTCAGGGTGGAAGATCGCAGTGAAGATGAGACTAGGTTTTGCTATTTCCTTCAACATTCATGCGCCAACTTTCAGTCCGTAACACTTGAGAAAGTTTATCCAAGTTTAGCCATAAAAAGCAGCGATCTTCTTGGTTCATGAACCCAACTCGAAACTTATATCCATGGCTTGTCTTCACAGTGACCATTAAACTGGTGTATTCAGTTATGGCAAGGCCGAGCATCTTGAGTACATGTGTTCTGGCAGAGCAAGGAATGCACTTCAGGAAAAATAATACGAGAACAGAATGTATTCCCTATATCCAAATCTAGAAATAATTTCCTCCTTCACGTCAGTGTTGACCATGGTCTAGTACCTTTTATCCAAATATAGCAATCCAAATTTTCCAAATTAGTCGACAGCTTGTTCAAAAAACCCCACTCTCCCGGATAGAAAAGAGGATTCTAGAAACATACTGTGCGTGTTTTAAAATCCTGTGTTACGATGAGAAGGAACAAGTGTGGCGTCTCGCCGAGGGCGCAGAAACCTGTAGGGTCCTTGCACTTTGGGCATTGCAAATGAAACACACTAGATTCAGTAGGAAGAAAAATGCATCAACGGCGGTGACTGCCATCCTAGGAGTACCCGCGACCAAGGGACTTGGATTTATCGGGGATGGATGAAGAATTCGTACCAGGTTCTCCATGAGAAAACCCTATGCATTCGCCGAGCGGGGGTTTTCTATGAACAAGTAGACGAGGGAGAAGGGGATTCAGGCCCAGTGAAATATTGCCGCTTTGTCCGTCCAGCTTACTACTAAAGCTGGAAAGGTGGGTTTTTTTGTGATTTGATGGCTCATTGGGCATTACTGTGGTGCTACGACCAGGGTGTGTCTACCGTGCAGTTGTGCACTCTAATTTGGTGCATATGACAGGTGGACTCCGTTGCCGGATGCCCCACATATCGGCAAAAGGAAGTAGAAAGACAGGAGTAACTAGTTACACATTAATATATTCTTGAGAGAGAGATACTCCCTGTGTAAAGAAATATAAAGATATTTTATATCACAACTTTATACATAAGAAAAATCAAGGGGAATATATATAACATATATAATCATAAAAAACAGAGTTTTTTTTAACACGGTATAGACGACTTGGTGATGATGGTGTGCCTGCCATTCTGCAATATAGGTCGTCCGATTTATATCTGACGGATAGGAAGGAAACTATGGCAATTTTGCAAAAAAGTACCCACACACCTCTCCACATTTGAAAATAAGGCCTTCCCTTGTTCATCCTTTTCTCTCACAAGATAAAATACTCATACAAATGCATCTTGATGTTACGTGCAACGCACGGGCATTATAGGGGTTCAGCTGAGAAATACTCAGACAGGCTCATGGTTCTGGACTTTGGGCCACAGGCCGGTGGGCCTGCATGATTGGGGGGCCATGTGTTCCACCTCAGCGCTTTTCATATTGCAAGCGGTCGATACGAAGCTGGTTTCAGATGCCGTCACAACGCGAATACACAAAATTGAATAAAGCACGGCAGCTGTTGGAATGAAATCAAACGACAGTTCCTAAGAAGCAATCAGAGTTGCAATTCTATCAATGATACTATTGTACTACCTATACACACAGGACACGTGTTTCACCATGCCAGAGTATTACATCAAAATCTCTCGGAGGATAGATCAGTTCGGCAGTTGATTTCGACCAGCTCTCCTTGCCGAGAAAGTTCGATTTTGACATCATCCCCTACCGCAAGATATGATTTAGATTTAAACCTTGACCATCCTTTAGCATCAATCATTATGTGACCATCCTTTGTACTTACGGTATATTGAGCAGGTTCATTCACACCAAGGTTGCGCATGGTAAGAGAAACTTGGCCACGGTCGCCTGGATTGTTGAACGACTCCCTCGTTGCTCTAGGAATTCCCTATTTGCAAACAAGAAGACATACACAAACAGTTAGATCAACATAGTGAATCATGTGAAACAACATGGAAAGAAAAAGAATGAAGCACTTGGGCAGCCAATGCTTACCAAGTAGATGGACATGTCGGTTTTTGTAAGGACTTTGGTATATGAAGTGCGAACTGCAACCCAGTCTGTTGCCGGTGCAACTTCTGGTTCCGTTGCCACTGCACGGCACAGAGAAGATACAAGTGCAAGTGTTGGTGAAGGTGCCGAAGCCATTGCTGGTGCCCGTGCCGGTGCGACTGGTAGTGCTGCCGCTGCTGCCGGAGATGATCCTCCTTGTAGAGCTGGTGCCGGTGTCGGAGTAGGTGCCGGTGTCGATGCCCGATCCTCCGGTAGATCAGCCTGTTCCGCTGACGTGGTCAGTGCCCAATCCTCAGCTAGATCAGGCTGAGCTGCTGCCGCTGTCAGTGCAAGAGCAACTGCCGGTGCTCGATCCGTTGCTGAAGGTGGTACCGATATGCGAGCCAGCGGCGATCGTGTCTGATCTGCTATGATCAGCTTTCTAGCTTGACTAGGCTCCGTGACTGTGATCCAGTCTTTTTCTTCATTTCTTTTAAACACGAGAAGGACTAATTGTGGTGTGTTTGTTAAACCAAACTGCAGTTCATCATAGGGATTCAACTTGTACTCAGATAACAGACAGATCGAATTTTTTCCAGTAATATAAATGATGGACGGTGCCTTCGTTACTGACACGACATAAGAAGTGAAACCTGCAAAAATATCCATCGTAGAGCAAACCAAACGGTTTATTCTGCGATGAATGTCACATGGAAAAATTTGCATCGTAAAATTGCAGCAAAAGAAAGAAAACATGACATCAAATCAATAAGATTTAGACAGTAAATCAATAAGATTTACTTGATGTGACACGAGTGAATCCTTACCAGGAAATCACTATGTTGAAGTACTAAACCGAAGATTGGTCATCCAACTACGCTTGGCATGCAGGGCCCCGACTACTCCCACAAGCAGGATAGTCCAAAGGTCGTGACAAATCGTATGGACCGAACATCCATGGGACTGGAAATCCTAGTGGGTGTGATAAACCCTGCAATGCATACAGATATTGGAGTGTAACCATAATTGATAAACCGTCCTCACAAAAAAGATGATCTGGATACTTCAAAATATACAGACTAAATTGAGTGGAGAAACATTAACATAGACTGTTCTCAGGACTCACCACACACCAAAAGCGACAGTACTAAACAATACAGGTTTCACAAACGCAAATCAAGTACCGAACAATAGTACTTACTATAGACAAGCAAAGTTGCACTAATTAAACTCTGCACACTATTTCTTGCCACCGACCTACGGTATGAACCCTGCATAACTGACTAGGCTGTGGACTTCGTGAGAGATGTCTACCGGCACCATCACCATCTCCTCAACCTTGGAGAACCTAACAGAGTGGTCTTTCCACTCATAAACATGACGATGAAGACACGCCGCATCAGATTTGTCGGGAAGGTTTACAAGAACCACACCCTTCGTAATCGAAGGCACATCCAGGAAATTGTTGTGGTCAAGTACAGCCTCGAGAACACGCCTGGCAACAATGCTACAGGAAAACACTAGTTCAGGACATGTGGTGACAAGGACACATCAGCTGGATAGTTTAGCAGTAGAACTCATCCTCAGGTCTTCCAGTTCACACGACATGACTTTGAGAACTTCATCTCCACCATGAACCTGGTTCTAATTCAAACAGAAACCAAATATTTTATTACTACCCCCGTTCAGAAATATAAGATGATTTTTGATATTTTGCTCCATATATGACTACATATATGCACAGAAATGAGCGAACAAAGACACTAGAACATGTCTTCAAAGGCATGAGAGCAGAGGGATTACTTGCAATATCCATAACACAAGTTACTAATGCAAATATACCCTCTTAAAAGGTAGCATTGATGTTCATAAAGTAGTTGAAAGTAATCTATAAGAAATTAGTGTCAACCTCTCGCATGTTTTAGTCAAAAGAGGAATTTAGAACCACCATTTGGCACACAAAAATCACATGCAAGATCACCCAGAAAGTTGTACTACTTGTACTAGTACTGCGTGTTAGATGAAAAAACATGATCAAGATCGAGAAAAAGATCGTCAAGAAGAGATATTACCTGGACTTGCTTAATGAGGGATCCCAGAGAGGGGGGCTTGGACATGGCGATGGCTTTGAGATTGTCTGCAGTAGTCTCGGTGGGGTGCTTGCGCTTCTTCGTACCATGAGCCTCGACGGTTTTTGCCAGAGCCATAGACATCACTTCGGCCGGTGCTCCAGCGTCCATCAAGAAACTGTCAAATAGAAATAAAAGAAAGGAAACCATAATCACAAACCCAAAAGAAGAACAGAGAGGGAGTTGTAGGATCAGTCTCAGGGTTGCAAGACCGGGCCTTGGTCAGAATTAACACCATTGATGCGCTAACCTTTCCTTCTTTGGAAGAGAAGAACAATGGCAGAAGCAGGTTGGGGTTTTCTTGAACAAATGTGGAACAAGATGAGGGAGTAGTGAGGGTTGGGTAGAGAGGAAGCTGAGAGAGAAGAGTGAAATGATGGTTGCTTCGTCCGTCCAACTTACTGCTAGAAAGGAGGGGTTTTTGTGATTTGACGGCTCATTGGGCATTACTTCGGTGCTTCGATCGGGGTAGTCTACCGTGCAGTTGGGCACTCTACTATGGAGTAATTTAGTGCATGGTTGGTGGACCCTGATGATGGTTGTCCCACACATCGGCGAAAGTGAGTAGCAAAGTTCCCGACGACCGTCGAGGAGGATCCGCATGATAGAGCGAGTCTACTGTTTTTTCTGAAGAAAAAAATGATTACAGCAAGCGTTTCCACTCTTACGACGGAGGAGTGCGAAAACGGTAGCCACTTGAACATACACGGTGCTCCTACTACTAGGCATGTGCAGTGGTTCATACGTCAGTACTACATAATCTTGTTGCTAGTGTAGTAAGATATGACGATAACAAATGATGTTGTGGGCATGTCAACTATATGAATAGTAATGTAACATAGTACCGCTTTTTCGACTGTCCGGTCGAGAATGAACGGTGTGATCGATATTAATAGAACTAGGTCCACATCGCACGGAGAGTACAGTGCTACAGTACTCCATGAAACATGAACCATATGAAGCACGACGGCTCAGTGTTAGGCAGGGTGTATGAAGGGTGCACGGGATGGGAGGAAAAGTTCTCTTATTGACCCACTTTTGGGTGTTTGGCAGAGTGCTTGAAGGGTGCATGAGTCCACACTAGTAGGTTAACACAAATACACGAAGAGGGAACAACTATATTGAGATGAGAATGCAACCAAACACACCCACACGCTTTGTGCTACAGTGACTGTCTGCACCGTCTAAGTTTGATCCAACGGTCATGTTGCGCCGAGACATGGACATGCCCATGCAGAGGACGCCTAAACACCACCGAAGTCCCTCTGCTTCTCGAGGCGCACGATGTTGGTGATGTAGGGTGCAACGACCCGTAGAGCCTGCTCTCGGTCGACAGGAGCCAGCTCGTCAAAGACGGCGTCCAATGGCACGAATGTATTCCGATGACGGAGCCCTGAGAGGATTCGCCCGGCAATGGCGCCGGCAGCCTGCAACCCCTCCTTGTCCAACTCCGCCCCCACCATCGCGCGGAGACGGCTTAGCTCCTCGGAGATATAGGTGAAGAAGGAGACCGGGTCAGGAAGCCACAGCTCATTGAAGTCGACGGGGTGGTCGAACGGGTTTAGCTCGATGGCCGGCATGGTCACACTGGCACAACGGTAGGCATCGCGCAGCCGAAA
The DNA here is from genome assembly GCF_056163025.1 of Triticum urartu. Taxonomy (NCBI): domain Eukaryota; kingdom Viridiplantae; phylum Streptophyta; class Magnoliopsida; order Poales; family Poaceae; genus Triticum; species Triticum urartu. The sequence goes on along the minus strand of NC_141874.1, from coordinate 165,977,391 downwards.
CACGTGCGTGGCAACTTGGTCCATCAAGTGGCTGAGGCGATCCTGGACCTCGTCATGATCGGCCCGCTCGTGCTCCAGCCGGCTCGCCTGATGGCCTATCGTATCTCCCGCTTTCTGCAGCAACACCGCCGATGCCTCGAGCATCTTTGTGGTGGACGCCTACCGCTTTTGAAGCTCCGTGAACTCCCGCACATAACGGAGGAGCATGGCACTCCTCTCCTCCTTGACCTCATGGAGCTCCACGTCCTTGGCCCTGAGCTCCACATCCTTGGCCTCGAGCTCCTGTGTCAGGCGCCTCAACTCAGACTCCGTGATTTGCTGCGCCGCCATGGCACTTAGTAGAAGAAATTGGGAGAGGAAGCAAAAAATTAAAAATCCCGCCGCGCCTGCTGCCGTCATTCAAAAAATTAAAAATCCTGCCACGCCTGCCGTACCCAAAGACTACAGTAACGCCACAGCAGATATTTAAATTTACCTGCCGGCAAGGAGAGAAAAAAGGGTGAAAAACAAATGTGGCGACGGCCTAGCTAATATATCGCACTAGCCAAACTAGCTAGCCACCGTGCTTCACTGATGTACTCGGCGGGAAAGGTGGTCTTTCGTGATTTGACGACTCATTTACTTGCTACGGCACTACGACCAAGGAGGACCCAGAAAACGCATGGTAGGGCATCCCACGTCTCAGCAAGGAAGAATATAGGCATGCACTACCCGGGAGGACCCCAAAACCGCGTGGTAGGGTGTGCCATGTCTCGGCACGGAGGAAAAATTTGTGTGTAAAAATATACTGTATCAGACGTAGTAGTACCTTTGGTTCGACCTCGGGACCCAGCCAGTTGGTCGAAAACACCCCACTAGCCACACAACTTCATCATGCTAACGTGGCACGGAGGATAGGCATGGTTAGCTCCGTCTCGACCAGCCACAATGTCTCTTGTTCTAGGCGATTCTTCTATTTTCGAAGATTTTTTTAGTTATAATAGCACCACGGCAAGCTAGCGCCGCTCTTCGTGTGTGCCCGTGCATCTAAAGGTTAGACGATGGAGAGGAGAGAGAGATCGCAGACCTGGGACCCACCAGTAAGTGAGTCAACGGTCATGCACGTGTTGACGAGGCACTCCCTCTACTTTGCTCAGCGTAATATTGTATAAAATCAAGTTATGGGACAAAGCCAACAACCATTGTTGTTTCAGGCTATCGAGTTACGCTTTGTACTCTAGGTTGCCAGTTTGAATCTCGTCTTTCAGATTTGTTAGTTTTAGGTCCAAATTTGATCAATGACAAGTGGGACCCTCGTGTGTTGTTCCGATATTTCAGTGTAGTATGGTTTTTTTGAACAAACATTTTGCGCAGTTAGACAAGTAACGACACGAGTTACACGTATTTTGCAAGTTTACGAACAAAAATGACAGCAGCGTAGAATATCACATCCACCCCACAGCTTAGATGCTATGGTGATACGAGTTTTTACATCATTGGAACTGAGATTCAATGGCTTGGGAGTAGTCTTTGTAATTATGCGCAATTTCCAAACTCTCCAAGTTTTTTTGCAAATAAAACATTTAGGCCTCGTGTGTGCTACTGCATCTTGGATCCAACGGCTCCCCGTTGCTCATATTAGGTGCTCCCCGTAGCTTAATTAGCCGATACGGTGATACGCGCATCTAGGTCGTATGATCTGTGATCAGATGCCACATGTGTAATACTTGTACTTTCTGCGCAATTCCCAAACTCTCTCAGGCGTATATTGCAAAAACATTCAAACCTCTTACTGTTAGCCGGAAGATCTCCGTGAACTCGTATCACCATAGAATCTATGGTGCGGGGGCACCTCATATTCTCCCGTGCGAGAAAACATCAAGTGCTCTCGCAGCTTGGACGCTACGGTGATACGAGCTTCGAGGTTGTTTCATCTGAGATCCAATGGTATCTGAGCAGTCTTTGTGCTTGTAAGCAGTGGCCGAACACTTTGGGGGCTTTTCTGCAAAAAACATTCGAACCATCGAGGAGTTGTTGGGTCACAAATCCAACGGCTCCAAAGAGCTTGTATCACCAAAGCATCTAAGGTGTAGTAGCACATGATATTCTTACATACAGGAGAATACAATGTCCTCCTTCATCTTAGATGCTACGGTGATACGAGATTCGAGGTCATTGGATATGGGATCCAAGGGCATCTCAGTAGTTCTTGTACAATTTGTGTGCACTCAAACTCATCAAGGTTTCCTGTAAAAATATTAAGACATCCTATGAGCTCCTATATCTCAGATCTACATGCTCCAAGGAACTCGTATCAGTATATAGCAACTAAGGTGTGGTGGCACATGATATTTGATATGTCTCCAACGTATCTATAATTTATGAAGTATTCATGCTATTATATTATCAACCTTGGATGTTTTATATGCATTTATATGTTATTTTATATGATTTTTGGGACTAACCTATTAACCTAGAGCCCAGTGCTAGTTTCTGTTTTTTCCTTGTTTTTGAGTTTTGCAGAAAAGGAATACCAAACGGAGTCCAATTGACGTGCCAATTTTTGATGAATTTTTATGGACCAAAAGAAGACCCCGGAGTAAAGAGTTGCGCCAGAAGAGTCCCGGGCCGTCCATGAGGGTGCGGCCGCGCCCACCCCCCGGGCACGTGGGCCTGCCTCGTGGATGACTCGGGCACCTTCTTGACATGGGATCGACGCCAAAAATTCCTATAAATACAGAAACCTCCAGAAAATAACCTAGATCGGAAGTTCTGCCGCCGCAAGCCTCTGTAGCCAAGAGAAATCAAGCTAGGCCCTCTCTGGCACCCTGCCGGAGGGGGCCATCATCACCGGAGGGCATGTAGGAGGATCCCGGAGGGGCCATCATCGTCATGAAGGCCTAGGACTAGAGGGAGAACCTATCCCCATCCAGGGGGAGGCCATGGAGGAGGAAGCACAAGGGGGAGAACCTCTCCTCCTCTTTCTCGGTGGCACCGGAGTGCCATCGAGAGGGGAATCATCGCCGTGGTGATCGTCTTCATCAACATCACCATCATCATCACCATCGTCATATCTTTTACTCGGTCCACTCTCCCGCACCCCGCTATAATCCCTACTTGAACATGGTGCTTTATGCCACATATTATGATCCAATGATGTGTTGCCATCCTATGATGTTTTGAGTAGATATCCTTTGTCTTTGGGTTGATTGATGATCTAGATGTTGGAAATATGCCCTAGAGGCAATAATAAAAGGATTATTATTATGTTTCCTTGTTCATGATAATTGTATTTTATTCATGCTATAATTGTGTTATCCGAAAATCGTAATACATGTGTGAATACTTAGACACCAACATGTCCCTAGTAAGCCTCTAGTTAACTAGCTCGTTGATCAACAGATAGTCATGGTTTCCTGACTATGGACATTGGATGTCATTGATAATGAGATCACATCATTAGGAGAATGATGTGATGGACAAGACCCAATCCTAAACATAGCACAAGACCGTATAGTTCGTTTGCTAGAGTTTTTCCAATGTCAAGTATCTTTTCCTTAGACCATGAGATCGTGTAACTCCCGGATACCGTAGGAGTGCTTTGGGTGTACCAAACGTCACAACGTAACTGGATGATTATAAAGGTATACTACGGGTATCTCCGAAAGTGTCTGTTGGGTTGACACGGATCAAGACTGGGATTTGTCACTCCGTATGACGGAGAGGTATCTCTGGGCCCACTCGATAATGCATCATCATAATGAGCTCAAAGTGACCAAGTGTCTGGTCACGGGATCATGCATTACGATACGAGTAAAGTGACTTGCTGGTAACGAGATTGAACGAGGTATTGGGATACCGACGATCGAATCTCGGGCAATTAACGTACCTATTGACAAAGGGAATTGTATACGGGGTTGCTTGAATCCTCGACATCGTGGTTCATCCGATGAGATCATCGAGGAGCATGTGGGAGCCAACATGGGTATCCAGATCCCGCTATTGGTTATTGACCGGAGAGCCATCTCGGTCATGTCTACATGTCTCCCGAACCCGTAGGGTCTACACACATAAGGTTCGGTGACGCTAGGGTTGTAGAGATATGAATATGCAGTAACCCGAAAGTTGTTCGGAGTCCCGGATGAGATCTCGGACATCACGAGGAGTTCTGGAATGGTCCGGAGGTGAAGAATTATATATAGGAAGTGCAGTTTCGGCCATCGGGAGAGTTTCGGGGGTCACCGGTATTGTACCGGGACCACCGGAAGGGTCCCGGGGGTCCACCGGGTGGGGCCACCCATCCCGGAGGGCCCCATGGGCTGAAGTGGGGAGGGGAACCAGCCCATAGTGGGCTGGTGCGCCCCCCTTGGCCCACCCCTTCGCATAGGGTTGGAAACCCTAGGGTGGGGGGGGCGCCCCACTTGCCTTGGTGGCCACTCCACCCTTGGCCGGCGCCCCCCCCTAGGAGATCCCATCTCCTAGGGCCGGCGCCCCCCCTAGGGGAGCCTATATAAAGGGGGGGGAGGGAGGGGCAGCCGCACCCTTGAGTCTTGGCGCCTCCCTCTCCCCTGCTACACCTCTCCCTCTCGCAGTAGAACGGCGAAGCCCTGCTGCGGTGACCCCTGCATCCACCACCACGCCGTCGTGCTGCTGGATCTTCATCAACGTCTCCTCCCCCCTTGCTGGATCAAGAAGGAGGAGACGTCACGCTGACCGTACGTGTGTTGAACGCGGAGGTGCCGTCCGTTCGGCGCTAGGATCTCCGGTGATTTGGATCACGTCGAGTACGACTTCCTCATCCCTGTTCTTTGAACGCTTCCGCGCGTGATCTACAAAGGTATGTAGATGCAATCCGATCACTCGTTTCTAGATGAACTCATAGACGGATCTTGGTGAAATCGTAGGAAAATTTTTGTTTTCTGCAATGTTCCCCAACAGTGGCATCATGAGCTAGGTTTATGCGTAGTTCTCTTTGCACGAGTAGAACACAATTTGTTGTGGGCGTAGATGTTGTCAACTTTCTTGCCGCTACTAGTCTTATTTTGCTTCAGCGGTATTGTGGGATGAAGCGGCCCGGACCAACCTTACACGTACGCTTACGTGAGACCGGTTCCACCGACTGACATGCACTAGTTGCATAAGGTGGCTGGCGGGTGTCTGTCTCTCCCACTTTAGTTGGAGTGGATTCGATGAAAAGGGTCCTTATGAAGGGTAAATAGAAGTTGACAAATCACGTTGTGGCTTTCACGTAGGTAAGAAAACGTTCTTGCTAGAACCCTATTGCAGCCACGTAAAACTTGCAACAACAATTAGAGGATGTCTAACTTGTTTTTGCAGCAAGTGTTTTGTGATGTGATATGGCCAAAGTTGTGATGAATGATGAATGATATATATGTGATGTATGAGATGTTCATGCTATTGTAATAGGAATCACGACTTGCATGTCGATGAGTATGACAACCGGCAGGAGCCATAGGAGTTGTCTTTATTTTTTTTGTATGACATGCGTGTCATTAAGAAACGCCATGTAAATTACTTTACTTTATTGCTAAACGTGTTAGCCATAGTATTAGAAGTAATAGTTGGTGAGCAACTTCATGGAGACACGATGATGGAGATCATGATGATGGAGATCATGGTGTCATGCCGGTGACAAGATGATCATGGAGCCCCAAGATGGAGATCAAAGGAGCTATGTGATATTGGCCATATCATGTCACTATTATTATTTGATTGCATGTGATGTTTATCATATTTTTGCATCTTGTTTACTTAGAACGACGGTAGTAAATAAGATGATCCCTCATAATAATTTCAAGAAAGTGTTCCCCCTAACTGTGCACCGTTGCGACAGTTCGTTGTTTCGAAGCACCACGTGATGATCGGGTGTGATAGATTCCAACGTTCACATACAACGGGTGTAAGACAGATTTACACATGCAAACACTTAGGTTGACTTGACGAGCCTAGCATGTACAGACACGGCCTCGGAACACAGAAGACCGAACGGTCGAGCATGAGTCGTATAGAAGATACGATCAACATGAAAATGTTCACCGATGTTGGCTAGTCCGTCTCACATGATGATCGGACACGGCCTAGTTAACTCGGATCATGTTATACTTAGATGGCTGGAGGGATGTCTATCTAAGTGGGAGTTCATTGAATAATTTGATTTAGATGAACTTAATTATCATGAACTTAGTCTAAAATCTTTACAACATGTATTGTAGATCAAATGGCCAACGTTGTCCTCAACTTCAACACATTCCTAGAGAAAACCAAGCTGAAAGACGATGGCAGCAACTATACGGACTGGGTCCGGAACCTGAGGATCATCCTCATAGCTTCCAAGAAAGATTATGTCCTACAAGCACGGCTAGGTGAAGCACCTATTCTCCCTGCAGAACAAGATGTTATGAACGCTTGGCAGACACGTACCGATGATTACTCCCTCGTTCAGTGCGGCATGCTTTACAGCTTAGAACCGGGGCTCCAAAAGCGTTTTGAGAGACATAGAGCATATGAGATGTTCGAAGAGCTGAAAATGGTTTTTCAAGCTCATGCCGGGACGAGAGATATGAAGTCTCTGAGAAGTTCTTCAGCTGTAAGATGGAGGAAAATAGTTCTGTCAGTGAGCACATACTCACTATGTTTGGGTTACATAACCGCTTGACTCAGCTGGGAGTTAATCTCCCGGATGACGCGGTCATTGACAGAATCCTTCAGTCGCTTCCACCGAGCTACAAGAGCTTTGTGATGAACTTCAATATGCAGGGGATGGAAAAGACCATTCCTGAAGTATTTGCAATCAGCAGAGGTAGAAGTCAAAAAGGAACATCAAGTGTTGATGGTGAATAAAACCACTAAGTTCAAGAAAGGCAAGGGTAAGAAAACCTTTAAGAAGGATGGCAAGGGAGTTGCCGCGCCCGGCAAGCAAGCTGCCGGGAAGAAGCCAAAGAATGGACCCAAGCCCGAGACTGAGTGCTTTTATTGCAAGGAAAGTGGTCACTGGAAGCAGAACTGCCCCAAATACTTAGCACACAAGAAGGCCGGCAAAACGAAAGGTATATGTGATATACATGTAATTGATGTGTACCTTACCAGTACTCGTAGTAGCTCCTGGGTATTTGATACCGGTGCAGTTGCTCACATTTGTAACTCAAAGCAGGAGCTGCGGAATAAGCGGAGACTGGCGAAGGATGAGGTGACGATGCGCGTCGGGAATGGTTCCAAGGTCGATGTGATCGCCGTCGGCACGCTACCTCTACATTTACCTACGGGATTAGTTTTAAACCTCAATAATTGTTATTTAGTGCCAGCTTTGAGCATGAACATTGTATCAGGATCTCGTTTAATTCGAGATGGCTACTCATTTAAATCCGAGAATAATGGTTGTTCTATTTATATGAGAGATATGTTTTATGGTCATGCTCCAATGGTGAATGGTTTATTCTTAATGAATCTCGAGCGTAATGCTACACATATTCATAGTGTGAGTACCAAAAGATGTAAGGTTGATAATGATAGTCCCACATACTTATGGCACTGCCCCCTTGGTCACATAGGTGTCAAACGCATAAAGAAGCTCCATGCAGATGGACTTTTAGAGTCTCTTGATTACGAATCATTTGACACATGCGAACCATGCCTCATGGGTAAAATGACCAAGACTCCGTTCTCAGGAACAATGGAGCGAGCAACCAACTTATTGGAAATCATACATACTAATGTGTGCGGTCCAATGAGTGTTGAGGCTCGCGGTGGTTATTGTTATGTTCTCACCCTCACTGATGACTTGAGTAGATATGGGTATGTCTACTTAATGAAACACAAGTCTGAGACCTTTGAAAGGTTCAAGGAATTTTAGAGTGAGGTTGAGAATCAACGTGACAGGAAAATCAAGTTCCTGCGATCAGATCATGGAGGAGAATACTTGAGTCACGAATTTGGCACACACTTAAGAAAATGTGGAATAGTTTCACAACTCACGCCGCCTGGAACACCTCAGCGTAATGGTGTGTCCGAACGTCGTAATCGCACTCTATTAGATATGGTGCGATCTATGATGTCTCTTACCGATTTACCGCTATCATTTTGGGGCTATGCTTTAGAGACCGCCGCATTCACTTTAAATAGGGCTCCATCGAAATCCGTTGAGACGACACCGTATGAATTATGGTTTGGGAAGAAACCTAAGCTGTCGTTTCTAAAAGTTTGGGGATGCGATGCTTATGTCAAGAAACTTTAACCTGAAAAGCTCGAACCCAAGTCGGAAAAATGCGTCTTCATAGGATACCCTAAAGAAACTATCGGGTATACCTTCTACCTCAGATCCGAAGGCAAGATCTATGTTGCCAAGAATGGATCCTTTCTAGAGAAGGAGTTTCTCACGAAAGAAGTAAGTGGGAGGAAAGTAGAACTTGATGAAGTATTACCTCTTGAACCGGAAAATGGTGCAACTCAAGAAAATGTTCCCGAGGTGCCTGCACCGACTAGAGAGGAAGTTAATGATGATGATCATGAAACTTCAGATCAAGTTGCTACTGAACTTCGTAGGTCCACAAGGACAAGTTCCACACCAGAGTGGTACGGCAACCCTGTCTTGGAAATCATGTTGTTAGACAATGGTGAACCTTCGAACTATGAAGAAGCGATGGCGGGCCCGGATTCCGACAAATGGCTGGAAGCCATGAAATCCGAGATAGGATCCATGTATGAAAACGAAGTATGGACTTTGACTGACTTGCCCGTTGAGCGGCGAGCCATAGAAAATAAATGGATCTTTAAGAAGAAGACAGACGCGGATGGTAATGTGACCATCTATAAAGCTCGGCTTGTGGCTAAGGGTTATCGACAAGTTCAAGGGGTTGACTACAATGAGACTTTCTCACCGGTAGCGAAGCTGAAGTCCGTCCGAATTATGTTAGCAATTGCCGCATACTATGATTATGAGATATGGAAAATGGACGTCAAAACAGCATTCCTTAATGGTTTCCTTAAGGAAGAATTGTATATGATGCAGCCGGAAGGTTTTGTCGATCCTAAGAATGCTGACAAGGTGTGCAAGCTCCAACGCTCGATTTATGGGCTGGTGCAAGCATCTCGGAGTTGGAACATTCGCTTTGATGAGATGATCAAAGCGTTTGGGTTTATGCAGACTTATGGAGAAGCCTGCGTTTACAAGAAAGTGAGTGGGAGCTCTGTAGCATTTCTCATATTATATGTAGATGACATACTTTTGATGGGAAATGATATAGAGCTTTTGGACAGCATTAAGGCCTACTTGAATAAGAGTTTTTCAATGAAGGACCTTGGAGAAGCTGCTTATATATTAGGCATCAAGATCTATAGAGATAGATCAAGACGCGTCATAGGACTTTCACAAAGCACATACCTTGATAAGATATTGAAGAAGTTCAATATGGATCAGTCTAAGAAGGGGTTCTTGCCTGTGTTGCAAGGTGTGAAATTGAGCTCAGCTCAATGTCCGACCACGGCAGAAGATATAGAAGAGATGAGTGTCATCGCCTATGCCTCAGCCATAGGTTCTATTATGTATGCCATGCTGTGTACTAGACCTGATGTAAACCTTGCCGTAAGTTTGGTAGGTAGGTACCAAAGTAATCCCGGCAAGGAACACTGGACAGCGGTCAAGAATATCCTGAAGTACCTAAAAAGGACTAAGGAAATGTTTCTCGTTTATGGAGGTGACGAAGAGCTCGTCGTAAAGGGTTACGTCGACTCTAGCTTCGACACAGATCTGGATGTCTCTAAGTCACAAACCGGATACGTGTATATTTTGAATGGTGGGGCAGTAAGCTGGTGCAGTTGCAAGTAGAGCGTCGTGGCGGGATCTACATGTGAAGCGGAGTACATGGCAGCCTCGGAGGCAGCGCATGAAGCAATTTGGGTGAAGGAGTTCATCACCGACCTAGGAGTCATACCCAATGCGTCGGGGCCGATCAAACTCTTCTGTGACAACACTGGAGCTATTGCACTTGCCAAGGAGCCCAGGTTTCACAAGAAGACCAGGCACATCAAGCGTCGCTTCAACTCCATTCGTGAAAATGTTCAAGATGGAGACATATATATTTGTAAAGTACATACGAACCTGAATGTAGCAGATCCGTTGACTAAACCTCTCCCTAGAGAAAAACGTGATCAACACCAGAATTCCATGGGTGTTCGATTCATCACAATGTAACTAGATTATTGACTCTAGTGCAAGTGGGAGACTGTTGGAAATATGCCCTAGAGGCAATAATAAAAGGATTATTATTATGTTTCCTTGTTCATGATAATTGTCTTTTATTCATGCTATAATTGTGTTATCTGGAAATCGTAATACATGTGTGAATACTTAGACACCAACATGTCCCTAGTAAGCCTCTAGTTAACTAGCTCGTTGATCAACAGATAGTCATGGTTTCCTGACTATGGACATTGGATGTCATTGATAATGAGATCACATCATTAGGAGAATGATGTGATGGACAAGACCCAATCCTAAACATAGCACAAGATCGTATAGTTCGTTTGCTAGAGTTTTTCCAATGTCAAGTATCTTTTCCTTAGACCATGAGATCGTGTAAATCCCGGATACCGTAGGAGTGCTTTGGGTGTACCAAACATCACAACGTAACTGGGTGACTATAAAGGTATACTACGGGTATCTCCGAAAGTGTCTGTTGGGTTGATACGGATCAAGACTGGGATTTGTCACTCCGTATGAGGAAGAGGTATCTCTGGGCCCACTCGGTAATGCATCATCATAATGAGCTCAAAGTGACCAAGTGTCTGGTCATGGGATCATGCATTACGGTACGAGTAAAGTGACTTGCCGGTAACGAGATTGAACGATGTATTGGGATACCGACGATCGAATCTCGGGCAAGTAACGTACCGATTGACAAAGGGAATTGTATATGGGGTTGCTTGAATCCTCGACATCGTGGTTCATCCGATGAGATCATCGAGGAGCATGTGGGAGCCAACATGGGTATCCAGATCCCGCTATTGGTTATTGACCGGAGAGCCATCTCGGTCATGTCTACATGTCTCCCGAACCCGTAGGGTCTACACACTTAAGGTTCGGTGACGCTAGGGTTGTAGAGATATGAATATGCAGTAACCCGAAAGTTGTTCGGAGTCCCGGATGAGATCTCGGACGTCACAAGGAGTTCCAGAATGGTCCGGAGGTGAAGAATTATATATAGGAAGTGCAGTTTCAGCCATCGGGAGAGTTTCAGGGGTCACCGGTATTGTACCGGGACCACCGGAATTGTCCCAGGGGTCCACCGGGTGGGGCCACCCATCCCGGAGGGCCCCATGGGCTGAAGTGGGGAGGGGAACCAGCCCATAGTGGGCTGGTGCGCCCCCCTTGGCCCACCCCTTGCGCCTAGGGTTGGAAACCCTAGGGTGGGGGGGGGGGGCGCCCCACTTGCCTTGGGGGGCACTCCACCCTTGGCCGCCGCCCCCCCAGGAGATCCCATCTCCTAGGGCCGGCGCCCCCCTAGGGGAGCCTATATAAAGGGGGGAGGGAGGGGCAGCCGCACCCTTGAGTCTTGGCGCCTCCCTCTCCCCTGCTACACCTCTCCCTCTCGCAGTAGAACGGCGAAGCCCTGCTGCGGTGACCCCTGCATCCACCACCACGCCGTCGTGCTGCTGGATCTTCATCAACCTCTCCTCCCCCCTTGCTGGATCAAGAAGGAGGAGACGTCACGCTGACTGTACGTGTGTTGAACGCGGAGGTGCCATCCGTTCGGCGCTAGGATCTCCGGTGATTTGGATCACGTCGAGTACGACTTCCTCATCCCCGTTCTTTGAACGCTTCTGCGCGTGATCTACAAAGGTATGTAGATGCAATCCGATCACTCGTTGCTAGATGAACTCATAGATGGATCTTGCTGAAACCGTAGGAAATTTTTTGTTTTCTGCAACGTTCCCCAACACTAGATTGGTATGATTTGTATGTTTTACTTTGGTGCTGTCCTATGGTGCCCTCTGTGTCGTGCAAGCGTGAGGGATTCCTGCTGTAGGGTGTTGCAATATGTCTATGGTTTTCCTATTGTCTATGTTGCGTGAGTGACTGAAACACAAACACGGATAAGTGGGACATGGCATATGGGAATAAAGAGGACTTGATACTTTAATGCTATGGTTGGGTTTTACCTTAATGATCTTTAGTAGTTGCGGATGCTTGCTAGAGTTCCGATCATAAGTGCATCTGATCCAAGAAGAGAAAGTATGTTAGCTTATGCCTCTCCCTCATATGAAACTGCAATAGTGATTACCGGTCTTCTTAACAATTGCCTAGGACAATTCCGCACACCGATCCACCATTATTCCACACTCGCTATTTATAATATTTAGTAATATATTCTAACTTTATGATAACAACACCTACTTTAATATTTTTGCTCTCCGATATAGTACAAAGTTATCCACTTCATACCCACAATGTAGTTTTATTTCTCATTTCTAGTTGGAAGCAAACGTTCGGTGTACGTAGAGTCGTATCAGTGGCAGATAGGGCTTGATCTTACCTTTAGCTCCTTGTGGGTTCAACACTCCATACTCATCACTTCCACCTTTGTAAATTGCTACGATGATTCCCTGCACTTGGGGATTATCAAGCTCTTTCTGGCGCCGTTGCCGGGGAGCAATAGCGTGGGGTTGATATTCTCGTGTGTGCTTGTTTGATTTCTTCACTAAGTAGATTTTGTTTTTTCTTTTTGTTTCTGTTTAGTTGTGGGTGAAACATACAAAAAAATTTAAAGAATGAAAATACAAAAAGAAATTACTTGCCTGTCATACCTAAAAAGATTTTCAATGAGAGAAGTGATTGGAAGGTTATGCATTGGATAAGTGAGGGTCGACCTTGAACACTTGTGTTCATGCTCATGGAAACAATGTAGAATTTTTCATGAAAGCTTCCCTGTAAATAATTATCCCCTTAGATATCCATTGTATTATAAAAATAATGTGCCAACCTTTGGTTTTAGGATGATTAGATTGCTTGTTTACTATGTGCAGAACAAAAAAAAGAAACTTTGGCTGGAAAGTCAAATGGGTCTTAAACATTTTGCACATTACTTCTGTAAAAGTTGTTCAAATTTTCAAATTTATTTCATAATTTTTGGAGTTACAGAAGTTTACTAAACCTCCAGATTACTACAGACTGCCCTGTTTTAGACAGATTCTGTTTTTCGTGTGTTGTTTGCTTATTTTGATGCATCTATGGCTAGTATCGGAGGGTATGAACCATATAGAAGTTGGAATACAATAGATATAGTTCTAATATGAAATTAGAATGAGTTTTAAACAGTACCTAAAGGTAGTGATTTGCTTTATTATACTAACAGATCTCACAAAGTTCTTGTTATAAGTTTTTGTGGATGAAGTGTTCAAAGAACAAGGATTTACCAATGTGAGAGGAATAAAGAGAGGCAAGAGCTCAATCTTGGGGATTCCCAGGGCACCCGAAGTAAAAATTCTAAGGATACTCAAGCATCTAAGCTTGGGGATGCCCCGGTTGGCATCCCATCTTTCTTCTTCAACAATTATCGGTATACCTTGATTTTTGTTTTGTTCACATGATTTGTGTCCTTTGTGCTTTTCTTTTTCTTTAAGAAACATGCTAGTATGTGATGTCCCTTCATCAATTTATAGAATACTTCATGTGCTTCACTCATATCTTCTAAGTATGATCGTATAGAATTGCTCTGTGAGCTTCACTTAAATCTTTTGAGTATGGCTTTATAGAATGCTTCGTGTGCTTCACTTATATATTTTGAGCTTGGATATTGGTTAGTATATATTAATTGAAGAATGATCCATGAACTTCATTTATATCTTTTGGAGTATGAATAATACTATCATCTAAAGCGGGTTTGGTAGAGTGTCAACTTTAGGAACTAGTGATCCTGCTATTCCGAATGAGGAGAATTTTGCTTATGTGGAGAGTAGTAAAATTTCTATGCTCGTAGATCATGAAAAGAATGCTTTATGTGATGGTAATATTGTTGAACTCATTCATGATGCTACTGAAAATTATTATGAGGGAGGAATACATGCTTGTAGGGTTGTAATAATATCAAGTTTCCTCTCTCTATATGCTTAAAGTTTTGAAGTTATACTTGTTTTTCCTTCCTATGCTAGTTGATTCTTGTTCCTATAAATCATGTGATAACAAAATCCCTAGGCATAGGAAGTGGGTTAGGTTTAAATGTGCTAGTCATATTGTTCATGATGCTCTCTTTATGTTTCAATTCTTATCTTTTATGTGAGCATCATTGAAATCATCATGCCTAGCTAAAAGGCATTAAAGAAAAGCGCTTGTTGGGAGACAACCCAATATTTACTCTTACTGTTTTTGTGTGTTTACATGATTAAGCTACTGTAGTAATCATGTTTTATAGCTTTTGTTTCAATAAAGTGCCAAGTAAGACCTTTGGGAAGACTTGGGTGAAAGTTAATGTGATCTTGCTGTAAAAAACAGAAACTTTGCACTCACGAGATTAGCTGCCATTTTTTTTACAGAAGAGTGTGATTTAGTTGATTCTTTTTTTCAGAAGATTAATAGACAAATTCCTCACGACCACCGATTTATTTCATAATTTTTGGAGTAGCAGAAGTATGGTTAGTTCTCAGATCATTACAGACTGTTCTGTTTATGACAGATTCTGTTTTCATTGCATAATTTGCTTGTTTTCTAGTTTCTATGTCTTATATTTCTCAATATAAATTGTAGAAATGATATGGTACAGTAGGCATTGTTTGAGAACAATTATGAACCTTGTCTTTGATAGTACCAAAGTGAATGGTTTACCCTTTATCATACTAACCTATCTCACGAAGTTCCTTTAAGTTTTGTGTGATTGAAGTTTTCAAGTTTTGGGTAAGATATCGATATGAGGAGAATAAGGAGTGGAAAGACCCTAATCTTGGGGATGCCCAAGGCACCCCAAGGTAATATTCAAGGAATACTCATGCGCCTAAGCTCGGGGATGCCCTGGAAGGCACCCCCTCTTTTGTCTTCAAAACTATCGGTATACCTTACTCGGAGCTATATTTTTATTCGTCGCATAATATGTGTTTTGCTTGGAGCATATTTTCAATTTTACTTGCTGTTTGAATAAAATCATTGGATCTGAATATTGAATGAAAAAGAATCCTCCCATGGCTAGTTAATTATTGGACTACTCAATGTCCTTCACTAATATATTTTGGAGTAGTTTGTCATTTACTCACGTGCTTCACATATATCCTATGAGTAAATGGTTGAATGAATTGAATATCATAAATCTTAATTTATATATGTTTCATATGCTTATACCATGGGGAGTAATGACTTCACACATAATAAGTATAGGTACTGATTGAAAGTTAGCAAACGTAGAATTGGTCACTTGAACAATTCATGAAAGAATATTGAAGGAAGAGAGATTTCACATATAAATATACTATCTTGGACATATTTTGTAATCATGAGCACTCATTAAAATATGACATGCTAAAAGGTTGATGTCAGACAAGGAAGACAACGTAATGGGTTATGTTTTCTTATATCCGAAATAAAGTATATTGTCTCGGATCATCCAACATGTTGAGCTTGCTTTTCCCCCTCATGCTAGCCAAATTCTTTGCGCCAAGTAGTGATACTACTTGTTCTTCCAAACATTCCTTAAACCAGTTTTGCCATGAGAGTCCACCATACCTACCTATGGATTGAGTAAGATCATTCAACTAAGTTGTCATCGATGCATGCAATAAAAATTGCCCTCTAAATATGTATGATCTATTAATGTGGAGAAAATAAGCTTTATACGATCTTGTGATGTGGAAGAAGTAAAAGCGATGGACTGCATAATAAAGGTCCATATCACAAGTGGCAATATAAAGTGACGTTCTTTTGCGTTAAGATTTTGTGCATCCAACCATAAAAGCGCATGACAACCTCTGCTTCCCTCTGCGAAGGGCTTATCTTTTACTTTTACCTTCCACCCTTATGCAAGAGTCATGGTGATCTTCACCTTTCCTTTTTACATTTTATCCTTAGGCAAGCACATTGTGTTGGAAAGATCCTGATATAAATTGGATGTAAGTTATCATGAACTATTATTGTTGACATTACCCTTGACGTAAACGGTTGGGAGGCAAATCTATAAGCCCCTATCTTTCTCTGTGTCCGATTAAAACTTTGAACCCATAAATATCACGTGAGTGTTAGCAATCGTGAAAGATTACATGATAGTTGAGTATGTGGAGTTTGCTAAATCAAAGCTCTGACATAGACCCTTCCTGAAAATAAAATGAATTTCAATTGTTTGATGACTGAGAATACAGTTTGTTAGTTTCAAGAAAGTTCATGATCTATACTTTAACATGTGAATAGCTTGTTACTTGATCATGAAAAGTTTTGTGAAGATAAGCTACTGTTATGATATATAATATGCTAGAAAAGGTGATTGGAACTATCATTGATGAAACTTATGCACTTGCTAGCATTCACACTTCATAAATTATTTATTTTATCATTTACCTACTCGAGGACGAGCAGGAATTAAGCTTGGGGATGCTGATACGTCTCCAATGTATCTATAATTTATGAAGTACTCATGATATTATATTATCAACCTTGGATGTTTTATATGCATTTATATGCTATTTTATAAGATTTTTGGGACTAACCTATTAACCTAGAGCCTAGTGCCAATTTCTGTTTTCTCCTTGTTTTTGAGTTTTGCAGAAAAGGAATACCAAATGGAATCCAATTGACGTGCCAATTTTTGATGATTTTTTATGGACTAAAAGAAGACCCCGGAGTAAAAGAGTTGGGCCAGAAGAGTCCCAGGCCGTCCACGAGGGTGGGGGCGTGCCCATCCCCCCCACCCCCGGGCGCGTGGGCCTGCCTCATGGACGACTCAGGCACCTTCTTGATGTGAGACCGACGCCAAAAATTCCTATAAATACAGAAACCTCCAGAAAATGATCAGAAGTTCCCCCGCCGCAAGCCTCTGTAGCCACGAGAAATCAATCTAGGCCCTCTCTGGCACCCTGCCGGAGGGGGCCATCATCACCGGAGGGCATGGAGGAGGATCCTGGAGGGGCCATCATCGTCATGAAGGCCAGGGATCATAGGGAGAACCTCTCCCCATCTAGGGGGAGGCCATGGAGGAGGAAGCACAAGGGGGAGAACCTCTCTCTCGATTGCACCGGAGTGCCATCGAGAGGGGAATCATCGCCATGGTGATCGTCTTCATCAACATCACCATCCTCATCTCTTTTACGCGGTCCACTCTCCCGCACCCTGCTATAATCCCTACTTGAACATGGTGCTTTATGCCACATATTATGATCCAATGATGTGTTGCCATCCTATGATGTTTTGAGTAGATATCCTTTGTCTTTGGGTTGATTGATGATCTAGATTGGTATGAGTTGTATGTTTTACTTTGTTGCTATCCTATGGTGCCCTCCATGTCGCGCAAGCGTGAGGGATTCCCGCTATAGGGTGTTGCAATATGTCTATGGTTTGCTTATTGTCCGTGTTGGGTGAGTGACTAAAACACAAACGCGGATAAGCGGGACATGACGTATGGGAATAAAGAGGACTTGATACTTTAATGCTATGGTTGGGTTTTACCTTAATGATATTTAGTAGTTGCCGATGCTTGCTAGAGTTCCAATCATAAGTGCATATGATCCAAGAAGAGAAAGTATGTTAGCTTATGCCTCTCCCTCATATGAAATTGCAATAGTGATTACCGGTCTTGCTAACAATTGCCTAGGACAATTCCGCAAACCGATCCACCATTATTCCACACTCGCTATTTATAATATTTACTAATATATTCTAACTTTATGATAACAACACCTACTTTAATATTTTAGCTCTCCGATATAATACAAAGTTATCCACTTCATACCCACAATGTATTTTTATTTCTTGTTTCTAGTTGGAAGCAAATGTTCGGTGTACGTAGAGTCCTATCAGTGGCATATAGGGCTTGAGAGAATATTGATCTTACCTTTAGCTCCTTGTGGGTTCGACACTCCATACTTATCACTTCCACCTTTGGAAATTGCTATGATGATTCCCTGCACTTGGGGATTATCAATATTCTCCCGGGGAGGAGGGGGTGCAGAACCAATCGGTGTTTGGGAGGGTGGGAAAAATATAATCTAAACACTTCTAAACACAACTTCACAATTTTATCTAAGGTCGAGGGGTTAACCCCCGACAATCTACATAGCTCCGCCTAAACACAACATTTGCATGTACTGTAGCACTAGACTTAATATTCATGTTTCAGTTTCCTGTTCATTTTAAATATTGAATTGAGGACCATGTATGTCTTACATTTTACACCCTTCATTCCTAAATATTAGTCTTTTTAGAGATTTCAAATGGACTGCCACATATGGATGTATATAGACATATTTTAGAGTGTAGATTCACTCATTTTGCTCTATATGTAGTCACTTGTTGAAATCTCTAAAAGACTAATATTTAGGAACAGAAGGAGTATTTTTGAATTCGTTTCATACAAGCATGTTTTGGAAAAATAGATGCACTATACTTATTGGATAGTTGTTGTGTTCGTGTGTGTGTGGTCATATACTTGATACATACAAAGTTTTCTCACCACCATACCCTTAATCTTTTAAATTTGAATTTGCAATGAAAAACTTACTAGGGATACCATGAAATGTGAAATCCATGTTAAGATCACTATATCACAAACTCACTCTAATTCAAGAACTCGTCATAAATCAATTACCATGTTGAGATTACTATTTGCAAGGAAAATACAGGCATTGTAATACACATAGATTCATTCGGCAATTTGAAAGATTCATTTCGTATACTCGAATGGTAGGACCCAACGGCATACCAGCCAGACCTTGGCTCATGTTGATCCTCTAAAAAGGAAAAAAACCGGGCTCGTGTCCTTCTGGTGGCGTGCGTGGTGTGCACATTAGCCAACCCCAACCAATCGAGCCTCCGCATTTCGAGTCGAAATATCTGGTGGCCAGAATTCCAGCCCTAGGAAATTCTCCTCGTGTCCCCGGTCCATAGTGACTATCGATGAACAATAGAGGGAGGCTTTAGTAACTAGACAATGTTGCGAACCGTGCGGACCACAGTTCAATTCCCTCGGTCGCCGCTACCTAAGGTCACCCGTCAACTGCATTTCCTAGTACTACTAATGGTAGTACTACACCAGGATGAGCACAGAATTGAGCACGTTTGTTCGTGCCTAGTACTTGACTTAATATATCAGGCAATGCACTGGTATGGAGGGATTATCCTTTTACTCTGCATATATAACTTGTCTGAAGTCTAACTAAGCAAAATGTTTGACCATATCCTTTCTTAAGAAATACAACAGGAAAGTTGTATCGCTTGAAAATTTATTGCATGATGCAGGTTATGATATTGTTTCCAATCCTGGATATTAAAGTTCAGAAAATCCAAAAGTGACCAGAAATTCATGAAACTGAGCATGATCACGTGATATGGCACAAATATTCCTCTGTAATTTTTTTCTTCAATTTGAGACAGGCTGCTTATGCGAAGTTCCAGAAATTAAGAGCCAAGGTATTTATTGAAACCGTGCTCGTTTACGTGCCGCCACGAGTCCCGCTTCTCATCGGCAGGTGTCGTTCGAGCAAGCGTGTGAGTCGACGGGAGGTGTGTGAGCAGACCGCTGCGCCGGCTGACAGGAGGCGTGCGAGCAGACCGTTGCTCAGGCTCACCGGGAGGCGAGCCCTTTGACCAGGCTCTGCTGCCCACCTTTGTCCCAACTGCTCCCACTTTTAATGTCGCCGGCATCGCAGTTTAAAATCAACCCCGCACTACCCGGTATCGCTACAATCTTCTCTCTTCCTCTCCGATTCTCCTGTCGTCTATGCCCAACCAGCCTGACCTAACCGTACGCCATGCCGCATCACGATGGTCTACCCTTAGTCTTCCAGTTTCCTGAGGAAGACACCCAGCCGGAGTCGCAAGAACATAAGGCGCTTTGGGACGATCTTGAACCGGCCTTGCGGGAAGACGGCGCGCCTGTCCCCGCTCCTGTTTTGGCTCCCGTCGCCTCGACTGCGCCAGCGCCCATCCCTGTGGCATTGATGGGCTGGGAGCTGCACATTGTCCCCGAGCTTGATGCCACGGGGTTCCATGAGGTCCCCGCCGACTTTCACGCGCCCGTGCACCTGCCAGCGCCTGCGCCTGCGCGTGCACTGACGTGTGCGCCCGTGCCGGTGCCCGTGCACACGAATGTCTCTGTCGCGCCGTTGCCAGCGCCTGTCCCTGTGCGGGTGCCAGTGCCCCCCTCAGTGGCATGGATGGCCGTCGTCGACCGCTTCCTTGCACCAACGCTAGTCGCCTCCCTCCTGGAGACTGAAGTCCAGAACATTGTGGCCTTCCTTGAAGCTAGGGCCAATGTCCAGGAGTACGCCAACAACGGTGCAAGACGCCGCCGTCGCCGTCGGTCAGTGGCCCGACGACACACAGAGCACGACATAGAAGCCGCTTCCCACTGCAAGACGCCCCCGCCGCCGTCGCGTAATCTAAATTTGTGATGAAAAACGTTCGGATTGCCATGCTTAAAATCCGAACGTTTATCATTTCCGTTTATTTTAGATCGATCGTCGTATGAATGTAAAGTCGGAGTTAGACTGGATGAAATCTATGGTTTGATTGATTGAATGTTCTGCTAGAGCCGTATCAAATTAAATATAAAACATCATGAAGCCACATATATTCCTTCTCATCCAACGACCTAGACTACTTCAATGTCGAGCGCTCAACACATTTAGCGTGCAGTTAATTTCATGCCAAAAATAGTGCTAATAACATAATAACACGCAAATAATATCCTACTTAATATCCGCATGCACTTAATATACTTCCAAATTAACGTGCATTGCACGTACACATTGACTAGTACTACTAGTACGTGAAACTGGTGCCGTAACTTGTGAACGCATGGTCAACGGCAACATCACCCACGAGTTCTTTGTGTTTGCACGTGTGTCTAAACGCAGAAGGGGAGGAGAGAGAGAGCACACATGGAACCCACCAGTAAGTGAAGGCGAATAGTACTACATGCTAACAAGACGGTCCCACTAATGTACTAAAAATAATATTACATGTTATCCATTAAATAGGATGTGGTAATATAAAAACATTATATGAACAAAGGGGGTACAAGAAACATTGTTTTTCTACGTATGTTGCCTATTGACGTGCTTGAAGGCCTTGGTCGCATGTTCGATCCTCGTCCTTTATTTTTTTATTTGTATATGGGTCCAAATTTGTTTCATGACAGGTGGGCCCCTCGGTGTGTAGTTTGTAGAACTTTAATTTGTGGGTCAAAATTTGTTCCATTCTAGGTGGACTATCGGTGTGTAGTTTTGTAGCTTATTTGTAATAATTAAAGAGAAAAACAGAGTTTTTTGCAATAATACCATGGTGCGACATTGAAGGCGAGAAAGGACGTGCGAGAGAGTGATGACCAAGCCAGAGGGAAATCAATTGGGGGAGGTGCGGGGGTTGCAGCGGTGTTCGGAGTAGTTGTGGGCTGAATGCTACAAAAATATAATCTAAACCGACCGGAATAAATGCCTACACAAATTAATTCAAGGTTGGAGTCCCCCTCGTAATGTAAATAGCTCCGGCTTTGCGAGGGATGGAGAGGTAGCTTCAATGTGTGGAAGATATGGCGTGAGAAAGCGAGGTCAATCGAGAGACATATAGATAGAGAGACAAAGTGAGTGTGGTCTGGCATTCATTGAAAAGATATATATGCTCTGGAGAGATATGGTCGGATTGAGCTTTTGGGAAGGGTGAGGGCTGTAAGATAGAGCTTGAGAGATGATCCAGGCACATACATGTAGATATATTTTGTGTGTTGGAGGAAGCAGGGTCAATAAATTACATGTATAAAGGGAGAGAGATTGAGCGAGTGTGGGTCATCGTGCGATCGGAAGAGTGAGACGGGTTGGAGAGAGTGACCTAGATAGACAATGTGCATGAGAGAGTATACAATATGAATATGTCGATTTGGGCTCAAACATGGAGATATATCGTTTGTGTCCGATAAAGAGCGAGGTTAATCGAGACATACAAAGAGAGAGAGGGAGAGAGCGAGCGAGAGAGGGAGAGAGAGAGAGAGAGATTGAGCGAGTGTAGCCCGCCATGAGGTCGAAAGAGTGGGGCGACTTGGATGGACTGACCTAGATAGACAATCTACGTGAGAGAGTATAGAGCGTGTCGATCGAGGCCCGAACAGGGAGATATATCATTTGTGTGTGAAAGAAAACGAGGTTAATCGAGACTGAGATAAAGAGAGCGAGATTGAGCGAGTGTGGCCCGCCGTGCGGAAGAAATAGTGAGATAGTCTTGAGGTAGTGACCTAGATAGACAACGTGCGTGCGTGCGCGCGAGAGGTTGGGGGGGCTAGATAGGCAATGCATGTATCTAGCGAGAGAGGGTGGGAGGGAGAGAGAGAGAGAGGGAGGGAGAGAGAGGGAGAGCTCGACATGGGGTGCAATGGCGGGTGTCTGAGGTAAATATATTTGGTAACAGAGTGAAAAAAGGGGGTTGTGTAGTTGAGAGGGTTAGAGATCGAAACATGGAGAGAAAGAATGAACGTGTGTCGGAAACCGATAGCTTCCTAAGGTGGTTAGGAGAGGAAGATTGACCGATACAAGAAGTATGTAGCGTGTGTGCCGGGGGGCTAAAAACAACATTTGAATGTAGATAGTACGAGACTTAATATCAATGTTTCAATTCCGTGTACATTGTAAGATTTGAACTGAGGAACATGCATATGGGTAATTATTTCGAATTCGTGCCATATTAGGTTTGGAAAAGTTGACATTGACTCGATTATTGTGCTATTTTGTAGGTCATATGTTTGAATCCATACAAAGTTTTGTCACTACCATGGTGTTCATCATATACATATGAATTTGTATTTAAAAAGTAGCGTGGATACCGTGAAATGCGAAATCCACATTAGAATTGGAGACTGCTATGTGACACACTGTCGGTGTACTAGAGTAGGGGTACCCTAGTACCCCGAACTTGTGCACGGGCAGTCGCAGCACCCCGTGGCAAGGCTTGCCGGGTGACCGCCAAGGTCCTTCGTGGTTCCTTTGGAGCCATTCAAGGAATAAGTATCCAAGCCAAGGAGACAAGACCCCGGCAAGAGGAGCTTGTCGGGAAGGCCAACCAAGGCATCTCAAGACCCCGGCAAGAGGAGCTTGCCGGGAAGGCCAACCAAGGCATCTCAAGGAACTTGCCGCGACACGCCATGCGTCCCGGCAAGGCCCGGTGAGCGACAAGCTCCCGGACGCGACAAGACAACGACCGCGGCAAGGCGCTTGCCGCGGCAAGCCACCACTCTGTGCCCGCGCTCCAGCACATCCACCAACGTGTCGCTCTGGGACCCTTCCAGGCGTACGTGGCGGGAGGCCGTGCAGCCAGCTGTGCGCGGTGGCAAGCGGCGCTGACAAGATTGCCGTCGTGGCGAGCGGTGGCGTCCTTGACGATCCCTTTTGCACTATTTAGGCGACGCAGACGGGCATTTAATGCCCTTGTCCCCTGCCGTCAGGGTTAGGTATGATACACTGTAGCAGGTAGCTGTACCAACCACAACACCTTTCCATTTTTACCCTTGTCTACGTTGCCACCTGTCGGTGACCCCTTGAGCATATAAAAGGAGGCCCATGCGCAACGTAGAAGGGGGTTCGGAGAACACTCAAGCTCGGTCTCGTTAGCTGCTGGAGTGTACTGTAGCACTCCGCGCTCCCGAGCAAGAACTCAATACAAACCACAAAGCAGGAGTAGGGTTTTACGCATCCGTGCGGCCCGAACCTGGGTAAACTGCTCGTGTGCTTCGCCTCGATCCGCTCTTCGTGCGACCCTCGCCCCTGCCGAACCGAAAGGGACTAGGTCCGCTGGTCCCATAGGTGCTCATGGATTAGTCCCCCGGCATCTTTGGCGCGCCAGGTAGGGGCGTCGAGGTTGTGTGAACCAGATCCGGCGTTCACACGAGCTAGATCTTCATCATCTTCATCGACATGCCGCCGAAGAAGAAGGCTTCGGAGGCGGCTGCTCCGTCCGCGCCGAAGCCACCACCGCCGGAGCAAACGGTTGATGGGGCAGACGCCGGTGGAAGAACGGGCGTCGACGAGGGAGCCCACGGTGCTGCCAGGTCCAAGGACAAGGCTGCGCTGCCCATCGGCGGCGTAGCCGGCTCCCACAACGACCGGGCGCACTCCAAGACCTCGGCATCCGTACATGCACCGCGCCCATCTCAGGAGGCGCGGGACCGGCAGCGTCCTGGTACTCACGGTACCATGCGTTTGCTGGACCAAGATCGAGCTGGTGGATCTCGGAGTGCTCAAGACCAGCATGCACGCCAACATGCTGGCGCGAGCGAGGCACGGTCGCCTGGACGGGATACTGCTCCTTCTAACATAGTTAGAAGTCCGAGCATATCCCGCTCCTCGCACCGTTCGCCACCGCCACCCGCCACTATAGCAGAAGCTTTGGCGCGAGCTCAACTGCTCCTGGACTACCCTCCAACGGCACACAAGATCGACGACTGGAGGGCCACCATTCAGAGTCTCATCGGCTTCGCCAACGGCGACACTCAATGGCAGCCGAGCACGTCGCAGCCGCGGCAAGTCAGCCAGGCACGAGCCGGTGGCGACAAGACCGGTGGGGGTGCAACCACTGTGCACTCTCTGCCCCGAAGGCCAAGATCGCCGACTCGCTGGATCCACCTCGACAGCGATTCCACCGCGTCATCAGATCCATGAGCTCGTCGCGATCAGCGCCAAGTTCTTCACGAATGACAGCAAGAAGACGCTCATACTCGCATCGAGCGCCGAAGAGAAGCGCGACGTCAATCGGACCAGCGCGCTGGGCCCTCTGTCGACATGCATGCGCTAGGGGAACCAGGCGACTTGCCGTACGCGGTAGGTTGCCCTGCGTTTACTCGTGAGCTGCGGCAAGTCCAGTGGCCCAGCACGAAGAATTTCAAGCCAGACGTACCAGAGAAGTACGATGGCAAGTCGCATCCGTCGGAGTTCCTCAGCATCTACACCATCGCGGTGCAGGCTGCCGGGGGGAGGGACGACAAGATCCTTGCCAACTACTTCCCGCTGGTGCTCAAGCCCAACGTCAGGTCCTGGCTCATGCACTTGCCGGACAACTCCATATCCTCCTGGGCAGACCTATGCCATCAGTTTGTCGGCGCCTTTACAGGCGGCCACAAACCTCATGGCCAAGAGAGTGACCTTCATCTGCTCGCCCAGAAGGAAGGAGAGCCCCTGCGCAAGTACATTCAGAGATTCAGCCGTGTACAGCACAACATCCCAGATGTCCACCCTGCCGCGGTCATCAGCGCGTTCCATCAGAACGTGCGTAACCGCAGGATGCGGGAGGAGATGGCGATGTGCAAGATCACAGACGTCAGTGAGCTGTATGCCCTGGCTGACAAGTGTGCACGTGCTGAGGAAGGGAGGAAACTCCTCAGAGAGAATACAGGAGCAGGAGGATCTGACAGCGAGGATGCTGCCTCGGCAAAGAAAAACCGGCGGCGGAACAACAGGAAGAAGAAAGGCAAAGATGTGCTAGTCATTAAGCAATCCGGCAACGAAGGTGGCGCCAAGAAAGCCAAAGATGGTAGCTCCGGCAAGGAGATTGCCGCATGCACCAACTGCCAGACTGTGGCGGTCGCCGACAAGCAGGACGGCACCGACAAGCAGTACTGCAAGATCCACCGCACCAAGGGCCATGATCTCCAGAGCTACAAGAAGGTCGAGCAGCTTGTCCAGCAGCAAAAGGCTGAATAGGAGCTTCTAAAATGGTCCAGCATGCCTATCATCTTTGATATTGAGGACCACCCTGATCGCACAACTGCGGTCGGGTGCTTGCCGATGTTGGTTTCACCAACTATCCGCAACCTCAAGGTCACTAAGATGCTAGTTGACGGCGGGGCCGGCTTGAACCTGATCTCCTCCGCTATACTCCAGAAACTCCAGATTCCTGACAGCGAGCTTGAAGAGAACGTCACATTCCAAGGAATCAACCCGGGAAGGAGCAAGCCGAAGGGGAAGGTCACGTTGCCAGTAACATTTGGTAGCGAGGTGAACTTCCGGACTGAGAGGGTCACTTTTGACGTTGCCGATTTTCCATTGCCTTACAATGGGATACTCGGCCGTCCAGCACTCGCCAAGTTCATGGCAGCCTCTCACTACGCATACAACATGCTGAAGATGCCAGGCCCGATAATTGTCATCTCTGTCCCTGGCGACAAGAAGGATGCTCTTATCTGCGCCGACAAGATCTACCGGGAAGCGGCAGCTGCAACAGATCGCAAGTCACCTGCCGTTGAAGCTCCTGGGGGGAAGAAGAAGACCAAGTCCGGCAAGAGTTCTGATGCCCACTCCGGCAAGCGCACCTCTTCGGAGTGCTGCGCTGCCGTCGAGGACGCACCATCGAGCTCCACCGGCAAGTGTAAGAAGACAATGGCAGCTCCGCCAGAGACCAAGAAGGTGTCCGCCAAGGAGGACGGCACTGGTGGTATCTTCACCATCAGTGCCACTCTCGACCCTAAATAGGAAAGCGCGCTCATTGCTTTCCTGCGGGCGAACGTCGATGTGTTTGCGTGGCAACCGTCTGACATCCCCGGTGTTCCCAGGAAAGTAATTGAGCACCATCTTGCCGTTTGTCCTCATGCGCGGCCCGTCAAGCAGAAGGTCAGGAAGCAAGCAGTGGAGCGCCAAGAATTCATCGCAGAAGAGATCAAGAAATTGGAAGCAGCAGGCCTTGTCAGAGGAGTGCTCCATCCTACGTGGTTGGCCAATCCTGTAGTCGTGCGCAAGGCGAACGGGAAATGGATACTTTGTATCGACTTTACCGATGTTAACAAAGCTTGTCCCAAAGACCCATTTCCTTTGCCGCGCATTGACCAGATTGTTCACTCCACAGCCGGATGTGACTTGCTTTCATTTCTTGACGCATACTCAGGATACCATCAGATCTTCATGGCAGAAGAGGATGAGGAGAAGACCGCATTCATCACTCCATGTGGCACGTACTGTTTCATACGGATGCCTTTCGGTTTAAAAAATGCTGGTTCAACATTTGCAAGAGTAGTCCATGTCGCTCTGGAGCCACAAATACACAGAAATGTGGAAGCCTACATGGATGACATAGTGGTCAAGAGCAAGGACAAGGCAACTCTGATTCAAGATTTAGACGAGACCTTTGCAAATCTGCGCAAGATCAACCTCAAGCTCAACCCCGAGAAGTGTGTGTTTGGAGTCCCCTCCGGCAAGATTCTCGGGTTCTCGTGTCTCAGCGGGGAATCGAAGCCAATCCCGACAAGATCAAGGCCATTGAGCAGATTGAAGCACCAAAGCACGTCAAGGATGTACGAAGACTTGCCGGTTGCGTGGCTGCTCTCAGCAGGTTTATCTCTAGGTCTGCTGAGCGCGCCCTGCCATTTTTCAAAATATTGAAAAAGGCAGGTCCAATGAAATGGACTCCGGAAGCGGAGGCTGCGCTGCAAGACTTGAAGAGATACTTGTCCTCCACTCCAACACTTGTCGCACCTAAGCCACAAGAGAAGTTGCTGCTATATATAGCGGCAACCAATCAAGTGGTTAGTGCTGCGTTAGTAGCAGAGAGGGAGGCAGATGACGAGCCAGCAACCACGGCAGGCGCATCCAGCGACAAGCAGGGGGCTTCTCCGACAAGCTCTGGTCCCGACAAGGATGGATCTGCGCAGACGCGCGAGGAGATACAGAAGAGAATGGTACAGCGCCCAGTTTACTTTGTCAGTTCCCTTCTACAGGGGGCTAGGTCAAGGTACTCTGGCGTGCAGAAATTGCTTTTCGGCCTTCTCATGGCCTCGAGAAAGCTGCGCCATTACTTCCAAGCACATGAGATCACAGTTGTCACTCGTTTTCTGCTGAAGACGATACTACAGAATCCAGAAGCGACAGGCAGGATTGTTGAGTGGGCACTGGAACTGTCAAGCTTTGGCCTCAAGTTTGAGAGTACTTCAACTATCCAAAGCAGAGCATTGGCAGAATTCATAGCAGAATGGATGCCAACACCAGATGAAGAAATTCCAGAAACGAGCATCCCCGTCGAGGAAGCAAGCAAAGAGTGGCTGATGTACTTTGATGGTGCCTTTTCGCTGCAAGGCGCCGGCGCTGGCGTGCTGCTTGTCGCACCCACCAGAGAGCACCTCAAGTACGTAGTCCAGATGCACTTTCCCAAGGAGCAAGCAACAAACAATACTGCAGATTATGAAGGCTTGCTTGCCGGTCTCAGGATCGCGGCAGACCTTGGGATCAAGAAGCTCATTGTCAGGGGTGACTCGTAGCTTGTCATCTGCCAAGTGAACAAGAGCTATCAGAGTCCGTTGATGGAAGCCTACGTCGACGAAGTGAGAAAGCTAGAAGAGCACTTTGACGGCCTACAGATGGAGCATGTTCCAAGAGCTCAGAACGCCATTGCCGATGGCCTATCAAAGTGCGCCGCACTTAAGTTACCTGTGGAACCAGGGATCTTTGTGCTCAAGCTGACTCAACCATTTGTAACGCCATCAATTGGACAGAGCAAGAAGAGGAAGTTGATTTCTGGTGACTATTTTCCGGCAGAGCTTCCCAAAGCCGCCGCCAAGAAGGTCCCCAAGATCACCGCCAAGAGCGCTGAGGAGCAGTCTGCTCCGGCAAGCCCTAGGGTTTGTTCCGTTGAAGCAGAAGCTCCCGACAAGTTTTGCTCCGGCAAGTTTGCTGGGGAACGTCAAGCTCCGGCAGGGCCACAGGTTCTCGCCGTAGAAGCGGATGTTCCCGCAGCAGCAGATTCGCCTTTAGTCCTTGTTATCGAGCCACAAGCTCCAGCATGGGCACAGCAGATTGTCCGTTTCCTTTAGACAGGAGAACTTCCCGAAGAGCAAGAAGAAGCGGAAAGAGTATCCCGGCAGTCAAGTATGTACCAGTTTGTCGACAACAAACTGTACAGAAGAAGACTCAACGGTGTGAAATTCAAGTGTATTCATCGGGAAGACGGACAAAAGCTGTTGGCAGAGATACATGGAGGCATATGTGGTCACCACATTGGCGCAAGAGCACTTGCCGGCAAAGCATTTCGGCAAGGTTTCTTTTGGCCGACAGCCCTCCAGGATGCAACTGCACAAGTAACCAAGTGTGAAGCATGCCAGTTCCATTCCAAGCAGATACACCAACCAGCTCAAGCTCTCCAGAAGATCCCTTTATCCTGGCCATTTTCGGTCTGGGGGCTCGACATCCTCGGCCCCTTTCCCCGAGCAGTCGGGGGCTTTGAGTACTTGTACGTTGCAATCGACAAGTTCACAAAGTGGCCGGAAGTGGAACCAGTGAGGAAGGTGACAGCACAGTCAGCAGTCAAGTTCTTCAGGTCAATTGTTTGCCGTTTCGGGATCCCTAACAGGATAATCACCGACAACGGTACGCAATTCACGAGCCGCACCTTCATGCAGTACGTCCAAGATCTTGGCGCTAAGGTCTGCTTTGCTTCTGTTGCTCACCCGAGAAGCAACGGTCAAGCGGAGAGGGCAAATGCTGAAGTGCTGCGTGGACTCAAGACCAGAACTTTCGACAGGCTGCACAAGTGCGGAAGAAACTGGATCGAGGAGCTGCCGGTGGTTCTTTAGTCGATCAAGACGACGCCAAATCGAGCCACTGGCTAGACACCTTTCGCTCTAGTCTATGGAGCAGAGGCAGTTCTACCCACGGAACTCGTATACGGGTCACCTCGAGTGCTCGCTTATGATGAGCTTGAGCAAGAGCAGCTGCGACAAGATGAGGCGCTACTCCTTGAGGAAGACCGTCTTCAGGCTACTGTATGAGCTGCTCGCTACCAGCAAGCTTTGCGCCGCTACCATAGCCGCAAAGTTAACGCCAGAAGTCTCGACGAAGGCGACCTTGTTCTTCGGCGTGTTCAGTCCGCCAAGAATTCCAACAAGTTGACGCCGAAGTGGGAAGGCCCTTACCGGGTGAAACGAGTCACTAGGCCTGGCGCTGTCCGCCTTGAGACCGAAGATAGCATTCCGGTGAGCAATTCCTGGAACATTGAGCATCTTCGTAAGTTTTACCCATAAGGCGCGGTTGCCGGAACCTGTTCCGGCAACCACCTTTTGTACAAGTCTTGCCGCTGTTGCATGTAATCCTTTGTACAAAGCCGGGCGCAGACCCCGTGCACAAGTAAAGCTCATGTGCTCCGCACATCTTGTCAATTTCATGCTTTCTATTTTTTGCATATGTGATCTGACACTTTGTGCAGCACCTACTCCCCGGTAAGCAATAACGAGCCGTAAGGCTCCATATCTTTATTTTCTCCTCTTTCTTTTTTCTCAAGGAAAGGAAGGTTCCCTCGCCCACAAGTTTGCCGGGGGGAAAGGAGAAGATAATGGTATGGACCAGGCGTCGTTCAAGAAAGTTTCGCCTTACCGGGAAGCAAACGACGGAAAAGCTAAGTTGCCAAAGTTTGAGCAATCAGATTTTTTAAATTTTTAAGTTATCTCCTTTGAACGACCGCACTTTGTATGGAAAACCTGTGCGCGGAGGAACCAACTCGTAGCTAGTTGCGCCCTTACTTTGTTTCGAGTCCGCTCAACAACTTAAGTGAGCTGCGACTAGTTGCGACAAGGTTTCTTGTCGGTAGCGGCACCGCCAGCAGGCTGCTGACGTCCCGCACTCAGCACTCGCGGCTAAGGTGCCTGCACCGGCAAGTTCCCTAAAAGCGTAGGGCAAAAACATACAAAGGGAGGAATCAAGTAAAGGGAATAACATTGCAATCATTACCGGAATAGAGTTATATTACAAGGTAGCTTGTCGTGGCTCTAACAGATTGTTCTCATAACATGACCAGCAGCGACAAGAAAAGAAGAAAACGGGCGGCCTAGTCTACGCGATCGCCCTCAATCCTCTTGATCCCGCTCACCTTGTCCACAATGGGTGCGACAAGGGTCTTGAGCGCCTCCAGATCAGCATCCGGCGGCAGGGTCTTGAGGATGTTGGTGAGGTTGAGGCCCGGGTTGCGGAAGGCCACCTTCACCAACACATTTTGAAGAGCTCCCGCGCAGATCTTGCGCGACTCGTCGGCCAGCTGCTTTGGGATCCTCTCCCGGAGTCACTGGAGGGCCGTCGCCATGCCTTTGAAGAACAAGATGAGCTTGGCGCTGGGTTGGAGGTTCTCGTCGGAGGGATACCCGAGATCCTCCATCCCCAGCTGCGCCAGCTCCCTGTCAATGTCTGCGGCAACATTCTCGAGACCCTCCGTCCAGTGCTCCAGATTCTCCCTAAAAGCATTCTGGGCGGCGGCAGCACTCGCCAGCAGCGCCTTGTCGGCCTTGATTTCCTCCTTCAAGGCCACCTCCTGCTCCCTGGCGCCGTCAAGCGTCTTGGTCAAAGTGGTCAGCTTCAACTCAAGATCTGCGTTGGAGTCCTTGGCGGCGCTAAGCTCTTTGCCCTTCTCGGCAAGCTCTTCACCGCTCGCCTTGAGATCGGCCTCCAGCTGCGCCACCTTCGTCTCCAGCTCCTTCTTGGCGGCCTCGGCGGCTGCGGCAGCATCCTCCGCTTGCTTGAGGGCTCCACCGAATGTTTGCTCGCGCGCGGCAAGCTCCTCCTCGTGGGCGTCAAGGTTGACCTTCCGCTGCACCAGCTTGCCCTCCTGCGCAGACAGCTTTTCAGCGGCAAGCCGCTGTTGCTCTTTGACTTCAGCCTTCTCGAGGAGGAAGGCCTTCTGCTCCTCGGCGAGTTGCTCCCGCTCCTCTGCCAGGGACCGGAGAGCTTCCTGGTTGAGACCCCGGAGCTCCTCCGTGCGCTTTTCGATGTCCACTCCCGCCTTCGCAACAAGCGCCTCGCGGGATTCCAGCTTGGCTTGCCGGGCACGATAGAGCGACACCAGCTTTCGCAGCAGCCGCTCCTCCTCAGGCTCGCTGCTGCTGCTGCTCGGCGCGTCAACCAGCGTCAGCCCAGCGGAGGCGAGCACCTCTCCGTCGAAGCTCTCTCCTTCGACCGGTGCCCTGGAGCTCGACGCCCAGGGGAGGTTGATGAAGACGCCATCGCCGGCCTTCAAGTAGAAGCTTGGCTGAGGCTCTTCGGAGCCTGGCGCTGTGGCAGCGGCGGACGGGTCGGCGGTCGACGTAGCGCCTGGCGCTCCTGCGGCCTCAGGGCCGTCAGTGCGATCGCCAGACCCCCCGCCTGCTTCTGCGGCGGCAGCTTTGGCGGCCTCTGCGCCGGCGGGATCGTCAGCACCGGCTGCTTCTTCGGTGGCAGCAGCGTCGTCGGCGGCAACCTCGGTCTCCATCGGCTCCGCAGCAGATGGGTCTGACGGCCGGAAAAGGGAGAAGAGTCAAGCAAATATCCAAAAAAAGAAGATCAAAAGAAGAAGAACCCAAGGGAAGCTTTGAAGAGAAGATTACCTATACCGGGTTCTGCAGTCGTGGTCTCCGCTGCCGGGGGGCCGCTGGTGCTGTCCCTTGCCGGAGAACTCTCCCTTGCCGGAGGACTCTCCCTTGGAATTTCGGGGGCGGCCTCCGGGCGCTCCTGGTGGGGCTGCTCTGCTCCTACACAAACCAACAGTCAGATGGCAGCAAAGAAAGAGTATCCATCCGCGCCTAACAGCGGAAAGCAAACCATATACTTACGCCGGGGGCTGCTCTGGAGAACAGTTGCTGGGTCTGGCAAGGTTGTCTCGGACGCACCCCCTGCTGTCGCGGTGGGTTCGTCCTCGATGATAATAACCGGGACCTTGGCCCTCTTCGCTGCTCTCTGTGCCAGAGTCCTAAAAAGGAATAAGTTCAGAGTAAAGCAAATTAGATACAAGACAAAACAGCAAGAATTGAAGAACTACAAGTACAATGAGAGAATCTTACTCTTCTTCTTCCTCGTCGGAGCTGAACGCGGAGAAGTCGAAGTCCGGTTCACGTCCGGCGCAAAGAGGCGGAGGAGTAGTTTCCCTTGGCCGCTTGGCGGGAACAGTGGCGGTGGTCCGTGACGACCCCGCTCCGGCTGCCGCCGCGACGTGAGAACCAGCAGGAGCAGAAGCGGTGGTCCGGCAAGACCCCGCTCCAGTTGCCGCAGCAGCGTGAGGTGCTCCCGCGGCAACAGTACTTGCCGCGGTGGAGCATGTCACGCGGCGCGGCGGCTGTTGACTTGTCTGCCGCTCCGCTACGTCCCCGGCCTTGCGGAGACGCCTTCTTGGTGGGGATGGAGGCTCTGCTTGCGGCGAGCTGCCTGAAGATGAAGAGGAAGAGGAGTTGATCTCCAGCGAGCCACTCATATCCTTGGCGGGCTCGCTCGACTCGACGTCATGCCCGGCAAGCTCTTTCTCGCCGACGAGCTCCTCTCGCTCGCCACGGCTTGCCGCCTCTGCTGCCTCTGCCTCCTCCACGGTGAATCCAAATTCGCCCGCGGCAGCGGCTGCCGCCGCCTCTTCCAGCCTAGTGGCAATGCGTGTCATCTCCGCATCGGTGGTGTCGTGGGTGAGGCTCTTCTTTTCGTCAGAGCGGACCGGCACTTCTACCAAGCCGTCAAAGAACTGCTGCACGACGTCATCTGCAGGCTCTTGCCAAGTTGGGACAATTCCATGCGAATCGCACAGCGGCATCATTGCACGGATGCGGTCGAGCGCGGAGTTGTTGCACAGCGGAACGACACCCTTCGGCAACCTGAACACTTCGGTATGTTGAGGGTCGTACTTGAACAGCTCCTAGAGCATCGCGTTAAGCTCCAGAATAGTGAAGTTGAAGTTGAGGCCCGGACGCAGCCTCATGATATCCACCGAATTCTTGAATTTCCAGGCGGGCCTCCCCCGTTCCTGCAGGGGGGCGATGCGGCGGCGAAGAAAATCTGCGCCAACAGCGCCTATAGTGAGCCCGGCAAGCCTGAGGCGTTGGATCCGGGTGACGGCAATCTTTAGCCTATCATCTTCCAGGGCCACGTCACTCCAATCGCTGCCACGTGCTACTGGGGCTTGGTGCCGGGCGGTAAACGGCTGCGGGTTCTCCTCGGCAATCCAGCACCAGTCTGCTCTCCATTCCTCCCACTTGCCGCAGAACTCTCCCTCAAGATAAGTGTCCTTCTTGCCAGCCCTCGAGATCCAGGCGATTCCGCCGGATAAAGGCTCTCCTCTCTCTACTCGGGACATAAAGAAGTGGCGAAAAAGGGCTACATTGGGATGGACTCCGACAAAGTTTTCGCAGAGATGTGCGAAAACTGCCATGGTCAGAACAGGATTGGGGGTGAAGTCAAGGAGGTGGAACCCATAGGTGTTCATAATATCGCAGAAAAACACAGAGAAGGGCGGGCAGAGCCCGCAGTAGAAGAAAGGGTATCCATTTGGAGCCATTTTCCAAGCGGCGGCTGGAAGTACCTTCGTGCGTGGGTGCGCTCGCGTCTCCGTCGACCAGAAGAGCTAGAAGTTCTCCCTCAGCTCCCTCGCGGCGAGCTTGGGGGGGAAGATTGCCCGCTCCTTTCGCAGTGCCGCAAGCCGCTGCGCCTCGGTCGACTTCACAACCTTCCCTTTGTCGGCTCTCGGAGCCATGGCGGAAGTGGTGGAGGAGGTCGACGGCGTTGGTGGTGCTAGTGGCGATGGGGGGCGGGGCGCTGCTCTCTTTCAGCTTTGAGAAGACGAGGGAGCGGCGGAGATTCCCGAGATTGGAGTAGCAACCGGCGAATGGGCGAACTACCCCTGTTTCCCCTGCTTATAAAGAGGGAGGGGGCGGATGTTCCGCCTTTCCGAATAAAGAAACCACCCACGATCTCTTCCACGACGCCGCATTCAACGCGTGCCATTCGGGGAGGGCGCGGTGGATACGGAGAGAGATACGGCGTAACCCAGGCCGCGCGTGCCCGTGCCCTATTTTGGGCCTGGCCCAACAGCGCTCTGCACCGTGTATGGCCCAGGCCCGGGGGCTCCTGTCGGTGTACTAGAGTAGGGGTACCCTAGTACCCCGAACTTGTGCACGGGCAGTCGCAGCACCCCCAGGCAAGGCTTGCCGGGTGACCGCCAAGGTCCTTCGTGGTTCCTTTGGAGCCATTCAAGGAATAAGTATTCAACCAAGGAGACAAGACCCCGGCAAGAGGAGCTTGCCGGGAAGGCCAACCAAGGCATCTCAAGACCCTGGCAAGAGGAGCTTGCCGGGAAGGCCAACCAAGGCATCTCAAGACCCCGGCAAGAGGAGCTTGCCGGGAAGGCCAACCAAGGCATCTCAAGGAACTTGCCGCGACACGCCACGCGTCCCGGCAAGGCCCGGTGAGCGACAAGCTCCCGGACGCGACAAGACAACGACCGCGGCAGGGCGCTTGCCGCGGCAAGCCACCACTCTGTGCCCGCGCTCCAGCACATCCACCAACGTGTCGCTCTGGGACCCTTCCAGGCGTACGTGGCGGGAGGCTGTGCAGCCAGCGGTGCGCGGTGGCAAGCGGCGCTGACAAGATTGCCGTCGTGGCGAGCGGTGGCGTCCTTGACGATCCCTTTTGCACTATTTAGGCGACGCAGATGGGCATTTAATGCCCTTGTCCCCTGCCGTCAGGGTTAGGTATGATACACTGTAGCAGGTAGCTGTACCAACCACAACACCTTTCCATTTTTACCCTTGTCTACGTTGCCACCTGTCGGTGACCCCTTGAGCATATAAAAGGAGGCCCATGCGCAACGTAGAAGGGGGTTCGGAGAACACTCAAGCTCGGTCTCGTTAGCTGCTGGAGTGTACTGTAGCACTCCGCGCTCCCGAGCAAGAACTCAATACAAACCACAAAGCAGGAGTAGGGTTTTACGCATCCGTGCGGCCCGAACCTGGGTAAACTGCTCGTGTGCTTCGTCTCGATCCGCTCTTCGTGCGACCCTCGCCCCTGCCGAACCGAAAGGGACTAGGTCCGCCGGTCCCATAGGTGCTCGTGGATTAGTCCCCCGGCACACACACTCTAATTCAAATAACTAATTATGTGACACACACTCTAATCCACGTTAGTGTGGATACCGTTTCAATTTTTTTCAAATAAATCCTCATTAATTAATTTATAGTATCTCATTTCAAATGACTAATTATTTGCAAGGAAAACACGAGCATGGTAATACATACAGATTCGTTTGCAAATGAAATAAAATTCGTTTGCATTCTCAAATGTAGGCGCACCAGGCAGACTAGGGTCATGTCGTGGTGGTCGCCTGTGTCATATGAACGCTTAGCACCCAGCCACCCACCCCCTCCCGTCCAAAAAAAAGAACGACGACAAAATAAGTTCACACTTCAATGTTTCGGATTGAAATATCTGGCGGCCCCAATTCCAGCCCTACAAAATCTCCCTTCTCCGTCGTCCCCTTCCGCGCCCAGATTGCTCAAATCCCTAATTCGCCGCCAACCCAAGCAAAGTTCGAATCACCCCCCATCTCGTCTCTTTCCCCACCTCTGTGCCAGACGACGACGACGAATACGACGGTCGCGCTTCACCAACGCACCGGAGCTACCTCATCTATGCCCTCGACCACCGCAGAGGGTGGTCCACCGACAACGTCGGCCACCGCAACCGACGTGCCTCATAGACACCGACTTCCACCACATCAGGTGCGCTTCACCGGCGCCGTCTCCGACCTCACCGTGGCTACTTCACCAAGTACATCGTCGCACCTCCGCACCCCGAGGCCATTGGGGATTCACCAACGGTCTCGTCCACTGCATCGTAGCGCTCCACTTCCACTCTAGATCTACATCCGTGCGCGGCCAGCCAACGCCAGCACATCACCCTCAACGGGTCTGAAGTGACCCGCACTCTAGCTAGGCGAGCATGCCCAAACACCGGCCCAAACTACGTATCCACACATCACTCCCTTGTGCATTGTTCTGATGATGTTTGGATATCCTTTCACTGCTCTCTTAGCTTACACGCCTATGCAACCGTGACTTTAACTCTTGTTTCTTCTGGAGATAACATCTGAAACAAGAAAAACCATTTTTTTAGCGAAGCATGACAGCGCTACGGGATCTGGTACACATCCTGCACACCCGTATAACCTTGTAAGTATCTGTCCTCCGGTACAACAGCAAGGCCAATTCCTCTTATTTGATCAACCATTCGCATGTCAAAAATGCAGAGGGGGATGCAAGGAGCACAAGGCCTTCACATCCAAGCAAGTGGTAACATGGACTTGTACATGGTACATCCCAAGCGCAAGTAGAGCTGTAGTGAGCCTGTACAACGAGCTAGTGTAAGTCCCTGCATTTCATTTAATTCGTACTGGTATGCGTGTATGATTTGTGTGCATTGGCGGATCCACGAATTAAAGTTACCAGGGGCGAACATTTAACTTAAAAAATACGAAGGCACTTGCACTCCGGAAATCAACATAACTTGAGAAATGTGAAGAAACATGCACTTCGAAAACCAGCTAATGATCCAAAGTAGTTCAGATTATAAAACACTAAATGATGCAAGCACCAAAAACACAAAATGCAACATGGTGTACAAGGACTACTAACATGGTATGTACCTGCTTGAATTATTCATTCTCTAGCTGAAAATATCAAAGTCTAATTGCACCTATAACTAGTGCGCAAACTGCATATCAATATATCTAACATGCACAAGTATGCCAATAGTTTCAAACAACATATTAGAAAAGTATTTATGCTACGTTGTCATAATACGGGGACTTTCTGGTAGATGGCCTCGACGTTTCCTGAAGCCATGACAATGTACTATAATTTGCTTGTCATCAATGCCTGTAAATCTCTATGTCTCTCTCAACATAGCAGATCATCATTAGACACTAAATCCTTCAATGGGAGCTTGCAAAATGCTTGCATTATATCCCTCATTAGACACTATATGTTCAACACCAGGAGCATGTAAAATGTTTGCATCAAATCCTTCATTTGCAGTCTATTCATTAGACACTTCAGTCTCAAGAACAACATGAGCGTGTATGTTTGCACTGAAAACTTGATTAGATACATAAAATTCAGTCAGTTCAGTATTGATTGGGGAGTTATAAAATAAGCAGAAATTGGTTTCATTTTCTCATAGATTCCCTACATACAAGCAGTTTCACAACACCGTCAGGTTTAACTATTAGCCATAAATTGAACAGTTGAATTAGATATAATCAGGGATGTGATGTACCTGCTCGTTGCGCATGATGCTCTTGCAAGCTGCGAATGTCCGTTTGCGCAAGCTCGATGCCATGCCCATGCTGCCGCCACTACCTCCCACGCAGGCTACACCCAGGGCTGGATCTTCATCTTCTTATCCTTCCATTCGCTTGAAGCCCGGTGACCTCCCTCCAATGATGGCAAGACGAAGTGCTGTGTTGGTCTGTCCAGCGGCGGCTAGGTTAGGAGTGAACCAGACTGGAGGCTGGAGGGAACGAATTGGGATTTTTCCTGCTGTCGATCGATATGGGAGGCGCTCGTTTGGGCCGCGAGCCTACTATAGGGCCTGCCTTGCACTGATGTTATTAGCACATCCAAATTGAAACGTTTTTCTTCATTTTTTACATTGCTTGCTCGTGCGTTGGGACGAACATAACTAGCCTAGGCCAACCTAGACGACTCAAACTAGGTGCACACTTTCCAGCCACCCGAGGCGGCCGCCCATACTAGCCCCTACGGTGGCGTTGCCCCTTTTTGCATATATGATTGGGGTAGTGAAAAATATTTCAGTGGCTCTTTTGATTTACCCACAGAATGGTTGAATTGCTTGTTTCTATTAACTGAGTTCGCCAATAATGTGAAGGATGCCAATCTTTCATCCTATTGTAGATTGCTTAGATCTCGGTATGCCAAATGTAATCACATGAAATATAAAGTAAAAGCCAGTGTGATGTGTGTGGCTACAACTAGTCTGACTACACATCCTCATATAACATATTAAGGGTGCACCATCTTACAAGACTAACCATTCGACTTACCAATGCAGTGTGGAAAGAAAGAAGTATTGGGACTGCGTATCCAAGCAAATTGATGCCGTGGACTCCTTCGTAGAACCTTGTAAGTGAAAAAGAAGTTGCAGTGTACCTGTACAAAGAGCTAGCGTAAGTTCAGTTACCTGCTTCTCGGAATTTTAGTTAGCCAATTATTGCAAAATTGTTCAATTACGTTGGTTGGCTTAATTTAGTTTGCTACTGATTACATAATGTCATAGCTTGTTAATCCTATTATAGACTGCGCCTATCTATGTGTTTGATACTTACTATTAAGAATTACCTGTTTTCATGAACTTAAATAGCTACTTAAGCACGTAGATAGCTGGTCATATGTACTTCTAGGGTGCAGCAGAATTCATGTGTTATTTACGTTCTGATACCCTATTTGTTTAAATGGTTTGCTGTTATCACTTGTAGCACTAGTAATGTTTGCATGTTCATAGATAGACAACTGTCAGGTTTATGTAAGGGACACCGTCTTTTTAACTTATATCTGTTTTGGAATCATTTTGCTTACATCAAAGAAATTTATAGATGTCTCTGTTGCTGGTAAACGGTACCGACTTGTTACTTTAATACGTTGCCAAGAACTTGTTAATTTTACTAGTTCATGTGTAATTAAATACATTGCCAAAACTGGTTAGTTTTACTAGTTTGATGTTAGTTTCTTACGGCTCTTGCAAAACTTTATTTATTGATTGCTCACATTCAAGTTTGCGGGATCCAACTGAAACTCCGTTGGCACAACAGGTATGTTTTCAGAAACTTCCTTGTTTACCTGGTTTGCTACTGTAACTTGTTGCTGAAATCATCTTACCAACTTCAAGTTTTCAGGATCCAATTGAAAGTCCAATTGCACAACAGGTACATTTTCAAAAATATATTTGTGTAACAGGTTTGCTGCTGTAACTTGTTGCTCTAATCAAGTTACTGACTACTCAACTTTTCAGGATCCAAGAGAAACTCCAATGCCACAACAGGTTCCTTTTGCAAAACTTGTCTGTTTAACTGCTTTGCTGCTGCAACCGGTTGCTCTAATCATGTTACTGGCTACTCAACTTTTCAGGATCCAAGAGAAACTCCAATGCCACAACAGTACCTTTTGCAAAACTTGTTTGTTTAACTGCTTTGCTGCTGCAACAACTGGTTACAATGATGTTAATAACTACTTTTCAGCCTCCAATTGAAACTCTTTATTTCCTTGTTTGTTTAACTCATTTGCTATTATAACTCCCAGTTTAGATGTTTTGCTAACTTCAACTTTTCGGAATCCAATCGCAACTTTAATGGCAAAACAGGTTAGCCCAAGATCAAAGAGTGAGGTCCCCATGGACGTTATATCATCCCACAGCAGTGGCACCGCATCAATAATTGCCAACTTCTCATGCTCTAGAGGCTAAACTAGTGGCAGAAAGAGATTCTGCTTCTGCACTTAGAGATGCAGTTGACATGTTGAGGAAACAAATAACACAATCACAAGCAGTACTCAAGACAACCATTAAATATTTCGTGGATTTCAAAACAAAGCATGCTAAGACTGACCGCATTGTTAAGGTCCTGAAGGAAAAAAGGAAATTAAATTCCCACTTCGTAAATCATAGGTGAAATGTTCTTTCCATCATTGAATAACCTTTGTGTTGTTTGTTCATGTAATCGATCAAACCGTTTGTTTTAGAGATCATGTAATAATTGTTTTTTTCTGTTTGTAATTTTATTTGAGCACAAGTCTGTATTAATTGATAAGACTCGGAGACATTTCATTTTGATTGTTGTGCCAGTCCTACAAATATGCCAATCGGGCTGAATGTGCATTCAGCAATAATAGTAGTATAGATGGACCATAAGTGGCACGCATCAGAAAGGGCCAAGATGTTGTACTAGCTTCGCTAAAAAAAGGATGCTCTTCTAGAAAAAAAAAGTAGAGCGGACTGGCTTATGTATGTTAGTTGATATTATTG
This sequence comes from Triticum urartu, assembly GCF_056163025.1. Taxonomy (NCBI): domain Eukaryota; kingdom Viridiplantae; phylum Streptophyta; class Magnoliopsida; order Poales; family Poaceae; genus Triticum; species Triticum urartu. Next base: position 165,936,444 of record NC_141874.1, on the reverse strand, counting down.
ATCAATATAAGTGTTTATATGTTTGTTAGTTTTGTACATTACTGGTTGATTGACTCGGTATTTGAATCTTGATATATCACTTGTGTACATATCTAAATGGGAGTACACATTATGCTGCGTGTGACATTTGAGTTGGACATAAAGTGTTCCAAATATTCGAATTCACCTTAAACTAGATTCTAGCTTCTGAATTCGAGTATCGGCATTTGTAAATAATATTCATATATGACAGTGGAATACATCTTTGTCGTGCTTTTCAAGATATATAAGAACACATAGAATGATTTATAAAGATTCGTATAGGAATACAAAATGGATTCGAATTTAGTTGCCCGGGTAAACGTGGATGCTTATTGTCCCAAAATTCGAAAGAAGTGGCAAAATGTCCACTCCCACGTCGGCTGCCCGAAGCCAAGTGTTCGAGAGATGGAAATTACTGTCTACCCCTTACACGGACAATACATCGGCCGATTTCCACTGCTCTCAATAGGGGTAGGTTAGTAACTTCAATTAGACGTGACACGACCGCCTTTGAGCCCATTCCGATACTGTGGGCGCCAAACATGGGCGGTGAAACACATTTGATTCAAGCTCGTTCGAAAGACCTTTGTTTCTCCCTCCATTTCCCCATTCATACACGGTGGGCGGCAAAACAAACTCAACTCGGTCGAAATCGATGTAGGCAAATATTTTCAATAGGGGCAGGTTTGTAACTTCACTCAGACATGACACAACCGCCCTACCTGTTGGCCCAGTTCATACACCGTGGGCGACAACCATGGGCGCCAAAACACCCTCTCCTCACCCGAAATCGCTCTGGGCAAATATTTGCGAGATGCGAGATTACCGTCCTATCCCCAACTGACGAGACGTCCAAATTTTAAAAGGGGGCTAAGTTCGTAACTTTCCCATATTTCAGACAGGCGTGTCCCAAAAACATGGTTCCCCGTACCTCTCCCTCCATTTTCCCATTCATACACTGTCTGCGCTAAAACACCATCCCCACACGAGCCTCCTCCGTACACCACCCCATCCATCGCCGCCGTCCTCCACCCCATCCATCGCCGCCGTCCTCCACCCTATCCATCGCCACCGTCCTCAACCATGCTGGAGCACCTACCAAGACCGCTTCGTTCACTGCTAGAGATGGATGTTTCTCATCCACGGCGACGGACCAAGGGCCTTGCATCGCGTCCTCTCGCTTCATTGGTGTTGTCGTCCTCTTTGTCGGGGCCGCTCACACAACCTTCTCTTCCACCGCAACGGGACTTATCCCCCGATGCACACGTCTATCATCGCAGGTATGCTTCAACGCCACCGACAGCCATCGCACCCCTGATGCCTACATGGCGCCGCAAGTGAGGTGGTACTTCATATCTCCACAACCTTTTGATCTCAAGCAGAAAATAGACCGTAACTTGGTTACTGTACTTTCTTTTTTGCTCTTAGAATTTAGTTCTTAGTTCGAAGCAAACAATGGATGCTAAATAGCATTTCCCCAGTTTGCAGCTTTAAATCTGCCATGGCACAGTCTAATAGGGTTTAATTGATCATGCTTAATTAGGGTTTCATTGTTCATGTTGGTTCCGTGGTGGTTTCTTTAATAGAAATCGGAGGGGAAACCCTCTTTTTCTCAAGAAAAAATGTTAGGGTTTCCCCCTTTTATGATCACTATACGTGTCATAATAGCACTGCTCCACCCATCAAGCTAAACAAGCTTAGTTGTTCAAATACGAATCTGATATTATTAAAACAGAGTCGTTTAATTGGTCAGCTAAATGTTCCTAATTTTGTTTCGAAAATGCATGTTCGCCGCTCGGGTGTGTATCTCTACAGGGTGCCCACGGTGGGCCGTGGCCCGCCCTGGGATTTTGGGTCAGCCCAGGCCCCGATTCCACTCTGTTCTGATGGACGCTTCCGATATCTACTCGCCCCCAGCCGCTTACCTCGTCGGTGACTTGCTGTCCCCGGACGACATGACTCTAGGAGGAGACGCCGGACTAATAGGAGGTCAGGAGCCTCTTGCCCAACAGCGTCACCGCTGCCGGGCGCGCCGCCGTGCCTACCTTCCCAGTCCATTTAGGGCTCAGGCGTGCAACACCCACTAAGCCAACTCGATTTATCCTGAGAAACGTCCTCAACACTCAACAACCACTCCTCATCACCCATTTTCTAATTGATTCATTACTCATTAGGCAAGACTGTCATTAGGGTTTGTTATGTGTTGAGTGCTACCTACACTTACTGGTTCAGATGTATTTCAGTAATCTTTAGTACCTGTAAAGTTCACAGGGTTTCAAAATTCTGGCCCTAGGAATAGACACTAGTCATTTTGGCTTGTTGGTCGTAGTGACATTGACCCAGATTACTACTGCAGGCCAGGTTTGTTGACAATTTTACTTGTCTTTCTTACTCATTCTATATGATATCCAATTATTCACGTCAATTAGTTGCAAACAATAAGTGCTAGACAAACTTCTTGATTCAGATTTTGGACGGTCTCTTACTGCAGTTACAATTCTGCATACATGTCCTAGTAAGCTCACAAGTAAATGATTGATTCACTACATCTATGCTTGCCTTGTCATACTTGTTGTCAATATTATTTTAGGGTGGACCAACCTGTTTCAAAATATTGGAACCGTAGACATGAGTGAATATTATTTCTCTGTGTGATCTCTTCCATCATGTGTGGGCAACGAGCACTGCATTGTATAGAAAGAAAGTGTCATTTCCAGCTTTTACATAGACTACGATCTTTTACATGGAATACAATCTTCCTACTTGCTTTGTGTCACACTACCAGCACTCCACCCTTGAAGCTAAACATTATGCCACTGATAATTCCTTAGTTTATTTGTTAAAATACAAATTTGATATGATTCTAATGTTCCTACTTCAGTTTTGAAATGTGTGTCCGCCTGTTATAGAGACATAAGAGGTTTGTATTTCTGTGTGTGGTCTGGTCAGCACGGTTGGGGGGTGAACTTTGCATATACAGGGGTTTATAGGGAGACACTCTTCGAGTTGAATCCGTAATGCATTCCATAGATAATCTGACTACTCTTTATGTTTTCATGAATCTCAGATTCTGAACAGCTTCATAATGATTATGTGCGTGCGCGCATGAAAAGAATAAAGCAGAACAATGCCATGGCTGTCAAACTTGACATTAAGGGACTGAAATCAAGTATGGATGCAATGCAATCCAAACGCTCTCCACCTACAGATTCATGCTCAGAATATGATCCTAACAGTGATTCTGAGCTAGAGGAAGAGCTAAGTCAATGTAGCTCCCTAGTGGAGGAGTCAGAGGCAGATGCCCTATCTTATTCACCCATCAAGGTGCTTGCTCTAACTTTCCAAGGTTATATTGCCCGCACATATCTTGCAACTAATGCTTTGCATTGTTTCTACTTTGTTTCACTACCATTAGCTTAGTTTACACATCGTGTATGTGAATATGCCCTGCCGATCCATTTTCAGCACATATTCCATCTGTCATCATACCATATTTATCCATTCAAATGTTGTTCTTGTGTATCAGATATTCAAAAGGAAGAGGGCGATTGCTAATCGCGGAGGAGCACGAGCAAAGTATTTTGAAAAGGTAGTGACACCTGATAAATCAAATAGCCCATTAGGTGTAGTTGCAATATCACCTGACCCACAAAACACCCCAACTCTAGCAGACTCTAGCCCTACTACACTGGTCATTTCTGATGCCCCAACTCAGCAGACCCCAACTGCAGCAAGCAGTATGATGATGCCAATGGACATAGCACCAGCTCTATGACGCAAAACCCCCATTCCAGCAAAGAGTACACCAAATCCAGTTGCCAGATCCCTTTTTAAACCAGAGAGAGCCCCAATTGCAGCAAATAGGACCCCTGTTCCATTTCTTCCCAGTTTAGAAGATGAAGCTTATATTGTTGTCAGGAACTTTGTGCACATCTTCCCTTCAAGGAAAAATTATACCGCACACACAGAACAATTTCCAGTCTTCGTCCGCAACTTACACGTAAGTAATGTACTAATGTTATTCATGGTAATTACTGCATATGTTTCTACTAACAGAAGACACAAGATTTCATTCTTTTAAATAGGCCAGGACCAAACTGGATTGTCAAGACGAGCAAGGGTTGGTTTCACTTTTCAAGCACTCGTTGATGAAGTATTGTTCCTACCTGAGGCAAGCACACTTTGATGGCAAGCCTCTAAACGAAATTTCTGTGAAGTCTCCGATGCTACATTTATCAGACAGTGAATGGAATAATCTTGTTACACATTGGTCTCGTCTGCAGTGTAAGGTACTGTCTATGATATCCCATCACAATTGAACTACGTTTCTGTAGTTGCCTTAACGTCTCACTTGTACGAAAACTGTTAGCAAAAGAACATTCATTCTCAAGGGACCATAGAATCTCGCAACTATACTGCACACTGCATTGCTCTTGTGAGTACCTCTTGCCATGTTTGTCGGGGATATACCCCGCGGTATGATCCGGCCGGAGTTATAACCCGGCTGAGACTTAGTAAACTGGCTGACAATTAAGACAGACGGTTAAGATAGACAGTTAACCTAGTCGGTAAACCGATAGGTTGATGAACTGGCAGACAGTTAAGACAGATGCCTAAGACGGACAGTAAACCGGCGGGTGGTAAACTGGAAGGTGTTACGGCAGGTGGTAAACAGGCAGGAGTTAAGTAAGATGATAACCCGACAGGAGTTAAGTCAGATGACAACTCCACGACAGTTAGCGCCCACCATGGAGCTTGCGCATGGTGGTGATGAGTTCTTAGAGAGATCTTTCTCAGGGATCAAAAAGTTCGCAATTTTTTAGATGAAGAAGAACCGGTTGGGAAGTATCTACATCGTCTCCATGACGAACAGTCAAAACGGCGTGTTCAATATCTGAAGATTAAAAGTTCGCAAGCGCCGTAAATCGCCGAGATTGAGGGGAAATTTTTTCCGCCGAAGCCAAACTAATGTGGCAGTTTGCCAAAGCTGTTAGCGGTTTCCATTGCAGGATCGGTGGCCGTGTCCGATTGCTACTGTGTATTCAGGCAATGATCCAATCGGCCAGGCTATTGCTACTCAGAATAGAGAAGTCCCAAGCTACGAGTCCTAAAGGGTTAATGGTTGCTCCTATTATTTTAAGCGTGAAGGCCAAATCAATGCTAAGATATTCCTGATAGTACGCAATGAAGATTAATACTGTTGAGTACTATTGAATCAGTTTTCCAATTAAGTGGTTGGTCAAGCGATTTTTCTCAACGACTCGGACACGGATGGTCCACAGGCTTGGGCCTCTCCTGCGACCGGTCTCGTTGACCGACTGCACCTCTGCTGTCGCGGGACCGCGCTTCCAAACCGCCGGCGCTGTAGCGAGCCGTCGTTCTCGCGGCCTTGCTTCTGCTGTGAGCCGCCGGCGTGACTCCTGCTCATCCGCCCGGCTCACTTGCGCTGCCGCCGTCCCTCGTGCTGATGAACGCCTCCAGCTGCTCCAGTGTGATGGCGCCGTCCGAGCGCCTCCGCCCTTGTTGCTGCTTTGAGCCGCCTTCGCTTGGGTGCCCCTGCAGCCGGACCTCACCGGGGAGCTTGAGTCGCCGCCCTCGTCTGCCAAAGCTAGCATGGTCTGCAAAAAGTCCTCCGGTCTGCCACGGCCGCCGGGTCAAACGGCCGTTTCAGACAGGCCTGACCTACGTACAGAGCGCCGCCTTTTCCACTACAGTGCACCTATATCGCCCTCACCTTCGGCAATATAGCGCGCCGGCCCCGAACCTCCTCTCACGTCCGTGAGCCACCAGCACCTGCTGCCTCCATGGCCGAGACCCGCCCGCAGCCTTTAAGTCGCTAGCTTGAGCCGTTGCGCTAACCTGCCGTGGTTTCTCCTTGCCATTACTGGGTCTCTCCTTGGCCTCGGGCCAGGTGCCTCACTTTGCGCTGTGCTCGAGCTGCAGCAACCATGGCCATGTTCGGCCCTGCGCCGTCTCCCGCGTCGAACCACTCCAAGTTGCCATAACCCGCCGCCCGCGCTTACTGAGCGGCCGCGGTCCGTTTTGAGCCGGGTTCGTCTCTGCTGCAGACAAAGGAGACTGGAGTATATTTTTTGAGCAAATTAGTCAGTTTAAAGGATGAGCTCAGATCAGTAATGGGGATTTTGAAGGAATGAAAGAAGAATTTTGTTAGCACTCCTCCTTAATCAGTGAGGCAGAAATTGAAGTGTCAAGAGGAGGTTGTACATCTTAGTGCCTTGCAAGACAAATCTTGAGGAGTACGTGAGGGTTTGTGATCGGCAAAAGATGAGGTTGAAACATGAAGGATATATCTGCCGACTACAAGAGAGATGCGAGCATAAAATATGGGTTTGCCAAAGGAGACTCATTAACCTCATGTGAGGATTAAAAGAAAGGAGAAGAAGAGGGTCACCCCACGTGAAGCATCAGACTATATAATAGTAGTATTAGTCAATCAAGAAACAGTTGGTACGTGCAGACAAACGAGCATGGTACTGCTCGCTAGTTGCACAGCCAATGCAAAAAACCAGGTGCAATCATTTCTATATATTTTATCAGCACATATTAAATTGTTTGAGAACAATTACTCTGGTCTGTGGTGTTTTTTTTGCAGGACCATTATTTGTTGCAAAGGCGTCGCAAGGGGGCGTGCGCCAATATTATTTTTGCACTAATGCTTATCTATGTCATGTTGCTGGACGGATATGCGAGCAAGTCACCGCCCCCGCTACATCAACACACGTGGCTAACTCACCCATCTGTGCAACTTACCGCGCCTGTGATTAACTCACCCGTTCACGCCGGCTTACAACGCCGCGGCCGACTCTCTCGTCCGCACTGGCTTATAACACAGCGGCCGACTCTCACATCCGCGCCGGCTTACAACGCCGCGATTGACTCACCCATCCACACCGGTTTACAACACCGCGGCCGGTTCATCTGTCCGAGCCACCTCTAATATTGTGGACGTCTTTACCGTCCGTCTACATCGACACACCAGGGACGCACCTCTCTGCATGAGCGGTTTATTAAGTATGATCAAGTCACTGCTTGGGTAGCCCGGTTTTCTTTCAACAGATTGGAGGCAAATTATCATCAGCCGCTGTCTGCACTGGATGGCTCAATGGGCAGGCGCAGAAGTCGTCGCCACTATAGTTTGGATAACTTCAAATAGCCAGTTGGAAGGAACCATTGGCCGAGTTGCTGACACGGCTCATACGAGATCATTTATAACCCACCGCGGTCACCTCAACCTTCTATGGATTCACATCGTGCTATCAACACCAATGATATACAACTTATGCCGGTTTCTATCACGGTCAAATATTGAGAATCTCAAGCCAACTCCTCGAGTCACCTTGAGACTCGGGGGCTACAATGATATGACTCAGCAAATGTTGCCATTTTTCAATGAATTCAAGAACCCCAGGACGTTGGAGGGAAAGATAACCCGGTCCCGAAGGCTACTACCATATTGATGAAAATTTAAAGGCCGTCAGAAAATTTCCGGTTCAAGGGAAATATGTTTTCCCACAAGGCTCTAAGGCTCTCAATTCCGGTTTAAGAATTTCTGGTTCAAAAAGAATTAATCTCTCGCAAATTCGAGTTTAAAGGCCATCAAATTTTTTTTGGCTAAAAATGAAGATTCCGGTTTAAGATCCAGTTCAAGGGAAAGATGTCTCCCATAAAACTCTGACGCTCTCAATATCCGATTCAAAATCCCGGTTCAAGAAGGATTTATCTTTTTGCAAAAAGTTAAATGTTGCCGAAGAGGACCTGCTGCCATGATGCGCGGTAACATGGGTATCCTGCCTTATTGGCTTATCATATTATTGATCATGTGGGGGCTTCTGTTATAAAGCGGAGTCCTATTTACCCATTGATCCGGCTTATAAAGTCATATATAAAAATCACTTGGGGGCTTGGTCGTATTCGAACCATAGCTACACCTCTTGATAGGCGTAAGTCCACCAGAGAAATCACTTGGGGGCTTGGTCGTGATTGAACCATAGGTACACCTCTTGATTGGCGTAAGGCCACCAGGGAAATTACTTAGGGGCCAAAGAGAGTGTTGCAAAAGCACAACTCAAACATAGGCACCCACTGAGCACAGCTCAAAATATTGCTTGGGGGCTCTTTGCTTCTCAAAGAACAAAGAGTCTACACTTGTAATAGGCTATCAAGCCAGGCTTGGAAGCCAGGTGTATTCACCTAAAACCCCGAGTTATCCTGCCTTCTTTAAGTAAGCCACTCCGTCCAGGTAAACCTGGTATGACCCGCCGAATGTTTGACAAGTCAATCTCATAGACCCTGAACTTGTCAAAGTTAAAACGACGATTGGTTAATGATTGAGGTCCATCTTAAAAGGCTTTGTAAAATGGTTTAACTCAGTGGCCTGGCAGCCTATGAAAAGCCTTGATTTTGGGCCTGGCAGCCCATGAAAAGCCTCGCATGTTCTTTTTATGCTTTTATTTGCCCAGTTTTTTCTCCTTTAATGAGGTTTATAATATCTTATGATAAACCGGTGTATATTGACCCGGCTTGGCTTTCGACTACTCATTGTCAGTACATGATCAGTTATAATCCGGCATTTGTTGACCCGGTCTGGTTTCGACTACAAGTCGCCAGTATTATATATGGATAATCCGGTGTTTATTACAACCCGGTACAGTTTTACTATAAACCAGCAAGACATGGGAGGAGTTATCAGTACTCAAAATTTGGGTTATCACCCTTACTACAAAAAGTTGGTAAACCAACGATGTGATTCAATGTCACAGGTATGATATATTTCATATTTGATTATTCTTAAGTGCAGCCTTAGTTATAAACCTGGGCTATATGTTGGGCATTATGACCCGTCCGGCGGTAAACCGCCAGGACACTTTAAACTTGTTGTATGCAGAAACATGTTGAATAAAGCATGATTATAAATCACCGACGTTTATTAACCCGACATGGTTTTCGACTATAAGTCGCCAGTATGATGATAAATTATCCAGTGTTTATTAACCGGGACTGGCTTGGGATTATAAGTCGTCAGTATATATTTGGATTGCGCCATTGGAATCATGCGCTCATAAATCATTGGATTATATTATTCAAATCTTCAAATAGCCAACATGGCTGGATTTTATTATGGTTATCAGTAACCAGTGTTATGATTAAGGTTTTCAAAGTCGCTTTAGCGCAATGGCTATTATATTATCAACGGATACAATTTATTGAAGGAATAGTCCCGAGTCGTTGCAGGCTTATGACCCGACACTTGGGGGCTACATAATTCAAGTTGAGATTACATCAAATATGCAAGTCTCATGTCATTGCAAGCATGCACCATGACACTTCGGGGCTAATGCAAAGTCATTTTTTGCTCACCTTATTGAAGACCCGACTCATCACATTGTAATGAGCCGGCCCTTGGGGTCTACCAATTGCTCCTGTCAACAATTCAAGGTACACCGGTCTTAAAACCATTATATTGAAAAGGTCTACTACTCAGTTGGTAGAGTACAAAGCTCTTAACCTTCTGGACGTGGGTTCAAGCCCCATGGCGGAGATTACATCATATGATGTTATTATAAATGAATTATATACAAAAGTCCCTGCTCATTATTGCATAATGACCCGGCCCTTGGGGGCTACACTGGTTGAAGTTTTTATGAGCATCAGGCAATTACAAGTCCCAGGTTGCTGCAAGCATGACAACCCGGCACTTGGGGGCTACATATATGGAATACTCAGTTTATGACTAATGATTGGGATGAACAAATCGGATTTCTTCAAGATTGTGATATTTATATTGAAGCAAGTCTTAAGCTGTTGCTATGCTACCTTCTTAAGACTTGGGGGCTACAATCGATAGGCATATAAGAGGTATATTTTCAAGCTTGATGTTAACTACAATTGTGACCCGGTGCCATCAATATTTGTAAACCGGCAATGATAAATCGGCAAGGTTCTACATTCTTAAACCGGCAAAGTTCTACATTCTTAAACTGTCAAGGTTCTACATTCTTAAACTGGCAAAGTTCTACATTCTTAAACCGGCTGAAGATCAGATGAATATTTGAAAGATCAATATTTTTTGTTAAGCATTGGGAGCTGAGTCAAAGGAGTTATTATTCACAATATTTCTCTGCGATAAACCAATGTCAGCAAATTGATTATGAAGCTGGCCTATTGACCCGGATTTTATAGAAGAAGGAAGTAACAAGGACTTAAGGATGATCAGGATCAGTTTAACATGGATAAATCCAAATTAAACTGGGGGCTAATGTCGGGGATATACCCCGCGGTATGATCCGGCCGGAGTTATAACCCGGCTGGGACTTAGTAAACCAGCTGACAGTTAAGAGACGGTTAAGACAGACAATTAACCCAGACGGTTAAGACATACAGTTAACCCAGACGGTAAACCGGCAGGTTGATAAAGCGGCAGATAGTTAAGACAGACAGTTAAGATAGATGGCTAAGACGGACGTTAAACCAGCAGGTGGTAAACCGGCAAGTGTTACGGCAGGTGGTAAACCGGCAGGAGTTAAGTCAGATGATAACCCGGCAGGAGTTAAGTCAGATGATAACCCGGCAGGAGTTAAGTCAGATGACAACTCCACGACAATGTTGACCATACTTACTTTCATAGCTTTTTGATTATGTAGCATCACTGCACATGTTAGCCTCGTTATCGTCCATTTGCTGGACATTATAAGATCATATGGACTCTTACATAAATTTAGAATCAACCCAATGCTTTTGAAGAGGTTTAGCTCTGCAGTTCTCTTGTAAGGACTGAACATTGTCTATCACTGTACTTACATTAACAGCTACTCCCTACGTCCCATAATATAAGAACGTTTTGTACAGTACACCAGTGTTCAAAACACTCTTGTATTATGGGAAGAGGGCTTGGTTCATTGTGTAGCATTCTGCATCTTATCTCCCCCGCCCACCATTTACTAAAAAATATCAGATCTATATTTACTCTTACCAAAAAGTTGAATACATAGACAATGCGAGTGCAGAAGTGTAGCCCATTGCTCTTGCCAGTACATTTTGTCCTATAACGCTTGTACTTCCAGGGATTGGTAGTTGATTATGTAGCATCAATATGCATCTTATCTTCATTATCCTCTATCCCTTCCAGTATTATCATATATATAATTACTCTCTACAAAATGTAGAGTACATGCAATGCTTATGAAGAAGATTCTGTGCTGAAATTCTTGAGTTATCCTTCCCTTGACATGGAGAAGGGCATTATAAAGTCAGTGTTAACTATTAATGTAAGTCAGTCCTTCTAAATCCTTTATCCTCAACTACTATTTAACTTTCTCATACTCCCTATCATTTACTGTTGTTTAGTTTGCTGTTTCTATTAAAATGCATGTTCGCAACAACCGTAAGTTCCAAGGTTTACTTGTAAAACCAAATTCCTTATTCATACCATGGACATTACTCAATACTCCCTATATGTATGCTTGTATTTGTGGATCAATAATCTAGTGTGTGGTGAAGCAACCCATGTTTGCACCTTGCCATCTCCTGTTTTGTCTTACTGATGTGGCTGATGATATGAGCAACATGCTATGCACATTAACCAAAATAGATACAATGATTGTCTTTGCCCTTCATCTATGCTTGTTATGTTGACATGGTAATCCAGTAGTGTGGTGAAGCTCCCCGCATTATGAACAATGCCAAATTATGCTATTGATATTTTGAACTTACTCTTTATTTTCTAATTTGAAATTGGATGGAATTGATAGCACAATTATCATCTTTGTTTATACACGCGCAAAACCTGTCATCTCTCTGCTTGTTTCAGGGTGATATGCCTGATGGCATGCACAAGTTTGCTGAAGGCTGTGACACAAACCCAACATATATTGTAGCAAAGAAGGCAAAACATCTTGAAGATAGCGAGACAACCCCAAAGTCTTGTCTTGATGTAGTGTTCAAGTTACTTGAGACTAGCACTCAGACAAGCTCACAAAATTCGCTGTCTGAATTAGTTCGACTTCTTCAGTCCCAAGTTCTAGCAGAAAGGCATTCTGCAACTCAACTTCGACTTGAAGTCCTATCTCTAAGAAAGATTGCGGAGAACAGCAATGAGAACCTCATTGCTAAACAGCTAAACCTGGAAGCTATGACCGACATGCTAAGCCGGTCTCACAGCCTTGCTCAGTAGCTTTTGCAGTAGTTCCCGCGCAAGGCTAACCTTTCTTGAATTGTGTTGGAAGTGGTCTCGGTTTAGTATTATTTTGTTACGCTGCAATGGTGCCCAGTTTTTGTAATCTGCTTCTTCGTTGCACTTTATGATCACTGCTGGCGAACTTTGATGCCCGGTGGATGTAATATACCATAAATCCTTGATTGTATAGTGTAGGTTGATTCTAACTTACTATGTCGTAATTTCTTTATTGTATAGAGTAGGTTTGTTCTTAATTCCTACTAGTTACTACCATCATTCGCTATATGAAAAAAAATTGATGTAGTCGACCGGGCCGAAACATTCGCCTCTAACGGTCCTGGTTTTTAGCAGGCCACAATTGGGCCGGCCTGCATCTTTCTTGGGCCCGAATGGCCATCGGGGCCTTCACACTTTGCGCCAGGCCCACAACTTACTCCGGCCTATATTCGACCCAAATTTTAGTTGGGCCTTTTGTGGACCCAGCGCTTAGTTTGGCCCATGTAGCATTGGGCCATTAACAGGCTGAATATTCTGGTGGCCTGTTACGGCCCAGAAGAAACCATGGTGAAAGTGCAACTATACCTAGGTGGTTTTGGTAATTCATAACAACATATAGCTCATTGAGCTAATGCTATTCCAAGATGATTGTTCCAGGAAAGCTCAATGATTGGCATGGCATGGATGTGAAAGTGGAACCCTCAAAATGCTAAGGAAAAAGGATTGGCTCAAGCTCAAAAGCTCAAGACTCTTCATTTTATATTTTAGTGATCCAAGATCACATTGAGTCTTTAGGAAAAGCCAATGCTATCAAGGAGGGATGAGGTGTTGCTTAATGAGCCTCTTGCTTCATGTGCTTAGTGATATGCTCCAAAAACCCTCAACTACTTTCCCATATCCACATATGACCTAAACCCTAAGCCAAACTCGGTCCTACCGATTCTTCCTATCCGGCGCCACCGAGTTTCACTTGTCATTAGCCACTGCCAAACCCTAGCAATTCGGTTCTACCGATAGGGATCTCGGTCTCACCGAGATGGGACTGCAAACTCTCTGTTTCCCTTTCGTAACTTTTCGGTCTCACCGAAAGAGCGAATCGGTCCCACCGAGATTGCAATGTAAATTCAGTGTTTCCTCTTTGTAACTTTTCGGTCTCACCGAAAGAGCAAATCGGTCCCACCGAGTTTGCCTGACCAACTCTCTGGTTAGCTAATTACCAAATTCGGTCTCACCGAGTTTGTGTAATCGGTCTCACCGAGATTACGTTATGCCCAAACCCTAACCATATCGGTCCGACCGAGTTGCACGTCAGTCCCACCGAAAATCTCTAACGGTCACTAGGTTTACATTTTCGGTCCTACCGAGTTTGTGATTCGGTCCCACCGAGATTGGAAAACTGTGTGTAATGGTTGGATTTTGTGTGGAGGCTATATATACCCCTCCACCTCCTCTTCATTCAAGGAGAGAGCCATCAGAACGCATACACCATTCCAACTCATATGTTCTGAGAGAGAACCACCTACTCATGTGTTGAGACCAAGATATTCCATTCCTACCATATGAATCTTGATCTCTAGCCTTCCCAAGTTGCTTTCCACTCAAATCTTCTTTCCACCAAATCCAAATCCTATGAGAGAGAGTTGAGTGTTGGGGATACTATCATTTGAAGCACAAGAGCAAGGAGTTCATTACCTACACACCATTTGTTACTTCTTGGAGAGTGGTGTCTCCTAGATTGGCTTGGTGTCACTTGGGAGCCTCCGACAAGATTGTGGAGTTGAACCAAGAAGTTTGTAAGGGCAAGGAGATCGCCTACTTCGTGAAGATCTACCGCTAGTGAGGCAAGTCCTGTGTGGGCGATGGCCATGGTGGGATAGACAAGGTTGCTTCTTCGTGGACCCTTTGTGGGTGGTTGCTTCTTCGTGGACCCTTCGTGGGTGGAGCCCTGTGTGGACTCGCGCAACCGTTACCCTTTGTGGGTGGAGCCCTGTGTGGACTCGCGCAACCGTTACCCCTTGTGGGTTGAAGTCTCCATCAACGTGGATGTAGGATAGCACCACCTATCCAAACCACGGGAAAAACATCCGTGTCTCCAATTGCGTTTGAATTCTCCAAACCCTTCCCTTTACATTCTTGCAAGTTGCATGCTTTACTTTCTGCTGCCAATATACTCTTTGCATGCTTGCTTGAATTGTGTGATGATTTCTTGACTTGTCCTAAAATAGCTAAAATCTGCCAAGAACTAAAATTGGGAAAAGGTTAAGTTTTTATTTGGTCAAGTAGTCTAATCACCCCCCTCTAGACATACTTTCGATCCTACAAGTGGTATCAGAGCTTTGGTCTCCATTTGCTTTGATCTCCATAGCTTTGGTGGTCATAGCCTTGGTTTCACAACCTAGGAGAGTATGGCGTCTAGCAAGGGAAATTACCACCGTAGAGGTCCCTACTTTGATGGTACTAATTTTGCTAGTTGGAAGCATAAAATGAAAATGCATATTCTTGGTCATAACCCCGCCGTTTGGGCTATTGTGTGTGTTGGTTTGCAAGGTGACTTCTTTGATGGGAGAGAACCAAACCGTGAAGCTACCGCGGATGAGTTGAAGATGTTGCAATACAATGCTCAAGCTTGTGATATTCTCTTCAACTGATTGTGCCCCGAAGAATTCAACAAAATCAGCCGTCTTGAGAATGTGAAGGAAATTTGGGACACTTTGATTGATATGCACGAAGGTACCGACTCCGTCAAGGAATCCAAGTTGGATGTGCTTCAAAGCCAACTTGACAAGTTCAATATGAAGGATGGTGAAGGTGTCGCTGAAATGTACTCTAGGCTTGCTCTCATCACAAATGAGATTTCCGGCTTAGGAAGTGAAGAGATGACCGACAGATTCATCATCAAGAAGATTCTAAGAGCCTTGGATGGAAAATATGATACCGTGTGCACATTGATCCAAATGATGCCCAATTACAAAGATCTCAAGCCAACGGAGGTGATTGGAAGAATTGTTGCTCATGAGATGCCACTTAAGGATAAAGAGGAACTTCACAAGAAATCAAGTGGTGCTTATAAAGCCTCATGTGAAGCCCCTACATCATCAAGTGAGAAACAAGACTTCAATGAAGAATTGAGCTTAATGGTGAAGAACTTCAACAAGTTCTACAAGAGTAGAAGCAAAGATAGAAGCTTCAAGTCAAGGTCCTACAATGACAAAAGATCTTCTAGTCGAGAGCGAAACTGCTACAGTTGTGGAAGACCCGGACACTATTCCAATGAGTGTACGGCTCCCTACAAGAGAAGAGAAGATTCTCCAAAAAGAAGAAGCAAAGAATCACCACCAAGAGAGAGGAGGAGTAGAGATGTTCGTTATGAACAAAGATACTCACGGAGAAGCAAGGATTCAGAAAGGAAGGAAAAATCATCAAGGAGCTACACAAGACGAAGACATCAAGCTCATGTTGGTGAATGGGTATCCGGCTCCGACTCCGACAGCCACTCCGAGAGAAGTTATCACTCCGACTCCGAAGATACTCAAGATGAAGGTGTTGCCGGTCTAGCACTTGTGTCAACCAACTCCTACGACATATTTGACTCACCAAATGAAGGAATTGGAAGATGCTTCATGGCCAAAGGTCCTAAGGGAATTATAGAGAAAGGAGTATACAAAAGCCTTGCCGGGAGTAAGCAATTCGAGGAAATTGTGCGCAAGCAAGGAATGCACCGGAAGAATCAAGGTGTTGGTTTTGAACGAAAGTTCAATGCCAATGGAGTTGAGTGGGAAGAAGATCAATACCCCAAGACAAAGTTTGTTCCTCAACAAGAGAAGTATGATACTTCTTTCAAGGGGACAAAAGCTCAAGATGATCTTCCACCACAAGACTACAAGCAAAAAGGCAAGGACAAGCTTCAAGAGGAAATTGACGCATTTGAAGAAGCTCCTAAGACCTTAGTCAAGTGGATTCCCAAGACTACTTCAAGTTCCACTTCATCAAGTACGACTACAACTCCAAGGATTCCCATCAAGATGATGTGGATCCAAAAGAAGAAGAACTAGAGAGTTCTTGAGGGTGACTCCGCCAACATACTTCACTCTTATCATTTTGGCAAGAACAAGTGCAATCAACTTCCACATCTTGCACTAGTTTAAGGAGTCACAAACCCTCTTGTTGGTAAGACAAGGGACAAGGTAACCTAAAAGTTTTCATGGACATCATCTTTTGTGTGCATCACTCTATGTCTATGGATATCCTTGTTTGTTCCTTGTGGGACTAACCCATGTAGGTATTGAAAGTGCAATTCACTCAAATGGATAGCTCCAAGTGATCTACATCAACATTGAGCATCCACATCTTCAACATCTACATGAAGTCATCATCGACAAAACCCAAGGTTATTTCATCCCTCTTAGGGGGGATATCACATCTAGGGGGAGCTTTACTCTAAGACTTGAGCTAAAGCAACTCTAAAGATGTGAACACAACAATGCTTTATGTAAAAGTGGTAACCCCACTTGAGCTTAAACGATGAGTATGACCTATGATCAAGTGCTCTCACTTGACTCCTAAGTCAATATACTCATATATAGATGACCTTGTCATCGCAAATTTCTTGATAGATGCTAGAATTGGTTGTGCATGCCTTGCCACATATTTCATTTGCCATCTTATTGTGTGAGCATGCTGGTTGCATATTTTACTCATTCGAGGACATCCACTTGTTGTTTTGATTGTTTGGTTTTATTTTCTTTTGCCAAGTGGATGGACAAGAATGCCTAAGTACCTCCTCTAGCTATCTATGCTTTTCTCGTCTCAAACTCTATTCATGCTGCATCACAAAATTTGATCAAGTCAGATTCGAACCACTCTGTGTGAGGAGCGCTCGGAGTCCCCGATTCGTCATAGACTTAAACTTCCAAAACCTCTTTATGATTCTCGGTATGACCGATACCCCACTTTCGGTCCTACCGACATCATTAAGTTGATCTAGGTTTTCGATCTCGGTGCAACCGATTTGAACATTTTGGTCACACCGAGTTTCAGTAACTGCCTGCAGTTATGAATCTCGGTGCCACCGAGTTGTTCCACTCGGTCACACCGACAGGGTCGGGCTATATATAGTCACGGGCAAAATTTGGAAATTTCTCCGAACCCCTTCACCCGCGTGATAGCCTGGTCTGGCAACGAGGCCTCCGGATCGTCTTCTCGCCGCCAGCCGCCTCCAGTCGCTAGTCTCCGTCGCCGTCAACGGGAATTCTGCCCCGCCGTTGCCGCCGTAGCGAGTCTCCGCCGAACTTGGGTATGGACTCGATCACAGTGCTATTCCCCGTCCGATTCCTAGCACATTGTGTTCTTCATGATTCTTGCCACGATTGAAACACTCCTATCCAGTCAATACGCCCGTAGATTAGCTTTGATTCGAAAATTTTAGGGCTAGGTTTCCGCCGAAACCATCTCGGACCCACCGAGTTGAAAAACTCGGTCCCACTGATTTGGCTTATGCCATTGCACAAGTGAGACTCGGTCTGACCGAGAATTACTTATCGGTGTGACCGATTTTGGAACTCTGTGAAACCCTAGCAGTCTCGGTGTCACCGAACTGTGACTCGGTCCTACCGAGTTCACTAGTTTAGGTTCCAAAACTGCTTCGGTATCACCGAGTTTGAAAATCGGTAGATCCGAGATGATTTCAGTGGGAAACTAAAACTAAGTTTTGGATCATTCTTTTGCAAAAATCTCTGCATTTTGTGATGCTCATCTTTTCTACTTTTCTATAAACTGTTCACAGGGTCAGCAGTCAGAGTGCAGCATGTCTGATCAAAGTGACAGCCAGAACATGTCAGAGCAGCAGGTGCACATGAGTGAGGGCACTAGTCCCTCCAGCTCTTCAGATGAGGGCAGCAGGAGCACCCCTAGCAACTTGCCAAAAGCTGCCACCAGACAGAGGAAGAAGAGAACTTCTGATTCCGAAGATGAAGATTATGTGGCAGAGGAAGAGGCCACATCAAAGAGAGTTGAGCCAGCTCAAGGCACAAAGTGCTGAAAATCAAAAGGCCAGCAGACAGGCAGCCCATGTCAAAGGCAACAGCTTCAACTGAGAAGCCTGCACCTAAAGAGCCAGTTGCTGCTGAGGGAAAGAAAAGAAAGGAAAGGGTCAAGAAGACCGTAGCCAGAGTGCTAGGAAAGGCTTCCATCATGGAAGAGGAAGAGGAAGAAGAGGTAGCTGCACCAGCACCCAAGGCACCCAAGCTGATGGGTGATGCCATAAGATCAGGGGCTACTGCATCTAAGCCCAAAGCTGCCTCCAAGCCAAAACCAAAGAGGAATACAAGGAGCATTCCTGCAGCTGAGAAGAACAAGGCCCCAGTGCCTGAGACTGTTGCTGAAGAAGAGGATGAAGAGCAAGTTCTGAGAAAGCTCAAGCCCAAGATCCCAGACCACAATGATGCGCATCCTGTGGCTGAGGACATGAAGCTCAGGAGAGATTCAGGGCTGAGGAAGCGGAGAGAAGCAGACCCGTATGCTTCAAGGAGGAGGACTGCTGTTGACTACAGGTTCCACACTAAGGAACAGCAGGACTTCTATGAGACAGTGCTGCTTGATAAGAAGCCAATAGTCTGTGATATGAGATGGGTTGACTGGCAGTACATCAAGGACAATGAGGAGCACTATCCTGGAGTGCAAGACAGCTTCATAGCTTGTGGAGTAGCTGACTTTGTTGGGCAGAAGCTCACAAAGTGGAATGAGGAGCTTATAATGCAGTTCTACTCCACAGCACATTTTTATTCAGATGGGAGGATCACATGGATGTCTGAGGGTACAAGGTACCAATCCACAGTTGCTGAGTGGGCACAGATCATTAATGCCCGAGAGGAGCATGATGATGACTTGGACATCTATGCCAAGAAGAAGATGGACCATAACTCTATGTCCAATATGTACAAGGAAATTCCCAATGAAGCTCTTGACACCTTCAAATTTGGGTCTGTGCATTACCTTCTGTCAGGGCTGCCAACTATCAATTGGATCTTGAGGCACACCTTATTGCCCAAGTCTGGAGATCACAAGATGATCAGAGGCCATGCTATCAACTTGCTACATGTATTTGATGTGCCTCAGAAGTTCAAGGTGATGAGCCTCATAGTGGAAACTATCAAAAGGACTGCAGCAGATCAGAAGAGGAGTTGCGGATATGCCCCTCAGATCCAGGAGCTCATTAACTCCAAGATGGGCACGGGCATATATTTATTGGACAAGGAACACCTACCCATCCGTCCAGATTTTGAGGACAATCAAGTTGTCATGACTGAGAACGAGCCATCATCTGCCCAAGCATACGCAAAGAAGGAGAAGGCAAGGAAGGAGAAAGCTGCCAAGATGCCAACTCAAGAGGAGGCATCTGAGTATTTCTTGAAGACCAAACAAGAGCAGCTTGGTTACCTGATTGCATCCACCCTGCGGATTGAGCAAGGACTAGCCACCCTAACTCAAAACCAGGCAAGCCTAGAGAGAATCATGGAACAAAAGTTCTATGACTTGGATGTCAAGGTAACGGAGATTCAGACTGCAGTGGAGCAGCTCCAAGATGATATGCAGGAGAGGAGAGGCAGGACTACCACTCATGCCTTTGCCAGAGTGCCACGAGGTCCGAGGTCGTCTGCCGTGCCAGTTGCTGACACAAGAGCCACCACCTCAGCACCAGCTACAGCCTCAGTTCCACCAGCTCCAGCATCTACTTCAGCTCCAACTCCAGCGTCTACTTCAGCGTCTACAGAAGCCTTCGTCCTTGGAGTGATCCGGACTCCACCACCACCAGAAGATCAAGCCTGAGCGTCGATCTAGTACTATGCATTTTCTAGGAACTTTTTGGTAACTTGTTGCCAAAGGGGGAGAAAAATGTATAGATCATAGGCTTCGAGAGAGAGAGTGTTGCTTTTCTCTCTTGCTTTATTTGGTGGTTTTTCAAACTTGTTTGCTTTTGAGTGCTTGAGATACTACGTCATTATTTGTGAGACATTGATGATCATGTGTTTGATCATAAGCTACACTTAATGCTTGCTTAATGCTATTATCTTATCTATCTTATGTGATCTTTCACTATTCTTGGTGATGAGTGCATATATTTCATTCTTATCATTTTAAGCGCTCCACCAAGATGTATGTGACATGGAAGAGTAACCCATGACTCTAACTCCTTGCGCATTTGCAGTCCAAAGCAATTTTAAATATGCACAAATTTAGGGGGAGCTCTTACTTATCACATACTTCTCAAAGCGACAATATATTTCATGCTTATTATCATTTGTCGAAGCTTTGGTCTATATGTTGTCATCAATTACCAAAAAGGGGGAGATTGAAAGTGCAACTATCCCTAGGTGGTTTTGGTAATTCATAACAACATATAGCTCATTGAGCTAATGCTATTCCAAGATGATTATTTCAAGAAAGCTCAATGATTTACATGGCATGGATGTGAAAGTGGAACCCTCAAAATGCTAAGGAAAAAGGATTGTCTCAAGCTCAAAAGCTCAAGACTCTTCATTTTATATTTTAGTGATCCAAGATCACATTGAGTCTTTAGGAAAAGCCAATACTATCAAGGAGGGATGAGGTGTTGCTTAATGAGCCTCTTGCTTCATGTGCTTAGTGATATGCTCCAAAAACCCTCAACTACTTTCCCATATCCACATATGACCTAAACCCTAAGCCAAACTCGGTCCTACCAATTCTTCCTATCCGGCGCCACCGAGTTTCACTTGTCATTAGCCACTGCCAAACCCTAGCAATTCGGTTCTACCGATAGGGATCTCGGTCTCACCGAGATGGGACTGCAAACTCTCTGTTTCCCTTTCGTAACTTCTCGGTCTCACCGAAAGAGCGAATCGGTCCCACCGAGAATGCAATGTAAATTCACTGTTTCCCCTTTGTAACTTTTTGGTCTCACCGAAAGAGCAAATCGGTCCCACCGAGTTTGCCTGGCCAACTCTCTGGTTAGCTAATTACCAAATTCGGTCTCACCGAGTTTGTGTAATCGGTCTCACTGAGATTACGTTATGCCCAAACCCTAACCATATCGGTCCTACCGAGTTGCATGTCAGTCCCACCAAAAATCTCTAACGGTCACTAGGTTTACATTTTCGGTCCTACCGAGTTTGTGATTCGGTCCCACCGAGATTGGAAAATTGTGTGTAACGGTTGGATTTTGTGTGGAGGCTATATATACCCCTCCACCCCCTCTTCATTCAAGGAGAGAGCCATCAGAACGCATACACCATTCCAACTCATATGTTCTGAGAGAGAACCACCTACTCATGTGTTGAGACCAAGATATTCCATTCCTACCATATGAATCTTGATCTCTAGCCTTCCCAAGTTGCTTTCCACTCAAATCTTCTTTCCACCAAATCCAAATCCTATGAGAGAGAGTTGAGTGTTGGGGAGACTATCATTTGAAGCACAAGAGCAAGGAGTTCATTACCTACACACCATTTGTTACTTCTTGGAGAGTGGTGTCTCCTAGATTGGCTAGGTGTCACTTGGGAGCCTCCGACAAGATTGTGGAGTTGAACCAAGAAGTTTGTAAGGGCAAGGAGATCGCCTACTTCGTGAAGATCTACCGCTAGTGAGGCAAGTCCTGTGTGGGCGATGGCCATGGTGGGATAGACAAGGTTGCTTCTTCATGGACCCTTTGTGGGTGGTTGCTTCTTCGTGGACCC
The DNA here is from genome assembly GCF_056163025.1 of Triticum urartu. Lineage (NCBI taxonomy): Eukaryota > Viridiplantae > Streptophyta > Magnoliopsida > Poales > Poaceae > Triticum > Triticum urartu. The sequence goes on along the minus strand of NC_141874.1, from coordinate 165,914,523 downwards.
TTCGTGGGTGGAGCCCTGTGTGGAATCGCGCAACCGTTACCATTTGTGGGTGGAGCCCTGTGTGGACTCGCGCAACCGTTACCCCTTGTGGGTTGAAGTCTCCATCAACGTGGATGTAGGATAGCACCACCTTTCCGAACCACGGGAAAAACATCCGTGTCTCCAATTGCGTTTGAATTCTCCAAACCCTTCCCTTTACATTATTGCAAGTTGCATGCTTTACTTTCCGCTGCCAATATACTCTTTGCATGCTTGCTTGAATTGTGTGATGATTGCTTGACTTGTCCTAAAATAGCTAAAATCTGCCAAGAACTAAAATTGGGAAAAGGTTAAGTTTTTATTTGGTCAAGTAGTCTAATCACCCCCCTCTAGACATACTTTCGATCCTACACATGGGCCTTTAGCAGGCCAAAATTCATGTTGGGCCTCAATTTTCACTAGTCGTCGACGGGCCTTCAGCGGGCTAAATGGTAGACCACGCCTTTTTAGGCCCAGTTATATGACGGGTTGTTACCAGGCCGAAACATATTTTGGGCCTGAGTTGGCCCACTGATATCATAGGCCTTTAAGAGGCCGAAAGCTTAGTATATCCATCAACGAGCCGAATTATACGATAGGGCTTTAACAGGCCCAAAGTCACGTTGGGCTGAACTGTTGCCACCTTTATCACGGGCCGTTAGTGGGCCATATGTAGCACCGAACCATATATGGCCTATGGGCGGCACAGGCCATTCCCAGGCCAAAAGACACACCGGGCTGAAATGGGCCCATGTCTACATCAGGCCTCTAATAGGCCAAAAGTCACTGGGCCGTAATTTGGCCCAAATATTCGGCGAACAATTAACAGGCCAGACCTGGCTTCGGGCCATAAATGGGCCCTATTAAATAGGCCGTTATTGGGCTGGCCCACTAGTACCTGAGTAAGTACTACGGGCCTTTGACTGGGCCGGCCTTTTTAACCTATATGGGCCTTTGTTGGGTCGTGCCACATGTCGATGTATTATAGGTGCCTCATGTCCAATGAATAGATGACATATGTCCCAACGGTGAGCTAACACGTGTTTCTTCTGACCAATGACAATTTTACACGTGGAAAAACCTCATTTGTCCGGGCCATTAACGGGTTATCGGATCCAAAACCGGACCCAATAGCGTAACGACGACCCGTTACGGTGGATGCCACATGTCGGTCACCCTTGACAAAAGCACTTCTATGACGCGCGATTTATCGTCATGGAAGTTGACACTTCCGTGATGATAATTTTGGTAATGTCATGGAACACTTCTACAAAAGCACAGGTATGACTATCTTGATTCTATCATAAAATTGTCATGGATGTACATGCATGGCAGAAAACGTGACCTACTGTGGCAAACACGTATCATCACAGAAGTGTCTTTTTTTGTAGTGATGGAGATCTCCCCCTATAACTTGTAATTCATACACGCATTTAACATATAACTGAAGGAAATATGCCCTCGAGGCAATAATAAAGTTGTTATTTATATTTCCTTATATCATGATAAATGTTCATTATTCCTGCTAGAATTGTATTAACCGGACACTTAGTACATGTGTGAATACATAGACAAAGAGAGTGTCCCTAGTATGCCTCTACTTGACTAGCTCGTTAATCAAAGATGGTTAAGTTTCCTAGCCATGGACATGTGTTGTCATTTGATGAACGGGATCACATCATTAGAGAATGATGTGACGGACTAGACATCTGTTAGCTTAGCACTATGATCGTTTAGTTTATTGCTATTGGTTTCTTCATGACTTATACATGTTCCTATGACTATGAGATTTTGCAACTCCCGAATACCGGAGGAACACTTAGTGTGCTATAAAACATCACAACATAACTGGGTGATTATAAATATTCTCTACAGGTGTCTCTGATGGTGTTTGTTGATTTGGCATAGATCAAGATTAGGATTTGTCACTCCGATTGTCGGAGAGGTATCTCTGGGCCCTCTCGGTAATGCACATCACTATAAGCCTTGCAAGCAATGTGACTAATGAGTTAGTTGCAGGATGATGCATTACGGAACGAGTAAAGAGACTTTCCAGTGATGAGATTGAACTAGGTATGATGATACCGACGATCGAATCTCGGGCAAGTAACATACCGATGACAAAGGGAACAATGTATGTTGTTATGCGGTTTGACCGATAAAGATCTTCGTAGAATATGTAGGATCCAATATGAGCATCCAGGTTCCGCTATTGGTTATTGACCGTAGATGTTTCTCGGTCATGTCTACATAGTTCTTGAACCCATAGGGTCCGCACGCTTAACGTTCGATGACGATTTGTATTATGAGTTATGTGATTTGATGACCGAACTTTGTTCAGAGTCTCGAGTGAGATCACGGACATGACGAGGAGTCTCGAAATGGTCGAGAGGTAAAGATTCATATATTGGAAGGCTATATTCGGATATCGGAAAGGTTCTGAGTGATTCGGGTATTTTTCGGAGAACCGGGGAGTTACGGGAATTCACCGGGGAAAGTATTGGGCCTTATTGGGATTTAGTAGAAAGGAGAGAAGGGCCACAAGGGGAGGCAGCGCGCCCCCCATGGGCTGGTCCGAATTGGACTAGGAGGGGGTGGCGCCCCCCTCTTTCCTTCTCCCTCTCCCCCTCCTTCCTTCTTCTCCTACTTGGACTAGGAAAGGGGCAAACCTACTCCTACTAGGAGTAGGAATCCCCCCCGTGGGCGCACCCCTTGACGGCGGCCCTCCTCCTCCTCCCCTCCTTTATATACGGGGAGGGGGCACCCCATAGACACACAAGTTGATCTTTAGCCGTGTTCGGTGCCCCCATTCATAGTTTTCCACCTCGGTCATATTGTCGTAGCGCTTAGGCGAAGCCCTGCATCGGTAACTTCATCATCACCGTCAACACGCCGTCGTGATGATGCAACTCACCCTCGGCCTCAACTTGATCAAGAGTACGAGGGACGTCACCGAGCTGAACGTGTGCAGATGTCGAAGGTGCCATGCTTTCGGTACTTGATCAGTTGGATCGCGAAGATGTTCGACTACATCAACCGCGTTACTTAACGCTTCCGCTTTCGGTCTACGAGGGAGATAGATCTTGCGTGATCTTAGGAATTTTTTTGAAATACTGCGTTCCCCAACAATGGCATCCGAGCCAGGTCTATGCGTTGATGTTATATGCATCAGTAGAACACAAAGAGTTGTGGCCGATAATAGTCATACTGCTTACCAGCATGTCATACTTTGATTCGGCGGTATTGTTGGATGAAGCGGCCCAGACCGACATTACATGGCCGCATTCATGAGACTGGTTCTACCGCCGTGCTTCGCACATAGGTGGCTAGTGGGTGCCTGTTTCTCCAACTTTAGTTGAATCGAGTGTGACTATGCCCGGTCCTTATTGAAGGTTAAAACAGCACACTTGACAAAAAATCATGGTGGTTTTGATGCGTAGGTAAGAACGGTTCTTGCTAAGCCCATAGCAGCCACGTAAAATTTGCAACAACAAAGTAGAGGACGTCTAAATTTTTTTTGTAGGGCATGTTGTGATGTGATATGGTCAAGATGTGATGAGATATAAATTGTTGTATGAGATGATCATGTTTTGTTAAAGTTAACTAGCAGGAGCCTTATGGTTATCTCTTTATTTCATAATATGCAAGCACTATATAATTGCTTTACTTTATCGCTATGTGATAGCAATATTTGCAAAAGCAATAGTTGGCGAGACGACCATGTGGCGACACGTTGATAGAGATCAAGATGATGGAGATCATGGTGTCATGCCGGTGACGATGGAGATCATGACGATACTTTGGAGATGGATATCAAAGGCATAAGATGATGATGGCCATATCATGTCACATAGTTTGATTGCATGTGATGTTTATATTTTAAGCATCTTATTTTGCTTAGTATGACGGTAGCATTATGAGATGATCCCTTACTAAAATTTCAAGGTATAAGTGATCTCCCTGAGTATGCACTGTTGCGACGGTTCTTAGTGCTGAGACACCACGTGATGATCGGGTGTGATAAGCTCTACGTTCACATACAACGGGTGCAAGCAAGTTTTGCACAAGCAGAATACTCAGGTTAAACTTGATGAGCCTAGCATATGCAGATATGGCCTCGAAACAATGAGACCGGAAGGTCGAGCGTGAATCATATAGTAGATATGATCAACATAGTGATGTTCACCATTGTTCTCCATCTCACGTGATGATCGGACATGGTTTAGTTGATAAGGACCACGTGATCATTTAGATGACTAGAGGGATGTCTATCTAAGTGGGAGTTCTTAAGTAATATGATTAATTGAACTTAAATTTATCATGAACTTAGTCCTTATAGTATTTGCATATCTATGTTGTAGATCAATTGCTCGCGTATAGCTTCCCCATTTTATTTATGATATGTTCCTAGAGAAAACTATGTTGAAAGATGTTAGTAGCAATGATGCGGACTAGCTCCGTGATCTGAGGATTATCCTCATTGCTGCATAGAAGAATTATGTCCTTGATGCGCCGCTAGGTGACGGACCTTTTGGAGGAGCAGATGCAGACGTTATGAACGTTTGACAAGCTCGGTATGATGACTATTTGATAGTTTAGTGCGCCATACTTTACGGCTTAGAACCGGGACTTCAAAAATGTTTTGAACGCCAAGGAGCATATGAGATGTTCCAAGAGCTGAAATTGGTATTTCAGACTCATGCCCATATTAAGAGGTATGAGACCTCTAACAAGTACTTTGCCTACAAGATGGAGGAGAATAGCTCAGGTAGTGAGCATGTGCTCAGAATGTCTGAGTACTACAATCACTTGAATCAAGTGGGAGTTAATCTTCCAAATAAGATAGTGATTGGCAGAGCTCTCTAGTCACTATCACCAAGTTACTAGAACTTCATGATGAACTATACTATGCAAGGGATAATAGAAACGATTCCCAAGCTCTCTGCGATGCTGAAATTGCCGAAGGTAGAAATCAATAAAAAGCATCAAGTGTTGATGGTTGACAAGACCACTAGTTTCAAGTAAAAGGGCAAGGTAAAGAAAGGGAACTTCAAGAAGAATGGCAAGCAAGTTGCCACTCCCGTGAAGAAGCCCAAAGCTAGACCTAAGCCTGAAACTGAGTGATGCTACTGCAAAGGGAATGGTCACTGGAAGCGGAACTACCCCAAATACTTGGCGGATAAGAAGGATGGCAAAGTGAACAAAAGTATATTTGATATACATGTTATTGATGTGTACTTTACTAGTGTTCATAGTAACCCCAGGGTATTTGATACCGGTTCAGTTGCTAAGATTAATAACTCAAAACAGGAGTTGCAAAATGAACATGGAATAGTTAAGGACAAGGTGACGATGTGTATTGGAAATGATTCCAAGGTTGATAAGATCACCATCACACACTCCTTTTACCTGCGGGATTAGTGTTGAACCTAAAATAAATGTTATTTGGTGTTTGCGTTGAGCATGAATATGATTGGATCATGTTTATTGCAATACGATTATTCATTTAAGTCAAATAATAATTGTTGTTCTGTTTACATGAATAAAACCTTCTATGGTCATACACTTAATATAAATGGTTTATTGAATCTTGAGCGTAGTGATACACATATTCATAATATTGATGCGAAAAGATGCAAAGTTGATAATGATAGTGCAACTTATTTGTGGCACTGCCGTTTAGGTCATGTTGGTGTAAAGCACATGAAGAAACTCCATGCGGATGGACTTTTGGAATCACTTGATTAAGAATCATTTGATGCTTGCGAACCATGCCTCATGGGCAAGATGACTAAGACTCCGTTCTCCGGAACAATGGAGCAAGCCACTGACTTATCAGAAATATTACATACCGACGTATGTGGTCCGATGAGTGTTGAGGCTCACGGCGGGTATCGTTATTTTCTGACCATCACAGATGATTTGAGCAGATATGAGTATATCTATTTAATGAAACACAAGTCTGAAACATTTGAAAAGTTCAAAGAATTTCAAAGAAATGGAGAATCGTCGTAACAAGAAAATAAAGTTTCTACGATCTAATCACGGAGACAAAATATTTGAGTTACGAGTTTGGCCTTCAGTTGAAACAATGTCGAATAGTTTCACAACTCACGCCACCTAGAACACCACAGCGTAATGGTGTGTGCAAACGTCATAACCGTACTTTATTAGATATGGTGCGATCTATGATGTCTCTTACCGATTTACAACTATCGTTTTGGGGTTATGCATTAGAGTCAGCTGCATTCACGTTAAATAGGTCACCGTCTAAAAATCCATTCAGAGGACACCGTATGAACTATGGTTTAGCAACAAACCTAAGCTGTCGTTTCTTAAAGTTTGGGGTTGTGACGCTTATGTGGAAATGTTTCAGCCTGATAAGCTCAAACCCAAGTCGGAGAAGTGTGTCTTCAACCCAAAAGAAACTGTTGGGTACACCTTCTATCACAGATCCGAAGGCAAGATCTTCGTTGCTAAGAGTGCATCCTTTCTAGAGAAGGAGTTTCTCTCGAAAGAAGTGAGTGGGAGGAAAGTAGAACTTGATGAGGTAACTATACCTTCTCCTGAATTGGAAAGTAGTTCATCACAGAAATCAGTTCCAGTGATGCCTACGCCAATTAGTGATGAAGTTAATGATGATGATCATGAAACTTCAGATCAAATTACTACCAAACCTCGTAGGTCAACCAGAGTAAGTTCCGCACCAGTGGTATGGTAATCTTGTTCTGGAAGTCATGTTACCACTACTAGGAAAAGGGCTAAAGATGAAATTGACACTAATTTCGCACCAGAGAAGTGGTGCGCCACTACTATTTACTAATGGCGCACCACGTGAAGATACGCCATTAGTGTGTAAGACACTAATGACGCACCAGGCACAAGGTGCGCCACTAGTAACAAAATGTTTTTTTTTCATTTTTTCAAACATACTAATGGCGCATCCGGGCAAAGTGCACCATTAGTAGTTAGAACTACTAATGGCGCACCAACCATTGAGTGCGCCACTACTGTATTCTTTTTTTTACTTTTTTGCAAAACTACTAATGGCACACCGTCGCATAGTGCGCCATTACTAGTTCAAACTAGTAATGGCGCACTGTGCCACGGTGCGCCATTAGTATAAAAAATATTTTAATACTTTTTTGCAAAACTACTAATGGCGCATGTATGTGTGGTGCACCCTTCCCCGCTCCACCGCCGCCGACGAGCACCCCCGCACCCGCCCCCGCTACACCGCCGCCGACGAGCACCCCCCGCACCCGCCCCCGCTCCACCGCCGCCGACAAGCACCCCCCGCACCATCTCCCCTGCTCCACCGGCCGCCGCCGCCGACCCCCCCGCACCCTCCCCCACTCCACCGCCGCCGACGACCCACCGCACCCTCCCCCGCTCCACCGGCCGCCGCCGCCGACCCCCGGCCCGCACCCTCCCCCACTCCACCGACGCCGATGACCCACCGCACCCTCTCCCCCGCACCCTCCCCGGCCCACTCCACCGTCACAAATGAATGCAACTAAAATTGCAAAAAAAAACAAATTTGATTATATTTTCAAATAACAAATTTGATGATATTTTAAAATAATAAATTTGATGATATTTTTTCATATTCATAAATATTTTCAAATAACAAATTTGATGATATTTTTTAAAAAATTATTACTTTTTTTATAAAAATATTACTGTTATGATTTAAATGCATAAAAACAAAAATTGGGGAGCCTGGGAATCGAACCCAGGACCTCCTAGTGTGTGTGCTGCGTGCTGACCAGTCGGGCTAGTGGGCGTGTTCTAATGGAGATAGGGTTAGGTGGAATATAACCTGACCAGTCGGGCTAGTAATTAAAACAAAATTCTAATGGCGCACCAGGGGGAGGTGCGCCATTAGAATCGTCGTACTTATGGCGCACTAGGGGGAGGTGCGCCATTGCTAACCCTCCCCCACTCCACCTATTCCCCAAGCACTGTGTGGCCTCCCTCCCTTGCCAGATCCCCCACTCGACCCCAAACATACGCCGCCGCCCCCTCCGTCCGCCGCGCCTGCACGCCGTCGGCGCTGCCGCCGCCGCTGTGGTCTTGCGCTGCCCCGACGCCACCGCCCCGACCCCCGCGGGACTCCACCCCCGCCGCCCCCGCGCCCCCTAACGGGATCGGCCTAGCGCGCACCGCCCGCTCCTCTCCCTTCGACGAGCGAGGGCCTCCTCCGGCCCCTGCAGCAGCCGGCGAGCGCGGCCCCCACGCACCCACCCCGCCTGCCACTGCCGTCCTCCGCCACCGGCCCCTGCTCTCCTTCGACCGCGGCGAGCGAGGACCCGGACGAGCTTGGACCCCGACCCCGACCCCTTCACCGACCCCGACCCCTCCAGCGACCAGGTACCTCTCCTCCTTCCTCCTTTCTCCCTCTCTCCACCATTCCCCATTCCGCTGTTGCCTCCGGCGGCCTCTCGCTGCCTTGCACACCCGCGCACGCACCTAGCCGTGTCAGCCTTGCTTGCCGTCCCGTGCGCGCCCCTGCGCCTGCCTGAGCTGCTTCTGCTTACGGTACTGCTAGCTAGCTTTTCAATTTTTACATTGACTAACCTCCTAGATAGACCCTAATCTGTGGTTAAACAACTGGTAAAATGACTGAATAAAATATGAGTAGGTAGTATATGATCAATAGGCAATACTAGTGGATATTAGGCCTTTTTACAGGCAATAATAGTGGGTGATGTACCTGGATGTCTGTGGGCGATGCTCTGGTGGTATGTATGATGTCTCCGCTTTTTTTGAGATTGCTGCTGCTATCTCACCAGATTATATGTAGTGTGTCATTCTTGCTATGGTCATGTAAGAGAAATGCTTTGCCTTGCTAATTTTACCATGAGATTTGGGGTAGTCAGCTAGTTCTGGTCAAAGCAAGTGGTTTTCCTGAGCTATGCCTTGGTTAGAAAATGATGCATGATGGTTTGTTCAGAAGAGGAATAATCCGAGGATAGCACGTATCATGGGGTCAAACCTGGGACCCCTATTGTAATTTGATTTTGATTATTAATTTTTCTGTGAGCAGATGAATTACAGTGTTTGTGTTGTAATGAAACTTGAGCTGAAATAGAACTTGACAGCCTGTACAGTGAATATATACAGTCATTGTAATTTTTGGGAGTAAGTTTTGGTGTCAAATCACTCAAGAAGTAACTGAATTTTTAAACTGAACTTGACACAATACTATTCAGTTAATTTGCTTGGACAGTAGTATGTATGCTCATCACTTTATGTATGGTGTTATGCACTGTTATCTCTGTTCAGTTGACTAATGAAGCACTAGGCTCATCCATGGTACAAGTTCACCTGTGAACACTTGAAATTAGTCAGGACATCCCGTACTGATAGATGTAAATTGTGTCCAGTAGGCTTTGAAGCACCGGTTTTTCCTGTTTCTAACTCCGAATCTGATATAAACCATACTGTTGGCATAAGTGGTCTTTTGTATATGTGCTGATGCTTTGTAAATATAAAGCTATAGATGATGTTGTACTTGTGATGATGCTACTTGTGATCTTCTGAAATGACCCATTGGCGACTTCATTACGCGGGGATAATGATATTGCAGGTACCCCGAGAGGCTCTTGAGTTTGCCAGAATGTCGATTAACTTCCGTTCCGGCAAATTCGGGTACTCCATATGTCCTATTTTCAGTAAAGGTCATGCTGAAATTTTCCGTGAATTTTAGCATGACTTTGCTAAAAATAGGACATATGGGGTACTTGCGACTAATGTTGATTATCTTCTGCTCAAAATTTATGCTGCTATAATGTTGTAAGGGTACTAATTGGTCTCTTCTGCTGCTTATCAGAGATGGGGGAAGCAGCTACCGCCGCTCTGCCTCATCGGAGTACGAGTTGGATGCTTTCGAGTTCTTCACTATCGTACTTTCTTCTTCAGTATCAGCCACGAGGCAGGTATATAAAATGAGAGATCTCCCCTTCACCCATCTCATTATGATAACTCTGTTGTTTGCTACATCACTCCTTGTCCCAAATTGCAGAGGCTGCCTGACACTTTTATGAAGATGCTGGGTGAAGATCCGCCAGATAATGTGAAGCTCCGACAGGCCGGCAGCGGGGTTCGCAGGCTGTGGGACGTGGAGTTGGTGATCGAGGAGGGCCACATGTACCTGTGCCGTGGCTGGGAGAAGTTCTACAATTCCTACGACCTGCGGACCAGGTACTTTCTTCTCTTGAGGTACGACGATGACGCCACAATGCTCATCGTGAAGGTTTTCAATAAGACTATGTGTCGCATGCGCTACGCTGAAGACGAAGATGCCAGTGCATTCTGCCTCTTCTTATTCCTCCATATTTGGCTTTGTCTCACATCGATTGTTAACGGTCATTGTTGCATTTGGACAGGCAATGGGAGCAGCAGCAGGGACACTGGCTACAGCCAAAGCAGCAGCGATTATGGTTGTAGCAAAAGCAACAGCGATTCTGGCCTTAACGAAAGCAACAGCTATTCTGGCAGCAGCGAAGACAATAAGAAGGATGATCCGGACTGGAGTGGGGGAGAAGAGGAGTAGAGTGGGGGTGAGGAGGTGCAGGATGACGATGGGCATCAGGCTGAAGATGACCTAGCGCTGGTAGTGGCTGACCAAGGGCAAGAGATGTTGGTGGCTGACCAGGTGCAAGAGATGGTGGTGGCTGACCATGGGTAAGAGATGGTGGTGGCTGACCATGGGCAAGAGATGGTGGTGGCTGACCATGGGCAAGAGATGGTGGTGGCTGAGGGTGGCCTCACGATGGTAGTGGTGCCTGACAATTACCACGCACCGGTGGTGGCGCCAGTGATCCCACAGCTGGGCGACATGACCACGCCAATTGTGGTAGAAGACTACATCCTGCAGCTGCCTCCACTGCCTCCACCGCCTCGCCGCTCTTGGCGCATCAGGCTGAGGAAGGAGAAGGAGAAGAACAATGAGAACTGAACTATGTCAGGTATGTCAGATCTCCAAAATGATATATATATATATACTTAGTTACCTATTTATCTCTAATATGCTTAGTTTCCTATAGGTTAGCTCCAAAATTACTTATGTTAGCACAAAATGATCAAGTTTACATAATAAGCTTATAGCCTTCTTCTTATTCTTCTTCTTATCCAAAATGACATATGTTAGCTTCATTTTACCTAAGTTGGCTCTAATATGCTAACTTAGAGCTTATATGCTTAGTTTCCTATAGGTTAGCTCCAAAATTACTTATATTAGCACAAAATGATCAAGTTTACATAATAAGCTTATAGTCTTCTTCTTATTCTTCTTCTTATCCAAAATGACATAGGTTAGCTTCATTTTACCTAAGTTGGCTCTAATATGCTAACTTAGAGCTTATATGCTTAGTTTCCTATAGGTTAGCTCCAAAATTACTTATGTTAGCACAAAATGATCAAGTTTACATAATAAGCTTATAGTCTTCTTCTTCTTCTTCTTCTTATCCAAAATGACATAGGTTAGCTTCATTTTACTTAAGTTGGCTCTAATATGCTAACTTAGAGCTTATATGCTTAGTTTCCTATAGGTTAGCTCCAAAATTACTTATGTTAGCACAAAATGATCAAGTTTACATAATAAGCTTATAGTCTTCTTCTTATTCTTCTTCTTATCCAAAATGACATATGTTAGCTTCATTTTACCTAAGTTGGCTCTAATATGCTAACTTAGAGCTTATATGCTTAGATTCCTATAGGTTAGCTCCAAAATTACTTATGTTAGCACAAAATGATCAAGTTTACACAATAAGCTTATAGTCTTCTTCTTATTCTTCTTCTTATCCAAAATGACATAGGTTAGCTTCATTTTACCTAAGTTGGCTCTAATATGCTAACTTAGAGCTTATATGCTTAGTTTCCTATAGGTTAGCTCCAAAATTACTTATGTTAGCACAAAATGATCAAGTTTACATAATAAGCTTATAGTCTTCTTCTTATTCTTCTTCTTATCCAAAATGACATAGGTTAGCTTCATTTTGCTTAAGTTGGCTCTAATATGCTAACTTAGAGCTTATATGCTTAGTTTCCTATAGGTTAGCTCCAAAATTACTTATGTTAGCACAAAATGATCAAGTTTACATAATAAGCTTATAGTCTTCTTCTTATTCTTCTTCTTATTCTTCTTCTAGTCTTCTTCTTCTTCTCTTCTTCTTCTTCTTCTTCTTCTAACTTCTTGTTTATCATTTTACAGATTTGATTTAATTCACGGAAGCTTGCATGGATGGAGTGCTTCTTTTCCATTTGTGTTTTTATTTTGTATCAATGTGAAACTTTTGTGAATTGATGGATAACGGTGTTGAATGAACATTGTGAAACTTTTGTAATATGTAACGATGGAACTATGTGTTGGCTATGTATGTATATATGATGAAACTTGTGTGTTGGATATGATCTGGTGGACGCAGGTAACATCGTTACATATGGCCCCCTGTATGTAAGCTAAGCAGATCTGTGTTGTATGTTATCTCTAATATTTTTTAACCTGTGAAAATATCAGAAATAAAAAAAATCCCTAATATTCATACTAGTGGCGCACCACACAAGACACTAATGGCGCACTGTTATAATCACACTAATGGCGCATCACCCAACAGTGCGCCATTAGTATGCCAAAGCACATGGTTAAATATGGCCCCCTGGGAGGCATATTAATGGCGCACGGTGTTCTATACTAATGGCGCACTGCTCGGTGCGCCATTAGTAAGAAATACTAGTGGCGTGATACTAATGGTGCACCAGCAGTGCGCCATTAGTGGGCAAAACTGGTGCGCCATTACTAGCCCTTTTCCTAGTAGTGTACTAGACCATGACGAATCTACGAACTATGAGGAAGCGATGATGAGCCCAGATTCCGCGAAATGGCTTAAGGCCATGAAACCTGAGATGGGATCCATGTATGAGAACAAAGTATGGACTTTGATTGACTTGCCCGATGATCGGTGAGCCATTCAGAATAAATGGATCTTCAAGAGGAAGACGGGCGCTGATAGTAGTGTTACTATCTACAAAGCTCAAATTGTCGCAACAGGTTTTCGACAAGTTCAAGGTGTTGACTACGATGAGATTTTCTCACTCGTATCGATGCTTAAAATTCTGTCTGAATCATGTTAGCAGTTGCCGCATTTTATGAATCTGGCAAATGGATATCAAAACTACATTCCTTAATGGATTTATTAAGAAAAGTGTTGTATATGATGCAACCAGAAGGTTTTGTCAATCCTAAAGGTGTTAACAAAGTGTGCAAGCTCCAGTGATCCATCTATGGACTGGTGCAAGCATCTTGGAGTTGGAATATATGCTTTGATGAGTTGATCAAAGCATATAGTTTTATAGAAACTTGCGGTGAAGCCTGTATTTACAAGAAAGTGAGTGGGAGCACTACAGCCTTTCTGATAAGTATATGTGAATGACATATTGTTGATCAGAAATGATATAGAATTTTCTAGAAAGCATAAAGGAGAATTGGAAAGGAGTTTTTCAAAGAAAGAATTACCTGTAAATCTACTTACATATTGGGCATCAAGATCTATAAAGATAGATCAAGATGCTTGATAAGACTTTCGATGAGTACATACCTTGATAAGATTTTGAAGGAGTTCAAAATGGATCAGCCAAAGAAGGAGTTCTTTCCTGAGTTGTAAGGTGTGAAATTGGGTAAACACTCAAAACCCGGCCACGACAGAAAATATAAAGAGAATGAAAAGTCATTCCCTATGCCTCAGTCATAGGTTCTATAAAGTATGTTATGTTGTGTACTATACCTATTATACACCTTAGCATGATTTTGGCAAGGGAGTACAATAGTGATCTAGGAGTAGATCACTGGACAGCGGTCAAAATTATCCTTAGAGGACTAAGGAAATATTTCTCGGTTATGGAGGTGATAAAAGAGTTTGTCATAAAGAGTTACGTCGATGCAAGCTTTTTACACCGACCTAGATGACTCTAAGTCTCGATCCAGATACATATTGAAAGTGGGAGCAATTAGCTAGAGTAGCTCCGTGCAAAGTATTGTAGACATAGAAATTTGCAAAATACATATTGATCTGAACGTTGCAGACTCGTAGACTAAACTTCTCTCACAAGAAAAACATGATCACTCTTTGGGTGTTAATCACATAGCGATGTGAACTAGATTATTGACTCTAGTGAACCCTTTGGGCATTAGTCACATGAAGATGTGAACTAATCACATAAAGATGTGAACTATTGGTGTGAAATCAAATGACGGTGAACTAGATTATTGACTCTAGTGCAAGTGGGAGACTGAAGGAAATATGCCCTAGAGGCAATAATAAAGTTGTTATTTATATTTCCTTATATCATGATAAATTTTTATTATTCATGCTATAATTGTATTAACCGGAAACTTAGTACATGTGTGAATACATAGACAAACAGAGTGTCCCTAGTATGCCTCTACTTGACTAGCTTGTTAATCAAAGATGGTTAAGTTTCCTAGCCATGGATATGTGTTGTCATTTTATGAACGGGATCACATCATTAGAGAATGATGTGACGGACTAGACCCATCCGTTAGCTTAGCACTATGATCGTTTAGTTTATTGCTATTTCTTTCTTCATGACTTATACATGTTCCTATGACTATGAGATTATGCAACTCCCGAATACCGGAGGAACACTTAGTATGCTATCAAACATCACAACATAATTGGGTGATTATAAAGATGCTCTACAGGTGTCTCTGATGGTGTTTGTTGAGTTGGCATAGATCGAGATTAGGATTTGTCACTCCGATTGTAGGAGAGGTATCTCTAGGCCCTCTCGGTAATGCACATCACTATAAGCCTTGCAAGAATGTGACTAATGAGTTAGTTGCGGGATGGTGCATTATGGAACGAGTAAAGAGACTTGCCGGTGAAGAGATTGAACTAGGTATGATGATACCGACGATCGAATCTCAGGCAAGTAACATACCGATTACAAAGGAAATAACGTATGTTGTTATGCGGTTTGACCGATAAAGATCTTCGTAGAATATGTAGGATTCAATATGAGCATCCAGGTTCCTCTATTGGTTATTTACCGGAGATGTGTCTCAGTCATGTCTACATAGTTGTCGAACCTATAGGGTCCGCACGCTTAACGTTCAATGATGATTTGTATTATGAGTTATGTGATTTGATGACCGAAGTTTGTTCGGAGTCCCGGATGAGATCATGGAAATGACGAGGAGTCTCGAAATGGTAGAGAGGTAAAGATTCATATATTGGAAGGCTATATTCGGACATCGGAAAGGTTCCGAGTGATTCGGGTATTTTTCGGAGAACCGGGGAGTTACGGGAATTCACCGGGGGAAGTATTGGGCCTTATTGGGCTTTAGTGGAAAGGAGAGAATGGCCACAAGGGGAGGCAGCGTGCCCCCCATGGGCTGGTCCGAATTGGACTAGGAGGGGTGAGGGAGTCTTGGATTCGGGGATCCTCGGACGGCCGGACTATGTACTTTGGCCGGACTGTTGGACTATGAAGATACAAGATTGAAGACTTCGTCCCGTGTCCGGATGGGACTCTCCTTTGCGTGGAAGGCAAGCTTGGCGATTCAAATAGGTAGATCTCCTCCCTTGTAACCGACTATGTGTAACCCTGGCCCCTCCGGTGTCTATATAAACCGGAGGTTTTTGTCCGTAGGACAACAACAATCATACCATAGGCTAGCTTCTAGGGTTTAGCCTCTCCGATCTCGTGGTAGATCAACTCTTGTAATACTCATATCATCAAGATCAATCAAGCAGGAAGTAGGGTATTACTTCCATCGAGAGGGCCCGAACCTGGGTAAACATTGTGTCCCCCGCCTCCTGTTACCATCCGCCTTAGACGCACAGTTCGGGACCCCCTACCCGATATCCGTCGGTTTTGACACCGACAGGGGGCACCCCCTCTTTCCTTCTCCCTCTCCCTCTCCTTCCTTCTTCTCCTACTTGGACTAGGAAAGGGGGAAACCTACTCCTACTAGGAGTAGGAATCCCCCCTTGGGCGCGCCCCTTGAGGCCGGCCCTCCTCCTCCTCCCCTCCTTTATATACGGGGAGGGGGCACCCCATAGACACACAAGTTGATCTTTAGCCATGTGCGGTGCCCCCCTCCATAGTTTTCCACCTCGGTCATATTGTCGTAGTGCTTAGGCGAAGCCCTGCGTCGGTAACTTCATCATCACCATCAACACGTCATCGTGCTGACACAACTCACCCTCGTCCTCAACTGGATCAAGAGTACGAGGGACGTCACCAAGCTGAACATGTGCGGATCACGGAGGGGCCGTGTGTTCGGTACTTGATCGGTTGGATCGCGAAGACGTTCGACTACATCAACCACGTTACTTAACACTTCCGCTTTTGGTCTACGAGGGTACGTAGACACACTATCTCCTCTTGTTGCTATGCATCTCCTAGATAGATCTTGCGTGATCGTAGGAATTTTTTTGAAATACTATGTTCCCCAACAATAATATGAAGAATTTGAAATGCATGATGAAATATGATGTCTAATGAAATTCAGCATGCGTGCATTAACGAACTTGAGGAAATAGCATGCAGAAAGAAGAGCAGAACTATCATACCACCATAGGACTTAAGTTTACAAGTCGATCAACAAACACTTCAGAAGAGCAAGAGTTGTAACTTAACAAAAAAATGCCCATATATAAAGACCCGCTTGAAGACTAACTCAAATTTCTCCCCCTTTGTCATCGAATGACCAAAAGGGACGAAAAATGAGGACTAACGCCCCTGAAGAATATCATCATGATGTCGATGGAGGATCGCCAGCGTTGTTGGGGTCGTCCATGGGAGTAGGGCCTGCCGCGGTGTCATTCAAATCTTTAGCTTCATCCATCTCGCGCGATGAATAATATGAACTGGCGACCATGTGAGGAACTTTGACCTTCTTGAATTTCTTCGAAGGTGGCTGAGACCAGTCAAAGTCCTGTTGGAAGCCCATCTGCTTGAGATCTTCATCACTGTAGAGGTGAGACAATACGGCCCAAGTGCGGTCAAAAACTTCACGCAAGTAGTAATGGTTCTTCTTCATAGTGTTTTGCGTGATCCTCATATTCTGAAGAATTGAACCAAACTGACGCAAGACCCACTTGCGGTTGCGATCGACCTTCTGATAAAGACTGAGGAGAAGCTCACGATCAGTCATCACACACGGAGCAGTGGCTTGAGGATATTGCTTTGAAGCATTTGCGGCAGTATCATGTATGGTAGAGTCATCATTGGTGGAATATGATGCAACTTTATGAAACTGTCCATCCAGTGGACGAGTGCCTTCATCAATGATAGCAACCTTGCCCTTCTCATCAGCTGAGGAAATAGTCCTTTCAAGGACTTCAATAGGCGGCAAGTAGCTGAGATGATTTTGACAGTCAACCTGATAGTTGATTGAAGACCTTGATCTGATGAATCTCATAATCCAGGGAGCGTAAGGCTTCAAATTAAATGGTGACAGAGCTACACTGGCCAAAGTCCTCATGAATAAATCATGGTAGTTGGTAGGAATACCATGGATGATATTGAACAGACGATTCTTCATGATGCCAACAACTTCTTTGTCATCAGAGTTGTGGCCCTTGATTGGACTGAGGGTTTTGGTCGATATTTTGTAGATTGTCCGCGACACATAGAGCAATTCCTTCACTAGGAATATGGTCCTTGGAGCTTGGTCTGGCTTCAAAGGCTTCATCAGCACTTGCATCAGATGATTTGAAACTTCATGTTCATCATAAATGTGTACTGCACCTTCAGGAGGACAAACTGGAACGACATGAAGCAATTCAGAGGCCGGTGCTTTGTAGTGAGTGTTTTCAGTCATCCAGTCCAATACCCATGAATTCACATCTTCAACGTTTCCTGTGATGTGCAGCGTGGCGAAGAATTGAAGAATGAGTTCTTCATTCCAATCGCATATGTCAGTGCAGAAGTTGAGCAGCCCAGCATCATGAAGAACAATGAGGACTGGGATGAAGAACGGAAGAGACTCCATATCCACATGAGGAATTTGCTCATGGTCAAAGATCTTGTCCTTATCAAACAGCAGCGAGGAATAGAAGTTCATCTGGCTAGCAGTCCAAAAAGTCTTGCGACGAAGTCAAGCAGAGTCATAAGGATTGTAGTTTGTGAAGAAATGATGCTCAGCAAAGAAGTAATCAGCCTTGAACTTCTGCTTCTTGGTGTGAGGATTCTGTGGCTTGGGCTGAAGATTTGCAGTTGATGTCTTCATAGCCTCTTGATGTATAGCCTCTGGAGGCACAGGGTGAGGAATTTCAGGAGCAGTTTCATCAGCTGTAGCCTTGGCCTCCATTTCTTCAACACTAGCGGCTGGAGCTTCTTCTGGAACAAAAGGAAGTGAAGCTTGACGTCCTTCAGAGCCCATAATAATTTCTTCAGTTTGGACAGGGGACTAAGGAATTTGTTGCAGAGGGGTGAAAAGTGGTGAATTGGGATGATAACTTTCCCAGTAGCCATCATTCATAATCGGAGTTGTAGACCCAATATCCACATCCTCATCTTCATCATCAGTTTCTTCAACGCCAGCCTCTTCAGCTGTGAACTGAGGCATGGGCGATGATACCAGAGGATTTGAAGGGATGTTATCCACTTCAATCTCTTCATCCAACTGCTCTGACGTAGCAGCAGAAGGATTTTCTTCATCTGATTCACTAGGAATCACATATTCCTCACCAAAGGGAACAATCTCCTTTAATGGCATGCTTGATATTGGAACAACATCAATGGGGTTTGCATAAGAGCTTGTCAAAGTCTTCACTTTCTTCGGAGCTGAAGACTCTGAGGATGCTGATACTTTCCTTTTCTTCACTATTGCCTTCTCTGCAGCCTTGTTCTTCTTCGCTTTTAATGCAGAAGGAAGGTTGGTACTAGTCAACTGAGGCGACTTGGCAGGAGGAGCAGATGAAATAGGTTCAGTTTCTTCATGCGCAACGGATGCAGTTTCCCTGGCATGTTCAGTTTCCTCAGGCACAGTAGCAGATGCTTGAACTGGCCTGGCTTGATCTTCAGGCGCAACACTGGAGGTTGCCCTAGCAGTTTCTTCAATGGCTGGAATTTCTTCAACAGCCCTGGTACTCTCAGAATCATCAACAGCCTGATTGTCATCAGCTGTGCTTGCATGTTCTTCAGTAGGCTGAGAAGATTCTTTAGCCTGAGGTATTTCATGTTGCGATGGGGCTGCAACATTTGGATTGAAGGTCTTGGTCATATTTACAAACCTGACTTTGGCTCCCAGCCAATCAGCATAATATCTGTCAAATTCGTTGCTGAGACCCTTGATCTCTGTTTGTTGAGCCACAAGTTCATCAGGTGATAGCTTCAGAACATTGTTCTTCAGAAAGCGTTCTTTCTTGTACTGGGTTTCTTCACTTTCCTCCCCTGTTCAAATTTCCATATTTCCTCATCAATGAAGGCCATCAACACATGACTTTGGCCAGGAGTGAGATTCAGCTCAGGCAAAGGAGTATTGGGGTCCTTGTGCCATACATCAATGACGTCGAGGATCAACTTTGGATCCAGCATCAGTGGCACATTGCTGCCTTTGGCTCTAGCGGCCCTTTGTTGTCTGTCTCTAATGATTTCAGCCAATTCTTCATCATCAGCTTCGTCTTCACTAGATGGTACTTGAAAGGTGACCTGCTTCTTGTGAGGACTTGGCCTTGTGCCTCGTCCAAAAGCAGCCTTTTTCTTCAGTAACATTGGGCCAGTTGAGGACTGCGGAGGAGCTGAAGAACTTGCAGATGCTCCTAAAGCAATTGATATCCCAATGGTCCTTTGGCAAGAGGCAAGATGTGCAGGTGCCAAGGACTTTGCAGCAGTTGTTGAGGATTTTGCAGTGGGGACTGGAGCTGCTTTTGAGGAGGTAGCTTGAGGAACAGGCCATGAGGGCTTTGAAGCGCTTGGCCCTGAGGGCATTGGAGCTGAGGAACTGGGCTTGTGAGTAGGCTTATCTGGCATAGCCTTCTTAGGCTTGCTAGCGGAGGCCTCACCAGCGGCAACACAGGATCTTCATTGAATTTCTTCACTGCTTCTTTGGCCATCTTGGCCAGTTTAGATTGCCTCTTGGCCCATTCTCTTGGAAAGCCCTCACCATGCTTGATGCTAGTGGGATCAGTTTCTTGTCCTGGTGCCAATGGAGGTCTTGGGCATGGAGGGTGTACGGCGAATTTCTTCAGGTACTTAGGAGTCACATATCTGTACTCCCTCCATTCTCATGCCCATCTCCTCTCTATCCTCTGAATGCGCACTTTGCGCTCATTCTTCGTCTCCTTGCCATGAATTGCTTCATCAGGAGTGCAGTACCCTGCATAGATATCATCAGGGATCTCGAAAGCAGTATTCACTTCTGGTCTCTTGCCTCCCTTCTGAGGTCTTTTTCCATCAGCCATTTTCTTCAACTGAGGATTTTGAACAATCGAATTCTCCGACGAGGTATGCAATTTGTCTTCAAGGAACACTACAAATGAGTTAAGTTCATGAGAACCTAGAGATTCAGCAGCGGACATGTGTACCTATGAACAAAGTATATGTGCGAAGAATTTGGAGAGGTCATATGCGTTCTCAAAAGTTTTTCAAAAGAAACAACTTTGAGGAATTTGACCAGGGGTGTCTTGAGGAATTTCACTAAGCGTTATTTGACTTAGGTTCTAGAGTTGTGTAGATTGAAAATCCACACAATTGAGGAATCTTGAGGAAAAACATTGCTTAGAGAAATAGATCAAGAACTGATGCAATTGTGGTACTTAAGGATGTGGAAGTTGAAGAATAAGCATCTTTTGAAGATTTTGTGGTAATCATCAGAATCAACAAGGGCATTAAAAATATATTTTATTTATCCTTGACGAAGAACACGATGAACTAAGAGAAGAAGTTCTCGTCCAATCAGATCTTCCATGCCCTAACTTGGCAGCGAAAGACAGCTACGGCGGCGGCGGAGTGAAGATTTCCGCGGCTGGCGCGAGTATGATGATGACTATGTCGAGGCAGTGAAGCTCTTCCTCACCGGTGACGATGGAAGTAGCGGCGGCGCTAGGTCAGAGAGCATGAGCGAGGAGAGTGAGGTCGAGCGGGGTAAATGAGGTTAGAGGAGGGTGAGGGGTATATATATAGCCGAGGTGAAAAACCATTCGTCCGAGGAAAATGGACAAACGTGGTCCTGACCCTTCTCATCCTAGCGACATGTGTCACCCACGTACTCAGAAGTAGAGATCGTGTTAGATCGCGGGTGAGTATTTTAATCTTATCATGGGATGCGGAATGGTTTGAGCGTTAAAGGCCGAAAATTGAGATATGAAAATTTTAATGTTTCGTTCGCAAATTCTTCAGCTGACAAGGACACGGTGAAGATTTTGAACGGGTTTCAAATTGAATGCACATGAAGAATTTGTGAATAGCCTGGGTTGAGTTTAGCATAGAGGGGGAAGGGTCCGATCACATTCACTTAGCAGAAAAGTCAACTTGAAGAAATAGCAATAAGTGAATGTTGTAGAGGACTTGAAAACTCATATATATAAATACTAGGTGCCTGGGCACCTAGGTGCCCCAAACAATTTTCCTATATATATATATAGTCAATGAAGAACACTGTCGAAAAGAGTGAAGACTTTGCAAAGTTGAAGAATTTGAACAATAGAGGAATTTCAAAAATGAAGAAAAACTCAAATTGAAGATTTTAAAGTTTTGTTGATGGCGTGACCCACCGTATAATAATGATGATTTCAGACGCCGCGTACAATTGTCGTAGGGCTCTGAGAATCAAATTCTTCGTTAATTTCTTCACACTTAGAGGGTTAGTCTTCATTGATTGAAGAAAAACGTTACTTCGTGTGTTGCACATCTAAGTCATCAATTTGCATAAGTGTTAGGGTGTGTGTCCTTTTCAAAGAACATTCGGAGATTCTAAGATATTTAGCTCACACCGCAACTTGCTAAATCTCTTCTCATCCAAGGGCGTTATGAAGATATCGGCTAGCTGTTCTTCAGTCTTCACGTGCTCAATAGAGATGTCGCCCTTCAACACATGATCACGAAGAAAATGATGACGAATCTAGATGTGCTTTGTCTTTGAGTGCTAAACTAGGTTATGAGCAATCTTGATGGCACTCTCATTGTCACAGAAGAGTGGCACATTCTTCCCAATGATGTCGTAGTCCTTGACGGTTTGCTTCATCCATAGCAATTGAGCACAGCACGAACCAGCAACAATGTACTCAGCTTCAGCTGTAGAGAGTGATACGCAGTCCTGCTTCTTCGAGGACCAACATACTAAGGATCATCCAAGGAAATGGCATGTGCCTGATGTTGACTTGCGATTGATAATCCCCAAGTGCAGGGAATCATCGTAGCAATTCCCAAAGGTGGAAGTGATAAGTATGGAGTGTCGAACCCACAAGGAGCTAAAGGTAAGATCAATATTCTCTCAAGTCCTATCTACCACTGATACGACTCTACGTACACCGAACGTTTGCTTCCAACTAGAAACGAGAAATAAAACTACGTTGTGGGTATGAAGAGGATAAATTTGTATGATATCAGAGAGCTAAAATATAAAAGTAGGTGTTGTTATCATAAAGTTAGAATATATTACTAAATATATAAATAGCGAGTGTGGAATAATGGTGGACCGGTGTGCGGAATTGTCTTAGGCAATTGTTAACAAGACCGATAGTCGTCATTGCAATTTCATATGAGGGAGAGGCATAAGCTAACATACTTTCTCTTCTTGGATCATATGCACTTATGATTGGAATTCTAGCAAGCATCCGCAACTACTAAAGATCATTAAGGTAAAACCCAACCATAGCACTAAAGCATCAAGTCCCCTTTATCCCATACGCAACAACCCCCTTACTAGGGTTTATACTTCTGTCACTCAAGCAACCCACTATAAGCGAATCAGGAACGTATTGCAACACCCTACAGCGGGAATCCCTCACGCTTGCACGACATGGAGGGCACAATAGGACAACACCAAAATAAAACATACAACTCGTACCAATCTAGATCATCAATGAACCCAAAGAGAAAGGATATCTACTCAAAACATCATAGGATGACAACACATCATTGGATCATAATATGTGGCATAAAGCACCATGTTCAAGTACGGATTACAACGGGGTGCGGGAGAGTGGACCGCGTAAAATAGATGAGGATGGGGATGATGATGGTGATGTTGATGAAGACGATCACCGCGGCGATGATTCCCCTCCCGATGGCACTCTGGCGCCACCGAGAGAGAGGAGGAGAGGTTCTCCCCCTTGTTCTTCCTCCTCCATGGCCTCGCCCTGGATAGGGAGAGGTTCCCCCTCTGGTCCTTGGCCTTCATGGTGATGATGGCCCCTCCGAGATCGTCCTACATGCCCACCGGTGATGATGGCCCCCTCTGGCAGGGTGCCAGAGAGGGCCTAGATTGATTTCTCGTGGCTCCAGAGGCTTGCGACGGTGGAACTTCCGATCTAGGTTAATTTCTGGAGGTTTGGGTATTTATAGGAGAGGTTGGCGTCGAGAATAAGTCAGGGGCCCCACGGGCAGTCGACGAGGCATAGGGGTGCGCCCCCAACCTCATGGGGCCCACGGGACTCCCCTCCGGTAGATTTTTGTTCTAGTATTTTTTGTATTTTCCAGAAAAATTCTCCGTTGATTCTCATCGCATTCCAAGAACTTTTATTTCTGCACAAAAACAACACCATGGTAGTTCTGCTGAAAACAGTGTCAGTCCGGGTTAGTTCTAATCAAATCATACCAAAATCATATAGAACTATTGTAAACATGGCATGAATACTTCATAAATTATAGATACGTTGGAGACGTATCAGCATCCCCAAGCTTAATTCCTGCTCGTCCTCGAGTAGTTAAATGTTAAAAGAAATAATTTATGAAGTGTGAATGCTAGCAAGTGTTTAAGTTTGATCAATGATAGTTTCAATAACTTTTTATAGCATCATTATATATCATAACAGTATCTCAACTCATAAAACTTCTCATGATCAAGTAACAAGCTATTCACATGTTAAAGTATAGATCATAAACTTTCTTGAAAACTAACA
Source organism: Triticum urartu (assembly GCF_056163025.1). NCBI lineage: Eukaryota > Viridiplantae > Streptophyta > Magnoliopsida > Poales > Poaceae > Triticum > Triticum urartu. The sequence continues at coordinate 165,890,407 of NC_141874.1, read as the reverse complement.
AACCGTGCTCTTAGTCATCAAACAATTGCAATTCATCTTATTTTCGGGAAGGGTCTATGTAAGAGCTTTGATTCAGCAAACTCCACATACTCAACTATCATTTAATCTTTCACAATTGCTAACACTCATGTGATATTTATGGGTTCAGAGTTTTAATCAGACACAGAGAAAAGATAGGGGCTTATAGTTTCGCCTCCCAAACTTTTACCTCAAGGGTAATGTCAACAATAATAATTTATGAAAACCTACATCCAAGTGATATATATATATATATATCCGGATCGCTCCAACACGAAGTGCTTGCCAAAGGAAAAGTGTAAAAAGGGAAAGGTGATGATCACCATGACTCTTGTATAAGGGTAGAAGATAAAAATAAAAGATAGGCCCTTTGCAGAGGGAAGCAGAGGTTGTCAAGCGCTTTTATGGTTGGAGGCTCACAATCTTAATGCAAAAGAACGTCACTTTATATTGCCACTTGTGATACGGACCTTTATTATGCAGTCTGTCGCTTTTATTTCTTCCACATCACAAGATCGTATAAAGCTTATTTTCTCCACACTAATAGATCATAAATATTTAGAGAGCAATTTTTATTGCTTGCACCGATGACAACTTGCTTGAAGGATCTTACTCAATCCATAGGTAGGTATGGTGGACTCTCATGGCAAAACTGGTTTAAGGAATGTTTGGAGGCACAAGTAGTATCTCTACTTTGTGCAAAGAATTTGGCTAGCATGAGAGGGAAAGGCGAGCCCAACATGTTGGATGATCCAATACAATATAATGTTTGGGTGTGATAGCCTGGCTTATTAGGGATGGTAGACTACTCATATCAATAAGGAATTCCTTCTTTTCCGGGAGCCCATTCGGACAGAACTCCAAAGTTAAGCGTGCTCAGTTTGGAGTAGTGTCAGGATGGGTGACTGACCGGGAAGTTGCTCCCGGGTGCGCACGAGTGAGGACAAAGTGCACAGAAAAGACTAGTATTGATCTGTGGGGCCAGTCTAGATCCCGCCAGGAGTGACGACCACCGGCGGGTGTGTCCGGGGCGTTACAAGTTGGTATCAGAGCCGACCCTCGCGGTTACATGGATGGTTGCGGACAGGTGCATGGTCATGTTGCTCATGACGTTTGTGACCCGTCGTGGCACCCGGCATGGCACATGTACCGGACTAGAAGCACAGACGTTTGTGCCAAGAGGGAACGTTCCTGTGGCCCGACGAGGACGTCAGTTCCTCTGAGTGGGGGTGCATGTGATAGCCTGGCTTATTAGGGATGGTAGACTACTCATATCAATAAGGAATTCCTTCTTTTCCGGGAGCCCATTCGGATAGAACTCCAAATTTAAGCGTGCTCAGCTTGGAGTAGTGTCAGGATGGGTGACCGACCGGGAAGTTGCTCCCGGGTGCGCACGAGTGAGGATAAAGTGCGCAGAAAATACTAGTATTGATCTGTGGGGCCAGTCTAGATCCCGCCAGGAGTAACGACCACCGGCGGGTGTGTCCGGGGCGTTACATAACCCATTAAGTTGTCTTCCTTCTCCAACATCAACCTTTTAGCATGTCATATTTTAATGAGTGCTCACAATTGCAAAAGATGTCCAAGATAGTATATTTATATGTGAAATCTCCCTTCCTTCAATATTCTTTCATCAATTGTTCAAGGGACCAATTCTGCGTTTGCTAACTTCCAATAAGTTTACTACCTATACTAATTATGTGTGAAGTCATTACTCCCCATGTTGTAAGCATATGAAACGTATATAAATTCAGATTTATGATATTCAATTCATTCAACCATTTACTCATAGGATATATGTGAAGCACGTGAGTAAATGACAAACTACTCCAAAAAGATATAAGTGAAGAACACTGAGTAGTCAGATAATTAACTAGCCATGGGAGGATTCTTTTTCATTCAAGATTTCAGATCCAATGATTTTATTCAAACAGAAAAAAACTGAAAATATGCTCCAAGTAAAACACATATCATGTGACGAATAAAAATATAGCTCCGAGTAGGGTATACCGATAGTTTTGAAGACGAAAGAGGGGATGCCTTTCGGGGCATCCCCAAGCTTAGGTTCTTGAGTCTTCCTTGAATATTAGCTTGGGGTACCTTGGGCATCCCCAATATTAGGGTCTTTCCACTCCTTATTCTCCTCATATCGATATCTCACCCAAAACTTGAAAACTTCAATCACACAAAACTTAACGGAACTTCGTGAGATAGGTTAGTATGATAAGGAGTAAACCATTCACTTTGGTACTGTCAAAGACAAGGTTCACAATTGTTGTCACACAATTCCTACTGTACAAAATCATTTCTACAATTTATATTGATAAATATAAGCCATAGAAACTAGAAAACAAGCAAACTATGCAATGAAAACAAAATCTGTCAGAAACAGAACAATCTGTAATGATCTGAACACCAACCATACTTCTGCTACTCCAAAAATTATGAAATAAATTGGTGGACGTGACTAATTTGTCTGTTGATCTTCTTAAAAAAGAATCAACTCAATTGCACTCTTCTGTAAAAAAATGACAGCTAATCTCGTGAGCGCAAAGTTTCTGTTTTTTTACAGCAAGATCGCATTAACTTTCACCCAAGTCTTCCCAAAGGTATTACTTGGCACTTTGTTGAAACAAAAGCTATAATACATGATTGCTATAGTATATTAATCATGATAAAATACAAAGACAATAAGGCTAAATATTGGGTTGTCTCCCAACAAGCGCTTTTCTTTAATGCCTTTTAGCTAGGCAAGATGATTTCAATGATGCTCACATAAAAGATAAGAATTGAAACATAAAGAGAGCATCATGAAGAATATGACTAGCACATTTAAACCTAACCCACTTACTATGCCTAGAGATTTTGTGAGCACACAATTTATGGTAACAAGAATCAACTAGCATAGGAAGGAAAAACAACTATAACTTCAAAACTTTAAGCACATAGAGAAGAAACTTGATATTATTGCAACTCCTACAAGCATGTATTCCTCCCTCATAATAATTTTCAGTAGCATCATGAATGAGTTCAACAATATAACCAGCACATAAAGCATTTTTTTCATGATCTACAAGCATAGAAATTTCACTAGTCTTCACATAAGCAAAATTCTTCTCATTCGGAATAGTGGAATCATTACTAAAGTTGACACTCTTCGAGATCCACTTTAGATTATAGTATTATTCATACTCTAAAATATATAAGTGAAGTTCATGGAGCATTCTACAATTAATATAGACTAACCAATATCCAAGCTCAAAATATATAAGTGAAGCACACGATGCATTCTATAAAATCATACTCAAAAGATTTAAGTGAATCATAAAGAGAAATTCTATAAGATCATACTTCAAAGATATAAGTGAAGCACATGAAGCATTCTATAAATCAATGAAGGGCTATCTCATACTAGCATGGTTCTTAAAGGAAAATCAAAAACCACAAAGGACACAAATCATGTGAACAAAACAAAAACCGAGGTATACCGATAATTGTTGAAGAAGAAAGATGGGATGCCAACCGGGGCATCCCCAAGCTTAGATGCTTGAGTACCCTTAAAATATTTACTTGGGGTGCCTTGGGCATCCCCAAGCTTGAGATCTTGCCTCTCTTTATTCTTCTCACATTGGTAACTCCTCGTTCTACGAACACTTCATCCACACAAAACTTTAACAAAAACTTTGTGAGATCCGTTAGTATAATAAAGCAAATCACTACCTTTAGGTACTGTTGAAAACTCATTCCAATTTCATATTAGAACTATATCTACTGTATTCCAACTTCACCACGGTTCATACCCCCCGATACTACCCATAGATTCATCAAAATAAGTGATCAACACATAGAAAACAGAATCTGTCAAAAACAGGACAGTCTGTAGAAATCTGGAAGTTTGGTAAACTTCTGTAACGCCAAAAAATTCTAAAAAAATGTAAATTTAAAAATTTTGTACAGAAGTAATGTGCAAAAAGTTTCAGACCCATTTTACTTTCCAGTAAAAAATGTAAAATCACGCGCTACAGCCAAAGTTTCTGTTTTTGTACTGCACAAAGTAAACAAGCAATCTAATCATCCTAAAACCAAGGTTTGCACATTATTTTTATAATACAATGGATATATACAAGGGGATAATTATTTTCAGATAAGCTTCCATGAATTTTTTTACATTGTTTCCATGAGCATGAACACAAGTGTTCAAGGTCGACCCTCATTTCTCCAATGCATAACCTTCCAATCACTTCTCTTATTGAAAAACTTTTTAGGTATGAGAGGCAAGTAAATTTTTTTGTATTTTCATTCTTAAAAAAATGCATATATTTCACCCACAACTAAAAAGAAACAAAAAAGGAAAAACAAAATCTACTTAGTGAAGAAAGCAAACAAGCATACACGAGAATATCAACCCCATGCTATTGCTCCTCGTCAACGGCGCCAGAAAAGAGCTTGATAATCCCCAAGTGCAGGGAATCTTTGTAGCAATTACCAAAGGTGGAAGTGATAAGTATGGAGTGTCGAACCCACAAGGAGCTAAAGGTAAGATCAATATTCTCTCAAGTCTTATCTACCACTGATACGACTCTACGTACACCGAACGTTTGCTTCCAATTAGAAACGAGAAATAAAACTACGTTGTGGGTATGAAGAGGATAACTTTGCATGATATCAGAGAGCTAAAATATAAAAGTAGGTGCTGTTATCATAAAGTTAGAATATATTACTAAATATTATAAATAGCGAGTGTGGAATAATGGTGGATTGGTGTGCGGAATTGTCTTAGGCAATTGTTAACAAGACAGATAGTCATCATTGCAATTTCATATGAGGGAGAGGCAATAGCTAACATACTTTCTCTTCATGGATCATATGCACTTATGATTGGAACTCTAGCAAGCATCCGCAACTACTAAAGATCATTAAGGTAAAACCCAACCACAGCATTAAAGCATCAAGTCCCCTTTATCCCATACGCAACAACCCCCTTACTCGGGTTTATGCTTCTGTCACTCCAGCAACCCACTATAAGCGAATCACGAACGTATTGCAACACCCTACAGTGGGAATCCCTCATGCTTGCGCGACACGGAGGAACAATAGGACAACACCAAAATAAAACATACAACTCATACCAATATAGATCATCAATCAACCCAAAGACAAAGGATATCTACTCAAAACATCATATGATGGCAACACATCAATGGATCATAATATGTGGCATAAAGCACCATGTTCAAGTAGGGATTACAGCGGCGTACGGGAGAGTGGACCGCGTAAAAGAGATGAGGATGGTCATGTTGATGAAGACGATCATCGCGGCGATGATTCCCCTCCCGATGGCAGTCCGGCGCCACCAGAGAGAGGAGGAGAGGTTCTCCCCCTTGTGCTTACTCCTCCATGGCCTCCCCCTAGATGGGGAGAGGTTCCCCCGCTGGTCCTTGGCTTTCATGGTGATGATGGCCCCTCCGGGATCCTCCTCCATGCCCTCCGGTGATGATGGCCCCCTCCGGCAGGGTGCCAGAGAGGGCCTAGATTGATTTCTCGTGGCTACAGAGGCTTGCGGCGGTGGAACTTCTGATCTAGGTTAATTTCTGGAGGTTTGGGTATTTATAGGAGAGGTTGGCGTCGAGAACAAGTCAGGGGGCCCCACGGGTAGTCCACGAGGCACAGGGGCGCGCCCAGGGGGTGGGCGTGCCCCCCACCCTGGTGGGGCCCATGGGACTCCCCTCCGGTAGATTTTTGTTCCAGTATTTTTTATATTTTCCAGAAAAATTCTCTGTTGATTTTCATCGCATTCTGAGAACTTTTATTTCTGCACAAAAACACCACCACGGTAGTTCTGCTAAAAATAGTGTCAGTCCGGGTTAGTTATAATCAAATCATACCAAAATCATATAAAACTATTGTAAACATGGCATGACTACTTCATAAATTATAGATACATTGGAGATAGTCAGAGTCAGAATATCCAATGAGATCAAAAGCCGAGGCCTTGGGATACCATACTCCAAGTGTTTGAGTGTGAGCTAGATATAGAAGAATATGCTTCGCAGCCTCATGATGTGATTCCATCGGTGTAGCTTGAAACAGGCACACATGCAAACACTAAGCATAATATCTGGCTTAGATGCATATAGATACAATAAAGAGTCAATCATGGAGCAGTATACCTTTTGATCGAAGTCTATACCATTTTCATCGGTGCATAGATGGCCATTTGTGGGCATAGGGATTTTAATGACTTTGCAATCTTGCATGTCGAATTTCCTCAACACATCCTTGAGGTATTTCTCCTGAGATATGAAGATGAAGTTGCGCTGTTGATGAATTTGAAGACCTAAGAAGAAGTTCAATTCTCCCATCATAGACATTTGATATTCCTCACTCATCATATAGGCAAAATCGTCACTATAACGTTGGTTAGTAAAACCAAAGGTAATATCATCAACATATATTTGGCACACGAATAATTCATCATCATAGGTTTTGGTGAGAAGAGTTGGGTCAAGTGATCTGGGTTTGAAGCCTTTCTTCATGAGGAATTCCTTCAAAGTATCATACCACGCCCGAGGGGCCTGCTTGAGGCCATAGAGGGCCTTATTGAGTCTGAAGACTTGGTCAGGATGCTTAGGATCTTCAAAACCTGGGGGTTGAGCAACATATACTTCTTCCTCAAGCTTACCATTGAGGAATGCACTTTTCACATCCATTTGATATAAGATGATATTATGATGGTTAGCATAAGCAAGAAATATGCGAATAGCCTCAAGTCTAGCAACAAGTGCAAATGTTTCATCGAAATCAATTCCTTCAACCTATGTGTAGCCTTGAGCTACAAGACGAGCTTTATTCCTCACCACAAGGTCATTTTCATCTTGCTTGTTGCGGTAGATCCATTTGGTACTGATGATATTGTGCTTGCGTGGGTATGGACGCTTGACAAGTTCCCAGACATTGTTGAGCTCGAATTGATGTAATTCCTCTTGCATCGCTTGAATCCACTCAGGCTCCAAAAATGCCTCATCTACTTTGGTGGGCTATGTGATAGAGACAAAAGCAAAGTGCCCACAAAAGTTATACAAATGAGAAGCCCTTGAGCGTGTGAGAGGACCTGGTGCTTTGATGTCGTCGATGATTTTCTTAGTCTGCACTTCATTTGCGACACGAGGATTAGCGGGATGACGACGTTGAGTGGGCTTAACATTTTCTTCAAAGCCATTTTCCTTAGGTGCACCAGCATGATGTTCTTCACGTTCTAGAATGACTTCTTCAGCAGATCCTTCGGTAGGTATGACATCCTCGGTAGCCTTGAACTTAATGGATTCCTCAGGTGACATTTCATCTAGCACAGGAGGTAGGTGCTCTCTTTGTGAGCCATTAGTTTCATCGAACTGCACATCTACAGTTTCATCAACCTTGTGGTGTATAGTGTTGAAGACTCTGTAGGTGTGCGAGTCCTTTCCGTAACCAAGCATAAAACCTTCATGTGCTTTCGGTGCAAATTTAGAATTGTGATGAGGATCTCTAATCCAACATTTAGCACCGAAGACTTTGAAATAACTCGCATTTGGTTTCTTGTCAGTGAGGAGTTCATATGAGGTCTTTTTGAAGAATTTGTGAAGATATACCCTGTTGATGATGTGGCACGCAGTATCAATTGCCTCAGGCCACAAGCGAGGAGGCGTCTTGTATTCATCAAGAATAGTGCGAGCCATCTCAACAAGAGTCATGTTCATGCGCTCCACGACGCCATTTTGCTGAGGAGTATAAGGAGCAGATAACTCATGAGTAATACCAAGTTCGTCAAGATAGTCATCAAGATCAGTATTCTTGAACTTGGTCCCATTGTCACTTCTAATGTGCTTGATCTTCACACCGAAGTTTGTTGAAGCCCTCAAGGAAATCGTTTAAAGACTTCCTGCACTTCGGTTTTGTAAGTGATGATATGCACCCATGTGTAACGAGAATAGTCATCAACAATAACAAAGCCATATAAAGATGCAGCATTAGTGAATGTGGCATAATGAGTAGGGCCGAAGAGATCCATGTGAAGCAATTCAAATGGACGAATGGTAGTCATGATAGTCTTTGAGGGATGCTTGGACTTGGTCATCTTTCCAGCTTCACAAGCTCCACATAGATGGTCCTTGAGGAATTTGACACCCTCAATGCCAATGACGTGCTTCTTCTTCGCGAGTGTGTGCAAGTTCCTCATGCCAGCATGACCTATTCGTCGATGACATAACCAGCCTTCAGAAGCTTTTGCCAGTAGACACGTGGCAGGTTGTGGTCATGTAGAGAAATCAACAATATACAAGTCTCCTCTGCTAAAGCCTTCGAAGACTTTGGAATTGTCAGCTTCCATGATCACAACACAACGATACTTGCCAAAGACAACAACCATATCAAGATCACAAAGCATCGAGACAGACATGAGGTTGAATCCTAAGGACCTAACAAGCATGACTTTGTCCATGTCTCGATCCTTTGAGATCGCAACCCTACCTAGACCCAATACCTTACTTTTTCCTTTGTCAGCGTAGGTGATATGCTTCAGATGTGATGGAGATAAAGAAGTGTCCATCAATAGGTTCTTGTCACCGGTCATGTGATTTGTACATCCACTGTCGAGGACCCAATCAGTAGCTTTGGGTTGATCACCATTGGCACATTTTGCCATGAAGCAATAGGTGGGAGCGCAGTCATCATCGCCATCGACAGCAGTGATGGGGAAATCATTTTCCTCAGAGTTGAAGTTGGACTTTCTTTCGAAAGCAATAGCGAGGGCTAGTGTCGGTGTCAAAACCGGCGGATCTCGGGTAGGGGGTCCCGAACTATGCATCTAAGGCGGATGGTAATAGGAGGCAGGGGACACGATGTTTTACCCAGGTTCGGGCCCTCTTGATGGAGGTAAAACCCTACGTCCTGCTTGATTTATTCTTGATGATATGAGTATTACAAGAGTTGATCTACCATGAGATCGGAGAGGCTAAACCCTAGAAGCTAGCCTATGGTATGATTGTATGTTGTCCTACGGACTAAAACCCTCCGGTTTAGATAGACACGGGAGGGGGCTAGGGGTACACAAGGTCGGTTACAAAGGAGGAGATATCCATATCCGTACTACCTAGCTTGCCTTCCACGCCAAGTAGAGTCCCATCCGGACACGAGACGAAGTCTTCAATCTTGTATCTTCATAGTCCAACAGTCCGGCCAAAGTATATAGTCCGGCTGTCCGGAGACCCCCTAATCTAGGACTCCCTCAGTAGCCCCTGAACCAGGCTTCAATGACGATGAGTCCGGCGCGCAGTGTTGTCTTCGACATTGCAAGGCGGGTTCCTCCTCTGAATACACCATGGAAGAATTTGAATACAAGGATAGTGTCTGACCCTGCAAAATAAGTTCCACATACCACCGTAGAGAGAATAATATTTCCACAAATCTAATTTGCCGACATGTTTTGGAAACATGACATTATGCCATGGCCCGGTGATTATTCGAATCGTTGCCTTTAACTAGCCCCGCACATAACGCGAGGCAGTTTCTTGACACGTCTTGTCAAAGCAGAGATCGTGTCCCCCTTATTACGGGATTCTCATCAATACAGGCATGGGTAACCCAACCGCGCCATCGATTATGGCGCTTGGAGGAGAAGCGAGTTTTACCAGGCTAGTGGGTGCGCATAGTTTCGGCCACCCTTATAAGGGGATAAGGTTTAACCTTTCTCTACCCACGCCTTCTTCCTCCTTGCTCATCCATTCTTGCGCACTCGAGCTCCAACGCCGAAGTCCACATCCTTCTCCTCAACCTTCCCCAAACATGTCCAGAGCGGGAGGCAAGTGGATGGCCTCCTCCGTCACAGAGGGCCACTTCAAAAAGCTGCGCGGAGCCAGATACTTAGCTGTGAATATCGCGCATCGGCTGCCCGCTACGGGGCAGATTGTTCCTACCCCGGAACCTCATGAGAGGGCAGTTTTCCTCCACCACTTCCTCCGTGGACTGGGGTTTCCCCTCCATCCATTCGTCTGCGGTCTCATGTTCTACTACGGGCTGGATTTTCATGATCTGGCCCCGAACTTCATCCTCAACATTTCAGCGTTCATCGTCGTGTGTGAGGCTTTCCTCCGCATCCGACCCCACTTCGGCTTGTGGCTGAAGACCTTCAATATCAAGACGAAGGTGGTGGGAGGCCAACAAGCAGAATGCGGTGGAGCCATGGTGGGCAAGATGCCCAATGTTATATGGCTCGAAGGCTCCTTCGTGGAGACCATAAAGGGATGGCAATCGTCGTGGTTCTACATCACCGAGCCGTGCGACACCAATTGGGTGGTGGCCCCCGAGTTTCGATCCGGAATCCCCACGCGGCTCACCTCCTGGAAAGAGAAGGGCCTGTCCTGGGGTTCATCGGTGGAGCTGGACGAACTCCAAAAATGTATCCGGAATATGGCAAGCAAGAAGCTCAAGCTTGTCAATGTAGTCCAGGTCATGCTCATCCGCCGGATCCTCCCGTGTCAACAACAGGATTTTAACTTATGGGAGTTCGACCCGGCCCAGCACCAGACTCTAAGCGAGCTCTTCGACACGACGCACAAGGACATCTGGAGGGTGCTGTTCAAGGGCGACGAGGTCCCTCCTTCTCTTACCGAGGACCGCGGGCTAAGCGCGAAGCGCCTAGCGCATTCGGTGAGTTCTATACATCCGGTAGGATATTTATTTCCCCTAGCTTAACCATGTGTGCGGTCTGAGCTCCATGCCTTTGACAGGACTGGGTGGAGACGTCGGGGCAGATTAACTCTCTGGCCCCTCTGCCCGAAGACACTGCGGACGCTCTCCTGACGGAGATGCTGACTCCGGCTCCTTACAAGGTGCCGGAGAAGACCAAGAAGGCCAAGGGAACCCGAAAGATTTCCCGGCGCCAGGTGGTATCGGACTCATCGTCCGATAACTTCGCAACACACTCCTCCCCAGAAGACGAGGAGGAAGATGAAGATGCTCCCCCTTTAGTCGGGGGAGACAAGAAAAGGAAGGACTCCCCAACCGGGGGGGGGGGGGGCGAAGGGTCCAAGAAGGGGAGGACCCTCCTTCCGGACTACTCCACCACCGCTACCGAAGGCGAAGACGGGTGGCTGCTCAGGGCCAAGCCCCTGGCGAAGTCGTAAGTATTCAGATACCAGAGTAACTCATAGCATACCTTTGTCGCACTGCTTCTCCTAACGCCGAATATGATTATGCAGACCGCCCCAAGGCCGTGTCGACGTATCTTCGTCGGGCGGCTCCTTGGACTCGTCGGATATGGATAGCGATCCACTTCCGACCGCCACCTCCCCTTGCCCTACGGATAATGTCGAGGTATTGTCTCAAGAGGCACCGGGTCGAGGGGAGACAATCCTGGAGGCGCCTCAAGGCGACCTTCCGGACTCCAGGAGCAGAGGGAGTAAGGCTCCTGAGGGCTCCGAGTTCGGCCCTCAGTCGGACATCACGCTGGAACCTCCAATGGTTCCAGACTCGGGCAGGCGGCCTCCTTCCAAAAGGGGCAAGACACCTGTGCCGGTGACCTCTGCCCATCCAGGGGCACCGGACAATCTGCTGGGAGCGCTTCACAGCGCTTCCATCGACGAAGAGCACCGCACTATTATGAGTGTGGTGATCTAGAAGGTTCAGTCCTCCAAGAGCGGACTGACTGAAGCCTATGCCAGCCTTCTAACAGGCTTTGAGGTAAGTATTTGAAATATAGGGAAAATATTACCGCATAGACAGTAGCCCCTGATGCTCTGTTTGGTGTTCAAAAAGAAAAGTGAATAGAGGATCAACTAATATCTGCAGGAGTCTAATATAAGTATGTCTATATGCGTATGCATGCTTCGCTGCTGACCTCTGCCGCACTGACTGCGGAGGTCGCCGTACTGAAGCAGGACCTCGAAGGGTCCAAGAAAGAGCTCGGCCTTGCCAAGAGGTAGCTCGAGGAGAACACAGGTAAGTAGTACCTAGTCTATGGATATATATATATATAAAGAATGCGATTGCAAAATGACAGGATCATCATAAATTTTCCAAGGGCCACGACCGAGGTGGCGAGCCTGAAGCAAGCGCTATCCGAGGAAGAAAACAAAACTGCCAAGGAGCGCACCGAGTGGGAAAGGCAGGAGGCTCTGGTGGGCGAGGTGCAGCAAGAGCTCCATGCTCTCGTGACGAAGCACAAGGCGTTGGAGCTTGACTTGAAGACGCGAGAGTCCGATCTTGCCGCGGCCCTCGAGAGCGCAAAGAATGCCAAGGCTGAGGCCCAAAAGGCCCTCCAGGAGATTGATGCGATGAAGAAGATAGCTGCAGGTAAGGCATTCAATATGCAAAGCAAGCATGTGAAAGTAAATTACTTGTTACTTACCCGAGTCCGGAGCTCTCCAGGAGCATTCGAAGATTTGCCCCGCAGCGTGTTGGATGCCGCACAGTTTTACCAGGCCGGGGAGGGAAGCTCAATGGAGAAGCCGTTCTAGTCTCAGTATACTGAGACCGAACACCCGATGCCTCTAAGCGACCAGCTGAAGCACCTGGTCGAGCTGCACAAGGCGGCCGAACAGGCCATGAAGGGCTTTATAGTCTGGATGTGGCCTGGTGACGCCCTTCCCAATAGCTACTTCGGCCTGGTGAGGCGGCTTGTGGATGCCTGCCCACAGCTGGAAGTCATCAAGCGGTCCATCTGCATCGAAGGTGCACGCCGGGCTTTCGCCCGTGCGAAGGTGCACTGGGCCAAGATGGACGCCGTGAAGCTGGTGAAGGAAGGGCCGCCGCAGGGCAAGGAGCATCGCCAGCCCGAGATGTACTATGAGGGTAGTTGGGGAACATAGTAATTTCAAAAATTTCCTACGCACATGCAAGATCATGGTGATGCATACCAACGAGAGGGGAGAGTGTGTCCACGTACCCTCATAGATAGAAAGCGGATGCGTTAGCACAACGCGGTTCATGTAGTCGTACGTCTTCACGATCCGACCGATCAAGTACCGAACGCACGAGACCTCCGAGTTCTGCACATGTTCAACTCGATGACGTCCCTTGAACTCCGATCCAGCCGAGTGTTGAGGGAGAGTTTCGTCAGCACGACGGTGTGGTGACGATGATGATGTTCTACCGACGCAGGGCTTCACCTAAGCACCGCTACGATATGATCGAGGTGGATTATGATGGAGGGGGGCACCGCACACGGCTAAGAGATCAAGAGATCAATTGTTGTGTCTATGGGGTGCCCCTGGCCACGTATATAAAGGAGTGGAGGAGGGGAGGGCCGGCCCTCTCTATGGCGCGCCCTAGGGGAGTCCTACTCCCACCGGGAGTAGGATTCCCCTTCTCCTAGTAGAACTAGGATCCCTTCCAAGTAGTAGGAGTAGGAGAGAAGGAAAGGGAAGGGAAAAGGAGAAGGAAGGAAGGGGGCGCCCCCCTCCCTACTCCAATTCGGACCAGCCCATGGGGAGGGGTGCGGCCACCCTTTGAGGCCTTTCTCTCCTTTCCCGTATGGCCCATTAAGGCCCAATACGAATTCCCGTAACTCCTCGGTACTCCCGAAAATACCCAAATCACTCAGAACCTTTCCGATGTTCAAATATAGTCGTCCAATATATCGATCTTTACGTCTCGACCATTTCGAGACTCCTTGTCATGTCCCCGATCTCATCCGGGACTTCGAACTCCTTCAGTACATCAAAACACATAAACTCATAATATAATTGTCATCGAACTTTAATCGTGCGGACTCTACGGGTTCGAGAACTATTTCGACATGACCGAGACACGTCTCTGGTCAATAACCAATAGCGGAACCTGGATGCTCATATTGGCTCCCAAATATTCTACGAAGATCTTTATCGGTCAGACCGCATAACTACATACGTTGTTCCCTTTGTCATCGGTATGTTACTTGCCCGAGATTCGATCGTCGGTATCTCAATACCTAGTTCAATCTCGTTACCGGCAAGTCTCTTTACTCATTCCGTAATGCATCATCCCGCAACTAACTCATTAGTTGCAATGCTTGCAAGGCATAAGTGATGTGCATTTCCGAGAAGGCCCAGAGATACCTCTCTGACAATCGGAGTGACAAATCCTAATCTCGAAATACGCCAACCCAACAAGTACCTTCGTAGACACCTGTAGAGCACCTTTATAATCACCCAGTTATATTGTGACGTTTGGTAGCACACAAAGTGTTCCTCCGGTAAACGGGAGTTGCATAATCTCATAGTCATAGGAACATGTATAAGTCATGAAGAAAGCAATAGCAACAAACTAAACGATCAAGTGCTATGCTAATGGAATGGGTCAAGTCAATCACATCATTCTCCTAATGATGTGATCCCGTTAATCAAATGACAACTCATGGCTATGGTTAGGAAACATAACCATCTTTGATCAACGAGCTAGTCAAGTAGAGGCATACTAGTGACACTCTGTTTGTCTATGTATTCACACATGTATTATGTTTCCGGTTAATACAATTCTAGCATGAATAATAAACATTTATCATGATATAAGGAAATAAATAATAACTTTATTATTGCCTCTAGGGCATATTTCCTTCAGTCTCCCACTTGCACTAGAGTCAATAATCTAGTTCACATCACCATGTGATTTAATACCAATAGTTCACATCACCATGTTATTAACACACATAGTTCACATCGACATGTGACCAACACCCAAAGGGTTTACTAGAGTCAATAATCTAGTTCACATCGCTATGTGATTAACACCCAAAGAGTACTAAGGTGTGATCATGTTTTGCTTCTGAGAGAAGTTTAGTCAACGGGTCTACCACATTCAGATCCGTAAGTATTTTGCAAATTTCTATGTCAACAATGCTCTGCATGGAGCTACTCTAGCTAATTGCTCCCACTTTCAATATGTATCCAGATTGAGATTTAGAGTCATCTGGATCAATGTCAAAATTTGCATCGACGTAACCCTTTATGACGAACCTTTTTGTCACCTCCATAATCGAGAAACATATCCTTATTCCACTAAGGATAATTTTGACCGCTGTCCAGTGATCTACTCCTAGATCACTATTGTAACCCTTGCCAAAAACAGTGTAGGGTACACAATAGATCTGGTACACAGCATGGCATATTTTATAGAACCTATGGCCAAGGCATAGGGAATGACTTTCATTCTCTTTCTATCTTCTGCTGTGGTCGGGCTTTGAGTCTTACTCGGTTTCACACCTTGTAACACAGGCAAGAACTCTTTCTTTGACTGTTCCATTTTGAACTACTTCAAAATCTTGTCAAGGTATGTACTCATTGAAAAACTTATCAAGCGTCTTGATCTATCTCTATAGATCTTGATGCTCAATATGTAAGCAGCTTCACCGAGGTATTTCTTTGAAAAACTCCTTTCAAACATTCCTTTATGCTTTGCAGAATAATTCTACATTATCTCCGATCAACAATATGTCATTCACATATACTTATCAGAAATGCTGTAGTGCTCCCACTCACTTTCTTGTAAATACAGGCTTCATCGCAAGTCTATATAAAACTATATGCATTGATAAACTTATCAAAGCGTATATTCCAACTCCGAGATGCTTGCACCAGTCCATAGATGGATCGCTGGAGCTTGCATATTTTGTTAGTATCTTTAGGATTGACAAAACCTTCTGGTTGCATCATATACAACTCTTCTTTAATAAATCCATTAAGGAATGCAGTTTTGTTTATCCATTTGCTAGATTTCATAAAATGCGGTAATTGCTAACATGATTCGGACAGACTTAAGCATAGATACGGGTGAGAAACTCTCATCATAGTCAACACCTTGAACTTGTCGAAAACCTTTTTGCGACAATTCTAGCTTTGTAGATAGTAACACTACTATCAGCGTCCATCTTCCTCTTGAAGATCCATTTAATCTCAATGCCTCGCCGATCAATGGGCAAGTCAATCAAAGTCCATACTTTGTTCTCATACATGGATCTCATCTCAAATTTCATGGCCTCAAGCCATTTCGCGGAATCTGGGCTCATCATCGCTTCCTCATAGTTCGTAGGCTCGTCATGGTCAAGTAACATGACCTCCAGAACAGGATTACCGTACCACTCTGGTGCGGATCTCACTCTGGTTTACCTATGAGGTTCGGTAGTAACTTGATCTGAAGTTACATGATCATCATCATTAGCTTCCTCACTAATTGGTGTAGTAGTCACAGGAAAAGATTTCTGTGATGAACTACTTTCCAATAATGGAGCAGGTACAGTTACCTCATCAAGTTCTACCTTCTTCCCACTCACTTCTTTCGAGAGAAACTCCTTCTCTAGAAAGGATCCATTCTCAGCAACGAATATCTTGCCTTCAGATCTGTGATAGAAGGTGTACCCAACATTTTCTTTTGGGTATCCTATGAAGACACACTTCTCCGATTTGGGTTTGAGCTTATCAGGTTGAAACTTTTTCACATAAGCATTGCAACCTCAAACTTTAAGAAACGACAGCTTAGGTTTCTTGCCAAACCATAGTTCATACGGTGTCGTCTCAACGGATTTATATGGTGCCCTATTTAACGTGAATGCAGTTGTCTCTAATGCATAACCCCAAAACGATAGTGGTAGATCGGTAAGAGACATCATAGATCGCACCATATCTAATAAAGTATGGTTATGACGGTCGGACACACCATTACACTGTGGTGTTCCAGGTGGCGTGAGTAGTGAAACTATTTCACATTGTTTTAACTGAAGGCTAAACTCTTAACTCAAATATTTTACCTCTGCGATCATATCATAGAAACTTTTATTTTCTTGTTATGATGATTCTCCACTTCACTCTAAAATTATTTGAACTTTTCAAATGTTTCAGACTTGTGTTTCATTAAGTAGATATACCCATATCTGCTCAAATCATCTGTGAAGGTCAGAAAATAACGATACTTGTCATGAGCCTTAACACTCATCGGACCGCATACATTAGTATGTATTATTTCCAATAAGTCAGTTGCTCGCTCCATTGTTCCGGAGAACGGAGTCTTAGTCATCTTGCCCATGAGGCATGGTTTGCAAGCATCAAGTGATTCATAATCAAGTGATTCCAAAAGTCCATCAGCATGGAGTTTCTTCATGCTCTTTACACCAATATGACCTGAACGGCAATGCCACAAATAAGTTGCACTATCATTATTAACTTTGCATCTTTTGGTTTCAATATTATGAATATGTGTATCACTAGGATCAAGATCCAACGAACCATTTCATTGGGTGTGTAACCATATAAGGTTTTATTCATGTAAACAGAACAACAATTTATTCTCTTACTTAAATGAATAACCGTATTGCAATAAACATGATCAAATCATATTCATGCCCAACGCAAACACCAAATAACATTTATTTAGGTTAAACACTAATCCCGAAAGTATAGGGAGTGTGCGATGATGATCATATCAATCTTGGAACCACTTCCAACACACATCGTCACTTCACCCTTGACTAGTTTGTGTTCATTCTGCAACTCCCGTTTCGAGTTACTACTCTTAGCAACTGAACCAGTATCAAATACCGAGGGGTTGCTATGAACACTAGTAAAGTACACATCAATAACATGTATATCAAATATACCTTTGTTCACTTTGCCATCCTTCTTATCCGCCAAATACTTGGGGCAGTTCCGCTTCCAGTGACCAGTCCCTTTGCAGTAGAAGCACTTAGTCTCAGGCTTAGGACTAGACTTGGGCTTCTTCACTTGATAAGCAACTTGCTTGCCGTTCTTCTTGAAGTTCCCCTTCTTCCCTTTGTCCTTTTCTTGAAACTAGTGGTCTTGTCTACCATCAACACTTGATATTTTTCTTGATTTCTACCTTCGTTGATTTCAGCATTACGAAGAGCTTGGGAATCGTTTCTGTTATCCCTTGCATATCATAGTTCATCACGAAGTTCTACTAACTTGGTGATGGTGACTAGAGAATTCATTCAATCACTATCTTATCTGGAAGATTAATTCCCACTTGATTCAAGCGATTGTAATACCCAGACAATCTGAGTACATGCTCACTGCTTGAGCTATTCTCCTCCATCTTTTTAGCTATAGAAGTTGTTGGAGACTTCATATCTGTCAACTCGGGTATTTTCTTGAAATATTAACTTCAACTCCTGGAACATCTCATATGGTCCATGACATTCAAAACGTCTTTGAAGTCCCGATTCTAAGCCGTTTAGCATGGTGCACTAAACTATCAAGTAGTCATCACATTAAGCTAGCCAAACGTTCATAACGTCTGCATCTACTCCTGCAATAGGTCTGTCACCTAGCGGTGCATCAAAGACATAATTCTTCTATGCAGCAATGAGGATAATCCTCAGATCACGGATCCAATCCGCATCATTGCTACTAACACTTTTCAACATAATTTTTCTCTAGGAACACAATAAACTAGGAGCAACATCGCGAGCTATTGATCTACAACATAGATATGCTAATACTACCAGGACTAAGTTCATGATAAATTAAAGTTCAATTAATCATATTACTTAAGAACTCCCACTTAGACAGACATCCCTCTAATCTTCTAAGTGATCTCGTGATCCATATCAACTAAACCATGTCCGATCATCACGTGAGATGGAGTTGTTTCAATGGTGAACATCACTATGTTGATCATATCTACTATATGATTCACGCTCGATCTTTCGGTCTCCGTGTTCCGAGGCCATATCAGTTATATGCTAGGCTCGTCAGGTTTAACCTGAGTATTCCGCGTGTGCAACTGTTTTGCACCCGTTGTATTTGAACGTAGAGCCTATCACACCCGATCATCATGTGGTGTCTCAGCACGAAGAACTTTCGCAACAGTGCATACTCAGGGAGAACACTTGTACCTTGATAATTAGTGAGAGATCATCTTATAAAGCTACCGTCGAACTAAGCAAAATAAGATGTATAAAAGATAAACATCACATGTAATCAAAATATGTGACATGATATGGCCATCATCATCTTGTGCCTTTGATCTCCATCTCCAAAGGATCGTCATGATCTCCATCGTCACCGGCATGACACCATGATCTCCATCATCTTGATCTATATCAATGTGTCATCACATGGTTGTCTCGCCAACAATTGCTCTTGCAACTATTGCTATCGCATAGCGATAAAGTAAAGCAATTATTTGGCGCTTGCATCTTATGCAATAGAGAGATAACCATAAGGCTTTTGCCTGTTGCCAATAACTTCAACAAAACATGATCATCTCATACAAAAACTTATATCTCCTCACGTCTTGACCATATCACATCACAACATGCCCTGCAAAAACAAGTTAGACGTCCTCTACTTTATTGTTGCAAGTTTTACGTGGCTGCTACGGGCTTAGCAAGAACCGTTCTTACCTATGCATCAAAACCACAACGATAGTTTGTCAAGTTGGTGCTATTTTAACCTTCGCAAGGACTAGGCGTAGCAACACTCGGTTCAACTAAAGTTGGAGAAACTGACACCCGCCAGCCACCTGTGTGCAAAGCACGTCGGTAGAACCAGTCTCGCGTAAGCGTACACGTAATGTCGGTCCAGGCCGCTTCATCCAACAATACCACTGAACCAAAGTGTGACATGCTGGTAAGCAGTATGACTTATATCGCCCACAACTCACTTGTGTTCTACTCGTGAATATTACATCAACGCATAAAACCTGGCTCTGATACCACTGTTGGGGAATGTAGTAATTTTAAAATTTTCCTACGCACATGCAAGATCATGGTGATGCATAGCAACGAGAGGGGAGAGTGTGTCCACGTACCCTCGTAGACCGAAAACGGAAGCATTAGCACAATATGGCTCATGTAGTCGTACGTCTTCATGATCCGACCGATCAAGTACCGAACGCACGGCACCTCTGAGTTCTGCACACGTTCAACTCGATGACGTCCCTCGAACTCTGATCCAGCCGAGTGTTGAGCGAGAGTTTCGTCAGCACGACGGCGTGGTGACGATGATGATGTTCTACCGACGCAGGGCTTCACCTAAGTACCACTATGGTATGATCGAGGTGGATTATGGTGGAGGGGGGCACCGCACATGGCTAAGAGATCAAGAGATCAATTGTTGTGTCTATGGGGTGCCCCTGGCCACGTATATAAAGGAGTGGAGGAGGGGAGGGGCCGGCCCTCTCTATGGCGCGACCTAGGGGAGTCCTACTCCCACCGGGAGTAGGATTCCCCTTTTCCTAGTAGAACTAGGATCCCTTCCAAGTAGTAGCAGTAGGAGAGAAGGGAAGGGAAAAGGAGAAGGAAGGAAGGGCGCGCCCCCCTCCCTAGTCCAATTCGGACCAGCCCATGGGGAGGGGTGCGGCCACCCTTTGAGGCCTTTCTCTCCTTTCCCGTATGGCCCAGTAAGGCCCAATACGAATTCCCGTAACTCCCCAGTACTCCCGAAAATACCCGAATCACTCGGAACCTTTCTGATGTCCGAATATAGTCGTCCAATATATCGATCTTTATGTCTTGACCATTTCGAGACTCCTCGTCATGTCCCCGATCTCATCTGGGACTCCGAACTCCTTCAATACATCAAAACACATAAACTCATAATATAACCGTCATCGAACTTTAAGCGTGCGGACCCTACGGGTTCGAGAACTATGTAGACATGACCGAGACACGTCCCCGGTCAATAACCAATAGCGGAACCTGGATGCTCATATTGGCTCCCACATATTCTACGAAGATCTTTATCGGTCAGACCGCATAACTACATACGTTGTTCCCTTTGTCATCGGTATGTTACTTGCCCGAGATTCGATCGTCTGTATCTCAATACCTAGTTCAATCTCGTTACCGGCAAGTCTCTTTACTCGTTCCGTAATACATCATCCCGCAACTAACTCATTATTTGCAATGCTTGCAAGGCTTAAGTGATGTGCATTACCGAGAGGGCCCAGAGATACCTCTCCGACAATTGGAGTGACAAATCCTAATCTCGAAATACGCCAACCCAACAAGTACCTTCAGAGACACCTGTAGAGCACCTTTATAATCACCCAGTTACGTTGTGACGTTTGGTAGCACACAAAGTGTTCCTCCGGTAAACGGGAGTTGCATAATCTCATAGTCATAGGAACATGTATAAGTCATGAAGAAAGCAATAGCAACAAACTAAACGATCAAGTGCTATGCTAACGGAATGGGTCAAGTCAATCACATCATTCTCCTAATGATGTGATCCCGTTAATCAAATGACAACTCATGTCTATGGTTAGGAAACCTAACCATCTTTGATCAACGAGCTAGTCAAGTAGAGGCATACTAGTGACACTCTGTTTGTCTATGTATTCACACATGTATTATGTTTCCGGCTAATACAATTCGAGCATGAATAATAAACATTTATCATGATATAAGGAAATAAATAATAACTTTATTATTGCCTCTAGGGCACATTTCCTTCAAGGGTGTCCTGAAGGGTGCCCGTCTTGTAGCGGACGAGTGTGCGAAAGATGTAATATTTGAGTAAACTTGCTCGTGTAATCCTGTATTATGAAAACTTGTTCATATGCGCTATGCAACGTTTGTTTGAATTTAAAATATTGCCTTTTGTTCGACTGTTTATCAAATCTGAGAGATGGCTAGCCGTCGGCTTCTGCCCCCACGCCACGAGTGCTGGGGTGTTCGGGATAAACCTGAGCACTCTTGTTCCCATTGTTGGGTCCTTCGAGGGAGGTGCTCAGCACAACGAACAAGGCAATCGGACTATAATGCGTTATCACTCTCACTTAGCCATAGAATTCTATTATTTTAAATTTCGGCGAAGCCCCTAGTATTCGGAAGGCCGAATTCGGGGCGCGATACACGCCTTAAGCCGAATAGGGCCTACTCCTCGCTCTAAGCGGCATAAGTCTTTAGGGACTTGAAACCTCTCGAACAGCGACCAGTCTCTCGCCTTATCATGACAGTCAGTTTTAGCTTTCTCTACTGAGGTGCTTAGCCCAGCAGAACCAGGGCACAATCGCAGTAGTTCTCCCAGTGCTACCTTATCCGATATAGCGTAACGTAAGGTACCAAAACATGGGAGCCGGGCAAACACAACTATTGACCCAAGACATGATTCGGAGCTGATGCATATAACGCTATAAGTTCGGGGTGCCGCACTGTCGAAAGTGTTTGGACTTCTCACGCCGCATTATGGGGTATGCTTAAGCCCCTGGCGTATTGGCCGTACCAGAGTATACGGGTGCTATATGTCATGAATGAACATATATATGTAAAGGAAGAATGCAATAATAGTCTTAATGCTATGCATTGTTTATTTAAAAAGGTGTGTTAGGGCAGAATGATACAAGTAGTGCGATAAGCTAAAAGTAGGACTATTTGACATGTCCCTTCCAAGGGCGAGCTGAGGAATAGTATTAAAGCAAGTATTTCACTCGTTATCGTAATCTACCTGGGAGTTCCGTGGTGTGACATAGCTCTCTGCCTCCTTGGTTGCTGCATCATGTGTTCGGCAATCATGCTGTCGGACGGGGTTTCCAGGGATTGAAGTCCTGAAAGAGAAAAATAACAAAGCGGGAAGCCCCTAGTGCGATTTAAGCCGCGTCGTGGGGCGTGCTGTAGTCGTGCCCCCTCCCCACCTGTGCCCTTGGTATTTTTAAAGCGTAATTATGTACGCGTGGCACGGATTTCGCCGTTTGGCTGGGACTGGGGTGGGGGCCGCATTGCTATGCGAGCTCGAAATGTGCCAGGCGGTCCAGTTGCCGATTACTCCGAGCGCGCTTGAAGGTGTCCAGGTCCTTAATCGCCGAACTAGTGGATTGCCTTAAGAGGCTGCTTTGCGCTTCTGCTGCGAGGGTTGCAGTGTGCTCCTCCGTGCGGAGAGAGCGCTCTGTGTTTCCATTGACTGTTATGACCCCCCGAGGTCCTGGCATCTTGAGCTTGAGATATGCATAATGCGGTACCGCATTGAATCTCGCAAATGCGGTTCGTCCGAGCAGTGCATGGTAGCCACTGCGGAATGGGACTATGTCGAAGATTAACTCTTCGCTTCGGAAGTTATCCGGAGATCCGAAGACCACTTCCAGTGTTACTGAGCCTGTGCAATGGGCCTCTACACCTGGTATGACGCCTTTAAAGGTCGTTTTTGTGGGGTTGATCCTTGAGGGGTCTATACCCATTTTGCGCATTGTGTCCTGATAAAGCAGGTTCAGGCTGCTGCCGCCATCCATACGGACTCGAGTGAGGTGAAATCCATCAATGATTGGGTCTAGGACCAATGCGGCGAATCCGCCATGACGGATACTAGTGGGGTGGTCCCTGCGGTCGAAGGTGATCGGACATGAAGACCATGGGTTGAACTTTGGGGCGATTGGCTCCAGCGCATATATGTCCCTGAGCGCACGCTTCCGCTCCCTCTTGGGGATGTGGGTTGCGTATATCATGTTCACCGCCTGCACTTGTGGGGGGAACCTCTTCTGTCCTTCGGTGTTCGGCTGCCGGGGCTCCTCCTCGTCATCGCTATGTGACCCCTTATCTTTGTTTTCGGCATTTATCTTGCCGGCATGCTTGAACACCCAACAATCCCTATTGGTGTGGTTGGCTGGCTTGCCGGGGGTGCCGTGTATTAGGCACGAGCAATCGAGTATATGGTCCAAACTGGACGGGCCCAGAGTGCTTCTTTTGAATGGCTTTTTCCGCTGACCGGGTTTAGAGCCTTTGAATCCAGCATTGACTGTTGTATCCTCGGTATTGTCATTGTTAATGCGGTGCTTACGTTTGTTGCGACATGACCTGCCATTGCCATCCTTGGTATCCGAAGTACCATGGTTCTTTGATATGTTATTGTTGCGAGCCAGCCAGCTGTCTTCTCCTGCACAAAAGCGGGTCATGAGTGTCGTGAGGGCTGCTATAGATTTCGGCTTTTCCTGACCAAGGTGCTGGGCGAGCCACTCGTCGCAGATGTTGTGCTTAAAAGCTACTAGGGCCTCTGCATCCGGACAGTCGACGATTTGATTTTTCTTTGTTAGGAACCGTGTCCAGAATTGCCTAGCTGATTCCTTTGGCTGCTGAATTATGTGGCTCAAGTCATCGGCATCTGGTGGTCGCACGTAAGTGCCCAGGAAGTTGTCGAGGAATGCGGCTTCCAGATCCTCCCAACAGCCAATGGACTCTGATGGCAAGCTATTGAGCCAATGCCGAGCTGGTCCTTTGAGCGTGAGTGGGAGGTATTTAATGGCGTGTAGATCATCACCGCGGGCCATGTGGATATGCAGGAGGAAATCCTCGATCCATACTGCGGGATCTATTGTGTCGTCGTATGATTCTATATTACGGGTTTGAAACCCTCTGGGATTTGATGATCCATTACCTCGTCTGTGAAGCATAGGGGGTGTGCGACGCCTCTGTACTGGGCTATGTCATGACGCAGCTCGAATGGCTCTTGCCCGCTGTGTTCGGCCTGACTGGACTTACTTTTACTGTATCCGGCGTGACGATTATCGTCTCGCATAGTGGCGCGCCCTCGTGATCCGTAGATCAATCTTGCATGTTTTTGTTTGTCCTCCAATACGTCTCGCAGGTCTGGCGTATTTCCCCATGCCTTTTTATTTGAATGGCGTCGGGGTGCGGGCTGAGCTTTTGGCTGGAATGCCTCTCTGTCGCGGCCACGAGGTGGTCGATCAGCCGCGTCATACACCGGGGATGGTGCTTCCTCCTCCAGTCGGGGTAGCAACCTGCACTTCGGGTAACTCTTGGAGGGGCGTTCGAGTTTATATTCCTCGGTCGCTAGGACTTCAGTCCATCTGTCAGCTAGCAAATCTTGATCAGCTTGAAGCTGTTGCTGCTTTTTCTTAAGGCTATTTGCCATGGCTATAAGCCGGCGCTTGAAGCGCTCTTGTTCGACGGGATCCTCTGGCACGAAAAATTCGTCATCGTCGAGGCTTGCCTCGTCTTCGGAGGGAGGCATGTAATTATCATCCTTCACCTCTCCATCTGCCGCTCTCTCAGGAGGGTTGTCTCCTCCATCCTCCTGCTCTAAATCTTGCTGGAGGGGATTGTTGTTGTCTTTGGCACTGTCCGGAGTGCTATTATCTCCGGTGCCGGTATCACCACTTTTGCCTTGGTGGAACTTAGAGCGGCGCCGCTGACGCCGGCGCTTGGGTTGCTTCTTGGAGGGGTCGTCCTCCGTTGTCTCGTCGCCATTGCCTTCTTTGGGTGTGTCCACCATGTATATATCGTATGATGAGGTGGCTGTCCAGTGCCCTGTGGGCAGTGGTTCCTCTTTGTCTCCCGCATCGTCATCCATACCGTCGATGTCTTCGGAGTCGAAGTCGAGCATGTCGGTTAAGTCGTCGACAGTGTCTACTAAGTGGGTGGTGGGTGGGCGGCGAATTTCTTCGTCATCCGCATCCCAATCCTGCCGGACATAGTTCTGTCAGGATCCTCCTGACAAGGAGAGAGACCTTAATGAGTTCAATATGTCGCCGAAGGGCGAGTGCTGAAAAATATCTGGGAGGTAAACTCCATGATCGGCGCCCAATCGGATTCGATAGGAACGGGCGCAGGCGGTTCGGAGTCCGTGGCCGGAGAAGGATCCGGCAGTTTGGCAACACGGCTCTCGTGAAGGGTAAGGTCGATATTCGGCTCGATCGCCGCTGAGGATACGGCCTCCGTGGCGGGGTCTATCCACCTGTCCATGGATGGCGCAACTGGCTCCGAATTGAGGCTCGGAGCGGCTGCCGGTGCGATCTCCTGAATACGGTCCGATGGTAGAGCTAAATCGTACTCATCGTGACCGCGTGGCGCACAAGGCAAGGGCTCGAATCCATCGAAGATCAAGTCCCCGTGGATATCGACAGTGTAATTTAAGCTTCCAAACCTGACCTGGTGGCCAGGGGCGTAACTTTCGATCTGCTCCAGATGGCCAAGCGAGTTGGCCTATAGTGCGAAGCCGCCGAACACAAGGATCTGTCCGAGGAGAAAAGTCTCACCCTAGACTGCATCGCTATCGACGATAGTAGGAGCCATCAAGCCTAACGGTGACGACACAGAGGAACTCTCAATGAAAGCACCAATGTCGGTGTCAAAACCAGCAGATCTCGGGTAGAGGGCCCGAACCTGGGTAAAACATTGTGTCCACTGCCTCCTGTTACCATCCGCCTTAGACGCACAGTTCGGGACCCCCTACCCGAGATCCGCCGGTTTTGACACCGACAGCTAGGCTCGCCACACTAGAGTCTGACTCCTCATCCTCATTTTCCTTAGATTCAGCTTCAGAGTCCATTTCCTTGCCAATGAATGCCCGAGTGTTTTTGGAGCTGCTCTTCTTGTAGATGAAGACTTCGAAGATTTTGACGATGAGGACTTTGAAGATTTCTTATTCTTCTTTGAGTCATCAGAACTGTAATCCTTGTATTTATTCTTCTTTGATTCCTTCTCCCATTGAGGGCAATCAATAATGTAGTGTCCAGGTTTCTTGCATTTGTGGCAAGTTCTCTTCTTGTAGTCACGGGATGAGGAAACTGATCTCATGTCATCACCTCTTGAGGATTTACCGAAGTGACCATGCCTTGAGAACTTCTGGAATTTCCTCAAGAGCATTGCTAGCTCTTGAATCAGTTCTTCGGGATCACCAAGGTTGCTACCAGAATCCGCTCCTTCAGATTCAGAGGCTGCCTTGGCCTTTAGCACGCATGATCTACCATAGCTCGGTCCATAGAGATCTCTCTTCTCAGCAAGTTGGAACTCATGAGTATTTAGCCTCTCGATGATATCGGTAGGATCAAGTTACTTGTAGTCCCCACGTTCTTGTATCATCAGTGCAAGAGTGTCAAATGAGGAATCAAGCGATCTCAGCTATTTATTCACCACCTCATAGTCGGTGATGTCAGTGGCACCAAGTGCTTGAAGCTCATTTGAGATGTCAGTGAGGCGATCGAAGGTTTGCCAAACATTTTCATTGTCGAGTCTTTTGAAGCGGTTGAAGAGATTGCAAAGAACGTCAACTCAAGAGTCACGTTGTGTTGAGACTCCTTCGTTGACCTTGGATAGCCTATCTCGGATAAGCTTAGCTATCTCCAAAGCGCTCATTCTGCTATAATTCCCTTTGCTCAGATGGCCACATATGATATTTTTCGCTTGAGAGTCGAGTTGCTTGAATCTCTTCACATTAGCAGCGTTAATTGTAGGAGTGATGGAGGGAGCGCCATTTTCCACAACGTACTAGAAATCGTTGTCAATTGCCTCAAGATGCATTCGCATCTTACTCTTCCAGTAGGGATAATCCGTCCCATCGAAGGTAGGACACCCAGCTGAGATCTTGATCATGCCTACAGTCGACATAACTAAAACTCCAGGTGGTTAAACCAAAATCACATAGAACAAGGGAGTACCTTGCTCCGATACCAATTGAAAGTGTGTTATATCAACTATAGGGGGGTGAATAGGCGATTTTTACAAATTCGTCACTAAGGAATTGCTAGTTGAGGAAATTCCACCTACCAAAGGCGCTTCACACTCCCCGACAACGACGCCAGAAAAGAGTCTTGATGACCCACAAGTATAGGGGATCTATCGTAGTCCTTTCGATAAGTAAGAGTGTCGAACCCAACGAGGAGCAGAAGGAAATGATAAGCGGTTTCCAGCAAGGTATTCTCTGCAAGTACTGAAATAAGTGGTAACAGATAGTTTTGTGATAGGATAATTTGTAACGAGCAACAAGTAAGAAAAGTAAATAAAGTGCAGCAAGGTGGCCCAATCCTTTTTGTAGCAAAGGACAAGCCTGGGCAAACTCTTATATAGAGAAAAGCGCTCCCGGGGACACATGGGAATATCATCAAGCTAGTTTTCATCACGTTCATATGATTCGCGTTCGGTACTTTGATAATTTGGTATGTGGGTGGACCGGTGCTTGGGTACTGCCCTTACTTGGACAAGCATCCCACTTATGATTAACCTCTATTGAAAGCATCCGCAACTACAACAAAAGTATTAAGGTAAACCTAACCATAGCATGAAACATATGGATCCAAATCAGCCCCTTACGAAGCAACGCATAAACTAGGGTTTAAGCTTCTGTCACTCTAGCAACCCATCATCTACTTATTACTTCCCAATGTCCTCCTCTAGGCCCAAATAATGGTGAAGTGTCATGTAGTCGATGTTCACATAACACCACTAGAGGAGAGACAACATACATCTCATCAAAATATCGAACGAATACCAAATTCACATGACTACTAATAGCAAGACTTCTCCCATGTCCTCGGGAACAAACGTAACTACTCACAAAGCATAAACATGTTCATAATCAGAGGGGTATTAATATGCATATAGGATATGATCTTCCACAAATTAAACCAACTAGCATCAACTACAAGGAGTAATTAACACTAGTAGCAACCTACTAGCACCAATCCCGGACTTGGAGACAAGAATTGGATACAAGAGATGAACTAGGGTTTTGAGAGGAGATGGTGCTGATGGAGATTGCCCTCTCCCGATGAGAGGAGCGTTGGTGATGATGATGGCGATGATTTCCCCCTCCGGGAGGGAAGTTTCCCCGGCAGAACAGCTCCGCCAGAGCCCTAGATTGGTTCCGCCTCGTGGCGGCGGAGTTTCGTCCGAGAAGATGGCTTCTTATTTTTTTCCATTGAAAGACTTCATATAGAAGAAGATAGCCACCGAAGGGCCACCAGGGGGCCCACGAGGTAGGGGGCGCGCCCAGGGGGTAGGGCGCGCCCCCCACCCTCGTGGGCAGGGTGTGGCCCCCCTGGTGAATCTCTTCCACTGAGTATTTTTTATATATTCTGAAAACGTCTTCCGTGAGGTTTCAGGACTTTTGGAGCTGTGCAGAATAGGTCTCTAATATTTGCTCCTTTTCCAGCCCAGAATCCCAGCTGCCGGCATTCTCCCTCTTTATGTAAACCTTGTAAAATAAGAGAGAATAGGCATAAGTATTGTGACATAATCTGTGATAACAGCCCATAATGCAATAAATATCGATATAAAAGCATGATGCAAAATGGACGTATCAACTCCCCCAAGCTTAGACCTCGCTTGTCCTCAAGCGAAAGCCGAAATCGAAATATATGCCCACATGTTTAGAGATAGAGGTGTTGATAAAAATAAAATACGGACATGAGAGCATCATGATCATTCTTAAAACAGCAACTTATATAATTATTGTCATATAATCCCTTATGCTAGAGTAATAATTCAATCACAATTTCAAGTATGAATCATAAACTTCATTGAGAACTAACAAACTATAATCTCAGTCATTGGGGCAATTGCAATTTAGCATAACATAGGAAAGAGTCAATGTATAAGAGTTTTTCGGCAAGTCCACATACTCAACCATCATATAATCTTTCACAATTGCTGACACTCACGCAATACTTATGGGTATGGATTTTTAATCGGACACAGAGAAATATAGGGGCTTATAATTTTGCCTCCCAACGTTTTACCTCAAGGGTAATGTCAACAATAATAGTTCATGAAAACTCACATCCAATTAGCCATATATACTAGGATCTTTCCAACATACCGTGCTTGCCAAAGGATAAAATGTAAAAAGGAAGCGTGAAGATCACCATGACTCTTATGCAAGGTAGGAGATAAAAGTAAAAGATAGGCCCTTCATAGAGGGAAGCGGAGGTTGTCATGCGCTTTTATGGTTGGATGCACAAAATCTTAATGCGAAAGAACGTCACTTTATATTGCCACTTGTGATATGGACCTTTATTATGTAGTCTGACACCTTTATTTCTTCCATATCACACGATCGTATAAAGCTTATTTTCTCCCACACTAATAAGTCATACATATTTAGAGAGCAATTTTTATTGCTTTCACCGATGACAACTTACTTAGAGGATCTTACTCAATCCATAGGTAGGTATGGTGGACTTTGATGGCAAAACTGGTTTAAGGGTATTTGGAAGCACAAGTAGTATCTCTACTTGGTGCGATGAATTTGGCTAGCACGAGGGGGAAAGGCAAGCTCAACATGTTGGAGGATCCTTGTCCAACATAACCCATTACGTTGTCTTCCTTGTCCAACGTCAACTCTTTAGCATGTCATATTTTAATGAGTGCTCACAATCACAAAAGATGTCCAAGATAGTATATTTATATGTGAAGACCTCTCTTTCTTTATTACTTTCTATTAATTGCAACGATGACCAAAACTATGTTTGTCAACTCTCAACAACTTTTATTCATCATACTTTTTCTATGTGAGCTCATTACTCTCCATAAGATCCACATGATCTCTTTGTTTCTTTTTATTCTTTCTCTTTTCTTTCATTCACTTAGGATCATGGCAAAATAATCAAGCCCTTGACTCAACACTAATCTTTATTATATAGCTCACGGACTCTATTACATAGAAGGATTATAAAGCAAAACTCACAACTATATCATACTAAGAACTTTTATTCTACTAGATCAAGATATTACCAAAAGGATCGAACTAGGAAAAACGGTAAAGATAAAAGTGATGGTGATACGATACCAGGGCACTCCCCCAAGCTTGGCAGTTGCCAAGGGGAGTGCCCATACCCATGTAATTATGTCGCTCTTTTCGGGGGTGGTGATGTGATATTCTTGGCGATGATGCCCCTCAGGATACGATTCTCCTCCTCTAGCTTATTGACTTGCTGCTTGAGGTCCATTATTTCCTTTCGGAGTTTTCCTGTAATAGCCAAAGCTCCCTACACCCAAGGGTGCTGCATAGCTGTGGGAGAACCAGTGACACTCTTTTTCATATTCTCATAAGAAAGAAATCTAACATTGGAAGGGATAACTGAGTTTGGAATAGCCGAGCTCTGCAGTTCTCCCATTGTGAATCCAGCTCGGAAGCAGGAAGTGACTTCTTGATCCTCTTCCATGGCATCTATCCTCTTCAAGTCAGCCTCCATCTCTTCCTCCGTAGCTGGCCCAAAGAGGTCAAAATTGTTGTTTGTCATTGATCTTGGTGCCGGATGAGAAACCCGGCTCTCCCCGACTGACTCTTGTGAAGACATCTTGCTCTAATCTGCAGCAGCAACATCTCGAAACACAAACAGAGGATAATTGCATGATACGGGAGTCAAAACCCCCGAGAGATTATATAATGAATTTTTACCGACCAAAATACGTGTCGTGTACAAAAACGGAGTCCGGAGAGCACACAAGGTGCCCACAAGGTAGGGGGCATGCCCAGGGGGTAGGGCGCGCCCTCCACCCTCATGGAACCCTCGTGTCCTTTCCGAACTGCTTCTTATTTTTCTATTTTTCTAAATATTCCAAAACGGAGAAATATTGCCTTAAAAACTATTTTGGAGTCGGTTTACTTACCGTACCACATACCTATTCATTTTTGGAGTCTGAAACGTTCCGGAAAGTGTCCCTTATGTATTCCTCCAGGGTTATGGT
This sequence comes from Triticum urartu, assembly GCF_056163025.1. Lineage (NCBI taxonomy): Eukaryota > Viridiplantae > Streptophyta > Magnoliopsida > Poales > Poaceae > Triticum > Triticum urartu. Next base: position 165,859,008 of record NC_141874.1, on the reverse strand, counting down.
TTCAATAACATTGGTTTCAACATTTATGGGATTACCTAAGATATAATGTTTGATTCTTTGACCGTTCACCACCTTCGGATTTGTGCCTTCGAAATTGTTGATTTTTATGGCACCGGAACGATAGACCTCCTCGATAACGTAAGGACCTTCCCGTTTAGAGAGAAGTTTTCCTGCAAAAAATCTTAAACGAGAGTTGTATAGCAATACATAATCACCTACTTTAAACTCACGCTTTTGTATTCTTTTATCATGCCATCTTTTAACTTTTTCTTTAAACAACTTGACATTTTCATAGGCTTGGGTTCTCCATTCATCAAGCGAGCTAATATCAAATAGCCTCTTCTCACTGGCAAGTTTAAAATCATAATTGAGTTCTTTAATGGCCCAATATGCCTTGTGTTCTAGTTTGAGAGGTAAGTGACATGCTTTTCCATAAACCATTATATACGGAGACATACCCATAGGATTTTTATATGCAGTTCTATAGGCCCATAATGCATCATCAAGTTTCTTGGACCAATTATTTCTAGATCTATTAACAGTCTTTTGCAAAATTAATTTGAGCTCTCTATTACTCAATTCTACCTGACCACTAGACTGTGGGTGATAAGGAGATGCAATTCTATGATTAACTTCATATTTAGCAAGCATTTTACGGAAAGCACCATGAATAAAATGTGAACCACCATCAGTCATTAAATATCTAGGGACTCTAAATCTTGGAAAAATAAATTCTTTAAGCATTTTAATAGAAGTGTTATGATCAGCACTACTAGTTGGAATAGCTTCTACCCACTTAGTAACGTAATAAACAACAACTAAATATGTGTATATCCATTAGAGGAAGGAAAAGGTCCCATATAGTCAAAGCCCCAAACATCAAATGGTTCAATAACGAGTGAATAATTCATAGGCATTTCTTGACGTCTACTAATATTACCAATCCTTTGACATTCGTCACAAGATAAGACAAACTTACGGGCATCCTTGAAGAGAGTAGGCTAATAAAAACCAGATTGCAATACCTTGTGTGCAGTTCTATCTCCGGCATGGTCTCCTCCATAAGCTTCAGAGTGACACTTGCGTAGGATCTGTTCATGTTCATGCTCAGGTACACAATGTCTAATAACACCATCTACTCCTTCTTTATAAAGATGTGGGTCATCCCAAAAGTAATGCCTCAAATCATAGAAGAACTTTTTCTTTTGCTGGTATGTGAAACTAGGTGGTATAAACTTAGCAATAATGTAATTAGCACAATCAACATACCATGGAGAAGTATGAGAAGCATTTATGACATTTAATTGCTCATCAGGAAAGCTATCATCAATAGGAAGAGGGTCATCAAGCACATTTTCTGACCTAGATAAGTTGTCTGCAATGGGGTTCTCAGCTCCCTTTCTATTAACAGTATGCAAATCAAATTCTTGTAGCAAGAGAACCCATCTAATAAGTCTAGGTTTAGCATCTTTCTTTTCCATAAGATATTTAATAGCAGCATGATCAGTGTGAATAGTTACTTCAGAATCAACAATATAAGGTGTGAACTTATCACAAGCAAATACAACCGCTAAGAATTCTTTTTCAGTAGTAGCATAATTTCTTTGAGCATTGTCTAGGGTCTTACTAGAATATTGAATAACATTTAATTTCTTATCAACTCTTTGTCCTAGAACAGCACCTACAGCATAATCACTAGCATCACACATAATTTCAAAGGGTAAATTCCAATCAGGTGGCTGAACAATGGTTGCAGAGATCAATGCTTTCTTAAGTATTTCAAATGCTTCTACACAATCATCATCAAAAATAAATGGTATATCTTTTTGTAATAAATTAGTCAGAGGCCGAGAAATTTTTGAGAAGTCCTTAATGAACCTCCTATAAAATCCGGCGTTACCAAGGAAACTTCTTATACCTCTGATGTCCTTGGGGCATGGCATCTTTTCAATAGCATCAACCTTAGCTTTATCAACCTCAATACCTCTTTCGGAAACTTTATGCCCCAAGACAATACCTTCATTAACCATAAAGTGGCACTTTTCCCAATTCAAGACAAGATTAGTTTCTTCACATCTCTGCAAAACTCGATCAAGGTTGCTCAAGCAATCATCAAAAGAAGATCCATAGACAGAGAAATCGTCCATGAAAACCTCACAAATCTTTTCACAAAAGTCAGAGAATATAGCCATCATGCATCTTTGAAAGGTAGCAGGTGCATTACATAAACCAAAAGGAATACGTCTATAAGCAAAAGTACCAAAAGGGCAAGTAAAAGTAGTCTTTGATTGATCTTTGGCTGACACAGGTATTTGAGAGAAACCAGAATAACCATCTAGAAAGCAAAAATGTGTATGTTTGGATAATCTTTCTAGCATTTGGTCGATAAAGGGTAAGGGGTAATGATCCTTTTTAGTTGCCTTATTTAATTTGCGGAAATCAATTACCATCTTATAACCTATGATAATTCTTTAAGGAATCAATTCATCTTTATCATTAGGAACAACAGTAATACCTCCCTTCTTAGGGACACAATGGACAGGACTTACCCACTGGCTATCAGCAACGGGATAAATTATACCTGCCTCAAGGAGCTTTAGTATTTCCTTTCTTACCACTTCTTTCATTTTAGGATTCAGCCGTCGTTGATGGTCATGAACTGGTTTAGCATCTTCTTCCAAATTAATTTTATGTTGGCATATAGTGGGAGTAATGCCCTTAAGATCATCAAGCGTATACCCAATAGCACCACCGTGCTTCTTCAAAGTTTTCAATAATCTCTCTTCATCATGCTCTGAAAGGTTAGCACTAATAATAACAGGATATATCTTTTTCTCATCAAGATAAGCATATTTAAGAGTATCAGGTAGCGGTTCAAGCTCAAACACGGGATCACCCTTGGGTGGAGGAGGATCCCCTAGGATTTCAACAGGCAAATTGTTTTTCAGAATAGGCTCCTGTTTAAAGAATACTTCGTCTATTTCCCTTCTTTCATTCATAAACATATTATTTTCATGGTCTAGCAAATATTGTTCTAAAGGATCACTAGGAGGTAGAGCAATAGAGGCAAGACCAATAATTTCATCCTTACTAGGTAATTCTTCTTCACGGTGTTGTCTACTAAATTTAGAAAAGTTAAATTCATGAGTCATATCATCTAAACCGATAGTAACAGCATCCCTTTTGCAATCTATGGTAGCATTAACAGTGTTCAGAAAAGGTCTACCAAATATAATGGGACAATAGCTATCTTGTGGGGAACCAAGAACAAGAAAATCAGCAGGATATTTAGTTTTCCCACACAAGACTTCAACATCTCTAACAATTCCCATAGGTGAAATAGTATCTCTATTGGCAATTTTAATTGTGACATCAATATCTTCTATCTCAGCAGGTGCAATATCATGCATAATTTCTTTGTATAAGGAATAAGGTATTGCACTAGCACTAGCACCCATATCACATAAGCCATGATAACAATGATCTCCTATTTTAACAGAAATAATAGGCATGCCTACCATCGGTCTGTTTTTATCTTTAGCACAAGGTTTAGCAATTCTAGCAGTTTCGTCAAGGAAATGAATGACATGCCCACCAATATTATCAGACAAGAGATCTTTAACAATAGCAATATCAGGTTCAACTTTAATTTGCTCATGAGGTGTATAAGTTTTAATATTCCTTTTACGAACCACAGTTGAAGCTTTAGCATGATCCTTTATCCTAACAGGAAAAGGTGGTTTCTCAACATATGCAGTAGGAACAATAGGATCATTATAAGTGACAATCTTTTCTTCAACTTTAATAGGTGCAACTACTTTTACTTCTATGGGAGGATGATATTTAAACCACTTCTCCTTGGGGAGATCAACATAAGTAGCAAAAGATTCACCGAAAGAAGCTACTATCTCAGAGTCAAGTCCATATTTAGTGCTAAATTTACGGCAAACATTGGTATCCATAAAATATTTAACACAATCAAAACTAGGTGTCATACCTAACTCCTTACCTTTGTCGAGGTCCCAATCTTCAGAGTTGCGTTTAATTCTTTCCAATAAATACCATTTGAATTCAATAGTCTTCATCATAAAAGAGCCATCACAAGAAGTATCAAGCATGGTGCGATTGTTATCAGAAAGCTGAGCGTAAAAATTTTGAATAATCATTTTTCTTGAGAGCTCATGATTGGGGCATGAATATAACATTGATTTAAGCCTCACCCAAGCTTGAGCGATGCTTTCTCCTTCGCGAGGCCAAAAATTATATATATAATTGCGATCACGATGAACAAGATGCATAGGATAAAACTTCTGATGAAATTCCAATTTCAATCGTTTGTAGTTCCATGACCCCATATCATCACATAGACTATACCATGTCGATGCATCTCCCTTCAAAGATAAAGGGAAGACCTTCTTCTTAACAACATCTCCAGGTACACCTGCAAGATTAAATAATCCACAAACTTCACCCACATATATTAGATGCTCATCAATATGTTTTGTTCCATCTCCTAAAAAAGGATTAGCTAGCAGTTTTTCTATCATACCCGAAGGAATTTCAAAACAAACATTTTCATTTTCAGTAGGTTCAGTAGGTTGAGGAGCAACTCTTTGCTCTACTAGTCAGGGTGAAGATACCCCGAACAAGCCCTCAGAGGATTACTTTCCATAGTAACAAGTGACAGTAAATTTCAGCACATTATATAAATTTTTCCTTACCAAATTCCACCTACCAAAGGTGCTTCACTACCCGGCAACGGCGCCATAAAATAGTGTTGATAACCCACAAGTATAGGGGATCACAACAGTTTTCGAGGGTAAAGTATTCAACCCAAATTTATTGATTCGGCACAAGGGGAGCCAAAGAATACTCTCAAGTATTAGCAGCTGAGTTGTCAATTCAACCACACATGTAAACTTAGTATCTGCAGCAAAGTATTTAGTAGCAAAGTAATATGATAATAGTGGTAACGGTAACAAAAGGTAACAGTAGTAAAAGTAATGTTCTTGTTATTTTGTAGTGATGATAGCAATAACAACGGGTAAGTAAATAAGCGAAGAACAATATATGGAAAGCTCGTAGGCAATGGATCAATGATGGAGAATTATGCCGGACGCGGTTCATCATGTAACAGTCATAACCTAGGGTGACACAGAACTAGCTCCGGTTCATTGATATAATGTAGGCATGTATTCTGAACATAGTCATACGTGCTTATGGAAAAGAACTTGCATGAAATTTTTTGTCCTACCCTCCCGTGGCAGCGGGGTCCTTACAGAAACTAAGGGATATTAAGGCCTCCTTTTAATAGAGAACTGGAACAAAGCATTAACACATAGTGAATTGATACGTCTCCAACGTATCTATAATTTTTGATTGCTTCATGCTATATTATCTATTGTTTTGGACATTATTGGGCTTTATTATCCACTTTTATATTATTTTTGGGACTAACCTATTAACCGGAGGCCCAGCCCAGAATTGCTGTTTTTGCCTGTTTTAGGGTTTCGAAGAAAAGGAATATCAAACAGAGTCCAAACGGAATGAAACCTTCGCGAACGTGATTTTCTCATCAGATAAGACTCAGGAGACTTGGACCCTACATCAAGAAACGTAACAAGAGCCCACGAGGTAGGGTGCGTGCCAACCCCCCCCCCCCCATGCGTGCCGTCCACCCTCGTGGGGCCCCTGTTGCTCCACCGACATACTTCTTCCTCCTATATATATCCACGTACCCCCAAACGATCAGAACAAGAGCCAAAACCCTAATTCCACCATCGTAACTTTCTGTATCCACGAGATCCCATCTTGGGGCCTGTTCCGGAGCTCCGCCAGAGGGGGTATCGGTCATGGAGGGCTTCTACATCAACACCATAGCCTCTCCGATGAAGTGTGAGTAGTTTACTTCAGACCTACGGGTCCATAGTTAGTAGCTAGATGGCTTCTTCTCTCTTTTTGGATCTCAATACAATGTTCTCCCCCTCACTTGTGGAGATCTATTCGATGTAATCTTCTTTTTGCGGTGTGTTTGTTGAGACCGATGAATTGTGGGTTTATGATCAAGTCTATCTATGAATAATATTTGAATCTTCTCTGAATTCTTTTATGTATGATTGGTTATCTTCGCAAGTCTCTTCGAATTATCAGTTTAGTTTGGCCTACTAGATTGATCTTTCTTGCAATGGGAGAAGTGCTTAGCTTTGGGTTCTCTTGTGGTGTCCTTTCCCAGTGACAGTAAGGGCAGCAAGGCACATATTGTATTGTTGCCATCAAGGATAACAAGATGGGGTTTTCTTCATATTGCATGAGTCTATCCCTCTACATCAAGTCATCTTGCTTAAGGCGTTACTCTGTTTTTAACTTAATACTCTAGATGCATGTTGGATAGTGGTCGATGAGTGGAGTAATAGTAGTAGATGCGGGCAGGAGTCGGTCTACTTGTCTTGGACGTGATGCCTATATACATGATCATACCTAGATATTCTCATAACTATTCTCAATTATGTCAATTGCTCAACAGTAATTTGTTCACCCATCGTAGAATACTTATGCTCTCAAGAGAAGCCACTAGTGAAACCTATGGCCCCGGGTCTATCTTTATCATATCAATCTCCTACTACTTAGTTATTTACTTTGCTTTTATTTTACTTTGCATCTTTATCATAAAAATACCAAAAATATTATCTTATCATATCTATCAAATCTCACTCTCGTAAGTGGCCCTATAGGGATTGACAACCCCAATTTGTGTTGGTTGCGAGGATTTATTTGTTTTGTGCAGGTACGAGGGACTCGCACGTAGCCTCCTACTAGATTGATACCTTGGTTCTCAAAAACTGAGGGAAATACTTACGCTACTTTGCTGCATCATCCCTTCCTCTTCGGGGAAAACCAACGCAGTGCTAAAAGAGGTAGCAAGAAGTATTTTTCTGGCGCCGTTGCCGGGGAGGCTCACGCGAAGTCAAGTTAAAATTTTACCTCCCGTCAATGAACGATTTCTGGCACCGTTGCCGAGGAGGTATACGTAGAAGTCAACATACCAACTACCCATCACATACCCTTATCTCCCGCATTACATTATTTGTCATTTGCCTCTCGTTTTCCTCTCCCTCCAATTCACCCTTGCCGTTTTATTCGCCCTCTCTCTCTATCCTCCCTCTCTATTTTCCCTTTTTGCCTCTTTTTCTTGTTTGCTTGTGTTACCATGTGCCTTCCATTTTGCTTGCATCTTTGCTTGCTAATAGTCAATTGTTATGGATCCACTTAAAGTGTTCTACTTGGATCATCTTCGATCCTTATGCGCTCGTGTTGAAACCCCAGCTAGCCTAGTTGATGGGAAATCTTTAGATGAGCATGCTCATTTTTTGCGTCATCGTTTGTTTGAAAAAGGGAAGCTCTTATGGTATCATATAAATAGTTTGCTATGCTATTCTTGGAATCTTTGTGAAATTTGTGATTTTACTTGTTGCTCTAAGAACCCTAAAAAACACCTTCCCTACCTATGTGAGTTCAATGATAATGAAATCTTATCTTCTTATGCAAAGGGTGTTTATAGTTACTATGATATCGAACAAACTGAAGAATTTGTCGTTTTGAAGGGTGCTCATGAAGTTGATTCTTTGATTGAAAAGTATGATTTTACTCTCAATAAATCTGAAAATTCCGTCATACTTAAATATTGCAATGAAAACTTTGCTCATAATGTCTATGTCCAAGAATTTATTGAAAGAATGACCGTTGCTTTGGAAGAAAATAATGATATGCATGAATCTATAGATAATGATGATTCCGATGAGTTGGTTGAAATATCCCTTGATGAACATGATGCTTGCTATTCTTGTGGCCATGATGCCAATATTTATGAAGATGAATTTGCTATAGTTCCTTATGTTAAACATGAGATCGTTGCTATTGCACCCTTACTTGATAGTTCCTTCTATGAAAAGCATGATTGCAATGATGTTATTATAAATTCTCTTAATGTCAATTGTGTTAATGATATGCAAAACCCTAAGCTTGGGGATGCTAGTTTTGCGATGACTACTATTTGTTGCAATGATCATGATTGGGGTGATTCTTCTTTTGATCTTGAAAATTTATATAAGCCCCATGATGAATATGAGATTGATAATAGTGTTTGCAATATGATTGAAAGTGGGTTTGGAAGAGTGTCAACTTTAGATCCCACATATTTGGATAATGTTCAATCTTATGAAGTTTTTGATAAAAGTGGGTTTGGAGAGGTCATGACTTTAGTTAATGTTAATCCCACTATTTTGGAAGAGTGTCAACTTTGCATGCATGTGGATCATGTTGACAATATTTTATGTGATAGCTATTTTGTTGAATTTACTTATGATCCTACATGTAATTATTATGAGAGAGAAAAAATATGGTGGTAGAAATTTTCATGTTACTAAACTACCTCTCGTTATGTTGATATTGCTATTGTTTCTTTCCTCTTCCTTGCATATGCTAGTTTTTGCTTGCCTTGATAGTTTGTTTGCTTATAAGATGCCTATGAATAGGAAGTATGTTATAATTAGATGTGTTTGTCACATGCTTTATGATGCTCCTTTTGTGCTTCAATTCTTGTCTTTCATGTGAGCATCATTAAAATTATCAATGCCTAGCTAGGGGCGTTAAACGATAGCGCTTGTTGGGAGGCAACCCAAATTTATTTTTGTTCCTTGCTTTTTGCTCCTGCTTAGTAATAAATAAATTATTTATCCTATGTTTTGGTTGTGTTTTTTGTGTTTAATTAGTGTTTGTGCCAAGTAGAACCATTGGGAAGACTTGGGGAAAGTCTTGTTGAACTTGCTGTAAAAAACAGAAACTTTAGCGCTCACTTGAACCACTGCCATTTTTATTTGGGAGTTATATTTAGTTAATTATTCTTGCATATGATTAATAGATAAATTCCTCACGTCCATAAATTTATTTTAGAATTTTTGGGGTTCCAGATCTTGCGCTAGCTACATATTACTACAGACTGTTCTGTTTTTGACAGATTCTGTTTTCCGTGTGTTGTTTGCTTATTTTGATGCATCTATGGCTAGTAAAATAGTTTATGAACCATAGAGAAGTTGGAATAAAGTAGGTATAACACCCATATAAATAAAGAATGAGTTCATTACAGTACCTTGAAGTGGTCTTTTGTTTTCTTTCGCTAACTGAGCTCACGAGTTTTCTACTTTAAGTTTTGTGTTGTGAAGTTTTCAAGTTTTGGGTAAAGATTTGATGGATTATGGAACAAGGAGTGGCAAGAGCCTAAGCTTGGGGATGCCCATGGCACCCCCAAGATAATCTAAGGACACCTAAAATCCAAAGCTTGGGGATGCCCCTGAAGGCATCCCCTCTTTCGTCTACTTCTATCGGTAACTTTACTTGGAGCTATATTTTTATTTACCACATGATATGTGTTTTACTTGGAGCGTCTTGTATGATTTGAGTCTTTTCTTGTTAGTTTGCCACAATCATCCTTGTTGTACACACCTTTTGAGAGAGCCATACATGATTTGGAATTTGTTAGAATACTCTATGTGCTTTGCTTATATCTTTTGAGTTATATAATTTTGCTCTAGTACTTCACTTATATCTTTTAGAGCACGGTGGTGGATTTGTTTTATAGAAACTATTGATCTCTCATTCTTCACTTAGATTATTTTGAGAGTCTTAATAGCATGGTAATTTGCTTAAAATCCTAATATTCTTGGTATGCAAGATTAATAATAAAACTTTCTTATGAGTGTGTTGAATACTAGGAGAAGTTTGATGCTTGATGATTGTTTTGAGACATGGAGGTAATAATATCAAAGTCGTGCTAGTTGAGTAGTTGTGAAATTGAGAAATACTTGTGTTGAAGTTTGCAAGTCCCGTAGCATGCACATATGGTAAACGTTATGCAACAAATTTGAACCATGAGGTGTTATTTGATTGTCTTCCTTATGAGTGGCGGTCGGGGACGAGCGATGGTCTTTTCCTACCAATCTATCCCCCTAGGAGCATGCGCATAGTACCGAGGTTTTTGATGACTTGTAGATTTTTGCAATAAGTATGTGAGTTCTTTATGACTAATGTTCAGTCCATGGATTATACGCACTCTCACCCTTCCATCCTTGCTAGCCTCTTCGGTACCGTGCATTGCCCTTTCTCACATTGAGAGTTGGCACAAACTTCGCCGGTGCATCCAAACCCTGTGATATGATACGCTCTTTCACACATAAACCTCCTTATATCTTCCTCAAAACAGCCACCATACCTACCTATTATGGCATTTCCATAGCCATTCCGAGATATATTGCCATGCAACTTTCCATCATTCCATTCATCATTGTCATATTGCTTAGCATGATCATGTAGTTGACATAGTATTTGTGGCAAAGCCACCATTCATAATTCTTTCATAGATGTCAGCCGGAGGCATTCATATAGAGTCATCTTTGTTCTAGTATCGAGTTGTAACCATTGAGTTGTAAATAAATAGAAGTGTGATGATCATCATTTTCTAGAGCATTGTCCCAAGTGAGGAATATAAAAAAAAGAGGAAAGGCCATAAAAAGAGAAGGCCCAAAAAAGAGAAAAGGCCATAAAAAAGAAAAAAGGCCAAATGAAAAAAAAAGAAAAAAATGAGAGAAAAAGAGAGAAGGGACAATGTTACTATCCTTTGTCGCACTTGTGCTTCAAAGTAGCACCATGATCTTCATAGTAGAGAGTCTCTCATGTTATCACTTTCATATACTAGTGGGAATTTTTCATTATAGAACTTGGCTTGTATATTCCAACAATGGGCCTCCTCAAGTGCCCTAGGTCTTCGTGAGCAAGCAAGTTGGATACACACCCACTAGTTTCTTTTGTTGAGCTTTCATACATTTATAGTTCTAGTGCATCCGTTGCACGGCAATCCCTACTCCTTGCATTAACATCAATCGGTGGGCATCTCCATAGCCCATTGATTAGCCTCGTTGATGTGAGACTTTCACCTTTTTGTCTTCTCCACATAACCCCCCTCATTATATTATATTCCACCTATAGTGCTATGTCCATGGCTCGCGCTCATATATTGCGTGAAAGTTTATAGGTTAGAGATTACTAAAGTATGAAACAATTGCGTGGCTTGTCATCGGGGTTGTGCATGATGATAGCATTCTTCTGTGACGAAAATGAAACATGACTAAACCATATGCTTTTGTAGGGATGAACTTTCTTTGGCCATGTTATTTTGAGAAGACATAATTGCTTAGTTAGTATGCTTGAAGTATTGTCATTTTTATGTCAATATGAACTTTTGTCTTGAATCTTTCGGATCTGAATATTCATACCACAATTAAGAAGAATTACATTAAAATTATGCCAAGTAGCACTCCGCATCAAAAATTCTGTTTTTATCATTTACCTACTCGAGGACGAGCAGGAATTAAGCTTGGGGATGCTTGATACGTCTCCAACGTATCTATAATTTTTTATTGCTCCATGCTATATTATCTACTGTTTTGGACATTATTGGGCTTTATTATCCACTTTTATATTATTTTTGGGACTAACCTATTAACCAGAGGCCCAACCCAGAATTGTTGTTTTTGCCTGTTTTAGGGTTTCGAAGAAAAGGAATATCAAACGGAGTCCAAACGGAATGAAACCTTCGGGGACGTGATTTTCTCATCAGATAAGACTCAGGAGACTTGGACCCTACTTCAATAAATGTAACAGGATCCCACGAGGTAGGGGGCGCGCCTCCCCCCCCCCCCAGGCGCGCCCTCCACCCTCGTGGGGCCCCTATTGCTCCACCGACGTACTTCTTCCTCCTATATATATCCACGTACCCTCAAACAATCAGAACAGGAGCCAAAACCCTAATTCCACCGTCGTAAATTTCTGTTTCCACGAGACCCCATCTTGGGGCCTATTCCGGAGCTCCGCCGGAGGGGGCATCGATTATGGAGGGCTTCTACATCAACACCATAGCCTCTCCGATGAAGTGTGAGTAGTTTACTTTAGACCTACGGGTCCATAGTTAGTAGCTAGATGGCTTCTTCTCTCTTTTTGGATCTCAATACAATGTTATCCCCCTCTCTTGTGGAGATCTATTCGATGTAATCTTCTCTTTGCGGTGTGTTTGTTGAGACCGATGAATTGTGGGTTTATGATCAAGTCTATCTATGAATAATATCTGAATCTTCTCTGAATTCTTTTATGTATGATTGGTTATCTTCGCAAGTCTCTTCGAATTATCAGTTTGGTTTGGCCTACTAGATTGATCTTTCTTGCAATGGGAGAAGTGCTTAGCTTTGGGTTCAATCTTGCGGTGTCCTTTACCGGTGACAGTAAGGGCAGCAAGGCACGTATTGTATTGTTGCCATCGAGGATAACAAGATGGGGTTTTCTTCATATTGCATGAGTCTATCACTCTACATCATGTCATCTTGCTTAAGGCGTTACTCTGTTTTTAACTTAATACTCTAGATGCATGCTGGATAGCGGTTGATGAGTGGAGTAATAGTAGTAGATGCAGGCAGGAGTCGGTCTACTTGTCTCGGACGTGATGCCTATATACATGATCATACCTAGATATTCTCATAACTATACTCAATTCTGCCAATTGCTCAACAGTAATTTGTTCACCCACCGTAGAATACTTATGCTCTCGAGAGAAGCCACTAGTGAAACCTATGGCCCCCGGGTCTATCTTTGTCATATCAATCTCCTGCTACTTAGTTATTTACTTTGCTATTTACTTTGCTTTTATTTTACTTTGCATCTTTATCATAAAAATACCAAAAATATTATCTTATCATATCTATCAGATCTCACTCTCGTAAGTGGCCCTATAGGGATTGACAACCCCTATTTGCGTTGGTTGCGAGGATTTATTTGTTTTGTGCAAGTACGAGGGACTCGCGCGTAGCCTCCTACTGGATTGATACCTTGGTTCTCAAAAATTGAGGGAAATACTTACGCTACTTTGTTGCATCATCCCTTCCTCTTCGGGGAAAACCAACGCAGTGCTAAAAGAGGTAGCATGAATACATGAACTCCTCAAACTACGGTCATCACCAGTAAGTATCCCAATTATTGTCACTTCGGGGTTAACGGATCATAACGCATAATAGGTGACTATAGATTTGCAGGATAGGATCAAGAACACTCATATATTGATGAAAACATAATAGGTTCAGATCTGAAATCATGGCACTCGGGCCCTAGTGACAAGCATTAAGCATAGCAAAGTCATAGCAACATCAATCTCAGAACATAGTGGATACTAGGGATCAAACCCTAACAAAACTAACTCGATTACATGATAGATCTCATCCAACCCATCACCGTCCAGCAAGCCTACGATGGAATTAATCACGCATGGCGGTGAGCATCATGAAATTGGTGATGGAGGATGGTTGATGATGAGGATGGCGATGGATTCCCCTCTCCGGAGCCCCGAACGGACTCCAGATCAGCCCTCCCGAGAGGTTTTAGGGCTTTGCGGCGGCTCCGTATCGTAAAACGCGATGGATTCTTCTCTCTGATTTTTTTCTCCCCGAAACACAATATATAGAGTTGGAGTTGGAGTCGGGGAGGCACCAGGGGGGCCACGAGGTAGGGGGCGCGCCCCCCACCCTCGTGGACAGGTGGTGGGCCCCCTGGCCTTCATCTTTTGCAGGTATTTTTTATATTTTCCAAAAAGTTGCTCCGTGAAGTTTCGGGTCATTCCGAGAATGTTTGTTTCTGCACATAAATAACACCATGGTAATTCTGAAAACAGCGTTAGTCCGGGTTAGTTCCATTCAAATCATGCAAGTTAGAGTCCAAAACAAGGGCAAAAGTGTTTGGAAAAGTAGATACGATGGAGACGTATCACTAAGCAACGAACTACTTAGTAGCGGAATAAGTACTCAGATGCATGCATAAAAGAACAGAAGCACAGTCATCATGATGAACTGAAAACAATCACAAAATACAAGTAGCGTATAATCAGGATAAGCAGGCTGAAGACAAACTGATTGAAGAAATAGGATTGAGAAAATTGAGAAATTCTTCAGTCAAAGTCTTCAAATAGTAACGATCAAGTACTTAACACAAGAATGAGGAAATGAAAGGGTTGAGGAAATAGAACCAGTAGCTTGGTGAAGACAATGATTTGGTAGACCAGTTCCAACTATTGTGACAGTCGTACGTGAAAGTGCGTTATATCGACTAGAGGGGGTGAATAGGCGATTTTTATGAAAGTCTTCAAAACGTGGAAGTTATGAAGACAAATAGTAGAGATATGCCTATCACTATGCAGCGGAAGTTAGATTACACTGGGCAAGCCATGGTCAAGTATTCAATAGAGTGAAAGCACAACGACAAGTAGCAGCAGTGTAATAAGGATCAGGTAGGAAGAAGTTATGAAGCCAAACAAATCATACAGTTACGTTGTGAAGACAAAAGATATAGCAAGCATGCAATGGCTTCACAATGAGTAACAGTAAGTAAAAGGAAGTGAAGATGAAACCAGTGACTCGTTGAAGACAATGATGTGTTGGACCAGTTCCAGTTGCTGTGACAATTGTACGTCTGGTTGGAGCGGCTAGGTATTTAAACCTTAGGACACACAGTCCCGGACACCCAGTCCTGAACACGCAGCTCAGGACACCAAGTCCTCACCGTATTCTCCTTGAGCTAAGGTCACATAGTCCTCGCCCAATCACTCAGGTAAGTCTTCAAGGTAGACTCCCAAACCTTCACAGACTTCGTTCACTGGCAATCCACAATGTCTATTGGATGCTCAGAATGCGATGCCTAACCGTCTGGAGGATGCACAGTCCTCAAGTGTAATAAGTCTTCAGATCACTCAGACAAGAAGACTTAAGTGATGCCCAATTTACTCTGGCTCTGGGTGGTTAGGGCTTTCTCCTCGCTAGGAATTTTCCCTCAAAGGCTTCGAGGTGGGTTGCTCTCAAACGACAAAAGCCGTGCACTGAAATCTGAGCAGCCAACCGTTTATGGTTGTAGGGGGTGGGCTATTTATAGCCACTTGGCAACCTCACCTGATTTGTCCGAAATGACCCTGGGTCACTAAGGAACTGACACGTGTCTCAACGGTCAGATTTCAAACTCTCATGGCAACTTTACTTGGGCTACAAGCAAAGCTGACTTGTCCGACTCTGGACAAGATTCGCTCTCATTGTCTTCACTCGAAGACATAGGTTTTTGGTTTAGGCATCACTTCAGTCATTCTGACTGGTTCTCCTAGACCCCACTTAACAGTACGGTGGTTCCTATGACTCAACACAAAAGAAAAAGAACTACGAAATATCTAAGTATTCGAGCTCCATAGGCTTCATAACGTGTCTTCTTTTGTCATAGTCTTCAATGTGAATATATTCATATACCACCTTTGACTTCAATGTCTTCATACATTTTTAGGGGTCATCTCTGGTAGTAAAACCGAATCAATGAGGGACTTCTACCTGTGTTATCCTGCAATTCTTACAAACACATTAGTCCCTCAACTAGGTTTGTTGTCAATACTCCAAAACCAACTAGGGGTGGCACTAGATGCACTTACAATCTCCCCCTTTTTGGTGATTGATGACAAACTAGTTGAAGTTTTCAACGGGGAATATAGTCTGTGAAATTGTAAAGGATAAGGAATTGTCTTCATAAGTTGCAAGGGCTCCCCCTGAAGATGTGCATATAAGTTAATTTGCTTTTGGAATGCAAATGCACATGGTAGGTTGTACTTGTGGAGATCCACTTCAGCTTATGATGACAATCCACTATGCATGTGAAAGTATATGAAGATAATGACATGCATAATGGAAAATGGACGTCTGTAGAATGAGATAAGTGCGGAATTTATCGTCGCACATGCGGAATTTATGTTCGCAAAACAGGGTGGCAAACAAGTAGCAGACGACCATCTGGTTTAAGTGTTACAACTCATAAGAACCAAATGTAGCAAAAAAACGAGAGTTGTAAGCACGAAGCATAATATAAGGCACCCGCCCATATGAACCCGCTTGAAGACTATCAACTTCATATGCTTCTCCCCCTTTTGTCAGTGAGGACCAAAAAGGTTTGAAGACACGGAGTTTTCTATGCGTTCCCATGAGCAGCAGGGTCGTTGGAGGTGTTTGGCAGTGCTGAAGAGCTTGGTGGTGCTGAAGTAGATGGTGGTGAAGTAGCATCGTCTTCTTCCTCAATGATTCTGGCAGTGACTGTGGCAGCAGAGGAAGAAAACTCAGAGTCTTAGAGAGATGGAGTCCCCAGCAGCACAGCTCTTCGAGGAGGTGTGGAGTCAAATTTGAATCTCTCAGTGAAGCCATCCTCTTGAAGATCAGCTTCAGAAAGCTTCATCGTTAGCCCTTTCCATGTGCGGCGACAGGTTTGATGGGCAACGAAAGCGTTCTTGGTGGCAAGATTTCGGATGCGATTTATGTCCACCAAGAGGCTTTTCATCTGTCTCTTCAACCAGTCATGATGCCTATCCTGCTTTTGATGAAGGGCCACAAGAAGCTCTTGGTCGTTGAGAACACGAGTGCGCTTCTTGGGTCTTGAAGCAGTGGCACTGTCAATGGCTTCAGTTGAAGCAGGGTGTGGTGCACGTGTAGTGCCAGCCAAAGGATACACCCTGGAGATGGCTTCAACACCTTCAACGTTCTGAGTGAAGCTCTAGTGTTCTGCATTCTGAAGACTCAAAGGTTGCTTGGCAGGCTCAGGATATATAGCTTCAGCAGAGGTATCCACATCTGGCAAGAAGATCCGATGATTGCGGGCTGAGGGCTGATATGAGATCGTAGAGTGAAGCTTGATCAGTCTCATTACCCAAGGAGCATAGAACTTCAAACCAAGTAAATCTGAGCCTGATGCAGCAAGTTGGCGTATGAAGAAGCCCTGTGTGTTGAAGCATTTGCCATGAAGGATACAAAATATCAGAGTCTTCATTGCACCCTCGATCTTGGCATTTGGAGAGTGCCCTTTGATAGGCCAGAGAGTCCGCCGGATAATGTGATAGATGGTTCTGGGCAGGTACTCAAAGTCTTCAACGAAGAACTCTGTTGGATAAGGAGCATCGTGGGGCAATGGCTTCATCATGGAGAGCATCTGACTCATATTCGGTTCAGGCCTCTGGAATATGCTCTCAAGAGCTTCAGTGTGTAGTGGACAGCCTTCCTCGAAGAATTCGCCAGGAGTGGGCAGGCCGGTGAGCTCAATGATATCAAATGCATTGGCTTCGTGATGGACATTGCCGGTCATCCACTCCAGGGCCCAAGTCTTCGGATCTCTGTTGTATCCTTTGATGTGGAGGGTGGCATAGAATTGCAGCAGAAGCTCTTCATTCCAGTGCTCTTCATCAGTTACAAACTGCAGCAGACCCACTTGCTTGAAGCAATCCAACGCTTCCTCTAAACAGGGCAGACCAGCAATGGCTTCAACATCAAGGCGCTTGTGCGGGAAGATGCGACCTTGGTTGTATAGGATGCATGAATAGTAGCTGCGCTGAGGATAGCTCCAGAACCTATCTGATGAAATCCTTTCCCTTGAATAGGGGTTCTTGGAGCTGTTGAAGAACGTATTATCTGCCTTGAAGCTATTGATGTTAAAGGAGCCAGGTGTTGATGCAGGACCTGGGAACCTCGGCAGCCTTGGACTGGCTTCTGGACATGAGGCCTGTGCTCAACATGGTAATCAAATTGAGGACCTGCAGCAGACTCAGGAACAGAAGTGTCTGGATCAGTAGCTTCGCTGTCTTCTAAAGCTTTTGGTAGGGAGGGCTCCACATTGGCTTCAGTGTTGGTTGTGGCAGCCTCAATATTTTCAGCCTCCGCTTGACTAGCTGGAGGGTCGGTCACAAGCACGTTCTTCTGGAGAACTGCTTCTTGGTGGAGCAGAGGAGTGGGCTCTTGTGGTGCTTCTTCTGCAGCTGATGCAGCCGGAATGTCTTCAGCATAGACTTGAGGCCTTGGACCTTTGCGAAGCCTGCAGAACGCAGACGATGCCTGTGGGGTTGGAGTGGGCTGGGCCTCAAAGTCTTCTTCCTCTTGAGGGTGATCCGCTCATGAAGCATCCTGTGCAATTGGCGTCATTGGACGACCAATGCTGATGTGTTCACTGTGTTCTAATTAAGGAAGGGCTGCATCATCTTCTACATTGTCACGATGACCAATGTCTTCAGCAGCGATGGGATCAGCTGCTGGAATGTCTTCAGGAACAGGAGCCTCTGTGGAGGCAGGCTCATGCACCGTCAGTTGACGTTCTGCGTCAGGGTGAACCATAGAAATAGGTTCAACTATCAAGGGCTCTATGGGAGCAGCCCGAGATTTCTTGGTCTTTCTCTTTTTCTTGCTGGGGGCAGTAGGAGAGGCTTCAGAGCTTTTCCTCTTCCTGGCTTCAGCCTCAGCAGTTCTTGTCTTCTTTAGCTCTGAAGCTGTTGACCGGCTCTTTGGCTTCGAGCCAGTCGTTGCAGTTGGGAAGACAAGTGGAACTGCTTCCTGCCTTGGTGCCTCTTGTTCAGCTGGAACAGTCTTCTTCTTTTTCTTTGCGGCCATCTTGGGGTCGATGCCAGGACACCCAAGTGCCTTGCGCTTCTCAGCCTCATTGTAGGCATGCACACATCTGTCTGCCAGAGTCTTCATTCGCTCCCGCGAACCTTGACCTTCTGCACGCTTCTTCAGAAAGTTTTCCTTTAGCTCATGCAACATGATCTTGAAGCTCTTCACTTCTTGCACGCTGAGCTTGGCCATGTGCTTCTTGAACTAAGCCTTTTCATGATCAATTTTCTGCTTCAGTTCAACAATGCGCTGGGCAATGGCAAGTTCTGAAGCAATAGCACCTTGGAAGGCGACGCTTAGGCCAACGGGCAGCTGCAGATCTTCGAAGCTGATGTTTGGTGTGGCAAACCATTCGTCGATGAAGTTGTGGATGATGGCGACATCAAAGAGAGGCAAATTGTTGAAGATTTCAGCTTCTTCTTTTCTCTTGATGAGCTGCTCAAGAGCGTCATCTCCAAGATCTTCATCACTTGACAGATCAATGGCTTCGCTGCACAGAATGGCAGCAGCTGTGAGCTCTTTGCCGATGTGCGACTGAGGCATCTTGGCCTTCTGGGGCTTGGAGACGCGGGATACGTCTTCGGACTGCACACTGTCTTCAGGAGGTGCAGTTGCCAATGGCTTCGCCCTTGAGATTTTTGGTGAAGGGGCCGGCTTTGAAGCTTTTGGCTTCTTCGACTGTTTTGGCTTCGGTACAGCAGGAGCTTCATCATACTCAGAGTCAGCTGGAGGGTCATTCACGGCAGTCCCTTGGACTAAGATGCGGGTGATGAGGCCCTCAAGGTTGGCATACGGACCGATGATATTGGGTTCTGCATCGCGTGTGCCATCTGCCCTTGGTGCTGAGGGACCAGGGTTGAAGTCTAACCCAAGTTTTTTCTTGTTCTGCTTCGCTGATTGTTGGGCAAACTGGAAGTTGCGCTTGAACAGATTGTACGACACCAGAGTAGTGACGACGGATGTGCATCATCAGGCTGTGGCCCACGAACCATGCATGGATAGAAGCTTTGGGCAATAGCTTCATCTCTGGACCTGGGTACAAGGTTCTTGTATAAGATGTCTCCCCACGGTCTTTTGATGGCACTTTTCTCAGCATACTCTTGGGTTGTGAAGCGGTATTTGAACCATTGTTCTGCCCAATAGCGTCGAATCCATTGGATTCGGGTCTTGCGCTGACCATAATTCTCTTCAGGATCTGTTTTATACATTTCTGCCAGTTCATCAGGCAGATCTTTGGATGTTCCTCCACGTCGTTGTCTGCCCCCTTTCCTTGCTGCTGTTTTTGAAGCCATAAACCTTAACTTGGAAGGCTTCAAGACGTTCAAAGGCTTCAAAGGCTTTCTTTTGCTGGACCAACAGGAACTGGCTTCAGGAGAATTTATGTGATGCTGTAGGAATTCTGCAAATGAATGCAGACTATGAGAACCAAAGGATTCTCCCACGGACATGTACCTGTGACAGCATTAAGGTGCGAGGGAAGGGGAAGAGGTCATATGCATTCTCAGAAGATTTTGAAGATAAATCAGTTTAGAAGACATTGACCTCATTGTGCGAAGACATTCACTCATAGATAAGAAGTTGGTTCCAGATTTGTATGAATCCACAGATCGGTACAAGTGAGGAATCTAACTACTTTTTGAAGCACAAGTGAATATACTAGGCATGTTATGAGATGCAGTTTGAGAGAAATCTAGCTTGTGTGAACAAAAACTTCTTGTGGTAGAAAGTGACAGATCAATAGGATCAATGATGTTGTAAAAGGCAGTTTTATTTACCACACTGAGAACTGCTAGACGGAGCGAGAGATGAGGCCGAGCAGTAAACTCGTTCGTGCCCTAACTTGGCGACGGAGGAGACCTACGGCGACGGCAGAGAGGACGATGTCCGCGGTCGGCGTGAAGACGGCGTCGGAGAGGTTGCGGCAGTGAAGCGCTTCGTCGCCGGCGTCGTCAAGAGCTAGCGATGGCGCTAGGGTTCGTGCGAGGGTGGAAGAAGGAGATAATGACCGCGGTAAGTGTGAATTTATAGGCACAGGGGCAGCACTGCGCTATTACTCAGGTGCCCCTGGCGATTCGCATCTGAGGAATGCGTGGCCAGTTTGCGGAAGTTTGGGGTTTGTTCCACGTCCCACGCACGCCTGGATTGTCGGGTGGTCGTTCCTGCTTCTCCGGATTTTATGTGGATGAATGAGCATTGAAAACGAACTTTATGGTTGTCTCTATATCTTCTGCTGACAAGGACGCAGTGAAGACATTCGACAGTTTCAATAGAATGCATATGACTTGGAGAGATAGTATTTGAGATAGGAAGCATAGAGAAGTTGGGGTCCGATCACATTCACTTAGTTCAAAAGATTCAACACGAAGATATAGCTATAAGTGAATGTTGTAGAGGACAGAATACTAGCATATATATATATATATATCTAAAATCAACATAGTGAAGATAATCATGAAAATATGTTGAGTTCGAAGCCAAACCAAATGTGAATACATTGCAAGGTAACGCCATGAGTGAAACACTTCAAAATAGAACGTTTGGTGGTGGCGTTACCCACCGTATAGGAAGTATTAGACCCAGACACGGCGCACAATTATCGTGGCGCTCCGAAGTCAAATTCCACATTAATGTATTCACACTTAGAATGTATGTCTTCATTGATTGAAGATATACTTCACTTCGTGTGTTGCACATCTAAGTCATCAATATGCATAAGGGTTAGGATGTGTGCCTGATCACAGGACATTTGAGGATTCCAGGATATTTAGCTCACACCGTAACTTGCAAAACCTCTTCTCATCCAAGGGCTTGGTGAAGATATCTGCCAATTGCTCTTCAGTGTTGACGTGTATGATATCAATGTCTTCCTTCACAACATGATCTCTGAGAAAGTGATGGCGAATTTCAATGTGCTTTGTCTTCGAGTGCTGAACTGGGTTGTTGGCAATCTTGATGGCACTTTCGTTGTCGCAGTAAAGTGGCACTTGCTTCAGATGAATGCCATAGTCCTTGAGTGTTTGCTTTATCCATAGAAGCTGAGCGCAGCAAGATCCAGCAGCAATGTATTCAGATTCAGCAGTGGAGAGAGATACACAGTTCTGCTTCTTTGAAGACCAACATACAAGTGATCGTCCGAGAAAGTGACATGTGCCTGATGTAGACTTGCGATCAACTTTGTCACCAGCATAATCAGCATCCGAGAATCCAACCAAATCAAACTCTGAGCCCTTTGGATACCATAATCCTAGAGTTGGGGTGTGAGCCAAATATCGAAGAATTCGCTTCACAACTAAGTGATGCGACTCCTTTGGTGCCGCTTGAAATCGAGCACACATGCAAACACTAAGCATAATATCTGGCCTAGATGCACATAGATAAAGTAAAGAACCAATCATGGAGCAGTATACCTTTTGATCGAACTCTTTACCATTGTCGTCAGGACCCAGATGATGTTTGGCTGGCATTGGTGTTGTGAAGCCTTTGCAATCTTGCATACCGAACTTCTTCAGGCAATCTTTGAGATACTTCTCTTGAGATATGAAGATGCCATTGTGTTGTTGTCGTATTTGAAGACCAAGGAAGAACTTCAGCTCCCCCATCATGGACATCTGATATTGCTCTTGCATCATATATCCAAACTCTTCACTGTACTTCTGATTGGTGCAGCCGAAGATAATGTCATCCACATATATTTGGCACACAAACAGTTCACCATCATATGTCTTCGTGAAAAGAGTGGGATCTACGGAACCAGGTATGAAGCCTTTGCTCTTCAGGAAGTATTTGAGTGTGTCATACCAGGCCCTAGGGGCTTGTTTGAGGCCATACAACGCCTTGTTGAGCTTGTATACCATGTCAGGATGTTTTGGATTTTCAAAGCCAGGCGGTTGTGCAACATACACTTCTTCTTCAATCTTGCCATTGAGAAAGGCACTCTTCACATCCATTTGATATAGAAGTATGTTATGATGATTTGCATAGGCCAGCAGTATGCGTATGGCTTCAAGCCTAGCTACAGGAGCAAATGTTTCATCGAAGTCAATGCCTTCCACTTGAGTATATCCTTGAGCAACGAGACGAGCTTTGTTTCTGACAAATTGACCATGCTCATCTTGCTTGTTGCGGTATATCCATTTGGTGCCTATTATGTTGTGCTTCCGTGGATCAGGACGCTTAACCAGTTCCCATACATAATTCATCTCAAACTGTT
The DNA here is from genome assembly GCF_056163025.1 of Triticum urartu. Taxonomy (NCBI): domain Eukaryota; kingdom Viridiplantae; phylum Streptophyta; class Magnoliopsida; order Poales; family Poaceae; genus Triticum; species Triticum urartu. Next base: position 165,836,262 of record NC_141874.1, on the reverse strand, counting down.
GAAGCTCTTCTTGCATAGCTTGAATCCATTCAGGTTCCATGAAGGCTTCTTCAACTTTCTTGGGTTCTGATATTGAGACGAATGCGAAGTGCCCACAGAAATTTGCTAGCTGAGTTGCCCTTGAACGAGTGAGTGGACCAGGTGCATTGATGCTATCAATTATTCTTTCAATCTGCACTTCATTGGCAACGCGAGGATGTATAGGGCAAAGACTTTGCTCTTGCTGTTCACTGTCGTTGTTGGAAGGAATGTCTTCAGGCTGAGCAATGTCTTCATGTTGATCAGGTGCTGAAATGATAAGCTCTTCTTCAGGATGAGCTTCAGAAGGTATAATCTCTCCAGTTCCCATTAGCTTGATTGATTCACTGGATGGAACTTCATCTAGCACACTTGGCAGCTGCTCTCTTTGTGATCCGTTGGTCTCATCGAACCGCACATCCACTGTTTCAACCACTTTGTAATGAAGGAGATTGAAGACTCTGTAGGAGTGCGAATCCTTTCCATATCCAAGCATAAAACCCTCATGTGCTTTTGGTGCAAATTTTGAGGTGTGATGTGGGTCCTTGATCCAGCACCTTGCGCCAAATACTCTAAAGTAAGTGACATTTGGCTTTTTGCAAGTAAGGAGCTCATAAGATGTCTTGTTCAGAAGCTTGTGAAGATAAACACGATTGATTGTATGGCATGCAGTGTCAATGGCTTCAGTCCAGAATTTTCTTGGAGTCTTGTATTCATCTAGCATCGTTCTGGCCATCTCAATGAGTGTTCTGTTCTTGCGTTCAACGACGCCATTCTGCTGTGGCGTGTACGGAGCTGAGAATTCATGTGTGATGCCCAAGGTATCAAGATATGTATCAAGGCCAGTGTTCTTGAATTCAGTGCCATTGTCACTTCTGATGTGCTTTATCTTGGCGCCGTAATTGTTCATAGCTCGATTGGCGAAGCGTCTGAAGACATCCTGCACTTCAGTCTTGTAAAGGATTATGTGCACCCAAGTATATCTAGAGTAATCATCAACAATGACAAAGCCATAGAGGCAAGCAATAGTAGTAAAAGTTGAGTAGTGAGTGGGACCAAAAAGATCCATGTGAAGCAGTTCGAAGGGTCGGGTAGTGGTCATGATTGTCTTCGAGGGATGTCTTGCCCTCGTCATCTTCCCTGCTTCACAGGCACCGCATAAGTGATCTTTCTTGAACTTGACGCCCTCGATGCCTATGACATGCTTCTTCTTCGCAAGGGTGTGGAGGTTCCTCATGCTAGCATGCCCAAGCCTCCGATGCCAAAGCCAGCATTCTGAAGCTTTTGCAAGAAGACATACTGCAAGTTGTGGCCCTGCTGAGAAATCTACCACATACAAATCATCTTTCCGATACCCTTCAAACACTAGAGACTTGTCAGATTCCATTAGTACCAGGCAACGATATTTTCCAAATATTACGACCATGTTCAAATCGCAAAGCATTGAGACAGACATTAAGTTGAAACCAAGGGATTTAACAAGCATGACTTTATCCATGTGTTGATCCTTTGAGATTGCAACTCTACCTAGACCCAATACCTTACTTTTACCAGTGTCAGCAAATGTGATGTGGCTCTTGTCGGATGGACGTAAGGTTGAGTCCATAAGAAGGCTTCTTTTGCCAGTCATGTGATTTGTACACCCACTGTCAATAATCCATTCTGAAGACTTTGAAGACACTGGTGTCGTACCCTAAAGTGCAGTTAGGGGGATAGGCTTCACGAAGAGAATTGTGAAGCAAAAACATTTGACGAACCAGTGGGTTATGAAAACTTAGATCCAGATTAGGACTAATAGGGAGAGTAGCATGCGATTCAGGAACGAAGTACATAATGATGCCATTTGGGCATTTTATCTTGCGCCCTACAAGATTTTTAAGGTCCCCAGCAATAGCGTCAAAAGATTTTGTTTTTCTGCTGGAGACCTTTCCCTGCAAAAGAGAGTTAAGCTTTCTTAACCACCCACATCTTCAAGGGTGGCTTAGAAGCAATAAGTCTAAGTGCAGCATCTGAGAATTTTGGTTTTGGAGCCCTAGCAAACAGTCTAGCAGGCGGACAATAGTACTCATAAGAATAGGCAGAATAATTTTTGGTCATATGAACATGACGGTTTGATGAACCGCTCTCATATTCATATGCCTGAGTATGGTTTCCCTGCAAAACATTTGCGTTAGCGTGACTCTGGTGAGTCCTCTGTTTGTATGAAGCCTTTGGACCGTATGAAGCCTTTGGTCTGAGGTTTGTCTTCTTCAAGTGAGGTGTCATGAAGACATTCACAGGAAGATTTTCCAGAAACTTTTTCGGAACCCAGATCTTCTTCATAGGCGGTCCATTCCTGCAGTTAGTACCAATGTACCTGGCGAACACTTCACCATTCTGATTCTTAAACAGTTTATAGTTTGCATCAAAGGATTCATCAATGATAATGGGGTTAGCACAAGTGAAGCCAGATAAATTGGATGGATCTGCTGAAGGTTCCTTTGCAGCAACCCACTTGGTTTTGGGGTACTGCTCAGGTTTCCAGTAAGAGCCATCTGCATTTATTTTCCTTACGAACCCAACACCCTCTTTCCTAGGGTTTCGGTTCAGAATCTGCTTCTTGAGGACATCACATAATGTCTGATGTCCTTTAAGACTTTTGTGCATCCCTGTTTCAAGCAATGTCTTCAACCTAGCATTCTCATCAGCAATAGTAGTGGTATCCTCAGCAGAGGGGTTAGTTACCACATCAACAGTTGAAGATATTGCAACAGCAGTAGCAGTGGAACATTCAGCAACAGAAGTAGCATTATCACGCTCAATGCATTTAAGACATGGTGGTTCAAATCCTTCCTGAGCAGAACTGATCTGTTCGGCGCGAAGTGACTCGTTTTCCGTTTGAAGATTTCATGAGCCGCTCTCAATTTCTCAAGTTCTTGCTTCCTTTGAAGATAATCATAGGAAAGCTTTTCATGAGTTGTTGAGAGAGTATCATGACGATCTTCAAGTTCCTGATACTTAACGTGAAGATTTTTTATGTCTTCAATTAAGGATTCAGATCGAGTCATTTCAGCACCCAACAGATCATCGCTTCTGTCTAACAGTTTTTGAATATGTTCCATGGCTTTCTGTTGTTCAGTTGCAATTTTAGCAAGTGTTTTGTAACTGGGTTTTGAATCACAATCAGAGTCATCGTCACTAGATGTTTGATAGTGAGTAGTGCGTTTGTTTACCTTGGTACCGCGTGCCATGAAGCAGTAGGTAGGAGTGGATTAGTCCTTGTCATTTGCATCAGTGTCGGTGATGAAATCATTGTCTTCAGTGTTGAAGATGGACTTGGGGACGTATGCTGTAGCCAGACTTGCAATGCCAGAATCAGACTCCTCCTCAGACTCCACCTCTGCCTCCTCAGAAGTGGACTCCTCCTCTGAATCCATTTCCTTGCCAACAAACGCACGTGCCTTGCCAGATGAGCTCTTCTTGTGTGATGAAGACTTTGAGGAACACTTGGAAGAAGACTTTGTGTATTTCTTATTCTTCTTATCATCTGAGTCATATTCCTTGCTCTTCTTGTTTCTGTTCTCATTGTCCCACTGTGGACACTCAGAGATGAAGTGTCCGGTTTTCTTGCACTTGTGGCATGTTTTCTTCTTGTAGTCATGAGCAGAAGCTTCATCATTCCTTGAGCTTGATCGTGAAGACTTTCTGAAGCCTTCCTTCTTGGTGAATTTTTGGAACTTCTTCACTAGCATTGCAAGTTCCCTTCCAATGTCTTCAGGATCATCAGAACTGCTGTCAGATTCTTCTTCAGATGAGGAAACAGCTTTTTCCTTCAAGGCACGAGTTCGCCCATAGTTTGGACCGTAGATATCTCTTTTCTCAGAAAGCTGAAACTCATGTGTGTTGAGCCTCTCAAGTATGTCAGATGGATCGAGTGTCTTGAAATCAGGACGTTCTTGAATCATCAGGGCTAGGATGTCAAACGAACTGTCAAGTGATCTTAGCAGCGTCTTGACGACTTCATGTTTGGTGATCTCAGTAGCGCCGAGGGCTTGAAGCTCATTTGTGATGTCAGTGAGCCGATCAAATGTGTGCTGGACATTCTCATTGTCATTTCTCTTGAAGCGGTTGAAGAGGTTGCGAAGAACGCTGATTCTCTGATCTCTCTGGGTGGAGATGCCTTCATTGACCTTGGAGAGCCAGTCCCAGACCAGCTTGGATGTCTTCAAAGAACTCACACGGCCATACTGTCCTTTGGTCAGATGACCACAGATGATGTTCTTGGCAGTAGAGTCCAGTTGAACGAATTTCTTGACATCAGCAATAGTGACACCTTCTCCAGCCTTGGGAACGCCGTTCTCAACGACATACCATAGGTCGACGTCAATGGCTTCAAGATGCATACGCATCTTATTCTTCCAGTAGGGATATTCAGTTCCATCGAAGACGGGGCACGCAGCGGAGACTTTAATTATCCCTACAGTCGACATAGCTAAAACTCCAGGTGGTTAAACCGAATCACACAGAACAAGGGAGCACCTTGCTCTGATACCAATTGAAAGTGCGTTATATCGACTAGAGGGGGGGTGAATAGGCGATTTTTATGAAAGTCTTCAAAACATGGAAGTTATGAAGACAAACAGTAGAGATATGCCTATCACTATGCAGCGGAAGTTAGATTACACTGGGCAAGCCATGGTCAAGTATTCAATAGAGTGAAAGCACAATGACAAGTAGCAGCAGTGCAATAAGGATCAGGTAGGAAGAAGTTATGAAGCCAAACAACTCATACAGTTACGTTGTGAAGACAAAAGATATAGCAAGCATGCAATGGCTTCACAATGAGTAACAGTAAGTAAAAGGAAGTGAAGATGAAACCAGTGACTCGTTGAAGACAATGATGTGTTGGACCAGTTCCAGTTGCTGTGACAACTGTACGTCTAGTTGGAGCGGCTAGGTATTTAAACCTTAGGACACACAGTCCCGGACACCCAGTCCTGAACACGCAGCTTAGGACACCAAGTCCTCACAGTATTCTCCTTGAGCTAAGGTCACATAGTCCTCGCCCAATCACTCAGGTAAGACTTCAAGGTAGACTCCCAAACCTTCACAGACTTCGTTCACTAGCAATCCACAATGTCTCTTGGATGCTCAGAACGCGACGCCTAACCGTCTGGAGGATGCACAGTCCTCAAGTGTAATAAGTCTTCAGATCACTCAGACAAGAAGACTTAAGTGATGCCCAATTTACTCTGGCTCTGGGTGGTTAGGGCTTTCTCCTCGCTAGGAATTTTCTCTCAAAGGCTTCGAGGTGGGTTGCTCTCAAACGACAAAAGTCGTGCACTGAAATCTGAGCAGCCAACCATTTATGGTTGTAGGGGGTGGGCTATTTATAGCCACTTGGCAACCTCACCTGATTTGTCCGAAATGACCCTGGGTCACTAAGGAACTGACACGTGTCTCAACGGTCAGATTTCAAACTCTCATGGCAACTTTACTTGGGCTACAAGCAAAGATGACTTGTCCGACTCTGGACAAGATTCGCTCTCATTGTCTTCACTCGAAGACATAGGTTTTTGGTTTAGGCATCACTTCAGTCATTCTGACTGGTTCTCCTGGACCCCACTTAACAGTACAGTGGTTCCTATGACTCAACATAAAAGAAAAAGAACTACGAAATATCTAAGTCTTCGAGCTCCATAGGCTTCATAACGTGTCTTCTTTTCTCATAGTCTTCAATGTGAATATCTTCATATACCACCTTTGACTTCAATGTCTTCATACATTTTTAGGGGTCATCTCTGGTAGTAAAACCGAATCAATGAGGGACTTCTACCTGTGTTATCCTGCAATTCTTACAAAAACATTAGTCCCTCAACTAGGTTTGTCGTCAATACTCCAAAACCAACTAGGGGTGGCACTAGATGCACTTACAGTACGTCTGGTTGGAGCGGCTAGGTATTTAAACCTAAGGACACACAGTCCTCACCGTATTCTCCTTGAGCTAAGGTCACACAGTCCTCGTCCAATTACTCCTGGTAAGTCTTCAGGTGACTTCCAAACCTTCACAGACTCGGTCACTCGGCGATCCACAATTTCCTCTTGGATGCTCTAGACCATGACGTCTAACCACCTGGAGGATGCACGGTCCTCAAAGGTAACAAGAATCGGTTCCACACAAGAACAATCTCTTCAGTGATTCTCAATCACTTTGGGTTTGTAGGTGTTTGGGTTTGGGTTTTCCTCACTTGATGATTTTCGCTCAAAGTCCTCGGAGGATGGGATGCTCTTAATGACAAGTGTCAGTTTCTCTCGGAGCAGCCAACCAGCTAGTGGTTGTAGGGGGCGGCTATTTATAGCCTAGGGAGTAGCCCGACATGATAAGACATAAATGCCCTTCAATGATATGACCATTAGGTAGGTAGATATTTTGGGACAGCTCGCGCGTAGCACAACAATGGTCGGATATTTGAGTATCAAATTTCTCAGGGCTATCATGTTCCTCACTTGTAGGCAGTTCGCACTAGCGAATTCCTAACTCCTCAGTCAGAACAAATTTCTCAGAGACCAGAAGATCTTCGTCTCTGTCACTAAAGAAATTGACTGAACTGTATGAGATTTCCAATGGCTTCACTCAAAAGGATTGGGTAGATGTAGGATTTTGAGATGAGCATCACTTGAAAACTTTTCCTTAGTTTTACCTCGACCCCCTTTAACAGTACGGTGTTTCCTATGACTCAAGAAAGAGAAAATCAAACTACGAAAACAAAAGTCTTCACGCTTCACATTCCTCGCATGAATATCAAGTCTTCATGGTCACACCAATTTCTTCACTTTCAGAGTCTTCAAGAAAACCAAAGTCTTCATCTGAAGACATTCATTTTCAGGGTCGACTTTCATCGTATATATCAAACTCCTCATAGACTTATAGACCTGTGTACACTCACAAACACATTAGTCCCTTAACCTATAAGTCTTCAATACATCAAAATCACTAAGGGGCACTAGATACACTTACATAAACTCATTCCAATTTCTTATTAGCATTATATCTACTGTATTACAACTTCACCATGGTTCATACCCCCCCCCCGGGATACTACACATAGATTCATCAAAATAAGTGAACAACACATAGAAAGCAGAATCTGTCAAGAATAGGACAGTGTGTAGCAATCTGGAACTTTCATATACTTATGTAACTTCAAAAATTCTAAAACATTAGGACAATCTACACAATTTGTAGAGCATTACTATGTAAAAAGTTCAAGATTTTATCATGCTCCAGTAAAAAATTAAAATTAAAAGGCTACAGCAAAAGTTTCTGTTTTTCTCCTGCACACACCAAACAAGCAATTTAAACATTCTAAAGCCAAACCATGACACATTATTTTTATAATATAATGGATATATACAAGGGGATACTTATTTTTGAGAAACTTCCATGAAAAATTCTACATTGTTTCCATGAGCATGAACACAAGTGTTCAAGGTCGACCCTGAGTTCTCCAATGCATAACCTTTCAATCATTTCTCTTTTTGAAAATGTTTTTTGGCATAACAGGCAAGTATTTTTTTTTAGTATTTTCATTTTGTAATTTTTTTGTTTGTTTCACCCACAACTAAACAGAAACAAAAGGGAAAACAAAATCTACTTAGTGAAGAAAGCAAACAAGCATACATGAAAATATCAACCCCACGCTATTGCTCCCTCGCAACGATGCTAGAAAAGAGCTTGATAATCCCCAAGTGCAAGGAATCATCATAGCAATTTCCAAAGGTGAAAGTGATAAGTATGGAGTGTCGAACCAACAAGGAGCTAAAGGAAAGATCCAATATTCTCTCAAGTCCTATATGCCACTGATACGACTCTACGTACACCGAACGTTTGCTTCCATCTAGAAACGAGAAATAAAACTACGTTGTGGGTATGAAGAGGATAACTTTGCATGATATCGGAGAACTAAAATATAAAAGTAGGTGTTGTTAACAAAAAGTTAGAATATATTACTATATATTATAAATAGCGAGTGTGTAATAATGATGGGTCGGTGTGCGAAATTATCCTAGGAAATTGTTAACAAGGTCGGTAATCATTATTGCGATTTCATATGAGGGAGAGTCATAAGCTAACATACTTTCTATTCTTGGATCATATGCACTTATGATTGGAACTCTAGCAAGCATCCGCAACTACTAAAGATATGTAGGGGAACGCGGTAATTTCAAAAAATTCCTACGCACACGCAAGATCATGGTGATGCATAGCAACGAGAGGGCAGAGTATCGTCTACGTACCCTCGTGACCGTAAGCAGAAGCGGTATGACAACGCAGTTGATGTAGTCGTACGTCTTCACGATCGATCGATCTAGCACCGAAGGTATGGCACCTCCGTGATCTGCATGCGTTCGGCTCGGTGACGTCCCGTGAACTCACGATCCAGTAGAGCTTCGAGGGAGGGCTTCGTCAGCACGACGGCGTGATGACGGTGATGATGTTGCTACCGGAACAGGGCTTCGCCTAAGCACTGCTACGATATTACCGAGGTGGATTATGGTGGAGGGGGGCACCGCACACGGTTAAAGATCAATGATCAACTTTTGTGTCTATGGGGTGCCCCCCTCCCCGTATATAAAGGAGTGGTGGAGGGGAGGGCCGGCCCTCTCTATGGCGCGCCCTAGGGGAGTCCTACTCCCACCGGGAGTAGGATTCCTCCCTTCCATGTAGTAGGAGTAGGAGAGAAGGAAGGGGAGGAGAGGAGAAAGGAAAGGGGGGCGGCCCCCTCCCAATTCGGATTGGGCTAGGGGGCGCACCTCCCACCTTTTCCTTCCCTCCCCTCTTTTCCACTAAGGCCCAATAAGGCCCATATACTCCCCGAGGGGTTTCGGTAACCTCCCGGTACTCAAGAAAATGCCCGAACTCATCCGGAACCATTTCGATGTCCAAACATAGGCTTCCAATATATCGATCTTTATGTCTCGACCATTTCGAGACTCCTCGTCATGTCCGTGATCAAATCCGAGACTCCGAACTACCTTCGGTACATCAAAACACATAAACTCGTAATACCGATCGTCACCGAACGTTAAGCGTGCGGACCCTACGGGTTCGAGAACTATGTAGAAATGACCGAGACATGTCTTCGGTCAATAACCAATAGTGGAACCTGGATGCTCATATTGCCTCCGACATATTCCACGAAGATCTTTATCGGTCAAACCGCATAACGGTATACGTTGTTCCCTTTGTCATCGGTATGTTGCTTGCCCGAGATTCAATCGTCGGTATCTCAATACCTAGTTCAATCTCATTACCGGCAAGTCACTTTACTCATTTCGTAATGCTACATCCTTTAACTAACTCATTAGCTACATTGCTTGCAAGGCTTATTGTGATGTACATTACCGAGAGGGCCCAGAGATACCTCTCCGACAATCGGAGTGACAAATCCTAATCTTGATCCATGCCAACTCAACAAACACCATCAGAGACACCTGTAGAGCACCTTTATAATCACCTAGTTACGTTGTGATGTTTGGTAGCACACAAAGTGTTCCTCCGGTATTCGGAATTTGCATGATCTCATAGTCATAGGAACATGTATAGTTATGGAGAAAGCAATAGCAATAAACTAAATGATCATCGTGCTAAGCTAATGGATGGGTCAAGTCAATCACATCATTCTCTAATGATGTGATCCCGTTAATCAAATGACAACTCGTGTCTATGGTTAGGAAACATAACCATCATTGATTCAACGAGCTAGTCAAGTAGAGGCAAACTAGTAACACTCTGTTTGTCTATGTATTCACACATGTACTAAGTTTCTGGTTAATACAATTCTAGCATGAATAATAAACATTTATCATGATATAAGGAAATATAAATAATAACTTTATTATTTCCTCTAGGGCATATTTCCTTCAAGATCATTAAGGTAAAACCCAACCATAGCACTAAAGCATCAAGTCCCCTTTATCCCATACGCAACAACCCCCTTACTCGGGTTTAAGCTTTTGTCACTCTAGCAACCCACTATAAGTGAATCATGAATGTATTGCAACACCCTATAGCGGGAATCCCTCACGTGTGCGCGGCATGGAAGGCACCATAGGATAGCGCCAAGATAAAACATACAACTCAAACCAATCTAGATCATCAATCAACCCATAGGACAAAGAAAATCTACTCAAAACATCATAGGATGGCAACACATTATTGCATCATAATATGTGGCATAAAGCACCATGTTCAAGTTGGGGATTACAGCGAGGTGCGTGAAAGTGGACCGCGTAAAAGAGATGAGGATGGTGGTGATGATGGTGATGTTGATGAAGACGATCACCACGGCGATGGTTCCCCCGATGGCACTCCGGCGCCACCGAGAGAGAGGGGGAGAGGTTCTCCCCCTTGTGCTTCCTCCTCCATGCCCCCTAGAAGGGGAGAGGTTCTCCCTCTCGTCCTTGGCCTCCATGACGATGGTGACCCATCCGATTTCCTCCTCCATGGCCTCCGGTGATGTTGGCACCCTCCGGCAGGGTGCCAGAGAGGGCCTAGTTTGGTTTTTCATGGCTACAGAGGCTTACGGCGGAGGAACTACCGAGACCTCTTTTGTTTCGGGGTTTTTTGGATTTATAGGAGGAGGTGGCATCGGTTTCACGTCAGGGGGCCCTATGTCACATCCCTAGTTCTGGTCTGATCTAGGCTAGCTTCCATGTGTTGCATCATGTTTAAATTCTTTTGAATTTGAAATGGGGATTGATCAAACCCTAGCACCTCTCTAAAAATACTAGGTTCAAACTTAAATCATTTTTAATGAACCCAAAATGCCCTTTGAAAATGTTCATGATTTATGGAAAAAGGTGAAAACCTTAACCAGAGATGATACACATTTTTCCAGGACATTTTTGGTCTTTGAATTAAATCAATACTTATTTGAATTGGAGATATAAATCCCTATAAATACTTTTATAACTCCAATAATTCTGAAAACTTGTGAGTGGCTCTGAATATTTTGTATCAAGCCACCTAATAATTTTCAGAAGCTACAAAAATGATTTGGTCTAGAAACTAAATCAAAACAAAAAAGAAAAATAGAAAACAAAAAAAAACAAATGAGAGAGAGAGAAAGGGAACTTACCTAGCAGCCCACCAGAGAGGCCCCTCTACCAGTCATCCTCCACCTCCTGCCAGTGGGCAGGAGGGCGCGTGCTTGCCGTGCGCTGGCACACGCGCGGCCACCTCCTGCTTCTGCCAATGCAGGAGAGGCTCCTGAAGTCGCCATGCAGCACTCTGAACCCCCCCCCCCCCTCGACCGCTCCCCTCTCTCCCTGCCTCGCCTCTCTCGCTCTCTCTCCCAAAGCCGAGCGGAGCCGTCTCCGTCGTTCACTGCCGCCACGGCTACCGCAACCCCCTCGCCCTACCGCTGATCCCAGAAGCACCACCGCGTTCCCCTCGTCCTCTCCACCGAGCTATACAACGTCGGAGGCCCTAGAACTTCGCCATCGCCGTCGCCATCAACCTCTGCCCCGACGATCGCCGCCGTTAAATTCGTCGCCGTCCGGCCTTCCCCAAGCCCGCTTCGACGCCTGCTGCGATCGCCATGAGCCCTGCTTCGTCCTCCCCCTCTCCGTTACCTCATGCACCATATGCACCGCACCAAGCTCACCCGCACCCGCCGCTGCATGTGCTCACCGTCGGAGTGACTCCGGCCACGCAACGGCCTGGCCGTCATGTCCACCTTGCTCGCCGCACCATGTAGAGCACGTAGGTGCTAACCCCGTGCCTCCATGCTCGTTGTAGCGATGACCCCGAGCTCACCTGAGCTCCGGCAGCCGCCAACATCGTCGCGGGCGACGATTTCGGCCACCTCCGGACTAACCACCACCACCAATGGAAGCGGCGCACCTCCAGCTCCCCGTAGATGGCCTCCGCCGCCAATTTGGTCGCCGGAGCGCGAAACCCGCGCCGCGCCGCCGCGTCTGCTGCCGCCGACGACTAAACGCCGGCGGGTTGACCGACTTTGACCGGCAGGGTTTGACCCCGTCTGACCAGGGGTTTGACCCCTCTCTCTCACTGACATGCGGGCCCCGCCCGGCTAACTAAGTTAGTTAGGGCTAATCCTACTTAGGTTAGTTAGGTTAGTCGCTGACAAGTGGGCCATGGTCCCTGTTAATTAGCTAAGTGTTAAATTAACTTAATTTTAAACCCACAGCCACTGACGTATGAGTCCAGGGACTAATTGGCCTAGATTAACTGTTAGTTAGTGCTAATTAACTCAGTTAGTTGACCGGGTCACTGACCAGTGGACCCCACTGGTCAGGTTTGACCTTCTGACGTCGCAGTGACGTAGTGTTGACGCAATAATACATTTTCTGGATTAAAATAAACCAGGAAATTCCAGAAAATAGTATAAAATTTTAAAAGTCATAGAAATTCAACCGTAACTCCAAATGAAATAATTTATATATGAAAAATGATCAGAAAAATCCAATCTATCCATCTGTACTGGTTTCATGCATGTTTAAACAACTTAACCTCATTGTTTAGTTCAAAACATGATCATGCACTATTTGAATTCCTAGCTTGAATCTGAATTTGAACCTTGAGTTCAAATCAACTCAAACCCTTATGTTCCTAGCTGCATTAGCTCAAATCATATCATATTGACATGTCATGATCATGCATCATATTGTGCATTACATTGATTGTATTCTTTCTATGTTTGCCGGCGATTGTTCCCCCTCGGTAGACGTATGTTTCGACGATGTGATCAATGACACCGATGAAGACCTATATCATCTTCAAAAGTGCCAAGCAAGCAAAACCCCCTTGTTCATTCCGATACAATCCCACTCTCTCGCTCCTGCTCTCTTTTACTGCATTAGGACAACAACAATTCAACTGTTACATGCTGCGGTAGTTGAACCCCTTCCTCTGCATGACCTGTCATTGCCACAGTAAATAGATGAAACCCACTAGCATGAGTAGGAGTTGTTTGAGCCCTGATGTGCCTACTCATCCATGCTTGTTTGTCGTGCATGCCATTGCTTAGAGTTGTGTCAGGTCTGATTCATCGGGGATGAATCGGAGGTGTGTGAACATGTCCTACTGTTGAGAGCTAAGTGTGTGAACACGATTTGGTAAAGGTATCGGTGAGAGGCCATGTAGGAGTACATGGTGGGTTGTCTCATTGAAGCCATCCTCTGTAGCGACCCGACCTCAGATGGTCGAGTCTCTGTGCTTTAGTGTCATCCCTGGATCAGTAATGCTGACACGCACAGTACTTGAAGGATTTATAATAGAGTAGCAATCACACACTTATTACATCGAATGTCTCAAAAGAGAACTTATTACAATAAATATGGCTTAAGGCCATCTAATAACGATAACAGCGGAAGGCTTGGAAGATAAGTGAGTCCATCAACTCCAACGGCATCACTGAGTATAGATCCACGACCTAAAGGCACCTTACTCGTCGTATGAAAAGTCTGCAACATGAACGTTGCAGCCCGAAAACGGGTCAGCACATGGAATATGCTGGCAATGTAACACATAGAGAATAGTGAACAGAATAGGCTATACTACATGCATATTTGGCTGGTGGAAAGCTCTATGGTTACAGTTTGGCGTAAAGCCAGTTTTTCCCTACTGCAAAGGAATAAATTTTATTTAACTATCATGGTAGTTGTTAAACATCGAGAGTGTAGACACCCTCTCAATCCCAATTAAGCATCATCATTAAAATCCCAACAAAAGTAATTAGAGTCACATGATGAGATTCACATGATAATCCAAGAACTAGATACTCAAGTTGTCCATAACCGGGGACACGGCTAACCATGATTAGTTTATACCCTCTGCAGAGGTTTGCGCACTTCTCCCCACAAGACTCGATCTCCTCCGTTGGGATTCTCGCACTACAAGATGTTTGAGAAACGGATGACCGAGACATAGTCTTTCATAAGCGCTAGCACCTTACGATCGGGTAGACCGTTACACCTACTTTCCCTTACATCTGCCAGTCTACCATTGTAAGAGTTCGCACGACTTAATCAGCTATGCTAGAGCCCATAGTAGCTTGTGGCTGCACACGGAAGTTTCTAGTATGATTAATCTCATGATCCCTTTGAGCCTGGGTGGCAGTCCATAAAGAAAAACACAGGCAATCGCTGGAAAACCCAGGTGCCTCAATCCACCCAGATGTGTATTAAAGTTGCCACCTTAAATAAACCATTAATTTAACAATCTCACATCTGTCATGGATACACTCACCCAATCCACGTCTACTAGCATAGCATGTCAAAATAAGAAAACATAGAAGTAACTCCCAAGGGTTTGATAATAAAACAGGAAATAGGTGCTATCTCATCTACTTCCCAACCCACAAATTAATTAGATCCTAATCATGCAATGTTTTGAGGATTGATCTAATGCAATAAAACTGGGTAGTAAGAGGTATGATCAAAGTGTTACTTGCCTTGCTGATGATCCGTGAAACCTAGAGATTCAAAGTAGCAAGCGGCGCACTCCGGGTACTCTATTGCAAACAAACAAGCACACAATAAGTACTCATCTAATGCATGAGTAAAACTCAAATAAGAAATCTAACCAGAAAGTTCAACCTAAGAACTCCGGCTTGCAAAAAGAATCAAATCAAATGAAGCAACGGAAAGCAAACGGCAAAAATAAACTTCGTTTACTAATCTGTATCTAAGTCAATTTCTGCAGATGCAAAAACTTGTTTGAGTTGGTTGAATGGAAAGAGGGTTTTGAGACGAAACTCCAGGCGCATGAATTGTCTGATTCCGATAAACGAGCAAAAAGTTAAACTAAAACGAAAATTGGATCAGAAATCGCGATCAGAAATAATCGCGGAAAATCCGAGAAAAAGAAAAACAACAAGCAAGCTAACGAACGAACGTTCGCTGCCTGCGGCTAAATGACGAAAATTGTTCGTAAAAACGAACAAAAAAGCGGTCGTTCGCTAAATAACTAAACCGACGAAAAAATAAACCGAACCGGATCTAAAAAACGGATCTAGGTTTTCAAAAAAAATCAGCCGGTTTTCTTCATGAAAACTGAGGCAACGGCGGCTACCTCGCGCGGCTCCGGCGAGACGACTGCGGCGGCGGCGCGGCTTCGGCGAGAGGCGGCGGCGGCTCCGGCGACGGTGGCGGGCGGCGGGGGCGGCGGCGGATCCGGCAAGAGGCGGGTGGCGGCGGCGGCGGATCGCACGGCGGTGGCGGCGCGCGGATCGAGGCAGGACAAGGCGGCGGCTAGGGTTTCGGGCTGGGACGGCTGCGGCTGGCTTGGGCCCTCACGGCTTTAAAGGCCGGCCGGGCCTAGTGTCCTAGTCAGACACGGTCCGGTTAGGTCGGTTCGGTGTTTTTTTAAAAAAAAATTATGTGATGTGCAGAAAAAGAAAGAAAAGAAATACTAAACGGACTCCAAAAATCCCGAAATAAATTTTCCCCAGCTTCTAAAATCAAGCCGGACGAAGTGAACATTTATTTGCGTCCTAAATGCAATTTTGAAAAACGCGCATTTTTCCTAAATTCAAATAAAACAGCGAAAAACTCCAAAATAAAATCTTATTTGATTTTGTTATTAAATCCTCAATATTTCTTTATTTGGGGAAAGTCATTTTATTCCCTCTCACTTATTTTTATAAGTGAAATAATTGAAGATAAAATAAATAAAATCAAATGATCCTATTTTCAAAATTTGAGAAAAAACCAAATATGAAAATAACGAAATCCCCAACTCTCTCCGTGGGTCCTTGAGTTGCGTAGAATCTCTGGATCAGGCCAAAAGCAATAAAATATGATATGCAATGATGATCTAATGTATACCTTGGCACCGCGTGCCATGAAGCAGTAGGTAGGAGTGGAGTCGATCTTGTCATTTGCGTCGGTGTCGGTGATGCAGTCATTGTCTTCAGTGTTGAAGATGGACTTGGCGACGTATGCTGTAGCCAGACTCGCAATGCCAGAATCAGACTCCTCCTCAGACTCCACCTCTGCCTCCTCAGATGCGGACTCCTCCTCTGAATCCATCTCCTTTCCAACAAACGCACGTGCCTTGCCAGATGAGCTCTTCTTGTGTGATGAAGACTTTGATGAAGACTTGGAAGAAGATTTTGAGTATTTCTTCTTTTTCTTGTCGTCAGAATCATATTCCTTGCTCTTCTTCTTCCTTCTGTTCTCATTGTCCCACTGTGGACACTCAGAGATGAAGTGTCCAGTTTTCTTGCACTTGTGACATGTTTTGTTCTTGTAGTCATGAGCAGAAGCTTCATCATTCCTTGAGCTTGATCGTGAAGATTTTCTGAAGCCTTTCTTCTTGGTGAATTTTTGGAACTTCTTCACTAGCATTGCAAGTTCTCTTCCAATGTCTTCAGGATCATCAGAACTGCAGTCAGATTCTTCTTCAGATGAGGAGACGGCTTTTGCCTTCAAGGCTCGAGTTCGCCCATAGTTTGGACCGTAGATATCTCTTTTCTCAGAAAGCTAAAACTCATGTGTGTTGAGCCTCTCAAGTATGTCAGACGGATCGAGTGTCTTGAAATCAGGACGTTCTTGAATCATCAGGGCCAGGATGTCAAACGAACTATCAAGTGATCTCAGCAGCGTCTTGACGATTTCATGTTTGGTGATCTCAGTGGCGCCGAGGGCTTGAAGCTCGTTTGTGATGTCAGTAAGTCTGTCAAATGTGTGCTGGACATTCTCACTGTCATTTCGCTTGAAGCAGTTGAAGAGATTGCAAAGGACACTGATTCTTTGATCTCTCTGGGTTGAGATGCCTTCATTAACTTTGGAGAGCCAGTCCCAGACCAGTTTGGATGTCTTCAAGGCACTCACACGGCCATACTGTCCTTTGGTCAGATGACCACAGATGATATTCTTAGCAGTAGAGTCCAGTTGAACGAATTTCTTGACATCAGCAGCAGTGACACCTTCTCCAGCCTTGGGAACGCCGTTCTCGACGACATACCATAGGTCGACATCAATGGCTTCAAGATGCATGCGCATCTTATTCTTCCAGTAGGGATATTCAGTTCCATCGAAGACGGGGCAAGCAGCGGAGACTTTGATTATCCCTGCAGTCGACATAGCTAAAACTCCAGGTGGTTAAACCGAATCACACAGAACAAGGGAGCACCTTGCTCTGATACCAATTGAAAGTGCGTTATATCGACTAGAGGGGGGGTGAATAGGCGATTTTTATGAAAGTCTTCAAAACTTGGGAGTTATGAAGACAAACAGTGAAGATTATGCCTATTACTATGCAGCGGAAGTTAGATTACACGAGGCAAGCCATGGTCAAGTATTCAGTATAGTGAAAGCACAGTGACAAACAGCTTCAGTGTAATAAGGATCAGGTAGGAAGAAGTTATGAAGCCAACCAACTCATACAGTTACGTTGTGAAGACAAAAGATAGAGCAAGCATGCAATGGCTTCACAATGAACAACAGTAAGTCAAAGGAAGTGAAGATGAAACCAGTGACTCATTGAAGACAATGATATGTTGGACCAGTTCCAGTTGCTGTGACAACTGTACGTCTGGTTGGAGCGGCTAGGTATTTAAACCTTAGGACACACTCCCGGACACCCAGTCAAGGACACTTAGTCCAAGACACCCAGTCCTCACCGTATTCTCCTTGAACTAAGGTCACACAGACCTCGTCCAATCACTCGTGGTAAGTCTTCAGGCGACTTCCAAACCTTCACAGACTTCGTTCACTGGCAATCCACAATTTCTCTTGGATGCTCAGAACGCGACGCCTAACCGTCTGGAGGATGCACAGTCCTCAAGTGTAATAAGTCTTCAGATCACTCAGACACGAAGACTTAAGTGATGCCCAATTTACTCTGGCTCTGGGTGGTTAGGGCTTTTCTCCTCGCTAGGAATTTTCTCTCAAAGGCTTCGAGGTGGGTTGCTCTCAAACGACAAAAGCCATGCACTGAAATCTGAGCAGCCAACCGTTTATGGTTGTGGGGGTGGGCTATTTATAGCCACTTGGCAACCCGACCTGATTTGTCCGAAATGACCCTGGGTCACTAAGGAACTGACACGTGTACCAACGGTCGAATTTTGAACTCACACGGCAACTTTACTTGGGCTACAAGTAAAGCTGACTTGTCTGACTCTGGACAAGATTTGCTCTCATAGTCTTCGCTCGAAGACATAGGATTTGTATTAGGCATCACTTCAGTCATTCTGACTGGTTCTCTTGGACCCCACTTAATAGTACGGTGGTTCCTACGACACAACATAAATGAAATGAAACTACGAAGGATCTAAGTCTTCGAGTTCCATAAGCTTCATAGGGAGTCTTCTCATGTCATTGTCTTCAATATGAATATCTTCATAAACCACCATTGTCTTCAATGTCTTCGTACATTTTTAGGGGTCATCTCTGCTAGTAAAACCGAATCAATGAGGGACTTCTACCTGTGTTTTCCTGCAATTCTCACAAACACATTAGTCCCTCAACTAGGTTTGTCGTCAATACTCCAAAACCAACTGGGGGTGGCACTAGATGCACTTACAAACATGCTTCGAGATAGCATCGGCATGGACTTCGAGTAAAGGTCAGACTTTGGAAACACAAAGGATCCATCAGGAATAACTTGTGGATTAAGTCTTACAATTTCCTCACGGAAGAATGGATAACCTTGTTGAAAAAGGAATCTATAACAATAGGGCCTCCGGCCAGGTGTGCTAGGCACGACATCACCTTACCGGGTCACATAAAGACCATTGTTACAACTCTTGGGAATATGTTCCCATCATCATATCTGACCAAGATTCATATCTGATTGGTGTCAGGATAACTCAGACTCAGAATGCTTGAGAAGAAAGGTGCAACACAAATTGTCGAGAAGACATTGTAAGATTCTCGGGAAATGAACTATGGAAGCAAGTTCTGAAACAAGAGTTCATCACTAAACCAAGGAGAGGATGAGGAGGTGGCTGATAGGCTCAGCAACAAAGCATTGAGATTTCCAAAGGTTGGATTTCCACAATCATGTGAACAAGGAAATATCATTTGTCGGATCAAATGATATAATGATGTATGCTCGAGGGAAACATATACAACTGAACAAGGATAGAAGGGTGCACCCAGGAACCTGGACTAGGTAGCATGATCAATGTTCGAATGATGATTCAATAAGAAATAGACTTAGAATGAAACTGTAGACCAATAACTTCAAAGCAATAGGGTTGCTAGAAGTCTAGAATTTACACATCACAGACCATTTGTCGATAATCCGGTTAGAAACAACACGAGGACCAAAGAATGAACGGATATGACAAAAGGTATCACCTGCATCAAGAATTCTTAAGAGGTGGTGAAATTACCACGACATTCTTGACATAAAAGGTGGTTATATTCCAAGGTAAATAAGAACAAATGCTGGATAGCAAGGAACTCAATGTATAACACAAAACACGAACAAGTTTGTGTTGGAGGGAAGGCAATAAAGTGGCCGATGATAACACAAATCATCGGGGGCAAGGATGGTATTTCTCATCAAGAATTCGATATATATCTTGGAAGAGCTCAGGATGTTGATGATGACCACGACACATTTGAAGATGTAATCGGTCAGCGATGACATCAAGTCAAATGATGATGCAGCGAAAGGTTATGGGAACCAAGGGTATGCCACAAACTCGAAATCAAGTTTGTGGTTCAAGGCGAAATGATATGACGAGGAAAGTCGACGTAAGCTTAGCTCATCGTCGAAAATTGTGCTTCGGAAAGAAGGACCAGATAGCACAATTAAAAAGTTGCACGATAATGATATAGCCGATCAGGCTAGGAATAACTTGAAGAGTTATTAAATCATAAGCAACGAAAATTACTTAGAGTTATTGAATCATAGTGTGGAATCGATTCACTTAACGGTGTTCTCGAGTGTTTAATAACTCAGGGCCCGTGAAAAATTGGAACCAGTGAGAATGTAGCACTTGATGGAGAACTCATAAGAAGTTATGCAGTTCCATGATAATCTCGAGATACCAGGGGGTAATACTCAACGACAAATCAAAGTAGAGGTTGGACTAGGGTAATGCTCTGCAGAAGACAAGTACTTAAACTTGCACGAGAAATGGTATTTAAAGGAGAACATGGTCGGAATCCACGATCATAAAGGATCGAACCACGGATACAAGATGAACTTATTAGAAAGGGGTAATTATTTTTACGAGCAGCTTCCATGATAAGGTATACATCGTGTCCCTGGGCATGAACGCAAGGTTCAAGGTCGACTCCCACTTCTTCAATGTATAACCTTGCATTCACTTTTCGCTTTGATAAAGGCATTAGTGTTGAAAGTTTTATCTGGTGAAATACCGGATGAGTATGACTCGTGAAAACTTCCAAGTTCACACATATAAAGGAAGGCATAGGTTCAACCCGTCAGGGTATCATGGAAACATATACCACAAGCTTCAATAGTAAACACGACCAGCTCGAAAGCAGAGCATGGTTGGCCAAGCAGATGATACAATTTACCAAGGGCATTATGTATCAGGTAAAGAACTCACAAGAATTTTGGTTGTGAAGGACATTGTCGGATAATAACCCGGCAATGGTTATGGCGGTCCACAACGGGGCTGATGTGAGTATCGGAACTCAATCAAAGGAAGAAGGAATGCCAATGCATCGGATTATAGAAACAACTGAGTAACTTAGAGCTCAATTGCAAAGGAATTAAGATTTACAAAGCGAAGGATCAGAAGCAGACGCTCTGATCAAGGATGGATAAGTTCCATATACTTAGGGGCACAATCGACGAAAATTTGATTGGCGAGAACCAGCTCACCTTTAAAATGACGTCTGAGCCAAAAGGATGAATTCTAGGATCTGGCTAAGGATTGCGAGCATTCGCAACATATTGAATCAACCGACTCGAAAGGATAATGACAAGGGATACAAATAAGATTACGAGACTTATGGGATTAACCATAATGCAAGATAGCAAGAATTTCAAGAGCAGTAGGTTGCTCAGGATTTTCGGAAGATCAAATGGTATTTCGAAGACTGTTGTGAAATGCATGAATCAACTAGGAATGGACGGATACTCGATAAGTGCGAGGAATTATCCATACAGGTATTCATGCGGCAAGATCTGTAAGGCAGTAGGCACAAAATATTATCGGGACAATAGAGAGGATTTCAGGGTATCTTGTAATAACAAGACCAGCTGGGGATGAATGAAAAAAAATGACAACTGCAAGTAGTTATCCATCAGGGTTGATAGTGGAAGGGGAATTGCAAACGCGATGACACAAGTTCTCGGCTTAACAGCGGAGAGTATCTTCAGGATCTTCACGTGCAGCAGACGATCATCAGAAATAAGGGGCTCTCTGGGTGAAAATGATAACGAGATCCTAATGTTAGATTTAGTAAAATCATTTAACCCGAATAGAAGAGAGATCAGAGTTCTAGAGTATAGACGAGGAATAAAAGATCCTACTACCACCCAATGGCGGCGTGTGCCTGTAAGACACACAGCCATGTTAGTATAAGTTTTGCAATGTCTAGACTCGACTTTGGCCAAGGAGTTGGAAAGAGGGATTCCTACAGGCAGTCGGCTCTGATACCAACTTGTGACGCCCCCGATTTGACCGTACACTAATCATACACGCAAACGTGTACGATCAAGATCAGGGACTCATGGGAAGATATCACAACACAACTCTACAAATAAAAATAAGTCATACAAGCATCATATTACAAGCCAGGGGCCTCGAAGGCTCGAATACAAGAGCTCGATCATAGACGAGTCAGCGGAAGCAACAATATCTGAGTACGGACATAAGTTAAACAAGTTTTCCTTAAGAAGGCTAGCACAAACTGGGATACAGATCGAAAGAGGCGCAGGCCTCCTGCCTGGGATCCTCCTAACTACTCCTGGTCGTCGTCAGCGGGCAGCACGTAGTAGTAGGCAACTCCGGTGAAGTAGGAGTCGCCGTCGACGGTGGCGTCTGGATCCTGGGCTCCAACATCTGGTTGCGACAACCAGGTAGAAGGGATAGAGGGAAAAGAAGGAGAAGCAACCATGAGTACTCATCCAAAGTACTCGCAAGCAAGGACCTACACTACATATGCATGGGTATATGTGTAAAGGCCATATCGGTGGACTGAACTGCAGAATGCCAGAATAAGAGGGGGATAGCTAATCCTGTCGACGACTACGCTTCTAGCAGCCTCTGTCTTGCAGCATGTAGAAAAGAGTAGACTGAAGTCCTCCAAGTAGCATCGCATAGCATAACCCTAACCGATGATCCTCCCCTCGTCGCCCTGTGAGAGAGCGACCACCGGTTGTATCTGGCACTTGGAAGGGTGTGTTTTATTAAGTATCCGGTTCTAGTTGTCATAAGGTCAAGGTACAACTCCAAGTCGTCATGTTACCGAAGATCATGGCTATTCGAATAGATTAACTTCCCTGCAGGGGTGCACCACATAACCCAACACGCTCGATCCCATTTGGCCGGACACACTTTTCTGGGTCATGCCCGGCCTCGGAAGATCAACACGCCGCAGCCCTACCTAGGCACAACAGAGAGGTCAGCACGCCGGTCTAAATCCTATGGCACAGGGGTCTGGGCCCATCGCCCATTGCACACATGCACGTTGCGTACGCGGCCGGAAGCAGAACTAGCCCCCTTAATACAAGAGCAGGCTTACGGTCCAATCCGGCGCGCGCCACTCAGTCGCTGACGTCACGAAGGCTTCGGCTGATACCACGACGTTGAGTGCCCATAACTGTCCCCGCGTAGATGGTTAGTGCGTATAGGCCAGTAGCCAGACTCAGATCAAATACCAAGATCTCGTTAAGCGTGTTAAGTATCCGCGAACGCCGACCAGGGCCAGGCCCACCTCTCTCCTAGGTGGTCTCAACCTGCCCTGTCGCTCCGCCTCAAAGTAACAGTCGGGGGCCGTCGGGAACTCAGGCCCATCACTACCTGGATGGAGCCACCTGCCCCTTCAGCCCCCATCTCCAAACAGTATCATAAGTAATGTAACAGTGTAAGTATATATCATATGCCCATGATCACCTCCCGAAGTGATCACGGCCCAGTAGTATAGCATGGCAGACGGACAAGAGTGTAGGGCCACTGATGGAACACTAGCATCCTATACTAATAAGCATTTAGGATTGCAGGTAAAGGTAACAACAGTAGTAGCAAGGACAGGCTATGCATCAGGATAGGATAACGAAAAGTAGTAACATGCTACACTACTCTAATGCAAGCAGTAGAGAGAAGAATAGGTGATATCTGGTGATCAAAGGGGGGGCTTGCCTGGTTGCTCTAGCAAGAAGGGGTCGTCAACACCATAGTCGTACTCAGTGGCATCAGCGTCGGTCTTGGGGTCTACCGAAGAAGAAGAGGGGGGAGAAATAGTAAATATGGAGCAAACAAAGCATAACAAAACCTAACGCGGCAATACGCGGTGTAGGTATGCCCTAACGCGGTAGGAGGTGATACAGACGAAAGGGGGAAACATCCGAGAAAGTATCCCCGGTGTTTCGCGTTTTCGGGCAAATGAACCGGAGGGGGAAAAGTTGCGTGTTTGCTATGCTAGGGATGTGTGGCGGATGAACGGGTTGCGTGTCCGGATTCGTCTCGTCGTTCTGAGCAACTTTCATGTATAAAGTATTTTCATCCGAGATACGAATTATTTAATATTAATTTTTAAAGATTTAATTCATTTTCTGAATTTAATTTAATTCGAAATAAATGTGAATTGCTAGGTGCACCCAGCTCTGGGTACACATAAGTGTACCAGAGGGGCTGACATGTGGGTCCAAGGGGTCCCAGTTGACCAGTCAAACTTTGACTGGTCAAAAGGGGGTGGGTCCCCCTTGTCATGTACTATCTTACTAACCTAATAGAGTAAATACACTAATTAGGTTATCAGTTTAAATAACACAGGTTAATTAAGTTAACTAACTCTTTAATTAATTAATTAATTAATTAATAATAATAATAATATTTATTTTTTTTCATAAATGTTTCAGGGGCGTGGGGCCCCTTTGTCATAGGCCCCTCGGGGCTTAACGGGGCAGGTTAACGGGCGCGGGCGAGGCTGCCCGCTTGGGCGCCCGCCCAGACTAGTGGAGGCGCCGGGGCTTCGTAGCCGGCAGCGAGGTGCGTCGGGCAGCAGGGGGCGAGCGTCGGCTGTGGTGCGACGCGCGCACAGGGGAGCGGCCAAGGCAGTAGGCAGGTGAGCAGCAACACGGTGCGGCAACGACAGAGGCGCGCCTCAGGCGGACGTGCGCGCGCGAGGGCACGGCCAGGTCATGCGCGGAGCGGGGCACCGGGCGCGGCAACGGGAGGACGCGGACGGCGGTTACGACAATGAGATTGAGGGAGGAGGTGGGGGTCGTCGGAGAGGCTCACAGCGGAGCTCGTGGAGGGCTCGGTGAAGCCGGGGGAGGTCGAGGCCGTCCGGCGAGGTGGGGATGAGGACGACGGTTCCAGGCGGCGGTGGTTGGCATCGGTGCGATGAGCACGACGTCCTGCGGAGCTCGGGGAGGAGGACAAGGACGCGAGGTCTGGCAAGGAGGCGGTCGATCCGAGCGGCAACGGCGGGGCCTTCGGCGGTGGTGGTGGCGCACGGCGATGACGAGCGGGTGCGGTCCGGTGGGTGGCTCCAGCGACGGCGGTCCGTCGAGGCGCGGCGTCGGGCGAGCAGCAAGGGGCGTCATTGCCCCCCGATCTAGATCGGGGGAGAGGGAGGAGCGGGGTCGTGGGATCGGGCGACGTTGGGGGCGTGCGTCAGGGGCGATGGGGACGAGGCAAAGTTGCCTCGATCCCGATCCAGACGGGTGAGAGAAGGGGATCATGGGGAGGAGTGGAGAGTGGGATCGGGCTAGGGTTTCATCGGGGTTGGTTATAGGCCAGGGGGAGTTGGGCCGGCTAGCTGGTAGAGGCCGCTGGGCCACGGCCCAGCTGGGGAGGGGGGGCGTAAAGTTGTTTTCCTTTTATTTTATTTTTGTAATTTTGCTTTACTGTTTTATATTTGTTTCCTATTATTTTAGTTTCTGTAAAATACATACTTAGCATCTAATTTAGTATTTCAGTTTAGTCCACTGTCACAAAAAGTCTAGTCCCTAGATAATTTAGTTTGATAATTTATTAATTAGTAAAGGCATTTAAATAATTAGGTTTGCTACTATTTAAATCATTTTAGTGTAGTTAAGCATTTCATAAAAGTTTGGTTTCACCACCATAATCACCTATGTATTATCTGGCACGATCCGAACATTTTAGTTTTAATATTTGAAAACTTTTATTCTTTGCTTAATTTTGAATTTGAATTCAAACCGTTTTTGAACTAACGCGAGAGTAGCAACAGTAATCGAAGTGACGTGGCATCATTAGCACAGGTTCACTGTAGCCTAATTATCCGGACGTCACAGCCGACTCAGGTTCACTCGGAGCATTGGACCATGTTCTTCGATGGTTCCAGAATGCCGAATGGTTCCGGTGCCGGGGTGGTATTGGTCTACCCACGAGGAGATAAGCTCAGATATGTTCTTCAAATCCACTTTGATTTCTCCAATAACGAGGCAGAATATGAAGCACTTTTATATGGGTTGCGCATGGCCATTTCACTCGGCGTCCATCGCCTCATGGTCTATGGCGACTCAGATTTGGTGGTTAATCAGGTGATGAAGGAGTGGGACGTCAGAAGTCCAGCCATGACTGGTTATTGCAATGTAGTGAGAAAGCTGGAGAAGAAATTCGAGGGGTTAGAACTTCATCACATACCCCGACTGGAAAATCAAGCAGCTGATGATTTGGCAAAAATAGGTTCCAAAAGAGAAGCCATTCCCAGCAATGTGTTTTTGGAACACATCCACACACCATCAGTTCAGGAGGATCCCTTCACTGAAGAGGCCCCGCAGCCAAAAAGTGCCACGGATCCGACTAAAGTTGAAGTTCCAGCTGTGGTCGACCTGATCATGGAAGTCTTGGTCATCACTCCCGATTGGACAATATCGTACATCGCGTACATCCTAAGGAAAGAACTCCCAGAGGACGAAGAAGAGGCTCGACAGATCGTCCGTCGATCAAAGGCCTTTACAGTCATAAAGGGATAGTTGTATAGAGAAAGCGCGACTGGAGTCAGTCAGAAGTGTATAACACCAGAAGAAGGTCAGATGATCCTTGATGATATCCACTCGGGGACCTGTGGTCATCATGCGTCCTCTCGGGCCATTGTGGCTAAAGCATACCGAGCGGGATTCTACTGGCCAAGAGCGAATGAAATGGCGAAAGAGATAGTCGACAAGTGTGAAGGATGTCAGTTTTACTCCAATGTGTCGCACAAGCCCGCGTCAGCCCTGAAAACCATTCCACTCGTCTGGCCCTTCGCTGTTTGGGGGCTGGACATGGTTGGACCACTGAGAACGGGCAGGAGTGGCTTCACTCATGTGCTAGTAGCAGTCGACAAGTTCACCAAATGGATTGAAGCTAAGCCTATCAAGAATCTTGATGCTTGCACTGCTATCAGTTTCATCAGAGAGTTGATATTCAGATATGGAGTTCCGCGCAACATCATCACTGACAATGGGTCAAACTTCGATTCCGACAAATTCAGGGCCTTTTGCGCCTCTCAGGGCACACGAGTCGACTACGCTTCGGTCGCTCACCCCCAGTCGAATGGACAAGCGGAAAGAGCAAATGGCTTAATTCTCAAAGGACTGAAACCTCGATTGATGCGCGATCTCAAGCACGTAGCAGGTGCATGGGTTGACGAGCTTCCATCAGTTCTTTGGGGATTGAGGACAACCCCGAA
This sequence comes from Triticum urartu, assembly GCF_056163025.1. Lineage (NCBI taxonomy): Eukaryota > Viridiplantae > Streptophyta > Magnoliopsida > Poales > Poaceae > Triticum > Triticum urartu. Next base: position 165,809,436 of record NC_141874.1, on the reverse strand, counting down.
CCGATCGACCGGAAGAACCCCATTCTTTCTAGTCTATGGGGCCGAAGCAGTTTTGCCAAGTGACCTGCTTCACAACGCACCCCGAGTCGAGCTCTACTCTGAAGATGAAGCAGAACAAGCCCGGCAGGACGCAGTCGACCTCCTGGAAGAAGAAAGAGAAATGGCCATGATCCGATTGACCATCTATCAGCAAGACTTGCGTCGATTCCATGCTAGAAATGTGAAGAGTCGAGCCTTCCAAGAAGGAGACTTGGTCCTCCGAGTGGATCAACAGAAACCACACAAACTCGCTCCTACTTGGGAAGGTCCCTTCATAGTCACCAGAGTCCTCCACAATGGAGCGTACCACCTTTATAATGTCGATCGCCAGATTGATGAGCCACGAGCCTGGAATGCGGAGCTGCTCCGCCCCTTTTATACTTGAATTCTCACTTGGATGAGATGTAATAAGAAAAACTTCTGTAGTTTATTTATCAAAGACAAGAGCGTTATAACTTTCCCAGTGATTGTTATTGTTTTTGTTTGCGTGGGAAGTCCCCCAGTGGGTGGCTTAGCTGCGAATCCGCTTCGCCTAAGTTTTTAAAATAATTTCCTACTGAGTGGTGAGCCAGCCTTCCACTCGGGGGCTTAGCTGCGAACCCGTTTCGCCTAAGTATTTGAAAATCCAACCGAGTGGTGAGCCAGCCTCCCACTCGGGGGCTTAGCTGCGAACCCGTTTCGCCTAAGTATTTGAAAATCCTACCGAGTGGTGAGCGACCCTCCCACTCGGGGGCTTAGCTGCAGTCCAGTACTCGCCTAAGTATTTGAAAAATCCTACCGAGTGATGAGCCAGCCTCCCACTCGGGGGCTTAGCTGCAGTCCAGTACTCGCCTAAGTATTTGAAAAATCCTACCGAGTGGTGAGCGACCCTCCCATTCGGGGGCTTAGCTGCAGTCCAGTACTCGCCTAAGTATTTGAAAAATCCTACCGAGTGGTGAGCCAGCCTCCCACTCGGGGGCTTAGCTGCAGTCCAGTACTCGCCTAAGTATTTGTAAAATCCTACCGAGTGGTGAGCGACCCTCCCACTCGGGGGCTTAGCTGCAGTCCAGTACTCGCCTAAGTATTTGAAAAATCCTACCGAGTGGTGAGCGACCCTCCCACTCGGGGGCTTAGCTGCAGTCCAGTACTCGCCTAAGTATTTGAAAAATCCTACCGAGTGGTGAGCGACCCTCCCACTCGGGGGCTTAGATGCAGTCCAGCACTCGCCTAAGTATTTGAAAAATCCTACCGAGTGGTGAGCGACCCTCCCACTCGGGGGCTTAGCTGCAGTCCAGTACTCGCCTAAGTATTTGAAAAATCCTACCGAGTGGTGAGCGACCCTCCCACTCGGGGGCTTAGCTGTAGTCCAGTACTCGCCTAAGTATTTGAAAATCCTACCGAGTGGTGAGCGACCCTCCCACTCGGGGGCTTAGCTGCAGTCCAATACTCGCCTAAGTATTCGAAAATCCTACCAAGTGGTGAGCCAGCCTCCCACTCGGGGGCTTAGCTGCAGTCCAGTACTCGCCTAAGTTTGAAAAATTCCTACCGAGTGGAGAGCAAACCTCCCACTCGGGGGCTTAGCTGCAGTCCAGTACTCGCCTAAGTATTTGAAAATCCTACCGAGTGGTGAGCGACCCTCCCACTCGGGGGCTTAGCTGCAGTCCAGTACTCGCCTAAGTATTTGAAAATCCTACCGAGTGGTGAGCCAGCCTCCCACTCGGGGGCTTAGCTGCAGTCCAGTACTCGCCTAAGTACGAAACACATCTCAATCCTCAAGGACGACGATGTGCAGGTCGACTACCACCTTCTCCTTGGGAGCTTCGCCACAAATACAACGTGCACTCCATCCCACTCTGCAGGATGACGAGGTGCAGGTCGACTGCAACCTTCTCCTTTGGAGCTGCGCCACAAATACAACGCGTGCTCCATCCCTATCCGCAAGGACGACGAGGTGCAGGTCGACTACCACCTTCTCCTTGGGAGCTTCGCCACAAATACAACATGCGCTCCATCCCACTCTGCAAGGATGATGAGGTGCAGGTCGACTGCCACCTTCTCCTTGGGAGCTTCGCCACAAATACAACATGCGCTCCATCGCCGACCCACAAGGACGACGAGGTGCAGGTCGACTGCTACCTTCTCCTTCGGAGTTGCGCCACAAATACAAAAGTTGTCTCGAGTGAAGAACGAGTTCCACTCGACGGAGGATTCATGAAGATATTCAACGATAATCCAAGTTCAGATAAATCCTAAAGGTTCCGGACCACAGATCGAAGTGCTCGGGCATTCAGCCCGAAAGAGTTTAACGGTTACAAAAACCACTCGGCATTCCGAGGCAAATTTAAGGTGGGGCATAAAAGTTTGTTCACTCCACAGGAGGAGGACTGGCAGGCTCGAGGAACTCGTCCAGGTCGACGCCGTCGGCGATCCGAGTGGCTGCAGCGATGAAAGTCTCCATAAAAGATCAGAGGTCGTGCTTCTGGGTGTTGGCGACCTTGATTGCTGCCAGCTTATCTTGTCGCACCTCCTTGCAGTGGACATGAACCAAAGACAGAGCCACATCAGCACCGCACCGGGCAGAAGATTTCTTCCACTCCTGCACTCGATCAGGGATCTTGTTAAGTCGAGTCATCAGGGACTCAAGATCATTTTGGAGCGTGGCCTCTGGCCAAAGTGCCGGGTCGATCCGTGACATGGCGACCTTCAGTCGAGCCAAGTAGTCCACAACACCGTCAATGCGGGATTCCAGTCGGAGCAGATTCATGGCAGTTTCATCTTTCACGGGAGAATTGATTGGTTCCAAACCTGGCTCAATCCGCCCAGTCTCCTCCTCGAAGTTCTGGCAAAGCTCTGCATTCATGGTCCAGGAATAAGTCAATTTTTGTATGCTGAGTCGACAAAAACATCAGTCGAAACAAAATGTGTACCTTCAAGCTTGATGAACAACTTCTTGGCAAGGCTCCTCAGATAACTCTCCAGATCGTCCCTCCTGCGAGCGATGCCTTCCATCTTCTCGTACAGGTTGAGATTGTCCTTCTTCAAGTGCGTGCACTCCTTGTTGGCTTCGTTCAGAGCAGATTTCATCTTGGTGTTCTCTTCTTCCAACTGGCCGACCGAAGCCAGTTTCTGTTCAGCCAGAGTGGTTCTATCGTCAGCTTCCTTTTGAGCAGCAGCCAAATCCTGATCCTTCTTCGCTAGAGCTTCTCTCAGTTTTTCTGCAAAGAAATGGTGCTTGATTCAGAAAGAGCAGAAGGGTACTCAAGCCTAAGACAAAGCAGTCGACAAGCTCGTCTTACCATTGGCGTCGTCCTTGGCCTTTTGCAGCTCTGTCTTGGCCAATTCCAAGTCAAGGTTCAGCTGGATCTGCTGTTTCTCCAAGTCAGCAAAGCGAGCTCCAAGATCACAAGATTTCTGCAATCAGGGAGGAGAAGTTATTTTACAGCGAAAAACGACAAAGACAATAAATACTAAGACTACGGTCGACTGCCCGCAGTCCACCATAGTCTCGGGGACTACACCCAGTGGGTGCACTTTGCGTGCCCCCACCGGTTATGATCCCACTCGACCGGCCCGCCGGAGTCGAGTGCAGGGAGTAAAAAAAGGGAGAGAAAGAAGAACTCACACCATAGTCGACTGCCAGCAGTCGACCGCGGTCTCGGGGACTACACCCAGTGGGTGCACTTGGCGTGCCCCCACCGGTTCTGATCCCACTCGCCTAGACCGAGCAGAAGAGACAAACTACCACTTCGGTTTACACTCGACGTGGCCAAACCACATCGAGCGAAAGAATCAAAATACAAAGACTACAGTCGACTGCCAGCAGTCCACTGTAGTCTCGGGGACTACACCCAGTGGGTGCACTCAGCGTGCCCCCACTAGTTCAAAAATTCAATCAACGCACCCAGTGGGTGTACAGATGCAAAGATTTTAGGAAAGAGAGTCTTCAGATAGCATATCCTAACAGAACAAGCGGCAACCAACTAACCTGAACGTTGCTTTGGAGAGCCGAGCTGGCGTCGTAGGCGGCCTGACTGGCGTCCTGCACCGTCTTCATCTTCTCCATCATAATGCCCGCCTGGCGTATGGCTTCCTTGGCAGCATTCACTTCATCCTCTGGGACATGATGGGTCGCAAAAACTGAAGGTGGGTTGACAGGGGCCTGAGCAGTCGACGAAGAAGGCAAGGCACTCGACAATGGCACGGCGAAGGTAACAGAACCCTGATTGGCATCACCAGCGTCCTGAACGACTGGTTCCGCCCTCGGCGTCGACTGTGGCACCTTGCTTGCAGGAGCTTGCCTATTTTTCCTCGTCAAAGACCTCTCGGGCTCATCATCATCATCATCGGGGAGGTCAATAACGTTAGGAGCTGTTCAAAGTTCAATCACCAAAATCACATCACCCAATGGTACACATTGCAGTTGAGTCGACCAAATAAAGACAGAATGGCAGAAATCATACCCAGATTGGAAGTGACTGCATCCTCCATTACCTCATCCTCGTCCCTGTAAGCTGAGGTCCCGGAAGTAGCAGCGCTACCAGTTCCAAAGTTCGTCTGGTTAAATCAAGAAAAACTAACAAGCACGGGGCGTCGAGTGAATACAAAGGGAGACACTCACGCAGAAGTGACGGGGATGTCAATCTTAATCTTCGGCAACGCCTTCCGAAGCTTCGGCTCTGCAACTTTGGGATGCTTTGACGCTTTTTCAGTTGGGGTTGGTGAAGAGGTCCGAGGACGCTTTGAAGACTGACCAGCCTAAGCAATCGCCTTTTCACGGGCGCTCGGTCGTTCTTGGTCAAGCTTGGATCGCCTCTCCCTGCGAGGAGGCGACTCGACTTCTTCTTCGTCACTTGAGTCGTTGCTTTCTTCGTCCCCTTCACCGTCAGAACGCCATTCGCCACTGTCGCCGCCGCTCACCTCTCCTTCCAGGTCTTGCTCTTGCTCTCCGTTGGGCATTGAATACATTTCGATAAGGGCCTGAAAGAAAGCAGGAAGAATAAAGTCAATCGACGCAGTATAGACAGCTGCGCGAGTGAATTCAGATTACAATCAAAAGCTCAGAATCCGACCTTCTCTGGTACATGGGACTGGTCGAATGGAGGAACTCTCCTGGCTCCCCTGGGATTGTCCTTGTTTCCGGTCATGCCCGACAGCCACTTCTCCAGAGTGTCGTCATCGACCTCCTCCGGGTGAATCTGAGTGGAGTCGTCAAGACCTGAATACAGCCACATCAGATGGTCTCGGGCTTGAAGAGGCTGGATGCGCCGCTGAAGGAAAACCTCCAAGAGATCCATACCGGTGACCCCGTCACGGATAAGCTGGACCACTCGTTCGACCAGCACCCTAACATGCGCCTTCTCCTCCGGGAGCACCTTCAAAGAGGAGGGTTTCCTCACTCGGTCCATGGTAAAAGGAGGGAGGCCAGTCGACTGCCCTGGCGTCGGCTGGTCTTTGCAGTAAAACCAGGTCGACTGCCATCCGCGAACCGAGTCGGGAAGAATCATGGCTGGAAAGGAACTTTTCCCTCTCATCTGAACACCAAGACCCCCACACATCTGAATCACTTGTGTTCTCTCGTCACTCGGATTGGCCTTTTTCACCGTCTGAGAACGACAGGTGAAAATGTGCTTGAAAAGACCCCAGTGAGGCCGACAACCCAGGAAATTCTCACACAAAGACACGAAGGCAGCGAGATACACGATTGTGTTGGGAGTGAAGTGGTGGAGTTGTGCCCCAAAGAAATTCAGAAATCCCCAAAAGAAATGGTGAGGAGGCAAGGAAAATCCACGGTCGACGTGGGTGGCAAGGAGAACGCGCTCACCCTCCCGAGGTTGCGGCTCGGATTCCTTCCCCGGAAGCCGCGCCGATCCATGGGGGATCAGCCCTCCTTCGGCTAGGTCGTCGAGGTCTTCTTGGCGGATCGCCGAGCGGATCCAGCCCTTCGGCAGGCCGGCTCGCGAGGAAGATCCACCCCGACTGGTCACCTTCCCCTTTGCCTTTGCCATCGCCTTCTTCGCCCGCTCCAGAGCCGCCATCTTCTCCTTCCCCATCATCGCCGGTGAGACGCGTACGGAGCGGTGGCGCTGGGGCGAGAGCGAGCGCAACGGAGAAGCCTGAAGAGGAGAAGAGGAAATGGGAACACACTGTTCGAGAAACCCAGGCCCGACGCCTTATATGAGGTCGCTTCCGAGTGGCTGACTGGTAGGCCCAGGCGGTCCTGTCAAATCCCGTAACAATCGCGCGCGTGATACGTGGCGAAAAAGGTGGCGCGGGGATCGAGGTGGCTCCGCCCTATCCCATCCGATTACTGCGGCCTCCCCCGTCCCACGCGCTTCCCGAAATTCGAATCCCGCGAAATCTGCGGGCAGCAGAACAACTTGTCAGACGGAAGATCTCCTCCATGCCGTCACTCGGAGCCTTTCAAGTAAAGAAACTCACTCGGCAAAAAACTAAGAATGGATCAAGGCGACTGAAAAGGAAGTTGTTGTCACCACTCAGGTTCATTGATCCGAAACAAGATATGCTCATGGCATGAAAAATGAGTCGGAGAAGTTCTCAACTCCTTCCCCACTCAAACCTCGATCCATTCAGGGGCTAATGATGAAGCTATGTACCTAGGGTAGGGTCATGGACCTGTCCCAACTGCCCTACCCAAGGACATCTCTAGAAGAAATCACCTTTTAATCGACTTGGAGGTGTTCCACTCGACAGACTCGAAGACACTCAACCAAGAAGCAATCACTCGACCAAGATCCAACCACTCGACGGCCAGGAGACCTAAAGGCACTCCGCACGCTAACGGTCGGTTATTAAGTAGCTTTTATGGTCATCATAGCACTTTATTAGGGGCATTACCAGTAACGCCCGACATTAATGTATTTAAAACCCTGCACAACTGAGGGCCAGGGGGGTCCGGCGAACTCTATATAAGCCACCCCCCCTCCTTAGTGTAAAGGGTTCGCACCCCTGTAATTCATACACGCATAATCCAGTCGACCGCCTCCGGGCTCCGAGACGTAGGGCTATTACTTCCTCCGAGAAGGGCCTGAACTCGTAAACCTTGTGTGCCTACAACTACTCCATAGCTAGGACCTTGCCTCTCCATACCTACCCCCCTACATTATTGTCAGACTTAGAACCACGACATCGTCCATACTTCCTCTTGCGGTTCTCAATCTGCTGCTGCTTCCCTTCAATCATGAGAGCACGATCTACCAACTCCTGGTAGTTGTTGAAAGTTCCTACCATCAACTGCATGCTCAGCTCATCATTCAGTCCTTCCAGAAACTTCTCCTGCTTAGCTGCATCTGTAGCAACGTCATCTGGGGCATAACATGCTAGCTTACTAAAGTCATCCACATACTGGCCAAAGGTCCGTCCTCCTTGGCACAAGTTGCGAAACTCACGCTTCTTCATGGCCATAGCTCCTGCTGAAACATGGGCAGTACGAAAAGCCTGCTGAAATTGGTCCCATGTCACCGTGGCTATAGGATAGGTGACAGTGTAATTCTCCCACCATGATGCTGCTGGTCCATCCAACTGATGTGCGGCAAAGCGCACCTTCTCAGCATCAGTACATCCTGTATTGGTTAAATCCCTTCCAATCTTGCGGAGCCAATCATCTGCTACTATAGGCTCGGTGCTACTAGAGAACACCGGCGGATTCAGCCTAAGAAAACGGGTTAAGTGATCAACAGGTGATGGCGGTGGTGGTGGGTTGTTGTTTTTGTTCCCCTGATTCTGATTCTGGACTAGCAACTGCATCAACGTATTCTGCTGCTGGATCAACTGAGTGAGCTCCGGTGGAAATGCAAATCCATTGTCATGTCTCGGAGGCATCTGATGGGTTTAGAAAAGATTAGATTTAAGAATAGAGAGAGGTCTAGAGAGAAAACACTACCCATATGCTCATGAGGCAATGCAAACAAAATCACTTCATTCAATCAAACAAGAGCATATAATCGGTCTAACTATCACAAAAGTGCTCGGACTACTCTATTTACATGGTGGAATACTATTACTGATGGGGTGGTCTACTAGAAATATTCTTCGGTTGCAGACTCCATGATATCTGCTCCAGCTTCGACAACATAGTCATCATCGCTCAGGTCAGAGTCGGTATCGTCGATGATGATGTAGTCTTCCGGGCTCATCTCCTTGGGTTCTTCGTCTTCTTCTACAGGTGTAGGGTCTCCCATGAATATTCCAATCTTCTTGATCAGGTCGTCATTCTTCTCCACTAGTACGACGATTTCCTCCTCATAATCCTCACGTGTAGCCTTGAGTTCTTCCTCCAGTTCCGTAATTCTTTTCATCGCCTTCTTCAGATCTATCATGTCTGTGCACATCTGGTTCTCCTGACGTCGAATGTGTTGGTTCAACTCCTGGATAAAAGCTGCGATTGATCTATCCTTCTTGGTGCTAATCATTTCCCAGTGCTCATCTCGGCGCCCACAAATTTGATAGATAGTATCCTTGAGATCCTTGTGGTAAACTTCTCCAATGCGTCCCATGGTGATGTGTGCTGCCATGCTCTTTCCTAGACTCCAGGTAGGTGCATCAAAGGAAAACTCTATGGGAGCGGTGACTGGCATGAACGTCCTTCCTGGAACTTGAACTTAAATCATCCAGCGCTCCTCTTCGGGTAAAGTGGCGTTGTAGGTCCCGGTGAAGCTTGGTACTTCGATGTTCAGGTACTTAGTGACTTCCTTCAGGTGGCGTCCAAAGGGTGTGTCTTCATCCGGCTGCGTGAACTTGTCCTTGCATTTGCCATCCTAAAAGAGTAGAAAAGATGAGGAGTTAGAAGTGGGAAGAGTGAGTAGTGATCTAGGGCTTTTAGCTTAGTGGTCGTGTCCTACAGTCAGTGTGTGCTCTGATACCATCTTGTAGCGACCCGACCTTGGATGGTCAAGTCTCTGTGCTTTAGTGTCATCCCTGGATCAGTAATGCTGACACGCACAGTACTTGAAGGATTTATAACAGAGTAGCAATCACACACTTATTACATCGAATGTCTCAAAAGAGAACTTATTACAATAAATATGGCTTAAGGCCATCTAATAACGATAACAGCGGAAGGCTTGGAAGATAAGTGAGTCCATCAACTCCAACGGCATCACTGAGTATAGAACCATGACCTAAAGGCACCTTACTCGTTGTCTGAAAATTCTGCAACATGAATGTTGCAGCCCGAAAACGGGTCAGCACATGGAATATGCTGGCAATGTAACACATAGAGAATAGTGAACAGAATAGGCTATACTACATGCATATTTGGCTGGTGGAAAGCTCTATGGTTACAGTTTCGCGTAAAGCCAGTTTTTCCCCACTGTAAAGGAATAAATTTTATTTAACTATCATGGTAGTTGTTAAACATTGAGAGTGTAGACACCCTCTCAATCCCAATTAAGCATCATCATTAAAATCCCAACAAAATTAATTAGAGTCACATGATGAGATTCACATGATAATCCAAGAACTAGATACTCAAGTTGTCCATAACCGGGGACACGGCTAACCATGATTAGTTTATACACTCTGTAGAGGTTTGCGCACTTTTCCCCACAAGACTCGATCTCCTCCGTTGGGATTCTCGCACTACAAGATGTTTGAGAAACGGATGACTGAGACATAGTCTTTCATAAGCGCTAGCACCTTATGATCGGGTAGACCGTTACACCTACTTTCCCTTACATCTGCTAGTCTACCATTGTAAGAGTTCGCACAACTTAATCAACTATGCTAGAGCCCATAGTAGCTTGTGGCTGCACACGGAAGTTTCTAGTATGATTAATCTCATGATCCCTTTGAGCCTAGGTGGCGATCCATAAAGAAAAACACAGGAAATCGCTGGAAAACCCAGGTGCCTCAATCCACCCAGATGTGTATTAAAGTTGCCACCTTAAATAAACCATTAATTTAACAATCTCACATCTGTCATGGATACACACACCCAATCCACGTCTACTAGCATAGCATGTCAAAATAAGAAAACGTAGAAGTAACTCCCAAGGGTTTGATAATAAAACAGGAAATAGGTGCTATCTCATCTACTTCCCAACCCACAAATTAATTAGATCCTAATCATGCAATGTTTTGAGGATTGATCTAATGCAATAAAACTGGGTAGTAAGAGGTATGATCAAAGTGTTACTTGCCTTGCTGATGATCCATGAAACCTAGAGATTCAAAGTAGCAAGCGGCGCACTCCGGGTACTCTATCGCAAACAAACAAGCACACAATAAGTACTCATCTAATGCACGGATAAAACTCAAATAAGAAATCTAACCAGAAAGTTCAACTTAAGAACTCCGGTTTGCAAAAAGAATCAAATCAAACGAAGCAACGGAAAGCAAACGGCAAAAAAACTTCATTTACGAATCTGGATCTAAGTCAATTTTTACAGATGCAAAAAACTTGTTTGAGTTGGTTAAATGGAAAGAGGGTTTCGAGACGAAACTCCAGGCGCTTGAATCGCCTGATTCCGATAAACGAGCGAAAAGTTAAACTAAAACGAAAATTGGATCAGAAATCACGATCAGAAATAATCATGGAAAATCCGAGAAAAAGAAAAACGATGAGCAGGCTAATGAACGAATGTTCGCTGTCTGCGGCTAAACGACAAAAACCGTTCGTAAAAATGAACGAAAAAGCGGTCGTTCGCTAAATAACTAAACCGACGAAAAAATAAACTGAACCGAATCTAAAAAAACGGATCTAGGTTTTCAAAGAAAAAACGATCGGTTTTCTTCGCGAAAACCGAGGCAATGGCGGCTACCTCGGGCGGCTCCAGCGAGACGGCGGCGGCGGCGGCGCGGCTCCGGCGAGAGGCGGCGGCGGCGCGGCTCCAGCAAGAGGCGGCGGCGGGGGCGGCGGCGGATCCGGCGAAGGCGGGCGGCGGCAGCGATGGATCGCGCGGCGGTGGCGCGCGCGGATCGAGGAGGGATGAGGCGGCGGCTAGTGTTTCGGGCTGGAGCGGCTGCGGCTGGCTCGGGCCCTTGCGGCTTTAAAGGTTGTCCTAGTCGGACACGGCCCGGTTAGGTCGGTTCGTTTTTTTAAAATAATGTGACGTGCAGAGAAAGAAAGAAAAGAAATAATAAATGGACTCCAAAAATCCCGAAATAAATTTTCCCCGGCTTCTAAAATCAAGCCGGGCAAAGTGAACATTTATTTGGGGCCTAAATGCAATTTTGAAAAACGCGCATTTTTCCTAAATTCAAATAAAACAGCGAAAAACTCCAAAATAAAATCTTATTTGATTTTGTTATTAAATCCTCAATATTTCTTTATTTTGGGAAAGTCATTTTATTCCCTCTCACTTATTTTTATAAGTGAAATAATTGAAGTTAAAATAAATCAAATCAAATGATCCTATTTTCAAAATTTGAGAAAAAACCCAAATATGAAAATAACAAAATCCCCAACTCTCTCCGTGGGTCCTTGAGTTGCGTAGAATTTCTGGATCAGGTCAAAAGCAATAAAATATGATATGCAATGATGATCTAATGTATAACATTCCAAATTGAAAATTTGGGATGTTACATCCTCAGGAACTGAGTTCTGTGTTTGTGATCCATGAACAGTTACTACCATGCATTGGGCCCTGAAATATGACCCCGCTCGACTTCTTAACCACCCTAGTCCTCTGTCCAGGAGTTGCAAGTAGTTTCTGGTGTTTGTAGTATGCTGGAGGTCGTGCGCAGCGCTGACCCAAGGGGTGGGCTGTGATGCGGTAGGCACGTGGCCGGGTATGCCGGGCGCCTGTTTGGTGTCGCGGAACCCTGTACACATCGTTTGGGGCCGTATGTGGAAACCTTGGCCAGAGTCCCTGCGGATGAAACCTGGATAGGCGATAAACCTGTACTAGAGGCTTGAGTGTTTAGGTATGTCATGGTCTACACCCACGTCGGCTTTCGCTTGAAGTCTGCCAAGCACATGTCGTGTAGACGCTAAGTGGTGGAAACGTGTATGACGGAGTACACCCCTGCAGGGTTAACATCATCGATTCGAATAGTCGTGTCCGCGGTAAAGGACTTCTGGGTTGCCTGTACAGTTCATAGACAAGTGAAAGTGGATACTCTAAACTGCGCAAGATAAGCGTGAGTGCTATGGATGGCGTTCTCGTAGGGAGACGGGAGCAGATCCATAGTGGTGTATTGATATGGTGAATATGTGGACTCTTGTGCGCCACCTCAAAAGAGTTGCTTGCAGTCATAGTTCAGGTTCCACTGAATCAAAGCTGGCTTGCTGCACTTAAACTCCACTACCCCTTTGTTGATACCGATGCATATGTAGTTAGTTCTAATGTAAGTCTTGTTGGGTACATTTGTACTCACGTTTGCTTAATTTATGTTTTGCATAGAGACGTCAGTCTCGCTAGTAGTTCCGTGTGGACTTCTATGTTTAGCTTGTTACCTCAGCTACGATCTTGTGCCCTCGACAGGATCTGGTAGATAGTCAGGCTTCTCAGCCTTTTTCCTTTATAGATGTTTGTACTCAGATATGTTAAGCTTCCGCATGTGCTTTGTCTGGTATGCTCTGAATGTTGGGTCATGAGACCCATGTTTGTAATTTCTGGCTCTTTGGAGCCTAATGAATAAATACTTTGAGTCATAGAGTTTTGTTGTGATGCCATGTTGTATTTGCACATATCGAGCATATTGTGTGTATGTTATTGAAATGCGTGGTATGTGTGGGATCCAATAATCTAGTTGTTTATCATTGGTAGCCTCTCGTATGGGGAAATGAAGTCTGGTGTTTCCACTGAGCCTTGGTAGTCTGCTACAGCCAGGTTTACCGGAGTCCTGCTAGCCCAGTACTACTGCTCCGGAACACTTAGACTGGCTGGCATGTGATTCACTTCGTTCCTGTGTCTGTCCCTTCGGGGAAATGTCATGCGGTGACTTCGAGAGTCTTGCTAGCCTGCTACAGCCCGGGTTCCCGGAGTCCTGCTAGCCCAGTTGCTACAGCCCGGATTCACGCGCTAATGACCGACATGTTCGATGTTGTTTCATGTATGCATGTCCCCGTAAGTTAGTGCCACTTTGGGTTCATGACTAATCATGTCAGCCCGGGTTCTCTATCATATGGATGCTAGCGACACTATCATATACGTGAGCCAAAAGGTGCAAACGGTCCCGGGCCAGGTAAGGTGGCACCCGTGGGAATACCGTGCCTGAGGCCGCAAAGTGATATGAAGTGTTACATGCTAGATTGGTGTGACCTAGGTCGGGGTCCTGACAGCTTTGGTATCAGAGCCTGACTGCATGTAGGTTTATCAAGCCAAACTGGTCGAAGTTGAGTCTAGAAATGCTTTAGTTATATGTAGGGGAATTGATTGTGGGATGGAACGTAAGGCTCTTTTACTCCTTTACCCTATGGCCTTCTGATCTGAGTCATCCTCTTCTCTTCTACGGGGATTAAGAAACTAGACCTTCTCATCTATCTATCAGGATGACGTGTTACTAATCCATAGACCTATAGGATTGATGGATTCATGTCTCAGTTCAGTTTCCAGTACTTCTGTGTGTTCATAGTTGGTCTCGGAACCTTGATATTGTGATGTTGAGTGGTTATGCCACCATGTTGCAAGATGTCTCAAATCTTTTTGAGCATTTACAGTCGTTATGCTGTCCGAGTCATCCCAGGTTTCTAAATAGTCCGATGCATTTGCAAATCCCTTCTTTCCGTTCCCGATGTCCCATTGGGCCAGTTCAATCACACCAATCGATGAGTTGAGAGGTACTCTATTGCCTCGACATATATGTTGGAACTATTATTATGACCCTAGGTGTCTTAGGGAGTCACCTAGTAATCTGGCAATGCTTTGTATTTCTAGTGTGATGATTCTGGCCATCATTCTCGAAAGCATCCCGTGAAGTTATTCGTTAGTAGGTATTCTATTCCTGGGTTCTTGAACCCGAGATTCACCCTACTTCATGTTGTTAGTATTTGCTAGTTCCCTTAAGATATTAGTAACCCTTGCAATAGTCCTCGAGGTTCGTGGTATATCCTTCTTCCAATACCATGAACCAATATGGCAAAAGCCTTTGAACCAAAAGATCACAATAAGAGTGCTCTTAATGGGTTCTCCATTCAAGAATTGTGAATCTGCCAGTCCTACCTTTCTGCATGGGTTATCCGGAAGAAACCTGTTGAACTTTGTTCGACATGCTAAACCATGAATCCACAACTCAGAAAGTTATATGTTCCTTGAGTTGTTCTCTTTAGTTGTATTCCGACCATCGTCTATCAATTGATAGTCAGGAGTAATTGTGCATCCGTGTTACCGATGCTTATTATTCTTGTGGTCCGTCAAGCCATTCTATTTCAGAATGACTAGGAGAAACAAACTTCAGTACCTCATCCATATCTAGGGTTGGGTCAAAGTAGTCATATTTTGCAGACCAAAATGCCAATCCAGCTTTTGCTCTGTTCTACCTCGGAGTATTACCCCCTTTATGTCAAGATTGTCATGAGAATTGCACCATCTCTCATGAATTCTTGATGTAGTGATACTTCTTGCCATCATTTTTCATTCCTCGGTTCCGTGTTGTCGCAATCGGAATGCCGACAAGTGAACCGTGATGTGTGAAATCAATACTCCTAGCAACTGTGTTGCTTGGTAGTTAATGGACAATAATCTTATCCTTAGCGTGTTGATTATTGAATCATCACCCTAAGGTTGATCGTGCTACCTAGTCCTTATTTCCGGTGCACTTTTCGATCAATGAGTTAGGATAGTGTCAATCCTTGCTTATTTGATCATATCGTCTTGCCCTAAAAAGCAAGATTGTTCTTGAGCTTAGTGACATATCGGTGATTTGTGATTTTCCGAAGATCTTCTCGGAAGTATTACCTGGTTGTCACCTGACCGCTATGTTGAGTTCGTGATCAAGTTGGTTTTCTTATAAATCACCCCTTCTCCAAGAATCTGTGTTGGATATCCCTGAGCTAGTTGGTTGAGCTAGATAACAACTTGGAGAGTTGGAAGGTAAAAGCTTTGCTTAACTTAGTTCATCTCTAAGGGATATCTTCTGTGTGTGTGTGTTGAAGAAAGATGATATCTTCATCAATTGGTCCTCGTGATCAGTTGTTGGACCTATTGTCTTACCCAATCTTTGATTTGAGTATGGGTTATCGTCAAATCAAATCAGAACCAACGATGTTCATAATGTTGTCTTACTCGTGGTTGATCCCTCGAGCATACACCATTATATCTTTTGGGTCTGACCAATGCTATCACTTGTTCACATAATTATGGAATTCCATCTCCATGGAAACCTGGATGAATTGTTGTTGAGCCCGTCAGCAACACTGCTACCTTCTCCATGATTCATGTTGAACATCCAGCTAGTATTGGAAAATTTATAAGCATTATCTTCGTGTTCCGTTCATGAAGCATATGTTCGGATGGAAGAAGTGACTTCCTCTAATTCACATGCATATGATGCAAGTTGCCGACGTGAATTTGAGCAAGTCAATGTTGCTTCCTTTGGAATCATCCCAAATCAGTCATGCAGACGTGCGAAGTATTATGTGGTGTGGAGACTTGCAACCTTCATTCTACATGTATCCCTAGCACACCAAGCCACTGATTGATTTTTTTAAGGAGAAGAAGCTCCTTCTTAAGAGCATGCCTTATGCAAGGACTTCGTTATCCGCGATGATGATTCCCAACAAGAACTCGGTAGTGTTTTATTATAAGACTACCGCGTGGTCATGCTTGTCTAGGACAGTGTGTTCACAGGTGTGTAGCAGAACCGGCTCATGTTTTGGAGCTTGCTATCGTAGTCCATCTCCTGAGAGTCTTGCAACGTCATCTCGTCGATTTGTGTTGCAAACTTTCATTTCTCTTTCTAGACCAATAAGTCTAGACTATCCTGACACCAACCAGATCTGAATCTCAGGCAGGTGTGATGGTTGGAACGTTTCCCAAGAACTATAATATTGGTCTCTCTGTAACCCGGTAAAGTGGATGTCTTGGCCAACACACCCAGCCGAAAGACCCATTATTGTAGTATCTTGATTGAGAAAATTGGCCACCTTTCCATAAGGATTCCGTAGGATTTACTTCCATAGTTATTCCTTATGGATTCTTGCGCTCCCGAAGTCCGACCTTCTACTTGATGTTCTAGATACCGGGCCATATAAATAAATGGGTTACGCTAGCACATCAAGGAGAACATTAGAAGCAGAGTGCTAAATGTCTCTCGGTCGATCATCAGATTTTGTTTCCTTGGCCTCGCTAAGGAGAAATCTGAGAAGGTGATATCTCCCTTTGCATCTGCATCGTCCATCACTATTCATCATGGTAGTATGTTGTGTTGCTAGGATCCTTGACACGGATATTGGTAAAACCTTGATGAATACGGAAATGCTCAAGTTCTTGAGGGCACGCGCAAGCACTAGGATTTATCATCGGCATTAATTGGGATCCGCTCTCAGTTTCTTCGATTATGAAGCTTTCAAATAGTGGAATCACTCTCCACTATTGAGTTTCACCCAATTACTAGAATCATTCCTAGCTTTTGCATTTTGTTTCCAGCCCGCACCTGCCGTGGTGCCATCCTACCATGGGTCCCATCCATTTCCTATGATAAGCAAATCATCCATCGCGTTGTCTTCAACAAGGTAGTCCACATCATCCATTCTATCCCGAGTATGTCGTTCTTCCGAACTCCTTCAAACGGTCATTTGTGATTTATCCTTAGGCTGTTGTAGGGAGTTCAATTGATCTCTGTATCAAAAGTAATTCTTTTTGCCACTTAAGGGAGTAATTCCACGAGTCACTTTCCCTGAGGTACTCTGTTATGGAATCATGAAAATTTTCCCTCGCTACTTTGAAACCCTCGTCAACTTGTTCTTCCGTCCTTTCTAAGGTGTGTTTTGCCTCTCAGCCCAAGAGATGTCTCTACGTCTCCTCCCATGAGTTGATCTTGTGATCGTTAAGATGATCCATCACTATGGAGTTGTCTCTGTCCTCGTGTTTGATGAAGAACTTGAAAGCAGAGTTGTCAAGACCAAGATGATGCAAGGAATCGATGTTCCTTTAAGGTGCAAGTTGGATCATGAAGATTGTGTCAGTTTTGTGTCCCCTCTGTCATCTTACCCTATGCTTGAATCTCGGGACGAGATTCTTGTTTAGTGGGGGTGAGTTGTCACATCCCTAGTTCTGGTCTGACCTAGGCTAGCTTCCATGTGTTGCATCATGTTTAAATTCTTTTGAATTTGAAATGGGGATTGATCAAACCCTAGCACCTCTCTAAAAATACTAGGTTCAAACTTAAATAATTTTTAATGAACCCAAAATGCCCTTTGAAAATGTTCATGATTTATGGAAAAAGGTGAAAACCTTAACCAGAGATGATACACATTTTTCCAGGACATTTTTGGTCTTTGAATTAAATCAATACTTATTTGAATTGGAGATATAAATCCCTATAAATACTTTTATAACTCCAATAATTCTGAAAACTTGTGAGTGGCTCTGAATATTTTGTATCAGGCCACATAATAATTTTCAGAAGCTACAAAAATGATTTGGTCTAGAAACTAAATCAAAACAAAAAAGAAAAATAGAAAACAAAAAACAAATGAGAGAGAGAAAGGGAACTTACCTAGCAGCCCACCAGAGAGGCCCAACCCACTAGGCCCCTCTGCCAGTCATCCTCCACCTCCTGCCAGTGGGCAGGAGGGCGCGTGCTCGCCTTGCGCTGGCACACGCGCGGCCACCTCCTGCTTCTGCCGACGCAGGAGAGGCTCCTGAAGCCGCCACGCAGCACTCTGAACCCCCCTCGACCGCTCCCCTCTCTCCCTGCCTCACCTCTCTCACTCTCTCTCCTGAAGCCGAGCGGAGCTGTCGCCGCCGTTCGCTGCCGCCACGGCTACCGCAACCCCCTCGCCCAACTGCTGATCCCAGAAGCACCGCCGCGTTCCCTCGTCCTCTCCACCAAGCTATACAACGCTGGAGGCCCTAGAACGTCGCCATCGCCGTTGTCATCAACCTCTGCCCCGACGATCGCCGTCGTCATTCGTCGCCGTCTGGCCTTCCCCGAGCCCGCTTCGATGCCTGCTGCGATCGTCGTGAGCCCTGCTCCGTCCTCCCCTCTCCGTTACCTCTCTCATGCACCGTATGCACCGCACCGAGCTCACCCGCACCCGCCACCGCCTGTGCTCACCGCCGGCGTGACTCCGGCCACGCAACGGCCTGGATGTCATGTCCACCTTGCTCGCCGCACCACGTAGAGCACATAGGTGCTAACCCCGTGCCTCCATGCTCGTTGTAGCGATGATCCCGAGCTCACCCGAGCTCCGGCAGCCACCAATGTTTGTCGCCGGCGATGATTCCGGCCACCTCCGGACTAACCACCACCACCAATGGAAGCGGCGCACCTCCAGCTCCCCGTAGATGGCCTCCGCCGCCAATTTGGTCGCAGGAGCGCGAAACCTGCGTCGCTCCACCGCGTCCGCTGCCACCGGCGGGTTGACCGCCTTTGACCGGCAGGGTTTGACCCCGTCTGACCAGGGGTTTGACCCCTCTCTCTCACGGATATGCGGGCCCCGCCCGGCTAACTAAGTTAGTTAGGGCTAATCCTACTTAGGTTAGTTAGGTTAGTCGCTGACAAGTGGGCCCTGGTCCCTGTTAATTAGCTAAGTGTTAAATTAACTTAATTTTAAACCCACAGCCACTGACGTATGGGTCCAGGGACTAATTGGCCTAGATTAACTGTTAGTTAGTGCTAATTAACCATGTTAGTTGACTGAGTCACTGACCACTGGACCCCACCGGTCAGGTTTGACCTGCTGACGTCGCAGTGACGTAGTGCTGACGCAATAATACATTTTCTGGATTAAAGTAAACCAGGAAATTCCAGAAAATAGTATAAACTTTTAAAAATCATAGAAATTCAACCGTAACTCCAAATGAAATAATTTATATATGAAAATGATCAGAAAAATCCAATCTATCCATCTGTACTGGTTTCATGCATGTTTAAACAACTTAACCTCACTGTTTAGTTCAAAACATGATCATGCACTATTTGAATTCATAGCTTGAATCTGAATTTGAACCTTGAGTTCAAATCAACTCAAACCCTTCTGTTCCTAGCTGCATTAGCTCAAATCACAGCATATTGACATGTCATGATCATGCATCATATTGTGCATTGCATTGATTGTATTCTTTCTGTGTTTGCAGGTGATTGTTCCCCCTCGGTAGACGTATGTTTCGACGATGTGATCAATGGCACCGATGAAGAACTATATCATCTTCAAAAGTGTCGGGCAAGCAAAACCCCCTTGTTCATTCTGATACAATCCCACTCTCTCGCTCCTGCCCTCTTTTACTGCATTAGGACAACAACGATTCAACTGTTACATGCTGCGGTAGTTGAACCCCTTCCTCTACATGACCTGTCATTGCCACAGTAAATAGATGAAACCCACTAGCATGAGTAGGAGTTGTTTGAGCCCTGATGTGACTACTCATCCATGCTTGTTTGTCGTGCCTGCTATTGCTTAGAGTTGTGTCAGGTCTGATTCATCGGGGATGAATCATAGGTGTGTGAACATGTCCTACTGTTGAGAGCTAAGTGTGTGAACACGATTTGGTAAAGGTATTGGTGAGAGGCCATGTAGGAGTACATGGTGGGTTGTCTCATTGAAACCGTCCTCAGGAACTGAGTTCCGTGTTTGTGATCCATGAACAGTTACTACCATGCATTGGGCCCTGAAATATGACCCCGCTCGACTTCTTAACCACCCTAGTCCTCTGTCCAGGAGTTGCAAGTAGTTTCTGGTGTTTGTAGTATGCTAGAGGCCGTGCGCAGCGCTGACCCAAGGGGTAGGCTGTGATGCGGTACGCACGTGGCCGGGTATGCCGGGCGCCCATTTGGTGTCGCGGAACCCTGTACACATCGTTCGGGGCCGTATGTGGAAACCTTGGCCGGACTCCCTGCGGTGGAACCTGCATAGCCGAAAAACCTGTACTAGAGACTTGAGTGTTTAGGTAGGTCGTGGTCTACACCCACATCGGCTTTCGCTTGAAGTCTGCCGAGCACATGTCGTGTGCAGACGCTAAGTGGTGGAAACATGTATGACGAAGTACACCCCTGCAGGGTTAACATCATCTATTCGAATAGTTGTGTCCGCGGTAAAGGAATTTTGGGTTGCCTGTACAGTTCATAGACAAGTGAAAGTGGATACTCTAAAATGCACAAGATAAGCGTGAGTGCTATGGATGGCGTTCTCGTAGGGAGGCGGGAGCGGATCCATAGTGGTGTATTGATATGGTGAATATGTGGACTCGTGTGTGCAACCTCAAAAGAGTTGCTTGCAGTCGTAGTTCAGGTTAGCCACTGAGTCAAAGTTGGCTTGCTGCAGTTAAACTCCACTACCCCTTTGTTGATACCGATGCATATGTAGTTAGTTCTGATGTAAGTCTTGTTGGGTACATTTGTACTCATGTTTGCTTAATTTATGTTTTGTAGAGAGACGTCAGTCTCGCTAGTAGTTCCGTGTGGACTTCTATGTTTAGCTTGTTACCTCAGCTATGATCTTGTGCCCTCGATAGGATCTGATAGATAGTCAGGCTTCTCAGCCTTTTTCATTTGTAGATGTCTGTACTCAGATATGTTAAGCTTCCGCATGTGCTTTGTCTGGTATGCTCTGAATGTTGGGTCATGAGACCCATGTTTGTAATTCCTGGCTCTTCGGAGCCTAATGAATAAATACTTTGAGTCGTAGAGTTTTGTTGTGATGCCATGTTGTATTTGCACATATCGAGCATATTGTGTGTATGTTATTGAAATGCTTGGTATGTGTGGGATCCGTCAATCTAGTTGTTTATCCTCGGTAGCCTCTCTTATGGGGACATGTAGTCTGGTGTTTCCACTGAGCCTTGGTAGTCTGCTACAGCCCGGTTTACCGGAGTCCTGCTAGCCCAGTACTACTGCTCCGGAACACTTAGACTGGCTGGCATGTGATTCACTTCGTTCCTGTGTCTTTTTCTTCTAGTATTTTTTATATTTCCCAGAAAAAATCTCCATAAATTTTCAGCCCATTCCGAGAACTTTTATTTATGCACAAAAACAACATCACGGTAGTTCTGCTGAAAACAACGTCAGTCTGGATCAGTTCTAATCAAATCATACCAAAATCATGTAGAATTGTTATAAACATGGCATGAATACTTCATAAATTATAGATACGTCGGAGACGTATCATGCGATCAAACAAAACAAAAGATGCTCAAATGACATAGAGCAATCAAGCAACATCTTCATTGGGAAAAACATCACCTCCATCTTCACGAACTTGGACTGTAGATTAAGCACCATGATACTTCTCCAACGTATCTATAATTTTTTTCATGTTATTATAATATCAATCTTGGATGTTTTATATGCAATTATATATAATTTTTTGGGACTAACCTATTAACCTAGTGCCTAGTGCCGGTTGCTGGCTTTTTTTTGCTTGTTTTTGGCTTTTTAGGAAATCAATACCAAACAGAGTCCAAACGCTCCGGAACTTTTTGATGATTTTTTTTGGACCAAGAGAGACTATGTAAGGTTCGGGAGAAGACCAAAAGAGTCACGAGGGAGCGACAAGCTCAGCAGGCGCGCCCCCGCGGTGGCGGCCGGGGGGCGCCCCTTGAGTTTGCGGGCCCCTCATGGCATCTCTTGACCTAACTCCGCTTCTATAAATTCTTAAATATTCCCAATACACTAGAGAGCCACCCGAAACACTTTTTTCGCCACCACAAGTCTATGTTCTTTCGCGATCCCATCTGGAGGCCTTTTCCGGTAGTCTGTCAGAGGGGGAATCGATCACAGAGGGCTTCTACAACTGTTGTCCTTCTAATGATGCGTGAGTAGTTCACCACAGACCTACAGGTCCATAGCTAGTATATAGATGGCTTCTTCTTCTCTCTCTATTTAATCTCAATAACATGTTCTCCTCGATCTTCTTGGAGTTCTATCCGATGTAATCTTCTTTTGCGGTGTGTTTGTTGGGATCCAATGAATTGTGGGTTTATGATCAGATTATTCATGAATATTGGTTGAGTCTTCTCTGAAATTTATTATGCATGATTGTTATAGCTTTGTATTTCTCTTCGATCTATCCATTTGGTTTGACCAACTAGATTGATTTATTTTGCAATGGGGGATGTGCTTTGTGATGGGTTAAATCTTGCGGTGCTCCATCCCAATGATAGAAAGGGAAAGGACGCGTATTTGTATTGTTTTCATTAAGGATAAAAGGATGGAGTTTATTTATATTGATTGAATTTACTTTGTCTACATTATGTCATCTTGCTTAAGGCATTACTCTGTTTTTATAGCTTAATATCCTAGATGCATGCTAGATAACGGCCGATGGGTGAAGTAATAGTTGTATATGCCGGCAGAAGTCGGTCTACTTGTCTCGAACGTGATGCCTATATACATGATCATTGCCTTGAATATCGTCATAATTATGCGTTTTTCTATCAATTGCCCAACAGTAATTTTTTTATGTTTCAGAGAAAAGGCTCTAGTGAAAACTATGACCCCAGGTCTACTTTTATCATATATAAAATCCAAAAATACCTTGCTGCATTTTTATTCCTTTATTTTATTTTGCAATTTATTGTATCTATCTACCACTATGAGATTTAATCTGCAAATAACCGTCAAGGAGATTGACAACCCCTTGATCGTGTTGGGTGCAAGTATTTGCTTTTGTGTGTGCAGGTGCTGCTAACGAGGTTCTGTGTGGTTCTCCTATTGGATTGATAACCTTGGTTCTTAACTGAGAAAAATACTATCTCTATTTTCTGCTTCATCCTCTTCTCTTCGAGGAAATCCTAACGCAGCTCACAAGTAGCACACCACCATCTTCATGAACTTGAACCGGAGAATGAGCACCGCCACCACCACCATCACCACCACCGCCTCGACCTAAACGTAAGTCACATCAAAATCGCCAAGGGGGGCACTCAAATCCATCGTGCTCTAGGCCAACATTTCGGTATATGTAGAGGGCACATCTTGGCTACAAAAATTAACGGGCAAAGCTCAAACAAGTGTTTCGAGCGGTCGAAGCATAGATCACCGGAGCAAAGCAAGCAAAAGAAAAAAAAAGTTCACGGTTTTATTCAAACAATTGTTCCGAACGGCTGAACCTCTCGCTCGCAGAAAAAGTTCACGAACAAGGAAAAACGTTTGGGACTTCACAAAAAGTTCATGAATTTGAAAAATTCATTTTATTCAAAAAATAACAAATTTAAAATAACTTTGTGAATTTAAAAAGTTCACCGAACTCGAAGAAAGTTCATGATTTTGAAAAAAGATTCACAAATTTGAAAAATGGTCACCGATTTTCAATAAATGTTCACTACTTTTCAAAAAGAGATCACGAATTTGAAAAAATTTATTCATTCAAGAACATTAAAGAATTCAACATAAGTTTGTGCATTCAAAAAAGTTCACGGAATTCAAATAAAGATCATGATTTTTAAAATAAATTCACCAAATTTTAGTAAAAGTTCATTGACTTTGAAAAAATTTCACAAATTTAAAAAAAGTTCACTGATTTTTTTAGAAATAAATCATCATTTTTGGAAAAAGTACATCAATTTTGAAGAATAAAACATCAGCTTTGAAAAAAGTTCATCGATTTTAGTAAAAATTATGAGTTTGAAAAAATGTTTCATCAATTCAAAAAAAATCATGAAAATAAAAAAGTCACGAATTTAGGAAAGAAGATGAAAAAGGAAACCGAACAAAATTGTAACCCAAAAAACTAAAAAGAAAAACCGTTTTGGTTCCCAAAACCGAGGGCTTCCCGAGCTGGAAAAACAAAAGGAGGACAAAAACGAAGTTAGTTCACATAGTTGGTGCAATGGCCTAGTTTATGTGCTGCTTCAGTGAAGGTCGAGGTCCCGTGTTTGATTCTGGGCGACGCGCTAATTTTATTTTCAGTTTGAAAGGAAAAGGAAAAAAAACGCAAATGGGTCAGCCCGAGCGCGGAGGCTGTGGGCGCCGGTTTGCAATACAGTAACGGGCGCTTCAGGCACCAAATAGGAAATGCCAGAAACCCTTGTTGAACGGGGAGAGCGAGATGGGCCGGCCCAGAAGCACTGGAGGCCACAACCTCATTTTTTCTATTTATTTGACGTTTTCTGTTTTCATGTTTTGTTTTATTTTTTTACTTTTGTTTATACTACAAAAAACACACTACAAAACATTTGGAAAATGCTGAACAAGTATTTGAAAAATGTTGGTCAAGCATTTGGAAAATGTTGAATAAGTATTTGAAAAATGTTGGTCAAGCATTTGGAAAATGTTGAATAAGTACTTTAAAAATGTTGAACAAGTATTGTAAAATATTGAGCAAGTATTGGAAAAATGTTAATCAAGCATTCGGGAAATATTGAACAAGTATTTGAAAAATGTTAATCAAGCATTCAGAAAATGTTTAACATGTCTAGAAAAGTTGTTGACCATGTATTAAAAAAATGACGAATGTTGTTGATCATCTATATAAAGATGTTTATCAAGAATTTGAAAAAAAATATTGAACAAATATTTGAAAAAAAATCAAGCATTTGGGAAATTTTAAATGTGTATAGAAAAAATGTTGACCATGTTTAAAAAATGATGAAGTTTTTTGGATCATGTATAGAAAAATATTAATCAAGCATTTGAAAAATGTTGAACAAGTGTTTGAATAATGTTAATCAAGCATTTGAAAAATATTAAATGTATATAGAAAAAAATCTTCAACAAGTATTCAAAAAATGTTAATCTTTTTATTTGAAAAATGTTAAGCAAGCATGTGAAATTTTAAAAGTGTGTATTAGAAAATGTTGACCAAGTATTGAAATTTTTTTGTACTTGAAAAGTATTAATCGAGCATTTAAAAAAAAATTTAAATGTTTATTAGAAAAAAGTTGATTGTGTATTAAGAAAATGTTAAATTTGTATATAGAAAAAATCTTGAACAATTATTCAAAAAATGTTAAGCAAGCATTTGAAAATATCAAAAGTGTGTATTAGAAAATGTTGACCAAGTATTGAATTTTTTTTGTACTTGAAAAGTATTAATCGAGCATTTGAAAAATGTTTAAAATGTTTATTAGAAAAAAGTTGACTGTGTATTAAGAAAATATTATATTTTTATTAAAAATGTTAAACGTGTATTAGAAAAATGTTAACATATACAAGAAATCCATAATGAAAACCAAAAGAAACAAAGAAAACCAAAAAATGGAAACGGAAAAATAAACAAAATTTTCCAAAGAAAATGAAAAAATTGAAGAAACAAAATATAAAAGAATGAAAACCAAGAAAGAAAGAAAAACCGAAGAAAGAAAGGCAAAAAACTTATGAAACCCATGAAAAGAAACGAAGAAAAAACAACAAAGCCAATGAAAACCGGGAAACAAAGGAAGAAAACCGATGAAAACTAACAATCAAAGAAATGTACGAGATTGTCTGTCGCTCTGAGACTGTAGATCTCTTGGTCTCTTCCTGCATGGCTGCATGCCTTAGATGGCCCACAAAAAAGAATCCTAGAATACTAGCGCTCTTTCACATGAACCTGAACTTGAAGTCTCCTGGCTTATCTAAACTGTATTGCTGCATACATATATAGTACTTCCTCGGTTCTTAAATATAAGTCTTTCTAGATATTTCAATAAGTGACTACATATGAAGCAAAATAAGTGAATCTACACTCTAAAATATGTCTATATACATCCGTATGTTGTAGTCCATTTAAAATATCTAAAAGACTTATATTTAGAAACGGAGGGAGTACTAGCTATTTCTCTACAGAAAAGTAAGTCTGCACTTTGTTGCTCTCTGATTGGCATTGGCATGGTTTGTTCATCCCTAAATTTTCAGTTTATTCAGTCAAGCGTACAAGCCTATAATTTATTTACAGAGCAAACACCATATCATTCCCATGTTACCAAAGAACGAGTGCTCCATATAGTTTTTGGTTTGTGTATTTTGTTGACATCGACAACAAAAGCACACACTACAAGGTGTGGGTCTAACATGCATCTGCACATAGGCTTTACAGAATATTTGCAATGTGTTTGCTTACTTTTAGTTGCCATGATCAAGGGTTCTGAAACACCTATTGGTCTGGTAATAAGATATGCGGTGTTGTAAATACAGTTAGAAGATGTGATGCAGCTTCTTCTGCTCCGGCTTGCCCATCCTACTAACAATCGCGTAGTTCCATCGCTGCTGGGCGTGCACCACGAGCGCGAGCGCGACGGCGGCAAGCGGTATCACCATGTCGCCGGCCTTGGCGAAGAAGCGCCCATCACTGCCGGCACCGACGTCGACCGAGCGCGAACGGAAATCAGCCGGCGGCCCTCCGTATTCATACGCGTGCGGCAGCAGGCGCACGAAGGTGACGCCGACGTAGAAGCTCCCCTTGAGCGGCCTGCAGTTGACCCGCCACATGGCGTTGCCAATCGCCTGCGGGAGGAGGAACAGGTCCTGCATCAGCGCCACCTGCTGCTCGGCGGTCATGCCCTCCCTGTTGAGCGCGAGGATGAGCACGGAGAGCACCAGGTGAATGCCGCAGTGGTAGACGAACACCCTGCCGTCGCTCGGCACGCGGGCCGGGTCCAGCGGCGACCGCTCCACCTTGCGCGCCCTCGAGCGCCGCACCTTCTGGCCGAGGCGCACCGTGAGGATGAAGGCGCATACCGTGAGGACCTTCACCGCCTGGCCGATGGTCTCGCACAGCCGTCCCGTGTCAAACATGTAGTAGGGAGTTCGCTCGGAAGACGTCGCCTTGGCGAGGTCGCCGTCGAGCGCAATGTGACCCTCGCGAGGATCGCCTCGACGCCCGTGACCAGCGGGATGCCGTAGCCGAGAGCCTGGACGCTGAGCATGACCAGGGAGATGTGCGGCACCACGTCGGTGTGCATCTTGATGTAGCGCAGCTGGCTGAGCACGGCCGCAATCGTGGCTGATAGCAGCACAATGCAGAGCACGCCATTGACGACGCCTCGGTAGAACCCGCTGGGCCACTGCTGCGGGTATGAGGGCATAGCCCTGAGCTTAAATGCAGCGGGTCGACGGCCGTCCTCGTGCTCGCTATCTGCACCTTCGCCGTCCATGGTGGTCGCCGGGTACTCCACTTTCACCTGGATGGAACAGTCCATCCCTTCTTCGAGTCCGAGGTCTCTGCTCGTGGACAAGTTTTGCCGCGCGAGCCGGATATTTCGGCAGCCGATCAGGTGCATCCGGCCGTCGTCTGGATTGTACACGCCTTCAAGAGACATCACTGATTTTTGAGGCCAACGATCCTTAAAAATGGTGAGCTCGGCCGAAACATTGAGTAGTATGCGCCCCTTCGTTCCAGGCTCTTTTGTTGGTATGCCATCTCCGTGTTGCCGGGGTGAATAGCGGTCGATGACCTGCTCGAGGGAGAAGACCTCCAAGTGAAGGATCGGATGCTCAATCCATTCCTGTCGGAACAGGTCTGGCATGGCCATGAACCAGAGAGTGAGCCTGTCGGCGAGGCTGGACAGGCTCCTCCTGTCATTGCCAGTGCCATCTCTCTTGGGGTAGCTCAGGGACAGAGACTTGGCAACGATCCTGCGGAAGTCCGATGGCAATTCGCTCCTCTCGCGCAGCCCGCCGGCCTGATTGACCTTCGTGTAGTTTTACTTGTATGACACCAGCGGTATGCCATCGTCGGGATAGTAGCCCCAGAGGCGTGGCGGGCTCATGTGCTGCCGGAACGACAGGAGGGGCCGGTGTGCCACTCCGCCGGCTGCTCCGTCCACGCCGGTTATCTGTCCCAGCATGGTGTCAAGGCGGGTAATCGACATCGTCGTCGGGAAGAAGAGGCACACCCGGAAGTTGCACGCCTTCTTGCCCGCGATGCCGCGGCATGCCACCATGCAGGCCTGCCCCGTCGATGTGTTCCACGCTCCCTCGGCCGACAGTGTCTTCCCGCTAAGCCCGGAGCGCGATCTCACCGTGCTCCAGTCCTCCCATGGAGACAGGGAGCGGAATACGACCGACACCACCATAGCGATGCCGGTCGGGCCGGCCATGTCGTACTGCTCCTGGCACTGGAGGTCCTGCATTATGATGCCAACCCCAGCGAACGCGTCCGCGTCTGCTGCTTGGTCCATTTCGAACGGCCCGACGCCGTGGCACGACCCGCCTGTCGCGACCGTGGAGTTGCATTGCCATCCGGGGAGCACGGTGCTGACTTGTCCATAAGCATAGCGGTTAAGGACTAGGCATGGATAACTTCCGTTGTACACATCCCTTGTACGGCTGGACACGCCATCATCAACGCCGCTCGAAGGGAGCGCGTGGCCTGAGCCAGCGGCGAGCTCTTGGGGCTGGTAATGGTACATGCTGTAGGAGATCAGCCCTGACACGATCTGCACGGTGTCAAAGTAGGACGCGTCCGATGCGCCGCTCGTGCTCCGCATCGTGCCGACCACCGCTCGGGTTGTCAGTGTCAGCTTCTTCGGGTACCGTAGCACGAGCAGTAGTATGTTGTTGTCGGCCGTTACAGGCGACCGGAAGCTGCTCTGGCCGGAGTTCTTGGCCCAGTCCCACGGGTCAATGACTTCAGCGCTGCGCTTGGGCAGGACAGCGCTGCCGACCATGCACAGCACTCGCTCGCCGTCGCCATCCCCATCGCTCGCCCTCTCCGTGTACACGCCTTCAAATATAATCTTGAGCCTGGTGCTGCCGGCCGAAAGGTTGAACTCCGGCGACACGGTCGACATACCTGGCCCGAACTCGGGCACGGCACTCTTCCGGGCAAGGACAAGGACGAGGACGCCGCTAACGTTGACGGCTGGCTTTGCACGGTGCTCTTCGTCATCGTCTGTCAAGAAACGTTTCTACTCCCTCATAAGGGAGCCGCGTTGGATTTATATTGATCAAGGCGCAAGGCCAAGCTTGGAGTACAAGTTGAAAACCTACCGATCTCTAGGATTCGGTGGTTAGATGAGATATGAGATAAGAGAGAGAGAGAGAAAGAGGGGTTTAGTTGAGATTACAAACGTATTACACATAAACTCTAACACCCTCCCTTAATCTCAACTATCCTAGGTTGATATTCCTCTTGAACTCTTCAAATGGCCGCGCTGCCAACGCCTTGGTGAACCCGTCTGCCACTTGATCTTTTGATGGAATGAATCTGATATCCAGTTTCTTCTCTGCAACTCTTTCTCTTACAAAGTGAAAGTCAATTTCAATGTGCTTAGTTCGACCATGAAAGACTGGGTTAGCAGAGAGATAGGTGGCTCCCAAGTTATCACACCAAAGACATGAGACACGATGTTGTTTAACACCCAACTCATTAAGCAAGGATTCAACCCAGATAATTTCAGCGGTTGCATTTGCCAGTGACTTATACTCAGCCTCAGTACTTGACCTTGACACTGTAGCTTGTTTCCTAGCACTCCAAGATATAAGATTAGAACCAAAGAATACAGCAAAACCTCCAGTTGACCTTCTGTCATCACTACATCCTGCCCAATCAGCATCAGAGAAAGCACTCACAAGAGTAGAGCCAGAACGTCTAAATTGTAACCCAAGGCTCACAGTATGTTTGATGTACCTGACAATCCTTTTTACAGCTGTCCAGTGTGCAGAAGTAGGTGCATGCAAATACTGACAAACCTTATTGACTGCAAATGATATGTCTGGTCTTGTAAGTGTCAGATATTGCAAAGCTCCTACAGCACTCCTGTATCTTGTGCTTTATTCTTCTTTGAGTGGCTCACCTTCAAAGGCTGAAAGTTTTTCTGAAGAAGACAATGGAGTGGGTGAAGGCTTACAGTCCTTCATTCCCATACGAGCTAAAAGTTCAGTAGCATATTTTTCCTGTTCAGGACTATACCATCTGGAATCTTCTTAACTTCAATGCCTAAGAAGAAGTGCAAATCACCAAGATCCTTCAAGGCAAACTTTGATCTCAAATCATGCAAAAGAGCATTAGTGGCATCTTGTGAAGAACTTGCAACTATAATATCATCAACATATATCAGCATAAATATGACTGTGTTTGCCTTGTTATAAATAAAGAGTGACGTGTCAACTTTGGATGCAACAAAACCAAGACACCTCAGCTGAGAGCTTAACCTTGAGTACCATGCTCTTGGGGCCTGTTTTAGGCCATAAAGTGCCTTGTCAAGCTTGCACACATAATGAGGTGTTTTCTTATCTGCATACCCAGGTGGTTGTTTCATATAAACCTCCTCTTCCAGAACACCATGCAAAAACGCGTTCTGAACGTCTAGCTGCCTCAAGCTCCATCCCCTGGACACAGCAATAGATAGCACAAGCCTAATGGTTGCAGCCTTGACAACAGGACTAAATGTATCCTCATAATCTAATCCATACCGTTGTTTGAAGCCTTTTGCAACTAACCGTGCCTTGTACCTGTCAATTGAGCCATCTTCCTTCTTTTTGATTCTGTACACCCACTTACAATCAATAATATTTTTACCTCTCTGTGCAGGTACAAGATGTCATGTCTTGTTCCTCATAAGTGCTGAGTATTCCTCATCCATTGCCTGCTTCCACCTCACATCTCCAAGTGCATCTTCTACTTTTGTTGGTTCTCATGCAATACACATCATGCCATATCGTATTGTACCATCAGTTCGAACCTTTGGATTTTTTATACCTTTCTGCAGGCGAGTGGTAACACGTGATGGCACCACCGGTTGAGACTGAGCAAGCTGTTGCACAGGAGAGGACGTGGGAGTTTCTGTCACAGAAGATCCTGGAGATGCACCTGATTCGTTGCTTTGCGCAGGAGATCCGATCCCAGACTCTGTAACCTGCTGTGTGGCTGCACCTGTACTGCTGGAGCCAGTTGCCGCAGAGTCTCTTGCCGCAGAAGATCCTGCATGCAGCTCCATGCGCATGCGCGGGCTGGATCCCGAGCCAACCGATGGCTGCGCGGTCGCTGTCGCCTGCCCATGCATGGGACGCGGGACTGACGCGGTGCCTGATGACGCGGCAGCTCGCTGTTGGTCCGCCATGCGCGCGCGATCCAGCGCAGATCCCCGCACCGATCCTGAGGGATCCTGTCGCACTGGTGTGGCAGGCTGGAGCAGATCTTCCTCGTATTCAGCGTCGGCTCCGTCTTCTTCCTCCACATGCAATATACCTCTGTTTTGTGCCGGATTTTGATCATTTTCAACTCCATTTTCTTATGTATTTTCACCATGGACCTGCACATGAGTAGACGCAACACCAGAACTGGTTGAACAGCCATAATGGTCAGTACAATTGTCGCCCCCTTGATCAAAGGACCGGAGGTTAGGAGGAAGAAGAAGAATGTCTTGTTTTAGACGAGCTCCGGCGTTTGGATGAAGAGACTCAAATGGAAAGACAGATTCGTCAAAAACAACGTCTCATGATATATAGACCCTGCCAGAGGTGACATCTAAACACTTGACTCCTTTGTGGAGAGGACTATACCCCAGAAAAACACATTTTTTTGAACGGAAAGCAAGCTTGCGGGTATTGTATGGTCGTAGATTGGGCCAACATGCACAACCAAACACTCGAAGAGATTTATAATCTGGAGTGGTGGCAAAGAGACGTGTGATGGGTGTTTCAAAATTAATGACTTTGCTAGGGAGCAAGTTGATGAGATATGTGGCAGTGAGGAATGCTTCATCCCAAAATTTGAGTGGCATAGATGCATTGGCAAGTAGGGCAAGACCTACTTCTACAACATGACGATGTTTTCTCTCTGCAGAACCATTCTGTCGGTGTGCATGTGGACATGCAACGTGATGAGAAATGCCAAGTTGCTGAAAAAAGGAATTCAACTTCCTGTATTCACCCCCCAATCAGTTTGCATAGCAATAATCTTAGTGTTCAGTTTTCTCTCAACAAGATTTTTAAAATTGGAGAAGACTTGAAACACTTCAGATCTTTTCTTAAGAAGATAGATCCAAGTAAACTTGCTAAAATCATCAATGAAGCTTACATAATATGAGTATCTACCAACTGAAGTGGGAGCTGGTCCCCATACATCTAAGAATACAAGTTGTAGGGGTGCAGTGGAGATGCTAGTAGACACAGGATAAGGTAACTGATGACTTTTAGCTTGTTGACATGGATCACAAACTGACTCAATACTAACTTCATGGGAGTGAGGAAGTTTATTTTCACTAAGAACACGTTTAACTATAATTGACGAAGGATGACCTAATCTACTATGCCACTTTGATGATGAAGGCTTGATAGCCGCAAAAGCTTGTTTATTCGATGACGATGATGAAGAAGATATGAGTGGGTAAAGTCCTCCCACACATCTGCCCCTAAGAAGTATTCTCCTCGTGGCCAAGTCCTTGACAAGAAAGAAATAAGGGTAAAATTCAATGAGGACATGGTTATCACGAGTAAATCGATGAACAGATAGAAGATTTTTTGAAGCTTCGGGAACATGAAGGATTTTGTTTAGATGTTGATTTTTATTAGGGGTTCTAACAATTTAATGACCAATATGATGAACTTGCATACCAGAACCACTCGCGGTGTGCACTTGATCATGTCCGTGATACTTGTCATGGATGGTCAGCTTGTCCAGCTCTCCGGTGATGTGGTGAGTGGCGCCGGTGTCCGCATACCAGTTCGTGTCAATGCCGTAGGAATCGGTGACCATGTTGGCCCCCTTATCCTCAGGCTCATCTTCGTCATACCTGTGCCAGCAGTCACGGGCGCCCCCTGGATGGTGCATGTGACAGATCTGACACTCCGGATAATCACTAACCTGCTGCTGCCGTTGTTGCTGTGGGCGGCCGCGGCCGCGGCCACCGCCACCGCCGCCATTGCCGCCAGATGGACTCGGGGAGGAGCGCCTGCCTCGGCCACGACCTCTGCTGTAGCCGCGACCACGCCCCCTATTGTAGCCGCGCCCGCGTCCCCTGTACGCCATGTTCGCTGAGGAGTTGAAGCCAGCATCGACGCCATCGCCTAGCATTTCCACCCGCTGATCGAATGCCGCGATCTGGGCGAAGAGATCGTCAACTGAGATCGTCGACTTAACTGCGCCGATAGCCGCCACGACAGCGTCATAGTCTCTGTCGAGACCCGCAAGCACGTAGTTGACCATCTCTAGATCAGAGACAGGGCGACCCGCCGCGGCAAGCTCATCCGCCAGGTTCTTCATCTTGGCGATGTAGGAGGTGCTCGACATGGATCCCTTCTTGGTGTTGGTGATGGCAATCCGCAAGTTTGTGATGCGAGATTGGGACTGCGAGGCAAAAATAGTGGTGATAGCAGTCCAAAGATCAAAAGTTGTCTCCTTACTCGTGGCTTGGGCGAGAATCTCTTTTGACAGAGAATTTAGGAGATAACTCAGGACCTGCTGGTCCTTCAAGACCCATTGCACATACAGAGGGTTTGGCTCCTCTGCCGTGGTCTTGTCCGCCTGCTGCTGCACTATCTTCGGTGGCGCAGCGTCGGCTCCATCCAAGAGGCCGGTGACTTGCGCTCCTCGTAGTCCCGGCATGACCTGGGTCCTCCATAGGATATAGTTGGTTCTGGTGAGTTTCTCGACCGGTGGAGCACCAAGGTTGATGGCGTTGGTGGCCGAGGAGGACATGGTGGTGTGGTGATCGTGATCTGGTGGTGGTGATCGAAGGAGAAGCTTTTCTGGCTAGATAGATGGGAAGAGGTTGGCTCTGTATACCATGTCAGGAAGCGTTTCTACTCCCTCGTAAGGGAGCCGCGTTGGATTTATATTGATCAGGGCGCAAGGCCAAGCTTGGAGTACAAGTTGGAAACCTGCCGATCTCTAGGATTCGGTGGTTAGATGAGATATGAGATAAGAGAGAGAGAAAGAGGGGTTTAGTTGAGATTACAAACGTATTACACATAAACTCTAACATCGTCAACATGGGTGACAACGAATGTTGCGAGGGACAGGGGTTCAGGCAACCGGCGAGCGCCCTTCTTTGGCGCGTCACCGGCGTCGAACGGCAGGAGAGGCGCATGGCCGGCGTCCTGGTGCCAGTCGCCCTTCTCGAAGGATAGCTAGCGCCTGACTTGGTAGGGACGGTTGGCTTCGTAGGGCAGCTCGGCGGCCGACGAGAGCACGGACTGGCAATGGCGATTGATGTCGGCAAAGCGGAGGTAGTCGTGCGCCTGGCGTGGTGGACCGAGGTATAGGGAGGAGGACGTGGCGCACAGATGCAGCAGGATCACAGCAAGAAACTGCGCATTTGAGGCCATATCGGTCGCCGATATTGCTCCTGACACTGCAAGAGATGAACAAGGAATCTGAGAAATATCAGGAAAACAGCTTGGGAAACAGATTTAATTCAAAAATGCACTATGATTGCTCGGATAACTCGCTAAAGAAATAGAACTGGCATTCGGTACAACCGGTGCTAAAACATATAAAGGGTAATGTAGTCATTTCACAAGTCGTACTTACTTCTGTTTCTGTATGTATGGCGTGTAGTCGTATACGTACAGGAGACCATCAGATCGGGCCGGCCCATGAAGATAGCGTATAGCAGCGCTTCAAAAATAAAACCACGATGCAAGAGCTCGAACTCACGACATCTGGAGTACGACAAACGTGGTACAACCAACTCGCTTAGCAACAATCTCTGCCTAAGTAGCAGCGCGAAGCCTTAAGGATAAGAACAACGCAGAATATTTTTAAAAACTTCCAACGTAAAATATATTTTTTGGCCGGTGCGGATGGAGGCCGCGGTGGACTCTTTGCTGCTGGCGGAGCCGACGGGCAATTCCCCTGTGGCATCAGCGGACCCGAAGCTTACGACTTCCCCCTCGCGCTCTCCTTCCCAAGGTGGTCGCAGCGGCAGCAAGATTGGAGCGACGAAGCAGATCAAGAAGGTGGCGGTGCGCAAGGTGACCGTGGAGGCTGGGCGTGCAGCGGAGTGTTTGGGGGCGCCGGCGACGCCGCGTCAGGCAGTGATGGCGCTGGCCGTACCTGCTTCCGCTATGGTCGCGCTGGAGACGCCCATGACAGCGCCGATCCCGAAGGCCAAGCACTCCAAGGCGGTGGACGGGCAGGCGGCCCCCGTGCGGTCCAGTGCGCGTGCCAGGGGCGCCAAGGGCAACTTGCCATCGCTCCAGTGCGCCCAACTCCTTCAAGCTCAGAAAAATCTGGAAATCTCAGGTAATCCCATGCCTTGCTTTACGATTCTTGACTCCTTTTCGGACGAGCATTTGAGCGAGGTCTGGGGGAGAGTGGGGTGGAACCAGTGGGAGGAGGTGAGATGAGCGAGCTTATCTCGTTGATTCGCGCAAAGGAATTGGCGCAAGCAACGCTAACAGCGGCGGCTGTGCAACACGCGGATCGTTTGGCACTTGAGGCAGAGGCCTCGACAGCGCTAACGACCCGACCTGACGAGGAGGCAGCAACAGGGGTTGCTGCTCCTCCCTCGCCTCGCCACGGTAGGGCGAGACGTGTGGCCAAGGCGATCACATCCAGGGGGTGCGCCTGCGTAACCGTGTCGTTTAGATGCGTGCACTCCTATGGAATATTCGTGGCTTCGGCCACTCGGGTCGACGCACCCAACTAAGGGAGTACATTAGGAAAGAAGCGATAGATATCGTAGGGCTCCAGGAAATGATCAAGTATGAGTTTAGACATCAAGATATCTTAGAGATTGATCCCTTAGAGCGTTTCGCTTGGCATCATAGTCCGGCCAACGGTCACTCCGGTGGCATGTTGCTTGGCCTATGCACTGCCACGTACGAGGTGCTGCACTGGGAGAGTGGCACCTTTTTCATCGCGGCCAAGTTCCGCGTGCGAGCGTCGCTTCGTGAGCTCGTGATCGTGCAAGTCTACGAACCTGCAGATCATTCACGTTCGTTGAGTTCCTAGGCGAACTCGAAGCCAAGGTGATGGCCTTTTCGGCTGCTCAGATCCCGCTTATGGTGGGGGAGATTTCAATCTAATCCGTTCGGGGGCGGACAAAAACAATGACAACATCAACTGGCCAAGGGTGGCCATGTTCAACAATTCGATAGCATCTATGGCACTTAAGGAAGTGACTAGATTGGGGGCAAGATATACTTGGAGTAACAAGCAACTTGCCCCAGTGCGATCCGTGCTGGATCGTGCTTTCATGTCTCCGGACTGGGAAATTTTGTTCCCTCTGTGCTCACTCCTTGCTGAAATAAGGATTGGGTCAGACCATGTGCCGCTAATCTTGTCTTCGGGGGAGGATAGAGTGCGTCGCAGCCCGCGTTTCTATTTTGAAACTGCATGGTTCGAGGTACCAAATTTCGACACCATCTTCAGGGAGAGATGGCAGAGATGTGTCCAGCTCATAGGTCAGCAACGAGGCCCTATGGAGTTCTGGACTTCGGTAGGGGGCCGCCTGCGTGCAAGCCTTAAGGGGTGGGGCATGAATCAGGGTCGCGGCGATAAAACCCTGAGGGTAAGGCTCATTGATGAGATAGCTATTCTCGACGGTCAAGCGGACACACGCCCCTTCTCTGAACAAGAATGGGCGCGGCGGTATGCCCTTGAGGGGCAAGTCGAAGCTCTGCTACGTGCAGAGGAGGAATACTAGAGGCGTAGGGGAGGCCTCAAGTGGACGCTCAAGGGTGATGCGAACACGAAGTATTTCCACGCGTACGCGAATGGCCAGCGCAGGAAATGTTCGATTCTCAGGTTGCAGACGGAGCAGGGGCTCCTTCTTCAACAATCGGAGATTTCCCGTCACATCTACGACTTTTATATAGGTCTGATGAGGACGGAGGAGGCCCAGCGCGCGCGTTTGCGTGCGGATGTTTGGCTTCCCTCTCAACGGGTGCTCGATAGCGAGAACGAGGAGCTGGAGCTCGCTTTCCTTCCGGAGGAGATTGACTGTAACACTGTTGGAAATATGCCCTAGAGGCAATAATAAATTGATTATTATTATATTTCCTTGTTCATGATAATCGTTTATTATCCATGCTAGAATTGTATTGATAGGAAACTCAGATACATGTGTGGATACATAGACAACACCATGTCCCTAGTAAGCCTCTAGTTGACTAGCTCGTTGATCAATAGATGGTTACGGTTTCCTGACCATGGAGATTGGATGTCGTTGATAACGGGATCACATCATTAGGAGAATGATGTGATGGACAACACCCAATCCTAAGCATAGCACTAGATCGTGTAGTTCGTATGCTAAAGCTTTTCTAATGTCAAGTATCATTTCCTTAGACCATGAGATTGTGCAACTCCCGGATACCGTAGGAGTGCTTTGGGTGTGCCAAACGTCACAACGTAACTGGGTGGCTATAAAGGTACACTACGGGTATCTCCGAAAGTGTCTGTTGGGTTGGCACGAATCGAGACTGGGATTTGTCACTCCGTGTGACGGAGAGGTATCTCTGGGCCCACTCGGTAGGACATCATCATAATGTGCACAATGTGATCAAGGAGTTGATCACGGGATGATGTGTTACGGAACGAGTAAAAGAGACTTGCCGGTAGCGAGATTGAACAAGGTATCGGGATACCGACGATCGAATCTCGGGCAAGTATCGTACCGATAGACAAAGGGAATTGTATACGGGATTGATTAAGTCCTTGACATCGTGGTTCATCCGATGAGATCATCGTGGAACATGTGGGAGCCAACATGGGTATCCAGATCCCGCTGTTGGTTATTGACCGGAGAGTTATCTCGGTCATGTCTGCATGTCTCCCGAACCCGTAGGGTCTACACACTTAAGGTTCGGTGACGCTAGGGTTATAGAGATATTAGCATGCGGTAACCCGAAAGTTGTTCGGAGTCCCGGATGAGATCCCGGACGTCACGAGGAGTTCCGGAATGGTCCGGAGGTAAAGAATTATATATAGGAAGTGCTATTTCGGCCATCGGGACAAGTTTCGGGGTCACCGGTATTGTACCGGGACCACCGGAAGGGTCCCGGGGGTCCACCGGGTGGGGCCACCTGCCCCGGGGGGGCACATGGGCTGTAGGGGGTGCGCCTTGGACTATATGGGCCAAGGTCACCAGCCCCTAGAGGCCCATGCGCCAAAGGGACAAGAGGAGGTAAGAGTCCTAAAAGGGGAAGGCACCTCCGAGGTGCCTTGGGGAGGATGGACTCCTCCCCCCCTTGGCCGCACCCTTCCTTGGAGGAAGGGGAAAGGCTGCGGCCTCCCCCTCTCCCTTGGCCCTATATATAGTGGGGGGAAGGGAGGGCAACTATACCTAAGCCCTGGCGCCTCCCTCTCCCTCCCATGACACATCTCCCTCCTCCCGCAGCGCTTGGCGAAGCCTTGTTGGAATCCCGCTACTTCCACCACCACGCCGTCGTGTTGTTGGATCTCCATCAACCTCTCCTCCCCCCTTGCTGGATCAAGAAGGAGGAGACGTCGCTGCTCTGTACGTGTGTTGAACGCGGAGGTGCCGTCCGTTCGGCGCTAGGATCATCGGTGATTTGGATCACGACGAGTACGACTCCATCAACCCCGTTCTCTTGAATGCTTCCGCACGCGATCTACAAGGGTATGTAGATCCACTCCTCCATCGTTGCTAGATGACTCCATAGATTGATCTTGGTGACACGTAGGAAAATTTTGAATTTATGCTACGTTCCCCAACAGTGGCATCATGAGCTAGGTCTATGCGTAGTTTCTATGCACGAGTAGAATACAAAGTAGTTGTGCGCGTTGATTTTGTTCAATATGCTTACCGTTACTAGTCCAATCTTGATTGGGTGGCATTGTGGGATGAAGCGGCCCGGACCGACCTTACACGTACTCTTATGTGAGACTGGTTCCACTG
Organism: Triticum urartu; assembly: GCF_056163025.1. Taxonomy (NCBI): domain Eukaryota; kingdom Viridiplantae; phylum Streptophyta; class Magnoliopsida; order Poales; family Poaceae; genus Triticum; species Triticum urartu. Next base: position 165,770,626 of record NC_141874.1, on the reverse strand, counting down.
ACTGACATGCACTAGTTGCATAAGGTGGCTAGCGGGTGTTTGTCTCTCCCACTTTAGTCGGATCGGATTCGATGAAAAGGGTCCTTATGAATGGTAAATAGCAATTGGCATATCACGTTGTGGTTTTTGCGTAGGTAAGAAACGTTCTTGCTAGAAACCCATAGCAGCCACGTAAAACATGCAAACAACAATTAGAGGACGTCTAACTTGTTTTTGCAGGGTATGCTATGTGATGTGATATGGCCAAAAGGATGTGATGAATGATATGTGTGATGTATGAGATTGATCATGTTCTTGTAATAGGAATCACGACTTGCATGTCGATGAGTATGACAAACGGCAGGAGCCATAGGAGTTGTCTTAATTTATTTATGACCTGCGTGTCATTGAACAATGCCATGTAATTACTTTACTTTATTGCTAACTGTTAGCTGTAGTAGTAGAAGTAATAGTTGGCGAGACAACTTCATGAAGACACGATGATGGAGATCATGATGATGGAGATCATGGTGTCATGCCGGTGACGATGATGATCATGGAGCCCCAAGATGGAGATCAAAGGAGCTATATGATATTGGCCATATCATGTCACTATTATTTGATTGCATGTGATGTTTATCATGTTTATACATCTTGTTTACTTAGAACGTCGGTAGTAAATAAGATGATCCCTCATTAAAATTTCAAGAAAGTGTTCCCCCTAACTGTGCACCGTTGCGACAGTTCGTTGTTTCAAAGCACCACGTGATGATCGGGTGTTTGATTCAGACGTTCACATACAACGGGTGTAAGACAGATTTACACATGCAAACACTTAGGTTGACTTGACGAGCCTAGCATGTGTACAGACATGGCCTCGGAACACAGAAGACCGAAAGGTCGAGCATGAGTCGTATGGTAGATACGATCAACATGAAGATGTTCACCGACGTTGACTAGTTCGTCTCACGTGATGATCGGACACGGCCTAGTTGACTCGGATCATGTAATCACTTAGATGACTAGAGGGATGTCTATCTGAGTGGGAGTTCATAAGATGAACTTGTTTATCCTGAACATAGTCAAAAGATCTTTACAAATTATGTCGTAGCTCGCGCTTCAGTTCTACGTTTTTAGATTTGTTCCTAGAGAAAATTTAGTTGAAAGTTGATAGTAGCAATTATGCGGACTAGGTCCATAAACCGAGGATTGTCCTCATTGCTTCATAGAAGGCTTATGTCCTTAATGCACCGCTCAGTGTGCTGAACCTCGAACGTCGTCTGTGGATGTTGCGAACATCTGACATACACGTTTTGATAACTACGTGATAGTTCAGTTAAATGGTTTAGAGTTGAGGCACCGAAGACGGTTTTTGAAACGTCGCGATACATATGAGATGTTTCGAGGGCTGAAATTGGAATTTCAGGCTCGTGCCCACGTCAAGAGGTATAAGACCTCCGACGATTTTCTCAGCCTGCAAACTAAGGAGAAAAGCTCAATTGTTGAGCTAGTGCTCAGATTGTCTGAGTACAACAATCATTTGAATCGAGTGGGAGTTGATCTTCCAGATAAGATAATGATGTTTCTCCGAAGTCATTACCACCAAGCTGCTAGAGCTTCGTGATGAACTATGATATATCAGGGACATATATGATGATCCTTGAGATATTCGCGATGTTTGACACCGCGAAAGTAGAAATCAAGAAGGAGCATCAATTGTTGATGGTTGGTGAAACCACTAGTTTCAAGAAGGGCAAGGGAACAAAGGGATACTTCATGAAACGGCAATTCAGCTACTGCTCTAGTGAAGAAACCCAAGGTTGAACCCAAACCCGAGACTGAGTGCTTCTGTAATAAGGGGAACAGCCACTGGAGCAGAATTACCCTAGATACTTGGTAGATGAGAAGGCTGGCAAGGTCGATAGAAGCATATTGGATATACATTGTGTTAATGTGTACTTTACTAGTACTCCTAGTAGCACCATGGTATTAGATACCGGTTCTGTTGCTAAGTGTTAGTAACTTGAAATAAAAGCTACGGAATAAACGGAGACTAGCTAAAGGTGAGCTGACGATATGTGTTGGAAGTGTTTCCAAGGTTGATATGATCAAGCATCGCACGCTCCCTCTACCATCGAGATTGGTATTAAAACCTAAATAATTGTTATTTGGTGTTTGCGTTGAGCATAGACATGATTGGATTATGTCTATCGCGATACGGTTATTCATTTAAGGAGAATAACGGTTACTCTGTTTATTTGAATAATACCTTCAATGGTCTTGCACCTAAAATGAATGGTTCACTGAATCTCGATCATAGTGATACACATGTTCATGCCAAAAGATATAAGATAGTAATGATAGTATCACCTACTTGTGGCACTGCCACGTAAGTCATATCGGTATAAAACGCATGAAGAAGCTCCATGTTGATGGATCTTTGGGCTCACTCGTTTTTGAAAAGTTTGAGGCATGCGAACCATGTCTATTGGTGTATATGCATGAAGAAACTCCATGCAAATGGAGCATTGGGACTCACTTGATTTTGAATCACTTGAGACATGCAAATCATACCACATGGGCAAGATGACTGAAAGCCTCGTTTTTCAGTAAAATGGAACTAGAAAGCAACTTGTTGGAAGTAATACATTTTGATGTGTGCAGTCCAATGAGTGCTGAGGCGTGTAGTGGATATCGTTATGTTCTTACTTCACAGATGATTTGAGTAGATGTTGAGTATATTTACTTGATGAATCACGAGTCTGAATTATTGAAAGGTTCAAGTAATTTCAGGGTGAAGTTGAAAGATCGTCGTGACAAGAGGATGAAGTATCTATGATATGATCATAGAGATGAATATCTGAATTACGAGTTTGGCACAGAATTAAGACATTGTGGAAATTGTTTCACAACTGATACAGCCTGGAACACCATAGTGTGATGGTGTGTCCGAACATCATAACTGCACCCTATTGGATATGATGCATACCATGATGTCTCTTATCGAATTACCACAATAGTTTATGGGTTAGGCATTAGAGACAACCGCATTCACTTTAAATAGGGCACCACGTAATTCCGATGAGATGACACCGTATGAACTATGGTTTAGAGAAACCTAAGCTGTCATTTCTTAAAAGTTTGGGGCTGCGACGCTTATGTGGAAAAGTTTCAGGCTGATAAGCTCGAACCCAAAGCGGATAAATGCATCTTCATAGGACACCCAAAACAGTTGGGTATACCTCCTGTCTCAGATCCGAAAGCAATAAGGGATTGTTTCTAGAATCGGGTCCTTTCTCGAGGAAAAGTTTCTCTCGAAAGAATTGAGTGGGAGGATGGTGGAGACTTGATGAGGTTATTGAACCGTCTCTTCAACTAGTGTGTGGCAGGGCACAGGAAGTTGTTCCTGTAGCACCTACACTAATTGAAGTGGAAGCTTATGATAGTGATCATGAAACTTCAGATCAAGTCACTACCAAACCTCGTGGGATGACAAGGATGTGTACTACTTCAGAGTGGTACGTAATCCTGTCTTGAAGTCATGTTGATAGACAACAATGAACCTACGAGCTATGGAGAAGCGATGGTGGGCCTGGATTCCAATAAATGGCTCGAGGCCATAAAATCCGAGAGAGGATCCATGTATGAAAACAAAGTGTAGACTTTGGAAGAACTACTTGATGGTCGTGAGGCTGTTGAGTACAGATGGATTTAAAAGGAAGACAGACAATGATGGTAAATGTCACCATTAAGAAAGCTCGACTTGTCATTAAGAAGTTTCCCGACAAGTTCAAGGAGTTGACTACGGTGAGACTTTCTCACTCATAGCGATGCTAAGAGTCTGTTGGAATTATATTAGCAATTACTGCATCATTTATGAAATCTTGCAGATAGGATATCAAAACATTGTTTCCTCGACGGTTTTTGAGGAAAGGTTGTACGTGATACAACCGGAAGGTTTTGTCAATCCTGAAATATGCTAATAAGTATGCAAAGCTCCAGCAATCCTTCTGAGGACTGGAGTAAGCATCTCGGAGTTGGAATGTACGCTTTGATGAGATGATCAAAGATTTTGGGTTTATACAAAGTTTATGAGAAACTTGTATTTCCAAAGAAGTGAGTGGGAGCACTATAGAATTTCTGATAAGTATATGTTGACATATTGTTGATCAGAAATGATGTAGAATTTCTGGAAAGCATATAGGGTTATTTGGAAAGTGTTTTTCAATGGATAGCCTGGATTAAGCTACTTGAACATTGAGCATCGAGATCTATAAGGATAGATCAAAATGCTTAATGGTACTTTCAAATGAGCACATTCCTTGACATGATCTTGAAGGTGTTCAAGATGGATCAGTCAAAGAAGGAGTTCTTGCCTGAGTTGTAAGGTATGAAGTTAAGACTTAAAGCTCGACCACGGCAGAATAGAGAGAAGGGCGAAGGTCGTCCCCTATGCTTAGACATAGGCTCCATAGTATGCTATGCTGTGTACCGCACCTGATGTGTGCCTTGCCACATGTCTGGTTAGAGGGTATGAAGGTGATCTAGGAGTAGATCACCAGATAGCGGTCAAAGTTATCCTTGGTAACTAGTGGACTAAGGAATTTTCTTGATTATGGAGGTGGTAAAAGAGTTCGCCGTAAAGGGTTACGTCGATGCAAACTTAACACCTATCTGGATAGCTCTGAGTAGAGATACCGGATACGTATAATGGAGCAACAATTTAGAATAGCTCCAAGTAGAACAGTTATTTGGAATAGCTCCAAATAGAACGTGGTAGCTACATCTAGGAGATGACATAAAAATTTGTAAAGCACACACGGATCTGAAAGGTTCAGACCCGTTGACTAAAACCTCTCTCACAAGCAACATGATCAAACCCAGAACTCATTGAGTGCTAATCACGTAGTGATGTGAACTAGATTATTGACTCTAGTAAACTCTTTGGGTGTTAGTCACATGGGGATGTGACCTTGAGTGTTAATCACATATCGATGTGAACTAGATTATTGACTCTAGTGCAAGTGGGAGACTGTTGGAAATATGCCCTAGAGGCAATAATAAATTGATTATTATTATATTTCCTTGTTCATGATAATCGTTTATTATCCATGCTAGAATTGTATTGATAGGAAACTCAGATACATGTGTGGATACATAGACAACACCATGTCCCTAGTAAGCCTCTAGTTGACTAGCTCGTTGATCAATAGATGGTTACGGTTTCCTGACCATGGACATTGGATGTCGTTGATAACGGGATCACATCATTAGGAGAATGATGTGATGGACAAGACCCAATCCTAAGCATAGCACTAGATCATGTAGTTCGTATGCTAAAGCTTTTCTAATGTCAGGTATCATTTCCTTAGACCATGAGATTGTGCAACTCCCGGATACCGTAGGAGTGCTTTGGGTGTGCCAAACGTCACAACGTAACTGGGTGGCTATAAAGGTACACCACGGGTATCTCCGAAAGTGTCTGTTGGGTTGGCACGAATCGAGACTGGGATTTGTCACTCCGTGTGACGGAGAGGTATCTCTGGGCCCACTCGGTAGGACATCATCATAATGTGCACAATGTGATCAAGGAGTTGATCACGGGATGATGTGTTACGGAACGAGTAAAAGAGACTTGCCGGTAGCGAGATTGAACAAGGTATCGGGATACCGACGATCGAATCTCGGGCAAGTATCGTACTGATAGACAAAGGAAATTGTATACGGGATTGATTAAGTCCTTGACATCGTGGTTCATCCGATGAGATCATCGTGGAACATGTGGGAGCCAACATGGGTATCCAGATCCCGCTGTTGGTTATTGACCGGAGATTCATCTCGGTCATGTCTGCATGTCTCCCGAACCCGTAGGGTCTACACACTTAAGGTTCGGTGATGCTAGGGTTATAGAGATATTAGTATGCGGTAACCCGAAAGTTGTTCGGAGTCCCAGATGAGATCCCGGACATCACGAGGAGTTCCAGAATGGTCCGGAGGTAAAGATTTATATATAGGAAGTGCTATTTCGGCCATCGGGACAAGTTTCGGGGTCACTGGTATTGTACCGGGACCACCGGAAGGGTCCCGGGGGTCCACCGGGTGGGGCCACCTGCCCCGGGGGGCCACATGGGCTGTAGGGGGTGCGCCTTGGCCTATATGGGCCAAGGGCACCAGCCCCTAGAGGCCCATGCGCCAAAGGGACAAGAGGAGGTAAGAGTCCTAAAAGGGGAAGGCACCTCCGAGGTGCCTTGGGGAGGATGGACTCCTCCCCCCCTTGGCCGCACCCTTCCTTGGAGGAAGGGGCAAGGCTACGCCCTCCCCCTCTCCCTTGGCCCTATATATAGTGGGGGGAAGGGAGGGCAACTATACCTAAGCCCTGGCGCCTCCCTCTCCCTCCCATGACACATCTCCCTCCTCCCGCAGCGCTTGGCGAAGCCCTATTGGAATCCCGCTACTTCCACCACCACGCCATCGTGTTGTTGGATCTCCATCAACCTCTCCTCCCCCCTTGCTGGATCAAGAAGGAGGAGACGTCGCTGCTCCGTACGTGTGTTGAACGCGGAGGTGCCGTCCGTTCGGCGCTAGGATCATCGGTGATTTGGATCACGACGAGTACGACTCCATCAACCCCGTTCTCTTGAATGCTTCCGCGCGCGATCTACAAGGGTATGTAGATACACTCCTCCCTCGTTGCTAGATGACTCCATAGATTGATCTTGGTGACACGTAGGAAAATTTTGAATTTATGCTACGTTCCCCAACAAACACCCCGGATGTAACTTTCCCAATTTGTACTCCAACTCTTGCCGTTTCCGGCGTTAAGTTATATTTATTTTCTCGGGTTCGGGTCTTTGTCTCCGTGTGTTGTTATCGTTGTCATGCATCTCATATCATGTTATCATGTGCATTGCATTTGCATACGTGTTCGTCTCTTGCATTCGAGCATTTTCCCCGTTGTCCGTTTTGCATTCCGGCGCTTCGCTCTCCTCCGGTGGTCATTTCTAGCTTTCTTTCGTGTGTGGGGATTAAACATTTTCGGATTGGACCGAGACTTGCCAAGCGGCCTTGGTTTACTACCGGTAGACCGCCTGTCAAGTTCCGTACCATTTGGACTTCGTTTGATACTCCAACGGTTAACCGAGGGACCGAAAAGGCCTCGTGTGTGTTGCAGCCCAACACCCCTTCAATTTGGCCCAAAACCCACCTAACTCTGCTCCATCATCTAGAGCGTTCGATCACGATCACGTGGCCGAAAACCGCACCTCATTTGGACTCTCCTAGCTCCCTCTATGCCTATAAATAGGTCCCCCTCGAAATATCCCGGATCCCCTCTCCCCGACACCCTAAATCCCAGATCCGCGCCGGCCGGACACGTCCGCCTCGGCCGGACGCGTCCGCTCCACCGCCCGCGCCAACCACCGCCCGCCACGTGGCATCGCGTCGCCGCTGCCGCCAAAGCCCGCCGCGGCCCGGGCCAGGCCCCCGCGGCCCACTCCCTCCGCCGCCGCGCGCCCGCGCCCTTCTCCTCGCTCCGCCGCCACCGAGCCGCCGCCGCGCCGCGCTGCCGCCGCCTCCCGCCTCGCGCCGCCAGCCGCCGCCGCCGCCAAGCCGCCTTCGCGCCGGCCGCCGCGGTCCGCCTCGACGCCGACCCGGCCCCATCTCCGGCCACCGCGGGCCCCTGCGCCGCCGGCCCTGGCCATCGGCGACCTTGCCCTCGCCGGCCGCCGTCCTCGTCCCCGCCATGAACAGTGCTCGCATCGCCGCCTCGGTTTGCGTGCAGATCTGGAAACCCTAGGTCGTTTTTTTCTCTAACTCCCGAAATTGCAGATCCAAGTGCCTCTGTTCGTGGCACCGTAACTTTGCAACCGTAGCTCCGATTCATGCATATAGCATATCAAAATGTTCATCTCAGAGAGTACATCATTTCATTCCATTGCATCATTTTCATTTGAGTTCATTTTGATGCCCGAAATGTTGTTAGAAGAGGGCTACTTGAGTTAATTGTCAGATCTGCTACTCCATTTAGGTTTTTGTCATTTTTGCCATGATTAATGTGTGCATGATATGCCCTGATGCTCTACATATGTTTTGTTAAGGGTCTTGTCATCTTTCCAGAGGTGCAACCCATGTATTTTTGTGATGTGTGTGGTGACTTGTGCAAGCTTGCAAAGTGGTGCACTTGCTAAGTCTGTTTTCAGGGACTTAGTAATTTCACTAAGTCCTGGAGCTGATTATCTCATGATGCCATATGTTCTTGTTGTTTCCTAGTGATCCGTGCCTCTTTTGAGGATGATCAGTAAGGGAGTTTTGTTAATATTGCAGTGCTCTATCCATCCATGTCTTTGCTTGCAATTATGGAGCACCCTAGCTTGAGTCAATCGAGCTCTACTTTTGTTACTTTGTGAATCTGGGCAGATTGTCAACTTGTTTGCAATTTTGTCGATGATGTTGTAGTTGATCCGTGCATGCTATGCTATTGTTCTTGCCATGTCTAGCTTGAATTTTGTGCCTTCTTGGTGGGTGTATGCTTCTCTTGCCATGACTTGCACCGTAGTGAGTGCATCGAGCTCGTAAACATGCCTACTTGAGTTATGTTTCAGCATGTTCCAGTTTTCACTTAGTATGAAAACTGATTATGTTTTTGCTATGTTCGCATGCTTGCAATTGTATTTTCTGATCCCTTTTGGCTCAAGGTCACTAAGGGACTTTTGTTAAGATCTTTGAGTAGCTCCATGCCATGCTTTACTTTGCCATGTTCAGGTCCTGTAGCATGTAGTTTTGTGGCTCCGAAGAGGGCTACCTGATCTGAAATTCCAGACAAGTGTTAATTTCACTAAGTCTGAAATCTGTTTGCCATATGCATTTTTGCCATGCTTGTTTGAACCTGTTAATGGATGATTTGGCCGTAGCTCAGTGCTAGACTTTTGTTAAGCATCTTGTGTGCATCCCTGCCATGTATTTTATTGTCATGTTTGGGTGCTGTAGCATGTTCATCTCATTGCATTTAGATGCCTACTTGCTGTAAATCGCAGACCGGTGTCATTTTTGAATCGATTGCCATTTCCAAACCGTAACTCCGATTCCGGCGTTCTTTATATAGTTTTCAAGCGATTTCATCTCATCTTTCCAGTGGCACACTTAGTTTTCCAAGTTGAGGCCAGGTTCATGCATTTCCTGTCATATCTTGCATTTTGCATCCCGCATCGCATTCCGCATAGCATATCATCATTGCATCATATTGCTTGGTCTTGCACGTGGTTGATTGTATCCTTGTTGCTTGTTTGTCTTGTTTGGGTAGAACCGGGAGACGAGTTCGCTAACAAGGAGCCCGTTGAGTTTGCTTTCGAGGATCCAGTTAACTCTGACAACTGTGCAGGCAAGATGATCATACCCTCGAAATCACTACTATCTTTGCTATGCTAGTTTGCTCGCTCTTTTGCTATGCCAATGCTACGATGCCTACCACTTGCTTTCAAGCCTCCCATATTTCCATGTCAAACCTCTAACCCACCTTGTCCTAGCAAACCGTTGATTGGCTATGTTACCGCTTTGCTCAGCCCCTCTTATAGCGTTGCTAGTTGCAGGTGATGATTGAAGGCCGTTCCTTGTTGGAACATTTAATTACTTGTTGGGATATCATTATATTGCCATGTTATCTTAATGCATCTATATACTTGGTAAAGGGTGGAAGGCTCGGCCTCTCGCCTAGTGTTTTGTTCCACTCTTGCCGCCCTAGTTTCCGTCATATCGGTGTTATGTTCCCGGATTTTGCGTTCCTTACGCGGTTGGGTTATAATGGGAACCCCTTGATAGTTCGCCTTGATTAAAGCTTTTCCAGCAATGCCCAACCTTGGTTTTACTATTCGCCACCTAGCCTCTTTTTCCCTTGGGTTTCCGGAGCCCGAGGGTCGTCTTATTTTAAACCCACCCACCCCCCCCGGGCCAGTGCTCCCTCTAAGTGTTGGTCCGAACCAGGCAGCCTACGGGGCCACCTCGGGGAAACTTGAGGGTTGGTTTTACTCGTAGCTTGACCTATCTGAGTGTGCCCTGAGAACGAGATATGTGCAGCTCCTATCGGGATTTGTCGGCACATTCAGGCGGTGTTGCTGGTCTTGTTTTAACCTGTCGAAGTGTCTTGAAGAACCGAGATACCGAGTCTGATCGGAACGTCTTGGGAGGAGGTCTATTCCTTCGTTGACCATGAGAGCTTGTCATGGGCTAAGTTGGGACTCCCCTGCAGGGATTTGAACTTTCGAAAGCCGTGCCCGCGGTTATGGGCAGATGGGAATTTGTTAATGTCCGGTTGTAGATAACTTGAACCTTAATTCAATTAAAATGAATCAACTGAGTGTGTTACCGTGATGGCCTCTTCCCGGCGGAGTCCGAGAAGTGGACACGGTGTTGGAGTAATGTTTGCGCAGGTTGCTCTCTAGTTTCTCGCTCGCGCTTTGCCTCCTCTTCTCGCTCTCTTTTGCGAATAAGTTAGCCACCATACTTGCTAGTCGCTTGCTGCAGCTCCACTTACATTTACCTTGCCATTCCTATAAGCTTAAATAGTTTTGATCGCGACGGTGCGAGATTGCGGAGTCCCTGTGGCTCACAGATTACTATTACACCAGATGCAGGGCCTGATGATTCCGCTCCAGGAGACGCGTATGAGCTCAAGTGGGAGTTCGACGAAGACTCTCAACGTTACTATGTTTCCTTTCCCGATGATCAGTAGTGGTGCCCAGTTGGGGGTGAACGGGACCGTGTCGCATGTTGGGTTATCTTTTATTTTGGCGCCGTAGCCGGGCCATGAGTGTTTGGTTGATGTAATGTTATTTATGTACTTGATTGACGTGGCGAGTGTAAGCCAACTATGTTATCTCCCCTTTTATTATCATGTTACATGGGATGTTGTGAAGATTGCCTAACTTGCGACATATGCCTTCAATGCGATTATGCCTCTAAGTCGTGCCTCGACACGCGGGAGATATAGTCGCATCGAGGGTGTTACATTGACAAAGCACTCCAGGGTATGAAAACCGACACGGCCCCAGGGCCGAACGGGTGGCCGGTGTCAATGTTCAAACATTTCTGGCCTCTGCTGCACGAACCCATTTTCGAGATGTGTAATGGTTTCATGCGAGGTTTCGTCGACATAGCGCGGCTCAATTTCGGTGTGCCGTCGCTCATCCCAAAAGTACCTGGTGCGGATCACATCCGCCAGTACAGACCCATTACACTCATTAACGTACCTTTCAAAATATGCGCCAAAGGCTGCGCTACTCGACTCACGCCGATCGCCCATCGAACCATTAGTCATGCGCAATCGGCATTCATCCGCGGGAGGAATATTTTGAAGGGACCGTTAGCCCTACAGGAGACCCTCCACGAGCTCAAACGCACGCACGAACCTGCGATCCTTCTCAAGTTAGATTTCGAGAAGGCCTACGACCGCGTTAATTGGGATTTTCTCCGACAAATCCTTAATAGCCGAGGCTTCTCGCCGGTATGGGTGCATCGAGTCATGCAATTGGTCTCGGGGGGCCAAACTGCGGTCTCGGTGAATGGAGAAGTAGGGAACTTTTTCAGGAACAAACGTGGCTTACGCCAAGGTGACCCCATGTCACCGATCTTGTTCAATTTTGTCGCAGATGCGCTGGCAGCAATGCTGCGGAAAGCGGTGGAAGCTGGGAACATCAAAGGGGTGTTGGGACACCTCATCCAGGGGGGATATCACATCTGCAATATGCAGACGATACGCTACTGCTTTTTCAGCCGGACCTCCACAGCGTGGCCACAGTTAAAGCCCTGCTTATAAGCTTTGAACTCATGTCGGGTCTTAAAATCAATTTTCACAAGTGTGAAGTGATGCCCATGTGCATGGACGCGCAGGAAGGTAGTCGCATCGCGGATCTCCTAAACTGTAAACTCGGCAAACTTCCGTTTACATATTTGGGCCTCCCGTTAGACGCCAAGCGCATCTCGATAGAGGGGTGGGCTCCGCTTTGGACTAAGGTGGGTGCGCGGGTTTGTCCGTGGAGGGGTAAGTTTATGTCCTCTGCCGCGAGGCTGGTGCTCACGAATGCGAGCCTCTCCTCGCTCCCGCAATTCGCCATGGGATTGTTCCTGCTGGCCGAAGGGGTGCATGCCAAGATGGATACACCCAAGTCCCGTTTCTTTTGGGAAGGATCGGGACCCAAACGCAAGTACCACATGGTGAGGTGGGACGCGGTCTGCCAGCCCAAAGCCCAGGGAGGGCTAGGGATCACGAATACTAGAATCCTCAACATCGCGCTGATGTATAAGTGGATTTGGAAACTCTCGCGGGGGCGACGGGTCTGTGGGTAGACCTGTTGCGTGCAAAGTACTTCCCCTCCGGGAATTTTTTCAAGGGAGTGGCGAGGGGCTCTCCTTTCTGGAACAACCTGCAAGCGGTCCGGCCGGCTTTCGCTATGGGGGCCAAGTTCGGCATTGGCAATGGGTGTTCGGCCCGGTTTTGGTCAGATCATTGGGTAGGAACACGGCCTCTATGGCAAGACTTCCAGGACTTGTACAGCCTGGCGGTCAACCCGGAGCAGCAGGTTGCCACGGCACTTGCCTCCTCCCCTCCCGCGATCTTCTTCAAACGGGAACTAACGGGAACAGAGCAAGCTCACCTCACGGTTCTGCTTGATCTAATCGCGCCGGTCGCGTTTTCCCCGCACGAGGACACAGTAATGTGACGCCCGGATAATTAAGCTACAGTGATCCCCCACTAAGGATGCCACGTCACCTCGGTTACTGTTGATGAGCTCTAGACAATTCAAAACCGAAACAAATTCAAATTCGAATTAAAGTCAAACAATAAAAGTTTTCAAATATTAAAAATAAAATGTTCGGAGTGAACCAAATATTACATAGGTAATTATGGTGGAGAAAGCACACCTTTATAAAATATTTGAACACTGTAAGATGAATAAAATAGTAGCGAAAACTATTATTTAAATACTTTTAAATATTAAATAATTATGAAACTCTTTTAGATTGGGTAGCAAGTCAGTGTGGCAGTGGCATATTTGGTAACATCAAATTAGGCGACATTTTGGAATTTTTCTAAAACAAAAATAAATGTAACTAAAGTAAAACATGAAAGAATAAATATAAAAAAAGGCAAAAGGCAGAAAAACAAACTGACAAAAATAAAACAAGGGCCACCCCCGGGCCACGACCCAGCTAACCGGCCGGCCCACTAACCTAGCAGGCCCACCCCCACTCCCCATAACCCTCACTCCACCCCGAAACCCTAACCGAACCAACCCACTCCCCCCTCAGTCCCTCGTCTCTCCCACCCCCCAATCCAGATCGGATCGGGGCCGACCCCGCGGTCGTCGCCCGATGCCGCCTCGCCGGCCCCGCCCCCTCGTCCTCGCGGCCTGTCACCTCTCCCTCGACAGCGACCACGCCCCCGCCCCCGGACCCCGTCGCGGATCCCCGCCGCCTCGACGCCGTGCCCCTGCCTCAGGTCGTCGTCCACCCGTCGCCTCGCCAGCGCCGCCCGACCCGCGTCGTGCTCGCCGCCCCGACACCGACTCGCCGTCGCCCCGCAGCTCTGGCCTCCCGGAGCACACCTATGCACCTCTACAGGGCCGGTGAGGACCTCCCCGTCCGACCCCATCATCCCTCCCTATGGTCGCCGCGCTCCCGCTCGCGCACCACTAGCTCGACGCCGACCGCACCTTGCAGGGCCGTGCGCCACCCGCGCCCTGCCTCGCCCAGTCCACCCGCTGGACGTGGTTTGCGACCTCAAGCGCGCGCGCCCGCGCGTGCTTGGCCGTGCCCTGCACCGCTCGCCGCAGCCCCGTCGAACCCGTGACATCGCCACCGACGGCCATCGTCGTTGTGACCTTCTCCGGCCACCCCCAGGTCCCAACTGCACCACCAGTGGATGCGGCCAAGCCATCGCCCGATGCTCCTCCACCGTGCCCGGACGTCACCGGTGGTTACCTCCGGCCAGCTGACGTGTCCGGTTAATTAGGGGCACTAATTACCCCATTAGTTGCCCCTGTCATTATGACATGTGGGCCCCAGCTAATTAGGACTAACTAAACAGCTCTTTGGATGAAACCGGAGTCTATTACATGTGGGACCCGTGTACTGTTTAAAAGGATAAGTTTTAGTTAAACTAACGGCCTATGACAGTTGGGGCCCACCCCCTGGAACTTTAAAAAAAGAATAAAAATAATATTAAAAATAATAATTAATTAGTTAAGATAATCAATTAACTTCGTTAATCCTGTTAGTTAATCTAATTAACACTGTTAATTAGCCTTAATTATTTGATTAGGTAAACAGTGAATGACAGTTGGGCTCCACTGCCTTGTTTGACCGGTCAACGGTCAACGCTGACCGCTGACGTCATGATGACGCAATAAACATTTTCGAATTAAATTAATTTCTGATAAATCTAAAAATGATTAAATCTTTTAAAATTAATATAAAATAAACCGTAGCTCAGATGGAAAAACTTTGTACATGAAAGTTGCTCAGAACGACGAGACGAATTCGGATACGCAGCCCGTTCGTCCGCCACGCGTCCCTAGCATAGTGAACCTGCAACATTTCACCTCCGGTTTATCTGTCCGAAAACGCGGAACCCCGGGGATACTTTCCCGGATGTTTCCCCCCTTCGCCGATATCACCTATCCCTGCGTTAGGTCACCCCTAGCAACGTATTGCCACGTCTTGCTTTGTGTTACATTTGATTGCTCTGTTATTTATTTTGTTCCCCCTCCGTTACTTCTTTCTGGTAGACTACGAGACTGACGCTGCTGCTAGTACCCCGATCGACTACGGTGTTGACGACCCCTCCTTGTCTGAGCAACCAGGCAAGCCCCCCCCCTTGATCACCAGATATCGCCTATTCTCTTCTATACTGCTTGCATTAGAGTAGTGTAGCATGTTACTGCTTTCCGTTTATCCTATCCTGATGCATAGCCTGTCCTTGCTACTACTGATGTTACCTTTACCTGCAATCCTACATGCTTAGTATAGGATTCTAGAGTTCCATCAGTGGCCCTACACTCTTGTCCATCTGCCATATGCTATACTACTGGGCCGTGATCACTTCGGGAGGTGATCACGGGCATATACTATATACTTTACACAGTTACATTACCTGTGGTACTGTTCGGAGATGGGGGCTGAAGGGGCAGGTGGCTCCATCCCGGTAGAGGTGGGCTTGGGTTCCCGACGGCCCCCGACTGTTACTTTATGGCAGAGCGACAGGGCAGGTTGAGACCACCTAGGAGAGAGGTGGGCCTGGCCCTGGTCGGCGTTCGCGGATACTTACCATCTACGCGGGGACAGTTATGGGCACTCGACGTCGTGGTATCAGCCGAAGCCTTCGTGACGTCAGCGACTGAGCGGCGCGTGCCGGATTGGACTGGAACGCCACTAGGCTAGGTCTGCTTCCGGCCGCGTTCGCAACGTGCAGGTGTGCAAAG
This sequence comes from Triticum urartu, assembly GCF_056163025.1. Taxonomy (NCBI): domain Eukaryota; kingdom Viridiplantae; phylum Streptophyta; class Magnoliopsida; order Poales; family Poaceae; genus Triticum; species Triticum urartu. The sequence continues at coordinate 165,755,177 of NC_141874.1, read as the reverse complement.
GGCGATGGGCCCAGACCCCTGCGCCATAGGATTTAGACCGGCGTGCTGACCTCTTTGTTGTGCCTAGGTAGGGCTGCGACGTGTTGATCTTTCGAGGCCGGGCATGACCCAGGAAAGTGTGTCCGGCCAAATGGGATCGAGCGTGTTGGGTTATGTGGTGCACCCCTGCAGGGAAGTTAATCTATTCGAATAGCCGTGATCTTCGGTAACAGGACGACTTGGAGTTGTACCTTGACCTTATGACAACTAGAACCGGATACTTAATAAAACACAACCTTCCAAGTGCCAGATACAACCGGTGATCGCTCTCTCACAGGGCGACGAGGGGAGGATCATCGGTTAGGATTATGCTATGCGGTGATACTTGGAGGACTTCAGTCTACTCTCTTCTACATGATGCAAGACGGAGGCTGCCAGAAGCGTAGACTTCGAAAGGACTAGCTATCCCCCTCTTATTCCGGCTTTCTGCAGTCCAGTCCACATATAATAGCCTTATTCCAGTTGATACCAATGCATACATATGTAGTGTAGCTCCTTGCTTGCGAGTACTTTGGATGAGTACTCACGGTTGCTTTCTCCTTCTTTTCCCTCTATCCCTTCTACCTGGTTGTCGCAACCAGATGCTGGAGCCCAGGAGCCAGACGCCACCGTCGACGACAACTCCTACTACACTGGAGGTGCCTACTACTACGTGCAGCCTGTTGACGACGATCAGGAGTAGTTTAGGAGGATCCCAGGCAGGAGGCCTGCGCCTCTTTCGATCTGTATCCCAGTTTGTGCTAGCCTTCTTAAGGCAAACTTGTTTAACTTATGTTTGTACTCAGATATTGTTGCTTCCGCTGACTCGTCTATGATCGAGCTCTTGTATTCGAGCCCTCGAGGCCCCTGGCTTGTAATATGATGCTTGTATGACTTATTTTATTTGTAGAGTTGTGTTGTGATATCTTCCTGTGAGTCCCTGATCTTGATCGTACACGTTTGCGTGTATGATTAGTGTATGATTAAATCGGGGGCGTCACAAGTTGGTATCAGAGCCGACTGCCTGTAGGAATCCCCTTTCCAACTCCTTGGCCGAAGTTGAGTCTAGTCGTTGCAAAACCTTTACTAACATGGCTGTGTGGCCTATGGGCCCATGTCGCCATTGGGTGGTATTAGGATCTTTTACTCCTCTATCTTTACTCCGGGATTCTGAACTCTCTTCTATTCGGGTTAAACGATTTTTACTAAAATCTAACTTTAGGTTCTCGGAAATGCTTTCTCCCGGAGAGCCCCTTCAGTCCAGATGATCGCCGGCTGCACCAAAAAATTTCAGAGATACTCTCCGATATTCTCTCGAGACCTTGTGCCCATTGCTTTTGCAATTCCCTTCCACCGAAATATCTGTATGGATAAATACTTACACCTGTCGTGCTTACTTTTATTCCCAGTCGATCTTGTTATTATAAGATACCCCGAGAATACTTTGTGCCTACTGCCTTGCAGTTCTTTGCCACATTCATACCACTACGGATAATTACTCGCATTTATCGAGTATCCGCTCATCCCCAGATATTCATGCAGTTCACAAAATTCTTCGAAATACCATTCGGTCTTTCGAAAATCCTGAGCAACCTATTGCTCCTGAAATTCTTGCTTGCTTGCATTATGGTTAATCCCATAAGTATAGTAATCTTATTGGCAACCTTTGTCAATATCATTTTGAGTCCATTGACTCAATATGTTGCAAATGCTCGCAATCCTCACTCAGATCATAGAATTCATCCTTCCAGCTCAGATGGCATTTAAAACGTGAGCTGGTCCTCGGCCAATCAGATTGCCATCGATTGTACCCCTAAGTCTATTCAACTTGTCCGTCCTTGATCAGAGCGTTTGCTCCTGATCCCTTGATTTGAAAATCATAAATCCTTTGTTATTTAAACGTTGAATTATTCAGATGTTCTGTAAAACGATGCGTTTGCATTCTTTCTTCCTCTGATTGGGTATCGATACTCATATCAGCTCCATTGTGGATCACCATATCCACTGTTGGATTATTATCCGACAATGTCCTTCATAATTAATCACCTTGTGAGTTCTTTCTCCGATACATAATGCCTTTGGTAATTTGTATCCTCTCCTTTTGCCAACCATGCTCTGCTTTCGAGCTGGTAATATTTACTCTCAAAGCTTGAGGTATATGTATCCACGATACCCTGACGGGTTGAACCTATGCCTTCCTTAATTTGTGTGACCTCGAAAGTTATGCGGGTTATACCCTGCTGACGCTTCGTCAGATAACTTTTCAGCACTACAACTTCGAAAAGGGGAGGTAAATGTAAGGTTATGCATTAAAGAAGTGGGAGTCGACCTTGAACTTTGTGTTCATGCCCATGGACACGATGTAGATCTTATCATTAAAGCTTCTCTTAAATTAATTACTCCCTTGGTATAAGTTCATATTATATCTGGGATCTGGCCTTTTACAATCGTGGTTTCAACCATGTTCTCTTTTAGGTACCGTTTCTCGTGCAAGTTTAAGCACTTGTCTTCTGCAGAGCAATACCCCAGTCCAACCTCTACTTTGATCTGCCGTCGAGTATTACCCCCCTGGTATCTCGAGGGTACCACGGGATACATAACTTCTTATGAGTTCTTCATCAACTAATATTCTTGCCGATTCCATTTTTCCAACGGGTTCTCAGTTGTTAGAACCCCTCAAGGACACCGACAACTGAATTGAGTCCGCACTACGATTCAACAACTCTTGGTAACCTTCATTACTTACGAGTCTGAACTCGATCTCGTCATTCCGAGCTTACTCGGCTATATCATTATCGTGCCAAATTTTAACTGTGCTACCTGGTCCTTCTTTCCGGAGCACAATTTTGACGATGGGCTAAGCTTACGTCGATCTTCCTTGTCTTATTGTTTCACCTCAAACAACAAACTTGATTTCAAGTTTGTGTCGTACCCATGGTTCCAATAACCTTTCGCTTCATCATTCGTTTGACTTGATGTCATCGTCGACCGATTACATCTCCATGAAACCTCTCGACAGAAATTGTCATGATCATCATCAACATTTCGAGCTCCTCAAGGATATCAATTGAATTCCTGATGAGAAATACCATCCTTGCCCTCGATGATTTGTGTTATCATCGACCCCTCGATTGCCTTCCGTTCAACACAAACTTGTTCGTGTTTTGTGTTATACCTTGAGATCCTTGCTATCCAGCATTTGTTCTCCTTTACCTTGGAGTATTACCATCTTTTATGTCAAGAATGTTGTGATAATTTCACCACCTCTTAAGAATTCTTGGTATCGTGATACTTCTCACCATCACCATTCTTTCTTGGTCCTCGTGTTGATTCCAACCGGGGTACCAACAAGTGAACGGTGTTGTTTGGATTCTGCACTTCTAGCAACCCTATTGCTTTGAAGTTAATGGTCGGCCGTTCGTTCTTAGGCTATTGATTATTGAATCACCATTCTGACATTGGTCGTGCAACCCAACCCATATTTTGGGCGCACCTATCAACCAATGTTTAATTGTGTATGTTTTCCGTGAGCATACTTCCTTATATCATTTGATCTGAAAAATGTTATCTCCTTGTTCACTTAATTGTGGAAATCCATCTTTTGTTAATCTCGATGAATTGTCGCTGATTCCATCAGCCACCTCCTCATTCTATCCTTGATTTAATAATGAACTCATGATTCGGAACTTGCTTCCACAGTTCAATTCCCGAGAATCTTACAATGTCGTCTCATCAATTTGTCTCGCACCTTTTCTTCTCAGGCATCTTGAGTCTGAGGTTTCCTAACACCGATCAGATCTGAATCTCGGTCAGATATGATGGTTGGAACATACTTTCAAGATTTATAACATTGATCCTCATATGACCTGGTAAGGTGATGCCATGCCAGCACACCTGGCCGGAGGACCTATTGTTATAGTTCTTCCTTTTAGCAATATTGGCCATTCTTCCATGAGGAAATTGTAATACTTATTCTATAAGTTGTTCCTGATGGATCCTTTTTGTTTCCAAAGTCTGATCTTCACCTGTTGACCATGTCAATGCTATCTCGAGGCATGTCTATGGTACTCCGATTTTCAACAGGAACATTTGAAGCCCAATGCTAAATGTTTCCTGCTCAATTATCCAAACACCGTTGTATGGGTAATGGCATGAAAATTCTCTCCCGTACCTAAAGAGTTTTCTACTTTCTATCCTGTCATGGATATCATGCTCTGCTTGTCCTTGGGAGGATATACCCTTGAAATATGTGTTTCATTGTCCTGTTTAGATCTGATAATCGTATTTTCCTTTCCATTGTTTGGTTTATCCCTTTCTTGTGATCTTTATGATCCAAGCAGAAATATTCTCCTACTTATGTAAACACCTCGGTGTACATTTCTGTCAGCAAGACCCTGTTACTATTGTTGATGACATTCTGGTAACCACCGATGGACGAGAACTTTGCCTATTGGTCCGCCTCGTTCAACGAGCAGGAAAAATGGTTCTCTTCGTCCCTCGCTCTTGGTACCGATGTTGTTGTCGACCTAACCGACAGACTAACCTCTGACATGCCTTGCCTACATGACCATGCAAGATGTCAACGCCCTTCCTAGTTTTAACCCACATGGTGGGCCCATAACCCACAGTTCCGATCGAAACCTGACTCTCCTATACACCCTGTTGCCGAAGTTAATCCTCGCGCTTGGCTTCGTATTTAATTCACGGGCCACCTTCCTAGTGCTCTATTCTGGTATCAGACGCAATACTTACTCTCGCTGCTCTGAAACCCTTTCTCACTCTGGTTCAGACTTCGAGCAACTATCTATCCACTTGGAACCTCTTATTGTACCTCCGTACCTTACTCTTGATGTATTCAATATGTTCAGCTCGAGAGATAATCTTACGCTCATTCATGGGTTAACCCCCAGATTGTTTCCCTCATAAGCATTCTGTTGTAGCCGAGCTGCCCCTTACCTATTCGTAAGTACGTTGGAGTTCCCGAGAAAAGGACGACATCACCATGATGACCTGAAGCAGAGAAATGAAGACGTCAATGTAATGGATCGACCTCTTCGAGAAGAGCAACCAACACCGAGAGGATCCGTTAGAATTTCGTAACCAATCTCTCCCCCTTACTCCCCTCCTAAATCTCGGGACGAGATTTCTTATAGTGGAGGAGAGTTGTGACGCCCGGATAATTAAGCTACAGTGATCCCCCACTAAGGATGCCACATCACCTCGGTTACTGTTGATGAACTCTAGATAATTCAAAACCGAAACAAATTCAAATTCGAATTAAAGTCAAACAATAAAAGTTTTCAAATATTAAAAATAAAATGTTCAGAGTGAACCAAATATTACATAGGTAATTATGGTGGAGAAAGCACACCTTTATAAAATATTTGAACACTGTAAGATGAATAAAATAGTAGCGAAAACTATTATTTAAATACTTTTAAATATTAAATAATTATGAAACTCTTTTAGATTGGGTAGCAAGTCAGTGTGGCACTGGCATATTTGGTAACATCAAATTAGGCGACATTTTGGAATTTTTCTAAAACAAAAATAAATGTAACTAAAGTAAAACATGAAAGAATAAATATAAAAAAAGGCAAAAGGCAGAAAAACAAACTGACAAAAATAAAACAAGGGCCACCCCCTGGGCCACGACCCAGCTAACCGGCCGGCCCACTAACCTAGCCGGCCCACCCCCACTTCCCATAACCCTCACTCTACCCCGAAACCCTAACCGAACCAACCCACTCCCCCCTCAGTCCCTCGTCTCTCCCACCCCCCGATCCAGATCGGATCGGGGCCGACCCCGCGGTCGTCGCTCGGTGCCGCCTCGCCGGCCCCGCCCCCTCGTCCTCGCGGCCCGTCACCTCTCCCTCGACGGCGACCACGCCCCCGCCCCCGGACCCCGTCGCGGATCCCCGCCGCCTCGACGCCGTGCCCCTGCCTCAGGTCGTCGTCCACCTGTCGCCTCGCCAGCGCCGCTCGACCCGCGTCGTGCTCGCCGCCCCGACACCGACTCGTCGCCGCCCCGCAGCTCTGGCCTCCCCGAGCACACCTATGCACCTCTACATGGCCGGTGAGGACCTCCCCGTCCGACCCCATCATCCCTCCCTATGGTCGTCGCGCTCCCGCTCGCGCGCCGCTAGCTTGACGCCGACCGCACCTTGCAGGGCCGTGCACCACCCGCGCCCTGCCTCGCCCAGTCCACCCGCTGGACGTGGTTTGCGACCTCAAGCGCGCGCGCCCGCGCGTGCTTGGCCGTGCCCTGCACCGCTCGCCGCAGCCCCGTCGAACCCGTGACATCACCACCGACGGCCATCGTCGTTGTGACCTTCTCCGGCCACCCCCAGGTCCCAACTGCACCACCAGTGGATGCGGCCAAGCCATCGCCCGATGCTCCTCCACCGTGCCCGGACGTCACCGGTGGTTACCTTCGGCCAGCTGACGTGTCCGGTTAATTAGGGGCACTAATTACCCCATTAGTTGCCCCTGTCATTATGACATGTGGGCCCCAGCTAATTAGGACTAACTAAACAGCTCTTTGGATGAAACCGGAGTCTATTACATGTGGGACCCGTGTACTGTTTAAAAGGATAAGTTTTAGTTAAACTAACGGCCTATGACAGTTGGGGCCCACCCCCTGGAACTTTAAAAAAAGAATAAAAATAATATTAAAAATAATAATTAATTAGTTAAGATAATCAATTAACTTAGTTAATCCTGTTAGTTAATCTAATTAACACTGTTAATTAGCCTTAATTATTTGATTAGGTAAACAGTGAATGACAGTTGGGCCCCACTGCCTTGTTTGACCGGTCAACGGTCAACGCTGACCGCTGACGTCATGATGACGCAATAAACATTTTCGAATTAAATTACTTTCTGATAAATCTAAAAATGATTAAATCTTTTAAAATTAATATAAAATAAACCGTAACTCAGATGGAAAAACTTTGTACATGAAAGTTGCTCAGAACGACGAGACGAATTCGGATACGCAGCCCGTTCGTCCGCCACGCGTCCCTAGCATAGTGAACCTGCAACATTTCACCTCCGGTTTATCTGTCCGAAAACGCGGAACCCCGGGGATACTTTCCCGAATGTTTCCCCCCTTCGCCGATATCACCTATCCCTGCGTTAGGTCACCCCTAGCAACGTATTGCCGTGTCTTGCTTTGTGTTACATTTGATTGCTCTGTTATTTATTTTGTTCCCCCTCCGTTACTTCTTTTCGGTAGACTACGAGACTGACGCTGTTGCTGGTACCCCGATCGACTACGGTGTTGACGACCCCTCCTTGTCTGAGCAACCAGGCAAGCCCCCCCTTGATCACCAAATATCGCCTATTCTCTTCTATACTGCTTGCATTAGAGTAGTGTAGCATGTTACTGCTTTCCGTTTACCCTATCCTGATGCATAGCCTGTCCTTGCTACTACTGATGTTACCTTTACCTGCAATCCTACATGCTTAGTATAGGATGCTAGAGTTCCATCAGTGGCCCTACACTCTTGTCCATCTGCCATATGCTATACTACTGGGCCGTGATCACTTCGGGAGGTGATCACGGGCATATACTATATACTTTACACAGTTACATTACCTGTGGTACTGTTCGGAGATGGGGGCTGAAGGGGCAGGTGGCTCCATCCCGGTAGAGGTGGGCCTGGGTTCCCGACGGCCCCCGACTGTTAGTTTGTGGCGGAGCGACAGGGCAGGTTGAGACCACCTAGGAGAGAGGTGGGCCTGGCCCTGGTCGGCGTTCACGGATACTTAACACGTTTAATGAGATCTTGGTATTTGATCTGAGTCTGGCTACTGGCCTATACGCACTAACCATCTACGCGGGGACAGTTATGGGCACTCGACGTCGTGGTATCAGCCGAAGCCTTCGTGACGTCAGCGACTGAGCGGCGCGCGCCGGATTGGACTGGAACGCCACTAGGCTAGGTCTGCTTCCGGCCGCGTTCGCAACGTGCAGGTGTGCAAAGGGCGATGGGCCCAGACCCCTGCGCCATAGGATTTAGACCGGCGTGCTGACCTCTTTGTTGTGCCTAGGTAGGGCTGCGACGTGTTGATCTTCCAAGGCCGGGCATGACCTAGGAAAGTGTGTCCGGCCAAATGGGATGAGCGTGTTGGGTTATGTGGTGCACCCCTGCAGGGAAGTTAATCTATTCGAATAGCCGTGATCTTCGGTAACAGGACGACTTGGAGTTGTACCTTGACCTTATGACAACTAGAACCGGATACTTAATAAAACACAACCTTCCAAGTGCCAGATACAACCGGTGATCGCTCTCTCACAGGGCGACGAGGGGAGGATCATCGGTTAGGATTATGCTATGCGGTGATACTTGGAGGACTTCAGTCTACTCTCTTCTACATGATGCAAGACGGAGGCTGCCAGAAGCGTAGACTTCGAAAGGACTAGCTATCCCCCTCTTATTCCGGCTTTCTGCAGTCCAGTCCACATATAATAGCCTTATTCCAGTTGATACCAATGCATACATATGTAGTGTAGCTCCTTGCTTGCGAGTACTTTGGATGAGTACTCACGGTTTCTTTCTCCTTCTTTTCCCTCTATCCCTTCTACCTGGTTGTCGCAACCAGATGCTGGAGCCCAGGAGCCAGACGCCACCGTCGACGACGACTCCTACTACACCGGAGGTGCCTACTACTACGTGCAGCCTGCTGACGACGATCAGGAGTAGTTTAGGAGGATCCCAGGCAGGAGGCCTGCGCCTCTTTCGATCTGTATCCCAGTTTGTGCTAGCCTTCTTAAGGCAAACTTGTTTAACTTATGTCTGTACTCAGATATTGTTGCTTCCGCTGACTCGTCTATGATCGAGCTCTTGTATTCGAGCCCTCGAGGCCCCTGGCTTGTAATATGATGCTTGTATGACTTATTTTATTTGTAGAGTTGTGTTGTGCTATCTTCCCGTGAGTCCCTGATCTTGATCGTACACGTTTGCGTGTATGATTAGTGTACGATTATATCGGGGGCGTCACAAGTAACTTGGTATCTCACCCCATCCGGCAAGTTTTCCGTCAAGTCGTTGTACCGGAAACTTTGTCAGGGCCAGTCCTCCCTAGTGCCGAAAGGCTTATGGAACGCGCGACTCCCACTTAAAATTAAGGTGTTTTTTTGGCAACTGTTTCGCAACAGATTGCCTACCTCGGCTAATGTTGCCAAACGCAATGGCCCGTCGTCCGGCCTTTGTGCAATTTGCAACGTCTCAGAAGACGCGAACCATGTGTTCTTTCGCTGTCTGTTAGCGCGCTTTGCTTGGGCTGCGGTTCGCACCGCAGCCAACACCACATGGAACCCGAGCTCGACCGCCGACCTCGTGGCCATTGTAGACTCGGTTCAAGGGGGCAACAAACGCGTACTTTGGAGCTGTGTGGGCGCGCTGGCCTGGGCCCTCTGGCTCACGAGGAACAAACTAGCGATCGAGGGAATCTTCCCATCACACCCTGCTAATATCATCTACAAATGCAACCTTTTCCTGCAGCAGTGGAGTCCGTTGGTGAGGCGCAAGGATGCTGATAAACTCCAACATGCACAAGAACGTCTTCGCCAAGTCTACCTGATGGCTAGGGAGCCACCCGCCTCTTCTTCGACTTGAAGTGGCCCTTTTGGACGGCGCACGAGCGAGCCTGCGTGCTCTAAGCTCAGGCTGCGAGCCATGTAATCATCTATGCTTGCTCAGTGCTGCTTTTGGCCTGCCCGATAACTCTTCAGACTTTGCGCTACCATTTGGCCGGAGCCTCCGTGCTCGTGTTTGTAATCTCAGACCCTGTCAGTTACACTGCCTAGTTGTGGGCTTTATTAATTTAAAGCCGGACGCGCCCAACGTCTTCGTTCTAAAAAAAACGTGATTTTTTTGTGAATCCCAATCACTTTTCAGATTTTTGAACAAATATATAATAAACTGAAACATTTTTTAGAACCATGAACAGCTTTGAAACGCGAATATTTTTTTAAAACAGAACATTTTTATAATTCCAAATTTCTATGGAAACACAAACAACTGTTGGAACGTGAACGTTTTTTGCAACTCCAGAAAAGAAATGGAAAAACAACAAACATTTTTGTAACAGAAGCATAAGACCATCATTTTTTAGAAATTTTTGAAAAGAATATGAAAACGGGAACATTGATTGAATTCCAAACAAATTATAATACATGAACATTTTTTGGAATCCCAATCATTTCTCTAACAGTTGTGAATTTTTTGAATAAACAAATTTTGAACAATTTTTCGGAAACACAAACTTTTTCTGAAATTCTTGATTATTTTTTTGAGAAATGACAAACAAAATTTGAAGACATGTACAATTTTTTTGAAGTTATGAACATTTTTTTTATTTTTTTGAACATTGACTAATAAATATGAATACTTTGAAATTTTGAAAATTGGTTTTAAAAATATTTGAAATATTGAAGGTTCGGTGGTCACTAAGGATGCTCAATAGGCGAGACCAAAAGTTATTTGCTTCACTCATTCTATCCATTTGGTTGATAACTTCATGCGACGAGTGTCAATTAGGAAATTCCATATGGTTCGGGAGTAGCATCAAATAGATGGCAACACACGCAGGAGGCCGGCCGACTGGCTAGCTCATTGACGCTCGCAAAAACAGAAAATAATTCACCAATATGACAATTTTAAGTAACTATTTTTAATTATGATTTTTAAATACTTTTTCCCTTCAAACCTAGCATGGATGCGAACCATGGGCATGCCCACCTGCTAGCAAAAGTTGAGATCGTTACAAGAATGTCCCAGAAAACACAATGCTCAATGGAGGGTGTCTGGATAAGCCATGAGCACGTTTTTTCTGAACGTCTTGAAATGGCCCCAATTTTCTTCATGGCTTGTATGATCAATTCAAGGCAACATGCCAAGTTTCTATGGTTTTCGAAAAGTTTTTCATTTTCTGGTGTTTTCTTGGTCAAAAAAGATCGATAAATGATTGGACGTGTCGCAACCTGCATGGAAAATTGTTCAAACCTGGCATGTATGCCTACCTTGGGCATGCCCACCTGCTTGGAAAATTGGGGTCATTTCAAAAATGTCCAAATAGACCATGTTCAACGGAGAGTGTCCAGGTAGGCTAGAAAGGTCCGTCCGAGAGCACGTTGCTTGTCAACATCCTTTAATTGGCCCCAGTTTTTTCATGGCCTTTTATGACCAATTCAAGGCACCGGTCCAAGTTGCCTGGGTTTCGACAAGTTTGCCTTTTCTAGAGTTTTCTCGGTCAAAAAATGTCGATAAATGGCCGGAGGTGTCGCGACTTGCATACGGTGTCAGAAATCATTCAAACCTGACATGGATGCCTATCATGGGCATGGCCACCTGCTTGCAAATGTTGGGTTCATTTCAAGAATGTCCAAAAAAACATTTTTGTTTCTTTTTAATAACCGAATTCAAATCAGGTTCGGTATTAAACCGTATAACTGAAAGAAAAAACTGAAATCCAGGCATCCAGTACGAGGCCCCCTCTCGCGTGTCACCCAACACCAAAGGCTCAATCACACGCGTGTGTCCAACCATGCAGGATACAAATGGCCCAATGCATGCTTTGTTCCCCACGTGAGAGCTAAACCAGCTAAGCTATTGTGAATTTGAAATAAGTTCATCAATGCTGAAAAAATATTCATGTTGAAAATTTTCCAAAAAAGTTCACCAAAAAAGTTGGAAAAATAAGCTCGAGAAATTGAAAAGGATTGAAAATTTTGAGAACAAATTCATGATTTTTTTATTTTAAAAGTTTCACACATTTGAAATAACAGGAAAAAATAAAAAGGAAAACAAAGGACAAATAAAATAAAAAAGGAAAACAAACTAGAATAAAGCCCGTTTTAAAAAAACATGAAAAACCGGCCTAAAACTTCATGAAGTTACATTTGTCACATAATAAGCTACAAAGAAAGCAAGTGTTCAAGTTGTGTTCATAAAATTGTTCAGAAAGTTACTTCTTAAGTTTGCATGCTCCTCATATCTCTTTAAAATTATTGAAAATGTTATTCAAAAGAATATACTTCATATTTTGAACTAACATATATCTTTTTCTTGAAATGTTCATGCTTTTAAAAAATGTTGTTCAAATTTTCTAAATATGTCATGCTTCTAAAAAAACTAATTTTTTTGAAAACTGTTGGATTTTAAATCATTATTTGATTTGTAAAATTTTATTCAGAATTTCCAAAAAATGTTTGAATTTTTTGAAAAGGTACCTAAATTATGCATTAGTGTTAGTTCTTAAGTATCTGCACTCCTCGTTTTGCACAAACATTAGTCAGCTTAACTGGTATGCCACTCACGGTTGTCGCAAGAGATCTGTGGTTAGATTGCTAGCTGGTTTTTTTGGGGTGATTTTTCACAGCCCGCGAAGAGGCGCGCTCCTTGGTGTTAATTTCTAAGATTTCACGTCATTGCTTTACACAGTCATAGTCGGGTCAACTGGTGAGCCACTCAGGCCTGGTGCAAGAGGTCTGTGGTTCGAATCCTGGTATCACTTGATTTGATTTTCTTTTCAATTTTTACATCCCGTGAAGGGGCGCGCTTACTATAGCCATCACCACTGGACCCAGCCCAGTCCAACGGGGGTTGGGTGCCGTATACATGCTGACGAAAAAAAAAGATCATCATCAACAACAAAAAAAGACCGCGTTCCAACGGGGGTTGGGTGCCGTATACATGCTGATGAAAAAAAAAGATCATCATCAACAACAAAAAAAGACCGCGTTCCAACGGGGGTTGGGTGCCGTATACATGCTGACGAAAAAAAAAGATCATCATCAACAACAAAAAAAGACCGCGTTTACTACAGCCATCACCATTGGGCCCAGCCCAGTCCAACGGGGGTTGGGTGCCGTATACAGGTGCTGCGACAACCTTTACCAAGTCCGAACGATTGTCAACTACTAGATCCGCTAGTCCGCTATATTCACCCTAGCCCACAAGCACAAATCTTCGGCGCGGAATATAATCCTAAAGTACCCCAAAGACTCAAATATAGTCAATCAAGAAGGTGGTAAGACCCTTGCTGAGTTCCCAAACAGCATAGAGCTTGGGAAGCTCAGACTCGGTCAAGATCCGAACAACGACGGAGCACTCAACTACATGTTTAATAAGTAGTTGTCTTTTTCTATTTGGATTTTAGCGAACAGGTGTTTATATGAGATTAGTTGAGTAGGCTTGCCTTATCTGCTATAAGATAGCTAGTATCACTTGATTTGATTTTCTTTTCAATTTTTACATCCCGTAAAGGGGCGCGCTTACTACAGCCATCACCACTGGGCCCAGCCCAGTCCAACGGGGGTTGGGTGCCGTATACATGCTAACGAAAAAAAAGATCATCATCAACAACAAAAAAAGACCGCGTTTACTACAGCCATCACCATTGGGCCCAGCCCAGTCCAACGGGGGTTGGGTGCCGTATACATGCTGACGAAAAAAAAAGGATCATCATCAACAACAAAAAAAGACTATCCTACCTTTTATTATGAAGAGGTATAAACATATCTTCACCGTTGATGTGTTTAGGGAGTTGTACCGAAGAAAAGTGAGAAGTGAAATGCTAGAGATAGCTTGGTTACTGACCTCAATTTTTTTTTGAAACAAGGCAAAATATTTGCCATTTTCATTGATTAAGAGAGAAGTTCTAACAGGTACCTGCAAGGCGGGGGAAAGGAGTCTACTCTCGCGGCATTACATTACACAGGTGTTTAGCGCCTGCAATCGCCCAAATAGGAGCCTCCTCCTTTATCCTAGCAGTGACCATGGTCACCGCGGTAGTGACATTCCTAAAAACTCTTGCATTGTGCTCATTCTAGAGTTCCCAGGAAACAAGCATGAGCATGGAGGCCAGAGCCTTCCTCGGGGGCCCCCTATCTAGGATAGTCTTGAACCACCATTCCTTTACGGAAATTTCGTTACGCCAGCCTGCAGTGATAGCATTGTTTTACGCCAATCCATGAAGCCACATTAGCCCAAACGCGTTGGGAAAATATGCATTGGAATAGGAGATGGGGTGCAGATTCAATAACTTGCTTGCATAAAGGGCAAAGCCCACAATTGGGCCAGCCCCGACGCTGCAGCCTGTCCGCTGTCCAAACACGATTCTGGATGACGAGCCAAGCAAAAAACTTGCACTTGGGAGGAGCCCAAGCTTTCCAAACGGACATGTTCATGTTGCTCCTGAGATGGCCCTCGAACTGCGCCATGTAGGCCGAAGAAGTAGAATAATCGCCACTTGTAGTGAGCTTCCATAGGATAGTATCACAGACTCCCGCAACAAGGTTGATCCCAGACACCCTTTCCCAAAGGAGGGCGAACTCCTGGATGTGCCCCAAGGATAGGCCATGTTGGGTGTTTATTTGGCTGACCCAAAAATTGTTCAGGAGTGCCTTTTGGACTGTGCACGTCTTTTTCTTAGAGATGCCGTAGAGAGCGGGTGCAATGTCTTTCGGCCTGATCCCATCCAGCCAAGAGGAGTTCCAGAAGCTCGCGCTGCAACCGTCTCCGATGTGAACCATGGTGGCAGCCGCGAAAATGTCTCTGTCCTTGTCAGTACATGGGGTTCCAGAGCCTAGCCAAAGCCAATTAAGATAGGAACTTGTTGCTGCTCCCTTGGGGTTAGCCAACTAAACAGCATGTTAACTTGATGCCACTTGGTCTATGGACCTGACCCCAACCTGGCATGCAGTATAGTATTTCTGAGGAAAAGATACGGTGATGATCCGATCCTGGCCTTGATGCAGGATTGGAGATGCCACATGCTCGACAGCCTCGAAGTCAACAGCAAACAAGATTCTAAACAAGAAAATCCCAACCACGCGATATTCACCCATGTGCAGTTCAGTTGTGAAGCCAGGAATATAACGTAATTCAAAGTAAGTAGCAGGGATCAAGACAGCGGAGTGTGAAAACATGCCAAATTGAAAATGACAACCGCCGCCCGCAGGATCCTCATGTTAAACTCAGTCAAGAAACATTATAATAACGTGCAAAGTAAAATCGATCTGATTAGTGCTGAAACAGACATGAGCAGAAAACAACCAGAGTGTGCATTCACAGAAATGGACACAGGGGAAGTTTTATGCATTAACATTAGTAGTCATGGGTTACAATCAGGAAGCCAGATAACATGCTTATGCAATCCAGCAATGTACGGCAGAATGGGGATATCGTGAACAGATACATCAATCTATACTGAACTTCCATCAGTACAGTGGTTTAGCAGAAATAATAGGCAGACTAAGATTTACCAGATAAAGAATGAAGTGACTTACTACCAGCATACATCTGATGTTATTCCATATCAGAGAGCAAAACATGCTCACACATATTAACCCTTTGTTTAGATTCTTCTATCGAGCTAATAAAACCTAACTGCAATCAGGGATTTTTTTGATGGTTAGATACCAATGTCCCCTGTATGACAAATCTTATGCAACTGGAAACATTGATCATTTTAAAAGAAATGATTGACAATCAACATGTTTAGCCACAGAAATGCAGGCTAACTCTTCCAGTGAAGAAAGCTTTACAGTGGCAGGCAAGGTAAAAGCAACCTGATATACAAGCACAAAACAAATCAATTGTGCAGTACACTAGTGAAATAGACATGACCAGAAACTGCGGTGCTGAATCAAAACACTGCAGCAAGCATCCATCCATGATAGTAGTTGACTAGGACATGTGGGACAACAATATGCTCTTGATTTTTGACATATTCACATTCAAGATATGATCATTGATACTGTGTGCAGGTTGAACGCCTGCTACTGCATGCCACTATCAGCCTAAAAGTTGCTTATAATTGTTGTAGCACTGCATGTGTTATAGTTGGCAAATATAGAGTACCGAAAAAAAACTCATATTCAAAGTGATGGATTGTTAGGGATGGCATATGATCACATCACATAACTTGCATAGTACAGTGTTGGGAGTGTGAAAATATGCCAAACTGAATGGCAACTGCAGGATCCTCATGTTCCAGTTTTCCACCACTATCATGGAGTCAAATCCGAATACTTATATCAAAAACTGAACTTTCACTGAAGTTTCACCCTCAAGAAAGCTCCACATGTCATGAACAGATACATCATACTCTAAATTTAAATTCCATCATTAAAGTGACAGGCTACGCGCATACATCTGATGTTATCCATGGTTTTTCTGTGAACAGAGAGCACAGCATGCTGACATATACTTCCCTTTGTCTAGATTCTTCTACAGAACTAATAAAACCTAACTGCAATTAGACATTTCAAAGTCAAATTTCATAAAGTTTGACCAAGTGTATACAGGCAAATATCAACATCATTAATATCAAACAAATACAATTAAAAATAATATAATGATACTGTATTTATTTGCTGTTGTAGATGTAAAGAAACCTGGTCAAACTTTAGAATGCTTGACTTTTGAAAAAAAAAACTGTATGCACTATAATTTCGAACAGAGGAAGTACCTCAGATAGAAAACCATGACTTTGATATGCTCTTTCTCGTTGAACATTCTGGCTAGCAAGGAGCATAGCAATAATGTGATGCATGCAATTGTCGTGGAAAGAAAGAAATAGAGAAATAAAATGTTATTCTTTCGAAATCAATTGATTTATTATCATCCAGACAGTATAGGACATAAAGGCTGATTCCCATTATAAAGTCTTGGCTATCTCAATGGGACATTGGTATTTGCCACCTAACTCATGTGGCTTTTGTCACCTAAATATTCTCATGACACAATGGTAGAAAACTAAACTAGTATATATGAGGGGAAGAATTCAGATATTCCTCAAATCCCAGACTTGATGTTCTTACAAAGTTACAGATCAACAACAAACAACAGAATAACCATCACCTTAGTTCTGCCGATAGGCAATATAATTGGCCAAGTACAATAGCGGTGCTGCCTTCTCTTCATCAAAATCAGCAAGTTGCTCCTTTGCATCAGAAAGCAACTTCTCCGCAAATTCCCGTGACTTCTCCAACCCTAGTAACTTTGGGTATGTCGTCTTGTCACTCGCCAAGTCCTTCCCAGCTGTCTTCCCTAGCTCCTCTGATGACTTGGTCACATCAAGAATGTCATCAACCACCTGGAACAGCAACCCAATTGATCTCGCGTACTTGCGCAACCGCTCAATCTGCTCTTCCGAGCCACCCCCGATGATTGCTCCAATAACCACTGAGGCCTCAAGCAAGGCAGCAGTCTTGTGCAGATGGATGTACTCAAGGCGGTCAAGTGGTACAGTCTCGGTTGAGCCAGTCATCTCCAGATCAACAACCTGATAAAAAGTTGACGCCCATTTTTCAGTAATGTGACAAGTTATGTGGCACAATCTATGTTGAGGATCGTTTCAATTTGTAATCTAACTGTACGGAGATACCTATGCAAATCATAATTCTTAGAAAGGCATCGATTCACAGAATTAGCAGATTCCCAAACTGTACTTTTTTCAGTGACGAAATCGAATAGAATCTGCTGACCTGGCCGGCGACGAGGCCCTCTGATCCGATGCAGCGCGCGAGCTCACCAATGGCGCGGACGACGCGGGCGGTGTGCTTGGCGGGGTCGACGTCCGGGGGGTAGGAGTCGACGCTGGCCATGTGCTCGAAGGCGAGCGCGAGCAGGGCGTCGCCGGCGAGCACGGCGATGGGCTCGCCGTACACGACGTGGCAGGTGGCCTTGCCGCGGCGGAGGTCGTCGTCGTCCATGCAGGGGAGGTCGTCGTGCACGAGCGACATGGTGTGCACCATCTCGACCGCGGCGGCGGGGGCCATCGCCCAGGCCTCGCGGCCGCCGGACACGACGCAGGCGGCCAGGCAGAGGGCCGGGCGCACGCGCTTGCCCCCGGCCAGCAGCGCGTAGCGCATCGCGTCGTGGAGCGCCGCGGGGGGCTCGCCGGCCGGGACGGCGGCGTCCAGGGCGCTGTTCACGGCCACCGCCCGCTCCCCCATGTAGGAGTTGAAGTCGAACCCGGTGGCCGCGGGGGCGGTCGCCGCGGCGACGATGGCGGAGAAGCGGCGGCGGTGGAAGGAGACCCCGGCCGCGGCGGCGGCGGGCGCGGCGGCGGGGAGGAGCGGGGTGGCGAGGCGGACGCGCGAGGCGACCAGGGGGTGGAACGCTGCCATGGCTCTCGGGGTTTTTTCAGTGCGGGGTGGAGTGGGCGGAGAGGATGGAGATGGCCGCCCGTGGGCTGCGAGGCCTTCTCTTATCTGTAGAAGCAAAGAGGGGAAACTTCGGCACCGGGTGGGCAAAGGGCAGGCGATGGTGGTAACGGCGAAGCGTGGAACGCTTTTATAAGAAGAAAAGAAAACGTGATGCGACCGTGCCAGAGCATGGTTTCTTTTCTTGCCATTTTTTTCGTGTTCGTCTCCTCTCGATTTGCTACTGATAAGGTCAAGCATTTGTCTAAATCAATTACCAATGCATAAAAGTTATCTGAAAGAAAAGGCGCATGCAGATGGAGCGATTTGGAATCTTGTATGAGATTTAATTTTGGAATGGCTGTATGGTAGGATGAGATCAAACAAAATATTACGGGAATAATTTCTTTGCAGGGAATTTGGTGTGAAGTGTTGCATGTGAAAAACTGTTTGTTGCTATCATAGAGAAATGTTTATTTATTGATTTCTATAGGAGATGCTTTTTTATGCACTTTTCTTTCTTTCGAAATCCAAGTATCCTCGATTTCGACTAGAGAGCTGGTTCAATGCTCTACTTTTCCCTTTTGACATAGTTGTACCATGCTTGAATTTAGTTCCTCTTTTTAGCATGAATTTATTTTCTTTTTAGGAGAATTCAATTCCTCATATATGCCTTTGGCAATCCAAATAAATAAACTCTACAAAAACGTGACGGATATCAGATCTTTTGCCATATGGATACCTATTTTGTGGCATGTTGGTTTAGTTATGAATACTTGCTTCATACGTGTCTGTCATGCGAAGTTTCTTGAAATAGCACAAACTATTTTCCCAAATACGTTTCACCAAAAATGTCATTTGGTAACATTAATTAGAATAGTTTTTGTGTTGCTTCTTATCTCAAACACGGATATATTTAAAGCTACGTAACCCTAATTTTGTGACACAAACACAAGGTCAACTTGGATAAAAGGGGAACAATGGAGATGTTCTAGAACGACAATCCATATGAATCCAAGACTTTTGGATTGTGAGAAAAAGGCGTAAGAATAAAACCGTTAAAGGTGAAACAAAGGGACCTCTCCGAGCTTGTCCATGTCGGATGAGGGGGGGGACAGAAAACGTATCCGTGCTATACGGAGCCCCCCCCCCCCCCCCCCCCCTTATGTGTTACATGGCCTTCTTTTATCTATAGAAGCCAACAGGGAGAGCTTTTGCACCGGGCAACAATGATGGTAACGGTGAAACATTAAGCATTTTGTAGAATGTGATACACTCTACCAAGGAATTTTCTTCCTCATTTTCCTTATTTGTCATCTCTTGATTTGCACATAATAACGTCAACCATTTGCCTAAATCTCCAAGTGAATTGCACATAATGATGTCAATGGATTGCCAACATCTCCAAGAAAAATAGTTAGTATTTACTAATGCATATACAAATTCCTCGCAAAAAATGTGTATGCAAATGGAGCAACTTGAAATCTTATATGAAATTTGATTGGAATGGTCGTACCATTGTAGGATGAAATCAGATGAAATATTAAGGGAATTTTTTTCAAGCAATTTAGTGTGAATTGTTTACATTGAAAATGAACGTTTTGATGTCCTATGATATGTTTATTTTATTTTTGTTCTAATAGAAAGATATGTTTACTTTATTATATATGATAGGCTATTTTCTCAAAAAAAGAAGTCCAAGTGTTCTCAGTTGAGCTACTCCATCGTTCAACTGATTTTCTTTTCTTTTGACATAGTTATACTATGACTAAATTTAATTCCTCTTATATATCTTTGGTGGTCCAACAAAAGGGAAAATATAAGGTGCTACCAGCACTTAGATGATACCGTGATATGGGCTCCTAGACCGTTGGATCTCAGATCCGACGGCTCCTCAAAAGCTATTGTACCTACCCGAATTTTTGAGACTCTTGAATGACTTTTTTGCAAAATGTTCAAGATCTCTCATGAGTCGTCGTATCGGAGATCCAATGGCCCCTAGAAGCTCGTAACACGGTATCACCTAACGCCCAGTACCACCTGATATCTTCCCCTCGACAAAAATGTGTTGTATGTGGGATCTTTCCACTGCCTGAATAGCAAACTTATGACATTTTGATTTAGTTATGAATGCATAATTTTAATAAAAGTGTAATGCGTACTTGTTATTTATCCAAATATTCTATATTTTTGTAAATAGGCGCAACCATAAATGCCATTAGTTATTTTTTTTTCAATATCGCATTTCTTCTATAGGATAAGTTTTTTTCATACACTTTTCTTTCTTCAAAACTCCAAGTATTCTCAATCGTGACAATAGAGTTGCTTCATGGTTCTACTTTCCCCTTTCGACATAGTTGTACCTTGCTTGAATTTAATTCCTCTTTTTAGCATGGACTTTATTCCCTTTTTAGACGAATTCAATTCCTTGTATATGCCTTTTGTGATACAAAGAAGTAAACTCCACAAACACGTGATGTATATTTGATCTTTTTGTCCTCTCGATATCTATTTTGTGTGTCGTTGGTTTCATTATGTATACTTGCTTCATGCGTCAGTCATGCGAAGTTTCTTGAAATAGCACAAAATAACCAAAATATGTTTCGCCTAAAATGTCATTTGTTGATATTAATTGGAAGAGTTTTTCTGTTGCTTCTCATCTTACACATGTGACGCCCCCGATTTAATCGTACACTAAACATACACGCAAACGTGTACGATCAAGATCAGGGACTCACGGAAAGATATCACAACACAACTCTACAAATAAAATAAGTCATACAAGCATCATATTACAAGCCAGGGGCCTCGAGGGCTCGAATACAAGAGCTCGATCATAGACGAGTCAGCGGAAGCAACAATATCTGAGTACAGACATAAGTTAAACAAGGTTGCCTTAAGAAGACTAGCACAAACTGGGATACGGATCGAAAGAGGCGCAGGCCTCCTGCCTGGGATCCTCCTAGCTACTCCTGGTCGTCGTCAGTGGGCACCACGTAGTAGTAGGCACCTCCGGTGTAGGGGTCGTCGTCGACGGTGGCGTCTGGCTCCTGGGCTCCAACATCTGGTTGCGACAACCAGGTAGAAGGGATAGAGGGAAAAGAAGGAGAAAGCAACCGTGAGTACTCATCCAAAGTACTCGCAAGCAAGAAGCTACACTACATATGCATGGGTATCAAATGGAGTAAGGGTATCATATGTGGACTGGACTGCAGAATGCTGGAATAAGAGGGGGATAGCTAGTCCTATCGAAGACTACGCTTCTGGCAGCCTCCGTCTTGCAGCATGTAGAAGAGAGTAGACTGAAGTCCTCCAAGTAGCATCGCATAGCATAATCCTAACCGATGATCCTCCCCTCGTCGCCCTGTGAGAGAGCGACCACCGGTTGTATCTGGCACTTGGAAGGGTGTGTTTTATTAAGTATCCGGTTCTAGTTGTCATAAGGTCAAGGTACAACTCCAAGTCGTCCTGTTACCGAAGATCACGGCTATTCGAATAGATTAACTTCCCTGCAGGGGTGCACCACATACCCCAACACGCTCGATCCCATTTGGCCGGACACACTTTCCTGGGTCATGCCCGGCCTCGGAAGATCAACACGTCGCAGCCCCACCTAGGCACAACAGAGAGGTCAGCACGCCGGTCTAAACCTAAGCGCACAGGGGTCTGGGCCCATCGCCCTTAGCACACCTGCACGTTGCGTGGGCGGCTGGAAGCAGACCTAGCCTAGTGGCGTTCCAGTCCAATCCAGCGCGCGCCGCTCCGTCGCTGACGTCAAGAAGGCTTCGGCTGATACCACGACGCCGGGATACCCATAACTACTCCCACGTAGATGGTTAGTGCGTATAGACCAAATGGTCAGACTCAGATCAAAGACCCAGATCTCGTTAAGCGTGTTAAGTATCCGCGAACGCCGACCAGGGCCAGGCCCACCTCTCACCTAGGTGGTCTGAACCTGCCCTGTTGCTCCGCCTCAAAGTAACAATCGGGGGCCGTCGGGAACCCAGGCCCACCTCTACCGGGATGGAGCCACCTGCCCCTTCAGCCCCCATCTCCGAACAGTATCGCAGGTAATGTAACTGTGTAAAGTATATTGTATATGCCCGTGATCACCTCCCGAAGTGATCACGGCCCAGTAGTATAGCATGGCAGACGGACAAGAGTGTAGGGCCACTGATGGAACACTAGCATCCTATACTAAGCAGTAGGATAGCAGGTAATGGTAACAACAGTAGTAGCAAGGACAGGCTATGCATCAGGATGGGAATAACGGAAAGCAGTAACATGCTACACTACTCTAATGCAAGCAGTATAGAGAAGAGTAGGCAATATCTGGTAATCAAAGGGGGGGCTTGCCTGGTTGCTCTGGCAAGAGAGAGGGGTCGTCAACACCGTAGTCGTACTGGGTATCAGCGGCGTCGGTCTCGGTGTCTAGCGGAAGAAGAGGGGGGAAGAAACAATGAATATAATGCAAACAGATGCATAACGATGCATGACAAGACAAGTAACGGTGCTAGGGGTGCCCTAACGCGGTATTAGGTGATACCGGTGAAGGGGATAACATCCGGGAAAATATCCCCGGTGTTTCGCGTTTTCGGACAGATGAAACAGAGGGGGAAAGTTGCGTGTTCGCTATGCTAGGGATGCGTGGCGGATAAACGGGCTGCGTATTCAAATTCGTCTCGTCGTTCTGAGCAACTTTCATGTACAAAGTTTTTCCATCCGAGCTACGGTTTATTTTATATAAATTTTAAAAGGATTTAAATCATTTTTAGGATTTATTTATTTAATTTAATCAACATTATCCAGAATAGTGTCTGCTGACGTCATCATGACGTCAGCAGTTGACCAGGTCAACCTGACAGGTGGGTCCCGTTCGTCATACTCTGCTTTAATTAACTAACAGTTAATTAGGTTAATTAGTGATTAGGTTAATCTAATTATAATTAATTAACTGAATTAATTCCTTAATTAATTAATTAATTAATTAATTATTTTTATTTTTATTATATTTTTTTTAATAATTTTTTTTTTCATGTTGGGCGTGGGGCCCCCTAGTCAGTGGCTCATCCGAGCCACCAGGGGCTAACGGGCGCGGGCCAAACGGGGCTGCAACCGAGCGGAGCCCCGGGGCGTTTGGGCGCGAGCGCCGGCGGCCAGGGGCCGCGACGGCGACCGGAGCGGGGCTGGGACGGCGAGCGGCTGTGGCGCGAGGCGAGGCGGGGCGGGGCGATGGCGCGGGCGGCGGAGGAGCAGAGCAGCGGAGCAAGGCCGAGCGCGGCGGCCAGGCGGGCGAGGAGGGGCGGTCGGCGCAGCGAAGCAACAACGATGGCGGGGGGGGGCGCTGCAGGGGACGCGCGGCGCGGCGCGGCGGTGGCAGTGGCGGCACGGCCCAGGCGACGGCGCGGGCAAGCAGCTGCAGCAGCAGGGGAGGAGGCGCGCGCCGGGGCGAGGCCGTGAGGGGGCAGCGGCAGCAGCGCTGCGGTCGATGGCAGCGGGCGGGAGTCGCGGTGCGCGGCAGCGTGCGCGTGGAAGACAGGGGAGGAGAGGGGGAAGCTCACGGGGCGGAGTAGGGACGAGGCAACGGGCTCGGTGGAGGTCGGGGAGGTCGACGGGGACGAATGGCGGAGCAAGGCGAGGGGAGGCCGGATCCGCGACGGGGCCTCCTGGATCCGTCCATCTCCGGCGAGGAGGAGGCTTGGCGCGGTCGACGCGGGCTCCGGGCGACGAGCGAGGGAGGAGGAGGGGCGAGGCAGTCCAACGCGCGGCGAGGTGGGGCGTCGGGGTGTCACCGGGGACGGGCTCCGGCGTCAGGGCGCGAGGTGGCGCGGTCGAGGCGCCATCTCCCCCGATCCAGATCGGGGAGGGGCGATGGAGGCGCGAGGGGGGTGGGACGAGTGGGGGAGAGTGGGGAACGAGGGGAGTGGGGGCGTCGGTCGTCTAGGGTTAGGTCGGGCGGCGGCTGGGCCGACTGGACCGGCCTAGTGGTTCCAGAGGCCAGCTGGGCCGTGGCCCAGTGGGGGGGGGGTTCTGTTTTTTTTTTGTTTGACCTTTTCTTTTTTTTTCTATTTTTCTTTTCTGTTTTCTTTTAGCTCCTAATTATTTTAGTTTCTTTAAAATACCCGGTTAGCACCTAACTTAGTATCATCAAAATAGGCCACTGCCAAACCTAGTTTGGACCCAAAATAAATTAGTATAATGTATTTTTATTTTTCAAAAGCAATTAAATTATTAGTTTAGCCACTGTTTTTAATTAGTTTAGGGCACTTAAACACTTTGTAAAAGGTTTGTTCCACCACAAAATCTAGTTAGGGATCATTTGCCACATGATGAACATTTTAGTTCTGATGTTTGAAAACTTTTATTGTTTGCTTGATTTTGACTTTGAATTTGAATCGGTTTCGAACTAACGCGAGTTTAGCCACAGTAATCGAGGTGACGTGGCATCATTAACGTGGGATTACTGTAGCCTAATTATCCGGGCGTCACAATTCTCCTCCACTACAAGAAATCTCGTCCCGAGATTTAAGAGGGGAGTAGGGGGAAGTTCTGGTTACGAAATTCTAACGTGTCTTCTCGGTCTTGGTTGCCCTTCTTGAAGAGGTTGATCCATAGCGTTGATGTCTTCATTTCTCTACACCCATGCATCATGAGAAAGCTGTCGTCCTTCCTTTGGGAACTCCATCGTACTTACGAATAGGTAGGGGGCAGCTCTACAATGATAGGATGTTATAAGGGAAATTCATCTGGGGGTATCCCAGGAATAAACATATGAGTATCTCTCGAGTTGAACAAATGACACACATCGAGAGCAAAGTAAGACGGTGTAATAAGAGGTTTCAAGCGATTAGGCAATCGTTCATTGCCTGAAGCAGAGTGCGGAAGGGGTTCAGAGCAACGAGAATAAGTATTGTGTCCGATACCATAATAGATCAACAAGCAAGTGGCCCGTGAATTACATATAAAGTCAAGCACGAGGGATAACTCTGACAACGGGGTGTACAAGAGAGTCAGGTTTCGATCCTGTGGAACTGTGGGTTATGGGCCCACCATGTGGGTTAAAAGCAGGAAGGCGCTAATATTTGCACGGTCAAGATAACAAGGTATGTCAGAGGATAGCCTGTTGGTTTTGTTGTCAACAATGTCTGTACCAAGGGCGAGGGACGAAGAGAACCATTTTCCTGCTCGTTGAACGAGGCGGACCATTAGGCAAAGTTCTCGTCCATCAGCGGTTACCGGAAGTCATCAACAGTAGAAACAGGGTTACACCAGACAGGAAGGTACACCGAGGTGTTTACCTAAGCAGGGGATTACCACTGCTCGGTTAAGTAGTTTACAAGTAAGTTTGAACAAAACAACGGGAAGGAAAATGTGCTTAAACACGTATATCAGGGGTATATCCTTCCCAAGGACAAGCAGAGCATGATATCCGTGACAGGATATTATGTAGAAAACTCCTTAGGTAGGGGAGAGAAATTTCATGATATTACCCATACAGCGGTGTTTGGATAATTGAACAGGAAACATTTAACATTGGGCTTCAAATGTTCTTGTTGAAAATTGGAGTACCATAGACATGCTTCGAGATAGCATTGACATGGTCTTCAAGCAAAAGGTCAGACTTTGGATATAGGAAGGATCCATTAGGAACAACTTGTAGGATAAGTCTTACAATTTCCTCAGGGAAGAATGGCTAAACTTGCTAAAAAGGATACTACAATAATAGGTCCTCCACCCAGGGGGGGGGGGTGCTAGGCATGACATCATGTTACCGGGTCATCAAAGGACCAATGTTATAACTCTTGAAAATATGTTCCTACCATCATATCTGATGGAGATTCAGATATGATGGGTGTCAGGATACCTCAGGCTCAGGATGCCTGAGAAGAAAGGTGCAACACAAATTGATGGGATGACACTGTAAGATTCTCGGGAAATGAACTAAGAAGTGATTTCCGTTAACAAGAGTTCATCATTAACCCAAGGAGAGGATGATGAGGTGGCTGATGGACTCAGCGATAATTCAACGAGGTATCCAAAAGATGGATCTCCACAATTATGTGGATAAGGGGATAACATCTGTCAGATTAAACGATATAATGGGATATGCTCGAGGAAAACATACATAATTAAACATTGGTTGAACGGTGCGCCCGAAATACGGGTTGGGTTGCACGACCAATGTCGGAATGGTGATTCAATAAACAATAGACTAAGAATGAACGGCCGACTATTAACTTCAAAGCAATAGGGTTGCTAGAAGTGCAGGATCCAAACAGCATCGTTCACTTGTTGGTACCCCGGTTGGAATCAACACGAGGTCCATGAAAGAGTGGTGATGGTGAGTAGTATCACTATACCAAGAACTCTTTAAGAGGTGGAGCAGTCCTCACAACATCCTTGATACTAAAAGATGGTAATACTCCAAGGTAAGAAAGAACAAATGCTGGATAGTAGGGATCTCAAGGTATAACTCAAAACACGATCGAGTTTGTGTTGAATGGAAGGCAAATAAGTGGTCAAAGGTAACACAAATCATCAGGGGCAAGGATGGTATTTCTCAACATGAACTCAATTGATATCCTGGAAGAGCTCATAAGGTTAATGATGATCACGACGCATTTGTCGAGAGATTTCATGAAGATGTAATCAATCAGTGTCGACATCAAGTCAAAGGAATAATGAAGCGGAAGGTTATTGGAACCATGGGTAGGACACAAACTCGAAATCAAGCTTGCTGTCCAAGGACCAACGGTATGACGAGGAAGATCGATTGTAAGATTAGCTCACCGTCGAATTTTGTGCTCCGAGGAGAAGGACCCGGTAGCACAGTTAAAATTTAGCATGATAATGATATAGCCGATCAGGCTAGGTATGATGTGATCGGGTACAAACTCGTACTTATAGAAGCTTACCGAAGGGTTGTTGAACCGTAGTGTGGACTCGGTTCAGTTATTGGTGTCTTTGAGTGTTTAGTAATTCAGAGCACGTGAAAAATTGGAACCAGTGGGAACGTAGCACTTGATGAAGAACTCATAAGAAGTTATGCAGTTCCATGATAATCTCGAGAAACCAGGGGGTAATACTCGACGACAGATCAAAATAGAGGTTGGACTGGGGTATTGCTCTGCAGAAGACAAGTGCTTAAACTTGCACGAGAATTGGTATTTAAAGGAGAACATGGTCGGAACCATGATTGAAAAAGGCGAGATCCCAGGTATAAGATGAACTTAACCAAGGGAATAATTAATTTTAAAAGAAGCTTCGATGAGAAGATCTACATCGTGTCTATGGGCATGAACACAAAGTTCAAGGTCGACTCCCACTTCTTCAATGTATAACCTTCCATTCACTTCTCGCTTTGATAAAGGCATTACTGTTGAAAGTTTTACCTGGTGAAATACCAGATGAGTATGACTCGTGAAAAACTTCCGAGTTCACACATATTAAGGAAGGCATAGGTTCAACCCATCCGGGCATCTTATGAACATATACCACAAACTTTGGGGTAATTAATACAAGCTCGAAATTAGAGCATTGTTGGTCAAGCAGAGGATACAATGTACCAAAGGCATTATGTATCAGGGGAAAGAGCTCACAAGGTGATTAATTATGAAGGACATAAAATCCAACAAGGGAACCGATGGCCCACAACGGAGCTGGTGTGGGTATCGGTACTCTATCAAAGGAAGAAGGAATGCAAGTGCACCGGATTATAGAAACAACTGACTAACTCAAAGCTTAAATGCTAAGGAATTATGATTTCCAAAACAAGGGATCAGAAGCAGACGTTCTGATCAAGGATGGATCAATTGAATATACCAGAGGCACAATCGACGACAGATAGTTTGGTCGAGAACCAGCTCATGTTCAAAATGACGTCTGAGCCGGAAAGATAATCCTAGGACTCGACTGATGATTGTGAACATTCACAACATATTGAATCAACGGTCTCAAAAATGATGGTGACGAAGGTTGCCAATATGATTACTATACTTATGGGATTAATCATAATGAAAGCAAACAAGAAATTCCAGAGCAATAGGTTGCTGAGGATTTTCGGAATATCCAATGGTATTTCGAAGACTTTTGTGTAACACAGGAACAACTGGGGGATGAGCGGATACTCGATAAGTGCGAGAATTAACCGTAGGGGTATTCAGGTGACAAGGAACAACACGGCAGTAAGCTCAAAGGGTTATCGAAACAACGACAAGTTTTTCAGGGTATCTTGTAATAACAAGACCAACTGGGGATGATGGTAAGAATAACAATTGCAAGTAGTTGTCCATAAGGGTTTACGGTGGAAGGGGAATTGCGAATGCGATGATCACAAGTTCTCGAGTTAACAACGGAGAGTATCTTCAGGGTCTTCTGGTGCAGCAGACGATCATAAGTAATAAGGGGCTCTCCGGGTGAAAGTGATAACGAGATCCTAATGTTAGATTTAGCAAAATTTATTTAACCCAAATAGAAGAGAGTTCAGAGTCCCAGAGTAAAGGTCGAGGAGTAAAAGATCCTAGTACCACCCAATGGCGACGTGGGCCCGTAAGGCACACAGCCATGTTAGTAAAAGTTTTGCAATGTCTAGACTCGACTTCGGCCAAGAAGTGTGGAAGGGGGGTTCCTACAGGCAGTCGGCTCTGATACCAACTTGTGACGCCCCCGATTTAATCATACACTAAACATACACGCAAACGTGTACGATCAAGATCAGGGACTCACGGAAAGATATCACAACACAACTCTACAAATAAAATAAGTCATACAAGCATCATATTACAAGCCAGGGGCCTCGAGGGCTCGAATACAAGAGCTCGATCATAGACGAGTCAGCGGAAGCAACAATATCTGAGTACAGACATAAGTTAAACAAGGTTGCCTTAAGAAGACTAGCACAAACTGGGATACGGATCGAAAGAGGCGCAGGCCTCCTGCCTGGGATCCTCCTAGCTACTCCTGGTCGTCGTCAGTGGGCACCACGTAGTAGTAGGCACCTCCGGTGTAGGGGTCGTCGTCGACGGTGGCGTCTGGCTCCTGGGCTCCAACATCTGGTTGCGACAACCAGGTAGAAGGGATAGAGGGAAAAGAAGGAGAAAGCAACCGTGAGTACTCATCCAAAGTACTCGCAAGCAAGAAGCTACACTACATATGCATGGGTATCAAATGGAGTAAGGGTATCATATGTGGACTGGACTGCAGAATGCTGGAATAAGAGGGGGATAGCTAGTCCTATCGAAGACTACGCTTCTGGCAGCCTCCGTCTTGCAGCATGTAGAAGAGAGTAGACTGAAGTCCTCCAAGTAGCATCGCATAGCATAATCCTAACCGATGATCCTCCCCTCGTCGCCCTGTGAGAGAGCGACCACCAGTTGTATCTGGCACTTGGAAGGGTGTGTTTTATTAAGTATCCGGTTCTAGTTGTCATAAGGTCAAGGTACAACTCCAAGTCGTCCTGTTACCGAAGATCACGGCTATTCGAATAGATTAACTTCCCTGCAGGGGTGCACCACATACCCCAACACGCTCGATCCCATTTGGCCGGACACACTTTCCTGGGTCATGCCCGGCCTCGGAAGATCAACACGTCGCAGCCCCACCTAGGCACAACAGAGAGGTCAGCACGCCGGTCTAAACCTAAGCGCACAGGGGTCTGGGCCCATCGCCCTTAGCACACCTGCACGTTGCGTGGGCGGCTGGAAGCAGACCTAGCCTAGTGGCGTTCCAGTCCAATCCAGCGCGCGCCGCTCCGTCGCTGACGTCAAGAAGGCTTCGGCTGATACCACGACGCCGGGATACCCATAACTACTCCCACGTAGATGGTTAGTGCGTATAGACCAAATGGTCAGACTCAGATCAAAGACCCAGATCTCGTTAAGCGTGTTAAGTATCCGCGAACGCCGACCAGGGCCAGGCCCACCTCTCACCTAGGTGGTCTGAACCTGCCCTGTTGCTCCGCCTCAAAGTAACAATCGGGGGCCGTCGGGAACCCAGGCCCACCTCTACCGGGATGGAGCCACCTGCCCCTTCAGCCCCCATCTCCGAACAGTATCACAGGTAATGTAACTGTGTAAAGTATATTGTATATGCCCGTGATCACCTCCCGAAGTGATCACGGCCCAGTAGTATAGCATGGCAGACGGACAAGAGTGTAGGGCCACTGATGGAACACTAGCATCCTATACTAAGCAGTAGGATAGCAGGTAATGGTAACAACAGTAGTAGCAAGGACAGGCTATGCATCAGGATGGGAATAACGGAAAGCAGTAACATGCTACACTACTCTAATGCAAGCAGTATAGAGAAGAGTAGGCAATATCTGGTAATCAAAGGGGGGGCTTGCCTGGTTGCTCTGGCAAGAGAGAGGGGTCGTCAACACCGTAGTCGTACTGGGTATCAGCGGCGTCGGTCTCGGTGTCTAGCGGAAGAAGAGGGGGGAAGAAACAATGAATATAATGCAAACAGATGCATAACGATGCATGACAAGACAAGTAACGGTGCTAGGGGTGCCCTAACGCGGTATTAGGTGATACCGGTGAAGGGGATAACATCCGGGAAAATATCCCCGGTGTTTCGCGTTT
This sequence comes from Triticum urartu, assembly GCF_056163025.1. Taxonomy (NCBI): domain Eukaryota; kingdom Viridiplantae; phylum Streptophyta; class Magnoliopsida; order Poales; family Poaceae; genus Triticum; species Triticum urartu. Next base: position 165,724,418 of record NC_141874.1, on the reverse strand, counting down.
TCGGACAGATGAAACAGAGGGGGAAAGTTGCGTGTTCGCTATGCTAGGGATGCGTGGCGGATAAACGGGCTGCGTATTCAAATTCGTCTCGTCGTTCTGAGCAACTTTCATGTACAAAGTTTTTCCATCCGAGCTACGGTTTATTTTATATAAATTTTAAAAGGATTTAAATCATTTTTAGGATTTATTTATTTAATTTAATCAACATTATCCAGAATAGTGTCTGCTGACGTCATCATGACGTCAGCAGTTGACCAGGTCAACCTGACAGGTGGGTCCCGTTCGTCATACTCTGCTTTAATTAACTAACAGTTAATTAGGTTAATTAGTGATTAGGTTAATCTAATTATAATTAATTAACTGAATTAATTCCTTAATTAATTAATTAATTAATTAATTATTTTTATTATATTTTTTTTAATAATTTTTTTTTTCATTTTGGGCGTGGGGCCCCCTAGTCAGTGGCTCATCCGAGCCACCAGGGGCTAATGGGCGCGGGCCAAACGGGGCTGCAACCGAGCGGAGCCCCGGGGCGTTTGGGCGCGAGCGCCGGCGGCCAGGGGCCGCGACGGCGACCGGAGCGGGGCTGGGACGGCGAGCGGCTGTGGCGCGAGGCGAGGCGGGGCGGGGCGATGGCGCGGGCGGCGGAGGAGCAGAGCAGCGGAGCAAGGCCGAGCGCGGCGGCCAGGCGGGCGAGGAGGGGCGGTCGGCGCAGCGAAGCAACAATGATGGCGGGGGGGGGGCGCTGCAGGGGACGCGCGGCGCGGCGCGGCGGTGGCAGTGGCGGCACGGCCCAGGCGACGGCGCGGGCAAGCAGCTGCAGCAGCAGGGGAGGAGGCGCGCGCCGGGGCGAGGCCGTGAGGGGGCAGCGGCAGCAGCGCTGCGGTCGATGGCAGCGGGCGGGAGTCGCGGTGCGCGGCAGCGTGCGCGTGGAAGACAGGGGAGGAGAGGGGGAAGCTCACGGGGCGGAGTAGGGACGAGGCAACGGGCTCGGTGGAGGTCGGGGAGGTCGACGGGGACGAATGGCGGAGCAAGGCGAGGGGAGGCCGGATCCGCGACGGGGCCTCCTGGATCCGTCCATCTCCGGCGAGGAGGAGGCTTGGCGCGGTCGACGCGGGCTCCGGGCGACGAGCGAGGGAGGAGGAGGGGCGAGGCAGTCCAACGCGCGGCGAGGTGGGGCGTCGGGGTGTCACCGGGGACGGGCTCCGGCGTCAGGGCGCGAGGTGGCGCGGTCGAGGCGCCATCTCCCCCGATCCAGATCGGGGAGGGGCGATGGAGGCGCGAGGGGGGTGGGACGAGTGGGGGAGAGTGGGGAACGAGGGGAGTGGGGGCGTCGGTCGTCTAGGGTTAGGTCGGGCGGCGGCTGGGCCGACTGGACCGGCCTAGTGGTTCCAGAGGCCAGCTGGGCCGTGGCCCAGTGGGGGGGGGTTTCTGTTTTTTTTTGTTTGACCTTTTCTTTTTTTTTCTATTTTTCTTTTCTGTTTTCTTTTAGCTCCTAATTATTTTAGTTTCTTTAAAATACCCGGTTAGCACCTAACTTAGTATCATCAAAATAGGCCACTGCCAAACCTAGTTTGGACCCAAAATAAATTAGTATAATGTATTTTTATTTTTCAAAAGCAATTAAATTATTAGTTTAGCCACTGTTTTTAATTAGTTTAGGGCACTTAAACACTTTGTAAAAGGTTTGTTCCACCACAAAATCTAGTTAGGGATCATTTGCCACATGATGAACATTTTAGTTCTGATGTTTGAAAACTTTTATTGTTTGCTTGATTTTGACTTTGAATTTGAATCGGTTTCGAACTAACGCGAGTTTAGCCACAGTAATCGAGGTGACGTGGCATCATTAACGTGGGATTACTGTAGCCTAATTATCCGGGCGTCACAACACATGAAAATGTTTTAAAACTACGTTACCCTAATTTTGTGACATAAACACAAGGTCAACTTGGATAAAAGGGGAACAATAAACGTGTTCTAGAATGACAATCCATATGAATCCAACACCTTTTTACTGTAAGAAAGAGGGGTAAGAACAAAAATCGTTAAAGGTGAAACAAAGGGACCCCTCCTAACTTGTCCATGCCGGATGAGGGGATAAAAACATATTGGTTCTAATGATCGGACGGAGGATGGAGATCCCCCCATGTGTTGCACGACCTTCTTTTATCTATAGAAGCCAAAAGGGAAAAATGGGCAGCAATAGTGGTAACAATGAAACATTAAGAATTTTGTAGAATGTGATACACCATACCAGGGCATGTTTTTTCTTCCTCATTTCCCCTTGTTTGGCATCTCTTCATTTGCACACAATAACGTTAACCATTTGCCTAAATCTCCAAGTAAATTGCACATAATGATATCACTGGATTGCCAAAATCTCCAAGAAAAATAGTTAGTATTTACTAATGCATATAGAAATTCCTCGAAAAATGTGTATGCAAATGGAGTGACTTGGAATCTTCTATGAAATTTTATTTTGGAATGGTTGTACCATTGTAGGATGAAATTAGTTGAAATATTAAGGAATTATTTTTCAAGCAATTTGACGTGAATTGTTACATGCAAAATGAATGGTTTGATGTCCTATGGTATGTTTGTTTTATTTTTGTTCTAGAAATAGGAGGATATGTTTACTTTATTATATGTAATAGGCTACTTTTTCCAAAAAAATGTCTAAGTGTTCTTAGTTTCAACTAAGGAGCCCCTCCATACTTCAACCGATTTTCTTTTCTTTTGACATAGTTATACTAGGACTAAATTTAATTCCTCTTATATGTCTGCGGTGATCCAACAAGAATATCTCAACAAAAATGTGTTGTATGTGAGATCCTTCCACCACCTAAATAGCAAACTTATGACATGTTAATTTTGGTTATGAATGCATAATTTCAATAAAAGTGCAAGGCATACTTGTTATTTGTTCAAATATTCAATATTTTTGTAAATATGCGCTACCATAAATGTCATTAATTGATATTTTTTTAATACAGTATCTATTTACTTTCTTCTATAGTACATGCTTTTCTATACACTTTTCTTACTTCAAAATTCTATGTATTCTCAATTTGTACAATAGAACTGCTTCATGGCTCTACTTTCCCCTTTCATCATAGTTGTAACATGCTTGAATTTAGTTCCTTTTTAGGATAATTTAATTTATTTTTAGGAAGAATTCAATTCCTAGTATATGAGTTTGGCGATCCAAAGAAATAAATTCCACAAACACGTAACATATATTTGATCTTTTTATCATCTGGATATCTATTTTGTGTGTTGTTGGTTTCATTATGAATACTTGCTTCATACATTTCTGTCATGCAAAGTTTCTTGAAATAGCACAAAATAACTAAAATATGTTTCGCCTAAAATGTCATTTGTTGATATTAATTGGAATAGTTTTTGTTGCTTCTTATCTCAGACATGAAAATGTTTTAAAACTATGTTCCCTGATTTTGTGACATAAACACAAGGTCAGCTTGGATAAAAGGGGAACAATGGACGCGTTCTAGAACGACAATCCATATGAATCCAAGACTTTTGGATTGCAAGAAAAAGGCATGAGAATAAAAATAGCTAAAGGCAAAACAAAGGAACCCCTCCTAGCTTGTCCATGTCGGGTGATGGGAGACAGTAAACATATTGGTGCTAATCATCGGGCAGAGGATGGACATCACCCCCCCCCCCCACCCCACCCCCATGTGTCGCACGACCTTCTTTTATCTACAGAAGCCAAGAGGGAAAACTTTTGCACTAGGCGGCAATGGTAGTAACAGTGAAATGTTAAGCATTTTGTAGAATGTGATACACCATCCAGGGCATATTTTTTCTTCTTCCTCATATTCCCTTGTTTGTCATGTCTTGATTTGCACATAATAATGTCAACCATTTTCCTAAGTATCCAAGTAAAATGCACATAATGATGTCAATGGATAGCCAAAATGTCCAAGAAAAATATTTAGTATTTACTAATGCATATAGAACTTCCTCGCAAAAAATGTGTATGCAAATGGAGGAGACTTGGAATCTTATATGAAATTTCATTTTGGAATGGTTGCACCATTGTAGGATGATATCAGATGAAATATTAAGGGAATTATTTTTTCAAGCAATTTGGTGTGAATTGTTACATCCGAAATGAATGGTTTGAGCGAACCAACCTGTGGTTGGATGGTTAGGAGGACTGTGGTATCCCCAACCCACCAGAGTTCATGTCCTAAACTTGACATTGGTTCTCGCATTTTCCTGAATTTATTTCAGTGCTTTTGGTGATGTGCATTAAGTGGTAGCTAGGAGACGTTCCCGTCGACTACGAAGGAGTTCATGGCGATTTCGCTAATCTCAAAATGAATGATGATGTACCGGCTCAGTCCGATGGTGCTCATAGGGGTAAGGTGTGCGTGCGTGTGTGTGTTCATAGGGGTGAGTGTATGCTCGTGTATGTGAGCGACTTCGATTGTACTATGTTAAAAAAAGATTGGTTTGATGTCCTATGATATGTTTGTTTTAATTTTGTTCTAGAAATAGAAATATATGTTTACTTTTTTATATATAATAGGCTATCTTTTCCCAAAAAAGTCTAAGTGTGCCCAGTTTCAACAAAGGAGGACCTCCATAGTTCAATCGATTTTCTTTTCTTTTGACATAGTTATACTAGGACTAAATTTAATCCCTCTTATATGTCTTTGGTGATCCAACAAGAATATCTCGACAAAAATGTGTTGTTTGTGAGATCTTTCCACCACCTAAATAGCAAACTTATGACATGTTGATTTAGTTATGAATGTTGCATAATTTCAATAAAAGTGTAATGCATACTTGTTATTTATCCAAATATTATATATTTTTATAAACACGCGCTTCCATAAATGCCATAAATTCATTTTTTAATATCTATTTATTTTCTTCTATAGGATATGCCTTTTTATACACTTTTCTTTCTTCAATTGTCCAAGTATTCTCAATTTTGACAATAGAGTTGCTTATGGTTCTACTTTCCCCTTTTGACATAGTTGTACCATGCTTGAAATCCTCTTTTTAGCACGAATTTAGTTCCTTTTTAGCGACTTGGAATCTTATATGAAATTTCATTTTGGAATGGCTATACCATTGTAGGATGAAATCAAATGAAATAGTAAGGGAATTACTTTTTCGGACAATTTGGTGTGAATTGTTACATGCAAAATGAATGTTTGGTGTCCTATGATATGTTTGTCTTATTTTTATTCAATAAATAGAAAGATAAGTTTACTTTATTCTATAGGGCAGGCAACAGTTTTTTCACACGATTTGGTGTGAATTGTTACATGCAATCGTATCGTTATTAAATCTGATAATTTGGAGGTCATTGAAAAATAGAGGATGCTCTGCGGGAATGGCGGTGGTAGTTATTGATGATTGTTATTATATGGCCTGCAATATTTTTCACGTTGGTTTCAAACATTGTACTAGGGTAGCAAATATGGTTGCTCATGAGCTTACTAGGTTTGCTAGATTTTCTTTGACTAATGACTGATTTGAGGAGTCCTTAAGTGAATATTGTATCCCTCCTCATAAATGATGTACTTGTTATTACAAATTTATAAAGCTTGGTGTTTTTCCGAAAAATACCGAAGGACCTAAATGTTTTATCTCTTTATTTTTGTGTTAATTTTGAAAGTTTCAAATAATTATTGCTTCCACCATGTGCAATTTACTGTTTTAATATATTTTCATACTGATTCTTAAATATGGATTATACTTCCTCCATTGTGAAATATAGTGCTTTTTTTTCAAAAGTCAATATTTGTAATATTTCACCCGAAAAACATATTTGTAATATTTGATCGTGTTCATAGAGAAAAATATATACATACGTACCAAATAAACGTGCTGATATTTTCTCTCTATATAAACTCGCGTGCTGTATGCGGCGTTGAGATCGCTGATGGCCCTGACTTTGAAGAGAGCACGTGGATGGAGAAGTCTCGTCAAATTCTTCCCGGTCATACACGTGATTAGACCCGAGACCAGCAGGCCGACGTCCCAAGCCATTGCTGCCAGCGTGCGAAGGGAGCAACCATGTCGTCGCATCACAGCAACAAGGCGTGCAGGGAGATCGAAGACGGCATGGGCATACGAAGTCATCCATCTACTCAAATTTACTACTCCGTCCGTTCTTAAATATTTATCTTTTTAAAAATTCCAAATAGACTATCATATACAGATGTATATAAACATATTTTAAAGTGTAGATTCACTCATTTTGCTCCGTATGTAGTCACTTGAAATGTCTAGAAAAACAAATATATAGAAACGAAGAGAGTACTAGTCAACCGCACGTGCTTTGCACCTCGAGGCACAAATTTAGTTGTGTACAAATCACTGTAGTTGTAAAAAAATAGTAAGACTCAAAAGGCCTTCAAATATATTTCCGTTCTTTTCTTTCGCTCACTTTAGAACAAGATTTTAAAGCGTAAAAGACCTTCTCCCCTTGACTGCAGCACGGCAGATAGCTTCCAACTCGCAAAGCTCGCACGGACCTAGTGGTAGCAGGGTCGTTCGCTTTGGTAGATGCGCTGGGGATATCGCGTCAGCGAGTGGCGTGGCGTGGCATAGCTTGAATTGTTGTGCCTCGCGGGGCTTGCAACCATGGTAGCTCGACATCGGTGGTCCAAATCGAGTCATGCCCAATCTATTCGCTCTGAGGACCTTAGCGTTCTCCTCGTCTGTGGTGGGAGTTCGCGGTATGTCGCTGATGGCAGAATGGTGCAGAGGCGCATGGAGCAGGTGGCGGCACAAATGATGCAAAGTGGCATGGTAGGTTCGTTTTGGCTCTAGCCAATAGATGGGGCGATCATGGTTGTGCATAACTGTAGATTAGCTCTAGCAACAGTGGTTGACCACAAGTGGTTTTGGTGGCAGCATTAGGGCAACTCAAGTGGTCAACCCAAAAGAACACAAAATATGTGCGCTTCTAGTACGTTTGGGTGGCCAGGCGGGCGACCAGCCCATGTCCCCCCTTCCCTAGTCAATGCACTCAACGGGGCGACCATTTGGTCCGTCATGTCCATTTTTTTTCTTATAATGATGATTTCGCATACTATCATCAAAATGAGATAGCAAATAAATCTAACATTTTTTCATATTACCAAAAGATTATCAAGACAAGCCGGCATACAACATTACACAAAACAATCGCACCAGCCCCGTGTTTTGGAAACGTGGTGGAAAACAATAATTTCGCCGTACAAACACCCACGGGCAATACGAAGATGCATAAATGGGTTGGATCATGATCGTTACCAACTCTAGAGTGTAGCGGAAGTAGACGAGACGGTGTAGATCGTACTTGGAGTCTCTCGAACTGTAGATGAACGATCGCACGAACTGCCCAAGGATGATCCCTCAAACGGAACACCGAAAGCACAACCTCTTGATGGCTCGAGAATTTGTGATGTTTTCCTAGTGATTCTTGCTTGGTTTCATCAGATTTTTATTACTCTTCGTATATTTCTAAAGCTAATCCCTCGAAAGATAAGAAAATCCATTTCCCCCAATGTTTGGCGGAAAATATCAATTATGAAAGGAAACCAATTGGGATTGCTACAAATCAAGCCAAATGGAGCAACTTCCATGAAGAGACCCAAGTCATCAAGCGCAGCAGAGCAAAAGACGGCATTCCATATGACCGCAAGCGCTCATATGAGCGGTCGTATGTACTGCCATCAGCTCCACCACATCTATACAAGCCACTTCCGTGAAGGGGTCACAAGAGAAGAGAACCCTAGCCGCCGCCACACCATCCAGAATAGCAGAAGAGAGGATCAGAGGAACCATCGAAGCTCTTCTTAGTTTTGGCCCTTTCATCTCCATCATCATCATGACCCCTTTCACTATTGTAAGAGGAATTCCAATTTGGGAGAACAATTGTAACTCTACTCAATCTCATCTAGAGATTAACACTATTTGAATTACCCATTACATCTTATTGTGGATCTTCCCTGTATTATCGATATGGTTTTCATGGGCTTTATCTCTCTTATGATTGATATGTTGGGTTCTAAGGTAGGGTGCGTCGACTGCAAATTAAAAATTCCTACCCGCAGAACAACCAAGAACATGCTATGCGAATGGATCATTGATCGTTACCACTGGACGCGCAGTGCCGTGCAGTGGAAGTAGAGTTGGGCAGCGCGTCCAGAGTCGTCTCCTCCTCATCCGATCTCCCTCGAACAACCGGTCGTGAGATACCACATATAAGTTCGCCGGAGCGGCGCAGGTGCACCGCCTCTAACGGTGTCCACGCGTGTAGGAGGAACACCGTGCGGCAGACTGCTAGGTTCGATCACACAGTCGACGATGAGTGGAGGTGGCTATTCGCAATACATGCAAACCCTAATGACAACGCGGAAGCGATCAACCAAATGAGTGTGCCGCACCTCCACTTATATAGGCATCCGTCATGGTCTCAACACTTGGGCCTCGCACGGATCCTAAAGCCCAAAGTCTGTTCGGCCTAGATCCGAGTCCGAGTAGGATCACATGTGACTCGTGGAGTCAGATCCAACCTCACAGGTTCCTTTTCTTAAGTGTGCGACCCTTAGGTTCAAGTCGCTTGGTCGCAAGTCGGATCACTTCCGACCTGCTCAGTTGGTAGCGGCCTCTAGCAAGGCGTGCCGACCACCAAGTAGACAATGAAGCTGGTTAGACGAACCTGTACATCACACTTCTGTTCCCTTTGCCACACGATATATGTTGTCGGGCTCAAGGCGAGTCTGTCATCCTTGTGCTAGCCTGACATCTTTCTCGTTCCAGTGATGCCGACCACAAATCGGATTATCCCACAATCCTAATCGCATGGCCATGCTTATCTTGGCCGGATCACACGAGGGCCCCAGAGTATATCTCTCCTGATCGGAGGGGCAAATCCTATCTTGCTCGACCATGTCTCGTAGTATGGGTCTGGACAAGTCCGAAACCTACCTTTGTAACTACCCAGTTACGAAGTAGCGTTTGGTTGGCCCAAAGCAAGTCTCTCATCATCCAGAGTACATGCGCCGGCTCAGGCCTTAGGACATAGAACATATGTTGTACTAGAGACTCACAGATGACATATCGATGCGTCTCATAGTCAGGTCTGTCCAACTCGCACCTTATCTCGACTCAGATTCGAGTACATCTAATCGAACAAGATCCTTCTGAGTCCATATTATCCGGTTAGCATCCAATGCTCCATGGCTAGTGAGACCGAGCCATCCACCGTGTCATATGCTAGTCTAGTCGGCTGCGCATCCACACAACCCTTTCGACTAGGGACCTTTTAGGATAGTCATCATACAATGCATAGTCTCACAAACAAGTCACGTACTTGCTAATACCACTACAAAAAAGACACTTCCGTGATGATACGTGTTTGTCACAGTAGGTCACATTTTCTGTCATGCATGTACATCCATGATAATTTTATGACAGAATCACGATAGTCATATATGTGCTGTCGTAGAACTGTTCCATGACATTACCAAAATTATCATCACGGAAGTGTCCACTTCCATGACAATAAATCACGTGTCATAGAAGTGCTTTCGTCAAGGGTGACCGACACGTGGCATCCACCGTAACGGGTCACCGTTACGCTATCGGGTCCGGTTTTGGATCCGATAACCTGTTAACAGCCCGGACCAATGAGGATTTTCCACGTGTAAAATTATCATTGGCCGGAGGAAACACGTGTTGGCTCACCGTTGGGACAGATGTCATCCATTCATTGGACAGGAGGCGCCTATAATACGTCGACACATGGCACGGCCCAACAGAGGCCCATTCTGGTGAAAAGGCCGGCCCGTTTGACTTGGTCAAAAGGTAATGGGCCGGCCCATGGAAAGCCTGTTAACGGCCTGTTCGTATATAGCCCATTTATGGCCCGCTAACTCACGGCCCGTTACAGCCTATCGGAATTAAGTCCAGTAGCTTCATCTCGGCCGTCCAATATGATTCCAGCCCATTGTAACTTCCGGCCCATGTACGACCCATGATATCTTTCAGCCCATACAAGGCCATTTGTAACTCTTGGCCCATTAACGACCTGTGGTGAACCTGGCCCGCAATGAACAGTGTACTGCTTTATACCCATTAACGGCCCATTATTCCATTGGGCCGTTTCCAACCCGTGTTATCTTTCGGCCTTCTCAGGGCCCATTTATTCTTGGGCTTATTTCCAGCATTCGGTTACTTACGGCCCGTTACTGGCCTTTTCTACTTGTGGGCCAAATTCAGCCCATGGTTACAATTGGCCCGTTTGCGGCCCTGAGGGAGTCCTGGATTAGGGGGTCTCCGGACAGCCGGACTATATCCTTTGGCCGGACCGTTGGACTATGAAGATACAAGATTGAAGACTTTGTCTCGTGTCCGGATAGGACTCTACTTGGCGTGGAAGGCAAGCTAGGCAATACAGATATATATTTCTCCTCTTTTGTAACCGACCTTGTGTAACCCTAGCCCCCTCTGGTGTCTATATAAACCGGAGGGTTTTAGTCCATAGGACAACATACAATCATACCATAGGCTAGCTTCTAGGGTTCAGCCTCTCCGATCTCGTGGTAGATCAACTCTTGTAATACTCATATCATCAAGAATAAATCAAGCAGGACGTAGGGTTTTACCTCCATCAAGAGGGCCCGAACCTGGGTAAAACATCGTGTCCCCTTCCTCCTGTTACCATCCGCCTTAGACGCACAGTTCGGGACCCCTACCCGAGATCCGCCGGTTTTGACACCGACATTGGTGCTTTCATTGAGAGTTCCTCTGTGTCGTCGCCATTAGGCTTGATGGCTCCTACGATCATCGATAGCGATGTAGTCCAGGGTGAGACTTTTCTCCCCAGACAAACCTTTGTGTTCGGCGGCTTCGCACTGCGGGCCAACTCGCTTGGCCATCTGGAGCAGATCGAAAGTTACGCCCCTAGCCACCAGGTCGGGTTTGGAAGCTTAAATTACACGGCCGATATCCGCGGAGACTTGATCTTCGACGGATTCGAGCCCCTGCCTTGTGCGCCACGCGGTCACGATGAGTACGATTTAGCTCTACCATCGGACCGTATTCAGGAGATCGCACTGGCAGCCGCTCCGAGCCTCAATTCGGAGCCAGTTGCGCCATCCATGGACGGGTGGATAGACCCCGTCACGGAGGCCGTATCCTCAGCGGCGGTCGAGCCGAATATCGACCTTACCCTTCATGAGAGCCGCGTTGCCAAACTGCCGGATCCTTCTCCGGCCACGGGCTCCGAACCGCCTACGCCCATCGAATCTGATTGGGTGCCGATCATGGAGTTTACCTCCACAGATATTTTTCAGCACTCACCCTTTGGCGACATACTGAACTCATTAAGGTCTCTCTCCTTGTCAGGAGAGTCCTGGCCGAACTACGTCCGACAGGATTGGGATGCGGATGACAAAGAAATTCGTCGCCCACCCACCACCCACTTAGTAGCCACTGTCGATGACTTAACCGACACGCTTGACTTCGACTCCGAAGACATCGACGGTATGGACGACGATGCGGGAGGCGAAGAGGAACCACTACCCACAGGGCACTGAACGCCCACTTCATCACATGATGTATACATGGTGGACACACCCAAAGAAAATAACGACGAGGAACAGAAGGACGCAGTGAAGGGTGGTTCCCTCGAGCAGCAGTCAAAGCGGCGGTGTAAACGCCGCTCCAAATCCCGCCTCGGCAGAAATAACGATCACATAGACCCAGCGTTAGAGCAGGGTGAACCATTGCCCGACCACGGCAACACGGAAAATCAAGCCGAACAACCCAACCCCGTCGAAGATAACAGTCCGGACAACATCACACCGGAAAGGCGCCAGGAGCAACATAATGCCCACCAAAGGCTTGTTGCCCCGACGAGGAGTCTGAAAACACAGAAGCAAAGGCTCAAGGCTGCACAAGACACACTCAAAATCAAATGGAGTGAAGTACTCAACACTGCAGCGAAATACGGCAGTAATCGCCACACCAAGAGCTATCCGAAGCGAAAGTTGCTACCTGAATTTGATGAGGAGGCCTTAGATCCTCCACAATTAAAAAATAAAACGGCCATCCGGTCGGATAGACAACCTCATAGCCAACATAAAGCGGCAATCGACGCTGCACATAAACCAGTACGCGATCCGCGTAAGGGCTCGCACCAAAAGGACGGCGCAACCAGATCCATCTATGGACCACGCAGGCGCGCTCCAACATACAATGCAACACAAAAAACATCCAAATACCACGGTACACCCAAATACAGGGGTGCCGCACACCCTTTATGTTTCACCGACGAGGTGCTGGATCATGAATTTCCAGAGGGATTCAAACCCGTAAACATAGAGGCGTACGACGGAACAACAGACCCTGGGGTCTGGATTGAGGACTACATCCTCCATATCCATATGGTTCGAGGAGATGATCTCCATGCCATCAAGTACTTACCCCTCAAACTCAAAGGGCTAGCTCGGCACTGGCTTAAAAGCCTCCCTGAAAACTCCATCGAAAGCTTGGAAGAGCTTGAAGACGCCTTTCGGGCAAATTTTCAAGGGACATATGTCTGACCACCGGATGCAGACGATTTAAGTCATATAACTCAACAGCCCAGTGAGTCAGCCCAAAAACTTTGGAACATGTTCCTCACTAAAAAGAACCAAATAGTTGACTGTCCGGACACCGAAGCCTTAGCAGCCTTCAAGCATAGCGTTCGAGACGAATGGCTTGCCAGACACCTCGGTCAAGAAAAGCCGAGAACAATGGCAGTGTTAACAAGCCTCATGACCTGTTTTTGCGCGGGCGAGGACAACTGGTTAGCCCGATGCAGCACCAGCGACCCAAGTACATCCGAAGTCAGGGATGGAAACGGGAAATCACGACGCAGCAAGAATAAGCGACGGGATAAAGAAGACAGCCCGAAGAGCACGACGGTAAATGACGGATTTAGAAGCTCTCGGCCAGGGCAGCAGAAGCCACCCTCCAAAGGCAACAGAGACGAATTGTCCAGCCTAAACAAAATTTTGGACCAAATATGTAAAATCCATAGCACCCCTGATAAACCTGCAAATCATACCCATAGAGAATGTTGGGTCTTCAAACAGTCCGGCAAGCTCAACGCCGAACACAAGGGGCAGGATACACCAAGTGAAGACGAGGACGAGCCTCGCAAGCAAAGCACAGGGGAACAGAAGAAATTCCCACCAGAAGTCAAAACAGTCAATGTGTTACACGTGATAAAAGGGAGAGAAGCGGCACCTTTAGAGGAACATGCCCCATGGCCTATCACCGCGAAGCTCCGCCACTGGTCGTCCCAACCGATCACCTTCGACCATCGGGATTACTCGGCAAGTATCCGGCGTGCAGGATGGACTGCCTTGATATTAGATCCAATAATTGATGGATACCACTTCACCCGAGTCCTGATGGACGACAGCAGCAATTTGAATCAGATATATCAGGACACAGTCCGCAAAATGGGGATAGACCCAACAAAAATTTGCCGCAGCAATGCTACCTTTAAAGGAGTAATGCCAGGCCCGGAGGCTCACTGCAGGGGCTCCCTGCTACTAGAGGTTATATTCGGCTTCCCCGACAACTTCCGTAGCGAAAATTTAACTTTCCACGTTGCTCCATTCCAAAGTGGCTATCAAGCACTACTCGGACGCGAAGCTTTCGCTTGCTTTAACGCAATACCGCATTACGCTTCCCTCAAGCTCAAGATGCCCGGTCCACGCGGCATCATTACAGTAAATGGAAATATTGAGCGCTCCTTGCGCGCCGAAGACGATGCGGCCGCCTTGGCCGCCGCACACTAAACGGCCTCACCAACTCAAGCATTTGACAGGTCGTTAAGACCACGAACACGGCTAGACGAGTCCGGCTCAGCTATATGTAATTAATACAGGTTTGATGGCTATACCCCTATTACAATACAAGGGGCTCAACGCGCGTGCAAAAGTGGCAATAAGGCTCACCTTTACTCATTTTCAACTATATATTGTTTATTTAGTATAACTTAACTTTTGCACGACAACTTTTCAATTAAGTTCCTCTCTTTTTCAGATGACCATCGTGCTACACCCGTCCAGGATACGGCACAACGGAGACACACGGCAGACGTGCAGCAGGGACCCGTTCCAAGGATTCTTTGTAGATTAAGACCCTGCGTAAGCCTTTTTTACTGTCTCTTGTTGATTTACATCCCTCGGATTCTCAGCACAACCGAGAAGGATGCTGACGTCTTGGCATGTGGCCACGCCAGAATAATGCACGTACCTGGACACCAGGGGCTTATTACAAAGGGTACTGTTTAGACCTGGTTTACACCATAAAGACCGAATACCTTAGGGAGTGTTCGGCGTCACGAGTTTGGCCTTATATGCATCAGCTCCGAATCATGTCTTTGGTCAAATGTTGGGTTTGTCCGGCTCCTGTGTTTTGCTGCCTGATGACCCACAAGTATAGGGGATCTATCGTAGTACTTTCGATAAGTAAGAGTGTCGAACCCAACGAGGAGCAGAAGGAAATGATAAGCAGTTTTCAACAAGGTATTCTCTGCAAGTACTGAAATAAGTGGTAACGGATAGTTTTGTGATAAGATAGGTTGTAACAAGCAACAAGTAACAAAAGTAAATAAAGTGCAGCAAGGTGGCCCAATCCTTTTGTAGCAAAGGACAAGCCGGATCAAACTCTTATAATAGGAAAAGCGCTCCCGAGGACACATGGGAATATCGTCAAGCTAGTTTTCATCATGTTCATATGATCCGCGTTCGATACTTTGATAATTTGATATGTGGGTGGACCGGTGCTTGGGTGTTGTTCTTACTTGAACAAGCATCCCACTTATGATTAACCTCTATTGCAAGCATCCGCAACTACAACAAAAGTATTAAGGTAAACCTAACCATAGCATGAAACATGTGGATCCAAATCAACCCCTTACGAAGCAACACATAAACTAGGGTTTAAGCTTCTGTCACTCTAGCAACCCATCATCTACTTATTACTTCCCAATGCCTTCCTCTAGGGCCAAATAATGGTGAAGTGTTATGTAGTCGACGTTCACATAACACCACTAGAGGCTAGACACCATACATCTTATCAAAATATCAAACGAATACCAAATTTACATGACTACTCATAGCAAGACTTCTCCCTTGTCCTCAGGAACGAACGTAATTACTCACAAAGCATATTCATGTTCATAATCAAAGGGGTAATAATATGCATATAGGATCTGAACATATGATATTCCACCAAATAAACCAACTAGCATCAACTACAAGGAGTAATCAACACTACTAGCAACCTACTAGCACCAATCCCGGACTTTGAGACAAGAATTGGATACAAGAGATGAACTAGGGTTTGGAGATGAGATGGTGCTGGTGAAGATGTTGATGGAGATTGCCCTCTCCCGATGAGAGGAGCGTTGGTGATGACGATGGTGATGATTTCCCCCTCCCAGAGGGAAGTTTCCCCGGCAGAACAGCTCTGCCGGAGCTCTAGATTGGATCTGCCAAGGTTCCGCCTCGTGGCGGCGGAGTCTCGTCCTGAAAAGTTCCTTCTTATTTTTTTCTCATCGAAAGACCTCATATAGGAGAAGATGGGCGTCGGAGAGCCACCAGGGGGCCCACGATGTAGGGGGACGCGCCCTAGGGGGGGGGCGCCCCCCACCCTCGTGAGCAGGGTGTGGGCCCCTGGCCTTCATCTTTGGCGTGGATTTTTCTTTATTTCTTTTAAGACGTTCCGTGGAGTTTCAGGACTTTTGGAGTTGCGTAGAATAGGTCTCTAATATTTGCTCCTTTTCCAGACCAAAATTCCAGCTGCTGGCATTCTCCCTCCTTATGTAAACCTTGTAAAATAAGAGAGAATAGCCATAAGTATTGTGACATAAAGTGAAATAACAGTCCATAATGCGATAAATATCGATATAAAAGCATGATGCAAAATGGACGTATCAACTCCCCCAAGCTTAGACCTCGCTTGTCCTCAAGCGAAAAGCCGATAACAATAAATATGTCCTCATGTTTAGAGGTAGAGGCGTCGATAAAAATAAAATACGGACATGAAGGCATCATGATTATTCTCATAACAGCAACATATATAGATTTTGTCATATGATTAATTATGTTCAAGTGATGAT
Organism: Triticum urartu; assembly: GCF_056163025.1. Taxonomy (NCBI): domain Eukaryota; kingdom Viridiplantae; phylum Streptophyta; class Magnoliopsida; order Poales; family Poaceae; genus Triticum; species Triticum urartu. The sequence continues at coordinate 165,708,253 of NC_141874.1, read as the reverse complement.
CTATTCACAATGCAAAAGCATAAATCATAAACCTTATTGGGCTCCGACAAACTATAATCTCAGTCATTGAAGCAATTGCAATTTATCATAACATCGGAAAGAGTCTATGTCAGAGCTAAAAAGCAAGTCCACATACTCAACTATCATTTAGTCCTCCATAATTGCTAACACTCACGCGATACTTGTGGTTACAGAGTTTTAATCAGACACAGAGAAAGATAGGGGCTTATAGTTTTGCCCCACAACATTTTACCTCAAGGGTAATGTCAACAATAATGGTTCATGCTCCCCTACATCCAATTAGATATATATATATATATATATCATGTTCTTTCCAACATGCTGAGCTTGCCAAAGGATAAAATGAAAAAGAAAAGGTGAAGATCGCCATGACTCTTGCATAAGGTAGAAGATAATAATAAAGGATAGGCCCTTCGCAGAGGGAAGCAGAGGTTGCCATGCGCTTTTATGGTTGGATATATAAAATCTCAATGCGAAAGAACGTCACTTTATATTGCCCCTTGTGATATGAACCTTTATTATGCAGTCCATCGCTTTTATTACTTCCACATCACAAGATCGTATAAAGCTTATTTCTCCCACACCAATCAATCATACATATTTAGAGCAATTTTTATTGCTTTACACCGATGACAACTTACTTGAAGGATCTTACTCAATCCATAGGTAGATATGGTGGACTCTCATGGCAAAACTGGTTTAAGGGTATTTGGAAGCACAAGTAGTATTTCTACTTGGTGCTGAGAATTTGGCTAGCATGAGGGGGAAAGGCAAGCTCAACAAGTTAGAGGATCCATGACAACATACTTTATCTCAGATATAAGAAATACATAACTCATTACGTTGTCTTCCTTGTCCAACATCAACTCTTTGGCCTGTCATATTTTAATGAGTGCTCCCAATCATTAAATATGTCAATGATAATATATCTATATGTGAAAACCTCTCTTTCCTTATTACTTCCTATTAATTGCAACAATGACCAAAGCTATGCTTGCCAACTCCCAACAACTTTTAATCATCATACTCCTTCTATGTGAAGTCATTACTCTCAATAAGATCAATATGAACTTTTTGTTTCTTTTTATTCTTTTCTCTTTTCTTTTATTCACCCAAGATCATGGCAAAATAATCAAGCCCTTGACTCAACACTAATCTTTATTATATATAACTCACGGACTCGATTACATAGAGAGATCATAAAGCAAAATTCAAAACTAGATCATGCCATAGACTTTATTATACTAGATCAAGATACTACTAATAGGATCGAACTAAGAAAAACAGTAAAGATAGGAGTTGTGATTGTGATACGATACCGGGGCACCTCCCCCAAGCTTGGCAGTTGCCAAGGGGAGTGCCCATACCCATGTGATTATGTCTCCTTCTTTGTTGTCGGTGTAATATTCTTGGCGATGATTCCCCTCAGGATGCGGTTCTCCTCCTCGAGCTTATTGAATTGATGTTTGAGGTCCATTATTTCCTTACGAAGCTTCCCTGTGACAGCTAAAGCTCCTTGCACCCAAGGGTGTTGCATAGCTGCAGGAGAACAAGTGACACTCCTCTTCATATTTTCATAGGTAAGAAATCTAACATTAGAAGGGATAACCGAGTTTGGAATAGCTGAGCTCTGTAGTTCCCCCATCGTGAACCCAGCTCAGAGGCGAGAGGTGACTTCTTGATCCTCCATGGCATCTACTCTCATTAAGTCAGCCTCCATCTCTTCCTCCGTTGCTGGCCCAAAGTGGTCAGCGTCGCTGTTTGCCCTTGGTTCAGGTGCCGGATTAGATACCCGGCTCTCCTCGATTGACTCTTGAGAAGACATCTTGCTCTAATCTGCAGCAACAACAGCTCGAAAACAAAAACAGAGGAAATTTGCGTGATACGGGGGTCAAAACCTCTGGGGGATTATATAATGAATTTTTACCGACCAAAATACGTAATGTGCAAGAAAATGGAGTCCGGAAGGCACACGAGATGCTCACGAGGTAGGGGGGCGCGCCCAGGGGGGTAGGGCGCGCCCACCACCCTCGTGGGGCCCTCGTGTCCTTCCCGGACTGCTACTTATTTTTCTATTTTTCTAAATATTCCAGAACGGAGAAATATTGCCTTAAAATTGTTTTGGAGTCGGTTTACTTACCGTACCACATACCTATTCCTTTTTAGAGTCTGAAGCGTTCCGGAAAGTGTCCCTTATGTATTCCTCCGGGGTTACGGTGTCAATAATATTGGTTTCAACATTTATGTGATTACCTGAGATATAATGTTTGATTCTTTGACCGTTTACCGCCTTTCGATTTGTGCCTTCAAAGTTGTTGATTTTTATGGCACCGGAACGATAGACCTCTTCGATAACATAGGGGCCTTCCCATTTAGAGAGAAGTTTTCCTGCAAAAAATCTTAAACGAGAGTTGTATAGCAATACATAATCACCTACATTAAACTCACGCTTTTGTATCCTTTTGTCATGCCATCTTTTAAATTTTTCTTTAAACAACTTGGCATTTTCATATGCTTGGGTTCTCCATTCATCAAGTGAGCTAATATCAAATAACCTCTTTTCACCGGCAAGTTTAAAATCATAGTTGAGCTCTTTAATCGCCCAATATGCCTTATGTTCTAGTTCGAGAGGTAAGTGACATGCTTTTCCATAGACCATTTTATACGGAGACATACCCATAGGATTTTTATATGCAGTTCTATAAGCCCATAATGCATCATCAAGTTTTTTGGACCAATTCTTTCTAGACCTATTAACAGTCTTTTGCAAAATTAATTTGAGCTCTCTATTGCTCAACTCTACTTGACAACTAGACTGTGGGTGATAAGGAGATGCAATTCTATGATTAACATCATATTTAGCAAGCATTTTACGGAAAGCACCATGAATAAAGTGTGAACCACCATCAGTCATTAAATATCTAGGGACTCCAAACCTCGGGAAAATAACTTCCTTAAGCATTTTAATAGAAGTGTTATGATCAGCACTAGTAGTTGGAATAGCTTCTACCCACTTAGTAACGTAATCAACAGCAACTAGAATATGTGTGTATCCATTAGAGCCAGGAAAAGGTCCCATATAATCAAAGCCCCAAACATCAAACGGTTCAATAACAAGAGAATAATTCATAGGCATTTCTTAACTTCTACTAATATTACCAATTCTTTGACATTCATCACAAGACAAGACAAACTTACAGGCATCCTTGAAGAGAGTAGGCCAATAAAAACCAGATTGGAATACTTTATGTGCAGTCCTATCTCCAGCGTGGTGTCCTCCATAAGACTCGGAGTGACACTTGCGTAGGATCTGTTCCTGTTCATGCTCAGGTACACAACGTCTAATAAAACCATCTATTCCTTCTTTATAAAGATGTGGGTCATCCCAAAAGTAATGTCTCAAATCATAGAAGAACTTTTTCTTTTGTTGGTATGTGAAGCTAGGTGGTATAAATTTAGCAATATAATTAGCATAATCAGCATACCATGGAGTACTACGAGAAGTACTTATAACATTTAATTGTTCATCAGGAAAGCTATCATTAATAGGTAGTGGGTCATCAAGAATATTTTCTAACCTAGACAAGTTGTCTGCAACGGGGTTCTCAGCTCCCTTTCTATCAACAATATGCAAATCAAATTCTTGTAGCAAGAGAACCCATCTAATAAGTCTAGGTTTAGCATCTTTCTTTTCCATAAGATATTTAATAGCAGCATGATCTATTTGAATAGTTACTTTAGAAACAACAATATAAGATCTGAACTTATCACAAGCAAATACAACTGCTAAAAGCTCTTTTTCAGTAGTAGCATAATTTCTTTTAGCATTGTCTAGAGTCTTACTAGCATAATGAATAACATTTAATTTCTTATCAACTCTTTGCCCTAGAACAGCACCTACAGCATAATCACTAGCATCACACATAATTTCAAAGGGTAGGTTCCAATCAGGTGGCTGAACAACAGGTGCAGAGACTAATGCTTTCTTAAGTATTTCAAATGCTTCTACACAATCATCGTCAAAGACAAATGGTATATCTTTTTGCAATAAATTAGTCAGATGCTGAGAATTTTTTGAGAAGTCCTTAATGAACCTCCTACAAAATCTGGCATGACCAAGGAAGCTTCTTATACCTTTGATGTCCTTGGGACATGGCATCTTTTCAATAGCATCAACCTTGGCTTTATCAACTTCAATACCTCTTTCAGAAACTTTGTGCCCCAAGACAATACCTTTAAAGTGGCACTTTTCCCAATTCAAGACAAGATTAGTTTCTTCACATCTCTGCAAAACTCGATCAAGATTGCTCAAGCAATCATCAAAAGAGGAACCATAGACGAAAAAGTCGTCCATGAAAACCTCATAAATCTTTTCACAAAAGTCAGAGAATATAGCCATCATGCATCTTTGAAAGGTAGCAGGTGCATTACATAAACCAAAAGGCATACGTCTATAAGCAAAAGTACCAAAAGGGCATATAAAAGTAGTCTTTGATTGATCTCTAGCCGACACAGGTATTTGAGAGAAACCAGAATAACCATCTAGGAAGCAACAGTGTGTATGTTTGCATAATCTTTCTAGAATTTGATCAATAAAAGGTAAGGGGTAATGATCTTTCTTAGTAGCTTTATTTAATTTGTGGAAATCAATTACCATCCTATAACATGTGATGATTCTTTGTGGAATCAATTCATCTTTATCATTAGGAACAACAGTAATACCTCCTTTCTTAGGGACACAATGGACAAGACTTACCCACTCACTATTAGCAACGAGATAGATTATACCCGCCTCCAGAAGCTTAAGTATTTCTTTTCTTACCACTTCTTTCATTTTAGGATTCAGACATCGTTGAGGATCACGAACTGGTTTGGCATCTGCTTCCAAATTTATTTTATGTTGACATAGAGTGGGACTAATGCCCTTAAGATCATCAAGAGTATATCCAATAGCAGCACGATGCTTCTTCAGAGTTTTTAATAATCTTTCTTCTTCATGCTCTGAAAGCTTAGCACTAATAATAATAGGATATATCTTCTTTTCATCAAGATAAGCATATTTAAGATTATCAGGCAAAGGTTTAAGTTCAAACACGGGATCACCCTTGGGTGGAGGAGGATCTCCTAAAATTTCAACAGGCAAATTGTGTTGCAGAATAGGTTCATGTTTAAAGAATACTTCATCTATTTCCCTTCTTTCATTCATGAACATATTATTTTCATGGTCTAGTAAATAGTGTTCTAAAGGATCACTAGGAGGTACGACAATAGAAGCAAGACCAATAATTTTATCCTTACTAGGCAATTCTTCCTCACGATGTTGTTTACTAAATTTAGAGAAATTAAACTCATGAACCATATCATCCAAGCCAATAGTAACAACATTCTTTTCGCAATCTATCTTAGCATTAACAGTATTTAAGAAGGGTCTACCAAATATAATGGGACAAAAGCTATCTTGCGGAGAAGTAAGAACAAGAAAATCAGCATGATATTTAGTTTTCCCACACAAGACTTCAACATCTCTAACAATTCCAATTGGTGAAATAGTATCTCTATTAGAAAGTTTAATTGTGACATCAATATCTTCTAACTCAACAGGTGCAATATCATGCATAATTTCTTTGTATAAGTCATGAGGTATAACACTAGCACTAGCACCCATATCACATAAGCCATGATAACAATGATCTCCTATTTTAACAGAAATAACAGGCACGCCTACCACAGGTCTATGTTTATCTTTAGCACAAGGTTTAGCAATTCTAGCAGTTTCACCTTCGAACCGAATAACATGCCCATCAATATTATCAGACAAGAGATCTTTAACAATAGCAATATTAGGTTCTACTTTAACTTGCTCAGGTGTATAAGTTCTAATATTGCTTTTACGAACAACAAGTGAAGCTTTAGCATGATCCTTTACTCTAACAGGGAAAGGTGGTTTCTCAACGTAAGAAGTAGGAACAATAGGATCATTATAAGTGACAGTCTTTTCTTCAACTTTAAAAGGTGTAGCTACTTTTACTTCTATGGGGGGGTGATATTTAAACCACTTCTCCTTAGGGAGATCAACATAAGTAGCAAAAGATTCACAGAAAGAAGCTACTATCTCAGAGTCAAGGCCATATTTAGTGCTAAACTTACTGAAAATATCGGTGTCCATAAAAGATTTAACACAATCAAACTTAGGTGTCATACCTGACTCTTTACCTTCGTCAAGGTCCCAATCTTCAGAGTTGCGTTTAATTCTATCCAATAAATTCCATCTGAATTCAATAGTCTTCATCATAAAAGAGCCAGCACAAGAAGTATCGAGCATGGTGCGATTGTTTTTAGAAAGCCGAGCATATAAATTTTGCATAATCATTTCTCTCGGGAGCTCATGATTGGGGCATGAATATAACATTGATTTCAGCCTCCCCCAAGCTTGAGCGATGCTTTCTCCTTCGCGAGGCCAGAAATTATATATATAATTGCGGTCATGGTGAACAAGATGCATAGGGTAATACTTTTGATGAAATTCCAATTTCAATCTCTTATAGTCCCATGATCTCATATCATCACATAGCCTATACCATATCAATGCGTCTCCCTTCAAAGATAAAGGGAAGACCTTCTTCTTAGCAACATCATCGGATATACCTGCAAGCTTAAATAATCCACAAACTTCATCCACATATATTAGGTGTTCATCAGGATGCTTTGTTCCATCTCTTGTAAAAGGATTAGCTAGCAGTTTTTCTATCATACCCGAAGGATACTCATAAGGAATTTCATTTTCAATAGGTTCAGTAGGTTGAGGAGCAACTCTTTGCTCTACTGGACGGGGTGAAGATACCCCGAACAAGCCCCTCATAGAATTACTTTCCATAGTAACAAGTGACAGTAAATTTCAGCACACTATATAAATTTTTTCCTTACCAAATTCCACCTACCAAAGGCGCTACACTCCCCGGCAATGGCGCCAGAAAAGAGTCTTGATGACCCACAAGTATAGGGGATCTATCATAGTCCTTTCGATAAGTAAGAGTGTCGAACCCAACGAGGAGCAGAAGGAAATGATAAGCGGTTTTCAGCAAGGTATTCTCTGCAAGTACCGAAATAAGTGGTAACAGATAGTTTTGTGATAAGATAAATTGTAACTAGCAACAAGTAACAAAAGTAAATAAAGTGCAGCAAGGTGGCCCAATCCTTTTTCTAGCAAAGGATAAGCCGGTACAAACTCTTATAATAGGAAAAGCGCTCCCGAGGACACATGGGAATATCGTCAAGCTAGTTTTCATCACGTTCATATGATGCGCGTTCGATACTTTGATAATTTGATATGTGGGTGGACCGGTGCTTGGGTGCTGTTCTTACTTGAACAAGCATCCCACTTATGATTAACCTCTATTGCAAGCATATGCAACTACAACAAAAGTATTAAGGTAAACCTAACCATAGCATGAAACATGTGGATCCAATTCAGTCCCTTATGAAGCAACACATAAACTAGGGTTTAAGCTTCTGTCACTCTAGCAACCCATCATCTACTTATTACTTCCCAATGCCTTCCTCTAGGGCCAAATAATGGTGAAGTGTTATGTAGTCGACGTTCACATAACACCACTAGAGGCTAGAGAACATACATCTTATCAAAATATCAAACGAATACCAAATTTACATGACTACTAATAGCAAGACTTCTCCCTTGTCCTCAGGAACAAATGTAATTACTCACAAAGCATATTCATGTTCATAATCAGAGGGGTAATAATATGCATATAGGATCTGAACATATGATCTTCCACCAAATAAACCAACTAGCATCAACTACAAGGAGTAATCAACACTACTAGCAACCTACTAGCACCAATCCCAGACTTTGAGACAAGAACTGGATACAAGAGATGAACTAGGGTTTGGAGATGAGATGGTGCTGGTGAAGATGTTGATGGAGATTGCCCTCTCCCGATGAGAGGAGCGTTGGTGATGACGATGGTGATGACTTCCCCCTCCGGGAGGGAAGTTTCCCTGGCAGAACAGCTTTGCTGGAGCTCTAGATTGGATCCGCCAAGGTTCCGCCTCGTGGCGGCGGATTCTCGTCCCGAAAAGTTCCTTCCTTTTTTTTCTCATCGAAAGACTTCATATAGGAGAAGATGGACGTCGGAGAGCCACCAGGGGGGCCCATGAGGTAGGGGGCGCGCCCTAGGGGGGCGCCAACCACCCTCGTGAGTAGGGTGTGGGCCCCCTGGCCTTCATCTTTGGGGAGGATTTTCTTTATTTATTTTAAGACGTTCCATGGAGTTTCAGGACTTTTGGAGTTGCGCAGAATAGGTCTCTAATATTTGCTCCTTTTCCAGCCCAGAATTCCAGCTGCCGGCATTCTCCCTCCTTATGTAAACCTTGTAAAATAAGAGAGAATAGCCATAAGTGTTGTGACATAAAGTGAAATAACAGTCCATAATGCAATAAATATCGATATAAAAGCATGATGCAAAATGGACGTATCATCATGCAATGGATGCACTAGAGCTAGAAGTGTATGAAAGCTCAACAAAAGAACTAAGTGGGTGTGCATCCAACTTGCTTGCTCATGAAGACCTAGGGCAATTTTGAGGAAGCCCATCATTGGAATATACAAGCCAAGTTCTATAATGTAAAATTCCCACTAGTATATAAAAGTGATAACATAGGAGACTCTCTATCATGAAGATCGTGGTGCTACTTTGAAGCACAAGTGTGGAAAAAGGATAGTAACATTGTCCCTTCTCTCTTTTTCTCTCATTATTATTTTATTTTATTATTTTATTTGGGCCTTCTTTCTTTTTTTCCTTTTCTTTTTGGCCTTTTTTGTCTTTCTTTCTTTTTCGTCTAGAGTCCCATCCCGACTTGTGGGGGAATCATAGTCTCCATCATCCTTTCCTCACTGGGACAATGCTCTAATAATGATGATCATCACACTTTAATTTACTTAAAACTCAAGAATTACAACTCAATACTTAGAACAAAATATGACTCTATGTGAATGCCTCCGGCGGTGTACCGGGATGTGCAATGATGCATGAGTGACATGTATGAAGAATTATGAACGGTGGCTTTTGAAGGAAATATGCCCTAGAGGCAATAATAAAGTTATTATTTATTTCCTTATAATCATGATAAATGTTTATTATTCATGCTAGAATTGTATTAACCGGAAACATAATACATGTGTGAATACATAGACAAACAAAGTGTCACTAGTATGCCTCTACTTGACTAGCTCGATAATCAAAGATGGTTATGTTTCCTAACCATGAACAATGAGTTGTTATTTGATTAACGGGATCACATCATTAAGAGAATGATCTGATTGACATGACCCATTCCATTAGCTTAGCACCCGATCGTTTAGTATGTTGCTATTGCTTTCTTCATGACTTATACATGTTCCTATAACTATGAGATTATGCAACTCCCGTTTACCGGAGGAACACTTTGGGTACTACCAAACGTCACAACGTAACTGGGTGATTATAAAGGAGTACTACAGGTGTCTCCAAAGGTACATGTTGGGTTGGCGTATTTCGAGATTAGGTTTTGTCACTCCGATTGTCGGAGAGGTATCTCTGGGCCCTCTCGGTAATGCACATCACGTAAGCCTTGCAAGCATTGCAACTAATGAGTTAGTTGCGAGATGATGTATTACAGAATGAGTAAAGAGACTTGCCGGTAACGAGATTGAACTAGGTATTGGATACCGACGATCGAATCTCGGGCAAGTAACATACCGATGACAAAGGGAACAACGTATGTTGTTATGCGGTCTGAACGATAAAGATCTTCGTAGAATATGTAGGAGCCAATATGGGCATCCAGGTCCCGCTATTGGTTATTGACCGGAGACGTGTCTCGGTCATGTCTACATTGTTCTCGAACCCGTAGGGTCCGCACGCTTAAGGTTACGATGACAGTTATATTATGAGTTTATGCATTTTGATGTACCGAAGGTTGTTCGGAGTCCCGGATGTGATCACGGACATGACGAGGAGTCTCGAAATGGTCGAGACGTAAAGATTGATATATTGGAAGCCTATGTTTGGATATCGGAAGTGTTCCGGGTGAAATCGGGATTTTACCGGAGTACTGGGAAGGTTACCGGAACCCCCCGAGAGCTAAATGGGCCATGATGGGCCTTAGTGGAAAAGAGAAGAGGCAGACCTACATGGGCTGCGCGCCTCCCCCTTCCCCTAGTCCTATTAGGACTAGGAGAGGTGGCCGGCCCCCTCTCTCTCTTTTCCCCCTCCGCGAATCCTATTCCAACTAGGATTGGGGGGGGGGGATCCTACTCCCAGAGGGAGTAGGACTCTCCTGGCGCACCACACCTTGGCCGGCCAGCCTCCCCCCTCTAGTCCTTTATATACTGAGGCAGAGGCACCCTAGAACACACAAGTTGATCCATGTGATCTATTCCATAGCCGTGTGCGGTGCCCCCAGCCACCATATTCCTCGATAATACTGTAGCGGAGTTTAGGCGAAGCCCTGCTGCTGTAGTACATCAAGATCGTCACCACACCGTCGTGCTGACGGAACTCTTCCCCGACACTTTGCTGGATCAGAGTCCGGGGATCATCATCGACTACTTCCTCTATGTTGTGTCAACGCTTCCGCAGTCGGTCTGCGTGGGTACGTAGACAGCACTCTCCCCTCTCGTTGCTATGCATCACCATGATCTTGCGTGTGCGTAGGAATTTTTTTGAAATTACTACGAAACCCAACAGTGGCATCCGAGCCTAGGTTATTTATGTTGATGTTATATGCACGAGTAGAACACAAGTGAGTTGTGGGCGATATAAGTCATACTGCCTACCAGCATGTCATACTTTGGTTCGGCGGCATTGTTGGACGAGACGACCCGGACCAACATTACGCGTACGCTTACGCGAGACCGGTTCCCCCGACGTGCTTTGCACATAGGTGGCTTGTGGGCGACTGTCTCTCCAACTTTAGTTGAACCAAGTATGGCTACGCCCGGTCCTTGCGAAGGTTAAAACGGAGTCTATTTGACAAACTATCGTTGTGGTTTTGATGCGTAGGTGAGATTGGTTCTTGCTTAAGCCCGTAGCAACCACGTAAAACTTGCAACAACAAAGTAGAGGACGTCTAACTTGTTTTTGCAGGGCATGTTCTGATGTGATATGGTCAAGACATGATGCTGAATTTTATTGTATGAGATGATCATGTTTTGTAACCGAGTTATCGGCAACTGGCAGGAGCCTTATGGTTGTCGTTTTATTGTATGCAATGCAATCGCGATGTAATGCTTTACTTTATTACTAAGCGGTAGTGATAGTCGTGGAAGCATAAGATTGGCGAGACGACAACGATGCTACGATGGAGATCAAGGTGTCGCGCCGGTGACGATGGTAATCACGACGGTGCTTCGAAGATGGAGATCACAAGCACAAGATGATGATGGCCATATCATATCACTTATATTGATTGCATGTGATGTTTATCTTTTATGCATCTTATCTTGCTTTGATTGACGGTAGCACTATAAGATGATCTCTCACTAAATTATCAAGAAGTGTTCTCCCTGAGTATGCACCGTTGCCAAAGTTTGTCGTGCCCAAACACCACGTGATGATCGGGTGTGATAAGCTCTACGTCCATCTACAACGGGTGCAAGCCAGTTTTTGCACACGCAGAATACTCAGGTTAAACTTGACGAGCCTAGCATATGCAGATATGGCCTCGGAACACGGAGACCGAAAGGACGAGCGTGAATCATATAGTATATATGATCAACATAACGATGTTCACCATTGAAAACTACTCCATCTCACGTGATGATCGGTTATGGTTTAGTTGATTTGGATCACGTGATCACTTAGAAGATTAGAGGGATGTCTATCTAAGTGGGAGTTCTTAAGTAATATGATTAATTGAACTTAAATTTATCATGAACTTAGTCCCTGATAGTATCTTGCTTGTTTATGTTGATTGTAGATAGATGGCTCGTGCTGTTGTTCCATTGAATTTTAATGCGTTCCTTGAGAAAGCAAAGTTGAAAGATGATGGTAGAAATTACACGGACTGGGTCCGTAACTTGAGGATTATCCTCATTGCTGCACAGAAGAATTACTTCCTGGAAGCACCGCTGGGTGCCAGGCCTGCTGCTGGAGCAACACCAGATGTTATGAACGTCTGGCAGAGCAAAGCTGATGACTACTCGATAGTTCAGTGTGCCATGCTTTATGGCTTAGAATCAGGACTTCAACGACGTTTTGAACGTCATGGAGCATATGAGATGTTTCAGGAGTTGAAGTTAATATTTCAAGCAAATGCCCGGATTGAGAGATATGAAGTCTCCAATAAGTTCTATAGCTGCAAGGTGGAGGAGAACAGTTCTGTCAGTGAGCATATACTCAAAATGTCTGGGTATAATAATCACTTGATTCAATTGGGAGTTAATCTTCCAGATGATTGCGTCATTGACAGAATTCTCCAATCACTGCCACCAAGCTACAAGAGCTTCGTGATGAACTATAGTATGCAAGGGATGAACAAGACTATTCCCGAGCTCTTCGCAATGCTGAAAGCTGCGGAGGTAGAAATCAAGAAGGAGCATCAAGTGTTGATGGTCAACAAGACCACTAGTTTCAAGAAAAAGGGCAAAGGGAAGAAGAAGGGGAACTTCAAGAAGAACAGCAAACAAGTTGCTGCTCAGGATAAGAAACCCAAGTCTGGACCTAAGCCTGAAACTGAGTGCTTCTACTGCAAGCAGACTGGTCACTGGAAGCGGAACTGCCCCAAGTATTTGGCGGATAAGAAGGATGGCAAGGTGAACAAAGGTATATGTGATATACATGTTATTGATGTGTACCTTACTAGAGCTCGCAGTAGCACCTGGGTATTTGATACTGGTTCTGTTGCTAACATTTGCAACTCGAAACAGGGACTACAGAATAAGCGGGCACTAGCAAAGGACGAGGTGACGATGCGCGTGGGAAACGGTTCCAAAGTCGATGTGATCGCGGTCAGCACGCTACCTCTACATCTACCTTCGGGATTAATATTAGACCTAAATAATTGTTATTTGGTGCCAGCATTGAGCATGAACATTATATCTGGATCTTGTTTGATGCGAGACGGTTATTCATTTAAATCAGAGAATAATGGTTGTTCTATTTATATGAGTAATATCTTTTATGTTCATGCACCTTTGAAAAGTGGTCTATTTTTGATGAATCTCGATAGTAGTGATACACATATTCATAATGTTGAAGCCAAAAGATGCAGAGTTAATAATGAAAGTGCAACTTGTTTGTGGCACTGTCGTTTAGGTCATATCGGTGTAAAGCGCATGAAGAAACTCCATACTGATGGACTTTTGGAACCACTTGATTATGAATAACTTGGTACTTGCGAACCGTGCCTCATGGGCAAGATGACAAAAACACCGTTCTCCGGAACTATGGAGAGAGCAACAGATTTGTTGGAGATCATACATACAGATGTATGTGGTCCGATGAATATTGAGGCTCGTGGCGGATATCGTTATTTTCTCACCTTCACAGATGACTTAAGCAGATATGGGTATATCTACTTAATGAAACACAAGTCTGAAACATTCGAAAAGTTCAAAGAATTTCAGAGTGAAGTTGAAAATCATCGTAACAAGAAAATAAAGTTTCTACGATCTGATCGTGGAGGAGAATATTTGAGTTACGAGTTTGGTGTACATTTGAAAAATTGTGGAATAGTTTCGCAACTCACGCCACCCGGAACACCACAGCGTAATGGTGTGTCCGAACATCGTAATCGTACTTTACTAGATATGGTGCGATCTATGATGTCTCTTACTGATTTACCGCTATCGTTTTGGGGATACGCTCTAGAGACAGCCGCATTCACGTTAAATAGGGCACCATCAAAATCCGTTGAGACGACGCCTTACGAACTGTGGTTTGGCAAGAAACCAAAGTTGTCGTTTCTTAAAGTTTGGGGCTGCGATGCTTATGTGAAAAAGCTTCAACCTGATAAGCTCGAACCCAAATCGGAGAAATGTGTCTTCATAGGATACCCAAAGGAGACTGTTGGGTACACCTTCTATCACAGATCCGAAGGCAAGACATTCGTTGCTAGGAATGGATCCTTTCTAGAGAAGGAGTTTCTCTCGAAAGAAGTGAGTGGGAGGAAAGTAGAACTTGACGAGGTAACTGTACCTGCTCCTTTATTGGAAAGTAGTACATCACAGAAAATTGTTTCTGCGACACCTACACCAATAAGTGAGGAAGCTAATGATGATAGTCATGAAACTTCAGATCAAGATACTACTGAACCTCGTAGATCAACCAGAGTAAGATCCACGCCAGAGTGGTACGGTAATCCTGCTCTGGAAATCATGCTACTAGATCATGATGAACCTACGAACTATGAAGAAGCGATGGTGAGCCCAGATTCCGCAAAGTGGCTTGAAGCCATGAAATCTGAGATGGGATCCATGTATGAGAACAAAGTATGGACTTTGGTTGACTTGCCCGATGATCGGCAAGCAATTGAGAATAAATGGATCTTTAAGAAGAAGACTGACGCTGATGGTAATGTTACTGTCTACAAAGCTTGACTTGTCACGAAAAGTTTTTGGCAAGTTCAAGGGATTGACTACGATGAGACCTTCTCACCCGTAGCGATGCTTAAGTCCGTCCGAATCATGTTAGCAATTGCCGCATTTTATGATTATGAAGTTTGGCAAATGGATGTCAAAACTGCATTCCTGAATGGATTTCTGGAAGAAGAATTGTATATGATGCAACCAGAAGGTTTTGTCGATCCAAAAGGAGCTAACAAAGTGTGCAAGCTCCAGCGATCCATTTATGGACTGGTGCAAGCCTCTCGGAGTTGGAATAAACGCTTTGATAGTGTGATCAAAGCATTTGGTTTTATACAGACTTTCGGAAAAGCCTGTATTTACAAGAAAGTGAGTGGGAGCTCTGTAGCATTTCTAATATTATATGTGGATGACATATTACTAATTGGAAATGATATAGAATTTCTGGATAGCATAAAGGGATACTTGAATAAGAGTTTTTCAATGAAAGACCTCGGTGAAGCTGCTTACATATTAGGCATAAAGATCTATAGAGATAGATCAAAATGCTTAATTGGAATTTCACAAACAACATACCTTGACAAAATTTTGAAGAAGTTCAAAATGGATCAAGCAAAGAAAGGATTCTTGCCTGTGTTACAAGGTGTGAAATTGAGTAAGACTCAATGCCCGACCACTGCAGAAGATAGAGAGAATATGAAAGATGTTCCCTATGCATCAGCCATAGGATCTATCATGTATGCAATGCTGTGTACCAGACCCGATGTGTGCCTTGCTATAAGTCTAGTAGGGAGGTACCAAAGTAATCCAGGAGTGGATCACTGGACAGCGGTCAAGAACATCCTGAAATACCTGAAAAGGACTAAGGATATGTTTCTCGTATATGGAGGTGACAAAGAGCTCATCGTAAAAGGTTACGTTGATGCAAGCTTTGAAACTGATCCGGACGATTCTAAATCGCAAACCGGATACGTGTTTACATTAAACGGTGGAGCTATCAGTTGGTGCAGTTCTAAACAAAGCGTTGTAGCGGGATCTACATGTGAAGCGGAGTACATAGCTGCTTCGGAAGCAGCGAACGAAGGAGTCTGGATGAAGGAGTTCATATCCGATCTAGGTGTCATACCTAGTGCATCGGGTCCAATGAAAATCTTTTGTGACAATACTGGTGCAATTGCCTTGGCAAAGGAATCCAGATTTCACAAGAGAACCAAGCACATCAAGAGACGCTTCAATTCCATCCGGGATCTAGTCCAGGTGGGAGACGTAGAGATTTGCAAGATACATACGGATCTGAATGTTGCAGACCCGTTGACTAAGCCTCTTCCACGAGCAAAACATGATCAGCACCAAGGATCCATGGGTGTTAGAATCATTACGGTGTAATCTAGATTATTGACTCTAGTGCAAGTGGGAGACTGAAGGAAATATGCCCTAGAGGCAATAATAAAGTTATTATTTATTTCCTTATAATCATGATAAATTTTTATTATTCATGCTAGAATTGTATTAACCGGAAACATAATACATGTGTGAATACATAGACAAACAAAGTGTCACTAGTATGCCTCTACTTGACTAGCTCGTTAATCAAAGATGGTTATGTTTCCTAACCATGAACAATGAGTTGTTATTTGATTAACAGGATCACATCATTAAGAGAATGATCTGATTGACATGACCCATTCCATTAGCTTAGCACCCGATCGTTTAGTATGTTGCTATTGCTTTCTTCATGACTTATACATGTTCCTATAACTATGAGATTATGCAACTCCCGTTTACCGGAGGAACACTTTGGGTACTACCAAACGTCACAACATAACTGGGTGATTATAAAGGAGTACTACAAGTGTCTCCAAAGGTACATGTTGGGTTGGCGTATTTCGAGATTAGGTTTTGTCACTCCGATTGTCGGAGAGGTATCTCTGGGCCCTCTCGGTAATGCACATCACATAAGCCTTGCAAGCATTGCAACTAATGAGTTAGTTGCGAGATGATGTATTATAGAACGAGTAAAGAGACTTGCCGGTAACGAGATTGAACTAGGTATTGGATACCAATGATCGAATCTCGGGCAAGTAACATACCGATGACAAAGGGAACAACGTATGTTGTTATGCGGTCTGACCGATAAAGATCTTCGTAGAATATGTAGGAGACAATATGGGCATCCAGGTCCCGCTATTGGTTATTGACCGGAGACGTTTCTCGGTCATGTCTACATTGTTCTCGAACCCGTAGGGTCCGCACGCTTAAGGTTACGATGACAATTATATTATGAGTTTATGCATTTTGATGTACCGGAGGTTGTTTGGAGTCCCGGATGTGATCACGGACATGACGAGGAGTCTCGAAATGGTCGAGACGTAAAGATTGATATATTGGAAGCCTATGTTTGGATATCGGAAGTGTTCCGGGTGAAATCGGGATTTTACCGGAGTACCGGGAAGGTTACCGGAACCCCCCGGGAGCTAAATGGGCCATGATGGGCCTTAGTGGAAAAGAGAAGAGGCAGCCCTACATGGGCTGCACGCCTCCCCCTTCCCCTAGTCCTATTAGGACTAGGAGAGGTGGCCGGCCCCCTCTCTCTCTTTTCCCCCTCCGCGAATCCTATTCCAACTAGGATTGCGGGGGGGGGGGGGGAATCCTACTCCCAGAGGGAGTAGGACTCTCCTGGCACACCACACCTTGGCTGGCCAGCCTCCCCCCTCTAGTCCTTTATATACTGAGGCAGAGGCACCCTAGAACACACAAGTTGATCCACGTGATCTATTCCTTAGCCGTGTGCGGTGCCCCCAGCCACCATATTCCTCGATAATACTGTAGCGGAGTTTAGGTGAAGCCCTGCTGCTGTAGTACATCAAGATCGTCACCACACCGTCGTGCTGACGGAACTCTTCCCCGACACTTTGCTGGATCGGAGTCCGGGGATCGTCATCGAGCTGAACGTGTGCTCGAACTCGGAGGTGCCGTAGTTTCGGTGCTTGATCGGTTGGATCGTGAAGACGTACGACTACTTCCTCTACGTTGTGTCAACGCTTCCGCAGTTGGTCTGCGTGGGTACGTAGACAGCAGTCTCCCCTCTCGTTGCTATGCATCACCATGATCTTGCGTGTGCGTAGGAAAATCTTTGAAATTACTACGAAACCCAACAGCTTTGCCAGAAATACGATGTCAACTACATGATCATGCAAGCAATATGATAATGATGAAGCGTGTCATAATAACGGAACAGTGGAAAGTTGCATGGAAATATATCTCGGAATGGCTATGGAAATGCCATAATAGGTAGGTATGGTGGCTGTTTTGAGGAAGGTATATGGTGGGTTTATGGTACCGGCGAAAGTTGCACGATACTAGAGAGGCTAGCAATGGTGGAAGGGTGAGAGTGCGTATAATCCATGGACTCAACATTAGTCATAAAGAACTCACATACTTATTGCAAAAATCTATTAGTTATCGAAACAAAGTATTACGCACATGCTCCTAGGGGGGATAGATTGGTAGGAAAAGACCATCGCTCATCCCCGACCGCCACTCATAAGGAAGACAATCAATAAATAAATCATGCTCCGACTTCATCACATAATGGTTCACCATACGTGCATGCTACGGGAATCACAAACTTCAACACAAGTATTTCTCCAATTCACAACTACTCAACTAGCATGACTCTAATATCACCATCTTCATATCTCAAAACAATTATCAAGTATCAAACTTCTCTTAGTATTCAATGCACTTCTATGAAAGTTTTTATATTATTCCTAAAAGAAAATTTCCATGTTGTTCTAAGGGACTCTCAAAATAATATAAGTGAAGCATGAGAGATCAACTATTTTTATAAAATAAAACCACCGCCGTGCTCTAAAAGATATAAGTGAAGCACTAGAGCAAAAACTATATAGCTCAAAAGATATAAGTGAAGCACATAGAGTATTCTAATAAATTTCAAATCATGTGAGTCTCTCTCAAAAGGTTTTTACAGAAAGGACGATTGTGGTAAACTAAAAATCAAAGACTCAAATCATACAAGACGCTCCAAGCAAAACACATATAATGTGGAGAATAAAAATATAGCTCCAAGTAAAGCTACCGATAGACGAAGACGAAAGAGGCGATGCCTTCTGGGGAATCCCCAAGCTTAGGCTTTTTGTTGTCCTTGAATTTTACCTTGGGGTGCCATGGGCATACCCAAGCTTAGGCTCTTGCCACTCCTTGTTCCATAATACATTAAATCTTTACCCAAAACTTGAAAACTTCACAACACAAAACTCAAAATAGAAAATCTCGTGAGCTCCATTAGCGAAAGAAAACAAAACACCACTTCAAGGTACTGTAATGAACTCATTATTGATTTATATTGGTGTTAAACCTACTTTATTCCAACTTCTCTATGGCTTATGAACTCTTTTACTAGCCATAGATTCATCAAAATAGGGAAACAACACACGAAAAACAGAATCTGTCAAAAACAGAACAGTCTATAGTAATCTGTAGCTAACGCAAACTTCTGGAACCCCAAAAATTCTAAAATAAATTTCTGGACGTGAGTAATTTATCTATTAATCATCTGCATAAATAATTAACTAAATATCACTTTCCAAATAAAATGGCAGCAATTCTCGTGAGCGCTAAAGTTTCTGTTTTTTACAGCAAGATCAAAAAGACTTTCCCCAAGTCTTCCCAATGGTTCTACTTGGCACAAACACTAATTAAAAACAAAAAACACAACCAAAACAGAGGCTAGATAAATTATTTATTACTAAACAGGAGAAAAAAGCAAGTAATAAAAATAAAATTGGGTTGCCTCCCAACAAGCGCTATCGTTTAATGCCCCTAGCTAGGCATAAAAGCAAGGATAGATCTAGGTATTGCCATCTTTGGTATGCAATCCATAAGTGCCTCTCATAATAGATTCATATGGTAATTTAATTTTATTTCTAGGGAAGTGTTCCATGCCTTTCCTTAACATAAATTGGAATTTAATATTCCCTTCCTTCATATCAATAATTGCACCAATCATTTTAAGGAAAGGTCTACCAAGAATAATAGGACATGAAGGATTGCAATCTATATCAAGAACAATGAAATCTACGGGCACATAATTCCTATTTGCAACAATAAGAACATCACTAATCTTTCCCATAGGTTTCTTAATAGTGGAATCCGCAAGGTGCAAGTTTAGAGAACAATCATCAAATTCACGGAAACCTAGCAAATCACACAAAGTTTTTGGAATCGTGGAAACACTAGCACCCAAATCACACAAAGCATAACACTCATGATCTTTAATTTTAATTTTTATTGCAGGTTCCCACTCATCATAAAGTTTTCTAGGGATAGAAACTTCCAACTCAGGTTTTTCTTCATAAGATTGCATCAAAGCATCAACGATATGTTTAGTAAAAGCTTTATTTTGACTATAAGCATGAGGAGAATTTAGCACGGATTGCAACAAGGAAATACAATCTATCAAAGATCAATTATCATAATTAAATTCCTTGAAATCCAAGATAGTGGGTTCATTGCTATCTAAAGTTTTAACCTCTTCAATCCCACTTTTAACAGTTTTTGCATCAAGATCTAAAAACTCTGAATCATTGGAACGCCTTTTAACTAAAGTTGACTCGTCTCTAGTCCCATCATTATCAAGATTCATATTGCAAAAAAAAGATTTAATAGGGGACACATCAATCACTTTTAGATCTTCATCCATATTATCATGAAAACTAAGAGAACACGCTTTCACAAAGCAATCTTTCTTAGCACACATCCTAGCGGTTCTTTCCTTGCACTCATCAATGGAAATTCTCATAGCTTTGAGAGACTCATTGATATCATGCTTAGGTGGAATAGATCTAAGTTTCAAAGAATCATCATCAAGAGAAATTCTATCCACGTTCCTAGCCAACTCATCAATCTTAAGTAATTTTTCTTCAATCAAAGCATTGAAACTCTTTTGCGAAGTAATAAATTCTTTAATACTAGATTCAAAATCAGAGGGAATCTTATTATAATTTCCATAAGAATTGTTTTAGGAATTACCATTATTATTAGAGGAATTACTAGGAAATGGCCTAGAATTAAAATTACCTCTATACGCGTTATTACCAAAATAGTTCCTACCAACAAAATTCACATCCATAGATTCATTATTATTCTCAATCAAGGTAGACAAAGGCATATCATTAGGATCAGTAGGAGCACTCTTATTAGCAAACAATTTCATAAGTTCATCCATCTTTCCACTCAAAACATTAATCTCTTCAATTGCATGCACTCTTTTACTAGTAGATCTTTCAGTGTGTCATTGAGAATAATTAACCATAATATTATCTAGGATTTTGGTAGCTTCTTCTAAAGTGATTTCCATAAAAGTGCCTCCCGCGGCCGAATCTAAAAGATTTCTAGAAGCAAAGTTCAATCCGGCATAAAAATTCTGTATAACCATCCATAAATTCAAACCATGTGTAGGGCAATTACGTATCATTAATTTCATCCTCTCCCAAGATTGTGCAACATGTTCATGATCAAGTTGCTTAAAATTCATAATATCGTTTCTAAGAGAGATGATCTTAGCGGGAGGAAAATACTTAGAGATAAAAGCATCTTTGCACTTATTCCATGAATCAATACTATTTTTAGGCAAAGACGAAAACCAAGCTTTAGCACGATCTCTAAGCGAAAAAGGAAATAGCTTCAATTTAACAATATCATTATCCACATCTTTCTTCTTTTGCATATCACACAAATCAATAGAGTTGTTTAGATGTGTAGCGGCATCTTCACTAGGAAGGCCAGAAAACGGATCTTTCATGACAAGATTCAACAAAACAATATTAATTTCACAAGATTTGGCATCGGTAAGAGGAGCAATCGAAGTGCTAATAAAATTATTATTGTTGGTATTGGCAAAGTCACACAATTTAGTGTTATCTTGAGCCATCATGACAAGCAAGCAATCCAATGCACAAGCAAACAAGAAACAGGCAAAAGAGGCAAATTGGGAAAGAGAAGAGGAACGGAGAAGAGAGGGCAAATAAAACGGCAAGGGTGAAGTGGGGGAGAGGAAAATGAGAGGCAACTGGCAAATAATGTAATGCGGAGGATAAGAGTTGTGATGGGTACTTGGTATGTCTTGACTTGGCGTAGATCTCCCCGGCAACGGCGCCAGAAATCCTTCTTGCTACCTCTTGAGCACTGAGTTGGTTTTCCCTTGAAGAGGAAAGGGTGATGCGGTAAAGCAGCGTAAGTATCTCCCTCAATTTTTGAGAACCAAGGTATCAATCTAGTAGGAGACCACGCGCGAGTCACCTCGTACCTACAAAAAAAATAAGAACCTCGCAACCAACGCGATAAAGGGGTTGTCAATCCCTTCACGGCCACTTGCAAGAGTGAGATCTGATATAGATAATAATAATAAGATAAATATTTTTGGTATTTTTATGATATAAATTGAAAGTAAAGATTGCAAAATAAAATAGATTGGAAACTTGTATGATGGAAAACAGACCCAGGGGCCATAGGTTTCACTAGTGGCTTCTCTCAAGATAGCATAAGTATTACGGTGGGTGAACAAATTACTGTCAAGCAATTGATAGAAAAGCGAATAATTATGAGAATATCTAGGCATGATCATGTATATAGGCATCACGTCTGTGACAAGTAGACCGACTCCTGCCTGCATCTACTACTATTACTCAACACATTGACCGATATCCAACATGCATCTAGAGTATTAAGTTCATAAGAACAGAGTAACGCCTTAAGCAAGATGACATGATGTAGAGGGATAAACTCATGCAATATGATATAAACCCCATCTTTTTTATCCTCGATGGCAACAATACAATACGTGTCGTTTCCCCTACTGTCACTGGGATCGAGCACCGCAAGATTGAACCCAAAGCTAAGCACTTCTCCCATTGCAAGAAAGATCAATCTAGTAGACCAAACCAAACTGATAATTCAAAGAGACTTGCAAAGGTAAACTAATCATACATAAAAGAATTCAGAGAAGAATCAAATATTGTTCATAGATTATCTGGATCATAAACCCACAATTCATCGGATCTCGACAAACACACCGTAAAAGAAGATTACATCGAATAGATCTCCAAGAGAATCGAGGAGAACTTTGTATTGAGATCCAAAGAGAGAGAAGAAGCCATCTAGCTACTAGCTACTAGCTATGGACCCGAAGGTCTGAAGTAAACTACTCACACATCACCGGAGAGGCCATGGAGTTGATGTAGAGGCCCTCCGTGATCAATGCCCCCTCCGGAGGAGCTCCAGAAAAGGCCCCAAGATGGGATCTCTCAGGTACAGAAGGTTGCGGCGGTGGAATTAGGTTTTCGTGGTGCTCCTAGATGTTTGTGGGGTACGTGGACTTATATAGGAGGAAGAAGTAGGTCGGTGGAGCAACGAGGGGCCCACGAGGGTGTAGGGCACACCCGGGGGGGTAGGCGCGCCCCCCTGCCTCGTGGCCTCCTCGATCGTTTC
The DNA here is from genome assembly GCF_056163025.1 of Triticum urartu. Classification (NCBI taxonomy): domain Eukaryota; kingdom Viridiplantae; phylum Streptophyta; class Magnoliopsida; order Poales; family Poaceae; genus Triticum; species Triticum urartu. The sequence goes on along the minus strand of NC_141874.1, from coordinate 165,685,143 downwards.
TGGACGCCCACTCCAAGTCTCCTGGATCACGTTTGTTGAGAAAATCACGTTCCCGAAGGTTTCATTCCGTTTGGACTTCGTTTGATATTCCTTTTCTGCAAAACACTGAAATAGGCAAAAAAACAACAATTTGGGTTGGGCCTCCGGTTAATAGGTTAGTCCCAAAAATGATATAAAAGTGTAAAATAAAGCCCATTAACATCCAAAACAGATAATATAATAGCATGGAGCAATAAAAAATTATAGATACGTTGGAGACGTATCAGGGCCCTAGTGACAAGCATTAAGCATAGCAAAGTCATAGCAACATCAATCTCAGAACATAGTGGATACTAGGGATCAAACCCTAACAAAACTAACTCAATTACATGATAAATCTCATCCAACCCATCACCGTCCAGCAAGCCTACGATGGAATTACTCACGCACGGCGGTGAGCATCATGAAATTGGTGATGGAGGAAGGTTGATGATGACGATGGCGACGGATTCCCCTCTCCGGAGCCCTGAGCGGACTCCAGATCAGCCCTCCAGATAACCCACAAGTATAGGGGATCAATTGTAGCCTATTTCGATAAGTAAGAGTGTCGAACCCAACGAGGAGCTAAAGGTAGAACAAATATTCCCTCAAGTTCTATCGACCACCGATACAACTCCTCGCACGCTTAATGTTTGCTTTACGTAGAACAAGTATGAAACTAGAAGTACTTTGTAGGTGTTTTTGGATAGGTTTGCAAGAATATAAAGTGCACGTAAATAAAAAGTAGGGGTTGTTAAGATAAATAAGCAATAAAGTTAGTATAGCGAGTGTGGAAAAGTGGTGGTAGGAGTTGCGAAATTGTCCCTAAGCAATTGACTACTTTACTAGACCGATAGCAAGTTTTATGTGGGAGAGGCCACTGCTAGCATGTCATTTCCTGACTTGGTATTCTATGCACTTATGATTGGAACTATTAGCAAGCATCCGCAACTGCTAACGTTCATTAAGGTAAAACCCAACCATAGCATTAAGATATATTGGCCCCCCTTCAATCCTTTATGCATCAATTTCTATGCTAGGTTGAAGCTTCTGTCACTCTTGCCCTCCAATACATAGTCCTATAAACATACAACTAACCCTATGGTGTGATCCACACGCGCACTCATATGATGGGCACCAAAGGACAGCAACATAACCACAAGCAAATTAAACCAACCATAGCAATTCATCAACCACCGATAGGACAACGAAAATCTACTCAGACATCATAGGATGGCAACACATCATTGGATAATAATATGAAGCTTAAAGCACCATGTTCAAGTAGAGGGTACAGCGGGTTGCGGGAGAGTGGACTGCTGTAGATAGAGGGGGGAAAGGTGATGGAGATGTTGGTGAAGATGGCGTAGGTGTTGGTGAAGATAGCGGTGATGATGATGGCCCCGGCGGCGTTCTGGCGCCACCGGAAGCGAGGGGGAGAGAGCCCCCCTCCTTCTTATTCTTCCTTGACCTTCTCCCAAGATGGGAGAAGGGTTTATCCTCTGGTCCTTGGTCTCCATGACGTGGGAGGGGCGAGAGACCCTCCGAGATTGGATCTGTCCCTCTGTCTCTCTCTGTTTCTGCGTTCTCAGATTCTGCCCTTTCACCGTTTCTTATATTACCGGAGATCCGTAACTCCGATTGGGCTGAAATTTTAAGACGATCTCTATCCGGATATTAGCTTTCTTGCGGCGAAAGAAGGGCATCAACTGCCTTACGGGGTGGCCATGAGGGCCCAGGGCACGCCTGCCCCCCTGGGGCGCGCCCCCCTGCCTCGTGGCCCCCTCGGGCATTGTCCCGCGTTGATTTTTCTTCCCAAAAATCACATATATTCCAAAAAAATCTCCATCAGTTTTTATCCCATTTGGACTTCGTTTGATATGGATTTACTACAAAACAAAAAACACGCAACAAACAGGAACTGGCACTGGGCACTGGATCAATATGTTAGTCCCAAAAATAATATAAAAGTTGCCAAAAGTATATGAAAGTTGTATAATATTGGCATGGAACAATCAAAAGTTATAGATATGACGGAGACATATCACCTCCCGAGAGAGTTTAGGGCTTGGCGGCGGCTCCGTATCGTAAAACGCGATGAATCCTTCTCTCTGATTTTTCTCTCCCCGAAAGTGAATATATGGAGTCAAGGTTGAGGTTGGTGGAGCATCAAGGGGCCCACGAGGCAGGGGGCGCGCCCAGGGGGTAGGGCGCGCCCCCACCCTCGTGGATAGGTGGAGGCCCCCCTGACGTGGATTCTTCTTCCAGTATTTTTTATATATTCCAAAATAATTCTCCGTTGATTTTCAGGTCATTCCAAGAACTTTTATTTCTACACAAAAATAACACCATGGCAATTCTGCTGAAAACAGCGTCCGTCCGTGTTAGTTCCATTCAAATCATGCAAGTTAGAGTCCAAAACAAGGGCAAAAGTGTTTGGAAAAGTAGATACGACGGAGACGTATCAATTATCAGTTTCAATAATCTCATTCTCTCTAGCCCTAGCAAGTTGTTCATCAAGAAATTCACCTTGTGGCATAGTATTATCAAGCATAAAAGTAGTTTCATCATAAGTATCATGCAAAGCAGAAGTGGCATCATCAATAACATGCGACATATCAGAATGAATAGCAGGAGTAGGTGTCTGATACGTCTCCAACGTATCTATAATTTTTGATTGCTCCGTGCTATATTATCTACTGTTTTGGACATTATTGGGCTTTATCATCCACTTTTATATTATTTTTGGGACTAACCTATTAACCGGAGGCCCAGCCCAGAATTGCTGTTTTTTGCCTGTTTTAGGGTTTCGAAGAAAAGGAATATCAATCGGAGTCCAAACGGAATGAAACCTTCGGGAACGTGATGTTCTCAACAGATAAGACTCGGGAGACTTGGACCCTACGTCAAGGCACATAACAGGAGGCCACGAGGTAGGGGGCGCGCCCTACCCTACCAGGCACGCCCCCACCCTCGTGGGGCCCCTGTTGCTCCATCGACGTACTTCTTCCTCCTATATATATCCACGTACCCCCAAATGATCAGAACAGGAGCCAAAACCCTAATTCCACCGCTATAACTTTCTGTATCCATGAGATCCCATCTTGGGGCTTGTTCCAGAGCTCCGCCGGAGGGGGCATCAAATATAATGGTACAAAAGCTATCTTGCGGAGAAGTAAGAACAAGAAAATCAGCAGGATATTTAGTTTTCCCACACAAGACTTCAACATCTCTAACAATTCCAATTGGTGAAATAGTATCTCTATTGGCAAGTTTAATAGTAACATCAATATCTTCTAACTCAACAGGTGCAATTTCATTCTTAATTTCCTTGTATAAGTCATGAGGTATAACACTAGCACTTGCACCAATATCACATAAGCCATGATAACAATGATCTCCTATTTTAACAGAAATAACAGGCACGCCTACCACAGGTCTATGTTTATCTTTAGCACAAGGTTTAGCAATTCTAGCAGTTTCACCTTCGAACTGAATAACATGCCCATCAATATTATCAGACAAGAGATCTTTAACAATAGCAATATTAGGTTCTACTTTAACTTGCTCAGGAGGTGTATAAGTTCTAATATTGCTTTTACGAACAACAGTTGAAGCTGTAGCATGATCCTTTATTCTTACAGGGAAAGGTGGTTTCTCAATATAAGAAGTAGGAACAATAGGATCATGATAAGTGACAGTCTTTTCTTCAACTTTAATAGGTGCTGCTACTTTTACTTCTATGGGAGGATGATATTTAAACCACTTCTCCTTAGGGAGATCAACATAAGTAGCAAAAGATTCATAGAAAGAAGCTACTATCTCAGAGTCAAGTCCATATTTAGTGCTAAACTTACGGAAAATATCGGTATCCATAAAAGATTTAACACAATCGAACTTAGGTGTCATACCCGACTCCTTACCTTCATCGAGGTCCCAATCTTCAGAGTTGCGTTTAATTCTATCCAATAAATTCCATCTGAATTCAATAGTCTTCATCATAAAAGAGCCAGCACAAGAAGTATCGAGCATGGTGCGATTGTTTTCAGAAAGCCGAGCATAAAAACTTTGCATAATTATTTCTCTCGGGAGCTCATGATTGGGGCATGAATATAACATTGATTTAAGCCTCCCCCAAGCTTGAGCAATGCTTTCTCCTTCGCGAGGCCAGAAATTATATATATAATTGCGATCACGATGAACAAGATGCATAGGGTAATACTTTTGATGAAATTCCAGCTCAATCTTTTATAGTCCCATGATTTCATATCATCACATAGCCTATACCATATCAATGCATCTCCCTTCAAAGATAAAGGGAAGACCTTCTTCTTAACAACATCATCGGGTATACCCGCAAGATTAAATAATCCACAAACTTCATCCACATATATTAGGTGTTCATCAGGATGCTTTGTTCCATCTCTTGTAAAAGGATTAGCTAGCAGTTTTTCTATCATACCCGAAGGATACTCATAAGGAATTTCATTTTCAATAGGTTCAGTAGGTTGAGGAGCAACTCTTTGCTCTACTGGACGGGGTGAAGATACCACGAACAAGCCCCTCAGAGAATTACTTTCCATAGTAACAAGTGACAGTAAATTTCAGCACACTATATAAATTTTTCCTTACAAAATTCCACCTACCAAAGGCGCTACACTCCCTGACAACGGCGCCAGAAAAGAATCTTGATGACCCACAAGTATAGGGGATCTATCGTAGTCCTTTCGATAAGTAAGAGTGTCGAACCCAACGAGGAGCAAAAGGAAATGATAAGCGGTTTTCAGCAAGGTATTCTCTGCAAGTACTGAAATAAGTGGTAACGGATAGTTTTGTGATAAGATAGGTTGTAACGAGCAACAAGTAACAAAAGTAAATAAAGTGCAGCAAGGTGGCCCAATCCTTTTGTAGCAAAGGACAAGCCGGATCAAACTCTTATAATAGGAAAAGCGCTCCCGAGGACACATGGGAATATCGTCAAGCTAGCTTTCATCGCGTTCATATGATTCGCGTTTGATACTTTGATAATTTGATATGTGGGTGGACCAGTGCTTGGGTGTTGTTCTTACTTGAACAAGCATCCCACTTATGATTAACCTCTATTGCAAGCATCCGCAACTACAACAAAAGTATTAAGGTAAACCTAACCATAGCATGAAACATGTGGATCCAAATCAGCCCCTTATGAAGCAACGCATAAACTAGGGTTTAAGCTTCTGTCACTCTAGCAACCCATCATCTACTTATTAGTTCCCAATGCCTTCCTCTAGGGCCAAATAATGGTGAAGTGTTATGTAGTCGGCGTTCACATAACACCACTAGAGGCTAGACAACATACATCTTATCAAAATATCAAACGAATACCAAATTTACATGACTACTCATAGCAAGACTTCTCCCTTGTCCTCAGGAACGAACGTAATTACTCACAAAGCATATTCATGTTCATAATCAGAGGGGTAATAATATGCATATAGGATCTGAACATATGATATTCCACCAAATAAACCAACTAGCATCAACTACAAGGAGTAATCAACACTACTAGCAACCTACTAGCACCAATCCCGGACTTTGAGACAAGAATTGGATACAAGAGATGAACTAGGGTTTGGAGATGAGATGGTGCTGGTGAAGATGTTGATGGAGATTGCCCTCTCCCGATGAGAGGAGCGTTGGTGATGACGATGGTGATGATTTCCCCCTCCCGGAGGGAAGTTTCCCCGGCAGAACAGCTCTGCCGGAGCTCTAGATTGGATCCGCCAAGGTTTCGCCTAGTGGCGGTGGAGTCTCGTCCCGAAAAGTTCCTTCTTATTTTTTTCTCATCGAAAGACCTCATATAGGAGAAGATGGGCGTTGGAGAGCCACCAGGGGGTCCACGAGGTAGGGGGCGTGTCCTAGAGGGGGGGCACCCTCGTGAGCAGGGTGTGGGCCCCCTGGCCTTCATCTTTGGCATGAATTTTTCTTTATTTCTTTTAAGATGTTCCGTGGAGTTTCAGGACTTTTGGAGTTGCGCAAAATAGGTCTCTAATATTTGCTCCTTTTCCACACCAGAATTCCAGCTGCCGGCATTCTCCCTCCTTATGTAAACCTTGTAAAATAAGAGAGAATAGCCATAAGTATTGTGACATAAAGTGAAATAACAGTCCATAATGCGATAAATATCGATATAAAAGCATGATGCAAAATGGACGTATCACTACCTTACGTTCCGCTCTATTGGCTAAGGCGGCACCAGGAGAACTACTGCCATTGTGCCCTGGTTCATCTGGACGAGCACCTCAGTAGAGAAAGCCGAAAACTGACTGTCATGATATAGCGTGAGACTGGTCAACCACTCGATGACCTATTGGAATCTTCAGGATTCCTCCGCATTAACGAAGGGCCGTTTCCCGGCCAGGCATGTACGCACCCCGAATCCGGGCGAGTGCGGAGCCACCAGGGGCTATATAGTAGCCCCACTGTCAAACTCCTATGGCTAAGTGAAAGTGTTAAAGCATTATAGTACGGTTGCCTAGTTCACTGCGCTATCACCTCCTTATTAGGACCAAGACGTTGGATTAAGTGTGAATACGCGTCTTATGCGAACACCCCCGCATTATATGCGTGGGGGATGAAGCCGACGACTGCAATCTTTCAGGTTATATACATGTCTACATAAAATAGCCGCACAGGAGGCATCACAATACTTTCGGGCAAAAGTATAAATACAGCCTTGATAAATTCAATAAAACGTTGTCTTTACAATGGGAATACATGTCACTCAAACATAACATTCTTCGAGCACTGGGCCTCTATCGTACGAGCGCCCTCAAGAACTTCTTCAAAATAGTGCTCGGCAGCCACTCGGCCTATGGCCGAACCCTGCGCCGCGACAGTGGCGACATCCATCTCCACCCAATATGTTTTGACACTGGCAAGGGCCATTCGCGAGCCTTCTATGCACGCCGACCTCTTCATCGCATTAATGCGCGGCACTGCACGAAGGAACTGCTGCACCAAGCTAAAATAGTTGTTCTGCTTTGGCCTTTCCGGCCACAAATGATCCACGACAGACCTCATGGCGAGTCTGGACAATCTATTGAGTTCGGCCCATTCGGCAAGCTGATCAGTCAATGGAAGCGGACGCTCTGGAACGTTAAATTGCGACCAGAACATCTTGTCCACTTCACGATCTGTCTGATCTCGGAAGTATTCAGCCGCATCGACAGCGCTCGCCGCTAAGTCCAGATATGCGTCAGCCGAACTCCACAGCCAATCCAGAGGGGCATACCGCGGATCGCCGAACTTCCTCCGCAGCATAAAGGGATTCCCAGCCACAATGTCCCCGGGTTCACGCAGTTCCTCCTTCTTTGCTCTCATTGCAGAGCGGGTGTCTTTGGTCGCCATTGCGGCCTTTTCAAGGTCCATAGCCTTCCCCCGGTTTTCTTCTTCAAGAAACTGGCAGCGGTCGACAGTGTCTTTTAACTTCACAGCCATTTTGGCCATTTTCTCTTTGCTCTCGCTATGGGCGGCCTTCTCGGCTTTCAACTCTTCAGCCGCCTTCAAAGCGGCTGCATTACTACTCCTTGCTTGCTCCTTGGCTCGGGCAAGCTCCGCCCGCAACACCTCCACGGTGGCAGCTCCATCTACAGTCACAACATATTAAAGATACTGGCATCACGCTGCTCTTAGTATGTGACATCCACTATAAATATCACCTACCCTGGGCCTCGTCAAGACGCTTGTTAACAAGCTCGATGTCGGCATCCACCGCATCCCGTTGCCGCTTTAGTTCGGCAACCCCATCAGTCCGGCTAGCCACCGGAGCTTCAGACACCTGCACATAATGGCAGTCTGGTTATTACCTGGGACTACGATCCTCTATTCGCCGCCGTTTTCGACGACAACCAGAGTCTCAGGGGCTATTATCTACACAGGGCACACCTAAAAATGTGCGGATGCATACCATTCCACGTACCTCAAAGCCCATCAGTAGACTCATAAAGGCTTCATGCAACCCGCTTTCGGCGGACGAAATCCTTTCAATCACCGTACCCATCAATGTACGGTGCTCTTCTGAGATAGTGGCTCGCCCTAGCAGATCCCTTAGTGCGTTCGACCGCATACCAGATGGTGTCGTATTCTTTTGTTGCTCTCTTCAAGAGCCGGATACTAAGGGCTTCGGGTGACCATGGGATTACCTTCTGGTCTTGCCGGATCCAGAGAAACTCTCCGTGATGACACTTCAAGGTCGCCCGCTTCTTGAGCCCAGGAGTCCAGGGGAGGCGTTTCGCTCTCCATCATCTCCGGAAGAAGATCCCCCGAAGACGAGCTCTGCTGAGAAGGGCTCAGGTCCGAACTGCAACATAGATGCTTTGGTTATCTTCCTCAGAAGTAAGGTAGAATATCTTCACTATTAAGTACTTTTTGATTACTTACAGCTTGTTAGAGGGCTGATCCCCGCACGGACTTTGTGCGGTAAGAGCACCCTCCGAGACGGGACCCTCTGGTGGAGTTTTCTTCTCCCATTTGGAAACCTTGGTTTCCGAGTCATCAGAGGTAGTCCTCTTCCTCCCCCGGGGCGAGGGAATGTCAGATTCCTTCCCTTGGTTATCCTCCCTCACAGAGGCGCTCGTTCCCTCACTTGGAACAGGTAGCGGTGGGGGCCCGCTTTCGCCCTCTTTATTCCCCCCTTCATCTTCCTTTGAGGGCACCAGGCAAGGTGCTGGCTCAAGCATCTTTTCCAGCACCGGATTGTCCAAACCTTCGGGAAGGGGGGCCGAACACCGGATCATCTTCGCCTTTGTTATCCAGTCCTGGTCAAAAAGCAATTCTTCAGAATGACGTCATGATAAATGAAAGACAGTGTGTTCGGCTAGAGGATTATTTACTTGGGCCGCGGTGCGGTTGCTTCTCAGGCCCACGTCCTCGGAGGTGTCCGGACACTCTATTTGGGGGTCCGAAGAACGACTTGTACATCTCCTCGTGCGTCAGGCCGAGGAAATTCTGAATAGCGCGTGGTCCTTCTGGGTTGAATTCCCACAAGCGGAGGGGCCGGCGTTTGCAAGGCTGGACTTGACGAACCAGCATACTTGCACTACCATAACCAAACTAAAATCTCCCTCGAAGAGATCCTGGATGAGGCTCTGCAGTATGGGCACATCCTTGGCTGGACCCCAGCTCAGCCCCCTGCTGATCCATGACATTAGTTGTGGTGGAGGGCCCGAGCGAAAAGCGAGGGAAGCTACCCACTTGGCACTTCTTGGAGCGGTGATGTAGAACCACTCCCGTTGCCATAATCTGGACACCTCTGGAAAGGAACGTTTTGGCCACGGAGCTCCGGCAATCTTGCTTATTAACGCACCCCCGCACGCTGCATACTGCCCCTCGACCGTCTTCGGCTTCACATCAAAGATCTTGAGCCACAGGCCGAAGTGAGGGGTAATGCGGAGGAAGGCCTCACATACGACAATAAATGCCGAGATGTGGAGAAAGGAATCCGGGGCTAGATCGTGGAAATCAAGCTCGTAATAGAACATCAAACCCCTAACGAAGGGATCCAGAGTGAGGCCTAGTCCTCGGAGGAAGTGGGGGATGAACACGACGTCTTCATTGGGTTCAGGAGTAGGGACGACCTTCCCTCGGGCAGGCAGCTGATGCGAAACTTCGGCGGTCAGGTATCTTGCCTCCCTCAACTTCTTGATATCCTCTTCCGTGACGGAGGAGGGCATCCACCAGCCCTGGAGGCTGGATCCGGACATGATTGAAGATCTGAAGCACCTGACCTAGGCTTTGGGTGTTAGAACTCGAGGCGGGGGAAGGATTCGATTGAGCACGGGAGGAAAAAAGTAAAAGCCTTGTCCCATTATAAAGAGGGTGAATATCAAGCGTCCTCCTCGTGGCCGTTTGGGACTTGACTAAAATCTAGGAGTCCTAAGCACGGTTGGGTTACCCACACCCGTATTGATGAGAATCCCGTAATAAGAGGGACACAATATCTGCTTTGACAAGACGTGTCAAGAAACTGCCTCGCGTTATGTGCGGGCTGGTTAAAGAAAAATGGTTCGAATAATCACCGAGCCATGGCATGATGTCATGTTGCCAAAACGTGTCAGCAGATTAGATTTGTGGAAATATTATTCTCTCTACGGTGGTATGTGGAACTTATTTTGCAGGGTCGGACACTATTCTTTTATTCGAACTCTTCTGTGGTGTATCCGGAGGAGGAACCCGCCTTGCAATGCCGAAGACAACACTGCGTGCTGGACTCATCGTCATTGAAGCCTGGTTTAAGGGCTACTCAGGGAGTCCTGGATTAGGGGCTCTCTGGACAGCCGGACTATATCCTTTGGCCGGACTGTTGGACTATGAAGATACAAGATTGAAGACTTCGTCTCGTGTCCGGATAGGACTCTACTTGGCATGGAAGGCAAGCTAGGCAATACGGATATGTATTTCTTCTCCTTTGTAACCGACCTTGTGTAACCCTAGCCCCCTCTGGTGTCTATATAAACCGTAGGGTTTTAGTCCATAGGACAACATACAATCATACCATAGGCTAGCTTCTAGGGTTCAGCCTCTCCGATCTCGTGGTAGATAAACTCTTCTAATACTCATATCATCAAGAATAAATCAAGCAGGACGTAGGGTTTTACCTCCATCAAGAGGGCCCGAACCTGGGTAAAACATCATGTCCCCTGCCTCCTGTTACCATCCGCCTTAGATGCACAGTTCGGGACCCCCTACCCGAGATCCGCCGGTTTTGACACCGATAGGCCCGTTAATCCTTTGGGCCGTTTTCGTAACGTCATCAAATATGGCCGATTAATGATGGCCCGTTATGGTTGGCCCATGAACGGAAGATTTCAAATCTAGCCCATTTATGACCCATAATGTGGTCTGTTATTGGCCCATGTTTGGCCGATTGATCATATGGCTCGTAGAAGGCCCATTGATGCTACGGCCCGTAGAAGGCCCATTGTTTCTACGGCCCTTAGAAGGCCCATTTTTTCTACGGCCCGTAGGAGGCCCATGGTAAATACATTACATATGTAGACCATGGTTATTGTGGCCTAGTTTAAAAAAAATAGGTTATTGCGGCCACTAGCAAACCGTGGAAAAAGAACTGCACTGACTACAAGCAAACAAATAAACAAGACAACAAGGAAATAAATAAGCAAGCAACTTATGCTAGGCTATCACGACTATTACACATATTACATCGACTGGGCATCAATGTTTGCCACCAGTGCAAATATAGGGAACAAAGCCGCATATCATATACACTGGCTGTCAAAGTTGGCGACCAGTGCAAATAAACGCCGTAGCAAAACAAGTCCAGAATTGAAACCACTTCAGAAGAGCTCAAGAAACAATATCTTGGGTACCCATGATGCTGGCAAGATGCTTAGCAAGCTTATTAACTTTCTCTTGTTTGGCGCTTAAATCCTCCAGCACTTGTTGTTGCACCAGAAAGTATGCATCTGAATTCTGCAGGGACTTCCTCAGTCCTTCGGCTTCCTGTCGCATAACATCTGATCGATGTCTTTCAACTTGAAGTTGAGACTCAAGAAGCCGAACTGATTCAGGCATCAAGTTCGAAGAGCTGGTGCCAGCAGTAGTAGCTAGTAACTTGAACACTACATCAAGACAGGACTTTGGGGTTGTCTCAGTGTCTTCAATATAGTTTTTATCAGCTTTCTTGGAGACCAACAGGGATGTCTCACTATCTTGAACCTTATCTGCATTACTTCCTTTACCATTGCATAATGGGGTACTCTTCTCTAATATTTTATCCACGTTCTAAAAGAGAAACAAACAAACACATCACAGGTTTACCATGTTGTATATGAAACTCATTTTGGTAAACCAATTTAGTAGTAAGGTGGACAGGATAACAGCATGAAAGAAACATATATCTATGTAGTATGGTCACTGTATGGTCTATATCATTCTAGTTTATGTTGCCAAATCAAGATAGATACAGTTCAATCATATCTATTTAATACAAAGCAGTATAGACAGAGTATAAGTGTGGGAAACTACACAGCAATAACAACACTTGTAATGTGCATGGCATGAGAACATAACTATTTATTCAATTGAAACTGAAATCAACATAGAGCAAGTTACAACAGCAAACACGTTAAAGAAATAGGTTTAAAACATACCTGTTGTGCCATTGGAGTTTCAATTGCATCCTTCAAATTTGAAATTAGTTGGTATGAGTAAATATAGTGATGCAAGAGCAAATTAGTATGAACAATAGCTACAGAACCGGACCTGAGAACAATTGTTCTTCTGCTTTAAGTGTTGACTTGGGGTTCAGAGTGGTGGTCCTCGTGCTTTGGGCACTGCAGTTGCCTTACTAACTGATCGTGTTTGGGTGCTCTATGGTGGAGACGATGCTGTGTCATCTAGAACTGGGTTACTATCTGCTGGGGTTGGGGTTAGAAGGGGTGTAGCTGGTTCTCTATCCAATTGGGTAGGGGTACAATCTGCGTGAGTCTGGGTTATGTGTGGTGGGGCTGGTTCTTGGGCAAGTACAACCGTGGTTCTATCTGCATCGACAGGTAGCACAATCTTTTCTGAAGACCATGTTTTTACTCCCACAGATACTGCCATCACCCCTCCAATTGAAATGGCTGATAAACAAGAAAAGTAATTGAATGTACAGACATTGTAAGATAGATAGGTGCAATGGACAGTAGGGAAGAAAACAAGGCATGAAATAATTCACATTTATGTTGTCTAACCAAACAGTATAGCAGGACATAGTTTCACATATATGATGGCTAATTAAACAGGATAACATGACACAATTTCACATGTATGATGGCTAACTAAACAGGATAGAATGACATACTTCAAAATATGATGACTATGTAAACATGATGACATGATATAACTATACGATGTGTTTATTAAAGTGGTTGGCGTGCCATAAATCATAAACATGTCGTCGATGGAAACATGATGGCATGATATAATTCATGGATAGAATGACATAATTCAAAATATGATGACTGTGTAAACAGGATGAGATGATATAACTATATTATGTCTTTAGAAAATGGGTTGGCATGCCATAATTCAGATACATGCTATCTATGTAAACATCATGGCATGATATAATTCAAATATATGATTTATATACTAAGAAAATGAGCAGAGGGCAATCGCATATATGATGTGTCAACTAAGGAGACGTCATTCAATATTGTGTATATGATGTAAAAACTAAGCATTACAATACAACATATGCATGATATGAGTAATGTAACTCTGTCAAGTTTGAGCATACACCTCAGTGGGATAATAGGACTGATCATCTGCCTCTGAATCCTCCTCTGAAGAGCTATCTGTAACCAGCAAGATATCTGCTTCAGCAGGTAGCATTGTCTGCTCTAAAGACCTTGTTTTCTCTCTAGATTTCTCCATCACCAATTCAAATGGCTGATGCATAGGAAGAGCAGTTGAATATACAAACATTGTCGACAAATGCAACGAGAAATACAAAAAAGGACGGCATGATATAATTCACATATATGACGTTTGGCTAAACTGCATGGCATTGCATAATTCACATATATAATGCCTTGCAACAAGATAGCATTGCATAATTCACATATATGATGTCTTGCAACAAGATGGCATTGCATAATTCACATATATGGTAATTAGACACTAAATAGGTGGCATTCACACAAAGCATGTCTAAACTAAGAAAATGACATAGAAATGCAAGATACCATATGCACAGTATGAGCAACATAACCCTGCCAAGTTGGAGCATGCACCTCGGGGGGGGGATAGGACTGGTCATCTGTCTTTGAATCCTCCTCTGAGGAGCTATCCGTAACCAGCAAGACATGCGCTTCGTCAGACAACATTGTCTGCTCTGAAGACCTTGTTTCCACTCCAGATTTTTCCATGACCGTGCCGAATGGCTGATGCACAGGAAGAGTAATTGAATGCACTAAAATTGTTGACAAATATAACACGTAATAAAAACATAATGGCATGATATAATTCACATATAAGATGACTGACTAACCAGGGTGGCATTGCAAAATTCACATATATGATGCCTGGCTAAACAAGATGGCATTACATGATTCACATATACGATAAAGAAACTAAACAGATGGCATTCACACAAAGCATGTCTAAACTAATCAGATGACATATTTGATGTATAAAGTAAGCAATGCAAGGCACCATATGCATGATATTACCAACATCAGCATGCCAAGTTAGAGCGAAGACCTCGGGGGTAAATAGGAGTGGTCTTCTCCTTGTGAATCCCCCTCAAAGCAGTTATCTTCCTCTTGATTACAATCCAAAATGGGTGGAGGGGGGCTGCCTTTGCGCCCACCATGGAGCGACGTCTGCATGAAATTATATTGCCACGCAAGGCTCGTCTCTTTTGCTCTACATGTTCAGTTCCACTGTGTACAATAACTGACATGCATATGAATAAAACATAGTGAGATTATTTAAGGAGTGCATGCACAAATCGAGAGTGCTGGTAGCAAACTGTGGATAGACCCAAAACCAATGGTAGCAGGCAGATAATAGCTTTAGTTAAAAAATACAGATAATGACTCCTTTAATGTTTGTTTGCACCCAACATGAAACTCATAGTAGACACCCGAGATTAACCAGATAGTAGATAGATAGTACTGATTGCTGCCCCAATATGTACCCCACAACCATTTAAAAACTCAAGTTTCAGCATTAGTTTGGACCTGACTCAGAGTCTAATAGGTGAACACGACGATAAAGTAGCATGTCATCATATTAAGTGATGCATAATGTAAGGAGACACGGAAGAGTGCGACCTCTCTTGTGGACCCGTGTAGTCCTCAAGGTCATCTGCTCAGTTGAGATGGTAATGCAGTTGTCGTGGCTGTCGGAGGCGGGGTAGAAGATCTGAGGCAGCGAAAGACAGTCTGGAGAGAGGATCCCTGCTGTGGTGAACCCTTCCATCGTTGGAGAAGCTGAGCTGGGGTGGAATACAATGCAGCAGGAGCAGGAAAATCCACACAAGGTTTTCTTTGACACATATCTATAACAGAAGTAATTGTGTAAGGGCGTGTTTGAATTTGAGGATTCTAACAATGCAGGGATAGGAAATAGACAAGAATAGGATAGGAATGCACGTGCAAAATAGGATTTCTGACAATCTGGGTGTTTGGTTCACAAGAATTGGAAGATCACAGGATGCAGAGAAGCACGGTGAGATTAAGTCAAACCACAAGAAAATGTATGGTTATAATGCTATTAGGCTACTATCTCTTAGTCTTGTGCTTCATGAATAGGAATTTGAAAAGGAGGACAAGTGGAAATTAAAATTCCTATGATTTTTTCTTTCAAGGAGACACTAAAGGAACAAATCCTACAGTTTTCCTTTGCTCCATTCCTTTGAACCAAATGCATGAATAGTAGTACCATAGGAAACTTTCCAATTCCTATGTTTTTCCTTCACTTTTCCTTTCAAGCACTAGCGATTCTAGTAGGCAGGCTTGAGCAAGGAAAAGCCTACACTCAAAAAATGTTTTTGTGCTACTTCTACTACTTTGGACCCAGGCCACTGCCCTACTAGCTCAATTCCCAGGCCCATCGACAAATGCACATCTCAAACGCGCAGAGATAAATAATGATGGCATTCAAGAGAGTCCATCATGGATAGCTAAGTTGCCTGGTACCTCACGAGAGACAACGTTAACCTAAGTGTAATTCTAATAGCATCTCTGAAAGTGCGTTATATCGACTAGAGGGGGGGGGTGAATAGGCGATTTTTATGAAAGTCTTCAAAACGTGGAAGTTATGACGACAAACGATAGAAATAAACCTATTACCCTGCAGCGGAAGGTAGACTACACTAGGCAAGCCATAGTCAAGTATTCAATAGAGTGAAAGCACAATGACTAATAGCAGCAATGTAGTAAGGATCAGGTAGGAAGATATTGTGAAGCCACACAGAACACGCAGTCACTCAGTGAAGACAAAAGATAGTGCGAACATACAATGACTTCACAAGGAGTAACAGTAAGTAAAGGGAAGGGAAGATGAAACCAGTGACTCACTGAAGACAATGATTTGTTGGACCAGTTCCAGTTGCTGTGACAACTGTACGTCTGGTTAGGGCGGCTAGGTAATTAAACCTTAGGACACACAGTCCCGGACACCCAATCCTGAACACGCAGCTCAGGACACCCAGTCCTCACCGTATTCCCCTTGAGCTAAGGTCACACAGACCTCGCCCAATCACTCTGGCAAGTCTTCAAGGTAGACTCCCAAACCTTCACAGACTTCATTCACCGGCAATCCACAATGTCTCTTGGATGCTCAGAACACGACGCCTAACCGGCTGGAGGATGCACAGTCCTCAAGTGTAATAAGTCTTCAGATCACACAAACAAGAAGACTTAAGTGATGCCTAATTCTCTTTGGCTCTGGGTGGTTAGGGCTTTATCCTCGCAAGGAATTCTCTCTCAAAGGCTTCGAGGTGGGTTGCTCTCAAACGACAAAAGCCGTACTCTGAATCTGAGCAGCCAACCGTTTATGGTTGTAGGGGGTGGGCTATTTATAGCCACTTGGCAACCCGACCTGATTTGTCCGAAATGACCCTGGGTCACTAAGGAACTGACACGTGTTCCAACGGTCAGATTTCAAACTCACACGGCAACTTTACTTGGGCTTCAAGCAAAGCTTACTTACCCGACTCTGGACAAGATTCGCTCTCAAAGTCTTCACTCGAAGACATAGGTTTTGTTTAAGCATCACTTCAGTCATTCTGACTGGTTCTCTTGGACCCCACTTAACAGTACGGTGGTTCCTATGACTCAACACAGAAGAAAGAGAACTACGAAAGATCTAAGTCTTCGAGCTCCATAGGCTTCATGTGGTGTCTTCTCTTGTCATAGTCTTCAATGTGAATATCTTCATATACCACCTTTGACTTCAATGTCTTCATACATTTTTAGGGGTCATCTCTGGTAGGAAAACCGAATCAATGAGGGACCTCTACCTGTGTTATCCTACAATTCTCACAAACACATTAGTCCCTCAACTAGGTTTGTCGTCAATACTCCAAAACCAACTAGGGGTGGCACTAGATGCACTTACAATCTCCCCCTTTTTGGTGATTGATGACAAACTAGTTGAAGTTTTCAACAGGGAATATAATCTGTGAAATTGTAAGGGATAAGGAATTGTCTTCATAAGTTGCAAGGGCTCCCCCTGAAGATGTGCATATAAGTAATTTGCTTTTGGAATGCAAATGCACATGGCAGGTTGTACTTGTGGAGATCCACTTCAACTTATGATGACAATCCACTATGCATGTGAAAGTATATGAAGATAATGACATGCATAATGGAAAATGGACGTCTGCAGAATGATCTAAGTGCGAAATTTATCGTCGCACATGCGGAATTTATCATCGCAACACAAGGTGGCAAATAAGTAGCAGACGACCATCGAGTTTAAGTGTTACAACTCAAAGAACCAAATGTAGCAAAACGAGAGTTGTAAGCACGAAGCAAAATATAAAGCACCCGCCCATATGGACCTTCTTGAAGAGTATCAACCTCATATGCTTCTCCCCCTTTTGTCAATAAGGACCAAAAAGGTTTGAAGACATAGAGCATCTACTCGTTCCCATGAGGAGTAGGTGAAGCAGCAGGGTCGTTGGCGGTGTTTGGAGGTGCTGAAGAGCTTGGAGCAGAGTCGAAGCATGCTGAAGGAGGTGGCGGTGAAGTTGCATCGTCTTCATCCTCGATTACTCTGGCATTCACAGTTGCAGCAGAGGAAGAGAACTCAGAGTCTTCAAGGGATGGAGTTCGTCGCAGCACTGCCCTTCGAGGAGGTGTGGAGTCAAACTTGAATCGCTCAGTGAAGCCATCCTCTTGAAGATCATCTTCAGAACACATCAGTGTTAGCCCTTTCCATGTGCGGCGAGAGGTTTCATGGGCAACAAAAGCATTCTTGGTGGCAAGATTGCGAATGCAATTAACATCCACCAAGAGGCTTTGCATCTGACGCTTCAGCCAGTCATGATGCCTATCCTGTTTCTGATGAAGAGCCACAAGAAGCTCTCGGTCGTTGAGAACACGAGTGCACTTCTTGGGTCATGGAGCAGTTGTACTGTCAGTGGCTTCAGTGAGAGCAGGATGCGGTGCACGTGTAGTGCCAGCCAAAGGATACACACAAGTTACGGCTTCAACGCCTTCAACGTTCTGAGTGAAACTTTGATGATCTGCATTCTGAAGACTGAGAGGTTCCTTGGCAGGCTCAGGATAGATGGCTTCAATAGACATATCCACATCAGGCAAAAAGATCCGATGGTTGCGGGCCGAGGGCTGATATGAGATAGCGGAGTGAAGTTTGATCAGGCGCATCACCCAAGGGGCGTAGAACTTCAAACCAAACAGATCAGAGCCAGATGCAGCAAGTTGGCGAATGAAGAAATCCTGTGTATTGAAGCATTTTCCATGAAGAATGTAGAAGACCAAAGTCTTCATTGCACCTTCCAGCTTGGCATGGGGAGAATGTCCTTTGATTGGCCAGAGAGTTCTCCTTATGATGTGATAAATGGTTCTTGGCAGATACTCAAGGTCTTCAACGAAGAACTCCGTGGGATAAGCAGCATCTTGGGGCAATGGCTTCATCATCCTGAGCATCTGACTCATATTAGGTTCAGTATTCTAAAAGATGCTCTCAATAGCTTCACTATGAAGCTGACAGCCATGCTCATAGAGATCGCCAGGTGTGGGCAAACCAGTGAGCTCAATGATGTCAAAGGCTTTGGCTTCGTGATGAACGTTTCCTGTCATCCACTCCAGGACCCAAGTCTTCGGATCTCTGCTATACCCGCGGATGTGAAGTGTGGCATAGAATTGGAGCAGCAACTCTTCATTCCAATGCTCTTGGTCAGTGACGAATGACAGCAGTCCAACCTCTTTGAAGCAATCCAGAGCTTCTTCCAGATAGGGCAGACCAGCTATTGCTTCAATGTCAAGGCGCTTGTGTGGGAAGATGCGACCTTGGTTGTAAAGAACGCATGAGTAATAGCTTCGCTGCGGATAACTCCAGAACCGATCAGATGATATTCTTTCCCTGGAGTAGGGGTTCCTGGAGCTGTTGAAGAATGTGTTGTTTGCTCTGAAGCCATTGATATTGAAGGAGCCAGGTGCTGATGCAGGACCTAGGAACCTTGGCAATCTTGGGATTGGCTTCTGTACCTGAGGCCTGTGCTCAACATGATAGTCGAACTGGGGACCGGCAGCAGACTCAGGAACAGAAGTGGCGGGATCAGTGGCTTCACTGACTTCTGGTGCTTTTGTTGGTGAGGGCTCCACATTAGCTTCAGCCATGACAGCGTTAGTGGCTTCAGTGATGTTGGTGGTGGCAGCCGCAAGATTTTCAACCTCCACTTGACGAGCTGGAGGGTCGCTTACGATCACGTTCTCCTCGAGAACTGCTTCTTGGTGGGACAGGGGAGTAGCAGCTTGTGGTACCTCTTCTTCATCGGCTGATGCAGCCGGAATGTCTTCAGCAGTTTTAGCTTCAGACGCAGAGACTTGAGGCCTTGGACCTTTGCGAAGCCTGCGCAACGCGGGCGACGCCTGTGGAGTTTGTGTTGGCTGGGCCTCAGAGTCTTCTTCCTCTTGTGGGCGATCCGCCCACGAAGCATCCTGTTGGTGCTCTAGCTGAGGAAGGGCTGCATCATCTTCAACATGGTCTTGGTGACCAATCTCCTCAGCAGCGAGGGGATCAGCTGCTGGAAAGTCTTCAGCTTCATGAGCCTATGTGAAAGCAGGCTCATGGACATTCAGTTGACGTTCTTGTGGATCGGCGTCGGGGTGAACCATGGAAATGGGTTCAACAATCAAGGGCTCTGTGGGAGCAGCCCGTTCCTTCTTGGTCATTCTTTTCTTCTTGGCGGGGGCAGTAGCAGAGGCTTCGGGATGTTTTCTCTTCCTTGCTTCAGCCTCAGCAGTCCTGGTCTTCTTCAGTTCTGAAGCGGTTGACCTGGCCTTTGGCATCGGGCCAGTCATGCTAGTTGGGAAGACAAGGGGATCTGCCTCCTGCCTTGGTGCTTCAGATTCAGCCATAGCGGGCTTCTTCTGCTTCTTGGCAGCCATCCTGGGGTCGATGCCAGGACGCCCAAGGGCCTTGCGCTTCTCAGCCTCATTGTAGGCTTGCACACACCTATCAGCCAGGACCTTCATGCGCTCACGAGAACCCTGAGCTTCTGCACCTTTCTTTAGAAAGGCTTCCTTGAGCTCGTGCAGCATAATATTGAAATTCTTCACGTCTTGCACGCTGAGCTTGGCCATATGCTTCTTGAACTGAGATTTCTCAAAGTCAATCTTCTGCTTCAGTTCGACAATGCGTTGGGCGATAACTACTCTGAAGCAATGGCGCCATGGAAGGCGACACTGAGGCCAATGGGTAGTTGGAGATCGTCGAAGCTGATGTTTGGCGTGTCAAACCATTCATCAATGAAGTTGTGAATGACTGTTACATCAAAGAGAGGCAGATCATTGAAGATTTCTGCTTCTTCTTTGCTCTTGATGAGTTGCTCAAGAGCGTCATCTGCAAGATCTTCATCACTTGACAGATCAATGGCATCATTGCGCAGAATGGCAGCAGCTGTTAGCTCTTGGCCGGTGTGTGGCAGAGGCATCTTGACCTTCTGGGGCTTGGAGATGCGTGATAAATCTTCGGACTGCACACTGTCTTCAGGAGGTGCATTTGCCAGTGGCTTCGCCCGTGAGATTTTTGGTGAAGGGGCAGGCTTTGAAGCTTTAGGCTTCTTCAACTTCTTTGGCTTCGCGCTGTAGGCGCTTCATCTGATTCAGTGTCAGCTGTAGGCTCATTCACTGCAGTCCCTTGAACCAAGATATGGGTGATGAGGCCTTCAAGGTTGTAGAAAGGACCGACGACATTGGGTTTTGCATCTCGTGTGCCATCAGCCCTTGGAGCTAAGGGACCAGGGTTGAAGTCTAGTCCCAATGTCTTCTTGTTTTGCTTTGCTGAGTTCTGGGCAAACTGGAAGTTGCACTTGAACAGAATGTCGTCACGACACCATAGTAGTGACGATGGGTGTGCATCAGCAGGCTGTGGCCCATGGACCATGCAGGGATAGAAGCCTTGTTCAATGGCTTCATCTCTGGACCTGGGTTGAAGATTCTTGTATAGGATGTCTCCCCACGGTCTCTTGATGGCATTTTTCTCAGCATATTCCTGGGTTACAAATCGGTATTTAAACCATTGTTCTGCCCAATATCTTCGAATCCATTGGATTCGGGTCTTGCGCTGATTGTAATCCTCTTCAGGATCTATCTTGTACAGTTCTGTAGTGACCCGACCCGAATGGATCAAGTCTCTGTGCTTAAGTGTCATCCCTGGATCGGTATGCTGACACACACAGTACTCGAAGGATTTATAACAGAGGTAAATCACATGTATAAAGTAACGTAAATACTATTACCTCAATCCATATAGCGGAAGCAACAAGGTTATGGATTCCCATCAACACCAACGGCAAAGTTGAGTGTAGAAATCGTAACCCTAACGTATCACTTACTCGTCGTAAGAAACCTGCAACATGAGGCGTTGCAGCCCGAAACGGGTCAGTACATTGAATGTACTGGCAAATTCACACCATAGAGAAAATGATGAACAATGGCTATCACTATATGCATATATGGCTGGTGGAAAAGCTCTATGGTTATAAGGTTTTTGCGTAAAGCCAATTTTTCCCTACTGCAAAGGAATAAATTTATTTAACTATCATGGTGGTTGTTGAACATTGAGAATGGTTGACAGCATTCTCAATCCCAATTAAGTAACATCATTAAACCCAACAATATTCATTTAAAGTAACGTGATGAGATCAACATGATAATCCAAGAACTAGATACTCAAGATGTCCATAACTGGGGACACGGCTAATCATGATTAGTTTATACACTCTGCAGAGGTTTGCGCACTTTTCCCCACAAGACTCGATCGCCTCCATTTTGTTTCTCGCACTACAGGGTGTTTGAGAAGACGGATGACCGAGACATAGTCTTTCAGAAGCGCTAGCACCTTACGATCGGGTAGACCGTACCACCTACATCCCCTACATCTGCTATTTTACCACTGTAAGAGTTCGCACAACTTAGTCAACTATGCCAGAGCCCATAATGGCTTGTGGCTGCACGCGGAAGTTACTAGCATGAATGATCTTATGATCCCTTTGAGCCTGGGTGGCGGTCCAAAAATAAAACAGGCAAGTCCTGATAGACATCAGGTGCCTCAATCCACCCAGATGTGTGTTTAAGTTGCCACCTTAGATAAACCATTAAAATTATCAACTCACATCTGTCATGGATATCACTCACCCAATCCACGTCTACTAGCATAGCATAGCATAATAAGCAAACGTAGAAGTAACTCCCAAAGGTTTCATAATAAACAGGTAATAGGTACTACCTCATCTACTTCCCATCCCACAATTTAATTAGATCCTAATCATGCAATGTGAGAGGATTGATCTAATGCAATAAAACATGGGTTGTAGAAAAGGTATGATCAAAGTGTTACTTGCCTGCAATGTTGATGAAGATGATTCGCACTCAAAATCTTGATAGATCTACTCGTCACACTCCGGTCAATCTATCATAAGCAAGCAATAGTAACCACATATAAGCGATCACTCAAGAGATCAGAAAGATCGAAGAAGACGATTCGGAAAACATCAAAACCAAGCAAATAGCTCTTGTAACATAAAACAATTTCTAACAGTACCAAAATTACATGAATTTGGCCTTATCAAAAAGTTTAGGTCAAGAGCTTTGATTTGCAAAAAGAATCAACTCAAACGGAGTTACGGATAAAAAGATATGATCAAAAAAAGTTTGAATTCAAATCTGCTCTAATTCAAATTTTAAACTTTTCAAAAACATATTTAAGTTGTTTATCCGGATAGAGGAGATCGTAACGAAGACGTGGGCGTTGGTTTCATCTAATTCCGACTAACGAGCAAAAAGTTATAGTCATTTGAAAATTAGGGACCAATCTGTAAATAAAATCTTCACGGATAGGTCCCTGGCCGAAAAATGACCAGAAAATGAAAATACTAAATAACGAACGCTCGTTTATAAGATCAAAACAGTGGATGTTCGCTGTTTAATAAAACCTAAAAAAAACAGATCTAGTCTAGGTTTTTTTTTTTAAAAATACCGAACTTAAAGAAAAGAACCGGGGTCGGTTTATACCGGTTCGCGGTGGTTTGGCGGTTTTCGAAAAAAACCCGGCGGGCGGCTCGGGCTTGACTGGAGCGGCGGCTAGCTCCGGCAACTCCGGCGACGAAGGCGTCGGCGGCGAGGCGTCAGTAGCGCGGGGCACGGGCGGCACGGAGAGCGAGGCGCTGGGCGAGGGGCGGCGCGGGGCAAGGGCAGCAGGCGGCGGCGAGCTCCGGCTTGCGGCGGCGGCGGCGAGCTCCGGCTTGCGGCGGCGGCGGTGATGTAGCGTCGGCGGCGGGGCAGCAAGCAGCGGTGGGAGGCGGCGGTTGCGGGGAGGAGAGGGGAGGGAGGGGTCCGGGCGGCGGCTTTATAGGGGAGGGGTGGCCTCGGGAGGCGTGGGGAAGGGGTCACGGGAGGCGTGCCCGGCCGGGACTCGGACGGCGGCGGCGGCGAACTCCCGAGCGGAGTCCCGCTCAGGGACGGTGGCGATGGGCGACGTGGGCTGGGCCGCGGCCTGGCCTGGGAGCTGGGCCAGCCCAGTTCGCGAGAGGAGAAGAATTTTTTTTTATAAAGAGATTTTTTTTCCACACAAACAAAACGGATAAAAAACCAAATAAATAAAATTTTTATATAGGCATATAATATATCAAAATTTTCAGAAAAAGATTTCCAACAACATGGACATTTTTATAACTTCAAATAAGATCCACACAAATTCAGATAAATCAAAGAGTGCTACTGGTCTATTAAAATCCAACTAAAATCATTTTAAAAATACCAAAATGATTTCAAATTAATTTTTCTCCAATTTTCTGTTGTAGGGAATCATGTTACCCTAATTTCCATATATTTTATTTTGGAGAAAAATAATTTGAATGAAACTCAAATAAATCCAAATTGAAAATTAATTCCAAAAGGACTTGAAATTGATCCTTTGAAACTCCCAACTCATATTTCATAATTTGAAGAAGTCATTTTATCTTCTCTCGTGAAAATCATTGAGTTGCATAAAGTTTCTGAAGTGGAAAATATTTCCCAATGGAATTCAAATATTTTTCAAACACCCTTTTCATTTTAAATGGAAGAAGTCATGTCATCTTCTCTCTAGGGTTTTGTGTTGAAAAGAATTTGAATTCATGGAGATCAGAAAGCGAATATGAAAGTTTGGGAAAGTCCTTTTATTCCCTCTAATTTAACTTTCAAAGAGTTTCGAATTCACTCACTTTCAGTCAATCAATCAAACAATCAATCAAATCTATCTATTTATTATAACATTCCAAAATTTAGAATTTTGGGATGTTACAAACCTACCACCCTTAAAATGAATCTCGTCCTCGAGATTCGGAGAGGCTAGCAAGAAAAAGGTTAGGGTTTGGGGGTCTCCTCAAAATCCATCGATCGTCTCCGGGGTCTGGGGTGCTACCACCCTTAGAAGCATGGTTATGGTTCTATCAAAACTCATATACTCCATCCTTATTCTTGACAGTGTCGGTCTTCTTAGATCTTCAGGATAATTCCTTATCCGGGCTCTTCCGGTAGTGGCATAACCTTACCACAATTTTTCTATCCTTTCATCTTGGTAAGGTTTTTCCGAGATTGGGTCTTCTTAGCTGACGGGTCTGGCGCCAAAACTAAACGACTATCGATATCTCACGGTGGTCAACAATTTATGGTTTCTCCTGCAGGAAATGGGTCTGGGTGACCCTCACCGTATAACCTACGGTTGGCAAAAGCTGCCTTGTAGAAGGGAAAAATTTCTTATACCATTCTAAGGTTTGAACAAGGTTTAATATCGCCATCTCTCTACTATAGGCAAGTCACTCAGATTTACCATCCCATATAGCAAGGCGAATAATAAGAGTAAGTCGGTATGGTGATCAATCCATCCCGCACCCAAATCATTACCCTGTATATGCTTTAGTAAATCTCGCATTCTAACACTCGGTCATCCTCACAAGCATTGCAGAATTTCTCTTGTCGACGAACCAAGGTTCGGATAAATCCATTGATTCTGCAAGCCAAACAAACATCTATCGTTCCTTCACAATCCTCAGGTTTTGCGTTACTCCTCTAAGATCGTCTATCGATAAGGGCATATCCTCTTCCAGGGTTTTTCCTTCAGCAAGAGTGTGTTTGCTTCTTGGCAGGTCCTGGGGCCTGTGGGTTATGGCCCATCTCATCACTTGTAGTCCTTGAACTTATCATCGGGTAACTGATCATTGTTTCCGACTTCCTAATATTCTTAATTCCATCCAATTGTACTGTCTTCCTTCCTTCTATTGGCACCAAACCAAGACGTGAGTACTCAGACTTGTCATGGGGTTGCCATTGCTCCCTATTAACAACATCATACCTCCTTTATATCCAATAATATTTCATCTATTCATCCCCGTGGGATATCCCTCATACAGGGATAAAAACTTATACTTATGAAGTCCATATTCCACTTTGTGGAACATCATTATCCTTTCCAGGGTCAAGCGTCCTTACATGGGAATATTGGCCATCTCTGCATGGCACTTCTTCAACTGGGAAATGTGAAACACATCACGAACTCCTGAAAGTCCTTCGGGTGACTCCAACTTGTTGGCCACTTCTCCCATATGCTCCAAAACTCGGTACGGTCCTACAAATCTCGGGGCTAATTTTCCCTTAACTCCAATTCGTTTAACTCCTTGCAGAGGGATCACGTGAAGACATGCTCTTTCTCCAATTTCATAGACTACCTCCTTGAGTTTTTGAGTCTACATAACTCTTCTGCCTGGACTAAGCTACCTTCAGTCTATCTCGAATCAACTTAACATTCTCTTCTGACTCCTTGATCACATTTGGTCCAAAAAACTGACGGTCTCCAACTTCATCCCACATACTCTTGGGGTATCACACATATCAAGACAAAACTCGTATTCATTTTGTCCGAAATCCATTTCAGGGTACTACCACCCTTAAAATGCACAAACCTTCCATAGAACATATTTCTCATATCCTCAGAATGGCTAAAATCCTTCTTCATAGAGTAACAACTCATAAACTCCATATCAGTACCAACGTTGCTACTTTATTCATTCTCCAATGATTACAATCTCTTGCTTTTCCATTACAAGTCTCAACTCACCACCTCAATATAAAAGAAAATGTTCTCACTTCTACTACTCCACTTCTTTTGTTGCAAACTCAACTATCTAGCACAAGTTTCCTTCTCCTTGGGGCATTCTCTGGCAAAGTGCCCTGCTTCATTACAACGAAAACATATTACTTCCGACAAGTCTCGAGGTTTCCTTTTTGGGCAACTGTTGAGGTAGTGCCCTGACTCCTTGCACCTGTAACAGGTGATACGACTCAGGTTCTTCCTGGAATCCAATCTGCTTCTCTTCCTGGACCTTTCCATGCCATTCATGGCTTCTATTTCCTGTGGGTCATATTCTACTTCCTCTGTCGGGAATTCTACTAGATCCCCATTCAAACAATTTTGGGAGATGTGTCCTTCTTCTCCACATGAATAGCATGACTTAGTGCAGGGTTTACTCGAGTCCTCTTTAGATGTGTCCTCCTTCATCACAGTTTCTTCTAAAATTTCCATGAGGGCTCCTTTCATTTCTTCTTTCTTCTGCTGGATGATTCGTTGTACCATGGGGTAAATATGACACTGAGCAGGATAGTGGGTAGTCCCTTCACACAAGAAACAAGTAATTTGCCTAGTTGGGCATTCTTCAACTGGGTGACTTCCTTCACAATTAGGGCATTCATCCTTGTGTTCTTTATGGGTGTGTCCGATTTCTCCACAAATCTTGCATGCACCATGTTTCTTCATATCCTTTCCATAAGGTTTCAACTTCTGGGACACAAACCGAGACTTTGGCAAAGTCAACTTAAATTCTTTCCAAGTGGTTACTCCTTGCCATCCATTCATGGTTTGGTACATCCTCCACCAAGTAGAAGCACCTCTTTCAAAGCACAGAAGAGCATGCTAGGTCATATCTTGTCTAACTATAGGGTTATTCTCCATGTGATCCTCCATGTTCTGAATCCATCGGTCTGTCTCCAACTGACTCATCGGTCCAGAAAATACAAGCTCATCTCCATTCATCCTCTATTGGGTCCATGTGGGTTTGGGGTAAGATAAGAGAGATAGAGAGGGATGCACACAATACAAACAATGGTTTTGAAAAGACAAATTTTATTGTGGCTGTCAGAAAAACAACAAACAAATGACAGCTCACAATCGTCGCATCTAACGTAGGTGTATAACAGGGGTTTGGTCTTCTAAGGTCAACATCACCAAACTCTTCAAGTCTTGTTCATGCCTCCAATGGATTCTTCCGATCGTGTTTGTCCTTCTCAATTTCTTCTGCCAGGTCCTCTCTGTTGACTAAAAGTTTTTCGTGACGTCCTTTAATATTTCTGGAGTGGCATTCCAAACTTCTGGGTTTCAACATTGGCATGAACCATGGTACTACTGTCCTTCCGTTCCTGACGAATCTTCGGTATCTTGAGTTTTTTTTTCTACTCTAGCTTGGCTACTTTCAACTTTTGGGTCCTAAGTTCTTCACGAAATGCTTCCTTTCAAATACGGCTTCTTGTGGCTCCATCTTAACTTCTTGATGTAATACTCCAGATCCTGGTGATACACTAGCTAAGGTTAAAACTTCATCTTACTAATAGGTGCTCCATCAGCCTTCTATCATTTAATCCTTCCATGCATATGCTTGCTTAACTCCGCACGGTGACAATAGCATAAGCAGGCGATAACCTCATGGATAGCCGTGTTTCTACTCTTGTCATTTCCATGAGCTATCATTCCATAGTTGATATCTCCCGCCTTAGGGTTTTCTTTGACAAAACATTGAGTTCTCATGCTCCTTGTTTCAGTCTTTCTCCGATACACCTTGATCTCGGGTATTGACAACTTCCATAGTCTGCCAAGTTCCATAAGGGTAGCCTTCCTAGGTCATACAAATCTGGGAATTCTTCAGAGCCTTCCAATTCTACATGTCTTCGGCCTTCAACCGTTGCAGTTTCCATTATTCAGATGCACGGAAAATACTCTTCATTCTGAAGTGGCCTTAGTTGTCCGATATCTCGTACTTCTTGGGGTGGTCTCATCAGTTGAATCTTCGTGTGGTCAAAAGGGGAAAAGGGTATGGTCTCACTAAAGAGAATTTTTGAATAAGCTCAGAAGAGAGGAGAGGTAAAAGATCTTTTTGGAAGGGAAAGTTGTAGAGAAAAATCTTTGCTATGGGCTTGCCAGTTTCTAGGGTCACGTCCTATAGTCAACATGTGCTCTGATACCATCTTGTAGCGACCCGACCCAAATGGATCAAGTCTCTGTGCTTAAGTGTCATCCCTGGATCGGTATGCTGACACACATAGTACTCGAAGGATTTATAACAGAGGTAAATCACATGTATAAAGTAACGTAAATACTATTACCTCAATCCATATAGCGGAAGCAACAAGGTTGTGGATTCCCATCAACACCAACGGCAAAGTTGAGTGTAGAAATCGTAACCCTAACGTATCACTTACTCATCGTAAGAAACCTGCAACATGAGACGTTGCAGCCCGAAACGGGTCAGCACATTGAATGTACTGGCAAATTCACACCATAGAGAAAATGATGAACAATGGCTATCACTATATGCATATATGGCTGGTGGAAAAGCTCTATGGTTATAAGGTTTTTGCGTAAAGCCAATTTTTCCCTACTGCAAAGGAATAAATTTATTTAACTATCATGGTGGTTGTTGAACATTGAGAATGGTCGACAGCATTCTCAATCCCAATTAAGTAACATCATTAAACCCAACAATATTCATTTAAAGTAACGTGATGAGATCAACAGGATAATCCAAGAACTAGATACTCAAGATGTCCATAACCGGGGACACGGCTAATCATGATTAGTTTATACACTCTGCAGAGGTTTGCGCACTTTTCCCCACAAGACTCGATCACCTCCGTTTGGTTTCTCGCACTATAGGGTGTTTGAGAAGACGGATGACCGAGACATAGTCTTTCAGAAGCGCTAGCACCTTACGATCTGGTAGACCGTACCACCTACATCCCCTACATCTGCTAGTCTACCACTGTAAGAGTTCGCACAACTTAGTCAACTATGCCAGAGCCCATAATGGCTTGTGGCTGCACACGGAAGTTACTAGCATGAATGATCTTATGATCCCTTTGAGCCTGGGTGGCGGTCCAAAAATAAAACAGGCAAGTCCTGATAGACATCAGGTGCCTCAATCCACCCAGATGTGTGTTTAAGTTGCCACCTTAGATAAACCATTAAAATTATCAACTCACATCTGTCATGGATATCACTCACCCAATCCATGTCTACTAGCATAGCATAGCATAATAAGCAAACGTAGAAGTAACTCCCAAAGGTTTCATAATAAACAGGTAATAGGTACTACCTCATCTACTTCCCATCCCACAATTTAATTAGATCCTAATCATGCAATGTGAGAGGATTGATCTAATGCAATAAAACATGGGTTGTAGAAAAGGTATGATCAAAGTGTTACTTGCCTGCAATGTTGATGAAGATGATTCGCACTCAAAATCTTGATAGATCTACTCGTCACACTCCGGTCAATCTATCGTAAGCAAGCAATAGTAACCACACATAAGCAATCACTCAAAAGATCAGAAAGATCGAAGAAGACGATTCGGAAAACATCAAAACCAAGCAAATAGCTCTTGTAACATAAAACAATTTCTAACAGTACCAAAATTACATGAATTTGGCCTTATCAGAAAGTTTAGGTCAAGAGCTTCGATTTGCAAAAAGAATCAACTCAAACGGAGTTACGGATAAAAAGATATGATCAAAAGAAGTTTGAATTCAAATCTGCTCTAATTCAAATTTTAAACTTTTCAAAAAAATATTTAAGTTGTTTATCCGGATAGAGGAGATCGTAACGAAGACGTGGGCGTTGGTTTCATCTAATTCCGACTAACGAGCAAAAAGTTATAGTCATTTGAAAATTAGGGACCAATCTGTAAATAAAATCTTCACGGATAGGTCCCTGGCCGAAAAATGACCAGAAAACGAAAATACTAAATAACGAACGCTCGTTTATAAGATCAAAATAGTGGACGTTCGCTGTTTAATAAAACCTAAAAAAAACAGATCTAGTCTAGGGTTTTTTTAAAAAAAATACCGAACTTAAAGAAAAGAACCGGGGTCGGTTTATACCGGTTCACGGTGGTTTGGCGGTTTTCGAAAAAAAACCGGCGGGCGGCTCGGGCTTGACCGGAGCAGCGGCTAGCTCCGGCAACTCCGGCGACGAAGGCGGCGGCGGCGAGGCGTCGGTAGCGCGGGGCGCGGGCGGCGCGGAGAGCAAGGCGCTGGGCGAGGGGCGGCGCGGGGCAAGGGCAGCAGGCGGCGGCGAGCTCCGGCTTGCGGCGGCGGCGGCGAGCTCCGGCTTGCGGCGGCGGCGGTGATGTAGCGTCGGCGGCGGGGCAGCAAGCAGCGGCGGGAGGCGGCGGTTGCGGGGAGGAGAGGGGAGGGAGGGGTCCGGGTGGCGGCTTTATAGGGGAGGGGTGGCCTCGGGAGGCGTGGGGAAGGGGTCACGGGAGGCGTGCCCGGCCGGGACTCGGACGGCGGCGGCGGCGAACTCCCGAGCGGAGTCCCGCTCAGGGACGGTGGCGATGGGCGACGTGGGCTGGGCCGCGGCCTGGCCTGGGAGCTGGCCCGGCCCAGTTCGCGAGAGGAGAAGAATTTTTTTTTATAAAGAGATTTATTTTCCACACAAACAAAACGGATAAAAAACCAAATAAATAAAATTTTTATATAGGCATATAATATATCAAAATTTTCAGAAAAAGATTTCCAACAACATGGACATTTTTATAACTTCAAATAAAATCCACACAAATTCAGATAAATCAAAGAGTGCTACTGGTCTATTAAAATCCAACTAAAATCATTTTAAAAATACCAAAATGATTTCAAATTAATTTTTCTCCAATTTTCTGTTGTAGGGAATCATGTTACCCTAATTTCCATATATTTTATTTTTGGAGAAAAATAATTCGAATAAAACTCAAATAAATCCAAATTGAAAATTAATTCCAAAAGGACTTGAAATTGATCCTTTGAAACTCCCAACTCATATTTCATAATTTGAAGAAGTCATTTTATCTTCTCTCGTGAAAATCATTGAGTTGCATAAAGTTTCTGAAGTGGAAAATATTTCCCAATGGAATTCAAATATTTTTCAAACACCCTTTTCATTTTAAATGGAAGAAGTCATGTCATCTTCTCTCTAGGGTTTTGTGTTGAAAAGAATTTGAATTCATGGAGATCAGAAAGCGAATATGAAAGTTTGGGAAAGTCCTTTTATTCCCTCTCATTTAACTTTCAAAGAGTTTCGAATTCACTCACTTTTAGTCAATCAATCAAACAATCAATCAATCAATCAAATCTATCTATTTATTATAACATTCCAAAATTTAGAATTTTGGGATGTTACAAGTTCTGAGAGGTCATCTGGCAGATCTCTAGATGTTTCTCCACGATGCTTTCTGCCACCCTTCCTTGCTGATTTCTCTGAAGCCATGAACTTTAAACTGAAAGGCTTCAACACGTTCAAAGGCTTCAAAGATTTTCGCTTGCTGGACAAACAGGAACTTGCTTCGGGAGAATTTATATGATGCTGTAAGAATTCTGCAAATGAATGCAGACTATGAGAACCAAGAGATTCTCCCACGGACATGTACCTGTGACAGCATTAAGGTGCGAGGGAAGGGGAAGAGGTCATATGCATTCTCAGAAGATTTTGAATATAAATCAGTTTAGAAGACATTGATCTCATCGTGCGAAGACATTCACTCATAGATAAGGAGTTGGTTCCAGATTTGTACAAATCCAGAGATCAGTACAAGTGAGGAATCTAACTACTTTGTGAAGCATAAGTGAATATACTAGGCATGTTATGAGATGCAGTATGAGAGAGATCTAACTTGTGTGAATAGAAACTGCTTGTGGTAGAAAGTGACAAAGCCATAGGATCAACGGTGCCGTAAAAAGGAAGTTTTATTTACCACACTAAGAACTGCTAGACGGAGTGGAAGATGAGGCCGAGTAGTTCGATCTTCCGTGCCCTAACTTGGCGACGGAGGACACCTACGGCGATGGCGGAGAGGACGATGTCCGCGGTCGGCGTGAAGATGGCGTCAGAGAGGTTGCGGCAGCGAAGTGCTTCGTCGCCGGCGTCGTCGAGGGCTAGCGGTGGCGCTAGGGTTCATGCGAGAGTGGAAGAAGAGATAAT
Organism: Triticum urartu; assembly: GCF_056163025.1. Lineage (NCBI taxonomy): Eukaryota > Viridiplantae > Streptophyta > Magnoliopsida > Poales > Poaceae > Triticum > Triticum urartu. The sequence goes on along the minus strand of NC_141874.1, from coordinate 165,652,616 downwards.
GACCTCCGTGATGTGTGTATTTATAGGTACAGAGGCGGCACTGCATTATTACACAGGTGCCCCTGGCGATTCCCATCTGAGGAACACGTGGCCATCATGCAGAATTTTGGGGTTTGTTCCACGTCCCACGCACGCCTGGATTGTTGGGTGGTCGTTCCTACTTCTCCGGGTTTCATGTGGAGGAATGAGCATTGAAAGTGGACTTAAGGTTTGTCTTTGTATCTTCTGCTGACAAGGACGCAGAGAAGACATTCGACAGTTTCAATAGAATGCATATGATTTGGAGAGATAGAGTTTGAGATAGATAGCATAGAGAGGTTAGGGTCCGATCACATTCACTTAGTTCAAAAGATTCAACAAGAAGACATAGCTATAAGTGAATGCTGTACAGGACAGAACACTAGTATATATATATATAATCAACATAGTGAAGATAATCATGAAGACATGTTGAGATTGAAGCCAAACCAAATGTGAAGACATAGCAAGGTAACGCCATGAGTGAAACACTTCAAAATAGAACATTTGGTGGTGGCGTTACCCACCGTATAGGAAGTATTAGACCCAGACACGGCGCACAATTATCGTGGCGCTCCGAAGTCAAATTCCACATTAAGGTATTCACACTTAGAATGTATGTCTTCATTGATTGAAGATATACTTTACTTCGTGTGTTGCACATCTAAGTCATCAATATGCATAAGGGTTAGGATGTGCGCCTGATCACAGGACATTTGAGGATTCCAGGATATTTAGCTCACACCGTAACCTGCAAAATCTCTTCTCATCCAAGGGCTTGGTGAAGATATCTGCCAATTGTTCTTCAGTGTTGACGTGTATGATATCAATATCTTCCTTCACAACATGATCTCTGAGAAAGTGATGACGAATTTCAATGTGCTTTGTCTTCGAGTGCTGAACTGGGTTGTTGGCAATCTTGATGGCGCTTTCGTTGTCGCAGTAGAGTGGCACTTGCTTCAGATGAATGCCATAGTCCTTGAGCGTTTGGTTCATCCACAGAAGCTGAGCACAGCAAGATCCAGCAGCAATGTATTCAGATTCAGCAGTGGAGAGAGATACACAGTTCTGCTTCTTTGAAGACCAACATACAAGTGATCATCCCAGAATGTGACATGTGCCTGATGTAGACTTGCGATCAACTTTGTCACCAGCGTAATCAGCATCCGAGAATCCAACCAGATCAAACTCTGAGCCCTTTGGATACCATAATCCTAGAGTTGGGGTGTGAGCCAAATATCGAAGAATTCGCTTCACAGCTAAGTGATGCGACTCCTTTGGTGCCGCTTGGAATCGAGCACACATGCAAACACTAAGCATAATATCTGGCCTAGATGCACATAGATAAAGTAAAGAACCAATCATGGAGCGGTATACCTTTTGATTGAACTCTTTACCATTGTCGTCAGGACCCAGATGATGCTTGGCTGGCATTGGCGTCGTGAAGCCTTTGCAGTCTTGCATACTGAACTTCTTCAGGCAATCTTTGAGATACTTCTCTTGAGATATGAAGGTGCCATTGTGTTGCTGTCGTATTTGAAGACCGAGAAAGAACTTCAGCTCTCCCATCGTAGACATTTGATATTGCTCTTGCATCATATATCCAAACTCTTCACTGTACTTCTGATTGGTGCAGCCGAAGATAATGTCATCCACATATATTTGGCACACAAACAGTTCACCATCATATGTCTTCATGAAGAGAGTGGGGTCGAGAGAACCAGGTATGAAGCCTTTGCTCTTTAGGAAGTATTTGAGTGTGTCATACCAGGCCCGAGGGGCTTGTTTGAGGCTATACAGTGCCTTGTTGAGCTTGTATACCATGTCAGGATGTTTTGGATCTTCAAAGCCAGGAGGTTGTGCAACATACACTTCTTCTTCAATCTTGCCATTGAGGAAGGCGCTCTTCACATCCATTTGATAAAGAAGTATGTTGTGATGATTTTCATAGGCCAGCAGTATGCGTATGGCTTCAAGTCTAGCCACAGGAGCAAATGTTTCATCAAAGTCAATGCCTTCCACTTGAGTATATCCTTGAGCAACGAGACGAGCTTTGTTTCTGACAACTTGACCATGCTCATCTTGCTTGTTGCGGTATATCCATTTGGTGCCTATTATGTTGTGCTTCCGAGGATCAGGACGCTTGACCAGTTCCCATACATTATTCAGCTCAAACTGTTGAAGCTCGTCTTGCATAGCTTGAATCCATTCAGGTTCCATGAAGGCTTCTTCAACTTTCTTGGGTTCTGTTATTGAGACGAATGCGAAGTGCCCACAGAAATTTGCTAGCTGAGTTGCCCTTGAACGAGTGAGTGGACTGGGTGCATTGATGCTATCAATTATTCTTTCAATCTGCACTTCATTGGCAATGCGAGGATGTATAGGGTGAAGATTTTGCTCTTGCTGATCATTGTCGTTGTTAGAAGGAATGTCTTCAGGCTGAGCATTGTCTTCATGTTGATCAGGTGCTGAGATGATAAGTTCTTCTTCAGGATGAGCTTCAGAAGGTATAATTTCTCCAGTTCCCATTAGCTTGATTGATTCACTGGATGGAACTTCATCTAGCACATTTGGCAGTTGCTCTCTTTGTGAACCGTTGGTCTCATCGAACCGCACATCCACTGTTTCAACCACTTTGTAATGAAAGAGATTGAAGACTCTGTAGGAGTGCGAATCCTTTCCATATCCAAGCATAAAACCCTCATGTGCTTTTGGTGCAAACTTTGAGGTGTGATGTGGGTCCTTGATCCAGCACCTGGCGCCAAATACTCTGAAGTAATTGACATTTGGCTTCTTGCCAGTAAGGAGCTCATAAGATGTCTTGTTCAGAAGCTTGTGAAGATAAAAACGATTGATTGTATGGCATGCAGTATCAATGGCTTCAGGCCAGAATTTTCTTGGAGTCTTGTATTCATCTAGCATCGTTCTGGCCATCTCAATGAGTGTTCTGTTCTTGCGTTCGACGACCCCATTCTGCTGTGGCGTGTACGGGGCTGAGAATTCATGTGTGATGCCCAAGGTATCAAGATATGTATCAAGGCCAGTGTCTTGAATTCAGTGCCATTGTCACTTCTGATATGCTTTATCTTGGCGCCATAGTTGTTCATTGCTCGATTGGCGAGGCGTCTGAAGACATCCTGCACTTCAGTCTTGTAAGGGATTATGTGCACCCAAGTATATCTAGAATAATCATCAACAATGACAAAGCCATAGAGACAAGCAGTAGTAGTAAGAGTTGAGTAATGAGTGGGACCGAAAAGATCCATGTGAAGCAGTTCGAAGGGTCGAGTAGTGGTCATGATTGTCTTCGAGGGATGTTTGGCCCTCGTCATCTTTCCTGCCTCACAGGCACCGCATAAGTGATCTTTCTTGAACTTGACGCCCTCGATGCCTATGACATGCTTCTTCTTTGCCAGGGTGTGGAGGTTCCTCATGCCAGCATGCCCAAGCCTCCGATGCCAGAGCCAGCATTCTGAAGCTTTTGCTAGAAGACATACGGCAAGCTGTGGTCCTACTGAGAAATCTACCACGTACAAATCATCTTTTCGATACCCTTCAAATACTAGAGACTTGTCAGATTCCATTAGAACAAGGCAACGATATTTTCCAAATATTACGATCATGTTTAAATCGCAAAGCATTGAGACAGACATTAAGTTGAAGCCAAGGGATTCAACAAGCATGACTTTATCCATGTGTTTATCCCTTGAGATTGCAACTCTACCTAGACCCAATACCTTACTTTTACCAGTGTCAGCAAATGTGATGTGGCTCTTGTCGGATGGACGTAAGGTTGAGTCCATAAGAAGGCTTCTTTTGCCAGTCATGTGATTTGTACACCCACTATCAATAATCCATTCTGAAGATGCTGGTGTCGTACCCTACAGTGCAGTTAGGGGGATAGGCTTCACGAAGAGCATTGTGAAGCAAAAACATTTGACGAACCAGTGGGTTATGAAAGCTTAGATCCAGATTAGGACTAATAGGGAGAGTAGCAAGCGATTCAGGAACGAAGTACATAGTAAGACCATTCGGGCATTTGATCTTGCGCCCTACAAGATGTTTAAGGTCCCCAGCAATAGCGTCAGATGATTTTGGTTTTCTGCTGGAGACCTTTCCCTGCAAAAGAGAGTTAAACTTTCTTAGCCACCCACATCTTCAAGGGTGGCTTAGAAGCAATAAGTCTAAGTGCAGCATCTGAGAACTTTGGCTTTGGAGCCCTAGCAAACAGTTTTGCAGGCGGACAATAGTACTCATAAGAATAAGCAGAATAGTTCTTGGTCTTATGAACATGGCGGTTTGATGATCCGCTCTCATATTCATATGCCTGAGTATGGTTTCCTTGCAAAACATTTGCGTTAGTGCGACTCAGGTGAGTCCTCTGTCTATATGAAGATTTTGGACCGTATGAAGCCTTTGGTCTGAGGTTTGTCTTCTTCACGTGAGGTGTCATGATGACATTCACAAGAAGATTCTCTAAACACCTTTTCGGAACCCAGATCTTCTTCATAGGCGGTCCATTCCTGCAGTTAGTACCAATGTACCTGGCAAACACTTCACCATTCTGATTCTTAAACAGTTTATAGTTTGCATCAAAGGATTCATCAATGACAATGGGGTTAGCACAAGTGAACCCAGATAGAGTGGATGGATCTACTGAAAATTCCTTTGTAGCAACCCATGTGGTTTTGGGGTACTGCTCAAGTTTCCAGTAAGAGCCATCAACATTCATTTTCCTTACGAACCCAACACCCTCTTTCCTCAGGTTTTGGTTCAAAATCTGCTTTTTGAGGACATCACATAGTGTCTGATGCCCTTTAAGACTTTTGTACATCCCTGTTTCAAGCAATGTCTTCAACCTAGCATTCTCATCAGCAATAGCAGTGGAATCCTCAGCAGAGGGGTTAGTTCCCACATCAACAGTTGAAGATATTGCAACAGTAGCACCAGTAGAACATTCAGCAACAGTAGTAGCATTATCATGCTCAATGCATTTAAGACATGGTGGTTCAAATCCTTCCTGAGCGGAGCTGATCTGTTTGGCGCGAAGTGACTCGTTTTCCTTTGAAGATCTTCATGAGCCGCTCTCAATTTCTCAAGATCTTGCTTCCTTTGAAGATAATCATAGGAAAGCTTTTCATGAGTTGTTGAGAGAGTTTCATGACGACTTTCAAGTTCCTCATACTTAATGTGAAGATTTTTTATGTCTTCAATTAAGGATTCAGATCGAGTCATTTCAGCACCTAACAGATCATCGCTTCTGTCTAACAGTTTTTGAATATGTTCCATAGCTTTCTGTTGTTCAGTTGCAATTTTAGCAAGTGTTTTGTAGCTGGGTTTTGAACCACAATCAGAGTCATCGTCACTAGATGTTTGATAGTGACTAGTGGTGTGTTTACCTTGGCACCGCGTGCCATGAAGCAGTAGGTAGAAGCGGAGTAGTCCTTGTCATTTGCATCGGTGTGGGTGATGAAGTCATTGTCTTCAGTGTTGAAGATGGACTTGGCAACGTATGCTGTAGCCAGACTTGCGACGCCTGAATCGGACTCCTCCTCTGAATCCATTTCCTTGCCAACAAACGCACGTGCCTTGCGAGATGAGCTCTTCTTGTGTGATGAAGACTTTGAGGAAGACTTGGAAGAAGACTTTGAGTATTTCTTCTTCTTCTTGTCGTCAGAGTCATATTCCTTGCTCTTCTTCTTCTTTTTGTTCTCATTGTCCCACTGTGGACACTCAGAGATGAAGTGGCCAGGTTTCTTGCACTTGTGACATGTTTTCTTCTTGTAGTCGTGAGCAGAAGCTTCATCATTCCTTGAGCTTGATCGGGAAGACTTTCTGAAACCTTTCTTCTTGGTGAATTTTTGGAACTTCTTCACAAGCATAGCAAGTTCCCTTCCAATGTCTTCAGGATCATCCGAACTGCTGTCAGATTCTTCTTCAGATGAGGAGACAGCTTTTGCCTTCAAGGCACGAGTTCGCCCATAGTTTGTACCGTAGATATCTCTTTTCTCAAAAAGCTGAAACTCATGTGTATTGAGCCTCTCAAGTATGTCAGATGGATCGAGTGTCTTGAAATCAGGACGTTCTTGAATCATCAGGGCTAGGGTGTCAAACGAACTATCAAGTGATCTCAGTAGTGTCTTGACGACTTCATGTTTGGTGATCTCAGTAGCGCCGAGGGCTTGAAGCTCATTTATGATGTCAGTGAGTTGGTCAAACGTGAGCTGGACATTCTCATTGTCATTTCGCTTGAAGCGGTTGAAGAGGTTGCGAAGGACACTGATTCTCTGATCTCTCTGGGTTGAGACGCCTTCATTGACCTTGGAGAGCCAGTCCCAGACCAGCTTAGATGTTTCCAAAGCACTCACACGGCCATACTGTCCTTTGGTCAGATGACCACATATGATATTCTTGGCAGTAGAGTCCAGTTGAACGAACTTCTTGACATCAGCAGCAGTGACACCTTCTCCAGCCTTGGGAATGCCGTTCTTGACGACATACCATAGGTCGACGTCAATGGCTTCAAGATGCATGCACATCTTATTCTTCCAGTAGGGATATTCAATTCCATCGAAGACGGGGCACGCAGCGGAGACTTTAATTATCCCTGCAGTCGACATAGCTAAAACTCTAGGTGGTTAAACCGAATCACACAAAACAAGGGAGCACCTTGCTCTGATACCAATTGAAAGTGCGTTATATCGACTAGAGGGGGGGGGTGAATAGGCGATTTTTATGAAAGTCTTCAAAACGTGGAAGTTATGAAGACAAACGATAGAAATAAACCTATTACCCTGCAGCGGAAGGTAGACTACACTAGGCAAGCCATAGTCAAGTATTCAATAGAGTGAAAGCACAATGACTAATAGCAGCAATGTAGTAAGGATCAGGTAGGAAGATATTATGAAGCCACACAGAACACGCAGTCACTCAATGAAGACAAAAGATAGTGCGAACATACAATGACTTCACAAGGAGTAACAGTAAGTAAAGGGAAGGGAAGATGAAACCAGTGACTCGCTAAAGACAATGATTTGTTGGACCAGTTCTAGTTGCTGTGACAACTGTACATCTGGTTAGGGCGGCTAGGTATTTAAACCTTAGGACACACAGTCCTAGACACCCAGTCCTGAACACGCAGCTCAGGACACCCAGTCCTCACCGTATTCCCCTTGAGCTAAGGTCACACAGACCTCGCCCAATCACTCTGGTAAGTCTTCAAGGTAGACTCCCAAACCTTCACAGACTTCGTTCACCGGCAATCCACAATGTCTCTTGGATGCTCAGAACGCGACACCTAACCAGCTGGAGGATGCACAGTCTTCAAGTGTAATAAGTCTTCAGATAACACAGACAAGACGACTTGAGTGATGCCTATTTCTCTTTGGCTCTGGGTGGTTAGGGCTTTATCCTCGCAAGGAATTCTCTCTCAAAGGCTTCGAGGTGGGTTGCTCTCAAACGACAAAAGCCGTACTCTGAATCTGAGCAGCCAACCGTTTATGGTTGTAGGGGGTGGGCTATTTATAGCCACTTGGCAACCCGACCTGATTTGTCCGAAATGACCCTGGGTCACTAAGGAACTGACACGTGTTCCAACGGTCAGATTTCAAACTCACACGGCAACTTTACTTGGGCTTCAAGCAAAGCTTACTTACCCGACTCTGGACAAGATTCGCTCTCAAAGTCTTCACTCGAAGACATAGGTTTTGTTTAAGCATCACTTCAGTCATTCTGACTGGTTCTCTTGGACCCCACTTAACAGTACGGTGGTTCCTATGACTCAACACAGAAGAAAGAGAACTACGAAAGATCTAAGTCTTCGAGCTCCATAGGCTTCATGTGGTGTCTTCTCTTGTCATAGTCTTCAATGTGAATATCTTCATATACCACCTTTGACTTCAATGTCTTCATACATTTTTAGGGGTCATCTCTGGTAGGAAAACCGAATCAATGAGGGACCTCTACCTGTGTTATCCTGCAATTCTCACAAACACATTAGTCCCTCAACTAGGTTTGTCGTCAATACTCCAAAACCAACTAGGGGTGGCACTAGATGCACTTACAATCTCCAATAGATGACGTAAAATACATAACCACAAAGTGCTAGATGTAAAATACATCAGCCGCTCATCTCTGAACTTAACTGTCGAAACTGAACTTAACTGTCGAAACTGAACTTAACTATCAAAACTGAATTTTGCTGTTGAAACTGAACGCACTTGTAGCAGAAAAGCAGTAGTAGAAGCGCGTGCGAGAGCCGGGGCAGCTGGTCGTGTAGCATTTCATCTTCAACCTCCCCCTGAGCCGCCAGCCATCACCGGCCAAACCGCCGCCCCCCGCCGCTCGCGGCCGGCGTTGCGCCGCCCCGCCCACCGCCCACGGCTGGCGGTGCGCCGCCCCGCCCGCCCTAAAACCACTCCCATCTCTGGTCCGCCGCCGCCCCGACCATCCCTCTAGCCCCTCCCCCGTGCCGAGCTTTTTCTCCAGCGACCCCGACGCCATCGCCCCACCACCGCCCGCGACCACCGTCCCCACCCTGAACCGTAAGATAGATAGTGGGGTACCTCTCTGGCGAGCCCCCCTCCCTGCTGCGGCTGGTTCTTCCTTAACTCCGGCGAGCCCCCCACCCCCCTGAAAATCGACTGACCCAAAAGTCAATTCAGTCGACTGAAGTGTAGCCAAATTGGAGCAGCATCACAAGCAAGATCAAGAGCGAGAGCAACAGCGTGGGCAAGAGTAGACCAGGCAGGGGACCAAGAGCAAGAGCAGAGCAGCAGCGCGAGCGAGAGCTAAAGTAGCAGCAGCTCCTACTGATGTGGACGTCGCCGCCAAGGGAGCGACACCGTGGAGGAAGTGGCCAACGATGCCACCGTGGATGGTGCCGCGCCATGTCGGCTCGGGACCGAGCGCCAGCAGCACCGTGAGATCGAACGAAGAAGAAAATGCGACGATTAGTGTACAACCTCTTTGGTGGCGCCGGTTAGGCCTCAGCTTCATCCGAGGAAACGGTGATGATGATGCTCTTCCGATGGTGTAGGCGAAGACGGCGGTGTGGGAATGGAGGTGGCGCTAAAGACGAGGGAACGTCGGGGCAGCTCCTTGGAGGTGGAGGACGGGGTGGCTGAACCGGCGGGACGACGAGATCGATGACGGATCCTCATCCGGTATGGTGGATGAGGGACGTCAAGGTGTTGTTGTGGACAACATCATCGGGGAAGAGGCTCTGGCTGGGCAGCGGTGAGGTGGCGGACGGAGGAGGGTGGGGTTTCACGGCTGGAGCAGAGAGGTTATGGCGGCCTGGGATTTCGAATGGCGAAAAGGAGGCGATGGGAGGGGGAACCATGGCTTAGGGACTAGCTTGTCCTAAATGTGTGGTAAGTTATGAAAGTACCCCCACTGATTTGTGCTAGGAGGTTCTTTCGGTTCAGGGTATCACGGGCATTTCACGTGTCGGGATTTCGCAGGAGGTGGGAGTTTTCGCGCGCGTTGTAATTTTGGGATAGCAAGGTGCGGGTTGAGATGGAGGGGGTTTTCGGAGCACAACAAGACAAAGATATATCTTAAACATTTCGGGGTAACAAGGCGCGGGTTGAAGAGGCGGGAATTTCGCAGCACGATAAACAGATATGCTAGCTTGAAATTTCGGCATAACAAGGCGCGGCTTGAAATTTCTGGAGAACAAGCTTAACGTGTACCGAGAAAAACAATTCGCACCTCATCACTAGAGAGAGCCATGTCCCATTTTACTATATTACTAGAAATGCATTCAAATACAACAACAAAAACTAAGAGAATCGGGACAACAAACATAACGTGTACAGTACCAAAACAATTGGCACTTCCCTCAACAATAAAAAAAACAATGTGTGTTGTCTAGCATATGGACTAATTAAATTTGAGTACATTTTCCCCGTTTGAATGGGATTGTACTCGGATTAGTTATACAACCATCTAAATATTATCTTCACAACAATGACATGAATATAGGCGAAGTAAATTCCTATATAAATAAGAACTACATGTACATACGATCTCAAATTCAAATATATGTATCCATTTTATGTTGATTTCGATCATAGTACATGTATGCTCTAGCTAGATGTTCGGAATTTAAACCATGTATGATACTGCATACAATATGTTTAACACACACAACACACACACAAACACCATTTAGACTAGTAAGGTACACTTGCATTGCATGCATGAGATTTGGCAACCAAATTATGAATAAATACCACATTATAGCATGTAAGCTTTGAGTCATATATGCATGATGTAGATGTTCATTTAATTCTTATAGTTCATTTCATTCAAAATCATCTAGTTTTTATAAGAAAGCTAATCTATTTGAAGATTCATGGAATTGTGCGTTGTAAAGCATAAAGTAAAAACAAATAATGGCAAATCATGTAGAAAAACATTTGGGCAATTTTGATATGGAAGATTCTAGAACAAATAAGAAGTGCTTGTGTTTTGAGGTTTGTGCATTATGCTTAAGTTCAACCATGGAGTCTTCTAGATTGTACATGTGGCAAAATCTGGTGAAATCTAGATGATATCCAAAGGCGAGTAGTGCTCAAATTTGCCATCTCTGCACCATCGGATTGGCTTCATCCAACGACCATCTTTCAAAGTTAAAGTTATCCACACACTATATATAAAATATAAAATATAAAATATAGGGGTATAGATATAGATATGTGATGCGAAAGCCAACCATCATCTCCAGTTAGAATAATGTGTCCATGCACGGATGCAATGTGGCCAAACGATGTTTGCCATCGGTATCTCAAATTCAAATCAGTCTGACCTTGTTCAATGTGTATACAGTACAACATGCTCGTTTCCAAACCACACCACGCATATCTCAGTTATATTCATGCATGCATGGGTTTCAAACATCATGATCTCTTATTCAAATATTTGAATTCAACTTTACATTGATTATGACCTCACCTAGTCTTTTACACCCACACAGTCGTCTTCTATTTATAATTGTACTACTAACTTTCTCCCGTGCATGCATGCAAACACACTACCAGTCGGCATTATCCATCACACACATGCAATCTTTTTCTTCAAGTCAGTCTCCCATGCATGCACACACACACACACCTCCCCCTCTCCATCATATCGGTCATTCTTTATCTCTCATGTGCATGCACAACGATCGATGTTCCTCTAAATGGTTTAAGTTGATGAATTGGCCCTCGTCGTAAAGGATTAGTAATGCTTGGCCCCCTACCTCATTTATTTTTCATGACTCCGCTACTGCGCGCAACAGCGCACATTATTGCCCCCTCTCTTTAAATATCGATCTCACACATGTGCACTCCTTCATAGTCTCCCTCCACTTGGACCCTCGCACCATCTTCTAGCCCCCACCGGATTTTGTCACATGTACAATCTAGCAGACTCCATGGTTGAACTTAGGCATAATGCACAAACCTCAAAACACAGGTGCTTCTCCTTTGTTCTAGAATCTTCCGTATCATAACTGCCAAAACTTTTTTTCTAGTTGAATTGCCATTATTTGTTTTTTACTTTATGCTTTACAACGCATAATTCCATGAATCATAAAATAGATTAAGGGCTTCTTTGATTCAAAGGATTCTCAAAGGAATTTTGGAGGATTCTAATACTTAGGAATTTTTCCTATCTTGGTTGTTTGATTTGAAGGATTGTAAACCATAGGACTTTTTCCATAGGATTCATTTGCACTAGATTTCATAGGAAACATCCCATCCACTCAAACCTGTTTGAAAGAATCCTGCATTTTTTCTATGCGCAATCAAACACTCGTACAACTCTAATCCCATGTTTTTCCTATTCCCGCGTTTTGGAAATCCTACGAATCAAAGAGGCCCTATCTTTTTTATAAAAACTAATTGATTTTGAATGAGTTGAACTATAAGAATTAAATGAACGTCTACATCAGGCATACATGACTCAAAGCTTACATGCTATAGTGTGGTAGTTATTCATAATTTGGTTGCCAAATCTGATGCGTGCAATGCACGTGTACCTTACTAGTACTTCGAGTATGTGCAAAACACGTAAATCAGAATTCCAATGTCACGCTACATAGTGTCTCTCTTACAGTTCATGCAGCCACGTGGCACATGTGGAGGTGTTGTTGCGACCTCCTTGTGTGGATTGATCACAGTGACATGCTGCTGGTTCCAGAAGAATGTACTCGTCCTCTTTGAGGCACACTGGCGGTACATGTACGAAGGGAAGATGTGCACGCACGCCACGCACGCACTCATTCCCTCCCACATACACGCGGGTACACGGGGGACGCATTTTTGTACGAAGATCCACCCCATGTGACACTTTGACGCGTGTAAAGTCCTTCACTTTATTGATGGTCAATTAATACAACACATGCAAATTGAGTGGACGTGAGGGAGGAAGAAAGACATTACTACTCCACTGCGTGCATGCGAGTAGTTAAATCATGGGTTTCTACTTCCATTGGTCTCCTTCGTATTTTGTGAAAACCTGCTCACACCTAGTACGTATCAAACCTGAACATGTTCCCACTATGCATGTTTTAGTACTAGTGCTAGTACTAGGTTATAAAAAGGGGAACTAGTACCTAGCCGAAAATCACTCTACCTCTTACTCCTCATAAGTCTTTCTTGTCGGCTGTCCTTGCCATGGCCGGTGTGCAGAGCTCTAGGTTGAGAACTATCTGAACTACTCATAACAAGGGAGCGGCCATGAAGGCCGTGGAAAAAAAGAGAGGGCTCGCTGCCTCGTAGAGACCTCGAAAGATCTCTCACGGGCAGGCGATGGCTCCCAGGAGCGCCCTAGCCGCAGAGGCGAACATGCCGAGCTAGCGGCGCTGGAGTCGTTATCCCTCGACGGCATGCCTGATCAGCTCAATAAGCACCTCAATAAGCAGAAGGAGTTCATCCACGGCTTGGTGGAGCTACTGAAGGAGAGCCTCGACGACATGCCCGCTGAGCTCAATGATCAGGGGGAGTTGACCGCTAGCTTGGTGATGCTGCTGAAGAAGAGCATTGCCTCGGAGAAGAAGGCGACCGACGAAATCCTGCAACTTCAGGAGGACAAGGCGAAGCTCTGCCACGAGCTCGACCTGATGAAGGAGGAGAACGCTGACTGGAAGAAGTTGCATGAGAATAGTAGTTCCTCGATGAAGATGCTGCAGGCCCTCGTCATGGAATAGAAGGAGGAGTTGGCGAAGCTCCGCATCGAGCACCCGGTTGCTATCAAGGTACGTAATGAGGCCGTGGAACAGATGATGAAGGCTCGCGTCGAGAAATCCCGCGTCATGGACAGAATGAAGAAGATGGCGGATGAGACGCGCAAGGAGATGGAGGTCATGGAGGCGATGAAGAAGCAGTTACGACTCCACGGCCAGCAACCCTTCATGTAGTAAAGAGCAGCACCAAAGACTTGTGTGTGCGTCTTCCTTCTTTTTTGGGGGTGATAATCTTCCTTCTTCTTTTGCTCCTGTGTTTCTTCTTTTGCTTCGGGTGTTTCTCCGCACGTGTCACGTTCTCTGTGAGGCATGAATAGAACAATGCTAACAATGAGATGACTAGAAAATTAGATCATTTTTATCGCCATATGGCACTGGGCTGCCGTGTTTCGTGCTCCTCCGTTGTACTACTCCAGTGGAAAACTTGAGTATACCACACGATTCTTTGCTCCTCCTCTGGTCGTCGGCACATTTATACGAGCAATCAAATCACAAGGCCCCGCCTTCCAGCAGTAATGAGCCGTCAAATCACAAAGGCCCTCGCCTCTCCTGAAACCGACCAAGCTAGACTGCCCCGCCCTCTAGCCTTTTAAAAATGTATACTTTTGTACAGTAGTAGTATCGATGGATTGCGCCATGGAGCAAAAGTAACAAGATGAAATTAAATAAAAAAGGTCATACATATAGAGAGCGCTCGTCGCCAAATTATGCATATAGTACTATTCAAAAAGGTAGTACGTGCTTAAATGGGGTGCTAAATTATATTAAAGAAATTAGCATACCTATTTAATTCTTGGGTTCTTATTATTTATGCCACTAGTTGTGTATCACTACTCAGTTTTGCCATTAGAAGTTACAACTACTCAAAAATGCCATCGATTCGTGAGATGCCTGCTCAAAAATGCAATTTGATATCTCAAAAATGCCATCGTTAAGTTAGATGTTTGCTCAAAAATGCCATTAGACATTGTTATTTTCACATCAAACCCATTGACCATGTTATATGACAAAAATAAGTCAATTCTCATAATGATAACTGTGGCCCCGCTTGTTAGGAGTAACCAAGCGAATAATTTTACAGGAAAATAAGAATGTTGTTGGGATCAAGTAGGCCCCACACTTTATTTTACTGTAGTGAGATAGAGGGACAGCTGGCATGTTGGTCCATCGGTATTTATGTCATTATAACATGGCCAAAGAGATTTGAGACACAATAATGATGTCCAGCACAACACACCCCTCAAATAAAACTAAGCACCCTGAAATTTTTTGACAACTAAACTGCTGGCCATATGATGCTGGCCATATATATTGTACGTATATAATGTGAAGAAATGATTGGTAGTACTATACCAACTAAAAGATGAACTGTAAGAAATACTAGTATGTATGTACTGAAGAGTTAAAGTAACGAGAAGGAACATAACATAGTTCTGCTGGGGGCTCAGCACAACACACCCCTCAAATAAAACTAAGCACATCTTAAATTAAACTAAGCAACTAATCCGATAGACACTGCATTAGAACCACCACGAGCAACGACACTGCCACCTTACTCAGACTCCTCATCCATGTGCTCCACTTCGTCCTTGTCCCTCTTCCTCTTGGCCGATACTTATTTGCTTGAACTGCACACTTGGCTCTTGCTCTTCATCCAACCCTTGTAGATATTGAAACAAAGGTAGCCATCCATTGCAGCGTAGTGGATGTGGTTTATATCTAGTACATTCCACTCCCATGCATGATGAAACTTGAACGGAGGTTTCTTCAGTGTACCGTATGAAGGATGAACCATGGCTCCTGCCAGGGTCAGCATTGAAGGCTGATCACGGGAGGGCACCAGCCCTTTCTTCTGGAGGTCGAAGGGGTTGCCTACAATGAGGCCTATCTGATCCAGGACTTCCCTGTCGTTCCTAAAGTCTACAGTAACGAAATTGACTCAGCCGCCCTTGAGGAAGTTCTTAAATTCCTCGCACTCAACGTTGGCATGGCATATGTGGTAGACCAAGCATAAGTCATGCACACAAACCTGGATCACGGTGGGCTTCTTCTTCTCTGCCTCCTTTAGATTCTTCCCGCTTTATAGGACTATGGTGTACTCAACATCTAGCCTAGCGACCGACTCATCCTTTGAGTTTTCGAACATGCTTCTGAAGCGTGCAAGGCATCCTTTCACTATCGGGGAAGAACGGGTGTAGATGACGTCGAACTCATCGCCGATGATGGTTCTAACCTTGTACTCACTACGGATCATGGAGATTTGCAACGCCATGGATTTGGGAGGAGGGTCAGGATTAGTGGAACTGCTGTAATGTGAAAGGACGGGACGACTAGGAGCGAACTGCCGTAATGTTAAAGGACGTCCGGGGATGAGTAGGAGCGAACTGCCAGCAGTTTTTGTAAAAATGCTGAGTGGGGCGTGCGAACGGCAGGGTAGTGGCTTGCCTGGTGGATAAATGGATTCATGCACAGTACTATGGGGCCCAATTAGATGTCATCTCTACTCAACGCCCAATTAAATGGCTTTCGATGTCATATCAAGCATCGGAAAAATTACAGGTGATACGAAGCTTTCCATTCTCCCATTATACGGGCTTCTGAGAGCCCTTGGATCTGAGATCAAACGGTTGCATGGCGTGATTCTAGACCTATGGGTGAATATCCTATCCTGGAGGGTTATTCTGCAAATTTTCAGCAACTTAGCATGCGACCGTCCGATCTCAGATCCAAGGGCTGCCAGCAACCCGTATCATGGTCGCGCTTACCACGACCGTCGCCTCGCTCATGCGGTCGCACCCTTAGAGATTTAACACGGTGCGTTAGGCTATCTGATGTTGGCATGTCATACATAGTCATCAGTTAGTCACTCATACAACAAGGTTAGCTATAAGGTTGGCTATAGGAGTATTTTTTTACTTCTCTCTATCTCTTTCTTCGTAGTATTTATTGCCTTTGCCAAGGAGTGACCTCTTCCAATGAAATGGTAGTCTCAAGTCATTAAAAGCATGCACACCTCACATCTCTTATTGGTTGATATGTCAAGAAACAAGAAACAATGTACTCCCTCCTTTCCGGTTTATAGGGCTTATCTCAACTTTTTTGTTTTTCCAATTTATAGGGCTCATTTTCATCTCATTTTAGTTTCCGAGACGCATTAAATCTTTGCATGTAAGAATTAGAAAGGAACACACCAATGCATGTAATGTTTCTACTTATCTAGTGGCCAAGCATGCATGCACTACAATTAATCCAATTTAATGCATGAGTTTAATTGGGGTAGTTTTGTAAAGTACAAGATACATTCCTCCACTCACAAAATGCCTTGATTGATGAGATTTCAGATTTGAGCCTTATAATCCGGAAAAGAGGGAGTAGGAGTTAATGCACCGCGCCTAAGTGTTTTGGGATTATTTGGTTTTCGTAAGATGACTTGCACACCTAGACGGAGGGAGTAATTAACTTGCCACATCAGACTTTATGCCTATGTGGTAGGCTTAGCACCTGTACGAGCAAGTACAATAGTGGGCTATAAGCCCGCTTACATGGCATTTTTGCAAATGTGGAGGAAAGAGGCAAGGAAAAACTTGAGGAGTGTGCTCTCATGCAAGAGCCAGCCTCTACATGGTGGAGCATTGGGAGAGGCTCCTGTATACCATGGAGGTGGTCAGGAATCGGGAGACTCACGCCGGTCGTAGCGCCATAGTTGAAATGATAAAATGGCAAGTCAAATCACGGGCCCCACCTGTCCAGCAGTAACTCAATGTCAAATCACACGACCCTATGTTCGCAGCAGCCTACTCCCTCATCTTCTCACGTCTCTGTTGAACCGACTAGGCGGAACTGCCCCACCTACCGCGCGGGAAAAGCCCCGCCCTCGACTTTTAAATAGTATAGTATACTAATTTTGTATCCATGGATTGCGCTATGGAGCAAAGCCTCAAGAAAACGGTGGTACACATGTACGGAGTATACAGCACGCCCGCCGCATTCGCGTCGCACCCCAGACGGTCGGTCGGTCTGGCACGCCGCTCTCTGAATGGAACGTGGATCATATTGCGTTTGCACACACATGTGGGACCGCAACCGAGAACCGACCATATGCACACTCCCCGGCCCCACAAGTCGGGTGAGTTAATAGAAGAGAGAGACGAGCGACAGTACTAGAGAAGTGTTGTATAGACGTTGGTGCCTGGACGATCCCTGCATGACACAGAAGATCAGTTCGTCCATGCATGTGACCGGACTCCAGTAGACACGCCTGGATTGGATATCGTCTACATATCATGCAGGCTGTGTTGTACAGGCTTGTAGTTTTGATGAGAAATCCAAAAAAGGTTTCTTGTCATCTCGCAATATTAGGTGTCATGTGCTTCGGATCACTGTGAGGGTTAAACAACGACAACCGAGTTCCTCCAAGGCGCTGATCATTGTGGGCACATGCACGAAGACTACTCGGCTGCCATCTAGCTCAAGCCAGCTATGTTAATTAGGACATCTATCGACGGACCCCTTTTCTACGAGTTTATCTTCAATTTGAGTTTTGATCCTCGTCTAGTTTGTCCGTCGGGATTCATGTTGTCTCCTTTGGGCAGTGAGGTTATGGTTTATTGTCATGTGGCATTTTTTCATGTTATATGTTATAATCCGGTGCTTCAGATCAAAATGACGACAATTGCACCTCCGGGGCACATGCATGAAGACTTCTCAAGAGTCATTGACGAGGTCAAGCCGGCTCCGGTAGACAAAAGAAAACTAGTACTCCACTATATAGGCAGGAGCCTCCGCACTTGCTTGCTAGTTTTGCTCTCTTCACACTGTCTCGTCCTCTCCAGATCTAAACATGACAGCAGTGGCCACACACTCTCTCTCTGCTCACCGCTGGTCATAGATCCAGCTGGATCCTCTCCGCTGGGGAACGTGATAAGGTGCAACGTTCACGCGTTCGTCCTCGGCGACGGCTCTTACCCACTACCGATGCGTCTCGATCAGCGTGCCTTGCCGTTCTCTCCCAAGCACCGCTGGCTAGGGAGGGCCTCCGACCCCTTCTTCCTCGCTGCCGTAGTGTGGGCAGATCTTGCCTCCCGCCGCCCACCTAGAGATATCCCGGCGACCCTCAGGTATATCTTCCTTCGAAGCTGGCCTTGGTCTACTTCCCGAGCTCCTGACGTTGCTGCATTTGTATCTTTTACTATTTCCCAGGCCCCCTCGTAGATACGATCGATTGGCTGTTCGAAAGCCACCTAAATTTTGACTGTTAAGAGGTAAAACTAGTTCATGCACTTGAATATAGTACTACTTGGTTCAAACAAGGAAGAAAGGGGGTGGGGTGGGGGAAGGTCTATTACCTGAATCTAGGACTTGGTCGAAAGAGGAAATAATGGGGGAGAAAAGTAGCAAAGTCTGGCTATCTAACTAGTCTCTTGGTCTAATAGGGAAATAAAGAGAAACATGGTACAAACTCAATATAAACCCGATCTATTGGTTGAAAAAGGAAAGAAAGTGGGGACTGGGGGACAAGTCAATAGAGTAAGTCAAACACTATATTTGCTAGCCTCACACAATATAAGGTGGCTATACCGAACAAAAATGGGACCAACCCAGATATCCTGTTCTGATGTTTGTTGCCCTGAGCCACTCTTATGTAATGCCACTGGTAAAATGTAGCAGTCGCACTGTTAAAAGTAAGGACATGTTAAACCAATGTTGTTTTCATGTCCTGCTAAATTTCCTATTAAGATAAGTTGCTTCTTTTCGTTAGAAATGCAACTGTCCTGGTCTGCCTACTCTCCCATGCCCAAATACCAACTCCGTAGCTGTGACACCCCCGATTCAATCATACACTAATCATACACGCAAACGTGTACGATCAAGATCAGGGACTCACGGGAAGATATCATAACACAACTCTACAAATAAAATAAGTCATACAAGCATCATATTACAAGCCAGGGGCCTCGAGGGCTCGAATACAAGAGCTCGATCATAGACGAGTCAGCGGAAGCAACAATATCTGAGTATAGACATAAGTTAAACAAGTTTGCCTTAAGAAGGCTAGCACAAACTGGGATACATATCGAAAGAGGCGCAGGCCTCCTACCTGGGATCCTCCTAAACTACTCCTGGTCGCCGTCAGCGGCCTGCATGTAGTAGTAGGCACCTCCAGAGTAGTAGGAGTCATCGTCAACGGTGGCGTCTTGCTCCTGGACTCCAACATCTTGTTGCAACAATTGGGTATAGAAAGGGGAAAAGGGGGAACAAAGCAACCGTGAGTACTCATCCAAAGTACTCGCAAGCAAGGAGCTACACTACATATGTATGCATTGGTATCAAATGGAAAAGGGGTAACATATGTGGACTGAACTGCAGAATGCCGGAATAAGAGGGGGATAGCTAGTCCTATCGAAGACTACGCTTCTGGTAACCTCCATCTTGCAACAGAAGAAGAGAGTAGATAGTAAGTTCACCAAGTAACTTCGCATAGCATAATCCTAACCGATGATCCTCGCCTCGTCGCCCTGTGAGAGAGCGATCACCGGCTGTATCTGGCACTTGGAAGGGTGTGTTTTATTAAGTATCCGGTTTTAGTTGTCATAAGGTCAAGGTACAACTACAAGTCGTCCTCTTACTGAAGATCATGGCTATTCGAATAGATTAACTTCCCTGTAGGGGTGCACCACATTTCCCAACACGCTCGATCCCCTTTGTCTGGAAACACTTGTTTGGGTCATGCCCGGCCTTGGAAGATCAACACATCGCAGCCCTACCTAGGCACAACAGAGAGGTCAACACGCCGGTCTAAATCCTATGGTGCAGGGGTCTGGGCCCATCGCCCATTGCACACCTGCACATTGCGAGGGTGGTCGGAGAGTAGACCTAGCAACCTCCATTACGAAGGAAGTTGTGTTGCACGATCCAACCCGGCGCGCGCCGCTCAGTCGCTGATGTCACGAAGGCTTCGGCTGATACCACGACGTCGAGTGCCCATAACTGTTCCCGCGTAGTTGGTTAGTTCGTATAGGCCAGTAGCCAGACTCAGATCAAATACCCAGATCTTGTTAAGCGTGTTATTTTGAAGTAACCGCGAACGCCGACCAGGGCCAGGCCCACCTCTCACCTAGGTGGTCTCTGCCTGCCCTGTCACTCCGCCTCAAAGCAACAGTCGGGGGCCGTCGGGAACCTAGGCTCACCACTACCTGGGTGGAACCACCTGCCCCTTCAGCCCCCAACATCGAAATCACTAGTGGGTACTCAACGAGCCGACCCGACTTTAGTCACCACGTGTATCATATATAAAGTATATAATATATACACGTGATCACCTCCCGAGTGATCACGACCCGACAGTATAGCATGGCAGATAGACAAGAATGTAGGGCCACTGATGATAAACTAGCATCCTATACTAAGCATTTAGGATTGCAGGTAAGGTATCAATAGCTGTAGCAACAATGACAAGCTATGCATCAGAATAGGAATAATGGAAAGTGCTACCTCTTTTAGCACTGCGTTGGTTTTCCCCGAAGAGGAAGGGATGATACAGCAAAGTAGCGTAAGTATTTCCCTCAGTTTTTGAGAACCAAGGTATCAATCTAGTAGGAGGCTACGCGCGAGTCCCTCGTACCTGCACAAAACAAATAAATCCTCGCAACCAACACAAATAGGGGTTGTCAATCCCTATAAGGCCACTTACGAGAGTGAGATCTGATAGATATGATAAGATAATATTTTTGGTATTTTTATGATAAAGATGCAAAGTAAAATAAAGGTAGAGTAAATAATTAAGTAGTAGGAGATTGATATGATAAAGATAGACCCGGGGGCCATAGGTTTCACTAGTGGCTTCTCTTGAGAGCATAAGTATTCTACGGTGGGTGAACAAATTACTGTTGAGCAATTGACAGAATTGAGCATAGTTATGAGAATATCTAGGTATGATCATTTATATAGGCATCACGTCCGAGACAAGTAGACCGACTCCTGCCTGCATCTACTACTATTACTCCACTCATCGACCGCTATCCAGCATGCATCTAGAGTATTAAGTTAAAAACAAAGTTACGCCTTAAGCAAGATGACATGATGTAGAGGGATAGACTCATGCAATATGAAGAAAACCCCATCTTGTTATCCTCGATGGCAACAATACAATACGTGCCTTGCTGCCCTTACTGTCACCGGGAAAGGACACCGCAAGATTGAACCCAAAGCTAAGCACTTCTCCCATTGCAAGAAAGATCAATCTAGTAGGCCAAACTAAACTGATAATTCGAAGAGACTTGCGAAGATAACCAATCATACATAAAAGAATTCAGAGAAGATTCAAATATTATTCATAGATAGACTTGATCATAAACCCACAATTCATCGGTCTCACCAAACACACCACAAAAAGAAGATTACATCGAATAGATCTCCACAAGAGAGGGGGAGAACATTGTATTGAGATCCAAAAAGAGAGAAGAAGCCATCTAGCTACTAACTATGGACCCGTAGGTCTGAAGTAAACTACGCACACTTCATCAGAGAGGCTATGGTGTTGATGTAGAAGCCCTCCGTGATCGATGCCCCCTCCGGCGGAGCTCCAGAACAGGCCCCAAGATGGGATCTCGTGGATACAGAAAGTTACGACGGTGGAATTAGGGTTTTGACTCCGTATCTGATCGTTTGGGGTACGTGGGTATATATAGGAGGAAGAAGTACGTCGGTGGAGCAACAGGGGGCCCACGAGGGTGGAGGGTGCGCCTGGGGGGGGGCAGGCGCCCCCCTACCTCGTGGCCTCCTGTTAGTTGGCTTGACGTAGGGTCCAAGTCTCCTGAGTTGTATTCGGTGAGAAAATCACGTTCCCGAAGGTTTCATTCCGTTTGGACTCCGTTTGATATTCCTTTTCTTTGAAACCCTAAAACAGGCAAAAAATAGCAATTCTGGGCTGGGCCTCCGGTTAATAGGTTAGTCCCAAAAATAATATAAAAGTGGATAATAAAGCCCAATAGTGTCCAAAATAGTAGATAATATAGCATGTAGCAATAAAAAATTATAGATACGTTGGAGACGTATCAAGCATCCCCAAGCTTAATTCCTGCTCGTCCTCGAGTAGGTAAATGATAAAAATAGAATTTTTGATGCGGAGTGCTACTTGGCATAATTTTAATGTAATTCTTCTAATTGTGGTATGAATATTCAGATCCGAAAGATTCAAGACAAAAGTTTATATTGAAATAGAAAATAATAATACTTCAAGCATACTAACAAAGCAATTATGTCTTCTCAAAATAACATGGCTAAAGAAAGTTATCCCTACAAAATCATATAGTCTGGCTATGCTCTATCTTCACCACACAAAATATTTAAATCATGCACAAGCCCGATGACAAGCCAAGCAATTGTTTCATACTTTTGACATTCTCAAAACTTTTTCAATCTTTACGCAATACATGAGCGTGAGCCATGGATATAGCACCATAGGTGGAATAGAGTGGTGGTTGTGGAGAAGACAAAAAGGGGAAGATAGTCTCACATCAACTAGGTGTATCAACGGGCTATGGAGATGCCCATCAATAGATATCAATATGAGTGAGTAGGGATTGCCATGCAACAGATGCACTAGAGCTATAAGTATATGAAAGCTCAACAAGAAACTAAGTGGGTGTGCATCCAACTTGCTTGCTCATGAAGACCTAGGGCATTTTTGAGGAAGCCCATCATTGGAATATACAAGCCAAGTTCTATAATGTAAGATTCCCACTAGTATATGAAAGTGATAACATGAGAGACTCTCTACTATGAAGATCATGGTGCTACTTTGAAGCACAAGTGTGGTAAAAGGATAGTAACATTGTCCCTTCTCTCTTTTTCTCTCATTTTTTTCTTTGGGCCTTTTCTCTTTTTTTATGGCCTCTTTTCTTTCTATTTTTTTATTTGGGCTTCTTTGGCCTCTTTTATTTATTTTTCATTCGGAGTCTCATCCCGACTTGTGGGGGAATCATAGTCTCCATCATCCTTTCCTCACTGGGACAATGCTCTAATAATGATGATCATCACACTTTTATTTTTCTTACAACTCAACAATTACAACTCGATACTTAGAACAAAATATGACTCTATGTGAATGCCTCCGGCGGTGTACCGGGATATGCAATGATTCATGAGTGACAAGTTTGAAATAATTATGAACGGTGGCTTTGCCACAAATATGATGTCAACTACATGATCATGCTAAGCAATATGACAATGATGGAGTGTGTCATGAACGGAACGATGGAAAGTTGCATGGCAATATATCTCAGAATGGCTATGGAAATGCCATAATAGGTAGGTATGGTGGCTGTTTTGAGGAAGGTATATGGTGGGTGTATGATACCGGCGAAAGGTGTGCGGTATTAGAGAGGCTAGCAAGGGTGGAAGGTGACAGTGCGTATAATCCATGGACTCAACATTAGTCATAAAGAACTCATATACTGTCGGTGTTCTGGGAACGGGGGTCCCCAGACTTGCCTGCCTGCGGCCTGCGGCGTGGCTTAAAGGGGGCCCAACACGGCCCATCTTCATCAACACAGACCCAAGACCCTCGCGAGGGGCCAAGCCTGGCAGGGCGGACGACACGGAGCTTCCTCAGGCACGGCCTCATCAGGCTGGCTCGCGAGGAGGCGGAGAGATCAAGGCGGGGTACCTCACGAGGTGCCCGTGACGCAAGCCATGACGACCAAGGGTGCCAGGCGGGCGCCAGCCCGCGCAGTGTCCTCCTTTCCTCTTTGGTGCAAAGGGAGCAAGCGCAGGCGAGAGCATCAAGCAAAGGCACCCGTTTCGGTGTAACGAGACCAAGACTAGTCCAACGGCAGGGAGGAAGTCATTGTGGAGCCCAAGCCAGCGTCACCGCCAGAGCCTTTGGCAGGCGAGGACCAAGTTTAGTCAGGATAAGTGTACCAGATGTTCCCCTTCAAAATGGCCAATTTTTGGCGCCCTTCCCGCTCAATATTTGGGAAGAGGCCCAGGGCCTTTGCCTATAAATAGGACTAGCCACCCCCAGGGGAGAGAGATAGAAAAAACAGAATCGAAAAGGGATCGAAATCAGAGAGAGAATCAAGAAGAGAGAGAGAGAGAGGGAGAGAGAGAGAGAGAAGGGTGACTGAACTCCTCCTAGCAGTTCATCCCCCCAGCCAAGAACACACCCTCGCGAGGCTGTTCTTTGTTGTATTGCTCATCATCATCAGCCCAAGAGGCAATCCACCACACCACACACTGGAGTAGGGTATTACACCACAATGGTGGCCCGAACCAGTATAAACCCTGTGTCTCTTGTGCTGTTCTTTCCATAGCTTAGATCTTAGCGAGGCGGAGGGGTGCAGGTAGGTAGAAGGCGAAATCTCCGCGCGCACCCCAGTGTTCGAACCTCAAGGGTCTGCCGAAACCCGAAATCTGACATTTGGCGCGCCAGGTAGGGGTGCACCGGAATCCACCTTCTACCGCTTCGTGCCCCATCGCGTCGTCATCACCATGTCCGGCGACCAGGCGGGCAATCCAGATCCTTGGGCGGCGTGGCCCGCCAGCACAGAGCCGCTCACCTCGGGCGACCCCATGCCCCAGGCAGCTCGCGGTCCGCAGGGTGCTGCGGGCCGCGGGCGACGCGGACAGGCTTCGACAGCTCTCACACCGCGGCAGGCGCGGTCGGCAGCAAGGGCCTCCAATCACGCCGCGACCACGACATCGTACACCCGCCGGGAGCAGGCGAACTCGAGGGCTGCGCTCACAGTGGCCCGAGAGCTGCTGCAGTGCAGGCTGCTGGTGGGCGGCCATGACGTGCTGCTGGAGCGGGTGGCAGAGCTCCTGGGCTTCGCCGCCTCGGGGGCTCACCCCTTCTGCACCCAGCTCCCATCTCAAGCCCAGGGCGGCCCGCGCGGGGGCTCCGCGCGCGCCCGCGGGCTCCAAGGCTACTCCAACGCCAGCAAAGCTGTCGGCACCGGACCGGCGGCGGTGCTGCCCCCGCTCCCGGTCCGCGAAGAAGAAGGACTCGACGCGACCCACGGCCCTAGTGGACAGCCGCGCTACCACCCCACGGTGGGCGCGTCAAGCAGAGCTGCATGGCACGCGGAGCACTACGGCGTGGCCTTCGGGATGACGGCGCCAGAAGAATACGTGCCCCACATGATGGACCAAGGGCACCCTCACGAGGGCGAACAAGGCTCGCTCCTCAGCCCAAGCTGGGGGGATGAGGCACCAGAAGCTGAGCTCTTCCAGGAGCCCTGGGACGGTCCCACCGGCCACGCTGGAGGCAACGATTATTGGGTACCGCTAATTCCTCAGGAGCAGGCATACGCTAATCATGGATCGCAGGAGGTGCAGGTCGCCACAGCGAGCAGCTGCCCCGCTCCCACAGTCTCCTACCCCTCGGGAGGAGGGCGCAGGGGGCTGCAGGAGAGGGGCCGAGATCCAACATCACCACCGTGGCGTTCGGAGCAAGGTGTTCTCAGGAGGTAGGCCCTCTGCTGGGGAGGTGCCTCAGGGCCTGCCCCTGGCGGAGGACCCGTGGTCGTCGGGGGAACCGCTGGTGACCGCTCTACCCCATCGTCGGCGTCCTGGTTTCCGGTCGTCGTTGATGGCACTAGAGTGTGGCGCAAGGCGGGGCCCTTGTCTGGCGATATGAAGCAAGGCCGGTACCTGTGAAGAAGGCCCACTGCCTGTGAAGCTCGCCGCCCCGTGACACTCTCACGTAATAATGAGTGGGGCTGTACATGCCCCGGAGTCTCAGGGGTGCCGGCCTCAGGCCCTGGGGCTCCCTCCCACGCCCAGTGGCAGCACTTAGCTCCGCGCTGGTGAGAATACGTCCAAGACTAGATTAGGTGCCGGACGCGGCCTTTTGTCTGCTTTCATTGCTTTTCCCTTTGGTTGTCACTTTCCCCCGCTTGATTTAAGTTGGATTCGAATTTGAGATTTGCGTGTGTTTGGGGAAGGGGTGCTTAGTCTCGTTCAAGCAATTTCTCGCGTTTTGATTACCACTTCGCATCAGCTGCCTCCCCTTGTGAGCCCCTCGCGAGCCGGGTCAGACCCAGCTTGCGCGCAGCCTAGACTGCCGCCGCCGCGTCCTCTCAGGAGGGTTTTTTACTACAGATCCTATGGATTCGATCAGGGAACACTCGGGGCACCACAGCCTCCCACAGGCTACCTCAGGGCCCGCACGGGACAAAGGTAAACTAGCCGTCCAGTGCATCGCTTAAGCCAACCACTTGGCGCGGGCGCATGGGCAATGTAGCGTCTACTAATACGATGAACACAAGTTTTACATGAGCCCCCCCCCTCCAAAATGCTCTCACAGCCATCAGGCCAAAACCTGAGTTCTATTCATGCAGGGTAAGGAAGCAGGAACGATGCACAATCAGTCGGATAAATCCCCCAATGCGTCCTCAGGAGCACCACCCGAATCGTTGCTGGCGTCGCTGGACTCGCCATCGCTGTCTGCGTCTTCGCTAGCGGCGGCAGGGCCGTTCACCACACTGCCCTCGTCAGCAGCCACGATCACGCCGTCGTTGTCTGAAGCGAAGGCCCTGACAAGAGCATCCACATTGTCTTCCACCCAGTGCGCCAGGTCGTCTCGGACGGCCTGGGGGACTGGGGCAATGGCGGCGTCGAAATCGAAGTGGGGATCCATGTTCCGGAGATGGCTGAAGACACGAGAAAAAGCGCGCCCGAGCAGGGCGCGGCTCCTCTCCTCCACCAACCTGTCAGCCCTGACCGACCGCGCCTCCAGCTGCGTCACCACATCGGTGAAGAACTGAAGGTTGCCAGCGTAGTTGACTGCATGCGGTTCGCCAACAGCTTCCTCGCAGATGTTGCCCAAGGCTGTGTTGGCTCTCTCCCGGAGCATGGTGAGCATGGGGCCGTGCTCATGCTCCACGATCCGCCGCTGACGTATCTCGTCCGCATTCTGGCGCGACGACCTCAGCCTCCTCCACCCGCTGGCGAAGAAGGAGCACCTCGGCCTGGGAGGTGGTTTACTCCCCTTGCGCTACCTCAAGGGCGGCCCGAAAAGCATCGGCCCGCCGCGTCGCTTCCTCCAGCTTGGCCCTCAAGGCAGCAGTCCTACCTTCAGCCTCGGCCCGGATCAACCCCAGCCTCTCCTCGAACTCGTGCCCGAGGTCCAAGCGCGCCATCGCCACCCGACGTCCGACCTCCTCCAGGACACGGGCTTCCCGTGCAGCGATATCATCCTCCGCCTGCGTCACCAAGCGCTCCCTCGTCTCCAGATGCTCGTACTCACGGGTACGTTCGGCGGCTTCCAGCGTCAGCGCCTCCTCACGCTTCTGGAGCTCTGCTGGGTCGCCAGAGGCCACCTTCATCGACGCGAGGGCTGCCTCGCGCAGCTCCACTTGCTCCTCCTGTGAGTGGCACCAGGCCAGGAGCTCCCGAGCCCGCTCCTCCGCCGCCTCTCTCCGCCGGTCAGCTTCCCGGGCCTCCTCAGCGGCCCAAGATCGGGCCTCCCGAGAGGCCACCAGTGATGCCTTGGCCTCTGCGTCATCAAGATCGCGCTGACGGTGCGCAAGGGCGATGGCGCCCTCCAGCTCGCGCCTCTCTGCAGCCAGGCGCAGGCCCTCGACCCCAAGGCGCGCGTCTTCATCAGCAAGCTCCTCACCAAGCAGGCTCACCGCGTCAGCCGCCCTTCAAAGGAATCCTTGGCAAAGAGCGCGACGCTCCCGGGCGCGCTCGAGCATGTCTTCCACACCATCATCTGCCCCAAGCGACGGCCGGGCACGCCACGCCAGAAGCCCGGCCTGGAGCCAGCTCGTCCCCAGATGAAGAGCGCAGGGAGCGCCTCAGCCAATCGCAGTCCATGACCAGGCGAGAAGCCCACGGCAGGCTGGCTATGCCACGAGAAGGTCCGCGAAGGAGGATCGCGAGGTGCGCAGGGCCACGATGCGCCTCGGGACGGTTCGCCTCTCCGATCGCCCTCACCACAAGGGCTCTGCTGCTCGGAGTGCTTGAGGACGGTGGAGGGGGCGAAGCCAAGGGGGATGACACCTCAGCCATCTCCGCGAGCTCGGCTGGAAGGGGCCTGCAGAGCAAGGATCAGTAAAAGCAACAGAAGGATCGGGAGCTGGGAAAGGAGAAGGCTTACTCATCAGTGGTGAAGTACTTCCTACGCTTCAGTAGGTGACAAGAGTTGAGCGCAGGGATCAACCTGTGACGAAGATGGAGCGTCAAGGTGATCCGTGTCAGGGGCGCCTGCCTGATGCGCACTGCCAATCGCCTTGCTGAGAGAAGCGGCTGGAGCCTCAGGGGCCTCAGTCGCAGGCACTGAGGGCAGCTGCTTGCCACCCTCAGCCTCAGCGGCACGGGCCCCAAGAGCTGCTCCCTCATGAGCATCGCCCGGCGCTGTCACTCCGCTGGGAGCCCCCTCAGCCTCTGGCGCCTCATGCCTCCCTGCTCCGCCACTTGAGGAAGAGTCGCCTTGGCCGAATGGAAGGGCAGTCACCGTCACTAGGTTCTCGTGAGACCCTCGGAGGCCGGCGGGGCGCGGCCCCCACTCATCAAAGATAGGCATGTGATTCACAAAATCACCCCTGTTCTGGCAGAGGTACAGCAAGGCCCCTCCCTGCTGGATGCTGCCAGGGTTGGGGTTCCAAGTCAGGATCAAGAGCACTGTCCTCAGCACTTCAGGCGTCAGGTCCTCTTCCTGGAGCCTCATACGATCATCATGCCCGCTGAAGGCCCACATCCGGCGGGAGTGGCGTTGGAGAGGAGCAATGTGGCGAAGCAGGAACTCCTTCACCACCTTGGGCGCTGTCACGCCAAGCGACCTCAAGAACGCGAAGCGGTGCCAGACGAAGACGAGCCGGGGGCTCTCAAGCGTCTCCTGGCCCCAGCCCGCATTGGGGACAGCAGGCGAAGTTGGCTCTGATAGTAGGGGGCTGGGCACCCCTGCATCCACATACATCCACCGCTCGCGGAACCCAGCCGCGGGCAGAGGGAGCCTGAAGTCAATCCCTGAGGCCACTGTCTCAGACGCGGCAATAAAGCTCACGCACGCCCAGCATTGGGTAGGGTCGACAAGGCGCAGAGAGAAGAAGTGGCGCAGCAAGGCAACCGAAGGAAGGATGCCCATCATTGCCTCCAAACAAAGGCGAAGACCGAAAGAAGGGTGATGGATTTAGGACCCAGATGCATCAGGTGGATCTGATAGTGGGAAAGCACGACATTGAAGAAATCAAAAAAGGGGGGAACCAGACCCGCCCACAGGGCATTGGCGAAATACTGGACCTCGGTGACTATCCTGTCGATGGGGAAGTGAGACGCGGGCCAGGCCGCCATCCTCCCGCATTCGTTGAAGACAGTGGCCAGAGCCGGGCTGACCTTGCCCAAGCCCTCGGCGGGGGTCGCCAACGGCGGCGAGCAAGGCGGAGGCATGGGTTTCTTCCCTCGCCCCTTCTTCGTTGGAGCCATGGCGATGGGAAGGGGGGGAAGGTTCGAGATTGGGTTGAAAACAGAAGCTGGAGTTCGAGCGGAGGAAGGACGGAGGGCGCTCGAGCGACAGAAAGGGGGGCGGCTGTGTATGACTACGAGTCCTCCTAGCATGGCGCAAAATAAGGGGGGCGTGGGGGAACAGTGCCGCCCACGCCCAATCAACCGCCACGCGGCGCCCAAGGCCGCAGGCTGTTAGGGCCCGCGGCGCTTCGCCCTTGCCCTTTCGCCTCCCTGCACGGCCAAGTCCGGGAGTGCCTTGGGCCCGGGGGCTACTGTTGGCGTTCTGGGATCGGGGGTCCCCAGACTTGCCTGCCTGCGGCCTGCGGCGTGGATCAAAGGGGGCCCAGCATGGCCCATCTTCATCAACACAGACCCAAGACCCTCGCGAGGGGCCAAACCTCATGGGGCGGATGACACGGAGCTTCCTCAGGCACGACCTCATCAGGCTGGCTCGCGAGGAGGCGGAGAGATCAAGGCGGGGTACCTCACGAGGTGCCCGTGACGCAAGCCATGACGACCAAGGGTGCCAGGCGGGCGCCAGCCCGTGCAGTGTCCTCCTTTCCTCTTTGGTGCAATGGGAGCAAGCGCAGGCAAGAGCATCAAGCAAAGGCACCCGTTTCAGTGCAACGAGACCAAGACCAGTCCAACGGCAGGGAGGAAGTCATTGTGGAGCCCAAGCCAGCGTCACCGCCAGAGCCTTTGGCAGGCGAGGAGCAACTTTAGTCAGGATAAGTGTACCAGATGTTCCCCTTCAAAATGGCCAATTGTTGGCGCCCTTCCCGCTCAATATTTGGGAAGAGGCCCAGGGCCTTTGCCTATAAATAGGACTAGCCACCCCCAGGGGAGAGAGATAGAAAAAACGGAATCGGAAAGGGATCGAAATCAGAGAGAGAATCAAGAAGAGAGAGAGAGAGAAGGGTGACTGAACTCCTCCTAGAAGTTCATCCCCCTAGCCAAGAGTAGACCCTCGCGAGGCTGTTCTTCCTTGTATTGCTCATCATCATCAGCCCAAGAGGCAATCCACCACACCACACACTGGAGTAGGGTATTACACCACAACGGTGGCCCGAACCAGTATAAACCCTGTGTCTCTTGTGCTGTTCTTTCCATAGCTTAGATCTTAGCGAGGCGGAGGGGTGCAGGTAGGTAGAAGGCGAAATCTCTGCGCGCACCCTAGTGTTCGAACCTCAAGGGTCTGCCGGAACCCGAAATCCGACATATACTTATTGAAAAAATCTAAAAGTTATCAGAGCAAAGTATTACGCGCATGCTCCTAGGGGGGATAGATTGGTAGGAAAAGACCATCGCTCGTGCCCGACCGCCACTCATAAGGAAGACAATCAATAAAAAAATCATGCTCCGACTTCATCACATAACGGTTCACCATACGTGCATGCTACGGGAATCACAAG
Organism: Triticum urartu; assembly: GCF_056163025.1. Lineage (NCBI taxonomy): Eukaryota > Viridiplantae > Streptophyta > Magnoliopsida > Poales > Poaceae > Triticum > Triticum urartu. The sequence continues at coordinate 165,621,503 of NC_141874.1, read as the reverse complement.
CTTCAACACACGTCTTTCTCAAATTCACAACTACTCAACTAGCATGACTTTAATATCACTGTCGGTGTCAAAACCGGCGGATCTCGGGTAGGGGGTCCCGAACTGTGCGTCTAAGGCGGATGGTAACAGGGGGTCGGGGACACGATGTTTACCCAGGTTCGGGCCCTCTTGATGGAGGTAATACCCTACGTCGTACTTGATTGTTCTTGATAATATGAGTTGTACAAGAGTTGATCTACCACGAGATCAGAGAGGCTAAGCCCTAGAAGCTAGCCTATGGTATGATTGTTGTTCTTGGTCCTACGGACTAAACCCACCGGTTTACATAGACACCGGAGGGGGCTAGATTTGCACAGAGTCGGTTACAAGGAAGGAGATCTACATATCCGTATTGCCAAGCATGCCTTCCATGCCAAGGAGAGTCCCATCCGGACACGGGACGAAGTCTTCAATCTTGTATCTTCATAGTCCAACAGTCCGGCGAAAGGATATAGTCTGGCTGTCCAGATACCCCCTAATCCAGGACTCCCTCAGTAGCCCCTGAACCAGGCTTCAATGACGTTGAGTCCGGCGCACAGATTGTCTTCGGCATTGCAAGGCGGGTTCCTCCTCCAAATACTTCATAGAAGATTTTGAACACGATGATCGTGTCCGCCTCTGCAAAACGAGTTCCACATACCACCGTAGAGAGAATAATATTTCCACGAATCTAATCTGCTGACGTACCCCATAGTGTGACATCACACCACAGCCAGGTCTTTATTCGAATCGTTTTTCATAACCCATCTCAGCGTGTTTCGCGAGGCGGTTTCCTTGGCACGTCTTGTCGAAGCAGAGATCGTGTCCCCTTTATCACGGGATTCTCATCAATACGGACGTGGGTAACCCAACCGTGCCTATGGGTAGGACTCCTAGATCTTAGGCAAGTCCCAAATGGCCACGAGGAGGACGCTTGATATTCACCCTCTTTATAAAGGGGACAAGGCTTTTTCCTCTCGATCTTAATCGAATCCGCCTCCCGCCTCGAGTTCCAACACCCAAAGCTCAGGTTTAGGCACTTCAGACCTTTAACTATGTCCGGATCCAACCTTCAAGGTCAGTGGATGCCTTCCTCCGTCACGGAGGAGGACATCAAGAAGTTGAGAGAGTCCAGATATCTGACCGCCGAAATTTCGCATCGGCTGCCTGCCCGAGGGAAAGTCGTCCCTACTCCCGAACCCAATGAGAGCGTCGTGTTCATCTCCCACTTCCTCCGAGGACTAGGCCTCACTCTGGATCCCTTTGTTTAGGGGTCTTATGTTCTATTATGGGCTCGATTTTCATGATCTGGCCCCGGATTCCCTTCTTCACATTTCGTCATTTATTTTCGTATGTGAGGCCTTCCTCCGCATTACCCCTCACTTCGGCCTGTGGCTCAAGACCTTCGATGTGAAGTCAAAGATGATCGAGGGGCAGCATGCAGCGTGCGGAGGCGCTTCAATAAGCAAAATCGCTGACGCTCCATGGCCTAAGGGTAGCTTCCCAGAGGTTTCTGGATTGTGGCAGCGGGAGTGGTTCTACATCACAGCTCCCTGAAGTGCCAAGTGGGTAGCTGCCCCCACCTTTCGCTCAGGCCCCCCACCACAACAGATGTCATGGATCAACAGGGGGCTGAGCTGGGGTCCAGCCAAGGACGTGCCAATACTGCAAAGTCGTATCCGAGATCTCTTTGAGAGAGATTTCCGTCTGGTTATGGTAGTGCAAGTTATGCTAGTTCATCGAGTCCAGCCTTGCAAACGCCGTCCCCTCCGCATGTGGGAGTTCAACCCGGAGGGACCGCGAGCTATCCAACACTTCCTCGGCATGACGCCCGAGGAGATGTACAAATTGTTCTTTGGACCACAAATAATGTGTCTAGACATCACTGAGGATGCAGGTCTGAGCTGCAATTGCCCGGATACCCATGTAAGTAGCCCCGCATCCGAATACACTGTCCGTTTATTTATCGCAACGTCGCCCTAAAAAAGCCGCTCTTTGACCAGGATTGGATAGCGAAGGCAAAGTTGATCAGGTGTCCGACCCCCATCCCTGAGACCTCACCAAATCCCGTGCTAACTAGGATGCTGGAGATCGCGCCTTATCAAGCACCCTTAGGAGAAGATAAAGGGGCGAACAAGGAGGCTAGCGCCTCCGCGAAGGAGGTTAGCCGGGGAGGAGGGACTGAAACTTCCTCTCCCCAGGGAAGGAAGAGGAACGCCTCCGAGGACCCGGAGACAATGGACTCCAAAGGGAAGAAATCTTTGCCGGAGGGTCCTGCCCCCGGGGCTACCTCGGCTGCACTATGCCCTCAAGGGGATCATCCCTCCACCGAGCTGTAAGTAAAAGGGTACTTAATAATGAAAATACCTCGCTTTACTTCTGAGGAAAATAACCGAAGCATTTATCTTGCAGTTCGGATCCTAGCCCTTCTCAGCAAAGCTCGTCTTCAGGGGATCTTCTTCCAGAGATGATGGGGAGCGAAACGCCTCCCCCTGCCATACCGCCTCATGAGGCGGGCGACCCCGAGGTGTCATCGTGGAGGGTTTCTCCTGATCCGGCAAGGCCAGAAGGCAATCCTATGGCCACCTGAAGTCCTCAGTATCCGGCTCTTGAAGAGAGCAATCGAAAGAGTCCGACACTGTTTGGTGTGTGGTCGGACGTACTGAGGGATCTGCTAGAGCGAGCGGCTATCTTAGAAGAGCACCGCACGTTGATGGATACGGTGATTGAAAGGACTTCGTCCGCCGAAAGCGGGTTGCATGAAGCCTTTATGAGTCTACTGACGGGTTTTGAGGTACGCGAAATGATGTACATTTTTGACAGTACCACACATTTTTAGATGTGCCCTGTGTAGATAGTAGCCCCTGAGACTCTGGGTGATGTTGAAGACGACGGCGCACAGAGGATCATAGTCCCAGGAATAATTGTGCCGCCTTAATATGCAGGTGGTGGAGGGTCCGGTGGCCAGCCGGACTGATGAGTTTGCTGAGCTAAAGCGGCAGCTTGACGTGGCAGATGCTGACATCGTACTTGTCAACAAGGGTCTTGACGAGGCACAGGGTGTGTGATTTCTCCGGTGACACATGGAAGAGGAGCATGATGCCAGTATCTATAACATGCGTGTGAATGCAGATGGAGCTGTGGCCATGGAGAACCTTCGGGCGGAACTTGCCCGAGCCAAAGAACAAGCCAGGAAAAGCGATGCGGCTACCCTAAAGGCCGAACATGCTGCTCACTGCCAAGGGAAGGAGGAGATAGCCAAGATGGCTCTGGAATTGAAGAATGCCGCTGGCCATTACGAGCTTCTTGAAAAGGAAGATCGAGCGAAGAGGACAGACCTGGAGAAGGCCACGATGGCGACCAAAGACACCCGCTCTGCAATGAGAGCGATGAAGGAGGAGCTGCGTCAAGCCGGGGATATCGTGGCTGGGAAGCCCTTTATGCTGCGGATGAAGTTCGGAGATCCTAGGTACGCCCCTTTGGACCGGCTGTGGAGTTCTGCGAACGCATATCTAGACTTAGCGGCGAGTGCTGTCGATGCGTCTGAATACTTCCGAGATCAAAAAGATCGTGAAGTGGAAAAGCTGTTCTGGTCACAATTTAACGTTCCAGAGCGTCCGCTTCCATTGACTGATCGGTTGGCCGAATGGGCCGAGCTGAATAGGTTGTCCGGACTCGCCATGAGGTCTGTTGTGGATCATCTGTGGCCGGAAAGGCCAAAGCCGAACAGTTATTTTAGTTTGGTGCAGCAGTTCCTTAGTGCAGTGCCGCACATCAACGCGATGAAGAGGTCGGCGTGCGTAGAGGGTGCGCGGATGGCCCTTGCCCGTGTGAAGACATACTGGGCGGAGATGGAGGCCACCGCCATTGCAGCCCAAGATTCAGACGAGAGCCGAGTACCAGCCGAGCACTACTTTCGAGAAGTTCTTGAGGGTGCTCGTTCAATAGAAGCACAGTGCTTGAAGAATATTATGTTCTAATGACATGTATTCCCATTGAAACCAATGTTTTACTGAATTGTAAAGGCTATTTTATACTTGTGCCTGAAAGAATTATAATACCTCCTATGCGGCCGTTTATGTATATATGTATATAACCTGAAAGATGGCAGTTGTCGGCTTCAGCCCCCACGCACATAATGCGGGGGTGCTCGCAGAAGACACATGTTCACACTTGATCCAACGTCTTGGTCCATTAAGGAGTTGATAGCGCAGCGAACTAGGCAATCGAACTATAATGCTTTAACACTTTCACTTAGCCAGAGGAGTTTGACAGTGGGGCTACTATATAGCCCCTGGTAGCTCCGCGCTCATCCGAATTCGGGGTGCGTACATGCCTGGCCGGGAAACGGCCCTTCATTAAGGCGGAGGAATCTCGAAGATTCCGCTAGGTCATAGAGTGGTTGACTAGTCTCAGGCTATATCATGACAGTCAGTTTTCGGCTTTCTCTACTGAGGTGCTCGTTCGGATGAACCAGGGCACAATCGCAGTAGTTCTCCTGGTGCCGCCTTAGCCGATAGAGTGGAACGTAAGGCAGCAAAACACAGGAGCCGGACAAACCCAACATTTGACCAAAGACATAATTCGGAGCTGATGCATATAAGGCCAAACTCGCGACGCCGAATACTCCCTAAGGTATTCGGTCTTTATGATGTAAACTGGGCCAAACAGTGCCCTTTGTAATAAGCCCCTGGTGTCCAGGTACGTGCAATATTCTGACGTGGCCACATGCCAATACGTCAGCATCCTTCTCAATTGTACTGAGAATCCGGGGGATGTGTATCAACAAGAGACAGTAAAAAAGGTTTACGCAGGGTCTTAATCTAAAAAGGATCCTTGGAACGGGTCCTTGCTGCACGTCTGCGCCCGTGTCTCCGTTGTGCCGTATCCTGGATGGGTGTAGCGCGATGGTCATTTGTAAAAGAGAGGAACTTAGCTGAAAAGTTGTCGTGCAAAAGGTAGGTTATACTAAATAAACCATGTACAGTTCAAGAGGAGTAAAGTTGAGCCTAATTGTCACTTTTTTACACGCATTGAGCCCCTTGTATTGTTATAGGGGTATATCCATCAAACCTGTATCAATTATATATAGCTACACCGGACTCGTCTAACCGCATCCGTGGTCTTAATGACCTGTCAGATGCTCTAGTTGGTGAGGCCATTTAGTGGGTCTTCCGCGTGCAAGGAGCGCTCAATATTTCCATTTACTGTAATGATGCCACGTGGATCGGGCATCTTAAGCATGAGGGAAGCGTAATGTGGTATTGCGTTAAAGCGAGCGAAAGCTTCGCGTCCGAGTAGTGCTTGATAGCCTCTTTGGAACGGAGCGATGTGGAAGGTTAACTTTTCGCTATGGAAGTTATCGGGAAAGCCGAATATAACCTCTAGTAGCAGGGAGCCTGTGCAATGGGCTTCTGGGCCTGGCGTTACTCCTTTAAAGGTAGTATTGCTATGGCTGATTTTTGTTGGGTATATCCCCATTTTGCGGACTGTGTCCTGATATATCAGGTTTAAACTACTGCCGCCACCCATCAGGACTCGTGTGAAGTGGTATCCGTCAATTATTGGGTGTAACACCAAGGCAGCCCATCCTGTATGCCGGATACTTGCCGAGTAATCCCGATGGTCAAAGGTGATCGGTTGGGATGACCAGTGGCAGAACTCTGTGATGATAGGCCCTGGGGCATGTGTCTCTAGGAGTGCCGCTTTGTTTCTCCCCTTCATCACGTGTAACATGTTTACTGTTTTGACTTCTGGTGGGAATTTCTTCTGTTCCCCAGTGCTTTGCTTGCGAGGCTCGTCCTCGTCTTCGCTTGGTGTATCCTGCCCCTTGTGTTCGGTGTTGAGCTTGCCGGAGTGCTTGAAGACCCAGCATTCTCTATGGGTATGATTTGCAGGTTTATCGGGGGTGCTGTGGATCTGACATATTTTGTCCAGAATCTTGTTTAGGCTAGACAATTCATCTCTGTTGCCTTTGGAGGGCATCTTTTGCTGACCTGGCCGAGAGCTTCTGAATCCGGCGTTTACCGCCGTGCTCTTCGGGCTGTCTTCTTTATTCCAGCGATTGTTTTTGCTGCGTCGTGGCTTCCCATTTCCGTCCCTGCCTTCGAATGTAATTGGGTCACTGGTGCTACATCGGGCTAGCCAGCTGTCCTCGCCCGCGCAAAAGCGGGTCATGAGGCTTGTTAATGCTGCCATTGTTATCGGCTTTTCTTGGCCGAGGTGTCTGGCAAGCCATTCGTCTCGAACACCGTGCTTGAAAGCTGCTAAGGCTTCGGCATCCGGACAGTCGACTATTTTGTTCTTTTTAGTCAGAAACCTGTTCCAAAGCTTTCGGGCTGACTCTCCAGGTTGTTGAGTTATGTGACTTAAATCGTCTGCATCCGGTGGTCGGACATAGGTCCCATGAAAATTTGCCCAAAAAGTGTCCTCGAGCTCTTCCCAGCTTCCAATGGAGTTTTCGGGGAGGCTTTTAAGCCAGTGCTGAGCTGGTCCTTTGAGCTTGAGGGGTAAGTACTTGATGGCATGGAGATCGTCTCCTCGAGCCATGTGGATATGGAGGATGTAGTCCTCAATCCAGACCCCAAGATCTGTCGTTCCGTCGTACGCCTCTATGTTTACGGGTTTGAATCCCTCTGGAAATCCATGGTCCAGCACCTCATCGGTGAAACATAGGGGGTGCGCGGCACCCCTGTATTTGGGTGTACCGTGGTGTTCGGACTTTTGTTGTGTTGCATTGCTTGCTGGAGTGCACTTGCTTGGCCCGTAGATGGATCTGGTTGCGCCGTCCTTTTGATGCGCGTCCTCACGTGGTTCGCTTACTGGCTTGTGTGCGGAGTCGTTTGCCGCTCTATGTTGGCCACGAGGTCGTATTCTGACCGGATGGCTATTTTGTTTTTTGATTGCGGGGGCTCTAAGGCCTCATCATCGAATTCAGGTAGTAGCTTTCGCTTCGGGTAGCTCTTTGTGTGGCGACTGCCGCCGTACTTTGCTGTGGTGTTGAGTACTTTACTCCATCTAATTCTGAGTATGTCTTGTGCAGCCCTGAGCCTTTGCTTCTGCTTTTTCAGACTCTTCGCAGTGGCAACAAGCCTTTGATGGGGATTCTGTTGCTCTGGGTGCCTGTCCGGTGTGATGTCATCCGGACTGCTATCTTCACCGAAGACGGGTTGTTCGGTTTGATTCTCCGTGTTGCCGTGGTCGGACGGTGGTTCAATGCCATGTTCGTCGTCCGCTGGCTCACCCTGCTCTATCGCTGGGTCTATATGATCGCTGTTTCTGCCGAGGCGGGATTTGGAGCGGCGCTTACACTGCCGCTTTGACTGCTTCTCGAGGGATCGATCCTTCGCTGCGTCCTTCCGTTCCTCGTCGTCATTTTCTTTGGGTGTGTCCACCATGTATACATCATATGATGAAGTGGGCGTCCAGTGCCCTGTGGGCAGTGGCTCCTGTTTGTCTCCTGCATCCTCGTCCATACCGCTGATGTCTTCGGAGTCGAAGTCGAGTATGTCGGTCAAATCGTCGACAGTGGCTACTAAGTGGGTGGTGGGTGGGCGGCAAATTTCTTCGTCATCCGCATCCCAATCCTTCCGGACATAGTTCGGCCAGGACTCTCCTGACAAGGAGAGAGACTTTAATGAATTCAGTATGTCGCCGAAGGGCGAGTGCTGAAAGATATCCTCGGAGGTGAACTCCATGATCAGCGCCCACTCGGATTCGATAGGCACGGGCGCAGGCGGTTCGGAGTCCGTGGCCGGGGAAGAGTCCGGCAGTTCGGCGTCACGGCTCCCGTGAAGGGCCAGGTCGGTATTTGGCTCGATCACCACTGAAGATGCGGCCTCCGTGACAGGGTCTATCCACCCGTCCTTGGATGGCGCAATGGGCTCCGAATTGAGGGTCGGAACGGTTGCCAGTGCGATCTCCCGAACACTGTCCGATGGTAGAGCTAAATCATGCTCATCGTGACCGTGTGGCGCACTCGGCAAGGGCTCGAATCTGCCGAAGATCAAGTCTCCGTGGATGTCGGCCGTGTGGTTTATGCTTCCAAACCTGACCTGGTGGCCAGGGGCATAACTCTTGATCTGCTCCAGATCGCCAAGCGAGTTGGCCCGCAGTGTGGAGCCGCCGAATACAAAGATCTGTCCAGGGAGGAAAGTCTCACCCTGGACTACATCTCTATCGATGATTGAAGGGGCCATCCAGCCTAACGAATACGACACAGAGGAACTCTCAATGAAAGCACCAATGTTGGTGTCAAAACCGGCGGATCTCGGGTAGGGGGTCCCGAACTGTGCGTCTAAGGCAGATGGTAACATGAGGCTGGGGACACGATGTTTACCCAGGTTCGGGCCCTCTTGATGGAGGTAATGCCCTACGTCCTGCTTGATTGTTCTTGATAATATGAGTTGTACAAGAGTTGATCTACCACGAGATCAGAGAGGCTAAACCCTAGAAGCTAGCCTATGGTATGATTGTTGTTCTTGGTCCTACGGACTAAACCCTCTGGTTTATATAGACACCGGAGGGGGCTAGGGTTACACAGAGTCAGTTACAAGGAAGGAGATCTACATATCCGTATTGCCAAGCTTGCCTTCCACGCCAAGGAGAGTCCCATCCGGACACGGTACGAAGTCTTCAATCTTGTATCTTCATAGTCCAACAGTCCGGCCAAAGGATATAGTCCGGCTGTCCGGATACCCCCTAATCCAGGACTCCCTCAATCACCATTTCCATATCTCAAAGCAATTATCAAGTACCAAACTTCTCATAGTATTCAACACACTCATACGAGAGTTTTATTATTAATATTGCATACCAAGCATATTAGGATTTTAAGAAAATTACCATGCTATTAAGACTCTCAAAATAATCTAATGAAGAATGAGAGATCAATAGTTTCTATAAAACAAATCCACCACCGTGCTCTAAAAGATATAAGTGAAGCACTAGAACAAAATTATATACTCAAAAGATATAAGCGAAGCACATAGAGTATTCTAACAAATTCCAAATCATGTATGGCTCTCTCAAAATGTGTGTACAGTAAGGATGATTGTGGTAAACTAATAAGCAAAGACTCAAATCATACAAGACGCTCCAAGAGAAACACATATCATGTGGTAAATAAAAATATAGCTCCAAGTAAAGTTACTGATAGAAGTAGACAAAAGAGGGGATGCCTTCCGGGGCATCCCCAAGCTTTGGCTTTTAGGTGTCCTTAGATCTTCTTGGGGGTGCCATGGGAATCCCCAAGCTTAGGCTCTTGCCACTCCTTGTCCATAATCCATCAAATCTGTACCCAAAACTTGAAAACGTCACAACACAAAACTTAAAGTAGAAACTCTCGTGAGCTCCGTTAGTGAAAGAAAACAAAAGACCACTTCAAGGTACTGTAATGAACTCATTATTTGTTTATATGGGTGTTATACCTACTGTATTAGAACTTCTCTATGGTTTATAAACTATTTTACTAGCCATAGATTCATCAAAATAAGCAAACAACACACGCAAAACAGAATCTGTCAAAAACAGAACAGTCTGTAGTAATCTGTAGCCAGCGCAAGATATGGAACCCCAAAAATTCTAAAATAAATTTATGGACGTGAGGAATTTATCTATTAATCATCTGCAAAAATAATTAACTAAATATCACTTTCCAAATAAAAATGACAACAGTTCTCGTGTGCGCTAAAGTTTCTGTTTTTTACAGCAAGTTCAACAAGACTTTCCCCAAGTCTTCCCAACGGTTCTACTTGGCACAAACACTAATTAAACACAAAAAACACAACCAAAACAGAGGCTAAATAATTTATTTATTAAATAACAGTAAGGAAAAATTTTGGGTTGTCTCCCATCAAGCTTTTTTCTTTAAAGCCTTAAAGCCAGGCAAACGATTTTAACGATGCTCACAAGAAAGACAAGAATTGAAGCACAAAGAGAGCATCATAAAACATGTGACAATCACATCTAAGTCTAACATACTTCCTATGCATAGGCATCTTATAGGCAAACAAATTATCAAGGCAAGCAAAAACTAGCAAATGCAAGGAAGCGGAAAGAAACAATAGCAATCTCAACATAACGAGAGGTAATTTAGTAACATGAAAATTTCTACCACCATATTTTCCTCTCTCATAATAATTATATGTGGGATCATAAGCACATTCAACAAAATAGCTATCACATAAAATATTTTCAACATGATCCACATGCATGCAAAATTGACACTCTTCCAAAATAGTGGGATCTAAAGTTGACACTCTTCCAAACCCACTTTCAGTATTATTGCAAACACTATTATCTATCTCATAATCATCATGGGACTTAAATAAATTTTCAAGATCAAAAGAAGAATGACCCCAATCATGATCATTACAACAAGTAGAGGACATATCAAAACTAGCATCCCCAAGCTTAGGGTTTTGCATATTATTAGCACAATTGATATTAATAGAATTTATAATAACATCATTGCAATCATGCTTTTTATTCAAAGATCTATCGTGAATCACTTCATAAAATACTTCATCGCAATTTTCAGATTCACGAATTTTAAGAAAAACTTAATAAAGATAATCTAGTGCACAAAACTCACTAGCAATTGGTTCAACATAATTGGATCTCTTAAAGAGATTAGCAAGCGGATGAGGATCCATAGATCTTAGGTTCTCTATTTAGCAATAAATAAATAACTATTCCAACCAAACGAGCAAACGAGCCAAGTAAGACATTAAAGCAAACGGAAAGAGGGTGAATAAAACGGCAAAGGTGAAGTGGGGGAGAGGAAAACGAGAGGCAAATGGCAAATAATGTAATGCGGGAGATAAGGGTATGTGATGGGTACTTGGTATGTTGACTTTTGCATAGACCTCCCCGGCAATGGCACCAGAAATCCTTCTTGCTACCTCTTTTAGCACTGCGTTGGTTTTCCCCGAAGAGGAAGGGATGATGCAGCAAAGTAGCGTAAGTATTTCCCTCAGTTTTTGAGAACCAAGGTATCAATCCAGTAGGAGGCTACGTGCGAGTCCCTCGTACCTGCACAAAACAAATAAATCCTCGCAACCAACGCAAATAGGGGTTGTCAATCCCTATAAGGCCACTTACGAGAGTGAGATCTAATAAGATAATATTTTTGGTATTTTTATGATAAAGATGCAAAGTAAAATAAAGGTAAAGTAAATAACTAAGTAGTAGAAGATTGATATGATAAAGATAGACCCGGGGGCCATAGGTTTCACTCGTGGCTTCTCTCGAGAGCATAAGTATTCTACGGTGGGTGAACAAATTACTGTTGAGCAATTGACAGAATTGAGCATAGTTATGAGAATATCTAGGTATGATCATGTATATAGGCATCACGTCTGAGACAAGTAGACCGACTCCTGCCTGCATCTACTACTATTACTCCACTCATTGACCGCTATCCAGCATGCATCTAGAGTATTAAGTTAAAAACAAAGTAACGCCTTAAGCAAGATGACATGATGTAGAGGGATAGACTCATGCAATATGAAGAAAACCCCATCTTGTTATCCTCGATGGCAACAATACAATACGTGCCTTGCTGCCCTTACTGTCACCGGGAAAGGACACCGCAAGATTGAACCCAAAGCTAAGCACTTCTCCCATTGCAAGAAAGATCAATCTAGTAGGCCAAACCAAACTGATAATTTGAAGAGACTTGCAAAGATAACCAATCATACATAAAAGAATTCAGAGAAGATTCAAATATTATTCATAGATAGACTTGATCATAAACCCACAATTCATCGGTCTCAACAAACACACCACAAAAAGAAGATTACATCGAATAGATCTCCACAAGAGAGGGGGAGAACATTGTATTGAGATCCAAAAAGAGAGAAGAAGCCATCTAGCTACTAACTATGGACCCGTAGGTCTGAAGTAAACTACTCACACTTCATCGGGGAGGCTATGGTGTTGATGTACAAGCCCTCCGTGATCGATGCCCCCTCTGGCAGAGCTCCGGAACAGGCCCCAAGATGGGATCTCGTGGATACAGAAAGTTACAGCGGTGGAATTAGGGTTTTGGCTCCGTATCTGATCGTTTGGGGGTACGTGGGTATATATAGGAGGAAGAAGTACGTCGGTGGAGCAATAGGGGGCCCACGAGGGTGGAGGGCGCGCCTGGGGGGGGGGGGCAGGCGCGCCCCCTACCTTGTGGCCTCCTGTTAGTTGGCTTGACGTAGGGTCCAAGTCTCCTGAGTTGTATTCGGTGAGAAAATCACGTTCCCGAAGGTTTCATTCCGTTTGGACTCCGTTTGATATTCCTTTTCTTCGAAACCCTAAAACAGGCAAAAAACAGCAATTCTGGGCTGGGCCTCTGGTTAATAGGTTAGTCCCAAAAATAATATAAAAGTGGATAATAAAGCCCAATAGTGTCCAAAACAGTAGATAATATAGCATGGAGCAATAAAAAATTATAGATACGTTGGAGACGTATCAGAAAGCAGTAACATGCTACACTACTGTAATGCAAGCAGTAGAAAGAGAATAGGCGGTATCTGGTGATCAAGGGGGGCTTGCCTGGTTGCTCTGGCAAGAAAAATGGGCCGCCAACAGCGTAGTCGATCGGGGCACTAGCAGCGGCGTTAGTCTCGGTGTCTAGCGAGAGAAGTGGGGGAAGAAACAATGAATGTAATGCAAACAGATGCATAACGATGCATGACAAAACAAGTAGCGGTGCTAGGGGTGCCCTGACGCGGTATGAGGTGATACCGGTGTAGGGGGGAAACATCCGGGAAAATATCCCCGGTGTTTCGCATTTTCGGACAGATGAATCGGAGGGGGAAAGTTGGGTTTGCTATGCTAGGATGCGTGGCAGACGAACGTGCCGCGTATCTTGATTCGTCTTGTCGTTCTGAGCAACTTTCATGTATAAAACCTTTTCATCCGAGTTACAATTAATTTTCTATGAATTTTCAAAGATTTAGCAATATTCTAGATTTTATTTTAATTCGAAAATAAAGGTTAAATTGCTAGGGACACCCAACACAGGGTACACAAAAGTGCACCCAGTGGCTGACAGGTGGGCCAGGGGGTCCTAGTTGACCAGTCAACGCTTGACTGGTCAACAGGGGGTGGGGCCCCCTGTCATACTAACATTTAGCTAATTAGAGATTAAGTTAGGCTAACTAAGTAATTAGTTTAATTAAACCATTTTTACTAAAGATAATTAATTAGCTAATTAATTAATTATCTTTTTCAATCTTTTTTAAAGGCTAGGGCTCTAGGCCCGCTGGCAGTGGCACAAGGCCAACTCAGCGAGGCGGTTAACGGGCAGTGGGTGTGGGCGCCCGCGACCGAGGCCATGGCGGGGCGCCGGTGGGGTGCAGGCTGGGGCCAGAGGGGGCGGGGTGGCGCCAGCAACAGGGAGGCCAGGCGAGGCCAGCCGGAGGCGAGGCGTGGTCGCGGGTCTGAGGCGGAGCGCGGGGTGGTGGGCGACTGCTGCAGCGGCGAGCGAGGAATGGCGAGCGGCGATAGGCAAGGTGCGGCGCGACAGCTGCGTGAGCAGGGGCGAAGTGAAGCAGTGGCGCAGGGGGTGACAAGCAGCGGTGGCGCAAGGGAACGGCCGGGCAGAGGAGGGCGGTTGCGGGCGCGAGTGGCTGCAGTCGGGCGGAGCCCCGGATGCGGCACCAGCGAGCGCGCGAGACGGCAGCGGTGGCGCTGCAGGCGGGCGATTGTGGTGGTGGAGGAGCAGAAATAGTTGCGGGGCGTGGCGGGGTGCGCGTGTGCAAGAGAGAAACTACAGGCGGCAATGACATGGGCGTGGACTGGGCGAAGCCGGCAGGGGACACGAGCGCTACGGTGCGGCCTTGGCACAGTAGAGAGCATTGGTCGGCCGCAAGCTCGCAGAGAGCTCGGACGCACGAAGAAACGTCGACTACAGGCAAAGGGAGGGGGATAAGTGGGGGAATCGAATGATGTGCTCATAGCGAGTCTAACGGAGGCGAAGCCGAGGTCGGGGAGGGTCCGTCGGGGACGAATTTGACGACGGCGTCCTCGGGTGCGAGGTTGAAGACGATGCATGGACAACATCTACGAGGCCCCCTCACATCGATCTGCTGGTGTATGCGACGAGGGCGACCATGGAGGAGCAGCTGGAGACGAGAATAGGAGCCAAGGCGGGCAATGGCTGCACAAGAGAGGTGGTTCATGGCGATAGCGCTCGACAACGGGTTGCGGGGAGGCGACGACGAGGCCACGGGGCGGGGGTAGCGGCATCGGTTCACCATGGGGAAGACGAGGGGAGGGAGATGGGGGCGCGAGGAGGGGGAGTGGGGGTTCTGGCTAGGGTTAGGGAGGGCGCCGGGGGTCTTGTAGGTCAGGGTCGCCGGCCGGATGGCCACCACGGCGTCGACAGGTGCCGTGGCGGGCATCGGCTCTGCCCACGACCCCCTTTGTGAATAGAGGAGGGGGTGACGTGGGGAGTGGGCCGGCCTATGGAAGCGCAGCTGGGCCACTTGACCCAGGGGAGGAGGCTTTTAATTGTTATTTTTCTTTTATTTTTTATTTATCTGTTTAATTTTGTGTTATAAAATACAAAAGTTATACTTAATTTAGTAATAGTAATTATGACACTGCCACAATTATTCTCGCACGTTAAATAAAGCAGCTTGTATCTGTTTAATAATTTAGGAGCATTTAATTAATAGTTTTGCCGCTGTTTGAATTACTATAGTGCATTGAGATACTTTACAGAAGTGTGGTTTCTTCACCATTATTTAGTATGGATTATTTGCCACAAGCCGAACATTCTAGTTTTGTTATTTGAAAACTTTTATTGTTTGTCAAAAATTGAAGTTTGATTTTGAAATGTTTTGATCTAATGCGAGGTTAACAACAAAAATCAAGGTGATGTGGCATCATTAGCAGAGGTTTACTGTAGCTTGATTATCCGGGCGTCACAGTAGCAGCTGTTAATGTAATGTTGTGGGAAAATGAAGCAATGGCACCATTAAAGTAATGTCGTATTTTACGGTTGTCATAGTTAATCCAAATGCCCACACTAATATCTAGCAATTCTGCTGCTTTAGAAATTGCTACTGTCCTTGTAGGATTTCCACTCAAATAAGGAACATGCTTCTTTTCATTTGATGTATGTTTCATCACTTGTTAGTCACCCTGCTTTCCACCTTTTGTGTGCAAACAGAGATATACATTTCACGCTTTATCTTAGTTGAACGGCACAAATGATATCCAAATTATAGTTGAACATTCCAGGAGCTTCACAACCAACCTTGATGTTGCTCAATTTTATTGCAACTAATGAAGAAGAAGCTCTATGGGTTTCGTTTTTGATGGAAATGGAACCGGGGTTGGAGCCCTTTTCTTAAAAAATGAAGAAGAAACTGCTAGCTCATGGGACATTGCTTCATTTTAGTTGAACTGCACCAAAAGGTCCCATGAATTGAATCATCCATGTTGGTGACTGGTCATCCCTTCTACGATGGTTTTGAATGCAGATATGGTTCCCATCACGAGGCATGTTGCTTTTTGATCTGACCATTTGCCAAAGATCCTGCATGTTGAGTTTGCTCTTGTGCTACTGTTTTGGCACTGCCATGATAAAGCAGTAATGTTATTATTTTGAACCTTAATCTAGTGGCACTATTAATTTGAGGCAATGTTTTGGCACCGCTAGTGCCATTGATTTTTTTATATATCGAAAGAGGGGGTTTCCTCCGATTTCATTAAAGAAACCTTACCATATAGAACCATTATTCGATAACATCTCAGTGTAAATGGGCAGTTATGCAACTACTACTAGACCGGACTGAGTACTAGCAGGAGACAAGTTCGCCACATAAGCTAGGCAGGTAGGGGGACGCAGCACTAGCTCGACCAAGTTTGGATTACAACCCAAATGCTACCACAGAAACATCGGGGGGGGGGGGGATAGATCCAGCTTCAGCATCCCAGTCTAAGCACCCCGGCCTCCATCCTTGTGATGCACGGTACACCTCGTTTGCCACCTGCTCGACCCTAGTGCCACTGATAAAATGAAGTAATAATATAGTTAAAATAGAATGACTGTCCTCTCTATCATTTCATTTCCAATGTAGATAAAGAAAGTGCTTCTCTTTGTTAGTATATGTTTCATCAACTAGTCCCATTGTTAATGTTTAAGCGTGTCTGCAAACTGGGGTGCTTAATTTTAGTTGATCCACACAAAAATGGAGATTGGAATGTCTCAAGGCCCCTCCTTGTACTACCGCTGTACACTAATGTTCATCACTGGCACAAGGTGTATCAGGGAGACTTGGGTCGATTTCCAGTATGAGGCATCGCAGGGCCCATCTCGCCCTCGCAGCATGGCATACTATGATACTATCGCAATATTTTCTTCCACTTATTAGTGTATGTTTCATCAACTAGCGCCACTATAATGTAATCATGCTTTTTCATTATCTGTGCAAACAGGGTCATTCAGCTGCATTTTGGTGGAACTGCACAAATGTACGGATGGAACCGACTATGCAAAGTGCGAGGTGTGCCAAGTGAACATTACCGACACCAACCATGCTCCATGAACGCATTGGCATCCACCACCACCAGTGGGATGTGTGGCACTCTCTGTGGACGGATCTTTCCCGGCAGCAAATCCTCTAACCAAATACTAGTAGCTTATATTGGCAGTTTTCTAGGGAGTACTTGAAAGTGCTAGTTATCGACTAGAGGGGGTGAATAGGCGATTTTTATTGAAGTCTTCAAAACATGGGGGACTTGAAGACAAACGATAGAAATGAACCTATTGATATGTAGTGGAAGGAAGACTACACTAGACAAGCCATAGTCAAATAAGCAATGAAGTGAAAACACAAAGACTATTAGGAGCTAGGTAGTATGGATCAGGATGGAAGATAGTATGAAGCCAAAAAGTAAAGAGTCTTCACTTAGTGAAGTCAATCAGATCATACATGCATGTAATGACTTCACGAAGACAAACTATAAAGTAAAGGAAAGTGAAGGATAGAAACAGTATCTTGATGAAGACAAGGATTTGGTAGACCAGTTCCAGTTGCTGTGACAACTGTACTTCTGGTTAGGGAGGCTGAGATTCAACTCAGAAGACCGCGTCTTCACCTTATTCCCCCTGAGCTAAGGACACACGGGCCTCGCCCAATCACTCTGGTAAGTCTTCAAGGTAGACTGCCAAACCTTCACAAACTTCGTTCACCGGCGATCCACAATGACTCTGTTGGGGATCGTAGCAGAAATTTAAAATTTTCTACGCATCACCAAGATCAATCTATGGAGTCATCTAGCAACGAGAGAGAGGGAGTGCATCTTCATACCCTTGAAGATCGCTAAGCGGAAGCGTTCAAGATAACGGGGTTGATGGAGTCGTACTCGTCGTGATCCAAATCACCGATGATCCTAGCACCGAACGGACGGCACCTCCGCGTTCAACACACGTACGGAGAGGAGACGTCTCCTCCTTCTTGATCTAGCAAGGGGGAGGAGAAGTTGATGGAGATCTAGCAGCACGACGGCATGGTGGTGGAAGTAGCGGTATCCCGACAGGGCTTCGCCAAGCGCAAGCGGGGAGGAAGAGGTGTCACGGGAGGGAGCGAGGCGCCAGGGCTTAGGGTGATGCTGCCCTCCCTCCCCTCCACTATATATAGGGGCCCTGGGGGGGGCGCCGACCCCTTGAGATCCCATCTAATGGGAGGGGCGGCGGCCTAGGGGGTGGCTTGACCCCCAAGCCAGGTGGAGGCGCCCCCACCCGTTTAGGGTTTCCAACCCTAGGTGCAAGGGAGGCCCAAGGGTGGCACACCAGCCCACTAGGGGCTGGTTCCCATGTCACTTTAGCCCATGGGGCCCTCTGGGACAGGTGGCCCCACCCGGTGGACCCCTGGGACCCTTCCGGTGGTCCCGGTACAATACAGGTGACCCCGAAACTCTCCCGGTGGCCGAAACTGGACTTCATATATATATATATATATATATATATATATATGACCATTCTGGAACTCCTCGTGACGTCCGGGATCTCATCCGGGACTCCGAACATCTTTCGGTTAACCGCATACTAATATCTCTACAACTCTAGCGTCACCGAGCCTTTAGTGTGTAGACCCTACGGGTTCGGGAGACACGTAGACATGACAGAGACAACTCTCCGGCCAATAACCAACAACGGGATCTGGATACCCATGTTGGCTCCCACATGCTCCACGATGATCTCATCGGATGAACCATGATGTCGAGGATTCAATCAATCCCGTATACAATTCCCTTTGTCTACCGGTATAGTACTTGCCCGAGATTCGATCGTCGGTATCCCAATACCTTGTTCAATCTAGTTACCGGCAAGTCTCTTTACTCATTCCGTAACACATCATCCCGTGATCAACTCCTTGGTCGCATTGTGCACATTATGATGATGTCCTACCAAGTGGGCCCAGAGATACCTCTCCGTTTACACGGAGTGACAAATCCCAGTCTTGATTCGTGCCAACCCAACAGACACTTTTGGAGATACCCGTAATGCACCTTTATAGCCACCCAGTTATGTTGTGACGTTTGGTACACCCAAAGCATTCCTACGGTATCCGGGAGTTGCACAATCTCATGGTCTAAGGAAATGATACTTGACATTAGAAAAGCTTTAGCAGACGAACTATACGATCTTGTGCTAGGCTTAGGATTGGGTCTTGTCCATCACATCATTCTCCTAATGATGTGATCCCATTATCAATGACATCCAATGTCCATGGACAGGAAACCATGACCATCTATTGATCAATGAGCTAGTCAACTAGAGGCTTACTAGGGATATGTTGTGGTCTATGTATTCACACATGTATTACGGTTTCCGGTTAATACAATTATAGCATGAACAATAGACAATTATCATTAACAAGGAAATACAATAATAACCATTTTATTATTGCCTCTAGGGCATATTTCCAACAGTCTCCCACTTGCACTAGAGTCAATAATCTAGTTCACATCACTATGCGATTGCAATGAATACAACACCCATGGAGTTTGTTCATATCTTGCTTGTGAGAGAGGTTTATTAGTCAATGAGTCTGAACCTTTCAGATCCATGTGTGCTTTACAAATCTCTATGTCATCTTGTAGATGCAGCTACCACGCGCTACTTGGAGCTATTCCATATAACTGTTCTACTATACGAATCCGGTTTACTACTCACAGTCATCCGGATTAGTGTCAAAGTTTGCATCAATGTAACCTTTTACGATGTACTCTTTTACCACCTCCATAATCGAGAAAAAAAATCCTTAGTCCACTAGTTACTAAGGATAAGTTTGACCACTGTCATGTGATCCATTCCTGGATCACCCCTTTGGCTATCTCATGGCAAGGCACACTTCAGGTGCGGTACACAGCATATCATACTATAGAGCCTACGTCTAAAGCATAGGGGACGACCTTCGTCCTTTCTCTCTCTTCTGCCGTGGTCAGGCCTTGAGTCTTACTCAATACTCACACCTTGTAACACAGCCAAGAACTCCTTCTTTGCTGATCTATTTTGAACTCCTTCAAAATCTTGTGACAGTATGTATTCATTTGAAAGTAATATTAAGCGTTTTTGATCTATCCTTATAGATATTGATTCTCAATGTTCAAGTAGCTTAATCCAGGTTTTCCATTGAAAACACTTTTCAAATAACCCTGCATGCTTTCCAAAAATTCTACATCATTCCTGATCAACAATATTTTAACAACATATACTCATCAAAAATTCTATAGTACTCCCACTCACTTCTTTGGAAATACAAGTTTCTCATAAACTTTGTATAAACCCAAAATCTTTGATCATCTCATCAAAGTGTACATTCCAACTCCGAGATGCTTATTCCAGTCCTTAGAAGGATTGCTGGAGCTTTGCATACTTGTCAGCATCTTTCAGGATTGACAAAACCTTCTGGTTGTATCACATACAACCTTTCCTCAAGAAAAACGTCGAGGAAACAATGTTTTGACATCCTATCCGCAAGATTTCATAAATAATGCAGTAACTGCTAACATAATTCCAACAGACTCTTAGCATCGCTACGAGTGATAAAGTCTCATCGTAGTCAACTCCTTGAACTTGTCGGGAAACATCTTAACGACAAGTCGAGCTTTCTTAATGGTGACACTTACCATCATTGTCCGTCTTCCTTTTAAAATCCGCCTGCACCTAATAGCCTTACGACCATCAAGTGGTTCTTTCAAAGTCTATACTTTCTTTTATACATGGATCCTATCTCGGATTTTATGGCCTCAAGCCATTCTTCGGAATCTGGGCCCACCATCACTTCTCCATAGCTCGTAGGTTCATTGTTGTCTAGCAACATGACTTCCAAGACAGGATTACGTACCACCCTGAAGTAGTATGCATCCTTGTCGACCTATGAGGTTTGGTAGTGACTTGATCCGAAGTTTCATGATCACTATCATAAGCTTCCACTTTAATTGGTATAGGTGCCACAGGAACAACTTCCTGTGCCCTGCTACACACTAGTTGAAGTGACGGTTTAATAACCTCATCAAGTCTCCACCATCCTCCCACTCAATTCTTTCGAGAGAAACCTTTCCTCGAGAAAGGACCTATTTCTAGAAACAATCACTTTTGCTTCTGGATCTGAAATAGGAGGTATACCCAACTATTTTTGGGTATTCTATGAAGATGCATTTATCCGCTTTGGGTTCGAGCTTTATGAGCCTGAAATTTTTTCATGTAAGCATCACAGCCCCAAACTTTTAAGAAACGACAGCTTAGGTTTCTCTAAACCATAGTTCATACGGTGTCGTCTCAACGGAATTGTGTGGTGCCCTATTTAAAGTGAGTGCGGTTGTCTCTAATGCCTAACCCATAAACGATAGTGGTAATTCGATAAGAAACATCATGGTATGCACCATATCCAATAGGGTGCAGTTGTGATGTTTGGACACACCATCACACTATGGTGGTCCAGGCGGTATTAGTTGTGAAACAATTTCCACAATGTCTTAATTGTGTGCCAAACTCATAACTCAGATATTCATCTCTATGATCATATCATAGACATTTTATCATCTTGCCACGACGATCTTCAACTTCACTCTGAAATTACTTAAACCTTTCAATAATTCAGACTTGTGTTTCATCAAGTAAATATACTCAGCATCTACTCAAATCATCTGTGAAGTAAGAACATAACGATATCCACTGCGTGCCTCAGCACTCATTGGACTGCACACATCAAAATGTATTACTTCCAACAAGTTGCTTTCTTGTTCCATCTTACTGAAAACGAGGCCTTTCAGTCATCTTGCCCATGTGGTATGATTTGCATGTCTCAAGTGATTCAAAATCAAGTGAGTCCAAACGATCCATCTGCATGGAGTTTCTTCATGCATATCTACCAATAGACATGGTCCGCATGTCTCAATCTTTTCAAAAACGAGTGAGTCCAAAGATCCATCAACATGGAGCTTCTTCATGCGTTTTATACCAACATGACTCAAATGGCAGTGCCACAAGTACGTGGTACTATCATTACTATCTTATATCTTTTGGCATGAACATGTGTATCACTACGATCGAGATTCAATAAACCATTCATTTTAGGTGCAAGACCATTGAAGGTATTATTCAAATAAACAGAGTAACCATTATTCTCCTTAAATAAATAACCGTGTGGCGATAAACATAATCCAATCATGTCTATGCTCAACGCAAACACCAAATAACAATTATTTCGGTTTAACACCAATCCCGATGGTAGAGGGAGCGTGCAATGTTTGATCACATCAACCTTGTAAACACTTCCAACACATATCGTCATCTCACCTTTAGCTAGTCTCCGCAGCCTTTTATTTCGAGTTACTAATGCTTAGCAACCGAACCGGTATTTATTACCCTGGTGCTACTAGGAGTACTAGTAAAGCACACAATAATATGACGTATATCCAAATTACTTCTGTCGACCCTGCCAGCCTTCTCATCTACCAGGTATCTAGGGTAGTTCTGCTTCAGTGAATGTTCCCCTCATTATAGAAGCACTTAGTCTCGGGTTTGGTTCAACCTTGGGTTTCTTCACTAGAGCAGCAACTGATTTGCCATCTCATGAAGTATCCCTTCTTTCCCTTGCCCTTCTTGAAACTAGTGGTTTAACCATCAACAATTGATGCTCCTACTTGATTTCTACTTTCGCGGTGTCAAACATCGCGAGGTTCTCAAGGATCATCATGTCTATCCCTGATATGTTATAGTTCATCATGAAGCTCCAATAGCTTGGTGGCAGTGACTATGGAGAACCATCACTATCTCATCTGAAAGATTAACTCCCACTCGATTCAAGTGATTGCAGTACTCAGACAATCTGAGCACATGCTCAACGATTGAGTTTTTCTCCCTTAGTTTGCAGGCTTAAGAAACTTGTCAGAGGTCTCATACCTCTTGACGTGGGCACTAGTCTGAAATTCCAATTTCAGTCTTTGGAACATCTCATATGTTTTGCGACGTTTCAAAAATGTCTTTGGTGCCACAATTATAAACCGTTAGTATTACATACTGAACTATCACATAGTCATCAAAACGTGTATGTCAGATGTTTCCCAACATCTACAGACGACGCTCGAGCTTCAACACACTGAGCGGTGCATTAAGGACATAACCCTTATGTGCAGCAATGAGGACAATCCTCAGTTCACGGACCCAGTCCGCATAATTGCTACTATCAACTCTCAACTAAATTTTCTCTAGGAACATATCTAAAATAGTAGAACCAAAGAATGAGCTACGACATAATTTGCAAAGACCTTTTGACTATGTTCATCATAATTAAGTTCATCTAATCAAATTATTCAATGAACTCCCACTTAGATAGACATCCCTCTAGTCATCTAAGTGATACATGATCCGAGTCAACTAGGCCGTGTCAGATCATCACGTGAGACGGACTAGTCATCATCGGTGAACATATTCATGTTGATCGTATCCACTATACGACTCATGTTCGACCTTTCGGTCTTCCGTGTTCCGAGGCCATGTCTGTACATTCTAGGCTTGTCAATTTAACCTAAGTGTATTGCGTGTGTAAATCTGGCTTACACCCGTTGTATGCGAACGTTAGAACCTATCACACCTGATCATCACGTGGTGCTTCGGAACAACAGACCTTAGCAACGGTGCATAGTTAGGGGGAACACTTTCTTGAAATTATTGCGAGGGATCATCTTATTTATGCTACCGTCGTTCTAAGCAAATAAGATGTAAACATGACAAACATCACATGCAAATCATAAAGTGACATGATATGGCCAATATCATCTTGCGCCTTTGATCTCCATCTTCGAGGCGCGACATGAACACCATCGTCACCGGCATGACACCATGATCTCCATCATCGTGTCTTCATGAAGTTGCCTCGTCAACTATTACTTCTACTACTATGGCTAACGATTAGCAATAAAGTAAAGTAATTACATGGCGTTTTCATTGACACACATGTCATAAATAAATTAAGACAATTCCTATGGCTCCTGCCGGTTGTCATACTCATCGACATGCAAGTCGTGATTCCTATTACAAGAACATGATCAATCTCATACATCACATATATCATTCATCACATCCTTTTGGCCATATCACATCACATAGCATACCCTGCAAAAATAAGTTAGACGTCCTCTAATTGTTGTTGCATGTTTTACGTGGCTGCTATGGGTTTCTAGCAAGAACGTTTCTTACCTACACAAAACCACAACGGTGATATGAAAATTGCTATTTACCCTTCATAAGGACCCTTTTCATCGAATCCGATCCGACTAAAGTGGGAGAGACAGACACCCGCCAGCCACCTTATGCATCAAGTGCATGTTAGTCGGTGGAACCTATCTCACGTAAGTGTACGTGTAAGGTCTGTCCGAGCCACTTCATCCCACAATGCCGCCAAATCAAGATAAGACTAGCAACGGCATGCAAATTGAACAAATCATCGCCCTAAACTACTTTGTGTTCTACTCGTGCATAGAATCTACGCACAGACCTAGCTCATGATGCCACTGTTGGGGATCGTAGCAGAAATTTAAAATTTTCTACACATCACCAAGATCAATCTATGGAGTCATCTAGCAACGAGAGAGAGGGAGTGCATCTTCATACCCTTGAAGATCACTAAGCGGAAGCGTTCAAGAGAACGGGGTTGATGGAGTCGTACTCGTCATGATCCAAATCACCGATGATCCTAGCGCCGAACGGATGGCACCTCCACGTTCAACACACGTACGGAGCGGAGACGTCTCCTCCTTCTTGATCCAGCAAGGGGGAGGAGAAGTTGATGGAGATCCAGCAGCACGACGGCGTGGTGGTGGAAGTAGCGGGATCCCGGCAGGGCTTCGCCAAGTGCAAGCGGGGAGGAAGAGGTGTCACGGGAGGGAGGGAGGCGCCAGGGCTTAGGGTGCTGCTGCCCTCCCTCCCCTCCACTATATATAGGGGCCCTGGGGGGTGCCGGCCCCTTGAGATCCCATCTAATGGGAGGGGCGACGGCCTAGGGGGTGGCTTGGCCCCCAAGCCAGGTGGAGGCGCCCCCACCTGTCGGTGTCAAAACCGGCGGATCTCGGGTAGGGGGTCCCGAACTGTGCGTCTAGGCTGGATGGTAACAGGAGGCAGGGGACACGAAGTTTTACCCACGTTCGGGCCCTCTTGATGGAGGTGAAACCCTACGTCCTGCTTGATTAATATTGATGATATGGGTAGTACAAGAGTAGATCTACCACGAGATCAGAGAGGCTAAACCCTAGAAGCTAGCCTATGGTATGATTGTATGTTGTGATTGTCGTCCTACGGACTAAAACCCTTTGGTTTATATAGACACCGGAGAGGGTTAGGGTTACACAAGGTCGGTTACAAAGGAGGAGATATCCATATCCGTATTGCCTAGCTTGCCTTCCACGCCAAGTAGAGTCCCATCCGGACACGAGACAAAGTCTTCAATCTTGTATCTTCATAGTCTAACAGTCCGGCCAATGGAGATAGTCCAGCTGTCCAGAGACCCCCTAATCCAGGACTCCCTTAGTAGCCCCTGAACCAGGCTTTAATGACGATGAGTCCGGCGCGTAGTATTGTCTTCGGCATTGCAAGGCGGGTTCCTTCTCCGAATACATCACAGAAGAATTTGAATACGAGGATAGTGTCCGACCCTGCAAAATAAGTTCCACATTCCACCGCAGAGAGAATAATATTTTCGCAGATCTAATTTGCTGGCTTTTTTTGGCAGCATGACGTTATGTCATGGCCCGGTGATTATTCGAACCTTTTCTTTTAACCAGCCCTGCACATAACGCGAGGCAGTTTTTTCGACACGTCTTGTCAAAGCAGAGATCGTGTCCCCTTATTACAGGATTCTCATCAATACGGGCGTGGGTAACCCAACCGCGCCATCAATTGCGGCGCTTGGGGGATAAGCGAGTTTTACCAGGCAAGTGGGGACGCTTAGTTTCGTTCGCCCATATAAAGGGATAAGGATTCACCTTTCTATCCATGCCTTCTTCCTCCTTTGCTCATCCGTTTCCGCACACTCGAGCTCTAGCGCCCAAGCCCACACTTCTGCCTCAACCTTCTCCAACCATGTCCGGAGCGGGAGGCAAGTGGATGGTCTCCTCCGTCACGGAGGGAGACATCAAGAAACTGAGGAGAGCCGGATACCTGCCCGACGACATCGCGCACCGGCTCCCAGATGAGGGGCAGCTCATCCCCACCCCCAGGCCCCATGAGAGGGTAGTATTCCTCACCCATTTTCTCCGCGGACTGGGGTTCCCTCTCCATCCCTTCGTCCGGGGGCTCATGTTCTATTACGGCATGGATTTCCACGATCTGGCCCCGAACTTCGTCCTCAACATCTCGGTGTTTATCGTCGTGTGCGAGGCCTTCCTCCGCATCAAGCCCCACTTCGGCTTATGGCTGAAGACCTTCAATGTCAAGCCGAAGGTGGTGGGCGGCCGCCAGGCGGAGTGCGGAGGCGCCATGGTGGGCAAGATGCCCAACATAACATGGCTCGAGGGCTCCTTTGTGGAAACCATAAAGGGGTGGCAATCGGGGTGGTTCTATATCACCGAGCTGCGCGACCCCGCATGGGTAGCGACCCCCGAGTTCCGATCTGGCATCCCCATGCGGCTCACCTCCTAGAAAGAGAAGGGCCTGTCCTGGGGTAGTTCGAAAGAGCTGACCGGACTCCAAACATGTATTCAAAACATGGCGGACAAGAAGCTCAAGCTTGTCAACATAGTCCAGGTTATGCTGATCCGCCGGATACTCCCGTGCCAACAACGGGAGTTCACCTTGTGGGAGTTCAATCCGGCGCAGCACCGTACTCTGAACAGGCTTTTCGACACGACTCATGAAGACGCCTGGAGGGTGCTGTTCAAAAGTGCCGAGGTCCCTCCCCCTATCACTAAGGATCGCGGATTCAGCGCGAAGCGCCAAGCCAGTGCGGTAAGCTGCTTTACCTTTCACAGGATACCTTTTTATATAGATTGACTCTATGCGGATCTAAACTCCCGTACTTTTGATAGGACTGGCAGAAGATGGCCGGACAGATCGACTGTCCGGCTCCTTTGCCCGAAGTCCCCGCAGATGCTCTTCTGACGAAGATGCTGAGTCCGACCCCTTATAAGGTGCCGGAGAAGACAAAGAAGGCCAAGGGAGCTTGAAAGAGTTCCCGACGCCAGGCGTCATCGGACTCACCGTCCGATGACTCTGCGGCGCACTCTTCCCCCGAAGACGAGGAAGAAGAAGAAGAAGATGCTCCCCCACTGACTGGAGGAGACAGAAAAAGGAAGGCCACCCCAACTGGGGGGGCCGAAGGGTCCAAGAAGGGAAGGACTCTCCTTCCGGACAGCTCCACCGCCGCCGACAAAGGTGAAGATGAGTGGTTGCCCAGTGCCAAGCCCCCGGGGAGATCGTAAGTATTCGGATACCAAAGTAACCCATAGGATTCCTTTGTCGCACTGCTTTCCCTAATCGCCGAACATAATTACGTAGGCCGCCACAAGCCAATATCGAGGTATCATCGGACGGCTCCCTGGGCTCGTCGGACATGGATAGCGATCCAATCCCGACCGCCACCTCCCCTCATGCTGCCGACGACGTCGAGGTGTTGTCTCAAGAGGCACCGGATCGAGGGGAGACAGTCCCGGAGGCGCCTCAAGGTGACCTTCCGGACTCCGGGAGCCGAGGGGACGGGGCCCCCGAGAGCTCCGAGTTCGGCCCTCAGCCGAACACCGCGCCGGACCCTCCGACGGTTCCGGGCTCGGGTAGGCGGCCTCCTTCTGAGAGGGGCGAAATGCCTGTGCCGGTGACCTCTGCCCATCCAGAGGCGCCGGACAACCTGCTAGAAGCGCTTCACAATGCTTCCATCAACGAGGAGCACCGCACCGTCATGAGTGCGGTGATCCAGAAGGTTCAGTCCGCCAAGAGCGGATTGACTGAAGCCTGTGCCAGCCTTTTAACAGGCTTTGAGGTAAGTGTTTCAAAATGTAGTAGAAATATTACCGCATAGACAGTAGCCCCTGATGCTTTTTTCGGTGTTCACAAAGAAAAGCCGAACAGAGGATCAAATAATATCGCAGGAGTCTAATATAAGTATGTCAATATGCATATGCAGGCTTCGCTGCTGGCGTCCGCCGCACTAACTGCGGAGGTTGCCGTACTGAAGCAGGACCTCGAGGGGTCCAGGAAAGAGCTCAGCCTCGTCAAGAGGTAGCTCGAGGAGAACAAGGGTAAGTAATACCTTGTCTATAGAAATGTATATATAAAAAAGGACGTGGTTGAAAAATGACAGGAGCATTGTATGTTTTCCAGGGCCACGACCGAGGTGGCGACCCTGAAGCAAGCGCTAACCGAGGCCGAAAATAAAGCGGCCAAGGAGCGCACCGAGCGAGAGAAGCACGAGGCTCGGGTGGGCGAGGTGCAGCAAGAGCTCCAGGCTCTTGTGACGAAGCACGAGGCGTTGGAGCTTGACTCGAAGACGCAAGAGTCTGAGCTTGCCGCGGCCCTTGAGAGCGTAAAGAGCGCCAAGGCCGAGGCCCAAAAGGCCCTCCAAGAGATCGACACGATGAAGAAGATAGCGGCGGGTAAGGCTTTCTATATGCAAAGCAAGCATGTAAAAGTAAATTACCGATTACTTACCCGGATCCGGAGCTCTTTAGGAGCATTCACAGATTTGCCCCGCAGTGTGTCCGATGCCGCAAAATTTTACCAGGCCGAGGACGGAAGCTCGACGGAGAAGTTGTTCTGGTCTCAGTATGCTGAGGCCGAACATCTGGTGCCGATGAGCGACCATCTGAAGCAGATGGTCGAGCTACATAAGGCGGCCGATCAGGCCATGTAGGGCTTTATAGTCCAGCTGTGGCCTGGCGACGCCCTTCCGAACAGCTTCTTCGGCCTGGTGAGGCGGCTTGTGGATGCCTGCCCATGGCTGGAGGTCGTCAAGTGATCCGTCTGCATTGAAGGTGCACGTCGGGCTTTCGCCCGTGTGAAATTGCAGTGGGTCAAGCTAGACGTCGTGAAGCTGATCAAGGAGGGGCTGCCGGAGGGCAAGGAGCACGGCCACCCCGAGATGTACTAAGAGGGTGTTCTGCCGGGTGCCCGTCTTATCGCGGATCAGTGTTTGAAAGATATAATATTTGAGTAAACTTGCTCGTTTTATCCTGTATTTATGAAAACTTGTTTCATATGCGCTATGCAACGCTTGTTTGAATTTAAAATATTACCTTCTGTTTGACTGTTTATCCAATCTGAGAGATGGCTAGTCCTCGGCTTCTGCCCCCATTCCACGAGTGCTGGGGTGTTCGGGATAAACCTGAGCACTCTTGTTCCCATATTTGGGTCCTTCGAGGGAGGTGCTCAGCACGACGAACAAGGCAACCGGACTAATAATGCTTTATCACCTCACTTAGCCATAGAATTCTATAATTTTAAATTTCGGTGAAGCCCCTGGTATTCAGAAGGCCGAAATCGGGGCGCGATACACGCCTTTAAGCCGGACAGGGCCGGCCCCTCGCCCTAAGTGGCATAAGTCTTTAGGGACTCGAAAAACCTCGCCGAACAGTGACCAGTCTCTCGCCTTATCATGACAGTCAGTTTTAGCTTTCTCTACTGAGGTGCTTAGCCCGGCAGAACCGGGGCACAATCGTAGTAGTTCTCCTAGCGCTACCTTAGCCAATAGAGCGGAACGTAAGGTACCAAAACATAGGAGTCGGGCAAACCCAACATTTGACCAAAGACATGATTCGGAGCTGATGCATATAATGCTATAAGTTCGGGGTGCCTCACTTGTGAAAGTGTTCGGAATTTTCACACCGCATTGTGGGGTACGTGAGCCCCTGGTGTATTGGCCGTACCAAAGTGTACGGTTGCAAGGCGTCGTTAATGAACACACACACACACACACATATATATATATATAACAAAAATGCAATAATAGTCGTAATGTCATGCATTGTTTATTAAAAACTGCGTTAAAGCAGAGTGATACAGATAGTGCGATAAGCAAAAAGTAGGACTAAGTCCCTTCCAAGGGCAAGCTGAGTAATGATATTAAATTGAATATTTCACTCGTTACTGTAATCAACCTCGGAATTCCGTGGTATGATGTAGCTGTCTGCCTCCTTGGTTGCTGCATCATGTGTTTGGCAATAGTGCTGCCGGACAGTGTTTCCAGAGATTAAGGTCCTAAAAGAAAAAGGAAAATAACCAAACGGGAAGCCCTTAGTGCGGTTTAGGCCGCGTCTTGGGGCATGCCGTAGTTGTGCCCCCCTCCCCACCTGTGCCCATGGTATTTTTAATGCGTAAGTATGTACGCGCGGCACAAGTTTCGCCGCTGGGCTAGGATAGGGGTGGCCGCCGTATTGCTACGCGAGCTCAGATCGTGCCAGGAGGTCTATTTGCTGATTGCCCCGAGCGCGCTTGAAGGTGTCCGGGCCTTGAAGCGCCGAACTGGTTGATTGTCTTGAGAGGCTGCTTTGCGCTTCTGCTGCGAGGGCCGTGGTGTGCTCCTCTATTCGGAGAGAGCGCTCTGTGTTTCCATTGACTGTAATAACTCCGCGAGGTCTTGGCATCTTGAGCTTGAGGTATGAATAATGCGGTACCGCATTGAATCTAGCGAATGCGGTTCGCCCGAGCAGCGCGTGATAACCACTGTGAAACGAGACTATATCGAAGATTAACTCTTCGCTTCAGAAATTATCCGGGGATCCGAAGACCACTTCCAGTGTAATTGAGCCTGTGCAATGGGCCTCTACACCTGGAATTACGCCCTTAAATGTCGTTTTCGTGGGTTTGATCCTTGAGGGGTCTATACCCATTTTGCGCACCGTATCCTGATAAAGCAGGTTCAGGCTGCTGCCGCCGTCCATAAGGACTCGAGTGAGGTGAAATCCGTCGATGATTGGGTCTAGGACCAGTGTGGAGAATCCACCATGACGGATACTAGTGGGGTGGTCCCTGCGATCGAAGGTGATCGGACAGGAGGACCAACAGTTGAACTTTGGGGATACTGGCTCCAACGCATATACGTCCCCGAGTGCACGCTTTCGCTCCCTCTTGGGGATGTGGGTTGCGTATATCATGTTCACCGTCCGCACTTGCGGGGGAAACCTCTTCTGTCCTCCAGTGTGCGGCTGCCGGGGCTCCTCCTCCTCGTCGCTATGCGGCCCCTTGTCCTTGTTTTCGGCAATTACCTTGCCGGCCTGCTTGAACACCCAACAATCCCTGTTGGTGTGATTGGCTGGCTTGTCTGGGGTGCCGTGTATTTGACACGATCGATCGAGTAGATGGTCCAAGCTGGACGGGCTCGGTGTACTTTGTTTGAATGGCTTTTTCCGCTTATTGGGTTTAGAGCCTTTGAATCCGTCATTGACTGCCGTATCCTCAGTATTTTCGTTGTTAATGCGGAGCTTATGCTTGTTGCGACATGACCTGCTATTGCCGTCCTTGGTATCTGAGGTACCATGGTTCTTTGATATGTTATTACTGCGAGCCAGCCAGCTGTCTTCTCCCGCACAAAAGCGGGTCATGAGCATCGTGAGAGCTGCCATAGATTTCGGCTTTTCCTGACCAAGGTGCCGGGCTAGCCACTCGTCTCAGATGTTGTGCTTGAAAGCCGCTAAGGCCTCTGCGTCTGGACAGTTGACGATTTGATTTTTCTTTGTAAGGAACGAGTCCAGAATTGCCTGGCCGACTCTTCTGGCTGCTGAATTATGTGGCTCAAGTCATCGGTGTCTGGTGGTCGCACATAAGTGCCCCGAAAGTTGTCGAGGAATGCGGCTTCCAGATCTTCCCAACAGCTAATGGAGTCCGCTGGCAAGTTGTTAAGCCAATGCCGCGCTGGTCCTTTGAGCTTTAGTGGGAGGTATTTGATGGCGTGTAAGTCATCACCGCAGGCCATGTGGATGTGGAGGAGGAAGTCCTCAATCCATACTGCGAGATCTGTTGTGCCGTCGTATGATTCAATGCTTACAGGTTTGAAATCTTCTGGGAATTGATGTTCCATTACTTTGTCTGTGAAGCATAAGGGGTGTGCGGTGCCTCTGTATTGGGCTATATCTCGACGCAGCTCGAATGGGTCTTTCCCGCTGTGTTCGGCCCGGCCGGATTTGCTTTCACTGTATCTGGCGTGACGTATGTTGTCTCGCAAAGTGGTGTGCCCTCGTGATCCGTAGATCGATCTTGAATGCTTTGCCTTGTCCTCCAATATGTCTCGAAGGTCGGGCGTATCTCCCCATGCCTTTTTATTTGAATGGCGTTGGGGTGGAGGCCGAGCTTTTGGCTGGAATGCCTCTCTATCGCAGCCACGAGGTGGCCGATCAACCGTATCATACGCTTCTTCCTCCAGTCGGGGTAGTAACCTGCGCCTTGGGTAACTCTTGGAGGGGCGCTCGAGTTTATATTCCTCGGCCGCGAGGACTTCAGTCCATTGTCAGCTAGCAGATCTTGATCAGCTTGAAGCTGCTGCTGCTTTTTCTAGGCTATTTGCCGTGGCCATAAGCCGGCGCTTGAAGCGCTCTTGTTCAACGGGATCCTCTAGGACGGCGAACTCATCGTCGCTGAGGCTTGCCTCGTCTTCGGAGGGGGCATGTGATCATCCTCCTCCTCTTCGTCTGCCGCTCTCTCAGGAGGATCTCTCTCTCTCAAATGCTTCGGAGGTGGGTTGCTCTCAAACGACAAAAGCCGTGCACTAACTCTGAGTAGCCACCAATTTATGGTGTAGGGGGTTGGCTATTATAGCCAGGAGGAAACCCGACCTAATTTGTCCGAAATGACCCGGGGTCACTAAGGAACTGACACGTGTCCAACGGTCAGATTTCAAACGCACACGGCAACTTGACTTGGGCTACAAGTAAAGCTGACTCATCCAGTTTTGGATAAGATTTGCTTTCATTGTCTTCGCTCGAAGACATAGGATTTGGTTGAGCATCGCATCAGTCACTCTGACATTGTTCACTTGGACCCCACTTAACAGTATGGTGGTTCCTATGACTCAATAAAGAAGAAAAGGAAACTACGAAACAACTATGTCTTCGTACTCCATAGTCTTCATACGATGTCTTCTCATGTCATAGTCTTCAATGTGAATCTCTTCATAGACCACTATTGTCTTCAATGTCTTCACACATTTTTAGGGGTCATATCTCGTAGGTAAACAGAATAAATGAGGGACTACTACCTGTGTTATCTTGCAATTCGCACAAACACATTAGTCCCTCAACCAGGTTTGTCGTCAATACTCCAAAACCAACTAGGGGTGGCACTAGATGCACTTACAGTACTCTTCTCTGAAAGAAGCACCAATATAATTTTCTTTATTTTACAGTGTCACAACTTTGACCCAAAGGTCTAGAGCTATTTTAGGGTGATTGGTGTAGTACTCGGAGACTGATTGTAAGCATGATTTTCATTAGCTGTCATGCTGATTGT
The DNA here is from genome assembly GCF_056163025.1 of Triticum urartu. Taxonomy (NCBI): domain Eukaryota; kingdom Viridiplantae; phylum Streptophyta; class Magnoliopsida; order Poales; family Poaceae; genus Triticum; species Triticum urartu. The sequence continues at coordinate 165,588,544 of NC_141874.1, read as the reverse complement.
AAGCATGAGAAGATGGAAGATTAGGTTAGTGTGAAGCTTACCTTAAAACCTACCGCCGCCGTTGAAATGAGGCGAGCATCGAGGTAACCGTGGAGAACAGCAGGGAAGCGACGTCGCGCCATCCGGCCTCCTCTTGCTGTGGGAGAATGAATACTCCTGTGGCTCCGGCTGGCTCTGCACCCTCACAAACGGCACACCGTACTCGATCGATTCGTTATCCTCTGGGTGCTCGACCTTCAACCTATACGCCCACCACCTCCGCCTGACTTCCGCCTCGGGCGAATCTGTCTGCTCCATCGCCTAGAGGAGATACTCGATGAACTCGAAGGACTGCGGCGTGACTGCCGCCGAGGAGTACATCGCCGTTGTCTCGCTCTTTCACATACATTGCCACATGGCCGTCACCGTCCTCGAAATCTCCCACTCATTGTCAAACCAAGTAAGGATCTCATTCAACCTAGCTAACTTTGCCGGGTCGCTGCCGACGATCTGCCTGATTCGCTACTTCATCCTCTCCATAGATGTCCTTCTGAGTGGTCCGGTGCTAGCTTTGGAAGATGGGAGGAGAGACGGTGGTTTTCGAATGGAGATGATGGAGAGGAGAGGGGGTGGTTTTGCAATGGCGAGGAGGGAGAGGAGAGATGGTAGTTTTGGAATAGAGATGATGGAGAGGAGAGGAGGTGGTTTTGCAATGGAGAAGAGGGAGAGGCGATATGGTGGTTTTGGAATGGAGATGATGGTGAGGAGAGGAGGTGGTTTTGCAATGGAGAAGAGGGAGAGGAGCATGCGACAACGATTTAGGATTGGACGAGAGGGCCGGCGCGCTGTGACTAGATCAAAACCAGAATCAATTTACCCTTAAATTAAGAAAGCGACCCCACATTAACTAGTCTCCCTTTTATTCTGGGTCATAATTGACCATGATTTTCACAAATAAAATATATGTTATACATTGCAAAAATAATATAATTTGAAAGTACATTCAGATACGAACCAAACGATACAATTTTTAGTGACATGCATTCACATTTTGCTTGTCAAATACAGTACGTGGTCAAACTTTGACCCAAAATACAAAAAATAAAAAAATACTTCCAAGACCAGCGCCGCTCCTCTCCTCTTAAACCACCGCCGCTCCTCTCATGTTCCAATCTAAATCCAGCGCCGCTCCCTCCTATTCAATTTCAAAACCACTGCCCCTCCTCTTCTATTTCAATCCAAAACCAGCGTCGCTCCTCTCCTGTTCTAATCTAAAACTAGCGCTGCTCCTCTCCTCTTCCATTCAAAAACCACCGCTTGCGAGTGAAGGTGCTGTGGAGAAGTAGATCGATGGAGGAGTACAACCGATACGTGTGGATCGCAGACGGCGACCCTTTGAATCTAGCTAGGATGTTGGAGACACAGTCTTGGTTGGACAACAAGGACCAACTAGCGGCGACGGCGATATCCATGGCCAAATATCTACAACACAGCGAAAAGGCGGCAATACTCCCGAAGGGAGTCGCGCGGGAGTACATAGAGCTGCTCCTCTGGGCCATGGAGCAAACAGATTCACCGAATCCGATCGTGAGGGAGCGATGGTGGGAGTATCAATCCCAGATGGAGCATCCACCAGAGGTTGAAGGATCGAGCATCTATAGGGTGCCGTTTGTGAGGGTGTCATGCCAGAGCAAGCCGGTGGAGTCTTCGTCGACCGAACCCAACTGCAAGAGGATAAAAGTAGTTGGCCCAACGATGCTTCCCCGCCATCCTCTCCCTCACCGTTCACATCGTCTCACGGGGCGACTGTCTGCCGCCGAGGAATAGGAGGGGACTGCCCCCCAGCCCAATAGTCGGGCAGGTTGTGAATTGTCAGGAGGAGCTTAGGGTTGTGAGTATTTGCAGGTTGTGAATTGTGTTTTGTGTTGTGTATTTTGAGAGTACTTTCAGATATGAATGTCTTTTGAATTTCAGATTTGCAGTACCGAGCATATGAAGTATTTTTTGAATTCTAGAGATCTATTTTTAGAACTTGAAAAAATGTAGTTTCATAGGAGTATAAAAGTGCAGACAATGTGATTCTCAGAGAAGAAACTGCAAGTTTCAGTTTAAGATAAGAAACTGCAAGTTCAGTTTCAGATAAGAAACTGCAACTTTCAGAGGAAGAGCATTTATATTAACACAAGCCTTTTCAAACAGGGATAACATCGTGTTGGTAGTTTTATTCATGGTCGAAAATGGAACTACCAACTAGTTAACATCATGCTGATCAACATTCATGCATAGCACATCTTCATATGATGCACAGTCAAAAAGACATGCTATTTTCAAAATGCCCACACAATGTCGAGTGTGTGAAAACAGAGAAAATGAGGCACAAAGTTTTGGTAAGTGTTGGACGTGGTGTGTGTTGATACGTCTCCAACGTATCTATAATTTTTGATTGTTCCATGCTATTATATTATCAACCTTGGATACTTTATATGCATTTATATGCTATTTTATATGATTTTTGGGACTAACCTATTAACCTAGAGCCCAGTGCCAGTTTCAGTTTTTTCCTTGTTTTTGAGTATCGCAGAAAAGGAAAACCAAACGGAGTCCAATTGACCTGAAATTTCACGGAGATTGTTTTTGGACCAAAATAAGCCTACGGAGTACCGGAGATGGACTAGAGGAGTCCCGAGGCCACCATGAGGGTGGGGGCGCGCCCTACCCCCTGGGCACGCCCCCTATCGCGTGGCCGCCTCGGGGACCCCCTGACTTGTTTCGGACTCCAACACCTCTTATATATCCAAGCTTCCAGAAAGAAATCTAGATCGGGAGTTCCGCCGCCGCAAGCCTCTGTAGCCATCGAAAACCAATCTAGACCCGTTCCGGCACCCTGTCGGAGGGGGGAATCCCTCTCTGGTGGCCATCTTCATCATCCTGGCACTCTCCATGACGAGGAGGGAGTAGTTCACCCTCGGGGCTGAGGGTATGTACCTGTAGCTATGTGTTTGATCTCTCTCTCTCTCTCTCTCTCTCTCTCGTTCTTGATTCGGCACGATCTTGATGTACCGCGAGCTTTGCTATTATAGTTGGATCTTATGATGTTTCTCCCCCTCTACTCTCTTGTAATGGATTAAGTTTTCCCTTTGAAGTTATCTTATCGGATTGAGTCTTTAAGGATTTGAGAACACTTGATGTATGTCTTGCATGTGCTTATCTATGGTGACAATGGGATATTCACATGATCCACTTGACGTATGTTTTGGTGACAACTTGCGAGTTCCGTGACCTCGTGAACTTATGCATAGGGGTTGGCACACGTTTTCGTCTTGACTCTCTGGTAGAAACTTTGGGGCACTCTTTGAAGTTATTTGTGTTGGTTGAATAGATGAATCCGAGATTGTGTGATGCATATCGTATAATCATACCCATGGATATTTGAGGTAACATTGGAGTATCTAGGTGACATTAGGGTTTTGGTTGATTTGTGTCTTAAGGTGTTATTCTAGTACGGACTCTAGGATAGATTGAACGGAAAGAATAGCTTCGTGTTGTTTTACTACGAACTCTTGAATAGATTGATCAGAAAGGATAACTTTGAGGTGGTTTCATACCCTACAATAATCTGTTCGTTTGTTCTCCGCTATTAGTGACTTTGGAGTGACTCTTTGTTGCATGTAGAGGGATTTTTATATGATCCAATTATGTTATTATTGTTGAGAGAACTTGCACTAGTGAAAGTATGAACCCTAGGCCTTGTTTCAACACATTGCAATACCGTTTTCGCTCACTTTTATTACTATGTGATACCCCGCGCGTTGCTATGGGAATTTGTAGCAAATCTTAAGTTAAAATTGTATACGAATAAAATATAACTAATCTGTGCAGCATTGCAAGGTAATTTTTTCAGAGATCTCTGCTATACATGATGGTTAGAATAGTGAAAGATTATTACAATCCTGGGACTGGATGAACAGTGTTACCTTCAGTGGTTGGTACCATCGTATTCTCAAGGGCTTTAGTAACATGTTAGTATTCTACAAAGATCTCCTTGATTCCAAGCTTATACAAAGCGTACAAACAAAATTTGGATCATGAAATACTAACCTGTCGGCAATCACACACAAAAAATAAGCGAGAGATGGTCAGGAAATTTGAGAGATAATTACCTTGGAGGTGGTGATGAGCAGGTAGGTTACCTGTAGATTAACATGGAATGAAAGGATCAATTTATGTGTTGTATTACCGATTAGGAGAATAGAAACTGGCGGAAGGGAGATAGACAGGTGAACCTACCAAGATAAAAAAAAGGTATTTGTGATGGCATGACTGCAAGAGAATTGGTAATGTGATAACGTGGCTTCACCATGGAGCAGGGAGATAATTAGTGGGGGGTAACAAATTAAATTTCGAAGAGGACGGATGAAATACTTAATCTTATATCCTAGTACAAAATACAGATCTGAGAACAGAGTACATAACCTTGAATTTCTCTGTTGTCGTTGCCGTACTCTGAAGTTTGTAGAAGCTCGTCTCTGAATCAGCCGGGGCGCCACCCACCGGAGGAGCTGGACCCAGCGCTACTCCAAGTCGTCTCTGTGAACAGAGGCCCTGACCAACGTCGTCAATAGATCGTCGGCCGGAAAGAATCACTGCCCGGCGTCACGTCCACTCCATGACTGACACCAGCGTGGCTACCAGATCATCCTCCAAGGACGGAAACAAACCCAACTCTGGACCCAGCCGTTGGTCAAATTCTCGACCAGAGCAAACTTGGCCGGTGGGACGGCGGAGCTACCTTCGCGGGAATGGGCACAAAGACGATGAGGACCACGGACGCCGCCTTGACGAAGCAGGCACCACACCTCCTAGGGCAATTGCGAGAGAGAGTCCTTGGAGAGCTGCGGAGGCGAGCTGGACCGGCGATCGTGCCGGATGAGCGCCCTCGCGAAGTATGTAGACAGAGAAAGAATTTAAGAAGGCTCAATGGGATGTGGAATGTGGAGATATATCATTCTATTTCATTAGTTCAACTTATGTTTGATCCGTTCTATTCGGCTTCGTTTTGGTCTCTTTGGCTCCCGATGGTAACAGAATGCATGAGGTTGAAGGGGAAAAGATGGTCTCTTCGGTGACCAGGGAACGGCTACATGTAAATAAACATTTAATCACACAATTTTTTGTCAATCTATGATGGGTCCCTCTGCTGATGTGGATAGCTTGCATGTTTAGATAAATAGGATAGTGGGGGTGAGTCTCTTAGGTATATAGGATTAGTTACCTTGCTGTTTTTATATTTTCAGATTACAAAAACCTATATATACCATCCATATTGCACTTGTATCACCATCTCTTCGCCGAACTAGTGCACCTATACAATTTACCATTGTATTGGGTGTGTTGGGGACACAAGAGACTCTTTGTTATTTGGTTGCGGGGTTGTTTGAGAGATACCATCTTCATCTTACGCCTCCCATGGATTGATAAACCTTAGGTCATCCACTTGAGGGAAATTTGCTACTGTCCTACAAACCTCTGCACTTGGAGTCCCAACAACGTCTACAAGAAGAAGGTTGTGTTCTAGACATCAAGCTCTTTTCTGGCGCCGTTGCCAGGGAGGTTAGCGCTTGAAGGTATATCTTTAGATCTTGCAATCGAATCATTTTGTTTCTTGTTTTATCACTAGTTTAGTCTATAAAAGAAAATTAAAAAATGGAATTGAGGGTACCTCAATTATGCTTCATCTTTTTAATATCTTTCATGAAAATAAGGATTCCGATAATTGTGTCAAAATTCTAGAAGAAGAATGCATTAAAATGTTTGGCTTGAATGATGAGCATGATTGCATTGTTGTTAGTACGAACTCTTTGAATATCCATAGTACTAATGATGATTGCACTAGTCATGATGAAAATGTCTCTTATAAGCATGTCAATTTTTGTGGAGTGCATAGGGTTTGCAAGTACACACCAAATAGGGAAGATAGATTTTGCAAGAGGCATAAGTACTTAGAAACTAAGTGGTTGCAAGAAAGGCTAGATGTTTGTGCTGAAAATTTAAATTTTCTTAGCCATCCTTGTGAACTTTGCAATGAACATGGTCATTTAAATATCCAATGCAAATTGTTTCATGATCGAATCGTGTCCAAAAATTATGATGACTTGATTTCCCTTGCGCATCATAATGAATTTAGTTTGCTTCTGGGTTATGAAGAAATGAAACGTACAACTAAGGATATTCCAGAATTTGCCCTTGATAAAGTTCTTGGTTTTGATCTAGAGGCAATTTATATGTATTGTGCGGTGAATTGCATTGAAAATCCTTATATTACCAATTACATAAAGTCAAGAAAACAATTATAAGATGAAGAGAATACTAATTAAGGGGAAGAGACTTCCCAATATCCTCCTATTATTTCTTATGATGAATCAGGTAACGAGGAGGAACCTTCTATTCAACCAATCTTATTAATAAGGAGCTCCGAAAAGAGGATTAAACCCACACATGATGTGAAGAAGAGAAAGAAAAGACGGATAAGCAAAGGTAAAAAGGTATCCCTCCCAAATGATGTTGCTCCTATTACTCATTGTGATGATGATAATTGCTATACTATTGGTGATATCCATACTATTAATGCTGAGAGTGATTATGCTTATGATATGAAAAGGCCCAAGCTTGGGAATGCTATGTTTGATGAGAATGACATGTTTGAGAATGTATTTGCTCCAATTAATGTTTGTCCCAAGCTTGGGGATGATATGTTTAATCAAGATGATATTTTTAGTCTCCCAAGTTTTGATAAGAAAATTTATTATGATGATAGCATGCCTCCTATTTATGATGATTATTGTGATGACACTTATGCTATAAAAAGTAGTGATGATTATATTTATAAAACTTTTCATGATTATGATTACCCTTTTTCTGAACATTACTCTTTTAATGTGGAAACAATTTATAGTATTCAAGTTTCTTATGATACTCCCACTATTCCGAACGAGAAGAATTTTGCTTATGTGGAGAGTAGTAAAATTTCTATGCTTGTAGATCATGAAAATAATGGTTTATGTGATGTTATATTGTTGAATTCATTCATGATTCTACTGAAAATTATTACGAGGGAGGAATATATGCTTGTAGGAATTGCAATAATATCAAGTTTCCTCTCTATGTGCTTAAAGTTTTAAAGTTATGCTTGTTTTGCCTTCCTATGCTAGTTGATTATTGTTCCCATAAGTTGTTTAATCACTGATATGTCTCCAACGTATCTACTTCTCCAAACACTTTTGCCCTTGTTTTGGACTCTAACTTGCATGATTTTAATGGAACTAACCCGGACTGACGTTGTTTTCAGCAGAATTGTCATGGTGTTATTTTTGTGCAGAAATAAAAGTTCTCAGAATGACCTAAAAATCAACGGAGAATATTTTTGGAATATATATAAAATACTGGTGAAAGAATCAAGGCCAGGGGCCCACACCCTGTCCACAAGGGTGGGGGCGCGCCCCCTGCCTCGTGGGCCTCCTGGTGCTCCACCGACCTCAAATCCAACTCCATATATTCACGTTCGGGGAGAAAAAAAATTTGAAGAGAAGGATTCATCGCGTTATACGATACGGAGCCGCCGCCACGCCCTAATCTCTCTAGGGAGGGCTGATTTGGAGTCCGTTCGGGGCTCCGGAGAGGGGGGGGGGTCCGTCGCCATCGTCATCATCAACCTTCCCCATCACCAATTTCATGATGCTCACCGCCGTGCGTGAGTAATCCCATCGTAGGCTTGCTGGACGGTGATGGGTTGGATGAGATTTATCATGTAATTGACTTAGTTTTGTTAGGGTTTGAGCCCTAGTATCCATTATGTTCTGAGATTGATGTTGCTATGACTTTGCTATGCTTAATGCTTGTCACTAGGGCCCGAGTGCCATGATTTCAGATCTGAACCTATTATGTTTTCATGAATATATGTGAGTTCTCGATCCTATCTTGCAAGTCTATAGTCACTTATTATGTGTTATGATCCGTTAACCCCGAAGTGACAATAATTGGGATACTTACCGGTGATGACCGTAGTTTGAGGAGTTCATGTATTCACTATGTGTTAATGCTTTGGTACGGTACTCTATTAAAAGGAGGCCTTAATATCCCTTAGTTTCCAATAGGACCCCGTTGCCACGAGAGGGTAGGACAAAAGATGTCATGCAAGTTCTTTTCCATAAGCACGTATGGCGATATTCGGAATACATGCCTACATTACATTGATGAACTGGAGCTAGTTCTGTGTCACCCTATGTTATAACCGTTGCATGGGGGATCGCATCCGACATAATTATCCATCACTGATCCATTGCCTACGAGCTTTTCACATATTTATCTTGGCTTATGTACTTTTCCGTTGCCACTGTTACAATCACTACAAAACTGCTATCGTTACTTTTGCCACCGTTAGCACTACTATCATATTACTTTGCTACTAAATACTTTGCTGCAGATATTAAGTTTTCCAGGTGTGGTCGAATTGACAACTCAGCTGCTAATACTTGAGAATATTCTTTGGCTTCCCTTGTGTTGAATCAATAAATTTGGGTTGAATACTCTACCCTCGAAAACTGTTGCGATACCCTATACTTGTGGGTTATGAAGACTATTTTCTGGCGCTGTTGCCGGGGAGCATAGCTCTATTCTTTGAGTCACTTGGGATTTATATCTGCTAATCACTATGAAGAAGTTGAAAGATAAAAGAACCAAGATTTTTCCCTCAACTACGAGGGGAGGTAAGGAACTGCCATCTAGCTCTGCACTTGATTCACCTTCTGTTTTGAGTAAACTTGTGACACCTACTCCTTCTATTCAATCTGATATGTTGCATGTTATTGATGATGCCACTTCTACTTTGCATGATATTTATGATGAAACTACTTCTATGCTTGATAATACTGTGCCACTAGGTGAATTTCTTGATGAACAACTTGCTAGGGCTAGAGAGAATGAAATTACTGAAACTGATAATATTGATGAAAGTGATGATGAAGATTCTCCCCCTAGATATGAATTGCCCGTTGTGCCTGAGGATTATGTTATGGACGAAGAAACTGCTAGAGACTTTTTAGCTTGCAATGATAGGTATGATCTTAAGAAATTATTAGTTAAGCTTAAAGAAAAATCTTTGAATGCTAGAATGAAATATCACCCTGCTTTTGCTACTTCACTTATCTTTATTTCCGATAAGGATTATGATTTATCTATCGATCCTGAGTTAATTACTTTGGTTGAATCTGATCCTTTTTATGGCTATGAATCTGAAACTGTTGTGGCACATCTTACTAAATTAAATGATATAGCCACCCTATTCACTAATGATGAGAAAACTCGTTACTACTTTATCCTTAAGTTATTTCCGTTCTCATTAAAGGGTGATGCTAAAACATGGTTTAATTCTCTTGATCCTGGTTATGTGCGTAGTCCCCAGGATATGATTTATTACTTCTCTGCTAAATATTTCCCCGCTCATAAGAAACAAGCTGCCTTAAGGGAAATATATAATTTTATGCAAATTGAAGAAGAGAGTCTCCCAGAAGCTTGGGGGAGGCTTCTCCAATTACTTAATGCTTTGCCTGATCATCCTCTCAAGAAGAATGAAATACTTGATATCTTTTATAATGGACTAACCGATGCTTCCAGAGACCACCTGGATAGTTGTGCTGGTTGTGTTTTCAGGGAAAGAACTATTGATCAAGCTGAATTGCTATTGAATAATATGTTGAGTAATGAAATTGATCGGACACTTCCTGAACCAACTCCTAAGCCAACTCCGGAGAAAAGGGGTATTCTATTTCTCAGTCCCGAAGATATGCTAGAGGCAAAGAAATCTGTGAAAGAAAAAGGTATTAAAGCTGAAGATGTTAAGAATTTACCACCTATTGAAGAAATTCATGGTCTTGATAACCTGACATAGGTAGTAAAGGTAAATTCTCTCTATAGATTTGATGAAGGTGATATTCCTCGTTATAAGTCTGCTAGCCAATGCTTAGACGAGTTTGATAATTTTATTGTTAAACAAGAAAACTTCAATGCTTATGTTGGTAGACAATTGAAACGTACTGCTTATATGATTGAACACTTGAGTGATTATATGTCTAGAGTTAAAGGTGAACTTAAACTTATTAGTAAACATGCTTCTATGGTTACCACTCAAGTAGAACAAGTACTTCAGGCTCAGAATGATTTTCTCAATGAATTAAATAACAAGAAAAATGATAATGCTGTTAGAGTTATGACTAGAGGAGGTAAAATGACTCAGGAACCTTTGTATCCTGAGGGCCACCCTAAGAGAATTGAGCAAGATTCTCAGAGAACTAATATTGATGCACCTAGTTCTTCTAAGAAGAAGAAAAAGAAAAATGATAGGACTTTGCATGCTTCTAGTGAATCTGTTGTTGACACACCTGAGAATCCCAATGATATTTCTATTTCTGATGCTGAAACACAATCTGGTAATGAACATGAACCTAGTGATAATGTTAATGATGATGTTCATGCCGATGCTCAACATGATAATGATGTAGAGATTGAACATGTTGTTGATCTTGATAACCCACAATCAAAGAATCAATGTTATGATAAGAGAGACTTTGTTGCTAGGAAGCACGGTAAAGAAAGAGAACCATGGGTTCAAAAACCCATGCCTTTTCCTCCTAAACCATCCAAGAAATAGGATGATGAGGATTTTGAGCGCTTTGCTGAAATGATTAGAACTATCTTTTTGCGTATGCGTTTGACTGATATGCTTAAAATGAATCCTTATGCTAAGTACATGAGGGATATTGTTACTAATAAAAGAAAGATACCGGAAGCTGAAATTTCCACCATGCTTGCTAATTATACTTTTAAGGGTGGAATGCCTAAGAAACTAGGAGATCCAGGAGTACCAACTATACCATGCTCCATTAAAAGAAACTATGTTAAAACTGCTTTATGTGATCTTGGAGCTGGTGTTAGTGTTATGCCTCTCTCTTTATATCGTAGACTTGATTTGAATAAGTTGACACCTACTAAAATATCTTTGCAAATGGCTGATAAATCAACTGCTATACCTGTCGGTATTTGTGAGGATGTGCCTGTTGTGGTTGCAAACATTACTATTTTAACGGACTTTGTTATTCTTGATATTCCCGAGGATGATAGTATGTCGATTATCCTTGGTAGACCCTTTTTGAATACTGCAGGGGCTGTTATTGATTGCAACAAAGGCAATGTCACTTTTCATGTTAATGGTAATGAGCATACGGTACACTTTCCGAGGAAACAACCTCATGTCCACAGTATCAATTATTGGAAAATCCCAATGATTACTATTGGAGGTTTTGAATTTCCTCTTCCTACTGTCAAGAAGAAATATGATATTCTTATTATTGGGGACATGCATATCCTCGTTGAGGTAACCTATTGTTATTCGAAATTTCTCCGGTTTCATGCGATTCGAAATGAGTTTGTTAACAAGACTTGATCAACCTTGTTAGTGGATTCCTTTTGATGAGCATGAGATGGATGAAGTTAGAAAGCACAACCTTATGTACCCTCTTTTTACTTTATGTTATTTATATTAAAAAAGTAAAAATAGTATTTTCTGTCTGTTTTCTGAATTATCCTTGCAATAAAAAATACCCTGAAAATAAAAGTTCTCCAAATGCCTTGAAAAATTAATATGATTTTTCCCAGAATATTTAAGAATTATTGGCACTGAGAACACACCAGGGGGACCCACCATGTGCCCATGAGGGTGGAGGGCGTGCCCACCCCCTAGGCGCGGCCCCTACCTCATGGACCCCACATGGGTCCCCTCCACTTATTCTTGCACCCACACACTTCGTCTTCCTCTAGAAAAAATCATCCACTAGCTCAAACCCGAGTTCTAGCTCATCTTGCTGCCATTTTCGATCTCCTTGCTCAAAGCTCCATTCACAAAACTGCTTTGGGGGATTGTTCTTCGGTATGTGACTCCTCCAATGGTCCAATTAGTTTTTGTTCTAGTGCTTTATTTATTGGAAAAATTTGCTGCCTAGGTGACCCTGTTCTTGAGCTTGCATGTCAAATTTATTTGGTCCCAAGTAGTTCTATTGCATGATATGGCCTCTAGGCACTTGTAGGAGTAGTTGCTATCAATCTTGTTGAGTTTGTTTCACTTTTATTTTGAGTTACTAAAAAATTCAGAAATTTTTCAGAGGAAGAAATATGTTTAGGAAAATGTACCAAGGTGGTTCCTCAAAGAAGCAAGGACCCAGGCCCGCGATACGTGAGCCGGACTATGAACTACCAAGAGAAGCTCAAGTGCGGCCTTGTGAATGGCCGTCAGAAGACTTTATGGTCCAAGTAGGAATTAAGGAGGAATTTGACGCATACATGCGTAATGCTGAATTTGAGGGCTTCGTGTCAGATAAGTGCCCCCAGTACCACTACCTGACTGATTCCTTTGTGAGAAGGTTTAAATTTACATCATCATGCAATTCTCACACTGTCCTATTTGATCTTTATGATAAATCTTATACCATGGACTTAGAAGATTTAATACTGCTTGTAAACTCCCGCAGTGGGGTAGTGTTAGTGAACCTCGCAAATCTGAATTTAAAGAATTTCTTGCTAGTATCACTTTGGGGGAATCTAGAGAAATAACACAAACTACCATAGGGAGCATTCATTTTCTCGCCATACATTATTTTGCTCTCTTTATAGGTAGATGCATAAATGGTAAGGATGAGGCATGTCATATGTGTGTTCCAGATCTTAGTTTACTCAAGAGTGCTGTCTTAGGAGATAAACAATACAACTTGGGGGCCATTGTTGCACGTAGGTTGCATAATAACAGTATAATTGGAGACTTGTTCAACGGAATTTATGCAACCCGTTTAGCTAATTTTCTTGAGATACCCATACATGAGAATGATATTGAATTGCCTCCTGCTTATTTAGATTATAATGCTATGGTTCATCATCAGTTTGTTGAGAGGAACGATCAGTTCCTCCATTACTGACTAATCTTTGACAGACGGTGCACCATCCATGTTGCTCTCCGTGCTCCTACTTTCTTTGACTTTCAGACAAAAGGGAGATATGTTAAAACCAGGGAGGAGGCGAACGAGTACGAGAGGAGGGCGGAGGCAGCTTGCCTCCAAGCTGCTGCTCGTCAGGCAGTAGACGCTGCATCTCAGTACGACCCCAGCTACAACTTTGGATTTCCACATGGCCAGCCGTGGCCATAGACCAACTTAGGCCAAAAGCCTAAGCTTGGGGGAGTACGCATTTCTCACTGACATTACATTCATGTTCACACACTCATTCTAGTTGTCGGTGCTCATACTTTTTCATTGTACTATCCATGCTAGTTTATTTTCTTTTCTAAGCCTTCTTCTTGTGTGTTTGAAAAACCTTAAGAAAAACCAAAAAAAATAGTTGTAGCTTTTAGCTAGTTTACTTTCCATGCCTGTAGCAGTAGTACTTAAAAGAAAACCCAAAAAGATTTCTTGCTCTTCTTTTGCTTGTTGGGAGCTTTCCCGTGTAAATAGTTTTATTTCTTTTCTTATTCTTTGGGGGTTGAGAGGAGAAGACCATGATGAAAATGTTGAGTGGCTCTCATATGCATTATTGTTGATTTAACCAAGAGCCCATATTACCTTGTCTTCTCCCTTGTATTGAATGCTTGCAGATTCCAGCTTAGTCCAATGCACGTGCACTATTATTATTATCTACACCATTCGGTCGTGCGAGTGGAAGGCCGTTCTAAGTAAATTTGTATGTGCCAAACTCTAAACCTTCAAAATGAAATTCTGTTTTGTATGCTCGAATAGCTCATGTATCAACTAGGGCTGTCTATATCTTCCACGCTAGGCGGGTTATTCTTAAGAGGAGTGGACTCCGCTCCTCACTCATGAGAAAATGGCTGGTCACCGGGATGCCCAGTCCCATGCTCAAATCAAATCAAAATAATTGCAAACAAAACTCCCCTAGGATTGTTGTTAGTTGGAGTCACCCGTTGTTTCGGGCAAGCCATGGATTGATGCTTGTTGGTGGTGGGGGAGTATAAACTTTACCATTCTGCTTGGGAGCCGCCTATAATGTGTGTAGCATGGAAGATATCGAGATCTCTCGGTTGTTATGTTGACAATGAAAGTATACCGCTCAAAATATTATTCATCTCTATTGCAAAAACCGAGCACCTCTACAAATCCCTGCTTCCCTCTGCGAAGGGCTTATCTATTTACTTTTATGTTGAGTCATCATCCTCTTATTAAAAAGCACCAGTTGGAGAGCACCACTGTCATTTGCATGTATTATTATTAGTTTACATTGAGTATGACTGTGACTGGATCTCTTTTACCATGAATTACAATTTCCAGTGAGCCCTTGATCTTCAGGGGTGCTCTACATTTATGTTTTGCAGTCTCAGAAAGGGCTAGCGAGATACCATCTTGTTATATCATATTATGATTGTTTTGAGAAAGTGTTGTCATCCGAGATTTATTATTATTGCTCGCTAGTTGATTATTCCATTGATATGAGTAAACATGAGACCTAAATGTTATTGTGAATATGGTTAGTTCATAATCTTAGCTGAAAACTTGAATGCCGGCTTTACATATTTACAACAACAAGAGCAAATAGAGTTTGTAAAAGTTTTTCTTTATCACTTTTAGTTTATCAACTGAATTGCTTGAGGACAAGTAAAGGTTTAAGATTGGGGGAGTTGATACGTCTCCAACGTATCTACTTTTACGAACACTTTTGCCCTTGTTTTGGACTCTAACTTGCATGATTTGAATGGAACTAACCCGGACAAGCGCTGTTTTCAGCAGAATTGCCATGGTGTTATTTTTGTGCAGAAATAAAAGTTCTCGGAATGACCTGAAAATCAACGGAGAATATTTTTGGAATATATAAAAAATACTGGCGAAAGAATCAAGGCCAGGGGGCCCACACCCTGTCCACGAGGGTGGGGGCACGCCTACCCTCCTGGGCGTGCCCCCTGCCTCATGGGCCCCCTGGTGCTCCACCGACCTCAACTCCAACTCCATATATTCATGTTCGGGGAGAAAAAAACTGGAGAGAAGGATTCATCGCGTTTTACGATACGGAGCCACCGCCAAGCCCTAATCTCTCTTAGGAGGGCTGATCTGGAGTCCGTTCGGGGCTCCGGAGAGGGGGATCCGTCACCATCGCCATCATCAACCTTCCGCCATCACCAATTTCATGATGCTCACCGCCGTGCATGAACAATTCCATCATAGGCTTGCTGGACGGTGATGGGTTGGATGAGATTTATCATGTAATCGACTTAGTTTTGTTAGGGTTTGAGCCCTAGTATCCATTATGTTCTGAGATTGATGTTGCTATGACTTTGCTATGCTTAATGCTTGTCACTAGGGCTTGAGTGCCATGATTTCAGATCTGAACCTATTATGTTTTCATGAATATATGTGAGTTCTTGATCCTATCTTGCAAGTCTATAGTCACCTATTATGTGTTATGATCCGTTAACCCTGAAGTGACAATAATCGGGATACTTACCGGTGATGACCGTAGTTTGAGGAGTTCATGTATTCACTATGTGTTAATGCTTTGGTCCGGTACTCTATTAAAAGGAGGCCTTAATATCCCTTAGTTTCCAATAGGACCCCGCTGCCATGGGAGGGTAGGACAAAATATGTCATGCAAGTTCTTTTCCATAAGCACGTATGACTATATTCGGAAACATGCCTACATTACATTGATGAACGGGAGCTAGTTCTGTGTCACCCTATGAGGGATCGCATCTGACATAATTATCCACCACTGTCCATTGCCTACGAGCTTTTCACATATTGATCTTTGCTTATTTACTTTTCCGTTGCCACTATTACAATCACTACAAAATTTCTACCATTACATTTGCCACCGTTACCACTACTATCATATTACTTTGCTACTAAATACTTTGCTGCAGATATTAAGTTTTCCAGGTGTGGTTGAATTGTCAACTCAGCTACTAATACTTGAGAATATTCTTTGGCTCCCCTTGTGTCGAATCAATAAATTTGGGTTGAATACTCTACCCTCGAAAGCTGTTGCGATCCCCTATACTTGTGGGTTATCAATCACAAAATCCCTATGCATAGGAAGATGGTTAGACTTAAATGTGCTAGTCACATTCTTCATGATGCTCTGTTTATGTTTCAATTCTTATCTTTTATGTGAGCATCATTGAAATCATCATGCCTAGCCAGGGGCGTTAAACAATAGCGCTTGTTGGGAGGCAACCCAATTTTATTTTTTCCTCGCTTTTTGCTCGTGTTTAGTAACAAATAATTCATCTAGCCTCTGTTTAGATGTGTTTTTATGTTTTAATTAGTGTTTGTGCCAAGTAGAACCTTTGGGAAGACTTGGGTGAAGTCTTTGCGATCTTCCTGTAAAAAACAGAAACTTTTGTGCTCACGAGATTAGGTGCCATTTTTTACTGGAGAGTGAGTTTAGGTTGATTCTTTTTGCAGATGATTAATAGACAAATTCTCCTGGTCCACCAATTTATTTCGGAATTTTTGAAGTGACATAAGTATTCGAAACCTCTAGATTGGTACAGACTGTTCTGTTTTTCACAGATTCTGTTTTCATTGTGTTGTTTGCTTATTTTGATGAATCTATGAGTAGTATCAGAGGGTATGAACCATAGAGAAGTTGGAATACAGAAGATATTACACCAATATGAATTTGTAATGAGTTCACAACAGTACCTAAGTGGTTATTTATTTTCTTATACTAACGGAGCTCACGAGTTTTCTATTAAGTTTTGTGTTGTGAAATTTTCAAGTTTTGGGTAAGGATTCGGTGGACTATGGAATAAGGAGTGGCAAGAGCCTATGCTTGGGGATGCCCAAGGCACCCCAAGGTAATATTCAAGGACAACCAAGAGCCTAAGCTTGGGGATGCCCCGGATGGCATCCCCTCTTTCGTCTTCGTTCATCGGTAACTTTACTTGGAGCTATATTTTTATTCACCACATGATATGTGTTTTGGTTGGAGCATCATTTTATTTTCTTTAGTTTTGCTTGCTGTTTGAATAAAATACCAAGATCTGAGATTCTTAAATGTTAGAGAGTCTTCACATAGTTGCATAATTATTTGACTACTCATTGATCTTCACTTATATCTTTTAGAGTAGTTTGTCATTTGCTCTAGTGCTTCACTTATATCCTTTTAGAGCACGGTGGTGGTTTTATTTTGAAGAAATAGATGAACTCTCATGCTTAACTTATATAATTTTGAGAGTCCTAAGCAGCATGGTAATTTTCTTTGGTTATAAAACTAGTCCTAATACGACGGGCATCCAAGTTGGGTATAATTAAAACTTCCATATAGAGTGCATGGAATACTATGAGAAGTTTGATACTTGATGATTGTTTTGAGATATGAATATGGTGATATTAGAGTCATGCTAGTTGAGTAGTTGTGAATTTGAGAGATACTTGTGTTAAAGTTTGTGATTCCCATAGCATGCAGGTATGGTGAACCGTTATGTGATGAAGTCGGAGCATGGTTTATTTATTGATTGTCTTCCTTATGAGTGGCGGTCGAGGAGAGCGATGGTCTTTTCCAACCAATCTATCCCCCTAGGAGCATGCACATAGTACTTTGTTTCGATAACTAATTGATATTTGCAATAAGTATGTGAGTTCTTTATGACTAATGTTGAGTCCATGGATTATACACACTCTCACCCTTCCACCATTGCTAGCCTCTCTAATACCGCGCACCTTTCGCCGGTATCATACACCCACCATCTACCTTCCTCAAAACAGCCACCATACCTACCTATTATAGCATTTCCATAGCCATTCTGAGATATATTGCCATGTAACTTTCCACCGTTCCGTTTATTATGACACGCTTCATCATTGTCATATTGCTTTGCATGATCATGTAGTTGACATCGTATTTGTGGCAAAGCCACCATTCATAATTCTTTCATACATGTCACTCTTGATTCATTGCACATCCCGGTACACCGCTGGAGGCATTCACATTGAGTCATATTTTGTTCTAAGTATCGAGTTGTAATTCTTGAGTTATAAGTAAATAAAAGTGTGATGATCATCATTATTAGAGCATTATCCCATGTGAGGAAAGGATGATGGAGACTATGATTCCCCCACAAGTCGGGATGAGACTCCAGACGAAAAATAAAAAAAGGAGAAAAAATGGCCATAAAAAAAGAGCGAAGGCCCAAAAAACAAAAAAAACAAAATATGAGAGAAAAAGAGAGAAGGGGCAATGCTACTATCCTTTTTCCACACTTGTGCTTCATAGTAGCACCATGATCTTCATGATAGAGAGTCTCCTCTTTTTTTACTTTCATATACTAGTGGGAATTTTTTATTACAGAACTTGGCTTGTATATTCCAATGATGGGCTTCCTCAAAATGCCCTAGGTCTTCTTGAGCAAGCAAGTTGGATGCACACCCACTTAGTTTCTTTTTGAGCTTTCATACACTTATAGCTCTAGTGCATCCGTTGCATGGCAATCCCTACTCATTCACATTGATATCTATTGATGGGCTTCTCCAAAGCCCGTTGATACGCCTAGTTGATGTGAGACTATCTTCTCCTTTTTGTCTTCTCCACAACCACCATTCTATTCCACCTATAGTGTTATGTCCATGGCTCACGCTCATGTATTGCGTGAAGATTGAAAAAGTTTGAGAACATCAAAAGTATGAAACAATTACTTGGCTTGTCATCGAGGTTGTGCATGATCTAAATATTTTGTGTGATGAAGATAGAGTATAGCCAGACTATATGATTTTGTAGAGATAGCTTTCTTTGGCCATGTTATTTGAGAAGACATGATTACTTTGTTAGTATGCTTGAAGTATTATTATTTTTATGTCAATATTAAACTTTTGTCTTGAATCTTTCGGATCTGAGTATTCTTGCCACAATAAATAGAATTACATGGATAAATATGTCAGGTAGCATTCCACATCAAAAATTCTGTTTTTATCATTTACCTACTCGAGGACGAGAAGGAATTAAGCTTGGGGATGCTTGATATGTCTCCAAAGTATCTATAATTTTTTATTGTTCCATGCTATTATATTATCAACCTTGGATGTTTTGTATGCATTTATATGCTATTTTATATGATTTTTGGGACTAACCTATTAACCTAGAGCCCAGTGCCAATTTCTGTTTTTTCCTTGTTTTTGAGTATCGCAGAAAAGGAAAACCAAACGTAGTCCTATTGACCTGAAATTTCACAAAGATTGTTTTTGGACCAGAAGAAGCCCATGGAGTACCAAAGATGGACCAGTGGAGTCACGAGGCCACCACGAGGGTGGGGGCGCTCCCTACCCCCTGGGCGCGCCTGTAACACCCTGGGTGTCATGCTACAGTAAACTCCTGTTAATGGTGCCTCGTCATCATAATTAAATTTTGCTAATTATCACTTTGTTCCAAACCGACCTCAAATTCAAATAAAAAAACAAGACAAGTCGAATTATTAATTTCCTCAAACTGTAAAACTAAAATGTTCGATTAGTTCTACAAATAACCCTGATCATTTGTTATGTGGAAACTAACTTCGTTTGACTCACTAATTAATCCTTAGCAAAATATTAAAGTGGCCAAACGACAACTATTATGGGCTTTTAAATATAAACAAATGTTTATGTTTTTTTCAAACCACTTGAAGACTTTATATATTGTCTCAAAATATTTCCCACTAATTATGCTCCAAATTTCAAGATTGGCCTAAATTCATTTGCTATGGGATTTAAGTAGAAAACAATATCAAAATATTAAAGCAGAAAGATAAAAGGAGGCGGGATGAAACCGACGGTGCACTTGGGCCTCTAAGGGCAACAGTGTGGCCCAACCCGTCACCCTTGGCTTTATCTTCCTCCTCTCGCTACAGTGAAGGCCGAGCACGCCATGGCCGCACACGTCGCCTGATGGCCACGTGCAGAGCATCCCGCGGCAACCTCCTCCCTCACCGGTGCCTACTAGTCCCTCCTCACAACCCATGGCAAACCCTATGCCCCTTCCGTCCCCTCCTCGCACTGTTTCTTCTCCTCCAGCAAGCAACCGAGCCACCGCCGCCATAGCGTTCGTCGCCCACGTCCTCTCTGATGTCCCCGCGCCATGAGAGCTTGTCCCCGAGGACCACCGGCATCGACTACGTCTTCTACAAGGCTTGAATCGAGCGATGCACCACCACAACGTCAGGATCGAGCCCATCTTCAACCTCCGTTCGCCGCTGTTCGACGCGTAGTTCCGCTTCTCCGGCGCCTTCCCGGCCTCCTCGGGCACGTCACCGAGCTCCTCAGTGAGCTTTGTGCCAAATCCCCTTTTCCCCCCACACAACCCGTGCTCGATTCATTGCCGTAGGTCGCCGTGGCCGGTGTTCGGTTGCCCTCGCACCTGTAGCTGCGTCACCGCGCCCACCTGCGCAGCCTCTCACCTGCAGCCATGCCCCTTGCGTCGCGCGTGACCGCCGTAGACCGCTACCACCCTCTGCTGCTCGCCATTGCTTCGCCTTGCCACCGTCCGCACCCACCACCGCAACCACCGTGCCAGGCCGCAGCCTAACCCCGCTTGCATCGCCACCTGTCGCTGCCTCGGCTCCGCCGCTTCCTGCGCTACTGCCGCCGTCGCTCGCGCCTGCCGCACTCCATTCGCTCCCAGGCTGCACACGTGCCGTTCAGCGCACCCGACAGCCGCTGGCCTGTCGCGCCTCGCCCAGCCATGCCCCGCCTCGCCCACGGCTGTTGCCCTCCCGCGCGCCGCTCACCGCCGTTCTAGCCCCGCTGAAGCCCGGCGCTCCACCACTGCAGCTTGCTGCTGCAGCTCGCCCGCCTCGGCTGCTCGCCACCCCGCCGCCTAGTCCCCTCCTCCCCGTCATGCCTGCTCCGGCCGGCCAGGGCCGCCGGCCGCACCGCTTGGCCGTGCCGCGCCGCGCCGGCGCCCCCGCATCCAGAAACGGCCACGGCCGTCGCCCGGGTCTGCCCCGACGGGCACGCCTCGCCTCGTGCCCTCCTACTCCCCGCGCCCCTCCTACTCCCCGCGCCCTGCCTCACCTCCGATGCCGCCCACCGGAGCCATGCCACCGCCGGCAACCACCCTCGCCAGCCACCTTGCCGCGCGGCTCTAGCTCGTGGTCGGGGCCGTCGCCCTCCCGGTGGCCTCGGGCGCACACGCGGGCTCCCGTGCCCGTTCGCTCCGTTAACCGCCCCGGTCGGCCTAGGCCACCGACCAGTGGGGCCCGCCCATGTAAATAAAAAGAATAGAAAAGAAAAAGTGTTAAAAATATATATTAATTGATAAAATTAATTAATTTGGTTTAATTTAACCTAATTAACTTAATTACCTAATTAACTAGATGACAAACTAATGAGTGTATGACAGGAGGGCCCCACCCCTTGTTGACCAGTCAAACATTGACTGGTCAACTGGGTCCCCCTGGCCCACATGTCATCCTTTGTGTACACTTCAGTGTACGCATAGCTGGGTACCCATAGCATTTTTCCTATTAATTTTGAATTAATAATAATTTCAGAAAATGAATAAAACTTTGAAAAATCATATAAAATAAGCCGTAACTTGGATGGAAAAACTTTGTACATGAAAGTTGCTCAGAAAGACGAGACGAATCCGAATACGCAGTTCGCCCGCCACACATCCCTAGCATAGCGAACACGCAACTTTCCCCCTCCGGTTCATCTGCACGAAAACGCGAAACACCGGGAATACTTTCCTGGATGTCCCCCCTTCACCGGTATTGCCTATCCCTATGTTAGGTCACCCCTAGCACAACGTATTGCCGCGTCTTGCTTTGTGTTACATTTGATTGATCTGTTTTTTTATTGTGTTCCCCCCTCCGTTATTCCTTTCAGGTAGACTCCGAGACCGCCGCCGATGTCCGTGTGTTCGACTACATCGAAGATGACTCCTCCTTTCCAGAGCAACCAGGCAAGCCCCCCCCCTTGATCACCAGATATCGCCTATTCTTATCTCTACTTCTTGCATTAGAGTAGTGTAGCATGTTACTGCTTTTTGTTAATCCTATCCTGATGCATAGCCTGTCATTGTTGCTACAGTTATTGATACCTTACCTGTAATCCTAAATGCCTAGTATAGGAGGCTAGTTTATCATCAGTGGCCCTACATTCTTGTCTGTCTGCCATGCTATATCGGGCCGTGATCACTCGGGAGGTGATCACGGGTGTATACTTATATACGTATTATATGATACTTGTGATGACTAAAGTCGGCTCGGCTCGTAGCCCGCGAGTGATTTACGGGTTGCGTCCGAAAGGATGTTTGTCCCGACGGCCCTCTGAACGGATCTTTGTGGCAGAGCGACAGGGTAGGTTGAGACCGCCTAGGAGAGAGCTGGGCCTGGCCCTGGTCGGCGTCCGCGGTTATTTCAAATAACACGCTTAACAAGATCTGGGTATTTGATGTAACTCCGGCCACTGGCCTATACGCACTAACCAACTACGTGGGAACAGTTATGGGCACTCGACGTCGTGGTATCAGCCGAAGCCTTCTTGGCGTCAGCGACTGAGCGGCGCGCCGGGTTGGACTGGAACGCCCGCTCTTGTATAAGGGATGCTAGGTCTGCTCGCTGGCCACGTACGCAACATGGAGGTGTGCAATGGGCGATGGGCCCAGACCCCTGCGCCATAGGATTTAGACCGGCGTGCTGACCTCTCTGTTGTGCCTAGGTAGGGCTGTGATGTGTTGATCTTCCGAGGCCGGGCATGACCCAGGAAAGTGTGTATGGACAAAGGGGATCGAGCGTGTTGGGAAATGTGGTATACCCCTACAGGGAAGTTGATTTATTCGAATAGCCGTGTCCCTCGGTAAAAGGACGACCCGGAGTTGTTCCTTGGCCTTATGACAACTAGAACCAGATATTTAATAAAACACACCCTTCCAAGTGCCAGATACAACCGGTGATCGCTCTCTCATAGGGCGACGAGGGGAAGATCACCGGGTAGGATTATGCTATACGATGATACTTGGTGAACTTACCATCTACTCTCTTCTACTGCTTCAAGATGGAGGCTGCCAGAAGCGTAGTCTTCGATAGGACTAGCTATCCCCCTCTTATTCTGGCATTCTTTCAGGCATCAAACGATTGCCCGCCCGCTCGAAACTTCCCATGATACCTCCTTACTTCGCTCTCGATATTTTCTTAAGTTTCAATTAGAGAGTTACTTTCTGCCACCTTCCCCGGTGTTATCCACCAGATAGTCAACCTTGTAGAGGTCTGTTCTCCCAGAATACCTCTTTTTTTCCTTCGTAAGTACTATGGAGTTCCCGAAGAAAGAACGATAACTTCATAATGATGCATTGATGCCAAGAAATCAAGACATCAACGCAATGGATTGCACTCTCCATGGAGAGCAACAAAGATTGCCAAGACTCGTTAGAATTTCGTAACTAGAACTTTCCCCCTTACACCACCTCCTAAATCTCAGGACGAGATTTCTTGTAGTGGAGGAGATTTGTAACACCCTGGGTGTCATGCTACAGTAAACTCCTGTTAATGTTGCCTCGTCATCATAATTAAATTTTGCTAATTATCACTTTGTTCCAAACCGACCTCAAATTCAAATAAAAAAACAAGACAAGTCAAATTATTAATTTCCTCCAATTGTAAATCTAAAATGTTCGATTAGTTCTAGAAATAACCCTGATCATTTGTCATGTGGAAACTAACTTCGTTTGACTCACTAATTAATCCTTAGCAAAATATTAAAGTGGTCCAACGACAACTATTATGGGCTTTTAAATATAAACAAATGTTTATGTTTTTTTCAAACCACTTGATGACTTTATATATTGTCTCAAAATATTGCCCACTAATTATGCACCAAATTTCAAGATTGGCCTAAATTCATTTGCTATGGGATTTAAGTAGAAAACAATATCAAAATATTAAAGCGGAAAGATAAAAGGAGGCAGGATGAAACCTACGGTGCACTTGGGCCTCTAAGGGCAACAGTGTGGCCCAACCCATCACCCTTGGCCTTATCTGCCTCCTCCCGCTACAGTGAAGGCCGAGCACGCCATGGCCGCACAAGTTGCCTCATGGCCACGTGCAGAGCATCCCGCGGCAACCCCCTCCCTCACCGGTGCCTACTAGTCCCTCCTCACAACCGATGGCAAACCCTATGCCCCTTCCGTCCCCTCCTCGCGTTGTTTCTTCTCCTCCAGCAAGCAACTGAGCCACCACCGCCATAGCATTCGTCGCCCACGTCCTCTCTGATGTCCCCGCGCCATGAGAGCTTGTCCCCGAGGATCACCGGCGTCGACTACGTCTTCTACAAGGCTTGAATCGAGCGATGCACCACCACAACGTCGGGATCGAGCCCATCTTCAACCTCCGTTCTCCGCTGCTCGATGCATCGTTTCGCTTCTCCGGCGCCTTCCCGGCCTCCCCGGGCACGTCACCGAGCTCCTCGGTGAGCTTTGCGCCAAATCCCCTTTCCCCCCCTCACAACCCGTGCTCGATTCATTACCGTAGGTCGCTGCGGCCGGTGTTCGGTTGCCCTCGCACCCGTAGCTGCGTCACCGCGCCCACCCGCGCAACCTCTCGCCTGCAGCCATGCACCTTGCGTCGCGCGTGACCGCCGCAGACCGCTGCTGCCCTCTACTGCTCGCCATTGCTTCGCCTTGCTGCCGTCCACACCCACCACCGCAACCACCGTGCCTGGCCGCAGCCTAACCCCGCTTGCATCGCCCCCTGCCGCTGCCTCGGCTCCGCCGCTTCCCGCGCTACTGCCGCCGTCGCTCGCGCCTACCGCGCTCCCTTCGCTCCCGGCTGCACACGTGCCGTCCAGCGCGCCCGTCGGCCACTAGCTCGTCGCGCCTCGCCTGGCCATGCCCGCGTCGCCCACGGCTGCTGACCTCCCGCGCGCCGCTCGCCGCCGTTCTAGCCCCGTTGAAGCCCGGCGCTCTGCCACAGCTGCTTGCTGCTGCAGCTCGCCCGCCTCGGCTGCTCGCCGCCCCGCGGCCTAGTCCCCTCCTCCCCGTCGCGCCGGCTCTGGTCGGCCGAGGCCGCAGGCTGCGCCGCCTGGCCGTGCCGCGCCGCGCCAGTGTCCCCGCATCCAGAAACGGCCACGGCCGTCGCTCGGGTCTGCCCCGACGGGCACCCCTCGCCTCGCGCCCTCCTGCTCCCCGCGCCCCACCTCGCCTCCGATGCCGCCCACCGGAGCCATGCCACCGCCAGAGACCACCCTAGCCAGCCACCTCGCCCCGCGGCTCCGGCTCGTGGCCGTCGCCCTCCCGGTAGGTTCGGGCGCACACGCGGGCGCCCGTGCCCGTTCGCTCCGTTAACCGCCCCGGTCGGCCTAGGCCACCGACTAGTGGGGCCCGCCCCTGTAAATAAAAAGAAAAGAAAAGAAAACGTGTTTAAAATATATATTAATTGATTAACTTAATTAATTTGGTTTAATTTAACCTAATTAACTTAGTTACCTAATTAACTAGATGATTAACTAATGAGTGTATGACAGGAGGGCCCCACCCTCTGTTAACCAGTCAAACGTTGACTGTCAACTGGGTCCCCCTGGACCACATGTCATCCTCTGTGTACACTTCTGTGTACGCATAGCTGGGTGCCCATAGCATTTTTCCTATTAATTTTCTATTAATAATAATTTCAGAAAATGAATAAAACTTTGAAAAATCATATAAAATAAACCGTAACTCGGATGGAAAAACTTTGTACATGAAAGTTGCTCAGAATGATGAGACGAATTTGAATACGCAGCCCATTCGCCCGCCACACATCCTTAGCATAGCGAACACGCAACTTTCCCCCTCTGGTTCATCTGCCTGAAAACGCGAAACACCGGGAATACATTCCCAGATGTTTCCCCCCTTCGCCGGTATCGCCTATCCCTACGTTAGGTCACCCCTAGCACAACGTATTGCCGTGTCTTGCTTTGTGTTACATTTGATTGCTCTGTTTTTTATTGTGTTCCCCCTCCGTTATTCTTTTCCGGTAGACTCCGAGACTGCTGCCGATGTCCGTGTGTTCGACTACATCGAAGATGACCCCTCCTTGCCAGAGCAACCAGGCAAGCCCCCCCTTGATCATCAGATATCGCCTATTCTTATCTCTACTGCTTGCATTAGAGTAGTGGAGCATGTTACTGCTTTCCGTTAATCCTATCCTGATGCATAGCCTGTCATTGTTGCTACAGTTATTGATACCTTTCCTGCAATCCTAAATGCCTAGTATAGGAGGCTAGTTTATCATCAGTGGCCCTATATTCTTGTCTGTCTACCATGCTATACTATCGAGCCGTGATCACTCGGGAGGTGATCACAGGTGTATACTTATATACATATTATATGATACCTGTGATGACTAAAGTCGGGTCGGCTCATAGAGTACCCGCGAGTGATTCACGGATTGGGTCCGAAAGGACATTTGTCCCGACGGCCCTCTGAGTGGATCTTTGTGGTGGAGCGACAGGGTAGGTTGAGAACGCCTACGAGAGAGGTGGGCCTGGCCCTGGCCGGCGTCCGTGGTTATTTCAAAATAACACGCTTAACGAGATCTGGGTATTTGATCTGAGTCTGGCCACTGGCCTATATGCACTAACCAACTACGCGGGAACAGTTATGGGCACTCGACGTCGTGGTATCAGCCAAAGCCTTCTTGACGTCAGCGACTGAGCGTCGCGCACCGGGTTGGATTGGAACGCCTGCTATTGTATAAGGGAGGCTAGCTCTGCTCGTCGGCCGCGTACGCAACGTGCATGTGTGCAATGGGCGATGGGCCCAGACCCTTGTGCCATAGGATTTAGACCGGCGTGCGACCTCTCTGTTGTGCCTAGGTAGGGCTACGACGTGTTGATCTTCCGAGGCCGGGCATGACCCAGGAAAGTGTCTCCGGACAAAGGGGATCGAGCGTGTTGGGAAATGTGGTGCACCCCTACAGGGAAGTTGATCTATTCGAATAGCCGTGTCCCTTGGTAAAAGGATGACCCAGAGTTGTACCTTAAACTTATGAAAACTAGAACCGGATACTTAATAAAACACACCCTTCCAAGTGCCAGATACAACCGGTGATCTCTCTCTCACAGGGCAACGAGGGGAGGATCACCGGGTAGGATTATGCTATACGATGATACTTGGTGAACTTACCATCTACTCTCTTCTACCGCTTCAACATGGAGGTTGCTAGAAGCATAGTCTTTGATAGGACTAGCTATCCCCCTCTTATTCTGGCATTCTGCAGTTCAGTCCACATATACTAACCCTTTCATTGATACCATTGCATATGTAGTGTAGCTCCTTGCTTGCGAGTACTTTGGATGAGTACTCATGGTTGCTTTGCTCCCCCCTTTTCGCCATTCCTTTATTCGATTGTTGCGACCAGACGTTGGAGTCCAGGAGCCAGACGCCACTGTCGATGATAATTGCTACTACTCGGGAGGTTCCTACTACTACATGAAGGCTGCTGACGACGACCAGGAGTAGTTTAGGAGGATCCCAAGCAGGAGGCCTGCGCGTCTTTCGATCTGTATCCCAGTTTGTGCTAGCCTTCTAAAGGCAAACTTGTTTAACTTATGTGTGTACTCAGATATTGTTGCTTCTGCTGACTCGTCTATGATGGAGCTCTTGTATTCGAGCCCTCGAGGCCCCTGGCTTGTAATATGATGCTTGTGTGACTTATTTTATTTGTAGAGTTGTGTTGTGATACCTTCCCGTGAGTCCCTGATCTTGATCGTACACGTTTGCGTGTATGATTAGTGTACGGTCAAATTAGGGGCGTCACAGCGCCCCCTATCTCGTGGCCGCCTCGGGGATCCACCTGACTTGTTCCCGACTCCAACACCTCTTATATATACCCAAACTTCCAGAAAGAAACCTAGATCGGGAGTTCCGCCGCCACAAGCCTCTGTAGCCACCTCATACGTCTCCAACGTATCTATCATTTTTGATTGCTCCATGCTATATTATCTACTGTTTTGGACATTATTGGGCTTTATTATCCACTTTTATATTATTTTTGGGACTAACCTATTAACCGGAGGCCCAGCCCAGAATTGCTGTTTTTTTTCCTATTTTAGAGTTTCGAAGAAATGGAATATCAAACGGAGTCCCAACGGAATAAAACCTTCGGGAACATGATTTTCTCACCGAACATGATCCAGGAGACTTGGACCCTACGTCAAGCAACTAACAGGGAGGCCACGAGGTAGGGGGCGCGCCTACTCCCAGGCGCGCCTTCCACCCTCGTGGGCCCCCTGTTGCTCCACCGACGTACTCCTTCCTCCTATATATACCTACGTACCCCAAACGATCAGAGACGGAGCCAAAAAAACCTAATTCCACCGCCGCAACCTTCTGTATCCATGAGATCCCATCTTGGGGCCTGTTCCAGAGCTCCACCGGAGGGGGCATCCATCACAGAGGGCTTCTACATCAACACCATAGCCTCTCCGATGAAGTGTGAGTAGTTTACCTCAAACCTTCGGGTCCATAGTTATTATCTAGATGGATTCTTCTCTCTTTTAGGATCTCAATACAATGTTCTCCCCCTCTCTTGTGGAGATCTATTCGATATAATCTACTTTTTGCAGTGTGTTTGTTGAGACCGATGAATTGTGGGTTTATGATCAAGATTATCTATGAACAACATTTGAATCTTCTCTAAATTCTTTTATGTATGATTGGTTATGTTTGCAAGTCTCTCCGAATTATCAGTTTGGTTTGGCCTACTAGATTGATCTTTCTTGCAATGGGAGAAGTGATTAGCTTTGGGTTCAATCTTGCGGTGTCCTTTCCCAGTGACAGTAGGGGCAGGAAGGCACATATTGTATTGTTGCCATCGAGGATAACAAGATAGGGTTTTTATCATATTGCATGAATTTATCCCTCTACATCATGTCATCTTGCTTAAGGCGTTACTCTGTTTTCATGAACTTAATACTCTAGATGCATGCTGGATAGCGGGCGATGAGTGGAGTAATAGTAGTAGATGCAGGAAGGAGTCGGTCTACTTGACTCGGACGTGATGCCTATATACATGATCATACCTAGATATTCTCATAACCATGCTCAATTCTGTCAATTGCTCAATAGTAATTCGTTCACCCACCGTAAAATACTTATGCTCTTGAGAGAAGCCACTAGTGAAACCTATGGCCCCCGGGTCTATCTTCATCATATTAATCTTCCAATACTTAGTTATTTCCTTTGCTTTACTTTGCTTTTATTTTACATTGCATCTTTATCACAAAAATACCAAAAATATTATCTTATCATATCTATCAGATCTCACTCCCGTAAGTGACCGTGAAGGGATTGACAACCCCTAATCGAATTGGTTGCGAGGAGTTATTTGTTTTGTGCAGGTACTAGGGACGCACGCGCAACTTCCTACTGGATTGATAACTTGGTTCTCAAAATTTGAGGGAAATACTTACGCTACTTTGCTGCACCATCCTTTCCTCTTCGGGGAAATCCAATGCAGTGCTCAAGAGGTAGCACCACTGAAACCAATCTAGACCCGTTGCGGCACCTTTCCGGAGGGGGAATCCCTCTTTGCTGGCCATATTCATCATCCCGGCGCTCTCCATGATGAGGAGTAGTAGTTCACCCTTGTGGCTGAGGGTATGTACCAATAGCTATGTGTTTGATCTCTCTCTCGTGTTCTTGATTCGGCACGATCTTGATGTATCGCGAGCTTTGCTACTATAGTTGGATCTTATGATGTTTCTCCCCCTCTACTCTCTTGTAAAGGATTGAGTTTTCCCTTTGAAGTTATCTTATCGGATTGAGTCTTTAAGGATTTGAGAACACTTGATGTATGTCTTGCATGTGCTTATCTAAGGTGACAATGGGATATTCACGTGATCCACTTGATGTATGTTTTGGTGATCAACTTGCGAGTTCCGTGACCTCATGAACTTATGCATAGGGGTTGGCACACATTTTCGTCTTAACTCTCCGGTAAAAACTTTGGGGCACTCTTTGAAGTTCTTTGTGTCGGTTGAATAGATGAATATGAGATTGTGTGATGCATATCGTATAATCATACCCACGGATACTTGAGGTGACATTGGAGTATCTAGGTGACATTAGGGTTTTGGTTGAATTGTGTATTAAGGTGTTATTCTAGTACGAACTCTAGGATAGATTGAACGGAAAGAATAGCTTCGTGTTATTTTACTACGGACTCTTGAATAGATCGATTAGAAAGGATAACTGTCGGTGTCAAAACCGGCGGATCTCGGGTAGGGGGTCCCGAACTGTGCGTCTAGGCCGGATGGTAACATGAGGCAGGGGACACGATGTTTTACCCAGGTTCAGGCCCTCTCGATGGAGGTAAAACCCTACGTCCTGCTTGATTAATATTGATGGTATGGGTATTACAAGAGTTGATCTACCACGAGATCAGAGAGGCTAAACCCTAGAAGCTAGCCTATGGTATGATTGTTGATGTGTATGTTGTCCTACAGACTAAAACCCTCTGGTTTATATAGAAACCGGATAGGATTAGGGTTTCATAGAGTCAGTTACAATGGTAGGAGATCTGAATATCCGTATCGCCAAGCTTGCCTTCCACGCCAAGGAAAGTCCCTTCCGGACACGGGACAAAGTCTTCAATCTTGTATCTTCATAGTCCTGGAGTCCGGCTGAAGGTATAGTCCGGCCATCCGGACACCCCCTAATCCAGGACTCCCTTAGTAGCCCCTGAACCATGCTTCAATGACGACGAGTCCGGCACGCAAATTGTCTTCGGCATTGCAAGGTGGGTTCCTCCTCCAAGTACTTCATAGAAGATTTTGAACACAAAAGTAGTGTCCGGCTCTGCAAAATAAGTTTTCCACATATTTCCATAGAGAGAATAATATTTACACAAATCTAATCTGCTGACGTATTCCGTAGTTTGACATCACACCACGGCCAAGCTTTTATTCGAACCGTTTTACTGTCCCATCTCAGCGCGTTATGCGAGGCGGTTTGCTTGGCACGTCTTGTTAAAGCAGAGATCGTGTCCCCTTATTCCGGGATTCTCATCAATACGGGCGTGGGTAACCCAACCGCGCCTTTGATTACAGCGCTTGGGAGATAAGCGAGTTTTACCAGGCTGGTGGGGACATGTAGTTGCGTCCACCCATATAAGGGGATAAGTATCCACCTTTTCACCTACGCCTTCTTCCTCCTTCGCCTATCCATTCTCACGCACTCGAGCTCCAGTGCCCAAGTCCGCACTCCTCACCTCAACCTTCTCCAGCCATGTCCGGAGCGGGAGGCAAGTGGATGGTCTCCTCTGTCACGGAGGGACACATCAAAAAGCTGAGGAAGGCCGGATATCTGGCTAGCGACATCGCGCACCGGCTTCCCGAAACAGGGCAGCTCATCCCCACTCCCAGGCCCCATGAGAGGGTGGTATTCCTCCCCCATTTCCTCCATGGACTGGGCTTCCCTGTGCATCCATTTATCCGAGGGCTCATGTTCTACTACGGCCTGGATCTCCACGATCTAACCCCAAATTTTGTCCTCAACATCTCGGCGTTTATCGTCGTGTGCGAGGCTTTCCTCCGCATCCGCCCCCATTTCGGCCTATGGCTTAAGACTTTCAACGTCAAGCCAAAGGTGGTGCGCGGCAGCCAGGCGGAGTGCGGCGGGGCCATGGTTGGCAAGATGGCCAACGTCCTATGGCTCGAGGGCTCCTTTGTGGAGACCCTGAAGGGGGGCAATCGGGGTGGTTCTACATCACCGAGCCGCACGACCCTAAGTGGGTCGCAGCCCCCGAGTTCTGGTCCGGCCCCCCAACGTGGCTCACGTCTTGGAAAGAGACGGGCCTGTCATGGGGCAGGCAAAAGGAGGTGACCGGACTACAAACATGCATCCAATCCCTGGTGAACAAGCAACTCAGGCTTGTCAACATAGTCCAGGTTATGCTCATCCGCCTGATCCTCCCGTGTCAACAACGGGCTTTCAACCTGTGGGAGTTCGATCCGGCGCGGCACCAAACTCTGAGCAGGCTCTTCGACACGACGTACGAAGATGCCTGGAAGGGGCTTTTTAAAGGTGTCGAGGCTCCCGCATCTGCTACCGAGGATCGCGGATACAGCGCGCAGCATCACGCTAGCGCGGTAAGTTTTTGTACCTTTTACAGGGCACTAGTTTTTCATAATTCAACTCTGTGCGGGACCTAAGCTCCCTTACCTTTGACAGGATTGGCAGGCGAAGTTCGGACAGATCAACTGTCCGGCTCCTTCGCCCGAAGGCCCAGCGGACGCCCTCTTGGTGAAGCTGCTGGTTCCGGCACCCTATGTGGTGCCGGAGAAGAAGGCCGCGAAAAAGGCCGTGGGGACTCGAAAGAGTGCCCGGCGCCAGGAGGCGTTGGATCCATCATCCGACGGTTCCGAGGCACACTCCTCCCATGAAGATGAGGAGGAGGAAGAAGATACCCCTCCCCCTCCAGCGGGGGAAGGGAAGAAAAGGAAGGCCGCCCCAACTGGGGAGGCCGAGGGGTCCAAGAGAGGGAGAACCCCTCCTCCGGACTACTCCACCAACGCCAACGACGGTGAAGAAGAGTGACCGCCCAGGGCCAAGCCCCTGGCGAAATCGTAAGTATTCGGATACCGGAGTGATTTCATAGTATTCGTTTATTGCACAACTTTCCGTTATGTCGAAAATGTTTATGCAGCCCACCCAAAGACCGGCTCGACATGTCGTCGAGCGGCTCACTGGACTCGTCGGACGTGAACTCGCTGCCGACGGCTTCCTCCCCCCGCCCTACGGACGACACCGAAGTGTTGTCCCAACAGGGTCCAATCCGGGAGGAGGTGGTCCTGGAGGCGCCACAAGGCGACCTCCCGGACTCCAGGAGTAAAGGGGACGAAACCCCCCAGGGCTCCAAGTCCGGCCCTAGGCCGGACACCGCTCCGGAACCTTCAAAGGTTCCAGAGTCCGGCGGGGAACCTCCTTCCAAGAGGAGCAGGCCCGCCGTGCCGATGACCTCCGTCCAACCGGAGGCGCCGGACAATATGTTGGAGGCGCTCCAAGGCGCCTCCATCGACGAGGGGCACCGCACTATTATGAGTGCGGTGATCCAGAAGGTTCAGTCCGCCAAGAGCGGACTGACTGAAGCTTGTACAAGCCTTTTAACAGGCTTTGAGGTAAGTAAAGAATGTGTAAATAACATTACCGCATAGACAGTAGCCCCTGATGCTCTTTTTGGCGTTCGGAAAGAAAAGCCGAATAGAGGATCAAATAAAAATCACAGGAGTCTAAAAAGAGTCAATATGCGTGTGCAGGCTTCCCTGCTGGCGTCCTCCGCACTGACTGCAGAAGTGGACGTGCTAAAGTAGAACCTCGAGTGGTCCGAGCAAGAGCTCGGACGTGCCAAGAAGTAGCTCGAGGACAATGAAGGTAAGAAATACCTTGTTTAAATTAAATATATGTATATATAAAAAGGTGCAATTGCAAAAAATGACAGGATTATCGTGGCTATTGTAGGGGCCACGTCTGAGGTGGCGACCCTGAAGCAAGCGCTGCTCGAGGCCGAGAATAGGTCGGTTGCGGAGCGCGTTGAGCGAGAAAAGTATGAGGCCGAGGTTGGCAAGGTGCGGCAAGAGCTCCAGGCTCTCATGGAAAAACATGAGAGTTTGGAGCGTGACTCAAGGACGCGAGCGTCCGAGCTCGCGGCGGCTACTGAAAGTGCCAAGTCTGCCAAAGCCGAATCCTAGAAGACCCTCTAGGAGTTGGATGAGGTGAAGAAGATAGCGGCGGGTAAGGCATTCTTTATGCAAAGTAAACACATAAGCGTGAGTTACTTGTTACTTACCCGAATTCAGAGTTCTCCAGGCGTGTTCGCAGACCTTCCCCGGAGTGTATCTGATGCCGCCGCATTCTATCGAGCCGAGGAGGGCAGCTCGACGGAGAAGGTGTTCTGGTCTCAGCATGCTGAGGCCGGACACCCCGTGCCCCTGAGCGACCAGTTGAAGCAACTGGTCGAGCTCCACAAGGCGGCCGAACAGGCCATGAAGGGCCTCATAGTTCGGCTGTGGCCTGGAGAGGCTCAGGCTGGGAGCTATTTCGGGCTGGTGCGGCGGCTGGTGGAGGCCTGTCCAAGGCTCGAAGTCATCAAGCGCTCCGTCTACATTGAAGGTGCCCGTAGGGCCCTTGCCCGTGCGAAGGTGCACTGGTGCAAGCTGGATGCCGAGAAGCTTGTGAAGGACGGGCCACCGCCGGGGAAAGAGCATCGTAAGCCCGAAAATTATTATAAGGATGTTCTGAAGGGTGCCCGCCTTGTGGCGGAGGAATGTTCTATGGATGTAATTTTTGAGTAAAACTCGCTCGTTTTGTCCTGTGCGCTGAAAACTTGTTCATATGCGCTTAAGCAATGATGTTTGAATTTAAATATTACCTTCTATGCGGCTGTTTATCAATACTGAGAGATGGCGAGTCGTCGGCTTCTGCCCCCTTGCCGCTAGTGCTGGGGTGTTCGGGGATAAACCTGGGCGCTGTTTTTCCCATATTTGGGTCCTTCGAGGGAGGCTCTCAGCCCGACAAATGAGGCAATCGGACTATAATGCGTGAACACTCTCACTTAGCCATAGAATTCTATAATTTTAAATTTCGGCGAAGCCCCTAGTATTCGGAAGACCGAGTTCGGGGCGCTATCCACGCCTTGGCCGGACAGAGCCGGCTCCTCGCCCTAAGCGGCATAAGTCTTTAGGGACTCAAAAAAACCTCTCGAACAGTGACCAGCTCTCGCCTCCTCATGATGGTCAGTTTTAGCTTTCTCCACTGAGGTGCTCGACCCAGCTCAACCGGGGCACAATCGCAGTGGTTCTCCTAGTGCTACCTTAGCCGATATAGCGGAACATAAGGCACCAAAACATAGGAGCCGGGCAAACCCAACTATTGACCCAAGACATGATTCGGAGCCGATGCATATAACGCTATAAGTTCGGGGTGCCGTACTTGTTAAAGTGTTCGGACTTCTCACACTATGTTGAGGGGTATGGAAGCCCCTAGCGTATTTTGGCCGTACCAAAGTGTACGGGTGCAACATGTCGTTAAGGAACATATATAAATATATAAAAAAAGTAATGCAAAAATAGACAAAAGCTATGCATTGTTTATTAAAAAGAGCTGCGATCAAAGCAGAACGATACAAATAATGCGATAAGCAAAAGGTTGGACTATGTAACATGTCCGCTCCAGGGGCAAGCTGTGGAATAATGTGCGAAACAGGTATACTGCTCGTGATAGAGACCACATGGGAGTTCCATAATGCGGCGTGGCTTGGCTGCTTCCCTGGTTCTTGCATCGTTTGTGCAGCAACTGAACTGCCGAACAGGCCTTCCGAAGAGTGCAGTCCTGGAAGTAAGAGAAAATTTAAAAAATCGGCAGCCCCTGGTGCGGTTTAAGCCGTATTTCGGGCATGCCGTGGTGGTGCCCCTCCCCTGTGCCCATGGTATCTCTAGAGCGTAGTTATGTACGCGAAGTACTGGCGTCGTCTTTTTGTGAGGGTTGGGGTTGGGGCCGCATTGCTGCGCCTGCTCGGATCGTGCCAGGCAGTCTTGTTGTAGGTTACTCCGGGCGCGCTTGACGGTGTCCGGTCTTTCAGTGGCCGGACTGGAGAACTGCCTAAAGAGGCTGCTTTGAACTTCCGCCGCAAGGGCCGCCGTGTGCTCCTCCGTTCGGAGGGAGCGTTCGGTGTTTCCATTGACCGTAATTACTCCTCGAGGGCCTGGCATCTTGAGCTTAAGGTATGCGTAATGCGGTACCGCATTGAACTTAGCGAATGCGGTTCGCCCAAGCAGTGCGTGATAACCACT
Organism: Triticum urartu; assembly: GCF_056163025.1. Taxonomy (NCBI): domain Eukaryota; kingdom Viridiplantae; phylum Streptophyta; class Magnoliopsida; order Poales; family Poaceae; genus Triticum; species Triticum urartu. The sequence goes on along the minus strand of NC_141874.1, from coordinate 165,552,722 downwards.
ACGAAACGGGACTATGTTGAGGATTAACTCCTCGCTTCGGAAATTATCCGGAGATCCGAAGACCACTTCAAGCGTGACCGAGCCTGTATAGTTGGCCTCTACACCTGGTATTATGCCTTTAAAGGTCGTTTTGGTGGGCTTAATCCTCGAGGGATCTATGCCCATTTCCGCACTGTATCCTGGTAAAGCAGGTTCAGGCTGCTGCCGCCATCCATAAGGACTCTAGTGAGATGAAATCTGTCAATAATTGGGTCTAGAACCAATGCGGCGAAGCCGCCGTGACGGGTGCTAGTGGGGTGGTCCCTTCGATCAAAGGTGATCGGGCAGGAGGACCATGGGTTGAACTTTGGGGCGACTGGCTCTATCGCGTATACGTCCCTTAACGCGCGCTTCCGCTCCCTCTTGGGGATGTGGGTTGCGTATATCATGTTCACCGTCCGCACTTGTGGGGGAAAACCCTTCTGTCCCCTGTTGTTCGGCGGCCGGGGCTCCTCGTCGTCATCGCTATGCAGACCCTTGTCTTCGTTTTTGGCGTTTAGCTTGCCTGCCTGCTTGAACACCCAACAATCCCTGTTGGTGTGATTGGCCGGCTTTTCGGGGGTGCCATGTATCTGGCATAAGCGGTCGAGTATTCGGTCCAAACTGGACGGGCCCCTAGGATTCCATTTGAATGGCCTCTTCCGCTGACCGGATTTAGAGCCTCTGAATCCGGCATTAACTACCATATCCTCAGCATTGTCGCTGTTAATGCGGCGCTTCTGTTTGGTTCGACGCGACCTGCCACCACTGTCCCTGGGGTCCGAATTACTAGGGTTTTTGGTTATATTGTTGCTACGAGCAAGCCAGCTGTCTTCTCCCGCGCAAAAGCCGGTCATGAGTGTCGTGAGTGCTGCCATAGATTTCGGCTTTTCCTGTCCAAGGTGCCGAGCTAGCCACTCGTCGCGGATTTCTTTGTTAAGAACCGTGTCCAGAATTGCCTGGCCAATTCATCTGGCTGCTGAATTATGTGGCTTAGGTCATTGGCGTCTGGGGGTCGCACATAAGTGCCCTAGAAATTATCGAGGAATGCGGCTTCCAGATCCTCCCAACAACTGATTGATCCTGTTGGCAAGCTGTTAAGCTAATGCCGAGCTGGTCCTTTAAGCTTGAGTGGGAGATATTTGATGGCGTGGAAATTGTCGCCGTGGGCCATATGGATATGAAGGAGATAATCCTCAATCCATACCGCAGGATCTGTTGTGCCATCATATGATTCGATGTTTACAGGTTTGAAACCCTCGGGGATTTGATGATCCATTATTTCGTCTGTGAAGCAGAGTGGGTGTGCGGCGCCTCTATACTGGGCTATATCCTGACGTAGCTCCAGTGAGCCTTGTCTACTGTGTTCGGCCTTGCCGAATTTGTGGCCGGCGTGACGGATGCCATCTCGAGCCGTGGGGCGCCCACGCGATCCATAGATCGATCTTGTTTGTTTAGCCTTGTCCTCCAACATATCTCGTAAGTCCGCCGCATAGTCCCGTGCCTTGGTACGGGGTGCGGCTTGAGTGGAGGGCTGAGAGGCCTCTCTGTCGCGGGCACGAGGTGGCCGGTCGGCCGCATCGAGTGCTTCCTCCTCTAATTGGGGTAGCAACCTGCGCTTTGGGTAGTTCTTGGAGGGGCGTTCGAGTTTATGCTCTTCGGCCGCAAGGACTTCAGTCCATCTGTCAACTAGCAAATCTTGATCAGCTCTGAGCTGTTGCTGTTTTTTCTTGAGGCTTCTTGCCGTGGCCATAAGCCTGCGTTGAAAACGCTCTTGCTCAACGGGATCCTCTGGCACGACGAATTCGTCGTCGTCGAGGCTTGCCTCGTCTTCGGAGGGAGGCATATAATTATCGTCCTCGCCCTCTTTGTCTGCCACTCTCTCATGAGGGCTGGTTTCTCCATCCTCCTGTGCTAAATCTTGCTGGAGGGGGTTTTCTTTGGTGCTTTCCGGAGTGTTATTATCTCCTGTGCTGGAATCACCGTGTTTGTTTTGGCGGGATTTTGAGCGGCGCCGCTAACGTCGGCGCTTAGGCTGTTTCTTGGAGGGGTCATCCTCCGCTGTTCCATCACCATCTCCCTCTTTTGGGGTGTCCACCATGTATATGTCATACGACGAGGTGACTTTCAAGGGCCTAGTAGGCGCTGGTTCTTCATTATCTCCTTCATCGGCGTCCATACCGTCAATGTCTTCGTAGTCGAAGTCGAGCATGTCGGTTAAGTCGTCGACAGTGGCTGCAAAGTGGGTGGTGGGTGGGCTTTGAATTTCTTCATCGTCCGAATCCCAACCTCGCTGGCCACAGTCCGGCCAGGGCTCTCCTGATAAAGAGAGAGACTTCAGTGACTTCAGAATATCGCCAAAAGGCGAGTGCTGAAAGATGTCCGCGGCAGTGAACTCCATGATCGGCGCCCAATCGGATTCGACAGGCCGGGGCGCGGAGGGTTCGGAGTCCGGAAAAGAGTCCGGCTCCTTGGAGTCATGAGTCTCGCGGAGTGCGGGGCTGGTGTTCGGCTCAATCGCCGTTGGGATCGCAGCCCCCGAGGTGGCGTCCAACCGCCCATCCTCGATCGGCGCAGTTGGCTCCGAATTAGGGACCGGAGCCGATGCGGGTGCGGCCTCCAAGGCACTGTTCGGCGGCAGAGCTAGATCATGCTCGTCGGGACAGTGCGGCGCGCTCGGCAGTGGCTCGAATTCATCGAAGATCAAGTCCCCACGGATGTCAGCCGTGTAGTTAAAACTTCCGAATCTGACCTGACGGCCAGCGGCGTAGCTTTTGATCTGCTCCAGATGGCCAAGTGAATTGGCCCGCAGTGCGAAGCCACCGAAGACGAAGATCTGTCCGGGGAGGAAGGTCTCACCCTAGACTACATCGCTGTTGAAGATCGTAGGAGCCATCGGGCCTGACGGCGACGGCACAGAGGAACTCTCAATGAAAGCACCAATGTCGGTGTCAAAACCGGCGGATCTCGGGTAGGGGGTCCTGAACTGTGCGTCTAGGCCGGATGGTAACAGGAGGCAGGGGACACGAAGTTTTATCCAGGTTCGGGCCCTCTCGATGGAGGTAAAACCCTATGTCCTGCTTGATTAATATTGATGGTATGGGTATTACAAGAGTTGATCTACCAAAAGATCAGAGAGGCTAAACCCTAGAAGCTAGCCTATGGTATGATTGTTGATGTGTATGTTGTCCTACGGACTAAAACCCTCCGGTTTATATAGACACCGGATAGGGTTAGGGTTACATAGAGTCGGTTACAATGGTAGGAGATCTGAATATCCGTATCGCCAAGCTTGCCTTCCACGCCAAGGAAAGTCCCTTCCGGACACGGGACGAAGTCTTCAATCTTGTATCTTCATAGTCCTGGAGTCCGACTGAAGGTATAGTCCGGCCATCCGGACACCCCATAATCCAGGACTCCCTCAATAACTTTGAGGTGGTTTCGTACCCTACAATAATCTCTTCGTTTGTTCTCCGCTATTAGTGACAATGTAGTGACTCTTTGTTGCATGTTGAGGGATTTTTATATGATCCAATTATGGTATTATTGTTGAGAGAACTTGCACTAGTCAAAGTATGAACCCTAGGCCTTGTTTCAATGCATTGCAATACCATTTTTGCTCACTTTTATTATTATTTACCTTGCTGTTTTCATGTTTTTCAGATTACAAAAACCTATATCTACCATCCATATTAATCTTGTATCACCATCTCTTCGCCGAACTAGTGCACCTATACAATTTACCATTGTATTGGGTGTGTTGGGGACACAAGAGACTCTTTGTTATTTGGTTGCAGGGTTGTTTGAGAGAGACCATCTTCATCCTATGCCTCCCACGGATTGATAAACCTTAGGTCATCCACTTGAGGGAAATATGCTACTGTCCTACAAACCTCTGCACTTGGAGGCCCAAGAACGTCTACAAGAAAAAGGTTGTGTAGTAGACATCAAGCGTAGATGACAATGAGGACCCACATGTCAATAAAGGCAGAGGCAAAAAATTTGGAGATATTTTCCCTGCATCAGGTGGAATCGCACTCGGGCGGAACAACTGAAGGAAATATGCCCTAGAGGCAATAATAAAGTTATTATTTATTTCCTTATATCATGATAAATGTTTATTATTCATGCTAGAATTGTATTAACCGGAAACATAATACATGTGTGAATACATAGACAAACAGAGTGTCACTAGTATGCCTCTACTTGACTAGCTCGTTAATCAAAGATGGTTATGTTTCCTAACCATGGAGAAAGAGTTGTTATTTGATTAACGGGATCACATCATTAGGTGAATGATCTGATTGACATGACCCATTCCATTAGCTTAGCACCCGTTCGTTTAGTATGTTGCTATTGCTTTCTTCATGACTTATACATGTTCCTATGACTATGAGATTATGCAACTCCCATTTTCCGGAGGAACACTTTGTGTGCTACCAAACATCACAACGTAACTGGGTGATTATAAAGGTGCTCTACAGGTGTCTCCAAAGGTACATGTTGGGTTGGCGTATTTCGAGATTAGGATTTGTCACTCCGATTGTCGGAGAGGTATCTATGGGCCCTCTCAGTAATGCACATCACTGAAGCCTTGCAAGCATTGCAACTAATGAGTTAGTTGCGGGATGATGTATTACGGAACAAGTAAAGAGACTTTCCGGTAACGAGATTGAACTAGGTATGGGATACCGACGATCGAATCTCGGGCAAGTAACATACCGATGACAAAGGGAACAACGTATGTTGTTATGCGTCTGACCGATAAAGATCTTCGTAGAATATGTAGGAGCCAATATGGGCATCCAGGTTCCGCTATTGGTTATTGACCGGAGACGTGTCTCGGTCATGTCTACATTGTTCTCGAACCCGTAGGGTCCGCACGCTTAAGGTTTCGATGACAGTTATATTATGAGTTTATGAGTTTCGATGTACCGAAGGAGTTCGGAGTCCCGGATGAGATCGGGGACATGACGAGGAGTCTCGAAATGGTCGAGACGTAAAGATCGATATATTGGACGACTATATTCGGACATCGGAAAGGTTCCGAGTGATTCGGGTATTTTTCGGGGTACCGGAGAGTTACGGGAATACGTATTGGGCCTTATTGGGCCATACGGGAAAGAAGAAAAAGGGCCTCAAGGGTGGCCGCACCCCTCCCCTTGGTCTGGTCCGAATTGGACTAGGGAAGGGGGGTGCCCCCTTCCTTCCTTCTCCTTTTCCCTTCCTCTTTTCCTATTCCATATGGGAGGTGGAATCCTACTAGGACTAGGGAGTCCTAGTAGGACTCCACACTTGGCGCGCCCCCTCCTAGGGCCGGCCTCCTCCTCCCTTGCTCCTTTATATACGGGGGCAGGGGGCACCTCTAGACACAAGTTGATCCACGTGATCATATTCTTAGCCGTGTGCAGTGCCCCCTTCCACCATAGTCCTCGATAATATTGTAGCGGTGCTTAGGAGAAGCCCTGCGACGGTAGTACATCAAGATCGTCACCACGCCGTCGTGCTGACGGAACTCTTCCCCGACACTTTGCTGGATCGGAGTCTGGGGATCGTCATCAAGCTGAACGTGTGCTAGAACTCGGAGGTGCCGTAGTTTCGGTGCTTGATCAGTCGGGCCGTGGAGACGTACGACTACATTATCCAAGTTAACGCTTCCGTTGTCGATCTACAAGGGTACGTAGATCACACTCTCCCCCTCTCGTTGCTATGCATCACCATGATCTTGCGTGTGCGTAGGAAAATTTTGAAATTACTACGTTCCCCAACAACAACTGTCGGTAGTGTCACTTGGCCACTGGGCTAGTTTAGTACTTTCATTACAAATAAGGCACTGCCTCAGGTGGTCCGATATCCTCCCGCGCCTCTGTGCGCTCGCTGTGACGCCGCTTTCTGCCGTTGTGAACATGCTGAACAAACAAGGGGAATCCGTAGAGGACTGTATGTGGAGAGGCAGACAGTTGGGACCCACCAGGTCTATGGCCGTACGCAAGCAAGTGCCTCATTGAAAAAATACTTCCTCCTAATGCTATACTGACGTTGGGGCCCATGGGTTTGTCAACATAGTTACAGTTTTTTTAGGTGCTTCAACGTAGTTACGAAAGGAGATAAATTCACAACGAAGCCGGGGAGCTGGCAGGTATCATTTATTATCACTGGGGCAGCAAGTATTAGCTAGGTTGTGGGCTGCCCCGTCTAGGCTTTCTTTTCTAACATGCGTATCCCACGACATGCCGATTTGTATTTTCTTGAGGGCAGTCATGTATCAACTGGCCTATGGACCTCCCATCCAAGGTATTATTTTTCCTGAAACCTCGGCAGCCCAATTTATGTATTTTTTTGAAGAAAACACACATGTATGTTCTATTTTTCTATATAAGAATAGGAACGTCTGGTCCAACTTATATTTCCCTTCTAACTCTATTATATATATTTAAATTATTTTATATATTATTATATATTATTGTTATTGTCATCCTATATTTAACAGATACTTACATTTGTAAGAAAATAATATCCCACATCTTATTAACTTAATAAAATAATTTCTTGACAATAAAATCCTGGATTTTTTTGGCAACAAAAATCCTGGTGATTGTGTACAAAAGCTTCGTAAGATTTAAGGACCAATGTAATAATAAATCACTTATTATTTAAATATATTTATAACAAAATGCTCAGCCCCTGTTTCTTTTTTGATAACATTGCTGCGTCCAACCCAACATTATAATTAGAATCATCCCAGCAAAATCATGTATTTCGATAAAGTGCAAATGGCCTGTAATTTTGTAGGAAAAAATAAATGGGCCGCATGGACACTACATTATTTGTTCAACCAGCCCAACAAATGGACTGTAATTCTAAAAATAAGGTCAAATTGACTGTAAATTTTGAAAAAATGGGTTGAATATGTGCCACATTTTTGGAGGTTGAAATGTGGGCAAATATGTTGAACCCAACGCAAGTCATTGTCAACTTAGTCAACAAATGATTCTAACATCGTTAGCCGTTGGATTTACATCCAATGACCAGCATCCATGTTCAATCTCTCGTCCTCTTCCTCCAGCGCCACCGGGACCACCTGCTCCCACCTCCTGCTACTAGCAGCTCTGCTTAGCAGGCTTCGTTGTGAAGCGCTTCCTGATACGTCTCCAATGTATCTATAATTTTTTATTGTTCCATGCTATTATATTATCTATTTTGGATGTTAATTGGCTTTATTATACACTTTTATATTATTTTTGGGACTAACCTACTAACCCAAGGCCGAGTGCAAATTGTTGTTTTTTTTGCCTATTTCAGTGTTTCGCAGAAACGGAATATCAAACGGAATGAAACCTTCGGGGGAGTTATTTTTGGAACAAACATGATCCAAGGACTTGGAGTGGATGTCAAGAAAGAAACGAGGGAGCCACGAGGCAGGGAGGCGCGCCTGCCCCCCTGGGCGCGCCCCCACCCTCATGGGCCCCTCGCAGCTCCACCGACCTACTTCTTCCTCCTATATATATCCATATACCCCGAAAACATCCAGGAGCACCACGAAACCCTATTTCCACCGCCACAGCCTTCTGTACCCAAGAGATCCCATCTTGGGGCCTTTTCCGGAGCTCCACCGGAGGGGGAATCGATCACGGAGGGCTTCTACATCAACACCATAGCCTCTCCGATGATGTGTGAGTAGTTTACCACAGACCTTCGGGTCCATAGTTATTAGCTAGATGGCTTCTTCTCTCTCTTTGGATCTCAATACAATGTTCTCCCCGATATTCTTGGAGATCTATTTGATGTAACTCTTTTTGCGGTGTGTTTGTCGAGATCCGATGAATTGTGGGTTTATGATCAAGTTTATCTATGAACAATATTTGATTCTTCTCTAAAATCTTTTATGTATGATTGGTTATCTTTGCAAGTCTCTTCGAATTATCAGTTTGGTTTGGCCTACTAGATTGATCTTTCTTGCAATGGGAGAAGTGCTTAGCTTTGGGTTCAATCATGTGGTGTCCTTTCCTAGTGACAGCAGGGGCAGCAAGGCACGTATTGTATTGTTGCCATCGAGGATAAAAATATGGGGTTTATATCATATTGCTTGAGTTTATCCCTCTACATCATGTAATCTTGCCTAATGCATTACTCTGTTCTTATGAACTTAATACTCTAGATGCATGCTGGATAGCGGTCGATGTGTGGAGTAATAGTAGTAGATGGAGAATCGTTTCGGTCTACTCGTCGCGGACGTGATGCCTATATACATCATCATGCCAAGATATTCTCATAATTATGCATTTTTCTATCAATTGCTCGACAGTAATTTGTTCACCCACCGTAATACTTATGCTATCTTGAGAGAAGCCACTAGTGAAACCTATAGCCCCCCGGTCTATCTTTTATCATATAAGTTTCCAATCTATTTTATTTTGCAATCTTTACTTTCAATCTATATCATAAAAATACCAAAAATATTTATCTTATTATTATTATCTCAATCAGATCTCACTCTCGTAAGTGACCGTGAAGGGATTGACAACCCCTTTATCGCATTGGTTGCGAGGTTCTTATTTGTTTGTGTAGGTGCGAGGGACTTGCGTGTAGTATCCTACTAGATTGATACCTTGGTTCTTAAAAACTGAGGGAAATACTTACGCTACTTTGCCGCATCATCCTTTCCTCTTCTGGGAAATCCAACGTAGTGCTCAAGAGGTAGCACCACCGAAACCAATCTAGAAACCGTTGCCGGGGAGGTTGCCCCAAGTCAAGTCAATATTTGATCTCCCGTAAACAAGCCATTTCTGGCGCCGTTGCCAGGTAGATCTACTCACAAGTCAAGACATACGAAGTACACATCACAAACTCTTATCCCTCGCATTACATTATTTGCCATTTGCCTCTCGTTTTCCTCTCCCCCACTTCACCCTTGCCGTTTTATTCGCCCTATTTTCCGCTCACCTCTTTTTCGTTCAACTCTTTTTGTTTGCCTCTTGTTTGTTTGTGTGTTGGATTGTTTGTCACGATGGCTCAAGATAATACTAAATTGTGTGATTTTTCCAATACCGACAATAATGATTTTATTAGCACTCCGATTGCTCCTCTTACCGATGCTGAAACTTGTGAAATTAATACTGCTTTGTTGAATCTTGTCATGAAAGATCTTTTCTCTGGCCTTCCTAGTGAAGATGCCGCTACCCATCTAAACAGGTTTGTTGATTTGTGTGATATGAAAAATAACAAAGATGTGGATAATGATATAGTTAAGTTGAAGCTATTTCCGTTTTCACTTAGAGATCGTGCTAAAACTTGGTTTTTATGTTTGCCTAAAAATAGTATGGATTCTTGGAACAAGTGCAAAGATGCTTTTATCTCTAAGTATTTTCCTCCCGCTAAGATCATCTCTCTTAGAAATGATATTATGAACTTTAAGCAACTAGATCATGAGCATGTTGCACAATCTTGGGAGAGGATGAAACTAATGATACGTAATTGCCCTACACATGGTTTGAATTTATGGATGATCATACAAAATTTTATGCTAGATTGAATTTTGCTTCTAGAAATCTTTTAGATTCGGCCGCAGGAGGCACTTTTATGGAAATCACTTTAGGAAAAGCTACCAAACTCCTAGGTAATATTATGGTTAATTATTCTCAATGTCACACCAAAATATCTACTAGTAAAAAAGTTCATGCTATAGAAGAAAACAATGTTTTGAGTGGAAAGATGGATGAACTTATGAAATTGTTTTCTAATAAGAGTGTTTCTTCTGATCCTAATGATATGCCTTTGTCTACCTTGATTGACAATAATAATGAATCTATGGATGTGAATTTTGTTGGTAGGAACAATTTTGGTAACAACGTGTATAGAGGAAACTTTAATCCTAGGCCGTTTCCTAGTAATTCCTCTAACAATTATGGTAATTCCTGCAACAATTCTTATGGAAATAATAATAAGATGCCCTCTTATTTTGAATCTAGTATTAAAGAATTTATTAGTTCGCAAAAGAGTTTCAATGCTTTGATTGAAGAAAAATAGTCTAAGATTGATGAGTTGGCTAGGAACGTGGATAGAATTTCTCTTGATGTTGATTATTTGAAACTTAGATCTATTCCACCTAAGAATGATATCAATGAGTCAATCAAAGCCATGATAATTTCCATTGATGAGTGAAAAGAAAGAACCGCTAGGATGCGTGCTAAAAAAGATTGCTTCATAAAAGCGTGTTCTTTTAGTTTTGATGATAATAAGGATGAAGATCTAAAAGTGATTGATGTATCTCCTATTAAATCTTTGTTTTGCAATATGAATCTTGTTAATGATTGGACTGGAGATGAGTCAAATTTAGTTAAAAGGCGTCCCAATGATTCGGAGTTCTTAGATCTTGATGCAAAAATTGGTAAAAGTGGGATTGGAGAGGTCAAAACATTACATAGCAATGAACCCACTATTTTGGATGTCAAGGAATTTAATTATGATAATTTTCTTTGATAGATTGTATTTCCTTGTTGCAATCCGTGCTAAATTGTCCGCATGCTTATAGTCAAAATAAAGCTTTTACCAAACATATCATTGATGCTTTAATGCAATCTTATGAAGAAAAGCTTAGATTAGAAGTTTCTATCCCTAGAAAACTTCATGATGACTGGTAACCTACTATTAAAATTAAAATTAAAGATCATGAATGCTATGCTTTATGTGATTTGGGTGCTAGCGTTTCCACGATTCCAAAAACTTTGTGTGATGTGTTAGATTTCCGTGAATTTGATGATTGTTCTTTAAATTTGCATCTCGTGGATTCCGCTATTAAGAAACCTATGGGAAGGATTTATGATGTTCTTATTGTTGCAAATAGGAATTATGTGCCCATAGATTTTATTGTTCTTGACATATATTGCAATCCTACATGTCCCATTATTCTTGGTAGACCTATCCTTAGAACGATTGGTGCATTTATTGATATGAAAGACGGGAATATTAGATTCCAATTTCTGTTAAGGAAGGGCATGGAACACTTTCCTAGAAAGAAAATTAAATTAACTTATAAATATATTATGAGAGCTACTTATGGATTGTATACCAAAGATGATAATACCTAGATCTATTCTTGCTTTTATGCCTAGCTAGGGGCGTTAAACGATAGCGCTTGTTGGGTGGCAACCCAATTTTATTTTTGTTTCTTGCTTGTTGGTTCTGTTTAGTAATAAATAATTCACCTATCCTATGTTTAGATGTGGTTTTATGCTTTTAATTAGTGTTTGTGCCAAGTAGAACCTTTGGGAAGACTTGGGGGAAGTTTTAGCGATCTTGCTGTAAAAACAGAGACTTTAGCACTCACGAGATTTGCTGCCATGTTTTACTGGAGAGTGAAATTAGGTTGATTCTTTTTGCAGATGATTAATAGACAAATTCCTGACGTCCACCAATTTATTTAAGAATTTTCGGGGTTAAATAAGTATTCGAAACCTTCAGATTACTACAGACTGTTCTGTTTTTGACAGATTATGTTTTTTTGTGTTATTTGCTTATTTTGATGCATCTATGGCTAGTATCAGAGGGTATGAACCATAGAGAAGTTGTAATACAGTAGGTTTAAAACCAATATAAATAAAGAATGAGTTCATTACAGTACCTTAAGTGGTGGTTTGTTTTCTTATACTAACGGAGCTCATGAGATTTTCTATTGAGTTTTGTGTTGTGAAGTTTTCAAGTTTTGGGTAAAGATTTGATGGATTTTGGAATAAGGAGTGGAAAGAGCCTAAGATTGGGGATGCCCAAGGCAACCCAAGGTAAAATTCAAGTACAACCAAAATCCTAAGCTTGGGTATGCCCCGGAAGGCATCCCCTCTTTCGTCTTCGTCCATCGGTAACTTTACTTGAGGCTATATTTTTATTCACCACATGATATGTGTTTTGCTTGGAGCGTATTGTATGATTTGAGTATTTGCTTTTTAGTTTTCCACAATTATCCTTGATGTACACACCTTTTGGGAGTGATACACATGAATTGGAATTTATTAGAATACTCTATGTGCTTCACTTATATCTTTTGAGCTAGATAATTTTGCTCTAGTGCTTCACTTATAACTTTTAGAGCACGGTGGTGGTTCTATTTTATAGAAATTATTGATCTCTCATGCTTCACTTATATTATTTGGAGAGTCCTTTAGAACAGCATGGTAATTTGCTTTGGTTATGAAATTAGTCCTAAAAACTATCATAAAAAGTCTAGTGAATACTATGAGAAGTTTGATACTTGATGATTGTTTTGAGATATGAAGATGGTGACATTAGAGTCATGCTAGTTGAGTAGTTGTGAATTTGAGAAATACTTGTTCTAAAGTTTGTGATTCCCGTAGGATGCACCTATGGTGAACCGTTATGTGATGAAGTCGGAGCATGATTTATTTATTGATTGTCTTCCTTATGAGTGGCGGTTGGGGACGAGCGATGGTCTTTTCCTACCAATATATCCCCCTAGGAGCATGCGCGTAGTACTTTGTTTCGATAACGAATAGATTTTTGGAATAAGTATATGAGTTCTTTATGACTAATGTTGAGTCCATGGATTATACGCACTCTCACCCTTCCACCATTGCTAGCCTCTCTAGTACCGCGCAACTTTCGCCGGTACCATAAACCCACCATATAACTTCTTCAAAAAGCCACCATACCTACCTATTATGGCATTTCCATAGCCATTCCGAGATATATTGCCATGCAACTTACCACCGTTCCGTTTGTTATGACACGTTACATCATTGTCATATTGCTTTGCATGATCATGCAGTTGACATCGTATTTGTGGCAAAGCCACCGTTCATAATTCTTTCATACATGTCACTCATGAGTCATTGCACATCCCGGTACACCGCCGGAGGCATTCACATAGAGTCATATTTTGTTCTAAGAATTGATTTGTAATTTTTGAGTTGTAAGTAAATAAAGTGTGATGATCATCATTATTAGAGCATTGTCCCATGTGAGGAAAGGATGATGGAGACTATGATTACCCCACAAGTCGGGATGAGACTCTGGACGAAAAATAAATAAACAAATAAAGGAAAAAAGAGGCCAAAAAAAGAAGAGAAAAGGCCCAAATAAAAAAATGAGAGAAAAAGAGAGAAGGGAGAATGTTACTATCCTTTTACCACACTTGTGCTTCAAAGTAGCACCATGATCTTCATGATAGAGCGTCTCCTATGCTGTCACTTTCATATACTAGACATTATAGAACTTGGCTTGTATATTCCAATGATGGGCTTTCTCAAATTGCCCTAGGTCTTAGTGAGCAAGCAAGTTGGATGCACACCGACTTAGATTCTTTTGTTAAGCTTTCATACACTTATAGCTCTAGTGCATCCGTCGCATCGCAATCCCTACTCACTCACATTGATATCTATTGATGGGCATTCCATAGCCCGTTGATACGCCTAGTTGATGTGAGACTATCTTCTCCTTTTTGTCTTCTCCACAACCACCATTCTATTCCACCTATAGTGCTATGTCCATGGCTCACGCTCATGTATTGCGTGAAGATTGAAAAGGTTTGAGAACATAAAAAGTATGAAACAATTGCTTAGCTTGTCATCGGGGTTGTGCATGATTTAAATATTCTGTGTGGTGAAGATAGAGCATAGCCAGACTATATGATTTTGTAGGGATAACTTTCTTTGGCCAGGTTATTTTGAGAAGACATGATTTCTTTGTTAGTATGTTGAAGTATTATTATTTTTATGTCAACATTAAACTTTTGTCTTGAACCTTTCGGATCTGAACATTCATGCCACAATAAAGAAAATTACATTGAGAATTATGCTAGGTAGCATTCCACATCAAAAATTCTGTTTTTATCATTGACCTACTCGAGGAGGAGCAGGAATTAAGCTTGGGGATGCTTGATATGTCTCCAACGTATCTATAATTTTTTGATTGTTCCATGCTATTATATTATATATTTTGGATGTTAATGGGCCTTATTATACACTTTTATATTATTTTTGGGACTAACCTACTAACCCAATGCCCAGTGCAAATTGCTGTTTTTTGCCTATTTTTTTGACAGAAAGACTGTAATGGAACCCCCTACAGTATAATTGGTGCAACAAACCCAAATTGCATGTACCATGCCTTGAACCTGGGTGGGTGGGAAGGCATCAGCCCCTTCACACCACTAGGTTATGCCTTAGTCTGCATTTTTTTTGCCTATTTTAGTGTTTCACAGAAAAAGAATATCAAACGGAATCCAAACCGAATGAAACCTTTGGGAGAGTTATTTTTGGAACAAACGTGATCCAGGGGACACAGAAAAGGAATATCAAACGGAATCCAAATAGAATGAAACCATCGGGAGAGTTATTTTTGGAACAAACGTGATCCAGGGGACTTGGAGTGGATGTCAAGAAAGAAAAGAGGGAGCCACGAGGCGGGGAGGCGCGCCTGCCCCCTGGGCACGCCCCCACCCTCCTGGGCCCCTTGCAGCTCCACCGACCTACTTCTTCCTCCTATATATATATATATCCATATACCTCGAAAACATCCAGGAGCACCACGAAACCCTATTTCCACCGCCGCAACCTTTTGTACCCAAGAGATCCCATCTTGGGGTCTTTTTCGGAGCTTCGCCGGAGGGGGAATCGATCATGGAGGGCTTCTACATCAACACCATAGCCTCGCCGATGATGTGTGAGTAGTTTACCATATACCTTCGGTTCCATAGTTATTAGCTAGATGGCTTCTTCTCTCTCTTTGGATCTCAATACAATGTTCTCCTCGATCTTCTTGGAGATCTACTTGATGTAACTCTTTTTACGGTGTGTTTGTCGAGATCTGATGAATTGTGGGTTTATGATCAAGTTTATCTATGAACAATATTTGATTCTTCTCTGAAATCTTTTATGTATGATTGGTTATCTTTGCAAGTCTCTTCGAATTACTAGTTTGGTTTGGCCTACTAGATTGATCTTTCTTGCAATGGGAGAAGTGCTTAGCTTTGGGTTCAATCTTGCGGTGTCCTTTCCCAGTGACAACATGGGAAGCAAGGCACGTATTGTATTGTTGCCATCGAGGATAAAAAGATGGGGTTTATGTCATATTGCTTGAGTTTATCCCTCTACATCATGTCATCTTGCCTAATGTGTTACTCTGTTCTTATGAACTTAATACTCTAGATGCATGCTGGATAGCGGTCGATATGTGGAGTAATAGTAGTAGATGCAGAATCGTTTCAGTCTACTTGTCGCGGACGTGATGCCTATATACATCATCATGCCTATATATTCTCGTAATTATGCACTATTCTATCAATTGCTCGACAATAATTTGTTCACCCACCGTAATACTTATACTATCTTGAGAGAAGCCACTAGTGAAACCTATGGCCCCCGAGTCTATCTTTTATCATATAAGAATCCAATCTATTTTATTTTGCAATCTTTACTTTCAATCTATATCATAAAAATACCAAAAATATTTATCTTATTATTATGATCTGTATCAGATCTCACTCTCTTAAGTGACCGTGAAGGGATTGACAACCCCTTTATCGCGTTGGTTGCGAGGTTCTTATTTGTTTGTGTAGGTACGAGGGACTTGTGTGTAGTCTCCTACTGGATTGATACATTGCTTCTCAAAAACTGAGGGAAATACTTACGCTACTTTGCTGCATCACCCTTTCCTCTTCAAGGGAAATCCAATGCAGTGCTCAAGAAGTAGCACTACCCCACCGCCGGCTAGGCCATCCCTCGACCCTCCACTCCTCTTATTCATTACAAAATAAAGACACATCCGTGAAATTTTGGGCCGAACGGGATTTTTTCTGTCTTACTTATGACACTTCTATGACAATAATTGTGACAAAACCCGGTATCATCATAGATGTGGTGGGCTCCTACTTCTATGACAAAAAATCATGACAAAAAATGGGCTTTTCGTCCTGGGCAGGCTAGAGACGCAGGTGCATGACATTCTTTGGGCCGTCCATGACGGAAAAAACCATGGTAGACGCGAGGGCGAGGAAAATATCAGGGTGTTCGCAGTTACGGTGGGTGGTCGGGGCCGAGCGATGCGCGTTTCTCTCGTACATGCACACGCATGGGTGCGAGGCATTGGGATCTAACTGAACCCGATCGAGGCGTTCGCCTACTGAACCCAAGTGATTGCACTGCAGGGTACGTATTACTGAACCCGAGCGATCGATTGATGGCTGTTAACTGAACTCGGTCGAGTGATTCCTTCGCTACTGCTGCTAACTGAAGCCGATCGATGCTGCCTCTGGATGAACAGTGAGCGTTGCTGGGGGATTTGGATGAACATTTCCCGGTGGAGGTGGATGAACAGGACCCCGATCGATCAAGCCGGTTGGGGCTGGATGAACAGGACACCATGGAGGGCTGGATGAACAGGACACCATGGAGGGCTGGATGAACAGGACGACCCCGTGGAGGGCTGGATGAACAGTAGCCCGTTGAGGGGTGGTTGAACAGAAGCCCGTGTGTAGAGGGCTGGTTGAACAGTAGCCGGTGGAGTAGCACGTGGTGGAGGCTAGATGAACAGGAGGCCGTGGATAAACAGTCGCAGGTGGAGGCTGGAGAAGGTCGACGGTGGATGAACAGTAGCCCATGGAGGCTGGAGGGGATCAACGGTGGAGATGAACAGTATCCTATGGAGTCCCGTTTTGCGGTCCGCCACACCCCTCCCGATGAACAGGACCTACGTTTCGACCGTAGCGCTCCAACACAAGTCCGTTTCCTTCGTTTTGTGGTACGCCACACCCCTCCCGATCAACAGGACCCTGTTTCGACCGTAGGAGGTCCGTTTCCTCCGTTTTGCGGTACGCCAGACCCCTCCCGATGAATAGGATCCCGTTTCGAATGTGGCCGGTCGAACACAAGGCCGTTTCCTCCGTTGTGCGGTACGCCAGGCCTCGTTTCCATTGGCTGTTCCGTCCAAGCCCTCCCGATGAACACGATGACGCATTCCGTTCTGACCCATCCGGTTGGCTCCCCATGAACACGACAACGTTGTCGTTTCTCCGTTCCGACCGAGCCATGTACACGAGCCCCGGCCGTACGTATGCGCGAGTAGGCGTTCGAGACCCTGCCCGTATGTACGTACGTGGCCGTATTTTCTTTCTTGCACACTGGCCGTTGTACGTACGTGTACATGCTACGTGCGCGTCTCTACTACGACATGTGTGCACCTCTACATGGACCAGTATGTACGTACACATTCGCGACCAGAATGACAACGCTACGTACACTTTGACCAGGTGGGTCCCGACTGTCAGGCACTTCCTTGAGTGCGAAGATGTAGATGGTGGGTCACAGTAGTCAGGGGGGCGAATCATTTTTTGTTGCCCAGACGCACTTCCTTGCGTGCGATGATGTAGCTGGTGGGTCCCAGCAGTCAGGGGGGAAATGTTTTTTTTGCAAAATACGGTGGCCCGTCTGGTGGGTCCCCGCTGTCAGGTGGTGGAATAATTGTTTTGCGCGTAATAAGGAGGCACTTCCTTGCGGCTGCCGTGGACCCAACTGTCAGCCTCTCCACGTACAGTACTCTTCCGATGGAAGTTGGTCGTTGACCACATTAACCATGCCGCGTCGAGAGCACCACGGCGGTGGACGACGGCGAGGCCTAGGAAGGGGACGACGTGGAGCCGGGGAAGACGCGGCAGTGGATACCCATGCGGAGAGGAGTATGAGGGTTCACTGGTTCGGCTGCGGTGTGAGGCTGCCGTCACTGCAGAATAACAGGGGGTGTGGGTGAGTGGAGGAATGGCCTGGCCAGCCGTGGGAGTAGTAGGGGGCGGCGAGGCCTCCGCAGCAGCACAGCCGACCACGGGAGGCAGGAGCAGGCGGCACAACAGGTGCTGCTTTGGGCGGCTGGAGCAAGAAGACCGGAGGTTGAAGAAGCACGACGGCCGTTGGATGAACATCATATGGTCACTGTAGCTAGAATCGTTTATATTGACTAAGTTGACAAAGCCCTTGGTACGCGTCAACTTAGTAGGCCCACAGGTCAACTTCCGAAACGGCGCGCCCCAGATGTCAGGGGGAGGAATCATTTTTTGGGTGGATGAAGCTAGAATATCCGATATTGAAGAAGAAGTAAGGCATCCGTTGGATGGACATCCTACGGCCACTGCTGCTAGAACCATGTGTTGACTATAAGTTGACAAAGCCTTGCATACGCGTCAACTCCTTTTTTTAGGGGTCATGTCAACTTAGTAAGGCCACAAGTGTGTGGCAGAGAACTTATAGCCCATTTGAGATTTGTAAGAATGTGTAGCCAATTTTTGAATTCTAATAGAATTTACTACAGCCCATTTACAGTTTGTTAAAAGTACAACCCATTTCAACCAACTGTTCAAAACAGAATTCAATAAAATTTCCCACATTTTGATGGGATCCGAAATATTTTTATTCCGAAATTTCTATTCAGATTAAATACAATTTCAATATAAATTTATATTACGTAAAAATCCAACAGAACATTGCGCTCACAACAATTAATGAAATTAAAATTTTCAATATCCAAAAACAACATTTTATATAAGTAATTACGTGTTTGGTGCATTTTTTATAGTTACTAACCACTTTTTATAATTTCATCCCATTTATTATTTCTTAAAGCCCATTTTCTTGTTAAGCCTAATGCATCCCTCCTAGGAAAGATTTGCAGACCAGCGGGGCGGAGAATAACAACTTGACCTTGCCTGGGTATTCCTAAAAAAAGTATAGCTGGGCTAGCCATTTTCAGCTTGAAAAACATTAATATCTGGGCTGGATATCTGGCCTGGGCTAGACGGTCCACAGCCCGCCCAGTTAATACCTGAGCGATGTTTTTGTTGTTGTTCAGGGGAGAAAAAATAATACCTGGGCTAAACATCGCTCAAGAAAAACTCTGCAGTGCTCACACCTCAAAAACAGAAATACTGCTCGAGCTGCTTGGTCCCAGCTGTCGGCCGCTTCTTGTGCAATTCTCTCGTTTATTGACTACATAGGTTGAAAATGGTGTGGGACCGTGATGTCAGGAAACCTGGAGGAAGCAAAAAAATATAGTTTTATATACAAATAAGGAGGCACTTGCATACGTGTGGCTATGGCCCTGGTGGGTCCCCACTGTCATCCTCTCCAAGAAAAGTCATCTCATCCTCATGTTCGTTGACCATGTTGACAATGCGAAACGGCGGCGCCACAGCGAGTGCAACAACTCGAAGGACGACGGAGAGGGCCTCGCGGGCCCTACGGATGGTCTGATATAGCGCCCGCTACTCATTCGGGAAGCTAGGATCATAGGGCCACATGTCCGCGACGGCATTGTCATTCGCTTGTTCATCGGTGCTCGTTGAGGAGACGGAGGTTGCAGCACAGGTCCTCCTGCGCTGGTAGCTCTTCCACCATTAGGGCATCGAAGTGCGACCGCACCTGCTCTATGGTAAACACGACATGAACCGGCTTGGATAGTGGCGCCGGCTCCTGGTCGGAAGCTACGTCCATCATCTGATTGTCGTCACTCAGCTCGGCGAGGTAGCTGGCGAGCCAGCATGTCCGGCTGCTGGACCGACCCGCTGCCAAGCACAAGTCTGACAGCCCTGTCCCACCCAGACCGCATCCCTTGCCTACGCCCGCTTTTCGCCCGAAACGGTCAGCGCCGCCCGCCCTGCTTCCCGGTGCAGGCGATTGCTCCGCCTTCAAACGACACAAGTGTCGTCCGTCCGTACTTCTGCCGCCCTCATTAATGATACGCGGTTGCCGAGATGGCTACTCCGGCGCCACATGTCCGTCCCTCCGCCGCCCACCATTGCTATATAAACTGCTGCGCCGGCCATAGTCGCAGTCATCCGCATCCGTTCCCTTTCTCATGTCCACACCACTACTGCCCACCATGGCTTCCTCGCGCTCCAGCGCTCTTCGGGACAGGCGGACGATGGACCACAAGGAGATGGCAACCATTGCTGCCGACTGGCTGGCCGGCAGGCAACCGGAGGACGAAGATATCCCAATGGAGAACATGGTAGTCGACGATCCGGCGCCAATCCCTCCTCTACGCCATCCTCGTCGGTGCATTGCAACATGACCATCGGCGAGGCCCGTGCCTAATATATGGACACAGTGAGGCAGAAGCGTGAGGAGCAGTTCCGGGAGGCGCAGGCCGATGCCTCCTACAATCACCATCTCCTCCAGGAGCACTTGCAGGCGGAGGAGCAGATCGCCGTGGAGCGGGCGGAGCAGGAGGCGCTGCTCGACTCGTACCGCTCCGCCCGCGAGGGCCGCCTCGAGCGCTGGCGGTACCGCATGCGGGTGGTGGAGGCTCCGACCGCCTACAAAGAGGGCGATGAAGAGGGTGAGGTGCTGTTTAGAAGGACCATGGACGAGGCAGAGGACAATGCCGGCTCCGACGAGTCCGCGCGCCGCTGGCGTTGACGAGGCCCTGCTCTATCGAGGCACCGCGGCGCCAACAACGAGGCAGAGGACACCGCCGGCTCCGCCAAGGCCCCACCCTGCCGGCAACGAGGGGAAGGAATTCCCCCGCTCCGCCGAGGCGCCGCCCGCCGACATTGAGACAGAGGACATCGCCGGCTCCGCCGAGGCCCCGCCCCGCTGCCAACAAGGCCGCGCCACACAGAAAACAAGGAAGAGTAGAACACGGTAGGTCACCGCCGCTCGGGTCGAAGTAAGGCCACCGCTGCTACCCTTCGGTTGCTGGCTCTGAGCTGTACATCATGGAGCAATTCTATGATTACAGGATGATTGAAGAGTGCTCCGTGGTTGAGCAAGCTCATGAGATACAGTCATTTGCTAGAGAACTTGAGCCTAGATGCAGGTGGGTAGCTTTGGTTAATTAATTATACCTCTAGCGCACCCCTTTTTAGTTGAAGAATGTATGAAATGTAATGAAATCCGGCATGTTTATATGAAATATGACCATGTATGAATGAATTTATTTTGATTAGTTCGAATTCTTATATCACTAGCATTGGATAAACATGCAAAACAATACGTACTAGCATTATTCCCAGGGTGATCACCTCATTTGCAGCAGTTTCACATGTACTCTCTCCGGTCCTTTCTAGTCTGCATACAAGTTTTGTGTGCAGTCAAAGTATCTCTACTTTGACCAATCTTATAGAAAAAAGTATGCACTTTCACAATGTGCGGAGTAAAAAGGAACAGAAGGAGTAAAAAGAGTTTGAGCAGCTTTTTAGCGTTCCTGTACATTGCAATCAAACACACAAGCCTGGCAATTCATAGAGAACATTCAAAAACAATCAATGATTATGCATCTCCGCGATTCACATGTCAGAGCCAATAATTACTTCACAACTAAAGAATAAAGAAAAAAGGATCGACGCTGCTGATAGCAAAGGGCGTCCCATTCGAAAATATCAAACGCATGTCTTCTTGCTAAAATCAATGAGCAAAATTTGACAAGGTTGTCCCATTCCAAAATATCAAATGCCTATGATTGTGGAATGGGAAGGGTTTTCCATCAGTTCGGACATTGACATAGCACCTCGTGCTAAATAAACCAGCTGTTCTTCTTGTGCTGTTCCACCAAAATCAACCAAATTCGCTCGGCACCTCCTTTCTTGTGGTGGAAATGAATGATTCGATGTATTCATGAAAATTTTGTGTAGTTCCCATTGAAATCAAGCTGAGCACCCCTGTTTGCACAAATACAAAAAAGTGATTAGTATAAAGCAAACTGTACTATGAATTGGCAGTTTAAACAAGCACCTACATGGTCCATGTAGAGCACACTTTTAGAAAAATGGAACTCACCGGAAAGAATGCTAGAACAACATTGTACTCGCGCATCACAGCAAGAAAATGGAGATTTGTCAGTCCTTCTGAGCTGAAGTTAGTTTGGTCTTGTGGGGGCTAATGTAACCATCCTTCAACTGCTCCTTTTGATGAGAAGATAGACAGGGCTTCTTCATCCTGGCATAATCGGAACTAGTCACTTCACGTACTCCATATTCTTCTTCAGAGGAGGATGATCTTGTTGTTCAAAGACAAGAGGAAAACTAAATGCTAGAATCCCTGTTTGCTCGAAAAAAAGGAAAGGAAATATTTAAAACAACACAGATGAAGCACTTCTCAAGGACAATACCACTTTTTGATGACAGTATCTAAACAGTAGCACAACACCAATAGAGATGACAAAGCTCAATCATATGGATGAAATCACTGGGCGAGTACCAACCTTTGTCAGGAGGCTTATTGTGTAGAGCATACAGATGAAACTTCTCTGGAACCATCTGTTGCTATCTACTATGGTGGCCATGCTTACTATATACTCCTCGATTAGTTTAATGCTTACTATATACTCCACTAAAATATATGGTATCTTCAAAGAAGATCCCTGTTTGCACAAGTAGAGATAATTACGTATTACATTAAGAGTGGCATCAAATCAGTGGCAAAACAATTGCTCGTTCCAGCCATAGCAATAAATTAAGATGCAAAACTATATCATTACTTGTGTCATCACAGTTCCAGTGCTTCATTATAGCACCGGGAGTTGATTTTTGTTTTTCTTCCACTTGTTCTTCCCCTTCATCACTTGGTT
Organism: Triticum urartu; assembly: GCF_056163025.1. NCBI lineage: Eukaryota > Viridiplantae > Streptophyta > Magnoliopsida > Poales > Poaceae > Triticum > Triticum urartu. Next base: position 165,530,141 of record NC_141874.1, on the reverse strand, counting down.
CAATAACAGACAAGCTTTGCCTTCAATGTAAGATTTGGCATGTCAATTAGGTTGCACAAGTATAGCACTAAACAATGACATTAATTTTCTGATGAAAGTGGCAAAATACAGGCCAACAATTGTGAGATATCCTTATCTTACCTCAATGGGATATTATGGTGCACATGCAGATTGAAAGTCTTGACTCCATTTGTGCAGTTCACTAAAATCAAGCAACATTACCGTACAAGTAGCACAACATATGAAAACACACTTTAGAATCATGTGAAAGAAGGCTAGTACTGACCTCTCATGACGCGGAATTCAAACAACTCACAAGAAGAAGATCTGAACTCAATTTGCCAACACAGATAGGAAGTAAGGTCTCCTCTTGTGCAGTTCCACTAAGATCAAGCAATCAAGCAACGTTGTCGGTGTGACATTTTGGTTGAACTGCACAAAACACTCTTAAAACAAAAGTGTTTTGTGCAGTGCAACAAAAGGTCACAATGGCAACGAGGTGAAGTAGATAACCCTGTTTACACAGAGGTGCAAACGAAACAACTAGTGGTCAATAATGGTGAATGACACAGAAGCCAACAAAAAGAAGCATCTACCTTATCTAAATGGGAAAGAAAGCAAGACAGTAGCATTTCTCAAACAGTGGCATTGATTAATATTAACAAAGAGATTATATTAACAATAAAATTCGTTAAACATGTAATTTGGTTTTAACTGTGTCATTGCATCAATTTTCCAGCAGCATTATTAGAGGGTGTTTGTTTACAGTGACATTTTGGTGGAGGGACTAAAAACTATGTGTCAGTCCCATCTAAACCAAACAGGAGGGACTTTTAGGGACTAAAAGTGGGCATTTGGGACTAAAGAAAGAAGACCCCGAGGGAGAGTCTTTTTGGGACTTTTTCCAACAGTTGCCCCTGCCACGCATCGCACCTTGTCTCTATTAGTTCATTACTAGGGGTAACATGGTATTTTAGAATGTCATTTAATAACCTCTAGTCCATGTTTAGTCCCTGGAACCAAGCAGGTAGGGACTAGGGAGCTTTTAACCAAACAGGGCCTTAGATTAACAACAACTAAAGAGTTGCACGGGATAGTGGACGCACCAGCACCATGTGCATCTACCGATGTACTGGGGTGATGCACAGTTTGTTGCAACAAAGAACAAACAACCAAGGAGCATATTTGTGTTGGTCCCAGTTTTGTTATCTTTAGATACCTTTCCCTTTGTGAGCGCAGCAAATCTAGTCATGCTCAAACTCTACAGCCATGTCCCCCAAAACAAAAGATCCGTTCGTTACAGATGTGCGTACTGCATTTGTCATTGTTTTCCCTTTTCGACCAACGTAGGTGCTGGATAGCCAGTCTATACTAGTACTTTCCCCCTTCGTTTCCTCTTTGAACCATGTCCTAGATTTATGCTATACAACTTTCCCCACAACTTTCCCCCATTCCTTTCCTCTTTGAACCACGTCTTAGATTCAAGCGATACAACTTTCCCCACTACTTTCCCCCTTCCTTTCCTTTTTGAATCACGTCATAGATTCATGCTATACAACTTTTCCCACTACTTTCCCCATTCCTTTCCTCTTTGAACCACGTCCTAGATTCATGGTATACAACTTTCCCCACTACTATCATGTTTGATCCAACACCTAGATTCGAGTGCAGAAGCGAAAAAAGCCCACATGCAGCTAGAGAAATGCATGTGGAATAAGTAAATTATACCTTAAGGTTCTTGGGGTGTGGTTCGGTGGGCGACCGGAGGCCGTTCGGCCCACACTATGTACGACGGCGAAGAAGAAGGGGTCGGCGGCCCTCCCGCGCCACTGCTGGGTGAAAGTGAACAGCTGTGCCGGTAGTGGATTCCCTCCCTCGCCGACGGCGACGGCGTTAAGCCTCCTTCCCTTCCCGGCGGACGGATCCTACCGGCTCTTTAACCAGCAGTGAGGGGAGAGAGAGAGGCCAATGAAGTCTTGTTTAGATCTGTAGAGGGTGAGAGAGTGTGAAGAGAGCAACTAAAAGTAGACCAGCAGTGAGGGGAGAGAGAGAGGCCAACAAAGTCTTGTTTAGATCTGGAGAGGGTGAGAGAGTGTGAAGAGAGCAACTACAAGCAAACCAGGTGTGAGGGGAGAGAGAGAGGCCAACGAAGTCTTGTTTAGATCTAGAGAGGGTGAGAGAGTGTGAAGAGAGCAACTACAAGCGCTGAGGCTCTAGCGTGTATATATATACTGGAGAGAGTGTGAAGAGTGCAAACCCTAGAAAACAAGCGCCGAGGCTACAACTGATCGTATAGCTCCGTATCCATCCATTTTGAGCAGTCAAAGAATCCTCCTGGCACGAATTATGCTCAAGTGTAGTTATCGAACCCGAGACCTCAAGTTTGATGAGCGAATAGGCTAACCAACTACACAACCCTCCCGTTATGATCAACGAGAGGAAAATAACCTTTTATACATTCCTACATTCGTGTGACAATCATGCCGTGTTTTTTGTGTGGGAGTCATTGGGATTTAAATCATAGTCATGTCATGTGGCTTTGGTGGTGAGACTATCCACAGTGGTGCAGAAATAATGCAGCCTTAGTCACCTTACCTCTCTCCACGTAGTAGTTGGGTCCCACCAGTCAGAGGGTGAAACAAACAAATCAATAAGAAAAATTAAAAGCGCCAGCGGTGTATCTTACCTCACACATCTCGCTACTGCTCGGGAACACTATCCAATTGATCCCTCTGTTCGCTCACGTAGTATTTTAAGTGAATCCTTATTATAACATGCACACAATTTTGGGACTTGTATTCAACCTAAGTTTGTGTGCCACTGTATCTCGTATGACTCCCTCCGTCTAGGTGTAATAAGTCATGTTAGAAGGTGCAGCGGGACCAAGGTGCAAGCAGATTGGAGGAGAACGAGAAACTTGACCGATCATTCCTCCAATCAAAGCCCTGATTTCTGTCTCTAAATGCAAAATGCTTGCATGCTCCCGCGGCCTGCTCCCATCTGTGCTCCCACATCACTCGTTTTTAATCTAATGGATGCTTCCCGCTTTCCTCCCCCTGTCCCTTTTTTATAGGAAAGAAAAAAAATAATTTCCGTATTTCCCTATCCCTTCCAAACACAAGTCTGGACTCTAACAATCGTATGGAACCCGTGCAATCCTGGCGGTGAAGTGAGGATACAGCTCGGCGGCAAAGTGAACCGTCAAAATACAAGGCATTCGTTAGGCTCATCTCGCCGCCGCGGCAACAGCGGCGGCCACCAAGGAATGCTTGTTCTCGACCAGGGCCTTCTACACGAGCGGGAGCTGCAGCCCGACGTTGTACAGTTAGGGCATTGCCCCCACAACATCCGCCTCGCCGCCGATGTTGCTGAGAACGGGCATCGCCTGCTGCTCATCAACATGATATTTAACCAATTCTGCACCGCCACAAGGCGTCGTGGGTGTTCGTCAACTCCTTCGAGCCATAGCATGAAATGGTTGATATGCTCCCGGGCATCGCACCGCCGCTCATCCCCGTGGGTCTGCTCGTCAAGCTCGAGAAGGAGGCCGCCACCCGTGGCGGCATGATGAAGGCGGCGGATGACTACCTCGTATGGCTGGATGCTCAGGAGCTGCGCTCCATGGTTTAGGCATCGCTCGACAGTGTCATTGTGCTGCACGCGGAGGATCTAGCCGAGATGGCGCACGAGCTCGCGTCAATTGGCCGCCCTTGCCTATTGGTAGTGCACTGGTGCCGCCGGACATCAGCATGTATGCTACTTCGTCGGACGTGGCATGCTGGTGTTGTGGAGACCGAGGGACCTTGTGCTCGCGCCTGTCGAGCGCAACCATAGAGCAACTACAACATCGCGTGCACCGGCGGTGATGGAACAACTTGCTGACACTATGGTCTTGTCGAGCGCGGCCATAGAGCACCATCGCTTGCACTGGCGGTGGTGCAATAGCTTGCCGAGACTATGGTGAACTCTTTTGTTTGTGCCAAGTTGGGAGATATGCATGCATGCACGGGCTCCGTCCTGTATACGTGCGGGAAAGACACGGAAATACAGGACTGTTTGCATTTTTTGTTATGGAGAAAAGGGTATGGGGAGGAAAGGCCGTTGGATGGAAAATTAGTAGTCGGGAGCACCGATGGGAGCATGGGTCGGGAGCAGGCAAGCCTCATCTCCAAACAACTAAGAGATGTTGTTTTAGCTACCATGCAGGGCCACGTATTAACTCGCATGCAAGCCAACTTTGATTTCTTAACTGATCAACGCATAGTTGCGCTCCATGCATTGGGTTTCCGGGGGAGATAACAAGGCAGAGTAAGGAGCGTTTGGTTACATTGCTTAGGCTGGTCATAGTGGTGAATAACTTGGACTAGTAACATGCATATGTTACTAGTCTATGTTACTACTACGTGAAGTTTGCCATCGGAAGCGAGCCGATCTGGCTCTCCTGAGCTAGCAAGGTTTTTCTAGCCCTCCGAAGCTAGCTGGCCCACAAAAGCTAACATATTTTAATAGTTCCAAACGCCTAACCTTGCTCGGCCTATAAGCTATCCTTGCTAATGATCCAAACGCTCCCTAAGTAACAATGCTCGCTAGCAACGAGGCCAGGAGGGGATTGAGATGCGAAGTTAATGGACGACGCCTAAACATTTTGGGAATATCTGATTTCCGTAAGATGTCTTAACACCTAGACGGAGGGAGTACTACTCCTCAGTCCAGGTTCGATGGAATATTCGTCACCTCTTCGCTTCTTGTACGTACTCCATTTGTATCTCACTTCCTGTGGCTTCGAACTTGCACGATTTTCCTATTCTATGAACATATGTGCGTGCGTGCATGTGTGTGTGTGTGTGTTTAACATCATGTGCGTGTTAGAGAGAGTGACAGATCGACCTACTCCTACAGAGAAATGGTGTGTAGTGTACGATTTTAGCCGCGAGAGTCGGTGCATCCTCTTGTTTCCAGGCGTCCGGTAGGGACAGGCGGACAACTGCCACGCCCGCTCCTGACTAGCTTGGCCCACCCAAAGCCCCTCCATCGCCCGTGCGCGCTTCCCACCCGAAATGGTCAGCGCCGCTCCACAGAATCGGTGCCGCATTCATGCCCGGGCAGAGCGGACGCGACCTCTCACTGGCGCCTGCGTTGAAGGGAGAAGCGGATTCAAGAGTGATGGTTGCTTCGTCCGTCCAACTTACTGTTGGGTCTATGCGATTTGACGGCTCATTGGTCATTATTACTAAGGTGGTAGGACTGCTGGATGTCCCACGCTTTCAGCGAAAGGAGGTACTACTAGATTACAATTTCCTCCAGTCTTACGGCGGAGGAGTGCAAGAGCAGTGAAAACACGCAGGCTCAGTGATTACATGTCCCACCTCACACTATCACCATATTTTCTGGACACCGTGCGACACCTAACTCTTTACATAGTACTCCCTTGTAAGTGCATCTAGTGCCACCCCTAGTTGGTTTTGGAGTATTGACGACAAACCTAGTTGAGGGACTAATATGTTTATGAGAATTGCAGGATAACACAGGTAGAAGTCCCTCATTGATTCGGTTTTCCTACCAGAGATGACCCCTAAAAATGTATGAAGACATTGAAGTCAAAGGTGGTATATGAAGATATTCACATTTGAAGACTATGACAAGAGAAGACACCACATGAAGCCTATGGAGCTCGAAGACTTAGACCTTTCGTAGTTCTTTTTCTTTTGTGTTGAGTCATAGGAACCACCGTACTGTTAAGTGGGGTCCAAGAGAACCAGTCATAATGACTAAAGTGATGCCTAACCAAAAACCTATGTCTTCGAGTGAAGACTATGAGAGCGAATCTTGTCCAGAGTCGGACAAGTCAGCTTTGCTTGCAGCCCAAGTAAAGTTGTTGTGTGAGTTTGAAATCTGACCGTTGGAACACGTGTCAGTTCCTTAGTGACCCAGGGTCATTTCAGACAAATCAGGTCGGGTTGCCTAGTGGCTATAAATAGCCCACCCCCTACAACCATAAACGGTTGGCTGCTCAGATTTAGAGTACGGCTTTTGCCGTTTGAGAGCAACCCACCTCGAAGCCTTTGAGAGAGAATTCCTTGCGAGGATAAAGCCCTAACCACCCAGAGCCAAAGAGAATTGGGCATCACTTAAGTCTTCTTGTCTGTGTGATCTGAAGACTTATTACACTTGAGGACTGTGCATCCTCCAGCCGGTTAGGTGTCGCGTTCTGAGCATCCAAGAGACATTGTGGATTGCCGGTGAACGAAGTCTGTGAAGGTTTGGGAGTCTACCTTGAAGACTTACCAGAGTGATTGGGCAAGGTCTGTGTGACCTTAGCTCAAGGGGAATACGGTGAGGACTGGGTGTCCTGAGCTGCGTGTTCAGGACTGGGTGTCCGGGACTGTGTGTCCTAAGGTTTAAATACCTAGCCGCCCCAACCAGACGTACAGTTGTCACAGCAACTGGAACTGGTCCAACAAATCATTGTCTTCAATGAGTCACTGGTTTCATCTTCCCTTCCCTTTACTTACTGTTGCTCCTTGTGAAGTCATTGTATGTTTGCACTATCTTTTGTCTTCACTGAGTGACTGCATGTTCTATATGGCTTCATAATATCTTCCTACCTGATCCTTACTACATTGCTGCTATTAAGTCATTGTGCTTTCACTTCATTGAATACTTGACTATGGCTTGTCTAGTGTAGTCTACCTTCCGCTGCATGGTAATAGGTTTATTTCTATTGTTTGTCTTCGTAACTTCCACGTTTTGAAGACTTTCATAAAAATCGCCTATTCACCCCCCCTCTAGTCGATATAACGCACTTTCAATTGGTATCAGAGCAAGGTGCTCCCTTGTTCTGTGTGATTCGGTTTAACCACCTAGAGTTTTAGCTATGTCAACTGCAGGGATAATTAAATTCTCCGTTGTGTGCCCCGTCCTTGATGGAACTGAATATCCCTACTGGAAGAATAAGATGCGCATGCATCTTGAAGCCATTGACGTCGACCTATGGTATGTCGTCGAGAACGGCGTTCCCAAGGCTGGAGAAGGTGTCACTGCTGCTGATGTCAAGAAATTCGTTCAACTGGACTCTACTGCCAAGAATATCATCTATGGTCATCTGACCAAAGGATAGTATGGCCGTGTGAGTGCTTTGAAGACATCCAAGCTGGTCTGGGACTGGCTCTCCAAGGTCAATGAAGGCATCTCAACCCAGAGAGATCAGAGAATCAGTGTCCTTCGCAACCTCTTCAATCGCTTCAAGCGAAATGACAATGAGAATGTCCAGCACACATTTGACCGACTCACTGACATCACAAATGAGCTTCAAGCCCTCGGCGCCACTGAGATTACCAAACACGAAGTCGTCAAGACGCTGCTGAGATCACTTGATAGTTCGTTTGACATCCTGGCCCTGATGATTCAAGAACGTCCTGATTTCAAGAGACTCGATCCGTCTGACATACTTGAGAGGCTCAACACACATGAGTTTCAGCTTTCGGAGAAAAGAGATATCTACGGTCCAAACTATGGGCGAACTCGTGCCTTGAAGGCAAAAGCTGTCTCCTCATCTGAAGAAGAATCTGACAACTGTTCTGATGATCCTGAAGACATTGGAAGGGAACTTGCTATGCTTGTCAAGAAGTTCCAAAAATTCACCAAGAAGAAAGGCTTCAGAAAGTCTTCCCGATCAAGTTCAAGGAATGATGAAGCTCCTGCTCATGACTACAAGAGGAAAACATGTCACAAGTGCAAGAAACTTGGCCACTTCATCTCTGAGTGTCCACAGTGGGACAATGAGAACAAAAAGAAGAAGAAGAGCAAGGAATATGACTCTGACGACAATAAAAAGAAGAAGAAATACTCAAAGTCTTCTTCCAAGTCTTCCTCAAAGCCTTCATCACACAAGAAGAGCTCATCTGGCAAGGCACGTGCGTTTGTTGGCAAGGAAATGGATTCAGAGGAGGAGTCTACTTCTGAGGAGGCGGAGGTGGATTCTGAGGAGGAATCCGACTCAGGCGTTGCAAGTCTGGCTACAACATACGTTGCCAAGTCCATCTTCAACACTCAAGACAATGACTTCATCACCGACACCGATGCAAATGACAAGGACTACTCCGCTTCTACCTACTGCTTCATGGCACGCGGTGCCAAGGTAAACACACGCACTACTCACTATCAAACATCTAGTGACGATGACTCTGATTGTGGTTCAAAACCTAGCTACAAAACACTTGCTAAAATTGCAACTGAACAACAGAAAGCTATGGAACATATTCAAAAACTGTTAGACAGAAGCGATGATCTGTTAGGTGCTGAAATGACTCGACCTGAATCCTTAATTGAAGACATAAAAAATCTTCACGTTAAGTATCAGGAACTTGAAAGTCGTCATGAAACTCTCTCAACAACTCATGAAAAGCTTTCCTGTGATTATCTTCAAAGGAAGCAGGATCTTGAGAAATTGAGAGCGGTTCATGAAGATCTTCAAACGGAAAACGAGTCACTTCACGCCAAACAGATCAGTCCCGGTCAGGAAGGATTTGAACCACCATGTCTTAAATGCATTGAGCGTGATAATGCTACTTCTGTTGCTGAATGTTCTACTGCTAACGCTGTTGCAATATCTTCAACTGTTGATGTGGTAGCTAACCCCTCTGCTGAGGATACCACCGCTATTGCTGATGAGAATGCTAGGTTGAAGACATTGCTTGAAACAGGGATGTACAAAAGTCTTAAAGGGCATCAGACACTATGTGATGTCCTCAAAAAGTAGATTCTGAACCGAAACCCGAGGAAAGAGGGTGTTGGGTTCGTAAGGAAATGAATGCTGATGGCTCTTACTGGAAACCTGAGCAGTACCCCAAAACCATGTGGGTTGCTGCAAAGGAACCTTCAGCAGACCCATCCAATCTATCTGGCTTCACCTGTGCTAACCCCATTATCATTGATGAATCCTTTGATGCAAACTATATACTGTTTAAGAATCAGAATGGTGAAGTGTTCGCCAGGTACATTGGTACTAACTGCAGGAATGGACCGCCTATGAAGAAGATCTGGGTTCCGAAAAAGTTTCTGGAAAATCTTCCTGTGAATGTCATCATCACACCTCACGTGAAGAAGACAAACCTCAGACCAACGGCTTCATACGGTCCAAAGGCTTCATACAGACAGAGGACTCACCTGAGTCGCACTAACGCAAATGTTTTGCAGGGAAACCATACTCAGGCATATGAATATGAGAGCGGTTCATCAAACCGCCATGTTCATAAGACCAAGAACTATTCTGCTTATTCTTATGAGTACTATTATCCGCTGCAAGACTGTTTGCTAGGGCTCCAAAGCCAAAATTCTCAGATGCTGCACTTAGACTTATTGCTTCTCAGCCACCCTTGAAGATGTGGGTGGTGAAAGTGCGTTATATCGACTAGAGGGGGGGTGAATAGGCGATTTTTATGAAAGTCTTCAGAACATGGGAGTTTTCAAGACAAACGATAAAATTGAACCTATTACCATGCAGCGGAAGGTAGACTACACTAGGCAAACCATACTCAAGTATTCAATGAAGTGAAAGCACAAAGACTAATAGAAGCTAGGTAGTAAGGATTAGGTAGGAAGATATTGTGAAGTCAAACAGAACATGCAGTCACTCAGTGAAGACAAATGATAGAGCAAACATACAATGACTTCACAAGGAGTAATAGTAAGTAACGTGAAGTGAAGATGAAACCAGTGACTCGTTGAAGACAATGATTTGTTGAACCAGTTCCAGTTGCTGTGACAACTATACGTCTGGTTGGAGCGGCTAGGTATTTAAACCTTAGGACACACAGTCCCGGACACCCAGCCCTGAACACGCAGCTCAGGACACCCAGTCCTCACCGTATTCTCCTTGAGCTAAGGTCACATATACCTCGCCCAATCACTCTGGTAAGTCTTCAAGGTAGACTCCCAAACCTTCACAGACTTCGTTCACTGGCAATCCACAATGTCTCTTGGAAGCTCAGAACGCGACGCCTAACCGGCTGGAGGATGCACAGTCCTCAAGTGTAATAAGTCTTCAGATCACACAGACAAGAAGACTTAAGTGATGCCCAATTCTCTCTGGCTCTGGTGGTTAGGGATTTTATCCTCGCAAGGAATTCTCTCTCAAAGGCTTCGAGGTGGGTTGCTCTCAAACAACAAAAGCTATACTCTCAATTTGAGCAGCCAACCATTTATGGTTGTAGGGGGTGGGCTATTTATAGCCACTTGGCAACCCGACCTGATTTGTCCGAAATGACCCTGGGTCACTAAGGAACTGACACATGTTCCAACGGTCAGATTTCAAACTCACACGGCAACTTTACTTGGGCTACAAGCAAAGCTGACTTGTCCGACTCTGGACAAGATTCGCTCTCATAGTCTTCACTCGAAGACATAGGTTTTTGGTTTAGGCATCACTTCAGTCATTCTGACTGGTTCTCTTGGACCCCACTTAACAGTATGGTGGTTCCTATGACTCAACACAAAAGAAAAAGACCTACGAAAGATCTAAGTCTTCGAGATCCATAGGCTTCATATCGTGTCTTCTCTTGTCATAGTCTTCAATGTGAATATCTTCATATACCACCTTTGACTTCAATGTCTTCATACATTTTTAGGGGTCATCTCTGGTAGTAAAACCGAATCATGAGGGACTTCTACCTGTGTTATCCTGCAATTCTCACAAACACATTAGTCCCTCAACTAGGTTTGTCGTCAATACTCCAAAACCAACTAGGGGTGGCACTAGATGCACTTACAATCTCCCCCTTTTTGGTGATTGATGACAAACTAGTTGAAGTTTTCAACGGGGAATATAATCTGTGAAATTGTAAAGGATAAGGAATTGTCTTCATAAGTTGCAAGGGCTCCCCCTGAAGATGTGCATATAAGTTAATTTGCTTTTGGAATGCAAATGCACATGGCAGGTGGTACTTGTGGAGATCCACTTCAACTTATGATGACAATCCACTATGCATGTGAAAGTATATGAAGATAATGACATGCATAATGGAAAATGGACGTCTGTAGAATGAGCTAAGTGCGGAATTTATCGTCGCACAGGCGGAATTTATCTTCGCATAACAAGGTGGCAAATAAGTAGCAGAGGACCATCTGGTTTAAGTGTTACAACTCATAAGAACCAAATGTAGCCAAAACAAGAGTTGTAAGCACGAAGCAAAATATAAAGCACCCGCCCATATGGACCCGCTTGAAGACTATCAATCTCATATGCTTCTCCCCCTTTTGTCAGTAATGACCAAAAAGGTTTGAAGACATAGAGCCTCTACGCGTTCCCATGAGGAGTAGGTGAAGTAGCAGGGTTGTTTGTGTTGTTTGGCGGTGCAGAAGAGCTTGGAGGTGCTGAAGGAGGTGGCGGTGAAGTAGCATCGTCTTCTTCCTCAATAATTCTGGCAGTGACTGTGGCAGCAGAGGAAGAGAACTCAGAGTCTTCAAGGGATGGAGTTCCTAGCAGCACAACCCTTCGAGGAGGTGTGGAGTCAAACTTGAATCTCTCAGAGAAGCCATCCTCTTGAAGATCAGTTTCAGAACACATCATCGTGAGCCCTTTCCATGTGCGGCGACAGGTTTCATGGGCAACGAAAGCATTCTTGGTTGCTAGATTTCGAGTGCGATTAACATCCACCTAGAGGCTTTTCATCTGATGCTTCGGCCAGTCATGATGCCTATCCTGTTTTTGATGTAGAGCCACAAGAAGTTCTCGGTCGTTGAGAACACGAGTGCGCTTCTTGGGTCTTGGAGCAGTGGCACTGTCAGTGGCTTCAGTGGAAGCAGGGTGTGGTGCACGTGTAGTGCCAGCCAAAGGATACACCCAAGAAACTGCTTCAACGCCTTCAACATTCTGATGTTCTGCATTCTGAAGACTTAGAGGTTGCTTGGCAGGCTCAGAATATATGGCTTCAGTAGACATGTCCACGTCAGGCAAGAAGATCCGATGGTTGCGGGCTGAGGGCTGATAAGAGATGGCGGAGTGTAGCTTGATCAGCCGCATGACCCAAGGGGCGTAGAACTTCAAACCAAACAGATCAATGCCTGATGCAGCAAGTTGGCGTATGAAGAAGTCCTGTGCATTGAAGCATTTGCCATGAAGTATATAGAAGACCAAAGTCTTCATATCACCCTGAAGCTTGGCATTTGGAGAGTGCCCTTTGATAGGCCAGAGAGTTCGCCTGATGATGTGATAGATGGTTCTGGGCAGGTACTAAAGGTCTTCAACGAAGAACTCTGTGGGATACGCAACATCTTGGGGCAATGGCTTCATCATGCTGAGCATTTGACTCATATCAGGTTCTGGCCGCTGAAAGATGCTCTCAATAGCTTCAACATGCAGCTGACAGCCTTGCTCGAAGAGACCGCCAGGAGATGGGCAAGCCAGTGAGCTCAATGATGTCAAATGCATTGGCTTCGTGATGAACGTTGCCAGTCATCCACTCCAGGACCCAAGTCTTCGTATCTCTGCTGTACCCTTTGATGTGAAGTCTGGCATAGAATTGTAGCAGCAGCTCTTCATTCCAATGCTCTTCATCAGTAACAAACTGCAGCAGACCCACTTGCTTGAAGCAATCCAACGCTTCTTCTAGACAGGGCAGACCAGCTATAGCTTCAACGTCAAGGCGCTTGTGTGGGAAGATGCGACCTTGGTTGTAAAGAATGCAAGAGTAATAGCTTCGCTGAGGATAGTTGAATTGGGGACCGGCAGCAGACTCAGGAACAGAAGTGGCGAGATCAGTGGCTTCGCTGGCTTCTGAAGCTTTTGCTGGGGAGGGCTCCACATTAGCTTCGTTGTTGGTTGTGGCAGCCTCAAGATTTTCATCCTCCACTTGACTAGCTGGAGGGTCGGTCACAGGCACGTTCTCCTGGAGAACTGCTTCTTGGTGGAGCAGGGGAGTGGGATCTTGTTGTACTTCTTCTTCTGCGGCTGATGCAGCCGGAATGTCTTCAGCAGAGACTTGAGGCCTTGGACCTTTGCGAAGCCTGCGGAACGCAGACGACGCCTGTGGAGTTGGAGTGGGCTGGGCCTCATAGTCTTCTTCCTCTTGTGGGCGATCCGCCCATGAAGCATCCTGTACAATTGGCGTTAGTGGACGACCAATGCTGATGAGTTTGCTATTTTCTAACTGAGGAAGGACTGCATCATCTTCTACATTGTCATGATGACCAATGTCTTCAGCAGCGATGGGATCAGCTGCTGGAATGTCTTCAGCTTCAGGAGCCTCTGTGGAAGCAGGCTCATGAACTGTCAGTTGACGTTCTGCGTCAGGATGAACCATAGAAATGGGTTCAACTATCAAGGGCTCTGTGGGAGCAGCCCGAGCTTTCTTGGTCTTTCTCTTTTTCTTGGTGGGGGCAGTAGGAGAGTCTTCAGAGTGTTTCCTCTTCCTGGCTTCAGCCTCAGCAGTTCTTGTCTTCTTGAGCTCTGAAGCTGTTGACCGGCTCTTTGTCTTCGAGCCAGTCATTCTTGTTGGGAAGACAATCGGAACTGCTTCTTGCCTTGGTGCATCAGATTCAGCCGTAGCAGGCTTCTTCTTCTTTGCGGCCATCCTGGGGTCGATGTCAGGACGCCCAAGTGCCTTGCGCTTCTCAGCCTCATTATAGGCTTGCACACATCTGTCAGCCAGAGTCTTCATGCGCTCACGCGAACCCTGAGCTTCGACACGCTTCTTCACAAAGGCTTCCTTGAGCTCATGCATCATTGTCTTGAAGTTCTTCACTTCTTGCACGCTGAGCTTGGCCGTATGCTTCTTGAACTGAGCCTTTTCATAGTCAATCTTCTGCTTCAGCTCAACAATGGCTGGGCAATAGCAAGTTCTGAAGCAATGGCGCCTTGGAAGGCGACACTGAGGCCAATGGGTAGCTGCAGATCTTCAAAGCTGATGTTTGGCGTGTCAAACCACTCGTCAATGAAGTTGTGGATGATGGTGACATCAAAGAGAGGCAGATGATTGAAGATTTCTGCTTCTTCTTTGCTCTTGATGAGTTGCTCAAGAGCATCATCTGCAAGATCTTCATCACTTGACATATCAATGTCGTCGTTGCGCAGAATGGCAGCAGCTATTAGCTCTTTGCCAGTGTGAGACAGAGGCATCTTGGCCTTCTGGGGCTTTGAGACGCGTGATAAGTCTTCAGACTACACACTGTCTTCAGGAGGTGAAGTTGCCAATGGCTTCGCCCTTGAGATTTTTGGTGAAGGGGCCGGCTTTGAAGCTTTTGGCTTCTTCAACTGCTTTGGCTTCGGCACTGCAGGCGCGTCATCAGACTCAGTGTCAGCTGCAGGCTCATTCACTGCAGTCCCTTGAACCAAGATGTAGGTGATGAGGCCTTCAAGGTTGGCGAAAGGACCGATGACATTGGGTTCTGCATGTCGTGTGCCATCTGCCCTTGGAGATGAGGGACTAGGGTTGAAGTCTAACCCAAAAGTCTTCTTGTTCTGCTTCGCTGAGTTCTGAGCAAACTGGAAGTTGCGCTTGAACAGATTGTCGTCACGACACCATAGCAGTGATGACGAGTGTGCATCAGCAGGCTGTGGTTCACGGACCATGCATGGATAGAAGCCTTGAGCAATGGCTTCATCTCTGGACCTGGGTAGAAGATTCTTGAATAGGATGTCTCCCCACGATCTCTTGATGGCGTTTTTCTTAGCATACTCCTGGGTCACAAATCTGTATTTGAACCATTGTTCTGCCCAATATCTTCGAATCCATTGGATTCGGGTCTTGCGTTAACTGTAATCCTCTTCAGGATATGTTTTGTACATTTCTGAGAGTTCATCTGGCAGATCTCTGGAGGTCTCACCATGATGCTTTCTGCCACCCTTCCTTGCTGCTTTCTCTGAAGCCATAAACTTTAACTTGAAAGGCTTCAAGACGTTCAAAGGCTTCAAAGGTTTTCGTTTGCTGGACCAACAGGAACTGGCTTCGGGAGAATTTATGTGATGCTGTAAGAATTCTGCAAATGAATGCAGACTATGAGAACCAAAGGATTCTCCCACGGACATGTACCTGTGACAGCATTAAGGTGCGAGGGAAGGGGAAGAGGTCATATGCATTCTCAGAAGATTTTGAAGATAAATCAGTTTAGAAGACATTGACCTCATCGTGCGAAGACATTCACTCATAGATAAGAAGTTGGTTCCAGATTTGTACGAATCCACAGATAAGTACAAGTGAGGAATCTAACTACTTTGTGAAGCACAAGTGAATATACTAGGCATGTTTATGAGATGCAGTATGAGAGAGATCTAGCTTCTGTGAATAGAAACTGCTTGTGGTAGAAAGTGACAGATCAATAGGATCAACGGTGCTGTAAAAAAAGGAGTTTTATTTACCACACTCAGAACTGCTAGACGAAGTGGGAGATGAGGCCGAGCAGTTCGATCTTCCGTGCCCTAACTTGGCGACGGAGGACACCTACGGCAACGGCGGAGAGGACGATGTCCGCGGTCGGCGTGTAGACGGCGTCGGAGAGGTTGCGGCAGTGAAGCGCTTCGTCGCCGGCGTCGTCGAGAGCTAGCGGTGGCGCTAGGGTTCGTGCGAGGGTGGAAGAAGAGATAATGACCGCTGTGAGTGTGTATTTATAGGCACAGGGGAGGCACTGTGCTATTACACAGGTGCCCCTGGCGATTCGCATTTGAGGAACACGTGGCCATTATGCGGAATTTTGGGGTTTGTTCCATGTCCCACGCACGCCTGGATTGTCGGGTGGTCGTTCCTACTTCTCCGGAATTCATGTGGAGGAATGAGCATTGAAAACGGACTTAATGGTTGTCTCTGTATCTTTTACTGACAAGGACGCAGAGAAGACATTCGACAGTTTCAATAGAATGCATATGACTTGGAGAGATAGAGTTTGAGATAGAAAGCATAGAGAGGTTAGGGTCCGATCACATTCACTTAGTTCAAAAGATTCAACATGAAGACATAGCTATAAGTGAATGCTGTAGAGGACAGTACACTATATATATATATATATATATAATCAACATAGTGAACATAATCATGGAAATATGTTGAGATCGAAGCCAAACCAAATGTGAAGACATTGCAAGGTAACGCCATGAGTGAAACACTTCAAAATAGTACGTTTGGTGGTGGCGTTACCCACCGTATAGGAAGTATTAGACCCAGACATGGTGCACAATTATCGTGGCGCTCCGAAGTCAAATTCCACATTAATGTATTCACACTTAGAATGTATGTCTTCATTGATTGAAGATATACTTCACTTCATGTGTTGCACATCTAAGTCATCAATATGCATAAGGGTTAGGATGTGTGCCTGATCACAGGACATTTGAGGATTCCAGGATATTTAGCTCACACCGTAACTTGCAAAACCTCTTCTCGTCCAAGGGCTTGGTGAAGATATCTGCCAATTGCTCTTCAGTGTTGACGTGTATGATATCAATGTCTTCCTTCACAACATGATCTCTGAGAAAGTGATGACGAATTTCAATGTGCTTTGTCTTCGAGTGCTGAACTGGTTTGTTAGCAATCTTGATGGCGCTTTCGTTGTCGCAGTAAAGTGGCACTTGCTTCAGATGAATGCCATAGTCCTTGAGTGTTTGCTTCATCCACAGAAGCTGAGCACAGCAAGATCCAGCAGCAATGTATTCAAATTCAGCAGTGGAGAGAGATACACAGTTCTGCTTCTTTGAAGACCAACATACAAGTGATCGTCCCAGAAAGTGACATGTGCCTGATGTAAACTTGCGATCAACTTTGTCACCAGCATAATCAGCATCCGAGAATCCAACCAGATCAAACTCTAAGCCCTTTGGATACCATAATCCTAGAGTTGGGGTGTGAACCAAATATCGAAGAATTCGCTTCACAGCTAAGTGATGCGACTCCTTTGGTGCCGCTTGAAATCGAGCACACATGCAAACACTAAGCATAATATCTGGCCTAGATGCACATAGATAAAGTAAAGAACCAATCATGGAGCGGTATACCTTTTGATCAAACTCTTTACCATTGTCGTCAGGACCCAGATGATGTTTGGCTGGCATTGGTGTTGTGAAGCCTTTGCAGTCTTGCATACCGAACTTCTTCAGGCCATCTTTGAGATACTTCTCTTGAGATATGAAGATGCCATTGTGTTGTTGTCGTATTTGAAGACCAAGGAAGAACTTCAGCTCCCCCATCATGGACATCTGATATTGCGCTTGCATCATATATGCAAACTCTTCACTGTACTTCTGATTGGTGCAGCCGAAGATAATGTCATCCACATATATTTGGCACACAAACAGTTCACCATCATATGTCTTCGTGAAAAGAGTGGGATCTAGGGAACCAGGTATGAAGCCTTTGTTCTTCAGGAAGTATTTGAGTGTGTCATACCAGGCCCGAGGGGCCTGTTTGAGGCCATACAGTGCCTTGTTGAGCTTGTATACCATGTCAGGATGTTTTGGATCTTCAAAGCCAGGTGGTTGTGCAACATACACTTCTTCTTCAATCTTCCCATTGAGAAAGGCACTCTTCACATCCATTTGATATAGAAGTATGTTATGATGATTTGCATAGGCCAGCAGTATGCGTATGGCTTCAAGTCTAGCCACAGGAGCAAATGTTTCATCGAAGTCAATGCCTTCCACTTGAGTATATCCTTGAGCAACGAGACGAGCTTTGTTTCTGACAACTTGACCATGCTCATCTTGCTTGTTGCGGTATATCCATTTGGTGCCTATTATATTGTGCTTCCATGGATCAGGACGCTTAACCAGTTCCCATACATTATTCAGCTCAAACTGTTGAAGCTCTTCTTGCATAGCTTGAATCCATTCAGGTTCCATGAAGGCTTCTTCAAATTTCTTGGGTTCTGCTATTGAGACGAATGCGAAGTGCCCACAGAAATTTGCTAGCTGAGTTGCCCTTGAACGAGTGAGTGGACCAGGTGCATTGATGCTATCAATTATTCTTTCAATCTGCACTTCATTGGCAACGCGAGGATGTACAGGGCGAAGACTTTGCTCTTGCTGTTCATTGTCGTTGTTGGAAGGAATATCTTCAGGCTGAGCATTGTCTTCATGTTGATCAGGTGCTGAAATGATAAGTTCTTCTTCAGGATGAGCTTCGGAAGGTATAATTTCTCTAGTTCCCATTAGCTTGATTGATTCACTGGATGGAACTTCATCTAGCACATTTGGCAGTTGCTCTGTTTGTGAACCGTTGGTCTCATCGAACCGCACATCCACTGTTTCAACCACTTTGTAATGAAAGAGATTGAAGACTCTATAGGAGTGCGAATCCTTTCCATATCCAAGCATAAAACCCTCATGTGCTTTTGGTGCAAATTTTGAGGTGTGATGTGGGTCCTTGATCCAGCACCTTGCGCCAAATACTCTGAAGTAACTGACATTTGGCTTCTTGCCAGTAAGGAGCTCATAAGATGTCTTGTTCAGTAGCTTGTGAAGATAAACGCGATTGATTGTATGGCATGCAGTATCAATGGCTTCGGGCCAGAATTTTCTTGGGGTCTTGTATTCATCTAGCATCGTTCTGGCCATCTCAATTAGTGTTCTATTCTTGCGTTCGACGACGCCATTCTGCTGTGGCGTGTACGGGGCTGAGAATTCATGTGTGATGCCCAAGGTATCAAGATATGTATCAAGGCCAGTGTTCTTGAATTCAGTGCCATTGTCACTTCTGATGTGCTTTATCTTGGCGCCAAAATTGTTCATAGCTCGATTGGCGAAGCGTCTGAAGACATCCTGCACTTCAGTCTTGTAAAGGGTTATGTGCACCCAAGTATATCTAGAATAATCATCAACAATAACGAAGCCATAGAGGCAAGCAGTAGTAGTTAGAGTTGAGTAATGAGTGGGACCGAAAAGATCCATGTGAAGCAGTTCGAAGGGTCGAGTAGTGGTCATGATTGTCTTTGAGGGATGTTTGGGCCTCGTCATCTTCCCTGCTTCACAGGCACCGCATAAGTGGTTTTTCTTGACCTTGACACCCTCGATGCCTATGACATGCTTCTTCTTCGCAAGGCTGTGGAGGTTCCTCATGCCAGCATTTTCTAGCCTCCGATGCCAGAGCCAGCATTCTGAAGCCTTTGCTAGAAGACATACTGCAAGCTGTGGCCCTACTGAGAAATCTACCACGTACAAATCATCTTTTCGATACCCTTCAAACACTAGAGACTTGTCAGATTCCATTAGTACAAGGCAACGATATTTTCCAAACATTACGATCATGTTCAAATCACAAAGCATTGAGACAGACATTAAGTTGAAGCCAAGGGATTCAACAAGCATGACTTTATCCATGTGTTGATCCCTTGAGATTGCAACTCTACCTAGACCCAATACCTTACTTTTACCAGTGTCAGCAAATGTGATGTGGCTCTTGTCGGATGGACGTAAGGTTGAGTCCATAAGAAGACTTCTTTTGCCAGTCATGTGATTTGTACACCCACTGTCAATAATCCATTCTGAAGACGCTGGTGTCGTACCCTACAGTGCAGTTAGGGGGATAGGCTTCACCAAGAGCATTGTGAAGCAAAAACATTTGATGAACGAGTGGGTTATGAAAGCTTAGATCCGGGTTAGGACTAATAGGGAGAGTAGCAAGCGATTCAGGTACGAAGTGCATAGTAAGACCATTTGGGCATTTGATCTTGTGCCCTACAAGATGTTTAAGGTCCCCAGCAATAGCGTCAGACGATTTTGGTTTTCTGTTGGAGACCTTTCCCTGCAAAAGAGAGTTAAGCCTTCTTAACCACCCACATCTTCAAGGGTGGCTTAGAAGCAATAAGTCTAAGTGCAGCATCTGAGAATTTTGGCTTTGAAGCCTTAGCAAACAGTCTTGCAGGCAGACAATAGTACTCATAAGAATAAGCAGAATAGTTCTTGGTCTTATGAACATGGCGGTTTGATGAACCGCTCTCATATTCATATGCCTGAGTATGGTTTCCCTGCAAAACATTTGCGTTAGTGCGACTCAGGTGAGTCCTCTGTTTGTATGAAGCCTTTGGATCGTATGAAGCCTTTGGTCTGAGGTTTGTCTTCTTCAAGTGAGGTGTCATGAAGACATTCACAGGAAGATTTTCCAGACACCTTTTCGGAACCCAGATCTTCTTCATAGGGGGTCCATTCCTGCAGTTAGTACCAATGTACCTGACAAACACTTCACCATTCTGATTCTTAAACAGTATATAGTTTGCATCAAAGGATTCATCAATGATAATGGGGTTAGCACAAGTGAAGCCAGTTAGATTGGATGGATCTGCTGAAGGTTCCTTTGCAGCAACCCACATGGTTTTGGGGTACTGCTCAGGTTTCCAGTAAGAGCCATCTGCATTCATTTTCCTTACGAACCCAACACCCTCTTTCCTAGGGTTTCGGTTCAGAATCTGCTTTTTGAGGACATCACATAGTGTCTGATGCCCTTGAAGACTTTTGTACATCCCTTTTTCAAGCAATGTCTTCAACCTAGCATTCTCATCAGCAATAGCGGTGGTATCCTCAGTAGAGGGGTTAGCTACCACATCAACAGTTGAAGATATTGCAACAGCAGTAGCAGTAGAACATTCAGCAACAGAAGTAGCATTATCACGCTCAATGCATTTAAGACATGGTGGTTCAAATCCTTCCTGAGCGGGACTGATCTGTTTGGCGCGAAGTGACTCGTTTTCCGTTTGAAGATCTTCATGAACCGCTCTCAATTTCTCAAGATCCTGCTTCCTTTGAAGATAATCATAGGAAAGCTTTTCATGAGTTGTTGAGAGAGTTTCATGACGACTTTCAAGTTCCTGATACTTAACATGAAGATTTTTTATGTCTTCAATTAAGGATTCAGATCGAGTCATTTCAGCACCTAACAGATCATCGCTTCTGTCTAACAGTTGTTGAATATGTTCCATAGCTTTCTGTTGTTCAGTTGCAATTTTAGCAAGTGTTTTGTAGCTAGGTTTTGAACCACAATCAGAGTCATCGTCACTAGATGTTTGATAGTGAGTAGTGCGTGTGTTTACCTTGGCACCGCGTGCCATGAAGCAGTAGGTAGAAGCGGAGTAGTCCTTGTCATTTGCATCGGTGTCGGCGATGAAGTCATTGTATTCAGTGTTGAAGATGGACTAGGCAACGTATGTTGTAGCCAGACTTGCGACGCCTGAGTCGGATTCCTCCTCAGACTCCACCTCCGCCTCCTCAGAAGCAGACTCCTCCTCTGAATCCATTTCCTGCCAACAAACGCACGTGCTTTGCCAGATGAGCTCTTCTTGTGTGATGAAGACTTTGAGGAAGACTTGGAAGAAGACTTTGAGTATTTCTTCTTCTTTTTCTTGTCGTCAGAGTCATATTCCTTGCTCTTCTTCTTCTTTTTGTTCTCATTGTCCCACTGTGGACACTCAGAGATGAAGTGGCCAAGTTTCTTGCACTTGTGACATGTTTTCCTCTTGTAGTCATGAGCAGGAGCTTCATCATTCCTTGAACTTGATCGGGAAGACTTTCTGAAGCCTTTCTTCTTGGTGAATTTTTGGAACTTCTTGACAAGCATAGCAAGTTCCCTTCCAATGTCTTCAGGATCATCAGAACTGCTGTCAGATTCTTCTTCAGATGAGGAGACAGCTTTTGCCTTCAAGGCACGAGTTCGCCCATAGTTTGGACCGTAGATATCTCTTTTCTCTGAAAGCTGAAACTCATGTGTGTTGAGCCTCTCAAGTATGTCAGACGGATCGAGTGTCTTGAAATCAGGACGTTCTTGAATCATCAGGGCTAGGATGTCAAATGAACTATCAAGTGATCTCAGCAGCGTCTTGACGATTTCGTGTTTGCTAATCTCAGTGGCGCCGAGGGCTTGAAGCTCATTTGTGATGTCAGTGAGTCGGTCAAATGTGTGCTGGACATTCTCATTGTCATTTCGCTTGAAGCGATTGAAGAGGTTGCGAAGGACACTGATTCTCTGATCTCTCTGGGTTGAGATGCCTTCATTGACCTTGGAGAGCCAGTCCCAGACCAGCTTGGATGTCTTCAAAGCACTCACATGGCCATACAGTCCTTTGGTCAGATGACCACAGATGATATTCTTGGCAGTAGAGTCCAGTTGAACGAATTTCTTGACATCAGCAGCAGTGAAACCTTCTCCAGCCTTGGGAACGCCGTTCTCGACGACATACCATAGGTCGACGTCAATGGCTTCAAGATGCATGCGCATCTTATTCTTCCAGTAGGGATATTCAGTTCCATCGAAGACGGGGCACGCAGCGGAGACTTTAATTATCCCTGCAGTCAACATAGCTAAAACTCCAGGTGGTTAAACCGAATCACACAGAACAAGGGAGCACCTTTCTCTGATACCAATTGAAAGTGCGTTATATCGACTAGAGGGGGGGTGAATAGGCGATTTTTATGAAAGTCTTCAGAACATGGGAGTTTTCAAGACAAACGATAAAATTGAACCTATTACCATGCAACGGAAGGTAGACTACACTAGGCAAACCATAGTCAAGTATTCAATGAAGTGAAAGCACAAAGACTAATAGCAGCTAGGTAGTAAGTATCAGGTAGGAAGATATTGTGAAGTCAAACAGAACACGCAGTCACTCAGTGAAGACAAATGATAGAGCAAACATACAATGACTTCACAAGGAGTAACAGTAAGTAACGTGAAGTGAAGATGAAACCAGTGACTCGTTGAAGACAATGATTTGTTGAACCAGTTCCAGTTGTTGTGACAACTGTACGTCTGGTTGGAGCGGCTAGGTATTTAAACCTTAGGACACACAGTCCCGGACACCAAGTCCTGAACACGCAGCTCAGGACACCCAGTCCTCACCGTATTCCCCTTGATCTAAGGTCACACAAACCTCGCCCAATCACTCTGGTAAGTCTTCAAGGTAGACTCCCAAACCTTCACAGATTTCGTTCACTGGCAATCCACAATGTCTCTTGGAAGCTCAGAACGCGACGCCTAACCGGCTGGAGGATGCACAGTCCTCAAGTGTAATAAGTCTTCAGGTCACACAGACAAGAAGACTTAAGTGATGCCCAATTCTCTCTGGCTCTGGTGGTTAGGGCTTTTATCCTCGCAAGGAATTCTCTCTCAAAGGCTTCGAGGTGGGTTGCTCTCAAACGACAAAAGCCATACTCTCAATCTGAGCAGCCAACCTTTTATGATTGTAGGGGGTGGGCTATTTATAGCCACTTGGCAACCCGACCTGATTTGTCTGAAATGACCCTGGGTCACTAAGGAACTGACACGTGTTCCAACGGTCAGATTTCAAACTCACACGGCAACTTTACTTGGGCTACAAGCAAAGCTGACTTGTCCGACTCTGGACAAGATTCGCTCTCATAGTCTTCACTCGAAGACATAGGTTTTTGGTTTAGGCATCACTTCAGTCATTTTGACTGGTTCTCTTGGACCCCACTTAACAGTAGGTGGTTCCTATGACTCAACACAAAAGAAAAAGACCTACGAAAGATCTAAGTCTTCGAGCTCCATAGGCTTCATATCGTGTCTTCTCTTGTCATAGTCTTCAATGTGAATATCTTCATATACCACCTTTGACTTCAATGTCTTCATACATTTTTAGGGGTCATCTCTGGTAGTAAAACCGAATCATGAGGGACTTCTACCTGTGTTATCCTGCAATTCTCACAAACACATTAGTCCCTGAACTAGGTTTGTCGTCAATACTCCAAAACCAACTAGGGGTGGCACTAGATGCACTTACAGGTGGCTAAGAAAGCTTAACTCTCTTTTGCAGGGAAAGGTCTCCAGCAGAAAACCAAAATCGTGTGACGCCATTGCTGGGGACCTTAAACATCTTGTAGGGTGCAAGATTAAATGCCCGAATGGTCTTACTATGTACTTCGTTCCTAAATCGCTTGCTACTCTCCCTATTAGTCCTAATCTGGATCTAAGCTTTCATAACCCATTTGTTCGTCAAATGTTTTTGCTTCACAATGCTCTTGGTGAAGCCTATCCCCCTAACTGCACTGTAGGGTACGACACCAGCGTCTTCAGAATGGATTATTGATAGTGGGTGTACAAATCACATGACTGGCAAAAGAAGTCTTCTTATGGACTCAACCTTATGTCCATCCGACAAGAGCCACATCACATTTGCTGACACTGGTAAAAGTAAGGTATTGGGTCTAGGTAGAGTTGCAATCTCAAGGGATCAACACATGGATAAAGTCATGCTTGTTGAATCCCTTGGCTTCAACTTAATGTCTGTCTCAATGCTTTGCGATTTGAACATGATCGTAATATTTGGAAAATATCGTTGCCTTGTACTAATGGAATCTGACAAGTCTCTAGTATTTGAAGGGTATCGAAAAGATGATTTGTACGTGGTAGATTTCTCAGCAGGACCACAGCTTGTCGTATGTCTTCTAGCAAAAGCTTCAGAATGCTAGCTCTGGCATCGGAGGCTTGGGCATGCTGGCATGAGGAACCTCCACACCCTTGCGAAGAAGAAGCATGTCATAGGCATCAAGGGCGTCAAGTTCAAGAAAGATCACTTATGCGGTGCCTGTGAAGCAGGGAAGATGACGAGGGCCAAACATCCCTCGAAGACAATCATGACCACTACTCGACCCTTCGAACTGCTTCACATGGATCTTTTCGGTCCCACTCATTACTCAACTCTTACTACTACTTCTTGCCTCTATGGCTTCGTTATTGTTGATGATTATTCAAGATATACTTGGGTGCACATAATCCTTTACAAGACTGAAGTGCAGGATGTCTTCAGACGCTTCGCCAATCGAGCTATGAACAATTATGGCGCTAAGATAAAACACATCAGAAGTGACAATGGAACTGAATTCAAGAACACTGGCCTTGATACATATCTTGATACCTTGGGCATCACACTTGAATTCTCAGCCCCGTACACGCCACAGCAGAATGGCGTCGTCGAACGCAAGAACAGAACACTCATTGAGATGGCCAGAATGATGCTAGATGAATACAAGACCCCAAGAAAATTCTGGCCTGAAGCCATTGATACTGCATGCCATACAATCAATCGTTTTTATCTTCACAAGCTGCTGAACAAGACATCTTATGAGCTCCTTACTAGCAAGAAGCCAAATGTCAGTTACTTCAGAGTATTTGGCGCAAGGTGCTGGATCAAGGACCCACATCACACCTCAAAGTTTGCACCAAAAGCACATGAGGGTTTTATGCTTGGATATGGAAAGGATTCGCACTCCTACAGAGTCTTCAATCTCTTTCATTACAAAGTGGTTGAAACAGTGGATGTGCGGTTCGATGAGACCAATGGTTCACAAAGAGAGCAACTGCCAAATGTGCTAGATGAAGTTCCATCCAGTGAATCAATCAAGCTGATGGGAACTGGAGAAATTATACCTTCTGAAGCTCATCCTGAAGAAGAACTTATCATCTCAGCACCTGATCAACATGAAGACAATGCTCAGCCTGAAGACATTCCTTCTAACAATGACAATGATCAGCAAGAGCAAAGTCTTCGCCCTGTACATCCTCGCGTTGCCAATGAAGTGAAGATTGAAAGAATAATTGATAGCATCAATGCACCCGGTCCACTCACTCGTTCAAGGGCAACTCAGCTAGCAAATTTCTTTGGGCACTTCGCATTCGTCTTAAGAACAGAACCCAAGAAAGTTGAAGAAGCCTTCATGGAACCTGAATGGATTCAAGCTATGCAAGAAGAGCTTCAACAGTTTGAGCTGAATAATGTATGGGAACTAGTTAAGCGTCCTGATCCACAGAAGCACAATATAATAGGAACCAAATGGATATACCGCAACAAGAAAGATGAGCATGGTCAAGTTTTCAGAAACAAAGCTCGTCTCGTTGCTCAAGTATATACTCAAGTGGAAGGCATTGACTTCGATGAAACATTTGCTCCTGTGGCTAGACTTGAAGCCATACGCATACTGCTGGCCTATGCAAATCATCATAACATACTTCTATATCAAATGGATGTGAAGAGTGCTTTTCTCAATGGGAAGATTGAAGAAGAAGTGTATGTTGCGCAACCGCCTGGCTTTGAAGATCCAAAACATCCTGACATGGTATACAAGCTCAACAAGGCACTGTATGGCCTCAAACAGGCCCCTCGGGCCTGGTATGACACACTCAAATACTTCCTGAAGAGCAAAGGCTTCATACCTGGTTCCCTAGACCCCACTCTCTTCACGAAGACATATGATGGTGAACTGTTTGTGTGCCAAATATATGTGGATGACATTATCTTCGGCTGCACCAATCAGAAGTACAGTGAAGAGTTTGGATATATGATGCAAGAGCAATATCAAATGTCCATGATGGGGGAGCTGAAGTTCTTCCTAGGTCTTCAAATACGACAACAACGCAACGGCATCTTCATATCTCAAGAGAAGTATCTCAAAGATTGCCTGAAGAAGTTCGGTATGCAAGACTGCAAAGGCTTCACAACACCAATGCCAGCCAAACATCATCTGGGTCCCGACGACAATGGTAAAGAGTTTGATCAAAAGGTATACCGCTCCATGATTGGTTCTTTACTTTATCTATGTGCATCTAGGCCAGATATTATGCTTAGTGTTTGCATGTGTGCTCGATTTCAAGCGGCACCAAAGGAGTCCCATCACTTAGCTGTGAAGCGAATTCTTCGATATTTGGCTCACACCCCAACTCTAGGATTATGGTATCCAAAGGGCTCAGAGTTTGATCTGGTTGGATTCTCGGATGCTGATTATGCTGGTGACAAAGTTGATCGCAAGTCTACATCAGGCACATGTCACTTTCTGGGACGATCACTTGTATGTTGGTCTTCAAAGAAGCAGAACTTTGTATCTCTCTCCACTACTGAATCTGAATACATTGCTGCTAGATCTTGCTGCGCTCAGCTTCTGTGGATGAAGCAAACACTCAAGGACTATGGCATTCATTTGAAGCAAGTGCCACTTTACTGCGACAACGAAAGCGCCATCAAGATCGCCAACAACCCAGTTCAGCACTCGAAGACAAAGCACATTGAAATTCGTCATCACTTTCTCAGAGATCATGTTGTGAAGGAAGATATTGATATCATACACGTCAACACTGAAGAGCAATTGGCAGATATCTTCACCAAGCCCTTGGATGAGAAGAGATTTTGCAAGTTACGGTGTGAGCTAAATATCCTGGAATCCTCAAATGTCCTGTGATCAGGCACACATCCTAACCCTAATGCATATTGATGACTTAGATGTGCAACACACGAAGTAAAGTATATCTTCAATCAATGAAGACATACATTCTAAGTGTGAATACATTAATGTGGAATTTGACTTCAGAGCGCCACGATAATTGTGCGCCGTGTCTGGGTCTAATACTTCCTATACGGTGGGTAACGCCACCACCAAATGTTCCATTTTGAAGTGTTTCACTCATGGCGTTACCTTGCAATGTCTTCACATTTGGTTTGGCTTCGATCTCAACATATCTTCATGATTATCTTCACTATGTTGTTTATATAGATATATATATATATTAGTGTTCTGTCCTCTACAGCATTCACTTATAGCTATGTCTTCATTGTTGAATCTTTTGAACTAAGTGAATGTGATCGGACCCTAACCTCTCTATGCTTTCTATCTCAAATTCTATCTCTCCAAATCATATGCATTCTATTGAAACTGTCAAATGTCTTCTCTGCGTCCTTGTCAGCAGAAGATACAGAGACAACCATTAAGTC
Organism: Triticum urartu; assembly: GCF_056163025.1. Classification (NCBI taxonomy): domain Eukaryota; kingdom Viridiplantae; phylum Streptophyta; class Magnoliopsida; order Poales; family Poaceae; genus Triticum; species Triticum urartu. The sequence continues at coordinate 165,502,457 of NC_141874.1, read as the reverse complement.
CGTTTTCAATGCTCATTCCTCCACATGAAACTCGGAGAAGTAGGAACGACCACCCGACAATCAAGGCGTGCGTGGGATGTGGAACAAACCCCAAAATTCCACATAATGGCCACGTGTTCCTCAGATGCGAATCGACAGGGGCACCTGTGTAATAGCGCAGTGCCGCCCATGTACCTATAAATACACACTTCACCGCGGTCATTATCTCTTCTTCCACTCTCGCACGAACCCTAGCGCCACCGCTAGCCCTCGACGACGCCGGCGACGAAGTGCTTCGCTGCCGCAACCTCTCCGACGCCGTCTTCACACCGACCGCAGACATCATCCTCTCCGCCGTCGCTGTAGGTGTCCTCCATCGCCAAGTTAGGGCACGGAAGATCGAACTGCTTGGCCTCATCTTCCACTTCGTCTAGCAGTTCTTAGTGTGGTAAATAAAACTTCCTTTTTACAGCACCGTTGATCCTATGGATTTGTCACTTTCTACCACAAGCAGTTTCTATTCACACAAGTTAGATCTCTCTCATACTGCATCTCATAACATGCCTAGTATATTCACTTATGCTTCACAAAGTAGTTAGATTCCTCACTTGTACTGATCTGTGGATTCATACAAATCTGGAACCAACTCCTTATCTATGAGTGAATGTCTTCGCACGATGAGGTCAATGTCTTCTAAACTGATTTATCTTCAAAATCTTCTGAGAATGCATATGACCTCTTCCCCTTCCCTCGCACCTTAATGCTGTCACAGGTACATGTCCGTGGGAGAATCCTTTGGTTCTCATAGTCTGTATTCATTTGCAGAATTCTTACAGCATCACATTAATTCTCCCGAAGCAAGTTCCTGTTGGTCCAGCAAGCGAAAACCTTTGAAGCCTTTGAACGTGTTGAAGCCTTTCAAATTAAAGTTTATGGCTTCAGAGAAAGCAGCAAGGAAGGGTGGCAGAAAGCGTCATGGAGAAACATCCAAAGATCTGCCAGATGAACTCTCAAAACTGTACAAGACAGATCCTGAAGAGGATTACAATCAGCGCAAGACCCAAATCTAATGGATTCGAAGATATTGGGCAGAACAATGGTTCAAATACAGATTTGTGACCCAGGAGTATGCTAAGAAAAACGCCATCAAGAGACCGTGGGGAGACATCCTATTCAAGAATCTTCTACTCAGGTCCAGAGATGAAGCCATTGCTCAAGGCTTCTATCCATGCATGGTCCGTGAACCACAGCCTGCTGATGCACACTCGTCATCACTGCTATGGTGTCGTGACGACAATCTGTTCAAGCGCAACTTCCAGTTTGCTCAGAACTCAGCGAAGCAGAACAAGAAGACTTTTGGGTTAGACTTCAACCCTGGTCCCTCATCTCCAAGGGCAGATGGCACACGACATGCAGAACCCAATGTCATCGGTCCTTTCGCCAACCTTGAAGGCCTCATCACCTACATCTTGGTTCAAGGGACTGCACTGAATGTGCCTGCAGCTGACAAATCTGAAGAAGCACCTGCAGCGCCGAAGACAAAGAAGCTGAAGAAGCCTAAAGCTTCAAAGCCTGCCCCCTCACCAAAAATCTCACGGGTGAAGCCACTGGCAACTGCACCTCCTGAAGACAGTGTGCAGTCCGAAGACTTATCTCGCATCTCCAAGCCCCAGAAGGTCAAGATGCCTCTGCCTCACACCGGCCAAGAGCTAACTGCTGCTGCCATTCTGTGCAATGACGCCATCGATCTGTCAAGTGATGAAGATCTTGCAGATGACGCTCTTGAGCAACTCATCAAGAGCAAAGAAGAAGCAGAAATCTTCAATGATCTACCTCTCTTTGATGTGACCATCATCCAAAACTTTGTTGACGAGTGGTTTGACATGCCAAACATCAGCTTTGAAGATCTGCAGCTACCAATTGGCCTCAGTGTCGCCTTCCAAGGCGCCATTGCTTCAGAACTCGCTATTGCCCAGCGCATTGTTGAACTGAAGCAAAAGATTGACTATGAAAAGGCTCAGTTCAAGAAGCATATGGCCAAGCTCAGCGTGCAGGAAGTGAAGAAATTCAAGAGTATGATGCACGAGCTCAAGGAAGCCTTTGTAAATAAACGTGCAGAAGCTCAGGGTTCGCGTGAGCGCATGAAGACTCTGGCTGACAGATGTGTGCAAGCCTACAATGAGGCTGAGAAGCGCAAGGCCCTTGGGCGTCCTGGCATCGACCCCAGGATGGCCGCAAAGAAGAAGAAGAAGCATGCTACGACTGAACCTGATGCACCAAGGCAGGAAGCAGTTCCTATTGTCTTCCCAACTAAAATGACTGGCTCGAAGCCAAAACGCCGGTTAACAGCTTCAGAGCTCAAGAAGACAAGGACTGCTGAGGCTGAAGCTAGGAAGAGGAAACATTTTGAAGCCTCTCCAACTGCCCCCTCCAAGAAGAAGAGGAAGACCAAGAAAGATCGAGCAGCTCCCACAGAGCCCTTGATAGTTGAACCCATTTCTATGGTCTATCCTGAAGCTGAACGCCATGAACGCCAACTGACTATCCATGAGCCTGCTTCCACAGAGGCTCATGAAGCTGAAGACTTTCCAGCAGCTGATCCCATCGCTGCTGAAGACATTGGTCAACATGACAATGTAGAAGATGGTGCAGTCCTTCCTCAGAACAGCGAACTCATCAGCATTGGTCGTCCACTGACGCCAATTGCACAGGATGCTTCATGGGCGGATCGCCCACAAGAGGAAGAAGACTTTGAGGCCCAGCCCACTCCAACTCCACAGGCGTCGCCCGCGTTGCGCAGGCTTCGCAAAGGTCCAAGGCCTCAAGTCTCTGCTGAAGACAATCCAGCTGCATCAGCCGCGGAAGAAGAAGTCCCACGGGTTCCCACTCCCCTGTCCCAACAAGAAGCAGTTCTCAAGGAGAACGTGCCTGTGACCGACCCTCCAGCTCGTCAAGTGGAGGATGAAAATCTTGCGGCTGCCACAACCACCAATGAAGCTAATGTGGAGCCCTCCCCAACAGAAAAAGAAGACAGTGAAGCCACTGATCCCGTCACTTCTGTTCCTGAGTCTGCTGCCGGTCCACAGTTCGACTATCATGTTGAGCATAGGCCTCAGGTAAAGAAGCCAATCCCAAGATTGCCAAGGTTCCCAGGTCCTGCATCAGCACCTGGCTCCTTCAATATCAATGGCTTCAGGGCAGACAACACATTCTTCGATAGCTCCAGGAACCCCTACTCAAGGGAAAGGATATCATCTGATCGGTTCGGGAGCTATCCTCAGCGAAGCTATTACTCATGCATTCTTTACAACCGAGGTCGTATATTCCCACACAAGCGCCTTGACATTGAAGCCATAGCTAGTCTGCCCTGTCTGGAAGAAGCTTTGGATTGCTTCAAGGAAGTTGGACTGCTTCCGTTCGTTACTGACCAAGAGCATTGGAATGAAGAGCTGCTGCTCCAATTCTATGCCACACTTCACATCCACGGGTACAGCAGAGATCCGAAGACTTGGGTCCTAGAGTGGATGACCGGAAACGTTCATCACGAAGCCAATACATTTGACATCATTGAGCTCACTGGTTTGCCCACTCCTGGCGATCTCTACGAGCATGGCTGTCAGCTGCATAGTGAAGTTATTGAGAGCATCTTTAAGAGGCCGGAACCTGTTATGAGTCAGATGCTCAGCATGATGAAGCCATTGCCCCAAGATGCTGCTTATCCAACAGAGTTCTTCGTTGAAGACCTTGAGTATCTGCCAAGAACCATCAATCACATCATCAGGCGAACTCTCTGGCCCATCAAAGGACACTCTCCAAATGCCAAGCTTGAGGGTGCAATGAAGACTTTGGTCTTCTATATTCTTCATGGAAAATGCTTCAATGCATAGGACTTATTCATCCGCCAACTTGCTGCATCAGGCTCTGATCTGTTTGGCTTGAAGTTCTACGCCCCATGGGTAATGCGGCTAATTAAACTTCACTCCGATATCTCATATCAGCCATCTGCTCGCAATTATAGGATTTTTTCTGCCTGATGTGGATATCTCTACTGAAGCCATCTATCCTGAGCCTGCAAAGGAACCTCTAAGTCTTCAGAATGCAGAGCATCAGAGTTTCTCACAAAACATTGAAGGAGTTGAAGCAGTCACTCAGGTGTATCCTTTGGCTGGCACTACACATGCACCACACCCTGCGCCTACTGAAGCCACTGATAGCACAACTCTCCAAGACCCAAGAAGCGCACTCGTGTTCTCACCGACCGAGAGCTTCTTATGGCTCTTCATCAGAAACAGGATAGGCATCATGACTGGCTAAAGCGTCAGATGAAAAGCCTCTTGGTGGATGTTAATCGCATTCGCAATCTTGCCACCAAAAATGCTTTCGTTGCCCATGAAACCTGTCGCCGCACATGGAAAGGGCTCACGATGATGTGTTCTGAAGCTGATCTTCAAGAGGATGGCTTCACTGAGCGATTCAAGTTTGACTCCACACCTCCTCGAAGGGCTGTGCTGCAGGTAACTCCATCCCTTGAAGACTCCGAGTTCTCTTCCTCTGCTGCAACAGTGACTGCCAGAGTTATCGAGGATGAAGACGATGCTACTTCACCGCCACCTCCTTCAGCACGCGTCAACTCTGCTCCAAGCTCTTCAGCACCGCCAAACACCACCAACGACCCTGCTACTTCACCTACTCCGCATGGGAACGAGTAGATGCTCTATGTCTTCAAACCTTTTTGGTCCTTACTGACAAAAGGGGGAGAAGCATATGAGGTTGATAGTCTTCAAGCAGGTCCATATGGGCGGGTGCTTTATATTTTGCTTCGTGCTTACAACTCTCGTTTTGCTACATTTGGTTCTTTGAGTTGTAACACTTAAACTCGATGGTCGTCTGCTACTTATCTGCCACTTTGTTTTGCGATGATAAATTCCGCATGTGCGACGATAAATTCCGCACTTAGATCATTCTGCAGACGTCCATTTTCCATTATGCATTGTCATTATCTTCATATACTTTCACATGCATAGTGGATTGTCATCATAAGTTGAAGTGGATCTCCACAAGTACAACCTGCCATGTGCATTTGCATTCCAAAAGCAAATTACTTATATGCACATCTTCAGGGGGAGCCCTTGCAACTTATGAAGACAATTCCTTATCCTTTACAATTTAACAGATTATATTCCCCGTTGAAAACTTAAACTAGTTTGTCATCAATCACCAAAAAGGGGGAGATTGTAAGTGCATCTAGTGCCACCCCTAGTTGGTTTTGGAGTATTGACGACAAACCTAGTTGAGGGACTAATGTGTTTATGAGAATTGCAGGATAACACAGGTAGAAGTCCCTCATTGATTCGGTTTTCCTACCAGAGATGACCCCTAAAAATGTATGAAGACATTGAAGTCAAAGGTGGTATATGAAGATATTCACATTTGAAGACTATGACAAGAGAATACACCACATGAAGCCTACGGAGCTCGAAGACTTAGATCTTTCGTAGTTCTTTTTATTTTGTGTTGAGTCATAGGAACCACCATACTGTTAAGTGGGGTCCAAGAGAACCAGTCAGAATGGCTGAAGTGATGCCTAACCAAAAACCTATGTCTTCGAGTGAAGACTATGAGCGCGAATCTTGTCCAGAGTCGGACAAGTCAGCTTTGCTTGCAGCCCAAGTAAAGTTGCTGTGTGAGTTTGAAATCTGACCGTTGGAACACATGTCAGTTCCTTAGTGACCCAGGGTCATTTCGGACAAATCAGGTCGGGTTGCCTAGTGGCTATAAATAGCCCACCCCCTACAACCATAAACGGTTGGCTGCTCAGATTTAGAGTACGGCTTTTGTCGTTTGAGAGCAACCCACCTCGAAGCCTTTGAGAGAGAATTCCTTGCGAGGATAAAGCCCTAACCACCCAGAGCCAAAGAGAATTGGGCATCACTTAAGTCTTCTTGTCTGTGTGATCTGAAGACTTATTACACTTGAGGACTGTGCATCCTCCAGCCGGTTAGGCGTCGCGTTCTGAGCATCCAAGAGACATTGTGGATTGCCGGTGAACGAAGTCTGTGAAGGTTTGGGAGTCTACCTTGAAGACTTACTAGAGTGATTGGGCAAGGTCTGTGTGACCTTAGCTCAAGGGGAATACGGTGAGGACTGGGTGTCCTTAGCTGCGTGTTCAGGACTGGGTGTCCGGGACTATGTGTCCTAAGGTTTAAATACCTAGCCACCCTAACCAGACGTACATTTGTCACAACAACTGGAACTGGTCCAACAAATCATTGTCTTCAGCGTGTCACTAGTTTCATCTTCCCTTCCCTTTACTTACTGTTGCTCCTTGTGAAGTCATTGTATGTTTGCACTATCTTTTGTCTTCACTAAGTGACTGCATGTTCTGTATGGCTTCATAATATCTTCCTACCTGATCCTTACTACATTGCTGCTATTAAGTCATTGTGCTTTCACTTTATTGAATACTCGACTATGGCTTGCCTAGTGTAGTCTACCTTCCGCTCCATGGTAATAGGTTTATTTCTATCGTTTGTCTTCATAACTTCCACGTTTTGAAGACTTTCATAAAAATCGCCTATTCACCCCCCCCTCTAGTCGATATAACGCACTTTCATCCCTCCGTTCCTAAATATAAGTCTTTGTAGAGATTCCACTAGGTGGACTACATATGGAACAAAATGAATGAATCTACACTTAAAATGCATCTATATACATCTGTATGTGGTTCATGGTGAAATCTCTACAAAGACTTATATTTAGGAACAGAGGAAGTACTAGTATAGTACATACTATAATTTATCAGCGAGATAGTACAATGCTACGAAGCTTCCAGCTTCTGTTACATGTATCTTCCGTCCAAGGTTGCCTATTGCAACATTTCATCAAATACAAAGGAGACTAACATGCATGCTATTACATCTCAATGATTGATAGATCGTAGCAAATATGTACTCCCTCCGTTCCAAAATAAGTGTCTCAATTTTATGCAGGGGTGTTTGTTTCCAGGGACTTTTTAGTGTAGGGACTAGAAAAAGTCCCTCTTAGAGACTTTTTAACCAAACAGGAGGGACTACTAGGGACTAAAACATGCCTTTTGGGACTTGATGAAGAAGACTCTCAAGGAGAGTCTTTTTTGGGACTTTTCCAACAATGTCCCTCCCTGCACCCATTGCCCCGCCGCCCCATGGTGTTGTTTGGTTGTTATTTTTCTGTATACTGGGGGTAACATGGTCATTCAATAACCTATAGGGAGGGACTAGGGACTTTTTAGTCCCTGAAAATAAACAGGGCAGACTTTTTAAGGAGTAGGGAATTTTTAGTTGGGACTAGAAAAAGTCCTAGGACTTATGAACCAAATAGGGCCTCAATATGGACCACATACGGAGCAAAATGAGTGAATCTACACTCTAAAATACGTCTATATACATCAGTGTTTCGAGTATGTACTAGTAGTTCATATTGAAATCTACTAAAGGACATATATATTCCAAACAATATGATAATCTCTCTAACCAAGGTAGTAGGGACGAGGAGTAAAAGGAGGGAGTAGTAAAATTTTCTCCTCATCCTGCGAGCCACCACGTGCGTGGGCGAGGGAGTGGGCGTAAGGCGTACAATACTACTACTAGTAAGCAAGCTTCACCTCATACTACGAGCCACCGCACCCGTGGGCGGGGGAGACGGCATATTAAGCAAGCTTCTCCTCGTTCTACGAGTTGTCGGGACACATCAAAAGTACTCCAGTGTATAGAGCCTTGCCTCTAAGGTAGGCCCCACATGGTTTGCCTCTTTTTTAACATAACACGTCAAGTCCCAATTTGTTTGGTTACCCGTGGTAGACGATCCTCCCTCCATCTAGTGGACAACCAGTACACGTGTCAAATTACCACGTGGGCTGCCTTTTCATACAGAAATGAGCTCCACCGTGTACCCGCGCGGGTGTGGTTGGGAAAGAGACAGGAGTACGTGCATCGTGCGTGCACCTCTTCTCTTCGTGCACGTCCCCCACCTACGTGGGTGTGTGAGAGAGATACAAACCTAGACAAATGGCTTGTGCATTCGTGAGTGTTTTTTGTTTTGGGGGGGAGGTTGATTTCGTGAATGTATTTGTGGGAATATGTGTCGATGACATATCAAACAAAATTTTGCATGCAATGTGTGTGAAATGGAGGCCTATCCATATCATATATAGAGGGTCGGGCGATCCACGAGAAGAGAGGGAGGGGTCATAGATATCGATGGAGTCGAAGAGAGGATCAAGTGGGTGGGTGCGAGATTGATGAAGAGAGCCATTGAAATTGTGTGTGTGTGCAAGTCAAAGATATAGGGCGACTGACCTACCAGAACGTCAGAGGGCACAGGTCAAGTTTGTGTGTGGCAGGGAGACATGACTAGAGTGCTCGATGTATCAGTGTGTGTGTGGGAGGGGTGTGGGGGGGAGGGGTAGGCAGAGGCCTAACTATAGAGGTAGAACGACTCACATATGTGTTGAGAAGGAGAGACCCAGCTATGTCTTTAGGGAGATCGGTCGAAATCCATACATAACTGAAGGACGGGAAATAGGATGGGACAGAGAGAGAGGGAGGGAGAGGGGTAGAGTGCTGGATGGGTGATGGAGTTGCTTCTCAAAGATGGTGGGAGAGGCCTACTAGACAAACTAAGGGTGGAACTGTAATATTATCAATAAGAGTGGGGATGTGTTTCTGTGTGTGCCTATGCATGATAGATCTGTCGGGATGCGTCCATGGACGATGAAGGGGAACCATGTTTTTGGTAAGCAAAGCTAACTAGATCGATAGATCAATTGTTGTTTGTTGGAGGAAGGGAGAGACATAACTAATGAGGTAGATCGACTGACGCGTGGGGAAAAGAGTTATAAGGACCTAGCTAGCTATATGTATAGCGGGAGATTGGTCAATGTACGTCCATTTGTTAGAGGCAAATAAGGCCCGGCGAGACGGATAGACAGAGAGAATGGAGCTAGGAGGTGGTGCGAGAGGCCCATCTACTAGCTAGATAGGGGGATGACTGTGCGGTTTTGAGCACGATGAAAAGAGGGGCGAAAGTTTACACGTGTGTGGGACCGTATGAGAGACACAAGGCAAGGACACATAAAGGAGGAGATTGAAGGTGCGTGTGTATGTTGTAGGCAGACATCACTGGAGAGGTTTATCGATCGGTGTGTGTCGGAAAGGAGTTGTGGATACTGTGGGAGAACGACCTAAAGAAAAAATGAATGTGCGCTATGGATAGAATGCTGAGGGGGGGGCGAGGAGGGTGTGTGCATGCACGAGAGAAAGTTAGTGGTAGCTACAAAGGTTAGAAGATTGTGTGGGTGTAAGGGACTAACAAACATCATAATTTGATATGAAAGTGGATTCATATATTTGAATAGGAGATCATAGTGTTTTAAACATGTGCATGCATGAATATAGCGGTGATACACGTGTTGTGGTTTTGCACATGTTATACCATAATGTGATAATGCATGGTGTTTGCAACTCACAGCTAAATGTTGAACAATATAAACCATACTATACATCGAACAATCTCACATTTTATTTAAATTTGTGATAATGTGTGGGGTTTGCATCTTACAACTAAATATCGAACAATCTAAACAATACAACATATCGAACATTCTCACATTTTATTTGGATTTGTGGTAATGTGTGGTGTTTGCAACTCACATCTAAATACTTGTAGGCGTAGGGGGCGGGGCACCATACATAATGTGATAAACACATTATACATATGAGACATGGTTTAGATTATGAAGATCTAGCTAGAGCTTGAAATGTACTATGATTTGAAATCAACATAAAGTGGATTCAAAAAATCAAGTTCGAGTTCATATAGTACACATAGTTCATATGTAACTCGAGACTAATCATGTGGTCTGCTGGTGAAGATAATACACAAACGATGGTTTAACTTGGCAATAATGATGATTGTAGATCTTATAAAAACAGAGAAACGGATTCAAATGCTTTGACTTCACAACAATCATTATTGTAGATCTTATTCAAATAGAGAAACGAATTCAAATTTAGTTCGTATTGAAGCGGTAGTATATACGTTTGGAATGCACTAAAACGTTCATTTGAGTACTAGGTTGCATGCATTATACACGTCGCGAAATATTTTAATTGAACACAACATGAATTCAAAGGTTTGAATGACATTTGTAGTGTGAATTGATTTGGTACAATACACATTAGGCTTGTCCGGAAATTTCAACCCGCGCCCTGTTAGCCCGAAATATTTAAGATATATCTTTGTCTCGTTGTGCTCCGACAACACCCTCCATCTCAACCTGCACCTTTCTATTCCAAAATTACAACGTGCGCGAAAACTCCCACCTCATGTGAAATCCTGACACGTGAAATGCCCGTGATACCCCTGAACCGAAAGAACCGCCTCAAATCGGTGGGGGTACTTTCGTAACTTACCCCACATTTCGGACAAGTGCGTCCCTAAGCCATGGTTCCCCACTCCCATCCCATTCGTCCACTCATTCGTACACCGAGGTCGGGAAAACCCGCGAAGCCCCACACCCTCCTCCGTCCGCCACCCAGCCGGAGCCTCTTCCCCAACGACGTCGTCCATAGCAACACCTCGACGTCCCTCATCCACCGTACCGGATGAGGATCCGTCGTCGATCTGGTCGTCCCGCCGGTTCAGCCACCCTGTCCTCCACCTCCAACGAGCTGCCCCGATGTTCCCTCGTCTTTCGCGCCACCTCCTGATACGTCTCCAACGTATCTATAATTTTTGATTGCTCCATGCTATATTATCTACTGTTTTGGACTATATTGGGCTTTATTTTCCACTTTTATATTATTTTTGGGACTAACCTATTAACCGGAGGCCCAGCCCAGAATTGCTGTTTTTTTGCCTATTTAAGTGTTTCGAAGAAACGGAATATCAAACGGAGTCCAAACGGAATAAAGTCTTCGGGAACGTGATTTTCTCACCGAACGTCATCCAGGAGACTTGGACACTGCTCCAAGGAACAAAAGAGGCGGTCACGAGGGTGGGGGCGCCCCCCCCTAGGGCACGCCCCCTGCCTCGTGGGCCCCTCGTTGCTCCTCCGGCGTACTTCTTCCTCCTATATATACACACGTACCCCCAAACGATCAGAAGAGGAGACAAAAACCTAATTCCACCGCCGAAACTTTCTGTATCCATGAGATCCCATCTTGGATCCTGTTCCGGAGCTCCGCCAGAAGAGGGTCGTCATCACGGAGGGCTTCTACATCATCCTAGCCTCTCCGATGAAGTGTGAGTAGTTTACCTCAGACCTTCGGGTCCATAGTTAGTAGCTAGATGGCTTCTTCTCTCTGTTTGAATCTCAATACAAAGTTCTCCCCTTCTCTTGTGGAGATCTATTCGATGTAATCTTGTTTTTGCGGTGTGTTTGTTGAGACCGATGAATTGTGGGTTTATGATCAAGTCTATCTATGAATAATATTTGAATCTTCTCTGAATTCTTTTATGTATGTGAAAGTGCGTTATATCGACTAGAGGGGGGGTGAATAGGCGATTTTTATGAAAGTCTTCAAAACGTGGAAGTTATGAAGAGAAACGATAGAAATAAACCTATTACCATGCAGCGGAAGGTAGACTACACTAGACAAGCCATAGTCAAGTATTCAATGAAGTGAAAGCACAATGACTTAATAGCAGCAATGTAGTAAGGATCAGGTAGGAAGATATTATGAAGCCATACAGAACATGCAGTCACTCAGTGAAGACAAAAGATAGTGCAAACATACAATGACTTCACAAGGAGCAATGGTAAGTAAAGGGAAGGGAAGATGAAACCAGTGACTCGTTGAAGACAGTGATTTGTTGGACTAGTTCTAGTTGCTGTGATAACTGTACGTCTGGTTGGGGCGGCTAGGTATTTAAACCTTAGGACACACAGTCCCGGACACCCAGTCCTGAACACGCAGCTCAGGACACCCAGTCCTCACCGTATTCCCCTTGAGCTAAGGTCACACAGACCTCGCCCAATCACTCTGGTAAGTCTTCAAGGTAGACTCCCAAACCTTCACAGACTTTGTTCACCAGCAATCCACAATGTCTCTTGGATGCTCAGAACGCGACGCCTAACCGGCTGGAGGATGCACAGTCCTCACGTGTAATAAGTCTTCAGATCACACAGATAAGAAGACTTAAGTGATGCCCAATTCTCTCTGGCTCTGGGTGGTTAGGGCTTTATCCTCGCAAGGAATTCTCTCTCAAAGGCTTCGAGGTGGGTTGCTCTCAAACGACAAAAGCCGTACTTTCAATCTGAGCAGCCAACCGTTTATGGTTGTGGGGGGTGGGCTATTTATAGCCACTTGGCAACCCGACCTGATTTGTCCGAAATGACCCTGGATCACTAAGGAACTGACACGTGTTCCAACGGTCAGATTTCAAACTCACACGGCAACTTTACTTGGGCTACAAGCAAAGCTGACTTGTCCGACTCTGGACAAGATTCGCTCTCATAGTCTTCACTCGAAGTCATAGGTTTTTGGTTAGGCATCACTTCAGTCAGTCTGACTGGTTCTCTTGGACCCCACTTAACAGTACGGTGGTTCCTATGACTCAACACAAAAGAAAAAGAACTACGAAAGAACTAAGTCTTCGAGCTCCATAGGCTTCATGTGGTGTCTTCTCTTGTCATAGTCTTCAAATGTGAATATCTTCATATACCACCTTTGACTTCAATGTCTTCATACATTTTTAGGGGTCATCTCTGGTAGGAAAACCGAATCAGTGAGGGACTTCTACCTGTGTTATCCTGCAATTCTCACAAACACATTAGTCCCTCAACTAGGTTTGTCGTCAATACTCCAAAACCAACTAGGGGTGGCACTAGATGCACTTACAATCTCCCCCTTTTTGGTGATTGATGACAAACTAGTTGAAGTTTTGAACGGGGAATATAATCTGTGAAATTGTAAAGGATAAGGAATTGTCTTCATAAGTTGCAAGGGCTCCCCCTGAAGATGTGCATATAGGTAATTTGCTTTTGGAATGCAAATGCACATGGCAGGTTGTACTTGTGGAGATCCACTTCAACTTATGATGACAATCCACTATGCATGTGAAAGTATATGAAGATAATGACATGCATAATGGAAAATGGACATCTGCAGAATGATCTAAGTGCGGAATTTATCATCGCACATGCGGAATTTATCATCGCAAAACAAAGTGGCAGATAAGTAGCAGACGACCATCGAGTTTAAGTGTTACAACTCAAAGAACCAAATGTAGCAAACCGAGAGTTGTAAGCACGAAGCAAAATATAAAGCACCTGCCCATATGGACCCGCTTGAAGACTATCAACCTCATATGCTTCTCCCCCTTTTGTCAGTAAGGACCAAAAAGGTTTGAAGACATAGAGCATCTACTCGTTCCCATGCGGAGTAGGTGAAGTAGCAGGGTCATTGGTGGTGTTTGGCGGTCCTGAAGAGCTTGGAGCAGAGTTGACGCGTGCTGAAGGAGGTGGTGGTGAAGTAGCATCATCTTCATCCTCGATAACTCTGGCAGTCACTGTAGCAGAAGATGAAGAGAACTTAGAGTCTTCAAGGGGTGGAGTTCCTAGCAGCACAGCTCTTCGTGGAGGTGTGGAGTCAAACTTGAATCGCTCAGTGAAGCCATCCTCTTGGAGATCATCTTCAGAACACATCATCGTTAGCCCTTTCCTTGTACGGCGACAGGTTTCATGGGCAACGAAAGCATTCTTGGTTGCAAGATTGCGAATGCGATTAACTTCCACCAAGAGGCTTTTCATCTGACACTTCAGCCAGTCATGATGCCTATCCTGTTTCTGATGAAGAGCCACAAGAAGCTCTCGGTCGTTGAGAACACGAGTGCGCTTCTTGGGTCTTGGAGAGTTGTGCTATCAGTGGCTTCAGTAGGCGCAGGGTGTGGTGCACGTGTAGTGCCAGCCAAAGGATACACCTGAGTGACTGCTTCAACTCCTTCAATGTTTTGTGAGAAACTCTGATGCTCTGCATTCTGAAGACTTAGAGGTTCCTTTGCAGGCTCAGGATAGATGGCTTCAGTAGAGATATCCACATCAGGCAGAAAAAATCCTATAATTGCGAGCAGATGGCTGATATGAGATATCGGAGTGAAGTTTAATTAGCCGCATTACCCATGGGGCGTAGAACTTCAAGCCAAACAGATCAGAGCCTGATGCAGCAAGTTCGTGGATGAATAAGTCCTGTGCATTGAACCATTTTCCATGAATAATATAGAATACCAAAGTCTTCATTGCACCCTCAAGCTTGGCATTTGGAGAGTGCCCTTTGATGGGCCAGAGAGTTCTCCTGATGATGTGATAGATGGTCCTTGGCAGATACTCAAGGTCTTCAACGAAGAACTCTGTTGGATAAGCAGCATCTTGGGGCAATGGCTTCATCATGCTGAGCATCTGACTCATATCAAGTTCCGGCCTCTTAAAGATGCTCTCAATAGCTTCACTATGCAGCTGACAGCCATGCTCGTAGAGATCGCCAGGAGTGGGCAAACCAGTGAGCTCAATGATGTCAAATGCATTGGCTTCGTGATGAACATTTCTGGTCATCCACTCCAGGACCCAAGTCTTCGGATCTCTGCTGTACCCGCGGATGTGAAGTGTGGCATAGAATTGGAGTAGCAGCTCTTCATTCCAATGCTCTTGGTCAGTAACGAACGGCAGCAGTCCAACTTCCTTGAAGCAATCCAAAGCTTCTTCCAGACAGGGCAGACCAGCTATGGCTTCAATGTCAAGGCGCTTGTGTGGGAAGATGTGACCTTGGTTGTAAAGAATGCATGAGTAATAGCTTCACTGAGGATAGCTCCAGAACCGATCAGATGATATCCTTTCCCTTGAGTAGGGGTTCCTGGAGCTATCGAAGAATGTGTTGTCTACCCTGAAGCCATTGATATTGAAGGAGCCAGGTGCTGATGCAGGACCTGGGAACCTTGGCAATCTTGGGATTGGCTTCTATACCTGAGGCCTGTGCTCAACATGATAGTCGAACTGTGGACCGGCAGCAGACTCAGGAACAGAAGTGACGGGATTAGTGGCTTCACTGTCTTCTTTTTCCGTTGGGGAGGGCTCCACATTAGCTTCATTGGTGGTTGTGGCAGCCGCAAGATTTTCATCCTCCACTTGACGAGCTGGAGGGTCGGTCACAGGCACGTTCTCCTTGAGAACTGCTTCTTGTTGGGACAGGGGAGTGGGAACTTGTGGGACTTCTTCTTCCACGGCTGATGCAGCCGGATTGTCTTCAGCAGAGACTTGAGGCCTTGGACCTTTGCAAAGCCTGCGCAACGCGGGCGACGCTTGTGGAGTTGGAGTGGGCTGGGCCTCAAAGTCTTCTTCCTCTTGTGGGTGATCCGCCCATGAAGCATCCTGTGCAATTGGCGTCAGTGGACGACCAATGCTGATGAGTTCGCTGTTCTGAGGAAGGACTGCACCATCTTCTACATTGTCATGTTGACCACTGTCTTCAGCAGCGATGGGATCAGCTGCTGGAAAGTCTTCAGCTTCATGAGCCTTTGTGGAAGTAGGCTCATGGATAGTCAGTTGGCGTTCATGGCGTTCAGCTTCAGAATAGACCATAGAAATGGGTTCAACTATCAAGGGCTCTGTGGGAGCTGCCCGATCTTTCTTGGTCTTCCTCTTCTTCTTGGAGGGGGCAGTTGGAGAGGCTTCAAAATGTTTCCTCTTCCTAGCTTCAGCCTCAGCAGTCCTTTTCTTCTTGAGCTCTAAAGCTGTTGACCGGCTTTTTGGCTTCGAGCCAGTCATTTTAGTTGGGAAGACAATAGGAACTGCTTCCTGCCTTGGTGCGTCAGGTTCAGTCGTAGCAGGCTTCTTTTTCTTCTTTGCGGCCATCCTGGGGTCGATGCCAGGACGCCCAAGGGCCTTGCGCTTCTCAGCCTCATTGTAGGCTTGCACACATCTGTCAGCCAGAGTCTTCATGCGCTCACGCGAACCCTGAGCTTCTGCACGTTTCTTTGCAAAGGCTTCCTTGAGCTCGTGCATCATACTCTTGAAGTTCTTCACTTCCTGCATGCTGAGCTTGGCCATATGCTTCTTGAACTAAGCCTTTTCATAGTCAATCTTTTGCTTTAGTTCAACAATGCGCTGGGCAATAGCGAGTTCTGAAGCAATGGCGCCTTGGAAGGCGACACTGAGGCCAATTGGTAGCTGCAGATCTTCGAAGCTGATGTTTGGCGTGTCAAACCACTCGTCAATGAAGTTGTGGATGATGGTCACATCAAAGAGAGGCAGATCATTGAAGATTTCTGCTTCTTCTTTGCTCTTGATGAGTTGCTCAAGAGCGTCATCTGCTAGATCTTCATCACTTGACAGATCAATGTCGTCATTGCGCAGAATGGCAGCAGCAATTAGCTCTTGTCCGGTGTGAGGCAGAGGCATCTTGACTTTCTGGTGCTTGGAGATGCGAGATAAGTCTTCGGACTGCACACTGTCTTCAGGAGGTGCAGTTGCCAGTGGCTTCGCCCTTGAGATTTTTGGTGAGGGGGCAGGCTTTGAAGCTTTAGGCTTCTTCATCTTCTTTGTCTTCGGCGCTGCAGGAGCTTCTTCTGATTCAGCGTCAGCTGCAGGCTCATTCACTGCAGTCCCTTGAACTAAGATGCGGGTGATGAGGCCTTCAAGGTTGATGAAAGGACCGATGACATTGGGTTCTGCATCTCGTGTGCCATCTGCCCTTGGTGCTGAGGGACCAGGGTTGAAATCTAACCCCGAAGTCTTCTTGTTTTGCTTCGCTGAGTTCTGGGCAAACTGGAAGTTGCGCTTGAACAGATTGTCGTCACGACACCATAGTAGTGACGATGGGTGTGCATCAGCTGGCTGTGGCCCACGGACCATGCAGCGATAGAAACCTTGAGCAATGGCTTCATCTCTGGACCCGGGTAGAAGATTCTTGTATTGGATGTCTCCCCACGGTCTCTTGATGGCATTTTTCTCAGCATATTCTTGGGTTACAAATCGGTATTTGAACCATTCTTCTGCCCAATATCTTCGAATCCATTGGATTCGGGTCTTGCGCTGATTGTAATCCTCTTCAGGATCTGTCTTGTGCAGTTCTGAGAGTTCATCTGGCAGGTCTCTGGATGTTTCTCCACGACGCTTTCTGCCACCCTTCCTTGCTACTTTCTCTGAAGCCATAAACTTTAACTTGAAAGGCTTCAACACGTTCAAAGGCTTCAAAGGTTTTCGCTTGCTGGACCAACAGGAACTGGCTTCGGGAGAATTAATGTGATGCTGTAAGAATTCTGCAAATGAATGCAGACTATGAGAACCAAAGGATTCTCCCACGGACATGTACCTGTGACAACATTAAGGTGCGAGGGAAGGGGAAGAGGTCATATGCATTCTCAGAAGATTTTGAAGATAAATCAGTTTAGAAGACATTGACCTCATTTTGCGAAGACATTCACTCATAGATAAGGAGTTGGTTCCAGATTTGTACGAATCCATAGATCAGTACAAGTGAGGAATCTAACTACTTTGTGAAGCATAAGTGAATATACTAGGCATGTTATGAGATGCAGTATGAGAGAGATCTAACTTGTGTGAATAGAAACTGCTTGCGGTAGAAAGTGACAAATCCATAGGATCAACGGTGCTGTAAAAAGGAAGTTTTATTTACCACACTAAGAACTGCTAGACAAAGTGGAAGATGAGGCCGAGCAGTTCGATCTTCCGTGCCCTAACTTGGCGACGGAGGACACCTACGGCGACGGCGGAGAGGACGATGTCCGCGGTCGGCGTGTAGACGGCGTCGGAGAGGTTGCGGCAGTGAAGCGCTTCGTCGCCGGCGTCGTCGAGAGCTAGCGGTGGCGCTAGGGTTCGTGCGAGGGTGGAAGAAGAGATAATGACCGCTGTGAGTGTGTATTTATAGGCACAGGGGAGGCACTGTGCTATTACACAGGTGCCCCTGGCGATTCGCATTTGAGGAACACGTGGCCATTATGCGGAATTTTGGGGTTTGTTCCATGTCCCACGCACGCCTGGATTGTCGGGTGGTCGTTCCTACTTCTCCGGAATTCATGTGGAGGAATGAGCATTGAAAACGGACTTAATGGTTGTCTCTGTATCTTTTACTGACAAGGACGCAGAGAAGACATTCGACAGTTTCAATAGAATGCATATGACTTGGAGAGATAGAGTTTGAGATAGAAAGCATAGAGAGGTTAGGGTCCGATCACATTCACTTAGTTCAAAAGATTCAACATGAAGACATAGCTATAAGTGAATGCTGTAGAGGACAGTACACTATCATATATATATATATATATATATATATATATATATATATATCTATATAATCAACATAGTGAAGATAATCATGAAGATATGTTGAGATCAAAGCCAAACCAAATGTGAAGACATTGCAAGGTAACGCCATGAGTGAAACACTTCAAAATGGAACATTTGGTGGTGGCGTTACCCACCGTATAGGAAGTATTAGACCCAGACACGGCGCACAATTATCGTGGCGCTCCGAAGTCAAATTCCACATTAATGTATTCACACTTAGAATGTATGTCTTCATTGATTGAAGATATACTTTACTTCGTGTGTTGCACATCTAAGTCATCAATATGCATAAGGGTTAGGATGTGTGCCTGATCACAGGACATTTGAGGATTCCAGGATATTTAGCTCACACCGTAACTTGCAAAATCTCTTCTCATCCAAGGGCTTGGTGAAGATATCTGCCAATTGCTCTTTAGTGTTGACGTGTATGATATCAATATCTTCCTTCACAACATGATCTCTGAGAAAGTGATGACGAATTTCAATGTGCTTTGTCTTCGAGTGCTGAACTGGGTTGTTGGCGATCTTGATGGCGCTTTCGTTGTCGCAGTAAAGTGGCACTTGCTTCAGATGAATGCCATAGTCCTTGAGTGTTTGCTTCATCCACAGAAGCTGAGCGCAGCAAGATCCAGCAGCAATGTATTCAGATTCAGCAGTGGAGAGAGATACACAGTTCTGCTTCTTTGAAGACCAACATACAAGTGATCGTCCCAGAAAGTGACATGTGCCTGATGTAGACTTTCGATCAACTTTGTCACCAGCATAATCAGCATCCGAGAATCCAACCAGATCAAACTTTGAGCCCTTTGGATACCATAATCCTAGAGTTGGGGTGTGAGCCAAATATCGAAGAATTCGCTTCACAGCTAAGTGATGCGACTCCTTTGGTGCTGCTTGAAATCGAGCACACATGCAAAAACTAAGCATAATATCTGGCCTAGATGCACATAGATAAAGTAAAGAACCAATCATGGAGCGGTATACCTTTTGATCGAACTCTTTACCATTGTCGTCGGGACCCAGATGATGTTTGGCTGGCATTGGTGTTGTGAAGCCTTTGCAGTCTTGCATACCGAACATCTTCAGGCAAACTTTGAGATATGAAGATGCCGTTGCGTTGTTGTCGTATTTGAAGACTGAGGAAGAACTTCAGCTCTCCCATCATGGACATCTGATATTGCTCTTGCATCATATATCCAAACTCTTCACTGTACTTCTGATTGGTGCAGCCGAAGATAATGTCATCCACATATATTTGGCACACAAACAGTTCACCATCATATGTCTTCGTGAAGAGAGTGGGGTCTAGGGAACCAGGTATGAAGCCTTTGTTCTTCAGGAAGTATTTGAGTGTGTCATACCAGGCCCGAGGGGCTTGTTTGAGGCCATACAGTGCCTTGTTGAGCTTGTATACCATGTCAGGATGTTTTGGATCTTCAAAGCCAGGCGGTTGTGCAAAATACACTTCTTCTTCAACCTTTCCATTGAGAAAAGCACTCTTCACATCCATTTGATATAGAAGTATGTTGTGATGATTTGCATAGGCCAGTAGTATGCGTATGGCTTCAAGTCTAGCCACAGGAGCAAATGTTTCATCAAAGTCAATGCCTTCCACTTGAGTATATCCTTGAGCAACGAGACGAGCTTTGTTTCTGATAACTTGACCATGCTCATCTTGCTTGTTGCGGTATATCCATTTGGTGCCTATTATATTGTGCTTCCATGGATCAGGACGCTTAACTAGTTCCCATACATTATTCAGCTCAAACTGTTGAAGCTCTTCTTGCATAGCTTGAATCCATTCAGGTTCCATGAAGGCTTCTTCAACTTTCTTGGGTTCTGTTATTGAGACGAGTGCGAAGTGCCCACAGAAATTTGCTAGCTGAGTTGCCCTTGAACGAGTGAGTGGACCGGGTGCATTGATGCTATCAATTATTCTTTCAATCTGCACTTCATTTGCAACGCGAGGATGTACAGGGCGAAGACTTTGCTCTTGCTGATCATTGTCGTCGTTAGAAGGAATGTCTTCAGACTGAGCATTGTCTTCATGTTGATCAGGTGCTGAGATGATAAGTTCTTCTTCAGGATGAGCTTCAGAAGGTATAATTTCTCCAGTTCCCATTAGCTTGATTGATTCACAGGATGGAACTTCACCTAGCACATTTGGCAGTTGCTCTCTTTGTGAACCATTGGTCTCATCGAACCGCACATCCACTGTTTCAACCACTTTGTAATGAAAGAGATTGAAGACTTTGTAGGAGTGCGAATCCTTTCCATATCCAAGCATAAAACCCTCATGTGCTTTTGGTGCAAACTATGAGGTGTGATGTGGGTCCTTGATCCAGCACCTTGCGCCAAATACTTTGAAGTAACTGACATTTGGCTTCTTGCCAGTAAGGAGCTCATAAGATGTCTTTTTCAGAAGCTTGTGAAGATAAACACGATTGATTGTATGGCATGCAGTATCAATGGCTTCAGGCCAGAATTTTCTTGGGGTCTTGTATTCATCTAGCATCGTTCTGGCCATCTCAATGAGTGTTCTGTTCTTGCGTTCGACGACGCCATTCTGCTATGGCGTGTACGGGGCTGAGAATTCATGTGTGATGCCCAAGGCATCAAGATATGTATCAAGGCCAGTGTTCTTGAATTTAGTGCCATTGTCACTTCTGATGTGCTTTATCTTGGCGCCATAATTGTTCATAGCTCGATTGGCGAAGCGTCTGAAGACATCCTGCACTTCAGTCTTGTAAAGGATTATGTGCACCCAAGTGTATCTAGAGTAATCATCAACAATAACGAAGCCATAGAGGCATGCAGTAGTAGTAAGAGTTGAGTAATGAGTGGGACCGAAAAGATCCATGTGAAGTAGTTCGAAGGGTCGAGTAGTGGTCATGATTGTCTTCGAAGGATGTTTGGCCCTCGTCATCTTCCCTGCTTCACAGGCACCGCATAAGTGGTCTTTCTTGAACTTGACGCCCTCGATGCCTATGACATGCTTCTTCTTCGCAAGGGTGTGGAGGTTCCTCATGCTAGCAAGCCCAAGCCTCCGATGCCAGGGCCAGCATTCTGAAGCTTTTGCTAGAAGACATACGGCAAGCTGTGGTCCTGCTGAGAAATCTGCTACGTACAGATCATCTTTTCGATACCCTTCAAACACTAGAGACTTGTCAGATTCCATTAGTACAAGGCAACGATATTTTCCAAATATTACGATCATGTTCAAATCACAAAGCATTGAGACAGACATTAAGTTGAAGCCAAGGGATTCAACAAACATGACTTTGTCCATGTGTTGATCCCTTGAGATTGCAACTCTACCTAGACCCAATACCTTACTTTTACCAGTGTCAGCAAATGTGATGTGGCTCTTGTCGGATGGACATAAGGTTGAGTCCATAAGAAGACTTCTTTTGCCAGTCATGTGATTTGTACACCCACTATCAATAATCCATTCTGAAGACGCTGGTGTCGTACCCTACAGTGCAGTTAGGGGGATAGGCTTCACCAAGAGCATTGTGAAGCAAAAACATTTGACGAACCAATGGGTTATGAAAGCTTAGATCCAGATTAGGACTAATAGGGAGAGTAGCCAGCGATTTAGGAACGAAGTACATAGTAAGACCATTTGGGCATTTGATCTTGCGCCCTACAAGATGTTTAAGGTCCCCAGCAATGGCGTCAGATGATTTTGGTTTTCTGCTGGAGACCTTTCCCTGCAAAAGAGAGTTAAGCTTTCTTAGCCACCCACATCTTCAAGGGTGGCTGAGAAGCAATAAGTCTAAGTGCAGCATCTGAGAATTTTGGCTTTGGAGCCCTAGCAAACAGTCTTGCAGGCGGACAATAGTACTCATAAGAATAAGCAGAATAGTTCTTGGTCTTATGAACATGGCGGTTTGATGAACCGCTCTCATATTCATATGCCTGAGTATGGTTTCCCTGCACATTTGCGTTAGTGCGACTCAGGTGAGTCCTCTGTCTGTATGAAGCCTTTGGACCGTATGAAGCCTTTGGTCTGAGGTTTGTATTCTTCACGTGAGGTGTCATGATGACATTCACAGGAAGATTCTCCAGACACCTTTTCGGAACCCAGATCTTCTTCATAGGCGGTCCATTCCTGCAGTTAGTACCAATGTACCTGGCAAACACTTCACCATTCTGATTCTTAAACAATATATAGTTTGCATCAAAGGATTCATCAATGATAATGGGGTTAGCACAAGTGAAGCCAGATAGATTGGATGGATCTGTTGGAGGTTCCTTTGCAGCAACCCACATGGTTTTGGGGTACTGCTCAGGTTTCCAGTAAGAGCCATCAGCATTCATTTTCCTTACGAACCCAACACCCTCTTTCCTCGGGTTTCGGTTCAGAATCTTCTTTTTGAGGACATCACATAGTGTCTGATGCCCTTTAAGACTTTTGTACATCCCTGTTTCAAGCAATGTCTTCAACCTAGAATTCTCATCAGCAATAACAGTGCTATCCTCAGAAGAGCGGTTAGTTACCACATCAATAGTTGAAGATATTGCAACAGTAGTAGTAGTAGAACATTCAGCAACAGAAGTAGCATTATCACGCTCAATGCATTTAAGACATGGTGGTTCAAATCCTTCCTGAGCGGGACTGATTTGTTTGGAGTGAAGTGACTCGTTTTCCTTTTGAAGATCTTCTTGAACCGCTCTGAATTTTTCAAGATCTTTCTTCCTTTGAAGATAATCATAGGAAAGCTTTTCATGAGTTGTTGAGAGAGTTTCATGACAACTTTCAAGTTCCTGATACTTAACGTGAAGATTTTTTATGTCTTTAATTAAGGATTCAGATCGAGTCATTTCAGCACCTAACAGATCATCTCTTCTGTCTAACAGTTTTTGAATATGTTGCATAGTTTTCTGCTGTTCAGTTGCAATTTTAGCAAGTGTTTTGTAGCTGGGTTTTGAATCACAATCAGAGTCATCGTCACTAGCTGTTTGATAGTGAGTAGTGCGTGTGTTTACCTTGGCACTGCAAGCCATGAAGCAGTAGGTAGAAGCAGAGTAGTCCTTGTCATTTGCATCGGTGTCGGTGACGGTCATTGTCTTCAATATTGAAGATGGACTTGGCAACGTATGCTGTAGCCAAACTTGCGACGCCTGAATCGGACTCCTCCTCAGACTCCACCTCCGCCTCCTCAGAAGCGGACTCCTCCTCCGAGTCCATTTCCTTGCCAACAAACGCACATGCCTTTCCATATGAGCTCTTCTTGTGTGATGAAGACTTTGAGGAAGACTTGGACAAAGACTTTGAGTATTTCTTCTTCTTCTTGTCGTCAGAGTCATATTCCTTGCTCTTCTTCTTCTTTTTGTTCTCATTGTCCCACTGTGGACACTCAGAGATGAAGTGGCCAGGTTTCTTGCACTTGTGTCATGTTTTCTTCTTGTAGTCGTGAGCAGAAGCTTCATCATTCCTTGAGCTTGATCGGGAAGACTTTCTGAAGCCTTTCTTCTTGGTGAATTTTTGGAACTTCTTCACAAGCATAGCAAGTTCTCTTCCAATGTCTTCAGGATCATCAGAACTGCTGTCAGATTCTTCTTCAGATGAGGAGACAGCTTTTACCTTCAAGGCACGAGTTCGCCCATAGTTTGGACCCTAGATATCTCTTTTCTCAGGAAGCTGAAACTCATGTGTGTTGAGCCTCTCAAGTATGTCAGATGGATCGAGTGTCTTGAAATCAGGACGTTCTTGAATCATCAGGGCTAGGATGTCAAACGAACTATCAAGTGATCTCAGTAGTGTCTTGACGACTTCATGTTTGGTGATCTCAGTAGCGCCGAGGGCTTCAAGCTCATTTGTGATGTCAGTGAGTCGGTCAAAAGTGTGCTGGACATTCTCATTGTCATTTCACTTGAAGCGGTTGAAGAGGTTGTGAAGGACACTGATTCTCTGATCTCTCTGGGTTGAGATGCCTTCATTGACCTTGGAGAGCCAGTCCCAGACCAGCTTAGATGTCTTCAAAGCACTCACACGGCCATACTGTCCTTTGGTCAGGTGACCACAGATGATATTCTTGGCAGTAGAGTCCAGTTGAACAAATTTCTTGACGTTAGCAGCAGTGACACCTTCTCCAGCCTTGGGAACGCCGTTTTTGACAACATACCATAGGTCGACATCAATGGCTTCAAGATGCATGCGCATCTTATTCTTCCAGTAGGGATATTCAGTTCCATCGAAGACGGGGCACGTAGCGGAGACCTTAATTATCCCTGCAGTCGACATAGCTAAAACTCCAGGTGGTTAAACCGAATCACACAGAATAAGGGAGCACCTTGCTCTGATACCAATTGAAAGTGCGTTATATCGACTAGAGGGGGGGTGAATAGGCGATTTTTATGAAAGTCTTCAAAACGTGGAAGTTATGAAGACAAACAATAGAAATAAACCTATTACCATGCAGCGGAAGGTAGACTACACTAGACAAGCCATAGTCAAGTATTCAATGAAGTGAAAGCACAATGACTTAATAGCAGCAATGTAGTAAGGATCAGGTAGGAAGATATTATGAAGCCATATAGAACATGCAGTCACTCAGTGAAGACAAAAGATAGTGCAAACATACAATGACTTCACAAGGAGCAACACTAAGTAAAGGGAAGGGAAGATGAAACCAGTGACTCATTGAAGACAATGATTTGTTGGACCAGTTCCAGTTGCTGTGACAACTGTACGTCTGGTTGGGGCGGCTAGGTATTTAAACCTTAGGACACACAGTCCCGGACACCCAGTCCTGAACACGCAGCTCAGGACACCCAGTCCTCACCGTATTCCCCTTGATCTAAGGTTACACAAACCTCGCCCAATCACTCTGGTAAGTCTTCAAGGTAGACTCCCAAACCTTCACAGACTTCGTTCATCGGCAATCCACAATGTCTCTTGGATACTCAGAACGCGATGCCTAACCGGCTGGAGGATGCACAGTCCTCAAGTGTAATAAGTCTTCAGATCACACAGACAAGAAGACTTAAGTGATGCCCAATTCTCTCTGGCTCTGGGTGGTTAGGGCTTTATCCTCGCAAGGAATTCTCTCTCAAAGGCTTCGAGGTGGGTTGCTCTCAAACGACAAAAGACGTACTTTCAATCTGAGCAGCCAACCGTTTATGGTTGTGGGGGGTGGGCTATTTATAGCCACTTGGCAACCCGACCTGATTTATCCGAAATGACCCTGGGTCACTAAGGAACTGACACGTGTTCCAACGGTCAGATTTCAAACTCACACGGCAACTTTACTTGGGCTACAAGCAAAGCTGACTTGTCCGACTCTAGACAAGATTCGCTCTCATAGTCTTCACTCGAAGACATAGGTTTTTGGTTAGGCATCACTTCAGTCAGTCTGACTGGTTCTCTTGGACCCCACTTAACAGTACGGTGGTTCCTATGACTCAACACAAAAGAAAAAGAACTACGAAAGAACTAAGTCTTCGAGCTCCATAGGCTTCATGTGGTGTCTTCTCTTTTCATAGTCCTCAAATGTGAATATCTTCATATACCACCTTTGACTTCAATGTCTTCATACATTTTTAGGGGTCATCTCTGGTAGGAAAACCAAATCAATGAGGGACTTCTACCTGTGTTATCCTGCAATTCTCACAAACACATTAGTCCCTCAACTAGGTTTGTCGTCAATACTCCAAAACCAACTAGGGTGGCACTAGATGCACTTACAATCTCCCCCTTTTTGGTGATTGATGACAAACTAGTTGAAGTTTTGAACGGGGAATATAATCTGTGACAGAAGGAGCAGCAAGGCACGTATTGTATCGTTGCCATCGAGGATAACAAGATGGGGTTTATTTCATATTGCATGAATTTATCTCTCTACATCATGTCATCTAGCTTAAGGCGTTACTCTGTTTTTAACTTAATACTCTAGATGCATGCTGGATAGCGGTTGATGAGTGGAGTAATAATAGTAGATGCAGAATCTTTTCGATCTACTTTTCACAGACGTGATGCCTATATACATGATCATG
The DNA here is from genome assembly GCF_056163025.1 of Triticum urartu. Taxonomy (NCBI): domain Eukaryota; kingdom Viridiplantae; phylum Streptophyta; class Magnoliopsida; order Poales; family Poaceae; genus Triticum; species Triticum urartu. The sequence continues at coordinate 165,476,137 of NC_141874.1, read as the reverse complement.
CCTAGATATTCTCATAACTATGCTCAATTATGTCAATTGCTCAATAGTAATTTGTTCACCCACCATAGAATACTTATGCTCTTGAGAGAAGCCACTAGTGAAACCTATGGCCCCCGGGTCTCATCATATCAATCTCCATCACTTTAATCTTGCTTTGCTTTTTTACTTTGCTTTTACTTTTTACTTTGCATCTTTATATCAAAAATACCAAAAATATTATATCTATCAGATCTCACTCTCGTAAGTGACAGTGAAGGGATTGACAACCCCTAATCGCATTGGTTGCGAGTAGCTATCGCTTTGTGTAGGTACAAGGGACTTGAGCGTGGGCTCCTACTGGATTGATACCTTGGTTCTCAAAAACTGAGGGAAATACTTACGCTACTCTGCTGTATCATCCCTTCCTCTTCGGGTAAAACCAACGCAAGCTCAATACGTAGCAAGAAGGATTTCTGGCGCCGTTGCCGGGGAGTCTACGCAAAAAGTCAACATACCAAGTACCCATCACAATCCCTATCTCTCGCATTACATTATTTGCCATTTCCCTCTCGTTTTCCTCTCCCCCACTTCACCCTTGCCGTTTTATTCGCCCTCTCTCTCTATCCTCCCTCTCTATTTGCCTCCTTTTGCCCGTTTGCCTCTTGTTTGCTCGTGTGTTAGATTGCTTGTTTGTCGCGAGGGCTCAAGATACTACTAAATTGTGTGACTTCACCAATACCAATAATAATGATTTCCTTAGCACTACGATTGCTCCTCTTACCGATGCTGAATCTTGTGAAATTAATACTGCTTTGTTGAATCTTGTTATGAAAGATCAATTCGCCGGCCTTCCTAGTGAAGATGCCGCTACTCATCTGAATAGCTTCGTTGATTTATGTGATATGCAAAAGAAAAAATATGTCAATAACGATGTCGTTAAATTGAAGCTATTTCCTTTTTCGCTTAGAGATCGTGCTAAAGCGTGGTTTTCGTCTTTGCCTAAGAATAGTATTGATTCATGGAACAAGTGCAAAGATTCTTTTATCTCTAAGCCCTGTTCAAGAATTCATCCGATTAACCAGTTAACTTGCCGATTAATCCCTACTCATAGGGTCCCCGAATAGTCTATTACCCGATAAATCGTCCGATTAATTGATTAAATGGCCGATTAACTTGCCGATTAGCCTATTAATCCCCTACTCACCAGCCGACCGAGCAGCTACCAGTTAAAGATTTCCTCAACAATGTCTCGAAGTATTTTCCTCTCGCTAAGATCATCTCTCTTAGAAACGATATTATGAACTTTAAGCAACTTGATCATGAACATGTTGCACAAGCTTGGGAGAGAATGAAATTAATGATACGTAATTGCCCTACTCATGGTTTGAATTTGTGGATGATCATACAAAATTTTTATGCCGGATTGAATTTTGCTTCTAGAAATCTTTTAGATTCGGCCGCGGGAGGCACTTTTATGGAAATCACTTTAGGAGATGCTACTAAACTCCTAGATAATATTATTGTTAATTATTCTCAATGGCATACAGAAAGATCTTCTAATAAAAAAGTGCATGCGATAGAAGAAATTAATGTGTTGAGTGGAAAGATGGATGAACTTATGAAATTATTTTCTACTAAGAGTGTTTCTTCTGATCCTACTGATATGCCTTTGTCTACTTTGATTGAGAATAACAATGAATCTATGGATGTGAATTTTGTTGGCAGGAATAATTTTGGTCACAACGCTTATAGAGGGAATTTTAATCCTAGGCCATATCCTAGTAATCCTTCTAATAATTATGGTAATTCCTACAACAACTCTTATGGAAATTATAATAAGATGCCCTCTGAATTTGAGAATAGTGTTAAAGAGTTTATGAATTCACAAAAGAATTTTAATGCTTTGCTTGAGGAGAAATTGCTTAAAGTTGATGATTTGGCTAGAAACGTTGATAGAATTTCTCTTGGGGTTGATTCTTTAAAGCTTAGATCTATTCCTCCTAAACATGATATCAATGAGTCTCTCAAAGCCATGAGAATTTCCATTGATGAGTGCAAGGAAAGAACCGCTAGGATGCGTGCTTCCAAAGATGCCTTTATTAAAGCGTGTTCTTCCAATTCCTATGAAAATCAAGATGAAGATCTAAAAGTTATTGATGTGTCTCCTATTAAATCTTTGTTTTGCAATATGAATCTTTATGAAACTGAATATGATCTTCCTTTACCTAGAAGGCGTTCTAAAAATTTGGAGTATTTAGATCTTAATGATGAAATTGATGAAAGTGGGATTGAAAGAAATAAAAATCTAGATGTTACTAAACCCACTGTATTGGATTTCAAGGAATTTAATTATGAAAGTTGCTCTTTAATTGATTGTATTTCCTTGTTGCAATCCGTGATAAATTCTCCACATGCTTATAGTCAAAATAAAGCCTTCACCGAACATATTGTTGATGCCTTGATGCAATCTTATGAAGAAAAACTTGAGTTGAAAGTTTCTATCCCTAGAAAACACTATGATGGGTGGGAACCAACTATTAAAATTAAAATTAAAGATCATGAGTTTTATGCTTTGTGTGATTTGGGCGCTAGTGTCTCTACTATTCCCAAGACTTTGTGTGATTTACTAGATTTCCGTAATTTTGATGATTGCTCTCTAAACTTGCATCTTGCGGATTCCACTATTAAGAAACCTATGGGAACGATTAATGATGTTCTTATTGTTGCAAATAGGAATTATGTGCCCGTAGATTTCATTGTTCTTGATATAGATTGCAATCCTTCTTGCCCTATTATTCTTGGTAGACCTTTCCTTAGAACGGTTGGTGCGATTATTGATATGAAGGAAGGGAATATTAGATTTCAATTTCCATTAAAAAAGGGCATGGAACACTTTCCTAGAAAGAAAATAAAATTACCATATGAAACTATCATGAGAGCCACTTATGGATTGCCTACCAAAGATGGCAATACCTAGATCTATCCTCGCTTTTATGCCTAGCTAGGGGCGTTAAACGATAGCGCTTGTTGGGAGGCAACCCAATTTTATTTTTATTACTTGCTTTTTGCTCCTGCTTATTTATAAATAAATTAGTTAGCCTCTGTTTTGGTTGTGTTTTTTTGTTTAATTAGTGTTTGTGCAAAGTAGAACCGTTGGGAAGACTTGGGGAAAGTCTTGTTGAACTTGCTGTAAAAAACAGAAACTTTAGCGCTCACGAGAACTGATTTCATTTTTATTTGAAGAGCGCTATTTAGTTAATTATTTTTGCAGATGATTAATAGATAAATTCCTCACGTCCAGCAATGTATTTTAGAATTTTTGGGGTTCCAGATATTGTGCTAGCTACAGATTACTACAGACTGTTCTGTTTTTGACAGATTCTGTTTTTCGTGTGTTGTTTGCTTATTTTGATGAATCTATGGCTAGTAAAATACTTTGTAATCCATAGAGAAGTTGGAATACATTAGGTTTAACACCAATATAAATAAAGAATGAGTTAATTTCAGTACCTTGAAGTGGTCTTTTGTTTTCTTTCGCTTACGGAGCTCACGAGTTTTCTATTTTGAGTTTTGTGTTGTGAAGTTTTCAAGTTTTGGGTGAATTCTTTTGATGGATCATGGAACAAGGAGTGGAAAGAGCCTAAGCTTGGGTATTCCCATGGCACCCCCAAGATAATCCAAGGACACCAAGAAGTCAAATCTTGGGGATGCCCCTCTTTCGTCCACTTCCATCGGTAATTTACTTGGAGCTATATTTTTATTCACCAACATGATATGTGTTTTGCTTGGAGCGTCTTGTATTATTTGTGTCTTTGTGTCTTAGTATGCCACAATAATCCTTGCTGTACACACCTTTTGAGAGAGCCATACATGAATTAAAATTTGATAGAATACTCTATGTGCTTAAGTTATATATTTTGAGCTAAGTAGTTTTGCTCTATGTGCCTCACTTATATCTTTTGAGCTAGTTAATTTTGCTCTATGTGCTTCACTTATATATTTTGAGCTAAGTAATTTTGCTCTATGTGCTTCACTTAGATCTTTTAGAGCACGGTGGTGGATTTGTTTTAAAGAAACTATTGATCTCTCATGCTTCACTTAAATTATTTTGAGAGCCTCTTAATAGCATGGTAATTTGCTTAATAATAATATGATTGGTATTCATGATTTGTGAAACTTTCTTTTGAGTGTGTTGAATACTAAGAAAAGATTGAAGCATGCTAATTGTTTTGAGACATGGAGGTGATAATATTGAAGTCATGCTAGTTGAGTAGTTGTGAATTTAAAGAATACTTGTGTTAAGGTTTGTGATTCTCGTAGCATGCACGTATGGTGAACCGTTATGTAACAAAGTCAGAGCATGATTTATTTATTGATTGTCTTCCTTATGAGTGGCGGTCGGGGATGAGCATGGTCTTTTACTACCAATCTATCCCCCTAGTAGCATGCGCGTAATACTTTGCTTTGACAACTTCTAGATTTTTGCAATAAGTATATGAGTTCTTTATGACTAATGTTGAGTCCATGGATTATACGCACTCTCACCCTTCCACCTTTGCTAGCCTCTCTAATATTGCGCACTTTTCGTCGGTATCATACACCTACCATATACCTTCCTCAAAACAGCCGCCATACCTACCTATTATGGCATTTCCATAGCCATTCCAGGATATATTGCCATGCAACTTTCCACCATCTAGTTCATCATGACACATTCATCATTGTCATATTGCTTAGCATGATCATGTAGTTGACATAGTATTTGTGGCAAAGCCACCATTCATAATTTCTTCATACTTGTCACTCTTGATTCATTGCATATCCCAGTACACCGCCAGAGGCATCCATATAGAGTCATACTTTGTTTTAGAATCGAGTTGTAATCATTGAGTTGTAAATAAATAAAAGTGTGATGATCATCATGCAATAGAGCATTGTCCCAAAAAAAGGCCAAATAAAAAAAAGGGAAAGTCCAAAAAAAGAGAAAGGCCAAATAAAAAATAAAAAATTAAAAAGGGGCAATGCTACTATCATTTTTTCCACACTTGTGCTTCAAAGTAGCACCATGATATAGTGAGTCTCATATATTGTGCTTCAAAGTAGCACCATGTTCTTCATATAGAGAGTCTCATATGTTGTCACTTTCATATACTAGTGGGAATTTTACATTATAGAACTTGGCTTTTATATTCCAATGATGGGCTTCCTCAAATTGCCCTAGGTCTTCGTGAGCAAGCAAGTTGGATGCACACGCACTAGTTTCTTTTGTTGAGCTTTCATACATTTATAGCTCTAGTGCATCCGTTGCATGGCAATCCCTACTCACTCACATTGATATCTATTGATGGGCATCTCCATAGCCCATTGATACGCCTAGTTGATGTGAGACTATCTTCCCATCCTTTTTGTCTTCTCCACAACCACCATTCTATTCCACCTATAGTGCTATATCCATGGCTCACGCTCATGTACGGCGTGAAGATTGAAAAAGTTTTGAAAAAGTTAGAGTATGAAACAATTGCTTGGCTGGTCATCGGGGTTGTGCATGATTTAAATACTTTGTGTGGTGAAGATGGAGCATAGCCAGACTATATGATTTTGTAGGGATAACTTTCTTTGGCCATGTTATTTTGAGAAGACATAATTGCTTTGTTAGTATGCTTGAAGTATTATTATTTTTATGTCAATATAAACTTTTGTCTTGAATCTTTCTAATCTGAATATTCATACCGCAATTAAGAAGATTTGCATTGAAATTATGCCAAGTAGCACTCCGCATCAAAAATTCTCTTTTTATCATTTACCTACTCGATGACGAGCAGGAATTAAGCTTGGGGATGCTTGATACGTCTCCAACGTATCTATAATTTTTGATTGCTCCATGCTATATTATCTACTGTTTTGGACTATATTGGGCTTTATTTTCCACTTTTATATTATTTTTGGGACTAACCTATTAACCGGAGGCCCAGCCCAGAAATGCTGTTTTTTGCCTATTTCAGTGTTTCGAAGAAACGGAATATCAAATGGAGTCCAAACGGAATAAAATCTTCGGGAACGTGATTTTCTCATCGAACGTGATCTAGGAGACTTGGACCCTGCTCCAAGGAACAAAAGAGGCGGTCACGAGGGTGGGGGACGCCCCCCCCCCTAGGGCGCGCCCCCTGCCTCGTGGGCCCCTTGTTGCTCCTCCGGCGTACTTCTTCCTCCTATATATACACACGTACCCCCAAACAATCGGAAGAGGAGCCAAAACCTAATTCCACCGCCGCAACTTTCTGTATCCACGAGATCCCATCTTGGGGCCTATTCCGGAGCTCCGCCGGAAGAGGGCCGTCATCACGGAGGGCTTCTACATCATCCTAGCCTCTCCGATGAAGTGTGAGTAGTTTACCTCAGACCTTCGGGTCCATAGTTAGTAGCTAGATGGCTTCTTCTCTCTCTTTGAATCTCAATACAAAGTTCTTCCCCTCTCTTGTGGAGATCTATTCGATGTAATCTTCTTTTTGCGGTGTGTTTGTTGAGACCGATGAATTGTGGGTTTATGATCAAGTCTATTTATGAATAATATTTGAATCTTCTCTGAATTCTTTTATGTATGATTGGTTATCTTTGCAAGTCTCTTCGAATTATCCGTTTGGTTTGGCCAACTAGATTGGTAGTTCTTGCCATGGGGGAAGTGCTTAGCTTTGGGTTCGATCTTGCTATGTCCTTACCCAGTGACAGATGGGGCAGCAAGGCACGTATTGTATCGTTGCCATCGAGGATAACAAGATGGGGTTTATTTCATATTGCATGAATTTATCTCTCTACATCATGTCATCTTGCTTAAGGCGTTACTCTGTTTTTAACTTAATACTCTAGATGCATGCTGGATAGCGGTCAATGAGTGGAGTAATAGTAGTAGATGCAGAATCGTTTCGATCTACTTGTCACGGACGTGATGCCTATATACATGATCATGCCTAGATATTCTCATAACTATGCTCAATTCTGTCAATTGCTCAACAGTAATTTGTTCACCCACCGTAGAATACTTATGCTCTTGAGAGAAGCCACTAGTGAAACCTATGGCCCCCGGATCTATTCTCATCATAACAATCTCCATCACTTTAATCTTGCTTTGCTTTTTTACTTTGCTTTTACTTTTTACTTTGCATCTTTATATCAAAAATACCAAAAATATTATATCTATCAGATCTCACTCTCGTAAGTGACCGTGAAGGGATTGACAACCCCTAATCGCGTTGGTTGCGAGTAGCTATCGCTTTGTGCAGGTACGAGGGACTTGAGCGTGGGATCTTACTGGATTGATACCTTGGTTCTCAAAAACTGAGGGAAATACTTACGCTACTCTGCTGCATCATCCCTTCCTCTTCGGGGAAAACCAACGCAAGCTCAAGACGTATCACCTCCATTCCCACACCGCTGTCTTCACCTGCACCACTGGAAGAGCATCATCATCACTGTTTCCTCGGATGAAGCTGCAGCCTAATCGGCGCCACCAAAGAGGTTGTACACTAATCGCCGCATTTTCTTCTTGATTCGATCTCACGATGCTATCGGCGCTCGGTCCCGAGCCGACACGGCGCGGCTCCATCCACGGCAGCATCGTCGGCCATTTCCTCCACGGCATCGCTCCCTCGGCGGCGACGTCCACATCAGCAGGAGTTGTTGCTGCTTTAGCTCTCGCTCGCGTTGCTACTCTGCTCTTGCTCTCGGTCCCCTGCCGTGTCTGCTCTTGCTCTTGCCCTTGCTCTAGCTCTTGCTCTTGCTTGCGATGCTGCTCCGATTTAACTACACTTCAGTCGACTGAATCGACTTTTGGGTCAGTCGATTTTCAGGGGGTGGGGGGGCTCGCCAGAGTTAAGGAAGAACTAGCCGCAGTGGGAGGGGTGCTCACCGGAGAGGTACCCCACTATCTATCTTAGGGTTCACGGTGGGGGCGGTAGTCGCCGGCGGTGGTGGGGCGATGGCGTGGGGATCGCCGAAGAAAAAGCTCGGCACAGGGGGGGCTAGAGGGATGGCCGGGGAGGCAGCGGACCGGCGATGGGGAGTGTTTTCGGGGCGGGCGAGGCGGCGCACCGCCGGCCGCGGGCGGCGGGGGGCGGCTGTTTGGCCAGTGGTGGCTGGCGGCTCAGGGGGGTGGAGGTTGGAGATGAACTGCAGGCCCTTGATTCCGTATCCAACGGCTGTAAAATCGACTGACCAGAGATGAAAAAGTCAGTCGACTGACGTGTAGCCTCACCTCTAGTGCGTTCAGTTTCGACAGTAAAATTAAGTTTCAATAGCAAAATTCAGTTTCGACAGTTAAGTTCAGTTCCGATAGTTAAATTCAGTTTCGATAGTTAAGTTCATAGATGAGCGGCTAATGTTTTTTTTGCATCTAGCACTTTGTTGTTATGTATTTTACGTCATCTATTGGAGATGCTATTAGAATTCCACTCAGGTTAAGGTTGCCTCTCTTGTCCTGCTTCAGCCTCAGCGTCGTACAACTCACTAGAGATGCTCCAACGATGAAACCCTCCATCACAGTGGAGCAGTCCCTCGGGCTCCATCTCCAGACGCCTAAGATCTTCTTCCCCTCCTCCGACAGCCAAGTCAGCCAGAGCATCCTCACCGACCAACCCAATCACGCTGAGATCGACATGGCTTTGCCAAAGAGGTTGTACACTTGTTGCATCTCTTTTTTACTCTACATGTTATATACATTGTCCACTGGGCACACAGAGTAACGGGAAATACGATTATTTTATCCTACAATATGACAAGTAGTGAGGTACCAGGCAACTTAGCTATCCGTGATGGACTCTCTTGAATGCCATCATTATTTATCTCTGCGTGTTTGAGCTGTGCATTTGTTGATGGCCCTGGGAGCTGAGCTAGTAGGGCAGTGGCCAGGGTCCAAAGTAATAGAACTAGTACAAAAACATTTTTTTAGTGTAGGCTTTTCCTTGCTCAAGCCTGCCTACTAGAATCGCCAGTGCTTGAAAGGAAAAGCGAATGAAAAACATAGGAATTGGAAAGTTTCCTATGGTACTACTTTTCATGAATTAGGTGCAAAGGAATGGAGCAAAGGAAAACTGTAGGATTTGTTCCTTTAGTGTCTCCTTGAAAGAAAAACCGTAGGAATTTTAATTTCCACTTGTCCTCCTTTTCAAATTCCTATTCATGAAGCACAAGACTAAGAGATAGTAGCATAATAGCATTATAACCGTACATTTTCTTGTGGTTTGACTTAATCTCACCATGCTTCTTTGCATCCTGTGTTCTTCCAATTCTTGTGAACCAAACACCCAGATTGGCAGAAATCCTGTGTTTTTTAATTCTCTGTTTTGCATGTGCATTCCTATCCTATTCCTGTCTATTTCCTATCCCTGCATTGTTAGAATCCTCAAATTCAAACAAGCCCTTACATAATTACTTCTGTTACAGATATGTGTCAAAGAAAACCTTGTGTGGTTTGTCCTGCTCCTGCGGTGTTGTGTTCCACCCCAGCTTAGCTGCTCCAACGACAGAAGGGTTCACCACAGCAGGGGTCCGCTCTCCAGATTGTCTTTTGCCGCCTCAGATCTTCTTCCCCGCCGCCGGCAGCCACGACAACTGCATTACCATCATCAACTGAGCAGATGACCTTGAGGACTACACGGGTCCGCAAGAGAGGTCGCATTCTTCCGTGCCTGCTTACGTTATGCATCGCTTAATATGATGAAATGCTACTTTATCGTTGTGTTCACCTTGAGGGAGTCCTGGACTAAGGGGTCCTCGGGCGTCCGGCCTGTTAGCCATGGGCTGGACTGATGGGCTGTGAAGATACGAAGACCGAAGACTGCACCCGTGTCCGGATGGGACTCTCCTTGGCATGGAAGGCAAGCTTGGCGACCAAATATTTAGATTCCTTTCTTTGTAACCGACCTTGTGTAACCCTAGATCCTCCCGGTGTCTATATAAACCGGAGGACTTAGTCCGGAGGGGGGAGACATTATCATAACCATACAAGCTAGACCTCTAGGGTTTAGCCATTATGATCTCGTGGTATATCAACTCTTGTAATACTCATATTCATCAAGACCAATCAAGAAGTACGTAGGGTATTACCTCCATAGAGAGGGCCCGGACCTGGGTAAAACATTGTGTCCCCTGTCTCCTGTTACCATCGACCTTAGACGCACAGTTCGGCACCCCCTACCCGAGATCCGCTAGTTTCGACACCGACATTGGTGCTTTCATTGAGAGTTCTGATGACCCACAAGTATAGGGGATCTATCGTAGTCCTTTCGATAAGTAAGAGTGTCGAACCCAACGAGGAGCATAAGGAAATGGTAAGCGGTTTTCAGCGAGGTATTCTCTGCGGGCACTGAAATTATAGGTAACAGATAGTTTTGTGATAAAATAATTTGTAACAAGCAACAAGTAACAAAAGTAAATAAATTGCAGCAAGGTGGCCCAATCCTTTTTGTAGAAAAGGACAAGCCTGGACAAATTCTTATATAGAGAAAAGCGCTCCCGAGGACACATGGGAATTATCGTCAAGCTAGGTTTCATCACGATCATATGATTCACGTTCGGTACTTTGATAATCTGATATGTGGGTGGACCGGTGCTTGGGTGCTGTCCTTACTTGGACAAGCATCCCACTTATGATTAACCCCCATTGCAAGCATCCGCAACTACAACAGAAGTATTAAGGTAAACCTAACCATAGCATGAAACATATGGATCCAAATCAGCCCCTTACGAAGCAACACATAAACTAGGGTTTAAGCTTCTGTCACTCTAGCAACCCATCATTTAATTATTACTCCCCAATGACTCCCTCTAGGCCCAAACAATGGTGAAGATTCATGTAGTCGACGTTCACATGACACCCCTAGACAGATGACAACATACATCTCATCAAAATATCAAACGAATACCAAATTCACATGACTACTAATGGCAAGACTTCTCCCATGTCCTCAGGAACAAACATAACTACTCACAAAGCATATTCATGTTCATAATCAGAGGAGTATTAATATGCATATAGGATCTGAACATATCATATTCCACCAAATAAACCAACTAGCATCAACTACAAGGAGTAATTAACACTACTAGCAACCCACACGTACCAATACCAGACTTAGACACAAGAATTGGATACAAGAGATGAACTAGGGTTTGAGAGGAGATGGTGCTGGTGAAGATGTTGATGGAGATTGACCCCCTCCCGATGAGAGGATCATTGGTGATGACAATGGCGATGATTCCCCCCCCCCCCCGGAGGGAAGTTTCCCCGGCAAAACAGCTCCGCCAGAGCCCTAGATTGGTTCCGCCAAGGTTCCGCCTCGTGGCGGCGGAGTCTCGTCCTAAAAGCTTGCTTGTGATTTTTTCCTCAATGAAAGACTCCATATAGCAGAAGATGGGCATCGGAGGGCCACCAGGGGGGCCATGAGGTAGGGGGCGCGCCCAGGCGGTAGGGCGCGCCCCCACCCTCGTGGTCAGGGTGTGGCCCCCTCTGGAACTTCTTGCGCTCAGTATTTTTTATATATTCTGAAAATGAATTCCGTGAAGTTTTAGGACTTTTGGAGCTGTGCAGAATAGGTCTCTAATATTTGCTCCTTTTCCAGCCCAGAATCCCTGCTGCCGGCATTCTCCCTCTTTATGTAAACCTTGTAAAATAAGAGAGAATAGGCATAAGTATTGTGATATAATGTGTAATAACACCCCATAATGCAATAAATATCGATATAAAAGCCTGATGCAAAATGGACGTATCAACTCCCCCAAGCTTAGACCTCGCTTGTCCTCAAGCGAAAGCCAAAATCAAAAAATATGTCCACATGTTTAGAGATAAAGTTGTTGATAAAAATAAAATACGAACATGAGGGCATCATGATCATTCTTAGAACAGCAACTTATATAATTCTTGTCATATGGTCTCTTATGCAAGAGTAACAATTCAATCACAATTTCAAGTATGAATCATAAACTTCATTGAAAACTAGCAAACTATAATCTCAGTCATTGAAGCAATTGCAATTTATCATAACATAGGAAAGAGTCAATATAAGAGCTTTTCAGCAAGTCCACATACTCAATTATCATATAGTCTTTCACAATTGCTAACACTCACACAATACTTATGGGTATGGAGTTTTAATCGGACACAGAGAAAGATAGGGGCTTATAGTTTTGCCTCCCAATGTTTTACCTCAAGGGTAATGTCAACAATAATAGTTCATGAAAACTCACACCCAATTAGCCATATATACCAGGATCTTTCCAACATGTCGTGCTTGCCAAAAGATAAAATGTAAAAAGGAAGGGTGAAGATCACCATGACTCTTATGCAAGGTAGGAGATAAAAGTAAAAGATATGCCCTTCGCAGAGGGAAGCAGAGGTTGTCATGCGCTTTTATGGTTGGATGCACAAAATCTTAATGTGAAAGAACCTCACTTTATATTGCCACTCGTGATATGGACCTTTATTATGCAGTCCGTCACTTCTATTTCTTCCATATCACACAATCGTATAAAGCTTATTTTCTCCCACACTAATAAGTGATACATATTTAGAGGACAATTTTTATTGCTTGCACCGATGACAACTTACTTGAGGGATCTTACTCAATCCATAGGTAGGTATGGTGGACTCTCATGGCAAAACTGGTTTAAGGGTGTTTGGAAGCACAAGTAGTATCTCTACTTGGTGCAAGGAATTTGGCTAGCATGAGGGGGAAAGGCAACCTCAATCATGTTGGATGATCCATGGAAATATAATTCATCTCAGATGTAAGAAAACATAACCCATTACGTTGTCTTCCTTGTCCAACGTCAACTCTTTAGCATGTCATATTTTAATGGGTGCTCACAATCATAAAAGATGTCCAAGATAGTGTATTTATATGTGAAGACCTCTCTTTCTTTATTACTTCCTATCAATTGCAACGATGACCAAAACTATGTTTTTCAACTCTCAACAACTTTTATTCATCATACTCTTTCTATGTGAGCTCATTACTCTCCATAATATTCATATGATCTCTTTGTTTCTTTTTATTCTTTCTCTTTTATTTTATTCACTCAAGATCATGGAAAAATAATCAAGACCTTGACTCAACACTAATCTTTATTATATATAGCTCAAGGACTCGATTACATAGAGGGATCATAAAGCAAAACTCAAAACTAGTTCATGCTAAGAACTTTTATTCTACTAGATCAAAATATTATCAAAAGGATCGAACTAAGAAAAACGGTAAAGATAAAAGTGATGGTGATACGATACCGCGGCACCTCCCCCAAGCTTGGCATTTTCCAAGGGGAGTGCCCATACCCATGTGATTATGTCTCCTTTTTCGGGGATGGTGATGTGATATTCTTGGCGATGATGCCCCACAGGATACGATTCTCCTCCTCGAGCTTATTGACTTGCTACTTGAGGTCCATTATTTCCTTTCGAAGCTTTCCTGTAACAGCCAAAGCTCCTTGCACCGAAGGGTGTTGCATAGCTGCGGGAGAACAAGTGACACTCTTTTTCATATTTTCATAAGAAAGAAATTAACATTGGAAGGGATAAACGAGTTTGGGATAGCCGACCTCTGTAGTTCCCCCATTGTGAATCCAGCTCGGAAGCGAGAAGTGACTTCTTGATCCTCCTCCATGGCATATATCCTCTTAATCAGCCTCCATCTCTTCCTCTCTTGCTGGCCCAAAGTGGTGAGCATTGCTGTTTGTCATTGATCTCGATGCCGGATGAGACACCCGACTCTCCCCGACTGACTCTTGCGGAGACAACTTGCTCTAATCTATAGCAGGAATAGCTCAAAACACAAATAGAGGATAATTGCGTGATACGGGAGTCATAACCTTCGGGAGATTATATAATGAATTTTTAGCGACCAAAATACGTAATGTGTAAGAAAACGGAGTCCGGAGAGTGCACAAGGTGCCCATGAGGTAGGGGGCGCCCAGGGGGTAGGACGCGCCCTCCACCCTCGTGGAGCCCTCGTGTCCTTCCCGGACTGCTTCTTTTTTTATTTTTCTAAATATTCCAAAACGGAGAAAAATTGCCATTAGAACTGTTTTTGAGTCGGTTTACTTACCGTACCACGTACCTATTCCTTTTCGGAGTCTGAAACGTTCCGGAAAGTGTCCCTTATGTATTCCTCTGGAGTTACGGTTTCAATAACATTGGTTTCGACATTTATAGCATTACCTGAGATATAATGTTTGATTCTTTGACCGTTCACCACCTTCGGATTTGTGCCTTTGAAGTTGTTGATTTTTATGGCACCGGAACCATAGACCTCCTCGATAACGTAAGGACCTTCCAAGCTTCAAAATATCGGATATCGGGTTCATATCGGTGTGGCTTTGAAATATCGGATGTCGGATATCGGGTGATATATCGCACGATATGTAGATATATCAGCGAACGCCTGTCTAGTTTTTTTCATTATTCTTGTTCAAAACATTTACTTTTAGTAAAAGAAAATGTATGATGTCAATGCTTTAACATAACACTTTTCGGTTCCTAGTTTACTAACTTGTTAATTAAGAAACAATTAAGGAAAGATTCACAAAATCGTTACTCTATGATTAAAAAAAGTATGATATATATGCATCTGTATGAAACATTGTGAATGACTTTGATAATATATAATGATGTTGTAAATGCATAATCTTATTTCACTATTATCCAATAAAGAATTTTTGTCATCTATGTATCGTTCTATATCGATGGACATATCGGGCTAGTTATCAACCATATCGGTCGATATTGGATGATATGTTGGAAAATGATATTTGCAAAACGGTATGTTATGTTTATATCGATGGATCCCCAAAAGTGATATTTCGGCCTATATATCGGTCGTATCTGCCTAGATTTAAAATCTTGGGACCTTCCCATTTAGAGAGAAGCTTTCCTGCAAAAAATCTTAAACGAGAGTTGTATAGCAATACATAATCACCTACATTAAACTCACGCTTTAGTATCCTTTTGTCATGCCATCTTTTAACCTTTTTTAAACAATTTAGCATTCTCATAGGCTTGGGTTCTCCATTCATCAAGTGAGCTAATGTCAAATAACATTTTCTCACCGGCAAGTTTGAAATCATAGTTGATCTCTTTAATAGCCCAATATGCCTTATGTTCTAGTTCGATAGGTAAGTGACATGCTTTTCCATAAACCATTTCATACAGAGACATACCCATAGGATTTTTATATGCAGTTCTATAGGACCATAATGCATCATCAAGTTTCTTGGACCAATTCTTTCTAGATCTATTAACAGTCTTTTGCAAAATTAATTTGAGCTCTCGGTTACTCAATTCTACTTGACCACTATACTGCGGGTGATAAGGAGATGCAATTCTATAATTAACATCATACTTAGCAAGCATTTTACGAAAGGCGGCATGAATAAAATGTGAACCACCATCAGTCATTAAATATCTAGGGACTCCAAACCTCGGGAAAATAACTTCTTTAAGCATCTTAATAGAGGTTTTATGATCAGCACTACTAGTTGGAATAGCTTCTACCCACTTAGTAACGTAATCAACAACAACTAAAATATGTGTATACCCATTAGAGGAAGGAAAAGGTCCCATATAATCAAAGCCCCAAACATCAAATGGTTCAATAACAAGTGAATAATTCATAGGCATTTCTTGACGTCTACTAATATTACCGATTCTTTGACATTCATCACAAGACAAGACAAACTTACGAGCATCCTTGAAGACAGTAGGCCGATAAAAACCGGATTGCAATACCTTATGTGCAGTTCTATCTCCAGCATGGTGTCCGCCATAGGCTTCAGAGTGACACTTGCGTAGGTTCTGTTCCTGTTCATGCTCAGGTACACAACGTCTAATAACTCCATCTACTCCTTCTTTATAAATATGTGGGTCATCCCAAAAGTAATGTCTTAAATCATAGAAGAACTTTTTCTTTTGCTGGTATGTGAAACTAGGTGGTATAAATTTAGCAACAATATAATTAGCATAATCAGCATACCATGGAGCAGTACGAGAAGCATTTATGACATTTAATTGTTCATCAGGAAAGCTATCATCAATAGGTAGTGGGTCATCAAGAACATTCTCTAACCTAGACAAGTTGTCTGCGAAGGGGTTCTCAGCTCCCTTTCTATCAATGATATGCAAATCAAATTCTTGTAGCAGGAGAACCCATCTAATAAGTCTAGGTTTAGCATCTTTCTTTTCCATAAGATATTTAATAGAAGCATGATCAGTGTGGATAGTTACTTTAGAATCAACAATATAAGGTCTGAATTTATCACATGCAAATACAACTGCTAAAAAATCTTTTTTAGTAGTAGCATTATTTCCCTGGGCATTGTCTAGAGTTTTACTAGCATATTGAATAACATTTAATTTCTTATCAACTCTTTGTCCTAGAATAGAACCTACATCATAATCACTAGCATCACACATAATTTCAAAGGGTAAATTCCAGTTAGGTGGCTGAACAATAGGTGCAGAAATCAAAGCTTTCTTAAGTATTTCAAATGCTTATACACAATCATCATCAAAGACAAAAGGAATATCTTTTTGTAATAGGTTATTTAGAGGCCGAGAGATTTTTGAGAAGTCCTTAATGAACCTCCTGTAAAAACCGACATGACCAAGAAAACTTCTTATACCTTCAATGTCCTTGGGACACGACATCTTTTCAATAGCATCAACTTTAGCTTTATCAACTTCAATACCTCTTTCAGAAATTTTATGCCCCAAGACAATACCTTCACTAACCATAAAGAGGCACTTCTCCCAGTTCAAGACAAGATTAGTTTCTTCACATCTCTGCAAAACTCTTTCTCATTTTCTCACCGGCAAGTTTGAAATCATAGTTGAGCTCTTTAATAGCCCAATATGCCTTATGTTCTAGTTCGAGAGGTAAGTGACATGCTTTTCCATAAACCATTTTATATAGAGACATACCCATAGGATTTTTATATGCAGTTCTATAGGCCCATAATGCATCATCAAGTTTCTTGGACCAATTATTTCTAGATCTATTAACAGTCTTTTGCAAAATTAATTTGAGTTCTCGGTTACTCAATTCTACTTGACCACTAGACTGCGGGTGATAAGGAGATGCAATTCTATGATTAACATCATACTTAGCAAGCATTTTACGGAAAGCACCATGAATAAAATGTGAACCACCATCAGTCATTAGATTTCTAGGGACCCCAAACCTCGGGAAAATAACTTCTTTAAGCATCTTAATAGAGGTGTTATGATCAGCACTACTAGTTGGAATAGCTTCTACCCACTTAGTAACGTAATCAACAGCAACTAAAATATGTGTATATCCATTAGAGGCAGGAAAAGGTCCCATATAATGAAAGCCCCCAAACATCAAATGGTTCAATAACAAGTGAATAATTCATAGGCATTTCTTGACGTCTACTAATATTACCAATTCTTTGACATTCATCACAAGACAAGACATACTTACGGGCATCCTTGAAGAGAGTAGGCCAATAAAAACCGGATTGCAATACCTTGTGTGCAGTTCTATCTCCAGCATGGTGTCCTCCATACTTTGGAGTGACACTTGCATAGGATCTGTTCCTGTTCATGCTCAGGTACACAACGTCTAATAACACCATCTACTCCTTCTTTATAAAGATGTGGATCATCCCAGAAGTAATGTCTTAAATCATAGAAAAACTTTTTCTTTTGCTGGTATGTGAAACTAGGTGGTATAACTTAGCAACAATGTAATTAGCATAATCAGCATACCATGGAGCAGTGTGAGAAGCATTTATGACATTTAATTGTTCATCAGGAAAGCTATCATCAATAGGTAGTGGGTTATCAAGAACATTTTCTAACCTAGACAAATTGTCTGCAACGGGGTTCTCAGCTCCCTTTCTATCAATAATATGCAGATCAAATTCTTGTAGGAGGATAACCCATCTAATAAGTCTAGGTTTAGCATCTTTATTTTCCATAAGATATTTAATAGCAGCATGATCCGTGTGAATAGTTACTTTAGAATCAACAATATAAGGTCTGAATTTATCACAAGCAAATACAACTGCTAAGAATTCCTTTTCAGTTGTAGCATAATTTCTCTGGGCATTGTCTAGAGTTTTACTAGCATATTGAATAACATTTAATTTCTTATCAACTCTTTGCCCTAGAACAACACCTACAGCATAATCACTAGCATCACACATAATTTCAAAAGGTAAATTCCAATCAGGTGGCTTAACAATAGGTGCAGAGATTAATGCTTTCTTAAGTATTTCAAAGGCTTCTACACAATCATCATCAAAGACGAAACAATATATCTTTTTGTAATAAATTAGTCAAAGGCCGAGAAATTTTTGATAAGTCCTTAATAAACCTCCTATAAAAATTGGCATGACCAAGGAAACTTCTTATTCCTTTGATATCCTTGGGACACGACATCTTTTCAATAGCAACAACTTTAGCTTTATCAACTTCAATGCCTCTTTCAGAAATTTTATGCCCCAGGACAATACCTTGATTAACCATAAAGTGGCATTTCTCCCAATTCAAGACAAGGTTAGTTTCTTCACATCTCTGCAAAACTCGATCAAGGTTGCTTAAGAAATCATCAAAAGAGGATCCATAAACGGAGAAATCATCCATGAATACCTCACATATCTTTTCACAAAAATCAGAAAATATAGCCATCATGCATCTTTGAAAGGTAGCAGGTGCATTACATAAACCAAAAGGCATACATCTATAAGCAAAAGTACCGAAAGGGCAAGTAAAAGTGGTCTTAGATTGATCATCAGCTGACACAGGTATTTGGGAGAAACCAGAATAACCATCTAGAAAGCAAAAATGTGTATGTTTGGATAATCTTTCTAGAATTTGATCAATAAAAGGTAAGGGGTAATGATCTTTTCAGTAGCCTTATTTAATTTGCAGAAATCAATTACCATCCTATAACCTATAATAATTCTTTGCGGAATCAATTCATCTTTATCATTAGGAATGACAGTAATACCTCCCTTCTTAGGAACACAATGGACAAGTCTTACCCACTGACTATCAGCAACGGGATAAATTATACCTGCCTCAAGGAGCTTTAGTATTTCTTTTCTTACCACTTCTTTCATCTTAGGATTCAGTCATTGTTGGTGATCAATAAATGGTTTGGCATCTTTTTCCAAATTTATTTTGTGTTGACATAGAGTGGGACTAATGCCCTTAAGATCATCAAGAGTATATCCAATAGCAGCATGGTGCTTCTTCAGAGTCTTCAATAATCTTTCTTCCTCATTCTCTGAAAGGTCAGCACTAATAATAACAGGATATATCTTATTTTCATCAAGATAATCATATTTAAGAGTATCAGGAAATGGTTTAAGCTCAAAGACGGGATCACCCTTGGGTGGAGGAGGATCCCCTAAGATTTCAACAAGCAAGTTGTGTTTCAGAATATGTCCCTATTTAAAGAACACTTCATCTATTTCCCTTCTTTCATTCATATACATATCATCTTCATGGTCTAGCAAATATTGTTCTAAAGGATCACTAGGAGGTACGGCAATAGAATCAAGACCAATAATTTCATCTTTACTAGGCAATTCTTCTTCACGGTGTTGTCTACGAAATTTAGAAAAGTTGAACTCATGAGACATATCACCTAAACCAATAGTAATAACATCCTTTTTATAGTCTATCCTAGCATTAACAGTGTTTAAGAAGGGTCTACCAAATATAATGGGGCAAAAGCTATCTTGTGGGGAACCAAGAACAAGAAAATCAGCAGGATATTTAATAGTCTTCATCATAAAAGAGCCAACACAAGAAGTATCGAGCATGGTGCGGTTGTTATCAGAAAGCCGAGCATAAATTTTTTAATAATCATTTCTCTTGAGAGCTCATGATTGGGGCATGAATATAACATTGACTTAAGCCTCCCCCAAGCTTGAGCGATGTTTTCTCCTTCCGAGGCCAAAAATTATATATATAATTATGATCATGATGAACAAGATGCATAGGGTAAAACTTCTGATGAAATTCCAATTTCAATCGTTTGTAGTTCCATGATCCCATATCATCACATAGCCTATACCATGTCAATGCGTCTCCCTCCAAAGATAAAGGGAAGACCTTCTTCTTGATAACATCATCAGGCATACCTGCAAGCTTAAATAATCCACAAACTTCATCCACATATATTAGGTGCTCATCATGATGTAATGTTACATCTCCTGCAAAAGGATTAGCTAGCAGTTTTTCTATCATACCTGAAGGAATTTCAAAGCAAACATTTTCATTTTCAGTACGTTCAGTAGGTTGAGGATCAACTCTATGCTCTACTGGTCGGGGTGAAGATACCCCGAACAAGCCCCTTAGTGGATTACTTTCCATAGTAACAAGTGACAGTAAATTTTAGCACACTATATAAAATTTTCCTTACCAAATTTCACCTACCAAAGGCGCTTCACTCCCCGGCAACGGCGCCAGAAAAGAGTCTTGATGACCCACAAGTATAGGGGATCTATCGTAGTCCTTTCAATAAGTAAGAGTGTCGAACCCAACAAGGAGCAAAAGGAAATGATAAGCGGTTTTCAGCGAGGTATTCTCTGCAAGCACTGAAATTATAGGTAACATATAGTTTTGTGACAAGATAATTTGTAACGAGCAACAAGTAACAAAAGTAAATAAAGTGCAGCAATGTGGCCCAATCCTTTTTGTAGCAAAGGACAAGCCTGGACAAATTTTTATATAGAGAAAAGTGCTCCCGAGGACACATGGGAATTATCGTCAAGCTAGGTTTCATCACGATCATATGATTCACGTTCAGTACTTTGATAATCTGATATGTGGGTGGACCGGTGCTTGGGTACTGTCCTTACTTGGACAAGCACCCCACTTATGATTAACCTCTATTGCAAGCATCTGCAACTACAACAAAAGTATTAAGGTAAACCTAACCATAGCATGAAACATGTGGATCCAAATCAGCCCCTTACGAAGGAACGCATAAACTAGGGTTTAAGCTTCTGTGACTCTAGCAACCCATCATCTACTTATTACATCCCAATGCCTTCCTCTAGGCCCAAATAATGGTGAAGTGTCATGTAGTCGACGTTCACATAACACCACTAGAGGAGAGAAAACATACATCTCATCAAAATATCGAACGAATACCAAATTCAAATGACTACTAATAGCAAGACTTCTCCCATGTCCTGAGGAACAAACGTAACAACTCACAAAGCATATTCATGTTCATAATCAGAGGAGTATTAATATGCATGTAGGATCTGAACATATGATCTTCTACCAAATAAACCAACTAGCATCAACTACAAGGAGTAATTAACACTACTGTCAACCCACAGGTACCAATCCCAGACATAGAACAAGAATTGGATACAAGAGATGAACTAGGGTTCGAGAGGAGATGGTGCTGGTGAAGATGTTGATGGAGATTGACCCCCCTCCCGATGAGAGGATCGTTGGTGATGACGATGGCGATGATTTCCCTCTCCCGGAGGGAAGTTTCCCCAGCAGAACAGCTCCCCCAGAGCCCTAGATTGGTTCCGCCAAGGTTCCGCCTCGTGGCGGCGGAGTCTCATCCCGAAAGCTTGCTTATGATTTTTCCTCAACGAAACACTCCATATAGCAGAAGATGGGCATCGGAGGGCCACCAGGGGGCCCACGAGGTAGGGGCGCGCCCAGGGGGTAGGGCGCGCCCCCACCCTCGTGGCCAGGGTGTGGCCCCCTCTGGAACTTCTTGCGTTCAGTATTTTTTATATATTCTGAAAATGACTTCGATGAAGTTTCAATACTTTTGGAGCTGTGCAGAATAGGTCTTTAATATTTGCTCCTTTTCCGGCCCAGAATCCCAGCTGTCGGCATTCTCCCTCTTTATGTAAACCTTGTAAAATAAGAGAGAATAGGCATGAGTATTGTGATATAATGTGTAATAACAGCCCATAATGCAATAAATATCGATATAAAAGCATGATGCAAAATGGACGTATCAAGTTCCACTGTGCTATCGCCAAAAGGTTTGCTAGCCCCTTCAATCGTCAATAATGATGCTGTCTGAGGAGAAACTTTCCTCCCAGGAAAAATCTTTGTGTTCGGCGGCTTCGCACTGCGGGCCAATTCGTTTGGCCATTTGGGGCAGATCGAAAGCTACGCCCCTGGCCATCAGGTCACATTTGGGAGCTTGAACTACGTTGCGGACATCCATGGAGACTTGATCTTCACCGGATTCGAGACCGTGGCTACCACTCCTGGCCACCCCGAGAGACATGACCTAAATCGTTCATCGAACAGCATCCAGGAGACAGCTCCCGTAACCGCTCTGGCCTTAAATCCGGAGCGGACTGCGCCATCCAAGGACGGGAGGCTCAACCCCGCCATGGAGGCCACAGATTCCCGGGCGTTGGAGCCGCACATAGACTTCATCTCACACGATACTTGTGCCACCGGAACTCCGGACTCGTCTCTGGCCATAAGTTCCAAACCATGTGAGCCCGCGGACGCCAAACTGGATCGTTTATCGATCTTCAAATTCAGGACCTGTAACATCCCAAAATTCTAAATTTTGGAATGTTATAATAAATAGATAGATTTGATTGATTGTTTGATTGATTGACTGAAAGTGAGTGAATTCGAAACTCTTTGAAAGTTAAATGAGAGGGAATAAAAGGACTTTCCCAAACTTTCATATTTTGCTTTCTGATCTCCATGAATTCAAATTCTTTTCAAACACAAAACCCCGGAGAGAAGATGACATGACTTCTTCCATTTATTTAAACGACAAGGGGTGTTGAAAATATTTCCGATTCTGGTACTTTATGCAACTCAATGATTTTCATGAGAGAAGATAAAATGACTTCTTCAAATTATATGAAATATGAGTTGGGAGTTTCAAAGAATTAAATTCAAAGTTCTTTTGAATTTATTTTCAATTTGGAGTTATTTGAGTTTTATTTAAATTATTTTTCTCCAAAGATAAAATATATGGAAATTAGGGTAACATGATTCCCTACAACAGAAAATTGGAGAGGAATAAATTTGAAATCATTTTGATATTTTAAAAATGATTTTTGTTGGATTTTAGTAGACCAGTAGCACTCTTCGATTTATTTGAATTTGTGTGAATTTTATTTAATGCTAGGAAAATGTCCATGTTAAAGAAAATCTTTTTTTGAAAATTTTGATATATTATATGCCTATATAAAAATTTTCTTTTATTTTGTTTTTATGATTATGTTTATCTGGAAATTGTTTAAAAAGAATACTCCCCGCCACCGACTGGGCCGGCCCGGCACCCAGCCAGGCCAAGGCCCAGCTCCGCGCCGCGCCGCTCGTCCCCGAGCTCGGGACGAAGTCCCGAGCCAGCACGCCGCCGCGCCGCCATGGGAGGTCGTGCCCGTCCCGGCCTCCTCCTACCCCTTCCCCAAGCCGCGCCTCCCCTCCCCACCTATAAAGGGCGCCGCCCCGGGGCCCATCTCTCCTTTCCCCGCAACCGCCGCCTCCCGCCGCTGCTTGCTGCCTGCGCCGCCGACGCACATCGCCGCCGCCGCCGCTAGCTGCTGCCGTCGCCGCCGCCTCGCCCCGTGCCACACCACCGCGCCGCTCGCCCGCCGGAGCCGCTGCTGCACCGCCACCGCGCCTCTCTCCGCCGGCTTGCCTCGCCCCGCTCGCCGGAGCCGCACGGCCCTCGCCGGAGTTCAACCTTGCCGCCGCCGGTTTTCTCTCGAAAACCGCCAAACCTCTGCGAACCGGTATAAACCGACCCCGGTTCTTTTCTTTAAGTTCGGTTTTTTTTAAAAAAAACCCTAGACTAGATCTGTTTTTTTAGGTTTTATTAAACAGAGAACGTCCACTGTTTTGATCTTATAAACGAGCGCTCGTTATTTAGTATTTTCGTTTTCTGGTTATTTTTCGGCCAGGGACCTATCCATGAAGATTTTATTTATAGATTAGTCCCTAATTTTCAAATGACTATATCTTTTTGCTCGTTAGTCGGAATTAGATGAAACGAACGCCCACGTCTTCGTTACGATCTCCTCTATCCATTAATCCAACTCAATCATGTTTTTGAAAAGTTTAAAATTTGAATTAGATCAGATTTGAATTCAAACTTCGTTTGATCATAACTTGAGTTTCGTAGCTCCGTTTGAGTTGATTCTTTTTGCAAATCGAAGCTCTTGACCTAAACATTCTAATAAGGCCAAATTCACATAATTTTGGTACTGTTAGAAATTGTTTTATGTTGCAAGAGTTATTTGCTTGGTTTTGATGTTTCCGAATCGTCTTCTTTGATCTTTCTGATCTCTTGAGTGATTGCTTATGTGTGGTTACTATTGCTTGCTTACGATAGATTGACCGGAGTGTGACGAGTAGATCTATCAAGATTTTGAGTGCGAATCATCTTCATCAACATTGCAGGCAAGTTCACACTTTGATCATACCTTTTCTACAATCCAGTTTTATTGCATTAGATCAATCCTAACATATTGCATGATTAGGATTTAATTAAACTGTGGGATGGGAAGTAGATGAGGTAGTGCCTATTACCTATTTATTATCAAACCTTTGGGAGTTACTTCTACGTTTGCTTATTATGCCATGCTATGCCAGTAGACGTGGATTGGGTGAGTGATATCCATGACAGATGTGAGATTGATAATTAATGGTTTATCTAAGGTGGCAACTTAAACACACATCTGGGTGGATTGAGGCACCTGGGGTTACCAGGACTTGCCTGTTTTTTTGGACCGCCACCCAGGCTCAAAGGGATCATGAGATTATTCATACTAGAAACTTTCGTGTGCAGCCACAAGCCATTATGGGCTCTGGCATAGTTGACTAAGTTGTGCGAACTCTTACAGTGGTAGACTAGCAGATGTAGGGGTTGTAGGTGGTACGGTCTACCCGATCGTAAGGTGCTAGCGCTTCTGAAAGGCTATGTCTCGGTCATCCGTCTTCTCAAACACCATGTAGTGCGAGAAAAAAAATGGAGGCGATCGAGTCTTGTGGGGAAAAGTGCGCAAACCTCTGCAGAGTGTATAAACTAATCATGATTAGCCGTGTCCCCGGTTATGGACATCTTGAGTATCTAGTTCTTGGATTATCCTGTTGTTCTCATCATGTTACTTTAAATGAATATTGTTGGGTTTAATGATGTTACTTAATTGGGATTGAGAATGCTGTCAACCATTCTCAATGTTCAACAACCACCATGATAGTTAAATAAATTTATTCCTTTGCAGTAGGGAAAAATTGGCTTTACGCAAAAACCTTATAACCATAGAGCTTTTCCACCAGCCATATATGCATATAGTGATAGCCATTGTTCATCATTTTCTCTATGGTGTGAATTTGCCAGTACATTCAATGTACTGACCCTCTGTGTCTGCAACGTCTCATGTTGCAGGATTATCTTATGACGAGTAAGTGATACGTTAGGGTTACGATTTCTACACTCAACTTTGCCGTTGGTGTTGATGGGAATCCACAACCTTATTACTTCCGCTATTTTGGATTTGAGGTAATAGTATTTACGTTACTTTTACATGTGATTTACCTCTGTTATAAATCCTCGAGTACTGTGTGTGTCAGCATACCGATCCAGGGATGACACTTAAGCACAGAGACTTGACCCATTCGGGTCGGGTCGCTACAAGATGGTATCAGAGCACATGTTGACTGTAGGACGTGACCCTAGAAACTAGCAAGCCCATAGCAAAGATTTTTCTCTACAACTTTCCCCTTTCAAAAAGATCTTTTACCTCTCTTCTCTTGCGAGCTTATTCAAAAATTTCCTTTTAGTGAGACTATACCCCTTTCCCCTTTTGACCACATGAAGATTCGACTGATGAGACCACCCCAAGAAGTACGAGATATCGGACAACTAAGAGTATTTTCCGTGCATCTGAATAATGGAAACTACAACGGTTGAAGGCCGAAGACAAGTAGAATTGGAAGGCTCTGAAGAATCCCCAGATTTGTATGACCTAGGAATGCTACCCTTATGGAACTTGGCAGACTATGGAAGTTGTCAATACCCGAGATCAAGGTGTATCGGAGAAAGACTGAAACAAGGAGCATGAGAAATCGAAGTGTTGTCAAGGAAAACCCTAAGGCAGGGGATATCAATTATGGAAGATAGCTCATAGCAATGACAAGGGCAGAAACATGGTTATCCCTGATGTCATCCCCGCTAATGCTATTGTCACCGTGCTGAGTTAAGGATGCATTTCTTCAGAATGGATTGGATGGAAGAAGGCTGATGGAGCACCTATTAGTAAGATGAAGTTTAACCTTAGCCGGTGTATCACCAGGATCTGGAGTAGTACATCAAGAAGTTAAGATGGAGCTACAAGAAGCCGTATTTGAAAGGAAGCATTTCATGAAGAACTCAGGACCCAAAAGTTGAAAGTAGCCAAGCTAGAGTAGAAAAACCTCGAGATACCGAAGATTCGTTAGGAACGGAAGGACAGTAATACCATGGTTCATGCCAATGTTGAAACCCAGAAGTTTGGAATGCCACTCCAGAAATATTAAAGGACGTCACGAGAAGCTTTTTGTCAACAGAGAGGATCTGGCAGAAGAAATTGAGAAGGACAAACACGATCGGAAGAAGCCATTGGAGGCATGAACAAGACTTGAAGAGTTTGGCGACGTTGACCTTAGAAGACCAAACCCCTGTTACACACCTACGTTAGATGCGACGATTGTGAGCTGTCATTTGTTTGTTGTTTTTTTCCGACAACCACAATAAAATCTGTCTTTTCAAAACTTTTGTTTGTATTGTGTGCATCCCTCTTGATCTCTCTTATCTCACCCCAAAACCCATGGACCCAATAGAGGATGAATGGAGATGAGCTTGTATTTTTGGGACCAATGAGTCAATTGGAGACAGACCGATGGATTCAGAACATGGAGGATCATATGGAGAACAACCCTATAGTCGGAAAGGATATGGCCCCAGCATGCTCTTCAATGCTTTGAAAGAGGTGCTGCTACTTGGTGGAGGTTGTACCAAACCATCAATGGATGGCAAGGAGTAACCACTTGGAAAGAATTTAAGTTGACTTTGCTAAAGTCTCAGTTTGTGTCCCAGAAATTGAAGCCTTATGGAAAGGATATGAAAAAAAACTTATGCATGCAAGCTTTGTGGAGAAATAGGACACAACCATAAAGAACACAAGGATGAATGCCCTAATTGTGAAGGAAGTCACCCAGTTGAAGAATGCCCAACTAGGCAAATTACTTGTTTCTTGTGTGAAGGGACTACCCACTACCCTGCTCAGTGTCACATTTACCCCTTCATACAAAGAACCACCCAGCAGAAAAAAGAAGCAATGAAAGGAGCCCTAATGGGAGTTTTAAAAGAACCTGCGATGAAGGACGAGGTGGAGGACCCACCCAAAGAGGAACCAATTAAACCCTACACCAAGTCTTGCTATTCACGTGGAGAAGAAGGACACATCTCCCAAAATTGTATGAATGGGAATCTAGTAGAATTCCCGACTGAGGAAATAGAGTATGACCCACAGGAAATAGAAGCCCTGATTGGAATGGAAAAGTCCAGGGAGAGAAACCGATTGGATTCCAGGAAGGACCTGAGTCATATCACCTGTTACAGGTGCAAGGAGTCAGGGCACTACCTCAACAGTTGCCCAAAAAGGAAACCTCGATACTTGTCAGAAGTAATATGTTTTAGTTGTAATGGAGCAGGCACTTTGCCAGAGAATGCCCCAAGGAGAAGGAAACTTGCGCTAGATAGTTGAGTTTGCAACAAAAGAAATGGAGTAGTAGAAGTGAGAACATTTTCTTTTATATTGAGGTGTTGAGTTGATACATGTAATGGAGAAGCGAGAGATTGAAATCATTTGAGAATGAATAAAGTAGCATCGTTGGTACTGATATGGATTTTATGAGTTGTTACTCTATGAAGAAGGATTTTGGCCATTCTGAGGATATGAGAAATATGTTCTATGGAAGATTTGTGCTTTTTAAGGGTGGTAGTACCCTGTAAGAACCCTTGACCCCTGGAAAAGATAAGGATACTCCACTCAGTGGATTTCGGACAAAATGAATATGAGTTTTGTCTTGATATGTGTGAAACCCCAAGAGTATGTGGAATGAAGTTGGAGACCGTCAATTGTTTGGACCAAATGTGATCAAGGAGTCAGAAGAGAATGTTAAGCTGATTCGAGATAGACTGAAGGTAGCTCAGTCCAGGCAGAAGAGTTATGTAGACTCAAAAACTCAAGGAGGTAGTCTATGAAATTGGAGACAGAGCATGTCTACGCGTGTCCCCTATGCGAGGAGTAAACAGATTGGAGTTAAGGGACGGTAAGCCCCAAGATTTGTAGGACCATACCGAGTTTTGGATCGTATGGGAGAAGTGGCCTACAAGTTGGAGTTACCCGAAGGACTGTCAGGAGTTCAAGATGTGTTTCACGTTTCCCAGTTGAAGAAGTGCCATGTAGAAATGGCCAATATTCCCCTGTAAGGACGCTTGACCGCGGAAAGGATAATGATGTTCCACGAATTGGAATATGTGCTTCATAAGTATAAGTTTTTATCTCGGTATGAGTGATATCCCACGAGGATGAAGAGATGAATTACTATTGGATATAAAGGAGGTATGATGTTGGAAATATGGATCAATGGAAATTCCATGATGAGTCTGAGTAATCATGTCCTAGTTTGGTCCCAATAGAAGGAAGAGAGACAATACAATTGGATGGATTTAAGTATCCTATGAAGCTGGATGTTGGATTTAAGATCAGTTGCCCAGAGGATGAGTTCAAGGTTTACAAGTGATGAGATGGGCCATAACCCACAGGCTCCAGGACCTGCCAAGAAGCAAGAACACTCTTGCTGAAGGAAAAACCCTAGAAGAAGTTATGATTTTATTGATAGACGATCTTATAGTAGTTTACGCAAAACCTGAGAGTTGTGAAGGAACGATAGATGTTTGTCTGGCTTGCAGAATCAATGGATTATTCCGAACTTGGTTCATCGACGAGAGAAATTCTGCAATGCTTGTGAGGATGACCAAGTGTTAGAATGCGAGATTCGCTAAACTATATACAAGGTAATGATTTGGGTGCGGGATGGATTGATCACCATACTAACTTACTCTTATTATTCGCCTTGCTATATGGGATGGTAAATCTGAGTGACTTGCCTATAGTAGAGAGACGACGATCAAAACCCTGTTTAAACCTTAGAATGGTATAAGAAATTTTTCCCTTGTACGCGGCAGTTGTTGCCAACCGTAGGTTATACGGTGAGGATCAACCAGACCCATTTCCCACAGGAGAAACCACAAATTGTTGACCACCATGAGATATCGATAGTTGTTTAGTTTTGGCGCCAGACCCGTCAGCTAAGAAGACCCAATCTCGGAAGAACCTTACCAAGATGAAAGGATAGAAAAAAATTGTGGTAAGGTTATGCCACTACCGGAAGAGCCCGGATAAGGAATTATCCTGAAGATCTAAGAAGACCGACACTGTCAAGAATAAGGATGGAGTATATGAGTTTTGATGGAACAGTAACCATGCTTCTAAGGGTGGTAGCACCCCAGACCCGGTGATGATTGATGAAATTTGAGGAGACCCCCAAACCCTAACCTTTGTCTTGCTAGCCTCTCCGAATCTCGATGACGAGATTCATTTTAAGGGTGGTAGGTTTGTAACATCCCAAAATTCTAAATTTTGGAATGTTATAATAAATAGATAGATTTGATTGATTGTTTGATTGATTGACTGAAAGTGAGTGAATTCGAAACTCTTTGAAAGTTAAATGAGAGGGAATAAAAGGACTTTCCCAAACTTTCATATTTTTCTTTCTGATCTCCATGAATTCAAATTCTTTTCAAACACAAAACCCCGGAGAGAAGATGACATAACTTCTTCCATTTATTTAAATGACAGGGGGTGTTGAAAATATTTGAATTTCATTTGAAAATATTTCCGATTCTGGAACTTTATGCAACTCAATGATTTTCATGAGAGAAGATAAAATGACTTCTTCAAATTATATGAAATATGAGTTGGGAGTTTCAAAGAATTAAATTCAAAGTTCTTTTGAATTTATTTTCAATTTGGAGTTATTTGAGTTTTATTTAAATTATTTTTCTCCAAAGATAAAATATATGGAAATTAGGGTAACATGATTCCCTACAACAGAAAATTGGAGAGGAATAAATTTGGAATCATTTTGATATTTTAAAAATGATTTTTGTTGGATTTTAGTAGACCAGTAGCACTCTTTGATTTATCTGAATTTGTGTGAATTTTATTTAATGCTAGGAAAATGTCCATGTTAAAGAAAATCTTTTTTTGAAAATTTTGATATATTATATGCCTATATAAAAATTTTCTTTTATTTTGTTTTTATGATTATGTTTATCTGGAAATTGTTTAAAAAAAATACTCCCCGCCGCCGACTGGGCCGGCCCAGCACCCAGCCAGGCCAAGGCCCAGCTCCGCGCCGCGCCGCTCGTCCCCGAGCTCAGGACGAAGTCCCGAGCCAGCACGCCGCCACGCCGCCATGGGAGGTCGTGCCCGTCCCGGCCTCCTCCTACCCGTTCCCCAAACCGCGCCTCCCCTCCCCACCTATAAAGGGCGCCGCCCCGGGCCCCGTCTCTCCTCTCCCCGCAACCGCCGCCTCCCGCCGTTGCTTGCAGCCCGCGCCGCCGACGCACATCGCCCCGTGCCGCACCACCGCGCCGCTCGCCCGCCGGAGCCGCTGCTGCACCGCCACCGCGCCGCCCTCCGCCGGCTTGCCTCGCCCCGCTCGCCGGAGCCGCACGGCCCTCGCCGGAGTTCAACCTCGCCGCCGCCGGTTTTCTCTCGAAAACCGCCAAACCTCTGCGAACCGGTATAAACCGACCCCGGTTCTTTTTTTAAGTTCGGTTTTTTTTAAAAAACCTAGACTAGATCTATTTTTTTAGGTTTTATTAAATAGCGAACATCGACTATTTTGATCTTATAAACGAGCATTCATTATTTAGTATTTTCGTCTTCTGGTTATTTTTCGGCCAGGGACCTATCCGTGAAGATTTTATTTACAGATTAGTCCCTAATTTTCAAATGACTATATCTTTTTGCTCGTTAGTCGGAATTAGATGAAACCAATGCCCACGTCTTCGTTACGATCTCCTCTATCCATTAATCCAACTCAAACATGTTTTTGAAAAGTTTAAAATTTGAATTAGATCAGATTTGAATTCAAACTTCGTTTGATCATAACTTGAGTTTCGTTGCTCCGTTTGAGTTGATTGTTTTGGCAAATCGAAGCTCTTGACCTAAACATTCTAATAAGGCCAAATTCACATAATTTTGGTACTGTTAGAAATTGTTTTATGTTGCAAGAGTTATTTGCTTGGTTTTGATGTTTTCGAATCGTCTTCTTCGATCTTTCTCATCTCTTGAGTGATTGCTTATGTGTGGTTACTATTGCTTGCTTACGATAGACTGACCGGAGTGTGACGAGTAGATCTATCAAGATTTTGAGTGAGAATCATCTTCATCAACATTGCAGGCAAGTTCACACTTTGATCATACCTTTTCTACAACCCAGTTTTATTGCATTAGATCAATCCTCACACATTGCATGATTAGGATTTAATTAAACTGTGGGATGGGAAGTAGATGAGGTAGTGCCTATTACCTGTTTATTATCAAACCTTTGGGAGTTACTTCTACGTTTGCTTATTATGCCATGCTATGCCAGTAGACGTGGATTGGGTGAGTGATATCCATGACAGATGTGAGATTGATAATTAATGGTTTATCTAAGGTGGCAACTTAAACACACATCTGGATGGATTGAGGCACCTGGGGTTACTAGGACTTGCCTGTTTTTTTTGGACCGCCACCCAGGCTCAAAGGGATCATGAGATTATTCATACTAGAAACTTCCGTGTGCAGCCACAAGCCATTATGGGCTCTGGCATAGTTGACTAAGTTGTGCGAACTCTTACAATGGTAGACTAGCAGATGTAGGGGTTGTAGGTGGTACGGTCTACCCGATCGTAAGGTGCTAGCGCTTCTGAAAGACTATGTCTCGGTCATCCGTCTTCTCAAACACCATGTAGTGTGAGAAAACAAACGGAGGCGATCGAGTCTTGTGGGGAAAAGTGCACAAACCTCTGCAGAGTGTATAAACTAATCATGATTAGCCATGTCCCCGGTTATGGACATCTTGAGTATCTAGTTCTTGGATTATCTTGTTGATCTCATCACGTTACTTTAAATGAATATTGTTGGGTTTAATGATGTTACTTAATTGGGATTGAGAATGCTGTCAACCATTCTCAATGTTCAACAACCACCATGATAGTTAAATAAATTTATTCCTTTGCAGTAGGGAAAAATTGGCTTTACGCAAAAACCTTATAACCATAGAGCTTTTCCACCAGCCATATATGCATATAGTGATAGCCATTGTTCATCATTTTCTCTATGGTGTGAATTTGCCAGTACATTCAATGTACTGACCCTCTGTGGCTGCAACGTCTCATGTTGCAGGATTATCTTACGACGAGTAAGTGATACATTAGGGTTACGATTTCTACACTCAACTTTGCCGTTGGTGTTGATGGGAATCCACAACCTTATTACTTCCGCTATTTTGGATTTGAGGTAATAGTATTTACGTTACTTTTACATGTGATTTACCTCTGTTATAAATCCTCGAGTACTATGTGTGTCAGCATACCGATCCAGGGATGACACTTAAGCACAGAGACTTGACCCATTCGGGTCGGGTCGCTACAGGACCGCAAACATCTTCCAGCACTCGCCTTTGGGCGACATGCTAAACTCATTGAAAAACCTGTCCTTGGCGGGGGACTCACAGTCGAACTATGTTCGGTTCGAACTAGGGGCTGATGATGGAGAATCTTGCTTCTCACCCGCCACCCACTCCATAGCCATTGTCGAGGACTTAACCAACATGCTCGATTACGGCTCCGAAGACTTGTACGGTATAGACGACGATGTCGAAGAAGAGCAGGGCCGAAACCCGCCACTCACCAGATGTGGGACGGTCACTTCTTCATACGACGTATACGCGGTGGATACACCTAAAGAAAATAACGATGATGGCAAAAGACGCAATGGATACGCGGTGGATACGCGGTGGATGAACCTCCTAAGACGCAGCCCAGACGCCGGCGTCAGCGGCGCCGCTCTAAGTCACGTCGTGCAAAAGACAGTAATACCGGCACCGGAGAAAACAAAATCCTGGACGATGCCGAAGAAAATGAAGCCCCTGTTGGGGTAACATCCAAACAGGATGAACTGGTAGACGGGCACGATAGCCCGCATGAACAGGTCATACACGAAGACCCGGAGGACAGTAATTATCTTCCGCTCTCCGAGAATGAGGAGAGCCTCGGCGACGAGGATTTCATCGTGTCTGAGGAACCTCTTGAGCAGGAGCGCTTTAAACGTCGGCTATTAGCCACCGTAAGGAGCCTGAAAAATAAACAGCAGCAGCATCAAGCTGACCAAGACCGGCTCAGCGATAGATGGACAGATATCCTAGTGGCCTAAGAATACGGCCCCGGGCGCACAACCAAGGGTTACCTGCAGCGCAGATTGCTACCTTAGTTTGATAAGGAAGCGCCGGAGCCTGTACCACGCGGTCGGGACAATGCGGCTAACCGACCACCATGCGGTCGGGACAATGCGGCTAACCGACCACCATACAGTAGCCTGCCTCACCCCAAAGAAAAAATAGAGATAAAACAGCTCGGGGTCATACATACGACCCTCGGCAAGACCTAGACAGTAGAGAAGGACATACCAGATCAATCTACAGATCGCGAGGACGTGCCTCGACACGCAACGTCGGCTACCTATTCCGACGGGACAAGTCTAGTCACGCCTGGCAGAGAACCGCAGACGAACTCCATCCAAGCTACGCCGCGACGTGGCCCAATATAGAGGCGCCACTCACCCACTCTACTTCACTGACGAAGTAATGGAGCATGAATTCCCAGCAGGGTTTAAACCTGGGAATATAGAATCGTATGATGGACCAACTGATCCCGTGGTATGGATCGAGGGTTTTCTTCTCCATATTCATATGGCTCGAGACGACCTTCATGCCATCAAATACCTCCCACTAAAACTCAAATGACCAGCAAGGTACTGGTTAAACAGTCTGCCTGAATACTCTATCGGCAGCTGGGAAGATCTGGAAGATGCCTTCCGCGACAACTTCCAAGGTACATATGTCCAACAGCCCGGAGAGTCAGCCAGAAAGCTCTGGACTAGGTTCTTAGTTAAAAAGAACCAAATCGTAGACTGTTCGGACGCGGAAGCCCTAGCGGCCTTTAAGCACAGTGTCCGGGACGAGTGGCTCGCCCGCCACCACGGTTAGGAAAAAGCCACCGCGGTTAGGAAAAACCAAAATCTATGTCAGCCCTTACCGCTCTGATGACCCGCTTTTGCGCGGGAGAAGACAGCTAGCTCGCTCGTAGAAGCAACAGCGCCAGCGACCCGGGCACTTCCGAAGTTTGAGAGGCAACGGGAAACCACCATGCAATAAGCACAAACGTGGCAATAGTAATGAGGGAGAGCACGACACAGCGGTCAACGCCAGATTCGGCGGCCCCAAACCCGGTCAGCGGAAGAAGCCATTCAAGGCAAACAGAGATAGACAATCCAACTTGGATAAGACATTGGATAGGCCCTGCCAGATTCATGGCCACTCCAATAAACTAGCTAACCACACCAATAGAAACTGTTGGGTCTTCAAACAGGACGGCAAGTTAAACAGCGAACACAAGGGGAAGAAGCCGCCCGGCGATGGCGACGACGACAAAACTCACCTACCAAACACCAGGGATCAGAAGCAGTTTCCCCCCGAAGTAAAGACAGTGAACATGGTACACATGGCACAGTCCCGTATAGGGGAACGCATGGAGCGCTCTCTCCGTGCAGAGGATCACACTACGGCTATATCAGCCGAACTACACAGATGGGGCGTTACACCGCATACCTCGTCGGCCATTAAGCCACCGGTCTCCATTCAACATGACAGTTCAAATCCTATATAGGACTAGCAGTTCGGCTTCCGCCGTCCGCCGCATATACCTGGAAAATCTGTACCGTGCATACATAACTACGCACTTAAAATACACTAGGCACCGGCGGAAGCACAATACGGACGGACCTGAAAGTACTCCCGTAACCTTTTTCTAACTATTTTTTCTTCTTCCTTTTTCTTGTTTCCCTCCACAGGTGGCTCAATGGCTGGCCCCGGACACTATCGGAGTTCGGGTTCGTAAACTCACCCAAGGGCTATTTCCGTCAAGGAGTCCCTTCACCGAGGACAGGCGGCGCAGACGTGCGACAGGAGGTCCAAAATAACTTTTTGTAGACCGCACTCTCTATTTCGAGCCTGTAAAGTGCCTTTTTCCTCCGCCTTCAACCCCTAGCATATCAAATAACTGGGGTTGCGGCTTTGTATCTATATACATGATTGGCATATCACTCAGATCCCAGTAAAAATAATCCATTTTTTCTACAGAACCGAGTTTTGCCCCTACGGTTGTTTCAAACATACACCTCAGCATAACTTGCTAGGGGCTTGGTATGGGAACAAACGAGTTGCCGACAAGTCCGAACATCTCTATAGAAAACTTCGGCGTCGCGAGTTTGGTCTTATATGCATTAGCTCCAAATCATGTCTTGAGTCAATAGTTGGGTTGCCCGGCTCCTGTGCTTGCTATCCTACGTTCCGCTCTATCGGCTAGGGTAGTAAAGGGAAAACTACTGCGATTGTGCTTCTGGTTCACCTTGTTAAGCACCTCAGTAGAGAAAGCCGAAAATTGACTGTCATAATGCGGCGAGAGCTGTTCAACCACTCGATGAATTATCAGAATCTTTCGCGATTCCCTCCGTGTTACATGAAGGACCTCTTTTCGGTCAAATATGTAGACGCATCGCATGAATAAGCCGCATACATACCAGGGGCTATGCCGTAGACCCACCATAAAACTCCTATGGCTAAGTGAAAGTGTTAACGCCCTATAGTCTGGTTGCCTGGTTCGCCGCATCGACACCTCCTTCACGGACCAAGACGTTGGGTCAAGAGTGATCAAATGCTTTTTCGAACACCCCCATACTTCCTACGAGGGGGCTGAAGCTGACGACTGGAAAACTTTTAGTTCATACACAAATGGCCGCACAGGAGGAACAAAACCCTTTTGGCAAAATCAGAATATAGACTGATTATAACAATTATCTTTTTCAACTCGTAAAAGGTTCACTCGAATATTATGCCTTTCGAACATTGACCCTCTATCAAGCGGGCAGCCTCTAAGACGTCCTCAAAGTAATGCTCTCGTGGGTGATGGTCCTTGCCCTTGGGTGGACCCTGCGCTGCAACATCGACGGCCTTCATCTTCCCCCAGTATGTATTGACTCGGGCAAAGGCCATCCGTGCACCTTTAATGCACGCCAACCTCTTCACAGTATCGATACGTGGCACCGCATCAGCAAGCCGCCGCACCAAGCCGAAATAGCTATTCGGAATCGGCTTAGTCGGCCACAGCTGAAGTATGACGTTCTTAATGGCAGCGCCGGACATCCTGTGAAGCTCGGCCCATTGAGACATCTGTTCATTCAGCAGCAGAGGGCGTTTTGATGCGCCGAACTGTGACCAGAAAAGCTTCTCCGTCGCATATCCCTCTTGCGCTTGGTAAAACCGTGCTGCATCAACTGAACTCTTCGGCAGGTCCAAAAACACGTCTGGAGAACTCCACACTTGGTTAAGCTGAGCATAATTCGAATCACCGAACTTCGTCTGTAATAAAAATGGCTTACCAGATGCAATCTCCCCGGCTTGCCGGATCTCCTCACGGGCCGCTCTGGATTCGACCGCGCTTCTTTCGCCTCTCGCAGGGTCTTGTCAAGCTCAGCCGCTTTGGCTTTATTCTCCTCCTCTAGGAATTCACAGCCACTCGTAGTATTTTTCAGTTCGAGCGCCATTGAGGATATTTTCTCCTCACCTTGGTGCCGCGCAGCTTGTTCGGCCTTTAACTCGGCCGATGCCTTTTCGGCAGCCGCATTACTAAACCGGGCCTGCTCCTTGGCCCGGGCCTGCTCCGCCCGAAGATTCTCAACAGCGACGGCACCATCTGCAGCCATGCACATCCTAGTATGCAACTTTCAGCGGCATGCTTATATTACAAATACGTATATGTAAGGATTGCTCCGAATATATACCTTGCGACTCGTCAAGACGCCTATTGATAAGTGCGATATCAGCATCTGCATCATCAATCTTGTGTTGCAAATTCGCAATCTCTACAGTCCGGACAGTTTCCGGGGAGGTTACAGCCTGTGTTCCAATTAATCATATTACTTCATGGGCATATCTTTTGATCCTCTGTTCGCCTCCCTCAGGAAGCCAATCAGAGTCTCAGGGGCTACTATCTATACACAGGTGTATTCTTGAATAAAACACAGTCGAACATATTATGGCACAAACCTCGAAGCCTCTTAGCAGGCCCATGAAGGCCTCATTCAATCCTCTTTTCGCGGACAGGACCTTTTCGACCACCTTGCCCATCAAGGTATGATGTTCCTCTGAGACAGACGCATGTCGTAGCATGTTCGTCAATATATCCGGCGCCTCTGGGTCTCCGGAGGCTGCTGTAGGAGTACGGCCTCCCTTTCAAGGGATCCATTTATTCGTATCCGGCTGTAGACCAGAATGTTTGGGGCCCTTATTGTTGGTCCCCGGACCCTGGGCCACCAAAGTATCACCTTCAGGTTGTGTCTTCATCATCCCTCGCACCACTTGTTGATCAGGAGAGACCCTTTGCGACGACACCTTGAAGTCGTCTGCCCTGTTGGGGGAGGAGATTGGTGGAGGCGTCTCGCTCTCCATCATCTCCGGAAGAAGATCCCCCGAGGAAGAGGATTGTTGAAGAAGACTGTGTGCCGAACTGCAAAAAACATATATTCTAGATGTTACAAGAAAGGGATGGGACATGTTTAAAACACCCTTGTTTACTTACAATTTGGCCTGAGGCTTGTCCTCGTCATGGGACTACACGATGACGTTGTCCTCCAAGCTCGAGCCACCCGACGAAGGCATTTTGCCTCGCTTAGGAGCCTTTTCCTCCCAATCTTCGGAGGCGGCCCTTTTCTTCCCATGGGGGGAAGCGACGTTGACTTCCTCGTCATTTTTGTCTTCGGACGATGGAATCTTGATTCCTCTGGACACAATGTCTGGCACACCTTCGGGATGGGGGCCATCTTTGGTCCTCTCTGCCTTGCCCTCTTTCACAGGCATCTGGTACGGTGTTGGGGCTAGCATCCTTGTTAATACAGGATCCGCTGAACCTTCGGGAAGGGGGGCCGGACACCTAATCAGCTCCACTTTCTTTATCCAGCCCTGGAAGGAGATAGTTTGCTCAGTAATGTATTGCAGCATACTTAAAAAAGGGGTCAAGTGCTTACCGAGGTATCCAGACGGTTACAGTCAAGGCATGTGTCCTCAGTAGTGTCCGGCCAATGTTTTCATTTTTCGAAAAACAACTTCCACATCCCTTTGTGCGTACTGCCGAAGAAGTGTTGGAGGGTTCGTGGTCCTTCTGGATTGAACTCCCGCATACGGAGAGGCCTATGTTGGCATGGTAGGATTCGGCGAATCAGCATTACTTGAATCACGCTGACAAGATCGATGTGCCTCTCGAGTAGGGTTCGGATGCGGCTTTGTAGAGTCCGCACTTCATCAATTGATCCCCAATCCAGCCCCTTGTTGGCCCATGATGCAAGCTGTAACGGTGGGCCAGGGCGAAATGTGGGTGCAGCTACCCACTTGGTGTTGTGGGGCTCCGTAATGTAAAACCACTCTCGCTGCCATTGATTGGAAGCTTAGGTAAAAGAGCCTTTTGGCCAAGGAGTGTTGGTGAGCTGGCTGACTACATCACTGCCGCACTCCACCTGTTCCCTGTCGACTACCTTTGGTTTCACATTGAAGGTCTTGAGCCATAAGCCAAAGTGTGGGGGGATTCGGAGGAAGGCCTCGCACATAACGATGAACGCTGAGACATGGAGGAAAGACTCTGGGGCTAGATCGTGAAAATCTAGTCCATAATAGAACATTAGCCCCAGACGAAGGGATCAAGAGCGAGCCCTAGCCCTCAAAGGAACTGTGAGATGAATACGACCCTCTCGTCAGATCTGGGGGTCGGGATAACCTGCCCTTGAGCAGGAAGCCTATGGTGGATCTCTGTGGTCAGGTATCTGGCCGCTCGAAGCTCCGCAATGTCCTCCTCTATAACAGAGGAAGCCACCCATCGGCCTTGAGGGCTGGGTCCAGACATAATGGGGAAGCTCGGTGCAACGAAGTCAAAACCTTGGGTGCTAGAACTCAAAGTTGGAGAGGCTCAAGAGAAGTTTGGCATCAAAAAGGATAGCCCTTGGTTCCTTTATAAAGGCAGCAGGAATTAAAATGCCTCCTCTTAAGTCTGAAAGCCTGCCTATTCCTAAGGGATCTTTCCAACAGAACGGTTGGGTTACCCATGCTCGTGTTAATGAGAATCCCGTAATAAGGGGGCACGATCTCTGTTTCGACAGAGCGTGCCAATAGCTACCGTGCCTCGAAACATGGAACGGTGGGACAGGAAACGGTTCGAAAAACCAGGCGAGCGTGATGTCACGTTATCAAAGTTGTCATCAGATTGGACTCATGGAATATTATATTCTCTCAGCGGTTGTGTGTGGTGTTGTGTTACAGGTCTGGACACGTTCAAATACATCCGAAGACTATTTTGGAGTTCGGAGGAAGGAACCCGCGTTGCAATGCCGAAGACAGATCTACGCGCCGGATACGTTGCCATTCAAGCCAGGTTCAGGGGCCACTGAGGGAGTCCTAGACCAAGGGGTCCTCGTGCATCCGGCCTATTAGCCATGGGCCGGACTGATGGGCTATGAAGATACGAAGACCGAAGATTGCACCCGTGTCCGGATGGGACTCTCCTTGGCGTGGAAGGCAAGCTTGGCGACCAAATATTTAGATTCCTTTCTTTGTAACTGACCTTGTGTAACCCTAGATCCTCCCGGTGTCTATATAAACCGGAGGACTTAGCCCAGAGGGGGGAGACATTATCATAACCATACAAGCTAGACCTCTAGGGTTTAGCCATTACGATCTCGTGGTAGATCAACTCTTGTAATACTCATATTCATCAAGATCAATCAAGCAGGACGTAGGGTATTACCTCCATAGAGAGGGACCG
The DNA here is from genome assembly GCF_056163025.1 of Triticum urartu. Classification (NCBI taxonomy): domain Eukaryota; kingdom Viridiplantae; phylum Streptophyta; class Magnoliopsida; order Poales; family Poaceae; genus Triticum; species Triticum urartu. The sequence goes on along the minus strand of NC_141874.1, from coordinate 165,435,875 downwards.
AACCTGGGTAAAACATTATGTCCCCTGTCACCTGTTACCATCGACCTTAGACGCACAGTTCGGGACCCCCTACCCGAGATCCGCCGGTTTTGACACCGACACACCTAGACTCCGAGTCAGGTCCAAACTTATGTTGAAACTTGAGTTTTTAAATGGTTGTGGGGTACATATTGGGGAAGCAATCAGTACTATCTTTCTACTATCTCATTAATCTCGGGTGTCTACTATGAGTTTCATGTTGGGTGTAAACAAACATTAAAGGAGCCATTATCTATATTTTTTAACTAAAGCTATTATCTGTCTGCTATCATTGGTTTTGGGTCTATCCATAGTTTGCTACCATCACTCTGGATTTGTGCATGCACTCCTTACATAATCTCACTATGTTTTATTCCTATGCATGTCAGTTATTGTACACAATGGAACTGAACATATAGAGCAGAAGAGATGAGCCTTGCGTGGCAATAAAATTTCATGCACACGTCGCTCCATGGTGGGCGCAAAGGCAGCCCCCCTCCACCCATTTCAGATCGTAATCAAGAGAAAGATAACTGTTCTAAGGGGGGTTCAGAAGCAGAAGACCACTCCTATTTACCCCATGAGGCCTTCTCTCTAACTTGGCATGCTGATGTTGGTAATATCATGCATATGGTGCCTTGCATTGCTTACTGTATACATCAAAGATGTCATCTGCTTAGTTTAGACATGCTTTGTGTCAATGCCATCTGTTTAGTTTCTTTATTGTATATGTGAATCATGCAATGCCATCTTGTTTAGCCAGGCATCATATATGTGAATTTTGCAATGCCACCCTGGTTAGCCAGTCATCTTATATGTGAATTATATCATGACATCATTTTTTTATTACGTGTTAAATTTGTCAACAATTTTAGTACATCCATTACTCTTCCTACGCATCAGCCATTCGGCACGGTCATGGAAAATCTGGAGTGGAAACAAGGTCTTTAGAGCAGACAATGCTGTCTGACAAAGCGCATGTCTTGCTAGTTACAGATAGTTCCTCATAGGAGGATTTAGAGACAGATGACCAGTCCTATTACCACCCCCCCTAAGGTGCATGCTCTAACTTGGCAGGGTTATGTTGCTCATATCGTGTGTATGGTATCTTGCATTGCTATGTCATTTGCTTAGTTTAGACATGCTTTGTGTGAATGCCACCTGTTTAGTGTCTAATTACCATATATGTGAATTATGCAATGCCATCTGTTGCAAGACATTATATATGTGAATTACGCAATGCTATCTTGTTACAAGGCATTATATATGTGAATTATGCAATGCCATGCTGTTTAGCCAAGCGTCATATATGTGAATTATATCATGCCATCCTTTTTTTATTACTCATTGCTTTTGTCGACAATGTTTGTATATTCAACTGCTCTCCCTGTGCATCGGCCATTTGAATTGGTGATGGAGAAATCTGGAGTGAAAACAAGGTCTTCAGAGCAGACAATGCTACCTGCTGAAGCAGATATCTTGCTGGTTACAGATAGCTCTTTAGAGGAGGATTCAGAGGCAGATGACCAGTCCTATTATCCCCCTGAGGTGTATGCTCAAACTTGGTAGGGTTATATTACTCATATCATGCATATGTTGTATAGCAGTGCTTAGTTTTTACATCATATACACGATATTGAATGACATCTCCTTAGTTGACACATCATATATGTGATTGCCCTCTGCTCACTTCCTTAGTATATAAATCATATATTTGTATTATATCATGCCATGATGTTTACATAGACAGCATGTATCTGAATTATGGCATGCCAACCCATTTTCTAAAGACATAATATAGTTATATCATCTCATCATGTTTACATAGTAATCATATTTTGAATTATGTCATTCTATCCGTGAATTATATCATGACATCATGTTTCCATCGACAGCATGTTTGTGATTTATGGCATGCCAACCACTTTAATAGACACGTCGTATAGTTATATCATGTCATCCTGTTTACATAGTCATCATATTTTGAAGTCTGTCATTCTATCATGTTTAGTTAGCCATCATACATGTGAAATTGTGTCATGCTATCCTGGTTAATTAGCCATCATATATGTGAAATTATGTCCTGCTATTCTGTTTGGTTAGACCACATAAATGTGAATTATTTCATGCCCTGTTTTATTCCCTACTATCCATTGCACCTGTCTATCTTACAATGTCTGTACATTCAATTACTTTTCTTGTTTATCAGCCATTTCAATTGGAGGGGTGATGGCAGTATCTATGGGAGTAAAAACACGGTCTTCGGAAAAGTTCGTGCTGCCTGTCGATGGAGATTGAACCATGGTTGTACTTGCCCAAGAACCAGCCCCACCACACATAACCCAGACTCACGCAGATTGTACCCCTACCCAGTTGGACAGAGAACCAGCTACACCCCTTCTAACCCCAACCCCAGCAGATAGTAACCCAGTTCCCGTTGACACAACACCGTCTCCACCACAGAGCACCCAAACACGATCAGTTAGTAAGGCAACTACAGTGCCTAAAGCACGGGGACCACCACTCCGAACCCCAAGTCAACGCTTAAAGCAGAAGAAGAATTGTTCTCAGGTTAGGTTCCGTAGCTATGGTTCATACTACTTTGCTCTTGCATCACTGTATTTACTCATACCAACTAATTTCAAATTTGAAGGATGCAATTGAAACTCCAATGGCGCAATAGGTATGTTTCAAACCTGTTTGATTAACATGTTTGCTATTGTAACTTGCTCTATGTTGATTTCAGTTTCAATTGAATAAACAGTTAGGTTCTCATGCCATGCATATTACAAGTGTTGTTATTTCTTTGTAGTTTCCCACACTTATATTCTGTCTATGCTGCTTTGTCTTAAATAGATATGATTCGAACTCTATCTATCTTGATTTGGCAACATAAACTAGAATGATATAGACCATACTGTGATCATACTAGATAGATATATGTTTGTTTCATGTTGTTATCTTGTCCACCTTACTACTGAACTGGTTTACCGAAATGAGTTTCATATACTACATTGTAAACATGCGATGTGTTTGTTTGTTTCTCTTTTAGAACGCGGATAAAATATTGGAGAAGAGTACCCCGTTATGCAATGGTAAAGGAAGTAATGCAGATAAGGTTCAAGATAGTGAGACATCCCTGTTGGTCTCCAAGAAAGCTGATAAAAACTATATTGAAGACACTGAGACAACCCCAAAGTCTTGTCTTGATGTAGTGTTCGAGTTACTGGCTACTACTGCTGGCACCAGCTCTTCGAACTCGCTGCCTGAATCAGTTCGGCTTCTTGAGTCTTAACTTCAAGTTGAAAGACATCGATTAGATGTTATGCGACAGGAAGCCGAAGGACTGAGGAAGTCCCTGCAGAATTCAGATGCATACTTTCTGGTGCAACAACAAGTGCTGGAGGATTTAAATGCCAAACAAGAGAAATTTAATAAGCTTGCTAAGCATCTTGCCAGCATTATGGGTACCCAGGATATTGTTTCTTGAGCTCTTCTGAAGTGGTTTTAGTTCTGGACTTGTTTTGCTGCGTTTATATGTTGCTTTGTTCCCTATATTTGCACCGGTGGCGAACTTTGATGCCCAGTGGATGTAATATGTGTAATAGCCGTGATAGCCTAGCGTAAGTTGCTTGCTAATTTATTTCCTTATTGTCTTGTTTATTTGTTTTCTTGTAGTCAGTGCAGTTCTTTTTCCGCGGTTTGCTAGTGGCCGCTGTCGGTGTCAAAATCGGCGGATCTCGGGTAGGGGGTCCCGAACTGTGCGTCTAGGTCGGATGGTAACAGGAGGCAAGGGACACGAAGTTTTACCCAGGTTCGGGCCCTCTCAATGGAGTTAAAACCCTACGTCATGCTTGATTAATATTGATGATATGGGTAGTACAAGAGTAGATCTACCACAAGATCGAGGAGGCTAAACCCTAGAAGTTAGACTATGGTATGATTGTTGATGTGTATGTTGTCCTACGGACTAAAACCATCTGGTTTATATAGGCACCGGATAGGGTTAGGGTTACATAGAGTCGGTTACAATGGTAGGAGATCTCCATATCTGTATCGCCAAGCTTGCCTTCCACGCCAAGGAAAGTCCAGCCCGGACACGGGACGAAGTCTTCAATCTTGTATCTTCACAGTCTAGGAGTCCGGCTGAAGGTATAGTCCGGCTATCTGAACACCCCCTAATCCAGGACTCCCTCAGTAGCCCCTGAACCAGGCTTCAATGACGATGAGACTGGCGCGCAGATTGTCTTCGGCATTGCAAGGCGGGTTCCTCCTCCAAGTACTTCATAGAAGATTTTGAACACAAAGATAGTGTCCGGCTCTGCAAAATAAGTTTCCACATATTGCCTTAGAGAGAATAATATTTACACAAATCAAATCTGCTGACGTATTTCGTAGTGTGACACACCACGGCCAAGCCTTTATCCGAGTCGTTTTATTATCCCACCTCAGTGCGTCATGCGAGGAAGTTTCCTTGGCACGTCTTGTTAAAGCAGAGATCATGTCCCCTTATTCTGGGATTCTCATTAATACGGGCGTGGGTAACCCAACCGCTTCTAGGACTCCTAGATTATAGGCAAGTCCAAACGAACACGGAGAGGACGCTTGATATTCACCCTCTTTATAAAGGGGACAAGGCTTTTATTTTTCCCTCCCGTGCTCAATCGAATCCTTCCCCCACCTCAAGCTCAAATGCCCGAAGTTCAGGTCAGGTGCTCCGAACCTTCAGTCATGTCCGGATCTAGCCTTCAAGGCCGATGGGTGCCTTCCTCCGTCACGGAAGAAGACATCAAAAAGTTGAGGGAGGCCAGATATCTGACCGCCGAGATTTTGCATCGGCTGCCTCCCCGAGGCAGGCCGTCCCCACCCTCGAACCCAACGAGAACGTCGTGTTCGTCTCCCACTTCCTCCGAGGTCTAGGCCTTGCTCTGGATCCTTTCGTAAGGGGTTTGATGTTTTACTACGGGCTAGACTTTCATGATCTAGATCCGGACTCCTTTCTTCATATCACGACATTTATTGTCGTGTGCGAGGCCTTCCTCCGGGTTACCCCTCACTTTGGCCTATGGCTCAAGACCTTTGAAGTGAAGCCTATGATGATCGAGGGGCAACATGCAGCATGTGGAGGTGCCTCAATACGCAAGATGACGGGAGCTCCGTGGCCCAAAGGTTCCATCCCAGAGGTGTCTGAATCAACAGGAGTGGTTCTACATCACGGCTCCTAGAAGTGCCAAGTGGGTGGCCCCCCTGTTTTCCGCTCGGGCCCCCCACCACAGCTGATGTCATGGATCAGCAGAGGTCTGAGCTGGGGGCCAGCCAAGGACGTGCCTATACTGCAAAGCCGCATTCGAGATCTCTTCACTGGAGATTTCAGTCTGGTTGCGGTAATACAGGTTATGCTGGTTCGTCAAGTCCAGCCTTGCAAATGCCGGCCTCTTCTCCTGTGGGAGTTCAATCCCGAGGGACCGCGTGCCATTCAAAATTTCCTCGGCCTGACGCACGAGGAGATGTACAAGTCATTCTTCGGACCTCAGGTGGAGTGTCCGAAAATCACCGAGGACATGGGCCTGAGCAGTAACCGCGCCGCCGAACAAGTAAGGCATCTTCCGGCCGAACATACTATCTCTCTTTGTTACGAAGTTATTTCTGAAAGTTCGCTTTTTGACCAAGACTGGCTAAGAAAGGCGAAGTTGATTCGGTGTTCGGCCCCCCTCCCTGAGGGTTTGGAAAATCCGGTATTGGAAAAGATGCTCCAGACCGCACCTTGCCCAGAGCCCTTGAAGGAAGATACTGTGGAGGATAATGCGGGCGGACGCGGGCCCCCAACGCTGCCCATTCTAGCCGAGGGAGCGAGCGTCTCCATGAAGGAAGACGGCCAGAAGAGGAAAAGGACTGCGCTCGGGGATTCGGAAGCCGAAGCTTCCAAACGGGAAAAGAAGTCTCCCACAGAGGGTCCTACCTCGGGGGGCGCCGTTGCCGCACAAAGTCCGCGGGGGGATCAGTTCTCCCGCGAGTCGTAAGTGACCCGAAATACTTTTAATAGTACAGATATGCCATCTTTTTCTTCTGAGACAATAACCACCGCATATATTTTTGCAGTTCGGGCCTTAGCCCCTCTCAAATGAGCTTGTCTTCGGGGGATCTTCTTCCAGAGATGATGGAGAGCGAAACGCCTCCTCCGGACTCCTCCGCGCCAGAAGCGGGCGACCCAGAAGTGTCGTCGCAGAGGGCCTCTCCAAGTCCGGTGAGGCCAGAAGATAATCCCATCGACCCCCAAAGCTCCCAATGTCCGGCTCCCGAAGAGGGCAGACAAAAGAGTCCGGCACCGTCTGGTCTACGACCGGATGTTCTGAGGGAGTTGGTGGGGTGAGCGGCCATCTCAGATGAACACCGTGTGCTGATGAATACGGTGATGGAGAGAATATCGTCCGCTGAAAGCGGATTGCATGAAGCTTTTATGAGTCTACTGACAGGCTTCGAGGTACGTAAAAGAATGTATGATAGTCCTGCACATGCTAGGTGTGCCCTGTGTAGATAGTAGCCCCTGAGACTCTGGTTGTCGTCAGAAATGACGACGAACAGAGGATCATATTCCCAGGTAATAACCATACTGCCTCTATGTGCAGGCGATGGAAGCTCCGGTGGCTAGCCGGACTAGCGAGTTTGCCCATTTAGAACGGCAGTTGGATGCGGCAGACGCCGATATCGAGCTTGTTAACAAAAGGCTTGACGAGGCGCAGGGTAAGTGTCCTTATCTGGTAAACGCCACATAGGAAGAGCAACATGATGCCAGTATCTTTAATATGTTGTGACTGCAGATGGAGCTGCCACTGTTGAAGCCTTGCGGGTAGAACTTGCCCGAGCCAAGGAACAAGCGAGGTTGGGTAATGCGGCTGCTGTGAAGGCGGCCGAGGAGTTGCAAGCCGAGAAGGCCGCGCATGGCGATACCCGAGACAAGATGGCCAAGATGGCTATAGAATTAAAAGCCGCCGCTGACCGTTGCCGGGTTCTTGAAATGGAAAACCAAGCGAATGCATCGGACCTTGAGAAGGCTGCTGCGACGAAAAAGGATCTCCGCTCTGCTATGAGGGCAAAGAAGGAGGAGCTGCGGGAAGCCGGGGATATTGTAGCGGGGAAATCCTTTATTTGCGGAGGAAATTCGGAGATCCACGGTACGCCCCTCTGGATCGGCTGTGGAGTTCGGAGGATGTGTATATGGATTTGGCGGCGAGCGCTGCCGATGCGGCCAAGTACTTCCAGGGTCAGACGGACCGTGAAGTAGACCAGCTGTTTTGGAGATAATTCCATTCTCCCGAGCGTCCACTTTCATTGACTGACCAATTAGCCGAATGGGCCGAACTAAATAGGTTGTACGGACTCTCCATGAGGACTGTTGTGGATCAGCTATGGCCGGAAAGGTCAAAACAGAACAGCTATTTCGGCTTGGTGCAGCAGGTCCTTGACGTGGTGCCGCGCATTAATGTGATGAGGAGGTCGGCATGCATAGAGGGCGCACGGATGGCCTTTTCCCATGTTAAGGCATACTGGGCGGAGATGGATGCTACCAATGTTGCAGCGCGGGATTTGGCTATAGGTCGAAAGGCTGCTGAGCACTACTTTGAAGAAGTTCTTGAGGGTGCCCGTTTGATAGAGACCCAGTGCTCAAAAAATATTATGTTTGAGTGATATGTAACCTCATTGTAAGCGAAATGCTTTTATAAATTTTTATAAGGCTATTTTTATACTTTTGCCTAAAAGTAATATGATGCCTCCTGGGTGGCCGTTTATGTATACATGTGTATAACCTAAAAGATTGCAGTCGTCGGCTTCAACCCCCACGCATATAATGCGGAGGTGATCGCAAAAACACGCATTCACACTTAACCCAACGTCTTGGTCCTATTAAGGAGCTGATAGCGGAGCGAGCGAGGCAACCGGACTATAATGCTTTAGCACTTTCACTTAGCCATAGGAGTTTGACAGTGGGGCTACTAGATAGCCCCTGGTGGCTCCGCACTCTCCCGATTCTGGGGTGCGTGCATGCCTAGCCGGAAAACGGCCCTTCGTTAAGGCGGAGGAATTCTAACATTCCCACAGGTCATCGAGTGCTTGACCAGTCTCACGCTATATCATGACAGTCAGTTTTCGGCTTTCTCTACTGAGGTGCTCGTCCGGATGAACCAGGGCACAATCGCAGTAGTTCTCCTGGTGCTACCTTAGCCGGCAAGGCAGAACGTAAGGCACCAAAACACAGGAGCCTGGCAAACCCAACATTTGACCAAAGACAATGATTCGGAGCTGATGCATATAGAGCCAAACTCGCGACGCCGAACACTCCCTAAGGTATTCGGTCTTTGTGGTATAAATCGGGCCTAAATAGTGGCCTTTGTAAGAAGCCCCTTGTGTCCGGGTACATGCATTGTTCTGGCGTGGCCACATGCCAAGACGTCAGCATCCTTCTCAACGGTGGATATGTATCAACAAGAGACAGTAAAAAAGGTTTACGCAGGGTCTTAATCTAAAAAGAATCCTTGGAGCGGGTCCCTGCTGCACGTCTGCGCCTGTGTCTCCGTTGTGCCGTATCCTGGACAGGTGTAGCACGATGGTCGTCTGTAAAAGAGAGGAAGTTTAGTGAAAAAGTTGTCGTGCAAAAAGATAGTTTTTGAAAGAAACCATGTATATTTCAAGGTGATAAGAAATTGCCATTTGTCTGCGCACGTTGAGCCCCTTGTATTGACAAATAGGGGTGTGACCACTTATTCCATATAAATAGCGGCGCCGGACTTGATTAGTTGTATCTGAGGTCTTGACGACCTATTGGATGCTTTCGCTTGTCCGGGCGCATTTAGTGTGCGGCTGCCAAGGTAGCCTCACTCTCTTCGGCGCGCAGAGATTGCTTGATATTTCCGTGCACTATAATGATGCCACGTGGACCGGGCATCTTGAGTGTGAATGAGGCGTAGTGTGGTATTACATTAAAGCGAGCGAAAGATTCGCGTCCGAGCAGTGCTTAATAGCCACTTTGAAACGGAGCAATGTGGAAAGTTAAATGCTCGCGACGGAAGTTGTCGGGGGAGCCGAATATAACTTGTAGTAGGAGGGAGCCCGTACAACGAGCCCCTGGGCCTGGCGTTACTCCTTTAAAGGTAGTATTGCGATGGCGAATTTGTGTTGGGTCTAACCCCATCCCGCGGATTGTATCCTGGTATATTAGGTTTAGGCTACTGCCGCCGTCCATCAAGACTCTTGTGATGTGATATCCGCCAATTACTGGGTCTAATACCAGGGCAGCCCATCCTGCGTGTCGGATACTTGCTGAGTAATCGCGATGGTCGAAAGTGATCGGTTGAGATGACCAGTGGCAGGACGTCGTGGTGACATGCACTTGGGTATATTTTCCTGGGAGTGCCGCGTTGTTTTTTCCCTTGATTACGTGTAACACGTTTACTGTTTTGACTTCTGGTGGAAATTTCTTTTGTTCCCCCGTGTCTTGCTTGGGGGGCTCGTCCTCGTCTTCACTTGGTGTATCCTCCCCCTTGTGTACGGCGTTAAGCTTGCCGGACTGCTTGAAGACCCAACATTCTCTGTGGGTATGATTAGCAGGTTTACCAGGGGTACTATGAATCTGACATACTTGGTCTAGAATTTTGTTGAGGCTGGACAATTCATCCCTGGTGCCTTTAGGGGGCAGCTTTTGTCCTGGCCGAGAGCTTTTGAATCCGGCATTTACTGTCGGGCCCTTCGTGCTGTCTTCTTTATTCTGGCATTTGTTATTGCTGTTGCGCCGTGATTTCCCGTTTCCATCTCTAACTTCAGATGTACTGGGGTCGCTGGTGCTGCATCTAGCTAGCCAGCTGTCCTCTCCCGCTCAAAAGCAGGTCATGAGGTTTGTTAATGCAGCCATCGTTCTCGACTTATTTTGGCCGAGATGTCTGGCGAGCCATTCGTCATGGATGCTATGCTTGAAAGCCGCTAAGGCTTCGGCATCCGGATAGTCGACAATCTGGTTCTTTTTAGTAAGAAACTTGTTCCAAAGCTTTCGAGCTGACTCTCCGGGCTGTTGAGTTTTATGACTCAAATCGTCCGCATCCGGAGGTCGGACATAGGTCCCTTGAAAATTTGCCCAAAAGGCGTCTTCGAGCTCTTCCCAAGTTCCAATGGAGCTTTCGGGAAGGCCTTTGAGCCAGTGACGAGCTGGCCCTTTGAGCTTGAGGGGTAGGTACTTGATGGCGTGGAGGTCATCTCCTCGAGCCATATGGATATGAAGGATGTAGTCCTCAATCCAGACCCCAGGGTCTGTTGTTCCATCGTATGCCTCTATGTTTACGGGCTTGAATCCCGCTGGGAATTCGTGGTCCAGCACCTCATGGGTGAAACATAGGGGGTGTGCGGCACCCCTGTAGCTGGGTGTACCGCGTTGTTCGGATGTTTGTTGTGTTGCATTGTATGCTTGGGCGCGCTTGTGTGGTCCATAGATGGATCTGGTTGCGCCGTCCTTTGGGTGCGAGCCCTTGCATGGGTCGCGTATTGTATTGTGAGTGGCGTTGTATGCCGCTCTGTGTTGGTAGAGGCGTCGTCTATCCGACCAGGTGGCTGCTTTGATATTTGGTTGTGGAGGTTCTGAGGCCTCCTCATCGAATTCGGGTAGCAGCTTCCGCTTTGGGTAGCTCTTGGAGGGGCGATTCTCGCCGTACCTTGCTGCTGTGCTGAGTATTTTACTCCATCTGAATTGGAGTGTGTCTTGCGCGGCCTTGAGCCTTTGCTTCTTCTTTTTCAGGCTCCTCGCGGTGGCAACAAGCCTTTTACGGGCAGTCTGCTGCTCCGGGTGTCTGTCCGGCGTTATGTCGTCCAGACCATTATCCTTGATAGGATTTGTTTGTTCGGTTTGATTATCCGGATTGCCGTTGTCCGGCAGCGGTTCGCCCTACTCCAGCACTGGGTCTGTGTGATCGCTATTTCTGTCGAGGCGGGATTTGGGGTGGCGCTTGCGTCGCCGCTTTGACTGCTTTTCGAGGGAACAAGCCTTCGGTGCATCCTTCCGCTCCTCGTCGTCATCTTTTGGTGCGTCCACCATGTATATGTCATATGACGAGGTGGCGTTCCAGGGCCCAATAGGCGTTGGTTCCTCATCATCTCCTTCACCGGCGTCCATACCGTCGATGTCTTCGGAGTCGAAGTCGAGCATGTCGCTTAAATCGTCGACAATGGCTACAAAGTGGGTGGTGGGTGGGCTTTGAATTTCTTCATCGTCCGCATCCCAATCTCGCTGACCGTAGTCCGGCCAGGGCTCTCCTGATAAAGAGAGAGACTTTAGTGATTTTATAATATTGCCAAAGCGCGAGTGCTGAAAGATGTCTGCGGCAGTAAACTCCATGATCGGCGCCCAATCGGATTCGATTGGCAGAGGCGCGAATGGTCGGAGTCCAGAGAGGAGTCCAACTCCTTGGAATCATGAGTCTCGCGGAGTGCGGGGCTGGTGTTCGGCTCAATCGCCGTTAGGGTCACAGCCCCCGAGGCGGCGTCCAACCGCCCATCCTCGATCGGCGCAGTTGGCTCCGAATTAGGGATCGGAGCTAACGCGGGTGAGGCCTCCAGGGCACTGTTCGGCGGCAGAGCTAAATCATGCTCGTCGTGACAGAACGGTGCGCTCGGAAGTGGATCGAATCCGTCGAAGATCAAGTCTCCGCGGATGTCAGCCGTGTAGTTTAAACTTCCAAATCTGACCTGACGGCCAGGGGCGTAGCTTTCGATCTGCTCCAGACGGCCAAGCGAATTCGCCCGCAATGCGAAGCCGCCGAAGATGAAGATCTGTCCGGGGAGAAAGGTCTCACCCTGGACTTCATCGCTTTTGATGATCGTAGGAGCCATCGAGCCTGACGATGACGACACAGAGGAACTCTCAATGAAAGCACCAATGTCGGTGTCAAAACTGGCGGATCTCGGGTAGGGGGTCCCGAACTGTGCGTCTAGGTCGGATGGTAACAGGAGGCAAGGGACACGAAGTTTTACCCAGGTTCGGGCCCTCTCGATGGAGGTAAAACCCTATGTCCTGCTTGATTAATATTGATGATATGGGTAGTACAAGAGTAGATCTACCACGTGATCGAGGAGGCTAAACCCTAGAAGCTAGCCTATGGTATGATTGTTGATGTGTATGTTGTCCTACGGACTAAAACCCTCCGGTTTATATAGGCACCGGATAGGGTTAGGGTTACATAGAGTCGGTTACAATGGTAGGAGATCTGCATATCCGTATCGCCAATCTTGCCTTCCACGCCAAGGAAAGTCCCTCCCGGACACGGGACGAAGTCTTCAATCTTGTATCTTCATAGTCCAGGAGTCCGGCTGAAGGTATAGTCCGGCTATTCGAACACCCCCTAATCCAGGACTCCCTCAGCCGCAATAACCTATTTTTTAAAACTAGGCCACAATAACCATGGGCTACATATTTACTATACTTAACATGGGCCTCCTACGGGCCATAGAAACAATGGGCCTTCTACGAGGCGTAGAAACAATGGGCCTTATACGGGCCGTAGACACAATGGGCCTTCTACAGGCCGTATTATCAATGGGCCTTCTCCGGGCCGTATGATCGGTTGGCCAAACATGGGCCAACAACAGACCACATTATGATCGTAAATGGGCTAGAGTTGAAATCATTCGTTCATAGGCCGACCATAACGGGTCGTCGTTAATCGTCCGTATTTGATGACGCTATGAAAACGGCCCAACGTATTAACGGGCCACAAACGGGCCGACTGTAACCACGGGCTGAATTTGGCCCACAAGCAGAAAATGACACTAACGGGCCATAAGTAAACGAATGCTAGAAATGAGCCCAAGAATAAATGGGCCCTGAGAAGGCCGAAAGATAACATGGGTTGGAAATGGCCCAACGGAATAATGGGCCATTAATGGGTATAAAGTGATACACTATTCATTATGGGCCAGTTTCACCATGTGCCATTAACGGGTATAATGTGATACACTGTTCATTATGGGCCAGTTTTACCATGGGCAGTTAATGCGCCTAGAGTTACTAAGGGCCTCATATGGGCCGAAAGATGTCATGGGCCATACATGGGCCGGAAGTTAAAACAGGCTGGAATTATATTGGATGACCCAGATGATGCTACTGGGCCTAATTTGGATAGGTCGTAAATGGGCCCTGGGTTAGCGGGTTGTAAGTGGGCTATATGCGAACATGCCGTTAACAGGCTTGCCATGGGCCGGGCCGCCACCTTTTGACCAAGTCAAACGGGCCGGCCTTTTCGCAGGAATGGGCCTCTGTTGGGCCGTGCCACGTGTCGATGTATCATATGCACTTTGGGTCCAATGAGTGGATGACATCTGTCCCAACGATGAGCCGACACGTGTTTCCTCCAGCCAATGATGATTTTACACGTGGAAAATCCCCATTGGCCGGGGCTGTTAACGGGTTATCGGATCCAAAATCGGACTCGATAGCTTAACGGCGTACCGTTACGGTGGATGCCACGTGTCGGTCACCCTTGACAAAAGCACTTCTATGACGCGCGATTTATCATCATGGAAGTGGACACTTCCGTGATGATAATTTTGGTAATGTCATGGAACACTTCTATGACAGCACAGGTATGACTATCTTGATTCTGTCATAAAATTGTCATGGATGTACATGCATGACAGAAAACGTGACCAACTGTGACAAACACGTATCATCACGGAAGAGTATTTTTTTTAGTGGTTCTTCTCCACCGACTGCCGAACCACACCGCACCAGAACCAGTTAACCCTCGTACACCTCTTCATCTGCAACTCCACTCCCGTGTCTTCCCATCTCCGGCTCGTTGCTGTCTGGGGCCTCACCGTCGTCCACCACCTTGGATGCACTCGGCGCGGCATGGTCAACCTGGTCAACGAACGACAACCATCGGAAGTGGACTGTACGTGGAGAGGCTGGCAGCTGGGTTCACGGCCGCACACAAGGAAATGCCTCCTTATTACGTGCAAAATAATGATTCCTCCACCTGACATCTGGGACCCACCGGAAGGGCCCCTGTATTTCGTGAAAACAATGTTCCCGCCGCTAACAGCTTGGACCCACCAGCTATATCTTCGCACGCAAGGAAGTGCTTCCTTATTACGCACAAAACAATGAATAATCCCCCTGCTAACTGGGATCCACCATATGGGAGGCTAACTTGTGGGCCTACTAAGTTGAGGCGGATGGAGGGCTTTGTCAACTTAGTCAATATGAACGATTCTAGCTCCAGTGACCGTACAATGTCCATCCAATGGTCGTAGTGCTTCTTCAACCTCTGGTCTTCTTGCTCCAGCCACCCAAAGCAGCGCCGGTCGTGCTGCCTGCTCCTGCCCCTTGTGTCCAGTTGTGCTGCCGCGGAGGCCTCATCGGCCCCTACTACTCCCATCGCTGGCCAGGCCATCCCTCTACTCACCCACACCCCCTGTTATTCTGCGATGACGCCAGCCTCACACTGCAGCCAAACCAGTGAACCCTCGTACTCCTCTCCGCGTGGGCATCCACTGTCGCGTCTTCCTCGGCTCCGCGTTGTCCCCTTCCTAGGCCTCACCAACGTACACCACCCTGGTGCTCTCGGCGCGGCGTGGTCAACGTGGTCAAGGAATGACTTCCATTGGAAGAGTACTGTACGTGGAGAGGCTGGAAACTGGGTCCACGGCAGCAGCAAGGAAGTGCCTCCTTATTACGCGCAAAATAATGCTTCCTCCACCTGACAGCAGGGACCCACCGGACGGGCCACCTTATTTTTTGAAAAAAACGATCCCCCCTGACTGATGGGACCCACCAGCTACATCTTTGCACGCAAGGAAGTGCCTGACAGTCGGGACCCACCTGGTCGAAGCATACGTAGCGTTGACATTCTGGTCGCAAACGTGTACGTACATATTGGTCGATTTAGAGGCGTGCACGTGTCGTAGTAGAGGCGCGCACGTAGCATGTACAAGTATTTACAGTGGCCAGGGTGCAAGAAAGTAAATATGACCACGTACGTACATACGGGCGGGGTCTTGAACGCCTACTCGCGCATACGTACTGAAAGTGCGTTGTATCGACTAGAGGGGGGTGAATAGGCGATTTTTATGAAAGTCTTCAAAACGTGGGAGTTATGAAGACAAACGATAGAAATAAACCTAATACCCTGCAGCGGAAGGTAGACTACACTAGGCAAGCCATAGTCAAGTATTCAATAGAGTGAAAGCACAATGACTAATAGCAGGAATGTAGTAAGGATCAGGTAGGAAGATATTGTGAAGCCAGACAGAACACGCAGTCACTCAGTGAAGACAAAAGAGAGTGCAAACATACAATGATTTCACAAGGAGTAACAGTAAGTAAAGGGAAGGGAAGATGAAACCAGTGACTCGCTGAAGACAATGATTTGTTGGACCAGTTCCAGTTGTTGTGACAACTGTACGTCTGGTTAGGGCGGCTAGGTATTTAAACCTTAGGACACACAGTCCCGGACACCCAGTCCTGAACACGCAGCTCAGGACACCCAGTCCTCACCGTATTCCCCTTGAGCTAAGGTCACACAGACCTCGCCCAATCACTCTGGTAAGTCTTCAAGGTAGACTCCCAAACCTTCACAGACTTCGTTCACCGGCAATCCACAATGTCTCTTGGATGCTCAGAACGCGACACCTAACCGGCTGGAGGATGCACAGTCCTCAAGTGTAATAAGTTTTCAGATCACACAGACAAGAAGACTTAAGTGATGCCTAATTCTCTTTGGCTCTGGGTGGTTAGGGCTTTATCCTCGCAAGAAATTCTCTCTCAAAGGCTTCGAGGTGGGTTGCTCTCAAACGACAAAAGCCGTACTCTGAATCTGAGCAGCCAACCGTTTATGGTTGTAGGGGGTGGGCTATTTATAGTCACTTGGCAACCCGACCTGATTTGTCCGAAATGACCCTGGGTCACTAAGGAACTGACACGTGTTCCAACGGTCAGATTTCAAACTCACACGACAACTTTACTTGGGCTGCAAGCAAAGCTGACTTGTCCGACTCTGGACAAGATTCGCTCTCATAGTCTTCACTCAAAGACATAGGTTTTGGTTAGGCATCACTTCAGTCATTCTGACTGGTTCTCTTGGACCCCACTTAACAGTACGGTGGTTCCTATGACTCAACACAAAAGAAAGAGAACTACGAAAGATCTAAGTCTTCGAGCTCCATAGGCTTCATGTGGTGTCTTCTCTTGTCATAGTCTTCAATGTGAATATCTTCATATACCACCTTTGACTTCAATGTCTTCATACATTTTTAGGGGTCATCTCTGGTAGGAAAACCGAATCAATGAGGGACTTCTACCTGTGTTATCCTGCAATTCTCACAAACACATTAGTCCCTCAACTAGGTTTGTCGTCAATACTCCAAAACCAACTAGGGGTGGCACTAGATGCACTTACAAT
Organism: Triticum urartu; assembly: GCF_056163025.1. Taxonomy (NCBI): domain Eukaryota; kingdom Viridiplantae; phylum Streptophyta; class Magnoliopsida; order Poales; family Poaceae; genus Triticum; species Triticum urartu. The sequence continues at coordinate 165,419,421 of NC_141874.1, read as the reverse complement.
CTCCCCCTTTTTGGTGATTGATGACAAACTAGTTGAAGTTTTCAACGGGGAATATAATCTGTGGAATTGTAAAGGATAAGGAATTGTCTTCATAAGTTGCAAGGGCTCCCCCTGAAGATGTTCATATAAGTAATTTGCTTTTGGAATGCAAATGCACATGGCAGGTTGTACTTGTGGAGATCCACTTCAACTTATGATGACAATCCACTATGCATGTGAAAGTATATGAAGATAATGACATGCATAATGGAAAATGGACGTCTACAGAATGATCTAAGTGTGGAATTTATCGTCGCACATGCGGAATTTATCATCGCAAAACAAGGTGGCGGATAAGTAGCAGACGACCATCGAGTTTAAGTGTTACAACTCAAAGAACCAAATGTAGCAAAACGAGAGTTGTAAGCACGAAGAAAAATATAAAGCACCCTCCCATATGGACCTGCTTGAAGACTATCAACCTCATATGCTTCTCCCCCTTTTGTCAGTAAGGACCAAAAAGGTTTGAAGACATAGAGCATCTACTCGTTCCCATGAGGAGTAGGTGAAGTAGCAGGGTCATTGGTGGTGTTTGGCGGTGCTGAAGAGCTTGGAGCAGAGTCGAAGCGTGCTGAAGGAGGTGGCGGTGAAGTAGCATCGTCTTCATCCTTGATGACTCTGGCAGTCACAGTTGCAGCAGAGGAAGAGAACTCAGAGTCTTCAAGGGATGGAGTTCGTCGCAGCACAGCCCTTCGAGGAGGTGTGGAGTCAAACTTGAAACGCTCAGTGAAGCCATCCTCTTGAAGATCATCTTCAGAACACATCATTGTTAGCCCTTTCCATGTGCGGCGAGAGGTTTCATGGGCAACAAAAGCATTCTTGGTGGCAAGATTGCGAATGCGATTAACATCCACCAAGAGGCTTTGCATCTGACGCTTCAGCCAGTCATGATGCCTATCCTGTTTTTGATGAAGTGCCACAAGAAGTTCTCGGTTGTTGAGAACACGAGTGCGCTTCTTGGGTCATGGAGTAGTTGTACTATCAGTGGCTTCAGTGGAAGCGGGATGTGGTGCACGTGTAGTGCCAGCCAAAGGATACACACGAGTGACTACTTCAGCTCCTTCAATGTTCTGAGAGAAACTCTGATGCTCTGCATTCTGAAGACTTAGAGGTTCTTTGGCAGGATCAGGATAGATGGCTTCAATAGACATATCCACATCAGGCAGAAAAATCCGATGATTGCGAGCAGATGGCTGATATGAGATGGCAGAGTGAAGTTTGATCAGCCGCATTACCCATGGGGCGTAGAACTTCAAGCCAAACAGATCAGAGCCTGATGCAGCAAGTTGGCGAATGAATAAGTCCTGTGCATTGAAGCATTTTCCATGAAGAATATAGAAGACCAAAGTCTTCATTGCACCCTCAAGCTTGGCATTTGGAGAGTGCCCTTTGATGGGACAGAGAGTTCGCCTGATGATGTTATAGATGGTTCTTGGCAGATACTCAAGGTCTTCAACGAAGAACTCCGTGGGATAAGCAGCATCTTGGGGCAATGGCTTCATCATGCTGAGCATCTGACTCATATCAGGTTAAGGCTTCTGAAAGATGCTCTCAATAGCTTCACTATGAAGCTGACAGCCATGCTTGTTGAGATCGCCAGGAGTGGGCAAACCAGTGAGCTCAATGATGTCAAATGCATTGGCTTCATGATGAACGTTTCCTGTCATCCACTCCAGGACCCAAGTCTTCGGATCTCTGCTGTACCCGTGGATGTGAAGTGTGGCATAGAATTGGAGCAGCAACTCTTCATTCCAATGCTCTTGGTCAGTAACGAACGGCAGCAGTCCAACTTCCTTGAAGCAATCCAAAGCTTCTTCCAGACAGGGTGGACCAGCTATAGCTTCAATGTCAAGGCGCTTGTGTGGGAAGATGCGACCTTGGTTGTAAAGAATGCATGAGTAATAGCTTCGTTGCAGATAGCTACAGAACCGATCAGATGATATCCTTTCCCTTGAGTAGGGGTTCCTGGAGCTATCGAAGAATGTGTTGTCTGCTCTGAAGCCATTGATATTGAAGGAGCCAGGTGCTGATGCGGGACCTGGGAACCTTGGCAATCTTGGGATTGGCTTCTGTACCTGAGGCATGTGCTCAACATGATAGTCGAACTGGGGACCGGCAGCAGACTCAGGAACAGAAGTGGCGGGATCAGTGGCTTCGCTGTCTTCTGATGCTTTTGTTGGGGAGGGCTCCACATTAGCTTCATTAGTGGTTGTGGCAGCCGCAAGATTTTCAAGCACGTTCTCCTTGAGAACTGCTTTTTGGTGGGATAGGGGAGTGGCAACTTGGGGGACTTCTTCTTCCACGGCTGATGCAGCCGGAATGTTTTCAGCAGAGACTTGAGGCCTTGGACCTTTGCGAAGCCTGCGCAACGTAGGCGACCCCTGTGGAGTTGGAGTTGGCTGGGCCTCAAGGTCTTCTTCCTCTTGTGGGCGATCCCCCATGAAGCATTCTGTGCAATTGGCGTTAGTGGACGACCAATGCTGATGAGTTCGCTGTTCTCGAGCTGAGGAAGGCCTGCACCATCTTCTACATGGTCATGTTGACCAATGTCTTCAGCAATGATGGGATCAGCTGCTGGAAAGTCTTCAGCTTCATGAGCCTCTGTGGAAGCAGGCTCATGGATTGTCAGTTGACGTTCAGCGTCAGGATAAACCATAGAAATAGGTTCAACTATCAAAGGCTCTGTGGGAGTAGCCCGATCTTTCTTGGTCTTCCTCTTCTTCTTGGAAGGGGCGGTAGGAGAGGCTTCAGGATGTTTCCTCTTCCTGGCTTCAGCCTCAGCAGTCCTCGTCTTCTTGAGCTCTGAAGCGGTTGACCGACTTTTTGGCTTCGAGCCAGTCATTCTTGTTGGGAAGACAATAGGAACTGCTTCCTGCCTTGGTGCGTCGGGTTCAGCCGTAGCAGGCTTCTTCTTCTTCTTTGCAGCCATCCTGGGGTCGATGCCAGGACGCCCAAGGGCCTTGCGCTTCTCAGCCTCATTGTAGGCTTGCACACATCTGTCAGCCAGAGCCTTCATGCGCTCACGCGAACCCTGAGCTTCTGCATGTTTCTCCAGAAAGGCTTCCTTGAGCTCGTGCATCATGATCTTGAAGTTCTTCACTTCTTGCACACTAAGCTTGGCCATATGCTTCTTGAACTGAGCCTTTTCATAGTCAATCTTTTGCTTCAGTTCAACAATGCGTTGGGCGACAGCTAGCTCTGAAGCAATGGCGCCTTGGAAGGCGACACTGAGGCCAATGGGCAGTTGCAGATCTTCAAAGCTGATGTTTGGCATGTCAAACCACTCGTCAATGAAGTTGTGGATGATGGTTACATCAAAGAGAGGCACATCATTGAAGATTTCTGCTTCTTCTTTGCTCTTGATGAGTTGCTCAAGAGCGTCATCTGCAAGATCTTCATCGCTTGACAGATCAATGGCATCATTGCGCAGAATGGCAGCAGCTGTTAGCTCTTGGCCGGTGTGTGGCAGAGGCATCTTGGCCTTCTGGGGCTTGGAGATGCGTGATAAATCTTCGGACTGCACACTGTCTTCAGGAGGTGCAGTTGCCAGTGGCTTCGCCCGTGAGATTTTTGGTGAAGGGGCAGGCTTTGAAGCTTTAGGCTTCTTTGTCTTCGGTGCTGCAGGCGCTTCGTCTGATTCAGCGTCAGCTGCAGGCTCATTCACTGCAGTCCCTTGAACCAAGACATGGGTGATGAGGCCTTCAAGGTTGTAGAAAGGACCGATGACATTGGGTTCTGCATCTCATGTGCCATCAGCCCTTGGAGCTGAGGGACCAGGGTTGAAGTCTAGTCCCAATGTCTTCTTGTTTTGCTTCGCTGAGTTCTGGGCAAACTGGAAGTTGCGCTTGAACAAATTGTCGTCACGACACCATAGTAGTGACGATGGGTGTGCATCAGCAGGCTGTGGCCCACGGACCATGCAGGGATAGAAGTCTTGTGCAATGGCTTCATCTCTGGACCTGGGTAGAAGATTCTTGTATAGGATGTCTCCCCACGGTCTCTTGATGGTGTTTTTCTCAGCATATTCCTGGGTTACAAATTGATATTTGAACCATTGTTCTGCCCAATATCTTCGAATCCATTGGATTCAGGTCTTGCGCTGATTGTAATCCTCTTCAGGATCTGTCTTGTACAGTTCTGAGAGGTCATCTGGCAGATCTCTGGATGTTTCTCCATGACGCTTTCTGCCACCCTTCCTTGCTGATTTCTCTGAAGCCATAAACTTTAAACTGAAAGGCTTCAACACGTTCAAAGGCTTCAAAGGTTTTCGCTTGCTGGACAAACAGGAACTGGCTTCGGGAGAATTTATGTGATGCTGTAAGAATTCTGCAAATGAATGCAGACTATGAGAACCAAAGGATTCTCCCACGGACATGTACCTGTGACAGCATTAAGGTGCGAGGGAAGGGGAAGAGGTCATATGCATTCTCAGAAGATTTTGAAGATAAATCAGTTTAGAAGACATTGACCTCATCGTGCGAAGACATTCACTCATAGATAAGGAGTTGGTTCCAGATTTGTACGAATCCACAGATCAGTACAAGTGAGGAATCTAACTACTTTGTGAAGCATAAGTGAATATACTAGGCATGTTATGAGATGCAGTATGAGAGAGATCTAACTTGTGTGAATAGAAACTGCTTGTGGTAGAAAGTGACAAATCCATAGGATCAACGGTGCTGTAAAAAGGAAGTTTCATTTACCACACTAAAAACTGCTAGACAGAGTGGAAGATGAGGCCGAGCAGTTCGATCTTCCGTGCCCTAACTTGGCGACGGAGGACACCTACGGCGACGGCGGAGAGGACGATGTCCGCGGTCGGCGTGAGGACAGCGTCGGAGAGGTTGCGGCAGCGAAGCGCTTCATCGTCGGCGTCGTCAAGGGCTAGCGGTGGCGCTAGGGTTCGTACGAGAGTGGAAGAAGAGATAATGACCGCTGTGAAGTGTGTATTTATAGGTACAGGGGCAGCACTGTGTTATTACACAGGTGCCCCTGGCGATTCGCATCTGAGGAACACGTGGCCATTATGCGGAATTTTGGGGTTTGTTCCACGTCCCACGCACGCCTGGATTGTCGGGTGGTCATTCCTACTTCTCTGGGTTTCATGTGGAGGAATGAGCATTGAAAACGGACTTAATGGTTGTCTCTGTATCTTCTGCTGACAAGGACGCAGAGAAGATATTCGACAGTTTCAATAGAATGCATATGATTTGGAGAGATATAATTTGAGATAGAAAGCATAGAGAGGTTAGGGTCCGATCACATTCACTTAGTTCAAAAGATTCAACACGAAGACATAGCTATAAGTGAATGCTGTAGAGGACAGAACACTAATATATATATATATATATATATATATATATAATCAACATAGTGAAGATAATCATGAAGATATGTTGAGATCGAAGCCAAACCAAATGTGAAGACATTGCAAGGTAACGCCATGAGTGAAACACTTCAAAAATAGAACGTTTTGTGGTGGCGTTACCCACCGTATAGGAAGTATTAGACCCATACACGGCGCACAATTATCGTGGTGCTCCGAAGTCAAATTCCACATTAATTTATTCACACTTAGAATGTATGTCTTCATTGATTGAAGATATACTTTACTTCGTGTGTTGCACATCTAAGTCATCAATATGCATAAGGGTTAGGATGTGTGCCTGATCACAGGACATTTGAGGATTCCAGGATATTTAGCCCAGACCGTAACTTGCAAAATCTCTTCTCATCCAAGGGCTTGGTGAAGATATCTGCCAATTGCTCTTCAGTGTTGACGTGTATGATATCAATATCTTCCTTCACAACATGATCTCTGAGAAAGTGATGACGAATTTCAATGTGCTTTGTCTTCGAGTGCTGAACTGGGTTGTTGGCAATCTTGATGGTGCTTTCGTTGTCGTAGTAAAGTGGCACTTGCTTCAGATGAATGCCATAGTCCTTGAGTGTTTGCTTCATCCACAGAAGCTGAGCGCAGCAAGATCCAGCAGCAATGTATTCGGATTCAGCAGTGGAGGGAGATACACAGTTCTGCTTCTTTGAAGACCAACATACAAGTGATCGTCCCAGAAAGTGACATGTGCCTGATGAAGACTTGCGATCAACTTTTTCACCAGCATAATCAGCATCCGAGAATCCAACCAGATCAAACTCTGAGCCCTTTGGATACCATAATCCTAGAGTTGGGGTGTGAGCCAAATATCGAAGAATTCGCTTCACAGCTAAGTGATGCGACTCCTTTGGTGCCGCTTGAAATCGAGCACACATGCAAACACTAAGCATAATATCTGGCCTAGATGCACATAGATAAAGTAAAGAACCAATCATGGAGCGGTATACCTTTTGATCAAACTCTTTACCATTGTCGTCAGGACCCAGATGATGTTTGGCTGGCATTGGTGTCGTGAAGCCTTTGCAGTCTTGCATACCAAACCTCTTCAGGCAATCTTTGAGATACTTTTCTTGAGATATGAAGATGCCGTTGCGTTGTTGTCATATTTGAAGACAGAGGAAGAACTTCAGCTCTCCCATCATGGACATCTGATATTGCTCTTGCATCATATATCCAAACTCTTCACTGTACTTCTGATTGGTGCAGCCGAAGATAATGTCATCCACATATATTTGGCACACAAACAGTTCACCATCATATGTCTTCGTGAAGAGAGTGGGGTCTAGGGAACCAGGAATGAAGCCTTTGCTCTTCAGGAAGTATTTGAGTGTGTCATACCAGGCCCGAGGGGCTTGTTTGAGGCCATACAGTGCCTTGTTGAGCTTGTATACCATGTCAGGATGTTTTGGATCTTCAAAGCCAGGCGGTTGCGCAACATACACTTCTTCTTCAATCTTGCCATTGAGAAAAGCACTCTTCACATCCATTTGATATAGAAGTATGTTATGATGATTTGCATAGGCCAGCAGTATGCGTATGGCTTCAAGTCTAGCCACAGGAGCAAATGTTTCATCGAAGTCAATGCCTTCCACTTGAGTATATCCTTGACCAACGAGACGAGCTTTGTTTCTGACAACTTGACCATGCTCATCTTGCTTGTTGCGGTATATCCATTTGGTGCCTATTATATTGTGCTTCCGTGGATCAGGACGCTTAACCAGTTCCCATACATTATTCAGCTCAAACTGTTGAAGCTCTTCTTGCATGGCTTGAATCCATTCAGGTTCCATGAAGTCTTCTTCAACTTTCTTGGGTTCTGTTATTGAGACAAATGTGAAGTGCCCACAGAAATTTGCTAGCTGAGTTGCCCTTGAACGAGTGAGTGGACCGGGTGCATTGATGCTATCAATTATTCTTTCAATCTGTACTTCATTGGCAACGCGAGGATGTACAGGGCGAAGATTTTGCTCTTGCTGATCATTGTCGTTGTTTGAAGGAATGTCTTCAGGCTGAGCATTGTCTTCATGTTGGTCAGGTGCTGAGATGATATGTTCTTCTTCGGGATGAGCTTCAGAAGGTATAATTTCTCCAGTTCTTCATGTTGGTAGTTGCTCTCTTTGTGAACCGTTGGTCTCATCGAACCGCACATCCACTGTTTCAACCACTTTGTAATGAAAGAGATTGAAGACTCTGTAGGAGTGCGAATCCTTTCCATATCCAAGCATAAAACCCTCATGTGCTTTTGGTGCAAACTTTGAGGTGTGATGTGGGTCCTTGATCCAGCACCTTGCGCCAAATACTCTGAAGTAACTGACATTTGGCTTCTTGCCAGTAAGGAGCTCATAATATGTCTTGTTCAGAAGCTTGTGAAGATAAACACGATTGATTATATGGCATGCAGTATCAATGGCTTCAGGCCAGAATTTTCTTGGGGTCTTGTATTCATCTAGCATCGTTCTGGCCATCTCAATGAGTGTTCTGTTCTTGCGTTCGACGACGCCATTCTGCTGTGGCATGTACGGGGCTGAGAATTCATGTGTGATGCCCAAGGTATCAAGATATGTATCAAGGCCAGTGTTCTTGAATTCAGTGCCATTGTCACTTCTGATGTGCTTTATCTTGGCGCCATAATTGTTCATAGCTCGATTTGCGAAGCGTCTGAAGACATCCTACACTTCAGTCTTGTAAAGGATTATGTGCACCCAAGTATATCTAGAATAATCATCAACAATAACAAAGCCATAGAGGCAAGCAGTAGTAGTAAGAGTTGAGTAATGAGTGGGACCGAAAAGATCCATGTGAAGCAGTTCGAAGGGTCGAGTAGTGGTCATGATTGTCTTCGAGGGATGTTTGGCCCTCGTCATCTTCCCTGGTTCACAAGCACCGCATAAGTGATCTTTCTTGAACTTGACGCCCTCGATGCCTATGACATGCTTCTTCTTTGCAAGGGTGTGGAGGTTCCTCATGCCAGCATGCCCTAGCCTCCGATGCCAGAGCCAGCATTCTGAAGCTTTTGCTAGAAGACATACGACAAGCCGTGGTCCTGCTGAGAAATCTACCACGTACAAATCATCTTTTCGATACCCTTCAAATACTAGAGACTTGTCAGATTCCATTAGTACAAGGCAAAAATATTTTCCAAATATTACGATCATGTTCAAATCGCAAAGCATTGAGACAGACATTAAGTTGAAGCCAAGGGATTCAACAAGCATGACTTTATCCATGTGTTGATCCCTTGAGATTGCAACTCTACCTAGACCCAATACCTTACTTTTACCAGTGTCAGCAAATGTGATGTGGCTCTTGTCGGATGGACGTAAGGTTGAGTCCATAAGAAGGCTTCTTTTGCCAGTCATGTGATTTGTACACCCACTATCAATAATCCATTCTGAAGACGATGGTGTCGTACCCTACAGTGTAGTTAGGGGGATAGGCTTCACCAAGAGCATTGTGAAGCAAAAACATTTGACGAACCAGTGGGTTATGAAAGCTTAGATCCAGATTAGGACTAATAGGGAGAGTAGCAAGCGATTCAGGAACGAAGTACATAGTAAGACCATTCGGGCATTTGATCTTGCGCCCTACAAGATGTTTAAGGTCCCCAGCAATAGCGTCAGATGATTTTGGTTTTCTGCTGGAGACCTTTCCCTGCAAAAGAGAGTTAAGCTTTCTTAGCCACCCACATCTTCAAGGGTGGCTTAGAAGCCATAAGTCTAAGTGCAGCATCTGAGAATTTTGGCTTTGGAGCCCTAGCAAACAGTCTGGCAGGCAGACAATAGTACTCATAAGAATAAGAAGAATAGTTCTTGGTCTTATGAACATGGCGGTTTGACGAACCGCTCTCATATTCATATGCCTGAGTATGGTTTCCCTGCAAAACATTTGCGTTAGTGCGACTCAGGTGAGTCCTCTGTTTGTATGAAGCCTTTGGACCGTATGGAGCCTTTGGTCTGAGATTTGTCTTCTTCACGTGAGGTGTCATGATGAAATTCACAGGAAGATTCTCCAGACACCTTTTCGGAACCCAGATCTTCTTCATAGGCGGTCCATTCCTGCAGTTAGTACCAATGTACCTGGCAAACACTTCACCATTCTGATTCTTAAACAGTATATAGTTTGCATCAAACGATTCATCAATGATAATGGGGTTAGCACAAGTGAAGCCAGATAGATTGGATGGATCTGCTGAAGGTTCCTTTGCAGCAACCCACATGGTTTTGGGGTACTGCTCAGGTTTCCAGTAAGAGCCGTCAGCATTCATTTTCCTTACGAACCCAACACCCTCTTTCCTCGGGTTTCGGTTCAGAATCTGCTTTTTGAGGACATCACATAGTGTCTGATGCCATTTAAGACTTTTGTACATCCCTGTTTCAAGCAATGTCTTCAACCTAGCATTCTCATCAGCAATAGCGGTGGTATCCTCAGCAGAGGGGTTAGTTACCACATCAACAGTTGAAGATATTGCAACAGCAGTAGCAGTAGAACATTCAGCAACAGACGTAGCATTATCAAGCTCAATGCATTTAAGACATGGTGGTTCAAATCCTTCCTGAGCGGAACTGATATGTTTGGCGCGAAGTGACTCGCTTTCCTTTTGACGATCTTCATGAGCCGCTCTCAATTTCTCAAGATCTTGCTTCCTTTGAAGATAATCATAGGAAAGCTTTTCATGAGTTGTTGAGAGAGTTTCATGACGACTTTCAAGTTCCTGATACTTAATGTGAAGATTTTTTATGTCTTCAATTAAGGATTCAGATCGAGTCATTTCAGCACCTAACAGATCATCGCTTCTGTCTAACAGTTTTTGAATATGTTCCATAGCTTTCTGTTGTTCAGTTGCAATTTTAGCAAGTGTTTTGTAGCTGGTTTTTGAACCACAATCAGAGTCATCGTCACTAGATGTTTGATAGTGAGTAGTGCGTGTGTTTACCTTGGCACCGCGTGCCATGAAGCAGTAGGTAGAAGCGGAGTAGTCCTTGTCATTTGCATCGGTGTCGGTGATGAAGTCATTGTCTTCAGTGTTGAAGATGGACTTGGCAACGTATGCTGTAGCCAGACATGCGACGCCTGAATCGGACTCCTCCTCAGACTCCACCTCCGCCTCCTCAGAAGCGGACTCCTCCTCTGAATCCATTTCCTTGCCAACAAACGCACGTGCCTTGCCAGATGAGCTCTTCTTGTGTGATGAAGACTTTGAGGAAGACTTGGAAGAAGACTTTGAGTATTTCTTCTTCTTCTTGTCGTCAGAGTCATATTCCTTGCTCTTCTTCTTCTTTTTGTTCTCATTGTCCCACTGTGGACACTCAGAGATGAAGTGGCCAGGTTTCTTGCACTTGTGACATGTTTTCTTCTTGTAGTCGTGAGCAGAAGCTTCATCATTCCTTGAGCTTGATCGGGAAGACTTTCTGAAACCTTTCTTCTTGGTGAATTTTTGGAACTTCTTCACAAGCATAGCAAGTTCCCTTCCAATGTCTTCAGGATCATCCGAACTGCTGTCAGATTCTTCTTCAGATGACGAGACAGCTTTTGCCTTCAAGGCATGAGTTCACCCATAGTTTGGACCATAGATATCTCTTTTCTCAGAAAGCTGAAACTCATGTGTGTTGAGCCTCTCAAGTATGTCAGATGGATCGAGTGTCTTGAAATCAGGACGTTCTTGAATCATCAGGGCTAGGGTGTCAAACAAACTATCAAGTGATCTCAGTAGTGTCTTGACGACTTCATGTTTGGTGATCTCAGTAGCACCGAGGGCTTGAGGCTCATTTGTGATGTCAGTGAGTCGGTCAAATGTGAGCTGGACATTCTCATTGTCATTTCGCTTGAAGCGGTTGAAGAGGTTGCGAAGGACACTGATTCTCTGATCTCTCTGGGTTGAGACGCCTTCATTGACCTTGGAGAGCCAGTCCCAGACCATCTTAGATGTTTTCAAAGCACTCACACGGCCATACTGTCCTTTGGTCAGATAACCACAGATGATATTCTTGGAAGTAGAGTCCAGTTGAACGAATTTCTTGACATCAGCAGCAGGGGCACCTTCTCCAGCCTTGGGAACGCCGTTCTCGACGACATACCATAGGTCAACATCAATGGCTTCAAGATGCATGCGCATCTTATTCTTCCAGTAGGGATATTCAGTTCCATCGAAGACGGGGCACGCAGCAGAGACTTTAATTATCCTTGTAGTTGACATAGCTAAAACTCCAGGTGGTTAAACCGAATCACACAGAACAAGGGAGCACCAAGCTCTGATACCAATTGAAAGTGCTTTTTATCGACTAGAGGGGGGTGAATAGGCGATTTTTATGAAAGTCTTCAAAACATGGGAGTTATGAAGACAAACGATAGAAATAAACCTAATACCCTGCAGCGGAAGGTAGACTACACTAGGCAAGCCATAGTCAAGTATTCAATAGAGTGAAAGCACAATGACTAATAGCAGCAATGTAGTAAGGATCAGGTAGGAAGATATTGTGAAGCCAGACAGAACACGCAGTCACTCAGTGAAGACAAAAGATAGCGCAAACATACAATGACTTCACAAGGAGTAACAGTAAGTAAAGGGAAGGGAAGATGAAACCAATGACTCGCTGAAGACAATGATTTGTTGGACCAGTTCCAGTTGCTGTGACAACTGTACGTCTGGTTAGGGCAGCTAGGTATTTAAACCTTAGGACACACAGTCTCGGACACCCAGTCCTGAACACGCAGCTCGGGACACCCAGTCCTCACCGTATTCCCCTTGAGCTAAGGTCACACAGACCTCACCCAATCACTCTGGTAAGTCTTCAAGGTAGACTCCCAAACCTTCACAGACTTCGTTCACCGGCAATCCACAATGTCTCTTGGATGCTCAGAACGCGACACCTAACCGGCTGGAGGATGCACAGTCCTCAAGTGTAATAAGTCTTCATATCACACAGACAAGAAGACTTAAGTGATGCCTAATTCTCTTTGGCTCTGGGTGGTTAGGGCTTTTTCCTCGCAAGAAATTCTCTCTCAAAGGCTTCAAGGTGGGTTGCTCTCAAACGACAAAAGCCGTACTCTGAATCTGAGCAGCCAACCGTTTATGGTTGTAGGGGGTGGGCTATTTATAGCCACTTGGCAACCCGACCTGATTTGTCTGAAATGACCCTGGGTCACTAAGGAACTGACACGTGTTCCAACGGTCAGATTTCAAACTCACACGACAACTTTACTTGGGCTGCAAGCAAAGCTGACTTGTCCGACTCTGGACAAGATTCGCTCTCATAGTCTTCACTCGAAGACATAGGTTTTGGTTAGGCATCACTTCAGTCATTCTGACTGGTTCTCTTGGACCCCACTTAACAGTACGGTGGTTCCTATGACTCAACACAAAAGAAAGAGAACTATGAAAGATCTAAGTCTTCGAGCTCCATAGGCTTCATGTGGTGTCTTCTCTTGTCATAGTCTTCAATGTGAATATCTTCATATACCACCTTTGACTTCAATGTCTTCATACATTTTTAGGGGTCATCTCTGGTAGGAAAACCGAATCAATGAGGGACTTCTACCTGTGTTATCCTGCAATTCTCACAAACACATTAGTCCCTCAACTAGGTTTGTCGTCAATACTCCAAAACCAACTAGGGGTGGCACTAGATGCACTTACACGTACGGCCAGAGCTTGTGTGCATGGCTGGGTCGGAACGGAGAAGTTGTGTCGTCGTCGTGATCATGCGGAGGCAACCGGCTGGGTCGGAACGAAATGCGTCGTCGTGTTCATAGGGAGCCAACTGGCTTGGATGGAACAGCCGATGGAAACGAGGCCTGGCATACCACAGAACGAGGAAACGGCCTTGTGTTCGACCGGCCACGGTCGAAACGGGATCCTGTTCATCGGGAGGGGTCCGGCGTACCGCAAAATGGAGGAAACAGACTTCTCTTGGTGGAAACGGGGTCCTGTTGATCGGGAGGGGTGTGGCATACCACAAAATGGAGGAAACAGACTGGTGTTGGAGTGCTACGGTCGAAATGAGGGTCCTGTTCATCGGGAGGGGTGTGGCGTACAACAAAACGGGGCTCCATGGGATACTGTTCATCTCCACTGTCGACTGCCTCCATGGGCTACTGTTCATCCATCGTCGACATCCTCCTGCCTCCACCTACGACTGTTCATCCACGGGCTCCTGTTCATCCAGCCCTCCACCGGCTAATGTTCAACCAGCCCTCCATGGGGTCCTGTTCATCCAACCCTCCACGGGGTCCTGTTCATCCACCCCCCAACCGGCTCGATCGATCGGTGTCCTGTTCATCCATCGGCAATGGCCTCTACTACCACGGGGTCCTGCTCATCCAACCCCCCACTGGGAACTGTTCATCCAAACCCCCCAGCAATGCTCACTGTTCATCCAGAGGCAACATCGATCGGCTTCAGTTAGCAGGAGTAGCGAAGGAATCACTCAGGTTCAGTTAACAGCAAGGGATCGATCGATCGCTCAGATTCAGTAACGCGTAGCTTGCAGTGCAATTGTTCTGGTTCAGTTAGAGCCCAATGCCTCGCTCGGATTCAGTTAGAGCGCAACGCCTCGCACACACACGCATACGTATGAGAGAAACGCGCATCGCTCGGCCCCTGACCACCCACCATAACCGGGAACTCCCCCAATATTTTCCTCGCCCTCGCTTCTACCATGGTTTTTTCCGTCATGGACGGCCCAAAGAATGTCATGCAGCTGCATCTCCAGCCTGCCCAGGACGAAAAGCCCATTTTCTGTCATGATTTTTTGTCATAGAAGTAGGACCCCACCACATCTATGATGATATCGGGTTTTCTCACAATTATCGTCATAGAAGTCTCATAAGCATGATAGAAAAAAATTTCGTTCGGCCCAAAATGTCATGGATGTGTCTTTTTTTGTAGTGTCACTCGGACTATATTTTTTAACTTAGGCGAAAGCTAGTTTGCAGCTAAGCCCCTGAGTGTGGCGCAGATCATCACTCATATTGTTTTTAAACTTAGGCGAAAGCTGGTTCGCAGCTAAGATTTTCTCCTCTGCGCCCACTGTATGTGGTTAGTTTCTGAATGCAGTTAGTATTGTGTAATGATATGCGACCGTAGGTTGAACTAGATGATATATGTGAAAAGTGATACTTTTAAACATCTAAGTTCATTCGGACTAACTATTAAAATGGAGAATTTTCATTCTAAGTGTAAAAGTTGCGGAGCAGATCTGCATTCCAAGCTCTAGGCTCTTCTGATTCTTTGGTGAAGTTGTAGAGTCTGTATGCCCCGTTATCTAGGACCTTCGATATGGCGAATGGCCCCTCCCAGGCGGGCGCTAGCTTATGAGGTTTTTGCTTATCCATTCAGAGGACTAGGTCTCCTTCCTGGAAGGCACGCCCCCTGACGTGCCTGTCGTGGTGAAGACGCAAGTCCTGTCAGTACAACGCCGATCTTACGAGCGCCAGCTCACATTCTTCCTCCGGAAGGTCCAGGCCATCATGCCTTGCCTATTTAGCTTCAGCTTCTGAGTAAAGATCTACTCAGGGAGAATTGTGGAGCAGATCACTTGGTAAAACTACTTCTGACCCGTATACCATAAAGAATGGGGTGCGATTTGGTGGATTAATTCAGGGTCATCTGCAGGCCCCAGAGGACTGATGGTAGCTCAGTCACCCAGGCCCCTACTGCGGGAGTTAGATCGCGCATGAGGCGAGGTTTCAACCCTTGGAGTATGAGCCCATTCGCTCTCTCGGCTTGTCCATTAGACTGCGGGTGCGCCACGGAGGCATAATCGGCCCGAGTGCCTTGGGTGTAACAAAACTCGCGGAACTCGTCCTAGTCAAAGTTAGACCTATTGTCGGTGATGATGTTGTGTGGGACTCTGAATCTGAAGATAATCTCTTTGATGAACTGAATCGCAGTGGCCAAGCCCAGCTTCCTTATGGGTTTGGCCTCGATCCACTTGGTGAACTTGTACACTGCCACCAATAGGTGCATGAAGCCACTCGCTCTGGTCCGAAGAGGACCGACCATGTCGAGTCCCCAGACGGTAAACGGCCAAGTGAGGGGGATAGTCTTCAGGGCGGGTGCCGCTTGTGTGACTGGTTCGTGTAGAATTGGCAATCGACGCATTGATCCACTATGTCACGGGCAGCCTCATTGGCTCGGGGCCATAGAATTTGGCTCTGAACGCTTTGGTGACTAAGGTCCGAGAGGACACATGGTGCCCACACATTCCCGAGTGAATCTCCTACAGAATTTGTTGTCCTTCCTCTGGCGATATGTCACTGAGTGATTCTAGTCGTACTTTTCTTGTATAGTTGATCTCCCATGATGGTTAAAGCCTTGGATCGGCAAATGATCTGGCGGGCTTCATCTTCATCCTCAGGGAGCTCCTACCAGAGCAGGTATGGCTCGGTCCACTCGGGCGTGATGACAAGTATCTCTTGGACCAGGTCAATTACTGTGGGAATGTCCACTTCAGTCGGATTGGAAGGTCCAACTGGTTGCGGGGGCTCTTCCACAAAAGGATCTTCCTTGATTGTGGGCGAGTGCAGGTGTTCCAGGAACACATTCTTGGGTATTGTGTTTCGGGTCGAGCCCATTTTTGCCAAATCATCAGCCGCTTGATTCTTGAGGCGTGGCACGTGATGGAGCTCCATCCCTTCAAAGTGTTTCTCTAGTTTGCTAACGGCGTTGCAATAGCCAGTCATCGCAGGGCTGTAGATATCCCGTTCTTTCATGACTTGGTTAACCACTAGATCCAAGTCGCCATAGACTATCAGTCGGTGAACTCCCGGAGAAATTTCCATTCGCAACCCATACAAGAGAGCTTCGTACTCTGCTTCATTGTTGGAGGAGTTGAAGTGAATCTTAAGCACATAACTGAGTTGGTCGTCTTGAGGAGACACCAAAACCACTCCGACCCGGAGCCATGGAGCATCTTGGAGCCATCAAAAAACATCATCCAGTGCTCGGGAATACTCGGGACAGGCTGCTCTTTCTCAATCCATTCGGCAAGGAAATCCACCAGGGCTTGCGACTTAATGGCTTTCTTGGCCTCAAACTTGATGTCCAGCATAAGGATCTCGATGGCCAACTTAGCCACTCGACCAGTGGCATCTCTTTTGCTCATAATCTCAGATAGAGGGGCATCGCTTACCACCGTGACTGAGTGTTCTTGAAAGTAATGCGCCGCCGTCTTTGTAGTTAGGTAGATTCCATATACTAGCTTCTGATAATGCGGATACCTTTGCTCGGAAGGGGTCACAACTTCAGAGATGTAGTAGACTGGATGCTGGAGCTTGAAGGTTTTGCCTTGTTCTTCCCGTTCCACAGTGAGGACCATGCTAACAAGTCGGCATGTGGCATGATGTATAGGAGCAAAGGCTCTTTGCTGCCCGGAGCAGCTAGCACCGGCTGGGTGGAAAGCAGAGCTTTAAGTTCCTGGGACGCGGCCTGCGCTTCAGGAGTCCGCTCGAATATGCCAGTCTTCTTCATCAATCGGTAAAGCGGCAGGGCTTTTCCACCTAGTCTCGAGATGAATCTACTCAGGGCTGCCAGGCAGCCCGTGAGGCGTTGCACGTCATAGAGACATTCTAGTTGCTTCATTCGGATGATAGCCCCGATCTTCTTAGGGTTGGCATTGATCCCACGTTCGGAAATGATGAAACCGAGTAATTTACCTGCGGGTATGCCGAATGTACACTTAGGTGGGTTGAGCTTGATCCCATAGGTGCGCAAATTTGTGAAGGTCCCGGCGAGGTCTGCTAGGAGGTCCGAACCTTTCCTGGACTTGACCATGATGTCATCCATGTAAGCCTCCATGTTCCGACTGATCTATTTCTGCAGGCATTTCTGAATCATACACTGAAACATGGCTTCAGCGTTTTTCAATCCGAATGGCATAGTGATATCTCTATACTTATAAAAAACAGAGTTGGTGATGATGGTGTGCCTGCCATCCTGCAATATAGGCCGTCTAATTTATATCTGACGGATAGGAAGGAAACTATGGCAATTTTGCAAAAAGATACCCGCACCCCTCTCCACATTTGCAAATAAGGCCTTCCCTCGTTCATCCTTTTCTCCCACAAGATAAACTACTCATACAAATGCATCTTAATGTTTCATGCTATGCACGAGCATCTTTCCATGTTGACCTCTCGGTTGATGACTTTGAGGTGACACTTGCTCTCGATGGCGGTGAAGATCATCAAGACGTTCTCGACATTGGGGTACCCAGAAGTACCTTTGGCTCTGCCATCGTCATCTTCATCCTTGTCTCTAGAGGAATCTTGTCGCATCTCTTGCTTCAGGAGTCGACACTCCCGAGTGGTGTGTTTGGGAAAAATCAAATTGCTCTCCTCATCTTTCATCGTATGGATCTGGCAAGGTTGGTCGAGGATGTCGCTCTTCATGGTGACTTGCTTTTTCCCTTCCAATCTTTCTTCTGCTTTTGGGAGCTCTTTTTGCCTTGGCCGGCCAGAGCCACGGCCTCGGCGCTCCCTCCAGCATCCACTTTCCGCTTGTGCTTCTTGCCCTTGTTCTCCGACTAATGAGCGGTGCCTGCTCGGCTTTTGCCGCTCCTCAGTCGATCCTCTTCTTCACCGCTGGCATGCCGGTTGGCTATCTCCATATCCTAACTGAGAGTTTGGGTCTCAGTTTAGCCGAACTTCATGTTCAGCTCCCGGTACCCAACTCTGGCCTTGAAGGTGCAGATTGCCTAGTGCTCGGTGACATTATCCACCGTATTGTGTAGGTAGTCCACCACTGAATAAACTCTTGGAGAGTCTCATTCTGTTGTTGCATGCAGTGTTGCCGCCCGGCTAGGCCACCCGGTCTCTTGTAAGTTCCTTCAAAAGTCTTGACGAATACCCTCGCCAAGTCATCCCAACAGAATATGCTGCCTAGCGGGGGCTGAGTAAGCCAAGCTCGAGCGGAGCCCTCTAGTATTAGCGGCAAATGCTTCATGGCCACGTTGTCATTGCTATCGCCGATCGGGAGTACCACTCGGTAATCTTCTAGCCATATCTCAGGCTTGGACTCGCTAGTGAATTTGCTGATCTCCGTGGCCAACCTGAAGTTGTTAGGAATCTCAGTTGCTCGTATGTAACGGCTGAAGCACTCAGGACCTGATGGTATGGAACCACTCGGCGCATCGTGATCTTGGCTCTCTCGCAGGGCCCAGCCTCTGTCGATGAGGTTTTGAGCGAGAACGGATCTCACGTTAAACAGCGGGTCTCGAGTGTCTCTGGATGGATGAGAAGGACTCGGCCTGCGGTCGCCACCGTGTGTCCATCTGTCATCGTAGGGCTGGCGCCCGTACACGACATCCCGTGGTGGAGGCATCAGGGCACAATCATAGTCGTCGTTATGCCGGGGCAACGTAACTTGATCATGCCTTTGATCTTGTGACGATCTCTGGATGAAGAAGTGGCTCTGCGCCTGCCAGAGCCGACTGGACGGTCTCCGCACGCGCATATGCGCTATGGATCCGGTCTCTGCATTGGGACACCGTCGCATTCTGCAACAGCGCTATCTTGAGGAGCGCCTGGATCTGACGAATCCCTTCTCCAGCCGAAGAGACAGAGGGCTGGATGGAATCCACAATTTGAGTGGTGGATCATAAATTTTGAAGTAGAGTACTAAGGACTTGATACTTACGAGGTTGGCCACTCGAGTAGAGCTAGCGTTTGTGCCGACTGGAACTGGGTTGGCGGTGCGTTTGTCTGGCTTCCTCTGAAGTCGTTCGAGGCGATCATGCTTGGCTAGACTGGCCAGGCGAGTCGACTCCATGGCTAATGCCTCGGGAGTCATCCCGGTGATGGGAGTGTTCAGGAGGTGGTCATTCCTACGACGGAGCTCGTCCCGCTGCTCCCGAGTAAGAGCCTCGGGTACATACGACTCATGGCCATTGTCACCGTCGTGGGTGTTGTGTGATGCACCCGCACGGCCGTCCATGTACCCAGCCCAAGGGCGCGCGGAGTTCCCCGTTGTCCGCCATAAGGACTTCATCAGTCGACTCGGTGCTTTCGCACTAGGATCCCTCACAGGAGTCAATGAGTGATCCCTTAGAGAAGTCGAGAGTGGGCTTGTCGAACTCAAGGGCAGCCACGTGTTGCGCCACGGTCGGGGCGGCCATGGCATGTTTGAGCCAGTGCTGCAGCCGTGAGCGCCCTGAACGCTTGCGACGATGTGCAACGATGGGGCAGACAACCACTCGGTACGGAGCCGAGGGCTGTTAGAGGAGGACGATGACGCGCTGAAATGCGTCGCGCCTCAGATGGACAACGCCTCCATGTCCAGCGGGGCCTCGCGATGCCACGTTGACTCGTCGGCGATGAAGGAGAGTTCTCCAAAACGGATCTCGCTGATAACCCACAAGTATAGGGGATTGCAACAGTTTTCGAGGGTAAAGTATTCAACCCAAATTTATTGATTCGACACAAGGGGAGCCAAAGAATACTCTCAAGTATTAGCAGCTGAGTTGTTAATTCAACCACACCTGGAAACTTAGTATCTGCAGCAAAGTATTTAGTAGCAAAGTAATATGATAATAGTGGTAACAGCAGCAAAAGGTAACAGTAGTAAAAGTAATGTTTTTGGTATTTTGTAGTGATGATAGCAATAGCAACGGGAAAGTGAAATAAGCGAAGAACAATGTACAGAAAGCTCGTAGGCAATGGATCGGTGATAGAGAATTATGCTGGATGCGGTTCATCATGTAACAGTCATAACCTAGGGTGACACAGAACTAGCTCCAGTTCATTGATATAATGTAGGCATGTATTCTGAACATAGTCATACGTGCTTATGGAAAAGAACTAGCATGACATCTTTTGTCCTACCTTCCCGTGGCAGCGGGGTCCTTACGGAAACTAAGGGATATTAAGGCCTCCTTTTAATAAAGTATCGGAACAAAGCATTAACACTGAATACATGAACTCCTCAAACTACGGTCATCACCGGTAAGTATCTCGATTATTGTCACTTCGGGGTTAACGGATCATAACACATAATAGGTGACTATAGACTTGCAAGATAGGATCAAGAACACTCATATATTGATGAAAACATAATAGGTTCAGATCTGAAATCATGGCACTCGGGCCCTAGTGACAAGCATTAAGCATAGCAAAGTCATAGCAACATCAATCTCAGAACATAGTGGACACTAGGGATCAAACCCTAACAAAACTAACTCAATTACATGATAGATCTCATCCAACCCATCACCGTCCAGCAAGCCTACGATGGAATTACTCACGCACGGCGGTGAGCATCATGAAATTGGTGATGGAGGAAGGTTGATGATGACGATGGCGACGGATTCCCCTCTCCGGAGCCCTGAGCGGACTCCAGATCAGCCCTCCCGTGAGGTTTTAGGGCTTGGTGGCGGCTCCGTATCGTAAAATGCGATGAATTCTTCTTTGTGATTTTTTTACTCCCCGAAACACAATATATAGAGTTGGAGTTGGAGTCGGAGAGGCAACAGGGGGCCCACGAGGTATAGGGCGCGCCCCCCACCCTCGTGGAGAGGTGCTGGGCCCCCTGGCCTTCATCTTTTGCAGGTATTTTTTATATTTTCTGAAAAGTTGCTCCATGAAGTTTCAGGTCATTCCAAGAACGTTTGTTTCTGCACATAAATAACACCATGGTAATTTTGCTAAAAACAGTGTCAGGCCGGGTTAGTTCCATTCAAATCATGCAAGTTAGAGTCCAAAACAAGGGCAAAAGTGTTTGGAAAAGTAGATACGTTGGAGACGTATCAACTCCCCCAAGCTTAAACCTTTGCTTGTCCTAAAGCAATTCAGTTGATAAACTAAAAGTGATAAAGAAAAACTTTTACAAACTATGTTTGCTCATGTTGTTGTAAATATGTAACGTCGGCATTCAAGTTTTCAGCAAAGATTATAACTAACCACATTCGCAATAACGCTTAGGTCTCAAGTTTACTCATATCAATAGCATAATCAACTAGCGAGCAATAATAATAAATCTCAGATGACAACACTTTCTCAAAACAATCATAATATGATATAACAAGATGGTATCTTGCTAGCCCTTTCTGAGACCGCAAAACATAAATGCAGAGCACCTTTAAAGACCAAGGACTGGCTAGACATTGTAATTCATGGTAAAAGAGATCCAGTCAAGTCATACTCAATGTAAACTAACAGTAATGAATGCAAATGACAGTGGTGCTCTCCAACTGGTGCTTTTTAATAAGAGGATGATGACTCAGCATAAAAGTAAATAGATAGGCCCTTCACAGAGGGAAGCAGGGATTTGTAGAGGTGTCAGAGCTCGGTTTTGAAACAGAGGTGAATAATATTTTGAGCGGTATACTTTCGTTGTCAACATAACAACCAAGAGATGGCGATATCTTCAATGCTACACACATTATAGGCGGTTCCCAAACAGAATGGTAAAGTTTATACTCCCCCTTCCACCAACAAGCATCAATCCATGGCTTGCTCGAAACAACGAGTACCTCCAACTAACAACAATCCTGGGGGAGTTTTGTTTGCAATTATTTTGATTTAGTTTGCATGAAGCATGGGACTGGGCATCCCGGTGACCAGCCATTTATCTTGTGAGTGAGGAGCGGAGTCCACTCCTCTTGAGAATAACATGCCTAACATGGAAGATACAAACAGCCCTAGTTGATACATGAGCTATTCGAGCATATAAAACAGGATATTTATTTGAAGGTTTAGAGTTTGGCACATACAAATTTACTTGGAACGGCAGGTAGATACCGTATATAGGTAGGTATAGTGGACTCATGTCGAATAACTTTGGGGTTTAAGGGATTGGATGCACAAGCAGTATTCCCGCTTAGTACAAGTGAAGGCTAGCAAAAGACTGGGAAGCGACCAGCTAGAGAGCAACAACAGTCATGAACATGCATTAAAATTAATCAACACCGAACGTAAGCATGAGTAGGATATAATCCACCCTGAACATAAATATTGTGAAGGCTATGTTGATTTTGTTTCAACTACATGCGTGAACATGTGCCAAGTCAAGCCACTCGAATCGTTCAAAAGAGAATACCACCCTATCATACCACATCACAACCATTTTAATAGCATGTTGGCACGCAAGGTAAACCATTATAAGCTCCTAGCTAATTAAGCATGGCATAAGAAACTATGATCTCTAATTGTCATCGCAAACATGTTTATTCATAATAGGCTGAATCAGGAACGATGAACTAATCATATTTACAAAAACAAAAGAGGTCGAGTTCATACCAGCTTTTCTCATCTCAGCCAGTCCATCATATATCGTCATAATTGCCTTTCACTTGCATGACCGAATAGTGTGAATAATAATAATAGTGATCGTGCATTGGACAAAGCTGGAATCTGCAAGCATTCAATAAACACGAGAAGACAAGGCAATATCAGCTCTTTTGTCAGATCAACAATAATGTATATAAGAGCCACTTCAACAATTTAATTATGGTCTTCTCCTATCGACCCCCGAAGAAAATAAAAGAAATAAAACTATTTACACGGGAAACCTCCCAACAAGCAAAAGAAGAACAGGAAATATTTTTGGGTTTTCTTTTTAATTACTACTACAAGCATGGAAATTAGACTAACTAAAAGCTACAACTATTTTTTTTGGTTTTTCTTAAGGTTTATTAAACACGCAAGAAGAAAGCATAAAAAGGAAAATAAACTAGCATGGATGATACAATGAAAAAGTATGAGCACCGACATCTAGCAATGAGTGTGTGAACATAAATGTAATATTGGTGGGAAATATGTACTCCCCCAAGCTTAGGCTTTTGGCCTAAGTTGGTCTATGGCCACGGCTGGCCTGTGTAACATCCCAAATTTTCAATTTGGAATGTTATACACTAGATCATCATTGCATATCATATTTATTGCATTTTGGTTGATCCTAGAAATTTCACGCAACTAAAGGACCCTCGGAGAGAGTTGGGGATTTCGTTATTTTCATATTTGAGATGTCTCGAATTTTGAAAATAGGATCATTTGATTTTATTTATTTTATCTTCAATTATTTCTATTACAAAAATTATGAGAGAGGGAATAAAATGACTTTCCCAAAATAAAGAAATATTGAGGATTTAATAAAAAAATCAAATAAGATTTATTTTGGTTTTATTTGCTATTTTATTTGAATTTAGGAAAAATGCGCGTTTTTCAAAATTGCATTTAGGCCCCAAATAAATGTTCATCCTGTGCGGCTTGATTTTAGAAGCCGGGCAAAATTTATTTCGGGATTGTTGGAGTCCATTTAGTAGTCTTTTTGTTTTTTTCTGAGCGTAACTATTTAAAAAAAACTGAACAGACCTACGGGCCATGCTAGGCCCGGACTCCTCCAGCCTCAGCCTTTATAAGCCGCCGGCCCGCCACGGGCCGAAACCCTAGCCGCCGCCGCCTCGAGCACCGCGCCCGCCGCCGCCGCCTTTCGCCGCCGCCGTGCCCGACACCGCCGCCCCGCGCCCGCCGCCGCCGCCTTTCGCCGCCGCCGCGCCCGACGCCGCCGCCCCACGCCCGCCGCTGCCGCCCTCACCGCCTACGCCGCCGCCCCGCGCCCGCCGACGCCGCCGCCCCGCGCCGCCCTGCCTGACCCCGCCGCCCCCGACGCCGCCTCGCTGGAGCCGCCGCCGCCCGTCTTGCCGCCGAGCCGCCGAGGTTGACCCGCCGCCGGTTTTCCCGGAAAAATCGTTCGTTTTTCGCCGGTTTTCGTTCGGTTTTTTTAGTTTCCGTTTTTTAGATTGGTTTTTTTCGGTTTAGGCTAATTAGCGAGCGTTCGCTCATTCGTTCATTTGAACGAATGCGATTCTTCGTTTAGATCCAGTTAACGAATGTTCGTTTGTTAAACTGTTCGTCGTTTTTCTTTTTCTCGGATTAAATCCACGATTTTTCTGATCGCGATTTCTGATCTGATTTTCATTTTAGTTTAACTTTTCGCTCGTTTATTGGAATCAGGCGATTCAAGCGCCCGGAGTTTTGTATCGAAACCCTCTTTCCGTTTAGCCAACTTAAACAAGTTTTTGCCACTGTAAAAATTTCCCTAGATCCAGAATAGTAAACGAAGCTTGTTTCTTTTGCCGTTTGTCTTCCGTTGCTTCGTTCGATTTGATTCTTTTTGCCAACTGGAGTTCTTAAGTTGAACTTTTTGGTTAGATCTCTTATTTGAGTTTTACTTGTGCATTAGTCGAGTACTTATTGTATGCTTGTTTGTTTGCGATAGAGTACCCGGAGTGCGAGCGCTTGCTACTTCGAATCGCTAGGTTTCCCGGATCATCAGCAAGGCAAGTAACACTTTGATCATGTTTTTCCCTCTACCTAGTTTTATTGCATTAGATCAATCCTCACACATTGCATGGTTAGGATCTAATTAAATTGTGTGTTTGGGAAGTAGATGAGGTAGTACCTATTACCTGTTGTTATCAAACCTTTGGGAGTTACTTCTACGTTTGCTTATTATGCCATGCTATGCTAGTAGACGTGGATTGGGTGAGTGTTTCCATGACAGATGTGTGATTGTTAATTAATGGTTTATTTAAGGTGGCAACTTAAATACACATCTGGGTGGATTGAGGCACCTGGGTATTCCAGCGATTGCCTGTTTTTCTTTATGGACCGCCACCCAGGCTCAAAGGGATCATGAGATTATTCATGCTAGAAACTTCCGTGCGGAGCCACAGGATATTATGGGCTCTAGCATAGTTGATTAAGTCGTGCGAACTCTAACAGTGGTAGACTAGCAGATGTAGGGGATGTAGGTTGGTACGATCTACCCGTTCGTAAGGTGCTAGCACTTCTGAAAGACTATGTATCGGTCATCCGTTTCTCAAACACCATATAGTGCAAAAAATCCAACGGAGGAGATCGAGTCTTGTGGGGAAAAGTGTGTAAACCTCTACAGAGTGTATAAACTAATCATGGTTAGCCGTGTCCCTGGTTATGGGCATCTTGAGTATCTAGTACCTGGATTATCATGTGTATCTCAACATGTTTCTCTAAATTAATTCTGTTGGGTTTGTTTTAATGATGATGTTTAATTGGGATTGAGAATGTTGTCAACCATTCTCAATGTTTAACAACCACCATGATAGTTAAATAAATTTATTCCTTTGCAGTAGGGAAAATTGGCTTTACGCAAAACTGTAACCATAGAGCTTTCCACCAGCCAAATATGCATATAGAATAGCTGTTTCATTCCATTACTCTCTATGTGTTACTTTGCTAACATATTCCATGTGCTGACCCGTTTCGGGCTGCAACGTTAATGTTGCAGACTTTTCAGACGACGATTAAGGAGTTTTAGGTCGTGGTTCTATACACAGTGATGTTGTTGGAGTTGATGGACTCACTTATCTTCCAAGCCTTCCGTTGTTATCGTTATTAGATGGCCTTATGCCATATTTATTGTAATAAGTCCTCTTTTGAGACACTCGAGGTAATAAGTGTGTGATTGCTACTCTGCTATAAATCCTTCAAGTACTGTGTGGTGTCAGCATTACTGATCCAGGGATGACACCTGAGAACAGAGATTGGACCGTTTGAGGTCTGGTCGCTACAAGATGGTATCAGAGCACCTGTAGGACACGACCACTAAGCTAAAGACCTAGATCACTACTCACTCTCCTCTCTTTTCTGACTTCTCATCTTTTCTACTCTTTTAGGATGGCGGATGCAAGGAACAAGTTCACACAACCGGATGAAGATACACCCTTTGGACGTCACTTGAAGGAAGTCACTAGATACCTGAACATAGGAGTACCAAGCTTCACCGGAACCCACAACGCCACTTTACCTGAAGAGGAGCGCTGGATGATTCGAGTTCAAGTTCCAGGAAAGACGTTCATGCCAGTCACTGAGCCCATAGAGTTTTCTTTTGATGCACCAACTTGGAGTCTAGGAAAGAGCATGGCAGCTCACATCGCCATGGGACTCATTGGAGAAGTCTACCGCAATGATCTTAATGATACTATCTACCAGATTTGTGGGCGCCGAGATGAGCACTGGGAGATGATCAGCACCAGAAAGGATAGATCAGTTGCAGCTTTTATCCAGGAGTTAAACCAGCACATTCGACGTCAGGAAAACCAGATGTGCGCCGACATGATAGATCTAAAGAAGGAAAAGACAAGAATCAAGGAATTGGAGGAGGAACTCAAAGCTACATGTGAAGATTATGAAGAGGAAATTGAAGTATTAGTGGAGAAGAATGACGATCTGATCAAGAAGATCGGAATATTTATGGGAGGCCCTACACCGGTAGAAGAAGACGAGGAACCCAAGGAGATTCGCCCCGAAGACTACATCATCATCGACGACACCGACTCGAATCTAGATGATAGCGATGATGACTATGTTGATGAAGCTGGAGCAGATATCATGGAGTCTACAACCGAAGAATATTTCTAGTAGACCACCTCATCAGTAGTAGTAGTAGTCCACCATGTAAATATAGTAGTCCGGTCACTTTTGCGATAGTTGGGTCGTTTGTATGCTCTTGTTTGATTGTTTGAATGAAGTGAATTGTTATTTTTGCCTCATGTGCATATGGGTAGTGTTTCTCTATAGACCCCCTCTATTCTTAAATCTCATCTTTTCTAAACCCCCAGATGCCTCCGAGAGTGACCCCGGATTTACCTTTCCACCGGAGCTCACCCAGTTGATCCAGCAGCAGAACACATTGATGCAGTTGCTAGTCCAGAACTAGAATCAGGGAAACAACAACAACAACCCACCACCACCACCTGTTGATCACTTAGCCCGTTTTCTTAGGCTGAATCCGCCGGTGTTTTCCAATAGCACCGAGCCGATAGTAGCAGATGATTGGCTCCGCAAGACAGCTAGAGATTTGACCACAACAGGATGTACGGATGCGGAAAAGGTGAAGTTTGCCACACATCAGCTTTAAGGACCCGCAGCATCATGGTGGGAGAATTTCACAGCCACTTTCCCTGTCGACACTGTCACATGGGACCAGTTTCAGCAGGCTTTTCAAACTGCCCATGTTTCAGCAGGAGCTATGGCCATAAAGAAGCGAGAGTTTCGCAACTTGCGCCAAGGAGGACGGACAGTTGGCCAGTATGTGGAGGACTTTAGTAAATTAGCACATTATGCCCTAGATAACGTTGCTACGGATGCAGCAAAGCAGGAGAAGTTTCTGCAAGGACTGAATGATGAGTTGAGCATGCAATTGATGGTAGCAACCTTCAACAACTACCAGGAGTTGGTAGATCGTGCTCTTATGATTGAAGGAAAGCAGCAGCAAATTGAGAATCGCAAGAGGAAGTATGGACAAGGAAAGCACAATTTAGGAGCTCAGCAGAAGCCACGTTTCACCCCTAGACCAGGAGGACATTTTCAGCATACCCATGGAGGAGGTAGCTCGCACAACCACAATGGCACCAAGAATGGTAATGGGAATGGAGGAAGCAACGGCCAGAACCACCCCAACCCATCGACCCCAGCCAAGAGAGACCTGAGCTAAGTCACTTGCTTTAAGTGCCAGAAGACCGGACATTATGCCAATGAATGTCCTGAATCCCAGAATGGAAATGGCAATGGAAGCTCGGGGAAGAAATCGAACCCTTTCAATAGGGGACAGGTGAACCACGTTAACATGCAGGAGGTTGAAAAGAAGACGGATGCAGTAATCGGTAAGTTTTTGGTTAAGTCATTTACTGCACTTGTTCTTTTCGATACTGGTGCATCGCATTCATACATATCAAGGGGATTTGTGGATAAGTATAAACTGCCAACCCAAGCCCTTAGGTCACCCATGTTAGTAACCTCGCCTGGAGCAGAATATATGGCTAGTCTATGGTGTGATCGGTTGCCATTAAGGATTGGTAACTACGTATTTCCCTCAGACCTAATAGTGTTGGAATCCCAAGGATTGGATGTGATATTAGGCATGGATTGGTTGTCGATGTATGGTGGAAACATCGATTGCGCCAGTAAGTCACTTTTGCTTACCACCCCAGAAGGGAGAAGGATCAAATATGTATCCCGACATGTGCCAAAGAGGACTCAAGCAAATTGTTTAATAGGAGTTGTGCAGGAAGAAGTACCAATAGTGAAGGATTTCCCCGATGTGTTTCCAGAAGAATTTCCAGGCATGCCACCGGATAGAGATATTGAGTTTTTGATTGAGCTTTTGCCAAGCACAGGGCCAATATCAAAGAGACCATATAGGATGCCTGCAAAGGATTTGGTGGAAATTAAGAAGCAAATTAAGGAGTTACTGGATAAAGTATATATTCGCCCAAGTTCTTCGCCTTGGGGATCACCAGTACTTCTAGTGGAAAAGAAGGATGGATCGTTAAGGATGGTTGTCGATTATTGAGGATTGAATGAAGTAACCATCAAGAACAAATACCCACTACCGACGATCAATGATCTCTTTGATCGATTGCAAGGAGCTAAGGTATTTTCCAAGATCGATCTGCGATCGGGATACCACCAGTTGAAGATTCGAGAACAGGATATACCCAAGACGGCTTTTACCACCAGGTATGGGTTGTACGAGTATACCGTTATGTCATTTGGTCTGACTTACGCACCTGCATACTTTATGAACATGATGAACAAAGTGTTTATGGAGTTCTTGGATAAGTTCATCGTAGTGTTCATTGATGATATCCTGGTTTACTCGAAGAATGAAGAGGAGCATAAGGAGCATTTGCGTTTGGTACTTGGTAAGCTCAGAGAACATCAGTTATATGCCAATTTTAGCACATGTGAGTTTTGGTTGAAAGAAGTTGGATTTCTCGGACACGTTATATCCGGAGAAGGTATAGCAGTAGACCCCACTAAAGTTGATACCGTGACCAAGTGGGAAGCGCCAACCACAGTTGGAGAGATCTGGAGTTTTCTTGGACTCGCAGGATACTACTGGAGGTTCATTGAGAATTTCTCAAAGATTGCGAAGCCTATGATGGAGTTGTTGAAGAAGGATACCAAGTTCATATGGACTGAGGAATGTGAGGCTAGTTTTCAGGAGTTGAAGAAACGTTTGGTTACCTCACCAGTGTTGATTTTACCGGATCAGACCAAGGATTATGAGGTGTATTGTGACGCTTCACGTCGAGGACTTGGAGCAGTGCTTATGCAGGAAGGAAGAGTTGTTTCATATGCCTCACGACAGCTTAAGCCCCATGAGTTGAATTATGCTACGCATGATTTAGAGTTAGCAGCCGTAGTGCATGCATTGAAGACTTGGAGACATTTTATCATTGGAAACCATTGCGAGGTGTACACGGATCACAAGAGCTTGAAGTATATTTTCACACAGAAGGAGTTGAATCTCAGACAAAGGAGATGGTTGGAGCTCATCAAGGATTATGATATGAGATTGCATTATCACCCTGGAAAGGCTAACATAGTAGCTGACACGTTGAGCCGTAAAAGTCATGTTAACACCTTAATGACGGGAGATTTACCAAGTGAGTTGGCCAAAAATCTTCGGGAGTTATGTTTGGAAATAGTTCCAAGAGGCTATGTAGGGAGATTCAGTCTACGTTGATGGATAAGATCAGAGAAGCCCAAAAGACTGACAAGGAGATTGCCTCTATTAAGGAGAAAATGAGCAAAGGAAAAGCTAAGGGATTTCGTGATGATGAGCACGATACCTTATGGTTTGAAGACCGTGTCGATGTACCAAATGATTCGGAGATCAGGAAGTTAATTTTACAAGAGGCCCATGATTCACCATATTCGATTCACCCAGGAAATACCAAGATGTATTTTGATTTGAAGGATATTTTCTGGTGGACCGGAATGAAGAAGGATATTGCAGAATATGTAGCAGTTTGTGATGTATGTCAGAGAGTAAAGGCAGAGCATCAGAAGCCAGCAGGATTGCTACAACCGTTGCCGATACCCGAATGGAAGTGGGATAAGTTAGGCATGGATTTTATCACAGGATTGCCCAAAACACGTTCAGGCTATGACTCGATTTGGGTTGTAGTCGATCGTTTGACAAAGGTAGCTCATTTCATTCCCGTGAAGACTACCTATACCAGTGCAAAGTTGGCAAAGATATACATGACTAGAATCGTTTGTCTGCATGGAGTTCCTAGGAGCATAGTATCAGATAGAGGAACCCAATTTACCTCAAAGTTCTGGAATCAGTTGCATGAAACTTTGGGAACCAGACTGGAGTTTAGCACAGCTTTCCACCCGCAAACAGATGGATAGACTGAGAGAGTCAATCAGATTTTGGAGGATATGCTAAGAGCTTGTGCGCTAGATTACGGATCTAGTTGGGACGAGAATTTGTCGTATGCAGAGTTCTCTTACAACAACAGCTATCAATCCAGTTTGAAGATGGCCCCTCTTGAAGCCTTGTACGGAAGAAGGTGCAGGACCCCATTGTCTTGGGATGAAGTTGGAGACCGCCAGTTGTTTGGACCGGATCTGATAAAGGAGTATGAACAGAAAGTGAAATTGATTCGCGATAGGCTCAAGGTAGCCCAGTCTAGGCAGAAGAGTTATGCAGATTCTAAACGCAAGGAGACAGTTTACAAAGTCGGAGACCGAGTTTATCTTCGAATATCACCACTTCGAGGAGTTAAGCTCTTTGGGGTTAAGGGAAAATTAGCGCCATGTTTGTAGGCCCATACAAGGTTTTGGAACGTATGGGAGAAGTAGCCTATAAGTTGGACTTGCCCGAAGGATTGTCAGGAGTTCACGACGTGTCCCACGTTTCCCAGTTGAAGAAGTGCCACGCAGAGATGGCTGACATACCGCTGAGAGATACAGTGCCGCTGGAAGCAATTCAGTTGGATAGTGATTTGACCTATGAGGAGAAACCAGTTAAGATTCTAGAGTATGCCAGTCGAGTCACCCGCAACAAGGTTATCAAGTTTTGCAAAGTTCAGTGGAGCCACCACACGGAGGATGAAGCCACCTCGGAGCGAGAGGAATATTTGCTGAAGGACCACCCTCACCTATTTTCTAGCCAACCCGAATCTCGAGGGCAAGATTCATCTTAAGGGGGTAGGTTTGTAACATCCCAAATTTTCAATTTGGAATGTTATACACTAGATCATCATTGCATATCATATTTATTGCATTTTGGTTGATCCTAGAAATTTCACGCAACTCAAGGACCCTCGGAGAGAGTTGGGGATTTCGTTATTTTCATATTTGAGATGTCTCGAATTTTGAAAATAGGATCATTTGATTTTATTTATTTTATCTTCAATTATTTCTATTACAAAAATTATGAGAGAGGGAATAAAATGACTTTCCCAAAATAAAGAGATATTGAGGATTTAATAAAAAAATCAAATAAGATTTATTTTGGTTTTATTTGCTATTTTATTTGAGTTTAGGAAAAATGCGCGTTTTTCAAAATTGTATTCGGCTGTGCGGCTTGATTTTAGAAGCCGGGGAAAATGCTCATCCGTTTAGTAGCCGGGGAAAATTGTATTTGAATTTAGGAAAAATGCTATTTTATTTGAATTTAGGAAAAATTAAATGTTCATCCTGTGCGGCTTGATTTTAGAAGCCGGGGAAAATTTATTTCGGGATTTTTGGAGTCCATTTAGTAGTCTTTTTGTTTTTTTCTGAGTGTAACTATTTAAAAAAACTGAACCGACCTACGGGCCGTGCTAGGCCCGAACTCCTCCGGCCTCAGCCTTTATAAGCCGCCGGCCCGCCCCGGACCGAAACCCTAGCCGCCGCCGCCTCAAGCCCCGCGCCCGCCGCTGCTGCCTCAAGCCGCCGCAGCCGCCTTTCGCCGCCGCCGCGCCCGACGCCGCCGCCCCGCGCCCGCCGCCGCCACCGCCGCCGCCCTCGCCGCCAACGTCGCCGCCCCGCACCGCCCCGCCGGACCCCGCTGCCGCCGATGCCGCCTCGCCGGAGCCGCCGCCACCCATCTCGCCGCCGAGGTTGACCCGCCGCCGGTTTTCCCAGAAAAATCATTCGGTTTTCGCCGGTTTTCGTATGGTTTTTTTAGTTTCCGTTTTTTTCTTTAGATCAGTTTTTTTGGTTTAGGCTAATTAGTGAGCGTTCACTTGTTCGTTCGTTTTAACGAACGCGTTCTTCATTTAGATCCAGTTAACGAACGTTCGTTCGTTAAACTGTTCGTCATTTTTCTTTTTCTCGGATTAAATCCGCGATTTTTCTGATCGCGATTTCTGATCTGATTTTCGTTTTAGTTTAACTTTTCGCTCGTTTGTGCGGAATCAGGCGATTCAAGTGCCTGGAGTTTCGTCTTGAAACCCTCTTTCCGTTTAGCCAACTTAAACAAGTTTTTGCCACTGTAAAAATTGCCCTAGATCCAGAATAGTAAACGAAGCTTGTTTCTTTTGCCGTTTGTCTTCTGTTGCTTCGTTCGATTTGATTCTTTTTGCCAACCGGAGTTCTTAAGTTGAACTTTCTGGTTAGATATCTTATTTTAGTTTTACTTGTGCATTAGTCGAGTACTTATTGTATGCTTGTTTGTTTGCGATAGAGTACCCGGAGTGCGCCGCTTGCTACTTCGAATCGCTAGGTTTCCCGGATCATCAGCAAGGCAAGTAACACTTTGATCATGTTTCTCCCTCTACCCAGTTTTATTGCATTAGATCAATCCTCACACATTGCATGGTTAGGATCTAATTAAATTGTGGGTTTGGGAAGTAGATGAGGTAGTACCTATTACCTGTTGTTATCAAACCTTTGGGAGTTACTTCTACGTTTGCTTATTATGCCATGCTATGCTAGTAGACGTGGATTGGGTGAGTGTTTCCATGACAGATGTGAGATTGTTAATTAATGGTTTATTTAAGGTGGCAACTTAAATACACATCTGGGTGGATTGAGGCACCTGGGTATTCCAGTGATTGCCTGTTTTTCTTTATGGGCCGCCACCCAGGCTCAAAGGGATCATGAGATTATTCATGCTAGAAACTTCCATGTGCAGCCACAAGCTATTATGGGCTCTAGCATAGTTGATTAAGTCGTGCAAACTCTTACAGTGGTAGACTAGAAGATGTAGGGGATGTTGGTTGGTACGGTCTACCCGTTCGTAAGGTGCTAGCGCTTCTGAAAGACTATGTCTCGATCATCCGTTTCTCAAACACCATGTAGTGCGAGAAATCCAACGGAGGAGATCGAGTCTTGTGGGGAAAAGTGCGCAAACCTCTACAGAGTGTATAAACTAATCATGGTTAGCCGTGTCCCCGGTTATGGACATCTTGAGTATCTAGTACCTGGATTATCATGTGTATCTCAGCATGTTACTCTAAATTAATTCTGTTGGGTTTTTTTTAATGATGATGTTTAATTGGGATTGAGAATGTTGTCAACCATTCTCAATGTTTAACAACCACCATGATAGTTAAATGAATTTATTCCTTTGCAGTAGGGAAAAATTGGCTCTACGCAAAACTGTAACCATGGAGCTTTCCACCAGCCAAATATGCATCTAGAATAGCTGTTTCATTCCATTACTCTCTATGTGTTACTTTGCCAGCATATTCCATGTGCTGACCCATTTCGGGCTGCAACATTAATGTTGCAGACTTTTCAAACGATGATTAAGGAGTTTTAGGTCGTGGTTTTATACTCAGTGATGCCATTGGAGTTGATGGACTCACTTATCTTCCAAGCCTTCCGTTGTTATTGTTATTAGATGGCCTTATGCCATATTTATCGTAATAAGTCCTCTTTTGAGACACTCGAGGTAATAAGTGTGTGATTGCTACTCTGTTATAAATCCTTCAAGTACTGTGTGGTGTCAGCATTACTGATCCAGGGATGACACCTGAGCACGGAGATTGGACCGTTTGAGGTCTGGTCGCTACAGCCTAGCGGATATCCATAATAGTAGTTGGGGTCGTACTGAGATGAAGAAGAGGAAGACTCTGATTGCCACTGGCTGACAATCATCTCCGGATCCCACTAATAATTAGACTGTCATGGAGGATCAACTTGTGGTTCCGGCTCTGGCTCCATGGGTGGTGCAGGGTTCCGATAGGCGTGAATAGCCTTTAACGGAACAAGGTACTGGCCTACAGATAAATCAATAAAAGAAGGAGGAGGCAGGGTAATAGTCTCAGGATGATGTTTATTAAAGAACAATTGGTATTTAAGCTCTCCTTCCCTATTCTTAACAATAAAATCATGTGCCACCATACTTTTATAATATAGATAAACATGAGGCAACACCTTTTCTTCCTTCTCATAATGCCTAATAGGTATGTTAAAATGTGCAGCTAGGCGTGAAGCATAGATGCCTCCAAAGATGGGGCCCTTGGTATGATTCAGACTTAACCGTTTAGCAATAATGCCGCCCATACTAACAAAGTTATCACTGTATAAACCGTGGAGCAAAATAATAATATCAAGGATATTAAGGTTTCCACAGTTTCCGCGACCAATTAAACAGCGACTAGCAAATAATGCAAAGTAACGTAAAATAGGAAAATGTATGATAGTGATTCGTGCATCGGAAACCTTCCTTGTTTCCCCTATGGTGATAGTATCAATAAACACCTCCACATCATCGCGATGTGGTTCTTCTGTCTTGCCCTCAAAAGGGACTAAACAAACCCGACAAAAATAATAAAGTGACATCTCCTTATGCTCATCATATAAATGAAACTCCACCGTAGGTGGCGAGCTCCTAGAATGGAAATGAAAGTTTTGCACAAAGGTATTTGTGAGTAAGAGATACTGATCGCATTGGTCGTGGAGGAAAGCGGTGAGGCCTGCATTCTTAGCCAATTCATGAAAATCTTCATAAATACCGCCTGCTCTCAAGAAATCATCGGAAGGCCATTCACACGCCCGAACCTCCGCGGTGCGAGGCAGATTATACTTAGGCTTTGGTGCCTTTTCCTTCGAGCTTTGACTCGATGAGCCCCTCAAAAGTCTCCTCATCATTTTCTGAAAAAATCTAAAAATTTTAGTTACTTCAAAATAAAAGTAAACCAAACTCAATAATATTGATAGCAACTACTCCTACAAGTGCCTAGTGCCTATATCATGCATCAAAACTACTTTTGACCATATAAATTTGACATGCAAGCTCAAGAACAGGGTCACCTAAGCAGCATAAATTTGCAATGAATAAAGCACTAGAACAAAAACTAATTGGACCAATGGAGGAGTCACATACCAAGGAACAATCTCCCCAAGCAGTTTTGTGAGAGGTGCTTTGAGCAAGGAGATCGAAAATGGAAGCGAAATGAGCTTGAACTCGTGCTTGGGCTGGATATTCGTGTTTGTGGGAGGAAGAAGAAGTGTGTGGGTGCAGGAATAAGTGGAGGAGGGCCACCATGGGCCCACGAGGCAGGGGGGCGCCCTCCACCCTCGTGGGCAGGTGGTTGACCCCCCTGTTGTGTTCTTAGTGCCAAATATTCTCAAATATTCTAGAAAAAATCATATTTAAATTTCAGGGCATATGGAGAACTTTTATTTTCGGGGTATTTTTATATTGCACGGATAATCAGATAACAGATAGAAAAGTATTTATTTTTATTTTATTTAATACGAATAAAAGAAAGTAAAAGTGGGGTACAGAAGGTTCTGCTTTCTAGTTTTATCCATCTCATGATCATCAAAAGGAATCCACTAACAAGGTTGATCAAGTCTTGTTAACGAACTCATTCCGAATAACATGCAACTAGAGAAATTTCGAATAACACTATGTTACCTCAACGGGGATATGCACATCCCCAATAATAAGAATATCATATTTCTTCTTGATAGTAGGAAGAAAAAATTCAAAACCTCCAAATATAATCGATGGAATTTTTCCAATAGAGTTGATACTGTGGACTTGAGGTTGTTTCCTCGGAAAGTGTACTGTATGCTCATTACCATTAACATGAAAAGTGGCATTGCCTTTAGTGCAATCAATAACAGCCCCTGCAGTATTCAAAAAGGGTCTTCCAAGAATAATAGACATACTATTGTCCTCAGGAATATCAAGAATAACAAAGTCCGTTAAAATAGTAACGTTTGCAACTACAACGGGCACATTCTCATAAATACCGACAGGTATAGCAGTTGATTTATCAGCCATTTGCAAAGATATTTCAGTAGGTGTCAACTTATTCACATCAAGTCTACGATATAAAGAGAGAGGCATAACACTAACACCGGCTCCAAGATCACATAAAGCAGTTTTAACATAGTTTCTTTTAATGGAGCATGGTATAGTGGGTGCTCCTAGATCTCCAAGTTTCTTTGGTATTCCACCCTTAAAAGTATAATTAGCAAGCATGGTGGAAATTTCAGCTTCTGGTATCTTTCTTTTATTTGTGACAATTTCTTTCATATACTTAGCATAAGGATTCATTTTGAGCATATCAGTTAATCGCATATGCAAAAAGATAGGTCTAATCATTTCAGCAAAGCGCTCAAAATCCTCATCATCCTTTTTCTTAGATGGTTTGGGAGGAAAAGGCATGGGTTTCTAAACCCAAGGCTCTCTTTCTTTACGATGTTTCCTAGCAACGAAGTCTTTCTTATCATAACGTTGATTCTTTGATTGTGGGTTATCAAGATCAATAGCAGGTTCAATTTCTACATCATTATCATTACTAGGTTGAGCATCATCATGAACATTATCATTAACATTATCACTAGTTTCAGGTTCATTACCAGATTGTGTTTCAGCATCAGAGATAGAAATATCATTTGGATTCTCAGGTGTTTCAGTAATAGGTTCACTAGAAGCATGCAA
Organism: Triticum urartu; assembly: GCF_056163025.1. Lineage (NCBI taxonomy): Eukaryota > Viridiplantae > Streptophyta > Magnoliopsida > Poales > Poaceae > Triticum > Triticum urartu. The sequence goes on along the minus strand of NC_141874.1, from coordinate 165,382,324 downwards.
AGTCCTATCATTTTTCTTTTCCTTCTTTTTAGAAGGACTAGGTGCATCTATATTATTTCTCTGAGAATCTTGCTCAATTCTCTTAGGGTGGCCTTCAGGATACAAAGGTTCCTGGGTCATTCTACCAGTTCTAGTAGCCACTCTAACAGCATAATCATTATCTTTATTATTCAATTCATTGAGAAAATCATTTTGAGCTTTAAGTACTTGTTCTACTTGAGTGGTAACCATAGAAGCATGTTTACTAATAAGTTTAAGTTCACCTTTGACAATAGCCATATAATCACCCAAGTGTTCAAGCATATTTGAATTGTATTTCAATTGTCTACCAAAATAAGCATTAAAATCTTCTTGCTTAGCCATAAATTTATCAAACTCATCTAAGCATGGGCTAGCAAACTTAGTAAATGGGATTTTAGCTTTATCATATCTATAGAGAGAATTTACCTTTACTACCTATGTCGGATTATCAAGACCATGAGTTTCTTCAATAGGTAATGGATCAAGATCATATGTTTCTTCAACAGGCGGTAAATTAAGACCATGTATTTCTTCGATAGTAGGTAAATTCTTAACAACTTCAGCTTTCATACCTTTTTCTTTCATAGATTTCTTTGCCTCATGCATATCTTCAGGACTGAGAAATAGAATACCCCTTTTATTCACAGTTGGTTTAGGAATAGTCTTAGGAATTGGCTCCGGAGATGTCCAATTATTTTCATTTGTCAACATATTATTCAATAGAATTCCAGCTTCATCCGGTGTTCTTTCCCTGAAAACAGAACCAGCACAACTATCCAGGTAATCTCTGGAAGCATCGGTTAGTCCATTATAAAAGATATCAAGTATTTCATTTTTCTTAAGAGGATGATCAGGCAAATCATTAAGTAATTGGAGAAGCCTCCCCCAAGCTTGTGGGAGACTCTCTTCTTCAATTTGCACAAAATTATATATATCCCTTAAAGCAGCTTGTTTCTTATGTGCAGGGAAATATTTAGCGGACAAGTAATAAATCATATCCTGGGCACTACGCACACAACCAGGATCAAGATAATTAAACCATATCTTAGCATCACCCTTTAATGAGAACGAAAATATTTTAAGGATATAAAGTAGCGAGTTATCTCATCTTTAGTAAACAGGGTAGCTATATCATTTAATTTAGTAAGATGTGCCACAACAGTTTCAGATTCATAGCCATGAAAAGGATCAGACTCAACCAAAGTAATTATATCAGGATCAACAGAGAATTCATAATCCTTATCAGTAACGCAGATAGGTGAGGTAGCAAAAGCAGGGTCAGGTTTCATTCTAGCATTTAGAGATTGCTTATTCCATTTAGCTAATAACCTCTTAAGTTCGTTTCTATCTTTGCAAGCTAAAATAGCTAAAGAAGCTTCTTGATCAAAGACATAACCCTCAGGAATAACAAGTGATTCTTCATCATCACTTTCATCAGCATTAGCAGATTCAATATTTTCAATCTCTCTAGCCCTAGCAATTTGTTCATCAAGAAAATCACTAAGTGGCATAGTAATATCAGGCATAGAAGTAGTTTCATCATAAGTATCATGCATAGCAGAAGTGGCATCATCAATAACATGCAACATATCAGAACGAATAGCAGAAGCAGGTGTAGGTGTTGCAAGCTTACTCAAAATAGAAGGTGAATCAAGTGCAGAGCTAGATGGTAGTTCCCTACCTCCCCTCGTAGTTGAGGGATAGATATCGGCTCTTGGATCTTTCAAGTTCTTCATAATGATAAGCAGATATAAATCCCAAGTGACTCAAAGAATAGAGCCATGCTCCCCGGCAACGGTGCCAGAAAATAGTCTTGATAACCCACAAGTATAGGGGATCACAACAGTTTTCGAGGGTAAAGTATTCAACAAAAATTTATTGATTCGACACAAGGGGAACCAAAGAATACTCTCAAGTATTAGCAGCTGAGTTGTCAATTCAACCACACCTGGAAACTTAGTATCTGCAGCAAAGTATTTAGTAGCAAAGTACTATGATAATAGTGGTAACGGTAGCAAAAGGTAACAGTAGTAAAAGTAATGTTTTTGGTATTTTGTAGTGATGATAGCAATAGCAACGGGAAAGTAAATAAGCGAAGAACAATGTATGGAAAGCTCGTAGGCAATGGATCGGTGATAGAGAATTATGCTGGATGCGGTTCATCATGTAACAGTCATAACCTAGGGTGACACAGAACTAGCTCCAGTTCATTGATATAATGTAGGCATGTATTCCGAACATAGTCATACGTGCTTATGGAAAAGAACTTGCATGACATCTTTCATCCTACCCTCACGTGGCAGCGTGGTCCTTACAGAAACTAAGGGATATTAAGGCCTCCTTTTAATAGAGTACCGGAACAAAGCATTAACACTGAATACATGAACTCCTCAAACTACGGTCATCACCGGTAAGTATCCCGATTATTGTCACTTCGGGGTTAACGGATCATAACACATAATAGGTGACTATAGACTTGCAAGATAGGATCAAGAACACTCATATATTGATGAAAACATAATAGGTTCAGATCTGAAATCATGGCACTCGGGCCCTAGTGACAAGCATTAAGCATAGCAAAGTCATAGCAACATCAATCTCAGAACATAGTGGACACTAGGGATCAAACCCTAACAAAACTAACTCAATTACATGATAGATCTCATCCAACCCATCACCGTCCAGCAAGCCTACGATGGAATTACTCACGCACGGCGGTGAGCATCATGAAATAGGTGATGGAGGATGGTTGATGATGACGATGGCGACGGATTCCCCTCTCCGGAGCCCCGAACGAACTCCAGATCAGCCCTCCCGAGAGGTTTTAGGGCTTGGCGGCGGCTCCGTATCGTAAAACGCGATGAATTCTTCTCTCCGATTTTTTTCTCCCCGAAACACAATATATAGAGTTGGAGTTGGAGTCGGAGAGGCAATAGGGGGGCCATGAGGTAGGGGGCGTGCCCTAGGGGGCAGGCGCGCCCCCCACTCTCGTGGAGAGGTGGTGGGTCCCCTGGCCTTTATCTTTTGCAGGTATTTCTTATATTTTCTGAAAAGTTGCTCCGTGAAGTTTCAGGTCATTTCGGGAACATTTGTTTCTGCACATAAATAACACCATGGTAATTCTGCTGAAAACAGCGTCAGTCCGGGTTAGTTCCATTCAAATCATGCAAGTTAGAGTCCAAAACAAGGGCAAAAGTGTTTGGAAAAGTAGATACGTTGGAGACGTATCACTCGCCACCGACTGACATGATGATGATGATAAAATCCACCTACGCCATGAAATTTTACTAGAAGCCTAGCCCCACGGTGGGCGCCAACTATCGGGGTTGTGATCCTGACAATGAGTACTAGGGGTACGAATAAGGGGCATAGACTAGCTACGACGCAGGTGTAACACTCAGTTTTTAACGAGTTCAGGCCCCTCTCGGCGAAGGTAAAAGCCCTACGTCTCGTGCCCTGAGGCTTGCTTTGATTTGATGGGTATGGTTACAAACATTACTCGCTGCCTGGCTATGGAGTGGGTTGCGGCTTATATAGAGTGCGATGCAGCCCCATGTCTCCCACAACACCGAGGCAATAAATGTCATTGAATGAGCCAGTTACTAGTGTAATGAGCATCTACTATAATAGTTATAGGTAATAATAGTTATAACTCTAATTAGTGGATGACTTAGGATTCCTCGACCGTTGCGGCTCCCATGATGTCCTCATGTCCTCGATGTCCGAGCGGTAGACCATTGACCGAGTGACGTGTGATCGTCTGAGTGTCGTAGAGTTGTCCGAGTGAACTTCATGATGTGCGCATCTGAATATTGGCATGGTCCAGGGACCTGCCTATGATGGACCCTATGTGGGGCCCAAATTATGGGCCCTTGACCCTACCTGTAATAGGTGACCACATCATGGGCTTCCTTTGTGTCACAGATGACTCACCGGCCAAAGGTGCGGCATTGAGATCAGTGGAAGGCACCACGTGGACGATCAACACGGAATCGCCGATTTCCAGTGAGCTGTCCCGAGGTGAGGTGGAGAAGAGGACTGATACGTCCATTTTGCATCAAGCTTTTATATCGATATTTATTGCATTATGGGATGTTATTACACATTATGTCACAATACTTATGCATATTATCTCTTATTTTACAAGGTTTACATGAAGAGGGGGAATGCCGGCAGCTGGAATTCTGGGCTGGAAAAGGAGAAAATATTAGAGACCTATTTTGCACATCTCCAAAAGTCCTGAAACTCCACGGGAGCACTTTCCAGAATATATAAAAATATTGGGCGCAAGAAGTACCAGAGGGGGGCCACCCACCAGCCACGAGGGTGGGGGCGCGCCCTACCCCCTGGGCGCGCGCCCCTGCCTCATGGGCCCCCTGGCGGCCCTCCGATGCCCATCTTTGGCTATATGGAGTCTTTCGTCCGAGAAAAAAATCATAAGCAAGCTTTCGGGAAGAAACTCCGCCGCCACGAGGCGGAACCTTGGCGGAACCAATCTAGGGCTTCGGTAGAGCTATTCTGCCAGGGAAACTTCCCTCCGGGAGGGGGAAATCATCGCCATCGTCATCACCAACGATCCTCTCATCGGGAGGGGGTCAATCTCCATCAACATCTTCACTAGCACCATCTCATCTCAAACCCTAGTTCATCTCTTGTATCCAATCTTTGTATCCCAACCTCAGATTGGTACCTGTGGGTTGCTAGTAGTGTTGATTACTCCTTGTAGTTGATGCTAGTTGGTTTACTTGGTGGAAGATCATATGTTCAGATCCATTAGGCATATTAATAACCCTCTGATTATGAACATGAATATGCTTTGTGAGTAGTTATGTTTGTTCCTGAGGACATGGGAGAAGTCTTGCCATTAGTAATCATGTGAATTTGGTATTCGTTCGATATTTTGATGAGATGTATGTTGTCAGCTATCTAGGGGTGTCATGTGAACGTCGACTACATGAATCTTCACCATTGTTTGGGCCTAGAGGGAGTCATTGGGGAGTAATAATTAGATGATGGGTTGCTAGAGTGACAGAAGCTTAAACCCTAGTTTATGTGTTGCTTCGTAAGGGGCTGATTTGGATCCATATGTTTCATGCTATGGTTAGGTTTACCTTAATACTTCTATTGTAGTTGCGGATGCTTGCAATGGGGGTTAATCATAAGTGGGATGCTTGTCCAAGTAAGAATAGCACCCAAGCACCGGTCCACCCACATATCAAATTATCAAAGTACCGAACGTGAATCATATGAACGTGATGAAAACTAGCTTGACGATAATTCCCATGTGTCCTCGGGAGAGCTTTCCTTCATATAAGAGTTTGTCCAGGCTTGTCCTTTGCTACAAAAAGGATTGGGGCATCTTGCTGCACCTTATTTACTTTTATTACTTGTTGCTCGTTACAATTTATCTTATCACAAAACTATCTGTTACCGATAATTTCAGTGCTTGCAGAGAATACCTTGCTGAAAACCGCTTATCATTTCCTTCTGCTCCTCGTTGGGTTCGAAACTCTTACTTATCGAAAAGTCTATGATAGATCCACTACACTTGTGGGTCATCAAGACTCTTTTCTGGCGCCGTTGCCGGGGAGTGAAGCGCCTTTGGTAGGTGGAATTTGGTAAGGAAAAATTTATATAGTGTGCTGAAATTTACTGTCACTTGTTACTATGGAACATAATCCTTTGAGGGGCTTGTTCGGCGTATCTTCACCCCGACCAGTAGAGCAAAGAGTTGCTCCTCAACCTACCTAACCTACTGAAATTTTTTAATTTGAAATTCCTTCGGGTATGATAGAGAAACTACTAGCTAATCCTTTTGCAGGAGATGGAACATTGCATCCCGATTTACACTTAATCTATGTGGATGAAGTTTGTGGATTATTTAAGCTTGCAGGTATGCCCGATGATGTTATCAAGAAGAAGGTCTTCCCTTTATCTTTGAAGGTAGATGCATTGACATGGTATAGGCTATGTGATGATATGGGATCATGGGACTATAAGAGATTGAAATTGGAATTTCACCAGAAGTTTTATCCTATGCATCTTGTTCATCGTGATCGTAATTATATATATAATTTTTTGCCTCGCAAAGGAGAAAGCATCGCTCAAGCTTGGGGGAGGCTTAAGACAATGTTATATTCATGCCCCAATCATGAGCTCTCAAGAGAAATGATTATTCAAAAAATTTATGCTCGGCTTTCTCTCAGTAATCGCTCCAACTTCTTGTACTGGATCTTTTATGATGAAGACTATTGAATTCAAATGGGATTTATTGGAAATAATTAAACGAAGCTCTGAAGATTGGGACCTCGGCGAAGGTAAGGAGTTAGGTATAACACCTAAGTTTGATTGTGTTAAATATTTTATGGACACCAATGCTTTTTCGTGAATTTAGCACTAAATATGGACTTGACTCTAAGATAGTAGCTTCTTTTTGTGAATCCTTTGCTACTCATGTTGATCTCCCTAAGGAGAAGTGGTTTAAATATAATCCTCCCATTGAAGTAAAAGTAGTTGCACCTATTAAAGTTGAAGAAAAGACTATCACTTCTAATGATCTTGTTGTTCCTACTCCTTATGTTGAGAAACCACCTTTCCCTGTTAGAATAAAGGATCATGCTAAAGTTTCAACTGTAGTCAACAAAAGTAATATTAGGACACACAAACCCCCTGAGCAAGTTAAAGTTGAACCTAATATTGTTATGGTTAAAGATCTCTTGGCCGATAATATTGATGGGCATGTTATTTACTTCTGTGATGAGACTGCTAGAATTGCTAGCCCTGATACTAAAAATAAATATAGACCTATTGTAGGCATGCCTGTTATTTCTGTTAAAATATGAGATCATTGCTATCATGGCTTATGTGATTGGGTGCTAGTGCAAGTGCAATACCTCATTCCTTATACAAAGAAATTATGCATGATATTGCACCTGCTGAGATAGAAGATATCGATGTTACCATTAAGCTTGCCAATAGAGATACTATTTCACCAATTGGGATTGTTAGATATGTTGAAGTCTTGTGTGGGAAGGTTAAATATCCTGCTGATTTTCTTGTTCTTGGTTCCCCACAAGATAACTTTTTTCCCATTATATTTGGTAGTCCCTTCTTGAATACTGTTAATGCTAAGATAGACTACAATAAGGATATTGTTTCTGTTGGTTTAGGGGATATGTCCATGAGTTTAATTTTGCTAAATTTCATAGACAACCTCATGATAAAGAATTTCCTATTAAATATGAAATTATTGGTCTTGCTTCTATTGTCATGCCTCCTACTGATCCTTTAGAACAATATTTGCTAGACCATGAGAATGATATGTTTATGAATGAAAGAAGGGAAATAGATGAAGTATTCTTTAAATAGGGACCTATTCTAAAACAAAATTTGCCTGTTGAAATCCTAGGGGATCCACCTCCACCCAAGGGTGATCCCGTGTTTGAGCTTAAACCATTGCCTGATACTCTTAAATGTGCTTATCTTGATGAAAAGAAGATATATCCTGTTATTATTAGTGCTAACCTTTCAGAGCATGAAGAAGAGAGATTATTGAAAAATCTGAAGAAGCGTTGTGCTACTATTGGATATACTCTTGATGATCTTAAGGGCATTAGTCCCACTCTATGTCAACACAAAATAAATTTGGAGAAAGACACCAAACCAGTTATTGGTCACCAACGACGACTGAATCCTAAGATGAAAGAAGTGGTAAGAAAGGAAATATTAAAGCTCCTTAAGGCAGGTATAATTTATCTCGTTGCTGATAGTCAGTGGGTAAGTCATGTCCATTGTGTTCCTAAGAAGGGAGGTATTACTATCGTTCCTAATGATAAAGATGAATTGATTCCACAAAGAATTATTACAGGTTATAGGATGGTAATTTATTTTTGCAAATTAAATAAAGCTACTAAAAAAGATCATTTCCCTTTGCCTTTTGATTGATCAAATGCTAGAAAGATTATCCAAACATACACATTTTTGCTTTCTAGATGGTTACTCTGGCTTCTCTCAAATACCTGTGTCAGCTGATGATCAAGCAAAGACCACTTTTACTTGCCCTTTCGGTACTTTTGCTTATAGACATATGCCTTTTGGTTTATGCAATGCACCTGCTACCTTTCAAAGATGTATGACTGCTATATTCTCTGACTTCTGTGAAAAGATTCTTGAGGTTTTCATGGATGATTTCTCCGTATATGGAACTTCTTTTGATGATTGCTTAAGCAACCTTGATCGAGTTTTGCAGAGATGTGAAGAAACTAATCTTGTCTTGAACTGGGAGAAGTGCCACTTTATGGTTAGTGAAGGTATTGTCTTGGGGCATAAAATTTCTGAAAGAGGTATTGAAGTTGATAAAGCTAAAGTTGATGCTATTGAAAAGATTTCGTGTCCCAAGGACATCAAAGGTATAAGAAGTTTTCTTGGTCATGTCGGTTTTTACAGCAGGTTCAATAAGGACTTCTCAAAAATCTCTCGGCCTCTAACTAACCTATTACAAAAAGATATTCCTTTTGTCTTTGATGATGCTTGTGTATAAGCATTTGAAATACTTAAGAAAGCTTTGATTTCTGCACCTATTGTTCAGCCACCTGACTAGAATTTACCCTTTGAAATTATGTGTGATGCTAGCGATTATGATGTAGGTGCTGTTCTAGGACAAAGAGTTGATAAGAAATTAAATGTTATTCAATATGCTAGTAAAACTCTAGACAATGCCTAGGGAAATAATGCTACTACTGAAAAAGATTTTTTAGCAGATGTATTTGCATGTGATAAGTTCAGACCTTATATTGTTGATTCTAAAGTAACTATCCACACTGATCATGCTTCTATTAAATATCTTATGGAAAAGAAAGATGCTAAACCTATACTTATTAGATGGGTTCTCCTACTACAAGAATTTGATTTGCATATCATTGATAGAAAGGGAGCTGAGAACCCCGTTGCAGACAACTTGTCTAGGTTCGAGAATGTTCTTGATGACCCACTACCTATTGATGATAGCTTTCCTGATGAATAATTAAATGTCATAAATGCTTCTCGTACTGCTCCATGGTATGCTGATTATGCTAATTATATTGTTGCTAAATTTATACCACCTAGTTTCACATACCAGCAAAAGAAAAAGTTCTTCTATGATTTAAGACATTACTTTTGGGATGACCCACATCTTTATAAAGAAGGAGTAGATGGAGTTATTAGACATTGTGTACCTGAGCATGAACAGGAACAAAACCTACACAAGTGTCACTCTGAAGCCTATGGCGGACACTATGTTGGAGATAGAACTACACATAAGGTATTGTAATCCGGTTTTATTGGCCAACTGTCTTCAAGGATGCTCGTAAGTTTGTCTTGTCTTGTGATGAATGTCAAAGAATCGGTAATATTAGTAGACGTCAAGAAATGCCTATGAATTATTCACTTGTTATTGAACCATTTGATGTTTGGGGCTTTGATTATATGGGACCTTTTCCTTCCTCTAATGGGTATACACATATTTTAGTTGTTGTTGATTACGTTACTAAGTGGGTAGAAGCTATTCCAACTAGTAGTGCTGATCATAACACCTCTATTAAGATGCTTAAAGAAGTTATTTTCCCGAGGTTTGGAGTCCCTAGATATTTAATGACTGATGGTGGTTCACATTTTATTCATGGTGCCTTTCGTAAAATGCTTGCTAAGTATGATGTTAATCATAGAATTGCATCTCCTTATCACCCGCAGTCTAGTGGTCAAGTAGAATTGAGTAACCGAGAGCTCAACTTAATTTTGCAAAAGACTGTTAATAGATATATAAAGAATTTGTCCAAGAAACTTGATGATGCATTATGGTCCTATAGAACTGCATATTAAAACCCTATGGGTATGTCTCCGTATAAAATGGTTTATGGTAAAGCATGTCACTTACCTCTCGAACTAGAACATAAGGCATATTGGGGTATCAAAGAGCTCAACTATGACTTCAAACTTGCCGATGAAAAGAGGCTATTTGACATTAGCTCACTTGATGAATGGAGAACCCAGGCCTATGAAAATGCCAAGCTGTTTAAAGAAAAAGTTAAAAGATGGCATGATAAAAGGATACAAAAGCGTGAGTTTAATGTAGGTGATTATGTATTGCTATACAACTCTCGTTTAAGATTTTTTGCAGGAAAACTTCTCTCTAAATGGGAAGGCCCTTACGTCATCGAGGAGGTCCATCGTTCCGATGCCATAAAAATCAACAACTTCGAAGGCACAAATCGGAAGGTGGTGAACTGTCAAAGAATCAAACATTATATCTCAGGTAATCCCATAAATGTTGAAACTAATATTATTGAAACCGTAACCCCGGAGGAATACATAAGGGACACTTTCCGGAGCGTTTCAAACTCCGAAAAGGAATAGGTACGTGGTACGGTAAGTAAACCGACTCCAAAACAGTTCTAATGGCAATTTTTCTCCGTTTTGGAATATTTAAGAAAATAGGAAAATAAGAAGCAGACCGGAAAGGACACGGGGCTTCCACGAGGGTGGACGGCGCGCCCCCTACCTCGTGGGCACCTCGTGCGCTCTCCGGACTCCGTTTTCTTGCACGATACTTCTTTTGGTCGGTAAAAATTCATTATATAATCTCCCGAAGGTTTTGACCACTGTATCACGCGAAAATCCTTTGTCTTTGTTTCGAGTTGTTTCTGCTATAGTTAGAGCAATATGTCATCCCAAGATTCGGAGGGAGAAAGCTATGTGGCTGATTACCTTGTAGATCATAAAGTCTACGGGGACTTGGAGCATTGTGGTTGGACCACGGAGGAAGAAGAAGACTATGAGCCTAGGGGAAAGGAGGAGACGAGCTCAGATGAAGATGAAGTGCCATTACCTCAACCTGGGGACATGAGAACAAACAAGAACTATGCAAAAAGGTACTAAGCCTTGAGCGGGAGATCGAGGACCTAAAGGAGCAGAATTCTGTTCTCAAGCACAAATTAAGGAAGAAGCGCACATCATCAACAACTCCTTCATCACCACCTCCGAGGAAGGAAACATAAACACATGGGTATGGGCACTCCCCTTGGCAACTGCCAAGCTTGGGGGAGTGCCCCGGTATCGTATCACCATCACTTTTATCTTTACCGTTTTTCTTAGTTCGATCCTTTTGATAATATCTTGATCTAGTAGAATAAAGTTTTAGTATGATCTAGTTGTGAGTTTTGTTGTATGATCCTTCTATGTAATCAGTTCGTGAGCTATATATAATAAAGATTAGTGTTGAGTCAAGGGCTTGATTATCTTGCTATGATCTTGAGGGAATAAAGTAAAATAGAAAGAATAAAAAGAAATAAAGAGATCATATGGATCTTATGGAGAGTAATGACTTCACATATAAGAGTATGATGAATAAAAGTTGTTGAGACTTGACAAACATAGTTTTGGTCATCATTGCAATTAATAGGAAGTAATAAAGAAAGAGAGGTCTTCACATATAAATACACTATCTTGGACATCTTTTATGATTGTGAGCACTCATTAAAGTATGACATCTAAAGAGTTGACGTTGGACAAGGAAGACAACGTAATGGGTTATGTTTTCTTACATTTGAGATAAATTATACTGTCATGGATCATCCAACATGTTGAGCTTGACTTTCCCTCTCATGCTGGCCAATTTCTTTGCACCAAGTAGATACTACTTGTGCTTCCAAATATCCCTAAACCCATTTTTGCCATGAGAGTCCACCATACCTACCTATGGATTGAGTAAGATCCTTCAAGTAAGTTATCATCGGTGCATGCAATAAAAATTGCCTTCTAAATATGTATGACTTATTAATGTGGAGAAAATAAGCTTTATACGATCTTGTGATATGGAAGAAATCAAAGCGACGGACTGCATAATAAAGGTCCATATCACAAGTGGCAATATAAAGTGATGTTCTTTTGCATTAAGATTTTGTGCATCCAATCATAAAAGCGCATGACAACCTCTGCTTCCCTCTGCGAAGGGCCTATCTTTTACTTTTATCTTCTACCTTACATAAGATTCATGGTGATCTTCACCTTTCCTTTTTACATTTTATCCTTTGGCAAGCACAATGTGTTGGAATGATCCAGATACATATAGCTAATTGGATGTGAGTCTGCATGAGCTATTATGGTTTACATTACCCTTGAGGTAAAACTTTGGGAGGGAAAACTATAAGCCCCTATCTTTCTCTATGTCCGATTAAAACTCCATACCCATAAATATTGCGTGAGTGTTAGCAATTGTGAAAGACTAAATGATAGTTGAGTTTGTGGACTTGCTGAAAAGCTCTTATATTGACTCTTTCCTATGTTATGATAAATTGCAATTGCCTCAATGACTGAGATTAGAGTTTGTTAACTTTCAATGAAGTTTATGATTCATACTTGAAATTGTGATTGAATTGTTACTTTAGCATAAGAATGATCATGATGCCCTCATGTCCATATTTTCTTTTTATCGACACCTCTATCTCTAAACATGTGGACATATTTTCCGATTTTGGCTTTCGCTTGAGGACAAGCGAGGTCTAATCTTGGGGGAGTTGATACGTCCATTTTGCATCATGCTTTTATATCGATATTTATTGCATTATGGGCTGTTATTACACATTATGTCACAATACTTATGCCTATTCTCTCTTATTTTACAAGGTTTACATGAAAAGGGGGAATGCGAGCAGCTGGAATTCTAGGCTGGAAAAGGAGCAAATATTATAGACCTATTCTGCACATCTCCAAAAGTCCTGAAACTCCACGGGAGCACTTCTCAGAATATATAAAAAATATTGGGCGCAAGAAGTACAAGAGGGGGCCACCCACCAGCCACAAGGGTGGGGGCGCGCCCTACCCCCCTAGGTGCGCCCCCTGCCTCATGGGCCCCCTGGTGGCCCTCCGATGCCCATCTTTGGCTATATGGAGTCTTTCGTCCGAGAAAAAAATCACAAGCAAGCTTTCGGGAAGAAGCTCTGCCGCCATGAGGCGGAACCTTAGCGGAACCAATCTACGGCTCTGGCAGAGCTGTTCTGCCGGGGAAACTTCCCTCCGGGGGGGAGGAATCATCACCATCACCAACGATCCTCTCATCGGGAGGGGGTCAATCTCCATCAACATCTTCACCAGCACCATATCATCTCAAACCCTAGTTCATCTCTTGTATCCAATCTTTGTATCACAACCTCAGATTGGTACCTGTGGGTTGCTAGTAGTGTTGATTACTCCTTGTAGTTGATGCTAGTTGGTTTACTTGGTGGAAGATCATATGTTCAGATCCATTATGCATATTAATACCCCTCTGATTATGAACATGCATATGCTTTGTTAGTAGTTATGTTTGTTCCTGAGGACATGGGAGAAGTCTTGCTATTAGTAGTCATGTGAATTTGGTATTCGTTCGATATTTTGATGAGATGTATGTTGTCATCCCTCTGGTGGTGTCATGTGAACGTCGACTACATGGCACTTTGATACGTCTCTGTTGTATCTACTTTTCCAAACACTTTTGCCCTTGTTTTGGACTCTAACTTGCATGATTTGAATGGAACTAACCCGGACCGACGCTGTTTTCAGCAAAACTGCCATGGTGTTATTTATGTGCAGAAACAAAAGTTCTCGGAATGACCTGAAACTCCACGGAGCGTATTTTTGGAAATAAAAAAAATATTGGCAAAAGATCAAGGCCAGGGGGCCCACACCCTAGCCACGAGCGTGGGAGGCGCGCCTACCCCCCTAGGTGCGCCCCCTACCTCATGTCCCCCCTGGAGCTCCTCCGACCTCAACTCCAACTCTATATATTCGTGTTCGGAGAGAAAAAAATAAAGGAGAAAGATTCATCACGTTTTACGATATGGAGGCGCCGCCAAGCCCTAAACTCTCTCGGGAGGGCTGATCTGGAGTCTGTTCGGGGCTCCGGAGAGGGGAATTCGTCACCATCGTCATCATCAACCATCCTCCATCACCAATTTCATGATGCTCACCGGCGCGCATGAGTAATTTCATCATAGGCTTGCTGGACAGTGATGGGGTGGATGAGATTTATCATGTAATCGAGTTAGTTTTGTTAGGGTTTGATCCCTAGTATCCACTATGTTCTGAGATTGATGTTGCTATGACTTTGCTATGCTTAATACTTGTCACTAGGGCCCGAGTGCCATGATTTAAGATCTGAACCTATTATGTTTTCATGAATATATGAGAGTTCTTGATCCTATCTTGCAAGTCTATAGTCACCTACTATGTGTTATGATCCGGCAACCCCGAAGTGACAATAATCGGGACCACTTCCGGTGATGACCGTAGTTTGAGGAGTTCATGTATTCACTATGTGTTAATGCTTTGGTCCGGTACTCTATTAAAAGGAGGCCTTAATATCCCTTAGTTTCCGCTAGGACCCCGCTGCCACGGGAGGGTAGGACAAAAGATTTCATGCAAGTTCTTTTCCATAAGCACGTATGACTATATTCGGAATACATGCCTACATTATATTGATGAATTGGAGCTAGTTCTGTGTCACCCTAGGTTATGATTGTTCTATGATGAACCGCATCCGGCATAATTCTCTATCACTGATCCATTGCCTACGAGCTTTCCATATATTGTTCTTCACTTATTTACTTTTCCGTTGCTATTGTTATCATCACTACGAAATACCAAAAACATTACTTTTGCTACCGTTACTTTTGCTATCGTTACCACTACTATCATATTACTTTGCTACTAAATACTTTGCTGCAGATATTAAGTTTCCAGGTGTGGTTGAATTGACAACTCAGCTACTAATACTTGAGAATATTCTTTGGCTCCCCTTGTGTCGAATCAATAAATTTGGGTTGAATACTCTACCCTTGAAAACTGTTGCGATCCCCTATACTTGTGGGTTATCAAGACTATTTTCTGGCACCGTTGCCGGGGAGCATAGATCTATTCTTTGAGTCACTTGGGATTTATATCTTCTTATCATTATGAAGAACTTGAGAGATCCAAAAACCAAGATTTATCCCTCAACTATGAGGGGAGGTAAGGAACTACCATCTAGCTCTGCACTTGATTCACCTTCTGTTTTGAGTAAGCTTGCGACACCTAAACCTGCTTCTGCTATTGATTCTGATATGTCGCATATTATTGATGGTGCCACTTCTGCTATGCATGATACTTATGATGAAACTAATTCTATGCTTGATACAATTGTGCCACTTGGTGAATTTCTTGATGAACAACTTGCTAGGGCTAGAGAGAATGAAATTATTGAAACTGATAATACTGATGAAAGTGATTATGAAGGCTCTCCTAATAAATATGAATTACCTGTTGTGCCCGAGGGCTATGTTATGGATGAATAAATTAAAAGATACTTTCTTGCTTGCAATGATAGAAGTGATCTTAAGAAATTATTAGCTAAGCTTAAACAAAAAACTTTGAATGCTAGAATGAAATATGATCCTGCTTATGCTACTTCACCTATCTTTGTTACTGATAAGGATTATGAATTCTCTATTGATCCTGATATAGTTACTTTGGTCGAATCTGACCCTTCTTATGGCTATGAATCTGGAACTGTTGTGGCACATCTTACTAAATTAAATGATATAGCTACCCTGTTCACTAATGATGAGAGAACTTGCTACTTTTACATCCTTAAAATATTTCCGTTCTCATTAAAGGGTGATGCTAAGATATGGTTTAATTCTCTTGATCCTGGTTGTGTGCGTAGTCCCCAAGATATTATTTATTACTTCTCTGCTAAATATTTCCCTGCTCATAAGAAACAAGCTCCCTTAAGGGATATATATAATTTTGTGCAAATTGAAGAAGAGAGTCTCCCACAAGCTTGGGGGAGGCTTCTCCAATTACTTAATGCTTTGCCTGATCACACTCTTAAGAAAAATGAAATACTTGATATCTTTTATAATGGACTAACCGATGCTTCCAGAGATTACCTGGATAGTTGTGCTGGTTCTGTTTTCAGGGAAAGAACACCGGATGAAGCTGAAATTATATTGAATAATATGTTGACAAATGAAAATAATTGTACACTTCCTGATCCTATTCCTAAACCAACTCCGAAGAAAAGGGGTGTTCTATTTCTCAGTCCTGAAGATATGCAAGAGGCAAAGAAATCCATGAAAGAAAAGGGTATTAAAGCTGAAGATGTTAAGAATTTACCTCCTATTGAAGAAATACATGGTCTTAATTTACCGCCTGTTGAAGAAATATATGGTTTTAATCCATCACCTATTGAAGAAACACATGGTCTTGATAACCCGACACAGGTAGTAAAGGTAAATTCTCTCTATATATATGAGAAAGCTGAAATCCCATTCACCAAGTTTGCTAGCCCATGCTTAGATGAGTTTGATAAATTTATGGTTAAGCAAGAAGACATCAATGCTTATTTTGGTAGAGGAGTAAAACGCAGTGCTGATATGCTTGAACACTTGGGTGATTATATGGCTAATGTCAAAGGTGAACTTAAACTTGTTAGTAAACATGCTTCTATGGTTACCACTCAAGTAGAACAAGTACTTAAAGCTCAAAATGAGTTGCTCAATGAATTGAATAGTAAGAATAAGGACTATGATGTTAGAGTGGCTACTAGAACTGGTAAAATGACTCAGAAACCTTTGTATCCTGAAGGCCGCCCTCAGAGAATTGAGCAAGATTCTCAGAGAAATAATATAGATGCACCTAGTCCTTCTAAAAGGAAGAAAAAGAAAAATGATAGGACTTTGCATGCTTCTAGTGAACCTATGGCTGAAACACATGATAATCAAAATGATATTTCTATTTCTGATGCTGAAACACAATCTGGTAATGAACATGAAATTAGTGATAATGTAAATGATAATGTTCATGTTGATGCTCAACCTAGTAATGATAATGATATAGAAATTGAACCTGTTGTTGATCTTGCTAACCCATAATCAAAGAATCAACGTTATGATAAGAAAGACTTTGTTTCTAGGAAGCACGGCAAAGAAAGAGAACCATGGGTTCGGAAACCCATGCCTTTTCCTCCCAAACCATCCAAGAAAAAGGCTGATGGGATTTTGAGCGCTTTGCTGAAATGATTAGACCTATCTTTTTGCGTATGTGTTTACTCGATATGCTCAAAATGAATCATTATACTAAGTATATGAAAGAAATTGTTACCAATAAAAGAAAGATACCAGAAGCTGAAATTTCCACCATGCTTGCTAATTATACTTTTAAAGGTGGAATACCAAAGAAACTTGGACATCCAGGAGTGCCCACTATACCATGCTCCATTAAAAGAAACTATGTTAAAACTGCTTTATGTGATCTTGGAGTCGGTGTTAGTGTTATGCCTCTCTCTTTATATTGTAGACTTGATTTGAATAAGTTGACACCTACTGAAATATCTTTGCAAATGGCTGGTAAATCAACTGCTATACCTATCGGTATTTGTGAGGATGTGCCTGTTGTGGTTGCAAACGTTACTATTTTAACGAACTTTGTTATTCTTGATATTCCCGAGGACGATAGTATGTCTATTATTCTTGGAAGACCCTTTTTGAATACTGCAGGGGCTTTTATTGATTGCACCAAAGGCAATGTCACGTTTCATGTTAATGGTAATGAGCATACGGTACACTTTCCGAGGAAACAACCTCAAGTCCATAGTATCAATTCTATTGGAAAAATTCCATTGATTATTTTTGGAGGTTTTGAATTTCCTCTTCCAACTGTCAAGAAGAAATATGATATTCTTATTGTTGGGGATGTGCATATCCCTGTTGAGGGAACCTAGTGTTATTCGAAAATTCTCCGATTCCATGTTATTTGGAATGAGTTTGTTAACAAGACTTGATCAACCTTGTTAGTGGATTCCTTTTGATGAGCATGTGATGGATGAAGTTAGAAAACACAACTCTCTGTACCCTATTTCTACTTTCTGTTATTTATATTAAATAAAACAAAAAATAGTATTTTCTGTCTGTTATCTGAATTATCCGTGCAATATAAAAATACCATGAAAATAAAAGTTCTCCAAATGCCCTGAAATTTAAATATGATTTTTTTTCTGGAATATTTGAGAATATTTGGCACTGAGAACACAGCAGGGGGCATCCACCTGGCCACGAGGGTGGAGGGTGCGCCCTACCCCCTGGGCACGCCCCCTGCCTCGTGGGCCCACAGTGGCCCTCCTCCACTTATTCCTGCACCCACTCACTCCTTCTTCGTCCCACAAACACCATTATCCAGCTCAAGCACGAGTTCTAGCTCTTTTTGTTGCGATTTTCGATCTCCTTGCTCAAAGCACCTCTCACAAAACTGTTTTGGGGGATTGTTCCTTGGTATGTGACTCCTCCAATGGTCCAATTAGTTTTTGTTCTAGTGCTTTATTCATTGCATATTTTTTCTTCTTAGGTGACCCTATTCTTGAGCTTGCATGTCAAATTTATGTGGTTCCAAGTAGTCTTGATGCATGATATAGGCTCTAGGCACTTGAAGGAGTAGTTGCTATCAATTTTGTTGAGTTCGGTTCACTTTTATTTTGAAGTTACTAAGAAATTCAGAAATTTTTCAGAGGAAGAAATATGTTTAGGAAAATGTACCAAGGTGGTTCTTCAAGGAAACAAGGACCCAGGCTTGCAATGCGTGATGCTGATGATGAGTGTAGTGAGCAGGCCTCAAACGGTTCAATCTCTGTGCTCCGGTGTCATCCCTGGATCAGTAATGCTGACACCACACAGTACTTGAAGGATTTATAACAGAGTAGCAATCACACACTTATTACATCGAGTGTCTCAAAAGAGAACTTATTACAATAAATATGGCATAAGGCTAACGATAACAACGGAAGGCTTGGAAGATAAGTGAGTCCATCAACTCCAACGGCATCACTAAGTATAGAACCACGACCTAAAAGCACCTTACTCGCCGTCTGAAAAGTCTGCAACATGAACGTTGCAGCCCGAAACGGGTCAGCGGATGGAATATGCTGGCAATGTAACACATAGAGAGAAATGAAAGAATAAGGATATACTACATGCATATTTGGCTGGTGGAAAGTTGTATGGTTACAGTTTTGCGTAAAGCCAATTTTTCCCTACTGCAAAGGAATAAATTTTATTTAACTATCATGGTGGTTGTTAAACATTGAGAGTGTAGAACCCTCTCAATCCCAATTAAACATCATCATTAAAAACCCAACAAATTAATTAGAGTAACATGATGAGATTCACATGATAATCCAAGTACTGGATACTCAAGATGTCCATAACCGGGGACACGGCTAACCATGATTAGTTTATACACTCTGCAGAGGTTTTCGCACTTTTCCCCACAAGACTCGATCTCCTCCATTGGGATTCTCGCACTTCATGGTGTTTGAGAAACGGATGACCGAGACATAGTCTTTCAGAAGCGCTAGCACCTTACGATCGGGTAGACCATTACACCTTCTTTCCCCTACATCTGCTAGTCTACCACTATAAGAGTTCGCACAACTTAATCAACTATGCTAGAGCCCATAGTAGCCTGTGGCTGCACACGGAAGTTTCTAGTATGAATAATCTCATGATCCCTTTGAGCCTGGGTGGCGATCCAAAAGAAAAACAGGCAATCGCTGGAATACCCAGGTGCCTCAATCCACCCAGATGTGTGTTTAAGTTGCCACCTTAGATAAACCATTAATTTAACAATCTCACATATGTCATGGATACACTCACCCAATCCACGTCTACTAGCATAGCATGGCAATATAAGCAAACGTAGAAGTAACTCCCAAGGGTTTGATAATAACACAGGTAATAGGTACTACCTCATCTACTTCCCAAAACCCACAATTTAATTAGATCCTAATCATGCAATGTGTGAGGATTGATCTAATGCAATAAAACTGGGTAGTAGGAGGTATGATCAAAGTGTTACTTGCCTTGCTGATGATCCGCAAAACCTAGTGATTTCAAGTTGCAAGAGGCGCACTCCGGGTACTCTATCGCAAACAAACAAGCATACAATAAGTACTTAACTAATGCACAGGTAAAACTCAAATAAGAGATCTAACCAGAAAGTTCAACTAAAGAACTCCGGTTGGCAAAAAGAACCAAATCGAATGAAGCAACGAAAGACAAACGGCAAAAGAAACAAGCTTCGTTTACTATTCTGGATCTAGGTCAAATTTTACAGAGGCAAAAACTTAGTTGAGTTGGTTAAACGGAAAGAGGGTTTCGAGACAAAACTCCGGGCGCTTGAATCGCCTGATTCCGATAAACGAGCGAAAATTTATACTAGAACGAAAATCGGATTTGAAATCGCGATCAAAAAAATCGCGGAATAAATCTGAGAAAAAGAAAAACAACGAACAGATTAACGAACGAACGCTCGTTATCTGGATCTAAACGATGAACGCGTTCTTTAAAACGAACGAACGAGCGAATGCTCGCTAATTAACTAAACCGAAGAAAAAAAGATGTATCTAAAAAAGGATCTAAAAAACCAATGAAAAACCGACAGAAAACCCGAATGGTTTTTCTAAAAAAACGGCGGCGGCAGCGGGATCGACCTCGTCGACTCCGGCGGTGGCGGGCGGCGGTGCGGCGGCGCGGTAGCGGCGGCTGGGCTCGAGCGCGGCTTAGGGTTAGGGCGGCGGCGGCTTGGGCCGATTCGGGCCCTGGGGCGCGCTATATAAGGGCCCCCCATGAGGAGTCCGGGCCAAACACGGCCCGTAGTCGGTTCGCTCTTTTTTAAAAAAATTATTATGCATAGAAAAACAAACAAAAGGAATACTAAACGGACTCCAAAAATCCCGAAATAAAATTTCCCCGGCTTCTAAAATCAAGCCGCACAGGATGAACATTTATTTGGGGCCTAAATGCAATTTTGAAAAACACGCATTTTTCCTAAATTCAAATAAAATAGCAAATAAATCCAAAATAAAATCTTATTTGATTTTATTATTAAATCCTCAATATTTCTTTATTTTGGGAAAGTCATTTTATTCCCTCTCTCATATTTTTATAATAGAAATAATTGAAGATAAAATAAATAAAATCAAATGATCCTATTTTCAAAATTTGAGAAAACTCAAATATGAAAATAACGAAATCCCCAACTCTCTCCGAGGCTCCTTGAGTTGCGTAGTATTTCTAGGATCAACCAAAATGCAAATAAATATGATATGCAATGATGATCTAATGTATAACATTCCAAAATGAAAATTTGGGATGTTACAAACCTACCCCCCTTCAGATGAATCTCGCCCTCGAGATTCGGGTTGGCTAGAAAATAGGTGAGGGTGGTCCTTCAGCAGATCTTCCTCTCGCTCCCAGGTGGCTTCATCCTCCGTGTGGTGGCTCCATTGAACTTTGCAAAACTTGATAACCTTGCTGCGGGTGACTCGGCTGGCATACTCAAGAATCTTGACTGGTTTCTCCTCATAGGTCAAATCACTGTCCAACTGAATCGCTTCCAGCGGCACTGTGTCTCTCAGCGGTATATCAGCCATCTCTGGATGGCACTTCTTTAACTCAGAAAGGTGGAATACATCGTGAACTCCTGACAATCCTTCGGGCAATTCCAACTTATAGGCTACTTCTCCCATACGCTCCAAAACCTTGTATGGTCCTACAAAACATGGCGCTAACTTTCCCTTAACTCCAAAGCGCTTAACTCCTCGAAGTGGAGATACTCGAACATAAAATCGGTCTCTGACTTCGTAAACTGTCTCCTTGCGTTTAGAATCTGCGTAGCTCTTCTGCTTGGACTGGGCTACCTTGAGCCTATCACGAATCAATTTCACCTTCTGTTCAGACTCCTTAATCAAATCCGGTCCAAACAACTGGCGGTCTCCAACTTCATCCCACGACAATGGGGTCCTGCACCTCCTTCCGTACAAGGCTTCGAAAGGGGCTATCTTCAAACTGGATTGATAACTGTTGTTGTAAGGGAACTCTGCGTATGGCAAATTCTCGTCCCAACTAGATCCGTAATCTAGCGCACAAGCTCTTAGCATATCCTCCAAAATCTGATTGACTCTCTCGGTCTGTCCATCTGTTTGCGGATGGAAAGCTGTACTGAACTCTAGCCTGGTACCCAAAGTGTCATGCAACTGATTCCAGAACTTTGAGGTAAACTGGGTTCCTCTATCTGATACAATGCTCCTTGGAACTCCGTGCCGACATACGATCCTGGTCATGTATATCTTTGCCAACTTGGCACTAGTGTAGGTAGTCTTCACTGGGATGAAATGAGCTACCTTTGTCAAACGATTGACTACAACCCAAATCGAGTCATAGCCTGAACGAGTTCTGGGCAATCCTGTGATAAAATCCATGCCTAACTTATCCCACTTCCATTCGGGTATTGGCAATGGCTGTAGCAATCCTGCTGGCTTCTGATGCTCTGCCTTTACTCTCTGACATACATCACAAACTGCTACATACTCCGCAATATCCTTCTTCATTCCAGTCCACCAGAAAGTATCCTTCAAATCCAAATACATCTTGGTATTTCCTGGGTGAATCGAATATGGTGAATCATGGGCCTCCTGTAGAATTAACTTCCTGATCTCTGGGTCATTGGGCACATAAACACGGTCTTCAAACCATAAGGTATCGTGCTCATCCTCACGAAATCCTTTAGCTTTTCTTTTGTTCATTTTCTCCTTAATAGAAGCAATCTCCTTGTCAGTCTTCTGGGCTTCTCTGATCTTATCTATCAAGGTAGACTGAATCTCCAATGCTGCTACATAGCCTCTCAGAACTATCTCCAAACATAGCTCATGAAGATTTTCGGCTAACTCCCTTGGTAATTCTCTCGTCATTAAGGTGTTGACATGACTTTCATGGCTCAGCGCATCGGCTACTACGTTAGCCTTTCCAGGGTGATAATGCAATCTCATATCATAATCCTTGATGAGCTCCAACCATCTCCTTTGCCTGAGATTCAACTCCTTCTGTGTGAAAATGTACTTCAAACTCTTGTGATCCGTGTACACTTCACAATGGTTTCCAATGAGAAAGTGTCTCCAAGTTTTCAATGCATGCACTACGGCTGCTAACTCCAAATCATGCGTGGCATAATTTAACTCATGCGGCTAAGCTGTCGTGAGGCATATGAAACAACTCTTCCTTCCGGCATAAGCACTGCTCCAAGTCCTTGACGTGAAGCGTCACAATACACCTCATAATCCTTGTTCTGATCCGGAAAAATCAACACTGGTGATGTAACCAAACATTTCTTCAACTCCTGGAAACTAGCCTCACATTCCTCAGTCCATTTGAACTTGGTATCCTTCTTCAACAACTCCATCATAGGCTTCGCAATCTTCGAGAAATTTTCAATGATTCTCCGGTAGTATCCTGCGAGTCCAAGAAAACTCCGGATCTCTCCATCTGTTGTTGGCGATTCCCAACTTGTCACAGTGTCAACCTTGGTGGGATCTACTGCTATACCTTCTCCAGATATAACGTGTCGGAGAAATCCAACTTCCTTCAACCAAAATTCACATTTGCTAAACTTGGCATATAACTGATGTTCTCTGAGCTTCCCAAGTACCAAACGCAAATGCTCCTTATGCTCCTCTTCATTCTTCGAGTAAACCAGAATATCATCAATGAACACTACGACGAACTTATCCAAAAACTCCATAAACACTTTGTTAATCATGTTCATAAAATATGCCGGTGCGTTAGTCAGGCCAAATGACATAACGGTGTACTCGTACAGCCCATACCTGGTGGTAAAAGCCGTCTTAGGTATATCCTGTTCTCGAATCTTCAACTGATGGTATCCTGATCGCAGATCGATCTTGGAAAATACCTTAGCTCCTTGCAATCGATCAAACAGATCATTGATCATTGGTAGTGGGTACTTGTTCTTGATTGTTACTTCATCCAATCCTCGATAATCAACAACCATCCTTAATGATCCATCCTTTTTCTCCACTAGAAGTACTGGCGATCCCCAAGGCAAAGAACTTGGGCGAATATATCCTTTATCCAGTAACTCCTTAATCTGCTTCTTAATCTCCTCCAAATCCTTTGCGGGCATCCTATACGGTCTCTTAGATATTGGTCCTGTGCCTGGCAAAAGCTCAATCAAAAACTCAATGTCTCTATCCGGTGGCATGCCTGGTAACTCCTCTTGAAATACATCAGGGAAATCCTTCACTACTTGTACTTCCTCCTGCACAACTCCTGTTAACGAATTTACTTGAGTCCTTTTAGGCACATGTCGGGATACATACTTGATCCTTCTTCCTTCTAGGGTGGTAAGCAAAATTGACTTACTGGCGCAATCGATGTTTCCTCCATACATCGACAGCCAATCCATACCCAGAATTACATCCAAACCTTGTGATTCCAAAATGATTAAATCCGAGGGAAACACATGCCTACCTATACTCAATGGCACTTGAAAACATCGCTTACTGGCCATATACTCCGCTCCTGGTGAGCTTACTAACATAGGTGTTCTAAGAACCTTAGTGGGCAGGTTATACTTATCCACAAATCCCCGTGATATGTATGAATGCGATGCACCAGTATCAAAAAGAACGATTGCAGTAAATGTCTTAACCAAAAACTTACCAATTACTGCATCCGGCTGCTTTTCAACCTCCTCCACGTTAACGTGGTTCACCTGTCCCCTATTGAAAGGGTTCGGCTTCTTCCCAGAGCTTCTATTGCCATTTCCATTCTGGGATTCAGGACATTCATTGGCATAATGTCCGGTCTTCTGGCACTTAAAGCAAGTGACTTGGCTCAGGTCTCTTTTGGCTGGGGTTGATGGGTTGGTACGGTTCTGGCCGTTGCTTCCTCCATTCCCATTACCGTTCTTGGGGCCATTATGATTGTGCGAGCTACCTCCTCCATGAGTATGCTGAAAATGTCCTCCCGGTCTAGGGGTAAAACGTGGCTTCTGCTGAGCTCTAGAATTGTACTTCCCTTGTCCATACTTCCTCTTGCGGTTCTCAATTTGCTGCTGCTTCCCTTCAATCATAAGAGCATGATCTACCAACTCCTGGTAGTTGTTGAAGGTTGCTACCATCAACTGCATGCTCAACTCATCATTCAGTCCTTCCAGAAACTTCTCCTGCTTAGCTGCATCCGTAGCAACGTCATCTGGGGCATAACGTGCTAGCTTACTAAAGTCCTCCACATACTGGCCAACTGTCCGTCCTCCTTGACGCAAGTTGCGAAACTCTCGCTTCTTCATGGCCATAGCTCCTGCTGAAACATGGGCAGTACGGAAAGCCTGCTGGAACTGGTCCCATGTGACAGTGTCGATAGGGAAAGTGGCTGTGAAATTCTCCCACCATGATGTTACGGGTCCGTCAAGCTGATGTGCGGCAAACTTCACCTTTTCTGCATCTGTGCATCCTGCTGTGGTCAACTCCCTTGTTGTCTTGCGGAGCCAATCATCTTCTACTATAGGCTCGATGCTACTGGAAAACACCGGCGGATTCAGCCTAAGAAAACGGGCTAAGTGATCAACAGGTGGTGGTGGTGGTGGGTTGTTGTTGTTGTTCCCCTGATTCTGATTCTGGACTAGCAACTGCATTAATGTGTTCTGCTGCTGGATCAACTGAGTGAGCTCCGGTGGGAAGGTAAATCTGGGGTCACGTCTCGGAGGCATCTGAGGGGTTTAGAAAAGATGAGATTTAAGAATAGAGAGGGGGTCTAAAGAGAAAACACTACCCATATGCACATGAGGCAAAAGCAAACAATTCACTTCATTCAATCAAACAAGGGCATACAATCGGTCTAACTATCGCAAAAGTGCTCGGACTACTATATTTACATGGTGGACTACTACTACTATTGGGGTGGTCTACTAGAAATATTCTTCGGTTGCAGACTCCATGATATCTGCTACAGCTTCATCAACATAATCATCATCGCTATCATCTGGATCCGAGTCGGTGTTGTCGATGATGATGTAGTCTTCCGGGCGAATCTCCTTGGGTTCTTCGTCTTCTTCTACTGGTGTAGGGCCTCCCATAAATATTCCGATCTTCATTATTAGGTCGGCATTCTTATCCACTAGTACTTCGATTTCCTCTTCATAATATTCACGTGTAGCCTTGATTTCTTCCTCCAGTTCCGTGATTCTTGTCCTCGCCTTCTTCAGATCTATCATGTCTGCGCACATCTGGTTCTCCTGACGTCGAATGTGCTGGTTTAACTCCTGGATGAAAGCTGCGATTGATCTATCCTTCTTGGTGCTGATCATCTCCTAGTGCTCATCTCGGCGCCCACAAATCTGGTAGATAGTATCCTTGAGATCATTGCGGAAAACTTCTCCAATACGTCCCATGGCGATGTGAGCTGCCATGCTCTTTCCTAGACTCCAGGTTGGTGCATCAAAGGAAAATTCTATGGGTTTGGTGACTGGCATGAACGTCCTTCCTGGAACTTGAACTTGAATCATCCAGCGCTCCTCTTCAGGTAAAGTGGCGTTGTAGGTCTCAGTGAAGCTTGGTACTCCGATGTTCAGGTATCTAGTGACTTCCTTCAAGTGACTCCAAAGGGTGTATCTTCATCCGGTTGTGTGAACTTGTTCCTTGCATCCGCCATCCTAAAAGAGTAGAAAAGATGAGAAGTCAGAATGAGAAGAGTGAGTAGTGATCTAGGGCTTTAGCTTAGTGGCTGTGTCCTACAGCCAACGTGTGCTCTGATACCATCTTGTAGCGACCAGACCTAAAACGGTCCAATCTCTGTGCTCCGGTGTCATCCCAGGATCAGTAATGCTGACACCACATAGTACTTGAAGGATTTATAATAGAGTAGCAATCACACACTTATTACATCGAGTGTCTCAAAAGAGAACTTATTACAATAAATATGGCATAAGGCCATCTAATAATGATAACAGCGGAAGGCTTGGAAGATAAGTGAGTCCATCAACTCCAACGGCATCACTGAGTATAGAACCACGACCTAAAAGCGCCTTACTCGTCATCTGAAAAGTCTGCAACATGAACGTTGCAGCCCGAAACGGGTCAGCACATGGAATATGCTGGCAATGTAACACATAGAGAGCAATGAAAGAATAAGGCTATACTACATGCATATTTGGCTGGTGGAAAGCTCTATGGTTACAGTTTTGCGTAAAGCCAATTTTTCCCTAATGCAAAGGAATAAATTTTATTTAACTATCATGGTGGTTGTTAAACATTGAGAGTGTAGACACCCTCTCAATCCCAATTAAACAGCATCATTAAAAACCCAACAAATTAATTAGAGTAACATGATGAGATTCACATGATAATCCAAGTACTAGATACTCAAGATGTCCATAACCGGGGACACGGCTAACCATGATTAGTTCATACACTCTACAGAGGTTTGCGCACTTCTCCCCACAAGACTCGATCTCCTCCGTTGGGATTCTCGCACTTCATGGTGTTTGAGAAACGGATGACCGAGACATAGTCTTTCAGAAGCGCTAGCACCTTACGATTGGGTAGACCGTTACACCTACTTTCCCCTACATCTGCTAGTCTACCATTGTAAGAGTTCGCCCAACTTAATCAACTATGCTAGAGCCCATAGTAGATTGTGGCTGCACACGGAAGTTTCTAGTATGAATAATCTGATGATCCCTTTGAGCCTGGGTGGCGGTCCAAAAGAAAAACAGGCAATCGCTGAAATACCCAGGTGCCTCAATCCACCTAGATGTGTGTTTAAGTTGCCACCTTAGATAAACCATTAATTTAACAATCTCACATCTGTCATGGATACACTCACCCAATCCACGTCTACTAGCATAGCATGGCAATATAAGCAAACGTAGAAGTAACCACCAAGGGTTTGATAATAACACAGGTAATAGGTACTACCTCATCTACTTCCCAAAACCCACAATTTAATTAGATCTTAATCATGCAATGTGTGAGGATTGATCTAATGCAATAAAACTAGGTAGTAGGAGGTATGATCAAAGTGTTACTTGCCTTGCTGATAATCCGCAAAACCTAGCGATTCGAAGTAGCAAGCGGCGCACTCCGGGTACTCTATCGCAAACAAACAAGCATACAATAAGTACTCAACTAATGCACAGGTAAAACTCAAATAAGAGATCTAACCAGAAAGTTCAACTTAAGAACTTCGGTTGGCAAAAAGAACCAAATCGAACGAAGCAACGAAAGACCAACGACAAAAGAAACAAGCTTTGTTTACTATTCTGGATCTAGGTCAAATTTTATAGAGGCAAAAACTTGTTTGAGTTGGTTAAACGGAAAGAGGGTTTCCAGACGAAACTCCAGGCGCTTGAATCGTCTGATTCCGATAAACGAGCGAAAAGTTATACTAGAACGAAAATCGGATCAGAAATCGCGATCAGAAAAATCATGGAATAAATCCGAGAAAAAGAAAAACGACGAACAGATTAACAAACGAACGTTCGTTATCTGGATCTAAACGATGAACGCGTTCGTTAAAACGAACGAACGAGCGAACGCTCGCTAATTAACTAAACCGAAGAAAAACGGATCTATCTAAAAACAGATCTAAAAAACGACGGAAAAACCGAACGGTTTTTCTAAAAAAACGGCGGTGGGGGCGGCGCCGCGACGGCGGCACCTGCGGCGGCGGCGGCTGGGCTCGGGCGTGTCTTAGGGTTAGGACGCGGCGGCTTGGGCTGATTCGGGCCCCGGGGCGCACTATATAAGGGCCCCCCTGAGGAGTCCGGGCCAAACACGGCCCGTACTCGGTTTGCTCTTTTTTTAAAATTATTACATGCAGAAAAACAAACAAAAGGAATACTAAACGGACTCCAAAAATCCCGAAATAAATTTTCCCCGGCTTCTAAAATCAAGTCGCACGGGATGAACATTTATTTGGGGCCTAAATGCAATTTCGAAAAACGCGCATTTTTCCTGAATTCAAATAAAATAGCAAATAAATCCAAAATAAAATCTTATTTGATTTTATTATTAAATCCTCAATATTTCTTTATTTTGGGAAAGTCATTTTATTCCCTCTCTCATATTTTTATAATAAAAATAATTGAAGATAAAATAAATAAAATCAAATCATCCTATTTTCAAAATTTGAGAAAACTCAAATATGAAAATAACGAAATCTCGAACTCTCTCCGAGGGTCCTTGAGTTGCGTAGAATTTCTAGGATCAACCAAAATGCAAATAAATATGATATGCAATGATGATCTAATGTATAATATTCCAAATTGAAAATTTGGGATGTTACAATGAGCCACCAAGGGACGCTCTAGTGCGGCCTTGTGAATGGCCTTCAGAGGACTTCATGGATCGAGCAGGAATTAAGAAAGAATTTAACGCATAATTGCGTAATGCTGATCTTGTGAGCTTTGAGGCAGAAAAGTGCCGTCAGTACCACTATCTCACTAGTTCCTTTGTGAGGAGGTTTGAATTTTCATCTTCACGCAATTCTCAAACTGTCCTGTTTGATCTTTATGAAAATTCTTATACTATGGACTTAGAGGATTTTACCATAGCTTGCAAACTTCCATAGTGGGGTAGTCCTAGTGCACCTCGCAAATCCGAATTTAGAGATTTTCTTGCTAGTATAATGATACGTCTCCGTCATATCTACTTTTCCAAACACTTTTGCCCTTCTTTTCGACTCTAACTTGCATGATTTGAATGGAACTAACCCGGACTGACGCTGTTTTCGACAGAATTGCCATGGTGTTATTTATGTGCAGAAACAAAAGTTCTCGGAATGACCTGAAACTTCACGGAACAACTTTTCGTAAATAATAAAAAATCCTTGCAAAAGATGAAGACCAGGGAGCCCACCACCTATCCACGAGGGTGGGGGCGCGCCTGCCCCCCTAGGGCGCGCCCCCTACCTCATGGGCCCCCTGGAGCTCCTTCGACCTCAAGTCCAACTCTATATATTTGGTTTTGGGGAGAAAAAATCAGAGAGAAGAAATCATCGCGTTTTACGATACGGGGCCGTCGCCAAGCCCTA
Source organism: Triticum urartu (assembly GCF_056163025.1). NCBI lineage: Eukaryota > Viridiplantae > Streptophyta > Magnoliopsida > Poales > Poaceae > Triticum > Triticum urartu. The sequence goes on along the minus strand of NC_141874.1, from coordinate 165,352,373 downwards.
AAACCTCTCGGGAGGGCTGATCTGGAGTCCGTTCGGGGCTCTGGAGAGGGAAATCCGTCGCCATCGTCATCATCAACCCTCCTCCATCACCAATTTCATGATGCTCACCGCCGCGCATGAGTAATTCCATCATAGGCTTGCTGGACGGTGATGGGTTGGATGGGATCTATCATGTAATCGAGTTAGTTTTGTTAGGGTTTGATCCCTAGTATCCACTATGTTCTGAGATTGATGTTGCTATGAGTTTGCTATGCTTAATTCTTGTCACTAGGGCCCGAGTGCCATGATTTCAGATCTGAACCTATTATGTTTTCATTAATATATGAGAGTTCTTGATCCTATCTTGCAAGTCTATAGTCACCTATTATGTGTTATGATCCATTAACCCCGAAGTGACAATAATCGGGATACTTACCGGTGATGACCATAGTTTGAGGAGTTCATGTATTCACTATGTGCTAATGCTTTGTTCCGGTACTCTATTAAAAGGATGGCTTAATATCCCTTAGTTTCCGCTAGGACCCTGCTGCCACAGGAGGGTAGGACAAAAGATGTCATGCAAGTTATTTTCCATAAGCATGCATGACTATATTCGGAATACATGCCTACATTACATTGATGAATTGGAGTTAGTTCTGTGTCACCCTAGGTTATGACTGTTACATGATGAACCGCATCCGGCATAATTCTCCATCACTGATCCATTGCCTACGAGTTTTCCATATATTGTTCTTCGCTTATTTACTTTTCCGTTGCTATTGCTACCGTCACTACAAAATACCAAAAACATTACTTTTGCTATCATTACCTTTTGCTACCGTTACCAGTACTATCATATTACCTTGCTACTAAATACTTTGCTGCAGGTATTAAGTTTCCAGGTATGGTTGAATTGACAACTCAGCTGCTAATACTTGAGAATATTCTTTGGCTCCCCTTCTGTCGAATCAATAAATTCGGGTTGAATACTCTACCCTCGAAAACTGATGTGATCCCCTATACTTGTGGGTTATCAAGACTATTTTCTGGCACCGTTGCCGGGGAGCATAGCTCTATTCTTTGAGTCACTTGGGATTTATATCTGCTTATCATTATGAAGAACTTGAGAGATCCAAAAACCAAGATTTATCCCTCAACTATGAGGGTAGGTAAGGAACTGCCATCTAGCTCTGCACTTGATTCACCTTCTGTTTTGAGTAAGCTTGCGACACCTACCTGCTTCTGCTATTCGTTCTAATATGTCGCATGTTATTGATGATGCCACTTCTGCTATGCATGATACTTATGATGAAACTACTTCTATGCTTGATACTATTGTGCCACTTGGTGAATTTCTTGATGAACAACTTGTTAGGGTTAGAGAGAGTGAAAATATTAAATCTAATAATACTGATGAAAGTGATGATAAAGACTTGCCCGTTATTCCTAAGGGTTATGTTTTTGATAAAGAAGGTTCTTTAGCTATTTTAGCTTGCAAAGATAGATACGAACTCAAGAGGTTATTAGCTAAATGGAAGCGGCAATCTCTAAATGCTAGAATGAAACCTGACCCTGCTTTTGCTACTTCACCTATCTGTGTTACCGATAAGGATTATGAATTCTTTGTTGAACCTGATATAATTACTTTGGTTGAATCTAATCCTTTTCATGGCTATGAATCTTAAACTGTTGTGGCACATATTACTAAATTAAATGATATTGCCACCCTATTCACTAAAGATGAGAGAACTCGCTACTTTATATCCTTAAAATATTTCCATTCTCATTAAAGGGTGATGCTAAGATATGGTTTAATTCTCTTGATCCTGGTTGTGTGCGTAGTCCCCAGGATATGATTTATTACTTCTCTGCTAAATATTTCCCTGCTCATAAGAAACAAGCTGTTTTAAGGGATATATATAATTTTGTGCAAATTGAAGAAGAGAGTCTCCCACAAGCTTGGGGGAGGCTTCTCCAATTACTTAATGCTTTGTCTGATCATCCTCTTAGGAAAAATTAAATACTTGATATCTTTTATAATGGACTAACCGATGCCTCCAGAGATTACCTGGATAGTTGTGCTAGTTCTGTTTTCAGGGAAAGAACACCGGATGAAGCTGAAATTCTATTGAATAATATGTTGACAAATGAAAATAATTGGACACTTCCTGAACCAGTTCCTGAGCCTATTCCTAAACCAACTCCAAAGAAGAGAGGTATTCTATTTCTCAGTCCTGAAGATATGCAAGAGGCAAAGAAATCCATGAAAGAAAAAGGTATTAAAGCTGAAGATGTTAAGAATTTACCTCCTATTGAAGAAATACACGGTCTTAATTTACCGCCTGTTGAAGAAACATATGACCTTAATCCATCTCCTATTGAAGAAACTCGTGGTTTTGATAACCCGACACATGTAGTAAAGGTAAATTATCTCTATAGATATGATAAAGCTGAAATTCCATTTACTAAGTTTGCTAACCCATGCTTAGATGAGTTTGATAAATTTATGGCTAAGCAAGAAGATTTTAATGCTTATTTTGGTAGACAATTGAAATACAATTCAAATATGCTTGAACAATTGGGTGATTATATGGCTAATGTCAAAGGTGAACTACTTATTAGTAAACATGCTTCTATGGTTACCACTAAAGTAGAACAAGTACTTAAAGCTCAGAATGATTTGCTCAATGAATTGAATAGTAAGAATAATGATTATGCTGTTAGAGTGGCTACTAGAACTGGTAGAATGACTCAGGAACCTTTGTATCCTGAAGGCCACCCTAAGAGAATTGAGCAAGATTCTCAGAGAAATAATATAGATGCACCTAGTCCTTCTAAAAAGAAGAAAAATAAAAATGATAGGACTTTACATGCTTCTAGTGAACCTATTACTGAAACACCTGAGAATCCAAATGATATTTCTATTTCTGATGCTGAAACACAATCTGGTAATGAACCTGAAACTAGTGATAATGTTAATAATAATGTTCATGATGATGCTCAACCTTGTAATGATAATGATATAGAAATTGAACCTGCTGTTGATCTTGATAACCCACAATCAAAGAATCAACATTATGATAACAAAGACTTTGTTGCTAGGAAACATGGTAAAGAAAGAGAACCATGGGTTCAGAAAACCATGCCTTTTCCTCCAAAACCATCCAAGAAAAAGGATGATGGGGATTTTGAGCGCTTTTGCTAAAATGATTAGACCTATCTTTTTGCGTATGCGATTAACTCATATGCTCAAAATGAATCCTTATGCTAAGTATGTGAAAGATATCGTTACTAATAAAAGAAAGATACCAGAAGCTGAAATTTCCACCATGCTTGCTAATTATACTTTTGAGGGTGGAATACCAAAGAAACTTGGAGATCCAGGAGTACCCACTATACCATGCTCCATTAAAAGAAACTATGTTAAATCTGCTTTATGTGATCTTGGAGCCGGTGTTAGTGTTATGCCTCTCTCTTTATATCGTAGACTTGATTTGAATAAGTTGACATCTACTGAAATATCTTTGCAAATGGCTGATAAATCAACTGCTATACCTGTCGGTATTTGCGAGGATGTGCCTGTTGTGGTTGCAAATGTTACTATTTTAACAGACTTTGTTATTCTCGATATTCGCGAGGATGATATAGTATGTCTATTATTCTTGAAAGACCCTTTTTGAATACTGCAGGGGCTGTTATTGATTGCACTAAAGGAAATGTCACTTTTCATGTTAATTGTAATGAGCATACAGTACACTTTCCGAGGAAACAACCTCAAATTCATAGTATCAACTCTATTGGAAAAATTCCATTGATTATATTTGGAGGTTTTGAATTTCCTCTTCCTACTGCCAAGAAGAAATATGATATTCTTATTATTGGGGATGTGCATATCCCCGTTGAGGTAACATAGTGTTATTCGAAATTTCTCCGGTTCCATGTTATTCGGAATGAGTTCGTTAACAAGACTTGATCAACCTTGTTTGTGGATTCCTTTTGATGATCATGAGATGGATAAAACTAGAAGGCACAACCTTCTGTACCCTACTTTTACTTTCTGTTATTTATATTAAATAAAATAAAAATAGTATTTTCTGTCTGTTATCTGAATTATCCGTGCAATATAAAAATACCCCGAAAATAAAAGTTCTCCAAATGCCCTGAAATTTAAATATGATTTTTTCTAGAATATTTGAGAATATTTGGCACTGAGAACACAACAGGAGGAGCTGGCACCTGGCCACGAGGGTCAGGGGCACGCCCTACCCCCCTAGGCGCGCCCCCTGCCTCGTGGGCCCACGGTGGCCCTCCTCCACTTATCCTTTCACCCACACACTCCATCCTCCCACAAACACAAATATCTAGCTCAAACCCGAGTCCAAGCTCAATTTGTTGCCATTTTCGATCTCCTTGCTCAAAGCACCTCTCACAAAACTGCTTGGGGAGATTGTTCCTTGGTATGTGACTCCTCCATTGGTCCAATTAGTTTTTGTTCTAGTGCTTTATTCATTGCAAATTTGTGCTGCCTAGGTGACCATGTTCTTGAGCTTGCATGTCAAATTTATATGGTTCCAAGTAGTTTTGATGCATGATATAGGCTCTAGGCACTTGTAGGAGTAGTTGCTATCAATATTATTGAGTTTGGTTCACTTTTATTTTGAAGTTACTAAAAAAATCAGAATTTTTCAGAGGAAGAAATATGCTTAGGAAAATGTTCCAAGGTGGTTCTTCAAGGGAGCAAGGACCCAGGCTTGCAATGCGTGATGCTGATGAAGAGCCACCAAGAGACGCTCCAGTGTGTCCTTGTGAATGGCATTCTGAAAATTTATGGAGTGAGCAGGAATTAAGGAAGAATTTGACGCATATTTGCGTAACGCGGATCTTGTGAGCTTCGAGGAAGAGAAGTGCAGACAGTACCACTATCTCACTAGTTCCTTTGTGAGGAGGTTTGAATTTTCATCTTCACGTAATTCTCCAACTGTCCTGTTTGATCTTTATGAAAATTCTTATACTATGGACTTAGAGGATTTTACCACTGCTTGCAAACTTCCACAATGGGGTAGTGTCAGGGAACCTCGCAAATCTGAATTTAGAGATTTTCTTGCTAGTATAACTGTGGGGGAATCTAGAGATATAACACAAGCCACCATAGGGAGCATTCACTTTCCTGCTATACATTATTTTGCTCTCTTCATAGGCAGATGCATTAATGCTAAAGATGAGGCAAGTCACATGTGTGTCCCTGACCTCGGTATTCTCAGGAGTGCTGTGTTAGGAGATAAATCTTATAATTTGGGAGCCATTGTTGCACGTAGGTTGCATCTTAATAGATTTAATGGAGATTTCTTTGGTGGAATTTATGCAACCCGCATAGCTAATTTTGTTGGTATAGTCGTACGTGAAGATGATATTGAGTTGCCCCCTACTTACCTAGATTTTAATGCTATGGTTCGCCACCAGTTTGTTGAGAGTAGTGAATCACCTCTCCAGTATCGACTAATTTTTCACAGACGTCGTGCTGTCTATATTACTCTCCCTGCTCCTGCCTTCTTTGATTATCAGGCAAAAGGAAGACATGTTATTACCAGAGAGGAAGCAGATGAGTATGAGAGGAGGGCGGAAGCCGCTCGTCGCCACGCTGCAACTCAGGAGGCGATAGCCGCTGCATCGTAGTACAACCCCAACTATTATTATGGATATCCGCCAGGCCAACCGTGGCCATAGACCAACTTAGGCCAAAATCCTAAGCTTGGGGGAGTACGTATTTCCCACTGACATTAAATTTATGTTCACACACCCATTGCTAGATGTCGGTGCTCATACTTTTTCATTGTATCATCCATGCTAGTGTATTTCCTTTTTATGCTTTCTTCTTGTGTGTTTAATAAACCTTAAGAAAAAAATTAGTTGTAGCTTTTAGCTAGTTTTAATTTCCATGCTTGTAGTAGTAATTAAAAAGAAAATCCAAAAAGATTTCATGTTCTTCTTTTGCTTGTTGGGAGCTTTCCTGTGTAAATAGTTTTATTTCTTTTCTTTTCTTTGGGGGTCGATAGGAGAACACCATGATTAAATTGTTGAAGTGGCTCTTATATGCATAATTGTTGATCTGACAAAAGAGCCCATATTGCCTTGTCTTCTCCTGTTTATTGAATGCTTGCAGATTCCAGCTTAGTCCAATGCACACGCACTATTATTATTTTATTCACATCATTCTATCGTGCAAGTGAAAGGCAATTATGACGATATATGATGGACTAATTGAGATGGGAGAAGCTAGTATGAACTCGACCTCCCTTGTTTTTGTAAATATGATTAGTTCATTGTTCCTGATTCAGCCTATTATGAATAAACATGTTTGCGATGACAATTAGAGATCATAGTTTCTTATGACATGATTAATTAGCTAGGAGCTTATAATGGTTTACCTTGTGTGCCAACATGCTATTAAAATGGTTGTGATGTGGTATGATAGGGTGGTATCCTCTTTTGAATGATTTAAGTGACTTGACTTGGCGCATGTTCACTCATGTAGTTGAAACAAAATCAACATAGCCTTCACGATATTTATGACATGCTTAATTAGCTAGGAGCTTATATGATGGACTGATCGAGATAAGAAAAGCTGGTATGAACTCGACCTCTCTTGTTTTTGTAAATATGATTAGTTCATCATTCTTGATTTGGCCTATTATGAATAAACATGTTTGCAATGACAACTAGAGATCATAGTTTCTTGTGCCATGCTTGATTAGCTAGGAGCGTATAATGGTTTACCTTGCGTGCCAACATGCTATTAAAATGGTTGTGATGTGGTATGATAGGGTGGTATCCTCCTCTGAATGATTTAAGTGACTTGACTTGGCGCATGTTCACGCATGTAGTTGAAACAAAATCAACATAGCCTTCACGATATTTATGTTCATGGTGGATTATATCCTACTCATGCTTGCATTCAGTGTTGATTAATTTTAATGCATGTTCATGACTGTTGTCGTTCTCTAGCTGGTCGCTTCCCAGTCTTTTGCTAGCCTTCACATGTACTAAGCGGGAATACTGCTTGTGCATCCAATCCCTTAAACCCCAAAGTTATTCCATATGAGTCCACCATACCTACCCATATACGGTATCTACCTGCCGTTCCAAGTAAATTTGTATGTGCCAAACTCTAAACCTTCAAATAAATATCCTGTTTTGTATGCTTGAATAGCTCATGTATCAACTAGAGTTGTCTGTATCTTCCATGTTAGGCGGGTTATTCTCAAGAGGAGTGGACTCTGCTCCTCACTCACGAGAAAAATGGCTGGTCACCGAGATGCCCAGTCCCATGCTTTATGCAAACTAAATCAAAATAATTGCAAACAAAACTCCCCCTGGGACTCTTATTAGTTGGAGGCACTCGTTGTTTCGACCAAACCATGGATTGATACTTGTTGGTGGAGGGGGAGTATAAAATTTACCATTCTGTTTGGGAACCGCCTATAATGTGTGTAGCATGGAAGATATCGCCATCTCTTGGTTGTTATGTTGACAATGAAAGTATACCGCTCAAAATATTATTCACCTCTAATTCAAAACCGAGCTCTGGCACCTCTACAAATCCCTGCTTCCCTCTGCGAAGGGCCTATCTATTTACTTTCATGCTGAGTCATCATCCTCTTATTAAAAAGCACCAGTTGGAGAGCACCACTGTCATTTGCATTCATTATTGTTAGTTTACATTGAGTATGACTTGACTGGATCTCTTTTACCATGAATTACAATGTCTAGTCAGTCCTTGATCTTTAAAGGTGCTCTGCATTTATGTTTTGCGGTCTCAGAAAGGGCTAGCGAGATACCATCTTGTTATATCATATTATGATTGTTTTGAGAAAGTGTTGTCATCCGAGATTTATTATTATTGCTCGCTAGTTGATTATGTCATTGATATGAGTAAACTTGAGACTACATGTTATTATGAATATGGTTAGTTCATAATCTTTGCTGAAAACTTGAATGCTGGCTTTACATATTTACAACAACAAGAGCAAACAGAGTTTGTAAAAGTTTTTCTTTATCACTTTCAGTTTATCAACTGAATTGCTTGAGGACAAGCAAAGGTTTAAGCTTGGGGGAGTTTATACGTCTCTGTCGTATCTACTTTTCCAAACACTTTTGCCCTTGTTTTGGACTCTAACTTGCATGATTTGAATGGAACTAACCCAGACTGACGCTGTTTTCAGCAGAACTGCCATGGTGTTATTTATGTGCAGAAACAAAAGTTCTCGGAATGACATGAAACTTCACGGAACAACTTTTCGGAAATAATAAAAAATCCTTGCAAAAGATGAAGACCCGGGGGGGCCACCACCTGTCCAAGAGGGTGGGGCGCGCCCCCCTACCTCGTGGGCCCCCTGGAGCTCCTCTGACCTCAAGTCCAACTCTATATATTTGGTTTCGGGGAGAAAAAAACAGAGAGAAGAACTCATCGCGTTTTACGATACGGAGCCGCCGCCAAGCCCTAAAACCTCTCGGGAGTGCTGATCCGGAGTCCGTTCGGGGCTCCGGAGAGGGGAATCCGTCACCATCGTCATCATCAACCCTCCTCCATCACCAATTTCATGATGATCACCGCCGTGCGTGAGTAATTCCATCATAGGCTTGTTGGACGGTGATGGATTGGATGGGATCTATCATGTAATCGAGTTAGTTTTGTTAGGGTGTAACATCCCAAATTTTCAATTTGGAATGTTATACATTAGGTCATCATGCATATCATATTTTATTTTGCTTTTGGTTTTGATCCTAGAAAATCCTAAGCAACTCAGGGACCCACGGAGAGAGTTGGGGATTTCGTTATTTACATATTTGAGTTTTCTCAAATTATGTAAACAGGATCATTTGATTTTATTCATTTTATCATCAATTATTTCTATTACAAAAATATGAGAGAGGGAATAAAATGACTTTCCCAAAATATAGAAATATTGGGGATTTAATAAAAAAATCAAATAAGTTTTATTTCGGAGTTTTTTGGTATTTTTATTTGAATTTAGGAAAAATGCGCGTTTTTCAAAGTTGTAGTTTGGGCCCAGATAAATGTTCACTTTATCGGGCTTGATTTTAGGAACCCGGCAAAATTTATTTCGTGATTTTTGGAGTCCGTTTAGTATTTCTTTTTCTTTTTCTTCTGAGTGGATTTATATAAAAAAAACGCGTAACCGACTTCGGGCCGTAACAGCCAGGAGACCGCCGGCCGGGCCTTTAAATAGCACTCGAGGCCGGCCCGAGAGGAGAGCAGCCGCCAGCCCCAGAAACCCTAACCCTAATCCTCCAAGCCGCCGCCGCCGCCCGCCGCCGGAGCGCGCGCCTTTCGAGGTTCGCCGCCGCCTCGTTTTCCGTGCAGTTTTTCTTTTTAAAAAAAAATTCTGTTCGTCGTTTGTCTTTTTCGTCGGATTTTCCGCGGTTATTTTCTGATCGCGATTTCTGATCCGATTTTTGTTTTAGTATAACTTTTCGCTCGTTTATCGGAATCAGGCGATTCAAGCGCCTGGAGTTTCGTCTCGAAACCCTCTTTCCGAATAATCAACTTAAACAAGTTTTTGCTACTATAAAATTTGCCCTAGATCCATATTACTAGAACGAAGTTGTTTTCTTTCGCCGTTTGATTTCTTTTGCTTCGTTCGATTTGATTCTTTTGCCAACCAGGGTTCTTAAGTTGAACTCTCTGGTTAGATCTTCTATTTGAGTTTTATCTGTGCATTAGATGAGTACTTATTGTATGCTTGTTGTTTGTCTGCGATAGAATACCCGGAGTGCGCCGCCTGTTACGTTGAATCTCTAGGTTTCGCGGATCATCAGCAAGGCAAGTAGCACTTTGATCATACCTTTTCTACAACCCAGTTTTATTGCATTAGATCAATCCTCACACATTGCATGATTAGGATCTAATTAAATTGTGGGATGGGAAGTAGATGAGGTAGTACCTATTACCTATTTATTATCAAACCTTTGGGAGTTACTTCTACGTTTGCTCATTATGCCATGCTATGCTAGTAGACGTGGATTGGGTGAGTGATATCCATGACAGATGTGAGATTGATAATTAAGGGTTTATCTAAGGTGGCAACCTAACACACATCTGGGTGGATTGAGGCACCTGGGGTTACCAGGACTTGCCTATTTTTTTTGGACCGCCACCCAGGCCCAAAGGGATCATGAGATTATTCATACTAGAAACTTCCGTGTGCAGCCACAAGCCATTATGGGCTCTGGCGTAGTTGACTAAGTTGTGCGAACTCTTACAGTGGTAGACCAGCAGATGTAGGGGATGTAGGTGGTACGGTCTACCTGATCGTAAGGTGCTAGCGCTTCTGAAAGACTATGTCTCGGTCATCCGTCTTCTCAAACACCATGTAGTGCGGGAAACCAAATGGAGGCGATCGAGTCTTGTGGGGAAAAGTGTGCAAACCTCTGCAGAGTGTAATAAACTAATCATGGTAAGCCGTGTCCCTGGTTATGGACATCTTGAGTATCTAGTACCTGGATTATCATGTGAATCTCAACATGTTACTCTAAAGTAATTTTGATGGGTTTTAATTGATGTTACTTAATTGGGATTGAGAATGTTGTCAACCATTCTCAATGTTTAACAACCACCCTGATAGTAATTAATTTATTCCTTTGAAGTAGGGAAAAATTGGCTTTACGCAAAAACTGTAACCATAGAGCTTTCCACCAGCCAAATATGCATATAGTATAGTTGTTGCATTCCATTATTCTCTATGTGTTACCTTGCCAGCATATTCCATGTGCTGACCCGTTTTCGGGCTGCAACGTTAATGTTGCAGACTTTTCAGACGACGATTAAGGAGTTTTAAGTCATGGTTCTATACTCAGTGATGCCGTTGGAGTTGATGGACTCACTTATCTTCCAAGCCTTCCGCTGTTATCGTCACTAGATGGCCTTAAGCCATATTTATTGTAATAAGTTCTCTTTTGAGACACTCGATGCAATAAGTGTGTGATTGCTACTCTGCTATAAATCCTCCGAGTACTGTGTGGTGTCAGCATTACTGATCCAGGGATGACACCGGAGCACAGAGATCAGACTGTTTGAGGTCTGGTCGCTACAGAGATGGTATCAGAGCACACGCTGACTGTAGGACACGACCACTAAGCCAAAGACCTAGATCACTAGATCACTCTTTTCTCTTCTGACTTCTCATCTGTTCTACTCTTTAGGATGGCGGATGCAAGGAACAAGTTCACCCAACCAGATGAAGATACACCCTTTGGACGCCACTTGAAGGAAGTCACTAGATACCTGAACATAGGAATACCAAGCTTCACGGGAACCTACAACGCCACTTTACCCGAAGAAGAGTGCTGGATGATACAAGTTCAAGTTCCAGGAAGGACGTTCATGCCAGTCACTGAGCCCATAGAGTTTTCTTTTGATGCACCAACTTGGAGTCTAGGAAAGAGCATGGCAGCTCACATAGCCATGGGACGCATTGGAGAAGCCTACCGCAAGGATCTCAAGGATACTATCTACCAGATTTGTGGGCGCCGAGATGAACACTGGGAGATGATCAGCACCAGGAAAGATAGATCAATTGCAGCTTTTATCCAGGAGTTAAACCAGCACATTCGACGACGGGAGAATCAGATGTGCACCGACATGATAGATCTGAAGAAGGCTAAGACTAGAATTAAGGAACTGGAGGAAGAACTCAAGGCTACACGCGAAGGTTATGAAGAAGAAATTGAAGTATTGGTGGAGAAGAATGACGACCTGATCAAGAAGATTGGCATATTTATGGGAGGCCCAACACCAATAGATGAAGACGAAGAACCCAAGGAGATTAGCCCGGAGGACTACATCATCATTGACGGCACCAACTCGGAACAAGATAGTAGTGATGATGACTATGTTGATGAAGCAAGAGCGGATATCATGGAGTCTACAACCGTAGAATATTTCTAGTAGACCACCTCATCAGTAGTAGTAGTCCACCATGTAAATATAGTAGTCCGAGCACTTTGCGATAGTTAGATCGATTGTATGCCTTTGTTTGATTGACTGAAGTGAATTGTGTGCTTTTGCCTCATGTGCATATGGGTAGTGTTTTCCCTTTAGACCCCCTCTATTCTTATATCTCATCTTTTCTAAACCCTCAGATGCCTCCGAGACGTGACCCCGGATTTGCCTTTCCGCCGGAGCTCACCCAGTTGATCCAGCAGCAGAACACCTTGATGCAGTTGCTAGTTCAGAATCAGAATCAGGGGAACAACAACAACAACCCACCACCACCACCACCACCTGTTGACCACTTAGCCCGTTTTCTTAGGCTAAATCTGCCGGTGTTTTCCAGTAGCACCGAGCCGATTGTAGCATATGATTGGCTCCACAAGATATCTAGGGAGTTGACCACAGCAGGATGCACAGATGTGGAGAAGGTTAAGTTTGCCGCACATCAGTTAGAAGGACCCGCAGCATCTTGGTGGGAGAATTTCACAGCCACCTTCCCAGTCGACACTGTCACATGGGACCAGTTTCAGCAAGCTTTTCGTACTGCTCATGTTTCAGCAGGAGCAATGGCCATGAAGAAGCGTGAGTTTCGTAACTTGCGCCAAGGAGGACGGACAGTTGGCCAGTATGTGGAGGAGTTTAGTAAGCTAGCACGTTATGCCCCAGATGACGTTGCTATAGATGCAGCTAAGCAGGAGAAATTCCTGGAAGGACTGAATGATGAATTGAGCATGCAGTTGATGGTAGCCACCTTTAACAACTACCAGGAGTTGGTAGATCGTGCTCTTATGATTGAAGGGAAGCAGCAGCAAATTGAGAACCGCAAGAGGAAGTATGGACAAGGAAAGTATAATTCAGGAGCTCAGCAGAAGCCTTGTTTTACCCCTAGACCGGGAGGACAATTTCATCATACCCATGGAGTAGGTAGCTCGCACAATCACAATAGCACCAAGAATGGTAATGGGAATGGAGGAAGCAATGGACAGAACCGCAGCACCCCATCAACCCCAGCCAAGAAGGACTTGAGCCATGTCACTTGCTATAAGTGTTCGAAGCCAGGACATTTTGCAAATGAATGTCCTGAAGGCCAAAACGGCAATGGAAGTTCTGGGAAGAAGCCGAACCCTTTCAACAAGGGACAGGTGAATCACGTTAGCGTGGAGGAGGTTGAAGCTCAGCCCGACGCAGTAATAGGTAAGTTTTTGGTTAAGACATTTACTGCACTCGTTCTTTTTGATACTGGTGCATCGCATTCATACATATCAAGGGGATTTGTGGATAAGTTTAACCTACCAACCCAAGCCCTTAGGTCACCCATGTTAGTAACCTCGCCAGGAGCAGAGTATGTGGCAAGTTTATGGTGTGATCGGTTACCATTAAGGATTGGTAACTATGTTTTTCCCTCAGACCTAATAGTATTGGAATCTCAAGGATTGGATGTGATATTAGGCATGGATTGGTTATCAAAGTATAAAGGGAATATTGAGTGTGCTAGTAAGTCAATTTTGCTTACCACACCAGAAGGGAGAAGGATCAAGTATGTATCCCGGCATGTACCAAAAAGGACACAAGTGAATTGCCTAACAGGAGTTGTGCAGGAGGAAGTACCAGTGGTAAAGGATTTTCCTGATGTATTTCCCGAAGAGTTGCCAGGCATGCCACCGGATAGAGACACTGAGTTTTTGATTGAGCTATTGCCAGGCACTGGGCCAATATCAAAGAGACCATATAGGATGCCAGCAGAAGATTTGGTGGAAATTAAGAAGCAGATTAAGGAGTTACTGGATAAGGGATATATTCGCCCAAGTTCTTCGCCTTGGGGATCACCAGTACTTCTAGTGGAAAAGAAGGATGGATCGTTAAGGATGGTTGTTGACTATCGAGGATTGAACGAAGTAACGATCAAGAACAAGTACCCACTACCAATGATCAATGATCTGTTTGATCGATTGCAAGGAGCTAAAGTGTTTTCCAAGATCGACTTGCGATCTGGATACCACCAGTTGAAGATTCGAGAACAGGATATACCTAAGACAGCATTCACCACAAGATATGGACTATATGAGTATACCGTTATGTCATTTGGACTGACTAACGCGCCTGCCTATTTTATGAACATGATGAACAAAGTGTTTATGGAGTTTTTGGATAAGTTCGTCGTAGTGTTCATTGATGATATCCTGGTTTATTCGAAGAATGAAGAGGAGCATAAGGAGCATTTGCGTTTGGTACTTGGAAAGCTCAGAGAACATCAGCTATACGCCAAATTTAGCAAATGTGAGTTTTGGTTGAAGGAAGTAGGATTCCTCGGACACGTTATATCCGGAGAAGGTATAGCAGTAGATCCCGCTAAAGTTGAAACCGTGACCAAGTGGGAAGCACCAACAACAGTTGGAGAGATCCGGAGTTTTCTTGGACTCGCAGGATACTACCGGAGATTTATTGAGGATTTCTCAAAGATTGCAAAGCCTATGACGGAGTTGCTGAAGAAGAATACTAAGTTCAAATGGACTGATGAGTGTGAGGCTAGTTTCCAGGAGTTGAAGAAACGCTTGGTTACCCCACCAGTGTTGATTTTGCCAGATCAAACCAAGGATTATGAGGTGTATTGCGATGCTTCACGTCGAGGACTTGGAGCAGTGCTTATGCAGGAAGGGAGAGTTGTTTCGTATGCTTCACGACAACTGAAGCCCCACAAATTGAATTATGCTACGCATGATTTGGAGTTAGCAGCCGTAGTGCATGCATTGAAGACATGGAGACATTTCCTCATTGGGAATCATTGTGAGGTGTACACGGATCATAAGAGTTTGAAGTACATTTTCACGCAGAAGGAGTTGAATCTCAGACAAAGGAGATGGTTGGAGCTTATCAAGGATTATGATATGAGATTGCATTATCATCCCGGGAAGGCTAATGTAGTAGCTGATGCATTAAGCCGCAAGAGCCATGTCAATACATTAATGACGGGAGAAATACCCAAGGAGTTAGCAGAAAATCTTCGTGAACTATATGTGGAAATAGTTCCGAGAGGCTATGTAGCAGCACTAGAGATTCAGTCAACTTTGATGGATAGAATCAGAGAAGCTCAGAAAACGGACAAGGAGATTTCTGCCATAAAGGAGAAACTGAGCAAAGGAAAAGCTAAAGGATTTCGTGAGGATGAGCACGACACCCTATGGTTTGAAGACCGTGTTTACGTGCCCAATGACCCGGAGATCAGAAAGTTGATTTTGCAAGAGGCGCATGACTCACCGTATTCGATTCACCCAGGAAATACCAAGATGTATTTGGATTTGAAGGATATTTTCTGGTGGACCGGAATGAAAAAGGATATTGCGGAGTATGTAGCAGTTTGTGATGTATGTCAGAGAGTAAAGGCAGAGCATCAGAAGCCCAGCAGGATTGTTGCAACCATTGCCGATACCCGAATGGAAGTGGGATAAGCTAGGCATGGATTTTATCACGGGATTACCAAGGACTCGTTCAGGCTATGACTCGATTTGGGTTGTAGTTGATCGATTGACGAAGGTAGCTCATTTCATCCCAGTAAAGACCACTTACACCAGTGCTAAGTTGGCAAAGATATACATGACCAGGATCATATGTTTGCATGGAGTTCCGAGGAGTATTGTATCAGATAGAGGAACCCAGTTTACCTCAAAGTTCTGAAAGCATTTGCATGAGACTTTAGGTACTAGGTTAGAGTTTAGTACAGCTTTTCACCCGCAGACAGATGGACAGACTGAGAGAGTCAATCAGATTTTGGAGGATATGCTGAGAGCTTGTGCGCTAGATTATTGATCTAGTTGGGACGATAATTTGCCATATGCATAGTTCTCTTACAATAATAGCTATCAGACCAGTTTGAAGATGGCCCCTTTCGAGGCTTTGTACGGAAGGAGGTGCAGGACACCGTTGTCATGGGACGAAGTTGGAGATCGCCAATTGTTTGGACCAGATCTGATTAAAGAGTGTGAACGGAAGGTGAAGTTGATTCGCGATAGGCTCAAGGTAGCCCAGTCCAGGCAGAAGAGCTACGCAGATTCTAAACGCAAGGAGACAGTTTACGAAGTCGGAGATAGAGCTTATCTTCGAGTATCCCCACTTCGAGGGATTAAGCGCTTTGGAGTTAAGGGGAAGTTAGCGCCACGATTTATAGGGCCATATCGAGTTTTGGAGCGTAAGGGAGAAGTAGCTTACAAGTTGGAATTACCAGAAGGATTGGCCGGAGTGCATGATGTGCTTCATGTTTCTCAGTTGAAGAAGTGTCACGCGGAGATGGTTGACATACCCTTAAGAGACACAGTGCCATTGGAAGCAATTCAGTTGGATAATAATTTGACCTATGAGGAGAAACCAGTCAAGATCCTCGAGTTTGCCAGTCGAGTTACTCGTAGCAAGGTTATCAAGTTTTGCAAAGTTCAGTGGAGCCACCACACGGAGGATGAAGCCACCTGGGAGCGAGAGGAAGATTTTCTCAAAGACCACCCTCACCTATTTTCTAGCCAACCCGAATCTCGAGGGCGAGATTCATCTTAAGGGGGGTAGGTTTGTAACATCCCAAATTTTCAATTTGGAATGTTATACATTAGGTCATCATGCATATCATATTTTATTTTGCTTTTGGTTTTGATCCTAGAAAATCCTAAGCAACTCAAGGACCCACGGAGAGAGTTGGGGATTTCGTTATTTACATATTTGAGTTTTCTCAAATTATGTAAACAGGATCATTTGATTTTATTCATTTTATCATCAATTATTTCTATTACAAAAATATGAGAGAGGGAATAAAATGACTTTCCCAAAATATAGAAATATTGAGGATCTAATAAAAAAATCAAATTTGTTTTATTTCGGAGTTTTTCGGTATTTTTATTTGAATTTAGGAAAAATGCGTGTTTTTCAAAGTTGTAGTTTGGGCCCAGATAAATGTTCACTTTATCGAGCTTGATTTTAGGAACCCGGCAAAATTTATTTCGTGATTTTTGGAGTCCGTTTAGTATTTCTTTTTATTTTTCTTCCGAGCGGATTTATATAAAAAAACGCGTAACCGACTTCGGGCCGTAACCGGCTAGGAGACCGCCGGTCGGGCCTTTAAATAGCACTCGAGGCCGGCCCGAGAGGAGAGCAGCCGCCAGCCCCGGAAACCCTAACCCTAATCCTCCCAGCCGCCGCCGCCGCCCGCTGCCGCCCGCCGCCGCCGGAGCGCGCGCCTTTCGAGGTTCGCCGCCGCCTCGTTCTCCGTGCAGTTTTTTTTAAAAAAAAATCTGTTCGTCGTTTGTCTTTTTCGTCGGATTTTCCGCGATTATTTTCTGATCGCGATTTCTGATTCGATTTTCGTTTTAGTATAACTTTTCGCTCGTTTATCGGAATCAGGCGATTCAAGCGCCTGGAGTTTCGTCTCGAAACCCTCTTTCCGAATAATCAACTTAAACAAGTTTTTGCTACTGTAAAATTTGCCCTGGATCCAGATTACTAGAACGAAGTTGTTTTCTTTCACCGTTTGATTTCTTTTGCTTCGTTCGATTTGATTCTTTTGCCAACCAGGGTTTTAAGTTGAACTCTCTGGTTAGATCTTCTATTTGAGTTTTAACTGTGCATTAGATGAGTACTTATTGTATGCTTGTTGTTTGTCTGCGATAGAATACCCGGAGTGCGCCGCCTATTACGTTGAATCTCTAGGTTTCGCGGATCATCAGCAAGGCAAGTAACACTTTGATCATACATTTTCTACAACCTAGTTTTATTGCATTAGATCAATCCTCACACATTGCATGATTAGGATCTAATTAAATTGTGGGATGGGAAGTAGATGAGGTAGTACCTATTACCTGTTTATTATCAAACCTTTGGGAGTTACTTCTACGTTTGCTCATTATGCCATGCTATGCTAGTAGACGTGGATTGGGTGAGTGATATCCATGACAGATGTGAGATTGATAATTAAGGGTTTATCTAAGGTGGCAACCTAACACACATCTGGGTGGATTGAGGCACCTGGGGTTTCCAGGATTTGCCTGTTTTTCTTGGACCGCCACCCAGGCCCGAAGGGATCATGAGATTATTCATACTAGAAACTTCCGTGTGCAGCCACAAGCCATTATGGGCTCTGGCGTAGTTGACTAAGTTGTGCAAACTCTTAAAGTGGTAGACCAGCAGATGTAGGGGATGTAGGTGGTACGGTCTACCTGATCGTAAGGTGCTAGCGCTTCTGAAAGACTATGTCTCGGTCATCCGTCTTCTCAAACACCATGTAGTGCGAGAAACCAAACGGAGGCGATCGAGTCTTGTGGGGAAAAGTGCGCAAACCTCTGCAGAGTGTAATAAACTAATCATGGTTAGCCGTGTCCCCGGTTATGGACATCTTGAGTATCTAGTACCTGGATTATCATGTGAATCTCAACATGTTACTCTAAAGTAATTTTGATGGGTTTTAATTGATGTTACTTAATGGGGATTGAGAATGCTGTCAATCATTCTCAATGTTTAACAACCACCCTGATAGTAATTAATTTATTCCTTTGAAGTAGGGAAAAATTGGCTTTATGCAAAGACTGTAACCATAGAGCTTTCCACCAGCCAAATATGCATATAGTACAGTTGTTGCATTCCATTATTCTCTATGTGTTACCTTGCCAGCATATTCCATGTGCTGACCCGTTTTCGGGCTGCAACGTTAATGTTGCAGACTTTTCAGACGACGATTAAGGAGTTTTAGGTCGTGGTTCTATACTCAGTGATGCCGTTGGAGTTGATGGACTCACTTATCTTCCAAGCCTTCCGCTGTTATCGTCACTAGATGGCCTTAAGCCATATTTATTGTAATAAGTTCTCTTTTGAGACACTCGATGTAATAAGTGTGTGATTGCTACTCTGCTATAAATCCTCCGAGTACTGTGTGGTGTCAGCATTACTGATCCAGGGATGACACCGGAGCACAGAGATCAGACTGTTTGAGGTCTGGTCGCTACATAGGGTTTGATCCCTAGTATCCACTATGTTCTGAGATTGATGTTGCTATGACTTTGCTATGCTTAATGCTTGTCACCAGGGCCCGAGTGCCATGATTTCAGATCTGAACCTATTATGTTTTCATCAATATATGAGAGTTCTTGATCCTATCTTGCAAGTCTATAGTCACCTATTATGTGTTATGATCCGTTAACCCTGAAGTGACAATAATCGGGATACTTACTGGTGATGACCATAGTTTGAGAAGTTCATGTATTCACTCTGTGCTAATGCTTTGTTCCGGTACTCTATTAAAAGGAGGCCTTAATATCCCTTAGTTTCCGCTAGGACCCCACTGCTACGGGAGGGTAGGACAAAAGATCTCATGCAAGTTCTTTTCCATAAGGACGTATGACTATATTCGAAATACATGCCTACATTACATTGATGAATTGGAGCTAGTTCTGTGTCACCCTAGGTTATGACTGTTACATGATGAACCGCATCCGGCATAATTCTCCATCACTGATCCATTGCCTACGAGCTTTCCATATATTGTTCTTCGCTTATTTACTTTTCCGTTGCTATTGCTACCATCACTACAAAATACCAAACACATTACTTTTGCTATCATTACCTTTTGCTACCATTACCACTACTATCATATTACTTTGCTACTAAATACTTTGCTGCAGATATTAAGTTTCCAGGTGTGGTTGAATTGACAACTCAGCTGCTAATACTTAAGAATATTCTTTGGCTCCCCTCATGTCGAATCAATAAATTTGGGTTGAATACTCTACCCTTGAAAACTGTTGCGATCCCCTATACTTGTGGGTTATCATATAATTGTGGGAGAGTCTAGAGATATAGCACAAGCTACCATAGGGAGCATTCATTTTCCTGCTCTAGATTATTTTGCTCTCTTCATAGGTAGATGCATTAATGGTAAAGATGAAGCATGTCACATGTGTGTCCCTAGCCTCAGTATTCTTAGGAGTGCTGTGTTAGGAGATAAATCTTATAATTTGGGAGCCATTGTTGCACGTAGGTTGCATCTTAATAGATTTAATGGAGATTTCTTTGGTGGAATTTATGCAACCCGCATAGCTAATTTTCTTGGTATAACCATTCGTGACAATGATATTGAGTTGCCCCCTGTTTATTTGGATTATGAGGCTATGGTTCGTCATCATTTTGTTGAGAGGAACGATCAGTTCCTCCAGTACCTGCTAATCTTTGACAGACAACGCACCTATCATGTCGCTCTCCCTGCTTCTACTTTCTTTGACTTTCAGGCAAAAGGGAGATATTTTATAACCAGAGAGGAGGCGGAAGAGTATAAGAGGAGGGCTGAGATTAGCTCGCCTCCAAGCTGCAGCCCATGATGCAATGACTGCTGCATCTCAGTACGAACCCAGCTAAAACTTTGGATATCCGCGAGGCCATCTGTGGCATTAGACCAACTTAGGCCAAAAGCCTAAGCTTGGGGGAGTACGTATTTCTCATTGACATTACATTTATGTTCACACACTCATTGCTAGATGTCGGTGCTCATAATTTTTCATTGTAATATCCATACTAGTTTATTTCCTTTTTTATGCTTTCTTCTTGTGTGTTTGATAAACCTTAAGAAAAACCAAAAAATTAGTTGTAGCTTTTAGCTAGCTTTAATTTATATGCTTGTAGTAGTAATTAAAAAGAAAACCTAAAAAGATTTCCTATTTCTTCTTTTTTGCTTGTTGGGAGCTTTCCCGTGTAAATAGTTCTATTTCTTTTCCTTTCTTTGGGGGTCGATGGGAGAAGACCATGATTAAATTGTTGAAGTGGCTCTTATATGCATTATTGTTGATTTGACAAAAGAGCCCATATTGCCTTGTCTTCTCCTGTTTATTGAATGCTTGCAAATTCCATCTTAGTCCAATGCACGCGCACTATTATTATTATTCACATCATTCGGTCGTGCAAGTGAAAGGCAATTATGACGATATATGATGGACTAATTGAGATGGGAGAAGCTAGTATGAACTCGACCTCCCTTGTTTTTGTAAATATGATTAGTTCATTGTTCCTGATTCAGCCTATTACGAATAAACATGTTTGCGATGACAATTAGAGATCATAGTTTCTTATGACATGCTTAATTAGCTAGGAGCTTATAATGGTTTACCTTGTGTGCCAACATGCTATTAAAATGGTTGTGATGTGGTATGATAGGGTGGTATCCTCTTTTGAACGATTCGAGTGGCTTGACTTGGCACATGTTCACACGTGTAGTTGAAACAAAATCAACATAGCCTCTACGATACTTATGTTCATAGTGCATTATATCCTACTCATGCTTACATGCGGTGTTGATTAATTTTAATGCATGTTCATGACTGTTGTCGCTCTCTAGTTGGTCGCTTCCCAGTCTTTTTCTAGCCTTCATCTGTACTAAGCGGGAATACTGCTAGTGCATCCAATCCCATAAACCCCAAAGTTGTTCCATATGAGTCCACCACACCTACCTATATACGGTATCTACCTGCCGTTCCAAGTACATTTGTATGTGCCAAACTTAAACCTTCAAATAAATATCCTGTTTTGTATGCTCGAATAGCTCATGTATCAACTAGGGTTGTCCGTATCATCCATGTTAGGCGGGTTATTTCAAGAGGAGTGGACTCCGCTCCTCACTCATGAGAAAATGGCTGGTCACCGGGATGCCCAGTCCCATGCTTTATGCAAATCAAATCAAAATAATTGCAAACAAAACTCCCCCTGGGACTCTTGTTAGTTGGAGGCACTCGTTGTATCGAGCAAGCCATGGATTGATGCTTGTTGGTGGAGGGGGAGTATAAACATTACCATTCTGTTTGGGAACCGCCTATAATGTGTGTAGCATGGAAGATATCACCATCTCTTGGTTGTTATGTTGACAATAAAAGTATACCGCTCAAAATATTATTCATCTCTATTTCAAAACCAAGCTCTGGCACCTCTACAAATCCCAGCTTCCCTCTGCGAAGGGCCTATCTATTTTCTTTTATGTTGAGTCATCCTCCTCTTATTAAAAAGCACCAGTTGGAGAGCACCACTGTCATTTGCATTCATTACTGTTAGTTTACATTGAGTATGACTTGACTGGATCTTCTTTACCATGAATTACAATGTCTAGTCAATCCTTGATCTTTAAAGGTGCTCTGCATTTATGTGTTGCGTCTCAGAAAGGGCTAGCGAGATACCATCTTGTTATATCATATTATGATTGTTTTGAGAAAGTGTTGTCATCCGAGATTTATTATTATTGCTCACTAGTTGATTAAGCCATTGATATGAGTAAACATGAGACCTAAGCGTTATTGTGAATATGGTAAGTTTATAATCTTTGCTGAAAACTTGAATGCTGGCTTTACATATTTACAACAACAAGAGCAAACAGAGTTTGTAAAAGTTTTTCTTTATCACTTTCAGTTTATCAACTGAATTGCTTGAGGACAAGCAAAGGTTTAAGCTTGGGGGAGTTTATACGTCTCTGTCGTATCTACTTTTCCAAACACTTTTGCCCTTGTTTTGGACTCTAACTTGCATGATTTGAATGGAACTAACCCAGACTGACGCTGTTTTCAGCAGAACTGCCATGGTGTTATTTATGTGCAGAAACAAAAGTTCTCGGAATGACATGAAACTTCACGGAACAACTTTTCGGAAATAATAAAAAATCCTTGCAAAAGATGAAGACCCGGGGGGGCCACCACCTGTCCAAGAGGGTGGGGCGCGCCCCCCTACCTCGTGGGCACCCTGGAGCTCCTCTGACCTCAAGTCCAACTCTATATATTTGGTTTCGGGGAGAAAAAAACAGAGAGAAGAACTCATCGCGTTTTACGATACGGAGCCGCCGCCAAGCCCTAAAACCTCTCGGGAGTGCTGATCCGGAGTCCGTTCGGGGCTCCGGAGAGGGGAATCCGTCACCATCATCATCATCAACCCTCCTCCATCACCAATTTCATGATGATCACCGCCGTGCGTGAGTAATTCCATCGTAGGCTTGTTGGACGGTGATGGATTGGATGGGATCTATCATGTAATCGAGTTAGTTTTGTTAGGGTTTGATCCCTAGTATCCACTATGTTCTGAGATTGATGTTGCTATGACTTTGCTATGCTTAATGCTTGTCACTAGGGCCCGAGTGCCATGATTTCAGATCTGAACCTATTATGTTTTCATCAATATATGAGAGTTCTTGATCCTATCTTGCAAGTCTATAGTCACCTACTGTGTGTTATGATCCGGCAACCCCGAAGTGACAATAATTGGGACCACTTCCG
Source organism: Triticum urartu (assembly GCF_056163025.1). Taxonomy (NCBI): domain Eukaryota; kingdom Viridiplantae; phylum Streptophyta; class Magnoliopsida; order Poales; family Poaceae; genus Triticum; species Triticum urartu. The sequence continues at coordinate 165,329,120 of NC_141874.1, read as the reverse complement.
GTGATGACCGTAGTTTGAGGAGTTCATGTATTCACTATGTGTTAATGCTTTGGTCCGGTACTCTATTAATAGGAGGCCTTAATATCTCTTAGTTTCCGCTAGGACCCTGCTGCCACGGGAGGGTAGGACAAAAGATGTCATGCAAGTTCTTTTCCATAAGCACGTATGACTATATTCGGAATACATGCCGACATTATATTGATGAATTGGAGCTAGTTCTATGTCACCTTAGGTTATAACTATTACATGATGAACCACATCCGGCATAATTCTCTATCACCAATCCATTGCCTACGAGCTTTCCATATATTGTTCTTCGCTTATTTACTTTTCCATTGCTATTGTTATCATCACTACAAAATACCAAAAACATTACTTTTGCTACCGTTACTTTTGCTATCGTTACCACTACTATCATATTACTTTGCTACTAAATACTTTGCTGCAGATATGAAATTTCCAGGTGTGGTTTAATTGACAACTCAGCTACTAATACTTGAGAATATTCTTTGGCTCCCCTTGTGTCGAATCAATAAATTTGGGTTGAATACTCTACCCTCGAAAACTGTTGCGATCCCCTATACTTGTGGGTTATCACACTTCACCATTGTTTGGGCCTAGAGGGAGGCATTGGGAAGTAATAATTAGATGATGGGTTGCTAGAGTGACAGAAGCTTAAACCCTAGTTTATGCGTTGCTTCGTAATTAAGGGGCTGATTTGGATCCATATGTTTCATGCTATGGTTAGGTTTACCTTAATACTTCTGTTGTAGTTGCAGATGCTTGCAATGGGGGTTAATCATAAGTGGGATGCTTGTCCAAGTAAGGACAGCACCCAAGCACCGGTCCACCCACATATCAAATTATCAAAGTACCGAACGTGAATCATATGAACGTGATGAAAACTAGCTTGATGATAATTCCCATGTGTCCTCGGGAGCGCTTTCCTTCATATAAGAGTTTGTACAGGCTTGTCCTTTGCTACAAAAAGGATTGGGCCATCTTGCTGCACCTTATTTACTTTTATTACTTGTTGCTCGTTACAATTTATCTTATCACAAAACTATCTGTTACCGATAATTTCAGTGCTTGCAGAGAATACCTTGCTGAAAACCGCTTATCATTTCCTTCTGCTCCTCGTTGGGTTCGACACTCTTACTTATCGAAAAGGCTACGATAGATCCCCTACACTTGAGGGTCATCAAGGATGTTGTCGGGTCATGTCCGGATAGGTACACATATGTCGGTGGCAATGTTGACATGGAGGGCGACTCCAAAACCCTAGGTAGGCCAGCGACCGACGAGCCCGAGTTGGCCACAGCGATGGAGACTATAACAAGGGTTGGCTCATGGACGATCCCTAGCATGAGGAGGCTAACTTGGGCGGCTTTGGCAATGTTGGCCTCAACGTCCACAGTGGCGATCCGTGCTTGAATGGCAGGGGCTTCTTCTTTTTTCTTGAGTCTTGACCTTCCTTCTCCAATTGCCCGCTTCATCGGCTCGGCGGCTCTCTGTTCCAGGGTAAGCTCTCTCTTCGGCTTCACTAAGGCCACGGCGAGGACAATCACTACAGGGACGGGGCGGCTTCAATGGGGGTGGGTGCATCAGCAATGGAATTTTTCTAGAGAAGGCACGAGATTTGGGAGAGGAAAGGGTGGAGTGGAGAAGGTGTGCCACTAGTGGGCGGGCCAGGGAGGACAACACCAGCGTAAGTGGCATGTTCGCGCGGTGATACGTCTCCAACGTATCTATAATTTATGAAGTATTCATGCTGCTATATTATCATTCTTGGATGTTTTACAATCATTTTATAGCAACTTTATATCATTTTTTGGGACTAACCTATTGACATAGTGCCTAGTGCGAGTTGCTATTTTTTTTGCTTGTTTTTACATCGCAGAAAATCAATACCAAATGGAATCCAAACGCAGCGAAACTTTTTGGAGAATTTTTATGGACCAAAAGACACAGCTTGGGCCAAAGAAGTACCAGAGGGGTGCCCCGAGGGGGGCACAACCCACCTGGGTGCGCCTGGGGGGCCAGGCGCGCCCTGGTGGGTTGTTCCCACCTCGGCGGCCTCCTGCAGCGCCTCTTCGCCCTATAAATTCCCAAATATTACAAAAACCCTAGGGGAGTTGATAGATCAAAAGTTCCGCCGCCACAAGCCTCCGTAGCCACGAAAAGCCAATCTAGACCCCGTTCCGACACCCTGCCAGAGGGGGAAACCATCACCGGCGGCCATCTTCATCATCCTGGCGGCCACCATGATGAGGAGGGAGTAGTCCACCCTCCGGCTGAGGGTTTGTACCAGTAGCTATGTGTTTAATCTCTCTCTCTCTCGTGTTCTTGAGATGTCACGATCTTGACGTATCGCGGTCTTTGTTAATATAGTTGGATCATATGGTGTTTTCCCCTCTCTATCTTGTTGTGAATTGAGTTTTCCCTTTGAGATTTCGTTCTTATCGGATTGAATACTTTTATGGATTTGAGAACACTTTATGTATGTCTTTCTATGAATACCCGTGGTGACAATGGGGTATCATATTGATTCACTTGATATGTGTTTTGGCACTCAACTCACGGATTCTCGAGGTGACATTGGGGTAATCTATGCATAGGGGTTGATGCACATTCTCGTCTTTGTTTCTCGGGTAGAAATCTTGGGGCACTCTTTGAGGTTCTTTGTGTTGGATTCAGTATTATGAATCTGAAATTGTTTGATGCATATCGTATAATCAACTCACGGATACTCACGGTGACATTAGAGTATCTAGGTGACATTAGAGTTGGTTGATATGTATCATATGGTGTTACTTTAGTATGTACTCTTGGTTAGATCGATCAGAAAGAATAGCTTGGTGTTATTTTAGTACGAACTCTAGGATAGATTGATCGGAAAGAATAGCTTTGAGGTGGTTTCGTATCCTACAAACAATTTATTCTTATGTTGTAACATCCCAAATTTTCAATTTGGAATGTTATACATTAGATCATCATTGCATATCATATTTTATTGCATTTTGGCTTGATCCTAGAAATTCTACGCAACTCAAGGACCTACGGAGAGAGTTGGGGATTTCATTATTTTCATATTCGAGTTTTCTCGAATTTTGAAAAGAGGATCGTTTGATTTTAATTATTTTCTCTTCGAATATTTCTTTTGTAAAAATAAAATAGAGAGGATAAAATGACTTCCTCAAAATAGAGAAATATCGAAGATTTAATATTAAAATCAAATAAGATTTTTATTCGGAGTTTTATCGCTATTTTATTTGAATTAGGAAAAATATGCGTTTTTCAAAATTGCATTTTAGGCCCAAATAAAGGTTCACCTTGTCCGGCTTATTTTTAGAGGACAGGGAAAATTTATTTCGGGATTTTTGGAGCCTGTTTAGTATTTCTTTTCTTTCTTTTTCTACACGTCGGAATTATTTTAAAAAAAAGTGAACCGACTCCGGGCCGTACCCGAGCGGGACTCCGCCTGGGGGGGCTTTTTAAGCCGCGCCGCCGAGCCCACCGCAGCCCAAACCGCGCCGCCGACCAAACACTAACCCTAGCCGCGCCGCCGCCGCCTCGCCTCGCGCGCTGCCGCCGCCGCCCGCGCTGCCGTGCCCCGCCGCTGCCCGTCGCACCGGAGTCACCCCGCCATCGTCGGACCTCGCCGGACCCCGCCGGACCTGAGGTAGCCGCCTCGGTTTTCATGAGAAAACCGTTTGGTTTTTTTCGAAACCCTAGATCCGTTTTTTTAGATCCGGTTCGGTTTAGTTATTTAGCGAACGCCCGTTTTTACGTTTGTTTTAGCGAACAGTTTTCACCGTTTAGCCGCAGACAGCGAACGTTCGTTTGTTAGCCTGTTCGTCAGTTTTTCTTTTCTCGGATTTTCCGTGATTATTTTCGATCGCGATTTCTGATCTGATTTTCATTCTAGTATAACTTTTCGCTCATTTATCGGAATCAGGCGATTCAAGCGCCTAGAGTTTCGTCTCGAAACTCTCTTTCCATTTAACCAACTTAAACAAGTTTTTGCTACTGTAAAATTTAACTTTAGTCCAGATTAGTAAACGAAGCATGTTTCTTTCGCCGTTTGAGTTTCGTTGTTTCGTTTGAGTTGATTCTTTTTGCAAACCAGAGTTCTTAAGTTGAACTTTCTGGTTAGACTTTTTATTTGAGTTTTACCCGTGCCCTTGCTTGATTGCTTATTGTATGCTTATTTGATTGCGATAGAGTACCCAGAGTGTGAAGCGTGCTACATCGAGTCTCTAGGTTTCACGGATCATCAGCAAGGCAAGTAACACGTTGATCATACCTCTTCACCACTCAGTTTTTATTGCATTAGATCAATCCTCAAACAATTGCATGGTTAGGATCTGATTAAATTGTGGGCTTGGGAAGTAGATGAGGTACTACCTATTCACCTGTTTATTATCAAACCCTGGGGAGTTACTTCTATGTTGCTTATTATGTTATGCTATGCTATGCTCGTAGACGTGGATTGGGTTTGAGAGTATCCATGACAGATGTGAGATTGTTATTTAATGGTTCAACTTAAGGTGGCAACTTTAATACACATCTGGGTGGATTGAGGCACCTGGGGTATCCAGTGATTGCCTGTTTTTTTTTGGAAATCCCGGGGTACCGTGTGATTCTCCTATGGACCGCCACCCAGGCTCAAAGGGATCATAAGATTATTCATACTGGAAACTTCCGTGTGCAGCCACATGCCATTATGGGCTCTCGCATAGTTGAGTAAGTTGTGGGAAACCTTTCCATGATGGGCTAGCAGATGTAGGGGATTGTAGGTGTACCGGCCTATCTATCGGTTAAGGGGACCTCTTCGGAAAGACTGTGTCTCGGTCATCCGTTTCTCAAACATTATGTAGTGCGAGAAATCCAATGGAGGAGATCGAGTCTTGTGGGGAAAAGTGCACAAACCTCTGTAGAGTGTACAAACTAATCATGGTTAGCCGTGTCCCTGGTTATGGACATCTTGAGTATCTGGTTTTTGGATTATCATGTGGATCTCATCACTCTTTAATATAATTTGATTGGGTTAATGATTACTTTTAATTGGGATTGAGAGGGGGTTTACCTTCTCAATGTTTTCAACCAACTTTGTAGTTAAATAAAATATATTCCTTTACGGTAGGGAAAAATTGGCTTTTCACAAAACCTATTAACCATACAGCCTCCACCAGCCATATATGCATGTAGTGATAGCTTTATTCTGTTCATTACTCTCTTGTGTTACATTGCCAGCATATTCCATATGCTGACCCGTTTTCGGGCTGCAACATATCATGTTGCAGACTTTTCAGACGACGAGTAAGGAGCCTTAGGTCGTGGTCTTTCACTCAGTGATGACGTTGGAGTTGATGGACTCAATTTATCTTCCAAGCCTTCCACTGTTATCGTATTAGATGGCCTTAAGCCATATTTATTGTGATAAGTTCTCTTTTGAGACATTCGATGTAATAAGTGTGTGATTTCTACTCTATTATAAATCCTCAAGTACTATGAGTATTAGCATTACCGATCCAGGGATGACACTGATGCACAGAGATCAGACTGTTTGAGGTCTGGTCGCTACAAGATGGTATCAGAGCACATGCTGACTATAGGACACGACCACTAAGCCAAAGCCCTAGATCACTACTCTCTTCTCATTTCTGGCTCCTCTTCATTTTCTACTATTTAGGATGGTGGACGCAAGGAACAAGTTTGCACAACCAGATGAAGACACACCTTTTGGATGCCACTTGAAGGAAGTCACTAGGTACCTGAACATCGGCATACCAAGCTTCACCGGGACTTACAACGCCACTTTACCAGAAGAGGAGCGATGGATGATTCAAGTTCAAGTTCCAGGAAGGACATTCACGCCAGTCACTGAGCCCATAGAGTTTTCCTTTGATGCACCAACCTGGAGTCTAGGAAAGAGTATGGCAGCTCACATCACCATGGGACGCATTGGAGAAGTTTACCACAAGGATCTCAAGGATACTATCTACCAGATTTGTGGGCGCCGAGATGAGAAATGGGAGATGATTAGCACCAGGAAGGATAGATCAATTGCCGCTTTCATCCAGGAGTTAAACCAGCATATTCTCCACCAGGAAAATCAGATGTGTGCAGGCATGATAGATCTGAAGAAGGCGATGACAAGGATCATGGAGCTTGAGGAAGAACTCAAGGCAACTCGCGAAGATTATGAGGAAGAAATCGTCGTACTAGTGGAGAAGAATGACGACTTGGCAAGGAAGCTAGGAGTATTCATGGGAGACCCCGCGCCAGGAGGAGAAGATGACGGTTCCACTTGCCTAGAAAACTACATCATCATCAATGACACCGACTCGGACCCCTATGATAGTGATGATGATTATGTTGATGAAGCTGGAGTGGATATCATGGAGTCTACGACCGAACAATATTTCTAGTTGACCACCAAAACAGTAGTAGTAGTCTACCATGTAAATAGTATAGTCCAAGCACTTTGTAACGATAAGTTCTAGACCGATTGTATCCGCATGTAAATAGTGATATGATTGTGTTTGTCTCATGTGAATATGGGTAGTGTTTTCTCACTAGACCTCATTCTATTATATTCTCTTCCCTCTAAACCCTCAGATGCCTCCGAGACGTGACCCCGGATTTACCTTTCCACCGGAGCTCACTCAGTTGATCCAGCAGCAGAATACCCTGATGCAGTTGTTAGTTCAGCACCAAGGCAACAACAACAACCCACCACCACCACCCCCCAGTTGACAATTTAGCCCGTTTTTTGAGGTTGCAGCCGCCGGTGTTTTCCAATAGCACCGAGCCGATAGTGGCAGATGATTGGCTCCGCAGGATTGGAAGGAAGTTAACCACTGCAGGATGCACAGATGCTGAGAGGGTGTGTTTTGCCGTGCACCAATTGGATGGACCAGCAGCCTCATGGTGGGAGAATTACACTGTCACATATCCTATAGCCATTGTTACATGGGACCAGTTCCAGCAGGATTTTCGCACTGCCCATGTATCAGCAGGAGCTATGGCCATAAAGAAGCGCGAGTTTCGCAACTTACGCCAAGAAGGATGCACCGTTAGCCAGTATGTGGATGACTTTAGCAAGCTAGCACGTTATGCCCCAGATGACGTTGCTACAGATGTAGCTAAGCAGGAGAAGTTTTTGGAAGGCCTGAATGATGAGCTGAGCATGCAGTTGATGGTAGCAACCTTTAATAACTACCAACAGTTGGTAGATAGAGCTCTCATGATTGAAGGGAAGCATCAGCAGATAGATAACCGCGAGAGGAAGTATGGACAAGGGAAGTATAATTCTGGAGCTCAGCAGAGACCCCGTTTCACCCCGAACTCGGGAGGACTTGTGCATAACCATGGAGGCCACACTCACAATGGAGGAAGTTCTCACAACCATAGTGGCTCCAAGAATGGTAATGGAGGAAGCAACGGACAGAACCGTTCCAACCCAGCAACGCCCGCCAAGAAAGATCTAAGCCAGGTTACTTGCTATAAGTGCCAGAAGACCGGACATTACACCAATGATGTCCTGAAGCTAAGAACGGAAATGGCAATGGAATCTCTGGGAAGAAGCCGAACCCTTTCAACAGGGGACAAGTGAACCACGTTAACGTGGAGGAGATTGAAGCCCAGCCAGATGCAGTAATAGGTAAGTTTTTGGTTAAGTCTTTTACTGCAGTCATATTTTTTGATACTGATACGTCTCCGTCGTATCTATAATTTTTGATTGTTCCATGCCAATATTCTACAACTTTCATATACTTTTGGCAACTTTTTATACTATTTTTGGGACTAACATATTGATCCAGTGCCCAGTGTCAGTTCCTGTTTGTTGCATATTTTTTGTTTCGCAGTAAATCCATATCAAACGGAGTCCAAACGGGATAAAAACTAACGAAGATTGTTTTGGAATATATGTGATTTTTGGGAAGAAAAATCCACGCGAGACAATGCCCGAGGGGGCCACGAGGCAGGGGGCGCGCCCCAGGGGGCAGGCGCGCCCCTGACCCTCGTGGCCACCCCGTAAGGCGGTTGATGCCCTTCTTTCGCGGCAAGAAAGCTAATATTCGGATAGAGTTCGTGTTAAAATTTCATCCCAATCGGAGTTACGGATCTCCGGGAATATAAGAAACGGTGAAAGGGTAGAATCTGAGAACGCAGAAACAGAGAGAAACAGAGAGAGACAGAGAGACATATCCAATCTCGGAGGGGCTCTCGCCCCTCCCACGCCATGGAGGCCAAGGACCAGAGGGGAAACCCTTCTCCCATCTAGGGAGGATGTCAATGAAGAAGAAGACGAAGGGGCCCCCTCTCCCCTTCTCTTCCGGTGGCGCCAGAACGCTGCCGTGGCCATCATCATCACCGCAATCTTCACCAACAACTTCACTGCCATCATCACCAACTCTTCCCCCCTCTATGCAGCGGTGTAACCTCTCCCTTACCCGTTGTAATCTCTATTTAAACATGGTGCTCAACGCTATATATTATTTCCCAATGATGTATGGCTATCCTATGATATTTGAGTAGATCTGTTTTGTCCTATGGGCTATTTGATGATCAAGATTGGTTTGAGTTGCATGTTTTATTATTGGTGCTATCCTATGGTGCTCTCCGTGTCATGCAAGCGTGAGGGATCCCCGCTGTAGGGTGTTGCAATACGTTCATGATTCGCTTATAGTGGGTTGCGTGAGTGACTGAAACACAAACCCGAGTAAGGGAGTTGTTGTGTATGGGATAAAGAGGACTTGATACTTTAATGCTATGGTTGGGTTTTAACTTAATGATCTTTAGTAGTTGCGGATGCTTGCTAGAGTTCCAATCATAAGTGCATATGATCCAAGTAGAGAAAGTATGTTAGATTATGCCTCTCCCTCATATAAAATTGCAATAATGATTACCGGTCTAGTTATTGATTGCCTAGGGACAAATAACTTTCTCGTAACAACAAGCTCTCTACTAAACCTAACTTAGTTGTGTCTTTATCTAAACAGCCCCTACTTTTTATTTGTGTACTCCTTATTATCTTGCAAACCTATCCAACAACACCTACAAAGTACCTCTAGTTTCATACTTGTTCTAGGTAAAGCGAACGTCAAGCATGCGTAGAGTTGTATCGGTGGTCGATAGAACTTGAGGGAATATTTGTTCTGCCTTTAGCTCCTCGTTGGGTTCGACACTCTTACTTATCGAAAAATTTTGCGATCCCCTATACTTGTGGGTTATCAAGACCTTTTTCTGGCGCCGTTGCCGAGGAGCAATAGCGTGGGGTGAATATTCTCGTGTGTGCTTGTTTGCTTTATCACTAAGTAATTTTTATTTGTTGTTCTTAGTTGTTTTCTATCTTTAGTTATGGGTAGGAAACGCAAAATACCAAAAAAATTAGTTGTACCTACTGAACCAATGGTTGAAGAACCACTCAAAATCTATCACACTCCTGAAGCTTATTACTTGGATCATCTTCGATCCCTATGTGCTCGTGCTGAAACCCCAACTAGCTTAGTTGAGGGCAAATCTTTAGATGAGCATGCTTGTTATGTGCGACACCGTATATCTGAAAAAGGGAAACTTTTACTAGGTCAAATTCATCGTTTGCAATGCTATGCTTGGAATTTATGTGAAATATATGATTTTACTTGTTGTTCTGAAAACCCTAAGAAACACCTTCCCCATCAATGTGAGTTCAGTGATAATGGAATCGTATCTTCATATGCTAAGGGTGTTTATAATTACTATGATGTTCAACAAATTGAAGAAATTGTTGCTTTTAAGGGTGCTTGCGAATTGCTTCTTTGATTGAAAAGTATGATGCTACTCTTTACAAATCTGAAAATCTTGCCATACTTAAATATTGCTATGATAATTATGCTTCTAATGCCTATGTTGAACCATATATTGAGGACTACTCCGCTGTCCAAGAAGATATTAATATTTTGCAGGGGTCTATGGAAGAAGAAATTGATGAAACTGTGAGCTCATTGGATGAAAAAGATGAGGAGGAGAGTGAAGAACAAAAGGAGGAAGAGCGGATTGATCACCCGTGCCCACCTTCTAATGAGAGTAACTCTTCAACTCATACATTATTTAATTTCCCTTCATGCTTACCGAAGGATGAATGCTATGATAATTGCTATGATCCCGTTGATTCTTTTGAAATATCCCTTTGTGATGATGCTTGCTATGCTTGTGGCCAAGATGCCAATATGAATTATGCTTATGGAGATGAACTTGTTATAGTTCCTTATGTTAAACATGAAATTGTTGCTATTGCACCCACACATGATAGTCCTATTATCTTTTTGAATTCTCCAAACTACACTATATCGGAGAAGTTTGTGCTTATTAAGGATTATATTGATGGGTTGCCTTTTACTACTACACATGATGATTTTGGTAGATATAATATGCATGTGCTTGCTGCTCCTACTTGCAATTATTATGAGAGAGGAACTATATCTCCACCTCTCTATGTTTCCAACATGGTAGAATTGCAAGAAACTGTTTATACCATGCATTGGCCTTTACTATGTGTGCATGAATTGTTCTTTTATGACATGCCGATGCATAGGAAGAGAGTTAGACTTCGTCATTACATGATATATGTTAGTTTGTGCTCACTACTAAATTACAAATCATTGTTAATTAAAATTGGCTTTGATATACCTTGGGATCCGGGTGGATTTACTACTTGAGCACTATATGCCTAGCTTAATGGCTTTAAAGAAAGCGCTGCCAGGGAGACAACCCAGAAGTTTTTGGGAGTTATTTACTTCTGTTGAGTGTTTTTATATAGTTTAAAAACAACAAAAATAAAGAGGGGAACCCAAAACTTTTTCAAAAAGGAAAGCGAAAGTGAAAAAGGCAAGCATTGTTGAAGTGGGAGCTAGCCTTGAACTTTGTTCATGCTCACGTAAACTTTGTGAATCTTGATTACAGAAACTTTTCAACAAAAATAATTATCCCCTTGTACAATTCCATTTTATTATAAAAATAATGTGCCAAGGTTTGCCTTTAGGATGTTTACTTTGCTTGTTGGTTTGTGCGGTGCAGGACAGAAACTTTGGCTGTAGTGCGCGATTTTAGATTTTTTACTGGAACGTCAAACGGCTCTGATTCCTTTTGCACTGTCTTTCTATAGAAATTGTTTTTCCTAATTTTGGCAGAATTTTTCAAGTATCATAAGTATGGTGAATGTTCATATTGTTACAGACTGTTCTGTTTTAGACAGATTCTGTTTTTTTGATGCATAGTTTGCTTGTTTTGATGAAACTATCAATTTATATTGGTGGATTAAGCCATGAAAAAGTTATATTAAAGTAGACACAATGCAAAAACAAAATATGAATTGGTTTTCAACAGTACCTAGAGTAGTGATTTGCTTTATTATACTAACGGATCTTACCGAGTTTTCTGTTGAAGTTTTGTGTGGATGAAGTGTTCGATGATCGAGAAGGTCTCGATGTGAGAAGAAGGAAGAGAGGCAAGAGCTCAAGCTTGGGGATTCCTGATGCACCCCAAGTAAATATTCACGGATACTCAAGCGTCTAAGCTTGGGGATTCCCCGGAAGGCATCCCCTCTTTCTTCAACAAGTATCGGTATGTTTCCAGATTCGTTTCGTTCATGTGATATGTGCAGTCTTGGAGCGTCTTTTGCATTTTGTTTTCATTTTTCTTTTATGCGCCATGCTGGTATGAGATAGTCCTTGGTTGATTTATAGAATGCTCTTTGCACTTCACTTATATCTTTTGAGTATGTCTTTATAGAATGCTTCATGTGCTTCACTTATATCATTTGAAGTTTGGATTGCCTGTTTCCCTTTACATAGACAACCGCCATTTGTAGAATGCTCTTTTGCTTCACTTATATTTGTTAGAGCGTGGGCATATCCTTTGTAGAAAGAATTAAACTCTCTTGCTTCACTTATATCTATTTAGAGAGATGACAGGAACTGGTCATTCACATGGTTAGTCATAAAATCCTACATAAAACTTGTAGATCACTGAATATGATATGTTTGATTCCTTGCAATAGTTTTGCGATATAAAGATGGTGATATTAGAGTCATGCTAGTGGGTAGTTGTGGATTAGTAGAAATACTTGTGTTGAGGTTTGTGATTCCCATAGCATGCACGTATGGTGAACCGTTATGTAACGAAGTCGGAGCATGAGGTATTTATTGATTGTCTTCCTTATGAGTGGCGGTCGGGGACGAGCGATGGTATTTTCCTACCGATCTATCCCCCTAGGGGAATGCGTAGTAGTACTTTGCTTCGAGGGCTAATAAACTTTTGCAATAAGTATGTGAGTTCTTTATGACTAATGTTGAGTCCATGGATTATACGCACTCTCACCCTTCCATCATTACTAGCCTCTCTAGTACCACACAACTTCCACCGGTACCATAAACCCACCATATACCTTCCTCAAAACAGCCACCATACCTACCTATTATGACATTTCCATAGCCATTTCGAGATATATTGCCATGCAACTTCCATCATCATCGTATACATGACTTGAGCATTCATTGTCATATTGCTTTGCATGATCGTAGGATAGCTAGCATGATGTTTTCATGGCTTGTCCGTTTTTTGATATCATTGCTACGCTAGATCATTGCACATCCCGGTACACCGCCGGAGGCATTCATATAGAGTCATATCTTTGTTCTAGTATTGAGTTGTAATATCGAGTTGTAAGTAAATAAAAGTGTGATGATCATCATTATTAGAGCATTATCCCAGTGAGGAAAGGATGATGGAGACTATGATTCCCCCACAAGTCAGGATGAGACTCCGGACGGAAAAAAAGAGAAAGGCCAAAAAAAGAGAAGGCCCAAAAAAAATAAAAAAAATGAGAGAAAATCAGAGAAGGGACAATGTTACTATCCTTTTACCACACTTGTGCTTTAGAGTAGCACCATGTTCTTCATATAGAGAGTCTCTTGAGTTATCACTTTCATATACTAGTGGGAATTTTCATTATAGAACTTGGCTTGTATATTCCGATGATGGGCTTCCTCAAATGCCCGAGGTCTTCATGAGCAAGCAAGTTGGATGCACACCCACTTAGTTTCAGTTGGAGCTTTCATACACTTATAGCTCTAGTGCATTCGTTGCATGGCAATCCCTACTCACTCACATTGATATCTATTGATGGGCATCTCCATAGCCCGTTGATACGCCTAGTTGATGTGAGACTATCTTCTCCTTCTTGTCTTCTCCACAACCACCATTCTATCCCACCTATAGTGCTATATCCATGGCTTACGCTCATGTATTGCGTGAGGGTTGAAAATGCTGAAGCGTGTTAAAAAGTATGAACCAATTGCTCGGCTTGTCATCGGGGTTGTGCATGATGTGAATATTTTGTGTGGTGAAGATGGAGCATAGCCAGACTATATGATTTTGTAGGGATAACTTTCTTTGGCCTTGTTATTTTGAAAAGACATGATTGCTTTATTAGTGGGCTTGAAGTATTATTGTTTTTATGTAAACTGATAGACTATTGCTTTGAATCACTCATATCTTAATATTCATGCCATGATTAGATATGTCATCAAGATTATGCTAGGTAGCATTCCACATCAAAAATTATCTTTTTTATCATTTACCTACTCGAGGACGAGCAGGACATAAGCTTGGGGATGTTGATACGTCTCCGTCATATCTATAATTTTTGATTGTTTCATGCCAATATTATACAACTTTCATATACTTTTGGCAACTTTTTATACTATTTTTGGGACTAACATATTGATCCAATGCCAGTTCCTATTTGTTGCATGTTTTTTGTTTCGCAGTAAATCCATATCAAACAGAGTCCAAACGGGATAATAACTGGCGGAGATTTTTTTTGGAATATATGTGATTTTTGGGAAGAAAAATCCACGCGAGACGATGCCCGAGGGGGCCACGAGGCAAGGGCGTGCCCCAGGGGGCAGGCGCGCCCCTGACCCTCGTGGCCACCCCGTAAGGCGGTTGATGCCCTTCTTTCGCCGCAAGAAAGCTAATATCCGGATAGAGATCGTGTTAAAATTTCAGCCCAATCGGAGTTACGGATCTCCGGGAATATAAGAAACGGTGAAAGGGTAGAATCTGAGAACGCAGAAACATAGAGAAACAGAGAGAGAGATAGAGAGACAGATCCAATCTCGGAGGGGCTCTCGCCCCTCCCACTCCATGGAGGCCAAGGACCAGAGGGGCAACCCTTCTCCCATCTAGGGAGGAGGTCAAGGAAGAAGAAGACGAAGGGGCCCCCTCTCCCCTTCTCTTCCGGTGGTGCCGGAACGCTGCTGTGGCCATCATCATCACCGCAATCTTCACCAACAACTTCACCTCCATCATCACCAACTCTTCCCCCCTCTATGAAGCGGTGTAAACTCTCTCTTACCCGCTGTAATCTCTATTTAAACATGGTGCTCAACGCTATATATTATTTCCCAATGATGTATGGCTATCCTATGATGTTTGAGTAGGTCCGTTTTGTCCTATGGGCTATTTGATGATCAAGATTGGTTTGAGTTGCATGTTTTATTATTGGTGTTGTCCTATGGTGCTCTCCGTGTCGCGCAAGCGTGGGGGATCCCCGCTGTAGGGTGTTGCAATACGTTCATGATTCGCTTATAGTGGGTTGCGTGAGTGACTGAAACACAAACCCGAGTAAGGGAGTTGTTGCGTATGGGATAAAGAGGACTTGATACTTTAATGCTATGGTTGGGTTTTACCTTAATGATCTTTAGTAGTTGTGGATGCTTTATAGAGTTCCAATCATAAGTGCATATGATCCAAGTAGAGAAAGTATGTTAGCTTATGCCTCTCCCTCATATAAAATTGCAATAATGATTACCGGTCTAGTTATGGATTGCCTAGGGACAAATAACTTTCTCTTAACAACAAGCTCTCTACTAAACCTAACTTAGTTGTGTCTTTATCTAAACAGCCCCTACTTTTTATTTACATAATCCTTATTATCTTGCAAGCCTATCCAACAACACCTACAAAGTACTTCTAGTTTCATACTTGTTCTAGGTAAAGCGAACGTCAAGCATGCGTAGAGTTGTATCGGTGGTCGATAGAACTTGAGGGAATATTTGTTCTGCCTTTAGCTCCTCATTGGGTTCGACACTCTTACTTATCAAAAATTGTTGTGATCCCCTATACTTGTGGGTTATCAGATACCGGTGCATCACATTCATACATATCAAGGGGATTTGTGGATAAGTATAAACTGCCCACCAAAGTTCTTAGTACACCTATGTTAATGAGCTCGCCAGGAGCAGAGTATATGGCAAGCCAAGGATGTTTTCAGATACCGTTGGCCATAGGTAGGCACGTTTTCCCCTCAGATCTGATAATTCTAGAGTCGCAAGGTTTGGATGTGACTCTAGGTATGGATTGGCTATCGATGTATGGAGGAAACATCGATTGCGCTAGTAAGTCGATTTTTCTCACCACCCCAGAAGGAAGAAGGATCAAGTATGTATCCCGGCATGTGTCGATTAGGACTCAAGTAAATTCCTTAACAGGAGTTGTACAAGAGGAAGTACCAGTGGTAAAGGATTTCCCGGATGTATTTCCAGAAGAGTGGCCAGGCATGCCACCGGATAGAGACATCAAGTTTTTGATTGAGCTTTTGCCAGGCACAGGGCCAATATCTAAGAGACCGTACAGGATGCCCGCACATGATTTAGAGGAAATTAAGAAGCAGATTAAGGAGTTACTGGATAAAGGATATATTCGCCCAAGTTCATCACCTTGGGGATCACCAGTACTTCTAGTGGAGAAGAAGGATGGATCGTTAAGGATGGTTGTTGATTATCGTGGATTGAATGAAGTAACGATCAAGAACAAGTACCCACTGAAGGAAATATGCCCTAGAGGCAATAATAAAGTTATTATTTATTTCCTTATATCATGATAAATGTTTATTATTCAAGAATTGTATTAACCGGAAACATAATACATGTGTGAATACATAGACAAACAGAGTGTCACTAGTATGCCTCTACTTGACTAGCTTGTTGATCAAAGATGGTTATGTTTCCTAACCATAGACATGAGTTGTCATTTGATTAATGGGATCACATCATTAGGAGAATGATATGATTGACTTGACCCATTCCGTTAGCTTAGCACTTGATCGTTTAGTTTGTTGCTATTGCTTTCTTCATAACTTATACATGTTCCTATGACTATGATATTATGCAACTCCCGTTTACCGGAGGAACACTTTGTGTGCTACCAAATGTCACAACATAACTGGGTGATTATAAAGGTGCTCTACAAGTGTCTCCAAAGGTACTTGTTGGGTTGGCGTATTTCGAGATTAGGGTTTGTCACTCCGATTGTCGGAGAGGTATCTCTGGGCCCTCTCGGTAATGCACATCACCTAAGCCTTGCAAGCATTGCAACTAAATGAGTTAGTTGCGGAATGATGTATTACGGAACGAGTAAAGAGACTTGTCGGTAACGAGATTGAACTAGGTATTGAGATACCAACGATCGAATCTTGGGCAAGTAACATACTCATGACAAAGGGAACAACGTATGTTGTTATGCGGTCTGACTGATAAAGATCTTCGTAGAATATGTGGGAGCCAATATGAGCATCCATGTTCCGCTATTGGTTATTGACTAGAGACATGTCTCGGTCATGTCTACATAGTTCTCGAACCCGTAGGGTCCGCACGCTTAACATTTCGATGTCAGTTATATTATGAGTTTATGAGTTTTGATGTACCGAAGATTGTTCAGAGTCCCGGATGTGATCACGGACATGACAAGGAGTCTCGAAATGGTCGAGACATGAAGATTGATATATTGGACGACTATATTCGAACACCGGAATGGTTCTGGGGGTTATCGGATATATACCGGAGTACCGGTGGGTTACCGGAACCCCCCCCCCCCCCCGGGGGGGGGGGGGGGGGGTTATTGGGCCTCATGGGCCCAAAGTAGTGGAAGAGGAGAGGCGGCAGGAGGTGGCGCGCAGCCCCCCTTGCCCCAATCCGACTTGGGAAAGGGAAGGGGGCGCGGCCCCCTTCTCCTTCCTTCTCTCCACCTCCTCCTTCCCCCTTCTCCTAGTTGGAATAGGAAAGGGGGGCAAAACCTACTTGGAGTAGGATTGCCCCCCCTTGGGCGTGCCTCCTCCTCCTGGCCGGCCCCTCCTCCTCCACTCCTTTATATACGTGGCCAGGGGGCACCCCATAGACACAACAATTGATCTCTTGATCTCTTAGCCGTGTGCGGTGCCCCCTTCCACCATAATCCACCTTGATCATATCGTAGCGGTGCTTAGGCGAAGCCCTGCGACGGTAGAACATCATCATATTCACCACGCCGTCGTGCTGACGGAACTCTCCCGTGAAGCTCTACTGGATTGGAGTTCGCGGGACGTCATCGAGCTGAACGTGTGCTGAACTCAGAGGTGCCGTGCGTTCGGTACTTGGATCGGTCGGATCGTGAAGACGTACGACTACATCAACCGCGTTGTGCTAACGCTTCCGCTTTCAGTCTACGAGGGTACATATACAACACTCTCCCCTCTCGTTGCTATGCATCACCATGATCTTGCGTGTGTGTAGGAATTTTTTTGAAATTACTACGTTCCCCAACACCCACTGCCGATGATCAATGATTCGTTTGATCAGCTGCAAGGAGCTAAGGTGTTTTCCAAGATCGATCTGCGATCAGGGTACCACCAGTTGAAGATTCGAGAGCAGGATATACCTAAGACAACTTTTACCACAAGGTACGGGCTATATGAGTATACCGTTATGTCATTTGGCCTGACTAATGCACCTGCCTATTTTATTAACATGATGAACAAAGTGTTTATGGAGTTTTTGGATAAGTTCGTCGTAGTGTTCATAGATGATATTCTGGTCTACTCGAAGAATGAAGAGGAGCATAAGGAGCACTTGCGTTTGGTACTTGGGAAGCTCAGAGAACATCAGCTATACGCCAAGTTCAGCAAGTGTGAGTTTTGGTTGAAGGAAGTTGGATTCCTTGGACATGTTATATCCGGAGAAGGAATAGCGGTAGACCCCAACAAAGTCGTCACTGTGACAAATTGGGAGGCACCCACGTCCGTTGGAGAGATCCGGAGTTTTCTTGGACTCGCAGGATACTACCGGAGGTTCATTGAGAATTTCTCGAAGATTGCAAAGCCTATGACGGAGTTGTTTAAGAAGGACACCAAATTCAAATGGACTGAGGAATGTGAGGCCAGTTTTCAGGAATTGAAGAAACGTTTGGTTACATCACCAGTGTTGATTCTGCCAGATCAACGCAAGGATTATGAAGTGTATTGCGACGCCTCTCGTCGAGGACTTGGAGCAGTGCTTATGCAGGAAGGAAGAGTTGTTTCATATGCCTCACGACAGCTTAAAATCAATGAGTTAAATTATGCTACGCATGATTTGGAGTTAGCAGCCGTAGTGCATGCGTTGAAGATTTGGAGACATTTTCTCATCGGAAACCATTGTGAGGTATACACGGATCACAAGAATTTGAAGTATATCTTCACACAGAAGGAGTTGAATCTCAGGCAGAGGAGATGGTTGGAACTCATAAAGGATTATGATATAAAGTTGCGCTATCATCCCGGAAAGGCTAACATAGTAGCCGATGCGTTGAGCTGCAAGAGTCATGTCAATACACTCATGACAGGAGAGTTACCTAAGGAGTTAGCAGAAGACCTTCATGAGCTATGTTTGGAGATAGTTCCAAGAGGTTATGTAGCAGCTTTGGAGATTCAGTCTACTTTGATGGATAAGATCAGAGAAGCGCAGAAGACGGACAAGGAGATTGCCAAGATAAAGGAAAGGATGGGCAAAGGAAAAGCCAAGGGATTTTGGGAGGATGAACACGATACCCTATGGTTTGAGGACCGCGTATATGTACCAAATGATCAGGAGATAAGGACGCTAATTTTGCAGGAGGCCCATGACTCACCATATTCGATTCACCCAGGAAATACCAAGATGTACCTGGATCTGAAGGATAGATTTTGGTGGACCGGAATGAAGAAGGATATTGCGGAGTATGTAGCAGTTTGTGATGTATGTCAGAGAGTGAAGGCAGAGCATCAGAAGCCAGCAGGATTGCTGCAACCATTGCCGGTACCCGAATAGAAGTGGGATAAGCTAGGCATGGATTTTATCACGGGATTACCCAGGACTCGTTCAGGCTATGACTCGATATGGGTTGTAGTCGATCGCTTGACGAAAGTAGCTCATTTCATCCCAGTGAAGACCACTTACAAAAGTGCTAAGTTGGCAAAGATATACATGACCAGGATCGTATGTTTGCATGGAGTTCCGAGGACAATTGTATTAGATAGAGGAACCCAGTTTACCTCAAAGTTTTGGAATTAGTTGCATGAAACTTTGGGAACCAGGCTAGAGTTCAGTACAGCTTTTCACCCGCAGACGGATGGACAGACTGAGAGAGTCAATCAGATTTTGGAGGACATGTTGAGAGCTTGTGCGCTATATTATGGATCTAGTTGGGACGAAAATTTGCCTTATGCAGAGTTCTCATACAACAACAGTTACCAAGCCAGTTTGAAGATAGCCTCTTTCGAAGCATTGTACGAAAGGAGGTGCAGAACACCGTTGTTGTGGGATGAAGTTGGAGACCGGCAGTTGTTTGGACCAGATTTGATTCAAGAATCGGAAGATAAGGTTAAACTGATTTGTGATAGACTCAAGATAGCCCAGTCTAGGTAGAAGAGCTATGCAGATTCTAAACGCAAGGAGACAGCTTACGAAGTTGGAGACATAGTGTATCTTCGGGTATCACCACTCCGAGGAGTTAAGCGCTTTGGAGTTAAGGGAACGTTAGCGCCACGCTTTGTGGGACCATACAGAGATTTGGAACGTATGGGAGAAGTTGCTTATAAGTTGGAATTACTCGAAGGATTGTCAGGAGTTCACGATGTGTTTCACGTTTCCCAGTTGAAGAAGTGCCACGCAGAAATGGCTGACATTCCCCTGAGAGATACAGTACCGCTGGAAGCAATTCAGTTGGATAATGATCTGACCTATGAGGAGAAGCCAGTCAGGATCCTCGAGTTTGCCAGCTGAGTTACCCGCAGCAAGGTTATTGAGTTTTGCAAAGTTCAGTGGAGCAATCATACCGAGGATGAAGCCACCTGGGAACGAGAGGATGATCTTCGCAAAGACCACCCACACCTATTTTCTAGCCAACCCGAATCTCGATGGCGAGATTCATCTTAAGGGGGTAGGTTTGTAACATCCCAAATTTTCAATTTGGAATGTTATACATTAGATCATCATTGCATATCATATTTTATTGCATTTTGGCTTGATCCTAGATATTCTATGCAACTCAAGGACCTACGGAGAGAGTTGGGGATTTCATTATTTTCATATTCGAGTTTTCTCGAATTTTGGAAAGAGGATCGTTTGATTTTAATTATTTTCTCTTCGAATATTTATTTTATAAAATAAAAGAGAGAGGATAAAATGACTTCCTCAAAATAGAGAAATATCGAAGATTTAATATTAAAATCAAATAAGATTTTTATTCGGAGTTTTATCGCTATTTTATTTGAATTAGGAAAAAAATATGTGTTTTTCAAAATTGCATTTTAGGCCCAAATAAATGTTCACCTTGTCCAACTTATTTTTAGAGGACGGGGGAATTTTACTTCAGGATTTTTGGAGTCCATTTAGAATTTATTTTCTTTCTTTTTCTGCACGTCAAAATTATTTAAAAAAAGGGAACCGACTCTGGGCCGTATCCGAGCGGGACTCCACCCGTGGGGCCTTTTTAAGCTGCGCCGTTGCCGATCCGCCGCCGCCGCCGCACCGGAGCCGCCCCGCCGTCGCCGGACCTCGCCAGACCCCGCCAGACCCGAGGTAGCCGCCTCGGTTTTCATGAGAAAACCGTTTGGTTTTTTTTCGAAACCCTAAATCCGATTCGGTTTATTTTTTCGGTTTAGTTATTTAGAGAACGCCCGTTTTTACGTTCGTTTTAGCGAACGGTTTTCACCGTTTAGCCGCAGACAGCGAACGTTCGTTCGTTAGCCTGTTCGTCAGTTTTTCTTTTCTCGGATTTCCGCGATTATTTTCGATCACGATTTCTGATCTGATTTTCGTTCTAGTATAACTTTTTGCTCGTTTATCGGAATAAGGCGATTCAAGCGCCTAGAGTTTTGTATTGAAACCCTCTTTCCGTTTAACCAACTTAAACAAGTTTTTGCTACTGTAAAATTTGACTTTAGTCCAGATTAGTGAATGAAGCTTGTTTCTTTCGCCGTTTGAGTTTCGTTGTTTCGTTTGAGTTGATTCTTTTTGCAAACCGGAGTTCTTAAGTTGAACTTTCTGGTTAGACTTTTTATTTGAGTTTTACCTGTGCCCTTGCTTGATTGCTTATTGTATGCTTGTTTGATTGCGATAGAGTACCCGGAGTGCGAAGCGTGCTACATCGAGTCTCTAGGTTTCACGGATCATCAGCAAGGCAAGTAACACGTTGATCATACCTCTTCACTACCCAGTTTTTATTGCATTAGATCAATCCTCAAACAATTGCATGGTTAGGATCTGATTAAATTGTGGGTTTGGGAAGTAGATGAGGTAGTACCTATTCACCTGTTTACTATCAAACCCTGGGGAGTTACTTCTACGTTGCTTATTATGTTATGCTATGCTATGCTCGTAGACGTGGATTGGGTTTGAGAGTATCCATGACAGATGTGAGATTGTTATTTAATGGTTCAACTTAAGGTGGCAATTTTAATACACATCTGGGTGGATTGAGGCACCTGGGGTATCCAGTGATTGCCTGTTTTTTTTGGAAATCCCGGGGTACCGTGTGATCCTCCTATGGACCGCCACCCAGACTCAAAGGGATCATAAGATTATTCATACAGGAAACTTCTCTGTGCAGCCACATGCCATTATGGGCTCTGGCATAGTTGAGTAAGTTGTGGGAAGCCTTTCCATGATGGGCTAGCAGATGTAGGGGATTGTAGGTGTACCGGCCTATCTATCGGTTAAGGGGACCTCTTCGGAAAGACTGTGTCTCAGACATCCGTTTCTCAAACATTATGTAGTGCAAAAAATCCAACGGAGGAGATCGAGTCTTGTGGGGAAAAGTGCACAAACCTCTGCAGAGTGTACAAACTAATCATGGCTAGCCGTGTCCCCGGTTATGGACATCTTGAGGATCTGGTTTTTGGATTATCATGTGGATCTCATCACTCTTTAATATAATTTGATTGGGTTAATGATTAATTTTAATTGGGATTGAGAGGGGGTTTACCTTCTTAATGTTTTCAACCAACTTTGTAGTTAAATAAAATATATTCCTTTGCAGTAGGGAAAAATTGGCTTTTCGCAAAACCTATTAACCATACATCCTCCATCAGCCATATATGCATATAGTGATAGCTTTATTCTGTTCATTACTCTCTTGTGTTACATTGCCAGCATATTACATGTGCTGACCCGTTTTCGGGCTACAACATATCATGTTACGGACTTTTTAGACGACGAGTAAGGAGCCTTAGGTCGTGGTATTTCACTCAGTGATGCCGTTGGAGTTGATGGACTCACTTATCTTCCAAGCCTTCCGCTGTTATCGTATTAGATGGCCTTAAGCCATATTTATTGTAATAAGTTGTCTTTTGAGACATTCCATGTAATAAGTGTGTGATTGCTATTCTGTTATAAATCCTCAAGTACTGTGCGTGTCAGTATTACCGATCCAGGGATGACACTGATGCACAGAGATCAGACTGTTTGAGGTCTGGTCGCTACATATGTTCTCCGTTAGATAAGAACATTGAAGTGATTCTTCATCGTACGTTGAGGGATGGTTATATGATCCAATTATATTAGCACTGTTGAGAGATTGCACTAGCGAAAGTACGGACCCTAGGCCTCATTTTCAACCATTGCAATACCGTTTGTGCTCACTTTTGTTACTTGCTACCTTACTGTTTTTTATTGTTCCTATGACAAAAATCAATATCTACTATCATTACTACACTTGTATCACCATCTCTTCGCCGAACTAGTGCACCTGTACAATTTACCATTGTATTTGGTATGTTGCGGACACAAGAGACTTTTTATTATTTTGTTGTTGGGTTGTTTGAGAGAGACCATCTTCATCTTACGCCTCCCACGGATTGATAAACCTTACGTCATCCACTTGAGGGAAATTTGCTACTGTCTTATAAAACTCTGCGCTTGGAGGCCCAACACGAGTCTACAAGAACATGTTGTGTAGTCGACATCACGCGGACACAAACCTAACCCAAAATTGGGCTCGAAATGGGTGAAGATGGACAGCAAATCGTGTTGGGCCGTCGTTTTTTGTCCGCACAGGAAGAAATGGGCGGAGGTGGATGAAATGTGCCGCCCCATTGAAGTTTCCCTTAGCGATAGTGTTGGCCGTCATCATAGACCGAGTTCCATGTTCATGTCGCAGCAGTTGCGGTTTTATTAGTGGCATTGGTTTGATTTGTCTGTGTGCGGTATAAATGGAACCTAGGTTTTATCTTGTCTCGTGTCGGGGGCTAGCGTGTAGGGGATTGCGGTGGCAACTCTGGCTCAAAGTTCATCAAATTATTCATAATTTTTCAGGGGGCGCCACAATTGCGGTTGAAGAATTTACTTGCCTTTGTAACAAGAATGTTTAATATAATTTTAAGTATCATTAGACAAATATTTGTCGCATTCTTTAATATAAAAATAGATTTCCATTCCTGTCACTTCAAAAACTAGATGATGCCCCGCACTTTGTTGTGGAACCATGTTAAGATAAGCATAAATAAGTAATACAAAATATCTAAGCTTAGTAGAAAAGAAAATGTAAGGGTGTTCTCGGTTTATGTTTAAATAATAATAAAATATTTGAAGCATGTGACTAAACAACGTATAAAAGGGGCAAACTTTTCTATTGAAGTTTTTTTTATGAGTCAACTTTTCGATTGAAATTAACTTATGTCATTTGTTAAGAAATTGTGAAGCATGAACTACTTAGATTTGCTCTAACACATATACCGTCCATGTCTACACAAAATTAATAGAACTGTTTCTTACTTAGGATGGATTGGCTAGTAAAAAGAATGTAACTTGTTCATCTGCAAAGAAAAAGAGAGAAAAAAAAGAATGTAACTATATGCATGGAATGTAATTTGTGACTACAAGCATGACTTAGCGGAGTGTCATACAACATAGAGAGGGGAAAATAGCTACTCCTTCAGATCTATAATAAGTGTCGTAATTTTGAACCAAGGTTGAACTAACCTTAGTTCAAAACTGCAACACTTATTTTAGATCGGAGGGAGTAGTAGATTACAACTAGTTTTTTCTTTTGAGAAACGGTAGTAGATTACAACTATTTAAATAGATGAACATAAGGCCCATTGTGCGTTCTGCACCGAGGGGCTTGCATTCCTTGACCCTAGATTTGGTACTTTGGAACAGTATGATTGGTCATCCAACGATTTCGAGGACCAGATGATCTACGTTCCTCGCTGAGACTTTTTCAAAGATCCCGTTTCTCTTTTGCTTTGGTTGATGCCCGAACGAGACGAGTTGTTCCCTTTCTAGTTCGGTGCCATCACTGAATAAAGGCACATGACGCACTCGAGAAAAGCAAACTGAAGAAACCATACGTGCAAACAGTGGAAGGATACCCTTGCCACTGATTCCGGCTTTCCTCACTTGGCCGGCGGCAGCATCGCCGTCCACGTCCTCGTTGCCGACGGCCACGTTGCCACCGGCAAAGCCCCACCCATTATCCCATGTGAGGCCGGCGGCCGGCAGCCCCGACAAGGCGCACGACAGCACACACCGCTCATGGTGCTGACGGAAACCACGATTGCCACGGCAAAACACGACAGCGAACCCTGGAGGAATAATGACAAGCATTCACCGGGATGCTACAACGGGGGAACACCTGTATTCCATTATATAAGTATAATTTGTTGTCGTCTATAACAACAGCCATCACGAATCACCATGGCTCGGCCCATATCGGCCTTGACAAATTTCCTAAGTGGTGGTCATCTACGCCGAGGCCGGCCGGCCGGCCGGGGTCGTCATCACCTATGATGGAACTCCACCCAGCAGGCAAGGGGCAAAATTAACAAGATTGTCGATAGCTTTGAGGACTGGACTGGCGGACATTGTGGATCAAACACATACAAAAGAACCAAGAAGAATGAATGAATAACAGCGACAGGCTAGCTCTTCATCGGGCCTTCCTCGAGGTCATCAAGTTCCGAGGACAGCGGAATGCCGCTCGTTCTCGACTTGAGGGGCACGTCCTCCCCGTCCAGCATGTCGCTCTTGTTCCGCGGGATCGCCGAGGTGGCCTTCTTCTCAGACTCCATGGCCCAGCTATAGACCACCATGCCCATGATGGCGAGCAGCATCCCGAGTATGTTCTTGATGGTGAGAGCCGAGTCGAACAGAACCCAGCCGAGGATCAGCACGCACACCGTTTTCATGTGGCCCAGGACCTGGAAAGAGGTTGCAGAGAACCGCCCGATGCAGAGGTACTGGCTCATGTTGCAGAACACAGCCAAGGAGCATGAAAGCAGTATGAAGAACTGCAAAAGGATTGGCACAGGAGATTGTTAGAGCATAAACAAGCTGTTTTCAGACAAAAGCATTAAAAGCAGCACCAAGAGCTGCGTGATGATTAAAACAGAAAACATCACCACGAACTGCATTTATAACCACAAGCTAGAAGTATTGTTGTGGTTAACAGCAAACCACGAGTCATATAATATAAATTCCGCGTTTCTTAAGAAGGATGTTAAGCAAAACATACAAAACAAATAAGAGAAAAATCAGTGTTGTTACAGCTCCATGACATAGATGAATTGGAAAAGGAAATTGCTAACTTATTACAGTGGGGTACTAAGCAGTAGAGGAATGGGAAATGTCATAAATTCAAATACTTTAGTTAACATTGCCACGAATCTATAGCAGAAGATACAAGGCATTGTTTCATTAACTGAAAATTATGTGGCAGGAGTGAGAACTTACAGTTGCCCCTGTTGAAAAACTGTAGTTCAATAGCCAACGCCCATTTAGGTAGTAATCCACAAAGGGACCCAGTATAATAAGTGACACTGCCTGTATTGGTGCAGTTTTGCTCAGCAGCTCAAATGACCCAATGTTGTACTTCTTCTGAAAGGAGCCAATTGTCTGGAACAAGAACAGGTATTGTCAGAACCCAAAACGTAGTGGAATTTATTAAACTGCATAGGTGTTTTTATGGAACACAACTTTTAAACGGAAAAAGGAGTCCCGTTAGCATTCAGTTTAAAAATGCAACTCTTCATCAACTAAGATCAGCAACTATCTTCCAAAACTTCAAGGCTACAATTATGTATCTAACATCGCCCATGAAAAGTCCAAAATACATTATCATCCCAAGATGTAGCAAGCCCAAAAGTAACCGCAGAATTTTAAAGGGATGTTCCACGATGCAAGGCAACAAAAGGCAAGAGAATACAGATATCATTGAATTCAACTGTAAATCCGCAGCTATATGACAAGATTTATTTATTTTTGAGAGATGATGTGAATTATTTACTCATGAAGCATACTGCAGGTTAACAATGAAAATGTTGGTTTTGGTTCCATGGCCTGTAACAGGCATATCACACTGTTAGCATGAGATTTCTTTGTTGCACAGTTTTAACTGGGCACATTGGAAAATCCACACCAAGGCACAGTAACTACGACAACTCACAATAATGATGATACTCAGTTAAAAAAACAATAATGATGATACAACAGTACTGCACCAGAAAGTGAAATCATTGAATGAGCAGAACCATACAATGCCCAGCTACTGAATATTTGGCTTCTATAGGACAATGTTTCACCAAAGCACCTATGTTGCTCGTTATCAGCAAAACACCTTGGCGTTATCATAATTGGCCAGACAACTTTCATATAGTGGAAAAGTTATAACGACATACAAAAATTGGCGTTATCATCATTGGTTGTACAACTTCCAACTATTGTGAAAGTCATAACGACATACGTAAATCTTAGGAAACATTTCCAATTAGGATATCTACGCCTAGTATTTAACTTTCTAAGTAAGCAGGAATCTAAAATGCAGAAATTGTATCCAGACAGAGAAAATAAACTCACAATCTGTTGCAGCGACGTGCAGAACACAGCCACGCAAGCACAAATGAAGCCCTTAGCATTGACCTCCACATCGGTGACGGTGCAAATCCCGACGCCCGCTGCGACGACAACCACTGCCGATATAACCTTGGTTGTGTAGTGCTTGCTGTTGAGCACCCATTCCATCAAGCAAACCACCGGAATCATGCTCAGTTTGGAGATCTGCAAATTGGCATAGTTTGCACACGTTCTTGAGCCACAGAACAAGGCCACGTATTCGTATTCACGGCCAATGGCCAATAGGCAGCAGCGCAGGCACAAAGCGTGCTATACCTGATAGAAGCCGACAGAGTTGAGCATGAGGCTGAGGTTCATCCCGGTGATGGAGGCGTTGGCGACGAGCGAGAACCAGACGAGCTCCCAGAGGGGGACGTGCTTGGAGGCGGAGTAGCCGGTGGCCTTGGAAATCCACCCGACGAGCGCCGTGACGGTGAAGTGGAACCCGGTCAACGTGGTGGCTGCATTCGCGCAGGCGAGGGCAAACAAACGAAAAACAGGAGCGCGTCAGTCGTCAGATCCGCCAGCGACGAGCCCCCCAAGGCGGCGGATCCAGATCTGGGAGAGAGCCAGGGCGCGTACCGAAGGAGAAGGCGTAGCCGGCGGAGGACATGAGCTGCTTGTTGGCCATGATGAGGCCGACGGAGCTGACGACGTTCATCCCCCAGGCGCCGAGGTCGGACACCGCCGGCGGCTTCTTCTCGGCCGGCTCCATCTCGCTCCTCGCAGAGAGGCCCGGTGGTGGAGGAGGGTAGGGCTCGGCGCGGTTCGTCTGGTCTGGTCTCGGCTCGGCTGCGCTGCGGCTCTGCCCCCGTCCTCGGTGCCTCACGCGGGAGGGGCCGCCCGCTCGGTTATAAAGGAGGTGGGGAGGGGAGGCGAGAAGAAGCGTTGCCGCCTAGGCACGGAAGGAGGGGAGTGTGCGGGGGGGTTTCGAATTGTGCAGCTGCCGCAGTGGCGGAAACGTCAACGGGAAGCCGGTGAAAATCCTGCGATTTCCGGGAGGGAGGGAGGGGGCGAGGTGGGTGGGTAAGAAGAGAGACGAGACGAGCCAACGAACGGCGGACGGGGAGGGGGAGGGAGGGAGGCGACGACAGGGACGAGGTGTTCTCGGCTCGACCAGTTGGACGGATGGGTGGATGGATCTCTTCTCTTGTGATGGCCTGCCCTTTTTCGCTTTCCTTGCAGTTTCGCCTCGTTTTGCGCGTCGCGGCGCAGGATTTTTCCGACCTCGCTGCCCCGTTCAATTCAAAGCCGTCGCGACCGTTTCCGGCCCGCCGGTGCGGTAAAGCGACCCAGACCAGAGCCTCTCACTTTTCCATTTACCATACCCCGCCGTAGTACAACACAGTAGTACTACGGCAAAGGGCACTCATCAGTTTAGTTCGTAATTAGTACTAGTTTAAGAAAAAGTGCTAGTGCTAGCACTCCCTGTGTGTAGTTCACTGTTGTTTTCTCACCCGTGTACTTGTGCAATACTATAATAGGGATAATATTACGATAATGATAACTGACGAACGTTAGCTGAAAAGGGATGACAAGCAAATATTTTTTTTCCGCAACTTACCTAGTTGGAGATGGCAGATCCTTCCCTAAGAAAAAGAAGAGGCCAAATCCTGCATTTTTTGCCACAAAATTTCTCTTCTCTTAAATAGTGTCATGCGTTTATGAAGAAACCGTCAACCTCACGCAACCAAAATTGCCACATCCGCAAATGTCAACCCCTCTCAGCGAACGTTCGCCAGATATTGCGGTCCATATGTCATTATGGGTACAAAAGGATTTGAGAACAATG
Organism: Triticum urartu; assembly: GCF_056163025.1. Classification (NCBI taxonomy): domain Eukaryota; kingdom Viridiplantae; phylum Streptophyta; class Magnoliopsida; order Poales; family Poaceae; genus Triticum; species Triticum urartu. The sequence goes on along the minus strand of NC_141874.1, from coordinate 165,300,113 downwards.
TTACTAGTTGATTTCGAGAAAATAAGGAAACTTGGGACTACACCACGGAATGAACTACCTTTCTTGCAGTGGCAAGCAAAGGGCGCGAGGAACTGGAAACTTTTCGTGTCAAGGTGGCATCGTGCAAAAGGGAGCCGTGCAATCACTTTCTTGATGTATAGTCGTGGTGGTGGTAGTCTACAGTCTAGTATTGTGTACGCTGCCTCGAGATCACCGCCTCCGTGTACAGTGTACTCCAGTTGCTAAAGGAATAGGACGGAATCTGTATAGATTGTTAAGGTTGTCGATAAGTGGTGACCACTAAACCTGGATGCACATTGCAGATATTTCTCTTGTGTGTCTGTGGTAGGCTTTCCACATTTAATCCTCTCGATGGGAACTGTCGTCGACGGGCCGATGGTGATTTGGCTGACCATTCGAAAGATGATCAGATACCAGGACCAAATTAAGTTGGCAGTACTTGTCAGATACTACTACAGTACTAACAATCTGACTTGTGGCCCCATATGGCAGAACAATGAAGGTTCGGCACGCCAGGTCACCTTAATTTCTTCCGGTGATTGTTAGGCCACTGGGCCGTGGAAGTCGCTGGCAAGTTGGGATCGGGACATCTTTTGACCGAGGACCTTGCTTGCTGCACGTGTCACGGGAGGGGGAGGCCAGTTCATTTGACTTGGCAGGTACAACATTCGCCAAGCAAAAGGTCACATCACATGGCACATGCGTTGATGCATGGACAGATGGTGGCCAGTTCGAGGGGTTCATGTCTGCCTGAGTGCCCGTCCCGTCGCGCAAATAAACAAGTTACTGCCATTGACCCGCAGGTCCGGCAATCACCCTCACTTTCTGGAAAAAACTTCCGTGCATACTGGTTGCAAACCTCATCCTTTGCAACCCGGACGTCATCTGCTGCCACGTGTACAGCTGGACAATCGCACGGCGTCCTTAATTTTGTCCAAGCGATACGCAGCTCGGCTCCAATCGGCACACCAGCGCCGTCCTCGACTCGCGCGGCTCGGCTCCTTCCCTCTACAGCGGCTCGATTCGCACAGAACAGAGCATTCGATCCCGACTCCTAGACTCTGCGCACATAGCCGATCCGCCGCCGCCGCCGGGATTCGCTTCCGCGCCCGCCACTGGGAATCGCATCGCCGCCGCCGGGAGTTGCCTTGACTCCGGGCCACCGCTGGGAGTTGCCCCCGCCGGTCCCTGGAGTCGCATCCGCCAAGGCCGCCCGTGGCCCAAACTCGCGTACGCAAGATGTAATTTTCCCGGCCAGCTCTCCTCCTTCCGTGCAGTGCTTTGGTACATCTTTATGCCAAGCAACCTAGTAGTAGTAGACGTAGATCCCCTTAGATGAACTTTGTTCCAAAAATTATAGCTGATGCTTTGTAGTTTGATTCTAATCCCGATTAATGATCAATAAATCTCTTCAAGTCTGAAAAGAAAAGAGATAGAGTACCTAATTAGCCATTCAATTTAGAATTGTGAACCATTCATAATTTGTAGGCATGATTTTGTCCATCATCCTACACATGTGTCGTATGGATTGTTGATTTACCGGCTGATGCCATATCAATTGATAGTGTAATCATGTGCCTCCTTTTTGACATGATGATTTACATGTACTGAATTGTTTTGTCAGCCTTGTATGGATAATTGCTAATGCAGGGTCTTGGACTTGTGATTAATCCAGGTAGTTGTATCTCTTTGCTACAATCCGAAGAAGTGGAGGGCAAGGAAATTGAATCTTATTTACTGTCTGTACAAGACTAGAGTCAATTGGATTGCTGCTGGGAGAGCTCCAGTCAAGATGGCGTTGCACAACGTTGGTGCTTCGAACAAGGATGATGCCTTGTACAGGTGCAAGATGCCCAGAATCTTAACCGAAATGCAAAGTTGTGTTAGGCATCAACATGAGGGAACGAAGAGCGAACAGGAGGCCACCTACTCACGCAACAGCCACACTCCACCGTCGTTCTTCTATCCGAAGACCCTCAAGTATACTGCTGGAACAACACAGCTGCTGAGAAAACTGTTGAAGAAGACGCAATGGTTGCTGATGGAGTATACTTAGACTAGGAATGTCAAATCTTGCAAATTTGATGTTGAATTCATGACAACTATTGTACCAACCTATAGCTGATTGCTCTCCCTGACAATGTACTAATTAGTATACAGTGTATCTTTTCCTATCAAATTCATATGGATAATATAAAATCTTCATTTTGCTGGATGTGTTTAAAAAAATCTGAATATTTCTCCATGTTTCTTTGATTTGCTATATACTGTAGCGAAGGTGCTATTTTTTCTACTGTCCTTGAGTAGGCCTAAACTTCAGTGTGAGACTCATTTTTTAGTATGAAATCTGACAACCATTTAGACAGGCAATTGGAAAGTACTTGTATTCTAATACACCAGTTCATAAATTCTATAACTTCTTTAGAAAATAGGCGTACAAACTCATCAAACCTTGCAACTGGCACAATACTCAAACATTGTAAATGAAGACAAAATCCAGTGTGCTGCAGTACATCAATTAAAATTCATGGTACACCAGATTACATAAAAAAGATCATACTCCTTATATGTTGCGCCAAATACTATTCATCAAAATGTAACTTTTTAGCAGACGAGGACATTGTAGCATCCTGATGAACTCCAAGCAAAAGACTTGTGAATTTGACTTGGATGAAAGGAGCGTACATAGCTGAAGGTTGCCCGTACGCATCATTTGCAAAGGTTGGAATTGCGGCATTAGTAAATCCACCTTGGATCAACGGAGCAGCCATGGACGAAGACTACCCATACACATCATTTCGAAAGTTTGGCACTGTACTAGAAACGTCAATGCTACCAGTCCCAACATCCTGTGTCATATAATTTAAAATTGTTTATATAAATATGTAAGGAAAATATGAAAAGTGAATACCGAGTCCAAGTCATATGTTTTACCATCAATTCCTGTGGATGAATGCCATCATCCCTATTTCGTACTGCATTTTTTGGATCTTCTCCTATTTTCAGACAAGAGTTGAAAGATAAATTAAACACTAACTATAAAAGTATATAATAGAAAAGGCTTGCTAGAATGTGTAGGACCAGTACCTTTCTTTTTAGTACTATTCTTTTTCTTCCCTTTCTTCTTCTCAAAGGAGAGTTTTGACCGTTTAGTCTTTGCACCTTTTACCACCGGAGGAACTCTAATTAATATTGTACCTTTTAGTGTGTCGGTAGAAAGGTCAGTCGAAACTAGCAGAACCTCATTTGATTTTTCCTCCATCTTGCTGAGAGAGTTATCTGCTTGTACGTCAAACTTATCTATAACTTTCTCGAATCAATAAGAAGTTCCTTTGATCGGGTACACTTCAATGCAACGGACGTGGCCTTCCGTGAGACACGTGCAGCATGCGTTTTCAAACTTTCCTCCTTAGTTCCTAGTTTTTCAACATAATATCCTCTCTTTGCATATTTTGTCCATCTTTTTAGTATATATTGTGATGGCAAAATGAAAACATCATTCACACTGAAAACTTTAAAAGCATGCTTGCACAATATACCTGTAAAATACGGATACCATATTTCATCAATTTGTATTAGAAACTAGTATATTGGAAATTAAATAAAGCATACATACCTATGGATTCATACTTTCTGCAACAACATGTAATGGTAGTATCCGCAGTATTGTATATAACTTTTGTTCCATACTCACTATTCATATGTGTAACCATGTATGTCAACACTGACCCCTCAGTTTGTAACAATTTACAAGACATCGAAAATTGTCCTGTAAATTCTTCCTCGAACTCTGAATACATCCTCCTTGTATATGATTCGGATGCGGTCTTCAGCAAAGGTAACTTAGATGAGTAAGTAATCGGGTTCTTTCGACGCGAACTAAAATCTGCATCCAACTCATTTTCCCGAAGACTATGAGAAACCTTCTCACATTCTACAAGGAGTTCGGAGAGACCAAGTCTCCTACGAAATCTTTGCTTGAAGACATTATTCATACCTTCACTCCTTTGAGTCGAGTTCATATCAGCTGTAAACGAGTCACGATAGACAGCAGCCCACTTTTCCCTCAACTCATATAACTTTGCCATCCATTCGTTGTCCTGGAGGTTGTACCGATCCAACAATTCATGCCACTTCTTGTTGAACTTATACTCTGATCTATCTTCATAGACACATCTCTTAAAATCAGGTAGAAACTTCTCAGGATGCTCATGAATTACATGTCCAAGATGTTTAGCAGCATTAAGATAAATGTGCCATAGACAAACTCGATGACTTGTATTTCGAAACACATATGCAACTGCTCCTGCCATGGCCGCATCCTGATCAGTGAAAATTGTGCTTGGATGCTTACCTGACATTGCTGTTAGAAAGGTTTCAAACAACCAAACAAATGACTCAATGGTCTCATTATATAACAACGCTGCCCCAAAAATTATAGTCTGCTTGTGATGGTTGGTTCCCAGGATTGGAGCAAAAGGCATTTCAAACTTATTAGTTTGAAATGTAGTGTCAAATGATATAGCATCTCCGAAACATGCGTAATCCATGATAGACTGTCCGTCTGCCCAAAAGAAATTAGCAATCCGACCATCTTTCTCATCTACTTGAATGGCATAAAAAAATGTTGGATCCTCTCTCTGCTTATTTTTCAAGTATTCTAGAAGTGTTTGTGAATCATTTGATTCTAAGTACTTTTTGCGCTCACGACCAATCTCGTTATTGCAGTCCATCTTTGCGAATGGCACTTTGTCTGGTCCTCCGTAAAACGCTACCATGAAGTCATACACCTGGGATGGCTTCATTCCGGCTTCCCGTATCTGGTCAATTAGATGTCTGTCTGCTTCTATAACACGTCGTTGGGACCTCAGTTTGTGCACCTTATTGGGACTAGCAAGATAATGATTATGATCGGTTACAACCTTTTGCACCGTCCAAATCCCCTCTCTGCTAACACTGAACTGAATACGGGCATTGCAATCCGTCCTTGTAGTGTCCTTCGACGACTCGGTTTCTCGATGGCCTTGGTTACTGCAAACAATTCTTTTTTGATATATAGTACCATCATGTCGACGCTTTGACTGGTTCTTTCTAATACTAAATCCAACTTTGCCAGCATATGTGTTATACATGTCATAGGCGTCTTTCTCTAACTCAAACGTTTTCCCAACTTCAGGAACCTGCAGTACACATAGTTCAAAGTTAAATTTTCTATTACCACAATGCGATGTGAAAAGATAAATTTCGCTTGAATTTGAGCCGAGAGACCGCCGTACCTGAATTGTTTGCTCTTCATTTTCTCCACGACCATCCGTAACTGCGTCATCTTGCTGGCCTCCTCCTGACATGACTTGTGGCGGCGGCAAGTCCATGGTGCATGTCGTGGCTTCTGACATCGTATACGACGGACGGTACAATTTGGAGTAGTGACTGTTGTCATCAACGAGGTTTACATGGTGCAAGCCAGAGGTAGAACCACCATGGTCGTCGTTCCAGGCGACGGTGTGAGATTCCGGCATGGCCACTCCTGACCTTCTCGACGACAGCTCTGCTTCAGATTGTGGCAGCACGGCCAGTGGCGGCCGTGGCTGTCCTTCCAGCCCGATCCCGTCATGCAAGGGAGAGGGCGTGTTTCAACGGCCGGCGGACATGGCTATCGTTCCTCCTGCTGCAGTGAGCGTCGGGCCAGGGAACTGGCGGCTAGTCGCATCGCCTGGAGGACACCGTTCCGGTCGCTCAGCCATCAGAAATTCTCGGTTGGATTGATGGAGGATTGGAGGCGGACAAGGCTGCAGCCACGCATCTGATCGGGGCTATGATCTGATCGGAAGCAATCACGTAACTATGGGAGCCAATATCGCACGTACAGGTTTAGTTTTGGAGCCGAGCCATACGCATGCGTGCAGCGATTGGAGCCGAGCTGCGTATCGCTTGGACAAAATTGAGGACGCCGTGTGATTGTCCAGCTGTACACGTGGCAGCAGATGACGTCCGGGTTGCAAAAGATGAGGTTTGCAACCGGTATGCACGGGATTTTTTTCCCCACTTTCCCCAGACAAAACTGACTATGGCAAGATGGTTCAATCATTCTCGCGTCGTTGTGGCACGCATCGTGATGCCGGCGTTGCCGTCTCGGGGTGGCGGGGAGATTCCGCGGCACCGACGAGCGCCCGGCTCTTGCCTTGGCCGGACTAGATTTGTTTAGGCGTGGGACGGGGACGGCGGTGTGCTGATGGGGCCGGCCGGCCAGGTCCCTCCCGGCCCGGCCGTTGGAGGAAGCAGGCAGGCTGGTTCGTGGGACTGATAAGGTAGGTGCGGGGTGCGGACAAGGGGAGGTTTTGTCTCGTCTCACGTTCACGTTGCTGATCTTGGAGGGACACGGGGCGTCTGGGAGTGTATGACAGCTGACGGCGACTGGGCGATCGCGATAGGAGGTCGGCTTAATTACGGTGCCGCCCGTCCATGATGGAGCAGTGCTATCGGTGACATACTTCCAACTTTTTTTGTTTGTATCAAACATTGCGTAAAAAAAGTAGAACTTGCTTCCGAAGAAAATAAATTTTGCTTCAGTGCAATTCCGAATTTGCTTCCGCAGAAGTTGCTTCAAACAACATGAATCGATCATAAGGTTAGGTTTTTTGTCATCTCAACACAATAAGTCAAAAGCCAATTACTTGTTTCCGCCGATTAGAGAATTGCTTCGAACCAAATAGCAATTTGTTTGCACCAAAAGAGAAGAATAGTTACCCTGTGACAATTGCATATGCTTCAAAGGAATTACAGAGATGTCCGCAAAGAACAAATTTCTAATGACAATTATATTTTTAACAAAAAAACAAGAACAAAGCATACAACATTATTTACTGCTAGTTTGTCGCCAACTAGGAATCCACCTGACAAACAGTGGAAGAGCTCCACATATACTAGTTTGTCGCCAACAAGGAATAAGCCTCACAAACACTGGCGCCTCATCCCGCTCGTAATGCTCTAGACATCAATATCCTTGACATGTGCCCAAAATAAAGAAGCACGACTACAACCTTATGCTGCAAAAAATGTATATATAACAGAAAAATCAACCAGACATAGTGGAGTAGAGGCAGGAGTAGTTGAAACAAAATAATTCGCTAAACGAAGTATACACTTGTAGTGGTTGAAGTATAATTTTACAAGCACATAAGCATATGTGAGAAATATAAGTAGGAAACGGTCGAAGCAAGGTTCTAGTACCATAGAAGCGTTTGTGAGAAATGAAAATGAAGCAATTGAAGCAAAATTTCGAAATAGAAGCATATATAATATGGTTGAAGCAAAATTTCACTACCGCAAAACCATATGCGAGAAATAAAAGTGAACCAACAAAATAATTTTTTTTGTTAAATATCTATTATTGAAGCAGGGCAATGTAAGCAAGAATAACATGTAAGCACCCCTTTGCCAAATTGGATAACGAAAAAATAGAGAATAAGATGGAAAATATTAAACCAAAATTATTAGAACTCAGAAACATATTGGGTACAATATGGGAGCATGGCATGTTTCAAGGGGGATAACAGTGAATAAAGTCAGGGAAAGGAAAAATCAAACGTTATGGAAGCAATTCAATTGGCACAAGATGCAATCGACATATGTTTCAGAAGACCCCTTTTTTGTGCCTTGCATATAGTAATATAAACCGGGCATTGTTGAATAAATGAAGCAATGCATGGCCATATTTTGGAAGCAATGCAAGGTTTTCTCCAGATCAAGGAAAACTGGAACATATGTCTACTCCCTCACACGAAATGAGGCAAACTCTATCTCCGAATGAAGCATATGCATTGCAATTAAGAAACACAAATTGTTAAGATGCATGAACAACATGGTGCAGTTACATATATACTATCGGTTGGAAGCATGGATATATGAAAAAAAATCCTATAAGATACTGCCCCTAAAATTGGGAAGCATATGTGCTTCATGCACACAATGGAGTGCCCAAATTTGGGCCCAACAAAAAGGGACTATACAACCATATGAACATAGCGGACAACACTTACAACATGCAAAAAAATCAAAGAGCGGTGTATATCAAGATTGTTTGGACTTAGTACCTAGGTTAGATGAGGATGGTGCCTGTGGATGATGGGGGCCGATGAAGGAAATATGCCCTACAGGCAATAATAAAGTTGTTATTTTATATTTCCTTATATCATGATGAAGAAAATATGCCCTAGAGGCAATAATAAAGTTGTTATTTATATTTCCTTATATCATGATAAATGTTTATTATTCATGCTAGAGTTGTATTAACCGGAAACTTAGTACATGTGTGAATACATAGACAAAACAGAGTGTCCCTAGTATGCCTCTACTTGACTAGCTCGTTAATCAAAGATGGTTAAGTTTCCTGACCATAGACATGTGTTTGTCATTTGATGAACGGGATCATGTCATTAGAGAATGATGTGATGGAAAAGACCCATCCATTAGCTTAGCATTATGATCGTTTAGTTTTATTGCTATTGCTTTCTTCATTACTTATACATATTCCTCTAACTATGAGATTGTGCAACTCCCGAATACCGGAGGAACACCTTGCGTGCTATCAAACGTCACAACGTAACTGGGTGATTATAAAGATGCTCTACAGGTGTCTCCAAAGGTGTTTGTTGAGTTGGCATAGATCAAGATTATGATTTGTCACTCTGTGTGTCGGAGAGGTATCTCTGGGCCCTCTCTGTAATGCACATCACTATAAGCCTTGCAAGCAATGTGAATAATGAGTTAGTTGCGGGATGATGCATTACGGAACGAGTAAAGAGACTTGTCGGTAACGAGATTGAACTAGGCATGAGGATAACGACGATCGAATCTCGGGCAAGTAACATACCGATGACAAAGGGAATAGCGTATGTTGTTATGCGGTTTGACCGATAAAGATCTTCGTAGAATATGTAGGAACCAATATGAGCATCCAGGTTCCGCTATTGGTTATTGACCGGAGATGTGTCTCGGTCATGTCTACATAGTTCTCGAACTCGTAGGGTCCGCACGCTTAACGTTCGATGACGATTTGTATTATGAGTTATGTGTTTTGGTGACCGAAGTTTGTTCGGAGTCTCGGATGAGATAACGGACATGATGAGGAGTCTTGAAATGGTCGAGAGGTAAAGATTCATATATTGGAAGGTAGTATTCAGACATCAGAATGGTTTTGAGTGATTCGGGTATTTTTTCGGAGTACCGAGAGGTTACCGAAACCCCCCGGGAAGTGTTGGGCCTACATGGGCCTAAAGGGAGAGAGAGGGAAGCCCGCGGGGGGTGGCCCACCCCCCCTCCTAGGGAGTCCGAATAGGACAAGGAGGAGGGGGCGCCCCCCTTCCCTTTCCCTCTCCTTCCTATTCCCTCCGATGGGGGCGAATCCTACTTGGACTAGGAGTCCAAGTAGGACTCCCTCCTTGGCGCGCCCCTCCTGTCCGCCGGCCTCCTCCTCCACCCCCCTTTATATACGGGGGCGGGGGGCACCCCAAAGACACACCAAGATTTCTCTTAGCCGTGTGCGGTGCCCCCCTCCATAGTTTACTCCTCCGGTCATAGCGTCGTAGTGCTTAGGCGAAGCCCTGCACGGATCACATCACCATCACCACGCCATCATGCTGACGGAACTCTCCCTCGACCCTCTACTGGATCAAGAGATCGAGGGGCATTATCGAGCTGAACGTGTGCTGAACACGAATGTACCGTACGTTCGGTACTTGGATCGGTTGGATCGTGAGGACGCTCGACTACATCAACCGCGTTAACCTAACGCTTCCGCTTTCGGTCTACGAGGGTACGTGGACACACTCTCCCCTCTCGTTGCTATGCATCTCCTAGATAGATCTTGCATGATCGTAGGAAAAAAATTGAAATTGCATGCTACGTTCCCCAACAGTGGCATTCGAGCCAGGTCTATGCGTAGATGATATGCGCGAGTAGAACACAAAGAGTTGTGGGCGATAATAGGCATACTGCTTACCACCAACGTCTTACTTTGATTTGGCAGTATTGTTGGATGAAGCGCCCCGGACCAACATTACATGACCGCATTCATGAGACTGGTTCTACCAACATGCTTTGCACACATGTGGCTAGCGGGTGTCTGTTTCTCCAAATTTAGTTGAATCGAGTTTGATTACGGCCGGTCCTTGTTGAAGGTTAAAACAACACACTTGACGAAAAATCGTTGTGGTTTTGATGCGTAGGTAAGAACGGTTCTTGCTAGTAGCCCGTAGCATCTACGTAAAACTTGCAACAACAAAGTAGAGGACCTCTAACTTGTTTTTGCAGGGCATGTTGTGATGTGATATGGTCAAGACGTGACAAGATATAAATTGTTGTGCGAGATGATCATGTTTTGTAGAAGTTATCGGCAACTGGCAGGAGCCTTATGGTTGTCGCTTTATTGTATGAAATGCAATCGCCATGTAATTGCTCTACTTTATCACTAAGCGGTAGCGATAGTCGTAGAAGCAATAGTTGGCGAGACGAGAACGATGCTACGATGGAGGTCAAGGTGTCAAGCCGGTGACGATGGAGATCATGACGGTGCTTTGGAGATGGAGATCAAAGGCACAAGATGATGGTGGCCATATCATGTCACATATTTTGATTGCATGTGATGTTTATCTTTTATGCATCTTATTTTGCTTAGTACGGCGGTAGCATTATAAGATGACCCCTCACTAAATTTCAAGGTTCAAGTGTTCTCCCTGAGTATGCACCATTGCTACAGTTCATCGTGCCGAGACACCACGTGATGATCGGGTGTGATAAGCTTTATGTTCACATACAATGGGTGCAAGCCAGTTTTGCACGTGCAGAATACTCGAGTTAAACTTGACAAGCCTAGCATATGTAGATATGGCCTCAGAACACTGAGACCGAAAGGTCGAACGTGAATCATATAGTAGATATGATCAATGATATATCTCCAACGTATCCATAATTTTTATTGTTCCATGTTGTTATATTATCAATCTTGGATGTTTTATAATCATTTTATATCAATTTTTGGTACTAACCTATTGACATAGTGCCAAGCGCCAGTTGCTGTTTTTCCATGTTTTTTACATCGCAGAAAATCAATATCAAACGGAGTCCAAATGCCACGAAACTTTACGGAGAATTTTTAGGGGCCAGAAGGAACACAACGGGCCCTAGCTGTGCCTGGGGGGTTCCCCGAGGGGAGCACAACCCACCAGGGCGCGCCAGGAGGCCCAGGCGCGCCCTAGTGGGTTGTGCCCACCTTGGTCCCCCCGGACCGCCTCTTTGCTCTATAAATAACCCAATATTCCCAAAACCCTAGGGGAGTCAACGAAATATTGATCCCGCCACCGCAGAGTTCAGAACCACCAGATCCAATCTAGACACCATCTCAGATGGGGTTCACCACCTCCATTGGTGCCTCTCCGATGATGCGTGAGTAGTTATCTGTAGACCTTCGGGTCCGTAGTTAGTAGCTAGATGGCTTCATCTCTCTCTCTCTCTTTATTCTCAACACAATGGTCTCTTGGAGATCCATATGATGTAACTCTTTTGCGGTGTGTTTGTTGGGATCCGATGAACTTTGAGTTATGATCAGATCTATCTCTTTTTATATCCATGAAAGTATTTGAGTTTCTTTGATCTCTTTTATGCATGATTGCTTATAGCCTCGTATTTCTTCTCCGATATTTGGGTTTTGTTTGGCCAACTTGATCTATTTATTTTGCAATGGGAAGAGGTGCTTTGTAGTGGGTTCGATCTTACGGTGCTTGATCCCGGTGACAGAAGGGGAACCGACACGTATGTATCGTTGGTACTAAGGATAAAACGATGGGGTCTATCTCTACATAGAGAGATCTTGCCTACATCATGTCATCGTTCTTATTGCATTACTCCATTTCTCCATGAACTTAATACACTAGATGCATGCTGGCTAGCGATCGATGTGTGGAGTAATAGTAGTAGATGCAGGCAAGAGTCGGTCTACTAATCTTGGACGTGATGCCTATATAATGATCATTGCCTGGATATCATCATGAGTATTTGAAGTTCTATCAATTGCCCAACAGTAATTTTTCACCCACCGTTTGCTATTTTTCTCGAGGGAAGCCACTAGTGAAATCAACGGCCCTCGGGTCTCTTTCTCATATTTTTTGTCTTTGAGGTCTACTTTTATTTGCTTTTATTTTTAGATCTATTAATCCAAAAACCCAAAAAATACTTTGCCGCACTTTATTTTATTTGCGATACATTTATTCAATCTATTACAACTTTTTCCCGTCACACACCAATTTCTGCCACCGTTACCCGAAAGGGATTGACAACCCCTTTAACACGTCGGGTTGCGAGGATTTGTTATTTGTGTGCAGGGGTTGTTTATGTTGTGTTGCTTGGTTCTCCTACTAGTTCGATAACCTTGGTTTCATATCTGAGGGAAATACCTACCGCTACTATGCTGCATCATCCCTTCCTCTTTGGGGAAATACCGACGTAGCTTCAAGCGACATCAAAAGGAATTTCTGGCGCCGTTGCCGGGGAGGATCTTTAACATATACCAGGTTCCTAATCACAAATCTCATCTCCTTGCAATTTACATTATTTGCCATTTGCCTCTCATTTTCCTCTCCCCCATTTCACAAAAATTTGTTGTTTTATTCGCCCCTCTTTTTCGTTCGCCGTTTTCTCGTCGGATCTTTCCTTTGCTTGCAATCATGAGTGATTTCGGTATGGCACCAACAGATGATGGCCTAACTCCTAAGATTACGGGCAATCTGGATGCTAAAACTGGGCAAGGGAATGTTATGGGAAAAGAACGTATCCAAGAATTTTTCAATTGTGTTGGGAATCTAAGTCTTGATGATGCTCCTATACTTAAAACTACTAGATCTTATGTGGATGCTATTTCAGCACTAGTTCTGAAACTTGAAAGTAAATTTATTCATACTCATCCTACTTTGCAAAGATTGTTTTTTGAGCTTCCCATTATAAAGAATCCTAGGGCTAAAAAGTTGGCCACTCTCATTCTTATGAATGAGTTTGACTACATAATATGGGAAGCTAGGAAAATCTTTGATTTTTATGATATGAATTGTGAAAAACCTGTGATAGATGAAATTCTTTACAATAGTGACTATGCTTTAAGACATTTTCTTGGGATAATAAAATCTTTGATGAGAATCTTAAAAAAGAAGTCCCCGTTCTAGATATAATCCAACAAGTTTTCAACAATGTTAACCAACATTACTCTTGGATTGTTGCGGGGAATCAAAGAGGTTGTGATGAACATCAACTTAGGAATGCTAAGGTTTCTATGGATAATATGTTTTATGTTGTGTTTACAAAACCACATGATGAAAGCACCTCTAAGAAGGTTAAGAAGAAAGATGACAAAACTTAGATCCTTGTTTTATGCCTAGCTAAGGGCATAAAACTATAATGCTTGTTGGGAGGCAACCCAATGAATAAAATTTATTTTTGATTTTTTCTTCCTTTTTTGAGTGTTAGCACAATTATGCTACTATTATGACTGTGTTTTTTTACGTTTTAATTAGTGTTTGTGCCAAGTAAAGCCTTTAGGATCTTCTTGGGTTATAGTGTTTGATCTTGTCGAAAAAATAGGAACTTCTGTGCTCACGAAAATAATTTTAATTTTTTACCAGAGAGTGATAAAATACCCATTCCACTTGCAGTTGATCAACATACAAATTGCTCAGGCCATCCTAATTTTTCAGAAAATTTGGAGTTACAGAAGTATTCGAAATAGTCAGATTGCTACAGACTATTCCGTTTTGACAGATTCTATTTTCTTTGTGTTGTGTGCTTATTTTGATGGCTCTATGGTTTTCTTTGATGAGTTTTTGCCATAGAAAAGTTGGAATATAGTAGATATAATGCAAGAACAAAATATGAATTGGTTTTATACAACACTTATAGTAGTGATTCATTATTCTTAATTTCTTATACTAACGGATCTCATGAAGGTTTTGTTGAGTTTTGTGTGATTGAAGTTTTCAAGTTTTGGGTTATCTTACGATGGATGAAGGAATAAGGAGTAGAAGAGCCTAAGCTTGGGGATGCCTCGGCATCCCAAACTATTATCCAAAAATGAGCAACCAACTAAGCTTGGGGATGGCCCCCCGAGTGGCATCCCCTCTTTCTTCTAACGACCATCGGTATTTTACTCGAAGCTATATTTTTATTCGTCACATACTATGTGTTTTTCTTGGAGATTCTTGTATGATATGAGTCTTTGCTTGTTTTATTTTGTGTTTTAAGTCTTGGTCCCTTGCTCGACACACCTTTTTGAGAGAGCCAAAATTATGTCATGACTTGTTAGAATTGCTCTCTATGCTTCACTTAAATCTTTTATGGGCTATGGACTTGCTCTAGTGCTTCACTTATATCTTTTTGAGCATGGTGTGCTTTAGTGTTTTTGAAGAAATGCTCTCTTGCTTCACTTAGATTTTTTTGAGAGTTAGTAAATTTTCAAGAAATTCTCTCTTGCTTCACTTAAATTAATTTGAGAGAAAGAAATATTATGCTCATGATCTTCACTTATATTTGTTTGAGCTTGTCAAAAGCAACACATGAAAAATTAGTCCCAAAGTGATAGATATCTGATACGTCTCCAATGTATCTATAATTTTTGATTGTTACATGCTGTTTTATTATCAATCTTGGATGTTTTATAATCATTTTATATCATTTTTTGGTATTAACCTATTGACATAGTGCCAAGTGCTAGTTGCTGTTTTTTCCATGTTTTTTACATCGCAGAAAATCAATATCAAACGGAGTCCAAATGCCACGAAACTCCATGATGATTTTTTATGGGCCAGAAGGAAGGCAATGGGCCCTGGTTGCACCTGGGGGGTGCCCTGAGGGGGGCACAACCCACCAGGGCGTGCTAGGAGGCCCAGGCGCGCTCTGGTGGGTTGTGCCCACCTCGGGTGCCCCCAGACCGCCTCTTTGTTCTATGAATAACACAATATTCTAGAAACCCTAAAGGCATCGACAAAATATTCATCCAGCCGCCGCATAGTCTAGAACCACCAGATCCAATCTAGACACCATCTCGGATGGGTTTCACCACCTCCATTGGTGCCTCTCCGACGATGCGTGAGTAGTTCTTTGTAGACCTTCGGGTCCGTAGTTAGTAGCTAGATGGCTTTCTCTCTCTCACTGAATTCTCAATACAATGGTCTCTTGGAGCTCCATATGATATAACTCTTTTGCGGTGTGTTTGTTGGGATCTGCTGAACTTCGAGTTTATGATCAATCATATCTTTTTATATCCATGAAAGTTATTTGAGTTTCTTTGATCTCTTATATGCATGATCTCTTATAACCTCATATTTCTTCTCCGATATTTGGGTTTTGTTGGCCAACTTGATCTATTTATCTTGCAATGGGAAGAGGTGCCCGGTAGTGGGTTCGATCTTATGGTGCTTGATCCTAGTGACAAAAAGGGAACCGACACGTATGTATCGTTGCTACTAACGATAAAAAGACGAGATCTATATCCACCACCATATAGATAAACGGATCTTGTCTACATCATGTCATCGTTCTTATTGCATTAGTCCGTGTTTCCATGAACTTAATACACTAGATGCATGCTGGATAGCAGTCGATGTGTGGAGTAATAGTAGTAGATGCAGGCAGGAGTCGGTCTACTAATCTTGGACGTGATGCCTATGTAATGATCATTGCCTGTATATCGTCATAATTATTTTAAGTTCTATCAATTGCCCAACAATAATTTGTTTACCCACCGTTTGCTATTTTTCTCAAGAGAAGCCACTACCGAAACCTATGGCCCCCGGGTCTTCTTTCTCATATGTTTGCCTTGCGATCTACTTTTCCGTTGCATTTTATTCAGATCTATTAAACCAAGAATCCAAAAATTCTTTGCTGCACTTTATTTTATTTGCGATCTATTAGTTCGATTTATTACAACTTTCTCCCGTCATCACACAATTTTTGGCGCCGTACCATGGAAGGGATTGACAACCCCTTTAGCATGTCGGGTTGCGAGGTGTTGTTGTTTGTGTGCAGGTACTGTTTACGTTGTGTTGATTGGTCCTCCTACTGGTTCGGTACCTTGGTTTCATAACTGATGGAAGTACCTACCGTCGTTGTGCTACATCATCCCTCCCTCTCCTGGGAATTACCGACGGAGTTGCAGCTACCATCGATATCCAAGAAGGATATAATAAAAACTTCATGAAGATCATTGGACAAAATAAACTTGATTCTTAGTAATAGTTTTGAGATATGATGATGTGATATGTGAGTCATCTTGATGAGTAATTATGCTTTAGTAAGAATATTGGTGTTAAGGTCTGTGATTCCCTATGCAAGCACAAAAGTCAATAGTCATGCAATGAAATTATATCCTACTTATGGTGCATTATTCGGTGTTAGTTATGCTTAATGCTCGCTTATGAGATTATTCGTTTCTTGGTTGGTCGCTTCTCAATCTTTTGCTAGCCTTCATTTTGCACTAAGTATGATCACTACTTGTGCATCCAAAAAACTTTAACCCAGTTTTGCCACATGAGTCCACTATATCTGTCGGATTTCGGGTTCCGGCAGACCCTTGAGGTTCGAACACTGGGGTGCGCGCGGAGATCTCTCCCCTACCGATCTACGTCCAATCTCCTCGCGTGATCTAAACTGGAAACAACGAACAACACAAGGGACACAGGGTTTATACTGGTTCGGACCACCGTTGTGGTGTAATACCCTACTCCAGTGTGTGGTGTGGTGGATTGCCTCAGGGGCTGATGATGAACAGTACAAGGGAAGAACAGCCTCGCCAGAGGTGTTCTTGAGCTGGTGCAATGAACTGCTAGGGTGAGTTCAGTCGCCTCTCTCTCTCTCTGCTAGGGTTCTACCAGATTTCTGGATGTTTTCTAGATGTCTCTACTCTGTGGTGGCTAGCTCTATTTATAGAGGCCCTGGGCCTCTCCCCAAATAATGAGCGGGAAGGGCACCGACAATTGGCCATTTTGAAGGGGAACATCTAGTACAAGTTATCCTGACTAAAGGTGGTCTTTGGCTGCCAAAAGTACTGGTGATGACGCCGTCTTGGTCTCCACGGTAACCTCCGTCCTGCCGCTCTGGTGGTCTTGGTCTCGTTGCACCGGAATGGCAACCTTTGCCCCATGCCTTGGCCTGTGCTTGCCCCCTTTGCACCAAAGGGGAAACAAGGACATTGCGTAGGCCGGCGCCCGCCTGATCTCGATCGTCATGGCTTGCGTCACGGCTTCCTCGCGAGGTACCCCTGCCTTGATCTCTCCGCCTCCTCGCGAGCCTGCCTGATGAGGCTGCCACTGAGGAAGCTTTCTGGTCGTCCGCCCCGCGAGGCTTGGCCCCTCGCGAGGGTCTTGAGCTTGAGCTGATGAAGATGGGCCGCGCTGGGCCCCCACTTGAGCCACGCCGCAGGCCGCAGGCAGGCAAGTCTGGGGACCCCCATTCCCAGAATGCCGACAGTAGCCCCCGGGCCCAAGGCGCGCCCGGGCTTGGCCCAGCAGGGAAGCGAAGGGGCAAGCACGAAGCGCCGCAGGCCCTAACAGCCTGCGGCCTTGGGCGCCGCGTGGCGATTGATTGGACATGGGCGCCTGCGCTTCCCCACGACACCTTGTTACGCGCCCGGCTAAGCGGACCCGTAGTTGCACACAGTTGTTCCTCCTTTCCGCTGCTCGCCCGCCTCCTACCTTTCCTTCTTCCTTGAGCTCCAGCCTCCGCCGCTAATCCGGCTCGAGTTCTTCCTCCTTCTCACCGCCATGGCTCCGACGAAGAAAGGAAGGGGAAAGAAGCCTGCGCCTTCGCCCCGCACACCTCCAGCGGCGACCCCCACCGTCGCCCGGTCGATCATACTCAATCCAGAAGCTTTGGACAAGGTCCACTCCGCCCTTGCGACTATCTTCAACGAGTGCGGCAGGACCACGGCCTGGCCTGTGTCCCATGCCTCCCTTGATAGGATCATCACGGAGGTCCGATTCTTCGCCGATGCCCTATGGGAGGGTCTGGTTCCCCCCTTTTCCGCCTTCTTCAACGCGGTGCTCTCCCATTATCAGATCCGCATGATGCACCTCGGGCCGGAGTCCATTACTCTTCTGGTTGTCTTTGCTTTTGTTTGTGAGGCGATGATAGGCATTCCTCCTTCCGTGGCCCTATTGCGCCACTTCTTCTCCTTGCACCTGAGCGACCCCACTCAGTGCTCAGGGTGCGTGAGCTTCTTCGCCGTGCCAGAGACGGCCGCTTCAGGGATCGACTTCAGCCTTCCTTCTCCTGAGGCCAGGTTCAGAGAGCGGTGGCTGTACGTGGACGTTGGAGTGCCCAACCCTCTGCTCTCGCATCCGAGCTCGCCTGCTGTTCCCCACGCGGGTTGGGATCATGAGGTGCTCGCGAGCCCCCGGCTTGCCTTCGTCTGGCGCCGCTTCCAGAGTTTGAGGGCGCTCAACGTGACAACGCCCAAGGTGGTGAAGGAGTTCCTCCAATGTCGCATTGCTCCTCTCCAACGCCGCTCTCGTCGGATGTGGGACTTCGTGGGGCACAGAGACCGCATGCGGCTTTAGGAGGACTTGGCGCCTGAAGCGCTGCAGACGGTGCTCAGGGTCTTGACTGGCGATCCTTCCCCAGGCAGCCTTCGGAGTAACGGTGTCCTCTTGTATCTTTGCTCTGGCAGGGCCGATTTTGTGAGGCAGATGCCCAGCTTCGACGAGTGGGGACTGCGCCCTGCTGGCTTCATGGGGCCCCGCGAGAACCCAGCCGTCGTGGTTGCTTCCCCTACCGCCCACAACAGTCCTTCCTCGGGCGACAGGGCGGGGAGACGAGAACCGACGGGAGTTGAGGCAACCGATGTCGAGGTGCCGACGCCGCGAGAAGTCTTGAAGGCGGCGTCTCCCGAGGCCGACCCTGGAGCGGTGTCAGGTGCGGAGTTGTGGCATGTGGTTCCTGAGGCTGGGGCTCCCGAGCCCCCAGCCGTTCCTCGCGTGGCGACACCTGACGACGCCCCCCAGGCTACCTCCTCCAGCGCTGATCATCTTGATGCTTCTTCCACACCAGGGGCTGACCCCTGCGTCGGGCGCTTAGGTCGATTCCTCGTAGACTTCGGGGCCCTCCGCAAGAGGAAGGAGGCCTTGGGTGGCAATGACCGGCCTTGCCGCATGTTGAAGCGCAGGAAGTACCTTGCCATGGACGAGTAAGTCTTCTTCTTTCCTTGCTCGTTTACTTTGCTATCCGTGCGACTGAGTGTAGCCCTTTCAGGCCCTGCCCTGCGGAACCCGCTGAGCCAGCCCGGGAGCCATCCCCCAAGCTTCTCTTACTCCGCTAGCCCTGGGCTCGCCGAGCTCGAGCGGCACCCCAACTGCCAGACTAGTTGATGGAGTGGTCCGTTCCATAGGGCACCTCGAGCCTGCGCGCCCGCTGTCCTTTCTTCATGAGTCCTCATGGGGCACATCCGGCCTGCCCCGTGTTCCTCCTCTGATCATAGATGGTGAATGGCTGAAGTCTGTCTTTGGTTCCTCCTCCGTGGGTGGACCGACGCCAGGCCGGATTCCCAGAGAGGTCCGTTCGGCGATTGCTAGGGCGCCAGCCCCCAGCCCCGAGCTAGGAGGGGGCCTGCCGCCTCGGGGCCCTCCGCATGCTCCGGTGGAAGAGGGTGATGCAGAAGACGTGCTCAGGCACGCTCGGGAGCGACGCGCCCTTCATGAAGAGTTCCTCCAGAGGGCGGCGGATGCGGTGAGCCAGATCGGGGCAGAGTTTGCTGGCGAGGATGCGTGCCTCAAGGCCGAAGGTTTGCGCCTTGCTGAGGAGAGGCGCAAACTAAAGGTAGCCATCGCCCTCGCGCGTCACCAGCGTGATCTCGAGAACGCGAAGGCTGAAGTGTCACTGGCAGCTTCACGGGAGGCCTGCTCCCAGGCCGTCAAGGAGGCCCGAGAAGCAGACCAACGGAGCAAGGATGCGGAGGAGCACGCGTGGGAGCTCCTGGCCTAGGGCAACTCCCTGGAGCAGCAAGTGGAACTGCGCCAGGAGGCCCTTGAGTCGATGGAGGGGGACCCTGTTGATCGGGCGGAGCTTCTGAAGCGTGAGGAGGCGCTGATGCTGGAGGCCGCCGAGCGCAACCTTGATCTTGAGCGGTTGGAGACGAGGGAGCGCCTGGTGGCTCGGGCGGAGGATGACGTTGCCGCGCGCGAAGCTCGGGCCCAGGAAGAAGTCGATCGCCGTGTGGCGGAAGCTCCCTCGGCCTTCGAGCGCGAATACGAGACGAGGTTGGGGCTGATTAAGGCCAAGGCTGAGGGCAGGACTGCGGCCCTCAGGGCCAAACTGGCTGAAGTGACGCGTCGTGCGGACTCCTCTGCAGCCGCCCTTAGCGCAGCACAGGCGGAGCTGTCCTCTTCCCGGGCCGAGCAGCTTCTTCTCCAATAGAGGGTTGATGACGCCGAGGCCATCGCGCGGCGGAATGAGGACGAGATCCGTCGGCGGCGGGTCCTGGAGTGTGAGCATGCCCCGATGCTTCAAACGCTCAGAGAAAGGGCCAACACAGCTTTGGGCAACATCTGCGAGGCTGCCGCCAAGGAGCCGCACGAGGTCAATTACGCCGGCAACCTCCAGTTTTTCACCGATGTGGTGACGCTTCTGGAGAACCGCTCCGAAAGGTCCAGTTGGCTTGTCGAAGAGAGGAGCCGAGCCTTGCTTGGGCGTGCATTCTCCCACGTCTTCAGTTATCTGCTGGACAGGGACCCCCACTTTGACTTCGACGCTGCCATTGCACCCGCGCCCATAGCCGTCCGAGGCGCGCTAGCGCGATGGGTGGAGGGCAAAGTGGATGCCCTCGTCAGGGCCTTTGCGTCTGATGATGATGGCGTGGTCGTGGACGAGCCTGGCGCTGACGGAGATGCTGGCGGCGGCGGCAATGTCAACGACGCCAGCGATGCCTCCGAGGATGCCCAAGAAGACGCGGTGAGTGATATGTCCGACTGACCACATGTCACTGTTGTTTATCCTGCACGAAGAAGGTTCGGGCTTGGCCCTGAAGAATGTAAGAGCATTTTGGGAGGGGTAGCCCCTCATGTAAAGGTTTGCAATTAGTACCCTGGTAAGTATAATGTTGCGTGTGAACTTAGCAGTTGGCCTGGTGATGAGTCAGCTGACTTGTGTACCTTCCGACCCCGACGAGTCCTGATCGGGCCTGCGGGGGCCGCCGTACCTCGGTTGTCGCCTGATTAACTTGTGGATTCCATGATGAGGACCTCCGGAGAGGGTGCGGCAACAGCGGTCCCGGCTGCAAAACGTGCCTGGCCCGGCCCGGCTCACGAGGGGCTCGCGAGGGGGGGGGGGCAGCCGAGGCTAACTTTGGACATAAAGCCAAAACCAGAACGCGAGAGATTGCTCGAACGAGACTAAACACCCCTTCCCCCAAACACACGCAAGCATCGAGCTCAAATCCAAATCGAAGAACTTGTCAACAAGGAAAAGGCAAAAGCAAAAGGCCGCGTCCGGCACCTAGTCTAGTTTTCGACGTCTTCTCACCAGCGCGGAGCTAAGTGCTGTCACTGGGCGTGGGCGGGAGCCCCGAGGCCCGAGGGCGGCTCTCCGGAGACTCCGGGGCGTGTACAGCCTCACTCATTATTACGTGAGAGTGTCACGGGCGGCGAGCTTCACAGGCACTGGGCCTTCTTTACAGGTACCGGCCTTGCTTCATATCGCCAGGTGAGGGCCCCACCTTGCGCCACACTCTGCCGCCATCGACGACGACCGGAAACCAGGACGACGCCAATGAGGCAGAGCGGTCGCCAGCGGTTCCCCCGACGACCACGGGTCGCCTGCCGGGGGCAGGCCTTGGGTCACCTCCCTGACAGGGGGCCTACCTCCTGAGAACGCCTTACTCCGACCGCCGCGGTGACGAACCCGAATCTCGGCCCCTCTCCTGCAGCCCCCCGCGCCCTCCTCCTGAGGGGTATGAGGCTGCAGAATTGGGGCAGCCACCTTCTGCGGCAACCTGTATCTCCTGCGACCCATGGTTAGCATAAGCTTGCTCCTGAGGGATGAGTGGTACCTGATAATTACCGCCGCCGATGCGGTTGTCGAGGCTCTTTTGGGGTTCCCGAAAGAGCTCAGCTTCTGGCGTCTCCTTGTCCCAGCCTGGCCCGAGGAACAAGCCATGATCTTCCTCCAGCGCGCACCCCTGATCCACCATGCGGGGCACATAAGCTTCCGGGGTCGCCGCCCCGTGCGCCCCGCCATAGCACCCCGCATGCCATGCAGCCTGGCTTGGAGCGCCGTCTTGGGGGTGATGCCGCGGCGTGCACCCCTTTGCTGGCCTGAGAGGGGGCTGGCATGACTTGTCGCCCGGTGCCGGCGAAGGTGTTGGCACCGGACGGGTCCTGGAGTCCACTGGAAGTCACGTGCGTGCGCACCATGCCGCCATGCGGCCCGCCTTGGGTCTAGGGTGGTAGCTGGACGCAAAAAGGAGGTGTTCCTGAGGCGGCGGCGTCCAGGAGCTCAGCTACTCGCTCCAACAACACGTCGCGGCCGCCCTCCAGCAGTCGACACCGTAGCTGCTCTCGGGCCACCGTGAGCGCGACCCTGGAATTCGCTTGCTCCCGTCGGGTGTACGGCGCCGTGGCCGCGGTGTGGTCTGACACCCTTGCTGCGGCCCGCGCCTGCCGTGGTGTGAGGGCAGGCGGCGTCTGGCCGCGTCGCCCGCGCCCCGCAGCGCCCTGCGGAGCGCGGGCTGCCTGAGGCACAAGGTTGAGGTCGCCCTGGGCTGGTGCCACGGCGTGGGCGGGCCACGCTGCCCAGCAGTCGGCGTTGGCTGCCGGGTCGGTTGACATCTAAACGGCGAAGCGACGGAACGCGATGCGGAGGAAGAAGGATTCCGGCGCACCCCAACCTGGTGCGCCAAATGTCGGATTTCGGGTTCCGGCAGACCCTTGAGGTTCGGACACTGGGGTGCGCGCGGAGATCTCTCCCCTACCGGTCTACGTCCAATCTCCTCGCGTGATCTAAACTAGAAACAACGAACAACACAAGGGACACAGGGTTTATACTGGTTCGGGCCACCGTTGTGGTGTAATACCCTACTCCAGTGTGTGGTGTGGTGGATTGCCTCAAGGGCTGATGATGAACAGTACAAGGGAAGAACAGCCTCGCGAGAGGTGTTCTTGAGCTGGTGCGATGAATTGCTAGGGTGAGTTCAGTCGCCTCTCTCTCTCTCTCTCTCTGCTAGGGTTCTACCAGATTTCTGGATGTTTTCTAGATGTCTCTACTCTGTGGTGGCTAGCTCTATTTATAGAGGCCCTGGGCCTCTCCCCAAATAATGAGCGGGAAGGGCACCAACAATTGGCCATTTTGAAGGGGAACATCTAGTACAAGTTATCCTGACCAAAGGTGGTCTTCGGTTGCCAAAAGTACTGGTGATGACGCCGTCTTGGGCTCCACGGTGACCTCCATCATGCCGCTCTGCTGGTCTTGGCCTCGTTGCATCGGAATGGCAACCTTTGCCGATGCCTTGGCCCGTGCTTGCCCCCTTTGCACCAAAGGGGAAACAAGGACACTGCGCAGGCCGGCGCCCGCCTGGCGCCCGCCTGGTCTCGATCGTCATGGCTTGCGTCACGGGTTCCTCACGAGGTACCCCTGCCTTGATCTCTCCGCCTCCTTGTGAGCTTGCCTGATGAGGCCGCCACTGAGGAAGCTTTCTGGTCGTCCGCCCCGCGAGGCTTGGCCCCTCGCGAGGGTCTTGAGCTTGAGCTGATGAAGATGGGCCGCGCTGGGCCCCCACTTGAGCCACGCCACAGGCCGCAGGTAGGCAAGTCTGGGGACCCCCGTTCCCAGAACGCCGACAATATCTACCTATACATGGTATTCTTTTGCCGTTCTAAGCAAATTTGCATGTGCCATCTCTAATTTTCAAAAAAACTTCTCTTTTGTGTGTTCGTTTCGCTCACGAGCGGTGAGGGGTGGCTAATATTTTCCATGTTAGATGTGTTATTCTCAAGATGAGTGTTTATTCACTTGTCATTGCACGAGAGTAAGGCAAAGGTATTAGGGATGCCCAGTCCCGAAATGAAAAAAATGAATTTACTTTATGTTGTCAAATAATAAATTCCTTGGAAAGTGTTGGTATGGAGGGCACCCGTGGATAAGGTTAGCCATGGAAAGTGAAAGTATGATGGAAAAAGGAATAAAGTTTATTTTCTGTTTGGGAACCACCTATGATATATCTAGCATGGAAAGTGTTGGGAACTCTAAGTCGTTTTTGTTGGTGGGATGGATACACCTCCCAAAATATTTTTATCTTTAAGTTTTTTCACTTCGAGCTCTGGCACCTCTACAAATTCCTACTTCCCTCTGCGAAGGGCCTTTCTTTTACTTTATGAAATTTTTTATTTTGAATTTGAGTCTCCATCTTCTCTTATAAAATCACCAACTAGGAGGCAATATGATCGTACTTGAGTATTGGGTGGAGCTAATATGCGAGTGTGTTTCATGAATGGATCAATTGTTGAGCATGATGGGCTAGGGATAGCTTATTTTAGCATTGATATTTTGAAAGACATGATTGCTTGTTGATATGCTTGATTATTTAAATTATCATATCAAAACTAGACTATTGCTTTGAACAATAAAAAGTCCAAATGTCCATGCTATAATGAAAGGAATAGGATATGACATGTTAGGCAGCATTCCACATCAAAAATTCTGTTTTTATCACTTCCCTACTCGAGGAGGAGTAAGAGTTAAGCTTGGGGATGCTGATACGTCTCCAATGTATCTATAATTTTTGATTGTTCCATGCTGTTATATTTTCAATCTTGGATGTTTTATAATCATTTTATAGTCATTTTATATCATTTTCTCTACTAACCTATTGACATAGTGCCAAGTGCTAGTTGATGTTTTTCCATGTTTTTTACATCGCAAAAAATCAATATCAAATGGAGCCAAATGCCACGAAACTTTACAGAGAACTTTTATGGGCCAGAAGGAACACAACGGGCCCTGGCTGCACCTGGGGGTGCCCTGAGGGGAGCACAACCCACCAGGGCGCACCAGGAGGGCCAGGCGCGCCCTGGTGGGTTGTGCCCACCTCGCGTGCCCCCGGACCACCTCTTTGCTCTATAAATACCCCAATATTTCCAGAACCCTAGGGGAGTCGACGAAATATTGATCCAGCCGCCGAAGAGTCAAGAACCACCAGGTCCAATCTAGACACCATCTCAGATGGGGTTCACCACCTCCATTGGTGCCTCTCCGATGATGCGTGAGTAGTTCTTTGTAGACCTTCGGGTCCGTAGTTAGTAGCTAGATGGATCTCTCTCTCTCTTGATTCTCAATACAATGGTCTCTTAGACCTCCATATGATGTAACTCTTTTGCAGTGTGTTTGTGTAAGTGCATCTAGTGCCACCCCTAGTTGGTTTTGGAGTATTGACGACAAACCTAGTTGAGGGACTAATGTGTTTGTGAGAATTGCAGAATAACACAGGTAGAAGTCCCTCATGATTCGGTTTTACTACCAGAGATGACCCCTAAAAATGTATGAAGACATTGAAGTCAAAGGTGGTATATGAAGATATTCACATTGAAGACTATGACAAGAGAAGACACGATATGAAGCCTATGGAGCTCGAAGACTTAGATCTTTCGTAGTTCTTTTTCTTTTGTGTTGAGTCATAGGAACTACCGTACTGTTAAATGGGGTCCAAGAGAACCAGTCAGAATGACTAAAGTGATGCCTAAACCAAAAACCTATGTCTTCGAGTGAAGACAATGAGAGCGAATCTTGTCCAGAGTCGGACAAGTCAGCTTTGCTTGTAGTCCAAGTAAAGTTGCCGTGTGAGTTTGAAATCTGACCATTGGAACACGTGTCAGTTCCTTAGTGACCCAGGGTCATTTCGGACAAATCAGGTCGGGTTGCCAAGTGGCTATAAATAGCCCACCCCCTACAACCATAAACGGTTGGCTGCTCAGATTGAAAGCACGACTTTTGTCGTTTGAGAGCAACCCACCTCGAAGCCTTTGAGAGAGAATTCCTTGCGAGGATAAAGACCTAACCACCAGAGCCAGAGAGAATTGGGCATCACTTAAGTCTTCTTGTCTGTGTGATCTGAAGACTTATTACACTTGAGGACTGTGCATCCTCCAGCCGGTTAGGCGTCGCGTTCTGAGCTTCCAAGAGACATTGTGGATTGCCAGTGAACGAAGTCTGTGAAGGTTTGGGAGTCTACCTTGAAGACTTACCAGAGTGATTGGGCGAGGTCTATGTGACCTTAGCTCAAGGAGAATACGGTGAGGACTGGGTGTCCTGAGCTGCGTGTTCAGAACTGGGTGTCCGGGATTGTGTGTCCTAAGGTTTAAATACCTAGCCGCTCCAACCAGACGTACAGTTGTCACAACACCTGGAACTGGTTCAACATATCATTGTCTTCAATGAGTCACTGGTTTCATCTTCACTTCACGTTACTTACTGTTACTCCTTGTGAAGTCATTGTATGTTTGCTCTATCATTTGTCTTCACTAAGTGACTGCGTGTTCTGTTTGGCTTCACAATATCCTTACTACCTAGCTGCTATTAGTCTTTGTGCTTTCACTTCATTGAATACTTGACTATGGTTTGCCTAGTGTGGTCTACCTTTCGCTGCATGGTAATAGGTCTATTTTTATCATTTGCCTTCAAAACTCCCGTGTTCTGAAGACTTTCATAAAAATCGCCTATTCACCCCCCCTCTAGTCGATATAACGCACTTTCAATTGGTATCAGAGCAAGGTGCTCCCTTGTTCTGTGTGATTCGGTTTAACCACCTAGAGTTTTAGCTATGTCGACTGCAGGGATAATTAAAGTCTCCGCTGCGTGCCCCGTCTTCGATGGAACTAAATATCCCTACTGGAAGAATAAGATGCGTATGCATCTTGAAGCCATTGACGTCGACCTATGGTATGTCGTTGAGAACGGCGTTCCTAAGGCTGGAGAAGGTGTCACTACTGCTGATGTCAAGAAATTCGTTCAATTGGACTCTACTGCCAAGAATATCATCTGTGGTCATCTGACCAAAGGACAGTATGGCCGTGTGAGTGCTTTGAAGACATCCAAGCTGGTCTGGGATTGGCTCTCCAAGGTCAATGAAGGCATCTCAACCCAGAGAGATCAGAGAATCAGTGTCCTTCGCAACCTCTTCAACCGCTTCAAGCGAAATGACAATGAGAATGTCCAGCACACATTTGACCGACTCACTGACATCACAAATGAGCTTCAAGCCCTCGGCGCCACTGAGATTACCAAACACGAAGTCGTCAAGGCGCTGCTGAGATCACTTGATAGTTCGTTTGACATCCTGGCCCTGATGATTCAAGAACGTCCTTGTAAGTGCATGTAGTGCCACCCCTAGTTGGTTTTGGAGTATTGACGACAAACCTAGTTGAGGGACTAATGTGTTTGTGAGAATTGCAGGATAACACAGGTAGAAGTCCCTCATTGATTCGGTTTTACTACCAGAGATGACCCCTAAAAATGTATGAAGACATTAAAGTCAAAGGTGGTATATGAAGATATTCACATTGAAGCCTATGATATAAGAAGACACGTTATGAAGCCTATGGAGCTCGAAGACTTAGATATTTCGTAGTTCTTTTTCTTTTGTGTTGAGTCATAGGAACCACCGTAGTGTTAAGTGGGGTCCAGGAGAACCAGTCAGAATGACTGAAGTGATGCCTAAACCACAAACCTATGTCTTCGAGTGAAGACAATGAGAGCGAAACTTGTCCAAAGCCGGACAAGTCAGCTTTGCTTGTAGCCCAAGTAAAGTTGCCGTGAGAGTTTGAAATCTGACCGTTGAGACACGTGTCAATTCCTTAGTGACCCAGGGTCATTTTGGACCAATCAGGTCGGGTTGCCAAGTGGCTATAAATAGCCCACCCCCTACAACCATAAACGGTTGGCTGCTCAGATTTCAGTGCACGGCTTTTGTCGTTTGAGAGCAACCCACCTCGAAGCCTTTGAGAGAAAATTCCTAGCGAGGAGAAAGCCCTAACCACCCAGAGCCAGAGTAAATTGGGCATCACTTAAGTCTTCTTGTCTGAGGGATCTGAAGACTTATTACACTTGAGGACTGTGCATCCTCCAGACGGTTAGGCGTCGCGTTCTGAGCATCCAAGAGACATTGTGGATTGCCAGTGAACGAAGTCTGTGAAGGTTTGGGAGTCTACCTTGAAGACTTACCTGAGTGATTGAGCGAGGACTATGTGACCTTAGCTCAAGGAGAATACGGTGAGGACTTGGTGTCCTGAGCTGCGTGTTCAGGACTGGGTGTCCGGGACTGTGTGTCCTAAGGTTTAAATACCTAGCCGCTCCAACCAGACGTACAGTTGTCACAGCAACTGGAACTGGTCCAACACATCATTGTCTTCAACGAGTCACTGGTTTCATCTTCACTTCCTTTTACTTACTGTTACTCATTGTGAAGCCATTGCATGCTTGCTATATCTTTTGTCTTCACAATGTAACTGTATGATTTGTTTGGCTTCATAACTTCTTCCTACCTGATCCTTATTACACTGCAGCTACTTATCATTGTGCTTTCACTCTATTGAATACTTGACTATGGCTTGCCTAGTGTAATCTAACTTCCGCCGCATAGTGATAGGCATATCTCTACTGTTTGTCTTCATAACTTCCACGTTTTGAAGACTTTCATAAAAATCGCCTATTCACCCCCCCTCTAGTCGATATAACGCACTTTCAATTGGTATCAGAGCAAGGTGCTCCCTTGTTCTGTGTGATTCGGTTTAACCACCTGGAGTTTTAGCTATGTCGACTGCAGGGATAATCAAAGTCTCCGCTGCGTGCCCCGTCTTCGATGGAACTGAATATCCCTAGTGGAAGAATAAGATGCGTATGCATCTTGAAGCCATTAACGTCGACCTATGGTATGTCGTCGAGAACGGCGTTCCCAAGGCTGGAGAAGGTGTCACTGCTGCTGATGTCAAGAAATTCGTTCAACTGGACTCTACTGCCAAGAACATCATCTGTGGTCATCTGATCAAAGGACAGTATGGCCGTGTGAGTGCTTTGAAGACATTCAAGCTGGTCTGGGACTGGCTCTCCAAGGTCAATGAAGGCATCTCAACCCAGAGAGATCAGAGAATCAGTGTCCTTCGCAACCTCTTCAACCGCTTCAAGCGAATGACAATGAGAATGTCCAGCACACATTTGATCGACTCACTGACATCACAAATGAGCTTCAAGCCCTCGGTGCTACTGAGATCACCAAACATGAAGTCGTTAAGATGCTCCTGAGATCACTTGATAGTTCGTTTGACATCCTAGCCCTGATGATTCAAGAACGTCCTGATTTCAAGACACTCGATCCATCTGACATACTTGAGAGGCTCAACACACATGAGTTTCAGCTTTCTGAGAAAAGAGATATCTATGGTCCAAACTATGGGCGAACTCGTGCCTTGAAGGCAAAAGATGTTTCCTCATCTGAAGAAGAATATGACAGCAGTTCTGATGATCCTGAAGACATTGGAAGGGAACTTGCAATGCTAGTGAAGAAGTTCCAAAAATTCACCAAGAAGAAAGGCTTCAGAAAGTCTTCACGATCAAGCTCAAGGAATGATGAAGCTTCTGCTCAAGACTACAAGAAGAAAACATGCCACAAGTGCAAGAAAACTGGACACTTCATCTCTGAGTGTCCACAGTGGGACAATGAGAACAGAAAGAAGAAGAAGAGCAAGGAATATGACTCTGACGACAAGAAGAAGAAGAAATACACAAAGTCTTCTTCCAAGTCTTCCTCAAAGTCTTCATCACACAAGAAGGGCTCATCTGGCAAGGCACGTGCGTTTGTTGGCAAGGAAATGGATTCAGAGGAGGAGTCCGCTTCTGAGGAGGCAGAGGTGGAGTCTGAGGAGGAGTCTGATTCTGGCATTGCAAGTCTGGCTACAGCATACGTCGCCAAGTCCATCTTCAACACTGAAGACAATGACTTCATCACCGACACCGATGCAAATGACAAGGACTACTCCACTCCTACCTACTGCTTCATGGCACGCGGTGCCAAGGTAAACAAACGCACTACTCACTATCAAACATCTAGTGACGATGACTCTGATTGTGATTCAAAACCCAGTTACAAAACACTTGCTAAAATTGCAACTGAACAACAGAAAGCCATGGAACATATTCAAAAACTGTTAGACAGAAGCGATGATCTATTAGGTGCTGAAATGACTCGATCTGAATCCTTAATTGAAGACATAAAAAATCTTCACGTTAAGTATCAGGAACTTGAAGATCGTCATGATACTCTCTCAACAACTCATGAAAAGCTTTCCTACGATTATCTTCAAAGGAAGCAAGAACTTGAGAAATTGAGAGCGGCTCATGAAGATCTTCAAAAGGAAAACGAGTCACTTTGCGCCGAACAGATCAGTTCCGCTCAGGAAGGATTTGAACCACCATGTCTTAAATGCATTGAGCGTGATAATGCTACTTCTGTTGCTGAATGTTCCACTGCTACTGGTGTTGTAATATCTTCAACTGTTGATGTGGTAACTAACCCCTCTGCTGAGGATACCACTGCTATTGCTGATGAGAATGCTAGGTTGAAGACATTGCTTGAAACAAGGATGTACAAAAGTCTTAAAGGACATCAGACGTTATGTGATGTCCTCAAGAAGCAGATTCTGAACTGAAACCCTAGGAAAGAGGGTGTTGGGTTCGTAAGGAAAATAAATGCAGATGGCTCTTACTGGATACCTGAGCAGTACCCCAAAACCACATGGGTTGCTGCAAAGGAACCTTCAGCAGATCCATCCAATTTATCTGGCTTCACTTGTGCTAACCCCATTATCATTGATGAATCCTTTGATGCAAACTATATACTGTTTAAGAATCAGAATGGTGAAGTGTTTGCCAGGTACATTGGTACTAACTGCAGGAATGGACCGCCTATGAAGAAGATCTGGGTTCCGAAAAAGTGTCTGGAAAATCTTCCTGTGAATGTCTTCATGACACCTCACTTGAAGAAGACAAACCTCAGACCAAAGGCTTCATACGGTCCAAAGGCTTCATACAAACAGAGGACTCACCTGAGTCACACTAACGCAAATGTTTTGCAGGGAAACCATACTCAGGCATATGAATATGAGAGCGGTTCATCAAACCGTCATGTTCATATGACCAAAAATTATTCTGCCTATTCTTATGAGTACTATTGTCCACCTGCTAGACTGTTTGCTAGGGCTCCAAAACCAAACTTCTCAGACGCTGCACTTAGACTTATTGCTTCTAAGCCACCCTTGAAGATGTGGGTGGTTAAGAAAGCTTAACTCTCTTTTGCAG
Source organism: Triticum urartu (assembly GCF_056163025.1). Taxonomy (NCBI): domain Eukaryota; kingdom Viridiplantae; phylum Streptophyta; class Magnoliopsida; order Poales; family Poaceae; genus Triticum; species Triticum urartu. The sequence continues at coordinate 165,268,727 of NC_141874.1, read as the reverse complement.
GGAAAGGTCTCCAGCAGAAAAACAAAATCTTCTGACGCTATTGCTGGGGACCTTAAAAATCTTGTAGGGCGCAAGATAAAATGCCCGAATGGCATCATTATGTACTTCGCTCCTGAATCGCATGCTACTCTCCCTATTAGTCCTAATCTGTATCTAAGTTTTCATAACCCACTGGTTCGTCAAATGTTTTTGCTTCACAATTCTCTTCGTGAAGCCTATCCCCCTAACTGCACTGTAGGGTACGACACCAGCGTCTTCAAAGTCTTCAGAATGGATTATTGACAGTGGGTGTACAAATCACATGACTGGCAAAAGAAGCCTTCTTATGGACTCAACCTTACGTCCATGCGACAAGAGCCACATCACATTTGCTGACACTGGTAAAAGTAAGGTATTGGGTCTAGGTAGAGTTGCAATCTCAAAGGATCAACACATGGATAAATTCATGCTTGTTGAATCCCTTGGTTTCAACTTAATGTCTGTCTCAATGCTTTGCGATTTGAACATGGTCGTAATATTTGGAAAATTTCGTTGCCTTGTACTAATGGAATCTGACAAGTCTCTAGTGTTTGAAGGGTATCAGAAAGATGATTTGTATGTGGTAGATTTCTCAGCAGGGCCACAACTTGCAGTATGTCTTCTTGCAAAAGCTTCAGAATGCTGGCTTTGGCATCGGAGGCTTGGGCATGCTGGCATGAGGAACCTCCACACCCTTGCGAAGAAGAAACATGTCATAGGCATCGAGGGCGTCAAGTTCAAGAAAGATCACTTATGCGGTGCCTGTGAAGCAGGGAAGATGACGAGGGAAAAACATCCTTCGAAGACAATCATGACTACTACTCAACCTTTCGAACTGCTCCACATGGATCTTTTCGGTCCCACTCACTACTCAACTTTTACTACTATTGCTTGCCTCTATGGCTTCGTTATTGTTGATGATTATTCTAGATATACTTGGGTGCACATAATTCTTTACAAGACTGAAGTGAAGGATGTCTTCAGACGCTTCGCCAATCGAGCTATGAACAATTACGGCGCCAAGATAAAGCACATCAGAAGTGACAATGGCACTGAATTCAAGAACACTTGCCTTGATACATATCTTGATACCTTGGGCATCACACATGAATTCTCAGCTCCGTACACGCCACAGCAGAATGGCATCGTCGAACGCAAGAATAGAACACTCATTGAGATGGCCAGAACGATGCTAGATGAATACAAGACTCCAAGAAAATTCTGGACTGAAGCCATTGACACTGCATGCCATACAATCAATCGTGTTTATCTTCACAAGCTTCTGAACAATACATCTTATGAACTCCTAACTAGCAAGAAGCCAAATGTCAGTTACTTTAGAGTATTTGGCGCAAGGTGCTGGATCAAGGACCCACACCACACCTCAAAGTTTGCACCAAAAGCACATGAGGGTTTTATGCTTGGATATGGAAAGGATTCGCACTCCTACAGAGTCTTCAATCTCTTTCATTACAAAGTGGTTGAAACAGTGGATGTGCGGTTCGATGAGACAAATGGTTCACAAAGAGAGCAACCGCCAAATGTGCTAGATGAAATTCCAGCTAGTGAATCAATCAAGCTAATGGGAACTGGAGAGATTATACCTTCTAAAGCTCATCCTGAAGAACTTATCATCTCAGCACCTGAACAACATGAAGACATTGCTCAGCCTGAAGGCATTCCTTCCAACAATGACAGTGAACAGCAAGAGCAAAGTCTTCGCCCTGTACATCCTCGCGTTGCCAATGAAGTGCAGATTGAAAGAATATTTGATAGCATCAATGCACCTGGTCCACTCACTCGTTCAAGGGCAACTCAGCTAGCAAATTTCTGTGGGCACTTCGCATTCGTCTCAATATCAGAACCCAAGAAAGTTGAAGAAGCCTTCATGGAACCTGAATGGATTCAAGCTATGCAAGAAGAGCTTCAAAAGTTTGAGCTAAATAATGTATGGGAACTGGTTAAGCGTCCTGATCCACGGAAGCACAACATAATAGGCACCAAATGGATATACCGCAATAAGCAAGATGAGCATGGTCAAGTTGTCAGAAACAAAGCTCGTCTCGTTGCTCAAGGATATACTCAAGTGGAAGGCATTGACTTCGATGAAACATTCGCTCCTGTGGCTAGGCTTGAAGCCATACGCATACTGCTGGCCTATGCAAATCATCATAACATACTTCTATATCAAATGGATGTGAAGAGTGCCTTCCTCAATGGCAAGATTGAAGAAGAAGTGTATGTTGCACAACCGCCTGGCTTTGAAAATCCAAAACATCCTGACATGGTATACAAGCTCAACAAGGCACTGTATGGCCTCAAACAAGCCCCTAGGGCCTGGTATGACACACTCAAATACTTCCTGAAGAGAAAAGGCTTCATACCTGGTTCCCTAGATCCCACTCTTTTCACGAAGACATATGATGGTGAACTATTTGTGTGCCAAATATATGTGGATGACATTATCTTCGGCTGCACCAATCAGAAGTACAGTGAAGTGTTTGGATACATGATGCAAGAGCAATATCAGATGTCCATGATGGGGGAGCTGAAGTTCTTTCTTGGTCTTCAAATACGACAACAACGCAATGGCATCTTTATATCTCAAGAGAAGTATCTCAAAGATTGCCTGAAGAAGTTCGGTATGCAAGACTGCAAAGGCTTCACAACACCAATGCCAGCCAAACATCATCTGGGTCCTGACGACAATGGTAAAGAGTTCGATCAAAAGGTATACCGCTCCATGATTGGTTCTTTACTTTATTTATGTGCATCTAGGCCAGATATTATGCTTAGTGTTTGCATGTGTGCTCGATTTCAAGCGACACCAAAGGAGTCGCATCACTTAGCTGTGAAGCGAATTCTTCAATATTTGGCTCACACCCCAACTCTAGGATTATGGTATCCAAAGGGCTCAGAGTTTGATTTGGTTGGATTCTCGGATGGTGATTATGCTGGTGACAAAGTTGATCGCAAGTCTACATCAGGCACATGTCACTTTCTGGGACGATCACTTGTATGTTGGTCTTCAAAGAAGAAGAACTGTGTATCCCTCTCCACTGCTGAATCTGAATACATTGCTGCTGGATCTTGCTGTGCTCACCTTCTGTGGATGAAGCAAACACTCAAGGACTATGGCATTCATCTGAAGCAAGTGCCACTTTACTGCGACAACGAAAGCGCCATCAAGATTGCCAACAACCCAGTTCAGCACTCGAAGACAAAGCACATTGAAATTTGTCATCACTTTCTCAGAGATCATGTTGTGAAGGAAGACATTGATATCATACACATCAACACTGAAGAGCAATTGGCAGATATCTTCACCAAGCCCTTGGATGAGAAGAGGTTTTGCAAGTTATGGTGTGAGCTAAATATCCTGGAATCCTCAAATGTCCTGTGATCAGGCACACATCCTAACCCTTATGCATGTTGATGACTTAGATGTGCAACACACGAAGTGAAGTATATCTTCAATCAATGAAGACATACATTCTAAGTGTGAATACATTAATGTGGAATTTGACTTCGGAGCGCCACGATAATTGTGCGCCGTGTTTGGGTCTAATACTTCCTATACGGTGGGTAATGCCACCACCAAACGTTCTATTCTGAAGTGTTTCTCTCATGGCGTTACCTTGCAATGTCTTCACATTTGGTTTGGCTTCGAACATGTCTTCATGACTATCTTCACTACGTTGATTGTATAGATATATATACTAGTGTTCTGTCCTCTACAGCATTCACTTATAGCCATGTCTTCTTGTTTGAATCTTTTGAACTAAGTGAATGTGATCGGACCCTAACCTCTCTATGCTCTCTATCTCAAAATTCTATCTCTCCAAGTCATATGCATTCTATTGAAACTGTCGAATGTCTTCTATGCGTCCTTGTCAGCAGAAGACACAGAGACAACATTTAAGTCCGTTTTCAATGCTCATTTATCCACATGAAATCCGGAGAACTAGGAACGACCACCCGACAATCCAGGCGTGCGTGGGACGTGGAATTGCCCCCAAAATACCGCATGATGGCCACGTTCCTCAGATGCGAATCGCCAGGGGTACCTGTGTAATAGCACAGTGCCGCCCCTGCGCCTATAAATTCACACTTACCGCGGTCATTATCTCCTTCTTCCACCCTCGCACGAACCCTAGCGCCACCGCTAGCTCTCGACGACGCCGGCGACGAAGCGCTTCGCTGCCGCAACCTCTCCGACGTCGTCTTCACGCCGATCGCGGACATCGTCCTCTCCGCCGTCGCCGTAGGTGTCTTCCGTCGCCAAGTTAGGGCACGGAGGATTGAACTGCTCGGCATCATCTCCCACTCCGTCTAGCAGTTCCAAGTGTGGTAAATAAAACTTCTTTTTACAGCCCCTTTTGATCTCATAGTTTTGTCACTTTCTACCATAAGAAGTTTCTCTTCACACAAGTTAGATCTCTCAATCTGCATCTCGTAACATGCCTAGTATATTCACTTGTGCTTCATGAAGTAGTTAGATTCCTCACTTGTACTGATCTGTGGGTTCGTACAAATCTGGAACCAACTTCTTATCTATGAGTGAATGTCTTCGCACGATGAGGTCAATGTCTTCTAAACTGATTAATCTTCAAAACCTTCTGAGAATGCATATGACCTCTTCTCCTTCCCTCGCACCTTAATGCTGTCACAGGTACATGTCCGTGGGAGAATCCTTTGGTTCTCATAGTCTGCATTCATTTGCAGAATTCCTACAGCATCACATAAATTCTCCTGAAGCCAGTTCCTGTTGGTCCAGCAAAAGGAAGCTTTTGAAGCCTTTGAACGTCTTGAAGCCTTCCAAGTTAAGGTTTATGGCTTCAGAAACAGCTGCAAGGAAGGGGGGCAGACAGAGACATGGAGGAACATCCAAAGATTTGCCTGATGAACTGGCAGAAATGTATAAAACAGATCCTGAAGAGAATTATGGGCAGCGCAAGACCCGAATCCAATGGATTCGACGCTATTGGGCAGAACAGTGGTTCAAATACTGCTTCACAACCCAAGAGTATGCTGAGACAAGTGCCATCAAAAGACCGTGGGGAGACATCTTATACAAGAACCTTGTACCCAGGTCCAGAGATGAAGCTATTTCCCAAAGCTTCTATCCATGCATGGTTCGTGGGCCACAGCCTGATGATGCACATCCGTCGTCACTACTCTGGTGTCGTGACGACAAAGCGCAACTTCCAGTTTGCCCAACAATCAGCGAAGCAGAACAAGAAGAAGTTGGGGTTAGACTTCAACCCTGTTCCCTCTGCACCAAGGGCAGATGGCACACGCGACGCAAAACCCAATATCATCGGTCCGTATGCCAACCTTGAGGGCCTCATCACCCGCATCTTAGTCCAAGGGACTGCCGTGAATGACCCTCCAGCTGACTCTGAGTCTGATGAAGCTCCTGCTGTACCGAAGCCAAAGCAGTCGAAGAAGACAAAAGCTTCAAAGCCGGCCCCTTCACCAAAAATCTCAAGGGCGAAGCCATTGGCAACTGCACCTCCTGAAGACAGTGTGCAGTCTGAAGACGTATCCCGCGTCTCCAAGCCCCAGAAGGCCAAGATGCCTCAGCCACACACCGGCAAAGAGCTCACAGCTGCTGACATTCTACGCAGCAAAGCCATTGATCTGTCAAGTGATGAAGATCTTGGAGATGACGCTCTCGAGCAGCTCATCAAGAGCAAAGAAGAAGCTGAAATCTTCAACAATTTGCCTCTCTTTGATGTCGCCATCATCCACAACTTCATCGACGAATGGTTTGCCACACCAAACATCAGCTTCCAAGATCTGCAGCTGCCCGTTGGCCTCAGCGTCGCCTTCCAAGGCGCTATTGCTTCAGAACTTGCAATTGCCCAGCGCATTGTTGAACTGAAGCAGAAAATTGATCATGTAAAGGCTCAGTTCAAGAAGCATATGGCCAAGCTCAGCGTGCAAGAAGTGAAGAGCTTCAAGGTCATGATGCACGAACTAAAGGAAAACTTTCTGAAGAAGCGTGCAGAAGCTCAGGGTTCCCGGGAGCGAATGAAGTCTCTGGCAGACAGATGTGTGCAGGCCTACAATGAGGCCGAGAAGCGCAAGGCACTTGGGCGTCCCGGCATCGACCCCAGGATGGCCGCGAAGAAGAAGAAGAAGCCTTCTATGGCTGAACCAGAGGCACCAAGGCAAGAAGCAGTTCCAATTGTCTTCCCAACTGCAATGACTGGCTCGAAGCCAAAGAGCCGGTCAACCGCTTCAGAGCTCAAGAAGACGCGAACTACAGAGGCTGAAGCTAGGAAGCGGAAACATACTGAAGCCTCTCCTTCTGCTCCCATTCAGAAGAAGCGAAAGATCAAGAAAGCTCGGGCTGCTCCCATAGAGCCCTTGATGGTTGAACCCCTTTCTGTCGTCCATCCTGACGCAGAACGACAACTGACAGTTCATGAGCCTGCTTCCACAGAGGCTCCTGAAGCTGAAGACATACCAGCAGCCGACCCCATCGCTGCTGAAGACATTGGTCATCAGGACAATGTACAAGATGATGCAGCCCTTCCTCAGTATGAACACAGTGAACTCATCAGCATTGGTCGTCCTCTGACGCCAATTGCACAAGATGCGTCATGGGAGGATCGCCCTCAAGATGAAGAAGACTTTGAGGCCCAGCCCACTCCAACCCCACAGGCGTCGTCTGCATTCCGCAGGCTTCGCAAAGGTCCAAGGCCTCAAGTCTATGCTGAAGACATTTCGACTGCATCAGCCGCAGAAGAAGCACCACAAGAGCCCACTCCTATGCTCCACCAAGAAGCAGTTCTCCAGGAGAACGTGCTTGTGACCGACCCTCCAGCTAGTCAAGCGAAGGCTGAAAATATTGAGGCTGCCACAATCAACACTGAAGCCAATGTGGAGCCCTCCCCACCAAAAGCTTCAGAAGACAGCGAAGCTACTGATCCAGACACTTCTGTTCCTGAGTCTGCTACAGGTCCTCAATTTGATTACCATGTTGAGCACAGGCCTCATGTCCAGAAGCCTGTCCCAAGGCTGCCGAGGTTCCCAGGTCCTGCATCAACACCTGGCTCCTTTAACATCAATAGCTTCAAGGCAGATAATACGTTCTTCAACAGCTCCAAGAACCCCTATTCAAGGGAAAGGATTTCATCAAATAGGTTCTGGAGCTATCCTCAGCGCAGCTACTATTCATGCATCCTATACAACCAAGGTCGCATCTTCCCGCACAAGCGCCTTGATGTTGAAGCCATTGCTGGTCTGCCCTGTTTAGAGGAAGCGTTGGATTGCTTCAAGCAAGTAGGTCTGCTGCAGTTTGTAACTGATGAAGAGCACTGGAATGAAGAGCTTCTGCTGCAATTCTATGCCACCCTCCACATCAAAGGATACAACAGAGATCCGAAGACTTGGACCCTGGAGCGGATGACCGGCAATGTCCATCACGAAGCCAATGCATTTGATATCATTGAGCTCACCGGCCTGCCCACTCCTGGCGAATTCTTCGAGGAAGGATGCCCACCACACACTGAAGCTCTTGAGAGCATATTCCAGAGGCCTGAACCGAATATGAGTCAGATGCTCTCCATGATGAAGCCATTGCCCCACGATGCTCCTTATCCAACAGAGTTCTTTGTTGAAGACTTTGAGTACCTGCCCAGAACCATCTATCACATTATCCGGCGGACTCTCTGGCCTATCAAAGGGCACTCTCCAAATGCCAAGATCGAGGGTGCAATGAAGACTCTGATATTTTGTATCCTTCATGGCAAATGCTTCAACGCACAGGACTTCTTCATATGCCAACTTGCTGCATGAGGCTCAGATTTACTTGGTTTGAAGTTCTATGCTCCTTGGGTAATGAGACTGATCAAGCTTCACTCTGCGATCTCATATCAGTCCTCAGCCCGCAACCATCGGATCTTCTTGCCAGATGTGGACACCTCTGTTGAAGCTATATATATCCTGAGCCTTCCAAGCAACCTTTGAGTCTTCAGAATGCAGAACACCAGAGCTTCACTCAGAATGTTGAAGGTGTTGAAGCCATCTCCAGGGTGTATCCTTTGGCTGGCACTACACGTGCACCACACCCTGCTTCAACTGAAGCCACTGACAGTGCAACTGCTTCAAGACCCAAGAAGCGCACTCGTGTTCTCAACGACCGAGAGCTTCTTGTGGCCCTTCATCAAAAGCAGGATAGGCATCATGACTGGTTGAAGAGATAGATGAAGAGCCTCTTGGTGGATGTAAATCGTATCCGAAATCTTGCCACCAAGAATGCTTTCGTTACCCATGAAACATGTCGTTGTACATGGAAATGGCTATCAATGATATGTACTGAAGCTGAACTTGAAGAGGATGGCTTCACTGAGCGATTCAAGTTTGACACCACACCTCCTAGAATGGCTATGATGCGAAGCACTCCATCTCTTGAAGACTCTGAGTTTTCTTCATCTGCTGCCACAGTCACTGCCAGAATCATTGATGAAGAAGACGATGCTACCTCACCGCCACCTGCTTCAGCACCTCCAAGCTCTTCAGCACCGCCAAACACCTCAAACGACCCTGCTGCTCATGGGAACGAATAGAACACTCTATGTCTTCAAACCTTTTTGGTCCTCACTGACAAAAGGGGGAGAAGCATATGAAGTTGATAGTCTTCAAGCGGGTCAATATGGGCGGGTGCCTTTTCTTTGCTATATTTTGCTTCGTGCTTACAACTCTCGGTTTTTGCTACATTTGGTTCTTATGAGTTGTAACACTTAAACCAGATGGTCGTCTGCTACTTGTTTGCCACCCTGTTTTGCGAAGATAAATTCCGCATGTGCGACGATAAATTCCGCACTTATCTCATTCTGCAGACGTCCATTTTCCATTATGCATGTCATTATCTTCATATACTTTCACATGCATAGTGGATTGTCATCATAAGCTGACGTGGATCTCCACAAGTACAACCTGCCATGTGCATTTGCATTCCAAAAGCAAATTAACTTATATGCACATCTTCAGGGGGAGCCCTTGCAACTTATGAAGACAATTCCTTATCCTTTACAACTTCGCAGACTATATTCCCCGTTGAAAACTTCAACTAGTTTGTCATCAATCACCAAAAAGGGGGAGATTGTAGGTGCATGTAGTGCCACCCCTAGTTGGTTTTGGAGTATTGACGACAAACCTAGTTGAGAGACTAATGTGTTTGTGAGAATTGCAGGATAACACAGGTAGAAGTCCCTCATTGATTCGGTTTTACTACCAGAGATGACCCCTAAAAATGTATGAAGACATTGAAGTCAAAGGTGGTATACGAAGATATTCACATTGAAGCCTATGACATAAGAAGACATGTTATGAAGCCTATGGAGCTCGAAGACTTAGATCTTTCGTAGTTCTTTTTCTTTTGTGTTGAGTCATAGGAACCACCGTACTGTTAAGTGGGGTCCAGGAGAACCAGTCAGAATGACCGAAGTGATGCCTAAACCAAAAACCTATGTCTTCGAGTGAAGACAATGAGAGCGAAACTTGTCCAAAGCCGGACAAGTCAGCTTTGCTTGTAGCCCAAGTAAAGTTGCCGTGAGAGTTTGAAATCTGACCGTTGAGACACGTGTCAGTTCCTTAGTGACCCAGGGTCATTTTGGACAAATCAGGCCGGGTTTCCAAGTGGCTATAAATAACCCACCCCCTACAACCATAAACGGTTGGCTGCTCAAATTTTAGTGCACAACTTTTGTCGTTTGAGAGCAACCCACCTCGAAGCCTTTGAGAGAAAATTCCTAGCGAGGAGAAAGCCCTAACCACCCAGAGCCAGAGTAAATTGGGCATCACTTAAGTCTTCTTGTCTGAGGGATCTGAAGACTTATTACACTTGAGGACTGTGCATCCTCCAGACGGTTAGGCGTCGCGTTCTGAGCATCCAAGAGACATTGTGGATTGCTAGTGAACGAAGTCTGTGAAGGTTTGGGAGTCTACCTTGAAGACTTACCTGAGTGATTGGGCGAGGACTATGTGACCTTAGCTCAAGGAGAATACGGTGAGGACTTGGTGTCCTGAGCCGCGTGTTCAGGACTGGGTGTCCGGAACTGTGTGTCCTAAGGTTTAAATACCTAGCCGCTCCAACCAGACGTACAGTTGTCACAGCAACTGGAACTGGTCCAACACATCATTGTCTTCAACGAGTCACTGGTTTCATCTTCACTTCCTTTTACTTACTGTTACTCATTGTGAAGCCATTGCATGCTTGCTATATCTTTTGTCTTCACAACGTAACTGTATGATTTGTTTGGCTTCATAACTTCTTCCTACCTGATCCTTATTACACTGCAGCTACTTGTCATTGTGCTTTCACTCTATTGAATACTTGACCATGGCTTGCCTAGTGTAATCTAACTTCCGCTGCATAGTGATAGGCATATCTCTATTGTTTGTCTTCATAACTTCCACGTTTTGAAGACTTTCATAAAAATCACCTATTCACCCCCCCTCTAGTCGATATAACGCACTTTCAGTCCTGATTTCAAGACACTCGATCCGTCTGACATACTTGAGAGGCTCAACACACATGAGTTTCAGCTTTCGGAGAAAAGAGATATCTATGGTCCAAACTATGGGCGAACTCGTGCCTTGAAGGCAAAAGCTGTCTCCTCATCTGAAGAAGAATCTGACAGCAGTTCTGATGATCCTGAAGACATTGGAAGGGAACTTGCTATGCTTGTCAAGAAGTTCCAAAAATTCACCAAGAAGAAAGGCTTCAGAAAGTCTTCCCGATCAAGTTCAAGGAATGATGAAGCTCCTGCTCATGACTACAAGAGGAAAACATGTCACAAGTGCAAGAAACTTGGCCACTTCATCTCTGAGTGTGCATAGTAGGACAATGAGAACTAAAAGAAGAAGAAGAGCAAGGAATATGACTCTAACGACAAGAAGAAGAAGAAGAAATACTCAAAGTCTTCTTCCAAGTCTTCCTCAAAGTCTTCATCACATAAGAAGAGCTCGTCTAGCAAGGCACACGCGTTTGTTGGCAAGGAAATGGATTCAGAGGAGGAGTATGCTTCTAAGGAGACGGAGGTGGAGTCTGAGGAATCCGACTCAGGCGTCGCAATTCTGGCTACAGCATACGTTGCCAAGTCCATCTTCAACACTGAAGACAATGACTTCATCACCGACACCGATGCAAATGACAAGGACTACTCCGCTTCTACCTACTGCTTCATGGCACGCGGTGCCAAGGTAAACACATGCACTACTCACTATCAAACATCTAGTGACGATGACTCTGATTGTGGTTCAAAACCTAGCTACAAAACACTTGCTAAAATTGCAACTGAACAACAGAAAGCTATGGAACATATTCAAAAACTGTTAGACAGAAGCGATGATCTGTTAGGTGCTGAAATGACTCGATCGGAATCCTTAATTGAAGACATAAAAAATCTTCACGTTAAGTATCAGGAACTTGAAAGTCGTCATGAAACTCTCTCAACAACTCATGAAAAGCTTTCCTATGATTATCTTCAAAGGAAGCAGGATCTTGAGAAATTGAGAGCAGTTCATGAAGATCTTCAAACGGAAAACGAGTCACTTCGCGCCAAACAGATCTGTCCCGCTCAGGAAGGATTTGAACCACCATGTCTTAAATGCATTGAGCGTGATAATGTTACTTCTGTTGCTGAATGTTCTACTGCTACTGCTATTGAAATATCTTCAACTGTTTATGTGGTAACTAACCCCTCTGCTGAGGATACCACCGCTATTGCTGATGAGAATGCTAGGTTGAAGACATTGCTTGAAATAGGGATGTACAAAAGTCTTCAAGGGCATCATACACTATGTGATGTCCTCAAAAAGCAGATTCTGAACCGAAACCCTAGGAAAGAGGGTGTTGGGTTCGTAAGGAAAATGAATGCAGATGGCTCTTACTGGAAACCTGAGCAGTACCCCAAAACCATGTGGGTTGCTGCAAAGGAACCTTCAGCAGATCCATCCAATCTAACTGGATTCACCTGTGCTAACCCCATTATCATTGATGAATCATTTGATGCAAACTATATACTGTTTAAAAATCAGAATGGTGAAGTGTTTGCCAGGTACATTGGTACTAATTGCAGGAATGGACCACCTATGAAGAAGATCTGGGTTCCGAAAAGGTGTCTGGAAAATCTTCCTGTGAATGTCTTCATGACACCTCACGTGAAGAAGACAAACCTCAGACCAAAGGCTCCATACGGTCCAAAGGCTTCATACAGACAGAAGACTCACCTGAGTCGCACTAACGCAAATGTTTTGCAGGGAAACCATACTCAGGCATATGAATATGGGAGCGGTTCATCAAACCGCCATGTTCATAAGACCAAGAACTATTCTGCTTATTCTTATGAGTACTATTGTCCGCCTGCAAGACTGTTTGCTAGGGCTTCAAAGCCAAAATTCTCAGATGCTGCACTTAGACTCATTGCTTCTAAGCCACCCTTGAAGATGTGGGTGGCTAAGAAAGCTTAACTCTCTTTTGCAGGGAAAGGTCTCCAGCAGAAAACCAAAATCGTCTGACGCTATTGCTGGGGACCTTAAACATCTTGTAGGGCGCAAGATCAAATGCCCAAATGGTCTTACTATGTACTTCGTACCTGAATCGCTTGCTACTCTCCCCATTAGTCCTAACTTGGATCTAAGCTTTCATAACCCACTGGTTCGTCAAATGTTTTTGCTTCACAATGCTCTTGGTGAAGCCTATCCCCCTAACTGCACTGTAGGGTACGACACCAGTGTCTTCAGAATGGATTATTGACAGTGGGTGTACAAATCACATGACTGGCAAAAGAAGTCTTCTTATGGACTCAACCTTACGTCCATCCGACAAGAGCCACATCACATTTGCTGACACTGGTAAAAGTAAGGTATTGGGTCTTGGTAGAGTTGCAATCTCAAGGGATCAACACATGGATAAAGTCATGCTTGTTGAATCCCTTGGCTTCAACTTAATGTCTGTCTCAATGCTTTGCGATTTGAACATGATCGTAATATTTGGAAAATATCGTTGCCTTGTACTAATGGAATCTGACAAGTCTCTAGTGTTTGAAGGGTATCGAAAAGATGATTTGTACGTGGTAGATTTCTCAGCAGGGCCACAGCTTGCAGTATGTCTTCTAGCAAAGGCTTTAGAATGCTGGTTCTGGCATCGGAGGCTTGGACATGCTGGCATGAGGAACCTCCACACCCTTGCGAAGAAGAAGCATGTCATAGGCATCGAGGGCGTCAAGTTCAAGAAAGACCACATATGCGGTGCCTGTGAAGCAGGGAAGATGACGAGGGCCAAACATCCCTCGAAGACAATCATGACCACTACTCAACCCTTCGAACTGCTTCACATGGATCTTTTCGGTCCCACTCATTACTCAACTCTAACTACTACTGCTTGCCTCTATGGCTTCGTTATTGTTGATGATTATTCTAGATATACTTGGGGTGCACATAATCCTTTAGAAGACTGAAGTGCAGGATGTCTTCAGACTCTTCGCCAAACGAGCTATGAACAATTTTGGCGCCAAGATAAGGCACATCAGAAGTGACAATGGCATTGAATTCAAGAACACTGGCCTTGATACATATCTTGATACCTTGGGCATCACACATGAATTCTCAGCCCCGTACACGCCACAGCAGAATGGGTCGTCAAACGCAAGAACAAAACACTAATTGAAATGGCCAGAACGATGCTAGATGAATACAAGACCCCAAGAAAATTCTGGCCTGAAGCCATTTATACTGCATGCCATACAATCAATCGTGTTTATCTTCACAAGCTACTGAACAAGACATCTTATGAGCTCCTTACTGGCAAGAAGCCAAATGTGAGTTACTTCAGAGTATTTGGCGCAAGGAGCTGGATCAAGGACCCACATCACACCTCAAAGTTTGCACCAAAAGCACATGAGGGTTTTATGCTTGAATATGGAAAGGATTCTCACTCCTACAGAGTCTTCAATCTCTTTCATTACAAAGTGGTTGAAACAGTGGATGTGCGGTTCGATGAGACCAACGGTTCACAAAGAGAGCAACTGCCAAATGTGCTAGATGAAGTTCCATCCAGTGAATCAATCAAGCTAATGGGAACTGGAGAAATTATACCTTCTAAAGCTCATCCTGAAGAAGAACTTATCATTTCAGCACCTGATCAACATGAAGACAATGCTCAGCCTGAAGATATTCCTTCCAACAACAACAATGAACAGCAAGAGCAAAGTCTTCGCCCTGTACATCCTCACATTGCCAATGAAGTGCAGATTGAAAGAATAATTGATAGCATCAATGCACCTGGTCCACTCACTCGTTCAAGGGCAACTCAGCTAGCAAATTTCTGTGGGCACTTCGCATTCGTCTCAATAGCAGAACCCAAGAAAGTTGAAGAAGCCTTCATGGAACCTGAATGGATTCAAGCTATTCAAGAAGAGCTTCAACAGTTTGAGCTGAATAATTTATGGGAACTGGTTAAGCGTCCTGATCCACGGAAGCACAATATAATAGGCACCAAATGGATATACTGCAACAAGCAAGATGAGCATGGTCAAGTTGTCAGAAACAAAGCTCGTCTCGTTGCTCAAGGATATACTCAAGTGGAAGCATTGACTTCGATGAAACATTTGCTCCTGTGGCTAGACTTGAAGCCATACGCATACTGCTGGCCTATGCAAATCATCATAACATACTTCTATATCAAATGGATGTGAAGAGTGCCTTTCTCAATGGCAAGATTGAAGAAGTGTATGTTGCACAACCACCTGGCTTTGAAAATCCAAAACATCCTGACATGGTATACAAGCTCAACAAGGCACTGTATGGCCTCAAACAAGCCCCTCGAGCCTGGTATGACACACTCAAATACTTCCTGAAGAGCAAAGGCTTCATACCTGGTTCCCTAGATCCCACTCTTTTCACGAAGACATATGATGGTGAACTGTTTGTGTGCCAAATATATGTGGATGACATTATCTTCGGCTGCACCAATCAGAAGTACAGTGAAGAGTTTGGATATATGATGCAAGAGCAATATCAGATGTCTATGATGGGGGAGCTGAAGTTCTTCCTTGGTCTTCAAATACGACAACAACGCAATGACATCTTCATATCTCAAGAGAAGTATCTCAAAGATTGCCTGAAGAAGTTCGGTATGCAAGACTGCAAAGGCTTCACAACACCAATGCCAGCCAAACATCATCTGGGTCCTGACGACAATGGTAAAGAGTTCGATCAAAAGGTATACCGCTCCATGATTGGTTCTTTACTTTATCTATGTGCATCTAGGCCAGATATTATGCTTAGTGTTTGCATGTGTGCTCGATTTCAAGTGGCACCAAAGGAGTCACATCACTTAGCTGTGAAGCGAATTCTTTGATATTTGGCTCACACCCCAACTCTAGGATTATGGTATCCAAAGGGCTCAGAGTTTGATCTGGTTGGATTCTCGGATGCTGATTATGCTGGTGACAAAGTTGATCGCAAGTCTACATCAGGAAGATGTCACTTTCTGGGACGATCACTTGTATGTTGGTCTTCAAAGAAGCAGAACCGTGTATCTCTCTCCACTGCTGAATCTGAATACATTGCTGCTGGATCTTGCTGCGCTCACCTTCTGTGGATGAAGCAAACACTCAAGGACTATGGCATTCATCTGAAGCAAGTGCCACTTTACTGCGACAACGAAAGCACCATCAAGATTGCTAACAACCCAGTTCAGCACTCGAAGACAAAGCAAATTGAAATTTGTCATCACTTTCTCAGAGATCATGTTGTGAAGGAAGACATTGATATCATACACGTCAACACTGAAGAGCAATTGGCAGATATCTTCACCAAGCCCTTGGATGAGAAGAGGTTTTGCAAGTTACGGTCTGGGCTAAATATCCTGGAATCCTCAAATGTCCTGTGATCAGGCACACATCCTAACCCTTATGCATATTGATGACTTAGATGTGCAACACACGAAGTGAAGTATATCTTCAATCAATGAAGACATACATTCTAAGTGTGAATACATTAATGTGGAATTTGACTTCGGAGCACCACGATAATTGTGCGCCATGTCTGGGTCTAATACTTCCTATACGGTGGGTAACGCCACCACCAAACGTTCTATTTTGAAGTGTTTCACTCATGGCGTTACCTTGCAATGTCTTCACATTTGGTTTGGCTTCGATCTCAACATATTTTCGTGATTATCTTCACTATGTTGATTATAGATATATATATAAATATGCTAGTATTCTTTCCTCTACAGCATTCACTTATAGCTATGTCTTCGTGTTGAATCTTTTGAACTAAGTGAATGTGATCGGACCCTAACCTCTCTATGCTTTCTATCTCAAACTCTATCTCTCCAAGTCACATGCATTCTATTGAAACTGTTGAATGTCTTCTCTACGTCCTTGTCAGCAGAAGATACAGAGACAACCATTAAGTCCGTTTTCAATGCTCATTCCTCCACATGAATTCCGGAGAAGTAGGAACGACCACTCGACAATCCAGGCGTGCGTGGGACGTGGAACAAACCCCAAAATTCCGCATAATGGCCACGTGTTCCCCAAATGCGAATCGCCAGGGGCACCTGTGTAATAGCACAGTGCCGCCCATGTGCCTATAAATACACACTCACATCGGTCATTATCTCTTCTTCCACCCTCGCACGAACCTTAGCGCCACCGCTAGCTCTCGACAACGCCGGCGACGAAGCGCTTCGCTGCCGCAACCTCTCTGACGCCGTCTTCACGCCGACCGTGGACATCGTCCTCTCCGCCGTGGCCGTAGGTGTCCTCCGTCGCCAAGTTAGGGCACGGAGGATCGAACTGCTCTGCCTCATCTCCCACTTCGTCTAGCAGTTCTCAGTGTGGTAAATAAAACTCCCTTTTTACAGCACCGTTGATCCTATTGATCTGTCACTTTCTACCACAAGCAGTTTCTGTTCACACAAGCTAGATCTCTCTCATACTGCATCTCATAAACATGCCTAGTATATTCACTTGTGCTTCACAAAGTAGTTAGATTCCACACTTGTACTGATCTGTGGATTCGTACAAATCTGGAACCAACTTCTTATCTATGAGTGAATGTCTTCGCACGATGAGGTCAATGTCTTCTAAACTGATTTATCTTCAAAATCTTCTGAGAATGCATATGACCTCTTCCCCTTCCCTCGCACCTTAATGCTATCACAGGTACATGTCCGTGGGAGAATCCTTTGGTTCTCATAGTCTGCATTCATTTGCAGAATTCTTACAGCATCACATAAATTCTCCCGAAGCCAGTTCCTGTTGGTCCAGCAAACAAAAACCTTTGAAGCCTTTGAACGTCTTGAAGCCTTTCAAGTTAAAGTTTATGGCTTCAGAGAAAGCTGCAAGGAAGGGTGGCAGAAAGCGTCGTGGTGAGACCTCCAGAGATCTGCCAGATGAACTCTCAGAAATGTACAAGACAGATCCTGAAGAGGATTATAGTCAGTGCAAGACCCGAATCCAATGGATTCGTAGATATTGGGCAGAACAATGGTTCAAATACAGATTTGTGACCCAGGAGTATGCTGAGAAAAGCGCCATCAAGAGACCGTGGGGAGACATCCTATTCAAGAATCTTCTACCCATGTCCAGAGATGAAGCCATTGCTCAAGGCTTCTATCCATGCATGGTCCGTGGACCACAGCCTACTGATGCACACTCGTCGTCACTGCTATGGTGTCGTGACGACAATTTGTTCAAGCGCAACTTCTAGTTTGCTCAGAACTCAGCGAAGCAGAACAAGAAGACTTTTGGATTAGACTTCAACCCTGGTCCCTCATCTCCAAGGGCAGATGGCACACGACATGCAGAACCCAATGTCATCGGCCCTTTCCCCAACCTTGAAGGCCTCATCTCCTACATCTTGGTTCAAGGGACTGCAGTGAATGAGCCTGCAGCTGACACTGAGTCTGATGACACGCCTGCAGTGCCGAAGCCAAAGCAGTTGAAGAAGCCAAAAGCTTCAAAGCCGGCCCCTTCACCAAAAATCTCAAGGGCAAAGCCATTGGCAACTGCACCTCCTGAAGACAGTGTGCAGTCTGAAGACTTATCACGCGTCTCAAGGCCCCAGAAGGCCAAGACGCCTCTGTTTCACACTGGCAAAGAGCTAACAGCTGCTGCCATTCTGCGCAACGACGACATTGATCTGTCAAGTGATGAAGATCTTGCAGATGACGCTCTTGAGCAACTCATCAAGAGCAAAGAAGAAGCAGAAATCTTCAATGATCTGCCTCTCTTTGATGTCACCATCATCCACAACTTCATTGACGAGTGGTTTGACACGCCAAACATCAGCTTTGAAGATCTGCAGCTACCCATTGGCCTCAGTGTCGCCTTCCAAGGCGCCATTGCTTCAGAACTTGCTATTGCCCAGCGCATTGTTGAGCTGAAGAAGAAGATTGACTATGAAAAGGCTCAGTTCAAGAAGCATATGGCCAAGCTCAGCGTGCAATAAGTGAAGAACTTCAAGACAATGATGCACGAGCTCAAGGAAGCCTTTGTGAAGAAGCATGCAGAAGCTCAGGGTTCACGTGAGCGCATGAAGACTCTGGCTGACAGATGTGTGCAAGCCTATAATGAGGCTGAGAAGCGCAAGGCACTTGGGCGTCCTGGCATCGACCCCAGGATGGCCGCAAAGAAGAAGAAGAAGCCTGCTACGGCTGAATCTGATGCACCAAGGCAAGAAGCAGTTCCGATTGTCTTCCCAACAAGAATGACTGGCTCGAAGCCAAAGAGCCGGTCAACAGCTTCAGAGCTCAAGAAGACAAGAACTGCTGAGGCTGAAGCCAGGAAGAGGAAACACTCTGAAGACTCTCCTACTGCCCCAACCAAGAAAAAGCGAAAAACCAAGAAAGCTCGGGCTGCTCCCACAGAGCCCTTGATAGTTGAACCCATTTCTATGGTTCATCCTGACGCAGAACGTCAACTGACGGTTCATGAGCCTGCTTCCACAGAGGCTCCTGAAGCTGAAGACATTCCAGCAGCTGATCCCATCGCTGCTGAAGACATTGGTCATCATGACAATGTAGAAGATGATGCAGTCCTTCCTCAGTTAGAAAATAGCGAACTCATCAGCATTGGTCGTCCACTGACGCCAATTGCACAGGATGCTTCATGGGCAGATCGCCCACAAGAGGAAGAAGACTATGAGGCCCAGCCCACTCCAACTCCACAGGCGTCGTCTGTGTTCCGCAGGCTACGCAAAGGTCCAAGGCCTCAAGTCTATGCTGAAGATATTCCGGCTGCATCAGCCGCAGAAGAAGAAGTACCATAAGATCCCACTCCCCTGCTCCACCAAGAAGCAGTTCTCCAGGAGAACGTGCCTGTGACCGACCCTCCAGCTAGTCAAGTGGAGGATGAAAATCTTGAGGCTACCACAACCAACAACGAAGCTAATGTGGAGCCCTCCCCAGCAAAAGCTTCAGAAGCCAGCGAAGCCACTGATCTCGCCACTTCTGTTCCTGAGTCTGCTGCCGGTCCCCAATTCAACTATCATGTTGAGCACATGCCTCAGGTCCGGAAGCCAATCCCAAGACTGCCAAGGTTTCCAGGTCCTGCATCAGCACCTGGCTCCTTCAACATCAATGGCTTCAGGGAAGACAACACGTTCTTCAATAGCTCCAGGAACCCCTACTCAAGGGAACGGATATCATCTGATCGGTTCTGGAGCTATCCTCAGCGAAGCTATTACTCTTGCATTCTTTACAACCAAGGTCGCATCTTCCCACACAAGCACCTTGACGTTGAAGCTATAGCTGGTCTGCCCTGTCTAGAGGAAGCGTTGGATTGCTTCAATCAAGTGGGTCTGCTGCAATTTGTTACTGCTGAAGAGCATTGGAATGAAGAGCTGCTGCTACAATTCTATGACACACTTCACATCAAAGGATACAACAGAGATCCAAAGACTTGGGTCCTGGAGTGGATGACTGGCAACGTTCATCATGAAGCCAATGCATTTGACATCATTGAGCTCACTGGCTTGCCCACTCCTGGCGATCTCTTCGAGCAAGGCTGTCAGCTGCATGCTGAAGCTATTGAGAGCATCTTTCAACGGCCAGAACCTAATATGAGTCAAATGCTCAGCATGATGAAGCCATTGCCCCAAGATGCTGCGTATCCCACAGAGTTCTTTGTTGAAGACCTTGAGTACCTGCCTAGAACCATCTATCACATCATCAGGCGAACTCTCTGGCCTATCAAAGGGCACTCTCCAAATTCCAAGCTTCAGGGTGCAATGAAGACTTTGGTCTTCTATATACTTCATGGCAAATGCTTCAATACACAAGACTTCTTCATACGCCAACTTGCTGCATCAGGCATTGATCTGTTTGGTTTGAAGTTCTACGCTCCTTGGGTCATGCGGCTGATCAAGCTACACTCCGCCATCTCTTATCAACCCTCAGCCCGCAACCATCGGATCTTCTTGCCTGACGTGGACATGTCTACTGAAGACATATATTCTGAGCCTGCCAAGCAACCTCTAAGTCTTCAGAATGCCGAACATCAGAGTTTTACACAGAACGTTGAAGGCGTTGAAGCAGTTTCTTGGGTGTATCCTTTGGCTGGCACTACACGTGCACCACACCCTGGTTCCACTGAAGTCACTAACAGTGCCACTGCTTCAAGACCCAAGAAGCGCAATCGTGTTCTCAACGACCGAGAGCTTCTTGTGGCCCTACATCAGAAACAAGATAGGCATCATGACTGGCTGAAGTGTCAGATGAAAAGCCTCCTGGTGGATGTTAATCGCACTCGAAATCTTGCCACCAAGAATGCTTTCGTTGCCCATGAAACCTGTCGCCGCACATGGAAAGGGCTAACGATGATTCTTTCTGAAGCTGATCTTCAAGAGGATGGCTTCACTGAGAGATTCAAGTTTGGCTCCACACCTCCTCGAAGGGCTGTGCTGCTGGGAACTCCATCCCTTGAAGACTCTGAGTTCTCTTCCTCTGCTGCCACAGTCACTGCCATAATTATTGAGGAAGAAGATGATGCTACTTCACCGCCACCTCCTTC
Source organism: Triticum urartu (assembly GCF_056163025.1). NCBI lineage: Eukaryota > Viridiplantae > Streptophyta > Magnoliopsida > Poales > Poaceae > Triticum > Triticum urartu. The sequence continues at coordinate 165,247,668 of NC_141874.1, read as the reverse complement.
AGCACCTCCAAGCTCTTCTGCACCGCCAAACAACACCACCAACCCTGCTACTTCACCTACTCCTCATGGGAACGAGTAGAGGCTCTATGTCTTCAAACCTTTTTGGTCATTACTGACAAAAGGGGGAGAAGCATATGAGATTGATAGTCTTCAAGCGGGTTCATATGGGCGGGTGCCTTATATTTTGCTTCGTGCTTACAACTCTCATTTTTTTGCTACATTTTGTTCTTATGAGTTGTAACACTTAAACTAGATGGTCGTCTGCTACTTATTTGCCACCTTGTTTTGCGAAGAGAAATTCCGCATGTGCGACCGCACTTAGCTCATTCTGCAGTCGTCCATTTTCCATTATGCATGGCATTATCTTCATATACTTTCACATGCATAGTGGATTGTCATCATAAGTTGAAGTGGATCTCCACAAGTACCACCTGCCATGTGCATTTGCATTCCAAAAGCAAATTAACTTATATGCACATCTTCATGGGAGCCCTTGCAACTTATGAAGACAATTCCTTATCCTTTACAGTTTCACAGATTATATTCCCCGTTGAAAACTTCAACTAGTTTGTCATCAATCACCAAAAAGGGGGAGATTGTAAGTGCATCTAGTGCCACCCTAGTTGGTTTTGGAGTATTGACGACAAACCTAGTTGAGGGACTAATGTGTTTGTGAGAATTGCAGAATAACACAGGTAGAAGTCCCTCATGATTCAGTTTTACTACCAGAGATGACCCCTAAAAATGTATTAAGACACTGAAGTCAAAGGTGGTATATGAAGATATTCACATTGAAGACTATGACAAGAGAAGACACGATATGAAGCCTATGGAGCTCGAAGACTTAGATCTTTCGTAGTTCTTTTTCTTTTGTGTTGAGTCATAGGAACCACCGTACTATTAAGTGGGGTCCAAGAGAACCAGTCAGAATGACTAAAGTGATGCCTAAACCAAAAACCTATGTCTTCGAGTGAAGACAATGAGAGCGAATCTTGTCCAGAGTCGGACAAGTCAGCTTTGCTTGTAGTCCAAGTAAAGTTGCCATGTGAGTTTGAAATCTGACCGTTGGAACACGTGTCAGTTCCTTAGTGACCCAGGGTCATTTCAGACAAATCAGGTTGGGTTGCCAAGTGGCTATAAATAGCCCACCCCCTACAACCATAAACGGTTGGCTGCTCAGATTGAAAGCACGGCTTTTGTCGTTTGAGAGCAACCCACCTCGAAGCCTTTGAGAGAGAATTCCTTGCGAGGATAAAGACCTAATCACCAGAGCCAGAGAGAATTGGGCATCACTTAAGTCTTCTTGTCTGTGTGATCTGAAGACTTATTACACTTGAGGACTGTGCATCCTCCAGCCGGTTAGGCGTCACGTTCTGAGCTTCCAAGAGACATTGTGGATTGCCAGTGAATGAAGTCTGTGAAGGTTTGGGAGTCTACCTTGAAGACTTACCAGAGTGATTGGGCGAGGTCTATGTGACCTTAGCTCAAGGAGAATACGGTGACGACTGGGTGTCCTGAGCTGCGTGTTCAGAACTGGGTGTCCAGGACTGTGTGTCCTAAGGTTTAAATACCTAGCCGCTCCAACCAGACGTACAGTTGTCACAGCAACTGGAACTGGTTCAACATATCATTGTCTTCAATGAGTCACTGGTTTCATCTTCACTTCACGTTACTTACTGTTACTCCTTGTGAAGTCATTGTATGTTTGCTCTATCATTTGTCTTCAATAAGTGACTGCGTGTTCTGTTTGGCTTCACAGTATCTTCCTATCTGATCCTTACTACCTAGCTTCTATTAGTCTTTGTGCTTTCACTTCATTGAATACTTGACTATGGTTTGCCTAGTGTAGTCTACCTTTCGCTGCATGGTAATAGGTCTATTTTTATCGTTTGTCTTCAAAACTCCCATGTTCTGAAGACTTCAATAAAAATCGCCTATTCACCCCCCCTCTAGTCGATATAACGCACTTTCAGTTTGTTGGGATCCGATGAACTTTGAGTTTATGATCAGATCTATCTATTTTTATATCCATGAAAGCATTTGATTTTCTTTGATCTATTTTATGCATGATTGCTTATAGCCTCGTATTTCTTCTCCAATATTTGGGTTTTGTTTGGCCAACTTGATCTATTTATCTTGCAACGGGAAGAGGTGCTTTGTAGTGGGTTCAATCTTATGGTGCTTGATCCCAGTGAAAGAAGAGGAACCAACACGTATGTATCGATGCTACTAAGGACAAAATGATAGGGTCTATCTCTACATAGATAGATCTTGTCTACATCATGTTATCGTTTGTAGAGATCCGACCGCAAACGGTCAAATCTCTATGTATAAGTGTCATCCCTGGATCGGTAATGCTGCCACACACAATACTTAAAGGATTTATAACAGAGTTCAGTCACACACTTATTACATCGAATGTCTCAAACAGAGTACTTACTACAATAATATGGCTGAAGGCCATCTAAATAAGATAACAGCGGAAGCTTCGAAGGTAAAATGAGTCCATCAACTCCAACGACATAGCTGAGTGCACGACAACGACCTAGCGCACCTTACTCTTCGTCTGAAAACTCCGCAACATAATACGTTGCAGCCTGTGTAGGTCAACACATGGAGTATGATGGCAAAATAACACTATAGAGCAATGAACATGTAACCGCTATAACTATATGCATATTTGGCTGGTGGAGGCTCTATGATTATTTTGGTAGAAAGCTAGTTTTTCCCTACAACAAAGGAATATATTTTATTTAACTACAAAGTTTGTTGAAAGCATCGAGAAGGTTCCTCCAACTCAATCCCAAATTAAGTAATCCCCTACATCTGCTAGCCTACCACTGAAAAAAGGTCACACAACTTACTCAACTATAGCAGAGCCCATAATGGCTTGTGGCTGCACACGGAAGTTTCTAGCATGAATAATCTTATCATCCCTTTGATCCTAGATGGCAAACCGTAGGATGATCACACGGGTACTCCGGGATATCCCAGGACAACACTGGATTGCTCCAGGTGCCCAGACAACTACTGGGTGCTCCAGGGTGCCTCAACCAATCCACCCAGATGTGTATTAAAGTAGCCACCTTAAGTTTAACCATTAATTAATACTCTCACACCTGTCATGGATCACTCAAACTAAACCACGTCTACAAGCATAGCGTAGCGATATAAGCATAACATAGAAGTAACTCCCAAGGTTTGAAAACAAGGACAATAGGTTCTACCTCATCAACTACTTACCAAACCCACAAGTATTCAAGTCCTAACCATGCAGTGTTTGAGGATTGAAACTAATGCATAAAAACTGGGTAATAATGGGTATGATCAAAGTGTTACTTGCCTTGCTGACGATGTGAAAACCCTAGTGACTCGTACTAGCACGCTTCGCACTCCGGAAACTCTATCATAAACAAACAATAGCATACATAAGCACTCAAGCAGTAGATGCAAGGGTAAAACTCAAACGAAAAGATCCAAACCGAAAGTTCAACTGAAGAGCTTCGATTTGCAAAAGGAAACAATCGAATCGGAGCAACAAAACTTAAACTACGATCAAAAGAAGTTCAAATTCAAATCTGCTTGGAACCAAATTTTAAATTATCAAAACCATGTTTAAGTTGATTATCTGGAAAGAGGGGAACAAGACGAAAATTTTGGCATTGGTTTCACTAGATTTGGACAAACGAGCAAAAAATTGCGAGGGTTTTAATATCAGAGACTAATATGTGATAAAAGTAATCGCGGATAGGTCACTAGCTGAAAATAAAATAAAAAGAAAACCCTATCGAACGAACCTTCGCTAACAGAACCAAACAAACGAACGTGTTCGTTTAAACGAGCTAAACTGTAAACGTTCGCTAACAAGCAAACCCAAAAAAACCAGTCTAAACCGTTGAACCGAAAAGAAACCCTAAAAAAACTGCTCTATGTTTTATACCTAAAACCGGCGAAAAAACGGCAGGCGGCGGAGGTTTCCGGCAAATGGCAACTCCGGCGAAGCAAAGTGCGACGGCGGCGGCTGCGCAGTGCGGGGCAGGGCAGCGCGGGGCGATGCTAGGCGGCGGCAGCGGCAAGCGGCTGCGGTGCCTGCGGCGGTGGGACGAAGTGAGGGACGCGGCGGCGGGGTGGGGCGGTATATAAGGGCGAGGGGTGGGGGCGCGATGCCTTGCGGGAGGGGCGGCGGCGGCGCGTGTCCGAGCTAAACACGACGGCTGTGGCGGCGAAGCTCGGGACTCTCGTCTCGAGTCGGAGAGGGAGGCGACACACGACACGGGCCGGCCTGCTCGGCTGGGCCTTCGGCCCAGTCGGGCGGGAGGAAGATTAAAAAAAACAAATTTCGGTCGGAGAAAATCCTAATAAAATATTAAAAAAAATCTAAAAATACCAGAAACAATTTTCACTGCCTAAACATATTATTTAGAACAAGTGAACATTTTTCTGACCTAAAATGCAATTCTCAAAAATGCATATTTTTCTAATTCAAATAAAATAGCAAATAAAATCCAAATAAAATATAATTTGATTTTAAATTTTCTACTCCGATATTCCTTTCGTTTGAAGAAGTCATATTATCTTCTCTCTTTTATTTTAAATATTGGAAATAATTGGAGAGAAAAATATTAAAATCAAATTGATCCTCTTTTCAAATTTGAGAAAATTCAAATATGAAAATTTGTGAAATCCCCAACTCTCTCCTTGGGTCCTTGAGTTGCTTAAGATTTCTAGGATCACAACCAAATATGAAAATAAAATATGATATGCATATGATGACCTATGTATAACATCCAAATTGAAAATTGGGATGTTACAAACCTACCCCCCTTAAGATGAATCTCGCCCTCGAGATTCGGGTTGGCTAGAAAATAGGTGTGGGTGGTCTTTCTGTAGGTCTTCTTCTCGCTCCCAGGTGGCTTCATCTTCGGTATGGTGGCTCGACTGAACTTTGCAAAACTTGATAACCTTGCTGCGGGTAACTCGGCTGGCAAACTCAAGAATCTTGACAGGTTTCTCCTCGTAGTTTAGATCACTCTCCAACTGAATTGCTTCCAGGGGCACTGTATCTCTTAGAGGAATATCGGCCATCTCAACATGGCACTTCTTCAACTGGGAAACGTGAAACACATCATGAACTCCTGACAATCCTTTGGGTAACTCCAACTTGTAGGCAACCTCTCCCATACGTTCCAGAACTCAGTATGGCCCTACAAATCTCGGGTCTAACTTTCCCTTAACTCCAAATCGTTTAACTCCTCAGAGTGGTGACACACGAAGATATGCTCTGTCTCCAATTTCATAGACTACCTCCTTGCGTTTAGTATTAGCATAGCTCTTCTGCCTAGACTGAGCTACCTTCAGTCTATCTCGAATCAAGTTAACCTTCTCTTCAGACTCTTTGATTAAATCTGGTCCAAACAACTGACGGTCTCCAACTTCATCCCACATCAACAGTGTCCTACATCTCCTTCCATATATACAAGGCTTCAAAAGGGGCCATCTTCAAACTAGCCTAATAACTGTTGTTGTATGAGAACTCTGCGTAGGGAAAATTATCATCCCAACTAGATCCATAATCTAGCGCACACGCTCTCAACATGTCCTCCAGAATCTGATTGACTCTCTTGGTTTGTCCATCTGTCTGCGGATGAAAGGTTATACTGAACTCCAGCCTAGTACCCAAAGTATGGTGCAGCTGATTCCAAAACTTTGAGGTAAACTGTGTCCCTCTATCTGATACGATGGTCCTCGGAACTCCATGCAGACATACGATCCTGGTCATATATATCTTGGCCAACTTCGCGCTTGTATATGTGGTTTTCACTGGGATAAAGTGAGCCACTTTGGTCAAGCGATCTACTACTACCCAGATTGAGTCATATCCCAATCGGGTCCTTGGTAATCCGGTGATGAAATCCATGACAAGTTTATCCCACTTCCAATCGGGTATCGACATAGGCTGTAATAATCCGGCTGGCTTCTGATGTTCTGCCTTCACTCTCTGACATACATCACATACTGCTACATACTCGACAATATCCTTCTTCATACCTGTCCACTAGAAACGTTCCTTAAAATCCAAATACATCTTGGTGTTTCGGGGGTGAATCGAATATGGCGAGTCATGAGCTTCCTGAAGTATTAACCTCCTGATGTCCGCATTATTCGGCACATATACACGATCCTCAAACCATAAAGTTTCGTGCTCATCCTCATGAAAACCTTTGGATTTTCCTTTGCTCATCTTCTCTTTTATCTCAGCGATTTCCTTATCATCCTTTTGAGATTCTCGAATCTTTCCCAATAATGTAGACCGAACCTCCATTGCTGCAACAAAACCTCTTGGAACTATCTCCAAACGAAGTTCCTTGAGATCGTCAACTAACTCCTTTGGTAATCCTCCGCTTACGAGGGTATTGGCATAACTCTTGCGGCTCAAAGCGTCTGCTACGACATTGGCCTTTCCTGGATGATAATGCAACTTCATATCGTAATCCATTATGAGCTCCAACCATCTCCTCTGCCTTAGATTCAACTCCTTCTGTGTGAAAATGTACTTCGAACTCTTATGATCCGTGTACACATCACATCTATTTCCAATCAGAAAATGTCTCCAGGTCTTGAGCGCATGCACTACGGCTGCTAACTCCAAATCATGTGTGGCATAATTCGACTCATGAGGTCGAAGCTGCCGTGAGGCATATGAAACAACTCTTCTGTCCTGCATAAGTACACCTCCAAGTCCTAAGCGAGAAGCGTCGCAATAAACTTGGAAATCCTTGCATATATCCGGAAGAATCAGCACTGGGGCTGTAACCAAACGTTTCTTCAACTCCTGAAAACTGGCCTCACAATCTTCGGTCCATTTGAACTTGGTATCCTTCTTCAACAACTCTGTCATGGGTTTTGCAATCTTGGAAAAATTCTCAATGAACCTCTTGTAATATCCTGTGAGTCCCAGAAAACTACGGATCTCTCCAACTGAGGTGGGTGCCAACCACTCAGTGACCGACTGAAGCTTGGTAGGGTCTACGGCTATACCTTCTCCTGATATAACATGTCCAAGGAATCCAACTTCCTTCAACCAAAACTCACACTTGCTAAACATAGCATACAGCTGGTGTTCCCTAAGCTTCTCGAGAACTAAGCGCAAGTGTTCCTTGTGTTCCTCTTCATTCTTTGAGTACACCAAAATATCATCAATGAACACCACAACAAACTTATCCAAAAACTCCATGAATACCTTGTTCATCATACTCATAAAATAGGCAGGGGCATTAGTCAATCCAAATGACATGACCGTGTACTCATATAGCCAATACCTTGTGGTAAAAGCTGTCTTAGGTATATCCTGTTCTCGTATCTTCAATTGGTGGTATCCTGATTGATGATCGATCTTAGAGAATACTTTAGCTCCTTGCAACTGGTCAAACAGATCGTTGATCATCGGTAGTGGGTACTTGTTTTTTATCATCACTTCATTCAACGCCCGATAATCAACAACCGTTCTCAAAGATCCATCCTTCTTCTCAACTAAGAGCACTGGGGCTCCCCACGGAGATTAACTTGGTCGGATATAACCTTTCTCCAATAACTCCTTAATCTGCTTCTTAATTTCCTCCAGATCATTTGCGGGCATCCGATACGGTCTCTTCGATATTGATCCGGTGCCTGGCAACAACTCTATCAAAAACTCTATGTCTCGATCTGGCGGCATGCCTGGTAGTTCCTCTGGGAATACATCCGGGTAATCCTTCACAATAGGCACTTCTTCCTGAACAACTCCCGAGAGAGGATTTACTTGGGTCCTCCTTGGCGCATGCCTAGACACATACTTGATCCTCTTTCCCTTCGGGGTGGTGAGTAAAATGGACTTACTAGCACAGTCGATGTTTCCTCCATACTTCGATAACCAATCCATGCCTAATATTATATCCAATCCTTGGGACTCCAAAATTATTAGGTCTGAGGGGAAGACGTGGCTACCAATGGTTAGGGGTAACTGATCACACCATCGGCTGGCCATATACTCTGCTCCTGGCGAGCTTACTAACATGGGTGACTTAAGGGCTAAGGTTGGAAACTTAAACTTGTCCACAAATCCCCTTGATATGTATGAATGCGATGCACCAGTGTCAAAAAGAACGAGTGCGGTAAATGACTTAATCAAAAACTTACCGATCACTTCATCAGGTTGTTATTCAACCTCCTCCATGTTGATGTGGTTCACCTGACCTCTGGTGAAAGGGTTTGGCTTCTTCCCTGAGCTTCCATTGCCATTTCCATTCTTTGTTTCAGGACATTTAGTGGTGTAGTGTCCAGTCGTCCCGCACTTGAAACAAGTAATGTGTCTTAGATCCTTCCTGGCGGGTGTTGCTGGGTTGGAACGGTTCTGTTTGTTGCTTCCTCCATTCCCATTCCCATTCTTAGGGCCACTGTGGTTATGCGAACTCCCTCCATTATGGGTATGGCCTCCATGGTTATGAGTGTGTACTCCCGAGTTCGGTGTAAAACAAGGCTTCTGCTGAGCTCCAGAATTACACTTCCCTTGTCCATACTTCCTTTTGCGGCTCTCTATCTGTTGCTGCTTGCCTTCAATCATAAGGGCCCTATCTACCAAATCCTGGTAGTTATTGAATGTTGCCACCATCATCTGCATGCTCACCTCATCATTCAGCCCTTCCATAAACTTCTCCTGCTTCGCGGCATCTGTGGCCACATCATCTGGGGCATAGCGAGCTAACTTACTAAACTCATCCACGTACTACCCCATAGTATGTTTTCCCTGGCGTAAGTTGCGAAACTCACGCTTCTTCATACTCATTGCTCCAGTTGAGACATGGGCTGTATGAAAGCTTGCTGAAACGGATCCCATGTGACATTGGCTATGGGAAAAGTGGTTGTGTAATTCTCCCACCATGAGGCTGCCGGTCCATCCAATTGATGTGCGGCAAAACACACCTTCTCAGCATCTCTGCAACCTGTGGCGGTTAGCTCCCTTCCAATCCTACGGAGCCAGTCATCAGCAACAATCGGCTCGGTGCTACTGGAAAACACCGGCAGATTTAACCTCAGAAGACGGGCTAACTTGTCAACTGGAGGTGGTGGCGGTGGGTTTTTATTGTTGTTGTTGTTGTTGCCTTGGTTCTGGACTAGTAGCTCCATCAAGGCATTCTGCTGTTGAATCAACTGAGTGAGCGCCGGTGGCAAGACAAATCCGGGGTCACGTCTCGGAGGCATCTGATAGGTTTAGAGGGGAGAGATAAGAATAGAGTGAGGTCTAAGGACAATCACTACCCATATGCACATGAGACAAACACATTCATATCAGACCACTCAATTCAAACAAGGGCATATAATCGATCTAGCTACCGTTACAAAATACTCGGACTACTACTATATACATGGGGGAATACTACTGATAATATGGTGGTCGACTAGAAATTTTGATCGGAAGAAGACTCCATGATATCTGCTCCAGCTTCGTCTTCATAATCATCATCACTGTCGGGGTCAGAGTCGGTGTCGTCGATAATGATGTAGTCTTTGGGATGGTCGTCACCTCCTAGCGTAGGGTCTCCCATGAATATTCCTAGCTTCTTCTTCAGGTCTTCATTCTTCTCCAGTAGTACTGCAATTTCCTCTTCATATCCATCGCGAGTAGACTTGAGTTCCTCTTCTAGCTCCATGTTCCTGGTCATCACCTTCTTTAGGTCTATCATGCTGGCGCACATCTGGTTCTCTTGACGACGAATGTGTTAGTTCAACTCCTGGATGTAGGCTGCAATGGACTTGTCCCTCCTGGTGCAAAGCATCTCCCATTGCTCATCTCGGTGTCTACATATCTGGTAGATGGTGTCCTTAAGATCCTTGTGGTAAACTTCGCCGATGCGTCCCATGGCGATGTGAGCTGCCATGCTCTTTCCTAGACTCCATGTTGGTGCATCAAAGGAAAACTCTATGGGCTCCGTAACTGGTGTGAATGTCCTTCTTGGAACATGTACTTGAACTGTCCAACGTTCTTCTTCCGGTAGAGTGGCGGTGTAGGTCCCGGTGAAGCTTGGTATTCCGATGTTCACGTATCTAGTGGCTTCCTTCAAGTGTCGTCCAAAAGGGGTGTCTTCATACGGTTGAGCAAACTTGTTCCTTGGGTACGCCATCTATAGAGTGAAAAGTGGAGAAGAGTCAGAAATGAGTAGAGAAGAGTTTCCTATGGCTCATCTTAGTGGTCGCGTCCTACAGTCAGCGTGTGCTCTGATACCATCCTCTAGCGATCCGACCGCAAATGATCAAATCTCTGTGTATAAGTGTCATCCCTGGATCAGTAATGCTGCCACACACAGTACTTGAAGGATTTATAACAAAGTTCAATCACACACTTATTACATCAAATGTTTCAAAGAGAGTACTTATTACAATAATATGGCTAAAGGCCATCTAAATAAGATAATAGCGGAGGCTTCGAAGGTAAAATGAGTCCATCAACTCCAACGGCATAGCTGAGTGCATGACAACGACCTAGCACACCTTACTCTTCGTCTAAAAACTCTGCAACATAATACGTTGCAGCCTGTGTAGGTCAGCACATGGAATATGCTGGCAAAATAACACTGTAGAGCAATGAACATGTAACCGCTATAACTATATGCATATTTGGCTGTTGGAGGCTCTATGATTATTTTTGTAGAAAGCTAGTTTTTCCCTACAACAAAGGAATATATTTTATTTAACTAAAAAGTTTGTTGAAAACACTGAGAAGGTTCCTCCAACTCAATCCGAAATTAAGTAATCATCAACCCAACCAATTAATTAAATAGAGTGATGAGATCAAATCAATAATTCAAGTACCAGATACTCAAGACGTCCATAACCGGGGACACGGCTAACCATGATTAGTTTATACACTCTGCAGAGGTTTGCGCACTTTTCCCCACAAGAATCGATCTCCTTCGTTGGATTGCTCGCACTACATGATGTTTGAGAAACGGATGACCGAGACACAGTCTTTCAGAAGCATTAACACTTTACTCTGGGTAGACAGTACCACCTACATCCCCTACATCTGCTAGCCTACCACTGAAAATTCCTTGGTCTTCTTGTCGTTTGAGAGCAACCCACCTCGAAGCCTTTGAGAGAGAATTCCTTGCGAGGATAAAGACCTAACCACCGGAGCCAGAGAGAATTGGGCATCACTTAAGTCTTCTTGTCTGTGTGATCTGAAGACTTATTACACTTGAGGACTGTGCATCCTCCAGCCGGTTAGGCGTCACGTTCTGAGCTTCCAAGAGACATTGTGGATTGCCAGTGAACGAAGTCTGTGAAGGTTTGGGAGTCTACCTTGAAGACTTACCAGAGTGATTGGGCGAGGTCTATGTGACCTTAGCTCAAGGAGAATACGGTGAGGACTGGGTGTCCTGAGCTGCGTGTTCAGGACTGGGTGTCCGGGACTGTGTGTCCTAAGGTTTAAATACCTAGCCGCTCCAACCAGACGTACAGTTGTCACAGCAACTGGAACTGGTTCAACATATCATTGTCTTCAATGAGTCACTGGTTTCATCTTCACTTCACGTTACTTACTATTACTCCTTGTGAAGTCATTGTATGTTTGCTCTATCATTTGTCTTCACTAAGTGACTGCGTGTTCTGTTTGGCTTCACAATATCTTCCTATCTGATCCTTACTACCTAGCTGCTATTAGTCTTTGTGCTTTCACTTCATTGAATATTTGACTATGGTTTGCCTAGTGTAGTCTACCTTTCGCTACATGGTAATAGGTCTATTTTTATCGTTTGTCTTCAAAACTCCCATGTTCTGAAGACTTCAATAAAAATCGCCTATTCACCCCCCCTCTAGTCGATATAACGCACTTTCAGTTTGTTGGGATCCGATGAACTTTGAGTTTATGATCAGATCTATCTATTTTTATATCCATGAAAGTATTTGATTTTCTTTGATCTATTTTATGCATGATTGCTTATAGCCTCGTATTTGTTCTCCAATATTTGGGTTTTGTTTGGCCAACTTGATCTATTTATCTTGCAACGGGAAGAGGTGCTTTGTAGTGGGTTCGATCTTACGGTGCTTGATCCCAGTGAAAGAAGAGGAACCAACACATATGTATCGATGCTACTAAGGACAAAATGATAGGGTCTATCTCTACATAGATAGATCTTGTCTACATCATGTTATCGTTTGTAGAGATCCGACCGCAAACGGTCAAATCTCTATGTATAAGTGTCATCCCTGGATCGGTAATGCTGCCACACACAATACTTAAAGGATTTATAACAGAGTTCAGTCACACACTTATTACATCGAATGTCTCAAACAGAGTACTTACTACAATAATATGGCTGAAGGCCATCTAAATAAGATAACAACGGAAGCTTCGAAGGTAAAATGAGTCCATCAACTCCAACGACATAGCTGAGTGCACGACAACGACCTAGCGCACCTTACTCTTCGTCTGAAAACTCTGCAACATAATACGTTGCAGCCTGTGTAGGTCAACACATGGAGTATGCTGGCAAAATAACACTATAGAGCAATGAACATGTAACCGCTATAACTATATGCATATTTGGCTGGTGGAGGCTCTATGATTATTTTGGTAGAAAGCTAGTTTTTCCCTACAACAAAGGAATATATTTTATTTAACTACAAAGTTTGTTGAAAGCATCGAGAAGGTTCCTCCAACTCAATCCCAGATTAAGTAATCCCCTACATCTGCTAGCCTACCACTGAAAAAAGGTCACACAACTTACTCAACTATAGCAGAGCCCATAATGGCTTGTGGCTGCACATGGAAGTTTCTAGCATGAATGATCTTATGATCCCCTTTGAGCCTGGGTGGCAAACCGTAGGATGATCACACGGGTACTCCGAGATATCCCAAGACAACACTGGATTGCTCCAGGTGCCCGGAAAACCACTGGGTGCTCCAGGGTGCCTCAACCAATCCACCCAGACGTGTATTAAAGTAGCCACCTTAACTTTAACCATTAATTAATACTCTCACATCTGTCACGGATCACTCAAACCAAACCACGTCTACAAGCATAGCATAGCGATATAAGCATAACGTAGAAGTAACTCCCAAGGATTGAAAACAAGGACAATAGGTTCTACCTCATCAACTACTTACCAAACACACAAGTATTCAAGTCCTAACCATGCATTGTTTGAGTATTGAAACTAATGCATAAAAACTGGGTAATAAGGGGTATGATCAAAGTGTTACTTGACTTGCTGACGATCTGAAAATCCTAGTGACCCGTAGTAGCATGCTTCACAGTCCAGAAACTCTATCCGAAGCAAACAATAGCATACATTAGCACTCAAGCAATAGATGCAAGGGTAAAACTCAAATGAAAATATCCAAACCGAAAGTTCAACTGAAGAGCTTCGATTCGGAAAAATAAACAATCGAATCGGAGCAACAAAACATAAACTATGATCAAAAGAAGTTCGAATTCAAATCTTCTTAAAACCAAATTTTAAATTGTCAAAACCATGTTCAAGTTGATTATCTGGAAATAGGGGAACAATATGAAGATTTTGGCATTGGTTTCATTGGATTTGGACAAACGACCAAAAAGTTGCTAGGGTTTGAAGATCAGGGACTAACCTATGATAAAAGTAATCACGGATAGGTCCCTGGCCGAAAATAAAATAAAATAAAAACCTATCGAATGAACATTCGCTAACAGAACCAAACAAACGTACGTGTTCGTTTAAACGAACTAAACAGTAAACGTTCGCTAACAATCAAACCCTAAAAAATAAAATCGGTCTAAACCGTTGAACCGAAAAGAAAACCGACAAAACCCTAAAAAAACCGATTTAGGTTTTATAGCTAAAACCGGAGGGCGGCGGCAGTTTCCGGCAAACGGCGGCTCCGGTGAAGCAAAGCGCGGCGGCGATGGTGCGGTGCGGGGCAAGGCGGCGCGGGGCGACGCTAGGCGGCGGCGACGGCAGGCGGCGGCCGCAGCAGCGAGCGGCTGCGGTCGGCGGCGGCAGGCGGCGGCGGGACGAGGTGAGGGATGAGGCGGCAGGGTGGGGCGGTATATAAGGGCGAGGAGGGGGTGCCTTGTGGGAGGGGCGGTGGCGGTGCGTGTCGAAGCCTGATACGTCTCCAAGTATCAATAATTTTTGATTGTTCCAAGCTATGATACTATCTGTTTTGGATGTTAATGGGATTTATTTTACACTTTTATAATAGTTTTTGGGACTAACCTATTAACCCAAGGCCGAGTGCAAATTGATGTTTTTTCCTATTTCAGTGTTTCGCAGAAAAGGAATATCAAACGGAGTCCAAATGGAACGAAACCTTCGGGAGCGTGATTTTTGGAACAAATGTGAGCCAGAGGACTTGGAGTGGATGTCAAGTAACCAATGAGGTGTCCACGAGGCAGGGGGCGCGGTGCGCCCTACCGCTCGTGGCTCAACTGACCTACTTCTTCCTCCTCTATATGTTCACATACCCTGAAAACATCCAGGAGCACCACGAAACCATATTTCCACCGCCGCAACCTTCTGTACCCAAGAGATCCCATCTTGGGGCCTTTTCCAGAGCTCCGCCAGAGGGGGCATTGATCACGGAGGGCCTCTACATCAACTCCATGGCCCCTCCGATGATGTGTGAGTAGTTTACTTCAGACCTTCGGGTCCATAGCTAGTAGCTAGATGGCTTCTTCTCTCTCTTTGGATCTCAATACAAAGTTCTCCTCGATCTTCTAGGAGATCTATTCGATGTAAATCTTTTTGCAGTGTGTTTGTCGAGATTCGATGAATTGTGGGTTTATGATCAAGTCTATCTATGAACAATATTTGATTCTTCTCTGAAATCTTTTATGCATGATTGGTTATCTTTGCAAGTCTCCTCGAATTATCAGTTTGGTTTGGCCTACTAGATTGATCTTTCTTGCAATGGGAGAAGTTCTTAGCTTTGGGTTCAATTTTGTGGTGCTCGATCCCAGTGACAGAAAGGGAAACGACGCGCATTGTATTGTTGCCGTCGAGGATAAAAAGATGGGGTTTATATCATATTGCTTGAGTTTATCCCTCTACATCATGTCATATTACCTAAGGCGTTACTCTGTTCTTATGAACTTAATACTCTAGATGCATGCTGGATAGCGGTCGATGTGTGGAGTAATAGTAGTAGATGCAGGGAGGAGTCGGTCTACTTGTCACGGACGTGATGCCTATATACATGATCATGCCTAGATATTCTCATAATTATTCGCTTTTCTATCAATTGCTCGACAGTAATTCGTTCACCCAACGTAGTACTTATGCTATCTTGAGAGAAGCCACTAGTGAAACCTATGGCCCCCGGGTCTATTCTCCATCATATAAGTTTCCAATCTATTTTATTTTGCAATCTTTACTTTCAATATATATCACAAAAATACCAAAAATATTTATCTTATCATTATCATCTCTATCAGATCTCACTCTCGTAAATGACCCTGAAGGGATTGACAACCCCTTTATCACGTTGGTTGCGAGGTTCTTATTTGTTTGTGTAGGTACTAGAGACTTGCGTGTGGCCTCCTACTGGATTGATACCTTGGTTCTCAAAAACTGAGGGAAATACTTATGCTACTTTGCTGCATCACCCTTTCCTCTTCAAGGGAAAACCAACGCAGTGCTCAAGAGGTAGCAGAGCTGGACACGACGGCAGCGGTGGCGAAGCTCGGGACTCCCGTCCCGAGTCGGAGAGGGAGGCCGCGCATGAAGCGGGCCGACCTGCTCGGCTGGGCCTTCGGCCCAGTCGGGCGGGAGGAAGATTTTTTTAAAACAAATTTCACCCAGAGAAAAATCCTAATAAAATATAAAAAAAATCTGAAAATACCAGAAACAATTTTCACCGTCTTAACCTATTATTTAGAACAAAGTGAACATTTTTATGGCCTAAAAATGCAATTAAAAATGCATATTTTTCTAATTCAAATAAAATCCAAATAAAATATAAATTTGATTTTAAATTTTCTACTCCAAAATTCTTTTATTTTGAAGAAGTCATATTATCTTCTCTCTTTTATTTTAAATATTGGAAATAATCGGAGAGAAAAATATTAAAATCAAATTCATCCTCTTTTCAAATTTGAGAAAATTCAAATATGAAAATTTGTGAAATCACCAACTCTCTCCTTGGGTCCTTGAGTTGCTTAAGATTTCTAGGATCACAACCAAATATGTAAATAAAATATGATATGCATATGATGACCTATGTATAACATCCAAATTTAAAATCGGGATGTTACATCGTTCTTATTGCATTACTATGTTTCTCCATGAACTTGATACACTAGATGCATGCTGGATGGCGATCAATGTGTGAAGTAATAGTAGTAGATGCAGGCAGTAGTCAGTCTACTAATCTTGGACGTGATGCCTATATAATGATCATTGCCTGGATATCGTCATGAGTATTTGAAGTTCTATCAATTTCCCAACAGTATTTTGTTCACCCACCGTTTGCTATTTTTCTTGAGAGAAGCCACTAGTGAAACCTACGGCCCCCGGGTCTCTTTCTCATATTATTTGCCTTTGCGATGTACTTTTATTTGCTTTTATTTTCAGATCTATTAATCCAAAAACCCAAAAATACTCTGCTGCACTTTATTTTATTTTATTTGTGATCTATTTATTCAATCTATTACAACTTTTTCCCATCACGCACCAATTTCTGGCACCGTTACCCGAAAGGGATTGAAAACCCCTTTGACACGTCGGGTTGCGAGGATTTGTTATCTGTGTGCAGGGGCTGTTTATGTTGTGTTGCTTGGTTCTCCTATTGGTTCGATAACCTTGGTTTCACATCTGACGGAAATATACCTACTACCACTATGCTGCATCATCCCTTCCTCTTTGGGGAAATATCGACGTAGCTTCAAGCGACATCAATCAACATAGTGATGTTCACCATTGAAAACTACTCTATGTCATGTGATGATCGGACATGGTTTAGTTGATATGGATCACGTGATCATTTAGATGACTAGAAGGATGTCTATCCAAGTGGGAGTTCTTTAGTAATATGATTAATTGAACTTTAATTTATCATGAACTTAGTACCTGATAGTTTTTGTTGGGAACGCAATAATTTCAAAAAAATTACTACCCACATGCAAGATCTATCATGGTGATTCATATCAACAAGAGGGGAAGAGTGTTGACCACAGTTCATAAGGTGTCGTCTCAACGGATTTAGATGGTGCCCTATTTAACGTGAATGCAGCTGTCTCTAAAGCATAACCCCAAAACGATAGCGGTAAATTAGTGAGAGACATCATAGATCAGACCATATCTAGTAAAGTACGATTATGACTTTCAGACACACCATTACGCTGTTGTGTTCCGGGTGGCGTGAGTTGTGAAACTATTCCGCATTGTTTCAAATGAAGACCAAACTCGTTACTCAAATATTCTCCTCCACGATCAGATCGTAGAAACTTTATTTTCTTGTTACGATGATTTTCCACTTCACTGTGAAATTCTTTGAACTTTTCAAATGTTTCAGACTTATGTTTCATTAAGTAGATATACCCATATCTGCTCAAATCATCTGTGAAGGTGAGAAAATAACGATATCCGCCACGAGCCTCAATAATCATTGGACCACATACATCAGTATGTATGATTTCCAATAACTCTGTTGCTCGCTCCATTGTTCTGGAGAACGGAGTTTTAGTCATCTTTCCCATGAGGCATGGTTCGCAAGTACCAAGTGATTCATAATCAAGTGATTCCAAGAAGTCCATCAGAATGGAGTTTCTTCATGCACTTTACACTAATATGACCCAAGCGGCAATGCCACAAATAAGTTGCACTATCATTATCAACTCTCCATCTTTTCGCTTCAATACTATGAACATGTGTATCACTACTATCAAGATTTAGTAAAAATAGACCACTCATCAAGGGTGGATGACCATAAAAGATATTACTCATATAAATAGAAGAACCATTATACTCTGATTTAAATGAATAACCGTCTCGCATCAAACAAGATCAAGATATAATGTCCGTGCTCAATGCTGGCACCAAATAACAATTATTTAGGTCTAAAACTAACCCCGAAGGTAGATGTAGAGGTAGCGTGCCGACGGTGATCACATCGACTTTGGAACCATTTCCCACGCGCATCATCAGCTCATCCTTAGCCAATCTTCGCTTAATCCGTAGCCCCTGTTTTGAGTTGCAAATATTAGCAACTGAACCAGTATCAAACACCCAGGGACTACTGCGAGCATTAGTAAGGTACACATCAATAACATGTATATCAAATATACCTTTCACTTTGCCATCCTTCTTCTCCGCCAAATACTTGGGGCAGTTCCGCTTCCAGTGACCAGTCCCTTTGCAGTAGAAGCACTCAGTTTCAGGCTTAGGTCCAGACTTAGGTTTCTTCACTTGAGCATCAACTGGCTTGCTGTTCTTCTTGAAGTTCCCCTTCTTCCCTTTAGACTTTTTCTTAAAACTAGTGGTCTTATTGACCATCAACACTTGATGCTCCTTCTTGATTTCTACCTCCACAGCCTTTAGCATTGCGAAGAGCTCGGGAATAGTCTTATCCATCCCTTGCATATTATAGTTCATCACGAAGCTCTTGTAGCTTGGTGGCAGTGATTGAAGAACTCTGTCAATGACACTATCATCAGGAAGATTAACTCCCAGCTGAGTCAAGTGGTTGTGGTACCCAGACATTCTGAGTATATGTTCACTGATAGAACTATTCTCCTCCATTTTGCAGCTGTAGAACTTATTGGAGACTTCATATCTCTCAATCCGGGCATTTGCTTGAAATATTAACTTCAACTCCTAGAACATCTCATATGCTCCATGACATTCAAAACATTGTTGAAGTCCCGGTTCTAAGCCGTAAAGCATGGCACACTGAAGTATCGAGTAGTCATCAGCTTTGCTCTGCCAGGTGTTCACTAAAGGAAATATGCCCTAGAGGCAATAATAAAGTTATTATTTATTTCCTTATATCATGATAAATGTTTATTATTCATTCTAGAATTGTATTAACCGGAAACATAATACATGTGTGAATACATAGACAAACAGAGTGTCACTAGTATGCCTCTACTTGACTAGCTCGTTAATAGAAGATGGTTATGTTTGCTAACCATAAACAAAAGAGTTATTATTTGATTAACGGGATCACATCATTAGGAGAATGATGTGATTGACATGACCCATTCCATTAGCTTAGCACCCGATCGTTTAGTATGTTGCTATTGCTTTCTTCATGACTTATACATGTTCCTATGACTATGAGATTATGCAACTCCCGTTTGCCGGAGGAACACTTTGTGTTCTACCAAACGTCACAACGTAACTGGGTGATTATAAAGGAGCTCTACAAGTGTCTCTAAAGGTACATGTTGGGTTGGCGTATTTCGAGATTAGGATTTGTCACTCCGATTGTCGGAGAGGTATCTTTGGGCCCTCTCGGTAATGCACATCACATAAGCCTTGCAAGCATTGCAACTAATGAGTTAGTTGTGAGATGATGTATTACGGAACGAGTAAAGAGACTTGTCGGTAACGAGATTGAACTAGGTATTAAGATACCGACGATCGAATCTCGGGCAAGTAACATACCGATGACAAAGGGAACAACGTATGTTGTTATGCGGTCTGACCGATAAAAGATCTTTGTAGAATATGTAGGAGCCAATATGAGCATCCAGGTTCCGCTATTGGTTATTTACCGGAGACGTGTCTCGGTCATGTCTACATTGTTCTCGAACCCGTAGGGTCCGCACGCTTAAGGTTTCGTTGACAGTTATATTATGAGTTTATGCATTTTGATGTACCGAAGTTTGTTCTGAGTCCCGGATGTGATCACGGAAATGACGAGGAGTCTCGAAATGGTCGAGACATAAAGATTGATATATTGGAAGCCTATATTTGGATATCGGAAGTGTTCCGGGTGAAATCGGGATTTTACCGGAGTATCGGGAGGTTACCGGAACCCCCCGGGAGGTATATGGGCCTTAGTGGGCTTTAGTGGAAGAGAGGAGAGGTGGCTAGGGCTGGGCCGCGCGCCCCTCCCCCCTAGTCCGAATAGGATAAGGAGAGGGGGGCGGCGCCCCCCTTCCTTCTCTCTCTCCTCTTTCCCCCTCCCGAATCCTATTCCAACTAGGAAAGGGGGGGAATCCTACTCCCGATGGGAGTAGGACTCCTCCTGGAGCGCCCTCCTCCTGGCCGGCCGCACCCCCCTTTGATCCTTTATATACGGGGGCAGGGGGCACCCCTAGAGACACAAGTTGATCCACGTGATCATATTCTTAACCGTGTGCGGTGCCCCCTTCCACCATAGTCCTCGATAATATTGTAGCGGTGCTTAGGCAAAGCCCTGCGACGGTAGTACATCAAGATCGTCACCACGCCGTCGTGCTGACGGAACTCTTCCCCGACACTTTGCTGGATCAGAGTCCGGGGATCGTCATTGAGCTGAACATGTGCTAGAACTCGGAGGTGCCGTAGTTTCGGTGCTTGATTGGTCGGGCCGTGAAGACATAGGACTACATCAACCGCGTTGTGCTAACACTTCCGCTGTCGGTCTACAAGGGTACGTAGATCACACTCTCCCCTCTCGTTGCTATGCATCACCATGATCTTGCATGTGCGTAGGAATTTTTTTGAAATTACTACGTTCCCCGACAGTGGTATCAGAGCCTAGGTTTTATGTGTTGATGTTATATGCATGAGTAGAACACAAGTGAGTTGTGGGCGATATAAGTCATACTGCTTACCAGCATGTCATACTTTGGTTCGGCGGTATTGTTGGACGAAGCGTCCCGGACCGACATTACGCGTACGCTTACGCGAGACCGGTTCTCCCGACGTGCTTTGCACAAAAGTGGCTAGCGGGTGACAGTTTCTCCAACTTTAGTTGAACCGAGTGTGGCTACGCCCGGTCCTTGCGAAGGTTAAAACAGCACCAACTTGACAAACTATCGTTGTGGTTTTGATGCGTAGGTAAGATTGGTTCTTGCTTAAGCCCGTAGCAGCCACGTAAAACTTGCAACAACAAAGTAGAGGTCGTCTAACTTGTTTTTGCAGGGCATGTTGTGATGTGATATGGTCAAGACATGATGCTAAATTTTATTGTATGAGATGATCATGTTTTGTAACCGAGTTATCGGCAACTGGCAGGAGCCATATGGTTGTCGCTTTATTGTATGCAATGCAATCGCGCTGTAATGCTTTACTTTATCACTAGGCGGTAGCGATAGTCGTGGAAGCATAAGATTGGCGAGACGACAACGATGCTACGATGGAGATCAAGGTGTCGCGCCGGTGACGATGGTGATCATGACGGTGCTTCGAAGATGGAGATCACAAGCACAAGATGATGGTGGCCATATCATATCACTTATATTGATTGCATGTGATGTTTATCTTTTATGCATCTTATCTTGCTTTGATTGATGGTAGCATTATAAGATGATCTCTCACTAATTATCAAGAAGTGTTCTCCCTGAGTATGCACCATTGCGAAAGTTCTTCGTGCGACACCACGTGATGATCGGGTGTGATAGGCTCTACGTTCAAATACAATGGGTGCAAAACAGTTGCACACGCAGAATACTCAGGTTATACTTGACGAGCCAAGCATATACAGATATGGCCTCGGAACACGGAGACTGAAAGGTCGAGCGTGAATCATATAGCAGATATGATCAACATAGCGATGTTCTCCAATGAAACTACTCCATATCACGTGATGATCGGACATGGTTTAGTTGATTTGGATCACGTAATCACTTAGAGGATTAGAGGGATGTCTATCTAAGTGGGAGTTCATAAGTAATATGATTAATTGAACTTAAATTTATCATGAACTTAGTCCTGGTAGTACTTTGCAAATTATGTTGTAGATCAATAGCTCGCGTTGTTGCTTCCCTGTGTTTATTTTGATATGTTCCTAGAGAAAATTGTGTTGAAAGATGTTAGTAGCAATGATGCGGATTGGATCCATGATCTGAGGTTTATCCTCATTGATGCACAGAAGAATTATGTCCTTGATGCACCGCTAGGTGACGGACCTATTGCAGGAGCAAATGCAGACGTTATGAACGTTTGGCTAGCTCAATATGATGACTACTTGATAGTTTAGTGCACCATGCTTAATGGCTTAGAATCGGGACTTCAAAGACATTTTGAACGTCATGGAGCATATGAGATGTTCCAGGAGTTGAAGTTAATATTTCAAACAAATACCCGAGTTGAGAGATATGAAGTCTCCAACAAGTTCTATAGCTAAAAGATGGAGGAGAATCACTCAACTAGTGAGCATGTGCTCAGATTGTTTGAGTACTACAATCGCTTGAATCAAGTGGGAGTTAATATTCCAGATAAGATAGTGATTGACAGAATTCTCTAGTCACCATCACCAAGTTAGTAGAACTTCGTGATGAACTATGATATGCAAGGGATAACGGAAACGATTCCCAAGCTCTTCGTAATGCGGAAATTGATGAAGGTAGAAATCGAGAAAAACATCAAGTGTTGATGGTAGACAAGACCACTAGTTTCAAGAAAAGGGCAGAGGGAAGAAGGGGAACTTCAAGAAGAACAGCAAGCAAGTTGCTGCTCAAGTAAAGAAGCCCAAGTCTGGTCCTAAGCCTGAGACTAAGTGTTTCTACTGCAAAGGGACTGGTCACTGGAAGCGGAACTACCCCAAGTGATTGGCAGATAAGAAGGATGGCAAAGTGAACATAAGTATATTTGATATACATGTTATTGATGTGTACTTTACTAGTGTTTATAGCAACCCCTCAGTATTTGATACTAGTTCAGTTGCTAAGATTAGTAACTCGAAATGGGAGTTGCAGAATAAACAGAGACTAGTTAAGGGTGAAGTGACGATGTGTGTTGGAAGTGGTTCCAAGATTGATATGATCATCATCGCACACTCCCTATACTTTCGGGATTAGTGTTGAACCTGAATAAGTGTTATTTGGTGTTTGCGTTGAGCATGAATATGATTTGATCATGTTTATTGTAATACGGTTATTCATTTAAGTAAGAGAATAAATTGTTGTTCTGTTTACATGAATAAAACCTTATATGGTTACACACCCAATGAAAATAGTTCGTTGGATCTCGATCGTAGTGATACACATAATCATAATATTGAAACCAAAAGATGCAAAGTTAACAATGATAGTGCAACTTATTTGTGGCACTGCCGTTTAGGTCATATTGGTGTAAAGCGCATGAAGAAACTCCATACTGATGGGTTTTTGGAATCACTTGATTATGAATCAGTTGATGCTTGCGAACCATCCCTCATGGGCAAGATGACTAAAACGCCGTTCTCCGGAACTATGGAGCGAGCAACTGACTTATTGGAAATAATACATACTGATGTATGAGATCCGATGAGTGTTAAGGCTCATGGCAAGTATCATTATTTTCTGACCTTCACAGATGATTTGAGCAGATATGGGTATATCTACTTAATGAAACACAAGTCTGAAATATTTGAAAAGTTCAAAGAATTTCAGAGTGAAGTGGAGAATCATCGTAACAAGAAAATAAAAGTTTCTACGATATGATCGCAGAGGTAAAATATTTGAGTTACGAGTCTAGCCTTCAGTTAAAACAATGTGAAATAGTTTCATTACTCACGCCACCTGGAACACCACAGCATAATGGTGTGTCCGAACATCATAACCGTACTTTATTAGATATGGTGAGATCTATGATGTCTCTTACCAATCTACCACTATCGTTTTGGGGTTATGCATTAAAGACAGCTGCATTCACGTTTAAAAGGGCACCATCTAAGTCCGTTGAGACGACACAATCTGAACTGTGGTTTGGCAAGAAACCAAAGTTGTCGTTTCTTAAAGTTTGGGATTGTGATGCTTATATGAAAAAGTTTCATCCTGATAAGCTCAAACCCAAATCGGAGAAATATGTCTTCATAGGATACCCAAAGGAGACTATTGGGTACACCTTCTATCACAGATCCGAAGGCAAGACATTCATTGCTAAGAATGGATCCTTTCTAGAGAAGGAGGTTCTCTTGAAAGAAGTGAGTGGGAGGAAAGTAGAACTTGATAAGGTAATTGTACCTTCTCCCTTATTGAAAAGTAGTTCATCACAAGAAATCTGTTCCTATGACTACTACACCAATTAGTGAGGAAGACTAATGATGATGATCATGTAACTTCAGATCAAGTTAATACCGAATCTCGTAGGTAAACTAGAGTGAGATCCGCACCAAAGTGGTACGGTAATCCTGTTCTGGAAGTCATGTTACTAGACCATGACGAACTTGCGAACTATGAGGAAGCGATGATGAGCCTAGATTCCGCGAAATGGCTTGAGGCCATGAAATCTGAGATGAGATCCATGTATGAGAACAAAGTATGGACTTTGATTGACTTGCCCAATGATCGGCGAGCCATTGAGATTAAATGGATCTTCAAGAGGAAGACGGACGCTGATAGTAGTGTTACTATCTACAAAGCTAGAATTGTCGCAAAAAGGTTTTCGACAAGTTCAAGGTGTTGACTATGATGAGAGTTTCTCGCTCGTATCTATGCTTAAGTCTGCCCGAATCATGTTAGCAATTGCCGCATTTTATGAAATCCAGCAAATGGATGTCAAAACTGCATTCCTGAATGTATTTCTGGAAGACGAGTTGTATATGATGCAGCCGGAAGGTTTTGTCGATCCAAAAGGAGCTAACAAAGTGTGCAAGCTCCAGCGATCCATTTATGGACTGGTGCAAGCCTCTCGGAGTTGGAATAAACGCTTTGATAGTATGATCAAAGCATATAGTTTTATACAGACTTGCGGTGAAGCCTGTATTTACAAGAAAGTGAGTGGGAGCACTACATCATTTCTGATAAGTATATGTGAATGACATATTGTTGATCAGAAATAATGTAGAATTATTCTGCAAAGCATAAAGGAGTGTTTTTAAAGAATTTTTTCAAAGAAAGACCTCGGTGAAGCTGCTTACATATTAAGCATCAAAATCTATAGAGATAGATCAAGACGCTTGATAAGTTTTTTCAATGAGTACATACCTTGACAATATTTTGAAGTAGTTCAAAAATGGAACAGTCAAAGAAAGAGTTCTTGGCTGTGTTACAAGGTATGAAATTGAGTAAGACTCAAAGCCCGACCACGACAGAAGATAGAAAGAGAATGAAAGTCATTCCCTATGCCTCAGCCATAGGTTCTATAAAGTATGCCATGATGTGTACCAGATCTATCGTATACCCTACACTGTGTTAAGCAAGGGAGTACAATAGTGATCTAAGAGTAGATCCCTGGACATTGGTCAAAATTATCCTTAGTGGAATAAGGAAATATTTCTTGGTTATGGAGGTGACAAAAGGTTCGTCATAAAAAGTTACGTCGATGCAAGTTTTGACACAGATCTGGATGACTCTAAGTCTCGATCTAGATACATATTGAAAGTGGGAGCAATTAGCTAGAGTAGCTCCGTGCAGAGCATTGTAGACATAGAATTCGCAAAATACTTATGGATATGTATGTGACAGACCCGTTGACTAAAATTATCTCACAAGCAAAACATGATCACACCTTAGTACTCTTTGGGTGTTAATCACATAAATGATGTGAACTAGATTATTGACTCTAGTAAACCCTTTGGTTATAGGTCACATGACGATGTGAACTATGGTGTTAATCACATGGTGATGTGAACTCTTAGTGTTGAATCACATGGCGATGTGAACTAGATTATTGACTCTAGTGCAAGTGGGAGACTGAAGGAAATATGCCCTAGAGGCAATAATAAAGTTATTATTTATTTCCTTATATCATGATAAATGTTTATTATTCATGCTAGAATTGTATTAACCGGAAACATAATACATGTGTGAATACATAGACAAACAGAGTGTCACTAGTATGCCTCTACTTGACTAGCTCGTTAATCGAAGATGGTTATGTTTCCTAACCATAAACAAAAGAGTTGTTATTTGATTAACGGGATCACATCATTAGGAGAATGATGTGATTGACATGACCCATTCCATTAGCTTAGCACCCGATCGTTTAGTATGTTGCTATTGCTTTCTTCATGACTTATACATGTTCCTATGACTATGAGATTATGCAACTCCCGTTTGCCGGAGGAACACTTTGTGTGCTACCAAACATCACAACGTAACTGGGTGATTATAAAGGAGCTCTACAGGTGTCTCCAAAGGTACATGTTGGGTTGGCGTATTTCGAGATTAGGATTTGTCACTCCGATTGTCGGAGAGGTATCTCTGGGCCCTCTCGGTAATGCACATCACATAAGCCTTGCAAGCATTGCAACTAATGAGTTAGTTGTGAGATGATGTATTACGGAACGAGTAAAGAGACTTGCCGGTAACGAGATTGAACTAGGTATTAAGATACCGACGATCGAATCTCGGGCAAGTAACATACCGATGACAAAGGGAACAACGTATGTTGTTATGCGGTTTGACCGATAAAAGATCTTCGTAGAATATGTCGGAGCCAATATGAGCATCCAGGTTCCGCTATTGGTTATTTACCGGAGACGTGTCTCGGTCATGTCTACATTGTTCTCGAACCCGTAGGGTCCGCACGCTTAAGGTTTCGATGACAGTTATATTATGAGTTTATGCATTTTGATGTACCGAAGTTTGTTCGGAGTCCCGGATGTGATCACGGAAATGACGAGGAGTCTCGAAATGGTCGAGACATAAAGATTGATATATTGGAAGCCTACATTTGGATATCGGAAGTGTTCCGGGTGAAATCGGGATTTTACCGGAGTATCGGGAGGTTACCGGAACCCCCCGGGAGGTATATGGGCCTTAGTGGGCTTTAGTGGAAGAGAGGAGAGGTGGCCAGGGCTGGGCCGCGCGCCCCTCCCCCCCTAGTCCGAATAGGATAAGGAGAGGGGGGCGGTGCCCCCCCTTCCTTCTCTCTCTCCTCTTTCCCCATCCCGAATCCTATTCCAACTAGGAAAGGGGGGGAATCCTACTCCCGGTGGGAGTAGGACTCCTCCTGGCGCGCCCTCCTCCTGGCCGGCCGCACCCCCCCTTTGATCCTTTATATACGGGGGCAGGGGGCACCCCTAGAGACACAAGTTGATCCATGTGATCATATTCTTAACCGTGTGCGGTGCCCCCTTCCACCATAGTCCTCGATAATATTATAGCGGTGCTTAGGCAAAGCCCTGCGACGGTAGTACATCAAGATCGTCACCACGCCGTCGTGCTGATGGAACTCTTCCCCGACACTTTGCTGGATTGGAGTCCGGGGATCGTCATCGAGCTGAACGTGTGCTAGAACTCGGAGGTGCCGTAGTTTCGGTGCTTGATCGGTCGGGCCGTGAAGACGTACGACTACATCAACCGCGTTATGCTAACGCTTCCGCTGTCGGTCTACAAGGGTACGTAGATCACACTCTCCCCTCTCGTTGCTATACATCACCATGATCTTGCGTGTGCGTAGGAATTTTTTTAAAATTACTACATTCCCCAACATTCACAACATCTGGCGTTGCTCCTGCAGCGGGTTTGTCACCTAGCAATGCTTCCAGGACGTAATTCTTCGGTGCAGCAATGAGGATAGTCCTCAATTTACGGACCCAGTCCGTGTAGTTGCTACCATCATCTTTCAACTTAGCTTTCTCTAGGAACGCATTAAAATTCAACAGAACAACAACACGGGCCATCTATCTACAACAACATAGACATGCAAAATACTATCAGTTAATAAGTTCATGATAAATTAAAGTTCAATTAATCAAATTATTTAAGAACTCCTGATACGTCTCCAACGTATCTATAATTTTTGATTGCTCCATGCTACTTTATCTACTGTTTTAGGCAATATTGGGCTTTATTATCCACTTTTATATTACTTTTGGGACTAACCTATTAACCGGAGGCCCAGCCCAGATTTGCTGTTTTATGCCTATTTCAGTGCTTCGAGGAAAAGGAATATCAGACGGAGTCAAAACGGAACGAAATCAACTGGAGAAGTTATTTTTGGAAGGAAACCCACCTGATGGACTTGGACCCCACGTCAGAAGATACGGGAGGTGCTCACGAGGGTGGGGGGCGCGCCCTCCATCGAAGCATCGTTGTCGTCTAGCCAACTATTGCTTCTACGACTATCGCTACCGCTTAGTGATAAAGTAAAGCAATTACATGGCGATTGCATTTCATACAATAAAGCGACAACCATGTGGCTCCTGCCAGTTGCCGATAACTGTGTTACAGAACATGATCATCTCATACAATAAAATTTAGCATCATGTCTTGACCATATCACATCACAACATGCCCTGCAAAAACAAGTTTGACGTCCTCTACTTTGTTGTTGCAAGTTTTACGTGGCTGCTACAGGCTGGGCAAGAACCGTTCTTACCTACGCATCAAAAACCACAACGCGGTATAGTGATTGCTTTTTGATCTTCAGAACCTTGTTCATTGAATCCGATTCAACTAAAGTTGGAGAAACTCACACCCACTAGCCACCTGTGTGCGAAGCACGTCGGTAGAACCAGTCTCGCGTAAGCGTATGCGTAATGTCGGTCTGGGCCGCTTCATCCAACAATACCGCCGAATCAAGAATCAACTAGTGACAGCAAGCAATATGTATATACCCACGCCCACAACTCCTTTGTGTTCTACTCGTGCATATAACATCTACGCATAGACCTGGCTTGGATTCCACTGTTGGGGAACACAGTAATTTCAAAAAAATTCCTACGCACACGCAAGATCTATCATGGTGGTGCATAGAAATGAGAGTGAAGAGTGTTTTCCATGTACCCTCGTAGGCCCTAAGCGGAAGCATTATGACAACGCGGTTGATGTAGTCATACGTCTTCACGATCCGACCGATCCTAGTACCGAAAGTATGGCACCTCCGCGATCTGCACACGTTCGGCTCGGTGATGTCCCACGAACTCTCGATCCAGCAGAGTGTCGAGGGAGAGCTTCGTCAGCACGATGCCGTGATGACGGTGATGATGAAGCTACCAGCGTAGGGCTTTGCCTAAGTACTACGACGATATGACTGAGGTGGATTATGGTGGTGGGGGCACCCCACACGGCTAAGGGATCAATGGTTAACTTGTGTGTTCTAGGGTGCCCCAAGCCCCCGTATATAAAGGAGCAAGGGGGAGTCCGGCCGGCCCTTGGTGGCGCGCCAAGGAGGGGAGGAGTCCTCCTCCTAGTAGGAGTAGGACTCCCCTTTCCTAGTCCTACTAGGAGGAGGAAGGGGAAAGGAAGGAGAGGGAGAGAAGAGAAGGAAAGGGGGGCGCCGCCCCCTTCCCTAGTCCAATTCAAACTAGAGGGGGAGGGGCGCGCGGCCCTGCCTTGGCTGGCCCTCTATCTCTCCATTAAGGCCCATGTTGGCCCATTAGATCCCCCAGGGGTTCCGATAACTCCCTGGCACTCCGATAATTATCCGGTGACCCCCGGAACACATCCGATGTGCGAACATAGTCATCCAATATATCAATCTTTATGTCTTGACCATTTCGAGACTCCTTGTCATGTCCGTGACCACATCCGGGACTCCAAACTATCTTCGGTACATCAAAACACATAAACTCATAATACCAATCGAAACCGAACGTTAAGCGTGCGGAACCTACGGGTTCGAGAACTATGTAGACATGACCGAGACACACCTCTGGTCAATAACCAATAGCGGAACCTGGATGTTCATATTGGCTCCCACATATTCTATGAAGATCTATATCGGTCAAACCGCATGACGATATACGTTGTTCCCTTTGTCATTGGTATGTTACTTGCCCGAGATTCGATCGTCGCTATCTCAATACCTAGTTCAATCTCATTACCGGCAAGTCTCTTTACTTGTTCTGTGATGCATCATCCTGTAAGTAACTCATTAGTCACATTGCTTGCAAGGCTTATAGTTGTAAGTGCATCTAGTGCCCCTTAGTGACTTTGGTGTATTGAAGACTTATAGGTTAAGGGACTAATGCGTGTGTGAGTGTACACAGGTCTATAAGTCTATGAGGAGTTTGATATTTACAGGAAAAGTCGACCCCTAAAAATGAATATCTTCGACTAAAGATTTTGGTATTTCTGAAGACTTTCATGAAGACTTTGAAAGTGAAGAAATTGGTGTGTCCGTGAAGACTTGATATTCATGCGAGGAATATGAAGCTTGAAGACTTTCGTTTTCATAGTTTTGTTTTTCTCTTTCTTGAGTCATAGGAAACACCGTACTGTTAAAGGGGGTCGAGGAAATACTAAGGAAAAATTTCCATGTGATGCTCAACTTAAAATCCTACACCTACCAATCCCTTCGAGTGAAGCCATTGGAAATCTCATACAATTCAGTCAATTTCTTAAGTGACAAAGACGAAGTTCTTCTGGTCTCTGAGGAATTTGTCCTGACTGAGTAGTTAGGAATTCGCCAGTGCGGATTTCCTACACAGTGAGGAACATGATAGCCCTGAGGATTTTGGTACTCAAAATTCCGACCGTTGCTGTGCTATGCGCCAGCTGTTCCAAAATATCTATCCACCTAACGGTCATATCATTGAAGGGCATTTATGTCTCATCATGTCGGGCTGCTTCCTAGGCTATAAATAGCCGCCCCCTACAACCACTAGCTGGTTGAGGCTGCTCCGAGAGAAACCGACACTTGTCATTTGAGAGCAACCCATCCTCCGAGGACTTTGAGCGAAAATCATCAAGTGAGGAAAAACCAAAAACCCAAACACCTACAAACCCCAAGTGATTGAGCATCACTGGAGAGATTGATCCTGAGTGGATCCGACGCTTGTTACCTTTGAAGACTGTGCTTCTTCCAGACGGTTAGGCGTCATGGTCTAGAGCATCCAAGAGGAATTGTGGATTGCCGGGTGACCAAGTTTGTGAAGGTTTGGAAGTCGCCTGAAGACTTACCATGAGTGATTGGACGAGGTCTGTGTGAACTTAGTTCAAGGAGAATACAGTGAGGACTGGGTGCCTTGGACTAAGTGTCCTTGACTGGGTGTCCGGGACTGTGTGTCCTCGAGTTTAAATACTCAGCCGCTCCAACCAGACATACAACTGAGACAACAGTTGGAACTGGTCTACCAAATCATTGTCTTCACCAAGCTTACTGGTTCTATTTCCTCAACTCTTTCATTTCCTCATAACTGTGTTGTATGTTTGTTCATATCTATGTTCGAAGACTTTGACTGAAGACTTTCTCAATTTCCTCAGTTCAATTTCTTCAGTCTGTTTGTCTTCATCCTGTGTTATCCTGTGATTACGCTTCCTGTACTCTGTGCCTGTCTTCATTTTATCATGATGACTATGATTGTATTCTGTTGTGTTTACTTTTGAGTACTTATTCCACTGCTAGTAGTTCTTCGCTAAGGAATTTCCTCGCCGG
The DNA here is from genome assembly GCF_056163025.1 of Triticum urartu. Lineage (NCBI taxonomy): Eukaryota > Viridiplantae > Streptophyta > Magnoliopsida > Poales > Poaceae > Triticum > Triticum urartu. The sequence continues at coordinate 165,216,255 of NC_141874.1, read as the reverse complement.
CAAATTCCTAAGTGAAGAATTTCATAAAAATCGCCTATTCACCCCCCTCTAGTCGATATAATGCACTTTCAATTGGTATCAGAGCAAGGTACCCCCTTGTTCTGTGTGATTTTGGTTTAACCGCCTGGAGTTTTAGTTATGTCGACTGCAGGTATGATCAAGGTCTCTGCTGGGTGTCCTACCTTCGATGGGACGAACTACCCCTACTGGAAGAATAAGATGCGAATGCATCTTGAAGCAATTGATAACGATCTCTGGTATGTTGTGGAAAATGGTGTTCCCTCAGTCACACCTTCTCTGAATGCTGCCGATGTGAAGAGATTCAAGTAACTCGACTCTCAAGTGAAGAATATCATATGTGGCCATCTGAGCAAAGGACAGTATGGCAGAGTGAGTGCTTTGGAAACAGCGAAGCTTATCTGGGATAGGTTGTCCAAAGTGAATGAAGGAGTCTCAACTCAGCGTGACTCTCGAGTTGATGTTCTTCGCAATCTCTTCAACCACTTCAAAAGACTCGACAATGAAAATGTTCAACAAACCTTTGATCGCCTCACTGACATCTCAAATGAGCTTCAAGCACTTGGTGCCACTGACATCATCGACCATGAGGTGGTGAAGAAATTGCTGAGATCGCTTGATTCTTCATTTGACACTCTGGCATTGATGATACAAGAACGTGCTGATTACAAGTCACTTGATCCCGCTGATATTCTCGAGAGTCTAAATACTCATGAGTTCCAACTTGCTGAAAAGAGAGATCTCTATGGTTCAAGCTATGGCAGAACACGTGCACTGAAGGCCAAGGCACTATCTGAGTCTGAAGATGAAGACTCTGGTAGTAGCCTTGGTGATCCTGAAGAACTGAGCCATGATCTGGCTCTGCTCGTGAAGAAGTTCCAAAAGTTCTCAAGACGTGGTCGCCTTGTAATATCCTCAAAGAGCAATGATTCCTCATCCAGTGACTATAAGAAGAGGCTCTGTCACAAGTGCAAGAAACCTGGACATTTCATTCAAGATTGTCCTCAGTGGGAAAAGGAATCAAAGAAGAAGAAATACAAGGATTACAGTTCTGATGATGCAAAGAAAAAGAAGAAATCCACAAAATCCTCATCATCAAAATCCTCAAAGCCTTCATATCACAAGAAGAGCAGCTCCAAGAAGGCCAGGGCATTCATTGGCAAGGAAATGGACTCTGAGGCTGAATCTGAAGAAAATGAGGAAGATGAGTCATCTGAGGAGTCCGAATCCAGAGTGGCGAGCCTTGCTCTCGCTACTGCATTCGTCAGCAAGTCTATCTTCAACATTGAGGAAAATGACCTCACCAACAAGGCTGATGAAGGGGATGATGACTACGCTCCCACCTATTGCTTCATGGCAAAGGGTGCCAAGGTACTCAAATATACCTCCTCTGAATCAAGTGAGAATGAATCTGATGAAAACCTTAAGCCCAGCTATTCTAAACTTGCTAAGATTGCTATAAAACAACAAAGGGCTTTAGAAAAGGTTCAAAACATGCTAAATAAAAGTGATGATATGTTGGGTGAAGAAATGGATCGCACTGAAACTTTGACTGAAAATCTTCAGAGACTTCAGTCCAAGCTTGACAAACTTCAAAGTCATCATAACACTCTCTTATCGGATCATGAGAAGATTTCTTATGAATTTCTTCAAAGAAAGCAAGACCTTGAGAAGCTAAGAGTGAGTTATGAAGATCTTCAGAAGGAGCGCGATTCATTACTTGCTCAACAAATCAGCGCATCTCAGGAAGAATTTGTTCCTCCATGCTTGAAGTGCATTGAACGTGAATCTGCTAATTCTTCACCTGAATGTTCAAATGCTGCTAATGTTTCAAATTCTTCACATGCCTCTGCTATCACTAATTCCTCATCTGAGGACATTGCTAGTATCACTGACGATGCAGGGCTGAAGGAATTGTACACGACAGGCATGTACAAAAGCCTCAAAGGGCATCAGGCTCTTTGTGATGTGCTTAAAAAGCAAATCCTCAACAGGAACCCTAGGAAAGAGGGTATCGCCTTTGAGAGGAAACTCAATGCTGATGGTACATATTGGAAGCCTGAGCAGTACCCCAAAACTACATGGGTTGCTGCGAAGGGACCTCCAGTTGATCCATCTAACTTATCTGGATTTGCATGTGAATCTCCTCATTCTGATGATGAGTCAATTGACTCCAACTGTAAGCTATTCAAAAATCAGAATGGTGAAGTATTTGCTAGATATGTTGGCACTAACTGCAGGAATGGCTCCCCTGTGAAGAAAATATGGGTTCCCAAAATATGCCTTGAAAATCTTCGGGTGAATGTCATCATGACGCCACCTGTGAAGAATAGGAACCCCAGATCAAATTCTTCATATGGACCAAATTCTTCATATGGATGAAAGTCCTCATATGAACATCATCGTGCTAACCCGTCTGTTTCGCAGGGAAGGTCTAAGGATTATGGATATGTGCACTATTCTTCAAATCATTATGTCCATAAGTCCTCGGAGAATTTCTCTGCTTACTCTTATGCTTACTCTAACCCCTCTTATGTGAAACGAAATGGACTGGCTTCTATGCCATCCTTCTCGTATGGAGCTCGCAGAATGATGAACTCTTTGCCACCCCTTCAGATGTGGGTGGTGAAGAAAAAGAACTAATCTCTTTTGCAGGGTCAGGTCTCCAGACGCACGTAATCGTCTGAAGAATTTGCTGGAGACCTGAGCATGCCTGAAAGGATGCAGGCTAATCATGAAGAAATGAACTTTCATTTCTCACGTCCTCATATTGCTTTATCAGTTCTTTTACTTGATGAAATTGATCTGATGAATTGATGTCATATTCTTCACTAATGAAGTATATGAGTTTGTAAGATGCACTAATTCATCTGCAGGATGATCAACCCAAAGCCACTGAGTGGGTCCTCGATAGTGGATGTACAAACCACATGACTGGTGACAAGAATCTATTGATGGATGCTCCATTATCACCGTTGCATCTGAAGCATATCATCTTTGCTGACAAAGGCAAAAGTTAGGTATTGGGTCTAGGTAAGGTTGCGATTACAAAGGATCGACACATGGACAAAGTCATGCTTGTTGAGTCCTTAGGATACAACCTTATGTCTGTCTCAATGCTTTGTGATCTTGATATGGTTGTTGTCTTCGGCAAGTACCGTTGTGTTGTGGTTATGGAAGCTGACAATTCCAAAGTCTTCGAAGGCTTTAGGAGAGGAGACCTGTATATTGTTGATTTCTCTACAGGACCACAACCAGCCGTGTGCTTACTTGCAAAAGCTTCAGAAGGCTGGCTCTGGCATCGACGACTTGGTCATGCAGGCATGAGGAATTTGCACACGCTTGCGAAGAAGAAGCATGTCATTGGCATCGAGAATGTCAAATTCCTCAAGGATCACCTATGCGGAGCCTGTGAAGCTGGGAAGATGACCAAGGCCAAGCATCCAGCAAAGACTATCATGACCACCACTCGCCCATTTGAATTGCTTCACATGGATCTCTTTGGTCCTAATCATTATTCTGCTATCTCAAGTGAAGCATCTCAATATGGCTTTGTTGTTGTTGATGATTATTCTCGTTACACATGGGTACACCTTGTTACTTACAAACATGAAGTGCAGGAAGTCTTCAAACGATTTTCCTCGAGGGCTTCAACCAACTTTGGTGTGAAGATCAAGCACATCAGAAGTGACAATGGCACTGAGTTCAAGAATTCTGGTCTCGATGACTATCTTGATGAACTTGGTATTACTCATGAGTTATCTGCTCCTTACACTCCTCGGCAGAACGGCGTCGTGGAGCGCAAGAACATGACTCTTGCTTAGATGGCTCGCACTATGCTTGATGAATACAAAACGCCTCGTCGTTTCTGGATTGAGGCAATTGATACTGCGTGCCACATCATCAACAGAGTATATCTTCACAAATTCTTCAAAAATACTGCCTATGAACTCCTCACTGATAAGAAACCCAATGTAAGTTATTTCAAAGTCTTCGGTGCTAAATGTTGGATTAGAGATCCTCATCACAACTCAAAATTTGCACCGAAAGCACATGAAGGTTTTATGCTTGGTTACAGAAAGGACTCGCACACCTACAGAGTCTTCAACAACGATCTTCACAAAGTTGTTGAAACTGTAGATGTGCGGTTCGATGAAACTAATGGCTCGCAAAGAGAGCACCTACCTACTGTGATAGATGAACCAGCACCTGAGGAAACTATCAAGTTCAAGGCTACTGAGGATGTCATTCCTACTGAAGAATCTGCTGAAGAATTCATTCCAGAACATGAAGAACATTGTAACGCCCTCGATGCGGCTATATCTCCCACGTGTCGAGGCACGACTTAGAGGCATAACCGCATTGAAAGCAATGTCGCAAGTTAGGCAATCATCACAACATCCCATGTAATATGAATAATAAAAGGGGAAGGTACATAGTTGGCTTACACTCGCCACGTCAATCAAGGTACATAAATAACATTACATCATCCAAACACTCATGGCCCGACTACGGTGCCAAAATAAAAGATAACCCAACATGCGACACGGTCCCGATCACCCCCAACTGGGCACCACTACTGATCATCAGGAAAGGAAACATAGTATCGTTGAGAGTCCTCGTCGAACTCCCACTTGAGCTCAAGCGCGTCACCTGGAGCGGAATCATCAGGCCCTGCATCTGGTGTAATAGTAATCTGTGAGCCATAGGGACTCAGCAATCTCGCACCCTCGCGATCAAGACTATTTAAGCTTATAGGTAAGGCAAGGTAAAAATATATGTGGAGCTGCAGCAAGCGACTAGCATATATGGTGGCTATCCTGTTCGCAGAAGAGAGCGAGAAGAGGATGCAAAGCGCGAGCGAGAAACTAGAGGACAACCTGCACAAACATTACTCCAACACCGTGTCCACTTCCCGGACTCCGCCGAGAAGAGGCCATCACGGTAACTCACACTGTTGATTCATTTTAATTAAGTTAAGGTTCAAGTTATCTACAACCGGACATTAACAAATTCCCATCTGCCCATAACCGCGGGCACGGGTTTCGAAAGTTCAAATCCCTGCAGGGGAGTCCCAACTTAGCCCATGACAAGCTATCACGGTCAACGAAGGAATAGACCCCCTCCCGAGACGTTCCGATCAGACTCGGTATCTCGGTTCTTCAAGACACTTCGAAAGGTTAAAACAAGACCAGCAACACCGCCCGAATGTGCCGACAAATCCCGATAGGAGCTGCACATATCTCGTTCTTAGGGCACACTCAGATAAGAAATCCATACAACTAAAAAACCAGCCCTCGAGTTTCCCCGAGGTGGCGCTGCAAGGGGCTCTAGGTTGGACCAACACTCAGAGGAGCACTGGCCCGGGGGGGGGGGGTAAAATAAGATGACCCTTGGGCTCCGGAAACCCAAGCGAAAAAGAGGCTAGGTGGCAAATGGTAAAATCAAGGTTGGGCATTGCTGGAAAAGCTTTAATCAAGGCGAACTATCAAGGGGTTCCCATTATAACCCAACCGCGTAAGGAACGCAAAATCCGGGAACATAACACTGATATGACGGAAACTAGGGCAGCAAGAGTGCAACAAAATACTAGGCGAGAGGCCGAGCCTTCCACCCTTTACCGAGTATATAGATGCATTAAGATAACTTGGCAATATAATGATATCCCAACAAGTAAAATAATGTTCTAACAAGGAACGGCCTCCAATCTTCACCTGCAACTAGCAACACTATAATAGGGGCTGAGCAAAGCGGTAATATAGCCGATCAACGGTTTGCTAGGACATGGTGGGTTAGAGGTTTGACATGGCAATTTGGGAGGCTTGAAAGCAAGTGGTAGGCATCGTAGCATTGGCATAGCAAAAGAGCGAGCATCTAGCAAAGCAAAGATAGTAGTGATTTCGAGGGTATGATCATCTTGCCTGCAAAGTTGTCAGAGTTGACTGGATCCTCGAAAGCAAACTCAACAGGATCCTCGTTAGTGAACTTGTCTCCCCGCTCTACCCAAACAAGACAAACAAGCAACAAGTACACAATCAACCACGTGCAAGGATCAAACAATATGATGCAAACATGGAATGCTATGCGGGATGCGATGCGGGATGCATATGCAAGATTTGACAAGGAATGCATGAACCTGGCCTCAACTTGGGAATCCAAGTGTGCCACTAGAAAGATGAGTTGAAATTGCTTGAAAACGATATAAAGAACTCCGGAATCGGAGTTACGGTTTGGAAATGGCAAGCAATTCAAATATGACCACGTTCTGCGATTTACAGCAAGTAGTCATCTAAATGCAATAAGATGAACATTCTACATCACTCAAACATGGCATAAAAATACATGGCAGGGATACATTCATGATGCTTAACAAAAGTCTAGCACTGAGCTATGGCCAATTCATCCATTAACAAGTTCAAACAAGCATGGCAAAAATGCATATGGTAAACACATTCCAGACTTAGTGAAATTAACACTTGTCTGGAATTTCAGATCAGATAGCACACTTTGGAGCAACAAAACTATATGCTACAGGACCTGAACATGGCAAAGTAAAGCATGGCATGGAGCTATTCAAAGAGTTTAACAAAAGCCCCTTAGTGACTTTGAGCCAAAAGGGATCAGAAAAAACAATTGCAAGCATGTGAACATGGCAAAAACATAATCAGATCACAGACTTAGTGAAAACTGGAGCATGCTGAAACAGATATCAAGTAGGCATGCTTACGAGCTCGATGCACTCACTACGGAGCAAGTCATGACAAGCTAAGCATACACCCATCAAGAATACACAAAATTCAAGCTAGACATGGCAAGAACAATAGCATAGCATGCACGCATCAACTACAACATCCTCGGCAAAATCGCTAACAAGTAGACAATGTGCCCAGATTCACGAAGTAGCAAAAGTAGAGCTCGATTGACTCAAGCTAGGGTGCTCCATAATTGCAAACAAAGACATGGATGGATAGAGCACTACAAGATTAACAAAACATCCCTACTGATCATCCTCAAAAGAGGCACGGATCACTAGGAAACAACATGAACATATGGCATCATGAGAAAAACAGATCAAGGACTTAGTGGAAATGCTAAGTCCCTGAAATCAGAAATACTAAGTGCCTAACTTTGCAAGCTTGTGCTAGTCACCACACACATCACAAAAATACATGGGTTGCACCTCTGGAAAGATGGCAAAACCCTTAACAAAACATATGTAGAGCTCATGGGCATATCATGCACACAATAATCATGGCAAAAATGACAAATGCCTAAATGGAGCAGCAGATCTGACAATTATCTCAAGTAGCACTCTTCTAACAGCATTTCGGGCATCAAGATGAACTCAAATGAAAATGATGCAATGGAATGAAATGATGTACTCTGAGACAAACATTTTGATATGCTATATGCCCAAAACGGAGCTACGGATGAGGAGATACGACATGATGAACATGGGCATATGAACTAGTGTTTCGGGAGAAATTCAACCCACGTTTTTGGATCTAGATCTGAGATCCGGTGCACGATATACGAGGATGGCCGGCACTGTTCACCGGCGACGGGGCGCGGCCGGAGGAAGCGGGCGAGGTGGAGGTCGGCGCGGGCCGGCGCCGGAGTAGAAGGCAGCGGCCCGAGGCGGGTGGAGCGGCGGCGGTGGTTGCCAGCCAGGGGCGGCAGGGCGCCGGGCAGCGGGGTAGGTGCGCCGGCCGGTGCGGCGGCGCAGCGAGGTGGTGGCCGGCGCGGCGGACCGGGTCACTGGCCTCGGGGAAGGAGGCGGCGGGAGGTGAGGCGCCTCGGCGGCGGAGGAACAGGCCGGGAGGGCCCGCCGTGGGCTCCCCGGGCCTCAGCATGGGGGCGGCTGGCGGCTGCCACGTGGCGCAACGGGAGAGGACGAGGGGACGGCGGCGGACGTGTCAGGCCGGACGGACAATGTCCGACGCGGCGGAGGAGATATTTTTAGGGTTAGAGAGAGGAGATCCGAGATTTTCGAGGAGGGGTCTTTATATAGAGGTGGAGGGAGCTAGGAGAGTCCAAATGAGGTGCGGTTTTTGGCCACGCGATCGTGATCGAATGCTCTAGATGATGGAGAGGGTTTTGGTGGGTTTTGGGCCAAAATGGAGGGGTGTTGGGCTGCAACACACACGAGGCCTTTTCAGTCCCTCGGTTAACCGTTGGAGCATCAAACGAAGTCCAAATGGGACAAAACTTGACAGGCGGTCTACCGGTAGTAAACCAAGGCCGCTTGGCAAGTCTCGGTCCAATCCGGAAATGTTTAATCCCCACACACGAAAGAAAGGTAGAAATGACCACCGGAGGAGAACGAAGCGCCGGAATGCAAAACAGACAACGTGGAAAATGCTCGAATGCATGAGACGAACACGTATGCAAATGCAATGCACATGATGACATGATATGAGATGCATGGCAACAACAACAACACACGGAGACAAAAACCCGAACCCGAGAAAATAAAATAACTTAAGGCCGGAAATGGCAAGAGTTGGAGTACATATTGGGAAAGACATATCCGGGGTGTTACAAGACTCCACCACTACGAAAGGATCTCGTCCCGAGATCTAGGACTGAAAGAACGCCGGGTATTCAGAACAGAGGTGATCCTCGCGTTCCCAGGTAGCTTCACGGTCGGAATGGTGTGACCACTTGACTTTGATAAATTTGATTGACTTGTTGCGAGTCTTGCGTTCAGTCTCTTCAAGAATAGCAACTGGGTGCTCACGATAAGAGAGATCTTCTTGGAGCTCAATGTCCTTGAAGTTGACGGTGCGGTCAGGAGTCTTGAAGCACTTTCGGAGCTGAGAGACATGGAACACATCATGAACATTTGCAAAGTTTGAAGGAAGCTCGAGTTGATAGGCGAGATCGCCTCTCTTGCTGACAATCTTGAAAGGTCCCACATATCTGGGGGCAAGCTTCCCTTTGATACCGAAGCGACGAGTACCTTCCATTGGAGAGATGCGGAGGTAAACATGATCTCCGATCTCGAAAGCCAAATCATGGTGCTTACTATCATAGTAGCTCTTCTGGCGGGATTGGGCTGCTTTGAGGTTATCTCGAATGACTTTGCACATTTCCTCTGCCTCTGTGATTAAGTCATTTCCCAAAAGCTGACGTTCGCCGGTTTCAGACCAGTTGAGAGGGGTACGGCACTTCCTGCCATATAGAATTTCAAATGGGGCCTTGCCCGAACTTGCTTGAAAACTGTTGTTGTAGGAGAATTCAGCATATGGAAGACAATCCTCCCACTTCATGCCGAAGGAGATCACACAAGCCCTGAGCATATCTTCAAGAATCTGGTTGACACGCTCGACTTGACCGCTAGTTTGAGGATGGAAAGCTGTGCTGAAGCGGATATTGGTGCCCATGGCCTTCTGAAAAGAATCCCAAAACTTGGAGGTAAAGATGCTGCCACGGTCTGAAGAGATCACTTGTGGAATACCATGCAGAGAGACAATCCGAGAGGTATAGAGTTCCGCCAATTGAGCTGCAGTGATTGACTCTTTGATAGGCAGAAAGTGAGTCACTTTAGTGAGTTTGTCGATGACAACGAATATAGCATCATTGCCACGCTTGGACTTTGGAAACCCAGTCACGAAGTCCATTTCAATGTGGTCAAACTTCCATTCTGGACTGGCAAGAGGTTGGAGGAGACCAGCTGGCCTTTGGTGTTCTGCCTTCACTCTTCTGTAGACATCACACTCATTCACGAATTGAGCAATCTCGCGCTTCATTCGAGTCCACCAATAAGCTTGCTTGAGGTCCTAATACATCTTCGTACTCCCAGGGTGGATGGAGAGGAGAGAATTGTGAGCCTCGTTCATGATCACTTTACGGAGGTCACCTTTGGGTACAATAATACGATCCTCGAAGAAGAGAGTATCCTTGTCATCAAGGCGGTAGCACTTGTACTTGGGTTGACTCTTGGCAATCCCAATCTTCACCTTTTTCACCATAGCATCAAGAAGCTGGACTTGGCAAATCTGGTCTTCCAAGGCAGGAGAGACTTGAAGGTTGGCGAGGAAACCTTGAGGAACAACTTGCAGATTAAGTTTGCGGAAAGCTTCACAAAGCTCAGGTTGATAAGGCTTGAGAATTAGGCTGTTGCATTAAGCCTTTCTGCTCAATGCATCAGCAATCACATTGGCCTTGCCTGGAGTATACTCGATACTTGGATTATACTCTTGAATCATTTCGACCCATCGAGTTTGCCTGAGGTTGAGATTAGGCTGAGTGAAGATGTACTTGAGACTCTTGTGGTCAGTGAAGATGTCCACTTTTCTTCCCAATAAGGGATGTCTCCAAGTCAAAAGAGCATGCACAACTGCCACCAACTCGAGATCATGAGTGGGGTAGCTCTTCTCATTGGGCTTCAACTGGCAAGAGGTATAAGCAACAACTTTCTTCTCTTGCATCAACACTGCGCCAAGACCATGGAGAGAGGCATCACAAAAGACCTCGTACGGCTTGGATTCATCAGGCGGAGTCAGAACTGGAGCAATGATCAATTTCTCTTTCAAAGTGTTGAAAGCAATGTCACACTCCGGAGACCAAACGTACTTGACGTGCTTCTGAAGAAGATTTGAGAGAGGCTTCGCGATCTTAGAAAAGTTTTCAACGAATCTTCGACAGTAGCTTGCGAGACCGAGGAAGCTACGGAGTTGCTTCACGTTCTGAGGAGGTTCCCAATTCACAATTGCAGACACCTTCTCAGGATTCACGGCAATGCCCTTGGCAGAGATGATATGACCAAGATAAAGAACCTCATCGAGCCAAAATTCGCACTTGGAGAACTTGGCGTAGAACTGGTGTTCCCTCAGCTTATCGAGCACCAAACGCAAGTGCTTGGCATGATCTTCCTTGTTCTTCGAGAAAACCAGAATGTCGTCGAGATAGACCAAAATGAAGTCATTGGTGTAGGCGTTGAAGATGAAGTTCATCATGCGGGAGAAAGTCGGAGGAGCGTTGACGAGGCCAAAAGACATGATAGTGTATTCATATGAACCATAGCTTGTCCTGAAAGCCATCTTGGGAATATCTTGCTCACGGATTCGAATCTGATGATAACCCATACGGAGATCAAGCTTGGAGAATACTTGGGCACCTTTGAGTTGTTCGAACAGCTCGTTGATGTTGGGAAGTGGGAACATCCAAACAAAATGAACGAATGCATTCCTCTTGAAATGGTCACATATCCATAAATTGAGAAGCCACGTAGAATTTAGGTAGAGAAATAAATCAACAAGGTACGGATCAAGAACGAATACTCGGTAAGAAATCCCAATCTCAAACCAAATATCCGTGGAAGAAGAACTAGAGCTACGAGAATTCCCACCTATGAAACTCCCGAACCTTTCCGGTTATGCAATCAGGTGTTGGGGATACAGGGGAAGCATAATATCTCACCCAAATCTAGCAAATCCTACATCCAGCTGTATCCATCCTTCAACACATAACCAAGAAAAACTTCGGAAACCATCTACCTCAACCTTCGAAAAGCATCCGTTATACAAGTTATGGCGATACTCCTGAACTCCCGCCCCAGTACTGGGTGGCGTCGAGGTTATCTCACCAACGAACTGCATAAACGAGATTTTCGATGTCTGCGTACTAAACTCAGGTATTCCAGAACTGCAACGATAAAATTATGACGAAAACACCTCAGAGCTCAACTCCCCGGGACACTTCCACAAAACCCCTGACAGGAGGCACCAAGACAATGTTCTCATCATAAAACCATCAGAACGATTCCAAGATACCCGCGTGATCCTAAATTTTTTTTAGTGAAATTTGAGAAGAGAAGAGTCAAAACTCTACGTCAGGATGCCTTACCAGAGCGATGAGGAGACTAGGAAGTAAAAAGAATTCCTAAACTCTCCGATATATAATTCCTAAATGACTCAAAACATTTTTCTAGACACAACTCGGCCGCTAAAAACGATCAAGCAATGGGGCTCCTAAGGTCGGGGAAGGCTCTGATACCAACTTGTAACGCCCTCGATGCGGCTATATCTCCCACGTGTCGAGGCACGACTTAGAGGCATAACCGCATTGAAAGCAATGTCGCAAGTTAGGCAATCATCACAACATCCCATGTAATATGAATAATAAAAGGGGAAGGTACATAGTTGGCTTACACTCGCCACGTCAATCAAGGTACATAAATAACATTACATCATCCAAACACTCATGGCCCGACTACGGTGCCAAAATAAAAGATAACCCAACATGCGACACGGTCCCGATCACCCCCAACTGGGCACCACTACTGATCATCAGGAAAGGAAACATAGTATCGTTGAGAGTCCTCGTCGAACTCCCACTTGAGCTCAAGCGCGTCACCTGGAGCGGAATCATCAGGCCCTGCATCTGGTGTAATAGTAATCTGTGAGCCATAGGGACTCAGCAATCTCGCACCCTCGCTATCAAGACTATTTAAGCTTATAGGTAAGGCAAGGTAAAAATATATGTGGAGCTGCAGCAAGCGACTAGCATATATGGTGGCTATCCTGTTCGCAGAAGAGAGCGAGAAGAGGATGCAAAGCGCGAGCGAGAAACTAGAGGACAACCTGCGCAAACATTACTCCAACACCGTGTCCACTTCCCGGACTCCGCCGAGAAGAGGCCATCACGGTAACTAACACTGTTGATTCATTTTAATTAAGTTAAGGTTCAAGTTATCTACAACCGAACATTAACAAATTCCCATCTGCCCATAACCGTGGGCACGGCTTTCGAAAGTTCAAATCCCTGCAGGGGAGTCCCAACTTAGCCCATGACAAGCTCTCACGGTCAACGAAGGAATAGACCTCCTCCCGAGACGTTCCGATCAGACTCGGTATCTCGGTTCTTCAAGACACTTCGACAGGTTAAAACAAGACCAGCAACACCGCCCGAATGTGCCGACAAATCCCGATAGGAGCTGCACATATCTTGTTCTCAGGGCACACTCAGATAAGCAATCCGTACAACTAAAAAACCATCCCTCGAGTTTCCCCGAGGTGGCGCTGCAAGGGGCTCTAGGTTGGACCAACACTCAGAGGAGCACTGGCCCGGGGGGGGGGGGTTAAAATAAGATGACCCTTGGGCTCCGGAAACCCAAGCGAAAAAGAGGCTAGGTGGCAAATGGTAAAACCAAGGTTGGGCATTGCTGGAAAAGCTTTAATCAAGGCGAACTATCAAGGGGTTCCCATTATAACCCAACCGCGTAAGGAACGCAAAATCCGGGAACATAACACTGATATGACGGAATCTAGGGCGGCAAGACTGGAACAAAACACTAGGCGAGAGGCCGAGCCTTCCACCCTTTATCGAGTATATAGATGCATTAAGATAACTTGGCAATATAATGATATCCCAACAAGTAAAATAATGTTCCAACAAGGAACAACCTCCAATCTTCACCTGCAACTAGTAACGCTATAATAGGGGCTGAGCAAAGCGGTAACATAGCCAATCAACGGTTTGCTAGGACATGGTGGGTTAGAGGTTTGACATGGCAATTTGGGAGGCTTGAAAGCAAGTGGTAGGCATCGTAGCAATGTCATAGCAAAAGAGCGAGCATCTAGCAAAGCAAAGATAGTAGTGATTTCGAGGGTATGATCATCTTGCCTGCAAAGTTGTCAGAGTTGACTGGATCCTAGAAAGCAAACTCAACGGGCTCCTTGTTAGCGAACTCGTCTCCAGGATCTACCCAAACAATACAAACAAGCAACAATGACACAATCAACCACGTGCAAGGATCAAACAATATGATGCAGACATGCAATGCTATGCGGGATGCGATGCGGGATGCATATGCAAGATTTGACAAGGAATGCATGAACCTGGCCTCAACTTGGGAATACAAGTGTGCCACTGTAAAGATGAGTTGAAATCGCTTGAAAACGATATAAAGAACGCCGGAATCGGAGTTACGGTTTGGAAATGGCAAGCAATTCAAATATGACCACGTTCTGCGATTTACAGCAAGTAGTCATCTAAATGCAATAAGATGAACCTACAACACTCAAACATGGCATAAAAATACATGGCAGGGATACATTCATGATGCTTAACAAAAGTCTAGCACTGAGTTACGGCCAATTCATCCATTAACAGGTTCAAACAAGCATGGCAAAAATGCATATGGTAAACAGATTTCAGACTTAGTGAAATTAACACTTGTCTGGAATTTCAGATCAGATAGCACACTTTGGAGCAACAAAACTATATGCTACAGGACCTGAACATGGGAAAGTAAAGCATGGCATGGAGCTACTCAAAGAGTTTAACAAAAGCCCCTTAGTGACCTTGAGCCAAAAGGGATCAGAAAAAACAATTGCAAGCATGTGAACATGGCAAAAACATAATCAGATCACAGACTTAGTGAAAACTGGAGCATGCTGAAACAGATATCAAGTAGGCATGTTTACGAGCTCGATGCACTCACTACGGAGCAAGTCATGACAAGCTAAGCATACACCCATCAATAATACACAAAATTCAAGCTAGACATGGCAAGAACAATAGCATAGCATGCACGCATCAACTACAACATCCTCGGCAAAATCGCTAACAAGTAGACAATGTGCCCAGATTCACGAAGTAGAAAAAGTAGAGCTCGATTGACTCAAGCTAGGGTGCTCCATAATTGCAAACAAAGACATGGATGGATAGAGCACTACAAGATTAACAAAACATCCCTACTGATCATCCTCAAAAGAGGCACGGATCACTAGGAAACAACATGAACATTTGGCATCATGAGAAAAACAGATCAAGGACTTAGTGGAAATGCTAAGTCCCTGAAATCAGAAATACCAAGTGCCTCACTTTGCAAGCTTGTGCTAGTCACCACACACATCACAAAAATACATGGGTTGCACCTCTAGAAAGATGGCAAAACCCTTAACAAAACATATGTAGAGCTCATGGGCATATCATGCACACAATAATCATGGCAAAAATGACAAATGCCTAAATGTAGCAGCAAATCTGACAATTATCTCAAGTAGCACTCTTCTAACAACATTTCGGGCATCAAGATGAACTCAAATGAAAATGATGCAATGGAATGAAATGATGTACTCTCTGAGACGAACATTTTGATATGCTATATGCCCAAAACGGAGCTATGGATGAGGAGATACGACATGATGAACATGGGCATATGAACTAGGGTTTCGGGAGAAAGTCAACCCACGTTTTTGGATCTAGATCTGAGATCCAGTGCACGATATACGAGGATGGCCGGCACTGTTCACCGACGACGGGGCGCGGCCGGAGGAAGCGGGCGAGGTGGAGGTCGGCGCGGGCCGGCGCCGGAGTAGAAGGCGGCGGCCCGAGGCGGGTGGAGCGGCGGCGGCGGTTGCCGGCCAGGGGCGGCAGGGCTCCGGGCGACGGGGTCGGTGCGCCGGCCGGTGCGGCGGCGCGGCGAGGTGGTGGCCGGCGCGGTACAAGAGTAGATCTACCATGAGATTTTGGAGGCTAAACCCTAGAAGCTAGCCTATGGTATGATTGTCGATGTGTATGTTGTCCTATGGACTAAAACCCTCCGCTTTATATAGACACCGGGTAGGGTTAGGGTTACATAGAGTCGGTTACAATGGTAGGAGATCTGCAAATCCGTATTGCCAAGCTTGCCTTCCACGCCAAGGAAAGTCCCTTCCGGACACGGGACGGAGTCTTCAATCTTGTATCTTCATAGTCCAGGAGTCCGGTTGAAGGTATAGTCCAGCTATCCGAACACCCCCTAATCCAGGACTCCCTCAGTAGCCCCTGAACCAGACTTCAATGACGATGAGTCCGGCGCGCGTATTGTCTTCGGCATTGCAAGGCGGGTTCCTCCTCCAAGTACTTCATAGAAGATTTTGAACACAAAGATAGTGTCCGGCTCTGCAAAATAAGTTTCCACATATTGCCATAGAGAGAATAATATTTACACAAATATAATCTGCTAACGTATTCCGTAGTGTGACATCACACCACGGCCAAGCTTTATTCGAACCGTTTTACTGTCCCATCTCAGCACGTTATGCGAGGTAGTTTCCTTGGCACGTCTTGTTAAAGCAGAGATCGTGTCCCCTTATTCCGGGATTCTCATCAATACGGGCGTGGGTAACCCAACCGCGTCTAGGACTCCTAGATTATAGGCAAGTCCAAACAGACACAGAGAGGACGCTTGATATTCACCCTCTTTATAAAGGGGACAAGGCTTTTATTTTTCCCTCCCGTGCTTAATCGAAACCTTCCCCTACCTCAAGCTCAAACGCCCGAAGTTCAAGTCAGGCGCCCCGAACCTTCGGTCATGTCCGGATCTAGCCTTCAAGGCCGATGGATGCCTTCCACCGTCACAGAAGAAGACATCAAGAAGTTGAGGGAGGCCAGATATCTAACCATCGAGATTTTGCATCGACTGCCTCCCCGAGGGCAGGCTGTCCCCACCCCCGAATCTAACAAGAACGTCGTGTTCGTTTCCCACTTCCTCCGAGGCCTAGGCCTTGCCCTGGATCCTTTCGTTAGGGGTTTGATGTTTTACTACGGGCTAGATTTTCATGATCTAGCTCCGGACTCCTTTCTTCATATCACGACATTTATTATCGTGTGCGAGGCCTTCCTCCGGGTTACCCCTCACTTTGGCCTATGGCTCAAGACGTTTGAAGTGAAGCCGAAGCTGGTCGAGGGGCAACATGTAGCGTGTGGAGGTGCCGCAATACGCAAGATGACGGGAGCTCCGTGGCCCAAAGGTTCCATCCGAGAGGTGTCTGAATTGTGGCAACAGGAGTGGTTCTACATCACGGCTCCTAGAAGTGCCAAGTGGGCGGCCCCCCTGTTTTCCGCTCGGGCCCCCACCACAACTGATGTCATGGATCAGCAGAGGTCTGAGCTGGGGGCCAGCCAAGGATGTGCCTATACTGCAAGGCCGCATTCGAGATCTCTTCAGTGGAGATTTTAGTTTGGTTGCGGTGATACAAGTCATGCTGGTTCGTCAAGTCCAGCCTTGCAAACGCCGGCCTCTTCGCCTGTGGGAGTTCAACCCCGAGGGACCGTGTGCCATTCAAATTTTCTCGGCCTGACGCACGAGGAGATGTACAAGTCATTCTTCGGACCTCATACGGAGTGTACGGAAATCACCGAGGACGTGGGCCTGAGTAGTAACCGCACCGCCGAACAGGTAAGGCATCTTCCGGCCGAACATACTTTCTCTACCTTGTTATGAAGTTATTACTGAGAGTTCGCTTTTTGACCAGGACTGGCTAACAAGGGCGAAGTTGATTCGGTGTTCGGCCCCCCTCCCTGAGGGTTTGGAAAATCCGGTATTGGAAAAGATGCTCCAGACTGCACCTTGCCCGGAGCCCTTGAAGGAAGATACCGTGGAGGATAATGCGGGCGGACGCGGGCCCCCAACGCTGCCCATCCTAGCCAAGGGAGCGAGCGTCTCCATGAGGGAAGGCGACCAGAAGAGGAAAAGGACTGCGCCCGGGGATTCGGAAGCCGAAGCTTCCAAATGGGAGAAGAAGTCTCCCACGGAGGGTCCTACCTCGGGGGGCGCTGTTGCCGCACAAAGTCCGCAGGGGGATCAATTCTCCCACGAGTCGTAAGTGACCCAAAATACCTTTAATAGTACAGATATGCCATTTTTTGTCTGAGAAAATAACCACCGCATATATTTTGTAGTTCGGGCCTTAGCCCCTCTCAAATGAGCTCATCTTCGGGGGATCTTCTTCCAGAGATGATGGAGAGCGAAACGCCTCCTCCGGACTCCTCCGATCCAGAAGCGGGCGACCCTGAAGTGTCGTCGCGGAGGGCCTCTCCGAGCCCGGTGAGGCCAGAAGATAATCCCATTGACCCCCAAAGCTCCCAATGTCCGGCTCCCGAAGGGAGCAGACAAAAGAGTCCGGCACCGTCTAGTGTGCGATTGGATGTTCTGAGGGAGTTGGTGGGGCGAGCGGCCATCTCAGATGAACACCGTGTGCTGATGAACACGGTGATGGAGAGAATATTGTCCGCCGAAAGCGGATTGCATGAAGATTTTATGAGTCTACTGATAGGCTTTGAGGTACGTAAAACAATGTATGATAACCCTGCACATGTTAGGTGTGCCCTGTGTAGATAGTAGCCCCTGAGACTCTGGTTGTCGTCGGAAACGACGACGAACAGAGGATCATATTCCCAGGAAATAACCATACTGCCTTTATGTGGAGGTGATGGAAGCTCCGGTGGCCAGCCGGACTAGCGAGTTTGCCCATTTAGAATGGCAGTTGGATGCGGCAGACGCCGACATCGAGCTTGTTAACAAAAGGCTTGACGAGGCACAGGGTAAGTACCAATATCTGGTAAACGCCACATAGGAAGAGCAGCATGACGGCAGTATCTTAAATATGTTGTGACTGCAGATGGAGCTGCCACTGTTGAAGCCTTGCGGGCAGAACTTGCCCGAACCAAGGAACAAGCGAGGTTAGGTAATGCGGCTGCTGTGAAGGCGGCCGAAGAGTTGCAAGCCGAGAAGGCCGTGCATGGCGAGACCCGAGACAAGATGGCCAAGATGGCCAAGATGGAATGAAAAGCCGCCGCCGACCGATGCCGGGTTCTTGAAAAGGAAAACCAAGCGAAGGCATCGGACCTTGAGAAGGCTGCTGCGACGAAAAAGGATCTCCGCTCTGCTATGAGGGCAAAGAAGGAGGAGTTGTGGGATGCCGGGGATATTGTAGCTGGGAAATCCTTTATGTTGCGGAGGAAATTCAGAGATCCACGGTATGCTCCTATGGATCGGCTGTGGAGTTCGGAGGATGTGTATATGGATTTGGCGGCGAGCGCTGCCGATGCGGCCAAGTACTTCCAGGGTCAGACAGACCGTGGAGTAGACCAGCTGTTTTGGAGACATTCCATTCTCCCGAGCGTCCACTTTCATTGACTGACCAATTAGCCGAATGGGCCGAACTAAACAGGTTGTCCGGACTCTCTATGAGGTATGTTGTGGATCAGCTGTGGCCGGGAAGGTCAAAACCGAACAGCTATTTCAGCTTGGTGCAGCAGGTCCTTGATGTGGTGCCGCGCATTAATGCGATGAGGAGGTCGGCGTGCATAGAGGGCGCATGGATGGCATTTGCCTGCGTTAAAGCATACTGGGCGGAGATGGATGCTACCACTGTTGCAGCGCGGGATTCGGCCATAGGTCGAAGGGCTGTTGAGCACTACTTTGAAGTTCTTGAGGGTGCTCGTTTGATAGAGACCCAGTGCTCAAAAAATATTATGTTTGAGTGGTATGTAATCTCATTGTAAGCGAAATGCTTTTATAAATTTTCGTAAGGCTATTTTTATACTTTTGCCTGAAAGTAATATGATGCCTCCTGGGCGGCCGTTTATGTATACATGTGTATAACCTGAAAGATTGCAGCCGTCGGCTTCAACCCTCACGCATATAATGCGGAGGTGCTCGCAAAAACAAACGTTCACACTTAACCCAACGTCTTGGTCCTATTAAGGAGGTGATAGCGGAGCGAGCGAGGCAACCGAACTATAATGCTTTAGCAGTTTCACTTAGCCATAGGAGTTTGACAGTGGGGCTACTAGATAGCCCCTGGTGGCTCCGCACTCTCCCAGTTCCGGGGTGCGTACATGCCTGGCCGGAAAACGGCCCTTCGTTAAGGCGGAGGAATTCTAACATTCCCACAGGTCATCGAGTGGTTGACCAGTCTCACGCTATATCATGACAGTCAGTTTTCGGCTTTCTCTACTGAGGTGCTCGTCCGGATGAACTAGGGCACGATCGCAGTAGTTCTCCTGGTGCTACCTTAGCCGGTAAAGCAGAACGTAAGGCACCAAAACACAGGAGCCGGGCAAACCCAACATTTGACCAAAGACAATGATTCGGAGCTGATGCATATAGGGCCAAACTCGCGACGCCGAACACTCCCTAAGGTATTCTGTCTTTGTGGTATAAACCGGGCCTAAATAATGGCCTTTGTAAGAAGCCCCTTGTGTCTAGGTACGTGCATTGTTCTGGCGTGGCCACATGCCAAGACATCAGCATCCTTCTCAACGGTGGATATGTATCAACAAGAGACGGTAAAAAAGGTCTACGCATGGTCTTAATCTAAAAAGAATCCTTGGAGCGGGTCCCTGCTGCACGTCTGCGCCTGTGTCTCCGTTGTGCCGTATCCTGGACGGGTGTAGCACGATGATCGTCTGTAAAAGAGAGGAAGTTCAGTGAAAAAGTTGTCGTGCAAAAATGATAGTTTTTAAAGAAACCATGTGTAATTCAAGATGATAAGAAATTGCCGCTTGTCTGCGCGCGTTGAGCCCCTTGTATTGACAAATAGGGGTGTGACCACTTATTTCCGTATAAATAGTGGCGCCGGACTTGATTAGTTGTAGCTGAGGTCTTGACGACCTATTGGATGCTTTCGTTTGTCCGGGCGCCTTTAGTGTGCGGCGGCCAAGGCAGCCTCACTCTCTTCAGCGCGCAGAGATCGCTTGATATTTCCGTGCACTGTAATGATGCCACGTGGACCGGGCATCTTGAGTGTGAGGGAGGCGTAGTGTGGTATTGCATTAAAGCGAGCGAAAGCTTCGCGTCCGAGCAGTGCTTGATAGCCACTTTGAAACGGAGTGATGTGGAAAGTTAAATGGTCGCGATGGAAGTTATCGGGGGAGCTGAATATAACTTGTAGTAAGAGGGAGCCCGCACAACGAGCCCCTGGGCCTGGCGTTACTCCTTTAAAGGTAGTATTGCTATGGCGAATTTGTGTTGGGTCTAACCCCATCCTACGGATTGTATCCTGATATAGTAGGTTTAGGCTACTGCCACCGTCCATCAAGACCCTTGTGAAGTGATATTCGCCAATTACTGGGTCTAATACCAGGGCAGCCCAGCCTACGTGTCGGATACTTGCTGAGTAATCGCGATGGTCGAAAGTGATCGGTTGAGATGACCAGTGGCAGGACTTCGTAGTGATAGGCACTTGGGTATACTTTCCTGGGAGTGCCGTATTGTTTTTTCCCTTCATTATGTGTAACACGTTTACTGTTTTGACTTCTGGTGGAAATTTCTTTTGTTCCGCCATCTCTTGCTTGGGAGGCTCGTCCTCGTCTTCACTTGGTGTATCCTCCCTTTATGTACGGCGTTGAGCTTGCCGGACTGCTTGAAGACCCAACATTCTCTGTGGGTATGATTAGCAGGTTTACCAGGAGTACTATGGATCTGACATACTTGGTCCAGAATTTTGTTGAGGCTGGACAATTCATCCCTGGTGCATTTAGGCAGCTTTTGACCTGGCCGAGAGCTTTTGAATCCGGCATTTACTGCCGTGCCCTTCGTGCTGTTTTCTTTATTCCGGCGTTTGTTATTGCTGTTGCGCCATGATTTCCCGTTTCCATCTCTAGCTTCAGATGTACTGGGGTCGCTGGTGCTGCATCTGGCTAGCAAGCTGTCCTCCCCCGCGCAAAAGCGGGTCATGAGGTTTGTTAATGCGGCCATCATTCTCGGCTTATTTTGGCCGAGGTGTCTGGCGAGCCATTCGTCACGGACGCTATGCTTGAAAGCTGCTAAGGCTTCGGCATCCGGACAGTCGACAATCTGGTTCTTTTTAGTAAGAAACCTGTTCCAAAGCTTTCGGGCTGACTCTCTGGGCTGTTGAGTTATATGACTCAAATCGTCCGCATCCGGAGGTCGGACATAAGTCCCTTGAAAATTTGCCCGAAAGGCGTCTTCGAGTTCTTCCCAACTTCCGATGGAGCTTTCGGGGAGTCCTTTGAGCCACTGACGAGCTGGCCCTTTGAGCTTGAGGGGTAGGTACTTGATGGCATGGAGATCATCTCCTCGAGCCATATGGATATGAAGGATGTAGTCCTCAATCCAGACCCCAGGGTCTGTTGTTCCGTCGTATGCCTCTATGTTTACGGGCTTAAATCCTTCTGGAAATTCATGGTCCAGCACCTCATCGGTGGAACATAGGGGGTGTGTGGCACCCCTATAGCTCGGTGTACTGCGTTGTTCGGATGTTTGTTGTATTGCATTGTATGCTGGGGCGCGCTTGCGTGGTCCATAGATGGATCTTGTTACACCGTCCTTTGGGTGCGAGCTCTTGCATTGGTTGCGTGTTGTATGGTGAGCGGCGTTGTATGCCGCTCTGTATTGGTAGAGGGGTCGTCTATCCAACCAGGTGGCTGCTTTGATATTTGGTTGTGGGGGTTCTGAGGCCTCCTCATCGAATTCGGGTAGCAGCTTCTGCTTCGGGTAGCTCTTGAAGGGGCGATTGTCGCCGTACCTTGCTGCAGTGCTAAGTATTTTACTCCATCTGAATTGGAGTGTGTCTTGCGCGGCCTTGAGCCTTTGCTTCTGCTTTTTCAGGCTCCTCGCGGTGGCAACAAGCCTTTTACGGGCAGTCTGTTGCTCCGGGTGTCTGTCCGGCATTATGTCGTCCGGACCATTATCCTTGATAGGATTTGTTTGTTCGGTTTGATTATCCGGATTGCCGTTGTCCGGCGGCGGGTTGCCCTGCTCCAGCGCTGGGTCTGTGTGATTGCTATTTCTTTCGAGGCGGGATTTGGGGCGGCGCTTGCGTCGCCGCTTTGACTGCTTTTCGAGGGAACAAGCCTTCGGTGCGTCCTTCCGCTCCTCGTCATCATCTCTTGGTGCGTCCACCATGTATACGTCATATGACGAGGTGGCGTTCCAGGGCCCAATAGGCGCTGGTTCTTCATCGTCTCCTTGATCGGCGTCCATGCCGTCGATGTCTCCGGAGTCGAAGTCGAGCATGTCGGTTAAATCGTCGACGGTGGCTACAAAGTGGGTGGTGGGTGGGTTTTGAATTTCTTCATCATCCGCATCCCAATCTCACTGACCATAGTCCGGCCAGGGCTCTCTTGATAAAGAGAGAGACTTCAATGACTTCAAGATATCGCCCAAAGGCGAGTGCTGAAAGATGTCCGCGGCAGTGAACTCAATAATCGACGCCCAATCGGATTCGACCGGCAGGGGCGCGGGGGCTCGGAGTCTGGAGAGGAGTCCGGCTCCTTGGAGTCATGGGTCTCGCAGAGTACGGGGCTGGTGCTTGGCTCAGTCGCCGTTGGGGTTGCAGCCCCCGAGGTGGCGTCCAACCGCCCATCCTCGATCGGCATAGTTGGCTCCGAATTAAGGGTCGGAGCCGATGCGGGTGCGGCCTCCAGGGCACTGTTCGGCGGCAGAGCTAGATCATGCTCGTCATGACAGTGCGGTGCGCTTGGCAGTGGCTCGAATCCGTCGAAGATCAAGTCCCCGCGGATGTCAGCTATGTAGTTAAAACTTCCAAATCTGACCTGACGGCCAGGGGCGTAGCTTTCGATCTGCTCTAGACGGCCAAGCGAATTGGCCCGCAGTGCGAAGCCGCCGAAGACGAAGATCTGTCCGGGGAGGAAGGTCTCACCCTGGAGTGCATCCCTATCGATGATCGTAGGAGCCATCGAGCCTGACAGCGACGACACAGAGGAACTCTCAATGAAAGCACCAATGTCGGTGTCAAAACCGGCGGATCTCGGGTAGGGGGTCCCGAACTGTGCGTCTAGGCTGGATGGTAATAGGAGACAAGGGACACGAAGTTTTACCCAGGTTCGGGCCCTCTCGATGGAGGTAAAACCCTATGTCTTGCTTGATTAATATTGATGATATGGGTAGTACAAGAGTAGATCTACCATGAGATCAAGGAGGCTAAACCCTAGAAGCTAGCCTATGGTATGATTGTCGATGTGTATGTTGTCCTATGGACTAAAACCCTCCGGTTTATATAGACACCGGGTAGGGTTAGGGTTACATAGAGTCGGTTACAATGGTAGGAGATCTGCATATCCGTATCACCAAGCTTGCCTTCCACGCCAAGGAAAGTCCCTTCCGGACACGGGACGGAGTCTTCAATCTTGTATCTTCATAGTCCAGGAGTCCGGTTGAAGGTACAGTCTGGCTATCCGAACACCCCCTAATCCAGGACTCCCTCAATCATCAATGACATCAAAGCGCCAGGTCCTCTCACACACTCAAAAGCTTCACATTTGTCTAACTTTTGTGGGCAGTGTGCTTTTGTCTCTATTACAGAGCCCACTAAGGTAGATGAAGCATTTCTGGAGCCTGAGTGGATTCAGGCCATGCAATAAGAATTACATCAGTTTGAGCTCAACAATGTCTGGGAACTGGTCAAACGTCCAGATCCTCGCAAGCACAATATCATCGGCACAAAGTGGATCTACTGCAACAAGCAAGATGAAAATGGCCTTGTTGTGAGGAATAAGGCACGACTTGTAGCTCAAGGCTACACACAAGTTGAAGGAATTGATTTCGATGAAACTTTTGCACCTGTTGCTAGACTTGGGGCTATTCACATATTACTTGCTTATGCTAACCATCATGATATCACTCTATATCAAATGGATGTGAAAAGTGCATTCCTCAATGGTAAGCTTGAGGAAGAAGTATATGTTGCTCAACCCCCAGGTTTTGAAGATCCAAAGAATCCTGACAAAGTCTTCAGACTCAACAAGGCCCTCTATGGCCTCAAGCAGGCCCCACGGCCTTGGTATGATACTTTGAAGGAACTCTTCATGAAGAAAGGCTTCAAACCCGGTTCACTCGACCCTACTCTTTTCACTAAATCTTATGATGGTGAATTGTTTGTGTGCCAATTATATGTTGATGATATTATCTTTGGCTGTACTGACCAACGTTATAGTGATGAATTTGCCTATATGATGAGTGAAGAATATCAAATGTCTAGTATGGGAGAGTTGAAATTTTTCTTAGGTCTTCAAATTCGTCAACAACACAATGGCATATTCATATCTCAGGAGAAATACCTCAAGGATGTACTAAGGAAGTTCGGCCTGCAAGATTGCAAAGGCGTCAAAATTCCTATGCCCACAAATGGCCATCTGTCCACTGATGAAAATGGTATTGACTTCGATCATAAGGTATACCGCTCCATTATAGGTTCCTTATTATACTTATGTGCATCTAGGCCAGATATAATGCTTAGTGTTTGCATGTGTGCCTGATTTTAAGCTGCACCGAAGGAATCACACCATAAGGCTGTGAAGCATATTCTTCGATATCTAGCTCACACACCAACACTTGGATTATGGTACCCCAAGGGCTCGGCTTTTGATCTTGTTGGATATTCTGACTCTGACTATGCTGGTGATCGTGTGGATCGCAAGTCAACATCTGGTACATGTCATTTCCTCGGACGATCTTTGGTCTGTTGGTCCTCGAAGAAACAGAACTGGGTATCACTATCTACTGCTGAAGCTGAGTACATTGCCGCTGGTTCTTGCTATGCCCAATTGCTATGGATGAAGCAAACTCTCAAGGACTACGGCGTCAACATGAAGAATGTGCCTCTCTTATGTGACAATGAGAGTTCCATCAAGATTGCTCACAACCTAGTTCAGCACTAGAAGACAAAGCACATTCAGATTCGTCATCATTTTCTTCGTGATCATGTGTTGAAGGGTGACATTTCTATTGAGCATGTGAAGACTGAAGAACAGCTAGCCGATATCTTCACAAAGCCCTTGGATGAGAAGAGATTTAGCAAGTTGCGGTGTGAGCTAAATATCCTAGAATCTTCGAATGTTCTTTGAAAAGGACACTCATCCTAACACTTATGCAAAATTGATGACTTAGATGTGCAACACATGAAGAAACATTTTACTTCAATCAATGAAGAATAACACTCTTAGTGTGAAGAAATTAATGAAGAATTTGATTCTCAGAACCCTATGATAATTGTACGCGGTGTCTGAAATCATCATTCTTATACGGTGGGTCACGCCACCACCAAAAGTTGAAATTCCTCAAATTATTCATATTCTTCAACTTTGCATAGTCTTCACTGGTTCCGTTGTTTTTCTTCATTGGCTATATATATATATATGAGTGTATGTCCTCTACAACATTCACTTATTGCTATTTCTTCAAGTTGGTTTTCCGCTAAGTGAATGTGATCGGACCCTTCCCCTCTATGCTATGCTCAACCCAATCTGTTCACAAATTCTTCATGTGCGTTCTATTTGAAACTCGTTCAAAATCTTCACTGTGTCCTTGTCAGCTAAAGAAATTGAGAACGGAACTTTAAAACTAATCTTATCCAAATTTTCGGTTTTGCCACTCAAATCGTTCCGCATATCATGATAATTTTTTTAATTCACCCACGATCTTACATGATCTCCACTACACAGTACGTGGGTGACACATGTCGTGCGAAGGAGAAAGGTCAGGGGCACGTTCATCCCAAATCTTCGGGCGAACAGTTTTTCACTGCTACTATAAATACCCCCTCATCCCTTCCTCACTTCCTTTACTCCGCTCGATCTCTCTGTCTCCCACTCGAGCTTCCCAAACCCTAGCGCCGCCGCTACTCCATCGTCGCCGGTGAGGAAGAGCTTCACTACCTCGACCTCGTCGTCGTCGTACTCACGCCGACCGCGGAAATCTTCACCCCCGCCGCCGCCGTAGACGTCTTCCTCCACCAAGTTAGGGCGTGGAAGATCTACACCGATGAACTCCACTGTTTCACCTCACTGTTTGTCGTGTTCTTCATTCAGGGTAATTAAAAGTTACTTTTACTGCCCTCTTTGATTCGAAGTTTCTCTATAAAATCTTCAAAGGTGTTTTATTCTTCAAATCTTCACACACTAAACACCTCACATGTCATCTGTTCTTGATTTGTTTCTCTAAGCATCATTTTTCTTCAAGATCCCTCAATTGTGTGGATCTTCGATCTATACAACTCTGGAACCTAAGACAAAGAACGCTTAGTGAAAATCTTCAGGACTCATCTGGTCAAATTCCTCAAACTTGTTCTTTTTGAAAAACCTTCTGAGAACGCATATGACCTCTCCAAATTCCTCGCAACTATACTCTGTTCACAGGTACACATGTCAGCTGCTGAATCACTAGGTTCTCATCAACTTAACTCATTTGCAGCGTTCCTCGAAGAATAGTTGCATACTTCTTCAGAGAATTCGATTGTTCAAATTCCTCCACTGAAGAAAAAGGGTGATGGTAAAAGGCCACAGAAGGGAGGAAAGAGGCCTGAGGTAAATACAGCGTTTGAGATCCCTGATGACATATATGCTGGGTACTACACACCTACTGAGGAAACCAAGAATGAGCGCAAAGTGCGCAAATAGAGGATAGAGAGGAGATGGGCAAGAGAATGGAGGGAGTACAGATATGTCACTCCTAAGTACATGAAGAAATTCGCACTCAATCCTCCACGCCCAGGAGCTCCATTGGCACCTGGCCAAGTAGCAGATCCCACCAGCCTCAAGCGCGGTGAGGACTATCCTGATGAATGGGCCGAGCGCCAAGGCAAGTTGGCCAAGCAAGCCAGAGAAGCAGTGAGGAAATTCAATGAAGACTCTGCTGTGGCTGCTGCTGCCCCTGCTGAGGCCTCTGTCAAGCCGAGGAAATCCATGCCTAAGAAGCCTGCTCGTAAGCCAAGTGCTTCACCAATAGTGCCCTCACGGCTAAATTCCTCAGCTGCGCCCTCACGGCCAGACTCTTCAAGGTCCTCACGACCAATCCCTCAAGCTGCTCCCTCAAAATCCTCAGCACCTCCTCCAAAGTCCTCAGCTGTTCCGACAAAGTCCTCAGCACCTGCGCATCTGGCCTCGTGCCAAAGGACTACGGGCATCTCCATTGCCTCTGGTGTCTCAGCAAGCTCCTCAGCTGCACCAAATTCTTCATCTGGCCCTACTCCGATGAAGACCAAGGCAAATGCTGGACGAGGTCCTCGGCCAAGTCCTCAAAAGAAGCAAGTCGCTTTCCAAGTGCCACCTGAAGAAGATGAAGCTGATGATGATGAATTTGCAGAAATCATCAGAGACAGACAAGTTAGGGCTGCTAGAGCCAAAGGCACACCCGTGCCACTGCTTTTGGATCCCAAGCTGATCCTCGACTACATTGATCTCTGGCACAAGGACCCAAATACTCCTATGCCTGACATCATGCTGACGCCTGGTCAAAATCACATGCTGACTCATTTCATCCAAGAGGAGAAATGGAAATATGATCAGGCCAGGCAGATCAGGAAGGCCCAGTACAGAAAGGAGAAATACCTGAAGAACAACGTTGTCACTATGACCACTGATGAACTTGTAAAAATCCAATCTGAAATCAAAACCCTCAGCGATGACTTCCAAGCCTACTATGCTGATTGGCAAGGAGCCAAAGTTAGATTTGTAAAGATAACTGAACAGTTCACTTCAAATGTTTCTGCCCCAACGCAATAGGAAATTCCTCAGGCTAAAGCATCTGCTCAGTCGACTGAAGAACATGCCAGCACCGTTGATGACAATCAGGCTGCTGAAGAAAATGTGAGTTCCAGGGCTGATGACTGCATTCCAGCCACTGAAGAAATTGCTAGGGCACCCACTAGTGGTGTGCCTGAAGAAACTAAAGAACTCAGGGCAACTGCATCAGTTGTGCCTGAAGAAAATCAACCAGATTCCTCAGTTGCTCCTGCACCAACTTCAACTCCAATCCTTCCATCTGCATCAGATGTGAAGAAGACCAAGGCTGCAGAGCGTGCTGCAGTGAAGAAAAGGAAAGTATCAGCTGCTTCAGATTCTTCAGCTCCGAAGAAAATGAAGCCTATGTCAAGCTCATTTGCACATCCGATTGATGTTGTTCCCATCTCAACCAGGCCATCAAAGGACCTTGTTCCTTTTGATGAAGAATATGTGATTCCTATCAGATCTGATGAAGAAACTCCTTCTGCTACTTCGTCTGAACCATTGGATGAAGAAATTTAAGTGGATGTGATCCCTTCAACACCTATCATCTCCTCGCCCATGCCTCAGTTCACAGCTGAAGAGGCTGGCGTTGAAGAAATGGAAGATGAAGATGTGGACATTGGCTGCTCCACACCCGTAATCAGTGATGAATTCTGGGAAAGTCAGCATCCAAACTCTCCAATGTTCACCCATCTACAGCAAATTCCTCAGTCCCCCACACAAACTGTTCACATGGGCTCTGAAGAAACTCATCCCACTGCATCTGTCCATGAGGAAATTCCAGCCACAAGCGCTGAAGAAACTACTGCTGCTGAACAACCAACTACGTAGACTGCCACTGAGGAAGAACCAGAAATTCCTCAGCCTGAAGAACCTGCGAGTGAGATTCCTGAGGTTGTGATGCAACTCACTAACACTCCTCTGCCAAAGCCAAAGGATCCATTCTCACGCAAGCAAAAGTTCAAGGATGATGATTTCTTCGGCGAGCACGTATTCTTCGAAGATTATAACCCATATGACTCTGCTCGCATCAGGAAGAGGCGTTTCTGGACTGCTAGTCAAGCCAATTTCTATTCCTCGGTGCTGTTCAACAAGGAGAAGATTTTCTACCATGAGCATATTCCTCACGTGGATATGGAATCTCCACCGTGCTTCGCACCAGTCCTCAGTGTTCTTCACGACGCTGGACTGCTCAATTTTTGCTCTTACATCTGCGATTGGAATGAAGAACTGATTCTTGAATTCTATGCAATGCTGCACATCACCAGAAATGCTGAAGATGTGAATTCATGGGTGCTGGACTGGATGTCTGAAAACACTCACTACACTGCACCAGCCTCTGAATTGCCTCATGCTCTACCACTCAGTCTTCCCCTTGAAGAAGCTCGCTGCATCTACAGTGAACCTGAGCTCACACATCATTACATGCTAGTGCTGATGAAGCCTTTGAAACCAGGTCAGGCACCACGAACAAAATTCCTCGTGAAGGAATTGCTGTACGTGCCCAGAACTGTCTATCGTATTCTTACGAGGACAATCAGTCCTATCAAAGGCCACGACTCATCTGATGAGGAAATTGTTGGCAGCATGAAGAATCTGGCATTCAACATCATTCATGGCATTCCTATCAACTATCATGATTTCTTCATGAGGACTATGGCCAATGTTGCACTGTCTCCGTTTGAGCTAAAGCCTTATGCACCTTGGATCATGAGATTCCTCAGGACAAGGTCTTCACTCAACTACAAAGCTGATTTCCAGAATCATCTCAACTACTTGCCCCCAATTGAAGTCCTCAAGCAGACATATTCCTCAGTTGATGGAAAGGGCAAGGCACCAGCTGTAATTGATGAAGGCATTCGTCCATTGGATGGTCAGTTTCGCAAAGCTGCATCTTATTTCACCAATGATGACTCTGCCACACATGACTCTGCCAATGCTCCCAAGTCCACTCCTCAAGCCACTGCTCCGCGCGTGATGACAGACCGTGAACTTCTGCTTAGTCTTCACCAGAAGGTGGATCAAAATCACAAATGGGTTAAGCGTCAGTTTGGTTCAATTCTTCACAACATGACTGCCACACACAATGCAGTGAAGAAAAACCACTACTACCTCCATCAAGTCTTCGGTCGCACCTGGGCAATCCTGTCACATCTGTATGGTGAAGAAGATCTGAAGAATATGGGTCTTAATGAAGATTTTGACTGGTCTGCACCTCCACCGAAGAAATTCAAGAAGGTCAAGGTTCCTTCTCTGGTGGCCAGCTCATATTCTTCATCGTGCGACACTGATGAACATGAAGATATAGACGACACTGCGGCAGGCCCTACATCAACTAACGACCCCGACAACGCTGGCGCTCCTTCATCAACTTGATTATCTTCAGGGGCATTAGTCCTCAGTTTCGATCCTTTTGGTCATTTGATGACAAAGGGGGAGAAATTTGAGTTAGTCTTTAAGTGGGTCTATTTTATCGCCCATATACAACGTTTTTTGCTAAGTTACAACTCTCGTTCTTCTGAAACTTTATTGGATCGAGTTGTAATCTTAAACCCGATGGTGCTCTGATACTTTTGCTGCACTATGCTCTGATACTCTTTTCTGCATGCTTATTCCTCGTTGATATTATTGCACGCATGCTGAATTTCATCAGGCACCATACTTCATCATGCATTTCAAATTCTTCATCTTATATGTTAAATGCGTGTATGAATTACAAGATATAGGGGGAGATCTCCATGATTCAACTCTTCAAGTGTGCATTTCTTCAAAAGCAAATTCCTCACTATGCACATCTTCAGGGGGAGTTCTTCTATATCTTGCAATCAAATTCCTCAATATCAGTATTTACACTTCATATGTTTATCCCCGTTGAAAACTTAACCTATATTGTCATCAATCACCAAAAAGGGGGAGATTGTAAGTGCATCTAGTGCCCCTTAGTGATTTTGGTGTATTGAAGACTTATAGGTTAAGGGACTAATGCGTGTGTGAGTGTACACAGGTCTATAAGTCTAGGAGGAGTTTGATATTTACAGGAAAAGTCGACCCCTAAAAATGAATATCTTCGACTAAAGATTTTGGTATTTCTGAAGACTTTCATGAAGACTTTGAAAGTGAAGAAATTGGTGTGTCCGAGAAGACTTGATATTCATGCGAGGAATATGAAGCTTGAAGACTTTCGTTTTCATAGTTTTGTTTTTCTCTTTCTTGAGTCATAGGAAACACCATACTGTTAAAGGGGGTCGGGGAAATACTAAAGAAAAATTTCCATGTGATGCTCAACTCAAAATCCTACACCTACCAATCCCTTCGAGTGAAATCATTGGAAATCTCATACAGTTCAGTCAATTTCTTCAGTGACAGAGACAAAGTTCTTCTGGCCTCTGAGGAATTTGTCCTGACTGAGGAGTTAGGAATTCGCCAGTGCGGATTGCCTACACAGTGAGGAACATGATAGCCCTGAGGATTTTGGTACTCAAAATTCCAACCGTTGCTGTGCTATGCGCCAGCTGTTCCAAAATATCTATCCACCTAACGGTCATATCATTGAAGGGCATTTATGTCTCATCATGTCGGGCTGCTCCCTAGGCTATAAATAGCCGCCCCCCACAACCACTAGCTGGTTGAGGCTTCTCCGAGAGAAACCGACACTTGTAATTTGAGAGCAACCCATCCTCCGAGGACTTTGAGCGAAAATCATCAAGTGAGGAAAAACCAAAAACCCAAACACCTACAAACCCCAAGTGATTGAGCATCACTGAAGAGATTGATCCTGAGTGGATCCGACGCTTGTTACCTTTGAAGACTGTGTTTCTTCCAGATAGTTAGGCGTCATGGTCTAGAGCATGCAAGAGGAATTGTGGATCGCCGGGTGACCAAGTTTGTGAAGGTTTGGAAGTCGCCTGAAGACTTACCATGAGTGATTGGACGAGGTCTGTGTGAACTTAGTTCAAGGAGAATACAGTGAGGATTGGGTGCCTTGGACTAAGTGTCCTTGACTGGGTGTCCGGGACTGTGTGTCCTCGAGTTTAAATACTCAGCCGCTCCAACCAGACGTACAACTGAGATAGCAGTTGGAACTGGTCTACCAAATCATTGTCTTCACCAAGCTTACTGGTTCTATTTCCTCAACTCTTTTATTTCCTCATAACTGTGCTGTATGTTTGTTCATATCTGTGTTTGAATACTTTGACTGAAGACTTTCTCAATTTCCTTAGTTCAATTTCTTCAGTCTGTTTGTCTTCATCCTGTGTTATCCTGTGATTACGCTTCCTGTACTCTGTGCCTGTCTTCATTTCATCATGATGACTATGCTTGTATTCTGTTGTGTTTACTTTTGAGTACTTATTCCGCTGCTAGTAGTTCTTCGCTAAGGAATTTCCTCACCGGCAAATTCCTCAGTGAAGAATTTCATAAAAATCGCCTATTCACCCCCCTCTAGTCGATATAACGCACTTTCAATAGTGATGTGCATTACCAAGAGGGCCCAGGGATACCTCTCCGATACTCGGAGTGACAAATCCTAATCTTGATCTATGCCAACTCAACAAACACCATCGGAGACACCTGTAGAGCATCTTTATAGTCACCCAGTTACGTTGTGACGTTTGATAGCACACTAAGTGTTCCTCCGGTATTCAGGAGTTGCATGATCTCATAGTCATAGGAACATGTGTAAGTTATGGAGAAAGCAATAGCAACAAACTAAACGATCATTATGCTAAGCTAATGGATGGGTCAAGTCAATCACATCATTCTCTAATGATGTGACCCCGTTAATCAAATGACAACTCATGTCTATGGTTAGGAAACATAACCATCATTGATTCAACGAGCTATTCAAGTATAGGCATACTAGTGACATTCTGTTTGCCTATGTATTCACACATGTACTAAGTTTCCGGCTAATACAATTCTAGCATGAATAATAAACATTTATCATGATATAAGGAAATACGAATAACAACTTTATTATTGCCTCTAGGGCATATTTCCTTCAGTTTTTGCATATCTATGATGTTGTAGATCAATGGCCCGTGCTACCGTTCCCTTGAATTTTAATGCGTTCCTAGAGAAAGCTAAGTTGAAAGATGATGGTATCAACTACACGGACTGGTTTGTAACTTGAGGATTATCCTCATTGCCGCACAGAAGAATTACATCCTGGAAGCACCGCTAGGTGCAAGACCCGCTGCAGGAGCAACTCCAGACGTTATGAATGTCTGGCAGATCAAAGCTGATGACTACTCGATAGTTCAGTGTGCCATGTTTTATGGCTTAGAATCGGGATTTCAAAGACGTTTTGAACGTCATGGAGCATATGAGATGTTCCAGGAGTTGAAGTTAATATTTCAAGCAAATGCCCGAGTTGAGAGTTATGAAGTATCCAACAAGTTCTATAGCTGCAAGATGGAGGAGAATAGTTCTGTCAGTGAACATATACTCGAAATGTCTGGGTACCATAACCACTTGATTTTGTTGAGAGTTAATCTTCCTGATGATAGTGTCATTGACAGAGTTCTTCAATCACTGCCACCAAGCTATAAAGGCTTCGTGATGAACTATAATATGCAAGGGATGGAAAAGGCAATTCCCGAGCTCTTCGCGATGCTAAAGGTTGCGGAGGTAGAAATCAAGAAGGAGCATCAAGTGTTGATGGTTAACAAGACCACTAGTTTCAAGAAAAATGGCAAAGGGAAGAAGGGGAACTTCAAGAAGAACAACAAGCAAGTTGCTGCCCAAGGGAAGAAGCCCAAGTCTGGACCTAAGCCTGAAACTGAGTGCTTCTACTGCAAAGGGACTGGTTACTGGAAGCAGAACTGCCCCAAGTATTTGGCGGATAAGAAGGATGGAAAAGTGAAAGGTATATTTGATATACATGTTATTGATGTGTACCTTACTAATGCTCATAGTAGCGCCTGAGTATTTGATATTGGTTCTGTTGCTCATATTTGCAACTCGAAACAGGGGCTATGGATTAAATAAAGATTAGCTAAGGATGAGGTGACGATGCGTGTCAGAAATGGTTCCAAGGTTGATGTGATCGACGTTGGCACGCTACCTCTACATCTACCATCGGGATTAGTTTTAGACCTGAATAATTGTTATTTGGTGCCAGCATTGAGCATGAACATTATATCTGGATCTTGTTTGATGCAAGACGGTTATTCATTTAAATCAGAGAATAATGGTTGTTCTATTTATATGAGTAATATCTTTTATGGTCATGCACCCTTGATGAGTGGTCTATTTTTTGTTGAATCTCGATTGTAGTGATACACATATTCATAATATTGAAGCCAAAAGATGCAAAGTTAATAATGATAGTGCAACTTATCTGTGGCACTATTGTTTAGGTCATATTGGTGTAAAGCGCATGAAGAAACTCCATGTTGATGGACTTTTGGAATCACTTGATGCTTACGAACCATGCCACATGGGAAAGATGACTAAGAATCCATTCTCCCGAACAATGGAGCAACCACTGACTTATTGGAAATAATACATACTGATGTATGGAGTCCAATGAGTGTTGAGCCACGTGGCAGGTATCGATATTTTCTGACCTTCACAGATGATTTGTGCAGATATGGGTATATCTACTTAATGAAACATAAGTCTGAAACATTTCAAAAGTTCAAAGAATTTCAGAGTGAAGTAGAAAATCATTGTAACGAGAAAATAAAGTTTCTAAGATCTGAACGTGGAGGTGAATATTTGAGTTATGAGTTTGGTCTTCATTTGAAACAATGTGGAATAGTTTTGCAACTCACGCCACCTGGAACACCACAACATAATGGTGTGTCCGAACGTCGTAATCGTACTTTGTTAGATATGGTGCAATCGATGATGTCTCTTACCAGTTTACCACTATCGTTTTGGGGTTATGCTTTAGAGATGGCTGCATTCACGTTAAATAGGGCACCATCTAAATCCGCTGAGATGACACCATATGAACTGTGGTTTAGCAAGAAACCTAAGCTGTCGTTTCTTAAAGTTTGGGGCTGCGATGCTTATGTGAAAAAGCTTCAACCTGATAAGCTCGAACCCAAATCGGAGAAATGCGTCTTCATAGGATACCCAAAGGAAACTATTGGGTACACCTTCTATCACAGATCCTAAGCCAAGATATTCGTTGCTAAGAATGGATCCTTTCTAGAGAAGGAGTTTCACTCGAAAGAAGTGAGTGGGAGGAATGTAAAACTTGATGAGGTAATTGTAGCTTGTCCAGAATTAGAAATTAGTTCATCACAGAAATCAGTTCCGGTGATTCCCACACCAATTAGTGAGGAAGCTAAATATGATTATCACGAAACTTCAGATCAAGTTACTACCGAACCTCGTAGGTCAACTAGAGTACGATCCGCACCAGAGTGGTATGGTAATCCTGTTTTGGAAGTCATGTTACTAGACCTTGACGAACCTATGAACTATGAGGAAGCGATGATGAGCCCAGATTCTGCGAAATGGCTTGAGGCCATGAAATCTGAGATGTGATCCATGTATGAGAACAAAGTGTGGACTTTGGTTGACTTGCCCGATGATCGGCAAGCCATAGAGAATAAATGGATCTTCAAGAAGAAGACTGACACTGACGGTAATGTTACTGTCTACAAAGCTCGACTTGTTGCGAAAGGTTTTCAACAAGTTCAAGGAGTTGACTACAATGAGACCTTCTCACCCGTAGCGATGCTTAAGTCTGTCCGAACCATGCTAGCAATTGCCGCATTTTATGATTATGAAATTTGGAAAATGTATGTCAAAACTGCATTCCTTAATGGATATCTTAAAGAAGAGTTGTATATGATGCAACCAAAAGGTTTTGTCGATCCTAAAGGTGCTAACAAAGTGTGCAAGCTCCAGCGATCCATTTATGGACTGGTGCAAGCCTCTCGGAGTTGGAATATATGCTTTGATAGTATGATCAAAGCATATGGTTTTATACAGACTTTTGGAGAATCCTGTATTTACAAGAAAGTGAGTGGGAGCTCTGTAGCATTTCTAATATTATATGTGGATGACATATTGTTGATTGGAAATAATACAGAATTTCTGGATAGCATAAAAGGATACTTGAATAAGAATTTTTCAATGAAAGACCTCGGTGAAGCTGCTTATATATTGGGCATCAAGATCTATAGAGATAGATCAAGGCGCTTAATTGGACTTTCACGAAGCACATACCTTGATAAAGTTCAAAATGGGCCAGTCAAAGAAAGGGTTCTTGCCTGTGTTACAAGGTGTGAAGTTGGGTCAGACTCAATGCCCGACCCCTGCAGAAGATATTGAGAAGATGAAAGTCATTCCCTATGCCTCAACCATAGGTTCTATCATGTATGCAATGTTGTGTACTAGACCTGATGTGTGCCTTGCTATAAGTATAGCAAGGAGGTACCAAAGTAATCCAGGAGTGGATCACTAGACAGCGGTCAAGAACATCCTGAAATACCTGAAACGGACTAAGGATATGTTTCTCGTTTATGGAGGTGACAAAGAGATTGTCGTAAATGGTTACGTCAATGCAAGCTTTGACACTGATCCGGATGACTCTAAGTCACAAACCGGATACGTATTTATATTGAATGGTGGAGCTGTCAGTTGGTGCAGTTCCAAGCAGAACGTCGTGGCGGGATCTACGTGTGAAGCGGACTTCATAGCTGCTTCAGAAGCAACAAATGAAGGAGTCTGGATGATGGAGTTCATATCCGATCTAGGTGTAATACCTAGTGCATCGGGTCCAATGAAAATCTTTTATGACAATACTGGAGCAATTGCCATGGCGAAGGAATCCATATTTCACAAGAGAACCAAACACATCAAGAGACACTTTAATTCCATCCACGATCAAGTCAAGGAGGGAGACATAGAGATTTGCAAAATACATATGGATCTGAATGTTGCAGACCTATTGACTAAGCTTCTTCCACGAGCAAAACATGATCAGCACCAAGACTCCATGGGTGTTAGAATCATTACTATGTAATCTAGATTATTGACTCTAGTGCAAGTGGGAGACTGAAGGAAATATGCCCTAGAGGCAATAATAAAGTTGTTACTTATATTTCCTTATATCATGATAAATGTTTATTATTCATGCTAGAATTGTATTAACCGGAAACTTAGTACATGTGTGAATACATAGACAAAGCAGAGTGTCCCTAGTATGCCTCTACTTGACTAGCTCGTTCATCAAAGATGGTTAAGTTTCCTGACCATAGACATGTGTTGTAATTTGATGAAAGGGATCACATCATTAGAGAATGATGTGATGGACAAGACCCATCTGTTAGCTTAGCATTATGATCGTTTAGTTTTATTGCTATTGGTTTCTTCATGACTTATACATATTCCTCTGACTATGAGATTGTGCAACTCCCGAATACCGGAGGATCACCTTGTGTGCTATCAAACATCACAACGTAACTGGGTGATTATAAAGATGCTCTACAGGTCTCTCCGAAGGTGTTTGTTGAGTTGGCATAGATCAAGATTAGGATATTTCACTCCGTGTATCAAAGAGGTATCTCCGGGCCCTCTCGGTAATGCACATTACTATAAGCCTTGCAAGCAATGTGACTAATGAGTTAGTTGCAGGATGATGCATTACAGAACGAGTAAAGAGACTTGCCGATAACGAGATTGAACTAGGTATGAGGATACCGATGATCGAATCTCGGGCAAGTAACATACCGATGACAAAGGGAATGACGTATGTTGTTATGCGGTTTGACCGATAAAGATCTTCATAGAATATGTAGGAACCAATATGAGCATCCAGGTTCCGCTATTGGTTATTGACCGGAGATGTGTCTCAGTCATGCCTACATAGTTCTCGAACCCGTAGGGTCCGCATGCTTAACGTTCGATGACGATTTGTATTATGAGTTATGTGTTTTGGTGACCAAAGTTTTTTTGGTGTCCCGGATGAGACCACGGACATGACGACGAGTCTCGAAATGGTGGAGAGGTAAAGATTCATATATTGGAAGGTAGTAATCGGACATCGGAATAGTTCTGAGTGATTCTGGTATTTTTCCGGAGTACCGAGGGGTTACCGGAACCCCCCGGGGAAGTGTTGGGCCTACATGGGCCTAAAGAGAGAGAGAGAGAGGGAAGCCCCCAGGGGGTGGCGCACGCCCCCTCCTAGGGAGTCCGAATAGGGCAAGGAGGAGGGGGCACGGCCCCCCTTCCCTTTCCCTCTCCCTCTCCTTCTTATTCCCTCCGGTGGAGAAAGGAAAGGGGGGGCGAATCCTACTTGGACTAGGAGTCCAAGTAGGATTCCCCCCCTTGGCGCGCCCCTCCTGTCCGCCGGCCTCCTCCTCCCCCCTTTATATACGGGGGCGGGGGGCACCCCAAAGACACACCGAGATTTCTCTTAGCCGTGTGCGGTGCCCCTGATGTCGCTTGAAGCTACGTCGGTATTTCCCCAAAGAGGAAGGGATGATGCATCACAACGGCGGTAGGTATTTCGCTCAGATATGAAACCAAGGTTATCGAACCAAGCAACACCACGTAAATAGCCCCTGCACAAAAATAACAACCACTCGCAACCTGACGTGTTAAAGGGGTTGTCAATCCCTTTCGGGTAACGGCGCCAGAAATGGCACGTGGACAGGAGAAAGTTGTAAATATTGATAGATCAAACGCCAAATAAAATAAATTGCAGCAAGGTTTTTTTGGTTTTTGGTTTAATAGATCTGAAAATAAAAGCAAATAAAAATAGATCGCAAAGGCAAATAATATGAGAAAGAAGACCCGGGGGCCGTAGGTTTCACTAGTGGCTTCTCTCGAGAAAAATATCAAACGGTGGGTAAACAAATTACTGTTGGGAAATTGATAGAACCTCAAATAATTATGACAATATCCAGGCAATGATCATTACATAGGCATCACATCCAAGATTTGTAGACAGACTCCTGCCTGCATCTACTACTATTACTCCACACATCGACCACTATCTAGCATGCATCTAGTGTATTAAGTTCACGGAAAAATGGAGTAATGCAATAAGAACGATGACATGATGTAGACGAGATCCGTTTATCTATGGCGGTAGATATAGATCCCATCTTTTTATCCTTAGTAGCAACGATACATACGTGTCGGTTCCCTTTCTGTCACTAGGATCTAGCACTGTAAGATCGAACACACTACCGTGCACCTCTTCCCATTGCAAGATAAATAGATCAAGTTGGCCAAACAAAACCCAAATATCAGAGAAGAAATACGAGGCTATAAGAGACCATGCATAAAAGAGATCAAAGAAACTCAAATACTTTCATGGATATAAAAGATAGATCTGATCATAAACTCAAAGTTCGTCGATCCAAACAAACACACCGCAAAAGAGTTACATCATATGAATCTCCAAGATACCATTGTATTGAGAATCAAGAGAGAGAGAGAGACGAAGCCATCTAGCTACTAACTACGGACCCGAAGGTCTACAAAGAACTACTCACGCATCATCGGAGAGGCACTAATGGAGGTGGTGAACCCCTTCGTGATGGTGTCTAGATTGAATCTGATGGTTCTGGACTCTGCGGCGGCTGGATGAATATTTTGTCGACTCCCATAGGGTTCTGGGATTTTTTAGTGTATTTATAGAGAAAAGAGGCGGTCCGGGGGCACCCGAGGTGGGCACAACCCACCAGGGCGCGCCTGGGCCTCCTGGCGTGCCCTGGTGGGTTGTCCCCTCCTCGGGACTCCCCCCAGGTGCAGCCAGGGCCCAACATCTTCCTTCGGTCCATAAAAAATCTTCGTAAAGTTTCGTGGCATTTGTACTTCATTTGATATTGAAGCTTGTGCGACTGATGACTCCCTCCATCCCTGGCATCGCCAAGACTAATGGATAAGGTTTTATTGCATCTTAATCGAACCGCATGCGAAGCTCAGCTCCTAAGAAAATAATAAGAAATATCTAGTTTTTTTTTCATAAGTGGCGAGCCAAGGAATAAGAATACCTTTTCTTTGATGTAAAAAACATGGAAAAAACAACAACTGGCAGTTGGCACTATGTCAATAGGCTAGTACCAAAAAATGATATAAAATGACTATAAAATGATTATAAAACATCCAAGATTGATAATAAAACAACATGGAACAATAAAAAATTATAGATACGTTGGAGACGTATCAGCATCCCCAAGCTTAACTCCTCCTCGTCCTCGAGTAGGTAAGTGATAAAAACAGAATTTTTGATGTGGAGTGTTGTTCATCATGTCATATCATATTCTTTTCTTTGTAGCATGGAAATTTGGACTTTTATGTGATTCAAAGCAATAGTCTAGTTTTGACATAATAATTTAGATACTCAAGCATATCAACAAGCAACCATGTGTTTCAAAATATCAATGCTAAAATAAGTTATCCCTAGCCCATCATGCTCAAACATTGATCCATTCATGAAACACACTCGAATATTAACTACACCCAATACTTAAGCACAATCATATTGCCTCCTAGTTGGTGCTTGATACGTCCATTTTGCATCATGATTTTATATCGATATTTATTGCTTTACGGGCTGTTATTACACATTATGTCACAATACTTATGCCTTTTCTCTCTTATTTTACAAGATTTACATGAAGAGGGAGAATGCCGGCAGCTGGAATTTTGGGCTGGAAAGGAGCAAATATTAGAGACCTATTCTGCACAACTCCAAAAGTCCTGAAACTCGACTAAAGTCAGTTTTGGAATATATTAAAAATATTGGGCGAGGAAAGCACCAGAGGGGGGCCACCCACCGTCCACGAGGGTGGAGGGCACTCCCTACTCCCTGGGCGCACCCCCTGCCTCATGGGCCACCTGGAAGCCCACCGATGCCCATCTTCTGGTATAAGGTGTCTTTTGCCCTGAAAAAAAATCAGAAGGAAGCTTTCGGGACGAAGCGCCGCCGTTTCGAGGCGGAACCTTGGCGGAACTGATAACCACAAGTATAGGGGATCAATTGTAGCCTCTTTCGATAAGTAAGAGTGTCAAACCCAACAAGGAGCTAAAGGTAGAACAAATACTCCCTCAAGTTGTATCGACCACCGATACAACTCTACGCATGCTTAACGTTCGCCTTACCTAGAACAAGTATGAAACAAGAAGTACTTTGTAGGCATTGTAGGCTAGGTTTGCAAGATAATAAAGAGCATGTAAATAAAAGTTAGGGGCTGTTTAGATAAAGAAACAACTAAATTAGTTTCAGTAGAGAGCTTTTTGTCACGAGAAAGTTATTTGTCCCTAGACAATCGATAACTAGACCGATAATCATTATTGCAATTTTATTTGAGGGAGAGGCATAAGCTAACATACTTTCTCTTCTTGGATCATATGCACTTATGTTTGGAACTCTAGCAAGCATCTGCAACTACTAAAGATCATTAAGGTAAAACCCAACCATAGCATTATAAGGCATTAAGTCCTCTTTACTCCCATAAGAAAACAACCTACTTACTCGGGTCTGTGCTTCTGTCACTCACGCCACCCACTATAAGCAAATCATGAACATATTGCAAACCCTACAGCAGGGATTCCTCATGCTTGCATGACACGAAGAGCACCATAGGATAGCACCAATAATAAAACATGCAACTCAAACCAATCACGATCATCAATTAACCCATAGGACAAAACAGATCTACTCAAACATCATAGGATAGCCATACATCATTGGGAAATAATATATAGCATTGAGCACCATGTTTAAGTAGAGATTACAAATGGTAAAAGAGGGGTTACACCGCTGCATAGAGGGGGGAAGAGTTGGTGATGATGACGGTGAAGTTGTTGGTGTAGATCGTTGTAGCGATGATGGCCCCGGCGGTGTTCCGGCACCACCGGGAGAGAGGGGGACAGAGCCCTTCTTCTTCTTCTTCTTCCTTGACCTTCCCCCTAGATGGGAGAAGGATTTCCCCTCTAGTCCATGGCCTCCATGGCGGCGGAGGGACGAGAGCCCTTCCGAGATTGGATCTCTCTCTCTCTCTCTCTCTCTCTCTCTCTGTTTCCTTCTGTTTCTGCGCTCCCTAATCAGGCCTGTTCCGAAGGCTATGATGGTAACTTCCCACTGCTCGAATCAGGGTCGCGGGATATTTTCCCGCCGACCTCAAAATTTTGTGACACTGAACTCCCCGTGTGGCATGTTGGGTGATTCGGCTAAGCAACTAGCGAGTAGTACTAGTAAACTCTGCATATTAGGTTTGACCGAAGTCAAACTTCCTAAAGTTTGACCAAGTTTATAGAAAAATATAAACATTTACCATAACATATATGTATGATGTGAAAGTACATTCAATAATGAATCTAATGGTATTTATTTGTTATTGTATATGTTAATATTTTTTGTTATAAACTTTCTGAGAGTTTATAAAACTTGACTTTGACCAATTCTAATACACGGACTTAAATAAAAGGGACAATTGCATTTTTACCCCTAGTTGGTTCCTACCCACAGGTTTTGCCATTACTTTTCGAGCTTGCTCACTTTTGCCCTTACTTTTTCTGTCATGGTCCCTCGAATGCCCTTTGACTGTTTGACCAAAATTTTGAAAATTCATAAATAATTCACATGAACTCAGAAAAATGCAAATAAGATATCAAAATGTTCAGATAAACATTACCTTTATGTGCATATCATTTGCATTCAGGACGAAAGCACCCTTTAAACTACCCGAGGTAATTAATATTATTAACATTATTAAAAATAAGAAGGTATAAAAATATATTCTTTCATGAATAAAAATTATATGCAAATGTAGGCGATATTTTCTGAACATCCTGATATCTTATTTGCATTTTTCTGAGTTTGTATCATCTTGTTATGAATGTTCATATGACTTTGACCATTATTTGGAAACTTCATAACAAATTG
The DNA here is from genome assembly GCF_056163025.1 of Triticum urartu. Classification (NCBI taxonomy): domain Eukaryota; kingdom Viridiplantae; phylum Streptophyta; class Magnoliopsida; order Poales; family Poaceae; genus Triticum; species Triticum urartu. The sequence continues at coordinate 165,173,108 of NC_141874.1, read as the reverse complement.
ATACGAACTCAGAAAAATGCAAATAAGATATCAGGATGTTCAGAAAACATCACCTACATCTGCATGTAATTTTTATTCATGAAAATATATTGTTTATATCTTTTTATTTTAAATAATGTTAATAACATTAATTACCTTAGGTAGTTTAAAGGGTGCTTTTGTCCTGAATGCAAATGATATGTGCTACGTCTTGAGCTTGCGTTGGTTTTCCCCGAAGAGGAAGGGATGATGCAGTAGAGCAGCGTAAGTATTTCCCTCAGTTTTTGAGAACCAAGGTATCAATCCAGTAGGAGCCCATGTTCAAGTCCCTCGTACCTGCACAAAGCGATACCTACTCACAACCAACGCGATTAGGGGTTGTCAAGCCCTTCACGGTCACTTATGAGAGTGAGATCTGATAGATAGAATATTTTTGGTATTTTTGATATAAATATGCAAAGTAAAAAAGTAAAGGCAAAGTAAATAGCAAAACAATATAAAAGTGATGGAGATTGATATGATGAGAATAGACCCGGGGGCCATAGGTTTCACTAGTGGCTTCTCTCAAGAGCATAAGTATTCTACGGTGGGTGAACAAATTACTATTGAGCAATTGATAGAATTGTGCATAATTATGAGAATATCTAGGCATGATCATGTATATAGGCATCACGTCCGTGACAAGTAGATCGAAACGATTTTGCATCTACTACTATTACTCCACTCATCGACCTCTATCCAGCATGCATCTAGAGTATTAAGTTAAAAACAGAGTAACGCCTTAAGCAAGATGACATGATGTAGAGAGATAAATTCATGCAATATGAAATAAACCCCATCTTATTATCCTCGATGGCAACGATACAATACGTGCCTTGCTGCCCCTTCTGTCACTGGGTAAGGACACCACAAGATCGAACCCAAAGCTAAGCACTTCTCCCATGGCAAGAACTACCAATCTAGTTGGCCAAACCAAACGAATAATTCCAAGAGACTTGCAAAGATAACCAATCATGCATAAAAGAATTTAGAGAAGATTCAAATATTATTCATAGATAGACTGGATCATAAACCCACAATTCATCGGTCTCAACAAACACACCGCAAAAAGAAGATTACATCGAATAGATCTCCACAAGAGAGGGGGAGAAATTTGTATTGAGATTCAAAGAGAGAGAAGAAGCCATCTACCTACTAACTATGGACCCGAAGGTCTGAGGTAAACTACTCACACTTCATCGGAGGGGCTATGACGATGTAGAAGCCCTCCGTGATGACGGCCCTCTTCCGGCGGAGCTCCGGAACAGGCCCCAAGATGGGATCTCGTGGATACAGAAAGTTGCGGCGGTGGAATTAGGTTTTTGGCTCCTGTTCTGATCGTTTGGGGGTACGTGTGTATATATAGGAGGAAGGAGTACGTCGGTGGAGCACCGAGGGGCCCACGAGGTAGGGGGCGCACCCTAGGGGGGGGGGCGCCCCCACCCTCGTGACCTCCTCTTTGATCCCCTCCAGTAGGGTCCAAGTCTCCTGGATCACGTTCGGTGAGAAAATCACATTTCCGAAGATTTTATTCCGTTTGGACTCCGTTTGATATTCTGTTTATCCGAAACACTGAAATAGGCAAAAACAGTAATTCTGGGATGGACCTCCGGTTAATAGGTTAGTCCCAAAAATAATATAAAAGTGGAAAATAAAGCCCAATATAGTCCAAAACAGTAGATAATATAGCATGGAGCAATCAAAAATTATAGATACGTTGGAGACGTATCAGGCATCCCCAAGCTTAATTCCTGCTCGTCCTCGAGTAGGTAAATGATAAAAAGAGAATTTTTGATGCGGAGTGCTACTTGGCATAATTTCAATGCAAATCTTCTTAATTGTGGTATGAATATTCAGATTAGAAAGATTCAAGACAAAAGTTTATATTGACATAGAAAATAATAATACTTCAATCATACTAACAAAGCAATTATGTCTAATCAAAATAACATGGCCAAAGAAAGTTATCCCTACAAAATCATATAGTCTGGCTATGCTCCATCTTCCCCACACAAAATATTTAAATCATGCACAACCCCGATGACAAGCCAAGCAATTGTTTCATACTCTAACTTTTTCAAAACTTTTTCAATCTTCATGCAATACATGAGCGTGAGCCATGGATATAGCACTATAGGTGGAATAGAATGGTGGTTGTGGAGAAGACAAAAAAGGAGAAGATAGTCTCACATCAACTAGGTGTATCAACGGGCTGTGGAGATGCCCATCAATAGATAGCAATGTGAGTGAGTAGGGATTGCCATGCAACGGATGCACTAGAGCTATAAATGTATGAAAGCTCAACAAAAGAAACTAGTGGGTGTGCATCCAACTTGCTTGCTCATGAAGACTTAGGGCAATTTGAGGAAGCCCATCATTGGAATATACAAGCCAAGTTCTATAACGTAAAATTCCCACTAGTATATGAAAATGACAATATATGAGACTCTCTATATGAAGAACATGGTGCTAGTTTGAAGCACAATATATGAAACTTGCTATATCATGGTGCTACTTTGAATCACAAGTGTGGAAAAAAGGATAGTAGCATTGCCCCTTTTTTATTTATTTATATTTTTTTGGCCTTCTTTTTTTTCTGTGGCCTTTCTCTTTTTTTGGGACAATGCTCTATTGAATGATGATCATCACACTTCTATTTATTTACAACTCAATGATTACAACTCGATACTAAAACAAAGTATGACTCTATATGAATGCCTCCGGCGGTGTACTGGGATATGCAATGAATCAAGAGTGACAAGTATGAGAGAATTATGAACGGTGGTTTGCCACAAATAATATGTCAACTACATGATCATGCTAAGCAATATGATAATGATGGATGTGTCATGATGAACTAGATGGTGGAAAGTTGCATGGCAATATATCTCGGAATGGCTATGGAAATGCCATAATAGGTAGGTATGGTGGCTGTTTTGAGGAAGGTATATGGTAGGTGTATGATACCGGCGAAAGGTGTGCGGTATTAGAGAGGCTAGAAAGGGTGGAAGGGTGAGAGTGCGTATAATCCATGGACTCAACATTAGTCATAAAAAACTCATATACTTATTGCAAAAATTTAGAAGTTATCAAAGCAAAGTATTACGCGCATGCTCCTAGGGGGATAGATTGGTAGGAAAAGACCATCGCTCGTCCTCGACCGCCACTCATAAGGAAGACAATCGATAAATAAATCATGCTCCGACTTCATCACATAACGGTTCACCATACGTGCATGCTACGGGAATCACAAACTTCAACACAAGTATTCTTTAAATTCACAACTACTCAACTAGCATGACTTTAATATTATCGCCTCCAAATCTCAAAACAATTATCATGCTTCAATCTTTTCTTAGTATTCAACACACTCAAAAGAAAGTTTCACAAATCTTGAATACCAAGCATATTATTATTAGGCAAATTACCATGCTATTAAGATACTCTCAAATTAATTTAAGTGAAGCATGAGAGATCAATAGTTTCTTTAAAATGAATCCACCACCGTGCTCTAAAAGATCTAAGCGAAGCACATAGAGAAAAATTATCTAGCTCAAAAGATATAAGTGAAGCACATAGAGCAAAACTATCTAGCTCAAAGATATAAGTGAAGCACATAAAGCAAAACTATCTAGCTCAAAGGATATAAGTGAAGCACATAGAGCAAAATTATCTAACTCAAAAGATATAAGTGAAGCACATAGAGTATTCTATCAAATTTTAATTCATGTATGGCTCTCTCAAAAGGTGTATACAGCAAGGATGATTGTGGCATACTAACAAACAAATACACAAATAATACAAGACGCTCCAAGCGAAACACATATCATGTTGGTGAATAAAAATATAGCTCCAAGTAAATTACCGATGGAAGTGGACGAAAGAGGGGATGCCTTCCGGGGCATCCCCAAGCTTTGACTTTTTGGTGTCATTGGATTATATTGGGGGTGCCATGGGCATCCCCAAGATTAGGCTCTTGCCACTCCTTGTTCCATGATCCATCAAAAGAATTCACCCAAAACTAGAAAACTTCACAACACAAAACTCAAGATAGAAAACTCGTGAGCTCCGTTAGCGAAAGAAAACAAAAGACCACTTCAAGGTACTGTAATGAACTCATTCTTTATTTGTATTGGTGTTAAACCTACTGTATTCCAACTTCTCTATGGATTATAAACTATTTTACTAGCCATAGATTCATCAAAATAAGCAAACAACACACGAAAAACAGAATCTATCAAAAACAGAACAGTCTGTATTAATCAGTAGCTAGCGGAAAATCTGGAACCCCAAAAATTCTAAAATAAATTGCTGGACGTGAGGAATTTATCTATTAATCAGCTTCAAAAAGAATTAACTAAATAGTACTCTTCAAATAAAAATTACAGCAGTTCTCGTGAGCGCTACAGTTTCTGTTTTTTACAGCAAGTTCAACAAGACATTTCCCAAGTCTTCCCAACGGTTCTACTTGGCACAAACACTAATTAAACACAAAAAACACAACCAAAACAGAGGCTAAATAATTTATTTATTACTAAACAGCAGCAAAAATCAAGGAACAAAAATAAAATTGGGTTGTCTCCCAACAAGCGCTATCGTTTAATGCCCCTAGCTAGGCATAACGAGCAAGAATAGATCTAGGTATTGCCATCTTTGGTAGGCAATCCATAAGTGGCTCTCATGATAGTTTCATATGGTAATTTTATTTTATTTCTTGGAAAGTGCTCCATGCCCTTTTTTAATGGAAATTGAAATCTAATATTCCCTTCCTTCATATCAATAATCGCACCAACCGTTCTAAGGAAAGGTCTACCAAGAATAATAGGGCAAGAAGGATTGCAATCTATATCAAGAACAATGAAATCTACGGGCACATAATTCCTATTTGCAACAATAAGAACATCATTAATTCTTCCCATATGTTTCTTAATAGTGGAATCCGCAAGATGTAAGTTTAGAGAGCAATCATCAAAATTACGAAAATCTAGTAAATCACACAAAGTCTTGGGAATAGTAGAGACACTAGCACCCAAATCACAAAAGCATAAAACTCATGATCTTTAATTTTAATCTTAATAGTTGGTTCCCACTCATCATAGAGTTTCTAGGGATAGAAACTTTCAACTCAAGTTTTTCTTCATAAGATTGCATCAAGGCATCAACAATATGTTCGGTGAAGGCTTTATTTTGACTATAAGCATGTGGATAATTTAGCACGGATTGCAACAAGGAAATACAATCAATCAAAGAGCAATTTTCATAATTGAATTCCTTGAAATCCAATATAATGGGTTTAGCAACCTCTAGATTTTTATTTCTTTCCATCCCACTTTCATCAATTTCATCATTAAGATCTAAACACTCCGAATTTTTAGAACGCCTTCTAGGTAAAGGAATATCATATTAAGTTTCATCAAGATTCATATTGCAAAATAAAGATTTAATTGGAGACACATCAATAACTTTTAGATCTTCATCTTGATTTTCACAGGAATTGGAAGAACACGCTTTAATAGAGGCATCTTTGGAAGCACGCATCCTAGCGGTTCTTTCTTTACAGTCATCAATTGAAATTCTCATGGATTTTATCGACTCATTAATATCATGCTTTGGTGGAATAGATCTAAGTTTGAAAGCATCAACATCGAGAGCAATTCTATCAACGTTCCTAGCCAAATCATCAATCTTAAGCAATTTTTCTTCAATCATAGCATTAAAATTCTTTTGCGAAGAAATAAATTCTTTAATATTAGATTCTAAATCAGAGGGCATCTTATTATAATTTCCATAAGAGTTGTTGTAGGAATTCCCATTATTATTAGAAGGATTACTAGGTTATGGCCTAGGATTAAAATTCCCTCTATAAGCGTTGTTACCAAAATTATTCCTACCAACAAAATTCACATCCATAGATTCATTGTTATTCTCAATCAAAGTAGACAAAGGCATATCATTAGGATCAGAAGAAACACTCTTAGTAGCAAATAATTTCATAAGTTCATCCATCTTTCCACTCAACACATTAATTTCTTCTATCGCATGCACCTTTTTATTAGAAGTTCTTTCAGTATGCCATTGAGAATAATTAACCATAATATTATCTAGGAGTTTAGTAGCATCTCCTAAAGTGATTTCCATAAAAGTGCCTCCCGCGGACGAATCTAAAAGATTTCTAGAAGCAAAATTCAATCCAGCATAAAATTTTTGTATAATCATCCACAAATTCAAACCATGAGTAGGGCAATTACGTATCATTAATTTCATTCTCTCCCAAGCTTGTGCAACATGTTCATGATCAAGTTGTTTAAAGTTCATTATATCGTTTCTAAGAGAGATGATCTTAGCGAGAGGAAAATACTTAGAGATAAAAGCATCTTTGCATTTGTTCCATGAATCAATACTATCTTTAGGCAAAGACGAAAACCAAGCTTTAGCATGATCTCTAAGCGAAAAAGGAAATAGCTTCAATTTAACGACATCATTATTGACATCTTTTTTCTTTTGCATATCACATAAATCAACGAAGCTATTCAGATGAGTAGCGGCATCTTCACTAGGAAGGCCGGCAAATTGATCTTTCATAACAAGATTCAACAAAGCAGTATTAATTTCACAAGATTCAGCATCGGTAAGAGGAGCAATCGGAGTCCTAAGGAAATCATTATTATTGGTATTGGTGAAGTCACACAATTTGGTAGTATCTTGAGCCATCGCGACAAACAAGCAATCTAACACACGAGCAAACAAAAAGCAAGCGGACAAAAAGAGGCAAACAGTGAGGGAGGATAGAGAGAGAGGGCAAATAAAACGGCAAGGGTGAATTGGGGGGAGAGGAAAATGAGAGGCAAATGGCAAATAACGTAACGCGAGAGATAGGGATTATGATGGGTACTTGGTATATTGACTTTTTGCGTAGACTCCCCGGCAACGGCGCCAGAAATCCTTCTTGCTACGTCTTGAGCTTGCGTTGGTTTTCCCCGAAGAGGAAGGGATGATGCAGCAGTGCAGCGTAAGTATTTCCCTCAATTTTTGAGAACCAAGGTATCAATCCAGTTGGAGCCCACGCTCAAGTCCCTCGTACCTGCACAAAGCGATAGATACTCTCAACCAACGCGATTAGGGGTTGTCAAGCCCTTCACGGTCACTTACGAGAGTGAGATCTGATAGATAGAATATTTTTGGTATTTTTGATATAAAGATGCAAAGTAAAAAAGTAAAGGCAAAGTAAATAGCAAAACAATATAAAAGTGATGGAGATTGATATGATGATAATAGACCCGGGGGCCATAGGTTTCACTAGTGGCTTCTCTCAAGAGCATAAGTATTCTACGGTGGGTGAACAAATTACTGTTGAGCAATTGATAGAATTGTGCATAATTATGAGAATATCTAGGCATGATCATGTATATAGGCATCATGTCCATGAGAAATAGATCAAAATGATTCTACATCTACTACTATTACTCCACTCATCGACCGCTATCCAGCATGCATCTAGAGTATTAATTTAAAAACAGAGTAACGCCTTAAGCAAGATGACATGATGTAGAGAGATAAATTCATGCAATATGAAATAAACCCCATCGTGTTATCCTCGATGGCAACGATACAATACGTGCCTTGCTGCCCCTTCTGTCACTGGGTAAGGACACCGCAAGATCGAACCCAAAGCTAAGCACTTCTCCCATGGCAAGAACTACCAATCTAGTTGGCCAAACCAAATGGATAATTCGAAGAGACTTGCAAAGATAACCAACCATGCATAAAATAATTCAGAGAAGATTCAAATATTATTCATAGATAGACTGGATCATAAACCCACAATTCATCGGTCTCAACAAACATACCGCAAAAAGAAGATTACATCGAATAGATCTCCACAAGAGAGGGGGAGAACTTTGTATTGAGATTCAAAGAGAGAGAAGAAGCCATCTAGCTACTAACTATGGACCCGAAGGTCTGAGGTAAACTACTCACACTTCATCGGATGGGCTATGATGATGTAGAAGCCCTCCGTGATGACGGCCCTCTTCCGACGGAGCTTTGGAACAGGCCCCAAGATGGGATCTCGTGGATACAGAAAGTTGCGGTGGTGGAATTAGGTTTTTGGCTCCTGTTCTGATCGTTTGGGGGTACGTGTGTATATATAGGAGGAAGGAGTACATCGGTGGAGCACCGAGGGGCCCACGAGGCAGGGGGCGCACCCTAGGGGGGGGCGCCTCCCACCCTCGTGACCTCCTCTTTGATCCCCTCCAGTAGGGTCCAAGTCTCTTGGATCACGTTCGGTGAGGAAATCACGTTTCCGAAGATTTTATTCCGTTTGGACTCTGTTTGATATTCCGTTTATCCGAAACACTGAAATAGGCAAAAAATAGCAATTCTGGGCTGGGCCTCCGGTTAATAGGTTATTCCCAAAAATAATATAAAAGTGGAAAATAAAGCCCAATATAGTCCAAAACAGTAGATAATATAGCATGGAGCAATCAAAAATTATAGATACGTTGGAGAGGTATCAATATGCACATAAAGGTAATGTTTATCTGAACATTTTGATATCTTATTTGCATTTTTCTGAGTTCATATGTATTAGTTACGAATTTTCAAAGTTTTGGTCAAACGGTCAAAGGGCATTCGAGGGACCTCGACGGAAAAAGTAAGGGCAAAACCCGTGGGTAGGAACCAACTAGGGGCAAAAATGCAATTGTCCCTAAATAAAAACAGAGGGTGTACACATTTGTTTTCTTAGTATGTAGTGAATTAATTATTTTTTGAAATTGTGAAATAAATATATTAGGCTACTGACTTCGAATGTAATGGTCTATACAAAGTTACAATCATAGTACTTCACAACACGCTCAAACTCGCATAATCGCAATCAAATGATAATCAAAATGCATTTCATAGTTATTACTTTGTAGGATGCAACAAAACCAACAATAACTCTACATCAGCCATTATAAAAGCAATATTTTGAACATATCCCAATGTGTGAATGAAACATGCAGAGAGAGATTGCGAAGATGGGGCAGATAGGGCGGGAAAGACTGTATGTATGTGGATGAGAGAGTAGGAGAAAAACCTAACGAAACAGATAGAGGGAGATAGAGAGAGAAAGAAAGAGGAAGAAGTTAGGTCTATGAGAAAGATGGAGACTTGTAATATACGTGAGATGCGTGTGCATCCGGATTCTGTACATGTGGAAGGAGAAGAGACAACAGGTTTGATGAGAGAGCTAGAAAAACATGGACGAGAGGGGAAGGATCTCATGGGTTGAGGGATTGATAAATTTGTGCGGGGAGAGAGGGATTGGTAATTTTGTGCGAGAGAGAGAGGGTGGGGGGAGGAGTCAGTCAGCCGTCGTCACATCATCCTGCTTCCAAATGGCCCCGCATTCTCTAGCGCAGTGTGGTCGCCGTCTTCGATCTCCTCGATGCCCTCTTTGAAGATTGAGGTGTTGTGCATGCTGGGGTGCAGAGAAGCACAAGCGAGAGTGGTCGCCATATAACCTTGGATGGGGATGAATTGTGTGCTCGGGGGATGGGTGTGTGTGTGATGTGTGTTGTGTGTGTGTGTCAGATATTGAGAGAAAACAAACCTAAGGAGAGAAATGTGTGTGTATGTGATGGAAAGCTACATGCTAAACAGGGTATTCACGAAGAGATTGTGTGTGCGAGATAGAGAGCGATGTGCGGGCCTTGAGGTGGGCAGGGGCCGGGTGAGGGTGTCAAAATGTGCGCGTTGTTGCATGAGTTACATGCAATCGTGTGAGGGACGGACGAATCGAGAGAGATGGTTGTTGTGTTACGGATGCTGACTTGTCTGCAACGACCCTGTAAAATTCCGTCATCTTCCGATGGAGGAATCTCGGCGATCTATGATATACCGGAGGCCGATCGAGTCTGGACGGGAATCTGGATAAGTTTAGGGCGTGGTCTCCAGAGCCTAGCTCGTAGGTTATTTGGAAGATTCAACCATTCAACTTCTGCAGAATTTCCATATCTACCACCTCTCAAAATTTCAGCTCGATCCGACCGTTCAAACTCCGGGAACCTTCTGAATAGTTCATCACTTTTAGGATTTGTTTTCTGCGGGAATACGAATCCGACCTGAGTTCATCTTTTTTCATGAACGGGATATTGGACAACTCTTTTGGAAGAATCTCTTTCTAGGGTATTGTGTGTTGTTCTTAAACACGTGCCCATAAAATTTTAAGCCTTCTTTGAGGTATTCTTCCGCATCACACTGGTGTCAAACCAGTCCGGCGACATTGCTCCACGGCTGACCTGCGCTAGACACGTCGTCGCTTTGTTGAGCAGAGCTCAACTTCTTCGGATCATCATCTCAGCGAGCTGAACAAGAGTTCAGCATCGCGAAAGATAAATCATCACCAACATCGCCGCCCCACTGATTACACGAAGCGGTCACACCGGCATCGTTGCACGGTCACTTCATCAAGCCAACATTGACCACGTCACAAGTCACGACCTGCGTTGGCATGGCCACACTGTTGCTTCTTCAAGCCGATGTCCATCACGCCGAATTGCTTCAACACCTTGGCTGACATGGCAGCTGCAACATCTCCTTACCGACCCGCTCCGTCACCTCGGCTAGACCGGGGGCTTCGCCATCTCTTCATCAACCTACTCCGGAGCCTTCGTCGTCACCAGCCGACCAGCTTCGTCACGTTAGCTGGACTGGGGGATTTGCCTCAGCGAGCCAACCTTTGCCAGCATTGCCATGCCGTCGCTTCATCGCCCATCAGGCAATGGGTGTGCGGATCAAGTCCCAATTTTGGGAGTAACCTTTCTTCAGATTGCTACAACAGATAAACCAGGTGCTATTAATCCTAGTAATTTTTTCTTGCTTGGGTTTACTTTTTCCGAGGAATTATTACTCTGGTTTGTTCCATCATCTGTACACAAGTCTGTCAAGTGATGGCCGCATTAACGATGTTTGCGTGATGGTTCGGTCAGTTTCCCATCCGCAATTCGGCGAACGCCTCATTGGGGACTCGGACCGCCTTGTGAATATAGGCTTTGTCACACCAGCACCCTGCACCGACATTGGCTTCGAAGCCAAGCCACATCTCTTTAAAAAAATATTTTGCGTAAATTAATTATGCTAGTTTTTTCTTCTATATTTATATTATTATTTTTTGGACTGCACTATTTTACATGTGTAGGAAATCGACTTCGACTGCATCATGCGGTCACTTCGGCAAGCCGACACCGTCGTCCCAATCGGCTCGCGTGATCATCTTGTTGGTCGAATTGCCATACTGATATGTTCGTTTGCCTCGGGGACTTCAGCATCGCTAAGAAAGCTCTACTCATCGAGTGTTCGGCACACGGGCCATATTTCTTTTATTACTCACTTTGCATAAATTATTAATTATGCAACGAATTTTTGTTCTATTTTTATTACTATTATCTCCGGCTTGCACTATTTTCTATGCACAGGTAAATGATTCGGGTTGGGAAGCGCTGTCACCTCGGCGTACCGACGTACCACGTCACCTCGGCTGGACCGGGGCTTCATCATCATATCATTAACCCACACCACAAACTTCGGCGTCATAATGTCGGCCTGCTCCGTCGCCTCATTCGGACTGGAGGTTCCACCCCGCCACATTAGCCGTGGTATGTCGCCACTTTGAAGTGTCGAGCTCTTCGCTCCGCCACCTCGGGACCGGTTTGGGGGCTGGGACCTCGTCCTGTCGTAAGCTCGGGCCGCGCATCCACACCGAGCACATTAACCAGCTAAGTCGCTTCCATGCTCAGTTTTTTAATTCTTGTTCGGTTCGACCAAATATTATATATATGCTTAAATATGTTTGTCAAAAACGAGGTTCATTAAAAACCACTTTTCTTTGCCCGTGTTAACTTGGGCTCTTAAATTTACATGAGCCATTTTATAATAAGTGTTCTTCTTCTAAGTCGTTGCAAAGTCTTTTTCTACCACTCCTTTCTCGACTCGAGTGTGTGGTCAATAGCCGGATAGCCTGTTTTCTCTCTAATGCTGCTCGAGTTTAGTTCGCTAAACTGGCTTAACGAGCAGTACTCCGCCTTCTGGATAGGAGGTTGTAGCCGTAGGCTAACCCGCTTGAAGTCTTGAGATCAGATGTGTCATATTAATGCAGCACAGAAACACAAAAGTAAGACCAATTATTGGATTGGCACCAAATGACTCGATTTAGTTCAGGCGTAAAGTTTTTACTGAAGTTTTTGGTTTTCCAAGCCTGTGGCACTTTTAAACTATTTCCGTGTTTCCAGCATAAGTCTCGTAGTGCAACGCCGGACACCTTTTAGAGATTCGGCAAAAACATTCTCGGATATTGCTATATATGCATTGGTTTCGAATTGTGTCTTCGGTCAATAGTTGGGTTGCCCGTCTCCTGTGGTTGCCTCGTACGTTTCTCTTTGTTCAGCTAGATGTGCAAAGGGAGAACCACTGCGATTGTGCTTCCAGCTTGAATGGTTAAGCACCTCAGTGGAGAAAGCCGAAAACTGACTGTCACAATGGGCGTAAACTGGTCAGCGATCCAATGACGGTGTCAAACTATAGATCGATATCGATTACCCTGTGTTAAACGATGGGCCTTTCATAACATTGGCCAAAGTGTTAATGGCTAGACTTCGGTCGGTGCCGAACACTAACCGGGGGCTCGTAGCTAGATTCCCCAGTTTAAAGCTCCTAAGACTAAGTGAAAGTTATAAAGCCCACATATCTGATTGCCTCGTTTCCGCTAACACAACCACCTTCGGCTACTGAGATGTCGGCTAAGGGTTGTTTTGTTATTGCGGAAACACCCTACGTAGCATCTACAAGGGGTGGAAGCCGATGATGGGCCACTTTCAACTGATAAACGGTTGCAACGGAGTCAAAATGAACATATCATCGGCCTTTGTACTTAATATACGAGGGACGCCTTCTGTAATCATCATTATAAAGCCATAAATATGCATCAATTTGACTTAAGATGGCCAAGCTGGGTTGCCTGGCTCCTGTGCTTACCCCTATGTTCCCGATTGTTCGGCTAGGCGGTAAAGGGAGCACCTCTGTGATTGTTACTACCGGGTCATCCGAGTTAGTACCTCAGACTGGGTGAAGCTGAAAGCTAGCGATCTTAAAGGATATAATTGGCAATGACCGAAGTGAAAATTTATGTTTGCTAAAGACCACATAGTTCGGGAACTTTCCCCAAACTGAATCCTCGATATTTTTCTCCCGCATTGATCGGAGATGAGGTTTCATGATCATGGTCGGCATGACAACCCAAAGAAAGGAACCAATAGCGGGACTATTTTCTTTGGAAGATGTTTCTTACATTAAATAGTAATATAACATTCTCTCCGCATACCTTTGTTTATAAAACCGTATGGACGGGTTGCCTTGTCTGTCGTAAATCTTTTCCCTCATAAAGGCTTTATAAAGTGGGATAAACACTCCCCAGCTACTAGCCGAGGAGGTTGAGGCCGATGGTCGGTCAACAAAGTTTTGTACAATGCGGATCCGAGCATTAATGATGTAGAGTACTTGGATACATAGAATCATTACACATAATTTGTGATTTTACTCCGAATATCAATCCTTAATTCGGCCACTTGTGCCCACATTAAGGCTCGGGGGCTACCGGGCTTCGGGCTTATCATTTACTAATATTAAAGGGGCACATCGATCCCCTGATCTGGTGTTGCCACTCGAGCAGTGTCTCGGAGGCTACTGCATTGCCTAATCAATACAGAAAATTCAAAGTGCTCAGTGTTCGGCTTGACCGAACTATGGGCAAATGCATCTTCGGATAACAATAGGAACTATCTAGGACCTATCCGATATCAAGCTAATATATTACGGTGACTTCTCGAGACCCTCTCTCAAGGGCCCGTCCGCCAATCAGTATCTCCTCTAAATGTGCATCCCGGGTTTTAGGCCGACACACACACCTTGAGGGCTACTGGATATATATCTCGTCAATAAATAAATTGCATCAATCAGAAATAAAATCCGCAAACAATCAGCCCAAGCCCGAGGTGTGGTGCATCACCTCGGAAGCAGTCCGACATAAAGCTCGGATGCAGGTGGCTGGCTCAATAGAGGGCATTTCCAACATTAAGCTCGGCTAAACTTCTTCAACTTTTTTGAGCCAAGGTGATCTATGACACCTCGGATATAGTCCGGCGTTGGAGCTCGGATACTCTCCGTCTTTGGAGCTTAGATGCATACCGGCGTTGGAGCTCGGCTGCAAAAAGACACCTCGGATGCAGTCCGACATTAGAGCCTGGATACAGTCCGGCCTTGGAGCTCGGACACAACAGGACAGCGCCACACGGGAACAACTTCAAACCCGAGGTGTGGCGTAAAAAATAACAAGGCATTGCTAAAGGCCGAAAACTTAAAGGGGCTCCTCGGATACCCGACGTGTAAACTCTTCGGATTCACTTCGGCGATGCTCTAGATCGAAGATGAGAAGATTTGTTGAAACAGTTTTCAAGACCGATGACCGAAGATGAAGAATGGTTCGGAAGAATCGAGGAGCATCCCCAACTTGAAGACTGGTTCAGGGGGCTACTGACAGTGTCCTGGACTACGGGGTACTCACCGCGTCGTCTACCGACCAGTGGGTCGGGCCGAGGACCCCCATGATGATTCACTAATGGGCCACTTCGGGCAGCCCATGTCGAATACAAGGAGGATTCCACAAGACTTGGCGCACAAGACAAGGACTCCTCTAAACCCTAGGCCTACGGTGCATATATAAACCGAGGCTAGGCTAGTCAATAGACAATCTCATATTCATTACTACAATCTCGTGGTAGATACATGTACTCTGTACTACACCCCATATGAATACAATCAAAAGCAGGACGTAGGGTTTTACCTCCATCAAGAGGGCCCGAACCTGGGTGAAATTCCATGTCCATGTTACCATCGCTCCAAGACGCCTAGCTTTGGATCCCTACTATGAGATATGCCGGACATAGAACCGACAGTAGGACTCTCTTATGTGTGGATGACAAGCTTAATATCCGGATGTGTATTTTCCTTTCTCTGTGAACCAACCCTGTACAACCCCAGGACCCTTTGGTGTCTATATAAACCAGAGGGGTTAGCCCGTAGAGGCTATCAGAATTCATACAGGCTAGACATCTAGGGTTCAGCCATTACAATCTTGAGGTAGATCAACTCATGTAACCCCTATACTCATCAAATACAATCAAGCATGACGTAGGGTTTTACCTCCATCAAGAGGGCCCGAACCTGGGTAAACATCATGCCTCCCTTGTCTCATGTTACCTTCGATCCTCAGATGCATAGTTCGAGACCCCCTACTCAAGATCGGCCGGTTTTGACACCGACAATGATGAGCCTAGATTCCGCAAAATGGCTTGAGACCATGAAATCTGAGATGGGATCCTTGTATGAGAACAAAGTATGGACTTTGGTTGAATTGCCCGATGATCGGCAAGCCATAGAGAATAAATGGATCTTCAAGAAGAAGACTGATGCTAATGGTAATGTTACTGTCTACAAAGCTCGACTTGTTGCAAAAGGTTTTCGACAAGTTCAAGGAGTTGACTATGATGAGACCTTCTCACCCGTAGCAATGCTTAAGTATGTCCGAATCATGTTAGAAAATTGCCGCATTTTATGAAATCTGGCAAATGAATGTCAAATCTGCATTCCTTAATGGATTTCTTAAAGAAGAGTTGTATATGATGCAACCAGAAGTTTTTGTCGATCCTAAAGGTGCTAACAAAGTGTGCAAACTCCAGCGATCCATCTATGAGTTGGGGAACATAGCATGCAATTTCAAAAAAATTCCTACGATCACGCAAGATCTATCTAGGAGATTGATAACCCACAAGTATAGGGGATCTATCGTAGTCCTTTAGATAAGTAAGAGTGTCAAACCCAACGAGGAGCAGAAGGAAATGATAAGCGGTTTCCAACAAGGTATTCTCTACAAGTACTGAAACAAGTGGTAACAGATAGTTTTGTGATAGGATAATTTGTAACGAGCAACGAGTAACAAAAGTAAATAAAGTGCAGCAAGGTGCCCCAATCCTTTTTTAGCAAAGGACAAGCCTGGAAAAACTCTTATATAGAGAAAAGCACTCCTGAGGACACATGGGAATATCGTCAAGCTAGTTTTCATCAGGTCATATGATTCGCGTTTGGTACTTTGATAATTTGGTATGTGGGTGTACCAGTGCTTGGGTACTGTCCTTACTTGGACAAGCATCCCACTTATGATTAACCTCTATTGCAAGCATCCGCAACTACAACAAAAGTATTAAGGTAAACCTAACCATAACATGAAACATATGGATCCAAATCAGCCCCATACGAAGCAACGCATAAACTAGGGTTTAAGCTTCTGTCACTCTAGCAACCCATCATCTACTTATTACTTCCCAATGCCTTCCTCTAGGCCCAAATAATGGTGAGGTGTCATGTAGTCGACGTTCACATAACACCACTAGAGGAGAGACAACATACATCTCATCAAAATATCGAACGAATACCAAATTCACATGACTACTAATAGCAAGACTTCTCCCATGTCCTCAGGAACAAACGTAACTACTCACAAAGCATAAACATGTTCGTAATCAGAGGGGTATTAATATGCATATAGGATCTAAACATATGATCTTCCACCAATTAAACCAACTAGCATCAACTACAAGGAGTAATTAACACTACTAGCAACCTACTAGCACCAATCCCGGACTTGGAGACAAGAATTGGATATAAGAGATGAACTAGGGTTTTGAGAGGAGATGGTGCTGATGAATATGTTGACGGAGATTGCCCTCTCCCGATGAGAGGAGCGTTGGTGATGATGATGGCGATGATTTCCCCCTCCGGGAGGGAAGTTTCCCTAGCGGAACAGCTCCGCTAGAGCCCTAGATTGGTTCCGCCAAGGTTCACCCTCGTGGCGGCGGAGTTTCGTCCAAGAAGATTTCTTATGATTTTTTTTCTCAACGAAAGACCTCATATAGCAGAAGATGGTCATCGGAGGGCCACCAGGGGCCCATGAGGTAGGGGCGCGCCGAGGGGGGTAGGGCGCGCCCCCAACCCTCGTGGGCAGGGTGTGGCCCCCGTGGTGAACTTCTTGCGCTCGTTATTTTTTATATATTCTGAAAACGTCTTCCGTGAAGTTTTAGGACTTTTGGAGCTGTGCAGAATAGGTCTCTAATATTTGCTCCTTTTCCAGCCCAAAATCCCAGCTGCCGGCATTCTCCTTCTTCATGTAAACCTTGTAAAATAAGGAGAGAATAGGCATACGTATTGTGACATAATGTGTAATAATAGCCCATAATGCAACAAATATTGATATAAAAGCATGATGCAAAATGGACGTATCAACTCCCCCAAGCTTAGACCTCGCTTGTCCTCAAGCGAAAGCAGAAATCGAAAAATATGTCCACATGTTTAGAGAGAGAGGTGTCGATAAAAATAAAATACGGACATGAGGGCATCATGATCATTCTTAGAACAGCAACTTATATAATTCTTGTCATATGATTTCTTATGCTAGAGTAATAATTCAATCACAATTTCAAGTATGAATCATAAACTTCATTGACAACTAACAAACTATAATCTCAGTCATTGGAGCAATTGCAATTTATCATAACATAGGAAAGAGTCAACATAAGAGCTTTTCAGCAAGTCCACATATTCAACTATCATATAGTCTTTCACTATTGCTAACACTCACACAATACTTATGGGTATGGAGTTTTAATCAGACACAGAGAAATATATGGGCTTATAGTTTTGACTCCCAACGTTTTACCTCAAGGGTAATGTCAACAATAATAGTTCATGAAAACTCACATCCAATTAGCCATATATACCAGGATCTTTCCAACATACTGTGCTTGCCAAAGGATAAAATGTAAAAAGGAAGGGTGAAGATCAGCATGACACTTATGCAAGGTAGGAGATAAAAGTAAAAGATAGGCCATTCGCAGAGGGAAGTAGAGGTTGTCATGCGCTTTTATGGTTGGATGAAGAAAATCTTAATGCGAAAGAATGCCACTTTATATTGCCACTTGTGATATGGACCTTTATTATGCAGTCTGTCGCTTTTATTTCTTCCATATCACATGATCGTATAAAGCTTATTTTCTCCCACACTAATAAGTCATACATATTTAGAGAGCAATTTTTATTGCTTTGCACCGATGACAACTTACTTGGAGGATCTTACTCAATCCATAGGTAGGTATGGTGGACTCTCATGGCAAGTCTGGTTTAAGGGTATTTGTAAGCACAAGTAGTATCTCTACTTGGTGCGATGAATTTGACTAGCATGAGGGAGAAAGGCAAGCTCAGCCATGTTGGATGATCCATGACAATATAATTTATCTCAGATGTAAGAAAACATAACCCATTACGTTGCCTTCCTTGTCCAACGTAAACTCTTTAGCATGTCATTTTTTAATGAGTGCTCACAATCATAAAATATGTCCAAGATAGTATATCTATATGTGAAGACCTCTCTTTCTTTATTACTTCCTATTAATTGCAACGATGACCAAAACTATGTTTGTCAACTCTCAACAACTTTTATTCATCATACTCTTTCTATGTGAGCTCATTACTCTCCATGAGATCCATATGATCTCTTTGTTTCTTTTTATTTCTTTCTCTTTTCTTTTATTCACTTAAGATCATGGTAAAAGAATCAAGCCCTTGACTCAACACTAATCTTTATTATATATAGCTCACGGACTCGATTACATAGAAGGATCATAAAGCAAAACTCACAACTAGATCATACTAAGAACTTTTATTCTACTAGATCAAGATATTACCAAAAGGATCAAACTAAGGAAAACGGTAAAGATAAAAGTGATGGTGATACGATACCGGGGCACTCCCCCAAGCTTGGCAGTTGCCAAGGGGAGTGCCCATACCCATGTGATTATGTCTCTCTTTTCAGGGATGGTGATGTGATATTCTTGGCGATGGTGCCCCTCGGGATATGATTCTCCTCCTCGAGCTTATTGACTTGCTGCTTGAGGTCCATTATTTCCTTTCGGAGTTTTCCTGTAACAGCCAAAACTCCCTGCACCCAAGGGTGCTGCATAGCTGCAGGAGAACCAGTGACACTCTTTTTCATATTCTCATATGAAAGAAATCTAACATTGGAAGGAATAACCGAATTTGGAATAGCCGAGCTCTGCAGTTCTCCATTGTGAATCCAGCTCGGAAGCGGGAAGTGACTTATTGATCCTCTTCCATGGCATCTATCCTCTTCAATTCAGCCTCCATCTCTTCCTCCGTTGCTGGCCCAAAGAGGTCAACATTGTTGTTTGTCATTGATCTCGGTGCCGGATGAGACACCCGGCTCTCCCCGACTGACTCTTGCGAAGACATCTTGCTCTAATCTGCAGCAACAACAGCTCGAAACACAAACAGAGGAATTTTGCGTGATACGGGAGTCAAAACCTCCGGGAGATTATATAATGAATTTTTACCGACCAAAATACGTGTCGTGTACGAAAACGGAGTCCGGAGAGCACACGAGGTGCCCACGAGGTAGGGGGCGCACCCTCCACCCTCGTGTCCTTCCCGAACTGCTTCTTATTTTTCTATTTTCTAAATATTCCAAAACGGAGAAATATTGCCTTAAAACTGTTTCGGAGTCGGTTTACTTACCATACCACATACCTATTCCTTTTCGGAGTCTGAAACATTCCGGAAAGTGTCCCTTATGTATTGCTCCGGAGTTACGGTTTCAATAATATTGGTTTCAACATTTATAGGATTACCTAAGATATAATATTTGATTCTTTGACCGTTCACCACCTTCGGATTTGTGCCTTCGAAGTTGTTGATTTTTATGGCACCGGAACGATAGACCTCTTCGATAACGTAAGGACCTTCCCATTTAGACAGAAGTTTTCCTGCAAAAAATCTTAAATGAGAGTTGTAGAGCAATACATAGTCACCTACATTAAACTCATGCTTTTGTATCCTTTTGTCAAGCCATCTTTTAACCTTTTCTTTAAAAAACTTGGCATTTTCATAGGCTTGGGTTCTCCATTCATCAAGTGAGCTAATATCAAATAACATCTTCTCACCGGCAAGTTTAAAATCATAATTGAGCTCTTTAATAGCCCAATATGCCTTGTGTTCTAGTTCGAGAGGTAAGTGACATGCTTTTCCATAAACCATTTTATACGGAGACATACCCATAGGATTTTTATATGTAGTTCTATAGGCCCATAATGCATCATCAAGTTTCTTGGACCAATTTTTTCTACATCTATTAACAGTCTTTTGCAAAATTAATTTGAGCTCTCTATTACTCAATTCTACTTGACCACTAGACTGTGGGTGATAAGGAGATGCAATTCTACGATTAACATCATATTTAGCAAGCATTTTACGGAAAGCACCATGAATAAAATGTGAACCACCATTAGTCATTAAATATCTAGGGACTCCAAATCTTGGAAAAATAACTTTAAGCATTTTAATAGAAGTGTTATGATTAGCACTACTAGTTGGAATAGCCTCTACCCACTTAGTAACGTAATCAACAACAACTAAAATATGTGTATATCCATTAGAGGAAGGAAAAGGTCCCATATAATCAAAGCCCCAAACATCAAATGGTTCAATAACGAGTGAATAGTTCATAGGCATTTCTTGACGTCTACTAATATTACGAATTCTTTGACATTCATCACAAGATAAGACAAACTTACGGGCATCCTTGAAGAGAGTAGGCCAATAAAAACCAGATTGCAATACCTTATGTGCAGTTCTATCTCCAGCATGGTGTCCTCCATAAGCTTCGGAGTGACACTTGCGTAGGATCTATTCCTGTTCATGCTCAGGTACACAACGTCTAATAACACCATCTACTCCTTCTTTATAAAGATGTGGGTCATCCCAAAAGTAATGCCTCAAATCATAGAAGAACTTTTTCTTTTGCTGGTATGTGAAACTAGGTGGTATAAACTTAGCAAGAATGTAGTTAGCATAATCAGCATACCATGGAGCAGTATGATAAGTATTTATGACATTTAATTGCTCATCAGGAAAGCTATCATCAATAGGTAGTGGGCCATCAAGCACATTTTCTAACCTAGACAAGTTGTCTGCAACGGGGTTCTCAGCTCCCTTTCTATCAACAATATGTAAGTCAAATTCTTGTAGCAAGAGAACCCATCTAATAAGTCTAGGTTTAGCATCTTTCTTTTCCATGATATACTTAATAGCAGCATGATCAATGTGAATAGTTACTTTAGAATCAACAATATAAGGTCTAAACTTATCACAAGCAAATACAACCGCTAAGAATTCTTTTTCAGTGGTAGAATAATTTCTTTGAGCATTGTCTAGGGTTTTACTAGCACATTGAATAAAATTTAATTTCTTATCAACTCTTTGCCCTAGAACAACACCTACAGCATAATCACTAGCACCACACATAATTTCCAAGGGTAAATTCCAATCAGGTGGCTGAACAATAGGTGCAGAGATCAATGCTTTCTTAAGTATTTCAAATGCTTCTACACAATCATCATCAAAGACAAAAGGTATATCTTTTTGTAATAAATTAGTCAGAGGCGGAGAAATTTTTGAGAAGTCCTTAATGAACCTCCTATAAAATCCGGCATGACCGAGGAAACTTCTTATACCTTTGATGTCCTTGGGACATGGCATTTTCTCAATAGCATCAACCTTGGCTTTATCAACCTCAATACCTCTTTCAGAAACTTTGTGCCCCAAGACAATACCTTCGTTAACCATAAAGTGGCACTTTTCCCAATTCAAGACAAGATTAGTTTCTTCACATCTCTGCAAAACTCGGTCAAGGTTGCTCAAGCAATCATCAAAAGAAGATCCATAGACGGAGAAATCGTCCATGAAACCTCACAAATCTTTTCACAAAAGTCAGAGAATATAGCCATCATGCATCTTTGAAAGGTAGCAGGTGCATTACATAGACCAAAAGGCATACGTCTATAAGCAAAAGTACCAAAAGGGCAAGTAAAAGTAGTCTTTGATTGATCATTGGCTGACACAGCTATTTGAGAGAAACCAGAATAACCATCTAGAAAGCAAAAATGTGTATGTTTGGATAATCTTTCTAGCATTTTTATGATAAAAGGTAAAGGGTAATGATCCTTTTTAGTTGCCTTATTTAATTTGTGGAAATCAATTACCATCCTATAACCTGTAATAGTTCTTTGCGGGATCAACTCATATTTATCATTAGGAACGACAATAATACCTCCCTTCTTAGGGACACAATGGACATGACTTACCCACTGACTATCAGCAACGGGATAAATTATACCTTCCTCAAGAATCTTTAGTATTTCCTTTCTTACCGCTTCCTTCATCTTAGCCATCGTTGATGATCACGAACTAGTTTGGCATCTTCCTCCAAATTTATTTTGTGTTGACACAGGGTGGGACTAATGCCCTCAAGATCATCAAGAGTATATCCAATAGCAGCACGGTGCTTCTTCAGAGTTTTCAATAATCTCTATTCTTCATGCTCTGAAAGGTTAGCACTAATAATAATAGGATATATCTTTTTCTCATCAAGATAAGCATATTTAAGAGTATCAGGTAACGGTTTAAGCTCAAACATGGGATCACCCTTGGGTGGAGGAGGATCCCCTAGGATTTCAACATGCAGATTGTGTTTAAGGATGGGTTCCTATTTAAAGAATACTTCATCTATTTCCCTTCTTTCATTCATAAACATATCATTTTCATGGTCTAGCAAATATTGTCCTAAAGGATCACTAGGAGGTACGGCAATAGAAGCAAGACCAATAATTTCATCTTTACTAGGCAATTCCTCTTCACGGCATTGTCTACGAAATTTAGAGAAATTAAATTCATGAGACATATCACCTAAACCATTAGTAACAACATCCTTTTTGCAGTCTATCTTAGCATTAATAGTGTTCAAGAAGGGCCTACCAAATATAATGGGACAAAAGCTATCTTGTGGGGAACCAAGAACAAGAAAATCAGCAGGATATTTAGTTTTTCCCACACAAGACATCAACATCTCTAACAATTCCAATTGGTGAAATAGTATCTCTATTGGCAAGTTTAATTGTGACATTAATATCTTCTATCTCAGCAGGTGCAATATCATGCATAATTTCTTTGTATAAGTCATGAGGTATAGCACTAGCACTGGCACCCATATCACATAAGCCATGATAACAATGATCTCCTATTTTAACAGAAATAACAGGCATGCCTACCAAAGATCTAGGTTTATCTTTAGCACAAGGTTTAGTAATTCTAGCAGTTTCATCACAGAAATAAATAACATGCCCATCAATATTATCAGACAAGAGATCTTTAACAATAGCAATATTAGGTTCAACTTTAACTTGCTCAGGAGGTGTATAAGTTCTAATATTGCTTTTACGAACCACAGTTGAAGCTTTAGCATGATCTTTTATCCTAATAGGAAAAGGTGGTTTCTCAACATAAGCAGTAGGAACAATAGGATCATTATAGGTGACAGTCTTTTCTTCAACTTTAATAGGTGCAGCTACTTTTACTTCTATGGGAGAATGATATTTAAACCACTTCTCCCTAGGGAGATCAACATGAGTAGCAAAAGATTCACAGAAAGAAGCAACTATCTCAGAGTCAAGTCCATATTTAGTGCTAAATTTATGGAAAACATCGGTATCCATAAAAGATTTAACACAATCAAACTTAGGTGTCATACCTGACTCCTTACCTTTGTTGAGGTCCCAATCTTCATAGTTGCGTTTAATTCTTTCCAATAAATCCCATTTGAATTAAATAGTCTTCGTCATAAAAGAGCCAGCACAAGAAGTATCGAGGATGGTGCGATTGTTATCAAAAAGCCAAGCATATAAATTTTGAATAATCATTTATCTTGAGGGTTCATGATTGGGGCATGAATATAACATTGATTTAAGCCTCCCCCAAGCTTGAGCGATGCTTTCTCCTTCGCAAGGCCAAAAATTATATATATAATTGCGATCACGATGAACAAGATGCATAGGATAAAACTTCTGATGAAATTCCAATTTCAATCGTTTGTAGTTCCATGACCCCATATCATCACATAGCCTATACCATGTCAATGCATCTTCCTTCAAAGATAAAGGGAAGACCTTCTTCTTAATAACATCTCCGGGTACACCTACAAGCTTAAATAATCCACAAACTTCATCCACATATATTAGGTGCTCATCAGGATGTGTTGTTCCGTCTCCTGCAAAAGGATTAGCTAGCAGTTTTTCTATCATACCCGAAGGAATTTCAAAGCAGACATTTTCATTTTTAGTAGGTTCAGTAGGTTGAGGAGCAACTCTTTGCTCTACTAGTCGGGGTGAAGATACCCCGAACAAGCCCCTCAGAGGATTACTTTCCATAGTAACAAGTGACAGTAAATTTCGGCACACTATATAAATTTTTCCTTACCAAATTCCACCTACCAAAGGCGGTTCACTCCCCGGCAACGGCGCCAGAAAAGAGTCTTGATGACCCACAAGTATAGGGGATCTATCGTAGTACTTTCGATAAGTAAGAGTGTCGAACCCAACGAGGAGCAGAAGGAAATGATAAGCGGTTTCCAGCAAGGTATTCTCTGCAAGTACTGAAACAAGTGGTAACAGACAGTTTTGTGATAGGATAATTCGTAACGAGCAACAAGTAAAAAAAGTAAATAAAGTGCAGCAATGTGGCCCAATCCTTTTTGTAGCAAAGGACAAGCCTGGACAAACTCTTATCTAGAGAAAAGCGCTCCTGAGGACACATGGGAATATCGTCAAGCTAGTTTTCATCACGCTCATATGATTCGCGTTCGGTACTTTGATAATTTGGTATGTGGGTGGACCGGTGCTTGGGTACTGTCCTTACTTGGACAAGCATCCCACTTATGATTAACCTCTATTGTAAGAATCCGCAACTAAAACAAAAGTATTAAGGTAAACCTAACCATAGCATGAAACATATGGATCCAAATCAGCCCCTTACGAAGCAACACATAAACTAGGGTTTAAGCTTCTGTCACTCTAGCAACCCATCATCTACTTATTACTTCCCGATGCGTTCCTCTAGGCCCAAATAATGGTGAAGTGTCATGTAGTCGACGTTCACATAAGACCACTAGAGGAGAGACAACATACATCTCATCAAAATATCGAACGAATACTAAATTCACATGACTACTAATAGCAAGACTTCTCCCATGTCCTCAGGAACAAACGTAACTACTCACAAAGCATAAACATGTTCGTAATCAGAGGGGTATTAATATGCATATAGGATCTGAACATATGATCTTCCACCAATTAAACCAACTAGCATCAACTACAAGGAGTAATTAACACTACTAGCAACCTACTAGCACCAATCCCGAACTTGGAGACAAGAATTGGATACAAGAGATGAACTAGGGTCTTGAGAGGAGATGGTGCTGATGAATATGTTGATGGAGATTGCCCTCTCCCGATGAGAGGAGCGTTGGTGATGATGATGGCGATGATTTCCCCCTCCGGGAGGGAAGTTTCCCTAGCGGAACAGCTCCGCTAGAGCCCTAGATTGGTTCCGCCAAGGTTCACCCTCGTGGCGGCGGAGTTTCGTCCAAGAAGATTTCTTATGATTTTTTTTCTCAACGAAAGACCTCATATAGCAGAAGATGGTCATCGGAGGGCCACCAGGGGCCCATGAGGTAGGGGCGCGCCGAGGGGGGTAGGGCGCGCCCCCAACCCTCGTGGGCAGGGTGTGGCCCCCGTGGTGAACTTCTTGCGCTCGTTATTTTTTATATATTCTGAAAACGTCTTCCGTGAAGTTTTAGGACTTTTGGAGCTGTGCAGAATAGGTCTCTAATATTTGCTCCTTTTCCAGCCCAAAATCCCAGCTGCCGGCATTCTCCTTCTTCATGTAAACCTTGTAAAATAAGGAGAGAATAGGCATACGTATTGTGACATAATGTGTAATAATAGCCCATAATGCAACAAATATTGATATAAAAGCATGATGCAAAATGGACGTATCAACTCCCCCAAGCTTAGACCTCGCTTGTCCTCAAGCGAAAGCAGAAATCGAAAAATATGTCCACATGTTTAGAGAGAGAGGTGTCGATAAAAATAAAATACGGACATGAGGGCATCATGATCATTCTTAGAACAGCAACTTATATAATTCTTGTCATATGATTTCTTATGCTAGAGTAATAATTCAATCACAATTTCAAGTATGAATCATAAACTTCATTGACAACTAACAAACTATAATCTCAGTCATTGGAGCAATTGCAATTTATCATAACATAGGAAAGAGTCAACATAAGAGCTTTTCAGCAAGTCCACATATTCAACTATCATATAGTCTTTCACTATTGCTAACACTCACACAATACTTATGGGTATGGAGTTTTAATCAGACACAGAGAAATATATGGGCTTATAGTTTTGACTCCCAACGTTTTACCTCAAGGGTAATGTCAACAATAATAGTTCATGAAAACTCACATCCAATTAGCCATATATACCAGGATCTTTCCAACATACTGTGCTTGCCAAAGGATAAAATGTAAAAAGGAAGGGTGAAGATCAGCATGACACTTATGCAAGGTAGGAGATAAAAGTAAAAGATAGGCCATTCGCAGAGGGAAGTAGAGGTTGTCATGCGCTTTTATGGTTGGATGAAGAAAATCTTAATGCGAAAGAATGCCACTTTATATTGCCACTTGTGATATGGACCTTTATTATGCAGTCTGTCGCTTTTATTTCTTCCATATCACATGATCGTATAAAGCTTATTTTCTCCCACACTAATAAGTCATACATATTTAGAGAGCAATTTTTATTGCTTTGCACCGATGACAACTTACTTGGAGGATCTTACTCAATCCATAGGTAGGTATGGTGGACTCTCATGGCAAGTCTGGTTTAAGGGTATTTGTAAGCACAAGTAGTATCTCTACTTGGTGCGATGAATTTGACTAGCATGAGGGAGAAAGGCAAGCTCAGCCATGTTGGATGATCCATGACAATATAATTTATCTCAGATGTAAGAAAACATAACCCATTACGTTGCCTTCCTTGTCCAACGTAAACTCTTTAGCATGTCATTTTTTAATGAGTGCTCACAATCATAAAATATGTCCAAGATAGTATATCTATATGTGAAGACCTCTCTTTCTTTATTACTTCCTATTAATTGCAACGATGACCAAAACTATGTTTGTCAACTCTCAACAACTTTTATTCATCATACTCTTTCTATGTGAGCTCATTACTCTCCATGAGATCCATATGATCTCTTTGTTTCTTTTTATTTCTTTCTCTTTTCTTTTATTCACTTAAGATCATGGTAAAAGAATCAAGCCCTTGACTCAACACTAATCTTTATTATATATAGCTCACGGACTCGATTACATAGAAGGATCATAAAGCAAAACTCACAACTAGATCATACTAAGAACTTTTATTCTACTAGATCAAGATATTACCAAAAGGATCAAACTAAGGAAAACGGTAAAGATAAAAGTGATGGTGATACGATACCGGGGCACTCCCCCAAGCTTGGCAGTTGCCAAGGGGAGTGCCCATACCCATGTGATTATGTCTCTCTTTTCAGGGATGGTGATGTGATATTCTTGGCGATGGTGCCCCTCGGGATATGATTCTCCTCCTCGAGCTTATTGACTTGCTGCTTGAGGTCCATTATTTCCTTTCGGAGTTTTCCTGTAACAGCCAAAACTCCCTGCACCCAAGGGTGCTGCATAGCTGCAGGAGAACCAGTGACACTCTTTTTCATATTCTCATATGAAAGAAATCTAACATTAGAAGGAATAACCGAATTTGGAATAGCCGAGCTCTGCAGTTCTCCATTGTGAATCCAGCTCGGAAGCGGGAAGTGACTTATTGATCCTCTTCCATGGCATCTATCCTCTTCAATTCAGCCTCCATCTCTTCCTCCGTTGCTGGCCCAAAGAGGTCAACATTGTTGTTTGTCATTGATCTCGGTGCCGGATGAGACACCCGGCTCTCCCCGACTGACTCTTGCGAAGACATCTTGCTCTAATCTGCAGCAACAACAGCTCGAAACACAAACAGAGGAATTTTGCGTGATACGGGAGTCAAAACCTCCGGGAGATTATATAATGAATTTTTACCGACCAAAATACGTGTCGTGTACGAAAACGGAGTCCGGAGAGCACACGAGGTGCCCACGAGGTAGGGGGCGCACCCTCCACCCTCGTGTCCTTCCCGAACTGCTTCTTATTTTTCTATTTTCTAAATATTCCAAAACGGAGAAATATTGCCTTAAAACTGTTTCGGAGTCGGTTTACTTACCATACCACATACCTATTCCTTTTCGGAGTCTGAAACATTCCGGAAAGTGTCCCTTATGTATTGCTCCGGAGTTACGGTTTCAATAATATTGGTTTCAACATTTATAGGATTACCTAAGATATAATATTTGATTCTTTGACCGTTCACCACCTTCGGATTTGTGCCTTCGAAGTTGTTGATTTTTATGGCACCGGAACGATAGACCTCTTCGATAACGTAAGGACCTTCCCATTTAGACAGAAGTTTTCCTGCAAAAAATCTTAAATGAGAGTTGTAGAGCAATACATAGTCACCTACATTAAACTCATGCTTTTGTATCCTTTTGTCAAGCCATCTTTTAACCTTTTCTTTAAAAAACTTGGCATTTTCATAGGCTTGGGTTCTCCATTCATCAAGTGAGCTAATATCAAATAACATCTTCTCACCGGCAAGTTTAAAATCATAATTGAGCTCTTTAATAGCCCAATATGCCTTGTGTTCTAGTTCGAGAGGTAAGTGACATGCTTTTCCATAAACCATTTTATACGGAGACATACCCATAGGATTTTTATATGTAGTTCTATAGGCCCATAATGCATCATCAAGTTTCTTGGACCAATTTTTTCTACATCTATTAACAGTCTTTTGCAAAATTAATTTGAGCTCTCTATTACTCAATTCTACTTGACCACTAGACTGTGGGTGATAAGGAGATGCAATTCTACGATTAACATCATATTTAGCAAGCATTTTACGGAAAGCACCATGAATAAAATGTGAACCACCATTAGTCATTAAATATCTAGGGACTCCAAATCTTGGAAAAATAACTTTAAGCATTTTAATAGAAGTGTTATGATTAGCACTACTAGTTGGAATAGCCTCTACCCACTTAGTAACGTAATCAACAACAACTAAAATATGTGTATATCCATTAGAGGAAGGAAAAGGTCCCATATAATCAAAGCCCCAAACATCAAATGGTTCAATAACGAGTGAATAGTTCATAGGCATTTCTTGACGTCTACTAATATTACGAATTCTTTGACATTCATCACAAGATAAGACAAACTTACGGGCATCCTTGAAGAGAGTAGGCCAATAAAAACCAGATTGCAATACCTTATGTGCAGTTCTATCTCCAGCATGGTGTCCTCCATAAGCTTCGGAGTGACACTTGCGTAGGATCTATTCCTGTTCATGCTCAGGTACACAACGTCTAATAACACCATCTACTCCTTCTTTATAAAGATGTGGGTCATCCCAAAAGTAATGCCTCAAATCATAGAAGAACTTTTTCTTTTGCTGGTATGTGAAACTAGGTGGTATAAACTTAGCAAGAATGTAGTTAGCATAATCAGCATACCATGGAGCAGTATGATAAGTATTTATGACATTTAATTGCTCATCAGGAAAGCTATCATCAATAGGTAGTGGGCCATCAAGCACATTTTCTAACCTAGACAAGTTGTCTGCAACGGGGTTCTCAGCTCCCTTTCTATCAACAATATGTAAGTCAAATTCTTGTAGCAAGAGAACCCATCTAATAAGTCTAGGTTTAGCATCTTTCTTTTCCATGATATACTTAATAGCAGCATGATCAATGTGAATAGTTACTTTAGAATCAACAATATAAGGTCTAAACTTATCACAAGCAAATACAACCGCTAAGAATTCTTTTTCAGTGGTAGAATAATTTCTTTGAGCATTGTCTAGGGTTTTACTAGCACATTGAATAAAATTTAATTTCTTATCAACTCTTTGCCCTAGAACAACACCTACAGCATAATCACTAGCACCACACATAATTTCCAAGGGTAAATTCCAATCAGGTGGCTGAACAATAGGTGCAGAGATCAATGCTTTCTTAAGTATTTCAAATGCTTCTACACAATCATCATCAAAGACAAAAGGTATATCTTTTTGTAATAAATTAGTCAGAGGCGGAGAAATTTTTGAGAAGTCCTTAATGAACCTCCTATAAAATCCGGCATGACCGAGGAAACTTCTTATACCTTTGATGTCCTTGGGACATGGCATTTTCTCAATAGCATCAACCTTGGCTTTATCAACCTCAATACCTCTTTCAGAAACTTTGTGCCCCAAGACAATACCTTCGTTAACCATAAAGTGGCACTTTTCCCAATTCAAGACAAGATTAGTTTCTTCACATCTCTGCAAAACTCGGTCAAGGTTGCTCAAGCAATCATCAAAAGAAGATCCATAGACGGAGAAATCGTCCATGAAACCTCACAAATCTTTTCACAAAAGTCAGAGAATATAGCCATCATGCATCTTTGAAAGGTAGCAGGTGCATTACATAGACCAAAAGGCATACGTCTATAAGCAAAAGTACCAAAAGGGCAAGTAAAAGTAGTCTTTGATTGATCATTGGCTGACACAGCTATTTGAGAGAAACCAGAATAACCATCTAGAAAGCAAAAATGTGTATGTTTGGATAATCTTTCTAGCATTTTTACGATAAAAGGTAAAGGGTAATGATCCTTTTTAGTTGCCTTATTTAATTTGTGGAAATCAATTACCATCCTATAACCTGTAATAGTTCTTTGCGGGATCAACTCATATTTATCATTAGGAACGACAATAATACCTCCCTTCTTAGGGACACAATGGACATGACTTACCCACTGACTATCAGCAACGGGATAAATTATACCTTCCTCAAGAATCTTTAGTATTTCCTTTCTTACCGCTTCCTTCATCTTAGCCATCGTTGATGATCACGAACTAGTTTGGCATCTTCCTCCAAATTTATTTTGTGTTGACACAGGGTGGGACTAATGCCCTCAAGATCATCAAGAGTATATCCAATAGCAGCACGGTGCTTCTTCAGAGTTTTCAATAATCTCTATTCTTCATGCTCTGAAAGGTTAGCACTAATAATAATAGGATATATCTTTTTCTCATCAAGATAAGCATATTTAAGAGTATCAGGTAACGGTTTAAGCTCAAACATGGGATCACCCTTGGGTGGAGGAGGATCCCCTAGGATTTCAACATGCAGATTGTGTTTAAGGATGGGTTCCTATTTAAAGAATACTTCATCTATTTCCCTTCTTTCATTCATAAACATATCATTTTCATGGTCTAGCAAATATTGTCCTAAAGGATCACTAGGAGGTACGGCAATAGAAGCAAGACCAATAATTTCATCTTTACTAGGCAATTCCTCTTCACGGCATTGTCTACGAAATTTAGAGAAATTAAATTCATGAGACATATCACCTAAACCATTAGTAACAACATCCTTTTTGCAGTCTATCTTAGCATTAATAGTGTTCAAGAAGGGCCTACCAAATATAATGGGACAAAAGCTATCTTGTGGGGAACCAAGAACAAGAAAATCAGCAGGATATTTAGTTTTTCCCACACAAGACATCAACATCTCTAACAATTCCAATTGGTGAAATAGTATCTCTATTGGCAAGTTTAATTGTGACATTAATATCTTCTATCTCAGCAGGTGCAATATCATGCATAATTTCTTTGTATAAGTCATGAGGTATAGCACTAGCACTGGCACCCATATCACATAAGCCATGATAACAATGATCTCCTATTTTAACAGAAATAACAGGCATGCCTACCAAAGATCTAGGTTTATCTTTAGCACAAGGTTTAGTAATTCTAGCAGTTTCATCACAGAAATAAATAACATGCCCATCAATATTATCAGACAAGAGATCTTTAACAATAGCAATATTAGGTTCAACTTTAACTTGCTCAGGAGGTGTATAAGTTCTAATATTGCTTTTACGAACCACAGTTGAAGCTTTAGCATGATCTTTTATCCTAATAGGAAAAGGTGGTTTCTCAACATAAGCAGTAGGAACAATAGGATCATTATAGGTGACAGTCTTTTCTTCAACTTTAATAGGTGCAGCTACTTTTACTTCTATGGGAGAATGATATTTAAACCACTTCTCCCTAGGGAGATCAACATGAGTAGCAAAAGATTCACAGAAAGAAGCAACTATCTCAGAGTCAAGTCCATATTTAGTGCTAAATTTATGGAAAACATCGGTATCCATAAAAGATTTAACACAATCAAACTTAGGTGTCATACCTGACTCCTTACCTTTGTTGAGGTCCCAATCTTCATAGTTGCGTTTAATTCTTTCCAATAAATCCCATTTGAATTAAATAGTCTTCGTCATAAAAGAGCCAGCACAAGAAGTATCGAGGATGGTGCGATTGTTATCAAAAAGCCAAGCATATAAATTTTGAATAATCATTTATCTTGAGGGTTCATGATTGGGGCATGAATATAACATTGATTTAAGCCTCCCCCAAGCTTGAGCGATGCTTTCTCCTTCGCAAGGCCAAAAATTATATATATAATTGCGATCACGATGAACAAGATGCATAGGATAAAACTTCTGATGAAATTCCAATTTCAATCGTTTGTAGTTCCATGACCCCATATCATCACATAGCCTATACCATGTCAATGCATCTTCCTTCAAAGATAAAGGGAAGACCTTCTTCTTAATAACATCTCCGGGTACACCTACAAGCTTAAATAATCCACAAACTTCATCCACATATATTAGGTGCTCATCAGGATGTGTTGTTCCGTCTCCTGCAAAAGGATTAGCTAGCAGTTTTTCTATCATACCCGAAGGAATTTCAAAGCAGACATTTTCATTTTTAGTAGGTTCAGTAGGTTGAGGAGCAACTCTTTGCTCTACTAGTCGGGGTGAAGATACCCCGAACAAGCCCCTCAGAGGATTACTTTCCATAGTAACAAGTGACAGTAAATTTCGGCACACTATATAAATTTTTCCTTACCAAATTCCACCTACCAAAGGCGGTTCACTCCCCGGCAACGGCGCCAGAAAAGAGTCTTGATGACCCACAAGTATAGGGGATCTATCGTAGTACTTTCGATAAGTAAGAGTGTCGAACCCAACGAGGAGCAGAAGGAAATGATAAGCGGTTTCCAGCAAGGTATTCTCTGCAAGTACTGAAACAAGTGGTAACAGACAGTTTTGTGATAGGATAATTCGTAACGAGCAACAAGTAAAAAAAGTAAATAAAGTGCAGCAATGTGGCCCAATCCTTTTTGTAGCAAAGGACAAGCCTGGACAAACTCTTATCTAGAGAAAAGTGCTCCTGAGGACACATGGGAATATCGTCAAGCTAGTTTTCATCACGCTCATATGATTCGCGTTCGGTACTTTGATAATTTGGTATGTGGGTGGACCGGTGCTTGGGTACTGTCCTTACTTGGACAAGCATCCCACTTATGATTAACCTCTATTGTAAGAATCCGCAACTAAAACAAAAGTATTAAGGTAAACCTAACCATAGCATGAAACATATGGATCCAAATCAGCCCCTTACGAAGCAACACATAAACTAGGGTTTAAGCTTCTGTCACTCTAGCAACCCATCATCTACTTATTACTTCCCGATGCGTTCCTCTAGGCCCAAATAATGGTGAAGTGTCATGTAGTCGACGTTCACATAAGACCACTAGAGGAGAGACAACATACATCTCATCAAAATATCGAACGAATACTAAATTCACATGACTACTAATAGCAAGACTTCTCCCATGTCCTCAGGAACAAACGTAACTACTCACAAAGCATAAACATGTTCGTAATCAGAGGGGTATTAATATGCATATAGGATCTGAACATATGATCTTCCACCAATTAAACCAACTAGCATCAACTACAAGGAGTAATTAACACTACTAGCAACCTACTAGCACCAATCCCGAACTTGGAGACAAGAATTGGATACAAGAGATGAACTAGGGTTTTGAGAGGAGATGGTGCTGATGAAGATGTTGATGGAGATTTCCCTCTCCCGATGAGAGGAGCATTGGTGATGACGATGGCAATGATTTCCCCCTCCGGGAGGGAAGTTTCCCCGGCGGAACAGCTCTGCCAGAGCCCTAGATTGGTTCCGCTAAGGTTCCGCCTCGTGGCGGCGGAGTTTCGTCCGAGAAGATTGCTTATGATTTTTTTCTCAACGAAAGACCTCATATAGCAGAATATGGTCATCGAAGGGCCACCCGGGGGCCCACGAGGTAGGGGGGCGCGCCCCCACCCTCGTGGGCTGGATGTGGCCCCCCTGGTGAACTTCTTGCGCTCGGTATTTTTTATATATTCTGGAAACGTCTTCCGTGAAGTTTCAGGACTTTTGGAGCTATGAAGAATAGGTCTCTAATATTTTCTCCTTTTCCAGCCCAGAATCCCAGCTGCCGGCATTCTCCCTCTTCATGTAAACCTTGTATAATAAGAGAGAATAGGCATAAGTATTGTGACATAATGTGTAATAACAGCCCATAATGCAACAAATATCGATATAAAAGCATGATGCAAAATGGACGTATCAGAGATGCATAACAACGAGAGGGGGAGAGTGTGTCCACGTACCCTCATAGACCGAAAGAGAAAGCATTAGGTTAACGCGGTTGATGTAGTCAAACGTCTTCACGATCCAACCGATCTTGTACTGAACGTACGGCACCTCCGAGGTCAGCATACGTTCAACTCGATGACATCCCTCAAACTCTTGATCCAGTAGAGGGTCGAGGGAGAGTTTTGTCAGCACAACGGCGTGGTGACGGTGATGGTGATGTGATCCGCCTAGGGCTTCGTGTAAGCACTACGTGAATATGACCGGAGGAGTAAACCGTGGAGGGAGACGCCGCACACAGCTTGGAACAATTGGTGTGTCTCCAAGGGGTGCCCTTCCCATTTATATAAAGGAGGAGGGGAGGATCCCGGCCACTAGGGGCACGCCAAGGAGAGGGAAGTCCTACTAGGACTCCAAGTCCTAGTAGGATTCGGGCCCCCTCTTTTCCTTCTCATGGAGGGGGGAAGGGAGAGGGAAGAGGAGAAGGAAAGGGGGGCGCCCCCTCCCCTAGTCCAATTCAGACTTCCTATGGGAGGGGGGCGCGGCCACCCCTTGTGGGCTGCCTCCCCTCTCCCCTATGGCCCATGTAGGCCCAATACTTTCCCCGGGGGGTTCCGGTAACCCCTCGGTACTCTGAAAAATACCTGAACCACTCTGAAACCATTCCGGTGTCCGAATACCATCGTCCAATATATCAATCTTTACCTCTCAACTATTTCGAGACTCCTCGTCATGTCCGTGATCTCATCCGGGACTCCGAACAATCTTCGGTCACCAAAACACATAACTCATAATACAAAATCGTCATCCAATGTTAAGCGTGCGGACCCTACGGGTTCGAGAACTATGTAGACATGACCGAGACACATCTCTAGTCAATAACTAATAATGGAACCTATATGCTCATATTGGTTCGTACATATTCTACGAAGATCTTTATCGGTCAAACCGCAATGACAACATACGTAATTCCCTTTGTCATTGGTATGTTACTTGCCCGAGATTCGATCGTCGGTATCCTCATATCTAGTTTCAATCTAGTTACTGGCAAGTCTCTTTACTCGTTCCGTAATACATCATCCCGCAAGTCACTCATTAGTCACATTGCTTACAAGGCTTATCATGATGTGCATTACCGAGAGGGCCCAGAGATACCTCTCTGATATTCAGAGTGACAAATCCTAATCTCGATCTATGCAAACCCAACAAACACCTTCAGAGACACCTGTAGAGCATGTTTATAATCACCCAATTACGTTGTGACGTTTGATAGCACACAAGGTGTTCCTCCGGTATTCGGGAGTTGCATAATCTCATAGTCATAGGAATATGTATAAGTCATGAAGAAAGCAATAGCAATAAAACTAAACGATCGTTATGCTAAGCTAACGGATGGGTCTTGTCCATCACACCATTCTCCTAATGATGTGATCCTGTTCATCAAATGACAACACATGTCTATGGTCAGGAAACTTAACCACCTTTGATTAACGAGCTAGTCAAGTAGAGGCATACTAGGGACACTTTGTTTTGTCTATGTATTCATAGATGTATCAAGTTTCCGGTTAATACAATTATAGCATTAATAATAAACATTTATCATAATATAAGGAAATATAAATTACAACTTTATTATTGCCTCTAAGGCATATTTCCTTCAGTATCCCACTTTCACTAGAGTCAATAATCTAGATTACATTGTAATGATTCTAACACCCATGGAGTCTTGGTGCTGATCATGTTTTGCTCGTGGAAGAGGCCTAGTTAACGGGTCTGCAACATTCAAATCCGTGTGTATTTTGCAAATCTCTATGTCTCCCTCCTTGACATGATCGCGGATGGAGTTGAGGCGTCTCTTGATGTGTTTGGTTCTCTTGTGAAATCTGGATTCCATCGCTAAGGCAATTGCTCTAGTATTGTCACAAAAGATTTTCATTGGACCCGATGCACTAGGTATTACACCTAGATCGGATACGAACTCCTTCATTTGCTACTTCCGAAGAAGCTATGTACTCTGCTTCACACATAGATCCTGCCACGACACTCTGCTTGGAATTGCACCAACTGACAGTTCCACCATTCAATATAAATACGTATCCGGTTTGCGACTTAGAGTCATCCAGATCAATGTCAAAGCTAGCATCGAAGTAACCATTTACGACAAGCTCTTTGTCACCTCCATAAACGAGAAACATATCCTTAGTCCTTTTCAGGTATCTCAGGATGTTCTTGACCGTTGTCCAGTGATCCACTCCTATATTACTTTGGTACCTCCCTGCTAAACTTATAGCAAGGCACACATCAGGTCTGGTACACAGCATTGCATACATGATAGAACCTATTGCTGAAGCATAGGGAATGACTTTAATTTTCTCTCTATCTTCTACAGTGGTCGGGCATTGAGTCTAACTCAATTTCACACCTTGTAACACAGGAAAGAACCCTTTCTTTGACTGATCAATTTTGAACTTGTTTGAAACTATATCAAGGTATGTGCTTTGTGAAAGTCCAATTAAGCGTCTTGATCTATCTCTATAGATCTTGATGCCCAATATATAAGCAGCCTCACCGAGGTCTTTCATTGAAAAATTCTTATTCAAGTGTCCTTTTATGCTATCCAGGAATTCCATGTTATTTCACCAATCAACAATATATCATCCACTATAATATTAGAAATGCTATAGAGCTCCCACTCACTTTCTTGTAAATACAGTCTTCTCCAAAAGTCTGTATAAAACCATATGCTTCAACCACACTATCAAATCATATATTCCAACTCCGAGAGGCTTGCACTAGTCCATTATATCGAAAGTGCGTTATATCGACTAGAGGGGGGGTGAATAGGTGATTTTTATGAAAGTCTTCAAAACGTGGGAGTTATGAAGACAAACGATAGAAATAAACCTAATACCCTGCAGTGGAAGGTAGACTACACTAGGCAAGCCATAGTCAAGTATTCAATAGAGTGAAAGCACAATGACTAATAGTAGCAATGTAGTAAGGATCAGGTAGGAAGATGTTGTGAAGCCAGACAGAACACGCAGTCACTCAGTGAAGACAAAAGATAGTGCAAACATACAATGACTTCACAAGGAGTAATAGTAAGTAAAGGGAAGGGAAGATGAAACCAGTGACTCGTTGAAGACAATGATTTGTTGGACCAGTTCCAGTTGCTGTGACAACTGTACGTCTGGTTGGGGTGGCTAGGTATTTAAACCTTAGGACACACAGTCCCGGACACCCAGTCCTGAACACGCAGCTCAGGACACCCAGTCCTCACCGTATTCCCCTTGAGCTAAGGTCACACAGACCTCGCCCAATCACTATGGTAAGTCTTCAAGGTAGACTCCCAAACCTTCACAAACTTCGTTCACCGGCAATCCACAATGTCTCTTGGATGCTCAGAACGCGATGCCTAATCGGCTGGAGGATGCACAGTCCTCAAGTGTAATAAGTCTTCAGATCACACAGACAAGAAGACTTAAGTGATGCCCAATTCTCTTTGGCTCTGGGTGGTTAGGGCTTTATCCTCGCAAGGAAATCTCTCTCAAAGGCTTCGAGGTGGGTTGCTCTCAAACGACAAAAGCCGTACTCTCAATCTGAGCAGCCAACCGTTTATGGTTGTAGGGGGTGGGCTATTTATAGCCACTTGGCAACCCGACCTGATTTGTCCGAAATGACCCTGGGTCACTAAGGAACTGACACGTGTTCCAACGGTCAGATTTCAAACTCACACGACAACTTTACTTGGGCTGCAAGCAAAGCTGACTTGTCCGACTCTGGACAAGATTCGCTCTCATAGTCTTCACTCGAAGACATAGGTTTTGGTTAGGCATCACTTCAGTCATTCTGACTGGTTCTCTTGGACCCCACTTAACAGTACGGTGGTTCCTATGACTCAACACAAAAGAAGGAGAACTACGAAAGATCTAAGTCTTCGAGCTCCATAGGCTTCATGTGGTTTCTTCTCTTGTCATAGTCTTCAATGTGAATATCTTCATATACCACCTTTGACTTCAATGTCTTCATACATTTTTAGGGGT
Organism: Triticum urartu; assembly: GCF_056163025.1. NCBI lineage: Eukaryota > Viridiplantae > Streptophyta > Magnoliopsida > Poales > Poaceae > Triticum > Triticum urartu. The sequence continues at coordinate 165,134,320 of NC_141874.1, read as the reverse complement.
CATCTCTGGTAGGAAAACCGAATCAATGAGGGACTTCTACCTGTGTTATCCTACAATTCTCACAAACACATTAGTCCCTCAACTAGGTTTGTCGTCAATACTCCAAAACCAACTAGGGGTGGCACTAGATGCACTTACAATCTCCCCCTTTTTGGTGATTAATGACAAACTAGTTGAAGTTTTCAACGGGGAATATAATCTGTGAAATTGTAAAGGATAAGGAATTGTCTTCATAAGTTGCAAGGGCTCCCCCTGAAGATGTGCATATAAGTAATTTGCTTTTGGAATGCAAACGCACATGGCAGGTTGTACTTGTGGAGATCCACTTCAACTTATGATGACAATCCACTATGCATGTGAAAGCATGTGAAGATAATGACATGCATAATGGAAAATGGACGTCTGCAGAATGATCTAAGTGCGGAATTTATCGTCGCACATGTGGAATTTATCATCGCAAAACAAGGTGGCAGATAAGTAGCAGACGGCCATCGAGTTTAAGTGTTACAACTCAAAGAACCAAATGTAGCAAAACGAGAGTTGTAAGCATGAAGCAAAATATAAAGCACCCGCCAATATGGACCCGCGTGAAGACTATCAACCTCATATGCTTCTCCCCCTTTTGTCAGTGAGGACCAAAAAGGTTTGAAGACATAGAGCATCTACTCGTTCCATGAGGAGTAGGTGAAGCAGCAGGGTCATTGGTGGTGTTTGGCGGTGCTGAAGAGCTTGGAGCAGAGTTGAAGCGTGCTGAAGGAGGTGTCGGTGAAGTAGCATCGTCTTCATCCTCGATAACTCTAGCAGTCACAGTTGCAGCAGAGGAAGAGAACTCAGAGTCTTCAAGGGATGGAGTTCCTCGCAGCACAGCCCTTTGAGGAGGTGTGGAGTCAAACTTGAATCGCTCAGTGAAGCCATCCTCTTGAAGATCAGCTTTAGAACACATCATCGTGAGCCCTTTCCATGTGCGGCGACATGTTTCATGGGCAACGAAAGCATTCTTGGTGGCAAGATTGCGAACGCGATTAACATCCACCAAGAGGCTTTTCATCTGACGCTTCAGCCAGTCATGATGCCTATCCTGTTTCTGATGAAGAGCCACAAGAAGCTCTCGGTCGTTGAGAACACTAGTGCGCTTCTTGGGTCTTGGAGCAGTTGTACTATCAGTGGCTTCAGTAGACGCAGGGTGTGGTGCACGTGTAGTGCCAGCCAAAGGATACACCCGAGTGACTGCTTCAACTCCTTCAATGTTCTGTGAGAAACTCCGATGCTCTGCATTCTGAAGACTTAGAGGTTCCTTTGCAGGCTCAGGATAGATGGCTTCAGTAGAGATATCCACATCAGGCTGAAAAATCCTATGATTGCGAGCAGATGGCTGATATGAGATATCGGAGTGAAGTTTAATTAGCCGCATTACCCATGGGGCGTAGAATTTCAAGCCAAACAGATCAGAGCCTGATGCAGCAAGTTGGCGGATGAAAAAGTCCTGTGCATTGAAGCATTTTCCATGAAGAATATAGAAGACCAAAGTCTTCATTGCACCTTCAAGCTTGGCATTTGGAGAGTGCCCTTTGATGGGCCAGAGAGTTCGCCTGATGATGTGATAGATGGTTCTTGGCAGATACTCAAGGTCTTCAACAAAGAACTCTATTGGATAAGCAACATCTTGGGGCAATGGCTTCATCATGCTGAGCATCTGACTCATATCAGGTTCCGGCCTCTTAAAGATGCTCTCAATAGCTTCACTATGCAGCTGACAGCCATGCTCGTAGAGATCGCCAGGAGTGGGCAAACCAGTGAGCTTAATGATGTCAAATGCATTGGCTTCGTGATGAACGTTTCCGGTCATCCACTCCAGGACCCAAGTCTTCGGATCTCTGCTGTACCCGCGGATGTGAAGTGTGACATAGAATTGGAGCAGCAGCTCTTCATTCCAATGATCTTGGTCAGTAACAAACGGCAGCAGTCCAACTTCCTTGAAGCAATCCAAATCTTCTTCCAGACAGGGCAGACCAGCTATGGCTTCAATGTCAAGGTGCTTGTGTGGGAAGATGCGACCTTGGTTGTAAAGAATGCATGAGTAATAGCTTCGCTGAGGATAGCTCCAGAAGAGATCAGATGATATCCTTTCCCTTGAGTAGGGGTTCCTGGAGCTATCAAAGAATGTGTTGTCTGCCCTGAAGCCATTGATATTGAAGGAGCCAGGTGCTGATGCAGGACCTGGGAACCTTGGCAATCTTGGGATTGGCTTCTGTACCTGAGGCCTGTGCTCAACATGATAGTCGAACTGGGGACCGGCAGCAGACTCAGGAACAGAAGTGGCGGGATCAGTGGCTTCGCTGTCTTCTGATGCTTTTGTTGGGGAGGGCTCCACATTAGCTTCATTGGTGGTTGTGGCAGCCTCAAGATTTTCATCCTGCACTTAACGAGCTGGTGGGTCGGTGACAAGCACGTTCTCCTGGAGAACTGCTTCTTGGTGGGATAGGGGAGTGGGAACTTGTGGGACTTCTTCTTCCGCGGCTGATGCAGCCGGATTGTCTTCAGCAGAGACATGAGTCCTTGGACCTTTGCGAAGCCTGCGCAACGCGGGCGACGCTTGTGGAGTTGGAGTGGGCTGGGCCTGATAGTCTTCTTCCTCTTGTGGGCGATCCGCCCATGAAGCATCCTGTGCAATTGGCGTCAGTGGACGACCAATGCTGATGAGTTCACTGTTCTCGAGCTGAGGATGGACTACACCATCTTCTACATGGTCATGTTGACCAATGTCTTCAGCAGCGATGGGGTCAGCTGCTGGAAAGTCTTCAGCTTCATGAGCCTCTGTGGAAGCAGGCTCATGGATTGTCAGTTGTCGTTCAGCTTCAGGATAGACCATAGAAATGGGTTCAACTATCAAAGGCTCTGTGGGAGCAGCCCGATCTTTCTCGGTCTTCCTCTTTTTCTTGGAGGGTGTAGTAGAAGAGGCTTCAGAGTGTTTCCTCTTCCTGGCTTCAGCCTCAGCAGTCCTTGTCTTCTTAAGCTCTGAAGCGGTTGATCGGCTTTTTGGCTTCGAGCCAGTCATTCTAGTTGGGAAGACAATCAGAACTGCTTCCTGCCTTGGTGCGTCGGGTTCAGCCGTAGCAGGCTTCTTCTTCTTCTTTGCGGCCATCCTAGGGTCGATGCCAGGACGCCCAAGGGCCTTGCGCTTCTCAGCCTCATTATAGGCTTGCACACATCTGTCAGCCAGAGTCTTCATGCGCTCACACGAACCCTGAGCTTCTACACGTTTCTTCAGAAAGGCTTCCTTTAGCTCGTGCATCATGATCTTGAAGTTCTTTACTTCTTGCATGCTGAGCTTGGCCATGTGCTTCTTGAACAGAGCCTTTTCATAGTCAATCTTTTGCTTCAGTTCAACAATGCGCTGGGCGACATCTAGCTCTGAAGCAATGGCGTCTTGGAAGGCGACACTGAGGCCAATGGGTAGCTGCAGATCTTCAAAGCTGATGTTTGGCATGTCAAACCCCTCGTCAATGAAGTTGTGGATGATGGTTACATCAAAGAGAGGCACATCATTGAAGATTTCTGCTTCTTCTTTGCTCTTGATGAGTTGCTCAAGAGCGTCATCTGCAAGATCTTCATCACTTGACAGATCGATGGCGTCATTGCGCAGAATGGCAGCAGCAGTTAGCTCTTGGCCGGTGTGAGGCAGAGGCATTTTGACCTTCTAGGGCTTGGAGATGCGTGATAAGTCTTCGGACTGCACACTGTCTTCAGGAGGTGCAGTTGCCAGTGGCTTCGCCCGTGAGATTTTTGGTGAGGGGGCAGGCTTTGAAGCTTTAGGATTCTTCAGCTTCTTTGTCGTCGGCACTGCAGGCGCTTCTTCAGATTCAGCGTCAGCTGCAGGCTCATTCACTGCAGTCCCTTGAACTAAGATGCGGGTGATGAGGCCTTCAAGGTTGTAGAAAGGACCGATGACATTGGGTTCTGCATCTCATGTGCCATCTGCCCTTGGTGCTGAGGGGCCAGGGTTGAAGTCTACCCCCAAAGTCTTCTTGTTCTGCTTCGCTGAGTTCTGGGCAAACTGGAAGTTGCGCTTGAACAGATTGTCGTCACGACACCATAGTAGTGACGATGGGTGTGCATCAGCAGGCTGTGGCCCACGGACCATGCAGGGATAGAAGCCTTGTGCAATGGCTTCATCTCTGGACCTGGGTAGAAGATTCTTGTATAGGATGTCTCCCCACGGTCTCTTGATGGCATTTTTCTCAGCATATTCCTGGGTTACAAATCGGTATTTGAACCATTGTTCTGCCCAATATCTTCGAATCCATTGGATTCGGGTCTTGCGCTGATTGTAATCCTCTTCAGGATCTGTCTTGTACAGTTCTGAGAGTTCATCTGGCAAATCTCTGGATGTTTCTCCATGACGCTTTCTGCCACCCTTCCTTGCTGCTTTCTCTGAAGCCATAAACTTTAACTTGAAAGGCTTCAACACGTTCAAAGGCTTCAAAGGTTTTCGCTTGCTGGACCAACAGGAACTGGCTTCGGGAGAATTAAAGGATTCTCCCACGGACATGTACCTATGACAGCATTAAGGTGCGAGGGAAGGGGAAGAGGTCATATGCATTCTCAGAAGATTTTGAAGATAAATCAGTTTAGAAGACATTGACCTCATCGTGTGAAGACATTCACTCATAGATAAGGAGTTGGTTCCAGATTTGTACGAATCCACAGATCAGTACAAGTGAGGAATCTAACTACTTTGTGAAGCATAAGTGAATATACTAGGCATGTTATGAGATGCAGTATGAGAGAGATCTAACTTGTGTGAATAGAAACTGCGTGTGGTAGAAAGTGACAAATCCATAGGATCAACGGTGCTGTAAAAAGGAAGTTTTATTTACCACACTAAGAACTGCTAGATGAAGTGGAAGATGAGGCCGAGCAGTTTGATCTTCCGTGCCCTAACTTGGCGATGGAGGACACCTACGGCGACGGCGGAGAGGATGATGTCCGCGGTCGGCATGAAGACGGCGTCGGAGAGGTTGCGGCAGCGAAGCTTTTCGTCGCCGGCGTCGTCGAGGGCTAGCGGTGGCGCTAGGGTTCGTGCGAGAGTGGAAGAAGAGATAATGACCGCTGTGAAGTGTGTATTTATAGGTACATGGGCGGCACTACGCTATTATACAGGTGCCCCTGGCGATTCGCATCTGAGAAACACGTGGCCATTATGCGGAATTTTGGGGTTTGTTCAACGTCCCACGCACGCCTTGATTGTCGGGTGGTCGTTCCTACTTCTCAGAGTTTCATGTGGAGGAATGAGCATTGAAAACGGACTTAATGGTTGTCTCTGTATCTTCTGCTGACAAGGACGCAGCGAAGACATTCGACAGTTTCAATAGAATGCATATGATTTGGAGAGATAGAATTTGAGATAGAAAGCATAGAGAGGTTAGGGTCCGATCACATTCACTTAGTTCAAAAGATTCAACAAGAAGACATAGCTATAAGTGAATGCTGTAGAGGATAGAACACTAATATATATATATATATATATATATATATATAATCAACATAGTGAAGATAATCATGAATATATGTTGAGATAGAAGCCAAACCAAATGTGAAGACATTGCAAGGTAACGCCATGAGTGAAACACTTCAAAATAGAACATTTGGTGGTGGCGTTACCCACCGTATAGGAAGTATTAGACCCAGACACGGCGCACAATTATCGTGGCGCTCTGAAGTCAAATTCCACATTAATGTATTCACACTTAGAATGTATGTCTTCATTGATTGAAGATATACTTTACTTCGTGTGTTGCACATCTAAGTCATCAATATGCATTAGGGTTAGGATGTGTGCCTGATCACAGGACATTTGAGGATTCCAGGATATTTAGCTCACACCGTAACTTGCAAAATCTCTTCTCATCCAAGGGCTTGGTGAAGATATCTGCCAATTTCTCTTCAGTGTTGACGTGTATGATATCAATATCTTCCTTCACAACATGATCTGTGAGAAAGTGATGACGAATTTCAATGTGCTTTGTCTTCGAGTGCTGAACTGGGTTGTTGGCAATCTTGATGGTGCTTTCGTTGTCGCAGTAAAGTGGCACTTGCTTCAGATGAATGCCATAGTCCTTGAGTGTTTGCTTCATCCATAGAAGCTGAGCGCAGCAAGATCCAGCAGCAATGTATTCAGATTCAGCAGTGGAGAGAGATACACAGTTCTGCTTCTTTGAAGACCAACATACAAGTGATCGTCCCAGAAAGTGACATGTGCCTGATGTAGACCTGCGATCAACTTTGTCACCAGCATAATCAGCATCCGAAAATCCAACCAGATCAAACTCTGAGCCCTTTGGATACCATAATCCTAGAGTCAGGGTGTGAGCCAAATATCGAAGAATTCACTTCACAGCTAAGTGATGCGACTCCTTTGGTGCCGCTTGAAATCGAGCACACATGCAAACACTAAGCATATCTGGCCTAGATGCACATAGATAAAGTAAAGAACCAATCATGGAGCAGTATACCTTTTGATCGAACTCTTTACCATTGTCGTCGGGACCCAGATGATGTTTGGCTGGCATACCAAACTTCTTCAGGCAATCTTTGAGATACTTCTCTTGGGATATGAAGATGCCGTTGCGTTGTTGTCGTATTTGAAGACCGAGGAAGAACTTTAGCTCCCCCATCATGGACATCTGATATTGCTCTTGCATCATATATCCAAACTCTTCACTGTACTTTTGATTGGTGTAGCCGAAGATAATGTCATCCACATATATTTGGCACACAAACAGTTCACCATCATATGTCTTCGTGAAGAGAGTGGGGTCTAGGGAACCAGGTATGAAGCCTTTGCTCTTCAGGAAGTATTTGAGTGTGTCATACCAGGCCCGAGGGGCCTGTTTGAGGCCATACAGTGCCTTGTTGAGCTTGTATACCATGTCAGGATGTTTTGGATCTTCAAAGCCAGGCGGTTGCGCAACATACACTTCTTCTTCAATCTTGCCATTGAGAAAAGCACTCTTCACATCCATTTGATATAGAAGTATGTTATGGTAATTTGCATAGGCCAGCAGTATGCGTATGGCTTCAAGTCTAGCCACAGGAGCAAATGTTTCATCGAAGTCAATGCCTTCCACTTGAGTATATCCTTGAGCAACGAGACGAGCTTTGTTTCTGACAACTTGACCATGCTCATCTTGCTTGTTGCGGTATATCCATTTGGTGCCTATTATATTGTGCTTCCGTGGATCAGGACGCTTAACTAGTTCCCATACATTATTCAGCTCAAACTATTGAAGCTCTTCTTGCATAGCTTGAATCCATTCAGGTTCCATGAACGCTTCTTCAACTTTCTTGGGTTCTGTTATTGAGACGAATGCGAAGTGCCCACAGAAATTTGCTAGCTGAGTTGCCCTTGAACGAGTGAGTGTACCAGGTGCATTGATGCTATCAATTATTCTTTCAATCTGCACTTCATTGGCAACGCGAGGATGTACAGGGCGAAGATTTTGCTCTTGCTGATCATTGTCGTTGTTAGAAGGAATGTCTTCAGGCTGAGCATTGTCTTCATGTTGATCAGGTGCTGAGATGATAAGTTCTTCTTCAGGATGAGCTTCAGAAGGTATAATTTCTCCAGTTCCCATTAGCTTGATTGATTCACTGGATGGAACTTCATCTAGCACATTTGGCAGTTGCTCTCTTTGTGAACCATTGGTCTCATCGAACCGCACATCCACGGTTTCAACTATTTTGTAGTGAAAGAGATTGAAGACTCTGTAGGAGTGCGAATCCTTTCCATATCCAAGCATAAAGCCCTCATGTGCTTTTGGTGCAAACTTTGAGGTGTGATGTGGGTCCTTGATCCAGCACCTTGAGCCAAATACTCTGAAGTAACTGACATTTGGCTTCTTGCCAGTAAGGAGCTCATAAGATGTCTTGTTCAGAAGCTTGTGAAGATAAACACGATTGATTGTATGGCATGCAGTATCAATGGCTTCAGACCAGAATTTTCTTGGGGTCTTGTATTCATCTAGCATCGTTCTGGCCATCTCAATGAGTGTTCTGTTCTTGCGTTCGACGACGCCATTCTACTGTGGCGTGTACGGGGCTGAGAATTCATGTGTGATGCCCAAGGTATCAAGATATATATCAAGGCCAGTGTTCTTGAATTCAGTGCCATTGTCACTTCTGATGTGCTTTATCTTGGCGCCATAATTGTTCATAGCTCGATTTGATAAGCATCTGAAGACATCCCGCACTTCAGTCTTGTAAAGGATTATGTGCACCCAAGTGTATCTAGAATAATCATCAACAATAACGAAGCCATAGAGGCAAGCAGTAGTAGTAAGAGTTGAGTAATGAGTGGGACCGAAAAGATCCATGTGAAGCAGTTCGAAGGGTCGAGTAGTGTTCATGATTGTCTTCGAGGCATGTTTGGCCCTCGTCATCTTCCCTGCTTCACAGGAACCGCATAAGTGATCTTTCTTTAACTTGACGCCCTCGATGCCTATGGCATGCTTCTTCTTTGCCAGGGTGTGGAGGTTCCTCATGCCAGCATGCCCAAGCCTCCGATGCCAGAGCCAGCATTCTGAAGATTTTGCTAGAAGACATATGGCAAGCTGTGGTCCTGCTGAGAAATCTACTACATACAGATCATCTTTTCGATACCCTTCAAACACTAGAGACTTGTCAGATTCCATTAGTACAAGGCAACGATATTTTCCAAATATTACGATCATGTTCAAATCGCAAAGCATTGAGACAGACATTAAGTTGAAGCCAAGGGATTCAACAAGCATGACTTTATCCATGTGTTGATCCCTTGAGATTGCAACTCTACCTAGACCCAATACCTTACTTTTACCAGTGTCAGCAAATGTGATGTGGCTCTTGTCGGATGGACGTAAGGTTGAGTCCATAAGAAGACTTCTTTTGCCAGTCATGTGATTTGTACACCCACTATCAATAATCCATTCTGAAGACGCTGGTGTCATACCCTACAGTGCAATTAGGGGGATAGGCTTCACCAAGAGCATTGTGAAGCAAAAACATTTGACGAACCAATGGGTTATGAAAGCTTAGATCCAGATTAGGACTAATAGGGAGAGTAGCAAGCGATTCAGGAACGAAGTACATAGTAAGACCATTTGGGCATTTGGTCTTGCGCCCTACAAGATGTTTAAGGTCCCCAGCAATGGCATCAGACGATTTTGGTTTTCTGCTGGAGACCTTTCCCTGCAAAAGAGACTTAAGCTTTCTTAGCCACCCACATCTTGAAGGGTGGCTGAGAAGCAATAAGTCTAAGTGCAGCATCTGAGAATTTTGGCTTTGGAGCCCTAGCAAACAGTCTTGCAGGCGGACAATAGTACTCATAAGAATAAGCAGAATAGTTCTTGGTCTTATGAACATGGCGGTTTGATGAACCGCTCTCATATTCATATGCCTGAGTATGGTTTCCCTGCAAAACATTTGCGTTAGTGCGACTCAGGTAAGTCCTCTGTCTGTATGAAGCCTTTGGACCGTATGAAGCCTTTGGTCTGAGGTTTGTCTTATTCACGTGAGGTGTCATGATGACATTCACAGGAAGATTCTCCAGACACCTTTTCGGAACCCAGATCTTCTTCATAGGCGGTCCATTCCTGCAGTTAGTGCCAATGTACTTGGCAAACACTTCACCATTCTGATTCTTAAACAGTATATAGTTTCCATCAAAGGATTCATCAATGATAATGGGGTAAGCACAGGTGAAGCCAGATAGATTGGATGGGTCTGCTGAAGGTTCCTTTGCACCAACCCACATGGTTTTGGGGTACTGCTCAGGTTTCTAGTAAGAGCCATCAGCATTCATTTTCCTTACGAACCCAACACCCTCTTTCCTCGGGTTTCGGTTCAGTATCTGCTTTTTGAGGACATCACATAGTGTCTAATGCCCTTTAAGACTTTTGTACATCCCTGTTTTAACCAATGTCTTCAACCTAGCATTCTCATCAGCAATAGCAGTGGTATCCTCAGTAGAGGGGTTAGTTACCACATCAACAGTTGAAGATATTGCAACAGTAATAGCAGTAGAACATTCAGCAACAGAAGTAGCATTATCACGCTCAATGCATTTAAGACATGGTGGTTCAAATCCTTCCTGAGCGGGACTGATCTGTTTGGCGCGAAGTGACTCATTTTCCTTTTGAAGATCTTCATGAACCGCTCTCAATTTCTCAAGATCTTGTTTCCTTTTAAGATAATCATAGGAAAGCTTTTCATGAGTTGTTGAGAGAGTTTCATGACGACTTTCAAGTTCCTGATACTTAACGTGAAGATTTTTTATGTCTTCAATTAAGGATTCAGATCGAGTCATTTCAGCACCTAACAGATCATCGCTTCTGTCTAACAATTTTTGAATATGTTCCATAGCTTTCTGTTGTTCAGTTGCAATTTTAGCAAGTGTTTTGTAGATGGGTTTTGAATCACAATCAGAGTCATCGTCACTAGATGTTTGATAGTGAGTAGTGCGTGTGTTTACCTTGGCACCACGTGCCATGAAGCAGTAGGTAGAAGCGGGGTAGTCCTTGTCATTTGCATCGGTGTCGGTGACGAGGTCATTGTCTTCAGTATTGAAGATGGACTTGGCAACGTATACTGTAGCCAGACTTGCGACGCCTGAATCGGACTCCTCCTCAGACTCCACATCCGCCTCCTTAGAAGCGGACACCTCCTCTGAATCCATTTCCTTGCCAACAAACGCACGTGCCTTGCCAAATGAGCTCTTCTTGTGTGATGAAGACTTTGAGGAAGACTTGGAAGAAGACTTTGAGTATTTCTTCTTCTTCTTGTTGTCAGAGTCATATTCCTTCCTCTTCTTCTTATTTTTGTTCTCATTGTCCCACTGTGGACACTCAGAGATGAAGTGGCCAAGTTTCTTGCACTTGTGACATGTTTTCTTCTTGTAGTCATGAGCAGAAGCTTCATCATTCCTTGAGCTTGATCGGGAAGACTTTCTGAAACCTTTCTTCTTGGTGAATTTTTGGAACTTCTTGACAAGCATAGCAAGTTCCCTTCCAATGTCTTCAGGATCATCAGAACTGCTGTCAGATTCTTCTTCAGATGAGGAGACAACTTTTTCCTTCAAGGCACGAGTTCTCCCATAGTTTGGACCGTAGATATCTCTTTTCTCAGAAAGCTGAAACTCATGTGTGTTGAGCCTCTCAAGTATGTCAGATGGATCGAGTGTCTTGAAATCAGGACGTTCTTGAATCATCAGGGCTAGGATGTCAAATGAACTATCAAGTGATCTCAGTAGTGTCTTGACGACTTCATGTTTGGTGATCTCAGTAGCGCCGAGGGCTTGAAGCTCATTTGTGATGTCAGCGAGTCGGTCAAATGTGTGCTGGACATTCTCATTGTCATTTCGCTTGAAGCGGTTGAAGAGGTTGCGAAGTACACTGATTCTCTGATCTCTCTGGGTTGAGATGCCTTCATTGACCTTGGAGAGCCAGTCCCATACCAGCTTAGATGTCTTCAAAGCACTCAAACGGCCATACTGTCCTTTGGTCAGGTGACCACAGATGATATTCTTGGCAGTAGAGTCCAGTTGAACAAATTTCTTGACATCAGCAGCAGTGACACCTTCTCCAGCCTTGGGAACGCCGTTTTCGACGACATACCATAGGTCGACATCAATGGTTTCAAGATGCACGCGCATCTTATTCTTCCAGTAGGGATATTTAGTTCCATCGAAGACGGGGCACGCAGTGGAGACTTTAATTATCCCTGCAGTCGACATAGCTAAAACTCCAGGTGGTTAAACCGAATCACACAGAACAAGGGAGCACCTTGCTCTGATACCAATTGAAAGTGCGTTATATCGACTAGAGGGGGGGTGAATAGGCGATTTTTATGAAAGTCTTCAAAACGTGGGAGTTATGAAGACAAACGATAGAAATAAACCTAATACCCTGCAGCGGAAGGTAGACTACACTAGGCAAGCCATAGTCAAGTATTCAATAGAGTGAAAGCATAATGACTAATAGCAGCAATGTAGTAAGGATCAGGTAGGAAGATGTTGTGAAGCCAGACAGAACACGCAGTCACTCAGTGAAGACAAAAGATAGTGCAAACATACAATGACTTCACAAGGAGTAACAGTAAGTAAAGGGAAGGGAAGATGAAACCAGTGACTCGTTGAAGACAATGATTTGTTGGACCAGTTCCAGTTGCTGTGACAACTGTACGTCTGGTTGGGGCGGCTAGGTATTTAAACCTTAGGACACCAGTCCCGGACACCCAGTCCTGAACAGGCAGCTCAGGACACCCAGTCCTCACCGTATTCCCCTTGAGCTAAGGTCACACAGACCTCGCCCAATCACTCTGGTAAGTCTTCAAGGTAGACTCCCAAACCTTCACAGACTTCGTTCACCGGCAATCCACAATGTCTCTTGGATGCTCAGAACGCGACGCCTAACCGGCTGGAGGATGCACAGTCCTCAAGTGTAATAAGTCTTCAGATCACACAGACAAGAAGACTTAAGTGATGCCCAATTCTCTTTGACTCTGGGTGGTTAGGGCTTTATCCTCGCAAGGAAATCTCTCTCAAAGGCTTCGAGGTGGGTTGCTCTCAAACGACAAAAGCCGTACTCTCAATCTGAGCAGCCAACCGTTTATGGTTGTAGGGGGTGGGCTATTTATAGCCACTTGGCAACCCAACCTGATTTGTCCGAAATGACCCTGGGTCACTAAGGAACTGACACGTGTTCCAACGGTCAGATTGCAAACTCACACGGCAACTTTACTTGGGCTGCAAGCAAAGCTGACTTGTCCGACTCTGGACAAGATTCACTCTCATAGTCTTCACTCGAAGACATAGGTTTTGGTTAGGCATCACTTCAGTCATTCTGACTGGTTCTCTTGGACCCCACTTAACAGTACGGTGGTTCCTATGACTCAACACAAAAGAAGGAGAACTACGAAAGATCTAAGTCTTCGAGCTCCATAGGCTTCATGTGGTGTCTTCTCTTATCATAGTCTTCAATGTGAATATCTTCATATGCCACCTTTGACTTCAATGTCTTCATACATTTTTAGGGGTCATCTCTGGTAGGAAAACCGAATCAATGAGGGACTTCTACCTGTGTTATCCTGCAATTCTCACAAACACATTAGTCCCTCAACTAGGTTTGTCGTCAATACTCCAGAACCAACTAGGGGTGGCACTAGATGCACTTACAGTATCAAATACCCAGACACTACTACGAGCATTAGTAACATACACATCAATAACATGTATATCAAATATACCTTTCACTTTGCCATCCTTCTTATCCACCAAATACTTGGGGCAGTTCCGGTTCTAGTGACCAGTCGCTTTGCAGTAGAAGCACTCAGTATCAGGCTTAGGTCCAGACTTGGGCTTCTTCCCGGTCCCAACAACTTGCTTGCTATTATTCTTGAAGTTCCCCTTCTTACCTTTGCGCTTTTTCTTGAAACTAGTGGTCTTGTTAACCATCAACACTTCATGCTCCTTCTTGATTTCTACCTCTGCAGCCTTAAGCATTGCGAAGAGCTCGGGAATTGTCTTTTCCATCCCTTGCATATTATAGTTCATCATGAAGCCTTTATAGCTTGGTAGCAGTGATTGAAGAACTCTGTCAATGACACTATCATCCGGAAGATTAACTACCAGCTGAGTCAAGTGTTTATGGTACCCAGACATTCTGAGTATGTGTTCACTGACAGAACTGTTCTCCTCCATCTTGCAGCAATAGAACTTGTTGGAGACTTCAAATCTCTCAACTTGGGCATTTGCTTGAAATATTAACTTCAACTCCTAGAATATCCATATGCTCCATGACGTTCAAAACATCTTTGAAGTCCCGATTCTAATCCGTAAAGCATGGCACATTGAACTATCGAGTAGTCATCAGATTTAGCTTGCCAGACGTTCGTAACCACCGGTGTTGCTCCTACAGTAGGTCTTGCACCCAGCGGTGCTCCAAGGACGTAATTCTTCTATGCAGCAATGATGATGATCATCAAGTTACAGACCCAGTCCATGTAGTTGCTACCATCATCTTTCAACTTAGATTTCTCTAGGAACGCATTTAAAATTCAAGGTAACGGTAGCACGGACCATTGATCTACAACAACATAGATATGCAAAAACTATCAAGACTAAGTTTATGATAAATTTTAGTTCAATTAATCACATTACTAAAGAACTCCCACTTAAATAGACATCCCTCTAGTCATCTAAATGATCACGTGATCCATATCAACTAAACCATGTCTGATCATCATGTGAGATGTTGTAGTTTTCAATGGTGAACATTTCTATGTTGATCATATCTACTATATGATTCACGTTCGACCTTTAGGTCTCAGTGTTCCGAGGCCATGTCTGTACATGCTAGGCTCGTCAAGTTGAACCTGAGTATTTTGCACATGCAAAACTGTCTTACACCCGTTGTATGTGAACGTAGAGCTTATCACACTCGATCATCATGTGGTGTCTCGGCATGAAGAACTGTAGCAACGGTGCATACTCAGGGACAACACTACCTTGAAGTTTAGTGCGGGGTCATCTTATCATGCTACCACCGTACTAAGCAAAATAAGATGCAAAAAAGATAAAGATCACATGCAATCAAAATATGTGACATGATATGGCCATCATCATCTTGTTCCTTCGATCTCCATCTCCAAAGCACCGTCAAGATCTCCATCGTCACCGGCTTGACACCTTGATCTCCATCGTAGCGTCGCTGTCGTCTCGCCAACTATTGCTTCTACGACTATTGCTAATGCATAGTGATAAAGTAAAGCAATTACATGGCGATTGCATTTCATACAATAAAGCGACAGCCATAAGGCTCCTGCCAGTTGCTGATAACTTTTACAAAACATGATCACATCATGTCTTGACCATATCAGATCACAACAAGCCCTGCAAAAACAAGTTAGACGTCCTCTACTTTGTTGTTGCAAGTTTTATGTGGCTACTACGAGCTTCTAGCAAGAACAGTTCTTACCTACGCATCAAAACCACAACGATTTTTCGTCGAGTGTGCTGTTTTAACATTCAACAAGGACCGACCGTAGCCAAAGTCAATTCAACTAAAGTTGGAAAAATAGACACCCGCCAGCCACCTTTATGCAAAACAAGTTGCATGTCTGTCGGTGGAACCGGTCTCATAACGTGGTCATGTAAGGTTGGTCTGGGCCGCTTCATCCAACAATGCCACCGAATCAAAGTAAGACGTTGGTGGTAAGTGGTATGACTATGATCGCCCACAACTCTTTGTGTTCTACTCGTGCATATCATCTACGCATAGACTTGGCTCAGATGCCACTGTTGGGGAACATAGCATGCAATTTCAAACATTTCCTACGATCACACAAGATCTATCTAGGAGATGCATAGCAACGAGAGGGGGAGAGTGTGTCCACGTACCCTCGTAGACCGAAAGCAGAAGCATTAGGCTAACACGGTTGATGTAGTCGAACGTCTTCATGATCCAACCGATCTAGTACCGAACGTACGGCACCTCCGAGTTCAGCATATGTTCAACTCGATGACGTACCTCGAACTCTTGATCCAGCAGGGGGTCGAGGGAGAGTTTCGTCAGCACGACGGCGTTGTGACGGTGATGGTGATGTGATCCACGCAGGGCTTCGCCTAACCACTACGTGAATATGACTGGAGGAGTAAACCGTGGAGGGAGACACCACGCATGGGTTGCAACAATTGGTGTGTCTCCAAGGGGTGCCCTGCCCACGTATATAAAGGAGGAGGGGAGGAGGCCGGCCACCAGGGGCGCGCCAAGGAGAGGGGAGTCCTACTAGGACTCAGGATTCGCCCCCCCTCTTTTCCTTCTAATGGAGGGGGAAAGGGGGAAGGGAGAGGGAAGAGGATAAGGACAGGGGGCTCACCCCTTCCCCTAGTCCAATTCGGACGCCCTATGGGAGGGGGGCACGGCCACCCCTTGTGGGATGCCTCCCCTCTCCCCTATGGCCCTAATACGTCTCCAACGTATCTATAATTTTCTGATTGTTCCATGCTGTTATATTATCAATCTTGGATGTTTTATAATCATTTTCTAGTCATTTCATATCATTTTTGGTACTAACCTATTGACATAGTGCCAAGTGCCACTTGCTGTTTTTTGCATGTTTTTACATTGCAGAAAATCGATACCAAACAGAGTCCAAATGCAATGAAAATTTACGGAGATTTTTTCTGGACCAGAAGACACTTGATGGGCCACGACTATGCCTGGGGGGGGTGCTCCGAGGAGAGCAAAACCCACTAGGGAGCGCCAGGAGGCCCAGGTGCGCCCTGGTGGGTTATGCCCACCTCAGGTGCCCCCCGGACTGCCTCTTTGCTCTATAAACACCCCAATATTTCAGAAACCCTAGGGGAGTCGACGAAAATCAATTCCAGCCGGCGCAGAGTCCAGAACCACTAGATCCAATCTAGACACCATCCCAGAGGGGTTCACCACTTCCATTGGTGCCTCTTCGATGATGCGTGAGTAGTTATTTGTAGACCTTCGGGTCCGTGGTTAGTAGCTAGATGGCTTCCTCTCTCTCGTTTGATTCTCAACACAATGGTCTCTTGGAGATCTATATGATGTAACTCTTTTTGCAGTGTGTTTGTTGGGATTAGATGAACTTTGAGTTTATGATCAGATCTATCTTTTTATATCTATGGAAGTTATTTGAGTTTCTTTGATCTCTTATATGCATGATTGCTTATAGCCTCGTATTTCTTCTCCGATATTTGGGTTTTTTTGGACAACTTGATCTATTTATCTTGCAATGGGAAGAGGTGTTTTGTAGTGGGTTCGATCTTACGGTCCTTGATCCCAGTGACGGAAGGGGAACCGACACGTATGTGTCATTGCTACTAAGGATAAAACGATGGGGTCTATCTCTACATAGATAGATCTTGCCTACATCATGTCATCGCTCTTATTGCATTACTCCATTTCTCCATGAACTTAATACACTAGATGCATGCTAGATAGCAGTTGATGTGTGGAGTAATAGTAGTAGATGTAGGATCTTGGATGTGATGCCTATATAATGATCATTGCCTGGATATCGTCATGAGTATTTGAAGTTCTATCAATTGCCCAACAGTAATTTGTTTACCCATCGATTGCTATTTTTCTCAAGAGAAACCACTAGTGAAACCTACGGCCCCCGAGTCTCTTTCTCATATTATTTTCCTTCACGATCTATTTTATTTGCCTTTTATTTTCAGATCTACTAAATGAAAAATACAAAAATAACTTGCTGCAATTTATTTTATTTTGGCGTTTGATCTATCAATATTTACAACTCTCTCATGTCCGTTTGCCAACTCTCTCATTGCAATTTATTTTATTTTGGTTTTTTTGATGCGTAGGTAAGAACGGTTCTTGCTCAGCCCGTAGCAGCCACGTAAAACTTGCAACTACAAAGTAGAGGACATCTAACTTGTTTTTGCAGGGCATGTCGTGATGTCATATGGTTAAGACATGATGCTAAATTTTATTGTATGAGATGATCATGTTTTGTAACACAGTTATCGGCAACTGGCGGGAGCCATATGGTTGTCGCTTTATTGTACGAAATGCAATCGCCATGTAATTGCTTTACTTTATCACTAAGCGGTAGCGATAGTCGTAGAAGCAATAGTTGGCGAGACAACAACGATGCTTCGATGGAGATCAAGGTGTCAAGCCGGTGACGATGGTGACCATGATGGTGCTTTGGAGATGGAGATCAAAGGCACAAGATGATGATGGCCATATCATATAAATTATATTGATTGCATGTGATGTTTATCCTTTATGCGTCTTATTTTGCTTGGTTCGGCGGTAGCATTATAAGATGATCTCTCACTAAATTTCAAGGTATAAGTGTTCTCCCTGAGTATGCATTGTTGCTATAGTTCGTCGTGCCAAGACACCACGTGATGATCAGGTGTGATAAGCTCTACGTTCACATACAACAGGTGCAAGCTAGTTTTGCACACGCAGAATACTCAGGTTAAACTTGACGAGCCTAGCTGCTACCTCTTGAGCACTGCGTTGGTTTTCCGTTGAAGAGGAAAGGGTGATGCAGTAAAACAGCGTAAGTATTTCCCTCAGTTTTTGAGAACCAAGGTATCAATCCAGTAGGAGACCACGCGCGAGTCACCTCGTACCTACACAAACAAATAAGAACCTCGCAACCAACGCGATAAAGGGGTTGTCAAACCCTTCACGACCACTTGCAAGAGTGAGATCTGATAGAGATAATAATAATAAGATAAATATTTTTGGTATTTTTATGATATAGATTGAAAGTAAAGATTGCAAAATAAAATAGACTGGAAACTTATATGATGGAGAATAGACCCGGGGGCCATAGGTTTCACTAGTGGCCTCTCTCAAAATAGCATAAGTATTGCGGTGGGTGAACAAATTACTGTCGAGCAATTGATAGAAAAGAGAATAATTATGAGAATATCTAGGTATAATCATGTATATAGGCATCACGTTCGTGACAAGTAGACCGACTCCTGCCTGCTTCTACTACTATTACTCCACACATCGACCGCTATCCAGCATGCATCTAGAGTATTAAGTTCATAAGAACAGAGTAACGCCTTAAGCAAGATGACATGATGTAGAGAGATAAACTCATGCAATATGATGTAAACCCCATCTTTTTATCCTCGATGGCAACAATACAATACGTGTCGTTTCCCTTTCTGTCACTGGGATCGAGCACCGCAAGATTGAACCCAAAGCTAAGCACTTCTCCCATTGCAAGAAACATCAATCTAGTAGGCCAAACCAAATTGATAATTCGAAGAGACTTGCAAAGATAAACCAATCATACATAAAAGAATTTAGAGAAGATTCAAATATTGTTCATAGATAAACTTGATCATAAACCCACAATTAATCGGATCTCGACAAACACACCGCAAAAGAAGATTACATCGAATAGATCTCCAAGAGAATGGAGGAGAACTTTTTATTGAGATCCAAAGAGAGAGAAGAATCCATCTAGCTACTAGCTATGGACCTGAAGGTCTGAAGTAAAATACTCACACATCATCGGAGGGGCCATGGAGTTGATGTAGAGGCCCTTCGCGATCAATGTCCCCTCCGGCGGAGCTCCAGAAAAGGCCCCAAGATGGGATCTCTTGGGTACAGAAGGTTGCGACGGTGGAAATAGGGTTTCGTGGTGCTCTTGGATGTTTGCAGGTATATGGATATATATAGGAGGAAGAAGTAGGTTGGTGGAGCAACAAGGGGCCCACGAGGGTGGAGGGCGCGCCCAACGGGGTAGGCGCGCCCCTGCCTCGTGGCCTCCTCGATTGTTTCTTGACATCCACTCCAAGTCTCCTGGATCACGTTTGTTCCAAAAATAACGCTCCTGAAGGTTTCATTCCGTTTGGACTCTGTTTGTTATTCCTTTTCGGCGAAACACTAAAATAGGCAAAAAAACAACAATTTGGGTTGGGCCTCCGGTTAATAGGTTAGTCCCAAAAATAATATAAAAGTGTAAAATAAAGCCCATTAACATCCAAAACAGATAATATCATAGCATGCAACAACAAAAAATTATAGATACGTTGGAGACGGATCAAGCATCCCCAAGCTTAATTCCTGCTCGTCCTCGAGTAGGTAAATGATAAAAACAGAATTTTTGATGTGGAATGCTTCCCAACATATTTCTCAATGTAATTTTTCTTTATTGTGGCATGAATGTTCTGATCCGAAAGATTCAAGATAAAAGTTTAATATTGACATAGAAATAATAATACTTCAAGCATCCTAACTAAGCAATCATGTCTTCTCAAAATAACATGGCCAAAGAAAGTTATCCCTACAAAATCATATAGTCTGGCTATGCTCTATCTTCATCACACAAAATATTAAATCATGCACAACCCCGATGACAAGCCAAGCAATTGTTTCATACTTTTGATGTTCTCAAACTTTTTCAATCTTCACACATATATGAGCGTGAGCCATGGACATAGCACTATGGGTGGAATAGAATGGTGGTTGTGGAGAAGACAAAAAGGAGAAGATAGTCTCACATCAACTAGGCGTATCAATGGGCTATGTGAGTGAGTAGGGATTGCCATGCAACGGATGCACTAGAGCTATAAGTGTATGAAATCTCAACAAAAGAAACTAAGTGGGTGTGCATCCAACTTGCTTGCTCACGAAGACCTAGGCAATTTGAGGAAGCCCACCATTGGAATATACAAGGCAAGTTCTATAATGTAAAATTCCCACTAGTTTATGAAAGTGACAACATAGGATACTCTCTATCATGAAGATCATGGTGCTACTTTGAAGCACAAGTGTGGAAAAAGGATAGTAACATTGTCCCTTCTCTCTTTTTCTCTCATTTTTTTATTTGGGCCTTTTTTTTTCTTTTGGCCTCTTTATTTTCTTTTTTTTTCGTCCGGAGTCTCATCCCGACTTGTGGGGGAATCATAGTCTCCATCATCCATTCCTCACTGGGACAATGCTCTAATAATGATGAACATCACACTTCTTTTTACTTACAACTCAAGAATTACAACTCAATACTTAGAACAAAATATGAATCTATGTGAATGCCTCCGGCGGTGTACCGGGATATGCAATGAATCAAGAGTGACATGTATGAAAAAATTATGAACGGTGGCTTTGCCACAAATACGATGTCAACTACATGATCATGCATGGCAATATGAAAATGATGAAGCGTGTCATAACAAACGGAACGGTGGAAAGTTGCATGGCAATATACCTCGAAATGGCTATGGAAATGCCATAATAGGTAGGTATGGTGGCTGTTTTGAGGAAGGTATATGGTGGGTTTATGGTACTGGCGAAAGTTGCGCGGTACTAGAGAGGCTAACAATGGTGGAAGGGTGAGGGTGCATATAATCCATGGACTCAAAATTAGTCATAAAGAACTCACATACTTATTGAAAAAATCTATGAGTTATCAAAACAAAGTACTATGCGCATGCTCCTAGGGGGATATGTTGGTAGGGAAAGACCATCGCTCGTCCTCGACCGCCACTCATATGGAAGGCAATCAATAAATAAATCATGCTCCGACTTCATCACATAACGGTTCACCATACGTGCATGCTACGGGAATCACGAACTTCAACACAAGTATTTCTCAAATTCACAACTACTCAACTAGCATGACTCTAATATCACCATCTCCATATCTCAAAACAATCATCAAGTATCAAACTTCTCTTAGTATTCATTGCACTTATATGAAAGTTTTTATAATGCCTAAAAGCAAATTGCCATGTTGTTCTAAAGGACTCTCGAAATAATATAAGTGAAGCATGAGAGATCAATTATTTCTATAAAATAAAACCACCGCTGTGCTCTAAAAGATATAAGTGAAGCACTAGAGCAAAAACTATATAGCTCAAAAGGTATAAGTGAAGCACATAGAGTATTCTAATAAATTCTGATTTATGTGTGTCTCTCTCAAAAGGTGTGTACATCAAGGATGATTGTGGTAACCTAAAAAGAAAAGACTCAAATCATACAAGACGCTCCAACCAAAACACATATCATGTGGCGAATAAAAATATAGCTCCAAGTAAAGTTACCGATGAACGAAGACAAAAGAGGGGATGCCTTCCGGGGCATCCCCAAGCTTAGGCTTTTCGGTGTCCTTGGATTTACCTTGGGGTGCCTTGGGCATCCCCAAGCGGAGGCTCTTGCCACTCCTTGTTCCATAATCCATCAAATCTTTACCCAAAACTCGAAAACTTCACAACACAAAACTTAACAGAAAATCTCATGAGCTCCGTTAGCGAAAGAAAAAAAAACACCACTTCAAGGTACTGTAATTAAATCATTATTTATTTATATTGGTGTTAAACCTACTGTATTCCAGCCTCTCTATGGTTTATAGACTCTTTTACTAGCCATTGATTCATCAAAATAAGCAAACGACACACGAAAAACAGAATCTGTCAAAAACAGAACAGTCTGTAGTAATCTGTAACTAACGCAAACTTCTGGAACCCCAAAAATTCTAAAATAAATTTCTGGACGTGAGGAACTTATCTATTAATCGTCTGCAAAGAGAATTAACTAAATATCACTCTCCAATAAAAAATGGAAGCAATTCTCGTGAGCGCTAAAGTTTCTGTTTTTACAGCAAGATCAAGAAGACTTTCCCCAAGTCTTCCCAATGGTTCTACTTGGCACATACACTAATTAAAAACAAAAAACACAACACAAAAAGAGGCTAGATAAATTATTTATTACTAAACAGTAGCAAAAAATAAGGAACAAAAATAAAATTGGGTTGCCTCACAACAAGCGCTATCGTTTAACGCCCCTAGCTAGGCATAAGATTTCAACGATGCTCACATGAAAGACAAGAATTGAAGCACAAAGAGAGCATCATAAAACACGTGACAAACACATCTAAGTCTAAAATACTTCCTATGCATAGGAATCTTATAGGCAAACAAATTATCAAGGCAAGCAAAAACTAGCATATGCAAGGAAGCGGAAAGAAACAATAGCAATCTCAACATAACGAGAGGTAATTTAGTAACATGGAAATTTCTACAATCATATTTTCATCTCTCATAATAATTACATGTGGGATCATAATCAAATTCAACAATATAGCTATCATGTAAAATATTCTCAACATGATCCACATGCATGCAAAGTTGACACTCTTCCAAAATAGTGGGATTAACATTAACTAAAGTCATGACCTCTCCAAACCCACTTTTATCAAAAATTTCATAAGACTGGACATTCTCCAAATATGTGGGATCTAAAGTTGACACTCTTCCAAACCCACTTTCAGTAATATTGCAAACACTATTATCAATCTCATATTCATCATGGGGCTTAAATAAATTTTCAAGATCAAAAGAAGAATCACCCCAATCATGATCATTGCAACAAATGGTAGTCATAGCAAAACTAGCATCCCCAAGCTTGAGGTTTTGCATATCATTAACACAATTGACATTAAGAGAATTTATAATAACATCATTGCAATCATGCTTTTCATCGAAGGAACTATCAAGTATGGGAGCAATAGCAACGATCTCATGTTTAACATAAGGAACTATAGCAAATTCATCTTCATAAATATTGGCATCATGGCCACAAGAATAGCAAGCATCATGTTCATCAAGGGATATTTCAATCAAATCATCGGAATCATAATTATCTATAGATTCATGCATATCATTATTTTCTTCTGAAGCAATGGTCATTCTTTCAATAAATTCTTTGACATAAACATTATGAGCATAGTTTTCATAGCAATATTTAAGTGTGTCAAAATTTTCAGATACGTAGAGAGTAATATCATACTTTTCAATCAAAGAAGCAACTTCATAAGCACCCTTAAAAGCAACAAATTCTTCAATTTGTTTGATGTCGTAGTAACTATAAACACCCTTTGCATAAGAAGATAAGATTTCATTATCATTAAAATCAAATAGGTAGGGGAGGTGTTTTTTAGGGTTCTTAGAGCAACAAGATCAGAAATTTTATAAATATTCCAAGCATAACATAGCAATCTGTTTATTTCATCCCATAAGAGTCTCCCTTTTTCAGACAAACGGTGACGCACAAAATGAGCATGCTCATCTAAAGATTTCCCATCAACTAGGCTAGTTGGGTTTTCAGAACAAGCGCATAAGGATCGAAGATGATCCAAGTAGAACACTTTAAGTGGCTCCATATCAATAGATTTTAGCAAGCAAAGATGCAAGTAAATAGAAGGCACATGGAAACACAAAGAAAGATACATATGGGAAGAAGACGAATGGAAAAAGGGGGTGAATAAAACGGCAAGGGTGAAGTGAGGGAGAGGAAAAGGAGAGGCAAATGGCAAATAATGTAATGCGAAGGATAAGAGTTGTGGTGGGTACTTGGTGTGTCTTGACTTGGCGTAGATCTCCCCAGCAACGGCGCCATAAATCCTTCTTGCTACCTCTTGAGCACTGCGTTGGTTTTCCCTTGAAGAGGAAAGGGTGATGCAGTAAAGCAGCGTAATTATTTCCCTAAGTTTTTGAGAACCAAGGTATTAATCCAGTAGGAGACCACGCGCGAGTCACCTCGTACCTACACAAACAAATAAGAACCTCGCAACCAACGCGATAAAGGGGTTGTCAATCCCTTCACGGCCACTTGCCAGAGTGAGATCTGATAGAGATAATAATAAGATAAATATTTTTGGTATTTTTATGATATAGATTGAAAGTAAAGATTGCAAAATATAATAGATTGGAAACTTATGTGATGGATAATAGACCTGGGGGCCATAGGTTTCACTGGTGGCTTCTCTCAACATAGCATAAGTATTGCGGTGGGTGAACAAATTACTGTCGAGCAATTGATAGAAAAGTGAATAATTATGAGAATATCTAGGTATGATCATGTATATAGGCATCACGTCAGGGACAAGTAGACCGACTCCTGCCTGCATCTACTACTATTACTCCACACAACGACCGCTATCCAGCATGCATCTAGAGTATTAAGTTCATAAGAATAGAGTAACGCCTTAAGCAAGATGACATGATGTAGAGGGATAAACTCAAGCAATATGATATAAACCCCCTCTTTTTATCCTCGATGGCAACAATACAATACATGCCTTGCTTCCCCTGCTGTCACTGGGAAAGGACACTGCAAGATTGAACCCAAAGCTAAGCACTTCTCCCATTGCAAGAAAGATCAATCTAGTAGGCAAAACCATACTGATAATTCGAAGAGACTTGCAAAGATAAACTAATCATACATAAAAGAATTCAGAGAAGATTCAAATATTGTTCATAGATAAACTTGATCATAAACCCACAATTCATCGAATCTCGACAAACACACCGCAAAAGAAGATTACATTGAATAGATCTCCAAGAGAATCGAGGAGAACTTTGTATTGAGATCCAAAGAGAGAGAAGAAGCCATCTAGCTACTAGCTATGGACCCAAAGGTCAGAAGTAAACTACTCACACATCATCGGACGGGCCATGGAGTTGATGTAGAGGCCCTCCGTGATCAATGCCCCCTCTGGTGGAGCTCCAAAAAGGCCCCAAGATGGGATCTCTTGGGTACATAAGGTTGCGGCGGTGGAAACATGGTTTCGTGGTGCTCCTGGATGTTTGCGGGGTATATGGATATATATAGGAGGAAGAAGTAGGTCGGTGGAGCAACGAGGGGCCCACGAGGGTGGAGGGCGCGCCCCCTGCCTCATGGCCTCCTTGATTGTTTCTTGACGTCCACTCCAAGTCTCCTGGATCACGTTTGTTCCAAAAATAATGCTCCCGAAGGTTTCATTCCGTTTGGACTCCGTTTGATATTCCTTTTGTGTGAAACGCTAAAATAGGCAAAAAAACAACAATTTGGGCTGGGCCTCCGGTTAATAGGTTAGTCCAAAAAATAATTTAAAAGTGTAAAATAAAGCCCATTTACATCCAAAACAGATAATATAATAGCATGGAACAATAAAAAATTATAGATACGTTGGAGACGTATCACTAGCATATGCAGATATGGCCTCGGAACACTAGAGACCGAAAGGTCGAGCGTGAATCATATAGTAGATATGATCAACATAGTGATGTTCACCATTGAAAATTACTCCATCTCACGTGATGATCATACATGGTTTATTTGATATGGATCACGTGATCACTTAGATGATTAGAGAGATGTCTATCTAAGTGGGAGTTCTTAAGTAATTTGATTAACTAAACTTTAATTTATCATGAACTTAGTACCTGATAGTATTTTGCATGTCTATGTTGTTGTAGATAGATGGCCCGTGATGTTGTTCCATTGAATTTTAATGCGTTCCTAGAGAAAGCTAAGTTGAAAGATGATGGTAGCAACTACACGGACTGGGTCCGTAACTTGAGGATTATCCTCATTGCTGCACAGAAGAATTATGTCTTGGAAGCATCGCTAGGTGACAAACCCGCTGCAGGAGCAACGCCAGATGTTATGAATACCCGGCAGAGCAAAACTGATGACTACTCGATAGTTCAGTGTGCCATGCTTTATGGCTTAGAACCGGGACTTCAACGATGTTTTGAACGTCATGCAGCATATGAGATGTTCCAGGAGTTGATGTTATTATTTCAAGCAAATGCCCGGATTGAGAGATATGAAGCCTCCAATAAGTTCTACAGCTGCAAGATGGAGGAGAATAGTTCTGACAGTGAACATATACTCAGAATGTTTGGGGTACCACAACCACTTGACTCAACTTGGAGTTAAACTTCCTGATGATAATGTCATTGACAGAGTTCTTCAATTACTGTCACCCAGCTACAAGATCTTCGTGATGAACTATAATATGCAAGGGATGGATAAGACGATTCCTGAGCTCTTCTTAATGCTAAAAGCCGCAGAGGTAGAAATCAAGAAGGAGCATCAAGTGTTCATGGTCAACAAGACCACCAGTTTCAAGAAAAAAAGGTAAAGGGAAGAAGGGGAACTTCAAGAAGAACAGCAAGCCAGTTGCTGCTCAAATGAAGAAACCCAAGTCTGGACCTAAGCCTGAGATTGAGTGCTTCTACTGCAAATGAACTGGTCACTGGAAGCGGAACTGCCCCAAGTATTTTGCGGAGAAGAAGGATGGTAAAGTGAAAGGTATATTTGATATACATGTTATTGATGTGTACCTTACTAATACTCGTTGTAGTGCCTGGGTATTTGATACAGGTTTAGTTGCTAACATTTGCAACTCGAAACAGGGGCTACGGATTAAGCGAAGATTGGCTAAGGACGAGGTGACGATGCGCATGGGAAATGCTTCCAAAGTCGATGTGATCGCCGTCGGCACACTATCTCTACATCTACCTTCGGGATTAGTTTTAGACCTAAATAATTGTTATTTGGTGCCAGCGTTGAGCATGAACATTATATCTGGATCTTGTTTGATGCGAGACGGTTATTCATTTAAATCAGAGAATAACGGTTGTTCGATTTATACGAGTAATATCTTTTATGGTCATGCACCCTTGATGAGTGGTCTGTTTTTACTAAATCTTGATAGTAGTGATACACATATTCATAGTATTGAGGCCAAAAGATGCAGAGTTGATAATGACAGTGCAACTTATTTGTGGCACTGCCATTTAGGTCATATTGGTGTAAAGCGCATGAAGAAACTCCATTCTCATGGACTTCTGGCATCACTTGATTATGAATCACTTGGTACATGCGAACCGTGTCTCATGGGCAAGATGACTAAAACTCCGTTCTCCAGAACAATGAAGTGAGCAACAGAGTTATTGGAAATCGTACATACTGATGTATGCGTTCCAATGAAAATTGAAGCTCGCGGCGGATATCGTTATTTTCTCACTTTCACAGATGATTTGAGCAGATATGGGTATATCTACTTAATGAAACATAAGTCTGAAACATTTGAAAAGTTCAAAGAATTTCAGAGTGAAGTGGAAAATCATTGTAACAAGAAAATCAAGTTTCTATGATCTGATTGTGGAGGTGAATATTTGAATTATGAGTTTGGACTTCATTTGAAACAATGTGGAATAGTTTCACAACTCACGCCACATGGAACACCACAGAGTAATGGTGTGTCCGAACGTCGTAATCGTACTTCACCAGATATGGTGCAATCTATGATGTCTCTCACTGATTTACCGCTATCGTTTTGGGGTTACGCTTTAGAGACAGCTGCATTCACTTAAATAGGGCACCAGCTAAATTTGTCGAGACGACACCTTATGAACTATGCTTTAGCAAGAAAGCCAAGTTGTCGTTTCTTAAAGTTTGGGGCTGCAATGCTTATGTGAAAAAGCTTCAACCTGATAAGCTCGAACCCAAATCAGAGAAATGTGTCTTCATAGGATACCCAAATGAGACTGTTGGGTACACCTTCTATCACAGATCTGAAGGCAAGATATTCGTTGCTAAGAATGGATCCTTTCGAGAGAAGGAGTTTCTCTCAAAAGAAGTGAGAGGGAGGAAAGTGGAACTTGACAAGGTAATTGTACCTTCTCCCTTATTGGAAAGTAGTTCATCACTGAAATCAGTTCCAGTGATTCCTACACCAGTAAGTGAGGAAGCTAATGATGATGATCATGAAACTTCTGATCAAGTTACTACCGAACCTCGTAGGTCAACCAGAGTAAGATCCGCACCAGAGTGGTATGGTAATCCTATTCTGAAAGTCATGTTACTTGACCATGACAAACCTACGAACTATGAGGAAGTGATGATGAGCCCAGATTCCGGAAAATGGCTTGAAGCCATGAAATCTGAGATGGGATCCATGTATGAGAACAAAGTGTGGACTTTGGTTGACTTGCCCGATGATCGGCAGGCCATGGAAAATAAATGGATCTTCAATAAGAAGACTGACGCTGGAGGTAATGTTACTATCTACAAAGCTCGACTTGTTGCGAAAGGTTTTCGACAAGTTCAAGGAGTTGACTATGATGAGACCTTCTCACCGGTAGCGATGCTTAAGTCCGTCCGAATCATGTTAGCAATAGCCGCATTTTATGATTATGAAATTTGGCAAATGGATGTCAAAACTACATTCCTTAATGGATATCTTAAAGAAGAGTTGTATATGATGCAACCAGAAGGTTTTGTCTATCCAAAAGGTGCTAACAAAGTATGCAAGCTCCAGCGATCCATTTATGGACTGGTGCAAGCCTCTCGGAGTTGGAATATACGCTTTGATAGTGTGATCAAAGCATATGGTTTTATACAGACTTTTGGAGAAGCCTGTATTTACAATAAAATGAGTGGGAGCTCCGTAGCATTTCTGATATTATATGTAGAAGACATATTGTTGATCGGAAATGATGCTGAATTTCTGAATAGCATAAAAGGATACTGGAATAAGATTTTTTCAATGGGAGACCTCGGTGAAGCTGCTTATATATTGGGCATCAAGATCTATAGAGATAGATCAAGACGCTTAATTGGACTTTCACAAAGCACATACCTTGATAAAGTTTTGAAGAAGTTCAAAATGGATCAGGCAAAGAAAGGATTCTTGCCTGTATTACAAGGTGTGAAGTTGAGTCATACTCAATGCCCGACCACTACAGAAGATAGAGAGAAAATGAAAGGTGTTCCCTATGCTTCACCCATAAGTTGTATCATGTATGCAATGCTGTGTACCAGACCTAATGTGCGCCTTGATATAAGTTTAGCTTGGAGGTACCAAAGTAATCCAGGAGTGGATCACTAGACAGCGGTCAAGAACATCCTGAAATACCTGAGAAGGACTAAGGATATGTTTCTCGTATATGGAGGTGACAAAGAGCTCGTCGTAAATGGTTACATCGATGCAAGCTTTGACAATGATGCGGATGACTCTAAGTCACAAACCGGATACGTGTTTTTATTAAATGGTGGAGCTGTCAGTTGGTGCAGTTCCAAGCAGAGCGTCGTGGCGGGATCTACGTGTGAAGCAGAATACATAGCTGCTTCAGAAGCAGCAAATGAAGGATTTTGGATGAAGGAGTTCATATCCGATCTAGGTGTCATACCTAGTGCATCGGGTCCAATGAAAATATTTTGTGACAATACTGGAGTAATTGCCTTGGCAAAGGAATCCAGATTTCACAAGAGAACCAAGAACATCAAGAGACGCTTCAATTCCATCCGCGATCAAGTCAAGGAGGGAGACATAGAGATTTGCAAGATACATACGGATCTGAATGTTGCAGACCCGTTGACTAAACCTCTCTCACGAGCAAAACATGATCAACACCAAGACTCCATGGGTGTTAGAATCATTACAATGTAATCTAGATTATTAACTCTAGTGCAACTGGGAGACTGAAGGAAATATGCCCTAGAGGCAATAATAAAGTTTATATTTATATTTCCTTATATCATGATAAACATTTACTATTCATCCTAGAATTGTATTAACCGGAAAATTAGTAAATGTGTGAATACATAGACAAACAGAGTGTCACTAGTTTGCCTCTACTTGACTAGCTCGTTGAATCAAAGATGGTTATGTTTCCTAAGCATTGACATGAGTTGTCATTTGATTAACGGGATCACATCATTAGAGAATGATGTGATTGACTTGACCCATCCATTAGCTTAGCACGATGATCGTTTAGTTTGTTGCTATTGCTTTCTCCATAACTATACATGTTCCTATGACTATGAGATCATGCAACTCCCGAATACCAGAGGAACACTTTGTGTGCTACCAAACGTCACAACGTAACTGGGTGATTATAAAGGTGCTCTACAGGTGTCTCTGATGGTATTTGTTGAGTTGGCATGGATCAAGATTAGGATTTGTCACTCCGATTGTCGGAGAGGTATCTCTGGGCCCTCTCGGTAATGTACATCACAATAAGCCCTGCAAGCAATGTAGCTAATGAGTTACTTGCGGGATGTAGCATTACGGAATGAGTAAAGAGACTTGCCGATAACGAGATTTAACTAGGTATTGAGATACCGACGATCGAATCTTGCACAAGTAACATACCGATGACAAAGGGAACAACGTATACCATTATGCGGTTTGACCGATAAAGATCTCCGTAGAATATGTAGGAGCCAATATGAGCATCCAGGTTTCGCTATTGGTTATTGACCAGAGACATGTCTCGGTCATGTCTACATAGTTCTCGAACCCGTAGGGTCCGCACGCTTAACGTTCGGTGACGATTGGTATTACGAGTTTATGTGTTTTGATGTAACGAAGATAGTTCGGAGTCCCAGATTCGATCACGGACATGACGAGGAGTCTCGAAATGGTCGAGACATAAAGATCAATATATTGAAAGCCTATGTTTGGACATCATAAAGGTTCCGGATGAGTTCGGGCATTTTTCCGGAGTACTGGGAGGTTACTGGAACCCCCCGGGGAGTATATGAGCCTTATTGGGCCTTAGTAGAAAAGAGGGGACGGAAGGAAAGGTGGGAGGCACGCCCCCCTGGCCCAATCCGAATTGGGAGGGGCCGCGCCCCCCCTATCCTTTCTCCTCTCCTCCCCATCCTTCTCTCCTACTCCTACTACATGGAAGGGGGGAATCCTACTCCCGGTGGGAGTAGGACTCCCCTAGGGCGCGCCATAGAGAGGGCCGGCCCCTCCCCTCCTCCACTCCTTTATATACGAGGGAGGGGGCACCCCATAGACACACAAGTTGATCATTGATCTTTTAGCCGTGTGCAGTATCCCCCTCCACCATAATCCACCTCGGTCATATCGTAGCGGTGCTTAGGAAAATCCCTGTTCTGGTAGCATCATCATCACTGTCATCATGTCGTCGTGCTGACTAAACTCCCCCTTGAAGCTCTACTGGACCATGAGTTCGCGGGATGTCACCGAGCCGAACATGTGCAGATCGCGGAGGTGCCGTACCTCTGGTGCTAGATCGGTCGATCGTGAAGACATACGACTACATCAACCGCGTTGTCATAACGCTTCCGCTTACGGTCTACGAGGGTACGTAGACGATACTCTCCCCTCTCGTTGCTATGCATCACCATGATCTTGCGTGTGCGTAGGAATTTTTTGAAATTACTGCGTTCCCCAACACAGGTGATGTTTACGTTGTGTTTCTTGGTTCTCCTACTGGTTCGATAACCTTGGTTTCATATCTGAGGGAGATACCTACCATTGTTGTGCTGCATCATCCCTTCCTCTTTGCGGAAATACCGACGTAGCTTCAAGCGACATAAAAAGGAATTTCTAGCGCCGTTGCCGGGGAGGATCTTCAACATGTACCAGGTTCCTAATCACAAATCTCATCTCCTCGCATTTTACATTATTCGCCATTTGCCTCTCATTTGCCTCTCCCCCACTTCACAAAAAAATTCTCTTTTCCATTCGCCGTTTTCTTGCCGAATCTGTTTTTCTATGCAATCTTGTTTGCCGTTATTATCGTAATGGATAGTTCTTCCCCTATTGCGTGCACTCCCGAGAACGAGGTTCTCAACTTTAAACAAAGGGGGGGTAGAAAATTTAAAAGATGCTTGGTATAGAATTTGCAATGCTCATAATAGATCTATCCATAAGCAATCTACCATTGTTCTTCTTTGTTGCTTTTATGTGGGCATCACCACTTGGTATAGATTCGTCCTTGATACGATTACCGGTGGAAATTTCTTGATGTGTCCCTCTCTTGATACTTTCAATGCTATGGGAAATTTAGTGGGTTCACCACCTCTTATGATTAATGAAACAATTTTAACTCTTGAGCATGTTATGGAAAGATTAGATGCTATTGAAAAGAAAATGCTTACTGAAGAGCATATTGAAAACTTGGATAAGAAGATGCATAATTTTGCCACTAAAATTGGGTCAAAAGTGGGAGAAGTTTTCAAGTTGTTAAAAGAAAAGGGAACTGTAATTCATGAAATAATTGAAGAAAGTCCGTCTCAGATTGATAAACTAGAAGAAATCTTTACTAAATTGAGCACAGCTTTTGCTTCCGCTAAAACTATTGAAAAAACTCCCGTAAAGATTGGAAAGACTACTCAAGTTACTAAGAACAAGGGTGCAACTTCTAGTAATAGTAAAGAGGATCTTAAGATGATTAGCATTCATCCAGATTTTATTGAAGTTATAAGAGATTCCTTTGGCAAGAATGGATTCTTTAAAATTGTTCCTAGGAGTATTGTCATTGAGAATCTTTATGCTAAATATTTGAAGAATTCTAATTGTTTGATTGAAAAGTTGAACAAAGATGACAAAACTTAGATCCTTGCTGTATGCCTAGCTAAGGGCGTAAAACTATAGCGCTTGTTGGGAGGCAACCCAGTGAATAAAATTTATTTTTGCTTTTTGCTTCCTGTTTTTAAGTGTTTGCACAATTATGCTTGTGCCAAGTAAAGCCTTTAAGATCTTCTTGGGTGATAATTGTTTGATCTTGCTGAAAAAACAAAAACTTTTATGCTGGCCAAAATAATTATCATTTTTAACCAAAGAGCGATAAAATGCCCATTCCTTTCACGGTAGATCAATATACACATTTCTTAGGCCATCCTAATTTTCTAGAGTTTTTGGAGTTACAGAAGTATTCAGAATATCCAGATTGCTACATACTGTTCTGTTTTGACAGATTCTGTTTTCTTTGCATTGTGTGTTTGTTTTGATGGATCTATGGTTTCCTATGATGAGTTTTTCCCATAGAAAAGTTGGAACAAAGTAGATATAATGCAAGAACAAAATATGAATTGGTTTATTACAGCACTTATAGTAGTGATTTGTTTTCTTATACTAATGGATCTCACGAAGGCTTTTGTTGAGTTTTGTGTGATAGAAGTTTTCAAGTTTTGGGTTATCTTACGATGGATGAAGGAATAAGGAGTAAGAAGAACCTAAGCTTGGGGATGCCCCGGCATCCCAAGCTATTATCCAAAAGAGAGCAAGCAACTAAGCCTGGGGATGCCCCTGAGTGGCAGCCCCTCTTTCTTCTAACGACCATCGGTATTTTACTCGAAGCTATATTTTTATTCGTCACATACTATGTGTCTTGCTTGGAGCGTCTTGTACGATATGAGTCTTTGCTTGTTTTATTTTTTGTTTCAAGTCTTGATTCCTTGCTATACACACCTATTTGAGAGTGCCAAAATTATGTCATGACTTGTTAGAATTGTTGTCTACGCTTCACTTAAATTTGTATGAGCTATGGACTTGCTCTAGTGCATCACATATATCTTTTTGAGCACAGTGTGCTTTAGTATTTTTTAAGAAATGCTCTCTTGCTTCACTTAGATTTATTTGAGAGTTAGTAAATCTTTTAAGAAATTCTCTCTTGCTTCACTTAAATTAATTTGAGAGAAAGAAATATTATGCTCATGATCTTCACTTATATTTGTTTGAGCTTGTCAAAAGCAATACATGAAAATTAGTCCCAAAGTGATAGCTATCCAAGAAGGATATAATAAAAACTTTCATGAAGATCATTGGACAAAATAAACTTGATTCTTAGTAATAGTTTTGAGATATGATGATGTGATATGTGAGTTATGTTGACGAGTAATTATGCTTTAGTAAGAATATTGGTGTTAAGGTTTGTGATTCCCTATGCAAGCATGAAAGTCAATAGTTATGCAATGAAATTATATCCTACTTGTGGTGCATTATTCAGTGTTAATTATGCTTAACGCTCGCTTATGAGATTATTCGTTTCTTGATTGGTCGCTTCTCAATGTTTTGCTATCCTTCATTTTGAACTAAGTATGATCACTACTTGTGCATCCAAAAACCTTTAAACCAGTTTCACCATATGGGTCCACTATATCTACCTATATGCAGTATTTTTTTGCCGTTCTAAGCAAATTTGTATGTGCCACCTCTAATTTTCAAAATAAACTTCACTTTTGTGTGTTCGTTCCGCTCGCAGAGCGGTGAGGGTGGCCAATATTTTCCATGCTAGATGTGTTATTCCCATTATGAGTGTTTATTCACTTATCATTGCACGAGAGTAAGGCAAAGGTATTAGGGATGCCTAGTTCCGAAATGAAAAATGAATTTACTTTATGATGTCAAATAATAAATTCCTTGGAAAGTGTTGGTATGGAAGGCACCCGTGGATACGGTTAGCCATGGAAAGTGAAAGTATGGTGGAAAAAGGAATAAACTTTATTTTCTATTTGGGAACCGCCTTTGATATTCTAGCATGGAAAGTGTTGGGAACTCTAAGTCGTTTTCGTTGGTGGGAAGGACACACCTCCCAAAATGTTTTTATCTCTAAGTTTTTCGCTTTGAGCTCTGGCACCTCTACAAATCCCTACTTCCCTCTACGAAGGACCTTTCTTTTACTTTTTGCAATTTTTATTTTTGAATTTGAGTCTCCATCTTCTCTTATAAAGCACCAACTAGGAGGCACTATGATCGTAATTGAGCATTGGGTGTAGTTAATATGCGAGTGTGTTTCATGAATGGATCAATGATTGAGCATGATGGGCTACGGATAGCTTATTTTAGCGTTGATCACCTCATCAAAGCGTATATTCCAACTCTGAGATGCTTGCACCAGTCCATAGTGAAGGAAATATGCCCTAGAGGCAATAATAAAGTTGTTATTTTATATTTCCTTATATCATGATAAATTTTTATTACTCATGCTAGAATTGTATTAACCGGAAACTTGATACATGTGTGACATAGACAAAGCACCGTGTCCCTAGTAAGCCTCTACTAGACTAGCTCGTTAATCAAAGATGGTTAAGTTTCCTAACCATGGACACGTGTTGTCATTTGATGAACGGGATCACATCATTAGGAGAATGATGTGATGAACAAGACCCATCCGTTAGATTAGCAAGTTGATCGTTAAGTTTTATTGCCATTGCTTTCTTCACGACTTATACATATTCCTTTGACTATGAGATTATGCAGCTCCCGAATACCGGAGGAACTCCTTGTGTGCTATCAAACGTCACAATGTAATTGGGTGATTATAAAGATGCTCTACATGTGTCTCCAAAGGTGTTTAGTGGGTTGGCATAAATCGAGATTAGGATTTGTCACTCTGAGTATCGGAGATGTATCTTTGGGTCTGTAAGTGCATCTAGTGCCTCTTAGTGATTTTGGTGTATTGAAGACTTATAGGTTAAGGGACTAATGCGTTTGTGAGTGTACACAGGTCTATAAGTCTATGAGGAGTTTGATATTTACACGAAAAGTCGACCCCTAAAAATGAATATCTTCGACTGAAGATTTTGGTATTTCTGAAGACTTTCATGAAGACTTTGAAAGTGAAGAAATCGGTGTGTCCGTGAAGACTTGATATTCATGCGAGGAATATGAAGCTTGAAGACTTTCGTTTTCATAGTTTTGTTTTTCTCTTTCTTGAGTCATAGGAAACACCGTACTGTTAAAGGGGTCGAGGAAATACTAAGGAAAAATTTCCATGTGATGCTGAACTCAAAATCCTACACCTACCAATCCCTTCGAGTGAAGCCATTCGAAATCTCATACAGTTCAGTCAATTTCTTCAGTGACAGAGACGAAGTTCTTCTGGTCTTTGAGGAATTTGTCCTCACTAAGGAGTTAGGAATTCGCCAGTGCGGATTGCCTACACAGTGAGGAACTTGATAGCCCTGAGGATTTTGCTACTCAAAATTCCGACCGTTGCTGTGCTATGCACCAGCTGTCCCAAAATATCTATCCACCTAACGGTCATAACATTGAAGGGCATTTATGTCTTATCATGTCGGGCTGCTCCCTAGGCTATAAATAGCCGCCCCCTACAACCACTAGCTGGTTGGCTGCTCCGAGAGAAACTAACACTTGTCATTTGAGAGCAACCCATCCTCTGAGGACTTTGAGTGAAAATCATCAAGTGAGGAAAAACCAAAAACCCAAAACCCAAACACCTACAAACCCCAAGTGATTGAGTATCACTGAAGAGATTGATCCTGAGTGGATCCGATGCTTGTTACCTTTGAAGACTGTGCTTCTTCTAGACGGTTAGGCGTCATGGTCTAGAGCATCCAAGAGGAATTGTGAATCGCCGGGTGACCACGTTTGTGAAGGTTTGGAAGTCACTTGAAGACTTACCACGAGTGATTGGACGAGGTTTGTGTGACCTTAGTTCAAGGAGAATACAGCGAGGACTGGGTGTCTTGGACTAAGTGTCCTTGACTGGATGTCCGGGACTGTGTGTCCTCGAGTTTAAATACTCAGCCGCTCCAACCAGACGTACAACTGAGACAGCAGTTGGAACTGGTCTACCAAATCATTGTCTTCACCAAGCTTACTGGTTCTATTTCCTCAACTCTTTCATTTCCTCATAACTGTGCTGTGTGTTTGTTCATATCTGTGTTTGAAGACTTTGACTGAAGACTTTCTCAATTTCCTCAGTTCAATTTCTTCAGTCTGTTTGTCTTCATCCTGTGTTATCCTGTGATTACGCTTCCTGTACTCTGTGCATGTCTTCATTTCATCATGATGTCTATGCTTGTATTCTGTTATGTTTACTTTTGAGTACTTATTCCGCTGCTAGTAGTTCTTCGCTAAGGAATTTCCTCACCAGCAAATTCCTTAGTGAAGAATTTCATAAAAGTCGCCTATTCACCCCCCCTCTAGTCGATATAACACACTTTCAATTGGTATTAGAGCAAGGTACTCCCTTGTTCTGTGTGATTTTTGTTTAACCGCCTGGAGTTTTAGTTATGTCGACCGAAGGTATGATCAAGGTCTCTGCTGGGTGTCCTACCTTCGATGGGATGGACTACCCCTACTGGAAGAATAAGATGTGAATGCATCTTGAAGCAATTTATAACGATCTCTGGTATGTTGTGGAAAATGGTGTTCCCTCAGTCACACCTTCTCTGAATGCTGCCGATGTGAAGAGATTCAAGCAACTCGACACTCAAGCGAAGAATATCATATGTGGCCATCTGAGCAAAGGACGGTATGGCTGAGTGAGTGCTTTAGAAACAGCGAAGCTTATCTAGGGCAGGTTGTCCAAAGTAAATGAAGGAGTCTCAACTCAGCATGACTCTCGAGTTGATGTTCTTCGCAATCTCTTCAACCGCTTCAAAAGACTCGACAATGAAAATGTTCAAAAAACCTTCGATCGCCTCACTGACATCTCAAATGAGCTTCAAGCACTTTGTGCCACTGACATCACCGACCATGAGGTGGTGAAGAAATTGCTGAGATCGCTTGATTCCTCATTTGACACTCTGGCATTGATGATACAAGAACGTGCTGATTATAAGTCACTTGATCCCGCTGATATTATCGAGAGGCTAAATACTCATGAGTTCCAACTTGCTGAAAAGAGAGATCTCTATGGTTCAAGCTATGGCAGAACACGTGCACTGAAGGCCAAGGCAGTATCTGAGTCCGAAGATGAAGACTCTGGTAGCAGCCTTGGTGATCCTGAAGAACTGAGCCATGATCTGGCTCTGCTCGTGAAGAAGTTCCAAAAGTTCTCAAGACGTGGTCGCCTTGGAAGATCCTCAAGGAGCAATGATTCCTCATCTAGTGACTACAAGAAGAGGCTCTGTCACAAATGCAAGAAACCTGGACATTTCATTCAAGATTATCCTCAGTGGGAAAAGGAATCAAAGAAGAAGAAATACAAGGATTACAGTTCTGATGATGCAAAGAAAAAGAAGAAATCCACAAAATCCTCATCATCAAAATCCTCAAAGCCTTCATATCACAAGAAGAGCATCTCCAAGAAGGCCAGTGCATTCATTGGCAAGGAAATGGACTCTGAGGTTGAATCTGAAGAAAATGAGGAAGAGGAGTCATCTGAGGAGTCCGAATCCGGAGTGGCGAGCCTTGCTCTCGCTACTGCATTCGTCAGCAAGTCTATCTTCAACACTGAAGAAAATGACCTCACCAACAAGGCTGATGAAGGCGATGATGACTACGCTCCCACCTATTGCTTCATGGCAAAGGGTGCCATGGTACTCAAATATACCTCCTCTGAATCAAGTGAGAATGAATCTGATGAAAACCTTAAACCCAACTATTCTAAACTTGCTAAGATTGCTATAAAACAACAAAGGGCTTTAGAAAAGGTTCAAAACATGCTAAATAAAAGTGATTATATGTTGGGTGAAGAAATGGATCGCACTGAAACTTTGACTGAAAATCTTCAGAGACTTCAGTCCAAGCTTGACAAACTTCAAAGTCATCATAACACTCTCTTATCGGATCATGAGAAGCTTTCTTATGAATTTCTTCAAAGAAAGCAAGACCTTGAGAAGCTAAGAGTGAGTTATGAAGATCTTCAAAAGGAGCGCGATTCATTACTTGCTCAACAAATCAGCCGCTTCTCAGGAAGAATTTGTTCCTCCATGCTTGAAGTGCATTGAACATGAATCTGCTAATTCTTCACCTGAATGTTCAAATGCTGCTAATGTTTCAAATTCTTCACATGCCTCTGCTATCACTAATTCCTCATCTGAGGACATTGCTAGTATCACTAATGATGCAGGGCTGAAGGAATTGTACACGACAGGCATGTACAAAATCCTCAAAGGGCATCAGGCTCTTTGTGATGTGCTTAAAAACGAGATCCTCAACAGGAACCCTAGGAAAGAGGGTATCGCCTTTGAGAGGAAACTCAATATTGATGGTACATGTTGGAAGCCTGAGCAGTACCCCAAAACTACATGGGTTGCTGCAAAGGGACCTCCAGTTGATCCATCTAACTTATCTGGATTTGCATGTGAATCTCCTCATTCAGATGATGAGTCAATTGACTCCAACTATAAGCTATTCAAAAATCAGAATGGTGAAGTATTTGCTAGATATGTTGGGACTAACTGCAGGAACGGCTCCCCTATGAAGAAAATCTGGGTTCCCAAAAGATGCCTTGAAAATATTTAGGTGAATGTCATCATGACGCCACCTGTGAAGAATAGGAACCCCAGATCAAATTCTCCATATGGACCAAATTCTTCATATGGACCAAATTCCTCATATGGAGCAGAGTCCTCATATGAACATCATCGTGCTAACCCGTCTGTTTCGCAGGGAAGATCTAAGGATTATGGATATGTGCATTATTCTTCAAATCATTATGTCCATAAGTCCTTAAAGAATTTCTCTGCATACTCTTATGCTTACTCTAACCCCTCTTATGTGAGACGAAATGGACTGGCTTCTATGCCATCCTTTTCATATGGAGCTCGCAGAATGATGAACTCTTTGCCACCCCTTCAGATGTGGGTGGTGAAGAAAAAGAACTAATCTCTTCTGCAGGGTCAGGTCTCCAGACGCACGTAATCGTCGGAAGAATTTACTGGAGACCTGAGCATGCCTGATAGGACGCAGGCTAATCATGAAGAAATGAACTTTCATTTCTCACGTCCTCATATTGCTTTATCAGTTCTTTTACTTGGTGAAATTGATCTGATGAATTGATGTCATATTCTTCACTGATGAAGTATATGAGTTTGTAAGCTGCACTAATTCATCTGCAGGATGATCAACCCAAAGCCACTGAGTGGGTCCTTGATAGTGGATGTACAAACCACATGACTGGTGACAAGAATCTATTGATGGATGCTCCATTATCTCCGTCGCATCTGAAGCATATCATTTTTGCTGACAAAGGCAAAAGTCAGGTATTGGGTCTAGGTAAGGTTGCGATTACAAAGGATCGACACATGGACAAAGTCATGCTTGTTGAGTCCTTAAGATACAACCTTATGTCTGTCTCAATGCTTTGTGATCTTGATATGGTTGTTGTCTTTGGCAAGTACCGTTGTGTTGTGGTTACGGAAGCTGACAATTCCAAAGTCTTCGAAGGCTTTAGGAGAGGAGACCTGTATATTGTTGATTTCTCTACAGGACCACAACCAGCTGTGTGCTTACTTGCAAAAGCTTCAGAAGGCTGACTCTGGCATCGACGATTTGGTCATGCAGGCATGAGGAATTTGCACACACTTGTGAAGAAGAGGCATGTCATTGGTATCGAGAATGTCAAATTCCCCAAGGATCTCCTATGCGGAGCCTGTGAAGCTGGGAAGATGACGAAGGCCAAGCATCCAGCAAAGACTATCATGACCACCACTCGCCCGTTTGAATTGCTTCACATATATCTCTTTGGTCCTAATCATTATTCTGCTATTTCAAATGAAGCATCTCAATATGGCTTTGTTATTGTTGATGATTATTCTCGCTATACATGGGTACACCTTGTTACTTACAAACATGAAGTGCAGGAAGTCTTCAAACGATTTTCCTCGAGGGCTTCAACCAACTTTGGTGTGAAGATCAAGCACATCAGAAGTGACAATGGCACTGAGTTCAAGAATTCTGGTCTCGATGACTATCTTGATAAACTTGGAATTACTCATGAGTTATCTGCTCCCTACACTCCTCAGCAGAATGGCGTTGTGGAGCACAAGAATAGGACTCTTGCTGAGATGGCTCGCACTATGCTTGATGAATACAAAACGCCTCGTCGTTTCTGGACTGAGGCAATTGATACTGCGTGCCACATCATCAACAGAGTATATCTTCACAAATTTTTAAAAAAGACTGCCTATGAACTCCTCACTGATAAGAAACCCAATGTAAGTTATTTCAAAGTCTTCGGTGCTAAATGTTGGATTAGAGATTCTCATCACAACTCAGAATTTGCACCGAAAGCACATGAAGGTTTTATGCTTGGTTACAGAAAGGACTTGCACACCTACAGAGTCTTCAACAACGTTCTTCACAAAGTTGTTGAAACTGTAGATGTGCGGTTCGATGAAACTAATGGCGCGCAAAGAGAGCACCTACCTACTGTGATAGATGAACCAGCACATGAGGAAACTATCAAGTTCAAGGCTACTGAGGATGTCATTCCTACTGAAGAATTCATTTCAGAACATGAAGAACGTCGAGCTAATGCACCTGAAGAAAATGCTGAAGAAAATGGTGCTGAAGAAAACACTGATCAAACTCTTCAACGACAACTAGCTCATCCTCGCATTGCAAAAGAAGTGCAAGTTGAAAAGATCATCAATGACATCAAAGCGCCAGGTCCTCTCACACGCTCAAAAGCTTCACATTTGTCTAACTTTTGTGGGTAGTATGCTTTTGTCTCTATTACAGAGCCCACTAAGGTAGATGAAGCATTTCTGGAGCGTGAGTGGATTCAGGCCATGCAAGAAGAATTACATCAGTTCAAGCTCAACAATGTCTGGGAACTGGTCAAACGTCCAGATCCTCGCAAGCACAATATCATCGGCACAAAGTGGATCTACCGCAACAACCAAGATGAAAATGGCCTTGTGGTGAGGAATAAGGCACGGCTTGTAGCTCAAGGCTACACACAGGTTGAAGGAATTGATTTTGATGAAACTTTTGCACCTGATGCTAGACTTGAGGCTATTCGCATATTACTTGCTTATGCTAAACATCATGATATCACTTTATATCAAATGGATGTGAAAAGTGCATTCCTCAATGGTAAGCTTGAGGAAGAAGTATATGTTGCTCAACCCCCAGGTTTTGAAGATCCAAAAATCCTGACAAAGTCTTCAGACTCAACAAGGCCCTCTATGGCCTCAAGCAGGCCCCACGGGCTTGATATGATACCTTGAA
Source organism: Triticum urartu (assembly GCF_056163025.1). NCBI lineage: Eukaryota > Viridiplantae > Streptophyta > Magnoliopsida > Poales > Poaceae > Triticum > Triticum urartu. The sequence continues at coordinate 165,092,296 of NC_141874.1, read as the reverse complement.
GGAACTCCTCATGAAGAAAGGCTTCAAACCCGGTTCACTCGACCCTACTCTTTTCACTAAATCTTATGATGGTGAATTGTTTGTGTGCCAAATATATGTTGATGATATTATCTTTGGCTGTACTGACCAACGTTATAGTGATGAATTTGCCTATATGATGAGTGAAGAATATCAAATGTCTAGGATGGGAGAGTTAAAATTCTTCTTAGGTCTTCAAATTCGTCAACAACACAATGGCATATTCATCTCTCAGGAGAAATACCTCAAGGATGTACTGAGGAAATTCGGCATGCAAGATTGCAAAGGCGTCAAAATTCCTATGCCCAGAAATGACCATCTGTGCACTGATGAAAATGGTATTGACTTCGATCATAAGGTATATCGCTCCATGATAGGTTCCTTATTGTACTTATGTGCATCTAGGCCAGATATAATGCTTAGTGTTTGCATGTGTGCCCGATTTCAAGCTACACCGAAGGAATCACACCATAAGGCTGTGAAGCATATTCTTCGATATCTAGCTCACACACCAACACTTGGATTATGGTACCTGACGGTGTCCTGGACTAGGGGGTACTCACCACGTCGTCTCTCGATCTATTAGATTGGGCCGAGGACCCCCGTGGCCGTATACTCATGGGCCAGTTCAGACGGCTACCGCATGCAAGGAAGATTCCACAAGACTTGGCGATCAAGACAAGGACTTATCCCCACCGGCGTATTCGGCTAGGACTCTTGTTATCCTAGGCCTCTGGTGCATTATATAAATCGAGGCCGGGCTAGTCGATAGATATACAATATATACAACAATCATACCATAGGTTAGCTTCTAGGGTTTAGCCTCCTTGATCTCGTGGTAGATCTACTCTTGTACTACCCATATCATCAATATTAATCGAGCAGGACGTAGGGTTTTACCTCCATCAAGAGGGCCCGAACCTGGGTAAAACATTGTGTCCCTTGTCTCCTGTTACCATCCGCCTAGACGCACAGTTCGGGACCCCCTACCCGAGATCCGCCGGTTTTGACACCGACATTGGTGATTTCATTGAGAGTTCCACTGTGTGATCGACAAAAAGATCGATGGCTCGCCTGCAGATCAACTGCGACTTCGGCATCTTCGTCACCAGCTCAACTGGTCACCTTGGTTCGACCAAGAATTGCGCCCCGTTTTCGGATCACCATGTACGGACGAGGGCCTTCATCAAACATCAACTCCGATCTCTATCAAGATCACGGAGGAATCATCTATGGAGCTCGGGGGCTCAACGTCAACATTGCCCTCAAGCGACCGTGCTGTTTTTCTGGACAGCGAACTCGTATATGCCACCACCACCTCCTCGAGTATCGCTTTGACGATCGCTTTGGTGGAATTGTGCGGAATTGAGTCTACAACAACCCTGGAAAATTTCATCGAGTTCCGATGGATTAATCCCTGGCAATCCATGATATACTGGAGCCCTGTCAAATCTGGACGGGAATTTGGATGAGTTTAGGGCGTGGTGTCCAGCTTCTAGCTCGGACGTCCTTTGAAAGATCCAACCATTGATCAGCTGCGTAATTCCTATATCTACCACCTCTCAAAATTTCGGCTCGATCCGACCGTCCAAACTCCGGGAACCTTCCGATTAGTGCATCACTTTTCGGATCTGTTTTCTGCGCGAAAACGAATCCGACCCGAGTTCATCTTTTTTATGAACAGGATTTCGGACATCCCTTTTGAAGGAAGTTTTGTATGGGGTATTGTGTTTTGTTCCCGAACACATCCCACTAACTGTAAGATTTTTTGAACATGATCTTCAACATCATGCTGGTGTCAAACCAGTCCGGCAATATTACTCCACGGCTGCCGACCTGCGCTAGACATGGCGTCACTTTATTGAGCCGAGCTCAACTTCTTCAGATCATCATCTCGGCAAGCCGAACAAGAGCCCGGCATCTCGAAGGATAAATCATCACCAACATCACCGCCCCACGGATTACACGGAGCGGGCATACCGGCATTGCCGCACGGTCGCTTCATCAAGCCGGCATCGACCACGTCACGACCTGCATCGACAGGGCCGCACTATTGCTTCTTCAAGCTGGTGTCCATCACGCCGACCTACTTCGACTCATCGGCTGACATCGAGGCTTCGACATCTCGGCTGGACCGGGGGCTTCGCCATCTCTTCATCAACCTACTCCGGACACTTCGGCGTCACTAGCCGACCAGCTCCGTCACGTTAGCTGGGCCGAGGGCTTTGCCTCGGCGAGTCAACCTTTACCAGCATTGCCATGCCGTCGTTTTATCGCCCATCAGGCAATGGGTGTGCGGAGAGGGTCCCAATTTTAGGAATCACCTTCCTTCGGATTGCTACAACAAATAAACCAGGTGCTATTAATCCCAGTATTTTTTGCTTGTTTGGGTTCATTTTTCCCAAGGAATTATTACTCTGGTTTGTCCGTCATATGTACACAGGTCTATCAAATGGTGGCTGCATTAACGACAGTTGCATGGTGGTTCGGTCAGTTTCCGTACATAGTCCGGCGAACGCCGCACTCGGAGCTCGGACCGACTTGTGAATTCAGGCTTTGCCACGCCTTTACCGCATCACGCCGACGCCCTGCATCGACTTGACTTCGGCGCCAGGCCATATTTATTTTATTACTCACTTTGGAAAAATTATTTATTATGCAACGATTTTTCTAATTATCATTATTACTATTATCTCCGGTTTGCACTATTTTTGTGCACAGGAAAATGATCCGGGGGCTTCGGCGTCACTCTGCCGGTCTGCATTGATCGTGCTATGTTACCACTTCGGCGTGTTAAGCTCTCCGCTCCGCCACCTCGGGACCGGCTTGAGGAATGGAACCTTGCCCCGCATCAAGCTCGGACCGCGTCATCAATACCGAACACATTAACCAGCTAAGTCGCTTTCATGCTCAAAGCTTTAATTTCTAACTTGCGTTCGGTTCGACCAAGCATTATACTTTTTTGGAAAAAAGTTGCTTGTAAAATTTTTTCCTTGTCCAAACTTTGTTTGTGACGCATAAATTCAAATACCCCGTTTACTTGGGGGCTTCCTTTATGAAGCTTTTCCTGTTGCATATGATTATACTTGTACGGCTTCGTTCCTTGTTCGTGTATTATGCCACAATATGCACCACATTGACTTAAGCGATTTGCAAGCTGGTTTGCCTCGCTCCTGTGTTTACCCCTACGTTCCCGATTGTTCGGCTAGGGAGTAAAGGGAGCACCTCTGCGATTGTCACGATCGGGTCACCCGAGCCGGACCTCAGACTGGGTGAAGCCGAAAGCTAGCGCTCTTATAGTTATTCAATGATGGTCGGCACACAACGGAACTCATGAGTACAAAAAATCTATTGCACAAGTCTCATAATAACAATGAGCACCGAAGAAAGGTATCGGTGGGGGTACTATTTTCTTCGAAGATGCTTTTTACTCTTCGCAGTAATATAGCATAAGTTCCCTGAGTGCGCTTTGTCTGTTACAGCCTTATGGCCTGATTGCCTGGTTATTGGAAACACCGTCGATATTCTCGACCGATGGAGTACATAACACTTTTCGGTCCTTAACCGAAGAGGGAGAAGCCGACGGTCGGTTAAGACGCGTTTAAAGTTCGGTTGAACATAGATATGATATAAGTACTTCGGTACATGCAATCATTCTTCTACCCAAGTCACTTGGGGGCTCTTAAGTTTATTTGAGCCGTTTTATAATAAGTGTTCTTCTTCTCAGTCGTTGCAAAGTTCTATTATTATTATTTATCACTCCTTTTTTCGACGCGAGTGTGCGGTCACTAGCCGGGGAGCCTAATTTCTCTCTCAAAGCCGCTAGAGTTTAGTTTGCTAAACTGGCCTAATGAGAAGTACTCCGCCCTCGGGATAGGAGGTTGAAGCCGTAGGCTGACCCGCTCGAAGTCTTGAGATAGGATGTGTCATGTTAAAGGACGACAAAAGCACTTCTTCTTTCTAAGACCAATTTTCGGATTGGCACCGAACACTTGATCTTGTTGGGACGTCATGTTTTTACTGACGTTTCTTGGTTTTCCAAGCTTTTTGGCACTTTTAAACTATTTGTGCTTTTCCAGCATTAGTCTCGCAGTGCAACGCCGGACACCTTTAGGGATTCGGCAAAAACATTCTCAGATATTGCTATATATGCATCGGTTTCGAATTGTGTCATCGGTCAATAGTTGGGTTGCCCGGCTCCTGCACTTGCTTCCTACGTTCCGTTTTGTTCGGCTAGGCGTGCAAAGGGAGAACCACTGCGATTGTGTGCTTCCAGCTCACATGGTTAAGCACCTTAGTGGAGAAAGTCGAAAACTGACTGTCACAATAAGCGTAAACTGGTCAGCGATCCGATGACTATGACGGGCCATTCATAACATTGGCCGAAGTGTTTACGGCTTGACCTCGACTGTCGCCGAACACTACCGGGTTCTATTAACTGGCCTCCCAAACTAAATCCTCGATATTTTGCTCTTACATTCGAGCTGAGGTTTCATGATCATGCTTAGCATGACAACCCAAAGAAAGGAACCGATAGCGGGACTATTTTCTTTGGAATACATTTCTTCTGTTAAAAAGTAATATAACATATCTCTCTGTGTACCTTTGTTTATAAAACCGTGTGGCCAGATTGCCTTGTTTGTCATAAATCTTTGCCCTCATAAAGGCTTTATAAAGTAGGACAAACACTCCTCGGCTACTGGCCAAGGAGGTGGAAGCCGATGGTCGGTCAATAAAGTTTTGTACAATGCGGATCCGAGCATTAATGACGTAAAGTACTTGGATACATAGAGTCATTACACATAATTTGTAATTTTACTATGGATATTGATCCTTAATTCGGCCACCTGTGCCCTCATTAAGGCTCGGGGGCTACTGGGCTTCGGGCTTATTATTTACAAATATTAAAGGGGCACATCGATCCCCTGATCTGGTGTTGCCACCCGACCAGTGTCTCGGGGGCTCATGTTAAAGGACGACAAAAGCACTTCTTCTTTCTAAGACCAATTTTCGGATTGGCACCGAACACTTGATCTTGTTGGGACGTCATGTTTTTACTGACGTTTCTTGGTTTTCCAAGCTTTTTGGCACTTTTAAACTATTTGTGCTTTTCCAGCATTAGTCTCGCAGTGCAACGCCGGAGACCTTTAGGGATTCGGCAAAAACATTCTCAGATATTGCTATATATGCATCGGTTTCGAATTGTGTCATCGGTCAATAGTTGAGTTGCCCGGCTCCTGCACTTGCTTCCTACGTTCCGTTTTGTTCGGCTAGGCGTGCAAAGGGAGAACCACTGCGATTGTGTGCTTCCAGCTCACATGGTTAAGCACCTTAGTGGAGAAAGTCGAAAACTGACTGTCACAATAAGCATAAACTGGTCAGCGATCCGATGACTATGACGGGCCATTCATAACATTGGCCGAAGTGTTTACGGCTTGACCTCGACTGTCGCCGAACACTACCGGGGGCTATTTACTGGCCTCCCAAACTAAATCCTCGATATTTTGCTCTTACATTCGAGCTGAGGTTTCATGATCATGCTTAGCATGACAACCCAAAGAAAGGAACCGATAGCGGGACTATTTTCTTTGGAATACATTTCTTCTGTTAAAAAGTAATATAACATATCTCTCTGCGTACCTTTGTTTATAAAACCGTGTGGCCAGATTGCCTTGTTTGTCATAAATCTTTGCCCTCATAAAGGCTTTATAAAGTAGGACAAACACTCCTCGGCTACTGGCCAAGGAGGTGGAAGCCGATGGTCGGTCAATAAAGTTTTGTACAATGCGGATCCGAGCATTAATGACGTAAAGTACTTGGATACATAGAGTCATTACACATAATTTGTGATTTTACTATGGATATTGATCCTTAATTCGGCCACCCGTGCCCGCATTAAGGCTCGGGGGCTACTGGGCTTCGGGCTTATTATTTACAAATATTAAAGGGGCACATCGATCCCCTGATCTGGTGTTGCCACCCGACCAGTGTCTCGGGGGCTACTGCATTGCTTGTCCAATGCAGAAAATTTTATGTGCAATATAGTTTCCGAGGAGATTTTGATCCTCAGGTTGGTCGGCCGCACCCAACCTGAGTCTTGAGGACTGAGCACGCCGCTTTTGTGTCCCGAAGTATTCCGCTGAGCTAGGACTTGATCCTCAGGCCGATTTTGCAAATCAACCTGAGTCTCAGCGGCTACTGGGATCAGCGGTCTTATGTCATCCTTCATGTGCATCTCGGGTTTTAGACCGATACACACCTTGAGGGCTACTAGCTATATATCTCGACAGAGAATAAATTGCACCAATAAAAAATATTGACAAAAAATCGGCCCGTAGTCGGGGTGGTGCACCACCTCGAAAGCAGTCCGGCATAAAGCTCAGGCGCTAGTGGCTGGCTCCATAGAGGGCATTTCCGGCATTAAGCTCGGCTAAACTCCTTCAACTTTTTTGAACCAAGGTGATATGACACCTCGGATATGGTCCGGCATTGGAGCCTGGACATAGTCCGGTGTTGGAGCTCGGATATATTTAGGCATTGGAGCTCGGATATACAGTCCGGCGTTGGAGCTCGGATACATAGTCCGGCGTTGGAGCTCGGATACATTCCGGCGCTAGAGCTGGGAAGCGGTCCGGCGTTGGTGCTCGGCTGCAAAAGATACCTCGAATGCAGTCTGGCGTTGGAGCTCGGATGCAAGAGGACCCTGCCTCCCGGGAACAACTTCAAACCCGAGGTGTGGCATAAAAATAAACAAGGCATTGATAAAGGCCGGAAACTTAAAGGGGCTCCTCGGATACCCGACATGTAAACTCGTCGAATGCATTTCGGCGATCCTCAAGATCGAAGATAAAGAAGATTTGTTGAACCAGTTTTCAAGACCGGCAACCGAAGATGAAGAACAGTTCGGAAGAATCGAGGAGCGTCCCTAACTTGAAGACCGGTTCAGGGGGCTACTGACGGTGTCCTGGACTAGGGGGTACTCACCACGTCGTCTCCCGATCTATTAGATTGGGCCGAGGACCCCCGTGGCCATATACTCATGGGCTAGTTCGGACGGCTACCGCATGCAAGGAAGATTCCACAAGACTTGGCGATCAAGACAAGGACTTCTCCCCACCGGCGTATTCGGCTAGGACTCTTGTTATCCTAGGCCTCCGGTGCATTATATAAACCGAGGCCAGGCTAGTCGATAGATATACAATATATACAACAATCATACCATAGGCTAGCTTCTAGGGTTTAGCCTCCTTGATCTCTTGGTAGATCTACTCTTGTACTACCCATATCATCAATATTAATCAAGCAGGACGTAGGGTTTTACCTCCATCAAGAGGGCCCGAACCTGGGTAAAACATTGTGTCCCTTGTCTCCTGTTACCATCCGCCTAGATGCACAGTTCGGGACCCCCTACCCGAGATCCGCCGGTTTTGACACCGGCAGTACCCCAAGGGCTCGATTTTTGATCTCATTGGATATTCTGACTCTGACTATGCTAGTGATCGTGTGGATCGCAAGTCAACATCTGGTACATGTCATTTCCTCGGACGATCTTTAGTCTGTTGGTCCTCGAAGAAACAGAACTGCGTATCACTATCTACTGCTGAAGCTGAGTACATTGCCGCTAGTTCTTGTTGTGCCCAATTGCTATGGATGAAGCAAACTCTCAAGGACTACGGCGTCAACATGAAGAATGTGCCTCTCTTCTATGACAATGAGAGTGCCATCAAGATTGCTCACAACCCAGTTCAGCACTCAAAGACAAAGCACATTCAGATTCGTCATCATTTTCTTCGTGATCATGTGTTGAAAGGCGACATTTCTATTGAGCATGTGAAGACTGAAGAACAGCTAGCCGATATCTTCACAAAGCCCTTGGATGAGAAGAGATTTAGCAAGTTGCGGTGTGAGCTAAATATCCTAGAATCTTCGAATGTTCTTTGAAAAGGACACTCATCCTAACACATATGCAAAATTGATGACTTAGATGTGCAACACATGAAGAAACGTTTTTCTTCAATCAATGAAGAATAACACTCTTAGTGTGAAGAAATTAACGAAGAATTTGATTCTCGGAACCCTACGATAATTGTACGCGGTGTCTGAAATCATCATTCTTATACGGTGGGTCACGCCACCACCAAAAGTTGAAATTCCTCAATTATTCATATTCTTCAACTTTGCATAGTCTTCACTGGTTCCGTCATTTTTCTTCATTGGCTATATATATATGAGTTTATGTCCTCTACAGCATTCACTTATTGCTATTTCTTGAAGTTGGTTTTCTGCTAAGTGAATGTGATCAGACCCTTCCCCTCTATGCTTTACTCAACCCAATCTGTTCACAAATTCTTCATGTGCGTTCTATTTGAAACTCGTTCAAAATCTTCACTGTGTCCTTGTCAGCTGAACAAATTGCGAATGGAACTTTAAAACCTATCTTATCTAAATTTTCGGCTTTGCCGCTCAAACCGTTCCGCATCCCACGATACACTTATCCACTCACCCACGATCACACACGATCTCCACCTCTCACTACGTGGGTGATACATGTCATGCGAATGAGAAGGGTCAGGGGCACGTTCGTCCAATTTCTTCGGGCGAGCAGTTTTTCATCGTGGCTATAAATACCCCTCCTTCCCTTCCTCACTTCTTTTACTCCGCTCGACCTTTCTCTCCAGCTCGAGCTTCTCAAACCCTAGTGCCGCCGCTACTTCATTGCCGCCGGTGAGGAAGAGCTTCACTACCTCGACCTCGTCGCCGACGTACTCACGCCGACCGCGGACATCTTCACTCCGCCGCCGCCGTAGCCGTCTTCCTCCGCCAAGTTAGGGCGTGGAAGATCTGCACAGACAAACTTCACATCTCCTCACTCCAGTTCGTCGTGTTCTTCGTCCAGGGTAATTAAAAGTTACTTTTACTGCCCTCATTGATTCGAATGATTATCTACAAAATCTTCAAAAGTGTTTTTCTTCATATCTTCACACACTGAACACCTCACAAGTCATCTGTTCTTGATTCGTTTCTCTAAGCATCATTTTTCTTCAAGATTCCTCAATTGTATGGATCTTCGATCTATACAACTCTGGAACCTGAGACAAAGAACGCTTAGTGAAAATCTTCAAGACTCATCTGGTCAAATTCCTCAAACTTGTTCTTTTTGAAAAACCTTCTGAGAACGCATATGACCTCTCCAAATTCCTCGCAACTATACTCTGTTCACAGGTACACATGTCAGCTGCTGAATCACTAGGTTCTCATCAACTTAACTCATTTGCAGCGTTCCTCGAAGAAAAGTTGCATACTTCTTCAGAGAATTCGATTGTTCAAATTCCTCAACTGAAGAAAATGGCTGATGGTAAAAGGCCACAGAAGGGAGGAAAGAGGCTTGAGGTAAATACAGCGTTTGAAATCCCTGATGACATATATGTTGGGTAGTGCACACCTACTGAGGAAACCAAGAATGAGCGCAAAGTGCACAAACAGAGGATAGAGAGGAGATGGGCAAGAGAATGGAGGGAGTACAGATATGTCACTCCCAAGTACATGAAGAAATACACACTCAATCCTCCATGCCCAAGAGCTCCATTGGCACCTGGCCAAATAGCAGATCCCACCAGCCTCAAGTGCGGTGAGGACTATCCTAATGAATGGGCCAAGCGCCAAACCAAGTTGGCTAAGCAAGCCAGAGAAGCAGTGAGGAAATTCAATGAAGACTCTGCCGCTCCTGCTGCCTCTGCTGAGGCCTCTGCTGTCAAGCCAAAGAAGTCCATGTCTAAGAAGCCTGCACACAGGCCAAGTTCCTCAGCAATGCCCTCACGGCCAGAATCATCAAAGCCCTCACGGCCAATTCCTCATGCTGCTCCTGTTCCTCCAAAGTCCTCAGCTCCTCCGCCAAACCCTTCAGCTGTTCTGACCAAATCCTCAGCACCTGTGCATCTCGCTTCATGCCAAAGGACTGCCATCATCTCCATTGCCTCAGGTGTCTCAGCTAGTTCCTCAGCTGCACCAAGTTCCTTAGCTGGCCCCTCACTGCTGAAGACAAAGGCCACTGCTGGACGAGGTCCTCGCCCAAGTCCTCAAAAGAAGCAAGTCGCTTTCCAAGTGCCGTCTGATGAAGATGAAGCTGATGATGATGAACTTGCAGAAATCATCAGAGACAGGCAAGTCAGGGATGCTAGAGCCAAAGGATCAGAAGTGCCACTACTTTCGGATCCCAAGCTGATACTCGACTACATTGATGATTGGCACAAGGACCCCAACACTCCCTTGCATGACTTCAAGCTGACTCCTGGCCAGAGTCACATGCTGACCCACTTCATTCAAGAAGAAAAGTGGAAATTTGAGAAGGCCAGGCAGATCAAGAAAGCGCGGTACAAGAAAGAGCGCTATTTGAAGAAAAACGTTGTCTCTATGACAACTGAAGAACTTGTCACTATTCAGACTGAGATTAAGAAACTCGGTGATAACTTTGACGCATATCGCTCTGATTGGCTTGGAGCCAAGGTTCATTTTGTGAAACTTGCGAATAACTTCACTTCTAATGTTGCAGCCCCAACGCAACAGGAAATTCCTCAGGATGAAGCATCTGCTCAGCCTACTGAAGAAAATGCCAGCACCGCTGATGATAATCAGGATGCTGAAGATAATGTGAGTTCCAAGGCTGATGACTGCATTCCAGCTGCTGAAGAAATTGCCAGGGCACCCACTAGTGGTGTGCCTGAAGAAACTGAAGAACTCAGGGCAACTGCATCAGTTGTGCCAGAAGAAAGTCAACCAGTTTCCTCAGCTGCTCCTGCACCAACTTCAACTCCAATCCTTCCATCTGCATCAGATGTGAAGAAGACCAAGGCTGCAGAGCATGCTACAGTGGAGAAAAGGAAAGCATCAGCTGCTTCAGATTCTTCAACTCCAAAGAAAATGAAGCCTATGACAAGTTCGTTTGCAAATCCGATTGATGCTGTTCCCATCTCAACCAGGCCATCAAAGGACCTTGTTCCTTTTGATGAAGAATATGTGATACCTAGCGGATTGGATGAAGAAACTCCTTCTGCTGCTTCATCTGAACCGTTGGATGAAGAAATTGAAGTGGATGCAATCCCTTCAACACCTATCATCTCCTCGCCTATGCCTTAGTTCAAAGCTGAAGAGGCTGGCGTTGAAGAAATGGAAGATGAAGATGTGGACATTGGCTGCTCCACACCCGTAATCAGTGATGAATTCTGGGAAAGTCAGCATCCAAACTCTCCAATGTTCACTCCTCTACAGCAAATTCCTTAGTCCCCCACACAAACTGTTCACATGGGCTCTGAAGAAACTCATCCGACTGCATCTGTCCATGAGGAAAATCCAGCCACTAGCGCTGAAGAAACTGCTGCTGCTGAACAACCAACGACGCAAACTGCCACTGAGGAGGAACCAGAAATTCCTCAGCCTGAAGAACCTGCGATTGAGATTCCTGAGGTCGTGATGCAACTCACTGACACTCCTCTGCCGAAGCCAAAGGATCCTTTCTCATGCAAGCAAAATGTTAAGGCTAATGATTTCTTCGGCGAGCACGTATTCTTCGAAGATTACAACCCATATGACTCTTCTCGCATTAGGAAGAGGCGTTTCTGGACTGCCAGTCAAGCAAATTTCTATTCCTCAGTGCTGTTCAACAAGGAGAAAATCTTCTACCATGAGCATATTCCTCACGTGGGTATGGAATCTCTGACGTGCTTCGCACCAGTCCTCAGTGTTCTTCACGACGCTGGACTGCTCAACTTTTGCTCTGACATCTGCGATTGGAATGAAGAACTGATTCTTCAATTCTATGCAATGCTGCACATCACCGGAGATGCTGAAGATGTGAATTCATGGGTGCTGGACTGGATGTCTGAAAACACTCACTACACTGCACCAGCCTCTAAATTGCTTCGTGCTCTACCACTCAGTCCTCCCCTTGAAGAAGCTCGCTGCATCTATAGTGAATCTGAGCTCACACATCATTACATGCAGGTGCTGATGAAGCCTTTGAAACCAGGTCAGGCACCACGAACCAAATTCCTCATGAAGGAATTGTTGTACGTGCCTAGAACTGTCTATCGTATTCTTACGAGGACAATCAGTCCCATCAAAGGCCACGACTCATCTAATGAGGAAATTGTTGGCATCATGAAGAATCTGGTATTCAACATCGTTCATGGCATTCCTGTCAATTATCACGATTTCTTCATGAGGACTATGGCCAATGTTACACTGTCTCCGTTTGAGCTGAAGCCTTATGCACCTTGGATTATGAGATTCCTCAGGACAAGGTCTTCACTCAACTACAAAGCTGATTTCCAGAATCACCTCAGCTACTTGCCCCCAATTGAAGTCCTCAAGCAGACATATTCCTCAGTTGACGGAAAGGGCAAGGCACCAGCTGTAATTGATGAAGGCATTCGTCCATTGGATTGTCAGTCTCGCAAAGCTGCATCTTATTCCACCAATGATGACTCTGCCAATGCACCTAAGTCCACTCCTCAAGCCACTGCTCCACGCGTGATGACTGACGTGAACTTCTGCTTAGTCTTCACCAGAAGGTGGATCGAAATCACAAATGGGTTAAGTGTCAGTTTGGTTCACTTCTTCACAACATGACTGCCACACACAATGCAGTGAAGAAAAACCACTACTACCTCCATCAAGTCTTCGGTCGCACCTGGGCAATCCTGTCACATCTATTTGGTGAAGAAGATCTGAAGAACATGGGTCTCAAAGAAGATTTTGACTGGTCTGCACCTCCACCGAAGAAATTCAAGAAGGTCCAAGTTCCTTCTCTGTTGGCCAGCTCATTTTCTTCATCGCGCGACACTGATGAACATGAAGATTTGGACGACACTGCGGCAGGCCCTACATCAACAAACGACCCCAACAACGATGGCGCTCCTTCATCAATATGATTATCTTCAGGGGCATTAGTCCTCATTTTCGATCCTTTTGGTCATTCGATGACAAAGGGGGAGAAATATGAGTTAGTCTTCAAGAGGGTCTACTATATGGGCATTTTTTATTTGCTAAGTTACAACTCTCGTTCTTCTGAAACTTTATTGGATCGAGTTGTAATCTTAAACCCGATGGTGCTCTGATACTTTTGATGCACTGTGCTCTAATACTTTTGATGCACTATTCTTCATGCTTATTCCTCGTTAATATTATTGCACACATGCTGAATTTCATCAGGCACCATATTTCATCATGCATTTCAAATTCCTCACCATATTTCATATTCAGGCATGTATGAATTACAAGATATAGGGGGAGATCCCCGTGATTCAACTCTTCAAGTGTGCATTGCTTCAAAGGCAAATTCCTCACTATGCACATCTTCAGGGGGAGTTCTTCTATATCTTGCAATCAAATTCCTTAATATCAGTAGTTACACTTCATATGCTTATCCCCATTGAAAACTTAACCTATATTGTCATCAATCACCAAAAAGGGGGAGATTGTAAGTGCATCTAGTGCCTCTTAGTTATTTTGGTGTATTGAAGACTTATAGGTTAAGGGACTAATGCGTTTGTGAGTGTACACAGGTCTATAAGTCTATGAGGAGTTTGATATTTACAGGAAAAGTCGACCCCTAAAAATGAATATCTTCGACTGAAGATTTTGGTATTTCTGAAGACTTTCATGAAGACTTTGAAAGTGAAGAAATCGGTGTGTCCGTGAAGACTTGATATTCATGCGAGGAATATGAAGCTTGAAGACTTTCGTTTTCATAGTTTTGTTTTTCTCTTTCTTGAGTCATAGGAAACACCGTACTGTTAAAGGGGTCGAGGAAATACTAAGGAAAAATTTCCATGTGATGCTGAACTCAAAATCCTACACCTACCAATCCCTTCGAGTGAAGCCATTCGAAATCTCATACAGTTCAGTCAATTTCTTCAGTGATAGAGACGAAGTTCTTCTGGTCTCTGAGGAATTTGTCCTGACTGAGGAGTTAGGAATTCGCCAGTGCGGATTGCCTACACAGTGAGGAACATGATAGCCCTGAGGATTTTGCTACTCAAAATTCCGACCGTTGCTGTGCTATGCGCCAGCTGTCCCAAAATATCTATCCACCTAACGGTCATATCATTGAAGGGCATTTATGTCTTATCATGTCGGGCTACTCCCTAGGCTATAAATAGCCGCCCCCTACAACCACTAGCTGGTTGGCTGCTCCGAGAGAAACTAACACTTGTCATTTGAGAGCAACCCATCCTTTGAGGACTTTGAGCGAAAATCATCAAGTGAGGAAAAACCAAAAACCCAAAACCCAAACACCTACAAACCCCAAGTGATTGAGCATCACTGAAGAGATTGATCCTGAGTGGATCCGACGCTTGTTACCTTTGAATAGTGTGCTTCTTCCAGACGGTTAGGCGTCATGGTCTAGAGCATCCAAGAGGAATTGTGGATCGCCGGGTGACCAAGTTTGTGAAGGTTTGGAAGTTGCCTGTAGACTTACCACGAGTGATTGGACGAGGTCTGTGTGACCTTAGTTCAAGGAGAATACGGTGAGGACTGGGTGTCTAGGACTAAGTGTCCTTGACTGGGTGTCCGGGACCGTGTGTCCTCGAGTTTAAATACTCAGCCGCTCCAACCAGACGTACAACTGAGACAGCAGTTGGAACTGGTCTACCAAATAATTGTCTTCACCAAGCTTACTGGTTCTATTTCCTCAACTCTTTCATTTCCTCATAACTGTGCCGTGTGTTTGTTCATATCTGTGTTTGAAGACTTTGACTGAAGACTTTCTCAATTTCCTCAGTTCAATTTCTTCAGTCTGTTTGTCTTCATCCTGTGTTATCCTATGATTACGCTTCCTGTACTCTATGCCTGTCTTCATTTCATCATGATGACTATGCTTGTATTCTGTTATGTTTACTTTTGAGTACTTATTCCGCTGCTAGTAGTTCTTCGCTAAGGAATTTCCTCACCGGCAAATTCCTTAGTGAAGAATTTCATAAGAAACGCCTATTCACCCCCCCTCTAGTCGATATAACGCACTTTCAGGGTCCTCTTGGTAATGCACATCACGATAAGCCTTGCAGGCAATGTGACTAATGAGTTAGTTGTGGGATGATGCATTACAGAACGAGTAAAGAGACTTGCCGGTAACGAGATTGAACTAGGTATAAGTATACCGACGATTGAATCTCGGTCAAGTAACATACCGATGACAAAGGGAATAACGTATGTTGTCATTTTGGTTTGACCGATAAAGATCATCGTAGAATATGTAGGAACCAATATGAGCATCCAGGTTCCGCGATTGGTATTGACCAGAGATGTGTCTCGGTCATGTCTACATAGTTCTCGAACCCGCAGGGTCTGCACGCTTAACGTTCGATAACGATTTGTATTATGAGTTATGTGTTTTGGTGACTGATATGTCACCGTCGTATCTATAATTTTGATTCTTTCATGCCAATATTACATGACTTCCACATATTTTTGGCAACTTTTTATATGATTTATTGGACTAACCTATTGATCCAGTGCCCAATGCCAGTTCCTGTTTTCTGCATGTTTTTTGTATCGAAGAGTATCCATATCAAAAAATTCCAAATGCAATAAAATTTTACGGAGAATTATTTTGGAATATATGTGATTTTTGGGAGTTGGAATCACCGCAAATGGAGGCCCATAGAGCCCACAAGACACCAGGGCGCGCTAGAGGCCCCTGGCGTGTGGTGGTGGGATGTGCCCACCTCGTACGTCGGTTGGACCTCTACTTCGGGTGCAAGGAAGCTTATATCTGAAAAAAAAATCATGTTAAAATCTCAACGCAATCGGAGTTACGGATCTTTGGGAATATAAGAAATGGTTTTCAGCTAGATCTGGGGAACGCAAAACAGAAGAGAACATAGAGGGAGATCCAATCTAGGAGGGGCTCCCGCCCCTCTGCCGCAATGGAGATCAAGGACCATAGGGGGAACTCTCCTCCCCATCTAGGGGGAGGCCAAGGATGAAGAAGAAGTAGGGGGCTCTCTCCCCCTCGCTTCTGGTAGCGCCGGAGTGCTGCTGGGGCAACGATCGGGATGATGATCTACATCAACAACTTGCTACCATGAACACCAACTTTCTCCCCCTCTATGCAGTGGTGTAACATCTCCCCCCCCCCCCCGCTATAAAATCTACTTAAACATGGTTCTCAACTCTATATATTATTTCCCAATGATCTATGGTTATCCTAAGATGTTTGAGTAGATCCATTTTGTCCTGTGGGTTAGTCGTGATCTTGGTTGGTATGATTGTATATTTTAGTTATGGTGCTGTCCTACGGTGCCCTCCGTCTCGCGCAAACATGAGGGGCCCCCGCTGTAGGGTGTTTCAATATGTTCATGATTTGCTTATGGTGGGTTGCGAGAGTGACAGAAACTTAAACCCGAGTAGGTGGGTTACGACGTATGGGAGTAAAGAGGACTTGATACTTAATGCTATGGTTGGGTTTCACGACCTTAATGATCTTTAGTAGTTGCGGATGCTTGCTAGAGTTCTAATCATAAGTGCATATGATCCAAGTAGAGAATGTATGTTATCTCATGCCTCTCCCTCATATAAAGTTGCAAGAATGATTACCGGTACTTGTTATCGATTGCCTAGGGACAAATAACTTTCTTGTTGACAAAAGCTCTGTACTAAAACTAACTTAGTTGTGTCTTTATCTAAACAGCCCCTAGATTTTATTTACATGCTCTTTATTATCTTGCAAACCAATCCTATCACACCTACAAAGTACTTCTAGTTTCATACTTGTTCTAGGTAAAGCGAACGTCAAGCGTGCGTAGAGTTGTATCGGTGGTCGATAGAACTTGAGGGAATATTTGTTCTACCTTTAGCTCCTTGTTGGGTTCGACACTCTTATTTATCGAAAAAGGCTACAAACGATCCCCTATACTTGTGGGTTATCAAGACCTTTTTCTGGCGTCGTTGCGGGAGAGCAATAGCGTAGGGTGAATATTGTCGTGTGTGCTTGTTTGCTTTATCACTAAGTAGTTTTTATTTCCTATTCTAAGTTGTTCTCTATCTTTAGTTATGGATATGGAACATGAAACACCAAAAAAATTAGTGGTACTTGCTACTCATGGAGATGGGGAACCTCCTAAAACCCTCGATGCTCATTATGTAAAAGATATTATGCACTACTTTGATAATCCCGAGAAAACCCCATTTAACTACATAATGGGAGTAACGTTGGATCAACGTGAATACTTTAGGGATTATCGCTTGAATCACAAAGGGAAATTGTTATGGGATCAAATTCATATGTTGCACTGGTATGCTTGGGAGCTATGCTTGAGATATGATTATACTTGTTGCTCTAGAATGAATGCTCCACATCTTCCCTTTTCATGTGAATTTAATGATAATGAAACCCTAGCTTATTATGCTAGAGGTATATATGATTACTATGATGTGGAACGAATAGAAGAATTTGTTGCTTTTAAGGGTGCTTATGAAATTGAATCTTTGTTTGAAAAGTATGAAGATTTTGATGATCAGTTAATAGACATAAAAATTTTGCCATCCTTAAATATTGCTATGATAATTATAAATTCAATTCCGATATTGATGAATTTATTGAGAAAGTCTCCGCTTTCCGAGAAGAGACTAATATTTTGCAGGAGTCTATGGAAGAAGGAATTGATGAAACTATGAGCTCATTGGATGAAAAAGATGATGAAGATAGCGAAGAACAAAAGGAGGAAGATCGGATTAGCTACCCGTGCCCACCTTCTAATGCGAGTAACTCTTCAACTCATACATTATTTAATTTCCCTTCGTTCTTACCAAAGGATGATTCCATGATAATTGCTATGATCCCATTGATTCGTTTGAAATATCCCTTTTTGATGATGCTTGCTATGCTTGTGGCCACGATGCCAATATGAATGATGCTTATGGAGATGAACTTACTATAGTTCCTTATATTAAGAATTAAACTATTGCTATTGCACCCTCACATGATAGTCCTATTATCTTTTTGAATTCTCCAAACTACACTATATCGGAGAAGCTTGCACTTGTTAAGGATTATATTGATGGGTTGCCTTTTACCGCTGCACATGATGATTTTGATGAATATAATATGCATGTTCTTGCTGCTCCTAATTGCAATTATTATGAGAGAGGAACTACATCTCCACTTCTTTATGTTTCCAACACACAAAAATTGCAGGAAACTCCTTATACTATGTATTGCCCTTTACTTGATGTGCATGAATTGTTCTTGTATGACATGCTGATGCATAGGAAGAGAGTTAGACTTCGTCATTGCATGATATATGCTGCTTTGTGCTCACTAATAAATGCCAAACCATTGTTAATTAAAATTGGCTTTGATATACCTTGGGATCCGGGTGGATTCATTACTTGAGCACTTTTATGCCTAGCTTAATGGCTTTAAAGAAAGCGCTGCCACGGAGAAAACCCAGAAGTTTTAGAGAGTCATTTATTTCTGTTGAGTGCTTTTATATAGTTTAAAAACAAAAAAATTATAGAGGGGAACTTAAAACTTCACAAAAAGAAAAGTGAAAGTGAGATAGACGAGCACCGTGCAAGCGGGTGCTAGCCTTGAACTTTGTTCATGCCCATGGAAACTTTGTGAATCTTAATTACCGAAAATTTTCAAAAAAAAATAATTATCCCCTTGTTCAAATCCATTGTATTATAAAAATAATGTGCCAAGATTTGCCATTAGGATGTTTAGATTGCTTGTTGGTTTCTGCGGTGCAAAACAGAAACTTTGGCTGTAGTGCTCGATTTTACATTTTTTACTGGAATGTCAAATGGTTCTGAAACTTTTTGCACTCTCTTTCTATATAATTTTTTTCCTAATTTTTCAGAATTTTCAGAGTACCAGAGGTATGGTGAATGTTCAGATTACTACAGATTGTCCTGTTTAAGACAGATTCTGTTTTTGATGCATTGTTTTGCTCGTTTTTATGAAACTATGGATTTTTATCGGTAGTATAAGCTATGGAAAAGTTATATTACAGTAGCTACAATGCAAAAACAAATTATGAATTGGTTTGCAATAGTACTTAGAGTAGTGATTTGCTTTATTATACTAACGGATCTTACCGAACTTTCTGTTGAGTTTTGTGTGGATGAAGTGATCAAAGATCGAGGAGGTCTCAATATGAGCAGAAGGAGGAGAGACAAGAGCTCAAGCTTGGGGATTCCCAAGGCACCCCAAGTAAATATTCAAGGATACTCAAGCATCTAAGCTTGGGGATGCCCCGGAAGGCATCCCATCTTTCTTCAACAAGTACCGGTATGTTTTCGGTTTCGTTTCGTTCATGTGATATGTGCAATCTTGGAGCGTCTTTTGTGTTTATTTTTCATTTTTCTTTTATGAACCATGCTGGTATGAGATAGTCCATGGTTGATTTATAGAATGCTCATTGCACTTCACTTATATCTTTTGAGTATGGCCTTGTAGAATGCTTCATGTGCTTCACTTATATTATTTGAAGTTTGGATTGCCTGTTTCCCTTCACATAGAAAACTGTTGTTTGAAGGATGCTCTTTTGCTTCACTTATATTTGTTAGAGCATGATATTTTGTAGAAAGAATTGAACTCTCATGCTTCACTTATATCTATTTAGAGAGTCAACAGGAATTGGCCAATTGCATGGTTAGTCATAAAATCCTACATAAAACTTATGGATCACTGAATATGATATGTTTGATTCCTTGCAATAGTTTTGCGATATAGAGATGGAATATGTGGGAGGTACTAGTAAACGGTTGTGGTTAGTAAGAATATTGGTGTTAAGGTTTGTGATCCCCGAAGCATGCACGTATAGTCTCTCATTATGCTATGATATTGGAGCATGATTTATTATTGATTGTCTTCCTTATGAGTTGTGGTCGGGGACGAGCGATGGTCTTTTCCTACCAATCTATCCCACTAGGGGCATGCGTAGTAGTACTTTACTTCGAGGGCTAATAAACTTTTTTTTGCATCGAGGCTAATAAACTTTTGAAATAAGTATATGAGTTCTTTATGACTAATTTGAGTGAATGGATTATACACACTCTTACCTTTCCGTAATTTTCTTGCCTCTACGATACCGTGCATTGCCCTTTCTCACATCGAGACGTGGTGCAAACTTCGCAGGTGCATCCAAACCCCGTGATATGATACGCTCTATCGCACATAAGCCTTATTATATCTTCCTCAAAACAACCACCATACCTACCTATTATGGCTTTTCCATGGCCATTCCGAGATATATTGCCATGCAACTTCCACCGCTTCCGTTTGATGACTTGAGCATTTATTGTCATATTGCTTTGCATGATCACATAGCTGACATAGTGTTTGTGGCTCAGCCATCGTTCATCATTTTTCATACATGTTACGCTAGATCATTGCACACCCTGGTACATGCCTGAGGCATTCACATATAGTCATATTTTGTCATAGGTACCAAGTTGTAATTTTTATTTTCTTTTGAGTTATAAGTAAATAGAAGTGTGATGATCATCATTATTCATTTTTTAGAGCAGTGCCCCGGTGAGGAAAGGATGATGGAGACTAGGATTCCCCCACAAGTCAGGATGAGACTCCAAACAATGAGAGAAATATATATATATATATAAAAAGAAAAAGGAAAAAAAGAAAAAAAGAAAGAAAAAAAGGAAAAGAAAAAGAAGAAGAAAAAAGAAAAAAAATAAACAAACAAAGAGAGAAGGGGCATTGTTAGTATCCTTTACCACACTTGTGCTTCAGTAGCACCATGTTTTTCATATGGAGAGTCTCCTATGTTGTCACATTCATATACTAGTGGGAATTTATCATTATAGGATTAGATGCATGCCCACTTAGTTTTCATATTGAGCTTTCATACACTTATAGCTCTTAGTGCATTCGTTGCATGGCAATGATATGTCCATTTTGCATCATGCTTTTATATCGATATTTATTGCATTATGGAATGTTATTACATATTATGTCACAATACTTATGCCTATTCTCTCTTATTTTACAAGGTTTACATAAAGAGGGAGAATGCCGGCAGCTGGGATTCTGGGCTGGAAAAGGAGCAAATATTAGAGACCTATCCTGCACAGCTCCAAAAGTCCTGAAACTTCACGGAAGTCATTTTCAAAATATATAAAAAATACTGAGCGCACGAAGTTCACCAGGGGGGCCACACCCTGCCCACGAGGGTGGGGGCGCGCCCCCTACCTCGTGGGCCCCCTGGTGGCCCTCCGATGGCCATCTTCTTCTATATGGAGTCTTTCAATGAGGAAAAAATCATAGGCCATCTTTCCGGACAAGACTCCGCCGCCATGAGGCAGAACCTTGGAGGAACCAATCTAGGGCTCTGGCGGAGCTGTTCTGCCAGGGAACTTCCCTCCGGGAGGGGGAAATCATCACCATCGTCATCACCAACGCTCCTCTCATCGGGAGAGGGCAATCTCCATCAACATCTTCACCAACACCATCTCCTCTCAAAACTCTAGTTCATCTCTTGTATCCAATTCTTGTCTCCAAGTCTGGGATTGGTACCTGTGGGTTGCTAGTAGTGTTAATTACTCCTTGTAGTTGATGCTAGTTGGTTTATTTGGTGGAAGATCATATGTTCAGATACTATATGCATATTAATACCCCTCTGATTATGAACATGAATATGCTTTGTGAGTAGTTACGTTTGTTCCTGAGGACATGGGAGAAGTCTTGCTATTAGTAGTCATGTGAATTTGGTATTCATTCGATATTTTGACAGAAGCTTAAACCCTAGTTTATGCGTTGCTTCGTAAGGGGCTGATTTGGATCCACATGTTTCATGCTATGGTTAGGTTTACCTCAATACTTTTGTTGTAGTTGCGGATGCTTGCAATAGAGGTTAATCATAAGTGGAATGCTTGTCCAAGTAAGGACAGCACCCAAGCACCGGTCCACCCACATACCAAATATCAAAGTACCGAACGCGAATCATATGAACGTGATGAAAACTAGCTTGACGATAATTCCCATGTGTCCTCGGGAGCGCTTTACATCATATAAGAGTTTTTCCAGGCTTGTCCTTTGCTACAAAAAGGATTGGGCCACCTTGCTGCACTTTATTTACTTTTGTTACTTTTTGCTCGTTACCAATTATCTTATCACAAAACTATCTGTTACCTATAATTTCAGTGCTTGCAGAGAATACCTTGCTGAAAACCGCTTATCATTTCCTTCTGCTCCTCGTTGGGTTCGACACTCTTACTTATCGAAAGGACTACGATAGATCCCCTATACTTGTGGGTCATCAAGACTCTTTTCTGGCGCCGTTGCCGGGGAGTGAAGCGCCTTTGGTAGGTGGAATTTGATAAGGAAAAATTTATATAGTGTGCCGAAATTTACTGTCACTTGTTACTATGGAAAGTAATCCTCTGAAGGGCTTGTTCGGGGTATCTTCACCCCGACCAGTAGAGCAAAGAGTTGCTCCTCAACCTACTGAACCTACTGAAAATGAAAATGTCTGCTTTGAAATTCCTTCGGGTATGATAGAAAAACTGCTAGCTAATCCTTTTGCAGGAGACGGAACAACGCATCCTGATGAGCACCTAATATATGTGGATGATGTTTATGGATTATTTAAGCTTGCAGGTGTACCCGGAGATGTTATTAAGAAGAAGGTCTTCCCTTTATCTTTGAAGGAAGATGCATTGACATGGTATAGGCTATGTGATGATACGGGGTCATGGAACTACAAACGATTGAAATTGGAATTTCATCAGAAGTTTTATCCTATGCATCTTGTTCATCGTGATCGCAATTATATATATAATTTTTGGCCTTGGGGGAGGCTTAAATCAATGTTATATTCATGCCCCAATCATGAACTCTCAAGAGAAATGATTATTCAAAATTTATATGCTTAGATTTTTGATAACAATCGCACCATCCTCGATACTTCTTGTGCTGGCTCTTTTATGACGAAGACTATTTAATTCAAATGGGATTTATTGGAAAGAATTAAACGCAACTCTGAAGATTGGGACCTCAAGAAGGTAAGGAGTCAGGTATGACACCTAAGTTTGATTGTGTTAAATCTTTTATGGATACCAATGTTTTCCATAAATTTAGCACTAAATATGGACTTGACTCTGAGATAGTTGCTTCTTTCTGTGAATCTTTTGCTACTCATGTTGATCTCCCTAGGGAGAAGTGGTTTAAATATCATCCTCCCATAGAAGTAAAAGTAGTTGCACCTATTAAAGTTGAAGAAAAGACTGTCACCTATAATGATCCTATTGTTCCTACTGCTTATGTTGAGAAACCACCTTTTCCTGTTAGGATAAAAGATCATGCTAAAGCTTCAACTGTGGTTCGTAAAAGCAATATTAGAACTTATACACCTCCTGAGCAAGTTAAAGTTGAACCTAATATTGCTATTGTTAAAGATCTCTTGTTTGATAATATTGATGGGCATGTTATTTATTTCTGTGATGAAACTGCTAGAATTGCTAAACCTTGTGCTAAAGATAAACCTAGATCTTTGGTAGGCATGCCTGTTATTTCTGTTAAAATAGGAGATCATTGTTATCATGGCTTATGTGATATGGGTGCCAGTGCTAGTGCTATACCTCATGACTTATACAAAGAAATTATGCATGATATTGCACCTGCTGAGATAGAAGATATTGATGTCACAATTAAACTTGCCAATAGAGATACTATTTCACCAATTGGAATTGTCTCTTGTGTGGGAGAAACTAAATATCCTGCTGATTTTCTTGTTCTTGGTTCCCCACAAGATAGCTTTTGTCCCATTATATTTGGTAGGCCCTTCTTGAACACTATTAATGCTAAGATAGACTGCAAAAAGGATGTTGTTACTATTGGTTTAGGTGATATGTCTCATGAATTTAATTTCTCTAAATTTCGTAGACAATGCCGTGAAGAGGAATTGCCTAGTAAAGATGAAATTATTGGTCTTGCTTCTATTGCCGTACCTCCTAGTGATCCTTTAGAACAATATTTGCTAGACCATGAAAATGATATGTTTATGAATGAAAGAAGGGACATAGATGAAGTATTCTTTAAACAGGAACCCATCCTTAAACACAATCTGCATGTTGAAATCCTAGGGGATCCTCCTCCACCCAAGGGTGATCCCGTGTTTGAGCTTAAACCGTTACCTAATACTCTTAAATATGCTTATCTTGATGAGAAAAAGATATATCCTATTATTATTAGTGCTAACCTTTCAGATCATGAAGAAGAGAGATTATTGAAAACTCTGAAGAAGCACCGTGCTGCTATTGGATATACTCTTGATGATCTTGAGGGCATTAGTCCCACCCTGTGTCAACACAAAATAAATTTGGAGGAAGATGCCAAACTAGTTCGTGATCATCAACGACGGCTGAATCCTAAGATAAAGGAAGTGGTAAGAAAGGAAATACTAAAGCTTCTTGAGGAAGGTATAATTTATCCCGTTGCTGATAGTCAGTGGGTAAGTCATGTCCATTGTGTCCCTAAGAAGGGAGGTATTATTGTCATTCCTAATGATAAAGATGAGTTGATCCCGCAAAGAACTATTACAGGTTATAGGATGGTAATTGATTTTCGCAAATTAAATAAAGCTACTAAAAAAGATCATTACCCCTTACCTTTTATCGATCAAATGCTAGAAAGATTATCCAAACATACACATTTTTTGCTCTCTAGATGGTTATTCTGGTTTCTCTCAAATAGCTGTGTCAACCAATGATCAATCAAAGACTACTTTTACTTGCCCTTTTGGTACTTTTTCTTATAGATGTATGCCTTTTGGTTTATGTAATGCACCTGCTACCTTTCAAAGATGCATGATGGCTATATTCTCTGACTTTTGTGAAAATATTTGTGAGGTTTTCATGGATGATTTTTCCGTCTATGGATCCTCTTTTGATGATTGCTTAAGCAACCTTGACCGAGTTTTGCAGAGATGTGAAGAAACTAATCTTGTCTTGAATTGGGAAAAGTGCCACTTTATGGCTAATGAAGGTATTGTCTTGGGGCATAAAGTTTCTGAAAGAGGCATTGAGGTTGATAAAGCCAAGGTTGATGCTATTGAAAAGATGCCATGTCCCAAGGACATCAAAGGTATAAGAAGTTTTCCTTGGTCATGCCGGTTTCTATTGGAGGTTCATTAAGGACTTCTCAAAAATTTCTCGACCTCTGACTAATTTATTACAAAAAGATATACCATTTGTTTTTGATGATGATTGTGTAGAAGCAATTGAAATACTTAAGAAAGCATTAATCTCTGCACCTATTGTTCAGCCACCTGACTGGAATTTACCCTTTGAAATTATGTGTGATGCTAGTGATTATGCTGTAGGTGCTGTTCTAGGGCAAAGAGTTGATAAGAAATTAAATGTTATTCAATATGCTAGTAAAACTCTAGACAATGCTCAAAGAAATTATGCTACTACTGAAAAAGAATTCTTAGCAGTTGTATTTGCTTGTGATAAGTTTAGACCTTATATTGTTGATTCTAAAGTAACTATTCACACTGATCATGCTGCTATTAAATATCTTATGGAAAAGAAAGATGCTAATCCTAGACTTATTAGATGGGTTCTCCTGCTACAAGAATTTGATTTGCATATTATTGATAGAAAGGGAGCTGACAACCCCGTTGCAGACAACTTGTCTAGGCTAGAAAATGTGCTTGATGACCCACTACCAATTGATGATAGCTTTCCTGATGAACAATTAAATGTCATAAATGCTTCTCACACTGCTCCATGGTATGCTGATTATGCTAATTACATTGTTGCTAAATTTATACCACCTAGTTTCACATACCAGCAAAAGAAAAAGTTCTTCTATGATTTGAGGCATTACTTTTGGGATGACCCACATCTTTATAAAGAAGGAGTAGATGGTGTTATTTGACGTTGTGTACCTGAGCATGAACAGGAACAGATCCTACGCAAGTGTCACTCCGAGGCTTATGGAGGACACCATGCTGGAGATAGAACTGCACACAAGGTATTGCAATCCGGTTTTTATTGGCCTACTCTCTTCAAGGATGCCTGTAAGTTTGTCTTGTCTTGTGATGAATTTCAAAGAATTGGTAATATTAGTAAATGTCAAGAAATTCCTATGAATTACTCACTTGTTATTGAACCATTTGATGTTTGGGGCTTTGATTATATGGGACCTTTTCCTACCTCCAATGGATATACACACATTTTAGTTACTGTTGATTACGTTACTAAGTGGGTAGAAGCTATTCCAACTAGTAGTGTTGATCATAACACCTCTATTAAGATGCTTAAAGAAGTTATTTTTCCGAGGTTTGGAGTCCCTAGATATTTAATGACTGATGGTGGTTCACATTTTATTCATGGTGCTTTCCGTAAAATGCTTGCTAAATATGATGTTAATCATAGAATTGCATCTCCTTATCACCCACAGTCTAGTGATCAAGTAGAATTGAGTAATAGAGAGCTCAAATTAATTTTGCAAAAGACTGTTAATAGATCTAGGAAGAATTGGTCCAAGAAACTTGACGATGCATTATGGGCCTATAGAACTGCATATAAAAATCCTATGGGTATGTATCCATATAAAATGGTTTATGGAAAAGCATGTCACTTACCTCTCGAACTAGAACATAAGGCTTATTGGGCTATTAAAGAGCTCAACTATGATTTCAAACTTGCCGGTGAGAAGAGGTTATTTGACATTAGCTCACTTGATGAATGGAGAAACCAAGCCTACGAAAATGCCAAGTTGTTTAAAGAAAAAGTTAAAAGATGGCATGACAAAAGAATACAAAAGCGTGAGTTTAATATAGGTGATTATGTATTGCTATACAACTCTCGTTTAAGATTTTTTGCACTAAAACTTCTCTCTAAATGGGAAGGTCCTTACGTTATCGAGGAGGTCTATTGTTCTGGTGCCATAAAAATCAACAATTTCAAAGGCACAAATCCGAAGGTGGTGAACGGTCAAAGAATTAAACATTATTGTCGGTGTCAAAACCGGCGGATCTCGGGTAGGGGGTCCCGAACTGTGCGTCTAGGCGGATGGTAACAGGAGGCAGGGGACACAATCTTTTACCCAGGTTCGGGCCCTCTTGATGGAGGTAAAACCCTACGTCCTGCTTGATTAATATTGATGATATGGGTAGTACAAGAGTAGATCTACCACGAGATCAGAGAGGCTAAACCCTAGAAGCTAGCCTATGGTATGATTGTTGTTTGTCCTACGGACTAAAACCCTCCGGTTTATATAGACACGGAGAGGGCTAGGGTTACACAGAGTCGGTTACAATGGTAGGAGATCTACATATCCATATCGCCAAGCTTGCCTTCCACGCCAAGAAAAGTCCCTTCCGGACACGGGACGAAGTCTTCAATCTTGTATCTTCATAGTCCAGGAGCCCGGCCAAAGGTATAGTCCGGCTATCCGGACACCCCCCTAATCCAGGACTCCCTCAGTAGCCCCTGAACCAGGCTTCAATGACGACGAGTCCGGCGCACAGATTGTCTTCGTCATTGCAAGGCGGGTTCCTCCTCCAAGTACTTCATAGAAGATTTTGAACACAAAGGTAGTGTCCGGCTCTGCAAAATAAGTTTCCACATATTGCCATAGAGAGAATAATATTTACACAAATCTAATCTGTTGACGTATTCCGTAGCGTGACATCACACCACAGCCAAGTCTTTATTCGAATCGTTTTACTGTCCCACCTCAGCGCGTTTAGGAGATACGGGCGTGAGTAACCCAACCGCGCCATTGATTTACGTCGCTTGGGAGATAAGCGAGTTTTACCAGGCTGGTGGGGACGCATAGTCGCGTCCACCCATATAAGGGGATAAGGATCCACCTTTTCATCCACACCTTGTTCCTCCTTTGCCTATCCATTTCCGCGCACTTGAGCTCCAGCGCCCAAGTCCACACACCCCACCTCAACCTTCTCCAGCCATGTACGGAGCGGGAGGCAAGTGGATGGTCTCCTCCGTTATGGAGGGACACATCAAAAAACTGAGGAAGGCCGGATACTTCTCTAATGACATTGCGCACCGGCTTCCCGAAGAGGGGCAGCTCATCCCCACCCCTAGGCCCCATGAGAGGGTGGTGTTCCTCCCCCATTTCCTCCGTGGTCTGGGCTTCCCTCTCCACCCATTTGTCCGGGAGCTCATGTTCTACTATGGCCTGGATTTCCATGATCTGGCCCCGAACTTTTTCCTCAACATCTCGGCGTTTATCGTCGTGTGCGAGGCTTTCTTCTGCATCCGCCCCCATTTCGGCCTATGGCTCAAGACTTTCAGTGTCAAGCCGAAGGTGGTGCGCGGCACCCAGGCAGAGTGCGGAGGCGCCATGGTGGGCAAGATGCCCAACATCCTATGGCTCGAGGGCTCCTTCGTGGAGTCCCTAAAGGGGTGTCAATCGGGGTGGTTTTACATCACCGAGTCGTGCGACCCTGAATGGGTCGCAGCCCCCGAGTTCCGATCCGGACCCCCTACGCGGCTCGCCTCCTGGAAAGAGACGGGCCTGTCGTGGGGTAAAAAAGGAGAGCTGACTGGACTCCAAACATGCGTCCAAACCCTGGTGGACAAGAAGCTCAAACATGTCAATGTAGTCCAGGTTATGCTCATCCGCCGGATCCTCTCGTGTCAACAACGGGCTTTCAACCTGTGGGAGTTTGACCCGGCGCGACACCGAACTCTGAGCAGGCTCTTCGACACGACATACGAAGATGCCTGGAAGGTGCTTTTCAAGGGCGTCGAGGCCCCCGCATCCGCTACCAAGGATCACGGATTCACCACGCAGCATCACGCGCATGCGGTAAGCTGTTTTTACCTTTTACAGGGTATTAGTTTTTCATAGTTTGACTCCATGCGGGATCTAAGCTCCCTTACCTTTGACAGGATTGGCAGGAGACGTCCGGACAGATCAACTGTCCGGCTCCTTTGCCCGAAGGCCCAGCGGACGCTCTCTTGGCGAAGCTGCTGGTTCCGGCACCCTATGTGGTGCCGGAGAAGAAGGCCAAGAAGAAGGCCACGGGGACTCGAAAGAGTGCCCGGCGCCAGGAGGTGTCAGATTCATCATCCAACGACTCCAAGGCGCACTCCTCCCATGAAGACGAGGAGGAGGAAGAAGAGACCTCTCCCCCTCTAGCGGGGGGAGGGAAGAAAAGGAAGGCCGCCCCAACTAGGGAGGCCGAAGGGTCCAAGAAGGGGAAGACCCCTCCTCCAGACTACTCCACCAACGCTGACAACGGCGATGAGGAGTGGCCGCACAGGGCCAAGCCCCTGGCGAGATCATAAGTATCCGGATACCAGAGTGATTCATAGTATTCCCCCATTGCACAACTTTTCCTTACGTCGAACATGTTTATGCAGTCCACCCAAAGACCGGCTCGACGTGTCGTCGAGCGGTTCCTTGGATTCGTCGAATGTGAATTCGCTTCCGACGGCTACCTCCCCCCATCCTACGGACGACGCCGTGGTGGCGTCCCAACAGGTTCCCAGCCAGGAGGAGGTGGTCCTGGAGGCTCCGCAAGGCGACCTCCCGGACTCCAGGCGTAAAGGGGATAGAACCCCCAAGGGCTCCAAGTCCGGCCTTGAGCTGGACACCGCGCCGGAACCTTCAACGGTTCCGGACTCTGGTAGGCAGCCTCCTTCCAAGAGGAGCAAGCCTACCGAGCCAACGACCTCCGTCCAACCGGAGGCACCGGACAATTTGCTGGAGCTGCTTAACGGCGCCTCCATCGACGAGCAGCACCGCACTATTATGAGTGCGGTGATCCAGAAGGTTCAGTCTGCCAAGAGTGGACTGACTGAACCCTGTGCCAGCCTTCTAACAGGCTTTGAGGTAAGTAAAGAATATGTAAAAATATTACCGCATAGACAGTAGCCCCTGATGCTCTGGTCGACATTCGGAAAGAAAAGCCGAATAGAGGATCTAATAACATTCGCAGGAGTCTAACATAATAAAGTCAATATGCGTA
Organism: Triticum urartu; assembly: GCF_056163025.1. Classification (NCBI taxonomy): domain Eukaryota; kingdom Viridiplantae; phylum Streptophyta; class Magnoliopsida; order Poales; family Poaceae; genus Triticum; species Triticum urartu. The sequence continues at coordinate 165,062,306 of NC_141874.1, read as the reverse complement.
TGCAGGCTTCGCTGCTGGCCTCCGTCGCACTGACTGCGGAGGTGGATACACTGAAGCGAAACCTCGCGCGGTCCGAGAACGAGCTCGGCATGCCAAGAGGTAACTCGAGGAGAAGGAAGGTAAGTAATACCTTGCGCAAGTATATAGAGAGGATGTGGTTGCAAAAAATGACAGGATCAACGTGCTATTATAGGGGGCCATGACTGAGGTGGCAACCCTTAAGAAAGTGTTGTCCGAGGCCGAAAACAGAGCGGCCGCGGAGCGCACAGAGAGAGGGAAGCAGGAGGCGCGGTTGGAGGAGGTGCAGAAAGAGCTCCAGGCTGTCGTGAAAAAACATGAGAGTTTGGAGCTTGACTCAAAGACGCAAGCGTCCGAGCTTGCGGCAGCCCTTGAAAGCACGAAGTCTGCCAAGGCCGAAGCCCAGAAAGCCCTCCAAGAAATTGGAGATATGAAGAAGATAGCGGCAGGTAAGGCATTCATTATGCAAAGCAAGCACGTGAAAGTGAATTACTTGTTACTTACCCGAGTCCGGAGCTCTCCAGGAGCATTCGCAGATTTGCCCCGTAGTGCGCCTGATGCCGCCGCCTACTACCGAGCCGAGGAGGGGAGCTCGACGGAGAAGGTGTTCTGGTCTCAGTATGCTGAGGCCGGACACCTGGTGCCTTTGAGCGACCAGCTGAAGCAAATGGTCGAGCTCCACAAGGTGGCCGAACAGGCCATAAAGGGCCTCATAGTTCGGCTTTGGCCTGGAGAGGCTCTGCCTGGGAGCTACTTCGGGCTGGTGAGGCGGCTGGTGGATGCCTGTCCATGGCTTGAAGTAATCAAGAGCTCTGTCTGCATCGAAGATGCCCGTAGGGTGCTTGCCCGTGCTAAAGTGCACTGGGCAAGATGGATGCGGAGAAGCTGGTGAACGACGGGCCGCCGCCGGGCAAGGAGCATCGCGTCCCGGAAGCGTATTATGAGGGCGTCCTGAAGGGTGCCCACCTTATAGCGGATGAATGCTCCAAAGATGTAATATTTGAGTAAACTCGCATTTGTGATCATGTACGCTAAAAACTTGTTCATATGCGCTAAACAACGCTTTTGAATTTAAAATATTACCTTCTGTGCAGCCGTTTATCAAATTTGAGATATGGCGAGTCGTCGGCTTCTGCCCCGATGCCATGAGTGCTGGGGTGTTCGGGATAAACATGAGCGCTCTTTTTCCCATTCTTGGGTCCTTCGAGGGAGGCGCTCAACACAACGAACAAGGCAATCAGACTATAATGCTTGAACACTCTCACTTAGCCATAGAATTCTATAATTTTAAATTTCGGCGAAGCCCCTAGTGTTCGGAAGACCGAGTTCGGGGCGCTATCCACGCCTAGGCCAGACAAAGCCGACTCCTCGCTCTAAGTGGCATAAGTCTTTAGGGACTCGAAAACCTCTCGAACAGCGACCAGCTCTCGCCTCATCATGACGGTCAGTTTTAGCTTTCTCTTCTGAGGTGCTTATGTAACATCCCAAATTTTCAATTTGGAATGTTATACATTAGACCATCATTGCATATCATAATTTATTTGCTTTTGGTTTTCATCCTAGAAATTCTACGCAACTCAAGGACCCACGGAGAGAGTTGGGGATTTCGTTATTTTCATATTTGAGTTTTCTCAAATTTTGAGAATAGGATCATTTGATTTTAATTATTTTATCATCAATTATTTCTATTACAACAATATGAGAGAGGGAATAAAATGACTTTCCCAAAATAAAGAAATATTGAGGATTTAATAATAAAATCAAATAAGATTTTATTTCGGAGTTTTTCGTTATTTTATTTGAATTTAGGAAAGCTGTGCGTTTTTCAAAATTGCATTTAGGCCCGAAATAAATGTTCATCTTGTGCGGATTCATTTTAGAAGCCCGGGAAAATTTATTTCGGGATTTTTGGAGTCCGTTTAGTATTTCTTTTATTTGTTTTTCTGCGCGGAATATAAAAAAACGCAACCGAACTACGGGCCGTGTCCGCCTGGACACCAGGCCCGACCGGGCTTTATAAGCCGGGGAGCCTAGCCCGGGGTCTCCCCCAAACCCTAGCGCACTGCCGCCGCCGCCGACCGCCGCCGGAGCCCCGCCGCCGCCGCCGGAGCCTCGCCGGAGTGGCCGGGTAGATTTTTTTTAGACGCCGGTTTTTCCGACGGTTTTGTTCGTTTTTTAGTTTTGGTTTTTTTTAAATAGATTGGTTTTTCTGATTTATTTAAATAGCGAGCATTCGTTCGTTCGTTCTAGCGAACGTTCGTCATTTTTCTTTTTCTCAGATTAAATCCGTGATTTTTCTGATCGCGATTCCTGATCCGATTTTCGTTTTAGTATAACTTTTCGCTCGTTTATCGGAATCAGGCGATTCAAGCGCCTGGAGTTTCGTCTCGAAACCCTCTATCCGTTTAACCAACTTAAACAAGTTTTTGCCACTGTAAAAATTGCCCTAGATCCATAATAGTAAACCAAGCCTGTTTCTTTTGCCGTTTGTCTTTCGTTGCTTCGTTTGATTTGATTCTTTTTGCAAACCGGAGTTCTTAAGTTGAACCTTCTGGTTAGATCTCTTATTTGAGTTTTACCTATGCATTAGATGATTACTTATTGTATGCTTGTTTGTTTGTCTGCGATAGAATACCCGGAGTGCGCCGCCTGTTACTTCGAATCTCTAGGTTTCGCGGATCATCAGCAAGGCAAGTAACACTTTGATCATACCTCCTACTACGCAGTTTTATTGCATTAGATCAATCCTCAAACATTGCATGATTAGGATCTAATTAAATTGTGGGATGGGAAGTAGTTGAGGTAGTACCTATTACCTGTTATATTATCAAACCTTTGGGAGTTACTTCTACGTTTGCCTATTACGCCATGCTATGCTAGTAGACGTGGATTGGGTGAGTGATATCCATGACAGATGTGAGTTTGTTAATTTAATGGTTTATCTAAGGTGGCAACTTAAACACACATCTGGGTGGATTGAGGTACCTGGGTATTCCAGGATTGCCTGTTTTTCTTTATGGACCGCCACCCAGGCCCAAAGGGATCATGAGATTTTTCATACTAGAAACTTCCGTGTGCAGCCAGAAGCTATTATGGGCTCTAGCATAGTTGATTAAGTCGTGCGAACTCTTACAGGGTAGACTAGCAGATGTAGGGGAAAGTAGGTGTAACGGTCTATCCATCATAAGGTGCTAGCGCTTCTAAAAGACTGTGTCTCGGTCATCCGTCTTCTCAAACACCATGTAGTGCGAGAAACCAAACGGTGGCGATCGAGTCTTGTGGGGAAAAGTGCGCAAACCTCTGCAGAGTGTATGAACTAATCATGGTTAGCCGTGTCCTCGGTTATGGACATCTTGAGTATCTAGTACCTGGATTATCATGTGAATCTCAACATGTTACTCTAAAATTAATTTTGTTGGGTTTTGTTTAATGATGATGCTTAATTGGGATTGAGGATGCTGTCAACCATTCTCAATGTTTAACAACTACCATGATAGTTAAATAAAATTTATTCCTTTGCAGTAGGGAAAAATTGGCTTTACGCAAAACTGTAACCATAGAGCTTTTTCCACCAGCCAAATATGCATATTGTATAGCTGTTTCATTCCATTACTCTCTATGTGTTATTTTGCCAGCATATTCCATGTGCTGACCCGTTTTCGGGCTGCAATGTTAATGTTGCAGACTTTTCAGACGACAATTAAGGAGTTTTTAGGTCATGGTTCTATACTCAGTTATGCCGTTGGAGTTGATGGACTCACTTACCTTCCAAGCCTTCCGCTGTTATCATTGTTAGATGGCCTTAAGCCATATTTATTTAATAAGTTCTCTACTGAGACACTCGATGTAATAAGTGTGTGATTGCTACTCTGTTATAAATCCTTCAAGTACTGTGTGGTGTCAGCATTACTGATCCAGGGATGACACCTGAGCACAGAGATCAGACTGTTTGAGGTCTGGTCGCTACAAAGATGGTACCAGAGCACACGCCGACTGTAGGACACGACCACTAAGCTAAAGACCTAGAACACTATTCACTCTCTTCTCTTCTGACCTCTCATCTTTTCTACTCTTTAAGATGGCGGATGCAAGGAACAAGTTCACGCAACTGGATGACGATACACCCTTTGGACACCACTTGAAGGAAGTCACTAGATACCTGAACATAGGAGTACCAAGCTTCACCGGAACCTACAACGCCACTTTACCTGGAGAAGAGCGCTGGATGATTCAAGTTCAAGTTCCAGGAAGGACGTTCATGCCAGTCACTGAGCCCATAGAGTTTTCTTTTGATGCACCAACTTGGAATCTAGGAAAGAGCATGGTAGCTCATACCGCCATGGGACGCATTGGAGAAATCTACCGCAATGATCTCAAGGATACTATCTACCAGATTTGTTTGCACCGAGATGAGCACTGGGAGATGATCAGCACCAGAAAGGAGAGATCAATTGCGGCTTTTATCCAGGAATTAAACCAGCACATTCGATGAACCAGATGTGCACCGACATGATAGACCTGAAGAAGGCTAAGACAAGAATCAAGGAACTGGAGGAAGAACTCAAGGCTACACGTGAAGATTACGAAGAAGAAATTGAAGTATTGGTGGAGAAGAATGACGATCTGATCAAGAAGATCGAAATATTTATGGGAGGCCCTACACTAGTAGATGAAGACGAAGAACCCAAGGGGATTCGCCCGGAAGACTACATCATCATCGACGACACCGACTCGGACCCAGATGATAGCGATGATGACTATGTTGATGAAGCCGGAGCAGATATAATGGAATCTGCAACCAAAGAATATTTCTAGTAGACCACCTCATCAGTAGTAGTAGTCCACCATGTAAATACAGTAGTCCGAGCACTTTTGCGATAGTTAGATTGATTGTATGCCCTTGTTTGATTGAATGAAGTGAATTGTTTGTTTTTGCCTCATGTGCATATGGGTAGTGTTTTCTCTTTAGACCCCCTCTATTCTTAAATCTCATCTTTTCTAAACCCTCAGATGCCTCCGAGACGTGACCCCGAATTTACCTTTCCACCGGAGCTCACCCAGTTGATTGTATGCCCTTGTTTGATTGAATGAAGTGAATTGTTTGTTTTTGCCTCATGTGCATATGGGTAGTGTTTTCTCTTTAGACCCCCTCTATTCTTAAATCTCATCTTTTCTAAACCCACAGATGCCTCCGAGACGTGAACCCGGATTTACCTTTCCACCGGAGCTCACCCAGTTGATCCAGCAGCAGAACACATTGATGCAGTTGCTAGTCCAGAATTAGAATCAGGGGAACAACAACAACAACCCACCACCACCACCACCTATTGATCACTTAGCCCGTTTTCTTAGGCTAAATCCGCTGGTGTTTTCCAGTAGCACCGAGCCGATAGTAGCAGATGATTGGCTCCGCAAGACAACTAGAGAGTTGACCACAGCAGGATGCACAGATGCGGAGAAGGTGATGTTTGCCGCACATCAGCTTGAAGGACCCGCAGCATCATGGTGGGAGAATTTCACAGCCACTTTCCCTGTCGACACTGTCACATGGGACCAGTTTCAGCAGGCTTTTCGAACTGCCCATGTTTCAGCAGGAGCTATGGCCATGAAGAAGCGAGAGTTTCGCAACTTGCGCCAAGGAGGACGGACAGTTGGCCAGTATGTGGAGGGCTTTAGTAAATTAGCACGTTATGCCCAAGATGACGTTGCTACGGATGCAGCAAAACAGGAGAAGTTTCTGGAAGGACTGAATGATGAGTTGAGCATGCAGTTGATGGTAGCAACCTTCAACAACTACCAGGAGTTGGTAGATCGTGCTCTTATGATTGAAGGCAAATAGCAGCAAATTGAGAACCGCAAGAGGAAGTATGGACAAGGGAAGTACAATTCAGGAGCTCAGCAGAAGCCACGTTTTACCGCTAGATCGGGAGGACATTTTCAGCATACCCATGGAGGAGGTAGCTCGCACAATCACAACGGCACCAAGAATGGTAATGGCAATGGAGGAAGCAACGGCTAGAACCGTACCAACCCATCAACCCCAGCCAAGAAAGACCCGAGCCAAGTCACTTGCTTTAAGTGTCAGAAGACCGGACATTATGCCAATGAATGTCCTGAAGGCCAGAATGGCAATGGAAGCTCTGGGTAGAAGCCGAACCCTTTCAACAGGGGACAGGTGAACCACGTTAACGTGGAGGAGGTTGAAGAGCAGTCGGATGTAGTAATCGGTAAGTTTTTGGTTAAGTCATTTACTGCACTCGTTCTTTTTGATACCGGTGCATCGCATTCATACATATCAAGGGGATTTGTGGATAAGTATAACTTGCCCATTAAGGTTCTTAGAACACCTATGCTAGTAAGCTCACTAGGAGCGGAGTATATGGCCAGTCAAGGATGTTTCCAAGTGCCATTAAGTATAGGTAGGCATGTGTTCCCCTTGGATTTAATCATTTTGGAATCACAAGGATTAGATGTAATTCTGGGTATGGATTGGCTGTCGATGTATGGGGGAAACATCGATTGCGCCAGTAAGACAATTTTGCTTACCACCCCAGAAGGGAGAAGGATCAAGTATGTATCCCGACATGTGCCAAAAGGGACTCAAGTAAATTGTTTAACAGGAGTTGTGCAGGAGGAAGTACCAGTGGTAAGGGATTTCCCTGACGTATTTCCCGAAGAGTTGCCAGGCATGCCACCGGATAGAGATATTGAGTTTTTGATTGAGTTATTGCCAGGCATAGGGCCAAAATCAAAGAGACCATACAGGATGCCTGCAAAGGATTTGGTGGAGATTAAGAAGCATATTAAGGAGTTACGGGATAAAGGTTATATTCGCCCAAGTTCGTCGCCTTGGGGATCACCAGTACTTCTAGTGGAGAAAAAGGATGGATCGTTAAGGATGGTTGTTGATTATCGTGGGTTGAATAAGTAACGATCAAGAACAAGTACCCACTACCAATGATCAATGATCTATTTGATCGATTGCAAGGAGCTAAGGTATTTTCCAAGATCGATCTGCGATCAGGATACCACCAGTTGAAGATTCGAGAACAGGATATACCTAAGACGGCTTTTACCACTAGGTATGGGCTGTACGAGTATACCGTTATGTCATTTGGTCTGACTAACGCACCTGCCTATTTTATGAACATGATGAACAAAGTGTTTATGGAATTTTTGGATAAGTTCGTCGTGGTGTTCATTGATGATATCCTGGTTTACTCGAAGAATGAAGAGGAGCATAAGGAACATTTGCGTTTGGTTCTTGAGAAGCTCAGAGAACATCAGTTGTATGCCAAGTTCAGCAAATGTGAGTTTTGGTTGAAGGAAGTAGGGTTCCTCGGACACGTTATATCCGGAGAAGGTATATCAGTAGATCCCACTAAAGTTGATACCGTGACCAAGTGGGAGGCACCAACAACAGTTGGAGAGATCCGGAGTTTCCTTGGACTCGTAGGATACTACCGGAGATTTATTGAGAATTTCTCCAAGATTGCAAAACCTATGACGGAGTTGTTAAAGAAGGATACCAAGTTCATATGGACTGAGGAGTGTGAGGCTAGTTTCCAGGAGTTGAAGAAACACTTGGTTACTTCACTAGTGTTGATTTTGCCAGACCAGACCAAGGATTATGAGGTGTATTGCAACGCTTCACGACGAGGACTTGGAGCAGTGCTTATGCAGGAAGGGAGAGTTGTTTCATATGCCTCACGACAACTGAAACCCCATGAATTGAATTATGCCACGCATGATTTGGAGTTAGTAGCCGTAGTGCATGCATTGAAAACATGGAGACATTTCCTCATTGGAAATCATTGTGAGGTGTACACGGATCACAAGAGTTTGAAATACATTTTCACGCAGAAGGAGTTAAACCTCAGACAAAGGAGATGGTTGGAGCTCATCAAGGATTATGATATGAGATTGCATTACCATCCCGGAAAGGCTAATGTAGTAGCTGACGCATTGAGCCGTAAGAGCCATGTCAATACACTAATGACGGGAGAAATACCAAAGGAGTTAGACGAGGATCTTCGTGAGCTATGTTTGGAAATAGTTCCGAGAGGCTATGTAGCAGCATTGGAGATTCAGTCAACTTTGATGGATAGAATTAGAGAAGCTCAGAAGACCGACAAGGAGATTGCCTCTATAAAGGAGAAAATGAGCGAGGGAAAAGCTAAAGGATTTCGTGAGGATGAGCACGAAACCCAATGGTTTGAAGACCGTGTTTATGTGCCAAATGACCCGGAGATCCGGAGGTTGATTCTGTAAGAGGCACACGATTCACCATATTCGATTCACCCAGGAAATACCACGATGTATTTGGATTTGAGGATATTTTCTGGTGGACCGGAATGAAGAAGGATATTGCGGAGTATGTAGCAGTTTGTGATGTATGTCAGAGAGTAAAGGCAGAGCATCAGAAGCCAGCAGGATTGCTACAACCATTGCCGATACCCGAATGGAAGTGGGATAAGTTAGGCATGGATTTTATCACGGGATTACCCAGGACTCGTTCAGGCTATGACTCGGTTTGGGTTGTAGTTGATCGGTTGACGAAAGTAGCTCATTTCATCCCGGTAAAGACCACTTACACCAGTGCTAAGTTGGCAAAGATATACATGACCAGGATTGTATGCTTACATGGAGTTCCGAGGAGTATAGTATCAGACAGAGGAACCCAGTTTACCTCAAAGTTCTGGAATCAGTTGCACGAAACTTTGGGTACCAGGCTAGAGTTCAGCACAGCTTTTCATCCACAGACAGATGGACAGACCGAGAGAGTCAATCAGATTTTGGAGGACATCCTGAGAGCTTGTGTGCTAGATTATGGATCTAGTTGGCACGACAATTTGCCATATGCATAATTCTCTTATAACAACAGCTATCAATCCAGTTTAAAGATGGCCCCTTTCGAAGCCTTGTAGGGAAGGAGGTGCATGACCCCATTGTCTTGGGATGAAGTTGGAGACCGCCAGTTGTTTGGACCTGATTTGATTAAGGAGTCTGAACAGAAGGTGAAATTGATTCGCGATAGGCTCAAGGTAGCTCAATCCAGGCAGAAGAGCTATGCAGATTCTAAACGCAAGGAGACAGTTTACGAAGTCGGAGACAGAGTTTATCTTCGAGTATCCCCACTTCGGGGAATAAAGCGCTTTGGTGTTAAGGGAAAGTTAGCGCCACGATTTGTAGGACCATACCGAGTATTGGAACGTATGGGAGAAGTGGCCTACAAGTTGGAATTGCCCGAAGGATTGTCAGGAGTTCATGATGTGTTCCACGTTTCTCAGTTGAAGAAGTGCCACGCGGAGATGGCTGACATACCGCTGAGAGATATGGTACCACTAGAAACAATTCAGTTGGACAGTGATTTGACCTATGAGGAGAAACCAGTTAAGATTCTCGAGTTAGCCGGCCGAGTCACCCACAGCAAGGTTATCAAGTTTTGTAAGGTTCAGTGGAGCCACCACACGGAGGATGAAGCCACCTGGGAGCGAGAGGAAGATTTGCTCAAGGACCACCCTCACCTATTTTCTAGCCAACCCGAATCTCGAGGGCGAGATTCATCTTAAGGGGGGTAGGTTTGTAACATCCCAAATTTTCAATTTGGAATGTTATACATTAGACCATCATTGCATATCATAATTTATTTGCTTTTGGTTTTGATCCTAGAAATTCTACGCAACTCAAGGACTCACGGAGAGAGTTGGGGATTTCGTTATTTTCATATTTGAGTTTTCTCAAATTTTGAGAATAGGATCATTTGATTTTAATTATTTTATCATCAATTATTTCTATTACAAAAATATGAGAGAGGGAAAAAATGACTTTCCCAAAATAAAGAAATATTGAGGATTTAATAATAAAATCAAATAAGATTTTATTTCGGAGTTTTTCGTTATTTTATTTGAATTTAGGAAAAATGTGCATTTTTCAAAATTGCATTTAGGCCCCAAATAAATGTTCACCTTGTGCGACTTGCTTTTAGAAGCCCGGGAAAATTTATTTCGGGAATTTTGGAGTCCGTTTAGTATTTCTTTTATTTGTTTTTCTGCGCGGAATATTTAAAAGAAAACACAACCGACCTACGGGCCGTGTCCGGCCTGGACACCAGGCCCGACCGGGCTTTATAAGCCGGGGAGCCCAGCCCGGGGTCTCCCCCAAACCCTAGCGCACCGCCGCTGCCGCTGCCGCCGAACGCCGACCGCCGCCGCCGCCGCCGACTGCCGACCGCCGCCGCCGCCGACCGCCGACCTCCGCCGGAGTCCCGCCGCCGCCGCCGGAGCCTCGCCGGAGTTGCCGGGTAGATTTTTTTTAGACGCCGGTTTTTCCGAAAAACCGTTCAGTTTTTCTGACGGTTTTGTTCGTTTTTTTTGTTTCGGTTTTTTTAAATAGATTGGTTTTTCCGATTTATTTAAATAGCAAGCGTTCGTTCATTCGTTCGTCCTAGCAAACGTTCATCGTTTTTCTTTTTCTCGGATTAAATCCGTGATTTTTCTGATCGCGATTCCTGATCCGATTTTCTTTTTAGTATAACTTTTCACTCGTTTATCGGAATCAGGCGATTCAAGCGCCTGGAGTTTCGTCTCGAAACCCTCTATCCGTTTAACCAACTTAAACAAGTTTTTGCCACTGTAAAAACTGCCCTAGATCCAGAATAGTGAACGAAGCCTGTTTCTTTTGCCGTTTGTCTTTCGTTGCTTCGTTTGATTTGATTCTTTTTTCAAACCGGAGTTCTTAAGTTGAACCTTCTGGTTAGATCTCTTATTTGAGTTTTACCTGTGCATTAGATGAGTACTTATTGTATGCTTGTTTGTTTGTCTGCGATAGAATACCCGGAGTGCGCCGCCTGTTACTTCGAATCTCTAGGTTTCGCGGATCATCAGCAAGGCAAGTAACACTTTGATCATACCTACTACTACCCAGTTTTATTGCATTAGATCAATCCTCAAACATTGCATGATTAGGATCTAATTAAATTGTGGGATGGGAAGTAGTTGAGGTAGTACCTATTACCTGTTATATTATCAAACCTTTGGGAGTTACTTCTACGTTTGCCTATTACGCCATGCTATGCTAGTAGACGTGGATTGGGTGAGTGATATCCATGACAGATGTGAGTTTGTTAATTTAATGGTTTATCTAAGGTGGCAACTTAAACACACATCTGGGTGGATTGAGGTACCTGGGTATTCCAGGATTGCCTGTTTTTCTTTATGGACTGCCACCCAGGCCCAAAGGGATCATGAGATTTTTCATACTAGAAACTTCCGTGTGCAGCCACAAGCTATTATGGGCTCTAGCATAGTTGATTAAGTCATGCGAACTCTTACAGGGTAGACTAGCAGATGTAGGGGAAAGTAGGTGTAACGGTCTATCCATCGTAAGGTGCTAGCGCTTCTGAAAGACTGTGTCTCGGTCATCCGTCTTCTCAAACACCATGTAGTGTGAGAAACCAAACGGAGGCGATCGAGTCTTGTGGGGAAAAGTGCGCAAACCTCTGCAGAGTGTATAAACTAATCATGGTTAGCCGTGTCCCCGGTTATGGACATCTTGAGTATCTAGTACCTAGATTATCATGTGAATCTGAACACGTTACTCTAAAATTAATTTTGTTGGGTTTTGTTTAATGATGATGCTTAATTGGGATTGAGGATGCTGTCAACCATTCTCAATGTTTAACAACTACCATGATAGTTAAATAAAATTTATTCCTTTGCAGTAGGGAAAAATTGGCTTTACGCAAAACTGTAACCATAGAGCTTTCCATTAGCCAAATATGCATATAGTATAGCTGTTTATTCCATTACTCTCTATGTGTTATTTTGCCAGCATATTCCATGTGCTGACCCGTTTTCGGGCTGCAACATTACTATTGCAGACTTTTCAGACGATGATTAAGGAGTTTTTAGGTCGTGGTTCTATACTCAGTGATGCCGTTGGAGTTGATGGACTGACTTATCTTCCAAGCCTTCCGCTGTTATCGTTGTTAGATGGCCTTAAGCCATATTTATTGTAATAAGTTCTCTATTGAGACACTCGATGTAATAAGTGTGTGATTGCTACTCTGTTATAAATCCTTCAAGTACTGTGTGGTGTCAGCATTACTGATCCAGGGATGACACCTGAGCACAGAGATCAGACTGTTTGAGGTCTGGTCGCTACAGCTTAGCCCAGCTCAACTGGGGCACAATCGCAGTAGTTCTCCTAGTGCTACCTTAGCCGATATAACGGAACGTAAGGTACCAAAACATAGGAGCCGGGCAAACCCAACTATTGACCCAAGACATGATTCGGAGCCGATGCATATAATGCTATAAGTTCGGGGTGCCGCACTTGTGAAAGTGTTCGGACTTCTCACACCGTATTGTGTGGTACTTAAGCCCCTGGCGTATTGGCCGTACCAAAGTGTACGGGTGCAACATGTCATTAATGAACATATATTCGTAAAAAGAGTAATGCAATAATAGACGGAGGCTATGCATTGTTTATTTAAAAAAGTTGTGATCAAAGCAGAACGATTAAAATACTTCAATAAGCGAAAGATGGGACTATTTATCATGTCCTTTCCAGGGGCAAGCTGCGGAATGTTATGTGAAACAGGTATACTGCTCATTATAGAGACCACCTTAGAGTTCCATAGTGCGGCGTAGCTTTCTGCTTCCTTGGTTGTATCGTTTGTGCGGCAATTGTACTGTCGGACAAGCCTTCCGAAGAATGGAGTCCTGAAAATAAGAGAAAATTAAGAAATCGGCAGCCCCTAGTGCGGTTTAAGCCGCGTTTCGGGTGTGCCGTGATGGTGCCCCTACCCCTGTGCCCATGGTATTTCCAGAGTGTAGTTATGTACGCGCAACACTGGTTTCGCAAGTTCACGAGGGCTGGGGTTGGCGCCGCATTGCTATGCTTGCTCGGAACGTGCTAGGCGGTCTTGTTTTAGGTTACTCCGGGCGCGCTTGACGGTGTCCAGACGTTTAATGGCCGGACTGGAGAATTTCCTTGAGAGGCTGCTTTGTACTTCCGCTGTGATAGCCGCTGTATGCTCCTCCGTTCGGAGAGAGCGTTCGGTGTTTCCATTGACCGTGATGATTCCTCGAGGGCCTGGCATCTTGAGCTTGAGGTATGCGTAGTGCGGCATCGCATTGAACTTGGCAAATGCGGTTCGCCCGAGCAGTGCGTGATAGCCACTGCGGAACGGGACTATGTCGAAGATTAACTCCTCGCTTCGGAAATTATCCGGAGATCCGAAGACCACTTTAAGTGTAACTGAGCCTGTACAGTTGGCCTCTACACCTGGTATGACGCCTTTAAAGGTCGTTTTAGTGGGTTTAATCCTCGAGGGATCGATGCCCATTTTTCGCACTGTATCCTGGTAAAGCAAGTTCAGGCTGCTGCCGCCGTCCATAAGGACTCTAGTGAGGTGAAATCCGTCAATAATTGGGTCTAGAACCAATGCGGCGAATCCGCCATGACGGATGCTAGTGGGGTGGTCCCTTCGATCAAAAGTGATCGGGCAGGAAGACCATGGGTTGAACTTTGGGGCGACTGGCTCCATCGCGTATACGTCCCTTAGCGCACGCTTCCGCTCCCTCTTGGGGACGTGGGTTGCGTATATCATGTTCACCGTCCGCACTTGTGGGGGAAAACCTTTCTGTCCACTGTTGTTCGGCGGCCGGGGCTCCTCCTCGTCATCGCTATGCAGCCCCTTGTCTCTGCTTTCGGCATTTAACTTGCCTACCTGCTTGAACACCCAACAATCCCTGTTGGTGTGATTGGCTGATTTTTCGGGGGTGCCATGTATCTGGCATGAGCGGTCGAGTATTCGGTCCAAACTGGACGGGCCCGGAGTATTTCTTTTGAATGCCTTTTTCCGCTGACCGGGTTTAGAGCCTCTGAATTTGGCATTAACTGCCATATCCTCAGCATTGTCGCCGTTAATGCGGCGCTTTTGCTTGTTGCGACGCGACCTGCCACTGCTGTCCTTGGTATCCGAATTACCAGGGCTCTTGGTCATGTTATTGCTGCGAGCTAGCCAGCTGTCTTCTGCCGCGCAAAAGCGGGTCATAAGTGTCGAGAGGGCTGCCATAGATTTCGGCTTTTCCTGTCCTAGGTGCCGTGCAAGCCACTCGTCGCGGATGTTATGCTTGAAGGCTGCTAGGGCCTCTGCATCCGGATAGTCGACGATTTGATTTTTCTTTGTTAGGAACCGTGTCCAGAATTGTCTGGCCGATTCCTCTGGCTGCTGAATTATGTGGCTAAGGTCATCGGCGTCTAGTGGTCGCACATAAGTGCCCTGGAAATTGTCGAGGAATGCGGCTTCCAGGTCCTCCCAACAACCAATTGATTCTGCTGGCAAGCTGTTAAACCAATGTCGAGCTGGTCCTTTAAGCTTGAGTGGGAGGTATTTGATGGCGTGTAGGTCATCACCGCGGGCCATGTGGATATGAAGGAGATAGTCCTCGATCCATACCGTAGGATCTGTTGTGCCATCATATTGTTCGATGTTCACGGGTTTGAAACCCTCAGGGATTTGATGATCCATTACTTCATCTGTGAAGCATAGTGGGTGTGCGGCGCCTCTGTATTGGGCTATATCACGACGCAGCTCAAACGAGCTTTGTCTACTGTGTTCGGCCCGGCCGGATTGACTGTATCCGGAGTGACGATTACCGTCTCGTGCCATGGGGCGCCCACGTGATCCGTAGACCGATCTTGTTTGCCTTGCCTTGTCCTCCAATATATCTCGCAGGTCTGGCGCATTTTCCCGTGCCTTGGTATTTTTTGAGCGGCGCCGGGGTGCGGCTTGACTGGAGGGCCGAGAGGCTTCTCTGTCGCGGCCACGGGGTGGCCGATCGGCCGCATCATGCGCTGGTGATGTAGGTTTAGGTGCTTCCTCCTCTAGTCGGGGTAGCAACCTGCGCTTTGGGTAGCTCTTGGAGGGGCGTTCGAGTTCATACTCTTCGGCCGCAAGGACTTCAGTCGATTTGTCGGCTAGCAAATCTTGATTAGCTCTAAGTTGTTGCTATTTTTTCTTGAGGCTGCTCGCCGTGGCCATAAGCCTGCGTTTGAAACGCTCTTGTTCGACGAGATCCTCTGGCACGACAAATTCATCGTCGTCGAGGCTTGCCTCGTCTTCGGAGGGAGGCATATAATTATCGTCCTCGACCTCTCTGTCTGCCGCTCTCTCATGAGGGCTGGCTTCTCCATCCTCCTGTGCTGAATCTTGCTGGAGGTGGTTGTCTTCGGCACTGTCCAGGGTGTTATTATCTCCCGTGCCGAAATCACCGTTTTTGCTTTGGCGGGATTTAGAGCGGCGCCGCTGACGCCGGCGCTTAGGCTGCTTCTTGGAGGGGTCATCCTCCGCTGTTCCATCACCATTGTCTTCTTTTGGGGTGTCCCCATGTATATATCATACGACGAGGTGGCTTTCCAGTGCCCTATAGGCGCTGGTTCTTGATCGTCTCCTGCATCGGCGTCCATACCGTCGATGTCTTCGGAGTCGAAGTCGAGCATGTCGGTTAAATCATCGACACTGTCTACGAAGTGGGTGGTGGGTGGGTTTTGAATTTCTTCATCATCCGCATCCCAACCTTGCTGACCATAGTCCAGCCAGGGCTCTCCTGATAAAGAGAGAGACTTTAGCGAATTCAGAATATCGCCGAAGGGCGAGTGCTGAAAGATGTCCGCGGCGGTGAACTCCACGATCGGCGCCCAATCGGATTCGATCGGTAGGGGCGCGGAGGGCTCGGAGTTTGGAGAGGAGTTCGGCTCCTTGGAGTCACGGGCTTCGTAGAGAATAGGGCTGGTGTTCGGCTCGATCGTCGTAGAGATTGCAGCCCCCGAGGCGGTGTCCAACCACCCATCCTCGATTGGCGCAGTTGGCTCCGAATTAAGGGTCGGAGATGATGCGGGTGCGGCCTCCAGGGCACTGTTCGGTGGCAGAGCTAGATCATGCCCATCATGACAGTGCGGCATGCTCGGCTACGGCTCGAACCCATCGAAGATCAAGTCTCCGCGGAGGTCGGCCGTGTAGTTCAAACTTCCAAATCTGACCTGATGGCCAGGGGCGTGGAGGGCTCGGAGTCTGGAGAGGAGTCCGGCTCCTTGGAGTCACGGGCTTTGCAGAGAATAGGGCAGGTGTTTAGCTCGATTGCCATAGAGATTGCAGCCCCCGAGGCGGTGTCTAACCACCTATCCTCGATTGGTGTGATCGGCTCCGAGCTAGGGGTCGGAGCGGACACAGGTGCGGCCTCCAGGGCACTGTTCGGCGGCAGAGCTAAATCATGCCCATCGTGACAGTGCGGCGCGCTCGGCTGTGGCTCGAATCCGTCGAAGATGGAGTCTCCGCGGATGTCGGCCGTGTAGTTCAAACTTCCAAATCTGACCTGATAGCCAGGGGCGTAGCTTTCGATCTGCTCCAGATGGCCAAGCGAATTGGCCCGCAGTGCAAAGCCGCCGAATACGAAGATCTGTCCGAGGAGAAAAGTCTCACCCTGGATCGCATCGCTGTTGATGATTGGAGAAGCCATCGGGCCTAAAAGTGACGACACAGAGGAACTCTCAATGAAAGCACCAATGTTGGTGTCAAAACCGGCGGATCTCGGGTAGGGGGTCCCGAACTGTGCGTCTAGGTCGGATGGTAACAGGAGGCAGGGGACACGATGTTTTACCCAGGTTCGGGCCCTCTTGATGGAGGTAAAACCCTACGTCCTGCTTGATTAATATTGATGATATGGGTAGTACAAGAGTAGATCTACCACGAGATCAGAGAGGCTAAACACTAGAAGCTAGCCTATGGTATGATTGTTGTTCGTCCTACGGACTAAAACCCTCCGGTTTATATAGACACTAGAGAGGGCTAAGGTTACACAGAGTCGGTTACAATGGTAGGAGATCTACATATTCCTATCGCAAAGCTTGCCTTCCACGCCAAGAAAAGTCCCTTCCGGACACGGGACGAAGTCTTCAATCTTGTATCTTCATAGTCCAGGAGTCCGGCCGAAGGTATAGTCCGGCTATCCGGACACCCCCTAATCCAGGACTCCCTCAATTATATCTCAGGTAATCCTATAAATGTTGAAACCAATGTTATTGAAACCGTAACCCCGGAGGAATACATAAGGGACACTTTCCGGAACGTTTCAGACTCCAAAAAGGAATAGGTATGTGGTACGGTAAGTAAACTGACTCCAAAACAGTTTTTATGGCAATATTTCTCCGTTTTAGAATATTTGGAAAAATAGAAAAATAAGAAGCAGTCCGGGAAGGACACGAGGCCTCCACGAGGGTGGAGGGCGCGCCCTACCCCCTGGGCGCGCCCCCCTACCTCGTGGGCACCTCGTGTGCTCTCCGGACTCCGTTTCTTACACCTTACGTATTTTGGTCGGTAAAAATTCATTATATAACCTCCCGAAGGTTTTGACCACCATATCATGCAAAAATCTCATGTCTTTGTTTCGAGCTGTTCTTCTGACAGATCCAGGTCGTCATGTCATCCTCAAGTGTCCCCAAAGACTAGTTCTTCGAGAAGGTCATCAACCCCTACCTCGCGGAAGTGCTGCAACACCCTCAAACCATTAAGATGTGTGAGGGGTTGTTGCACATCCGTGATGTGGAGGAACCAAGGAAGACCGGAAGCACGGAGGCAAGGCTCGAGGCATTGGAGCAAGAAGTTTTCAAGTGTCAGGAGATGGTGGAGCGTGGACTCGATTCCAATCACATTATGATCACGGAGTTCACCAATAACCACAAGCTGGACGTCAAGGACATTGGGGAGGCCATCTTCAAGCTTCATGAGAAAATTGAGTACCTCCAAGCCTAGTTCTATGACATGCAAAATCAAAACTGTGAGTATGAATATAGATTCAAGAGGATGAGTTTGACTACAAATTTGAGGTTTCAGGAGACTCGATCATCCTTCTATGATGGTGAGCCTATGCCTTGGAAGAAGGACGACAAGCCTACGTCATCAACCAAACCACCACCTTCTTCACCAACAAAGGAGACATAATCACATGGGTATGGGCACTCCCCTTGGCAACTGCCAAGCTTGGGGGAGTGCCCCGGTATCGTATCACCATCACTTTTATCTTTACCGTTTTTCTTAGTTTGATCCTTTTGATAATATCTTGATCTAGTAGAATAAAAGCTTTTAGTATGATCTAGTTGTGAGTTTTGCTTTATGATCCTTCTATGTAATCGAGTCTGTGAGCTATATATAATAAAGATTAGTGTTGAGTTAAGGGCTTGATTATTTTGCCATGATCCTTGAGTGAATAAAATAAAAGAGAAAGAACAAAAAGAAACAAAGAGATCATATGGATCTTATGGAGAGTAATGAGCTCACATAGAAAGAGTATGATGAATAAAAGTTGTTGAGAGTTGACAAACATAGTTTTGGTCATTGTTGCAATTAATAGGAAGTAATAAAGAAAGAGAGGTCTTCACATATAAATATACTATCTTGGACATCTTTTATGATAGTGAGCACTCATTAAAATATGACATGCTAAAGAGTTGACGTTGGACAAGGAAGACAATGTAATGGGTTATGTTTTCTTACATCTGAGATAAATTATATTGCCATGGATCATCCAACATGCTGAGCTTGCCTTTCCCCCTCATGCTAGCCAAATCCTTTGCACCAAGTAGAGATACTACTTGTGCTTCCAAACACCCTTAAACCAGTTTTGCCATGAGAGTCCACCATATCTACCTATGGATTGAGTAAGATCCTTCAAGTAACTTGTCATCGGTGCAAGCAATAAAAATTGCCCTCTAAATATGTATGACTTATTAGTGTGGGAGAAAATAAGTTTTATACGATCGTGTGATACGGAAGAAATAAAAGTGACAGACTGCATAATAAAGGTCCATATCACAAGGGCAATATAAAGTGACATTCTTTCGCATTAAGATTTTGTGCATCCAACCATAAAAGCACATGACAAGCTCTGCTTCCCTCTGCGAAGGGCCTATCTTTTACTTTTATCTCCTACCTTGCATAAGAGTCATGGTGATCTTCATCTTTCCTTTTTACATTTTATCTTTTGGAAAGCACAACATGATGGAAAGATCCTAGTATATATGGCTAATTGGATGTGAGTTTTCATTAACTATTATTGTTGACATTACCCTTGAGGTAAAACGTTGGGAGGCAAAACTATAAGCCCCTATCTTTCTCTGTGTCCGATTAAAACTCCATACCCATAAGTATTGTGTGAGTGTTAGCAATTGTGAAAGACTATATGATAGTTGAGTATGTGGACTTGCTGAAAAGCTCTTATATTGACTCTTTCCTATGTTATGATAAATTGCAATTGCTGCAATGACTAAGATTGTAGTTTGTTAGTTTCCAATGAAGTTTATGATTCATACTTGAAATTGTGATTGAATTGTTACTCTAGCATAAGAGATCATACGACAAGAATTATATAAGTTGATGTTCTAAGAATGATCATAATGCCCTCATGTTCGTATTTTATTTTTATCGACACCTCTATCTCTAAACATGTGGACATATTTTTCAATTTCGGCTTTCGCTTGAGGACAAGCAAGGTCTAAGCTTGGGGGAGTTGTTATGTCCATTTTGCATCATGCTTTTATATCGATGTTTATTTCATTATGGGCTGTTATTACATATTATGTCACAATACTTATGTCTATTCTCTCTTATTTTACAAGGTTTGCATAAAGAGGGAGAATGCCGGCAGCTGGGATTCTGGGCTAGAAAAGGAGCAAATATTAGAGACCTATCCTGCACAGCTCCAAAAGTCATGAAACTTCACGGAAGTCATTTTCAGAATATATAAAAAATACTGAACGCAAGAAGTTCATCAGGGGGGCACACCCTGCCCATGAGGGTGGGGGGCACGCCCTACCCCCTGGGCGCGCCCCCTACCTCATGGCCCCCCTGGTGGCCCTCCGATGGCCATCTTCTGCTATATGGAGTCTTTCGATGAGGAAAAAATCATAGGCCATCTTTCTGGACGAGACTCTGCCGCCACGAGGCGGAACCTTGGCGGAACCAATCTAGGGCTCTAGCGGAGCTGTTCTACCAGGGAAACTTCCCTCCGGGAGGGGGAAATCATCACCATCATCATCACCAACGCTCCTCTCATCGGGAGAGGGCAATCTCCATCAACATCTTCACCAGCACCATCTCCTCTCAAAACCCTAGTTCATCTCTTGTATCCAATTCTTGTCTCCAAGTCTGGGATTGGTACCTGTGGGTTGCTAGTAGTGTTAATTACTCCTTGTAGTTGATGCTAGTTGGTTTATTTGGTGGAAGATCATATGTTCAGATCCTATATGCATATTAATACCCCTCTGATTATGAACACGAATATGCTTTGTGAGTAGTTACGTTTGTTCCTGAGGACATGGGAGAAGTCTTGCTATTAGTAGTCATGTGAATTTGGTATTCGTTCGATATTTTGATGAGATGTATGTTGTCTCTCCTCTAGTGGTGTTATATGAACGTCGACTACATGACACTTCACCATTATTTGGGCCTAGAGGAAGGCATTGGGAAGTAATAAGTAGATGATGGGTTGCTAGAGGGACAGAAGTTTAAACCCTAGTTTATGCGTTGCTTCGTAAGGGGCTGAGTTAGATCCACATGTTTCATGCTATGGTTAGTGTCGGTGTCAAAACCGGCGAATCTTGGGTAGGGGGTCCCGAACTGTGCGTCTAGGTCGGATAGTAACAGGAGGCAGGGGACACGATGTTTTACCCAGGTTCGGGCCCTCTTGATGGAGGTAAAACCCTACGTCCTGCTTGATTAATATTGATCATATGGGTAGTACAAGAGTAGATGTACCACGAGATCAGAGAGGCTAAACCCTAAAAGCTAGCCTATGGTATGATTGTTGTTCGTCCTACGGACTAAAACTCTCCGGTTATATAGACACCGGAGAGGGCTAGGGTTACACAGAGTCGATTACAATGGTAGGAGATCTACAGATCCGTATCGCCAAGCTTGCCTTCCACGCCAAGGAAAGTCCCTTCCGGACACGGGACGAAGTCTTCAATCTCGTATCTTCATAGTCCAGGAGCCCGGCCGAAGGTATAGTCCGGCCATCCGGACACCCCCTAATCCAGGACTCCCTCAGTAGCCCCTGAACCAGGCTTCAATGACGACAAGTCCGGCGCACAGATTGTCTTCGGCATTGCAAGCCGGGTTCCTCCTCCAAGTACTTCATAGAAGATTTTGAACACAAAGGTAGTGTCCGACTCTGCAAAATAAGTTTCCACATATTGCCATAGAGAGAATAATATTTACACAAATCTAATCTGCTAACGTATTCCGTAGCATGACATCACACCACGGCCAAGTCTTTATTCGAATCGTTTTATTGTCCCACCTTAGCGCGTTTAGAGAGGCGGTTTCCTTGGCACGTCTTGTTAAAGCAGAGATCGTGTCCCCTTATTTCGGGATTCTCATCAATACGGGCGTGGGTAACCCAACCGTACCCGTTGGTATATTTTCTCGATCAAAGGCGAGTCCCAAACGGTCACGGGGAAGGCCCTGGGTATTTAACCTCTTATAAAGAGACCAAGGCCTTACTCCTTTCTTTCAATCTCAAACGAGTTCGCCCTTCGCCCCAAGTTCCAACACCCAAGGCTCCAGATTTCAGGCACTTCGGACCTTCGACAATGTCCGGTTCTGACCTTCGAGGCCGATGGACGCCTTCCTCCGTCACGGAGGAGGACGTGCTGAAGTTGAGAGAGGCCAGGTTCTTGACCGGCGAAATCTCGCATAGGCTGCCTGCTCAAGGGCAGGTCATTCCCACTCCCAAGCCCGGTGAGAGTGTGGTGTTCATGTCTCACTTCCTTCGGGGGCTAGCCTTCCCGACGGATCCCTTCGTGAGGGGGCTCATGTATTATTATGGGCTGGAATTTCACGACTTAGCCCCGGAGTCCATCCTCCATATTTCCTCATTCATCGTCGTGTGTGAAGCCTTCCTCCGTATCACTCCTCACTTCGGACTATGGCTCAAGACCTTCAAAGTAGAGCCGAAGATGATCGAGGGACGACATGTGGAGTGCGGAGGTGCTTTTATAAGCAAGAATGCTGGTACTCCATGGCCCGAGGGCTCTTTTCAAGAGGAGTCCAGCTTATGGCAGCGAGAGTGGTTTTATATTACCGCTCCCAGGGCCCCTAAGTGGGTGGCGCCACCTGCCTTTCGCTCGGGTCCCCCGCCACGACTAGCGTCATGGGTCAATACGGGGCTGGACTGGGGGCCGGCAAAGGATGTACCCCTGTTGCTGGGCCACATCCGAGGTCTCCTAGAAAGACACATCAGTCTGGTCATGGTGACGCAGGTTATGTTAATTCGTCGAGTTCTGCCCTGCAAACGTCGCCCCCTCCTCCTGTGGGAGTTCAACCCGGAGGGACCACAAGTTCTCCAACATTTTCTTGGCATGACGCCCGTGGAGATGTACAAACTGTTCTTCGGACCACAAGTAGTTGGATTCTACGGAGGACGCAGGTCTGAGCTGCAATCGTCTGGATACTCAAGTAAGTAGCCTTGTGCCCGGACTCGCTATCCGTATATTTATCATAAAATTGCCCCAAAAAGAGCTGTCCTTTAAACAGGAGTGGATAGCGAAAGCAAAGCTAATCAGGTGTTCGGCCCCCCTCCTCGAGACCACGCCGGGTCCCGCGCTAGTCAGGATGTTGGAGGTTGTGCCTTCAAAGGGAAGCGAGGGAGGGGACAAGGGAGCTATAGCCTCCTCAAAGGAGGTTGTCCGGAAGGGAGGAATCGAAAATTCCTCTCCTCAGGGGAAGAAGAGGACCACCTCTGAAGACCTGGAGACCATGGCCTTAAAGCAGGGGAAGAAATCTTCGCCAAAGGGTCCTGTGCTGGGGGATACTTCTGCCGAATTATGCCCTCAAGGGGATCGGCCCTCCACCGAGCCGTAAGTAGAAAGGAGTTTTGTTTTAAAGAAACGAGAGAAATCCCTTCTTTATATCTGAGAAAAGTAATTGAAAATTTACCTTGTATCTCAGACCTTAGCCCCTCTCAGCAGAGCTCGTCTTCGGGGGATCTTCTTCCGGAGATGATGGAGAGCGGAACGCCTCCCCCTGCCGTACCGCCTTGCGAGGCGGGCGACCCTGAGGTATCACCGCGGAGGGTTTCTCCGAATCCAGCAGGGCCGGAAGGTAGTCATATGGCCCCCCAAAGCCCTCCGTGTCCGGCCTTCGAAAAGGGCCATCGGACGAGTCTGGCACCGTCTGGTGCGCGGTTGGAGGAGCTGAAGGATCTGCTAGGGCGAGCATCTATTTCAGAGGAGCACCGTGCATTGATGGGTACGGTGATTGAGAGGATTTCATCCGCGGAGAGCAGATTGCACGAGGCCGTTAGGAGTTTACAGACAGGTTTAGAGGTACGCAAAATAATGTACCCTTTTTGGACAGTTGCGCATAAATAAGATGCGCCATGTGTAGATAGTAGCCCCTGAGGCTCTGTGTGTTGTCAAAAGTGACGGCGCACAGAGGATCGTAATCCCAGGTGTAATATGCCACCTTTATACGTAGGTGGCGAAGTGTCCGGTGGCCAACCGGACTGATGGATTTGCCGAGCTAAAGCGGCAACTTGACATGGCAGATGCCGACATCGCGCTTGTCAACAAGT
Organism: Triticum urartu; assembly: GCF_056163025.1. Lineage (NCBI taxonomy): Eukaryota > Viridiplantae > Streptophyta > Magnoliopsida > Poales > Poaceae > Triticum > Triticum urartu. The sequence goes on along the minus strand of NC_141874.1, from coordinate 165,038,652 downwards.
GGCTTGACAAGGCAAAAGCTATGTAATTCCTTCGGCGGCACCTGGTAAGAGAGAGCTTTATGCCAGTATCTTACAATGTGTGCGCTTGATGCAGATGGTGCTGCTGCTATGGAGAATCTTCGGGCGGAACTTGCCCGAGCCAAGGAGCAAAGCTAGGAAAAGTGATGCGGCTGCCGGAGACGCAATTGAAGAGCTGAAAGCCGAACAGGCTACTCACTGCCGAAGCAAGAAGGAAATGGCCGAGATGGCCGTGAAGCTGAAGAACGCTGCTAACCGTTGCAAGCTTCTTGAAAAAGAAGATCGGGCGGAACAGACGAACCTGAAGAAGGCCGTTGCCGATGCCAAGGATGCTCGCTCTGCGATGAGAGCTGTGAAGGAGGAGCTGCGTCAGGCCGGAGAAATCACGGCTGGAAAGCCCTTTATGTTGCGGAGGAAGTTCTATGATCCTAAACATTCTCCGATAGAGCAGATGTGGAGTACGGTGGACACCTATCTGGATTTAGCAGCGAGTGCCGCAGATGCGGCCGAGCACTTCCGAGATCAAGAAGATCGCGAAGTGGAAAAGCTCTTCTGGTCGCAGTTCCACAATCCAGAGCATCCACTGTCATTAGCCGACCGTTTGGCCGAATGGGCCGAGCTAAATAGGTTGTCCGAACTCGCCATGAAGTATGCCGTGAGTCATCTGTGGCCAGAGAGACCAGAGCCAAAAAGTTATTTCAACTTGGTGCAGCAGTTCCTTGGTGTGGCGCCGCATATCAATGCGATGAAGAGGTCAGCGTGCATAGAGGGTGCGCGGATGGCTCTTGCCCGTGTCAAGACATACTGGGCGGAAATGGAAGCCAGCGTTGTTGCATCCCCAGACTCTGATCTCATGGTAGATCTACTCTTGTACTACCCATATCATCAATATTAATCAAGCAGGACGTAGTGTTTTACCTCCATCGAGAGGGCCCGAACCTGGGTAAAACTTCGTGTCCCTTGCCTCCTGTTACCATCCGGCCTAGACGCACAGTTCGGGACCCCCTACCCGAGATCCGCCGGTTTTGACACCGACATTGGTGCTTTCATTGAGAGTTCCTCTGTGCCGTCGCCGTCAGGCCCGATGGCTCCTACGATCATCAATGGCGATGCAGTCCAGGGTGAGACCTTCCTCCCCGGACAGATCTTCGTCTTTGGTGGCTTCGCACTGCGGGCCAATTCACTTGGCCATCAAGAGCAGATCGAAAGCTACGCCCCTGGCCTTCAGGTCAGATTCGGAAATTTAAACTACACGGTTGACATCTGCGGGGACTTGATCTTCGACGGACTAGAACCACCGCCGAGCGCGCCGCACTATCACGACGAGCATGATCTAGCTCTGCCGCCGAACAGTGCCCTGGAGGCCGCACCCGCATCGGCTCTGACCCTTAGTTAGGAGCCAACCGCGCCTATCGAGGATGGGCGGTTGGACGCCACCTCGGGGGCTGTGATCCCAATGGCAGTTGAGCCGAACACCAGCCCCGTACTCTGCGAGACTCGTGACTCCACGGAGCCGGATTCTTCTCCGGGCTCCGAACCCTCCGCGCGCCTGCCGATCGAATCCAATTGGGCACCGATCATGGAGTTCACGGCCGCAGATGTCTTTCAGCACTCGCCTTTTGGCGATATCCTGAAGTCACTGAAGTCTCTCTCTTTATCAGGAGTGCCCTGGCCGGACTACGGTCAGCAAGGTTGGGGTATGGACAATGAAGAAATTCCAAACCCACCCACCACCCACTTTGTAGCCACTGTCGACAACTTAACCGACATGCTCGACTTCGACTCTGAAGACATCAACGATATGGACGCCGATGAAGGAGATGATGAAGAACCAGCGCCTACCAGGCCCTGGAAAGCCACCTCGTCATATGACATATACATGGTGGACACCCCAAAAGAGGGAGAGGGCGATGGAACAGCGGAGGATGACCCCTCCAAGAAACAGCCCAAGCGCCGGCGTCAGCGGCGCCGCTCAAAATCCCGCCAACACAAAAACGGTGATTCCAGCACGGGAGATAATAATACTCCGGAGAGTGCCGAAGAAAACCCCCTCCAGCAAGGTTTAGCACAGGAGGATCGAGAAACCAGCCCTCATGAGAGAGCGGCAGACAGAGAGGTCGAGGACGATAATTATATGCCTCCCTCCGAAGACGAGGCAAGCCTCGACGACGACGAATTCGTCGTGCCAGAGGATCCCGTTGAGCAAAAGCGTTTCCAACGCAGGCTTATGGCCACGGCAAGAAGCCTCAAGAAAAAACAGCAACAGCTTCGAGCTGATCAAAATTTGCTGGTTGACAGATGGACCGAAGTCCTTGTGGCCGAAGAGCATAAACTCGAAAGCCCCTCCAAGAGTTACCCAAAGCGCAGGTTGCTACCCCAATTAGAGGAGGAAGCACTTGATGCGGCCGAACGGCCACCTCGTGGCCGCGACAGAGAGGCCTCCCGGCCCTCCACTCAAGCCGCACCCCGTACCAAGGCAAGGGAATATGCGCCGGACTTACGAGACATGTTGGAGGACAAGGCAAGGCAAACACGATCGATCTACGGATTGCGTGGGCACCCCATGGCTCGAGACGGTAACCGTCACGCCGGCCACAAATTCGGCAGGGCCGAACACAGTAGACAAAACTCATTGGAGCTACGTCATGATATCGCCTAGTACAGAGGCGCCACACACCCACTGTGCTTTACAGACGAAATAATGGATCATCAAATCCCCGAGGGTTTCAAACTCGTAAACATCGAATCATATGATGGCACAACAGACCCTGCGGTATGGATCGAGGATTATCTCCTTCATATCCACATGGCCCGCGGCGACGATTTCCACGCCATCAAATACCTCCCACTCAAGCTTAAAGGACCAGCTCGGCATTGGCTCAATAGCTTGCCAACAGGATCAATCAGTTGTTGGGAGGACCTGGAAGCCGCATTCCTCGACAATTTCCAGGGCACTTATGTGCGACCCCCAAACGCCGATGACCTAAGTCACGTAATTCAGCAGCCAGAGGAATCGGCCAGGCAATTCTGGACACGGTTCCTAACAAAGAAAAATCAAATAGTCGATTGTCCGGACGCTGAGGCCCTAGCAGCCTTCAAGCACAATGTCCGTGATGAGTGGCTGGCTCGACACCTTGGACAGGAAAAGCCGAAATCTATGGCAGCACTCACGACACTCATGACCCGCTTTTGCGTGGGAGAAGACAGCTGGCTTTCTCGTAGCAACAATATGACCAAGAGCCCTGGTAGTTCGGGCACCAGGGACATTAGTGGGAGGTCGCGTCGCAACAAGCAGAAGTGCCGCATTAACGGCGACAATGCTGAGAATACGGCAGTTAATGCCGGATTCAGAGGCTCTAAATCCGGTCAGTGGAAGAAGCCATTCAAAAGGAATCCTAGGGGCCCGTCCAGCTTGGACCGAATACTCGACCGCTTGTGCCAAATACATGTCACCCCCGAAAAGCCGGCCAATCACACCAATAGGGATTGTTGGGTGTTCAAGTAGGCAGGCAAGTTAAGCGCCGACAATGAAGACAAGGGGCTGCATAGCGACGACGACGAGGAGCCCCGGCCGCCGAACAACAATGGACAGAAGGGTTTCCCCCACAACTGCGGACGGTGAACATGATATACAGCACCCACGTCCCAAAAAGGGAGCGGAAGCGCGCGTTAAGGGACGTATCCGCGGTAGAGCCAGTCGCCCCAAAGTTCAACCCATGGTCCTCCTGCCTGATCACCTTTGATCGAAGAGACCATCCCACTAGCATACGTCATGGCGGATTTGCCGCATTGGTTCTAGACCCAATTATTGACGGATTTCATCTCACTAGAGTCCTCATGGACGGCGGCAGCAGCCTGAACCTGCTTTACCAGGATACAGTGCGAAAAATGGGCATCGATCCCTCGAGGATTAAGCCCACCAAAATGACCTTTAAAGGCGTAATACCAGGTGTAGAGGCCAACTATATAGGCTTAGTCACACTTGAAGTGGTCTTCGGATCCCCGGATAATTTCCGAAGCGAGGAATTGGTCTTCGACATAGTCCCATTCCGCAGTGGCTATCATGCACTTCTCGGACGAACCGCATTCGCCAAATTCAATGCGGTACCGCACTACGCACACCTTAAGCTCAAGATGTCAGGCCCTCGTGGAGTAATTACGGTCAATGGAAACACAAAATGCTCCCTCCGAATGGAGGAGCACACGGCGGCCCTTGCAGCGGAAGTACAAAGCAGCCTCTCCAGGCAGTTCTCCAGTCCGGCCATTAAACGTCCGAACACCGTCAAGCGCGCCCGGAGTAACCTGCAACAAGACCGCCTGGCACGTTCCGAGCAGGCGTAGCAATGCGGCCCCAACCCCAACCCTAGCAAAAAGGCGACGCCAGTACTTCGCATACATAATTATGCTCTAGAAATACCATGGGCATAGGGGGAGGGGCACCATCACGGCACGCCCAAAACACGGCTTAAAACCGCACCAGGGGCTGCCGATTTTTTACTTTTCTCTTACTTCCAGGACTCTACTCTTCGGAAGGCCTGTTCGGCAGTTCAATTGCCGCACAAACGATGCAAGAACCAGGGAAGAAGACAAGCCATGCCGCATTACGGAAATCCCAGGTGGTCTCTATCATGAGCAGTATACCTGACGTGGCCACATGCCAAAACGCCAGCCTCCTCCTTGGTTATACGAAGAAACCAGGGGTGTGTATCAACAAGAGACAGTAAAAAAGGTTTATGCAGGGTCTTAATCTGAAAAGAATCCTTGGAACGGGTCCCTGCTGCACGTCTGCGCTTGTGTCTCTGTTGTGCCGTATCCTGGACGGGCGTAGCACGGTGTTCATCAGTAAAAGAGAGGAACTTAGTTAAAGAAAGATCGTGCCGAACATGAGTTATACTAAATAAATGAAGTATGAATCGAAATGGGTAAAATTGAGCTTTATTGTCTCTTGTTTTATATGTGCGGAGCCCCTAGTACAGGGGTATACGGCTATTAAGCCTTTATCAATTGTATGTTTATGCCGGACTCGTCTAGCCGTGTCTGTGGTCTTGACGACCTGTTTAGATGGTTTGGCTGGTGAAGCTGCTTTATTGTGGGGCTGTTGAGGCAGCCGCACTGTTTTCCGCGCGGGAGGAACACTCAATGTTTTCCCTTTAATGAGATGATGCCTCGTGGACTGGGCATCTTAAGCGTAAGAGATGCATAATGCGGTATTGCGTTAAAACTGGCGAAAGCTTCGCGTCCCAGCAGTGCTTGATAGCTACTTGAGAATGGGGCGATGTGGAAAGTTAGCTATTCGCAATGGAAGTTATCGGGGGAGCCGAACATAACTTCTAGCCGGAGAGAACCCATGCAACGGGCATCCGGGCCTGGTGTTACCCCTTGAAAGGAGGTTTTTCTATGGCGAATTTTTGTTGGGTCTATCCCCATGTTGCGGATTGTGTCCTGGTATAACAGGTTTAGACCACTGCCGCCGTCCATTAGGACATTTGTAAAATGGAGTCCGCCGATTATTGGATATAATACCAAGGCAGTCCAGCCTGCGTTCCGGATACTTCTAGAGTAATCCTGATGGTCGAAGGTGATTGGTTTTAACAACCATTGGCGAGACTCCTTTGGGATAGGCCGTATGGCGCGTATCTCTTGTGGCGCCGTTCTGTTCGTCACGTGAAGTAAGTTCACTGTTTTGACTTCTTGTGGGAAATCCTTTTGTTTCCTGGTGCTCTGCTTGTGGGGTTCGTCGTCGTCCTCACTTGGCGTGTTGAGCCCCTTGTGTTCGGCGTTGAGCTTGCCGGCTTGCTTGAAAACCCAACAATCTCTGTGGGTATGGTTCGCAGGCTTCCCGGGAGTACTGTGTATTTGACATATCTTGTCCAAGATTTTGTTTAAGTTGGATAGCTCGTCCCTGTTATCCTTGAGGGGCGGCTTTCTCTGATTCTGCCGCGAGCTTTTGAATCCGGCGTTGACCGCCGTGCTCTTTGGGCTGTTTCCCTTATTCCGGCGCTGGTCCTTGCTGCGTCGGGGTTTTCTGTTTCCATCCCTAACTTCAGATGTACTTGGGTCGCTGGTGCTGCATCTTGCCAACCAGCTGTCCTCTCCTGCGCAAAAGCGGGTCATGAGGCTTGTCAATGCGGCCATTATTCTTGGCTTTTCTTGGCCGAGGTGTCTGGTGAGCCATTCATCTCAAACGTTGTGCTTAAAAGCTGCTAGGGCTTCGGCGTCCGGACAGTCGACTATCTGATTCTTTTTCGTAAGAAATCTGTTCCAGAATTTCCAAGCTGAATCTCCGAGCTGTTGAGTTATGTGACTGAGATCGTCTGCATCCGGAGGGCGGACATAGGTTCCTTGAAAAATTGCCCGGAAAGCATCCTCAAGCTCTTCCCAACTTCCAATGGTGTTTTCGGGAAGGCTTTTGAGCCAATGCCGGGCTGGCCCTTTAAGCTTGAGGGGTAAGTATTTTATGGCGTGGAGGTCATCTCCTCTGGCCATGTGTATGTGGAGGATATAATCCTCGATCCAGACCCCAGGGTCTGTTGTTCCGTCGTACACCTCTATGTTTACGGGCTTGAATCCCGCTGGAAATTCATGGTCCAGCACCTCATCAGTGAAACATAGGGGGTGTGCGGCACCCCTGTATTTGGGTGTGTCGTGCTATTCTGATATTTGTTGTGTTTCATTGCTTACTAGAGCTTGCTTTCTTGGCCCGTATATAGATCTGGCTGGGCCGTCTTTTTGATGCGGATCCTTTGGTGGATCGCGTGCCGGCTTGTGTGCGGCGCCACTTGCCGCTCCGTGCTGGCCATGCGGTCGTCCATCTGACCGGATGGCTTTCCTATTTTTTGACTGCGAGGGCTCTAAGGCCTCCTCGTCAAATTCAGGCAGTAGCTTTCTCTTTGGATAGCTTTTTGTGCGGCGACTGCCGGCATATTTGTCTGTGGTGTTGCGTACTTTGCTCCATCTGATTCTGAGTGCATCTTCCGCAGTTTTGAGCTTCCGCTTCTCCTTTTTCAGGCTATGCGCAGTGGCGATGAGCCTTTTGTGGAGGTTCTTCTGCTCCATGAGTTTATCCGGCGTAAGGTTGTCCGGACTGTTGTTTTCGCCGGGGACGGGGTGTTCGATTTGTTTATCCAAGTTTCCCTGTTCGGACGCTTGCTCGAAGGCATGTTCGTCGCCCGCCGGCTCGTCCTGCTCTATGGCTGGGTCTGTATGACTGCTGTCTCTGTCGAGGCGGGGCTTGGAGCGGCGCTTATGTCGCCGCTTTGATTGCTTTTCGAGTGAACGATCCCTCGTTACATCCCTGTGTTCCTCGTCGTCGCTTCCTTTGGGTGTGTCCACCATGTATACATCATGAGATGAGGTGGCTATCTAGTGCCTTATAGGCGTTGGTTCGTGTTCATCTCCTACATCATCGTCTATACCGTCGATGTCTTTGGAGTCGAAGTCGAGCACGTCGTTTAAATTATCGACAGTGGCTACGAAGTGGGTGGTGGGTGGGATTTGAATTTCTTCATCATCCGCATCCCAACCTTGTTGACCATAGTCCGGCCAGGGCTCTCCTGATAAAGAGAGAGACTTTAGTGAATTCAGAATATCGCCGAAGGGCGAGTGCTGAAAGATGTCCGCGGCGGTGAACTCCATGATCGGCACCCAATCGGATTCGATCGGTCAGGGCGCGGAGGGCTCGGAGTCTGGAGAGGAGTCCGGCTCCTTGGAGTCACGGGCTTTGCAGAGAATAGGGCAGGTGTTTGGCTCGATTGCCATAGAGATTGCAGCCCCCGAGGCGGTGTCTAACCACCTATCCTCGATTGGTGTGATCGGCTCCGAGCTAGGGGTCGGAGCGGACACAGGTGCGGCCTCCAGGGCACTGTTCGGCGGCAGAGCTAAATCATGCCCATCGTGACAGTGCGGCGCGCTCGGCTGTGGCTCGAATCCGTCGAAGATGGAGTCTCCGCGGATGTCGGCCGTGTAGTTCAAACTTCCAAATCTGACCTGATAGCCAGGGGCGTAGCTTTCGATCTGCTCGAGATGGCCAAGCGAATTGGCCCGCAGTGCAAAGCCGCCGAATACGAAGATCTGTCCGAGGAGAAAAGTCTCACCCTGGATCGCATCGCTGTTGATGATTGGAGAAGCCATCGGGCCTAAAAGTGACGACACAGAGGAACTCTCAATGAAAGCACCAATGTTGGTGTCAAAACCGGCGGATCTCGGGTAGGGGGTCCCGAACTGTGCGTCTAGGTCGGATGGTAACAGGAGGCAGGGGACACGATGTTTTACCCAGGTTCGGGCCCTCTTGATGGAGGTAAAACCCTACGTCCTGCTTGATTAATATTGATGATATGGGTAGTACAAGAGTAGATCTACCACGAGATCAGAGAGGCTAAACCCTAAAAGCTAGCCTATGGTATGATTGTTGTTCGTCCTACGGACTAAAACTCTCCGGTTTATATAGACACCGGAGATGGCTAGGGTTACACAGAGTCGGTTACAATGGTAGGAGATCTACATATTCCTATCGCAAAGCTTGCCTTCCACGCCAAGGAAAGTCCCTTCCGGACACGGGACGAAGTCTTCAATCTTGTATCTTCATAGTCTAGGAGCCCAGCCGAAGGTATAGTCCGGCCATCCGGACACCCCCTAATCCAGAACTCCCTCAGTTAGGTTTACCTTAATACTTTTGTTGTAGTTGCGGATGCTTGCAATAGAGGTTAATCATAAGTGGGATGCTTGTCCAAGTAAGGACAGCACCGAAGCATCGGTCCACCCACATACCAAATTATCAAAGTACCGAACGCGAATCATATGAACGTGATGAAAACTAGCTTGATGATAATTCCCATGTGTCCTCGGGAGTGCTTTACATCATGTAAGTGTTTGTCCAGGCTTGTCCTTTGCTACAAAAAGGATTAGGCCACCTTGCTGCACTTTATTTACTTTTGTTACTTGTTGCTCGTTACCAATTATCTTATCACAAAACTATCTGTTACCTATAATTTCAGTGCTTGCAGAGAATACCTTGCTGAAAACTGCTTATCATTTCCTTCTGCTCCTCGTTGGGTTCGACACTCTTACTTATCGAAAGGACTACGATAGATCCCCTATACTTGTGGGTCATCAGGCAATCCCTACTCCTCATGTTGATATCAATTGATGGGCATCTTCATAGACCGTTGGTTAGCTGCATCGATGTGAGACTTTCTACTTTTTGCCTTTTCTGTATTTACCCCTATCATTATACTCTATTCCACATGTAGTGCTATAACCATGGATTGCGCTCATGTATTGCATGAGAGTTGAAAAAGCTGAAGCCAATTAAAAGGTATGAACCAATTGCTCGGCTTGTCATCGGGGTTGTGCATGATAAATACTTTGTGTTAAGAAGATAGAGCATGAAAAGACTATATGATTTTTTAGGTATAACTTTCTTTAGCGTTGATATTTTGAAAGACATGATTGTTTGTTGGAATGCCTGAGTATTGATGTTTTTATGTCGAATTATAGACTATTGCTTTGAATCACTTATGTCTTAATATTCATGCCATGATTAGATATATGATCAAGTTTATGCTAGGTAGCATTCCACATTAAAAATTATCTTTTTTATTATTTACCTGCTCGAGGACGAGCAGGAATTAAGCATGGGGATGTTGATACATCTCCGTCATATCTATAATTTTGATTGTTTAATGCCAATATTATACAACTTTCACATATTTCTGGAAACTTTTTATATGATTTATTGGACTAACCTATTGATCCAGTGCCTAGTGCCAGTTCCTGTTTTCCTACATGTTTTTTGTATCGTAGAGTATCCATATCAAACAAAGTCCAAATGCAATAAAAGTTTAAGGAGAATTATTTTGGAATATATGTGATTTTGGGGAGTTGGAATAACCGCAAACGGAGGCCCACAAAGCCCACAAGACACTAGGGTGCGCCAGAGGCCCTAGGCGCGTGGTGGTGGGTTGTGCTCACCTCGTACATCGGTTGGACCTCTACTTCGGGTGCAAGGAAGCTTATATCCAGAAAAAAAAATCGTGTTAAAATCTCAGCGCAATCGGAGTTACGGATCTCCGGGAATATAAGAAACGGTGTTCGGCTAGATCTGGGGAACGCAAAACAGGAGAGAACAGAGAGGGAGATCCAATATCGGAGGGGCTCCCGCCCCTCCACCGCCATGCAGACCAAGGACCAGAGGGGGAACTCTCCTCCCCATCTAGGGCGAGGCCAAGGATGAATAAGGAGTAGGGGGTTCTCTCCCCCTCGCTTTCGGTGGCCCCGGAGTGCTGCTGGGGCGACGATCGGGACGGTGATCTACATCAACAATCTTGCTACCGTTAACACCAACTTTCTCCCCCTCTATGCAGCGGTGTAACACCTCTTCCCCCCGCTGTAATCTCTACTTAAACATGGTGCTCAACTCCATATATTTATTTCCCAATAATCTATGGTTATCCTATGATGTTTCAGTAGATCCATTTTGTCCTGTGGGTTAATCATGATCTTGGTTGGTATGATTGTATATTTTATTTATGGTATTGTGCTACGGTGCCCTCCGTCTCGCGCAAACGTGAGGGGCCCTCACTGTAGCGTGTTGCAATATGTTCATGGTTCGCTTACGGTGGGTTGCGAGAGTGACAGAAACTTAAACCCGAGTAACTAGGGTATGACGTATGGCACAACAGTTGTTCTCTTAGCCGTGTGTGGTGCCCCCCTCCACAGTTTACTCCTCTGGTCATAGCGTCGTAGTGCTTAGGCGAAGCCCTGCATGGATCACATCACCATCACCGTCACCATGCCGTCTATTCACACACGAACACGTCACTGTGTACCTCCAACGCCGAGGGTGATGCACCGCAGCTCACGTTGAAGGAGACCCGTCCGGAAGTGCGGTACGCAAACAATCCGGCGGGTGCTTTTGTAGACCCGAAACCCCACACGCCCGGGAGGGACCCCGTCAGGGCTTGCGGCGGCTATGGGCTGCCCTAGGTCAACCTGATTGCCCCTAGGGCCTCGAGGTTCGCCACCCTGTAAACAAAGAACGAACGAAGAACGAACGAAGAACGAGGAAGAAGAAGAACAAGGGAGAGAGATAAAGATAAAGGTAAAAAGATGATATATTGATAGATCGATTGTGTGTTGTTCAATCGGCCGTCACCCCTTAGGTATATAAGAGGCGGCTGGACTTCCCGTGCAAGGAAAAGGCTTGGATTCACATCCAAAACCCTAGTCAAATTCGGATTGGTTTTGTCCGAACTTTCCAAAACTGTTCGGTTTAAACTGGCTGCACCTTGCGGGTCATTTTTGTGGTGGTAAACGATCTCGGATGGAAACGAGCCCAAAATCAATCTTGACCGTTTCGATGAGACGAACAACTTTCAAGTTGAATGTTTTTCGATTTGAGACCATCTTCTGGGCCAAAACGGTCACGCAGAACACCTGTTCGCTCGCGCTACCCATCAGACCTATGGCTGGTAGGGCGCGCCACATCTCGCCTCGTGACAGGGCTGCACTACTTTTGCATACGAACTCGGATTGGGACGATTTTTATATCAAAATCGACCGTTTCGATGAGACAAAGACAATTTGTGTTGATCATTTTTCCATATGAGGATATCTTAATTGGGTTTATGCCATTCTTTAATCTGGTGTCAACATGAGCATCTCTGAAGTTGTCATAACTTTTGCATCCGAACTCCATTTTAGACCATCTTCATATTCATCTTGATCTTCTCGAAGAGAGCCGTCTCATAGTGACTTTCAATAGTAAGTTTGAATTACTCTTGACATAGCTTCAAGCCACTCTTTATAAATGTGCCACTTTTGAGCGTCAACACATGCCCCCCTGTTTTTCGGCAAAGCTAGCGTGCCGAAAAATAACTTGTACCAAGTTTGTTCTAAGGACGATGTCAACACTCCATCGTCCATTTATATGTCCTTAGGACGGTAAGTATATATTGACCATGTCTTATGTGAACTTTCTGATGCAAACTTGGGTGAAACCTTCTCAGCTTCATTAACAATCCGGTGATAAAGTACCATAGATATGTATCTCAAGGTCATCCTTCGAACCATAATGTTCACCCTTTTGCTAGGATTTTTTAGATAATCAACAATACTTTCTCCAATCCTTACTTTCGCCTACTTAAAAATTTCATTAGTGGCCGAAGCTATGGACTTCGGTTCGGCCTTACCTATATTGACGAGACTAAGCATCGACTATTGAGAGAAATGCAATACAACATGATTAACATAGTAGTCGGATGTTTGTTGTGCCAATTCTTTCGAATTGTCATGTCTAAATATATGAACAATTTTAAAGCAAACCAAGGTAAATTTTGCATCTAGACATACCCCAAGATAAACTATGAGTGATTCGTCAAAACATTGATAAACCCTGAATATTTGTTGCACTACTCATAACGAATCACCGAAAGCCTCAGTATGTATAGCACCTATAGCAAGTAAAAGACTCAATCCGAATAACAATGCATATTCGGCTTTCATTAATCGTGCATAAAAATATTCTAAGAGGCATAGGGCTTAAAAAACAGTACCATAAAGAAATATATAAACAACACCAACACTTTGGCCATTGCTACGAATTGAACCATCAAAACATAATCTCCATAGTACTAGAAAGACAAGGCTAATATCAACATTATTCATGTCATTAATCCGATATTTAGTAATAAAATCAGTTATGATTTGGCCTCTTATAGATCTCAGAGATGCATAAGCCAAATCATATCCAAACGAAGTATAAGCCCACTAGCCAATTCTGCAACTATGAATTGGCCTATGCAGCATATATTCAATGACATCGGTCACTATGTCCCAACTCCATTCAATCATAATATAGGCATACATATAAATTTCCGTGAGCACGTACCTTGTCTCGCTCTCCAATCGAACTAAGGACGATGTTACAATACTACACTGGTCATGTATTGACATACTCTTCGGATGATAGATAAATATCGGCCATTACCATGTAAACTTCATTCAAAACACATACAGCCGAAATAAACAAATGAAATGACATATCAAGTATTTCGGCCCTTTGGATCAGCAACAACTTGTAGCTAATCAAATGTATAGTGACTTGGTAATACCCTATCATGACGTAAGAAATTATATTGCATCCATGTATTAAAATAAGCCCATTGAGGGTTACCAATCATACCTGATGACAAATTCCATGGCATAGGCGTTAATGGCATAGTTGAAGAATATGGATAATGTGTAGACCAAAGATGTTGAAACCTTCAGCTTGGTCCTTCATAGTTTTCACTCCTTTCCTTCTTCACCTTTGCCGCACTTCTTGTAATGGAAGCTTGCACATAATTCTTATTTTGAGCACTTCCTTTGGGAACCCATGCCATGTTCCTTTCTTCAAGTTCTTGTGCACTAAGTTTTTGTAATTTCTTCTTTGCCAATACGATAAGCTGAGCAGGCATCTCAGCTGTGATTCTGTTTTGACCAATGGCAATTCCTTTTTGGCCTTGTGCACTCTCAACTTCTTTTCTTCAGATTTGCCACTTCGACTCTCAATAATTGGTTGCTTTGTCTCATTGTCTTTAGTAGCCAATGTCAACACATTAATTGGATCTTTTTCATTTGAGATCAAATCTGAAGTCGCACTCTTACGACCATCTCTTTTAACACGGTAAACTTGCTTGACCACCTCTTTCTTCTTCCTTGAGCTCTGCACCGATTCCTTATGATTGAAACGGTCTTTAACATGTGATTGTTCAAATGTTGATCTTCTTGGAGCTGCATAATATTGGTGAGATGGTCTAAAATAAGATGGAGAATGTGCCCTTGTATCATACCTGTCCCATGAGGAATATGGATCTATATGAGCATAGGGAGGCATCCACGGCATTGGCATTGACGACCCAAAATAAGGATATGAATATGTTGCATTAAAATTCTCACTTTGCCAATACCGATCCTCATATTTGCGCCTTGGGGGTGATCTTGGTTTCTTTGCATGATTTGGCCGATAAGCATTCTTCTCTTCAATCTTCTTTTGATATTTATCCAATAGTTCAGAGAAGGTGATTTTTGATCTCTTACACTTGCGCTTATTTCGGCCTTTGTTTTCTTTTGGTTTGCTTTCATCGATCATTGGATTTTCTTGCTTCCCCCCAGTCCTTGGCGTCTCCATTGTAGCTTCGATTGAATTCTTGCCCTTAAGATTATGTTCATTATGCTCTTAAACAACTTCTTTACTTGAAAGCTTGATCCCATCACCTGCAGTTTTTACCTTCTCTTTAAATGGATCAGCTTGAAGCAGCCGATGCAAAAACTTTTTGCCATTGGGACCAATCGGAATAGACTGGTCATCTCTTGGTATTTCAACAAACTTCAATCGTCCTTTTTCAATGGCCGATTTAACTATTTGACGAAACATGTTGCAATCCTCAAAATTATGCTTAGACGAATCATGCAACTTACAATACATTCGTCCCTAGACAGATGGCTCAACATGGTGATCAAGAATTCTAATATAATTATTTCTCACCAACAAATTAAATATTTGATCACACATGCTTGAATTGAAGGTAAACTTTTTATTCTCTATCCGATCTTGTTGTGAGAACGGCTTTGGATTTAAGAAAACGAATGGTTCAGATTTTGCATCACCCCATTCGGCTATGCATTGTGTTTTGCACTCTATCTCCGATGTCTTTGGATAAGAAACTATACTGGCATCGGTTTGCTCAGAGGATTTTAACCTTGGCTTTAAATTTCTGAAAGAAAATAGTTAGAACATACATGTCTCAATTGAGACCAAGTGTAAGCCAAGTAATAAATAAGCAAAGCTACCCAATTAGATATGAGTTTTAGATAAAGCAATGGGGAAGGCCTTGGCTGCAATAATTTTTCGATATCGGTCTTTCTGAATGGTGCAATGTGTTGACCGATATGCTTTGTGACAATCTGATTGCTAACAAATAAATTACCCTTCTTCATTGGTCTCTCAATATTTCTTATGAATATTTTTCTAATATATGCATGAACAACTAAGTCATGACCAAATCTGAAAACAAGTAAATTAATTGCTAGACATACCTCTTCAAATATGCTGGGAGAGCATGATGGTGGTGTGACTTGAAGAATATCTTGCTCCGCCTTTGGATAGCTCCCCAACGTCGTGTCATCATCTTTTTCTTGATTTTGTGCATCATTAGTTTGAAGATCCTTGTCCACCAAACTTTCTTCGGCTACTTGTTCTTTTTCTTGAAGCTCGTCAATTTCTATGGCACGAAACTCATAGGGAAGGAAGTAGGTTCCATTAACATCAGAAAAATCAAGTATGGCTGTCTTGCTATACTTTCCATGCCCTTTCTCAATAATATTTGCCTCTTTGGATTTGATGGATTCGGAATATATACTACTTGATTCGGCCTTTTCAACCGAAGCACTTTTAGTTTCCGAATCATCTTTATTTTCACCAGTTATATCAATTGGCAAGGCTTCTTTTCTTTGAGACAATTCCCTATCAATTCTCTCTTGACGAAGTACTTGCACCCTATCGCGCAAAGCTTTAACTCCCCTCTTAATCTCAGCCCGCTCTAGATTAGTTTGCCCCCCAATGCTTTTAGAATCTTTCGGCAATGAAGTGTTAGTGTTGACGAAATTTTGCAATTGTGTAGGGGGTGTATAATATGCTGCGGTACTAGGTGAAGGTGTATGCACTGCTGTATAACCATATGCTCTTTCGCCAATTTATCAATGCATGTAGTTTCATCTTCTTGCAAAACTCTAGCCTTTATTGCGAAATTATCAGGAAACAACCCCTTTTCATATTGTTCAAGGCAAAGAGCACTAATTTTCTTGTTTTGTGCCAAGCTCTTTTTTAACGCACCCACAAGCGCTTCTGGAAGGGATTGCTCCACAATACTTTCAGATTCTTTTGGCGATGATTCGTGAGTGTTGCCGAAATTCTTGAATTGCATAGAGTATGCATTATATGCTACAGCATTTGATGACGGCACATGTGTTCCTGTAATTTTTTCACTTATTCGGCTATGACCATGAAGATGCGGGGCCGAATTATGAACATCTACAGTTGCATACGGTGCTGAAAAATTACTAAAATGAGGTGTAGCATATGATGGTTGAGAGTAACTGGCCGAATAGCTAGTAGTAGCATGGCCAATTCTCCCATCCATCGGCAAGGTTGGATTCACATACTGCAAATTAGTTGCCGATGAATAAAAAGGTGAAACACTTTCTTCTATGCTATTGGAAATTTTAACATGAGGTGTTTCAAATTGATTAACCGAACCCATCATGTTGTTCACCGGCATATGGATTTGTGGGGTTGCCGATGCATGAGAGTTAGGATACATATGTTGTATGTTGCTAGTATCATAAGAAGTTGAAACATGTAAATTACTTTGAATCGGCCTATGCACGTAATTAGATGCTGGCCGATAGAGTATAATCATTGAACGATCTAGTAACATCATATGAATTATTTGCATCTACAGTAGGGAATTGGGTATTCATATTACCTTTGTAGATTGCAAACCCTAGATGACAATCTCTTCGTAGCAAGAGCGAGCTGGAGACCGTTCAAAGCTTCGTCCCCAGTGGAGTCGCCAAAAAGTGTGTTCACACACGAACACGTCACCATGTACCTCCAACGCCGAGGGTGATGCACCGCAGCTCACGTCGAATGAGACCTGTCCGGAAGCGCGGTACGCAAACAATCCGGCGGGTGCTTTTGTAGACCCGAAACCCCACACGCCCGGGAGGGACCCGTCAGGGCTTGCGGCGGCTATGGGCTGCCCTAGGTCGACCTGATCGCCCCTAGGGCCTCAAGGTTCGCCGCCCTGCGAACGAAGAACGAGGAAGAAGAAGAAGAACAAGGGAGAGAGATAAAGGTACAGGGAAAAGGATGATATATTGATAGATCGATTGTGTGTTGTTCAATCGGACGTCACCCCTTAGGTATATAAGAGGCGGCTGGACTTCCCATGCAAGGAAAAGGCTTGGATTCACGTCCAAAACCCTAGTCAAATTCAGATTGGTTTTGTCCGAACTTTCCAAAACTGTTTGGTTTAAACTGGCTGCACCTTGCGGGTCATTTTTGTGGTGGTAAACGATCTCGTATGGAAACGAGCCCAAAAGCAATCTTGACCGTTTCGACGAGACGAACAACTTTCATGTTGAACGTTTTTTGATTTGAGGCCATCTTCTGGGCCAAACGGTCACGCAGAACACCTGTTCGCTCGCGCTACCCATCAGACCTATGTCTGGTGGGGCGCGCCACATCTCGCCTCGTGACAGGGCTGCACTCCAATAGCTCTAACTTTTGCATACGAACTCGGATTGGGACGATTTTTATTCAAAATCGACTGTTTCAACGAGACGAAGACAATTTGTGTTGATCATTTTTCCATATGAGGATATCTTAATTGGGTTTTAAGCCATTCTTTAATCTAGTGTCGACATGAGCATCTCTGAAGTTGTCATAACTTTTGCATCCGAACTCCATTTTAGACCATCTTCATATTCATCTTGATCATCTCGAAGAGAGCCATCTCATAGTGACTTTCAATAGTAAGTTTGAATTACTCTTGACATAGCTTCAAGCCACTCTTTATAAATATGCCATTTTTGAGCGTCAACACCGTCGTGCTGACGAAACTCTCCCTCGACCCTCTACTAGATTAAGAGTTCGAGGGACGTCATCGAGCTGAATGTGTGCTGAACTCAGAGGTGTCGTACGTTCAGTACTAGATCGATTGGATCATGAAGATGTTCGACTACATCAACCACGTTAACCTAACACTTCCGATTTCAGTCTACGAGGGTACGTGGACACACTCTCCCCCTCTCATTGCTATGTGTCTCCTAGATAGATCTTGTGTGATAGTAGGAATTTTTTTGAAGTTGCATGCTACGTTCCCCAACAGCCGAGGGGCCGAATCTAGTCGTCTTACTCACGCGATGGCTTCGTTCTTCAACCGGGAGGACCCCCTGCCATGGTGAACCAGAGGCCGCGTGCCACGAATGTATTGTAGATGCTCGGGACAGCAAGGGGGCTATGAGCTCATTCCTTGTGTGCGTCATGTGGAAGGGACGTAGCCACCGGATGCACGGCACACCGTCCTAGTTAATCTCATGGTCCAAGGGGGTGACTGAATCATGGCGGATGTATTCGGGGTGAGAGCTCAGGGATGGAGGTGATTAGAGAGCAAACGATGGAGATGGGGATGAGGGACGCGTGGGTGGGCTTGGGGCATGTGCATTTACTACGGGAGTGGTTATGGGTGGATATGTGCAGAAACAATCTCTCAGATTTGGAAACACATCGATGAGAATTGGAATCATTTTTGGTTGTGAGATGAAAGATGCATCAACATTGCTCGAGCAGTCTGAAGATTACCTCCTATCAGACTTTCTGGTAGGAAGTGTTTCCTTGCTTGTGTTGGGGCATTGATTGGTAAGTGCATAATGTACTTGTATATAAAACTAGCGTTGATTAGCGAGTGTGCTAAGCCATAATCCCCATTAATTTGAAGCCTTTCGGTAATTCACACTTTAAACCATCAAAATCATTCAAATCAAATCATAGACATGTCATATGAGGACACATTGGAGTAAATACCATCAAACTACAACAATTCGGGCTAGGGTTCCAAAAATCTTGTTGGAAATATGCCCTAGAGGCAATAATAAAGTGGTTATTATTATATTTCCTTAGTCATGATAAAGGTTTATTATTCATGCTAGAATTGTATTGACCGGAAACTTAAATACATGTGTGGATACATAAACAAATAGTGTGTCCCTAGTGAGCCTCTACTAGACTAGCTCGTTGATCAAAAGATGGTTAAGGTTTCCTAACCATAGACATGTGTTGTCACTTGATAACGGGATCACATAATTAGAAGAATGATGTGATGGACAAGACCCATCCGTTAGCATAGCATCATTCGGTTAATTGCTACTGCTTTCTTAATGTCAAATACATATTCCTTCGACCATGAGATCATGCAACTCCGGGATACCAGAGGAATACCTTGTGTGCTATCAAACGTCACAACATAACTGGGTGATCATAAAGATGCCCTACACGTATCTTCGAAGGTGTCTGTTGAGTTGGCGTGAATCGAGGTTGGGATTTGTCACTCCCTATGATGGAGAGGTATCTCTGGGCCCTCTCGGTAATACACACCACGATCCCCAAGCCGTGTGCGGTGCCCCCTCTCCCTCTAGTTCTAGTCCCTTCTCTGTCCAAGTCCGCTGTGCTTGGTGAATCCCTACGGATAGTTTTACCACCGTCACCACGCAGTCGTGCTGCCGGAACTCATCTACTACTTCGCCTCTCTTGCTGGATCGAGAAGGCGAGGACGTCATCGAGTTGAACATGTTCTGAACACGGAGGTGTCGTACGTTCGGTACTTGATCGGTACGGATCGTGAAGGTGTACGACTACATCAACCGCATTGATAAATGCTTCCTCTTAGTGATCTACAAGGGTATGTAGATGCTCTCCCCTGTCGGTGTCAAAACCGGCGGATCTCGGGTAGGGGATCCCGAACTGTGCATCTAGGTTCGATGGTAACAGGAGATGGGGGACACAATGTTTACCCAGGTTCGGGCCCTCTCTATGGAGGTAATACCCTACTTCCTGCTTGATTGATCTTGATGAATATGAGTATTACAAGAGTTGATCTACCACGAGATCGTAATGGCTAAACCCTAAAAGTCTAGCCTAGCTATGGTCATTCGGGGCTATCTACGGACCTAGCCCTCCGGTTTATATAGACACGGGAGGGATCCAGGGTTACACAAGGTTGGTCACAGAGAAAGGAATCTTCATAGTTGACGCCCAGCTTGCCTTCCACGCCAAGGAGAGTCCTATCCGGACATGGGT
This sequence comes from Triticum urartu, assembly GCF_056163025.1. Lineage (NCBI taxonomy): Eukaryota > Viridiplantae > Streptophyta > Magnoliopsida > Poales > Poaceae > Triticum > Triticum urartu. The sequence continues at coordinate 165,018,737 of NC_141874.1, read as the reverse complement.
AGAGTCTTCGGTCTTTGTATCCTTACGGCCCATCAGTCCGGCCCATATCCAATAGATCGGACACCCAAGGACCCCTTAGTCCAGGACTCCCTCAGTAGCCCCTGAACCAGGCTTCAATGACGATGTGTCTGGCGCGCAGATTGTCTTCGGCATTGCAAGGCGGGTTCCACTTCCCGAATACTCCAAGATAGTATTTGGATAAAATGAAGGTGTCCAGATCTGCAACACAAGTACCACACATGACTGTAGGGAATATAATATTTCACGAGTCCCATCCGCTGACAACTTTTTGCAAGATGACATCACGTCTGTTCGGTCACTATATCGAACTGTTTTGTCCGTCGTTCCGTGCTTCGAGATGCAGTTTCCATTGGCACGTCTTGTCAAAGCAGAAATCGTGTCCCCTTATTGCAGGATTCTAATCAATATGGGCGTGGGTAACCCAACCGTGCCGTTTACACAGCCCTTGGGAATAGGTGAGTTTTGGGGCAAGTGGGGAGGCGTTCGATATTCACTGCCTTTATAAGGGGATAAGGATTCCCCCTTCTTCTCCCACGCCTTCTCTCTCCCTCTGCCCTTCCTCTCTTGAGCTCTAGCGGCCAAGTTCTCATCTTTTTCCCACTCGAGCAAGCACTCAACCATGTCCGGATCCGGAGGTCAAGGCAAGTGGATGGCCTCCTCCGTCAAGGAGAAGGACATTACTGAGCTTCGGGCGGTCGGGTATCTGGCGAAGGAAATCCCTCATTTCTATTATCTGGCGAAGGAAATCTTCCAGTCCAAGGGCAAGTCGTCCCCACACCAAAGCCCAACGAGAGGGTGGTATTCATCCCTCATTTCCTCCGTGGGCTAGGGTTTCCACTCCACCCTTTCGTCCGCGGGCTGATGTTCTATTACGGGCTAGACTTCCATGATCTATCCCCGAACTCTTTCCTCAACATCTCGGTGTTCATCATCGTGTGTGAGGCCTTCCTCCGCATCCAACCCCACTTCGGGCTGTGGCTCAAGGTCTTCAACGTGAAGCCGAAGGTGGTGGATGGCCAGCATGCGGAGTGCGGGGCACCATGGTGAGCAAGCTAACCAATGTCTCCTGGCCAAAAGGCACTTTCATGGAGACTATCAAGGAATGGTAGAAACAGTGGTTCTACATCACAGAACCCCGCGGCGCCACCTAGGCTGCAGCTGCCGAATTCAACTCCGACGCTCCCATGCGACTCACCTCCTAGGTTGAGAAGAGCCTGAATTGGTCTTCGCCAGATGAGCTGATAGCACTGCAGACACGCGTTCAAAGCATGGTGGACAAAGATATCAAGCTTGTCGATGTAACCCAGGTGATGCTAGTTCGCCGGATTCTCCCGTGCCAAATCCAAAGCCACCCTTTATGGGAGTTCAATCCGAAGAAGCACCATACCCTGAAGAGGCTCTTCGAATCCACTCACGAAGATGCCTGGAAGTTGCTCTTCAAGGGCAACGAGACACCGCCAGCCACAGACTCGGACCGCGGCCACGACATTAACCACCTCGCCAACGAGGTATGTTTTTTTACGCATCCTCTACTTGCTTGTTTCAAGGATGATATCTGAGCTTTTATTATCATTACTTCTTCAGGAATGGATGGAGAGGGCGAAGCGGATCCAGTGTCTGGCTCCGCTGCCTGAAGAACCAGTCATCCCGCGTCTAGCGAAGATGCTGGTGCCGGCGCCTTGTAAGGCGCCGAAGAAGAAGGCCAAGGGGAAGGCCAAGGGGGTCTGGAGTGGGCCCCGCCGCAAGGGCGCTTCGGACGTGACGTCCGAAGACAAGACCCGCTCCTCCGTCGCCGAAGACGACGACGATGAGGAGGAGGAGGAGGAGAGCGATTCTCCCCCTGATGGGGGGAGGAAGAAGAGGGCGGCCTCCACAATTCTGGAGGCGGAGGCGCTCAAGAAGGGGAAAGGCCCTCTCGTGGGCAGCTCCGCATGGGACGTCGACAGCAGTCCGGAGCGACGCCCCCGGAACAAGCCCCTGGCCGCATCGTGAGTGCTAAGAAACCATACCTGTCCATTTATCCGGCCTTTCCACCTTATGGTATTTTATAAGGTTTAATCATGTCATTGTAGTCCGGCCCACGACAGCTCCCAGCGATCCTCATCAAGAGGCTCGTTGGACTCAAAGGAGATGGCCAGCGAGACACCGCCAGCCGCTTACTCTCCCAAGGCCAAGGGAGACGACGAGGTGCTGTCCCAAAGGACCTTCCCGGGCCAGGGAGAGGTTCGAGAGGTCGTTAAGGCGGCGCCAGAGGGCGACACCTCGGCCGCCGAACACATGGGGAACAGGCCCCCATGGAGACTGATGATGGGGGCCGTGCTCAATTCGGCCCCCCTCCGAGCACGGATCCGGAGACCCATATGGCCCCGAAGTCCGACAAGAATCCTCCTTCAAGGGAAGGAGGCGTGCCCGTCCCGCCGGCGACCTCTGTCTAACCAGAGGTGCTGAATAATCTATTGGAAGTGCTACGGGGCGCTTCCATATTGTGAAAGAACATCGTATCCTTATGGGTACGGTGATTGAGAAGATTCAGTCTATTAAGAGCGGACTGACCGAAGCCTGCAGCGGCCTGCTGACAGTTTTTGAGGTAAGCTGTGTTGACCGAGAAAATCCCAATATAGACAGTAGCCCCTGAGACACTGTCCGGTGTTCGAAAAGAAAAGCCGGATAGAGGATCGATTAAATTTTGCATGAAGCTAACCAAACTTTGTCTGATTTGAATAAGCAGGAGTCGCTGCTGCCCACGACCTCTCACACTACCAAAGTCTCCGGACTAAAGCAGAAACTGGAGCGGGCCGAAGAGGAGCTTGGCCAGGCGAGGAAGCAGCTGGAGGACCAGCAAGGTATGTAGTGACTCGCTATGTATTCGGAAAGAATAAATGATGTATACTGACCGTAGTGTCATGATATGTGTAGGGGCGACGACCGAGATCGAGGCCCTGAAAAAGGCCCTAGCCGAAGCCGAGGGAAAAGATGTCAAGGAGCAGGCTGCTCGTAAAAAGCTTAAGGCCAGGCTGAACAAGGTCCAGCAAGAGCTCCAATATGCTGTCAAGAAGTATGAGGCCTTGGAGGGAGATGTTTCGGCTCGAGAGGCCGAACTCTCAAAGGCTCGCCAAAGCACGGAAGCAGCCCGGGTTGAAGCCCAGGGTGCCCTCCAGGAGATCCAGGAGGCCAATAAGATCGCAGCGGGTAAGGAATTTAGTATGCAAAGCAAGTATGTGAAGAAGAAATATTTCCTACTAACCCGGATTCGGAGTTCTCCAGGGGCATTTGCAGATCTGCCACGTAGTGTATCCGACGCCGCAGAGTTCTTCCGGGCTGAAGAAGGGAGCTCAATGGAGAAATTGTTCTGATCGCAATACCTTGTGCCAGAGCATCACGTGCCTTTCATCGATCAGCTAAAACAGCTGGTTGAGCTGCATAGGGTGGCCAAACTGGCCATGAAGGATTTGATAATCCGGTTGTGGCCTGCCGAAGCTATGCTCGGCAGCTACTTTGGGGTTGTGAAGCGGCTAGTGAACGCCTGTCCTCGGCTGGACGTCGTCAAGCGATCGGCCTGTATTGAAGGTGTGTGCATGGCCTTCGCCCGCGTCAAGATATGGTGGGCGAAGATGGACGCCATCAAGATGACGACCGAGGGGCCGCCAGAGGGCAAGGAGCACCGCACGCCTGAGCGGTATTTTGCAGATGTCCTGGAGGGCTCTCGCATTGTAGCAACGCAATGTTCGCAAGACATTATTATTGAATGAATACATTCATGTTGTCTTTGCCTTGTATGATGAAACAAAATCGCTATGTAATATAATGTTTTGTTTAAAAAGGTTTCTCCTCCTGTGCGGCTGTGTTATGTGAAATCTGAGAGTTGGCCAATCGTCGGCTTGTGCCCCCACATAGGAAATACGGGGGTGTTCGGGATGCTATCTAAACACTCTTGATCCAATTGTTTGGTCCTTGAAGGAGGTGTTTAGCGCAACGAACCAGGCAATTGGACTATGTGGCTTTAGCACCCTCACTTAGCCATAGGAGTTTGACATTAGAAATATAGGCGCAGCCCCTAGTATCCGGACTAGGATGCTGTAAACACTTGATCAGGTAAGTACCGATCCCCCGCGTAATGCGGAAAAAATCTCGGAGGATTTGAGACCTCCGAAGAGCTGACCGGCTCTCGCCGTATCATGACAGTCAGTTTTCGGCTTTCTCTACTGAGGTGCACACTTGGGTAAACCAGGGCACAATCGCAGTAGTGCTACCTTTACTACCCTAGCCGATACAGCAGAACGTAAGGTAGTAAGCACAGGAGCCGGGAAACCCAACTATTGACCCAAGACATGATTCGGAGCCAATGCATATAGTGCTAAATTCGGGGTGCCAAATTGTACTGTAAAAGTGTTCGGACTTTTGTTGCCATGCTGTGGGGCGCTATGAAGCCCCTAGAAAACTGAAACGCACCAAAGTGTATGGGTGTTACCTGATAAAGTTACGAGAAAAGAAAAGACAAAAAGGAAACAGAAGAAGGACAAGGGGTAAGTGTAAGTGCATCTAGTGCCCCTTAGTGATTTTGGTGTATTGAAGACTTATAGGTTAAGGGACTAATGTGTTTGTGAGTGTACACAGGTCTATAAGTCTATGAGGAGTTTGATATTTACAGAGAAAGTCGACCCCTAAAAATGAAGTTCGTCGACTGAAGACTTTGGATTTCTGAAGACTTTCTGAAGACTTTGAAAGTGAAGAAATTGGTGTGACCTTGAAGACATGGTATTCATTCGAGGAACATGAAGCGTGAAGACTTTTGTTTTCGTAGTTTCATTTTCTCTTTCGTGAGTCATAGGAAACACCGTACTGTTAAAGGGGTCGAGGAAATACTAAGGAAAAATTTCCATGTGGTGCTCAACTCAAAATCCTACACCTACCAATCCCTTCGAGTGAAGCCATTGGAAATATCATATAGTCCAGTCATATTCTTCAGCGACAGAGACGAAGTTCTTCTGGTCTCTGAGGAATTTGTTCTGACTGAGGAGTTAGGAATTCGCTAGTGCAGATTTCCTACACAGTGAGGAACATGATAGCCCTGAGAATTTGATACTCAAATTTCCGACCGTTGTTGTGCTATGCGCCAGCTGTCCCAAAATATCTACTCACCTATTGGTCATATCATTGAAGGGCATTTATGTCTTATCATGTCAGGCTGCTCCCTAGGCTATAAATAGCCATCCCCTACAACCACTAGCTAGTTGGCTGCTCTGAGAGAAACTGACACTTGTCATTTGAGAGCAACCCATCCTCTGAGGACTTTGAGCAAAAATCATCAAGTGAGGAAAAACCCAAAACCCAAACACCTACAAACCCCAAGTGATTGAGCATCATTGAAGAGATTGATCCTGCGTGGATCCGATGCTTGTTACCTTTGAAGACTGTGCTTCTTCCAGACGGTTAGGCGTCATGGTCTAGAGCATCCAAGAGGAATTGTGGATCGCCGAGTGACCGAGTTTGTGAAGGTTTGGAAGTCGCCTGAAGAATTACCACGAGTTATTGAACGAGGTCTGTGTGACCTTAGTTCAAGGAGAATACGGTGAGGACTGGGTGTCATGAGCTGCGTGTTCAGGACTGGGTGTCCAGGACTGTGTGTCCTCGAGTTTAAATACTCAGCCACTCCAACCAGACGTACAACTGAGACAGCAGTTGGAACTGGTCTACCAAATCATTGTCTTCACCAAGCTTACTGGTTCCATTTCCTCAACTCTTTCATTTCCTCATAATTGAGTTGTGTGCTTGTTCATATCTGTGTTTGAAGACTTTCTCAATTTCCTCAGTTCAATTTCTTTAGTCTGTTTGTCTTCATCCTGTGTTATCCTGTGCTTACGCTTCCTGTACTCTGTGCCTGTCTTCATTTCATCATGATGACTATGCTTGTATTCTGTTATGTTTACTTTTGAGTACTTATTCCACTGCTAGTAGTTCTTCGCTAAGGAATTTCCTCACCGGCAAATTCCTCAGTGAAGAATTTCATAAAAATCGCCTATTCACCCCCCCCCCCTCTAGTCGATGTAACGCACTTTCAATTGGTATCAGAGCAAGGTACTCCCTTATTCTGTGTGATTTTGGTTTAACCACCTGGAGTTTTAGTTATGTCGACCGCAGTTATGATCAAGGTCTCTGTTGGGTGTCCTACCTTCGATGGGACAGACTACCCCTACTGGAAGAATAAGATGTGAATGCATCTTGAGGCAATTGATAACGATCTCTGGTATGTTGTGGAAAATGGTGTTCCCTCAGTCACACCTTCTCTGAATGCTGCTGATGTGAAGAGATTCAAGCAACTCGACTCTCAAGCGAAGAATATCATATGTGGCCATCTGAGCAAAGGACAGTATGGCAGAGTGAGTGCTTTGGAGACAGCGAAGCTTATCTGGGACAGGTTGTCCAAAGTGAATGAAGGGGTCTCAACACAGCATGACTCCCGAGTTGATGTTCTTCGTAATCTCTTCAACCGCTTCAAAAGACTCGACAATGAAAATGTTCAACAAACCTTCGATTGCTTCACTGACATCTCAAATGAGCTTCAAGCACTTGGTGCCACTGACATCACCGACCATGAGGTGGTGAAGAAATTGTTGAGATCACTTGATTCCTCATTTGACACTCTGGCATTGATGATACAAGAACGTGTTGATTATAAGTCACTTGATCCCGCTGATATTCTCGAGAGGCTAAATACTCATGAGTTCCAACTTGCTGAAAAAAGAGATCTCTATGGTTCGAGCTATGGCAGATCACGCGCACTGAAGGCCAAGGCGGTATCTGAGTCCGAAGATGAATACTCTGGTAGCAGCCTTGGTGATTGATGAAGCCATGTACCTAGGGTAGGGGGACGGACCTGTCCAAGGAGCCCTACCCTAGGACATCCCTAGGAGAAGTCACCTTTCAATCGACTTGAAGGTATCCCACTCGACGGATTCAAGACACTCGACCATGAAGCCAACCACTCGACCATGAAGCCAACCACTCGACTGCCAGGAGACCTAGAGTCACTCCGCAGGCAAGCGATCGGCTATTAAGTAGTCTTTATGGTCATTATCACACTTTATTAAGGGTGTTACCGGTAACGCCCAACCTTAAATGTACCTTAAACCCTGCATTATTGAGGGCAGGAGAGGACCGGCGAACTCTATATAAGCCACCCCCCTCCTCAGTATGAAGGGTTCGCACCCCTGTTATTCACACGCCAGTAATCCAGTCGACTGCCTCCGGGCACCGAGACGTAGGGTTGTTACTTCCTCCGCGAAGGGCCTGAACTCCTACATCTTGGTGTGTTTACAACTTCCCAATAGCTGAGATCTAGCCTCTCCATACATACCCCCCTACATCACTGTCAGAGTTAGAACCACGACAGTTGGTGCCCACCGTGGGGCAGGAATCTTAGCGCCTGATTGGAGAAGTTGCGATTTTTCCGATCCCTTTGATCATGGTTTCATGCGGAGTTTTGGTGAAGGGCCGCGAGATCCGCCTCGGCGCGCTCACGTTCATCGCCGACGACTCCGCCTGGCTTCAGGAGGCGCCACTCGACATCGACGCGCTCCCCATCCACGGTGCGACGCATTTCCACGCATGTGTTCGTGGCGTCCTCCTGCGGCAGCCGTCGACCCAGTATCGGTCGGCCCCCGTATCGTCTCCCCGCTCTGTCTCCCACCGACGCAAGCGCTCCGGTCGGTCGAGACTTCAGAGGTGGGTGAGGCATGCCGTTGCTCGCCAGTCGGCCGCCCCGAAAGTCGCGGCAATCGAGCCCGACGAATCCCTCTGCGGCCTGTTCGACCTGTCGACTGGCTCCGCGGAGACCGCATCCGAGTGCGACAGCAGCGACCCAGCGGCCGAGATCCTGGCGGTCGATGGGACGCACAGTCCTCCCGGTTTCCCTCGCGCTGATGGAGGCGCGGGTGGGGGCGACACGTCGCATCCCCACGATGAGTATCTCCCCGAACCTCTCACGTCATTGCAGCGAGAGGAGCTTCACCGCCGAAACACGGACGCACTCCGCACTCCTATCGTCGGAGAGTCCCCCGAGGCCCGGGCCTTGGAGGACGCGTGCTTGGCTAATTTGGCCGAGCGCACTCGACTGGAGAATCTCCAGCGAGCACTCGACGAGCAAGCGCGTCAGCGGGCTCCCGAGTCTAGTCGACGCCAGCTCTTCCCGCCGACGCAGGTATACCGAACCCCAGTTCAGAATTTGGCCGCCGCGGCCCGTATAGCAGAATCGATTCAACCCTCCCAGTCGGAGGCTGGCAGGGGCTTGTTACAGATCAGAGCGTTGCTCCGGGCGGCGGGAAACCAGAATTCCGCTGTTTCCCAGTCGTGGAATAGGATCCACAGTCGATCCGTTGCAACAGATACAGTCCATTCGGCTCACAGCCCGTGGTCGCCCCCGAGGCGTGAGGGACGTGGCGACCGGCATGATCAGTACAGAAGGAATGAGCAGTATGATCACCGATCCGATCGTGATGATCAACGTCGAGTGCCAACCCCTCCCCCGAGGAGTGGGTCATATGCGCCTCGACATCGAGATGACAGGCGCCCTCATAGCGTTGGGCAGAGGATTCTCGTCGACCCTAGGGACCCAGGCTTTGACGCGAGATCTGTCCTCGTTCAAGGCTTGGTTGACAGGAACAGGGCTCATCGGGAAGGCCAGAACAGAGATGCGCCCTCCAGCAGCAGAATACGTGTTTCAGGGCCAGAGTGTTTCAGTCGAGCCATCAGAGCCGCAGTGATTCCTCCCAACTTTCGGCTGGCGACTAGAATCAGCAAGTTCACCGGTGAATCTAAGCCTGACACTTGGCTCAAAGATTACTGAGTGGCTGTACAGATTGGCGGTGGCAATGATGAGGTGGCCATGAAGCATTTGCCTCTCATGTTAGAGGGCTCAGCCAGAGCGTGGCTAAATCAGTTGGCACCCAGCAGCATTTACACTTGGGAGGACCTCTCCCGAGTGTTTATCACAACCTTTGAAGGAACATGCAAGCGGCCTACAGGCCTTACAGAGTTGCGGTCTTGCGTGCAGAAGCCGAATGAAACTCTGAGGGAATACATCCAGAGGTGGATCACACTGCATCACTCGGTTGAGAATGTGCCAGACCATCAAGCGGTTTGTGCCTTCAAGGAAGGCGTTAAATACAGAGAGTTGAATCTGAAGTTCGGTCGAACTGGAGAGATGTCTCGGAATCGGATGATGGAGATTGCCACCAAGTATGCTAATGGTGAAGACGAGGACCGACTCCGGAGTGGCAAGCACAAGGCAGTCGCCCAAGAAACCGGAGGAAACTCCAGCCGGAAGCAAAAGCGGAAGGCCGAACCAGCCGCCCCTGGAGAGGCCCTGGCCGTGGCCCAGGGAAACTTCAAGGGAAAACCCAAGGGCCCCTGGAAGCCCAAGAAAGTCAAGGATCAGGATGGGAATGATGTTTTGGATCTGCCATGTCACATCCACACCAAGAAAGATGAAGAGGGTAATTTTATTTACCCAAAACATACCACTCGACAGTGCCGGCTCCTAATCCAGCAGTTTCAAGGCAAGCAGTCCAAGGACAAGGAAAAAGAGTCGGACAGAGTTGAGGACAAGGAAGACAGTGATGATGGATACCCCCAAGTCAATTCCACCCTGATGATTTTTGCCGATGTTGAAAGCAAAAGTCGACTGAAAGTCATTAACCGCGAGGTAAACATGGTTGCTCCCGCAACGCCCAGTTACCTGAAGTGGTCTCAGACTGCCATCACATTCGACCAGTCTGATCACCCTACGCACATTGCCACCCCTGGGAGGCAAGCTTTGGTGGTCGACCCAATTGTCGAAGGCACTCGATTGACCAAAGTCCTGATGGATGGTGGCAGTGGCCTGAACATACTGTATGCTGAAACTTTGAAAGGAATGGGCATTCCGATGTCCAGACTCAGTACCAGTAACATGAGCTTCCACGGAGTCATTCCTGGGAAGAAAGCCCAATCACTCGGCCAGATTGCTCTTGATGTGGTTTTCGATGATTCAAAGAATTACCGCAAGGAAAAGTTGACATTCGAGGTTGTGGACTTCCAAAGTGCTTATCATGCCATTTTGGGCAGGCCAGCTTACGCATGCTTCATGGCCCGACCATGTTACGTGTATCTCAAACTGAAGATGCCTGGCCCCAAAGGTGTGATCACTGTTACGGGCAACCGAAAGAAAGCAGAAGAGTGTTTTCAGAAAGGCTCGAAGATCGCTGATGCTCAGATGGCAGTGGTCGAGCTGTAAGAGTACCAAAAGACTGCCGATCCAAGTGAATTGCTACGAGCCAAGAAGCCTGCTTCAGAATCAGCTTTTCAGTCGTCCGGTGAAACAAAGCCAGTCCACATTCACCCGACCGACCCGATGCTGCCCCGACTCACATCTCAACAACGCTCGACTCCAAATAGGAAGAAGCGCTCGTCCAGCTCCTCCGTGAGAACTGGGACGTCTTCGCATGGAATCCCTCTGACATGCCTGGAGTTCCCAGAGGGCTGGCTGAGCACCGTCTACGAGTCGACCCAAATTCAAGCCTGTGAAGGAACATCTTCGACGGTCCGCCGTCCAGAAGAAGCAAGCCATTGGCGAGGAGGTAGCTCAGCTCTTAGCAGCGGAGTTCATCCGAGAGATTTACCACTCCGAGTGGCTCGCCAATGTCATCATGGTCCCCAAGAAGGACAAGTCACTTCGCATGTGCATTGATTTCAAACATATCAATCGGGCCTGCCTAAAATATCATTTTCCTCTCCCTCACATCGACCAAATAGTCGACTCGACTGCGGGGTGCGAGAGATTGTCTTTTCTAGATGCCTATTCCGGGTACCATCAGATCCGTCTGTATGGACCCGACGAGATCAAAACAGCTTTCATCACTCCATTTGGATGCTTCTGTTAGGTCACCATGCCATTTGGCCTCAAGAACGCCGGAGCCACGTTCATGAGAATGATTCAGAAGTGTCTACTCACTCAAATCAGTCAGAATGTGGAGGCATACATGGATGATATTGTGGTCAAGTCACGGAAAGGTTCCGACCTGCGGGCTGACCTTGCTGAAACCTTTGCCAACCTCAGGAGGTATGATATCAAGCTCAATCCGTCAAAGTGCATGTTCGGAGTTCCAGGTGGAAAGTTACTCGGTTTTCTCGTTTCCGAACGGGGGATCGATGCCAATCCTGAAAAAGTTGGCACCATACTCCGGATGAAGCGTCCTGTACGCGTGCACGATGTCCAAAAGCTTACAGGCTGCTTGGCCACTCTAAGTCGATTCATATCTCGTCTCGGTGAAAAGGCGTTGCCCCTTTACCGACTGATGAAGAAGTCTGACAAGTTCGAGTGGACTCCAGAAGCTGACGCAGCATTTGCAGAGCTCAAAGCTCTGCTCTCCACCCAGCCGGTGCTTGCTGCCCCAATCAGCAAAGAGCCTCTGCTGCTTTACATTGCAGCCACAGGACAAGTTGTCAGTATAGTACTTACGGTCGAGCGGGAAGAAGAAGGAAAGGCCTTCAGAGTTCAGCGCCCAGTCTATTATCTGTCTGAAGTTTTGACCCCTTCAAAACAAAGATACCCTCACTACCAGAAGCTCGTATATGGGATTTACATGACCACGAAGAAGGTTGCACATTACTTCTCTGACCACTCCATAACAGTCGTCAGCGACGCCCCACTGTCAGAGATTCTGCATAACAGAGATGCAACTGGTCGAGTGGCCAAGTGGGCGATTGAACTCCTTCCCTTAGATATCAAGTTTGAAGCAAAGAAGGCTATCAAGTCCCAAGCAATCGCAGATTTCATCGCCGAGTGGATTGAACAGCAACTTCCGACTCAAGTTCACTCGGAGCATTGGACCATGTTCTTCGATGGATCTAAGATGCTGAATGGTTCCGGTGCTGGGGTAGTTCTAGTCTCCCCCCGAGGAGATAAGCTCAGATATGTTCTCCAGATTCACTTCGATTCCTCCAATAATGAAGCAGAATATGAAGCACTTTTGTACGGGTTGCGCATGGCCATTTCACTCGGCGTCCGTCGCCTCATGGTCTATGGCGACTCAGATTTGGTAGTTAATCAGGTGATGAAGGAGTGGGACATCAGAAGTCCGGCTATGACTGGTTATTGCAATGCAGTGAGAAAGCTAGAAAAGAAATTCGAGGGGTTAGAGCTTCATCACATCCCCCGACTGAAAAATCAAGCAGCTGATGATCTGGCAAAGATAGGCTCCAAGAGAGAAGCCATTCCCAGCAATGTGTTCTTGGAGCACATCCGCTCACCGTCAGTCCAAGAGGATCCTTTCACAGAAGAAGCCCCACAACCGAAAAGTGCCACAGATCCGACTGAAGTCGAAGTTCCTGCTGTGGTCGACCTAATCATGGAAGTCTTGGCAATCACTCCCGACTGGACGATACCGTACATCGCGTATATCCTAAGGAAAGAACTCCCAGAGGACGAGGAAGAGGCTCGACTGATCGTCCGCTGATCCAAGGCCTTCACAGTCATAAAGGGGCAGTTGTATAGAGAAAGCGCGACTGGAATTGGTCAGAAGTGCATAACACCAGAAGAGGGTCGGATAATCCTTGATGATATCCACTCGGGGACCTGTGGTCACCATGCGTCCTCTCGGACCATTGTGGCTAAAGCATACCGAGCGGGATTTTACTAGCCTAGAGCAAATGAGATGGCAAAAGAGATAGTCGACAAGTGTGGAGGGTGCCAGTTCTACTCCAACATGTCACACAAGCCTGCGTCAGCTCTGAAGACCATTCCACTCGTATGGCCCTTTGCTGTCTGGGGACTAGACATGGTTGGTCCACTGAGAACAGGCCGAAGTGGTTTCACTCATGTGCTTGTGGCAGTCGACAAGTTTACCAAATGGATTGAAGCTAAGCCTATCAAGAATCTTGATGCTTGCACTGCTATTAGTTTCGTCAGAGGGCTAACATTCAGATATGGAGTCCCGCATAGCATCATCACTGACAATGGGTCAAACTTCGATTCGAACAAGTTCAGAGCTTTTTGCGCCTCTCAAGGCACTCGAGTCGACTACGCATCGGTTGCCCATCCCCAGTTAAATGGACAAGCTGAAAGAGCAAATGGTCTGATTCTCAAAGGACTAAAGCCTCGACTGATGCGTGATCTCAAGCACGCGGCGGGTGCTTGGGTCGCCGAGCTTCCGTCAGTTCTGTGCGGATTGAGGACCACCCCTAACCGGTCGACTGGAAGAACTCCATTCTTTCTGGTTTATGGAGCCGAAGCAGTTCTGCCAAGTGATCTTCTTCACAACGCGCCCCGAGTCGAGCTTTACACCGAAGATGAAGCACAACAGGCCCGGCAAGACGCGGTCGACCTCCTAGAAGAAGAGAGGGAGATGGCCATGATCAGATCGACCATTTATCAGCAAGACTTGCGTCGATTCCACGCCCGGAATGTGAAGAGCCGAGCCTTCCAAGAAGGAGATTTGGCCCTTCGAGTGGATCAACAGAAACCACACAAACTTGCTCCTACTTGGGAAGGCCCCTTCATCGTCACCAGAGTCCTCCACAATGGAGCATATCACCTCTACAATGTTGATCACCAGATCGACGAGCCACGAGCTTGGAATGCGGAACTACTCCGCCCATTTTACACTTGAGTTCTCCCTTGGACGAGATGTAATAAGAAAAAATTTCCCGCAGTTCATTTTTATCAAAGACAAGAGTGTTCCAATAATTGCTGTCACTTTTGTTTGCGTGCGAAATCCCTCAGTGGGTGACTTAGCTGCGAATCCGTTTCGCCTAAGTTTGAAAAATCCTACCGAGTGGAGAGCGATCCTCCCACTCGGGGGCTTAGCTGCAGTCCAGCACTCGCCTAAGTTCTCCCGCTAAGAGACTTAGCTGCAGTCAGACACTCGCCTAAGTTTGAAAAAATCCTACCGAGTGGAGAGCGATCCTCCCACTCGGGGGCTTAGCTGCAGTCCAGCACTCGCCTAAGTTCTCTCACTTAGAGACTTAGCTACAGTCCGGCACTCGCCTAAGTTTGAAAAAATCCTACCGAGTGGAGAGCGATCCTCCCACTCGGGGGCTTAGCTGCAGTCCAGCACTCGCCTAAGTTCTCTCACTTAGAGACTTAGCTGCAGTCCGGCACTCGCCTAAGTTTGAAAAAATCCTACCGAGTGGAGAGAGATCCTCCCACTCGGGGGCTTAGCTGCAGTCCAGCACTCGCCTAAGTTCTCTCACTTAGAGACTTAGCTGCAGTCAGGCACTCGCCTAAGTTTGAAAAAATCCTACCGAGTGGAGAGCAATCCTCCCACTCGGGGGCTTAGCTGCAGGCGAGCACTCGCCTAAGTTCTCTCACTTAGAGACTTAGCTGCAGTCAGGCGCTCGCCTAAGTTTGAAAAAATCCTACCGAGTGGAGAGCAAACCTCCCACTCGGGGGCTTAGCTGCAGCCCAGCGCTCGCCTAAGTGTTCAAAAATCCTACCGAGTGGAGATCAAACCTCCCACTCGGGGGCTTAGCTGCAGCCCAGCGCTCGCCTAAGTGTTTAAAAATCCTACCGAGTGGAGAGCAAACCTCTCACTCGGAGGCTTAGCTGCAGCCCAGTGCTCGCCTAAGTACAAAACACACAAGCCCATCGCACTGGTTAGGACACAACCCAATCCGCGAGTTGACTGCTACCTTCCCCTTCGGAGCTGCGCCGCAAATACAAGGTTATTCCGAGTGAAGATCAAGATCCACTCGACGAATCAAACCATGAAGATATTCAACGAGAAATCAAGATCAGATAAAGCCTAAAAGGTCCCAGACCTCAGATCAAAGTACTCAAGCCCTCGGCTCGGCGGAGTTTAACGGTTACAAATCCACTTGACATTCCGAGGCAAATTTAAAGTGAAGCATAGAAGTTTTTCATTCCTCAGGGGGAGGACTGGAGGGGGCGACGAACTCGTCCAAGTCGATCCCGTCTGCAATACGAGTGGCAGCAGCAATAAAAGTCTCCATGAAGTCCTGAAAGTTGTGCTTCCTGGTATTGGCAACTTGGATGGGGGCCAGCTTTTCTTCTCGCGCCTCCTTGCAATGGACGCGGACCAGAGACAGAGCGACATCAGCACCACATCTAGCAGAAGATTTCTTCCATTCCGCCACTCGACCTGGGACTTCATTCAGTCGGACCATCAGGGACTCGAGGTCGTTCTGAAGTGTCGTTCCGGGCCAGAGTGATGTGTCGATCCGTGACATCGCAACCTTCAGCCGAGCAAGATAATCAACGACGCTGGTAACACGAGACTCCAGTCAGAGCACGTTCATAGCAGCCTCGTCCTTCACGAGAGAATTGGCGGGATCCAAGCCTGGCTCCACTCGACTGGTTTCCTCTTCGAAGCTCTGGCAGAATTCTGCAAACACGATTCAAGAATAAGACAGTGGCCGTACGCGGGCTCGGCAACTACAAGACAGTCGGGTTGGAATAATTACCTTCGAGCATGACGAACAGCTTCTTGGCGAGTCCTCCGAGATAAGCCTCTAGATCTTTTACCTTCCCCGCCAGCTCGCCCACCTTGCCATGCAGAGCCATCTTCTCCTTCTTCAGTCGACTGGCATCTCGATTAGCTGTCTCGAGAGCAGTTTTCAGTCTGGAGTTCTCCTGTTCAAGAGTTCCGACCGAAGCCAGTTTCTCTTCTGCGAGCTTCGTTTTGCTCGAGGCCTCCTTCTGCGCCTCTGCAAGGTCTTGATCCTTCTTCTTCAGAGCTTCCTCCAGTTTATCTGCGGCACGTCGAGTGGAACCAACATCAAGAATGGACAAGAAAGAAAAGCCACCCGTTAAGAATGGAGAACCTCACCAACCATACCTTTTGCTTCTTCTTGCGCCTTCTTCAAATTCTCCTGAGCAAGCTTCAAGTTAAGGTTGAGCTGGATCTGCTGATTCTCCAACTCAGTATAGCAAGCTACAAGTTCGCAAGATTTCTATAAAAAGAAAAATCAGTCGACAGACGTCCAAGATAAGTTGCTTCCGAGTAACTAAGAGACAATGATGACGTTTCTAAGACCACAGCCGAATCAAAAACATTCGACAGTAGTCTCGGGGACTACACCCAGTGGGTGCACTCAGCGTGCCCCCACTGGTTTGACCAAAGAAAGAGAAAGAGAGAAAAAGTCGACTGCCCGTAGTCGACCGGATACAGTTCCACTCGACCTGGCCCGACCAAACCGAGTTAAGAAATACAGCTACAGCAACACAATGTAAAGACTACAGTCGACTACCAGCAGTCCACCGTAGTCTCGGGGACTACACCCAGTGGGTGCACTTAGCGTGCCCCCACTCGTCCAAGGATTGGAAGACACACCCAGTGGGTGTACAGATACAGATACAAAAGATCTTCGGAAAAGAGACTCTTTAAACAGCATATCATAACAGACCAAGTGTTGAGTCGACTGACCTGGACGTTGCTCTGAAGAGCCGAACTCGCGCCATAGGCTGCTTGGCTGGCCTCCCGAGCCATCTTCACTTGCTCCATCATGATCCCTGCCTGGCGTATAGCCTCCTTTGCAGCAGCCGCTTGGTCCTCAGGGACGGGGTATGCGGCAAAAAGCGAAGACGGATCCGCAGTCGACGACGAGGGCTGCGCACTCGGCAGAGGAACGGCGAAGGTCACAGAAGCCCGAGTGGTGTCACCACCATCCCGAGCCACGGCCTCGGACGCCAGAGCGGATTGGGGGGTCTTGTCAGCCGACGCCCTCTTGTGCCTCCTCACTCTCAAAGGACCGTTGTCGTCGTCATCCGGGAGGTCGATAACATGAGGAGGGGCTGCAAGACAAACATTCAATCGACCAGAGTTGCAATAAATGATCAGTCAACTCGAAGCAGAACGTCAGTAATCGTACCAGGGTTGGAGGTAACAGCATCCTCCATCTCTTGGTCGTCGCCCTTGGCGGAGACCTCAGAAGTAGCAGCGCTGCAAATCTCGAAAGTCAGTCAGTTGGCTCAATGAATCGACCAAGGATCTGTCCATGGTCGACGAAAGAAAGCAAGTTTTGTTATTACCCGGAAATGGTAGGGACAGCTATCTTCATCTTGGGTAGAGCCTTGGGTGGCTTGGACAGCATCGTGCGTGGGTGCTTGGGAACCTTCCCAGTCGGCGTAGGAGAAGAGGTCCGAGGGCGTTTCGACGACTGCCCAACAGAAGCAGTCGCCTTGCCACGTTCCCGCGCTGGGTCGTGTGTCTGCTTGGACCGCCCCTCTGGGCGAGGGGGTTCGACCTCCTCCTCCTCCTCTTCGCTGGAGTCGACGTTGTCGTCTCCCTCTCCTTCACCGTCGGACTCCCACTCGCCTTGGTCGTCCCCACTCTCACCTCCACTCGCCTCCCCTTCCTTAGTTGGCTCTTGAGCCCTGTTGGGCATCGAGTACATCTCGGTGGTCGCCTGGAAAGCAATAGACAAGGCGAAAGTCAATCGACCAACTCAAAGAAGACCAATGTAGAAAACAAGATTTCAGTCGGGAGCATAAAGACATACCTGGTCCACTTCATACGAGTTGTCGAGTGGAGTTACCCTCCTGGCTCCTCGGGGGTTGTCTTTGTTCCCCGTGATGCTCGACAGCCACCCCTCCAGCATCTCGTCGGTGACCTCCTCCGGGTGGATCCGAGTGGTGTCATCGAGACCCGAGTACAACCACATCGGGTGGTCACGGGCCTGGAGCGGTTGGATACGCCTCTGGAGGAAGACCTCCAGCAGGTCCATCCCAGTCACACCCTCACGGACAAGCTCGACCACTCGACCGACCAACACTTTGACTTGGGCCCTTTCCTCCGGCGTCACTTTCAGAGAAGCGGGTTTTTCAACTCGGTCGAGGGAGAAAGGAGGAAGACCAGTCGACTGTCCTGGGGTCGCCTGGTCCTGACAGTAGAACCAGGTCGCCTGCCAACCACGGACCGACTCCGGGAAAGTAATAGATGGAAAACAGCTCTTCCCCCTTGTCTGGATCGCCAAACCCCCGCACAACTGGATCACCTGCGTCCTCTCGTCACTCGACTTGGCCTTCTTGACCGATTGAGAATGGCAGGTAAAGATGTGCTTGAAAAGTCCCCAATGGGGGCAGCAACCCAAGAAAGCCTCACACATGGAAATGAAAGCGGCAAGGTATACAATGGAGTTGGGAGTAAAGTGGTGG
This sequence comes from Triticum urartu, assembly GCF_056163025.1. Classification (NCBI taxonomy): domain Eukaryota; kingdom Viridiplantae; phylum Streptophyta; class Magnoliopsida; order Poales; family Poaceae; genus Triticum; species Triticum urartu. Next base: position 165,000,568 of record NC_141874.1, on the reverse strand, counting down.
AGCTGCGCTCCGAAGAAGTTCAAGAAGCCCCGGAAAAAAGGATGGGGCGGCAGAGAAAACCCTCGGTCGATGTGGGTGGCTAGGAGCACACACTCACCGTCGCGGGCTTGAGGTTCGATCTCTCCCCCCTGAAGGTGCGTGGCTTCGTGGGGAATGACTCCCCCCTCGACCATGTCATCGAGATCCTCTTGCCGGAGCACCGACGGCATCCAGTCGCCCTGGTTCCAGCCTTTGGGCAAAGCGGTCCTAGAGGAAGATCCGCCTTGAGCAGACCTCTTCCCTTTCCCCGCCGCCGCCGCCTTCTTCGCGCGCTCCAGAGCGGAGGTCTTGCCCTTCGTCATCGTCGCCGGCGAAGTCGCGCACGGGCCTGCTGCGCTGGGGCGAGAATGGAGGCAGCGGAAGGACTTGCGAAGGGAGAGAGGAAGAAGAAAGGAGGAGAAGAGAGCGCACTGCTTGGAAACCCCGAGCCGGCGATTTATAAGGGGCCGCTCCCGAGTGGCTGACTGGTAGGCCCAAACTATCCAGTCAAATCCCGCAGCGGACGCGCGCGCAGTACGTGGCGAAAAAGGCGACACGGGGATCGAGGATCTTCCGCTTTATCGTTTCCGATTACTGCGGCCGCTCCCGCCCCGCGCGCTTCCCAAAATCCGAAATCCCACGACATCCGTGGGCTGCAGAACAACTTGTCAATACGGAAGACCCCGCCCGCGCCGATGCTCGGTATGTCGCAAATAAAGAAATTCACTCGACGAAAGGCCTGGAATGGATCAAGGCGACTGAAAAAGGTTGGCAACGTCATCCGTGACGATTGACCCAAAACGAGGCGCTCACGTAGCCCGAAGAATCAGTCGGAAATATCTCCAACTCTTTCCCCACTCTAACCTCGATCCATTCAGGGGCTAATGATGAAGCCATGTACCTAGGATAGGGGGACGGACCTGTCCAAGGAGCCCTACCCTAGGACATCCCTAGGAGAAGTCACCTTTCAATCGACTTGAAGGTATCCCACTCGACGGATTCAAGACACTCGACCATGAAGCCAACCACTCGACCATGAAGCCAACCACTCGACTGCCAGGAGACCTAGAGTCACTCCGCGGGCAAGCGGTCGGCTATTAAGTAGTCTTTATGGTCATTATCACACTTTATTAAGGGCGTTACCGGTAACGCCCAACCTTAAATGTACCTTAAACCCTGCATTACTGAGGGCAGGAGAGGACCGGCGAACTCTATATAAGCCACCCCCCTCCTCAGTATGAAGGGTTCGCACCCTTGTTATTCACACGCCAGTAATCCAGTCGACTGCCTCCGGGCACGGAGACGTAGGGCTGTTACTTCCTCCGCGAAGGGCCTGAACTCGTACATCTTGGTGTGTTTACAACTTCCCAATAGCTGAGATCTAGCCTCTCCATACATACCCCCCTACATCACTGTCAGAGTTAGAACCACGACAGTGATCCTGAAGAACTAAGCCATGATCTGGCTCTTCTCGTGAAGAAGTTCCAAAAGTTCTCAAGATGTGGTCGCCTTGGGAGACCCTCAAGGAGTAATGATTCCTCATCCAGTGACTACAAGAGGAGGCTCTGTCACAAATGCAAGAAACCTGGACATTACATTCAAGATTGTCCTCAGTGGGAAAAGGAATCAAAGAAGAAGAAATACAAAGATTACAGTTCTGATGATGCGAAGAAAAAGAAGAAATCCACAAAATCTTCATCATCAAAATCCTCAAAAGTCTTCATATCACAAGAAGAGCAGCTCCAAGAAGGCTAGGGCATTCATTGGCAAGGAAATCGACTCTGAGGCTGAATCTGAAGAAAATGAGGAAGAGGAGTCATCTGAGGAGTCCGAATCCGGAGTGGCGAGCCTAGCTCTCGCTACTGCATTCGTCAGCAAGTCTATCTTCAACACTGAATAAAATGACCTCACCAACAAGGTTGATGAAGGCGATGATGACTACGCTCCCACCTATTGCTTCATGGCAAAGGGTGCCAAGGTACTCAAATATACCTCCTCTGAATCAAGTGAGAATGAATCAGATGAAAACCTTAAACCCAGCTATTCTAAACTTGCTAAGATTGCTGTAAAACAACAAAGGGCTCTTGAAAAGGTTCAAAACATGCTAGACAAAAGTGATGATATGTTGGGTGAAGAAATGGATCGCACTAAAGCCTTGACTGAAAATCTTCAGAGACTTCAGACTAGGTTTGACAATCTCTAAGGTCATCATAACACTCTCTTATCCGATCATGAGAAGCTTTCTTATGAATTTCTTCAAAGAAAGCAAGACCTTGAGAAGCTAAGAGTGAGTTATGAATATCTTCAGAAGGAGCGCGATTCATTATTTGCTCAACAAGCAGCGCTTCTCAGGAAGAATTTGTTCCTCCATGCTTGAAGTGCATTGAACGTGAATCTGCTAATTCTTCACCTGAATGTTCAAATGCTGCTAATGTTTCAAATTCTTCACATGCCTCTGCTATCACTAATTCCTCATCTGAGGACATTGCTAGTATCACTAATGATGCAGGGATGAAGGAATTGTACATGACAGGCATGTACAAAAGCCTCAAAGGGCATCAGACTCTGTGTGATGTGCTTAAAAAGCAGATCCTCAACAGGAACCCTAGGAAAGAGGGTATTGCCTTTGAGAGGAAACTCAACGCTGATGGTACATATTGGAAGCCTGAGCAGTACCCCAAAACTACATGGGTTGCTGCAAAGGGACCTCCAGTTGATCCATCTAACCTATCTGGATATGTATGTGAATCTCCTCATTCTGATGATGAGTCATTTCACTCCAACTACAAACTGTTCAAAAATCAGAATGGTGAAGTATTTGCTAGATATGTTGGCACTAACTGCAGGAATGGTCCCCTTATGAAGAAAATCTAGGTTCCCAAAAGATGCCTTGAAAATCTTCGGGTGAATGTCATCATGACGCCACCTGTGAAGAATAGGAACCCCAGATCAAATTCTTCATATGGACCAAATTCTTCATATGGATACAAGTCCTCATACGGACCAAACTCCTCACATGGATCAAATTCCTCAAAAGGATCAAAGTCCTCAAATGAACATTATCGTGCTAACCCGTCTGTTTCGCAGGGAAGATCTAAGGATTATGGATATGTGCATTATTCTTCAAATTATTATGTCCATAAGTCCTCGAAGAATTTCTTTGCTTACTCTTATGCTTATTCTAACCCCTCTTATGTGAAACGAAATGGACTGGCTTCTATGCCATCCTTCTCGTATGGAGCTCGCAGAATGATGAACTCTTTGCCACCCCTTCAGATGTGGGTGGTGAAGAAAAAGAACTAATCTCTTCTGCAGTGTCAGGTCTCCAGACATACGTAATCGTCTGAAGAATTTGCTGGAGACCTGAGCATGCCTGATAGGACGCGGGCTAATCATCAAGAAATGAACGTTCATTTCTCACGTCCTCATATTGCTTTATCTGTTCTTTTGCTTGATGAAATTGATCTGATGAATTGATGTCATATTCTTCACTGATGAAGTATATGAGTTCGTAAGCTGCACTAATTCATCTGCAGGATGATCAACCCAAAGCCACTGAGTGGGTCCTCGATAGTGGATGTACAAATCACATGACTGGTGACAAGAATCTATTTATGGATGCTCCATTATCTCCGTCGCATCTGAAGCATATCATCTTTGCTGATAAAGGCAAAAGTCAGGTATTGGGTCTAGGTAAGGTTGCGATCACAAAGGATCGACACATGGACAAAGTCATGCTTGTTGAGTCCCTAGGATACAACCTTATGTCTGTCTCAATGCTTTGTGATCTTGATATGGTTTTTGTCTTTGGGAAGTACCGTTGTGTTGTGGTTATGGAAGCTGACAATTCCAAAGTCTTCGAAGGCTTTAGGAGAGGAGACCTGTATATTGTTGATTTCTCTACAGGACCACAACCAGCCGTGTGTCTACTTGCAAAAGCTTCAGAAGGCTGGCTCTGGCATCGACGACTTGGTCATGCAGGCATGAGGAATTTACATACACTTGCGAAGAAGAAGCATGCCATTGGCATCGAGAATGTCAAATTCCTCAAGGATCACCTATGCGGAGCCTGTGAAGCTAGGAAGATGACGAAGGCCAAGCATCCAGCGAAGACTCTCATGACCACCACTCGCCCATTTGAATTGCTTCACATGGATCTCTTTGGTCCTAATCATTATTCTGCAATTTCAAATGAAGCATCTCAATATGGCTTTGTTATTGTTGATGATTACTCTCGTTACACATGGGTACACCTTGTTACTTACAAACATGAAGTGCAGGAAGTCTTCAAACGATTTTCCTCGAGGGCTTCAACCAACTTTGGTGTGAAGATCAAGCACATCAGAAGTTACAATGGCACTGAGTTCAAGAATTCTGGTCTCGATGACTATCTTGATGAACTTGGTATTACTCATGAGTTATCTGCTCCTTATACTTCTCAGCAGAACGGCGTCATGGAGCGCAAGGACATGACTCTTGCTGAGATGGCTCGCACTATGCTTGATGAGTACAAAATGCCTCGTCGTTTCTGGACTGAGGCAATTGATACTGCATGCCATATCATCAACAGAGTATATCTTCACAAATTCTTCAAGAAGACTGCCTATGAACTCCTCACTGATAAGAAACCCAATGTAAGTTATTTCAAAGTCTTCGGTGCTAAATGTTGGATTAGAGATCCTCATCACAACTCAAAATTTGCACCGAAAGCACATGAAGGTTTTATGCTTGGTTACGGAAAGGACTCACACACCTACAGAGTCTTCAACAATGTTCTTCACAAGGTTGTTGAAACTGTAGATGCGCGGTTCGATGAAACTAATGGCTCGCAAAGAGAGCACCTACCTACTGTGATAGATGAACCAGCACCTGAGGAAACTATCAAGTTCAAGGCTACTGAGAATGTCATTCCTACTGAAGAATCTGCTGAAGAATTCATTCCAGAACATGAAGAACATCGAGCTAATGCACCTGAAGAAAATACTGAAGAAAATGGTGCTAAAGACAATGTTGATCAAATTCATCAACGACAACGAGCTCATCCTCGCATTGCAAAAGAAGTGCAAGTTGAAAAGATCATCAATGACATCAAAGCGCCAGGTCCTCTCACACGCTCAAAAGCTTCACATTTATCTAACTTTTGTGGGCACTATGCTTTTGTCCCTGTTATAGAGCCCACTAAGGTAGATGAAGCATTTTTGGAGCCTGAGTGGATTCAGGCCATGCAAGAAGAATTACATCAGTTTGAGCTCAACAATGTCTGGGAACTGGTCAAACGCCCAAATCCTCGCAAGCACAATATCATTGGCACAAAGTGGATCTACCGCAACAAGCAAGATGAAAATGGCCTTGTGGTGAGGAATAAGGCACGGCTTGTAGCTCAAGGCTACACACAGGTTGAAGGAATTGATTTCGATGAAACTTTTGCACCTGTTGCTAGACTTGAGGCTATTCGCATATTACTTGCTTATGATAACCATCATGATATCACTTTATATCAAATGGATGTGAAAAGTGCATTCCTCAATGGTAAGCTTGAGGAAGAAGTATATGTTGCTCAACCCCCAGGTTTTGAAGATCCAAAGAATCCTGACAAAGTCTTCAGACTCAACAAGGCCCTCTATGGCCTCAAGCAGGCTCCACGGGCGTGGTATGATACCTTGAAGGAATTCCTCGTGAAGAAAGGCTTCAAACCCGGTTCACTCGACCCTACTCTTTTCACTAAATCTTATGATGGTGAATTGTTTGTGTGCCAAATATATGTTGATGATATTATCTTTGGTTGTACTGACCAGTGTTATAGTGATGAATTTGCCTATATGATGAGTGAAGAATATCAAATGTCTATGATGGGAGAGTTGAAATTCTTCTTAGGTCTTCAAATTCGTCAACAACGCAATGGCATATTCATATCTTAGGAGAAATACCTCAAGGATGTACTGAGGAAATTCGGCATGCAAGATTGCAAAGGCGTCAAAATTCCTATGCCCACAAATGGCCATCTGTGCATTGATGAAAATGGTATTGACTTCGATCATAAGGTATACCACTCCATGATTGGTTCTTTATTGTACTTATGTGCATCTAGGCCAGATATAATGCTTAGTGTTTGCATGTGTGCCCGATTTCAAGATGCACCGAAGGAATCACACCATAAGGCTGTGAAACATATTCTTCGATATCTAGCTCACACACCAACACTTGGATTATGGTACCCCAAGGGCTCGGCTTTTGATCTCGTTGTATATTCTGACTCTGACTATGCTGGTGATAGTGTGGACCGCAAGTCAACATCTGGTACATGTCATTTCCTCGAACGATCTTTGGTCTGTTGGTCCTCGAAGAAACAGAACTGCGTATCACTATCTACTGCTGAAGCTGAGTACATTGCCGCTGGTTCTTGTTGTGCTCAATTGCTATGGATGAAGCAAACTCTCAAGGACTACGGTGTCAACATGAAGAATGTGCCTCTCTTCTGTGACAATGAGAGTGCCATCAAGATTGCTCACAACCCAGTTCAGCACTCGAGGACAAAGCACATTCAGATTCATCATCATTTTTTTCATGATCATGTGTTGAAGGTCAACATTTCTATTGAGCATGTGAAGACTGAAGAACAGCTAGCCGATATCTTCACAAAGCCCTTGGATGAGAAGAGATTTAGCAAGTTGCGGTGTGAGCTAAATATCCTAGAATATTCGAATGTTCTTTGAAAAGGACACTCATCCTAACAGTTATGCAAAATTGATGACTTAGATGTGCAACACATGAAGAAACGTTTTTCTTCAATAAATGTAGAATAACACTCTTAGTGTGAAGAAATTAACGAAGAATTTGATTCTCAGAACCCTACGATAATTGTACGCGATGTCTGAAATCATCATTCTTATACGGTGGGTCAAGCCACCACCAAAAGTTGAAATTCCTCAATTGATCATATTCTTTAACTTTGCATTGTCCTCACTGTTTCCGTCGTTTTTCTTCATTGGCTAAATATATATATAAGTTTATGTCCTCTACAGCATTCACTTATTGCTAATTCTTCAAGTTGGTTCTTCTGCTAAGTGAATGTGATCGGACCCTTCCCCATCTATGCTATACTCAACCCAATCTATTCACAAATTCTTCATGTGCGTTCTATTTGAAACTCGTTCAAAATCTTCACTGTGTCCTTGTCAGCTGAAGAAATTGCGAATGGAACTTTAAAACCTATATTATCTAAATTTTTGGCTTTGCCGCTCAAACTGTTCCGCATCCCATGATACACTTATCCATTCACCCACGGTCACAAACGATCTCCACCTCTTAGTATGTGGGTGACACATGTCATGCGAATGAGAAGGGTCAGGGGCACGTTCGTCCAATTTCTTCGGGCGACCAGTTTTTCACTATGGCTATAAATACCCCTCCTTCCCTTCCTCACTTCTTTTACTCCACTCGATCTCTCTCTCTCTCTCTCCAGCTCGAGCTTCTCAAACCCTAGCGCCGCTGCTACTTCATCGTCGCCGGTGAGGAAGAGCTTCACTGCCTAGACCTCGTCGCCGACGTACTTGCGCCGATCGCGGAAATCTTCACTCCGCCGCCGCCGTAGCCGTCTTCCTCCGCCGAGTTAGGGCGTGGAAGATCTACACAGACGAACTTCACCTCTCCTCTTCACTGTTCATCGTGTTCTTCATCCAGGGTAATTAAAAGTTACTTTTACTTCCCTCATTGATTCGAATGATTCTCTACAAAATCTTCAAAGGTGTTTTTTTTATATCTTCACACACTAAAACACCTCACAAGTCATCTGTTCTTGATTCGTTTCTCTAAGCATCATTTTTCTTCAAGATTCCTCAATTGTGTGGATCTTTGATCTATACAACTCTGGAACCTAAGACAAAGAACGCTTAGTGAAATTCTTCAAGACTCATCTGGTCAAATTCCTCAAACTTGTTCCTTTTGAAAAACCTTCTGAGAACGCATATGACCTCTCCATATTCCTCGCAACTATACTCTGTTCACAGGTACTCATGTCTGCTGTTGAATCACTAGGTTCTCATGAACTTAACTCATTTGCAGCGTTCCTCGAAGAAAAGTTGCATACTTCTTCAGAGAATTCAATTGTCCAAATTCCTCAACTGAAGAAAATGGCTGATGGTAAGAAGCCACAGAAAGGAGGAAAGAGGCCTGAGGTCAATACAGCGTTTGAGATCCCTGATGAAACATATGCTGGGTACTGCACACCTACTGAGGAAACCAAGAATGAGCGCAAAGTGCGCATTCAGAAGATAGAGAGGAGATGGGCTAGAGAGTGGAGGGAGTACAGATATGTCACTCCCAAGTATATGAAGAAATTCGCACTCAATCCTCCATGCCCAAGACCTCCATTGGCACCTGGCCAAATAGCTGATCCCACCAGCCTCAAGCGCGGTGATGACTATCTTGACGAATGGGCCAAGCGCCAAGCCAAGTTGGCTAAGCAAGCCAGAGAAGCAGTGAGGAAATTCAATGAATACTCTGCTGAGGCCTCTGCTGTCAAGCCAAAGAAGGCTATGTCAAAGAAGCCTGCGCGCAAGCCAAGTGCTTCACCAACAATGCCCTCAAGGCCAAGTTCCTCAGCAATGCCCTCATGGCCAGAATCCTCAAAGCCCTCATGGCCAATTCCTCATGCTGCTCCTGCTCCCTCAAAATCCTCGGCTCCTCCAAAGTCCTCAGCTATTCCGACAAAGTCCTCAGCACCTGTGCATCTTGCCTCGTGCCAAAGGACTGCAGGCATGCCTATTACCTCAGGTGTCTCAGCAAGTTCGTCAGCTGCACCAAGTTCCTCGGCTGGCCCCTCACTTCTGAAGACAAAGTCAACTGCTGGACGCGGTCCTCGACCAAGTCCTCAAAAGATGCAAGTCGCTTTCCAAGTGCCCTCTGATGAAGACGAAGCTGATGATGATGAACTTGCAAAAATCATCAGAGATAGGCAAGTCAGGGACGCTAGAGCCAAGGGAACAAATGTGCCACTGCTTTTGGATCCCAAGTTGATCCTCGAATATATTGATGTTTGGCACAAGGACCCCAACACTCCCATGCCTGATTTCAAGCTGACTCGTGGTCAAAGTCACATGCTGACTCACTTCATACAAGAAGAGAAGTGGAAATTCGAATTGGGGAGGAGAGTGAAGAAAGCGCAGTACAAGAAAGAGCGCTTTCTGAAGCAAAACGTTCTGAAGCTTTCACCTGAAGAACTAGTTGCTCTCCAATCTGAAATCAAGAAACTGAGTGATGAATTTGATCGCTATTATGCTGACTGGCTAGGAGCCAAAGTCAGATTTGTAAAGATCACAGAACAGTTCACCTCCACTGTTGCAGCCCCAACGCAAGAGGAAATTCCTCAGGCTGAAGCATCTGCTCAGCCTACTGAAGAAAATGCCAGCACCGCTGATGACAATCAGGCTGCTGAAGAAAACGTGAGTTCTAGGGCTGATGACTGCATTCCAGCCGCTGAAGAAATTGCCAGGGCACCCACTAGTGGTGCGCCTAAAGAAAATGAAGAAAATCAACCAGATTCCTCTGCTCCTCCTGCGCCTACACCAACTCCAATCCTTCCATCTGCATCATATATGAAGAAGACCAAGGCTGCGGAGCGTGCAGCAGTGAAGAAAAGGAAAGCATCAGCTGCTTCAGATTATTCAGCTCTGAAGAAGATGAAGCCTATGACAAGTTCATTTGCTAATCCCATTGATGTTGTTCGCATCTCAACCAGGCCATCAAAGGACCTTGTTCCTTTTGGTGAAGAATATGAGATCCCTAGCGGATCTGATGAAGAAAATCATTCTGCTGCTTCGTCAGAGCAGATTGATGAAGAAATTGAAGTGGATACGATCCCTTCAACACCTGTCATCTCCTCGCCCATGCCTCAGTTCACAGCTGAAGAGGCTGGCGTTGAAGAAATGGAAGATGAAGATGTGGACGTTGGCTGCTCCACACCCGTAATCAGTGATGAATTCTGGGAAAGTCAGCATCCAAACTCTCCAATGTTCACACCGTTGCAGCAAATACCTCTGTCGCCTGCACCAACTGTTCAAATGGGCTCTGAAGAAACTCACCTCTGTAACGCCCCGAGACCGATGTGCCAGGTGTCGTTCAGTTTTTCGCTGTTGTTGCCTTGTCATTGCTTGCGTGTCATACATTACATATCATGTCATCATGCGCATTTCATTTTCATACGTGTTCGTCTCATGCATCCGAGCATTTTCCCCGTTGTCCGTTTTGCATTCCGGCGCTTCGTTCTCCTCCGGTGGTCATTTCGAGCTTTCTTTTGTGTGTGGGGATTAAACATTTCCGGATTGGACCGAGACTTGCCAAGCGGCCTTGTTTTACTACCGGTAGACCGCCTGTCAAGTTTCGTACCATTTGGACTTCGTTTGATACTCCAACGGTTAACCGAGGGACCGAGAAGGCCTCGTGTGTGTTGCAGCCCAACACCCTTCCATTTTGGCCCAAAACCCACCTAACTCTGCTCCATCATCTCGGTCATTCGATCACGATTGCGTGGCCGAAAACCGCACCTCATTTGGACTCTCCTAGCTCCCTTTACCTATAAATATGTGTCTCCCTCCGAAATTTCGGCGCAGATCAAACCCTAGATCCAACTCCCTCCGCGCCGCCGGACGTTTCTTCCCGCGCCGGACATGTCCGCTGCCCCGCCACCTCACTTTGTCCAATCAGGAGAGGCCACGTCATCGCGCCGCCGCCCTCGTCCACTCCCCTCGCGCCATCTGTCCGCCGTCGTCGTCCCCGCGGCCGCGGCCCGCCGAGCCCATCGCGGGTCCGCGCAGGCCCGACCGCGCCGCCGCTCGCCGCGAGCTCCCCGAGCCTCGCGCGCGTCCACGTCCGGCCGCCTCCTTCGCCGGCACCGCCACCGCCATCGCCGGCAGCTGCCTTCGCTCGCCGGACTTCTCCGCCGCCTCGCCGGAGTGCCCCTCCTCCACCTCGCCTCGCCGGAGTGCCCTCCTCCACCTTGCTGCGCCGGCGCCATCCCGTGGCCGCCCGGCCCCGGATCTAGCCGGAATAGGTCCGGAGCGACCGGATCTGGCCGTCCCCATGTCTCCCCGCCATGCCCGCCTGCCGGAGTCGCCGCTACGCCGTCGTTGACCTAGGGCGCCGCCGCCCCTGTTCCTGTTCGTGCGCCAGGCGCGAGGAGGACGACGCCCTCGCTCGCCTGGGCTGCCTCCCTCGCTCGCGTGGGCCGCCTTGGCCTCCCAGGCCCAGCGCCCGAGTCCGGCCCAGCGCGCCGCCCCCGCCTCGGCCTGCCCTCTCTCCGCGCCGGCCTGCTTCTCCTCCAGCTGGGCCGAAGCCCATGGGTGAGCCGCACCCAGCGCCCCGCCTCTATTTTTTTTTTCCTCCTGTTGGGCCAGCTTGTCAAACCTCTATTTTTTCTGCCTCTATTTTTTTTCCCGCCCAAATTGCCATGTCAAACCTCTAACCCACCATGTCCTAGCAAACCGTTGGTTGGCTATGTTACCGCTTTGCTCAGCCCCTCTTATAGCGTTGTTAGTTGCAGGTGAAGATTGAAGTTTGTTCCTTGTTGGAACATGGAGATGTCGTTCCTTGTTGGGACATATTTACTTGTTGGGATATCACTATATATCTTATTTAATTAATGCATCTATATACTGGGTAAAGGGTGGAAGGCTCGGCCTTATGCCTGGTGTTTTTTCCACTCTTGCCGCCCTAGTTTCCGTCATATCGGTGTTATGTTCCCGGATTTTGCGTTCCTTACGCGGTTGGGTTATAATGGGAACCCCTTGACAGTTCGCTTTGAATAAAACTCCTCCAGCAAGGCCCAACATTGGTTTTACCATTTGCCACCTAGCCTCTTTTTCCCTTGGGTTAGGCCAGCCCAAGGGTCATCTTTATTTTAAACCCCCGGGCCAGTGCTCCTCTGAGTGTTGGTCCAACCCAGAGCACCGTGCAGGGCCATCCCTTGGCAACTTGGGTTACGTCGGCTCCTGTACACTTAGCTTATCCGGTGTGCCCTGAGAACGAGATATGCGCAGCTCCTATCGGGATTTGTCGGCACAACGGATGGTCTTGCTGGACTTGTTTTACCATTGTCGAGGATGTCTTGTAGTACCGGGATACCGAGTCTGATCGGAATGCCTCGGGAGGAGGTTTATTCCTTCGTTGACCGTGAGAGCCTGTGATGGGCTAAGTTGGGACACCCCTGCAGGGATTTGAACTTTCGAAAGCCGTGCCCGCGGTTATGGGCAGATGGGAATTTGTTAACGTCCGGTTGTAGAAAACCTAAAGTCGACCTTAATTAAAATGAACCAACCGCGTGTGTAACCGTGATGGTCTCTTTCCCGTGGGGGCCGGGAAGTGAACACGGTTGTTGGAGTTATGCTTGACGTAGGTTGTTCTAGGATCACTTCTTGATCATAGATTCTCGACCGTGCTTTGCTTTCTCTTCTCGCTCTCTTTTGCGTATGTTAGCCACCAAATATGCTAGTCGCGTGTTGCAGCTCCTCATACCTTTACCTTACCCATAAGCTTAAATAGTCTTGATCGCGAGGGTGCGAGATTGCTGAGTCCCCGTGACTCACAGATACTTCCAAAACTAGCTTGCAGGTGCCGATGAGACCGTGCAGATGACGCAACCAAGCTCAGGAGGAGCTCGATGAAGATCTTGTCCTTTGTGTGGTTTTGTTCTAGCTGATCAGTAGTGGAGCCCAGTTGGGGTCGATCGGGGACCTTTGTCGCATTTGGGGTTCTTCTTTTATTTTGGCTCCGTAGTCGGGCCTTGAGTGTATTTGGATGATGTAATGCTTTATTCATGTAATTGTGTGAAGTGGCGATTGTAAGCCAACTATGTATCTCTTTCCCTTATGATATTACATGGGTTGTGTGAAGATTACCTCACTTGCGACATATGCCTTCAATGCGATTATGCCTCTAAGTCGTGCCTCGACACGTGGGAGATATAGTCACATCGAGGGTGTTACAAGTTGGTATCAGAGCCTTCCCCGACCTTAGGAGCCCCATTGCTTGATCGTTTTTAGCAGCCGAGTTGTGTCTAGAAAAATGTTTTGAGTCTTTTAGGAATTATATATCGGAGAGATTAGGAATTCTTTTTTACTTCCCAGTCTCCTCATCGCTCTGGTAAGGCATCCTGACGTAGAGTTTTGACTCTTCTCTTCTCAAATTTCACTAAAAAAATTAGGATCACCCGGGTATCTTGGAATCGTTCCGATGGTTTTATGATGAGAACATTGTCTTGGTGCCTCCTGTCAGGGGTTTAGTGGAAGTGTCCCAGGGAGTTGAGCTCTGAGGTGTTGTCATCATAATTTTATCGTTGCAGTTCTGGAATACCTGAGTTTAGTACGCCGACATCGAAAATCTCTTTTATGCAGTTCGTTGGTGAGATAACCTCGACGCCACCCAGTACTGGGGCGGGAGTTCGGGAGTATCGCCATAACTTGTATAACAGATGCTTTTCGATGGTTGAGGTAGATGATTTCCGAAGGTTTCTTGGTTATGTGTTGAAGGATGGATACAGCTGGATGTAGGATTTGTTAGTTTTGGGTGAGATATTATGCTTCCCCTGTATCCCCAACACCTGATTGCATAACCGGAAAGGTTCGGGAGTTTCATAGGTGGGAATTCAAGTAGTTCTTAGAATATCTTTCCTACAGATGTATGATATGAAATTGGGGTTCGACGTCTAGTGGTCCGCCTATTCACGGTCGGTTTTACAGTGGTCTCGTTGTGTCTTAAAGAGTCCTTGGCTATGCCGACTCGGGGACGCTTAGTATGCCATCTGCACTGCCTTGTACATGATGGTGCTGTACGATCGAGCCTGTGTAGGCCCCACCACGAAAACTTCGGACGAAATCTCTATCATATGTTTTTTCCGGCTTATTCTGCAAGCCAATCCATTTGTTTTTGTTTTGAGTTGTGGTATTCGAGTTGCTTCGAAGTCAAATGTTGATTCCATACCTTCCCCAAACGGTGTTCTCATACTTCGATGTGAATACCAATCCTTCTTGATCATCGAGATTGTGCTGTCAATCCTTTTCACCGGTGTGCTTCTCTTCAAGTGGATCCGATCATTTCAACATCCGCAAGATTCAATCCCAGTTCTTCTCAACGGTGTCTGTTTCATCCGTATCCAAGTTGCCTTTGTTTTTCCCACCCTCCCTCCCTTGTTTCTTCGAGGACCCAGATTTCTTATTCAAGTATCCATTTTATTGATGGAAAGCCTCTCCATTTCTTTTCTTTCAATATTCTTATCCGGTGATTCTCATAAAGATTCTAATGGAGCTTCTAGTTCATCATTCTTCGTTTCTCTTATCTTCTCCGGTGGTTTCAAGTCAAGCTTTGTTGATCATACCCTTTTCCTCATTTCAAGGTTTTCTCATGCCGGTGCAATTCTTAATCATTCCCCACTTGCTATTCTATTGTTCCGGAGTGCTCAAGATATCTCAATGGGCTCGTCTTGTCATTCAAGATCCGTTCAACCTATTTCGAGAAATATTATATCATTCAAGCCTTTTAAATTCAACCGGTGCATTCTCCTTTTCAAGTAATCATTCAACGGTGTTTCTTTTGAGTGGGCCCTAACCCACAGGTCTTTTCCCAGGATCTTACCTGACTCTTCTTCTCTTTTTCCGGAGTTATTTTCAATTCTTTTCCAAGTTTGACGTAAGAATGATTTGTCATCACTCAAATTTTTTCTCCTAGATCTTTCAAATTCTTTTCATCGTTGGCTCAACTTTTCTATTCTTTATTCCGGAGTGCCTCTACAATTATTGTTGGTGTTTCTCGTCGTCCCTCTCATCATATGAATACCGAAGAAGATTGTTCTCTCAATCGTGCTACATTCTCTTCAAGATCCGTGATTCTAGCTTGTTGCCATCCTCTCTTAATTATTTGCGATCGTGAGATATTTTTTTTCACCCATCCGGAGTAATTCAGAGTATTTTCAGTTTGATTCTCCGGAGCCCATCATCTCATAATTATTCATTCCCAGCTTTCAGTTATCGTTCTCCTAATCTTACCAGTGCATCGTTCAAGTGTTCTCTAGTCAGCCCGTCATCTCTTCGTTCTCTCATATATAAATTCTCTCAAGCATCTTCATTCATTTTATAATTCTTCCCGGTGTTTCTTTATCTTCTCTTCGTTCATTTTTAATTCTTACGGTGGTTCATTTAAGATTTCTCTTCCTTCTTTATCATACCAATTCATTCGTTGTTTCGATTCCACCGGTGGTTAGTTGAAGACCTTCTCAAGTTGACGCTATATCTATCTTAACCCTTTCTACGAGAATAATTAGTATGCCAATTCCATTGCTTGTCATCAATTTTAATTGGTCAAGGATACGTATAATGTAATTCTTATTCTTGTTTCATCCGAATGAGTATTTTTTTCTGGAGTGGTTCATCATATCATATTCGCAGTTTGAGATGCCTTATTTTTTCTTTCCCGGAGTTCCAAGCTCTAATTATCATGACAAAGATCTATCTAATCATTGCAAGGGCTCAACTTGTGTTTTCAACTTCTCCTTCATTCCGTTTGGTCATCTTTTCGTTACCGGAGTTCTTCATGGAGGTTCTACATGATGGTTCATCTATGATTTAATTCATTCTCGAAGTGTTCATCAAGATTCTTTTCTAAGAAGCTCAAGCTTTCTTCTTCTTGCAATCCGGAGTGCAATTTCTTTCTACCGTATCTTTGGAGGTGGTTTTACATCATTCTTGATAATTTGAGTTCATGATTCACATGTTATTAAGAATGAGGTATTTTAAATTCATCAACCTCTTCGTTGGAATTATCTTGGGTTATGTTTCACCTAAAGCCTTCCCTAAGGATTGTCACTATTTATGGTGCTTTCAAACGACCCTAGTCCTTCATCTATCCTCCCGGTGAAATAAGTTTCTCGTCTCCTTGTTCTTACCAATCAAATCTATTCCGTGAGTGGCAAGTTGTCACCTCATAATTTTGAGATGTCTTCTATAAGTCCATATCAAGCTTATCCTTTCGTTGTTGGTTTTCCAACAACTCCGTTCGACCCGTTTCCAAAGGATTCCTTCTCAAGCTCTTTTGTGGCAGAAGTTGGCATTTTCTCCTCAATTCTCCTATTTCAATTATCCATCTTCTATTCTTTTGTTTCGGAGTCATTGTGATGTTGCTATCTTCAACCTTTCCTTTTGTTTTTGTCAGGAACTTGTTCCTTTCTTGCTTATTCATTTAACCGGAGTGTCGTGCCTTCTTTTCAAGTTATATCACCTTATCAAGTTCTTATTCAATTCCTCCCTTTTCTACCGGAGTGCTGCCCGAATTTGGTCTTCCTTGATCCCCTTCCTTAACCGGAGTGTTTTCTATGTATATCTTCCCTTCAACCTCAAGGTTTTCGCAATGTTCTTTGTCCCTCTTTTCTAATGGAGTGTTTTCAACTTCGTTCACCTTCG
Organism: Triticum urartu; assembly: GCF_056163025.1. Lineage (NCBI taxonomy): Eukaryota > Viridiplantae > Streptophyta > Magnoliopsida > Poales > Poaceae > Triticum > Triticum urartu. The sequence goes on along the minus strand of NC_141874.1, from coordinate 164,984,108 downwards.
TTGTGTTCTTTTCTCGAATTTGTTCAACCTCGCAAGGTTCTTTGGTTTCACTCGTTTGTCGTAAGAAGCAACTTAGTTTTACCGTTTCTCTTCCTTTTCCATTTTCCCTCCGGTGCCATTCTAGACCTCAGGACGAGATCCTCTCGTAGTGGTGGAGTGTTGTAACGCCCCGAGACCGATGTGCCAGGTGTCGTTCAGTTTTTCGCTGTTGTTGCCTTGTCATTGCTTGCGTGTCATGCATTACATATCATGTCATCATGCGCATTTCATTTGCATACGTGTTCGTCTCATGCATTCGAGCATTTTCCCCGTTGTCCGTTTTGCATTCCGGCGCTTCGTTCTCCTCCGGTGGTCATTTCGAGCTTTCTTTTGTGTGTGGGGATTAAAAATTTCCGGATTGGACCGAGACTTGCCAAGCGGCCTTGGTTTACTACCGGTAGACCACCTGTCAAGTTTCGTACCATTTGGACTTCGTTTGATACTCCAACGGTTAACCGAGGGACCGAGAAGGCCTCGTGTGTGTTGCAGCCCAACACCCTTCCATTTTGGCCCAAAACCCACCTAACTCTGCTCCATCATCTCGGTCGTTCGATCACGATCGCGTGGCCGAAAACCGCACCTCATTTGGACTCTCCTAGCTCCCTCTACCTATAAATATGTGTCTCCTTCCGAAATTTCCGCGCAGATCAAACCCTAGATCCAACTCCCTCCGCGCCGCCGGACGTTTCTTCCCGCGCCGGACATGTCCGCTGCCCCGCCACCTCACTTTGTCCAATCAGGAGAGGCCACGTCATCGCGCCGCCGCCCACGTCCACTCCCCTCGCGCCATCTGTCTGCCGTCGTCGTCCCCGCGGCCGCGGCCCGCCGAGCCCATCGCGGGTCCGCGCAGGCCCGACCGCGCCGCCGCTCGCCGCGAGCTCCCCGAGCCTCGCGCGTGTCCACGTCCGGCCGCCTCCTTCGCCGGCACCGCCACCGCCATCGCCGGCAGCCGCCTTCGCTCGCCGGACTTCTCCGCCGCCTCGCCGGAGTGCCCCTCCTCCACCTCGCTGCGCCGGCGCCACCCCGTGGCCGCCCGGCCCCGGATCTGGCCGGAATAGGTCCGGAGCGACCGGATCCGGCCGTCCCCACGTCTCCCCGCCGTGCCCGCCTGCCGGAGTCGCCGCTACGCCGCCGTTGACCTAGGGCGCCGCCGCCCCTGTTCCTGTTCGTGCGCCAGGCGCGAGGAGGACGACGCCCTCGCTCGCCTGGGCTGCCTCCCTCGCTCGCGTGGGCCGCCTTGGCCTCCCAGGCCCAGCGCCCGAGTCCGGCCCAGCGTGCCGCCCCCGCCTCGGCCTGCCCTCTCTCCGCGCCGGCCTGCTTCTCCTCCAGCTGGGCCGAAGCCCATGGGTGACCCGCACCCAGCGCCCCGCCTCTGTTTTTTTTTCTCCTGTTGGGCTAGCTTGTTTCGGCCCATGCCATGTTTTTTTCAGCGCCTGGCATTTTCCTATTTTTCCAGGAGATTGTCAGTTTTGCAGAATAGTCCCCCTAGTTCATGCATTTAATAACTCACTAACCGTGCATCGGATTAAAATGTTTTATATATGAAACTTGCTCAGAATTTTGTGTAGATTAATAATATCCAACTTTCACCCATGTTTAAAATGTTAAAAATGATGTTTGATTAGATTTGCTCCTATGCCATGTTAAAATGATTTAATTCATAACTAATTCACCGTAACTCCGAATTTAATAAATTATATATGTAAATGGGGTAGAAAAATGTCTAGTTTAACATGTTGCCCTCATCTTGCATGTTTAGCAACTCTAAAATAATGTTTAGGGCAGAACAGTACCAAACCTAAAATATGCATATGGGGATTTACCGGAAATGTTGTTCGTTGCTTCCGGACTCATTTAAATTTGACTAGATAGGTAGTTTTACTTTGCTTCACCCCCTTTCCATGTTTAACAACAGTTAATATTGTTGGGTACATAAACGAGAGAGAACTAAATAAGTCATGTGGTGTTCCGTCAATATGCAACGGAGTTGCATATTGAGCTCCACTTAATTTGTAGGATTGTTTGTGCACTTTGCCATGCCATGTATCATTAAACCGGACATGCATCATACTTGTTTGCGCATCGTGCCATGCTTATGTGGTGGTTGTTTACTATGTTGTTTGCTTCTTTTCCGGTGTTTCCTTCTTCGGGTTGGTTCCGTTAACGTCGCGTTTGTGAGGATCAGTTCGTCTACGTCTGTTTGTCTTCTTCATGGACTCGTTCTTCTTCCTTGCGGGATTTCAGGCAAGATGATCATACCCTCGAAATCACTACTATCTTTGCTATGCTAGATTGCTCGCTCTTTTGCTATGCCATTGCTACGATGCCTACCATTTGCTTTCAAGCCTCCCAAATTGCCATGTCAAACCTCTAACCCACCATGTCCTAGCAAACCGTTGGTTGGCTATGTTACCGCTTTGCTCAGCCCCTCTTATAGCGTTGTTAGTTGCAGGTGAAGATTGAAGTTTGTTCCTTGTTGGAACATGGAGATGTCGTTCCTTGTTGGGACATATTTACTTGTTGGGATATCACTATATATCTTATTTAATTAATGCATCTATATACTGGGTAAAGGGTGGAAGGCTCGGCCTTATGCCTGGTGTTTTTTTCCACTCTTGCCGCCCTAGTTTCTGTCATATCGGTGTTATGTTCCCGGATTTTGCGTTCCTTACGCGGTTGGGTTATAATGGGAACCCCTTGACAGTTCGCTTTGGATAAAACTCCTCCAGCAAGGCCCAACATTGGTTTTACCATTTGCCACCTAGCCTCTTTTTCCCTTGGGTTAGGCCAGCCCAAGGGTCATCTTTATTTTAAACCCCCGGGCCAGTGCTCCTCTGAGTGTTGGTCCAACCCAGAGCACCGTGCAGGGCCATCCCTTGGCAACTTGGGTTACGTCGGCTCCTGTACGCTTAGCTTATCCAGTGTGCCCTGAGAACGAGATATGTGCAGCTCCTATCGGGATTTTTCGGCACAGCGGGTGGTCTTGCTGGACTTGTTTTACCATTGTCGAGGATGTCTTGTAGTACCGGGATACCGGGTCTGATCGGAATGTCTCGGGAGGAGGTCTATTCCTTCGTTGACCGTGAGAGCTTGTGACGGGCTAAGTTGGGACACCCCTGCAGGGATTTGAACTTTCGAAAGCCGTGCCCGCAGTTATGGGCAGATGGGAATTTGTTAACGTCCGGTTGTAGAAAACCTAAAGTCGACCTTAATTAAAATGAACCAACCGCGTGTGTAACCGTGATGGTCTCTTTCCGATGGGGGTCGGGAAGTGAACACGGTTGTTGGAGTTATGCTTGACGTAGGTTGTTCTAGGATCACTTCTTGATCATAGATTCTCGACCGTGCTTTGCTTTCTCTTCTCGCTCTCTTTTGCGTATGTTAGCCACCAAATATGCTAGTCGCGTGCTGCAGCTCCACCTCATACCTTTACCTTACCCATAAGCTTAAATAGTCTTGATCGCGAGGGTGCGAGATTGCTGAGTCCCCGTGACTCACAGATACTTCCAAAACCAGCTTGCAGGTGCCGATGAGACCGTGCAGATGACGCAACCAAGCTCAGGAGGAGCTCGATGAAGATCTTGTCCTTTGTGTGGTTTTGTTCTAGTTGATCAGTAGTGGAGCCCAGTTGGGGTCGATCGGGGACCTTTGTCGCATTTGGGGTTCTTCTTTTATTTTGGCTCTGTAGTCAGGCCTTGAGTGTATTTGGATGATGTAATGCTTTATTCATGTAATTGTGTGAAGTGGCGATTGTAAGCCAACTATGTATCTCTTTCCCTTATGATATTACATGGGTTGTGTGAAGATTACCTCACTTGCGACATATGCCTTCAATGCGATTATGCCTCTAAGTCGTGCCTCGACACGTGGGAGATATAGTCGCATCGAGGGTGTTACACCTCACTTCATCTGTACATGAGGAAATTCCAGCCACTAGTGCTGAAGAAAATGTTGCTGCTGAACATCTGAAGACGCAGACTGCCACTAAAGAGGAACTAGAAATTCCTCAGCCTGAAGAACCTGAGATTGCGATTCCTGAGGTCGTGATGCAACTCACTAACACTCCTCTGCCGAAGCCAAAGGATCCATTCTCACGCAAGCAAAAGTTCAAGGCTGATGATTTCTTCGGCGAGCACGTATTCTTCGAAGATTACAACCCATATAACTCTGCTCGCATTAGGAAGAGGCGTTTCTGGACTGTTAGTCAAGCCAATTTCTATTCCTCAGTGATGTTCTACAAAGAGAAAATCTTCTACCATGAGCATATTCCTCACGTGGATATGGAATCTCTGTCGTGCTTCGCACCAGTCCTTAGTGTTCTTCACGACGCTGGACTGTTAAACTTTTGCTCTAACATCTGCAATTGGAATGAAGAACTGATTCTTCAATTTTATGCAACGCTGCACATCACAGGAGATTCTGAAGATGTGAATTCATGGGTGCTACACTGGATGTCTGAAAACACTCACTACACTGCACTAGCTTCTGAATTGCTTCGTGCCTTACCACTCAGTCCTCCCCTTGAAGAGGCTCGTTGCATCTACAGTGAACCTGACCTTACAAATCACTACATGCAGGTTCTGATGAAACCTTTGAAGCCAGGTCAGGCACCAAGAACCAAATTCCTCATGAAGGAATTGCTTTATGTGCCCAGAACTGTCTATCGTATTCTTACGAGGACAATGAGTCCTATCGAAGGCCACGACTCATCTGATGAGGAAATTATTGGCATCATGAAGAATCTGGTATTCAACATCGTTCATGCCATTCCTGTCAATTATCATGATTTATTCATGAGGACCCTGGCAAATGTTGCACTATCTCCGTTTGAGCTGAAGCCTTATGCACCTTGGATTACGAGATTCCTCAGGACAAGGTCTTCACTCAACTACAAAACTAATTTTCAGAATCACCTCAGCTACTTGCCCCCAATTGAAGTTCTCAAGCAAACCTATTCCTCAGTTGATGGAAAGGCAAGGCACCAACTGTTATTGATGAAGGCATTCGTCCATTGGATGGTCAATTTCGCAAAGCTGCCTCTTATTCCACCAATGATGACTCTGCCACACATGACTCTTCCAATGCACCCAAGTCCACTCCTCAATCGACTGCTCCGCGCGTGATGACTGACTGTGAACGTCTGCTTAGTCTTCACCAGAAGGTGGATCGAAATCATAAATGGGTTAAGCGTCAGTTTGGTTCATTTCTTCACAACATGACTGCTACACACAATGCAGTGAAGAAAAACCATTACTACCTCCATCAAGTCTTTGGTCGCACCTGGGCAATCCTGTCACATCTGTATGGTGAAGAAGATCTGAAGAAAATGGGTCTCAATGAAGATTTTGACTAGTCTGCACCTCCACCGAAGAAATTCAAGAAGGTCAAGGTTCCTTCTCTGGTGGCCAGCTCATATTCTTCATCGTGCGACACTGATGAAAATGAAGACTTGGACGACACTGCGGCAGGCCCTACTACGACAAACGACCCCAACAACGCTGGCGCTCCTTCATCAACTTGATATTCTTCAGGGGCGTTAGTCCTCGTATTCGATCCTTTTGGTCATTTGATGACAAAGGGGGAGAATTTTGAGTTAGTCTTCAAGCGGGTCTTTCTATATGGGCATTTTTTTTTGTTAAGTTACAACTCTCGTTCTTCTGAGACTTTATTGGATCGAGTTGTAAACTTAAACCCGATGGTGCTCTGACACTTTGATACGTTTCTCTGCATGCTTATTCCTCGCTAATATTATTGCACGCATGCTGAATTACATCAGTCACCATATTTCATCATGCATTTCAAATTCTTCTTTGTTATATGTCAAATGTGTGTATGAATTACAAGATATAGGGGGAGATCTCCATGATTCAACTCTTCAAGTGTCATTGCTTCAAAAGCAAATTCCTCACTATGCACATCTTCAGGGAGAGTTCTTCTATATCTTGTAATCAAATTCCTCAATATCAGTATTTACACTTCATATGTTTATCCTCGTTGAAAACTTAACCTATATTGTCATCAATCACCAAAAAGGGGGAGATTGTAAGTGCATCTAGTGCCCCTTACTGATTTTGGTGTATTGAAGACTTATAGGTTAAGGGACTAATGCGTTTGTGAGTGTACACAGGTCTATAAGTCTATGAGGAGTTTGATATTTACAGAGAAAGTCGATCCCTAAAAATGAAGTTCTTCGACTGAAGACTTTCAATTTCTGAAGACTTTCTGAAGACTTTGAAAGTGAAGAAATTGGTGTGACCTTGAAGACTTGGTATTCATTCGAGGAACATGAAGCGTGAAGACTTTTGTTTTCGTAGTTTCATTTTCTCTTTCGTGAGTCATAGGAGACACCATACTGTTAAAGGGGGTCGAGGAAATACTAAGGAAAATTTTCCATGTGATGCTCAACTCAAAATCCTACACCTACCAATCCCTTCGAGTGAAGCCATTAGAAATCTCATACAGTCCAGTCGTATTCTTCAGCGACAGGGATGAAGTTCTTCTGGTCTCTGAGGAATTTGTTTTGACTGAGGAGTTAGGAATCTGCCAGTGCGGATTTCCTACACAGTGAGGAACATGATAGCCCTGAGAATTTGATACTCAAATTTCCAACCGTTGTTGTGCTATGCGCCAGCTGTCCCAAAATATCTACTCACCTAACGGTCATATCATTGAAGGGCATTTATGTCTTATCATGTCGGGCTGATCCCTAGGCTATAAATAGCCATCCCCTACAACCACTAGCTAGTTGGCTGCTCTAAGAGAAACTGGCACTTGTCATTTGAGAGCAACCCATCCTCTAAGGACTTTGAGCGAAAATCATCAAGTGAGGAAAAACCCAAAACCAAACACCTACAAACACCAAGTGATTGAGCATCACTGAAGAGATTGATCCTGCGTGGATCTGACGCTTGTTACCTTTGAAGACTGTGCTTCTTCCAGATGGTTAGGCGTCATGGTCTAGAGCATCCAAGAGGAATTGTGGATTGCCGAGTGACCAAGTTTGTGAAGGTTTGGAAGTCGCCTGAAGACTTACCACGAGTGATTGAACGAGGTCTGTGTGACCTTAGTTCAAGGAGAATACGGTGAGGACTGGGTGTCCTGAGCTGCGTGTTCAGGACTGGGTGTCCGGGACTGTGTGTCCTCGAGTTTAAATACTCAGCCGCTCCAACCAGACGTACAACTGAGACAGCAGTTGGAACTGGTCTACCAAATCATTGTCTTCACCAAGCTTACTGGTTCCATTTCCTCAACTCTTTCATTTCCTCATAATTGAGTTGTGTGCTTGTTCATATCTGTGTTTGAAGACTTTCTCAATTTCCTCAGTTCAATTTCTTCAGTCTTTTTGTCTTCATCCTGTGTTATCCTGTGCTTACGCTTCCTATACTGTGTGCCTGTCTTCATTTCATCATGATGACTATGCTTGTATTCTGTTATGTTTACTTTTGAGTACTTATTCCGCTGCTAGTAGTTCTTCGCTAAGGAATTTCCTCACTGGCAAATTCCTCAGTGAAGAATTTCATAAAAATCGCCTATTCACCCCCCCCCCCCCGTCTAGTCGATATAACGCACTTTCAGTAAGCTAGGGCCGTAAAATTTGGGCCGCAAACTGTTTCTATGATAATTTCATTGGTGTGTTAAAGCGCATTTATACAAATAATGCAATAAGCGGAAGGCTATTTACTATGCCTTAACCAAGGGAGAGCTGCGTGTGGGTCCTGAAAACAGGTGAAAGGGATCGTTGAAGAAGCCACCTAAAGGTTACCCAGTACGTCCATGCTTCTTGTCGCCTTGGTGTTTTTATCCTTCGAAAACAATCGATGGTCAAGCCACCAGAAAAGGCCTGTAAAAAGAAGAAAAAGGGAAAAGAAGAAAAGGAAATAGTGAAAATATGTGTGTCCGGGGCGGTCGAGCCATATTGCGGATCACAGGCTGATTATGCCTCCATCCGTGTCCATGGTACTTTTAGTGCGTAATTATGTATGTGTAGTACAATTGCCGCCACTTGGTCAGGACTAGGACGTAGGCCAAATTGCTAGTCGAGCTCTTGACGAGCCGAGTTGTCCTTCTGCAGAGTGGTTCGGACTCTTGACAGTGTCCGGGGGATCGGCCGCCGAATTGAGGTTCTGCTTGAAAAGGCCGCCATGTACCTCTGTCGCTAAGGCAGCGGTGTGCTCCTCGGTGCGGAGGGAGCGTTCCGTGTTTCCATTGACTGTTATGATGCTGCGTGGTCCGGGCATCTTCAGCTTGAGATAAGCATAGTGTGGCACTGCATTGAATCGAGCAAATGCGGTTCGTCCGAGCAGTGCGTCGTAGCCGCTGCGAAAGGGGACGATATCGAAGATTAACTCCTCACTTTGGAAGTTGTCCGGAGATCCGAAGACAACCTCTAGTGTGATTGAGCCCGTGCAGCGGGCCTCTACGCCCAGTATGACTCCCTTAAAGGTAGTCTTTATGGGCTTGATCCGTGATGCGTTAATGCCCATTTTGCGCATTGTATCCTAATAGAGCAAGTTGAGGCTGCCGCCACCGTCCATCAGGACTCGCGTTAGGTGGAACCCATCAATTATTGGGTCCAGGACCAGTGTGGCTGAACCGCCGTGACGAATACTGGTCGGATGATCCCGGCGATCAAAAGTGATCGGGTATGACGACCATGGATTGAATTTTGGGGCGACTGGCTCTATCGCATAGACGTCCCTGAGCGCGCGCTTGCGCTCCCTCTTGGGGATGTGGGTAGCGTATATCATGTTCACCGTTTTGACCTGAGGGGGAAACTTCTTCTGACCCCCTGCGTTCGGCGGCCGGGGCTCCTCGTCGTCGTCTTCGCTTTGCGATCCCTTATCCTCGTTTTCAGCATTTAACTTGTCGGCCTGTTTAAAAACCCAACAATCTCTATCAGTATGATTGGATGGTTTGTCTGGGGTGCCATGAATCTGGCACGGACGATCAAGTATGCGGTCCAAGCTAGATGGGCCCGAATTGTTCTTTTTGAACTGCTTCTTCTGCTGACCGGACTTAGAGCCACTGAATCCGGCATTGACCGTCATATCCTCGGTGTTTTCATTGTTGTTTCGATGCTTGTATCTGTTGTGTCGGGACTTGTCGTTGCTATTTTTGGCTTCAGGGGTACTGGCGTTGCTTGCATTGTTTTTGCTACGGGCCAGCCAACTATCCTCTCCCGCACCAAAGCGGGTCATGAGTGTCGTGAGGGCCGCCATGGACTTTGGTTTCTCTTGGCCGAGGTGACGGGCGAGCCATTCATCACGGATGCTGTGTTTAAAGGCCGCTAGGGCTTCGGCATCTGGACAGTGGACGATCTGGTTCTTTTTAGTTAAGAACCTAGTCCAGAATTTCCTGGCGGACTCTCCGGGCTGTTGAACTATATGGCTTAAGTCATCAGCGTCCGGGGGTCGAACATATGTACCTTGGAAGTTATCAAGGAAGGCTTCTTCCAAGTCTTCCAAGCTGCCGATGGAATTTTCGGGCAGGCTGTTCAACCAATGTCGGGCTGGTCCTTTGAGTTTGAGGGGGAGGTATTTAATGGCATGGAGGTCATCACCGCGGGCCATATGAATATGGAGAATGAAGTCATCGATCCATACCGCGGGGTCTGTGGTTCCATCGTAGGATTCTATATTCACGGTTTTGAACCCTTATGGGAATTCGTGTTCCATAACTTAGTCTGTGAAGCAATGAGGGTGTGCGGCGCCTCTATATCGGGCCGTATCGCGACGTAGCTCTGATGGGGTCCATCTGCGGCTTTCAGCCCGCGCATGACTAGGTTTGTCACGTCTGAATAGATGGTCGTTGTCGCGTGTCGGGCATGTCCTCGCGATCCGTAGATCGATCTGGTATGTCCTACTTTATTGTTCAGGTCCTGTTGAAGGTCATATGTATGACCGTGAGCTGATTTACCTCTGCCTTTGCGATGAGGCGTGGCGGGCTGGTATTAGGCTTGAGTTGCCGCTTTATCCCGACCACGTGGTGGTCGGTCAGCCGCATTACGCGATGGTGGTATGTGTTCCAGCGCCTCGTCATCGAACTGAGGTAGCAATTTGCACTTCGGGTAGCTTTTGGCTGGGCGCTTGAGGCCGTATTCTTCGGCTACTAGGACATCGGTCCATTTATCATTGAGCAGATCTTGGTCATCTTGAAGTCGTTGGTGCTTCTTCTTCAGGCTCCTTGTAGTGGCTATTAGCTGGAGCTTGAAGCGCTCCTGCTCAAGAGATTCCTCAGGCACGATGAGATCCTCAGTGCCGAGGCTCACCTCATCATCGGATAGCGGAAGATAACTACCGTCCTCCGAGTCTTTGTGCGTGGCCTATTTACCAGGGCTAAACTGCCCATCCTCCCATTCATCCTGTTCAGTAGCTACGTCAACGGGGTCTTCATTGTCTTCGGCACCTTCCGGAGTGCTATCTTCTCCTGTGTCGGTGTTGCTATCTTTACTGCGGCGTGACTTAGAGCGGCGCCGCTGACGCTGGCGCTTTGATTGTATCTCGGAAGGTTTATCCTCAGCTGGATCTTCCTTGTCATCGCCGCTATTCTCCTTTGGTGCATCCACCATGTATACATCATAAGAGGAAGTGGTCGTCCAACGTCCGGTGAACGATGGGTTCTGGGCCTCTTCTTCTCCGGCATCGTCGTCCATACCGTCGATGTCGTCGGAGCCGTAATCAAGCATGTCAGTTAAGTCTTCGACAGTGGCTATGAAGTGGGCGGTGGGTGGGAAGTGAAATTCTCCATCACCAGCCTCTGGTTCAAGCCAGGCATAATTCGGCTGTGAGCCTCCCACTAAAGATAGTGCTCTTAACAAGTTTAGTACGTCGCCCAAAGGCGAGTGCCGGAAGATGTCCGCGGCGCTGAATTCGGCGATCGATGACCAATCATTTTCGACATGCGCGGACGCACATAGTTCGAAACTTATAACCGGAAACGAGTTCGTGGCTCCGGTGACACAGATGTTACTTGAAGTTAAGTCCGTGTGCGGCTCCAACGCCGTGGGGTCTGCGGCTTCCGTGGCGGGGTGGAGCTTCCTGTCCTCGGATGGCGTGACCTGCTCCGGATCTAAGGCCAGAGTGGTTTCAGGTGCAATTTCCTGGGTATGGCCCGATGACAGATCTAAGTCATGTTCATCGTGGTGGCTGGGAGCGGCTGCCGTGGTCTCAAATCTATCGAAGATCAAGTCTCCACGGATATCCGCGACGTAGTTGAAGCTTCCAAATCTAACCTGGTGGCCAGGGGCGTAGCTTTTGATCTGCTCCAGATGGCCAAGCGAGTTGGCCCGCAGTGCGAAGCCACCGAACATGAAGATATGTCCGGGGAGGAAGACTTCCCCTTGGACAGCATGATTGTAGATGATTGAAGGAGCCATCAAACCTTTTGAGGACAACACAGTGGAACTCTCAATGAAAGCACCAATGTTGGTGTCAAAACCGGCGGATCTCGGGTAGAGGGTCCCGAACTGTGGGTCTAGGATCGATGGTAACAGGAGACGGGGATACAATGTTTACCCAGGTTCGGGCCCTCTCTATGGAGGTAATACCCTACTTCCTGCTTGATTGATCTTGATGAATATGAGTATTACAAGAGTTGATCTACCACGAGATTGTAATGGCTAAACCCTAAAAGTCTAGCCTAGCTATGATTATTCGGGGCTATCTACGGACCTAGCCCTCTGGTTTATATAGACACAGGAGGGATTCAGGGTTACACAAGGTCGATTGCAGAGAAAGGAATCTTCATAGTTGACGTCAAGCTTGCCTTCCACGCCAAGGAGATTCCTATCCGGACACGGGTAGAATCTTTAGTCTTTGTATCCTTACGGCCCATCAGTCCGTCCCATATCCAATAGATCGGACACCCGAGGACCCCTTAGTCCAGGACTCCCTCACCCCCTCTCATAGTTATGCATCTCTATGGATAGATCTTGCGTGTGCGTAGAATTTTTTTGTTTTCCATGCAATGTTCCCCATCAAATCTATCGTTTTTGTAAAGTTTATAATACTCCATCCGCTCCTTTTTAGTTTGCATATAAGTTTTGTCCAAACTCAAAGTATTTCTAATTTGACCAAACTTATAAAAAAGTATCAATACTCATAATGCCAAATCAATGTCGTTAGATTCATTATGAAATATAGTTTCAAAGTACATATATTTGGTATTATAAATGTTGATAACTTTTAATATAAGTCCGGTTACACTTTGCAAAGTTTGACTTGACACAAATCTAATATGCGGAGTAAAAAGGAACAGTGTGAGTACCTACGACAACTGTGGTTTTTTATTTCAAAAAACACCGGTGATAGATTAGTTAACAATTAACTATGTTTATGACAGTGGAGCCCATCCGCCAGGGCCACGTGGCAATAGATATTAACGCTACTGTAACTATGTGTGCATGTGTAATTGTTAATTCTTTTTTTGAAATGAGATTTTTTTGAGACAAACTCGCCAAGCTTTATTCAGGCACCAGAATGTTTACAGGTAAAAAAATGCAACTCCCCTGATTGGCCCAATCTGACAACCTGGATTTTGCTTTCTCTCTTTTTCCGGACATGGTTTTGCCTTTGCATTGGATTTGGATTTGGGTTTTGGAATCAATTCAAATGGACTTGTCACTTGGGCATGCCCTTGACTTTCACCCAAGTGACCTATCTACTTCTCCTTCAATCTCATTTCTCTGAAAATCCCCAAAATAATCAAATGACTATTTTTCCTAAAAGAAAAATATTAATTTTCTCTTCTTAAGCCTATTTCAGAAACTAGTGCTCCAAAGCAACCCCCATTTCTATCACTCCAAAAATTCTGAAATAATTCCTGAATATTCTTTGAACCATGGCCCACCTTCCCAAGCAAAAATATTGCATGACTTTTTGTAATATTTTTTCTACAAAAAATAATTTCTCTTCTAGTCCAAAATTGCACTTTGTACAGCAGGTGCATTTTTCCTTGATCCGTTGGCCCTGATTTTTCTTGAGCCTCTTCACCCTCCTAAGAAAACCTAACCCCAGGAGATCAGCCCTAATGGCCATCTAGAAGCTATCCAAACGTAGCAGCCAAGTTTCTGTCCAGAAACTTGCCAAGATGGTTGAGTCACATCTGGTCGGCCCGGCGATGAGTCCTCAGCTTCTCTAGACCTATCACGGCAAGGACTTTAGCCCAGACAAGGTTTGGTCGGTCATGGGCGTCGTTTTGACCATGCCAGGGCGGTGACCGCATGTGGACACGGGGTCTGGCATGCGTTCGACACGCTCTGGGTAGCGCCAATGCCTCTGTTGGGTGCGTGCTCGAGCCAGAGCTAGCCGACGACTGCCGCACCACGCCACCAGCCTCGACTCATCACCTTTGACCCCTCCCTGGCGCTTGCCGATGCCGGAGACGCTGCAGCGAGCACGGGCACATCGCCGCCAAAAGCCACAGTGCGCTTGTGCACTTGTTTTCTTCTCCCCCTGCCTCATGTGCTCGTCCGCGAGCATAGACAGCTCCCACCTACACATTGAGCCTTTGCCCCCTCCCTCTGGTGCCTTTCGTCGCCGTTCGCCGGTCTCTAGAGAACTCTAGTGGCACCACATACCCCCTCTCTCGCTCCGGCTATATATAGAGCCATTCCCTCCGCTCCGAAGCCTCACACCGCACCACCCAACCACCACAACCGCGTAGAGAAGTCGTAGCCCGGTCGGGCAGGCCTCTGGCCGTCGACCTCGACCAGAGCTCGCCGGCGATCCCCGTAGCCCAACCACCCCACTCTAGAGCCCCTCTAGTCCTATAAACCTCTCAGGCGCGTCGTTGGGGATCCTCTGGTATCGCTTGAACACAGCTGAGCCCCTGGAGTCGCCCCTCGCTGTCGCCTTCTTCCTCTCTGGCAAGACCCGTCTGCCACCGCCGTTTGCGAGCTTGATTGCGAGCAACTCCGGCCATCCCCCGGCAAGCCATGGGTACGGGCAGGTGCGCCTTGACCCCCTCTCCACTTCTATCCCTCTGGTTTTGCCCAAAACCCACTCGTCGCCGATGTAAGATCCGGCGGAGCGCCGCCGCGCTCTGTTTCCTCTCTCCCCCCTCTCTCCTGACCGGTAGGGCCCGATGTCAGCCTCACCACTCGCACCTGAAGCGGTACGAGTGGAGGTGTATCCTAGCTTTACGCCATCGACGTCACCCCCCAGGTTTTCTGATTTATTCAAAATAATTTAAATCTTTGACCACAACTTTGACCACTAATAACTCCTAGCTCCTAAGTCCAAATGAGTTGATTCTTTTTGCATTGTGTTTGTTTCAGAAAGCTCTAGCAGCGCACCAAAATGTGGAATTTTCCTTGCTGTCTAGAATTTCTGGTGATTATTAGAATGGTTTTTGATATTTTGTGTTGTGGTTTTTAATTATTTTCAGAAGGAGGATCTTGCCTTGAAGATAACCAGGAGGAGTGTGACCCTCCTCTGCACTAAGGCAAGCCACACCAGCATTTGGATGGTGTCATTTCAATATCTATGATTGTTTATACTTAAATATGAGTTCTTATATGCATTTAAAAATTTGTTAAATAAGTATGATTGCTTGCTAGTTACTTTGTCATTCTTGAAATGCTTGTTTAAGTTACTGGTTTAAAGCTTGGACTAGTTTGGTCTAGTAGAATAAAATTTTGCCTTAGTGGTATTGCTATGATAAATAATGCTAGTTCTTTTGTTAAGTGATATCTTCATAAAAATTATGAGTTAATAAAAATATTGCATAATAATAAAAGTTGAGTGAGAACCAGTAAAGTTTGATCATGAGTAGTGCAAGAAAGTTATGTTGATAAGTTTGATCCGTACATGGGAGTTGTATGCTTTGCATGTTGAATAGTGTCATAATCATGGCATCGCTTGACTTGGTAGTTTAATTTTTTTCAAGTTAAACCTGTTAATAAGTCCACTTGAATATGACATTGATCAAGTCATGGTGCCACTGAATCGGGTTTTCTCAGTGCGACCACATTTACCTTGTGGGAGGTCTTGATTCGGCCCTTTGTTGTGCCTCTCGCCGGTGCCTCCAACGATGGAAGGTTATGGGCACGCATACCCTGGCCCGGTAAGCAGACTTAACCTTGTGTGCCCGTTTGTTTTTATGGTACCTTGTCCCCGTTTGGGACCGTTTTGCCACGATGGTGGCCGTTGGTGTCTTTGGTAGACACGGGGCCACCCAGGACATAGCCATGAGAGGGAGTTTGTCGGAGTGGCCGGGGGAGTGTCATGACAAAGGGATTGTTTCGTCGGAATGCCGTGGTCCACCTGAATGGGAGGGCGAGGCCGTGGATTCCGTGGTGTGGGTAAAGTGCGCTACCTCTGCAGAGTGTATTAAATCTATCGATAGCCGCGTCCTTGGTTATGGGTACAACTCGGAGGTAAGTCACACCATGGATCAAATTTTATAATTAATCTTGCACACTAAATAAATGTTGATGGCACTGATGATTCTGGAGATCATGAGTTGATCGTAAGTGATTGGTTTCAGTTGTGATCCGGGTATGAGCATCGTTTGGTTACGAGGTAACCACTCTGGTAAGCGAGTCCGTGGGACTCGATGCACATGTTGGTTTCACCGCATTAGTAGCATTACTTGCATTGCATTAATCTGATTAATGGTCATGATATTGTTTATCATTATGCTTATGTTTGTTGTGAGCTTGCAAGTACATTCAATGTACTGACTTGGCGTGTCATGCCAGTTTCCAGGCAATTCACTTCGCATTGGAGATCTTCCCGCGTCTAGGCCGTGTCCACGTCGGTGTCCCTGTGCTATGGAGTTCCACTTCATCGTTCTTCCGCTGCCGCGTAGTTCGTGTAATCGAGGCCCTTTATGTTCATTAAATAATGTACATACTATTCAGCCGCACCGTGTGTGCCGCTTGGCCTCTTATCTCGATGTAATATTAGAACCGTGTAATCCGCTAGCATCAATAATGTGGTTGTTTCTGTGCCATGTTGTTGTGTGTTGCTAGAAGACTTGATCTCTGGGCTGCCAATGCAAGGTAAACCGGTTGCTCTGAGTCGGGGTGCCACAATGCTTGGTATCAGAGCGGCGCTGATGGTAGGACATGCTAGACCGTTAGTGCGCTAGTGGAACGGTAAATAGTTTCGTCTGAGTGCCGGTAGTCATAGAAAATTGGTTGCCGCATTGCATGCATGGTTATATGTTGTTATTACTAACCGTATGATGGTTGTGAGTGTAGATGGCTCCAGTTCCGATCTTGTACCATCCTGAGCCAGCTCCGTACACATCGTCGCACCTGCTTCAGAATGTGTGGCGACGACTCTACCCAGAGGGCGCTGATCCAGAGTATTAGGTGTATCGGGAGCATCTGGCCGGATCATTTTACGAGTATTATGCTGAGGTCACTCTACACCACAGTTCCCCCTCTAGTGCTTACACTCGTTCTACTAAGGGTGGTCTTGCTTCTATGGCATCTCAGGCGGTCCATTTTGCTGCAATCGAAGCTCTTGTAGACTTGCGCTATAACGAGGTTCGCATGCACACCCACCCAGGTTTCTTTTACTACCCATCTCTGCACGAGAATGGGCGTATCCGCTTTCCTTTGATTAATCCGGCATGCGATCGCCCTACTAGCCACCTTTCCCGTTATATCACTGCCAGTTATCTCCTGAATTACGAGTTAGCTCGGGAGCTAGCCCGCACCCGGATAGCTCTCGCCGCTGCCCGTAATAGGAACCCTCTTCCTACTATTGGTTTCACTTCCTCCGTTCCTCTAGCCTCTGCCACCACTCAGAGTACCACTACCCCTTTGGCAGTAAACCCTCACAGTGCTCCTTCTGCATGGGCTTCCCTTGTCGCTACTCCTGCAGCTCCTATGCTTAGATCCCATCCCGCACATGCCCCTGAGGGCGAGTCGTCAAGGCAGCATCGTCGTGTCTCTCTTAACCCGGAGGTCAGCGCTATCAGTTCAGGATCTGGGTCCGGCTCAGGAGAGGAGCCCGCAGCAGCACCATCCGAGCAGTAGATCGCTAGAGTATCTCCGTCGGCATGAGTATGATGTATGGATGTAGTCGCACGTGTTATGATGCTTAGTTTCATGTATGAGGGTAGTGACCCTGTCATGATGTTTAACTCTTATGTTGAGTCTATGTATAATTATGTTGGAACTCTCTTTTTATTCGCCTTGGTTTCTTTTGTTGTTTTCTTCTAGTTTTGTCACTGGCTTTCCTCCCATTTTTGGATATTTCTCATCGCGGTTGCTTTGCATTGGGAAACTAAATAATAGGATGTCGCGGGGAAGTAGTAGCAGCCAAGCTTGTGAGGATGTCCCTGTTTGTCGCTCCGCAAGACAGGCAGGACATTCCCTCGAGCCATACCAGCCACCTCCGCCTCCACCGCCACATCCGCCTTCTACTGAGCAAATCATGTGAATGTTTGAAGAAAGAAGGAACAACGATCTGATGGAACTACTAAAAAGTGTGCAAGTTATGGTTGGACAGAATGGACATCAGAATGGTCATTACTCCAAGCTGTCAGATTTTCAGCGAACCAAACCTCCCAGTTTCAGTCAAGTTATTGATCCATTGGACGCTGATGATTGGTTGAGGACTATAGAGAAGAAGCTGGAAATTGCTCGCACTGAAGAAGGAGACAAGGTTCCTTTCGCAACGCATTATCTTGAAGGAGCTGTCGCAATATGGTGGGATAATGCTAAGGCCATGTGGCCCGCGGACGAGGAAATTACTTGGACTAAATTCAAGGATCACTTCCGCAAGTATCATATTCCCTCCGGAATTATGAATATCAAGCAGCATGAATTCCTCTCTCTCACTCAGGGAAGCATGTCAGTCAGCGAGTACCTGAATAAATTCAACCATTTGGCCCGCTATTCCCTCTACGATGTGGCCATCGAAGAACGGAAGGTCAACAGATTTCTTGGAGGACTGAATCAGCATCTCAGGTGCACTCTCAGCATGTTTGATTTTCCGGACTTCCAAACTCTGGTGAACAAGGCTCTCATCGCAGAGTGGGAACACAAGCTCATGCACGACAACAAGCCAGCTAATAATGATCACAAACGCAAATTTGAGCCTAAGAAGGATATGCAACCCGTGCAGAAGGCTTGTACGTGGCAACAGACTCAGGTTGAGTACAAACCCAACTGGCAGCAAAATGTCAACAAGGCCACCACTCAAGTCAAGAATATCGTTGTTGGAAATATGCCCTAGAGGCAATAATAAATTAGTTATTATTATATTTCCTTGTTCATGATAATCGTTTATTATCCATGCTAGAATTGTATTGATAGGAAACTCAGATACATGTGTGGATACATAGACAACACCATGTCCCTAGTAAGCCTCTAGTTGACTAGCTCGTTGATCAATAGATGGTTACGGTTTCCTGACCATGGACATTGGATGTCATTGATAATGGGATCACATCATTAGGAGAATGATGTGATGGACAAAGACCCAATCCTAAGCCTAGCACAAGATCATGTAGTTCGTATGCTAAAGCTTTTCTAATGTCAAGTATCATTTCCTTAGACCATGAGATTGTGCAACTCCCGGATACCGTAGGAGTGCTTTGGGTGTGCCAAACGCCACAACGTAACTGGGTGGCTATAAAGGTACACTACAGGTATCTCCGAAAGTGTCTGTTGGGTTGGCACGAATCGAGACTGGGATTTGTCACTCCGTGTAAACGGAGAGGTATCTCTGGGCCCACTCGGTAGGACATCATCATCATAATGTGCACAATGTGATCAAGGAGTTGATCACGGGATGATGTGTTACGAAACGAGTAAAGAGACTTGCCGGTAACGAGATTGAACAAGGTATCGGGATACCGACGATCGAATCTCGGGCAAGTATCGTACCGATAGACAAAGGGAATTGTATACGGGGTTGATTAAGTCCTTGACATCATGGTTCATCCGATGAGATCATCGTGGAACATGTGGGAGCCAACATGGGTATCCAGATCCCGCTGTTGGTTATTGACCGGAGAGTCATCTCGGTCATGTCTGCATGTCTCCCGAACCCGTAGGGTCTACACACTTAAGGTTCGGTGACGCTAGGGTTATAGAGATATTAGTATGCGGTAACCCGAAAGTTTTTCGGAGTCCCGGATGAGATCCCGGACGTCACGAGGAGTTTCGGAATGGTCCAGAGGTAAAGAATTATATATAGGAAGTGCTATTTCGGCCATCGGGACAAGTTTCGGGGTCACCGGTATTGTACCGGGACCACCGGAAGGGTCCCGGGGGTCCACCGGGTGGGGCCACCTACCCCAGGGGGGGCACATGGGCTGTAGGGGTATGCGCCTTGGCTTGTATGGGCCAAGTGCACCAGCCCCAAGAGGCCCATGCGCCAAGAGATAAGGAAAGGAAGAGTCCTAAAGCGGGAAGGCACCTCCGAGGTGCCTTGGGGAGGATGGACTCCTCCCTGGCTGCACCCTTCCTTGGAGGAAGGGCCAAGGCTGCGCCCCCCCCCCCCCCTCTCCCTTGGCCCTATATATAGTGGGGGGAAGGGAGGGCAACCATACCTAAGCCCTAGCGCCTCCCTCTCCCTCCCATGACACATCTCCCTCCTCCCGCAGCGCTTGGCGAAGCCCTGTTGGAATCCCGCTACTTCCACCACCACGCCGTCGTGCTGCTGGATCTCCATCAACCTCTCCTCCCCCCTTGCTGGATCAAGAAGGAGGAGACGTCGCTGCTCCGTACGTGTGTTGAACGCGGAGGTGCCGTCCGTTCGGCGCTAGGATCATCGGTGATTTGGATCACGACGAGTACGACTCCATCAACCCCGTTCTCTTGAACGCTTCCGCGCGCGATCTACAAGGGTATGTAGATCCACTCCTCCCTCGTTGCTAGATGACTCCATAGATAGATCTTGGTGACACGTAGGAAAATTTTGAATTTATGCTACGTTCCCCATTAGTGGCATCATGAGCTAGGTCTATGCGTAGTTTCTATGCACGAGTAGAACACAAAGTAGTTGTGGGCATTGATTTTGTTCAATATGCTTACCGTTACTAGTCCAATCTTGATTCTGTGGCATTGTGGGATGAAGCGGCCTGGACCGACCTTACACGTACTCTTACGTGAGACTGGTTCCACCGACTGACATGCACTAGTTGCATAAGGTGGCTAGCGGGTGTCTGTCTCTCCCACTTTAGTCGGATCGGATTCGATGAAAAGGGTCCTTATGAAGGGTAAATAGCAATTGGCATATCACGTTGTGGTTTTTGCGTAGGTAAGAAACGTTCTTGCTAGAAACCCATAGCAGCCACGTAAAACATGTAAACAACAATTAGAGGACGTCTAACTTGTTTTTGCAGGGTATGCTATGTGATGTGATATGGCCAAAAGGATGTGATGAATGATATATGTGATGTATGAGATTGATCATGTTCTTGTAATAGGAATCACAACTTGCATGTCGATGAGTATGACAACCGGCAGGAGCCATAGGAGTTGTCTTAATTTATTTATGACCTGCATGTCAACATAAACGTCATGTAATTACTTTACTTTATTGCTAACCGTTAGCTGTAGTAGTAGAAGTAATAGTTGACGAGACAACTTCATGAAGACACGATGATAGAGATCATGATGATGGAGATCATGGTGTCATGCCGGTGACGATGATGATCATGGAGCCCCGAAGATGGAGATCAAGAGGAGCAAAGTGATGATGGCCATATCATGTCACTATTTGATTGCATGTGATGTTTATCATGTTTATGCATCTTGTTTACTTAGAACGATGGTAGTAAATAAGATGATCCCTCATAATAATTTCAAGAAAGTGTTCCCCCTAACTGTGCACCGTTGCGACAGTTCGTTGTTTCGAAGCACCCCATGATGATCGGGTGTTAGATTCTAACGTTCATATACAACGGGTGTAAGACAGATTTACACACGCGAAACACTTAGGTTGACTTGACGAGACTAGCATGTACAGACATGGCCTCGGAACACAAGAGACCGAAAGGTCGAGCATGAGTCGTATGGTAGATACGATCAACATGAAGATGTTCACCAATGATGACTAGTCCGTCTCACGTGATGATCGGACACGGCCTAGTTGACTCGGATCATGTAATCACTTAGATGACTAGAGGGATGTCTATCTGAGTGGGAGTTCACAAGATGAACTTAATTATCCTGAACATAGTCAAAAGGTCTTCGCAAATTATGTCGTAGCTCGCGCTTCAGTTCTACTGTTTAGATATGTTCCTAGAGAAAATTTAGTTGAAAGTTGATAATAGTAATTATGCGGACTAGGTCCGTAAACTGAGGTTTGTCCTCATTGCTTCATAGAAGGCTTATGTCCTTAATGCACCGCTCACTGTGCTGAACCTCGAACGTTGTCTATGGATGTTGCGAACATCTGACATACACATTTTGATAAATACGTGATAGTTCAGTTAAACGGCTTAGAGTTGAGGCACCGAAGACGTTTTGAAACGTCGTGAAACATATGAGATATTTCGAGGGCTGAAATTGGGATTTCAGGCTCGTGCCCACGTCAAGAGGTATAAGACCTCCAACGATTTTCTTAGCCTGCAAACTAAGGGAGAAAAGCTCAATTGTTGAACTTGTGCTCAGATTGTCTGAGTACAACAATCGCTTGAATCGAGTGGGAGTTGATCTTCCAGATGAAATAAGTGATGGTTCTCTGAAGTCATTACCACCAAGCTGCTTGAGCTTCGTGATGAACTATAATATATCAGGGACATATATGATGATCCTTGAGATATTCGCGATGTTCGACACCACAAAAGTAGAGATCAAGAAGGAGCATCAATTGTTGATGGTTGGTGAAACCACTAGTTTCAAGAAGGGCAAGGGCAAAAAGGGATGCTTCATGAAACGGCAAATCAGCTGCTGCTCTAGTGAAGAAACCCAAGGTTGAACCCAAACCCGAGACTAAGTGCTTCTGTAATAAAGGGAACAGCCACTGGAGTAGAATTACCCTAGATACTTGGTAGATAAGAAGGCTGGCAAGGTCGATAGAAGTATATTGGATGTATTATGTTAATGTGTACTTTACTAGTACTCCTAGTAGCACCAGGGTATTAGATACCGGTTCGGTTGCTAAGTGTTAGTAACTCGAAATAAAAGCTACGGAATAAACGGAGACTAGCTAAAGGTGAGATGACGATATGTGTTGGAAGTATTTCCAAGGTTGATCAAATATCGTACGCTCCCTCTACCATCGAGATTGGTGTTTGCGTTGAGCATAGACATGATTGGATTATGTCTATCGCAATACGGTTATTCATTTAAAGAGAATAATGGTTACTCTGTTTATTTGAATAGTACCTTCAATGGTCTTACACCTGAAATGAATGGTTTATTGAATCTCGATCGTAGTGATACACATGTTCATGCCAAAAGATAGTAATGATAGTACCACCTACTTGTGGCACTGCCACGTAAGTCATATCGGTATAAAACGCATGAAGAAGCTCCATGTTGATGGATCTTTGGGCTCACTTGTTTTTGAAAGGTTTGAGACATGCGAACCATGTCTATTGGTGTATATGCATGAAGAAACTCCATGCAAATGGACTGTTTGGACTCACTTGATTTTGAATCACTTGAGACATGCAAATCATACCACATGGGCAAGATGACTGAAAGCCTCGTTTTCAGTAAAATGGAACTAGAAAGCAACTTGTTGGAAGTAATACATTTTGATATGTGCAATCCAATGAGTGCTGAGGCATGTAGTGGATATCGTTATGTTCTTACTTCACAGATGATTCGAGTAGATGTTGAGTATATTTACTTGATGAATCACGAGTCTGAATTATTGAAAGGTTCAAGTAATTTCAGGGTGAAGTTGAAAGATCGTCGTGACAAGAGGATAAAATATCTATGATATGATCATAGAGATGAATATCTGAATTACGAGTTTGGCACAGAATTAAGACATTGTGGAAATTGTTTCACAACTAATACAGCCTGGAACACCATAGTGTGATGGTGTGTCCGAACATCATAACTGCACCCTATTGGATATGATGCATACCATGATGTCTCTTATCGAATTACCACGATAGTTTATGGGTTAGGCATTAAAGACAACCACATTCACTTTAAATAGGGCACCACGTAATTCTGATGAGATGACACCATATGAACTATGGTTTAGAGAAACCTAAGCTGTCATTTCTTAGAAGTTTGGGGCTGCGACGCTTATGTGAAAAAGTTTCAGGCTGATAAGCTCGAACCCAAAGCGGATAAATGCATCTTCATAGGAGACCCAAAACAGTTGGGTATACCTCCTGTCTCAGATCCGAAAGCAATAAGGGATTGTTTATAGAATCGGGTCCTTTCTCGAGGAAAAGTTTCTCTCGAAAGAATTGAGTGGGAGGATGGTGGAGACTTGATGAGGTTATTGAACCGTCTCTTCAACTAGTGTGTGGCAGGGCACAGGAGTTGTTCCTGTGGCACCTACACCAATTGAAGTGGAAGCTTATGATAGTGATCATGAAACTTCAGATCAAGTCACTACCAAACCTCATGGGATGACAAGGATGCGTACTACTTCAGAGTGGTACGTAATCCTGTCTTGGAAGTCATGTTGCTAGACAACAATGAACCTACGAGCTATGGAGAAGCGATGGTGGGCCCGGATTCCGATAAATGGCTCGAGGCCATAAAATCCGAGAGAGGATCCATGTATGAAAACAAAGTGTAGACTTTGGTAGAACGGCTCGATGGTCGTAAGGCTATTGAGTACAGATGGATTTTAAAAGGAAGACGGACAATGATGGTAAGTATCACCATTAAGAAAGCTCGACTTGTCGTTAAGATGTTTTCCGACAAGTTCAAGGAGTTGACTACGATGAGACTTTCTCACTCGTAGCGATGCTAAGAGTCTGTTGGAATTATATTAGCAATTACTGCATTATTTGTGAAATCTTGCAGATAGGATGCCAAAAACCATTGTTTCCTCGACGATTTTTGAGGAAAGGTTGTATGTGATACAACCGGAAGGTTTTGTTAATCCTGAAAGATGCTAATAAGTATGCAAAGCTCCAGCAATCCTTCTGAGGACTGGAGTAAGCATCTCGGAGTTGGAATGTACGCTTTGATGAGATGATCAAAGATTTTGGGTTTATACAAAGTTTATGAGAAACTTGTATTTCCAAAGAAGTGAGTGGGAGCACTATAGAATTTCTGATGAGTATATGTTGTTAACATATTATGGATCAGAAATGATGTAGAATTTCTGGAAAGCATATAGGGTTATTTGGAAAGTATTTTTCAATGGAAAGCCTGGATTAAGCTACTTGAACATTGAGCATCAAGATCTATAAGGATAGATCAAAATTCTTAATGGTACTTTCAAATGAGCACATACCTTGACATGATCTTGAAGGTGTTCAAGATGGATCAGTCAAAGAAGGAGTTCTTGCCTGAGTTGTAAGGTATGAAGTTAAGACTTAAAGCTCGACCACGGCAGAAGAAAGAGGAAGGACGAAGGTCGTCCCCTATGCTTTTGTCATAGGCTCTATACGGTATGCCATGCTGAGTACCGCACCTGATGTGTGCCTTGCCACATATCTGGCAAGAGGGTACAAAGGTAATCTAGGAGTAGATCACCAGATAGTGGTCTAAATTATCCTTAGAGGAATAAGGATATGTTTCTTGGTTATGGAGGTGATAAAGAGTTCGACGTAAAGAGTTACGTCGATGCAAGCTTAACACCTATCCGGATAGCTCTGAGTAGAGATACCGAATACATATAATGGAGCAACAATTTAGAATAGCTCCAAGTAGAACAGTTATTTGAAATGGCACCAAATATAGCGTAGTAGCTGCATCTACAAGATGACATAGAGATTTGCGAAGTACATACGGATCTGAAAGATTCAGACCCATTGACTATAACATCTCTCACAAGCATAACATGTTCAAACCCAGAACTCATCGAGTGTTAATCACATGGTAATGTGAACTATATTATTGACTCTAGTAAACTCTTTGGGTGTTAGTCACATGGGGATGTGACCTTGAGTGTTAATCACATATCGATGTGAACTGGATTATTGACTCTAGTGCAAGTGGGAGATTGTTGGAAATATGCCCTAGAGGCAATAATAAATTAGTTATTATTATATTTCCTTGTTCATGATAATCGTTTATTATCCATGCTAGAATTGTATTGATAGGAAACTCAGATACATGTGTGGATACATAGACAACACCATGTCCCTAGTAAGCCTCTAGTTGACTAGCTTGTTGATCAATAGATGGTTATGGTTTCCTGACCATGGACATTGGATGTCATTGATAACGGGATCACATCATTAGGAGAATGATGTGATGGACAAAGACCCAATCCTAAGCCTAGCACAAGATCATGTAGTTCGTATGCTAAAGCTTTTCTAATGTCAAGTATCATTTCCTTAGACCATGAGATTGTGCAACTCCCGGATACCGTAGGAGTGCTTTGGGTGTGCCAAACGTCACAACGTAACTGGGTGGCTATAAAGGTACACTACAGGTATATCCAAAAGTGTCTGTTGGGTTGGCACGAATCGAGACTGGGATTTGTCACTCCGTGTAAACGGAGAGGTATCTCTGGGCCCACTCGGTAGGACATCATCATAATGTGCACAATGTGATCAAGGAGTTGATCACGGGATGATGTGTTACGAAACGAGTAAAGAGACTTGCCGGTAACGAGATTGAACAAGGTATCGGGATACCGACGATCGAATCTCGGGCAAGTATCGTACCGATAGACAAAGGGAATTGTATACGGGATTGATTAAGTCCTTGACATCGTGGTTCATCCGATGAGATCATCGTGGAACATGTGGGAGCCAACATGGGTATCCAGATCCCGCTGTTGGTTATTGACCGGAGAGTCATCTCGGTCATGTCTGCATGTCTCCCGAACCCGTAGGGTCTACACACTTAAGGTTCGGTGACGCTAGGGTTATAGAGATATTAGTATGCGGTAACCCGAAAGTTGTTCGGAGTCCCGGATGAGATCCCGGACGTCACGAGGAGTTCCGGAATGGTCCGGAGGTAAAGAATTATATATAGGAAGTGCTATTTCGGCCATCGGGACAAGTTTCGGGGTCACCGGTATTGTACCGGGACCACCGGAAGGGTCCCGGGGGTCCACTGGGTGGGGCCACCTACCCCGGGGGGCCACATGGGCTGTAGGGGTATGCGCCTTAGCCTGTATGGGCCAAGGGCACCAGCCCCAAGAGGCCCATGCGCCAAGAGATAAGGAAAGGAAGAGTCCTAAAGGGGGAAGGCACCTCCGAGGTGCCTTGGGGAGGATGGACTCCTCCCTGGCCGCACCCTTCCTTGGAGGAAGGGCCAAGGCTGCGCCCCCCCCTCTCCCTTGGCCCTATATATAGTGGGGGAAGGGAGGGAAACCATACCTAAGCCCTGGCGCCTCCCTCTCCCTCCCATGACACATCTCCCTCCTCCCGCAGCGCTTGGCGAAGCCCTGTTGGAATCCCGCTACTTCCACCACCACGTCGTCGTGCTGCTGGATCTCCATCAACCTCTCCTCCCCCCTTGCTGGATCAATAAGGAGGAGACGTCGCTGCTCCATATGTGTGTTGAACGCGGAGGTGCCGTACGTTCGGCGCTAGGATCATCGGTGATTTGGATCACGACGAGTACGACTCCATCAACCCCGTTCTCTTGAACGCTTCCGCGCGCGATCTACAAGGGTATGTAGATCCACTCCTCCCTTGTTGCTAGATGACTCCATATATAGATCTTGGTGACACGTAGGAAAATTTTGAATTTATGCTACGTTCCCCATCAATCGTGACCAGCCCGGTACGAGAAGATTGTCAGCGCAACAATTCCTGTTTCAGTTGTGGGAAAACCGGACATTACGCCAGACAGTACCCCAAGAACGGCAAGCTAGCAGCTCCATTCCATCCGCAAGTCAACTATCTGGAGACATATCCTGGCCCGAGTGCCATCCAAGGGCAAATCCATCATATCTCCGCTGATGAAGCCCAAGAAGACCCGGAAGTCGTCATTAGTATGTTCCCTATGAATAACATACCTGCCATAATTTGATTTGACTCTGGGGCTTCCCACTCTTTTATTTCGCGGAGTTTTGCTGCCCAAAACAAATTTCCTTGCTTGATTTTGGGAAAACATATGTTGGTACAATCCCCGAGATCCTTGCTCAGAAGCAATCTGGTATGCCCTAATCTGGAAATTGATATCAAGGGGGTCAAGTTTCCAATGTCTCTGATAATCATCGATTCTGACAAATTGGATATTATTCTGGGAATGAATTGGTTGACCCAATACCAAGTATGCATCAACTATGCGACCAAAGAAGTTACCATGGCAAATCAGGAGGGTCGAACTGCAAGTTTTTATGCCCGCAAAAGCATACCCAAGAAGGATATGGTTTTCACCGCCGTGGCTGAAGAGGTGGAATTGATTCCCGTGGTCAGTGAGTATCCCGATGTATTTCCTGAAGAATTACCAGGAATGCCGCCAGACATAGAACTGGAGTTTGCAATTGACTTGGTGCCTGGAACCACACCGATACACAAGAAATACTATCGGTTGCCTTCATCAGAATTGGTGGAATTAAAGAAACAACTGGATGAGATGCTGTAGAAAGGATACATCTGCCCAAGCTCTTCACCGTGGGGATCACCCGTGATATTCGTGGATAAAAAGGATGGCAGTCTTCGGATGTGCGTAGACTACCGACAGCTGAATGACGTCACCATCAAAAATAAGTATCCACTACCAAGGATTGATGATTTGTTTGATCAACTCAGTGGGGCCAAAGTATTCTCCAAAATTGATTTGAGTACTGGATATCATCAACTCAAAATCAAGAAGGAAGATATTCCCAAGACCGCGTTCACTACTCGGTATGGTCTTTATGAGTATACCGTTATGTCATTCGGCCTCACCAACGCCCCAGCCTTCTTCATGCATATGATGAATAAGGTGTTTGTGGACTTCTTGGACAAATTTGTGGTGGTGTTCATCGATGACATCCTCATTTACTCAAAAAGCAAAGACGAACACAAGGACCACCTCCGAGCAGTTTTGTAGAGGCTCCGCGATCATCAGCTTTATGCCAAGTTCAGCAAATGTGAGTTTTGGCTCAAGCAAGTTGGATTTTTAGGACATGTTCTCTCGGCTGAAGGGATATCCGTGGATCCAAGCAAGGTAAAAGATGTACTTGATTGGTCGGCACCCACGACAGTCTCAGAAATCCAAAGTTTCCTTGGACTAGCCAGATATTATCACCATTTTATTGAAGGATTCTCCAAGATTGCCAAGCCCATGATAGAGCTACTAAAGAAGGATAAGAAGTTTGAATGGACTAAGGAATGCAAATGGAGTTTCAAGGAGCTAAAAACTAGATTGACATCTGCACCAGTATTGACTCTTCCTGACATCTACCGCAGTTTTGATGTCTACTGTGACGCCTCCAGTAAAGGCCTTGGCTGCATACGTATGCAAGATGGCAAGGTTGTTGCTTATGCATCCCGACAACTATGGCCACACGAGGGAAATTATCCCACTCATGATTTGCAATTGGCTGCGGTGGTGCATGTTCTGAAGATTTGGAGACATTATCTCATTGGAAAGAGGTGCCAGATATTTACCGACCACAAGAGTCTCAAGTATATATCCACTCGGCCCGATTTTAACCTTCATCAGCGAAGATGGCTCGAGTTGGTGAAGGATTACGACCTCGGTATTAATTATCACCCGGGCAAAGCTAATGTGGTTGCTGACGCTCTCAGCCGCAAACCGGCCAACCTAAATGCTCTAAGGGAATCTTTGCCTCCTGAGCTTTGTGAAGAAATTGTCCGGCTTAATTTGGTAATCATGGATGTCAGTCTTGCCAGTATGTTGGAAGTTGCTCCTACCCTCGAAGAAGAAATTCGTAGCGCTCAAGCAAATGACAAATCATTGCAATTATATGCCAAGCGTATGCAAGCAGGACAGACACATGATTTCTCTAGAGATCAGCAAGGTACGCTGAGATTCCGAGGAAGGATTTGCGTACCCAGTCAAGAAGGTCCAAGGAAGAAAATATTGACAGAAGCACATGAATCGTCATACTCGATTCACCCAGGTGGCACTAAAATGTACGAAGACCTTCGTCAGGTATTCTGGTGGAATGGAATGAAGAACGACATCGCTTACTTTGTGGCTTGTTGTGATATATGCAACAAGGTAAAGGCGGAACACCAAAAACCCGCCGGACTCCTTCAACCGTTACCTGCATCCCAATGGAAATGGGACGATGCCTGCATGGATTTCATCACCGGTTTACCAAGGACTCACCACGGAAATGACGCAATATGGTCATAGTGGACACCTTAACGAAGGTGGCACATTTTGTTCCCAACCGGACCACCT
Organism: Triticum urartu; assembly: GCF_056163025.1. Taxonomy (NCBI): domain Eukaryota; kingdom Viridiplantae; phylum Streptophyta; class Magnoliopsida; order Poales; family Poaceae; genus Triticum; species Triticum urartu. The sequence continues at coordinate 164,954,689 of NC_141874.1, read as the reverse complement.
ACCGTGCCGATCAACTTGCACAATTGTATGTGTCCCGAATCGTCAGTCTGTATGGAGTACCAAAGACTATCACTTCGGATAGAGGATCTCTCTTCACTTCAACATTTTGGTCCCGACTACATCAAGCCTTGGGAACTGCTCTAAAATACAGCACGACTTATCATCCCCACACAGATGGACAAACTGAGCGAGTAAACCAAATACTCAAGGATATGCTCCGGGCATGTGCATTGACCCAAGGGCCCAAGTGGGAAGACTGTCTACCATACGCCGAGTTTTCCTACAACAACAGTTTCTAGACCAGCTTGAAGATGTCACCTTTTGAAGCTCTGTATGGCCGTAAGTGCTGCACTCCGCTGAATTGGTCTCAAACTGGGGACAGTCATATTTTCGGAACTGATTTGATGCTCGAAGCTAAGAACCAAGTCAAGGAAATCCGAGACAGACTGCGGTTGGCCAAATCTCGACAGAAGAGTTACTATGACGCCAAACATCGGCAAATCAGCTTCGAACCCGGAGAACACGTCTATCTCCGAGTCACCCCTATGAAAGGAGTTAATAGGTTTTAGACCCGAGGAAAATTGGCACCCAGATATATCGGTCTGTTTCCAGTCATGGCCAAAGTTAGAACAATTGCATATCAATTGGAATTGCCACCCAAATTGTCAAAGGTACACAGTGTGTTTCATGTCTCACAGCTAAGGAGATGTATCGCACCACCGGAGAAAAGGACTGATATGGCCGAGATAGAATTGGCTAAGGATTTGACGTATGAGGAAAAGCCAATCAGAATATTGGATGAGACAGAAAGAGTCACTCGCAACAAAGTGCTAAGATTTTACAAGGTTCAGTGGGAACATCACACCAAGGAAGAGGCAACCTGGGAAAGAGAGGAATTTTTAAGGATTGCCTACCCAGAATGGTTTTCCCAAGCAACCGAATCTCAAGGACGAGATTCATCATAAGTGGGGAGGTTTGTGACAACCTGGATTTTGCTTTCTCTCTTTTTCCGGACATGGTTTTGCCTTTGCATTGGATTTGAGTTTTGGAATCAATTCAAATGGACTTGTTACTTGGGCATGCCCTTGACTTTCACCCAAGTGACCTATCTACTTCTCCTTCTATCTCATTTCTCTGAAAACCCCCAAAATAACCAAATGAATATTTTTCCTAAAAGAAAAATATTCATTTTCTCTTCTTAAGCCTATTTCAGAAACTAGTGCTCCAAAGCAACCCCCATTTCTATCACTCAAAAAATTCTGAAATAATTCCTGAATATTCTTTGAACCATGGCCCACCTTCCCAAGCAAAAATATTGCATGAATTTTTGTAATAATTTTGTTATAGAAAATAATTTCTCTTCTGGTCCAAAATTGCACTTTGTACAGCAAGTGCATTTTTCCTTGATCCTTTGGCCCTGATTTTTCTTGAGCCTCTTCACCCTCCTAAGAAAACCTTAACCCCAAGAGATCAGCCCTAATGGCCATCTAGAAGCTATCCAAACGTAGCAGCCAAGTTTCTGTCCAGAAACTTGCCAAGATGGTTGAGTCACATCTGGTCGGCTTGGCGATGAGTCCTCAACTTCTCTAGACCTATCACTGCATGGACTTTAGCCCAGACAAGGTTTGGCCAGTCATGGGCATCATTTTGACCATGCCAGGGCAGTGACCGCGTGTGGACACTGGGTCTGGCATGCGTTCGACACGCTCTGGGTAGCGCCAACGCCTCTGTTCGGCGCGTGCTTGAGCCAGAGCTTGCCGACGACTGCCGCACCACACCACCGGCCTCGAATCATCAACTTTGACCCCTCCCCGGCGCTCGCCGACGCCGGAGACGCCGCAGCGAGCACGTGCACTTGTTTTCTCCCCTTGCCTCCTGTGCTCGTCCACGAGTGTGGACAGCTCCCACCTACACACTGAGCCTTTGCCCCTTCCCTCTAGTGCCTTTCGTCACTGTTCGCTGGTCTCCAGAGAACTCCGGCGGCGCCACATACCCCTTTCTCGCTCCGGCTATATATAGAGCCATTCCCTCCGCTACGTAGCCTCACACCGCACCACCCAACCACCACAACCGCGTAGAGAAGCCGTAGCCCAGTCGGGCAGGCCTCTGGCCGTCGACCTCGACCAGAGCTCGCCGGCAATCCCCACAGCCCAACCACCCCACTCCAGAGCCCCTCTAGCCCTATCAACCTCTCAGGTGCGTCGTTGGGGATCCTCTGGTGTCGCCTGAACACAACTGAGCCCCTGAAGTCACCCCTCGTCATTGTCTTCTTCCTCTCCGGCAAGACTTGTCCGCCACCGCCGTTTGCGAGCTTGATTGCGAGAAACTCCGGCCATCCCCCGACAAGCCACGGGAATGAGCAGGTGCGACCCGACCCCCTCTCCACTTCTATCCCTCTGGTTTTGCCCAAAACCCACTCGTCGCCGATGTAAGATCCGGCGGAGCGCCGCCGCGCTCTGTTTCCTCTCTCCCCCCTCTCTCCTGACCGGTAGGGCCCGATGTCAGCCTCACCACTCGCACCTGAAGCGGTACGAGTGGAGGTGTATCCTAGCTTTACGCCATCGACGTCACCCCCCAGGTTTTCTGATTTATTCAAAATAATTCAAATCTTTGACCACAACTTTGACCACTAATAACTCCTAGCTCCTAAGTCCAAATGAGTTGATTCTTTTTGCATTGTGTTTGTTTCAGAAAGCTCTAGCATCACACCAAAATGTGGAATTTTCCTTGCTGTCTAGAATTTCTGGTGATTATCAGAATGGTTTTTGATATTTTGTGTTGTGGTTTTTAATTATTTTCAGAAGGAGGATCTTGCCTTGAAGATAACCAGGAGGAGTGTGACCCTCCTCTGCACTAAGGCAAGCCACACCAGCATTTGGATGGTGTCATTTCAATATCTATGATTGTTTCTACTTAAATATGAGTTCTTATATGCATTTAAAAATTTGTTAAATAAGTATGATTGCTTGCTAGTTACTTTGTCATTCTTGAAATGCTTGTTTAAGTTACTGGTTGAAATCTTGGACTAGTTTGGTCTAGTAGAATAAATTTTTGCCTTAGTGGTATTGTTATGGTAAATAATGCTAGTTCTTTTGTTAAGTGATATCTTCATAAAAATTATGAGTTAGTAAAAATATTGCATAATAATAAAAGTTGAGTGAGAACCAGTAAAGTTTAATCATGAGTAGTGCAAGAAAGTTATGTTGATAAGTTTGATCCGTACATGGGAGTTGTATGCTTTGCATGTTGATTAGTTGCATAATCATGGCATCGCTTGACTTGGTAGTTTAATTTTTTTCATGTTAAACCTGTTAATAAGTCCACTTGAATATGACGTTGATCAAGTCATGGTGCCACTGAATCAGGTTTTCTCAGTGCGACCACATTTACCTTGTGGGAGGTCTTGATTCGACCCTTTGTTGTGCCTCTCGCCGGTGCCTCCAACGACGGAAGGTTATGGGCATGCATACCCTGGCCCAGTAAGCAGACATAACCTTGTGTGCCCGTTTGTTTTTATGGTACCTTGTCCCCTTTTGGGACCGTTTTGCCACGACGGTGGCCGTTGGTGTCTTTGGTAGACACGGGGCCACCCAGGACATAGCCCTGAGAGGGAGTTTGTCGGAGTGGCCGGGGGAGTGTCATGACAAAGGGAGGGTTTCGTCGGAATGTCGTGGTCCACCCGAATGGGAGGGCGAGGCCGTGGATTCCGTGGTGTGGGTAAAGTGCACTACCTCTGCAGAGTGTATTAAATCTATCGATAGCCGCGTCCTCGGTTATGGGCACAACTCGGAAGTAAGTCACACCATGGATCAACTTTTATAATTAATCTTGCGCACTAAATAACTGTTAATGGCACTGATGATTCTGGAGATCATGAGCTGATCGTAAGTGATTGGTTTCAGTTGTGATGCTGGTATGAGCATCGTTTGGTTACGAGGTAACAAGTCTGGTAAGCGAGTCCGTGGGACTCGGTGCACATGTTGGTTTCACCGCATTAGTAGCATTACTTGCATTGCATTAATCTGATTAATGGTCATGGTATTATTTGTCATTATGCTTATGTTTGTTGTGAGCTTGCAAGTACATTCAATGTACTGACCTGACGTGTCATGCCAATTTTCAGGCAAGTCGTTTCGCATCGGAGAGCTTCCTGCATCTAGGCCGTGTCCACGTCGGTGTCCTGTGCTATGGAGTTCCACTTCGTCGTTCTTCCGCTGCCGCGTAGTTCGTGTAACCAAGGCCCCTTTATGTTCACAAAATAATGTACATATTGTTCAACCGCACCGTGTGTGCCGCTTGGCCTCTTATCTCGATGTAATATCAGACCCGTGTAATCCGCTAGCATCAATAAAGCGGTTGTTTTTGTGTCATGTTGTTGTATGTTGCCAGAAGACTTGGTCTCTGGACTGGCAATGCAAGATAAACCGGTTGCTCTGAGCCGGGGTGCCGGCATCCAACCAAACATGACGTTCAAATCCGAGGTTGTTAATTCTTAATTGGGCCCAGTGTATACAACCAAACATCACGTAGTGCCTCAACCCGGCCCAACGTAGGCTGCCGAACGTCAGGGGAAAATTGATTCCCTAGTGCAGCCAACCTATATGCAACCTACAAATATATGTGTAGAACATGATTTTTGACATGTATTTCCTCAACTAGGCCCAACTCAGTCACAAATGCAAATAGCCTAAAGACGATGCAACCTATTAAATACCTTCATAATGTCATGTCTATTTATAATCAGGAGCACACGGATATTACGACCCCACATGAATGTTTGATAATACTGCTTTCTTCTTGCGGAAAGAATCAGGTCTATTATAAAAGTTTATTGAAAACACAAAGGATCTCAAACATAATAAAAAACACAACTAGATTTCGATACCACCGACTGCCGCCAGAATGAGTCATTGACGCGCCGATGTCGCGGCTTCTTTAACGTAGTCGGCTCAACCTTGTCGATGACAGCCGGGAAGTCTTCATGCACATGCCCCTAAGACCAACGCCGTGGAGCCACAGTCGTTGCCGTTGAACCCTTACATAGATTTGGCGTTTTAGAAGTACAATAACATTTGAGTTAGAAATAAGAAGATAGAGATAGAATTAGTTTTAACATGCAATATCTTGTCTTGCGCTCCAAGTCTCTCTCCCTCATATGTGCTCGTACATATACCCCATGAGGGTCAGATTAATGCAACACAATAACACAATATTCAGCCATCCTACAACTTCCACACAGCGCTAGAGCGGTATGCAAAGGGGAGACGAATATACAGGCTGGCTGATGAAGTCCGGAGAAAAAGTTTTGCCCTAACCGCCTAGAGTTAGAGGAGGAAACGAGAGAAAGTCCAGTGGAACACTTCAATAATAGATACAATTTCAACAAGGGCTAATTCGCCAGCTAGCCGCGACAACTAGATAGTACTGCACGTGAATCGTGAAGTGGGATGCATGGTAACCACTATGGCCAGCAATATCAGGAAAAAGGTCATCACCGGAACATAAAATCAGAAAACTAAGGACTACCGGGCCAATGACTTTAACTATATGTTTTCACTTCGAACATCATCCTTTTCTTTTGGAAAATTCACTTGCTCGAGAGTTAATTTTTATTCGCATTTTTTAATTTCATGTTTTTTCTTAAAACTTTGCCTCACTTTATTGCTCAGGGATGTTCATATCCATCATTCCAAGATCATGTGACACTCCCAACCAAATGTGGAAGACACCATATAATGTTATTGCATGCTTAGCCATATAATGAGCCTAAAATTTACTACTTCTACCCTCATGAATAAAATTACAAGATTCATAGTCAATTTTGCTCTGCAAAATCTTTTCGATAATTGCCCCATGTAGACCTCCTCCTGCTATATCTTTCACCACCCCTTGTCAATCTCATGAAGACAATGAAGATTCAAAAATCAAGCGCGAGTGACTGTACCTTTCTGCAAGCAAGGGCCTATAACGTGACGAGATCAACAATATGATTAAAAGTCATAGCCGAAGAGCCTAGGGAACCTCCCAAGTGATCCCGGGACACGACTCCCACCACCCTTTGGGTTCGTTCCGAGCAACAGCTCAATACGCATTTAATTTCACAAAACCCGTAGGAGGTGTCACCCATGACGTCCTATGTTGCACCCTAACTGGGGGTCCATGAGTGGGACTTTTGGTCTGTGATGATTCAAGATCCGTTAGACATATCATAATGAATAAATGTGTCGCAAGAGGAGATTGAAAATCATCTTCATGGATAGCTTTGCTCCCAGCCATCCAAATTATCCATAAAGTCACGGCCATACCAACGAAATGATCATGCGATAGTGAAGCCTGTAGTGAGAACAGACAATTTCTTGCACTGGCCGTAGTATGCATCATATGTTCAAGAACTTCTTTTGTCAAAGCCCAAACACACGTGGACATTGAGCACTCAATGAAGGAGTGTCTTGTTGAATATATTAGCAATATTTCGATCAATCAAATCCACGAGTAAATTACTAGCATCTCATTGACAGAAATAAACACATGCTGATATTTGGTCACGCAAGCACATACTACGCTAACAACAGATACATCTACGTATAACGCTAGCATGGCTAAAACAGAAATCGATAGGAGCGGGATAAACGAGTTATACCCTCCAATCGGCCAGACGGCGACCATGGCGGTGGCGGTGGCAGCAGCAGCGTCCTCGGCGGCCTTCTTCTCGGCTTTGAGTTTCTCGGCGGCGGCACGGTCGGTTTCGTTGGTGGTGGACATGATGACGACAAAGACGACGCGGGCGAACGGCGGCGAGCAGTCGCGTAGGAGACGCCCCCCAAAAACATAATCGTCCCTCTCCCGTATAGAATCCGAAGAGGCGGGGTCTCCGTTCCTGACCGACAAAAGTAAGCGCATAGGTATGGGCTCGGCTCGGGTCATTCCTGCAACCACGGCGCGAGAACCACTTCTCTTCTCAAGCTCCAATAGCATGCGGAAGAGAATCCCTTATAAGGAGGCCCAACTCCTTCTTCACTAGCGGTATGGACTAAACTTTGCATCACACCCATTGCCATATATCCCATATGGACTCTTAGAGATTTTCTAAAATTGTTAAATAAGCCTTAGGCCCACCCTCATATTTCAACGTGTGAACAACACTGGGCGAATCCTATTTAGCGCTTCATGCGCACAGCGCGCTGGGCTAACCATTAGGGACATTACGCACTTGTGTATAGTAACTTTATTTGTTCTTTTATCCTTTTTCCAGTTTGCTTTTTTTTCTTCTGTTTTTTCTTTTCTATTTATTTATTTTCTTAAATGTGTGATTTTAAATCGATGAACATTTTCTTCAAAATAGTCGAGCTTTTCCAAAAATCCATGAACTTTTTTCAAAATCGATGAACATTTTTCAAAATTTGTGATTTTTTTAAAACAATGAAATTTTCTCAGAACTGATGAACTATTTTCAAAATCGTTGTTTTTTAAAAAAATGATGATTTTTTTTCCAAAATCGATGAAATGATTTTTAAAATTGATGTTTTTTAAATTTGCGAACTTTTCAAAAATGGATGAACTTTTTTTATCTAATTTGTGAATTTCTTTGAATTCGTGATTTGTTTTGAAATCTATGAACTTTCGAATTTCATTCACATTTTTAAAAAAATCTTTGTGCAATTAATTGCGCGGCCGCACTTATTCTTAAAATGTTCATGCGATAATGACTTACAAGCGCCTTGCTGCTCTAGTGGTTAGGCAACCGGCACTGGAGCGGGACGGCGCGATGTCGATTGCTCATGAAAGCAACACTTTTAGGGTGTTTTTTGCTCTATAAGAACATCTCCAACAGACGCGCTAAAATAGCGTCGCGCCGTAAAATTTTCCATTTTAGCGCGCGCGCAAGCGAAAATAGTTGCTCCAGCGGGCGCACGAAAACAACGCGTGCGGCATACGTAGTCCAGCGCGCGGGCCGAAATGCAATCGCGGTCGCTTATTTGCTGCGTCCGCTCCCGCGCGCTCGCTCACACCTCCCACCACCCTCCAGCCGCGCCGCCGCCGCCGACCGCGTCAGCCGGCGACCGTTCCGACGCTTCCCCGGCCTATCCCCGTCCCGCGCGCGCTTTCTCCGGCCCCCCTCTAGTCCCGCTGCCCCGCGCGCGCTGGTCCTCCGACGAACAGCGTCCGCGCGCTCGCTGCCGCTCGGTGCCCGCAAGGTGTTCGACAAAACACCTAGAAACAAACGCCTCCTGTCATGCCATTCGACGTCCCGCAGCGCATAATGATCTTCAGAAGGATCTCATTGAGGAGTGGTGGGTATGAAATGGACGACAAAGAGCATCATGATTTGTGCGTTCGTTATTGTATTGTTGAACTATTTGTTGCGTTTAATTGCACTATTTGTTGTATTGAACGATAAATTGTTTGTTTGAGTTGTAATAAACGAAATTGAATTATTTATTTTTGTTTGTTTTGATCTTTTTGCTTCTGTTTTCAAATGTATATGTTGTTTGTGCGAGAGTCGCGCGCGCTGCATTTTTGGCGCTGCTGGAATAGCGCACGCGCTGCATTTTAGCTCGGCTGCTGGAGCCAGCGTTGCGCGCCGCGACAAACCAGACGATAGACATGTGCTAAAGTTATTTTTTAGGTACAACGCATTTGGCGCCTGTTAGAGATGCTCTTAAAATTCGTTGTGCTGCGTGTCGTGGGCTGGCTCACTAGGGGGCGGCAGTGAGCACCAGCTATCTGAACCGGATGCTTAAAGCACCGTATAGGAGCTCCCATAACACCGTGTTAGACATATTGTGGCGTTTTAGCACATTGTATACCGGCAAGAAGTGTTGTGTTAGATGTCCTAAGAAAATTTTAATCTTTTAACGGAACAGATGTATTTTTTTGAGACATGGAACGGATGTATTCCAAAGTGACAGAGGAAGCTGAGTAATCCCGCCTGTTAGCATTGTTTTTGTTTTTCACAAATATTAATGTCCACATGTGTGACATGAAGCAACATAGTTCAAACTCCTTCATTATCATTCATTTTGTCACGTCAAAACAGATGACATCAACGTGGATCTTTTTGATTTTTGGCTTAAAAATATTTTATCTTTTAATTAAAAAAATTCAATTAAAAATTTATTTTCATCATTAAATTCGTCTTGACGAGATCTTTAAACTAGATTCCATGTTGATATGATGATTTTTTTTGCTCAAAAGTTGCCATGATATTTACAACGTAGTTGTCATAGTGTTTACACTAAAGTTGCCATATGACAAATTTAGTTTATAGAGCATGGCAATTTTAGTATTTTGACCATGACAATTTCAGTACTTTGATCATGAAAATTATTTTTTGTATGAATCATGCCAATTTTAAGTGCATGTATTTTGGCAATTTTAATTTATGGTTCATGGCAATTTTAGTGTATGAATCATGAAAATTATGAATTTATTTTTAAATGTAGCAGAAAATAGCTGGAACATATCATGTCAACTTCAGCATAAACACCATGACAATTCATGTGCAATAGACATGGCAACTTTTAAACCCCCCCCCCCCCCCAAAATGTCGTCGAAACATATTGATATGAGATCTAGTTTCGAAGATCTCGTGATGATGAATTTAATGATGAAAACGAATCTTCAATCGAATTTTTCATTTAAAAAATAAATCATTTTAAAAACTGAAAATCAAAAAAGATTCTCACATGCATGCATGCGGTGATTTGACGCAGTTTGTGTGTTATAAGACATGTGGACGGATATCACTTTCATCATACGTGTGAGCGTTATCAGCGTCCTTGTTTTTTAAGGAGAAGCATTGTTTTTGTAGGGGGTCCTGTTAGCACTTTTGTTTTCTCTGAGAAGGAGGGGGGATGGCATTACATCTGGGCTGAAGATACCGGCCCATTACGATCAAGACGACAAACACACTTCCGCTCTTCTCATTTTTCTCCCCTCCTTTCCTCCTCCCCTCCGCCTCCATATATCCCCACCTGACCGGCGACTGCTAAACCCTAGCTCGTTCCCCTTCTAGCCTTAAACCTTCTTCCCCCAGCTCACGAAAAAGGGCAACATCTAAGCGGCGGCGGCGGCGGGCGGTGATCATGGCGGAGCTGAAGCGGCTGTCGGAGAGCCGCGACCTAACCCGCATCGAGCGCATAGGCGCGCACTCCCACATCCGGGGGCTGGGGCTGGACTCCTCCATCGAGGCCCGCGATGCCTCGGAGGGGATGGTCGGCCAGCTCCCCGCGCGCCGCGCCGCTGGACTCATCCTCCAGCTCATCCGCCAGGGGAAGATCGCCGGCCGCGCCGTCCTCCTCGCAGGGCAGCCAGGGACCGGCAAGACCGCCCTCGCCATGGGCATCGCCAAGTCGCTCGGCGCCGAGACGCCCTTCGCCTCCGTCGCTGCCTCCGAGCTCTTCTCCCTCGACCTCTCCAAGACCGAGGCGCTCACCCAGGCGTTCCGCCGCGCCATTGGCGTTCGCATCAAGGAGGAGGCGGAGATCATTGAGGGCGAGGTCGTTGAGATCTCAATCGACCGCCCTGTCTCCGCCAGTAGCTCGGGCATACCTTCAGGTGCTACCGCGGCCGGCAAGACTGGAAGGCTCACGCTGAAGACCACGGACATGGAGACGGTGTATGAGCTGGGTGGGAAGATGATTGAGGCCCTGGGGAAGGAGAAGGTACAGAGCGGGGATGTGATTGCGCTGGACAAGGCCTCCGGGAAGGTTACCAAGCTTGGCCGCTCCATTGGGAGGTCACGGGATTATGATGCTGTTGGTGCGCACACCAAGTTTGTCAAGTGCCCTGAAGGAGAGCTCCAGAAGCGCAAGGAGGTTATGCACTGCGTTACCTTACATGAGATTGATGTCATCAATAGCAGGTAACTTCACACCTCCTTCGCAGAAATTTGTCCTAGTTAGAGAATTGGACATACAACAATGAAGCCACTTTTCTTGCCTCTAGAAACTAGACAGTAATTTGCATTGAACCTTCACGATGTAGTAGATAGAAACCTTGAAGGGCGCATGGTTTTGCTCATTACTGCCACAAGAGGACACTTGCTAGTTACACGTCTCCCAAAAGGATTATATATAAATTTAGGTGTAAAAATTTTATATTCTACTCCCTCCGTTCCATAATTCTTGTTGTGAACTAAAACCTATTAATAAGTAGGATAACTGTTGGTGACTTTGAACTACCCAGGCTATGCTTAGTGTGTGTGTTTGTCACCACTGTGATAGACTATCCATCGTCCCACAAACTACTTTTGTATTATTATAAAAAAATCTGCAGAAAGGAGTATTTTTACTGTTTGCAGGAACTTATTCGCTTAGCGAAGGATACTGTAACCCTATGTTAATGATTCACTTATACTAAACTTGCACATCCTGAACTGTAAAGCATCTGCTTTAGTATGCCAATCTATTGTTGTTTTAGACCTTACCTATACTGATTCATGCATAATTATCTGTTAGTGAATAAGATCATCTAGCTGCTGGTTACTCGAGCTAGTCTTGCTCTGAGCTTTAATTTGGAACAAATTCGAGCAGAGACTTCTGATTAATGTATTTTAAGTCGTAGGCATATTTCCATGGAATGCATGACATAACCAAATTGGATGTAGAAATTATAATCAGTTTTCATGTCTTCATGTACAACAGTGTTGTAGTATAAACCACATTTTCATGTTTGTCACACCATTTTGGTTGAATGTTAAAAAAACTTGCTGACCAGCTAATTGTTAATATTAACCTACAAGGCCACAGTTCAGGTGTGCTATTGGTTTTAGCAAATCATTCCTCTGAAATTAGATTATAGGCAATTAAGATCCTGCAATCAATATCCACCCCCTGCGAAACACCAATCCTGTTAACAACTGTTGAATTTAATAGAGTTATGCGGGTAATTTGAAGGTGCAATTGAGAGTGCGTACTATAGTTTTATCATGCCATAAGATTAGCTGATACTCCCTCCGTAAACTAATCGCTCTTATATTAGTTTACAGAGGGAGTACCTTTGAAAAGGTGGTTTCATCTGGTCCTCGCTGCACAAACTGGGTTCTGGTATGCTTTTTGGTTCATAGAGAAATACAGAGTGCTATTTTATCCAGCAGGATCCTTCCACTCTTATACAAAAGAAATGATCTGTGATATCTTGCAGCTTCCAGTTTGTTACAGGGATGCTCATGTAAAGAAACATGGTTCTATGAACATAAGTCAATATAGTATTTGTACAAGTTAGATGATACATGTATAAGGAAATAGAAGCTGTTCTCAGAGATGGGCTAAACATATTTTGCATCCATACATTCTGCAGATATCTGCAGCCGTTGATATCTGTAACTGATATTGATGCTGTTATTAGCTGAAGGTCTTCTCCGTGAAACTATTGACGTTGTTCTATGCTTCTCTTAGATGATACTAATTCTTTGGATAGTTTTGAACTTTTTCAAACTTTTCTTTTACAATCTTCTTTATACGAGCAAAGTCCCCCCTCCCCCCCCCCCCCCCCCCATCCTTTATCACATCAGATGATACAAGCGGGTATCTTGGTTCATATGCGTATTCGACTGTAGTTTACTGTGGCATTTTTGCTATCTTTTTATTCCTGAAGGTCTTTGATGCCAAACTATTGACATTATTCTATACTTCTCTTAGATGACAGTGCTGCTTTAAATAGTTTTGAACAATTTCAAACTTTTCTGTTACAATCTTCCTTATACCAGCAAAGTTTTCTTTTTCCCCATCGCATCCTTGATCACATCGCATGATACAAAAGAGTATTTTGTTTCATATGCATATTCTAGACAACGAGTGTAGTTTACTTTGGGAATTTAAATGCCCCAACCAACTCATTTTTGTTATCTTTTTATTCCTGTTCAGGACACAAGGCTTCCTTGCACTTTTCACTGGTGACACTGGTGAGATTCGTGCAGAGGTTAGGGAGCAGATCGACACAAAAGTTGCCGAATGGAGAGAGGAAGGGAAGGCTGAGATCGTCCCTGGCGTTCTGTTTATCGATGAAGTCCACATGCTGGACATTGAATGCTTCTCCTTCCTCAACCGTGCTCTGGAGAATGACATGGCTCCGATCCTTGTTATTGCGACGAATCGAGGTATTACAACAATACGCGGGACCAACTACCGGTCACCACATGGTATACCGTCGGATTTTCTCGACCGCCTCTTGATCATCACAACACAACCATACACGGCGGAGGAGATCAGGAAGATCTTAGACATCAGGTGCGAGGAAGAAGACGTTGAAATGTCTGCTGAGGGCAAGGATCTGCTCACAAAGATTGGCACCGAGACCTCCCTCAGGTACGCAATCCAGCTGATCACTTCTGCCGGCCTGGCTTGCCAGAAGCGCAAGGGCAAGGTGGTGGAGATGGAGGACATAAGCCGGGTGTACCACCTGTTTCTGGACGTGAAGAGATCGACGCAGTTCTTGATCGACAGCCAGAGCGACTACATGTTCAGTGAAGTGCAAGGGGATTCAGATGGGGATGACGCCATGCAGTCCTAGACGGAGAATTTTGCAATGTAACTGGGGTTGGTTTTGTATGGCTCGTGTATCTTGGAATCTTGTTGCTCGTTTAGATTAGTCTTAAGCGTGAGATGTTGTTACCTGACAAGCACACTTGATGGGTGCAGTGAGCTATGTTAACGGCTGTAACTGGTGACTTCACAATTCGTTTATTTCTTTTCCTTTTTTTATGTGTGTGTCATCAGTTTATATGTTGTTTCTGTCTCTTTTTTTTTTGCGGCAGTAGAGCAACTCTAGCAGATGCTGCAAAACCTTGTCGGCCGGCATAATTCTGGTAGTTTTAGTGTTTTTGTGGTTTTATATCTAGCCTGGCCTATAAAAAATATACAAGTGGCCCACATATTGGCCCCTCTGCCTCTATATCTACGGGTCCCCCCCCCCCCTTGCCGCAATCTGCCCGTGGGCGTGGGAGCCGCGACAGATCCCTAGGTTAAAATTAGTTTGAACTATGGGTTTATGCTATAGAATGCATGATGAACTCCGATGGTGGTGCTCTAAACTTTGTAGTGCGAAAATCATTTTAAATCTGCAGTACCGTTTTTAGCATATCTGTTCTGCCGTGCCGTGCGTGATATCGCAGATTCGTTTTAGAGCATTACCGCAGACGAAATTTACGGTACGCATCTTGCTCTTAGGGATTAAGCTGCAGCTAGAACGGCCGTGCAGAAATCAGCATGTGTCCTTGGAAGGTGTAAAAAGTGTCTCAAACCGCAGTAGGGTGCCCTTGACATGCTGCTGGCCGCGAACGGTCTGATCTGAATCATGGAAGCAAAGTGCAGTAGCTGAGAAATAGGATTTGATCACATCTGCCCAAGATGAAACGAAACCTTTCTGCTGCGGACTGACGATTCTGAAGCGGGGACAATACTCAATTGGGCGCGTCTTCTAGAGGCGGACACACACGCACGGCACCACGCCACCGCATAGCGCAAGGCGGATTTCGCAAGCCGCGCGGCGCGGCGCGCGCAGTCGCCGGGACCGGGGCGATCGATCGATCATTGAGAGGCCGCCACGGCCGGCCCGGGCCGCGCCCCTCACCCGCGCTCGGGGCGACGTGGTTCCGTGGGGCCCTCGTCCTTCTCGGGAGCCGGGACGTTGGACAGCACGATCAAAGGAAACCGTCCTCTTCCGCTTCCCCCCGTTCCCCACTTCCTTCGCCTCATCCCCCCTCCCCCACTATCCAACAGAGCAGCCCACGCTCTGCCCCCCTCCTCGACCGACCGACCGACCGATCGCTCCCCGCCGCCGGCGCCATGGAATCCAGCGACCCCAGCTCCGCCGCAGGTACGCGCCGCCCCCTTCTCCGCGGCCTCATCGTGCTGGATTGCTGCCCGGGACAGCTCGATCGCCCGTCCGCCCCGGACCCGGAGCCCCCCGCGCCCATTTCCTTCTCCGTTTGCTTCAGCTGCTTCGCGCGTGGAGCTGCCGTAGGATTAGCGAGCGCTGGTGTTGCTCGGTCCGCATGGTGCTCGGGTGTCCGCGGCGGTGGCGACCCTGAAATCCACCGCGCACGAGCTGAGGCTGCGTTGTGCCGCGCAATGCGTGGAGCTTGCTCGCTGTTACTCTCAGCATCCGCCTGTGCAAGGGACGGTTATCGAATAGGTTACTGAATTGTGAACGGGTCATGCTAACTCTATCTCAGCATCACGATGGCAAGTTTGCTTCTGACCTGATCACTGAGCACAACTTGGGCGGAAATGTTGCAGCTAGTTCCGATCTCATCAAAATTCAGATGGGGTTGGTCATTCCTCTGACCCCGTTCTGTTCTCAGTTCTGAGCTTAAGAGTGTACACCTGTTCAGTTTGGTGATCACGGATCACCTGCAAACTAAATCCAGACACGCATCTAGTTGATCACACACAATATCCAGCAAGCAGATATAATTGCAAAATAAGAAATGAATCATGCAAGGCATCATCCCACCTAGTGAATGCATCAAAAGCCTACCTGTTTTTTCCCTTTCTCCCAGCTTACTGAATTCTTAGGCACCCACTCCATGCGAGCTTACAGATGCTCACCTATATCTGATATCCTGGTTACCTGCGTACTACTGAATTTGGACTTGTCGTAGAACTGCGATTAATCTATGCATCCATATTTATCAGGCACTTTGGGTTTAGGTTCAGATAATCTTAGGAGATGGTATCCGATGATTCACATAACTGGCGGTTTGCCTTTATTCCCAGCACTTATATGGCAACGTAAGATTTGCCTAATATCCTACTTGTAAGTTGTAACCCAGGAAATATGATTTAGTTGAGCAAGGCATGTGCACTGTGATGAAGATATTGAAATTGCATCAGGGAAAGGGCACAGTATTTTAAAGTTTACATAGTTTAGCACACTCAATGTTTTCTCGGTCTGTTTGTTGTCAAATACAGGTATTCGAGCCTCGTATAACAAGTGTTTGCATAAGTTCAGTGCATACTATGTCACAACTGGAACTGACTTTTACATATAAGAACTGGTGATTGATAACTATTTTTTTGTGTATATTGAGATTTTTTACTTTTATCAGCAATGAAGGAAACTTTGGAGCTTAAATTCTGGTTATGTAGCCTGATCACAGATATTTTTGTTCTTATCACAGTAAGTAAGACACAAGAAATATCTGTACCACCTGTGGAGGGTGTAGCTGGAGGAGGCACTAGTTATGGCTGGGTGGATGGAGGCTTGCAGGGGTCGCATCTAGGTTCTAGTGTGATTGACCCTACTAAGGTGCACTCGGCAGATCTTTTGCATGTTTGGTCTATGCCCAGCACAGCAAATGTTAGCCAACAAGAAGCACCTCGACCTCTAGAACATGTAAGTTGTACTTAATTTTAATAGCACTGCTAGAAGAACATATAATCTATTGCTTCACTGCACTATGCAGAATGCTCTAGAGTCGTGCCATATTTTTGTTCCTTCTGATCATTTTTCTTTTTTTGACTGTAACTTGGGACATGCTGTTGTTCACCAATCCGACTGCTTTATGATCTGGTACTGCTCTGTTACTATTAGATTCCTCATTTTATCATCTTCCTTCCAAAATCCCTTCAGGTTAACCTTTTGGCAGCAAGAAATGAAAGGGAAAGTTTTCAAATCGCGTTACGTCCAAAAGTTTCATGGGCCAGTTCAGGTATTGCAGGGCCTGTGCAGATTCAGTGCACTGATCTATGCTCATCCTCTGGAGGAAGGTTTGTTTGTTTAAATTTTGAATTCATTCAGTGGCTAACCAAGATGTGCACATTCTACTTTGGATGATTATAACAATGCTGTATCAGGTTAGTGGTTGGTCAATCTATAACGTTGCGACGTGTGGTGCCTATATTAGGTGTACCAGATGCCCTTGTGCCTATTGATCCTTCCAGTCCACAAATAAACCTACTTCCTGGGTACTGCTTCTGTGCTTTAGCTAGCCACATGATTGAAACATTTGTCTTCATTCTTTTTAATAATTGCTAGTTGCTTTTGTTGTACAGGGAGACAACTGCAGTATGGGTCTCACTAAATGTTCCTTGTGGGCAAGAGCCTGGTCTATATGAAGGAGAAATATGTATTACTGCTGTGAGGACAGACTCAGAGTAAGCTTAAATTGGCTACTTATTTGGTCATGTACTTATGTCACAAATGGTAGTATAATCTGCTCGAATTGCTTGGATAAAAACACGAGGACAAATTCTAACCACTTACGCAAGTGACCAAATGGCATACTGGAACGAGATATCAATATGAGAAGACATATAAAGTATTGGAAATAATTTATTTTACTGTACGGTCATATTCTCTTGGTATATATTGTCGGTGGAAAATCCAGCCATTAGAGTTTGATATGAGTTTCTATAGTTGCGTCTTGTAAAAACCAAAACAGTGTTTTCTGTTTGTTCCAAGTTTTTGAACTTTCCATGGACTTGCATTATCATGATCCCATATGAAGTGCTAATTTGAAACCTAGTGTGAGTTCACGACTCTGATTTTCTTATATGCTTCCAATAATGTTAGTACATTGGATGGGGTTCAGTTTATGAAACAAGCAAACATCTTTACAAATAGTTCTTATTCATCCTGGAGCTAGAATTCTGAGCTTAGGTCTGAGATGCGGGTATTGGATGTGTGCCAATCTGATGCTTGCAGGTGGTAACGTGTGTCCAGATGATATTTAGCCTGGAATTGTAGCCACATATGCATCTATGTCTGTTAGTTATTCATCATTTGAGTTATTAACTGTTATTTTTATGCTATGTATTTGGTGGCAGTTCCAAGGCAGACTCGTTACCAAAATCTGAGAGATACCAGCTGTATAAAGAATTAAAGACTTGTCTTGGTATCACTGAATCCAGAGACCACTCATCGTCAGAGGAAATGGTATTTTATCTGTCAATAACACTTCACATACCAGCACATAATTCCTTTCCTTACAGTGTATAACATGCAGATACTAAGATTATCATCAACTTCAACCACACTGAGGAGGATGCTAGTACTTCCAGCATTCCAGGACTGCCATGAGAATAATGGATTAGGGGACATGATGGATGAAGATGTTATGAACAATGTTGCTGTTCGTGTCAAGTTAAGCTTGACTGTGTGGGATTTCACTCTCCCACTGACACCTTCCTTACCTGCTGTTTTTGGTGTATCCTGGCAATATTCTCCTTTAGTATGTAGTAATGTTCTGACATATTATGATATGAGGAATTCCATATGCCTTCTTTGTGGTGCAAGACACATTCAATTTGCAAACCTGCAGTTGAGAATTTATATTTGAGTTGTCTATGTAGGTATTGCAGCTATCATCATTTTGCATTTGAATTGTATTTGTATGCATTCGTTGTCCTTTAACTATATTAGATATCTGAAACTGTCATTGAAGACCGGTTTTGTTTGGAGCATGGCACCAAAGGGTGGTATGATGCACTGGATCATCACTTCAGGTGGCTCCTCCAGTACAGAATCAGTCCATTTTTCTGCAGATGGGGCGATAGCATGCGTATTCTTGCGTACACATGCCCCTGGCCTGGTAATGCATCTATTTCTATAGAAAAAAAAGAGTATGCTGCTTTATGTAAATTTATTCTCAGATGTGATTTTCCTACTTTGTCTTTGTTCTTTTAGCTGATCATCCAAAGGCTAATGAATATTACTCTGATCCAAGACTCGCAGCATATGCTGTACCGTACGCGCCTATTCTGTCATGGTAATGCTAGAATTTCTACTAAATTTCATATCAGCTTGTTTACTTCTCTTCTATTAATTTCGTTCCTTTGTTGATGCACAACAGTACTGATGCAGCAAAAAATTCTCTGCGAAGAGAGGTTGAAATCTTGAAAACAGAGGCTCATTGGTCAAAAGCTTACTTCTACTTGTGGGATGAGGTGCATGATTTTACTTCTATGCTATATCGAGTCCGTAAAGAGAGATCTGAAGGAATGGAGTGTCACCAAAGAACTAGCCATGGACAGGGGTGCGTGGAAGCTTGCTATCCATGTGCCAGAACCATGAGTTGGTCGCGAAATCTTATGGGTTTCACGTCTAGCCTACCCCAACTTGTTTGGGACTAAAGGCTTTGTTGTTGTTGTTGTTGTTGCTATATCGGGTGACATGGTTCTACAACACTAAGTTCAAGCATTGCTATGCTTATATTGCGTAGTGTGATGTCACATAGTTTTCAAATGCCATTAGGTCCTGCCTAGTTCTATGCAGTTGGGACGATAATATAGTTATGAGTTATGACTAACAGCAATTAATGAACCACGCCAGGCTTAAGCGTCGTAAATAGAAAGATGCAACTCATGAATCCCTAGGCGAACTTCCCAAATTGCCCTATCAAACCTGTGAATTCCTTGTATTTGTTACCCATGTTAACATGCTTGAGATGTTACCGAGGGTATTTTCGTCCCTCATCGTTTGCATTAGTTGTCAGTATTGTGAAACACAGGGTAGTTAATAGTCAATGCTACCTAAGCATTTTTGTTTAATTTGGATGACTGCAACTGCTTTTGTTATATAATGATGATGCCAATGCAACATGTCAAAGAACACTAGTGCTCAGTACACACTGCTATATGCCTACATGTAATTGCTGACTAGGACCTGCCGCTGACTGTTGAGCTAACCCTTCCTTAATTGGTTCGAAGGGTAGATCCCAACTTCATTTAGCCAACTAAGTCGCTTCTATGCTCCTAGGATATCCTGATTCTTGAGAAAACTGTATATTGGCAGTTTGTTCTATGTGAGTTGTGAGTGTAGCTTCGACCTTCTATGTGCTAGCAGCTGATGGTTGCACCTCAGCATCTTGCACCTTGGCAATATTCTGGTGCAAACCATGAGGCAATACATACAGCTACGCTACTCAAACCTTTTTGGTTTGAGCACCAAATCAACATAAAAACAGAATCAGGAAATAAAGTTTTGAAGGTAGATTCCAACTTAGCATAGCTTCATTCATTGCGTTCATTCTTTTTGCATGAAAAACTGCAATCCCTGACAATCTAGGAGTTGAAATAAAGTAGAAAGAACAAGACAAATGTTTATTTCTAGCAAACTTCTACATTTATTTCCTCTAACTCGCTTGAGTTTAACATTAAAATTGTGAAGGGTCATGCAATAATTCATGAAGCATCTCGTTCTTGTGGGTCCATTTTAATCTGGTGCTGAAACTAAAATGGTTTGCACTATTGCACCTATACACTCAGGTGCTATGCATGTGCTTAAGTGCTTAAGTGCCAAACCAGTTGAACTCTATGCTGATGCGTCAAACCACATCAACTCATGTATATGGCCCACCTGTTCTTTTCATCGAAAAGAGATACATATCATCATCTTACAATTTGTTCTTGTTTTTTTCAGCCATTGAATATGGAGCAGTACGAAGTGATTCGCAACATCTCTAACGAGTTAAGGACATACACACCCGATGTGCGTATTTTAACAACTTATTATGCTGGTCAGTATACTTCCATACTTGGACTCATATACGACAAAACGTAAAGCTCTTCTTGTGATGTACACTTGTTTAAAAAACACTACTAATTTGGATCCGAAATGAATATGTATGTATTTGTGTTGATACTATTAAGAGATCATTGTACTGAGGTAGATATATAGTCTAAGTTACTTAATCAGCTTAGCAAACATGCTAGAAAACAATTCGGTAATAAAGTACTGCTGTATATTGTTTAGTGTTCAATATGATGGGGGAATGTAGAGAAACAAACTGAAGCAAAGAAGGGAGGTGAAACTGGAAGTTTGTGGCAAAATGAATCAAACATGGGGTTGAATAATTACAATTCTCTTGGGTGCCATCTTGAACTTTGAGATGTTCCAAGTTCAAACTAGTTTAATCACTGTTGAGATTTGATGTACCATAGAATTATTTATTTATTTTGTTTATTGCTAAGCTACTGTGCTTGCTTTGTATATGTTTTCTTAAATGAACATCTGATTACTTGCTTGCGACTCATGAGGTAAAATATTTCTGTTACCCAGCCTGGTATTAGGTTTTATCATTTATGCCACTGGTTGTTTTTCACTACTCAGTTTTGCCATTAGAAATTTCAACTGCTCAAAAATGTCATCATTCCATGAGATGTTTTCTCAAAAATGCCATCGTTTCATTAGATGTTTGCTGAGAAATGCCATTAGACATCGTTATTCTCAGGTCAAACTCGTTGACCATGTTATATTACAAAAATACCCCTATAACCACATGTCAGCTCTATCTCACAATGATAAGTGTGGACCCCACTTGTTAGGAGTAAGCAAGCGAATAATTTTAGAGAAAATAAGAATGCTGTTGGGATCAAGTGGGACCCACACTTTATTGTAGTGAGATAGAGGGAGAGCTGACATGTTGGTCTATAGGTATTTTGGTCATTATGACATGGCAAACGAGATTTGAGCTGACAATCATGGTGTCAAGTGGCATTTTTGAGCATGCGCCTAATGACGCGATGGCATTTTTGAGCAGTTGAAATTTCTGGTGGCAAAACTGAGTAGTGAAACACAACCAGTGTCATAAATGATAAAAACCCGGTAGATAATGACTATATGGAAGTTGGTACTTGGGAAACCTTAAGTTTCTTTAGCATATACTCTACGTCATTTCTTCTTACAATTTGAATGGCTAATGTAGGTCCAAGTGGTTCTGAACTGGCTCCTTCTACGTTTGAGGCTTTTGCGAAAGTTCCAAATGTTCTACGTCCGCATACACAAATCTTTTGCACTAGGTATGCATTGTTGGGCACTTGTGTGTTCATTCTGGATTGCTAGTCTGCAAAAACTGGAGCATCTGATGTCATACTGGTTTGGCATGACATGGACTTGCTTTTCCAGCTATATATATGACAATATTTGACAATAATCGATTCACGATGTTTGGTTAAACACAAAATGTGTAAGGTTCAGAACATTAAAGTGTTATTTGGTTATCTATATCTTGAATTGTCTTTTCATACCAATCCCGAGCCTATGCTATTTGTGGAGTGCACAGGGTTTAGAAAGTTAGTGGTAGTTATGTTAACAAAAGTGGACCAAACAATATGAAGTTATCAATGCCCTGTTTGAGATAAATTTTGTACTGACATGGGATTGACAATTTGATGAAACTGAGAGCGCTTGTACATGTTGAGGATGTGTGAGATATGTGATAGTTACTCCAGTATAAGTATTGGTGGCTTGGTGCGAACTAACGGAAGTGTCATGCATTGTTCAATTTTGGACTTGCTAACAAAATGCATACCTACAGGACTGAAGAACCATTTCCATCACTTATTTTTTTTCTTATACAGCGAATGGGTTCTTGGCACAAGAGAGGACTTAGTGAAGGATATTATTGCTGAACTACGACCTGACCTTGGTGAAGTAATTACAGTTTCTGTGTTTCTATTTCGTTTCATTTGTGCCATTTTCCTTTTACAGTTTCTTTACAAGTTTACAGCCAGGAGGATGATCCTTACGTTATCTTAAAAAGACATTATTTTTAATGCTTTGATATTCTACTTCAAATTCTAGGAAGCGTGTTCCATGCTTAAGGGTCTCATGAAGTTACAGCATTGTCTTCTGACAACATTGTTCTGATCTATTGGTATATTTCATCAGAAGTATAATTAAAGTTGTTGGGTGACAGTATGTCAGCTTGCGTGGGTTTATGCCATATTTTCATAAAGTATAAAAAAATGTTTATGAGTCATATAAACTTTATGAAAATATGGCGTGTACATTCCTTAACATTTTCTTTTACGAGTAGTGTTTCTATGGACAATGTGAGCCCAGTAACTGCATTTGCATACATTCCTGTGTACCATCCTTCTGCTATTCTTAGTTCTCGTTCATTAATTTGTCTGATGCTATAGACTCAATGTATTTTTTTCGATAATGTTTTTATTGACTCATAATGAAGCATCAAGCGGATACAAACACAATGAGCAACACCCGGCCTCTGCATAGCTAGGATGCACACAACCACCACCAACACACACAAAAAAAAAACTCACGCCGGCAGAAAGCAAAGTCCTACATGACTGAAGCTCTGCCTTGGCGGAGGAAGAAAAAGAAAAGAAAAAACGATCAAACAGCGATTTGACTATTTACAACAAGACCATTGACACCGACTATCTCTTGACAACACAAGGACAATGAGAAAGGTTCTTCAAAAGTGATGCCTTCAAGAAGGGAACGACGCACAAGTGCCGCCATCGCCGGATCCAACCCTCGAAGCCAAATCATGGGTTTTCACCCTGAAGTTCACGTCCGAGCAAACTCCAAGCAATTCCATCAACATGGCAACATGGTAACGGCGTAAAAACACTGCCATTGCCAGGTATAACCAAGTAGGGTCAGACCTAAGGTTTTCACCCCGGAGCTCGAGACCGGCTGCCCGAGAAGCACCACCATGTCAAAGTCATCATATGTTGTCTCCTCCACTTGCCTCGATCCCAACAGCAGCAACACTAGCCCACCGTCGCACACACGACAAAATCAGATGATGGAGGATTTTCAGTAGCACTGCCAAAATCTCAATTTCGGGACGCTTCGGTGGGGCCGCACCATCCTCACAAGTGGCAGCACTGGTGGTGCTCTGAGGCCAAAAATTGAAATAGCTCAACTAATGTTGGGTTCTTTTGTCAAATCCCTCTCTTCTCAATGATGCAGTGAAGAATTTCTTGTGTGTTGCCAGTGCAGTCAGAGGTTCAGACCTTTCTATACAAGTTTGATGATATGGTTGAGTACTATTGGCATCTGTATTTTAGGCTGTTTGATCACCAATCGGCATGAAGCCTACTGTTTTAATTACGAACCACCTCAAGTTTCATAGTCAACTACTCCCTCCGTCCGGAAATACTTGTCTTAGAAATGGTTGAAAATGGATGTATCTATAAGTAAAATAAGTCTAGATACAACCATTTCTAAGACAAGTATTTCCGGACGGAGGGAGTACCTTAAAAAGATGTCTTGGTCAATGGCATTTTCTATGGCTCTCTCATATAGACTTATAGAGTGGTTTTATTATTTATGATTTTTTCTCTCAGATATGCAAGTATATGAATCTCTCTGGTTTTTAAGTTCGTGACCTTTATCTTGATGAAACCATCTTAATCGTATCTAGGAGTGGTGGACATATGTTTGTATGGGGCCTTCTGATCCTCAACCAAATTGGCACCTTGGGATGCGCGGAACTCAGCATCGGGCAGTGATGTGGAGAGCATGGAAGGAGGGTGGCACAGGATTTCTTTACTGGGGTACCAACTGCTACGAGAAGGCTATGATTCCAAGTGCCGAGGTATGCTATACATTGGAAAACCTCTTGATACAGTGAGGTGACATTAACCTATGAAGGGTGTGATCATTTTTTGCCTGCTAGTTTTGTTCGCGGTGACATGTGGGGTGTAAGTTTGAAAAATCCCCTGGTTCAAGTACCAAACCCTTGTTCAAGCACCAATTGACAAAAATTCCAAGTACTTTTTGGAGGTTGTTCCTAACCCATCAAATATCTCTTCAAAAGTTCCATTAGATTCATTTTGTGTTGGGAGAAATGAAAAGGGGATATGCCTGGCATGTTATAGGTTAAAAAAAATGTTTGTGTTGCATTGTAAGCAAGAAAACATGATTTAGGATGCTTGTTTGCTCATGGAAGTTTCAAGTTCACATTCATTTTTTGTTGGTAGACATGGAGGTAGTTGACTTGCATGAAATATGATTGTGATTAGTTGCATATATCTTCAGCACTGTCCCATTTTATGTTCCCATCTATGAACTTCATTCGGAATAATTAAAATTTATTGTATTTGGTGCTCGTATTTTAAAATTTTATGGTATTTTCAAGAAATATTACCTGTACATGGGTTTGAATGTTGAACTTATATGCATACAGCATGTTTGCTATTGAGTAACAAGTACTCCCTCTGTAATGAAATATAAGAGTGTTTAGATCATTAAAGTAGTAATCTAAACACTCTTATATTTCTTTACGGAGGGAGTATAAATGTGTAAGAAAGTGATAAGATAGTTTTCTTACTAAATTAAGACTAGAAGTCTAATAGAGATGTATCTAGTAACTCTTATTTTAGTGTATCTGTGGATGATATTCTTGGTTTGAGATTGTCTTATGTTATACTCCCTTCATTTAATCTTAAGCTGAACTTTCAGCATCTGTATTGTTACATGATTTAGTGCTTTAAATATACCATTTCCTGTTAATTCAGGTATCTGACATCGTTATTCCGACTTCAATGTTTATTTTGCATTTCAAATGTAGACTGTTTTTGTTTACTTGGTATATTATGTTTAATCTTATTCTCAAACTTGTGTCATGTGTGGCTGCAGATCTGTTTCCGACGCGGCCTTCCTCCAGGCGACGGGGTTCTGTTTTACCCTGGCGAGGTGTTTTCTTCGTCAAAGGAACCAGTTGCGTCCCTCAGGCTTGAACGCATTCTCAGTGGCATGCAGGTGATACTTTCTGTTTTTGTTTTTTGAAAATGCTACTCCCGCCATTCACTATTATAAGATTTTTTTAACTTTTTCTGATTCGGATGTATATAGACACATTTTAGTGTGTTTGTTCACTCGTTTCAGTCGGTAGGTAGTCCATATTGAAATATCCAAAACATCTTATATTTGGAACGGAGGGAGTAGTTCATTTTTGTCCTATTTCACCAGTTCACCTTGCCTTTTGTTTTTCAAGGGCACAACTTTTGGCTAGATTGGTTACATAACCAAATGAATTCTTCCAGCCTTTCACCGATTTCGAGTAGATAACTATGAGCTGTCTGAAACTTACAGCAGCTAACACTTGTTTCTTGATGATTTTGTAACGTAGGACATTGAATACTTGAACCTTTACTCCTCAAAGCACGGCAGGGAGGAGGCCTTGGCCCTCCTGGAGAAGACTGGCGCGTATCTTGGCCCGGATCGCTATGCACATGATCATGGGCCAGTTGATGTGATGCGCGGTGAGGTATACCGCACCTGCAGATCTTAGGGCAGCCATGCATACCTGTCGTTCTTTATTTCTTCCCTTGCAGCATATCTGTTGTTGTATGTGGCTTATTACACTGTATTAGCCAGCTGAAACTCGCTAAATATTTTTGAGCAAACTCGTCAAAGCTAGAAGTAGTTGTAGATACATGTACTAAATCAGCGACAATTTAGTATGGACGGGAGGGAGTAGTAGAGTATGGTTGTTTGGCCATCTGGGCCTTGTACATATACGGACGCTCTTTTCGAATCGTGTCTGTTTTTATGTTTGTGCTGCGTCTGCCATGATGAATCGTTTGTTGTCGAGGGTTGCATTTCAAGAGTGCCTGGAGAGTGGGGTTGGAGACAGAAACCATACCTGGAAAGTATTTTTCGCCAAAAAGCCCCAGGACACTTGAAGGGCCTAGTCAAATAAGGAATTGACTGGCCGACAACGCCAGGCTGCCTCCTTCACCACTGGTACGGACCCATATGTCTCGACGAATCCCCTTGTAAAGAAAATCTATCCCCAACGAATATCTCATCTGTCAGCTTTTGGCTACACTCGGCGACGCATCGAAAACCATTCAAAATGTTCTGGCAAAGGGTCGCGGACAGATGGGACCCAGCCCCACCAATACACCCAATCGTCCGAGCTGTTTTCTTATCCGGGCCCTTCACTCGGTCCGGCCTCTTCCTGCCTGGCCCTGCCCCGTACCCTACCCTACCCTCCCTCCTCCATGTCGTACGGCCACGCAACAGCATCACGGGCCACACATACAGGCGCCCCTCTCGAACCCGAAGTGCATTTTATTATTTGCCAAAAAATCCGCGGCATCGATTCCCGTCTCATTTCAACAAGTGACACAATGCCACAATGGTGCCCTGTCCCTCTCCAGTCTGGTACTACCTCCATCACCTTGGCCCCCGGCGGCCAGAGCCATTCCAGGATCTAGCGAATATGTATACGTTATTTGTGTTATCCTTTATTGTTGCAGATTACCTTGTTGGGGAGGCTGGGGGGTCCGCACAAGTGGACGGTCATTATCGCAGATCCATGATCATTCGAAAGATCTCCGACATCTCCATTGTCAATTAGCTCTTGCCTTGATCCACACCGGCCGCACAAAGTTTTATTTAATTCATTAATTAAAATGAGTCTGAAGAAAAGCTTCTTCTCACTGCACTCACCGGTGCAATGCTTTTGTGCTTGCCACTTGGCTGATCTACCCGTTGTTATCGGTCTACTTAGGTTAGATTACGTGATGTCTTTCCTACTTTTGAATCGTAACCTCTTCCTGCCTTATTGCATTATACTGTAGCCGCAAAAAAAAAGGAGCATTAGACTGTAGCCGCGAGATTCTTCCACTGGAGACACCCGTGGTGCTGTTGCCATTGACCAGATGCATCAGCATCGGCACACCAGACAGCCGGTGCTATTGGTTCAAGGTATCTAGGCTAAATGAACACCGTCCATTAGCAGCAGCCTAAGTACGAGTAGCAGTTTACCCAACACCGTCCAGTCATCTTTCACACGTGGAACATTCCAGAATGTAACAACCCAGAAAACGGCGGCGCCGGTCTGGTCTTGCGGCGGGCTGGTGCCGATCTTAGGCGACGGCCGGTGGCTGCACGGCGATTCTACGGTACTCTGGTGATCTCACGGAGCAACGACCCGGCCGTTCTCTCGTCTTGGCAAGGACTCGCACCGCGGCTCGCTGTTCTGGCTGGCTGATCGCAGTTTCTGTTGAGAGTTTCGGTTAGAGACGGTTGTCCTTGTCCGGCTTACCTGACGTCGACGCCGATCCTTGTGTAGCTGTGACTTTGCCATTCATGCTCAGCTCGCCTGCATATCTCCGGATCGCACGAGATCCTGATGAACGATCGGATCCTGGTGAAACTGAACCGAAAGAGCTAACCGCACAAGGATGCTAAGGTGGAACCATGGACGAAGCACAAGGAAAGGATTACCAAGTGCTGTTCATGTGCAAGTGCAACAGTTCGCTTTTCACGCCACGGATGGTTATAGCTGGATACCAGCGGCAGTGCGTGTTGGTCAATGATCAGTTGCTTGAGGCTTCTCTTGCGTGGAAACGACTTCCTTTTCACTTTCACCCAAGGGGCCGGGCCGGGGACTGCAGGATGATGGGTTCCACCGAACGAATGGTTTCTTTTCACTTCCCCAGGACAGGAGAGGAGGCTCCCCGTGAATGATTGAATTGTTGCGTATGGCTCGTTTGTCTCCAGCTGCTTGGCCGTAGCGGCCAGCCTTTCCTTTTCGTCCGGGAGCTGATTATATTTTTGTGGAAGGTGTCTCCCGTTTATACTCGTATATATTTCAAATAGCGATTAGACACTAGTAGTACGGTTACAGTCACGGCCATGCGAAATTGTTTCTGCCTTTCGTTCTAGTCTGGGGTGGCGATTGATGCAAAGATTTACTCTCGGTTCCCCGTTGGTTGGCTTTTAATAACAAATCTAGGAGCGCAGGTGGAAGCCTTTCGTCCCCTTGGAATGGCGGTGCCGCACGGCGAGAGAGGAGCAGAAAATATCTTTTTTTTTAGGGGTAGAGCAGAAAAGATCTTTGGCGGAGAGAGAGGACCACGAGCAAATGGGGAACGTGTGACTCTGAGCGTGGAGAGCTGGAACCCTGGAACCCAGAAAGAACAGATCGTTCAACAGTGCAAGTAGACATACATGCATGGATCCAAATGAGAGGGAGATTTGCCTCATCCTTTAGGTGTTACAAATGACACGGTTACACAAAGTCTCACTCTCCCACAATTAGTTTACCTATAAGAGCATCTACAGCCGGACTTGACAAATCCGGCCCCTATATATCCGTGTACACGCCCAGGCACGTTCACGGGTGTATCCTGACGGGCCATCATATTCTTGTCCCGGCATCCACATATCTCAAATCCGGACTCTCAAATCCATGTAAATACATGCACGTCGATCATACAAGCCAATTCGCACGTAAATAGCAAATGTTGGTACAAAGCATAGATAATGTTTATATAAAATTTATTTTAAGTGTCAAACACAATCATTGGCTCCTTGGTTGCCATTGTGGGTCCACATGTGCTCCACAAGATCATTGAGTAGCTGCGTGTGTACCTGCTGATCTCGAAGATTCTGATGCATATGCAGAAAGTTCATAAGCTGAGCCGCATCTTGATCTTCCGGGATTTCAACTTGTTCTCCAGGTGCTTCGAGATCATGTGTTTGGGCTACAACATCACCATCATCCTCGACAATCATATAGTGCAGAGTAACACAACATGTCATCAGCTGCCACAAAGTATCTGATTCCCACATCATTGCATCGCTCTGCACAATTCCCCAACCAGCCTAAAGCACACCAAATGCCCTCTCCACATCCTTCCTAGTCGCTTCCTGCATTGTTGTAAAGTGGCTCTGTTCATTGCCATGCGGTTTGGGTATGGTCTTCACAAACGCCGACCACTGAGGATAAATACCATCGGCAAGATAGTATCCCATGTTGTACTCTCGGTCGTTGATGGTGTAGTTGCACGACGGTGATTCCCCATTGCAAAGTCCCCTGAACACCGGAGATCGTTGAAGCACGTTGATTTTGTTGTGAGAACCCGACATTCCAAAGAAAGATGCCAAATCCATAAGTCATGTGATGCCATTGCTTCTAGTATGATGGTGGCCTCTCTGGTGTGACCTTGATACATTCCCCGTAAACCTTTGGGGCGGTTCTTCCATTGCCAATCATGCAATCAATTGATCCGAACATTCCTGAAAACCCCCTTGCCTCTCCAATAGCCAACAACTTCTTCGTGTCCTCGCATTTGGTTTTCTGAGATACTCAGGTCCAAACACCTTCACCACAACGCGAGCAAACTTGACAGCAGTCTTCAAGCATGTGCTCTCCCCCATCCTGACCATCTCACCAACGACATCTGCAGCAGTACCAAGTGCAAGCATCCTCAGAGTAGCCGTGCACTTCTACTTGGCCGAGAAAGAGAGTTGGCCGCAACTAAAGGAAATATGCCCTAGAGGCAATAATAAAGTTATTATTTATTTCCTTATATCATGATAAATGTTTATTA
This sequence comes from Triticum urartu, assembly GCF_056163025.1. Classification (NCBI taxonomy): domain Eukaryota; kingdom Viridiplantae; phylum Streptophyta; class Magnoliopsida; order Poales; family Poaceae; genus Triticum; species Triticum urartu. Next base: position 164,924,639 of record NC_141874.1, on the reverse strand, counting down.
TTCATGCTAGAATTGTATTAACCGGAAACGCAATACTTGTGTGAATACATAGACAAACAAAGTGTCACTAGTATGCCTCTACTTGACTAGCTCGTTAATCGAAGATGGTTATGTTTCCTAACCATAGACATGAGTTGTCATTTGATTAACAGGATCACATCATTAGGAGAATGATGTGATTGACATGACCCATTCCATTAGCTTAGCACCCAACCGTTTAGTATGTTGCTATTGCTTTCTTCATGACTTATACATGTTCCTATGACTATGAGATTATGCAACTCCCGTTTACCGGAGGAACACTTTGTGTGCTACCAAACGTCATAACGTAACTGGGTGATTATAAAGGTGCTCTACAGGTGTCTCCAAAGGTACATGTTGGGTTGGCGTATTTCGAGATTAGGATTTGTCGCTCCGATTGTCGGAGAGGTATCTCTGGGCCCTCTTGGTAATACACATCACTTAAGCCTTGCAAGCAATGCAACTAATAAGTTAGTTGCAAGATGATGTATTACAAAACGAGTAAAGAGACTTGCCGGTAACGAGATTGAACTAGGTATTGAGATACCGACGATCGAATCTCGGGCAAGTAACATACCGATGACAAAGGGAACAACATATGTTGTTATGCGGTCTGACCGATAAAGATCTTCGTAGAATATGTAGGAGCCAATATGAGCATCCAGGTTCCGCTATTGGTTATTGACCGGAGACGTGTCTCGGTCATGTCTACATTGTTCTCGAACCCGTAGGGTCCGCACGCTTAACATTACGATGACAGTTTCATTATGAGCTTATATATTTTGATGTACCGAAGGTTGTTCGGAGTCCCGGATGTGATCACGGACTTGACGAGGAGTCTCGAAATGGTCGAGACATAAAGATCGATATATTGGACGACTATATTTGGACACCGGAAAGGTTCCGGGTAAGATTGGGACAATACCGGATCACTGGGAGGTTATCGGAACCCCCCGGGAGGTATATGGGCCTTATTGGGCCTTAGTGGAAAGGAGGGGAAAGGAGCAAGGGAGGGGGCGCCCCCCAAGCCCAATCCGAATTGGGAAGGGGGCCGCCCCCCCCTTTCCTTCCTTCCTCCCTCCTTCCTCTTCCTCCCCTCTCCTACTCCTAATAGGAAAAAGGGGAGTCCTACTCCCGGTGGGAGTTGGACTCCCCCCTTGGGCGCGCCACCCTCCTTGGCCGGCCCCTCCTCCACTCCTTTATATACGGGGGCAGGGGGCACCCCAGAGACACAACAATTGATCATTGATCTCTTAGCCGTGTGCGGTGCCCCCCTCCACCATAATCCTCGATAATATTGTAGCGGTGCTTAGGCGAAGCCCTGCGACGGTAGACCATCAAGATCGTCACCACGCCGTCGTGCTGACGGAACTCATCCCCGACACTTTGCTGGATCGGAGTCCGGGGATCGTCATCGAGCTGAACGTGTGCAAAAAACTCGAAGGTGCCATAGTTTCGGTGCTTGATCGGTCGGGTCGTGAAGACGTACGACTACATCAACCGCGTTGTTATAACGCTTCCGCTTCCGGTCTACGAGGGTACGTAGACAACACTCTCCCCTCTCGTTGCTGTGCATCACCATGATCTTGCATGTGCGTAGGAATTTTTTTGAAATTACTACGTTCCCCAACAGTGGCATCCGAGCCTAGGTTTTATGTGTTGATGTTATATGCACGAGTAGAACACAAGTGAGTTGTGGGCGATATAAGTCATACTGCTTACCAGCATGTCATACTTTGGTTCGGCGATATTGTTGGATGAAGCGGCCCGGACCGACATTACGCGTACGCTTACGCGAGACTGGTTCTACCGACGTGCTTTGCACACAGGTGGCTGGCGGGTGTCAGTTTCTCCAATTTTAGTTGAACCGAGTGTGGCTACGCCCGGTCCTTGCGAAGGTCAAAACAACACCAACTTGACAAACTATCGTTGTGGTTTTTGATGCGTAGGTAAGATTGGTTCTTGCTAAGCCTGTAGCAGCCACGTAAAACTTGCAACAAACAAAGTAGAGGACGTCTAACTTGTTTTTGCAGGGCATGTTGTGATGTGATATGGTCAAGGCATGATGCTAAATTTTATTGTATGAGATGATCATGTTTTGTAACCAAGTTATCGGCAACTGGCAGGAGCCATATGGTTGTCGCTTTATTGTATGCAATGCAATCGCCCTGTAATGCTTTACTTTATCACTAAGCGGTAGCGATAGTCGTAGAAGCATAAGATTGGCGAGACGACACGATGCTACGATGGAGATCAAGGTGTCGCGCCGGTGACGATGGTGATCATGACGATGCTTCCGAGATGAAGATCACAAGCACAAGATGATGATGGCCATATCATATCACTTATATTGATTGCATGTGATGTTTATCTTTTTTGCATCTTATCTTGCTTTGATTGACGGTAGCATTATAATATGATCTCTCACTAAATTTCAAGATAAAAGTGTTCTCCCTGAGTATGAACCGTTGCCAAAGTTCGTCGTGCCCAGACACCACGTGATGATCGAGTGTGATAAGCTCTACGTCCATCTACAACGGGTGCAAGCCAGTTTTGCACACGCAGAATACTCAGGTTAAACTTGACGAGCCTAGCATATGCAGATATGGCCTCGGAACACTGAGAACGAAAGGTCGAGCGTGAATCATATAGTAGATATGATCAACATAGTGATGTTCACCATTGAAAACTACTCCATTTCACATGATGATCGGTTATGGTTTAGTTGATTTGGATCACGTGATCACTTAGAAGATTAGAGGGATGTCTTTCTAAGTGGGAGTTCTTAAGTAATATGATTAATTGAACTTAAATTTATCATGAACTTAGTACCTGATAGTATCTTCCTTGTTTATGTTTGATTGTAGATAGATGGCCCGTGCTGTTGTTCCGTTGAATTTTAATGCGTTCCTTGAGAAAGCAAAGTTGAAAGGTGATGGTAGCAATTATATGGACTGGGTCCGTAACTTTAGGATTATCCTCATTGCTGCACAGAAGAATTACGTCCTGAAAGCACCGCTGGGTGCCAGGCCTGCTGCTAATGCAACTGACGACATTAAGAACGTCTGGCAGAGCAAAGCTGATGACTACTCGATAGTTCAATGTGCCATGCTTTACGGCTTAGAACTGGGTCTTTAACGACGTTTTGAACGTCATGGAGCATATGAGATGTTCCAGGAGTTGAAGCTAATATTTCAAGCAAATGCCCGGATTGAGAGATATGAAGTCTCTAATAAGTTCTATAGCTGCAAGATGGAGGAGAACAGTTCTGTCAGTGAGCATATACTCAAAATGTCTGGGTGTAATAATCACTTGATTCAACTGGGAGTTAATCTTTCGGATTGCGTCATTGACAGAATTCTCCAATCACTTCCACCTAGCTACAAGAGCTTCGTGATGAACTATAATATGCAAGGGATGGATAAGACAATTCCCGAGCTCTTCGCAATGCTAAAAGCTGCGGAGGTAGAAATAAAGAAGGAGCATCAAGTGTTGATGGTCAACAAGACCACTAGTTTCAAGAAAAAGGGCAAGGGGAAGAAGAAGGGGAACTTCAAGAAGAACAGCAAGCAAGTTGCTGCTCAGGAGAAGAAACCCAAGTCTGGACCTAAGCCTGAAACTGAGTGCTTCTACTGCAAGCAGACTGGTCACTGGAAGCGGAACTGCCCCAAGTATTTGGCGGCTAAGAAGGATGGCAAGGTGAACAAAGGTATATGTGATATACATGTTATTGATGTGTACCTTACTAGAGCTCGCAGTAGCACCTAGGTATTTGATACTGGTTCTGTTGCTAATATTTGCAACTCAAAACAGGGACTACGGATTAAGCGAACACTGGCAAAGGATGAGGTGACGATGCGCGTGGGAAATGGTTCCAAAGTCAATGTGATCGCGGTCGGCACGCTACCTCTACATCTACCATCGGGATTAGTATTAGACCTAAATAATTGTTATTTGGTGCCAGCGTTGAGCATGAACATTATATCTGGATCTTGTTTGATGCGAGACGGTTATTCATTTAAATCAGAGAATAATGGTTGTTCTATTTATATGAGTAATATCTTTTATGGTCATGCACCCTTGAAGAGTGGTCTATTTTTGACGAATCTCGATAGTAGTGATATACATATTCATAATGTTGAAGCCAAAAGATGCAGAGTTGATAATGATAGTGCAACTTATTTGTGGCGTTGCCGTTTAGGTCATATCGGTGTAAAGCGCATGAAGAAACTCCATACTGATGGACTTTTGGAACCACTTGATTATGAATCACTTGGTACTTGCGAACCGTACCTCATGGGCAAGATGACTAAAAAGCCATTCTCCGGTACTATGGAGAGAGCAACAGATTTGTTGGAAATCATACATACAGATGTATGTGGTACAATGAATGTTGAAGCTCGTGGTGGATATCGTTATTTTCTCACCTTCACAGATGATTTAAGCAGATATGGGTATATCTACTTAATGAAACATAAGTCTGAAACATTTGAAAAGTTTAAAGAATTTCAGAGTGAAGTTGAAAATCATCGTAACAAGAAAATAAAGTTTCTACGATCTGATCGTGGAGGAGAATATTTGAGTTACGAGTTTGGTTTACATTTGAAACAATGCAGAATAGTTTCGCAACTCACGCCACCCAGAACACCACAGTGTAATGGTGTGTCCGAACGTCGTAATCGTACTTTACTTGATATGGTGGGATCTATGATGTCTCTTACAGATTTACCGCTATCGTTTTGGGGTTATGCTTTAGAGACGGCCGCATTCACGTTAAATAGGGCACCATCAAAATCCGTTGAGACGACGCCTTATGAACTATGGTTTGGCAAGAAACCAAAGTTGTCGTTTCTGAAAGTTTGGGGCTACGATGCTTATGTGAAAAAGCTTCAACCTGATAAGCTCGAACCCAAATCGGAGAAATATGTCTTCATAGGATACCCGAAGGAGACTGTTGGGTACTCCTTCTATCACAGATCCGAAGGAAAGACATTTGTTGCTAAGAATGGATCCTTTCTAGAGAAGGAGTTTCTCTCGAAAGAAGTGAGTGGGAGGAAAGTAGAACTTGATGAGGTAACTGTACCTGCTCCCTTATTGGAAAGTAGTACATCACAGAAACCGGTTTCTGTGACACCTACACCAATTAGTGAGGAAGCTAATGATGATGATCATGAAACTTCAGAACAAGTTACTACTGGACCTCGTAGATCAACCAGAGTAAGATCCGCACCAGAGTGGTACGGTAATCCTGTTCTGGAAGTCATGCTACTAGATCATGATGAACCTACGAACTATGAAGAAGCAATGGTGAGCCCAGATTCCGCAAAATGGCTTGAAGCCATGAAATCTGAGATGTGATCCATGTATGAGAACAAAGTGTGGACTTTGGTTGACTTGCCCAATGATCGGCAAGCAATTGAAAATAAATGGATCTTCAAGAAGAAGACTGGCGCTGACGGTAATGTTATTGTCTACAAAGCTCGACTTGTCGCAAAAGGTTTTCGACAAGTTCAAGGAATTGACTACGATGAGACCTTCTCACCCGTAGCGATGCTTAAGTCTGTCCGAATCATATTAGCAATTACCGCATTTTATGATTATGAAATTTGGTAGATGGATGTCAAAACTACATTCCTGAATGGATTTCTGGAAGAAGAGTTGTATATGATGCAGCTGGAAGGTTTTGTCGATCCAAAAGGAGCTAACAAAGTGTGCAAGCTCCAGCGATCCATTTATGGACTGGTGCAAGCATCTCGGAGTTGGAATAAACGCTTTGATAGTGTGATCAAAGCATTTGGTTTTGTACAGAATTTTGGAGAAGCCTGTATTTACAAGAAAGTGAGTGGGAGCTCTGTAGCATTTCTGATATTATATGTGGATGACATATTGCTAATCGGAAATGATATAGAATTTCTGGATAGCATAAAGTGATACTTGAATAAGAGTTTTTCAATTAAAGACCTCGGTGAAGCTGCTTACATATTGGGCATTAAGATCTATAGAGATATATCAAGACGCTTAATTGGACTTTCACAAAAAACATACCTTGACAAAGTTTTGAAGAAGTTCAAAATGGATCAAGCAAAGAAAGGATTCTTGCCTGTGTTACAAGGTGTGAAGTTGAGTAAGACTCAATGCCCAACCACTGCAGAAGATAGAGAGAAAATGAAAGATGTTCCCTATGCTTCAGCCATAGGCTCTATCATGTATGCAATGCTGTGTACCAGACCTGATGTGTGCCTTGCTATAAGTCTAGCAGGGAGGTACCAAAGTAATCCAGGAGTGGATCACTGGACAACGGTCAAGAACATCCTGAAATACCTGAAAAGGGCTAAGGATATGTTTCTCATATATGCAGGTGACAAAGAGCTCATCATAAATGGTTACGTTGATGCAAGCTTTGACACTGATCTGGATGATTCTAAATCGCAAACCGGATACGTATTTACATTAAACGGTGGAGCTGTCAGTTGGTGCAGTTCTAAACAAAGCGTTGTGGCGGGATCTATATGTGAAGCGAAGTACATAGCTGCTTCGGAAGCAGCAAACGAAGGAGTCTGGATGAAGGAGTTCATATCCGATCTAGGTGTCATACCTAGTGCATCGGGTCCAATGAAAATCTTTTGTGACAATACTGGTGCAATTGCCTTGGCAAAGGAATCCAGATTTTACAAGAGAACCAAGCACATCAAGAGAGGCTTCAATTCCATCCAGGATCTAGTCCAGGTGGGAGACATAGAGATTTGCAAGATACATACGGATCTGAATGTAGCAGACCCATTGACTATGCCACTTCCACGAGCAAAACATGATCAGCACCAAGGCTCCATGGGTGTTAGAATCATTACTATGTAATCTAGATTATTGACTCTAGGGCAAGTGGGAGACTAAAGGAAATATGCCCTAGAGGCAATAATAAAGTTATTATTTATTTCCTTATATCATGATAAATGTTTATTATTCATGCTAGAATTGTATTAACCGGAAACGTAATATTTGTGTGAATACATAGACAAACAAAGTGTCACTAGTATGCCTCTACTTGACTAGCTCGTTAATCGAAGATCGTTATGTTTCCTAACCATAGACATGAGTTGTCATTTGATTAACGGGATCACATCATTAGGAGAATGATGTGATTGACATGACCCATTCCATTAGCTTAGCACCCGATCGTTTAGTATGTTGCTATTGCTTTCTTCATGACTTATACATGTTCCTATGACTATGAGATTATGCAACTCCTGTTTACCGGAGGAACACTTTGTGTGCTACCAAACGTCACAACGTAACTGGGTGATTATAAAGGTGCTCTACAGGTGTCTCCAAAGGTACATGTTGGGTTGGCGTATTTCGAGATTAGGATTTGTCGCTCCGATTGTCGGAGAGGTATCTCTGGGCCCTCTCGGTAATACACATCACTTAAGCCTTGCAAGCAATGCAACTAATAAGTTAGTTGCAAGATGATGTATTATGGAACGAGTAAAGAGACTTGCCGGTAACGAGATTGAACTAGGTATTGAGATACCGACGATCAAATCTCGGGCAAGTAACATACCGATGACAAAGGGAACAACGTATGTTGTTATGCGGTCTGACCGATAAAGATCTTCGTAGAATATGTAGGAGCCAATATGAGCATCCAGGTTCCACTATTGGTTATTGACCGGAGACGTGTCTCGGTCATGTCTACATTGTTCTCGAACCCGTAGGGTCCGCACGCTTAACGTTACGATGACAGTTTCATTATGAGTTTATATATTTTGATGTACCGAAGGTTGTTCGGAGTCCCGGATGTGATCACGGACTTGACGAGGAGTCTCGAAATGGTCGAGACATAAAGATCGATATATTGGACGACTATATTTGGACACCGAAAAGGTTCCGGGTAAGATTGGGACAATACCGGATCACTGGGAGGTTATCGGAACCCCCGGGAGGTATATGGGCCTTATTGGGCCTTAGTGGAAAGGAGGGGAAAGGAACAAGGGAGGGGGCGCCCCCCCAAGCCCAATCCGAATTGGGAAGGGGGCCGGCCCCCCTTTCCTTTCTCCCTCCTTCCTCTTCCTTCCCTCTCCTACTCCTAATAGGAAAAGGGGAGTCCTACTCCCGGTGGGAGTTGGACTCCCCCCTTGGGCGCGCCACCCTCCTTGGCCGTCCCCCTCCTCCACTCCTTTATATACGGGGGCAGGGGGGCACCCCAGAGACACAACAATTGATCATTGATCTCTTAGCCGTGTGCGGTGCCCCCCTCAACCATAATCCTCGATAATATTGTAGCGGTGCTTAGGCGAAGCCCTGCGACAGTAGAACATCAAGATCGTCACCACGCCGTCGTGCTAACGGAACTCATCCCCGACACTTTGCTGGATCGGAGTCCGGGGATCGTCATCGAGCTGAACGTGTGCAAAAAACTCAGAGGTGCCGTAGTTTCGGTGCTTGATCGGTCGGGCCGTGAAGACGTACGACTACATCATCCGCCTTGTTATAACGCTTCCGCTTCCGGTCTACGAGGGTATGTAGACAACACTCTCCCCTCTCGTTGCTGTGCATCACCATGATCTTGCGTGTGCGTAGGAATTTTTTTGAAATTACTACGTTCACCAACAGTGGCATCCGAGCCTAGGTTTTATGTGTTGATGTTATATGCACGAGTAGAACACAAGTGAGTTGTGGGCGATATAAGTCATACTGCTTACCAGCATGTCATACTTTGGTTCGGCGATATTGTTGGATGAAGCGGCTCGGACCGACATTACGCGTACGCTTACGCGAGACTGGTTCTACCGACGTGCTTTGCACACAGGTGGCTGGCGGGTGTCAGTTTCTCCAACTTTAGTTGAACCGAGTGTGGCTACGCCTGGTCCTTGCGAAGGTCAAAACATCACCAACTTGACAAACTATCGTTGTGGTTTTTGATGCGTAGGTAAGATTGGTTCTTGCTAAGCCCGTAGCAGCCACGTAAAACTTGCAACAAACAAAGTAGAGGACGTCTAACTTGTTTTTGCAGGGCATGTTGTGATGTGATATGGTCAAGGCATGATGCTAAATTTTATTGTATGAGATGATCATGTTTTGTAACCAAGTTATCGGCAACTGGCAGGAGAGATATGGTTGTCGCTTTATTGTATGCAATGCAATCGCCCTGTAATGCTTTACTTTATCACTAAGCGGTAGCGATAGTCGTAGAAGCATAAGATTGGCGAGATGACACGATGCTACGATGGAGATCAAGGTGTCGCGCTGGTGACGATGGTGATCATGACGATGCTTCGGAGATGAAGATCACAAGCACAAGATGACGATGGCCATATCATATCACTTATATTGATTGCATGTGATGTTTATCTTTTTTGCATCTTATCTTTCTTTGATTGACGGTAGCATTATAATATGATCTCTCACTAAATTTCAAGATAAAAGTGTTCTCCCTGAGTATGCATCGTTGCCAAAGTTCGTCGTGCCCAGACACCACGTGATGATCGGGTGTGATAAGCTCTACGTCCATCTACAACGGGTGCAAGCCAGTTTTGCACACGCAGAATACTCAGGTTAAACTTGACGAGCCTAGCATATGCAGATATGGCCTCGGAACACTGAGACCGAAAGGTCGAGCGTGAATCATATAGTAGATATGATCAACATAGTGATGTTCACCATTGAAAACTACTCCATTTCACGTGATGATCGGTTATGATTTAGTTGATTTGGATCACGTGATCACTTAGAAGATTAGAGGGATGTCTTTCTAAGTGGGAGTTCTTAAGTAATATGATTAATTGAACTTAAATTTATCATGAAATTAGTACCTGATAGTATCTTGCTTGTTTATGTTTGATTGTAGATAGATGGCCCGTGCTGTTGTTCGGTTGAATTTTAATGCGTTCCTCGAGAAAGCAAAGTTCAAAGATGATGGTAGCAATTATACGGACGGGGTCCATAACTTGAGGATTATCCTCATTGCTGCACAGTAGAATTACGTCCTGGAAGCACCGCTGGGTGCCAGGCCTACTGCTGATGCAACTGACGACTTTAAGAACGCCTGGCAGAGCAAAGCTGATGACTACTTGATAGTTCAATGTGCCATGCCTTACGGCTTAGAACCGGGTCTTCAACGATGTTTTGAACGTCATGGAGCATATGAGATGTTCCAAGAGTTGAAGCTAATATTTCAAGCAAATGCCCGGATTAAGAGATATGAAGTCTCCAATAAGTTCTATAGCTGCAAGATGGAGGAGAACAGTTCTGTCAGTGAGCATATACTCAAAATGTCTGGGTGTAATAATCACTTGATTCAACTAGGAGTTAATCTTACGGATGATTGCGTCATTGACAGAATTCTCCAATCACTTCCACCTAGCTACAAGAGCTTCGTGATGAACTATAATATGCAAGGGATGGATAAGACAATTCCCGAGCTCTTCGCAATGCTAAAAGCTGCGGAGGTAGAAATCAAGAAGGAGCATCAAGTGTTGATGGTCAACAAGACCACTAGTTTTAAGAAAAAGGGCAAGGGGAAGAAGAAGGGGAACTTCAAGAAGAACAACAAGCAAGTTGCTGCTCAGGAGAAGAAACCCAAGTCTGGACCTAAGCCTGAAACTGAGTGCTACTACTGCAAGCAGACTGGTCACTGGAAGCGGAACTGCCCCAAGTATTTGGCGGATAAGAAGGATGGCAAGGTGAACAAAGGTATATGTGATATACATGTTATTGTTGTGTACCTTACTAGAGCTCGCAGTAGCACCTAGGTATTTGATACTGGTTCTGTTGCTAATATTTTCAACTCGAAACATGGACTACGGATTAAGCGAACACTGGCAAAGGACGAGGTGACGATGCGCGTGGGAAATGGTTCTAAAGTCGATGTGATCGTGGTCGGCACGCTACCTCTACATCTACCATCGGGATTTGTATTAGACCTAAATAATTGTTATTTGGTGCCAACGTTGAGCATGAACATTATATCTGGATCTTGTTTGATGCGAGACGGTTATTCATTTAAATCAGAGAATAATGGTTGTTCTATTTATATGAGTAATATCTTTTATGGTCATGCACCCTTGAAGAGTGGTCTATTTTTGATGAATCTCGATAGTAGTGATACACATATTCATAATGTTGAAGCCAAAAGATGCAGAGTTGATAATGATAGTGCAACTTATTTGTGGCGCTGCCGTTTAGGTCATATCGGTATAAAGCGCATGAAGAAACTCCATACTGATGGACTTTTCAAACCACTTGATTATGAATCACTTGGTACTTGCGAACCATGCCTCATGGGCAAGATGACTAAAAAGCCGTTCTCCAGTACTATGGAGAGAGCAACAGATTTGTTGGAAATCATACATACAGATGTATGTGGTCTAATGAATGTTGAAGCTCGTGGCGGATATCGTTATTTTCTCACCTTCACAGATGATTTAAGCAGATATGTGTATATCTACTTAATGAAACATAAGTCTGAAACATTTGAAAAGTTTAATGAATTTCAGAGTGAAGTTGAAAATCATCGTAACAAGAAAATAAAGTTTCTACGATCTGATCGTGGGGAGAATATTTGAGTTACGAGTTTGGTTTACATTTGAAACAATGCGGAATAGTTTCGCAACTCACGCCACCCGGAACACCACAGCGTAATGGTGTGTCCGAATGTCGTAATCGTATTTTACTTGATATGGTGCGATCTATGATGTCTCTTACAGATTTACCGCTATCGTTTTGGGGTTATGCTTTAGAGACGGCCGCATTCACGTTAAATAGGGCAACATCAAAATCCGTTGAGACGACGCCTTATGAACTATGGTTTGGCAAGAAACCAAAGTTGTCGTTTCTGAAAGTTTGGGGCTGCGATGCTTATGTGAAAAAGCTTCAACCTGATAAGCTCGAACCCAAATCGAAGAAATGTGTCTTCATAGGATACCCAAAGGAGACTGTTGGGTACACCTTCTATCACAGATCCAAAGGCAAGACATTTGTTGCTAAGAATGGATCCTTTCTAGAGAAGGAGTTTCTCTCGAAAGAAGTGAGTGGGAGGAAAGTAGAACTTGATGAGGTAACTGTACCTGCTCCCTTATTGGAAAGTAGTACATCACAGAAACCGGTTTCTGTGACACCTACACCAATTAGTGAGGAAGCTAATGATGATGATCATGAAACTTCAGAACAAGTTACTACTGAACCTCGTAGATCAACCAGAGTAAGATCCGCGCCAGAGTGGTACGGTAATCCTGTTCTGGAAGTCATGCTACTAGATCATGATGAACCTACGAACTATGAAGAAGCAATGGTGAGCCCAGATTCCGCAAAATGGCTTGAAGCCATGAAATCTGAGATGGGATCCATGTATGAGAACAAAGTGTGGACTTTGGTTGACTTGCCCAATGATCGGCAAGCAATTGAAAATAAATGGATCTTTAAGAAGAATACTGATGCTGACGATAATGTTAGTGTCTACAATGCTCGACTTGTCGCAAAAGGTTTTTGACAAGTTCAAAGAATTGACTACGATGATACCTTCTCACCCGTAGCGATGCTTAAGTCTGTCCGAATCATATTAGCAATTGCCGCATTTTATGATTATGAAATTTGGCAGATGGATGTCAAAACTGCATTCCTAAATGGATTTCTGGAAGAAGAGTTGTATATGATGCTGCCGGAAGGTTTTGTCGATCCAAAAGGAGCTAACAAAGTGTGCAAGCTCCAGCGATCCATTTATGGACTGGTGCAAGCATCTCGGAGTTGGAATAAATGCTTTGATAGTGTGATCAAAGCATTTGGTTTTGTACAGACTTTTGGAGAAGCCTGTATTTACAAGAAAGTGAGTGGGAGCTCTGTAGCATTTCTGATATTATATGTGGATGGCATATTGCTAATCGGAAATGATATAGAATTTCTGGATAGCATAAAGGGATACTTGAATAAGAGTTTTTCAATGAAAGACCTCGGTGAAGCTGCTTACATATTGGGAATTAAGATCTATAGAGATAGATCAAGACGCTTAATTGGACTTTCACAAAGCACATACCTTGACAAAGTTTTGAAGAAGTTCAAAATGGATCAAGCAAAGAAAGGATTCTTGCCTGTGTTACAAGGTGTGAAGTTGAGTAAGACTCAATGCCCGACCACTGCAGAAGATAGAGAGAAAATGAAAGATGTTCCCTATGCTTCAGCCATAGGCTCTATCATGTATGCAATGCTGTGTACCAGACCTGATGTGTGCCTTGCTATAAGTCTAGCAGGGAGGTACCAAAGTAATCCAGGAGTGGATCACTGAACAACGGTCAAGAACATCCTGAAATACCTGAAAAGGGCTAAGGATATGTTTCTCATATATGCAGGTGACAAAGAGCTCATCATAAATGGTTACGTTGATGCAAGCTTTGACACTGATCTGGATGATTCTAAATCGCAAACCGGATACGTATTTACATTAAACGGTGGAGCTGTCAGTTGGTGCAGTTCTAAACAAAGCGTTGTGGCGGGATCTACATGTGAAGCGAAGTACATAGCTGCTTCGGAAGCAGCAAACGAAGGAGTCTGGATGAAGGAGTTCATATCCGATCTAGGTGTCATACCTAGTGCATCGGGTCCAATGAAAATCTTTTGTGACAATACTGGTGCAATTGCCTTGGCAAAGGAATCCAGATTTTACAAGAGAACCAAGCACATCAAGAGAGGCTTCAATTCCATCCAGGATCTAGTCCAGGTGGGAGACATAGAGATTTGCAAGATACATACGGATCTGAATGTAGCAGACCCATTGACTATGCCACTTCCACGAGCAAAACATGATCAGCACCAAGGCTCCATGGGTGTTAGAATCATTACTATGTAATCTAGATTATTGACTCTAGGGCAAGTGGGAGACTAAAGGAAATATGCCCTAGAGGCAATAATAAAGTTATTATTTATTTCCTTATATCATGATAAATGTTTATTATTCATGCTAGAATTGTATTAACCGGAAACGTAATATTTGTGTGAATACATAGACAAACAAAGTGTCACTAGTATGCCTCTACTTGACTAGCTCGTTAATCGAAGATGGTTATGTTTCCTAACCATAGACATGAGTTGTCATTTGATTAACGGGATCACATCATTAGGAGAATGATGTGATTGACATGACCCATTCCATTAGCTTAGCACCCGATCATTTAGTATGTTGCTATTGCTTTCTTCATGACTTATACATGTTCCTATGACTATGAGATTATGCAACTCCTGTTTACCGGAGGAACACTTTGTGTGCTACCAAACGTCACAACGTAACTGGGTGATTATAAAGGTGCTCTACAGGTGTCTCCAAAGGTACATGTTGGGTTGGCGTATTTCGAGATTAGGATTTGTCGCTCCGATTGTCGGAGAGGTATCTCTGGGCCCTCTCAGTAATACACATCACTTAAGCCTTGCAAGCAATGCAACTAATAAGTTAGTTGCAAGATGATGTATTATGGAACGAGTAAAGAGACTTGCCGGTAACGAGATTGAACTAGGTATTGAGATACCGACGATCGAATCTCGGGCAAGTAACATACCGATGACAAAGGGAACAACGTATGTTGTTATGCGGTCTGACCGATAAAGATCTTCGTAGAATATGTAGGAGCCAATATGAGCATCCAGGTTCCACTATTGGTTATTGACCGGAGACGTGTCTCGGTCATGTCTACATTGTTCTCGAACCCGTAGGGTCCGCACGCTTAACGTTACGATGACAGTTTCATTATGAGTTTATATATTTTGATGTACCGAAGGTTGTTCGGAGTCCCGGATGTGATCACGGACTTGACGAGGAGTCTCGAAATGGTCGAGACATAAAGATCGATATATTGGACGACTATATTTGGACACCGAAAAGGTTCCGGGTAAGATTGGGACAATACCGGATCACTGGGAGGTTATCGGAACCCCCGGGAGGTATATGGGCCTTATTGGGCCTTAGTGGAAAGGAGGGGAAGGAACAAGGGAGGGGGCGCCCCCCCAAGCCCAATCCGAATTGGGAAGGGGGCCGGCCCCCCTTTCCTTCCTCCCTCCTTCCTCTTCCTTCCCTCTCCTACTCCTAATAGGAAAAGGGGAGTCCTACTCCCGGTGGGAGTTGGACTCCCCCCTTGGGCGCGCCACCCTCCTTGGCCGTCCCCCTCCTCCACTCCTTTATATACGGGGGCAGGGGGGCACCCCAGAGACACAACAATTGATCATTGATCTCTTAGCCGTGTGCGGTGCCCCCCTCAACCATAATCCTCGATAATATTGTAGCGGTGCTTAGGCGAAGCCCTGCGACAGTAGAACATCAAGATCGTCACCACGCCGTCGTGCTAACGGAACTCATCCCCGACACTTTGCTGGATCGGAGTCCGGGGATCGTCATCGAGCTGAACGTGTGCAAAAAACTCAGAGGTGCCGTAGTTTCGGTGCTTGATCGGTCGGGCCGTGAAGACGTACGACTACATCATCCGCGTTGTTATAACGCTTCCGCTTCCGGTCTACGAGGGTACGTAGACAACACTCTCCCCTCTCGTTGCTGTGCATCACCATGATCTTGCGTGTGCGTAGGAATTTTTTTGAAATTACTACGTTCCCCAACAGCAACAATCCCTTGTGAGCTTGAAGTAGTCGTCGTGTGCCTCCACAATGCGCAAAAACAATGGTTTCCGCATGCGAAAACGGTGACGAAACCATGGATCATCCGGGAAAGTAGGTTTGGGAGCAAAGTAGTCCTTGTGTAGCAACTTTGCTCCGGACACCCTATCCTGGTTGATCACTCTTCTCCCTTTGATTGAGCCCTTGAAGTTGAGAATATGCTCCACTTACCAGTCCATTTCCTCTTGCAAGCTCATGAGCATAATCATGTCCACTTCTTATTCCGAATTCGACGAATCAAAGAACTCATCTTGAATCATTTGGTCAAGCTTCGTCAGTCCATACTCCTCGTCTGACGAACCAACGGGAGGCACGAGAAACCCTAGCGCTTGGGGCACCAAATTCAGTTACCGTCGAGCCTTTAAAATGCTTATTACTAGGGAAGACTTCTATGTGGTGGGTCGAAAGTTCTCGACAATGCCACTCTAGGATGGGGAAGAGGGGGCGAATGTGACACCCTCATCATCCATGAGGCGAGGATGTACAACGAGTCATCTGTCCAGGTGAAGCCAGCGGGTGGACATGCGAGCATTGAAGGGACCAGTGGACAGACAGAGCAAGCGCATGTAGGATCGAAAGTATGTCTAGAGGGGGGGGGGTGATTAGACTACTTGACCAAATAAAATCTTTCATTTTCCCAATTTTAGTTGTGGGCAGATTTTAGCAATTATGAGAAGTCAAGCAATCAACCTACACATGTAATTCTAAGAGTATAGCAGCGGAAAATAAAACATTGCATATAAAGGTAAAGGGAAGGGTTTGGAGAAGGCAAACGCAATGGAGACACGAAGATTTTTGGCGTGGTTCCAATAGGTGGTGCTATCATACGTCCACGTTGATGGAGACTTCAACCCACGAAGGGTAAAGGTTGCGCGAGTCCACGGAGGGCTCCACCCACGAAGGGTACACGAAGAAGCAACCTTATCTATACCACCATGGCCATCACCCATGAAGGACTTGCCTCACTCGGTTATATCTTCACGGAGTAGGCGATCTCCTTGCCCTTACAAACTTCTTGGTTCAACTCCACATCACGACGGAGGCTCCCAAGTGACACCTAACCAATCTAGGAGACATCACTCTCCAAAAGGTAATAGACGGTGTGTTGATGAGGAACTCCTTGCTGTTGTGCTTCAAATGATAGTCTCCCCAACACTCAACTCTCTTTCACAGATTTGGCTATGGTGGAAGAAGGATTTGAGTGGAAAGCAACTTGCGGAAGACTAGAAATCAAGATTCAAATGATTGGAGTGGATTCTCTTGATCTCAACACATGAGTAGGTGGTTCTCTCTCAAAAAATGAACGGTGGAAGTGTAGGCACATTTTGATGGCTCTCCTCAATGAGAAGGGGTGGAGGGGTATATATAGCCTCCACACAAAATCTAACTGTTACACACTTTTGACTCATCTCGATGGCACCAATTAGAAAACTCGGTGGCACTGATATGTTCAATAATATGAACGTTAGGAATCTTGGTGGGACCGACTGGAACAACTCGGTAGGACCGATGTGCTAGGGCTTAGGGAAAACTTCATCTCGGTGGCACCGATTGCATCATCTCGGTGGGAGCGAAGTGAGTGCAACGGGCAACAGAGAATCTGCCAAGCCAACTCGGTGGGACTGATTGCAACAACTCGGTGAGACCAAAGTGAATGCAACAAGTCACAGAGTGTTGGCAAGGCCATCTCGGTGGGACCAAGATCCGTATCGGTGTGACCGAACTCTTAGGGTTTCTGGCAGTGGCTATGTCAAGATGAACTCAGTGGCTCCAGATAGAAATTATCGATGGGGCCGAGTTGGAGTTCAGGGTTTTGACATATTTGGATGGAGAAAGTGGCTGAGGGTATTGGAGCAATATCACTAAGCACTTGAGCAAGTAGACCATTAAGCTACACATCATCCCCTTTTAATAGTATTGGCTTTCCTATGGACTCAATGTGACCTTGGATCCGTTAAACAAAAATGAAGAGTCTTGAGCTTCTGCCAATCCTTGTCCTTAGCATTTTGAGGGGTCTACATCTCTATCTCATACCATGCCATACATTGAGCATCCTGAAATATTTATCTTGAAAGGATATTAGTTCAATGAGATATATGTTGTTATAAATTACCAAAACCATCCAGGATTAGTTGCACTTTCAGCGCAATATTGTTTCGTGAGACCAACGACGCTATGAGGTGGTGTGGTGGACCTTGGGCCACTTGTAAGTGAGTAGGAGTGAGAGGGGTTAGAGCAACTCCAACGGGGCGACCTATTTCGTCCGCCGCCATCCGTTTGGGTTGCCGCGGACAAAAATGCTGGCCCAACGCGCCGACCCATTCCCAAAACGCGTCCGTACGGACCCATTTCCAGCCCAAATTTGCGCCTGAATTGCATCAGCGTGGACGCGCCGCGTCCCCACATGGCGGCCGGTCAACTGCCTCCCGCGTATTAATTAATGATGACCACGGACCGCAGGCCCACGCGTCAGAGATAGTGAGCGTCCTTTTTTAATCTGAGCGTGCGGGGGGGTGTCGGTGTCAAAATCGGCGGATCTCGGGTAGGGGGTCCCAAACTGTGCGTTTAGGATCGATGGTAATAGGAGACGGGGGACACAATGTTTTACCCAGGTTCGGGCCCTCTCTACGGAGGTAATACCCTACGTCCTACTTGATTGATCTTGATGAATATGAGTATTACAAGAGTTGATCTACCACGAGATCGTAGTGGCTAAACCCTAAGAGTCTAACTTGGCTATGATTATTCGGGATTCAACCTATCTACGGACCTAGCGCTCCGGTTTATATAGACACCGGTGGGATCTAGGGTTACACAAGGTCGATTACAGAGAAAGGAATCCTCATAGTTGTTCGCCAAGCTTGCCTTCCACGCCAAGGAGAGTCCTATCCAGACACAGGTAGAGTCTTCGGTCTTTGTATTCTTACGACCCATCAGTCCGGCCCATATCCAATAGATCGGAGACCCGAGGACCCCTTAGTCTAGGACTCCCTCAGTAGCCCCTGAACCAGACTTCAATGACGATGTGTCCGGCGCGCAGATTGTCTTCGGCATTGCAAGGCGGGTTCTACTTTCCGAATACTCCAGGATAGTCTTCGGATAAAACGAAGGTGTCCAGATCTGCAACACAAGTACCACACACAACCGCAAGGAATATAATATTTCACGAGTCCCATCTGCTGACAACTTTTTTGCAAGATGACATCACGTCTGTTTGGTCACTATATCGAACTGTTTTTGTCCGCCGTTCCATGCTTCGAGATGCGGTTTTCATTGGCACGTCTTGTCAAAGCAGAGATCGTGTCCCCTTATTACGGGATTTTCATCGATGCGGGCGTGGGTAACCCAACCGTGCCATTTACATGACCATTGGGAATAGGCGAGTTTTAGGGCGAGTGGGGAGGCGTTCGATATTCACTGCCTTTATAAGGGGATAAGGATTCCCCCTTCTTCTCCCACGCCTTCTCTCTTCCTCTGCCCTTCCACTCTTGAGCTCCAGCGCCCAAGTTCTCATCTTCTTCCCACTCAAGCTAGCACTCAACCATGTCCGGATCCGAAGGTCAAGGCAAGTGGATGGTCTCCTCCATCAAGGAGAAGGACATTACTGAGCTTCGGGCGGCCGGGTACTTGGCGAAGGAAATTGCCCACCGTCTTCCAGCCCAGGGGAAAGTCGTCCCCACACCGAAGCCCAATAAGAGGGTGGTATTCATCCCTCATTTCCACCGCGGGCTAGGGTTTCCACTCCACCCTTTCATTCGCGGGCTGATGTACTATTACGGGATAGACTTCCATGATCTATCCTCGAACTCTTTCCTCAACATCTCGGCATTTATCGTCATGTGTGAGGCCTTCCTCCGCATCCAACCCCACTTCGGGCTGTGGCTCAAGGTCTTCAACGTGAAGCCGAAGGTGGTGGATGGCCAACACGCGGAGTGCGGAGGCACCATGGTGAGTAAGCTAACCAATGTCTCCTGGCCGAAAGGCACTTTCGTGGAGAATGTAAAGGAATGGCAGAAACAGTGGTTCTACATCATAGAACCCCGCGGCACCACCTGGGCGGCAGCTACCGAATTCAACTCCGGCGCTCCCATGTGACTCACCTCCTGGGTCGAGAAGAGCCCGAACTGGTGTTCGCCAGATGAGCTAATAGCGCCGTAGATGCGCGTTCAAAGCATGGTGGACAAGGATGTCAAACTTGTCGATATAATCCAAGTGATGCTAGTTCGCCAGATTCTCCCGTGCCAAAGCCGAAGCCTCCCTCTATGGGAGTTCAATCCGAAGAAGCACCATACCCCGAAGAGGCTCTTCGAAACCACTCACGAAGACGCCTGGAAGTTGCTCTTCAAGGGCAACGAGACACCGCCGGCCACAGATTCGGACCGCAGGCACGACATTAACCACCCCGCCAACGAGGTATGTTATTTTTAACGCATCCCCTACTTGCTTGTTTCAAGGATGATATCTAATCTTTTATTATCATTACTTCTTCAGGACTGGATGGAGAGGGCGAAGCGGATCCAGTGTCCGGCTCCGCTGCCTGAAGAACCAGTCATCCCGCGTCTAGCGAAGATGCTGGCGCCGGCACCCTATAAGGCACCGAAGAAGAAGCCCAAGGGGAAAGCCAAGGGGGTCCGGAGTGGCCTCCGCTACAAGGGTGCTTCGGACGCGACGTCCGAAGACAAGACCCGCTCCTCCGCCGCCGAAGACGACGACGATGATGATGAGGAGAGCGATTCTCCCCCTGATGGGGGAAGGAAGAAGATGGCGGCCTCCACAATTCTGGAGGCGGAGGCGCCCAAGAAGGGGAAAGGCACTCTCGAGGGCAGCTCCGTATGGGATGCCGACAACAGTCTAGAGCGACGCCCACAAAACAAGCCCCTGGCCGCATCGTGAGTGTTAAGAACCCGTACATGTCCATTTATCCAGCTTTTCCACCTTATGGTATTTTATATGGTTTAATCATGTTATTGCAGTCTGGCCCATGACAGCTTCCAGCGATCCTCATCAAGGGGCTCGTTGGACTCAAAGGAAATGGCCAGCGAGACATCGCCGGCCAATTACTCTCCCAAGGCCAAGGGAGATGACGAGGTGCTCTCCCAAAGGACCTTCCCAGGCCAGGGGGGTTCAGGAGGCCGTCATGGTGGCGCCGGAGGGCGACACCTCGGCCGCCGGACACATGGGGGGACAGACCCCCATGGAGACTAACGATGGGGGCCGTGCTCAATTCGGCCCCCATATGAGCACGGATCCGGAGACCCATATGGCCCCGGAGTCCGACAAGCAGCTTCCTTCAAGAGAAGGAGGCGTGCCCGTCCCGCCGGCGACCTCTGTCCAACCAGAGACGCCATACAATCTATTGGAAGCGCTACGGGGAGCTTCCATTGGGGAAGAACACCATATCCTTATGGGTACGGTGATTGAGAAGGTTCAGTCCGTTAAAAGCGGACTGACCGCAGCCTGCAGTAGCCTGCTAACATGTTTTGAGGTAAGCGGCGTTTAATCGAGAAAATCCCCACATAGACAGTAGCCCCTGAGACACTGTCCGGTGTTCGGAAAGAAAAGCTGGACAGAGGATCAATTTAATTTTGCAGGAAACTAACCAAACTGTGTCTGATGTGAATAAGCAGGCGTCGTTGCTGGCCACGACTTCTGACACTGCCGAAGTCTCCGGACTAAAGCAGAAACTGGAGCGGGCCGAAGAAGAGCTCGACCAGGCGAGGAAGCAGCTGGAAGACCAGCAAGGTATGCAATGGCTCGCTATATATTCGAAAAGAGTAAATGATGTATACTGACCGTAGTGTCATTATATGTGTAGGGGCGACGACCGAGGTCGAGGCCCTAGAAAAGGCCCTGGCTGAAGCCGAGAGGAAAGCTGTCAAGGAGCAGGCCACTCGCAAGAAGCTGAAGGCCCGGCCGAACGAGGTCCAGCAAGAGCTCCAGGACGCGGTGAAGAAGTACGAGACCCTGGAGGGCGATGTTTCGGCTCGAGAGACTGAACTCTCCAAGGCTCGTCAAAGCGAGGAAGTGGCCCGGGTTGAAGCCCAGGGTGCCCTCCAGGAGATCCAAGAGTCCAGGAAGATTGTGGCGGGTAAGGCTTTTAGTATGCAAAGCAAGTATATGAAGAAGAAGTATTTCTTAATAACCCGGATTCGGAGTTCTCCAGGAGCCTTCGCAGATCTGCCGCGCAGTGTGTCCGACGCCGCGGAGTTCTTCCGAGCCGAAGGAGGGAGCTCTACAGAGAAATTATTCTGGTCGTAGTATCTTGCGCCAGAGCATCCCGTGCCCTTCGCCGATAAGCTTAAACAGCTGGTGGAGCTCCATAGGGTGGCCAAACTAGCCGTGAAGGATTTGATAATCCGGCTGTGGCCAGCTGAAGCTATGCCCGGCAGCTACTTCGGGCTTGTGAAGCGGCTGGTGAACGCCTGTCCTCGGCTGGACACCCTCAAGCGATCAGCCTGTATTGAAGGTGCGCTTATGGCCTTCGCCCGTTGCAAGATGTGGTGGGCGAAGATGGACACCGTCGAGCTGACCAAGGGGACGCCATAGGGCTAGGAGCACCGCACACCCGAGCGCTATTTTGCAGATGTCCTAGAGGGGTCTCGCATTGTAGCAACGTAGTGTGGGCAAGACATTGTTTTCGAATGAATACATTCATGTTGTCTTTGCCTTGTATGATGAAACAAAACTTTTATGTAATATAATTCTTTAAAAAAATTCTCCTCCTGTGCGGCCATTTTTTGTGAAATCTGAGAGTTGGCCAGTCGTCAGCTTCTGCCCCCACGTAGGAAATACGAGGGTGTTCGGGATGTAATCTAAACACTCTTGATCCAATTGTTTGGTCCTTGAAGGAGGTGTTTAGCGCGACGAACCAAGCAATCATATTATGCGGCTTTAGCACTCTCACTTAGCCATAGGAGTTCGACAATAGAAATATATGTCAGATTTTGGGTTTCGGCAGACCCTTGAGGTTCGAACACTGGGGTGCGCGCGGAGATTTCGCCTTCTACCTACCTGCACCCCTCCGCCTCGCTAAGATCTAAGCTATGGAAAGAACAGCACAAGAGACACAGGGTTTATACTGGTTCGGGCCACCGTTGTGGTGTAATACCCTACTCCAGTGTGTGGTGTGGTGGATTGCCTCTTGGGCTGATGATGATGAGCAATACAAGGAAGAACAGCCTCGCGAGGGTCTGTTCTTGGCCGAGGGGATGAACTGCTAGGAGGAGTTCAGTCACCCTTCTCTCTCTCTCTTCTCGATTCTCTCTCTGATTTCGATCCCGATCCTAGCTAGTTTCTCTCTTGGCTTCTAGATTCTCCCTTCTTCATTGCGATCCCTCTACCCTGTGGGTGGCTAGTCCTATTTATAGGCAAAGGCCCTGGGCCTCTTCCCAAATATTGAGCGGGAAGGGCGCCAACAATTGGCCATTTTGAAGGGGAACATCTGGTACACTTATCCTGACAAAAGTTGGTCCTCGCCTGCCAAAGGCTCTGGTGGTGACGCTGGCTTGGGCTCCACAATGACTTCTTCCCTGCCGTTGGACTGGTCTTGGTCTCGTTGCACCGAAACGGGTGCCTTTGCTTGATGCTCTCGCCTGCAATTGCTCCCTTTGCACCAAAGAGGAAAGGAGGACACTGCGCGGCTGGCGCCCGCCTGGCGCCTTTGGTCGCCATGGCTTGCGTCATGGGCACCTCGTGAGGTACCCCACCTTGATCTCTCCGCCTCCTCGTGAGCCAGCCTGATGAGGCCGTGCCTGAGGAAGCTCCGTGTCGTCCGCCCCGCGAGGCTTGGCCCCTCGCGAGGGTCTTGGGTTTGTGTTGATGAACATGGGCCGTGCTGGGCCCCCTTTTGAGCCACGCCGCAGGCCGCAGGCAGGCAAGTCTAGGGACCCCCGTTCCCAGAACACCGACAGTAGCACCCGGGCCCAAGGCGCGCCCGGACTTGGCCGTGCAGGGAGGCGAAAGGGCAAGAGCGAAGCGCCGCGGGCCCTAACAGCCTGTGGCCTTGGGCGCCGCGTGGCGGTTGATTGGACGTGGGCGTCTCCACTTCCCCACGGCGCCTCGGCAACTGCACGGATTGGACAAGTCCCTGCATGCAAAGCGGGTCATGATTACCTGCGATCGTGGAGGTCGGCGGTTGGCCTTCGCTGGCCATAAGTACGGAATGGCGCGCGCCCTTCCAGTCCATCCCTTCTTGCTTCTCCTTCTTCCCGGTCCTTGCTCCGTCTTGCTGCAATGGCACCGATCCGTCGGTTCTCCGCGGCAGAGAAGGGAAAGGCTCCCCGAGAGGAACCAGACCCCCTCTCGCCGAAGAAACGGCTCGCCCTCCGCGACCGGGACGAGGGGGCCCATCAGGTGGTATCGAGGCCCTGGTGCGAGCGGCCACCGCCAGGGTTCCCGCTTCCCTTGTACGCCCACATCGAGGGCTCTGAAGGAGTCAATGCCGATCGCCACGGGCGGCGCCGCCGGCGCCGACGGGTCACGAAGGTGTGGGTCGTCCCCCCTGGGGTCCACACCGAGGGCTCCTCCCGAGAGTTCGTGCTCCACGCCGCCATGCCTCCTCAGTCTTGGATTCGCCTTCCTCCCTTCTTCGCCTCCATCATCCCGCAGGAAGAACGCCGGCTGCAGCACCCTCGCGACCGAGGCAGAGGTCGCGGTCGTTGCCCCGGGCGACATCTTCATGACTCGAGGCTGGAGTGAAATCGCCCGGGTTTGCAGGACAAGAGGCGCCTTCGCGATCCACTTGGAGTATGATGGTGCTTCAGTGATGTTCTTCAAGGTCTTCGATGCGAACGGGCGCTGGCTGGAGTGCTGCCCCGGGAGAGGTGGTCGGGACCCTGCTACGGCGAGGACTGGGCCCGCCGACCGCTCCCTTGGCGGCTCCTTAGGCGGCGGAGGCGTCGGAGGGTCCAGCGACTTCGGCGAGCTCTTCGTGACTCCGGAGACGAGCGATGATAGCTACGAGCCCCCGAGCCGGCGCCGCTCCTGGAGCAGGGCGGGCTCGTCAGGCCATCGCCGACTCTGATCTGGATGGGGTTGGCGCCGGTGCTTGACGGCCCACTATTGATGATGGCGTCTTTTTGCAGGGGCGCGTGTAGTTAGCGTCCTTTTAGGATCTGTTCCCTGCAAGGAATCAAAGACGCGTCCCGTGAGGGCTTGTAAGGTGCCTGTGATCCTGTTTGTTAATATAACCCATGTCGTAGAATTGTGCGAGTTGCTCATTCCGTCTTAGCTCAATTCTCCCTTTCGAACCTCATGAGGGCTTGGTGCTCTGCGCCGACAGGTCCCAGTCCCAAGGCGGCTTCAGCCATCGCTGGTATGCCCGGTCGCGATGCCATGGTCAAGGCCAGGAGGTGAGCGACCCGGGGTCCGGTAAGAGCCCCTGAGTCGCGATGCTCAGGAGGTCCCCTTTGGCGCTCAAGCAGCCGTCGTTCGGTGAGAAAGGAGAGCGGCGTCGCTAACACGGGATTGCATTAGGTGCGGGGATGGTGCCACGGTAGCTGGTGCTTCCGGGTGGTGACTTATCTCGAGAATCAGGGACCGCTCTCTGGTGTGTTGCCGGGTCCGTGCATCGGCAGGCGTGAGGTTGCTCGGAGAGGTCGTCGCGTGTCCCTCCCCTCTCGCGTTTGCTCCCCTTTCTGCTCTACGTCCTCGGGTCCCGGCCCTTGAGCGAGTCTTAGCCGTCGCTGGCATGCCAGGTCGCGATGCCGTGGACAAGGCCAGAGGGTGAGGGCTGGAGAGCCAGTAGGATCCCTGAGTCGCGATGCTCAGGCACCCCCCTTTAATGTGCAAGTGGTTCGCACGGATGAGAGTGAAGGAGACACCGCAAGGGCCTCGCCTGATGCAGCTCCTTTAGGAGATCCTGTAGACCCATCATAGAAAGAACGAGGGGTTGCCATGACAATTGATAGTCAGCCGTTGGTTGCTTCTGAGGGGCGATGAGGCACTGAAGGCTTGACGAGGTGGCGCCATGCGGGGCTGCCGCGGCCAGAGCTCAGCCATTCAGGTTTGTCGGCATTGCAGGGACGGACCCATGCGCAAGCATCGTGCCGTTTGGGAGCAGCTCCATCAGTTGGTGTCAGTTGAGCGGGCAACTAGGTCAAACACATTAGCCGCGAAGGAGTGGATTCATTCAAATAGATGCTGGGAAGGCGGACATCACTGGGTCAGGCCCGAGCGACTTGGGGATGATGCAGCCCGCGGGGCGCCCCCAACAAAGTAAGCTAACAACATGAAATGAAAGGGATACATGCCACAGGGACGGACCCACGCGGCCTGGGAATAATGCAACCCTGGGGGCACTCCCAGCTAGAAATGAAACTTGAAAGATTTCACCTGATGATGTTGAGGACGAAGGAGTGTTGGTGTAGCAGACTCGGTGGGCTGCGGAAGCCGATCCTCACAAGCCCCCAGGCCCAGGGGCCTCGGGAGGCTCCGGAGGCGCTGGTTATTCTTCGCGGACCATCTCCATCTCCGCCAGGGCTGCGGAACGCCTGGCCTCTTGAGCCTCCGTGATGCCCCTCATGAGGCGCTGGCACGTGGCAGCCGTGTTCGGCAAGCCGTAAGGCATGCGAACGTAGCTGTGGGGTGGACCTTCGCAGCGCCCCACTCACGAGGGATAGAGGTGCTCCAGAGAGGCGACTCGATTGAGCCCTGGTATGTCGATGCAGACGCGCAGCCCACCATCCTCGCCTAGATGGGGAGCCACAGCTGGTAGGCGGCGGCCGCCTTTCATGACTCTTGACTCCTATAGCTCCTGAATGGCCTTGCTGACGAACTCCTGAGGGTCTGGCTCTCCTTGCCTTACTCCTTCTTGAGGTAAACGTGCTTCGAAACACGCCTCCATGTGGTGCCCAAGCGCCTCCCTTGTGACCTTAGCCAGGTCGGTGGCCCTCCAGGGGAGAGCCCCCGAGCCCTGCCCGAGGAGGGCGCCGGGCGCGCTTTCCTATGCGATGGAAGGAGGTCCCCCCTGGGCAGGCGCGGGCCCTGAGGGGCCTGCCTCCTGAGGGGCCGGGCCGGACGATGTCTTCTTCTTCTTGGGGGCGGTCTCGGGAAGCCTCCTGCTTCCGCGATCTGGGTCTTCCAGTGATGCGGCCTGAAAGGCTCGTTCCAGGGAACACACCGCGTCCTTCTCTTCACAGGGCACCGTGATGACTCCGCCACTTCCTAGCATCTTGAGGACGTTGTAGCCATGGTGAGTTACGGCCATGAACTTGGCCAACGCTGGGTACCCAAGGATGGCGTTGTACGGCAGGCGAATGTGGGCGACGTCGAAGTCGATGAGATCAGTGCGGTAGTTGTCGCATGCCCCGAAGGTGAAAGGGAGGCGGACCTGCCCAATCGGGACCGTGGAGCCGTCGGTGACTCCGGAGAAAGGCTTGGTTGGCTGAAGCTGGTTGTAGGGCACTTTGAGATTGTTGAATGTTTCCACAGACAGGACGTTGAGCCCTACCCCGCCATCAATGAGGGTCCTGGTGACCACCACGTTGCTGATGATTGGGGAACAAAGCATCGGGAGGACTCCGACTGTGGCCACACACTTGAGCTGATCTGCTGAGCTGAACGTGATGGTGCACGCCGACCACCTGAGAGGGCGCGTGGCTTCGAGCTTGGGGAGGACTGCATTCACTTCGCGGGCGAACTACTTGAAGATGCGTTGAGAGGCTGGGGCTTGTGCCCCGCCCAGGATGCAGGCGATCGCGCGCGGCTCCTGGAAGCCTCCAGCCCCCTCGTCCTGATAGCGGTCCTCGTTCCTCCTTGGCAGCGGTGGCAGCGGAGGGAGGCCTGCGTTGCCTTGCGGGCGATCCTCGCGAGGCTGATCCCTCCAGTCTCCCTCGCGAGGCGGGTCTTGCCAGCGATCCTCGCGAGGTCGATCGCGCCACCCTTGGCGCGGGCAGCGGTCTTCCCAGCGTCCTGCGTTCCTTCCTCCTCCTCGACCGTAGCCCCAGTCATCGCGGTCGGGGCGACGGCCGACCCTTCCTTCTCGCACGGCTCATAGCTCTTGACATTCGTTGGTGTTGTGGGTGTGGAGGTCGTGGTACACACAGTACCGACTGCCCTTGGAAGATTCAGGCTGATCTCGGCCCCGCTCGGTGTCTGGTTCTACCGCGAGCACGGCAGCCCCCTTGCGCTTCACATCCTTGCCCTTGGGCTTCTTCTCTTCTGGGTCTGCGGCAGGCAGCTCGAGGAGGGAGAGACGCCCTTCCTCAGCCCTGGCGCACTTGGTTGCCAAGTTGAACAACTCCAAGGAAGTGCACAGGTCTTCATGCATCGCCAGCTCCTCCTTCATCTTGACATTGCGCACGCCGTCGGAGAATGCTGAGATGATGGCCTCCTCAGTCACCTTGGGAATCTTGAGGCATGCGTTGTTGAAGTGCTAGATGTACTTCTGCAGGGTCTCTCCGGGTTGTTGCTTGATGCGGCGCATCTCGCTCACGGCGGGTGGCCGGTCGCGAGTACCTTGGAAGTTGGCGATGAAGCGGGTGCGCATCTCGTCCCAGGAGGAGATCGTGCCTGGAGCCAGGTTCAGGAGCCAGGTGCGGGTCCCGTCCTTGAGCACCATGGGAAACCAGTTCGCCAGGACCTTCTCGTCTCCGTTGGCAGCTTCGATGCCCAGCTCATAGAGCTAGAGGAACTCCGCAGGGTCGACCGTGCCGTCGTAACGAGGAGGCAGGTCTGGCTTGAACTTGCCGGGCCACGCGATGCTGCGTAGCTCGATGATGAAGGCACGGCAGCCTGCTGTGGCCACGGGAGGCCTTGGGTGACAGAGAGCTTGGTTTTGCATGTCCCCACGCGCTGCAGCTGGGAGCAGCGCGGGGTCTTGACGTGCGGGAGCAGGAACATGGTCGCGACGTGCTGGAGCAGGGAGCGTTCGGGCAGCTTCTTGCGGGCGAGGGACTTCTTGGCAGCTCTGCTCTTGCCGCGCTGGCACCTGACGGAGCGGGTTCCGCCCAGGGGCCAGTCGCCTTGGAGCCATGGCGCCTTCTTGAGGAGGAGGCGGCTGGGGCGCCCCCGGAGCTTCGTCGCCCGCGCGGGGCGGGGTGCGGTGCAGCGGAACAGACGGCGCAGGAGAGCCCCCTGCGGCGCGGACGAGCTCGGCGACGCGGTCGAGCCATTCTTCATAGACGTCGTCGACGGGATGGTAGCGCAGGAGCTCATTTGCCGCGATGAGCGCAGCTCGAGCCTCCATGGGTGCGCGGAGCGCGTTGGACGAAGAACCAGCTGGGGTGAGCGAGGGAGTAGTGGTGCGGCCGTCTTGCCGCACAGACGGATGCCGAGACGACGCTTGTTGCTCGTCCCCCGCCGGGCCAGTGGCGGCGTTGACGGCGGGTGACGGGGAATGGCGAGGACGCCCGCCGACAAGAGCCGTTTGGGCGACGCGGGAAGCGAGAGCGGCCCGGCGCTCGGCGCGGGCCCGACGAGCGTCAGACATGGACGCGATGGTCGGAGGAGAACGGGGTGGTGGAAGACGAATTCCGGCGCACCCCTACCTGGCGCGCCAGATGTCAGATTTCGGGGTTTAGCAGACCCTTGAGGTTCGAACACTGGGGTGCGCGCGGAGATTTCGCCTTCTACCTACCTGCACCCCTCCGCCTCGCTAAGATCTAAGCTATGGAAAGAACAACACAAGAGACACAGGGTTTATACTGGTTCGGGCCACCGTTGTGGTGTAATACCCTACTCCAGTGTGTGGTGTGGTGGATTGCCTCTTGGGCTGATGATGATGAGCAATACAAGGAAGAACAGCCTCGCGAGGGTCTGTTCTTAGCTGAGGGGATGAACTGCTAGGAGGAGTTCAGTCACCCTTCTCTCTCTCTCTCTTCTCGATTCTCTCTCTGATTTTGATCCCGATCCTAGCTAGTTTCTCTCTTGGCTTCTAGATTCTCCCTTCTTGATTGCGATCCCTCTACCCTGTGGGTGGCTAGTCCTATTTATAGGCAAAGGCCCTGGGCCTCTTCCCAAATATTGAGCGGGAAGGGCGCCAACAATTGGCCATTTTGAAGGGGAACATCTGGTACACTTATCCTGACTAAAGTTGGTCCTCGCCTGCCAAAGGCTCTGGTGGTGATTCTGGCTTTGGCTCCACAATGACTTCTTCCCTGCCGTTGGACTGGTCTTGGTCTCGTTGCACCGAAACGGGTGCCTTTGCTTGACGCTCTCGCCTGCGCTTGGTCCCTTTGCACCAAAGAGGAAAGGAGGACACTGCGCGGCTGGCGCCCGCCTGGCGCCTTTGGTCATCATGGCTTGCGTCACGGGCACCTCGTGAGGTACCCCGCCTTGATCTCTCCGCCTCCTCACGAGCCATCCTGATGAGGCCATGCCTGAGGAAGCTCCGTGTCGTCCGCCCCGTGAGGCTTGGCCCCTCGCGAGGGTCTTGGGTCTGTGTTGATGAAGATG
The DNA here is from genome assembly GCF_056163025.1 of Triticum urartu. Lineage (NCBI taxonomy): Eukaryota > Viridiplantae > Streptophyta > Magnoliopsida > Poales > Poaceae > Triticum > Triticum urartu. The sequence goes on along the minus strand of NC_141874.1, from coordinate 164,894,582 downwards.
GGCCGTGCTGGGCCCCCCTTTGAGCCACGCCGCAGGCAGGCAAGTCTGGGGACCCTGTCGGATTTCGGGTTCCGGCAGACCCTTGAGGTTCAAACACTGGGGTGCGCGCGGAGATTTCGCCTTCTACCTACCTGCACCCTTCCGCCTCGCTAAGATCTAAGCTATGGAAAGAACAGCACAAGAGACACAGGGTTTATACTGGTTCGGGCCACCGTTGTGGTGTAGTACCCTACTCCAGTGTGTGGTGTGGTGGATTGCCTCTTGGGCTGATGATGGTGAGCAATACAAGGAAGAACAGCCTCACGAGGGTCTGTTCTTGGCTGGGGAGACGAACTGCTAGGAGGAGTTCAGTTACCCCTCTCTCTCTCTTCTCGATTGCGATCCGATCTCGGTCCCCCTCTTCTGTGGGTGGCTAGTCCTATTTATAGGAAAAGGCCCTGGGCCTCTTCCCAATTATTGAGCAGGAAGGGTGCCAACAATTGGCCATTTTGAAGGGGAACATCTGGTACACTTATCCTGACTAAAGTTGGTCCTCGCCTGCCAAAGGCTCTGGTGGTGACGCTGGCTTGGGCTCCAAAATGACTTCTTCCCTGCCGTTGGACTGGTCTTGGTCTCGTTGCACCGAAACAGGTGCCTTTGCTTGATGCTCTCGCCTGCGCTTGCTCCCTTTGAACCAAAGAGGAAAGAAGGACACTGCGCGGGCTGGCGCCCGCCTGGCACCCTTGCTCATCATGGCCTGCGTCACGGGCACCTTGTGAGGTACCCCGCCTGGATCTCTCCGCCTCCTCGCGAGCCAGCCTGATGAGGCCGTGCCTGAGGAAGCTCCATGTCGTCCACCCCGTGAGGCTTGGCCCCTCGCGAGGGTCTTGGGTCTGTGTTGATGAAGACGGGCCGTGCTGGGCCCCCCTTTGAGCCACGCCGCAGGCCGCAGGCAGGCAAGTCTTGGGACCCCCGTTCCCAGAACACCGACAGTAGCACCCGGGCCCAAGGCACGCCCGGACTTGGCCGTGCAGGGAGGTGAAAGGGCAAGAGCGAAGCGCCGCGGGCCCTAACAGCCTGTGGCCTTGGGCGCCGCGTGGCAGTTGATTGGACGTGGGCGTCTCCACTTCCCCACGGCGCCTCGGCAACTGCACGGATTGGACAAGTCCCTGCATGCAAAGCGGGTCATGATTACCTACGATCGTGGAGGTCGGCGGTTGGCCTTCGCTGGCTATAAGTACGGAACGCCGCGCGCCCTTCCAGTCCATCCCTTCTTGCTTCTCCTTCTTCCCGGTCCTTGCTCTGTCTTGCTGCGATGGCACCAATCCGTCGGTTCTCGGCGGCAGAGAAGGGAAAGGCTCCCCGAGAGGAACCAGACCCGCTCCCGCCGAAGAAACGGCTCGCCCTCCGCGGCCGGGACGAGGGGGCCCATCAGGTGGTATCGAGGCCCTGGTGCGAGCGGCCACCGCCAGGGTTCCCGCTTCCCTTGTACGCCCACATCGAGGGCTCTGAAGGAGTCGATGCTGATCGCCACGGGCGGCGCCGCAGTCGGCGCCGACGGGTCACGAAGGTGTGGGTCGTCCCCCCTGGGGTCCACACCGAGGGCTCCTCCCGAGAGTTCGTGCTCCACGCCGCCATGCCTCCTCAGTCCTGGATTCGCCTTCCTCCCTTCTTCGCCTCCATCATCCCGCATGGAGAGCTCCTAGAGCTTTGGCTGCAGCACGCCGGCTGCAGCGCCCTCGCGACCGAGGCAGAGGTCGCGGTCGTTGCCCCGGGCGAGGTCTTCATGACTCGAGGCTGGAGCGAAATCGCCTGGGTCTGCAGGACAAGAGGCGCCTTTGTGATCCACTTGGAGTACGGCAGTTCTTCGGTGATGTTCTTCAAGGTCTTCGATGCGAACGGGCGCCGGCTGGAGTGCTGCCCCGGGAGAGGTGGTCGGGACCCTGCTACGGCGAGGACTGGGCCCGCCGACCGCTCCCTTGGCGGCTCCTCAGGCGGCGGAGGCGTCGGAGGTTCCAGCGACTCCGGCGAGCTCTTCGCGACTCCGGAGACGAGCGACGACAGCTACAAGCCCCCGAGCCGGTGCCGCTCCTGGAGCAGGGCGGGCTCGTCGGGCCGTCGCCGACTCTGATCTGGATGGGGTTGGCGCCGGTGCACGATGGACCACTGTTGATGATGGCGTCTTTTGCAGGGGCGCGTGTAGTTAGCGTCCTTTTAGGATCTGTTCCCTGCGAGGAATCAAAGACGCGTCCCCTGGGGGCTTGTAAGGTGCATGTGATCCTGTTTTGTTAATATAACCCTTGTCGTAGAACTGTGCGAGTTGCTCATTCCGTCTTAGCTCAGTTCTCCCTTTTGAACCTCATGAGGGCTTGGTGCTCTGCGCCGACAGGTCCCAGTCCCAAGGCGGCTTCAGCCGTCGCTGGTATGCCAGGTCGCGATGCCGTGGTCAAGGCCAGGAGGTGAGCGACCCGGGGTCCGGTAAGAGCCCCTGAGTCGCGATTCTCAGGAGGGCCCCTTTGGCGCTCAAGCAGCCGTCGTTCGGTGAGAAAGGAGAGCGGCGTCGCTAACACGGGATTGCATTAGGTGCGGGGATGGTGCCACGGTAGCTGGTGCTTCCGGGTGGTGACTTATCTCGAGAATCAGGGACCGCTCTCTGGTGTGTCGCCGGGTCCGTGCATCGGCAGGCGTGAGGTTGCTCGGCGAGGTCCTCGCGTGTGCCTCCTCTCTCGCCTTTTCTCCCCTTTCTGCTCTACATCCTCGGGTCCCGGCCCTCGAGCGAGTCTCAGCCGTCGCTGGTATGCCAGGTCGCGATGCCGTGGACAAGGCCAGAGGGTGAGGGCTGGAGAGCCAGTAGGAGCCCTGAGTCGCGATGCTCAGGCACCCCCCTTTAACGTGCAAGCGGTTCGCGTGGATGAGAGTGGAGGAGACACATCAAGGGCCTCGCCTGACGCAACTCCTTTAGGAGATCCTGTAGACCCATCATAGAAAGAACGAGGGGTTGCCATGACAATTGACAGTCAGCCGTTGGTTGCTTCCGAGGGGCGATGAGGCACTGAAGGCTTGACGAGGTGGCGCCATGCGGGGCTGCCGCGGCCAGAGCTCAGCCATTCAGGTTTGTTGGTGTTGCAGGGACGGACCCATGCGCAAGCGTCGTGTCGTTTGGGAGCAGCTCCGTCAGTTGGCGTCAGTTGAGCGGGCAACTAGGTCAAACACATTAGCCGCGAAGGAGTGGATTCATTCAAATAGATGCTGGGAAGGCGGACACCACTGGGTCAGGCCCGAGCGACTTGGGGATGATGCAGCCCGTGGGGCGCCCCCAACAAAGTAAGCTAACAACATGAAATGAAAGGGATACATGCCGCAGGGATGGACCCACGCGGCCTGGGAATAATGCAGCCCTGGGGGGCGCTCCCAGCTAGAAATGAAACTTGAAAGATGTCACCTGATGATGTTGAGGACGAAGGAGTGTTGGTGTAGCAGACTCGGTGGGCTGCGGAAGCCGATCCTCACAAGCCCCCAGGCCCAGGGGCCTCTGGAGGCTCCGGAGGCGCTGGTGACTCTTCGCGGACCATCTCCATCTCCGCCAGGGCTGCGGAACGCCTGGCCTCTTGAGCCTCCATGATGCCCCTCATGAAGCGCTGGCACGTGGCAGCCGCGTTCGGCAAGCCGTAAGGCATGCGAACGTAGCTGTGGGGTGGACCTTCGCAGCGCCCCACTCACGAGGGCCAGAGGTGCTCCAGAGAGGCGACTCGATTGAGCCCTGGTATGTCGATGTAGACGCGCAGCCCACCATCCTCACCTGGATGGGGAGCCACAGCTGGTAGGCGGCGGCCGCCTTTCATGACTCTTGACTCCTGTAGCTCCTGAATGGCCTTGCTGATGAACTCCTGAGGGTCTGGCTCTCCTTGCCTTACTCCTTGAGGGAAACATGCTTCGAAACACGCCTCCATGTGGTGCCCAAGCGCCTCCCTTGTGACCTTAGCCAGGTTGGTGGCCCTCCAGGGGAGAGCTCCCGAGCCCTGCCTGAGGAGGGCGCCGGGCGTGATTTCCTATGCGATGGAAGGAGGTTCCCCCTGGGCAGGCGCGGGCCCTGAGGGGCCGGGCCGGACGATGTCTTCTTCTTCTTGGGGGCGGTCTCGGGAAGCCTCCTGCTTCCGCGATCCGGGTCTTCCAGTGATGCGGCCTGAAAGGCTCGTTCCAGGGAACACACCGCGTCCTTCTCTTCACAGGGCACCGTGATGACTCCGCCACTTCCTGGCATCTTGAGGACGTTGTAGCCATGGTGAGTTACGGCCATGAACTTGGCCATCGCTGGGTACCCAAGGATGGCGTTGTACGGCAGGCGAATGTGGGCGACGTCGAAGTCGATGAGCTCGGTGCGGTAGTTGTCGCGTGCCCTGAAGGTGACAGGGAGGCAGACCTGCCCAATCGTGACCATGGAGCCATCGGTAACTCCGGAGAAAGGCTTGGTTGGCTGAAGCTGGTTGTAGGGCACTTGGAGATTGTTGAATGTTTCCACGGACAGGACGTTGAGCCCTGCCCCGCCATCGATGAGGGTCCTGGTGACCACCATGTTGCTGATGATTGGGGAACAAAGCATCGGGAGGACTCCGGCTGTGGCCACACACTTGAGCTGATCTGCTGAGCTGAACGTGATGGCGCACGCCGACCACCTGAGAGGGCACATGGCTTCGAGCTTGGGGAGGACTGCATTCACTTCGCGGGCGAACTACTTGAAGATGCGTTGAGAGGCTGGGGCTTGAGCCCCGCCCAGGATGCAGGCGATCGCGCGCGGCTCCTGGAAGCCCCCAGCCCCCTCGTCCTGATGGCGGTCCTCGTTTCTCCTTGGCTGCGGCGGCAGCGGAGGGAGGCCTGCGTTGCCTTGCGGGCGATCCTCGCGAGGCTGATCCCTCCAGTCTCCCTCGCGAGGCGGGTCTTGCCAGCGATCCTTGCGAGGTTGATCGCGCCACCCTTGGTGCGGGCAGCGGTCTTCCCAGCGTCCTGCGTTCCTTCCTCCTCCTCGACCGTAGCCCCAGTCATCGCGGTCGGGGCGACGGCCGACCCTTCCTTCTCGCACGGCTCGGAGCTCTTGACATTCGTTGGTGTTGTGGGTGTGGAGGTCGTGGTACACACAGTACCGACTGCCCTTGGAAGATTCAGGCTGATCTCGGCCCCGCTCGGTGTCTGGTTCTACCGCGAGCACGGCAGCCCCCTTGCGCTTCACATCCTTGGCCTTGGGCTTCTTCTCTTCTGGGTCTGCGGCAGGCAGCTCGAGGAGGGAGATACGCGCTTCTTCAGCCCTGGCGCACTTGGTTGCCAAGTTGAACAACTCCAAGGAGGTGCACAAGTCTTCATGCATCACCAGCTCCTCCTTCATCTTGACATCGCGCACGCCATCGGAGAAGGCTGAGATGATGGCCTCCTCAGTCACCTTGGGAATCTTGAGGCGTGCATTGTTGAAGCGCTGGATGTACTTCTGTAGGGTCTCTCCGGGTTGTTGCTTGATGCGGCGCATGTCGCTCACGGCGGGTGGCCGGTCGCGAGTACCTTGGAAGTTGGCGATGAAGCGGGTGCCCATCTCGTCCCAAGAGGAGATCGTGCCTGGAGCCAGGTTCAGGAGCCAGGTGCAGGCCCCGTCCTTGAGCGCCATGGGAAACCAGTTCGCCATCACCTTCTCATCTCCGTTGGCAGCTTTCATGCCCAGCTCATAGAGCTGGAGGAACTCCGCAGGGTCGGCCGTGCCGTCGTAACGAGGAGGCAGGTCTGGCTTTAACTTGCCGGGCCACGCGACGCCGCGTAGCTCGGTGGTGAAGGCACGGCAGCCAGCTGTGGCCACGGGAGGCCTTGGGTGACGGAGAGCTTGGTCTTGCATGTCCCCACGCGCTGCAGCTGGGAGCAGCGCGGGGTCTTGACGTGCGGGAGCAGGAGCGTGGTCGCGACATGCTGGAGCAGGGAGCGCTCGGGGAGCTTCTTGCGGGCGAGGAACTTCTTGGCAGCTCTGCTCTTGCCGCGCTGGCACCTGACGGAGCGGGTTCCGCCCAGGGGCCACGCGCCTTGGAGCCATGGCGCCTTCTTGAGGAGGAGGCGGCCGGGGCGCCACCGGAGCTTCGTCGCCCATGCGGGGCGGGGTGCGGTGCAGCAGAACGGACGGCGCATGAGAGTCCCTTGCGGCGCGGACGAGCTCGTAGACGTCGTCGAGGGGACGGTAGCGCAGGAGCTCGTTTGCTGCGATGAGCGCAGCTCGAGCCTCCATGGGTGCATGGAGCGCGCGGGACGAAGAACCATCTTGGGTGAGCGAGGGAGTAGCGGTGCGGCCGTCTTGCCGCACGAACGGATGCTGAGACGATGCTTGCTACTCGTCCCCCGCCGGGCCGGTGGCGGCGTTGATGGCAGGTGACGGGGAACGGCGAGGACGCCCGCCGACAGGAGCCGTCTGGGCGACGCGGGAGGCGAGAGCGGCCCGGTGCTTGGCGCGGGCCCGACGAGCGTCAGACATGGACGCGATGGTCGGAGGAGAACGGGGTGGTGGAAGACGAATTCCGGCGCACCCCTACCTGGCGCGCCAAATGTGAGATTTCGGGTTCCGGCAGACCCTTGAGGTTCGAACACTGGGGTGCGCGCGGAGATTTCGCCTTCTACCTACCTGCACCCTTCCGCCTCGCTAAGATCTAAGCTATGGAAAGAACAACACAAGAGACACAGGGTTTATACTGGTTCGGGCCACCGTTGTGGTGTAATACCCTACTCCAGTGTGTGGTGTGGTGGATTGCCTCTTGGGCTGATGATGGTGAGCAATACAAGGAAGAACAGCCTCGTGAGGGTCTGTTCTTGGCTGGGGCGATGAACTTCTAGGAGGAGTTCAGTCACCCCCCTCTCTCTCTCTCTCTCTCTCTCTCTCTCTCTCTCTCTTCTCGATTGCGATATGATCTCGGTCCCCCTCTTCTGTGGGTGGCTAGTCCTATTTATAGGCAAAGGCCCTGGGCCTCTTCCCAAATATTGAGCGGGAAGGGCGCCAACAATTGGCCATTTTGAAGGGGAACATCTGGTACACTTATCCTGACTAAAGTTGGTCCTCGCCTGCCAAAGGCTCTGGTGGTGACGCTGGCTTGGGCTCCACAATGACTTCTTCCCTGCCGTTGGACTGGTCTTGGTCTCGTTGCATCGAAACGGGTGCCTTTGCTTGATGCTCTTGCCTGCGCTTGCTCCCTTTGCACCAAAGAGGAAATAAGGACACTGCGCGGGCTAGCGCCCGCCTGGCACCCTTGGTCGTCATGGCCTGCGTCACGGGCACCTCGTGAGGTACCCCACCTGGATCTCTCCGCCTCCTCGCGAGCCAGCCTGATGAGGCCGTCCCTGAGGAAGCTCCGTGTCGTCCGCCCCACGAGGCTTGGCCCCTCGCGAGGGTCTTGGGTCTGTGTTGATGAAGACGGGCCGTGCCGGGCCCCCCTTTGAGCCACGCCGCAGGCCGCAGGCAGGCAAGTCTGGGGACCCCCGTTCCCAGAACGCCGACAGACCCCCGTTCCCAGAACGCCAACAATATGCGCGCAGCCCCTAGTATCCGTACTAGGATGCTATAAACACTTGATCGGGTAAGTACCAATCCCTCGCGTAATGCAGAAAAAATCTCTAAGGATTTGAGACCTCCGAAGAGCTGACCGGCTCTCGCCGCATCATGACAGTCAGTTTTCGGCTTTCTCTACTGAGGTGCTCACTTGGGTAAACCAAGGCACAATCACAGTAGTTCTCCCTTTACTACCCTAGCCGATATAGCGGAACATAAGGTAGCAAGCACAGGAGCCGGGCAACCTAACTATTGACCAAAGACATGATTTGGAGCCAATGCATATAATGCTAAATTCGGGTTGCCGAACTGTACTGTAAAAGTGTTTGGACTGTTTTTGCCATGTTGTGGGGCGCTATGAAGCCCCTGGCAAATTGAAATGCACCCGAGTGTACAGGTGTTATCTGATAGAATTACCAGAAAGGAAAAGGCAAAAAGAAAAAAAGGAAGAACCAGTGGTAAGCTAGAGCCGTGAAAATTTGGGCCGCGAACTGTTTCTATTATAATTTCATTGGTGAGTTAAAGCACATTTATACAAGTAATGCAATAAGCGGAAAGGCTATTTACTATGCCTTCACCAAGAGAGAGCTACGTGTGGGTCTTAAATATAGGTAAAGGGATCGTTAAAGAGACCACCTAAGAGTTTCCCAGTATGTCCATGCTTCTTGTTGTCTTGGTGTTTTTATCATTCAAAAAGAATCGATGGTCGAGCCGCCAGGAGAGGCCTGTAAAAAAAGGAAAAACAAAAGCAAAAAGGGAAATAGTGAAAGTATGAGTGTCTGGGGCGGTGGAGCCGTATTGCGGATCACAAGCTGATTATGCCTCCATCCGGGTCCATGGTATTTTTAGTGCATAATTATGTACGCGTTGTAAGATGGCCGCCACTTGGTCAGGACGGGGACGGAGGCCAAATTGCTAGTCGAGCTCCTGACGAGCCGAGCTGTCCTTCTGCGGAATGGTTCGGACTCTCTTGACAGTGTCCGAGGGATCGGCCACCGAATTGAGGTTCTGCTTGACAAGGCCGCCCCATACCTCTACCGCTAAGGCAGCGGTGTGCTCCTCGGTGCGGAGGGAGCGTTCCGTATTTCCATTGACTGTTATGACGCCGCGCGGTCCGGGCATCTTAAGCTTGAAATAAGCATTGTGGCACCGCATTGAATCGAGCAAATGCGGTTCGTCCGAGCAGTGCGTGGTAGCCGCTGCGAAAGGGGACAATATCAAAGATTAACTCCTCACTTTGGAAGTTGTCCGGAGACCCGAAGACAACCTCTAGTGTGATTGAGCCCGTGCAGCGGGCCTCTACGCCCGGTATGACTCCTTTAAAGGTAGTCTTTGTGGGCTTGATCCGTGATGGGTTAATGCCCTTTTTGCGCATTGTATCCTGATAGAGCAAGTTGAGGCTACTACCACCGTCCATCAGGACTCGCGTCAAGTGGAACCCATCAATTATTGGGTCCAGGACCAGTGCGGCTGAACCGCCATGACGGATACTGTTCGGATGATCCCGGCGATCAAAAGTGACCAGGCATGACAACCATGGATTAAATTTTCGGGCAACTGGCTCTATTGCGTAGACGTCCCTGAGCGCGCGCTTGTGCTCCCTCTTGGGGATGTGGGTAGCGTATATCATGTTTACCGTTTTGACCTGAGGAGGGAACTTCTTCTGCCCCCTGTGTTCGGCGGCCGGGGCTCCTCGTCGTCGTCTTCGCTTTGCGATCCCTTATCCTTGTTTTCGGCAGTTAACTTGCCGGCCTATTTAAAAACCCAAAAATCTCTATTAGTATGATTGGGTGGTTTGTCAGGGGTGCCATGAATCTGGCATGGACGATCGAGTATGCGGTCAGGCTAGATGGGATCGGATTGTTGTTTTTGAACGGCTTCTTCCGCTTACCAAGCTTAGAGCCACTGAATCTGGCATTTACCGCTGTATCCTCGGTGTTGTCATTGTTATTTCGACGTTTGTACCTGTTGCGTCGAGACTTGTCGTTGCTATTTTTAGCTTTAGGGGTGCCGACGTCGCTTGCATTGTTTTTGCTACGGGCCAGCCAACTATCCCCGCCCGGGCAAAAGTGGGTCATGAGTGCCGTGAGGGCCACCATGGACTTTGGTTTCTCTTGGCCGAGGTGGCGGGCGAGCCATTCGTCGCAGATGCTGTGTTTAAAGGCCGCTAGGGCTTCGGCATCCGGGCAGTCGACTATCTCGTTCTTTTTAGTTAGGAACTTGGTCCAGAATTTCCTGGCTGACTCTCCGGGTTGTTGAACTATATGGCTTAAGTCATTAGCGTCCGGAGGTCGAACGTATGTACTTTGGAAGTTATCAAGGAAGGCCTCTTCCAAGTCCTCCCAGTTGCCAATGGAGTTTTCGGGCAGGCTGTTCAACCAGTGCCGTGCTGGTCCTTTCAGTTTGAGGGGGAGGTATTTAATGGCATGAAGGTCATCATCGCGGGCCATATGAATGTGGAGAATGAAGTCTTCGATCCATACCGCGGGGTCTGTGGTGCCATCATATGATTCTATATTCACAGGTTTGAACCCTTCTGGGAATTCATGTTCCATGACTTCATCGGTGAAGCAATGAGGGTGTGTGGCGCCTCCATATCGGGCCGTATCGCAACATAGCTCTGATGGGGTCCGTCTACGGCTTTTAGCCCGCGCATGACTAGGTTTGTCACGTTCGAACAAATGACCGTTGTCGCGTGTCGGGGCACGTCCTCGCGATTCATAGATCGATCTGGTATGTCCTGCTTTATTGTTCAGGTCATGTCGAAGGTCATATGTATGACCGTGAGCTGATTTACCTCTGCCTTTGCGATGAGGCGGGGCGGGCTGGTGTTCGGCTTGAGTTGCCGCTTTGTCCCGGCCACATGGTGGTCGGTCAGCCGCATTGCGCGATGGTGGTATGTGTTCTGGCGCCTCGTCGTTGCACTGAGGTAGTAATTTGCACTTCCGGTAGCTTTTGGCCGGGCGCTTGAGGCCGTATTCTTCGGCTGCTAGGACGTCAGTCCATTTATCGTTGAGCAGATCTTGGTCAGCTTGAAGCTGCTGCTGCTTCTTTTTCAGGCTCCTTGCAGTGGCTATTAGGTGGCGCTTGAAGCACTCCTGCTCAAGAGGTTCCTCAGGCATGATGAAATCCTCGGTGCCGAGGCTCGCCTCCTCTTTGGAGAGTGGAAGATAATTATTGTCCTTCGAGTCCTCGTGCGTGGCCTGTTTACCAGGGCTAACCTGCCCATCTTCCCGTTCATCCTGTTTGGTAGCTGTGTCAACGGGGTCTTCATTGTCTTCGGCACCTTCCGGAGTGTTATCTTCTCCTGTGCGGATGTTGCTATCTTTATTGTGGCGTGACTTAGAGCGGCGCCGCTGACGCTGGCGTTTCGATTGTATCTCAGGAGGTTTATCCTCAACTGGATCTTCTTTGTCGTCGCCGCTGTTCTCCTTTGGTGCATCCACCATGTATTCATCGTATGAGGAAGTGGCCGTCCAGCGTCTGGTGAATGGCGAGTCCTGGGCCTCTTCTTCTCCAGCATCGTCGTCCATTCCGTCGATGTCGTCGGAGCCGTAATCGAGCATGTCAGTTAAGTCTTCGACAATGGCTATGAAGTGGGTGGAGGGTGGGGAGCGAAATTCCATGTCATGAGCTTCTAGTTTGAACCGGATATAGTTCGACTGTGAATCCCCCGCTAAGGATAGATTTTTTAATGAATTCAGCACATCACCCAAGGGTGAGTGCTGGAAGATGTCTGCAACGCTGAATTCGGCGATCGATAACCGATCATGCTCGACATGCGCGGACGCACACAGTTCAGAACTTTTAACTGGAAACGAGCCCGAGGTTCCGGTGACACAGGCATTACCAGAGGTTAGGTCTTTGTGCGGCTCCAACGCCATGGAGTCTGCGGCTTCCGTGGCGGGGTTAAGCTTCCTGTCCTCGGATGGTGCGACCTGCTTCGGATCTAAGGCCAGAGCGGTTACAGGTGCAATTTCCTGGGTATGGCCCGATGACAGATCTAAGTCATGTTCATCGAGGTGACGGAGCGATTGCCGTGGTATCGAATCTGTCGAAGATCAAGTCTTCGCGGATATCTGCGACGTAGTTCAAGCTCTCGAATCTGACCTGACGGCCAGGGGCGTAGCTGTCGATCTGCTCCAGATGACCAAGCGAGTTGGCCCGTAGTGCGAAGCCGCCGAACACGAAGATCTGTCCAGGGAGGAGGACCTCCCCTTGGACAACGCCATTGTAGATGATCGAAGGAGCCATAAAACCTTTTGAGGATGGCAGAGTGGAACTCTCAATGAAAGCACCAATGTCGGTGTCAAAACCGGCGGATCTCGGCTAGGGGGTCCCGAACTGTGCATCTAGGATTGATGGTAACAGGAGACGGGGGACACAATGTTTTACCCAGGTTCGGGCCCTCTCTATGGAGGTAATACCCTACGTCCTGCTTGATTGATCTTGATGAATATGAGTATTACAAGAGTTGATCTACCATGAGATCGTAATGGCTAAACCCTAAGAGTCTAACCTGGCTATGATTATTCGGGATTCGGCCTATCTGCGGACCTAGCCCTCTGGTTTATATAGACACGGGAGGGATCTAGGGTTACACAAGGTCAGTTACAGAGAAAGGAATCCTCATAGTCGGTCGCCAAGCTTGCCTTCCCCACCAAGGAGAGTCCTATCTGGACACGGGTAGAGTCTTCGGTCTTTGTATCCTTACAGCCCACCAGTCCGGCCCATATCCAATAGATCGGGCACCAGAGGACCCCTTAGTCCATGACTCCCTCAGGGGGGGGGGCTCGTCCTCTTCTTCCAATCTCCCGTCCCCATCTAGCCACCCCTACTGCTCCCTCGCTGGTGACAAACCCTAGCCAGCTTGCGCCACCATGGGCTTCTTCGCCGGCAAAAACAAGGGCAAGTCCCCTTCCTCATCCTCTTCACGCGCGATCCCTCCTCCGCCGCCGGCATTAGCCCACTCGTCGAGGCAGCGTGTGACAACCCAAGACCGGCGCTCCAGATGTTTTCCATGGATTCCGAGATTCATCGTGTGATTTGTTGTTGTTGTTGTTGTTGCATTTCATCATGTCATCATTTGCATTTCATCGGCACTTCGTTGCCGTCATTTTTAAAAAACTTGCATTCATTTGTCGTTGACGTTTCTCCCTTTGACTTCACCACCTTCCCTCTTGACCGCTTTGCCTTCCTTGACCGTTCCAGACCAATCGGGTTTTCACTTCCCTCTTGACCATGACCGCCTAACCCTCTTTGTGCAGTGCATAGACCCTTCGCACACGTCTGAAACCTTCCCAAAACCTGGCCCATTTTATCATCACCGTTGGGTCCGGATCATCCCCAAACATCCAGAAAATAACTTCATGTTATTTATTGGACTCCCTAGCCTATTTTTCCTGACCGGCCGATTTTGATCGGAGGAACGGATTAACCCCTACTCTAATCCCTACCTATATAAATAGTCTAACCCTAAAATCTAGGGACTTGTCCCTTCACCCGCTGCCGCACTCCCCACCAAATCCTCCTCGGGATCCATCCCCAACCTAGCAGCCTCCAGCTTCTCCTCGATTTCCCGCAGCCGCCACTCCTCTGCTCGATCTCCCCTCCACTCCTGATGCATCCATCCATCGGCCAGGCCATGCCCCTACTTCCTTATCTCTCCCTCCGGCTCTCTCTCCTTTTGGTCTCTGAATCTCTCTTGATTTCTGTGTTCCTGTAACGCCCCAGATATACTTTCCATAATTGTATCCAACTCTTGCCGTTTCCGGCATTAAGTTATATTTATTTCTCGGGTTCGGGGTCTTTGTCTTCGTGTGTTGTTCTCGTTTTTCGTGCATCGCATATCATGTCATCACGTGCATTGCATTTGCATACATGTTCATCTCATGCATTCGAGCATTTTCCCCGTTGTCCGTTTTGCATTCCGGCGCTTCGTTCTCCTCCGGTGGCCATTCCTAGATTTCTTTCGTGTGTGGGGATTAAACATTTCCAGATTGGACCGAGACTTGTCATGCGGCCTTGGTTTACTACCGGTAGACCGCCTGTCAAGTTTCGGGTCATTTGGACTTCGTTTGATACTCCAACGGTTAACCGAGGGACCGAAAAGGCCTCGTCTGTGTTGCAGCCCAACACCCCCCAAATTTGTCCCAAAACCCACCAAACTCTGCTCCATGTCCTAGAGCGTTCGATCACGATCGCGTGGGCGAAAACCGCACCTCATTCGGACTCTCCTAGCTCCACTTATGCCTATTTAAACACCCCCCCATTTCGGATCTCGTCTTCCCCGTCCAAACCCTACCTCAAAAAAAAAACCGCCGCGCCGGCCGGACACGTCTGATCCGACCGGACGCAGCGCCGCAGCCAGCCAGACGCCGCCACGTGGCAGGACCACTTCGCCGTGCCGCCGAAGCCCGCCGGCTCGCGGGAGGCCCGCCCCTCGCCCCCACGGGCCAGAACCGGCGCCGCCCACTCCCTCGTCCGACCGCCCGCGCCTGAGCTCCTCTTCCCCGACGCCGGCGCCGGAGCCCGCCGCGCCGCCGCCACCTCGATGCGGTCCGGCCGCCCTGCCACGCTGCTCCACGCCACCGCTCGCCGCCCTGAGCCGCCCAGCTCGACGCTGCCTCCACGCCGCCACTCGCCGCTCGTCGCCGGCCCGGCAACCGCTCCTCCCCGCCGGCCTCGCTGCTCTTCTCCGGCGAGGGTTCCCGACGAACCTCGACCCACGCGCAGAGCCGATCTGGATCGGGATCAGATCCACCCGCGCATCCAACCAAACGCCACCCTCAGATCTGCACCGCTCTGTCCCGGATCCCTCCGTCCCGCGTTGACTTTCGCGGAGGTATATTTTCACTAAGTCCCGGAGATTCCTGATCCAAGTTGCTATGTTCGTGGCCCCGTAACTTTGTATCCGTAGCTCCGATTTGGGCATATGATATATCAAAATCTTCGTCTCGACATGTAAATCATTTCATTCCATTTCATCATTTGCATTAGAGGTCATCTTGATGCCCAAAATGCTGTTAGAAGGAGGCTTCGTGAGTTAAATTGCAGATCCGTTAGTTCATCATGCACTTTTGTCATTTTTGCCATGTTTAATCCGTGCATGATATGACTATGCCCCTTTGGGATGAATTGTTTAGCATTTTGTCTTCTTGCCAGAGGTGCCACCCCTGCATTTTTAGGATGTGTGTGTTGTCTTGTGCAAGTTTGCGAAGAGAGGTACCTGAGATTGCTGATTTCAGGGACTTAGTGATTTTCACTAAGTCTGGGATATTTTAGTTCGTGATGCCATATGTCCAGCTTGTTTCCTAGTGATCCGTGCCTCTTTTGAGGATGATCAGTAAGGAAGTTTTGATATTCATGTTATGCTCTATCCATCCATGTCTTTGTTTGCATATGTGGAGTGCTCTAGGTTGACTCAATCGAGCTCAACTTTTGCTTCGTTGTTAATCTGGGCAGATCGTCAACTTGTTTGCGATTTTGCCGATGCTACCGTTAGTGTTCCATGCATGATATGCCTTTGTTCTTGCCATGTGTAGCTAGAATATTGTGCCTTCTTGCTGGTTATATGCTTGCCTTGCTATGACTTGCACCGTAGTGAGTGCATCGAGCTTGTTTACATGCCTTCGTGAGTTATAATTTCAGCATGTCTCAGTTTTCACTAAGTCTGAAAACTGATTGTGTTCGAGCTATGTTCGTGAGCTCGGTAGAGTATTTTGTGAACCCTTTTGGCCCCAGGTCACTTTGGGTGTTTTGTTAAGCTTGTTGAGTAGCTCCATGCCATGTTCTTACTTGTCATTTTCAGGTCATTTATCATGTTGTTTTGCTGCTCCAAAGAGAGCATCGTGATCTGAAATTTCAGGCTAGTGTTAATTTCACTAAGTCTGGAATCTGTTTTGCTTATTCATTTTTGCCATGCTTGTTTGAACCTCTTAATAGATGAATTTGCCTATGGCTCAGTGCTAGTGTTTTGTTAACCATCTTGTGTACATCACTTCCATGTATTTTGTTTTCATGTTTGGTGGCTGTAGCATGTTCATTTCGTTGCGTTTAGATGCCTACTTGCTGTAAATCGCAGACCGGTGTCATATCTTAAAACGCTTGCCATTTCCAAACCGTAGCTCCGATTCCAATGATCTTTATATCGTTTTCAAGCGATTTCATCCCCTCTATCCAGTGGCACCCTTGGAATTCCAATTTGAGGCCAGGTTCATGCATTTCCTGTCATATCTTGCATTTTGCATCCCGCATCGCATCCCGCATAGCATATCGTCATTTCATCTCATTGCTTGGTCTTGCACGTGGTTGATTGTATCCTTGTTGCTTGTTTGTCTTGTTTGGGTAGAGCCGGGAGACGAGTTCGCTACCGAGGAGCCCGTTGAGTTTGCTTGTGAGGATCCAGTCAGCTTTGACAACTGTGCAGGCAAGATGATCATACCCTCGAAATCACTACTATCTTTGCTATGCTAGTTTGCTCGCTCTTGCTATGCCAATGCTACGATGCCTACCTTTTGCTTGTCAGCCTCCCAATTGCCATGTTGAACCTCTAACCCACCATGTCCTAGCAAACCGTTGATTGGCTATGTTACCGCTTTGCTCAGCCCATCTTATAGCGTTGCTAGTTGCAGGTGAAGATTGGAGGCCATTCCTTGTTGGAACATTTATTTACTTGTTGGGATATCACTATATTACTATGTTATTTTAATGCATCTATATACTTGGTAAAGGGTGGAAGGCTCGGCCTCTCGCCTAGTGTTTTGTTCCACTCTTGCCGCCCTAGTTTTCCGTCATATCGGTGTTATGTTCCCGGATTTTTGCGTTCCTTACGCGGTTGGGTTATAATGGGAACCCCTTGATAGTTCGCCTTGATTAAAGCTTTTCCAGCAATGCCCAACCTTGGTTTTACCATTTGCCACCTAGCCTTTTCTTTCCCTTGGGTTCTGCAGACTCAAGGGTCATCTTATTTTAACCCCCCCCCCCCCCGGGCCAGTGCTCCTCTGAGTGTTGGTCCAAACCGTCAGCCACCGGTGGCTACCAGGGGCAACTCTGGGCTGGCCTACCGGAAGTTTGGACAATCTGGGTGTGCCCTGAGAAAGAGATATGTGCAGCTCCTATCGGGATTTGTCGGCACATTCGGGCGGTGTTGCTGGTCTTGTTTTAACCTGTCGAATTGTCTTGTTGTACCGGGTTACCGAGTCTGATCGGTGTGTCTCGGGTGGAGGTATATTCCTTCGTTGACCGTGAGAGCTTGTCATGGGCTAAGTTGGGACTCCCCTGCAGGGATTGAACTTTCGAAAGCCGTGCCCGCGGTTATGGGCAGATGGGAATTTGTTAATGTCCGGTTGTAGATAACTTGAACCTTAATTAATTAAAATGAATCAACTGAGTGTGTTGCCGTGATGGCCTCTTCTCGGCGGAGTCCGGGAAGTGGACACGGTGTTGGAGTAATGCTTGCGCAGGTTGTTCCTCTAGATTCTCGCTCGCGCCTTGCCTCCTCTTCTCGCTCTCTTTTGCGTATAAGTTAGCCACCACATATGCTAGTCGCTTGCTGCAGCTCCACATACTTGCCTTATCCTTCCCATAAGCTTAAATAGTTTTGATCGTGAGGGTGCGAGATTGCTGAGTCCCTGTGGCTCACAGATACTATAATTCCAGATGCAGGTCTAGGTGATTCCGCTCCAGGTGACGAGTACGAGCTCAAGTGGGAGTTCGACGAGGACTCTCAGCGTTATTATGTTTCCTTTCCCGACGATCAGTAGTGGTGCCTAATTGGGGTTATCGATTCAGGGCCTTGTCGCATGTTGGGGGTCTTTTCTATTTTGGCGCCGTAGTCGGGCCATGAGTGATTTGTATGATGAATGTTATTTATGTACTCTGATGTGACGTGGCGAGTGTAAGCCAACTATGTTATCTTCCCCGTTTTATTATGTATTACATGGGATGTTGTAATGATTGCCTGACTTGCGACATTGCTTTCAATGCGGTTATGTCTCTAAGTCGTGCCTCGACACGTGGGAGCTATAGCCGCATCGAGGGCGTTATAGTTCCGCAGGAAGCCATGGGGGCACCTCGCTCGAGCTCCGCCTCCGCTTCTGGTTCGCGGTCGCTCAACGTCGTCTGCATCTCGTGGCGTTGCGCTAGCCTTCTCCCTGGTGGCCGTTCGCCTCGATCAGGACCTCACCATCCTCGTCCATCACTCTGCCGGCGACCAAGATGCCGGAGCACTAGCGCCCTGTCTCCACCGTCAAGGACCACCAGGAGGAATGCCTCGCCAAGTCCCAGCAAGTCGTTGTCTGCCGTCTTCCTTTGCATCGAGCTAGAACGCTTGTCCGCATCGACCACGACCTCACATTGACCTGCCGTCGTCAAGTTATTGCCGGGCGCGCCGCTGCATGGATCCGCCATCCCCGCGCCTCCTGGCCTCCTCCGCGCCCGATTCCTATCATTGCCGAGTCCCCTGCTTCGCCCCCTGCATCCTCTGCTTCGAGCAAGAGGACGAGCGGGCCACCAAGCGTTGACCGCCTCCCACGCTGCCACAGGCCGCCCCAAGCCGGCCTGCTTCGGCCTCCCTCCACCACCGACTCGGGCCTTGGCCCATGGTGAGGCCATCCTTGTGAGCCCTTGATACGTCTCCAACGCATCTATAATTTTTGATTGTTCCATGCTATTATATTATCTGTTTTGGATGTTTAATGGGATTTAATATGCTCTTTTCTATTACTTTTGGGACTAACCTATTAACTGGAGGCCCAGTGCTAGTTTCTGTTTTTTGCCTATTTTAGAGTTTCACAGAAAACGAATACCAAATGGAATGAAACCTTCGCAATGATCTTTCTTGGACCGAAAGCAAACCAGAAGACTTGGAGTTGAAGTCTGGACCTCCGTGAGGCGGCCACGAGGCAGGAGGGCACGCCCAGGGGGGTAGGCGCGCTCCCACACTCATGGGCCCCACATAGCTCCATCGACGTACTTCTTCCGCCTATATGTACTCTCATACCCTAGATCAATCACAAGGAGCCACATAACCACTTTTCCACCGCTACAACCTTCTGTACCTGTGAGATCCCATCTTGGGTACTTTTCCGGTGATCTGCTGGAGGGGGGATCGATCACGGAGGGCTTCTACATCAACACCATAGCCTCTCCGATGAAGCGTGAGTAGTTTACCACAGACCTTCGGGTCCATAGTTATTAGCTAGATGACTTCTCTCTCTTTGATTCTCAATACAAAGTTCTCCTTGATGTTCTTGCAGATCTATCAATGTAATACTCTTTTGCGGTGTGTTTTCCGAGATATGATGAATTGTGGGTTTATGAACAAGATTATCTATGAATATTATTTGCTTCTTTTCTGAATTCTTATATGCATGATTTTATATCTTTGCAAGTCTCTTCGAATTATCGGTTTAGTTTGGCCTACTATATTGATCTTTTTGCAATGGGAGAAGTGCTTAGCTTTGGGTTCAATCTTGCGGTGTCCTTTCCCAGTGACAGTAGGGGCAGCAAGGCACATATCGTATTGTTGCCATTGAGGATAAAAAGATGGGGTTTATATCATATTGCTTTAGTTTATCCCTCTACATCAAGTCATCTTGCTTAATGCGCTACTCTGTTCTTATGAACTTAATACTCTAGATGCATGCTGGATAGCGGTCGATGTGTGGAGTAATAGTAGTAGATGCAGAATCGTTTCGATCTACTTGACACGGACGTGATGCCTATATTCATGATCATTGCCTATATATTCTCATAACTATGCACTTTTCTATCAATTGCTCAGCAGTAATTTGTTCACCCACCATAATACATGCTATCTTGAGAGAAGCCAATAGTGAAACCTATGGCCCCCGGGTCTCTTTCTTATTATATTGCATCTCTTTTATTTACATCATATCTCGTTTGCTATTTTGCAATCTTTACTTTCCAATCTATACAACAAAAATACCAAAAATATTTACTTTACTATCTCTATCAGATCTCACTTTTGCAGGTGAACGTGAAGGGATTGACAAGCCCTTTATCGCGTTGGTTGCAATGTTCTTGATTGTTTGTGCAGGTACGAGGTGACTTGTGCGTTATCTCCTATTGGACTGATACCTTGGTTCTAAAAAACTGAGGTAAATACTTACACTACTTTGCTGAATCATCCTTTCCTCTTCAAGGGAAAACCAATACATGCTCAAGAGGTAGCAGTCCTCTTCTTTTTTTCCAACTGTTGGGCCAGCCAGTTTCAGCCCGATGTGTTTTTTTCTAGTTATGCGAATTTGTCTAATTTCCAGAGTATTACTGTTTTGCAGAAAAACCCTCTAACTTCATGCATATCATAAATCACAAACTGTGCATCATATGTAAAAACTTCATATATGAAAAATGCTTAGAATTCTGTCTAGTTTCATAATATGCACTTTCATCCATGTTTCAAATGTTAAACTTGCTGCTTGCATTAACTTGCTTAAATGACATGTTAAAATGGTTTATTTCATAACTAATTAACCATAACTCAGAATTTAATAAACTTTATACGTAAATTGGGTAGAAAAATGCATAGATTAAATTGGTGCACTTTATTTTATTGTTTAACAACATTAAAATATGATTTAGGTCAGAACAGTACCAAATTCGAATATTGCTCATGGGGGTTTTCCGGAATTGTTCCTTGTTGTTCCAGCCTCATTTAAACTTGCCTAGATAGGTAGTTTTATTATGATTCACCTCTTGACCATGTTTAAAAACATTTAAAATTGTTGGGTACATAAAAGAGAGTGAACTAAATACTTGAATGTGGTGTTTCGTCAATATGCAACTCGTTGCATATTGAGCTCCACTTAATTTGTAGAATTGATTGTTGCACTTGCCATGCCTCATTAAAATGGACATGCATCATACTTGAGTGTGCATCATGTCATGTTTATGTAATGGTTGTTTACCATGTTGTTTGATTATTTTCGGTGTTGCTTCTTCTTGTTAGTCCCGTTAACGTTGCGATTGTGAGGATCCGTTCAACTACGTTGGTTCGTCTACTTCATGGATTTGGTCTTCTTCCTAGAGGGATTTCAGGCAAGATGACCGTCACCTTGGATCTCACTACTATCTTTGCTATGCTAGTTGTCTCAATGCTATCGCTATGTCGCGCTACCTACCACCTGTTTATCAAGCCTTCCAAATTGCCATGATAAGCCTCTAACCTTTTTCACCCTTCCTAGCAAACCGTTGTTTGGCTATGTTACCGCTTTGCTCAGTCCCTCTTATAGCATTGCCAGTTGTAGGTACAGGTAATGCGATGATCTAATGTGAGAGCGATGCTTGATTGCTTTTGGAGTTCTTCTGCTTCTTCTTCTTCGATCAAGGGATTTAGGTTCCAGGCCGGGGAGCCTGGGATTAGCAGGGTGGATGTCGTTCTTCTTGTTCGTTTGATTTCATCCATAGTCAGATCTTGCTCTTCTGTATGATGATTGCTATGTATTGATGTATTAATGTATTCATGTTGTGGCTTTTGGCGAGTGTAAGCCTTTATCTTGTATTCTCATCTATTCAGTACATGGTATGTTGTAATGATATCCACCTTGCTATGCGCTCGAAATGCGATTGTGCCCCGATCATGAATTCATCACATGATTGGGATATAATAGCATCTTGGGTGCTACAAGTTGGTATCAGAGCCTTACCGACCTAAGGAGCCCCCTTGTTTGATCGAACCTCTGCCGTTGTTGAGTTTAGAAGCAAAAAAAAGCTATTTTGAGGCTAGTTATATCGGAGAGTAGGATTTCTTTTCTACCCCTCAGCCCCTTCGTTGCTCTGGTGAGGTCTCCTGACATAGCTGTTTTGACTTCACTCTCCTCTTTTTCACTCATTTTTTTAGGATCAAGCGGGTATTGTTGGATCGTTGCGATATCATTGTGACGGGAATTCTGTCTTGGTGCCTCCTGACATTTAGGGGTTGTGGCAGTGTCCGGGGGAGTTGAGCTCCAAGGTGTTTTTGTCACAGTGCTTATCATTTCAGTTCCGGAATACCAGAGGTCGTCGACATCGAAAACACTTCTATACTCTTTGTGGTGAGAGTAGTTTGACGACACCTAGTACCGGGGAGAGCGATCAAATGTATTGCCACATCTAGTATATCGGATGTTTTTGAAGGTCTAAGGTACACAATTTAAGAAGTTTTCTTGGTTATGTGTTGAAGGATGGATACAGTTGGAGCATAGGGCTTGTTAGTTGTGTGAGATATTTGTGCCTCCCTGTATCCCCAACACCAGATTGCATAACCAGAAAGTTTAGGGAGTTATTAGGTGGGTATTCAAGTAGTTACCTAGAATATCTTTCGACAGATGGATGATATGAGATTGGGGTTCGACGTCTAGTGGTATGCCTATCCACGGTTGGTTTTACAGTGGTCTCATTGTGTCTTAAAGAGTCCTTGGCTACGCTGACTCGGTGACGCTTCGTATGTCATGTGCACTACCTTGTATATGATGGTGTTGTACGATTGAGCCCGTGCGGGCCCCACCACAAAAACTTCGGATGAAATCTCTATCATATGTTTGTTTTCGGCTTAATCTGCGAGCCAAATCCTTGTTTTGTTTTTGTTGTGGTATTCGAGTTGCTTCGATGTCAAGTGTTGATTCCATACCTTAATCTAAGCGGTGTTCTCATATTTCTATGGGAGTGCTAATCCTTCTTGTTTATCGAGATTTTCATGTCAATTCTTTTCCAACCGGTGCGCTTCTCGTCAAGATGATCCTATCGTTTCCTCATTCGCGAGATCAATTCTAAGTTTTCTCAACGGTATTTGTTTCATCCATCCCAAGTTGTCTTTGTTTTTCCCGCCCTCCCACCTTTTTCTTCAAGGACTCAGATTTCTTAATCAAATATCCTTTTTATTGATGGGAAGTCTCTCCATTCTTTTCCGTCAATGTTCTTATCCGGAGATTCTCAGGAACATACTAAGGAAGCTTCAAGTTTATCATTCTTTGTTCTCTTTTCTTGTCCGGTGGATTCAATTCAAGCTTTTGGTGTTGATCTTATCCCCTTCCTCGTTTCAAGTGCTTTCTTATGCCGGTGTATCTCTTAATCATTCACCTCTCGCTTTTCATTTGTTCTGGAGTGCTGAAGATATCTCGGAAGATCCATGTTTCCATTCTCAATCCGTTCAAGTTATTTTGAGATTGTTATCTCATTCAAGACATTTAATTCAACCGGTGCAATCCCCCTTTCAATAAATTGTTCAACAGTGTTTTCTCTTGAGTGAGCCCTAACCCACAGGTCTTTTCCCAGGATCTTACCCGACTCTTCTAATTTTTTCCGGAGTTATTCTCAAATTCCTTCAAATTTGATGTAAGAATGAATTATCATCCGTCATATGTCTTTCTCCAAGATTTAAAAAAAAATCATCGTTGGTTCAACCTTTCTATTCTTCATTCCGGAGTACCACAACAATTCTTGGTGGTGTTTCTCGTCATCGTTCTCAGCTTTTGAAGACTGAAGAAGTTTTCTCTTAAATCTTGCTCCGTTCTCTTGAAGATGTGTAGTTCAAGCTTGATGCCATCCTCTCATAATTGTTTTCGATCGCGAGAACTATTTTCACCCATCTGATGCATTTTAGGGGTTGGTTTCCTTTCTCGATCATCCGAAGGCCATTATTTCAGAAGATTTCTCGATTCTAAATGTTTGGGAACGTAGTAATTCAAAAAAATTCCTACGCACATGCAAGATCATGGTGATGCATATCAACGAGAGGGGAGAGTATCGTCCACGTACCCTCGTAGACCGTAAGCGGAAGCGTTATGAGAACACGGTTGATGTAGTCGTACATCTTCACGATCCGACCGATCCAAGTACCGAACGCACGTCATCACCGAGTTCAGCACACATTCAGCTTGATGACATCCCATGAACTCCGATCCAGCAGAGCTTCGCGGGAGAGTTCCGTCAGCACGACGACGTGATGACAGTGATGATGTTGCTACTGATGTAGGGCTTCGCCTAAGCACTGCTACGATATGATCGAGGTGGATTATGGTAGAGGAGGGCACCGCACACGGCTTGGAACAATCAACTTGTGTGTCTTTTGGGTGCCCCCAGCCCCCGTATATAAAGGAGCAAGGGGGGAGGCCGTCCGGCCTTGGTGCGCGCCAAGGAGAGGAGGAATCCTCCTCCTAGTAGGAGTAGGATTCATCCTTTCCTAGTCCTACTAGGAAGGGGGAAGCAAAGAGAGGGAGATGGAGAGGGAAAGAGGGGCCGCACCCCCCTCCCCTAGTCCAATTCAGACTCCTCATGGGAGGGGGCGCGCCACCTCCTGGGCTACTGCCCTCTCTCTCCCCTCAGGCCCAATACTTCCCCCCCCTCGGGGGGGGGGGAGGGTTCCATTAACCCCTCCGGCACTCTGGTTTTCTCCGAAACCATCCGGAACACTTCCGGTGTCTGAATATAGCCGTCCAATATATCAATCTGTATGTCTCGACCATTTCGAGAGTCTTCGTCATGTCCGTGATCACATACGGGACTCCGAACTACCTTCGGTACATCAAAACACATAAACTCATATTATCGATCGTCACCGAACTTTAAGCGTGCGGACCCTACAGGTTCGAGAACTATGTAGAAATGACCGAGACTCGTCTCTAGTCAATAACCAATAGTGGAACCTGGATGCTCATATTGGTTCCTACATATTCTACAAAGATCTTTATCGGTCAAACCGCATAACAACAAACGTTGTTCCCTTTGTCATAGATATGTTACTTGCGTGAGATTCGATCGTCGGTATCCTTATACCTAGTTCAATCTCATTACCGGCAAGTCTCTTTACTCGTTCCCTAATGCATCATCCTGCAGCTAACTCATTAATCACAATGCTTGCAAGGCTTATAGTGATGTGCATTACCGAGAGGGCCCAGAGATACCTCTCCGACAATCGGAGTGACAAATCCTAATCTCGATCTATGCCAACTCAACAAGCACCATCGGAGACACCTGTAGAGCACCTTTATAATCACCCAGTTATGTTGTGACGTTTGGTAGCACACAAAGTGTTTCTCCGGTACTCGGGAGTTACATGATCTCATAGTGATAGTAACATGTATAAGTCATGAAGAAAGCAATAGCAACAAACTAAACGATCATCGTGCTAAGCTAACAGATGGGTCAAGTCAATCACATCATTCTCTAATGATGTGATCCCGTTAATCAAATGACAACTCATGTCTATGGTTAGGAAACATAACCATCATTGATTCAACGAGCTAGTCAAGAAGAGGCAAACTAGTGACACTCTGTTTGTCTATGTATTCACACATGTAATAAGTTTCCGGTTAATACAAATCTAGCATGAATAATAAACATTTATCATGATATAAGGAAATATAAATAACAACTTCATTATTGCCTCCAGGGCATATTTCCTTCAGTCTCCCACTTGCACTAGAGTCAATAATCTAGATTACAAAGTAATGATTCTAACACCCATGGAGTCTTGGTGCTGATCATGTTTTGCTCGCGAGAGAGGCTTAGTCAACGGGTCTGCAACATTCAGAGCCGCATGTATCTTGCAAATCTCTATGTCTCCCTCCTTGACTTGATCGCAGATAGAATTGAAGCGTCTCTTGATGTGCTTGGTTCTTTTGTGAAATCTGGATTCCTTTGCCAAGGCAATTGCACCAGTATTGTCACAAAAGATGTTCATTGGACCCGATGCACTAGGTATGACACCTAGATCGAATATGAACTCCTTCATCCAGACTCCTTCATTTGCTGCTTCCGAAGCAGCTATGTACTCCGCTTCACACGTAGATCCCGCCATGACGCTTTGCTTAGAACTGCACCAACTGACAGCTCCACCGTTCAATAAAAATACGTATCCGGTTTGTGACTTAGAGTAATCCGGATCAGTGTCAAAGCTTGCATCAACGTAACCATTTACGACGAGCTCTTTGTCACCTCCATAAACGAGAAACATATCCTTAGTCCTTTTCAGGTATTTCAGGATGTTCTTGACCGCTGTCCAGTGATCCACTCCTGGATTACTTTGGTACCTCCCTGCTAAACTAATAGCAAGGCACACATTATGTCTGGTACACATCATTTCATACATGATAGACCCTATGGCTGAAGCACAGGGAACATCTTTCATTTTCTCTCTATCTTCTGCAGTGGTCGGACATTGAGTCTGACTCAACTTCACACCTTGTAACACAGGCAAGAACCCTTTCTTTGCTTGATCCATTTTGAACTTCTTTAAAACTTTATCAAGGTATGTGCTTTGTGAAAGTCCAATTAAACGCCTTAATATATCTCTATAGATCTTGATGCCCAATATATAAGCAGCTTCACCGAGGTCTTTCATTGAAAAACTCTTGTTCAAGTATCCTTTTATGCTATCCAAAAATTCTTTATCATTTCCAATCAGCAATATGTCATCGACATATAATATTAGAAATGCTACAGAGCTCCCACTCACTTTCTTGTAAATACAGGCTTCTCCAAAAGTCTGTATAAAACCATATGCTTTGATCACACTATCAAAACGTTTATTCCAACTCCAAGATGCTTGCACCAATCCATAGATGTATCACTGGAGCTTGCACACTTTGTTAGCACCCTTTGGATCGATAAAACCTTCAGGTTGCATCATATACAACTCTTCTTCCAGAAATCCATTCAGGAATGCAGTCTTTACATCCATTTGCCAAATTTCATAATCATAAAATGCGGCAATTGCTAACATGATTCGGACGGACTTAAGCATCGCTACGGGTGAGAAAGTCTCATCGTAGTCAACTCCTTGAACTTGTCGAAAACCTTTCACAACAAGTCAAGCTTTGTAGATAGTAACATTACCGTCAGCGTCAGTCTTCTTCTTGAAGATCCATTTATTCTCGATGGCTTGCCGATCATCGGGCAAGTCAACCAAAGTCCATACTTTGTTCTCCTACATGGATCCCATCTCAGATTTCATGGCCTCAAGCCATTTTGCGGAATCTGGGCTCATCGTCGCTTCCTCATAGTTCGTAGGTTTGTCATGGTCAAGTAACATGACCTCCAGAACAGGATTACCGCACCACTCTGGTGCGGATCTTACTCTGGTTGACCTACGAGGTTCGGTAGTAACTTGATCTAAAGTTACATGATCTTCATCAATAGCTTCCTCACTAATTGGTGTAGGAGTCACAGGAACAAATTTCTGTGATGAACTACTTTCAAATAAGGGAGCAGGTACAGTTACCTCATCAAGTTCTACTTTCCTCCCACTCACTTCTTTCGAGAGAAACTCCTTCTCTAGAAAGGATCCATTCTTAGCAACGAATGTCTTGCCTTCGGATCTGTGATAGAAGGTGTACCCAACAGTCTCCTTTGGGTATCCTATGAAGACACATTTCTCCGATTTGGGTTCGAGCTTATCAAGTTGAAGCTTTTTCACATAAGCACCGCAGCCCCAAACTTTAAGAAATGACAACTTCGGTTTCTTGCCTAACCACAGTTCATAAGGCGTCGTCTCAACAGATTTAGATGGTGCCCTATTTAACGTGAATGCAGCCGTCTCTAAAGCATAACCCCAAAATGATAGCGGTAAATCAGTAAGAGACATCATAGATCGCACCATATCTAGTAAAGTACGATTACGACACTCGGACACACCATTACGCTGTGGTGTTCCGGGTGGCGTGAGTTGCGAAAATATTCCTCATTGTTTCAAATGAAGACCAAACTCGTAAATCAAATATTCTCCTCCACGATCAGATTGTAGAAACTTTATTTTCTTGTTACGATGATTTTCCACTTCACTCTAAAATTCTTTGAACTTTTCAAATGTTTCAGACTTAAGTTTCATGAAGTAGATTGATACATCCATTTTGCATCATGCTTTTATATCGATATTTATCGCATTATGGACTGTTATTTCACTTCATATCACAATACTTATGGCTATTCTCTCTTATTTTACAAGGTTTACATAAGGAGGGAGAATGCCGGCAGCTGGAATTCTGGGCTGGAAAAGGAGCAAATATTAGAGACCTATTCTGCGCAACTCCAAATGTCCTGAAACTCCACGAAATGTCTTAAAATAAATAAAGAAAAATCCTCGCCAAAGATGAAGGCTAGGGGGCCCACACCCTGCTCACGAGGGTGGGGGGCGCCCCCCTAGGGAGCGCCCCCTACCTCGTGGCCCCCTGGTGGCTCTCCGACACCCATCTTCTCCTATATGAAGTCTTTCGATGAGAAAACAATAAGGAGGAACTTTTCGGGACGAGACTCCGCCGCCACGAGGCGGAACCTTGGCGGATCCAATCTAGAGCTCCGGCAGAGCTGTTCTGTCGGGGATACTTCCCTCCGGGAGGGGGAAATCATCACCATCGTCATCACCAACTCTCCTCTCATCGGGAGAGGGCAATCTCCATCAACATCTTCACCAGCACCATCTCATCTCCAAACCCTAGTTCATCTCTTGTATCCAATTCTTGTCTCAAAGTCCGGGATTGGTGCTAGTAGTGTTGATTACTCCTTGTAGTTGATGCTAGTTGGTTTAATTGGTGGAAGATCATATGTTCAGGTCCTATATGCATATTATTACCCCTCTGATTATGAACATGAATATGCTTTGTGAGTAATTACGTTCGTTCCTGAGGACAAGGGAGAAGTCTTGCCATGAGTAGTCATGTGAATTTGGTATTCGTTTGATATTTTGATAAGATGTATGTTCTCTAGCCTCTAGTGGTGTTATGTGAACGTCGACTACATAACACTTCACCATTATTTGGGCCTAGAGGAAGGCATTGGGAAGTAATAAGTAGATGATGGGTTGCTAGAGTGACAGAAGCTTAAACCCTAGTTTATGCGTTGCTTCGTAAGGGGCTGATTTGGATCCATATGTTTCATGCTATGGTTAGGTTTACCTTAATACTTTTGTTGTAGTTGCGGATGCTTGCAATAGAGGTTAATCATAAGTTGGATGCTTGTTCAAGTAAGAACAGCACCCAAGCACCGGTCTACCCACATATCAAATTATCAAAGTATCGAACGCGAATCATATGAACGTGATGAAAACTAGCTTGATGATATTCCCATGTGTCCTCGGGAGCGCTTTTCATATTATAAGAGTTTGTTCCGGCTTGTCCTTTGCTACAAAAGGTTTGGGACATCTTGCTGCACTTTATTTACTTTTGTTACTTGTTGCTCGTTACAATTTATCATATCACAAAACTATCTGTTACCACTTATTTTAGTACTTGCAGAGAATACCTTGTTGAAAACCGCTTATCATTTCCTTCTGCTCCTCGTTGGGTTCGACACTCTTACTTATCAAAAGGACTACGATAGCTCCGCTATACTTGTGGGTCATCAAGACTCTTTTCTGGCGCCGTTGCCGGGGAGTGTAGCGCCTTTGGTAGGTGGAATTTGGTAAGGAAAAAATTTATATAGTGTGCTGAAATTTACTATCACTTGTTACTATGGAAAGTAATTCTCTGAGGGGCTTGTTCGGGGTATCTTCACCCCGTCCAGTAGATCAAAGAGTTGCTCCTCAACCTACTGAACCTATTGAAAATGAAACTCCTTTTGAATTTCCTTCGGGTATGATGGAGAAACTGCTAGATAACCCTTTTACAGGAGATGGAACAAAGCATCCTGATGAGCACTTAATATATGTGGATGAAGTTTGTGGATTATTTAAGCTTGCAGGTATACTCGATGATGTTGCTAAGAAGAAGGTCTTCCCTTTATATTTGAAGGGAGACACATTGATATGGTATAGGCTATGTGATGATATGAGATCATGGGACTATAAAAGATTGAACCTGGAATTTCATCAAAAGTATTAACCTATGCATCTTGTTCATCGTGATCGCAATTATATATATAATTTCTGGCCTCGCGAAGGAGAAAGCATCGCTCAAGCTTGGGGGAGGCTTAAATCAATGTTATATTCATGCCCCAATCATGAGCTCCCGAGAGAAATAATTATGCAAAGTTTTTATACTCGGCTTTCTGATAACAATCGCACCATGCTCGATACTTCTTGTGCTGGCTCTTTTATGATGAAGACTGTTGAATTCATATGGAAGTTATTGGATAGAATTAAACGCAACTCTGAAGATTGGGACCTCGACGAAGGTAAGGAGTTAGGTATGACACCTAAGTTTGATTGTGTTAAATCCTTTATGGATACCGATATTTTCCGTAAGTTTAGCACTAAATATGGACTTGACTCTGAGATAGTAGCTTCTTTCTGTGAATCTTTTGCTACTTATGTTGATATCCCTAATGAGAAGTGGTTTAAATATCATCCTCCTATAGAAGTAAAAGTAGATGCACCTATTAAAGTTGAAGAAAAGACTGTCACTTATAATGATCCTATTGTTCCTACTTCTTATGTTGAGAAACCACCTTTCCCTGTTAGAATAAAGGATCATGCTAAAGCTTCAACTGTTGTTCGTAAAAGCAACATTAGAACTTATACACCTCTTGAGCAAGTTAAAGTAGAACCTAATATTGCTATTGTTAAAGATCTCTTGTCTGATAATATTGATTGGCATGTTATTCAGTTCGAAGGTGAAACTGCTAGAATTGCTAAACCTTGTGATAAAGATAAACATAGACCTGTGGTAGGCGTGCCTGTTATTTCTGTTAAAATAGGAGATCATTGTTATCATGGATTATGTGGTATGGATGCTAGTGCTAGTGTTATACCTTATGACTTGTATAAAGAAATCAAGCATGAAATTGCACCCACTGAGTTAGAAGATATTGATGTCACAATTAAACTTGCCAATAGAGATACTATTTCAGCGATGGTAATTGTTAGAGATGTTGAAGTCTTGTGTGGGAAAACTAAATATCCTACTGATTTTCTTGTTCTTACTTCGCCACAAGACAATTTTTGTCCCATTATATTTGGTAGACCCTTCTTAAATACTGTCAATGCTACCATAGATTGCACAAAGAATGTTGTTACTGTTGGCTTGGATGATATGGTTCATGAGTTTAATTTCTCTAAATTTAGTAAACAACATCGTGAGGAAGAATTACCTAGTAAGGATGAAATTATTGGTCTTGCTTCTATTGCCGTACCTCCTAGTGATCCTTTAGAACACTATTTGCTAGACCATGAAAATGATGTATTCATGAATGAAAGAAGGGAAGTAGATGAAATATTCTTTAAACAGGAACCTATTATGCAACACAATTTGCATGTTGAAACCTTAGGGGATCCTCCTCCACCCAAGGGTGATCCCGTGTTTGAGCTTAAACCTTTGCCTGATAATCTTAAATATGCTTATCTTGATGAAAAGAAGATATATCCTGTTATTATTAGTGCTAACCTTTCAGAGCGTGAAGAAGAAAGATTATTGAAAACTCTGAAGAAGCATCAGGCTGCTATTGGATATAATCTTGATGATCTTAAGGGCATTAGTCCCACTCTATGTCAACATAAAATAAATTTGGAAGCAGATGCCAAACCAGTTCGTGATCCTCAACAGCGTTTGAATCCTAAAATGAAAGAAGTGGTAAGAAAAGAAATACTCAAGCTTCTGGAGGCAGGTATAATTTATCCCGTTGCTGATAGTCAATGGGTAAGTCCTGTCCATTGTGTCCCTAAGAAGGGAGGTATAACTGTTGTTCCTAATGATAAAGATGAACTGATTCCACAAAGAATTATCATAGGTTATAGGATGGTAATTGATTTCCGCAAATTAAATAAAGCTACTAAGAAAGATCATTACCCCTTACCTTTTATTGATCAAATGATAGAAAGATTATGCAAACATACACACTATTGCTTTCTAGATGGTTATTCCGGTTTCTCTCAAATACCTGTGTCGGCTAGAGATCAATCAAAGACTACTTTTACATGCCCTTTTGGTAGTTTTGCTTATAGACATATGCCTTTTGGTTTATGTAATGTACCTGCTACCTTTCAAAGATGCATGATGGCTATATTCTCTGACTTTTATGAAAAGATTTGTGAGGTTTTCATGGACGACTTTTCCGTCTATGGTTCCTCTTTTGATGATTGCTTGAGCAATCTTGATCGAGTTTTGCAGAGATGTGAAGAAACTAATCTTGTATTGAATTGGGAAAAGTGCCACTTTATGGTTAATGAAGGTATTGTCTTGGGGCACAAAGTTTCTGAAAGAGGTATTGAAGTTGATAAAGCCAAGGTTGATGCTATTGAAAAGATGCCATGTCCCAAGGACATCAAAGGTATAAGAAGTTTCCTTGGTCATGCCGGATTTTACAGGAGGTTCATTAAGGACTTCTCAAAAATTTCTCGGCCTCTGACTAATTTATTGCAAAAAGATATACCATTTGTCTTTGATGATGATTGTGTAGAAGCATTTGAAATACTTAAGAAAGCATTAGTCACTGCACCTATTGTTCAGCCACCTGATTGGAACCTACCCTTTGAAATTATGTGTGATGCTAGTGATTATGCTGTAGGTGTTGTTCTAGGGCAAAGAGTTGATAAGAAATTAAATGTTATTCATTATGCTAGTAAGACTCTAGACAATGCTCAAACAAATTATGCTACTACTGAAAAAGAACTCTTAGCAGCTGTATTTGCTTGTGATAAGTTCAGATCTTATATTGTTGATTCTAAAGTAACTATTCAAACTGATCATGCTGCTATTAAATATCTTATGGAAAAGAAAGATGCTAAACCTAGACTTATTAGATGGGTTCTCTTGCTACAAGAATTTGATTTGCATATTGTTGATAGAAAGGGAGCTGAGAACCCCGTTGCAGACAACTTGTCTAGGTTAGAAAATATTCTTGATGACCCACTACCTATTAATGATAGCTTTCCTGATGAACAATTAAATGTTATAAGTACTTCTCGTAGTACTCCATGGTATCCTGATTATGCTAATTATATTTTTGCTAAGTTTATACCACCTAGCTTCACATACCAACAAAAGAAAAAGTTCTTCTATGATTTGAGACATTACTTTTGGGATGACCCACATATTTATAAGGAAGGAGTAGATGGTGTTATTAGACGTTGTGTACCTGAGCATGAACAGGAACAGATCCTACGCAAGTGTCATTCCGAGTCTTATGGAGGACACCATGCTGGAGATAGAACTGCACATAAGGTATTGCAATCTGGTTTTTATTGGCCTACTCTCTTCAAGGATGCCCGTAAGTTTGTCTTGACTTGTGATGAATTTCAAAGAATTGGTAATATTAGTAGACGTCAAGAAATGCCTATAAATTATTCTCTTGTTATTGAACCGTTTGATGTTTGGGGCTTTGATTATATGGGACCTTTTCCTGCCTCTAATCGATACACACATATTTTAGTTGCTGTTGATTATGTTACTAAGTGGGTAGAAGCTATTCCAACTAGTAGTGCTGATCATAACACTTCTATTAAAATTCTTAAGGAAGTTATTTTCCCGAGGTTTGGAGTCCCTAGATATTTAATGACTGATGGTGGTTCACACTTTATTCATGGTGCTTTCCGTAAAATGCTTGCTAAATATGATGTTAGTCATAGAATTGCATCTCCTTATCACCCACAGTCTAGTGGTCAAGTAGAGTTGAGCAATAGAGAGCTCAAATTAATTTTGCAAAAGACTGTTAATAGGTCTAGAAAGAATTGGTCTAAGAAACTTGATGATGCATTATGGTCTTATAGAACTGCATATAAAAATCCTATGGGTATGTCTCTGTATAAAATGGTTTATGGAAAAGCATGTCACTTACCTCTCGAACTAGAACATAAGGCATATTGGGCTATTAAAGAGCTCAACTATGATTTTAAACTTGCCGGTGAGAAGATGTTATTTGATATTAGCTCACTTGATGAATGGAGAACCCAAGCTTATGAAAATGCCAAGTTGTTTAAAGAAAAGTTAAAAGATGGCATGACAAAAGGATACAAAAGCGTGAGTTTAAT
Source organism: Triticum urartu (assembly GCF_056163025.1). Classification (NCBI taxonomy): domain Eukaryota; kingdom Viridiplantae; phylum Streptophyta; class Magnoliopsida; order Poales; family Poaceae; genus Triticum; species Triticum urartu. The sequence continues at coordinate 164,861,145 of NC_141874.1, read as the reverse complement.
GCAGGTGATTATGTATTGCTATACAACTCTTGTTTAAGATTTTTTGCAGGAAAACTTCTCTCTAAATGGGAAGGCCCCTATGTTATCGAAGAGGTCTCTCGTTCCGGTGCCATAAAAATCAACAACTTCGAGGGCACAAATCTGAAGGTGGTAAATGGTCAAAGAATTAAACATTATATCTCATGTAATCCCATAAATGTTGAAACCAATATTATTGAAATCGTAACCCCGGAGGAATACATGATAGACACTTTCCGGAACGTTTCAGACTCTGAAAAGGAATAGGTATGTGGTACGGTAAGTAAACCGACTCTAAAACTATTTTTAAGGCAATATTTCTCCATTTTGGAATATTTAGAAATATAGAAAAATAAGTAGCAGTCCGGGAAGGACACAAGGGCCTCACGAGGGTGGTGGGCGCGCCCTACCCCCCTGGGCGCGCCCCCTACCTCGTGAGCACCTCATGTGCCTTCCAGACTCCGTTTTCTTGCACGACACGTATTTTGGTTGGTAAAAATCCATTATACAATCTCCTGGGGGTTTTGACTCCCGTATCACGCAAAAATCTCATGTCTTTGTTTCGAGCTGTTTTTCTGACAGATCTAGATTATCATGACATCCCCAAGTGCTTCCAAGGACAAGTTCTTCGAGAAGGTCATCAACCCTTACCTCGCGGAGGTGCTGCGACACCCTCAAACCATTGGGATGCGTGATGGGTTGTTGCACATCCGCGATGTTGAGGGACCAAAGGGAACCGGAAGCGTGGAGACGAGGCTCGAAGCAATGGAGCAACAAATTTTCAAGTGCCAGGGGATGGTGGAGCGTGGAATCAACGCTAGCCACACGATGCTCGCGGAGTTCACTAACAACTACAAGCCGGATACCAAGAACACCGAGGAGGCCATCTTCAAGCTATATGAGAAGATCGAGCACCTCCAAGCCCAAATCTATGACCCGCAAAACCAAAACTGTGAGTATGAATATAGATTCAAAAGAATGAGTTTGCCTGCAGGTTCGAGGATTCCGGAGACTCGATCATCCTTCTATGATGGTGAACCTATGCCTTGGAAGATGGATGACAAGCCCGCATCATCAACAACACCTCCACCTTCTTCACCAACCAAGGAGATATAATCACATCGGTATGGGCACTCCCCTTGGCAACTGCCAAGCTTGGGGGAGGTGCCCCGGTATCATATCACCATCACAACTCCTATCTTCACCGTTTTTCTTAGTTCGATCCTATTAGTAGTATCTTGATCTAGTAGAATAAAGTTTATGGCATAATCTAGTTTTGAGTTTTGCTTTATGATCTCTCTATGTAATCGAGTCTGTGAGCTATATATAATAAAGATTAGTGTTGAGTCAAGGGCTTGACTATTTTGCCATGATCTTGGGTGAATAAAAGAAAAGAGAAAAGAATAAAAAGAAACAAAAAGTTCATATTGATCTTATTGAGAGTAATGACTTCACATAAAAAGAGTATGATGATTAAAAGTTGTTGGGAGTTGGCAAACATAGCTTTAGTCATTGTTGCAATTAATAGGAAGTAATAAGGAAAGAGAGGTTTTCACATATAGATATCTTATCGTTGACATCTTTTATGATTGGGAGCACTCATTAAAATATGACATGCTAAAGAGTTGATGTTGGACAAGGAAGACAATGTAATGAGTTATGTCTTTCTTATATCTGAGATAAAGTATGTTGTCATGGATCCTCTAACTTGTTGAGCTTGCCTTTCCCCCTCATGCTAGCCAAATTCTCAGCACCAAGTAGACATACTACTTGTGCTTCCAAACACCCTTAAACCAGTTTTTCCATGAGAGTCCACCATATCTACCTATGGATTGAGTAAGATCCTTCAAGTAAGTTGTCATTGGTGCAAAGCAATAAAAATTGCTCTAAATATGTATGATTGATTTGTGTGGGAGAAATAAGCTTTATACGATCTTGTGATGTGGAAGTAATAAAAGCGACGGACTGCATAATAAAGGTTCATATCACAAGGGGCAATATAAAGTGACATTCTTTCGCATTGAGATTTTATGCATCCAACCATAAAAGCACATGGCAACCTCTGCTTCCCTCTGCGAAGGGCCTATCCTTTATTATTATCTTCTACCTTATGCAAGAGTCATGGTGATCTTCACCTTTTCTTTTTCATTTTATCCTTTGGCAAGCTCAGCATGTTGGAAAGAACATGATATACATATATATATATATATCTAATTGGATGTAGGGGAGCATGAACCATTATTGTTGACATTACCCTTGAGGTAAAAGGTTGTGGGGCAAAACTATAAGACCCTATCTTTCTCCGTGTCCGATTAAAACTCCGTAACCACAAGTATCGCGTGAGTGTTAGCAATTATGGAGGACTAAATGATAGTTGAGTATGTGGACTTGCTTTTTAGCTCTGACATAGACTCTTTTCGATGTTATGATAAATTGCAATTGCTTCAATGACTGAGATTATAGTTTGTCGGAGCCCAATAAGGTTTATGATTTATACTTTTACATTGTGAATAGATCATCACTTGAACATAAGTAATCATATGACAAAATCTATATATGTTGCTGTTATGAGAATAATCATGATGCCTTCATGTCCGTATTTTATTTTTATCGACGCCTCTACCTCTAAACATGAGGACATATTTATTGTTATCTGCTTTTCGCTTGAGGACAAGCAAGGTCTAAGCTTGGGGGAGTTGATACGTCCATTTTGCATCATGCTTTTATATCGATATTTATCGCATTATGGACAGTTATTTCACTTTATATCACAATACTTATGGCTATTCTCTCTTATTTTACAAGGTTTACATAAGGAGGGAGAATGCCGACAGCTGGAATTCTGGGCTGGAAAAGGAGCAAATATTAGAGACCTATTCTGCGCAACTCCAAATGTCCTGAAACTCCACGGAACGTCTTAAAATAAATAAAGAAAAATCCTCGCCAAAGATGAAGGCCAGGGGGCCCACACCCTAGGGCGCGCCCCCTACCTCATAGGCCCCTTGGTGGCTCTCCGACGCCCATCTTCTCCTATATGAAGTCTTTCGATGAGAAAAAAATAAGGAGGAACTTTTCGGGATGAGACTCCGCCGCCACGAGGCGGAACCTTGGCGGATCCAATCTAGAGCTCCGGCAGAGCTGTTCTGCCGGGGATAGTTCCCTCCGGGAGGGGGAAATCATCACCATCGTCATCACCAACGCTCCTCTCATCGGGCGAGGGCAATCTCCATCAACATCTTCACCAGCACCATCTCATCTCCAAACCCTAGTTCATCTCTTGTATCCAATTCTTGTCTCAAAGTCCGGGATTGGTGCTAGTAGGTTGCTAGTAGTGTTGATTACTCCTTGTAGTTGATGCTAGTTGGTTTAATTGGTGGAAGATCATATGTTCAGATCCTATATGCATATTATTACCCCTCTGATTATGAACATGAATATGCTTTGTGAGTAATTACGTTCGTTCCTGAGGACAAGGGAGAAGTCTTGCTATGAGTAGTCATGTGAATTTGGTATTCGTTTGATATTTTGATAAGATGTATGTTGTCTAGCCTCTAGTGGTGTTATGTGAACGTCGACTACATAACACTTCACCATTATTTGGGCCTAGAGGAAGGCATTGGGAAGTAATAAGTAGATGATGGGTTGCTAGAGTGACAGAAGCTTAAACCCTAGTTTATGCGTTGCTTCGTAAGGGGCTGATTTGGATCCATATGTTTCATGCTATGGTAAGGTTTACCTTAATACTTTTGTTGTAGTTGCGGATGCTTGCAATAGAGGTTAATCATAAGTGGGATGCTTGTTCAAGTAAGAACAGCACCCAAGCACCGGTCCACCCACATATCAAATTATCAAAGTATCGAACGCGAATCATATGAACGTGATGAAAACTAGCTTGACGATATTCCCATGTGTCCTCGGGAGCGCTTTTCATATTATAAGAGTTTGTTCCGGCTTGTCCTTTGCTACAAAAGGATTGGGACATCTTGCTGCACTTTATTTACTTTTGTTACTTGTTGGTCGTTACAATTTCTCCGATCACAAAACTATCGGTTACCACTTATTCCAGTACTTGCAGAGAATACCTTGCTGAAAACCGCTTATCATTTCCTTCTGCTCCTCGTTGGGTTCGACACTCTTACTTATCGAAAGGACTAAGATAGATCCCCTATACTTGTGGGTCATCATAGATATACCCATATCTGCTCAAATCATTTGTGAAGGTGAGGAAAAAACGATACCCACCGCGAGCCTCAACATTCATCGGACCACATACATCAGTATGTATGATTTCCAACAAATCTGTTGCTCGCTCGATAGTTTCGGAGAATGGCGTTTTAGTCATATTGCCCATGAGGCATGGTTCGCAAGTACCAAGTAATTCCTAATCAAGTGATTCCAGAAGTCCATCAGAATGGAGTTTCTTCATGCGCGTTACACCAATATGACTTAAACGGCAGTGCCACAAATAAGTTGCACTATCATTATCAACTCTGCATCTTTTAGCTTCAATATTATGAATATGTGTATCACCACTATCGAGATTCATCAAAAATAGACCACTCTTCAAGGGTGCATGACCATAAAAGATATTACCATATAAATGGAACAACCATTATTCTCAGATTTAAATGAATAACCGTCTCGCATCAAACAAGATCTAGATATAATGTTCATGCTCAACGCTGGCACCAAATAAAAATTATTCAATCTAAAATTAATCCCGAAGGTAGATGTAGAGGTAGCGTGCCGACCGCGATCACATCGAGTTTGGAACCATTTCCCACGCGCATCATCACCTCGTCCTTAGCCAATCTTCGCTTAATCCGTAGCCCCTATTTCGAGTTGCAAATATTAGCAACAGAACTAGTATCAAATACCCAGGTGCTACTGCGAGCATTATTAAGGTACACATCAATAACATGTATATCACATATACCTTTATTCACCTTGCCATCCTTCTTATCCGCCAAATACTTGGGGCAGTTCCGCTTCCAGTGACCAGTCCCTTTGCAGTAGAAGCACTTTGTATCAGGTTTAGGTCCATACTTGGGCTTCTTCACTTGAGCAGCAACTTGCTTGCCGTTCTTCTTGAAGTTCCCCTTCTTCCCTTCACCGTTTTTCTTGAAACTGGTGGTCTTGTTGACCATCAACACTTGATGCTCCTTCTTGATTTCTACCTCCGCAGCTTTTAGCATTGCGAAGAGCTCGGGAATCGTCGTATCCATCCCTTGCATATTACAGTTCATCACAAAGCTCTTGTAGCTTGGTGGTAGTGATTGAAGAATGCTGTCAATGACACTATCAACAGGAAGATTAACTCCCAGTTGAGTCAAGTGGTTGTGGTACCCAGACATTCCGAGTATATGTTCACTGACATAACTATTCTCCTCCATCTTGCAGCTGTAGAACCTATTGGAGACATCATATCTCTCAATCCGGGAAGTTGCTTGAAATATTAACTTCAACTCCTGGAACATCTCATATGCTCCATGACGTTCAAAACGTGGTTGAAGTCCCGGTTCTAAGCCGTAAAGCATGGCACACTGAACTATCGAGTAGTCATCAGCTTTGCTCCGCCAGACGTTCATAACATCTGGCGTTGCTCCTGCAGCGGGTTTGGCACCTAGCGGTGCTTCCAGGACGTAATTCTTTTGTGCAGCAATGAGGATAATCCTCAAGTTACAGACCCAGTCCGTGTAATTACTACCATCATCTTTCAACTTGCTTTCTCAAGGAACGCATTAAAATTCAACGAAACAACAACACGGTCCATCTATCTACAACAACATATACATGCAAAATACTATCAGGTACTAAGTTCATGATAAAGTAAAGTTCAATTAATCATATTACTTAAGAACTCCCACTTAGACAGACATGCCTCTAATCATCTAAGTGATCACGTGATCCATATCAACTAAACCATGTCCGATCATCACGTGAGGTGGAGTAGTTTTCAATGGTGAACATCACTATGTTGATCATATCTACTATATGATTCACGCTCGACCTTTCCGTCTCAGTGTTCTGAGGCCATATCTGCATATGCTAGGCTTGTCAAGTTTAACCCAAGTATTCTGCTTGTGCAAAACTGGCTTGCACCCGTTGTATGTGAATGTAGAGCTTATCACACCCGATCATCACATGGTGTCTCGGCACGATGAACTTTCACAACGGTGCATACTCATGGAGAACACTTATACCTTGAAATTTAGTGAGAGATCATCTTATAATGCTACCGTCGATCTAAGCAAAATAATATGCATAAAAGATAAACATCACATGCAATCAATATAAGTGATATGATATGGCCATCATCATCTTGTGCCTGTGATCTCCGTCTCCAAAGCACCGTCATGATCACCATCGTCACCGGCTTGACACCTTGATCTCCATCGAAGCATCGTTGTCGTCATGCCAACTATTGCCTCCACGACTATCGCTACCTCTTAGTGATAAAGTAAAGCAATTACATGGCGATTGCATTTCATACAATAAAGCGACAACCATATGGCTCTTGCCAGTTGCCGATAACTATGTTACAAAACATGATCATCTCATACAATAAAATTTAGCATCATGCCTTGACCATATCACATCACAACATGCCCTGCAAAAACAAGTTAGACGTCCTCTACTTTATTGTTGCAAGTTTTACATGGCTGCTACGGGCTGAGCAAGAACCGTTCTTACCTACGCATCAAAAACCACAACGCGGTATAGTGATTGCTTTTTGATCTTCAGAAAGAACCATGTTCATTGAGTCCAATTCAACTAAAGCTGGAGAAACAGACACCCACTAGCCACCTGTGTGCGAAGCACGTTGGTAGAACCAGTCTCGCGTAAGCGTACGCGTAATGTCGGTCTGGGCCGCTTCATCTAACAATGCTGCTGAATCAAGAATCAACTAGTGACGACAAGAAATATGTATATACCCATGCCCACAACTCCTTTGTTTTCTATTCGTGCATGTAACATCTATGCATAAACCTGGCTCGGATGCCACTATCATAGCAATTCAAAAAAATTCCTACGCACACGCAAGATCATGGTGATGCATGATATGTCTCCAACGTATCTATAATTTTTGATTGCTCCATGCTATATTATCTACTGTTTTAGACATTATTGGGCTTTATTTTCCACTTTTATATTATTTTTGGGACTAACCTATTAACCGGAAGCCCAACCCAGAATTGTTGTTTTTCGCTTGTTTTAGGGTTTCGAAGAGAAGGAATATCAAACGGAGTCCAAACGGAATGAAACCTTCGGAAACGTGATTTTCTCATCAGATAAGATCCAGGAGACTTGGACCCTCCGCGAAGAAAGCCACGAGGTGGTCACAAGGGTGGAGGGCGCGCCCCCTACCTCGTGGGCCCCTCGAAGCTCCACCGACGTACTTCTTCCTCCTATATATATCCACGTACCCCCAAATGATCGGGGACGGAGCCAAAAACCTAATTCCACCGCCGCAACTTTCTGTATCCACGAGATCCCATCTTGGGGCCTATTCCGGAGCTCCACCGGAGGGGGCATCGATCACGGAGGGCTTCTACATCATCATCCAAGCCCCTCCGATGAAGTGTGAGTAGTTTACTTCAGACCTACGGGTCCATAGCTAGTAGCTAGATGGCTTCTTCTCTCTTTTTGGATCTCAATACAATGTTCTCCCCCTCTCCCGTGGAGATCTATTCGATGTAATCCTCTTTTTGCGGTGTGTTTGTTGAGACTGATGAATTGTGGGTTTATGATCAAGTCTATCTATGAATAATATTTGAATCTTCTCTGAATTCTTTTATGTATGATTGGTTATCTTTGCAAGTCTCTCCGAATTATCAGTTTGGTTTGGCCTACTAGATTGGTTTTTCTTGCCATGGGAGAAGTGCTTAGCTTCGGGTTCAATCTTGCGGTGTCCTTTCCTAGTGAAAGAAGGGGCAGCAAGGCACGTATTGTATTGTTGCCATCGAGGATAACAAGATGGGGTTTTTATCATATTGCATGAAACTATCCCTCTACATCATGTCATCTTGCTTAAGGCGTTACTCTATTTTTAACTTAATACTCTAGATGCATGCTGGATAGCGGTCGATGAGTGGAGTAATAGTAGTAGATGCAGAATCTTTCGGTCTACTTGTCTCGGACGTGATGCCTATATACAAGATCATACCTATATATTCTCATAACTATGCTCAATTCTGTCAATTGCTCAACAGTATTTGTTCACCCACCGTAGAATACTTATGCTCTTGAGAGAAGCCACTAGTGAAACCTATGGCCCCCGGGTCTCTTTCTCATCATATCAATCTCCATCACTTTATTATTGCTTTGCTTTTGCTTTGCTTTTAATTTTTACTTTGCATCTCTATACCAAAAATACCAAAAATATATTTTTTATCATCTCTATCAGATCTCACTTTCATAAGTGACCGTGAAGGGACTGACAACCCCTAAGCGCGTTGCTTGCATTGAGCTATTGTTTTTGTGTAGGTACGAGGGACTCGAGCGTAGCCTCCTACTGGATTGATACCTTGGTTCTCAAAAACTGAGGGAAATACTTACGCTACTTTGCTGCATCATCCCTTCCTCTTCGAGGAAATCTAACGCAGTGCTCAAGAGGTAGCAATGCACAGCAACGAGAGGGGAGAGTATCGTCCATATACCCTCATAGACCGTAAGCGGAAGCGTTATGAGAACGTGGTTGATGTAGTCGTACGTCTTCATGATCCGACCGATCCAAGTACCGAACGCACGGCACCTCCGAGTTCAGCACACACTCAGCTCGATGACGTCCCATGAACTCCGATCCAGTAGAGCTTCGCGGGAGAGTTCCGTCAGCACGACGACGTGATGACGGTGATGATGTTGCTACCAATGCAGGGCTTCGCCTAAGCACTGCTACGATATGATGGAGGTGGATTATGGTGGAGGGAGGCACCGCACACGGCTTGGAACAATCAACTTGTGTGTCTTTTGGGTGCCCCCGCCCCCATATATAAAGGAGCAAGGGGGGAGGCCGGCCAGCCTTGGTGCGCCCCAAGGAGAGGAGGAATCCTCCTCCTAGTAGGAGTAGGATTCATCCTTTCCTAGTCCTACTAGGAAGGGGGAAGCAAAGAGAGGGAGAGGGAGAGGGAAAGAGGGGCCGCACCCCCTCCCCTAGTCCAATTCAGACTCCTCATGGGAGGGGGCGCGCCACCTCCTGGGCTGCTGCCCTCTCTCTCCCCTCAGGCCCACTAAGGCCCAATACTTCCCCCCCGGGGGGGGGGGGTCAGGTAACCCCTCCGGCACTCTGGTTTTCTCCGAAACCATCCGGAACACTTCCGG